>NC_140584.1:223759883-233759883 GCF_964204655.1 Triturus cristatus
GTTAGTGCAGGCAACTATAACTCACGACCGCAATCTTCTGCTGATGACATATGTGTCTTTATGAAAAAAAAATATTTGTAATATATGTATAGCTAAAATTTAATGGAAGAAGACATGGGCAAATAAGTGTCTAAATACAGTATTAGCATCAGCAGAGGATTGCGGTCGCGTGAGTTATAGTTGCCTGCACTAACTATAACGGGGGAATTTCATTGGTTTTTTACGAGTGAAATGTACAGCTAACTATAACATGTGTGAAACCTATGGTTTTTTCAGTGAATTTGCAAGGTTTTTTAAATGCTAATTCCTAACTATAACGTGTGTGAAACCTATGGTTTTTTCAGTGAATATATATATATATATATATCCCATCCGACATCCATCCAACTCCAAAGAGAAAGTGGCACATACTCATAATCGGTATGAATAGGGCTCATTTATTATGTTCCCACGACCCCCCTATATATATATATATATATATATATGGCTGTTCCATCGCTTTGTTGAGGAAACAATAAACGATTTTCACCTCTATTATTTTGTGGTCTACGCTCCATCTGTCTAAGGATTTGACAAACGAAAGAGGAGTTCGAATCATATATATATTCACTGAAAAAACCATAGGTTTCACACATGTTATAGTTAGCGGAAATTTTACTGATAAAAAACCAATGAAATTCCCCCGTTATAGTTAGTGCAGGCAACTATAACTCACGCGACCGCAATCCTCTGCTGATGCTAATACTGTATTTAGACACTTATTTGCCCATGTCTTCTTCCATACATTTTTAGCTATACATATATTACAAATATTTTTTTTTCATAAAGACACATATGTCATCAGCAGAAGATTGCGGTCGCGTGAGTTATAGTTGCCTGCACTAACTATAACGGGGGAATTTCATTGGTTTTTTATCAGTAAAATTTCCGCTAACTATAACATGTGTGAAACCTATGGTTTTTTCAGTGAATTTGCAAGGTTTTTTAAATGCTAATTCCTAACTATAACGTGTGTGAAACCTATGGTTTTTTCAGTGAATTTGTACGGTTTTTTAAATGCTAAGTTACTTTAGGCCATTCGTGGCGTGCGCGCCCACTTAACGCAGTTCGTTCCGTGCGCGCACGGTGCGCTTCGCGCACCGTGCGCGCACAGTGAGCACGCGGTGCGCTTCGCGCACCGCGCGCCCACTTTACGCAGTTAGTGCCGTGCACGCACGGTGGGCACGCGGTGCGATGACAAAGCAAGAAAGCACGTCAACAAATCTGTTTCTGCTTTCCTCCGTGACTATGGTATGGGTGCCATTTACCACAACAACTTGCGTTATGACATGCAAGACATTTATAGAGGAGATGGTGTGCACTTCAATGATGAAGGGAACAGAGTCTTCCTCTTGAACCTTAGACTCTGCATCGGTACTTACTTGTAGGTACCACTAAAAAATCATTTCATAAACACAACGGCTCTTTTTAGAGCCCCCTAATATCTAAACACTTAAATCTGATTTTCATTTTTTTTTTTTTTTTTCTACCGTACGCTTACCGTAAGCTTACCGTACGCGTACCCCGTGATTTTTTTTAAAATCAATAAATGTTTTTTTTGTACTTTTCTGTCCTTCTTTGACCCCCTTACAAATGTTAGGGGGTCTGTAACTCTCCTCATTGCCCCCTTTCCTTGTTTTCACTCTTTTTTTTCAGAGTGAAATACACAAAATGGCGGCCGCCGCTTCCTGGTTTCGGCCGATTCGAATGTTTACTAAGATCTAAGAGCCAATCAGAATCGCGCTCGCGCACGCCACCGTACGCTTACCGTAAGCGTACGGTAAGCGTACCGTAAGCGGGCTCAGATATATATATTGATTTAAAGGCTATTTTCTCAGAATCTACTGAACAGATTTACACCAAACCTACAAAAGGCACTTCCTTGACCTAGGGACTACCTCTCTGCCAAATTTTGAGTAATTCTGTTCAGCCGTTCGGGCTGTAGCTCGTTCTAAAGGTCCTATGGAAAAATGCATGGGAAAAACGCGTTTTGGGACCCCCCTTTTATCTCAGCCCCCGCTTGACGGATCCCCCCGAGACTTTCAGGGTAGGAGCGGAGCGTAGCGCCCCACCTATTTTGAGAAATTCGCGAGGATTCGTCGACCGGCGCCAAAGTTATTCAAAATAGAATGTTGAGGTTTTCCTATGGAAACGTGGTCCTAACTATAACTACCTACTGGCGATCGCCAGTAGGTAATATATATATATAGCTCAAAGTTTGCCCTGCAGATGAGCTCGCACTCCATGTAGGTAAGTTGAACAACAACATTTATTTCCAAGGCAAGCAAGCATTTCAGTTCGCGAATTTCCCCATGCTTTGCCGACGCGTTTCCGAGAATCCTTCCTCCTTTTTCAAAGGCGCATGAAAGACTGCCTTTAATGTCCACAGTTATTGCCTCCTACTCTGATTGTTTGATGGGCTTCTGTTGTGCCTCAGCCTTCGATGTAACTCCTCCCACTAGGCACTGTGGAACTTGTAGTTTGTATCTTTCTTTTTTTCTTCACGAGTGGATTTGTGTTAGCAGTTTTTTTTAAACGGGACACACAAAGTGAAAGTCTTGCTTTTCCTTTATTTAGGATACCTGCAATGTCGTTTCTTTAACTGGAAAGATACAAACTACAAGTTCCACAGTGCCTAGTGGGAGGAGTTACATCGAAGGCTGAGGCACACCAGAAGCCCATCAAACAATCAGAGTAGGAGGCAATAACTGTGGACATTAAAGGCAGTCTTTCATGCGCCTTTGAAAAAGGAGGAAGGATTCTCGGAAACGCGTCGGCAAAGCATGGGGAACTGTAGTTTGCAAACTGCTTTGCTTAGAGCAGGGAAACCTGCTCTCACTTCAATGAAGCAAAGCAAATTGCTTTTCCACATGGGGAGCAGCATGTTAGCTGCTCCCCAAGTGGAAAAGCAATGCCGGCTCCCGCAGGACGCGAGAGCCGGCTGGGACCATGGGGGGATTGGGGAACCCCCCACAGCCCCCAACGAAGAGGGCCAGCCCCGGGGGATGGGGTCCCCAGGGCTAGTAGTGGCCCGGGATGGGGGCCACACGGCCCCCATCCTAAAAAGATGAAAAAAAAGAAATGGCCGGGGGGATGAGGTCCCATAACTGGCCACAGGAGGGGGGCAAGGCAGCCCCCCTCCAAAATAAAAAAGGGCCATGCCCCGGGGGATGGGGTCCCCGGGGCAAATTATGGCCTCGTGAGGGGGCCACGCAGCCCCATTCCCAATTTTTTTATATTTTTAAAACACATTGGGGACAGGCCCTGGGGGATGGGGTCCCCAGGGCTAATAAATTGGATTGGCCCAGTGGCCACGCCCCCTCCTTGCACAACTCTGCAAACGTGCCCCCTGGCGCATTTGCAGAGGGGAAACTAATTCCCCTTGAATCCTGTGGGTCCCTGAGGGGCCAACTAGCCCACCAGGAACCTCCAGTATGCACCAGGGGGCTGTGTTGCAGAGAGATGTAATGAGGCCACGCCCCTTTTTACACCTCTCTGCAACGCAGCTCCGTGGCGCTTACTGGAGGGACCTGGTGGGCTAGTTGGCCGCCAGGGGACCTCAGGATTCAAGGGGACTTAATCCCCCAACCTACAACTTGGAAATTCTTCTACGTGTGGAGTTTTGGAACTTACAAATATTCCTCTAAAATCAGACGAACAATGAATTCCAATTTACTCACATGTTATCAGGAGAGACCTCAGTGCTGCTTCTTTGAGCCCAGTACTGATCCTGAAAAGTAATTCTAACCATACTTACCAGTAACTTGTATTTCCTTCCATGGGAATCCATTGTGTGGTTTTCACCAGAAAAGTTTCAAAGTGTCGATTTTTGAAACATACACATATTCCTCTAAATTCAGCCGACCTACAAATTCCGATTTACTCACCTGTTATCAGGAGAGATCTCAGTGCTACTTCTTTGAGCATAGTACTGATCATGAAAAGTAATTCTAACCGTACTTACCAGTAACTTGTATTTCCTTCCATAGGAATCCATTGTGTGGTTTTCACCAGAAAAGTTTCTGTGTCGAGTTTTGAAATGTACAAATATTCCTCTAAAATCAGCCGAACTACTAATACCGATTTACTCATCTGTTATCAGGAGAGACCTCAGTGCTGCTTCTTTGTGCCCAGTACTGATCCTGAAAAGTAATTATAACCGTACTTACCAGTAACTTGTATTTCCTTCCATAGGAATCCATTGTGTGGTTTTCAGCAGAAAAGTTTCAAAGTGTCTATTTTCACAAACTAAAAATATTCCTAAAAAATTGTCTGTATGACTTAAACACATTCTTTCAACTGTTTACAGGAGATGCACCAGTGCTGGATCCTGATCCACCACTGAGTAAGAAAAAGTAATGATAACACTACTTACCTGCTAAGTGTATTTTCTGCCATAGGATAGCATTGGTGATTCTATGTGAAAAAAAATGTGTGTCAACTTTTAAAATACAAGATTATTCCTTAAATCAGTACTGGAATCAAAACGCTTTTACTCAACTCTTTACAGGAGCTGTCCAAGGACTGAATCGAGGAGCCAGTCCTGTGGTTATAAAAGTAATCCATAAAGTAACTAATTGCATTTGACTAGAAATTCACATTGAGCTCAATGTTGCATTGCGTTTGTAATTGTGTTGCCCTTTGCAACAACTGTAACTACTGTACTTAAAAGTCTATTGCCTATTTGCAAAGTATTTAAACTAAAGTAATTAATTCTGAGAAAGTATATTTTGTATTGTAATGTATAATGTAATTATAATGTAATTAAAAAAATAAAATATCTAAAAATAAATAGTTGAAAACATTTAGTAAATCAGTATCAAAAAAATCAGTATAACAATTAA
This sequence comes from Triturus cristatus, assembly GCF_964204655.1. NCBI lineage: Eukaryota > Metazoa > Chordata > Amphibia > Caudata > Salamandridae > Triturus > Triturus cristatus. The sequence goes on from NC_140584.1 coordinate 223,764,767, forward strand.
TACATTAAAAATTGTAATTTACAAAATCTTTGAAATTCACTGAATAAAACATATGTTTCAGGACTGATATAGCTACGAATTAGCATTTAAAAAACCTTTGAAATTCACTGAAAAAAACACACGTTTCAGCCCTGATATAGTTCGGAGTTAGCATTTACAAAACCTTAGAAATTCACTGGAAAAACCATAGGTTTTAGGGGTGTTATAGTTAGCTGGACATTTCACTTGTACAAAACCATTGAAATTCCTCCGATATAGTTAGTTGTACTAACTACATCTCGCGCGCCCGCAATCCACTGCTGATTATGTCACATATTACATCATTCATGACATGGTCAGTGACATCACTGATGACATGCAAAAGAGGACACTGTTCCTACGGCCAGGCGCAAAATGTCACCCAGGCCCAAAAAGAAAGAAAAAAGAGAAAGAAGAGTGAAAAAAGATCCTAGGTGAAGTTGAGTTGTTAACCGGCAGCCGCATGGATGGGGTTGGCCATTATGGGCTATGACCTGGGAAGAACCCTCGCGGACAGCCCATGCTTCTAGTTTGTGGAGCGACCGTCTCAATATCACCTAGTATCGATCAGGAGCGGCGATTACTATTACGCTGTAACCACAGTGAGGGTATACAGGTTTCTGCCCTGATCTACTTGGAGGGTATTTTTATTTTTACTTTTATGTTTCACGTGCACCTTCATTTTAGTTCTGGTCCTGAAGAAGCGCATACGACCGTTATGGCGACAGAAGCGCGAAACATGTCGACCTATGACCTAAGACACCTGGGCAAAGTCTATCACCAGGGGAATATTTTATTAAGCAGTTAGACTCTGCTAAGGGTACATCTGTTCTACATTGGCTGCATGATGATCCCTTTCTTAACCTTTTTACACAATTGCACGCACTGTTTTCACCCTCCACTGAGGGCCCACTCACCACACACCCGCATGCAACATCCGGCAGTCCTCAAAAGATCTCCGATAAAGTGACCCTTCGGGGGGCCCGTAGGGGATTGCAGCGCCGGCCCAACGAGGAGCACTGCCCAATGATGAAGCATGACACCCTTCGGGGTGTGTGAGGGCATCAGAGGACAAAGAGTGGTCTTCCATTAGCTGAGTGGGTCCTTCACCTAGGATCTTTTTTCACTCTTCTTTCTCTTTTTTCTTTCTTTTTGGGCCTGGGTGACATTTTGCGCCTGGCCGTAGGAACAGTGTCCTCTTTTGCGTTTAAATATTGTTACAGGGAGCATGGACACTGGACCTTAATTAGCTCTCCGGTCCCCCCCCTCTTATTTGTGATACACATCACTGATGACATCTCAAATGACATCACTGATGACATCACTGATGACATCATCCACGTGACAAACAGATACACCTCATCATACACTAGTATAACCTTTCATCACTCAGTGTAAAAAACAGAGTGCCATATTTGAAACCATTGACACACCAATACAAGTTTCTAAACACCCACTCAGTGATTCCTAGATCTATACACACATCTAATCACTTACCTATAAATTCACTCATACATGCTGTCAATGATCAATAGAAAACTATCAAATATACTTATACACCTATATCGACATTACACACCAGCACACAACCTAATCACTTTTGAAGTCACCCTACTCACTTATGCAAACAATGGATCATACTTACTTTTACTTAGCTACACACTTATACAAGCACCACTTCATCTATTCATATAGATAGTAACTAATACTTAGTGTGTTATAAAATCACTATCACAAGTATACATTTATCCATACAGTCAATCATACAATCACTTAGTCTTATGTATACTTATTTATATACAACAACTGACACATACACTGGCTTTTATTTTTCTAATTTGTTGGACATGTACCATTGAGACATATATTTGCTCATCACCACACCCATAAAGTTATTCACTCACCCAAACAACTGTTGTAACATGTAGTTTTAACTTCAGATACCTACTGAAACAACTATTCACACATCTTTTGGCTGTCACCCCCCCCACCAAACCACACACACATTCACCCTCCCATACAAATACTCAGTTAACTAATCAATAACTAATATAGACTTTTACATAGCTAATAACCAACTGGTGCAGCAGTTTACACAACAACTGACAAAGTGATACAGATATTCACACAGTTTAGTCACTATCCAATATATTTAGTGAGACACTATAAAATAGTCACGTGAACAGTCAATCACACTGCTGCTAAATCCTCCATCCGGATATTTATATTTATATATCCACTCATTCTTCAATGCAAATTGCTATATATATATAATACACATTTAAATAATGAACCAAACTACATTCACTGGATTATGTCATCTGTGATGTCATCAGTGATGTCATTTGAGATGTCATCAGTGATGTCACTGACCATGTCATGAATGATGTAATTTGTGACATCATCAGCAGTGGATTGCGGGCGCGTGAGATGTAGTTAGCACAACTAACTGTATCGGAGGATTTCAGTGGTTTTGTACGAGGGAAATGTCCAGCTAACTATAACACCCCTAAAACCTATGGTTTTTCCAGTCAATTTCTAAGGTTTTTTAAATGCTAATTCCTAACTATATCAGGCCTGAAACCTATGGTTTTTTCAGTGAATTTAAAAGGTTTTTTAAATGCTAATTCCTAACTATATCAAGCCTGAAACCTATGGTTTTTTCAGTGAATATATATATATATATATATATATATATATATATATATATACATATTTTGAACACTTTTTGAGCAATAGCCCACTTGGGCATTGAATATTTCACCCTTCTAGTCTCAACTAAAGGGTTTGTTTGACAGCTTTCCCTGTCCTTATACGAATTGTCTGCTAGGGTCTGACGTACGAACATTTGCCCTCCGGGGATTGACTTGTGAACATTTTCTGTCCTGACTTGAAGGGCCCACATATATATATGTAGATATATATGTATATATACATGTAGTACATATGTGTATTTGTACATACATATATATATACATATATATGAAATATTTGTGTGTGTGGGCGATTATTAACATAAACATGTACCTTAAATGATGTGAAGTACAATACTGCTGATGTAAAATTTTGCCCTATGTAATTTACTGTGAAGTAACAACTTACATTCCCAAGTTCTTAGGCGTGGGTCATTTTGGGCCCAATTCACAGGACTAATCTGAGACAAAATTCTAAACTTACTACTTTTGGTATTCACAGAATGCACTGACTACTTTTGGTTAAACTTACTACTTTTGGTTAAACTTACTACTGCCTACTGTGAATATCAAAAGTAGTAAGTTTAGGATTTTGTCTCAGAGTAGTTCTGTGAATCAGGCCCTTCATGATTTGATGATTCTTAACTGTTTGTTATATTCTAGTCTGTTTTTGTTTTATCTTGCTTCTGTGTATTCCAAAGCTATACATTCACTTAAGTGTCTGAACCACCAAAGGACAATAAGCTACAGCTTGCACAATAGAAATAATCTTCTAATATATGGTCTCTAAATCTGCTTTACGAGATGTTAATATGGCAAACATCTTTCACAAACTGCTACTAAATTATTTAAAGTATTGCTATATTGTCCTATATTTGTTATACTTATTTAATATTATTCACGACTTTGCTCTGAATGCAACATATAACCACAAAAACAATAACTAATAACAACAGTAATAATAATAATAATAAAAATACTACTACTGCTACTAATAATAATAATACTAATAATAATAATGGTAATATTAATAATAATATCATGATAAGATTGTGATGATGATACAATCTACCTACACCTATAGTGCAGTGTCATACTATTCGATCTGGGCTATGCTATATTAATATATACGGAAATAAATAATAATTACCTGGTTATAATTTTGGATAGCTCAGGTAAATATGTTATCTATATGCACGTGATGATAGCAAACAGTAACAATAACGCATCATGCTAGAGAAGACAGAAGCTGATATTTTTCAACTTTCCAGGATAAAAATGTCTTAGTGCGAATCATATTTCTAAACATATCCCAAGGTTAAAAAATGAAATTCTTCCAGTTGACGTGAACTAGATTTGGCACATCTAAATCTGAAATAAAATACGGTTTTAGTTCACTAGTCCATTCCTAAATTGCTTGTCATATGCCACTAGAGGCAATATCATTCCCTGTTTCCATTTTTAATGCCCCTTATTGCAACCCAGTATATTTAAAACATCATTAGTTACCAGTGCACATGATATATTATTCTGTCATCAACTGTGATGGTGTGAAAATATGAAAAGATATTTAATAATCATCTCCGCAGTCCTACATATAGAGGCTGTGTGCAAAACACTGAGGTGGTTCAGTATTGTAAATTAAACTTACCACAAGTGTCAAGCAGACATTTCAGAGGATTTTAAAACGTCTTCTCCACTAGTGTCTTTCTAAACGCTGATTATTGATACTCGGATCCAACAAATTGCATTCAATCTTACTTTGTTTTGCACTTCACATATTTCTTTGAACACCTATGTAAGGACGTGAAGGAAATGGTGGTAAAGTACATTACATTTAATTGATGTTAAAGTGAAAGAAAATAACAAATCATCTGAACCAATATGTTGCATACGTTAAAAAATTTTTATGAAGCAACACATACTGTGTTAAAATATAGGTTTGTTTCATTTGAGGGATGAGACAAAAGGGTAATAACCATAGTCAAGGACAAGAGCTCAGCCACTCCACAAAAAAGCTAAACTACAAAAGGCATCATCATGTGTGCTGTGGTATGTGAGGTGGCAATGCCACATCCTATTAATACTACTACTCTGGGGCCCAGTATTTGTCAGATGCCGTGTACCGTCCCCATTTGAATTACACACCTTGAAAATGTATTAGTATTCATATAGTGCAAAACTAGCTCAAAAACAATGGAGCACTGTACTTTACTTGGGGGATTTCCAGACGATGTACAAGAGTGCTTACATCAAGCAGGGATTAAACAAATCGATGTCTCAAATTACATTTCTCTTTTTTAGGCACAAGAAAATTAAGGCGGAGATTGATCATTCTTTTACACAGCGCAACGCAGTAAGTTGAAAGGGCAAGAATGAGCAGCATTTACCATTATATGGCACAATCCTGTCCTTCCCTAGTGTTGGCACGCATTTGGTTACCTCGCACCAATGCATGCACCCCTGGGGCTTGTTGCATGGGTGCATTGCAGTCAGGATTGTTTTTGCACAGGAAGGGACACCTTCCTGCACAAAAATAATCCTTAGAGGCATTTTCCAGAATGCAGCACACTTAGAAAGAGAAGACAACGGGGAGAAATAGAGATATTTCTCCTCGTTGCTCCTCTGGTGGGGAGGCTTATAATTCTGAAGCATTCTCAGGTCTACCAGTGTTGGTATATCTAGGAATGTGTTAAAATCAATGGGTGGATGCGAGTGAACGCCCATGCTTCACCCATTGAATGCCTCCCGTCTGTGGCGTAATGCAAGTCAGTGATAAGTGCTGCCTTAAATTACTCTAGATTTATCAAGCTACTCAGGGCCATGCAAGGTGACCTTGCGTGGCTTGATAAATCTTATTCAAGTTTTGTGTTGTCCTTGTATCCCCTTGAATGGAGTGATGCAAATCCCTGAAGTATATTCTCCTATATGACTCGCTCAGAATTACATGATGTTGAATCAAGAGCTGAGGCTCCATTATGAATATGAATATTAACCTGAGTTGGAAGGTCTAGCCACTAGGTGACATCTTGTCTCCTTGGCAATGAAACATGTTTTCCTTCGTTTCAATAGCAACACTCAGAATGTGATACATTTTCCCTGCACATATTCTGTTAGATTTATCTAAAAATGCATATGCTTTATATGCTGAGACAAAATAGAGTGTTAGCACAATATTTTGGCGGCACCTTCCCATGTGCACCCAAAATAGGAATTCCATTGAGCATCAGAATGAAATATAACTTCTCACATTTTGATCACATAGCATTTATTAAAATATGTGTCCCTCATAGCTCCCATATTCTGTTCTCCTTTTATCATCTACTCAAAATTATCACAGCTTTTGAAAGTTTGTCTTCATAACATTACTGTCTCACCAAGCACCTCCAATATGTGGAAACACCCCCTCCCCACACTGTTTGCAAATGAATTGCATTAGATTGGATTCTACAAGAATACAATTGATATACGTTCCCAGTCCTCAAGTACTTATTTACACTTAATTAAGTTATCGCCTCCATGTACAGAAACAACGGGGTCCACTTTGGTACTCAGGTGCATCTATCTGACTTAACACCTAAAAAATGCTTGCCATTTTCTCCCAAATCCAAAGAAGGCATCATTATCTCAGATTCCAATATACAATTATCACCTAATCTTGGCAAACCAGATCACAGATCAGATGACTATGAGCCTAATTACGGTCCATAGGACCGCTGTAGACCGCCGCACTGTGGGACCGAACGCTGTATTAAAACTGCGGCTGTTGGACTGCCACGAAACCACTGCAACCACCATGGAACTGCATTCCCTGGTGGTCCCATGGGGGTCTGAGGGCCGCTATATTCTTGGTGGTGTCCTGAGGCACCACCAAGCATATTATAACTTTCCTCACTGTCAGCGGTGTCATGGAGGATCTTCTTCCAGGTTACTGCTGGCAGTGAGAAAAGAAAGGGGGCCATACAGGGCCCCTTCTTGCCCCAGCGCATGGGGGTGCATGCAGGGGAACCTATGGTGTCCCCCCTGTCTTTCAGCACCCCCAGTTCAAGTATGGCATGAACTTTACAGTCCATAACGCATTGGAAGGCTGTGGCTGTGGCTGGCCTATGGTGCTGCCTTTCTTAGTCTCTTCTATGAGACTTTGAAAGGCAGCGCCGTGGGCCACCCACTGCAAGACTGACAGACGAATTTTAACTCATAATCCTGCGGGTGGTGTGCAGAAGGCTTTGGTTGTCTTGGTGCCGGGCGGCAGCATGGCATCCCGCTCCAGGACCGCCAAAGTCGTGATCAGGCCCTATGTGATTACCCAACTAACACATTATCCCACTTTTACTATGAAGTGATGCAAACCTGAAGTTTGCAACTTCTAAAGAGCCGCTTCACACAAGGATTCTCTGCTTCAGTACACAATAGGTCTCTGTAGTAATTCCACATAAATTTTCAGTCCCCTTCCATACCCTTTCCAATAGTAGCTCTCTCTTGTTGGTCCCTTCTCATGGATCAGAGTAGGGAAGGCTCTGAGTAGGGATCCGCTCACTACCACCTGGGATGCCCCCCAGGCATAACCAATTGCTTCTAACCCATCAAGGATATATTCAGTGTTTATGCCCACTCGGGGAAGGTGAAAGCCCATTAGGCACAAGGATTAGCCTATTTTTTTCAATGAGAATGGATGGGAGCCAGCTTTTCCTGACATTGGTAGTTACCTCTTCCCTATTGGTCATACAGGCTTTCCTCTCCCCACTGTAGGCAGATTGGGGAGAATTATCCCATCTGTTCTCCCCTTTGGTGCACAGTGGATTCAATAATAAAAGTAGAATGGGATGGGTGCTGGCCTATTCTGACATTGAACACCTGGACAGCCCCTCCTCACAAAAAATAGACTTCAGTGACAAGGCTTGTGGGCAAATTAATTACCTAGCTAATGCTTATTTTTCCTTTCCATTCTTTATCATTTATGTCATCTTTATGTATTTATTTATGGGGTCTATTCATAAATGTGAATTTGGCCATAAACATACATTTACAGCTACATTTATCTCAGATAAACCTGCTACAAATTCATAAAGGGATGTGCCTGAAAGGTGCAAGCCTTTTTACAGGTGAGGAGATGAGTGCAGAGAACTGCACACCAGAATATCCGATTCAAGGGTTGCAGTTGAGGGTGTTCCTGAGTGTTTTCAAGTATGGTTAGCCCTTAGACATTTTTAAAGACCTACAAACACGTATGTTTTGGGTTGTTCACAAACTGCGATGATTCCCATTTCCTGCCTGGTGCGGTTCCTAATTTTACTACTGCAACATTCCAGTATAAACCCCTTTCCATGGTGCGAAGGGAAAGAATCACCCCCAAATGTGTTGGGGGTGTAGGGCAAAGGGTCTCCGCATAGGGAAAAAAAAAATCCTGCAGAGAATTAAGGGCACAGTTTTCGAAATTTGCCTACAGTGCATTCCTGTCCTTTTGTCCCGCACTACAGCCGTATCGGCAGGCTAGTACCAACGCAGGGAGTTAGTTGCATGCTGGATTGTTTTTGCACAGGAAGGAACATTTTCCTGCACATAAAAAATCTTGGAGGTCTTTTTCCTCTTTCTGTTTTCTAATGTATCTCTTTTTATGATTGTGGCATATGTTTCCAAAAATGTTAAACAAAAATAACCATCGCACCAACTAGAAAAGTCCAGACCAGTTTGCTTTGCCAATACTTTTCTGCTCTTGTATTTCTCTTTCCCCTCCTTATTTCTCCTACCTACACTATGACAGTTTTACTTAACACCAATCATTTATGTATGATTCTTCATGTATCATATGCCCAATAAAACGAAAAACTTAAGTAGACAAATCCATTACGTTCAATCGTGGTTAAGCCTGTTTAATATTAACACTCTATGTTGGTTGTATCCTTGATGTTGTAAAAATATAACTATAAATATAAATATAAAAGAAACATACACGACCTCCTTGCAACTTCTTTGTAGCATCTTGGCTCAAACTTACTGTGCTTTTATTAAGACCAGTGCTTGTATAATTGTAAATAAAGGCGACCTGTTTACTTTTTTTTTAAAGAATAAAACAAGTAACATTTCTCTTAAAAGGAACATTTATTTAAAAGGCATTTTTTTAATGTTATTTTCTTCCATCCTTAATTTTCCTACCAAGTTCAGCATTATTATTAATCTTACTTGCGTTGTTAGCTATTTATACAGATCTTGCCACATAATAAAATTAACTGCAGTATTTATTTTCAGCATTCATTATAAGATGCTTTTCGAATATATTGAATTTACAGTTATTTAAAGCCAGGTTTATCTAGAGTACTCAAAACCTTTCTTATGTAAATCTGGCTAGAAGTTATAAATTAGTTTATGCATTAGTTTATGCATTCAGAACGACATTTTTCCTGACAGAAAAGAATCACAAAACGTTATTAGAGAGAGACAAGACAGAGAGAAAAACAGAAACTAAGAAAGAAAGAAAGGCTACGTGCTCGAGGCTTGCATCCACTTTGGAATAATCGCTTTAACACTATTACCATCATGCTGTAGGTCACCTTGACATGCTTTATTACAGAAGATCTAATTTTCACACAGTCCTGCCTGACAATAAGCCCAGTTTCCTTTGGGATCAAAAGAAAAGTCTCATGCAAGTTCCTTGGATCACTCAATATATCAAACAAACTAGAGTGTTCATGCAAATGAGAACAGTCTTGAAAGAACGCATTATAGCTTAAACTCTATTCCTTATTCCTTATGTGCTCCCTCTCACTCAAAACATGCAATTAGGTTAACATTAAAAATTTGTGAAGACCTGTAGGAAACGAATAACTTGACCTCTAAGCTTTACTGTAACCTTGCCTCAACCTTTTTGTGCCTATTCATTCTTTACTGTCCAACTTTGCCTAGTTAGCTGCCCCCTTTGCACTTTCTCATAATAAAAGTGCTTATTGTTGTGTAGTAAGTTGCATTTTCATAGAGGAAGTGTACAGTGTAAATGCATTGCGAGATTCCGCAGTTTCATTTTGAGCAGCATGGCTTAGCATGTACCCTTCCCTCACTTTTATCCATTTTGGGGGGATGTATGACGTTACAACGCATACTTTTACAACGCATGCACTTACAACGCAATTTTTACATTGCAACATCCACTACAACGCATGACACTACAACGCATTTTAAAAAACTACCTTTACAACGCATTCCATTACATCGCATACTACCTTTACAACGCATACCATTACAACGCATACTGTTACATTGCATTTAAGGTAAGTATTGGATAGTATAGGGGTAAAAATTACTATTCTAACTCCAGGGGGTGCAACAGTAGGGTAAGTGTTGGATAGTGTAGGGGTTAAAAATTACTATTCTAACTCCAATGGTATGCATTGTAATGGTATGCGTTGTAATGCCTGTGTTGTAGTGACATGTGATGTAGTGTCATGCGTTTTAATGGTATGCGTTGTAATGGTATGCGTTGTAGTGTCATGCATTGTAAAGGATGTTCCGTTGTAATGCCTGCGTTGTAAGTGTAGTGCGATGTAATAGTTGCGTTGTAAAGGTTGTTTCCCATTTTTGGGATGGTGTAGAACATGGGTGCTCACAAATCTTTTCCCAGGGACCCCAACGTCTAGTTAGTTGTGTGAATGAGGGCTGCATTGATGGCAGCAGTCTGTGGGCGGAGAGGGGGATGTAAGGTGAACACATAGACGTGGAGTGAAAAGTGAGTCATGTAGTTGTCTCGAGAATTTAATTCCTTGTTGCACTCTATATTAACGCCTTGCCTTTAGAAGAGTTATAGATCTGACAATACTGTGTCATGCTGTGTCTGAGTTGCTATTACACTACGCCACCCTGCAGTAAGCCTTTTTCTTTAGCAGTCAAGTTTACAAAGGAAGAACCGTGATCAATGAATTGGAATGAAACAGAATCTTAGGCCTCACAATCTCCTTATGCTTTTATTCTCTTATGTGTAAATATTAGGAGTGCTTAGAAACAGGCTATCTGAAGGTAGTGAATGCTATGAAACAAATCTTTGATAGAGGTCCCCCAACAAACTGGGCAATTTACTGAGGGAGACATTCACAAACACCCAACCTCTACTGCTAGACATAGACAGTGGGAGAGTTTTCCATGGCACTATGAGACGTGACGTTTGCCAAAAAACACTTGTTTAAAGTATGGGAAGGTTTCACCACACAGTGGCATTTCTTTGCTGAGAGTAGTCCCTGAGTCTCAAGTTTCAGTCAGATAAGCTTGAGCCAGATACCTAACTCTGGTTCAGCTCGAGGTACTTTTGGATTCACAAGCCCAAAATTGAGCTGAGCCTTAATATGATTTGTCAGAACCCCTTTCAGAGGGCCACTGGCAAGCAGGGCCTATGGGCCCAAATATGGTGGATGAGGCTTTTTCCTCCTATGTCCCAGGTCCGACCTACTGTGGGCTCTGAGTAGCTAGGCCAAGTACACCTTAAGCACTTAACTCTCAATGGTAGGGAGGGTTTAGCAGTCCACAGCTTCTTGGTGTGGAGGTAGTTGTAAGGCAGGTACAGGCTCTCAACTCAGAATACATTCAGCACCCCATTAAATGATTGTCCAGTCAAATATTTGCTTTATTTAAAAAGGAGTATTTATCTACTAACACAAACTACATCATAACTCATGGCACCTTTCCTGTCCCACTTCCCCACTTATGGCTGATGGTTTTTCATGTGTGATGATCCCTAAGCTAGGACCCGCTAACGCATTCAAGTCTAAGAAGTTCTACTGGGTCTCTGTTGCAAAGATCCCCGAGTTCCCATGCTGAAGCATCTCAATCAGAGCAATTTCCCCAGGGTACTGCATCCTGATTGTCAATCTTACCTGCTCTCATTGAGAGGTGGTTCGGAGTCCGCGGGTGAACCTCAGCAGCCTGACTGTGCCGGGAAGCTGCAGTCTCAGTGGCTAGTGTCCTGGGCCCTCCTCTGATGTGGTAATTCACTCCTGGAAAACAGGGGCAGGTCTGGAATGCACAAAATAAAGAATAGTGGAGCATTCCTTACATGTATCCATTATTAGTCAATCAATCAAATTTACTCTATTCGGTTTATGCAAAACCATAAAAGTATTATTAGTCATGTTGGTCTAGGTAAATAAGTACATTTATTCACGTATTTCTAATACACAAGACATTTTTCATAGAGCGAGCCATGTGTTCAAAACTCAAAAGACATTTTTGTCCACACCCAAAATGTTGAGATGAATGATATTTGTACTTAGTCCTGATGTTACAGAGCAGCAAACCGTGCCATTACTGTGATTCAATTTTTTACCAGTAACTACAAAAATACTGGTAGATTCCTCAAAGGTGGTTTAAGCCGACAAATTTTTAGTCCCTTCTTGGGACTTTTTCACTGCTATATCCAACAGCAATGTATGAAACGTAGATTGGTGTACATAGAATTCAAAGTCTTCTTGTAAGCGAACAGGATCATGCAAGTTAGTCAAGTTTGAAAAAAAATTCTAAGAAATTAAGCAGGTAAGCCCAAAAGCATTTATGAGCTGTTTCCATCCAATAGTGAGTGTAAAATATATTTAATTCCTTACCCAATATAAAGCATGTAAGCACCAGTCAAAAGAAGAAACTGCTAAATTTCATAAGTCAAAAATAATGCCAGTAGTAGGAAGCCATTGCGATATGGTAACCCTGATAAGTCTTCCAAAATATTATAAATGGAATGGCGAGTCATGTAATCGAACCTAGTTACGGTAGGTCTGCAATGCCTCTGGATGGGATAGTTGAAGTAGTTGTTCTCACTCTCCACGGGTCACAGCCTGCAGTGTCTTCTCAGCTGCCTGTGGGTGACAGTCCTCTTCCTTGTTCACAGACCCTTTGTCCTAACATGCAAGTAGGGTCACAGTAGTATGGGATATAGGACTGCAGCAAGGTTGTAAAGGTTCAGTCCTCTCTCTTCAAAGCGGCACCCACCTGTCATATGAGGGTTGCAGGTGAAACAAATATGGTGAGGTCTTCTTTTGGTCATGACATTGTATTGAGAGATGGCTCTCTTTCACTTAAAGTGCAGGAACAAGGGCAGTAACGATTATTGCTAACTGTGGCTCTCACTCGGCAAGGGAGTTGCATTGCCCACTGCTCTGGGATCATGCAGACGCTGGTGCTACAGGCTCCAGGCAAGTTCTTGAGCCTTTTGGGTGATGTCCACTAACCCAGCATGGGAGACTTGTGGACACTTAGGCTCTTACTTACAAGCTTTTGGATTAGGAGAGAGAAACAAGTCACCTTGCTGCCCTGCCCTATTGCAAAGTGAAACATCAGGAATACACCAAATGTATCCAATACGGTGCAGTCCTGTCCTTTGCACCGGTTCTGGCACAGTGTCGGCAGCCTAGCACCAATGCAGGCACCCTTGTCCCATGGTGCAAGGGTGCCTGTGTTGTTGACAAGATTGTATTTGTGCAGAAAGGGGAACTTTCCAGCATAAAAACAAACTTGGGAAGTGTTTTACTCTTTCTATGTGTTTTGCAGCATGCATCAAATATGGAAAGAGGAATAAATGAGAAGAAATACAGTTAATTCTACTTGTTACGCCTCACCTTGGGAAGCGTAAGGTTTGAGCACATCTCCAGGTTCACATGGCTCTGTAAATTTGGGGAAGCATCAAAATCCATTGGTGTTATGTGGGAACACCCATCACAATGCTCATGGAACGCCTCTTGAGTGCAAAGTAAGGCAGCGCAGCAATTTGTGCTGCCTTGCCTTACTATCTATCTATGTAGCCAGTCAAAGCCATACAAAGCTGCTTTGCATGGCCTTATAGATATGATTTCAAGGTTTGAGCCACTGGAGCACTTTCCTGCTGCAGTGTACCTTTTTACTGGCACACATATATCCCAGCATGCACGCGCATCTGCATGTGCTACTTCTTAATGCACTGTACATTCCTTCCGGCACACATAAATCCCATCACTGTACACAGTCACCCGTTTGCAACCCCAATGAATTTACCCTTGCCATTCACTGCACCATTCCCTAGGAGCTCCTTGAAGCAGCACTCACCTGTCTTCAGACCATCACAGTCTCACTGCCCGCCCCCAACTACTAATGGTACCAATCTGAACCACCACATAATAACTATATAGTCATTTACATGAATGAACTGCATCACAACTCTGCAAATCCACTTTCAAAACCAACTAACACTGTGCCACTCACAACACATCACATGATCATCCATCTGTTTTTCACAAGACCTGCTAATATGTGACTACCTATTCCATGCATCTTCAATGAGAAACAACACTTACTATTGACCCTAGCTTCATCTACATTGACTTACAGCACAACCCACTAACTCTGGCTGCTCACTTTCCCACTTACCGTGGAAACTCTAGTGTAACAACATTGACCAACAGGCACAATGATTAACACAAGTTGTCCAAAGCTGCTCTCCTACAGCCTCTTCTATGCAAAATCATCAGTAGAGGCCCCTGGTGGGAGGGTAGTAAACTATAGTTTACGGCTGATTAGAGGTAAGAAAACATATAAATAAATTAAACAAATTTCGTTGCGCGAGCTGCATCGCCAAACGAAACTAATGGGGCATGCAGATACCAAAATGTACCAATATTAGTAGCAGTTACTTTAAACATTTATTTACAATGAAAGCAAAGAATGTGCATTTTCACATATATAGTTACATGTATTAAGATCACTTGAGTGAGTTTTCTGATGTAGATGCACATGCCTTAACATGAGTTATTTACTGTAGTAGCACCATATGCTTATTTCCTTTGCATTTTTATCCAAAGATTTTCAGGTATTTCACAATCAAGGACAAATAACATCTTTTCAACAAGTCTTTGTGCATTCTCAGGCCCAAACATCAAAGTGTGATTGTGTCACTGTTACCTGAAATGTAAACCTTAGCCACTCTTTACATTCCTCTTCATTGGAAAGGTTTTGTGTGTGCTCGAAAAGAAGTGAAACTAAAGATAAAATAAGCTCCCTGTTGACCTGTTGGTCTTCCCTCTACAAGGCCATCAGATTGCTTACTGGGCTGCTCCACAAGACTGTGTTGCCCAAGTACTGTACTTTAACCTCTTCGGTGCCCATGACGAGCTGGACTCGTCATGGGCCGCGGTTGCGCTGTGCCCATGACGAGTCCAGCTCGTCATAAACCCCGCCCGCTAATGTAACGGCTGGCACAGGGCGGGGAAAGGGGCGGGCACTGAAGGGGTTAATTTGGCCAGTCTTGATTCTAGCATAGTGTGCGTACAACTTCAAAAGTGGTCGAGAGCTTTTTAAAAACAGCTTGCACAATGATTTGAGTTTATCCAGAACGTTCTGAAAGACACTGTATTTCATTTAGTGGCTGAAAAGAGCCAACCTGCCTTATATCAAGTAACCTATCCAATTTAATTCAGATTTCACTTACTTGCACGAAACCCAGGGAACTCAGTGTAAACAGTCCTCAATATTATACCTCTTTCCTCGATCATAAGCCTCTTCTGATAGACATCCTCAACTCCCAGGTTTTTTCAGTGGGAGACATGATGCTGCTTCTCAAGATGTGGAATAGGTTGGTGAAGGTGAGTTGCGACACTATTGTTCATTCTCAGCATCAACCTGTACTATCTGATGTAAACATGACTATTGTCATAAGGTGCAGTTCATGGGCAGCATGGATGCCATTCATAGCTGTAGTGATAGCATCTGTCTCAGTCTAATTATTCCCTAAATACTGTTTTGTACTCTGTTGAAGGTATGGTCCAAACTTCAAGTACAGCCTGAGTATTTTGATAACTGAAATATCTGTGCTCATATTCAAACTGGGATTTCAAGCATTGTGAAGTTCTGCCATTGTGTCAGGTATACCCCACCATTGGTGACCTCAAAAAACATCTGAAGCATAGTTCTCACTCCTCCAGTTATCTGGTATCTATACATACAATGCTAGGTGGTCAAGGATGTCTTGAACAGACAACATTGAAGTGTTCCAGATGACGTCCAGCAGTATGTTGTTGATGAGAATCTTTATCGCTTCAGGTACGGATTTTTGCTATTCAACCACTTCTATCCTGATGACTTTATGAGTATTGGTGTCAGTCTGAATAGTGCACACTCCAAAATCCAGCCTGAAATCAGTACTTTTGTTTCTTGTATCAACAAACCAGATTAGTGAACTTTAGAACTTAAACGGTGCTTCATCTACCCGTTTTCCAGCCATCTACTTTTTCCCAGAAGAAAAGTCGCTAACAATCTTTGCTTGGTCACATGCTTGATAAATCATGCCCACATCTGAAATGTATTCAAATGGCTCCCTCAAAGGTTTGCTAATCTTGTCCCATGATTTCTACAGCTCATCCTTGTTAGAAATGGAGTTCACTAGTTGGCTGAGGTACGTACCTTAGTCCAAATAGGGACCATTGCTTCTAGTGAGGGAAAGGAGGGACAGACTCTTAGATAATCCCTGCTCACCCTCCGGTAGCTTGGCACGAGCAGCCAGGCTTATCTCCAAGGCAATGTGTAAAGTATTTGCAACCACACTACCAGTAATACAGTGATAACACCACAAATGGACACCACACTGATTTTATAAAAATAGCGGCATCTTTATCAAAAGAAATACGGTGAGATCAAATGATGCGGTAACGGGGCACCTCCTAACCAGCACCACAGACCACACGGCAGTCTCAGGCATGCAAAAGCACACCCACTAAGCGTCGCTGGGACACGGTTGGAAACTTTGATGTTCCTGAGTTTCCACAACAGGGGACCAGCTCTCCTCGGGCACTTGGAGATAAGTTACTTCAGGACACAGCACACACCAAAGTCCTTTCAAGCAGGGGGACACAGAACACAGCAAAGTCCCTTGTCCTCTCCTTGGTGAAATCAGCATCCTGCAGGCCAGCCCCAGGACAGGCAGAGGCACGCAGGATGGTTAGGACAAGAAACCAGCCACTTCTAAAAGCGTGGTTTCTAAACACCCAATTTAAAAAGCATCTTCACAAAAAGATGGGTTATTAAATTCTGAGTTCAGGCACACTGAACTACATCTCTCCATCTTATTCCAATGGGAAGATATACTGGAAACATATAGGGGATGGGAGCACACTGCCACACCTCCCAGCACAGTTCGCCCCTTAGCATTGTGGTAAATGCAGTTCACAGTGATTTCTTACTTGAATTTTAGCTGTGGTGGTTCACCAAAGTTGGTGCAGGTTAGTGCTGTGAATCTCTAGACACATGTGTTTCTGGATATTATCCGTCTTCAGTAGAGATAAAAAACGAAAATTCTTCCTGGGGTTGCTGGAAAGGCTGCCATAGTCTCTCAGGTCTCAGTACCTCTCTCTGGCGCACAGGTGCATCGCCATGAGCTCGTCAGCTCAGTGGCTCAAGGGAGCCTTTTCAAACAAATAGGGGATGGGAGCACACTGCCACACCTCCCAGCACAGTTCGCCCCTTAGCATTGTGGTAAATGCAGTTCACAGTGATTTCTTACTTGAATTTTAGCTGTGGTGGTTCACCAAAGTTGGTGCAGGTTAGTGCTGTGAATCTCTAGACACATGTGTTTCTGGATATTATCCGTCTTCAGTAGAGATAAAAAACGAAAATTCTTTCTGGGGTTGCTGGAAAGGCTGCCATAGTCTCTCAGGTCTCGGTACCTCTCTCTGGCGCACAGGTGCATCGCCATGAGCTCGTCAGCTCAGTGGCTCAAGGGAGCCTTTTCAAACAAATAGGGGATGGGAGCACATGGCCACACCTCCCAGCACAGTTCGCCCCTTAGCATTGTGGTAAAAGCAGTTCACAGTGATTTCTTACTTGAATTTTAGCTGTGGTGGTTCACCAAAGTTGGTGCAGGTTAGTGCTGTGAATCTCTAGACACATGTATTTCTGGATATTATCCATCTTCAGTAGAGATAAAAAACTAAAATTCTTTCTGGGGTTGCTGGAAAGGCTGCCATAGTCTCTCAGGTCTCAGTACCTCTCTCTGGCGCACAGGTGCATCGCCATGAGCTCGTCAGCTCAGTGGCTCAATGGAGCCTTTTCAAACAAATAGGGGATGGGAGCACACTGCCACACCTCCCAGCACAGTTCGCCCCTTAGCATTGTGGTAAATGCAGTTCACAGTGATTTCTTACTTGAATTTTAGCTGTGGTGGTTCACCAAAGTTGGTGCAGGTTAGTGCTGTGAATCTCTAGACACATGTGTTTCTGGATATTATCCGTCTTCAGTAGAGATAAAAAACGAAAAATCTTTCTGGGGTTGCTGGAAAGGCTGCCATAGTCTCTCAGGTCTCAGTACCTCTCTCTGGGGCACAGGTGCATCGCGATGAGCTTGTCAGCTCAGTGGCTCAAGGGAGCCTTTTCAAACAAATAGGGGATGGGAGCACACTGCCACACCTCCCAGCACAGTTCGTCCCTTAGCATTGTGGTAAAAGCAGTTCACAGTGATTTCTTACTTGAATTTTAGCTGTGGTGGTTCACCAAAGTTGGTGCAGGTTAGTGCTGTGAATCTCTAGACACATGTGTTTCTGGATATTATCCGTCTTCAGTAGAGATAAAAAACGAAAATTCTTTCTGGGGTTGCTGGAAAGGCTGCCATAGTCTCTCAGGTCTCAGTACCTCTCTCTGGCGCACAGGTGCATCGCCATGAGCTCGTCAGCTCAGTGGCTCAAGGGAGCCTTTTCAAACAAATAGGGGATGGGAGCACACTGCCACACCTCCCAGCACAGTTTGCCTGGGCTGACGAGCTCATGGGAGGCACCTGTGCGCCAGGGAGAGGTACAGAGACCTGAGAGTATTGTGGCAGCTTTCTCAGCAAACCCCAGAAGAATTTCGTTTTATCTCTACTGAAGAAGGATGAAATCCAGAAACACATGTGTCTAGAGATTAACAGCACTAACCTGCACCAACTTTGGTGAGACACTCTGCAAAATTTCAAGTAAGCATTTAAATTGAACTGCATGTACCATGATGCAAAGGGGCGAACTGTGCTGGGAGGTAGCAGTGTGCTCCCATCCCCCTTCTATACTGGAAACATGTTAAACAGCATTCCCTATTCTGTCCTATGGGCAAGATGGCCTTGCAACACTGAAAAACGAAAATGGCAGTATTTCAGTGTTAGGACATGATACACACCACAGTACACGTCCTACCTTTCACATACACTGCACCCTGCCCAGGGGGGTACCTTGGGCCTACTATAGGCGTGTCTGATATGCATTAAATAGGGAAGGGTAAGGCCTGTCAAGTGTGTGCACTTGTCAGGACAACAAGGCAGTTAACAAACTGTGCTCAGGCACTGCAGTGGCAGGCCTGAGTTCACTTTTTAAGGCTACTTGTGTGGGTGGCACAATTAGTACTGCTGGCCCACTAGTAGCATTTGCATTACCAGCCCTGGCATACATAGTACACTTTACTAGGGACTTTACTAGTAAGACAAATATACCAATCATGGACAACCAATTACCATAACAATTTACACAGGGAGCACTTGCACTTTGACACTGATCTGCAGTCGCAAAGTGCCCAAAGCATCTAAGTCGGCAACACCATGTCAGAAAAAGGTCTAGGAGGAAGCCAAAAAGTTTAAGGAACGTTAGCCAAAAAGGGCCAAGTCCAAGAATCCTCAACAATTTTCTTAATCTGTTCTACTTTGAATCTCAGGCAGCATTTCTTTCTTTGTGGTGCCCTCTGAAGAAAATATTTTAATCAGCCGTGATTTTTTCGGGAGGCGTGTTGCTGACGGGATGCGGTGAACTAGGAGAAAAAAATTGGAACAATTGAATTGTTTATTCTCATCATGATTTTGCCACAAGACAGTCGGTCATACTACCATCTGGATACCTCTGTGGAACCTGTATCGTATGCCGGCTCATCACCCTATTGATTTTTGTTCAAGCTACGTCTTGTGACCACCCTTGAAATACCAGCAGTTTGGGTCTCTCCTTAAACTGCAGCATTTTTTCGGATACACAAGGTTTTATGCTTCTCCTTCGTGTACATTGTGGAGTCCCATTGAGAAATGAAAGTGGACGCTCTTATATTTGAAGATGACCCCTCAAGTACCTGTGGGTCGAAACCCCGTTGATGCTTAAAAACGTGGCCTAAATAAGAGAGGACACAATTGTTATATTGTGTATTTCTATATCTGTTGTTC
Organism: Triturus cristatus; assembly: GCF_964204655.1. Taxonomy (NCBI): domain Eukaryota; kingdom Metazoa; phylum Chordata; class Amphibia; order Caudata; family Salamandridae; genus Triturus; species Triturus cristatus. The sequence continues at coordinate 223,784,632 of NC_140584.1, forward strand.
TGTTTTGCTTTTTCTCTGCCACTGTTTGTACAGTCTGCACTTGTCAGTGTTTATATTTTTATTATTGCTTGTGTAACTGTATGAGCGCCATTTATATTTTGTTTCTTATTTGTCTAATTACATTTTCATTAAATATTATATTTTGAGATATTTTTGGTTCATGGTTATTGTGAAATTCAGTCAGCATTGGTTTCATTTTCTTTTTCTTCTCTTAAATTTTTCTCTGTCTAGATTATGTATAGTTTGTTATTTTAGCTCATGAACCGCTGTTTGGAATACACTCTGAAGAAAATATAGCTTTGTGCTTGAACAATGTTCTAATTACTGGTCTGCAATTCTGTAAAGCCTGTGAAAAAAGTAAAAGAGTAACATTTGTTTCTATGCTAATTAATGCAATCTGTCAGGCAGTACTGAGGTATTCCCAGAAATACATAGCAAGTAATTAAGCAGACTTTTCTACTTATTCTCACACCTGCCTGTCCAAATCCATGTGTTCCACTTTCTATAAGGCCTGTAGAAGAAGACAAGACTGTTAAAGCATGTTGTTGCATAACAATGTCTCAATCATGCATTAAAACGTTTACCTAATAATGACCTGCTTTTTCTGCTTGACCTCATGTCTGGCCTTTTCAAATGTATGCACAGTATTGTCTGAGGCACACAAAACAGAAGAAAAGAAGGTTACTGCATGTTGCTATATCTTAGACGCTTGTGGAAATTTACGAAATACTTAACTGTTATTTCTGCATGTACTGATGACTACATATTCACACCTATGCGTATTATTGTGTGAAAAGCCATAGCAGAAAAGGTGTGGATTGTGAGCGTGATTTACACAGCAGACTACTATTTCCAACTACTAATCCCAATAGGAAAGTCAACATAATTATCTGATATCTGCAGGTAGTCATACCTGCTTGTTCAAACTCCAAACTACTTATCATGTGGAAAACCTGCATTTAAAGATAAGATATATAGCAATTGTCATAAGAGTTACAAACATGTTTATAACTGTTTTCTAGGATCATTTAAGGAGCAACTGAACATTTATTTGAGGATTCCGTTTAGCCCAACAGAGGTGTATGTTCACTTTCATCCTTGTTAACATCCGTAATATTAAACGCGTTTAAATCTGCATTGTGCATTAAACCGTCTGTGATGCAGCTTTACCCTGGTATTCATACTGAAATGCATGGAAAAGGCGGGAGAGCTATGGCAATCACAGCAAAGGCTGAGCCAAAGCTGAGCCTTCAAAGATTCCACACAACAATGATACAACAAAGGCCATGGAAAAATATTATTGTTAGTTTAACATGAACTTTTCTTCATCTGCAATGACCTAAAACAGTACCATAAAATGCAACCCTAAATTTAAATGGAGGTACATAAAGGGGGCTGGTCCCAGTGGAAACACAATATTACAAATATATCAGTCAAATTAGCTTTATTTGACAATTAAGTCATCAAAGCACGAATACAAAAATCATACATGACCCATAAGTATTAATCATAAAAGGTTTCCGGTTAAAATAATAAAATCGTATTAAAAAGATTAAAAACAGCTTCATTTCTATCATCAAACAGTTCTAGAACCATATAATAATCCTTCGTGGGAACGGGTCATTTTCATGAAAATTCAATGCTATCAGACCCAGGCCTAGCTTTTACATTCTTATCTATTATGAACGTTTTTTAAATTCTATTGCAACATAATAGCAACAGTGATCAAGATGTACATTCATAAAACAGGTATATAATACTATGTTGCCGTAATTGCCTGAGATCTAATAGACCATGCCCATCCTAGAAATTTTGCCAAAGCTATAACAATAGATGCCTTAGTATCTGAACGCAATAATCTTAATGCTGTGTAATTTTGTCTGGTCCCCAAAGAACGACAAATTGGGGACAGCCATATGCGACGTGGGGCTCTCTACGCTGTACATACGATTAACATGTGGGCCAAGGATTTGTGGTATACAAGATAAGTGGGGCACAGAGTATCGTTTGACTTGTTCCATTTGGCTGAAAAAGTCCTTATTGGTAGGGAGCCAATTCTAAATTGAAAATAGAGTTTTCTGTCGTGAGGCTTAGTTATTATGTCCCAGTATGGTTCCAGCTTTTGTAGTGGCTTTACGTCCAGGAAATGCCCTGTTAGTGTTGAGGGGATGCTACTCCTAACAATGTTATCGCTCACACAGCCCCAATATCTTTCCTTCAATAACATTTTTGAAGGAAATGGAATGCTTTCTGGGTTCTCCCATATTGTTGCCATGCCTATAATTAACAAAATCAATTTAACTTCCTGCAGCAATTTGATTTTTTTTTTGATGATCTGACCTCATTAGATCTTTAAGGCCAGCAGCATAAGAAGATAATTCCGGTGTAGACCAGATTCTCCTCCAGTAAAGCAAAGGGCGCAATCTGGCTATATCGGCCAGTGCCTTTCTACCTAGGTCATGAAGTAGTGGGTGAACAGGGGTGCTTTGTGGAAGATTGGTTATCTTCTGAAAGAACAGATTTTCCGCTGTGGTTAGATTGGTGTGAATGTTGAAGCCCCAAAGCTCCACCCCATACAACACAGAATTAACAACTTTTGTGTTGTATATTTCTGGGCCAACTGGTTGAGTTAAAGAAGCAGTTAACTCTGTTTGTAGAGTGCCTGACAGTTGTCAGAGCTTCAGCGTGGCCATGTCTAACTGCTTATTCCATCTCATATCTCCCTGCATTATAACTCCCAGGTATGTAAAATCCTTAACCTGCTCCAGGGGACATTTATTCAGGACCACGCTACCTCAAAATGTTTTATGCGGGTTGAAAGTCATGAACTTAGTTTTAGATACGTTGATTTCTAAGCCCCGTAGATGACAAAACTCTTCAAAGAGAGACAGGGCCCGTTGCAAACCGCTCGGTGTTTTAGCAATTAACAACGTATCACACGCAAACATTAGGATGGGAATTCTCTCACCCGCTAGGACTGGGGCATTAGTGGGAGTGGCTGCCATAAATTTCGCAATCCCATTTATTAACAGTGAGAACAGGGTGGGAGCCATTACACAACCTCCTTTCTCTACTGGGAATACATTTGTCACCTGGCCTTGTGTGCCTCACCTTATTCTAGCATAATTTCCCTCATGGAGTCTAATAATAAGAGATAATAAATCATTTGGCATCCCCAGATCTTTCAGTACTATCCATAACTTACTGCGGGAGACAAGGTCAAAGGCTGGCCTAAGGTCCACAAAGGCAGCATATAGGTTGCCTTTGTCCAAGACCACTGTCTTCCAATACAATAGTGTAAAATGAAATATCTGGTCGATAGTACTTGTACGTGCCCTAAACCCAGCCTGCAGTGGTGACAATATACTCTGCTCCTCAAGCCAGACCTGAACCTTATTTAAAGCAAGTCAACCCATGATCTTCTAAAGAGAGTCTATTAGACTAATTGGTCTATAATTTCCAGGCTGGGAATTGTCTCCTTTTTTAAAAACAGGGATTATCTCAGCCCCTTTCCATGATTTCGGGACTGAAGCGCCCTTTGCAATCTCATTTGTAAAAATCTTTATATAGTGACTTCATTTACGTTTATCAAAGAGAAAAATATCGTCTGGAGGCCCATCCGACCCAGGAGCTTTACCTCCCAGAACAGCTTCCAGAGCATGCCTTACATCAGTGTCATCAAAAGCTGAACCTTGATAATAAGAGTAAGAGGGGACAGCCGTATGAAGGTCCACTACACCACAAGCATATTGGCATTCAAAGTGGCTAACCCACTGGTCCTGCCGTACATGGTTTACTGATTCTGGCGGCCGACCACCACTGCCCCATTTCACAGTATCCCAAAATAGTTTGGGGTTTTTGCTTTCAAAGGCACTTTTAAGATCCAGCCATCTCTTCTCATCCCATCATTTTTTGGCCTCCGCCTGTGCACCCTTATAGACTAACCTGGCCAAGCGCACTTTATTAGGATCGCCTTCTTTTATTGCAGCCTCGATGGAACTACGAGCCTTCTTACATTGTTCATTAAACCATTTACAAGTATCATTATTCGTATTACGAAAAGTAGCAAGGGCCCCCTGTCGAATTGACACAGCAATTCCTAGGGCAGGGCACTATTCAAGTGTATTGTATATCCCTAGGCAACTTATTATACTTGTCATAAATCTATGAATATATATGCCTTTCCAGTGCAGACCATAAAAAACTGAGTGTAACAATCAATATAAAGAAACAATGAAAACATTTTTTTTGAAAAATTAAAAGTTACAATTTATTACAATATTAAAAAGACAATTCATGGCACATGATTAATCTGTTATTACATATCCTATTTTCATGTTTGCACCATAATTCAATGATTTAAAACAATTATACATACATCAACAACATTGTATCAACAATCTAAAACCTATTACATGTATAAATACAACATAAGCTGTGGCAGAAAAGATTAAGTGTCTTCAGACACTTAATCTTTTCTTCCACAGCTTATGTTGTAGTTGTACATGTAATAGGTTTCAGATTGTTGATACAATTTTGTTGATGAATTGTCTTTTTAATATTGTAATAAATTGTAGCTTTTAAGTATTTTCGTTGTTTCTTTATATTGATTGTTACACTCAGATGCCGATTCCGATCCTGTTAAACCCGGGTACTAATGGTCGTACGAAGCGTATTCTCCATACGACTCGTACGATTCGTACAGAAATACCATTTCCGTACGAATCGGAAAAATCTACGTGCGGCGAAAAAATACCCACAATTCCGATCCGGGACATCGCTTACGTGACGTCTGGACAGAGTCAGGCAGCGTTTTACGGACCAGCAAGTACGATTCGTGCCTACGTCACTCCGCACGGCTAATATTTTACGGCAGCCAAAAACTCCCGGGAAATTGAGGACGACGCGAAGAAGGAGCACCGGTACGCGACGGACAGCCATGGACCCCATCTTACGTGTCATCCCGGCCCTCCTAGCCTACAACCTGGTTTACCCAAACCGCCGAGCACGCCGCAGAAGGTCAGAACAACACCCATGGGTCAAGGGGGGATGCGTGGCAGGAAATATAACCCCTACCCAAGTTACAAAAAATATATCCTGTACATACATTACCTCCAGGGTCTAGCCACTTCGGGGGGCGTGTCCACCAATCCCTGCGTACCGCCACAACGGAAGTGGTTGTCTACGCGTACCCGTCACCACTACAATGGTGGGATGGACCGTACCCACGCCCTCAGAGCCATTGTAGTGGTGATGTAGGGTTACGCGTGGTACGGACCGTACCCATGCCCTCAGAGCATGGGTACGGTCCGTACCACCATTGTAGTGGTGATGTAGGGTTACGCGTTGTACGGACCGTACCCACGCTCTGAGGGCGTGAGTACGGTCCGTACCACACGTACCCCCACATCACCACTACAATGGTGGTACGGACCGTACCCACGCCCTCAGAGCGTGGGTATGGTCTGTACCACCATTGCAGTGGTGATGTAGGGGTACGCGTGGTACGGACCGTACCCACGCCCTCAGAGCGTGGGTACGGTCTGTACCACCATTGTAGTGGTGATGTAGGGGTACGCGTGGTACGCATCCCTAATTTTCGACTATGTTGAAAGTGCCATAACAACACATCACTGACAGCAGTGTCCCACTCCCATGAGGATGGATGTCTTTCCCCCACTGAATGACACACCACATGTGGGTGTGAGGACAAATGACACATGCATACCCACCCCTGGCGGATGCAGCACAATACACACACAGAGATCATGCCACAAGACTGTATAGTCATGTCAATGCCTACTAAACTAAGAGAGCCAAAGGGAACACACACTGTCACACACATCCCAGGACTGATAGGAATGTACAGGTGCTGGGACAGCCACCAAGATGTTGTCTCACATGGAAGGAATAGGGTGGAGTTCCCACAGATACAGTGCCCACAATTGTCAGTCAGGTGCCCAAATACCCTGCAGAACAAGTACCATATGTGTGCTAGGCTGGGATTACACACATGCATAGTGCGGAAAAGGGAGAATTACTCCCTGAAGGCATGGCAACATACTCAATACACAAGTACAGCGACTAGCAAGGATGGCACAGACGATGACGCTGGAGACATTGCTGAGCAGGCATGGCCATAGTTGAAGGGATCCGTCACCAACATTGGGAATGTATACTAGGCCTGGGTGTAGTTCGCGAAGTAGCACTTCGCGAAGCTACGCAAAGTGAAGTTCGCACTACGTGAGCTACGCGTAGCACTTCGCGAACTGCGTAGTACCTTGTTCGCACTGTGCCAGATGTCGTTTTCAATGATTGCACAGTGCGGACAAGCAACCGGCACTGTGCAATCATTGAAAATGGCATCTTGCACAGTGCGAGTTGTAGTTTTCTGCTGCTCGAGTAGATTTTTACTCGAGCTTCAGCTTTCTCAACGCGAACTGGTAGTTTCTCATCGCGAGCGGTCGAGAGCATATGTGACCACTCGCAATGAGAAACCTGACCTCCTCGCGTTGGGAATCTCGCCGGGAGGTTTATTTTCCATGCTTGCGATCGCCAACTTGAAGTTGCTGATCGCGAACAAGGAAAAAGTCTCGCCGGGATGTCATTTAGCTTGCTCGCGGTTGCCAACTTGACGTTGAGGACAGCGAGCAAGCAAAAAATGACCGCAGCACTACGTAACACTACGCTACGCGTGTTCGCACTGTGCTACGTGCAGTTTGCGTAGTGCGAAGTAGCGCGAACTTCGCAAACTACGCGAGCGTAGCGTAGTGCTTTGCCCAGGCTTAATGTATACACAGGTCAGTACAACAATTGTGTAACTCTCTGCAGGGAAGATGTCAGGTGCCACGGAGGAAAGGACACACCTTGGTACAATGTCTCAAAAAACAAATGACACACACAACCAAAGATCCTTTGCAGAGACCTTGTGATGGCACGCAGATCCCATGGGCCACCTCCTGACCATCAGACTCGAACCTTTGCCCAAAACATAACACATTACCACAATCCCAACTCCTGGAGCATCAGCACCAACATCAATACCTGAAATGCAATAGTGTGCAAAGTCAAAAGAAAATGCTTTAATCAGCATAAGATGAAAATTTAATCAACAACACTATATACAAAGGCCAGTCCAGAATAGAAGTCCTTGGGGGGACACATGGGCATGTGTCTCCCCTAGCTTGCCTGCACATTAGAACCATCAGGTTTGTCGACTGGGGGGGGCATCATGTGGGGAGGGACCAGGCACCGCAGGGACAGGAGGTGGAAGGGTAGGTGTGGTGGGTGCAGGGCTGGACGCCTCCACCACAGGGGGTGGGGCAGCGCCAAAGGTGGAGGTGAGCTCGGTGCTGCACACTTCTGCCAGGGCATCCAGAGTATCCCCTGCACCGGAAGAAACCACAGGCACAAAGGAGGGGGTGGGGTCGGAGGGATGGGGTGCAGCGCTACTGGGGGAGGGGGTGGACAAGGGGGGGATCAACTCCCCTACCCGGGGAGTGCCTTGCCCGTTTGCGGGCTGGTGACCCAGTGGGGCTGAGGCCCACCACAGCCAAGTAGCTCTCCTTGTCTGACTGTGTGGCAGGGGAGCTAAGGGGAGTGCCTTTGGAGGGACTGGGTAGTGAGGCATGCGGACTCAGACTTTGGCTGCGTGTATGCCTGTGTGCCCCAGACCCAGTGGGTGTGCCTTTATCCCCCTGAGTGTGCATGCCAGGAGGTGTGTGCTTGCCCTTACGCGTTTGTGTGCTGCCTGTGTCTGGTGGGGTGCGTGCTTGGGAATGTCTGGATGTGCATGGGACAGGCATGGGAGTGGGAAGTGTGGATGGTGCAGGGGTAGGGGGGGACGAAGCACTGCAGGAGACTCACTGCTGCCATCAGTGAAGAGTCCATGGACCTCAGCAACATCCGTTGGTCAGACATCGCTGCTGACATGCCCTCCATGAACAAAACTATCTGTGTCAGCAGTCTGGTGTGGCCATGGAGGACATTCAGCATCGATGTCTGGCCAACCTGCAACTGCCGCTGAATGTCCACAGACTCTGCAGTGAGGGCAGCAGGGGGGACAGGGGCAGGGGGTGCGGTGCCTGGCACGAAGGAGACATGGTGGTGCCCTGCACGGACAGAAGGGACCGGAGCAACTGGCAGGGCGGTGATGGGAATGGAGGAGGTGGTGACAGATGTTGTGCTGCTGCCAGGTGTTGTACTAGCCTCCGCCCCCTCGAAGAGTTCAGCCTCAGACCCGTCAGCATCGTAGTCGGTGTCGCCACTAGACAGGTCCTATGCCTGACTCCCCTCGCCCTCCGTGCCACTTGCTCCCGCAGACTTGCCAGAAGTGGTGGCACCGGTGCTGGATCCCTCCTCAAGGTCCGTGCAGGTGTCTCCCTCGGTGTCCTCCGATGATGCTGTGGGCAAGGTGTAGATACAGAAAATAATCAGTCACCTGTATACATCTAACACATGAGTTCAAACAAAATAGGTCACAGTGCATATCAGGAAATGCATCATGAGTAACATCTACATTACTCCGCACATATGTAAGCCCTGCACTCCACAGTTGGTTGACCCATCATGCCACTTGGAAACAAGGAAAATTAGGACACAACAGCAAATAACTTGATATCGAATTATACTGAGAAGCTAGTGTCTGGGAACAGTTGAGCACAGCAATACTATGAAGGCATGCCACCTCTTGTTTACTGTGAACGAAACAGTATTGGTGCACCCAAGGCTAAATAACAGACTGCAATGCTGAAGGTGTCCCCACAATCAGAGACCTGTGAGTACTTTGGAAACCCAAACGAAATACATTGTGATCCCTTGGGAATCACAACACTTTACACAATCTACATGTTTAGAATGTGGGAATGTGCCACTTTGTGAACAGAACACACATGTGCCTGTATAAAAGAAGTCACACAAGGAGGTGCACACAAAACTACATTTACACAGTCATTGTATGAGCTGCCAGCCTTATTCAAATAAGCCATTGTTAGAAAGAAATGGGGTTTCAGAAAGCACATATACATGGCCCCATGGCGGTCTGGATGACTTGACACTCGTAAGTTGGTATCAGCAACAACCAAGGACTTACCCAAATGCCACCACACTGTGGGAACATGGATATGTATAACCTTAAAAATAGTGTTATTCGAACTGTGCCTTTCTTTATTATGTGCCAGCGTGTCCCCTGAAAGTGTAAAGGTGGTTTCAAGTGCACTTCCGTGGGAGACATCTGTCATGCAGGCACATTATTGTCCTTCACAACAAAACATCAAAGTCAAGCATTGAAAACATGAAGACATGTTGACAAGTGTAGTGAGTGCCAGGGTACAAGACTTCTGGACTAACAACTTGAATCATGCCACCTGTCACATGGCCATCCGTACCATGATTACACAGTTGGCAACACATCTGACCCACTGCCTGTCATGTGGAGTAGCACACATGTCCAAACACAGGACAATGCATAAGATAATGGGCCTGCAATTGTGTCGGAATAAGGAGCACCTGCTCTGAGGAGACACACTCATGGCAAGCAACAATGTCCACACAGATGTAACCACACAAAGACCAAACTACATAGCATCTGGACCACACACTGGTGCCATAAATGGATGAGCATGAATCATGTATTTAAACTTTTGACACATGCTGCAAAGCACAAAAATTAAACCCTGCACAACATGACTGGGTCACTGCATATTGAGTGTCTGTCTAGACAATTATCACACACAGGTCAGACCTGGCAAGGAGACATAAGGTTTGGACATGCAGGCCTTGCCCGCACAAACCCCCCCTACCTGACACATTGAGACAGATCAAGAAGTTACACCTCTAAATCTGGGTTTACTAAAATGTGCATCAAGAAATCCTAAATGTACTCCACATCACCTCGTGAGGCTGCCAACACATATTTGTGACAAACAACCATCAACAGATAGTTGTAAATAGACACACAGGCACTGCCCAGTGTGAGGATGCACAAGCCAAATAGGGTCACCCTGTCCAGTGGACACATGTAGCACACTTTACATAAATACAAATGAGGCCAGGGAACAATGCCACAGAGGCCAACCTATGCTGAACACACAGAGAATGGGCACAGTGTTGGATGACACACATGAATCAGAGGCAAGGGTGTCTCAGGGGACTGTAGTGGGCATACTGCTCCATGGTCCTGGAATGATCTGACTGTAACATGAGCAACCGTCCCGGCACTATGCATATCTCACACTCATGCACATCATGTCTGAGGCCACAACATCGGTCATGCATGCTGCAAGTCTGTTAATTTGAATCCTCACACTCCTATGTTGAGACTCAGCATCAGTGCCAACAAATATGGACCCCCAAATGACTGAACAGGACAGGGCACAGGCAAGGTACCAACGCATGTCACAGACCACCCCCACACATGATGCAGAAAACAATGTGCACTTGGATTAACTGGCAGCCTAGATGACCATGTGCAATAGTGTTTACACACAGACCAGGGAACACATGTCAAGGAGGGGAAAATAGGAAGAACAGGACCGGTTGACTTGGGGGAAAAGGATATGCACTGCACATATAAACCCTGGCAGTGTATCCAGGCAACTGAGCACTTCCAAAAGCTGGCGACACACAACAAACACACATGTACCTACCCCCTTGCTGCTGCTGCTGCTGCTTCTCCTGTAACCGCCTATCCATCTCAGGGAAGACCACCGCCAGGACACGCTTCATCTGGTGGGTCAGGCGTCGGCACCCGCTGTGGCAGCGTGGAGGTGAGTCCTCCAGCAGGACCCGGGCGATCCTCCGGGTCCAGCACCGGATGTCCTGCCACCGTTTTCTCACTTGTGCTAGGCGCCGACTGCGACCCTCCACCGATCTCACGGCCCTGACGGCCTGCTTCCAGATCTCCCCCTTGGCGTAGGCAGTTACCTGTGAGGATGACAAAGTGAGACAACATCACTACACCTGCTCCATGTCAGAGAGACACACATTTGAACATCTTTGAACTGTTGAACAGGGCATTGGATGCTGCCAAGGAATTGCATCTTAGTCATATGGACATTGGCCTCTGTGGAAGCCCCAATGCACTACATGGCATGTAAAGTACACAGGTGGCATGAGGGGTGCAACACACTCCATGAACATGGCACACGCTGTGCATCACAAGAGACACCAGGCTGATGGACAGCACCTCCAAGCAGTTACATGCCCCAGGCCACTGACGCAACCTCAGCAGAGTACACAGACACACACAGGCACAGATCAATCACATGCCATTGGCAACAGCGGATACAAACCTCACTCTGCACATGTGCCACTTGCCTGTGGGGTGTCACAGGTGTGGGGCTAGCTCAGCAAGTCAGACACACAGCACGGCTTACTTCTCACATCAGATGGGTAGAGCTGTTGCCTTCTCCATGCAGCTGTGGTGCAACACTTCACATAGACACTCACCCACATGATAAGGAACATTCACACACATCAATGTCCAGGGGGCGTACACATCACTTGGACACTCTCACCACAGCTCCACTCAACTCACACACATCTGTGGGTACAGTCACCTGTCACACCGGGGGGACCACTGAATCACCACAGGACAATAGACAAAAAATGCCACAAAGGATTTGCCAGGCTGAATGTGTCATGCACTATGCAGTGAATGTCACAGTAAGCACAATGCAAGTGAGGAGTGCACACATGAACTACATCATGGTCTGCAGGGGAGACATAAGCCATTCCCCCCCTTGGGACCCACTCTAAACAACATTGCATGTCTGTCACACCTGGACACAATGCCAGAAGTGACAGTCACAAAAAAGGTGCACAGTCAAAGCTAGTGGAGTCAGCAATCACCTGCTCCCCTGGTCTCCCATACAGGCTGGGGTACTGTGGGAGGATGACATCCAGCAATGCCTCATTCTCCTCCTGGGTGAATGGCTGGGCCCTCTCCATAGCCCTTGACATGGTGCCAGAGGAAGCACAGACAGCAGCAGTGTTGTCGACAGGAAAGTTTTGCAGGCAAGTGCCCTCTCATGGGTTCTGGCTGACTTATATCTGTCTTGCTGAGGGGCATTCATTTGGAGGAGTACATAGTGATTGGTCAGATTCATTTGCATCTTACGTTTACTCCAATCCCTTTCCACATACACCAGTGACAGCATTTGCATCGTTCAAAATTTCAGCATCATGTCAAGTCAACAACCACTTTGAAACATTGTATTTTGTGGACAACTGACTTTTCCAGGCCACCTGATGGAAAATTTGAACTGAAAATTCTGTATCCATGACAACCAGCATGCATTTAGTGCCTAATACTTGTCCCTTATGTGTCCCCTATGTAATTTTCAAATCCACACAGAGGTGCGGTGCGTTTCACACATACCCGTACGGCACGGCACCAGTTGCACAGTGCCTTTGACACGTACGTGTAGGCACTGGTGGTACACGTATGTGTCCACAATGGTAGTACACGTACGGGTACATGTACTCCCAGTGCTTACACGTACGTGTAGGCACTGGGAGTACACGTACAGGTACGTGTACTACCAGTGCCTACACATACGTGTAGGCACTGGGAGTACACGTACGGGTACCTGTACTACCAGTGCCTACACGTATGTGTACTCACAGTGCCTACACGTACGTGTACTACCAGTGCCTACACGTACGTGTAGGCACTGGGAGTACACGTACGGGTACGTGTACTACCAGTGCCTACACGTACGTGTCCGCAATGGTAGTACACATACGGGTACGTGTACTCCCAGTGCCTACACGTATGTGTACTACCAGTACCTACATGTACGTGTACTACCAGTGCCTACATGTATGTGTCCGCAATGGTAGTACACGTACGGGTACATGTACTACCAGTGCGGACATGTATGTGTAGGCACTGGTAGTACACGTACGTGTAGGCACTGGGAGTACACATACGGGTACGTGTACTACCAGTGCCTACACATACGTGTACTACCAGTGCCTACACGTACGTGTCCGCAATGGTAGTACACATACGGGTACGTGTACTCCCAGTGCCTACACGTATGTGTACTACCAGTACCTACACGTATGTGTAGGCACTGGTAGTACACATACCCGTACGTGTACTACCATTGCGGACACGTACGAGTAGGCACTGGTAGTACACGTACGTGTAGGCACTGGGAGTACATATACGGGTACGTGTACTACCAGTGCCTACACGTACGTGTACTACCAGTGCCTACACGTACGTGTAGGCACTGGTAGTACACGTACGTGGGTACGGTCCGTACCACGAGTGCTCCTACGGGCACACAACTCTAGTGATATGGACCGTACACACACCCTCAGAGCGTGTGTCCGGTGCGTTTCACATGCTTACACTGTTGATAGGATGCGCACATGAAAGGAATGGAGGTCTCAGAGCCGCAGAAGGATGGACATCAAGTCATTGTCATTGCTGTCCTACATGTGCATGGCCTAGGTGTGTCAGGCAGTGATATTGCACATGTCTCCTCATGTATTTGCACAATTGATGTGTGATGACCTGTGTACACATTTCATGTGTGATGGGGCACTATGTGGCACACTTCCCCCTTACACTTTGCACATGTGTGCATGTAGTACAAACGTGTCAAACACAGCATCACTGGTATGGCACAGTCACCACCACCTGCAACTGTCCCTTGATGCCAGGGACAGGGACACTAACAACTGACATTTAATGACCAGCGTGCAACAATGTGACTATGTCATGTGTGTGTCATGTGTTCCCATGAGCTTGCTGTTGGTGTCCCGTCAACTGCATCTGCTGTTGCTGCATCCAACATGTGTCTGTGTCTAGATGGGCATGGCACACATCTACGCACACCATGCCACATGTGGATTCCCACATAACGTGTGTCTGTATGCATCAAACTTGATATTTTGACATGAGGACATATCTGCGTCGTCTCAATGTCTGTGTTTTCTGTCTTCACGTGTACCCCTTCATCGCAATGTGTGTGATCTGTACATTTGTGAAAGCGTTGTCTCCCGTAGGAGTAACGACCTTTACTCAGCACTCCTTTTTTTGTCAAGATTCAAATAAAGATGATTCGATTGTTGTAGTTTTCTTCAACAATTTATTTTCAGATTCAAATTCTTGATGATTTCATTAACATTCATACTATTTCCGGCATAGTATTGTTCAAAGTAAAGTTCAAATTTCACTGTATTTCAGCCCTATGCATTTCGGGCGAACCCTTCTTCAGGGGACTTACATTTCTGAAAGCAAAAGATATTATATTCAAATAACCAGATATAACACATATGTCATCAAAACGTTGTAAATACTAGGCCTGGGCGAAGCACTACGCTACGCTCGCGTAGTTTGCGAAGTTCGCGCTACTTCGCGCTACGCGAACTGCACGTAGCACAGTGCGAACACGCGTAGCGTAGTGTTGCGTAGTGCTGCGGTCATTTTTTGCTTGCTCGCGGTCCTCAACGTCAAGTTGGCGACCGCGAGCAAGCAAAATGACATCCTGGCGAGACTTTTTCCTTGTTCGCGATCGCGAGCATGGAAAATAAACCTCCCGGCGAGATTCCCAACGCGAGAAGGTCAGGTTTCTCATTGCGAGGGGTCGCGTATGCTCGCGACCGCTCGCGATGAGAAACTACCAGTTCGCGTTGAGAAAGCTGCAGCTCGAGTAAAAATCTACTCGAGCAGCAGAAAACTACAGCTCGCACTGTGCAAGATGCCATTTTCAATGATTGCACAGTGCCGGTTGCTTGTCCGCACTGTGCAATCATTGAAAACAACATCTTGCACAGTGCGAACATGTTACTTCGCAGTTCGCGAAGTGCTACGCGTAGCTCGCGTAGTGCGAACTTCACTTTGCGTAGCTTCGCGAAGTGCTACTTCGCGAACTACGCCCACCCTTAGTAAATACGTATTACACTAGCACCTATTGTGATAGTTGAAAGAATGGTTCAAAAGTTTGTGGGCGGAAGAGTACCGGACTGTAATGGTATGTAGCATTCATGTGATACAGTAGTGAGTCAGCAAATGAAAATGTGTAACAACTAGTAGCATGAACTGTGATTTAAGAGTGAAACGTATGTAGCATTCATGTGATACAGTAGTAAGTCAGCAAATGAAAATGTGTAACAACTAGTAGCATGAACTGTGATTTAAGAGTGAAACGTGAATGATTGTAAGACAAAAGCGCAGGTGGGTATGTTTAGACACTCTGTCTATAACAGCAATCGTAAACTGTAGCTAGGATTACTAAAGTTCTAGAACTAAAACTCCCTCTTAAACACCACTATCTTGAAGGGTAATGGCTCACAGATTTAACGATACCGATAGCATGGCTGTGCAAAGGATCAAAAACTGACCTTTCAAAAAGCAAGCGATCATTTCCGCCCGTCTGCCGTGGCGAACAATGTGAATTCCTCTGAAAAGAAAGAGGAATAGTGCGAATAAGTAAAACTGGATATGCCAGAGATTTTCGGAATTGTGCGAACCACTTGTGTGGTTGTAGAAATTTCTTACCCCGAGTACTGCTTCGGTCGAGTTGAATAGTGAGATCCTTTTTCGAAATGCCGAGTGCGTCTTCTTGCTTGTATATTCGCGGTATCGTGAGTCACTCATCACGTGTTAATGGAAAGTGAAAAAAGACGGTATCACCATGAATGTGATGTGGTTGATTCAAATGATGTTGTAATTACAAAAATGTAATTCAACGTTAATTAAAAGATTGTTTAATGAACCTGTTCTATGACTATGAAAATTAGGTATATTGTTAAAGGTTTCACCTCGTCGTCAATCTTTTTTTACATTATTTTTCCATTCAAAACTTTATTGACACATCGGCACCTTGAGTTTTAAAACACATTTTTAAGACAGGTACCACGATTAATTTTCATAGTCATAGAACAGGTTCATTAAACAATCTTTTAATTAACGTTGAATTACATTTTTCCGAAAATCTCTGGCATATCCAGTTTTACTTATTCACACTATCCCTCTTTCTTTTCAGAGGAATTCACATTGTTCGCCACGGCAGACGGGCGGAAATGATCGCTTGCTTTTTGAAAGGTCAGTTTTTGATCCTTTGCACAGCCATGCTATCGGTATCGTTAAATCTGTGAGCCATTACCCTTCAAGATAGTGGTGTTTAAGAGGGAGTTTTAGTTCTAGAACTTTAGTAATCCTAGCTACAGTTTACGATTGCTGTTATAGACAGAGTGTCTAAACATACCCACCTGCGCTTTTGTCTTACAATCATTCACGTTTCACTCTTAAATCACAGTTCATGCTACTAGTTGTTACACATTTTCATTTGCTGACTTACTACTGTATCACATGAATGCTACATACGTTTCACTCTTAAATCACAGTTCATGCTACTAGTTGTTACACATTTTCATTTGCTGACTCACTACTGTATCACATGAATGCTACATACCATTACAGTCCGGTACTCTTCCGCCCACAAACTTTTGAACCATTCTTTCAACTATCACAATAGGTGCTAGTGTAATACGTATTTACAACGTTTTGATGACATATGTGTTATATCTGGTTATTTGAATATAATATCTTTTGCTTTCAGAAATGTAAGTCCCCTGAAGAAGGGTTCGCCCGAAATGCATAGGGCTGAAATACAGTGAAATTTGAACTTTACTTTGAACAATACTATGCCGGAAATAGTATGAATGTTAATGAAATCATCAAGAATTTGAATCTGAAAATAAATTGTTAAAGAAAACTACAACAATCGAATCATCTTTATTTGAATCTTGACAAAAAAAGGAGTGCTGAGTAAAGGTCGTTACTACTACGGGAGACAACGCTTTCACAATTATAGTTTTCACCTCCTGGCTCAGGAGGTCATTTACCAGGCACCCTAAATAAATCCAACAGCATCTACCATCATAACCAGGAGTGCGACGTTCCACAATCCATTTGGAGTTTCACATGATCTGTACATTTGACATTCCATGTGATCTGTGCGTCTAGCTTGCCGTCAGCTGTCTGTATGAGATGACATCCTTAAAATGCTGAAATGTGGATGTATGTCACTCTTGTGATTTCTCTGGCTATTCACTGACACTGGCCCACAGCTCGTTTCAGGGCATGTCATGTACACTTGCCAATCAACGGGTGTAGCTGGCATTTCGTAGGAGTATCACCTGGCTGGCATACGTGTCCTGGATGTTTTGCACAGACCAGACTCTGTATTTAGCAGATGTGTATTAGCAGTTGAGCATGTGCTCAGTTCATTGACATTGATGTTGTTATGTTCTCACTCTTTGTTATTTATTCCCATTTCTGCAGGGCACCGCCTGTCCCCAGACCAATGCCAGACTTGGGTGCCATGAGGGAACGTAACTGCATACGCCGTTACAGATTCACCCAACAGTTTAATGAGGACCTGACAAACAGGCTGGCACCACACCTCCAACCGCGACACAGTTATCCTACTGCGCTGACCCCCAAGATGAGAGTGATGGCCGCCCTACATTTTTTTGCCACAGGTACGTTTCAATTCACCATAGCTGATGTTGGTGGCATGTCCCAGACGATGTTCAGCCGTGTCCTGCATGATGTTTTGGCAGCCATGTTGGAGCACCTTGATGAATTCATCAATTTTTCCACTCCTGAGGAGTTGACAGGTGTCAAGGGTGATTTCTATGCCCTGGGAGGGATGCCCCATGTCCTTGGGTCCATTGATGGGACACATGTGGCTTTTGTACCACCACAGGCACAGGAGGTCGCCTATCGCAACCGTAAACATTACCACTCTATAAATGCCCTTGTGGTGTGTCTTGCTAACATGCTAATTTCCCATGTCTGTGCACGTTTTCCAGGGTCAGCACACGATCCCTACATCATGAGGCGTAGCAGGGTGCCAGAAATGATGCTGCGGCTGCACAACGAACGAGCATGTCTTGTTGTTGGGTATACTCTGTTTGTCCTGTGTTTTGCGGTATCTTTGTATCTTACGGCCTCTCCTGACCCACTTTTTTACATAATTTGTCCATGTAGGGGACTCTGGCTATCCCAACATGCCATGGCTGATGACACCTCTCCGCAACCCAAGATCAGCTGCAGATCACAGTTACAACGATGCACACGGGCAGACCAGGCGAGTGATTGAGAGGACGTTTGGCCTCCTGAAGAGCCGATTCCGGGGCCTTCACAAGACAGGCGGGTCCCTCCCATATGCACCGGTGAAGGTCTGTAAAATCTTCCTCGTGTGCTGCATGCTGCACAACATGATAGTGGAGAAGGCAGTGCCACTCATCCTGGAGCAGCATGAGCAGCAACATCCAGCCGTGGAGGATGAAGGGCTTGGTCACGAGGCAAGTGAGGAGGAGGAGGAGGAGGAGGATATCCGGTATCAGCTCATACACAACTTCTTCTCATAATGGTGAGTCACTGGGTCTGAGTGTGCACGCTTGGAGCCTTGTGTGGCATGTGTTGCAATGTGTGTGTCCAGCTGACTGTATGCTAAGTGACTTAGATGTATGTTCTGATGTGTCACTCGAGTGATGATGTCATTCTAATCATTTTAGCTGTGACCCTAATTGTTCTAATCGCATGGTGACAACATTATTCCTGTAGAGTAAATGACCATGTATGCAGATAACAATCTTTTAGCTGACTGCTTGTGTGTCTGTCATCCACAGGTTCTTGCGCATGTTGTCTGGTCGTGTCATCGTTGGCCTCCTTCTATTCCTCATGAGTATTGCAACGTGTGCTGAATCAGCGTTCCATGCACGGACATGTGGAAAAGTCATTTTGGGTGAGGATTGCAGCAAGGCATTTTGGGGTTGTTAGGTGTTTGGAATGTGTGGGGACTGCTCCTGTGCATGTTGGGTTACCATGCATACATGTCGACTCACCATGGGGCACATGACATGTAGCATGACTCCCATGAATTGATAGTCTACCTTCGTGACAGTCATCTCTAATGGTTTGCGGATTCTGATGAAGGCATCAATGTGTGTTTAACTTCCCTCAGAAACATACGGGATGCTACAGGTGGACATGGTGTGGGACATCCCCATAACAGGCTCAATGGGGAATTGCAGCCTCTCCGTGTGCAGAAGGGGGTGTTTGGCTCATCCCCTTAACTTGTGTGCCAGGCCATTAGGATTTACTACATCTGTGTTGTGAAGGGGGTGTCTAGTGTAGGACCCACATGTTCAGCCAAATGACCTGTGTGTCTGTTCATATTGATGCTTTTCCCTTACTGTGAGCCTGAGTAATAAAGGGGTTCCTCACCCTCCAAGGTGCATCATCTCTGTCAATGCAGGTCTCTTGCCACTTTGCATGCGGCATCTCTGGCATAGTTGTCAAAGATTGTGCATATGAGTCTATGTGTAGTTTGGCTACATGCATGCAGGTCTTCATCGGTCAGAATCTCGATTGTTAATGAAGTCCATGGTTGTGTATGTATTTGGGCATGTTGGTCCCCACGACGGGCCATCAACGCCTGCTGAGGGTGTGTCTCCTGTGCACGGCTCGGCCTTCTGTTTCCTGATCCTGTGTCAGTCAACTTTGGTGATTGTGCATCCATTTTTTCTGGGTGTTCCATGGGTAACCGGACACTCCTTCCTTTACTTATGCCTTTTGCATTTGTCTTTTCTGACATCCTTGTCTTTGTGTGCTACTTTTGGCATAGTTTCAAGGACATGCCGCCTGCTGCTGCGGCCCCTGCAGCAAGGGCCCACAAAGTGGCGGAATTCGGCAACACACACGCCTCAAAGATGCTCCTCCCTGCCTACCTCCAGCCATTCATTTGGCTTTCATCATCTTGTCTGTGCCACTGTTGGGTACATGCGGTGCCAAAGGCAGGACCATCAGCACATGCAACGTGCACATTGCACGACCCTCATGTCCTTGCATGAGCCACATCACACTACAGTCTGATGTTGTAGCCACCCTCCAAGCAATGTCTATCCGAAAATCAACCGCCTGCTCTCAGCCATACCCTAAGCGTACACATGACACCTTTGCATGCTGAGTGTGCAACTCCAACTGCCTACACAGCACTGCCTCGCCTTCCAGGCCCTGTCACACCAACCAGATCATGTCCCTCCTGCTCCACACTGGCTCCGTACACCAGCAAGGCCATGGGAGTGTGACTCAGGCCTTCAGCATGTGGTATAGTGGCGTCATTCGGCACATGGCCCAGGGATCATCTCTCAGCGTGTCAATCTTCAATGTGTCCAGGACCCCCCTCTCCACCATCATATGCGCACACAACCTCATCATCATGTCGTATGCCATTGACAGCCAGGTGCTCCTCCCCCTCACCAAAGACCCAGCCATTGCCAGTTCCAACATTCAAGAAGGCATGAGGTCCGTGAAAGAATGGCTGAACATCAGCCACCTGAGGCCGGACTTGTACAGGACTGAGCTAAGCATCGGAGGATTGTCCCCTTACAGCTGGCTCAACTCCTTGTGTCCCACCCGCAGGGGCCTTACACAAGCACCCAGTGGCCACACACACAAGATGTTGTGTATCATGGATTTGTCACTCACATTTGCCATGCAAATCACCATCATCTGTACCTCATGCTGCAGCACCCTCTGCATGATCCTCTGATAGATCCACTCCAAGGAAAGACAGACCATCCCCCAGATCCATGACACCAGCCGTGTCAACTACTGCCCCGCCCTCTACGGAGCAAGTACATCCTAACTCACGAGAAACTTGTTAATATCCAGGGTGCATCAGCACAACTCAGCTTCAACATCCCGCACCCCATCAACATCACCGTCCACCTGAGATAACTGCAAGGGATCACTGTGTGCTGCAGGATGACCTTCACACACACTCAGGAGGCAGTCAACAACCCCAGACCCCAAAACCAACCTTGTACATCTGTCATCCAAGACCCCGTTGGCCCAACTCAATGCATCCGAACTTGGCCTGGCCACCATTCTTCACATCCACAACACTCCAGCATGAAGGAGATGGTTCTCCCACCTGGCCAAACATACCTGGGACTCACTCCCCGTGAACCTCCACATGAGCCATGACCTGTAGGCCTTCATCATCCTCTTTGGTGTGTGCGCACAGTACTTCAAGCCCCCCCTCAGCAGCTTGAGGCCATCACGGGTAGGTATTGGGCTCGCAGGCTGTATTGGATGATACATTGTGACCCATGTGTGTCCTGTATTGGACTCAGATCCCAGGGTATGGATGGCTGGAGTTAGTTCAACACTCAGGCATAGTTTGACATTAACACACACGTATGTTGTGGACTAATGCAAAATGACGGCAACATCTCATGACAAAAAAATCGTTTTATTTTCGGTGGGGTGCGTGTTTTGGTAGATAACATAAGGTGCTCTAACGGGTGCATAGAATCCAAAGTTCAAAGGGGGAGATGCTATCCTTGGCATTTGAAGTCATCAGAGTCCAGACCACAGTGTTGGTCATCATTGGTCAGACTGTGACCAGCAAGTCCATGTGGCAGAGAATGTCAGTGAATGATGTGCTGCTGTTGTGCATGAAGGCCAGGTGCCAGGCCAGTTGACCTGGGAGATGTGGATGGTCCGCTGCCTCTCACGGTCTTTTCCGTGGACGACCCACCTTCCTCCGGGGACCCTCAGAAGCAGGCCTTGACGATGTTTGGGACGCTCCGTCGGACAAATCCTCCTCCTCCTCCTCCCTTACTGTGGCTGGTGCTGGTCTGCGCCACAGGGAGGGTTTCTCATGTTGTCAGCGATCCGACGGAGTGAATGGCTTATGTCCCTTTGCACCGCCACAAGCTCAGCCAGTCTTGCCTCCATCTGTCCTTGGTGTTGTTGTTGATTGGCGTGTTGCTCGGCCTGCTGATTCTTAATGTCTGTGAGGGTTGCCACTACCTGACTGATGGCCCTGGTGTCACCCCGGTATGCCTCCAAGATGTTGCGGACGTGTGACATACCGCTCCCTTCAGCTGGCTGGTCAGGTTCTCGCCTCCGCCTGCCTCCACTCCCACCACCCCTGCCCACACGAGCCTGGCCTGCCGTTGTGGGCACATCGGGTCTACGGGACCCCTGAGGGATGGCAGTGTCAGTGTTGGCTGCCTCCTCCTGGGTGCCCGGCGAACCTTGTCCCTCCAGGTCAGACTGGCTCAGTTGTTCAGTGTGGGCAGGGCTCCTGGGTGTCTCCTGGGATGTGGCAGGAATGGTGGTGGTGGTTGGCACAGATGTATCTGAAGCAGGCGCTGCAGGGGCTTGGACACCAGAGGGGCCAGGTGGGTTGGGGTCATCCGCGGAGTGTTGTGAGGTGTCGCTGCCGGTGGGATCAAGTTCCTCCCGAGCCTAGGACTGTGGTTCTTTTCCCCCCATTGTTGGGGGGAGATCCATGACGTTGCCCTGTGTGTGAGAGAGAGACAATGTTAATGCTGTTTAATGCGACATCCATGTTTCACACATATTCTATTTGCCACAGTTCCTCCAGGTAGTTGTATGTGCCTAGCATTCACATCAATGTTCACTTGTGGATGGGTATGTTGCAGGGGACTGATTGAGATGTTCTCCAGGGTGTTTGACATGTTGAATTTGGGCTTGGATGCTTCTTTGGCTGTGGCTTGATCTTGTGTCACATGTCCATTGTGAGAGTGGATAACTCCATTGGCTGCCCTGGGGGTGTGTGCTTGTGTAAGGGGTGAGTGATCATCCCTCAGCCCGACGCTGTTCAACATCCACATGGCCCCCCTCACACAAGTGGCCCGCCCCCACCACCTCAAAACCATCTCCTACGCCAACAACACCCAGCTCATCCTCTCCCTCACCAAGGAGCCTCACACTGCCAAAACAAACATCCACAAGGGCTGAGGTCCATCGCCGACTGGATGCGGAGCGGACATCTGAAACAGAACTCGGACAAGACGGAGGTCCTCATCCTGGGACCCACACCCTCAGCCTGGGACGACTCATGGTGGCCGATTGCTCTGGGGACAGCACCGACACCCACCCACCACGCACGCAACCTAGGATTGATCCTCGCATCCTCCCTCTCCATGTCCAAGCAGGTCAACGCCATCTCCTCCTCCTGCTCCGACACCCTACGCACGCTCCGCCAGATCTACTGGTGGATCTCGACCAAAACAAGTACAACAGTGACACAGGCCCTCGTCAGCAGCTGACTGGACTACGGCAATGCACTCTACGCAGGACTCCCATCCAAACACTAACGGCGGATACAACGCTTCCAAAAAGCCTCCGCACGACTCATCGACAATACCTCCCACGACAGCCACATCACCCCCTTCCTGAGTGACCTGCACTGGCTCCACATCGACAAGAGGATCACCTCCAAGCTCCTCACCCACTCAGGTTGGGGCGGTGGTGGTGTTGAACACCCGAGATTGCGAAACTGAGGTGGCCAGATTATTAGATGTCCGTCATAATTATAAACCTTTGATGAGAGATCCCACTAAAAATTTACAGATGACCATTAACAACATGGTCGCAGAGGCAAAGGAGAAAAAATGGTTGACGGCCAAGGAAGCAGATTTTTTGATTAATGACAAGCCTAGGGTACCCGCCTTTTACATCGTTCCAAAAATTCATAAAGTGCAGAGGCCCCCACCGGGGCGCCCCATAGTATCGGGGATCCAATCTGTTTTGGAACCATTATCTCAATATTCTGACTTCTTTCTGAGGGAATGCATCATTACGCAGTCTTCTTATGTTCAGGACACCACAGATGTTCTAAAAATATTGGATGACATTGTGTATGACCCTGAACATCAGTTTTTAGTGACGATTGACATAGAATCATTGTACACCAGCATCCCCCAGGAAGCAACACTGGTGGCAGCAGCACGCGCCCTGGGGGAGTGCGAATGGTTCTATGATGTCCCCCAAACTTTTGTCCTACAATGCATTGAATTAGCTTTGACCCAGAACTTCTTTGCCTATAAGGACCAACTGTATTTGCAGGTGTCCGGGACTTCAATGGGGGCAACCTTTGCCCCGAGCCTGGCATGCATTTACGTGGGACAGTTTGAGACCAATCACATCTATCATGCCACCAATCTCTTCCAGGAGAACATTGTTCTCTGGAAGAGATACATTGACGATGTGCTGTGCATATAGACAGGCTCTGAAACTGACTTGGATAGGTTCCTGGAGTGGTTGAACAACCTTGACAAATGTCTCAAGTTCACTTGGACAATAAGTAGAACAACAGCAACTTATCTGGACTTAGACATTAAGGCGGCGAATTATAAACTCGCCACCAATGTTCACCAGAAACCTACGGATAAGAACTCATTTCTACATTATAGATCTTATCATCCAAGGGCCCTCAGGGATAATCTGCCTGTAGGGCAATTCTTGCGATATCGCAGGAATTGTTTTTCCACGGAGGACTATGTGGTACAAGCAGGGGCATTGTCCCGCAAATTGGAAGAGCGATCGTATCCGACAAAGGTTATCAAAGAAGCCAAAAAAAGAGCTTTAAATACCCCCCGAGCAGCATTACTTGACAGAACATCTAAGACCAAGGGGGATTGTATCCCTGTGGTAACCACCTTTGGACCCTTGTCTAAAAAAATCAGACAAGTTATCAGGAAACACTGGCCCCTGTTGAACACCCCCACTATGACCATGCCACAACCCCGTTTCGCATTCAAGTGATCAACCAATCTTCAAGACCCTTTGGTGCATTCTCGACCAAAATCTGAGAAGAAAGAAACAGGGATTCCGTCGGGCCATTACCAATGTGGAGGATGCACAGTATGCGAATTTACAACACCTACAAAAAGTGTCATTCTATCAGGAGGTAAAACATGGTATCTTAACATGTTTAGTAACTGCAATACGTGCAATGTCATTTACAGACTCACATGCCCCTGTGGACTCCACTATATCGGCCTCACCACACGTAAAGTTAAGATCAGGGTGCAGGAGCATCTTAGTACCATACGATTGGGTAAATTATCTACGAGACTGGTACAACATTTTATAATGGCAAAACAAAGTCCAAAAGATTTACGCTGGGTTGTATTGGAAAGGGTGGTGGGAGACCCATACAATATGGAAGCTAGATTGATAACGAAGGAGGCACGGTGGATCTATCAGGAGAAAGTGGACCAACAGGGATTAAATGATTATATTGAGTGGCATAAGGTATTGACCTATTAGTCTGCTTACTAGAACTTCGACCATTTAAATTTATAATGGACTCAATTGTGGATAACGAACCATGCATAGTGGGCTCTCCCCCTTTTTTTTAAAAAAAAAGCCCTGTGTTCGATAAATATAGTTGCCTATTGACCCCTAGTTATCGTAGCATTTTTTATATAAAAAAACCTCGCTCCTGTAAGACATATTGGCGTATATGTTTTAACTCCCCTTATTATTGATAAACTGAATCAAAGGGCCCTCCTTGGCGGGCACATAACAGCTTACACAATATGGCCGCCGGATACTTCAATACATTCATAAACCATTACGCATGCGCGGAAGCGGCGCACGGTGCATATTTAAAACGTAGATATTCATCCCATCTCTGAGGCCGAATATTAGCGGGAACAGCAGGCTAACGAGGTGAGTGGATGAACACAGCATGGAAGAAGTAGAGGTTCCCATAGATGATTTTCTAACCAAATAGAAACTGGCGGATTACCGAAAGTCAGTGAGGAATGGGTACACGTAGACATTTTGCGGCATTATTTTGGCGCGACCACTAGATGGAAGCCATTATAATTAACCTATGTGACTGGGGAGATGGCAGCTATGACCAGGATTAGAGCAATTGTATATTCAAAACGAGAGGCAGCATATAAGGTGACCTAACGGAGGCCAACACAATACAGGAGAGGTCTGCGTGGAATGTACGATTAGGGAGCTTCAGTAGGATTTATTTACAAGTAGATGTCTGTAGTAATTGTCGGCACCTGATCTACACGCCCAGTGTTTATTGACATCGATGTTGGAGTATGGGTAATAACTGGATGTTTGTGTGCCCCTTAGAGATACAAAACCGTGGCCAGTGGGCGACCAGGAAAAGAGTGGACAAGTATACCTGGACGTAGCATAAACCTTCTTACAAGAGAGGTTTAGATATGCTAAACGCGAGCAATCTGATGGTAAATATTCCTGGTGTTGCAGGCGCCGGGTCCGAATAGCATAATCAGCTAAGAGAAAGTTCTCATACATATGGAAGAAACATATGATTAATGCGGGTGAAAAAACTGATAGTGTGTTTATGAATTGTGTTTTCCTCAGGTGCAGACAGAAAGTTCATTGGTCTGAACTAGCAGTGCAGTGTGGCCAGTCAACCCTAGCCCTAATGAAGTTGCCACAAAGTAATTAAGGCAATGAAACATGTTGGTTTTAAATGTGCAGACACACAGCACAGAATAAATTATCATACAGCTAGTGTTGTTTTGCTCGGTTTTAACGTGGACTGACGCGGGTTCTGATCAGACCCCGTCTCTCCTATTTTGGGTTGACATTATTTTTATTTTTATTTTTGAACACAGATACACCAATTAGAATTTAATTTTCACATGCAGCACCATATGATGGGATTGATAAGAGGATTTTTGATTTAAATAAATGTTTTCCTTTCCGGGTGGCGGGTGCTAATGATGAGAACGTGAGGTAGCAGGCGAGTACCTGTCTGCGTATCCTCCATGGTGTTACTTCCGTGAGGCACTGCCATCCTTTCCCCACCGTTTTTTCTATCACTGTTGTCTTTGAGTGGATACCATACGCACATGGTTTCTCTCTGCCTTTTCCTTTTCTATATGTTTTTGGGAAACGCTTCACACACACACACAGACACGATATAGGTCTTTTCAAAGAAATGAGTGACATCAGACCCTATCTATGCACGGAATAAAATGTGGCCGTTCATGATAAATCAAAACAAAGTAGTTTTGAATGTGTATGGGTTACTGACGAAAGTTTGCTCACTCTGTTTACTTTGCTGGGCAGGTCCTTTTTTGTGAGTAGTCTATGGTAATGTACCAGTCTGCAGGGCAGCCCACCTCCTGTGATGTTACTCTGGGCGTAGTCCTCGTTCATTTTGCGCTTGACTGCCCTCTGTAGATCATACCACCTGGCTTGGCATTCATTCCTGGTCCTTCTGATGGGCGCAACAGCATTCACCCGATCGACGATCCTCTGCCACAGGCGTGATTTTTCAGCTATGCTGGTCTGTCTGACCAATGTTCCAAAGAGCTGTGGCTCGACTCTGATGACTTTGTTGACAAGGATGTCCAGCTCCTCCCATGTGAACTTTGGATTCTTGTCTGTGGGCATGGTGTGGGGTGTGGGTATGGATGGTTGTGGGTGTGTGGGTGTGAATGTGTAGGTGTGTGTGTGAATGTGTAGAGGGGATATGTGTGAAGGAGGTTGTGTGATGGTGTGTAAGTTAAGGTGTATGGTTGCTGTTATTTGTGTGTGGTGTCTGTCAGCAGTGGGTCTGTTGCAAAGGCTCATGGTTTGTGAGTGTGGTCCCTTTTTATTGGTCCATTTGTGGGTGTGGCTGGGTTTGAAATTTTGGTGGGTGTGTTATAAGAGGTGGTTGTGAGTTTGGGCCTCTGTTTGCCTGTTTGGATGTGCCAGGTCAGTCTTTTAGATGTTGTTAGTACTGTAGATGTGTTTAGTGGTGTTGTGCGATTCGAATTGACCCTCCTTGTGCTGTTTTGCAGTGTCCTGGTTCTGTACGAGTCGTTTTAGCGTATGTAACGTGCGTACATACGCGATGTTGTTGTAAAGTGCTCACATATGCAATGTTGTTGTACAGTTCGTACATACGGGATGCTGGCGTATGGTGGGGGGGTACGGTGCGTCCAAGTATGCGGCTGGGGTACGGTGGTGGGGTACGGTGGTGGGGTACGGTGCGTCCAAGTACGCGGCTGGGGTACAGTGCGTACAAGTAAGGGGCTGGGGTAGGGTGGTGGGGTACGGTGCGTACATGTACGGGGCTGGGGTATGGTGGTGGGGTACAGTGGTGGGGTACGATGCGTCTAAGTATGTGGCTGGGGTACGGTGGTGGGGTACGGTGCTTACAAGTAAGGGGCTGGGGTAGGGTGGTGGGGTATGGTGCGAACATGTACGGGGCTGGGGTACAGTGGTGGGGTATGGTGGTGGGGTACAGTGCGTCCAAGTACGTGGCTGGGGTACGGTGGTGGGGTATGGTGCATACAAGTAAGGGGCTGGGGGATGGTGGTGGGGTACGGTGTGTACAAGTTAGGGGCTGGGGAGGGTTGTGGGGTACGGTGCATATATGTACAGGGCTGGGGTACGGTGGTGGGGTACGGTGGTGGGGTACGGTGCGTCTAAGTACGCGGCTGGGGTACGGTGGTGGGGTACGGTGCGTACAAGTAAGGGGCTAGGGGACAGTGTTGGGGTACGGTGCGTACAAGTAAGGGGCTGGGGTAGGGTGGTGGGGTATGGTGCGTACATGTATGGGGCTGGGGTACGGAGGTGGGGTATTGTGGTGGGGTACGGTGCGTCCCAGTACGCGGCTGTGGCATGGTGGTGGGGTACGGTGCATACAAGTAAGGGGCTGGGGACGTTGGTGGGGTACAGTGCGTACAAGTTAGGGGCTGGGGTAGGGTGGTGGGGTACGGTGAGTACATGTACAGGGCTGGGGTATGGGGCTGGGGTATGGTGGTGGGGTACGGTGCTTACACGTATGGGGCTGGGGTTCAGTGCGGACATGGAGGGGTTACGATGCAGACATGTGGGGGGGAAGGGGGGGCTGTACGACTCGTGTTCCAGGCACAAGTTTACCCGGATACGAGTGGTACGGTGTTCGATCCGTACAAAGCCTTTTCCATGCGCTTGTGTTTTCGGACGGCCGGTACGGATCGTAATTGCGCGCTCGGACTTCAGTTTTACAATTTGTATGTAAAAATGTCCGGGGACGTCTCGTAGACTTTTCCCAAAGTCATTCGTATGGATTTTTCACGTATGAATCGTACTTCGCCGTTTGTACGGGACTTGTACGATTCGTACTTAAAAAAATACGTATGCGAGTCGGACGGTAATTATTTTTGACGGATCGGAATCGGCACCCAAGTTGTTTATTGTCTGCACTGGAAAGGCATATATATTCATAGATCTATGACAAGTATAATATGTTTCATAGGCATTCCATTATTCGTATTACCAGGGTAATAATTACCCCTAGTCTTACATTATCTGTAAAAGTAATTAAGGAGCTGTGAAAAAAATTATTCATGGTATCCTGTTACAGAGTCTGGTGTTGAGGAGTTGGCCACGAGTGCTTCTAAAGTTATAATTGCATTATCAATGTCAAGGGATATATTTTCTAGGACCTCCGGACACTCAAGTAGTTTTGTTCATTTTAACTGCCTCATGTCATTTGAGGGGACCAAATCCAGAGTGATTAAATCACGATTTAGGGGGTTAGCTACATTTTCGGACAAGTGGGCAAAGACTGAACCTAGTGGATTCTGGTCGCTCTCTAGCCGCTCTCTTACCATCATATGCTTTAGAGCAGACCATAATTGAAAGTTAATCAGTAAATAATCAATACGACTTACACTAAAACCATTATTAAATGTACAAGCGCCCTCTCTGTCAGATATGGATCTACCATTTACCGCCCTCAAACCTTTCTCCATACATAATGAGTTCATTTGGATCGCCACATCCGTCCATTTTTTTACAGGGGCTAGATCTAGTTTGGGAATTCCCCACTGGGCATCTTCTTCCTCAGCCAAGTTAGATATCTCCTTTGTGAGTGGTTCAAATGTCACATTAAAATCACCCGCAATCATTACATTCCTGCCCCTGGTGTTCCCATCTACTAAATTTTTGAGAGACGCAATGACTTCCGATTTTTTCCCATTCGTTTCCCTTGCATAAATGTTATAAATGTCAACTGACTCCTATTTACCCCATTTCAACATAATTGCTCAAATATCCTTTCTATGGGACTCTAATTCCTCTATGAAAAAAACCTATATCTTGTCGAACCCAAATTGTTAGACCTCCTGAAGGCCGAACTTTCCCCCTACTGTCTGCTGGTAGATAGAAATTTAAGTAACCTACATGGTAGACTGGGTCTACAGTCCAGGTTTCCTGGAGTATGCTTATATCAAATTCATCCATAAATGTGTGCCAGTCAGGAATATTACAAAAATATCAACATAACCCATTAAATCAATTACAATCAATACTTAGGAGGGAATTTGCAGCAATGTGCAAAAGTGAGGGTAAGTGAGAGAGGGAGGGCAGTGAAAATGATATATATCAAAAAGAACAGCTAGTGAACAGATGTGAATTCTGCCTTGAGATATTTGGAGCACCTTGAATCATTCATGCCTCTTTCTACAATATTAAAGAAATAAGCTGAATCCATTACAATTTTCACCTAGAGTCGATCCCTCTCTGACCCTGGAGCCTGCCAGCCCTTCTTTGCCAGTTCTTGCCACCACATGCCCTGGTGGATTAAGGGTCCCCCCCACGGTCCTGAAGAAGACCCTTCTGTAAGGAGTAGAATTTCCTACACTAACCCTGGGCCGAAACATCGACAGCTCTATGTTTTGTTTACTAAATGTAGTCAACAGTGATAGATTCACTGTGTGTTCTCTGACATTCTGATTTTGTAATTAATTTAGCCTTGGTTAAGGCTGGACAGGCTTTTTATGTTTTTGATTCTTGATGTATATGCTGTTCACTGCCCTCTCTCTCTCACTTACCCTCACTTTTGCACATTGCTGCACAATTCCCTATGTACAATATTATTGATAAATGTGTTGTTGTTTGAACATGATAAAATATATGTTCAACTTGATTTAAGTAAGTAAGTAAGTAATAGTTTATTACCATAGTTAATTAAAACCATTGCAATTCATCATTAGAAAAATAAAACAGTAATGTGTGCACAATACATTATTAATCACTTAAGTAAAATTACGTTCACATAAAATCTATATTTATAATTCCTTTCAAAAATTCATAAGATTTAATATGTTGATAAAGTTAAAATAGTAAACGTATTGTTTTAAATGTCCTCTGTAATTTATGGCAAGGGGACATGTTCCAGTATTAACTCTACTTCCACCTTCCATAATTGATACTTTATAGATAGGATTCTGCTTAGTTTAAGAGCCTCTAAAAACATGATGATAGGTCAATTTTCTGCATCTTTGTTTCTACCTCATTCAAGAACTTCACCAGATTACAGTTCAACTGTGGGTCACTAGGTGTAAAGCAGGCAAGAACTGCCTGTCTTCGTGAGCATATTCCACGCTGGTTGAAGTGGTATTTCAGTAACCGTTTCCTTTCCGCCAACAGCTTCTCGCAAGAGCACAGCAAATGTTCCATGTCTTCGGATGCCTTGCCACATAGGCGACAGAGGGGGCTCCCATTAACCCTCAGCCACTGCGGAAGATGGCGAGTGCATGGTAACACGCCCAGTCTATATCTGAGAAACTTCAATTTTATAGAACGTGAGTACCCGAGGTCAAGATAACTCTGGTGGCCTTGTTTGGAGTAGGAGTTTAGGATGATCCACCCATGTGACCTCTTTGCAACACACGCTTTATCTTCAATCCATGAGAGGTGTTTTATTGTTCTTTTTACTATTCTTTTGATCGTAGTATGATTGGTAGGGGTATTCCACAGCTCCTGTAACCCTAGATTCACTAGGCTGTTTTTCAAGTATTTGGCGGCTGGCGATGCCGGATACCGTTCTAGTTCTGACCCTAAGTAGCTGTTTAGGGTTCCTTTATTAGCCTTACGGACCTTATCCCAAATCATTATGTATGCGCCTTGTCGTGCCAAAGACTGCTTCTGTCCTCCAAATTCCAGCCTGAGTTGGGCCGGAGAGGTTTGTTTTGGCAGGCTGAATATGGTTCTGTATGCTAATGCCACAGTTCTATCTAGGGTCGCCGCATCCCTACCTCTTTGTACTTCGCTCCCATAGGTAATTGTGGGTAGCAGTTTAGCTCTTATAACTTGTGCCAGGGGCAAGAGAGAGGGACTGGTGAGCTTACCATTTAATTTTTTTAATGAAATAGATATCGCAATACTTTTTCCTCTAATGCTTGCTTTCTGAATGGTAAATTGGCCACTATTGTCGATTTTGACTCCCAGGTACTTGTACACTGTTGTGTCTTCAATACGGTTGTTGTTCCAGAACCAGCCATAGTTGGTTTTCCCTTTTTTATTTTAATTGACATGGTTTGTGTCTTCTGTAGATTTATCGTCAGTTGATTATCATCCGAGTACAACCGAGTTGCATCTACAAGATTTTGTATCCCTATTTTTGTTTGACTGATTAGCACTATGTCATCCGCATATAATAATGATGGTAATATTTGGCCTCCTAGTTTCGGTGCATGGGAATTACAGTTATTTAAAATCGGAGTTAGATCACCTAAGAACAGATTAAAAAGGGTTGGGGCCAAGACACATCCCTGTTTTAAGCCCTTGTTAGTTGGGATGCGTCTGGACAGATGAGATCCATCACCCAACTTCACCTGTATCCAGGTGTCACTATGCAGGTTGATCAGTAGATCTAGCAAGGGCTTCGGGATCCCCCATTTGTTCAGTTTGGACCACCGGAGATTCCGATTAATGTAATCAAAGGCTGCCTTATAATCAATAAAGCACAGATGGATTGGCATTTTGGTAGTTTTGGCTTTATCGATTAACAGGCCCATTGTCAAGATGTTCGTTGTTGTCCCAACAGTTTTAGCAAAACCTGTTTGATATACAGGGATTAAGGAGTTTTCTGTAGCCCAGGACTGTAATTCTTCCAAGAGGATCCCGGCAAAGTACTTGGCCTCATTATCCATGAGGGCAATCAGTCTGTAGTTGCTTGGTTGTGATTTATCCCCTGATTTGAGTATAGGAGAGATAATTCAGCCCTTCCAGGAAGCAGGTAATATATTAAACTGTATTATTTCATTGAATAGTGGCTCTAGTGCTCCAGCCCATTCCCTATCACTCTGCTTGTAAAGGATGGGAGGTATACCGTTCGGGCCTGGTGCCCCTTCCCTTCTTCCCTTTTTAATTTGTTGCGTAATTATCTTTTGTAGATTTATCTCTCTTGTATTCATGGTTGTATTGCCACATGCTTGTTTATGTGAGGTTTCACACAATGTTGTTAGTTTATTGCCCTCGTTTCCTATCTCAAAGTCAGAGGCCTTTTGTTGTGTAAAATGATCTTTAAGATACTTTGACCATGCAGCTTCACTAATATTAGAGGATACTCCAACATGCACAGGATTTAAAAAAGAATTGATTGATTTCCAGAATTTCGCCCCATCGTTCTGTTTTATGTCGGCCTGTAGTCTTGCCCATAAGCTGTCCTCCATTTCTTTATTTGCTTTCCACTTTGCTTGTTTTAGAGAAGCCTTCAATTTCCGTAAGCGATCTTGTTTCACCATGTCACTTGGAGAGTACCTAAGTTGACGCATTATTTGATAGATACTTTTCTTTATACGTGTTATCTTCACTTGATGTTCCTTTGTAAGCGAAGCCATATTTTTGTCTATCCGTCTTAATTCAAGTTTCGGTGTTGTGGAGTAGCCTGCCATTATTTTTGTAAAACACTCCCATTTCTCAACTTCGCTTGCCCCAATTCTTCCCTCGAAATGCAGTCTTGCCATATCATGCAAGCTTCCCTCATTTGCTACCGAATATTTAATCCTTTTGTAATTGACGGTATAAACTGAGTCAATAGGGACCAAAGACTGCTCAAATTTGGGCTTGCAGATATTCAATGTGATTTCCTGGGGGCAATGATCACTATCAGTTTTTTGCCCTATTTTGAAGGAGGTCACGTAGTGAAAGAGAGATAGTGACATAAACGTGTAATCCAAGATTTTGCTAACCCTTGATGAGTGAAACGTACATGCTGGTGGAGTATTTTCAGTGAGTCTTCCATTTAGTGCTCTAATGTTATAGGGCTCAAGGTTCTCTAATGCCTACTTATCTAATTTAGTATATTTTGATGTTTCTGAAAGCGCTTGGTATGGTATATTCCAGGCTATATCTTGAAGATGATTTTCATCGTCTGTTGTGTTCCCCATCAGGTTAAGGTTAAAGTCACCAGTGATCACGACATCCATATTCGGTGTTTTAATTGTAGTTTCCTCTAGGTAACTACATAGTTCTTTTATTACCTTTGCTTTCCTTTTTGGATGAACGTAGGCGTTGATTAGAATTAGATTTGCGGCCCTCTTGCCATGTTCTGAAATGAGAAGATTTAATATCAACAGGTTGGGACTGGGCGGTCCAGGTTTCTTGATCTCATGGGCACTTGCTGCTGAAACATAGGTCACAAGGCCCCCTTGGAGGTGGCCATATTTTGCAGCTCTCACCGCGCTTGTGTAGAAACGTAAAAAGCCAAGCAGATGCGGAGGTTCTTCTTGCCAGGTCTCTTGAAAGGTCATGATGTCAAAAGATCTTATATAGCTGACAAATTCTTGATTGCTCATTTTAGATGCAAGACCATTGATGTTCCATGAGCAAATTCTGTAGTTATTGTATCCATTCGATGTAGGAAGATCCATAGTTGGTCATTTTGCTCGATTATTAATTGTTCTGGCAATCCATCTCAAATCAGATGGACCTGTTGATGTGCCATCTAGGGAATGTCCTGTGGATTCCAGGTCCTCCCTAGTTCTTCCTCCTGTGTTCCCTATTGCACCTCGGAGTACTGACGTTCCAGATCTATTACCGCAGTTCTATACTCCATCTCTTCCTGCGGGGATTAATAAATCAGGGTATTTTGGTTTTATATAAGGGGCAATTGAGATTCCCCAGTTTTTGAAGGTTTGGCTCTCGGCCAGTATGTTCTGTTCGCCTGAAGAAGTAGTCCATGTTGCCTTTGTTTTTTCCGCCTTCAAGCCTGCTACTGCAGTAAATTCGATGGAGACTAGATCCAAGGTAGTCATGCTAGCCAGAGATGGAATATGTGATAAGAGCCGTAAGATGTTCCCTCTGTTCAGTATGTCGTGACTTCCTTTCGAAATGTAGTGCGGGGTGAGCCATACAATGTTTGCTGTTGTGTTTCTAATGTCTTCCGACTTCCTTTTGTTTATGTTTTCGGCCATTCCTCCATGTCCTAGTCCGGTTCATTGCTTTTCTTTAGGTAGAGCTTGATATAAGGAAGATTCCACTCCAATTCTCCCTTCGTCATGTTTTTTCTGTTGTCCACGTATGGTTGTTATTTGGTTCCAGTCCCTTTGTCTAAGGACTGGTGGTTCAGATCCCCCATCACTTGTACGTTCATTCATGTCTATTCTTGGAATCGCTCTTGTTTGTGTAGATATCGATGTTTGTCTACTTTGTGCCGATGTGTTCACATCTAACTCTTCCGTAGCTCTCCCCGTTATTTTGATTGGAGGGTGCTGGGTACTTTCGCTCCCAGGCATTACTCCACTGTTTTCATTAGGATTCCTTGTAGAATTGGCGATCAAACCGCCTTGCTTGCCATGAACTGGGTTTTGTTGTTTTTTTCTTTGTTCCAGACTTGGTGGAGAGGGTCTATTTGTTTCTTCTTGGTGAGGAACTTCTCTTCCTTCCCTCTTGTCAGTCTCCTTAATAGTCTCTTCGTCGTCGGTTTGAATATTATTTGGTCCATCTTGGTTGGGCGATGACCCAAAGAGGTGGCTGAATCCCGCTCTATCCAGTTTTATTTTTTGATTCCTGCCTTTGCGTTTGTTTGCCCTCCTTTGCTTTGCATTTAGATGAATGTCAGCCCTCTCAATTAGTAGATCTTCAGGCAGTTCATTATCCGCTGTTCTTGTCTCTTTGGCATCTCCTTTCTGATTTTTGTGGATCTGTTTCTCCGATACCACAGTATGGACGTTTTCAGTAATTACGAGAGGTGCTGTGATTTTTAATTTGTCTTTTTTGTTGGTGGTGCGGCATTCTTGGGGACGCTTGTCTGTTTCCCCGACTATTTGTCCGTTGTGCCAATGGCTCTCTTTTCCTTGCGATAATGGTTTTATTAATGTACATAAATCGCTCAACATCGATGGAAG
Source organism: Triturus cristatus (assembly GCF_964204655.1). Classification (NCBI taxonomy): domain Eukaryota; kingdom Metazoa; phylum Chordata; class Amphibia; order Caudata; family Salamandridae; genus Triturus; species Triturus cristatus. The sequence goes on from NC_140584.1 coordinate 223,820,602, forward strand.
TGTGGCCAGTTTGTCAATTATCGGGCCGCATCCACAGCCCTGGGACTTCCTTTGAGCTTGATCCTGTTTATTTTGTAATAATGTATTTAATGTGCCCAGTTTCCAATCAATCGCGACCACAAAGACCGCCAGTGTGTCTAAGAGGGTCAGTTGGGTGTCCATCTTATCTGACTGGTAGTGCAGAGCTTCTACCAATAGTTGGACTGTTTTTAGCAGACTCTGTCATGCTGTGTCCTGAGTAGCATTTTTTTGTGTGTTTCCTTCTTACTGTCTGTATTTATTGTTTCATCACAAATTTCAATTGACTTTCCTCCCTCGTATGGGTCCTGTTTGTATTCACACATTTTGTCATTTGTTTTAGAGTTGAACCCGCTCCCGCTTTTCTCTTCCGTGTAAGCAGCCAAGAGACCTTCCCAGTCCTCCGTACCAAGGTCTGAAACGGTTTCTATTTCTTCTACTTTCCCAGCTAAGTTAAATCCCTCCGTTCCACGCTCTGAAGCCAATTCAATTCTATTCAATTCTATTCCTTCTAATTTCTTAACTATATTTGGATCCAGGGTCGAACCCAGGGTTCGATCTTTGGTACCACCTTCTCCAATAGGTGGCTCTAGCTGGAAGTTTGATATTACGTCAGTTGGAATTGGGGTTATTGTTTTTCCTGTGATTCCCCCTTCCATTCTTGGTTGGGGTTAATGCACCTAAGCAAGGGATTTTCACGCGGGCTTTTTTGGCTGTGAATTTTCGATGTCATAGCTATTGCACAGTTGCCAAATCGGTTCTTATTTTTTCCTGGTCCGTTAACACTAGTTCAGTCCAAGCTAGTTTCGAGGTTATCCTGGTTTCTTTTTTGAGCGTCGTCAGCCCTTTTGTTTGCTTCACAATGTCTGTGAAGTTGGACGACCTCGAATTCTCCTTTTTGTATATTGTTTGTGGTTTCAAAGGCCATCCATGTTTTCTTGGATTGCGGGGTTGAAGTTTTTTGTAGAGGGCTATTAACTGTTCTACTATTGTCTCTTTTGTCTCTTTTTTGGTCTGGACTTTCACCTTTATGAGTTGAAGACCACTCTTTTGTGGTTAATGATGATCTTTTTATTTGAAAAGGTTGAAGAGGTGATTGGAGTCCTGGTACCTCTTTCGTATTTGATAGTAGGGCGTCCCCCACATTTTTTATGAAACTAAATTTTGTAAAACTTTTCAGTTGATGTGAGAATTGCCTTATTTTGGTTTTGTTGCTAGTTTCCAGTTTTAGTGAGTGCCCACTCTTATCTAATGCAGAGGAGTTTCTGTCTGCTGGTATTTCTATTTCAATGAGAGTGCTATTTTTCAAGTTTGCTTGCCCAATTTCTTGTGATGTTTCATCCCTTGCATCCTCCAACATATTCGTTTTTCTTTTGCGTATTTTTGACACTTGTTTGGCTGTTATATTACCACGAGTGCGACCTGACCTCATAGTGCCCCCTTCTTTTATATATATATATATATTTTTTTTATTTCTGTCTTTCCGTTCTACTCCACACAGGCGGGGGGGGGGTGGTAGCGCAAACAGGACACAGCACAACTGTTATGGAGCCTGCAACAGACGCTCAAAGGACCAACTGACAGGCGACCAGTGGGGTCAGTGGGACCACACGGGTCAAGGGTTTTAAAATGCCTGGCGAGAAAATCTGACCTCCCCCTCACTCGCAGCCCGATTTCCACAAAAACTCAGTCACCAACTTTACCTTCACCTCTACCATATCTACTGCCGGCAGGTCTGCCACTGCTCACTCCTTGATCCCCAGTCTGCCACCGTTGTGAGACCGTAATTGGGCCTAATTAGTTCTAGATCACTGCCGCTGCCTCTGCGTCCGCCGCGGCCCATGCTCCATTCTCGATCCTGCTGCCTGCTGCTTGAATCCTCGCTGCAATCCCTGCTCACTGCGATCCTGCCACCGTAGTTGGCCTCCAATTTACAAGCCGCCAACGTCGGACCTCCAGCGTCTCGTGGCAAGCTCCTACGAGGTTTCCTTCCTTGCGCCCCCACGTCAGGGAAAGCTGAGAACCGGGAGCAAGGAGGGCAATGATCTCTTGCCCCCAAACCCGCCCGCTCAGCTAGCCGAGAATGTCAGGGATGTCGGCGCTGAAGAGGGTGAAGAGCGATGGAGAACGGCGGAAGACTCCTTTCCTGCTTCCTCCTTTCCTGCTGCAAAGCTACACCACCGGCGGCGGGCTCTCTGCAAAATCTGGAAAATGGAAGTACGCCACAGTATCTTGATTTAATATTTTCAACATAAATAAGTATTGATTGCAATTGATTTAACAGGTGATGTTGATAATTTTGTGATATTGTGTTTCTACTGGGACCAACCCCATTTATGTACTGTATTTTACCCAGGTCCTAGTGACATGTCTGGGTCAACCCCATTGCTTTTCAACTCTAAATTTAAATGAGGCACATAGAATGTAAGTATGTTGCATAGAATCACCGAATTGCGTAAGTAATTTCAACTTTCCAGGACATCAGACTTTGACCTCATGACCGAAGGATGACATATTTTTCCAATGCTATAATAAATTGCCATCACACTGTGACAACCGACCCAAGCCGACATTCAATAGAGATACCAAGATACTTACACAAATGTGAGGTAATTTCAGAAAACCAACATTGTGGTCAGAAATGTAAGAATGACAGTTCAGGAAAAAGATAACTCATTGTAACATGCATGTCTTTAGCTAAGCAGGCCAGACTATGATATCATGTCACACATCTGACATACAAATATCACTACAGCACATTCATCCTATCTCAGACTGACCTCTCTCCAGCTAATTCAAATGAAACTGTGAGATCAATTATTGTACAAGTGAACAAGCCCTGGCCGTGATGGGATTTCAGTTCACCTACTGCTTCATCTACCAGCACTGTCAAGGTACCTTCACCAAGAAGGATCTGCTCGATATCTGTGATGTTAACATTCTGCTAATGATATCCAAATGTTGCCATAGATGACGTTTAAATTAGCAGCATGACACAAATAATATTTACTTTTTGTTCAACTACATCAGCATAGAAAAATTGTGAAATGTCCTTCAGCACAACCTGCTCACTTCAAAAGGAACAAAAGTGTCTATCAAAAGTTCAACTCCATATGCTAGTCTCTTGTTGGCCAATTGTACTCTCTGCAGAAAGGCCTAGGAGTGGACGGGCTTGTAGTCTGAAAAACGTTATGACCCACTGACAGGCATTGTAATTTCATTTGTCACATATGTGACTATCGCTCTGCAGGGAGGCCAAATACTGCATGAGCATGTAGTTTGAACATATTTACGAACCACTGCCAGGCAATAGAATTACAGCAGGCACACATTCCCATCACTCTAAGCTCTCTGCCGAGACGCCAAAGACTGAATGGGCACCAGCCACTTATCAACAATACTTGCCCACAGCTTCTCGTGTGCAAAACTCATCACCTTCAGCAACGTATTCAAAACATTACGTACTCACATTCCCTCACATAACGCACAGCAAATGGCGCCAGTCACCACTCCCTCACAGTATCAAGAAAAACATTAGCACAAAATACCACTTAACCTGAGTTACTTAGTCACAACACAAATCTCCAATAGATGCTCGTATATATTCAGTTTAACACAGACACTAGCACGACTCACACAACACCACTTGTCCATCACTCACAAGCAACACCAATTTCAAACTACAACTTTCACAAATCACTGCTCATCCAAAATGCTAGTATGTCACTCACATGGCAACTCTGCACACCACCTCTCTTCTACAATCATTCACGTTCAACACCAGTTGACCTCCACCTCTCACAACCACTTATATTCTCCCATTATCATTCAAATTTAACACTATTTGCACAAGGCCAGCCACATACTCACAGTCACCCTCAATACCACAAATTCACAAAAACGTTCTATGGCATTACACAGTACTCCACCATTCCCAGTGACACACGAAATACCACTTGGCTAAGCACACCCAAAGGCAATGCAAATTGCCCAGAACCACTCCAAGGTAACACAATACCTATTCTGCTTTATATGAAACACCATGTGTACATATCTTCTCATGTGCATCGTCATTTGCCCACAGCCACCCGGCACTTGATGAATACACACCTTGCTGCACTCGTCACCAACAGGCAGTCACATGCATCATCACATACATGCCATCCTCCAGCCACCCACTAACATGTCCACGGACATTTGGGACACCATTTACCAAAAGTACTGCTCATACACACTCACATCAACAATTTGTAGACAACACTCACAATACAACTCGCCCACAATCACTGACAGCATCGTTAGCTGAAACACTCTCTAAGTGCTCTAAACGCCACTGTATGTTTGAGTATTGCGTGTAAAAAGATCTAAAACATTGCTTCTGCCGTTAGTGTCTCATTTCTAAATATTCGTGTTACTTGCCAAAAATCTTTGCGAGGTAGTTGTAATTACACTTGTTTCAGGCAATTAACATACAGCCAGTGAAGGCTAGTACTGCCGACGTGTTTGCGTTCAATTACATGTTGTACTCTTCATTTTCCACATCATTTCAGCTTGTACATTGTTTTTAATTTTAATTTTAAGTGACCACTGTTGTAGAGGTTTTATTTTATGAAAAAATAACGTTAAACATGATGCGATGTATAGTACCACACCTGAATATATATATAGATATGCTCGCAAACACCACGGAAGAGGGTAACGTTGGAACAGAAATACGTAAAAGCACACTGAAAACACACGTGCAATATAGCTGCCTATGCGTATAAGACATCACTTATAAGAAATAAGGGGGCAGATTTATGACGACTGGCGCATCCCTGCATATCAGCAGGGATGCGCCAGTTATTATGCGCCACAGCTGCGCCACCATGGATGCGCCGCATTTACAATGCGGCGCACCATGGGGCAAAAACGGCACAGATGCGTGACGCATCTGTGCCGAAAAGTGGCGCATTGCTGGAGTTGCGTCGCAAGCGCGACGCAGCTCCAGCAATGATCTGGGGGGCCCTATCTGTACAATGCTGCGTCAATCCTTACGCCTGCTTCAAGCAGGCGCAGGGTTTTGACGCAGCATGTGCCTAAAAGTGACTGAGTGAAATCTTGTAGATTTCACTCAGCCACTTTTAGGAGGCGTTCCTGCACCGGAACGCCCCCACCTGCCCTGGAACGCCTACATGTGGCACAGGGCTTTACAACGTGACGCATCTGGGAGATGCGTCACGTTTGTAAATACCCCGCACCATGGCGCAGGATTTGCGCCGCTGCTGCGTCACAAAAGTGACGCAACGGCGGCGTAAATGAGGCGCAAGTGCAACATAAATCTGCCCCAAGGTGCATATTATCAAGCACTGCGTTAAAATTATCCCCGCTTTAGCGGCAGAAAACTGACGCTAAAGCGGCAATAATGGGCTTGATAATGTGCCGCAGAGAATTCCAATAGAAGCCCATGTTGACACCAGATAATTTTAACGCCGTTTGTTGATAATATGCCCCTAGATTTTTTTTAAGTAGAACTTTGTAGAATGTGCACATCAGGCCGGCTGCATTCAATATCGCCTAACTCTAATATCCCACTCCGTCTATGTTGGAACAGGTAGCCATGGCATTTTCCATTTACTGCCTCTTCAAGCTTTAAATAATTAAATGCAAATTAGATCACAATCATTTCCAGTTTTCAAGCACTGCTCTTCAAATATTCATGACTCACAATGACCTGTCTTCCTCTGCTGCTTCACAATCATTCTTCGTAGCAAATGCATTTGGACAACAAGCATCTAGGAGCACAAAAGGGCTGGAGAATGGCATTTCCTAAGCAAGTGCTTTTGCATTCCTCAGAACTGGTTTTATTGTGGAAATGTTTTTATTTCCAACCAAATAAGGGTTCCCTATAAAGACCTTGATTTATATACATATGATTCATAATTGATTCTGAATACGTTGCGATTTATAAAGAACATGCATACTTTTATTAACAATTGAGTGGGTCACGAGACGAAACGCATTTGCGGAGCAGCAAGCAACAATGTTTCTGCTACACGACATCTTTAATTGCTGACACTGTTTTCCTGTACCCGGTTTGTGGTGATTGCCAGTTTGCCTATAATTACGCCTCAGCGTTGTGACAAAACAAGTTAGAATGACGTGCCTCATTTATAAGGCCCTACTGGCACTTTTGCGCTGCTGGAACGTCACTTTTTTGCCGTTGCGGTGGTGCAATGTGCCACTGGCATTTTTATAAGGCCAAGTAAAGCCACGTTACGTGGTATTTCATGGCCATATAAAGATGTGCCTCTTTCACGCAGAAAACTGCGTGAAAAGGGCATGCTATAGGTGTTGCTGGGGGCTTTCCCAGCAACACCCAAGACTTTTTGATACTGCCACAGTTTTACAAGAAAGCGTAAGTCTGTGGGAGGCTTAAGGGAGGCATATTTCTCCTCCTTTTTCCTCTTTCCATGTGTGCTGCATTCTATGGCACAAATAGAAAGCAGAAAAGCCTCTTGTGATTGTTTTTGTGCAGGTGGTTTTCCTTCCTGCACAAAAATATTCATCCCTGCAACGCAGGCACCCTTGCACTATGGTGCAAAGGTGCCTGCATAGGCGCACGGCAACCCGTTGTGCACCAGCAAGGCGGAAATGGACAAGAAAACTCCATATCTAACAGATACGGTGCATTCCTGCCATTTTATTTGCGGTAGGACAGCGCAACAGCAAGGCCTGCTGTGCTGCCCTACGGCAAAATATATAAAAATGAGTCCCGATGCCTTTTATTTGCAAGACTGATGAAAAGTCGTAAGACATATTCATATTGTATTTGAAAATCTTGACAATTGTTTTCCACAAGGAAAATATTTAAAGAACTAAAAAGATTGAAATATATAAGTTAGCAGAGTCAGGGTTGTATTATCTATTGAGTCCAATGTCCCGGTCGGCGCCAAGTGCAAAACAGGACAACTTGGCCAATTATGGAAAAAACATTTTATCTCCTTAGCACAAGCTCAAAATTTGATTGTTCATCCCTATGGTGGGTAGAGCACATCAGTGAAAGATGGCAGCCTACATTTTACTATCATTTAATCATTTACCTAATTAATTTCTGTGTTAAAAATTGTGGTGCAGCATTGCATGAAAGATAAACATTTGCACTGTGTCAGATTTACAAGGGATCATGCACTGATCATGTCCTCTACAGTGCACACCTGCATAAGGGTAAGCTGTCTAAGTTGTGTGGGTTGCATTAATCACAGGTAATATATCATGAGATTTAGCTCCCCTCTCCTTTGCACTTGGTTTGACTTGGTGTCGGGGAAGGCTCCTCCATTAAGGTGGAGGACCATCGCCCCACTAACAAATTGCCCCAAGAGATGGAAAAATAAAATGGCAAAAAACTAATGTTATTACCATTTTATTTTTCTAAACCCCATCGTGAACCAAGCGTCAGGGACTTTATTCTGTTGCCAGTCAGGCAGCAGCAGAAAGCAGTGATAAGCAGGGCACTTAAGTTTAAAGTGTGCATGTCTTTTGGGCTGGTTGTCTTGTGACGTTCAGTCAGACACGTTCATTTTAAACCTCTCTAAGCCAGCTGACAGCTGAATTAGGGACAGCATAGGGCTCCAGTGTCCTCAGGAGCGGCGAGAGAGACCTCTCCCTCAAATCCGGGGGCTGCTCTCATGCAGCATGAGAGCAGTGGCAGGATTGGTTACTGCAGCTTCCTGGATCCTGCCTGCCTAGAGAGAAGACCTGAGCGAGGAGGACATCGTATCAGAAAGGTAAGTGGAATAATTTATTTATTTTACTTATTTTTTTATTTTTGTCCATCTCCTCCCTTCCCCACCACCCTCCTTATATGCCAGACGATTCTGATATGAAAAAATCTGATGTTACGCAAAGTCGGTCTAATTTAGTTGAAATGTTATTGCGTCCAGAGATATTTGCATTCGTCCTCTCAAGCTGTGTTCCTTTTACATGTATTACAGATTGTCAGTGCATGGTGGAAGCTGCACAAGGCTCAACTTTTGACTCTAACAATTTTAGCACAGAAAAGCTTATTGATGCTGCTGCTTCACCAATTTTGCACCATAAAGTACTGTGTGAACATCTAATAAATCTGGACTGAAGCAGCAGTTTTGAACAGAAGCTCCTGTTATATTGCCAACAGATTTGGCCCCATTTATAAGAGGGTCAGGGCTCCCCAGGCATGTGGATACAGTGTGTGACTATACCAACTCATATGTGATGCACAATCTATGCATCTACCAATTGCTTATTTGCCATTACACCCATTCCTTCAATTGTCTTGGTCATGCCTGCATGCAAATTTGGGCAACTCCTCTATTATCATGTTATCATGTGTGCTATCACCGTTCATGTTGCAGATGAGGCAGTGAAGACATCTCTAGCCCTTCTTGAATATAAAAGAGCTCCTGGGCATACAAAACAGGTGCAAGTTCCTATACCCACCGGGTTCTTCGTGTAGCACAACCACAGATGGTTTTAAGACCTAAAAACATAAATCTATTCTGTAAGATTACAAATTCAATGGAGCGTAGAATGGATTTTTCAATAAGTAAACTTTAAGCTGTATTTATTATCACAAATGGATTGCTACAAAGATAACATAGGAGAAATCACTTTAATATTTAGCTTTTCAGTTTGAACTGACAAAGAGAAAAAATAATTGTTAGATCTGTCACCCATGGTGTGGTTTTCCCCCTAACATTTTGCCTTCAGACCTCCTTTTTTGCCGACTTGGTTTTACTGGCCTTAGGACTCTGCTTACTTTACCACTGCAAACTGGTGTTGAAGTGCTTGTGCTCTCTCCTTAAAACATAGTAAGATTGGCTTTACCCAATTGACATAATAAATGTACTTGTACATCCCCAGTAAGGTACCACTACCTGTGCCCAGGGCCTATATTTAATGCTGCTTGTAGGCCTGCAGCACTGATTGTGACACCCACATAAGTAGCACTTTAAACATATCTGCTATTACAGCCTGTGCATGCCGTTTCAAAGTGCCATTTCGACCTGGCATAATAAACGTTGCGCTAAGTCCTAACCTTCCTTTTTAATACGCATATGTGACCCCTAACGTTGGCCCTGGACAGCCCACAGGACAAAATGGAGTGTATTTTAAAAAGTTGAACATGCACTTTCAGGTTTTCCATGTCCTGGTAGTGAAACGCTCCTAAACCTATTTCTTACTACTGCAAGGCCTACCTCTCCCATAGGATAACATTAGAGTTACCTTACTACATTTAATAAACTGTAATTTCCAAATGGGAGAATGTAATTAATTTATGTTTGGTGTCTTTGGAAATATTTGGTGTCTTTGGAATTGTAATGAAAAATCCTAACGTGTGATGAAGTTGGATTTTCAATAACATTTCTGAAAATGCCACTGTTGGACTTTGTGTATTTATCCTAGACAGACACACACAATAGGGAGCTTAGTTGTGCCTGAATGTGCCATTACTGGCAGGATGGGAGGGAGAAGCTGGGCACAGCCTCACTTACACTTAAATTAGCAGTGCTCTGCCTCCACCCAAAGGCATGCACGTGGCCCTCTGAAGTTTGTCTGGAACCAGTGAAGGAAGGCAGGGCACCTGTGCCCTTCAAAGGCATGTCTCTAGAACCTTCTCCCCATTTCAAAGGCACAACTGGGTATAAATACAGGACTCCCGACACTAAGGTGCCGATTCCGATCCTGTAAAACCCGGGTACAAATGGTCGTACGGAGCGTATTCTCCATACGACTTGTACCCGGGAAATCCACCTTACAAACCAGCAAGTACGATTCGTACAGAAATACAATTTCCGTACGAATCGTACAAAACTACGTGCGGCAAAAGAATACCCACAATTCCGATCCGGGACATCGCGTACGTGACGTCCGGACGGAGTCAGGCAGCGTTTTACAGACCACTAAGTACGATTCGTACCTACGTCACTCCGTCCGGCTCATTTTTTACGGCAGCCAAAAACTCCCGGGAAATTGAGGACGACGCGAAGAAGGAGCACCGGTACGCGACAGACAGCCATGGACCCCATCCTACGTGTCATACCGGCCCTCCTAGCCTACAACCTGGTGCACCAAAACCGCCGTGCACGCCGCAGAAGGTCAGAACCACACCCAGGGGCAAAGGGGAGGCGAGGGGCAGGAAACATAACCTCTACCTAATTTAAAAAATACCATATTCTGTACATACATTACCTCCAGGGTCTGATTAGTTCGGGGGGCATGTTCACCAATCCCTGCATCCTGCTACAACGGCAGTGGGCGTGTACGCATACCCGTCACCACTACAATGGTGGTACGGGCCGTACCCACGCTCTGAGGGCGTGGGTACGGTGCGTACCCCTACATCACCACTACAATGGTGGTACGGGCCGTACCCACGCTCTGAGGGCGTGGGTACGGCCCGTACCTCCATTGTAGTGGTGATGTAGGGGTACGCGTGGTACGGGCCGTACCCACGCTCTGAGGGCGTGGGTACGGCACGTACCCCTACATCACCACTACAATGGTGGTACGGGCCGTACCCACGCTCTGAGGGCGTGGGTACGGCCCGTACCACGCGTACCCCTACATCACCACTACAATGGTGGTATGGGCCGTACCCACGTTCTGAGGGCGTGGGTATGGCGCGTACCCCTACATCACCACTACAATGGTGGTATGGGCCGTACCCACGCTCTGAGGGCGTGGGTACGGCACGTACTCCTACTTCACCAATACAATGGTGGTACGGGCCGTATCCATGCCCTCAGAGCGTGGGTACGGCCCGTACCACCATTGTAGTGGTGATGTAGGGGTACGCGTGGTACAGGCCGTACCCACGCTCTGAGGGTGTGGGTACAGCCCATACCACCATTGTAGTGGTGAGGTAGGGGTATGCGTGGTACGGGCCGTACCCACGATCTGAGGGCGTGGGTACGCTGCGTACCACCATTGTAGTGGTGAGGTAGGGGTACACGTGGTACGGACCGTACCCAACCTATGAATGCGGGGGTACGGACCGCATCACCCGGCCCCCTAGGGCACCAGTACATTTGTGATACCAGGCTTACACACGCCACGAATTTTGGCTTAGGGCCTGGTGCAGCATATAACCAGCATATTGGGGTGTGTTCATGGCAAGGACAGCAGTGTACTGCACCAAGGGTGCGGGTGGGTGGGTGGGTGTCTGCCTAGGATTCCCAGCAGTGGACAAAGACATGTGAGGCGTGGGTGCGGAGGAATACCAGCAGTGGACAGACACATGTGAGTGGTGGGTGCAGAGGAATATCAGCAGTGGACAGAGACATGGGGGTGGGTGCCTATCACTCCCAGCAGTGGACAGAGACATGTGAGGGGTGGGTGCCTATCACTCCCAGCAGTGGACAGAGACATGTGAGTGGTGGGTGCCTATCACTCCCAGCAGTGGACAGAGACATGTGAGGGGTGGGTGCAGAGGACTCCCAGCAGTCGACAGAGACATGGGGGTGGGTGCCTATCACTCCCAGCATTGGAGAGAGACATGTGAGGGGTGGGTGCCTATCACTCCCAGCAGTGGACAGAGACATGTGAGGGGTGAGTGCCTATCACTCCCAGCAGTGGACAGAGACATGTGAGGGGTGGGTGCAGAGGACTCCCAGCAGTCGACAGAGACATGGGGGTGGGTGCCTTTCACTCCCAGCAGTGGAGAGAGACATGTGAGGGGTGGGTGCAGAGGACTCCCAGCAGTGGACAGAGACATGTGAGGGGTGGGTGCAGAGGACTCAAAGCAGTCGACAGAGACATGGGGGTGGGTGCCTATCACCCCCAGCAGTGGACAGAGACATGTGAGGGGTGGGTGCAGAGGACTCCCAGCAGTGGACAGAGACATGGCGGTGTGTACATCATTAGCAGATGACCACAACTCCATGGGTGTATGTACGCATCCCTAATTTTCGACTATGTTGATAGTGCCATAACAACACATCACTGACAGCAGTGTCCCACTCCCATGAGGATGGATGTCTTTCCCCCACTGCATGACACACCACATGTGGGTGTGAGGACAAATGACACATGCATACCCACCCCTGGCGGATGCAGCACTATACACACACAGAGATCATGCCACAAGACTGGATAGTCATGTCAATGCCTACTAAACTAAAAGAGCCAAAGGGAACACACACTGTCATGCACATCCCAGGACTGATAGAAATGCACAGGTGCCGGGACAGCCACCAAGATGTTGTCTCTCATGGTAGGAATAGGGTGGAGTTCCCACAGATACAATGCCCACAATTGTCAGGCAGATGCCCAAATACCCTGCAGAACAAGTACCATATGTGTGCTAGGCTGGGATTACACACATGCATAGTGCGGAAAAGGGACAATTTCTCCATGAAGGCATGGCAACATACTCAATACACAAGTACAGTGACTCGCAAGGATGGCACAGACGATGCAGCCAGAGACATTGCTGAGCAGGCATGGCCATAGTTGAAGGGATCCGTCACCAACGAAGGGAATGTATACACAGATCAGCACAACAATTGTGCAACTCTCTGCAGGGAAGATGTCAGGTGCCACGGAGGAAGGGACACTCCTTGGGACTGTTAGACCCGGCCCTCGTAACATAGTCAGACCTGACCCCTGCACCTCACACCAGCCCCGAGCCCCTGGCCTGGCCGATCCTTCCCACCAGAACACACACACCCGACCCGGACTTCCCCCGTCCGTAGGCCTTCCCCCCTTCGGCCACCCCGGGCCCGCGTGCCCACTTCATGCACCAAGATGGCCGCCCGGCCCCAGCGCGACCCTAGCCTACAGGCACCACTCCGGCGGGGGGACATCGCGCTCCCCTTGGGATGAGAAAGGGAGGAGCAGTTTCCATCACACCTCTGCGCTTCCCTGGGAAGGTGGGTTTCGATCGACCCGCCGGCCTCCCCGAGGGCTGGCTCCACGCCTGCTGGGTGTCTGGGGCTCCTCCCGACCCGGCCCTGAATGGATCAAAGGACAATGGCAGGAAACCCCCAACAAGCAACCCCCAGGTGACAAGACCCCTGCCTGCACAGACCCCGGACATCAAAGGGGAGTCGCCCTATAACAAGGGGTGCCCTGGGACTGTCCGGCAGATTCGCCTTGGAACCACCTGAGCCCTGCTGAGTGACTCGCGGCTCCCTGAAGATCGTAAGACCTCCGAACCTGTGCTTGAGCCCTGCTGAGTGACTCGCGGCTCCCTGAAGATCGTAAGACCTCCGAACTTGTACTCGAGCCTGCTGAGTATCTCGCAGCGCCCCCAGACTCCCTTGGTCCCGCCGGACCCCACGACGACAAGCGCATCCCCTAGCTCGAGGATTGTGAGCTGTGCGCTGGATACGCTCCTGCATTTGATCCATTCCCCCCAAAGACTGTCCCGCTACCTCCTAACCCCCCTCCAAGACTTTGTGAGCCCACGCTCTACTTGTATATATATTGCCTTGCTGATCATAAAGATCTTACCACTCCGACTTGATAAAGATTTGTTCTTAAGAACTCTCGGTGTGGTGTCTCTTTGTCGTGTGGTGCCGAGTGTACGATCCTAGATACAAGATTCCTCCCCTGAGGAGTCTCCCGCCAGTGCCCGGCTACGATACCTCGAGGGTTGGTCTCAGGACAGTCAGGGCCCCCCCTCCGGGCCCCTCTGAGGTCGCCTTCTAACATTGGTTGCAAGCGACGGGATACGGGCCCATAACCTAGAGATCGTACCGTGAACGGCTGACGCAGTACCGACAAAGATGGCAGAAGGAAACGCCGTGGCTCTCGTAGAAGACGACGCCAGTACCGTGTTCCAGGTGGAACAGCTGGAAGAGTACACTCACAGGGAACTAAAGCAATTCTGTAAGGAACTCAGAATCGCTACCACTGGTCTCAACACCAAAGAAGATATGCAAAAGGCACTGAAAGCTTGGGTGGATTCTGGTGCCTCCCACCCAGAAGGAGCGGTGGAGCCCCACGACGAAGCAGGACCCTCCCAAGGAGAACGCAGCAGCAACCAGGTGCGAGGCTTCGTACCAGACGGGGGCCTATCCCCGGAGGAACTCGCAGACAGAGAAAAAAGTCGCCATCACGAGCTCGAATTAGCCAAACTCAAAATTGCGGGCGAGTTGAAATTAGCCGAGAAAAAGCTAGCAGTAGAACAGTTGCGAGTGCAAGGAGAACTGGAAGAGAAGAAACTCCAACGAGAACACGAGGGAAGGAGACTTCAACTAGAACATGAACGCAGTTTGAAGGAAATAGAACTGAAAGCAAGAAGCGAAGAAGCGCGGCCCCCGGGGAACCGAGAGGCGGCCGCCCCGACGGAACAGAAGGTCCACATCCCCAAGGATGTGGTCAAGGAATATTACAAGAATGATGACATTCAGCAGTGGTTTCGGGCCTACGAGGTCGCCATGACCTCCTATCGGGTCCCGCAGAAAGATTGGGGGGCTGGGTTATGGGGACGGTTCCTGAGCGAAGGAAGAGACACCCTGCTCGACCTACCCACCTCCATGCAGACCTCATATGAACACATGAAAGCGGCCCTCCTCACAAGGTACGGCCTCACCCTGGAGATGTACCGCCAGCGGTTCCGGGACTGCCGGAAGATCCCGGGTACCACCTGGGTGGAATATGTGAATTTCTTCAGCCGTGCCTTCGATGGGTGGATCAAGGGCAGCAAGGTAACCACCCTGGAAGAACTAACGGACCTTATGTTATGGGAACACCTGGCTGCCAACTGCTTTGTGGAACTACGCCAGCATCTGCTCGACAGCAAGCTCACGGACCCGAGAAAGCTGGCTGTCGAGGCTGATCGCTGGACCAACACCCGGGTCTCCCGGGGCCCGGTAGGAGAGTACCCCCGAGCCAGTCAGGGACCACCCCGCCAGAGAGGGGGGGGAAACCAGGGAGGGCAGAGAGAGCCCCAGACTAGTCCCCCGAAGTCCCAACCTCCGCCTTTCCCGGCACCCCCACCAGCTGTATCCGGCCCTCCCCTGAGACGGGGGCACCGGGTAACCATCACTTGTTTCCGTTGCCAGAAGCCCGGGCATTACGCCAACGACCCTGAATGCCCCATGGCCCCACGCACCAACCAGGCAGCACCCCCCACTAGACAGATAGCCAATGTAGCCCTGGGGGAGGAGGTTGAAGAGGCCGAGGAGTGGGAACCCGCCGCTATGGCCCTAGTGTCCTTAGGAGATAGAGAGATGGTCCCTGGGAGCCTCCTGCCCTCGAACACAAAGAAATATGGGCAGCTCGTCACGATCAATGGCCACCAAGTAGAAGCCCTCCGTGACACCGGGGCCAGCATCACCGGTGTCCTCAGCCATTTCGTCCACGAGGACCAGGTCCTCCCCAACGTATTTTGCCCGGTCCTTTCAGCCGACAACACAGA
Source organism: Triturus cristatus (assembly GCF_964204655.1). Classification (NCBI taxonomy): domain Eukaryota; kingdom Metazoa; phylum Chordata; class Amphibia; order Caudata; family Salamandridae; genus Triturus; species Triturus cristatus. The sequence continues at coordinate 223,836,005 of NC_140584.1, forward strand.
AAGCCTTTGTAAGGTAGCCCTGGTGCCTTTCGAGTGGGGAGGGGTGGTCGGTAAACTGAAGGTCGCAGTGAGAACATCCCAGCCCGTCGACTGTCTCCTGGGGAACGACCTGGAAAGTTCCCCCTGGGGGCAAGTTGAGCGCAAGACCCACCTAGGGATGATGGGCCTCCCTGAGTGGGTGTGCGCCACCACTCGATCCATGGCGGCTCGACTGACCCCCCTGAGGGACGTCGACGACACCCCGACCCCTGAAGATGGGATGGTCCCGGCCGAGGGCCCCCACATTCCCCCACCGGAAAAGTCGCTCACCAGTGACGAGCCGCCGCCTTCCGACTCCACCCCAGACACCGAGTTAGGCGATCTGCCCGAATTAGCACAGTGGCGCCACAAAGGGGGCCCCTCCCGAGAGGAGTTCTGCCGAGAACAGGCTACCTGTCCCTCCCTCGTCGGGCCCTGGCAGCAGGCAGAGGCACAGGCCGCAGGCGACCAGACGGGGACGCACCGGGTCTATTGGGAGAATGACCTTCTGTACAGCGAACAGAAGTCGGTGGAGCTAGGGTCCGGCCGAGTGCTGGTGGTACCACTACGCTTCCGAGACCTCCTCCTGGGCTTGGCCCACGACGTCCCCCTCGCAGGCCACTTGGGTCAGGACAAAACATACAGTCGCCTCTTGACTCACTTCTACTGGCCCCGAATGAAAGCAGATGTAGAAGCCCACTGCAAGTCCTGTCCCACGTGCCAGGCCAGTGGGAAGAGTGGAAGGAAGCGCAAGGCTCCCCTCCATCCCTTCCCTGTCGTCAGTACCCCTTTTGAGCGGGTCGGGATCGACATTGTAGGACCTCTGGACCCCCCAACTTCCCAGGGGCACCGGTTCATCCTCGTCCTGGTGGACCATGCCACTCGTTACCCTGAGGCCATCCCCCTGCGCACCGTCACGGCCCCCGTGGTGGGCCGGGCGCTGATGGGGATCTTCTCCCGCATGGGTTTTCCCCGCGAGGTCGTGAGCGATCGCGGTACCAACTTTATCTCCCGATACATGAGGTCCTTATGGCAACAGTGCGGGGTGTCCTACAAGTTCACCACCCCGTACCACCCCCAAGGAAACGGCCTGGTAGAGCGGTTTAACCGGACTCTGAAGGGGATTATCGCGGGCCTGGAAGAGCCCCTCCGGCGTAAGTGGGACCTCCTGCTCCCCTGCCTCCTATTCGCATACCGAGAAGCTCCCCAGAAATCCTTGGGGTTCAGCCCCTTCGAGCTACTCTACGGGCACCCCGTCAGGGGGCCCCTCAGCCTGGTCAAAGAAGAGTGGGAGGCGGCGCTGAGGTTCTGTAGCGATCCGAACCCGTGAATTCGGTATCGTAGTACTGACACGATTTTGGTACCAATGAACCGCAAATGATCCATTATATACATGACAGTGTTTTCGCTGCGCAACTAGCATGAATTCACTGGAAAATAGGGCATTCTGTCACTAAAGTCATGGCATCCATTTTAGTTACGGCATCCATTTTTCTTGCCCTCACATAGTCAATGAACGGACGATGACCTCGGCAGAGTCACCTTGTTAAGGACACGTAAGCTTGAGCCCCGAGAAAGGTTGACGCTGCATGACTAGGCAGAATCAAGCTGCCTCCCTTGCCTAAGGCCAGTCCTGCTATACTGGTTCTCGTGTCCGTTGTCCTGACTGAAAGGCCGAAGACGGTAGCCATGCCCGTTTATGATCCATAAACACCTCTTATCCTACATTTCAATCCTTTGCACCTGGCTCTGCTCCTTACCTTCTGGGCTTTTACAATGGGGAGGTTACGATTTTTATGATGGGGAGGATCGGGCAAAGAATGGAAAACTGTCGAGAGGGCCTGATCGAATACCGAAAACCTGCGACTAATTATTGTTTGATGTCAAATTTACTGTTTGTTTGGGATACCGGGTTAGGCATGAGAAATATTCGTGTAATGTAGCCCAAAGACATTTTGCATGTATTTAAAGAGTAACCCACTTAATACAAATTTGAACAGTCTCGTAGATTCTGCCTCTGTGTGGTTCCTATGATTTCTGTGTCCCTGCAGTAAATAAACCTTGGTCTTTGACGCCGCCATCGAGAAGCCCGTGTCTCTGTTTATTTGTGCACCGGGACAGGAGGAACTCAGGGGTCTTCGGGTGTTGTTTCCCTGACACCTCTGGACTCTTAAAAGTCCAGAACCTCAAATTGGCGCCCAATGTGGGGCGACGTCATCCGGTACCGGTCCAAAGCCTGAAAAAGTTCGAGAAGTTTCGTGTGAAGATTCCAGAGGGAGGTACCCCGCTTCATCGATCCCTGCATGTCGTAAAAGTGGCCCGACGATCTCTTCCACGAGGGTTCCCGTTCCCAGACGGCTACAGAGGACCGCTGCCTTGACTGTCGCCCTGTCTTGGACCCGAGGTGCAGACCTTAGTACGGGGAGACGTAGACGGGTTCTCCTTGGTGACGTCTTCCACATTTCAGTTAAGTATTAAGTGGGCTACGCTCAGTTTGGTTGTTCCTTGTTGCTTTGGTTTAATTCGTAGATTATCATTGGTTGCTCTTGTTTAGATAATCTTTGTTTTGGTATTGGTTCATTTTGGTAGGCCTAAGTTCTCTGCGCATTTTGGTTGGAATTTGTCTTTGTTGTCATGACTACCAGTAGTAACTGTTTTTTGTCCTGGTTACGTTGCAACGGGGATTCCCGGTTGGAGGATTCATGTTTGGTTCCTCCGATTGGAACTCCTACATATGAGCTCTATTGTAAACATGGTGTTGGTCCTATTACGTATAATGAAGTATGGGTCCGTTATACCAAAAAAGATGGTGTCCTTAGTTGGCCACCGCATGGTAGTTTCGAAACGGAAATACTAGACAATCTAGAAATGAAGTTGTTCAAGAAAAAAGCCCGGCCGGCAATGTTTGATTCCTTTCGCGTATGGCGCAAAGAAGCCAAACAGAGAGAAATTAGGAAAACGAAGAAAGAACAGAAAGAGAAAGGGTTGACTTTAATGGAGTCTGCTAGGCAGCTGCATGTCGACGAGACTGAGAAAGCAATGGAGATGGAGAATAGAAAATATAATTTGGCAATTGATAAATGTTACCCTGTATTGCCATCTTGTCCAACTAAGCCGATGGAGGATCATGAAAAGGATCCTCTGTTGTCTTACCTGTTGAATTCACCACCACCGTATGCACAGGGTATTACAGTACCACAGTTACCACCTGTTGTACAGCCAGCTGCTGGTCAGCCTGGAATAGTTGCTCCACTTCCTTTGATTCCAGCTCCTATCCTTCCCGTGGTTAATGTTCCTTCGGCACCCCCTCTTCCTGGGGCGCCCGTTCCGCCTTTGCCTGTCGTTTCGCAAACTGCTTTACCTGCTACTCCTACCCTTACTATTTCATCTGCTTCAGCTGTTCTGTCCCCGAACCATGTGAACATTCTGACTCCGCTTTCCGTTCGTCGGAAAATAACCGACTCTGTAACTAATATCTTAACTCCTCTCTACAGGTCTTTAATTGGGACCCCCGTTTCTGACTCTATACAGAGACGTAGCCAGTTTCCTGGTCCCCAGGAACGAGACACGTTAGATTCGACAGCTCTTAGGTGGATGTCGAAAACTGCGAAGTATGATGCACGAAGAGTGTTAGATACCTTTATGCAATGGAATGAACCAACCCAACGTTATGTTTTTGACGTGATGTGTTCTCTTGTACGTGAAGAATGGGAAGATGATGATTTGGACTCCGTCCCCTCTGACCTGATAAATATTCAACAGAAATTTGCCGCAGGAATGGTGATAGGTCCAGAAGTAAGGGGAGCGATAGAACTGATTTTAGCTTATAGGGATGAGTCCCCTCTTCGAGCGACAAGAGACCCTGATGGTTCACCGATTACTACTAGGAAGAAACGAGGTCAATATCCGATGAGGGAAGTTCCACCGATATGGCGTGATGCAGTTGCAGCTGATGGGAACTTGGGTATTGCAGCTGCTCCGGCACATTTCCAGAGAGTGTGGATACACATCCCTTGGAAACGGGCCGAAGTATTAGCCGTAAAACAAGCATTACCAGACCCACGTAAAAATCCTGCTGGTTATTACAAAGAGTTAACGCAAACAGTTCAAGCGTGTCTCATGAATTTAGCAGACATTGAAATGCTATTTGGTAATGTGGTGCCACAGCCTATATGGGCCAAAATTCGGCAAGAGAACCACCCAGTCGCCTTAGGGGGTGATTGGGCAGCTATTATAGCGGCAGAGGCGCAACAAATTGGCGGTGCTAAACCTGAACCTCTGATTGCTGCTTTACCTGGCAGAATAATTACTCTAATGAAAACGCTGATGCCAGCGTTACGAGTCAATTGGGATAAATTATCGGCATGCAAGCAAAAGAAGGACGAAAGCGTCTCTGACTTCTTTACTAGATTTGAAGAGACCTTCGTAGATCACAGTGGGCAAGATATGAGTACTGAGGGAGGCCAGAGATTGTTTGTCGACAAATTCGTGTTTAATTTACTACCTGAGCTTAGTAACAAGTTAAAGGATTCTGAAAGTGCATGGGCAGTGTCGACAACAGCACAGATACTTGCAACTGCTCAGTATTACGAGAACAGAGAGAAAGAAGAGAAGGAAAAGTCAGAAAAGAAAACAAAAGATTTAAAGACTAAAGTTCTTCTGCAACAGGCGTATCCGCCTCGTTCGAATCAGTCAGATTTACGACAGCAACCCCAGTTTCAGCCACAACCAAAATTCCAGCAAGGGACGGCCCAAGGATTTAATTATAGTTTTCCGCGACAACAGTTAGCATGGAATCAGTGTGCTTATTGTAAAAAGGAGGGTCATTATAAGAATGAGTGTCCAGTACTGCACCCACAAACTAGCGGTGTCCCAGCCCAGAGAGGTAATGTAGGGTTTATGCAAGCTCCTAGAGGTAGAGGACGTGGGACGATGACACCACAGGCCGATCGCCAATCGAATTATTTCGATCAGCGAGATGCACAATCTGCGCAAACAGGTAGATCTCCACAGTACCACGTTGAAGATTACTATGACCATAATGAGGAGATTCAAAGAAGCGAGCACTAGGACAGCCGCAGGCAAAGAGAGGGAGTAGTATCAGTTCCAGTTGATCAGAGTGGACCTTATGTCGCAGTAGTTACCTCAGGCGTGGTCAAACCGTTTCTGTTGGATACTGGTGCGGCAAAAAGTTCAATTATGCATGCGAAACTCCCTGGCGCACCTTTGTCTGGCTTAACGAACACTTCAGTAGGTTTCTCAGGCGCCCCTGTTCACAATCCTGTTTCTAGTCCTTTGTCAATATCTGTTGGGCCATGCGAACTAGAAGCACCCCTTATCTTAACAACCGGTTGTAATGAGAATCTGCTTGGTTTAGATCTGTTGAAACGCCTGCACGCGCACTGTACTGTTCCCCTTCAGGAGTACAGCTCACATTAGGCAAAAGAGTCATCTCTCCAATGTATATGTCGATGGATAAGCTCCCACCGGAGCTGCGTTCTCTCCCTGATACTCTTTGGGCGACTGGTCCTAACGATGTAGGCCTCTTGGAAATTCCCCCTTATGTGGTAAGTCTGAAAGCTAATGTAAAATTCCCACGAATCCCACAGTATCGGATTTCGAATGAAGGGGAACGAGCACTCTTATTGATTGTGAAAGACCTAATACAGAAAAATGTGATTGAGGAAACTAGAGGGAACGTCTGCAATAGTCCTGTTCTGCCGATTTTGAAACGTACTGACCCTTCCAAACCTCCAATTTACAGATTTGTGATTGACCTCAGAGAAGTTAACAAAATAGTGATTCCACAGTTTCCTGTAGTCCCAGATATCACTGCATTACTGACGTTGATTCCTGCCTCAGCTTCATGGTTTACAGTGATCGACTTGAAAAATGCCTTCTTCAGCATTCCCATAGCCGAGGAAAGTAGAGACATTTTTGGTTTCTCCTTAGGAGGTCGCAGCTTCAGGTTCAAACGCGCTCCACAAGGTTATTGTGAGAGCCCTTCAATTTACAGCCAAGCATTAAAGAGTCAATTAGATGCCCTTGTACTTCCTCCTGGTGTTGCTCTGATCCAATACGTAGACGATCTTTTACTGGCTGCTGATGATAAGGAAACTTGCAAAGCAGCTACAATTTCTTTATTACGTCATTTGTCAGACTTACATCACAAGGTGTCACCTTCTAAACTGCAATATTGTTGCCAAGAAGTGACCTACTTAGGTCATCTTTTGTCAAAGGAGGGAAGAAGGTTGACCCCAGAGAGAATCAAAGCAATTTCACAGATGACTGTACCAAGCACACAAAGAGAAGTGCGTGCGTTTTTGGGTATTACGTCATACTGTAGGCAATGGATCCCCAAATTTTTCTCTCATGGCGAAACCATTGGTAGCCCTGACTGGAAAAGGTGTTCCGAGCCCTTTGCCATGGTCTGATGAATGTCAACAGAGCTTCTCTGACTTACGTGATGCGCTGTGTTCAGCTCCTGTGTTGGGTACTCCTGACTACAGTAAGCCGTTTACTCTATATGTCCACGAAAGAGAAGGTTGTGCATTGAGTGTATTAACGCAACAATTTGGTGACAAACAGCGGCCTTGTGCATATTTCTCATCCACATTAGATCCGGTAGCCAGAGCATTGCCAAGTTGTTTGAGAGCTACAGCAGCAGCTGCAGTGTCTATTCGACAGTCTGCCGGACTAGTCATGAACAACATGTTAGTAGTCATGGTTCCACATGCTGTGGATACACTCATGAATCGAACGAAAACTCAGCACCTCACCAGTGCTAGACTATCAGGCTATGAGCTGACGCTTTTGGCAAGTCATATTCAGATCAAGCGATGCAACATATTGAATCCAGCAACATTGTTGCCGATTACTCAAGAGTCGAGTGATTCAGAGCCCCATGATTGTTGTTTCAGAACTGAGGAAGAAACAAAAGGTAGGATTGATTTAAAAGACACTCCGTTACTAGATCCAGACGGCACTTTATATGTCGATGGGTCTTGTTTCAAATTACAGAATGGTGATGTGACGGCCGCGTATGCAGTTACGACCTTGAGTACGATTGTTGAGACTGCAAGAGTAAGTCAGAATTCTGCCCAGGCTGCAGAATTAATTGCATTAACAAGAGCGTGTGTTTTAGCTGAGGGAAAGAGAGTGAATGTGTTTACAGATAGCCAGTACGCCTTCGGCGTCGCACACAATTTTGGGCGTCTCTGGAGAGAAAGAGGTTTTCTCACGTCCCATGGGACTAAGATCCAACATGGACAGCTAGTCAGCGATCTATTGGAATCCCTGACTCTACCGAATGAAGTTGCGATTGTGAAGTGCAGTGCACATCGGAAGATTACGGATGATGTTGGCCGTGGAAATGCGTTTGCTGATGAGGTCGCCAAAGAGACGGCCAAGAACATGACGAGCCGAATGTATGTTGCAACGTCTACAAGATGGATTGCTGAATCAGGAATGTGTGAGAATACGATTGAAAGTGTGAAAACAATCCAGAATGAAGCAACTGAAAATGAGAAGAATGAATGGAAGGAGAAAACGGGTAAAATGGATTCGAGTGGATGTTGGGTCGATTTGTCTGAGCAGCAGCGTTGGATGTTACCTGACGCGTATGTACTTGCAGTAGTCACGATGGCGCATGGACCGGCGCACATCAGTTCGAAAGGGATCTGTAAAATTTTAGCTCCAGTATGGAAGAACGATGGAATTACTAAGTGTGCAGAAAGAGTGGTGAAAAATTGTATGGTATGCCTGATGCATAATCCTGGCAAGGGAACCCCAACACCAACTGGCCATTTTGCTCCCCCTTCTTGTCCCTTTGAAGTGATTCAGTTGGATTATATCCACATGGATAGATGTAACAATCTCAAATACGTCCTAGTGGTAGTCTGTGCCTTCTCGAGATGGATTGAGGCATATCCGTTAAAGGACAACACTGCTATGTCCACTGCCAAAATCCTCCTCAAAGAGTACTTCCCCAGGTATGGTATGCCACGGATTGTTTGGTCGGACAATGGAAGTGAGTTCGTAGGGAAAGTTATGAAGAGTGTGTGTGCGGGTCTGGGTATTTCCCAAAAATACCATAGTGTGAATCACCCACAATCAGCGGGTTTGGTTGAAGGGTACAATGGCACCCTGAAGCTGAAACTTGCGAAAATTCAAGCTTCCACTGGTCTCTCTTGGCCAGACGCACTGCCTTTAGCTTTACTGCCCTGCTAATGTTTGGGGAGTCCCTAGGCCAAAGGAAGTCAAACAGATTGAATACCCAATGTTGATTGATTACCTTCATGATCTGACTGCTAAATTGAGCATTATTCATCAACAGGTATTCAAATCCTTGCCTAAACTGCCGGAGAGTCCAGGCCACACGTTGAAACCAGGCGACCAAGTGGTGGTTCGGAACTTTGAACGTACCCGAAACCTCCAGCCAAGATTCGTTGGTCCGTTCCAGGTCCTCCTCACAACAAGAACTGCAGTACGCCTAGCTGGAAGGAAAAACTGGGTGCACGCCAGCCATACGAAGCGTGTCCCTCTTCCACTCCCCTATGATAACTGGGTTAGACAGGGAATTGGTATATCTGAGACAGAACCTGTTCCTAGGCACATCCCTTTCAGTGATGCAGAGTACATAACGGACCACCCACGAACGGGAACACAGAACTTTGACACTCCAGCAGGAACCGCTCCTTTGAATCCCGAACCAAGTACTGTACAAAGTGAACATTTGTCACCTGTGGAGTCGAACATTTCCGCACCTGTAGACCAGCTATTTCAAGACCAGACAAGACCCGGAAAGTACAGATATAATCTACGTTCTCATGTTATGAACTAATGACATTGCATAATTACCATTCTGTTTGAAAACTGTTTTGATCTTACTGCATTCCATTCAGTCAGGAAGTTTGCTCAAAATTTTTATCTTTTTTATTATTTCTCTCACCTTGCCATCTGGGTTACCGTAGGGTCGTAACGTGTGCCTTGTTTTAATTTGCAGGGAATCAGACACTAGGTCGGTTTCTTCTGTTTGTCTTGGGAACTCCCAGGATAAACAGAGGCAAGTTTTAACAGGTACAAACCATCCGTTGCGAACGGTTGTAGAAGATGGAGCTTCCTGAATTACGAAGGGTTAATGTCATAAATGTGCACAAGACAAAGCTATATGGCATATTGTATAGCAAATGTTTTCTAATGCAATGTACTCTGACACTTCTAATTGTTTTAATAACTTTGGCAGGCGGAATTATTTTTGGTATTCAGTTGATCTTTACACCTGTTGCATCTACAGTATCTCCCCATGCTCCTGTTTCTCCGACTGTTGTTTCTCTTCATTCTTTCCATCCTTTTCCTGCCCACGAACAAGCCCGACGTTCTGAGTTTATAAATAACACTTTCATTCAACTCTTGCACCAACATCAACTAGTGGTTAATACAACAAACTGCTGGGTGTGTGGTTTGATACCACATACCATGGACAAGGGCATCCCCTATTTGGTTCTGCCTTTTAGTTATAATGGATCATTCTGGGCATTTCAGACCATGTTCGCTTATGCCCTAGAGACCTATCCTCCACGACCTCCACGTTCCACTCGGTATAACTCTGCTAATAGAGCCTTGGTAAAAGGAATCACTGACATGGTGAGAGATGTCAATAATACTCCGTTCATTCCCAAGGATGAATTGCGAGTTTACATGGGTTGGAATGTTACGGAATATGGCATTACTCTGGGTGAGAACAAACGTAAGAGCTCAACTCCGATCTGGGTCGTACCCCACCAAGGTCAAGTCTGTTTGCAAGGAAATGGGAGGAATCCGAAAGCTCGACTAGGGAAGAGTGACTGTATCGAAACATATGTTTTTCCGGCACAGTCTTCTCCGGCATTCTTAGCTGCTAAGGGTACCTATTTTGTTTGTCAAGACAGAGCATACACATGGCTGCCTGCTGACTTCTCAGGCTCATGTTACATCGCTCAACTGTTACCTCCGACATATACTGCTGCACCGGACTATCACAAAACTAGAGTTGTGAGAGGTGTTATCAGTAAAGAAGATACTGCTGGCCAAGAAGCAGGAGACTTTTTCAAGGGTTTCCTCCCATTCTGGGGGCCTATGGCCAACAGTAGAAACTTACGTCAACTAACACGGGTGGTTGAATCCACTATCACTGAAACGGCGGGTGCTCTTAGTAACCTAACAGCAGAGCTTCAAGTGGATCGCCTCATGACGTTACAGAACCGTATGGTCCTTGACGTGTTACTTGCAGATCGAGGTGGAGTATGTAAGATGATCCAATCAAGTTGCTGCTTTTTTATTCCAGATAATGCGCCAACGGTGTACAAGGCCATCTCTAAGTTACATAAGATTTCTGACTCTATTCACGTAGAGGAAGGTGACTGGTCATTAATGGGATGGTTCTGGAGCCTGTTGTCTGCGTGGGGATGGAAGGTTCTGATAGTCACTGGTGTTGCGTTAGTATTTTTATTTTCGTGCTGTCTCATTGTTCAGTGTGGTCCTGCCTTATGTAATCTCTGCATTTCTACATGCGTAAGAAGACCACCTGTTTTTAGAGATACGCCACGGGATAGAGTAATGCTCCAACAACATATCAGTGACCTGATGAACATAGAGATGGACTCTGACATAGAGTGAGTTATTGCCTATGTAAGGGCAAAAGGACGGTCTGAGGTTCTGTAGCGATCCGAACCCGTGAATTCGGTATCGTAGTACTGAAACGATTTTGGTACCAATGAACCGCAAATGATCCATTATATACATGACAGTGTTTTCGCTGCGCAACTAGCATGAATTCACTGGAAAATAGGGCATTCTGTCACTAAAGTCATGGCATCCATTTTAGTTACGGCATCCATTTTTCTTGCCCTCACATAGTCAATGAACGGACGATGACCTCGGCAGAGTCACCTTGTTAAGGACACGTAAGCTTGAGCCCCGAGAAAGGTTGACGCTGCATGACTAGGCAGAATCAAGCTGCCTCCCTTGCCTAAGGCCAGTCCTGCTATACTGGTTCTCGTGTCCGTTGTCCTGACTGAAAGGCCGAAGACGGTAGCCATGCCCGTTTATGATCCATAAACACCTCTTATCCTACATTTCAATCCTTTGCACCTGGCTCTGCTCCTTACCTTCTGGGCTTTTACAATGGGGAGGTTACGATTTTTATGATGGGGAGGATCGGGCAAAGAATGGAAAACTGTCGAGAGGGCCTGATCGAATACCGAAAACCTGCGACTAATTATTGTTTGATGTCAAATTTACTGTTTGTTTGGGATACCGGGTTAGGCATGAGAAATATTCGTGTAATGTAGCCCAAAGACATTTTGCATGTATTTAAAGAGTTACCCACTTAATACAAATTTGAACAGTCTCGTAGATTCTGCCTCTGTGTGGTTCCTATGATTTCTGTGTCCCTGCAGTAAATAAACCTTGGTCTTTGACGCCGCCATCGAGAAGCCCGTGTCTCTGTTTATTTGTGCACCGGGACAGGAGGAACTCAGGGGTCTTCGGGTGTTGTTTCCCTGACACCTCTGGACTCTTAAAAGTCCAGAACCTCAGCGCCCCGAGGCACCCCCCGCGACGTGTTCCGTTACGTCCTGACCCTCCGCAATCAGACTAGGAGGTTCCGGGAAATGGCAGAGGCCAATCTGGAGGCGAGTCAGGAGGAGATGAAGCGCTGGTACGACCAGAATGCCGCACTCGTCGAGTTTCAGCCGGGCCAGCTGGTGTGGGTCATGGCCCCCGTGAAACCCTGCGCTCTCCAGGATAAATGGACCGGGCCCTTCAAAGTAGTTGAGCGAAAGAGCCCAGTCACGTACTTGGTAGACGTCCAGTCACCCCGGGACCCCCTCCGGGTCCTCCACGTGAACCGCCTCAAGCCCCACTTTGTGCGGACAGAGCTGAGCCTCCTACTGGCCACTGACGACGGGTCCGAAGAAGAGTCGGATCCTCTCCCCGATCTTCTATGCACCAAGGAGAAGGACGGCTCCGTAGAAGGAGTGAACCTCTCCCCGTCCCTCACTCCCCAGCAACGTGAGGATTGCCGCCAGCTCCTAGGGCAGTTTCCGGACCTTTTCTCCCTGGTCCCCAAGGTCACCGACTGGTGTGTCCATGATGTGGATACCGGGGACAGCCCACCAGTGAGACACCGAGCCTACCGAGTCCCCGATCGGGTCCGGTCCTGTATCCAAGCCGAAGTCTCGAAAATGTTGACCCTAGGCGTGATCGAACCCTCAGACAGCCCCTGGGCCAGTCCCGTGGTCCTGGTCCCAAAAGCAGCCGCCCCCGGGGTCTCCCCGGAACTCCGCTTTTGCGTGGACTACCGGGGGCTCAATGAGGTCACCCGAGCCGAAGCCCACCCCATTCCCCGAGCCGACGAGCTCATTGACCGGCTCGGAGCTGCAAGGTTCCTCAGCACCTTCGATCTCACCTGCGGCTACTGGCAAATTGCACTCACAGAGGGAGCCAAGGAGCGGTCCGCCTTCTCCACCCCGGATGGGCACTATCGCTTTCGCGTAATGCCCTTCGGGATGAAAAATGCCCCGGCCACCTTCCAGCGACTGGTAAATAGAGTCCTGGCCGGGCTGGAAAAATTCAGCGCTGATATCTCGACGATATCGCAGTTTTTAGTTCCGAATGGAGCGAGCACCTCCAACACCTCCGGAGGGTGCTAACCGCCCTACGCCAGGCGGGCCTCACCGTGAAAGCCAGCAAATGCCAGATTGGGCAAGGTTCGGTAACCTACCTGAGGCACCAGGTCGGAAGCGGGCAGGTCGCCCCTCTACAGCCCAAAATCGACACCATCCTAGCCTGGGAACCTCCCACTACCCAAACAGAGGTCCGAGCCTTTCTGGGCCTCACAGGCTACTATCGGAGATTCATCCGGAATTACGGCAGCCTGGTCGGGCCCCTCACGGGACTCACGACCAAGAAGCAGCCCAAGAAAGTACAGTGGTCCCCTGCCTGCCAAGAGGCGTTCAATGCCCTGAAAGCGGCCATGTGTACGGCCCCCGTCCTCCAGGCCCCCGACTACTCAAAAGAGTTTGTGGTACAAACTGATGCCTCCGAGCATGGCATCGGGGCCGTCCTCTCCCAACTAAATGACCAGGGTCTGGACAAGCCCGTGGCCTTCCTCAGCCGACGGCTGTTGCCCCGGGAACAGAGATGGAGTACCATCGAGCGCGAGGCGTTCGCAGTAGTCTGGGCCCTCAAGACACTACGCCCTTACCTGTTCGGCACCCATTTCAGGGTCCAGACCGACCATCGCCCCTTGCGATGGCTCATGCAGATGCGAGGAGAAAACCCCAAGCTTCTGCGGTGGTCAATCTCCCTCCAGGGGATGGATTTCACCGTGGAACATCGCCCTGGTACGGACCACGCCAACGCCGATGGCCTCTCCCAATTCTTCCACCTCAGCGAAGAGAACCCCCAAGAAGATGGGTAGTTCTCTCCGGCTTTCAGCTGGGGGGGACGCGTGTTAGACCCGGCCCTCGTAACATAGTCAGACCTGACCCCTGCACCTCACACCAGCCCCGAGCCCCTGGCCTGGCCGATCCTTCCCACCAGAACACACACACCCGACCCGGACTTCCCCCGTCCGTAGGCCTTCCCCCCTTCGGCCACCCCGGGCCCGCGTGCCCACTTCATGCACCAAGATGGCTGCCCGGCCCCAGCGCGACCCTAGCCTACAGGCGCCACTCCGGCGGGGGGACATCGCGCTCCCCTTGGGATGAGAAAGGGAGGAGCAGTTTCCATCACACCTCTGCGCTTACCTGGGAAGGTGGGTTTCGATCAACCCGCCGGCCTCCCCGAGGGCTGGCTCCACGCCTGCTGGGTGTCTGGGGCTCCTCCCGACCCGGCCCTGAAAGGATCAAAGGACAATGGCAGGAAACCCCCAACAAGCGACCCCCAGGTGACAAGACCCCTGCCTGCACAGACCCCGGACATCAAAGGGGAGTCGCCCTATAACAAGGGGTGCCCTGGGACTGTCCGGCAGATTCGCCTTGGAACCACCTGAGCCCTGCTGAGTGACTCGCGGCTCCCTGAAGATCGTAAGACCTACGAACCTGTGCTTGAGCCCTGCTGAGTGACTCACGGCTCCCTGAACATCGTAAGACCTCCGAACCTGTGCTTGAGCCCTGCTGAGTGACTCGCGGCTCCCTGAAGATCGTAAGACCTCCGAACCTGTGCTTGAGCCCTGCTGAGTGACTCGCGGCTCCCTGAAGATCGTAAGACCTCCGAACTTGTACTCGAGCCTGCTGAGTATCTCGCAGCGCCCCCAGACTCCCTTGGTCCCGCCGGACCCCACGACGACAAGCGCATCCCCCAGCTCGAGGATTGTGAGCTGTGCGCCGGATACGCTCCTGCATTTGATCCATTCCCCCCAAAGACTGTCCCGCTACCTCCTAACCCCCCTCCAAGACTTTGTGAGCCCGCGCTCTACTTATATATATATTGCCTTGCTGATCATAAAGATCTTACCACTCCGACTTGATAAAGATTTGTTCTTAAGAACTCTTGGTGTGGTGTCTCTTTGTCGTGTGGTGCCGAGTGTACGATCCTAGATACGAGATTCCTCCCCTGAGGAGTCTCCCGCCAGTGCCCAGCTACGATACCTCGAGGGTTGGTCTCAGGACAGTCAGGGCCCCCCCTCCGGGCCCCTCTGAGGTCGCCTTCTAACAGGGACAATGTCTCCAAACACAAATAGCACACACGACCAAAGATTCTTTGCAGAGACATTGTGATGGCACGCAGATACCATGGTCCACCCCATGAGCATCAGACTACGACTTTTCCCTGAAACATAACACATTACCACAACCCCAACTCCTGGAGCATCAACACCAACATCAATACCTGAAATGCAATAGTGATCAAAGTAAAAATAAAATGCTTTATTCAGCATTCAACGAAAAATAATTAAAGGACACTATTTACCAAGGCCAATGGCCAGTCCAGATCATAAGTCCTTGGGGGGGGGGACACATGGCCACGCGTCTCCCCTAGCTTGCCTGCACATTAGAACCCTCAGGTTTGTCGACTGGGGGGGGGGGGCATCATGTGGGGAAGGACCAGGCACCGCAGGGACAGGAGGGGGAAGGGTAGGTGTGGTGGGTGCAGGGCTGGACGCCTCCACCACAGGGGGTGTGGCAGCGCCAAAGGTGGAGGTGAGATTGGCGCTGCACACTTCTGCCAGGGCGTCCAGAGTGTCCCCTGCACCCAAAGAAACCACAGGCACAAAGGAGGGGGGGGTCGGAGGGATGGGGTGCAGTGCTACTGGGGGAGGGGGTAGACAGAGGGGGGGACTCAACTCCCCATGCCCGTGGACTGCCTTGCCCATTTGCGGGCTGGTGAGCCAGTGGGGCTGAGGCTCAGCACAGCCAAGTAGCTCTCTTTGTCAGACTGTGTGGCAAGTGAGCTGAGGGGAGTGTTTTTGGAGGGACTGGGTAGTGAGGCATGCGGACTCAGACTGTGGCTGTGATTATGCCTGTGTGCCCCAGACCCAGTGGGTGTGCCTTTATCCCCCTGAGTGTGCGTGCCAGGAGGTGTGCGCCTGCCCTTACGTGTTTGTGTGCTGCCTGTGTCTGGTGGGGTGCGTGCTTGGGAATGTCTGGGTGTGCATGGGACAGGCATGGGAGTGGGAAGTGTGGATGGTGCAGGGGTGGGGGGGACGAAGCGCTGCAGGAGACTCACTGCTGCCGTCGGTGAAGAGTCCATGGACCTCAGCAACATCCGTTGGTCAGACATCGCTGCTGACATGCCCTCCATGAACGACACCCTCTGTGTCAGTAGTGTGGTGTGGCCATGGAGGACATTCAGCATCGATGTCTGGCCAACCTGCAACTACCGCTGAATGTCCACAGACTCTGCAGTGAGGGCAGCAGGGGGGACAGGGGCAGGGGGTGCGGTGTCTGGCACGAATGAGACACGGTGGTGCCCTGCACGGACAGAAGGGACCGGAGCAACTGGGAGGGCGGTGATGGGAATGGAGGGGGCGGTGACAGATGTTGTGCTGCTGCCAGGTGTTGTAGCAGCCTCCGCCCCCTCGAGGAGTTCAGCCTCGGACCTGTCAGCATCGTAGTCGGTGTTGCCACCAGACAGGTCCTCCGCCTGATTCCCCTCGCCCTCCGTGCCACTTGCTCCCGCAGACTCGCCAGCAGTGGTGGCACCGGTGCTGGATCTCTTCTCCAGGTCCATGCAGGTGTCTCCCTCGGTGTCCTCTGATGATGCTGTGGGCAAGGTGAAGATACAGAAAATAATCAGTCACCTGTATACATCCGACACCTTAGTCCAAACAAAATATGTCATAGTGCATATCAGGAAATGCATCATGAGTAACATCTAGAATACTCCGCACATATGTAAGCCCTGCACTCCCCAGTTGGTTGACCCACCATGCCACTTGGAAACCAGGAAAATTAGGACACAACAGCAAATAACTTGATATCGATTTAAACTGAAAAGCTAGTGTCTGGGAACATTTGAGCACAGCAAGACTATGAAGGCATGCCACCTCATTGGTGCAGCCAAGGCCAAATAACAGACCTTAATGCTGAAGGTGTCCCCACACTCAGAGACCTGTGAGTACTTTGGAAACCCAAACGAAATACATTGTGATCCCTTGGGAATAACACCACTTTACACAATCTCCATGTTTAGAATGTGCGAATGTGCCACTTTGTGAACAGAACACACATGTGCCTGTAGAAAGTAAGTCACACAATGAGGTGCACACAAAACTACCTTCACACAGTCATTGTATGAGCTGCCAGCCTTATTCATATAAGCCACTGTTAGGAAGAAATGGGGTTTCAGTAAGTACATATACATGGCACTACGGCGGTCTGGATGACTTGACACTCGTAAGTTGGTATCAGCAACAACCAAGGACTTACCCAAATGCAACCACACTGTGGGAACATGTATATGTATAATCTGAAAACAAGTGTTATTCGAACTGTGCCTTCCTTTAAAATGTGCCAGCGTGTCCCCGGAAAGTGTAAAGGTGGTTTCTTGTGCACTTCCTTGGGAGACATCTGTCATGCAGGCACATTATTGTCCTTCACAACAAAACATCAAAGTCAAGCATAGAAAAAATCGAGACATGTTGACAAGTGTAGTGAGTGCCAAGGTACAAGACTTCTTGACTAACAACTTGAATCATGCCACCTGTCACATGGCCATCCGTACCATGATGACACAGTTGGCAACAAAACTGACCCACTGCCTGTCATGTGGAGTGGCACACATGTCCAAACACAGGACAATGCATAAGCTAATGGGCCTGCAATTGCGTCGGAATAAGGAGCACCTGCACTGAGGAGACACCCTCATGGGAAGCAAGAATGTCCACACAGATGTCAGCACACAAAGACCAAACAACGTAGCATCTGGACCACACACTGGTGCCAATAATGGATGAGCAGGAACCATGTATTTCAACTTTTGACACATGCTGCAAAGCACAAACATGAAACCCTGCACAACATGACTGGGTCACTGCATGTTGAGTGTCTGTCCAGACAATTATCACACACAGGTTAGACATGGCAAGGAGACATAAGGTTTGGATATGTAGGCCTTGCCCGCACAAACCCCCCATACCTGAGACAATGTTATTGAGACAGATCAAGAAGTGACATCTCTTAATCTGGGTTTACTAAAATGTGCATCAAGATCTCCTAAATGTACTCCACATCACCTCGTGAGGCTGCCAACACATATTTGTGACAAACAACCATCAACAGATAGTTGTACATAGACACACAGGCACTGCCCAGTGTGAGGATGCACAGGCCAAATGGGTTCACCCTGTCCAGTGGACACATGTAGCACACTTTACATAAATACAAATGAGGCCAGGGAACAATGCCACAGAGGCCAACCTATGCTGAACACACAGAGAATGGGCACAGTGTTGGATGACACACATGATTCCGAGGCAAGGGTGTCTCAGGGGACTGTAGTGGGCACACTGCTCCATGGTCCTGGAATGATCTGACTGTAACATGACCAACCGTCCCGGCACTATGCATATCTCCCACTCATGCACATCATGTCTGAGGCCACAACATCGGTCATGCATGCTGCAAGTCTTGTTAATTTGAATCCTCACACTCCTATGTTGAGACTCAGCATCAGTGCCAACAAATATGGACCCCCAAATGACTGAACAGGACAGGGCACAGGCAAGGTACCAACACATGTCACAGACGACCCCCACACATGATGCAGAAAGCAATGTGCACGTGGATTAACTGGCAGCCTAGATGACCATGTGCAATAGTGTTTACACACAGACCAGGGAACACATGTCAAGGAGGGGACGAGAGGAAGAACAGCACCGGTTGACTTGGGGGAAAAGGATATGCACTGCACATATAAACCCTGGCAGTGTATCCAGGCGACTGAGCACTTCTAAAAGCTGGTGACACACAACAAACACACATGTACCTACCCCCTTCCTGCTGCTGCATCTCCTGTAACCGCCTATCCATGTCAGGGAAGACCACCGCCAGGACACGCTTCATCTGGTGGGTCAGGCGTCAGCGCCCGCCGTGGCGGCGTGGAGGTGAGTCCTTCAGCAGGACCCGGGCGATCCTCCGGGTCCAGCACCGGATGTCCTGCCACTGTTTCCTCACTTGTGCTAGGTGCCGACTGCGACCCTCCACCGATCTCACAGCCCTGACGGCCTGCTTCCATATCTCCCACTTGGCGTAGGCAGTTAACTGTGAGGATGACAAAGTGAGACAACATCACTACACCTGCTCCATGTCAGAGAGACACACATTTGGACATCTTTGAAATGTTGAACAGGGCATAGGATGCTGCCAAGGAATTGCATCTTAGTCATATGGACAATGGCCTCTTTGGAAGCCCCAATGCACTACATGGCATGTAAAGTACACAGGTGGCATGAGGGGTGCAACACACTCCATGAACATGGCACACGCTGTGCATCACAAGAGACACCAGGCTGATGGACAGCACCTCCAAGCAGGTACATGCCCCAGGGCACTGACGCAACCTCAGCAGAGTACACAGACACACACAGGCACAGATCAATCCCATGCCATTGGCAACAGTGGATACAAACCTCACTCTGCACATGTGCCACTTGCCTGTGGGGGGTGACAGGTGTGGGGCTAGCTCAGCAAGTCAGACACACAGCACGGCTTACTTCTCACATCAGATGGGTAGAGCTGTTGCCTCCTCCATGCAGCTGTGGTGCAACACTTCACATAGACACTCATCAACATGACAAGGAACATTCACACACATCAATGTCAAGGGGCGTACACCTCACTTGGACACTCTCACCACAGCTCCACTCAACTCAGACACATGTGTGGGAACAGTCACCTGTCACACCAGGTGGACCACTGAATCACCTCAGGACAATAGACAACATATGCCACAAAGGATTAGCCAGGCTGAATGTGTCATGCACTATGCAGTGAATGTCACAGTAAGCACAATGCAAGTGAGGAGTGCACACATGAACTACATCATGCTCTGCATGGGAGATATAAGCCATTCCTCCCCCTGGGACCCACTCTAAACAACATTGCATGTCTGTCACACCTGGACACAATGCCAGAAGTGACAGTCACAATAAAGGTGCACAGTCAAAGCTAGTGGAGTCAGCACTCACCTGCTCCCCTGGTCTCCCATACAGGCTGGGGTACTGTGGGAGGATGACATCAAGCAAAGCCTCATTCTCCTCCTGTGTGAAAGGCTGGGCCCTCTCCACAGACCTTGATATGGTGCCAGAGGAAGCAGAGGCAGCAGCAGTGGTGTCGACTGAAAGGTTGTGCAGGCAAGTGCCCTCTCGTGGGTTCTGCCTGACTTATATCTGCCTTGCTGGGTCCTTTCATTTACAGGAGTACAGAGTGAATGGTCAGACTCATTTGCATCCTACGTTTCCTCCAATCCCTTTAAACATCCACCAGTGACAGCATTTGCATGGTTCAAATTAGCAGCATCATGTCAAGTCAACAACCACTTTGCAACAATGTAATTTTGTGGCCAACTGACTTTTCAAGGCCACCTGATGGAAAAAATTGAACAGACAACTCGGTATCCATGACAACCAGCATGCATTTTTGGCCTAAAACATGTCCCTTATGTCTCCCCTATGTAAATTTCAAATCCCCACACAGGAACGGTGCGTTTCACACGTACGCGTAGGCACTGGTAGTACACGTATGTGTACTACCTCAGTACACGTACGTGTACAACTAGTGCGTACATGTACGTGTACTACCTCAGTACATGTACGTGTACTCCCAGTGCCTACGCATACGTGTACTGAGGTAGTAAGCGTATGTGTACTCCCAGTGCCTACGCGTACGTGTACTGAGGTAGTACACGTACGTCTACTACCAGTGCCTCCACGTACGCGTACACGCACGTGTAGGCACACACTGGTAGTACACGTATGTGTACTACCTCAGTACACATACGTGTACAACTAGTGCGTACATGTACATGTACTACCTCAGTTCACGTACATGTAGGCACTGGGAGTACATGTACGTGTACTACCTCAGTTCACGTACGTGTACAACTAGTGCATACACGTACATGTACTGAGGTAGTACACGTACGTGTACGCACTAGTTGTACACGTACGTGTACTAAGGCAGTACACGTACGTGTGTACGTCCCGTAACACGTGTGCTCCTACAGCAACACTACTATAGTGATACGGACTGTACACACGCCCTCAGAGCGTGTGTACGGTGTGTTTCACACGCTTACACTGGTGATAGGGGGCGCACACGAATTCCATGGAGGTCTCAGACTCGCACAAGGCTGTACATCAAGTCATTGTCATTAATGTCCTTCATGTGCAGGCCCTAAGTGTGTCAGACAGTGATGTTGCACATGTCTCCTCATGTTTGAGCACAATAGATGTGTGATGACCTGTGTACACATGTCATGTGTAATGGGGCACTATGTGGCACACTTCCCCTTCACACTTTGCATATGTGTGCATGTAGTCCAAACGTGTCAAGCACAGCATCACTGGTATGGCACAGTCACCAACACCCGCAACTGTCGCATGATGCCAGGGACAGGGACACTAATAACTGACATTGAACGACCAGCGTGCCACGATGTGACTATGTGTGTGTCATGTGTTCCCATGAGCTGGCAGTTGGTGTCCCGTCAACTGCATCTGCTGTTGCTGCATCCAACATGTGACGGTGTGTTGATGGGCATGGCACACATCTACACACACCATGCCACATGTGGAATCCCACGTAACGTGTGTCTGTATGCATTGAACATGGGATTTTGACATGAGGACATATCTGCGTTGTCCCAATGTCTGTGTTTTCAGTTTTCCTCTGTACCCCTTCATCGCAATGTGTGTGATCTGTACATTTGACCTTCCATGTGACCTGTGCGTCTAGCTTGCCGTCAGCTGTCTGTATGAGATGACATCCTTCAAATGCAGATATGTGGATGTTTGTCACTCCTGTGATGTCTATGGCTGTTCACTTACACTGGCCCACAGCTCGTTTCAGGGCATGCCATGTAGACTTGCCAATCAACGGTTGTATCTGGCTTTTCGTAGGAGTATCACCTGGCTGGCATACGTGTCCTGGATGTATTGCACAGACCAGACTCTGTATTAAGCAAATGTGTATTAGCAGTTGAGCATGTGCTCACTTCATTGACATTGATGTTGTTATGTTCTCACTCTTCGTTATTCATTCCAATTTTCTGCAGTGCACCGCCTCTCCCCCGACCAATGCCAGACTTGGCTGCCATGAGGGAACGTGACTGCAAAAGACGTTACCGATTCTCTCAACAGTTGATTGAGGACTTCACCGCCAGGCTGGCACCACACCTCCAACCGCGACACAGGTATCCTACAGCGCTGACCCCCAAGATGGAGGTGATGGCAGCCCTACATTTTTTTGCCACCGGTACGTTTCAATTCACCATAGCTGATGTCGGTGGCATGTCTCAGAAGATGTTCAGCCGTGTCCTGCATGATGTTTTAGAAGCCATGTTGGAGCACCTGGATGAATTCATCCATTTTCCGACTCCTGAGCAGTTGACAGGTGTCAAGGGTGATTTCTATGCCCTGGGAGGGATGCCCCATGTAATTGGGTCCATTGATGGGACACATGTGGCTTTGGTACCACCACAGGCACAGAAGGTAGCCTATCGCAACCGTAAACATTACCACTCTATTAATGCCCTTGTGCTGTGTCTTGCTAACATGCTGATTTCCCATGTTTGTTCACATTTTCCAGGGCCAGCACGCAATGCCTACATCATGAGGCGTAGCAGGGTGCCAGAAATTATGCTGCGGCTGTACAATGAGCGAGCATGTCTTGTTGGTGGGTATACTCTGTTTGTCCTGTGTGTTGCGGTATCTTTGTATCTTACGGCATCTCCGGACCCACTTCTTCACATGATGTTTCCATGTAGGGGACTCTGGCTATCCCAACATGCCATGGCTGATGACGCCTCTCCGCAACCCAAGATCAGCTGCAGATCACCGTTATAATAATGCAGACCAGGCGAGTAATTGAGAGGACGTTTGGCCTCCTGAAGAGCCGATTCCGGTGCCTTCACAAGAACGGCGGGTCCCTCCCATATGCACCGGCAAAGGTCTGCAACATCTTCCTCGTGTGCTGCATGCTGCACAACATGGCAGAGGAGAAGGCAGTGCCACTCATCCTGGATCCTGATGAGCTGGATCATCCACCCGTGGAGGATGAAGGGGTTGGTCACGAGGCAAGTGAGGAGGAGGAGGAGGAGGAGGACATCCGGAGTCAGCTCAACGCAACTTCTTCTCATGATGGTGAGTCACTTGGTCTCAGTGCGCACGCTTGGAGCCTTGTGTGGCAGGTGTTGCAATGTGTGTGTCCAGCTGACTGTATGCTAAGTGACTTAGAGGTGTGTTCTGATGTGTCACTCGAGTGATGATGTAATTCCACACATTTTAGCAGAGACACTAAATTTTGAATTAGCATGGTGACAACATTATTCATGTAGAGTAAATGACCATGCATGCGGATAACAATATTTTTGCTGTCTCCTTGTGTGTCTGTCATCCCCAGGGTCTTGCACATGTTGTCTGCTTGTGTCATCGTTGGCCTCCTGATATTCCTCATGAGTATTGCAACGTGTGCTGAATCAGCGTTCTATGAAAAGACATTTTGGGTAAGGATTGCAGCAAGGCTTTTTGGGGGTGTTACGTGTTTTGAATGTGTGGGGACTGCTCCTGTGCATGTTGTGTTACCATGCATACATGTCGACTCACCATGGGGCACATGACATGTAGCATGACTCCCATGAATTGATAGTCACCCTTCGTGACAGTCATCTGTAATGTTTTGTGGATTCTGAGGAAGGCATCAATGTGTGTAAAACTTCACTCAGACACATACAGGATGCTACGGGTGGACATAGTGTGGGACGTCCCCATAGGAGGCTCACTGGGGAATTGCAGCCTCTCCGTGTGCAGCAGGGGGTGTCTGGGCCACCTCCTTCACTTGTGTGCCAGTTCATTTTGATTTACAACATCTGTGTTGTGAAGGGGGTGTCCAGTGTAGGTCCAACATGTTAAGCCAAATGACCTGTGAGTCTGTTCATATTGATGTATTTCCCTTAGTGTGAGCCTGAGTAATAAAGGTGTTCCTCACACTCCAAGGTGCCTCATCTCTGTCAATGCAGGTCTCTTGCCACTTTGCATGCGGCATCTCTGGCATAGTTGTCAAAGATAGTGCATATGAGTCTATGTGTAGTTTAGCAACATGCATGCAGTTCTTCATGGATTCGAATCTGTATTGTGCATGAAGTCCATGGTTGTGTATGTATTTGGGCATGTTGGTCCCCACAACGGGCTGTCAACACCTGCTGAGGGTGTGTCTCCTGTGCGCAGCTTGGCCTTCTGTTTCCTGATCCTGTGTCAGTCATCTTTGGTGATTGTGCATCCATTCTCTCGGGGTGTGCCATGGGTGACCGGACACTCCTTCCTTTACATACGCCTGTTGCAGTTGTCCTTTCTGACATCCTTGTCTTTGTGTGTAACTCTTGGCATACTTTCCAGGGCATGGCGCCTGCTGCTGCAGCCCCTGCAGCAAGGGCCCACAAAGTAGCGGGAGTTGGCAACACACACGCCTCAAAGATGCTCCTCCCTGCCTCCCTCAACCCATTCATTTGGCTGTCATCATCTTGTCTGTGCCACTGTTGCGGCCACGCGGTGCCAAAGGCTGGACCGTCAGCACATGCAACGTGCACATTGCATGACCCTCATGTTCTTGCATGACCCACATCACACTACAGTCTGATGTTGTAGCCACCCTCCAAGCAATGTCTATCCAAAACTCAACCGCCTGCTCTCAGGCATACCCTAACCGCACACACAACACCTTTGCATGCTGAGTGTGCAACTCCAACTGGCTACACAGCGCTGCCCTGCCTTCCAGGCCCTGTCACACCAACCAGATCATGTCCCTCCTGCTCCACACAGGCTCCCTCCACCAGCAAGGCCATGGGAGTGGGACTCAAGCCTTCAGCATGTGGTATAGTGGTGTCATCTGGCACATGGCCCAGGGATCATCTCTCAGCGTGTCAATCTTCAATGTGTCCAGGACCCCCCTCTCCACCGTCACATGCGCACACAACCTCCACATCATGTCGTATGGCATTGACACCCAGGTGCTCCTCAGCCTCACCAAAGGCGCAGCCATTGCCTGTTCCAACATTCAAGATGGCATGAGGTCCATGGATGAATGGCTGAACATCAGCCACCTGAGGCTGGACTTGTATAGGACTGAGGTAATCATCTGAGGATTGTCCCCTTACAGCTGGCTCAACTCCTTGTGTCCCACCTGCAGGGGCCCTACACAAGCACCCAGTGGGCACGCACACAAGATGGTGTGCATCATGGATTTGTCACTCACATTTGCCATGCAAATCACCAGCATCTGTACCTCATGCTATAACACCCTCTGCATGATGCACATGATCCTCAGATAGATCCACTCCAAGGAAAGACAGACCATCCCCCAGGTCCACGACACCAGCTGTGTCAACTACTGCCCCGCCCTCTACGGAGCAAGTACATCCAAACTCACGGGAAACTTGTCCACATCCAGGGTGCATCTGCACAACTCAGCTTCAACATCCCGCACCCCATCAACATCACTGTCCACCTGAGATAGCTGCAAGGGATCACTGTGTGCTGCAGGATGACCTCCCCATATCCCAAAATCAACCTTGTACGTCTGTCATCCAAGACCCAACTCTATGCCCAACTCTATGCATCCGAACTTGGCCTGGACAACATTCTTCACATCCACAACACTCCAGCATGAAGGAGATGTTTCTCACGCCTGGACAAACATACCTGGCTGGGACTCCCTCCCCGGGAACCTCCACATGAGCCATGACCTCTAGGCCTTCATCATCCTCTTCTTGATGGTGTGTCCGCACAGTATTTCAAGCCCCCCTTCAGCAGCTTGAGGCCATCACGGGTTGGTATTGGGATCCCAGGCTGTATCGGATGATACATTGTGACCCATGTGTGTCCTGTACCGGACTCAGATCCCAGGTTATGGATGGCTGGAGTTAGTTCAACACTCAGGCATAGTTTGACATTTACACACACGTATGTTGTGGACTAATGCAGAATGACAGCAACATCTCATGACAAATAAATAGTTGTATTGTCGGTGGGGTGCGTGTATTGGTAGAAAAAATAAGGTGCTCTACCGGGTGCATAGAATCCAAAGTTCACAGGGGGAGATGGGATCCTTGGCATTTGAAGTCATCAGAGTCCAGACCACAGTGTTGGTCATCATTGGTCAGACTGTGACCAGCAAGTGCATGTGGCAGAGAATGTCAGTGAATGATGTGCTGCTGTTGTGCATGAAGGCCAGGTGCCAGGCCAGGTGACCTGGGAGATGTGGATGGTCCGCTGCCTCTCACAGTCTTTTCCGTGGACGACCCACCTTCCTCCGGGGACCCTCAGATGCAGGCCTTGACGATGTTTGGGAGGCTCCATCGGACGAATCCTCCTCCTCCTCCTCCCTCCCTGTGGCTGGTGCTGGTCTGCGCCTGGTGTCACAGGGAGGGTTGCCCATGTTGTCGGCGATCCGACAGAGTGAATGGCTCATGTCCCTTTGCACCACCAGGAGCTCAGCCAGTCTTGCCTCCATCCGTCCTTGGTGTTGTTGTTGACTGGCGTGTTGCTCGGCCTGCTGATTCTTAATGTCTGTGAGGGTCGCCAATACCTGACTGATGGCCCTGGTGTCACGCCGGTATGCCTCCATGATGTTGCCTACGTGTGACATACCAGTCCCTTCAGCTGTCTGGTCAGGTTCTCGCCTCCGCCTGCCTCCACTCCCACCACCCCTGCCCACACGAGCCTGGCCTGCCATTGTGGACACATCGGGTCTACGGGACCCCTGAGGGATGGCAGTGTCGATGTTGGCTGCCTCCTCCTGGGTGTCCGGCGAACCTTGTCCCTCCAGGTCAGAGTGGCTCAGTTGTTCAGTGTGGGCAGGGCTCCTGGGTGTCTCCTGGGATGTGGCAGCAATGGGGGTGGTGGTTGGCACAGATGTACCTGAAGCAGGTGCTGCAGGGGCTTGGACACCAGAGGGGCCAGGTGGGTTGGGGTCATCCGCGGAGTGTTGTGAGGTGTCGCTGCCGGTGGGATCAAGTTCCTCCCGAGCCTGGGACTGTGGTACTTCCCCCCCATTGTTGGGGGGCGATCCGTGACATTGCCCTGTGTGTGAGAGAGAGACAATGTTAATGCTGTTTAATGCGACATCCATGTTTCATACATATTCTAGTTGCCACAGTTCCTCCAGGTAGTTGTATGTGCCTAGCATTCACATCAATGTTCACTTGTGGATGGGTAGGTTGCAGGGGACTGATTGAAATGGTCTCCAGGGTGTTTGACATGTCGAATTTGGGCTTGGATGCTTTTTTTGCTGTGGCTTGATCTTGTTGTGTCACATGTCCATTGTGAGAGTGGGTGACTCCATTGGCTGCGCCAGGGGTGTGTGCTTGTGTAAGGGGTGAGTGATCATCCCTCAGCCCGACGCTGTTCAACATCCACATGGCTCCCCTCACACAAGTGGCCCGCCACCACAACCTCTAAAACATCTCCTACGCCGATGACACCCAGCTCATCCTCTCCCTCACCAAGGACCCTCACACCACCAAAACCAACATCCACGAGGGTCGGAGGGCCATCGCCGACTGGATGCGGAGCGGCCATCGGAAACCGAACTCGGACAAGACGGAGGTCCTCATCCTGGACCCACACCCTCAGCCTGGGACGACTCCTGGTGGCCGATCACTCCGGGGACATCACCGACACCCACCAAACACGCACGCAACCTAGGATTGATCCTCGCATCCTCCCTCTCCATGTCCAAGCAGGTCAACGCCGTCTCCTCCTCCTGCTACGACACCCTACGCACGCTCCGCCGGATCTTCTGGTGGATCCTGACCTAAACAAGTAGAACTGTGATACAGGCTCTCGTCAGCAGCTGACTGGACTACGCCAATGCACTCTATGCAGGACTCCCATCCAAACACCAACGGCGGCTACAACGCTTCCGAAACGCCTTCGCACAACTGATCGTCAACACCCCCCGCCACAGCCACATCACCCCCCTCCTGAGTGACCTGCACTGGCTCCACATCGACAAGAGGATCACCTTTAAGCTCCTCGCCCACGCACACAAGGCACTCCACACCACAGGACAAGCCTACCTGCACATCAGACTCAGCTTCTACACCCCCACCCGCCTGCTCTGCTCCGGCATCCTCACCCTCGCAGCTGTCCCCCGCATCCAACGTATGCCGCACTGCAGCAGAGCCTTCTCCTACCTCGCCGCAAAGACCTGGAACACCCTCCCAACCCACCTACGACTGACCCAAGACCTACTTGCCTTCAGAAGACTCCTCAAGACCTGGCTCTTTGAGCAGTGGTGGACCCCCCCCCTCAGCACCTTGAGACCCTGACAGGTAAGTAGCACATTACAAGTACCCTGATCGATTGTTGATTGATTGACGGTGCCTGCTGGTGGGTGTGGTGTGATTTGGCAGTGGGTCTCCCAGGTGATGTATCTGTCCCCCCATGGCGCATGCTGCCATGTCAGTGAGTGTGAGTTCCTGTCCTAGATATCTGAGCTTGTTGTGTTTGTGGTCGAGTTTACAGTTGTCACATGAGGGTCTTGTGCTGCCTACAGCAGGGCCAAGTGTCAGCTACCTTGTCAGTACTTTGCCAGTCCCTGTGCATTGCGCATGGTGCATGGGTATGAACCTGGGCCATATGGGCTGAGGGCAATGGTGTCTGTTTCTGAGTTGTACAATATGTTTAGTGATCCGCACCCTCCCAGCATCCCGGACATCCTGTCTTGGGTTTGTGGTTTGTCTAGGCTGGGACATGGCATGGCCTTGCTTTGTGAATGGGGCATACTCATGTTAGTTGCATGAGCGTTGTTTTTGAGTGTGGTTGTGTCCGGTGAGGGCTTGGGGGTAGGTGAGTGCATTTGTTGTAGTTGGGGTGTGGATGCCATTCCCCCCATGTTACGTAAGTTGTTTGTGTACTCACCAGGCTCTCGAACTCCTTCGACTCCGTGTACTCCCACCGGCGGAAGCAGGGCCATCACCTTCTCCTCCCAGAGATGGTAATGTACCGGTCTGCGGGGCAGCCCACCTCCTGTGATGTTACTCTGGGCGTAGTCCTCATTCATTTTGCGCTTGACTGCCCTCCGCAGATCGTACCACCTGGCTCGGCATTCATTCCTGGTCCTTCTGATGGGCGCAACAGCATTCACCCGATCGACGATCCTCTGCCACAGGCGTGTTTTTTCTGCTATGCTGGTCTGTCTGACCACTGTTCCAAAGAGCTGTGGCTCGACTCTGATGACTTCGTTGACAAGGATGTCCAGCTCCTCCTTTGTGAACTTTGGATTCTTGTCTGTGGGCATGGTGTGGAGTGTGGGTGTGGATGGTTGTGGGTGTGTGGGTGTGAATGTGTAAGTGTGTGTGTATGTGTAGAGGGGGTATGTGTGAAGGAGGTTGTGTGAAGGTGTGTAAGTTAAGGTGTATGGGTGCAGTTGTTTGTGTGTGATGTCTGTCAGCAGTGGGTCTGTTGCAAAGGCTCATGGTTTGTGAGTGTGGGCCCTTTTTATTGGTCCATTTGTGGGTGTGGCTGGGTTTGAACTTTTGGTGGGTGTGTTATAAGAGGTGGTTGTGAGTTTGGGCCTCTGTTTGCCTGTTTGGATGTGCCAGGTCAGTCTTTTAGATGTTTTTTGTCCTGTAGACGTGTTTTGTGCTGTTTTACAGTGTCCTGGTTCAGTACGAGTCGTTTTTGCGTATGTAATGTGATTACATATGCTATGTTGTTGTACAGTGATCACATATGCAATGGTGTTGTACGATTCGTACATACGCGATGCTGGGGTACGGTGTTGGGGTACGGGGCGTCCGAGTACGGGGCTGGGGTGGGGGGTATGGGGCCTACATATGCGGGTGCTGGGGTGGGGGTATGGCGCGTACATAAGCGGGTGCTGGGGTTGGGGTACAGCGTGTACATATGCGGGTGCTGGGGTGGGGGGTACGGCGCATACATACGCGGGTGCTGGGGTACGGCGCGTACATACGCGGGTGCTGGGGTGGGGGGTATGGTGCGTACATACGTGGGTGCTGGGGTACGGCACGTACATACGCGGGTGCTGGGGTGGGGGGTACGGCGCGTACATACGTGGGTGCTGGGGTGGGGGGTACGGCACGTACATATGCTGGTGCTGGGGTGGGGTGTACGGCACGTACATACGCGGGTGCTGGTGTACGGCGCATACATACACAGGTGCTGGGGTGGGGGGTACGGCGCGAACATGCGGGGGTGCTGGGGTGGGGGGTACGGCGCGTACATACGTGGGTGCTGGGGTACGGCGCATACATACATGGGTTCTGGGGTGGAGGGTACAGCGCGGACATGCGTGGGTGGGGTGGGGGGGCCGTGTGACTCATGCCCCGGGCCCAAGTGTACCCGGGGTAGGGGTCGTACAAAGTTCGCTCCGTACGGGACATTTTCCATACACTTGTGTATTCGGGACGCCGGTACGGATCGGACTTGTGCGCTCGGACTTCAGTTTTCCGACTCGTACGTAAAACTGTTCGGGGACGTCTCGTAGACTTTTCCCGAAGTCATTCGTATGGATTTTTCACGTACGAATCGTACTTCGCCGTTTGTACGGGACTTGTACGATTTGTACGTAAAAAAATACGGATACGATTCGGACGGTGAATTTTTTTAACGGATCGGAATCGGTACCTAACTGTTCAGTACATTTATAGACCTGTAGATACTCAGGTGCCGATTCCGTTCCTGTAAAACCCGGGTACGAACCGTCGGACGGAGTGTTTTCTCCGTCCGACTCGTACCCGGGAAAAACACCTTCCAAACCCGCAAGTACGATTTGTACGGAAACACCATTTCCGTACGAATCGTAAAAAACACCGACCGGCTAAAATATACCCACAATTCGGATCCGGGACACTGCGTACACGACATTCGCACGGAGTCGGGCAGCGTTTTACGGATCAGCAAGTACGATTCGTACCCACAGCGCTTCGCACGGCAATATTTTTACGGGACCCAAAAAGTGCTGGAAAAGCTAAGTACACCGCGATGCATGACAAAAAGGGGCCCGGTACGCACCTACCCCCATCGCTACACATCCGCACCGTACCCCCAGCCCCCCCATGTATGCACCGTACCCCAGCACCCATACGTGTACGCGCCGTACCCCACCTCTGTACTACAGCCCCGTACCTGTACGTACCGTACCCCCACCCCACCCCCGTATGTATGGAGAATACCCCCACCCCGTATGTACGGTGCATACCCCCACCCTGTAGGTATGGAGAATACCCCCACCCCGTATGTACGGTGCATACCCCCACCCCGTAGGTACGGAGCATACCCCCACCCCGTAGGTACGGAGCGTACCCCCAGCCCGTATGTACGGTGCATACCCCCACCCCACCCTGTAGGTACGGAGCGTACCCCCACCCCACCCCGTAGGTACAGAGCGTACCCCCACCCTGTATGTACGGTGCATATCCCCACCCCACCCCGTAGGTACGGAGCGTACCCCCACCCCACCCCATAGGTACGGAGCATACCCCCACCCCGTATGTACGGTGCGTACTCCCACCCCATAGGTACGGAGCGTACCCCCACCCCGTAGGTACGGAGCGTACCCCCACCCCCATAGGTACGGTGCGGACCCCCAGCGCTACGCGCTGGGGGTCCGCACTGTGTTCAGCGCGTATGCGGGCACATGTTTGGATGTCTCCATGGTTGCTATGGGAGTTCGCTCCGTACGGTGTTTTTTCCATACGGTTGTGCATTCGGACGGACGGGACGGATCGTACTTGAACGCTCGGACTTCAGTTTCCCGAATCGTACGTAAAACTGTCCGGGGACGTGTCGGACACTTTTTCCGACCCGAGGACGTGTCGGGGAATTTTCCCAATGCGACTCGTATGGATTTTTTAACATGCGAATCGTACTTGCCAGTTTGTACGTAAAAAAATCCGGATACGATTCGTACGGGGAACATTTTTCACGGATCGGAATCGGCACCTCTGTTGGGAAGAAGGACTGCTGTGAAGCTGAAAGGATTGCCACTCTTTTGGACCGCTGCTCTGAAGGACTTCTGTCCTGCGGTGCTGACCTGTTGCCTGTTACCCTCTTGTTTGGCTGAGAAGGACTAGAACTGCTTCTGTTCCCGTAGGGGCACGTACCGTACCCAGCCCTTCAGAGCGTGGGTACGGGTCGTACCACGCGTACCTCTACATCACCCCAACAATGCTGGTACGGCCCGTACCCAGGCCTTTAGATCGTGGGTACGGGCCGTACCGCCATTGTTGGAGTTACGTAGGGGTACGCGTGGTACGACCCGTACCCACGCTCTTAAGGCCTGGGTACGATGCGGACCCCTACAGCACCCCAACAATGGTGGTACGCACCGTACCCACGTTCCAAAGGCATGGGTACAGGCTGTACCCAGGCCTGCAGATCGTGGGTATGGGAATGTACGGAGCGTACCCCCACCCGTGTATGAATGGAGCGTCCCCACACCCCACCAGTGTATGTACGGAGCGTACCCCCACCCATGTATGGATGGAGCGTACCCCCACCCGTGTATGTCCCGAGCGTACATGCCCAGACACAGGAGGGGTGGGTGGAGAGTCCTCCCAGCAGTGCCCAGACATAGGAGGGGTGGGTTCCTATCACTCCCAGCAGTGCCCAGACACAGGAGGGTTGGGTGTAGAGTCCTCCCAGCAGTGCCCAGACACAGGAGGGGTGGGTGCAGAGTCCTCCCAGCAGTGCCCAGACATAGGAGGGGTGGGTGCCTATCACTCCCAGCAGTGCCCAGACACAGGAGGGGTGGGTGCAGAGTCCTCCCAGCAGTGCCCAGACATAGGAGGGGTGGGTGCCTATCACTCCCAGCAGTGCCCAGACACAGGAGGGGTGGGTGCAGAGTCCTCCCAGCATTGCCCAGACACAGGAGGGGTGGGTGCAGAGTCCTCCCAGCAGTGCCCAGGCACACAGGGGTGGGTGCAGAGTCCTCCCAGCAGTGCCCAGACATAGGAGGGGCGGGTGCAGAGTCCTTCCAGCAGTGCCCAGACATAGGAGGGGTGGGTGCCTATCACTCCCAGCAGTGCCCAGACATAGGAGGGGTGGGTGCGGAGTCCTCCCAGCAGTGCCCAGACATAGGAGTGGTGGGTGCCTATCACTCCCAGCAGTGCCCAGACACAGGAGGGGTGGGTGCAGAGTCCTCCCAGCAGTGCCCAGACATAGGAGGGGTGGGTGCCTATCACTCCCAGCAGTGCCCAGACACAGGAGGAGTGGGTGCAGAGTCCTCCCAGCAGTGCCCAGACACAGGAGGGGTGGTTGCAGAGTCCTCCCAGCAGTGCCCAGACATAGGAGGGGTAGGTGCAGAGTCCTCCCAGCAGTGCCCAGACACAGGAGGAGTGGGTGCAGAGTCCTCCCAGCAGTGCCCAGACATAGGAGGGGTGGGTGCCTATCACTCCCAGCAGTGCCCAGACACAGGATGGGTGGGTGCAGAGTCCTCCCAGCAGTGCCCAGACACAGGAGGGGTGGGTGCAGAGTCCTCCCAGCTGTGCCCAGACATAGGAGGAGTGGGTGCCTATCACTCCCAGCAGTGCCCAGACATAGGAGGGGTGGGTTCCCATCACTCCCAGCAGTGCCCAGACATAGGAGGGGTGGGTTCCCATCACTCCCAGCAGTGCCCAGACATAGGAGGGGTGGGTGCCTATCACTCCCAACAGTGCCCAGACACAGGAGGGGTGGGTGCAGAGTCCTCCCAGCAGTGCCCAGACATAGGAGGGGTGGGTGCCTATCACTACCAGCAGTGCCCAGACATAGGAGGGGTGGGTGCGGAGTCCTCCCAGCAGTGCCCAGACATAGGAGGGGTGGGTGCCTATCACTCCCAGCAGTGCCCAGACACAGGAGGGGTGGGTGCAGAGTCCTCTCAGCAGTGCCCAGACATAGGAGGGGTGGGTGCCTATCACTCCCAGCAGTGCCCAGACATAGGAGGGGTGAGTGTGGAGTCATCCCAGCAGTGCCCATACATCGGAGTGGTGGGTGCCTATCACTCCCAGCAGTGCCCAGACACAGGGGGGGTGGGTGCAGAGTCCTCCCAGCAGTGCCCAGACATAGGAGGGGTGGGTGCAGAGTCCTCCCAGCAGTGCCCAGACACAGGAGGGGTGGGTGCAGAGTACCCACAGATATAATGGCCACAAATATCAGTCCGGTGCCCAAAGACCCTGCAGAACACGTAACACATGTGTGCGAGGCTGGGAGTACACACATGCATAGTGTGTAAAAGGGAACATGTCCACATGAAGTAATGTCAATAAACTCCATACACAAGTACAGTGACCACCAAGGATGCCACTAATGATGCAGGTCGAGACATTGCCCAGCATGCATGGCCAAAGTTGAACGGATCCGTCACACACCAAGGAAATGTAGACACAGCTCAGCACAACATATTGGAAACACCCCGCAGGGAAGATGTCAGGGTCCACAGAGGAAGGAACACACCTTGGGACAATTTCACCATACAGTAAGAACACACATGACCAAAGATTATTTGCAGAGCCCTTGTGATGGCACACAGATACCATGGTCCACCCCTTGAGCAGCACACCACAACATTTCCCAGACACCTAACACATTATCACCACCCCAAATCATGGAGCAGCACCACCAACAGCAATACCAGAAAAGCAGTAGTGTACAAAAGAAAAATAAAACATTGCTTTATTCAGCATGAAAAGAAAAAATTGTTAATAAAAGTTCAATATGTACAAGGCCCATAGGGCAGTCCATAGTCCAATTCCTGGTGGGGGACACATAGGGACGCGTGTCCCCTAGCTTGCCTGCACAGTTCATACCTCCTTTGCTTCCACGGTGGGGGCATCATGTGGGGGGGAAGGACCAGGCACCGCAGGGACAGGAGGGGCAAGGGTAGGTGTTGTGGGTGCAGGGACGGAGGACTCCACCACACGGGGGTGGGGAAGCGCCAAAAGTGGTGGTGAGAATGGCGCTGCACACTGTTGCAAGGTCCCCCAGCGTCTCCCCGGCACCCGAAGGAACCACAGGCCCCAAGGAGGGGGGGGCGGAGGGATGGGTCGCAGCACTACTGGGGGAGGGTGTGGACAGGGGGGGACTCAACCACCCTGACCGGGGACTCCTTTGACCGCTTGCGGGGTGGTGTCACTTTGGGGCTCAGGGACAGAGCGGCAATGAAGGAATCTTTGTTGGAATCTTGGCTAGGAGAGCTGAGGGGAGTGGATTCGAGGCGAGTGGGTTGTGAGGAATGTGGACTCCCACTGTGGCTGTGTGGCTTCCGTTTGCCCCCCGACCCAGTGGGTGTGCCTACTTCACCCGGTGTGTGCGAGAGAGGAGGTGTGTGCTTGGCCTTCCCTGGTGGTGTGGTGCCTGTGTCTGGTGGGGTGCATGCATGGGGACGTCTGGGTGTGCGTGGGACAGGCATGGGAGTGGGAAGTGTGGATGGTACAGGGGTAGGGGGGACGCAGCACTGCAGGAGATCCACTGCTGCAGTCAGTGTCGAGTCTATGGACCTCAGCAACTGGCATTGGTCAGACTGCGCAGCTGAGATGCCCTCCATGTATGCCTCCATCTGGGTGAGCACACGGGTGTGGCCATGGAGGACATTAAGCATCGCAGTCTGACCAACCTGCAACTGGCGCAGGATGTCCACAGACTCGGCATTCGCGGCAGCAGTGGAGACAGGGGCAGGGGGTGCGGTGCCTGGCAAGAAGGAGACACGTGGTGACCTAGCACGGCGGGAAGGGACCCGTGCAAGTGGGAGGCCGGTGATGGTAATGGAGGGGGCGGGTAGAGAATGAGTGCTGCTTTCAGCTGTGAGAGCTGCCTCCACCCCCTCTGGGAGCTCAGCCTCGGACCCGTCAGCATCATAGTCAGTGGTGGGACTGGACAGGTCCTCCGCCTCACTCCCCTCGGCCTCCGTGACACTCGATGCGCCAGACAAGACAGCACTGGTGCTCGATCCCTCCTCACGGTCCGTGCCAGTGTCTCCCTCGGAGTCCCCCGACGATGCTGTGGGCAAGGTGAAGAGACAGGAAATAATCAGACACCTGAATAAATATGTCACATGAGTCAAATCTACATAGGTCACAGTGCATAGCCTGAAAAGCAACATGAGGGACATCTACAATACAAGGTACATATGTAGGCCCTGCAACACACAGTTGGTTGACCCACCATGCCACTGAGAAACAATGGAGAGCATGACACAACAGCAAATTACTTGATATCAAATTGGACAGAGGAGCCAGGCTCTGGGGACAATCGTGCACAGCATCAGCACCACACAGCGTTGCCAAAAAAGGGATGAGCAGGAACCATGTCTATTAACTTTTTGCACATGCTGCAAAGCTAATACATTAAACCATGGCCAACATGACTGGGTCACTGCTCCTCGAGTGCATGTACAGACAAACATCACAAACAGGCCAGACCTAGCAAGGAGACTTCAGATTTTTACATGTATGCCTTGCCCGCACAAACCACCCCCTACCTGAGACAATGTGATTGAGACAGAGGAAGTACTTACACCTCTTACTCTGGCATAAAAACACATGGCCTGCACTAAATCCTGATTGTACACAAACTACCCCTGGTGCGCCTGTCCACATATAACATTGACAATCAACTATCATCAGATTGTCGTACCAAGACACACAGCCACTGCCCACTGTGAGTATGCACAAGCAAAATTGGGTCACACTGTACAGTGGACACATGTAGCACAGTTTACGTAAATACAGATGAGGCCAGGGTACAATGCCACAGAGCCCAACCTATGCCGAAGAAACAGAGAATGTCCACATAGTTGGATGACACACATGATACCTAGGAAAAGGTGCCCCAGGGCACGGTAGTGGCCACACTCCTCCATGGTCCTGGATGGATATGACTGCAACTGAAGCAACCGTCCCTGCACTATGCATTACTCCCACTCATGCACATCATGTCAGAGGGCACAACATTGGACATGCATGCTGTAAGGCAGTACACTTTTAAGACACACTCCTATGTCGGGACTCACCATCAGTGCCAACTGACATGGACCCCACAATGACTGAACTGGCCAGGGCACAGGCAAGGTCCCCAAACCTGTTACACACCACCCCCACACATGATGCTGCAAGCATTGGGCACTTGGATTAACTGCCAGCCTAGATAACCTTGTGCAAGAGTGACTACACACAGACCAGGGAACACATGGCAAGGAGGGAAGGGAGGAAGAACAGCACCGGTTTACTTTGGGGAACAGGTCATGCACTGCACATTTAAACTAGGCCTGGGCTAAATTTCCGTTCCGTTCGCGGAAATTGCGATAATTTGACATTTTCGCGTTCCGCGGAGAGCGCGAAAATGTCAAAATTTCCGCTTTCCGCAGCTTGGCGATAATTTGTTTCTTGCTCGCGCTGTAAAATAATACATTCTCACGCGCGCGCCTTACCTGAATCCCTGTGTTCGCCGACAAGTTTTCTTGATCCGGTCGCGTTCTCCATGAGATGTTGGATTGTTTTTAGCCATTTGCGCTGTCTCGCGATAGTTCGCGCCCGCAGTGACGTCATGCGTCGTGCGATCACGTCTTTCTTCTCGCGATCATGCACCGCGAGACAACTCAAAACAAGATGGCCGCGCCCGCGAGCAACCACATGGGTAAGTTGGCGACCCGCAACCATGCAGAAAATCTCGCGAACATGCGGGAAAAAAAATTCCGCATCTTCGCTATATTTCCGCTTGTTTGTGATAATTTTAAACATTTTTGTGATAATTTGCGAAAGTGGATTTCGCAAATTCCGCCCACCCCTAATTTAAACCCTGGCAGTGTATCCATGCAACTGCGCACTTCCAAAAGCTGGTGACACACAACAAACACACATGTACCTACCCCTTCCTGCTGCTGCTTCTCCCGTAAGCGCCTATCCAAGTCGGGGAAGACCACCGCCAGCACACGCTTATGGATGTGGGTCAGACACTGGCGCCCACGGTTCTTGTGGCTCACAGGTGAGTCCCCCCAGCAGGACCCGTGCGATCCTCCTCGTCCAGCACCGGATATCCTGCCAGCGTTTCCTCACCTGGGCTAGGCACCGCTTCCGACCCTCCATCTTCCTCACGGCACTGACGGCTTGCTTCCATATCTCCCCCTTGGCATGGACGCCTACCTGTGAGGATGCAAAAGTGAGAATACTTCAATACACCTGAGCAATGACACAGAGACACGCATATTAATAATTTGTCTTGTTTGAACAGGCCATGGTATGCAGGCAACTCATTGCACGTTTGTCATAGGGACATTATCCTCTGGGGAAGGCCAAATGCACTACGTGGCATTGAAAGTACACAGGTGGCATGAGGGGTGCCACACAACCAATGATCCTGGATCACACTGTGCATCACAAGCTACACCAGGATTATGTACAGCACCTCAAAGCAGTCACATGCCCCAGCCCACTGAAGCAACCTCAGCAGAGTACACAGACACACACAGGCACAGGACAATCACCTGCCATTGCCAACTGCGGGTACAAACCTCACTCTGCCCATGTGCCACTAGACTGGGTGTGTCACAGGTGTGGGGCTGGCTCTGCACGGCAGTCACACAGCACTGCTCCCTGCTCACATCAGATGGGCAGGGTATATCCATCCCTCATGCAGCTGGCGTGCAACACTCCACATATGCAATCACCCACATGACAGGGGACTCATACACACACACCAATGTCCAGGGGATGAACACATCATTTGGACACTCTCAGCACAGGTACACTAAACAAACACACATCTATGGGTACTGTCACCTGTCACACTGGGGGGACCACAGAATCACATCAGGACTGTAGAAAAAACATTCCCAGGAGGAGTAGCCAGGCTGAATGTGGCATGCACCATGCATTGATTGTCACAGTAAGCACTATGCAAGTGAGGAGTGCACACAGGAACTACATAATGCTCTGCATGGGAGACATGAGGCATTCCCCACCCTGGGACCCACTCTAAACAACATTGCATGTCTGTCACACATGGACACAATGCCAGAAGTCACAGTCACAAAAAAGGGGCACAGTCTAAGCTAGTGGAGTCAGCACCCACCTGCTCCCCTGGTCGACCATACAGCATGGTGTACTGTGGGAGGATCACATCCACCAACGCCAAATTCTCCTCCATGGTGAATGGCTGGGCCCTCTCCACAGACCTGGACATGGTGCCAGAGGAATCACGAGCAGCAGCAGTGTTGTGGAATGAAAGGATGTGCAGGCAAGTGCTCTCTCATGGGACCTGGCTGTCTTATATCTGCCTTGCTGGCCTGTTTCATTTACAGGAGTACAGAGTGATTGGTCAGTCACATTAGCATCCTACGTTTCCTCCAATCCCTTTAAACCTAACCCAGTGAGTGGCTTTGCATGGTTTAAAAATTGAGCATGATGTCAAGTCAACAACCACTTTGCAACAAAGTATATTGTTTCCAACCGACTTCTGCTGGCCACCTGATGCAAAAATGCTAACTTTAAACTCGGTCTCCATGACAACCAGCATGCATTTTGGCCCTTATACTTGTCCCTCATGTGTCCCCTATGTTATTTCAATATTTACACAAAGGTACGGTGCGTTCCACGGCCCTAGGGCACCCCAAATTCAGTGAAACGGACCGTACAGGCGTGTGTGGGGTCCCTATCACTATGGGAGTGCTGGCGTATGCGTACGCCATAGTAATACGGCCCGTACACACGCGTGTACGGTCCCTATCTCTATGGCGCACGCATACGCCAGCACTCCCATAGTGATAAGGACCCTAAACACGCGTGTACGGTCCGTATTACTATGGCGTACGCATACGCCAGCACTCCCATTGTGATAGGGACCGTACACGCGTGTGTACGGTCCGTATCACTATGGCGTACGCATACGCCAGCACTCCCATTGTGATAGGGACCGTACACGCGTGTGTACGGTCCGTATCACTATGGCGTACGCATACTCCAGCACTCCCATAGTGATAGGGACCCTACACACGCATGTACGGTCCGTATTACTATGGCGTACGCATACTCCAGCACTCCCATTGTGATAGGGACCGTACACGCGTGTGTACGGTCCGTATCACTATGGCGTACGCATACGCCAGCACTCCCATAGTGATAGGGACCCTACACACGCATATACGGTCCGTATTACTATGGCGTACGCATACGCCAGCACTCCCATTGTGATAGGGACCCTACACACGCGTGTACGGTCCATATTACTATGGCGTACGCATACGCCAGCACTCCCATTGTGATAGGGACCGTACACGCGTGTGTACGGTCCGTATCACTATGGCGTATGCATACTCCAACACTCCCATTGTGATAGGGACCGTACACGCGTGTGTACGGTCCGTATCACTATGGCGTACACATACGCCAGCACTCCCATAGTGATAGGGACCCTACACACGCATGTACGGTCCGTATTACTATGGCGTACACATACACCAGCACTCCCATTGTGATAGGGACCGTACACGTGTGTGTACGGTCCGTATCACTATGGCGTACGCATACGCCAGCACTCCCATAGTGATAGGGACCCTACACACGCGTGTACGGTCCGTATTACTATGGCGTACGCATACGCCAGCACTCCCATTGTGATAGGGACCCTACACACGCGTGTACGGTCCGTATTACTATGGCGTACACATACGCCAGCACTCCCATTGTGATAGGGACCGTACACGCGTGTGTACGGTCCGTATCACTATGGCGTACGCATACGCCAGCACTCCCATTGTGATAGGGACCGTACACGCGTGTGTACGGTCCGTATCACTATGGCGTACGCATACGCCAGCACTCCCATAGTGATAGGGACCCTACACACGCATGTAAGGTCTGTATCACTATGGCGTACGTATACGCCAGCACTCCCATAGTGATAGGGACCCTACACACGCGTGTACGGTCCGTATTACTATGGCGTACGCATACGCCACCACTCCCATAGTGATAGGGACCCTACACACGCGTGTACGGTCCGTATTACTATGGCGTACGCATACGCCTGCACTCCCATAGTGATAGGGACCCTACACACACGTGTGTACGGTCCGTATTACTATGGCGTACGCATACGCCAGCACTCCCATTGTGATAGGGACCATACACACGCCCTCAGTGCATATGTACGGTGCATATCACACCTGACAGTGGTGACAGGCGGCACACAGACAGGAATAGAGCTGTCATACTTGGCCAAGGCTGGACATCAAGGCATTGCCTGTGCAGTACTACATGTGTCGGGCACAGGTGTGTCAGGCTGTGATGTGGCACATTACTCCTGAGGTGTGAAGCAAATAACTGTATGATGAACTGTGTACACATGTCATGTGTGATGGTGCACTCTGTGCCACACATCCCCTTCACTCCTTTGACATGTGTGCATGTAGTACAGACTTGTTGAGCCATGCGTCACTGGCATGGCACAGTCACCGACACCCACAACTGTCCCCTGATGCCAGGTACACAGAATGTTACACCTGAGATGTGAATGCCCGCGTTGCACGCTGTAACTATGTCATGTGTGTGTCATGTGTTCCCATAGGTTTGCTGTAGGTGTTTGGTCAAATACATCTGCGGTTGCTGCAACCAACATGTGTCTGTGTGTAGATGGGCATGGCACACTGTTACGCACACCAGCCCACATGTGTAATCCGACGTAAGGTGTGTATGTATGCATCGACACGGAGTCTCAAAACAAGGACATATCTGCATACTCTCAATGTATGTGTGATCAGTCTTGACATGTACTCCTTCATGGCAAGGTGTGTGGTCTGTCCTTTTTATATGACATGTGACCTGTGCCTCTAGTGTTCCGCAACCTGTCTGTATTATTAACATACTTCTTCTGCACATATGCGGATGTCTGGCACTCCTGTGATGCGTCTGCCTGTTCACTCACACTGGCCCACCGCTAGTTTCATGCCATGTCATGTTGAGCTTGAGAATCCACGTTTGTGGCTGGCTCTTGGTAGGAGTGTCACCTGCCTGGCATACGTGTCCAGGGCATATTGCACAGACCTGACTCTGTATGTAGCATATGTGTATTGCCTGTTGAACATGTGCTCAGTGCATTGACATTGGTGGTGTACTGTACTCACTCTTCGTTGTCCCTTCAAATTTACTGCAGGGCTCCGCCTCTCCCTCGACCAATTCCGGACTTGGCTGACCTGAGGGAACATGACTGTATACGTCGCTACCGCTTCCCCCAACAGTTGATTGAGGACTTGACGACACTGCTGGCACCACACCTCCAACCGCTACACAGGTATCCTACTGCACTGACACCCAAGATGAAGGTGATGGTAGCCCTACATTTCTTTGCCACGGGTACCTTTCAACATACCATTGCTCATGTTGGTGGCATGTCCCAAACCATGTTCAGCCGTGTTCTGCATGATTTTTTAGAGGCCATGTTGGATCACCTGGATGAGTTCATAAAATTCCCAACTCCTGAGCAGTTGACAGGTGTCAAGTGTGAGTTCTATGCACTGGGAGGGATGCCCCATGTCATTGGGTCCATAGATGGAACACATGTGGCTTTGGTACCACCACAGGTACAGGAGGTAGCGTATAGGAACCGCAAGCATTACCACTCCATTAA
Source organism: Triturus cristatus (assembly GCF_964204655.1). NCBI lineage: Eukaryota > Metazoa > Chordata > Amphibia > Caudata > Salamandridae > Triturus > Triturus cristatus. Next base: position 223,878,342 of record NC_140584.1, read on the forward strand.
TGCCCTTGTGGTGTGTTTTGCCAACATGGTGATTTCACATGTCTGTGCTCCTTTTCCAGGATCAGCACACGATGCCTACATCATGAGGCGTAGCAGGGTGCCTGAAATGATGCTGCAGCTGCGCAACGAACGAGCATGTATTGTTGGTGGGTATACTCTGGCAGTCCTGTATTTAACGTCATCTTCCTGTCTTACTGCTTCTCCTGACCCACTTTTGTCCATGATGTTTCCATGTAGGGGATGCTGGCTATCCCAACATGCCATGGCTGATCACGCCTCTCCGCAACCCCAGCACGGCTGCCGAGCACCGCTACAACAATGCCCATGGGCGGACCAGGCAAGTGATAGAGAGGACGTTTGGTCTCCTGAAGAGCCGATTCCGTTGCCTCCACAAGACCGGTGGCGCACTCCCATATGCACCGGTGAAGGTCTGCAAGATCTTCCTCGTGTGCTGCATGCTGCACAACATGGCAGTGGAGAAAGCTGTGCCACTCATCCTGGATCCAGATGAGCAGGACCATCCAACTGTGGAGGATGAAGGGCTTGGTCACGAGGCAAGTGATGTGGAGGAGGAGGAGGCGGTAGAGGTCATCCGGAGTCGGCTCATACGCAACTTCTTTGCTTAGTGGTGAGTTCCAGTGTCTGAGTGTGCACGCATTGGGCCGTGTGTGGCATGTGTTGCAATGTGTGTGTCCATCTGCATGTCTGCCAAGTGAGTCAGAGGTGTGTTTGGATTAGGCCTGGGTGGTAAATTCCGTTCTGTTTGCGGAATTTGCGGAATTTGCGGAATTTGGGCAATTTCGCATTCTGCGGAGAACGCGAAATTGCCCAAAATTCCGCTTTCCGCGACTTCACGAAATTTTTGCTTGTTCGCGGTCTCAAAATGCGTGTTCGCGAGATATTTCTCCCCGAGCACGCAAACAGCGATTGTGAACAGGAAAAAAGCATCGCGAACAAGCAATTCCGTGTGTTCGCAGAATTTCTGCGTGTTCGTGGAGATTTTTTACCGTTTCACGGAGATTTGCGTAACGCGATTACGCAAATTCCGCCCTCCCCTAGTTTGGATGTGTCACTCGAGTGATGGTGCAATAGAAGAATGTTTTTCCAGAGTCATCATTGTCACCTAGCATGTTGACAACCTTATACGTGTCGAGTACATGCACATGCATGCGGATGTGCTTCTTTTGGCTGACTTCTGGTGTGTCTCTCATCCACAGGTACTTGCGCATGCTGTCTGCTGGTGGCATTGTTGTGCTCCTGCTATTCCTCATGAACACAGCAACATGTGCTGAATCAGCGTTACATGCACGGACAAGTTTGAAAATCTCCTTAGGGTAAGGGATGCAGCACGGCTTTTTGGGAGTGGTATTTGTTTTGAATGTCTGTGCACTGCTCTTGTTCATGTTTGGATACTTTACATACATGTAGAATCACCATGGGGCACATGACATGGAGCTGAATTCACCTGAATTGATGGTCAGACTTGGTGACAGTCATCTGTAATGGGATTGTGGATTGTGATGAAGCCATCGATGTGTGTAACACTGCCCTCGGAAACATACGGGTAGCACCGGGTTGACATGGTGTGTGAATTCCCCATTAGAGGCTCAATGGTGTATAGCAGCCTCTCCGTGAGCAGCAGGGGGTGTTTAGCTGTAACCCGTCACTTGTGTGCCAGTTCTATGGATTTCCAGCATCTGTGGTGCAAAGGGGGGTGCCAGTGTTGATCCCACATGTTCATCCACATGACCTGTGTATGTGTTGACAGAGTTGCATTAGCATTCCGACACACATGACTAATAAAGGTGTCCCTCTGCCTCCAAGGTGCCTCATCTCTGTCAATGGTGGTCTGTTGCCACTGTGCATGCGGCATGTCTGGCATAGTTCTCAGAGATGGTGCATATGAGTCTATGTGTAGAGTAGCAAGATGCAAGCTGTTTGTCAGGGATTAGAATCTGTATTGTGCATGATGTCCATGGCTGTGTAAGTATTGTGGCATGTCAGTCTTCACGACGGCCAATGTGCTGCATGTGTATCCATTGTGTGTGTGTGTGCCATGTTGAACCAGACATTCCTTCCTTGACATACACCTTTTGCATAGTTCCTTCCTGAGATCCTTGTCTTTGTGTGCTACTTGTGGCATTGTTTTCTTGACATGGCGCATGCTGCTGCAGGCCCTGCAGCAAGGGCACCCAGTGTCCACGCAAACGAGCAGGTGTTCATCATGGATTGCTTGCTGACATGTGCTATGCTGATCAGCAGCATCTGTGCCTCATGCTGCAGCACACTCTGTATTATGCACAAGATCCCCAGTTCCATCCACCTCAAGGCAAGAGAGACCATCCCCCAGGTCAACTACGACATCCGTGTCTAATCCTACCCTGCACTCTACGGACATGTGCGTTACAACTCCCATGATACTTGTCCACATCCAGGGTGCTCTGCTTCTACATCCGGTGACCAGGCCACATCAACGTCCAACAGAGATGGGGGGAATGGATCACTGCCAGCTGCAGGATGACCTTCTCAATCCACGCACACACTCAGGATGCAGCCCACAACCACAACACAACCTTGTGGCACTGTGATCCAACACCCCATTGTGCCATCTCCATGCATCCAACCTTGGCCGGCCCACCATTCTCCACATCCACCTGACTCAAGCATGCAGGACATGGTTCTGTCACGTGTGTACACATACCTGGGAGTAGCACCCCAGGATACTCCACATGATCCCTGACCTCTGCGCATGACTGTTGCTCTTCTAAATAGGTCTGTAGGCACAGTTGTGCGGGCACCCCCTCAGCTGGTTGGGCCCATCACGGGTGAGTATGGTGCTCCATGTCTGTATTGGATGATACATTGTGACCCATGTGTGTCCTGTGCCAGATTCAGACCCCAGGGTATGGATGGTTGGAGTTACTTCTGAAATCAGGCATGGTTTGACTTTACAACACACACATGTAGTGGAATAATGCAAAATGACGGCATCATCTCGTGATTGTGATGATTTTTATTTGTGGTGGGGTACGTGTTTGGGGGGATGACAAGAGGTGCTTGGCGGGAGTGTAGAATCCAAAGTTCACAGGGGGAGTTGGTATCTTTGCCATTGGAAGTCATCAGAGTCTATGCCACAGTCTTTGTCAACATTGGTCAGACAGTGACCAGCAAGGCCATGTGGCAGAGAATGTCATTTGCTGATGTGCTGCTGTTGGGCCAGAGGGCCAGGTGCCAGGCCAGGTGACCTGGGAGATGGTGATGTTCCGCTGACTCTCACGGTCTTTTGCGTGGACGACCCACCTTCCTGCGGGGACCCTCAGAAGCAGGCCGTGACGATGCTTGTGATGCTCCGTCGGATGAATCCTCCTCTTCCTGATCCCTCCCTGTGGGTGGTGATGTTCTTCGCCTGGTGGCACAGGGAGGGTTGCTCATGTTTTGGGCAATCCAACGGAGTACACGGGTCATGTCCGTTTGCACCGCCACAAGCTCAGCCTGTCTTGCCTCCATCCGTCCTTGGTGTCGCTGTTGACATTCATGTTGCTCGGCCTGCAGGGTCTTCATCTCCTCGAGGGTCCCCTTGATGTCTGTGAGGGTGGACGCAATCTGGACCATGCCCCTGGCGTCATGCCGGTATGAGTCCAGGATGTTGCTGACGTGTGACATTACCGGTTCCTGAGCCAACTGGTCAGGATCGCGCCTCCACCGTCCTCCACTCCCACCACCCCTGCCCACTTGCGCCTGGCCTGCCGTTGTGGGCACATCGGGTCTCCGGGACCCCTGAGGGATGGCATTTGCGGTGTCGCCTGCCTGCTCCTGGGTGCCCGGAGAACCTTGTCCCTCCTGGACAGACTGGCTGCGTTGTTGTGTGCGGGCAGGGCTCCTGGGTGTCTCCTGGGATGTGGCAGGAATGGGGGTGGTGGTTGGCACAGTTGTAACTGACGCAGGTGCTGCAGGTGGTTGGACATCAGAGGGGCCAGGTTGGTCTGGGTCATCCACGGAGTGGTGAGAGTCGTCGCTGCCGGTGGGGTCCTCTTCACGCAGAGCCTGGTCCTATGAGTCTTCCCCCCCAGTGTTGGGGGGAGATCGACGACGTTGACCTGTGTGTGAGAGAGACAATGTTAATTGTGTTACATGCGACATCCATGTTTCATTCATTTTTGAGTTGGCACAGTTCCTCCTGGTGGTTGGATTTGGCTTGCATTCCTCTCACAGTGCACTTGTGCATGGGTATGTCCCTTGGCCACAGCTTTCGACACTTTACCTATGTGTGACACAATCTTAGTTGATGCATCTTTTTGGAACGCAGTCAGCAGTGTAGTGAGCGGGCGTAGCAAGCCATGCAGAGCCGCCTTACGTGTTGCACTGTACGCGGCCAAATGGTGTTTTTTCCATGCTATTTGAGAATGCAGGTAGGTAACTTAAGCATTTGTGACAGGGTTCTGACAAACACAGTGGGTGGGTATACTGGGTGTAAGGTTAGGTTTGTGCCTGCAGCACGGATGTACTCGTGCACAGATTGACACATGGCCCAGTGTTTATCAAAGGTTGAAGGGGGGGTTCACGCACTGCCAAACCTTGTCTACATGCACACAGTCCACCTGCTGATGAGCGGACATGGCCACACCACCGAAGGGTGATTTGGTCTCCCTCTGTCTCCCTTTCTCCCTCCCTCTGTCAGCCTCCTCCCTCTGTCCGTCTCCCTCTGTCTCCCTTTCTCCCTCCCTCTGTCACCCTCCTCCCACTGTCCGTCTCCCTCTGTCTCCCTTTCTCCCTCCCTCTGTCAGCCTCCTCCCTCTGTCCGTCTCCCTCTGTCTCCCTTTCTCCCTCCCTCTGTCAGCCTCCTCCCTCTGTCCATCTCCATCTGTCTCCCTTTCTCCCTCCCTCTGTCAACCTCCTCCCTCTGTCCGTCTCCCTCTGTCTCCCTTTCTCCCTCCCTCTGTCAGGCTCCTCCCTCTGTCTGTCTCCCTCTGTCTCCCTTTCTCCCTCCCTCTGTCAGCCTCCTCCCTCTGTCCGTCTCCCTCTGTCTCCCTTTCTCCCTCCCCCTGTCAGCCTCCTCCCTCTGTCCGTCTCCCTGTGTCTCCCTTTCTCCCTCCCTCTGTCAGCCTCCTCCCACTGTCCATCTCCCTCTGTCTCCCTTTCTCCCTCCCTCTGTCAGCCTCCTCCCTCTGTCCGTCTCCCTCTGTCTCCCTTTCTCCCTCCCTCTGTCACCCTCCTCCCACTGTCCGTCTCCCTCTGTCTCCCTTTCTCCCTCCCTCTGTCAGCCTCCTCCCTCTGTCCGTCTCCCTCTGTCTCCCTTTCTCCCTCCCTCTGTCAGCCTCCTCCCTCTGTCCGTCTCCCTCTGTCTCCCTTTCTCCCTCCCTCTGTCAGCCTCCTCCCTCTGTCCGTCTCCCTCTGTCAACCTCCTCTCTCTGTCCGTCTCCCTCTGTCTCCCTTTCTCCCTCCCTCTGTCACCCTCCTCCCTCCCTCTGTCTGTCTCCCTGTGTCCACCTCTGTCTCCCTCCCTCTCTCTCCCCCCCTCCCTCCCTCTGTGTGTCACCCTCTGTCACCTCAGCCCAGCTTCCTGGGTACACACAGTTTGCAGGTCTTTCAAAGGCCATTGGCTTGTTCATGTGGGTTTGTTTCTTATCTCCGGGCACCCATTGGGCGGAGTGTCTGAGTCTGCGCTGCTGCTGTGGCAGTGTGTGCTGACACTCTTTCAAAGTGATGCGTCTTCATTAGCTGCTGTTATGTGCAAATTGTGCCTTCATACCCATGTCATCCTGCAACACGGCCACCATTTGCAGGCAACACAGTACTGTGTGGGGACACACTGTTTGTATGGCTGTGCCCTAGGCCATATGGGCTGAGGGCATTGTTGTGTGCTTCAGAGTTACTCTATGTTAGTTTTGAGGCACACCCTCCCGGCATCGGGGACATCCTGTCTTGTGTTGGTGTTTTGTGTGGCCTGTGACTTGGCATGGCCTTGCTTGGGGCATGGGGCATGGAGGCGCTAGTGGCATGTGTGTGTTTTTGGAGTGTGGTTGTGTCCGGTGCTGGCTTTGGGGGGTTGCGTGCATGATTGGTATTTTGGTTGTGTATGGCGTTTCCCCCATGTGAGGTGAGTTGTTTGTGTACTCACCAGGTTCTCAGACTCCTTCTACTCCGTCTACTCCCTCCGGTGGCAGCGTGGCCATCACCTTTTCCTCCCAGGGATGGTAGTGTACCGGTCTGCGGGGCGGCCCTCCTCCAGTGATGTTCCCCTGGTTGTGATCGTCCGTCATTTTGCGGCGGACCGTCCTCCGCAGATCGTACCACCTGGCTTGGCACTCATGCCTGGTCCTTCTGGTGGACCCAACAGCATTCACAGAATTGACAATCCTCTCCCACATAGCTGATTTTTCGGATATGCTGGTCCATCTGACCAATGTTCCAAAGAGCTGTGGCTCGACTCTGACGATTTCGTCGACAAGGACCTCCAGCTCCTCCTTTGTGAACTTTGGATTCTTGTTAGTGGGCATGGTGTGGGGTGTGGGTGTGGATGGTTGTGGGGGTGTGGGTGTGGATGGTTGTGGGGGTGTGAGTGTGGTTGTGAAGGTGTGTGTGTGTGAATGTGATGAGGGGGTGTTTGTGATGGTGGTTGTGTGAAGGAGTGCAAGTGTAAGGTGTATTGATAGATGTAGTATGCTGCAGTGCGTTGTCTCTGTGGTCTGGCAGTAGTGGATCTGTTGCAAAGGATCATGGTTTGTGTGTGTTGGGCCTTTTTATTGGTCCATTTGTGGGTGTGGCTGTGTTTGAACTTTGGGTGGGTGTGTTATAAGGAGTGGTTGTGTTTTGGGCCTCTGTTTAGCTGTTTGGCAGTTGCAGGTCAGTGTATAGGATGCATTTGGGCTTGTTGGATATGTTTTGTGGTGTTGTGTGCATCGAATTGACTCTACTTGTGTTGTTTTGGTTTGTCCTGGTTCAGTACGAGTGGTTTTTGTGTCTGTACGGTGCGAACATGGGCCATGTTGTTGTACAGTGCTGTCCTTTGCTATGGCTTAGTACGACTCGTACATGCGCGATGTTGGGTGAGGGTGCTGGTGTAGGGGCCTGGGGTAGGGTGTGTACAGACACGGGCAGGGTGTTGGTCCGCACCGTCCATCGGTGGTGGTGTTTCGCACCGTACATACGGGGGGGCTGGGTGTACGCTCCGTACATACACGGGTGGGGGTACGCTCCATATATACTGATCGTACTTGCGCGGTCGGACTTCATTTTTCCGATTCGTACTGTAAATCGTCCGGGGATGTGACGGACACATTTTCCGACCCGAGGACGTGTGGGGAAATTTTCCCAATGCGATTCGTATGGACTTTTTCCCATGCGAATCGTACTTGGCAGTTTGTATGCTACTTGTACGATTCGTACGGAAAAAAATCCGGATACGATTCGTACGGGGGAAATTTTTCCAGGATCAGAATCGGCCCCTAAATATGTTAAATAATAAAATTCATATAAAAAAATAAAGTAGATTTAATATAATTTAAAAAAAATATAATAAATAAACCTAGTTAAAAAAGTTAAACACACATACAGAATAATTCCTATATATTAACGTAAAACAATTAATACACTTTTAATTTGTCTTATAATTACTAAATTATATACAAATATATATATATATACATATATATGTATATATATATATATATTATATACGTGTGTAAAAATAGCATAAAATCTAATTTACAAAAGCATTCTATTGTAAATTTAAACATTAAACTATTTAAAATCTTAAACTTAAATTTCCCACTCCCGTGAGTGCAACAGCAGGGAAAGTGTTGGATATGGGAGGGGTAAAAATTTACATTCCCACTCCAGTGAGGGCAACAGTAGGGAAAGTGTTGGATAACGGAGGGGTAAACATTACTATTCCAACTCCAGTGAGTGCAACAGTAGGGAAAGTGTTGGATAGCGGAGGGGTAAATATTACTATTCCCACTCCAGTGAGTGCAACAGTAGGGAAACTTTTGGACAGAGGAGGGGTAAAAATGACTATTCCCACTCCATTGAGTGCAACAGTAGGGAAAGTGATGGACAGCGGAGCAGTAAAAATGACTATTCCAAATCCAGTGAGTGCAACAGTAGGAAAAGTGTTGACAGTGGATGGGTAAAAAGTACTATTCCCACTCCAGTGAGTGCAACAGTATTGAAATTGTTGGTCAACAGAGAGGTAGAAATTACCATTCCCCCTCCAGTGAGTGCAACAGTAGGGAAAATCTTGGATAGTGGCCGGATAAAATGTAATATTCCCACTTCAATAAAAAGTGAGTACAAAAGTAGGGAAAGTGTTGGATTGCAGAGGAGTAACAATTAATATTCTCACTCCAGTCAGTTCAAAATTAAAAACGAACAAAATTTATAAAAAAGGAAATTATTTAAAAAACAAAATTAATTAAAATCTATATACATATGTTAAATATTCAAATATAAATATATTTAATATTACATTTAAAAAACATATTCTAATGTAAAATACATATAACAAATACCTACAAATATTATATGAAATAAAATAAAAAATATGTTCCAAATACATATTTTTACATTAAAAAATATTTAGAAACAAAAACATTAATTATTACATACATTTACTTTTTTTATTTCCTACCCTTTAACACCAAACAATTTACAACCCAAATCTAAAGTAAAAAAAATATGCTTCTTCAACTAACATCATTATTTACCAATTAAATAAATATTATCAATTAAAAAACTAATTAAAACTCATAACATTTATGCAACGTTCCACACTTTACCCCTATAGTGCCCATAGCTGAAAGAAAACTGTAAAACAATTAATTACACTGTTAAAACTTTAATTATAAAGTGAGTAAAATGTATTTACTCCCCACACTGTAACCCTATAACAATAAAATCCCCACACAAAAACATGGAAACAAATACCCTAATTAAATATAAATTAATTAATTAATATTAATGATCAACTAATTTTTATTAATTAAATATAAATTACTTCCCACCCTTTACCCCATAAACCCCACAACCCACACCTATAAAAACACACAATTACCCTAATTAATTATCAATTAGTTAGTTAATATAAATAATAACTGATTATTAATTAATTAAACATAAATTACTTCCCACCCTTTACCCCTATACACCCCACAACCCGCACCTAAAATTAGTTACATAATTTCCGTAATTAATTTTGTATTAATGAATTAGTATCAATTAAGAATGCATTATTAATTAATAAAAATAAATTAATTCCCACCATTTACCCCATAAACCCCACAACCCGCACCCAAATAAAAATCACACAATTACCATAATTAATTATCAATGAATTATTTAATATAAATTAACAACTGATAATTAAACATAAATTACTTCCCACCCTCTACCCGTAAACACCCCCAACCCGCACCTAAAATTAGTTACACAATTTCCATAATTAATTTTGTATTAATTAATTAATATTAATTAAGAACAAATTATTAATTAATAAAAATAAATTACTTCCCACCATTTACCCCATAAACCCCAAAACCCACACCTGAAAACAAAATCACACTATTACCATAGTAAATGATCAATTAATTAGTAATTACAAATGAACAACTAATTAATAATATATGTAACATAAATTGCTTCCCACCCTTTACCCCTATAAATCCCACAACCCACACCTAAAATTAATAAAACAATTTCGATAACTAATTTTCAATCAATTAAATAATATAAATTAACAAATAATTATTAATTAGTCAAAAATAAATTACTTCGCACCCTTTACCCCTATAAACCCCACAACCTGCACCTAAAAGAAATTAGACAATTACCATAATTAATTATCAATTAATTTATTGATTACTTCCCATGCTTTAAAATTTAAATCAAATAAATTAAAAATATTCATTAATTTATCATAATTAAATTACCTCCCACCCTATCGCCCTATAAACCCACGACCCACTACTAATGCAAAATTGTATTAAAATAAAATTCATAACTACAAAAAATGTTTTTTAACAAATATATTAAAAAGCATAAACAATACTCATACAAAAAACATACATCACATACATTTAAAATATAAACTAAAATACATAACACTAATTTAAAAATTGATAATTTAAACAGCTATATTTTAGCAAATAATATTAATGACTTATATTTTTAAATCAATATTTCTTACCTCAAATTCGATATTCTTGTACACGATATTCTTGCTGTCGATATTTCCGAATCACAATATTTCCAACTCAATATTTTGGGGCAGACTTACAAGAACTGACGCATCTCTGCATATTAGCAGAGATGCGTCAGTTAATTTGCAATGTGGCGTACCGTGGAGCAAGGATTGACAGATCAGTGATGCATCTGTTGGAGCAAAGGTGACCCATTGCTAAAGTCATGTTGCAAGCACGACGCAACTTGAGCAATCCTTCAGAATTCCTATTCCTATTTTGCTGCATCACTCCTTATGCTTGCTTCAAGCAGGCATAAGGTTTTGACGCAGTTGCGTCGTAGAAGTGATGCAGTGAAATTTTTTAGTTTTCACTGCATCACTTTTACAAGGCTTTCTTACATCAGAATGCCAACCCTGCATACATTATACCTGATGCAGGTAGAATGTAGTGCAGGGCTTTACAACGTGATGCATCTTCCTAGATGCGTCACGTTGTAAATGTGCCTCAACGTGGTGCATTGTTTACGACACAACTGCGTCACAAAAGTGCCACAACAGCAGCGTAAAAGTGTCACAAAGGGCTTGTAAATATGCCCCTCTGTCTCAGCACCATGGTCGATAACCTGCTGGTCAAGCCATACCTAAAGGTACGGCGCTGCCACACAACATAAAATTGCACAATATACAGAGGGGCCGATTCCGATCCTGGTCGGAAAGCACTCCGACCGAGTCGGATCCGGAGTGTTTTCCGACCGAGCCGGACCCCTACAGTCCGACCGAGCGAGTACGATGCGCACGTATGCTGTCGGACTCGGTTCGGTCGGACTCCCATAGAAGTCAATGGGAGACGGTCGTACGACGCGTACATGGGCTCCCATTGACTGAATGGGTACGTGTTGAACAAGAGTGCCCCCTACAGTGGGTACGCGTCGGTGCTACCCGCACGTACATGCCTGTGTTGGGGAGACCCATAGGTCTCCCCCTATGTCCGACTCATAGGGCTGCGGGTGTCAGGGAGTCCGAAGCGGACCCCCAAAGTCCGACACCGGGAGCTCTTGCGAACTGTAATCTCCGGCTCGCACAGGCTGTCCGACGCGTGCATCGTACTGGCTCGGTTGTAAATCGCAACCATTGCACGCCACGGTTAGCTTCCGACCGGGACGTATGGAGCAGTTCGGATCGGTCATTGATTTTCATGTAGCTCGTATCGTACTTGCTCACTCATACAGCTGTACGAGTTGGCCGGAAAACTCACGTACGGCTCGTTGTTTTGCCGGCCGAACCCGATTCGGTGCCCTTCCGACCGAGATCGGAATCGGCCCCCGAGTGTTAATGTTGAAAATGGATTCAAACTGGTTTATGAAGTGTAGCCACTGGTAATCATAACTTGCAAAATAATGCTGCCACCAGAAGCGCTGCAAGGTGGAGATAAATCAGGTGTTTCAAAATGCAAATTGGCATTTAGATGAAAAAATAAATGACTTACTGAATATTCTGAAGAGAGTCCTCATATTACCGCACTCAGTGAAGGTGGCTCAAGGAGAAGTGTTAAGGGCTGGGCTTATTGAGTCCTTCATATCTGAAATGATGCATTCATAAAGTTGTCAAATGATGCTCAGAACAACTTACAAGGAAAATAGGAAGCCAAGAACGGCTCTTGGAATAGTGAAATTATTTAGATGACTACAAAGAAAGTCATGTTTCCAGCTCTCATTAAGGATGAGGCGGAGGCTAGCATGTCACAAGGTCTCACAGACGAGTTGTAAATATCAAGCCCCAAGGAACCACCCACTGTGTCAGTAAGTTCCACACTGGTCTACAATACTGCTGTGTTCCTGAAACCAACATCACCTTTTGCTACCACCAAGAAACAAAATATTAGCGATATGTGGTCTACATGGATAGAGACATTTGATGATTTCATTGATGCACTTTATGAGACAGATAAAAAAAAATGATCAAGTATCTCAAAAATCTTGCTGGTGAAGGTGTGAAAGAAGTCTTAAAGAAAATACCGCTAACTGATGAATAAATTACATAGTGTCAGATTAAAGAAACACTGAATCCCAAATTCAATCCAGCACCGAACGTAGATTATGAAACATATATTTTCAGCCTAGAATGCCAAAATGTTGGTGAAACAATTGATGAATTTGTGAGAAGTCTTGATATGATCATCAAGCACTGTAAGTTCAATGAGTTTATTCATGAGAAAGCTATGTGGTTTAAATTTCTTGATGGATGCTTATCAGTTTCGTTCAGATGATGAATGCAGAGAGAAACTCTTGGGGGCAAAATTACAAACAGCGTCAGTCTTTTGGTGGGGGGGCATTCGTGTTCTAGCCACTGCTGCACCAGGGTTCTGACCATCCAATTAGGACTTGGGCGGTCGGACTGTATTTAGACCTCCAGGGAACCACCATTCCCTGTAGGTGGCGCAACAGTCAGGGGCTATGTACTATGCAAGCGGCGCCAGTGCAGCACCTCCATGCATATTACAAGTTTTAGGGTAGCCAGCAGTTTCATGGAGGTCTTTCCTCAATGAAAAGGCTGGCAGTGCTGAAACAAAAGTGGCCCTAAAGGGGCCCCTATGCCCCATCAGCTTGGGGGTTTCTGTTGGGAGGCACAACATGTCCTCCCCGTGTGCATGTGCCCAGGTTCCTGCATGACATGGACTTTCGAGTCCATGCCATGCAGGAACCTTGTGTGGCGTTCCCATTGCGGTGTCTCTCTCAAAGGCCCCTCCACCTTTGAAAGACACACTGTAGTGGGAACACCACGCTGCCCCCCCACCAGACCACAAAAGTGGTTGTAATCTAACGGGCAGGCAGCAGCGACCTTCGGTCGAGCGGTGGCACAGCAGATGGCACTGCTGCGCCACCACTCTGCCAAAAGTCATAAATTGGTCCTTAGTCTGGAGTGAGTGTTGTGGTCTGCTAGAGCTGAGGAGTGTGATGGAAGACAAACAGCTGGCACGGAGTCTGGAGGTGCCCAGAGTGAATCAGTCATGATTATAAAAAGCCAGCCAAAGTAAAATGACTGAAGTACACAAATCGCTGTCTACAAGTAACAAGAGCTAGGTTTTAAATGTGGATTTTTGTTTCCATACAAAGGTAAATGCCCCATTTTTGGATAGACCTGTAAAGGCTGTGGGAAAGAGAACCATTTGCATCTTGGCACGAACACAAATTGGCCACAAAAACATTCCAGAGGCAACGTTTGATGAACTCCCACAAGGCTAAATGGCTAAATCAATTGAGAAAAATGAACACTGAACAAAGTCGATTGTCATCTATATCACCAACAAAAAGTTCTTCCGCCTCAATCTCCACTGAAATTGAGGAAGACGGTTGCGCCCTGTCATTGTTTAGCTCAGAGAAATGTGTGCATGCTGGACTGGCTGCAAGTGAGGAAAAATGTCAGCCAAAGCAACAAAGTCATTCATACATTGTCCAAAATGACATTGAAAATAAATGACTGCTCAATATCTTACATCATCGACGGTGGTGTACTAATAAACATATTGTCTGAAGAGAAATACAATGAAATATAGCCATTGCCTCTTCTTACACCATCAAAAGCCAAAGTGTATACTTGGGCTGCATCAACATCCATAAAAAATCAAGGTTCCTCTGTAGCTACATTGAAACACAAGAAAATGAAGGTGCAAGCACCCACCCATGCCCATGCGCAGCGGTAAGTGCCTGTCTGCTCAGTTTTAGCGCTGCTGCTGATTTCTGTGAATTAAAATATGAATTGTCACCATGAAATAATGAGTCTGTTTCGTTCATTGTTTCATGGTTTTGGAATGCTAAAGACACTGAAAGAAAAATTACATATTAATGACAATGTCCATCCTGTTGCTCAGTCATATGAATGAGTTGCTTTTCATTTATAAAAAAACTTGAATCATTACTTAAGCATGACATTATTGAGCGTTCAACAGGTCCAACGGCAAATATTTTCTGGCCAACATCTATGAGGCTAATCGGGCGATAGTTGACAGGTAAGAGCGGGGAACCCTTTTTATAGATTTGTATTATTTCCGGCCCTGTCCAAGTGGTGGGGATTGCCATGCCTTGTAATATGGCATTAAACAGAATGGCCAGATAAGGGGCCCAAATAGTGGGTTCAGAGCAGAAGAGGTCGCCAGGGATCTTGTCCAATCCTGCCGCTTTTGCAGGTGTTATCTTTCCTAAGGCATCGGTGACTTCTCTCACCGAGATTGGGGGGACATCTTCAGGAGTTAAGCCTGGGTGCAGTGGCTCTCCTGCATAAGAAATAAAGCAACTTTAACTTTGAAACTCCTGAGTGTGGCGTACTTGTTCAAAAAACAATAATTCTAGGCCACTGGTTTGGCCTCACGCTCGCATCCGCTGTTGTGCACGTCGTTTCTGGAACCACATTGTTATTATATAAATATATTATCTACTGGCGGTCGCCAGTAGATAGTTATAGTTAGGACCGTGTTTCCATAGGAAATCTGAAAATTCTATTTTGAATAACTTTGGCGCCGGTTGACGAATCCTCGCGAAATTTTCAAAACTAATGGGGCGCTCCGTTCAGCTTCTACCCTGAAAGTCTCGGGGGGATTCGTCAAGCGGGGGCCGAGAAAAAAGGGGGTCCTCAAACGCGTTTTCCCCATGCATTTTTCCATAGGACCTTTAGTCGAAGTTACAGCCCGAACGGCTGAACAGAATTACTTGAAATTTGGCAGAGAGGTGGTCCTCAGGTCAGGGAAGTGCCTTTTGCATGTATGGAGTCAATCTGTTCAGTAGTTCCTGAGAAAATTGCAGTTAAAGCACATAAATATCTATAGCCGCACACCGTGCGCGCACCGTGCGCGCACCCTAACGTGCGCGAGCGTAATTCTGATTGGTGGTTGCATGTCAGTCAACGTTCGAATCGGTCGAAATCAGGCAGTGTCAGCTGCCATTTTGTTTGTTGTGGGTGCGAGAGTGAAAAAGAGAGGTGGCGAACGTGAAAAGGGGGCAGGGTAGAGAGTTCCTGACCCCCTAGCCTTTGTCAGGGGGTCCCTAAAGGACCTCGAAGGGTGAAAACATATATATATATTTTTTTTAAATCGCGGGGTGCGCGCACGGTGATAAACCATTAAAAAAAAAAATTTTATAGTTAGGAATTAGCATTTAAAAAACCTTGCAAATTCACTTAAAAAACCATAGGTTTCACACATGTTATAGTTAGGTGGACATTTCACTCGTAAAAAACCAATGAAATTCCACCGTTATAGTTAGTTCAGATAACTATAACTCGCGCGACCGCCACTCTATCACAAGGATGATGTCATCAGTGATGTCATGAGTGATGCCACTGACCATGTCATGAGTGATGAAATATGTGACGTCATGAGCACTGGATTGCGGGCGCGCGAGTTATATTTATCTGAACTAACTATAACGGTGGAATTTCATTGTTTTTTTACGAGTGAAATGTCCACCTAACTATAACATGTGTGAAACCTATGGTTTTTTAAGTGAATTTGCAAGGTTTTTTAAATGCTAATTCCTAACTATCAAATATATTTTTTTTAATGGTTTATCACCGTGCGTGCACCCCGCGATTTAAAAAAAAAAACATTACAGTAACCATGGACATATATGCATGTTGCTGTGAAAGGGGGTTGTCTTTCCACGTATTTCTTTACAGCACCTAGCTCTAGGTGGTGTAATTGCCATGGAGCTCAGACAGAAAATCCTTCTATCTACACCGTATCAACGATTGGTTCTCAAACAGGATATGGCTCAGTGCTAGAGGTTGCATGAGGGAGCACAGTATGTTTCTACTAAGAACATAAAACAAATGGAGATTGATAGGTTATTAGAGGTAAGTAAATTAGATGTGAAGGAAAAAAAAATTCTGATGGATTCAAAGTAAAAGTAACAGATAATTATTTTCTATTACTAGAAAGGCTGAATCATGTATTGATTCTTAACAAAATTGGGGATTTCAAATAGGGTAATTTACCAACATGAGCATGTTTTCCTCCTTTATACAAGACGTCTTACAACAAATCTATGTTAAAAGGCAAGTCTTGTTAGGGATCTAAGCAAATACATGTTTTATCTTATGGTGAGTGCATTAATAGTTAAGATGTACCTTTAGAGAATGAGGTCATTCGGGACATAAAATACTGCAGCAGTTTGTGAATTATTCAAATAATGCGGCAAAGAGCATCATCTGTATTTTTCTGATGGAACATTTTTTAAGCTAACTCCAAGAAAGGACATACATTTTAGTCATAATCTCCACATTTCTTCATATCTGGTGTTGGAAATCATGATCTGTTTGTAGTGTTCCCCTACTTTTTGCACCATTTGAGACCCCTGGATGTTGGTATTCTGACTCTGAGAGTACCCTGGACTCTGCTGTGGAAAGGCTCAGGACCAGTGCTATGTTAAAAGCACACACATGCATTAGGGTGCACTATGTGTTAGGGTACACCTATATTTGGCATGGCTTACCCTATAAGTCCCTAGTAGATAATAGGGCCAGGGGGATTATAACCTCTTTTAAGTCCTTAGAATATAACAGTGCATGGCAGTTTACAGGCCAGCAGACTTTGTTGCACTGGCATGTGTGCACTGCTGAGAGCCTGAGTTCATTTTAAAAGCAGCAGCTCTGCTTTTAAATGAAAATTGTGCCCAAAATCAACTTTGGTGATAGAGCAACTTAAACGTTGATAATCTGCATTATTTACACATATTACAGATTTTGGAGTGGACTCCCTGCAAGCTGCAGGTTAATAGAGCTCACCTGCATCCTCTCCACCAAGAGTCCCCAGCTGGAGCGCATTCAGTGAACTTTTAAGGATTTGGCCAGGTGCACTGCGGGAATTGCAGCCCCAACCTTCCAAAGACCATCCAGGAGATTCCATAACATGGGAGTTGTGCTTTGGACCCACAAGGATACCTGCAAGAAATACCTTGTGATGTTTGGAGAAGCTTGGAGAACTTTTGGGAAAAAGCTCCAGAGGGAGACAGACTCGACAGGGAGAGCCAAGCCAGCCTCCTCCAACTGTGACCCGGCCTCGACTGCTGGTTCCTCCTGCTGAAAAGCTCGGGAGCTGTGTCTTCCAGGATTTGACCAGGGCCTTGCGGACAGGTTCCTCCCGCTGAAAATCTCCGGAGCTTTGACTTCCAGGATTTGACCAGGGCCTTGCGGACACTCAAGCCAGTGAACCCTCTCAGAGTCTGGCCTGGTGAGGAACAGCGAGGGGGTTTGAAGAAAAAGCTCCACAAATGTTTCTAAGAGTGAAGGTTAAAATTTTATGGGGCCTCCCCCTTAGTGTATCCGGCTGGAGCTCCATCATGGCCAGCCTGAAACTTTGACTGTATCCCGGTCAAGCATGACCAGATGTCCCAGAGTGGCGCTATAGGCATTCAAGCACTCCAAAGTGGTTATTTCTTTTACATTTATATCTCCGGTTCTCTACATTGTATGTTTGTTATTTTGGTGTCATTTTAAAGAACAAATTATTTACTATTTTTATAAATTAGTGTGGGAATTTTAATGTGTGCTGTGACTTTATTATTTACTGAAATGATGTTTGTAAATGCGTTACATACCTGTCTCCTAAGTGAAGCCTGCCTGCTCTCAGCCAAGCTACCAAGGGTTGAGAATGGAAATAATTTATTGAGACCTGTTCTGAGCCCTAGACTATGTTAGGAGCCTTATTGCCAGTGCTAGATATATATTTGCCAATAAATAACCCACTTTCCAACATCTGGTTATCCTAACTTTAGAATTCTGTGAAAGTTCCACTTTTAAGCATTAGTGCGCACCAATCCGATTGGCACAGTTATGATGTAATGCTTTGCAAAATAATTTTGAATCTTGTAACATAATCATTCAAAATGATATGTACACTGTAATGGTTGCAAAAACCACTAAAGATATATTTAAAAAAAACATTAGCACACCACCTGTGCAATTCCTCAGAGTACATGTATTGTCTATTTAAATTACCTAATTGGGTTATTTAGCTTTGATGTAAGAATATGGTAGATTGCGTAGAAAATTTTCAATCTTATTGGAATTAAATGTCATGCGTGAACTGCAGTCTGAATTTACAACATCAAAAATGTGTGACCAAAATATATGGTCTGGCAGGACAGCATCTTAATAGCGTTGTAGTGACTTATGGAATGGAACAGTGCATTTTGCCTTGTAGGAAAACCCTTTTTATCTATTAATACATCACCCTTAAAGTGTGCCTTGTAAGCCCACATGCCTAGGTCCTTAACATATAAAAATAATATATGTAGTATACTTATATACAATACATACATTACACAGTGTAGGTATAGTTGGGTCAAACTTTCCTTAGTAAAATCATTATATTTATTGCACCATTTGATGAATCTGCAAGACACTTTCCCAAAAAAGTATATCCACCTCAGCTCATTCTCTATAATGTTTGCGCTTTCCACTGTTCCTTATGTGGAGGCCAAAAGGGGGGGGGGGGGGTCCTAAAACATTGATTTCCCATAATAATTCCCATAGGAATCTATTCTCTCTGATTCCAAAAAACGACTGTAAGAAATTATACCAAATTTGAAAAAAACATTATAATTTACTCAGGATGCATATTTTTTATAATTTGGTGTAAATACTTTCACATTTAAAAAGGTGCTCAGCTTGGGCCTGAAGTGATTAAAAAGTTAGGTATATCAGGAAGGTTGATACCTCAGGAGTCCTGCAGCACCCAAATACCAAAAATATGGCCTTTTTGCAGATGAGATTTTTCACTCCTGTTAGCTGTTTCCGTTGTGCTGGACTTGAACCAGTTCTGCAGTAGCAAATTATATTGTGCGCTGGCGACAAGTTAGAAATTGTTTTTCTGCCACCATTACTAGACCCAGGGACTAAGTCCCTCTGTTCTGAAATTGTAAAAAAAAAAAAGATGTAAGGGGGCAGGTTAGGGACAATCTGATCCCCTTTTACTTCTACTTGTGAAGGAAACCAAAACAGACCCACGGGGTCAAAATAAAATAGAAATTGTGCTGCAAGTCCTGCAGTACTCATGGGCAACCCAGCTAAGCCCTCCTTTTAAGTACTTCAGTATTCCTGCGGGAGTAACTGCACAAGCTTCAAACCTGTTGGTGCCACTGTACCATGCAAGCTTGATTGGGGTACGCTTGCACACTACTGCAGTCCCTCTGGATTGAATTTTAAGCACAGGTACCCTGGTACACTGAAAGAAATATTAGTTGGGTGTCCATGTAGATTGGGCAAAGATTCTTCATGGATGCCTAAAGGAAGTTGACCCCCTCGCTGAGGGTATTGCCTGGGCTAACTACCTTGACTATACATTGCCAAAGGCCTTTAATAGTGTGGGGTTGGCTGCCAGTGTCAGGGTTGGCAGAAGCACTTAATGCTGTTACACAGCAGAGGTTTGTCCACCAGATGCGAAGGTGGCTGCAGGGACTGACAGCTGGCCCTGTGGCCAACCCACTACTGCATACGGCCTGAGGATGTATAGTAGGGGAGTTGACTGAATAGAAGGCAAAACACCAAACAATCATTGAAGCAATGTTATAGATAGGTATGGTAATACGATAATCCCTTACATTAAAAAAAAGATAAATCCACAAAAAATACCAAAGGTTATGGTGACTTTAAATGAAAACAAATTCAACAAATTCACAGAAAAAAAATAACATTTGTGTGTGAATTTCCCTGGTCCATAACTGTCAACAGTTATACATTTCTTTTACATTTATGATGGGGTGGATAGGATGACAACAATTCTATCAATACTATCCACACACAGTTAATTCTATACATTTCTTATTTTTTTTTTCCTATTGGTCCTCATTTGCCTCGGTTAACAAAAGATAATATTCCGTACTCCGGGGCCTCCCTTAGAATAGCACCAGCCAGAGATCTTTGTTCCAAACCATGGATGGTTGACTCTGTACCTTGATTACAGTTCTCCAACCATAGGTAACTTAATTTCACACAGTCACCTATGAAGCCACCAAAGGAGTGATCAAGCAGTATAGTATAGAGGCCTAATCATGGGACTAAATTTAAGTGGAGAGCTTTGCCCAATTCTTGTAGGGAAGCCAAAACTTGTTACGCTTATTCTTAGATACCCTGCCCAACCGATTAGTATACTTTACTGACATCATCCATTCTATTTTATTCAGAGGAGCTGATTTTACCGAATTTTTACAGATTTCTCTACGGGCCAAAAGTATCAGATAGAAAATAATTTTTTTTATGTTGTTCGACAATATTTCATAATGATCCGGGATCCCAAAGAAAACAAGAACTTTGCTTACCTGGAGTGTCTCTACAAGTATTATGGATATAGTATTACTCACGTCTACCCAAAAACCCTGAACTTCAGGGCATTCCAGAAACATGTGAGTGTTGTCTCCTTTTTCTTTGCCACACTTTGGACAGCTCGGCGTAGGACCTTTCCCCAATTTGGACAGTTTATACAGAGTCCAATAAACCCTGTGAAGACAGAAAAGGTGGTTCCACCTTAAATTTGCGTATAGAAAGTTACAAGATACTTGCCATAAATCTTCCATCTGTTCTCCGGGAAAGATCTTCTCCCACAATATCGATGGTCAATTGAAGTCTCTGTCTGCTAAATCCATTAAAAGGCAGTAACAACTCTCCACCTCTTTTTTCCGAGTCACATTCGTCATCATCAGAGATTCCAATTTGTTTGATATTCCAACACCAGGACCGACAGTGAGGAACCAACTTTTTATTTGAAGATATTTAAATCTTGAAAGCTGATTGTTCGCTATTCCTTGACTCTCATCCCAGGAAATCAGGGCCCCTTCTAGTGTCAATTGTCCCCAGTTTATTATTCCTGCTTTTTTCAATGGAAGAGCCAGGCTATCCTCGGACCACTTCAGAGAGCCGGGCAAGTTCCAGATGAGAGCCATTCCGCTGTAGTAATTTAGTTTTAATTCTTTCCTGATTTTATACCATGTCTCCGCAAAAGACTGCAGAATCTTAAGTCTCACTTTTTTGAAAAAACGCAGATCTTCATATTTATGTATAAATCCATGTTCTCCCTCTTCCACATCCTGAAGCATTGCCTTAAACATTTTCCCGACATCGGAAACATCTGGTATACTAAATAGCATTTTCCCTGCTTTTGAAAAAAATACCCAAGCGTAATACGATCAATCCGGCAATCATAGACCCCCTTTATCATACTGCCACCTTAGCTTCTTCCCTGCGATACGGGCCCCTTTTGAGGCCCATATAAAACTGATAATTTTAGATTGAGCCTTTTTGAGCCATTCTTCCTTTAAACTAAAAGCCATACAAATATTCTGAAACATGAAGGTGTAATTAGGAAGAATGGACATTTTCACGAGGTTAATTCTCCATATAATGTCAAAGGAAGATGGGCCCTACTTAGTAATAATTTTCCCACTTCTTTATTAACCTTATGAAAGTTGGATTCCGGGATTTGTTCTACTTTTGAAACAAAATTAATGCCCAAGTATCTCATCTCCTCCTGGATACAATTCAAATGTGAGTTAATATTCCAAGTCATTACTACCATTTTACTTCCATTTATCTCATATACTGGATAACACCGAACCGTGATGCCAGTTCGTAAACCACAGGTAGTGAGCTGTCAACCTCGGAGGAATAAACCACCAGGTCATCGGCATATAGCCCAACTTTTTTCTCCCAGCGTCGGAATTTAAAAGAGGGAATACTCTCATGATTTCTTATCTTTTCCGCTAAGGGCTCAATATATATATTAAATAGGAGGGGAGATAAAGGACACCCTTGCCTAGTCCCCCTAAAGATGTTAAATGATTTTGAGAGATTTCCGTTCACTAAGATTCTAGCTGAAGGATTTCTCTCCAAGATTAGATAGTTTTAGAATCTTCTGTAGATAGGATAAAATTTACCCTACCAAAGGCCTTGGCTGCGTCCACTGTGATCACTGCCAGAGGTACTTTATATGTGGTGGCTATATTTAAGGCACCAATTGGATTGTATGTAAGATCTTTAATTCCCCTGCCTCGTACAAACCCCTTCTGATCTTCATGGAGGAGATTACCCACCACCCCATTAAGCCTATCTGCCAAAATTTTCGTAAAGATTTTATAATCTGAATTAAGTAGTGAGATAGGCCTGTAAGAATCACAGCAATTTTGTGGTTTATCTGGTTTTAGTATCAACATCACAGTGGCATCATCCCAGGACGGTGGGATCTCCCTACCATTTTCAAAGAAAGCTGATAGCAACTTAACCATAATCGGGATTTGATAATCCCCTAACTTTTTATAAATCTCCATAGGGAGACCGTCCGGACCTGCTGCTTTGTTTGATTTCCCTGCTCTTATGGAGTTTCTTATTTCACCTATTGTTATTGAGCTAATAATAGCTCCCCTCTGGGCATCGGGAACTTTACGTGGGGTATCTTGACCCAACCATTCTTCCACCTCACCCTCCTTCGTGGTTAGATCTTCCAAGTATACTTCTCCAAAATAGTTCAGGAAAGCCTCCTCGCTACCTTCTCTTGTCACAATTGACTCCCTATGCCTCTTTGCTTTAGTTCTTTAGTTCTTTAATAAAGTATTTTACCTGATCATTTTTCACCTTCCACACAAGTAGTTTACCACATCCTTCTCCATAATTAAAATGGGCAAGTTTACTAGCTTGCCACCTTAATTATTGAAACAGTTGAAAGAATGTGTTTAAGTCATACAGACGATTTTTTAGGAATATTTTTAGTTTGTGAAAATAGACACTTAGAAAATTTTCTGGTGAAAACCACACAATGGATTCCTATGGAAGGAAAGACAAGTTACTGGTAAGTACGCTTAGAAATACTTTTCAGGGTCTGTGCTGGGCTAAAAGATGCAGCACTGGGTTCTCTCCTGATTACAGGTGAGTAAATCGGAATTCGTAGTTCGGCTGATTTTAGAGGAATATTTGTACGTTTCAAAAATGGACACCTCGAAAATTTTCTGGTGAGAACCACACAATGGAATCCTATGGAAGGAAATATAAGTTACTGGTAAGTACGCTTAGAATTACTTTTCAGGGTCTGTGCTGGGCTAAAAGATGCAGCACTGGGTTCTCACCTGATTACAGGTGAGTAAATCGGAATTCGTAGTTCGGCTGATTTTAGAGGAATATTTGTACATTTCAAAAATGGACACTTTGAAACTTTTCTGGTGAAAACCACACAATGGACTCCTATGGAAGGAAATACAAGTTACTGGTAAGTACGCTTAGAATTACTTTTCAGGGTCTGTGCTGGGCTAAAAGATGCACCACTGGGTTCTCTCCTGATTACAGGTGAGTAAATCGGAATTCGTAGTTCGGCTGATTTTAGAGGAATATTTGTACGTTTCAAAAATGGACACTTAGAAAATTTTCTGGTGAAAACCACACAATGGAATGGATAGCTATGGAAGGAAATACAAGTTACTGGTAAGTATGCTTAGAATTACTTTTCAGGGTCAGTGCTGAGCTAAAAGATGCAGCACTGGGTTTTCTCCTGATTACAGGTGAGTAAATCTGAATTCGTAGTTCGGCTGATTTTAGAGGCATATATCCGTACAATGGTGAAGGAAGGGGGAGGGGCCTGACCTGTGCAAACACACCCTGTGGCGCGTTTTAAGTTGGGGAATTAATTCGTCTTCAATCCTGTGGTCCCCTGGGGGCCAACTACCCCACAAGGTACCTCCAGTATGCGCCAGGGAGCTGCATTGCAGAGAGGTATTCAGAGGCCACGCCTCTTTTTACAACACTCTGCCATAGCAAACAGCAGTGTCCCGGGGGTGGGCACCCCGTGACACTGCAGGAGCCGGCCCTAGGGGGTGGCAGTCCCCAGGGCCATCTTTGGCTCCAGGATGGGGGCCCCGCGGCCCCCCTCCCACTGAATTTAAAGCCCCGGGGGTAGTGGTCCCCGGGGCTTGGGGGTCCATAACGGACCCCCAATTTTACATAATTAGTGCCCCGGGAGGTGGCGGTCCCCGGGGCGTGTGGGGGGGCTCGAGCCCCCCACACAGGTTTTTTATTTAAAAAAACAAGCCCTGGGGTGTGGCGGTCCCCGGGGCTGCGGGGGGCCATGAGCCCCCGCGCATACAATAAATTAAAGCCCCGGGGGTGGCGGTCCCCGGGGCTTATAATAAAGAAATTGCCCCCGGGACTTGGCCCCCCCGGGGGCTAAATCAAAACGAAGCACGGGAGCCCGCGCTTTGTTTTTTTTTTCATTAGCGGGATGCACGTACCCTAAGCACATCCCGCGATTTAAAAAAAATAAATATATTTTTTTGGGGCCTTGGGGGTCCTTGTGGGACCCCCTGAGCAGACCTAGGGGGTCAGGGTGTTTCTACCCTGCCCCCTTCTCGCGTTTTGTGCCTTTTTTTTGTGCTTTCTTGTGCCTCGGGTCTACCGAGGCACAAGATGGCTGCCAACACTTCCTGATTCAGAGTGTTGGCAGCCAATTAGCATTCAGCACGCGATCGGGAGGGTGCACGCTTGGTTCGGGGAGGGTGCGCTAATGGTGCGGGTAGGGCCGCGGATCCTCCCTGGCCATAGATATTTATGTACTTTTAACTCTAATTTGCTCAGGAACTACTGAACGGATTTACACCATTTAAGCAAAAGGCACGAGTCTGAACTGAGGACTACCTCTTTGCCAAATTTGGTGTAATTCCGTTCATCAGTTCGGGCTGTAGCTGCGTCAACAGATCCTATGGGAAATTGCATGGGGAAAACGCATTTTTGGACCCCCCTTTTTTCTCGGCCCCCGCTTGACGAATCACCACAAAACATTCAGGGTAGGAGCGGAGCTGAGCTGGCCAAAAGTTTGGAAAAATTTGCGAAGATTCGTCAATCGGCGCCAACGTTATTCCAAATAGAATGTTGCGGATTTCCTATGGAAAATAGGTCCTAACTATAACTATCTACTGGCAACCGCCAGTAGATAATATTCACTGAAAAAACCATAGGTTTCAGGGGTGTTATAGTTAGTTGGACATTTCAATCGTACAAAACCATAGCAATTCCCCCGTTATAGGTAGTTCAGCTAACTATAACTCGCGTGCCCGCAATGCACTGCTGATGATGTCACATATTACATCACTCATGACATGGTCAGTGACATCCCTCATGACATCACTGATGACATCTCAAATGACATCACGGATGACATCACTGATGACATCATCCTTGTGATAGAGTGGCAGACCTCCTCTCACCCTAATGTAACCTTTGATAAACACGCTCAAAAATGCAAACTAACATTTTCAAAACAATGGACATACCAATACCAGTTACAACACACCTATACAGTATTTCCAAGATCTACACACACATCCACTCATTCACCAACAGTCCCTATACAGTCACTCATACATGTACTCATACACCTATACATCCTGTTACACACCGCCACTCACACACATAGTCACACATGCAAAGTATCAAACATCCATTTACTTGCATATACAGTTATACACACACTATCACACTTCTACAGAAACTTACACATACTTACTCTCTCAAACAATCACTTATAGAAACACCTACTTATTTGTAAGGAACTCTTCCAATCTCTCACTCTCACATATACTCACCAGGAAAGATATGCATAATCCTCACCTCCGTCTTGCCATAGAATTCATTAAACTTTATTTGATCTGATTTAGAAACATAGATCATAAAAGTGTACATAAAAACAGTAAATCCTCTTTCCTAATACAATACAGTGAGAAATAATTAAAACCAGTAGGTAAAAATGGGTGTTACAAAGCCCGGTTCAGAGCAACTTCAGGTTAAAAGAATCGTAAAGTTCAATGTTCGCAAGATCAATCTTATGTACTTCGTGCAAAATACACAATAAGGGGTCCAAGTAAGATGTAACGCTCCAATACCTGACCAGTCTACACTATATAAAACTGCAGAAAAACTAAAAATAAAAAGTGTTTTGCACACTTCTGTCATTGGGCTATATGTGGGCTACATCTGGGTGATATTTGTGCTACATTTGGACTCTTTATTCTCTGGTGGCCATCTTGGGAGACTTATTTGTTATGAAGTTTCCTAATTTCCTCATTTACTGCAGTCTCCTCAGTAGGAACTGCTTTCAGTTTTTTACTTTGATTCCATCAAGAAGGCATTCAGATGTGTCACGCATTTGCCATAAATTCAGAATGTTAGCACTCTAGTTGTTCATTAGACCACTGTAGTAAAGCTACTGCTCACCAGGGAGTTAACTGAAAGTCTACTGCTGGTATTGAAAGTGATTGTTTCAGTCTGCATGTCAGAAATGTTCTAATGAAATAGAAGAGGATTTGAAATCTCACTTAAAACATGCCCTAAATTTTCTTTCTGCAGCACTAACCATTATCTCTATGGCAAAATTAACTCTCTAGTTGTTCTTTAGAACACTCTGGGAAGCTGCAGTAGAACACAAAGGCATCATCTGACAGGCTGCTCCTGTTGAAATATAACAGGAAGATATTTGAGATCTCACTTAAAACATGTCCTAATTTTTCTTTCTACAGCACTAAGCATAATTTCTATGACAAAATGAACCCCCTCATTGTGTTCCTTTTTAAATTAAATGTTTTAAGTGTTACCAGTTTATTCCAATCAAAATGGCTTCAGGTGTGCCATACTTTTGTCATAAGTAATGCTGTTAGCACTCTAGTTGTTCTTTAGAACACTCTGGGAAGCTACAGTAGAACACAAAGGCATCAACTGACAGGCTGCTCCTGTTGAAATATAACAGGAAGTTGGATGTACATGATTTACTGAGAATGACAAACTTCATTCTCACATGACTGAGAAAGATAATGTGAATTTACAGAAAATATGCTCTCATTTTAGCTTCAGTTTTCTCTCAAACATGATTCATGATATCCCAGCAGAAGGTTTTTCACAGGGTAAAATCACCTTAGAACACACCACAATTCCTGAAATTAGTATGGTAACATCAACAAATGAATACTAATGTAACTAAAGTCTGTTATCACCCTTTATAGTTCTCCTTTTGGTAACTGTTAGACCTGGCAACATTGGCGTGGGTCACCCTTCCATTTTTGTCTGTGCCTCAATGTATTTTTGTGCTGGTGTTAGCTGCTCAGGGCACTGTGCCACTGCCATCCAGTGCCGCAGTGCAAGTGCTCCCTATGGTAAAATGTATTATGTGAATTGACTTCCATGTTTGGCTATTTGGTTTACTATCAGTCCCTAGTAGAGTGCGCCAGGGGTGCCAAGGGCTTGTATATCCAAATGCTGCTAGTGGGCTTGCAGCACTGGTTGTGCCACCCACAGAAGCAGCCTGGTAAAATGTGTCTAAGGTCTGCCATTGCAGAACCTGCCTGCAGTCTGGTACTGTCATGCTGACTGGGCAAGTGTCCCCACATGCCAGTCCCTAAACCTTCCCTTACCTTCATGTTAGCCACCCCTATGGTAGGCCCTAGGGCAGGGTGCATTGTAAGGATAAGGTAGGACATGCCCTGAAGTCTGTGGCATGTCCTAATAGTGAATTACAGCTATTTTCGTTTTTCACTATTGTAAGGCTACCTGCTCTCCATAGGCCAGAATGGGCTGCTAGATTATAACACTCTATAATCCTAGTAGGCTCAGGAAGAATGGTAGAAATTCGTGTTTAGTATGCCTGAACTCAGAATAATAAAATACATCTTTTAGCAAAGGTTATTTTAATATCCTTGGTTTGCAAATGCTACTTTTAGAAAGTTAGCCTTTGCATGCCTAACGATTTCAGTCCGCCTCTGCTGGGAGGGGTTATCTTCTTTGTGTGTAGCTTGAGTGACAGGGCTGGGAAGTTCCAGGAGACAGGCTGGGGCTGCCAGGTGGTGAATAGAGAGATTACACCAGGATGGGTGGGAGGAGTGCACCTTGACTCTGAATAGGGCAGTGCTCTGCCACAACAATGCTGGCTCCACCCCCTGGGGAGCGTCTGATGTCTCTGCCCTGCCTGCTGAAAGAAGAAGCCAGAGTCCCAACAACAAAGTGCTCCTCACTGAAAAGAACTGGACTGGGATTATGCAAAGGCCCCCCTGGCCTGTAAAGACAAAAAAAAAACTTGGTATAAATGTAGGAGCCCTGCTCCTAAGAAATCAGATCCTGATTGAACCACGAAGGAACTCTGCCTGACTAGAAGGACCTGGAAGAAGCTGAAGGAGGAGTAACTTTCCCTGACCTGGGGGATTGGCCTGCAGTTGGTGCCTTGCTGAGAAAGGAGAGGAAAAAGACTGAAAGAGACTTTGCACTTTGTTTTTCAACTATCTCCAAGGGCTTGGAAGAAGAGCTTGCCACCTGAACTGAGTCCCAGGACCATTGGACTCATCTGCCTTCCAAAATTGAGTTGCCTGGACGATTTGTGCTGGATTTGGCCCCAGTACGCCTCGTACACCATCCGCCGCGAAGCCGTGTCTTTGCCGCCCGGCACCGTGCGTCTACGCTGATCCAAAAGCGTTAGTACGCGCCGTATCCCTCCCGGCCGCATCGCACCTAACCTTCCCCGCCGATTCGAGACGTACATCACTGGCTGTCGAACCCTGTACGCCGGACCCAAGTTCCATCGTCCCGCAGGTACGGTCCGTACGCTGCTTACGTACTGCACCGTGCCGTACTCAGAGCCGAGAAGCGGCAGTACGCTGATCCTCCCCGTACGCTGTATGGCGCCGAGAAGTGTCGCCGCCTATCCGCACCGAAGGTACGGCTCGAACGCCAACGCCACAGACTCTGCAAGCTGATCCGGGCCATCCGCACGTATCCCTGAAGATCGCGTACCAACGCCGCGTCCCGACGCCGCGACCCGACCTGCACCTGAATACGCTGCCGAACTACGACCTGGACCCATCAACTTGTCCCGCACTGTCTGTCGCGGACCCCACGAACTTAAGGTACTTTGTTCTGTTCGCACCACAGCGTGCGCGTCACGGACCCCAGAGTCCGCACCGATTGTTTGACTCGTACTTTCTTTGTTTTTAATTCGGACGAGTCGCGCACCCAGGTACGAACCGTACAAAGCCTGAAAAGAAGCAGAATTGAGTAAAAGAAGCCTATTTTTGTATTTTAAGCCTTTTTACAAGAACATTGAACTTTGGAATAATACGGTGGTCATTTTAATCGTTATTCTGGTCTTGTGCTAAGCCTTATATAAAGAAACCTATTTTTGATATAACCTTGACTGGTGTCCATTTGTGGTGTGTCATTGTATTAATAATAATAATAATAATAAAGCGTTTTATAAAGCGCATGGCTGCACAACTGTGTATCCCCGCGCTGATTGCTGACAAAAACTCCTTACAGCTCACCGAGACAGAGAGACAGGGAAATGTTAATAAGGGAAGAGATGAGTTTTTAGTTTAGCTCTAAAGAGGATTTCTGATGGTTCCATTCTCAGATGAACTGGCAGGGCATTCCAATGCTTTGCTCCAAGAAAACTAAAGGAGCGACCGCCTAGTCTTGCTCTATTGATCCGGGGAAGTTTGAATTGTGACATACCCGAGGATCTGAGGTTTCTGGTAGGGCGGTGGATAGTAAGAAGATTTCTCAAATAAGTGGGTCCTTTGTTGTGTGCAATTCTGTGGGCATAGCAGAGAGCCTTAAATCTGATTCTTTCTCTAACTGGAAGCCAGTGAAGCTTGGATAAGGTTGCTGTAGCGGATGTTCTTTTTGGTAAACCTAGTACCATGCGGGCGGCCGCATTTTGAATGCATTGAAGCTGGTGCAGTTGTTTTTGGTTCGCACCTAAAAGGAGAACGTTTCCATAATCCAGGTGGGGCGTTATCAATGCATGCACTAACGTTTTCCTTGCTTCCATGGGAACAAGATCAATAGTCTTACGCAGGATTTTTAACGTACCCATACATTTGCCAATTGTTTTATTGACTTGTGTTCTTCCCGACAAATCCGAGTCAATCATTATTCCTAGGTTTTTGACCATTTCGACTGGGTGAGGACAATCGCCCAGTGTAGTAGGCCACCAAGCCTGGGACCATATGGAGGTTTTTTTTCCCTACCACTAGCACCTCCGTTTTGTCGCCATTCAAACGGAGGCAGTTATTATCCATCCAGGTGGCGACCGCTGCCATACAGCTAGAAAAATTGGTGGCAAATTTTTCGCTGTCTGGGGTGAGTTTGAACATGAGCTGGGTGTCGTCAGCATAACTGACAATGCCCACCCCAAAATTCTCTACGACTCGAGCTAGGGGTTCCATATAGATGTTGAACAGGGTAGGGCTCAAACTAGAGCCCTGTGGGACCCCATAGCTGATGTCGCGAGAAGATGACTTGAAGGGTGGGCAGTGTATTTGGAAAGATCTTTTGGAGAGAAAAGATTTAAACCAGGCAAGGGCATGATCCCTTACTCCAATGTCTGATAGTCGGGACAACAGGGTGTCATGAAGCACAGTGTCGAAAGCTGCACTTAAGTCAAGCATGACAAGTGCAGCTGTCTCCCCCTCATCTACCATCTTGCGAATGCACTCCGTGGAGTAAAGAACCGCGGACTCCGTGGAGTATCCAGGTCTAAAACCAGATTGTGTCGGATGAAGTATGTTTCCTTCTTCTAGAAAAGTCATCAGTTGTTTATTGACTATTTTTTCTATAATCTTAGCGCATTGTGGCAAGAGGGAGATGGGTCTAAGATTTTGATATTGAGTAACCGGAATGTTTGGTTTTTTTTTGAGAGGGATGACTTGTGCTGTCTTCCATGCTTCTGGGACGTAGCATTCTTGAAAGGACAAAGTGATCAAGTGTCTGATATGATCAATAAGACCGTTGTTCATAATGTCTTTAATTTTACCTAAAGGGCACACATCGTTAGGGGATCCTGAGTGGATACTAATGATAATGCTGATCAACTTTTCTTTGTCAGGAGTGATAAAACGTGTGAGCGTGGTTTTTTGGATAGGGAGTGGTTCTTTCCCTTCTATGACATGGTTTGAAAAAGTGGCATGTATTTTCTCGACTTTATTGACAAAGAAGTCAGCTATCTGATCGCATATGTCATCAGAATATGTGTCCTGCATATCTAGGGTAGTGGTGTTTGTAAGTTCCTTATAAATGCTAAAAAGTTCTTTCATGGGGTTAGTTGCCTCTTCAATTCTTGTCTGGTAAAAGGAACTTTTCTCCTCTCTAACCATTTTCTGGTATGATTTTAACTCTAGTTTATATAGTTCCTTAAGCTCGGGAGAGTAATTTTTCCTCCACTTGCGTTCTGTCACTTTACAGTGTATTTTCGCAAGTTTTAATTTTTCTGTTACTGTATGTGTTTCACAAATGCTTAACCTATGACGCCCTGAGAATAGTCTTGACTGCTTGCGCCACACTACCTAAAGGGTGAGCAGGGGTTATTTGAAAGGGTGATCCCCTTATCCCGACTTAGAA
Organism: Triturus cristatus; assembly: GCF_964204655.1. Classification (NCBI taxonomy): domain Eukaryota; kingdom Metazoa; phylum Chordata; class Amphibia; order Caudata; family Salamandridae; genus Triturus; species Triturus cristatus. The sequence goes on from NC_140584.1 coordinate 223,909,915, forward strand.
TTGACAGTCCCTGCTTGTCGCAAGTGCATACCTGTGCCAACTAGAGGTTCCCAATTCTAACAGTAACCCTCAAAATCTTCGATTCACTACAATCCATTTCAATGGGGTACTATCATGTATATTGGTCCCAAGATGGCTGTAGGCAATTCCAGGATGAAGTGCGTACAGCCAATCAGATCTCACGATGAGATGTGTCGTTAGGCTCCGCCCAGATATTGAAACTTTTCTAATTTCTCATGAACTACTGAATGGATTTACACCATTTAACAAAAAGGGAACTTTCTGAACCAAGGGCTACCTTTTCGCCAAATTTGGTGTAATTCCGTTCAGCAGTTCGGGTTGTAGCTGTGTCTAAAGTTTCCTATGGGAATTAACATGGAGAAAACACATTTTGGGACCCCCATTTTTTCTCGGCCCTCGCTTGCCGAATCACCCCAAAACGTTTAAGGTAGGAGCTCACCAGAGCGCCCCACTAGTTTTGAAAATTTCACGAAGATTCATCAACTGACGCCAAAGTTATTGGGAAAAGAATGTTACGATTTTCCTATGGATAATAGGTCCTAACTATAACTACCTTCTGGCGACCACCAGTAGGTAATGTTTATATATATATATATATATATATATATATATATATATATATATATATATACACATATTCCTCACAGGAATTCCGGCGATATCCACCCATCGGGGCAGTGCAGATCAGTGGGTGTGTGTCCCGCTTGAATATACAAATACCAAATCTTGTGTAGATGAACAGGATTAAGAGACTGCACACAGCGTGCCAGTGTCAACAGATATATTTACTGGAAACAAGTTTCAACCCTGCCTGGTCTCTGTCATGGCCTATTTTCTTAACACTGTGCACAAATCCCTTTTAGTAAGGACAGCCGTGATGTACATGAAAGACATACTATGAAAAACAATGGCAGGAGAAAATGCAAATAACACGTGTAAACAATGGTTATCAAGGCATTTCAAATTTTATAAATGAAATTTTAATACAGAAATTGTGTTCGAATAATATTCATGGTGGGGATGTGGGGATACGTGTAATGAAAATTACATCTGCTAAAATGTCCACAGTGACATATAGCCTACTGACCAAGCGGCTCTTTAGAGACAACTACTCCCCACATAGAACCATTAACAACTCACTCAGCAATAAAATATTGGGCATATTAAGTCAGCAGCAATATAAAGCCAAGATACTTTTTTCATTATGAAGGTCAGATAATTCAAATAGAATCATTTAGCATCCCTAGTTAAAACTCAAGGCACAAGCAATAAACCAAAGAATGTTGTCTTGCCAGAATAAATATCTAACACCATGCTTATTGAGCAATTGGTACCCATGTGTGATCTCTTTGCAGTAAAACATTATCAAGAGGTTCAAACAAGAAGTACACCTGTGGTACAGCTTCTATGTTGTACCATCTAAAAACATACCATAGTATTGGTTTAAAAAGAGCAAAGAAAGACAGAGAAGCTGCCGGACCATCATCACCACAAGCCTGGGTGTAGTTCGCGGATTTCCGCTACGTGGAACTCCTTGAAGTGCAAAAAACCCCTCTGCAATGCTACGCGGACCTCTGCAAGCGGCAAAGTGCATTAGATAAATTCCGTTAGCGGTGATTGTCAGTGCCAGGTTACTTGTCCGCACTGTGCAATCATCGCGAATGGCACCATGCACAGCACAAGTGGGCGCTGCTTCCTTTCTGCCGCTGGAGTAGATTTTTACTTGAGTGGCAGTTTTCCCAACACGAACGGACAGTTTCTCAACGTGAGCGGTCGCGAACATACGCGATCTCTCGCAATTAGAAATATGACAGCCCACAATGAGAAATCTCACGTGGAGGTTGATTTTCCATGCTCGCGCTCGGCAACTTGATTAACCCTGGGCATAGTTCGCGAAGTAGCGCTACGCTAAGCTACGCAAAGTGCACTTCGCACTACGCGAGCTACGCGTAGCACTTTGCGAACTGCGTAGTACCCTGTTCGCACTTTTCAATGATTGCACGGTGCGGACAAGCATCTGGCACTGTGCAATCATTGAAAACGGCATCTTGCACAGTGCAAGCTGTAGTTTTCTGCCGCTCGAGTAGATTTTTATTCGAGCGGCAGCTTTCTCAACGCGGACTGGTAGTTTCTCATCGTGAGCGGTCGCGAGCATACGCGACCACTCGCAATGAGAAACCTGACCTCCCTGCGTTGAGAATCGCGCCGGGAGGTTTATTTTCCACGCTCACGATCGCCAACTTGATGTTGCTGATCGCGAACGAGGAAAAAGTCTCGCCGGGATGTCATTTTGCTTGCTCGCGGTCACCAACTTGACGTTGAGGACCGCGAGCAAGCAAAAAATGACCGCTGCACTACTCAATGCTACGCTACGCGTGTTTGCACTGTGCTACGTGCAATTCGCGTAGTGCAAAGTAGTGCAAACTTTGCAAACTACGCAAGCTTAGCGTAGTGCTTTGCCCAGGCTTAAACTTGATGTTGATGATCACGAACCAGGAAAAATCTCGCGGGGAGGTGGATTTTCCTCAGTCGTGTTCACAAACTTGACATTCACAAATGCGAGCGCAGAAAAAGACGTTTTCGGAGCTCCGCGAGCTCTGCATAACGCGAAGTGCAGAAAACTATGCAAACTCCATGAGCTGACCGGTGTTTACCGCCCAGCCTTAATCATCTGCAGATGCAGTACTGGCACCAGGGCACAAGTCCCATCTGAAATTGAGAGCCGTCATGTAGACCTGGTTCCAGAATTCCATTGTATGGCAACTTGAAGTTCATGAATGTGAGTGAGGAAAAAAACGTTTTCGGAACTCCGCGAGCTCCGCATAACGCGAAGTGCAGAAAACTTTGCAAACTCCATGAGTTTACTGGAGTTCACAGGCCAGACTTTATCATCTGCAGCTGTAGTACCTGTATGAGGGCAAAAGTCCTATCTGAAATTGAAAGCCTTCATATAGACCTGGTTCCAGAATTCCACTGTATGGCAATTTACTGCATGGATCGTACCTTAGTAGTCACTGTAGGAGAGTAGTCAATTGCAGCCATTAGAGATGCAACAAAGCAGCACAAATGTTAATTATTTTTTCAAATCTTAGTTTGTGCAGCATGTTTCTGCTGCTTGTTATAGATTTTTATAATGTGTTTACTATTTGTTTGGAAAGAAAGCAGCAAAATAAAGTGTAAAATCTAAAAAAAAGAAAAAAAGGAATATTATTTTCAGAACCACCTTTGAAGGTTACAAAAAGATAAACTGAATGAATTCATGACTGCTTGGGTAGTGCCTGAGTAATTGGATGACTGCATTGGTAGTCTCTAAGTGATTGGATAACTGCATGTTGACTGCCTGCGTGATTGAATGAGTGCATGTGTAGTGCCTGGGTGGTTGAATCAGTACATGTGTAGTGCCTTGGTGTTTGCATGGATAGTGTATGTGTGATTAGATGAGTGTATCTGTAGTGCCTGCATGATTCAATGGGTGCATGAGTAGGGCCTGGGTGATTAGATGAGTGCATGGGTAGTACCTGGGTCATTGGATGAGTGCACAGGTAGTGCAATGGTAATTGGATGAGTGCATGGCTAGTGTCTGAGTGAATAAATGAGTGCAAGGGTAGTGACTGAGTGCATGGATGAGTGCAAAGGTAGTGCCTGGGTGATTGCATTAGTGCATGGATAGTGTCTGGTTGATTTCATGAGTGAATGGGCAGTGCCTGAGTGAATGGATGAGTGCAAGGGTAGTGACTGGGTGATTACATGACTGCATGGGTAGAGCCTTGGTGACTGGATGAGTGCATGGGTAGTGCTTGGATGATTGCATGAGTGGAAGAACAGTGCCTGAATGACTGGATGAGTACAAGTGCAGTGCCTGGGTGAAGTGATATATGCAAGTTTATTGTCTGGGTGAATATATGAGTGTAAGTGCAGTGCCTGGATTATTTAATAACTGCATAGGAAATGTATGAGTGATTGCATGAATTCAAATGCACTGGCTGGATGATTGCATGAGTGCAAGTGCAGTGCCTGAATGATTGGATGAGTTCAAATACAGTGCCTGGATGAATAGATGAACGCAAGTGTGGTGCATGGGTGAATGAATGAGTGCAAGGTTAGTGCCCGGATAATTAGGTGAGTGCATGAGCGGTGCCTGAGTGAATGAATCAGTGCAAGGGTAATGCCTGGGTGATTGGATGAATGCGTGGGTAGTGCCTGGGCGATTGGGTGAGTGTGTGGGTAGTGCCTGGGTAATTGGATGAGTGCATGGGTTATATCTGAGCAAAAGGGAAGTGCCTGAGGGATTGGATTAGTGTATGTGTACTACCTGGGTGATTGGATGAGGGCATAAATATTGCCTAGTTGATTAGATAAGTGCATGTGTAGTGCCTGGGTGATTGAATGACTGCATGGGTAGTGTATACGTGATTGGATGAGTGCATGTATAGTACCTTGGTGATAGCATGAATATATGACTACTGTCTGAGAGAATGGATAAGTGCAAGGGTAGTGCCTAGGTGATTTGATGGGTGCATGTGTAATGCTTGAGTGATTGGATGAGTGCATGGGTAGTGTCTGATTGAATGGATGAGTGCAAGGGTAGAGTATGAATGATTGAATCAGTGCATGGGCACTGCCTGGGTGATTGGATGGGTGTAAATGTAGTGACTGGTTGATTTCATGAGTGCATGGGTTGTGCCTGAGTGAATACATGAGTGCATGAGAAGAGCCTGAGTGATAAGATGAGTGCATAGGTAGTACCTGGGTGAGTGCACGGGTAGTGCCATGGCGATTTGATGAGTGCATGGATGGTGTCTTAGTGAATGAATGAGTGCAAGGGTAGTGCCTGAGTGAATGGATGAGAGCAAAGGTAGTGCCTTTGTGATTGGATGAGTACATGGGTAGTGTTTGGTTGATTGCATGAGTGAATGGGTAGTGCCTGAGTGAATGGATGAGTGCAAGGGTAGTGCCTGGGTGATTGCATGACTGCATGGGTAGTGCATATATAACTTGATGAATGCATGGGTAGTGCCTGGGTGATTATATGAGTGAAAGTACAGAGCCTGGATGACTGGATGTGTGCAGGTGCAGTGCCTGGATGATTGGATAAGTGCAAATACAGTGCCTGGATGAATGGTGAGTGCAAGTGTAGTGCATGGATGAATGAATGAGTGTGTGGTTAGTGTCTGGGTGAGTAGGTGAGTGCATGAGTGGTGCCTGAGTGAATGGATCTGTGCAAGGGAAATCAATGTCTCGGTGATTTGATGAATGCATGGGTAGTGCCTGGGTGACTGGGTGAGTGCATGGTTAGTGCCTGGGTGATTGGATGAGTACTTGGCTAGTGTCTGAGGTAATGGATGAGCATAAGGGTAGTGCCTGAGGGATTGGTTTAGTGTATGTTTACTGCCTAGGTGATGGGATGAGGGTATTGCTAGTGCCTGGGTGATTAGATGAGTGCATGGGTAGTGCCTGGGTGATTCAATGACTGCATGGGTAGTGCCTGGGTGATTGGATGAGTGCATGAATAGTACATGGGTGATTTGCATGAATATATGACTAATGTCTGAGAGAATGGATAAATGCAAGGGTAGTGCTTAGGTGATTTCATGGGTGCATGGGTAATCCTTGGGTGATTGTATGAGTGCATGGGCAGTGTCTGATTGAATAGATGAGTGCAAGGGTAGTGCATGAGTGATTAGATGAGTGCATAGGTAGTGACTGGTTGATTGCATGAGTGCATGGGTAGTGCCAGAGTTAATGGATGAGTGTATGGTTACTTCCAGGGTGATTGGAGGATTACATGGGTAGTGCCTGGTTGAATGGATGAGTACATGGGCAGTGCCTGATTGAATGGATGAGTGAAAGGGTAGTGCATGAGTGATTGGATGAGAGCATGGACACTGCCTGGGTGATTGGATGAGTGCATAGGTAGTGACTGGTTGATTGCATTAGTGCATGGGTAGTGCCTGAGTGAATGGGTTTGTACATAGTTACCACATGGCTATTTGGATCAGTGCATGGGTACTGCCTGGGTGATTGGATGAGTGTATATGTAGTGCCTGGTTGATTGCATGAGTTAATGGGTGGTACCTGAGTGAATGAATTAGTATATAGGTACCGCCTGGGTGAATGGGTGAGTGCATAAGTAGTCCTTGCTTGAGTCCATGGGTAGTGCCTGAGTGAATGGATGAGTGCAAGGATAGTGTGTGTGTGATTGCATGACTGCATGGGTAGTTACTAGGGGATTGGATGAGTGCATGGCTAGTGCCTGAGTCATTGTATGAGTGTAAGAGCAGTGATTAGATGATTGGATGAGTGCAAATGCAGTGTCTTGGTGAAATGAGAAGTACAAGTTTAGTGTCTGGGTGAATACAATACATGAGTGTGACTGTGGTGCCTGGATTATTGCATGACTGCATGGGAAATGCCTGAGTGATTGCATGAGCGCAAGTGTGCAGACTGGATGATTGCATGAGTGTAGGGGGAGTGCCTGGATGATTGGATGAGTTCAAATACAGTACCTGGATGAATGGATAAGTGCAAGTGTAGTGCATGGGTGAATGAATGAGTGCATGGGTAGTGCCTGGGCAATTGATTGAGTTCATTTCTGGTGCCTGAGTGAATAGATGAGTGTAAGGGTAATGAGTGGATGATTCTATTAATGCATGGGTAGAGTCTGAGAACGGATAAGTGCAAGATAGATCCTAGGTGATTTGATGAGTGCATGTGCAATGCTTGAGTGATTGGATGAGTGCATGGGTAGTTTTTGAGTGAAAGATTGAGTGCAAGTTTAGTTACTGAGTGATTGGATGAGTGCATGGGTACTGCCTGGTTGATTGCATGAATGTATATGTAGTGACTGAGTGAATGGATGAGTACATGGTTACTAAGTGAGTGATTGGAGGAGTGCATTGGTAGTGCCTTGCTGATCAGATGAGTGCATTGGTAGTGCCTGAGTGAATGGAAAAGTGCATGGTTACAGCCTGGTTGATTGGAGGAGTGCATGGGTAGTGCCTGGCTTATTTAATGAGTGCATGGGCAGTGCCAGAGTAAATGGATTTATGCAAGAGTAGTGCCTGAGCAAATGGATAAGTGCATTGGTAGTCCCTGAGTCAATCGATGAGTGCATGAGTAGTTCCATAGTGAATGGATAAGTACATGAGTAGTGCCTCAGTGAGTGCATGAGTGCAAGGGTACTGCCTGGGTCATTGAATACGTGCATGGGTAGTACCTGAGTGAATGGATCAGTGTATCAGTAGTGCCTGAGTAAATGCTTGAGAGTATGGGTAGTGGCTGGGTGAATGGATGATTGCAAGGTAAGGGCCTGGGCGATTTGATGAGTGCTTGGTTAGTGTCTGGGTGATTCCATTTCTGGATGTGTAATGCCTGAGTGATTGGAAGTGTGTATGGGTAGCGCCTGTTTGATCACATGAGCATATGGGTAGTGCCTTAAGGAATGGATGAGTGCAAGGGTAGATCCTGGGTGATTGCATGTATGCATGGGCAGTGCCTGGTTGATTGCATGAGTGCATTGGCAGTGTCTAATTGAATGGATGAGTGTAATGGAAGTGCATGATTGATTAGATCAGTGCATGGGTACTGCCTGGTGATTGTATGAGTGCATAGGTAGTAACAGGTTGATTGCATGAGTGCATAGGTAGTGCCTGATGGAATGGGTGAGTGCATGGTTACTGTCTGGTTGATTGGATCAGTTCATGGGTACTAACTGGGTGATTGGATGAGTGCATAGGTAGTGCCTGGTTGATTAGATGAGTTTATGAGTAGTGCCTGAGTGAATTAATCAGTGCATAGGTACTGCCTGGGTGACTGGATGAGTGTATTAGTAGGGCCTGCTTGAATCCGTGAGTGTATGGGTGGTGCTTGAGTGAATCAATGAGTGCAAGGGTAGTGCCTGTGAGATTGCATAACTCCATGGGTAGTGTCTAGGTGATCGGATGAGTGCATTGCAAGTGCCTGGGTCATTGTATGAGTGTAGGAGCAGTGCTTGAGTGTAGTGTCTGTGTGAATACATGAATGTAAGTACAATGCCTGTGTTATTGCATGACTGCATGGGAATTGCCTGAGTGATTGCATGAGTGCAAGTGCATTGTCTGAATGATTGTATGAGTGTAAGGGCAGTACCTGGATAATTGGATACATCAAATGCAATGCCTGGATGAATGGATAAGTGCAAGTATAGTACATGGGTGGATGAATGAGTGCATGGGTAATGCCTGAACAATTGATGCCTGGTTCCTGAGTGAATTGATGAGTGTAAGGACAATGCCTGTGGGATTGGATTAATGCATGGGTAGTGCCACGGTGATTGGTTGCGTGCATGGGTAGTGTCTGAGTGAATGGATGAGTACAAGCATAGTGCCTGAGAGATTGGATTAGTGTATGGTTAATGTCTGGGTGATTGAATGAGTGCATAGATAGTGCTGGGTGAGTGGATGAGTGCATAAGTAGTGCCTGGGTGATTGGATGACTGCATGGATTGTGTCTAGGTGATTGGGTGAGTGCATAAATAGAACCTGGGTGATTGCATGGATATCTGACTAGTGTCTGAGAGAATGGATAAGTGCAAGATAGTGCCTAGGTGATTTGATGGATGCATGGGTAGTGCTTGGATGATTGGATGAGCACATGAGTAGTTTTAGAGTGAATGGATGGATGCAAGTGTAGTTCCTGAGTGATTGGATGAGTGCATAGGTACTGCCTGGTTGATTGCATGAGTGCAAGGGTAGTGCCTGTGTCAATGGGTGAGTGCATGGTTACTGCCTGGGTGATTGGAGGACTGCATTGGTAGTGCCTTGTTGATTGGATGAGTGCATGGGTAGTGTCTGATTGAATGGATGAGTACCAGGTAGTACATGAGTGATTGGATCAGTGCATGGGCACTGCCTGGGTGATTGGATGGGTGCAGAGGTTGTGACTGGTTGATTGCATGAGTATATAGTAGTGCCTGAGTGAATGGATGAGGGCATGACATGAGCAAAGGCCTGAGTGATTGGATGAGTGCATGGGTAGTACCTGGTTGATTGAATGAGTCCAAGGGTAGTGGCATGGTGATTTGACGAGTGCATGGATAATGTCTTAGTGAATACATGAATGCAAGGGTAGTGCCTGAGTGAATGGATGAGTGCAAAGGTAGTGCCTGGGTGATTGTACGAGTGCATGGGTAGTGCCTGGGTGATTGTATGAGTGGACATGCAATGCCTGGATGACTTGATGAGTGCAAGTGCAGTGCCTGAATGATTGGATGAGTGCAAATACAGTGCCTGGATAAATAATGAGTGCAAGTGTAGTGCATGGGTGAATGAATGAGTGCATGGTTAGTGCCTGGTTGATTGGGTGAGTGCATGAGTGGTGCCTGTGTGAATGGATCAGTGCAAGGGTAATGCCTGAGTGATTTGATGAATGCATGGGTGGTGCCTGGGTTATTGGGTGAGTGCATGTGTAGTGCCTGAGTGATTGGATGAATGCATGGGTAGTGTCTGAGTAAATGGATAAGCACAAGGGTAGTGCCTGAGGGACTGGTTTAGTGTATGTTTACCTCCTGGGTGATTGGATGAGGGCATAGATAGTGCCTGAGTTATTAGATGAGTGCATGGGTAGTGCCTGGGTGATTGAATGACTGCATGGACAGTGACTGGGTGATTTGATGAGTGCATGTATAGTACCTAGGTGATTGCATGAATATATGACTAGTGTTTGACAGAATGGATAAGTGCAAGGGTAGTGGCTTGGTGATTTGATGGGTGCATGGGTAATCCTTGGGTGAATAGATGAGTGCATGGGTGGTGTCTGATTGAATGGATGAGTGCAAGGGTAGTGCATTAGTGATTGGATGAGTGCATGGGTAATGACTGGTTGATTGCATAAGTGTATGGTTAGTGCCAGAGTGAATGGATGAGTGCATGGTTACTGATCGGGTGATTGGAGGCATGCACAGGTCGTGCCTGGTTGATTGGATGAGTGAATTGGCAGTGTCTGATTTAATGGATGAGTGCAAGGTTAGTGCATGAGTGATTGGATCAGTACATGGGCACTGCGTGGGTGATTGGATGGGTACATAGGTAGTGACTGGTTGATTGGATGAGGGCTTGGGTAGTGCCTGAGTGAATGGATGAGAGCATGGGTAGTGCAATGGTGATTTGATGAGTACATGGATAGTGTCTTAGTGAATGAGTGAGTGCAAGGGTAGTGACTGAGTGAGTGGATGAGTGCAATGGTAGTGCCTGGGTGATTGCAAGAGTGCATGGGTAGTGTCTGGTTGATTTCATGAGTGAATGGGTAGTGCCTGAGTGAATGGATGAGTGCAAAGGTAGTGCCTGGGTGATTGGACGAGTGCATGGGTAGTGCCTAGGTGACTGGATGAGTGCATGGGTAGTGCCTGGGTGATTGTATGAGGGGAAGTGCAGTGCCTGGGTGACTGGATGAGTGAAAGTGCAGTGCCTCGATGATTGGATGAGTGCAAATACAGTGCCTGGATAATTGGTGAGTGCAAGTGTAGTGCATGGGTGAATGAATGAGTGTAAGGTTAGTCCCTGGGTGATTGGATGAGTCCATGAGTGGTACCTGAGTGATTGGATCAGTGCAAGGGTAATGCCTGAGTGATTTAATGAATGCATGGGTAGTGTCTGTGTGATTGGGTGAATACATAAATAGAACCTGGGTGATTGCATGAATATATGAATAGTGTCCGAGAGAATAGATAAGTGCAAGATAGTGCCTAGGTGATTTTATTGATGCATGGGTACTGCTTGGGTGATTGGATCAGTGCATGGCTAGTTTCTGAGTGAATGGATGAGTGCAAGTTTATTTCCTGAGTTATTGGATGAGTGCATGGGTGCTGCCTGGTTGATTGCATGAGTGCATAGGTAGTGCCTGAATGACTTGATGAGTTCATGGTGACTGCCTGGGTGTTAGAAGGCGACCTCAGGGGAGCCCGGAGGGGGCCCTGACTGTCCTGAGACCCACCCTCAAGGTATCGTAGCCGGGCACTGGCGGGAGATTCCGCAGGGGAGGAATCTCGTACCTAGGATCGTACACTTGGCACCACACGACAAAGAGACACCACACCGAGGGTTCTTAGGATTCAAGCTTTATCAAATCGAAGTGGTAGGATCTTTATGATCAGCAAGGCAGATATTTACAAGCAGAGTGGGGGCTCACAGAGTCTTGGCGGGGGTAGGAGGTAGCGGGATAGTCTTTGGGGGGATCGGATCAAATGCAGGAGCGTACCCGGCGCTCAGCTCACAATCCTCGAGCTGGGGGATACGCTTGTCGTCGTGGGGTCCGGCGGGACCAAAGAGAGTCAGGGGGAGCCGCGAGTCACTCAGCAGGCTCAAGCACAAGTTCGGAGGTCTTACGATCTTCAGGGAGCCGCGAGTCACTCAGCAGGGATCAAGCACAAGTTCGGAGGTCTTACGTTCTTCGGGGAGCCGCGAGTCACTCAGCAGGGCTCAAGCACAAGTTCGGAGGTCTTACGATCTTCAGGGAGCCGCGAGTCACTCAGCAGGGCTCAAGCACAAGTTCGGAGGTCTTACGATCTTCAGGGAGCCGCGAGTCACTCAGCAGGGCTCAGATGTTCCAAGGCGAATCTGCCGGACAGTCCCCGAGCACCCCTTGTTATAGGTCGACCCCTCTTTGATGTCCGGAGTCTGTGCAGGCAGGGGTCTTGTCACCTGGGGGTCGCTTGTCGAGGTTTCCTGCTATTGTCTTTTGATCCTTTCAGGGCCGGGTCGGGAGGAGTCCCAGACACCCAGCAGGCGTGGAGCCAGCCCTCAGGGAGGCCGGCGGGCCGATCGAAACCCATCGTCCCAGGGGAGTTCAGAGGTGCGATAGAAACTGCTCCTCCCTCCCTCATCCCCTGGAAGCGTGATGTCCTCCAGCCGGAGTGGCGCCTCTAGGCCCGGGTTGTGCTGGGGCCGGCGGCCATCTTGGTGCACGAAGTGGGCACGCGTGCCCGGGGTGGCCGAAAGGAGAGAGGCCGTGGACGGGGAGGCCCGGGCTGCGTGTGTGTGTTCTGGTGGGAAGGATCGGCTGGGCCGTGTGCTTGGGGTCCCTGGTACCAGGTTAGGTAGTTCGAGGACAGGAAGAGCCATGCTACGAGGCCGGGTCTAACACGCGTCCCCCCCAGCTGAAAGCCGGAGAGAACTACCCATCATCTTGGGGGGTTCTCTTCGCTGAGGCGGAAGAACCGGGAGAGGCCGTCCGCGTTGGCGTGGTCCGTACCAGGGCGATGTTCTACGGTGAAATCCATCCCCTGGAGGGAGATTGACCACCGCAGTAGCTTGGGGTTTTCTCCTCGCATCTGCATGAGCCATCGCAAGGGCCAATGGTCGGTTTGTACTTTGAAATGGGTGCCAAACAGGTAAGGGCACAGCTTTTTGAGGGCCCAGACTACGGCAAATGCTTCGCGCTCAATGGTGCTCCACCTCTGTTCTCTGGGCAACAGCCGCCGGCTGAGGAAGGCGATGGGCTGGTCTAGGCCTTGGTCATTCACCTGGGACAGGACGGCTCCAATGCCATGCTCGGAGGCATCGGTCTGGACTACGAACTCCTTGGAGTAGTCGGGAGCCTGGAGGACGGGGGCCGTGCACATGGCCTTCTTTAGGGCATCGAACGCTTCCTGGCAGGCAGTCGTCCACTGCACCCTCTTGGGCTGTTTTTTTGATGTGAGTTCGGTGAGGGGGCCAACCAGGCTGCCATACCCCCGGATGAATCTTCGGTAGTAGCCAGTGAGGCCTAGGAAGGCTCGGACCTCTGTTTGGGTGGTGGGTGGTTCCCAGGCGAGGATGGCGTCGATCTTTGGCTGTAGAGGGGCGACCTGACCGCTCCCGACCTGGTGCCCCAGGTAGACTACTGATCCTTGCCCAATCTGGCACTTGCTGGCTTTTACTGTGAGGCCTGCCTGGCGCAGGGCGGTTAGCACTCTCCGGAGGTGCTGGAGGTGCTCACTCTACCCGGAACTGAAAACAGCGATGTCTAGATAGGCCGCACTGAACTGTTCCATCCCGGCCAGGACCCTATTCACCAGGCGCTGGAAGGTGGCCGGGGCATTTTTCATTCCAAAGGGCATTACATGGAAGCGATAATGTCCATCTGGGGTGGAGAAGGCGGACCGCTCCTTGGCTTCCTCTGTGAGCGCATTCTGCCAGTATCCGCAGGTGAGGTCGAATGTGCTGAGGAACCGGGCCGCCCCGAGTCGGTCAATGAGCTCGTCTGCTCGGGGGATGGGGTGGGCATCGGCCTGGTTGACGTCATTGAGCCCCCGGTAGTCCACGCAGAATCGGAGCTCGGGGGCGACACCGGGGGCCGCTGCCTTCGGAACTAGGACCACGGGACTGGCCCAGGGACTATCGGATGGCTCGATCACCCCCAGGGTCAACATCTTCGAGACTTCAGCTTGAATGCAGGACCGGACTCGGTCAGGGACTCGGTAGGCTCGGTGTCTTACTGGCGGGCTGTCCCCGGTGTCCACGTCATGGACACACCAGTCGGTGACTCGGGGGATCAGGGAGAAGAGGTCGGAGAATTGTCCTAGGAGCTGGCGACAGTCCGCTTGTTGCTGGTCAGTGAGGGATGGGGAGAGGTTCACTCCCTCTACAGAGCCATCCTTCTCCTTGACTCACAGGAGGTCCGGGAGGGGATCGGACTCATCTTCGGCCCTGTCATCGGTGGCCAGCAGGAGGCTCAGTTCTGTCCGTACGAAGTGAGGCTTGAGGCGGTTCACGTGTAGGACCCGCAGGGGATCCCGGGGCGACTGGACGTCCACCAAGTACGTGACTGGACTCTTCCGCTCAATCACTTTGAAGGGCCCGGTCCACTTGTCCTGGAGGGCGCCAGGCTTCACGGGGGCCATGACCCATACCTGCTGGCACGGCTGGAACTCGACCAGAGTGGCATTCTGGTCGTACCAGCGCTTCATCTCTTCTTGGCTTGCCTCCAGGTTGGCCTCGGCCAGCTTTCGGAACTTCCTGGTGTGGTTCCGGAGGGCCAGAACGTATTGGAACACATCTCGTGGGGGGGTCTGGGGTGCTGCCTCCCACCCTTCCTTAACCAGACTGAGGGGACCTCGGACGGGGTGCCCATATAGTAATTCAAACGGGCTGAACCCCAAGGACTTCTGTGGGACTGCCCGGTAAGCGAACAGGAGGCAGGGGAGCAGGACGTCCCACTTACGCCGGAGGGGTTCTTCTAGGCCGTTGATCATCCCCTTCAGAGTCCGGTTAAACCTTTCTACTAGGCCATTCCCTTGGGGATGGTACGGGGTGGTGAACTTATAGGACACCCCACATTGTTGCCACAGGGACGTCATGTATTTCGAGATAAAATTAGTGCCGCGATCGCTCACGACCTCGCGGGGAAAACCCACCCGGGAAAAGATCCCCATCAGGGCTCGGCCCACCACGGGAGCCGTGACGGTGCGTAGGGGGATCGCCTCAGGGTATCGGGTGGCGTGATCCACTAGGACCAGAATGAAACGGTGACCTTGGGAGGTGGGGGGATCCAGGGGCCCCACGATGTCGATTCCGACTCTTTCGAATGGGGTACTGACGACCGGGAAGGGTTGGAGGGGAGCCTTGCGCTTCCCCCCACTCTTCCCACTAGCCTGGCACGTGGGACAGGACTTGCAGTGGGCTTCTACAGCTACTCTCATCCTAGGCCAGTAAAAGTGAGTCACGAGACGGCTGTAGGTTTTGTCTTGACCCAGGTGGCCGGCGAGGGGGACGTCGTGGGCCAAGCCCAGGAGGAAGTCTCGGAAGCGTAGGGGTACCACCAGCACCCGGCCGGATCCTAGCTCCACCGACTTCTGCTCACTGTACAAGAGGTTATTCTCCCAATAAACTCGGTGTGTTCCGGTCTGGTCGCCTGCGGATTGGCCCTCGGCCTGGTGCCGTAGTCCGACCAGGGAAGGACAGGTGGCTTGCTCCTGGCAGAACTCCTCCCGGGTGGGCCCGCCCTCGTGGCGCCACGGGGCCAATTCGGCCAGATCGCTTAACTCGGGGACCGGGGTGGTGTCGGACGGTGAGGGTTCGTCGCTGGCGACTGATCCTCCCGATGGGGGGACGGAAGGACCCTCGGTGGGGACTGCTCTGACTCCCTCGGTCGAGGGGTCCTCGACTTCCCCCAGGGGGGTGAGTCGGGCGGACAGAGATCGGGTGGTGGCGCACACCCACTCAGGGAGTCCCATCATCTCTAGGTGGGCCTTGCGCTCGACGTACTTCCAGGGAGAACTCTCCAGGTCGTTCCCTAAGAGGCAGTCGACCGGCTGGGAGGTTCTTACGGCAACCCTCAGTTTACCTATCACCCCTCCCCACTCAAACGGCACCAGGGCTACCTGACACATACTCTCTCTATTATCTGCGGAAATTACGGGGCAAAAGACGTTGGGTAGGATCTGCTCCTCGGGGACTAAGTGCCTGAGGACACCGGTGATGCTGGCCCCGGTGTCTCGCAGGGCTTCTATCTGGTGGCCATTGATTTTGACGAGCTGCCCGTACTTCTTCGTGTTGGAGGGCAGGAGGCTACCAGGGACCATCTCTCTGTCTCCCAGGGACACTAGGGCCATAGCTGCGGGTTCCCACTCCCCGGTGTCCTCAACCTCCTCCCCCAGGGCTACGTTGGCTATCTGTCTAGCAGGGTTTGCAGCAGGGGGGACCTGGGGGGCCATGGGGCACTCCGGGTCATTGGCGTAGTGCCCGGGACTTTGACAACGGAAACAAGTGATGGTTACCCGGTGCCCCCGTCTCCCGGGGGGTCCGGAGACTGGTGGGCGGGGCGCCGGGAAAGGTGGAGGTTGGGCCTTCGGGGGACTCGACTGGGACTCTCTCTGCCCTCCCTGGTTCCCTCCCCCTCTCTGGTGGGGTGGTCCCTGACTGGCTCGGGGGTATTCTCCTACACTGCTCCGGGGGACCCGGGTGTTGGTCCAGCGGTCTGCTTCCACAGCCAGCTTCCGGGGATCGGTGAGTTTGCTGTCGAGCAGATGCTGGCGTAGTTCCACAAAGCAGTTCGCCACCAGGTGTTCCCACAACATGAGGTCGGTGAGTTCCTCGAGGGTGGTGACCTTGCTGCCCTTGATCCACCCATCGAAGGCCCGACTGAAAAAGTTTACATACTCCACCCAGGTGGTGCCCGGGATCTTCCTGCAGTCCCGGAATCGGTGACGGTACATCTCTGGGGTGAGGCCGTACCTAGTGAGGGGAGCCTCTTTCATGTGGCTGTAGGAGGTCTGCAGGGAGAGGGGTAGGTCGAGCAGGGTGTCCCTTCCTTCGCTCAGAAACCGTCCCCACAGCCCTGCCCCCCAGTCCTTCTGCGGGACCCGATGAGAGATCATGGCGACCTCGTAGGCCCTGAACCATTTTTGAATGTCATCATTTTTATAATATTCTTTGACCACGTCCTTGGGGATGTGGACCTTCTGTTCCGCCGGGGAGGTCGCCTCTCGGTTCCCCGGGGGCCTCCCTTCCTCGTTTCTGGCTTTGAGCTCGATCTCCTTCAAGCTGCGTTCGTGCTCTAGTTGAAGCTTCCTTCCTTCGTGCTCCCGTTGGAGCTTCTTCTCCTCCAATTCGCCTTGTACGCGCATTTGTTCTACTGCTAGCTTTTTATCTGCTAATTTCAATTCGCCTTCGATTTTGAGTTTGGCTAACTCGAGTTCGTGATTGCGACTTTTCTCTCTGTCTGCGAGCTCTTCCGGGGAAAGGCCCCCATCTGGCACGAAGCCTCGCACTTGATTGCTGCTGCTTTCGCCTTGGGTGGGTTCTGCTTCGTCGTGTCGCTCCCCAATGCCTTCTGGGCGGGAGGCCCCGGCATCCACCCAAGCTTTCAGTGCTTTCTGCAAATCTTCTTTGGTGTTGAGACCGGTGGTAGCGATTTTAAGTTCTTTGCAGAATTGCTTCAGTTCTTTGTGCGTGTATTCTTCTAGTTGTTCCACCTGGAACACCCTGTTGTTGTTGGTTTCTGCGGGGCTCATGGCGCTTCCTTCTGCCATCTTTGTCGGTAGTGTGTCAGTCGTTCACGGTACGATCTCTAGGTTATGGGCCCGAATCCCGTCGCTTGCCACAAATGTTAGAAGGCGACCTCAGGGGAGCCCGGAGGGGGCCCTGACTGTCCTGAGACCCACCCTCAAGGTATCGTAGCTGGGCACTGGCGGGAGATTCCGCAGGGGAGGAATCTCGTACCTAGGATCGTACACTTGGCACCACACGACAAAGAGACACCACACCGAGGGTTCTTAGGATTCAAGCTTTATCAAATCGAAGTGGTAGGATCTTTATGATCAGCAAGGCAGATATTTACAAGCAGAGCGGGGGCTCACAGAGTCTTGGCGGGGGTAGGAGGTAGCGGGACAGTCTTTGGGGGGATCGGATCAAATGCAGGAGCGTACCCGGCGCACAGCTGACAATCCTCGAGCTGGGGGATACGCTTGTCGTCGTGGGGTCCGGCGGGACCAAAGAGAGTCAGGGGCAGCCGCGAGTCACCCAGCAGGCTCAAGCACAAGTTCGGAGGTCTTACGATCTTCAGGGAGCCGCGAGTCACTCAGCAGGGCTCAAGCACAAGTTCGGAGGTCTTACGTTCTTCGGGGAGCCGCGAGTCACTCAGCAGGGCTCAAGCACAAGTTCGGAGGTCTTACGATCTTTAGGAAGCCGCGAGTCACTCAGCAGGGCTCAAGCACAAGTTCGGAGGTCTTACGATCTTCAGGGAGCCGCGAGTCACTCAGCAGGGCTCAGATGTTCCAAAGCGAATCTGCTGGACAGTCCCCGAGCACCCCTTGTTATAGGTCGACCCCTCTTTGATGTCCGGAGTCTGTGCAGGCAGGGGTCTTGTCACCTGGGGGTCGCTTGTCGAGGTTTCCTGCTATTGTCTTTTGATCCTTTCAGGGCCGGGTCGGGAGGAGTCCCAGACACCCAGCAGGTGTGGAGCCAGCCCTCAGGGAGGCCGGCGGGCCGATCGAAACCCATCGTCCTAGGGGAGTTCAGAGGTGCGATAGAAACTGCTCCTCCCTCCCTCATCCCCTGGAAGCGTGATGTCCTCCAGCCGGAGTGGCGCCTCTAGGCCCGGGTTGTGCTGGGGGCGGCGGCCATCTTGGTGCACGAAGTGGGCACGCTTGCCCGGGGTGGCCGAAAGGAGAGAGTCCGTGGACGGGGAGGCCCGGGCTGCGTGTGTGTGTTCTGGTGGGAAGGATCGGCTGGGCCGTGTGCTTGGGGTCCCTGGTACCAGGTTAGGTAGTGCGAGGACAGGAAGAGCCATGCTACGAGGCCGGGTCTAACACTGGGTGATTGGAGGAATGCATTTGTAGTACCTTGCTAATTGGATGAGTGCATGGGTAGTGTCTGAGAAAGTGGATGAACTCAAGGGTAGAGCCTGAGGAATTGGTTTAGTGCATGTTTACTCCCTAGGTGATTGAATAAGGGCATAGATAGTGCCTGGATGATTAGAAGAGTGCATGGGTAGTGCCTGGGTGACTGAATGACTTCATGGGTAGTGTCTGGGTGATTGTATGAGTGCATGAATATGTGGCTAGTATCTTATTGAATAAATGAGTGCAAGGGTAGTGCATGAGTGATTGGATGAATGCATTGGTAGGATTGCATTAGTGCAATGTTAGTGCCAGAATGAACAGATGAGTGAATGGTTGCTGACAGGGTGATTGGAGGAGTGCATGGGTAGTGCCTTGTTGATTGGATGAGTGCAAGGTTAGTGCATGAGTGACTGGATCAGTGCATGGATACTGCCTGGGTGATTGGATGAGTGCATATGTAGTGATTGGTTGGTTACATGAGTGCATGGGTAGCACCTGAGTGAATGGTTAAGTACATGGCTACTGCCTGAGTGATTGGATCAGTGCGTGGGTATGGCCTGGGGGATTGTATGAGTGCATTGGTAGTGCCTGGTTGATTGCATGATTGAATGGGTAGTACCGGAATGAATGAATGAATCAGTATGTAGGTCCTGACTGGGTAAAGGGATGAGTGCATGAGTTGTGTCAGCTTGGTTCTATGAGTCCATGGGTAGTGCCTGGGTGAATGAATGAGAGCAAGGGTAGTGCCTGTGTGATTGCAGTACTGCATGGGTAGTGACTAAGGGATTGGATGAGTGTTGGCTAGTGCCTGGGTTGTTGTATGAGTGTAAGAGCAGTGATTAGGTGATTGGATGAGAACAAATGCAGTGCCTTGGCGAAATTATAAGTGCAAGTGTAGTGTCTTGGTGAATACATGAGTGTGAGTGTGGTGCCTGAGTTATTGCATGACTGCCTGGGAAATGGCTGAGTGATCGCATGAGTTCAAGTGCACTGGCTAGATGATTGCATGAGTGCAAGGGCAGTGCCTGGATGATTAGATGAGTGCAAATACAGTGCCTGGATAAATGGATAAGTGCAAGTGTAGTGCTTGGGTGAATGAATGAGTGCATGGATGGTGCTTGGGCAATTAGGTGATTGCATGGGAAGTGCCTGGGGGATTGGATGAATGCATGGGTAGTGACTGGTTGATTGGGTGAGTGCATGAATAGTACCTGGGTGAGTGCATGAATATATGACTAGTGTTTGAGAGAATGGATAAGTGCAAGGGTAGTGCCTAGGTGATTAGACGAGTATATGGGTAATCCTTGGGTGATTAGATAAGTGCATGGCAGTGTCTGATTGAATGGATGAGTGCAAGGGTAGTGCATTAGTGATTGGATGAATGCATAGGTAGTGACTGGTTGATTGACTGAGTGTATGGGTAGTTCCAGAGCGAATGGATGAGTGCATGGTTACTGCCAGGGTGATTGGAGGCATGCACGGGTAGTTCCTGGTTGATTGAATGAGTGCATTGGCAGTGTCTTAATTAATGGATGAGTGCAAGTATAGTGCGTGAGTGATTGGATCAGTGCATGGGCACTGCCTGGGTGATTGAATGGGTGTATAGGTAGTGACTGGTTGATTGGATGAGTGCATGGGTAGTGCCATGGTGATTTGATGAGTGTGTGGATAGTGTCTTAGTGAATGAGTGAGTGCAAGGTTAGTGCCTGAGTGAATGGATTAGTGCAAAGGTAGTGCCTGGGTGATTGCACAAGTGCATGGATAGTGTCCGGCTGATTGCATGAGTGAATGGGTAGTTCCTGAGTGAATGGATGAGTTCTAGGGTAGTGCCTGGGTGATTGCATGACTGCATGGGTAGTGCCTATATGACTGGATGAATGCATGGGTAGTGCCTGGGTGATTATATGAGTGGAAATACAGAGCCTGGATGACTGGATGTGTGCAGGTGCAGTGCCTGGATGATTGGATAAGTGCAAATACAGTGCCTGGATGAATGGTGAGTGCAAGTGTAGTCCATGGATGAATGAATGAGTGCATGGTTAGTGCCTGGGTGAGTAGGTGAGTGCATGAGTGGTACCTGAGTGAATGGATCAGTGCAAGGGAAATCAATGCCTGGGTGATTTGATGAATGCATGGGTAGTACCTGGGTGACTGGGTGAGTGCATGGTTAGTGTCTGGGTAATTGGATGAGTACATGGCTAGTGTCTGAGGTAGTGGATGAGCACAAGGGTAGTGCCTGAGGGATTGGTTTAGTGTATGTTTACTGCCTAGGTGATGGGATGAGGGTATTGCTAGTGCCTGGGTGATTAGATGAGTGCATGGGTAGTGCCTGGTTGATTCAATGACTGCATGGGTAGTGTCTGGGTGATTGGGTGAGTGCATGAATAGTACATGGGTGATTTGCATGAATATATGACTAATGTCTGAGAGAATGGATAAATGCAAGGGTAGTACTTAGGTGATTTCATGGGTGCATGGGTAATCCTTGGGTGATTATATGAGTGCATGGGCAGTGTCTGATTGAATGGATGAGTGCAAGGGTAGTGAATGAGTGATTAGATGAGTGCATAGATAGTGACTGGTTGATTGCATGATTGCATGGGTAGTGCCAGAGTTAACGGATGAGTGTATGGTTACTGCCAGGGTGATTGGAGGAGTACATGGGTAGTGCCTGGTTGATTTGTTGAGTGCATGAGCAGTGCCTGATTGAATGGATGAGTGAAAGGGTAGTGCATGAGTGATTGGATCAGTGCATGGGCACTGCCTGGGTGATTGGATCAGTGCATAGGCAGTGACTGGTTGATTGCATGAGTGCATGGGTAGTGCCTGAGTGAATGGGTGAGTACATGGTTACTGCCTGGGTAAATGGATCTGTGCATGGTTACTGCCTGGGTGATTGGATGAGTGCATAGGTAGTGCCTGGTTGATTGCATGAGTGAATGGGTAGTACCTGAGTGAATGAATTAGTGTGTAGGTACTGCCTGGGTGAATGGGTGAGTGCATAGGTAGTCCCTGCTTGAATCCATGAGTCCATGGGTAGTGCCTGAGTGAATGGATGTGTGCAGGGATAGTGTATGTGTGATTGCATGACTGCATGGTTAGATACTAGGGGATTGGATGAGTACATGGCTAGTGCCTTAGTCATTGTATGAGTGTAAGAGCAGTGATTAGATGATTGGATGAGTGCAAGTGCAGTGTCTTTGTGAAATGAGAGGTACAAGTTTAGTGTCTGGGTGAATACATGAGTATGAGTGTGGTGCCTGGTTTATTGCATGACTACACAGGAAATGCCTGAGTGATTGTATGAGCGCAAGTGCTCAGACTGGATGATTGCATGAGTGTAAGGGGAGTGCCTGGATGATTGGATGAGTTCAAATACAGTACCTGGATGAATGGATAAGTGCAAGTGTAGTGCATGGGTGAATGAATGAGTGCATGGGTAGTGCTTGGGCAATTGATTGAGTCCATTTCTGGTGCCTGAGTGAATAGATGAGTGTAAGGGTAATGCATGGATGATTCTATTAATGCATGGGTAGAGTCTGAGAACGGATAAGTGCAAGATAGATTCTAGGTGGTTTGATGAGTGTATGTGCAATGCTTGAGTGATTGGATGAGTGCATGGGTAGTTTTTGAGTGAAAGATTGAGTGCAAGTTTAGTTAATGAGTGATTGGATGAGTGCATGGGTACTGCCTGGTTGATTGCATGAATGTATATGTAGTGACTGAGTGAATGGATGAGTACATGGTTACTAAGTGAGTGATTGGAGGAGTGCATTGGTAGTGCCTTGCTGATCAGATGAGTGCATTGGTAGTGCCTGAGAGAATGGATAAGTGCAAGATAGATCCTAGGTGATTTGATAAGTGCATGTGTAATTCTTGAATGATTGGATGAGTTCATGGGTAGTTTTTGAGCAAATGGATGATTGCAAGTTTAGTTACTGAGTGAATGGATGAATGCATGGGTACTGCCTGATTGATTGCATGAATGTATATGTAGTACCTGAGTGAATCGATGAGTGGATGGTTACTTCATGAGTGATTCGAGGAGTGCATTGGTAGCGCCTTGCTGATCAGATGAGTGCATGGGTAGTGCCTGAGTGAATGGAAAAGTGCATGGTTACAGCCTGGTTGATTGGAGGAGTGCATGGGTAGTGACTAGTCACTTATTTAATGAGTGCATAGGTAGTGCCTGAGTAAATGGATTTATGCAAGAGTAGTGCCTGAGCAAATGGATGAGTGCATTGGTAGTCCCTGAGTCAATGGATGTCTGCATGAGTAGTGCCATAGTAAATGGATAAGTACATGAGTAGTGCCTGAGTGAGTGCATGAGTGCAAGGGTACTGCCTGGGTCATTGGATACATGCATGGTTAGTACCTGAGTGAATGGATCAGTGCATCAGTAGTGCCTGAGTAAATGCTTGAGAGTATGGGTAGTGGCTGGGTGAATGGATGAGTGGATGGGTAATGCCTGAGTAAATGGATGATTGCAAGGTAAGTGCCTGGGCGATTTGATGAGTGCTTGGTTAGTGTCTGGGTGATTCCATTTCTGCATGTGTAATGCCTGAGTGATTGGAAGTATGTATGGGTAGCGCCTGCTTGATCACATGAGCATATGGGTAGTGCCTTAAGGAATGGATGAGTGCAAGGGTAGATCCTGGGTGATTGCATGTATGCATGGGCAGTGCCTGGTTGATTGCATGAGTGCATTGGCAGTGTCTAATTGAATGGATGAGTGCAATGGAAGTGCATGATTGATTAGATCGGTGCATGGGTACTGCCTGGTGATTATATGAGTGCATAGGTAGTGACAGGTTTGATTGCATGAGTGCATAGGTAGTGCCTTATGGAATGTGTGAGTGCATGGTTACTGTCTGGGTGATTGGATCAGTTCATGGGTACTACCTGGGTGATTGGATGAGTTCATAGGTAGTGCCTGATTGATTAGATGAGTTTATGAGTAGTGCCTGAGTGAATGAATCAGTACATAGGTACTGCCTGGGTGACTGGATGAGTGTATTAGTAGGGCCTGCTTGAATCCATGAGTGCATGGGTGGTGCTTGAGTGAATCAATGAGTGCAAGGGTAGTGCCTGTGAGATTGCATGACTCCATGGGTAGTGTCTGGGTGATTGGATGAGTGCATTGCTAGTACCTGGGTCATTGTATGAGTGTAGGAGCAGTGCTTGGATGATTGGATGAGTACAAATGCAGTGTCTTGGTGAAATGGGAAGTACAAGTTTAGTATCTGGGTGAATACATGAATGTAAGCACAGTGCATGCGTTATTACATGACTGCATGGAAATTGCCTGAGTGATTGCATGAGTGCAAGTGCATTGTCTGGATGATTGTATGAGTGCAAGGGCAGTACCTGGATAATTGGATAAATCAAATGCAATGCCTGGATGAATGGATAAGTGCAAGTATAGTACATGGGTGAATGAATGAGTTCATGGGTAGTGCCTGAACAATTGATGCCTGGTTCCTGAGTGAATGGATGAGTGTAAGGGCAATGCCTGTGGGATTGGATTAATGCATGGGTAGTGCCACGGTGATTGGTTGCGTGCATGGGTAGTGTCTGAGTGAATGGATGAGTACAAGCATAGGGCCTTAGAGATTGGATTAGTGTATGGTTATTAGTAGGCCTGGGCTAAAATTTCGTTCCGTTCGCGTAAATTGCGATAATTTGACATTTTCGCGTTCTGCGGAAAGCGTGAAAATGTCAAAATTTCCGCATTCCGCAGCTTGGCGATAATTTGTTTCTTGCTCGCGCTGTAAAATAATACATTCTCTCGCGCGCGCGATCGCCTTACCTGAATCCCTGTGTTCGCCGACAAGTTTTCTTGATCTGGTCGCGTTCTCCATGAGATGTTGTATTGTTTTTAGCCATTTGCGCTGTCTAGCGACAGTTCGCGCTTGCAGTGACGTCATGCGTCACGCGATCACGTCTTTCTTCTCGCGATCATGCACCGCGAGACAACTGAGAACAAGATGGCCGCGCCCGCGAGCAACCACATGGGTAAGTTGGCGAGCCGCAACCATGCAGAAAATCTCGCGAACATGCGGGAAAAACACTTCTGCATTTTCGCGATATTTCCGCGTGTTTGCGATAATTGTTAACATTTTCGCGATAATTTGCGAAAGTGGATTTCGCAAATTCCGGCCACCCCTAGTTATTAGCTGGGTGATTGAATGAGTGCATAGATAGTGCTGGGTGATTGGATGAGTGCGTAAGTAGTGCCTGGGTGATTGAATGACTGCATGGATTGTGTCTGGGTGATTGGGTGAGTGCATAAATAGAACCTGGGTGATTGCATGGATATATGACCAGTGTCTGAGAGAATGGATAAGTGCAAGATAGTGCCTAGGTGATTTGATGGATGCATGGGCAGTGCTTAGATGATTGGATGAGCACATTAGTAGTTTCAGAGTGAATGGATGAGTGCAAGTGTAGTTCCTGAGTGATTGGATGAGTGCATGGGTACTGCCTGGTTGATTACATGAGTGCAAGGGTAGTGCCTGAGTGAATGGATGAGTGCATGGTTACTGCCTGGGTGATTGGAGGAGTGCATGGATAGTGTCTGATTGAATGGATGAGTACCAGGTAGTACATTAGTGATTGGATCAGTGCATGGGCACTACCTGGGTGATTGGATGGGTGCAGAGGTTGTGACTGGTTGATTGCATGAGTAGATAGTAGTGCCTGAGTGAATGGATGAGTGCATGATATGAGTAAGGCCTGAGTGATTGGATGAGTGCATGGGTAGTACCTGGTTGGTTGAATGAGTGCAAGGGTAGTGGCATGGTGATTTGACGAGTGCATGGATAGTGTCTTAGTGAATACGTGAATGCAAGGGTAGTGCCTGAGTGAATGGATGAGTGCAAAGGTAGTGCCTGGGTGATTGGACGAGTGCATGGGTAGTGCCTGGGTGATTGTATGAGTGGACGTTCTGTGCCTGGATGACTTGATGAGTGCAAGTGCAGTGCCTGAATGATTGGATGAGTGCAAATACAGTGCCTGTATAAATGATGAGTACAAGTGTAGTGCATGGGTGAATGAATGAGTGCATTGTTAGTGCCTGGGTGATTGGGTTAGTGCAAGGGTAATGCCTGAGAGATTTGATGAATGCATGGGTAGTGCCTGGGTTATTTGGTGAGTGCATGGGTAGTGCCTGAGTGATTGGATGACTGCATGGATAGGGTCTGAATAAATGGATGAGCACAAGGGTAGTGCCTGAGGGACTGGTTTAGTGTATGTTTACCTCCTATGTGATTGGATGAAGGCATAGATAGTGCCTGAGTTATTAGATGAGTGCATGGGTAGTGCCTGGGTGAGTGAATGACTGCATGGATAGTGACTGGGTGATTGGATGAGTGCATGTATAGTACCTAGGTGATTTCATGTTAGGTGAAATTTATATAGCACACTAACACCAAAGGTTTCCTGGCGCTTAATCACATAAGAGAGATAACGGAACAAGATGAAAAATACCAGTAAGCTGACTAGCAAGGAAGAGGGAAAAGGGAAGTTTTTAGCAGTTTCCTAAAGTTGAGTAGGGAGGGACTCGACTTGATAGAAAGAGACAATGAGTTCCAGAGGGACGGGGCAAGAAGCGCAAAGCAGCGGCCACCGAACTTCTTGGTTTTAACTCTGGGAACAGTCAGTAGGTGAAGATGAGCAGAACGTAGGTTACGTGATGGTCGATGGGCCGTAACTAAAGATTGCAAGAAAGCAGGACTGGTGCAATGAAGGGCTTTATAGATAATACACGCCACCTTAAAAGCTGCCCTTTGTCCAACTGGCAGCCAGTGAAGTTGCTGTAATAGTGATTTTGCCGACTGCCACCTAGGGAGTCCGTAAATGAGACGGGCCGCCTGGTTCTGAACTACCTGAAGGCAGTGCAAAAGACACCGAGGGAGTCCATGATAAATAGAGTTTGAAAAATCCAGGCGGGACAGAACCAGGGAGATAACAACCTGAGTTAATGCAGGTGATGAAAGTAAATCGCTGATCTTACGGATCTTCCTAAGCTGGTACATGGAGGAGGAGATGACAGCCCCTACTTGAGCTTTTAGCGAGAGATCTGCATCAATTATCACGCCAAGGCTTTTCACTGATTTAAGCGGGACCGGAAGAGGGCCCAATTCAGTAGGCCAAAACTGCGGACCCCAGTGAGCAGAACTGGAGCCAGGGAGTAGTAGTTCAGTCTTCCCCGGATTCAACTTTAGTTGATTAATATTCATCCATTCCAGTATATGAATCATGACAGAATGGAAGGTCTTAGCAGCATTAGGGGAATTGAGAGGAAAGATGATTTGTAAATCATCGGCGTAATTATACACCGTGATATCCCAGTTCCTAAGTGAGTGGATGAGAGGACGGAGGTAGAGGTTGAACAACAGCGGTGAAATAGAGGAACCTTGGGGGACTCCACAGGTGGTTACAGTTCTCCCAGCAATATAGGGGCCTAAACGTACGGCCTGTTTTCTGCCAGTTAAGAAGGACATAATCCAATTGAGGGCGGTGCCCTGGATGCCCGCCTGTGCGACACGGCGGAGAAGGATGTTATGGTCCACCGTGTCAAATGCGGCAGACAAATCCAGAAGCACCAGAGCCTGAGGAGTACCAGCTTCCGCATTACTTCTCAGAGTGTTCAAAACTGCGAGGATGACCGCCTCGGTTGAATGGGCAGGTCTAAACCCAGCTTGATTGGGCTCGAGGTAACTGGAGGACTCAATGAAGTGTGAAAGAAATTGAGTAACATGAGCCTCCAGTAACTTTGAGAAATAAGGAAGGAGGGAAATGGGACGATAGTTAGACGGTTCCCCAGGGTCTGCTCCAGGTTTCTTTAGAAGGGGTACCAAAATTGCCTCCTTAAAGGATGCAGGGACAGTACCGCTGTTGAGGGAGCCATTCAACAAGAGAGGATGGCAAAGAGAGGATGCAATCCGGTAACTTAAGGCAAATGTCCCGCATAACTGAAGGCGGGGAACAATCGCTGGGTGAACCTGATTTGACGTTGAGTCCTGAAAGAATGGCTGGCCGGGAGAATGAATCGAGTCTTTGATTTTTATAATCTTTTCAATGAAGAAAAGATTAAGAGCATCACATGTCTCTTGAGAGGGGGTCTGAGCAGGAAGAGTTCTATCATCGGTAGTAAGCTGGTTCATAATTTTAAACACTTCCTTAGATTTATTGGTTGCTGAAGAGAGCCTATCTGAAAAGTGGGCTGATTTGGCTAGGGTGATGGCTGCTTTGTATTCTCTACGGGCAGTGATGTAGAGTAATCTAGCTGAGTCGGAATAAGTATGCCTCCAGATACGTTCCTGTTGGCGTACTTTTAGTTTATGCAATTTAGGATCATGTGTATACCATCTATGAGAGATGGAGTGCTTAGTGGGAGGGAAACATGTCAACGGGGCAAATTGGTCACTGGCCGACTTTAGCCAGTTGGTAATGTTGCTGTCTAATGTGTCAAGATCAGAACAGACTGTGGGATCCCAGGCTGGGCTGGTGTCCACTAAGGTCGTAAAGAGGGCCTGGGCATCCAGTGTGCTCCACTTTCGAGAGAGCCCACCAGCCATACAAGGGGTAGGGAGCCTGCCTGTGAGAGTAATAACCGTGTCGACTAAAAAGTGGTCTGACCAGACACAGGGAGAGACAATAGGCTGAGACAGTGCTAAGTTATGTGACCAGATCTGATCCAGAATATGGCCCTTGAGGTGGGTAGGGCAAAGAATCTGTTGCGTCAGGTTCAGACTATGCAAGGTTTCGAACAGTTCGAAAGCATGAGAGCCGGCGTTGAGGTCGTTGTACCAGTAATTGAGATCGCCAATGAGTGCGAAACTGGCATGATGGGTCAAGATGGAGGACAAATGTTCGCTCAACACATTGGCAAAGGTGGTCATAGGATATGGTGGCCGATAGAGGAGAAGCAGTGTGAAGGCACCTGTATTGGTTCCTATACTAAGGAGCAGATTATCCACCCCTGGTATGGAGAGAGAAGAAGAAGAGAGAGAGTTGAGATGTTTTGATATAATAGCAGCTACTCCCCCCCCAGAGCGGTCTCCCGGTCGGTCCGCGTGAAGAATATAGTAATCTGGAGGGAGAGCCGCCAAGATATCAGGGAGCGACTCAGCAGTAAGCCAAGTTTCCGTCAAAAGAAGAATTTCCGGTTTTTCGTTAGTAAGTAAAATAAAAATGTCAGACTGGTGATTCACTAAGGACCGAGTATTCAGATATATTACCCTGATGGTAGTCTCGCTATTGTCGACGTAAACAGGGGGCTTCATCTCAGCGCAGTTGGAAATAACTAGGCGATTAATACCTACAGTGTCCAAACGCTTAACAATAGTGGGGCTGAGGGTGATACGGGCTTGCTGTAATGCTCTAAGAGTTTCCGATGTATATGTAGTAAGAGGGGCAGCGTGGGTGGCCCCTGGACCCGGTCGGACGCGGACGGGCGCAGACGGGCTTGCCTTAGGCGCGCCTTCGGCGCGCCAGCGGCGTGCCCGCTGCGCGCGTCCGCTGCGTGTCCGTCTTTGCATCCGATTTAATCTTTCCCCCACCGGAAGTCACGGACCACTAGAGCGCTAACGCTAACCTTCCTGTGTGAAGATGGCGCTCAGACTCTGATATAACCGAACTAGGTAAGGATCAACAAAAGTGCAGTGTGCAGTTTAATGTGCAAGAGAAATCAGCAGCAGTTGGCAACAGAAAATCTCGAAATGCACTGCTGTTTAAAAACGATTTTCCATTACTCGATTTAAAATAGTTTTAGCAGCAATAATAAAATATCAGGAGCAAGTTAGTTCGTTACAATCAGTACAACATTACAGTCAATCTCAGCGTTCCCCACACACTCTCAATCAGGTTTCGCTGCGCGTCCGTCTTTGCGTCCGATTTAATCTTTCCCCCACCGGAAGTCACGGACCACTAGAGCGCTAACGCTAACCTTCCTGTGTGAAGATGGCGCTGAGACTCTGATATAACCGAACTAGGTAAGGATCAACAAAAGTGCAGTGTGCAGTTTAATGTGCAAGAGAAATTAGCAGCAGTTGGCAACAGAAAATCTCGAAATGCACTGCTGTTTAAAAACGATTTTCTATTACTCGATTTAAAATAGTTTTAGCAGCAATAATAAAATATCAGGAGCAAGTTAGTTCGTTACAATCAGTACAACATTACAGTCAATCTCAGCGTTCCCCACACACTCTCAATCAGGTTTCGCTGCGCGTCCGTCTTTGCGTCCGATTTAATCTTTCCCCCACCGGAAGTCACGGACCACTAGAGCGCTAATGCTAACCTTCCTGTGTGAAGATGGCGCTCAGACTCTGATATAACTGAACTAGGTAAGGATCAACAAAAGTGCAGTGTGCAGTTTAATGTGCAAGAGAAATTAGCAGCAGTTGGCAACAGAAAATCTCGAAATGCACTGCTGTTTAAAAACGATTTTCCATTACTCGATTTAAAATAGTTTTAGCAGCAATAATAAAATATCAGGAGCAAGTTAGTTTGTTACAATCAGTACAACATTACAGTCAATCTCAGCGTTCCCCACACACTCTCAATATGACTAGTTTAGAATGGATAAGTGCAAGGGTAGTGCCTAGGTGATTTGATGGGTGCATGGGTAATCCTTGGGTGAATAGATGAGTGCATGGGCAGTGTCTGATTGAATGGATGAGTACAAGGGTAGTGCATTAGTGATTGGAGGCATGCACAGGTAGTGCCTGGTTGATTGGATGAGTGCATTGGCAGTGTCTTATTTAATTGATGAGAGCAAGGTTAGTGCATGAGTGATTGGATCAGTACATGGGCACTGCCTGGGTGATTGGATGGGTACATAGGTAGTGACTGGTTGATTGGATGAGTGCATGGGTAGTGCCTGAGTGAATGGATGAGAGGATTGGTAGTGCCATGGTGATTTGATGAGTACATGGATAGTGTCTTAGTGAATGAGTGAGTGCAAGGGTAGTGACTGAGAGAGTGGATGAGTGCACTGGTAGTGCCTAGGTGATTGCACAAGTGCATGGATAGTACCTGGTTGATTGCATGAGTGAATGGGTAGTGCCTGAGTGACTGGATGAGTGCATGGGTAGTGCCTGGGTGATTGTATGAGTGGAAGTGCAGTGCCTGGATAACTGGATGAGTGCAGGTGCAGTGCCTGGATGATTGGATGAGTGCAAATACAGTGTATGGATAATTGGTGAGTGCAAGTGTAGTGCATGGGTGAATGAATGAGTGTATGGTTAGTCCCTGGGTGATTGGGTGAGTCCATGAGTGGTACCTGAGTGATTGGATCAGTGCAAGGGTAATGCCTGAGTGATTTAATGAATGCGTGGGTAGTGTCTGTGTGATTGGGTGAATGCATAAATAGAACTTGGGTGATTGCATGAATATATTAATAGTGTCCGAGAGAATGGATAAGTGCAAGATAGTGCCTAGGTGATTTTATTGATGCATGGGTACTGCTTGGGTGATTGGATCAGTGCATGGCTAGTTTCTGAGTGAATGGATGACTGCAAGTTTAATTCCTGAGTGATTGGATGAGTGCATGGGTGCTGCCTGGTTGATTGCATGAGTGCATAGGTAGTGCCTGAGTGACTTGATGAGTGCATGGTGACTGCCTGGGTGATTGAAGGAGTGCATTGGTAGTGCCTTGTTGATTGGATGAGTGCATTGGTTTTGTCTGAGTAAATGGATGAGCTCAAGGGTAGTGCCTGAGGAATTGGATTAGTGTATGTTTACTGCCTAGGTGATTGGATAAGGGCATAGATAGTGCCTGGATGATAAGAAGAGTGCATGGGTAGTGCCTGGGTGACTGAATGACTGCATGGGTAGTGTCTGGGTGATTGGATGAGTGCATGCATATGTGACTAATATCTCATTGAATGGATGAGTGCAAGGGTAGTGCATGAGTGATTGGATGAATGCATTGGTAGGATTGCATTAGTGCAATGGTAGTGCCAGAAAGAACAGATGAGTGCATGGTTACTGACAGGGTGATTGGAGGAGTGCATGGGTAGTGCCTTGTTGATTGGATGAGTGCATGGGCAGTGTCTGATTGAATGGATGCGTGCAAGGGTAGTGCATGAGTGACTGGATCAGTGCATGGGTACTGCCTGGGTGATTGGATGAGTGCATATATAGTGATTGGTTGGTTGCATGAGTGCATGGGTAGGGCCTGAGTGAATGGGTGAGTGCATGGCTACTGCCTGAGTGATTGGATCAGTGTGTGGGTATGGCCTGGGGGATTGTATGAGTGCATAGGTAGTGCCTGGTTGATTGCATGATTGAATGTGTAGCACCTGAATGAATGAATCAGTATGTAGGTCCTGCCTGGGTAAATGGATGAGTGCATGAGTTGTGCCAGCTTGAATCTATGAGTCCATGGGTAGTGCCTGCGTGAATGGATGAGAGCAAGGGTAATGCCTGTGTGATTGCAGGACTACATGGGTAGTGACTAGGGGGTTGGATGAGTGTTGGCTAGTGCCTGGGTTGTTGTATGAGTGTAAGAGCAGTGATTAGGTGATTGGATGAGTACAAGTACAGTGCCTTGGTGAAATTATAAGTGCAAGTGTAGTGTCTTGGTGACTACATGAGTGTGAGTGTGGTGCCTGAGTTATTGTATGACTGCCTGGGAAATGGCTGAGTGATTGCAATTGCGCAAGTGCACTGGCTAGATGATTGCATGAGTGCAAGGGCAGTGCCTGGATGATTAGATGAGTGCAAATACAGTACCTGGATAAATGGAAGAGTGCAAGTGTAGTGCATGGGTGAATGAATGAGTGCATGGATGGTGCTTGGGCAATTGGGTGAGTGCATGGGAAGTGCCTGGGGGATTGGATGAATGCATGGGTAGTGACTGGGTGATTGGGTGAGTGCATGAATAGTACCTGGGTGAGTGCATGAATATATGACTAGTGTTTGAGAGAATGGATAAGTGCAAGGGTAGTGCCTAGGTGATTAGATAGGTGTATGGGTAATCCTTGGGTGATTAGATAAGTACATGGCAGTGTATGATTGAATGGATGAGTGTATGGGTAGTGCCAGAGTGAATGGATGAGTACATGGTTACTGCCAGGGTGATTGGAGGCATGCACGGGTAGTGCCTGGTTGATTGGATAAGTGCACTGGCAGTGTCTCTTTTAATGGATGAGTGCAAGGGTAGTGCATGAGTGAATGGATGAGTGCATGGGTAGTGCCATGGTGATTTGAAAAGTGTGTGGATAGTGTCTTAGTGAATGAGTGAGTGCAAGGGCAGTGCCTGAGTGAAATGATATGTGCAAGTGTATTGTCTGGGTGAATACATGAGTGTAAGTGCAGTGTCTGGATAATTTAATGACTGCATGGGAAATGAATGAGTGCAAGTGCAGTGGCTGGATGATTGCATGCATGGAAGTGCAGTGCCTGAATGTTTGGATGAGTGCAAATACAGTGCCTGGATGAATGGATTAGGGCAAGTGTGATGCATGGGTGAATGAATGAGTGCATGGTTAGTGCCTGGGTGATTGGGTGAGTGCATGAGTGAATGGATCAGTGCAAGGGTAATGCCTGGGTAGTGCCTAGGTGATTGCGGGAGTGCATGGGTAGTGGCTGGGTGATTGGATGAGGTCATGGGTTGTTTCTGAGCAAAACAGTAATGCCCGAAGGATTGGTTTAGTATATGTGCACTACCTGGGTCATTGGATGAGGACATATATGTTGCCTGGGTGATTAGTTAAGTGCAGGGGTAGTGTCTGGGTGATTGGCTGAGTGCATGCATAGTACCTGCATGATTGCATGAATATATGACTAGTATCTGAGAGAATGGATACGTGCAAGTGTAGTGCCTAGGTTATTTGATGGGTGCATGTGTAATGCTTGAGTGGTTGGATGATTGCATGGGTAGTGTCTGATTGAATGGAGGAGGTCAAGGGAAGTGCATGTGTGATTGGATCAGTGCACAGGCACTGCCTGGGTGATTGAATGGGTGCATAGGTAGTTACTGGTTGATTGCATGCGTGCATGGGTAGTGCCTGAGTTAATCGATGAGTGCATGAGCAGTGCCTGGGCGATTAGATGAGTGCATGGGTTGTACCTGGATGATTGAATGAGTGCATGGTTAGTGCCATGGTGATTTGATGAGTGAATTGATGGTGTCTTAGTGAATGAATGAGTGCCAGGGTAGTGCCTGAGTGAATGGATGAGTGCAAAGGTAGTGCCTGGGTGATTGGATGAGTGCATGGGTAGTGCCTGGGTGATTGGATGAGTGCATGGGTAGTGCCTGGGTGACTTGATGAGTGCATGGTTAAGGCTTGGGTGATTGGAGGAGTGCATTGGTAGTTTCTTGCTGAGTGGATGAGTGCATGGATAGTGTCTGAGTAAATGGTTGAGCTCAAGGGTAGTGCCTGGGGAATTGGTTTAGTGTATATTTACTGCCTAGGTGATTGGATGAGGGCATAAATAGTGCCTGGGTGGTTAGAAGAGTGCATGGGTATTGCCTGGGTGATTGAATGACTGCATGGGTAGTGTCTGGGTGAAGTGTGAGTGCATGAATATGTGACTAATATCTGATTGAATGGATGAGTGCAATGGTAGTGCATGAGTGGTTGGATGAGTGCATAGGTAGTGACTGGTAGGATTGCATGAGTGCAATGGTAGTGCCAGAATGAATGGATGAGTGCATGGTTACTGCCAGGGTGATTGGAGGAGTGCATGGGTAGTGCCTTGTTGATTGGATGAGTGCAAGAACAGTGTCTGATTGAATGGATGAGTGCAAGGGAAGTGCATGAGTGATTGGATCAGTGCATGGGTACTGCCTGGGTGATTGAATGAGTGCATAGGTAAGGATTGGTTGGTTGCATGAGTGCATGGGCAGTGCCTGAGTGAATGGATGAGTGCATGGTTACTGCCTGGGTGATTGGATCAGTGCATTGGTAGGGCCTGGGTGATTGTATGAGTGCATAGGTAGTGCCTGGTTGATTGCATGATTGAAAGGGCAGTACCTGAATGAATGAATCAGTATGTAGGTCCTGCCTGGGTGATTGTATGAGTGCATAGGTAGTGCCTGGTTGATTGCATGATTGAATGGGTAGTACCTGAATGAATGAATCAGTATGTAGGTCCTGCCTGGGTAAATAGAAGAGTGCATAAGTAGTGCCAGCTTGAATCCATGAGTCCATGGGTAGTGCCTGAGTGAATGGATGAGTGCAAGGGTAGTGCCTGTGTGATTGCATGACTGCATGGGTAGTGACTAAGGTATTAGATGAGTTCATGGCTAGTGCCTGGGTCGTTGTATGTGTGTAAGAGCAGTGAATAGGTGATTGGATGAGTGCAAGTACAGTGCCTTGGTGAAATTATAAATGCTAGTGTTGTGTCTGGGTGAATACATGAGTGTGAGTGTGGTGCCGGGGTATTGCATGACTGCATGGGAAATGGCTGAGTGATTGCATGAGCACAAGTGCACTGGCTGGATGATTGCATGAGTGCAGGGGCAGTGCCTGGATGATTGGATGAGTGCAAATACAGTGCCTGGATAAATGGATAAGTGCAAGTGTTGTGCATGGGTGAATGAATGAGTGCATGGGTAGTGCCTGGGCAATTGATTGAGTGCATGTCTGTTGCCTGAGTACATAGATGAGTGTAAGGATAATGCTTGGGTTATTGCATTAATGCATGGGTAGTGTCTGAGTGAATGGATGAGCACATGCATAGTGCCTGAGGGATTGGATTAGTGTGTTGTTACTGCTTGGGTGAATGGATGAGTACATAGATAGTGCTGGGTGATTGGATGAGAGCATGGGTAGTGCCTGGGTGATGAAATGACTGCATGGGTAGTGTTGGTGTGACTGGGTGAGTGCATAAATAGAACCTGGGTGATTGCATGAATATATGAATAGTGACTGATAGAATGGATAAGTGCAAGATAGTGCCTAGGTGATTTTATTGATGCATGGGTAGTGCTTGGGTGATTGGATCAGTGCATGGGTAGTTTCTGAGTGAATGGATGAGTGCATGGGAACTGCCTAGTTGATTGCATGAGTGCATAGGTAGTGCATGAGTGAATTGAGGAGTGCATGGTGGCTGCCTCGGTGATTGGAGGAGTGCATTGGTAGTGCCTTGCTGATTGCATGAGTGCATGGATAGTACCTGAGTGAATGGATGAGTGCATGGCTAGTGTCAAAGTGAACGAATGAGTGCAAGGGTAGTTCCTAGGTGATTGCATGTGTGCATGGGCATTGCCTGGTTGATTGTATGAGTGCATGGACAGTGTCTGATTTAATAGATGTGTGCAAGGGTCGTGGATGAGTGATTGGGACAGTGCATGGGTACTGCCTGGGTGATTGGATTAGTGCATAGCTAGTGCCTGGTTGATTGCATGAGTGTATAGGTAGTTCCTGAGTGAATGAATCAGTACATAGGGACTGCCTGGGTGACTGGATGAGTGCATGAGTAGTGCCTGCTTGATTCCATGAGTGCAGGGGTAGTGCCTGAGTGAATGGAGGAGTGCAAGGATAGAGTCTGTGTGATTGCATGACTGAATGGGTAGTTCCCAGGTGATTGGATGAGTGCATGGCTAGTGCCTAGGTCATTGTATAGGTGTCAGAGCAGTGCTTGGATGATTGGATGAGTGCAAGTGCAGTGCCTTTGTGAAATGATAAGTGCTGGGTGTAGTGTCTGGGTGAATATGTTAGTGTAATTGTGGTGCCTGGGTTATTGCATGACTGCATGTGAAATGCCTGAGTGATTGAATGAGCACACGTGCACTGGCTGGATGATTACATGAGTGCAAGGGCAGTAACTGGATGAGTGCACATACAGTGCCTGGATGAATGAGTGAGTGCATGGGAAGTGCCTGGACTATTGAGTCAGTGCATGCCTGGTGCCTGAGTGAATAGATGAGTGTAAGGGTCATGCCTGGTGATTGGATGAATTCATGATTAGTGCCTGATTGATTGGATGAGTTCATGGGTAGTGCCTGGGTGAATTGATGAGTGCATGGGTAGTGTCTGTGTGATTGTATTTCTGCATGGGTAATGCTGGAGTGATTGAAAGTGTGTGTGGGTAATTTGTGGGTGATTGGATGACTGCATGGGTAGTGTCTGGCTGATTGGGTGAGTGCATAAATAGTACCTGGGTGATTGCATGAATATATGATTAGTGTCTGAGAGAATGGATACGTTCAAGATAGTGTCTAGGTGATTTGGTGGATACGTGGGTAGTGCTTGGGTGATTGGATGAGTGCATGGGTAGTTTCTGAGTTAATGGATGAGTTCATATGTAGTTCCTGAGTGTTTGGATGTGTGCATGGGTACTGCCTAGTTGATTGCCTGAGTGCATGGGCAGTGCCTGAGTGAATGGATGAGTGCATGGTTATAGCCTGGGTGATTGGAAGAGTGCAAGGGTAGTGCCTTGTTGATTGGATAAGTGCATGGATAGTGCCTGGGCGATTGCATGTATGCATGGGCAGTGCCTGGTTGATTGCATGAGTGTATGGGCAGTGCCTGAGTGGCTTGATGAGTGCATGGGTAGTTCCTGGGTAGATGTATGAGTATATGGATAGTTCCTAAGTGATTGTATGACTGCACAAAGTGTGGCTGGTTGATTTCATGATTGCATGGGTAGTGCCTGAGTGAATGAATAAAGACATAGGTACTGCCTGGGTGACTGGATGAGTGCATGGGTAGTGCCTGAGTGAATGAATGAGTACATGATTGGTGCCCGAGTGAATAGAGGGGTGTAAGGACAATGCCTGGGTCATTGGATACGTGCATGTTAAGTGCCTGAGAGAATGTTTAAGTGTATGGGTGGTATCTGAGTGAATGGATGAATGCATGGGTAGTGCCTGAATGAATGGATTATTGCATGAGTAGTGTCTTAATGAATGTATGAGTGCATGTATAGTCCCTGAGTGAATGGATGAGTAAATGCGTACTGCCTGAGTGAATGGATGAGTGCAAGGAGAGTGCCTGGGTGATTGGATAAGTACATGGATAATGCCTGTGTGAATGTATGAGATTATGGTTGGTGCCAGAGTGAATGTATGAGTGCATGAGTAGTGCCTGAGTGACTGGAAGAGTGCAACGGTACTGCCTGGGTTATTGTATAAGTGCCTGGGTAGTGCCTGCATGAATGGATTCACTACTTGTGTAGTACCTGAGTGAATGGATAGTGTATGGGCAGTAACTAGGTGACTGGATGAGTGCATGAGTGCATGAGTATTGGCTGGGTGGTTGACTGAGTGCACGGGTAGTGCCTGAGTGAATGGATGAGTGTAAGGTTACTGCCTGGGCCTTTGGATAAGTGCATGGGTAGTGCCCGAGTGAATGCATGAATGCATGGGTGGTGCCTGGGTGAATGGATGAGCGCAAGGAGAGTGCCTTGGTCATTGGATAAGTGCATTGTTAGTGCATGAGTCAATCAATCAAAAATCTTTATTCGGCATCTAGAAAACACCATAAAAGCGCATAGCAATAAAAAAATAACAAATTTCATTAAAATCCATGCTGATATACATCAAATACAGTACTAATTTTTGCTTCAGCAAACCCCTCTTGTTTTCCTTATTTTTAAGGCCATCTTCAGGAAATTCACCACACAAAACAGAGTCCGAGAGTCATTTACCATTTGTAGGTGTAGCAAGGCGACCCTGGCCTGCTTGAATTTAGCCTGTTTTAAAATACCAACTAAAAATCGACGTCTCGGCACTGAATAAAATGGGCATAACAGTACAAAATGAAGGGTATCCTGAGGAGATCGGAGATCGCAGCCACAGGGACCCTTCTGCTCAACTGAAACAGTAAAACCATGAGGCACAGATAACAAGTGATGTAAAAGATTGAGCCTAAAAGGGGTGATTAAAAACCTATCCTGAGCATTACACATAAGAGTCAAATACGGTTCCATCCCCACCACCGTTTTCAACATATTGTAAGCTATCACAGAGTTCTTGCCCCCTTCTTTTGTTTCTCTCTGCAATTGGACATAGTTAAAATATCTTTTCATCACCAATTTCCTGTCCAAGCGGATAATTACCATGGGGGTACTAAAAAGGTTTTTGCATCCAATAGACTCAAGAGAGGACTTTACATATCTCAACCAAGGAATGGACAACCCTTTATCCCTACTGCCTGAGTCAATGTATGATTGTATGGATAGCACATGGGTAATGGGTGACTGCATGATTCGTGCCTAAGTGAATGGATGAAGGCATTGGTAGTACTTGAGTGAATGGGTTAGTGCACGAGTAGTGCCTGGTTAATTGGATGACTGCAAGTATACTACCTTGGTGAAAGAATGAGGGCAAGTGGAGTGGCTGCATGAATGAAAGATTTTGTGTGTAGTGCCTAGGTGATTCCATAACTGTACTAGTAGTGATTGAGTGAACACTTGACTCTATATGTACAACCTGGGTGATTGGATGAGTGCGTGAGTAGTTACTGGGAGATTGGATGAATGCAATTGCAGTGCCTACTTGATTGGAAGACTACCTCAGTAGTTACTAGATGTTTGGATGTGTGGATCTGCAGTGCTAGGGAATGGGGTGAGTATGTGAGTAGTGACTGCACCTATCACAAGATTAGTGGTTTGATACACATAATATATCCCATACTCCAACCACTGTGAAAAAATATAAACAGAGAGAAATGTATTAGAATTTCATTTTGAACACCAGG
The DNA here is from genome assembly GCF_964204655.1 of Triturus cristatus. NCBI lineage: Eukaryota > Metazoa > Chordata > Amphibia > Caudata > Salamandridae > Triturus > Triturus cristatus. The sequence continues at coordinate 223,948,888 of NC_140584.1, forward strand.
CAACCAAACAGCATACAGTATTTTTTCACCAGAACTTGAATTCAACATAGACAAATGTTTTACTGTTTTTTACTGTTATCAACTTTCATACTTCTTCACTTTCAACAGGGCTCAATACGAAGCATCATCATCAAACAGTGGGCAACTCAATCAATGGATTATAAAAATAAATGTGCACAGTACATTATTTCTAATATGTCATACTGTTCACTACACTCACTACAAGTTTTTTGATACTGGCTTGCTGATAGGTTACAACCTTAATGAAAGCAACTATATGTTAAAACTGTTTCTAATATTTTCATATCTGGTACAAAATGTATTACAATTACTAAGCAGCCTTAATTTTTGGATATTCTTTTGTAAACATCATCCCTGTTAGGTCAAAAAATGTCTAAAATGCTCTTGGTTCATGTACAAAAAACATAACACAGTACTACTTAGAAGTTGCTGTAGCAGAAACAAAAGGGGGCATTTTTTTGTGCTGAAGAGACTTTTCATGTGCAACTTAAGGCTACTGGTAGTACAGTTTCTCCATTTAGTTTTTATCTGTAGTAACACATTACAGTCCTCAAATGATTTATAAATTCCTTTCCCACAGTTAAAAAGAGTCTTTCATTTCTAACAACTTGCTGTAGACAATTAACCTAATTTGCCGAATAATGTCACAGAAACACATAATCCATATGTATGTCAACACAATACCACATTTTCTTATCCTAGATTCTCCTTAGAACGTTGGTTCTAGAAATAGCAGGTATGAGTTTGGAAACCTTTTAGGTGGTCTTGATTTGAATGTCACTTGTATGGCATTGAACACTGTCCATCCTGTTTGACATCTTACATATATTGTGTAGTGTCCAGAGGTTATATTAACTCCTTCATGAAATATGATTGCTATAGTTATTAGAGTTATTTTTGAGATGGAAATGTGTTCTGGTTTAAAGTTTGTAATTTCATCCAATCTGCATCTTTGTAGCATGACTATGACATATTTCCCAATACCTTTGTAGAAACAACATTGACCTAAGTTCTGATCTGCAGTTTGGACAGTTCATATATTGATGGGCATTTAAAAAAATATATAACTATCAGGCACATGCATCAATGTAAAAACCGGTTGCAAACGGGTAGATTCTCAGAATCTGCCCCTTTGCGACCGGTATTTTTGCATTTGGGATGCATCATCCCAAATGCAAAAATCGCAATTTAAGGCATCTCTAAATTGCGATTCTTTAATTTGCGATTGCATTTAAGGAATCCCAAATTGAGATTCCTTAAATGCAATGCATGAAAGTGAAAAAATTAGCGATTTCGCTAATAGGGGGAGCAAATTACCATGAAGTTGAACTTCATGGTAATTAGCAAAAACTTTGAAAAATGCACTTTTGTGCTTTTTTCAAAGTTTCATGTTGCGCACACACATGCCCTTAGAGCAGGGGTCTTCAAACTGTGGGGCGCGACCCCCAGGGGGGCCGTGGAGTGATGCAAAGGGGGTCGCGCCTTCCCAGTCACACTTCTGCCCGGCCCAAGGGCTTCAGCCCCCCCCCCCCACACTTCCCCCGTCCTGTGTCTCAGCCCGGCTTCTGCAGTGAAACTTGAGCTGCTGGGGGCTCAGCTGGGCAGTGTCTGGATTCCTATCTCCGGCACCCCCGTGTTTTTTCACAGGTCTTTAAAGACCATTTGCATTTTAACATGCCTTTGTAAACTGCTTACAGAGGCTTAGGTTTTTTTGCTGGTTGCAGTACCCCCTGGGTCCCCACTGTGCCTAAGTGTTTTGTATAGTTGAGGTTTTGACTTAGGTGAAGTTAGTGCAAAGGGTTAATATGCCTGCTGCAAAGAACGTGTACCAAGTAGATTACAGAGTGCGTATGATGTGAAGAGATCAGCAGGTTACTGCTTTCAAAAGAGACATCCTTTTGTTACTTGCAATTTATAACTTAAAGTCCTGATATAGAATAGTGAGCTATTAACTTTCATCCTAGAACAGCATGCACACTACAAAGAATACCTTATTAGACCATTGATTAATGTTGCAAAAAGGGTTAATTTGGCTAGAAATCAATTCTTATTATTAAAGGAAACTCCCAACTATGCTGTTTCTTTTTCGACTCTGAGTTTGTGCTTCTCCACACCAAGCACTCTTGAACTATACTGCCTACCAGTATGGATGACATGTGACTCCTATACTTTTAGTCCTTTGGCTTATGTAACATTTCCTATACACTGATTTACACACTTATGATTGTCTCTGTGTAATGTGTGTGTGATGCAAAGTGTTCGGACACCCTACACTGGTATGAGTGGCACTATATAACTAATTCAATGCATCTGAGAGTGTGGGGTTATGGAGACTTGGTCACTGTTAAAGGGTGCTAGTGAGAGAATCCGTGGTGGGGGTGGTCATTGGGGGGGCACCAACAAACATTGTCGCACAGGGCACCACCAGCACTAAAGCCGGCCCTGGGAAGTATGCACAGATAAGCGCTGAAAATACCGCTTTAGGTGACTGCTTTTTTTTTTACCGACTGGGCCATCAAAATAATCTGCTGGTAACCCTAACCATAGGACTGGAAGTTTGTTGCAGGATCAGCACATTATTTATTTCCTTCACCCTCGATCCCCGATTAATGCCGCAATAGTTTAACTTAGATCTTAAAGTCTACGCCCCGTCAATAACATGCTGAGTTACTTCATGGGTCTGGGAATGCACCCTGCATTCAGACAACTCATTCCTCATTTTCGCCCTTCATTGTCACGCTCACCCTGCACTCACAGTGATCACAATGCACTCACACTGATCACCATGCACTTGCACCATTCACCCGCTCACCTTGCACTCACAGTGATCACTCTGCACTCAAAATGCACTTGTCCTGCTCACACTATACCTCAACCTGCAGTCACACGAGTACACTACTCATCCTGCACTCATGTGACACTTCACTCACCTGTCCCCGTCACTACTCAATATGCAACTCACTCAAACAAGCCCATCAGTAATCATACATTCATTCATACCATTCTGAACTTGCATCCGCACCCAAAATGAGAGAGGACAGCAAGGGAGTGAGAGAATTTGATTGAAGAGGTCAGGGATGAGGAGAAATGTGAATTGCCGAAGAGAAGTGTGGACACGCAAGAAGTGAGTGTGATCCAAAGGTGAGGGCTTCTGTTAGAACAAAGGGGAGATGTGAAAGAGGAATGGGGGGACTGGAGAGGTGTAAGATACAAATAGACAAAAATTTGAATGAAGAGACGAGGTGAATGAGAAGTGCTGAGGGGCACGGGAGGTGACAGGGCCAGAGAGGCCATGAGATAAATGTGAGAGACTGTTAGAGATGAAGGCAGTGAAAGGACAGAATGGCAAGAGGTGATTAAAGGTGAAGTGAGAGGTTGAATGGGGAGAGTTCAGAAGTTGTAAAAAGGGGTGAAAGAAAATGACCTGCAAAGTGACAGAGGGATCCGGGGTTAGGAGAGGAGAGAGGGATGGAAGGGAGGGGGTGAGAGGAAAGCTGCATGGGTAAACAGCTTAACTCTACACAAAACCGCCAGGGTTTTAAGGGACCCCTGCTTCTTCCGGTCAGGGCCAGGTGAGCTTCTAATGTGGCAGCACGTATTGCTGCAGAGTGGAAGGCCCTTCACAAAGGTTGACTTGAAATCTTTCTGATGATAATTGCTGTTTTTTGGTTATAAATGGGTACTGATTGGGTGAAATCTTTCCTCAGCGTTACTTTGTGTAACAAATATCAAAATAATGAAGCAATGCTATCCCAAAATACGCGGCATCACATAACCTCATTTACATTTTCATCCCACGCAATTTAGTCAACCGGTTTAGACATTTTTGTCAGGAGGGGGTCCTTACGCCTCAAAATGTTGACAGGGGGGTCTCGGTATCCAAAAGTTTGAAGACCTCTGCCTTAGAGCATGTGTGTGCAACATATGTGCACAGATCAATTTCAGGGGTGCAATAGGGTGTCATTTTGACACCCTTGCACCCTTGAAATTGCATAAGCAAATTGCTCATGCAATCTCCAATTCATTCCTATGGGCCTGGAGGCCCATAGGAATGAATGGGACGGCATTCCTGAATTGCGACTCGCAATTTGCGAGTCGCAATTAAGGAATTTGTAGGAATCGCTATTTTTATAGCGATTCCTAAATGCATAGGCTTTTGCAACTCCTTAATTGCGATTCCTTAAAAATCGCAATTAAGGAATTGCAAAAGTCTTTGTTGATAAATGTGCCAGTATATTTGGTATTGAGAGTTCAAGTCATGAGACAACATATACATAGATAAATACGGGGTAAAGTGCAATGTGTGTAAGTGTTCAATATAAATTACATTTAGCAACCTAACAAGAATACCTGAGTAGATCATTCTGTAAGCAATAAATTTAGGATTCTTAAAGACACTGATCCTCCATATAGAATCAAATATTGCACAATTCCTCATTCCACACAAGACAAATACGAAGGAAAGTTTGTATGTACTCAATCTAAGATAGGATTAAACAACATAATAAATGTATGTATCTAAATCGACCACAAGTATGTTTTAACCCCTTGTGTGCCCCGCCCTTTCCCCGCCCTGTGCCGGGCGTTGAATTAGCGGGCGTGGTTCATGACGAGATAGTCTCGTCATGGGCACAGCGCAACCGCGGCCCATGACGAGACCATCTCGTCATGGGCACTCAAGGGGTTAAAAAAAAGGATATGTATTGTACAATTTCTCAGACAACAATACTTTTGCCCAGATCCCAGACTAATTTCCTATATGCCCCCAACGTTTCTCAAATTTCCTAAGCGACCCTGATCTTAGTGCATAGCGCCTCTCTAATTCTTTAACTTTACACAGTTTAGCTCTCCATGCTTGAAACAAAGGTATATTTTTGCTTCGCCAATTTCGCAGAATTAAAGATCTTGCCACTAAGGCAGCTATAAATAAGCATTCTTCTTGCATATTGTTCAATACTGCATTTGGAGAGCATCCCAAGACTGCAAAATAGTTATTGATAGATATAGATTGGCCTATGGAAATTCTGAAATATTTTTAAATTTCTTCCCAAAGATTCTCAACTTTTTGGCAGTCCCAAATGATGTGAGACCAACTGCCCCCTCCTTCCTTAGCGCAGCAAAAACATCTACCATCAATCTGGGGATATATACTGTGCAGAAATTAAGGGTTCCTATAGATTACCCATTTTGAAAAAAATTGCATTCGTTTGAAATTAGCACCTTGATTGCTGTGGCGTTAAGTTTGTTAATTCTGCTCCAAATTGTTCTTGAGATCTGCAAACCTTCTTTTTTATGCCATTGATGTCGCATTTTTTCATAGGTAATAGCAGATGTATTATCATTAAAGATTTTCACCCAAGTGCTTACTGACCGCTTTTCAGGAACTTTTGGAGCTTCATTTGTTCCTGAACTTGAACTTGTCGTTAAAGTTCCAGCATCAATATTTTCCAAAAAGTGCTTTATTTTTAATATGTGACCATTTAAGCATGTGCGTGGAGTGAAGAAGCCTGATTTTTATCTCGGGCCACTTTTTCCAGGAGTCTTAGTTAAGAAAGTCTTTTACTTGCCTATACCCGTTCTTCTCCCACTTTCTTAATATACCAGTTTGTAGTAATTTAACCTCCCCAGTATAGAGATAGGACAGACTCGTTGTACCATTTATCCTGGGAATATCATAAAAAGGTAACAATTGAGTTTTTTGTTTCAGAATCCATTGAAGAACTTTGTACTGAACTTTCTCAGGGTCCTTAACTATTCTCGTAAGGTCGTTAATTTTATACTGTATTAGAATTTTGTCTATAAAAAAATTATCCATTTCCGCAATGTCAGGCTGGGTATAAAATCTGTGTTTATTGTGTGCAAAATTTGCATGCTAGTATTCTCTTATGTTTGGGAGGGACAATCCTCCCTCCTCAATCGAGGAATTTAAAGTGCCTAGTGCTAGTCTAGGTGCCTTATTCATTTTATACCCACCTATCGCTTGGAATTCCGTAAAGATTCCTGGGATCTCCTCCTGAGTATGTTCCCTGGGGTTTAAAAAAAGGACGATAACATCGGCGTGAAGTTTTTTATTGGTCATGCCTTGTAGGGGAGCAGTGTGTGGCATTTTCTGTCTGATAGCTATTGCTAATGGTTCTATAGAAATGCAACTAAAATAGGGGATAGGGGCGTCCTTGCCTTGTACCCCTATTTATTTGACAAGAGCCCACATTTATAGAATTAATTAATATTTGCACCTCAGAGCCTTTATAAAGTCTTCCTATTAATTGTATAAAGCGTTTGCCCTTGATGGGTATTTGTAGTTACATGTTCAAAGGGCACAGCTTTCCAATATGGTGATGTCAAGAAGAGGAATTGTTCTGAATTGATTTCATTGCTAGATGTAAATTCACTATCTTCACAGTTATGGGTCTATTAATAAGTTACCAAATAATACATCGATTTTCACATCTTCTCTGTCTAATAGTCCGACCATTACCATTAGAAATTCTTGAGCATGCTGCTGAAAATGTCGAGAGAACACTACTGATCCAGTACAGTCTTCAGTAAGTTTTCTTATTCCAGTTGCAGAATTGATAATACTTCTGTTACTTCCTGATTGTTCAAGTAAACTACACAGTTGTGAAGATATTCTTTTATATACCTTTTCTTTAACAGAATTTGTAAAGTGTGGCAAATGATATACTGCATTTAACACTACATTAACATAACAGTTTACTCCAGATTTATTATCAAAATGATACCATTCTATTTCCACATTGTGTTGTAGTTTTATTTTATTTGCTCCTTATTGTTTTTCTTTTTTATCTTTCTTTTAAACTCTGATAGACTGCTTTGATATTTTCCGCTTTGGACACATTATTGCTTTTTGAAGAACAGGATCAGGAAACAGGTATAAATGAGGAGCATATTGAGCTCTTAACCAATTAAACTCCCTTACACAGCTCACATCAGCACTTAATTTCTTCTCATCAAAATCAATCAGAAATAAACAAGACAATGTTCTAATTTGCGACAAAGCAACATATGACATTCCTTCTTTGATTACACTGCTACCAATATTAACAAGACCTGTATCTACACTTAAACCTTGCGATTTGTGATTAGGTACTGCATATGCTAAAGACACTGGGAACTGCTTATGATGGACATAAAGTCTTTCACAAGTAGGAAACATAAACTGCATCTACCAATCTGCTTAAATTTAGCAATATCATGCAATTTTTATGGCTAAGTTTTCCACATCATTTCTGTTTGGATAATTAATACATTTCATAACTTTACCCGTTCCGCCATTCACTAGCCCTTCTTCAACATTTGAATTACGACGTAAAATTATACAACAATTTGTACAGATACATAACTGTTTTTCTAATCCTGCAGTTTTCAAAACAGACTTTCCTAAACTTTCCAATTTTGATTGTAGTCTTTCTGTCAGTAGCACTGTAACTCCTTGATGCTCCAATTTAATTGTTTGCTTTAATTTCGATGATCTCTTCTTATTCCAGTTGCAGTAATAGTTCTTTGATTTTACTACACTCCTCAAGAGTTGGCTTCAAACAAACAATAGACTTATTTTCCTTAACTTAAGCAGCTCAAACATTACTAATAGGAAACACATTTTTGATGAGATGGGTTTGTAATACTGTCTTTCCCTCTTTTGTGAAGACTCCCACTCTTATGTCCTTTCCTATATCTCTGTGATGCATAACTGATGCTTGGTGCCTATTTTGGATTAACACTTTGTATTGAAAGATTTCCAAAATCTTTACATTTCCAATACTTCCTAGTGAATTATTTGTTTAATTATGTAGTAGTTTCTTGAATACAGGTTGTCCTTTTACGGGAGTTGGTTGTAGTAGGTCTCCAAAGACTATTAAGTCTTTTCCTCCAAAAAATTGGCCCGTTTTTAATATTTGCTGCATTCTTAAATGTATAAATGCTAACATTAGGTTAGACACCATGCTAACTCTATCAATAATTAATAGCTTTAATTACTTTGATACTATTGCCACTTAATGACAAACGTTACCAGATAATTTGTTGTAGTGTACTCTGTTGTCATGTTTAATGGGCAGCATTAATAATCAATGAGGGGTAACTCCTTTAACATGTATGTATAGCTAAGCCTGATGGTGAAGGGACTACACACGGAAAATTGAACTCCGTTGTCTTCTGTAGATAACTTGTCAGCACTTTAATCAAGAAACTGTTTCCAGTTCCAGCTTCACTACGCATGTACAACAGAACTGGTTTATATGTAGAACATGCACATTCTTTTTTTTTTTTTTGCAGAGTTTTTATATAGCGCGAACTTGACCCGAATCCAATCTGGTATGAGAGCGCTTTACATAGCACCAGTTACATTACATGAGGACACACTTTCATTTTTTTTGTTAGGCACGGGGAGATTAAGTGATTTGACCAGAATGACAGGAAGTTCAGCGTCACTACCGAGACTGGAACCCCCTAGCTGTTAGGCCAACTCCTCTCCCCAGCGCTCTAGCCGTTAGGCCAGCTCCTCTCCCCTTTTCTCATGCAGAAATTCCTGTGCTACTTTACCTTTTATGTCATCAAACAGTTCTTTCTGATCTTTATTCAATTGCTGTATTAGTTGTTTTAGGTCAACAGTTTCATGTCTTACCTGCTGCATTGCATTCTCTCCCAAATTCAACGCTATTGCAGCTTCATTTTGAATGATTGGCTGTCAAGAGGATCTTGACTTCCAGGTGCTGAACTTTGACTGCTCTGAGAATTCTCTCTTGCTATCTCAGCAGCAATTGTTTCTTCTTGTTCAATCTCATCTTTCAACATCTGAAGATAAACTGGAAACTCAGAACAGTCACTGCTGTCTTGCCCAGCATTGAATGAGTCTTCATAACAGTCAAATTCTCCAAGTAGCTCACTTTTGGTTAGCCATGGCTTAAACAACTGTAACAAGGCTAAAGAAAAACGTTTTTGTCTGCATTTTGGAAACTTAGCTTTCAATGGTGATTAAATTACCCTTGTTATATCTCACCAAACATCTGTCAAAGCCAGCCGCAGCAAATTTACCTTCATCTATGGTTTCACTGACATTACTTCTGAAATTATATTTTGAAGTATTTCATAGAGACACATCGTTTCCAGATGAGGACTTCTTGGACAGTACATACCCAGTATGTTACTCTTCAACATATCTGTAATGTGTGGCTCAAATTCTGCAAGATATTGAATATCAGGAAAGACGTAAGTTCTCTGCTATGAGTAACAGCAAGCCCTAAACTCACCCATAGAACTCTTCTAGATTTGGAAAACAAGCTAGTTGAGCTTAACCGGTGTCCACATTCATAGAAGCCTATCTCTCTGTGAGAAAGCATTTTCAAACTAAAACTGTGCAATTTCTTTGTAAGACTATTTTCTGCTGAAATCTCCACCCACATCTCCTTCATCTCAGTTTTCTATTACTCTGCTATATGAGATGTAACGTACCAAGCAACAGCAATTGAGTTGTCTGCAACAAACTGTACATCCATATTTGCATTCCACATCTCCAGAATCACATGGTTGTAGTCATTAATGTACTTGGAGTCCTCTGTTCTTTTTATATTGTATGTATTTGTTAGTGATTTCCTTGTAAGTGTATGTCTCACTGCAGATAAAAAGCTGATGACTCTTCCTTGTGAGATGACAGGTTGTGGAAATCTGAAATTACATCTGTATAAAATGTCTCTTTTGCTCTGCATTTTCACTGCCGGTATTTTCCACATCAATGATTTTGCAGGTACTTTTCAGAAAATATATCACATACTCTGTTTTGCCTGTAATGTATTCTTTTATCTTATTTATCTGATCTTCCAAAGCTGTAAAACATTTCTGGCCTCATTTACAACAAAATGATGCAGCACTGCCCCGCAAGCCATTTTGCTGCGCAAAGCTGGGTCATTTTAAAAGTACAGGGATGCATCATATGTACAACAACATGATGCATCCCTGTGCTTTCCCCTGCGCTGGCGCACAATTGGCTGCCATGTGCCAAGGCAGGCACTCTTGCACCATTGTACCAGGGTGCCTGCATTGCAAGAATGATTGTTGTTGTGCGGGAAGAGACACATGTCTGCACAAAAACAATAATTCATGGTGCTTTGCTCTTTCAATGCATGCTGCAGAATGCAGCACAAATAGAAAAGTGAAAAAGCAAGGATAAATAAAAGTGTTTTTCCTCGTTGTGCCTCCTTACGCCTCCCCTGGGGAGGCGTAGGATTTTGGTGTATTCCCAGGTTTACAAAATGTTATAAATGTGGGAATGCGGTAGAAGCCATCGGTTTTGGTGGGGAACACACACAGCAACACCCATGGCACGCCCTTTTCATGCAAAGTGATGATTGAAAAGGGGCCGTATTTACAAGCCCATGAAAAGCAACACAGGGTGGCTTGACATGTCCTTGTAAATATAACGCTGGCACACTGTGCCACTGGTGACTCAAAAAAGGTGACGCACGTGCAGCGCAAGGGGCTTCTAAATAAGCCCCTTCTTATTTATCCCAAACTTGCAGGCTTTACAGGAGCTACATTCTATAAACCTATTGATGTCTCTACCCAGACAGCTATTTGTTTTGTTGTCAGAATTAAAGAAACTACTTGTCAGAATAGCAGCAATAATGTGAAGTTCGTTGGTAGGTTATACTTCGGTTGGAGCTCACAAAAGCCTTCAAATGTTCATCGTGCAATAATAGATATCAACTTTTTGTGGACAAGCTTTTGAATCTCTGGTTGTATATATATATAATTTATTATTCAGAATTTATTATTCACGATTGTTTCTTGAACAATTCTGAGAAAAATGTTCTTGATACAAATTTTCTTTGTTGATCCTAATTGTAATTGTTATTGGTACCCATTGCATCTCTTGCACTTATCCCTCCTTCTACTTTTCCACTAATGATGACATGAAGATTAGGCCTGGGCGGCAAATTCCGTTCCGCTCGCGGAATTTGCGGAATTTCGGTAATTTCGCGTTTCGCGGAGAACGCGAAATTGCCCAAAATTCTGCTTTCCGCGACTTCGCGAAATTTTTTCTTGTTCGCGTTCTCAAAATGCGTGTTCGCGAGATATTTCTCCCCGAGCACGCAAACAGCAACTGTGAACAGGAAAAAAGCATCGCGAACAAGCAATTCCGCGTGTTCGCGGAATTTCTGCATTGTCGCGGAGATTTTTTACCGTTTCGCGGAGATTTGCGTAACGCGATTACGCAAATTCCGCCCACCCCTAATGAAGATACATGAATCTTCTCTTTGTAACAATTGGAAGAAGTCTTAGGATAGTACTAAGCCAAATATATTATAACCCCTTGACAACTAATTGGTATCACCATAAGAACACTATCTCATACTTTATGAGAAAGAATATTGATGAATATAGGAACATTTGAGTAAGTGGTTAAAAAGCATTAAAAAACCACTAATCTTATAAATATTCATCATACAGAAGGGTCCTACTATCAATAACCGTTGGCTTATAATCAATCACTCATTGTCAAAGGTACTTTACCGTGATCCTGATTTATCCCATATTCCAATTGTCAAACCTTGAATGAAATAATTGTTTAAAATGTCATCACCTTCCATAGTGGATAATTTGTCGTAGTCATTTGATTTAAATCATGTTTTACTTCAAAACGATATAATTCAATCACTGATGCAATTTTGTCCAGTATGTTTTCACTTTCTATTATCGTAATGTTTCTTTAAAAACACACTCTGGACACTGAGACTCTATGGTCCAGTCGAAGGCCGAGTGCCGAAACGCGTCGACCGTCTCTTGTGCGTGTCAACTCATGTTTATTTGAAAATAAACACTAATCGAGTGTTACCTGTGGTGCTGTGTTTCTTGATGCGATGAACCTCCGGACTCGAGGGTGAAGCGAGAGAAGTTTCGTTACATATTTATATATATATGTATATATATTCTCAATAATTTATTACAACAAGGGTGCATCTCTTACTTAGACGAGAAAATAACTTCTGTTATGAAAAAAAACAAAGAAATTGTAAGTCTCAATTAAAGTCTTAATGAAAAATAGAGCAACTGAATGATTTGAAACAAGGGAAATTCGAAACTTTTATGGTAAGATAAGCAGCATATCTCCCAGTCTTGCTTCACAGTTTTCATGCCTGTTTTCGTGACATAAATGCCATAATTGAATATCATAATGAGAAGGCTTTTGAACTGTAACAACAAGAACATTTATGTAAAGCCAAATCTCGTGGAGCAAAGCGAACAACGAGCCTCCTTTCACTTTCTAAAGTGAACATTTTAAATCCTTTGGGCGATCTTCTCAAGGAGCTATCGGCACCTTAACACAGCCAAATTTGTGATAAAATTACCACCCCATTCACAAGCTGGTGCTAACAGCCGATAACACTAGTTTACCTGCGATAGCATCCTCAAAAAACATCGCCACAGATGACACGGGCAACTATCGCTAATGAGATGCAGAGTAGGCATTCCTGAGCAAAAATCCGTGACAACACCACTCCACAACATTCACAACGACCAGCCACATCAGCGATAAGAACACAAAACATGCGATAAGGCACGTTAGCACCAGGAAACTAACACCTGCTCAGACCTGGTGCAAAGTCGGACCACAGCCTGCACCACAAAAGCGAGCCCAGCCCAGAGCCACACCTGAAGAACAGCAGATGCCATGGAGCCACTGAAAATGCATGCCGGACACCCAAGAGGGCCACAACACCCACCGCCACCACCCCTAGGAGCCCAACCCCCAAAAAGGCCCCCCACGGACCACCACAGAGGCAGCACAGACAAAGACAGTGGACCCCCAGGAAACGCACAAGCCTCACAGATCCAACACCTGACAATGTCATTGCCCACTACAGGCCCAAAAGGACAACCATCCTACGCATCCTGACCATCATCGCCCAACAGACTGACGGCACCAACACAGCGGACAACCAACATCCCTCCGCAGACAAAGCTGCTGGCTGTGCTGCACCTGTTGGCCCCTGGCACCCCCAACCAACACCCGCCAGAGTCGGAGGAGTCTTACAGCCAGCCACATCCAAGTCCCTCACACCTGTCCTGGACATCACCATCAGCCTGGTACCCCAGTCCCTATATGTCCAACACAATGCGCAGGATCCGCTGGAGACCAAGCAAGGACCATACACCACAGATGGATGCACGCACGTGTTAGGGGCAATCCACAGCACACATGTCATACCTGTGCCCCCTGGTGACACAGCACACAATCACTGCAACAAAAAGCACACATCTCACATCAATGTGCAGGCAACATCTGAACACCGTGGAATCCCCACCAATGTCGTCGCCAAATACCCAGCCAGTGTGCATGATCCAACAGTCCATCATCAACCAGCACCAACAGGATGGTACCAAGGGAAATGCACAGCCCATTGGCAAGTTCCAAATGAATAACCAACACACCTCAACTCCACAACCATGCAACACACAACTCTGGCAATGCACACGTCACAAAATCACATACAACATCCAAAATAACATGCCCACCCACCAGACATGACAGAACAACTCACAATGGTAACCTGGGCAAACTGTGAACATGAGTCATCAACGGCATGGCACCTCAGCCACACAGTAGCGGAATGTGGAGAGAGGTGGGAACCAGGCATGTGTGAAGGAGGCAGGAGAACCATGATTGGGAAAGTACACAATGCCAAAAGTGGCGGTGATGTGCTGGACAGACCGCAGTATGCAGAACACACCCATATCCATGGCGACATACACACCTGGTGTATGGAGTTCAGTGGACGCAACCATGTCACCCCAGCTACTGGGGGAGTTTGCGAAAATGTTGCCAGTTACGTCCCCCCCGTAAGCATGGGCAGAGTGGGATGGCCCGGGGTACACCAGGCCAGTGTAGGGGTGTGAATAAAAAGCACGTAGACCTGGGTGTGGTCCTCCTCCAGAATACCCAACATCTCTGCCAGGGTGGCGCATCTCACCCCACCATGAGGTCGATGCCGTCCTTGTGAGTGAATTTGCCTGTGATCCTGTGCGCCTGCTGTACCCTGGCCTGCCTGGACCCTGAACCCGTCAGGCCCTCCCCTGTGCAGCCAGGCCACACTCATCACTTGCCGACACCAGTGTGTGTCAAGGAGGGCCCACGACATGCCGGCGCAAGCTCCAAGCCAGAGACCCGCGACCTTGGCAGCTTCCTCAGACCACGGCCTCCACGACACAGGCCCGCTTTAGCCCTTTGTCGTTGATGTACTCTACTGCTGCCTCCGGCCTACACTACGGTCAAGAAGGTCACACATTTAGAACTGAGTCTTGATTACATGATGGCAGAGTACATATGTTCATTGCAGATTTTACATCAGTGTACTCCCTTCGACGTGGTGCCACCAACTCTGTGCATGGCATGCTCACAACATATATCTGTTGTGCCCTGCTGACTACTGCTTCCAGCCTACACTACGGACAAGTAGGCCACACATTTGACTCTTTATCATACATTGTCCGTGTACGCACAACAATGAAGATTCTACTTCACTGCACTTCCTATGATCAGGTGGCAGCAACCATGTGCATAGCATCCCAATGACAAGTGGCTGAGGGCCCTTGCTGACTGCTGCCTCTGGCCAACGCTGTGGGCAAGTAGGTCACACATTTGGGACTGAGTCTTGATCATACATTATCCAAGTACGCATATTAACGAAGAGTTTATTTCACTGTACCCCCTTCAATATGGTGACACCAATTATGTGCCTGGCCTCCCAACCACATGTGTCTGTGGGCCCTTGATGACTACGCTGTCGTCCTACACTGTGGTCCAGCAGGCCTCACGCCAATCCACTCCAGTACATACCAGGCAGGACACGTGATTGTCGCTGACTGAACACCCACTCGGTTCTGGTGCTTTTGCCTCCGTCAACCACAAGTCACCCCCAAATGTCATCGCAACCTCGTGTGTTGGAGTTCCAGGAGGGGCTTGCTGAAACGCGTCCGGCCCTTGCTGACCGCTGCCTCCGGCCTACACTGCGGTCGAGTAGGTCACACACAATTTCGAATTCATCTTTGACTCATTTATGGCTGACTTAATGTCATTGTACAGGCCTCATCGCAGACTGCATCCCCTTTCAACCCCGGTGCCACTAAGTTGGGGTGGGCAGAATTTGCGAAATTCACTTTCGCAAACTATCGCGAAAATGTTGAAAATCTCCACAAACAAGCCGGAAATATCGCGAAGACGCGGAAGTATTTTTCCCGCCTGTTTGCGGTATTTTTTGCGTGACCGCGGCTCGCCAACTTACCCATGCGGTTGCTCACGGGCACGGCCATCATGTTTTCACTTGTCCCGCCCTCTCGCGATGCTTACTTCCTGTTCCGGGTCACGCAATGCATGTTCGTGCCCGTTCGCGGTAGATATTTCCTGTTCGCGAACGCTTTTACTTGATTGCATTGCTTTTTGCTTGCTCGGGGAGAAAATATCGCGCCGACTTGCGCACGTGGTTGCAATGGGCGCTGCCATCTTGTTTTTCACTCTATTGCATGGTTCTGGGGCCTGATTTTGAATCCTCCCTGCATCTTTTCAATCCTTTGTTTAAAGCCACTTTTTTTTTATCTTTCTTATTTATTATTATTCTAACTATTTTCCTGCTTCTATATTTTTGTTTTTTGTATAGTTTTTTTTTGTTTTTTAGCTACTTTTTCACTCTTTCTATTGCCTGCTATTTATTTCCTTTACTTCTTTAATTTTATTACCTTTTCTTTCCCGCCCCGTCCCAGAACCATGTCAAAGGGCAGGGCTCGTCGTCGCAGCCAGAGCCGTGACCGCCTTCCTTGCGGAAGGCGGCGCCCACAAGGGGTGCAGGCACGGGCCTTATTTGGGGAGGTGGAGTTGGCTGCACTAATTTTCTTTGTGCAGCGCCACCTCCCCTCAACCCTGGCAGCAGGTGGCAGGCCTGGGTCCGGGTACGGCCTCCGGGAGAGTCGACATCGGTGGTGGAAGGTGCGCTGGGCAGTGTTGCGCTGCGCTGGGGTCCGGCGCACCCAGGCGCAGTTGACGCACCGGTGGTCCGACATCCTGGATCGTGAGCAGGACCTGCTAGGAGTGGAGGTCCCGGGTCTTGGTGAGTAACTATTTAATTATTACTACTTTGTGTCTGTTCTTCTGCTCTGTGTTATATATTTCGAATATCTTTTTTTTCTTCCAACCAGCTAGAATGTTGCTGCTTACATTCCAGGTTAATTACGTTTAAAAGTCTTCTGTGATTATGACACAGGTGCTCCTGCGCTACTACTAATCTTACTTGTTTGCAAGTTTGCATTTGTGCTCACTTAGCGTGATTCTGTAAGAGTTTATTTTAGAGAAATTAAGTTACGTAATGCTACAGTGACTCTAGTCCACCCCTTACTTTGTCCTGTCACTTAGAGATAGGGGCGGATTGATACTTAGGTTTAGGTACTTTGTATGAGTTTCTAATTTGTTAGTGGTATGCGTGATGCCCCCTCAGTTACGTGACGTGCTGCTAGTACGCCAGTCTTTATTAGAACCTTTTCTAGTTTGTTCAATGAGTGGTGGTAATTGGCTTAGCACTAGCAGAACATCAGCATCAATCAATCAACCCAAAATTTGGTGTATACAAAAAATGTAGTCATGTGTCCTCCATTTGACCATATGCATTGTTGAGGAATAAAAGAAGTGGAAATGCATACTTAATGTACAATTAGCATGCCTGGAATAGGTGAGCTAGGTTGGGTGGTACGTCGTACTTAGGCTTAGTTGTCTTGTAACTTAGTATTCTGGAATCAGAATGGAAGACTGGATTACTGTTGATAAATAGTAACTTAAGTAGTCGATCCACGAATCCCCCGATACTACTTGTTGACCAGATGAGATCGGTCAATTTAGTTATTGCAATTGTTGTTTACATAAGTGTTTTTTGACCATTCTTTAAAAATATTGTATTTGTTTGACACCATCCATCAATGTTTGTCTCTTTCTTATATCTTTCCTGTTCATCAGCACCCAGGGGCAGACAGACAGGGAGTGGACAGTCGGCGGGACAACAGTCAGAACACCACCACCAGGAGGACACCAACGAGGGCTCCTCAGCTGGCCCCAGTAAGTCTTCTTGTTTTTAATAATATTTCTTATTCCATAACTTTTACTGCACCATATTTTTCACAAACTATTGTTTCAGTTTCCCAATGCTATTTTTTACCAACAATTATCCTTCGATCTGTACGGTTTAAAAAATCTTGTTATCCCTGCCTCTGCTATGATGACTCTTAGTACTACTACTACTATCAGTCTGTCTGTACTGTAGTAGCTAAGCTTGCCCAGTTGGCCAGTGCCACTCTTTATTTGAAAGGTTGTAATACAACTCAGATTCACCAGTAGCTCTAGCCATTGAGTCCAGTCCTTTGGGTCGTCCTCTTGTACTACTTCTAGTCTTATTGCTCTTGAGTCTTTGTTAATCTTGAGGCTTTGACAATTCACAGCAACAAATGCCCAACCAGATTTATTACTAATTTGATATGATAGCCTATAGGACATACTACTACTGTTGTAGGGATCTTGCACATACAGACCTTTGCACAAGAAAATAGGATGTTGGTGATGGTAGGTTGGACCTTCCTCACACACCTCAATCAGAAATTCAGAGCTCACCACAATCCCCTGCTCGACTATAGTACTGTCTTGTCATAACTATTAGGTCTCCGAACCCTCCCCCCAAGATACCCAACAAGTAGACAACCCAAAACATAACACACCCAACCTCTCAGTCGTGGAAGCAATGCACATGCACATGCACACCCTTCCTTTAATTTGCTCACTCGTGTAAGTTAGTCCACACCAATACAACCAAGTCTATGTAAGTTCAAAATGTTTAATTTGAATTGAGAAGCTCGGTACATTGTTCTATTATATAATGCAGCACCAACTGGAAAATCAATAACATTAAAACAATAAACATTGTTATACTTACTTACAATTGGGAATTAAATCATGATAACTGAACAGTGGTGGAAGGCAGCACCACCATTCCCTAGGAATTTAGTTTATATAAATTTATAAATGAAGATCTCTGAATGAAGGGACCCCTCACCTTAGAAGAACCTAGTACTGGTAGTTGTTGCATCATGCATAAGCTCTGCAAAGCTCTAGTTCGTAGAAGGGAATCTTCCGTCTGTAATGCGAAAAATGCAATGGTGCGCGTTAGTATATTGCAACTTGCAAGCATTTCTCAGCCGTGCCAAAAAGTGTAGCATTTATGGATGAGCAATATGGACTAACAGTACACCAGTACTTCATAAAAAAGTGGCTTGTTAATGTTTTTGTTGACCGCTTGTACGCAGCGCGTAGACAGTAGCAGTGTGAGGCAGGTCATGTGGACTCAAAGGTGTCTTATACAAAAAGCTGCAAGGTAACGTCACATGTGCAAAAATAAAAGACACAAAGGTAAAATGGTTGCATGGCTCGGGCTAACTAAGCAAAGGCTAGAATGACCCTAGGGGGGACCATATATAACTATTAGTGTCTACTCTACTACTACCTGATTTGTACTAGTGATGTATGTTAGTATTAACTAATTTTTCAGTCTTGCTACTGATCAATAGGGGGAGGTGTATATGACAGTACACTCACTGCAAGGGTGTACTGTATGTATACTGTACTGTTGAGACTTAGGGCCCCATTAGGATGGCGGGCGTATTGCCCCTGCCGGGCCGGCGGTATGCACCGCCGACACCGCAGGGTCAAACCTCCCGCCATCTCTGTAGAAAAGAGTCAGACCCCCCACATGTCGACCAGGCAGAAAAGGGTTCAATATGGTGGTGGTGTCTCTCTGAACACACCGCCAGCCATATAATCTGCATTTTGGAATGCCTTTGCGTGGCGGCATTGCCGTCCATCACGGAAAGGCATGCAGACATTGCAGAGTGTGCTTGGGGGCCCCCATGGAGGGTACCTATGCTATGGTACCCCCCCTGCCTTTCAAAGCAAAACGTGACAGGCTCCGCACGGGGCCTGTCATGTTGTGCTTGGAAAAGCAGCACAACATGTATTTTTAGCATTGCTTTCGGCACCGTCAACCAGAATGTAAAAAAAACAGGATGCGCCCGCCACTGTGCCGGGCGCATCCTCCTAATTGTCCCCACGGGACCCCCACCCGTTTTTGGCGTGAGGATGTCCGCCCGCCCTCTGATGTCCTAAGTAAGTATGAGTTGTTGTGAACGTTTGAAGAGTGAACTAGAAGACTAGAATCCCTTTAATTGGCATAGGAGCGGGAGTATTGAGTAACCAATGGCCTCATCTATCTGATTTCAACTCCGCTTTGAAAGTTTTATGGAGAAGAGCACCTGGTGCACTGTTCAACTAAAAAGTGAAAGACGGGTGGAAGGAAGAAGGACGTGCGAGATTTAAAATGTTATGTACTTCTGTGCTTTATAGTGCTACTCTACCATGCCACTATGTGTATAAATAATTAACTTGTCTTACTGTTTTTCTAAGAGTATATTTTACAATTGTCTTGTTTTTTTCTTTTTGATACACAGCTACTACTAAAGTCAATCGTAAGGAGTTGGCCACCAAGGCACGGCGCCAGAAGCTGGAGGCAATCCAGCAAGAATACCGGCGGCTGGTGGTCTTGGCAGAGGAGGAGGAGGAGACTGCAGCAGCACTTGAAGCCTCCTCCAGTTCCCCGGGCCCCAGCCACCGCCCTCCAGCGGTACGGCGCCACCGTCTGGCAGCTGCCCGCCACCACCGCAATGCCATCTCTGGTGCCCCCCCCACTGTGGCTTCAACTGCCGTGCCCTCAGACGCCACATCGACCGTTTAGAGAAGCAGATGAGTGTCCTCCTTCAATCCCGCCCCACACCTTAGTCCCTGTCTTCTGCCCCTTTTTTAATTCTTGTTTGGGCGGGTGGGAACTGGTTTGGGCGTTGGGTTTTTGCTTTTCGGACTACTATTTTCTCCTGGACTTCCCTACGGACATTGGTTGGGGTTAGGGAGGGGGGTGGCTCAGCTTTTGTGGGTTTTTAGTTTATTTTTGTTAGGGTAAATTAAATATATTTTTCTACGTTACATGCAATGTTGTTAATGTGTTCTAGGTGGGGTTACTGTTTTACATCCCACTGTTTCCTTGCTGGTGCAGGACCGCCCATAGCCAGTGTTTGATTTAAATAATTGGCTGACTGTGTAAGACACAAACAGATAGATGCGACACCCCTCACTGATTGACTTGTCCTACTAGTACTTTCAGTCTCTCCTCTAGTCTATGCATTCTTTACCTGGACTCAAAGGGGTGTGTGAAATTGAATTCATTGAAAACATGTCCATTAATAATTCTGCCTCCCCCAAACTTCTCTCTTACCTGTGCTTGATGTTTAACTTAGGCACAACAATGGCTGCATGGTGAAGATGGTTTCCTTTTTCTAACATGCCATGATTGGGGTGGTGGTGGTAGTATAGTAGTAGTACTAGACACTGGCAGGGCAGCAGCATTTGCAAAAAAAGAAAAGGAGACAGTCAATCGCCTTTGAGAGACTGTTAGAGGAGTAGTAGAATGAAGTACAGTACAGAACTTACCGAGCAACAATAATATGCTCAAATATTTGACAAAAAAACAGAATGGTGGTTAGGATAGCCTACTAGACAGAGTTACAAACTATAGTTGTGTCGAGTCACTTGACTAGGCCTACAGCCTAACAGTTAGTGCTGTGTATGAGGAATGACAACAAACAAATCCAATCAATGCCGGCAATTAATCCTGAGGTATATGTTCCTTTGTTAAATAAAATAACCTCTAAAATATCCTACTCATGGGTGGGCAAGCAGAAGAAGATCATCGCTCTGCCTTGAAATTGAAGTACTGTTGCTTTCGCCACATCCGCCCCAGCAAGCGTGTGATTAAGTATTGGTGTACATTTAATTTAGTCACACCTCGACAATAAGTCACACAGCCCGGAGGAAGAGGGTTAGGGTTTGTTGAATGGATGGGAAGGGGGTATTGGGAAAGGTTTGACATTGAAAAACAGTATGCATGGACAAACAAACGACAATCTTTGAAGACTACCATATCCATATGTTAAGGGAGAAAAAGGAAATGCATGCATGATGATGAGAGACCCGGATTACATACACTTCTTGTTCTGTTGTTCCGGCCTTATTACTTTTACAGATAGCAACTAGAAATTTTAAATATTGGTAGGAAAGAATCGTAAACAGAGAGCAAACCTAATGATGATAATAACAACAAGAACACACTGTTGTAAAGATTGTAGACAAAAAGATGATTCAAATTATTTAAAAGAAGATAAAAGTTGATACTGTTACTGTGTTATCCTGGTAAAAAATGTGGACAGGATTTGCATCACGGCATTCCTCTTGGTCCTCTCGTCCATCAATCTTGGGTGTGATGCCACTCGCCACTGCTCGGCTGGAAAAAAAAATTCAATTTATTGGTAAGGTAAGTGTGCATTGTAATATTTTCCCAAGTATAGGGCAAGGCCCGGCCTGTAATTGTAGATGGAAAAACAAAGGGGATATTGAGAAACAAAGTTGAAACAAATGCACAAGTTATGGTGTAGTGCAACAAGAACCCTTTCCGAGGTGGCATGTATGCATCATCTCTACTCTAGTCTGTTTCCAGCATTGACCTTCAACAATAACAGGAGAGAGCAGGCCCACAGTGACAGGCCTGACGGCACGTTGCTTAGCAGTAGCACATCCTACGTTTAGACTTTAGAGTTCTTTTTTTTTTTTTTAAAGAGTTGGACAAAGGCAAAGCACATTATCCATTCCAAACATAGCATTTTACAGTTTAAGTTAGTAAATCAATGCACCGCAGTCATCCCACCACTACACTCGACTCCACTTCTACAAAGACATCTGGGTCTGCTGTGGTTGTTGTTGACGTGTTTACCTTTAGGCTTTTAAGTTTTATGCCACTCATGAAACGTCCTCCTGACTTGTTATTATTCCATCAATCATCATCTCCGATACTTGTACTGACTGACTGTGAAGATCGCTATATAAAAAGGTATTCCCCGGTTAATTTCCAACATAATCTATATGATAATATGTCCCTGCGACTTAGCCTATGTAGGGGAAACATCCAGAGAATTCCGTATACGTTTGTCAGAACATAAATCTGCCATAAGAACAGGCAAACTACAAGCACCACTAGTCAGACATTTCATGGAAAACCAACATACAGAAAAAGATCTTCGTTGGCTTATTTTAGAGAAAGTGAGACCAACACCAGGGAAAGATCCAACTAAAATTCGCAAACAACGCGAAACATTTTGGATTTTTTCATTGGATACAGTAGACCAAGGCCTTAATCAAGACATCACATGGCATCACATGGCTAGTGACCTCTTGAATCTCTGGCATTATTGCCCATACTAACAGTTGTTCATTTAGTTAAATGCCTTGCTAGGCATAATTAGTAAGCAACATTAGTGTGGTACTTATATACAGCGCACTATGCACGCTTCCCCTCTGAATAAATGGATCATAACATCCGTTCTGATTCATTTTAGAAGGCCGCAAACAGTCTCCCTTATGGACCGTGACTCCTTGGATTAGCGTCTATGTTAAAAGAAACAACCTTATACTTAGTTATACCTAAGAGGCACCTCTAGACCTTTAGTATCTACAGATCATGCCAATTTAGACCAATCTCTGCATTAGAGTACACATTACACACTTTTTAGGATAATAAACCAACATATTTCACTATTCCAAGATGGCGCCTGCTTTGTCTCATTTCAGGTATGTATATCCACATATTTCCGCGAGATTATTATTACAAGCAATACGAACACTTAAAATCTATGTCCTGTCGCCTTTCTCTGATTTTATAGATTCAAAATCGGAGCTGAGAGCATTAAACCACTCTATTTCCTTTACTGACGTGTTTTAATAATTATAACACGTAGTAATATAATACTCTCCCTATTAGTTACGCCTGACTTGTCCTCGTAAATGATGCAATACTAAATACAGATTTTTAATGTGGGTATTCCTTAGCATATCAGATTCAGCACACGTCGCAGTACAATACCCTCTCTGACATCTATATTTGCAGACTTTGACCTTTTCCAACATGTCACCCAGGCTAAACCATTGCTTAGAATTACGGTATCAACTAGGCTGACAATATCGCGAGACTACGCGACATTTGGCAGACATTTAAAGGTGTCTGTAACCACCTACCATTAACATGGCATCGAGCAACAAGAGGGTCACGCTGTATTGAATCACGAGAGGTAAGGTGATACCAACGACGCTGATACCGTTTGTTAGACTTTTAACTATACTAGCTTGTTTTTGTCCGTCTAATTAAGACAACTCAGATTTTCTCCATGCTTTGAATCAGCTTTTTGTACTTAGCGAGCACCCGTTTCCTTTTTTTGTATAATTATCAAAGCTTACTTTAGGTTTAGAATGCCTTTGCCCTTACGTCCGATCTTTTAAAGCGTTATAAACCAATTGGAAACATGGAGATCTCTTGAATATTGTCTATACTAGACCCATTCCAACATGTCGCCTCGGTCACCAGGCTCTTAGAAGTACAAGACCGGTCACGCAAAAATTATCGCGAGACTACGTTATATTCGGTATACAGTTAAATAAGTTTGCAAGCTTCCGTAAGTAACCAGGTATCAGGATAAAGTAGGCTATATATTTTAGAATCTTGAAAGGTAAGACGAGACCGTCCACGCTGACACCCTTTGTTAGGTTCATTAACTATAGTCTCACTCTGTTTGCCTAAATCCACATGTAGCTACAACATAAGAAGATTCTTTCCCTGTTTTGACTTAAATCAATCTGTAGTGATTAGTCAGAGTGTTTACATACTCTATTCAGCGTTTGGTCCCCATTTACAAACCTATCAAGGTCAGTCCTTTTGCTTAACACGCCCGTATGTCGTAAATTGCATTAGCCTTAAATATTGATCTGGTCTTCCCTCATTTCACAATATAGACGAGCCATGCCATTCCGTCTGTCTAAACTACTGCTAGGCACATATTATCCTAACAGAACATCAACGATGGTCCAATAGAACTTCTGCGATGGCTAAAAAAAACAACTAATAGTCAGGCAAGCTGAGAACTAAATAACCAACTTGAAAAGACAAAGAGCCTTGCTCTGTCAGAAAATTTTCGGAAACATTTATTTCCAATTTAGAGTGTTGTTACTGTGATAATAAAGTAGAAAATCCATCTTAGACAAAAAAATTTTTTTAATGCTACTATATCTACCTTCCAGAACTAATACTTCGAACACCATGTATAAGGTAAACATGGACAACAGGCACCCCAATGCAAAATAGACAACCCTCTTGTTTGGCGTTTTGCACTCCGCTAAGAGGTAAGATCAACAATAGACTTTTTTGTACATAGCCATGCTAAATGTTAAGGCACATATGAAATTTTCCCTATATGTTTCTAATTTGTAGATACATTCTCACGCAAGAAGATACTAATGGCGCAAGGCTAATACGGGCCACATAGGACAAAATTTAACCATTAAAGACTTCCTGACCCTGCATATATCCAAGTAGACAGTGTAAGACACATTACTTATTCCATTTTGGGCCACACTTGCGTGTTTCAATAGATCCCCTTTTCAATCAGCTTTTTTCATTCCCTCTTCTAGCTTTTTACAGAGTGTACAAACTACGGCTCTATATTTTACTACATAGCTACTACAGAGGTCCCAGCATAGCGATACAACTATACATTCTGTGTTGAAACAGGTACTCCAGATTCAATCTTGTTTTTCTGTTTTGAGCACAAGGGGATTGGTTCTCTGTTTGTTCTAATCTATAGGCACATCACAAGCTTTCTTCTAGGTTATTTTTATAATTAATTGCACTTTTTGTCACTCTGGAGAAGGGCTATATAGAATCTTCCTTTTCTGTCCACCTGAGACTTGCATGAACCAGCTTATTAGAAGAAATATTGAATAAAATTTGTCTTAAGGAATACATTAAGTACCTCAATGTTCCCCATATCTGACATACAGTGGTTTTGCATTTTCAGATTAAAAGTAGCCCCTCTACGGTTTTAACTCTTTGATGGTCCTGAGGAAGGTGATTTTAATCATTCTATCACCGAAACGTACGTAGACCAGACCAACTATTTTCACAACTGGAAAATAAACTCCTATGGATCAACTTAAACCGAAGGAAAAAAAGAAAAATTCAGTTTGAGAAAAATGTCAGCAGAATAATACGTTGACAAATAATAACTAAAAGAAGACCTTTCCAGTTGTAATATATATGTTTTACAATCTTTTTTGTGTATATTTTGTGGTATGTGGTATGGATGTTGGTATGTGAGATTAGGCAGCTAAATCTTTATGTACATATTTTTTGTTGTTCTGTGAGGGGCACTGTCAACTATTCAAGTATTGTTTTTGCTTTAGACAACAATCTAATTGGTGTTTACATTTATTGATTATGTATATGTATGTTTTTTGATAATTTATGTAAATCACAAAACAAAAAAGAAAAATTGAAAATGTTATATGAATATATATTTTTGATACAAAAAAATTATGTTTTGCTTTTGACTAAATAATAAAAACAAAGAAAAAGCATCTATGTTGTAAAGACAGTATATTTATGGGAACACTGTGGGGCTTGTTACATTGATTTAGAGATTTTTCTACCCAGTAAAATAAGATAGGTTGGTTAAGAGGTTTATACTTCAATATTCTTGACTGTGAAGATCGGCCTGCAGTAGAAGTAAAATTGTTATTACACAACAAGAGTAGAAATATTATTGACTTGAGTCAGTCTTTAGTGTGTACAGAAAGATAGATTACAAGTACACTTTGACTTCACTTTGTGCACAACAAACAAACAATGAAAACACAAAAACCAATCGCTCAGATTCAGGTGTCCAATGCATGCCATTAATTGTCATTACCTGTTTCTTCTCATCTTAAGTTAACGGGCCATCTATTTCACCATCATCATCATGGACGGTGCTGTTGTGTCAATCAGACTCATTGCGCAGATTGCGTGAGTCCCCTTCCTGTATTGAATTAAAAGCAATGTATCACCAAGCTGCAGTAGAAGTACAAATTTCTTATTTGCAAGAAGGGGAAAATTCACCTTGAGTTAAGTTTAGTGTGTACTGCAGAAAGATGATTAGTGCACAATTACATAACTTAATGCACAACAAACACAACAAAATCAATCTGTTTGCGACTCTGCGTCCAATGCATGGCATCAATCATTACATGTTCCATCTTATTTTCATTGAATGGGCAGTCTCTCTCGGCTCTGAAAGGAGGATAGCTATAGTAGTCATCTGATTCATGCTCCACTTCTTTTGGCGGGACTAGGAAAGTTTTAATTTTTTCTTCTATTTACCATCATCCAATCATCATTCATGAGGGCAATGGATTTGGGCGGGAGAATCAGTATGATGGAGCGGTGGAGCTGGATTCGGAGGACTGTACTGTCAAATTGCAGACACCTGAAACTTGTATATTAAATACAAGTAGAAGACGGTGGTAATGGATTTGTTGTGATTCACAAGTTTGTAACCGGAATGACAGACACACAAATAAAGGGGGAAAAATGGGAGGAAGACAGTAAGTGCAAGCCTAATTGTCAGGGAAGTATAGCTCGTCCTCAAACTCTTGGGGGTCAGTCAGTAGTAGATAATCATGTGACACACTACTTCCGTCACCTGACCCGCTGTCCTCATCTTCCTTCATTGATTCATGTATTTTGTAATTCGGTGGTATAAAGTACTGATTCATTTTGATGATTGTTAACCTCTCCACGTTTTGGGCGAGAGACTGGTCCTTCTCAATGTTACAATGGAACCAGCAGCACTGAAAACATGTTCGGAAGAGGCACTTGCGACAGGGCAAGCCAGATAGCTTATCGCCAGTCTGCTGAGCAGTGGCCATTCAGACCTTTTCCTATACCAATACTGCAATGGGTTTTGATCAATGTATACCTCCTTTGGGTCGTCCAGATAGGCCTGGACCATCCGCTCAATGTTCAGGGGTGCTGCTGGTAAGCTTTCGGGCTCTTTTCTCGGTGCATCAGCACTGTGCTTATTAATGCCTAACTGTACATACCAATCGTCTAACAATTTTACTGGGCCTAATGATCCAGTTATTGTTGATGTTGTCAATAGTGATGGTGAGTGTTGTGATCTAAACGCACTGCCCTCAGCCGACGAAGTTGCACGTGATCCTGCATGCCCTGCTGCAGTACTTCTTGTGGGTTGATCTTGCGGGCTTTTAATTAGCAGCCATTCGTTTTCCAACTTACTTGCAGCCTCAGCTATACAAGTTTTGTAGCGGGCAACATCAATCTCTGAAAAAGCAAAGAATGTCTTCAGTCCAAATTTTGCACGTGGATCCAGAATTGTGGCACAAATGTAATGTTCTTGTGACAAAATTTTATTTTCTATCCTTGTATTTTCAGCTAAGCGACGGGCTAAGCTCTCCACCAAGTCATAGGCTTCCCTTTTGTCCTCTACACCTTTGTATGATTCAGAAACCTTCTTCAGCTGATGCTCTAGCATTTGCAATAATGGGATAGCTTGGCCCATTGTACAGTCTTCCTTGCTGACTTCATGTGTGAAGACCTCAAAAGGACGAAGCATCTCAGTCAGGCATTTAATTAGTCTCCATTGCTCCATCTCAGGGTTCATGCCTTTAACAGTAGCATCCCCTCTTTTCCAGACATATTCATGGAGTGACCTGTACTGCTCATACAGACGATCAAGCATGTAATACGTTGAGTTCCAATGTGTTGCCACCTCCTGGATGAGTGCCTTGACTGGCATCCTATTTTCACATTGGATGATCCTCAGCTGCTTCCAAGCTTTAAAAGAATGGCTGAAATTAGTGCATATTCTTCGGCAGATGGCCAGTAAGTTGCTGACTATGGGTTCTTTTTTCAGAAAGTCTTAAACTATAATGTTTATGCAGTGCGCCAAACACGGAACCCTGAAATAGGAACCAAGATCCATGGTCTTAAGTACATTACTGCCATTGTCTGTGGCAACAAAACCAATACTAAGCCCTCTTGGGCGCAGCCATTCAAAAACCTTGCTGCGAAACTCTTGCAAAATGTTTACAGCCGTATGAGATTTCTCCATGGCGAACATGGCGAACATGGCTACAGTTGTATGTTTCGGAGTACCTTTAAAAATCGCAGCTGTGTCAACAGCACCTCGTGCAGATAGCTTATCTCTAACCACCACAAAAGAGACCCAGTGTGCAGTGATGCACATGTAATCTGTGGCTTGGTAACTGGTCCACATGTCTGTTGTCAGGTAGATATTGTGAACAGCACTCTGCTGCAAAGCATGTCCAACCAATTCCAGCACATCATGATGTAGTGCCGGAACAGCAATTCTTGCGAAATAGGACCGGCTGGGAACCTTCCATTTAGGGCAGATGGCTGACACAAATTCAAGGAAACCCACCCCTGCCACAAATGAAAAAGGAAGACGGTCCAGGGCTAACATTTTAGCCAGCTTCGCATTGTACAACGGTGCCGTTGGGTGGTTGCGTTGGAACTGCCCCTCCAACCTAAGCATGCTCTCAATGGTAGGCTGGTTTACTTTCCTTTGTGGTGCTGTTTTCATTAACCCACTTAGGCTCAACGACACAGTTTGTCTCATTGCAGTACTCGGTCGCCTTGGTGTCTCAGCCTGACTCTGAGTAGGCTCTTACTGCGGTGCCACTCAGATGTTACTGAGGAGGATGTGGGCGGTACCACAGCACTACTGGGGACAGGGCTAGAAATGCATCCCTCTTCACCTTCCACCGCAATAATATCGCTCCCTGATTCTTCCTGACCAACTTCAATGGGTTGAGTTTCTCTACTTTCTTTTAACTGAAGTAGGTGATTCTCCTACACGATAGTGTGGTGTATTCTGAGATGACTTGCTTGGCCTCCGGTACCATAGTTTGTACCAAGCTTACCCCGCCGAACACCTTACCGACAAATTGAGAGTATAGCAACGTTCTCCTCCTTGGTGCTAACAGAAAAGAAGTCCCAAACTGGGGAGGAGAACTTTCTAGCACTGCTGGATGTGCCACTTTCAATATCAGTTGAACTAGAGGGTGTGTTTGAAATGTGACCCTGTGCACCTAGACTGTGACTTTTACTACCACTACCTACTGAGATGGTTGAGCTGGATGTAGGTCCCTGCCGGGCATTGGAAAATATGGCAGCTGGAGGTAGTGGTGGTGTAATCTGTGTTGGTGATATCCGTGCTACATCCCACTCAGTAGCAGCCTTTCTGGATAGGGTGAGAATGTTGGTCTCCAATCCCTTTGGGGCGGGAGTAATGTGCGTGATGACTGGCTCATCTTCATCAACATCACCCCCCTCTTCTACATCTAACTCCAGTTTTTCTGGGACCTTCCTTTTCAGAAGCATTGTCTTGTGGCGTATATCACTCTCAGACTGAGCTGGTGGGTGCCAAGTGGCATCACGATCATCAGAAGCGGGGCTTGAAGAAGAAGATGATGGACTAAGCCTCCTTTCCTTGCTGGTGGTCTGGAAGACAATAGATCTTCTG
The DNA here is from genome assembly GCF_964204655.1 of Triturus cristatus. Taxonomy (NCBI): domain Eukaryota; kingdom Metazoa; phylum Chordata; class Amphibia; order Caudata; family Salamandridae; genus Triturus; species Triturus cristatus. The sequence continues at coordinate 223,978,483 of NC_140584.1, forward strand.
AAACAGTGGTTTCACTTTGCTCCACTTTGTCTGCAGGAAGCTCGATTTCCTGAAATGCCCCTACATCAGGAGCAACAACTACTATGGTGGGCTGTTGCGGCTGCTGCTCTTCTTGTTGCGGCTGCTGCTGTTCTTGTTGCGGCTGCTGCTGTTCATGCTGCGGCTGCTGCTGTTCTTGTTGCGGCTGCTGCTATTCTTGTTGCGGCTGCTGCTGTTCTTGTTGCGGCTGCACACTTATCTGCTGAGTTTGACCCTGCGTTGATTGTGTACTACTTTGCGATAATGACATTTCAACATCGCTGCTCATTAGTAGACTGGCTACCTCCCACTAAAGCCCTTGGGCCTAGGTTGGTGGGGTTGGACCGCTGGTGCTGAGGTGCTGCTCTCAGCTTGGTTCCGGGACAACGCTGCTGCAGGCGTAACTTTTTTGGTGCCAAAAAAACATTGGCCGGCACACCACCAGTCGTGGTTAATGGCACTTCCTTTTTCTGTTCCTTCTTCTCACAGGCAACTTTCTTGGTACTGGACCTGGTACCTTTCTTTGGGGCCATCTTCTTCAGATGTCAGGCAGGATGCAGATGCACAACAAGTTCTGGTCACACGTGGACGTGGTGCGCAGCAGGACTTCTGTCTGGCTGGCAGTACAACAGGTAGCCGGGTGATGCTGATGACACCTCCTCCTCTGGCTTTTTGTGCACCTAAAAGCAAATAAGCCAGGAGAAGAACATCAGTGAAATATTGCATTTGTTGTTGTGGTTCAGTTACTTAGTACTGTACTAGTGCAAACAAAAGATAGTCTAGCCATTTAGGACTTTTTTTCAACAAGGGCTATGTTATACTACTGTGTACAGTCACACACTACATTCTCAGGAAGGATAGGAAAGTTAATAAGAACCACCAAAATAAAAATGTAATAGAAGTGGGGTGGACCCTATTTGCCATTAAATTATTTGAGCATCTCAGCATCCATGGAGCTGCTGCTGGCAAAGGGGGTGGGTGGATGGAAGCAGTAAGCCAATAGGAAAACCATGCAGGCATATATGGCAAAAGCAGGACAGTAATAACTCCCAACACAAAAAAGGCCACCAGCCACATGGACACTCACAAATCACAAACAAGCAGGGGGCCTGGGAAACACCAGGAGAAGACAAAAGGCCTATAAAAGCCAGGTAAAGGATGCATGCTAAAGCACACTGCTCTGCCTTTTTAATGCAACAAAATGCAAATACGAACATTCACAGGCCCCAAAAAGGTCTGCTGCAGGGTGCATGCATTGCACACCAACACACACCAGACACACACAACAAAAGCATGTCTTTAAGACAACCAACATCAGAAAGCCCACCCCAAAAAAACACACTTCCCCAACTCAATCCAATGCCATCCATGCCCTAAATGATGTCTAAATTCAACAGACCACACAGAAAACACTTGATTAATAAAGCTGTGGCTACCTGCTCTGATCCTACTGGATGAAAGCAGGCCTGTTGGCGGAAAAGGACAGGCAAGCGCAGGCCTAGGCTTCAAAATGGCCACCAGCCACATGGGCAGACCCAACAACATCAGAAAGCCCACCACAAAAAACACACTTCTCCAACTCAATCCAATGCCATCCATGCCCTAAATGATGTCTAAATTCAACAGACCACACAGAAAACACTTGATTAATAAAGCTGTGGCTACCTGCTCTGATCCTACTGGATGAAAGCAGACCCGTTGGCGGACAAGGCCAGGCAAGCTTGCAGGCCTAGGTTTCAAAATGGCCACCAGCCACATGGGCAGACCCAGCAACATCAGAAAGCCCACCACAAAAAACACACTTCCCCAACTCAATCCAATGCCATCCAGGCCCTAAATGTTGCTTGAAAATGAAATACATTCAAAAAACACCAAAGGAACAGTTGCTTCATCATGCACACACCCATGAGGCCATGACTAGCTCGGGCCTACTGTGATTACTACTCCTACCCACAACATTTTAAAAAAAAGGAATGATGATAGTTACCAAAAATAAATTGTATTTACAACAACTGCAATGCCCCAATCAAACAGACACAACAACCACTTACTTGTAAACTATACAATTAGAAAATCCTCAAATCCAATTGCAATGATGCAGCAGACAAAAAGAGTGATCTTTCCAGCTCCAAATCCAAATTCAGAATGAGCAGGAGATGGACAAAGCACTGGGAGGAGCCTGCTGGACAGGAACAGGAAGTTGGAGATTCTGTGGCACTTCCTCCCTCTCCCCACCTTTTTTAAAAAGGACTCCTTGCAAAAAAAAAGGACAGCCAAATGTCAATCTGAGGAGTTGTTTTCATCCAAAATCATCATTTGCAGAAGGTTTCATGCTGCTAGAGCTGATATTCTTCTCAAAATTGAACATTTTACATGTTCGAGTTCTCGAGCTCCACATTACTTCCGCCGGATGTCGATGGCGTGTCCAAAATGACTTGATCGCGTTCTCTCGCTCCCTGTCGCGTTGGATATGACGTGTTCGGGGTCTCTTTCTCCTTTTCGCGTTCGATTAGACATGCCCGCGTCCTCACGCTCTCGCTCGCGGTGGAGAATGACGTGTTCGAGATCTCAATCTTCTCATACTCTCGCGGTGCAAGATCGCGAGAAGAAAGACGTGATCGCGCGACAAATGACGTGATCGCGTGACAAATGACGTTAATGCGGGTGCGAACTGTCGTGAGACAGCACAAAATGGCTACCAACAAACCAACATCTCGTGGAGAATGCGACCGGGCCGGGAAAACTTGTCGGCGAACGCGGAGATTCAGGTAAGGCGATCGCACGCACGTGAGAATGTATTTTTTTACAGCGCAAGCAAGAATAAAATTACCAGTAAGATGCAGATTGCGGAAATGTTGACATTTTCGCGCTTTCCGCTGAACACGAAAATGCCAAATTATCGCAATTTCCGCGAGCGGAACAAAATTTTGGCCCAGGCCTACCACTAAGTCTGTTCCCCGAGACCCATGGACACTTTCTGGTTGGACTTTGCTGGCAACTGAACCCATGGACTTGGGGTTGTTGTCGCCATCATGTCGGAGATACTGGCTTTGTGGCGAAAACAATGCAGTGGCATTCCACTCTTCCATTTGCTGCTTCCAGACAGCTTCCACCCTTTGCATCATGCCCTGGCGGACAGCTTCCACTGTCCCCAGCAACCCTCCGCAACATACACCTCGAACATTGATGAGGAGCTGCTCAGGTCGCATGGCCCATCTGATTGCACTGCAAGTCACCGTCCCGTGGCTGGGTGCCTGTGCCGGCTGCAGTGCATGCGGGGCCACTAACTCTATGCTGGTCAGGTCCAGGACACATTTTTCTGAGATATTGGATGGCCTCTGAGGCGACGGCCTTGGGGTCATCAACTCCATGTGTCTGTGGCCCTGCGCTGTCCGCAACCTCCGGCCTTAACTGTGGCCCACCAGGGCCCACACATCAAATCGAGTCCTGACCGGCCTGGACGTCACATCACCGCAGGAGGCACAAGCCACCACCGCAAGGCCCACCTCCAACTGAGATCTGCGAGAGTCAAAACGGTAGTCCTTACAGACTTATGGAGTTGCTCACACCTGTCGTGGATGCCATTATTGGTCTGATACCCTGCTCAGCCCTCCAGGTGCCACTGACTCAGTGCACCGAAACCCATCGTCCGTTCGTGATAGAGTTTTGTGCTGTGGAGACCTGGGACATTGATGAGGAAGATGATGCAGGTCTGACACACCCCACTGCATCTGCATCAGGAATATCTTGAAGGGACACAATCTGAGACTTTTTCTTCACATGAGCGCGCTCCTCTCTAGTGTCCCAACCACAATGCACTGCAACTCACGGACACTTCTGTTTGCATGTTGGTTGTCCTCTGGACTTTCTCCAGCTCCCTCCATGTTGCTCAGCAGTTGACTCTGTTATGTAGGTGTTTTCAGTTTCCGTTGCACTGGTCTCCACTGTTGAAGTGGTTGCCAGCACCAAGCATTCTGTGTGTGCTGGCTTACACTCACCCCACACACATCCAGCACAGGCATCACTGTACATGTGGCCCTGCCAATAAAGGGGCCGGGCGCACGTGCCCGTAGCCAGTTCAACATGATATATGCGTGTGTCCCTGTGGTCTTGTTGTATGCATGAGGGCCCTGGGCCCTACAACATTGCATTGTGCTATGTACATCAGACATAGACATGTCACCGCAGGGTTGGAGCTTGGACATGTAGTTTTCTCGTCACCCACTCAAATCGTAAGGGGAGTGGTTTGGGCCGTCATACGCAAAGCCAACGTGGGTGTGTGGCTGCTATTTGCATGACCGTGGGCATGGTTCTGTACTGTGAGTGTGCATCTGCATGTGTATATGGCAGTGTGGGTCTCCTTTGTGGGGTGTAGGTGGTCCCTGAAGGGTAATAGACACCAACGAATGTGATCTAGTTCGCCTTCCATGGGTTCGGACCCCACCCACACCTGTTCGGCCACCTCCTTTTGGCATGCTGACACATTGCATTGGAGTGCCATAGGTGGATGGGTGAAGTGTGGTGAGCCAGCTGTGTTTGTTGGCGCCTCCTGCTGTGTGGTCTGTTGCAGGTTCTGTGTTCTCCTCTGAGTATCTTGGCTGCCCGGGTCCTGGTGGTAGGTTGCATGGGATGTCCATGTCTTCTGTGCTCTGCTGGAGGTGCCGTGTGGCCCTCTGCAATGTGAAGGGGAGATGGATGTTGACATTGTGTTGACATGTACGTTGGCGCATTGTTCTTGTTTAAATGCAGACTGTTTGACAATGTACATTGTGACTGTTTGGGAGGTGCCTAGTACTGCTGTAGAACAGTGTACATTTGGACTACATGACGGATGTGAGGTCGTATGCGTACTTTTCCATTGCACAGTTTCCTGCTCTCTCAGATGTAGTAGGCATGTTCCTGTGCGTGTGTGGAGCCAGTTGTGTCCTCTGTTCTGCAGCGTTGGCTTTGCACATTGTACCACGTTGTCGTCAATGTGGGTGTGCTGTTCTTGCTATGTGTGTGTGCTGCAGTGTGCCAAGGGGATCAGGGACATGATCCAGGGTAATTGTGGGTGTGCAATGTGCAACTCCTTGTTGGGCATATGTGCAATTGTGCCCATCTCTCCCCGTCCCCCTGTCCCTGGCCATTACTCACCCTGTTGATATTGTGTCTGGTCATCTCTGGCTGTGTCCGTACTCCCTTCTCCTTGCACCATCTCCACACTGATTACTGTGGCCTAGCTTTCCTTCAGCTCCTCTTGTGGTGCAGGACTGCCACCTCCTGTTGCTGTTGCAGCCTTCCTGTTTGCGGCGGGTTTGTGCCTGATTTAGGTTGTCACATCATGCCAGTGCCTCTTGGCCTCCTCGATTGGCCTCCTCTGACTGCATTCCAGGTGGTCTACTTGTGGGTCAGTCGATGGTAGTATTCTGTCACCTCTGTGATGCTTATCTGGTTTTGCTGCAGACTGCACCCCGTCTTCCTCTCCCTGGCCTTCCCTGACCCCGTTATACCTTGCTGGTGGTCTGTGGGGCTTGTGGGGTTCGCGTTGCCCTCTGCGCTGGGTCAGGGTGCATCCATGGTGCTGCGCACTTTGGATTGTTTCTGGTGTGTTTTTCTTGTTCTGCTTTTATAGTGCATTTTCCCACCATATGTTTGCGATTTGAAGGGCTGTGGCTGGTTTTAGCTGCTTTTTGTATCGCGCTTGGACTCATCGCAGCTTTTTAGGCATTCGTGTTTCGCATTTTTGTGGCGTGGCGTTGATTTTATCACACCCATTTGGCGCGTTATCTGGTGACTATTGCATGGAACCACCGTGTTGTGAATACTTGGTTAACACGGTGCAAATTTCCCACGATAGACTGCGATGTTGTAGGTTGTGTTAAGTAACTTTTGCGATGGTTATCACACGTTCTTGGGAATATGCCCCTTTGTCTAGTAATTCTTTTGTCAAAATTCGTAACTCATCCTCAGGTAAGGCTCAAAATTGTTAGTTTTCCTACAAATTTCTGGTTACAACACAGTCTTAAAAAATTACAAAAATGCCAAATGAATCTCTCCAGATGTAGCCACATTAGTAAAATAAAAATCGTTGTCTTCTTTCTCCATTTTCATGTCTTGCAGTGGCGGCCGGTACATTTTGGAGGGAGGGCGGATGGGACACTCATACACATGCACACATACACAACACTCACAACCATGCACTCACACACATGCGCAAATACACACATACACTTATATTCACAACTCTCTTTCCCAAACATTCATACATGCACATACTCACCAAACAATTTAAAAATAAAACACACTTACCTTCAGCCATCTCTGCGCTGCCTCGGCAGTTCAGAAGGCTTGGGACTGGCTTGGGGCTTGGGACTGCTGCCTTCCCTCATTGGAGGTCATCCAATGAGGGAAGGCAGCAGTTCCAACATCATCACAGAGTGGGATGGGGTCAGTGAGACCGTCACGCCCACCGGAGCTGTGACTTTCTCAGCCCAGCAAAGTTCAGTTCAGGCAGTCAGGAGCCCGCGCTAAATGCGCATGCTGGCGCATGGCTGCTTGAACTGAAAGTGAACATTGTCTGGCAGGCTGACCTTTGTTCAGCCTGACAGACACTGTTCACGAGGTGCGAAAGGTGGAGGGGCGTGGAGTAGAGTTTAGAAACACTAGATATTTGCACATTTCCGAAATTGGAAATACTTATTCTAGCATGAGAATTATCGGTCATTTTTCAAAATGACTTCTTTTTCACATATAGTCTTTCATTTGGAAGGCAGAAATGCATTGAATGTCAATAGGTAATAACAGTTGCTTTACAAACCTGAATTACCCTAAGTCTCCCGATAAAAATGATACCTCACTTGTGTGGGTAGGCATAGTGCCCACGACAGGAAACGGCTCAAAACGCAACGTGAACACACCACATTTTCACAATGAAAATTACCCTTTTTTTGCAAAGTGCCTAGCTGTAGTTTTTTAAACCTAGCTCTGTTGGCACCTAGGGAAACCTAGCAAACCTATACATTTTTGAAAAGTAGACACCCTGGGGAATCCAGGATGGGGTGACTTGACTGGCTCTCACCAGGTTCTTTTACCCAGAATCCCTTGCAAACCTAAAACATTTTTTTTAAAAACACATTTTCTTCATATTTCTGAGGTGGAAAGTTCTGGAATCTGCGTGGATCCACAACTTTCCACACACCCCATGTTCCCCAAAGTCTTCCAAGAAAAGTGGTACCTCACTTGCATGGCAAGGCCTAGTGCCCGCAACAGGAAACGGCACAAAACGCAACGTGGACACACCACAATTTCACAGCGAAAAATGACCCTTTTTTGACAAAGTGCCTATCTGTAGTTTTTGAACCCTAGCTCTGCCTGCACCTAGGAAAACCTAGCAAACCTATGCATTTTTGAAAACTAGACACCCAGGGGAATCCAGGATGGGGTGACTTGCCTGGCTCTCACCAGGTTCTGTTACCCAGAATGTCTTGCAAACCTAAACAATTGTCCCCCCCCAAAAAAAGTCCTCACATTTCTGTGGTGGAAAGTTCTGGAATCTGCGTGGATCCACAAATTTCCACCCACCCCAACTCCCCCAAAGTCTTCCAAGAAAAATGGTACCTCACTTGCGTGGGTAGGCCTAGTGCCCGTCACATGAAACGGCACAATACGCAACGTGGACACACCACAATTTCACAGCGAAAAAGGACCCTTTTTTTGCAAAGTGCTTAGCTGTAGTTTTTGAACCCTAGCTCTGCCGGCACCTAGGCAAACCTAGCAAACCTATACATTTTTTAAAACTAGACACCCAGGGGAATCCAGGATGGTGTGACTTGACTGGCTCCCACCAGGTTCTGTTACCCAGAATCCCTTGCAAACCTAAGCAATTGTCCAAAAAACTAATTTTCCTCACATTTCTGTGGTGGAAAGTTCTAGAATCTGCGTGGATCCACAAATTTCCACCTACCTTGCGCTCCCCAAAGTCTTCCAAGAAAAATGGTACCTCACTTGCGTGGGTAGGCCTAGTGCCATGAAACGGCACAAAACGCAACGTGGACACACCAAAATTTCACAGCGAAAAATGACCCTTTTTTGGCAAAGTGCCGGCAGCTAGGCAAACCTATACATTTTTGAAAACTAGACAACAAGGGGAATCCAGGATGGGGTGACTTGTTGGGTTCTCACCAGGTTCTATTACCCAGAATCCCTTGCAAACCTAAAAAAGTACAAAAAAAACCACATGTTCCTCACATTTATGTGGTGGAAAGTTCTGGAATCTACGTGGATCCACAAGTTTCCTCCGACCCAGCTTTTTCCCAGGTCTACTGATAAAAATGGTACCTCACTTGCTTGGGTTGGTCAAGGACCCGTGACAGGAAACGGCGCAAAACCTATTGTGGTGACATCAAAATTACCTATCACATACCAACCTGGTATCATTTTACTCGGGACACTAAGGAGAACGCTATGGAATAGGACATTTGTGCCGGCACAGTGATTACATACAAAAAATATTTTTTTTCAGCTAAATTTGAGGTTTGCCTGGCATTCTGAGTAGAAATACGTTGGGGGATCCACGCAAGCCATACCTCATTGGACTGCTCCAGGTGCCTAGTTTTCAGAAATGTTTGGGTTTGGTACTTTCCCAAGATGGCCGCCGAGCCCGGGGCCAAAATCTCAGGTGCCACCCCCAAAACCAGGTAGTTTTCTTATAGGTAATTATGAAGTCTCCTCAGTACGATTTGGGACATTTCCTGTTGCAGCCACTATGCCTACCCACACAAGTGAGGTACCATTTTTATTGGGAGACCCCGGGGGAACGCTGGGTGGGAGGAAATTTATGGATCCATCCAGATTCCAGAACTTTCCCACACAGAAAGTTGAGAAAAAAGTGATTTTTTCAGCAAACTTTGAGGTTTGCAGGGGATTCTGGGTAGGAGAATGTTGGGGGACCCACGCAAGCTATACCTCGCTGGACTCCCCTGGGTGTCTAGTTTCCAGAAATGTGTGGGTTTGGTAGGTTTCCCTAGATGGCCGCCGAGCCCAGGGCCAAAATCTCATGGAACCCCCCTTGCAAAACCAGGTCGTTTTGAGATAGGCAAATTTGATGTTACCTCAATACGTTTTGGGCCCTTGCCTGTTGCAGGTACTTGCGCCTCCCACATGAGTGAGGTACCATTTTTATCGGGAGACCTGGGGAAAATTTGTGTCAGCCAGGTGATGCCACAACTTTCCCACACAAAAATGTGTGGGAAAAGTGGTTTTTTTTCAGCAAAATGTGAGACTTGCAGGGGATTCTGGGTAAGAAAACTTTGGGGAACTATGCAAGCCACACCTCCCTGAAATCTCCTGGGTATCTAGTTTTCAGAAATGTGTGGGTTTGGTAGGTTTCCCTAGCTGGCCGCTGAGCACAGGGTCAAAAACCAAGGTGACCTCCCTTGCAAAACCAGGTTGTTTTGTGATAGGCAAATTTGTTGTTGCCTCACTACATTTTGGGCCCTTGCCTGTCGTGGGTACTTGGCCCTCCCAGACGAGTGAGGTACCATTTCTATTGGGATACTTGGAGAAAGGCGGGGTAGGAAATTTGTTGTTTCTTTCTGCAGCGTGAACATTTTGGCACAATAATGCAAGGAAAATGTGACAGACATTTTGAGGTTTGCAGGACATTGTGGGTAAGATAATGTGTTGGTATCCACAAAAGAGACATCACCATGTACTCCCATGGGTGTTTAGTTTACGACAATATCTAGAGTTGCTAGGTTATACTGAGATGGAATGTACACCTTGGCAGAGAGACTAAAAAGACAAAGATTACTGCACAGCCATCTATTCCTCAAGCACACACACATACTGGTTGGATTTTGCATGAGGGCAAGTGAAGGTTCAGTATATAAAATTTCATTAACAAGAGATTTCACAAAAATGAAATTCACTGTCAATAATTAAAAGGAGAAAAAACTGAACCAGTGACTCGCAGCTCGTGAGTGTAAAGCCACGGCAAGGCACCAACCGCTTTACAGGCCATTCACAAACCTTTTGTACGTGATACACACAAGACCATTCACACCAGCAGGCACGAAACCAACACATTACAGCACTCACAAAAAGGGACAAGGTACACCCTGCTTGAGAAAGACAGAAAAGACAAATATTTATGCAAAACCACCTATTTCTCAAGCACAAAGACATACTGGTTGGATTTGGCACGAGGGTTAGTGATGGTTCAGTATATACAGTTGAATTAACCAGAGATTTAAAAAAAATGAAATGCACTGTTAATAATTGAAGGGATGAGAAACTGAACCATTGACTCACAGCTCATGAGCTGTAAAGCCACAACAAGGCACCAACCGCTTTACAGGCCATTCATACACCTTTCATACATGTGACACATACAAAACCATTAACACCGCCTGCCGCGGGCCCATTACAACACTCACACCAGCAGATAGCGCCATTACTTTTTATTTATTTTTTATTATTTGGAGAGGACTTACAAAATAAAAATTCATACATATTTCATACATAAATTAGCCTTCAGCATCCAATTAGGCAAGAGCTTATAACTCCATATTTCATACATATTTACATTATAGAGACAGAAAACGAAAAAATTACACAGAGAAAGGAAAACATGAGAGATATATAAAAAAATGATAGCAGAATCTGGAGAATATCATTTTTACACACATCAATTCCAGCCCATCTCGTGATCCGGAGACCATTACCACTTATTTTGTTTATACACTAGTTTGTCTAATAATCCATTTTTCCAACGGTGCCCAAGGTTCTCTACCTCGCTTGCGAGCACCCCGACCTTTGCATTTATATAAAGACTTCTCCAGATGATATATAGCCAACAAATGACTAATCCATGCTTGAAATCGAGGAGGATCTGGGTCTTTCCAATGGGTAGCAATAAGAAGTCGTATTACGGCAATAGCGATAAAAAAAAATTGCTCTTGCTGTAATCACATTGTATCTTCTCATCACACCCTAACAACATTAATGTTGTAGATATTTTATTAGGGTTCTCTATAGCTGATGTCAAGAACGTTTCTATTTGTTTTATTAGTGGATCTAATTTCACGCATCTATAAAACATATAAATTGTATCTGCAGGTCCTTGATCACACCTAGGACATTTATCGTCCTCCCTTTTCCCCCAGCGATGTCGTTTCTCAGGAATAAAATAAAGATCATATATTGTATAATAGTGCTGGACTTTTAAAATCGTAGAAAGAAATATCTCGTTAGATAAGGTCAGGGAACGATATATATCAGTATCCCTGTCTCCAGTTTTCATAGCCCATTTGGCTTCTACCACCTCTAAATCATCCGGAAATGTACCCATTAAAATTCTATATATGTTTTTAATTCTAGTCTGAGACTGAGAGATGATTTCTATTAGGGCATTCCTTTGCAGAGAGAATCCCTTTTCCTTCATTTTGTTCAAATAACTCGTAAACTGTCTGTATTTAAACAATGTTCTATCCGATATATCATATTTCTGCTGAAGCTCCAAAAACGACAATCTTTGTTCAATCAAATAAAAATCCCCCACCCTCAGAATCCCTTCTCCTCCCAGTGGATATCCAGCTTATCATACATTGATATAGGAAAAAGGGAGGATCGCCACAGTGGAGTGTATCTGTTATATATAGGGATGTTCATAAGGGCCGTCATCTTTTTCCAAATTTTCCAAATTGCTGTCATTATCTTAAATTTAGTTTTTTTATAATAGCTTGGCTCGATTTGCCGGAGGACCACCCCTTGAGCATTTATTCCCATGGCTAGTTCATATATTGAAGGAAGATTCCTGGCTATATTATATTGTCTATTTCCTATACCTGGCAAAATTACAAAAGCCATCTGCTGTAAAAAGCATGCATAATAATACTACCTAATATTAGGGGCGGACCATCCTCCTCGATCTTGTGGCAATGTTAAAATTTTAGAGGATCGCTGGACTTTGGAATTTTTCCAGGCAAAACTGCTAAAAATGCTATCTATTTTCTTTAGAAAATGATCCTCGATTTCCACTGGAATAGATCTAAACATATATAGAATTTTAGGAAACATAACCATTTTTAAAATGTTACAGCGCCCTATGTGTGACAAGTGAAGTCTATCTAATCGTTGAAGATCTTTACTTATCTTATTAATTATTGGTGTTATGTTTATCTTCCATATAGTTTCTATATTGCTAGTGATCTTGATACCTAAATAAGTTACCTCAGTGGATCTTCGAGGATCACTACACAGGGTTTTAGTATTACATAAAATCTGAGTTTTCCCTGTGTTTTGCAGATATCCTGATTTTCAACCATATTCATCAGCCAGTTTCTGGATTTGTTCGATTGCTTTCTCTGGGTCCCCTGTTACTATTGCCAGGTCATAGGCATAAGCGAGTATTTTTGTCTCATGGCGTTACACTTAACCAGGGTGATAATCTGATCTTCGAAAATTTTGCTCTATAAAGATGTCAATATATAGAGCAAACAATATGGCAGATAGCGCCATTCAAGGGCCCATCACTTTCACACACCCACATTCCTGACACAGCCACCACACCAGCTCACGGATTGCGTGGAGAGGCGTTTAGCTAGCAGTGTGTGTAGTGACCAGCAGCAAGTCACTACTCACACACCTACAGCCAAGCGCCCGTCCACACACACTGCCAGCCAAGCGCCCGTCCACGTACACTGTCAGCCAAGCACCTGTCCACGCATACCGCCAGCCAAGTGCCAGTCCACTCACCGCCAGCCAAGCACCAGTCCATGCACACCACCAGCCAAGTGCCCATCCACGCACACCACCAGTCAAGCGCCAGTCCACGCACACCGCCAGCCAAGCGCCAATCCACACACACCACCAGCCAAGCGCCAATCCACACACACCGCCAGCCAAGCTCCAATCCACTCACTGCCAGCCAAGCTCCAGTCCACTCACCGCCAGCCAAGCACCAGTCCACGCACACTGCCAGCCAAGCACCAATCCACGCACACCGTCAGCCAAGCGCCAATCCACACACACCACCAGCCAAGTGCCAATCGATGTACACCACCAGCCAAGCTCCAGTCCACTCACCGCCAGCCAAGAACCAGTCCACGCACACCACCAGCCAAGCGCCAGTCCACGCACACCACCAGCCAAGCGCCAGTCCACGCACACCGTCATGCAAAACTATATCTACAAAGACAACAGCAGTAACTAAAGACATCATCCTATTGCCAAACGTTAAACTGAACAACTATATAAAACCATACAGACCAGGCAGTACACTATTAGACTCATGGTTGCTCCCAAAAACTGTTTTGAGTGTGATACATTCTGAAACATGTGGGCACACACAGCCCAGGATTAGAAGGACAATCGGCACAGTGCATACAACTCTCCTTCCGCACACCTCTTTGCAAGCAGACTCTACATCTCTTACAGGGATTGGTTTTTTTGGGTGTGTGAGGAATTAAATTAAAACGCAACGTGGACACACCAAAATTTCACAGCGAAAAATGACCCTTTTTTGGCAAAGTGCCGGCAGCTAGGCAAACCTATACATTTTTGAAAACTAGACAACAAGGGGAATCCAGGATGGGGTGACTTGTTGGATTCTCACCAGGTTCTATTACCCAGAATCCCTTGCAAACCTAAAAAAGTACAAAAAAAACCACATGTTCCTCACATTTATGTGGTGGAAAGTTCTGGAATCTACGTGGATCCACAAGTTTCCTCCGACCCAGCTTTTTCCCAGGTCTACTGATAAAAATGGTACCTCACTTGCTTGGGTTGGTCAAGGACCCGTGACAGGAAACGGCGCAAAACCTATTGTGGTGACATCAAAATTACCTATCACATACCAACCTGGTATCATTTTACTCGGGACACTAAGGAGAACGCTATGGAATAGGACATTTGTGCCGGCACAGTGATTACATACAAAAAATATTTTTTTTCAGCTAAATTTGAGGTTTGCCTGGCATTCTGAGTAGAAATACGTTGGGGGATCCACGCAAGCCATACCTCATTGGACTGCTCCAGGTGCCTAGTTTTCAGAAATGTTTGGGTTTGGTACTTTCCCAAGATGGCCGCCGAGCCCGGGGCCAAAATCTCAGGTGCCACCCCCAAAACCAGGTAGTTTTCTTATAGGTAATTATGAAGTCTCCTCAGTACGATTTGGGACATTTCCTGTTGCAGCCACTATGCCTACCCACACAAGTGAGGTACCATTTTTATTGGGAGACCCCGGGGGAACGCTGGGTGGGAGGAAATTTATGGATCCATCCAGATTCCAGAACTTTCCCACACAGAAAGTTGAGAAAAAAGTGATTTTTTCAGCAAACTTTGAGGTTTGCAGGGGATTCTGGGTAGGAGAATGTTGGGGGACCCACGCAAGCTATACCTCGCTGGACTCCCCTGGGTGTCTAGTTTCCAGAAATGTGTGGGTTTGGTAGGTTTCCCTAGATGGCCGCCGAGCCCAGGGCCAAAATCTCATGGAACCCCCCTTGCAAAACCAGGTCGTTTTGAGATAGGCAAATTTGATGTTACCTCAATACGTTTTGGGCCCTTGCCTGTTGCAGGTACTTGCGCCTCCCACATGAGTGAGGTACCATTTTTATCGGGAGACCTGGGGAAAATTTGTGTCAGCCAGGTGATGCCACAACTTTCCCACACAAAAATGTGTGGGAAAAGTGGTTTTTTTTCAGCAAAATGTGAGACTTGCAGGGGATTCTGGGTAAGAAAACTTTGGGGAACTATGCAAGCCACACCTCCCTGAAATCTCCTGGGTATCTAGTTTTCAGAAATGTGTGGGTTTGGTAGGTTTCCCTAGCTGGCCGCTGAGCACAGGGTCAAAAACCAAGGTGACCTCCCTTGCAAAACCAGGTTGTTTTGTGATAGGCAAATTTGTTGTTGCCTCACTACATTTTGGGCCCTTGCCTGTCGTGGGTACTTGGCCCTCCCAGACGAGTGAGGTACCATTTCTATTGGGATACTTGGAGAAAGGCGGGGTAGGAAATTTGTTGTTTCTTTCTGCAGCGTGAACATTTTGGCACAATAATGCAAGGAAAATGTGACAGACATTTTGAGGTTTGCAGGACATTGTGGCTAAGATAATGTGTTGGTATCCACAAAAGAGACATCACCATGTACTCCCATGGGTGTTTAGTTTACGACAATATCTAGAGTTGCTAGGTTATACTGAGATGGAATGTACACCTTGGCAGAGAGACTAAAAAGACAAAGATTACTGCACAGCCATCTATTCCTCAAGCACACACACATACTGGTTGGATTTTGCATGAGGGCAAGTGAAGGTTCAGTATATAAAATTTCATTAACAAGAGATTTCACAAAAATGAAATTCACTGTCAATAATTAAAAGGAGAAAAAACTGAACCAGTGACTCGCAGCTCGTGAGTGTAAAGCCACGGCAAGGCACCAACCGCTTTACAGGCCATTCACAAACCTTTTGTACGTGATACACACAAGACCATTCACACCAGCAGGCACGAAACCAACACATTACAGCACTCACAAAAAGGGACAAGGTACACCCTGCTTGAGAAAGACAGAAAAGACAAATATTTATGCAAAACCACCTATTTCTCAAGCACAAAGACATACTGGTTGGATTTGGCACGAGGGTTAGTGATGGTTCAGTATATACAGTTGAATTAACCAGAGATTTAAAAAAAATGAAATGCACTGTTAATAATTGAAGGGATGAGAAACTGAACCATTGACTCACAGCTCATGAGCTGTAAAGCCACAACAAGGCACCAACCGCTTTACAGGCCATTCATACACCTTTCATACATGTGACACATACAAAACCATTAACACCGCCTGCCGCGGGCCCATTACAACACTCACACCAGCAGATAGCGCCATTACTTTTTATTTATTTTTTATTATTTGGAGAGGACTTACAAAATAAAAATTCATACATATTTCATACATAAATTAGCCTTCAGCATCCAATTAGGCAAGAGCTTATAACTCCATATTTCATACATATTTACATTATAGAGACAGAAAACGAAAAAATTACACAGAGAAAGGAAAACATGAGAGATATATAAAAAAATGATAGCAGAATCTGGAGAATATCATTTTTACACACATCAATTCCAGCCCATCTCGTGATCCGGAGACCATTACCACTTATTTTGTTTATACACTAGTTTGTCTAATAATCCATTTTTCCAACGGTGCCCAAGGTTCTCTACCTCGCTTGCGAGCACCCCGACCTTTGCATTTATATAAAGACTTCTCCAGATGATATATAGCCAACAAATGACTAATCCATGCTTGAAATCGAGGAGGATCTGGGTCTTTCCAATGGGTAGCAATAAGAAGTCGTATTACGGCAATAGCGATAAAAAAAAATTGCTCTTGCTGTAATCACATTGTATCTTCTCATCACACCCTAACAACATTAATGTTGTAGATATTTTATTAGGGTTCTCTATAGCTGATGTCAAGAACGTTTCTATTTGTTTTATTAGTGGATCTAATTTCACGCATCTATAAAACATATAAATTGTATCTGCAGGTCCTTGATCACACCTAGGACATTTATCGTCCTCCCTTTTCCCCCAGCGATGTCGTTTCTCAGGAGTAAAATAAAGATCATATATTGTATAATAGTGCTGGACTTTTAAAATCGTAGAAAGAAATATCTCGTTAGATAAGGTCAGGGAACGATATATATCAGTATCCCTGTCTCCAGTTTTCATAGCCCATTTGGCTTCTACCACCTCTAAATCATCCGGAAATGTACCCATTAAAATTCTATATATGTTTTTAATTCTAGTCTGAGACTGAGAGATGATTTCTATTAGGGCATTCCTTTGCAGAGAGAATCCCTTTTCCTTCATTTTGTTCAAATAACTCGTAAACTGTCTGTATTTAAACAATGTTCTATCCGATATATCATATTTCTGCTGAAGCTCCAAAAACGACAATCTTTGTTCAATCAAATAAAAATCCCCCACCCTCAGAATCCCTTCTCCTCCCAGTGGATATCCAGCTTATCATACATTGATATAGGAAAAAGGGAGGATCGCCACAGTGGAGTGTATCTGTTATATATAGGGATGTTCATAAGGGCCGTCATCTTTTTCCAAATTTTCCAAATTGCTGTCATTATCTTAAATTTAGTTTTTTTATAATAGCTTGGCTCGATTTGCCGGAGGACCACCCCTTGAGCATTTATTCCCATGGCTAGTTCATATATTGAAGGAAGATTCCTGGCTATATTATATTGTCTATTTCCTATACCTGGCAAAATTACAAAAGCCATCTGCTGTAAAAAGCATGCATAATAATACTACCTAATATTAGGGGCGGACCATCCTCCTCGATCTTGTGGCAATGTTAAAATTTTAGAGGATCGCTGGACTTTGGAATTTTTCCAGGCAAAACTGCTAAAAATGCTATCTATTTTCTTTAGAAAATGATCCTCGATTTCCACTGGAATAGATCTAAACATATATAGAATTTTAGGAAACATAACCATTTTTAAAATGTTACAGCGCCCTATGTGTGACAAGTGAAGTCTATCTAATCGTTGAAGATCTTTACTTATCTTATTAATTATTGGTGTTATGTTTATCTTCCATATAGTTTCTATATTGCTAGTGATCTTGATACCTAAATAAGTTACCTCAGTGGATCTTCGAGGATCACTACACAGGGTTTTAGTATTACATAAAATCTGAGTTTTCCCTGTGTTTTGCAGATATCCTGATTTTCAACCATATTCATCAGCCAGTTTCTGGATTTGTTCGATTGCTTTCTCTGGGTCCCCTGTTACTATTGCCAGGTCATAGGCATAAGCGAGTATTTTTGTCTCATGGCGTTACACTTAACCAGGGTGATAATCTGATCTTCGAAAATTTTGCTCTATAAAGATGTCAATATATAGAGCAAACAATATGGCAGATAGCGCCATTAAAGGGCCCATCACTTTCACACACCCACATTCCTGACACAGCCACCACACCAGCTCACGGATTGCGTGGAGTGGCGTTTAGCTAGCAGTGTGTGTAGTGACCAGCAGCAAGTCACTACTCACACACCTACAGCCAAGCGCCCGTCCACACACACTGCCAGCCAAGCGCCCGTCCACGTACACTGTCAGCCAAGCACCTGTCCACGCATACCGCCAGCCAAGTGCCAGTCCACTCACCGCCAGCCAAGCACCAGTCCATGCACACCACCAGCCAAGTGCCCATCCACGCACACCACCAGTCAAGCGCCAGTCCACGCACACCGCCAGCCAAGCGCCAATCCACACACACCACCAGCCAAGCGCCAATCCACACACACCGCCAGCCAAGCTCCAATCCACTCACTGCCAGCCAAGCTCCAGTCCACTCACCGCCAGCCAAGCACCAGTCCACGCACACTGCCAGCCAAGCACCAATCCACGCACACCGTCAGCCAAGCGCCAATCCACACACACCACCAGCCAAGTGCCAATCGATGTACACCACCAGCCAAGCTCCAGTCCACTCACCGCCAGCCAAGAACCAGTCCACGCACACCACCAGCCAAGCGCCAGTCCACGCACACCACCAGCCAAGCGCCAGTCCACGCACACCGTCATGCAAAACTATATCTACAAAGACAACAGCAGTAACTAAAGACATCATCCTATTGCCAAACGTTAAACTGAACAACTATATAAAACCATACAGACCAGGCAGTACACTATTAGACTCATGGTTGCTCCCAAAAACTGTTTTGAGTGTGATACATTCTGAAACATGTGGGCACACACAGCCCAGGATTAGAAGGACAATCGGCACAGTGCATACAACTCTCCTTCCGCACACCTCTTTGCAAGCAGACTCTACATCTCTTACAGGGATTGGTTTTTTTGGGTGTGTGAGGAATTAAATTAGGAAAGTGGCGATCTTTCAATCTAGCCACATCCTCCACCACTCCAACTCTAGGAACACTTGCCTGTTCCACAACAACAAGGCTGCCTATCACAGACTCCTGAAACTGAACAAAAGTCATCTTTGACGCAGGTGAGCACTCCTTGAACACAACAAAAGCATTGAAAGTTGCTAAATTGAAGATATGGATGGACAACTTCTTATACCAAATGTAAGCCTTGAGAATAGCAGTGCAAGGTTCCAACCTCTGATTTACTCTATCAACACCACCCATGTGCTTATTGTAGACTAAAATGCACACAGGCTTGCACACTTCAGCAATCTGACCCCAAACAGCCACAGCTGAAGTACTCTCATCATGGATGGTAGTCAGCATGTACACATCCCTCCTGTCCACAAATTTCACAGCTAGTAGTTCATCACTGCGCAAGGAACTAACTGCATTGTCCCCTCTGAAGTCTTTTGCAAACAAGCTCTTTTGGATAACCTTTACGGTTAGAGCGGATTGTGCCACGAGCAAAAGTGTCCACTTTGAACAATTCCTTCAACAATTGCACAGCAGTGTAGAAGTTATCAAGGTACACATGGTGGCCTCTGTTAAACAGTCCTCTAGCAAGATCCCACACAATTTTCTCTGAAACTCCAAAAGTGGACGGACAACCAGGGGGGTCATTAGTGGAATCCCTACCAGTGTACACACGGAAATTAAAAACATATCCTGTCCTACTCTCAGACAACATATACAGCTTAATTCCATAACGTGCCCTCTTGCTAGGAATGTACTGCCTAAAAACCAAATGGCCCTTGAACAGGACTAAAGACTCATCAATAGATATTTCTTTTCCTAGAGTATAGATCTCTGAAAATCGATCTACAAAGTGATCAAGAACTGGCCGAATCTTAAAAAGACGGTCACAGTCATGGTGATCTCGTGGCAACGTCAAAACATTATCAACAGAATGCAGCATCCGAAGCAAAAGTAAATACCGATCACGAGTCATAATTGCAGGAATTATGGCCATTGCCATCAAGGGACTGGTAGACCAATATGAAGCCATGGACGGCTTCCTTATCAAACCCATCAATAAAGTCAAACCCAAAAACTTCTTCATCTCTTCCAGATTTGTGAGAGTCCACCGGGTAGCTTTAGAGTGGGGCCTAAGTCTGGCACTGTTGTCCCTCAAAAACTGTTCAGCATACAAATTAGTCTGCTCAACAATCTCACCCAAAAACACATCATCCATAAACAACTGAAAAAACTGTATAGGCAAAAAAATTTCACAATCCACTCTACCCCCTGCGTCATCACTGAAGGCAGGCACCATGTTTGAATCAACCCAGAGTCCAGCACTTCCAGTAGGAAGCCTAGCAGCCTCAGGCTGCAATCCAGATGCCTCCTGCACCATTGGCACAGCAGTGTCCTCCTCTAAAACAGACACTTCATCCGCACTGAGAGTAGATTCATCCACACCGAGAGTAGTTTCATCCACACTGAGAGTACCTTCATCATCCGATGATTCCATGTGGAGAGAAAACTCACTGCCTGAATATCCCCTCCCTCCTCTCCCTCAGACGCACTGTCAGTTTCATAATCCTGCTCAGAGGAAGATTCAAGAAGCATACCAACCACCTGCTGAGCAGTCATTCTACGGCTAGCCATAATGCTTACTAAGAAAGGTAACTTGTCAAACAAGTCAACAACAAACCCTTTGTAAAAAACAGAAATAAACAAAAAGTAGCTTTAGCACAAAGACCTATATGCTCTGACACAATACCACTCACTTTCCAGAAACAGCTAGACTCACCACCACCTACTCTGTACAGACACAGTAAGGAGCAACAGTATTCCACTAAAACACAAAAAGAAGAAAATTACACATAAGACAACGGAAAACACATCGCAAAGTTTTTCATGCACAAAAAACGAACTAAATATGTTGCTAATATGATACCACTTACAAAAAATTCATTCATGCATGACATTAATACTCAATTTGAGAAAACACAACGAAAATGTTTTTCTTACCAAAAAATGCAACTATGCAAAATTGCAGATCAACCACTGCCGAAACCACAAACAAGAATCAAAAGGGATCCACTCCTTGCCTTTTAAGAAAGGCAAGCCTTGTGAGTGCAGCAGGTACAGTCCTTATGAGTGCATTCCTCTCTTGTGCAGTCCAAAGGTCAAGCAAGAAAGTCCTTCTTCTCAAGATGTTTGTATTGGGTCGTTGAGGGTTCACAACTAAGGGTGGGCGACAATTTCCGTTCCGCTCGTGGAAATTGCGAAAATTCGAAAGCTTCGCGATCCGCGCGGAACGCGAAAATGACGAAACTTCCGCGATCCACGAGGGAACGGAAATTGTCGTCGCCCACCCTGTAGTTGAGTAGAGGTGTATTGCACAAAACGGTGGCATCTTCTTGAATAAATAATATGCAGGGCAGGATTCATTCTGGCACGATGCTCCTGTCACAAAAATTAAACCCCAAACAGGAAGCACACTATTTGGCCTTCAACTCGGGCACCTGCTTTATTTATAATATATCTGTAAGTCTTACAGATAAAAATAAAGCAGGTGACCCGAGTTGAAGGTCACTTTCAGTAACGCATTAATCAGCACAAAATATTTGTGAGCACGGTCGAGGCTAGGCAGGTGTGCTTCTTTCTCCCCATATCTACCGTCAGCAATTTGCTGTAATCATTGATGGAGGTCTGTGCATCCATGGGTTTCTCGAGCGCAATCCCCGTGTAGTTCCTGACACCAGGAGGTTCTCTCTCCTCATCTGCTGCTCTGGTCGGTCTCTGACCCTTTATAAACAAGAGGCATGTGAACTGCATAGAAGCCCCGCCCCACACACTGGCAGTGTGCAACATCTTCCCGCCCTTTCCACACTATGATGGACAGCTCACTCGAGGGACCCCGGCGCCCATCGGCGTGGTGGCAAAGTTACAGACACACATGGTCGCTGGAGACAACTCTTCTGGCCCTTTACGCAGCTGTAGTGTAGGAAAAGCACTATACATTTACCCAACGAGGTAGCACTTACTGATTAGCCAGTAGAAAGTACTCCAGTTGAGTAGAGGTATTGCACACAGGCCCTCAATCTACACCCAGCACGACCCCCTACACTACACAAACACCACTTCACTACCCTAAACCCTAAAACACTAACCCAGCACAACCCCCTACACTATCCAAACACCACTACACTACCCTAAACCCTAAAACATGACCCCCTACACAACACAAACAACACTGCACTACCCTAAACACTAAAACACTATCCCCAGCATAATCCCCTACACTGCCCAAACACCACTGCACTACCCTAAACCCTAAAACATGACCCCCTAAACTACACAAACACCACTGCACTACCCTAACCCCTAAATCTACCCCCAGCATGACCCCCTACACTATACAAACACCACTTCACTACCCTAAACCCTAAAACACTACTCCCACCATGACCCCCTACACTACCCAAACACCACTGCACTACCCTGAACCCTAAAACACTAGCCCCCAGCACAACTCCCTACAATACACAAATACAACTGCACTACCCTAAACCTTAAAACACTACCAAAGCATAACCCCTTACACGACACAAACACATCTGCACTGACCTAAAACATTACCCAGCACGACCCCCTACAATACCCAAACACCACTGCACTGCCCTAATCCCTAAACCTCTTCCACCAGCACGATCCCCCTACACTACCCAAACACCACTGCACTGCCCTAAACCCTAAAACCCTACCAGCAGCACGAACCCTACACTACCGAAACACCACTGCACTATCCTCAACCCTAAATCTACCCCCAGTACGACCCCCTACACTACACAAACACCACTGCACTACCCTAAACCCTAAAACACTACCCCAGCACGTCCCCCTACACTACACAAACACCACTGTACTACCCTAAACCCTAAAACACTACCCCAAACATGACTCCCTACACTACACAATCACCACTGCACTACCCTAAACCCTAAAACACAAGCCCCAGCGTGATCCCTATACTACACAAACACCACTGCACTACACTAAACCCTAAATATACCCTCAGCATGACCCCCCACACTACCCAAACATCACTGCACTACCCTAAAACACGACCCCCTACACTACACAAACACCACTGCACTGCCATAAAACCTAAAACACTATCCCAGCATGATCCCCCTACACTACCCAATCACAACTGCACTGCCCTAAACCCAAAAACACTAACCCGAGCACGACCCCTACACTTTCTAAACATCACTACACTACTCTAAAACCTCAATCAACCCCGGCACGACCCCCTACACTGCGCAAACACCACTTCACTACCCTAAACCCTGAAACATGACCCCCTACACTACCCAAACACCACTGCATTACACTAAACTATAAAACACGACCCCTAAACTACACAAACACCTCTGCACTACCCTAAACCCTAAATCTACCACCAGCACAACCCCCTACACTACACAAACACCACTTCACTGCCCTAAACCCTAAAACACTACTAGCAGCATGACCCCGTACACTACCCAAACACCACTGCACTAACCTAAACCCTAAAACACGACCCCCTACACTACACAAACACCACTGCGCTACCCTAAACCCTAAATCTACCCCAATCAAGACCCCCTGCACTACCCAAACACCACTGCACTACCCTAAACACTAAAAAACGACCCCAGCACAACCCCCTACAATACCCAAACACCACTGGACTGCCCTAAACCCTAAAAACAAATACCACCGGCATGACCCTCTACACTACACAAACACCACTGCACTGCCCTAAACCCAAAAACACTACCCCCAGCATGACCCCCTACACTATCCAAACACCACTGCAGTGCCCTAAACCCTAAAACACTACCCCAGATTGACCCCCTACACTACACAAACACCACTGCATTGCCCTAAACCCTAAAACACTATCTGCAACACGACCCCTACACTACCCAAACACCTTTGCATTACCCTAAATCTACCACCAGCATGACCCCCTACACTACCAAAACACCACTGCACTACTCTAAACCCTAAAACACTACCCCAGCACGAACCACTATACTACACAAACACCACTGCACTACCCTAAACCCTAAAACACTACCCCCAGCATGAACCCACTTCAATACCCAAACACCACTGCATTACCCTAAACCCTAAATCTACCCCGAGCATGACCCACTACACTACACAAACACCACTGCACTACCCTAAACCCTAAAGCACTACCCCATCAAGAACCCCTACACTACACAAACAAAACTGCACTACCCGAAACCCTAAACCACTACCCAGCATGAACCCCTACTCTACACAAACACCACTGCACTGCCCTAAACCCTAAAACACTACCCCAGCACGAACCCCTACACTACCCAAACACCACTGCACTGCCCTAAACCCTAAAACAGTACCCCAGCACAATCCCCTACACTACCCTAACACCACTGCACTGCACTGCCCTAAACCCCAAAAAACTACCTCCAGCACAACCCCCTACAATTTCCAAACACCACTTCACTACACTAAACCCTAAATCTACCCGCAGCACAACCCCCCTAAGCTACACAATCACCACTGCACTACCCTAAATCATAAATCTACCCCACTGCAAACCCCTACACTACCCAAACACCACTGCACTACCCTAAACCCTAAAACACTACCCCCAGCATGACCCCCTACACTACCCAAAAACACTGCACTACCCTAAAGCACGACCCCCTTCACTACACAAACACCACTGCACTGCCCTAAACCCTAAAATACTACCCCCAGCACAATCCCCCTACACTACCCAAACACCACTGCACTGCCCTAAACCCAAAAACACTAACCCGAGCACGACCCCTAAAATTTCCAAACACCACTGCTCTACCCTAAAACCTCAATCTTCCCCCTCTGCAACCCCCTACACTACACAAACACCACTGCACTACCCTAAACCCTAAAACACTACCCCCAGTGTGACCCCTATACTACACAAGCACCACTGCACTATTCTAAACCCTAAACCTACCCCCAGCATGACCCCCTACTCTACCCAAACACGACTACACTGCCCTAAAACATAAAACCCTACCCCCAGCACCAACCCCCACACTACCGAAACACCACTTCACTATCCAAAACACTAAATCTACCCCAGTATGACCCCCCTACACTACACAAACACCACTGCAATACCCTAAACCCTAAAACACTACCCAGCACATCAAACTACACTACACAAACACCACTGTACTGCCCTAAACCCTAAAACACTACCCCCAGCATGACCCCTTACACTACACAAACACCACTGCACTACCCTAAACCCCAAAACAATACCCCCATCGTGACCCTGTACACTACCCAAACACCACTGCACTACTCTAAACCCTAAAACACTACCCCCAACGTGACCACCTACACTACACAAACACCACTGCACTACCCTAAACCCTATATCCACCCCCAGCATGACCCCCTACACTACCCAAACACAACTACACTACCCTAAACGCTAAAAAACTACCCCCAGCACAACCCCCTACAATACCCCAAAAACACTGCACTGCCCTAAACCCTAAAACACTACCCCGGCATGACCCCCTACACTTCACAATCACCAGTGTACTGCCGTAAACCCAAATACACTACCCCCAGCATGACCCCCTATACTACCCAAACACCACTGCAGTGCCCTAAACCCTAAAACACTACCCCAGATTGACCCCCTACACTACACAAACACCACTGCATTGCCCTGAACCCTAAAACACTACCTGCAACACGACCCCTACACTACCCAAACACCACTGCATTACCCTAAATCTACCCCCATCATGACCCCCTACACTACCAAAACACCACTGCACTAACCCTAAAACACTACCCCAGCACGAACCAGAATACTACACAAACACCACTGCACTACCCTAAACCCTAAAACACTACCCCCAGCTTGAACCCACTTCAATACCCAAACACCACTGCATTACCCTAAATCTACCCTGAGTATGACCCCCTATACTGCACAAACACCACTGCACTACCCTAAACCCTAAGGCACTACCCCCATCAAGACCCCCTACACTACACAAACAAAACTGCACTACCCTTAACCCTAAAACACTACCCCCAGCACGACCCCCTACACTACCAAAACACCACTGTACTACCCTAAACCCTAAATCACTACCCCAGCATGAACCTCTACACTACACAAACACCACTGCACTACCCTAAACCCTAAGGCACTACCCCCATCAAGACCCCCTACACTACACAAACAAAAATGCACTACCCTTAACCCTAAAACACTATCCCCAGCATGACCCCCTACACTACCAAAACACCACTGCACTACCCTAAACCCTAAATCACTACCCCAGCATGAACCCCTACATTACACAAACACCACTGCACTGCCCTAAACCCTAAAACACTACCCCCAGCACGAACCCCTACACTACCCAAACACCACTGCACTGCCCTAAACCCTAAAACACTACCCCAGCACGATCCCCTACACTACCCTAACACCACTGCACTGCCCTAAACCCAAAAACACTACCCCCAACATGACCCCCTACACTTTCCAAACATCACTGCACTACCCTAAACCCTAAATCTACCCACAGCATGACTCCCTACACTACATAAACACCACTGCACTACCCTAAACCCCAAAACACTACCCCCAGCGTGACCCCTATACTACACAAACACCAATGCACTACCCTAAACCCTAAACCTACCCCCAGCATGACCCCCTACACTACCCAAACATCACTGCACTACCCTAAAACACAACCCCCTACACTACACAAACACCACTGCACTGCCCTAAACCCTAAAATACTATACCCAGCACGATCCCACTACACTACCCAAACACCACTGCACTGCCCTAAACCCAAAAACACTAACCCGAGCACGATCCCTACAATTTCCAAACACCACTGCACTACCCTAAAACGTCAATCTACCCCAGCACGACCACCCTATACAACACAAACACCACTGCACTACCCTAAACCCTAAATCTACCCCACTGCAACCCCCTACACTACCCAAAAACCACTGCACTACCCTAAACTCTAAAACACTACCCCCAGCGTGACCCCTATAATACACAAACACCACTGCACTACCCTAAACCCTAAACCTACCCCCAGAATGACCCCCTACACAACCCAAACATCACTGCACTACCCTAAAACACGACCCCCTACACTACACAAACACCACTGCACTGCCCTAAACCCAAAATCACTAACCCGAGCATGACCCCTACACTTTCCAAACACCACTGCACTTCCCTAAAACCTCAATCTACCCCAGGACGACCCCCCTAAACTACACAAACACCACTGCACCACCCTAATCCCTAAAATCAACCCCCAGCACGACCCCCTACACAACACAAAAATCACTTCACTAAACTAAACCCTAAAACATGACCGATGCACAACACAAACAACACTGCACTACCCTAAACAGTAAAATACTGCCCCCAGCACAACCCCCATACTACCCAAACACCACTACACTACTCTAAACCCTAAACACGACCCCTAAACTACACAATAACCACTGCACTACCCTAAACCCTAAATCTACCACCAGCATGACCCCCTACACTACTCAAACACCACTTCACTACCCTAAACCCTAAAACACTACTCCCAGCACGACCCCCTACACTACACAAACACCACTGCAATACCCTAAACCCTAAAACACTACCGCAGCACAACTCCCTACACTACACAAATACCACTGCACTACCCTTAACCTTAAAACACTACCCCCAGCATGAACCCCTATACTACCCAAACACCCCTACACTGCCCTAAACCATAAAACCCTACCCCCAGCACGAACCCCTACACTACCGAAACACCACTTCACTATCCAAAACCCTAAATCTACCCCAGTAGGACCCCCCTACACTACACAAACACCACTGCAATACCCTAAAACACTACCCCAAGCATGAACCCCTATACTACCCAAACACCCCTACACTGCCCTAAACCATAAAACCCTACCCCCAGCACGAACCCCTACACTACCGAAACACCACTTCACTATCCAAAACCCTAAATCTACCCCAGTAGGACCCCCCTACACTACACAAACACCACTGCAATACCCTAAACCCTAAAACAATACCCAGAACGCCAACCTACACTGTACTACCCTAAACCCTAAAACACTACCCCCAGCATGACACCTTGCACTACACAAACACCCCTGCATTACCATAAACCCTAAAACAATACCTCCATCGTGAGCCCCTACAATACCCAAACACCACTGCACTACCCCAAACCCTAAATCTATCCCCAGCATGACCCACTACACTACCAAAACATCACTGCACTAACCTAAAACATGACCCCCTACACTACAGAAACACCACTGCACTACCCAAACCCTAAACACTACCCTAGCACAACACCCTACACTACCCAAACACCACTGAACTGCCCTAAACCCTAAAACATTACCCCCACCACGACCCCCTACACTACACAAACACCAATGCAATACCATAAACCCTAAAACACTACCCCAAGCACAACCCCCTTCACTACACAAACACCACTGTGCTACCCTAAACCCTAAAACACTACCCCAGCACGACCCTGTGCACTACCCAAACATCACTGCGCTACCCTAAATCCTAAATCTACACAAAGCACGACCCTCTACACTACCCAAACACCACTGTACTTCCCTAAACCCTAAATCTACCCCCAGCATGACACACTGCACTACACAAACACCACTGCGCTACCCTAAACCCTAAAACACTACCCCCAGCACGACCCCCTACACTACCCAAACACCTCTGCACTACCCTATACCCTAAACACAACCCCCTACACTACAGAAACACCACTGCACTACCATAAACCCTAAGTCACAACCCTCAGCATGACACCCTACTCTACACAAACACCACTGCAATACCCGAAACCCTATAACATGACCCCCTACACTACACAAACACCACTGCACTACCCTAAACTCTAAATCTACCCCCAGCACGACCTCCTACACTACACAAACACCACTTCACTACCCCAAACCCCAAAACACGACTCCCCACCATGACCCCCTGCACTACCCAAACACCACTGCACTAACCTAAACCCTATAACACGACCCCTACACAACACAAACACCACTGCACTACCCTAAACCCTAAAACACTAGCTCCCAGCACAACTCCCTACATTGCACAAACACCACTACACAACCCTAAACCCTAAAACACAACCCCCAGCATGACCCCCTACACTACCCAAACACCACTGCACTGCCCTAAACCCTAAAACATTACCCCAGCATGACCCCTACACTACACAAACACCACTGCACTACCATAAACCCTAAAACACTACCCCCAGCACAACCCCCTTCACTACACAAACACCAATGTACTACCCTAAACCCTAAACACTACCCCCAGCACGACCCCCTGCACTACCCGAACATCACTGCGATACCCGAAACCCTAAAACACTACCCCCAGCACGACCCCCTACACTACACAAACACCACTGCACTACCCTGAACCCTAAACACTTCCCCATCATGACCCCCTACACTACACAAACACCAATGCACTACCCTACTGAACTACCCTAAAACACTACCCCCAGCATGACCCCTTACACTACCCACACACCACTGCACTACCCTAAACCCTAAAACACTACCCCAGCACGACCCCGTGCATTACCCAAACACCACTGCGCTACCCTAAATCCTAAATCTACACCAAGCACGACCCTCTACACTACCCAAACACCACTGCACTACCCTAAACCCTAAATCTACCCCCAGCATGACTCACTGTACTACACAAACACCACTGCGCTACCCTAAACCCTAAAACACTACCCCCAACACTACCCCTACACTACACAAACACCACTGCACGACCATAAACACTAAAACACTATCCCCAGCATGACACCCTACTCTACACAAACACAACTGCACAACCCCAAACCCTAAAATAATACCCCTACACTACACAAACACCACTGCACTACCCTAAACACTAAAGCACTACCCCCAGCATGACCCCCTACACTACAAAAACACCACTGCACTACCCTACTACACTACCCTAAACCCTAAAACACTACCCCCAGCATGACCCCCTATACTACCCAAACACCACTGCACTACCCTAAACCCTAAAACACTACCCCAGCATGATCCCCTGCACTACCCAAACACCACTGCACTACCTGAAACCCTAAAACGCTACCCCCAGCAAGACCCCCTACGCTACACAAACACCACTGCGCTACCCTAAACCCTAAAACACTATCCCCAGCACGACACCCTATACTACCCAAACACCACTGCACTACCCTATACCCTAAATCTACCCCCAGCATGACCCCCTACACTACACAAACACCACTGCGCTACCATAAACCCTAAAAACTACCCCCAGCACGACCTCCTACACTACACAAACTCCACTTCACTACCCTAAACCCCAAAACACTACTCCCAGCATGACCCCCTGCACTACCCAAACACCACTTCACTAACCTAAACCCTATAACATGACCCCTACACAACAAAAACACTACTGCACTACCCTAAACCCTAAAACACTAGCCCCCAGCATGACTCCCTACACTGCACAAATACAACTGCACTACCGTAAACCTTAAAACACTACCCCCAGCATGACCACTTACACTTCACAAACACCTCTGTACTGCCCTAAAACACTACCCCCAGCACGACCCCCTACACTACCCAAACACAACTGCGCTGCCCTAAACCCTTAACCACTTCTACCAGCACGATCCCCCTACACTACCCAAATACCACTGCACTGACCTAACCCTAAAACCATACCCCCAGCACGACCCCCTACACTACCGAAACAACACTGCACTATCCTAAACCCTAAATCTTCCCCCAGTACAACCCCTCTACACTACACAAACACCACTGCACTACCCTAAGCCCTAAAACACTACCCCAGCACGTCCCACTATACTACACAAACACCACTGTACTACCCGAAACCCTAAAACACTACCCCCAGCGTGACCCCCTACACTACACAAACACCACTGCACTACCCTAAACCCTAAAACACTACCCCTAGCGTGACCCCCTACACTACCCAAACACCACTGCACTACACTAAACCCTAAAACACTACCCCCAGCGTGACCCCCTACACTACAAAAACACCACTGCACTACCCTAAACCCTAAATCTACCCCCAGCATGACCCACTACACTACCAAAACATCACTGCACTACCCTAAAACATGACCCCCTACACAAAACAAACACCACTGCACTACCCAAACCCTAACACACTACCACCAGCACGACCCCTACACTAGACAAACTCCACTGCACTATCATAAACCCTAAAACACTACTGTCAGCATGACCCCCTACACTACACAAGCACCACTGCACTGCCCTAAACCCTAAAACACAACCCTAGCACGACACCCTACACTATCCAAAAACCACTGCAGTACAGTAAGCCCTAAAACTCTACCCCCAGCACGACACCATACACTTCACAAACACCACTACACAACCCTAAACCCTAAAACACTACCCCCAGCATCACCCCCTACACTACCCAAACACCACAGCACTGCCCTAAACCCTAAAACATTACCCCAGCAAAACCCCTACACTACACAAACACCACTGCACTGCCTTAAACCCTAAAACAATACACCCAGCACGACCCCCTACACTACACAAACACCACTGTACTACCTTTACCCTAAATCTACCCCCAGCATGACCCGCTACACTACACAAACACCACTGCACTACCCTAAACCCTAAAACACTACCCCCAGCATGACCCCTACACTACAAAAACACCACTGCATAATCCTTCTGCACTACCCTTAAACACTACACCCAACATGACACCCTATACTACCCACAAACCACTGCACTACCCTAATCCCTAAAACTCTACCCCCAGCATGACCCCCTGCACTACCCAAACACCACTACACTACCCGAAACCCTAAAACACTACTGTCAGCATGACCCCCTACACTACACAAACACCACTGCACTGCCCTAAACCCTAAAACACTACCTTAGCATGACACCCTACACTACCCAAACACCACTGAACTACCCTACTGCACTACCCTAACCCCTAAAACACTACCCCCAGCATGACCCCCTACACTACCCACACACCGATGCATTACCCTAAACCCTAAAACACTACCATCCGCACGACTCCCTACACTACCCAAACACAACTACACTACCCTAAACCCTAAATCTACCCCCAGCACAACCCCCTACACTACACAAACACCACTGCACTACCCTAAACCGTAAAACACTACCCCCAGCGTGACCCCCTTCACAACACAAACACCACTAAACTGCCCTAAGCCCTAAAACATTACCCCCAGTATGACACCATACACTACACAAACACCACAACACAACCTTAAACCCTAAAACACCACCCCCAGCATGACCCCCTACACTAACCAAACACCACTGCCCTAAACCCTAAAACATTACCCCCAGCATGACCCCCTACACTACACAAACACCACTGCACTACCCTAAACGCTAAATCTACCCCCAGCATGACCCACCACACTACACAAACACCACTGCACTACCCTAAACACTAAAACACTACCCCCAGCATGATCCCTACACTACACAAACACCACTGCATTATCCTACTGCACTACCCTAAAACACTACCTCCAGCATGACAGCCTACACTACCCACACACCACTACACTACCCTAAACCCTAAACACTACCCCAAGCACAACCCCCTGCACTACTCAAACACCACTGCACTTCCCGAAACCCTAAAACACTACCCCCAGCACGACCCCCTACACTACACAAACACCACTGCACTATCCTGAACCCTAAACACTACCCCATCATGACCCCCTACACTACAAAATCACCACTGCACTACCCTACTGAACTACCCTAAAACACTACCCCCAGCATGACCCCTTACACTACCCACACACAACTGCACAACCCTAAACTCTAAAATACTACCCCAGCACAACCCCGTGCACTACCCAAACACCACTGCGCTACCCTAAATCCTAAATCTACACCAAGCATGACCCTCTACAATACCCAAACACCACTGCACTACCCTAAACCCTAAATCTACCCCAGCATGACCCACTGCACTACACAAACACCACTGCACTACCATAAACCCTAAAACACTACCCCAGCACGACCCCCTACACTACACAAACACCACTGCACTACCATAAACCCTAAAACACTATCCCCAGCATGACACCCTACTCTACACAAACAACACTGCAATTCCAAAAAACCCTAAAACACGACCCCCTACACTACACAAACACTACTGCACTACCATAAAACCTAAAACACTACCCCCAGCATGACACCCTACTCTACACAAACACAATTGCACGACCCTAAACCCTAAAACAATACCCCCTACACTATACAAACACCACTGCACTACCATAAACACTAAAGTACTACCCCCAGCATGACCCCCTACATAACAAAAACACCACTGCATCACCCTACTACACTACCCTAAACCCTAAAACACTACCCCCAGCATGAACCTCTACACTACCCAAACACCACTGCACTACCCAAAACCCTAAAACACTACCCCCAGCACGACCTCCTATGCTACACAAACACCACTGCGCTACCCTAAACCCTAAAACACTATCCTCAGCACGACACCCTATACAACCCAAACACCACTGCACTACCCTAAACCCTAAATCTACCCCCTGCATGACCCCCTACACTACCCAAACAGCACTGCTCTACCCAACACCCTAAAACAATACCCCAGCACAAATGCCTACAGTAAAGTAAAGACTGCACTGAACTACCCTAAACCCTAAAACACAACCCCCTACACTACACAAACACTGCTGCACTACCATAAACCCTAAAACACTACCCCAGCACGATACGCTACACTACACAAACACCACAGCACTACCCTAAACCCTAAAATACTACCCCCTACACTACACAAACACCACTGCACTACCCTAAACCCTAAAACACTACCCACAGCATGAACCCCTACTCCACACAAGCACCACTGCACTACCCTAAACACTAAAACACTAGCCCAGCACGACACCCTACACTACCTAAACACCTCTGTACTACCCTAAACCCTGAAACACTACCTGCAGAATGACCCCTTACACTACACAAACACCACTGCACTACCCTACTGCACTACCCTAACCCCTAAAACACTATCCCCAGCATGACCCCCTACACAACCCAAACACAGATGCATGACCCTAAACCCAAAAACACTACCACCTGCACGACTCCCTACACTACCCAAACACAACTACACTACCCTAAACCCTAAATCTACCCCCAGCTCAACCCCCTACATTACACAAACACCACTGCACTACCCTAAACCATAAAACACTACCCCCAGCACGACCCCCTTCACAACACAAACACCACTAAACTGCCTTAAACCCTAAAAAAATACACCCAGCACGACTCCCTACACTACACAAACACCACTGTACTACCCTAAACCCTAAATCTACCACCAGCATGACCCCCTACACTACACAAACACCACTGCACTATCCTAAACCCTAAAACACTACCCCAAGCACGACCCCCTACGCTACACTAACACCACGTACCACCCTAACCCCTAAAACACTACGCCAGGCACGACCCCCTTCACTACCCAAACTCAACTGCACTAACCTAAACCCAAAAACACTACCCCCAGCACGACCCCCTTCACTACCCAAACACCACTGCACTATCCTAAACCCTAAAACACTACACCCTATACTACACAAACACCACTGCACTACCCTGAACCCTAAAACACTACTCCAGCACGAACCCTTACGCTACACAAACACCACTGCACTACCCTAAACCCTAAACCCTAAAACACTACCCCCAACATTACCCAAACACCACTGCACTGCCCTAAACCCTAAAACACTACCCCCAGCACGACCCCCTACAATACCCAAACAGGACTGCACTACCCTAAACCCTAAAACACAAACCCCAGCATGACACCCTACTCTACCCAAACATCACTGCAATACCCTAAAACATGACCCCCTACAATAAACAAACACCACTGCACTACCCTAAACCCAAACACACTACCCCAGCACGACCCTCTACAATACACATACACAACTGCACTGCCCAAAACCCTAAAACACTACCCCTAGAACGACCCCCTACACTTTCCAAACACCACTGCACTACCCTAAACCCTAAATATACCCCCAGCACGACCCCTACACTACAAAAACACCAATGCACTACCCTAAACCCTAAATCTACCACCAGCACCACCCCTACACTACACAAACACCACTTCACTACCCTAGACCCTAAAACACTACCCCCAGCATGACCCCCTACACTACCCAAACACCACTGCACTACCCTAAACCATAAAACATGACCCCCTACACTACACAAACAACACTGCACTACCCTAAACACTAAACCACTACCCCCAGCACAAACCCCTACACTACCCAAGCACCACTGCACTACCCTAAACCCTAAAACACGATCCCCTACACTACACAAACACCACTGCACTGCCCTAAACCCTAAATGTACCCCAAGCACAACCCCCTACACTACACAAACACCACTTCACTATCCTAAACCCTAAAACACTACTCCCAGCACGACCCCCTAAACTACCCAAACACCACTGAACTACCCTAAACCCTAAAACACGACCCCTTACACTACACAAACAGCACTGCATTACCCTAAACCCTAAAACACTACCCCAGCACGACTCCCCACAGTACACAAATACAACTGCACTACCCTAAACCTTAAAACACTATCCCCAGCACGACCCCCTACACTACCCAAACAGCACTGCTCTACCCAACACCCTAAAACAATACCCCAGCACAAACGTCTACACTACACAAACGCCACTGCTCTACCCTAAACCCTAAGACACTACCCCCTACACTACACAACACCACTGCACTACCCTAAACCCTAAAACACTACCCCCGGATGACCCCCTACTCTACACAAGCACCACTGCACTATCCTAAACCCAAAAACACTACCCCCAGCGTGTCACCCTACACTACCTAAAGACAACTGCACTACCCTAAACCCTGAAACACTACCTGCAGAATGACCCCCTACACTACACAAACACCACTGCACTACCCTACTGCACTACCCTCAACCCTAAAACACTACCCCCAGCATGACCCACTACACTACCCAAACACCGATGCATTACCCCAAACCCTAAAACACTATCACCCGCACGACTCCCTACACTACCCAAACACATCTAAACTACCCTAAACCCTAAATTTACCCCCAGCACAACCCCCTACACTACCCAAGCACCACTGCACTACCTTAAACACTAAAACACTACCCCCGCACGACTCCCTTCACAACACAAACACCACTGCACTACCCTAAACCCTAAAACACTACACCAAGCATGACCCCCTACAATACCCAAACAGGACTGCACTACCCTAAACCCTAAAACACAAACCCCAGCATGACACCCTACTCTACCCAAACATCACTGCAATACCCTAAAACATGACCCCCTACAATAAACAAACACCACTGCACTACCCTAAACCCAAACACACTACCCCAGCACGACCCTCTACAATACACATACACAACTGCACTGCCCAAAACCCTAAAACACTACCCCTAGAACGACCCCCTACACTTTCCAAACACCACTGCACTACCCTAAACCCTAAATATACCCCCAGCACGACCCCTACACTACAAAAACACCAATGCACTACCCTAAACCCTAAATCTACCACCAGCACCACCCCTACACTACACAAACACCACTTCACTACCCTAGACCCTAAAACACTACCCCCAGCATGACCCCCTACACTACCCAAACACCACTGCACTACCCTAAACCATAAAACATGACCCCCTACACTACACAAACAACACTGCACTACCCTAAACACTAAACCACTACCCCCAGCACAAACCCCTACACTACCCAAGCACCACTGCACTACCCTAAACCCTAAAACACGATCCCCTACACTACACAAACACCACTGCACTTCCCTAAACCCTAAATGTACCCCAGGCACAACCCCCTACACTACACAAACACCACTTCACTATCCTAAACCCTAAAACACTACTCCCAGCACGACCCCTTACACTACACAAACACCACTGCACTACCCTACTGCACTACCCTAACCCCTAAAACACTATCCCCAGCATGACCCCCTACACAACCCAAACACAGATGCATGACCCTAAACCCAAAAACACTACCACCTGCACGACTCCCTACACTACCCAAACACAACTACACTACCCTAAACCCTAAATCTACCCCCAGCTCAACCCCCTACATTACACAAACACCACTGCACTACCCTAAACCATAAAACACTACCCCCAGCACGACCCCCTTCACAACACAAACACCACTAAACTGCCTTAAACCCTAAAAAAATACACCCAGCACGACTCCCTACACTACACAAACACCACTGTACTACCCTAAACCCTAAATCTACCACCAGCATGACCCCCTACACTACACAAACACCACTGCACTATCCTAAACCCTAAAACACTACCCCAAGCACGACCCCCTACGCTACACTAACACCACGTACCACCCTAACCCCTAAAACACTACGCCAGGCACGACCCCCTTCACTACCCAAACTCAACTGCACTAACCTAAACCCCAAAACACTACCCCCAGCACGACCCCCTTCACTACCCAAACACCACTGCACTATCCTAAACCCTAAAACACTACACCCTATACTACACAAACACCACTGCACTACCCTGAACCCTAAAACACTACTCCAGCACGAACCCTTACGCTACACAAGCACCACTGCACTACCCTAAACCCTAAAACACTACCCCCAACATTACCCAAACACCACTGACTGCACTGCCCTAAACCCTAAAACACTACCCCCAGCACGACCCCCTATACTACGCAAACATCACTACACTACCCTAAACCCTAAAACACTACCCCCAGCACGACCCCCTAAACTACACAAACACCACTGCACTACCCTAAACCCTAAAACACTACACCAAGCATGACCCCCTACAATACCCAAACAGGACTGCACTACCCTAAACCCTAAAACACAAACCCCAGCATGACACCCTACTCTACCCAAACATCACTGCAATACCCTAAAACATGACCCCCTACAATAAACAAACACCACTGCACTACCCTAAACCCAAACACACTACCCCAGCACGACCCTCTACAATACACATACACAACTGCACTGCCCAAAACCCTAAAACACTACCCCTAGAACGACCCCCTACACTTTCCAAACACCACTGCACTACCCTAAACCCTAAATATACCCCCAGCACGACCCCTACACTACAAAAACACCAATGCACTACCCTAAACCCTAAATCTACCACCAGCACCACCCCTACACTACACAAACACCACTTCACTACCCTAGACCCTAAAACACTACCCCCAGCATGACCCCCTACACTACCCAAACACCACTGCACTACCTTAAACCATAAAACATGACCCCCTACACTACACAAACAACACTGCACTACCCTAAACACTAAAACACTACCCCCAGCACAAACCCCTACACTACCCAAGCACCACTGCACTACCCTAAACCCTAAAACATGATCCCCTACACTACACAAACACCACTGCACTGCCCTAAACCCTAAATGTACCCCAAGCACAACCCCCTACACTACACAAACACCACTTCACTATCCTAAACCCTAAAACACTACTCCCAGCACGACCCCCTAAACTACCCAAACACCACTGAACTACCCTAAACCCTAAAACACGACCTCTTACACTACACAAACAGCACTGCATTACCCTAAACCCTAAAACACTACCCCAGCACGACTCCCCACAGTACACAAATACAACTGCACTACCCTAAACCTTAAAACACTATCCCCAGCACGACCCCCTACACTACCCAAACAGCACTGCTCTACCCAACACCCTAAAACAATACCCCAGCACAAACGTCTACACTACACAAACGCCACTGCTCTACCCTAAACCCTAAGACACTACCCCCTACACTACACAACACCACTGCACTACCCTAAACCCTAAAACACTACCCCCAGATGACCCCCTACTCTACACAAGCACCACTGCACTATCCTAAACCCTAAAACACTACCCCCAGCGTGTCACCCTACACTACCTAAAGACAACTGCACTACCCTAAACCCTGAAACACTACCTGCAGAATGACCCCCTACACTACACAAACACCACTGCACTACCCTACTGCACTACCCTCAACCCTAAAACACTACCCCCAGCATGACCCACTACACTACCCAAACACCGATGCATTACCCCAAACCCTAAAACACTATCACCCGCACGACTCCCTACACTACCCAAACACATCTAAACTACCCTAAACCCTAAATTTACCCCCAGCACAACCCCCTACACTACCCAAGCACCACTGCACTACCTTAAACACTAAAACACTACCCCCGCACGACTCCCTTCACAACACAAACACCACTGCACTACCCTAAACCCTAAAACACTACACCAAGCATGACCCCCTACAATACCCAAACAGGACTGCACTACCCTAAACCCTAAAACACAAACCCCAGCATGACACCCTACTCTACCCAAACATCACTGCAATACCCTAAAACATGACCCCCTACAATAAACAAACACCACTGCACTACCCTAAACCCAAACACACTACCCCAGCACGACCCTCTACAATACACATACACAACTGCACTGCCCAAAACCCTAAAACACTACCCCTAGAACGACCCCCTACACTTTCCAAACACCACTGCACTACCCTAAACCCTAAATATACCCCCAGCACGACCCCCTACACTACAAAAACACCAATGCACTACCCTAAACCCTAAATCTACCACCAGCACCACCCCTACACTACACAAACACCACTTCACTACCCTAGACCCTAAAACACTACCCCCAGCATGACCCCCTACACTACCCAAACACCACTGCACTACCCTAAACCATAAAACATGACCCCCTACACTACACAAACAACACTGCACTACCCTAAACACTAAAACACTACCCCCAGCACAACCCCCTACACTACCCAAGCACCACTGCACTACCTTAAACACTAAAACACTACCCCCGCACGACTCCCTTCACAACACAAACACCACTGCACTACCCTAAACCCTAAAACACTACACCAAGCATGACCCCCTACAATACCCAAACAGGACTGCACTACCCTAAACCCTAAAACACAAACCCCAGCATGACACCCTACTCTACCCAAACATCACTGCAATACCCTAAAACATGACCCCCTACAATAAACAAACACCACTGCACTACCCTAAACCCAAACACACTACCCCAGCACGACCCTCTACAATACACATACACAACTGCACTGCCCAAAACCCTAAAACACTACCCCTAGAACGACCCCCTACACTTTCCAAACACCACTGCACTACCCTAAACCCTAAATATACCCCCAGCACGACCCCCTACACTACAAAAACACCAATGCACTACCCTAAACCCTAAATCTACCACCAGCACCACCCCTACACTACACAAACACCACTTCACTACCCTAGACCCTAAAACACTACCCCCAGCATGACCCCCTACACTACCCAAACACCACTGCACTACCCTAAACCATAAAACATGACCCCCTACACTACACAAACAACACTGCACTACCCTAAACACTAAAACACTACCCCCAGCACAAACCCCTACACTACCCAAGCACCACTGCACTACCCTAAACCCTAAAACAAGATCCCCTACACTACACAAACACCACTGCACTGCCCTAAACCCTAAATGTACCCCAAGCACAACCCCCTACACTACACAAACACCACTTCACTATCCTAAACCCTAAAACACTACTCCCAGCACGACCCCCTAAACTACCCAAACACCACTGAACTACCCTAAACCCTAAAACACGACCCCTTACACTACACAAACAGCACTGCATTACCCTAAACCCTAAAACACTACCCCAGCACGACTCCCTACAGTACACAAATACAACTGCACTACCCTAAACCTTAAAACACTATCCCCAGCACGACCCCCTACACTACCCAAACAGCACTGCTCTACCCAACACCCTAAAACAATACCCCAGCACAAACGTCTACACTACACAAACGCCACTGCTCTACCCTAAACCCTAAGACACTACCCCCTACACTACACAACACCACTGCACTACCCTAAACCCTAAAACACTACCCCCGGATGACCCCCTACTCTACACAAGCACCACTGCACTATCCTAAACCCTAAAACACTACCCCCAGCATGACCCACTACACTACCCAAACACCGATGCATTACCCCAAACCCTAAAACACTATCACCCGCACGACTCCCTACACTACCCAAACACATCTAAACTACCCTAAACCCTAAATTTACCCCCAGCACAACCCCCTACACTACCCAAGCACCACTGCACTACCTTAAACACTAAAACACTACCCCCGCACGACTCCCTTCACAACACAAACACCACTAAACTGCCTTAAACCCTAAAACAATACACCCAGCATGACCCCCTACACTACACAAACACCACTGTACTACCCTAAACCCCAAATATTACGCCAACATGACCCCCTACACTACACAAACACCACTGCACTATCCTAAACCCTAAAACACTACCCCAGGCATGACCCCCTACACTACACAAACACCACTGTACTTCCCTAAACCCTAAAACACTATGCCCGGCACGACCCCCTTCACTACCCAAACTCAACTGCTCTACACTAAACCCAAAAACACTACCCCCAGCATGACCCCCTACACTACCCAAACACCACTGCACTACCATAAACCCTAAAACACGACCCCCTACACTACACAAACACCACTGCACTACCCTAAACCATAAAACACTACAAAAGCACGACCACCTACACTACCCAAACACCACTGCACTACCATAAACCCTAAAACACTGCCCCCAGCATGACCCCCTACACTACAAAAACACCACTGCACTACCATAAACCCTAAAACACTACCCCCTACACTACACAAACACCACTGCACTACCCTAAACCCTAAAACACTACCCCAGCACGAACCCCTACGCTACACAAACACCACTGCACTACCCTAAACCCTAACACACTACCCCCAACATTACCCAAACACCACTGCACTGCCCTAAACCCTAAAACACTACTCCCAGCACAACCCCCTACTCTACACAAAAACCACTACACTTCCCTAAACCCTAAAACACTACCCCCAGCACGACCACCTATACTACACAAACACCACTGCACTACCCTAAACCCTAAAACACTACACCTAGCATGACCCCCTACACTACCCAAACTCCACTGCACTACCCTAAACCCTAAAACACAAACCCCAGCATGACACCCTACACTACCCAAACATCACTGCAATACACTAAAACACGACCCCCTACACTAAACAAACACCACTACACTACCCTAAACCATAAGACACTACCCCAGCACGACCCTCTACACTACACAAACACAACTGCCCTGCCCAAAACCCTAAAACACTACCCCTAGAACGACCCCCTACACTTTCCAAATACCACTGCGCTACCCTAAACCCTAAATCTTCCCCCAGCACGTCCCCCTAAACTACAAAAACACCACTACACTACCCTAAAACTTCAAACACTACCTCAGCACGACCCCTTACACTTCACAAACACCTCTGCACTGCCCTAAAACACTATACCAGCACAAACCCCTACACTACCCAAACACCACTGCACTGCCCTAAACCCTAAACCACTTCCACCAGCACGATCTCAATAAACTACCCAAAAACCACTCCACTGCCCTAATCCCTAAAACCCGACCCACAGCACGACCCCCTACACTACCCAAACACCACTGCACTATCCTAAACCCTAAATTTATCCCCAATACGACCCCTTACACTACACAAACACCACAACACTACCCTATACGGTGAAACATTACCTCAGCACGTTCCCCTACACTACACAAGCACCACTGCACTATCCTATAGCCCAAAACACTATCTCCAGCACGACCCCCTACACTACCCAAAGACCACTGCACTATACTAAACCCTAAAACACTACCCCCAACACGACCTCCTATACAACTCAAAGACCACTGCACTACCCTAAACCCTAAAACACTACGCCCAGTGCTACCCCTTACACTACACAAACACCACTGCTCAACCCCAAGCCCTAAATCTACCCCCAGCATGACCCCCTACACTACCCAAACACCACTGCACTACCCTAAACATTAAAACACTATCCCCAGCACAACCCCCTACAATACCCAAATACCACTGTACTGCCCTGCACCCTAAAACACTACCCCCGGCACGACCCCCTACACTACACAAACACCACTGCACTGCCCTAAACCCTAAAACACTATCCCCAGCACAACCCCCTACACTACCCAAACACCACTGCACTGCCCTAAACCCTAAAACACTACTCCCAGCGCGCCCCCCTTCACTACCCAAACACAACTGCGCTACCCTAAACCCTCAAACACTACCCTCAGCACGACCCCTTACACTACACAAACACCACTGCACTACCCTAATCCTTAAAACACTACCCCCTACACTACACAAACACCACTGCACTAACTTACACCCTAAAACCCTACCCCCAGCACAACCCCCTACAACCCAAACACCACTGCACTACCCTAAACATTAAAACACAACCCCCTACACTACACAAACACCACTGCACTACCCTAAACCCTAAAACACTACCTCCAGAACGACTCCCTACACTACACAAATACCATTGCACTACCCTAAACCTTAAAACACTACCCCAGCACTACGCCCTACACTACACAAACACCTCTGCACTGCCCTAAAACACAACACCCAGCATGACCCCCTATACTACCCAAACACCACTGCACTGCCCTAAACCCTAAACCACTTACACCAGCACGAACCCCCTACACTACCCAAACACCACTGCACTGTCCTCAATCCTAAAACCCTACCCCCAGCTCGACCCCCTACACAACCCAAACACCAATGCACTATCCTAAACCCTAAAACACTACCTATGCATGTCCCCTACACTAAACAAACACCACTGCACTACCCTAAACCCTAAAACACTATCCCCAGCAAGAACCCCTACACTACCCAAAGAGCACTGCACTACCCTAAACCCTAAATCTACCCCAGCATATCCCCTTACTCTACCCAAACACCACTGCACTACCCTCAACGTTAAAACACTACCCCCAGCACAACCCCCTACAATACCCAAACACCACTGCATTGCCCTAAACCCTAAAACACTA
The DNA here is from genome assembly GCF_964204655.1 of Triturus cristatus. NCBI lineage: Eukaryota > Metazoa > Chordata > Amphibia > Caudata > Salamandridae > Triturus > Triturus cristatus. Next base: position 224,022,907 of record NC_140584.1, read on the forward strand.
CCCCGGCACGACCCTCTACACTACACAAACACCACTGCACTGCCCTAAACCCTAAAACACTATCCCCAGCACAACCCCTACACTACCCAAACACCACTGCACTACCCTAAACCATAAAACACTACCCCCAGCTTGACCCCCTACACTACCAAAACACCGGTGAATTACCCTAAGCCCTAAATCTACCCCACAGCATGACAACCAACACTACAAAAACACCACTGCACTACCCTAAAACACTACCCCCAGTTTGACCCCCTACTCTACACAAACACCACTGTGCTACCCTAAACCCTAAAACACTATCCCCAGCAAGACCCCCTATACTACACAAACACCACTGCACTACCCTAAACCATAAAACACTACCCCCAGCTTGACCCCCTACACTACCAAAACACCACTGCACTACCCTAAACGCTAAAACACTATCCCCAGCACGAACCCCTATACTACACAAAACCAACTGCACTACCCTAAAACACTACCCCCACCATGAACCCCTACACTACACAAAAACAACTGCACTACCCTAAACCTAAAAACACTATCCTCAGCATGACCCCCTAAACTACCCAAACGCCAGTGCACTACCCTAAACCCTAACACACAACCCCCTACACTACACAAACACCACTGCACTGCCCTAAACCCTAAAACACTACCCCCAGCTTGACCCCCTATACTACACAAACACCGCTGGCCTGCCCTAAACCCTGAAACACTACCTGCAGGATGACCCCTTATACTACCCAAACACCACTGCATTACCCTAAACCCTAAAACACTACCCCAGCATGAACCCCTATTCTACACAAACACCACTGCACTACCCTAAACGCTAAAACACTATCGCCTAACCTACACAAACACCACTGCACTACCCTAAATCCTTAAACACTACCCCCAGCATGACCCCTACACTACCCAAACACCACTGCACTACCCTAAACCATAAATCTACCCCCTGCACAATACCCTACACTACACAAATACCACTGAACTACACTAAACCCTAACAAAATACCCCCAGCACGACCCCTTCACTACACAAACACCACTGCACTACCCTAAACCCTAAATCTACCCCAACATGATTCCCTACACTACACAAACACCACTGCAATACCCTAAACCCTAAAACACTACCCCCAGCATGACCCCCTACACTACACAAACACCACTGTACTACCCTAAACCCTAAAACACTACCCCCAGCAGGACCCCCTTCCCTACCCAAACACAACTGCACTACCCTAAACCCAAAAGCGCTACCCCCAGCACAAACCCCTACACTTCCCAAACACCACTGCACCACCCTAAACGCTAAAACACTATCCCCAGCACAAACCCCTATACTACACAAACCCCACTGCACTACCCTAAAACACTACCCCCAGCATGAACCCCTACACTACACAAAAACAAATGCACTACCCTAAACCTAAAAACACTATCCCCAGAACAACCCCCTAAACTACCCAAACGCCAGTGCACTACCCTAAACCCTAACACACAACCCCCTACACTACACAAACACCACTGCACTGCCCTAAACCCTAAAACACTACCCCCAGCTTGACCCCCTATACTACACAAACACCGCTGGCCTGCCCTAAACCCTGAAACACTACCTGCAGGATGACCCCCTACACTACCCAAACACCATTGCATTACCCTAAACCCTAAAACACTACCCCAGCATGAACCCCTATTCTACACAAACACCACTGCACTACCCTAAATGCTAAAACACTATCGCCTAAACTACACAAACACCACTGCACTGCCCTAAACCCTTAAACACTACCCCCAGCATGACCCCTACACTACCCAAACACCACTGCACTACCCTAAACCATAAATCTACCCCCTGCACAATACCCTACACTACACAAATACCACTGAACTACACTAAACCCTAACAAAATACCCCCAGCACGACCCCTTCACTACACAAACACCACTGTACTACCCTAAACCCTAAATCTACCCCCAGCATGATTCCCTACACTACACAAACACCACTGCAATACCCTAAACCCTAAAACACTACCCCAGCACGACCCCCTACACTACACAAACACCACTGTACTACCCTAAACCCTAAAACACTACCCCCAGCAGGACCCCCTTCCCTACCCAAACACAACTGCACTACCCTAAACCCAAAAGCGCTACCCCCAGCACAAACTCCTACACTTCCCAAACACCACTGCACTACCATAAACCCTAAAACACGACCTCCTACACTACACAAACACCACTCACTACCCTAAACCATAAAACACTACCCCAACACAACCCCTACACTACACAAACACAACTGCACTACCCTAAACCCTAAATCACTACCCCCTACACTACACAAACACCACTGCACTACCCTAGAACATAAAAAACTATCCCAGCACTACCCCCAACACTAACCAAAGACCACTGCACTACCCTAAACCCTAAAACACAACCCCCAGCAGCAACCCCATACTACACAAACACCACTGAACTACCCTAAACCGTAAAACACTACCCCCAGCACAACCCTCTACACCATCCAAATACCACTGCACTGTCCTAAACCATAAAACACTACCCCCAGCACAACTTCCTACACTACCCAAACACCACTGCACTTCACTAAACCCTAAATCAACCCCCAGCATGACCTCCCACTACAAAAACACTACTGCAATACCCTAAACCCTCAAACACTACCCCCAGCACGAACCCCTACAATACCCAAACACCAATGCACTACCCTAAACCCTCAACACTAACCCCAGCATGACCCCCTATACTACCCAAACACCACTGCACTACCCTATACCCTAAAACATGACCCCCTACACTACACAAACACCACTGTAGTACCCTAAACCCTAAAACAGTACCTACAGCATTACCCCCTACACTACACAAACACCACTGCACTATGTTAAACCCTAAAATAATTCTCCCTACACTACACAAACCCCACTGCACTTTCCTAAACCCTAAAACACTACCCCCAGCACGACACCCTACACTACTAAAACATCACTGCACTGCACTGCCCTAAACCTGAGACCACTACCCCCAGCAAGACCCCTTACACTACTCAAACAACACTGCACTACCCTAAACCCTCAAACACTACCCCCAGCAAGACCCCCTACACTACACAAACACAACTGCACTAACCTAAACCCAAAAACACTACCCCCAGCACGACCCCCTACACTACCCAAACACCACTGCACTTCACTAAACCCTAAATCTACCCCCGGCATGACCTACCACTACAAAAACACTACTGCACTACCCTAAACCCTCAAACACTACCCCCAGCACGAACCCCTACACTACCCAAACACCAATACACTACCCTATACCCTAAAACATGACCCCCTACACTACACAAACACCACTGCACTACCTTAAACCCTAAAATACTTCTCCCTACACTACACAAACACCACTGCACTTTCCTAAACCCTAAAACACTACCCCCAGCACGACACCCTACACTACTAAAACACCACTGCACTGCCCTAAACCTGAAAACTCTACCCCCAGCAAGACCCCCTACACTACTCAAACAACACTGCACTACCCTAAACCCTAAAACACTACCCCCAGCAAGACCCCCTACACTACACAAACACAACTGCACTACCCTAAACCCAAAAACACTACCCCCAGTACGACCCCTACACTACCCAAACACCACTACACTACCCTAAACCCTAAAACACAACCCCCTACACTACACAAACACCACTACACTGCCCCAAACCCTAAAATACTACCCCCTGCATGCCCCCTACACTACACAAACACCACTGCTCTACCCTAAACCCTAAAACACTACCCCCTACAAGACACAAACACCACTGAATTACACTAATCCCTAAAACAATACTCCCAGCATGACCCCCTACACTACACAAACACCACCACAATACTCTAAACCCTAAAACACTACCCCAGCATGCAACCCTATACTACACAAACACCACTGCACTACCCTTAACCATAAAACACTACCCCCAGCATGAATCCCTACACTACACAAACACCACTGCACTACCCTAAACCCTAAAACACTTCCCCAAGCACGACCCCCTACACTACACAAAAACCACTGTACTACCTTAAATCCTAAAACACTACACCAGCATGACCCCCTATACTACACAAACACCACTGCACTACCCTAAACCCAAAAACACTACCCCCAGTACGACCCCCTACACTACCCAAACACCACAGCACTTCACTAAACGCTAAATCTACCCCCAGCATGACCTCCCACTACAAAAACACTACTGCACTACCCTAAACCCTCAAACACTACCCCCAGCACGAACCCCTACACTACCCAAACACCAATGCACTACCCTAAACCCTAAATACCAACCCCAGCATGACCCCCTATACTACCAAACACCACTGCACTACCCTATACCGTAAAACATGACCCCCTACACTACACAAACACCACTGCACTACCTTAAACCCTAAAATACTTCTCCCTACACTACACAAACACCACTGCACTTTCCTAAACCCTAAAACACTACCCCCAGGACGACACCGTACACTACTAAAACACCACTGCTCTGCCCTAAACCTGAAAACTCTACCCCCAGCAAGACCCCCTACACTACTCAAACAACACTGCACTACCCTAAACCCTAAAACACTACCCCCAGCAAGACCCCTTACACTACACAAACACAACTGCACTACCCTAAACCCAAAAACACTACCCCCAGCACGACCCCCTACACTACCCAAACACCACTGCACTACCCTAAACCCTAAAACACGACCCCCTACACTACACAAACACCACTGCACTGCCCAAATCCCTAAAATACTAACCCTGCATGCCCCCTACACTACACAAACACCACTGCTCTATCCTAAACCCTAAAACACTACCCCCTACACTTCACAAACACCACTGAACTACGCTAATACCTAAAACAATACCCCGGCATGACCCCCTACACTACACAAACACCACCGCACTACTCTAAACCCTAAAACACTACCCCAGCATGAACCCCTATACTACACAAACACCACTGCACTACCCTAAACCATAAAACACTACCCCCAGCATGAATCCCTACACTACACAAACACAACTGTACTACCTTAAACCCTAAAACACTACCCCAGCACGACCCCCTATACTACCCAAACACCACTGCACTACCCTAAACCCTAAAACACTACTCCCAGCATGACCCCCTACACTGCCCAAACACCACTGCGCTACCCTAAACCCTAAAACTACCCCCCGCACAAACCCCTACACAAACACCACTGCAGTACCCTAAACCCTGAAACACTACCCCCAGCATGACCCCATTCACTACACAGACACCACTGCACTGCCGTAATCCCTAAAACACTACCCCTAGTACTACCCCCTACACTACCCAAACACCACTGCACTGCACTGCCCTAATCCCGAAAACACTACACCCAGAACGACCCCCTACACTACTCAAACACCATTGCACTACCCTAAACCCTAAAACACTACCCTCAGCACGACCCACTACACTACACAAATACCACTGTACTACGCTAAACCCCAAAACACTACCCCCACCATGACCCCTTTACTACACAAACACAACTGCACTACCCTTAACCCAAAAGCACTACCCCCAGCTTGACCCCCTACACTACCCAAACACCACTGCACTACCCTAAGCCCTAAAACATGACCCCTACACTACACAAACACCACTGCACTACCCTAAACCCCAAAACACTACCCCAAGCATGAGCCCCTACACTACACAAATACCACTGCACTACCCTAAACTTTTAAACACTACCCCAGCACGATCCCCTACACTACTCAAACATCACTGCACTCCCCTTATCCCTAAAACAGTACCCCAGCACTACCCACTACACTACCCAAACACCACTGCACTACCTAAACAATAAAAACACTACCGCCAGCACGACACACTACACTACCCAAACATAACTGCACTACCCTAAACCCTAAAACACTACCACCAGCACGACTCCCTATACAACCCAAGCACCACTGCACTACCCTAAACACTAAATCTACCCCAGCACAACCTCCTATACAACACAAACACCACTGCACTACCCTAAACCCTAAATCTCCCCCAGCATAACCCCCTACACTACACAAACACCACTGCACTACCCTAAACCCTAAAACACTACCCCAAGTACGACCCCCTACACTACACAAACACCACTGTATTACCCTAAACACTACCCCCAGCATGACCACCTTCACTACCCAAACACAACTGCACTACCCTAAACCCAAAAACACTACCCCCAGCACGACACCCTACACTACCCAAAAACCATTTCACTACCCTAAACCCTAAAACACTACACCCAGCATGACCCCCTACACTACACAAACACCACTGTACTACCTTACTGCACTACCCTAAACCCTAAAAAACGACCCCAGCATGACCCCCTACACTACCCAAACAACACAGCACTACCCTAAACCCTAAAACACTACCCCCAGCACGACCCCTATACTACACAAACACCATTGCACTACCCTAAACCCTAAAACACTACCCCCTACACCACACAAACACCACTGCACTACCCTAAACCCTAAAACACTACCCCCGGCACGACCCCCTACACTACCCAAACATCACTGCACTACCCTAAACACTAAAACACTACCATCAGTACGACTCCCTACACTACCCAAACACCAATGCATTACCCTAAACCATAAATCTCCCGCAGCACAACACCCAACACTACACAAATACCACTGCCCTACACTAAACCCTAAAAAAATACCCCCAGTACAACCCCCTTCACTACACAAACACCACTGTACTACCCTAAACCCTAAATCTACCCCCAGCATGATTCCATATACTACACAAACACGACTGCACTACCCTAAACCCTAAAACTCTACCTGAAGCACGACCCCCTACACTACACAAACAACACTGTACTACCCTAAACCCTAAAACACTACCCCAGCACGACCCCCTTCCCTACCCAAACACAACTGCTCTACCCTAAACCCAAAAGCGCTACCCCCAGCATGACCCCCTACACTACCCAAACACCACTACAATGCCCTAAACCCTAAAACACTACCCCCTACACTACACAAACACCACTGAACTACCCAAAAACATAAAACACTACCCCCAACATGACCCCCTACACTACACAAACACCACTGCACTACCCTAAACCATAAAACACTACCCCAGCACTACCCCCAACACTACCCAAACACCACTGCATGACCTTAAACCATAAAACACTACCCCCAGCAGGATCCCCTACACTACACAAACACCACTGCACTACCCTAAACCATAAAACACTACCCCCAGCATGACTCTCTACACTACCCAAACACCACTGCACTTCACTAAACCCTAAATCTACCCCCAGCATGACCTCCCACACTACACAAACACCACTGCACTACCCGAAACCCTCAAACACTACCCCCAGCACGAACCCCTACACTACCCAAACACCACTGCACTACCCTAAACCCTAAACACTAACCCCACCATGAGCCCCTATACTACCCAAACACCACTACACTACCCTATACCCTAACACATGACCCCCCTACACTACACAAACACCACTGCACTACCCTAAACCCTAAAACACTACCCACAGCATGACCCCCTACACTACACAAACACCACTGCACTACCCTAAACCCTGTGGTCCCGATTCACAGAACTAACTTAAGACAAAATCCTAAATTTACTACCATTTTGGTATTCACAGAAGGCACTTACTCATTTTGCTATTCACAGAAGGCACTTACTCATTTCGGTATTCACAGAAGTTAGGAGTCCTAACTTTAGGACTCCTAAATGCCTTCTGTGAATACCGAAAGTCTTAAAATTAGGATTTTTCGCAGTTTAGTAGTAGTATAGTTAGGACTCCTAACTTTAGGACTCCTAAATGCCTTCTGTGAATACCGAAAGTCTTAAAAATAGGATTTTTCTCAATTTAGTAGTCCTAAATTTAGACTTAGGACTACTAAATTGAGAAAAATCCTAATTTTAAGACTTTCGGTATTCACAGAAGGCATTTAGGAGTCCTAAAGTTAGGAGTCCTAACTATACTACTACTAAATTGAGAAAAATCCTAATTTTAAGGCTTTCGGTAGTCACAGAAGGCATTTAGGAGTCCTAAAGTTAGGAGTCCTAAACTTAGGACTACTAAATTGAGAAAAATCCTAATTTTAAGAATTTCGGTATTCACAGAAGGCATTTAGGAGTCCTAAAGTTAGGAGTCCTAACTATACTACTACTAAACTGCGAAAAAACCTAATTTTAAGACTTTCGGTATTCACAGAAGGCATTTAGGAGTCCTAAAGTTAGGACTCCTAACTTCTGTGAATACCGAAATGAGTAAGTGCCTTCTGTGAATACCAAAATGAGTAAGTGCCTTCTGTGAATACCAAAATGGTAGTAAGTTTAGGATTTTGTCTTAAGTTAGTTCTGTGAATCGGGCCCTAAAACACTACCCCCAGCATGACCTCTACAGTGCACAAACACCGCAGCACTTCCCTAAACCCTAAATCACTATCCCAAGCATGACCCCCTACACTACCCAAACACCTCTGCACTACCCTAAACCCTAAAACACAACCCCAAGCACGAGCCCCTACACTACCCAAACACCCCTGCACTACCCTAAAACCTAAAACACTACCCCCAGCACGACTCCCTACACTACACAAACACCACTGCTCTACCCTAAACCATAAAATACTACTCCCAGCATGAACCCCTACACTACCCAAACTCCACTGCACTACCCTAAACCCTAAAACACTAACCCCAGCATGACCTCTACACTACCCAAACACCACCGCACTACCCTATACCCTAAAACATCACACCCTACACTACACAAACACCACTGCACTACCCTAAACCCTAAAACACTACCCACAGAATGACCCCCTACACTACACAAACACCACTGCACTACCCTAAACCCTAAAACACTACCCCCAGCATGATCCCCTACACTACACAAATCCCACTAAACTACCCTAAACCCTAAAACACTACCCCCAGCATGACCCCCTACACTACCCAAACACCACTGCACTATCCTAAACCATAAAACACTACCCCCAGCATGACCCACTACACTACCAAAACACCACTGCACTACACTAACCCCTTAAACACTACCCCCAGCACGACCCCCTCACAACACAAATACCACAGCACTACCCTAAACCCTAAATCTACCCCATCATGACCCCCAACACTACCCAAACACCACTGCACTACTCTAAACCCTAAAACACTACCCCCAGCATGAACCCCTTCCCTACCCAAACACCACTGTATTACCCTAAACCCTAAAAAAACTTCCCCCAGCACTACCCCCTACACTACACAAACACCACTGCACTACCCTATACCTTAAAACACTACCCCACCACTACCCCCTACACTTCCCAAACACCACTGCACTACCATAAACCCTAAAACACTACCCCCAGCACGAACCCCTTCACTACCCAAACACCACTGCACTACCCTAAACCCTAAACAATAACCCCACCATGAGCCCCTATACCACCCAAACACCACTGCACTACCCTATACCCTAAAACATGACCCCCTACACTACACAAACACCACTGCACTACCCTAAACCCTAAAACACTACCCACAGCATGACCTCCTACATTTCACAAACACCACTGCACTTCCCTAAACCCTAAAACACAATCCCAGCACTACCCCCTACACTACCCAAACACCATTGCACTACCCTAAACCCTAAAAAACTACCCCCAGCACGACCCCCTACACGACACAAACACCACTGCACTACCCTAAACCCTAAAACACTATCCCAAGCATAACTCCCTACACTACCCAAACACCACTGCACTACCCTAAACCCTAAAACACAACCCCAAGCACGAGGCCCTACACTACCTAAACACTCCTGCACTACCCTAAACCCTAAAACACTACCCCGAGCACAACTCCCAACACTACACAAACACCACTGCACTACCCTAAACCCTAAAATACTACTCCCAGCATGAACCCCTACACTACCCAAACTCCAGTGCACTACCCTAAACCCTAAAACACTAACCCCAGCATGACCCCTACACTACCCAAACACCACCGCACTACCCTATACTCTAAAACATCACTCCCTACACTACACAAACACCACTGCACCACCCTAAACCCTAAAACACTACCCACAGTATGACCCCCTACACTACACAAACACCACTGCACTACCCTAAACCCTAAAACACTACCCCCAGCATGATCCCCTGCACTACACAAACCCCACTGAACTACACTAAACCCTAAAACACTACCCCCAGCATGACCCCCTACAATACCCAAACACCACTGCATTATCCTAAACCCTAAAACACTACCCCCAGCATGACCCCCTACACTACCAAAACACCACTGCACTACACTAACCCCTTAAACACTACCCCCAGCACGACCCCCTCACAACACAAATACCACTGCACTACCCTAAACCCTAAATCTACCCCAGCATGACCTCCCACACTACACAAACACCACTGCACTACCCTAAACCCTCAAACACTACCCCAGCACGAACCCCTACACTACCCAAAGACCACTGCACTACCCTAAACCCTAAACACTAACCCCACCATGAGCCCCTATACTACCCAAACCCCACTGCACTACCCTATACCCTAAAACATGACCCCCCTACACTACACAAACACCACTGCACTTCCCTAAACCCTAAATCACTATCCCAAGCATGACCCCCTACACTACCCAAACACCTCTGCACTACCCAAAACCCTAAAACACAACCCCGAGCACGAGCCCCTACACTACCCAAACACCCCTGCACTACCCTAAAACCTAAAACACTACCCCCAGCACGACTCCCTACACTACACAAACACCACTGCACTACCCTAAACCATAAAGTACTACTCCCAGCATGAACACCTACACTACCCAAACTCAACTGCACTACCCTAAACCATAAAACACTAACCCCAGCATGACCCCTATACTACCCAAACACCACCACACTACCCTATACCCTAAAACATCACACCCTACACTACACAAACACCACTGCACTACCCTAAACCCTAAAACACTACCCACAGTATGACCCCCTACACTACACAAACACCACTGCACTACCCTAAACCCTAAAACACTACCCCCAGCATGATCCCCTACACTACACAAATCCCACTGAACTACCCTAAACCCTAAAACACTACCCCCAGCATGACCCCCTACACTACCCAAACACCACTGCACTACACTAACCCCTTAAACAATACCCCCAGCACGACCCCCTCACAACACAAATACCACTGCACTACCCTAAACCCTAAATCTACCCCATCATGACCCCCAACACTACCCAAACACCACTGCACTACTCTAAACCCTAAAACACTACCCCCAGCATGAACCCCTTCCCTACCCAAACACCACTGTATTACCCTAAACCCTAAAAAAACTTCCCCCAGCACTACCCCCTACACTACCCAAACACCACTGCACTACCCTATACCCTAAAACACTACCCCACCACTATCCCCTACACTACCCAAACACCACTGCACTACCATAAACCCTAAAAAACTACCCCCAGCACGAACCCCTTCACTACCCAAACACCACTGCACTACCCTAAACCCTAAACAATAACCCCACCATGAGCCCCTAACCACCCAAACACCACTGCACTAACCTATACCCTAAAACATGACCCCCCTACACTACACAAACACCACTGCACTACCCTAAACCCTAAAACACTACCCACAGCCTGCCCTCCTACACTACACAAACACCACTGCACTTCCCTAAACCCTAAAACACTATCCCAGCACTACCCCCTACACTACCCAAACACCATTGCACTACCCTAAACCCTAAAATACTACCCCCAGCACGACCCCCTACACTACACAAACACCACTGCACTACCCTAAACCCTAAAACACTATCCCAAGCAAGACCCCCTACACTACCCAAACACCACTGCACTACCCTAAACCCTAAAACACAACCCCAAGCACGAGCCCCTACACTACCTAAACACTCCTGCACTACCCTAAACTCTAAAACACTACCCCCAGCACGACTCCCAACACTACACAAACACCACTGCACTACCCTAAACCCTAAAACACTATCCCAAGCATGACCCCCTACACTACCCAAACTCCACTGCACTACCCTAAACCCTAAAACACTAAACCCAGCATGACCCCTACACTACCCAAACACCACCGCACTACCCTATACTCTAAAACATCACTCCCTACACTACACAAACACCACTGCACTACCCTAAACTCTAAAACACTACCCCAGCATGACTCCCAACAGTACCCAAACTCCACTGCACTACCCTAAACCCTAAAACACTACCCCCAGCATGATCCCCTATACTACACAAACCCCACTGAACTACACTAAACCCTAAAACACTACCCCCAGCATGACCCCCTACACTACCCAAACACCACTGCATTATCCTAAACCCTAAAACACTACCCCCAGCATGACCCCCTACACTACCAAAACACCACTGCACTACACTAACCCCTTAAACACTACCCCTAGCACGACCCCCTCACAACACAAATACCACTGCACTACCCTAAACCCTAAATCTACCCCAGCATGACCCCCAACACTACCCAAACACAACTGCACTACTCTAAACCCTAAAACACTACCCCCAGCATGAACCCCTTCCCTACCCAAACACCACTGTATTACCCTAAACCCTAAAAATATTCCCCCAGCACTACCCCCTACACTACACAAACACCACTGCACTACCCTATACCCTAAAACACTACCCCAGCACTACCCCCTACACTACCCAAACACCACTGCACTACCATAAACCCTAAACACTACCCCCAGCACAACCCCCGACACTACACAAACACCACTGCACTACCCTAAACCCTAAAACACTATCCCCAGCATGACCCCCTACACTACCCAAACACCAGTGCACTAGCCTAAACCCTAAAACACTACCCCCAGCACTACCCCCTACACTACTGCACTACCCTATCCCCTAAAACACTACCCCAGCACTACACCCTACACTACTCAAACACCACTGCACTACCATAAACCCTAAAACACTACCCCCAGCACAACCCCCGACACTACACAAACACCACTGCACTACCCTAAACCCTAAAACACTATCCCCAGCATGACCCCCTACACTACCCAAACACCACTGCACTACCATAAACCCTAAAACACTACCCCCAGCACAACCCCCGACACTACCCAAACACCACTGCACTATCCTAAACCCTAAAACACTACCCCCAGCACAACCCCCTACACTACCCAAACACCACTGCACTTCTCTAAAACCTAGAAAAGAAACCCCCACCCAATGTCCAATCCCCCTTACCTCTCACTCCTCGTGGTTCCTCTCTCCTTGTGTTTCCTGCTTCACGTCATCTCTGAAGGGAGGTGCACGTCGTTGTGAGGAAATGGAACAGCCTCTGTTTCCTTACAACGATGTGGATCATCTACATGTTTTTTAGAATGCATGGTCATTTACCATACATACCTTTACAATGAAATTCATTGTAAAGGCATGCTTGTTAAATGACCATGCGCTCTAAAAAAATGCGTAGTAATGACTTTGCGATGTACAACTCATGCGTGGTAATGAATGCGTTGAAATGGTATCGCAAAGTAAAAAAGTCGTTGTAACGGCTCTTTACCAATTGAAGCTGGCCCCTGTTCTTCAGTGAGTCATTTATTTGCTAAATTAGGAGGAAGGAATGTGTTTTTTTTACCAAAAAGTGCATTATCATCTTTTGTATTGTGAAAGTATCCGCGTGGCCTGGTTTCACTTCCGGTGAGAGAGTGGAAGAGTCTGTTTGGATCTAAAAGAGTTCTGTTTTTGGACGGGGCCGGCGAAACACAATTCATCAGAAAACACAGCTAATGGAAAGCGTCCTCCCTGAAGTGTGGAGCAGTGCCATGAGAGGTCAACTAGTGTGCGTCCCACCGCAGTATGACCGTACCACATGACCCATGTGCCGCCTCCAGGGTACGGGAGGCAGAAGCAGCATCGCAGGTCCTCTTGAAGACCGTTGTAGCACTAATTCTACATTTTGGAACTAGGGCATTTTAAACTCGTTGTTCCAGCCAGATACCAAGAGAAGATCCTGTGTCATTAGTGCCCTCGTTACCTTTTTTGTGGGTTGTGGTGCTTGTCACTTCGCTGCCCCACCGGTGCACAAGACTGGGCACCCCACCTCGTGTGCCATCTGCAGGGCCTCTGCCTTCGAATCACTAGTTTCAGTTTCTGTAGTGGCAACATAAACAGTTGCTCCCAAAGGACTAACCTGAACACTTAGGTAAATATCCCCTGCACCAGCATTCCACGGAAATTCTTTCCTAGCTCTCCCACTTTGACAAGGACCTCATAATTAGGCCTGGGCTCAAATTTCGTTCCGTTCGCGGAAATTGCGATAATTTGACATTTTCGCGCTCCACGGAAAGCGCGAAAATGTCAAAATTTCCGCATTCCGCAGCTTTGCGATAATTTGGTTCTTGCTCGCGCCGTAAAATAATACATTCTCGCGCGCGCGCGATCACCTTACCTGACTCCCTGCGTTCGCCGACAAGTTTTCTTGATCCGGTCGCGTTCTCCATGAGATGTTGTATTGTTTTTAGCCATTTGTGCTGTCTCGCGACAGTTCGCGCCCGCAGTGAAGTCATGCGTCGCGCGATCACGTCTTTCTTCTCGCGATCATGCACTGCGAGACAACTGAAAACAAGATGGCCGCGCCCGCGAGCAACCGCATGGGTAAGTTGGCGAGCCGCAACCATGCAGAAAATCTCGCGAACATCGGGAAAAAAACTTCCGCATCTTCGCGATATTTCCGCGTGTTTGCGATAATTTTTAACATTTTTGCGATAATTTGCGAAAGTGGATTTCGCAAATTCCGCCCACCCCTACTCATAATAGCACGGCTCCGCTCGCGACACCGTATGACATCATCGGAGCCATAAGATGACCTCGTCGGCGTGCTGACGTCAGTTCCACCCATTTTTTCCGTGCCACCGAGGCAAACAGGTGGACCGAGACATTTTCACATGTATACATAGTATACTAAATATATACAAATGCATAACCAATAAAGGCATAAAAAGATAGCAACAGATCAAGCATTTTACACTATTAAAACATACGCATGATTAAAACATATTAAAAACATTCATGCCAAACAGTAATAGCATCTTTTTGGTAGAAGCAGGTGGACAACAGGGAGGTGGGTGGGACAGTGAGGAATCCACAGGCAGATACTGTATCCACCAGAAAAAGTGTTACCGAAGGTAAGTAACTTGTTCTTCTGATGGATACTTCTGCCTGTGGAGTCCTCACCTTTTGAATAGAATCCCCAAGCCGTACCTCACCCGGAGGAGGGTGTCCACCTGTCTAGACCAAAAATTCTTGCAAAACAGATCAAGCAAAATGGCCATCCCTCCTAACCTCCGAATCCAATAATAATCGAATAATTTTCCGTTAAAATTATATTGAAAATAATACTTTAAAAATACTTTTATTAATAAATTTAGACAAACACTTAAAGGAAAACTTTTATTTATAATACATTTAAAGATATTTCATACTTTACAAATCACGCCGAAGTGCGCGCAGCCATCGTGTACGGTGCGTGAAGTGTGCGCGACTTCTGTATAATATAAAAGTAAAAGATTGACTATAGTTTTTCTAACTAAAAATTATTCACAATTCTTTTTAAATATATCTATATATATGTATACTTAGGATTGAGGTACTAAATTCTCGAACTGTGGCTAGGTTGTAATTTGCGCAAAATCAATGAAAAGTATACAGCAAGTAAATAACAATGCAAGGAATGCTCAAGGGAACAATGGGAAGCAGCCACTTCAAATCCCAAAATCCTCCATTACACAAGGTAATCGACGATAAACAGGTGCATAACGATTTATTCCCGAGCAAGGAAGAAAACACTGTCCAATATCAAATGGCAATTGTCTTAAGAACAAGTGTCAGGACCCACAAGAGGTTTCCTCCTGGTAACGCTTGTCTGGCTTCAATCTCCCCTTCGCAAGATTATCAAAAACCATTCAATCCACTAAACTGGGGTGCATGTTGGCACCGATGGAATTCTAAGATGGCTGCCAATATGCACACACTGCTTCAGCACTCTGCTGTTAGCAGTCTAGTCTCTTAGAATCCTGACACCTGGTGAAGTGTGTGTCAACGTTCTACTGTGCACTTCACTGAAGAAGCTGAGAGAAGAACACCTGAATTCCCTGCGTCGTGGAAGTCAGTCAGGGTAGTTTGCGAATGTGCGGGGTTAGTTTCGTCGGTTAATAATCTCCCCTTCAGATAAAAGGTTAGTGTGTTTATTTAGGCATTCAAAGTTAAATTCCTGTGCTAAAAAGATAGCTGTCAGTTAAGGGGTAAAAAACTAAGTGCAAACCACAAGAGGAATGTAATGGCTTAGTTTTTAAATGACAACTGTTAATGTAGGCTCGAGCAGAAGCAGGTAGCTCTTTCAAAATAATAATGAGGAAAGACTTTTAGTCGCGTGCACTTCAAACTCGAGCGCAGCGTCTGAAAGGATCCGTATCTCCTTTCAGAATAAGGACGAATAACGAGTCACCTCAGATGCGAGCGCGCCCTTCAAGCGCTGCGTCTGAGGAGTACTAAAGGCATTCGGGGAATTCCTTGAGACCGACGCTGACGTATGTTCTGAACGTTGCGTCGGCCGGGTTTCTTAAATCTGAATAACTTCTCTGTGCTGAGGAGTTTAGGAGCGGAGGCAAGCGTCTCATTCAGCTCCGACAATTCAGGACTTCCTGAGGGAATCGAAATAATTCTCGAGGGCGTACTCGGAGAAAATCAACAAAAACCCTAAACCAAGTCAGGAAGAAGCTTTTCTTGGTGATTGGTGCCAGAAAATAAACACCAGGAAGCACTTCCCTTAAAACCGGTTATCCCACTCAGTAAAAGAATCTAGAGGAATAAATAGGACAAACTCTGAAGTAAGTTTCCTCAACACGCTAGGTACCTAGCAGTAGATAGCGCTAAAATGATGAGGAAGGTCTTATAACGATGCAAGGAAATTTCCTGAAGGGTTAGAGTCCACTAAAGCAGTAACAGTACTATACACAAATCCTCTTAGAAGATTCTTGCATCCAGACCAAATTGGCAATACAGAACTCCAAGTACACCGCCTCACTCTTTTCTCAAATAAGTAAGTAAGAGAGAGAGAGAAAAGGAAGGTACATATCTGTAAACAATAAAACGGCATCATAAACTTACCATGTCCCTATTCTTTCCGGTGAAGGGTTGATGAGGTGATCTTGAGCAGCACGGCCTCCCAATCAAGGAGAGAATAGAGTGAAGACTTCTCCTCCACGTTAAATGGAATAGAGAAGTAAGAAGAGTAGCAAGCATCCAAGTTAACCTGGTAAGATAAGGGACTCGGGTAGAGGGTAGCAGTAAGGAAGAAAACAAGTTAGAAGTAAGTTTAATAGATGTTATTGTTGGCAGACCTGTAAGAAGACCAAGAAGAAGTCACAAAGCAGCAGGCAGGCCTTGGAGCAGTCTCTTCTTGTCCCATTCCCGTTTCCCCCCTTAGGAACTTACCTGTGATGAGATTGAGAACCAAACAGGAAGTGTTCTGAGGAGGGCATTGGGACTTTTCGTCGTTCTGCTCCTGTGCAAGTTTGGAAGGTGCAAATAGTAGGTCCTGACAACAAGATCCAATCCGTATGTGTGAGGATTTATCTTCTTTATTGTTTCAGTTGTCCTGGTCACATGTTCTACAAAATCAACCAAGGATATATGCAGCCAACACGTGTTTCGTCTTGGGGCAAATGACCCCTGTTCGTATGTCATTTAGTTCAATAATAAGCATGACGAGTACGATGGAAAGATCAATCAGTATTTAAAACGTTACAGTACAGTGTCAGAAGCCTAAGAGGCAAATAAGGATCAGAACATTAGACTTCTACGTCATAAAAAACAACTTTAAAACGTCCGAATATATTTCTCAAAGTCTCGATAAATTCAACAGTCTATGACAGTAAAACCCTATAGCGGTGATAAACAACACTCAGTAACATATATCGTGAGTGAGGGGGTAAATGTCAAAGGTTTAATATTCCTATATCATAATTGTAAGTCGTAAAGCTAACCTAATCAATTAATAATTACAACTCCGTAACATTCATCGTGGGTAGGAGATTAAGTGTTCCCATGTCACAATTCAATAATTCAACAGGGCAAATGTCTCAAAATATCAGTCTGGTTCAACAGTTTATAGCAGGACTACCCTTACAAATTAATGAACAGAGCTCGATAGCCATCATCTAGAAATGGAAAAGCGGAACATCAGTTCAGAGTATAAAGATTACCTCAGGTCTGACTCCGACGGTGTGGTCCAATCAAAATGTATTTTCATACTGCAATAAAAGATCTAAAAGTACACGAGGAGACTGATTTAATCTCTCCATCAAATACACTTGGCAAATTTCCCTTTAAGGAAACATTTCTAATCAAGAGAATTACCATTCCCCAATGGCAACATATTGAAGGAGTCGCTAAATGTGACCAAAGGTTAATTACATTATAAGTGGTTTAAAGTTACCAAGATACGGGAGGGTAGCTAAACAATAACAGAAAAGACAGTCTTGATGCGCCTGAGATCGTACCTGAAAAAGATTATTTCTTCTAAGATTATAAAGTTTTTCTTAGTGGGTTCTATCAGATTAAGATCAGATATCTCCTTTTCCTGAGAGTCTATCTCCAGGGCTGTCTTAGTAACCTTGCGATCGGCGTTTTCGATCAAGATATTCATTAATCTCATACTGTTGTCATTCAGCTCTTTTTCCCAGACCAAAAGTAAATCGGCCTCTAAATCATCGTAAGTAGGGAAGATTTGTGCTCGCAACCCCCGTGGGACCGTGTTTAATTTGATGTATTGTTTTAGGGTTGCACCATCCCACCATTTAGAAGTTTTGAATTTTCTGAGTCGTTCCAGGCGTACAAACTTAGCTCTAAGTCCCTCATTCGGTCTAGGAGCGCCTTTGGTAACCGCTCTATTAATAGGTACCCCAGCATGAATATTCTTGAAAAGGTCCTCTGCGACCTTTTCTCGTTCTAGTCTAGAACTCATTGTATCACAAATTATCACAGGATTAGGTTCTCTTGATATGTCGCACAACCCTAAATAATACTAAATTCTCGAACTGTGGCTAGGTTGTAATTTGCGCAAAATCAATGAAAAGTATACAGCAAGTAAATAACAATGCAAAGAATGCTCAAGGGAACAATGGGAAGCAGCCACTTCAAATCCCAAAATCCTCCATTACACAAGGTAATCGACGATAAACAGGTGCATAACGATTTACTCCCGAGCAAGGAAGAAAACACTGTCCAATATCAAATGGCAATTGTCTTAAGAACAAGATCCAATCCGTATGTGTGAGGATTTATCTTCTTTATTGTTTCAGTTGTCCTGGTCACATGTTCTACAAAATCAACCAAGGATATATGCAGCCAACACGTGTTTCGTCTTGGGGCAAATGACCCCCACGACTTCCTCAGGGCTACAAAGATAATGGTAACAATTACTAATCACATATAGTACTGTAAACAACAGCACATTGGGTATATCACATTCAGATGATAACACCAACGAAAGACCCAGAAAGAAGAAGAACTAGAATAAAGTACGAAAGGCACCTCCGTGAAACTCACTAAAAGCATTATATAGTGTGTCAAAGAAAATTCAGTCGCTAATGAGAGTTTTTTAAAGAGAGTTTTTTAAAAAAAAATATACAAGAGAATCAATATAAAGGTAATCCTAAATTCACAGAAAAAGGGGTGAAAAACACTACTCCACGAATTAGTTATGGAATCAGGTCATATATTCCCCCAGAGATTACCATGTGGTATAGTGGCTCAGAAAATTAGTATAAATATCCACCCAAGCAGGTACCAGGCACGAGAGACGATTAGGCTCACTCGCATATGAAACAAGAATAGTGTCCTCATAATGCCACAGTTAGTTTGTGTTTAAGATTATGGATATATAACATATGTAACACTCACCATGAATAATTAAAACTCTGTTTGTAAGTCATTTAGTTCAATAATAAGCATAGGATTGAGGTACATTAGACTTACACATTTTAATTTAAAAAAAACCTTTGAAATTCACTGAAAAAAACATAGGTTTCAGGCACGTTATAGTTAGAAATTAGCATTTAAATAACCATAGAAATTCACTGAAAAAACCATAGGTTTCAGGCACGTTATAGTTAGAAATTAGCATTTAAAAAACCATAGAAATTCACTGAAAAAACCAAATTCCGGCGTTATAGTTAGTTCAGCTCACTATAACTCGCACCCTCGCAATGCACTGCTGATGATGTCACATATTACATCATTCATGACATGGTCAGTGACATCACTGATGACATCTCAAATGACATCACTGATGACATCACTGATGACATCATCCAGTGACTGTGTGTTTCTCTAAAGGTTAAATATATTTTATATATATGCCAAGGTGTATTAAAGAATGAGTGGGTGTATAAGTGTCTGGATGGAGGATTTAGTAGGTGCGTGACTGACTGTTTAAGTGAGTGATTACATGTGTCTTACTGAATGCATGGGTTAGTAACTAAACTGTGTGAATGTTTGTATCAGTCTGTCTGTTGTTGTATAAGCCTCTGCATGGGTTGGTCAGTAGCTACATGAGTGTGTACATTGGTTATTGATTGGTTGCCTGAATATTTGTATGAGTGCCAGAGTCTGTGTGTGGGTGGGTGGGAGGTGTGTGACTCTGTGCATAGATGTTTGCGTGGTTGATTCACCGGGTGTATGGGTTCAAGAGTGCATGTGGAAACAGCTGTATGGGTGGGTGAGTGGGTGAGTGTATGTATGGGTGTGTTGGTGAGTGAATGGATGTCTCAGTGGTACATGTCCAAGTAACTACATATGTGAAAGGCAGTGTATGTGAGAGTTGGAGTATATAAATGACTATACATCAGAGTCAGTGATTGTGAGAAAGGCTGTATAGATAGTGTGTACTTGTATCAGTGATTGTATAAGAGAGTAAGTATGCGTTTTTTCTGTTCGAATAAGTGATGTGGTGTGTGTATAACTGTGTAGGTCAGTAAATGGAAGGGTGATTGTTTCTTTGCATGACTGACTAGGTGTGTGAGTAACTCTGGATGAGTGGTGGTGTGTGAGTGTCTGTATAGGTGTATGCGTGCATATGATAGTGTTGTAATAATGAGTGACCGCATGTATGAGTGAGTATATGGTGGAATGAGTGGATGGATGCCCACAAAGGTTTATATATTTTTTAAAACAACAAGCCACGGGGGGTGGCGGTCCCCAGGGCTGTGGGGGGGCTGTGTGCGAAACCTATGGTTTTTTCAGTGAATTTCAAAGCTTTGTTAAATGCTAATTTCTAACTATAACGTCTCTGAAACCTATGTTTTTTTTCAGTGAATTTCAAAGGTTTTTTAAATGCTAATTTTTAAGTGTGATAGTAGTTTTTATTTTAAATCCAATTTTTTTCGAAGTCGTGCACTCAAAGTACGCGCATTCTAGCCGCCATTTTAGAAAAGTCATGAAGGATCCGCGTATGGTGTGCGATGGCTGCGTGTTTTTCAGTTACATCATATACATTTAATATCATGTGATGTGCGCGATTGGTATGCGACCAGTCCGCGACTCCTGCTCCTGCGCATTCGTGACATATACGCATTACGGTACGAGATGTTTGCGTGGTTGCGGGTCCCACGTGACGTCATATATGTGCTGGAGCGCTGGGTGCGCGACTCTCGCAAAAAAAATGTATGTTCCAAAATGATATGTATGTGTCATACATATTAGGGCAAGAGATTATGTAAGATATTCATAAAAAATATATATTTGTACTTATAATAAACTTGTATTATTTTTAAATAGCAGATGTAGTACCACCATGGTGCTAAGACAGAGTATATATACAGGCAAATAAAACAAGATAGTAATCAGGCATACTCCTACTAAGCAAAACCCTACCTAGAGTGTGTGTAGGTAAGAAGCCCCCCGCGGTGTAATCCAACCCAATTACCTTGCTGGAGAGAATGTAGGCCACCATCCTGGCCATAAATTGGACACCCCTTATGTCAGACCGCTGTGTGGTGAAGTCTCAGCATGTAAGGACCCTCTGTGTCAGCTGAAGTGCCTCCTTTAGTAACCCTCTGAGATGCATACTATATATAATAAAAAGCATCCTTGTGATGTACATATATTTAACAAATGTTATGGAGATATAGATAGCCCTGTTGCTCCAAGGATGAAGTTAGAAAAACATTTGTACATTGTGCGTAAAGGCCTTGCAATTGGTGTTTGAGGCATTGTGATAATGTTATGCAAAGCCAGATGTGTAAACAGAGAAACTAATATGACATTGACATGCACCTGATTGTGAGCAAAAGGTCACAGCCATAATGTTATTGTCCAACAAAGTACAATGTAAGAAAATGTGCAGCTAAGTTACTTGGGCCTAACCCAGGTACATAACATAGGGACAATTATCTTTCTTTCTACATGTGGATCTCTGCTGACTGCAGGATTTAACTGTGTTCCTTGCTGTGGTTCTCCTGGAGCTTGTCTTTCTTCAGTAAGCTGTGTGAGATGCATTTTGGTTTACCAATAGTGAAACCTTTACACAGGTAGTGGAAAAAAATTCCACTATTGTGGCATAATTACTATTTTTGCTCTTCTAGGAACTTCTTCATTATGCACAGTTCAATCGATGGCCACTGAGCCGCGTCGCACCTCTTTCTGAATCTGCTTAGATCCAGGTTTTCATTTGTGGACGTATGTAGTTTCTGGTAAGGATTTGGCACTACTGCTACACACAGCCCTGGCCATTTTAATGTATGAGTGTGTTTAAGTGTGAGTCAGTTGCCTCCACGCACTAGTGTTATGTTATTCTCTTCATCATCCTCAAGCCCTCTGCTCACACAACCTCCACTGAAAATCCTAAAGGCTTAGGCCTCGTCTCTGGTGGAGATTGTAGCAATCAACCATTACCTACGCATCCAAACCTAATATCCAAAGCTACTGTCAATGAGTGTTGCCCAGTGTCATGCCCTGAACTGCTGAACCTACAGCACACCGCCTTCAGCTATTAGCTGCAGGATCGAGGAGCAGGAACTGGTTGTTGTTCAGGGCCGGACTGGCCGTAGCGGGCACTGGGCAATCCCCCGGTGCGCCGCACGGGTGGGGCCGGTTTTGGTCCCCTGGGGGCCGGTTTTGTTACAGGGCCGTTTTTGCAGCATTGATGCAAAATCGGCCCTGTACCAAAATCGGCCGAAAACCGGCCCTTGCAAAGAGCTCGGTGGCACCCCCAAGCCCCGGAGGGAGGAGGGGGAGGGGGTGGCCGAGCACTTTGCCAGGGACGGTTATGGATCCCATTCCGGCCCTGTTGTTGTTCATGTCCTATGCAAGCCTTTGTTTACGACAGCCTACCGTGTACTACTTGCTGCTCTTTGTAGTGGGGTTTTGATGCATGCTTTTGTAATTTACTATGCCCAGTGCCTTGCTCCCATGCCCCCAAACCTCGAACCTGTAGTTTTCTGACATGTGCAGCAGACTCTGAACACAGCAAGTGAGCGACATGCAGGCCCAGAATTTGAAACGCCATGTTATGTTAATTTACACTTAATGAGTGCACAATCACCAAAGGGTTCTAGGCGCTTACCTACTCCAAGAATCACTTGTGTTTTTTCCCCGCGCACCCTATTCTTGTCTCACCACCTAAGATTGTGTTGTTTCATTCAAATGCATGCTTATATCTAAGGGTGGAAGCGAAGGAAGAACTGCTGAGTATGTGATCAGGTAGATTATCTGTCAGTTCCTTGCCACAACTCTTCTCCATTGCACAAATTGGGCAGTGCTGGATTTAGGACCGAATACTCGACACGTCTTTAAATTCACTTTCAGAGCAAGTTGTCTTGGAAGTACATAGGCGTACAATTATTTGCGTAAGCAGGCAATTGTTTGTGTAACATATGCGTTATAATACCATGAAAATAGTATACGTTCGTTATTCGTAACAATTTGTACTCACCACACGTAACCAAAGAATGTTGCTCCTGCTCCTATTATCGGGTGAACTATTTTTGACTGACCAGTGCATTAACTTGCTCTGTGCAATTCGGATTCAACTCCAGATCAAATCACCAGATGCGGTTCTGGCTTGGTGCAACGCTTGCATTATAGCTGCACAGCCTGACAGCTCAGATTCCCTTTGACAGACACTATATTGTGATGGTAAAGGCAAAGTGCTTGGAGAATCCTACTGGGCAAAGAACTACATTTGTGATTTGTGAGGACATCACACTCGATGCCACTTTATCTGTCGCTGCCCTTCATGAGATATAGATGTGTGTGAGCGTTGTACACTGACTGGCATGTTTCCTATTTAGTTTCTAAGTGAAAGGTAATCTTGTAAAATATTGGCTCACCAGACCTTGTTCTGTTCAACTTCCAATCACAATTTTCCCTGAAATGAAATTGTAATATGAAATGCCCATATTTTAGAGAATTGATACATCATTTTGTGTCGTTCACTTCTTTTGCTAAAAATCTTAGCATTTGCGGACAAGATCAAAAAAACACACACAGCTCCGACAAGATAGGACCACTGTAATGCATTTATTATGATGAACGGTTTAATGTTGTCCTGAAAAGCATGGGCCAGGATCCCTGGTGTGGAGAGCACACTGCTGACTTCAGCTTACTGACAGGCACATCATCGGAGGGGATCTAGAGGAAAGACAGAGCCTGCTACTTCCAGTGTGGCTTGCTACTTGTGTTGCTAATTGATCTCTAAATATTATGCAGACTTTCTTTAGGAATTATATATTTAAAAGGCAAATGTATGCAAATAAACAAACTGATAAATGGATAATGTAAGAAATTGGGTTGCTGTTTGAGGGGAGTAAAACCCTTCTCCAGTAGGAAGCGCAATCCTTGTAAGGGTGAAGTCACAAGCAAACCCTAAATTAACCTGTGCTCAACCCTCGGGAAGCTTGACATTTAGCAGTTTGGCTTAACTCAGAGGAAATGTGTAAAGTATTTGTGTGACCATAGTAACACAAAAAGATGATTGACGGAATGCTGAACATTGTTGAACATTCACCCCTAGTCACAGATCTGGGCAAAATTCATTGTTTTTTTGCTCCACATGCCACCATAGTTGGGACCCAGCCATCAGTCCTGACTCTGCTCTCTATGGGTACAGTCCAGCCTGAACTGCCAAGCCAGGCCTGCCTGGACCAGAAACACCCCAGCACTGGCCAACCAGCTCTGCTCACGTGGTGCCCAGCCCCTTGCAACTTCTCCCCTCTAAGGAGACCCACGGACTTATCTGTAAGCCCCTATGTGCAGTGCATTTTCAAGTGGCCCACCTTGTCTTTGTGCACTAGCTTCCAAGACCTCAGCACTCTGCTACCGGCTGATCCGGGATGCTCCCAAACTTTTCCTGCTGAAACTTTGGGCCTAGTCCCAACATCAACCGAAAACAAAAAGGTGAACTCCGTGAAATCAATGCCTACATTTCTATGCATTTTTCTGCTTTTTCCCCATTGTTTCCCCGGTGCGTAATTGCACATAAAACTTAGCAAAATCGTTTTTCCGAAAGTACTTACCTTTTGAACTGTGCTCTTGGGCTTAAAAAATATATACAAATCAATATTATTTTTATAGACTGGTTTATTCTTGAGTGTGAGTCTCATTTAATACCTCGGTGAGGACAATAAATGCTTAGCACTACCCTCTTATTAGCCTAACTGCACACCCATACTACCACAAACAGAGAGTTAGTGTTATCCACTTACACCTCTGTATACCCATTTGGGATTCCCTGGACTCTTTACATGGTGTACTTCATTTTAGTACACTGTACAGAGAGCTAGTTTCCTGCAGATCAAATGCTGAACATTGTAAAACATTCACCCCCATCACAGATCTGGGTTAAATCCTTAAAAACCACAAAACCAGTCCCAGGATGCTTGTTTCCAGGCCAGGGAGGACTTGGCTTGGCAGTTCAGGCTGGACTATTCCCATGAGGAGGAGGGTCAAGACTGATATGCATATGGGTGGATCAAAACTGAGGTGGTGAGCAAAAAAAGATGGATTAAACCCAAATCTGTGCCTGGGGTGAAAGTTTGCATTGTTCAGCATTCCGACCATCATCTGTTCTTTTTCTTAAAGAATTTGTTCACCACTTTAAACACTAATACTGTGAAAACACACCACAAAATTAGAAAAATAGAGTAATTTTGAATACATTAAACAAAAAAATCTCAATCAGCAGAACCAGACATATGCAGGCTTTAGGATTTCAGTAAAAATAGCGCCAAAAAGCACAAACTGCCAATTTAGGCCATCTGGTTGTGCCGAACCAAGACAAAGTCCCACATTCAAGCTGATCCTGATGGAGCGTAGGACAGCTACCGTGTCCCAGTGAGGCCTGCTGAATGAGAGTAACTTAACCTGGTTGTGGACTGCTGCCAGTTTCTGTGTCAAGGATGCGGCCCTCAGCCTTGGACATGCATTGGTTCCAAGGTGCTGGGGAGTTGTGATACAAGGTCCTGTGCTGCTGTCGAGGATCTCATCAATGAGGGCTTGCAATGCGAAGTAAAGGCAATGAACTAGTTCTGAAGAGCTGTGAAGCTGCGATGTGAGAAGCTGCATCATTGTCGAGGCTGCTGTTGATAAGAGATTTGCTATGCAAGGGCCTGCGTTGACAAATGTGACTAAGTGTAAGGAGCAGCGAAAATGACCCAAGAAATAATAATTAAAGAATGGTTACAAAACATACATAATGAGGTTACAAATAATGAAGAATATGCTAAGAACTAGCAAAAGCAGGAAATTGTGCTGAGTAGTCAACGTTTTTTCAACCTGTTTGCATTGCAGGTCATCCTCATCACCGGATTACAAAGGACTCTGTTAGTGCTGAGATGGAGTCAGATCAACTTCCACAAAAATGATGGTGCGTCATGAAGTGCACCCAAGGGATGGTGTGCATGATAGGGATTCGGGATTGGGCATTTAAGCTCGAGTCAATTAAAAGTGTGATCGGTCACAACCAAATGGTGTGAGGCTCCAAGAGTTAGTCCACCAAATACGACTATTTTAGGACTAGAATAAATCTGGGCTGGATGCAGCCGTTCCTTGTATGAATGTGCTCAACTGAGATATTTCGGAGACCGTAGACATGCAAGGATTTGGTGTTAGTGTGCCACACCTGACAGGACTGAGACTCTTTTGAGCCACATTGTGGGTGGCAGTTCGAAGACTAGCTAAAAAAACTGCTTTTTGAAAGCCCATTAGAGTGTGTTAGCAGTGCGAGACAGATTCTGTACACAACACTAATGGCCTGCCTGTCATTATAGCCAGAGAGAGAAAGTGAGAAAGCGAGAGAGAGATAAAGAGATAGAGAGAAAGAGAGAGAGAATGCAGGTGTAAGCATGAATGTGTGCGAGACAAGGAGCGAGCACATGTGTGAGTGTAAACATGTGTGAGTCAGGACTTTATGTGTGGCGAGTGCTCAGCAGAAGCAGTATTTGACATTTTAAATGGGCCCCATCCAGGTATTGTTTTTTTAAATCATTAAGTGTACTAGCAAATACCTTGGGACCTATTCACATACTATCTTTTGCAGCACATTTATTTGCACTACAATAATAGTACAAAAGTATGTCAAACTACCATTCACAAACCTATGTGTTGAGGTTCTGACTCCCCCTCTTTTATCTTTTCCTATGCACAGATCTCTGCCCCGCCTGCTGAGTCTCCACTCATGTAAGAATTCAGTTTAATAGTTAATTCTATTAATTTTAATAGTCAATTTGGGAGAGACAGCGAGAAGTGGCCTGAAAATGGTAAATACTTACTACTAAATGGGATGGGTTATGGTAGAAGTACAAAGTGAATAAGGGATGGCTTAGAGGGGGTTTGGAGACGGACATACATCCACTCACAAAAGAGCAAGCTTACTCCTATTCACAATCTGCACTTCTATAGTTACTACTGCCAAAAAAGACCCAAAAAGAGGTAAATGTACTCCGACTTAGAGCTGGAGTGAGTAAAGTGCCACATATGACATTTAGCAACACCAACCCACAGAAAATAATAAAGGTAGAGATTTAAAATAAATCCTCATAGGAAATCATTTTAAATTAAATTATTTATTATAGTTGAAATATAACCAAATATAATTCGATGTTAAGAAAAATATTTAAACATATAACATAGTTTTATTTTATTTTAAAATATTTCAATAACCTTGTTAAATTTCAAACAATGTAAAATACGTTTTTATTAAAATATAATTACATTTTTACTTGAAATATTAATTAATACATAATTCAATAATTGTTATTTAATTTAATATAGTCAAATATTGAAATGTTCTACATTTGATATTCAACATAAATACTGTTTTCAATATTTTTCTTGCAAGTGTTTAATCTTTTTTGCTTTTCTGTTCATTTAACTACATGGACATCTACATCACCTGGACAGAGATCTCCTTATGCTAACAGTTTAGGGAAATCTTTTCAAATTTTAACTTATTGAAATTTGCCAAAGAAAAGTGGCACATTTAATTGTCCCCTTCAGAGAGAAAGTGTGATGTATCCAATTTCTTGCAACTGGTACATAACAAACCCCAGAATTTTTTAGTTGTAAAACCTTTCAACTGCTAATCGGGGTCACTAGTAATAAAGGACTTAGGGTCAGATATTGTATATCATATTGCAATTGTAAATCCTGTAGTTTAACAATTCACTTGCTTTGCAAACGCAAAACATGGAATTGTTTTATATAAAACACCCATTTTATTTGTCAGAAAAGTTTTACCAAATCATAAAATGACCTTTGCGGCCCGTACCAAATCGCAATGTGGAAGAGGTGTAAAAAGGATGTTACTTTAAAAGTGTGATTTGGAAAGCAATGCAGTAGTGGTTTGTGACTGCAAGTCCAGTTGTAAACGATTGACTAGTTACTGATTCCTGAAAGGAGGTAATTAGTGATTCACAAAGGGGAGGGGATACATTTGGATTGGCAGCATTAGGAGGAATAGGCAGTGGTCCCCTGAAGTGTTCTGAAGCAGGAAACCTTAATATATTTACGCAGCATGGGTTCCTTTAAAAAACATGTGCTACATAAAAACTATGTTTCCCATTAGTAAATGCAACTTAGGGATGGTGATATGCTGGTTTTTGCAAGCAACCATCCCTATGTATGTGGCCAATCACAGGGAGTCACAAATTGTGACCTGTCTAATGAAT
This sequence comes from Triturus cristatus, assembly GCF_964204655.1. NCBI lineage: Eukaryota > Metazoa > Chordata > Amphibia > Caudata > Salamandridae > Triturus > Triturus cristatus. The sequence continues at coordinate 224,052,381 of NC_140584.1, forward strand.
ATTAATTAAGCAGCCCCCCCCCATCCAAATGGTGATTTTTAAACAAACGTAACAGTGCATAGACCGGTTCGCAAAATCAGAATAAGTTCACAAAATGTCACAATTTGTGACAACTGTGAATGAAATCTAAGTAAATGTTACTTTCTGAGCCTTAATTAGGGTCCAGAGGATGTTAATGAACCATACAAATTCTGCTTTGCATGCTGTTGTGGTGTCTATCCTATTGTGTGATTCTCAAAACTTTTTTGTATCTGTATCTGGGCTTCCCTCTGTTATGACATGTAGGGGGGACAAAAAAATATGTCCTGACCAGAGTAGAGAGTACTATACAGGATCGCCTGAGCTAAATCTCCTTAAAACATATTTTTCCCTGAAACTTGGTAAAAATATTCTATTCTGGGAATTCATATATTGGACATGAACAACTTACTGGGATGATGATAAAAGGGTTCATAGTAAATTGTTGCATATATAACAGAAACTATTTATCATCCAAGCTAATGAAACAAATGTAAAATTTAATATTACTTATGTTTTGTTCAAATCATAAAACATAACATCATTATATGAGCATAGGCCAAAAAGATAGATTAGCTGTGTACCACACAATACAATACAACCAATACTAATTTAAAAACGTAGTAATGTAGTCACAGGCTGAATCAATCATTTTACATAGTCTCGATATTTACCTTAACAGAATAACTTCATTATATAAGTCCCTTGTTAATGCCATCATAGATATAAAAAGGTGATTTTTTCTCACAATTTCTGGATGCCTGTGAGTTTTCTTGTGCATTCTCAATATCATAAAATCACAACTTTATGTGATCAAATGTCATGCATGTTTCCACAACATTTTAATTATTTAAATTGATCTATATGTGTATACAAAACGCTATTGTTTTGTAGTCATAAAATCAAGCATTCAACCAAATGAATCAAATAGGTAAGGTGGTGCTGATCTTGTTCAAAGGGAACGTATTTGCACAATTTGGAAGAGGGAACCATAATAACAATATGAAATAAGATTTTCTTTAAATGCTGTTATGTATCATGACTACATTAATAATCTGTGAGAACAATGATGGAACACATTGATCTTCTACAATATTATAATTCAAATCAATTCTACCAATATTACAAAGATGGTTTACTCATTGTTTTATAGGTTGGTAGATTGGAAGTGAATCCTGGGTGGGCCAAATGTCATAATTGATTTAATAACTTTTATATATTTATATAATGTTTCCAATGTTTTTTTTGTTGTTTTTTTTAAAACCTTTATTGACATCGCACAATAATGAACACAGCCATATGCCTACATCCCAACGGGCCAGCATGGCAGCCAAATTAGTCTTAACGAATGACATCTGGGAAGTGATCACAGCAAATCGCCTACAACCCCAGTGGGGCCGGCCGCGTCAATTGGGCAGATATTAGAGGCAATTAGCTACAAAGGCCACATATAAACCAAAACCCCATCAAAACATTATACGCCATGATGATAACGCCAACAGCACCGAGCACACCAAGAGAACATCTCCTCCTCTTCCAAGGATCGCATTTCAGCCCAATTCCTTTATCCTCATCTATGCCTAGCACAGGCCCCAGACATGGGGAAGATAGTCAGCAAAGCCCAGTCTCCCAGACATTCCCAGTCCCCACCCGACCCTCCGCAGCCCCCGGCCACCTCCCCCTCACTAAGTCGGATCAATATTCGTATCCGCTGGTGTGGTGTGAGCCAACAAGTATGTATGTAGAGGATCCCAAATATCCCTAGGGCGAGAGGTAGGTGGCATCAGGTCAGCATAAGTGTGTAACTGCTCCTGGAAATAAATCAGATCAGACAGCCAGTCCTTGAACTTAGGAGCTCGACCTCGTCCCCATCTACTAGCTATTCGTCTCTTTGCCATAAGAAGAACAAAGGAGACATACCTCCGAACCTTGACAGTGATTCTCTCAGTATAACCTGGGAGGGCCGTAAGAGGGTCATCAGGCACATGTATGCCCGTCATTTCATCCAGTGCCTGGAAAACTTCCCCCCAATATGCCCTGATTGGTGGACAGCCCCAAGCCAAGTGCCCAAAGTCTGCCCCCTCATCCCCACATCTATCATAGCAATCAGTGTCCCGTAAGTGCAGGAGATGAACCCGGGCTGGCGTGTAATACAATCTATGAAGATACTTATAATGTATAAGTCGCAGCCTACTGTTGGCGGAGATGGTGCTAACCTGCCGACAACAAAAGCCCCACTGTTCAATTGTAATGGACTCTCCTAGCTCCGCCTCCCATTTATCCTTAGCCGGTGCCAGATCCCGCTCCCACTCCCCCTGTGTTGTATGGTACAATCGTGATACAACCCGGGCTGGGGAGGGCTGTTGTAGCAGGATATGTAAAGGAAGCATAACAGTGGGCTCCAATGGGAAACACAGCATCGCAGAGCGCACGTCCTGCCTGAGACGCACATAGAATAGGTCTAATGGCGTGGAGGAGATATCCCTGAAGAACTCCTCACTAGTGATGAAGTTCCCATTTTTATACTGTTGGCCCCGAGTGAGGCGAGAAAATTTGCGCAGCATTCGACTACACCCCCCTTCCAACGTCACTGGCAGGTCGTGTCTCCCCAGCAGTGGTGCCAGAGGCGAGTAGAGTACAGGGCACTGTAATCTACCAGCCAAATCATGCCAGGCACTAGTGGTGCTTTGAACTGTGGTGGCAGCCCTATGCCGGGGGACAGCTGGAGTGCTTAGGTAGGCAGTGCAGGGTGTAGGCCGCATGTAACCATCTTCGATGGCGAGGTGGGGCATGTATGGAGGGGGGTGAATCCAATAAGCCGCAAAGTGAGCGTGAGCGCAAGTAAAGTATAACTCTATGTCAGGGACCTCGAATGCCCCAGAGTCATAAGGACGAGTGAGAATGTCACAGGCAAGTCTGGGCTGCTTCCCACCCCAAATTAAACGGACCATCTGAGCCTTGATGCTTTAAAAAAAAGATCGGCTAGGGGCATTAGGAATGTTAGTGAAGAGGTACAAAAGTTTAGGCAGCACCACCATTTTAGTAAGGGAGATCCTAGCCGCCATGGAGAGAGGCATCGCTATCCATCTGGTGACCTTATCCGTAATGGAGTCCATCGCACGCCCATAGTTTGCGCGCATCGACTCCACTCGACAGCGGGAAACATGAATCCCAAGATAAGTGAGGGTGTCCGCACACCACCCAAGGGGTAATCAGATCTAAACTCTGGGGTAGAATCTGTGAGGGGGAAGATCTGCGACTTTCCCCAATTCATAGTTATGCCAGAAAGATGTCGAATTAGCAGCCGAAGAATGGGGTTGAGGCTGGCGGCAGGGTCTCGCAGATATAAGGTAATGTCATCTGCATATAACGAAATTAAAATCTGGCGCTCCGGGTATATCAATGCATAGTCCCAATAGTGTTGCCGTACCTTAGCTGCTAGTGGTTCAATGGCCAAGGCAAAGAGAAGAGGTGATAATGGGCACCCCTGACAGGTACCCCACGTGATCGTGAAGGGAGGTGACAGAATATCATTCACCAGAACTCTCGCTCGCACCCGCGACTATAACAGATTCACCCAGGCCAGAAACGGAGCGGGAAATCCCATCCGCTGCAACACAAAGGCCAGATAATCCCATTCCAGGGAAGCAAATGCCTTTATGGCGTCTAGAAATATGGCAGCCGCATTGACATCAGGGTCAATGTCCTGTAGCAGGGCGAACAACGTTCTTAAATTATGGGACGTCCCCCTCGTGGGCACGAATTCTGACTGGTCAGGAAGGACCAGGACCGACATAAGTGGGCTGATTCGAATAGCAATTAACTTAGCCAACATTTTGGCATCTACATTAATAAGGGATAAAGACCTATACGAGTCACAGTGTTGGGGTGATTTACTCGGTTTTAACAGCGAGATGATACGCGCCTCCCTCATAGTAGGCGGCAATATCCCGGTCTCGCGTGCCTCCTCATATACATGCCTCAGGATCGGAATGAGTAATGGATGAAACATTTTGTAAGATGCGGCCGGTAAGCCATCCGGCCCCGCGCTTTTCCAGATTGCAGTTGCATTATGGCCTCTATTATTTCCTCATCCTCGTGATGATGCAAGAGGAACTCCCTCTGACCGTCCCCCAACCAAGCAATCGCGGTATCATCAAAGAAGGCATGGAAATCAACTGGGCAATCTCTACGAGTTCTGTACAAGTCTTTATAGAACCTACGGAACGTCTCTGCTATCTATGGAGAGGACTTGTGCATCCACCCATCGTCATCCTCCACCTCAAGGACTATATTGGAAAACAGTGGAGGATGAATAAGAGCCGCTAACACTTTCCCTGGCCTATCCCCTTCACTGTACTGGCGGGCCTTAAAATATTTTCCTCTAAATCTACATTCCCGCTCAGCCGTCTCCTGGTAGTCGCTGAGGACACTCCTCAGGCGAGCCTGTAGCTCTGGCGTAGAATCAGATTGCAGAGTAGCCTCAAGATTCTTTAGATCCGCCTCCAATTTGCACAGGGTGGAGCGTATGTCCCTTAAGATCCCCCCACTCTTTGGCACACACAAGCCTCGTATGGTAGCCTTAAAGGCATCCCAGACTGTGGAGTACTGCGAGACCGAGCCAACATTACGGGAATAATACTCCATAATCTCCTGCTCGAGCTCCCGCTGAAATACAGGGTCCAGTAGGGAAAGCGGATTGAGTCTCCAAGCCGAATAAGGGGACTCCACATGCAGAGGTCTGAGGGCGACAAGCACCGGAGAATGGTCCGAATATGTCCCGGCAAGATGTGAGGTGTGTGTAACCCAAGAAGCAAGTCCCTTGGTCATAAGCCAAGCATCAATTCTGGACCATGAGGCCCGGGCAGTTGTATAACAGGTGCCTTCCCTCCCCAATGGATGCATATGTCGCCAGGCATCCACCAATTCGAAATCGTGCATAATCGACTTGAGAGTAGACTGTGCATGCGAGTAATGATGCGGGTGCGGATGTGATCTATCCATCTCAGGGTTGACTGTAACATTGTAATCCCCCCCCCAGAGTAGATGTGTGGATCCTATCTCTAAGATCTTGCCCCACAGTACCCTGAAAAACTCGGGGTCATCAGTGTTCGGCCCGTAACAGGACACAAAAGTAAATGAATGATTAGCCAACCTACCCCACAGGATGGCATAACGCCACTGTTTGTCCGTGATAGATCCAATCGGAGTACAGGGGAGGGCTTTACGTATGAGAATGCATGTTCCTCGAGCATATGACGAATAGGAGGAAAAACATGTATGACTGGCCCAACGCGCAGCAAAGGAAGGGGGGAGGTAGGACTGAAATGCGTTTCCTGTAGCATCGCGCAGTGTATTCCGTGCCTATCTAGATAGGAGAGTATGTGTCTGCGCTTACGGGGTTCCCTCAGTCCACGCACATTCCAAGTGAGGAAACGGAATGCGGAGGGATTAGTGCTGTCATTCATGATAGTCCCCCAAGCATGTCATTAGTGAGAGAGGGCCGGGACCCCCTCGGTATCGGTGTCTGTGCAGTACGGTGCTCGGCGTAACATAGGCCCATGGCTTAGCATTTGGTCTGGTGTAACACAAGCAAACTAACACCCCCTTCCCCCCTCCCACATCAGCAGCCCAAACCTGCCGTGATTTTCAACCCCTCCCCCATTCATCCCCAATAACGCCATGGCCCTAACGTGGGAATATGGCTTAACCATTAACAGCCCGACAACTGATCAACTATCCTGGTAAGGGTTCACCTATGGAGTAGCATCCAGAGGGCAACCAGGAGCTTCCTCGCCCAGGCGAGGGTGTTCGGGTGGTCTGGCGAATACTCTGCTGGGTCCATTGGCAGTGACGACTGATACGATCAATAAAGTCTTCCATCCCTGCAATAAAGTCACCCAGATTGGCCATACCAGCAGCTGGGCCAGGAGCATGAGGTTCTTCGTCCTATCATTCTTCCCCCGGAATAACTCATCACTGAAACTATAAGCGGTTCCCCACGAGGGTGTCTGGGGTCACCAGCGACCCCCTCCAATATGTGGGGGCCTCTCTAGTCATAACCATGCCCCTGGCTGCCAGCGGTGGCCCCAGTCAGGATTTATGAGCACGAGTCGTATTACAGTTTCACAATACTGGGACCGCGCCGATCTCCAGCTTCAACAGTCCCCATTCATTTAACATCCAAGGTACCTCCACTTTCCGCCACTCGGGGGGGCGGAGAGGAGCGACCTGCTCCAGTCCTCGGCAATGCCTTGAGGAAATCCTGCACCAGCTGCGGGGAGTTGAAAAAATGAAGCTTTTTCTGATATCTCACTTTGAGCTGGGCAGGAAAGAGCATTGCATACGGAATATTGAGTTGCTGCAGCCGCCTCTTGGCCGGTAGGAACTTCCTTCGCTGCTCTTGCATGGCCATGGTGAAGTCAGGGTATAGCGAAATGTGCATGCCCTCATATCGAAGCTGGCCCCGTTCTCTCGAAAGACGCAGAGCTGTGTCCTGATCTCGGTAGTTAAGCACTCTGGCGATTATCGGATGAGGCGGCGCCCCAGGGACCGGGCGGGGCGCCAGCGATCGATGGGCACGCTCCACCACCAGCACCTGAGAGAAGGCTTCCCTACCAAACAGTGCGATAAGAAGGTGTTCTACATATTCCTCCATCCTGCCCGTGGCAGTGGTCTCCGGCACCCCCACGATGCGGAGGTTGTTCCGTCAAGAACGGGATTCCAAGTCCTCATTCTTGGCCGCTATTACTTTTAGGACTTTCTCTATTTCAAGCAGTTTCGAGGACGTTGCGGCAGAGGTGTCCTCTAAATCCAAGATCCGTCTTTCCGCTTCTGTCAGACGTTCCTCATGCTTATCGACTCTGTGCGTCACACCCTCCAATCAGGCATTCATGGAGTCCATCTTGGATTCTATGGAAACTAGGCTAGATTGCATGGCCAATAATAGCTCCTTCAGGTCCGCAGTGGAGGACACCGGCCTGTCCATTGTTTCGTCTGCAGGCTCCGTTTGAGAACGGATTCCTTTCCACGCCTCAAAACGCAGCTTCGACTGTCGCCCATCTGACTTCCCCATAGTGCCTGGGAGAGGGGGTGGCGCACCCCAACACCGTCTGCAATCTCCGGCAGGGTCAACCCAAGCCATTAAAGGAGGAGAGAGTCCACCGTGCCGCGCCGCCTCACCACCACCGGTACCCCTGGTACTCCCTTCAGATAGCTATGAAGCGCCTCCACCTCACCACCGCCAAACCAACCTCAGAAGTCGCCAGCCGGCCACGCAGTAGGACCGCACTGTATAGTAGGGCGCCACCGGATACAGGACCGGCCAATCAGGTGTGGGCAGCAGGGCAGATCCTCCCCAGACCTCCTTTGCTCCCGTGATCAGCAGATATAGCCAAATGATACAGCGCTGTCCCCTCATATCCACTTCACTTGTACTCCCATTCGAATATGGCAGGCAATGGGGTCCAGGGCATAAAGAGGAGGCACAATGTCAGTCCACAACTAGTCCACACTGGTCATGCAGCACTCCACGTAGCATTGACCCAGCCAGGCCCTCCCAAGCTAGTGGGGGAGATGGGGCAGTACGTCCATTCAGTCAGTATATAATGCCCCCTTGAGCGCTGGGGCCAGCACAGCTTCACGTGGCTCCCTGCACCTCGCCGCAGCTCTAACCTGCCGCTCCTCCACCAATGTAGTACCGACAGTGAGCGCCTCAGCGCTAGGTCTCCCGCAGAGCAGGCCGCTCCGATTCAGTCTCCCTCCTTCTCCGTGCGGGAACAGCACTCGGCCACGGTGAGAGGCAGCGCACTCCCCGGGCTCCCAGCAGCGATGCTATGAAGTCCGCAACTTGGCCGCCACCCACCTCCGCCTCAATCTCTCGGAGCAGCGGCCAGTCACAAGAGTCAGCACACACTCACCGGCACTTGCGCAGCGACGTCTCCCGGACCGCAGCACGGCCCCGACACAGCCCCGCACTGCTCCGCTATGCTCTATGGCCTCCACGCCACGGCAGCAGCGCCGTGACCATTAAAGCAGCAGGGATCTCTGGGCAGACTCCAGGCGCCACCTCTCTGCCCGCACTCCAGCAAGACGATCGGCAGGCAGCCACCGTTCACACCGCTCCCGCTGCGCGCCGATCAGCTCCACAGCCACAGTCCGCTGCCGCCATTTTGTGTTCAGCCTAGGCCAGGATCTCCGGCGTCCACGACGGGAATCAGGTCAGACACCACCGCAACTTTCATATATATCTGTTGCCAGCATGTTCCGATGTCTATTTAGCAAGGTTTCCACGCATCTCTGCCCCCAGCCATGTAGTAGAAAAGCCGGATCAAAACCCGAACAGCAAGAGCCTCACGCAAGTGCGGCCATCTTGCTTGGCGCTCTCTAGTGCCCCCCCAATGTTTCCAATGTTATATCTAATTTGATCAATGTCATATGGGATAGAAATGTGACCCAAGTGAACAAAAACATACTAATAACTGTTGATCCCTTATTAATCATAAATGGAAACATTTCTTTCTTTTCATTTGAAGCAGTCGGACCCCCATTGAAAACTTTGAAAATTTCCACAAGACAACAAGATTTATACAGTGAGTCTACTAACAACCAATATTTGCACACAGCATCTTACTGATCATATACCATCCTCTTCATTTATGTTGGATATGAACTTGTCAGAAATAAAAAAGGTAAATAATTCAGTATTTTTTTAATGTAATTCAGAAAAGTGACTTTTACCCGATATGTCAAATCAAAGTACTCCACAATCCTCTTTTGAAGTGGGAATGTTCTTCAGCTGACAGACCATATTTTGCATGAGCATTCTAAGATAGAAATCCAAAATTCTATGATATGTTCGTCAAGAGGTATTTTACCTCCTGTTGATAGAGGGTAATCTTTCCTATTTTCTCTTGTGTTGTAGGCCTTGCAGAGTTAACAATTAAAAAACACTTCACAACTTTATCAACTTTCTTTGAATGACTATGTGTCAATATAACTTCATGAATTTTGGTTTGTGGCAAGTGATAGAAATTTGGGTACTGGCATCACAATTAATCATATTATCAGCTTGAAATACCTTACATATATTGTTATTATATTTCATATGTTCTAATGGTGTTGGTTGTTTCACTTCTCTTGTTATTATTTGTTTATGCAGCATTTTAAAATATTTCTTTGGTAACCTCTTTGATTGAAATGGGACAAGATTACATTGTTGTCTTTCTTATATTGTTCCTGGTTACAACATTTCCAATTTGTTATCCTTGATCTTAATGTCTTTAAAATTAGCCTCCTTTCTACTTTCTCTCATTATCCTGTAATTTAGAGATGGACATTTCAGACTCTTTCATACAGCCATCCCATCCCATATTATAAACAGGTTATGTATATTATGGATATTAATATGTGACCTGGTGTCATCATTTATTTGAGACAAGCTGTTCCTCCCACTAGTCCTCTGATAAATTTGCGTAGCTGGAGGTGGAACATGTTCTCATCACAGTGCCCAATGTTGTAAGAAATATTTATATTCAAACATAAAATGTTATTTACTAGAAATAACTTAATCAAGTCCATGAACAGCCTTGTATGATTAACTAAAGCTATTATTCTACTCTTAAAGGAAATTTACATCCAAGGTGATCATGAGATATGTAGGTTCCCAAACAATATCAGCAATTATTTAAAAAAATGCAGTACTATACATGCAATACGATAATAACCCAAAAACAAAGGGAACCATGAAATAGTTAAGAAAAATAGAAAGAACCTTCTTAAAATGTAGAAACATGGAGAAATATGCTTGTTTGCAAAATTGCGTTTGCAGGTAATTGGGTTGTTGATTGACTGGGGTGTAAGCCCTGGTCAAGCAGCAACCACAATCCTTGTCAGGGCAAGGCACAAGCAAACCCCAAATTGACCTGTGCTCACTCCCTTGCTTGCTTGGCACAGAGTAGTCAGGCTTAACTCAGAGGCAATGTACAAATGATTTGCATAACATTCTAAACAGTAAAACGGTAAAAACACAGCACAAAACAAGCCCACACAGATTTAGAAACGTAGAGTAAGTTTTAATAAATAGAACCAGACTAAAATGAAAAAAATCTAATTAGTAGAATGGAGATATTGAAGTTTCACGTTTTTAGTAAAAACAGCAACAAAGAGCACTATGCGCTACTGGGGATATCTGGTTGGGCCGAACTGGAACACAGTCACAAATTCAGTGTGACTGCAATAGAGAGCGTGCCAGGTACAGGGATCCAATTACTCACGCTGAACAGACTACCTTAAATCCTGGTTGAAGAGCATTACATGGATCAGCGTCGAAGATGCGATGTGCAGCCGAAGCAAAGCATCTGTTCCGAGATACAGCAAGGCTGCAGTATGAGGTCCTTTTGCATTGTCATCGAGGCTCCTATTGACGGCCCTTGCGATGCAAAGTCCAACATTGAGCATGCAGGCGCATGTCAATGTGTCAGTTCCAAGGAGCTGCAAAGCTGCGATGTGGAGTCCGGCATCATTATCGAGGCAGCCTTCGATGATAGATGTGAGTAGGCCTGGGCGGTAAATTCCGTTCCGCTTGCGGAATTTGCGGAATTTCGGTAATTTTGCGTTCCGCGGAGAACGCGAAATTGCCCAAAATTCTGCTTTCCGCGACTTCGCAAAATTTTTTCTTGTTCGCATTCTCAAAATGCGTGTTCGCGAGATATTTCTCCCCGAGCACGCAAACAGCAACTGTGAACAGGAAAAAAGCATCGCGAACAAGCAATTCCGCGTGTTCGCAGAATTTCTGCATGTTCGCGGAGATTTTTTACCGTTTCGCGGAGATTTGCGTAACGCGATTACGCAAATTCCGCCCACCCCTAGATGTGAGGGCCTAGGCTGTGGATGAGCCATGCCATTGGGGGTGATGTGTCATTTCCAAGGACTGCGGAAGCAATTCAGGTTTTGCAATGGGTCCAATTCACACAATAGCGGCGATGTGACGATTCTCGTCAAGGATGGGTCGCTCAGTGAAGAATATCTATTGGTTCCGCTGGCAAGCACCTTAGACATACTTCCAAGGGTCCAGGATTGGGGTGACACTACGTTGGAGGGTTGACTCCCAGATGGCAAAGTTCAGGTGCAGGTGCAAGGTAGTTGGAAGCCTGTTATGTCCTTGAGGCTTCAGATCAAGAGGGCAGACAACTAGCCCTTGGAGTCAATCTAGGCTCTTGGTTCAAGAGTTGATGGTCCAGTCCTTCTCACCCAGATAAGAGTGCAGCAAGTCAGCACAGCAAAGCAGGGGTCCACCAGAGTGTAGTCCAGCAGTATGGCAGTCCTTCAGCAACACAGCAGTTGTTCTTCCTGTCAGAGCATTCAAAGGTCCTGAAGGGTACTGAAGTAGTGGTGTCTCAGGTCCTTCTTTTGTACACAGTTGTGACTTTGAAGTAGGTAGAAGCTTCTAGAGGTATGCTTTTGAAGTGCTCATATACCTTGCCTGCCTCCAGACTAACTACAGGGTGTACACAGTTCATTGTGTGGAGACAGGACGCAGCCTATTCAGGCGTAAGTGAGGCTGGACCCAGCTCCTACCTCCCATCCTGACAGTGCTGGCCCACTCAGTCACACCTAAGCTCTTATTGTGTGTGACTGTCTAGGAGGAGTATGTAAAGGCCAACTGCCAACTATACCCAGTAATGTAAGACAAGCTGCAGGCTAACACTGGGCGTAGGACTACGCTACGTGAATTGCACGTAGCATAGTGCAAAAACACTTAGCGTAGCATCGCGGGCATTTTTTGCTTGCTCGCGGCCCTCAACGTCAAGTTGGTGACTGCAAGCGAGCAAAATAACATCCCGGCGAGACTTTTTCCTCGTTCGCGATCAGCAACATCAAGTTGCCAATCGCGAGCGTGGAAAATAAATCTCCCGGCGAGATTCTCAATGCGGGGAGGTCAGGTTTCTCATTGCGAGTGGTCGCGTATGCTCGCGACTGCTCGTGATGAGAAACTACCAGTCCGCGTTGAGAAAGCTGCTGCTCGAGTACAAATCTACTTGAGCGGCAGAAAATGACCACTTGAACTGTGCAAGATGCCGCTCGCAATGATTGCACAGTGCGGACAAGCATCCGGCACTGTTCAATCAGTGCGAACAGCATTTTGCACAGTGCACTACGCAGTTCGCGTAGCTACGCGTAGCTTGCGTAGTGCAAAGTGCACTTTGCGTAGCAACGCGAAGCGCTACTACGGGGACTACGCCTAGGGTTACTGCAGGCACCAAATGGTTAAGGGAAGAAAATGACAACCTTCTAATTGTGGCATTTTCATAATTGTACTTTAAAATCTGACTTCACCATAATTGAGATTTTAAATTAGGATTCTAGAGATACTAAACTTGAACCAGTTATATCTTCCAAATCTGAAATGACACATAAGATATAATAAGGTAATCTCAATGTTATCCTATGGGAGGGATAGGCCTTGCAGTAGTGAAAAACGAGCATTTCACTACCAGGACATGTAAAAAATAAATGTACATGTCCAACTTTTTAAATACATTCCACCCTGCCCTCTGGGATTTCCAGGGCCTGCCCTAGCAATGAGTTATATGTATTTAAAAGGAAGTTTTGGGCCTGAAAAAAGGTTTATTTTGCCAGCTCAAAATGGCAGCTTAAAACTGCAAACACAGGCTCTTCAATGGCAGGCCTGAGACATCTTTAAAGGGCTACTTAAATGGGTGGGACAATCAGTGCTGCATGCCCACTAGTAGCATTTCATCTACAGACCCTGGCTGTAGTAAGGAATCCCTTAATACGTACATACATTGTTAAGTTAGCATAGCCACGTTAGATGTTAGAAAGCCATCTTGCTGCTTTTGCGCACGACACTGCGTCTACATGTTATTGTTTAAACAAACTGCTGACTCGCGCTTTGCCTCCCATGAGAGCAATCTGTTGTTACCATCCCGAGCTCTGCGCAGTGACCTTGGTCTGTACATAGTGTAACAAACAGTCTGGGTCTTTAGACAATGCACGTTTTCCACTTCAGGTTGATCGACCCACTATTTAGCCATAACACACAGGCAGCTGCGAATACCTGAAAGTTGGTGCTTTTAATATTGCAGACATCATGTTTAATATTCAGACCGAAGACGAGCCTTCCTGCGAGAAGACTTCTGATGCTCCTGTGATGTGATTTCACTAAGCTGATCTGTGAGGTATGGGGTCCCCTGTTCAAGCCTAAGAGACCTTTTATTAGCATAATAATAATATTAGCTTCTTAGTTAAGGGAAGGTGGTAGTATCCACTGTCATTTATAACATGATCACTCCCTTTATATTCTATGGTATTGTAACGATGCTGATGGTTTTAATTTTAATCATTTGTCTGCTTGTATTAGCCAAAGTACTGCATCTTAGGACACGTGGTCTATAAAAATAAACTCTTTTTATTTTCACCGTGTCTCTGTTGATTCTTGTTGTGGACTGATGTGAGAATAATATACGAACAGGTATTTCCGATTCCCACCATTCCTGAGAGTACACTGAGTAGCTTGTTCTGGGTTGTCTTTTCATTGGGATCGCCGAGCCAAATCTCGGATAACGAATGGGACACTTATGCTAGCCGGATACTGGGTTCTGGGTTCTGAGGTGAGTTTCTGGTACACCACAATTCACTGAGGTCCTGGGGTTCTACGCATAGTTCTGTGTATAAGCAGAATCCCTGCAACATGGCGCACCTAACGTTTGGTCTATGAGTTGAAACGCCTTAGTAGTGCTTATATTAGTCCACAACACCCTCATTCTTGTTTCCGGATAACAAGTCTGACGGATTTAAACCTACCTATTTCTGTTGATATAGGTTTCTTCAAGCTTGATCATTAAAAAGGTTATTGAACCCTTGTGCTACTAATTACTTCGAGTGTAGCTTGTCCTTATGGTGGTCGATATAGCGGCGCACAGTCGGGCACCTCTGAAACGTCATTTGACGCAGTATGGGGTGCCGGACACTGGTATGAACGTAATCTTTGTGGTAGGAGCCGATGCGGCTCATCCTTATGAGTTGTTCTACTCTTGGGTGACGCTTCCGGCAGTGAGTGAGGACGATAACTCTTTTCATACTTACACTGCCACAGCCGTGCCAGCGAACTATACGCCGTATAGGACACAAGAAATACCAATATCTGCTTGGCAGCATCTTATTTGGTTTAATGGCGCCCTTCCCCATGCGGTTATACCGCCGAGAATGGGCCCTTTATCAATTGCAGGGGCCACTAGGCCGGTACTAGCCGGATATACGCCTCATCCCCGTTACCTAACGGTGCCGGTGGCTGATTTGCGTGTACTGCACACTGCCCTTATTACAGTACATAGGGCTTTGGTACAGTACGTGTCACGCAATGTGTAGGCGGGGGCACCTGCTGTTGCGGGACAGCCTACTGACCACCACGCGGTGGTCATTAGTCCTGTTATGGTTAATTCTGTTATGGGCAAGCGCCCCCAAAATAGGGATGATTTCCCTTTTTGGCTTGCTGAAAAATTTTACCAAATAGAAGCGGTTTACCCGAATACATCTCCTGTGGAGAAACACAGGATCCTTACCATTAGTTTGCCTAAAGACTTGGTCCCCGACATTGATGATTGTGTAAACTGGGGCAAGGTCTTTGCAGTGACGTACTCGCAGTGCTTTGGCACTCCGTCTATGTCGGTACTGCCCTCCGTTATTAAACGTGTTCAAGATAACCACGGTGCGGAGTCTGCGATAGAATTAGGCATGCGGCTCCTCGGACAGTATGACCTGGTGGCTACCATGATAATGTGTAACCTTAAGGGTGATGCTATGCAATTACAGGTTCGTAATAAACTTAATAAAGTTGCTGATGAGGACAAGCCGCGGGAGTTCGCGAAAATAATCTCGACAGCATATAGAGATTTGGGTCGTAGCTCTTTAGGAGTTAAACCTGTTGTAAAAACTCCCGAAATTAAGCAGCAGGGTAAGGCTGACGCCTCTGGTAAGGATGACCGGCCAAGCTTTCCGAAACAGAGTTGGCGGTCAAAACAACAGGGAAAGCAGCAGCAGAAACAGGGGTCTCGGCCTGCCTCTCCCGTTCTGTCAAGTAGTGAGCGCACTTATGATCTGCGTGATCGTGCTACTATTAAGTCTCCTGATAGATTTCAGGTTTCTGAACAACGTTCCCCTCGTTCTTCAGAGGAAACATCGGCTTCACAGTCCGGTGGCGGAGGCGGTGGCAAAGGTCGGGGTGCTCCACAAACACGTGACCAACCCCGGCAGACTGAGGGTAAAGGCAAGCAGGACGAATTTGCACGACAAAGACCCCCGTTTCAGAAGAAGAAAGTGGCTGCTCTGACGGCAAGGTATGCCTCAGATAGTGCGGACACAGCTTCGGAACCGGACATGAGCGCTGACGCTACTGGACAGCGCAGCGGAAATTACCATAGTCCGTCAACTCTGCGTCCATTTCTGGCGGCGACAGCAACTGATATATTGGTTACTGTTGAAACAGCTGACACCAGAGTGGCTCCCCCTGACAGACTTTACGAAATAGTCTTACTAATTGAGGGTGACATACAACGTACAATAAAGGGGATTTTTTGGGATAATCTGACTACCACCTATGATATCCTCCTAGCGGAGGCAGATTGGCCCCCAGCTTTCATTTTAGAAGCTCCTAGAGGGGAGGAGGTAATCCTTCCGTCCTTTGCGCACACAGTGCCTAAGGACCAAGCTGAAGTGTACGCTGAGGAGTGGGCACTGGCGCTAGCGCCAGCAGTGTATCGCACTCAGGTTGGATGGGACCGACTGTCCCCCTGCCATGAGATTCCGTTGCGGTCTATGCCCCAGCCTCAACCCCAATATCCTATGCGTCGTGAGGCTAGACCGCACGTCGCTGCAATCCTTGAACAATTGGAATATCCGGGTGTTATTGAAACTTGTGTGTCCCCTATGAATAACCCTTTATTCACTGTGACGAAGCCTGACGGGTCGTACCGTTTAGTTTTGGATTACCGGCACTTAAACTCGCATTGCCAGACCTGCGCGGTACAAAATACTCACAGCTCGGCTCTGGTCGACAGTCTCGTGCGTAAGAGATTTAAAACGACACTTGACATCTCCAATGGCTTTTTTAGCCATAACCTGTCCACACTGAGTAGCCAGTGGACGGCGTTTACTTCGGGCGGCAAACAAAAACAGTTCACAAGATTAGCCATGGGCTATAAAAACAGCCCTGGCGTCTTTTCCGCTCCCGTGGTCTCTCTCTTAGAGAGGATTGACCCCGACGCATACTCCTATGTTGACGATATCTACCTCACGGATGATGAGCTGATGCCACATCTGTCTCGGGTCGACAATATTATTGTGAGTTTTGCAGACTACGGCTACAAATTTAATTTTGCGAAGTCACACATCGCGGAATATACGGTGTTGTTTTTGGGCTACGAGCTCAACAATGAAGGTAAGGGATTGGCTCCTCACTTTCTGGAGAAGTGTGCATGCCTGCGTGCTCCTACAACACTGAAAAAATTACAATCTTTGCTGGGCTTTCTGAATTTCGGACGTACGTATATTCCTGATTATGCCCAGCGTATCAAGCTGCTTTACGCCTTGGTACAACCTTCTTTTTCGAAGTCTAGCTGGCAGCTAGAACATTCTGCTATTCTACAGTCTTTACAGGCTGATCTTCTTGCTTCACAATACTTATTGACACGTGATAACTGCACTAACCTGGTAATAAGAATAGTACCAGGCGCAGTGGGTTTCACGTACTTGACGTTCAATGAGGGCGATACAGTCCCCATTGCGTATAAATCACACTTGTACACCTCTTCTGAGTTGCGTTTTTCCACTGTCGAGAAAGTTCTGACGGCAGTACAGATGGCGATCCTTAAAGAACGCGCACTGTCGCATGGAAAACAGATACTGGTTGTAACACCGTATCCTGCCCTAGAGGCAGTGACAAAAGCAAGTGTACCAAATTCTAAAGCTTTACATCCACGGTGGATACAATGGGCCACAACTCTGACAGCGCCAGATGTCACTTATATCAGACTCAGGAATACTTACAGTATAAATTCGTTCATCCGGCTCCTCTGTCTTTGCGCCCGCTCGAAGAATACCATTGTGTCATATACACTGACGGCTCGGCGCAGCCGGCGATTGGATCAAAGCATGCCTATTCTGCGGCTTGCGCAATTGTCGTGGGTACATTTGTAAATGGTGAATTCCAATCTGATGCAGTGCATATGCAGTCATTGGGTGATTGTACCGCGCAATTGGCGGAGCTCCGGGCTCTGGTGCTTGCACTGGAGTTTACTGATCCCCGAGTTACTACTCTTATAGTAAGTGACTCCTTTTATTGTGTCCAGTCCTACAATGACAATTTACACTTCTGGTCTCAAAACGAATATCGTGATACCAAAGGTAGCACAATTAAGCATAAAATGCTTTGGGTTCGAGTGGCAGACTTTAAAGAACGTCTCCCTCTTGTGAATGTTATTCACACTCTTGGTCACCAACGACTTGGTGTCCATGCTGTCGGTAACAGCTTGGCTGACGAGGCAGCAAAAACCGCAGTGGCTACATACTTAGTGGCAGCAGTTACAAGATCTAAAAGTAAGATTGATGATGACATCTTGGCAGCTATTGCTGCTACAGAGAAGGGAAGTGATTACCCGAAGGGTTTTCCTTCTCGTTATTTTTATCACTTAAGTCCTGATAACGTCCCGTTAGTGAGGATTAACGACGTTGGTGACAGAATTATTCCCAACGCGGACTGCAGACCATCTCTGATACTAGCAGCGCACGAGGGGTTGGGGTCAGCCCACGCCGGCGTGTCAGCTACTATATCTCTGTTACAACAAAGTTATTGGTGGTTCGGTTTATACAAACAGGCGCGCGCTTATGTTCTTGATTGTGACATTTGCCAACAGATTAAACCTTCCACTGTTGCGCGCCCACCACAAACACAGTTGTACATATCTAATAAACCATTTGGTTGTGTTTATCTAGATCACTGCGGTCCTTTTTCTTCTGATACTGCGTACAAGTATATCTTGGTTGCAGTGGATTCGTGCACACGTTTTCTTTGGGTATGGCCACAAAGGAGTGCTGATTCGCGGACTGTCATCAGGGATTTGCGTGTCTTTGTGGGAACTTTTGCGTGTGGTACCTTCCATTCTGATCAGGGCCCCGCGTTCGCCTCTAAGGCTTACAAGGAGGCTATGAGAAATTTGGGGGTCCAAGTCAAATTTTCGTCCCCCTACCGACCTGAGGGTAATAGTGTGGTGGAGCGAATGAACCGTGACTTAAAGCAATCTTTGACAGCACGTGTTTTAGGCACAGGCCGGAATTGGCTAGCCCACTTGTATAACGTCCAACGTGCACTTAATAATCTCCCTAGAAGGTCTCTGGGTGGGCGGACCCCATACATGATGCTCTTCGGAATCAGAATGTTTGTCCCAGACCTTGATGGTCTAGACATGGCGGCGTCGACCGCACCCTTTGACGTAGATGATCACTGTGCTGTTTTGCAGACCCTACAAGAAGCCAGAGACACTCTATCAAAGGAACACTTGCCCTCCACGTCTGATGCTGAGCTTCAGATTCCGGTAGTCGGCTGGCTACCCCGAGTTGGAGACCTGGTCTGTGAGAAGGTGGAGAACAAGAAGGAGTTCGGCCCCTCTTATCGTGCACCGGTTCCAGTGCTTGGAGTGCAGGGTACAAGAACAGTCATTTTACCTCCACTTCCTGGTCGCAAAGAAAATAGGTACATCTCTATTGACAATGCCAAACTTCAGCGAGTGGCCGATACTTCTTAGTCTGACTCCAGCAGTTTCATGCCAGACGATGCAAAGAAATTCAGCGTTGCTTCCTGCTTCTACCACCTTGTCTGATGTTGCCATCGAGATGCAGTCAGTTACTGATCCCTTGTTAATACCGCCGGCTGGTGGTCTGCCCGAAGAGACTGAGTATGCTTATCCTACAAATGGTCACTCGCCCATTTTACAATCTACGGCGGTTGGCCAGTCACGTTTCTCCTTTGACACTAACTCATTGCCTTATACTTCCCCTTCGAACATTGCTATTTTTGCTAGTTGGTTCAAAAGACATTTTTTGATTCCCCCTATGACATACATCTGGCTGGTGCTTAGAAGTATTTTTTTGTTTATGTCCATTGGATTTGTAATAGTATTTTTCCGTCTGGTGAATGGCCACTATCTTAAAGAAAGATCTACAATTAGACTTATCAATGGAACTTTGGCCCCCCACTCCTCGTCCCACATCATGAAAAGGGACCAGACTTTTGTGAATATTACTGCCTGGCCCGTTTTGGATGGAATTGCGTGGGATGCTGTTAAATTCCAAATTCATGGTCCTACAGAGGTCATCAATGTACCTAATGTATTTCGTGTTTCTATGGGTGATGTGGTTAAGCAGAACATTCGTTCTGATGATTGGGATGTTCATGCTATTGAAGCACTGTTTTCTGATTTGAAATATTATGCCGCTTTTGATGCAGAAGATTTATATGAAAATGCGGCTAACTATGCAGAACAGTATTGTTTTCAGCATTATGACAATCATTTCCTGCATAAAGCAAATACATTTCGAAATTTTGTAAATTTTACCCAATGGGAACACTGTCCCACCCCATCTTTAGGCAGTTCACCAACATTGGTTGATAAGTATACTTATTTTACTGATTTCAGTGTTTCCAACCCGGCATCCTTTTATTTTAAAGTGATGTCTGAGTCTGCCTCGAAGGTTAGACTGACACACACAAAATTACTCTATTCTAAGTCCTTTATGGATGAGTTGTCAATCAAAGGTTATGATCTATGGAAGGCTACTATTGATCTTAAATCGGTTTGGGGTTCCAAACCGTGGCAGGTTCAGGGAACTGAAGCTTTACATCGTGCCTGTCTTGTACCGAATCATATGTTGTTTTTAAATTCAACCATCTTCCAGACCACCTGTTTCGGATTGGCCACTTCTAAAAAACTAAATTTCCCTTCTGTTCCGGATCTGGACGCTTACCCTAATTGGGATAACCACACAGATCTGTCCCTTCCTGCTTTGCAGTCGTTGGTCTCTAATGCATCTTTCAATATTTCGAAATTTAGTAGTGAAGGTTGGTTGATTTGGCAAAGCAGTTCAGATGCCTGTCAACGTCGTTTTCTAGGTCTGAAACCAGGGTATACGCGACAGCGCGTCAACCCTCGGTTTGAGTCCTCTCATACAGTAACTACCTACTCTGTAGGGAAATTATGTCAATCATGGCTGCGACATTCCACCTTGGCGTCTGTCAAAGTTCATTTATGAAAATTACATGACAAAATAGATTTGAATGATTTTGTTAAAGGTCCTGTGGATGGCAGATCCAAGAGGTGGGCGTATGCTATTTACAACGAAGTATGGAAATTGTCGCAAATAGAGGCAGCTTCAAGATTGAGGGCCATTGATCAAGCAAATATGGAAAAGGTCTTGGCCGTTATAGATAACAGCATTAACACACTTTATTCCAGAATTTATACATTAGACAATATTGTTTCTTCAATTGTTGATATTGTACATGATGATGTGTCTGTATTGTATCATGGTCAAAACCAGTTGCTTTCTGTTATGCAGTTTGCATGGACATTACAAACGTTAAAGGCAGGAAAGGTCCCCTGGGACTATCTGAATACGACGTCATTATTCTTTCCCTTTAACCTTACTGTAAAGCAGCAGTTCATGTCCATGAAAGATGCTACATATTCATTGTTACACATTGAAAAATTGGAGCCGTTACCTTTCTCGGTGGCGGAATTGAATTCAGCCGTGTGGTTAGTACATGGGTTGATCACGCTCCCTTTCGCGATTTTTAAGTTTACGTCATGCATGAAACACTATGCTCTGGGTAGATATGAACAGCTGGGTACCGCGTTCCTACATGAGGTTTGGTCACTCCCTTTTACGTATAGATGTGCAAGAATCGGTACAGAGGTTTACCTGAAAGGTGAGGAGTGTACCTCGACACCTGATCATTCTGTGGTATGTAGGCACATTCAGTTACACGGTGCATGCAATGTACACGCCCCGAATTTGGCCTGCGTCCTCAAAGGTATCCCTGTACCAGTGATTACACCGTCTTTCACACTGCTTGCAAACGGTAGTTATTTAATTTTGAATAATGAAGCTTGCTGTGGGCTGTTAGTGGGAATCCCATATATAGTAACTGTATCGCAGAGAGTAGTCTGCTGCAATAATGTTCTATTTCCTCCCCCGCATGGGCGGCTGGATGTTTCCATCTGGCCTTCGATTCCGACCTTGAAAGCAGAGTTCAACAAGATGAGCAGAATAAGAGCTCTATTGTCCCAAAAGGAGGTGCCATTGACTTCCTCCCGAGAAACATTTGTCCTTCACGTGGCAAATACGCGCACTGAGGTACAGGCGCTTTTGAATACTGACCTCCCCCTGCATTTTGGAGCTTTGATCCAAACAATCTTCAATGCCTCGTCCACAACTGGCCTGGCTCATTTTTTTAAACTTGTAGGCTCAGGCCTCGTGACCTCTTTCCAAACTATTTTTGGTGTGATTCCGGCATTTTTTCATTCTATTTTTTCGAGTGTCTTTGGCGGTGTCCCGCTGATTCTGGCGCTGGTGGCAGGTGTGCTGCTTTTACTTTTCATACTACGAAATGGCTGCACTTTCTGTCCCTCACAACAACCTGCCCCGCCTGTATCTTCTTCGTGACAGGATGCTTGAATATTATGGTACCCTGCCATTGGCGACTTTGAGCCTGGCATATGGATTATCCTTCCGGTATTCCTATTTTACCTGCGTGCAACCTGTCTTTCACTGCCTGGATTGTCCCTTTGAATGGCCTCTGGATTTGTGCTTAACCAACACGGTGTCTCCGGTGCCGGATTATGATCGACTGATGAGGCCCTTAGTGTCTCACGAGTTTGCCTGTTCGGGTGTTCGGATTATGGCCTGTGGTGCGGCGCATGGTATCCTGGGTAATTGGGACATCGCAAGGGCTGCCTATGACTTCTTGGATATGAGTTATCTGGAAGAACACGTCGGTTGCCCTCTGATGGTGCTAGAGGCTCCGCTCATTGAAGAACATGTATGTTCCTTTTCTTTGATTAACTGGATGGCTGAAACTTTTAGTGGCCGTGCCAACGATTTTCTGTTGGAAGCTGTTGCTACGTATGCTGCATACACGTTCATGGATTGAGTGAACTGTCATCCACTATATTTTTTCTACCATGTACTGAACATTACCGGTGACTTTGGATTGCTGGCCAAAACAGCGGTTTTTATTTTTTCCTTTCCCTTTTTTGAGGTTTTATTTTTTTCTTTTTCTCCCGTTTTCTTTTTCCTTTTCGAACTTGCTCTTAACCGATACTTAGTTTCGAAATTGAAGACGCCTTGTTCTGCTCTGTCGAATTTGAACTCTGCGTTCTCTCATTTCTTCCCTTCTGGTTAGTGCTTCGATCAAGGGGGCATGTAGTAAGGAATCCCTTAATACGTACATACATTGTTAAGTTAGCATAGCCACGTTAGATGTTAGAAAGCCATCTTGCTGCTTTTGCGTACGACACTGCGTCTACATGTTATTGTTTAAACAAACTGCTGACTCGCGCTTTGCCTCCCATGAGAGCAATCTGTTGTTACCATCCCGAGCTCTGCGCAGTGACCTTGGTCTGTACATAGTGTAACAAACAGTCTGGGTCTTTAGACAATGCATGTTTTCCACTTCAGGTTGATCGACCCACTATTTAGCCATAACACACAGGCAGCTGCGAATACCTGAAAGTTGGTGCTTTTAATATTGCAGACATCATGTTTAATATTCAGAACAAAGACGAGCCTTCCTGCGAGAAGACTTCTGATGCTCCTGTGATGTGATTTCACTAAGCTGATCTGTGAGGTATGGGGTCCCCTGTTCAAGCCTAAGAGACCTTTTATTAGCATAATAATAATATTAGCTTCTTAGTTAAGGGAAGGTGGTAGTATCCACTGTCATTTATAACATGATCACTCCCTTTATATTCTATGGTATTGTAACGATGCTGATGGTTTTAATTTTAATCATTTGTCTGCTTGTATTAGCCAAAGTACTGCATCTTAGGACACGTGGTCTATAAAAATAAACTCTTTTTATTTTCACCGTGTCTCTGTTGATTCTTGTTGTGGACTGATGTGAGAATAATATACGAACAGGTATTTCCGATTCCCACCATTCCTGAGAGTACACTGAGTAGCTTGTTCTGGGTTGACTTTTTATTGGGGTCGCCGAGCCAAATCTCGGATAACGAATGGGACACTTATGCTAGCCGGATACTGGGTTCTGGGTTCTGAGGTGAGTTTCTGGTACACCACAATTCACTGAGGTCCTGGGGTTCTACGCATAGTTCTGTGTATAAGCAGAATCCCTGCAACATGGCCACAGGTAGTGCAGTTTACTATGGACGTATAAGTACATTTAATATGCAAATCGAAGATACGCCGATGTTTAGAGGGGAGCGCACAAGCACTTTAGCACTGGTCATCAGTGGCAATGTTTGCAGAATCCTAATACCAGCAAAGGAGGCCAGCAAAAATGGAAGATGAATACAAAATGTTGGGAGGATGGCCATTCTAAAGCTAACAGGCCTAACCGTGCTATGCCCTTAAAAAGGTTCTCCTTTAATTTCCTATTCAAATTTGATTAATCTCTCTTCCTTATTTTTCATACAATCTGAAACCGTTTCTTTCTCTTCATATGCTTTTCATTCCTCTATAATGTTAGCTGAGTCTTTGCAAATGTCATCTATTTAGCTGCTTTTTGTTGGTTAAAAATTTTGAAAATACCCTTTCCATTTTCCAAATTAAAATTCATTATGCCAGCAGTTTAATCTTAGAGCAGCTGTACTGCTTCTTTCTTTTTGCTCACTGGGTAGGTCATATTCCTATTTCACCTGTGGCCAAATATACCACACAACTAGATTTATTAATTCTGCTTTCTCTATCAAGTATGATGTATGCGCTAACCCATCCAACAATATTTAGCCTGATGTATAAGATTATATTTCACATTCATAGCTACATCTGTTACATGAAGGGTGATGTAAAGAACATTACCTTTGGTGTGAAAATTATGTTTTGGAGTATGATTTTCCTCACATGCCAACTTAACATTGGTGAGCCACGGGAGAGGAAAACCTCCGTTCTGCGCCACTTTGTGAAGTTTTTCGGGACTGCGTGCTTAAAGTGGATCGCAGAGTGGGATGAGCTATGCAAACACTGCAAGTGGAGTGGTATTTCATGCCCAGGCCTTCTTATAACCAATCCTAACTATAACTCGATTAAAAATCTATTATTTTAGTGAATATATATACTACATGACTGCACTTTACAAAGGACCAATCACCTCTTTCCAAACTGAAGAGCACAAAAGATACCCTAATCTTCTTCAGAGGGTTCTCTAGAAAACAGATAAAGTATTCAAATTCATACAACACAAATTGGAATTTATCTCATCAATAATAATGTTCAAATGGGCAAAAAGATTCTGCATCCTAAACTAGCCTTCTACCACAAATTAGTCTCTATTTGTCCTTATTATGTTATATATCCATCACCAAAAGATACCTAAAGATTAGGACAAATCATGCATCATCATGAAATTAATGCAGTGACTAATATAGAAGTGTTAGGGGGGACCTATAATTTTGATGTATACAGATTAGTTCTTAGCCATAATATGATTGCCTAATAAATTATTATAATGTTATGGGAAAAAAAATAATCAACTGGAGATGTATAGACATATCTACTCTCATATTAAGTCACTGTGGGTGGCATGTGTTTAAAAGAATAAAAATATAAGCTGAAATCTGTATACATCATTTTCTTACAGACCCATATTTCTTATGGTGTCAATATGATTGAAAAAATGATTGCGTTTTGGAAAACATGTTAAGGAAGCTACCCACTCAACCCCCTATGGACAGGACAATCATGCACATATCTTTATAACAAAGACAGGAAAATATGTGCCCCTGAGTTATCAAGCTGTAGAAGCTATCCACCTCACAGACTGGCTCAGTGTTCACATGTGATTTGGAGAAATTCTAAATGACTTTAATGCAAACTTGTGAGTAGTGGGCTACTTGAAAAACTAAAGCATTAATTTTCAACCAACTGAGACATTTCAACCAGTTATACTATATCTTTGCAGGTCACCCTTTGTTACCACTGAATTTAGATGCCGGAAGATCTGAATATGCTTGAGAAAGAAGAAGTAACTGAAATGTTTATGCCCAGAGATCTTAGCCCCCGATTATACAGTGAGTAAAAGAATCTTCTGTTCAGTACCCATATGCCTTGACCTCTAAAAAATGTAGAAACTGGCTAATGCCTGATGGAATTATTTAACTTTTCTATAATACCATAGTTTATGATGCAGATAAGACAACTATAGCACAGAAAGTTAAAATGACACCTGTGGACTGCAACTCCTGTTGTGTAATCAGCTACTGTGACAAAGAAACATAGGGCTTCAGGTCTGCCATTATAACCTGACTGCACCAGTGGAAAACAGACAGTGGCACCTGTTAAAATAGCTCCTTGTCACAGGTAAAATAAACTCTCTTTTAAATATTTGGAAGTCACCCTTAAGTACACATTGTACAAAACTAATGTTACAACAACCCTACAGGTGCTAGAAGCTATTTCCAAAATGGCAGAACTAGATGTCCTAGGCAGAATGCAAGAGTACATTTTAAAATACTAATACTCTATCTTGGGAATCAGACCTTTTGGAAAAATAATGAAACCACTATTTTTATTAGATAACTGGATTCCAGGGTTAGACGTGGGAGGGCACTGGTGATCTCCCTATGATGCCCCCACACATGCCACAACCCTGAAAGCCCACGTTTATTGTCCCCATAGACTTTCACTATCTTGATAATTCCCTGATACATGGCATTTGACCTGTTTGCAGTAAAGCCAACAGTATCTACTGCGAAAGTAGGTAGGTCAGGGCTGGGAACCTTTACGCCATTGGTCAGAGAGGAACTAGAAGTGTCTTAGGGTGTCTTCCACCAACAGACAGGTGAATCCTCCACAGCTCGACCCTCACCCAGCCTCCCTCAGAACACTGCTAGACTTGTGAATGGATAACAGACGGATTTAACTTGCTGCACTTGACATCTGTCACTTGTATCAAGGACTTTCCGAGGTTGGACCACCCTATCCTTCAAATCCAAAGACAGAGGGCTCCCCAAGGATCATAAGGATCCGCTGGGTGGCTCCAAGAAGATAACAAAAAGATGAATGGGCATTCCGATGAAGAATACCAGTTAACCAGTGGCTGTCGAACACCGGCTGGACTTTGCGATTACCCTCTGCTGAACACCCTGAGAGGCTCTACATGCTTATCTTGTGGTCCTGGGAGCCTTGGAAGTGCACTCTTGTAGTTGTGTGGGTGCCAAAAGAGTTTCGGGAACTTTTGCTGAACTTTTGCTCCAGATCTTCTGGGGGAGTGACTGGGGAAAACCTTTGAGGCCACTGCGTCAGACTGGATGTTTGATTTATCTGACGTAGAGAAGAGTTTTTCCTCAAAAGAAGGGCCAAGGTCCTTTTCAGAGTGAGGCTTATAAACATTTTTTAACTTCTCTACTTTCAGGCCCTAGCAGGTCCAATCTGCCTAATGCATCTGGTATATCTAACCCATGCTACATAGCAGTCAGCGTCAAATTGTGCTTAGTTCTCGGTTCACTGCGAATGTTGACTACCATTGGTGCTTTGCACTTTTCTTTTCTGTGCTATTTTCACTTAAATCTTTGAAAATTCCTATCTATGGTTCCTTGTATTGGGTGTTTGTCATTTTGGTGATATTTAGTTCAATAGATTTTGCTCTAATTCTTTTTTGTTTTTGTTTGGAGTGGTATTTTTATTGTGTAGTAGTTTCAAACTTAGAACTGTTTTGGTCCTTCTAGATGCTTTGTACAATTTCTCTGTGTTAAGCTTGTCTGCCCTATCCCATAACTACCAGGAGTTAGGCTAAGGGTTAAGTGACTGAAACCTCTGACTGGACCTAATTTTAGTGATTTTATTACTTGTATTGGACTTAAACTACCCCAACTAATAAACCACTTTCTAACAACATGTATTTGCCCTTTGAGGCCATCAAGAGAGTGAACCAGGTAGAGATGTCAAAATGATTCTTTAAAAATATTAATTCAGTGCACTACCAGTTGTCATTGCATGAATTGTTCTTCAACATCACCACTTTCTTGAGGCACAGTGAACCTAGAAAATGCCAAGTGTGAGCTTTGACATTTACAGCACCTACAAGAAATTATCTGTGAGGTATTATCTAGTATTACAAACATGAGATATGACCTCTTTTGTTTATAGCGCTTTCATATTTCAACCTCAAATATGACAAGTCCCTTTTTTTTCTTCTTTTTTTTTCTTCTTTGTCCTCATATAGCAATAGTTTGGAAATGGAGGTGTCGGGGGCCCATGTTGATTTTGTATTCCGACCTTTTGGGGCTTCTCCTGGGTAAACGCAACGTATGCGTGGAAAATCTCTGCTTCCCCTTTTGCACTTAAGCTCCTTTTTGTACAATTCCGGTGCAATCCAGTTCTGGGTTGAGCTAGTTATTTTGACTACTCTTTCAAGATCCACTTGAATGGTTCTATTGCATTGCTTAATCATTGGACTATACAATGCTTTCACCAATGTTAACATGTGAATTTAGGTCTTCCCAGATATTCCAAAATGTATTTGCCTTTCCCCTCTGCCCGCTTCTATCTAGTTTATTGATTCTTTGTAAAGACGCCACCCACTCTTTATGTGTTTGAGGTGTACCTTTTACCCAGTTAATACATATCTCTCTTCTTGCTAATAATATCAGTATGAACAAGATTTTTTCTTAGTCTGTACTCAGTTTAGTTACCTGGGCTATGTTCTGACTTCTCCCAAAAATAACCAAATCCATATTCATCTGTACCTGCCATCCAAATACAAAAAACAAAGTTTTACCCATCTATTCCCAGAATTCCTCAAGATGGGGGCACTGCCGAAACATGTGGAGGTCCGCACCGGGCTCTCCACACTTGGGGCAGCTCCTCTCCTCTTGGCCTCTGATCTTTGATAGCCTTTTCGGGGTCCAGTATGCTCTGTGGATAGTGAATAGATGGTTCCTTCTCAATGATGAAGATTTCACAATTTTCCAACAAGTAGCTATAGATACTTGCCATTCGTTCAAGATATTCAGCTCCGGCAGTACTTCTCCCCAGATCTTGTTTGGAATTTCAAAGTGATCCTCCCCTTCTTCAATAAGTGCCCAGTACCAGTAAGCTATTTCTTTTTTGGTGATCTTTTTTTCCTGCAGTATTTCCTCAATTATCCCACTTCCTTCTTCACTGTCTTTTAAGTTCTTGACCCAGCTGCTTATTTGGTAGTACTTAAATCTGGCGACCGTGCCCTGTATCTTTAGTTCGCCCCACTTTTGATGTTGTTTTCCTTCAGGGCGTTTGCCAGTCTGTCTTTTAGGCATTCCAGGGTTCCTGGGGAGTCCCATATGGGTGCGTACCTGCTGTAGTATGGTATTTTAAGTATCTTTCTCATTTGATGCCAGAGTGTTGCCGCCGCCTTTAAGCTTTTCAGTTTTATTTTCTTAAAGTAATTAGGATGGCTGTATTTGCATAGGAAGTGGCTTCCTTCCTTATTGACTATTGCTTTCAGGTGGTCGGGATACAGATCATAACTCTCTAAAAGTATCCTAATATTTTTTAATTGGAACGCTCTACAATAGTTTAACATATCTGGGCTAGCATTCCCTCCTTGTCCCTTTTTTTTTTATTATTTGTTTCCAGGCTATCCTTGCCCCTTTTGCAGCCCAGATAAAACTGCTTAATTCTCCTTGTAGTTTTTTTATTTGGTTGTGGTTAAATTCCAGTGGGATGGTGCTAAATAAATAAGTGAATTTAGGGAGTATGGCCATTTTTATTATGTTTGATCTTCCCACAAAAATAGCGGGAGAGCCCCCAATACTTTCAATAGCTTCCTTACTTGCTTAAAGGTTCTTTCAAAATTTTGGCTTGCAATTTCCTTGATGTCCACTGTGAGGTCTATGACCAAGTATTTTATTTTTTTATTTTACTCTGGTGTGTTGATAGTTGTTGTTCCACTGTAGGATTTCTGTTTTAGCTTTATTTGCTAGGTACCCTGATTCTGCTCCATATGCTTCTAGGATTTCTTCTATTTTAGGGAGGGAGGCCTCTAAGTTGCTCGTAAATACCATTAGGCCATCCACAAAGAGTGCAACCTTCTTCTCCCATCCCTGATGTTTAAATGGTGCAATTCCTTCCTCCTTTCCTAATATTTCTGCCAGTGGTTCAATGTACATGTCGAATAATAAGGGGGATAGTGGGCACCCCTGTCTTGTTCCTCTTTTTATCATTATGTAATCTGTTAACACCCCATTCACTAGCACCTTTGCTGTCGGCTTTTTGTATATCTGTTTAATTGCGTTCTGGAAGGTCTCTCCTATGTTGAATTTTGCCAGAGTTCAATTTAAAAAAGGCCCGCTTACCCTGTTTAATGCTTTAGCAATGTCCAGTGTTAAAATCGATAGTGGGGTTGCGTGGTTTATTGCAATGTCTATTGCGGTGATGAGTTCATGTGTCAATTCATGTATGTATCTTCCTCCAATAAAGCCTTTTTGATTTGTGTGAATTACGAGCCTGCAATCTTTCCGAGTCTTTTTGCTAAAATTTGAGTATAAACCTTGTAATCAGCATTTAGGAGTGATATAGGCCTATACGACTCACTTCTCGTGGTGTCTTTCCCTGGTTTAAGTATAAGGTTAATAGTTGCGTCATTCCAGGAGGGTGGGAGCGTCCCCTGTGTTGTGAATATTTTGTTGAGCAGTTCCATCATGGGGTAGCCAATACCTCTCTCAGATGTGTATACAGCTCATTTAGGAGTGCATCCAGTCCTGCCGCCTTACTTTTTAAAAATTTCTTTAAGGTTTCTAGAAGCTCTTCTTTGGATATCCCTTGATTAATCTCTGCTCTTTGTTCTTGAGAAAACTCTGGGAGGGTTATTTTTCCCAGCACTGACTGTACCTGATCTTCCGTGGGTGCCTTGTCCTCCGAGTACAGTTCGCTAAAGAAATTTACGAACTCCTTCCTAATTTCTTTTTCTTCTGTGGTATACTGTTGATCTTTTATCAGTATCTTTTCTATCTTATTACGCATTGCCTCTGTTTTGAGTTTCCACGCTAATAGTTTCCCACATCCTTCCCCATATTCGAAATGTGATATTATGTTTGCTTCCCATTTATCTTCTACAATTGATTCAAGAAAATCTGCCAATTGTGTTTTTTTGTAGTTCTCTCTTCCTCAATGCTGATTTTCTCTTGCTCTGTGGTAGTGGTCCTATTTAGCTCAACCTCCAGTGATGTTATCTCTTCTTCTAG
Organism: Triturus cristatus; assembly: GCF_964204655.1. NCBI lineage: Eukaryota > Metazoa > Chordata > Amphibia > Caudata > Salamandridae > Triturus > Triturus cristatus. Next base: position 224,082,869 of record NC_140584.1, read on the forward strand.
TTCTCGTATCTTGTTTTTTCTATACTTGTTTTTATATGCCGCAAGGCTAGTTATTCTTCCCCTGATAAAGGCTTTATATGCCTCCCAGGCGATTTGTTTTGTAGTCCCTTCTTTATTTATTTGGAAGTCCTTGGTATCATTTGCCAAAGCTTCTTTGCAGCTTTCATCTAAAAAGATTCCCCTGTCCACCGTCCATCTGTTAGTTGGTGCAGAACTTTTTAAGTCAAGGTGTAGGTTCACAGCAGAATGATCTAATAACTGTGCTAGTACGTGTTCTACCTTTCGTGTTGAATTTAGTAGGCCTCTGTCTATTAAAAAGTGGTTAATTCTTGATGCATGTCTCAATCTCTTATTTTGCAACGTGAGGTTGATGAGTTTATTACCTTTCACCCTCCATGCATCCATGATCCCGAGATCTTTAATATAAAGGTTCACCCACTCCCTCTTTTTTGATAGGTTTGGACCATATTTGGGTTGGAAACTGTCTTTTTTTGGATCTAGAATTATATTAAAATCCCCCCCATTATTATTAGGAGTTGAGAGTAAAGTTTTTGGAGTGGTTCTGGATCGTCCATGTTAGGCCCGTAATACCCAACCACTGTGTATAAACTGTTATGTATCTTTAACTTCACCTTCACCTATCTCCCTTTTTTGTCTACTTCTGTGGATTTAACCTGTGCTCCTAGTGATTTCTTTAATAAAACTGCCACCCCTTTCACATTGCAATCTTGATTTGTGCATACCCACATATCTAACCACTTTTGATTTTTAAGGAATTTCTCCCATTCTTCTTTTAGTAAGTGTGTTTCTAGCAAAATCATTATATCGCAATATACTATTTTTAGGTATTCCAATATTTTGGCCCTTCTTTTCCTTAACCTGAGTCCATTAACATTCCATGACATCATTTTAACTGACATTACCCTACTTTATTTTGCACCCATCTGGTTAGTGGCTCCCTTACTGTTTTCTGTTACACATGACTGGGCTCCTTCTCCCTTATAATGCTTAATTTGGACATGTTATTTTTTGTCTATATTTCCCCATTTTGCTCCCCACCTCGTGTATTTTTTTGTTTTGACAGTTTTGACAGTTTCCTTCTTTGTGCCCCCCGCCCCTTTCCCCCCCTGGAGAAGCCTCCCCTACCTCTGCTTGGGGCGTTCCTTGGCCCCTTTTTGACTTCCTCGCACTTGTATCTAATTTGTCTTACTCTGTCTTACTTGATCCTACATTTTTGATTTAATTTGTTCTATGAAGCATTCTACCTCCTTAGGGCCTCTAATGTTGCGCAATGTTTTTGCCACATTATTCTTAGTGCAGGAGGGAATCGCATTTGGACTGTTGCACCTAGTGATTTCAGCTGTTGTATGTATTGGCCAAGCTGCCATTGCCTGTCCTGCGTTGCCTTTGAAATATCTGACCTGATTCTACACGACCAATTGCTTTGGGAGAATAAACCTGCTTTCAGGCCCTCACTTAATATTCTTTCTTTAAGTGTGTAGGTCTTAAAATGCATGAGGATCTTCCTTGGATTATTCCTCCCAAATGGGCCCCGATGTACTCTCTGGATGTCCTCTGCGAGATCAACGGAATTTGTCCAGGGAATTATTTCACTAAGTACTTTGATCATAAAGGTTTTAATGTCCTCTCCTTCCAAACCTTCAGGGACATTTAGGATTCTAAGATTGTTTTCCTTGCCTGGTTTTCCATCGATTCCAATCTGTCTCATAGAATTTTATCTGAAGCTTTGAGCTGGTCCATTTCCTTTTTATTTTCCTCCACCTTTTTGCTTAACACCCCTCCTTCCAATTCCACTGAAGTAACTCTCTCCATGAGCGTATTTATTTTCTGGTCCATTACCTCATATTCTTCCTGAATTTTTATCTGTTTTTTTCCTGATGTCATGAAGTTGGATCTCATTTCTCTCATCATGGTGGTCATCATGTTTTCCATAGTAGGGAGGTTTCCTCAGGATTCTTGGTGCTAGCAATTTCCATGGCAGATTTTGTGGTGTCCGTTCTTGGCTCTTGTTGGTCGAGCGTTTCTAAAATGTTGTTCCTGTTGCTGTTGCTAACTGTTGACATTTTTCCTGCTATCTCCTCTCATGGAGTCTCTACCTGTCTTCCAATTTGGGTTTTATTATAATGTTTTTCCACCTTCTGGAACTCCTGTACTGTAAAAAAAGACTTTAAGGAGGGTGTTATCTTTTGTTTTTTCGAACCCAATGTTTTAGGCTTGGCCTGACTCGCTCTAGATGCAGGGGGTTGTAATTTCCCTGCTGTGGTTTGTCTCTTCATCTTTCTTGTACTTTTAGGGACAACAGGGGGGGGGGGATTGTTTCGGAGGTAGATGGGAAGGTTTTAATTTGTGCGCATAATTTTACTATCTCTGGATTATGTTCTGGTTCTCCTTTCTCCACTGGGGAATCTCTGCTCCTTAAAGAATAGCCTGTGACTTCCCTTTGTTGTCTTACTGTTGTTTTTGTTACAGTTAGCCCCTGTGGGGCTGTTCGTACCTTAGCTTCCTTGTTCCCTTTAGCGTTTGCCACTTTTACCACTTTTACCACCTTCGCCCCCACCTGCACCTACTCCAACTTCAATTCCAACTCCAGCTCTAAAATCTGTGGTTTAGTTTGTGGTTTAGCCTGAAACTCGGTTTGATGTGACCAACTTGAGTAGATTATATATCTTGACGTGGAAGTACCCAATCTCTGCTCCCAAGATACGACCCTCAGATTACAGTTAGTTTGGCATGAGTCTTGGTATTGGCATTGGCATTCTGTACACTGTGTGCCTTGCCACCCAAATGCAGTGTTGTTCTGACCCCCCTCTTCTTCACCTACCCGTGAAATTTGATGCCTCCGATTGTCGCTTCCTTTTTGCGGCAAGGAGGGTGGTCTGGACGCTCTCCTCCTGTATGCTACTCGTGCCGTGGCTCTTTGGCAGGTTCGACGCTCTGTAGTTGCCTCAGCCCACACAGGGATCACGCAGCAGCGTGGGACCCCTATCACCTCCACTTTCACTTTCTGCTTGCTTCCCCCTTCGTGTGGCACAGCTTACTGCAGCTCGCTGGTATAGCTGTTTTTCCCTGCTACTGCTGGTGTGTGTCGCCTACGCTGACCAGGAAACGGCTCGGCCCACTCCTTCCGCACACAATCCCGGGGCAGCTCCGCCCTGTGCTCCCCTGCTCTGCTGCTCCACCTCTACTCTCCGACCTTCCGACCCTTCATTTTTCTTCTGGTCGGTTTGCCTTGTATTTTACTTTTTTAACTGCTTCTTCGAGTATTTGGAGTTTTATAACTTTGCAGGCATATTATGGCTCTTGGTTCAATGTGCTGATTCGATCCATCCTGCTCTGGTCCTGCACAAGCGGGTTTTCTGCTTTTTATTTGCGAGCGAGCGTGGAGCTCACGACCGAGCTCTCTTAGCCGGCCGCCATCTTCTCCTCCAAAGAAATGACTCATCCCTTACTTAAAGTAATGCATGGCAGTGGACTGGCACTACTTTGCAATAAATGTGAATTACTGTCACCCACATATAGTATTTTGGATATCATATTTAGCAGACAGCATATGATTATACCCTGATAATGTCAATGAAGTTGAAGCTGCTATTGTGGACAATTTACTACTTCACAACACCCAGAAGACAACCTCTACAAGATCACCTGATAGGTAGCTCAAACTGAGAGTGTAATGAAAGCCAAAAGGAAGACATATATGAACTGTCAACTGCAATCTCAGAAAACCATTATAAAATCACTGGACTAGCTGAGGAAGCCATTCCTACTGGATTTGGAGCCATTCTACTACAACAGCAAAGCATTTGATGAATATGCATCTATATCTTATGCCAAACAATCCCTCATGGCTGCAGAACACAACTACTTAGACATTTATAAAGCAGCAGACCCATTTTTTGGGGTTTGTCACCACTCTCACTTAAAAAACATCTATGGCAATACATTGTAAATGTCCACGAACTGTACACACTTGTTTTTCTTTTCGAGGGATAACCATCCAAACATACTGAAAGATAATAAACATTGATTCACAAGAAAAGTCATTCAAGTGCTATGCATAAACTGAATCAGGAAACCCAGGAGGATACCTGTCTTGCACTCCAGGCAAGAGACGGCTGTGGAAAAAATTCAAGATTCTGAAGTTTGCTCAGTCATCAAAGCTTCGAGGGAAAAAAATGACAATGGTTTCGGGGCCCTGATACTGAAGTACAATCAATGATGAACTACTCGCTACAGAGCACAAAGAAAAGCTCTTGCATCAATCATTACTAAAGATAACACAAGAAAACACTGGATCCTGGTGTATGCCAATTTTGTTAGCTCCCTGGATAACTTTTATCTTATGACCAGGGCTGATGATTCTAACAAGCACCCAAAGCACCCAAAGGGCACAAGAATCAAGGGCGTACTATTGGCACACACTCTTCATGGAGAAGTCAGAACAGACAATGGGGCATTTTTTAAAACATGTGCATTTTATGCTTATCGATAATCTGTAAACATTAAAACATGCAGGATATAACCAATTGTCTGAAGCTATCAGAGTGGCTGAATACTTCATCAGAACACTGTGAAAAGCTATCCATGCTGCAGGACTTGAGGGAGGTGTCAGATAATTTTCTTAGAGAATTTGGGAACATGATACTTGTCTCAACCAACTTCACACCTTCATCTATTGTGAAGAGTTGGGCAGTTGTGAAGTACATTTCTTGCCATGACTGTGAAAAGCTAAAATGGACCATAACCAACAACCTTTCAATGGTTCAAAGGTACCACCATTAGAAATTGAACACGCTAGTCACAGAAAGAGGTCCCCACAAATAAACAGGTAATGGGATGAGTACTGGGGCAAGATCTCCACTCAGGCAATCCATTTATGAGACCATATCTACACATGCACTGAAGAGTAGCTGCTAGGGAGACACTATGAGTAAAGCTCTGCAATAGGATAACACTGTACCTCAAAAGATCTCGCATTTCAAAAGATTTACAAGAACTGCGATGTTAGTCAATTCCTCAAACCACACTGATGCACGTGCTCAGTACTTTGGTAACTTTCGGAACAATGGAGCAGGCAGTGCAGCAGGTTTAGCTGCAAAGACGCACATCCTTGCAACCCATAGACCAGTTGTCCCTGACTTTGTTTTCAAGTCAACTGTCTGGGTCATCGACCACCATGACACCCCAATCCCATGTACGGACTCTACCTCTACTCTCAATAATGTTCAAAACATTTGGACTTATAAGTTTGGTGAGCAGAGCACTCCCTCACTGCATGGCATATGTCCTGCTCACTTATTACAATGACATTATAGACTATGGTGCTTGTAATATAGTGGACAGAGTATCAACCAGGTACAGTATAACCTAATGTAATCTAATATTGTTTTTGTGAATGCTGCATTCCGCAAGACTCAGAAACGTAGCTTATTTATGTCTATCTGTCACTGGCATAGCTTACGTCATCATTTTAATATAGGCATATAAAGTGCACCAGGATATCATGATGCTGTCATAAGACATGCTACTGCATGACAGACTTTCATATCAAGCAGCAGAATGGCAGTGTCTCTTAATGAGAAACAATTGTACTGTAAAAAATGACTGATTGCAGAGCACTCGAAATTACTATGAATGTGCAGGGTTGCAGCAGCTTCGCCAAAGGTGCTTCTGTCTTCTTTTTAAATAACAACCTTCCACTCTATAATTTGCTGACTTTCAAAGACTCTGACATTTTATATGTCGTTTTTTCAGTTCTATAGGATTTGGTGTCTGCTTATTATCTTTGAACTTTACTATATTGTCTAGAGGACAAAGAAAAATCATATTCAGTGGACTTTCAGACTGTGTGACAAAACAAAATGAATCTGAGTAATAAGGTGTACGTCATACACAGAAACTTTATAGAATCAAAAATACTTTAATATACTTACAACATTTTGAGAGAGAAGGCAACGCATTACACTTTTTAGAAAATACCCAGAGCTTACTTTGTAAATTAAACATTTCTCCAGAAAAATACAAATTACACGTATCGTGAGTCCTGCATAATGTTATTCACCATATTTACAAAATAAATGAATAGATTAGAACGCTTTCACAGTCTTCGCTTTGGAATAGAAGGAGAGCCCACTTGATTCTTCAATTAAAAATAGACTGCCAAGCTAAAACTTAATTACCTTGCAACAATATAATTTTTACAATCATTTCAAAAGGAAAACTGCTTGATCGTAGGCCAAAGGAACATAAAATATTTTGCATAATGGCAGTGACATTTTCAACTATTGTCGTATATTGTAAGTAAAACGAAGATAGTGTATTATTTAAAAAATAACTCAACCTTGTCTGAATTTTAAGCACGCCTATAATTTGAAAAAATGAACTTGTTGTTTTGGAAATTGATTTCATGTAAATATACTTAAAATGTCGATACCTGTTTCTCAGACCTTTTAATTTAAGTGCTTATTGCCTTTAGTGATTCTCATATTGCTCCTCTAAGCGTCAGTGCATGCTTCGAAATCTTTTTTTTTTTTTTTTAGTTTTTCACCTGAAAGAAATATTTTGCACGCAAGACTGAAAGATGCGGCACTATGCTTAACAGAACCTCAAAATGCTGGTTATTTAATGCATTATGATGTTTCATTTACAGATAGCCCTTGTATCAGCTAGAGATGATTTCCAGAGTAGACCTATGTTACCCAACACTCTACCTTCCCTGCCAAAGGTCTGGGGCCCTCATTTATGGCATTTTGCCATAAGCAGTTCAGCAAGGCACCTTGCTCCACTGGCCAAAGCCAAAGTGAAAGGGTAGGAATACCTGGCATTTATATAACACTGTGCAATCCCATCCTTTCTCACTACCCTGGTGCCATTTCGGCAACCTAGCGCCTACATAGGCAGCTGCATGCAGTGTTGTGTTGTGCAATGCAGCACACATAGAAACAGGAAAATACAAGGATAAATAAACATATTTCTCCTTGTTACGCCTCCCTACTGGAGGCGTATGGATTTGGCGCTTCCCCAGATGAACATGATTTTGTAAATCTGGGACAGTGTCAAAATCCATGGGTGTTGCATGGGAGCACCCATCGCAATGCCCATGGAATGCTTCCCGGGCGCAGTGTAAGGCGACACAGCAATTTGTGCTGCATTGCCTTATTCAAGATTTATGCGGCCACTCAAAGCCATGCAGGGTGGCTTGTGTGGATGCATGAATCGGATTGAGAGCCCTGTGTCACACATGTACCTATATACATGGTGCAAAAGTGATGCAGGGCTATCAGAAATAAGTCCCTGGGTGTTTTTTTCACCCTCTTGTGTGTAGTGGTCCTTCAGTAATGAGGTTGTTAAAACTTAAAACATGGAGTCCCTACAGATGATCAACAGACGAGATGCTACATTTTGGCAACAAGATACGTAATATAACAAATAAGTATATATAGGGGTCTCTGCAGGGCTGGAAAGCTCAATACAGCTATGCAATGAGGCTCCACGAAGGATTGTGATGCATGCACAGGGACAAGAAAGGTCTGCCATTGGTTAACCACCCTCTAGTCTGCCACCAAGTTACATCAATACTTGCTGCTCGACAGGAGGAGCTCAGTGAGAATGTGGGCAGACTGTGAGGCTGTGATACACAAGAGGAGCCTCAGACCAAGTATGGCACAGGGTCGGCAGCACTACTATGTGTAGTTTGACAGCCTTTAATGCACAAAGTGCATTTTCACAAAACAAGAGTGGAGACTGGTGAGAGCAGACTAACACTGGCAACTGTGAGGAATCAACCTAATCATTAATTTGACCGGCAATATTACTTGCTTCTCATGTCCATCTCTTTACTTCTTTACTATTTCCCCATAAAATGTCTCTGCTACATATGTCCTGTAACTTCTTCCCTCATGTTGTCACCATGCTTTCCTTTCGAATCTCTCTTTCCTGCTGTCTTACTTCTTTTAACCATCCATTCCAATTTACCCTGTGGACGCCTTCTGCACCTCCATCTCCATTTTTATAATCACAAGGTCATCCTGCCATGTAACTTACCCACCCATTCCTGTCACCAACATCCTATTGCATCAGCTTGAAAACAAGAGACAAACAGGTCACACCTTTTGATTTAATCCAATCCTGCCTGCTATGCTCATATTTTACATTAGCTCACCCCTTAACCTTCCTATTGTCAGCACCTTCTGCAATCTCCACTCTACTTCTCTCCAACTAAGACTGCTTATTTCACTTCCTTGCTATCACCTCCACGAGGCTCACACACTCCTCCAAATTACATAAAATATCTGCTTCACTTTTGGGTACCCATTGATGCAACTCTCACTAATGCCTATCCATTTCCATTCTAATTCTTATTGTCACTCAATCATATACCGGAACAAACATGTGACCTGAATCTTCAATATTGCAAAGTCAGACCCCCAAATCTTAGCATATGTGAAAACATTATACACCGCACCTAGAGCCCCAGTGAGAGTCAATATTGTGCTGTCAGATCAATTCACGATCGAACACAGCATTCAACAGAGGTGCCTGCTCCTACCCCTGCTGTTTTGCCTAGCGATACAATCCTTAGCGGAATGGGCCACAATGGGCAACCCCGGGATGGGCACTGAGGAACGCATATTGCCATACGTGGATGATGTTCTTCTCTTCCTACGAACCGACTAGTGTTTGAATAATGTAAAGTTATATGGAGGAATCTCTGGCCTTTCTATGAACTGACACAAACCAGTCCTGGTCACAGTGGGTGTCACACCCATAGGGGCACAATAAACAACAAAACTTCTATTGCAGACCAGTAGTTTTTTTTTAACTTAGAATTTAAGTATCACTGCCCCACTGAGAGAATAAGGAATTACAAATGCTCCCTTGAGAAGCATATTGGCCTAAGAGCTGCACAGATAGGCTGCTGTAGTAATATACTTGAATGCATATTGTGTAATAAGCATTAGAACTGTAGGTATAGAATGTATTACATTAGTTAGAGTGTTGGGAATAGAATCTTAGAAGGACAGTTGTGGTTGAAGTCTTCGTGGAAGTAGCAGCACCCTTTTGTATCTCTGTGCTTACTTTAAATAAAAGAAGACTTAAGGAATAACCAACTTCATGTGGAATGTTACTACAGATTTGGCGACGATACTGGGATCTTTCTACGCGGCAGTTCAACTAGTGCCTACGGTGTTTCACCGGAGATCGGGTAATTTAAACGGAGTTTATTCGGAAAAAAAAAACCAAAACACCGAGATTGAATCTAAAGCTAGAAGCTCATCAAATCTGGTAGATTCCAAAGCATTTTTTTTGGGCATCGTTTTCCAAGTAAGGCAGTCTTACCGCATTGATTCAACGGCGTTTACTGGTTTCAGCGTGTCATTTCAAAAGACGCGTTCGAGTGCTCCCGCGCATCGTCCATTGTGATTTCCTTCAATGTCAAGGTTTGCAACGTGATGCAACGCGTTGCCCTGACGGTACGTGTAATCATCAAACCACGTCAGGGTGCGCAAAGGTCACGCTCGGCGGCCATCTTATTACAGGAAGTTGTTTCCACATTGGAGAGATCGGGAGTAAATTCACGCATTTGAGACACAAAGAATGTAACCGGAGTATTTCAAAAGGTTAATCCATACAGTACTGTAATTGTTTTTTTTCTCCTATTACTATTACTTTCTACAAGGGTGCTGCGCTGTACATTTAATACAATACATACATTTTTTTGTTATTATTTTTTTTTTCAAGTATTAAGAAACTCTTTATTATACACAGACTTGCCTTACAATTATTTCTGGTTGTTGTGGTTAAGCATTACGTCCATATGTCTGCCACAAGTTCAAGTGCTGCTCCTCGAGAAACCTCCACCCACGCAATGCATATTAATCCACCAAGAGAGTTCTGATCTGTCCCAGGTGAGCCACCTGTTGCCTGGAGTGACTGGAAAGAGCACTTTATTAATTATATTGCAAACCTGGAAGACGTAAATGGTACATTTTCACCGGAAAGAAAAAAAATAATCCTCATGATGTGTTTGGGACCAGAGGGACTTCGGGTGTATAACCAATTGCAAAAGCAGGACAGGACTGGAGGAGACATAGATGTTTTCAAAGCAGCTGTTTTAGATCTGGATGATTATTTTTCACCAAGTGTTTGCATCACTGTTACAAGGCATTCGGTCTTCCAAAGGAAACAAGACAAATACGAAAGTATTGAATATTATGTGGCAGTGTTAAAGAAACTAGCTGTCAAGTGCAGATTCGCACAACTTCATGACGAACTCATACGTGATCAGATTGTCATGTATGCAAAAAACAAAGCGATACAAGACAAATTATGGGTAGAAGGTGAAGGATCATTAAAAGAGATTATTGCTATGGTAAAAAAAGCTAAGCTAACAGAGCGATGTTCTAAAGCGTCGTTAGCTAATGAAAAAAAAGAGGGTGAAGTTGTGAACAAAATTTCAGAAAGTAAAGTTAGTCACAAGAGTAATAAGGAGTGTAAAACAAGTAACAGCAAGGAAGAAAACGAATTAAAAAAAAATTCTGATTTAGTGTGTTACAGATGTGGTAGTCATTCGCATCCAGCTAACTTTCAAAGGTGCCCTGCAAGATCTACTAAATGTTTAGTGTGTGGCATAGTAGGACACTTTGCAAAGGTATGCAGAAGGAAAGCATATAAGGGTAATAAAGGTAAAGTGGCGTGTGTTCAGGAGACTGAATTTGACGATACTTCATCTTCAAGTGATGAAAACATACAAAACCATATCACCGCGAAGAAGAAGGTTGTTTTAAACATTTCAGATTCTTCTTCTTCGAAACTGTTATGTCAAGTTTCTTTGGGTGGGGTGTCTATTCAATTGGCAGCTGACTCTGGGTCACCTTACACTATTATCGCTCAACATGTATGGGAAGAACATTTCATATCACAAATCGGTAGTTGGTTAGAACCACCTGATATTGCTCCTGAGAGCTATAATGGAGAAAGAATTGATATTCAAGGTTTCAGGCTATTAGTGTTCAGATTTAAGGGCAGACATACCACTGGAAAACTCTATGTTGCAAAGGACGGGCCATCCGTTTTGGGTTGGATTGACCAGAAAAACTTGGATATCATTCTGGACCCCAATAGCAAGGAACAAGTGTTAGTCTCTTGTGAAGGGGAGAACACTAAAAAATGGGTTCTTGACAAATTTGCTTCCGTTTTTTCTGGGCAAATAGGTAAACTTAAGGGTTTCACTCACCAGATTCAGCTCAAAGATGGTGCCGTACCAAAGATACATAAAGCAAGTAACATACCATTTATTGTTAGAGATCAAGTTAAGTCAGAATTGGACAAATTGTTAGGGTCAAACATTATTGAGACAGTGGAAGCAGCTGAATGGGTTTCTCCATTGGTCGTAGCACGCAAGGCCAATGGAAAGGCCCGGTTATGTGTTGATTTAAGATATTTGAACAATCAAATACTTATTGACCAGTACCCACTCCCTAGGATAGATGAAATGTTGTCATTGACAAGAGGAGCCAAGTGGTTTTCCACGCTGGACTTATCGGCAGCGTACCATCAAGTAGTTCTTGATCCTGATAGCAGACATTTGACAACATTTTGTACTCCTTTTGGGTGTTTTAGGTTCAAACACATGCTGTTTGGGTTGGCATCAGCCGCGGCAGTATTCCAAAGATTAATGTCTAGACTATTCGGACATATGTCTGAAGTCATTTTCTTCCAAGATGACATTTTAGTTATGGGAAAAAGCAGAGCACATCATGATTCTATTCTCAGGGAAGTCCTTAAAATCTTAGAGAGCAATGGATTAGCAGCCGAGTTGAACAAATGTAGATTCGAAGAGAAGTCAGTTACATACTTAGTGCACGAAATTAGTGAATTCGGTATCAAATCAAAACTAAATTAATTGATGCAATTATTAATGCTCCGGAGCCCAAATCAAAGGATGAACTCAGATCCTTTCTAGGATTGGCTGAATTTTATTCAAAGTTCGTCAATCAATTCTCGCAGAAAACGTATGAGATGCGTCTATTAATGAAAAACAAAACACCATTTGTTTGCAGTGATGTGTGCAAAAAAGCTTTTCAAGAAATAAAGTTGGGTATTGCTAATGCTCCTACTTTGCAAGGGTTTGACCCATCAGCCGACACGTATCTCACCACGGATGCTAGCGGTACTGGTTTAGGGAGTGTTCTCTCGCAAGTATCGGCCCAAGGTAAAGAGCTTGTCATAGCCTTTGCTTCACGTTCCTTGTCTCCTTCTGAAGAAAAATATTCTGTCATCGAACGTGAGACTTTGGCTTGTGTATGGGCGATGGAACACTTTAGGAAATTTTTATGGGGAAAAAAATGAACCCTCCGATCTGATCATAAACCATTAACCAAAGTATTAACGACAGAGGGGTTATACAGTGCCTCGGCAAGAATTGCAAGATTATCTATCAGTCTTCAGGATTTTGTGTATGAAGTACAGTATGTTCCAGGAGCCAAAAATGTCACTGCAGATTTTTTAAGTAGACTTTCTTTACCTTTGAAATAAATTGATCAAAGCCCATGGAATGACTGTTGTGTTGCTGGAGTGTTTTCTGAGCCCCTTAATGTATCTAAGGATGAATGGGAATCAGAATTTACAAACGATCTGGTCTTAAAAAGTGTTGTGGATAAAATTACTAACGGTTTGCCCACACATTCCAAATCTGATTCACAGATTAGACCATTTTGGGAAATTAGGAATGAATTGAGTATGGATGATGGTTTTGTGTGTCGAGGTGAAAAACTCATTCCACCAAAAGCTATTCGTACAAAAATCATTAACATTGGTCATGAGGGTCATACGGGAATCTCTAGAACAAAGAGAAATATTAAAGCATTATATTGGTGGCCTGGAATTAATCTGGAAATAGAGAGATGTATTCGTGAATGTGTTGATTGTGAAGGTGCAGACAAAAGTCAACAAACCCTGAATCCACCCATGTCTTCATTAGGGTGTCCTAGGTTGCCATGGGAAGAACTGGTTTTAGATATTATGGGACCTGTAATTTGGCTAGATGGTACCACTAAATATGTTATAGTGTTACTGGATTTGTTTTCAAGGTGGATTGAATTGAAAGTGGTTGAAAGAGTAAATACTGAAGTTGTAATCAAATTTTTGGATGAATATTTTCTTAGAGAGGGTTTGCCTTCGTCTCTCTTAACAGACAACGGAGTGCAATTTAAATCAGATATCATGAAAAAATGTATGGAAACAACTGGCATTAGACAAAAGTTCACAGCCCTGTACCATCCAAAAGGGAATTCTGTTGTTGAGAGAGTAAATAGAGTCATAAAAGGAACTTTACAATTGGCCAACAAGGGGAGGAAAGACTGGTATGCTGAACTTGATAAAATGTGATGGTCCTACAGAATAACGGTGCATGACACTTGTGGGGAAAGTCCATTTGGATTAATGAGAGGCAGGTTCCCTTATTGCAAAATTAATCCAGTATGGATGGGCAGAAGTAAAAATACACGTGGGATTGTACAAAAGTTAGGGAAAATATGTACAAATCACAAAATAAGAATAAGATGTATTTCGACACTAGACATGGTACTAAAAATGTTGATGTGAAAGTGGGTCAATTAGTGAGAGTTAAAAATTAAAAAAAAGTTGGAAAACTACAATCACGTTTTTCTGATCCAAGGACTGTCACCAAGGTGATGAGGAATACGGTGATGTTAGACGATGGCACAATTCATCACATGAGTCGTATTGCATTGGCCAGACTTCTTGACTCAGAAAATAATTCCAACAAAGAAAGTATGGGTCTTAATTTCTGGTGGTTGAGTCTTTTAGCTTGCGTTGATCCTAGCATCAATCTGAATGACAATGGAGGAATGGAATCTGGTAGTACTGATTTGGACCCGAATAGCTCAGTGAGTCCTAACACTCAGGATTCCTCACCTCCAGGGTCCACAGTGTTGTCAGATAGTGGAAATGGGATTCTGCCTGTGTCCACCAGATGTGGTAGAAAAATTGTTGCACCTACATTTTTACAAGATTTTGTTTGTGATTAAGAATATGTATTTAATGTAGTCGTTTCTTGCAATGTTATTTTATGAAAAAAAATTTATAAATAGTTTTTTTTGTTGTTTTGAGTGTTTAGGAGGAGAGATGTGTAGTAATATACTTGTGTGCATATTGTGTAATAAGCATTAGAACTGTAGGTATAGAATGTATTACATTAGTTAGAGTGTTGGGAATAAAACCTTAGGAGGACAGTTGTGGTTGAAGTCTTCGTGGAAGTAGCAGCACCCTTTTGTATCTCTGTGCTTACTTTAAATAAAAGAAGACTTAAGGAATAACCAACTTTGTGTGGAATGTTACTACAGCTGCCCTGCCACTCTCATTCATAGGCAGGAACGCTTTGTATAAAATGATTGGCGTACTCATAATGCTTTATTCCCTCCAAAACTGCACATGCACTAAATCAAATCGTTTTTAAGATAAACTGAGATCAGACATATAATGTCCTGTGACATGATGTAAACTATGTCACCTGGCAAGTGCTCATTGTTCAAAGCACAACAACCTTAACAGGTTATATTACAGGATTCCGGAGAGGTCAATTGGGCTGAGCAGAGGAGCAGGCTGGGGTGTTTCAAATAAAGCTCTTACCTGAACAGGCTGCACAGACATCCTCTACATTAATAAGGGACACTTTACATTGGTTACAAGGATGTGACAAACACCTCAATGGCTACTCCTAACTGGAATGAAAGTTGACACGGCTTGCTGAGGAATTGCTGAGACGGAATGCTTAACAAGGTGTGGCACGCTTAACAAGCTGTGGCTGGGGAAAAAACCCAGAGCAAGCAGAGCAGCATAATTTCATGGCAAGACTGGAGGCTCATATTATGCTTTCTTATCTCGCCTGAATTCCAATAGCAGCCAAGATAAGTACTAAAACTACAGTTCCCAGAGGGCCAAGCAACCCAACTGGCCAATGGGAACGCAATAAAACAGAACATCGTTACCTATCGGGCAGTAGTAACATGTATAACGTCATAACTGACTGCGAACAATCCTCTTTTCTTGCTGCTCGCAGTCAGATAAGTGCTTTCTCTTCGTTGCTCCATTGTTATATGCTTTTATTTTATTGCTTTTAGGTTAACTGTGGCATTTGCTGTGCTCTGTATTACATTATTTTCGATATTGTGGCTTTGCGCTTCACTATTTGTGCTGCTTGACATTTTATCTCCCGGTTACACGCTAAGCTGTTTGCCGCTCGCTCGCGCGTGTTGCCTGCTGTGTGTAACGCATTACGCGGCGGCTGCTTTTAGCGCACGGTGGCTGTTTGTCATAATTTATTTATTTCCCTCACCTCGCGTCTTCCTTCCACATGACGTTTCCGACTTCTGCTGCCTCACAGAGCTACGTCCTTCGGTCCCCTTCAGCACCGCCTCTGGGGGAGTGGCTTCTGGTGGTTTTCTGCCTTGTTTCCATGCCTTCATCTCCCGGTTTCTCATTTTAACCCTTTCCTCCCAGCGTTTCACATAAAACTTCTACCAATAATGGAGCTGGATAGCTCACCTGCCTCTCACCTGAATAATGAGGAAGGCGAGGCCTTAAAAAGCAATTTGAATGCATTTGTCAACAGTTCTGTAGCGTTTTTCTAAGGGCATGGAAAATTCAATGCTCAGTCTGTTGTCCAAAGCTTTGGCCCACTCTGAGGGATAGCAGAAAATGAAAGTTGGTACCCTCTGTGTCTTCGAATGTCTCTAAAAATGCGTCACGCTTAATTGGTGAAGCGTCTTCGCACCAGACTGAGGACTCTGTTCCTCCCAGGCCTCCTACCAAGGAGGGGTTATTATCTTCTGATGGTAAAAAGAAATCTAAATCCAAACACGTTGAGGTGCCTAAAAAGTTGGTGATCTCCACCATTATGGACACAGATGGGTATATGGATGACGCAGACGACGATTTATTTGAAATCTTTGATATTTCAGACCTGCCTTCTCCCCCCTCTAAGAAATTCAAAGCTGACCCCTTTGCTTTTACTCCGGTGTTAGATTCTGAAGGCGCCCCCATGTTTGATCCTTCCCTTATCCGTCACCATAATTCTACGGAGTGGTTTCCAGCTTCGTATGTTGGCAATTATATTTCAGCCAGACTTCGGCTTCCCTTCATAAGTAAGCTAAAATCTGAACGTCCTAAACCTTCTTTACCTTCCAACATCACTGTTGCTCCTTCCATTGACCAACCTCTGCTTACTTTTTTCTCCAAATTTGGCAAAGACCCCTGTAAGGGGGTGGATAAAGCTTGGTCCACCTGCCAGGACAAGCTTTTGGACATTGTGGGCCCTTTGGCTCGCATTTTCGACTTGGCAGAAGCTGCTCGCTTGGAAGGTCAGGATTTGAATGCTGAAGGCATTTCTTTGTGGGTCCAACACACCTTCTGTCTTTTAGGCAACGCCAACGCTGCTACCACCCATGAACGCCGTAAAGGGCTTCTTATCAAGCTTGATGCAAAGCTAGCTAATCTGGCTCCTCTTGATCCTGGCATTAAATCAGATGGACTTTTGTTTGGGGATTCCTTGGTTAAGGACCTCAGTAAATTCGTCACTACCGTCGCCTCTTTGGATAAGGCTAAATATCCATTAAGAAAGTTTTTTCCCCTCGGGTTTTTGGGCCGGCTGCCAGAGGCAGGAGTTGCTCTTCCGGCCGCTCCTATCCAAATCAAGGCTCCAGAGGTTCCTTCAACACAGGCTACCAGGAATACAAACCTCAGTTCTACCCACAACGAGGTTGTGGATATAGAGGTCGTGGACAAAAGAATTTCCGTCACAACAGCAACAACCAACAAGGTAGGTCCTCCCCCAGTGGGGGGTCATTTGAGACTCTTCATCCAAAAATGGCACACTCTCACCTCAAACCCATGGGTTCTAAACTCCGTCCAAGGTTATCTTATAGAGTTCTACATGCCACCTTCCCAAAGTGTTTTCCCTCCTCCTCTGGTCTTTTCGGAAGACACGTCTCACCTCTTTTCCATGGAGATTCAAAACCTTCTCCTAAAACCGGCCATTCTCATCGCCCCTCTAGATCCGTCAGGGTTCCTCAGTTCCCTTTTCCTTGTTAGAAAGAAAAACAAAAAAAATGCTCCCTGTCATGAATCTGAAATGGTTCAATCACTTTGTGGTGTATCGCCATTTCAAAATGGAAACTATCTTTCATTTGCGAGATACTCTTCGTCCAAACGACTCTATGGTCAGGTTAGACTTGCAAGACACTTATCTGTCCATTCCTATTCACGCTTCTCACACCAAATTCCTTCAGTTCCAATGGTTAGGCGTCACCTACTTCTTTTGCTCCCTTCTGTTCGGCCTTTCATCAGCACCATGGTGCTTTACAAAAATCATGAACCAGTGGTGTCCTATCTACGATCTCTCGGGATCAGACTGATCATTTACCTAGAGGACATCCTGCTTATGAACTCCGTCAAGGAGAATCTCTTGTCAGATTTGAACACCACTCGGTCTCTTCTTCTGGATCTGGGTTTCCTTCTCAATGTCGAAAAGTCTATGCTCATTCTGTCCCAGAGCATCGAGTTTCTAGGCTTCCTCGTGGACTCTGTCTCGGCGTCTCTTCTGCTTCCACAGTCGAAGGTCTCGACCATAAAGTCAGAAATTTCTCACGTTCTTCAAATCTCTCTGATCTCCCTCAGATCCCTTGCACGAATTGTCGGCCTCCTCTCTGCTTCCATCCAGGCTATCTGTCCAGGGCCTCTTCATAATTGCGCCCTACAGCGTCTAAAGATTCGGCCTCTTTGCCAAGGTCTGGCTAATTCCGAAGTCATCGCTTTAGATCAAGAGTCTCGCGTCGAGCTCCAACGGTGGATCGACCATTCAGATGCTTGGAACGGGCGAACTATGTTCGCTTCGGCCCCAGATCTTGTATTAGAATCCAATGCAAGCCTATCGGGTTGGGGCACCCATTGTGGTCCAATATCAACTGGCGGTACATGGACTCGCGAGGAGTCAATATTACACATTAATTGTTTAGAGAGGCTGGCTGGCTCCTTTGCATTCTCACGAAACACAGAGTACAATGCACCATTATCCTTCTAATGGACAATGCTTCTGCGGTCCACTACATAAACTAGGTGGCACCAAGTCCAAACCTCAAGCAGAGCTAGCAAAGAGTCTTTGGGAGTACTGCCTCTCAAACAAGATATCTCTCAAAGCATAATACCTTCCTGGAGATCTCAACTCCATTGCAGATTGGCATTCTCGTTACCTTTGTGACTCCAGCGATTGGAAGCTTCTTCCATCCGTCTTCCAATCTCTTTCTCTAAAATGGGGTCCATTTCATATAGATCTTTTTGCTTCTCGCCTCAACGCCCAATTGCCTCACTTCTTCAATTGGCGTCTGGACCCTCTGCTTTAGCGACGGATGCGTTTCTCCAGGACTGGTCCCGTCATCTCAACTACGCTTTTTCTCCTTTCATCATGATCAACAGGGTTCTTTCCCAGGTTTGCTGCCAATTGACCTCCCTGGTCATAGTAGTCCCCTTTTGGCAATCACAGATTTGGTTCCCATCTCTTCTGGAGATAGTGGTGGACTTTCCGGTTCTTCTCCTGAACCCCTGGGGTCTTCCTCACAGTCTCGTCCTGGACAATTCCCTGGTTCTATTCGCTTGGAAGATCTCCAGTCTGTCCCTCCTGACCTTCTCATTTCGCAAGAAGCTTCTCTCTTTATCAGTAAAGCCTGGGCCCCAGGCACCTCCAAAGCCTACAAGTGTGCTTGGTTTTTATGGGCAAGTTGGTGTCTGGAAAGACATATCGATCCCTTTTCTGCCCCTCTAAATTTCATGGTCAATTTCCTAGCTTCTGAAGCCAGTGCAGGTAAGTCTTATAGAACAATTAACCTGTATAGATCAGCCATTCCCCTTAATCACTGTCCTATTGATGACAAGCCTGTCATCTGCCGTCTTCTACGAGGAGTGTGCTTTTCCAAACCTTCATTGGCTAAGTATTCTAATTTATGGGATGTTAATCTGGTCCTTAAATTATTTTCTGATTGGCCTGACAACTCCGCTCTTTCTCTGAAAATGCTCTCCGCAAAACTTACCATGTTACTTTGTCTTATTTCCATTAAACGTGTTTCAGATGTTAAGGCATTGGATGTTTCCTCTCGCCAGTTTTCTCCTACTGGTGTTTTGTTTCAAGTTCATAAACGTACTAAGACAAATTTAAACTCAGTTTTTTATCCTTATTTCCCTTCCTATCCTAAACTATGTGTAGGTCAATGCCTCAAGGTATATGAACAAAGAACCTCTGATCTCAGAACTTCCTCTCATTCCCAACTCCTCATTTCTTTTCGCAAACCCCGTCTCCCTGTTTCCTCAGCTACCATGGTCCATTGGGTTCAGTGTGTCATGTCCCTTGCGGGCATTGATGTTTACATTTTTGGGACCCATTCCACCAGGGGAGCCATGGCCTCCAAAGCTTTTTGGACAGGCTCTCGTTTGGAGGACATTCTGAGATCCGCGGATTAGTCTAATGATAATGTTTTCCGTATGTTTTATTGCAAACCAGTTGTTTCTGCTATTTCTTTAGTTATTGATATGCTTTGAACAAGCATAATATGAGCCTCTGTTCTTGCCATAAAATGTAGATTTTCCTAATAGAATATGACGGAAAGTCTTAATTTTATTAAAGACACAGAGGCGAGGATTATCCCGCCTCAACTCTTCTAATCTGTGTTTCTTCCTCCCTACAGCGACTCCGGCGTTCCCTCCTGCATCTTCGTGATGAGACTACTAATCTGCATGAGTGTTCTTCACATCCTCCTGATGCCTCTTCATCCTGTTTGGCTTCCTCCATTGGGTTTCCTGTGGTTCATCTGTCCTGGTTGGATTTTGGTCAAGAGATTTGTTCCTGGACTTTAGCCTTCTGTATTGTGCTGTCTATTGTTCCACTATTTATTGACTCTATCTGAGCTGCTCGCCAGCGAAAAGAGGACTGTTCGCAGTCAGTTATGACGTTATATATGTTACTACTGCCAAAAGGGTTACGATGTTCTGTTTTATTGCGTTCCCATTGGCCAGTTGTGTTGCTTGGCCCTCTGGGAACTGTAGTTTTATTAATTATCTTGGCTGCTATTGGAATATAAAAAAGCATAATACTCGCCTCCGTGTCTTTAATAAAATTAGGACTTTCCGTCATAATCTATTAGGAAAATCTAAATTTTGGCTGTTCAGTTGGGAAGTCATGTGCTCATATCGGAAGCTCTAATCACATTAAAGACAGCCGTGTGGTGAGGGGCGGCTGAATGCAGTAACTACAGCGGCTTCCTTTAGAAATAGGTCTCAGTGTGGAGCAAGCCAACTTAAGTTAGGCTCACTTATTGAGACAAGCTCCACTGCCTATAGAAAACATAAATGTGTGTTTAGCCATCTTGGAACAGGCTCACTTATTGAGACAAGATCTACTGCCCCTAGACAATATAACAAGTTTATGGGGGCCATCTTGGAACAGGTTCACCTATTGGAACACGCTCTACTGCCTATCAAAAAAATAAAAATGAATAGGCAGCTATATTGGAACTGGTTCACTATTTGACATTACAGACACAGGGCCTAGCTCTTTACGGACGGGTTACTCAGTCACAACGGTGACAGATATCTCGTCCATCTAAATATAAATCCCATTATGTCATATAGGATTTATAGTTTGGCAGACGGGATATCTGTCACTGTTGTGATGGAGTAACCAGTCCGCCAAGATCTAAATCAGGCATGAAGTCTTTACATATTTTTCTGTTGTGCTGTTTAACAAGAACAGATGTGACTGTTTTGGAAGTTTGGTGTAACTTTGAGTGACAAATAAGAGAGGCAAAGCTTTACATCTGGAAGTATAATGTATTAAGTGGTGGAGGACAGATTGAAACATGCCTTTACAGAAGTGATAGGCACACTTATAACAGCTGGTGTTACAGGGATTTTACCTAAACCAAAGTGATGAGCAGACCATATAATTCAGCACAGTAATATTCAGTTGTTTGACCATAGTGTGCATTAGGAACAGTTGTTTACAGCAGTGAAAGGCAGACTTACAACAGCTGGCGTTACTTGGATTTTTCCTAAACCAAAGTGATGGGCACACCTCATAATTCAGTACAATAATATTAATTTGTAGATCTGTGGTGTGCATTCGGGACATTTATTTGTAGTTGTCATTAATTTGAGTGCACACTTCATCTCACTGTACATGTTTATATCTCACAAGGTGAAGAAAACTGCAGAACTTGACACGACCAGAGTTATATTTAACGGCTCCAGGTAATCCGTCAATAAAGTGGAATAAGTGGGAAGAGATTTTTATTAACTATGAAAGAGACACTGAAACAAACTTGAGTGCTGAAAGAAAATACTTTTTTTCTATTGCACTGCTTGGTGGGGGGAGATAAGACGTTTCAGAAACCTTACATGATTTGAGTGTTGAAAAGGAGTGAAATTTAAATGAATTTGAAATGTGTATGTTGAAGTTAGATTAGCATTACCTGCAAAGTTAGCACAATAATAGAAAATACCATTTTGGCCTAAGGGAATAAGGAAGACATGAATCTGTCAAAAGTTACATCACCAGTTTAAGGAGGCTAGCTTCCACATATAAATTTGGTGGGGGCACGCAGTGCTTAATTTGGAAAATATGAATTGCCAGGGCTCTGACCAGGAGGCTGCCAAAACAACTACTAACCATCTCTCTTGCATGTAAATGTGACAGTTCAGATTATTCCAGGTCCCCAAAGCTAAAGGAATGGCTGAGTCGGCAGATATTATCAATTTTTTAATGTATATTGTTACCCTAAACAAATGTTATACTGCTCATCTCTAAATTACATGAGCAGGGCCACCTTGTGTCAGACTGCCCTAAGAATGGTGTTGACAATTAGGTGCCATTGCTCAGCACTGGAAAGCACCGCCTCAAATCAAGCACTGGGGGCACGGATAAAAAAAATCAGAGATCAGTTTGTTTTGAGGTGAAGCAGTGATAGGGAGAGAGGAGTTATGGCTCAAGGATGAAACTCCTCTTGAAGTAGCGATAAACATTGTAAAAAGAGTAGAAAATATGTTAAGTTGTGTAAAGGAATTGAGCAAGGTTATTTCCATGAGATGGTTGAAGAGTCATTACGCTTGGGGAAAGAGAATAAAGTAGGCATGAAAGATGGTAAGCAAAGATTTAAGGGACAGTGTTTCAGGTGTGGCAGGCATGGATACAGAGCCATTGCGACTGGAAATGTTCGTCTGTGTGTCGATTCAAGAGCAGTTAATCCGGAGGTGTTTGTTGATAAATGTCCTCTTTCTAACATTAATGAGTTAGTCACCTCAATGGCAGGAGCAAACTATTTCACCACACTTGATTTGACTTCAGCCTACCACCAGGTAGAGTACGATCATTCTTCTTAGGATTTGAAAGCTTTCATAATGCCAATGAGAGTGTATACATTTAAAAGTATGCCCTTTGGATTAATGTCCAGGCAGGTGATGTCAGATATCCAACAAGTATTACAGGGCATTAGGTGCTGTCAAGTTGCTCTATTAAATTTTGAAAGGATAGAGTGGAACATGATGACAGAGTGCATGCAATTTTGGAAAGACTACATAGAGCTAGTCTGCCTTTTAAAGGCAATAAATGAAGATTTGGTGTACAGGAAGCAAATTATCTAGGTCACCATATTTCGGGCTCTGGTATTAGGCTGAAGAGGAAGTTACTGGACACCATTATAAATCTTAAAGAGCCTAGTAACAAGAAGGAGTTGGTATCATTTCTAGGAGTAACAGAATACTGCAACACATTGGTAAAAAATTACATGCATAAGGCTGTCAAATTGAGAGCCTTCTTGGTAAGAAAGTGTATTTTGAATAAAATACTGAATGCAAAACTCAATTTGAAAGTTTAAAAAGGGAATTGCAGAATTCACCCAGTATGCAGGTGTATGTTTCAGGTAATTACACTATTATAGTTATAGATACAATATTCTGCTTAAAAAAAAAGAAATGGGTTTGAGGAACTGATTGCATGTGCTTCACGTTGTTTGAAGAGGTCTGAAAAACGTATTCAGTAATTGAGAGGGAGGTGTTAGCCATATATTGAACATTGAAAACATTTCAAATAATTGTGTGGGGATTTTCTTTTTGGGTTTGCTCTGACCCTAAGCCTTTGAAGGAGATCTTCATGAAAAATGGGCTTGATTTAAAACTATCCACAATACGTAGACGGATTATTTCTCTCCAACAGTTTACTTTCACCATTGAGTATATCCATGTGTCAAAAATTAGTCAGCTGACTAAGCCTGGGCGGAGTTCGCATAGCCGTGCCACGCGAAACTCTGCGAAGTGGTAAAAAAACTCTGCAACTCCAAGCGGAGTTCCGCGAGCAAGGTGGTTTGCTTGTTCTGCATGCTCGTGCATGTTCGCGAGACGTTTCTGACGTTCGGCAACGCAGATTGCATGTTTGGGGGAAATATTGTGCGAACTTCAGAACGCTGTCACCAATGGGCGTGGCCATTTTGTTTTTCTACTCTTTGTATGGTTCTGGGGCCTGTTTTTTAATCCTGTCAAATCTTTTCAATCCTTTGTTTCTAAAACTTTTTTCAGATTTTTTTATTTATTATCTATCCCTCTCTCATAAATTGTGCGTTTATTTCTACTATTACTGCATTTATGTACTGTTTTTTTATTTCTTGTTTATTATTTATTTGTTACTTCTTTACTTCTTCTCCTGACTTTATTTTTTACTTCTACATTTTCTTTTCCACCCCGACCCCCCAGAACCATGGATAATGGTAGTGCGACCAGGAGCCACCTTCTTTGTGCAAGATGGCGCTAGGAAGAGTTGCAGCCCTTGGCCTTGGTCTCAGAGGTGGAGGTGGCCACCCGAGTTTCTTTCATGCAGTTCCACAACCAGCTAACTTACCGGTGGTCCAACATCCTGGACCGGGAGCAGGACCTGCTGGACCTGCTGGACCTGCTGGACCTGCTGGTTGTTGAGGTTTTGGGGCTTGGTGAGTAGCTAATTATATTTATATTACTATTGCGTGTTCTGTTCTGTTATTGCGAATATTATTTATTTCCCAAATAGCAAGAATGCTGCTGATGCATACATGCAGGTAAGTTACGTTTAAAAATCTTATTTTGTGTGATTGTTATTCTTCTAGGCAGGTGCTCGGCGCTACCAATCTTAATTGTTTGCAACTTTGTGCTTGCTTGGGCTGATTCTATGTAGGAAAGATTAGAGAACTTAAGTTAGGTAATGCTAGAGAGACTCTTTTCCTTTGTCCTGTCACTAAGATAGTGGTGGTAGGTAGGTAGTTATTATAATTAGTTACTGAGGGGGAGATTTAATAAAAAGTTACGCAACGCAACGCAGCACAGCCCCTGTGAGGCTGCGCTGCATTGCGGAACAGGGAGGGAGCAGGAGAGCGCCATATCTTCAAAGATATGGCTTTTCTCCTCCACTTTCCCTCGCGCCGGGGCTTATTACAGCTGCTGTGCGCCATGCACACATGTTACCGCCACATCACTAGGGTTTGTGCATGAGTCTAGCATAGGTTTTGAACAGGAAGGGTATCCTTCCTTTACAAAATACTATGCTAGACACAGGGGAAAGCTTTTCCCACTTTGTATGCATGCTGCACAGTGCAGCACACATGCAAAGTTGGAATTTCTCCTTTCTTGCACCTAGTTGAAGAGGGCGCAGTTTTCTCACACTAAAACCAATCTACTGTTTTTAGTAAATAGCACCACCTTTGGTACGTCCCCATGGCATAAAGTAACGCAAAACATCTCAATGCACTGCTTCGCATTACTTTTTTTTGTTATTTCCAGTGCTAACCAAGTTTAGTACTGGAAAGTAAATTACAAAAAGAAGATTTTGCATTGTTTTGCTTCACTTTTGTGATGCAAACACGGGGCAAAAGCTTGATAAAGCTCCTCCTGAGTATTAGTTGGTAATTTTTTAGCTTGAGGCGTCGTCCGTCACGTGCTGCTGACTCCAGTCCTTAGTAGAACATTTTGTAGCTTGTTACTGAGTGAATAATATAGCAACTCAACAACACATCAGCTGCAACCAACCAGCAAATTAGTGTATGGAATATGCATGCATCAATCTATGCATTTTTGAGGACTAAAATAAATGGAACTGCAGACTTAGTGAACAATTGGCCTGTCAAAGGGGATTGAGTCCTTAAATGATTGCGAATGAGATCGGAACTTACAAGAAGCAAATATAATTTTTGGAAAATCATTCCATGTCTTTGGATGGTGAATGGAACACTGGATTATTAAATAAAATAACTAGACGGTCTGCGATTGCGATACTACTAGTCGATCAGATTAGATAGGTCAATTGTATTGCAATTTTCGTTTCCAGTCAAAATACATTTTGAGACCGTTTTTAAAAATGTTTATTTGTTTCACACCAATCAATTTCTGTCTCTTAATTATGTCTTACATGATCAACATCCAGGAGCAAGACAAGACGACGGGGTCTGAGACGGGAGCTGGAGATACCTCCAAGGGCCAGCATCGCTCCTCTACAGAGGGCTCTGCTTCGGGCCCCAGTAAGTCCTCCTGTTGTTAATATTAATAATTATATTTCCCTAACTTTTACTGCACCTTTTTTTCGAACTATTATTTTCGTTTCCTAATTCTATTTTTTACAAAATCTTTTTCAATCTATCTGTTTCTAAATTCTTCTTATCCCTGCATTACCTACCTACTTAGTTATTATATTTCTAGTTTCTGTTTTTGTTTACATCAATCTAACTGCCTCTGCTCTGACTCTGTACTACTATTTGTCTGTCTGTAGCTTGCCCAGTTGGCCACTCTTTTTCTTTTTTAAAAAGATTTAAAACTCAGATTCACCAATAGCTCCAGCAACTGAGTCCAGACCTTGGGTTGTCCTCTTCTTGAGAAGCTTTTCGAAAATTTCCACCAACAGAATGCCCAACCAGATATTTTACTATTTTTGATTGGATAGGACATACTACTGCTGTCTAATATACTCTATTACCCAATTTGTATTACTCATGTGTGTGGTGTATGTATGTATTGTATTTTCAATCTTACTACTGAAAAGCAAAATTGTTAAAGGCGTATATGGCATCTAAAAAATGTGTAATGTTTTTTCTAGGCGTACCAACCACCAGTGCCAGGGCCAGAGATGGGGCAGGCGACGCCAGCCAGGAGGGAGCAGATGCGGCAGCTGCAGGGGTGGGTGAGCCAGCAGCAGTGGCGGGCAGTGGTAAGTTAAATTCCTTACTTATTGACAATACACACTCGTTGCAAGGGTATCCACTGTACTATTGAGAGAAACTAAGTTGTTGTGAACAATGGTTGGAGAAGACACCCTTTACTTACCATTAGCAATAGCATTACTGGCGGGAGTTGAGTAACTAATGGCCTCTTCTATCTGAATTCAACTCAGCTGGGAAAGTTTTACATAGAAGACTAAGATTAAAAGTCAGACGACCTTGATGAATAGGTTGAACAAAAAGGGAAAGAAGGATGGAAGGAGGAAGGACGGGTGGCATGTAACATATGACTGGCAGAGAAGGATGCGAGGGATGCATAGGTGGCTGATAGGAATCGTATGCATTGGTGGTTGAAGGATGGGTGAAAGGTGAAAGAAAGGATGCCTGCCCTTTGGAACTGTATGGTTGATAGGAATCCTCCAGGGGGTTTGATAGGGTAAACTCAACTGCAAGCAAAGAAGGATGCATGGGTGGTGGTTGAAAAACATTACAAATGTATGTTGTTGGTGAAAGGTTTGTTGAGCGATTAAGAAGAATGATAGCCATGTTTACTTTGAATGGATGGATGTCTGGATGGTATTCAATCATAGCATAGGTGGAAACTGTCACTGGATGAAGACAATGTAAAAAAACAAAAAACGAGCCAGAGTAGTAAAGCCAAGGGTGCAGAATAGAATAAGATTAGATAAAAAAAATAATTCTTGAAGAGCAATGTAATGATAAATGGAAAAACAAGGACTGTTTTTTCAAGATTTTTTATTCAAGATTGTATTTCAGAATACTTCCTTGACTCAAAGTAGTTTGTAAGCACATCATATATATTGTGTATGCATTAGGCCTGGGTGGTAAATTCCGTTCCGCTCGTGGAATTTGGGTAATTTCGCGTTCCACTGAGAACGCGAAATTGACAACATTTCTTTGCTTGTTCACGCTTTCAAAATGCGTGTTCGCAAGATATATCCCCCGAGCACACAAACAATGTTTGTGAACAGGAAAAAAGCATCGCGAATGGGCAGAACAAGCAATTCCGCGTGTTCGCGAACTCTGCGTGCTCGCGGAGATTTTTTACCATTTCGCGGAGCTTTGTGTAGCGCGACTACGCAAATTCCGCCCACCCCTGGTATGTATGTACCCATACCCACCCATTATCAATCGCTTCCCTCCGACTCCTAGGCCCACTCCCCTGCCTATGTCATTTTTGACCGTGTCGGTCTGTCATGGGTGGCCTATTTGCTGCATGGCTACACAATCAATCAATAGTACCGCACGTCGTCCAATATATAATCATTCAGATCAGATATCATCTGCTTTGTTGTAGTAGTCAGGATGAAAGTGAAATTGAGCAGTTAACATTGCTGTAACAGAGAATGGCCATAATAGAAAAATAAGATAATTGTGTAGTTGTATACTACAGCTGCCCCATCTGCAGACAGTAGTAAATAAAAATAATGTGAGTCTGTGACACGAGTATGTCTGTCTAGGGCACAAGCTGACTGAGCTGGCATGCCTAAAATGTTAATTTAGCTAAACAAGAGAGAGAGAAGAAGAAGACTTGTCTACTCCATAGTGCCTAGTAGTCATGCCTGAAACTCCCACAAACGTTAGAGGCCGAGGAAGTGGGAGGATACCACAAATGTTATGTACTGTGCTTGCTAGCACTACTGTTCCACTATAATTATGTATATAATTAATTTTGTTTGAACTGTTTTGCTAACAATATTGGTTACAATTGTCTTTTTTCTTTCTTGATGTAGCTACTCCTTCCCAACGAAACCACCAACCAGGAAGGAGTTAGCAGCCATGGCCCGGCAACAAAAGCTTGAGACCACCTGTACCAAATATCAGCCACTGGTGGTTCTGGCGCAGGAGGAGGCAGCAGCAGTTTCAGCCTCCTCCAATGCCCCATGCCCCAGCCAGGCCCCCCAGTGCCTCCAGTGGTACGGCGCTGTGGCATGGCAGCCACCGGCCGTACTTCTTTGAACACTGCTGTCCAGCCTCATTCATGCAACTGTAAGGCATTTAGGTTTAAGAGCATATGCTCCTCCGGATGGTGCGCTGCATGCTCCTCCAGATGGTGCACCTAGAGTAGCAGATAAAGTCCCTGGAGAGTGACAAGATCCGGCGAGCCTGCAACTAGAACTCCGTTGCCTTGCCCCTTTTTTAATCCTGTTTTTGGTGGGTGGGAATTGGACATTGGAAAACAGTTGGAATGTATGGACATTGGAAATTAGTCTCTTATGGACCTTGGTTGGGGTTAGGGAGAGGGATGGTTCAGGTGTTGTTTTTTTAAATTAGTTTATTTGTTAGGGGAATATATTATTTATAGTTTACATATGATGTAAATGTTTTGTGGGGGCAGTTACTCTTTTACTTTACACAGTTTCCTGTGCTGCAGCAGGGCCGCAGCCAGTTTTAGATTGAAATAATCTGCTGATACAGTTACACACCAACAGATAGATGCGGTAACCCTCACTTGTGACTTGCACCTACAAGTACTGTCAGTCTCTCCTCCTAGTCTATGCAGTCTGCAACTAAAATCCATATGGACTTGGAAGGGTGTGGGTGTGTGAATTCATGAATTAATTTCCATATTATTAATTATGCCTCCCCCAAACTTCTTCTCTTACCTGTGATTAATGTTTATTTACACTTAGTCGAAGCAATGGCTGCATGGTGATGGTTTGGTTTCCCAAGGTGCCATGGTGGTGGTAGTAGTAGTAGACACTGACAGTAGCATTTGCAAAAAAGAAACTGAGGCAATCAGTCACCTGAGAGAGACTTGGGAACAAGTAGTAGAAGTACAGTACACAAGAAGCCTGCCAAACAAGAAACCATGATGATGATAAGCAATGCTAAAGTAAAATAAACCAGAATGACTGGAGGGCTAGCCTAGTACAAGTTACAAACCGAAGTTGACTCTAGCTATGAAAATGAAGCAGACAAGCACCTTTGTAGCCTTTAGTACTGGAACTAGGATGATGATTGATGACTCTATGCTGGAAACCAATTCTATAATTATGATGGAATATTTATTTTCCTCTGGAAAAAAAATTGAATATCGAATACTGTGCATGGGTGGGCAATCTAATATTGCAAGTGTGGGCTAAAGTGAAGTATATATACTTAGAGCAGAAGAAGATCTTCGCCCTGCCTTGAGTTAGTGTTGTTTCCATTACATCCGACCCAGCAAGTGTGCGATCAATATTGGTATAAATTAATTCAGTCACACCTCAATATAAATCACACAGCCCAGGGAAGAGGGTTATGGTTTGATGAATGGTCGGGAAGTGGGGTTTGAAGGAAAGGTTTGACAAAGACAAACACTGCACTTGGACAACAAACAATCTTGGCAGCCGACCATCATAAATCTTTTAAGGTAGAAAAAGGAAATGCATGCATGATGATGATGATGTCTTTCATTGATGAGTAGTACTAGACTGGTAGTACAGGGCAGCAGTATATTATTAATTATCATTATTATAATGCAATTGCCTTGCCTGTCTGCCCTCCGGGAGGCCCAAGTTTCATACATTTAATGTTCTGTTGTATCAGGCTTCCTTTTAAAGCTAGCAAAGAAAATTTCATAATATCTACGGGAGTCAAATATAAGCAAACATAATAAACAACAACAAACACAGTCATAATGAATGAAGAGAAAAAAATTAATCAAATGAAATGATACTATAATGATGGTGAAATTGGGATTTGCATCTAGGCATTCCTCTTGGTCCTTCCTTGGACTGTGCACACGTCAATCTTGGGTGCCTGCCTGGCGGATGCATTTTGGTAAGGTAAGTGTGAGTTGCTCTCCCAGTATAGCACAGAGTAAAGGCCGTCCTGTAAGTGTAGATGGAAAAACAAAAAGGATAATGAAAAATCAAGGAGAAAATGAAGTTAAACTGCATAAATTAAGGAGGAGTGCAACAAGAAAACTTTCAGAGGTGGCATGGCTAAATCATGTCTACTCTGTTTCCAGTAGTTACCTCCAACAACAGGAGCAGGCCTGCCCACCCAACCTCCACTTAGATTAGATTGTGAGCCAGACACCACTGAGCAAACATACACACACACAGCAACATAGCATTTTCCAAATTAAGTAACAAAATCAATGCATTGCTATCAGTCATATCACCACACTCGCCTCCACCAATACACAAACATGTAGGTCTGATGTTGTTGTTGTTTACCTTTTGGGCCACTTCCTGAAACACCCCAAGTTATTTATTCTATCAATCATCTCCGATCCTACTGACTGAGTGTGGCATGGTTCTCATGGTGTCCAAATCTGTAGTGTCCCGAGTGAGTCCAAAATGCAATGGATCGGCCTGCAGTAGTACAATTTTGTCATTGAACAACAAGAAGGGAAACTTGAGTCACTTTCTTTGTATGTATATTAAATACTAGTAGACATCATGCAAACAACACAAACACCAATCACTCAGAGTCAGCATGCAATGCATGCCATCATTGACCTGTTCTTCGGGGCAGTCCCTTTAGGCTTGGAAAGGAGGATAGACATAGTCAGGTTCTTTGGAGGGACTCAACGAGACAGGCACACATTTCACATTTGTTGTACTATTCTCCATCCAATGTCCGGCTTGAGAGAAATAGATTTAGGGCGAGTCGGAAGTAATTGAGGAGCAGGACTCGGAGCAGTGGACGTACACCTTCAGTGACTGCACACAGTTGCAAATTCAATCTGGCAATAAAAGAGTAAGATGGTGGTGATGGATTTGTTGTGATTCGAACCAGAAAGACAGTGACACACACAAATAATAAAAGTAAATAATATTCCCCAGCTATATCTTTTTGGGGGGATTGTTTGGGGCTTTAAGGCAAGAAATAAAGTAACTCGAAAGAATAGTTCTCAGGAAAGTAGAGCTCATCCTCAAACTCTGGTGGTTCACCCAGAAGCAGGTAATCTAACAAACTACTTCCATGACCAAGTCACCATCATTACATTCCTGCTGTGCTAATTCAGGTATAAAGTGCTGATTCATTTTGATCACGATTAACCTCTCCATGTTTTGGGGCAAGAAACTGGTCCTTCTCACTGTCAGATCATACCAGCAGCACTGAAAACATGCTCAGAAGAGACACTTGTGACAGGGCAAGCCAGATAGTTTATCGCCAGCCTGCTGAGCACTGGTCATTGGTGCCTTTTCCCATACCAATACAGTAATGAGTTTTGATCAAAGTAGACCTCTGTTGGGTCATGCAGATAGGCCTGAACCGTCAGCTCAATGCTCATAGGTGCACTACTTTGCTCGGGTTGTTTTGCCTTTGCCTCAGCACTGGACTTAAGCCCTTGCTGTAGAAACCCTTCCTATGCCAATTTTTGGGCTGACGCTCCTTTTTTGTTGTTGTTGATGTTGTTCTTGGTGTTGTTGGTGATTTTGGCTGCTGTGAGACAACCGCTCTGCCCTCAGGCTCTGAAGTTGAACTTGAAGCCGGCTGCCCTGTAGTTCTTGTTGTGCCCTGGAGTAGCGGGCCTCTCATTCCTGCCCATTTTTTTTCTAAGTGACTGGCTTTCAGAGCTATCCTTGGCAACATCCCCATCTGAAAAAGGAATGAAAGTGTGCAGTAATGGTTTGTACCATGGATCCAGGATTGTGGCACAAATGTAATGGTTGGATGACACAATGCCTCTTTGCACCCTTGTATTTTCAGATAAGCGAAGGGATAAGCTCTCCACCAATTCATATGCTTCTTTTTTTCCCTCAACACCTGCATACACTGCAGACACCCCTACTATTGTTCCTGTAGCACTGCAGACACCCCCTACTGTTGTTCCTGTAGCATGTGCTGGATGAGTGCTTTAACTGGCATCCACTATCACTTTGAATGATCCTCAGCTGCTTCCGGGCTTTAAAAGAATGGCTGAAATGTGTGCAGATTCTTCTGCAGGTGTTCAGTAGGTTGCTGACTCAGTCTTCTTTTTTCAGAAATTCTTGAACAATGATATTAATGCAGTGCACCAAACACAGGACCCTGAAATAGCCACCATTGGCCATGACCTAGACTATAATACTGCCATTGTCTGTAGCAACAAAACCAATGTTAAGCCTCTTGGCCACAGCCATTCAAAGACCTTGCTGTCAAAGTCTTCCAAAACGTCTGCAGCATTATGAGATTTCTCCATGGCAAACATGGCTACAGTTGCATGTTTCCGAGCAGCAATAAAAATCTCAGCAGTGTCAACAACATCTACTGCAGATATATTTTCTCTAACCCCCACAAAAGAGATCCAGTGTGCAGTGATACACATGCAATCAGTGGCTTGGCAACTGATCCACATGTCTGTTGTCAGGTGGATAGTGTGAACAGCACTCTGCTGCAAAGCTTGTCTAAGCAATTCAAGCATGCTGTGTAGTGCTGAAACTGCAATTCTGGCGAAATAGGACTGTCTGAGAACCTTCCATTTTGGGCAGATGGCTGCCACAAATTCATGAACATTTTTCCCCAAAAACATTTTAGCCAGCTTCGCATTGTACAAACATGCCGTTGGGTTGTTCCGTTCATACAGCCCCTCTGACCTAAACATGCTGATAATGGTAGCCTGGATTTTCTTCTTTTCTGGTGCCACTGATAAAGTTGACTTTTTGATGTCAGATGTTAGGCTCACTGCACGTTTTTTCATTGCGGTACTCTCTTGCCTTGGATCCCTTGGTGTCTCAGCCTGACTCTTGTGCCATTGCGATGTTGCTGATGAGGATGTGAGCGGTACAACTGCACTGCTGGGGACAGGGCTGCTTTGTGTGCCAGAGAATATGCCTCTTTCTTGTTCACCTTCCACCGTGATCAGCTCTTCTACTTCTTCATCCCCTCCAACAACAATGGTTGCTGTTTTTTTGCCGCTAGGGTGCGCCTCCCACTGGATCAAGTGGTGTTTTATCAGATGGGTTGTTTGGCCTCTGGTACCATAGTTTGTACTAAGCTTACCCCGACTAACACCTTATCCACAAATGGAGTACATAGCAATATTCACCTTTTTCTTGCTAACCAAAAAAAGTCCCAAACTGGGTCGGTCAATTTTCTTACGCTGCTGGTGCCACTTGCAATGTCAGATGAACTGGTAGGTGGGCGTGACATTTGACTCCCTGCAGTACCTACTTCTACTGAGGTGGTTGTGGTGGATGTAGGTCGCTGCCAGCAAAATATTGAAGCTGGAGGTGGTGTTGGTGGTATCATCTGTGTTGGTGGTATCCGTGCCATATCCCTCACTGCAATTTGGGATGGGGCAATGTCGGTCTCCAATGGGGTTGGACTAGTGTCCATGATGTCTGGCTCATCATCCTCCTCTTCTACATCTGCCTCCATACCTCTAGGGCTTTTTGGACCCTTCCTTTTCCCGAGCCTTGTCTCGTGGTGTGTTTCACTCTCAGACTAAGGTGGCTTCCAAGTGGCGTCTAGATCATCAGAAGGGGGGCTTTCAGAAGAAGTTGCTGGACTAACACTCCTTTTCCTTGCTGGGGATCTGGAAGACAATGGATCCTCTGGCTTGCTCTTCTTCTTCCTCAGTAGAAAGCTCGATCTCCTGAACTGCCCCTACATCGGGAGGAACAACTACTATTGGGGTCGTTGGTTGTGGCTGTTGTTGCCCACTTATCTGAGTTTCCTTCATTGATTGGTTACTATTTTGCGATAACTCAATTTCAACATCAGTGCTCGTCGGCGTTGGACTCGTGATTAGTCTGGCTGCCTCTGAGACAGACATGGGCTTGGGCCCAGGTTTGTGGGGTGGGTCCACTAATGCGGTGCTACTGCTCCCAGCATGCTCCCCAGACACTGCTGCTGCAGACACAATTTTTGGTTTCCCAAAAAAGTTCTTGAGCGACATACCAGTCCTGGTAAGTCGCAGTGCTTTCTTCTCACTGGCAACTTTCTTGGTGCTGGACATGGTACCTTTCTTTGGTGCTAAGATGTCAGCTGCACATAGTGGCACAAGTTGAAGAAATGTCTGTGGTCACACGTCTGGCAGTAGAATGGGTGATGTTGTCTCCTCCTCTTTTGTGCACCTAAAAGCAAAGAAGCGAGAGGAACATCAGTGAAATGTGGCATTTAGTGTTGGGGCTGAATTACTACTAGTACAGACAAACAAATATAATATATAACTTAGTGTGTGGTCACACTTGTTAGTGTTATTAATCATATTAAATGTATTACCTCAGTTATTAAAAAAATATAACAATACAGTGTAGCCATTTGTGAGACTTTGCCAACAAGGGCTTTCATGGTGTACTGTCTACTCAGGAAGGATAAAAAAGAAGAAGAACAACAAGAAAAATACAAATGTAACGGAACCGGTTTGGCATTGTGCATCACATGAGATGCAGCATTAAGGGAGCTGCAGCTGACAATGGATGGAAGCAGTAAGCATGAGGAACATAGCAAAGACACGCAGGCCTATGGCAAAAGCACACTAACTACCACCACACAATGGCTACCCACCACATGGTCACTCACAAAAAGCAGGAGGCCTGGAGAACAATGAACTCAAGCAGGCCTATATGGATGGTCACAGACCTTACAAAATGGCCCCTGGTCACATGGGGAGGCTCAGCCAAGGGAAATGCTGGACCACTGTTACAAACACACTCACACACTGGCCAGACAAAGAGGCATGGTAAACAACACAGCTTTAATGCAACAATGCCAAAACGAGCTAAAAAGATTTGCAAGTTACACAACAACCACACATGAAAAAAAAGTTAATTACCAAAAAAAAATACATTTTGCAATTCAATCCAATGCCATCCATGCCCTAAATTATGTTTAAATTCAGCAGACACCACAGAAACACGGTCACACCCGAAGGATGTATCGCGATTGCATACTCTCGCTGGACCGTGCGGCCAGCTCCCAAATTTCGTGGCCGAATGGATGGGAAATCTTGTTGGTGATCGCAGGACCCTGTAAGTCGCTCCCATGCATGCAAAAATGCATTTTGGGCACGCAAACACAAAAAAACTCAACTCAGTTGCAGAGTGCAGAGTTTTCCGGCAACTCTGCGTTCTACTCGGAATGCGAAGTTGCCAAAAATCTGCAAATTCCGCGAGCGGAGTGGAGTTTTCTGCCCAAGGTTACTGACTATCTCTCATGCTTAGTAAACATCAATAATGTGACAGATAGTGAATGGAAAGCTGTGGTAAGAAACAATGGTGTTTTATTTGAAATTGTGGAAGCAATAAAATGTGGAAACTCAATTCACTGTCAAGACCGGGCCAATGAGAGTGTATACATTTAAAAGGATGCCCATTAATATCCACAGCAGGTAATATCCGATATCCTGAAAGTATTTAAGGGCATTAATTGCTATCAAGAAGCTCTATTAATTTTGGAAAGGATGGAGTACATGCAATTTTGGAAAGACTACATAGAGCTGGTCTGACTTTTAAAGATAACAAATGAACATTTTGTGTACAGAAAGCAAATTATGTAGGTCACCATATTTTGGGCTCTGGTATCAGGCTGAAAAGGGAGTTACTGGACACCATTATAAATCTTGAAGAGCCTAGTAAGAAGAAGGAATTGGTATAATGTCTAGGAATAACAGGATACTGCAACAGATCTGTAAGAAAATACCTGACAAATTGAGAGCCTTCTTGGTAAGAAAGTGGAGTTTGAATAAAATACTGATTGAAAGTGTAAAAAGAGATTTGCAGAATCCACCCAGTTTGCAGGTGTATGTTCCAGTTAATAACACCATTATAACTATCAATACAATATTCATCCATTTCTGCTTAAAAAAAAGGAAATTTGGTTGAGGAACTGATTGAATGTGCTTCACATTGTTTGAAGAGGCCTGAAATAATGTACTCAGTAATTGAAAGGGATGAGTTATCCATATATTGAGACAAGAAAAAATTTCAAATAATTGTTTGGGGAACTTCTTTTTGGGTTTTGCTCTGACCCTAAACCTTTGTAGGAGATCTTCATTAAAAAGGAGCTTGATTCAACAGTTTACTTTCACCATTGACTATATCCCTGCAGTCAACAATTACTCAGCTGACTATCTATCATGTTTAGTGACAGATAGTGAATGGAAAGCTGCGTTAAGAAACAATGGTGTTTTTTTTTTTTAAATCGCTGAAGCAATAAACTGTGGAAAACTCAATTCACTATCCAGACCCTGGTCAATGATTAAGGACAAGTTGGCGGTGGAAGATGACATTCTTTTGCTTGGTACTAGACTTATTCCACTAGAAAACCTCTGAAACAAACTGAGATCATTAGCTCATGGGGGTCATCTTGGTATCATTAAAATGAAGGAAAAACTAAGGTCCAGCTATGGGTTGCTGGGAATTGACATTGAAGTGGAAAAAGGTGTGAGGAATTGTGCTCAATGTAACAATAGTGATAATATATTGTCAACAAGACATGTACTGTCGGTGTGCAGGAAACATCCTGGTCATCCTTCGGATGAAGTGGCCATAGACATTGTAGGTCCACTGAAGGGAAAGAATAGTACACCTTATTTAATCGGTCTTCTTGACTTTGACTATAGGTGGGTCAAGGTTAGTTGTGTATTGTAAATATCATCATCCTGGATCATAAACTTTCTTACTGAAGTCTTTAAAAGAGAAAGCTTTCCCAATTCTCTCTTGCCGGACAATGGCTTGCAGTTTTGTTTGGCAGAATTTGGAGATTAATGCTTAAAGAATTGCTTTATTCAATATCATAAATATTCAGTATATTATTCAAAAAGTAATGGGCTATCCAGATGTTAAATACAATATTTATGGAGCACATTCAGTTAGCCAACATGAATAATATAGATTGGAGAAAAGCTTTACAAGAACAAATCACAGCTTACTGCATGCATTTCCATTCTGTTACAGGGAGGTCGCCTTTTGAACTTTCTTAAGGACGTTCTCCAATTATTTTCTGAGTCCTAGCTGGATGAAGCTGGGCGCAAGGAATTAAACTCAATGGTTAGGGAGCTACAGCATCATTGGTAATTGCTGTGGGGCGGGGGGCCTGTGAGCAAGGGGGAGACAGTCACTGACCAGCACCGGCAGCCGCTGCGGGAGGAGCTCCGGCGGGGAGCGCGGGAGAGGCAGCGCCACTGGAAGTGATACAGGAATGGAGGTAAGTCACCAGAGGGCTCCAGATGTCAACAGGATGAGATTTGGCGGGCAGTAAGTCCCAGAACTCCGATAGCAGAGTCTGGCACTGTGAGGCGTCCTCCAGCCAGCTCTCAACCATAAGCGCAGGTCTGCGACCCCAGCACATGGCCACCTTATGCCTGGCCAGGACCAGCAACATCGTAATCAGGCATCGAGAAGCATCTGGACAGAATTTTACAAAACCAAGAAGGCACAGGGGTGGGTCGGGATGCACTGTAGTGCTAGTAATGTCAGAGATAGTGGAACACACTGCCCGCCAGAATTCGGAAACCTTAGGGCATAACCACGCTAAAGGCGCGAAGTCCGCGGCAGGGGCAGAACAACGCATACAGGCTTTACTAGGTATGAGCCCGAGCTTGTGGATCTGAACAGGGGTACGGTACAGGCTGTGCAGGTAATTAAAATGTATCAGACGGAGCCGATAATTTGGGGACAACTTCTACGTCTGGTTGCAGCAGTATAGCCAGTCAGCCTGTGCAATGTCCATGCCAAGGTCCGCACCCCACGCCTCCCGCGCACGGTCAGTGGAAATGGAGGTGGACGTTAGAGTAAAAGCTTATAATGTAGTGACTAATTTGTGCGGGGTCGGGGATGTATATATGAAGTCAAGAGCTGGCATAGTAGGCGGGGGCTGAGAGAACGTAGGGTGTAGTTTCCGACAAAGAGCACGCAGCTGGTAGAATAAAAGCGTGTCCAGCGGGCCCGAGGAGTCAGGAAGGGAATAAAAATTGTTCCCTAGATAAAGGTCCGCTACCATCCGCAAACCCAAGCGTGTTGCTTGCCCAGACTTGCCGGAAGGCTGGAAAGGGGGAAAATCAGGGTGGTTCACAATTGGCACAGCGTTTGCAGAGAGTAAGGAAAAATTAGAAAGCCGGCGAAGGCCGGACTAGGCCCAGCGCAATGTCTCGACTGTGTCCTCCTCCGCCCGCGGGCTCACCGCCGGCGCAAACAATGCCGTGAACAAAGGCCAGGGGGATGCTACATCAGTCTAGACGGCTACGTGAGGCTGAAATGGGGTAGGATGGATCCAAAAGTGCAGAAAGCTGGCCTGGGCGCACAAGGCACAGTTCTGGAAATCAGGAGCGCCCATTCCTCTGACAGACATGGGAAGAGTGAGTATGTCGTAAGCAACTCTTGGCTGTTTACCCACACAAACAATTGAAATGATTAGGGAACGCAATTTACGAAACAAATAAGTAGTAAGAGGGATGGGAACGTTCAGAAACAAATAAAGAAATTTCAGCAAGACCACCATCTTAGCGATTGCGATCCTGCCGGCCAGGGATAGCGGAAGACGACTCCAAGTCGGAATCCTGGATTCCAGCTAAGCGACTACACAACCGAAGTTGGATCTCCATAATTCGTCCAAGTCCCTACTTATCGAGATACCCAGATAGTGTGTGGGGCCTGAGGCCCACACAAACGGGAAGTCCGGTGTGAACGGCGTAGTGGCATCAGTCAAGGGGAACAACACCGACTTGCTCCAGTTCACCTGAATGTCGGAGAGTCCGCCAAAGTGTATGATTTCTCGTACCAGGGGGCTGAGGTTTTCCTGAGGATGACGGACGTATAAGGTTACGTCGTCCGCGTACATGGAGACGAGAAGGGAGCGGGCCGAAAAAACGATTCCCCTGTGAGTATGGTGCTGCCTAAGTCTGGCAGCCAGGGGCTCCATTGAGATGGCGAAGAGCATGGGCCATAGAGGGCACCCCTGCTGGGTGCCACGATCAATACTAATGGGGTCAGAGATCTGTCTGTTGATGCGGAGACGAGCCGAAGGGTTGGTGTAGAGGAGCCTAATCTTGCGTATAAATATTTCACTGAAGCCCATGCGCAGTAGGAGGTAGAATAAAAAGGGCCACTCAAGCATATCAAAGACCTTTGTAGCATCCATCAGGCAGCCACCGCAGGAAGATTTGGATTGATTTGGTGTAAAACTGAAAAAATTGTACAGAGGTTGTGCGAGGTAGCTCTACCTGGAATGAAGCCAGATTGGTCTGGAAGAGCTATGAGGGGCATGAGTAGAAGAAGACGGGAGGCGATAAGTTTGGTAAAATATTTATTGTCAATGTTTATTAAAGAAAGGGGGCGGTAGGAATTGTGACGATCAGCTGGCTTGTCGGGTTTGAGGAGCAGAGTTATCATAGCCTCGCGGAGAGAAGAGGCCATTATCGAAGGATTCATTATACATAGCAGCCAAGTGTGGTTCTACGAGATTCCCATACGTTTTGTAGAATGAGGTCGGTAGGCCATCCAGGCCAGGAAACCTTGTCCCCGGGTAAGCCACTGATGGCTGCGAGTATTTCCTCCCTAGTGAATGGCGCATCTAGAAATTTCCGGTGATAGTCCTCAAGCCAGGCCAACGAGATAGTCTCGAAGTATTCTTTAAAGGCCTCCCGTGAAGGGGGGGTACCGGCTGAGGATAGCTGTAAATAAAAGTCTAAAAAATGGGACTTAATCTCCTCTGGGGAGGTGGTCCTAGCCGGACCTCCATCGCTAAGGGCCGTAATAAAGGCAGCAGTGTGTGGTGGACGTAGGAAGTTAGCTAAAGTTCATCCCGGGTGGTCGCCTCCCTACCCAAGAAGGAAAGTTCGCGGTCAGCTTCTTCAGAAAATTCTGTGTGTTTTTGGCATATTAGTGCCAGCGTCTCGGGACTGGGGAGTGCAGCCTGGGCAGCATCCAGGTCTTTTATTTCCGCCTCGAGCTAAGCAAGAGTGGTGCGGATGGAGTGAAGGACGCCAGCCTGTTTGGAGATGCACTCACCCCGAATGACAGTCTTAAACCCTTCCCATAGTACCGAAGCCGAGTCAACGGACCCCGTGTTTAGGTCAAAAGAATTGGTAATCACTGTGTGAATGTCCGCACAGAAGACAGCGTCTCGGAGAGCGTTTGGGGGGAGACACCAGGTGAATGCACGTTGCGGGGAGTGGGGGAGACGGAGGCGGATCTGGACTGCGCCTAGTCAGAGAAGGTGCATGCCATGTGTGCTGTGTCAGTGAGCCAGGTCAGGACCTCTGGGGAGGTCAGCCAAAAATCTATGCGCGACCAACAGCCCCTCGCACCAGTGACACAGGTTCCCTCATGGGCATCAGGCCACAGGTGGCACCAGGCATCACGAAGAGAGTTGTCACTTAATATAGACGTGAGGGCCGTGATGGCTCACGGGTGGGACATGTAGGGACCAGACCGATCGTAGGCAGCCGATAAAGTGACATTGAAATATCCACCCCAGACGACAGCCGCAGGTCCGCCAGCAGAGATTAGGTGCCATATATTGTTAAAGAAGTCTGGATCATCCGAATTAGCAGTAGTGTAGCCAAGGTGCCTCAGAGGAGAAATGGAGGCC
The DNA here is from genome assembly GCF_964204655.1 of Triturus cristatus. NCBI lineage: Eukaryota > Metazoa > Chordata > Amphibia > Caudata > Salamandridae > Triturus > Triturus cristatus. Next base: position 224,123,656 of record NC_140584.1, read on the forward strand.
AGAGGGCAACAGGATCAGTGGTGTGGCATGGCAACAGATGCACTGCCAGTTAGACACCCCACGTGGCAGCCAGGCGAAGAGAGATACTCAGCGGGATATTGGCGGATCGCAATCCAGCTCTGGGCGGTCAGCACACTTCAAAGGGTCCAGGCAGATGGGCAGCGAGCCGCAGCGTGAATCGCCCAAGCCAAAGGGCCGACAGAGGAGGCGGAGGAGAGGGGAGCAATTGCTACCAGGTAGATCCCAGGATGTCAGCTCACTTTGCAAAGGCAGTCCTGTTGAGCAATCGCGGTGAGTTGGCAGAGCAGCGTGGTGGGGCCCCCAGGCTGTAGGCGCTCGAAGCGTACTGTGCGGACGGGTCCAGGCAAGGAGTCAGGGCATTGGTTGGGTCAGCCAAGCAGGTTGCACCCTGAGGGTTTGCAAAAATCCACCCGCCACCAGCGGGGGTAAGGCCAGCACAGGGTTGCCCCCCTGCAGACCGCGACGGCTGACAACATGAGGCATGTGCCGAGTACAGTGGTTACCAGCCAGGCTGGTGCCAGGAGTCCACAACATTTGAGCCCACCGGTCGACGTCACAGGCAGCTCCGCCGATCCAAAAATGCCGGATCCTGTTGTACAGCGTTCAGAAGGAGCTCAGACCCAATGACTGGGAGGGCCGAGCTCCGGCAGGCCACCAGGGGCTGCAGGTGCCGGGCAGAAAACGGAACTATGGCCTCCGTCTGGCCGGGCGGAGTGGCGGGCCAGAAGAGGGGGAACGCATAATGTAGGGGCCGCACCAGCGAGGGGGCACGGGGGTTTGCTGCTCCCGTCGCCAAGCCCGGGCACTAGCAGCCGCCGACAGTGGCAGTCAGTGGGTGGTGGAGGAGGGTAACGGCGTCTAGGCTGCAGCACCCCGAGCCGGGCGGTTCAGCCCACGGACCACCAACCCCTTTCAACGAGCGGAATCAGGGACCAGCATTGAGGTAAAGGTAGGATGTTGAGGCCTGCATTATCGTGACGGATAGTTAAGTTTTTCTGGCAGAGCCCACTCAGAGTGCGGCCATCTTGCAGCCAGCCAAGCCACGCCCCCCTAATGCGTGCGGACCTTAAATCTAAGGGTGGGGGAAATTTGCGAAAGTGCCTTTCGCAAAATATCACGAAACGGCAAAAAATCTCTGCAATCACGGGAAATTTCACGTGATCGTGGAGATTTTTGTGTGCTGATTAATGCGTTAATGAATTTGACCTTCAACTCGGGCACCTGCTTTATTTATATCTGTAAGACTTACAGATATAAATAGAGCAGGTGTCCGATTTGAAGGTCAAATAGTTAAGTGCTTCCTGTTGGGGTTTAATTTTTGTGACAGAAGCATCGTGCCAGAATGAATCCTGCCCTGCATATTTATCCAAGAAGATGCCACCGTTTTGTGCAATACCTCTACTCAACTGGAGTACTTTCTACTGGCTAATCAGTAAGTGCTACCTCGTTGGGTAAATGTATAGTGCTTTTCCTACACTACAGCTGTGTAAAGCGCCAGAAGAGTTATCTCCAGCGACCATGTGCATCTGTAACTTTGCCACCGTGCCGATGGGCGCCGGGGTCCCTCGAGTGAGCTGTCCATCATAGTGGGGAAAGGGCGGGAAGATGTTGAACACCGCCAGTGTGTGGGGCGGGGTTTCTATTCAGTTCACATGCCTCTTGTTTATAAAGGGTCAGAGACTGACCAGAGCAGCAGATGAGGAGACAAAACCTCCTGGTGTCAGGAACTGCACGGGGATTGCGCTCGAGAAACCCATGGATGCACAGACCTCCATCAATGTTTACAGCAAATTGCTGACGGTAGATATGGGGGAAAAGAAGCACACCTGCCTAGCCTCGACCGTGTTCACAAATGTTTTGTGCTGATTAATGCATTACTGAAAAAGTGACCTTCAATTCGGGCACCTGTTTTATTTATATCTGTAAGACTTACAGATATATTATAAATAAATCAGGTGCCCAAGTTGAAGGTCAAATAGTGTGCTTCCTGTTTGGGGTTTAATTTTTGTGACAGGAGCATCGTGCCAGAATGAATCCTGCCCTGCATATTATTTATTCAAGAAGATGCCACCGTTTTGTGCAATACCTCTACTCAACTGCGGGGTGGGTGACGACAATTTCCGTTCCCTCGCGGATCGCGGAAGTTTCGACATTTTCTCGTTCCGCGCGGAACACGAAAATGTCAAATTTTCGCAATTTCCGCGAGCGGAACGGAAATTGTCGCCCACCCTTACTTAAATCAGAACACATGATACAAAACTTCACATTTGTTTGCTTCCTTCAAATAAGGCACATCTGTTATTTATCTAAAAAGCAATTAACCTCTTCCATGCAAAATTGATGCCATAATCACTGAGCAAGGGCAGTATTTCTCTTCCCTACCACCACTTAGTGACTAATTCACCTGGCTTCACCATAGCCCATTGCATCAGATGGAGAAAAGCCTGGTTTCCATTTAAGACTGTGAACTGAAAAATCAGAGATTTCCACACACACTCTGGCCATATTATCCCAAATCTGCCTTATACAATTTAATTCCTTACTTTGAAAAATTGGGTTATTACAAGAAGTGGACCGGGCCCGGTCAGTACTTACCTTCCGACTCCAAAACATTTCTTTAGATAAGTGTATGAGAAGGTAAAGTTCAGTGGGGCAATGCAGTAGGAGGTGTCCAAAATGGGAGTGTCAGTGCTCGGTGGCTTTCGATTGAAGCGGCAGTGAAGATTTCTACGTTCCTGCTTAGCCACCGAAATAGAGGTCCAAAACTCCAGCAGGACAAGGCAGAAGACTGTCGTCGAAAACAGTTCTACGAGGTTCAATACTCCTTTGGCAAATGACCACTGAAAAGGATTTGCTACGTCGCTGGAAAAGCCACAAATTCAATCTGACCGGTGATGCATCTCAGGCGAATAGGTGAGCAGGTTGGTCCCGGTCTCCTTCTGGTTCCCAGAGCACTTTTTGCCCAAATTTTGTCTCAGTCCTCAGTTTCTGAAACTGGCCATCTGGGCACCTTAGAACCACAACCAATCATTCATGACTGGTGGTCCACCTCTTGGAGGTTCATGACTCATTCAGGCAGGGTCAAGGTGTGGGTTAAAGATGATGTAACCTTTTTTGTCCCTGCCGATCTGAACAGGATGCCAGAAAATTAGCCCTCAGAGTCACTTCTGGCAGCCCTGACTGAAGGTGAAATGCAGGGGTCAACAACAGGGCTGACCTCTGGGGGTCAAGGGCAGGCTTCAGACAGCAGTCCTTCCAGGTACAGCAGCAGACTGGCAAAGTGAAAAGTCGTTACAGTAACAGGCTATCATCTGAAACTCCTACCACTGGTCTAGTAGTGAACTGAAGGGTGGATCTGAAGATCCTATTTTCATACCCTGGTGCCCTTATTCTGGAAGGTGGGAGAAGCTTCTAGAGCGGTGCATGGGATTTCCTGACTCCCCTACCCTGGCTCCAAGTTGGCTGCAATGACAACACCGGGTTGTTAGGACCATTGTGTGAAGGCAGAGCAAATGCTTTTCAGTTGTGTTGTGCTGAACTTTGCCCCCATCCTGCCAGCAGATGGCCCATTGAGGCACAACTAATCCCTCTATTGTGTGACTGTCTAGGAGGATTTCACAAAGTCTTACTATGAGCTACCCCATGTCATGTGACCCAAGAAAGGCAGCGGGCACAAAGGGCTATGGGCAGGAAAATGGCAACTTTTGAAAGTGGCATTTTCAAACTTGTAACGAAAAAATCTAACATTACCATTAAAGAGGGTTTATCATCACAATTTCATAGGTACGAAACATGATATATCCACCACCTCCCCATTAGGAATTACTGCTTATTGAATGTAATAAGGAATCCCCAATGTCATTCTATGGGAGGGGTAGGCCTCACAGTAGAGAAAAATGAAATTGGTTAATTAGCACTACCAGGAAAGGTAAAACTTTAAAACCTTTTGATTACACAGCACCCTGCCCTATGGGCAACCTAGGGCCTGCCCTAGGGTTGACTTATATATAATAAAGAGGGAGTTTAAGGCTTGGCGAGAGGATTTAACACCATGGCTGCTATTCATTTTCCCTGTAAAATGCTAAGCGCCTTTTGGGTATTTGGGGTAGGTCATGCTTAGACATTTATAGCTTATTTCCACATGAGATATCCATGCAATATGTGTATCCTGTTTTTTCCAATATCCTGGGAATTCTAACGATACCTAGAGTTTGTGGATTCCTCTGGGGGGAACTGAGAAAATAGGCAAAATATAGCAAAATTTTGAGATTTTTAGGAAATAATGTTCTGCAAAATAGTGTCTGTTCTTTCCTAAAAATTGTCTCAACAAAAGATTAGCTGTGCTAAATTCACAATCTATCCTCTTATAGGAACAGGCAGAGCTCAATCAAAAAAACAATATTTTTACAGCAAGTTCCGGCCTTTTCAAAGAGGCAGCCCATTTTACCTAAATGTAGTGAATTCAACCTAATTAGAGTTTGTAGTGGAAACCGCTGTGAATACCATGTGTGATCCTGGAGAGGTATAGATTTCTGCAAAGCAGACAACATTCTGAATTTAGCAAGGGGTCATTTGTGTAGGTGCCTCAAGGTTTTCTTAAAGAAACTGTTGAAATCAAATAGTATTAAAAATTAGTAGGAAAAATTGTCCATTTGTGACAACATTTTCATTTATAACTTCTCATCACAATGGGTGACTCACAAAAGCATCACACCATTACATCCACCAGACCCTTCTGGTTGCGGTAATATATAGGCTTTGTGGGTTTTCTAAGAACCCGAGGTACCTAAAGCCTATATCTAAGCTGCACCTTACAATGGTTTTTAGGTCTCGCCTGACCCAGCGCATGCGCTGGTCTGGCGAGACTTATTGAGAGGGCTCCAAAAATTGCTACCAGGCCAGCCTAGAGCTACAGTGCATGTGCGCGGGCTCGCGCACCGCGCTTGACCGTGATTACTTTCACTTTCGATTGGCATAGCCAATAGGTCTCGCTTTTGGGACCTTATAAGTATTTAGTTATGCAACTGTTGCATGGCTAAACACTTATAAGGTCCCAAAGGCGAGACCTATTGGCTATGCCAATGCTTGTTCACTGTGTACACGGTATAGATACATTCATATGGTGAAATATAAAGGGTGAAAAAAGGTATCAAGGAAACTAGCATGTGAAATAGAGGATTTTTCTCCAAATGTCTTCTTTCTTACACACTGGCTCAAATTTGAGTGGCAATAATGCAGATAAATGCTATCGATAATAACCCATTTTCTACTATTCTTTGCTTTCCTAAGTCTCCCGACAAAATTAGTTCTACATTTGTGTCAGTAGGCCTAGTGCCTACAAAAAGAAAGGGCCCAAAACGCAACATGGACACATCACATTTTTCTGCTGAAAACGGACCCTTTTTTTTTGCAATATGGCTATCTGTGGATTTTGTGTCGTAGCTGAGCCAGCACCTAGGGAAGCTAGCAAACCCACATATTTTTTAAAACTAGACACCCGGAGGAATCAAGGGTAGGCAACTGCATGGTGCTCACCACGTTTTCTTACCCAGAAGCCTTTGCAAACCTCAAACTTTGACTAAAAAACACATTTTCCTCACCTTTCTGTGATGGAACATTGTGGAATCTGTAGCAAGCAAGACATTTCCTACCATCTACCATTCCCACAAGTGTACTGAGAAAAATGGTACTACACTTTTCTGGGTAGGGCTAGTGGCCGTGACAGGAAAGTCGCCAAAACGCAACATGGACACATCACATTTTTCCACTGAAAACTGAGCTTTTTTTTGCAATGTGGCTAGCTGTAAATGTTGGGCCCAATCTCAGCAGGCACTTAGAGAACCAATAAAACCTTCCCATTTTTTTAAACAAGACACCTTGGGAAATTTCGGTGGGGGGTGACTTGCATAGCTCTCAGCAGGTTTTCTTACACAGAAGTCCTTGGAAACCCCAAACTTTGATTAAGAAACACATTTCCATCACATTTCTGTAATCGAAAGTTCTGGAATATGCAGGGAGTAACAGATTCCCTACCACTACCATTCTCTGAAGTCTTCTGACGAAAATGGAAATACTCTTGTGTGGGTAGGGCTAATGGCCGCAACCACTGAAAACTGACCCTTTTTGCAATATTGCTAGCTGTGAAATTTAGGACCTAGCTCAGCTGGCACCTAGGGAAGCCTAGGAAACCTGTCTATTTTTGAAATTCAAACACCCAGTCAAATCTAGGATGAGGTGAATTGCTTAGCTCTCACCAGGTTTTCTTACCCAGATACCCCTGCAACCCTCAAAGTTTGACTAAAAAGAAAACCTTTCCCACACATTACTGTGATGAAAAGTTCTGTTATATGTAGGAAGCAACACATTTCTTGCACCTACAATTCACCCAAGTCTCCCAATTAAAATGGTACCTCACTTATGTGGCTGGGCCTAGTGCCCACGAAAGAAACAGATCAAATCTATTTCAATGAGTGTCTCTTTGCGAGGACTACCATTGGCCTTAGTTTGATCCATTGCTGTCATAGGCAGTAGGCCCAGGCACCCAAGTGGGGCAAATTTTTATTAAAGCGAGTGGGGGAACACTGGGTGGCAGTAATTTTGTGGATTCCTTTGCATTCTAGAATAATACATCACAGAAATGCACAGAACAATTTTGAGTTTAGGGTAATTTTGAGGTTTGCAAGTCAGTGTGGATAAGAAATATTTATGGGATCCACAAGAGACACACCACCCGGTACTCTCCTTGGTGTCTAATTTTTACAAATTACTGGGTTTGGTAGGTTTCCCAGGGTGGCACCAAAGCACGGGGCCAAAAACTGCAGCTAACCATTTTGTTGATGTTGCCACATTGCATCTTGAACCTCGCCCTTTTGTGGGAGCTAGGTCTACCCACTCAGGTGAAGCACCATTTTTATCGGGGTCATGTGGGAGCTCTTGGTGGCAGGAGATTCATAGCTCCCTACAGATTTCAGTCCTTTGAGTCAAACAAATATGAAGAATAGGTGTGTGTATAGCCTATGTTTGAGGATTTCCAGAGCTTCTGGGCAAGAAAACCTTCAGGATTCCCCCTGGTGTCTAGTTTATGAAAATATCTGAGGTTGGTAGATTTTCCCTAGAAACAATGTACACCCAGGCAGAGAAAGACAGAAAAGATAAATATCACTGCACCAGCATCTGCTACTCAAATTCACGCACATACTAGTTAGATTTGGCACGAGGGTGAGTGAAAAGTTAAAAATGCTAATTTTATAAACAAAATATTTCACAAAAATGAAAATGTAGAAATCAATTTTAATGAGATAATTATAATTTTCAGCACTGAACCAGTGACTCACAGCTTGTGACCTGTAAAGTCACGATACGGCACTAACAGCGTTAGAGGCCTTTCTCACACCTTTCATGCATCCCTCAGCTCCATTCAAGAGCCCATCACTTTCATATGCCCACAGGACTGGCACAGCAGTCACATCACCTGGCAGCTGGGGGAGTGTATGGACTGGTGTTTGGCTTCAAGTATTTTTGTAGTGTCCAGATGTAAATCACGCCAGCCACACACACACACACATCCCAGCCAGACGCCAGTCCAGGCACAGCAATCATACTACTGGTCAGCTGGTATAATATGTGCACTGGCATTTTGGTGTGTGTGTGTAGTGCCTTGCTGCTGGTCACTGCATAGACAGCCAAATGTCAGTACACATACACTGCCAGCCAGATGCCAGGTACACACACCACCAGCCAAACGCTACTCAGACATCACCCTGAAGCTCCACACCAATTTCATTTCTTAAACAATCCCACAATGAATACATTAAACACACAAAGCACAGACAGGAAAATCATCCAACTAAAAACAACAAATCTATTTTCAAATTGAAAGAACCAACCTATTGGTAGAATATGAAATTCCAACTATGACTGCATGCACAATAGGTGTTACTAAGCACATCAAACTACTGCCAACCAGGCATCTAAACAGAAGATTGATATCAATACAGACCACAGTCAGGTGTTCCCTTTTAAATGTAATCTCATGGTTGCTCCCAGTACCTGAATTGTGTATGGTACACTTTGAAACATATGGGCACATACTGGTCAGGATTAGAAGGAAAGTCTTTTCTTTGTGTTGGAAGGATGTATTCAGGAAAGTGGTGTCCTTTCCATCTAGCCACATTTTCCACCACTCCAACTCTAGGAACACTTGCCTGTTCAACTGCAACAAGGCTGCTTATTACAGACTGTTGAAACTGTACAAAAGTAATCTGGGATCCTGGAGAAGGATATTTGAAAACAACGTAAGCATGGAAAGATGCTAAATACTTCAATGTTTCTTTTACCATGTATCGGACTTTCGACCAGCATTGTAAGGTTCCAAACTTTGACCTACTCTAGCAACACCTCTCATGTACTTGTTGTACTCTAGAATGCACACTGCCATGCACACTTTTGCAACTTGACCCCAAACAGATGCAGGTGCAGTACTGCCATCATGAGTAGTTGTTGGCATATGGACATCTCTTTGGTCTGAACATTTCACAGCAAGGAGTTCATTACTAAGCAAAGGCTGTAAGATAAAAGCACAAATAGTTTTACCACGCATGCCTCTAACATGCATCCCATCCACAAATGAGTCTTAACCACACATTCCTTTACCACGCATGCCTTTACCGAAAAATGGCACGGTAAAGGCAAGAATGGTAAAGGGGTATGTGTGGCTAAGGTCACCACTACCCCGCATCCCCCAAAAACCCCTAACCCCCTGTGCTGCCCCTTAAACTACCCAATCCTTTCCACTGCCCTAAAACCTACTTGCCCCAACACAAAAAACGACCCCAACTACCCATTGCCCGCCCACTGCCCTAAGGCCTAAAACCCTACACTATCCCAACCCTCCTGCCCCGGTGCCATCCTTTAAAGTACCCTAACTGCTTCCACTGTCCTAAAACCTACCCCAACCCCCACCCTAAAAACAAACCCAACTACCCTTTCCCCCTCCCATTGCCCTAAGCCTAAAATCCTGCAACCTAACGTGCACTACCCCGCCCCCCCTGTGCTGTCCCTTAAACTACTCCAACCCCTTCCATTGCCCTAGAACTTACCCCAACTACTGACTCCCCTCCCAATGCCTTAAGGCTTAAAACCCTACACTACCCCACCCGAGCCGTCCCTTAAACTACCCCAACCCCTTCAACTGCCCTTAAACCTATCCCGATACCCCGCCCTAAAAACAAACCCAACTACCCATTTCCCGCCCACTGCACTAAGGCCTAAAACCCTGCACCCTAACTTACACTACCCCGACCCCCTGCATCGCCTGCACTGTCCCTTAAACTACCCCAACCCCTTCCACTGCTCTAAAACCTAACCCAGCCCTCCATGAGCCCTTAAAAAAACAGCCCCTCTTACCTTACTGTGACGTCTTCCTGCTTCCGTCCATATGCGTGGTTATGGCATATGCATGGTTAAGGCAAGCGTGGTAGAGCTTGCGCAGTCACAACACGCGTGGTTCAAACCTCGGTGTTCCGATTCCTTTCCCTAAGGAAAGCGCTGCACTGTCTCCTTTCAAGTTTTTGTTTAGATACAAGCTCTGCAGGGTAACCTTTACAGTTAGAGCAGATTGTGCCACATGCCACAGTGCCCACTCAGAGCAATTCTTTAAATAATTGAACACCTGTGTGGAAAATGTCCACGTATAAATAGTGACCCTTGTGAAAAAGTGATCTGGCAAGTTTCCACTCAGTCTTTTCACTGACTCTAAAGGAGAAATAAAACATTGAGATCACAAATGCAAATTATGACAAGAAAGAAAACAGTGAACATTATAAAACACTATGAAGTCTGCCCCTAGGTACCAATCAGCATCACACACTTCCGATATGCCCCCAAAGGGGGCTCAAAGCAAAGTCAAGAAATTGGCACCCCAGAGGGAAGGACCCTTACCCTATCCACCCGCCAAATACAAGTCAAAAACCAGTTCACACACACCATCATTGAAACGCCAACCACACACATCGCAAGCAAGAAGCCGGTCCATAACCGGTCATTGTCACCAAAAGCTCCAGCTAAAACATTCCATCAGCCAAATGGCAGACACACACCAGTCCACACACACCAGTAGCCAAACACCAGTACATGCACATCACCAGCCAAACTCTAGTTCACACACACAGAAACTCATACCATCATGTGTAGCAGTTTTCAGGCCCCCAACCATGGGCAGATCAGCCTAAGAAACGTCTGATCTCCCCCAGGAAGGGCAGAAAACACAGGACGTGTGGGCAATACTGGAGAGCAATTCTTCGCCATGGGGCTGCTCCACCAAAATGTATAAAAATATAATAACAGTTGTTGCTTAAAACATTTCCCCGAGGAGGGGGAGCAGAAAGCAGCTAAAACAGGTCCCCATAAATGGGGAGCAACCCTTTCTCAAGGTGCTGCTCCCCAGCATACATATACAATGCAGTCCCTGGTGTCTAATTGTTTTCCTTGGGGACAGAGCAGCCTAAAGAAAGACGATCTGCCCCCAGGGGGTGCAAAAATGGTCAAAACAAATGACCAAGGGGTAAGTCACCACACCAAAAAGACATCCCTGCTGTCTGGAGGGTGCATTCCTGCTACACGATCCTGATACCTGTGACCCCGCAACAGGAAAGCACTGAAGATAGACACCAGGGGAAAGGAATACTTTTTACTTTCGCCCGTGTGCCCCCAGTATGATCCATCCGGTGCAGAGCATGAGTGGTCAATGTCCAAAAGGCCCAATAGTAACAAGAGCCTGGAACAAAATTGAGGGGACAGTTCTGCATGAGCTTCTTACCTCCACTGCAGGTCAATTGCTGTTGGGAGTGGAAGAGGCTACTATGGTGTATATGAAATGGCTGGAGCAAGCCTGTGATTTAATAGCCCCAGTAAAAACTCTCTACCCCAAAAGATCACAACCCTCTGCTCCATTGTTCACAGAGGATTTGAGAAATCAAAAACTTGTGTGCAAACGGCTTGAGCGGAGCTGGAGGAAATGCTATAAAGAACCAGATTAAAAGCTGAATAAAACTCAGCCTGCAGAATTATAAACAACTCATTTTTTGTGCTAAACAAATGTTTTATGCAACCCACACTGATCTAACGAAGAATTCGGTAAAAGAGTTGTTCAGAACTGTTTCTAGCCTGGCTTCCCCAAGTCCAGCTAGAGTTCAACCAAGTCAGGAACTATGTGAAGACATTGCCAAGTTCTTCTTGACCAAAGTGAAGTCCAACTTTTTGGCTTTCAGTTGGCCAAGCATTGGCGGGATGAATGTGGCTAGGAAAGAATCCAAGTCTACAAGGGTTCCCATTTCCATCTATGAGAATTTCTCGCCGGTGTCCCCTGAAGATGTTCGAGAGCTCCTCATGGCAGCCAATTCAGGGTCGCCCTATGACCCATGTCCGGTCGCAGTGGCCAAATTGGCCCCGGTTCTGATCGCGTCATCACTCTCATCAATCTTTAATGGCATGTTTGTAACAGGGCAGTTTCCTATACGCTGGAAGTTGGCCTCTATTCTGCCCCTTCTAAAAAAAAAAACAGCTTGAAACCTAAGGATCCTCATAGCATTCGCCCTATTTACAGGCTTCTGCTCCCAGCAAAATTGATAGAAAAAATCAAGAATACACAATTAAGTACCTTCTTAGCTGAGACACAAGCTTTGTATCCCTCTCAATATGGCTTTAGAGCGGGACATTGTACCAAGTCCGCTCTCATTAAGTCCATAGAAGAGATCAGGGAAGCCGTTGATCGGGATGGCAGGGCAGCTCTGAATTTATTGGATCTGTCTGCCTCATTCGATAAGGTCCATCATGACATCTTGATGGACCGTCTAAAGGCATGTGGGATCCATGGGGAAGCTTGTGATCTTTTAAGATCTTTTCTATCCGACAGAGGACAAATTGTTGCACTGGGAGAACACCAGTCCAAACCTTTTGCATTGCCCTGTGGGGTTCCACAGGGGTCCTCTCTCAGTCCCACGCTTTTTAATGTGTATGTTTCTTCTTTGGCCTCCATTATCAGTGCATTTGGATTCGGCCTCACCTCGTATGTGGATGACACCCAAATTCTGGTGTCTCTGCTACCCAGCAAGGAGATGGGAATGCTTAAATGCTTTCAAGACTCTATGACATCAGTGGGGAGTTGGATGGCAGAGAACTGCCTAAAACTTAATACTGGTAAAATCGAGGTCACACTGTTTGGCAATGATACTAACTTCTGGACACTGAACTGGTGGCCGGACTCGATGGGCCTTCTCCCTATGCCCTAAAAAAAGGTTAAAAATGTGGGATTAATAGTGGATGGGGGTCTTACCTTTGGTCACCAAGTAAACTTGGTGGCATCAAAAACAACTTATGTGATTAAAACACTAAGAAAAATACTGCCTTTCCTGCCCCCAGGTAGCCGGCAAAGAGTGATCACGGCTCTTGTCATGTCGAGGCTGGACTACTGCAACAGTCTGTATTTAAATGTTCAAAAAAGATTCTTGAACAAACTTCAACTGTTGCAGAATCCAGCCGCCAGACGGCTTACTGGCACATCCAGGTTTTCTCCCATATCCAAGGAAATAAACAAACTGCACTGGCTCCCGGTAAGGAACCAAGGGCCATATGTAGGAAACAGTTTTGCGATCGCAAACAGTGCGATTCGCAGGAATCTGGGTGTTTGCGATCGCAAAACATACTTGAGCCATGTAGGAAAGGTATACGCAGAAGAGCTGTGCGAATCGCTAATTTAGCGATTAGCTATTTTGCGGAAAGTGGAGTCTGCGAATAAATCAGCGTAATCGCAGTCTGCGCACCAGTATTAGCGAAAATCGCTGTTACCGAACTCGCAAATAGCGATAGCGCAAAATGACATGTTCAGAAAACTCGCAAATAGCGATTATGCAAAATTCGCAATTTTGCACTTCCCAATTACCATCAACACTGAGCAGGTGGTAACCTACTGCAACCTATTTAAACTGGCCCACAATGCCACAGGGCCTTTCCACCATGGCTGGGCTGTACGTGATAGCCAGGAGGCTGCGAATCAGGGATGCCACACAGAGACGGAGACGCCAGGAAAGGATCTACAGAGCACGCATCACCCTCTTCCAAGTGACCGATGAGGAGATCCATGTCAACTACAGGCTGCACCCAGACAGCATCCTGGATTTAATTGCTGAACTGACACCCATACTTGACCACCCCACACGCAGGGCACACTCCATTCCCACCCATGTACAGGTGCTGTGCTCACTGCACCTCCTGGCATCAGGTAGTTTCCAGGGGGTCATTGCCACAGCAGGAGGTGTCTCCCAAAGTGCACTTTCGCGCTTCTTCCACGCTTTCCTGGATGCAATGGTACAGAGGCTGCATCACCACATACAATTTCCTAGCACAGCACAGGCACTGGATCAGACCAAGCAAGATTTCTACCAAATTGCACAATTCCCCCATGTCATTGGCTGCATAGATGGGACACATATCGCTATTTCACCCCCCTCACATAATGAGTATGTATTTCGCAACAGAAAGTCATATCATTCCCTGAACATCCAGGTAGTGTGCAATGCCCAACACTTAATCACTGATATTGTGGCCAAATACCCTGGAAGCACACACGACTCATTCATGTTTCGCCACTGTGCATTACATCGCAGACTCACAAATGGTGATTTTGGAGAGGGCTATCTGCTAGGTAAATGCCTGTTAAACACACACAGAGGCAGTAGAGTGATGCAGTGGCAGGACACTATTGAACATTAATCTGCTTATGCCCCGCAGGTGACAGTGCGTATGCTGTACGAGACTACATCCTCACACCGTACCTGAATCCATCAACTGCAGGTGAGAGGGGGTACAACAGCGCACACAGAGCTACACGCTGTGCCATTGAGAGGACATTTGGAATCCTAAAGAGCCATTTTCGATGCCTCCATAAGAGTGGTGGAGCGCTACAGTACAGCCCTGAGACGTGTTGCAAAATAGTGGTTGCCTGTGCAATGCTACACAACATCGCTACCAAGAAAGGAACCCCAGTGGACCTGACAGACTCTGAATCATCAGATGAGGATGGAGCAGCACCTCATCGCGCTCCCGCAGGAGGTGCTGGTGCAGCTGCCGGACGTATGAGACGTGATGAGATCACCCAAAACTACTTCTAAGTGAGTAATGATGACACAATGACACTGATTGGTGACTGACAGGGATGTTTATTTCTGTGTCATCAGGCATTGAGTGATCTCACGTTGTGACGTTAAAGTCCCTGCATGCACTTGTTTGTGTCACAGTGCAAAGAGTAACAACAGACACTGAGTCTACATGGACTGTGTTGCATCACACATGGCCATTAGTCCCTTGTGTCCCTTCACCTCCTACGTGCACGGCCTGGTGCGCCTCGCTGTGTGCGCGCTGTGCCCTCCCTTGACTCATCCTCCACTGTGCTCTGTCGTGCACTCCTGCGTCTTTCCTGTGGTATTGGGGGAGTGATGCTGCTCCTGCTCGATTGTTCATCAGTGTCCGTGGCTGCAAGTGCACCTATGCCACCTGTGGCGGTTGCGCGCATCTGGTCCACCGCATGTGTGACCTGCACCAAGACACTGCCCACGTCCTGGCAGCAGTGGGCCATCTCGCGCTGCATGCCAACACATCTTCTGGCCAGCAAGGATGTGGCGGTTGTGTGGCGGTTCACAGCCCTTGTGTATAGGTCCAGCCGTGTGTGAAGGCGATGTCTGTCCCGGCGCCGCGCTGCCCTGTCCCTCGCTATCTCCCTGCACAGTCCCTCCAATGCACCAGTCATGGCCATCACTCCTGCGCGCAACTCGGTCATGTTGTGGTTATGTGCTGTCAGCTGCCGTTGTATTGACCTGATTCCCTTCACTTGCAGGCGCTGCTGCTTCAGCATGCTGCCCTCCAGGCCCGAGAACACCGTGTCCTCTTCAACAGGAGCAGTGCTGGTGGACGGCCGTTCCCTGCGTCTCATCCCTCTCCCTACTCTTGATTGTTCAGGGGACTGTGTTTGTTGCAGTCCTGCACGCTGCCTGTGCACTGGCTGTTGCTCCTCTGCTGTGTCTGGTGCCTGTGTCTCCAACAGTGGTAGTGGTGGGACAATTATGCGACGCCTGCATGGTGCTGTGTCGGCAGTTGTGGCTGCGCCCTGATCCTTCTGGCATGCCTGGTCCTCCATCTCAACTGTTGGCTCACATTCAGCCTCACTATCCTGTGTTGGTGGTGGTGCTGTGGATTAAATGAATCACATTAGTACTGTGTCCTGTGTGGTATTTGTCATGCATTAGTTTCAAGCAATAGAATCTCATGGGTACTATCGGTCTATTTCTATCTCTGCATGATGGAGTCCTTCCTATTCCACCTGTCTGTGTCTCACTGGCACAGTTATCAGTGCATGTGACTACGTTTCCCATAATGCATTACTGTGTGTGCTGTGTGACATTTACTGGAGTTGCAGTCAGGTTGCCTTTTGGGGGATGTGGGTGGTTTGGGGATGTAGCAGGGGGTCTTGCCATGCACCTTACCTTATCTGGTGTCTGGGTGTTCTGAGCTGTCCAGGTCAGCCACTCCACTCACGCTCTCAGGCTGCAGTGTGCCCTCCACCAGCTCCTCCAGGGGTGTCGGTTCGGTTGCAGTGGAAGGGCCCCCACCGGTTTTTTTAGCCTCTGCCAGTCTTGTTGCCACCCTCTCCTTTGACCTCTGCCGCATGTCATACCATCTTTTACGTAGGTCCTCCACACTGCGGTGTGTGACACCAATGGCATTCACTTTCTCTTGGATGTCACTCCAAATCTTGCGCTTTCTGGCCTCAGGTACTCTCAGGGAACTTTTCCCAAATAGGAGATCATGGTTGCTGACCACCTCCTGTGTGAGGACCTCCAGCTCCCTCTCACTGAATTTCTGTTTCCTCTTCCTTGATGGTTCCTCCTGCTGCTTTTCAGTCCCCTGGGAATCCATTTGACTGGTTTTCAAATGCAGAGCTTCACTGTTCTCCTCTCCACACAGGCTCTCAAACAGCTACTGGCTCACACACAGCTGCTGGCAATCAGGTGCAGCATGGGCAGTCACACTTCCTGGTTGTGATGTCATCATTCTGCACCTGAATTGCAGATTCCCAGATTTGCGATTCCTTAATAGCGTTCTCGCAATTAAGGAATCGCTATTAGGGTAATCGCAAAATAATTCTGCGAATTTTTGCGCATCGCTAATTATTCGCTAAAATCTACCTACATAGCTATTTGCGATTCGGAATTTGCGATTCGCGAAAAATCGCAATTTCCGATTCGCAAATTCCATTCTACCTACATATGGCCCCAAGTGCCTTTTAAAGCCCTCTGTTTGATTTTTAAAGCACTTCAAGGTACAGGACCAAACTATTTAAAATGGCAGTTCCATTGGTACATACCAAAAAGAACACTTCACTCACTGGGTGCCAAGTTGGTCTCAGTGCCACATACAAAAAAAGCTTGGTGGGGTGGTAGAAGTTTTGCTCATTGTGCGGCAAAAGCTTGGAACGACTTGCTGTTTCACCTGAGAAATGCCACAGACCTTTTAACTTTTAGGAAAGGCTTAAAAACCTGGCTCTTTGCACAATAAAATAAAATTAAAATAAATATTCTTCAGTTTCTAGCATAATGGAGATGTAATTAGCACCAGGACACTCCCAGGTAACCGCTGCGCTTTAAAAATATCATTAACATAACATGACATAACTTAACAAAACATAAGATAACATCCCCCAGCAAGTGGACCTACTTCGGAAATGTCCTGGGACCATAAGGTGCTGGAAGCAAATGGCTTCCAGCGCATCCTGGCTCCTTATGATGTCAGTGCACAATGCTCACTTTGAACTCATCATCATGCCTGGGGAGGGGGGGTTGGCAGTGGATACCTCGTGGCGGCATGTAACAGGGAACCCATGGAGGGAGCGCCCTCGCTTCCCCCTACGCTGGTGCTAGGATATGCTGGGCACATTCCAAGCACCCGAGTGGCGGTGCTGAGGACATGCTCAGCACATCCTTAGCACCAAAAGAGTGAAGTGCTAAGTCAACATGGCAATGGGACACTGCATGCAGGCTGTGATGGCAAACCTGTTTTTATAGGGCTATTTAAGAGGGTGGTAAAAAAAGTGTTGTAGGCCAACTTGTAGCATTTAATTTATACACCCTGGGTATATGGCATACATTCTACAAAGGTCTTATAAGCAAATTAAACATGCTAATTTGGTATATGCCTATGAAAACATGTTTTGGGGAGTGAGCACACACACTTTAGGAATGTTATCAGTGGTCAAGTAAACAGAGTCCGAAGGCTAACAAAAGCAAAAATCCAGCAAAATTAGAGGTAAGCAGGCAAAATGTTTTGGGAAGACCACTCTAAGGCTGATAGGTCAAATTCTTGGACAAAACGTATTACACTCCCTATGAAAGATGGCAACAGGCATGATCCCTGTTCAAACATAGAGCCAAGAAGCAATCAGCTTATTCCTATATATTGCATTGGATTGTCCCAAGATCCAACCATACTGGAGATCGATGCAACATGCCCTGTTGGAGATGGAGTACCACCCACTGACATTGCACTCGCACTTTTATGAATACAGAAAGATATAAGAGTCACTAGGAACAATAGCACACAAGTAGCAATGGGCTACATATTAGCAAAAAGAGACATGGAAATGGTGGTTTAAAGAGCTACGTTCAATCCAAGAGTTGATATGGCTATAGAACACTGTTCATAGCTGGAAATCGAAATTTACAAAGCTAGGGGTTGATCCCACAAACACAGGAAGATCTGGGATGGCTCATGGGACCAATGACAAAACAGTGTCAAAGAGGCATTGGAGAACTATCCGATACATAAAGCAAGCCAACATCGAGGTGTATGTTCAATAAGAGAAGGTGCCATATGAACCCCAGCTCTAATTCATTTGTATTCAAACATTCATGTGACCCACACAGAGTAGCATTTGGGGCTAACCTAATTGTTGGACTTAGCCCCTACTCCCCTGACATTTTGCCTTCACCCTCCTGTTTTCTGAACACATTTTTATTGACGTTTACGACTCTGAGCACTTTATCACTACTAGCCAATTTTCATGTCTTTTTCTTCCATATCAGAACTGCTTCATTGGCATTCATCAAAATTGGGATTGAGCAGTGTTTTACCCTCAGTAGTGTCTCGTCTGCCCCATTAATGTATAGTGAAAACAATAGAGGGGCAAGGACACACCCCTGATGTATCAAACAGGAGACCTTATAGCAAGAAGTGCATTTCCCTTTTGTCCCAGAACACACTTGAGTATTCAATCGGGCATGTAGTTGGGAAAGAAAGGTAATAATTCCACTTGGTGAACCCAACTCTAACAGAGTTTTCCAAAGTTTACTGTGGTTCTCTAAGTGAAACACACTGCTTAAATCTGCAAAGCATAGGTGTACATTACCCTCTTTTACTACACTGTATTTGCTAATAAGAATGTGTAGATTAGCACATTGTTCTAAAGTACCCACATCTTTCCAAATACCATATTGTGAATCTGTGAGGATATGTTTTTCTTCCAACCATGTTTCTAGCCTTTCCAAAAGAATTCTACCCATTAATTTGGCAGTGGAGTCACAGAAGGGATATTGGTTGATAACACCTGGAGTCCCTTCTGTCTCCCTTTTTAGAGATTGGGGTGATAATACTTTCAGTCCAAGTGGCTGGAAGGAATCCACTCACTACAGCTTTGCAAACTTGTGTTAGAAGTGGAGCCCTCAAGGTTATGTGTGCCTTGAACATGTCTACTCGCACACCATCTGGGAATGGGGCTTTTGAATTAGCTCATTTATAAAGGGCCTTATTTACTTAATCTAGGGTAATAAATAGTAAGTATACTGCAGTAGCTCTTAGTACTAATGAGGGAGAAAAATTTATAGCAAATCTTAGATATGAATGATTTCTCTATTATGTTTTATCCAATCCTCTTTTAGTACCAAGGCTTCTACCAAAGGGGCCCCTACATCTTTCAGAAATTTAAGATTGATAGTTTTCCAAAATAGAGTATTATCATTTGTGTTCGTGGCGTGTATTAAATTAGCCCAAGCTTTTTCTTGCATTTCCTTTTTCCTAATAGCCAGGGCTATATTATAAGCCGCTCTCTGTGTAGTGATTCTATCCCTATCCCTTGGTTTCACCTGTAGAGCTTTCTTCAGATTTCTATTTGCCACTGTGGAATTATGATCAAACCGTCTCTGGCCCCTTTTTCCTAAGGTTATATTTCCGGCTCTCAGCCTACCAGCTATTTCTGTCATTATCCTACAGAATGAACCCATATTAGAATGTGGAGTTCCAATTCATAAATATATTAAAATTGTTACAATTTGTTCTATAAATTTACCTAGAGTAGCATTATTGATTAAGTTTGACCGTGTAAGGCTAATGCCCTTTGTGGTCACTAAAATTACTCGGGGTAACCACAAAGGATTCCATAAGATTCTCCCCATTTTCAGAGACTAGGATATGGCTGATAGCGGAACTATAACCATTCCCTTGGAAGGTAGGTACAAGTGGCATCCCTGTCTTGGGTAAATATTCTAGAAGCTCCAGGTTGTATTTCAAGATAATATTGTTTATTGCCTCCCCATGCATAAAATGTGGGAAATGTGGCAGTACCTCCTCATTAAACCCTTATGTAAACACAGGTTCTGTGCTCTAATGTGTGAGATTTACCTATATCAAAATCCCTGGTCCAGATAAAAATATAGTCACCTTTAATGTTCCTCATAAAAAAGTTCCTGCTCTTTATTGAGAGCAATGATGACTCTCAATTTGGTGTTATCAAAGATGTTAATTTAATGATTAACCAAAACAATGTTAAGTTGCTCATCAATTTGCAAGACAAAAAATTGGAAGTATAGAGAATTAGTGTAAATATGTAATAATTTCAACGAGGCAGTTATAGATATTAATAGGGCGCACTCCCCCCTTCGCCCACCGCATCTCTGAGGGTGTGGATTTGGTTAAAAAGGAAGAATATACTTCCATATAGACATCCTCCATTGCCCATGTTTCCTGTAGGCAAATTAGCTGTGATGTTTTAATTATATCCAGCCATTCTAAAGTCCACAATTTATTTTTCATCCCTGCAATATTCCAGGATTTAACTACAAGATTGGTGTTATCAGAATTATTGTCGGGTGGAGCCCAACTAACCTTCATATTTTCGACAGTATTATCAAGTTATACCCTATTATCCATCGTATTATCAACATTATTGATTGGTAATGTCCCACTATCCATCCTCATTTGATCCTAATCTAGATTGTGCACGTTACTTAAAGTAATCACATTAGTTCCATCCAAATTTTGATGTCAATCCTGTTTGTCACAGTTATCGAGGGAGCACAGCGATTTAGTGTTGGAACTGCATGTTAAGGGACATATCTGATCTGTAGAAGAAGCCAAGTTGTTCAGCTATGATACTTGCTCGTGTAGTCTCCTGATGGTTATTATTCCTATATTTTAGTTCCCAAAGAAGGGATTTAACTACCATGAGGGAGCGAAAATTCAACCACAACACAATCATCCTGCCTGATCTCCTTATAAGAGCCTATCCAGTCCATCCTCCTTACCATGATCACTTCTTGATACAGGGGATTGATATCCCCAGACTGTTTAGCCAACAAGTGTACCACCTTGTTGTTCAAGTCCCTTCATGATTCATTCAAATGTGGTGGTAATTTGGGGAAATTTCTTTAAAAAATAGCATACAGATTAGCCTCTGGTGGGAGGTACAAGTTAGCATTAGGACGAGCTACAGTGTCTGAAACAGTTATACTGTCGGTGGGTCTTAAGGATAGGTACAGAAGAACCAGACTAGGGGTGCGGGGTGGCCACGGATAATTCATGGTTGGACTGTTTTACATAGAACAATCCCAGAAGTTTGTGGTCTCTTTAACAATGGTAATACCTCCTTGACTGAAGCCTCCAAATACAGCTATCTTTTCCTTTCAAATAATTTGAGAGATTTTCCTCCAAATTCCACGTTCTGAGCATGAAATTTCTTTAATGTCAGTTCTGGAAGTTTCTTTATGTTGGATGTCTTATACTTCCGGCAGAGTCTAGGACTACCACTGATCCCACTGGGTGTTCCTCCTTTCTTATGCCCAAGGACTGGCCTACTTGGTGGCTGTTGGCTTTTCTTTGCAAAAGTGAATATAGCTCACCGCTATAGGTTCTTCAATAGTAGATGGGGGATCATAGGAGAAGCATGGGCCCTGCACCAAGGCAGAAATGCTTTTTATTGTCTTCTGGCTCGAAGACCTCTTGGCTGGAAGAACAGTTACATCACTCGTCTTTTCCATTACTCCGTGCATGTTGGTCTTATTCACTGCCAATCTCTCCTCAGCATTGATGATGTCACTGTTAAGCACATCCATGGTGTTGGTAAAATAGAGATGGCATTGAATGCCTCGTTTGTCCACAAATGGGTGCAGACAGGCCCACTCTTGATCTGGTCTTTGCCCCGGCCACACCCTTGCATGTGCCCCTGCAAGCATCCTGCACTGCGGGATGCCTCTGGAACATTTATAGTGCTCCAGTGCCTCCGATCACCAACTATGTCTGGGCGGTGAACTCCGCTCCGATCGTGGAGTTTATGAGTTTTCCGCACTCCTCGTGTGTCCGCACCGCTCCGCTCCACTCCACGCTGCTGAATTTTTTCCGTCGCTCACGTTCATCAACGTCAAGTTGGCGAAAGCGAGCAAGTAAAATCCAACCCCCGGTGAGATTTTTCTTCATTCGCGATCGTCAATATCAAGTAGGCGAGCACAAGCGTGGAAAATCAACCACTCTGTGACATTTCTCAAAGCAGGAGGTCAGATTTCTCATTGTAAGTGGTCGCATATGCTTGCGACCGCTCGCGTTGAGAAACCGTCCGCTCGCGTTGAGAAAGCTGTTGCTCGACTTAAAATCTACTCGAGCAGCAGAAAGCAAGTAGCACCCGCATGGTGCTGTTCGCGATGACTGCACAGTGCAGACAGGCACCTGGCAATAAAAATCACAGCAAACTGCATTTATCTAAAGAAACTCTGCAGCTTGCGGATCTCCGTGTAGTGCGGCTGAGTTTTTTTTGCACTTTGCGGAGTTCCGCACAAACTCCGGCCAGGCTTATCACCAACGTGGGTTTATGTGCCAGAAATGCTGGAGGATGCTGGGGGGTGTAGTCTCTCTCCCACCAAGTAGCACACCAAGGTCCAGGGCTGAAGCAGAATTTTTAAAGAGGATCTCCTGCTGCGGAATACCACTGGAAGATTTATGGCGCTCCTGCACCTCCGATCACCGTCACAGATCTCTGGGCCGGAAATGCTGAAGGATGCTGGGGGATGCAGTCTCTCTAACCCCCAGCAACACACCAAGGTCCTCGGCTGCAGCAGGCAACAAGCAGGGTTTTTTACTAGGGACACGATTGCCAGTTAACCAAAACAATGTAGCATTATGTCCGCTAGACCGTTCTGGTTGCTGGTATGCATAGGTTTTGTTTGTTTGCCAGGAAATCGAGGTACCCAGAGCCAACAACTGAACTGCACTTTGCAATGGATTTTCATTGTGCACCCAGTATAGAGAAAGACATATGGTAAATTATAAACAGTGAAATGGTGCAGTTAATTTGAGCCAGTGGTTTCCAGTGCTCTGTAGCAGTAGTTAGTTGTCAACACCAAAACTTATGACTGCCTGCCTTGTGGCGGGCTGTTTGTCAAATTTAGAGATAACAAAACAACTGTTGTTTATTCCTTCAATATACATTAGAAATTACTAATACATGCTACCCAAGTCACTCTTAAAGCTTTGAGAGCCTGGAATGGTCAGACTTGTAGGAATCCGATGGTTAGTAGTTGTGTCGTTACTGTCATTGGCAGTGCTGGCAGGGGCAATGTGTGGTGCAACCTGCAATGGACTGCTGGCAGGGGCCACCAGGCACTTATTATTTTGCAAACTAAGCATTAGAAATGGGTATCAAAGAAACCTCTCTATTTCTTAAAGAGACATTAAAAAAATGTGAAGGACTCTCAGGATTGGAATCAAACAGAGCCTGCTGTAGGGTGAGTTGTTATCTTCCCCTTTCAGGAAGTCACTCAGGGTTTTAGCCAATAAGGTGTGCTTTAAAGGGGAAACTGCCTTTGATGGGCAAATGGTGATAAAACACCCGGGTAACTGCCCATTGTTTAGGCAGACAAGCTTGAATCAGGAACAGAGTAGGAAGACCTCTGTCCAAAGTGATGTTCCCAGTGGTGTATACCCCCCAGGTAGCCACACCTCTGGGCAAGCTACCAAGCTCCTTACATCCATAGAAGGGTCCAGCCTCTTCAACTGAGCACTAACGCTGTAACCCTGCACTTGCTGCAACTTATCTCTTGCTTTTAATTTCCTTGTATGAGGTGGAAGCATTAGGCATCTGATCCCAGTTTGGAGGTGCCTGGCTCCCTCTCAACTACGGGCGCCATCTTGAAGGGCCCATTTTTAGCTTTTGATTACTTCTTTTGGTTTATGTTCTCACCTTTAAGTTCATTTTTCATTTGTTTCCAGGACATTCCTGCACAGAGGAGCCTGTGCGGGGTGGGCGGGGTGTCTGGACCCCAGGTTTGTCCCCTCTTGCTTTGAACACAAATTTTTTGCTTCACTCGAGCTTCACGCTGCTATACTAGTCACGCCCCCTCTATGGAGGACTATTTAACTCACACAGCCCATCTGCGCCCGTCCCCACTCGGACCGCGCTCATTGCCAGCCATGCTGCCAGTTTTCCTCCCCGGCCCTGTATAAAGAGGACTTGCACAAGAACTCAGTTGTAAGAATGGAACTCCGCGACAAAGTATTGCTCAGGCCCCTTGATTTGCCTAGATGTGACTCCCATCCCAACCCATTGCCCTGACTGTAACCTTCACCTTTATAACTCATAGTCGAAAATGCAAATACTTAGCTCAGCCCCAGAAATGGCAGAAGAACCCTCAACAAAGTCAATCCGCTGTAACCGAATCAATGCTTGTTCTCTATGTAAGCATGCACTTGATTTCGCTGACTGGATGCTCAAGCTGTTGACATAGCTTTTGTATTAGAGACCTGGGCGGATGCCTCATCAGGCCCAGACCTAGCCAGAGCCGTTCCTACAGGATACGCCATCGTTAGGCGAGATTGGGTAGATGAAAGCGGTGGCGGCTTAGCTATAATATACAGGAGCAGTTGGGAAGGGGCATTCCAAAGTCATAATAACACTGCAACCCTAGAATCTCTGTCTTTTAAGTTCCTAAACAACAATCAATGTACATTTAATGATTTACTAATCTACCGACCCCCAGGCCCCAGGGCAGACTTTTTAGACTCCATGGGACAGTCATTAGATGTCATTTTGCAACCATCTGTTTTTACACTCCTGGGCAACTTCAATTTACATCTAAAGGACCCCCAACATAAGGATGCTGCACACTTCATAGATGTTATGGAGAGTCTAGGTCTCTCACAACAGGTCACAGGTGATACCCACTGAGCAGGTCATATGCTGTATGGGGTATTTACCAATATCCAGTGTCTTCCCCCTCTCCCACTTACCTGGTATGATCACAATGCAGTCAAATACTCCCACAACTTTCATCAGCTTTGTTCAGAGAGAGGGCCGAAAAATAACCCTAAACTGCACCATATTTCGGCTGAAGCCTTGAAAAGATCCCTGACTCAGAAATCTCTGGAGTACAGCAGCGATCCCAATGCTGCGGCAACCGCCTTTGAGCAAAGGCTTCTTGGATCAATACACTGCGTATTACCTGAAAAAACTAACTCCAATTGCAGATCTCAACCCTCTGAACCCTGGTTCTCTGAACAACTTAAGCTTCAAAAACAAAAGTGCCGCTATCTTGAAAGGAGATGGAGACTCCATTATAATGCTAGTGACAGGGAGGTCTACAAACTGTCTTTGCTAGACTATTAAGAGTCAATTTGTTGTGAAAAAAGCTGGCTACTACACCACAGCCATATTAGCATAAAAAAACTCATCCAAAGAATATTTTGCCACAGTAAAGAAGCTATCCAAACCTCCAGAGGCTGTAAACACAAATGTTAGTCAAGCCTTCTGTAAGTCTTTGGCCGACTTCTTCCTGGATAAGGTCAAGGCAGCCTATAGTAACTTTGCTTGGGCCACGTCACAGAGCCCAGCTTTTTCCCAGTGCCCGCTGGCCAATGCTGACATGTCCAAAGAAGCTCTCAATCCCCCCACGCTATCTTACTTTTCACCATTAGCCGCCGACCAGGTAACTAAGCTACTGCGGTCTACCAAATTGGGCTCCCCTCTCAATCCGTGTCCTCCCAAGATCTTTCATATTTTACAGGAACTATTTACTACTTACCCTTTACCTATTCTTAATCAAATGTTTATTTCTGACATCTTTCCCTCCAAGTGGAAGTTAGCATCAATCCTCCCACTTCTAAAAAAAGCTTTTTAGATTGTGCCGACCCGAACAACTATCGCCCTTTACCCACTGCCTGCAAAAATGGGAGAAAAGGCCATGATTATGGTAATTTCAGACTATATTGAGAAGCAAGGATATCTGGATGCCACCTAGTATGGCTTCAGGAAGCATCACAGCACAGAACTGCCACTAATCTCTGCATCAGAACAGATTATGCAGACAGTCAACGCTGGTGGATATGCAGTATTGGTGCAGCTTGACCTTTCCGACGCTTTCGGCACCGTCAACCATAAAAAAACTGCTAGAGTGTCTGGAGATGATAGAGGAAAAAGCTCTGGCATTACTTGAGTCATTCTTATCAGATCGAAAACAATTTGTATCTCTTTCTTAGTTCGAATCCTCCAACTTTACACTTCCCTGTGAGGTTCCCCAGGGTTCGTCACTGAGCCCCACTCTTTTTAATATCTATGTTGCCCCTTTGGCTAAATTGATTTGTTCACTGGGTTTCTCAGCTATCTCTTACTCTGACAACACCCAAATTATTGTATCAGTGACAAGCAACCCTTCTGATACAGCTTCACAGTTTCATGACTGTCTTCTTCGCGTTGGACAGTGGATGACCGCTAACTGTCTAAAACTTAACTCCAATACTACCGAGGTCCTGCTCTTTGGAGGCAACACATCTTTTTGGTCTCCGTCCTGCTTGCCTCATGAACTAGGCTCTCTTCTTGTTCCAACCAACAAAGTAAATAATGTGGGAGTCACTTTTGACTCCAAACTTACTTTCGAAGGGCATATGAATAACGTTACCTCTGCTTCGCAATAAAGCTCCTCAGAAAATCAATTTCGTTTATTCCCCATAATCTTCACAAACTTGTGATTTCAGCTCTGGTTTTGTCCAGAGCTGATTACTGCAATGGTCTCTTTGTCAATCTGAGAAAAAAAGTCTTAAAAAAATTCAGATCTTGCAAAACGCTGTGGCTTGTATATTACTGGATATCCCTAAACACAAATCCACGGTCGCTGCACTAGACAACTACACTGGCTTCCAGTGAAGAGATGCATTGAGTTTGAAACTCTTTGCATTGCTTTCAAAGTGTTGCATGGTACAGGGCCCAGTTTTCTTATACAAAATCTCCAAAGGTATGTTCCCACTCGGTCACTTCTGGCTTCTCTTGCCACAATTTGGTGATTCCCAGGTTTAGGAAGAACGACTGGGGCGGCAGAAGCTTCTCTGGTTGGTACCACCAGACTCTGGAATTCTCTTCACCTAGATTTAAAAAGGGAAACTCAACTGTTGGCCTTCAGGAAAGCTCTCAAAACCTGTCTTTTCAATGTCTGATCCTGCAAAGCAGGGCTCAGTGCTCTGATGTTCTACGAGCTAGCGCCCAGACACCCTTGGGTATTTGTTTGAGCTCCATAAATCTACTTTTCAATTAATTTCTGAGTGGCCAGAATTGTGCACCCTGGGATTTCCAGATGCCACCAATTGCAGTAAATTATCATCCAAAGGGGGGGACATGTTAGCCCATTGACCAGTAACCATGTGGTCCCCTCAGGGCAATTTAGTGGGATAAAAAGGGGTGCCCTGGCACCCTGGACTCATAGATCATGCTATATTTGGAAAGAGGACAAAAAAGGACTGCCCTGCTGCACTTGGGATCGCACAAAGGAAGGCTACATTGTCTGTTGGACTGCAGTTGCTGCACTTTGGGCTAGCAAACTTGGACTGTGCCTCTGGCTCCTAGCTTGGGAAAATGTTGATCCCCAGACCAAAGCAGTACTCAAAGGTTCAACCCGCTGAGCTCCTAGAACAAGCTCCAGGGACAAAAGAGCTTAAGCAGCCCAAACCGGCAAAGTGCTAGCCAGCTGAGAAGATTCATTACTAGCTGTTCTTTACAACCTCGAGAGCCTGATCTTTGACAGCTGAAAGTCCGGTGGACCTGGCAGTGTCATCAAAGTCCGCATTGGTTTCTCCAGAGGGACACTAGACACCACTCAAGGATTTTTCATCAACCATTGTTCTAGGAGACCAGAAGCCTAGCTGCTGATGAACATCAACCCCACTGGTCAAAGTCGATTCACATCACCGAAGGACTGAGGAACCACCGCAAAGGCACCCATGTCGACTGCATAACAACCGTAGCATCTTTAAGCATCTTTTCATCTTGCATCCCCAACATCAAGACCATTCCATTATAGTTGATGACGGTCATGCTATACAGGCTGGAACTGGAGCAAAAAACACTCTAGTGGCTAGGTAACTATCCACACCTACCCCATTTGCCTCCAGTCCTCCATCCTGTCAGATATGGGTACCCAAGTGAGGCCGGAGTAGTCGAATACAAATGTTTGAAAACTTTACATTTTTGTGTTGACAAATGCTTGCTTGTGGGTGGAATTAAAAGTGATAAAATCTTTGAAAGATCTGCGAGACCTTCCGGTTGATTTTGCTCATCTGGCGTGGCACCCAGTTCTAATGGCCAGGCCCGGGGGATTGGGTCCCTGGGGCTGACACAGGCTCAGGGGAGGGGGGCCAAACAACCTCCTCCCCATATCTAAATTTAAAAAAAGAAAAGGTTAATCCCCAGAGGATGGGGTTCCCACGACCGGAGTCAGCCGAGGGGGCCGCATGGCCACCCTAGCCCATTTGTAAATGGATGAGTCCTTGCAGATGGCATCCCAGGGGCCAAAAGAGGCCGAGGGAGTGGAGCTGCATGCCCCCTCCCCAATTTAAAATGAAACAAAAAAGTCCCAGCCTTGGGCAATGGGGTTACCAGGGTTGAAATTGGCCTGGGGAGGGTTGCTACTGGCCCGCTTTACGCATTGAAAAAATGCTGGGCCCCGGGAGATGGAATCCCTGGGGAGGAATTGGGCCTGGGGAGGGGGGCTGCCCTCCCCAAATAAAAAATATTGTTTAAAAGCCTGCAGGGGGAAGCTGCCAGAGGCCCTGCTCCCTTTCTGACCTTGAATATCTCTAAAACTGCTGAATGGATTTACACCAAATCACAAAATGATGCTTTCTGGACCAACCTCTATTTCTGGGAAATTTGGTGGGGTTGTGGCTGTAGTCGTGTTCGGAATCCTTATGGGAAAATGCATAGGGAAACGTGTTTTGGGACCCACTTTTCTCTCGGCACCTACTTGAAGAATCACCCTGAAACTTTCAGCAGAGGAGCTGAAACCGAGGAAAGTATACATTTTGAAAATTTGGTGAAGATTCATCAAGCAGTGTTTTCTCGCTTGTTGCTTTTCCTTCGTAGAAATAAACGAGCGTAGACCCAAGTAGGTGCAGAGTATTCTTTATTGGCACCAAGTTAGTCCTCCATGATGCGTTTCGGCCGCCCCAAAGCCGTGATCACATGACACGGCTCAAATTGTGAGTATCCTATTTAAAGTGCTATTGCTAAATTTGCATGAATCGAAATAGACAACATTGTATGTTCAATGTAAACTTATTACTCAAATATTATACATTGTAGAAACATATGGATTATTTTATATTTATTTACAATACAATACATTGTTTGACATTTTCTCCATACAGATCCCTGTATTGCTCAAATATTTAAAGTTGCCTAGACTCTGTATAGACAATGTATCTGCCATGTATATGCTTAAATGCCTTTAAACTACTTGCGCTGTCGAGTCTATATTTCGAGGTTTTGCAAAGGTTTTAGAGTGTGTATACTTAAATGTAATAAACAAGTGTAGTGATGCCCGATAGAAAAAAGTGCAAAGTGAAAAGTGAAAAAGTGCTATGTGCTCTATTATTGTCGCACATCTCCTCCATAATCATTTCTGGGACAAAAATAAACTTTACATTAAGGTTAAAGTGTATGAATACACAAATCTATGTAATCAGATAAATCTTACGCATATCCATACATTCCCATTGATTATGGGCTGTGTCTCTTGTCTATATGGAATATGCTGATGGATGCAGATCTAATGGGACCAGGGAGGATGGATGCAAACATGATGACTAAATGAGATCTAGCAGCTCTGGGTACATAATTCTATATATTTTGTGATATTGTGCAAAAATTGTATTCGTATTATGATACTGATTCAACCGCCTACTACTTAAAAAGATATAATTAGATGTAAAATTGTTCTTATAAACATTCACAATAAATATATTCATAAAATATTCTATATAAATATGTACAAATTTATATATGAAGAATCAGATCTCATAGTCATGGATATTAAAGAATCTATAAAAGCAGAACTCTTGTACATGATTACCAGACATATCGATTTGCCTGTGTGGCACCAATCTCTGCAAACTGTTAGTAACCCAACTAGGTCTATAATGTGCTAAAAATGTGTCAATCCTAAAGCATAATAGGAAAATTACATCAAAATTTCATAGAAATCTATACAATTATAAAATCGAATAAAAACCCATAAAAAATTATAAAACTCCTAAAATTGCAACATCTTATTTTGGTGTAAAAAGTCTCAGTTTAATAAAATCTCGATTTCATAAATAGATGTGCAAATCTTCTGTGTTGTTAAGACCTTCTGGATGCTTAGAGTCAAATTCTAAAATATATCTGGTTTCCAGGCATCTTAATTTGCCTTCCCGAACCCCTCCTCTCTTGTGGGCCGGTACTGACTCTATAGCATAGTATTCGAGGTGTTTGATGTCACTATCATGAAACTCCTTAAAATGTCTTGCGACCAGATAACTGGTATCGTTATTAGTGATGGCCCTCATATGCTGCAAAATTATTTTATGCACTGCTAACTTAGTACTGCCTTTGAATTTTGGGTTGCAGCTGCATTCCAACACATATACTAAAAATTCAGTTTTGCATGTGAGATGCTGAGTAATGATATGTGTTTTGTCATCGAATGCAGTTCAATAAGTGGTGGTATTCACTCCCTGCTGGCAGGCTTCAGATATTGTGCATAAAATCCTTTCCTTGCTGTTAGCCGCGTCTTCTGGGCTGCTTCTTACCAGCGCATTTCCCATGCTGGTTGTTTTTCTAAAAGTGATGGAAGGATTGTTAGGTAGCAGTTTGCCTATAATGGGTCATCACGTACGATAGGCCAATTCCGTCTAATGATAGTTCGAAGTTGTTTTTCCTGTTTTAAGAAACCTAATGTAAGTCTGATTGGTTCTACTATTTTATTTTTCTTATCAGACTTTTTCTTGTATTGTAGCAGGTCTGATCGCGCCTTTTCCTTTGACTTAATTATAGCCGCATCAATTACCGTGGTTTTGTATCCCCTTGCTAAGAAGCGGTTGCGACATTCTGCTTGTTTGATGTCTGTATCATCCTCATTAATACATATGCGTCTTATGCGTAGCATTTCCCCGTATGGGATGCTATTAATGAGGTGGGTAGGATGTGCGCTGGATGCATGTAATAGCATATTGCCTGCTGTAGGTTTCCTCAATAATGTGGTCATGAGACAGTTATTTACTATTTTGATTTGCACATCTAAAAATGTAACTTCGGTTTTAATCATAGAATAAGTAAATGTAAGATTGACATTATTCATATTCAATTGTTCTATAAAATCCATAGCATATACCATATTTAAACTTTACAGAAACACACATTCACGGGATGATGTCATCAGTGATGTCATCAGTGATGTCATTGGAGATGTCATCAGTGATGTCACTGACCATATCATGAATGATGTAATATGTGACGTCATCAGCAGTGCATTGCGGGGGCACGAGTTATAGTTAGCTGAACTAACTATAACGGGGGAATTTCTCTGGTTTTGTATGAGTAAAATGTCCAACTAACTATAACATCCCTGAAACCTGTGTTTTTTCCAGTGAATTTCTAAGGTTTTGTAAATGCTAATTTCTAACTATAACGTCCCTGAAACCTATGGTTTTTTCAGTGAATTACAAAGGTTTTTTAAATGCTAATTTCTAACTATAACGTCCCTGAAACCTGTGGTTTCTTCAGTGAATTTCAAAGGTTTTTTAAATGCTAATTTCAAACTACAAAGGTAGGACATGATCAGAAAGAGGAAGAAAGGCACAGAAAGAAGCAAGAGATGTGCACAAAGAACCAACAGAGGAGCAGAAAGAGGCCTTGTTGCAAAGTCTTCCTGTGCCCCCAACTTTTTGCTGACGGGTACTGGCGATAACTGACTGATTAACCAGGTCCGGAGCCAGTGCTATGCTGAAAGACACTTAGAATACAGTGAAAACACCTACATGCACTAGGGTACACTATGGGTTGGGGTTCCTCTGTGATTGGCATGACCTCCCCTGTATGGCCCTAGTACATATTACGGCAAGGGGATTAAAACTACCTCTAACTAAGAGGTGCAGAAGGAGGCAAGATAATTGCTGAAAGAAGCAACGAAGGTGTAGAAAGAAGCAAGAAAAGTGCAGAAAGAGGCAAGTGAGATGCAAAAACAGGCATGAAAGGTACAGAAAGAGGGAAGACGAGTGCTGAAAGAGACAACAGGGGTGCACAAAGGCAACAGACATGCTGAAAGAGGGAAGAGAGATGCAGAAAAAGGCAAGAAAAGGGCAGAAATAGGCAGAAGAGGTATATAAAGAGACAATGGGGTGCAGAAAGAAGCAAGAGAGGTGCAGAAAGAAGCATGGACAGTGCAGAATGAAGCAACAGGGGTACAGAAAGAGGCAGCAGAAGAGTAGAAAAGAGCAAGTGGGTCACTACATGAGTACTTGGGTACTGACTGAATGATTAGAGTACTGCAAGGAGAGTGCCTGGGTGAATTTATAAGTGTTTGGTTTTTCGCGCATGAATGGATTAGTACATGATTCTGAATCGGTAGTGACAGGGTGTTTGCTGGAAATGTATGAATACTGGCTGGGGAATTGAAGGTGTGAAAGACAAGTGTGTAGGTGGTTAGAAAACTGCATGCATAGTGGATAGGGGTTTGAAGCAGTCCATGTGCTAAGGCCTGGGTCACTTGATGAGTACTTAGGTACTGACTGAATGATTAGAGTACTGCAAGGAGAGTGCCTGGGTGAATTTATAAGTGTTTGGGTTTTCGCGCAGTGAATGGATTAGTACATGATTCTGAATCGGTAGTGACAGGGTGTTTGCTGGAAATGTATGAATACTGACTGGGGAATTGAAGGTGTGAAAGACAAGTGTGTAGGTGGTTAGAAGACTGCATGCATAGTGGATAGGGGTTTGAAGCAGTCCATGTGCTAAGGCCTGGGTCACTTGATGAGTACTTAGGTACTGACTGAATGATTAGAGTACTGCAAGGAGAGTGCATGGGGGAAATTATAAGTGGTTGGGTATTGGTGCAGTGAATGGATTAGTACATGGTGCTGAATGGGTCACTAGAGGAGTACAAGTGGCGTGACAGGGTGTTTGCTGGAAGTGTATGTATACTGACTGTGGAATTGAAGTTGTGAAAGACAAGTGTGTAGGTGGTTAGAGGACTGCATGCATAGTGCATAGGGGTTTTGAAGCAGTTCATGTGCTAACTAAGGCCTGCCTCACTGCATGAATACTTGGGTACTGACTGAATGATTAGAGTACTGCAAGGAGAGTGCCTGGGTGAATTTATAAGTCTTTGGATTTTGGTGCAGTGAATGGATTAGTACATGATGCTGGATGGCTTACTGGAGGAATGTATGGGGAGTGACAGGGATTTGCAGGAGTGTATGGGTACTACCTGAGTAATTGAAGGTGTGAAATAAAAGTGTGTAGGTGGTTAGAGAACTGCATACGTAGTAGTCTGGGGTTTGTAGCAGTGCATGTGTTAAGGCCTGGGTCATTGAATGAGTACTTGGGTACTGACTGAATGATTTGAGTACTGCAAGGAGAGTGCCTGGGTGAATTTATAAGTTATTGGGTTTTGTTGCAGTGTTTGGATCAGTATAGGGTGCTGGATGGCTGACCGGAGGAGTGCAAGGGGAGTGACAGGGTGTTTGCTGGAGTGTATGGATACTGCCTGGGAAATTGAAGGTATGAAAGACAAGTGGGTAGGTGGTTAGAGGACTGCATGCATATTGGAGAGGGGTTTGTAGCAGTCCATGTGTTAAGGCCTGTGTCACTGCATGAGAACTTGGGTACTGACTGAATGATTAGAGTACTGCAGGGAGAGTGCCTGGATGAATTTATTAGTGGTTGGGTTTTGGCAAAGTGTTTGGATTATTAAATGGTACTGGATGGCTGACTGGAGGGGTGCAAGGGGAGTGACATGGTGATTGCTGGAGTGAATAGGTACTGCATGGCTAATTGAAGGTGTGGAAGACAAGTGTGTAGGTGGTTAGAGGACTGCATGCCTAGCGGACAAGGGTTTGTAGTAGTGCATGTGTTAAGGCCTGGGTCACTGCATGAGTACTTGGGTACTGACTGAATGATTAGAGTACTGCAGGGAGAGTGTCTGGATGAATTTATAAGTGGTTGGGTTTTGGCAAAGTGTTTGGATTAGTAAATGGTACTGGATGGCTGACTGGAGGAGTGCAAGGGGAGTGACAGGGTGTTTGCTGGAGTGTATGGATACTGCCTGGGGAATTGAAGGTGTGAAAGACAAGTGTGTAGGTGGTTAGAGGACTGGATGCGTAGTGGACAGGGGATTGTAGCAGTGCATGTGTTAAGGCCTGGGTCACTGCATGACTACTTGGGTACTGACTGAATGATTAGAGAACTGCAAGGAGAGTTCCTGGGTGAATTTAAAAGTGTTTGGGTTTTGGCGTCATGTTTGGATTAGTATATGTGCTGGATGGTTGAATAGAGGAGTGCATGGGGAGTAACAAGGTGTTTGCTGGAGTATTTAGACATTCCTGGGAATTGAAGGTGTGAAAGAAAAGTGTATAGGTGGTTAGAGGACTGCATGCGTAGTAGACAGGGGTTTGTAGCAGTCCATGTGCTAAGACCTGGGTCATTGTATGAGTACTTGGGTACTGACTCAATGATTAGAGTACTTCAAGGAGAGTGCCTGCATGAATTTATAAGTGTTTGGGGTTTGACGCAGTGAATGGATTCATACATGGTGCTGGATGGCTGACTGGAGGAGTGCATGGATAGTGACAGGGTGTTTGCTGGACTGCATAGGTACTGCCTGGGAAATTGAAGGTGTGAAAGACAAGAGTGTAGATGGTTAGAGGACTGCATACATAATGGACAGGGGTTTGTAGCAGTGCATGTGTTAAGGCCTGAGTCACTGCATGAGTACTTGGGTACTGACTTAATGATTGGAGTACTGCAAGGAGAGTGCCTTGGGAGAATGTATAACTGGTTGGGTTTTGGCACAGTGAATGGATTAGTACATGGTACTGAATGGGAAACTAGAGGAGGGCAAGGGGAGTGACAGGGTGTTTGTTGGAGTGTATGGATACTAACTAGGAAATTGAGGGTGTGAAAGACAAGTGTGTAGGTGGTTAGAGGACTGCTTACATAGTGGATAGGGGTTTGATGCAGTCCATGTGCTAAGGCCTGGCTCGCTGCATGAGTACTTGGATACTGACTGAATGATTAGATACTGCAAGGAAAGTGCCTGGGTGAATCCATAAGTGGTTGGAATTTGGCGCAGTAAATGGATTAGTACATGGTGCTGAATGGGTCACTAGAGGAGTGCAAGAGGAGTGACAGGGTGTTTCCTGGAAGTGTATAGATAGTGACTGGGAAATTGAAGGTATGAAAGACAAGTGTGTAGGTGGTTAGAGGACTGCATGCATATTGGAGAGGGGTTTGTAGCAGTCCATGTGTTAAGGTCTGTGTCACTGCATGAGAACTTGGGTACTGACTGAATGATTAGAGTACTGCAGGAGAGTGCCTGGATGAATTTATAAGTGGTTGGGTTTTGGCAAAGTGTTTGGATTAGTAAATGGTACTGGATGGCTGACTGGAGGAGTGCAAGGGGAGTGACATGGTGATTGCTGGAGTGAATAGGTACTGCATGGATAATTGAAGGTGTGGAAGACAAGTGTGTAGGTGGTTAGAGGACTGCATGTGTAGCGGACAAGGGTTTGTAGTAGTGCATTTGTTAAGGCCTGGGTCACTGCATGAGTACTTGGGTACTGACTGAATGATTAGAGTACTGCAGGGAGAGTGCCTGGATGAATTTATAAGTGGTTGGGTTTTGGCAAAGTGTTTGGATTAGTAAATGGTACTGGATGGCTGAGTGGAGGAGTACAAGGGGAGTGACAGGGTGTTTGCTGGAGTGTATGGATACTGACTGGGGAATTGAAGGTGTGAAAGACAAGTGTGTAGGTGGTTAGAGGACCGGATGCGTAGTGGACAGGGGTTTGTAGCAGTGCATGTGTTAAGGCCTGGGTCACTGCATGACTACTTGGGTACTGACTGAATGATTAGAGAACTGCAAGGAGAGTTCCTGGGTGAATTTATAAGTGTTTAGGTTTTGGCGTAATGTTTGGATTAGTATATGATTCTGAATCGGTAGTGACAGGGTGTTTGTTGGAAATGTATGAATACTGACTGGGGAATTGAAGGTGTGAAAGACAAGTGTGTAGGTGGTTACAGGACTGCATGCATAGTGGATAAGGGTTTGAAGCAGTCCATGTGCTAAGGCCTGGGTCACTTGATGAGTACATAAAATTAAAACACAGCAATAAAAATCGAAATACGTAAAGAATTTTAAGTACAGCATAGTGGGCCTTAACACATGCACTGCTACAAACCCCTGTCCATTATGTATGCAGTCCTCTAACCATCTACACTCTTGTCTTTCACACCTTCAATTTCCCAGGCAGTACCTATGCAGTCCAGCAAACACCCTGTCACTATCCATGCACTCCTCCAGTCAGCCATCCAGCACCATCTATGAATCCATTCACTGCGTCAAACCCCAAACACTTATAAATTCACGCAGGCACTCTCCTTGAAGTACTCTAATCATTGAGTCAGTACCCAAGTACTCATACAATGACCCAGGTCTTAGCACATAGACTGCTACAAACCCCTGTCTACTACGCATGCAGTCCTCTAACCACCTATACACTTTTCTTTCACACCTTCAATTCCCAGGAATATCTCAATACTCCAGCAAACACCTTGTTACTCCCCATGCACTCCGCTATTCAACCATTACAGGACTGCATGCATAGTGGATAGGGGTTTGAAGCAGTCCATGTGCTAAGGCCTGGGTCACTTGATGAGTACTTAGGTTCTGACTGAATGATTAGAGTACTGCAAGGAGAGTGCATGGGTGAATTTATAAGTGGTTGGGTATTGGTGCAGTGAATGGATTAGTACATGGTGCTGAATGGGTCACTAGAGGAGTGCAAGTGGAGTGACAGGGTGTTTGCTGGAAGTGTATGTATGCTGACTGTGGAATTAAAGTTGTGAAAGACAAGTGTGTAGGTGGTTAGAGGACTGCATGCATAGTGGATAGGGGTTTTGGAGCAGTTCGTGTGCTAACAAAAGGCCTGCCTCACTGCATGAATACTTGGGTACTGACTGAATGATTAGAGAACTGCAAGGAGAGTGCCTGGGTGAATTTATAAGTGTTTGGATTTTGGTGCAGTGAATGGATTAGTACATGATGCTGAATGGGTCACTAGAAGAGTAAAAGGGAAGTGACAGGGTATTTGCTGGAAGTGTATGGATACTTACTGTGGAATTGATGGTGGGAAAGACAAGTGTGTATGTTTTTAAAGGACTGCATGCATAGTGGATAGGCGTTTGAAGCAGTCCATGTGCTAAGGCCTGGCTCACTACATAAGTACTTGGGTACTGACTGAATGGTTAGAGGACTGCATGCATAGTGGATAGGGGTTTGAAGCAGTCCATGTGCGAAGGCCTGGCTCGCTGCATGAGTACTAGGATACTGACTGAATGATTAGGGTACTGCAAGGAGAGCGCATGGGTGAATTTATAAGTGGTTGGGATTTAGCGCAGTGAATGGATTAGTACATGGAGCTGAATGGATCACTAGAGGAGTGCAAGAGGAGTGGTAGGGTGTTTCCTGGAAGTGTATAGATACTGACTGGGGAATTGCAGGTCTGAAAGATAAGTGTGTAGGTGTTTAGAGGACTGCATGCATAGTGGATAGGCATTTGAAGCAGTCCATGTGCTAAGGCCTGGCTCACTGCATGAATACTTGGGTACTGACTGAATGATTAGAGTACTGAAAGGAGAGTGCCTGGGTGAATTTATAAGTGTTTGGGTTTTGGCGCAGTGAATGAATTAGTACATGGTGCTGAATGGGTCACTGTAGGAGTATAAGGGGAGTGACAGGGTGTTTGCTGGAGTATATAGATACTGACTGGGGAATTAAAGGTGTGAAAGACAAGTGTGTAGGTGGTTAGAGGACTGCATGCGTAGTGGATAGGGGTTTTAAGCAGTCCATGTGCTAAGCCTGGCTCAGTGCATGAGTACTTGGGTACTGACTGAATGATTAGAGTACTGCAAGGAGAGTGCCTGGGTGAATTTATAAGTGTTTGGCTTTTGGCGCAGTGAATGGATTAGTACATGGTGCTGAATGGGTCACTAGATAAGTGCAAGGAGAGTGACTGGGTGTTTGCTGGAAGTGTATGGATACTGACTGGAGAATTGAAAGTGTGAAAGACAAGTGTGTAGGTGGTTAGAAGACTGCATGCATAGTGGATAGGGGTTTTGAAGCAGTCCATGTGTTTTGGCCTGCCTCATTGCATGAATACTTGGGTACTGACTGAATGATTAGAGTACTGCAAGGAGAGTGCCTGGGTGCATTTATAAGTGTTTGGGTTTTGGCGCAGTGAATGGATTAGTACATGATGCTGAATGGGTCACTAGAGGAGTGCAAGGGGATTGACAAGGTATTTGCTGGAAGTGTATGGATACTAACTGAGGAATTGAAGGTGTGAAAGACAAGTGTGTAGGTGGTTAGAGGACTGCATGCATAGTGGATAGGCGTTTGAAGCAGACCATGTGCTAAGGCCTGGCACAGTGCCTGAGTACTTGAGTAGTGACTGAATGATTAGAGTACTGCATGGAGAGTGCCTGGGTGAATTTATAAGTGTTTGGGTTTTGGTGCAGTTTTATAATTTTTGTCAGATGGGTACTAGTGGTACTTGACTCTGACTAACCAGTCCTAGAGCTAGTGCTATGCTAAAAGACACTTAGAATACAGTTAAAACACCTACATACACTAGGGAACACTATGCGTTGGGGTACCCCTGGATTAGAATGGCCTCCTCTTAAAGCCCCTAGTACATAATAAGGCAGGGGGATTAAAACTACCTTTTAAAATGCGCCACAGGGTGTGTTTTCACACTGGTGAAGGGAAGGGGGCTGAGCTGACGTGTGCAAACTCACCCTGTGGCCGTTTTAATTTGGGGGATAAAGTCCCCTTGAATCCTGAGTGTCCCTTGGGTCCAACTAGCCCACCATGTATCTCCAGTTAGCGCCACAGAGCTGTGTTGCAGAGAGGTGTAAAAAGTGGCACGGCCTGGACCACCTCTCTGCAACGCAGCACAGTGGCGCTTACTTGAAGCACCTGGTGGACTAGTTGGCCCACAGGGGCCCTCAGGATTGAAGGCAAATTATTTCCCCCATCTTAAAACGCGCCACAGGGCATTTTTGAACATGTCACCTCAGGTCCCATCCCCTCCCTTCATCTCTGTGTAAATGCACCCTGTGGCCGTTTTAATTTGGGAGATTAAGTCCCCTTGAATCCTGAGGGTCCCTAGGGTCCAAGTAGCCCACCAGGTACCTCCTGTAAGCACCACAGAGCTGCATTGCAGAGAGGTGTAAAAAAGGGCACGGCCTGGACCACCTCTGTGCAATGCAGTGCAGTGGTGCTTACTGGAAGCACCTGGTGGACTATTTGGCCCCCAGGGTTCCTCAGGATTGAAGGGGAATTATTTCCCCATCTTAAAACCCACCACAGGGCGTGTTTGCACACGTCACCTCAGGCCCCATCCCCTTCCTTTACCACTGTAAACGCGCCCTGTGTCCATTTTAATTTGGGAGATTAAGTCCCCTTGAATCCTGAGTGTCCCTAGGGTCCAAGTAGCCCACTAGGTACCTCCAGTAAGCGCCACAGAGCTGCGTTGCAGAGAGGTGTAAAAAGGGGCACGGCCTGGGACACCTCTCAGAAACACAGCGCAGTGGCACTTACTGGAAGCACCTGGTGGACTAGTTGGCCCCCAGGGTCCTTCAGAATTGAAGGGGAATTATTTCCCCATCGTAAAACCCGCCACAGGGCGTGTTTGCACACGTTACCTCAAGCCTCATCCCCTCCCTTCACCACTGTGTAAATGTGCCCTGTGTCTGTTTTAATTTGGGATATTAAGTCCCCTTGAATCCTGAGTCTCCCTAGGGTCCAAGTAGCCCACTAGGTACCTCCAGTAAGTGCCACAGAGCTGCGTTGCAGAGAGGTGTAAAAAGGGGCACGGCCGAGGCCACCTCTGTGCAATGCAGTGCAGAGGCGTTTACTGGAAGCACCTGGTGGGCTAGCTATCCCCCAGGGGCCCTCAGGATTGAAGGGGAATTATTTCCCTAACTTAAAATGCACCACAGGGCGTGTTTTCACACTTCACCTAGGGCCCCATCCCCTCCCTTCACCACTGTGTAAACGCGCCCTGTGTACGTTTTAATTTGGGAGATTAAGTCCCATTGATTCCTGAGGATCCCTAGGGTCCAAGTAGCCCACTAGGTACCTCCAGTAAGCGCCACAGAGCTGCATTGCAGAGAGGTTTAAAAAGGGGCATGGCCTGGGTCACCTCTCTGAAACACAGCGCAGTGGCGCTTACTGGAAGCTCCTGGCGGCTAGTTAGCCCCCAGGGGCCCTCAGGATTGAAGGGGAATTGTTTCCCCAACTTAAAACGCGCCACAGGGCGTGTTTTCACAAGTCACCTCGGGCCCCATCCCCTCCCTTCACCACTGTCTAAACGCGCCCTGTGGCCGTTTTAAGTTGGGAGATAAAGTCCCCTTGAATCCTGAGTGTCCCTTGGGTCCAACTAGCAAACTAGCCCACTAGGTACCTCCAGTAAGCGCCACAGAGCTGCGTTGCAGAGAGGTGTAAAAAGGGGCACGGCCTGGGCCACCTCTCTGAAACACAGCGCAGTGTCACTTACTGGAAGCACCTGGTGGGCTAGTTGGCCCCCAGGGGCCCTCAGGATTGAAGGGTAATTAATTCCCCAACTTAAAACATGCCACAGGGTGTGTTTGCACACGTCACCTCAGGCCCCGTCCCCTCCCTTCACCACTGTGTAAACGCGCCCCGTGTCCTTTCTAAGTTGGGAAATTAAGTCCCCTTGAATCCTAAGGGTACCTAGGTTCAAACTAGCCCACTAGGTACCTCCAGTAAGCGCCACAGAGCTGCGATGCAGAGAGGTGTAAAAAGGGGCATAGTCTCTGAACACCTGTCTGCAACGCAGCTCCGTGGCGCATACTGGAGGTACCTGGTAGGCTAGTTGTTACTCAGGGACCCTCAGTATTGAAAGATAATTAATTCCCCAACTTACAACTCGCCACGGGGCGCATTTGCACAATGGTGAAGGAAGGGGGGGGCATTGCCTGAGGTGACATGTCTGCAAACACACCCTGTGGCGCGTTTTAAGTTGGAGAATTAATTCCTTCTCAATCCTGAGGGTCCCTGGGGACCAACTAGCCCACCAGGTACAACCAGTATGCGCCAGAGAGCTGCGTTGCAGAGAAGTGTTCAGAGGCTACGCCCCTTTTTACAATACTCTGCAACGTAACTCCGTGGCACTTACTGAAGGTACCTGGTGGGCTAGTTGGCCCCCAGGGACACTCAGGATTGAAGAGGTATTAATTCCTCAACTGAAAACACGCCATAGGGCATGTTTGCACACATGTCACATCAGTCTTCGCCCCCTCCCTTCACCACTGTGCAAATGCACCCCGTGGCGCGTTTTAAGTTGGGGGATTAACTCCCCTTGAATCCTGAGGGTCCCTGGGGTGCAACTAGCCCACCAGCTAACTCCATTAAGCGCCACATAGCTGCATTGCAGAGAGGTGTAAAAAGGGGCATGGCCTCAGAACACCTCCCACCCTGCCATAGCAAACTACAGTGTCCTGGGGAGGGCACCCCGGGACACTGCAGGAGCCGGCCCGGGGGGTGGCAGTCCCCAGGGCCATGACAAGGCTCCAGGAGGGGGGCCGCGCGGCCCCCTCCCACCATTACCAAAGCCCCGGGGGTGGTGGTCCCCAGGGCTAGGGGGTCCATCACGGACCCCCCAATTTGAATATTTAGAGCCCCGTGGAGGTGGCAGTCCCCGGGGGCGTGTGGGGGGTCTTGAGCCCCCACACAGGTTTTTTCTTTTAAACACAAGCCCCGGGGCCTAGCTCACTGCATGAGTACTTGGCTACTGATTGAATGATTAGAGTACTGCAAGGAGAGTGCCTGGGTGAATTTATAAGTGTTTGGCTTTTGGCGCAGTGAATAGATTAGTACATGGTGCTGAATGGGTCACTGGAGGAGTGCAAGGGGAGTGACAAGGTATTTGCTGTAAGTGTATGGATACTGACTGGAGATTTGAAAGTGTGAAAGACAAGTGTGTAGGTGGTTAGAAGACTGCATGCATAGTGGATAGGGGTGTTAAGCAGTCCATGAGCTAAGGCCTGGGTCACTGGATGAGTACTTGGGCACTGACTGAATGATTAGAGTACTGCAAGGAGAGTGCCTGGGTGAATTTATAAGTGTTTGGGTTTTCGCACAACGAATGGATTAGTACATGATTCTGAATCGGTAGTGACAGGGTGTTTGCTGGAAATGTATGAATACTGACTGGGGAATTGAAGGTGTGAAAGACAAGTGTGTAGGTGGTTACAGGACTGCATGCATAGTGGATAGGCGTTTGAAGCAGTCCATGTGCTAAGGTCTGGCTCAGTGCATGAGTACTTGGGTACTGACTGAATGATTAGAGTACTGCAAGGAGAGTGCCCGGGTGAATTTATAAGTGTTTGGCTTTTGGCGCAGTGAATAGATTAGTACATGGTGCTGAATGGGTCACTGGAGGAGTGCAAGGGGAGTGACAGGGTATTTGCTGTAAGTGTATGGATACTGACTGGAGATTTGAAAGTGTGAAAGACAAGTGTGTAGGTGGTTAGAAGACTGCATGCATAGTGGATAGGGGTTTTAAGCAGTCCATGTGCTAAGGCCTGGGTCACTTGATGAGTACTTAGGTACTGACTGAATGATTAGAGTACTGCAAGGAGAGTGCCTGGGTGAATTTATAAGTGTTTGGGTTTTCGCGCAGTGAATGGATTAGTACATGATTCTGAATCGGTAGTGACAGGGTGTTTGCTGGAAATGTATGAATACTGACTGGGGAATTTAAGGTGTGAAAGACAAGTGTGTAGGTGGTTAGAAGACTGCATGCATAGTGGATAGGGGTTTGAAGCAGTCCATGTGCTAAGGCCTGGGTCACTTTATGAGTACTTAGGTACTGACTGAATGATTAGCGTACTGCAAGAAGAGTGCATGGG
This sequence comes from Triturus cristatus, assembly GCF_964204655.1. Lineage (NCBI taxonomy): Eukaryota > Metazoa > Chordata > Amphibia > Caudata > Salamandridae > Triturus > Triturus cristatus. Next base: position 224,166,494 of record NC_140584.1, read on the forward strand.
GGAAATTATAAGTGGCTGGGTATTGGTGCAGTGAATGGATTAGTACATGGTGCTGACTGGGTCATTAGAGGAGTGCAAGTGGCGTGACAGGGTGTTTGCTGGAAGTGTATGTATACTGACTGTGGAATTGAAGTTGTGAAAGACAAGTGTGTAGGTGGTTAGAGGACTGCATGCATAGTGCATAGGGGTTTTAAAGCAGTTCATGTGCTAACTAAAGCCTGCCTCACTGCATGAATACTTGGGTACTGACTGAATGATTAGAGTACTGCAAGGAGAGTGCCTGGGTGAATTTATAAGTCTTTTGATTTTGGTGCAGTGAATGGATTAGTACATGATGCTGAATGGCTCACTAGAAGAGTAAAAGGGAAGTGACAGGGTATTTGCTGGAAGTGTATGGATACTGACTGGGGAATTGAAGGTGTGAAAGACAAGTGTGTAGGTGGTTAGAAGACTGCATGCATAGTAGGCCTGGGCAAAATTTCCGTTCCGTTCGCGGAATTTGCGATAATTTGGCATTTCCACGTTCCGCGGAGAGCACGGAAATGTCAAAATTTCCGCATTCCGCAGCTTTGCGATAATTTGGTTCTTGCTCGCGCTGTAAAATAATACATTCTCTCGCGCGCGCGATCGCCTTACCTGAATCCCCGCGTTCGCCGACAAGTGTTCCCGATCCGGTCGCGTTCTCCATGAGATGTTGTATTGTTTTAGCCATTTGCGCTGTCTCGCGACAGTTCGCGTCCGCAGTGACGTCATGCGTCGCGCGATCACGTCTTTCTTCTCGCGATCATGCACCGCGAGACAACTAAAAACAAGATGGCCGCGCCCGCGAGCAACCGCAGGGGTAAGTTAGCGACCCGCAACCATGCAGAAAATATCGCTAACGGGCGGGAATAAAACTTCCGCATCTTCGCGATATTTCCGCTTGTTTGCGGAGATTTTTAACATTTTCACGATAATTTGCGAAAGTGGCTTCCGCAAATTCCGCCCACCCCCAATGCATAGTGGATAGGGGTTTGAAGCAGTCCATGTGCTAAGGCCTGGGTCACTTGATGAGTACTTAGGTACTGACTGAATGATTAGAGTACTGCAAGGAGAGTGCCTGGGTGAATTTATAAGTTTTTGGTTTTTCGCGCAGTGAATGGATTAGTACATGATTCTGAATCGATAGTGACAGGGTGTTTGCTGGAAATGTATGAATACTGACTGGGGAATTGAAAGTGTGATAGACAAGTGTGTAGGTGGTTAGAAGACTGAATGCATAGTGGATAGGGGTTTGAAGCAGTCCATGTGCTAAGGCCTGGGTCACTTGATGAGTACTTAGGTACTGACTGAATGATTAGAGTACTGCAAGGAGAGTGCATGAGTGAATTTATAAGTGTTTGGGTTTTCGCGCAGTGAATGGATTAGTACATGATTCTGAATCGGTAGTGACAGGGTGTTTGCTGGAAATGTATGAATACTGACTGGGGAATTGAAGGTGTGAAAGACAAGTGTGTAGGTGGTTAGAAGACTGCATGCATATTGGATAGGGGTTTGAAGCAGTCCATGTGCTAAGGCCTGGGACACTTGATGAGTACTTAGGTACTGACTGAATGATTAGAGTACTGCAAGGAGAGTGCATGAGTGAATTTATAAGTGTTTGGGTTTTCGCGCAGTGAATGGATTAGTACATGATTCTGAATCGGTAGTGACAGGGTGTTTGCTGGAAATGTATGAATACTGACTGGGGAATTGAAGGTGTGAAAGACAAGTTTGTAGGTGGTTAGAAGACTGCATGCATATTGGATAGGGGTTTGAAGCAGTCCATGTGCTAAGGCCTGGGTCACTTGATGAGTACTTAGGTACTGACTGAATGATTAGAGTACTGCAAGGAGAGTGCCTGGGTGAATTTATAAGTGTTTGGTGTTTCGAGCAGTGAATGGATTAGTACATGATTCTGAATCGGTAGTGACAGGGTGTTTGCTGGAAATGTATGAATACTGACTGGGGAATTGAAGGTGTGAAAGACAAGTGTGTAGGTGGTTAGAAGACTGCATGCATAGTGGATAGGGGTTTGAAGCAGTCCATGTGCTAAGGCCTGGGTCACTTGATGAGTACTTAGGTACTGACTGAATGATTAGAGTACTGCAAGGAGAGTGCCTGGGTGAATTTATAAGTGTTTGGGTTTTCGCGCAGTGAATGGATTAGTACATGATTCTGAATCGGTAGTGACAGGGTGTTTGCTGGAAGTGTATGGATACTGACTGGAGAATTGAAAGTGTGAAAGACAAGTGTGTAGGTGGTTAGAAGACTGCATGCATAGTGGATAGGGGTTTGAAGCAGTCCATGTGCTAAGTCCTGGGTCACTTGATGAGTACTAAGGTACTGACTGAATGATTAGAGTACTGCAAGGAGAGTGCATGGGGGAAATTATAAGTGGTTGGGTATTGGTGCAGTGAATGGATTAGTACATGGTGCTGAATGGGTCACTAGAGGAGTGCAAGTGGTGTGACAGGGTGTTTGCTGGAAGTGTATGTATACTGACTGTGGAATTGAAGTTGTGAAAGACAAGTGTGTAGGTGGTTAGAGGACTGCATGCATAGTGCATAGGGGTTTTGAAGCAGTTCATGTGCTAACTAAGGCCTGCCTCACTGCATGAATACTTGGGTACTGACTGAATGATTAGAGTACTGCAAGGAGAGTGCCTGGGTGAATTTATAAGTCTTTGGATTTTGCTGCAGTGAATGGATTAGTACATGATGCTGAATGGGTCACTAGAAGAGTAAAAGGGAAGTGACAGGGTATTTGCTGGAAGTGTATGGATACTGACTGGGGAACTGAAGGTGTGAAAGACAAGTGTGTAGGTGGTTAGAAGACTGCATGCATAGTGGATAGGGGTTTGAAGCATACAATGTCCTAAGGCCTGGGTCACTTGATGAGTACTTAGGTACTGACTGAATGATTAGAGTACTGCAAGGAGAGTGCCTGGGTGAATTTATAAGTGTTTGGTTTTTCGCGCATGAATGGATTAGTACATGATTCTGAATCGGTAGTGACAGGGTGTTTGCTGGAAATGTATGAATACTGGCTGGGGAATTGAAGGTGTGAAAGACAAGTGTGTAGGTGGTTAGAAGACTGCATGCATAGTGGATAGGGGTTTGAAGCAGTCCATGTGCTAAGGCCTGGGTCACTTGATGAGTACTTAGGTACTGACTGAATGATTAGAGTACTGCAAGGAGAGTGCCAGGGTGAATTTATAAGTGTTTGGGTTTTCGCGCAGTGAATGGATTAGTACATGATTCTGAATCGGTAGTGACAGGGTGTTTGCTGGAAATGTATGAATACTGACTGGGGAATTGAAGGTGTGAAAGACAAGTGTGTAGGTGGTTAGAAGACTGCATGCATAGTGGATAGGGGTTTGAAGCAGTCCATGTGCTAAGGCCTGGGTCACTTGATGAGTACTAAGGTACTGACTGAATGATTAGAGTACTGCAAGGAGAGTGCATGGGGGAAATTATAAGTGGTTGGGTATTGGTGCAGTGAATGGATTAGTACATGGTGCTGAATGGGTCACTAGAGGAGTGCAAGTGGTGTGACAGGGTGTTTGCTGGAAGTGTATGTATACTGACCGTGGAATTGAAGTTGTGAAAGACAAGTGTGTAGGTGGTTAGAGGACTGCATGCATAGTGCATAGGGGTTTTGAAGCAGTTCATGTGCTAACTAAGGCGTGCCTCACTGCATGAATACTTGGGTACTGACTGAATGATTAGAGTACTGCAAGGAGAGTGCCTGGGTGAATTTATAAGTCTTTGGATTTTGCTGCAGTGAATGGATTAGTACATGATGCTGAATGGGTCACTAGAAGAGTAAAAGGGAAGTGACAGGGTATTTGCTGTAAGTATATGGATACTGACTGGAGATTTGAAAGTGTGAAAGACAAGTGTGTAGGTGGTTAGAAGACTGCATGCATAGTGGATAGGGGTTTTAAGCAGTCCATGAGCTAAGGCCTGGGTCACTGGATGAGTACTTGGGCACTGACTGAATGATTAGAGTACTGCAAGGAGAGTGCCTGGGTGAATTTATAAGTGTTTGGGTTTTCGCACAACGAATGGATTAGTACATGATTCTGAATCGGTAGTGACAGGGTGTTTGCTGGAAATGTATGAATACTGACTGGGGAATTGAAGGTGTGAAAGACAAGTGTGTAGGTGGTTACAGGACTGCATGCATAGTGGATAGGCGTTTGAAGCAGTCCATGTGCTAAGGTCTGGCTCAGTGCATGAGTACTTGGGTACTGACTGAATGATTAGAGTACTGCAAGGAGAGTGCCCGGGTGAATTTATAAGTGTTTGGCTTTTGGCACAGTGAATAGATTAGTACATGGTGCTGAATGGGTCACTGGAGGAGTGCAAGGGGAGTGACAGGGTATTTGCTGTAAGTGTATGGATACTGACTGGAGATTTGAAAGTGTGAAAGACAAGTGTGTAGGTGGTTAGAAGACTGCATGCATAGTGGATAGGGGTTTTAAGCAGTCCATGTGCTAAGGCCTGGGTCACTTGATGAGTACTTAGGTACTGACTGAATGATTAGAGTACTGCAAGGAGAGTGCCTGGGTGAATTTATAAGTGTTTGGGTTTTCGCGCAGTGAATGGATTAGTACATGATTCTGAATCGGTAGTGACAGGGTGTTTGCTGGAAATGTATGAATACTGACTGGGGAATTTAAGGTGTGAAAGACAAGTGTGTAGGTGGTTAGAAGACTGCATGCATAGTGGATAGGGGTTTGAAGCAGTCCATGTGCTAAGGCCTGGGTCACTTGATGAGTACTTAGGTACTGACTGAATGATTAGAGTACTGCAAGGAGAGTGCATGGGGGAAATTATAAGTGGCTGGGTATTGGTGCAGTGAATGGATTAGTACATGGTGCTGACTGGGTCACTAGAGGAGTGCAAGTGGCGTGACAGGGTGTTTGCTGGAAGTGTATGTATACTGACTGTGGAATTGAAGTTGTGAAAGACAAGTGTGTAGGTGGTTAGAGGACTGCATGCATAGTGCATAGGGGTTTTAAAGCAGTTCATGTGCTAACTAAAGCCTGCCTCACTGCATGAATACTTGGGTACTGACTGAATGATTAGAGTACTGCAAGGAGAGTGCCTGGGTGAATTTATAAGTCTTTTGATTTTGGTGCAGTGAATGGATTAGTACATGATGCTGAATGGCTCACTAGAAGAGTAAAAGGGAAGTGACAGGGTATTTGCTGGAAGTGTATGGATACTGACTGGGGAATTGAAGGTGTGAAAGACAAGTGTGTAGGTGGTTAGAAGACTGCATGCATAGTAGGCCTGGGCAAAATTTCCGTTCCGTTCGCGGAATTTGCGATAATTTGGCATATCCGCGTTCCGCGGAGATCGCGGAAATGTCAAAATTTCCGCATTCCGCAGCTTTGCGATAATTTGGTTCTTGCTCGCGCTGTAAAATAATACATTCTCGCGCGCGCGGGATCGCCTTACCTGAATCCCCGCGTTCGCCAAAAAGTTTTCCCGATCCGGTCGTGTTCTCCATGAGATGTTGTATTGTTTTCGCCATTTGCGCTGTCTCGCGACAGTTCGCGTCCGCAGTGACGTCATGCGTCGCGCGATCACGTCTTTCTTCTCGCGATCATGTACCGCGAGACAACTAAAAACAAGATGGCCGCGCCCGCGAGCAACCGCAGGGGTAAGTTAGCGACCCGCAACCATGCAGAAAATATCGCTAACGGGCGGGAATAAAACTTCCGCATCTTCGCGATATTTCCGCTTGTTTGCGGAGATTTTTAACATTTTCACGATAATTTGCGAAAGTGGCTTCCGCAAATTCCGCCCACCCCAATGCATAGTGGATAGGGGTTTGAAGCAGTCCATGTGCTAAGGCCTGGGTCACTTGATGAGTACTTAGGTACTGACTGAATGATTAGAGTACTGCAAGGAGAGTGCCTGGGTGAATTTATAAGTGTTTGGGTTTTCGCGCAGTGAATGGATTAGTACATGATTCTGAATCGGTAGTGACAGGGTGTTTGCTGGAAATGTATGAATACTGACTGGGGAATTGAAAGTGTGATAGACAAGTGTGTAGGTGGTTAGAAGACTGCATGCATAGTGGATAGGGGTTTGAAGCAGTCCATGTGCTAAGGCCTGGGTCACTTGATGAGTACTTAGGTACTGACTGAATGATTAGAGTACTGCAAGGAGAGTGCATGAGTGAATTTATAAGTGTTTGGGTTTTCGCGCAGTGAATGGATTAGTACATGATTCTGAATCGGTAGTGACAGGGTGTTTGCTGGAAATGTATGAATACTGACTGGGGAATTGAAGGTGTGAAAGACAAGTGTGTTGGTGGTTAGAAGACTGCATGCATATTGGATAGGGGTTTGAAGCAGTCCATGTGCTAAGGCCTGGGTCACTTGATGAGTACTTAGGTACTGACTGAATGATTACAGTACTGCAAGGAGAGTGCCTGGGTGAATTTATAAGTGTTTGGTGTTTCGCGCAGTGAATGGATTAGTACATGATTCTGAATCGGTAGTGACAGGGTGTTTGCTGGAAATGTATGAATACTGACTGGGGAATTGAAGGTGTGAAAGACAAGTGTGTAGGTGGTTAGAAGACTGCATGCATAGTGGATAGGGGTTTGAAGCAGTCCATGTGCTAAGGCCTGGGTCACTTGATGAGTACTTAGGTACTGACTGAATGATTAGAGTACTGCAAGGAGAGTGCCTGGGTGAATTTATAAGTGTTTGGGTTTTCGCGCAGTGAATGGATTAGTACATGATTCTGAATCGGTAGTGACAGGGTGTTTGATGGAAGTGTATGGATACTGACTGGAGAATTGAAAGTGTGAAAGACAAGTGTGTAGGTGGTTAGAAGACTGCATGCATAGTGGATAGGGGTTTGAAGCAGTCCATGTGCTAAGGCCTGGGTCACTTGATGAGTACTAAGGTACTGACTGAATGATTAGAGTACTGCAAGGAGAGTGCATGGGGGAAATTATAAGTGGTTGGGTATTGGTGCAGTGAATGGATTAGTACATGGTGCTGAATGGGTCACTAGAGGAGTGCAAGTGGTGTGACAGGGTGTTTGCTGGAAGTGTATGTATACTGACTGTGGAATTGAAGTTGTGAAAGACAAGTGTGTAGGTGGTTAGAGGACTGCATGCATAGTGCATAGGGGTTTTGAAGCAGTTCATGTGCTAACTAAGGCCTGCCTCACTGCATGAATACTTGGGTACTGACTGAATGATTAGAGTACTGCAAGGAGAGTGCCTGGGTGAATTTATAAGTCTTTGGATTTTGCTGCAGTGAATGGATTAGTACATGATGCTGAATGGGTCACTAGAAGAGTAAAAGGGAAGTGACAGGGTATTTGCTAGAAGTGTATGGATACTGACTGGGGAACTGAAGGTGTGAAAGACAAGTGTGTAGGTGGTTAGAAGACTGCATGCATAGTGGATAGGGGTTTGAAGCATACAATGTCCTAAGGCCTGGGTCACTTGATGAGTACTTAGGTACTGACTGAATGATTAGAGTACTGCAAGGAGAGTGCCTGGGTGAATTTATAAGTGTTTGGTTTTTCGCGCATGAATGGATTAGTACATGATTCTGAATCGGTAGTGACAGGGTGTTTGCTGGAAATGTATGAATACTGGCTGGGGAATTGAAGGTGTGAAAGACAAGTGTGTAGGTGGTTAGAAGACTGCATGCATAGTGGATAGGGGTTTGAAGCAGTCCATGTGCTAAGGCCTGGGTCACTTGATGAGTACTTAGGTACTGACTGAATGATTAGAGTACTGCAAGGAGAGTGCCTGGGTGAATTTATAAGTGTTTGGGTTTTCGCGCAGTGAATGGATTAGTACATGATTCTGAATCGGTAGTGACAGGGTGTTTGCTGGAAATGTATGAATACTGACTGGGGAATTGAAGGTGTGAAAGACAAGTGTGTAGGTGGTTAGAAGACTGCATGCATAGTGGATAGGGGTTTGAAGCAGTCCATGTGCTAAGGCCTGGGTCACTTGATGAGTACTTAGGTACTGACTGAATGATTAGAGTACTGCAAGGAGAGTGCATGGGGGAAATTATAAGTGGTTGGGTATTGGTTCAGTGAATGGATTAGTACATGGTGCTGACTGGGTCACTAGAGGAGTGCAAGTGGCATGACAGGGTGTTTGCTGGAAGTGTATGTATACTGACTGTGGAATTGAAGTTGTGAAAGACAAGTGTGTAGGTGGTTAGAGGACTGCATGCATAGTGCATAGGGGTTTTGAAGCAGTTCATGTGCTAACTAAAGCCTGCCTCACTGCATGAATACTTGGGTACTGACTGAATGATTAGAGTACTGCAAGGAGAGTGCCTGGGTGAATTTATAGGTCTTTGGATTTTGGTGCAGTGAATAGATTAGTACATGATGCTGAATGGCTCACTAGAAGAGTAAAAGGGAAGTGACGGGGTATTTGCTGGAAGTGTATGGATACTGACTGGGGAATTGAAGGTGTGAAAGACAAGTGTGTAGGTGGTTAGAAGACTGCATGCATAGTAGGCCTGGGCAAAATTTCCGTTCCGTTCGCGGAATTTGCGATAATTTGGCATTTCCGCGTTCCGCGGAGAGCGCGGAAATGTCAAAATTTCCGCATTCCGCAGCTTTGCGATAATTTGGTTCTTGCTCGCGCTGTAAAATAATACATTCTCGCGCGCGCGGGATCGCCTTACCTAAATCCCCGCGTTCGCCGACAAGTTTTCCCGATCCGGTCGTGTTCTCCATGAGATGTTGTATTGTTTTAACCATTTGCGCTGTCTCACGACAGTTCGCGTCCGCAGTGACGTCATGCGTCGCGCGATCACGTCTTTCTACTCGCGATCATGCACCGCGAGACAACTGAAAACAAGATGGCCACGCCCGCGAGCAACCGCAGGGGTAAGTTAGCGACCCGCAACCATGCAGAAAATATCGCTAACGGGCGGGAATAAAACTTCCGCATCTTCGCGATATTTCCGCTTGTTTGCGGAGATTTTTAACATTTTCACGATAATTTGCGAAAGTGGCTTCCGCAAATTCCGCCCACCCCCAATGCATAGTGGATAGGGGTTTGAAGCAGTCCATGTGCTAAGGCCTGGGTCACTTGATGAGTACTTAGGTACTGACTGAATTATTAGAGTACTGCAAGGAGAGTGCCTGGGTGAATTTATAAGTGTTTGGTTTTTCGCGCAGTGAATGGATTAGTACATGATTCTGAATCGGTAGTGACAGGGTGTTTGCTGGAAATGTATGAATACTGACTGGGGAATTGAAAGTGTGATAGACAAGTGTGTAGGTGGTTAGAAGACTGCATGCATAGTGGATAGGGGTTTGAAGCAGTCCATGTGCTAAGGCCTGGGTCACTTGATTAGTACTTAGGTACTGACTGAATGATTAGAGTACTGCAAGGAGAGTGCATGAGTGAATTTATAAGTGTTTGGGTTTTCGCGCAGTGAATGGATTAGTACATGATTCTGAATAGGTAGTGACAGGGTGTTTGCTGGAAATGTATGAATACTGACTGGGGAATTGAAGGTGTGAAAGACAAGTGTGTAGATGGTTAGAAGACTGCATGCATAGTGGATAGGGGTTAGAAGCAGTCCATGTGTTAAGGCCTGGGTCACTTGATGAGTACTTAGGTACTGACTGAATGATTAGAGTACTCCAAGGAGAGTACCTGGGTGAATTTATAAGTGTTTGGGTTTTCGCGCAGTGAATGGATTAGTACATGATTCTCAATCGGTAGTGACAGGGTGTTTGCTGGAAATATATGAATACTGACTGGGGAATTGAAGGTGTGAAAGACAAGTGTGTAGGTGGTTAGAAGACTGCATGCATAGTGGATAGGGGTTTGAAGCAGTCCATGTGCTAAGGCCTGGATCACTTGATGAGTACTTAGGTACTGACTGAATGATTAGAGTACTGCAAGGAGAGTGCATGGGGGAAATTAAAAGTGGTTGGGTATTGGTTCAGTGAATGGATTAGTACATGGTGCTGACTGGGTCACTAGAGGAGTGCAAGTGGCGTGACAGGGTGTTTGCTGGAAGTGTATGTATACTGACTGTGGAATTGAAGTTGTGAAAGACAAGTGTGTAGGTGGTTAGAGGACTGCATGCATAGTGCATAGGGGTTTTGAAGCAGTTCATGTGCTAACTAAAGCCTGCCTCACTGCATGAATACTTGGGTACTGACTGAATGATTAGAGTACTGCAAGGAGAGTGCCTGGGTGAATTTATAGGTCTTTGGATTTTGGTGCAGTGAATGGATTAGTACATGATGCTGAATGGCTCACTAGAAGAGTAAAAGGGAAGTGACGGGGTATTTGCTGGAAGTGTATGGATACTGACTGGGGAATTGAAGGTGTGAAAGACAAGTGTGTAGGTGGTTAGAAGACTGCATGCATAGTAGGCCTGGGCAAAATTTCCGTTCCGTTCGCGGAATTTGCGATAATTTGGCATTTCCGCGTTCCGCGGAGAGCGCGGAAATGTCAAAATTTCCGCATTCCGCAGCTTTGCGATAATTTGGTTCTTGCTCGCGCTGTAAAATAATACATTCTCGCGCGCGCGGGATCGCCTTACCTGAATCCCCGCGTTCGCCGACAAGTTTTCCCGATCCGGTCGTGTTCTCCATGAGATGTTGTATTGTTTTAGCCATTTGCGCTGTCTCGCGACAGTTCGCGTCCGCAGTGACGTCATGCGTCGCGCGATCACGTCTTTCTACTCGCGATCATGCACCGCGAGACAACTGAAAACAAGATGGCCACGCCCGCGAGCAACCGCAGGGGTAAGTTAGCGACCCGCAACCATGCAGAAAATATCGCTAACGGGCGGGAATAAAACTTCCGCATCTTCGCGATATTTCCGCTTGTTTGCGGAGATTTTTAACATTTTCACGATAATTTGCGAAAGTGGCTTCCGCAAATTCCGCCCACCCCCAATGCATAGTGGATAGGGGTTTGAAGCAGTCCATGTGCTAAGGCCTGGGTCACTTGATGAGTACTTAGGTACTGACTGAATGATTAGAGTACTGCTGCAAGGAGAGTGCCTGGGTGAATTTATAAGTGTTTGGTTTTTCGCGCAGTGAATGGATTAGTACATGATTCTGAATCGGTAGTGACAGGGTGTTTGCTGGAAATGTATGAATACTGACTGGGGAATTGAAAGTGTGATAGACAAGTGTGTAGGTGGTTAGAAGACTGCATGCATAGTGGATAGGGGTTTGAAGCAGTCCATGTGCTAAGGCCTGGGTCACTTGATGAGTACTTAGGTACTGACTGAATGATTAGAGTACTGCAAGGAGAGTGCATGAGTGAATTTATAAGTGTTTGGGTTTTCGCGCAGTGAATGGATTAGTACATGATTCTGAATCGGTAGTGACAGGGTGTTTGCTGGAAATGTATGAATACTGACTGGGGAATTGAAGGTGTGAAAGACAAGTGTGTAGGTGGTTAGAAGACTGCATGCATATTGGATAGGGGTTTGAAGCAGTCCATGTGCTAAGGCCTGGGTCACTTGATGAGTACTTAGGTACTGACTGAATGATTAGAGTACTGCAAGGAGAGTGCCTGGGTGAATTTATAAGTGTTTGGGTTTTCGCGCAGTGAATGGATTAGTACATGATTCTGAATCGGTAGTGACAGGGTGTTTGCTGGAAGTGTATGGATACTGACTGGAGAATTGAAAGTGTGAAAGACAAGTGTGTAGGTGGTTAGAAGACTGCATGCATAGTGGATAGGGGTTTGAAGCAGTCCATGTGCTAAGGCCTGGGTCACTTGATGAGTACTTAGGTACTGACTGAATGATTAGAGTACTGCAAGGAGAGTGCATGAGTGAATTTATAAGTGTTTGGGTTTTCGCGTAGTGAATGGATTAGTACATGATTCTGAATCGGTAGTGACAGGGTGTTTGCTGGAAATGTATGAATACTGACTGGGGAATTGAAGGTGTGAAAGACAAGTGTGTAGGAGGTTAGAAGACTGCATGCATATTGGATAGGGGTTTGAAGCAGTCCATGTGCTAAGGCCTGGGTCACTTGATGAGTACTTAGGTACTGACTGAATGATTAGAGTACTGCAAGGAGAGTGCCTGGGTGAATTTATAGGTCTTTGGTTTTTCGCGCAGTGAATGGATTAGTACATGATTCTGAATCGGTAGTGACAGGGTGTTTGCTGGAAATGTATGAATACTGACTGGGGAATTGAAGGTGTGAAAGACAAGTGTGTAGATGGTTAGAAGACTGCATGCATAGTGGATAGGGGTTAGAAGCAGTCCATGTGTTAAGGCCTGGGTCACTTGATGAGTACTTAGGTACTGACTGAATGATTAGAGTACTGCAAGGAGAGTACCTGGGTGAATTTATAAGTGTTTGGGTTTTCGCGCAGTGAATGGATTAGTACATGATTCTCAATCGGTAGTGACAGGGTGTTTGCTGGAAATGTATGAATACTGACTGGGGAATTGAAGGTGTGAAAGACAAGTGTGTAGGTGGTTAGAAGACTGCATGCATAGTGGATAGGGGTTTGAAGCAGTCCATGTGCTAAGGCCTGGGTCACTTGATGAGTACTTAGGTACTGACTGAATGATTAGAGTACTGCAAGGAGAGTGCATGGGTGAAAATATAAGTGGTTGGGTATTGGTGCAGTGAATGGATTAGTACATGGTGCTGAATGGGTTACTAGAGGAGTGCAAGTGGCATGACAGGGTGTTTGCTGGAAGTGTATGTATACTGACTGTGGAATTGAAGTTGTGAAAGACAAGTGTGTAGGTGGTTAGAGGACTGCATGCATAGTGCATAGGGATTTTGAAGCAGTTCATATGCTAACTAAGGTCTGCCTCACTGCATGAATACTTGGGTACTGACTGAATGATTAGAGTACTGCAAGGAGAGTGCCTGGGTGAATTTATAAGTCTTTGGATTTTGGTGCAGTGAATGGATTAGTACATGATGCTGAATGGGTCACTAGAAGAGTAAAAGGGAAGTGAAAGGGTATTTGCTGGAAGTGTATGGATACTGACTGGGGAATTGAAGGTGTGAAAGACAAGTGTGTAGGTGGTTAGAAGACTGCATGCATAGTGGATAGGGGTTTGAAGCAGTGCATGTGCTAAGGCCTGGGTCACTTGATGAGTACTTAGGTACTGACTGAATGATTAGAGTACTGCAAGGAGAGTGCCTGGGTGAATTTATAAGTGTTTGGTTTTTTGCGCATGAATGGATTAGTACGTGATTCTGAATCGGTAGTGACAGGGTGTTTGCTGGAAATGTATGAATACTGGCTGGGGAATTGAAGGTGTGAAAGACAAGTGTGTAGGTGGTTAGAAGACTGCATGCATAGTGGATAGGGGTTTGAAGCAGTCCATGTGCTAAGGCCTGGGTCACTTGATGAGTACTTAGGTACTGACTGAATGATTAGAGTGCTGCAAGGAGAGTGCCTGGGTGAATTTATAAGTGTTTGGGTTTTCACGCAGTGAATGGATTAGTACATGATTCTGAATCGGTAGTGACAGGGTGTTTGCTGGAAGTGTATGGATACTGACTGGAGAATTGAAAGTGTGAAAGACAAGTGTGTAGGTGGTTAGAAGACTGCATGCATAGTGGATAGGGGTTTGAAGCAGTCCATGTGCTAAGGCCTGGGTCACTTGATGAGTACTTAGGTACTGACTGTATGATTAGAGTACTGCAAGGAGAGTGCATGAGTGAATTTATAAGTGTTTGGGTTTTCGCGCAGTGAATGGATTAGTACATGATTCTGAATCGGTAGTGACAGGGTGTTTGCTGGAAATGTATGAATACTGACTGGGGAATTGAAGGTGTGAAAGACAAGTGTGTAGGAGGTTAGAAGACTGCATGCATATTGGATAGGGGTTTGAAGCAGTCCATGTGCTAAGGCCTGGGTCACTTGATGAGTACTTAGGTACTGACTGAATGATTAGAGTACTGCAAGGAGAGTGCCTGGGTGAATTTAAAAGTTTTTGGTTTTTCGCGCAGTGAATGGATTAGTACATGATTCTGAATTGTTAGTGACAGGGTGTTTGCTGGAAATGTATGAATACTGACTGGGGAATTGAAGGTGTGAAAGACAAGTGTGTAGATGGTTAGAAGACTGCATGTATAGTGGATAGGGGTTAGAAGCAGTCCATGTGCTAAGGCCTGGGTCACTTGATGAGTACTTAGGTACTGACTGAATGATTAGAGTACTGCAAGGAGAGTGCCTGGGTGAATTTATAAGTGTTTAGGTTTTCGCGCAGTGAATGGATTAGTACATGATTCTGAATCGGTAGTGACAGGGTGTTTGCTGGAAATGTATGAATACTGACTGGGGAATTGAAGGTGTGAAAGACAAGTGTGTAGGTGGTTAGAAGACTGCATGCATAGTGGATAGGGGTTTGAAGCAGTCCATGTGCTAAGGCCTGGGTCACTTGATGAGTACTTAGGTACTGACTGAATGATTAGAGTACTGCAAGGAGAGTGCATGGGTGAAATTATAAGTGGTTGGGTATTGGTTCAGTGAATGGATTAGTACATGGTGCTGAATGGGTCACTAGAGGAGTGCAAGTGGCGTGACAGGGTGTTTGCTGGAAGTGTATGTATACTGACTGTGGAATTGAAGTTGTGAAAGACAAGTGTGTAGGTGGTTAGAGGACTGCATGCATAGTGCATAGGGGTTTTGAAGCAGTTCATGTGCTAACTAAGGCCTGCCTCACTGCATGAATACTTGGGTACTGACTGAATGATTAGAGTACTGCAAGGAGAGTGCCTGGGTGAATTTATAAGTCTTTGGATTTTGGTGCAGTGAATGGATTAGTACATGATGCTGAATGGGTCTCTAGAAGAGTAAAAGGGAACTGACAGGGTATTTGCTGGAAGTGTATGGATACTTACTGGGGAATTGATGGTGTGTATGTGGTTAAAGGACTGCATGCATAGTGGATAGGCGTTTGAAGCAGTCCATGTGCTAAGGCCTGGCTCACTACATAAGTACTAGGGTACTGACTGAATGGTTAGAGGACTGCATGCATAGTGGATAGGGGTTTGAAGCAGTCCATGTGCTAAGGCCTGGCTCGCTGCATGAGTACTAGGATACTGACTGAATGATTAGGGTACTGCAAGGATAGCGCCTGGGTGAATTTATAAGTGGTTGGGATTTGGCGCAGTGAATGGATTAGTACATGGAGCTGAATGGATCACTAGAGGAGTGCAAGAGGAGTGATAGGGTGTTTCCTGGATGTGTATAGATACTGACTGGGGAATTGCAGGTCTGAAAGACAAGTGTGTAGGTGTTTAGAGGACTGCATGCATAGTGGATAGGCATTTGAAGCAGTCCATGTGCTAAGGCCTGGCTCACTGCATGAATACTTGGGTACTGACTGAATGATTAGAGTACTGAAAGGAGAGTGCCTGGGTGAATTTATAAGTGTTTGGGTTTTGGCGCAGTGAATGAATTAGTACATGGTGCTGAATGGGTCACTGTAGGAGTATAAGGGGAGTGACAGGGTGTTTTCTGGAGTATATAGATACTGACTGGTGAATTGAAGGTGTGAAAGACCAGTGTGTAGGTGGTTAGAGGACTGCATGCGCAGTGGATAGGGGTTTGAAGCAGTCCATGTGCTAAGCCTGGCTCAGTGCATGAGTACTTGGGTACTGACTGAATGATTAGAGTACTGCAAGGAGAGTGCCTGGGTGAATTTATAAGTGTTTGGCTTTTGGCGCACTGAATGGATTAGTACATGGTGCTGAATGGGTCACTAGATAAGTGCAAGGAGAGTGACTGGGTGTTTGCTGGAAGTGTATGGATACTGACTGGAGAATTGAAAGTGTGAAAGACAAGTGTGTAGGTGGTTAGAAGACTGCATGCATAGTGGATAGGGGTTTTTAAGCAGTCCATGTGTTTTGGCCTGCCTCACTGCATGAATACTTGGGTACTGACTGAATGATTTGTCAGGATTATCAAACCACGAGTCAGGAAAACATTGCTTGTGAACACTGTAAGGGTTAAAGCAAAAGGAAGAATCAGGAAGGCAAAAGACCAATTAAACTATTGACAAAAACTGATTCTACGATGGCCGCCAAGAGCCTCCAGTTTGGACAGCGAGTTAGTGCTCTAGTGCTCCCTCGCAATCAGGTAGATCCAGGTGAAGCGCCTGTGCTGTGGCGCACTTCACCTGAGTATTGAGAGAGAGTAGGTTGCTGAGGTGCGACGCGAAGCTGACAGGGAAAACTTCGTCGCGCACCACTTTTGCAGCATTCCCTGTTCCAGAGTTTCTGAGGAGGATGTTGGAGGAGAGCGTCGAGTCCGTTCCGTGTGGAACTTGAGTCTACCGAAGAGCGCGGTAAGACTGTTACGTGAGGAGCAGTTGGAATTTGCGCTAGTGAATATTGAAGTAGCAAGCCTTAGACATTCGCGCTTGCAGCAGAGTAATCTCTGTGAGGATTGTGCCAGAATTTTGAGCTAGAGTTCAGCGTCTAGTTACGAGTGAAGATCTATCTAAGACAGAGCTAAGTTCAATTGCCAGAACTAACGCTAGAGACACTTACGAGTCATAAATCCTGTAAAAAGTAAGGAGAAAGACACCAGGAGAATACGTACATACATTTCGAAGGAGACTAGTCTGTATAGAATATCGAATAGCATAACACCTAATAGTATAGAAGGCGAAGCTAAACAGAAAGATACTCACCAACACAGAATCCCTTGTAATGTCCAGCTGTAATTCTGATAGGTGAGGAACCTGTAAGTGAAAGAAGTAGAGTTAAGAAAGAGAGATACCCAATAAAGAATTAACACACTAACAATTTCAGTTACAGCACTTGGAAGCAAGAATAAAAGAAAAAATACACAACAGAAGAGAGGCCAGGGTCACACACAGACAGGGTAGGTAATAAGACGATAGAGGATATTGGGAGGAGAGCAGATAGACTTAGGACTAATTGTGTTACTTACATTACAGTCTTAAGCTGTCGTGCTAGCAGAAGAAGACAAGAAGGAAGAGTCAGAAGAAAGAAAATAAGAAGCAGCAGTGTGGCCGTCTCTTCTCTGTCCCATCCCCTTTCCCCCCTTGGGTTTGTTTGGCACACGTGCAGTAAGGTGCTGTGCTGGAGAACCTGGGAGGAGCATTGGGAACTTGCGGCGTTCTGCTCCTGTGCATTGAATCGAGCGTGGTCTGACAGAGTGAAATGCCCACGGTTTGAATAGCACCTGAGCAGAATGGCGGAATGTTTGGACTTAAAGAAACTAGGAGTAATTTTAGAGGGAATACAAAGGGAGTTAGTAACAGTTCGGGAAGAGAATAGGGAGCTTAAAAAAGAGACTACAGATTTGGCCCAGAAAGTGAGTAGTTTCGTATCTAGTCCTAGTTTAAATTTTCCAGCTCCACAAGAAGGAAATCTTAGTGACACCACAGTTCCCCACCCCAAGATAACAACCCAAGTCATTCATTCTCTGTCCCCGGTAATTCCGTTGGCACCACCAGAGCGTTTTGGTGGACACCCTCAGAAGGCTCAAGTGTTCCTAACACAGTGCACGTTACACTTCATGTGCCGTCCGGCAGTTTTCCCTGATGCGCAGTCTCATGTGGCATTTATTTTGTCGTATTTAAGCGGAGATGCGGCGTCTTGGTCAATGCCTCTGGTGACCAGAAATGACCCGATATTATACAATTTGGAGGAGTTCAAGAAAGAATTTCTTCGAATATTCGACCGACGAAGGGTCTCCCAAGCAACCGACAACGAACTATTGGAAATACGACAAGGCAACCGAGATTTGATGGCCTACTTGGCCCAGTTCAATAAACTGATAGTAGAGACTGAATGGCCGGAGAACAAACGAGCTGCAGTGTTCTACCGTGGTTTAAAGGATGAACTAAAGGATGCCCTGGCACAAGTGCCCAACAGACCCACAGAGATTTCAGCGCTAATAGATTTGGTTTTGGAAATTGACTTCCGTCAAAGTGAAAGGAGAGGAGAGAGAAAAAGAGTATATCGTCCTAGTGTACCAAGATTTGATAGAATCAGAACTGAAGGTAGTAAGGATTTGGATTCTGTCAAGGGAGTAGAGCCAATGCAAATTGGAACAATTCGAGGTCCTCTCTCGAAGGAAGAGAAGGAGAGGCGAAGAGTTAATAAACAATGCCTATATTGTGGAAATGGGGGACATTTCGTTCGTAATTGTCCCAAGAAACCCAAGCAATCGCCGGCGGAAAACGCCTCGCACCACCAGTAAATGGAGTTGGACTGGTGGTTGCAGAATCAAAGACAACTCCAGAAGCTCATACCCTGGCAAATACCCTGCAATCAGCATCTCCACATCTGGTGCTAATGATGACCTTACGGTTCCGGGAAAAGATGCTAACACAGATCACTGTCATGATTGATTCAGGGGCCACGGGCAACTTTTGTGATCTTAAGTTTGCCGAAAAGATTGGATTGAAGGCTATCAAGAAGGAGAAGAGTGAAGCTGTGCGAGCTGTCAATGGGACGAATCTTTCATCGGGACCCATTGTGAGTCATACGGAGCCAGTAGAGCTAGAATCTGAAGAAGGACATTTAGAAATTCTGGAATTCAATTTAATTGATGCTCCGTAATTTCAATTGATTCTAGGTCTCCCTTGGCTCACCGAGCATAATCCAACCATTGATTGGGAGGCTCGATCTATAGCCTTGGATTCTAAGTATTGCAAGTTGAATTGCCACAGGGGTTGCAAAAGAAATCAGGAGAAATCACCGGCATTTCATTTGAGTGAGAAGGAGACGACCATTTGTGTGATAAGTACAATAAAACTACCAGAAGAATACAATGAATTTCAAGATGTCTTTAATGAGGAGGAGGCTGAAAGACTCCCGCCGCATAGAGACTATGATTGTAAAATAGATCTGGAACCAGGAACCAACCTTCCTTGCAGTAGAATCTATGCCTTGACTGAGCGAGAAGATGAGCATTTGAAGAGGTATATACAAAAATACCTTGAGAACGGATTCATTCGACCGTCCCAATCTCCGGTCTCATCTCCATTATTCTTTATTCCAAAGAAGAACGGAGAATTGAGAATGTGCATAGATTATAGAGCAATCAATCGAATAACCATCAAGAATCGTTATCCTTTACCCCTCATATCGGTGCTATTGGATCAGGTGAAAGGAGCAAGAATCTACACGAAATTAGACTTGAGAGGGGCATACCATCTTGTCAGAATTCGTGAAGGAGACGAATGGAAGACGGCATTCAGGACTAAGCATGGGCTTTATGAATATCGAGTAATGCCTTATGGATTGTGCAACGCTCCAGCTGCCTTTCAACATTTCATAAATGATGTACTGAAGGAGTTCATAGATCAGAGTGCTATAGTATATATAGATGATATACTAATTTATTCTGATTCCGAAGAAGAACATTAGGTACAGGTTAAGAAGATCTTACACAAACTGCGAGAAAACAGCTTGTTTGTCAAGTTAGAGAAGTGTGCTTTCAATGTAACGACAGTGGAGTTTTTGGGGTTTGTGCGTGCGCCAAGCGGAATAACCATGGATGAGCATAAGATCAAGGCAGTCTTGGATTGGGAAACCCCTAAGTCTGTGAAAGAAATACAAAGTTTCATTGGATTCGCGAACTTCTATAGGAGGTTCATTCAAAACTTCTCCAAGAAGTTAATCCCCATTACGAGACTGTTAAGGAAGGGGGTTCAATTTGAATGGTCAAAGGAAGCTGAGGAGGCATTCATTCAATTAAAGAAAGACTTCACGACAGCACCGATTTTACTCCATCCAGATCCTACGGAGCCTTTCTTTGTAGAAACTAATTTGGCGCTGGGAGGAGTATTGTCTCAAAGGCACAAGACTACAGGACAATTGCATCCAGTGGCTTTCCGCTCCAGGAAATTGACAGCAGCTGAGATAAATTACACTATAACAGAAAAGGAGTTGTTAGCCATCAAGGATGCTTTTAAAGATTGGAGGCATTATTTGATGGGTGCCAGACATGTGGTTACTGTGTACACTGATCATAAGAATTTAACGTTTTTGAAGTCTGCCAGAACGTTAACTCCTAGGCAATTGCGATGGTCATTGTATTTCGCAGATTTATACTTCGTTATAACCTTTCGACCTGGGTTGCAAAACGGTAAGGCAGATGCCCTATCCAGACTGGGTACCGAAGGAGTCTTGGAAGAAGTCAAGGATCAGGCTATCATCCCTGCGGAAAGGCTGGTCAGAGCAATCTTGCATGAGCCCCAAGAGAAGGAGAATCAGAATACAATGACATTGGAGGAAATGACAGACTGGTTGGAAGGCGATTCAAGACGAGAAGTTCGAGAAGGTTTACCATATCACGATGGTGCACTATATTTGCCCACGCCAGAAATGCAGCAAAAGGCCTTAAGGGAATGTCATGATAGCATTTTGGCAGGTCATAAAGGCATTACGAAGACATAAGAATTGGTGAGACGACGATTCTGGTGGCCGGATGTGAGAAAAGATGTACGCCAGTATGTAGCCACTTGTGAGATCTGCGCTAGGGGAAAATCGGAACGGCAAGCACCTCAAGGGTTCTTGCGACCCTTACCCACACCACCTTACCCCTGGCATACAGTTACCTTAGATTTAATTGTAGATTTGCCATCGAGCCAAGGGTTTGACACGATATTGGTTTGTGTGGATGCTTTTACCAAGATGGCACATTTTGTACCTTTAAAAGGATTACCCACAGCTAAAACACTAGCGCACACTTTTAGCCAAAATATAGTCCGAGCACATGGAATTCCAAAGGTTTTAATATCAGACCGGGGTTCTCAATTTTTATCCCATTTTTGGAAAGCCTTCACCCAAAAATTGAATATAGAAACTAGATATTCCACTAGTTATCATCCAGAATCTGATGGGCAGACAGAGCGTGCCAATCAAGAATTAGAACAGTATTTGAGACTGTGTTTATTAGATCAAGAGGGAGATTGGCCCGATTACCTCTGGGCGGCAGAGTTTGTGCATAATAACGCTAAGAACATGTCCACTGGGTATACTCCCTTTTATTTGAACTCGGGTAGGCATCCCCATCAATCATTAAGTTTCCAGGAAGTGGATGTTCCGTCAGTTACAGATTTAGTTGAACACATGACACGAGTGCATAGTCTAGCCACAAAAAAACTAACCAAAGCAAAAGAGAGTTACAAACACTACGCAGATAAAAAGAGAAGGAGGGAACCTGAGTTACAGGAAGGTGATAGAGTTTGGCTGAATACAAAAAATCTGAAACTGAAGGGAGTCAGGAAGTTTCAACCAAGATTCATAGGTCCCTATCAAATAGACAAGAAATTGAGTACCTTGAACTATCAGTTAAAGTTGCCCAAGGGGTTACGCATACATCCAGTATTCCACGTTTCTCTATTAAAAAAGACATTGAATGGGTCAAGAATCAACAAGCCCCCAAACCAATCCAAGCTGAGAAAGGTGAGGAGTTTGAAGTATGGCAGATATTAGATTCAAAGTTGCAGAAGAGAAAACTGTACTATCTGTTGGATTGGAAAGGTTATGGTCCCGAAGAATGATCTTGGGTATTGTCCTCAGACGTTCATGCCCCTCGGTTAATTAAGGAGTTTCACAGTAAATTCCCCAAAAAGCCCAAGCTGAAAGGAAGCACTTTGAGGGAGGGTACTGTCAGGATTATCAAACCACGAGTCAGGAAAACATTGCTTGTGAACACTGTAAGAGTTAAAGCAAAAAGAAGAATCAGGAAGGCAAAAGACCAATTTAAACTATTGACAAAAACTGATTCTAAGATGGCCGCCAAGAGCCTCCAGTTTGGACAGCGAGTTAGCGCTCTAGTGCTCCCTCGCAATCAGGTAGATCCAGGTGAAGCGCCTGTGCTGTGGCGCACTTCACCTGAGTATTGAGAGAGAGTAGGTTGCTGAGGTGCGACGCGAAGCTGACAGGGAAAACTTCGTCGCGCACCACTTTTGCAGCATTCCCTGTTCCAGAGTTTCTGAGGAGGACGTTGGAGGAGAGCGAAGAGTCCGTTCCGTGTGGAACTTGAGTCTACCGAAGAGCGCGGTAAGACTGTTCCGTGAGGAGCAGTTGGAATTTGCGCTAGTGAATATTGAAGTAACAAGCCTTAGACATTCGCGCTTGCAGCAGACTAATCTCTGTGAGGATTGTGCCAGAATTTTGAGCTAGAGTTCAGCGTCTAGTTACGAGTGAAGATCTATCTAAGACAGAGCTAAGTTCAATTGCCAGAACTAACGGTAGAGACACTTACGAGTCATAAATCCTGTAAAAAGTAAGGAGAAAGACACCAGGAGAATACGAGAACCAGATACATACATTTCGAAGGAGACTAGTCTGTATAGAATATCGAATAGCATAACTCCTAATAGTATAGAAGGCGAAGCTAAACAGAAAGATACTCCCCAACACAGAATCCCTTGTAACGTCCAGCTGTAATTCCGATAGGTGAGGAACCTCTAAGTGAAAGAAGTAGAGTTAAGAAAGAGAGATACCCAATAAAGAATTAACACTCTAACAATTTCAGTTACAGCACTTGGAAGCAAGAATAAAAGAAAAAATACACAACAGAAGAGAGGCCAGGGTCACACTCAGACAGGGTAGGTAATAAGACGATAGAGTATATTGGGAGGAGAGCAGATAGACATAGGACTAATTGTGTTACTTACATTACAGTCTTAAGCTGTCGTGCTAGCAGAAGAAGACAAGAAGGAAGAGTCAGAAGAAAGAAAATAAGAAGCAGCAGTGTGGCCGTCTCTTCTCTGTCCCATCCCCTTTCCCCCCTTGGGTTTGTTTGGCACACGTGCAGTAAGGTGCTGTGCTGGAGAACCTGGGAGGGGCATTGGGAACTTGCAGCGTTCTGCTCCTGTGCATTGAATCGAGCGTGGTCTGACATGATTAGAGTACTGCAAGGAGAGTGCCTGGGTGAATTTATAAGTGTTTGGGTTTTGGCGCAGTGAATGGATTAGTACATGATGCTGAATGGGTCACTAGAAGAGTGCAAGGGGATTGACAGGGTATTTGCTGGAAGTGTATGGATTCTGACCGGGGAATTGAAGGTGTGAAAGACAAGTGTGTAGGTGGTTAGAGGACTGCATGCATAGTGGATAGGCGTTTGAAGCAGACCATGTGCTAAGGCCTGGCACAGTGCCTGAGTACTTCAGTAGTGTCTGAATGATTAGAGTAATGCATGGAGAGTGCCTGGGTGAATTTATAAGTGTTTGGGTTTTGGTGCAGTTTTATAATTTTTGTCAGATGGGTACTAGTGGTACTTGACTCTGACTAACCAGTCCTAGAGCTAGTGCTATGCTAAAGGACACTTAGAATACAGTTAAAACACCTACATACACTAGGGAACACTATGCGTTGGGGTACCCCTGGATTAGAATGACCTCCTCTGAAAGCCCCTAGTACATAATAAGGCAGGGGGATTAAAACTACCTTTTAAAATGCGCCACAGGGCGCGTTTGCACACTGGTGAAGGGAAGGGGGCTGAGCTGACTTGTGAAAACTCACCCTGTGGCCGTTTTAATTTGGGGGATAAAGTCCCCTTGAATCCTGAGTGTCCCTTGGGTCCAACTAGCCCACCATGTATCTCCAGTTAGCGCCACAGAGCTGTGTTGCAGAGAGGTGTAAAAAGTGGCACAGCCTGGACCACCTCTCTGCAACGCAGCACAGCGGCGCTTACTTGAAGCACCTGGTGGACTAGTTGGCCCCCAGGGGCCCTCAGGATTGAAGACAAATTATTTCCCCCATCTTAAAACGCGCCACAGGGCATGTTTGAACACGTCACCTCAGGTCCCATCCCTTCCCTTCATCTCTGTGTAAATGCACCCTGTGGCCGTTTTAATTTGGGAGATTAAGTCCCCTTGAATCCTGAGGGTCCCTAGGGTCCAAGTAGCCCACCAGGTACCTCCAGTAAGCACCACAGAGCTGCATTGCAGAGAGGAGTAAAAAAGGGCACGGCCTGGACCACCTCTGTGCAATGCACTGCAGTGGTGCTTACTGGAAGCACCTGGTGGACTATTTGGCCCCCAGGGTCCCTCAGGATTGAAGGGGAATTATTTCCCCATCTTAAAACCCACCACAGGGCATGTTTGCACACGTCACCTCAGGCCCCATCCCCTCCCTTTACCACTGTGTAAACGCGCCCTGTGTCCGTTTTAATTTGGGAGATTAAGTCCCCTTGAATCCTGAGTGTCCCTAGGGTCCAAGTAGCCCACTAGGTACCTCCAGTAAGCGCCACAGAGCTGCGTTGCAGAGAGGTGTAAAAAGGGGCACAGCCTGGGCCACCTCTCAGAAACACAGCGCAGTGGTGCTTACTGGAAGCACCTGGTGGACTAGTTGGCCACCAGGGTCCCTCAGAATTGAAGGGGAATTATTTCCCCATCGTAAAACCCGCCACAGGGCGTGTTTGCACACGTTACCTCAAGCATCATCCCCTCCCTTCACCACTGTGTAAATGTTCCCTGTGTCTGTTTTAATTTGGGATATTAAGTCCCCTTGAATCCTGAGTCTCCCTAGGGTCCATGTAGCCCACTAGGTACCTCCAGTAAGTGCCACAGAGCTGCGTTGCAGAGAGATGTAAAAAGGGGCACGGCCTGGGCCACCTCTGTGCAATGCAGTGCAGAGGCGTTTACTGGAAGCACCTGGTGGGCTAGCTATCCCCCAGGGGCCCTCAGGATTGAAGGGGAATTATTTCCCTAACTTAAAATGCACCACAGGGCGTGTTTTCACACTTCACCTATGGCCCCATCCCCTCCCTTCACCACTGTGTAAACGCGCCCTGTGTACGTTTTAATTTGGGGGATTAAGTCCCCTTGAATCCTGAGGGTCCCTAGGGTCCAAGTAGCCCACTAGGTACCTTCAGTAAGCGCCACAGAGCTGCGTTGCAGAGAGGTTTAAAAAGGGGCATGGCCTGGGTCACCTCTCTGAAACACAGCGCAGTGGCACTTACTGGAAGCTCCTGGTGGGCTAGTTAGCCCCCAGGGGCCCTCAGGATTGAAGGGGAATTGTTTCCCCAACTTAAAACGCGCCACAGGGTGTGTTTTCACAAGTCACCTCGGGCCCCATCCCCTCCCTTCACCACTGTCTAAACGCGCCCTGTGGCCGTTTTAAGTTGGGATATAAAGTCCCCTTGAATCCTGAGTGTCCCTTGGGTCCAACTAGCAAACTAGCCCACTAGGTACCTCCAGTAAGCGCCATAGAGCTGCGTTGCAGAGAGGTGTAAAAAGGGGCACGGCCTGGGCCACCTCTCTGAAACACAGCGCAGTGTCACTTACTGGAAGCACCTGGTGGGCTAGTTGGCCCCCAGGGGCCCTCAGGATTGAAGGGTAATTAATTCCCCAACTTAAAACATGCCACAGGGTGTGTTTGCACACGTCACCTCAGGCCCCATCCCCTCCCTTCACCACTGTGTAAACGCGCCCCGTGTCCTTTCTAAGTTGGGAAATTAAGTCCCCTTGAATCCTAAGGGTCCCTAGGTTCAAACTAGCCCACTAGGTACCTCCAGTAAGCGCCACAGAGCTGAGATGCAGAGAGGTGTAAAAAGGGGCATGGTCTCTGAACACCTGTCTGCAACGCAGCTCCATGGCGCATACTGGAGGTACCTGGTAGGCTAGTTGTTACTCAGGGACCCTCAGTATTAAAAGATAATTAATTCCCCAACTTACAACTCGCCACGGGGCGCATTTGCACAATGGTGAAGGAAGGGGGGGCATTGCCTGAGGTGACATGTCTGCAAACACACCCTATGGCGCGTTTTAAGTTGGAGAATTAATTCCTTCTCAATCCTGAGTGTCCCTGGGGACCAACTAGCCCACCAGGTACCTCCAGTATGCGCCAGAGAGCTGCGTTGCAGAGAGGTGTTCGGAGGCCATGCCCCTTTTTACAATACTCTGCAACGTAACTCTGTGGCACTTACTGAAGGTACCTGGTGGGCTAGTTGGCCCCCAGGGACCCTCAGGATTTAAGAGGTATTAATTCCTCAACTTAAAAGACGCCACAGGGCATGTTTGCACACATGTCACCTCAGGCTTCGCCCCCTCCCTTCACCACTGTGCAAATGCACCCCGTGGCACGTTTTAAGGTGGGGGATTAACTCCCCTTGAATCCTGAGGGTCCCTGAGGCGCAACTAGCCCACCAGCTAACTCCATTAAGCGCCACAGAGCTGCGTTGCAGAGAGGGGTAAAAAGGGGCATGGCCTCAGAACACCTCCTACTCTGCCATAGCAAACTACAGTGTCCTGGGGGAGGTCACCCCGGGACACTACAGGAGCCGGCCCTGGGGGGTGGCAGTCCCCAGGGCCATGACAAGGCTCCAGGAGGGGGGCTGCGCGGCCCCCCTCCCACCATTACCAAAGCCCCGGGGGTGGTGGTCCCCAGGGCGTGTGGGGGGTCTTGAGCCCCCCACACAGGTTTTTTCTTTTAAACACAAGCCCCGGGGGGTGGCGGTCTCCAGGGCTGCGGGGGGGCTGTGAGCCCCCCGCAGATATTAGCATAAAGCCCCGGGGGTAGCGGTCCCCGGGGCCCCTCTGGGCCCCCCATTACTATAATATATTGCCCCCAGGACTTGGCCCCCCGGGGGCTAATTAGAATGAAGCACGGGAGTCCGCGCTTCGTTTTTTTTTCTGAGGCGGGATGTGCAGGTCCTACACGCATCCCATGATTTAAAAAAAATATATTTTTGGGGGGCCTTGGGGGTACTTGTGGGACCCCCTGAGCAGGCCTAGGGGGTCCGGGTGTTTCTACCCTGCCCCCTTTTTGCGTTTTGCATGTTTGTTTCACTGTTTTCTTGTGCCTCGGTTCTACCGAGGCACAAGATGGCTGCCAACACTTCCTGGTTTGAAGTGTTGACAGCAAATTAGCATAAAGCTAATTCTCGGGAGGATCCACGGCCCTAGATATATATGTGTTTTTACTTTTGAATATCTCAGCAACTACTGAACGGATTTACACCATTTAACAAAAAGGCACCTTTCTGAACCAACAGCTACCTCTTTGCCAAATTTGGAGTAATTCTGATCAGCAGTTCGGGATGTAGCTGCGGCTAAAGTTTCATATAGGAAATTGCATTGGAAAAACATGTTTTGGGACCCCCCTTTTTTCTCGGCCTTCGCTTGATGAATCACAGTGAAACTTTCAGGAACGGAGTGGACCGGAGCGCCCCACGAGTTTTTAAAATTTTGCGAAGATTCGTCTACCGGCATCAAAGTTATTGGGAATAGAATGTTGCGGATTTCCTATGGAAAATAGGACCTAACTACAACTACCTATATATAGTATAGTATAGTATATATATATATATATACACCAGGCATCAAAATTATTCATACAAATGATGCAAGAACCAGGAATTAGAAGGTCTTGCAAATACAAGATTTGAGCCAGTCTCAGATCTGACTGTTTGCAGCACCAGCAATTGGTATTCAGATCTTTTGGAGCAGCTAATATAAAACAAACCAGAGGTGAGCATGTGCAAGATCGGAGGCCAAGTACAACATCAATGTCTAAGCCAATCTGTGTGGAATTGCTGCCAACCTTTTTTCTTTTTTTCTTGGAGTTTTCTTTTTATAAAGTGCAAACGCGACCCGAAGGTATAGGGTATCAGAGCGCTTTACATGAGCACCAGTTGGGTTACACAAGGACACATTCATTTTTGTTAGGCACAGGGAGATTAAGTGATTTGCCCAGAAAAACTGAATGTTGAGCATCATTGCAGAGTCTCGAACCTGGTCACCC
Organism: Triturus cristatus; assembly: GCF_964204655.1. NCBI lineage: Eukaryota > Metazoa > Chordata > Amphibia > Caudata > Salamandridae > Triturus > Triturus cristatus. The sequence continues at coordinate 224,194,237 of NC_140584.1, forward strand.
ACATTTGAGATCCACCACCCTAGCCGTTAGGCCACATCTTTGTGTTGTCAGGATTTTCTAAGCGTTACTGCTGTGGAAGCCGAGATGCCCTCAAAGAAATGTTTTTTTTTTTTGTTGCTAAAAGCAAAATTTATTTTTATTCTCAAGAAGAACATAGTAGCCTCTGGCATTTTGGAAACTACACTGTATGTGAACGTGCTCTTTGTGACAGGGCAGGATGTCATCACTGATAGCGAAGTTAGCTGACCACTTCCCCATGCTCTATGCTGGAGTGGGTGAAAGAAACATGTGAATGACAAAAACAGACCAATGAACAAAGAGGGCTAGCTGACGGTCCGTAGAGAGAAGTATTTTAAGCATATCATTTTATTAAAATCAATCGGTCTTGGCAAATGCCATTCCTAAAATCATTAGTCCTGTGGTGTGCAAGCTATTACACCGCCACATGCGGGATTCTAGCACCAAAAATCACTAACGCAGTAGGCAGGTGTGCAAATACAAGATGCCAGGCCAACACAGGCCAAAGTCTAAGCAGCAGGAACCATCATGGTCAGAGGCATGAATGCTCCACAAAGCAAGGACACGGGCAATCATATACGAGGACCTGGCAACCAAGAACCACTGAGTGTGTTGAGTGAGCCGAGAAATGACAGAGCTTGAAACTACCCGGAGGAAGGAGCACCAGATTTGTCCTCCTCAAGGGGTTGAACCTGTTTTTATGGTTCAGCAACAACAACTACTTTTTGGTGAATTCTTGTTTTTGTGCCTCAAAATTTACCATGGTGCTGTTCTTACCTGTTACAGTTTTATGTGTCTCTATATAAACAGTTTATTTCTTCTGTTCAGAACACTGAACGTGGAAAAGCCTAAAACCCGTGGGATAAGTTTAGTGTGAGCTGTTGGCAGAGAGAGAATTTCGATATTCTTCTGTGAGCAGAGGTAATGCCTGGATGACTGCTGGTCGGCAGCACAAGATGCTATATGTTCACAAGTAGGAAGGGTGAAAAGCTAGGTGTCTCTCTTGTGGGCAGGGTGGCAAGCTACACGTACACTAGAGCGTAGCAAGCGAAGTGAGCAGTGTGAGAAATCAGGTACACAGCCATGAGCAGTCTGAAGCTGCATGCGCACTAGTGGGCAGTGCAAGAAGCTCGACCTGCACTGCTGAGAAGTGTGAGAAGATTCAGTAATGCTGGTGGGCAGTGGCAAAAGCTTAAACCGAGTGCCCACCGTGAGAACTTGATGAGCACAAGAGGGTAACATAAGAAACTTCCTCAGTGGTTTTAATGTGGCACCTTTTACTAACACCAAATGCAAGCCTTAAATCCACCCATTTGTCTGGACACTACTCTGTATGTAAGGCGAGCTACAGAATAAACTCACAGGTGATTGAACAATCAACACAGGCACAGAAAGCACGACATAAAACACAGGGGTGCAGAGCTGACTAACGCTGAGCCATTAGGGGGAAACAAGACTGAGCAGGCAAGTGAGCCTGTCTCTGTCTGGCATGAGCTGTGTGCAAATGCCCACGAGCACGGGATATGAAACACCGTGTAGTGAAACCCAAGGTTTCTCCAGACAAAACATGGGGGATTGACCACCGACCCCCCCACCCCTCCACCCCCCTCCGACTCCTATTGTAAAGCCAGCAGGGCATGCACTCACCCCAACCTACCAGATCCTGTAGAGTGTTTTTGGAGGCATAGGTTTCATCACGCCGATGCTGTGAAACAACAGGAGGGAGGTGGTAACAAATGGGATAATTAACAGCAGGGGAAGGAACGGCCACATCAGCCTTAATGTAAAACTGCTACCTACTAAAGGCCAGGCAACCCAGGTAAAGCTTACAGTAACAAGCACCTTGGGCCTGAGGTTGAGGCCAGTATTGGCGGGTGTGCGCTACTGTGTCGAGTGGGGGATTCCTGCAATGCAGAAAAACTGGCACAGTGATCCTTTCCATGCAGGTCTGGGGTCGCTGGTGTAGGGAATGCTTGTAGGGCCGGCATTGGGCTGCGTGCCATGCTAAAGCTGCCTGCAATCACCCAACGCTACCTTTTTTAGGTGTCTTCAGTGGGCCTGCTGCTGCCACTTCTCTGCTGGAACTCGGCCTCACGCAGTGGTGCTGAGCGATACCCCCACCCTCCTCTTCCTTGCCAGGCCTCTCACACGTTTGGTGATCATATGCAGGCCGCTCTGCTATGCTTCTATCTTTCCAGCTGGTGTAGTCTTGTAGCTGGCAGCAGGGTCGAATTGCTGGGTGTTACATTTGGTGGCAGGAGCGACACCTCGTCCCCCTGGAAATCGCCTTCCATGTCTCCTGCACTGCACTTCTCTCTGAGCTCACCCTGCGCCTGCCGGGCAGCCGGTCGCTTTGTGTGACTTCCGGCGAGGGCATCCCACCTTGGCTGTGCTCCCACTTCAAGCAGACGACTCCAGCTGCAGGCTGCAACTCCCCGCCATCAAGACCTAGGCCTGATTCCTACAGGCCACCGGCCCGTAGCTACAGTACGGCAGTGGGGGGCGAGGGAAGGAACGCTCACCCACTGTCCCCCGGCTCTTCCGCAGCTTGCAATCCAGCCGGCAAGGAAGATGCCCCCACCTCAATGTCCACACTGCTCAACGGTTCCACAGATGGATGCCACTCCTCGCAGCGGCTCTGGTGATCAGGAGCTACCGCAGGCTCATCCTGCCACCATTTTCTCTTGGCCCGCACCTTCAAGCTTCCGTAGCTCAGCTCTTGTATGATACACGCATTTTTACTGATCATACAATGTGTATATGGATGCACACAGAGCATGACCTAAGACATGCTGTTAAAGGAAAACATGTACAAGTTCTGTGTGAACGTTGAAGAAACCCACGTTCTTCATACCATCACCACCACGAACGCTGCTGCACTCGCAGGCCCCGCCCACAGTCAGGCGGGCTCTGCCTGACTTCCGGGTCGCCGCGGGCAGCACGACGGCTCAGCTCATCCCAGGTGTTCTTGGCAGCGGCCTCATGCAGGGGGACATGAAACGGCGGGGTGGGCTCCCGCTTCGGTTTTTAAAAGTATAAAAAGGCGGGTTGGGCACCCGCCTATTATATAAGCCAAAAACGTGGCTCTTTGTGGGGAGACTGGATGTATTTTCTCTTGATGCGAGGCACAAGATGGCTGCCAACAGTTCCTGGCCAATTAGAGCCAAACTCGTGCTCGGGGGTTAGGCTGCGCCCACATATATAAAGGTTTTTTTCCTTTAATATCTCAAAAACTACTGAACGCATTTACACCATTTAAAAAAAAGGATGCTTTCTGAAAAAAGCACCACCTTTTTGCCAAATTTGGTGTAATTCCGTTCAGCAATTCCAGCTGTAGCCGTGTCTTAAGTTTCCTATGGGAAATGTATTTTTCAGCTTTGGGAGGGACTGACTGGAGTTTTACGCGCATGCGCCACAGGGTGTTTCGGCATTTCGGTGTCGGGGTTAGTGGTGCATGCTTAATTGAGCGACGTGCAACAGAAAACCGCTTCAGCTTCTTCTGCGAGTGCTCGTATCTGCGAGGTAATGGAACAGAGTGATAGTGAGTCTGCAGCCATGAAGGAGATCGACATGTCCCTAGATGACATTATACAACTCCACAAGGAAGAAGAAAGTGACACATTGCCTGATTTAAACACAATAGAACAGAAGAACATCAAGCAGTATACGTTTGGAAATCAGGAAAACCAGTTTCAACCAAGTTTGCAAGGAGTAGGCCGTCTAAGAAGAGGTTTCAAACCAGAATACTCTGGGATGAAGTGGAAGACTATCCAAACAACTGGAACTGGATTAAGCCCATTAAATAGACAGGGAGGCTGGTCAATGCAGGTTGTGAAAGTTAACAATTGGCAGGAAAAAATAAACAGAAGACGACTGCAACAGAAACGTGCATTCAGATCCCCAGGTATCCGAACCGGTTTATACAAGAGAGCTGAAACAAGAGGACCATCTCGTCAGCCTTTTCACAAGATTCAGAGACGATCTACATTCAACTTGGGCAGACCGTTTACTCAGCAAACATTAAATAACAGAGCGAAGACAACAAAACACAAAGACGGCAAGCTGTACCAGTGTTTGGATCTGTTTTAACAGTCTCTGTACCTAATCCCAAAGCTGGGCAGACAAAGATACTTATCAGGAGCGTCTACAAATTTTTACTACCCAATTGGGAAACATCATGGTAGCCCGCCCTGATTGACTATGAGGGTATTTACTTTTAATTATTCACTTCACGTGCACTGCACTACATCTGCTTATTGATCCTGAAGAAGCACCAACGACCCTGGTGGCAATAGGGGCGCGAAACATGTTGATCGACAGGCATAGCTTGCCTGCTGGGGTAACTCTATACCCGAGGGGTGCTAATCTCTGGCAACAGCCTTGCTCGAGCTTTTTGATTTAGTAACCCCGGAATACAATTTTTTTTACCTAGCACGCACTTTGTTCTACCCTCTTTTAAGGACCCTCACCTACTCACACACACATGCACCATCCGGCATTTCCCCAAAAGATCTCCGCTAAAGTGACCCTTCGGGGGACCCGTAGGGCATTGCAGCGCCGGGCCCGACGAGGAGCAAATGCCCGATGATGAAGCATGACACCCTCGGGTGTGTGAGGGCAACAGGGGACAAGCATTGTTCTTTTTCCTTTGTGCCGGGTCCCAACATATACCTAGGACTTCCTCCCCCCTTTTTTTGCTTTTTGGTAGGGGCTATTTAGCACCCTTCCTTTGGAACAGTGTCTTCTGTTGGTTTAAATATCATGTTAGAGGAGCGCAGACACTGGACCATTATTTGCTCCTCGGTCCCCCCCTCTCTTTTGTTGATTCAAATGTATTTTTTGACCACTTACTTTTTAATTTCTCGGGAACTACTGAACTGATTTACACCATTTAACAAAAAGGGCTCTTTCTTAACCAAGGGCTGCCTCTTTGTTAAATATGGTGTAATTCCGTTCAGTAGTTCGGGCTGTAGTCGTGTCTAAAGTTTCCTATGGAAAATAACATTGAGGAAACCCGTTTTGGGACCCCCCCTTATTTCTCGGCCCCCGCTTGGTGAATCACCCTGAAACTTTCAAGATAGGAGCTTGCCGGAGCAGCCGCTTATAAGTTTTGAAAATTTTGTGAAGATTTGTCAACTGGCACCAAAGTTATTGGCAAAACAAAAAATGAGTTTCCTATGGAAACTATGTCCTAACTATAACTACCTACTGGCGACCGCCAGTAGGTAATATTTATTATATAGATGTATATAAATATGCACTTAAATGTATATAAATATATATGTATGTATATGTATATATATGTATATTCACTTAAAAAACCATAGGTTTCACACATGTTATAGTTAGCTGGAAATTTCACTCGTAAAAAACCAATGAAATTCCCCCGTTATAGTTAGTTCAGATAACTATAACTCGCGCGCCCGCAATCCACTGCTCATGACGTCACATATTACATCACTCATGACATGGTCAGTGGCATCACCCATGACATCACTGATGACATCATCCTTGTGATAGAGTGGCGGTCGCGCGAGTTATAGTTATCTGAACTAACCATAACGGGGGAATTTCATTGGTTTTTTACGAGTGAAATGTCCAGCTAACTATAACATGTGTGAAACCTATGGTTTTTTAAGTGAATTTGCAAGGTTTTTAAAATTCTAATTCCTAACTATAACGTGTGTGAAACCTATGGTTTTTTAAGTGAATTTGTAAGGTTTTTTAAATGCTAAGTTATGTATGTATTATTATATTTTTTATATATTTATTTTACAATAAACTACCTATGTATATAGTTATAGATTGACTGTATCCTGTAATATGGAATGGCTCATGTAAAATGTTTTTTTTTCTTTCAAGGGTTTTCCCCATGCGTGCATCGTGCGCGCACGGTGCTCGCATGGTGCGCGCACCCCGCGAATTTTTGAAAAAAAAATAAAATGTTTTTTTCACCCTTCGGGGTCCTTCAGGGACCCCCTGACAAAGGCTAGGGGGTCAGGAACTCTCTACCCTGCCCCCTTTTCACGTTCTCCACCTTTCTTTTTCACTGTCACACACCAAACACACAAAATGGCGGCCGACACTGATTTCGACCGATTCGAATGTTGACTGACATGAATCCACCAATCAGAATTACGCTCGCGCACGGCACGGTGCGCGCTTATAGATATTTATGGGCTTTTATCTGCAATTTTCTCAGGAACTACTGAACAGATTGACACCATATATGCAAAAGGCACATGCCTGACCTGAGGACTACCTCTTTGCCAAGTTTCAAGTAATTCTGTTCAGCCGTTCGGGCTGTACCTTCGACTAAAGGTCCTATGGGAAAATGCATGGGGAAAACGCGTTTTGGGACCCCCCTTTTTTCTTAGCCCCCGCTTTACGAATCACCTCGAGACTTTCAGGGTAAGCGCTGAGCGGAGCGCCCCATTAGTTTTGAAAATTTCGCGAGGATTCGTCAACCGGCGCCAAAGTTATTCAAAATAGAATTTTCAGATTTCCTATGGAAAAACGGTCCTAACTATAACTATCTACTGGCGACCGCCAGTAGATAATATATATATACATATATGTATATTTATGTATATATGTGTGTGTATATATAGATATCATAGATACACACATATATACACATAAATACATGTATACACACACATATACAGATATGTACATATATATACATATGTTCACATATATACATAAGTACATACACACATATATATACATATATATATGTATATATACATATATATACATATATATAAAAAAAACTAAGGTTAAAGTAAAATTATAGTTAGGTGAATTTCTCAGTGACAACGCTAAAGTGTTACTTTTGAACTACAAAAAACACACAATTTCAGCAGTTATAGTTAGTAGCCCTAACTGCAACTTGTGCCCCCAACATGCACCTCTTATTACCTCACGTATGACATCACTGATGATATGGTCTATCACATCATTTATGACATCACTGATGACATCTCAATTGACATCACTGATGATATTGTCCAAGCTTCGTTTCCCCAATATTGCTGTATCCATTGCAATGGCTTTACACATAGCATAGTTCACATTAACAATCAACCACAGATATATGGCAAACACTCTTTGAGTACGGTGTTCAATCTGTATACAACAGTAGTGGCTGGCAGGGAACAAAAGTGGAAGGGCTGGGAGTAGTGGGTGGAAGGTACAAAGTACAAAAAAAACTTTCCTCTCCTCAGTCATATCTTCTCCTTGTTGTCTCTCTGAGGCCAGAACCAAAAGGCAACCTCTCCTAAGCCAAACACAATGCTGCAATGCAGTGGACTGGGAGCGTGGGCAGCCTGGTGAGGAACATGCAGAGTGCACATAACTGTTTGCCTGGCCTAAGATGGCTGGCCAAGCAGTCATGCACACTTTGGAGTGGAGCAACAATACCGCCTTCCAGATGTCACGGGAGCCCAGCCACAACAAACCTGGCAGAAACTAAAATAAAATGATAATAACTTCTGTTATTGTCATTTTATATTTGCTTTTACATTGCTCTGAGAACAGTGGTGCAATGCTCCTTTGCCTTAGCGGAGGAGCTGCCACTGGTATACAACTGTTCAGACCTCTACACTGAGACCTCTTTCAGATTACAGGTGTGCCTAGTAGGGTGTGGGGAGGTACTGACCTCTCTGCTGAGACTGCTCTCAGGTATGACAGGTGTGCTTAATAGGGTGTTTGGAGGAATGGGTCCTTATTCTTAGACCTCTCTCTTGGATGATGGGTGACAAGAATACAGACTAGGTTATCAAGAGACTGCCAGGTCATCTCAGACATTTCCCCACATTAACACATATGCAATGTAGGCTGTGGGCCCCGACTGCTTTCTCTGCTCATACCTCTCTTTGTTATAATGTGTGTCATTAGTACAGTATTAAAAGAAATATCCTGTCCATTGACAACTGTGTCTTGGACAAACAGTGTGCATGTTTGAATATAAAGACACACTTGCCTTTCTCTCGGACATCTCCTTATGGCGATCGCATGTTTTGTAAGGTGTTCACAGAGACAGACCTCAGCGCAAACACATCTCTCCAGAGTGACAAGCATATATACTGAAATGTGCATAAAAACTGTCCTCTCCAGCAACTGACAGCCGCGCGTAGTGTATTATGAGAATGCATTTGCCTCTGTACCAAAATGTATCCCTTGTATATAAATCTTTACACAACAGTGGGATAGAAGCACTAATCTCTCTATACTACCTTAAACATATATATACCTGCAACAGAACAGCTACAGTTCTTTAAGATGGAACTGCCATTTTAAGTCAACATTGCAAAACTCTAATAATATTGAAATCTTTATTGCTAATATGGAACTAAGTCTGTAGCAACTTTAAACATTTTATTTTAAAAAACAATTTAACAACATTCCAAACATCAACTACATTAACAAACTACAAGGACAATTGTAAAAGAAAAGTCATCAATTTTTTTGCATTTTCTGTTCCCTTTTATCACCAGGTACCAACACCTCCTCCCATTTTGCTTCAGTTGTATATTGCATTTTGTTGCAAGTATATCTTCTTTTCCTTTCTTTCAGCCAACTTGGTCTGCCAAACAATATCTGCTTACATAGTCTTTTTCTGGCAGGCTAGGAGACAAAGAGTCTCTTCAAATAAAATAGAATTTTCAAAAAGGAGTTCAGCTGGGAAGTTTGAAACAAACAGGGTGTTACACCACTACAGGAATCTACTCCTGCTCAAGCAGATAACGACCCTTATTTTCTAAGAAAAAAAACACTTTTTTGCTGTTTAAGTAAGCAGATCATTTTGTCATCAAAAACAAGTAGAGCTACACAGAACAAAGTTCTCCATGTGTACAAATGTCGCTGTAGGCAGTAACGACTTCAGTTGTGCAATAAAAACATTTCCGAAGCTTTCCACTCAGTCACTGTTTCCTCTTTATTCCAAATGAAACAAATGTTATTTTTCTCCTCCATATATTCTGTTACATTATACTTCTAATTTTCAAAACTTCTGTTTTCCACTTTCCACCTAACAAAAGAAAACCCAAAAATGCAAAGTTACATACTAATCAATAAAGGATAACAGTCATACATCACTCCAAAGTATCTTGAATTATTTTTACCCACAATCACATAGCTTTATATCCTCTACCACTCACTTCATATTTCTTTCTCTTGAAGAATTTAACACCCTCACCAGTGCAAGTTTTCTAGGGGTGGGTGAAAAATTTTATTCAGTTCGCAGAGTTTTGCCCAGAGTGTGGAGTTCCACAAAACTCAGCGAAGTGACACAGAGCAGAGTTTTTTCTCCTGCACGGCTTGCCAACATTAAGTTGCCGAGAGCGAGCAAGATAAACCGCACACTAAACCTCCTCCCAGTGATATAATGCAACACTGGTGTTCGCAGCAGGCTGCGTACGCTCATGTTGAGAAATCTGTTGTTCGCATTGAGGAAGATGCCACTCGAGTAGAATATCTACTGGAGCAGTATAAAGGAGCTGTGTCCTCTGGCGCGACAGGTAGTACCATACGTGATATTTTTACAGCATGGACAAACTCCCAGCACTAAAAATCACTTTGAGCAGCGCAACTTACCGCACTCCACCACTCGTTGGAACTCTGAAGACCACTATAGAGTTTTTTCAGCACTTCACAGAGTTCCGCGTAGCAGAACTCCATGAACTGCACCCAGGCCTAATTTTCTCCACAATTTAACTATAACATGCCTTCAAACCTGGGGGCATATTATCAAGGACGGCGTTAAAATTATCGCCGTTTTAGCGGCAGACAACTGCTGCTAAAGCGGCGATAATGGGCTTGATAATATGCCGCAGAGAATTCCGATAGAAGCCCATGTTCACACCAGAACATGGGCTTCTATGGGAATTCTCAAGGGCATATTATCAAGCCCATTATCGCCGCTTTAGCGGCAGTTTTCTGCTGCTAAAGCGCCGATAATTTTTAACGCCGTCCTTGATAATATGCCCCTTGGTTACATAACAGTTTAAAAAGTAACACATTCCCCTAGACACACCTTTCCAAACAGTGAGCAAAGTGTTTACTCTAGAAATAGCAATTGGTCTAATAATATCTTGAATTACCTGAACTTGAGCAGTTTCATTATGTAACTGAAGACACCAGTCTGTCTCAGTTCCAAATTCAGTCACTTCTGCTAAGCACAACTCCAACAAGCTTCCTTCTTCTCCAGATCATCAAGAACAATGTGAACTATCTCTAGTTCTGCAACCAATTACATCACAGCATTTCTTCAACCATGTAATAGGAATAGTAACAATTGGTTGAGCCTTGTCCCTTTTTTTCTACTTGTCCCGCATTACAATCTCTTGAGACTCTTGCAGGATCGTAAAGCAACTCATGAGAGGCTCAGAAATTTTCCATCATGGTCTTTTGAGCTTCTCTGAAGATCGCACATGTTCATGCAGGAAGCTTCACTCCCTTCAGCTTGTGAGCTACTCTTCTGAGAGTCTCATGGGATTGCAACAACATTATAGTGAAATAGTAGTATGTGGGACAGAGTATCCTCTCCAATGAGACCCATCACTTCCTTGACAGGTGTGTGTAGTATGGCGTGAGGAGGGATTGGCCTCTCCACACAGACCTCTGTCTCAGATGACGTTTGTTTGTAGTAGTGTGTGTGGAGGGAAGGTCCTCTCCACAGAGACCCCTCTCTTGCATGACATGTGTCATTAGCAGGATGTCTGTGGACTGTCCCCTCTGCTGACACCTCTCTCTTTGATGTGCAATTATACATGGTAGGCTATGAGCAGAGATTGGCTTAGACCTCTCTCTCACATCAAGGGTGTTTGTAGTAGAGTCAAACCTCTGTCATGCCTAACAGTTATGGATGCTAGAGTATGTGGTGGGAATGAACTCTCCACTGGCATCTCTCTCTCATTACATGTATGTGTATTAGATTATAAAGAGTAACTGGTCTCTCCAATGAGACATCTGTCTTGGATAATGGGTGTTCATTGTAGGGTGTGTAGAAGGACTAGCCTCTATGCTGAAAGCTCTCTCCGTAATGATGGATGTGTGTAGAAGGGTGTGGAGAGGGACTGGCTTCTCCTTTCAGACCTCTTTCTCAAATGATATGTGTGCATAGTAGGGTGTGGGGTTGAACTGCCCTCTCCTTTCAGATTTCTCTTTCTCAGATGTCAGGGGTGTGTTATAGGGTGTGTGGAGGGACTAGCCTTTCTGCTGAGATCTCCCTCTGTAATGATCAGTGTGTGTATTAGGATGAGGGGAACTACTGGGCCCTCCTTTCAGATCTTTATCTCAGATTATGTTTGTGTATAGTAGGGTGTTTGGTTGAGCATTAACTCTACTAACAACTCTTCTCAAACTAATGAGCACAAATAGTAGAGTCTGATCAACACCATCTCCAGTAAGACTCCATAATATAGTAACAAGTGTGCATAGCAGAGTGTGTTCAAACATCACCTACTCCTTCCACCTTTTCAAGATCCCATGAGAGTCTCCTGAGATCATAAGTGGTTTTAAAATAAAGATCTAAATCCTAAACATCACAGTACTAATCAGTTGCACACTTCTTCTCAAAAACAAGGACCACAATATGCATCTTGCGAGTGTCCCTTGAGGTCTTAAAAATTACTTAAACACTATGCCTTTCAGCCACACTCATATCGTTTTTTTATTTCATTTCTACATCAACTTCAATTTGTCATAAGAAACAGTTATTGCAGCCATGTCATTTCTAACATTCCAAGAGCCAACCAATCACAGTGCTCACTCTCACGGGACTCACAGGAACCTCCCGCAAGAATATGATGGCTCACAGGAAAAACAGACCTCTTGACCAATCACTGGACTTTATTTTTTATTTTGAGCTCTTGCAGACCACTCGCAGGACTCTCATAAACCCAGCTGCCAAAATATACATTTATTTTTTACCCTTAATAGCTTAAAAATATGAAATCACAAAAATCACAATCTATGGACCAAGTTATAGAGCCTGATTATGAGTTTGGCGCAGAGGAGCCGGCACAATGCCGTCTCTGCTGCACCAAGGACCGCCGACCGCACTGCGAGTTGTAAATACACAACTCACAGTACAGTCAGCTGTTCTTTGCTATTCCCATGGTGGTGCCTGGAAAACAGGCACTGCAATGGGAACAGCAAAAAAGTTCCAGTATGGCATGAATGTGGACGTCCATGCCATGGTGGAACTTTGTGGGGTACAGACAGGTGGGCACATGTTCTCACCCCCTGAATGTATAGCCATGGTGGTGGGGCCTTGGTGCCCTATAGATCCAACTTTGTTCCTGCACCGCCCGTCTTTTCATGATGTGTCTCTGCCATGTAAAGGCTGGTGGTCCGGGAACTCGTAATTTGCTGAGCAGGACTGCACCAGTCCCCGCTCAGCATATTGTGTTGTGGCACTCCTGATCCACCGCCAGGGAACCACTGTTCCCATGCACAGCCAACGATCCACCGCTGCATCAACTTTGGAAGTCATAATGCAGCAGAAGATGGACTGCCACTGCTTCGCCACTGCAAGTCTGACGGTTGGAAGACCGGCTGACTGGTAATCAGAACCATGCCCTCCTGCTGAATTTGGTGTAATTCCGTTCAGCAGATTTTGCTGAAACATTTCATTGAAAAGTCTATGGAAAATGTTTGGGGATTTTGAGTTTTGGGGCACCCCTTTTTTCTCAACTAACGCTTGAAGGATCACCACAAAACTTTCCAAGAAAGAGAGGGGGTAGATGGCCTTCTTCTTCGGAAAGTTTTGTGAAGATTAGTAAAATGGGACTAAAGTTATTAGCAAACCAAAAAACACTTCATCTATGGAAAGCAGACCGAACAACCACCAGCAGGTAATATAAAACTATTACAGAGTACCGGTAGCCATTCTGTATTTATGGTTAGGCAGTGCAGAGATAGGAATTCACTAAACTTTTGCTTAGTAATAACTTTGTCACCATTTGATGAATCTCCAGGAAACTTTACAGAACTATTCTTTTTTCTACATTGTCTGATGATGCAACGTTTTGTGGAGATTAGTTAAGGGGTGCAAAGACATATGGGAGGTCCCAAAATGTGTTTTTCACCAAAACATTTTCCATAGGCTTTTTACACAGACCAAGCTACAATATGGCTAAAGGGATTTACATGAAATCTGGCAGGAATATACATGATGGTGTAGAAAGGGTCTGTTTTGTTATATGACCTGAATTTATTTACTAGTTTTTAAGTTATAAGGGACAATTTCTAGGATATATTGGGCCTATTGCGGCATACCACAGAACATGTGAATGACCAAATACAATATTATTGATTACTCAAAGCCCTTGCTAAATTAAAAGGCAAATTATTGTTTAGACCAAACTTTCAACGAGTTTTGCATTCAGGTAGGGAAAAGTATTTTTATTGATTTTATTCTACAACATCCCCACTCTACTTTTCGACATGCCACACCACTCTAATGTATGATATGCCACAACACTGTACACCATTCCACTCTACAACATGCCACACCACTCTGCACCCCTCCACTCTAAGCAACTCTACTCAACCCCACTCTATGATATGCCACTTCACTTTACTCTGTGACACACTACTCCACTCTATCAACCTCCATGACACTCTACTCCACTGTAAGACACTCCACAATATGCCAATACACTCCTCTCTACAACACTCCACTTCACTCTATGCCACTCCTCGTGCCACCACACTTCATGACATGCCACTCCACTCTGCAAGAGGATAGTCCACTTTAGGAAATGACATTACACTCTATGCCACTTTGCTCTATGCCCCTTCCCTCTAACACAATCTATGACATGCCAGTGTAAGACTTGCCACTCCACTCTACTCTATGAAATGCCCCGGCATAACATGGTACTCCACTCAAAGCAATACCACTCCACTCTACAACATGCTACTTTATGATACACCACTCCACTCTCTTGACAACCCAGCACACCACTCTACAGAACTCTACTCTATGCCCTCTGTTCCACACCACTCTACTCAACTCTACAGAACTCTACGACATATGGTTCACTGACAAAATATTGACTAGGAAAACATCGACCTACAAATTATGTCATCAGTGATGTCACTGACAATGTCTTGAATGATGTAATATGTGACATCATGAGCAGTGCATTGCGGGTGCGCGAGTTATAGTTAGCTGTGCTAACTATAACGGCTGAATTTCTATGCTTTTGTAAGAGTGAAATGTCCAGCTAACTATAACGTCCCTGAAACCTATGGTTTTTTCAGTGAATTTCAATGTTTTCTTAAATGCTAATTTCTAACTATAACATGCCTGAAACCTATGATTTTTTCAGTGAATTTCAATGGTTTTTTAAATGCTAATTTCTAACTATGCCTAAAAAGTTAGGACATGTGAAGAAAGAGGAAGAAAAGAGCAGAAAGAAGCAAGACAAATGCAAAAATATCCAAAAGAAGTCCAGAAAGACCCTTAAAACGCGCAACAGGGTGAGTTTGCACACTTGTCACACCACTGTGCAAACGCACCCCCTGGTGCATTGTAAATTGGGGGATTAAGTCCCCTTGAGTCCTGAGGGTCCCTGAGGGCCAACTAGCCCACCAGCTATCTCCAGTAAGTGCCACAGAGCTGCGTTGCAGAAAGGGGCGTCGCCTTTCAACACCTCTCTGCAGCAGCTCCCTGGCGCATACTGGAGGTACCTGGTGGGCTAGTTCACCCCCAGGGACCCTTAGGATTAAAGGGGACTTAATCCCCCAATTTACAATGTGCACGGGGCTGGGTTTGCACACTTGCTATGTCAGACCCAGCCCCCTCCCTTCACCACTGTGCAAATGTGCCCCTGGCACGTTTTAAGTTGGGGGATTAATTCCCCTTGAGTCCTGATGGTCCCTGGGGGGCAACTAGCCCACCAGGTACCTCCAGTAAGCACTACAGAGCTGCATTGCAGAGTGGTGTAAAAAGGGGACGTGGCCTTGAACTTCCTCTCTGCAACGCAGCTCCCTGTTGCTTACTGGAGGTCACTTGTGTGGTCATCACCACAACTATTGGATGTTCCTTGCTCCGTAATTGTCCGTCGGAGAGATGCTTTATTTAACACTTGCAATCCATGACTCGCTCTTCCTTGGCACTTCAGTCTTGTTTCTATGTATCAGGAGACAATTGGGCTAGTGGGTTAATCTTATTAAACAGAAAGTGTTTCGCAGAGACAGTGGGTGATTCTATAATATTTGAATGTATTGTAACTTGGTCATGATCCAAATACAGGATTGATTTAGTTTGCTCATGCCTAGTTGTGATATAACTTTTGTGAACGTCTGTCTCATTGTGATATTTCATCTTATTATAGGCTGTTGTTTTCCTGCTTTATTGGGTTGCAAATATTATGGTGTTCGCAATGGGACGCCTGCTCGGTCCAGATGCATTATAGGTAAGATGACATATACCACCAATGGTGTTTATGATCTTTAAGAGCTGTGCTAGCCGACTTGCGTAATGCAGCACTTGTACCTTGTGGCGTGAAATAGAGTCTCATATGATCAGAACACTTGATTGTCTTGCAGGTGTAGCGGTCCTATTTACTACACCAGGTCTATCCCTTATCAGGGGGGTGTCACTCGTCTCCCCATTAGGCCTTGGTGTGACCATTTGAAAGGTATGTTCTAATTCATTAGGTTGTCTATAGTATGCAAACCGTAACTACACCACCATAATTTCAATCAGAGCTGATGAGAAAGATTGCCGTTATGTACTCATGGGAAGGGCAAGTTGGATTTATTTTACTTTAGTTTAATCTTCTTTTACTTTAGACAACTTCACGTAGGAGTCACACTGAGCCTGTATACTATACATATTGGCGGAGCTGGACATCATCAAAGTGGGACGTGCTTTTTCTAGTTATTAAATGATCGTTACCTATATATAGACGCCGCTACTACCTGACACAATGTAAGTGTAGGGTACATGCTATGTCAATTAAATTCTAGCTGACGCCACTATTGCAAAACTACCTCTGACTTCTGTTCTTCATATTGTAGATTTTACTGGACAGAGAACAGCTCTCCTTAAGGGAATCCTAGAGCCAAAATAAATTTTATGGAGAGCGTTTGACTCCACCTATTTCTGTTGGTGGGTATACTCTTGTCTGTTGTTTGTACCAGCCTTTCCCTTTGATGTTTTTTGTCGCCTCCTTTGTCGCCCCCTTAATATGGGGAGATGACTCTTGTGATCTAGCTGTGGAATTTATATCCCACCTTTAGCCCTTCGATTTTGATGTTTTGTACTTTTATCATGACATTTTCTCTTCTCTAAATCATTGGTTGCTTGGCCCCTTTCTTTTCTATGTCTTTCTTGCTTTGAAGCCCTTTTGGGTAATCTTAATTCGTCCCTCTTTTCTTTCCTGCACCTATTGATAATGGATTATAATGTATCGATATAACGAAGCATACCAATATGATGACACTGGAGACATGGAAAAAATGAGGGTGATTTGGTTAAGTTTGGTGCCGGCTGGGACCTGTTTGACCAACTTTTTTGGTACTCACTAAGTATTAATGTATTGTTTGTCTGCTGTAAATAGGAATTTTTATGGTTGTCTTATATTCTGTTGGTCTGTTTTTTGTTGGGCATGTGGGCAGTAATTCAGCCCACATGTTTCTATGTACAAATTGTTTTATATTTGTTGTAAGTCATGTTTTTATATCTTAACACCTTCGCTGCCAGGCCTTTTCGCCCTCCTGTGCCAAGCCTTTTTTTGGCGCTTTTTGGGGTAGTGCGTGCTTAGGCCCCTGTAACATTTTGACCACATTAGGTATCCACGCCAAATTTGCGTCCTTTTCTTCCAACATCATGGGGATTCTAAAGGTACTCAGGGTTTGTGGGTTCCCCTGGAGGGGACACAGAACTGAGCCAAAATACAGCAAAATGTGTTTTTTTTCGGAAAAATTGGAAAAACGGGCTGCAAATGAAAGCATCTGGGTTTTTCCCTGCAAATGTTATCGAAAAAGGGTTTGTGGGGTTGAAATCAACATTTTACCAGCTTTTCGGGGATACAAGACTTTTGTCAGAAACCCCACATTTTTTACACAGTTTTGGCATTTTTCTGGGACATAGCCTATTTTTGCTATTTTTTGTGCTTTTGACCTCCTTCCAGTTAATGGCAGAAATGGGTACAAAAGCAAAATTCGATCCTGGAAAGCTATACATTTTCGAGAAGAAGACAACATTCTAAATTTAGCAAGGGGTCATTTGTGTAGATCCATCAAGGTTTTTTATATAGAAACAAACATTTAAATATAGGATAAATTGAAAATTACTTGAAAAAAACAGCCTTTTGTGTCAACATTTTCACCTGTAACTTCTTCTAATTATGACAGCTCTTTCAAAGCAATATAACGTTGCATCCGCTGGACATTACTGGTTGTGGGGATATATAGGACTTGTAGGTTCACCAAGAACCCGACGAGCCCAGAGCCAAAAACTGAGCAGCAACTTGCAATGGTTTTTTATTATGTACCGGGTATATAGTAATTATTCTGTAAAAATGTGTGCATGGAAAAATCGGTATGAAAGACACCTATGTATTTCTGAAATGGGAACAAAATATAGAGTTTAGAAACAGTAGATATTTGCACGTTTCTGAAATTGGGAATTCTCATACTAGCATGAGAATTATCAGTCATTTTTTAGGATGACTTATTTTTTACACAATGTCTTTCATTTGGAAGGCAGAAATGCATCGTAAGTCAATAGATAATAACAGTTCCTTTACAATTCTGAATTACCCTAAGTCTCCCGATAAAAATGGTACCTCACTTGTGTGGGTAGGCATAGTGCCCGCGACAGGAAACGGCGCAAAACGCAACGTGGTCACAACTCAATATCGCAGTGAAAATTTACCCTTTTTTGGCAAAGTGCCTAGCTCTAGTTTTTTAACCCTAGCTCCGCGGGAACCTTGGGGAACCTAGCAAACCTATACATTTTTTAAAACTAGACACCAAGGGAAATCCAGGATGGGGTGACTTGACTGCCTCCCACCAGGGTCTGTTACCCAGAATCCCTTGCAAACCTAAAAAATTGTCGAAAAAACACATTTTCCCCACATTTCTGTCGTGGAAAGTTCCGGAATCAGCGTGGATCCACAACTTTCCACCCACCCCGCATTCTCCAAAGTCTTACGAGAAAAACAGTACCTCACTTGTGTGGGTCGGCCTAGTGCCCGCGACAGGAAACGTCGCAAAACGCATCGTGGTCACACCTCAATTTCACAGTGAAAAATGACCCTTTTTTGGCAAAATGACTAGCTGTAGTTTTTGAACCCTAGCTCTGCGGGCACCTTGGGAAACCTAGCAAACCTATACATTTTTGAAAACTAGACACCCAGGGGAATCCAGGATGGGGTGACTTGACTGCCTCCCACCAGGGTCTGTATACCAGAATCCCTTGCAAACCTTAAACATTTTCAAAAAAAGCCCATTTCCCCACATTTCTGTGGTGGAAAGTTCCGGAATCTGCGTGGATCCACAAATTTCCATGCACCCCACATTCCCCAAGGTCTTACAAGAAAAACGGTACCTCATTTGTGTGGGTCGGCCTAGTGCCCACGACAGGAAACGTCGCAAAACGCATCGTGGTCTCACCTCAATTTCGCAGTGAAAAATGACCCTTTTTTGGCAAAATGACTAGCTGTAGTTTTTGAACCCTAGCTCTGCGGGCACCTTGGGAAACCTAGCAAACCTATACATTTTTGAAAACTAGACACCCAGTGGAATCCAGGATGGGGTGACTTGACTGCCTCCCACCAGGGTCTGTATACCAGAATCCCTTGCAAACCTATAAAATTGTCAAAAAAAGCCCATTTTCCCCACATTTCTGTGGTGGAAAGTTCCGGAATCTGTGTGGATCCACAAATTTCCATGCACCCCACGTTCCCCAAGGTCTTACAAGAAAAACGGTACCTCATTTGTGTGGGTCGGCCTAGTGCCCACGACAGGAAAAGTCGCAAAACGCCTCGTGGTCACACCTCAATTTCGCAGTGAAAAATGACCCTTTTTTGGCAAAATGACTAGCTGTAGTTTTTGAACCCTAGCTCCGCGGGCACCTTGGGAAAACTAGCAAACCTATACATTTTTGAAAACTAGATACCGAGGGGAATCCAGGATGGGGTGACTTGACTGCCTCCCACCAGGGTCTGTAACCCAGAATCCCTTGCAAACCTAAAAAATCGTCAAAAAAAGCCCATTTTCCCCACATTTCTGTGGTGGAAAGTTTCGGAATCTGCGTGGATCCACAAATTTCCATGCACCCCGCATTCCCCAAGGTCTTACGAGAAAAACGGTACCTCACTTGTGTGGGTCGGCCTAGTGCCCACGACAGGAAACGTCGCAAAACGCATCGTGGTCACACCTCAATTTCGCAGTGAAAAATGACCCTTTTTTGGCAAAATGACTAGCTGTAGTTTTTGAACCCTAGCTCTGCGGGTACCTTGGGAAACCTAGTAAACCTATACATTTTTGAAAACTAGACACCCAGGGGAATCCAGGATGGGGTGACTTGACTGTCTCCCACCAGGGGGAAACAACCTTTACAACGCAACTTTTACAACGCAATGCTATTACAACGCATTTTTTACAGCGCAAAAGCTTTTACAACGCATGCATTTACAACGCATGCTTTTATATGGTAAGTACTTTTACAACGCATATACCATTACAACGCATTTTTTTAATTTTTTAATTTTTTAGAAAAATGATGTTAGAAAAATAATTAATTAATATTTTATTATTTATATTAAATACTATATTTAAAAAATATGAAAGAGTAATTATTGAGTATAAATTATTTAATAAATAAGAAAAATTAAAATATATGAGTAGTATTATAAAAGATTAATACCTGAGTATTTATAAAATATGAAAGAGCATTTTTTAAGTATAAATAAATAAATAAATAAAGTATAAAAAATGAGTAGTATTATGAGAGATTAATACTTGAGTATTTTTAACTTTCTTATTTAAAATGTAATTAATAATATAAATTATTTAAAAAAAGAAAGAGTACTTTTGGAGTATTTGAAAAATAATTAATTAATATTTTATTATTTATATTAAATACTATATTTTAAAAATAAGAAAGAGTAATTATTGAGTATAAATTATTTAATAAATAAGATAAATTAAAATATATGAGTAGAATTAAAAAAGATTAATGCTTGAGTATTTTTAAAATATGAAAGATTATTTTTTAAGTATAAATAAATAAATAAATAAATAAAGTATAATAAATGAGTAGTATTATGAGAGATTAATACTTGAGTATTTTTAACTTTCTTATTTAAAATGTAATTAATAATATAAATTATTTAAAAAAGAAAGAGTACTTTTGGAGTATTTAAATTTTAAATAAGATAATGTAAAAAAAAAAAAAAAAATATTAATATAATATTTAAAATATTAATACAGTTATTTAAAAATAATTTAACATGAAATTATACCAAAAGAAAATAGAACTAAGAAAATAGAACTTACTTTAAAAAAATTCCCACGCTTTTGTATTGAAGTCTATGTGATAAATTGTCCTTCATTTATTTTGGCAGCTTAAGAAGATACAACCCGCGGAACAAGAAAGGAAGGAGCGAAAAGAGAAGAAAAAGCAAGTTTGAAAGGAAAAAGAAAATAGAGTCGAGGTAAGGAACACATTTAGTAAATTTACATATTATAATATAAATTTAACATGTTTAAAAAACAAAATAATAATAAATAACAGTAAACAAATAAGGTTTATTAAATATTTCTTTATTTGAAAAACATAGAAAAAACATTTTTGAATTATTGTATTTTATAACATAATGTACATATTTTAGAAATAATAAACATTATTTATTACTATTTTTAAACATATATTTATTGAAATAGTAAATAAAATAGTCCTTTTTTAACATTGATGCACGCGATGACGTCATGACGTGAACGTAAACGTAAGGCGCCATTTTGGAGAGCATCGGAGGAGGAAGCAGCAGGAAGCTGATCTGCGTCCAGGTAGGAAACTTTTTCACATTTATTTATAGATATAAACTTAAAAAAAGATACATATATAGTAAATAAAGAATAAGGAGAGGTTGCGGAATAACTAATTGATGTTTAAAATGTAAAAAAGCATGTCCACGTTCATGTCATTAGTGTATGTCTATGTCGGGTCGCGTACATTTATTTGTTGAAAAAAAAATGTAATTAACTGTAACAGTAATTAAAGTTACAATTAAAAATGTTAATTTCAATACTTCGGTACGAATACCAATGATTTATATCTTCATTTAAAAAAAAGAAAAATTTTGCGTATTCATAATTTGTGAAAAAAATGATTGTTATTTATTTGGTGTTTATGCAGCAATGTGCATTTCGGAAAATGGATTGACTTTTGAAAATTTAAATAGGTAGAGATTTTTTGGATTTCTTGGGTGGCAGTTAGTTAGGAAGTTTTCTAAAAAATTATTATCTTGCTATTGATCATTGGGAAGTTGGACAAATAATATGGTAAAGTTGCTTTGGATACATTGGTTGTTTGGAAAAAAATGAAGATTGGGAAAAAAAAGACAAAAATTAGGAGACCCGACTCGTAATTTTGAAAAAATGTTTGGAAAAGAATTGTATGCCAATTGTAATTAAAGGTTATTTAAATTTGAAGCAAAGCAGGAAAGTAAGTACATAACTATTTTTAAAAAGAAAGAATGTTAGCAAGATTTTCCATGTAGTCTAGAGCCACACACAACGTAAATTGTTGTAATATAGCCAATAGTCTCTCAGACATTTCCTTTGTTTTGACAGTTACTTGTGGGTTTAGACTACCTGCAAGTGTTTGGGCAAGTCTCATTTCTTGAAAACTTTGCTCCTTCTTCAAAGTTTCCAAGAAAGAGTAGAAATTAGGATGAGGTTTGCCAATTGTATGTTTGAAGGAGTTATGCCATCCCTCAATGGCATTATTTGTTTTTGCTTCTCCCTCTAAACAGCTCGTGTAACAGTTCCACCACTCCACATGGAATCGTGGCTTCCTCCTGCGACCCGATCTGCTTATGTGCCCAATCCATGTGTCCTCGAAATAATTTAGGATGGGTGCCAATTTCTCTTCATTACTTGTATAAAAAACAGATTCTTTAATAGCAGTGTAGTACTCGTCCACACTATCGGGAGGAACAAAACAAAGTGCTGTTAATTTTTTTAATTCAAACTGTAGTTTGCTATCTCGACAGTATTCTGCAACTAGGGATGTTTTTTGTAATTTACGCCAAAATGCCTGGGAAAAATGGAAAAAACATCCCTGAATTTGGGTATCCGTGTACGTTTTAGTGATCACATTGATCATGCTCAATTCAAAATCTATTATTATTTTCCTAGGACTTTGAGAAGTTTTACTTTTAATAACTGATAAAAGTTCAGAGTATGTTGCAGAAGTCTTATCAGGTAGCAAACTATATACTAAGGGGATTACATTATTGTTAATGTTTGCATGTATAGTATAAATTTGAGTGAAAGGATGGGGTGTACTTTTAAACGTCCCATCCATCATCCAAATTTCACTATTTTCTAACTTTGCTAGGTTACGTGGGGTACTAAAAATAAGAATTCGTTTCTGAGGGTTTTGGTTATCATGCAGAAGGAAAGGTTCATCAGAAAAAGAAATAGAAAGATCATGTGGAATTCTAATATCAGAAAAAGTATGTGGTGTAGATAATTGGATGTTACTTGCCTGCTTTTGTCTTTGAATAATTCTTCTCAAATTAGGAATTATAGGCATGTTACTAGCAACATGACTGGGGACATGCTGTGCAACCTCTCTTAAAATGGATCCTGTAGAATCATTGGAGGTGCTTGCAATAGCTTTCATTTCATTAACAGTTTCTCTTATTTCTACCTCCATTGCAGAGGCAGAGTGGTTATGTTCTGTTGTTTTTACAACTAAATTATCAAGTGTAACCGCTCTGCCACTGCAATGGGTAGTGTAGTATTGCACACACCTCCAATGATTTCTAGGAAAACTTATTCTTTCCTTACTATAAATGTATCCTGCATGGTTTAATAAATTTTTCCCTTTCCTCGATTTCAAATATTTAGCTGCTTCAAGAGTAGACATTATCTGTGAAGAGAAGAGAAGAAAAAAAAATTAGGATGTAAAAGTAAATACACTAGCTCTAATGTTACCCCTACACCATCCAACACTTTCCCTACTGCTGCACCTTCCTGGAGTTAGAATAGTAAATTATACCCCTACACCATCCTACACTTTCCCTACTGCTGCACCTTCCTGGAGTTAGAATAGTAAATTATACCCCTACACCATCCAACACTTTCCCTACTGCTGCACCTTCCTGGAGTTAGAATAGTAAATTTTACACCTACACCATCCAACACTTTCCCCACTGCTGCACCTTACTGGAGTTAGATTAGTAAATTATACCCCTACACCATCCAACACTTTCCCTACTGCTGCACCTTCCTGGAGTTAGAATAGTAAATTTTACCCCTACACCATCCAACACTTTCCCTACTGCTGCACCTTCCTGGAGTTAGAATAGTAAATTTTACACCTACACCATCCAACACTTTCCCCACTGCTGCATCTTCCTGGAGTTAGATTAGTAAATTATACCCCTACACCATCCAACACTTTCCCTACTGCTGCACCTTCCTGGAGAAAGAATAGTAAATTTTACCCCTACACCATCCAACACTTTCCCTACTGCTGGACCTTCCTGGAGTTAGAATAGTAAATTTTACCCCTAGACCATCCAACACTTTCCCTACTGCTGCACCTTACTGGAGTTAGAATAGTTAATTTATACCCCTACACCAGCCTACACTTTCCCTACTGCTGCACCTTCCTGGAGTTAGAATAGTAAATTATACCCCTACACCATCCAACACTTTCCCTACTGCTGCACCTTCCTGGAGTTAGAATAGTAAATTTTACACCTACACCATCCAACACTTTCCCCACTGCTGCACCTTACTGGAGTTAGATTAGTAAATTATACCCCTACACCATCCAACACTTTCCCTACTGCTGCACCTTCCTGGAGTTAGAATAGTAAATTTTACCCCTACACCATCCAACACTTTCCCTACTGCTGCACCTTCCTGGAGTTAGAATAGTACATTTTACCCCTACACCATCCAACACTTTCCCTACTGCTGCACCTTCCTGGAGTTAGAATAGTAAATTATACCCCTACACCATCCAACACTTTCCCTACTGCTGCACCTTCCTGGAGTTAGAATAGTAAATTATACCCCTACACCATCCAACACTTTCCCTACTGCTGCACCTTCCTGGAGTTAGAATAGTAAATTTTACACCTACACCATCCAACACTTTCCCCACTGCTGCATCTTCCTGGAGTTAGATTAGTAAATTATACCCCTACACCATCCAACACTTTCCCTACTGCTGCACCTTCCTGGAGAAAGAATAGTAAATTTTACCCCTACACCATCCAACACTTTCCCTACTGCTGGACCTTCCTGGAGTTAGAATAGTAAATTTTACCCCTAGACCATCCAACACTTTCCCTACTGCTGCACCTTCCTGGAGTTAGAATAGTTAATTTATACCCCTACACCATCCAACACTTTCCCTACTGCTGCACCTTCCTGGAGTTAGAATAGTAAATCTTACCCCTACACCATCCAACACTTTCCCTACTGCTGCACCTTCCTGGAGTTAGAATAGTACATTTTACCCCTACACCATCCAACACTTTCCCTACTGCTGCACCTTCCTGGAGTTAGAATAGTAAATTTTACCCCTACACCATCCAACACTTTCCCTAGTGCTGCACCTTCCTGGAGTTAGAATAGTTAATTATACCCCTACACCATCCAACACTTTCCCTACTGCTGCACCTTCCTGGAGAAAGAATAGTAAATCTTACCCCTACACCATCCAAACTTTCCCTACTGCTGCACCTTCCTGGAGTTAGAATAGTAAATTTTAACCCTACACCATCCAACACTTTCCCTACTGCTGCACCTTCCTGGAGTTAGAATAGTAAATTTTACCCCTACACCATCCAACACTTTCCCTACTGCTGCACCTTCCTGGAGATAGAATAGTAATTGTTATTCCAACTACAACCCATATTTGAAGCATTGTGGGGTTTTATTTAAAAAAAAAATAATAATTTTGACTATTATATTGTTGGATTTATAACAGTGTTGTTTTAAAATACCTTTTGTTTTTGGTGTTTCTTTCTTGGTGTGGCTTCTGCTGTGGTTTTGGCCTGCTGGCTGGAGTTTTTGGTTATTTGTTTTTCAGTTTTTTCCCACAAAGTTGCAAACAATTGTCTGTGAAAATGAAATTAAAAAAAAATAATAAATAAAAAACTTTGACAACGTTGGTGACAAATGCAAATTTTGAAAAAATGTTTGTAATGATGATATTTTATTAAAGTATAACTACATAACATATCATACTTTCCCTGGTGCTGCACCACACTTGAGTTAAATAAATAATTTGTACCCCTCAACATAATACACTTTCAATAATGCTGCACCATCCTGATCTTAGAGTAGTAATGGATACCCCTACACCATCCCTCACTTTCCCTACTGCTGCACCTTCCTGGAGTTACAATAGTAATTGTTACCCCTACACCATCCCACACTTAGGTGCCGATCACGATCCGGTAAAAAATTCCCCCGTGCGACTCGTATCGGGTCTTTTTACCGTACGAATCGTACAAGTGCCGTACGAACTGGCAATCACGATTCGCATGGTAAAAAGTCCATACGAACCGCACTGGGAATCATTCCCCACACGTCCTCGGGTCGGAAAATGTGTCCGACACGTCCTCGGACGATTTACCTTACAAACGTGAAAAGCCAAGTCCGACCGAGGAATCACGATCCATCCCGTGCGTCCGAGGTTACAACCGTATGGAAAAAACACCGTCCGCACCGAACTCCTACAGCAACCATGGAGACATGTGCCCGCATACGCGCCCAACACTCCCCCCAGCCCCCGTACGTCCGACACGTACCCCCGTATATGTATACCCCCACCCGTCTATGTACACCCCAGTACGTTCCAGTCGTACCCCCACCCCAGTACGTGTCGTACCACCGTCAATGTACACCCCCCCACCCCTGTACGTGTTGTACCACCGTCCATGTACACCCCAGTACGTTCCAGTCGTACCCCCACCCCAGTACGTGTCGTACCACCGTGAACCTACACCCCAGTACGTTCGAGCCCCACCCCCACCCCAGTACGTGTCATAGCCCCGTCTACCCACACCCCAGTATGTTCCAGTCGTAC
Organism: Triturus cristatus; assembly: GCF_964204655.1. Classification (NCBI taxonomy): domain Eukaryota; kingdom Metazoa; phylum Chordata; class Amphibia; order Caudata; family Salamandridae; genus Triturus; species Triturus cristatus. The sequence continues at coordinate 224,220,566 of NC_140584.1, forward strand.
CCCCACCCCAGTACGTGTCGTACCACCGTCAATGTACACCCCCCCACCCCTGTACGTGTCGTACCACCGTCTATGTACACCCCAGTACGTTCCAGTCGTACCCCCACCCCAGTACGTGTCGTACCACCGTGTACCTACACCCCAGTACGTTCGAGCCCCACCCCCACCCCAGTACGTGTCATACCCCCGTGTACCTACACCCCAGTACGTTCCAGTCATACCCCCACCCCAGTACGTGTCGTACCCCCCGTGTACCTACACCCCAGTACGTTCGAGCCCCACCCCCACCCCAGTACGTGTCATACCCCCGTGTACCTACACCCCAGTACGTTCCAGTCGTACCCCCACCCCAGTACGTGTCGTACCACCGTGAACCTACACCCCAGTACGTTCGAGCCCCACCCCCACCCCAGTACGTGTCATACCCCCCGTGTACCCACACCCCAGTACGTTCCAGTCGTACCCCCACCCCAGTACGTGTCGTACCACCGTCAATGTACACCCCCCCACCCCTGTACGTGTCGTACCACCGTCTATGTACACCCCAGTACGTTCCAGTCGTACCCCCACCCCAGTACGTGTCGTACCACCGTGAACCTACACCCCAGTACGTTCGAGCCCCACCCCCACCCCAGTACGTGTCATACCCCCCGTGTACCCACACCCCAGTACGTTCCAGTCGTACCCCCACCCCTGGACGTGTCGTACCACCGTCAATGTACACCCCCCCACCCCTGTACGTGTCATACCCCCCGTGTACCTACACCCCAGTACGTTCCAGTCGTACCCCCACCCCAGTACGTGTCGTACCACCGTGAACCTACACCCCAGTACGTTCGAGCCCCACCCCCACCCCAGTACGTGTCATACCCCCCATGTACCCACACCCCAGTACGTTCCAGTCGTACCCCCACCCCAGTACGTGTCGTACCACCGTCAATGTACACCCCCCCACCCCTGTACGTGTCGTACCACCGTCTATGTACACCCCAGTACGTTCCAGTCGTACCCCCACCCCAGTACGTGTCGTACCACCGTGAACCTACACCCCAGTACGTTCGAGCCCACCCCCACCCCAGTACGTGTCATACCCCCCGTGTACCCACACCCCAGTACGTTCCAGTCGTACCCCCACCCCTGGACGTGTCGTACCACCGTGAACCTACACCCCAGTACGTTCGAGTCGTACCCCCACCCCAGTACGTGTCGTACCACCGTGAACCTACACCCCAGTACGTTCGAGCCACACCCCCACCCCAGTACGTGTCATACCCCCCGTGTACCTACACCCCAGTACGTTTGAGCCCCACCCCCACCCCAGTACGTGTCATACCCCCCGTGTACCCACACCCCAGTACGTTCCAGTCGTACCCCCACCCCAGTACGTGTCGTACCACCGTCAATGTACACCCCCCCACCCCTGTACGTGTCGTACCACCGTCTATGTACACCCCAGTACGTTCCAGTCGTACCCCCACCCCAGTACGTGTCGTACCACCGTGAACCTACACCCCAGTACGTTCGAGCCCCACCCCCACCCCAGTACGTGTCATACCCCCCGTGTACCCACACCCCAGTACGTTCCAGTCATACCCCCACCCCTGGACGTGTCGTACCACCGTGAACCTACACCCCAGTACGTTCGAGTCGTACCCCCACCCCAGTACGTGTCGTACCACCGTGAACCTACACCCCAGTACGTTCGAGCCACACCCCCACCCCAGTACGTGTCATACCCCCCGTGTACCTACACCCCAGTACGTTCGAGCCACACCCCCACCCCAGTAAGTGTCATACCCCCCGTGTACCTACACCCCAGTACGTTCCTGGCGCACCCCCAACACAACCTCCTAAGTACGGAGCGCACCCCATGCCCCAACATCACAACCGCATGTACGAGTCGTACAAGGCCACACACAAGGACATAATCGTACAACCAAATGGCCCATGTACACACCGTACACACGCTCAAAACGCACGTACACAACAAGGACAAAACAAAACAACACAAGAATACACCATTCGAAAGGCACACAGCCACTAAACATGGCCAACAACCACTAAAATAACACAATCACTGACCTGCAACTGTCAAAAACAAACAGAGGCCCAATACACCACCACTCCTTATAACACACCCACCCAAAATTCAAACACTGCCACACCCACCCATGGACCAATAAAAAGGGCCCACACACACAAACCATGAGCCTTTGCAACAGACTCACTGCTGCCAGACACCACAGAACCAGACTACAAGCTACACCACACCTTACACTTGCACACCTTCACACGACCACCCTCACAAACACCCTCTCATCACATTCACACACACACACAACCATCCACACCCCCCCCAACATCCACACACCCCCCACACCCACACCATCCCCACCCACACCCCTCACCATGCCCACTACCAAGAATCCAAAGTTCACTCACCGAGAGTTGGAGGTCCTTGTTGATCAAATCCTCAGAGTTGAGCCACAGATCTTTGGAACATTGGTCAGAAGCACCAGCCAGGCAGCCAAAACAGCCATGTGGCAGACCATCGTCGATGCTGTGAATGCCGTTGCGGACACCAGGAGGACCAAGCAGGATTGCCAGAACAGGTGGTACGATCTGCGGAGGAGGGTCAGAGCCAAGAGGCAGGAGGAACACGACCAGGCCAACGCCACCGGAGGAGGGCCCTCCCGCAGACCCGTACAGTACCATCCCTGGGAGGAGAGGGTGATGGCCATACTGCCGGTGGAGGCAGTTGAAGGAGTAGAAGGACTCCGAGACCCGGGTGAGTACACAAACAACGCACCTCACATGGGGGGAACTGCAACCACAACCAAAATTACTAACAGGCACGCAACCACCACAAGCCATAGCATGACTCAACCACACTCCATGAGCAGGCACATGCCACTGCTGCCACCATGCCCCATGCACCCAGCTGGACAATGTCAAGTCACAGGCCACAGAAGACAACAACACATGACACGGTAACCCGGATGGCGGGAGGCTGGGCACCAAAAATCACATAGTGCGACTCCAAAGCAGACAACAATGCCCTCTGCCCATATGGCCTAGGTCACAGCCAGACAAACACTGTGTCCCAACACAGGAATGACTTGCCAGCAAATGGCGGACGCCTTGCATCAACCCATGGGGGTGAAGGCACTGTTTTGCACATGACAGCAGCTAATGAACAGCCAACATTGTGAAAGAGTGGCAGCACACACCACCACAGCAGCAGCGCACAGACACACAGCTGACAAAATGGGTGCCTGGAGATCAGAAACAAACTCACATCAACAGGCCAAGGGCCACTCAAAGATCTGCCAACAGTGTGTGCCCAGGAAGCTGGGCCAAGGTGACAGAGGGTGACACACGGAGGGAGGGAGAGGGGGACAGAGAGGGAGGGAGAGGGGGACAGAGGGAGGGAGAGGGGGACAGAGATGGAGGGAGAGGGGGACAGAGAGGGAGGGAGAGGGGGACAGAGAGGTAGGGAGAGGGGGACACAGAGGGAGGGAGAGGGGGACTGAGAGGGAGGGAGAGGGGGACAGAGATGGAGGGAGAGGGGGACAGAGAGGGAGGGAGAGGGAGACAGAGAGGGAGGGAGACACAGGAAGATGGACAGAGGGAGGAGGCTGACACACAGAGGGAGGGAGAGGGGGACAGAGAGGGAGGGAGAGGGGGACAGAGAAGGAGGGAGACACAGGGAGAGCAAATCAGTCCTTTGGTGTGTGGGAATGTCTGCTCGTCAGCAGGTGGACTGCGTGCATGTAGACAAGGGTGGCCAGTGCCAGAACCCCCCCTCTTCATCATGGCAAAACGCAGGGCCATGTCACAACCTGTACACGAGCACAAGGACAGCCACCTGCATCATATAAGTGTGTGGATCCACTCCATGTGCACATGTACAGTGCTACAAGGAAGGCGCAAATGCATGGCTCGCCACACATGCACACTCCACTGCTGACTGCAGTCACACTTGACGCAGCAAGTAAGACTGTGCCACACATAGTTAAAGGGGCCAAATTGGTGCCCAAGGGACACACCCATGCACAAGTGCACTGTGAGTGGAATGCAAGACAGATCCTAATTCCAAGAGGAAATGTGCCAACTTTGTAACGGATGAAACATGGATGTTGCATGGACCAAAATTAACATTTTCTCTCTCACACACAGGTCAACGTCGTGCTGCACCCCCCAACACTGGGGGGGAACACTCACAGGACCCGGATCTGCAGGAGACCGATCCCACCGGCAGCGACCACTCTCACCACTCTGCGGACGACCCCGACCGACCTGGCCCCTCTGGTGTCCAACCACCTGCAGCACCTGCGTCAGGTACAACCGTGCCAACCACCACCCCCACTCCTGCCACATCCCAGGAGACACCCAGGATCCCTGCCCCAACACCACAATGCAGCCAGGCTCGCCAGGAGGGACACGGTGTCCCGGGCACCCAGGAGGAGGCAGGCGACAACGCCAATGCCACCCCTCAGGGGTCCCGGAGACCCGATGTTCCCACAAGTGCAGGCCAGACGCAAGTGGGCAGGGGTGGTGGGAGTGGAGGACGGCGGAGGCGCGAGCCTGACCAGTTGGCTGGGGATCCGGTATTTTCCCATGTCCGTAACATCCTGGACTCATACCGGCAGGACACCACGGGCATGGCCCAGGTTGTGTCCGTCCTCGAGGGGATCAAGGTCCAGCAGGCCCAGCAACATGCGGAGCTAATAGCCTGTCTACATGTACACCAACGGAGGATGGAGGACAGACAGGCTGAGCAAGTGACGGCGTCCCAGGGGATTCACGCTGAACTCCGTCGGATGGCCGACACCATGGCCGACCCTCCCTGTGCCAGAAGGCGGAGAACATCACCACCCACAGGGAGGGATCATGAGGAGGAGGAGGAAACATCCGACGGAGCATCCCAGACGTCGTCACGGCCTGCTGCTGAGGTTCCCCACAGGAAGCCGGGTCGTCCACGGAAAGGACCGTGAGGGTGGCTGCTACATCACCATCTCCCAGGACACCTGGCCTGGCACCTGGCCCACTGGAGCAACAGCATCACAGCATCAAGAGACATTCTCTGCCACATGGCCCTGCTGGTCACTGGCTGACCAATGTTGACAAAGACTGTGGCATGGACTCTGAGGATTTCCAATGGCAAGGACACCAACTCCCCTACTGAACTTTGGATTCCCTAATCCCGGAAAGCCCCTCACTTTGTCCCCCCCCCCCCAATAATAAATCACACTATTAAGAGTAGATGCCTGCTGGTAGCATTATTACCTAACATGTGTCTTGTACAGTCTAAACATGCCTGAGTCATCTGTTCACTTCAACCATCCACACCCTGGGGCCTGAGTCTGGCACAGGACACATGGGTCACAGTTTATTAGGCAAGACAGACATGGAGCACCATACACACCCGTGATGGGCACAACCAGCTGAGGGGGTGGCCGAACAACCGTGCTGACAGACACATTGAGTACAGCAACAGTCATGCGCAGAGGTCAGGGATCCTGGCCCGTGTCCTGGGGGGCACCCAGGTATGTGTAGACAGGTGGCAGAACCATGTCCTGCAAGCTTGAGTCCGGTGGATGCAGAGAATGGGGTCATGGACAACGTTGGATGCATAGGGATGGCACATGTCACAATACCCACACAGTCATGGACATCATGCCCAATACACAGTCTCAGCACACACACACAGCTTGCATCTTGCCACTCGACACATTGACACAGAGCCACAATCAGGGAATACCATGCCAGACATGCAGGATGCACCGTGCCAACACACCAGCATTGACTGAGAAGAGGCACCTTGGAGGCATAGGGACACCTTTATTAGTCATGTTTTTGGGATTGCAGAGGCAACTTGAAGTACACATGAACACATCATGTGGAGTAACATGTGGCTCCAACACTGGCACCCCCCTTCTGCAGCACAAATGCGTGATAGCCATGGAACTGGCACACAAGCGTCGGCTAACAGCTAAACACCCACAGCTGCTCACGGAGAGCCTGCCATACACCATACATCCGCTGATGTGGAAGTCCCACGCCATGTCAAGACAATGTTAACCGTATGTGTCCGAGGGCAGTGTCACACACATTGATGCCATCATCACAATCCACTATCCCATCACTGATGACTGACAACCAGGCAGCCCATCTATTCAGGTGTACCCAGCTGCATGTCGTGTCCCATGGGGATGCCACATGTCTGCAGAGGAACCAAACCCCGACCGGGGCAGTGTGCACACATCGTGAACAACTGCCACACCCAATACACCCCAGATGCATCCCTTACCCCATGGAGACTTCCAAACGTGTCCGTGCCTGTAACGCTGAGTCAGCCCACGATGTCATGTCCATGAGGAATAGCAGTGCCACAACAATGCAACCAGCAAACGGCATGCGCAGGTACCTGGGGAAGAGAGACACACAAGAAGTCAGCCACAAAAAGCACAGCCACTTGCATGTGCAGTTACTCGACACATGTATGGATGACAACATACTAGGTCACAATTATGACTGGGGAAATACTACCATCACTGCCACCATCACTCCAGTGACACACCCACACACACCTCTGACCCACGTGCCATACATGCAGGTGGAGACACACATCACAACGCATGCCACACGGGGACCAATGCGTGCACACTCAGACCCTGGTACTCACCACTAAGCAAAGAAGTCGCGTATGAGCCGAGTCCGGATGTCCTCTTGCGGCTCCACATCCTCCACATCACTAGCCCCATTGCCAAGCCCTTCGTCCTCCACGGGTGGATGGTCCTCGTCATGTTGATTCAGGATGAGTGGCACAGCTCTTTCAACTGCCATGTTGTGCAGCATGCAGCAGACCATGAAGATCTTGCAGACCTTCGCCGGGGCATAAGGGAGTGCACCGCCGGTCTTGTGGAGGCACCGGAATCGGCTCTTCAGCATGCCAAACGTCCTCTCTATCACTCGCCTTGTCCGGCCATGGGCGGTGTTATAGCGGAGCTGGGCCGGCGTGATGGGGTTGCGGAGAGGTGTCAGCAGCCAAGGCATGTTGGGATAGCCAGCGTCCCCTACATGGGAAGCACATGGACATCGTTAGAACTGGTGTAGCGGTCGTGCTGGTCGGCTATACAGAATACAGGACAGACAGACTGTACCCACCAACAACACATGCCCGTTCGTTGCGCAGCTGCATCATCATATCAGGCATCCCGCTACGCCTCATGATGTAGGCATCGTGTGCTGATCCTGGGAAACGAGCACAGACATGTGAAATCACCATATTGGACAGACACACCACAAGGGCATTGATGGAGTGGTAGTGCTTCCGATAGCGGTACGCCACCTCCCGTGCGTGTGGTGGTACCAAACCTACATGTGTCCCATCTATGGACCCAATGACATGGGGCATCCCTCCCAGGGCATAGAATCCACGCTTGACCTCAGTCATCTGTTCAGGGGTTGGGAACTTGATGAAGTCATCCAGGTGAATCAACATGGCCTCCAAGAAATCATGCAGCACACCGCTGAACATGCTCTGGGACATGCCACCAACATGAGCTATGGTATTTTGGAAGGTACCCGTGGCCAGAAAATGTAGGGCAGCCATTACCTTCAGCTGGGGTGTCAGTGCCGTAGGATACCTGTGCTGCGGTTGCAGGTGTGGTTCCAGTCTCGCCGTCAGCTCCAGAATCAACGGTTGGGTGAAGCGGTAGAGCCGGATCCTGTCATTCTCCTGCATGGTAGCCAAGTCTGGAATTCTTCGGGCAACAGGAGGCGCTCTGCAGTAATTTGGAAGTGACAAGGAAGAGTGAGTGCACTACGAGAACAACTCATGTCTACTGAGCACATGTAAATCTGGCAATACACACATGCCACATAGGGAGTCAGGCATGTGCCACATGCCCAGGACACGTATGGATGCAAGGTGACACTCCTTCCAAGACCCAGCTACACACGGTGATTGAGAACCTCCCCATGCCACGCCATGGAAATAGCTGTGTCCCAGTGCAAGTGCACTGCCCGACGCAAGACAGGAGTGACATACACCCACACATCAGCAGAAGTGTGATGCCGATTGCAGAGACTGGTAGCGGAACACTGGAGCCACAGGTCACATGACATTACACTAGTCCAGCCCACACACCTTGCCATGAAGGTGCACATGTCATGACTCACCACACATTCCTTGTGAGTTTGTTGACATGGCCTTGTCACGCTACTCCGTGTCCCATGCATACATGTGCACCTCACATCCGATAACACATGTGGCATGGTGTTGGGAACAGTGTGCAATGACAATCTACACACAGCCACATGTTGGTTGCTGCAACGGCTGCAGCTTTTGAGGGTGCTACAACATCAACCTGATGTAAATCCCGGACACATATATGACATAGTCACATTGTGCACTGTGGGTAGTGACAAGTCATGTGTCATGACCCCTGTACCGGGCATCATGGGACACTTCCGTGTGTTGGTGTCCGTGCCATGCCAGTGACGCTCACCCCAAGTGCGCAGTCCCACATGCACACATGTCAAAGGAGTCAAGGGCATGCCTGGCACACATTGCACCCTCACACAGTACACATGTACACATCTCATCATACATCTGGTGCCTTCTCCACTCTGGAGGCATGTTCCACATCACAGCCTGTGACACCTGTGCCCCACACATGTAGTAATGCACAGACGATGCCTTGATGTCCATTCCTGGACAAGTATGTCCATCCATGGACAAGTATGTCCGCCCTATTCCTACATGTGTGTCGCCTATCACCACAGTGATGTGTAAAAACCGCCGTACTGCTGCTGAGAGGGCCTGTGTATGTTCCCAAATCACTGTGGGAGTGCTGCCGTATGTGTACCCATCGTGATGGCGAGCGTACAGGCATTTGTACGGTCCGTAGCACTACGGGTACGCATACGCGTGCAGACCCATAGTGATAGTGAGCGTAGATGCGTGTGTACGTTCCGTACCACTACGGGTACGCATACGCGTGCAGACCCATAGTGATTGTGAGCGTAGATGCGTGTGTACGGCCCTATCACTATGGGTCTGCACGCGTATGCGTACCCGTAGTGGTACGGACCGTACACACGCATGTACGCTCACTATCACTATGGGTCTGCACGCGTATGCGTACCCGTAGTGGTACGGACCGTACACTCGTATGTACGCTCACTATCACTAGGAGTACGCATACGCGTGCAGACCCATAGTGATATAGAGCGTACATGCGTGTGTACGGTCCGTAACACTACGGGTACGCATACGCGTGCAGACCCATAGTGATAGAGAGCGTAGATGCGTGTGTAGGTCCGTACCACTACGGGTACGCATACGCGTGCAGACCCATAGTGATAGTGAGCGTAGATGCGTGTGTACGGCCCTATCACTATGGGTCTGCACGCGTATGCGTACCCGTAGTGGTACGGACCGTACACTCGCATGTACGCTCACTATCACTATGGGTCTGCACGCGTATGCGTACCCGTAGTGGTACGGACCGTACACTCGCATGTACGCTCACTATCACTAGGAGTACGCATACGCGTGCAGACCCATAGTGATATAGAGCGTACATGCGTGTGTACGGTCCGTAACACTACGGGTACGCATACGCGTGCAGACCCATAGTGATAGAGAGCGTAGATGCGTGTGTACGGTCCGTACCACTACGGGTACGCATACGCGTGCAGACCCATAGTGATAGTGAGCGTAGATGCGTGTGTACGGCCCTATCACTATGGGTCTGCACGCGTATGCGTACCCGTAGTGGTACGGACCGTACACTCGCATGTACGCTCACTATCACTATGGGTCTGCACGCGTATGCGTACCCGTAGTGGTACGGACCGTACACACGCATGTACGCTCACTATCACTATGGGTCTGCACGCGTATGCGTACTCGTAGTGATAGTGAGCGTACATGCGAGTGTACGGCCCGTACCACTACGAGTACGCATACGCGTGCAGACCCATAGTGATGGAGAGCGTAGGCATGCATGTACGGGCCGTTGCCATGCATTTGGGGTGCCCTAGGGCCCCGAAACGCACCGTACCTGTGTGTGATGCTCCAAATTACATAGGGGACAAGTATTAAGGCCTACATGCATGCTGGTTGTCATGGAGACCAAGTTCAAAATTCGAAATTGTTCTGGAAGGTGCACAGCAGAAGTCAGTTGGAATTCTTCTACTTTGTTGCAATGTGTTTGTGGGGCTGACATCATGCAGGAGAATGAAACCGATAGAGAACCCACAGACTGCTAGGTTTGAAGGGATTGGTGGAAACATAGGATGCAAATGTGAGTGACCAATCACTCTGTACTCCTGTGCATGAGACTGGGCAGAAGGGCACATATAAGGCAGCCAGGTCCCATGAGGGAGCACTTGCCTGCACATCTTTGCATTCGTCGACCCAGCTGCTGCTACTGATTCCCTGGAACCATGTCAAGGGCTGTGGAGAGGACACAGCCATTCACCCTGGAGGAGAACATGGCTCTGCTGGATGTGATCCTCCCACAGTACTCCATGCTGTATGGGCGACCAGGGTATCAGGTGAGTGCATAGGCCACTGCCACAGACTGTCCCTATGTTGTGACTGTGACTTCTGCCATTGCGTCCAGGTGTAACACACATGCCATGTGCTGTCGGGGGGGTCCCAGGGGGGGGGTGCCTGATGTCTCCCAGCAGTGCCCTGAGACAGGAGGGGTGGGGGCCTATCACTCCCAGCAGTGCCCTGAGACAGGAGGGGTGGGGGCCTATCACTCACAGCAGTGCCCTGAGACAGGAGGGGTGGGGGCCTATCACTCCCAGCAGTGCCCTGAGACAGGAGGGGTGGGGGCCTATCACTCACAGCAGTGCCCTGAGACAGGAGGGGTGGGGGCCTATCACTCACAGCAGTGCCCTGAGACAGGAGGGGTGGGGGCCTATCACTCACAGCAGTGCCCTGAGACAGGAGGGGTGGGGGCCTATCACTCACAGCAGTGCCCTGAGACAGGAGGGGTGGGTGTGATGCACAGTGTGAGCCTTGATCATTGATTGTGACATTGCCATCATTCCACCTGTGTACCCACTGTGGCACGTACAGCTTTTTCCCTCACCAGGGGATGATGTCCCTATGACAAAGGTGCAATGCGTTGGCTGCATGACATGCCTTGTCGTAACCAGCTAATTTGTACCCATATGTCTCTCTGTGACATGTGGCTGGTGTATTGATGTGGTGTCACTTGTTCCTCCTCACAGGTAGGCGCCACTGCCAAGGAGCAGATCTGGCTGACCGCCGTCAGTGCCGTGAGGGGTGTGGATGGTCGGAGGCGGAGCCTGCCCCAGGTGAGAAAACGCTGGCAGGATATCCGGTGCTGGACGCGGAGGATTGCACGGCTCCTGCTGGGGGACTCACCTGAGAGCCACAAGAACCGCGGCCGCCGCCGTCTGAGCCACCTCCACAGGCGTGTGCTGCCGGTGGTCTTTCCAGACCTGGAGAGGCGCTTACAGGCGATGCAGCAGCCGGAAGGGGGTAGGTACATGTGTGTTTGTTGTGTGTCACCGGCATTTGTAAGGGCACAGTAGCATGAATTCACTGGCAGGGTTTAAAGGTGCTGTGCTGATCCTGTTTGCCCCAGTATAGCGCTGTGCCCCTGCCACCCTTCCCCTCCTTGCAATGTGTTCCCTGGTCTGTGTGTAGTCACTCCTTCACAAGGTGATGTAGGCTGGCGCTTTGTCCACGAGAACAATGTAGCATCATGTGTGGGGGTGGTGTGTAACAGGTTGTGGGACCTTGCCTGTGCACTGTCAAGTTCACTGCATGTGGGTTCCATGTCAGTTGGCACTGATGCTGACTCCAGACATGGGAGTTGGTCTCTCATGTGTCATGCCTTACAGCGCGCATGTCCTATGTAGTGGCCTGTGACATGATGTGCATGAGTGTGCGATACACATAGTGCAGGGATGGTGACGTGTGTTACAGTCATTAACATTCAGTAGCATGTAGTTGCGTGCCCACTACTGTCCCCTGGGGCACCTTTTCCTCAGTGGTGTATGTGTCATCATAAACGTGGACAATCTCAGTGTCTACAGCGTAGGTTGTGCTCTGTGCCATTGTCCCCTGTCACCATGTATATAGACGTGCTATTTTGTACAGGTGTCCACTGTGCAGCCTGACCTGATTGTCCTTCTTCATACTCACAGTTGCCAGTGCCTGTGTGTCTTGTTATACTCATCTGAGGATGGGCACTGGTACCTCATTATTTGTACAGGCGCACCTTGGCTGTTTGGCGTACACTCTTGCTTTTTGCCTGCCCCTGTGTGTATCAGCCAGACTATGAGATGTTGGTGCCACCTGTGTCTCAACAATTTGCCTCGTGTAGGGTCTTGTTGGTGCGGGCAATGCCTATGTGTCAAATCCTGATTTCTACTTGCTGGGTCTGGGCAGTGTGTGATGTGTCTGGACACACACGCAATGTGCAGTGACCGTGTCATGTTGGGCATGTTTTCAGCATTACCTATGCAGCATGTGTCTCAAGTTCATGGATATGGTCCCTGGTCATCGGTATTTTCGCCAACGCTGTGTGGTGCAGATGCAGTGCTGGATTGTCCCCAGGGCCTGGGTGCTCTGTCAGACTCCGTTTCCTGTGTTTAGCTATTGTCTCATGCTCTCCATGGTATTTCAGTGGCATGGTGGCTCAACCAACTGTGTGTTTCATGCCCTACATCGGTACCTTGTTTAGTAGATGTTAGGGATCTTCCTTTTCAGGCTATGCAGTGTTACCTATGTCGATTGTACTCATGTGACTGATGTGTACAGCTGTCTGATTAATTTATGTCTCTCCACCCTGCCCACAGCATCGTCGGGGGACACAGAGGGAGACATGGACACAGGCAAGGCGGAGGGACCGAGCACCAGTGCCAGCCGTGACATCGGGGCTGGCACATCGAGTGGGACAGAGGTGGAGGATAGTGCGGCCGAGGACCTGTCGACTGGCACGTCAGAATACGAAGCTGACAGGTCCGAGGAGGATGTCTCCGAGTGGGCGGTGGCTGCACCAGCAGCTGACAGCGGAACAACACCTCGCACCGCCCCCTCAGTTCCCACCAGCCGCCTCCCACTTGCTCGTGTCCCTTCCCAGCGTGCCCGGTCACAGCATGTCTCCTTCCTGCCAGGCACCGCACCCCCTGCCCCTGTCTCCACTGCTGCCGCCAATGCAGAGTCTGTGGACATCCAGCGGCAACTGCAGGTTGGTCAGGCTGCGATCCTTAATGTCCTCCATGCCCACGGCAAAACCCTCACCAACATCGAGGCTTTCTTGGAGGGCATTCATTCATCGCAGGCTGACCAACGCAACTTGCTGAGGTCCATCGACTCCACACTGACTGCAGCAGTGGGTCTCCTGCAGCGCGACCTCCCCCCACCTACCCCTGCCCCATCCACACTTCCCACTCCCATGCCTGTCCCACGTACACCCAGACGTCGGCATGCACCCACATCAACGGACACGGGCACCACACCAGCAGGGAAGGTCCACCGCACTCCTCCTGACACGCACACACAGGGTGAGGTAGGCACACCCACTGGGTCGGGGGGCAAACGTGTGACACGCAGCCATAGTGGGAGTCCGCATTCCACCCAGTCCACTCCCTCCAAATCCCCTCCCCTCAGCTCTCCTGGCCACATCTCCCCCAAGGACTCCTTCATGGCCGCTCTGTCCCTGAGCCCCACAGTTACACCACCATGCAAGCGGTCAAGGAGGTCCCCGGTCAGGGTGGTTGAGTCTCCCCCCCTGTCTCCACCCTCCCCCGGTGGCGCTGCGACCCATCCCTCTGACCCCCCCCCCTCCTTGGGGCCTGAGGTCCCTTCGGGTGCAGGGGACTCCCTGGAGGACCTTGCAAAGGTGTGTAGTGCCATCCTGGCCTCCGCCTTTGGCACTGACCCACCCCCTGTGGTGGAGTCCTCCATCCCTGCACCCACAACGCCGCCCCTTTGCCCTGATGTCCCTGCGGTGCCTGTTGCTTCCCCCCCCCTGATGCCCTCACCAGTGTGGAAGACGATGCCATTTGACTGTGCAGGCAAGGTAGGGGACACGCATCCCACTGTGTCCCCCATCCAGCTGAGAATCATTGACTGCCCTATGGGCTTTGTGAAGATTGAACTGCCTGCGATCCACGGACATTGTGCTCATGCTGAATAAAGCTTAATTTTGTTTTCATTATCACACTACTGCTATGCTGGTATTGGTGTTGGTGGGGCTGCTACATGGTTTTGGGTGGTGTGTAAGGGTTTGGGTGTGTGGGATATGTAGTAGTGTACTGCTCATTGGTGGGACCCTGGGATCTGTGTGCCATCACAAGGTGTTGGCTAACTTTCTTTGTTCATGTAAGCAGTTACTGCATGGTGCACTTGTCCCAGGGTGTATTCCTTCCTCTGTGTACCCAGCTTTCTTCCCTGCAAGGTGTTCCCAATGTTTAGCGCAGAGCTGTGTCTACATGAGCTGTGTGTGACGGAGCCCTTCTACTTTGGCCATGCATGCAGGGCCATGTCTCCACCTGCAACAATCGTGGCATCCTTGATGATCACTGTACTTGTGTGTGGAGTCTGTTGACATGAGTTCATGGGGACAAGTTCCCTTGTAGCCAGTATGCATGTGGATAATTCTGGCCTCACACACATGTGTTACACCCCTCCTGTCTCAGGGCACAGCTGGGAGGACTCCACACCCACCCCTCCTGTCTCAGGGCACTGCTGGGAGTGATAGGCCCCCACCCCTCCTGTCTCAGGGCACTGCTGGGAGGACTCCACACCCACCCCTCCTGTCTCAGGGCACTGCTGGGAGTGATAGGCCCCCACCCCTCCTGTCTCAGGGCACTGCTGGGAGGACTCCACACCCACCCCTCCTGTCTCAGGGCACTGCTGGGAGTGATAGGCACCCACCCCTCCTGTCTCAGGGCACTGCTGGGAGGACTCTGCACACACCCCTCCTGTCTCAGGGCACTGCTGGGAGTGATAGGCACCCACCCCTCCTGTCTCAGGGCACTGCTGGGAGGACTCCACACCCACCCCTCCTGTCTCAGGGAACTGCTGGGAGTGATAGGCACCCACCCCTCCTGTCTCAGGGCACTGCTGGGAGGACTCTGCACACACCCCTCCTGTCGCAGGGCACTGCTGGGAGGACTCCACACCCACCCCTCCTGTCTCAGGGCACTGCTGGGAGGACTCTGCACCCACCCCTCCTGTCTCTGGGCACAGCTGGGAGGACTCCACACCCACCCCTCCTGTCTCAGGGCACTGCTGGGAGTGATAGGCCCCCACCCCTCCTGTCTCAGGGCACTGCTGGGAGGACTCTACACACACCCCTCCTGTCTCAGGGCACTGCTGGGAGTGATAGGCACCCACCCCTCCTGTCTCAGGGCACTGCTGGGAGGACTCTGCACACACCCCTCCTGTCGCAGGGCACTGCTGGGAGGACTCCACACCCACCCCTCCTGTCGCAGGGCACTGCTGGGAGGACTCTGCACACACCCCTCCTGTCGCAGGGCACTGCTGGGAGGACTCTGCACACACCCCTCCTGTCGCAGGGCACTGCTGGGAGGACTCCACACCCACCCCTCCTGTCTCAGGGCACTGCTGGGAGTGATAGGTACCCACCCCTCCTGTCTCAGGGCACTGCTGGGAGTGATAGGCAACCACCCCTCCTGTCTCAGGGCACTGCTGGGTGGACTCTGCACACACACCTCCGATTTCAGGATATGTACGCTTGGCACATACACGGTGGGGGTACGCTCAATGCATTCGAGGTGAGGGTACGAGTCTACTTACACTGGTGTGGTGGGGGTACGCTCCATGCATACGCGGGTGAGGGTACGGGTCGAACTTACACTGTTGGGGTGGGGGTACGCTCCATACGTCTGCGGGTGGGGGTACGGGTCGTACTTACACTGTTGGCATGGGGGGTACGCTCCTTGCATACGCGGGTGGGGGTACGGGTCGTACTTACACTGTTGGGCTGGGGGGTACGCTCCTTGCATTCGCGGGTGGGGGTACGGGTCGTACTTACACTGTTGGCATGGGGGGTACGCTCCTTGCATACGTGGGTGGGGGTACGGGTCGTACTTACACTGTTGGGCTGGGGGGTACGCTCCTTGCATTCGCGGGTGGGGGTACGGGTCGTACTTACGCTGTTGGGCTGGGGGGTACGCTCCTTGCATTCGCGGGTGGGGGTACGGGTCGTACTTGCACTGTTAGGCTGGGGGGTACGCTCCTTGCATTCGCGGGTGGGGGTACGGGTCGTACTTACACTGTTGGGGTGGGGGTACGGTCCGTGAGTCCGCGGGTGGGGGTTCGAGTCGTACTTACACTGTTGGCATGGGGGGTACGCTCCATGCATATGCGGGTGAGGGTACGGGTCGAACTTACACTGTTGGGGTGGGGGTACGGTCCGTGAGTCCGCGGGTGGGGGTTCGAGTCGTACTTACACTGTTGGCATGGGGGGTACGCTCCATGCATACGCGGGTGAGGGTACGGGTCAAACTTACACTGTTGGGGTGGGGGTATGGTCCGTACGTCCGCGGGTGGGGGTACGGGTCGTACTAACACTGTTGGCATGGGGGGTACGCTCCTTGCATGCGCGGGTGGGGGTACGGGTCGTACTTACACTGTTGGGCTGGGGGGTACGCTCCTTGCATTCGCGGGTGGGGGTACGGGTCGTACTTACACTGTTGGGGTGGGGGTACGGTCCGTGAGTCCGCGGGTGGGGGTTCGAGTCGTACTTACACTCTTGGCATGGGGGGTACGCTCCATGCATACGCGGGTGAGGGTACGGGTCAAACTTACACTGTTGGGGTGGGGGTACGGTCCGTGAGTCCGCAGGTGGGGGTTCGAGTCGTACTTACACTGTTGGCATGGGGGGTACGCTCCATGCATACGCGGGTGAGGGTACAGGTCGAACTTACACTGTTGGGGTGGGGGTACGGTCCGTACGTCCGCGGGTGGGGGTACGGGTCGTACTAACACTGTTGGCATGGGGGGTACGCTCCTTGCATGCGCGGGTGGGGGTACGGGTCGTACTTACACTGTTGGGCTGGGGGGTACGCTCCTTGCATACGCGGGTGAGGGTTCGCGTCGTACTTGCACTGTTGGCATGGGGGGTACGCTCCATGCATACGCGGGTGGGGGTACGGGTCGTACTTGCACTGTTGGGCTGGGGGGTACGCTCCTTGCATACGGGGTGGGGGTAGGGTCAGTACATATCCGTCCCCACGCTATGTGATGTTTGTGCGGCCCGTACCCAGGCCTTTGCCACGTGGGTGCGATCCGTCCCGCCATTGTTGGGGTGACGTGTGTGGGCGTGGTCCGACTCGTACCCACGCTCTTCAGGCGTGGGTATGGGACGTACCTGTCTGGTTGTGTTGCCGGTTCGCGTGGTGACGGACTTCCGTTGTGGCGGTCGCTGGCTTATCAGGACACGCCCCCACCCCCTCGTGGTGACCAGGGCATGGGAGTCAGGTATGTCCAGGCCATGTGTGGTGTGTGACTTATGTGGTTGTTTTGTGGCCTGCCCTGGTCGTGCCACCCCCACCCCACCCCACTTTCCCCCCTCCCTTAGTTATTCTGACCTTCTGCGGCGTCTGCGTCGTAACCTGTAGAGGAGGTGTACTGCTATGAGGGCAGGGATGACTCGTAGGTTCGGGTCCATGTCTGTCCGTCGCGTACTGGTACTCCTTGCTCGCGTCGTCCTGTCGCGTACGGGTCCTCCTTGATCGCGTCGTCCTGTCGCGTACGGGTCCTCCTTGGTGGCGTCGTCCTGTGTGTCCGTCACGTACTGGTCCTCCTTGTTCGCGTCGTCGTCTGTCCGTCGCGTACTGGTGGTCCTTGTTCGCGTCGTCCTGTTTCCCGGCAGTTTTTGGCTGCCGCAAAATATTCACCGTGCGGGGTGACGTCGGTGCGAATTGTGATTCCTGGGTCGTGAATGGCTGGCTGCGAGCGTCCCGACGTCAGGTCGGCGCTTTCCCGGATCGCATTGGTAGGTGTTTTTTTGTTCGGTCGGGCTTTTTTACGATTCGTACGGTAATGGTGTACCCGTGCGAATCGTAATTCCTTGTTTGTGAAAATTGGAGACCGGGTACGCGTCGGGCGGAGATTGTGCTCCGTCCGACGGTTCGTACCCGGTTTTTGCAGGATCGTGATCGGCACCTTAATCTAATGCTGCACCTTCCTGGTCTAAGAATAGTATTTGTTACCCCTACACCATCCAACACTTTCCCTACTGCTGCACCTTTCTGGAGTTAGAATAGTAAATTTTACCCATACACCATCCCACACTTTCCCTACTGCTGCACCTTCCTGGAGTTAGAATAGTAATTATTACTCCTACACCATCCCACACTTTCCCTACTTCTGCACCTTCTTCGAGTTAGAATAGTAAAATTTATTACAACTACAACTCATATTTTCTGCATTGTGGGATTTTACTTAAATAAAGAAATAAAAGGTTTGACTATTGAATGAATGAATTAAAGCTTTATTTCGATACATAGATATCATAAAAGCACATACAATAATAATAATGTGAACAATCTAAATATCGAAAAGATAAAAAATAGCAACAACACCTACAGTTCCTAAGCAGATGGAAATTGAGTAAAAAACACATATAGACATAATAAATAGGACTATTAAGTTAAAAAAGATATATCAGAAAAATTAATCTGCATTACGTTTGAGCTGCGAGACCTTTGGTTCTTAAAAGCCAGGCCCACCTAAGAAACTTGGAGAGTACACAGACATACAGGGTTCTGGTATCGGATTTGAAGATACGCAAAGCATGATTAAAATCTCTAATCCCCATGTCTCTGCACAAAGGTTTAAGCCAAAATGTCCTAGGATATTTGTATTCCGGACATGCAAATAAAATATGTGCAATTGATTCGGGCCTTGTCTCGCAGAAGGGACAGTAAGGTGGTGTTTGTAGAGGAGGCTTCCAGAGCGCGGTTAGTTCGCGGACTGGAAGAGTACCAACCCTGAATTTAAAATAAAGAGCGCGGTCAAAGGGTTTCTGAATAATATCCAGATAAGGCTCATAGCGCACTTCATCTTTGAGCCTTAAGAATTCAGTGGTGCATCTGGCACCATGGGAGCTTGAGTTCCTCTTTGCAGTAACCCAATTCCAGTAGATTAACTTCAGTTCAGATTTAGGTGGGGATGTTCTGTTCAACCAGGCATCTTTTAGGCCAAGTTCAAAGAGTAAGGACTTAACATCCTTTAGCCATTTGATCTTGTGCCAGCAAGGCATGGAAAGGATTTCAGCCAGACCCTCAGCATACTTCTCTAACTCCGGAGTACGCCAAAGCCGAGCCCAAAGAAGGAGAGGACGGACTCTTGCCATATCCTTCAGAGCTTGACACCCTAAGTCCATCAGCAAGGGGATAACGGGAGTACTCTGGGGAAGTGCCATCAGTTCCTTAAGGAAAGACGACTCAGATTTAGCAAGCTGGTCGATGTTATTCATACCCCATAATTCGGCTCCGTAAAGTGCTGAACTTACACCTCTAGCTTTATATATTGTGAGGGCGGGTGCTATTGGTCTAAAGGAAGATGTTCGATGCTCTCTAAGGAGGGCACCAGTAATCCGCTTGTGGTTTAAAAGCATCTTGTGTATATGTGTCGACCACTGCATAGTGTCCGAGATGCGGATACCCAAATAATCAAATTCTTATACCCTTTCCAGGTTGGTTGAATTAAGTACAGGAGGCCGACCTAACTTCTTTGGTGGGTTCAGAATTAGATATTTGGTTTTAGCAGAGTTGATTATAAGCCCTTTATTAGTGCAGAAGGATTGAACGCTGTCCAGGAGAGTTTGAAGACCCATTGGAGATTTTGATAGTAAGAGTAAGAGGGTGTTGTCAGCAAAGAGGAGAGTTGGAACACGTTCGCCCGCCAGGGATGGTGCATCAGAAGGAACTTGTGCCAAATGCTCCACTACGCCATTCACATAAAGTGAAAAAAGAGTAGGGGCAAGAACACATCCCTGGCGGACGCCCCTCTTCACTGGAATTCTCTCCGTTTTTTGGCCTTGGGAGCCCCATCGTACCTGCGCGAAGTTCCCCTCATGTAATTTTTGGAGGAGAGTCAACAGATACGGTGGAATCTTCAAAGTTGCAAGGACATTCCAGAGGGTAGGGCGAGGGACTAGGTCGAAGGCTGTTTTGAGGTCTATAAAGGCGAGGTAGAGACTACCTTTCCCAAGAAAAACAACCTTCCAATAAATGAGGAGCAGTCTGAATACTTGCTCAATAGTGCCAGTCCCGATTCTGAAGCCCGCCTGATAGTCCGAAAGGATGTTGTTATCATTTATCCAGGATAGCATCCTTTCCAGGATCACTTTCCCTACAACCTTCTGGGTTGAATCTATCAGGCTAATAGGGCGGTAGTTAGCCGGGTCTTCCCTACCGCCTTTCTTAAAAATCGGAACAACCTCGGCCCCCTTCCAGGAATCCGGTACCGGAGCGCCATTCACAATGGCGTTAATTAAGGTTGAGAGAAGCTTCCCCCATCTTACAGGATCAAGTCTGAGTATATCGCCGGGAATACCATCTGGGCCTGCTGCCTTCTGGGGGACAATGAATTTTATGGCATTAATCACTTCCCCTTCAGTGAAGGGATTGAGAAATGCCAAATCCTTGAGCTGGGGAGCTTCCAGACAGGGAAGTTCCCCCTCATTCTCAGGACAAGGAGAATATAGCTTGGAAAAATGATCAAACCAAGCCACACAAGAAATGTTACAAGTAATAAGATCATGGTCAGGTCTATTCTTTGTCCTAATTGTACTCCAGAAAAGGCCAGAATCCCGCTTAAGGGAGGCTTCCATTAGTGTCTACCAGTATGATTCTTCCCAAGCCTTTTTGGCACCAGACACGCTATTCCTGTACTCTCTCCTTGCCAACTGGATCTCGGACAAAACTCTGCTTTTAAGGGCCACAATTAAGGCCGATTTCTTCCGCCTACAGTCTTGTGAATACCACCCTCCTGCAAAACTCTGCTTACCCCCCCCAAGTGGTTGTCTGCCTTTACCTTGTACTAAAAATAGAGACCCCAAATCTCTAATTAGACCTTGGAAGACCGTAAAAACCTTAATATGATGGGTCTCATGGGAGTGTAGAGAGGCTATCTCTTCATGTGCTATATTCAAGATATAGCCAATCGACTGGACTTTAATCTCATTGAGCATCACTTTACACCATTTAAGGCGTCTCTCGCAGTTAGATGGACGTACCTCGAGAGTAGTCATGAGTGGACCAACTGGAAAGCTAACAGGGCCAGTATCTTCCACCCAAAAAGGGTGAATGCTTAGGGATAGGTAGTTGTGGTCACTGCCAACAGACGAAATTACTTCCATGTCTTGGACTAATGGCCACAGTTTGAGATCAAGGAGGATGTAATCAATTCTTGAAGTGTGGCCTATCCTGTTATAAGTGTGGGCACCATGTACATCCGACCGAGTTCTACCATTAACCGCTCTCAGGCCAAACTCCAGTGTCATAGAGTTCATAAATATGACTGACTCAGACCATCGCATGATGGGGGGCAAAGACAATTGGGGAATGCCTCTTTTGGCGTCATCCTCCAGGAGCTCTGGGGAATCCAGCACAGAGAGGGGCTCAAAGGAGCAATTAAAATCTCCTGCAACCAGAACATGAGAGGCCTGAGGGCACTTACGCAGTTCCTGTTCAAGAGATATAAGAGTAGGTGACAACGCTCCCCCTCTTAAGCCTCTAGCATATACATTAAATAGGGTGAGAGACTTTCTGCCCTGGGTTCCCTTTAGGGTAATCCTTAGGAGATCAGGAGAAATGTGGCGAGCCTGCCTGATGGTACAACCCAAAGAGATGCTTACCCAAATGAGGAGGCCGCCAGAGGGGCGGCCTCTCCCAGACGGGGATAAAGTGGCGGGTTCAAAGTAGGTAGTGTAGCCTACCATATGGTGGGGCACTGTGCTCCATGTCTCCTGGAATATACAAATACAATAGGATACAATTAAGGAATTCCAGTCGGGAAGATCTAACTTGCTCGAAAGACCCGCAACATTCCAACTTAAAATCATCAAAGGAGGAACGGTTATGGAGGAGGGAGGAACAGTTGTGGAGGAAGCACAAGAGGATAGTAGAAAAATATGATTAGACGCACCCTGAAGGCTAGGGGGTGACAAGACCAGTGGAGGGGCGTCACTTGGCTGGGGGTATAATCCAGATTGTAGCCTCTGGGTAGAGTCAAAAAGCGGAAAGAAGTTGGGAGGGGGATCCGTGGGCAATACAGGAGAGGGTTCAGCTGTATCACTATTGACCACCCCTGTAGCAGAACAGAAATCAACCATGGAAAGGTTTCTACGTCAGTAAGAATCGTACTGGTAAGGTGGTTCAGTGTATCTATTAAGGGGAAAGATGGCAGGATCAATAACTCCAGTCGACTGGGCCCCATCGTGGCATCCGTGGTAAATATCGTAGGAGGAAGAGTGTGGGTGCTGTGAGTAGGAAAAATCTGTGTAGAATTGGCTTAGATCATAACAGCCTATGCCATTCTGGGCAAAACCAGAATGATAGTTACAAATAAACCTTGGGACCCTTGGGTCTCTAAAGTTAACAATGATGCAATCTCCAGACAAGTTTTTATGTCTGTTGCCAACCCAAGAAACCCTTCTGACATAGAGAACATGTCCATCGAGGTGCCTCGGGAGTGGCCTGTTTTTATTCAGCCAGTATGTGATTTTATTTTTCAATTCGGAAAAAGATTCGCGTTTACCAACTTTAAGATGAGGAACTCCCACTAGGACAGCCACATAAGGTAAACTCTCTGGTGGTAGGTTAATATGTGGCAAAACTTGCTGGGTGTTTGCAGAGTTAGTATTCATATGGACTAGAGTGGGGTTCTCATCCGGTGGTACGGATTGATTCTTAGTGGACTCCATCTCACGTGTCGGTATTCCTACACTAACACAACCTGATACCGAGCCATGGGCTAGAGTTTCTTTACACGTGGTTTTGCTATTCCGATCGAGAGCGGATGATGAGGATGATGAGGATGCCACATTCTTAGGCCTCGTACTTGAAATGGTATTAGGAATTTGCAAGGTGGGCGGGGAGGTAGACTCACTTGATGTGATCAGAATAGGTTGAGCAGTTGTGGGATTTTCATAAGCAATTTTTGCATGCAGTTTGATCATAGATTTGAGGGAGAAGAAATTATCTAAAGAGGCCTGTTCGAACCTCTCAAGTCTCTCAGACAAGGTCTTCACCCTTTCAGTCAGAGGAAGTATAATGGATTTAAAAAGATGCTCAATTTGAGTAATTATAGAAGATAGAGACTCGGGGTCATGGACATCTAGGTTGGAAAATGGGTGTTCTGCTGATGTTGATACGGGGACTGGGTTAATAGGAAGCCGAGGTAATGGGTTGTTTCTCTGGGAAGAAGGGGAGAGTGGAACTGTACAACCAGATTTAGTGATGGTATTAATGCAAGACTTGGATTTATGTTTTTTAGAGACTTTTAGGCGGTCCCCCTTATGGCCACTACCTGCTCTTTTCCTTTTGCTAGGAACAACTTTTGGACCTACAGTAGTGGGAGTCTCAGGAGAAGGAGCAATAGCGTGAGCTGGTACTAAGTCTAAAGATGACTCAGGGGGCGCAACATGAGCTACCTGTGATGTAGTGCTAGGAGAGACTAGGTAGAGAGGAGGTCTGTTGGTGGGAGAACCATTGGTAATTGTGTCTCCGCTGCGCTCCACAGAATGAATGGGACCCGGGCTAGACGCAGAAATCAGTCCGGGTCCAGGCTTGGGGGAGACAGCTAGAGCTATGTTACCCAGTGACGACCTCTTACAGTGCAACGAGTCAAGGGATAAACGTCGTTCCGTAATGGCAATTTCTTTTTCAAGTACTGAGCAAGCACGAATAATAAAATGATCGAGAGTCCCACTAATAGAGCATCCACCAGTCCCACCTCCCTTTCCCGAGCGTGTGGACATGGCCATGAGTACAAATGAGATGACCGCTAATACATACAATGCACAGATGTCAATCCAATTACTCTGTCCTTGAAACTTTTACCAGTGTCGACGTAATGATCCTCGAGGGCCAAGGGGGGTGGCCCAGCCCGGCCTCCTCTGGCCCCGGACGGCCACAGACGGTCCCGCCCTTGTCCCGGGCTTCTCCCGGCGCTACCCGCGCGCGATCCCGCGTCGCGGGAGCGGTGACGCTGATTTAAGCGCCTCCAGGCGCGCAGCTGCAAGTCAGGTGGTGTATGTCCACTGGGGCTGCTGGGGCGTGTAGTCCTGTCTCCCCACTGCGGCCGTGATGATTGAAACGCGGCGGCGGGAAACCAGGATCACCCAGAGAGCGGGACAACCAGGCAAGCAACAGGGTCCACAAGTCCTCTCAGCGAGGGGAAACAAGCTGCCAAACGAGCTGCCAAACAGGTAATCCTGCAAAAAGAAACCCCATTACTATTACAATGTTGGAATTATAACAGTGTTCATTTAAAATACCTTTTGTTTTTGGTGTTTCTTTCTTGGTGTGGCTTCTGCTGTGGTTTTGGCCTGCTGGCTGGAGTTTTGAGTTATTTGTTTTACAGATTTTTACCACAAAGTTGCAAACAATTGTCTGTGAAAATGAAAATAAAAAAAATAAAAAAATTAAAAACTTTGACAACGTTGGTGACAAATGCAAATTTTGAAAAAATGTTTGTAATGATCATATTTTATTAAAGTATAACTACATAACATATCATACTTTCCCTGGTGCTGCACCACACTTGAGTTACATAAATAATTTGTACCCCTCAACATAATACACTTTCAATAATGCTGCACCATCATGATCTTAGAGTAGTAATGGATACCCCTACACCATCCCTCACTTTCCCTACTGCTGCACCTTCCTGGAGTTAGAATAGTAATTGTTACCCCTACACCATCCCACACTTACTCTAATGCTGCACCTTCCTGGACTAAGAATAGTATTTGTTACCCCTACACCATCCAACACTTTCCCTACTGCTGCACCTTCAAGGAGTTAGAATAGTAAATTTAACCCATACACCATCCCACACTTTCCCTACTGCTGCACCTTCCTGGAGTTAGAATAGTAATTATTACTCCTACAACATCCCACACTTTCCCTACTGCTGCACCTTCTTTGAGTTAGAATAGTAATATTTATTACAACTACAACTCATATTTTATGCATTGTGGGATTTTATTTTAATTATTAAATAAAACGTTTGACTTTTAAATTGTTGGATTTAAAACAGTGTTCATTAAAATACCTTTTGATTTTGGTGTTTCTTACCTTGGTTGGGCTTCTGCTATGGTTTTGGCCTGCTGGCTGGAGTTTTTGGTTTTTTGTTTTTCAGTTTTTTTCAACAAAGTGGCAAACAATTGTCTGTGAAAATGAAAAAAAAAAAAATTAGAACAACTTTGACAACGTTGGTGAAAAAACAAAAATTTGAAAAATTGTTTGTAATGCGGACATTTTATTTAAGTATAACTACATAACATATTTTCCATAGTGCTGCACCACACTTGAGTTTCATAAATAATTTGTACCCCTAAACATACTACACTTTCAATAATGCTGCACCATCATGAACTTAGAGTAGTAATGGATACCCATACACCATCCCTCACTTTCCCTACTGCTGCACCTTCCTGGAGTTAGAATAGTAATTGTTACCCCTGCACCATCACACACTTTCTCTACTGCTGCACCTAACTGCAGTACCATTAGTAATTGTTACCCCTGCACCATCCCACACTTTCCTTTATGATGCACCTTCAATGTGTAAAAAAATTATTTTTTACCCCTACACCATCCAACACTTTTGCTAATGGTAAAATTAATTTTTTTATTAAAAAATAAAAAAAAAATAGAAGTAATAAATAATTTACCTTCACAATAACAAAGGTGAGTCGAGTAGGTTCAGGTGAAGAAAAATTAGGCAAACGATATGTTGCTTTTGATAGAAAATCAAATTTCTGTTTTAGGAACAAAAATAAGATGTTTTAAGTTCGTATATATTAAAGTTACTTCAGAGAAAAAAAAGTGGTTAGAGTACATTTTATAAAATATTAAAATTAATTTAATGCACTGTTTGGATGGAAATAAAACATGATTTAGGACAAAACATGGTGTTAAAATATAATAGTGACTTACTAGTAGTAGGAAAGAAAGAATGCTTCTCCAAAGGATTGCAGTGTTCTCTCAGTCGAGGTCACAGTCTAGGTGTCAGAGGGTCAGGTTTTTGCGTCTGGTCTCTCTGGTAGTTGATAATCAACTGATTGCAAAATGGTGTCTTGCTGGTATTTATAAGTTTTAGTCAGTGTCACTAGTAATTTTTTTAAAAACAGCGTTCGTTGTGTTTTTTAGTATATTTTATTTTGCTGTGGAAAATGATAATTTAAAAAAGCATTAAAAGATGTGTTGTTTTCATTTATTTGCTCCATTTTGGCATCCATTTTGGAACATGTATTTTGCTATTGTTTTCATAGAAAGTGTTGTAGGACAAGTTTTAGAAGTGGGATGGATAAAATGGCGACTATGTGTATGTGTTTTCTGTTTTAATCCGTTTACTTATTTTGTGATATAATCATGATTTGCATGTATATGAACTGTTGTTTAATTATTCGTTACTTGTGTAAAACTTTTAAATGTGTTAAAACGGATTTTTTTGGGAAATAGGAGTATTAATTTTAATACTCGAGTATTAATTTTAATACTCGAGCATTCATTTTGTAATGCATTTCAGTTGATTTACGTTCAGTTTTGATCCACATTTTAATACACTTCCCCACCCTAAAACCCCTAATTTCCCTGCATCCCGTGCCAGATTTTATTGTACTTTTTAAAAAAAAAATATATCTTTTTTGGCGTTGTAATGGTATGCGTTGTAATTGTTTTCGTTGTAAAAGCACTTTTAAGTATTTTACTTAGTTTTGCGTTGTCAATGTCAATGTCAATGTCAAAGATTTTTATATAGCGCACAAATCACCAAAGGTCGCAGGGCGCTCGCAACCAAGACAAAGAGACTGGACAGTAACGTGATATTGATGTGCCTAAGCTTTTTGGGAAAAGAGCCAGGTTTTCAGCTTTCTGCGAAAAAGTAGATGGTCGGTTATGGAAAGTAAATCCAAAGGAAGTCTATTCCATAGCGTGGGAGCCTGGTATGAAAAAGAGCGACCTCCATTGCGGGCAGTCCGGACACGGGGTTGGACAAGTAGAGGTCTAGCGCTGGACCGCAGCGAGCGTCCTGGGACGTACCTTTGAAGTTTTTTTGCCAAGTATAGAGGGCCGGTGCCTTGCATCAGCTTATGCGTAAGGCATAGGATTTTAAAGCGCCCTCTTTGGCGAATTGACAACCAATGTAGGGTATTCAAAATGGGGGCAGAGGGAGTGCGTGGAGGGAGGTCCAGAACAAGCCTCGCGGCCGTGTTCTGGAGAATCTGTAGTTTGCAGAGTTGATCCTGGTTGAGTGCTGTAAATAAGTCATTGCCATAATCTAAACGACTGATGATTAGACCCTGGACCAGAGGTTTCCTGGCCTCTATGGGTAGCCATTTAAAAATCTTGCGTAGCAGACGCATGATGCCAAAACAGGTCCCCAGCACTTGATTTACGTGGGTTTTCAGAGATAAAGAATTATCAATTGTGATACCCAGGTTACGGACTGCGAGCTTGGGCGTAGGGCAGGTACCCAGTTCTGGAGGCCACCAGTCACAGGTCCAGAACTTTTCAGCCTTCCCGAATAGGATTACCTCGGTCTTCCCACCGTTAAGCTGAAGCCTGTTTAAATGCATCCAGTCATTGATCTTAATTAAACAGCTCTTGAAACGTGTTTGGACATCAGACTGGTCAGGATCACAAGTCACTAACAGCTGAGTATCATCGGCATATGATAGGGTGTCAAAACCATAAGACCTGATGATGTCAGCCAACGGGGCTAGGTAAACATTAAACAGCATTGGGCTGAGGATCGAGCCCTGCGGGACCCCGACCGTTACTGGGTAGGAACGGGAGGTAATCCCGTCCACAGAAACCTTAGTAAAACGATCCGCCAGATAGCTCGCAAACCAGTCCAGGGCCCTCCCTCTGACACCAATCTCCCACAAACGATGTTTGAGAATACTGTGGGAGATTGTGTCGAATGCTGCCGACAGGTCCAAAAGGACCAGGATTGCCGACTCTCGGCGATCCAGGGCCAGTCTGATATTGTCCACTACCTCAATAACTGCGGTCTCCGTGCTATGAGCCGCACGGAAGCCTGATTGGGAAGGATCGAGGAGCCTGTGGGTCTCTAGATAGGTCGTGAGACGTTTATTGACTAAAAGCTCCAGGACCTTCCCAAAGTAGGGGAGCAAAGAGATAGGACGATAGTTGGCTGGCAAGCTAGGGTCAGCCGAGGGTTTTTTAAGAATGGGCTTCACCTGTGCCTGTTTCCATCTTCGGGGGAATGTGGCTTGATTAAAAGACTGGTTGAAAACAACGGTTAAGGTATCCACAAATAGAGGTAAAATTTTGGCACAGGAGCGGGGAGGAAAGGGATCGGCGGGGGAGCCAGACTTAACCCTTACTAGGCTCTCCCTGACTTCGATGCTAGTTATGGGATCAAACTCCGTTAATAAAGGAATGTTATTCTGTTGAGGCGAGGGACTAGTTTGACTCATATTGGTGGTATGGCAGACATGAACGGCTGTCCGAGAAAGAAATGAGGCATAGATAGTTTTGATCTTGTTATCAAAAAACAAGGCAATGGAGTCGACCCAGTCTTGGGTAGGTACAAAAGAAGATCGCTCAACCTGAGGGGCGGTAAATTCCTTCAGTATCTTGTGTAGCTCTTTACTAGAGTGAGCCGCTTTGTTGATACGCTGAGTAAGATAAGCCCTTTTTGCGGATTTAATCTTGTTCATATAAATTGAGTGAAAATTTATATAATTTCTGCGGTGCTCATCAGTCTTTAATTTCCTCCACTGGCGTTCAGCGGCCCGACATTTGTAACAGTATTCGTTGTAAAACATTGCGTTGTAATAGTGTTTGCGTTGTAAAAAATGCGTTGTAAAGGTATGCGTTGTAATAGCATGCGTTGTAACGTCATACATCCCCCACCAGGGTCTGTTACCCAGAATCCCTTGCAAACCTAAAAAATTGTCAAAAAAAACAAATTTTCCCCACATTTCTGTGGTGGAAAGTTCCGGAATCTGTGTGGATCCACACATTTCCACCGACCCCGCGTTCCCCAAAGTCTTACGAGAAAAACAGTACCTCACTTGTGTGGGTCGGCCTAGTGTCCGCGACAGGAAACGGCACAAAACGGAGTGAGGTAACATCAAAATTGCCTATCTCAAAACCACCTGGTTTTGCAAGGGGGGTCACTTGGGTTTTTGGCCCGGTGCTCGGCGGCCATCTAGGGAAACCTACCAAACCCATACATTTCTGAAAACTAGACACCCGGGGGCTTCCAGGGAGGTATGGCTTGCGTGGATCCCTCAACGTTTCCTTACCCAGAATCCACTGCAAACCTCAATTTTAGCTGAAAAAATCACTTTTTTCACACATTTTTGTGTGGGAAAGTTGTGGCATCACCGGGCTCACTCAAACTTCCCACCTCCCAGCGTTCCCCTGGGTCTCCCGGTAAAAATGGTGCCTCACTTGTGTGGGAGGCCCAAGTACCCGCGACAGGCAAGGGCCCAAAACGTAGTGAGGTGACATCAAAATTGCCTATCTCAAAACCACCTGGTTTTGCAAGGGGGTCACCTGGGTTTTTGGCCCGGTGCTCGGCGGCCATCTAGGGAAACCTACCAAATCCAAACATTTCTGAAAACTAGTCTCCAGGCGGCTTCCAGGGAGGTATGTCTTGCGTGGATCCCCCAACGTTTCCTTACCCAGAATCCCCTGCAAACCTCAATTTTAGCTGAAAAAATCACTTTTTTCACACATTTTTGTGCGGGAAAGTTGTGGCATCACCGGGCTCACTCAAATTTCTCACCACCCAGCGTTCCCCTGGGTCTCCCAGTAAAAATGGTGCCTCACTTGTGTGGGAGGCCCAAGTACCCGCGACAGGCAAGGGCCCAAAACGTAGTGAGGTGACATCAAAATTGCCTATCTCAAAACCACCTGGTTTTGCTAGGGGGGTCACCTGGGTTTTTGGCCTGGTGCTCGGCAGCCATCTAGGGAAACCTACCACACCCATACATTTCTGAAAACTAGACACCCGGGGGCTTCCAGGGAGGTATGGCTTGCATGGATCCCCCAACGTTTCCTTACCCAGAATCCCCTGCAAACCTCAATTTTAGCTGAAAAAATCACTTTTTTCAACCATTTTTGTGTGGGAAAGTTGTGGCATCACTGGGCTCACTCAAATTTCCAACCTCCCAGCATTCCCCTGGGTCTTCTGGTAAAAATGGTGCCTCACTTGTGTGGGAGGCCCAAGTTCCCGCGACAGGCAAGGGCCCAAAACGTAGTGAGGTGACTTCAAATTTGCCTATTTCAAAATCACCTGGTTTTGCAAGGGGGGTCACCTGGGTTTTTGGCCCGGTGCTCTGCGGCCATCTAGGGAAACCTACCAAACTCATACATTTCTGAAAACTAGACACCCGGGGGCTTCCAGGGAGATATGGCTTGCGTGGATCCCCCAACGTTTCCTTACCCAGAATCCCCTGCAAACATCAATTTTAGCTGAAAAAATCACTTTTTTCACACATTTTTGTGTGGGAAAGTTGTGGCATTACCGGGCTCACTCAAATTTCCCACCTCCCAGCATTCAACTGGGTCTCCCGATAAAAATGGTGCCTCACTTGTGTGGGAGGCCCAAGTTTCCGCAACAGGCAAGGGCCCAAAACGTAGTGAGGTGACTTCAAATTTGCCTATCTTTAAACCACCTGGTTTTGCAAGGGGGGTCACCTGGGTTTTTGGCCCGGTGCTCTGCGGCCATCTGGGGAAACCTACCAAACCCATACATTTCTGAAAACTAGACACCCCAGGGCTTCCAGGGAGGTATGGTTTGCGTGGATCCCCCAAACTTTCCTTACCCAGAATCCCCTGCAAACCTCAATTTTAGCTGAAAAAAAATCACTTTTTTCACACATTTTTGTGTGGGAATTTGTGGCATCACTGAGCTCACTCAAATTTCCCACCTCCCAGCGTTCCCCTGGGTCTCCCAGTAAAAATGGTGCCTCACTTGTGTGGGAGGCCCATGTACCCGCGACAGGCAAGGGCTCAAACATTTTTTTGGATAGGCAATGTTGACGTCTCATCACTACGTTTTGGGCCCTTGCCTGTCGCGGGTACTTGGGCCTCCCACACAAGTGAGGCACCATTTTTACCGAAGACCCAGGGGATCACTGGGAGGTGGGAAATTTGAGTGAGCCCGGTGATGCCACAACTTTCCCACACAAAAATGTGTGAAAAAAGTGATTTTTTCAGCTAAAATTGAGGTTTGCAGGGGATTCTGGGTAAGTAAATGTTGGGGGATCCACGCAAGCCATACCTCCCTGGAAGCCCCCGTGTGCCTAGTTTTCAGAAATGTATGGGTTTGGTAGGTTTCCCTAGATGGCCGCCGAACACCGGGCCAAAAACCCAGGTGACCCCCCTTGCAAAACCAGGTGGTTTTGAGATAGGAAATTTTGATGTCACCTCACTACGTTTTGGGCCCTTGCCTGTCGCGGGTACTTGGGCCTCCCACACAAGTGAGGCACCATTTTTACCGGGAGATCCAGGGGAACGCTGGGAGGTGGGTAATTTGAGTGAGCCCAGTGATGCCACAACTTTCCCACACAAAAATGTGTGAAAAAAGTAATTTTTTCAGTTAAAATTGAGGTTTACAGGGGATTCTGGGTAAGGAAACGTTGAGGCATTCACGCAAGCCATACCTCCCTGGAAGCCCCCGGGTGTCTAGTTTTCAGAAATGTATGGGTTTGGTAGGTTTCCCTAGATGGCCGCAGAGCACCGGGCCACAAACCCAGGTGACCCCCCTTGCAAAACCAGGTGGTTTTGAGATAGCCAAATTTGAAGTCACCTCCCTACGTTTTGGGCCCTTGCCTGTCGCGGGAACTTGGGCCTCCCACACAAGTGAGGCACCATTTTTACCGGGAGACCCAGGGGAACACTGGGAGGTGGGAAATTTGAGTGAGCCCGGTGATGCCACAACTTTCCCACACAACAATGTGTGAAAAAAGTGATTTTTTCAGCTAAAATTGAGGTTTGCAGGGGATTCTGGGTAAGGAAACGTTGGGGGATCCACGCAAGCCATACCTTCCTGGAAGCCCCCGGGTGTCTAGTTTTCAGAAATGTATGGGTTTGGTAGGTTTCCCTAGATGGCCGCAGAGCACCGGGCCAAAAACCCAGGTGACCCCCTTTGCAAAACCAGGTGGTTTTGAGAGAGGCAAATTTGAAGTCACCTCACTACGTTTTGGGCCCTTGCCTGTCGCGGGAACTTGGGCCTCCCACACAAGTGAGGCACCATGTTTTCCGGGAGAGCCAGGGGAATGCTGGGAGGTGGGAAATTTGAGTGAGCCCGGTGATGCCACAACTTTCCCACACAAAAATGTGTGAAAAAAGTGATTTTTTCAGCGAAAATTGAGGTTTGCAGGGGATTCTGGGTAAGGAAACATTGGGGGATCCATGCATGCCATACCTCCCTGGAAGCCTCCGGATGTCTAGTTTTCAGAAATGTATGGGTTTGGTAGGTTTCCCTAGATGGCCGCAGAGCACCGGGCCAAAAACACAGGTGACCCCCCTTGTAAAACCAGGTGGTTGTGAGATAGGCAAATTTGAAGTCACCTCCCTACGTTTTGGGCCCTTGCCTGTCGCGGGAACTTGGGCCTCCCACACAAGTGAGGCACCATTTTTACCGGGAGACCCAGGGGAACACTGGGAGGTGGGAAATTTGAGTGAGCCCGGTGATGCCACAACTTTCCCACACAACAATGTGTGAAAAAAGTGATTTTTTCAGCTAAAATTGAGGTTTGCAGGGGATTCTGGCTAAGGAAACGTTGGGGGATCCACGCAAGCCATACCTCCCTGGAAGCCCCCGGGTGTCTAGTTTTCAGAAATGTATGGGTTTGGTAGGATTCCCTTGATGGCCGCAGAGCACCGGGCCAAAAACCCAGGTGACCCCCTTTGCAAAACCAGGTGGTTTTGAGATAGGCAAATTTGAAGTCACCTCCCTACGTTTTGGGCCCTTGCCTGTCGCGGGAACTTGGGCCTCCCACACAAGTGAGGCACCATTTTTACCGGGAGAGCCAGGGGAATGCTGGGAGGTGGGAAATTTGAGTAAGCCCGGTGATGCCACAACTTTCCCACACAAAAATGTGTGAAAAAAGTGATTTTTTCAGCTAAAATTGAGGTTTGCAGGGAATTCTGGGTAAGGAAACGTTGGGGGATCCACGCAAGCCATACCTCCCTGAAAGCCCCCGGATGCCTAGTTTTCAGAAATGTATGGGTTTGGTAGGTTTCCATAGATGGCCGCCGAGCACAGGCCAAAAAGACAGTTGACCCACTTGCAAAACCAGATCGTTTTGACATTGTTTGTTTCTACAGCGTGAGAATTTTGGCACAATATTGCAAGGAAAATGTGACAGACATTTGGGGGTTTGCAGGACATTGTGGATAAAATAACTTTTTGGAATTCACAAGAGAGACATCACCATGAACTCCCGTGGGTTTACGACAATATCTACAGTTGGTGGGTTATTCTTACATGGAACATACACCTTGGCTGAGAAACTAAAAAGACAAAGATTCCTGCACAGCCATCTATTCCTCAAACACACACACATACTGGTTGGATTTGGCACGAAGGCGAGTGATGGTTCAGTATATTACATTTTATTAACAAG
The DNA here is from genome assembly GCF_964204655.1 of Triturus cristatus. Classification (NCBI taxonomy): domain Eukaryota; kingdom Metazoa; phylum Chordata; class Amphibia; order Caudata; family Salamandridae; genus Triturus; species Triturus cristatus. Next base: position 224,254,450 of record NC_140584.1, read on the forward strand.
AGATTTCACAAAAATGAAATGCACTGTCAATAATTAAATGGAGAAAAAACTGAACCAATGACTCGCAGCTCGTGAGCTGTAAAGCCACGGCAAGGCACCAACCGCTTTACAGGCCATTCACACACCTTTCATCCGTGATACACACAAGACCATTCGCACCACCAAGGACAAAAACAACACATTACAAAATTTACAAAAGGGACAAGGTACACCCTGCTTCAGAAAGGCAAATATTACTGCACAGCCATCTTTTCCTCAAACGCACACACATACTGGTTGGATTTGGCATGAGGGTGAGTGATGGTTCAGTATATACAATTGTATTAGCAAGTGATTTCACAAAAATGAAATGCACTGTTAATAATTGAAAGGGCGAGAAACTGAACCATTGACTCACAGCTCGTGAGCTGTAAAGCCACGACAAGGCACCAACCTCTTTACAGGCCATTCATACACCTTTCATACGTGTGAGACATACAAAACCATTCACACCGCCAGCCGCGGGCCCATCACATAACAAAACTCACGCCAGCACACAGCGCCATTCAAGGGCCCATCACTTTCACATGCCCCCATTCCTGACACAGCAACTACACAAGCTGATGGATTGCGTGGAGTGGCACTCAGCTAGCAGTGTGTGTAATGACCAGCAGCAAGTCACTACTCACACACTGCCAGACCAAGCACCATCCCACGCACACCGCCAACCAAGTGCCAGTCCACACACACCGCCAACACATTTAGGATTTTTTTTAGACAAAAATAAAAACACAAACAAATCACAAATCACAAATCGATACAAATCTACAAACACAAAATCAGAAACTAAATACATTGCACTAACGCCAACCTTGAAACAGAATCAAATTTTTCAAAGAATACAGACCAGGCAGTTTACTTTACCACTCATGAATGCTCCCAAAAATTATTTTGCGTGTGGTACGCTCTAAAACAAGCAGGGACACACAGCCCAGGTTTAGAAGGACAGTCAGGGCAGTACATACGAATCTCCTTCCGCGTACCTCTTCGCCAACTGACTCTGCATTTCCTAGTGGGAAAATCTTTTGCCGGTGTGGGAGGGATGAAATCAGGAAAGTGGCGATCTTTCAATCGAACCACATCCTCCACCACTCCAAATCTAGGAACACTTGCATGTTCCACAACAACAAGGCTAGCTATCACAGAGTGCTCAAACTGAAGAAATGTCAAATTTGACACAGGAGAACACTCCTTGAACTCAATAAAAGCATTGAAATTTGCTAATTCGAAGAAATGGATGGCCAACTTCTTATACCAAACATAAGCCTTCTGAATAGCAGAGTAAGGTTCCAACCTCTGATCTACTCTGTCAGCACCACCCATGTGCTTATTGTAGTCTAGAATGCACACAGGTTTGCGCACTTCAGCAACCTGACCCCAAACAGCCACAGGTGAAGTACTCTCATCATGGATGGTAGTCAGCATTAGGGGTGGGCGACAATTTCCGTTCCGCTCCCGGAAATTGCGGCAATTCGACATTTCCGCGTTCCGACCGAAACGCGGAAATGCCGAATTGTCGCAATTTCCGGGAGGGAACGGAAATTGTTGCCTGGCCAACCACAACAGGAAGCACTTACAGATATAAATAAAGCAGGGGCCCGAGTGGAAGCTCAAATTCAGTAACGCTTTATCAGCACAAAACATTAGGGAGCTAGGTCGAGGCTGGGCAGGTGTGCTTTTCCCCCAGGTCGTCGTCACTTACCCGATCCGTGATTCCGACTCGAGCGCAATCCCCGCGTAGTCTCCAGGAGGTTCAGTCTCCTCATCTGCTGCTCTGCTCGGTCTCTGGCCCATAAACAGAAGGCATGTGAACTGCATGGAAGCCCCGCCCCACACACCAGCGGTGGGCAACGTCTTCCGCCCTTTCCCCCACTGATGGACCTGGACAGCTGAGCTGACTCGAGGGACCCCAGGAACGTCGGCGCCGCAACGTTACAGACACACATGGTCACTGTAACGGCAGCGGCAGGCCGGAAGCACCAATTCCCGCGATCACGGAAATATCGCGTGATCGCGGAAATCGCGGGCATTCTCGCGAGAATTGGCGGAAGTGCCTTCCGCCAATTCCGCCCACCCCTAGTCAGCATGTACACATCCCTCCTGTCCACAAATTTTACAGCTAGTAGTTCATCACTACGCAAGGAACTGCACTGCCCCCTCTGAAGTTTTTTGCAAACAAGCTCTTTTGGATAACCTTTACGGTTAGAGCGGATTGTGCCACATGCAAAAGTGTCCACTTTATACAATTCCTTAAATAATTGCACAGCAGTATAGAAGTTATCGAGGTACAAATGGTGGCCTCTGTTAAACAGTCTTCTTGCAAGATCCCTCTCAATTTTCTCTGAAACTCCAAAAGTGGACGGACAACCTGGGGGGTCAATAGTAGAATCTCTACCAGTGTACACACGAAAATTAAAAACATATCCTGTCCTACTCTCAGACAACATATACAGCTTAATTCCATAGCTTGCCCTCTTGCTAGGGATGTACTGCCTAAAAACCAAACGGCCCTTGAACAAGACCAAATACTCATCAATAGATATTTCTTTCACTGGAGTATAGATCTCAGAAAATTGATCTACAAAGTGATCAAGAACGGGCCGAATCTTAAAAAGACGGTCACAGTCAGGGTGATCTCGTGGCAACGCCATAGAATTATCAACAAAATGCAGCATACGTAGCAAAAGTAAATACCGATTAAGAGTCATAACTGCAGGAAATATGGCAGTTGCCAACAAGGGGCTAGTAGACCAATATGAAGCCAAGGTTGGCTTCCTTACCACACCCATCAATAAAGTCAAACCCAAAAACTTCTTAATCTCTTCCAGATATGTGGGAGTCCACCGGGTAGCTCTAGACTGGGGCCTAAGTTTGTCGCTGTTGTCCCTCAAAAACTGTTCAGCACACAAATTCGTCTGCTCAACAATCTCACCCAAAAATACATCATCCATAAACAACCGAAAAAACTGTATAGGCAAAAAGTGTTCACAATCCACTGTACACCCTGCATCACCGCTAAAGGCAGGCAACACCGGCTGCACCATGTTTGGATCAACCCAAAGTCCAGCACTTCCAGTAGGAAGCCTAGCAGCCTCAGACTGCAATCCAGATGCCTCTTGCACCATCGGCACAGCAGTTTCCTCCTCTAAGACAGGCACTTCATCCGCACTGAGAGTTGCTTCATCCACACCAAGAGTACCTTCATCTGCACTGAGAGTACCTTCATCATCTGATGATTCCATGTTGAGAGAAAACTCACTGCCAGAATCTTCCCCTCCCTCCTCTCCCTCAGACGCACTGTCAGTCTCATAATCATGCTCAGAGGAAGATTCAAGAAGCATACCAACCACCTGTTGAGCAGTCATTCTACGGCTAGCCATATTGCTTACTAATAAAGGTAACTTGTCAAACAAGTCAACAACAACAAACACTTTGTAAAATAAGTAATAACCAAAAAGCACCTTTATCAAAAACTCATATATACTCAAAAACAATACCACTCACTTGCCAGAGGCAGCTAAACTACTCACCACCACCTACTCTGTACAGACACAGTATGGATCAACAATATCCCACTAAAAAAGAAAGAGAAAAGCAATTACACATAAGACTATGCAAAACACATTACAAAGAAATTCATGCTCAAACCACTAACTAAATATGCCGCCATTATGACATCACTTACAAAAAAATTCATTCGGACATTACAATATTACATTTGGAGTAAATACAACAAAAAAAAAATTCTTACCAAAACAATGCAACTACACAAAACTGCAGAACAACCACTGTCGAAACTGGAATCAGGAATCAAAAGCTTTAGACTAGAATAAAAAGGAGAAAAAAACTTTATTGTCACATATGCATATAATGTTCTAGACCATCACGTACTGCGCAAAATTTATTACTTGAACCTCCCACTTTCAAGAAGGAAAGATCGATGGCCCAATCCTTTACAAGCAACGCGGCGAGAATCTGGAACTCAGCCACAGCTCCGGACCACCCCCTCCCTCTTCCCAGTCCTTCAAAACTGACCTCAAAGTTCTCCTCCTGCAAAGACACTTCCAAACTTAATTCACACCCTTTCTATTGTCTGAAGGAAGTCTTTACATTATAGGAAATTCTGTTCTCCATGCCCGTAGAAGTGCCTTCCCAGTGTGTACCTGTGTTTTGAGTGTCTGACATTTATTGCACTTTTATACCTCTACTTGTACTTTGTACTCTTTTGTAACTTGCACACATGTCACTTTTCCTCTTGTAACGTATTGTTTGCTACCTCTTGTATTTTGTTTGCTTTTGATACATGCACAATTACCACCATTTCCTCATGTAACATAACGTTTGCTCTTGTTTTCAGAGTGTCTGCCATTTATTGCAGTATTTTACCTCATGCGACTTCCATCAGAGAGCTGCGTGAATAATTACCTGGTAATCCCCTCAGCACAATGCAAACACCCACCCGAAATAGGTACCCAGTGAGGTCACACCGTTCGCATCGCCCTAACCTGCTCAAGGTTCATGTGACCTCAGTGACAGTCACAGCGACTGGATCACTGTTGCTCTAGGGTGTGCTGCTTCGTAGGCCTGCAATCAAGACTGGAGATGAACTTCAGTATGGATTGTGGTGGACAGGCCTTCAAGGTTAACCCACAATTGACACCACTAGGGTACACCTGCTTGTGCTAAGACATCAAGCCTTCTAAGGTCTAGTGGGGCCTTCTATGGTCTAGCATGGGAATGTGCTCCCTCAGTACAGTGGTGTGGTGGACTGGTCATGAATGCGGAACCCGGTTCCCCAGTTCCAAATTCCACAGCTCTGGCCATAGTGCCACATCCCCACTGAACACCATACTTGCCCACTGAGAGAAACTCGCACTGCCTTCAGCTATAACCTAATTGTGCCCGCTATAAACACTTGGATATGGCTCAATTCAAATTAGGCACTTGATAAGAGTAATATGCTGCCTAAAAAATAAAAAATAAAGCAACCACTCATAGGGAATGCAAAGCATGTGAAATGTAAACAGAAACAACATGGTTACCTAAACGATCTCTCACTAACTATTCAGAAATCAGCGAGTGGTTTCACCTGAAAAGTTATGGACATGACTAGAGGGCCCTGAAGGGAACCGTTTCACTGTCCATTGCTTACATCCTTACAAAACGTAAGCAGTATGGTATAAAAAGACCACATCCATAAACACAGAGCCATGGTACACATTGTGTTTTCCAATCCACCCATCAACCAGGTATTGCAGTACCTCCAGGAATGGTACACTCTCCCAACCTGGAAACAACAATGCTCTTCAAAGAAAGACGAGAAAATGAAAGTAGCACTTCATTGGCAAACTCTGTAAAGTGATGCTGGTTTATTTGGATGTAAAAAAAACAATCTGGACACTTTGCAACCCCTCTGTCTTGCTATTAGTTAGGTATTTAATTCTCATATAATAAATTCTATTTCTCTACATGCTGCTGCACTTTGGATTTGAAAAATTAAAAAGAAGGGCATTTCTCGGCATTTTTGGATCCATTTCACAGGGAAGCAACTAGAAAGACGAGCGTTTTTCAAATTTGGATCCATTTCACAAGGAAGCAACAACAGGCACACACGAACGAAGCCGAGCCTCGTGGCATGCCTGGGCATACCAAAGTGCCCCCACCATAACCCAAACCCACCGATGCAAAAATCATGCTGCTGCACTTTGGATTTGAAAAATTAAAAAGAAGAGCATTTCTTTGCATTTTTGGATCCATTTCACAGGGAAAAGCAACTAGAAAGACGAGCGTTTTTCAAATTTGAATCCATTTCACAGGGAAGCAACAACAGGCACACACGAACGAAGCCGAGCCTCTGGCATGCCTGGGCCTTCCATAGTGCCCCCACCCTAACACAAACCCACCGATGCAAAAATCCCCCCTCCCCAGCCCCAAAACTCACCTTTACTCTCCGACGCGCAGGAAGCAAATGGCTTCCTGCGCCTCGGAGAGCAAAGGGGAAACCTCCAATGACGTCAGCGCGGCTCGCGCGCTGACGTCATTGATGACGCGGGGAGGCAGGGGAAGGTCTTCCCCTGCCTTCCCAGTAAAAAAAAAAAAGATCGACCACTCACGGGGGGAGCGCCAGCGCTTCCCCCATGGGTGGGTGCCATGACAAGCTGGACTCATCATGGGCACAGCGCGACTGTGCTCCATGACGAGTCCAGCTTGTCATGGGCACAGAAGGGGTTAATATTCATTTGTTTATATCTAACAGCCCTGAAGAGGTCCCACAATGGGACGAAACGCGTCGGCTGTTCTGTGTGTTGACCGCTGTGTTTCATCTACGTGAAATGAAAATGAAACAATTAAAGAGAAATAATAAATTCAAGAACTCTCTTTACTAGATATGGATGTTAAAATTGTCCTTTTTGATAACGTTTTTTCTAAATGGTGCACCTGTGCTTTTGTCTTGAATTGTTAAGTTCCTGTTGGAACAAGTACTGTGATGGTGGGTACTATCCAGTGTGCACACAGCTCCCACTTAGCATAGAAGGGACATTACTTAAGGAGTGTAAAAACAGGTTAGGTGCTGTTAATCAGAAGGTTCCACTTCCAGGTCTTTTTGTTTATGAACAACAATTTACTATTACAACTACAATCAATATAATACTAGTAAAATTTTTAGTTTACAGAGAAAAAAAATGTAACCGTCCCACTCCAATAACTACAAATGTTGGGAAAGTGTTGGATTGGTGAGTGGTAAAATTTAGTATTTCCACTCCATTGAGTGCAACAGTACCGAAAGTGTTAGATAACGGAGGGGGGTCATTTACTATTCCCTCTCCAGTAAGTGCAACAGTAGGGTCCCACAAGGTGGTTCAGCACTCTGCTGACAAATCAGTTAAATATATAGCAAAGTTCGTAGTGCATAGTAGGTAGATAAAAATAACAAGGCACTAGCTCCTCGATGAACAAATGTAGGAGTCGTTCCTTCTTCCAAAAGTTTCTTTATTCTTTATTCATCAATTTTTCTTAAAAACACAGCATGGGATTGGTAGCCAACACGTTTCGTCCACCTAGGACTTCTTCAAGGCTCAGCATGCGAATGGTCTTCTAGCACGTTCTTCATGTTGTACTTTTAAACATCGAAATATGATGTAAAGGATGTATGAGTACAATTGCTCCAGGGTGTAATAGCATGATATCCGGTTCAGTGAACAGTGGGGAAAGTGTTGGATTGTGGAGAAGCAGAATTTTCCATTCTCACTCCAGTCAGTGAAACAGTAGGGAACATGTTTTATTCCAACTGCAGTCAGCGTTACCTTAGAAACAAATTCTCTACAAAGCAATAGAAAAAATTCAAAAACAGATTAAAATATATTTCATATTAATATTTTTTAATAAATAAATATTATAATTGTAAATACATATAAATAATCACAAATTAAAAATTAAATCCCAAAATAATTGTCATATCAATAATATTTTACTTAGAAAGAATTTGTTAACATCAAAATTATTTATAACATACATTTTATTTTACCCCTAAAAAACGTACAACCAACACTTAAATGTGACTTTGAAAAGCTAATTATTTACATTATTAACATAAATATTTATCAACAAAAAAATTATCAATAATTAAAATTTAATTATTATTTGAATACATTTATTTTACTTTCCACAATATATCCCCACAAAATATACAACACATTCCTAAAATGTTGAAAAAATGATTACACAATTAACATAATTAATTAGAAATTAAATAATAATTATTAAAAATATATAAATATTAAATATTTAAATTTACTTCCCACCCTGTACCCTCTGAACACCACAACCCACTCCTAAAATAAAAATAAAACTAAAAATCTATTTTAGAAACAACTATATTCTTGACAACGATATTCTTTCTGACGATATTTCCATGTCATAATATTTTTGACTCGATATTTGTGCAAGTCGATATTTATAACTCAATATTTTGTCTCATCACCACATATCACTTCATTCTGTTCTATGACATTGCTCTCCATTCTATGACATACTATTCCACCCTACCACACTACACTCCACTGTATGACATGCCACTCCACTCTATTACATGCCACTCCACTGTATGCCACTTCATTGTACACCCCTCCACACTAAGACCTTTTATGACATGCCAATCCATGGCTTGCCACTCCACTATACCATCCTGCCCCATTCTACACCACTCTGTGAAATGTCACTCTACTCCAGTCTATGACACACCACTCAACTCCACTCTACAACACAAACACACTACTCCACTCAATGATGTATCATTACACTCTACTACATGCCACACCACTCTATGACATTCCATTCCAGTGTACAACACTCCACAACACTCCTCTCTAGAACACGCCACTCTATTATATGTCATACCACTATACCCTAGGCTCCTACACTCTAAGATACTCTATGTCATGCCACTCGATGAGGCACCAAACCACTCTAATCTATGACATGGAACTCCCCTCCCAAACACACCACTCCTTTGGATGACACTTCACTCCAAGTATGACACTTCACTCCACTCGTCAACACTCCATGCCATGCCACACCTCTCCACTCTATGATATGGCACTTCACTACATGACATGCCACTTCACTCTATGCCCCTCTGCTCTATAATACTCTATTCCACTCTACGACACTCTTCGACACTCCACTTAACACCACTCAACTGTACTCCACTCCACTGTATACCACTCCACTCTATGCTATTCCCCTCTACGTCACTTTAACCTATGCAACAACACTCTACGCTACCACACTTTATGCCGCAACACAATATGACACAACTCTCTACGATACTTCAATCAACACAATGACACTGTATGCCATGACACTCTACTCCATAACACTCAACACTTTATGACACTCCTTTTTATGCCCCTTTACTCCACTACCCCTCTATACACCACCCTGCTTTAAGCCACGCTATGCCACTCCACTCTACAACACTCTATGTCACTCCACTCTATCACACTCTACAACACTCTACTCCATTCTACTCCACTCTACACCACTTCACTGTACAGCATTCTACTGTATGTCACCCCACTCTACTACAATCCCCAACACTATACAACACTTCACTCGAGAACACTCCACTCGACAACACTCCACTGTACCGCATTCCACATCCCTTCACTCTATGATACAGCACTCCAGTCAACACTAAAATCTGCCACTCACCTGTGTGCCACTCCCCTGTACAACTCTCATCTCCAAGAAACTCTATGACATGCCACTCTATGTCAAACTACTTCACTCACCTGTACTACACGCCACGCCACTCCACTCCACTCTACGATACACAACTCCACTCTAAGGCCCTACACTCTACAAAACTTTATTACAATATATGCCTCCAACACTACTCTATTTCACTCTACGACACGCCACTCCACTCCACTCTACAACACGCCACTACACTTCACTCAATGGCATACCACTCCACTCCATGACACTCCATTCCACTTTATAACATGCCACTTCTGTCTACACCACTCCACTCTATGCTGCTCAACAACACTATTCGACACGAGAATCTATGAGATGCCACTTTAATCTACTCAACGACATGCTGCTCCACTCTATGCCATTCTACTCCACTCTGCAAAACAACACTCAACTAAATGACATGCAACTCCACTCTACACCACTCCACTCTATGCCCCTCCAGTCTATGCCACTCTACTCCACTCTAAAACACTTGACTCACCGCCACTCAACTGTGCACCATTCCAGTTTTCGTCATTCCATTCTTCATCACTCTAATTCATGCCACTCCACTCTATGTCACTTCAATCTATGCAACAGCACTTTCACCAGAACTTTCTACTCCATGAGACTTTACATCCCAACACTCTATGCCATGACACTCAATGACACAACACTTTATGCCACTCCACTCTACAACACTCTTCTTCAATGTACACCACTCTACTACACTCTGTGACACTAAATGACACACCACTCCAAAACCCTCCTCTCTACGACACTCCACTTTTTAGCACTCTCCTCTACTCTACTCAATGACACTCCACTCCATGACACTCCACTCCATGATTCTCCACTCTACTGTAGAGCCTCTCCACTCTACAAAACTCTACTCCACTGTATACCACTCTACAACACTCTACTTGACAACATGTCACTTGATGATGCTCCACTCCATGACACGTCACTTAATGAAACTCAACTCTACAAAAATCCACTCTATGACAATCTGCTCCACTGTGTGCCACTCCTGTCTTCGACACCATACTCCACTCTAAATAAAATAAGATATCATTGTAGTAGTCTATTATTCACTTGCCATCTAATATGAAGCAACCATAAGGCACATGCTTAACTTACCTTACACTTACCATTTATGTCTATAATAATTGAAATTTTCTGCTTCTGATACCTGAAAAAATATGGTTAATATTGGTACAAGCTCTTTATCCTTTGAGATATTTAGTTAGTTATGAAAAGAACCTCTTTTGCTTCTTTTCTATTTTTAAAACAATTTTCTGCAAGTTTTTATTTTTTGAAATGTCAACATGATCAGCTAACAAAAAAAGTTTTAACAGCAAACAGGAGGATTAAAAAGGAAAGCGACCATTCGGTGAAAGTGCTCTATATAAATGTCCTATAACATAACATATAACATAACAATAGAAAGCTGAGGCTGCTGCACAGGACAATGGTGAGCCATGACTAACTCCCAATGTGTGGTCATATCCCTCTGTCCTGCGAGAATGACAGTATGGCACAGGTGAAAGAATGTTGCAGTGCTGCCATCCTGCTTGATGATTTCTCTATTCTGCTCAGTAGATGGATTGGCACCATATTACCAGGAGCAGTCAGTGATGCAGAAACACTTGCTCTGGCTAGTGGTGAAGTGGAATATACATCAGAAGAAGTTGAAGGTCCTACTGGAAGGACAGATGCAGTGGGCGGTGGTGGAGGTGCTGACAAAGCAGTAGAAGATGGAGGTGTCACAGTAGCAGAAGAAGTGGACACAGCCAAAGTTTTGACTTCGGCCACTTCAATTTCCTTCTGATGCCTTCTTTCGGGATGCTCCAACCTGGTGGAATACATTGCCTGCAGGTGTTTTCTCATTCCATGCTACCAAATGACTACTGCTGTATGTTCCCATAGGAGATGACCTTGTTGTATGGAGTGCAGGTTACCATTTTGGAGTTCACCTTTTTGCCCTCCACATGGCAAATAGAAAAAGTCCCACACAATTTACTCCTTTAGCTTTTTCCTTCACTGCACCACTTCTCCTACTGTAACTGCACCTCTACTTCCTCCTGCCACTGGTTCAGATCGGAGCTTCCGAATCCCCTCTACTTCCACGGACAGAGTGATTTCACAGTCACACGCGCACACACACATCACACGCTGGTGGGGCCCATAACACCAACATTCATCCTACCATTCTATCCGTGCCATGTATAAGGGGAAACACTTTCAATACCTAACCAATCTGCATATACCTTGAGGTCAATGACATCAACTAGTTGCTATAGATTTGGTGAAACATCATATTACACTGAATATTCAATAAACATGACAATAAAATAACCACCCGACACAGTAATTCAAACAGAATATTGTTTATCTAAAATTGTAAGAAAAGCCAATTAAATGCAAATTAATTTCTCTCATATTTACCTATTCTGGCTAAAAGTCGTTTTCTAAGTCAGAACTGGTCCTCAGCAAAATAGTTAAAGTTTCTAGCCGTCATGTAGAGTCACCGTCCTCTCCGTCAGCATCGGGACCTCTGATCATTGGTTCGGGAAGAAGTGGCGCTAGACCTCTCTAGTCTACTAATATTTATACCAAATTTACATTCCAAATGTTGCAATCATATCTTACAAAAACAGTCGAATGGCGGAAATTATGTCGTCTTGGTACATTGGGATACAACGATAGATTTTCTCACGTATTGATGGTCACAAATAATGAATAGAAATTAGGAGTCCATGACTAATTTGTTACTTCTACGGATGTCTCTTTAGGATAAAATGTATCTCATCCTTGGGACCATTATAAGTTCATCAGGTCAGATTTTGGATTCGCAACAAATCTTCACGTTCAGGGGCATCTGGCACCTCTCCCAGATTTGTCATCATGTTCATGGCTTTTCAGTTCAATTTGAGGACAAGGTCACAGTCAGCGCAAAGCCTCCTTTCAATATTCATCTACTCAAATGCAGGCTGCGGGTGGTAGCCATTTTCTAGCAGGCCACAATGGTCAACTTAAGTAAAAAGAAACACAAAACATAATTACTGCATGGAAATGATTATACAGTGTTATTCCCCTGCTAATACCCTTATGTGTATGTATTTATCTAGCCATTTGCGACATCAAAAGCCATTAATGCATATTAATTATAAGCGCAAAACACAATAACATCACATAAGCAACATCTATTCTGTCAGTTTGCTCACCAACTTAGTTCACTTATTATTTTAGCCATGCAATAGCATTCCCACGTGTGATTCTTCTGTTAATAAGGTTGGTTAGACAAGACTCAACAAATCTTTAGTAATTACTAAATAATCAGTAGTACTTTTAATAAAACATACGAAAATGAAACAGGTAATTGGTTTAAAAGTAAAAAACACTGCTCCATCAATCCCCCCTTTGGTGATATCTTATCACCACAAAAATCAAAACCCAAAAATCAATTTAATTTCCCCCTTTGAAGAAATTCAAAATATCTTCTTGTTCATTTTTTTAAACCCTTGTTTCCATATCATCTTCTCTTTTAGTTTCTATATACATGCTTTCCCTCAATTCTTCTAATTCTATTTCTTGTGGATCTCTTTCTAGTTTCTTTTGTCTCTTTTTAACATTTTCTCGTGTTATTTTCTTTCTATTTCTTCTGTATCTACAACACATACACCCTAATCTAAGAATTAATAGTGCAACAATTACACACATTAATGGAAATAATATCTTACCAAAAATGGTACTACCTATTTTAGCTACAAAATTCTTAATAGCAATCATCTTATTAGCCATTTTAGTCCAGATACTTTCAGCTTCCAGTGGTACTAATTCTTCATGCAAATCAGTAATATTTTTGATATAGACTTTTAGATCTTTGCTTTCGTCAGGAATGTAAGTGCAACAATGTTGAACTTTCAGCATTCCACAGACTCCACCCTCTTTTGCCAATAGAATGTCAAGGGCAAGTCGATTTTGCATCGCCATAGCGCGTAAAGCAACCATTTCAGTATTTACCAAAAGAAAGCCTCCAGCGGTGCTTGTTGACAAGCGATCTACCACTGTTGACAGCTTCCGAATGCCATATGCATTCAATGAAATTCCCACTGCTGGTATTAAAGCTCCAAAAATATCTCCTACAATTTCTGTCCATGTTTCTCTTCTATAGCGTGTTAACTGATTAGTATGTTCAGCATCGTCTACTTTATCCATGTGAAAAATCTTTGGAAAGACCAGGCCAACATAACATGTGCCAAACCAATGGTCGGGCAAACGGTAATAAGCCTTGTTCCTACAAATATAATACACTCCCGGAAAAACTGGATCTTCTCCTCCTCTAAATCCCCATCCGGTTGCAATAAAGTATGTATCATGGCACTCACTAGTCCCTATGAAATAATAATCATACTGGGATCTCTTCCTGGTAATGCATAGTTTGCCTTTCTGTGGTGCATCTATAGCCATAGTTGGACTGGCTCCATTTTTCAACTCTTTTTCCTTCTCAATATCCCACACTGTTTCACTCATTTTATGCCCTTCTGCTTTCTTGTGCATGTTCAACCTTCTTCTCTCGACCATGTCTAGAAAAGTTTTCTCTTCTTCTTTCAAACTGCAGGTTAAATTATTTCTAAAAACATATTCTAATGTTAATTCTCTGGTTTCTAAAAAAATCTCACCTAAAGTGTTAGCTTCTTTAGCAGGATTCAGTTCTTTATTCATAGGCAGTTGCCCAAGAATATTATCTACATTAGACATATTATAATCTAATTTCCCTAATTGATAAAATATACTAATCAACACACTACATGAAATTCCATACGTAGCCGGAAGGTGATTATAAGTCACTCCCTCCGAAACAGAAGCAGGTAATTGCATACAGACGTAGCAATCCCTTACATCCCTTGTCTTTACATATTCGTACAATAATTTTGAAAACACATTGCTAGAAAATCATTAATAGACCTATCTTTATGTATATATACATTGCTAGTTCTAGTTGAAACTATCTTCTGTGAACTCTTCCCTATGTTAGTCCTGTTCCCTGTATGTCCTTCTAAAGTGTCTATGGTTACTCTAAAAGAGATCAGTAGAGCAAGCACGCTCCAAAGCAGCATTAATAATCCTGTACAGCAGCAGCACATCTTGCACCATCTTTTCATGAAGGTACATCTACTTTGATTATTCTCAGTGTTAGCCATCTTATTAATTTGACCGTGTCTTTTGACTTAGCCTCTTCTACTCCACTACCGAACTTTTTAGGGCAGCAAGTACCCACCAGATTATTACAATCTATTAGTTATAATTTTTACTTCTTTTTTTTTTCTTTCTTCTCCAAATGATTTCTTTTGGATTTATTCAATTTGGATTTTCATCACTTTTCACTGTTTCTTCATCATCATCAAACTGTATTAGGTCCTGAACATCCGTCTCTTCTCCAATGTCGGACAAGATAACTCTCAGGATTCCCACTGCTTCTTCTTCCTCAACCACTTTCAGTAAAGCCTCCTCTGGACTTCCTTGACTGTCTGCCTCTTCACCTTGTTCAGGCAGTGCCACATAGGTCCATTCTGGTGACTTATACTTCCGGTTTGGTTTTCTGATTCTTTTAGTTCCTTCAGATATTTTTGTTTCTTCTTCTTTCGTTTGGTTTTGACTTGACACTTCGTTCACCTGTTCAGCTTTCGAGGAGTTAACTCGTGTCAGTCAATATCTCAGTCTCTTTATCTTGTTGGGCCAAAGATCTCCTTTAGCATTTCTCTTTTGTTTTCCCTCTTTATTGTTTCTTACTCCAATCCAAGTTCTCTTTCTCAGAACTTGTCCTCCATGTATCTCATTTTCACTTTCATGAGATTCTGTCTCAGTTGCTTCTTGTTCATCAACAGTTTTCTCTTTTCCAACAACTTCCTTTTCTCCAACAGTCTCTTTTTCCACCAATTGAGATTTCCCTACTTCTGTCCCTCTTCGGGTCTCCGACACGCAATCTTCTGGCTGTCTACTTGTCCCTTCACCTAGCTTGTTGTCAATGTTCCCTACACCTCCTCGGGGTTTTTCCGCAATCTGTCCCTCTCTTTCTTTTTCTGTCCCTTCTTCTTCAAGAGTCCAATTATCTCATTTGACTCAGGTGTCACCTCTGTTGGAATGTTTTTTTCTTTTCTTTCTTTCTTTTTGTGTCCGTCACTGTTAGTTGGAATTTCAGGCACTTCTTCAGAATCTGGACTTCTCTCTGAAGTTTGCAATGTTCTTTTCAGAATTTCTTCTGGTGGGACAAAAGCTTCTCTTGACTCACTTTCCCCCCTTTCAGGATTCTTTTTCCTTTTTACTGCCTCACTGTCTGCATCATCACTGGAATCTGATTCTTCGAAGTATTCTTTTCCAGTGCCGTCACTTGGGTTTGGAACTCTCAGAGTGTGACATGCATGTATCCAATTTTTCACTCCAGCACACTTCACAGCAGTTGCTGTGGTCAGAATGACTTGTCTTGGCCTTCCCCACCTTGGAACCAGGCAATTCCTCCTTCTGTGGACTTTTATTCTTACCCAGTCCCCTGGGCTCAGATCATGGGCTGGTTTCTTTTCAAGTGTGGTGGCGTCTTCTCCAACCTGGTGAAACACAGAATGAACTGCGTCAGCCAGGCCCTTACAGTAATCCAAAATCATGTCATCAGTTATAGTCATCAGCTTGTTGACTGGCACAAACGCATGTCTCATAGCACGTCCCATGATAATTTCATGTGGACTCAAACCTGTTGTTCTGTCTGGAGTAGACCTAATTGTCATCAGGACTAGAGGCAAGACATCAGGCCATTTCATTCCTGTGGCCAGGCACATTTTGCCAATTCTGTTTTTGATGGTACCATTCAATTGTTCAACCACACCAGAAACCTCTGGTCGGTAGACACAATGTAGCTTCTGCTGTACCCTCAATGCTTCACAGATCAAACCCATGATTTCATTATAAAAATGTCCTCCTCTGTCTGATTCAATGGTCACTGGGAACCCATACCTTGGGATGAATTCTCTTAACAGTAGCTTGGCCACTGTTATCCCATCATTTCTTCTTGTTGGATATGCCTCCACCTACCTGGAGAACAAACAGACCACCACCAGGACATACCTCAATCTGTTGACTTGGGGCATTTCTATGAAATCTATCTGCATTCTTGTGAAGGGTCCTCCCTCCCTGCCTATTGTACCTAGGCTCACCACTGTTCTCGTTCCAGGGTTGAATTGCTGACATATCAGGCATCACTGATAGAGACTCTCTGCTATCAGCCTGAATTTTGCATTGTACCAGGTCTGCTTAAAGGCTCTTATCATAGCATCCCTCCCCAGGTGTCCCTGGCCATGATACATCCGTGCCATTGTTGACAACATGCTATTGGGCATGACTGGTCTTCCATCCCTATAGACCCACACGTGGTCTTTTTCCCTTGGTGCACAACCTGCTTTCACCCAATCTTTCATTTCCTCATCTCCTGCTTCATCCTGCAACTGCTTCACTTCCTCCCATGTACCCACCACATTAGTAAACATTAAGGAACAAGAAGACATTTCTCTTTCTTTACTCCGGTTAATGGAATGATTATTCCTTGCACAATACTGTGCTATGTCATTGGCAAATCAGTCAGGTGACAAAATCATCACCTTGACCATGTGCAGCACATTTTACAACTGCTAGTTCTTTAGGCAGCTGTATCGCCTCAAGCAATTTTCCAACCACTTCAGCATTCTTTATGGGAGTTCCACTTGAGGTCAGGAAACCTCTTTGTAGCCATAGCTGGCCAAAATCATGGACAACTCCGAAGCCATACTGGCTGTCAGTCATTACAGTCACTCTCACATTTCTTCCAATCTTGCAAGCCTTTGTTAGTGCCACCAATTCTGCCACCTGAGCGGATTTAACTCCTTTCAAAGGTGATGCTTCCACAACTCCTGAAACTGTACACACAGCATATGCGGCACTCAGTGTTCCTTCATCCGTTCTCAAGCAAGATCCATCCACAAACAACACATGATCACTCTCAGGCAGTGGCAGATCTCTTATGTCTGGTCTTGGTTTTGTACAGTAATCCAGCACATCCAGGCAATCATGATCAACTTCATCTCTCACTCCCACACTTTCAGCATCAGGCAACAGTGTTGCTGGATTCACATTCACACATCTCTCCAGGCTCACATTTGTTGCACCAAGAATGACTTTCTCATATTTAGTCAGCCGACTATGAGACATGAACTGTGTCCGGCTTCTTGTTAAAAGGATTGCCACATCATGAGGTACGAATACCCGTACAGGATATCCCATTATAATTCCCTCACTTTGTTCCAGACTCCTGCATGTAGCAGCTACTGCTTTCAGGCAACCTAGTAAACCCACAGCTACTGGGTCGAGTGTTGATGAGAAGTATGCAATTGGCCTCCTCAGACGTCCATGTTTCTGGATTAACACTGAAAGTGCACATCCATTTCTCTCACTACAGTACAGCTCAAATTATTTTTCGTAATCTGGCATTCCTAGAGCAGGAGCATCACATAGCCTGTTCTTTAATTCTTTGAATGCTGCCATTTCTTCTGGGTTTAATTCCAATGGGTCTTTCACCTCACTTTTTGTCAATTTAATCAGTGGCTTGGCAATCAGGGAAAAGTTACTTATCCACTGACGACAGTAACCAACCATTCCCAGGAACATTCTTACTTCTCTTTGTGTCATTGGGGCTCTCATCCCTCTGATGATTTTAATCCTGTCAATGGTCACTTTCCTCAGGCCTTTCTCAATATTATGTCCCAGATACTGGACTTCTCTTTTGCAGAATTGCAATTTGGCTGGAGATACCTTTAATCCTCCATCTGCCAAGTGATTCAGTAAAGCAATGGTGTCTACTTCACAGACTTCACGTGTTTTTGATGCCACAAGCAGGTCATCAATGTATTGGACCAAAACCGAATTTTCTCCAGGGATTTCTTCAGCAATTGATTAAATATCAAAGGGCTCTCTGTATACCCCTGTGGAATTCAGCACCATGCCAAAATTCGCTCTCCAAATCTAAATGCAAAAATCGGCTGGCTGTCGTGATGCAACGGGATTGAAAAGAAAGCATGGCACAAATCAATTACTGTGTACCATTCTGCATCATGGGGAATCTGATACAAAATCACTGATGGATTTGGCACAATTGGACAACATGACACAACAATCTTGTTAATTTTTCTCAAATCTTGTACTATACTGAACTTTCCATTGGGTTTCTTCAGTCCCATTATTGGTGAATTACATGGGCTGCTAAATATTTCTCTTAACACCCCCTGTTGGATCATTTTCTCAATTATGGGTGTTATTCCTTCAATTATTTCAGGTGTCAGTCTGTATTGTGGAATGTTTGGGTAAACCACTCCCTCTTTTACAGTAATTTTTACTGGATCTACATTTCTCATCAGGCCCACATCTTCTCCAGTAAAATCCCAAACTGCTGCTTTTACTGTCTGTTTTAATTCTGGGGGTAATGCATCTGTATTAAACACAGCATATGTCCCCATAGCCTCACATTCCCTGTTATCCAGGGTCATTCTGTATAGGACATCCTCATCTGGTGTCTCAAAGGTTATTCCATCTGGAGTACAGAAAATAGTGCAATTCATCTTGCACAGTAGGTCCCTACCTAGCAAGTTCACAGGACTAGTGGCACACACCACAAATCGGTGCATGTCTGAAAATTTCCCTATTCTAACCCTTACTGGTTCAGTAAGATGAGTTTTGATCTGTGTTGGACACACCAACTACTTGGATTGCTTCATCCGAGAGAGGAAGATTCTTTATATCAGCTGACGTGACAGTTGATCTGGTAGCTCCTGTGTCAACTAGAAAAGTAACACTTTCACCATTGATTTTCCGATCTACAAAAGGTCCTGCCTGGTCTATTTCTAGAGTTGCGCCAAGTACGCACTCTTCCTCCTCTCTTCGGCACCGTCAGAAGTCTCCCTCAGAATCACTTCCCTCATTCCTTAGCCAATATTGTGACACAGCGCTTGCGCGTTTTGGCTTGTTTACCTGTTCTTCATCGTAGAACCCCGAATCCTGGCTGTACTTCTGGGATCCTCTTCTTTGTGGCAAGGGTGGTTTTGGCACCTGATTCTGCTGCTTAACAGCCTTCTGCTGTTGCTGATGCTGACCACACCCCTCACTCTGCACCTGTGAATTCAATGATGGATTGTCATCATTAGTAGACGGTGGATTCTTACACTCGGATTTCCAGTGCCCTAATTTTCCACAGTTGTGGCAGGGAAACCTTTTCTTTGCTTCTTCAATATTGCCTTTCCCTTTTCCTGTGCCAAATCTGGGTTTATTTCCTGGGTTATTTGCTTGTTCAGCCAACTGAGCCTCCTGTCTTTCTGCAACTTTCACCTGTGCCCACATTGCCTTTTCTTTCAGTTTCCTTTGCTTTGCCTCAATTTCATCACTGAAGTATTTTGCATGTCTCAGGATCTCATCAATCTTTTTGCTCTGCCAGTCTACGGTATGCTGCCTTATCATTTCACTGATTTCAAGTCGCAAGCCATACACAAATCTATATACAAAATGGCTCAAATCCTTGTCACCCACATGTTCCTCTCCACTGAACTGTTTGAAAGCCAGTATTAGTCTTTCATAGTAAGCATGGACTGATTCTTTCACTTCTTGATGTGTTCGATCTATTTTAACCCAGTCTGTTTCCTTGGGGGGTATCTTATTTTTCAGGAAAGCCATAACCTGCTCATACTTTTTCATGACCTCCGGGTCTGGAGCTCCTGTCTTTGGATCTCTTGGGTATTCTTTAGTGGGCCAGTCTATGACTATTTTACATTCTGCCCACAAGTCTGCTGGTATAATTATATCAAACAGACTATTCAGGTCGATCCACAGCACTTTTGACAACTTCACAAATCTGTCAACCTGTCTATACCACTCGACGGGCTTCTCTCTTAGTCGAGGGAAATCATTTGTAAATGACAAAATATCTTGTCTGGTCCATGGGACATGTACGTACCCTCCTCCTGGAATCTCCCTCATGGGATAAGCTGTCACTGCTTTCTCCTTTTCTTTCATAGGGAATGTTGAGTAAGTTCTGTCTGCTGCATCCTCTCGTTTTCTATACCATCTATCTTTCCATCTCTCCACATCTCCCCATTTTCTCAGCAAAGCAATCATCTCCTTAATCTGCCCTGTTCGGCCTGCATTATTCAGATTCTCAATGTCCTTATCGGTAAAATCCACTCGGTAAGGCTTTTGTAAAGCTTTTACCTTCTCCATGTCGATTCCCATTTCACTGGCTATTCCTTTCAACCTGTCATGTATGTTCTTTGCTCTCCATGTGATACTTTTACACAGAAGTAGGATTTCCCCTTCCTGATAATTTTTCAGCATTTCTGTAGGGACTGTTCCTACAATCAGCTCCTCCATTTCCATACGTATTCTAGCTACATCAATTCCCTGGGATTCCTTTTCTTTCCTCTGCAGAGCTTTCAGCCAATCATTCAAATCTTCCGCAGTTATCCCTGTGGATTTTTCTGCACCCCCTGGTTCTGTCACTCTTTGTGGTTCTAAGATCGATCCTCCAATCATTCTGTTCCCTTCCACACAACCGGAATTCAAACCTGAGTTAGTCTGCACATTCAACTCTCCTCCACATATGGTATGTCTCCACTGATTGTCTCCTGATCTCCACTGATTTTCTCCCGTTCTCATTTCAGCCTGCTCTGGAGGAACAATCAATCTGTTGCCTACATATGGAACTGTCAAACCACCTTCACCAACCCTCTGCTTTTCGAAAACACTCATAACCGGACCTATTGTTACAGGCACCGTAACTGCTTCAAGATTTTTAGTCAGTTCTCTGATTTTCTCTGTCAATTCAAATGTGGTTCTTGCTAGTTCTCTGGTCTTTTCATCCTCAATTTCATTCTCCCTTTCTCTCTCTCTCTCTCTCTCTCTCTCTCTCTCTCTCTCTCTCTCTCTCTCTCTCTGCAAGAGAATTACTGCTTTTCAACTCAGGGGTCATGACTTCTGTTTTTATAATCCGCAGAGTGTCTTTCATTGGGGTAATTGATGTTCCTACCTCTGGTTCTCGTTTATACGGGGGTGGTCTTTTGTAGAACATGTCATCTAAGACATCATCATCAGACTCATTCGACCCATACCTCCTTGTTTTTACATTATGTTCTTTCTCTGTACACCTTTTCCCTTCTGTCTCCTCTGCAGTTCTTACAGGATATAATCCCTCAGTCATACTGGCATATCGCCATCTTTTCATCCGATCATGATGAGTTTCGCGATCATACTTTCGCCCAAACATATACCTGTAATTTCCTCCACTCCTCTGCTTTTCTCGCTCGTACACTTCATCTTCCCATTCAGTCAATGCATCAAACTGCGTTGGCCTAGACCGAGGCTCTAGACTCATCATCCTCTCCCGTAAATTTCTCATTATGGCCAGATTAAATGAGCCATGCTCTGGGAAAGCTAAAACTCCATCCTCTTTAGTATACTTTACCCAGTTGTCTAACCAAATACAGGTATGATACCCATATTTCGCAACCATGAAGGATGCGGGGGTTTTTATCGGAGGAAGTAACTGTCCTTCCCTAGTCACAATATCCTTATCCTTGTCAAACCAGTTCTTAACCTTACTAAACAAGGATTTCTTTTTTCTTTTCCCCAGCGTGGTAATACATTTTCTTATTTTCCACAACCCTTTTGTCTTTACTACAACTGTACGATCTCCTGTCCAATTGCAGCGCGACTCACACTAACGCACCAATCCTGGAGCGTCTACGTCACTGACTCAGTCCACGAATCCCAGCGCGACTCACACCAACGCACCAATCCTGGAGCGTCTATGTCACCCTGTATGTCTCCCAATCCTTGAGCGGCGTACACTAGCACACCAATCACCGTGCTTCCACCGTTCTAACCCACTGTCCAATCACAGCGCGGTCTTCCTGACGTCAGCAGTCGCTGCAGCAGCTTCTGCTCCTGTCTCCTGTCTCTCTCGTCTACCCCTCCTTTACAAAACTACTCGGTAGACTTTGTTTCAATTTCTACGAGTCTGTTAGTTACAACATACAAACATCTCCATTGTCTGCTTCGCTAGCCACAGAACAGCAAAAGACCTTTCCCATGAGAATTCTGCCTTTCCCGAGAGAAGAGCTTACCTCTGCCCTTCTACGGAATTGTTACTTCCGTTGATAAAGTAGCACATCCCTCTACTCTACCCTTCTAACAAGCACCAATTAACTGCTTTCTCCGGAATGCTCCTAAGAGTTTCACAATTAACCAGAATGCCTTCTCATTCACGCACTTTCACACCAGAAAATGTAGTACATTCACAAAGAATTCTGTCTTTCCCGAGAACAGCGAACAGTCTGTCCTACTATAGAATTATATCACACGTTAACAAAACAGCGCTTACCTCTGCTCTGTCCTTCTAGCAAGCTCTGAAAATACCTATTACCTTTCTAGTGATAAGCGTTACCGGAATGCCATAAGGATCCCTGATACCTAAGACCAGAACTTCACAGATAACCTTCGCTATCATATACACTTCTCTCACACAGAAAATACGTTTCTAATGGTAACACACGGCGATGCTACCTCACCGAACCCAGACAATGCGACGCGCAACTTCAATTGTCACACGTTTTTCCCCTGTCTACATACAGGGCTAACAATCCCGCCTTTTTCCAAGAGCAGCACTCCCTCTGCCCTACTACGGAACTGTCAACGACTTCCTACGTCCCAGAAGCCGTACACACTACATAAAACTCAATACGACTTCAACATATAGTGTTAGTACAAACATCGATATCAATCAATAATCAATAAGGTTATATACACGCAAATTCACCAGATCAAAACAATAGTTAACCATCATTCTGTTACCAAGAAACTGGTGCAGATCGGAGCTTCCGAATCCCCTCTACTGCCACGGACAGAGTGATTTCACAGTCACACGCGCACACACACATCACACGCTGGTGGGGCCCATAACACCAACATTCATCCTACCATTCTATCCGTGCCATGTATAAGGGGATACACTTTCAATACCTAACCAATCTGCATATACCTTGAGGTCAATGACATCAACTAGTTGCTATAGATTTGGTGAAACATCATATTACACTGAATATTCAATAAACATGACAATAAAATAACCACCCGACACAGTAATTCAAACAGAATATTGTTTATCTAAAATTGTAAGAAAAGCCAATTAAATGCAAGTTCATTTCTCTCATATTTACCTATTCTGGCTAAAAGTCGTTTTCTAAGTCAGAACTGGTCCTCAGCAAAATAGTTAAAGTTTCTAGCCGTCATGTAGAGTCACCGTCCTCTCCGTCAGCATCGGGACCTCTGATCATTGGTTCGGGAAGAAGTGGCGCTAGAGTCCATGACTAATTCGTTACTTCTACGGATGTCTCTTTAGGATAATATGTATCTCATCCTTGGGACCATTATAAGTTCATCAGGTCGGATTTTGGATTCGCAACAAATCTTCACGTTCAGGGGCATCTGGCACCTCTCCCAGATTTGTCATCATGTTCATGGCTTTTCAGTTCAATTTGAGGACAAGGTCACAGTCAACGCAAAGCCTCCTTTCAATATTCATCTACTCAAATGCAGGCTGCGGGTGGTAGCCATTTTCTAGCAGGCCACAATGGTCAACTTAAGTAAAAAGAAACACAAAACATAATTACTGCATATAAATGATTATACAGTGTTATTCCCCTGCTAATACCCTTATGTGTATGTATTTATCTAGCCATTTGCGACATCAAAAGCCATTAATGCATATTAATTATAAGCGCAAAACACAATAACATCACATAAGCAACATCTATTCTGTCAGTTTGCTCACCAACTTAGTTCACTTATTATTTTAGGCATGCAATAGCATTCCCACGTGTGATTCTTCTGTTAATAAGGTTGGTTAGACAAGACTCGACAAATCATTAGTAATTACTAATTAATCAGTAGTACTTTTAATAAATCATACGAAAATGAAACAGGTAATTGGTTTAAAAGTAAAAAACCCTGCTCCATCACCACAACTTAACATGATGATCTCCTTCAGCCATTACAGGCATTGAAAAGATGCAAAATTATTTCCGATATTCAATCTTCCAGGCAGCACAACCTTCTCCTTGGAAGAATTCAAAATGAATGAGGAAAAGGGGTATACACTTCCTCTTTCCCACAATTGACAGAGTTCTAATCTAAATAAACTCTGTTTTACAAAAGCTAAAGTAATGCAGCATATAGTTCACAAACCACGGTTACAATACTAACACATATGCTCCAGTGGTACCGCGGTACAATCGAGGAGCCACTATTGAAAGCAAAATGGTCACGCAGATGAAGCTTGTGATCAGAATGAACTTTGACGTACTTCAAAGTACTGTGGTACCAAATCAAATCAATTAAATAGGTAATAGTATAATAAACAATATTGCATGATTAGAATCAAATATTTTGAAAATATAAAAAAACTTAAAAATTCTATGAAAAAAAATCTAAATTCTGAGGATAAGTTATAGTTAGGAAAAAAATAATAAGTTATTTGTATAAAAACCAGCTTAAACTACACAAAATATAGAAGTTCTAAAGTTATAGTAATGACTTAAAGTTATAGCTTGATCACCATCCAAATTTTACTATAACTTGCACACCTCTGTAGACAGTGATGTCAACTCGCTACGTAGACTAAATGAATTATAACTTGTCCCTCTACCATGCACAATGTTATCATACATAATGTCATTTGACATGTCATCAGTGCTGTTATGAATGGTTTGATTTATTATGTTATAAGTGATAAAAAGGGTATAGGCAGCAGATGGCGAAAGTGCGAGTTGTAGTTCAGCCATGGTTCAGGCAGGCCTTCCAAGCGTAGTCTACTTTCATTCCACAGTTACCACATGATGTAATTGATATATCATCTTAATGTATAGTGAATGATCTAAAGAAATTGCCGTCTCACATTCTATCTAAAGAAAGGAAGGAGTTTAGATACAAAAGACCTCAATACAATGAGGCTCGGAAAGCTTCATAAAGCAGTTCGGAGGCTTTCCGAGCCTCATCACGGTTTCAAAACGGAAATCCTCATTATAATTGAGGCTGTCAGTTTTGAAACCAGTCCGACATTCTGGCTCACTTTCAACAGACTCAAAGAGCATGTCTGCCAATCGGAACCAGCACATAATCCCTATGGATGGCGTTTTATGCCATCTTGCTTATGATGGTAAGCTTGGTACAAACTATGGTATTTATTTAATTAATTAATTTTTTTAAAAGTGTTTTATATAGCGCTGGCTAGACCCGAAGGTATCAGAACGCTTTACATAAGGTTCCACAAAGTTGCAAACTTACATCAGTTACAAGTTACCAAAGATATCAGTAAAAACATTTAAGGAGCATAGAAGAAAAGGAAAATGGGGTGGGAAAGGGAGAGGGGGTAAGGGAAAAAGGGGTAGGGTATAGATACGATGGAGAGACAAAGGGGAAGTTTGCCCAAGGTCCGGCTGGGTAGGCGACGGCCGAGGGGGAATCCGCAGCCCATCTCCTCTTGAGCTATCAGGTGGCTCCACCGGGCATCAGTCAAATAGCTAGGTCTCAACAGAAATACATTAAAGGGATAGAAGGCAAGAAGAAGGGAGCATAGAGGGGGAAGGGGGTAGGGTGAAGGAGTAGGAGGGGGTACGACAGAGAGACGAAGGAACGTCTGCCCAGAGTCTGGCTGGGTAGGTGACGGCTGAGGGGGAATCCACAGCCCATCTCCTCTTCAGCTAACAGGTAGCTCCACCGGGCATCAGTCAAATAGCAGGGTCTCCATGGTCGAGGGAATGTTCAAGGAGAACATGTCCTGGAGGGAGAGCAGGATCCAGGTCAGGTGAGGGATGTGGTTAAGATCAGGTGGATGACCAGTTCTAATGTCCTGGAGTGGTAGAGCATCATGGAGAGACCAACTGAGGCGGCCAACTTGAGGTCAGGCAGGGGGTTGTGGCCATGGTGTTAATTTCAGTCTTGACGTCCGCCAGGGACGCTAACAGGTCTTCCTTGGTCAGCACCATTTCAGATTCAACACTCTCCTGGTCGCCCACCTGTTTTTTCCCCGCCTGTGTGAATTAGTTTGACACCTTAATTCTGGCTATTTTAGGTGGCATCGATGCGATCACTGCCCACCGCCAGGGAGTCCCGGGCCGCGCAGTTCTCCAGGGGATCCCTCTCTGTGTTGTGGGGGTCAGTCGCGCTTGTGGAGAGGTGACTCTGGTGTGTGCCTAGGTCCTTCTTTGTGTCTGAAATGGTGGGTCTCCTCGAGGTGGAACTTAGCAGTGGCTCATGGCTGCCATCTCAGGGTCAGGCAAGAGCTGTGTGTGTTACTGAGTCTCACTGTACCTGGGCCTTCTTAAAATCCTTCTAAGACTTTTCAGGGTGCCTCAGTAAAGCTCTCCCTTACCCCCAGGCACTTCAGGGATATCTCCTGTGATATCTCCTGTGTGGGGGGTTCCGACTGCCATTTTGGGTTCAGGTGGGCCGAAATGAGCACTGTTCCTCCCTCCCAGCGGCCGTTTTCTTGGTCCCCTCTCTCTGAGAGGGCGAGGGATCAAGGTTGATGAGACCCAGGGAGCTCCCAGCAGCCTTCTGACCCCCTCGGGACTCTTTATCGCCCACCAGTAAGCCCTCCGGTGTTCATGTCTCCCGCAGCTCTTCTCTGTGTACTTGCTCACCGAGCCACCTCAATGGTACCGGAGGCAAAACAACCCATCTGAAAAAACACCACATGATCCAGTGAGAGGCGCACATTAGTGGCCAAAAAAGTAAAACTGCACCCATTGCTGTTGGTGAGGATGAGGAAGTGGAAGAAGATATGATCGCAGTGGAAAGTGAACAGGAGGGAGACATGTTCTCTGGTACACAAAGTAGCCCTGTCCCCAGCAGTGCAGGGGTACCGCCCATATCCTCATCAGCCTCAGCAACATCTCAGTGGCACCATAGTAAGAGTCAGGCTGAGACACCAAGGCAACAGAGTACCACAATGAAAAAAGTGCCTCACTGAGCTAAACAACATCTGGGTTCAAGAAGTCACCTGCATCAGTGGATCCAGAAAGAAAAGAAAACAGCCTTCTATTATCAGCCTGCTTTGGTCAGAGGGGCTGTACGAACGCAACCACCCTATGGCACGATTGTACAATGCGAAGCTGGCGAAAATGTTAGTGCTGGAACTTCTCCCTTTTTCTTTTGTGGAATGGGATGTTTTCTAGAATTTGTGACAGCCATCTCCCAAAAATGGAAGGTTCCCAGTCGGTCCTATTTCACCAGAGTTGCTGTTCCAGCACTACATCACGACGTGCTGGAATTGCTTGAACAAGCTTTGCAGCAGAGTGCTGTTCACAATATCCACCTGACAACAGACATGTGGACCCATTGCCAAGCCACTGATTACATGTGCATCACTGCACACTGGATCTCTTTTGTGGGGGTTAGAGAAAAGATATCTGCAGCAGGTGTTGTTGACACTGCTGAGATTTTTAATGCTACTCGTAAACATGCAACTATAGCCATTTTTGCCATGGAGAAATCTCATACTACTGCAAACATTTTGGAAGAGGTTAACAGCAAGGTCTTTGAATGGCTGCACCCAAGAGGGCTTAGCATTGGTTTTGTTGCCACAGACAATGGCAGTAATATAGTTAAGGCCATTCGCAATGGGGGCTATTTCAGGGTCCTGTGTTTGGCGCACTGCATTAAAATCATTGTTAAAGACTTTCTGAAAAAAGAAGACCGAGTCAGGAACTTACTGACCACCTGCAGAAGAATATGCACACATTTCAGCCATTCTTTTAAAGTCAGGAAGCAGCTGAGGATCATTCAACGTGAGCATAGAATGCCAGTCAAATCACTCATCCAGGAGGTGCCAACACTTTGGAATTTAACTTATTACATGCTTGATCGTCTGTTTGATCAGTACACACCAATCAATAACTATGTCATGCAAAGACTAGGGGATACTACTGTGAAAGGCATGACCGTTGGGATGGACCAATGGGGCCTAGTTAAATGCCTGACAGAGATGCTACTTCCTTCATAGCTCTTCAAACATGAAGTCAACAAGGAGGACTGTACTATGGGCCAAGCTATCCCATTGTTGCAAATGCTGGAGCAATAGCTGAAGGCGGTGTCTGAATCATAAAAAGGTCCGGAGGAAAAAAAAGAAGCATATGAGTTGGTGGAGAGCTTAGCCTTTCGCTTAACTGAAAATACAAGGTGCAAACTAGCATTTTGTCAGACAAACATTACATTTGTGCCACAATTCTGGATCCACGGTACAAATCAGCACTGAACACTAAGACATGAATTCCTTTTTCAGAAGTGGATGTTGCCCAGTACAAAACTTGGATAGCTGAGGCAGCCAGTGATTTGGAAAAGGAACGGCTGGTGACTAAAGGTATGCTGCTCCAACCCACAACAAGTACTGCATCAGGGCATCTGGCATCAAGTTCAATTTCAGCGCCGGACGGCAATGTGTTTGGCTCACAGCAGTCACCAACACTATCAACAACAGCAAGAACCGGATCATCATCAGCCCCAGTAAAATATGTGAATCACATCAGGAAGATGAAGACAGCGACTTATGTGATGGAGGTAGTGTGTTAGATGATTACCTACCTCTGGTTGAATCACCAGAGTTTGAGGACGAGCTGTACTTCCCTGACAACTAGGCTTTCAACTTGTTACTTTCTTTCTCCATTATTTACTTTTATTATTTGTGTGTGTCTCTGTCTTTCTGGTTCGAATCACAAGATATCCATCACCACCGTCTGCACTTTTTACTGCCATATTGGAGTTGCAGCTGTACGCGTTTAAGTCCACTCCTCCGAGTCCTGCTCCATCCTCCTGACTCGCCCTAAATCCATTTCCCTAAAGCCAGATGATTATGTGGAGAATAGTACAAGAAATGTTGCCTTGTCGAGTCCCTCAAAAAGAAGTGGAACATGATGACTATAGCTTTCCTCCTTTCCGAGCCGAGAGAGACTGCCCCTTAACTTAAGATGAGAAGGAACAGGTAATGATGGTATGCCATGGAAGTGACTCAAGTCAATGTTTCCCTTCTTGTTGTTTAATAACAAAATTGTACTTCTTCTGCAGGCCGATCCATTGCATTTTTGAATATGGATCTGGAGGGACTCACTCGGTACACTACAGACTGAGTTGGACAACACCATAATGATGACCACATAGTATCTTCGCAGTTAGTCAGTTGTATCGGAGATGATTGATGAAATAACCCAGGACGTTTCAAATAACGAAGTGGCATAAAAGGTAAACAAGTCAATAACAAGGTGATGCTTCCACAACTCCTGAAACTGTACACACAGCATATGCGGCACTCAGTGTTCCTTCATCCGTTCTCAAGCAAGATCCATCCACAAACAACACATGATCACTCTCAGGCAGTGGCAGATCTCTTATGTCTGGTCTTGGTTTTGTACAGTAATCCAGCACATCTAGGCAATCATGATCAACTTCATCTCTCACTCCCACACTTTCAGCATCAGGCAACAGTGTTGCTGGATTCACATTCACACATCTCTCCAGGCTCACATTTGTTGCACCAAGAATGACTTTCTCATATTTAGTCAGCCGACTATGAGACATGAACTGTGTCCGGCTTCTTGTTAAAAGGATTGCCACATCATGAGGTACGAATACCCGTACAGGATATCCCATTATAATTCCCTCACTTTGTTCCAGACTCCTGCATGTAGCAGCTACTGCTTTCAGGCAACCTGGTAAACCCACAGCTACTGGGTCGAGTGTTGATGAGAAGTATGCAATTGGCCTCCTCAGACGTCCATGTTTCTGGATTAACACTGAAAGTGCACATCCATTTCTCTCACTACAGTACAGCTCAAATTATTTTTCGTAATCTGGCATTCCTAGAGCAGGAGCATCACATAGCCTGTTCTTTAATTCTTTGAATGCTGCCATTTCTTCTGGGTTTAATTCCAATGGGTCTTTCACCTCACTTTTTGTCAATTTAATCAGTGGCTTGGCAATCAGGGAAAAGTTACTTATCCACTGACGACAGTAACCAACCATTCCCAGGAACATTCTTACTTCTCTTTGTGTCATTGGGGCTCTCATCCCTCTGATGATTTTAATCCTGTCAATGGTCACTTTCCTCAGGCCTTTCTCAATATTATGTCCCAGATACTGGACTTCTCTTTTGCAGAATTGCAATTTGGCTGGAGATACCTTTAATCCTCCATCTGCCAAGTGATTCAGTAAAGCAATGGTGTCTACTTCACAGACTTCACGTGTTTTTGATGCCACAAGCAGGTCATCAATGTATTGGACCAAAACCGAATTTTCTCCAGGGATTTCTTCAGCAATTGATTAAATATCAAAGGGCTCTCTGTATACCCCTGTGGAATTCAGCACCATGCCAAAATTCGCTCTCCAAATCTAAATGCAAAAATCGGCTGGCTGTCGTGATGCAACGGGATTGAAAAGAAAGCATGGCACAAATCAATTACTGTGTACCATTCTGCATCATGGGGAATCTGATACAAAATCACTGATGGATTTGGCACAATTGGACAACATGACACAACAATCTTGTTAATTTTTCTCAAATCTTGTACTATACTGAACTTTCCATTGGGTTTCTTCAGTCCCATTATTGGTGAATTACATGGGCTGCTAAATATTTCTCTTAACACCCCCTGTTGGATCATTTTCTCAATTATGGGTGTTATTCCTTCAATTATTTCAGGTGTCAGTCTGTATTGTGGAATGTTTGGGTAAACCACTCCCTCTTTTACAGTAATTTTTACTGGATCTACATTTCTCATCAGGCCCACATCTTCTCCAGTAAAATCCCAAACTGCTGCTTTTACTGTCTGTTTTAATTCTGGGGGTAATGCATCTGTATTAAACACAGCATATGTCCCCATAGCCTCACATTCCCTGTTATCCAGGGTCATTCTGTATAGGACATCCTCATCTGGTGTCTCAAAGGTTATTCCATCTGGAGTACAGAAAATAGTGCAATTCATCTTGCACAGTAGGTCCCTACCTAGCAAGTTCACAGGACTAGTGGCACACACCACAAATCGGTGCATGTCTGAAAATTTCCCTATTCTAACCCTTACTGGTTCAGTAAGATGAGTTTTGATCTGTGTGTTGGACACACCAACTACTTGGATTGCTTCATCCGAGAGAGGAAGATTCTTTATATCAGCTGACGTGACAGTTAATCTGGTAGCTCCTGTGTCAACTAGAAAAGTAACACTTTCACCATTGATTTTCCGATCTACAAAAGGTCCTGCCTGGTCTATTTCTAGAGTTGCGCCAAGTACGCACTCTTCCTCCTCTCTTCGGCACCGTCAGAAGTCTCCCTCAGAATCACTTCCCTCATTCCTTAGCCAATATTGTGACACAGCGCTTGCGCGTTTTGGCTTGTTTACCTGTTCTTCATCGTAGAACCCCGAATCCTGGCTGTACTTCTGGGATCCTCTTCTTTGTGGCAAGGGTGGTTTTGGCACCTGATTCTGCTGCTTAACAGCCTTCTGCTGTTGCTGATGCTGACCACACCCCTCACTCTGCACCTGTGAATTCAATGATGGATTGTCATCATTAGTAGACGGTGGATTCTTACACTCGGATTTCCAGTGCCCTAATTTTCCACAGTTGTGGCAGGGAAACCTTTTCTTTGCTTCTTCAATATTGCCTTTCCCTTTTCCTGTGCCAAATCTGGGTTTATTTCCTGGGTTATTTGCTTGTTCAGCCAACTGAGCCTCCTGTCTTTCTGCAACTTTCACCTGTGCCCACATTGCCTTTTCTTTCAGTTTCCTTTGCTTTGCCTCAATTTCATCACTGAAGTATTTTGCATGTCTCAGGATCTCATCAATCTTTTTGCTCTGCCAGTCTATGGTATGCTGCCTTATCATTTCACTGATTTCAAGTCGCAAGCCATACACAAATCTATATACAAAATGGCTCAAATCCTTGTCACCCACATGTTCCTCTCCACTGAACTGTTTGAAAGCCAGTATTAGTCTTTCATAGTAAGCATGGACTGATTCTTTCACTTCTTGATGTGTTCGATCTATTTTAACCCAGTCTGTTTCCTTGGGGGGTATCTTATTTTTCAGGAAAGCCATAACCTGCTCATACTTTTTCATGACCTCCGGGTCTGGAGCTCCTGTCTTTGGATCTCTTGGGTATTCTTTAGTGGGCCAGTCTATGACTATTTTACATTCTGCCCACAAGTCTGCTGGTATAATTATATCAAACAGACTATTCAGGTCGATCCACAGCACTTTTGACAACTTCACAAATCTGTCAACCTGTCTATACCACTCGACGGGCTTCTCTCTTAGTCGAGGGAAATCATTTGTAAATGACAAAATATCTTGTCTGGTCCATGGGACATGTACGTACCCTCCTCCTGGAATCTCCCTCATGGGATAAGCTGTCACTGCTTTCTCCTTTTCTTTCATAGGGAATGTTGAGTAAGTTCTGTCTGCTGCTTCCTCTCGTTTTCTATACCATCTATCTTTCCATCTCTCCACATCTCCCCATTTTCTCAGCAAAGCAATCATCTCCTTAATCTGCCCTGTTCGGCCTGCATTATTCAGATTCTCAATGTCCTTATCGGTAAAATCCACTCGGTAAGGCTTTTGTAAAGCTTTTACCTTCTCCATGTCGATTCCCATTTCACTGGCTATTCCTTTCAACCTGTCATGTATGTTCTTTGCTCTCCATGTGATACTTTTACACAGAAGTAGGATTTCCCCTTCCTGATAATTTTTCAGCATTTCTGTAGGGACTGTTCCTACAATCAGCTCCTCCATTTCCATACGTATTCTAGCTACATCAATTCCCTGGGATTCCTTTTCTTTCCTCTGCAGAGCTTTCAGCCAATCATTCAAATCTTCCGCAGTTATCCCTGTGGATTTTTCTGCACCCCCTGGTTCTGTCACTCTTTGTGGTTCTAAGATCGATCCTCCAATCATTCTGTTCCCTTCCACACAACCGGAATTCAAACCTGAGTTAGTCTGCACATTCAACTCTCCTCCACATATGGTATGTCTCCACTGATTGTCTCCTGATCTCCACTGATTTTCTCCCGTTCTCATTTCAGCCTGCTCTGGAGGAACAATCAATCTGTTGCCTACATATGGAACTGTCAAACCACCTTCACCAACCCTCTGCTTTTCGAAAACACTCATAACCGGACCTATTGTTACAGGCACCGTAACTGCTTCAAGATTTTTAGTCAGTTCTCTGATTTTCTCTGTCAATTCAAATGTGGTTCTTGCTAGTTCTCTGGTCTTTTCATCCTCAATTTCATTCTCCCTTTCTCTCTCTCTCTCTCTCTCTCTCTCTCTCTCTCTCTCTCTCTCTCTCTCTCTCTGCAAGAGAATTACTGCTTTTCAACTCAGGGGTCATGACTTCTGTTTTTATAATCCGCAGAGTGTCTTTCATTGGGGTAATTGATGTTCCTACCTCTGGTTCTCGTTTATACGGGGGTGGTCTTTTGTAGAACATGTCATCTAAGACATCATCATCAGACTCATTCGACCCATACCTCCTTGTTTTTACATTATGTTCTTTCTCTGTACACCTTTTCCCTTCTGTCTCCTCTGCAGTTCTTACAGGATATAATCCCTCAGTCATACTGGCATATCGCCATCTTTTCATCCGATCATGATGAGTTTCGCGATCATACTTTCGCCCAAACATATACCTGTAATTTCCTCCACTCCTCTGCTTTTCTCGCTCGTGCACTTCATCTTCCCATTCAGTCAATGCATCAAACTGCGTTGGCCTAGACCGAGGCTCTAGACTCATCATCCTCTCCCGTAAATTTCTCATTATGGCCAGATTAAATGAGCCATGCTCTGGGAAAGCTAAAACTCCATCCTCTTTAGTATACTTTACCCAGTTGTCTAACCAAATACAGGTATGATACCCATATTTCGCAACCATGAAGGATGCGGGGGTTCTTATCGGAGGAAGTAACTGTCCTTCCCTAGTCACAATATCCTTATCCTTGTCAAACCAGTTCTTAACCTTACTAAACAAGGATTTCTTTTTTCTTTTCCCCAGCGTGGTAATACATTTTCTTATTTTCCACAACCCTTTTGTCTTTACTACAACTGTACGATCTCCTGTCCAATTGCAGCGCGACTCACACTAACGCACCAATCCTGGAGCGTCTACGTCACTGACTCAGTCCACGAATCCCAGCGCGACTCACACCAACGCACCAATCCTGGAGCGTCTATGTCACCCTGTATGTCTCCCAATCCTTGAGCGGCGTACACTAGCACACCAATCACCGTGCTTCCACCGTTCTAACCCACTGTCCAATCACAGCGCGGTCTTCCTGACGTCAGCAGTCGCTGCAGCAGCTTCTGCTCCTGTCTCCTGTCTCTCTCGTCTACCCCTCCTTTACAAAACTACTCGGTAGACTTTGTTTCAATTTCTACGAGTCTGTTAGTTACAACATACAAACATCTCCATTGTCTGCTTCGCTAGCCACAGAACAGCAAAAGACCTTTCCCATGAGAATTCTGCCTTTCCCGAGAGAAGAGCTTACCTCTGCCCTTCTACGGAATTGTTACTTCCGTTGATAAAGTAGCACATCCCTCTACTCTACCCTTCTAACAAGCACCAATTAACTGCTTTCTCCGGAATGCTCCTAAGAGTTTCACAATTAACCAGAATGCCTTCTCATTCACGCACTTTCACACCAGAAAATGTAGTACATTCACAAAGAATTCTGTCTTTCCCGAGAACAGCGAACAGTCTGTCCTACTATAGAATTATATCACACGTTAACAAAACAGCGCTTACCTCTGCTCTGTCCTTCTAGCAAGCTCTGAAAATACCTATTACCTTTCTAGTGATAAGCGTTACCGGAATGCCATAAGGATCCCTGATACCTAAGACCAGAACTTCACAGATAACCTTCGCTATCATATACACTTCTCTCACACAGAAAATACGTTTCTAATGGTAACACACGGCGATGCTACCTCACCGAACCCAGACAATGCGACGCGCAACTTCAATTGTCACACGTTTTTCCCCTGTCTACATACAGGGCTAACAATCCCGCCTTTTTCCAAGAGCAGCACTCCCTCTGCCCTACTACGGAACTGTCAACGACTTCCTACGTCCCAGAAGCCGTACACACTACATAAAACTCAATACGACTTCAACATATAGTGTTAGTACAAACATCGATATCAATCAATAATCAATAAGGTTATATACACGCAAATTCACCAGATCAAAACAATAGTTAACCATCATTCTGTTACCAAGAAACTGGTGCAGATCGGAGCTTCCGAATCCCCTCTACTGCCACGGACAGAGTGATTTCACAGTCACACGCGCACACACACATCACACGCTGGTGGGGCCCATAACACCAACATTCATCCTACCATTCTATCCGTGCCATGTATAAGGGGATACACTTTCAATACCTAACCAATCTGCATATACCTTGAGGTCAATGACATCAACTAGTTGCTATAGATTTGGTGAAACATCATATTACACTGAATATTCAATAAACATGACAATAAAATAACCACCCGACACAGTAATTCAAACAGAATATTGTTTATCTAAAATTGTAAGAAAAGCCAATTAAATGCAAGTTCATTTCTCTCATATTTACCTATTCTGGCTAAAAGTCGTTTTCTAAGTCAGAACTGGTCCTCAGCAAAATAGTTAAAGTTTCTAGCCGTCATGTAGAGTCACCGTCCTCTCCGTCAGCATCGGGACCTCTGATCATTGGTTCGGGAAGAAGTGGCGCTAGACCTCTCTAGTCTACTAATATTTATACCAAATTTACATTCCAAATGTTGCAATCATATCTTACAAAAACAGTTGAATGGCGGAAATTATGTCGTCTTGGTACATTGGGATACAACAATAGATTTTCTCACGTATTAATGGTCACAAATAATGAATAGAAATTAGGAGTCCATGACTAATTCGTTACTTCTACGGATGTCTCTTTAGGATAATATGTATCTCATCCTTGGGACCATTATAAGTTCATCAGGTCGGATTTTGGATTCGCAACAAATCTTCACGTTCAGGGGCATCTGGCACCTCTCCCAGATTTGTCATCATGTTCATGGCTTTTCAGTTCAATTTGAGGACAAGGTCACAGTCAACGCAAAGCCTCCTTTCAATATTCATCTACTCAAATGCAGGCTGCGGGTGGTAGCCATTTTCTAGCAGGCCACAATGGTCAACTTAAGTAAAAAGAAACACAAAACATAATTACTGCATATAAATGATTATACAGTGTTATTCCCCTGCTAATACCCTTATGTGTATGTATTTATCTAGCCATTTGCGACATCAAAAGCCATTAATGCATATTAATTATAAGCGCAAAACACAATAACATCACATAAGCAACATCTATTCTGTCAGTTTGCTCACCAACTTAGTTCACTTATTATTTTAGGCATGCAATAGCATTCCCACGTGTGATTCTTCTGTTAATAAGGTTGGTTAGACAAGACTCGACAAATCATTAGTAATTACTAATTAATCAGTAGTACTTTTAATAAATCATACGAAAATGAAACAGGTAATTGGTTTAAAAGTAAAAAACCCTGCTCCATCACCACAACTTAACATGATGATCTCCTTCAGCCATTACAGGCATTGAAAAGATGCAAAATTATTTCCGATATTCAATCTTCCAGGCAGCACAACCTTCTCCTTGGAAGAATTCAAAATGAATGAGGAAAAGGGGTATACACTTCCTCTTTCCCACAATTGACAGAGTTCTAATCTAAATAAACTCTGTTTTACAAAAGCTAAAGTAATGCAGCATATAGTTCACAAACCACGGTTACAATACTAACACATATGCTCCAGTGGTACCGCGGTACAATCGAGGAGCCACTATTGAAAGCAAAATGGTCACGCAGATGAAGCTTGTGATCAGAATGAACTTTGACGTACTTCAAAGTACTGTGGTACCAAATCAAATCAATTAAATAGGTAATAGTATAATAAACAATATTGCATGATTAGAATCAAATATTTTGAAAATATAAAAAAACTTAAAAATTCTATGAAAAAAAATCTAAATTCTGAGGATAAGTTATAGTTAGGAAAAAAATAATAAGTTATTTGTATAAAAACCAGCTTAAACTACACAAAATATAGAAGTTCTAAAGTTATAGTAATGACTTAAAGTTATAGCTTGATCACCATCCAAATTTTACTATAACTTGCACACCTCTGTAGACAGTGATGTCAACTCGCTACGTAGACTAAATGAATTATAACTTGTCCCTCTACCATGCACAATGTTATCATACATAATGTCATTTGACATGTCATCAGTGCTGTTATGAATGGTTTGATTTATTATGTTATAAGTGATAAAAAGGGTATAGGCAGCAGATGGCGAAAGTGCGAGTTGTAGTTCAGCCATGGTTCAGGCAGGCCTTCCAAGCGTAGTCTACTTTCATTCCACAGTTACCACATGATGTAATTGATATATCATCTTAATGTATAGTGAATGATCTAAAGAAATTGCCGTCTCACATTCTATCTAAAGAAAGGAAGGAGTTTAGATACAAAAGACCTCAATACAATGAGGCTCGGAAAGCTTCATAAAGCAGTTCGGAGGCTTTCCGAGCCTCATCACGGTTTCAAAACGGAAATCCTCATTATAATTGAGGCTGTCAGTTTTGAAACCAGTCCGACATTCTGGCTCACTTTCAACAGACTCAAAGAGCATGTCTGCCAATCGGAACCAGCACATAATCCCTATGGATGGCGTTTTATGCCATCTTGCTTATGATGGTAAGCTTGGTACAAACTATGGTATTTATTTAATTAATTAATTTTTTTTAAAGTGTTTTATATAGCGCTGGCTAGACCCGAAGGTATCAGAACGCTTTACATAAGGTTCCACAAAGTTGCAAACTTACATCAGTTACAAGTTACCAAAGATATCAGTAAAAACATTTAAGGAGCATAGAAGAAAAGGAAAATGGGGTGGGAAAGGGAGAGGGGGTAAGGGAAAAAGGGGTAGGGTATAGATACGATGGAGAGACAAAGGGGAAGTTTGCCCAAGGTCCGGCTGGGTAGGCGACGGCCGAGGGGGAATCCGCAGCCCATCTCCTCTTGAGCTATCAGGTGGCTCCACCGGGCATCAGTCAAATAGCTAGGTCTCAACAGAAATACATTAAAGGGATAGAAGGCAAGAAGAAGGGAGCATAGAGGGGGAAGGGGGTAGGGTGAAGGAGTAGGAGGGGGTACGACAGAGAGACGAAGGAACGTCTGCCCAGAGTCTGGCTGGGTAGGTGACGGCTGAGGGGGAATCCACAGCCCATCTCCTCTTCAGCTAACAGGTAGCTCCACCGGGCATCAGTCAAATAGCAGGGTCTCCATGGTCGAGGGAATGTTCAAGGAGAACATGTCCTGGAGGGAGAGCAGGATCCAGGTCAGGTGAGGGATGTGGTTAAGATCAGGTGGATGACCAGTTCTAATGTCCTGGAGTGGTAGAGCATCATGGAGAGACCAACTGAGGCGGCCAACTTGAGGTCAGGCAGGGGGTTGTGGCCATGGTGTTAATTTCAGTCTTGACGTCCGCCAGGGACGCTAACAGGTCTTCCTTGGTCAGCACCATTTCAGATTCAACACTCTCCTGGTCGCCCACCTGTTTTTTCCCCGCCTGTGTGAATTAGTTTGACACCTTAATTCTGGCTATTTTAGGTGGCATCGATGCGATCACTGCCCACCGCCAGGGAGTCCCGGGCCGCGCAGTTCTCCAGGGGATCCCTCTCTGTGTTGTGGGGGTCAGTCGCGCTTGTGGAGAGGTGACTCTGGTGTGTGCCTAGGTCCTTCTTTGTGTCTGAAATGGTGGGTCTCCTCGAGGTGGAACTTAGCAGTGGCTCATGGCTGCCATCTCAGGGTCAGGCAAGAGCTGTGTGTGTTACTGAGTCTCACTGTACCTGGGCCTTCTTAAAATCCTTCTAAGACTTTTCAGGGTGCCTCAGTAAAGCTCTCCCTTACCCCCAGGCACTTCAGGGATATCTCCTGTGATATCTCCTGTGTGGGGGGTTCCGACCGCCATTTTGGGTTCAGGTGGGCCGAAATGAGCACTGTTCCTCCCTCCCAGCGGCCGTTTTCTTGGTCCCCTCTCTCTGAGAGGGCGAGGGATCAAGGTTGATGAGACCCAGGGAGCTCCCAGCAGCCTTCTGACCCCCTCGGGACTCTTTATCGAACACCAGTAAGCCCTCCGGTGTTCATGTCTCCCGCAGCTCTTCTCTGTGTACTTGCTCACCGAGCCACCTCAATGGTACCGGAGGCAAAACAACCCATCTGAAAAAACACCACATGATCCAGTGAGAGGCGCACCTTAGTGGCCAAAAAAGTAAAACTGCACCCATTGCTGTTGGTGAGGATGAGGAAGTGGAAGAAGATATGATCGCAGTGGAAAGTGAACAGGAGGGAGACATGTTCTCTGGTACACAAAGTAGCCCTGTCCCCAGCAGTGCAGGGGTACCGCCCATATCCTCATCAGCCTCAGCAACATCTCAGTGGCACCATAGTAAGAGTCAGGCTGAGACACCAAGGCAACAGAGTACCACAATGAAAAAAGTGCCTCACTGAGCTAAACAACATCTGGGTTCAAGAAGTCACCTGCATCAGTGGATCCAGAAAGAAAAGAAAACAGCCTTCTATTATCAGCCTGCTTTGGTCAGAGGGGCAGTACGAACGCAACCACCCTATGGCACGATTGTACAATGCGAAGCTGGCGAAAATGTTAGTGCTGGAACTTCTCCCTTTTTCTTTTGTGGAATGGGATGTTTTCTAGAATTTGTGACAGCCATCTCCCAAAAATGGAAGGTTCCCAGTCGGTCCTATTTCACCAGAGTTGCTGTTCCAGCACTACATCACGACGTGCTGGAATTGCTTGAACAAGCTTTGCAGCAGAGTGCTGTTCACAATATCCACCTGACAACAGACATGTGGACCCATTGCCAAGCCACTGATTACATGTGCATCACTGCACACTGGATCTCTTTTGTGGGGGTTAGAGAAAAGATATCTGCAGCAGGTGTTGTTGACACTGCTGAGATTTTTAATGCTACTCGTAAACATGCAACTATAGCCATTTTTGCCATGGAGAAATCTCATACTACTGCAAACATTTTGGAAGAGGTTAACAGCAAGGTCTTTGAATGGCTGCACCCAAGAGGGCTTAGCATTGGTTTTGTTGCCACAGACAATGGCAGTAATATAGTTAAGGCCATGCGCAATGGGGGCTATTTCAGGGTCCTGTGTTTGGCGCACTGCATTAAAATCATTGTTAAAGACTTTCTGAAAAAAGAAGACCGAGTCAGGAACTTACTGACCACCTGCAGAAGAATATGCACACATTTCAGCCATTCTTTTAAAGTCAGGAAGCAGCTGAGGATCATTCAACGTGAGCATAGAATGCCAGTCAAATCACTCATCCAGGAGGTGCCAACACTTTGGAATTAACTTATTACATGCTTGATCGTCTGTTTGATCAGTACACACCAATCAATAACTATGTCATGCAAAGACTAGGGGATACTACTGTGAAAGGCATGACCGTTGGGATGGACCAATGGGGCCTAGTTAAATGCCTGACAGAGATGCTACTTCCTTCATAGCTCTTCAAACATGAAGTCAACAAGGAGGACTGTACTATGGGCCAAGCTATCCCATTGTTGCAAATGCTGGAGCAATAGCTGAAGGCGGTGTCTGAATCATAAAAAGGTCCAGAGGAAAAAAAAGAAGCATATGAGTTGGTGGAGAGCTTAGCCTTTCGCTTAACTGAAAATACAAGGTGCAAACTAGCATTTTGTCAGACAAACATTACATTTGTGCCACAATTCTGGATCCACGGTACAAATCAGCACTGAACACTAAGACATGAATTCCTTTTTCAGAAGTGGATGTTGCCCAGTACAAAACTTGGATAGCTGAGGCAGCCAGTGATTTGGAAAAGGAACGGCTGGTGACTAAAGGTATGCTGCTCCAACCCACAACAAGTACTGCATCAGGGCATCTGGCATCAAGTTCAATTTCAGCGCCGGACGGCAATGTGTTTGGCTCACAGCAGTCACCAACACTATCAACAACAGCAAGAACCGGATCATCATCAGCCCCAGTAAAATATGTGAATCACATCAGGAAGATGAAGACAGCGACTTAGGTGATGGAAGTAGTGTGTTAGATGATTACCTACCTCTGGTTGAATCACCAGAGTTTGAGGACGAGCTGTACTTCCCTGACAACTAGGCTTTCAACTTGTTACTTTCTTTCTCCATTATTTACTTTTATTATTTGTGTGTGTCTCTGTCTTTCTGGTTCGAATCACAAGATATCCATCACCACCGTCTGCACTTTTTACTGCCATATTGGAGTTGCAGCTGTACGCGTTTAAGTCCACTCCTCCGAGTCCTGCTCCATCCTCCTGACTCGCCCTAAATCCATTTCCCTAAAGCCAGATGATTATGTGGAGAATAGTACAAGAAATGTTGCCTTGTCGAGTCCCTCAAAAAGAAGTGGAACATGATGACTATAGCTTTCCTCCTTTCCGAGCCGAGAGAGACTGCCCCTTAACTTAAGATGAGAAGGAACAGGTAATGATGGTATGCCATGGAAGTGACTCAAGTCAATGTTTCCCTTCTTGTTGTTTAATAACAAAATTGTACTTCTTCTGCAGGCCGATCCATTGCATTTTTGAATATGGATCTGGAGGGACTCACTCGGTACACTACAGACTGAGTTGGACAACACCATAATGATGACCACATAGTATCTTCGCAGTTAGTCAGTTGTATCGGAGATGATTGATGAAATAACCCAGGACGTTTCAAATAACGAAGTGGCATAAAAGGTAAACAAGTCAATAACAACCACAGCAGACCTACATATCTGTGTAGTAGTGGTGGATTCAAATAGTCACGAGTGTAGTAGTGGTATGACTTACAGTCATGCATTGATTTACTTACTTACTTTGGAAAATGCTATGTTGCTGTATATGTGTGCTCTGTGACTGTCTGGCTCAGTCACAATCCAAGCTAAGTGGAGGTTGGGTAAGCGCCTTGGGCCTGCTTTGTCCTGTTGCTGTTGTAGGTTAATGCTGAAAACATACAACAGAGTAGACATGATTTAGCCATGCTGCTTCTGTAAGTGTTGGCACTCCTCCGATTCAGGCTTTTTTTTTCTCCTTGAATTTTCAATATCCTTTTTGTTTTTCCTTCTTCACTTACAGGCCAGCTTTTACCCTGTGCTAAATAGAGAACAACTCCCCAATTTGACTAGAACAACATACATTAACTTTAGTATCATTCATCATCTTTTAAATAAGTAGATTTATTTTTTCTCTCCAACCATTATGACTGTGTGTACTTTGTTGTTATTATGTTTGCTCTTTGCTTATAATTGATCCCTACAGATATTTTTTAATTTTCTTTGCTAGCTTTAAAAGGAAGCCCGGTACAACAGAACATAAAATGTATGTAATTTGGGTCTCTCTGAGGGCAGACAGTCAAGGAAAATAGCATAATAATAATTAATAATATACTGCTGTCTTGTACTGTCTACAAGTCCAGTTAGTAAGTACTACTTATCATCATTAACCATTAAGTCATCATCGTACATGCGTTTCCTTTTTCTCCTTTAACAGATTTATGCATATGATGGTCGTCTGCCAAGATTGTGTTGTCCATGTGTAGTGTATGTCTTTGTCAAACCTTTGCCTCTAATACCCCTTCCCAACCATTCATCAAACGCAAACCCTCTTCCCCTGGGCTGTGTAATTTATATTGAGGTGTGACTAAATTAAATTTACACCAATAATTGATCACACACTTGCTGGGGTGGATGTGGTGAGAGCAACACTAATTCAAT
This sequence comes from Triturus cristatus, assembly GCF_964204655.1. Taxonomy (NCBI): domain Eukaryota; kingdom Metazoa; phylum Chordata; class Amphibia; order Caudata; family Salamandridae; genus Triturus; species Triturus cristatus. The sequence goes on from NC_140584.1 coordinate 224,297,725, forward strand.
TTCAATCAAGGCAGGGCGGGAATCTTCTTCTGCTTGCTAATGCCCCCCATGCTCAAGATATTTGCAAGTCAATTTTTTTTCCAAAGGAACATAATCCATCATAATTAATTGCCAACATCGATTGGATTAATCATCCCCCTCCTAAGTTACAGCACTAAAAGTTATGCTTGAAACTTGTACTAGTCTAGGCTATCCTCGCCAAGATTATGTTTTATTTTACTTTAGCATTGCTAACCATCATTATTATGGTTTGTTCTTTGGCAGTCTTCTTGTGTATTGCACTTTGTTCTACTACTCCTTCCATAGTCTTTCTAAGGTGACAGACTGTGTCATTTTCTTTTTTTGCAAATGCTACTACAAGTGTATACTGTACTACCACCGCAATCATGGCCTCTTTAAAAACCAAACCATCATCACCATACAGCCATCGCTCTGCCTAACTTCAAACATCAATCAGAGGTAAGAGAAGGAGTTTGGGGGAGGCATAATTAATAATGGTAATTAATTCTTTAATTCACACACCCTTGAGTCCCGTTGCAGACTGCATAGACTATGAGGAGAGACTGACAGCACTAGTAGGACAAGTCACTCAGTGAGGCTACCGCATCTATCTGCTCTTGTGTTACAAAATTGGCAGATTTTTTAAAATCAAAACTGACTGTGTCCTTGCAGCAGCAAAGGAAGGAAACCGTGTGATGTAAAAGAGTAACCCCCCACAAAACATTTACATTGTATCAGTTTAAGTATAAATATAATTTAATCCCCAAACAAAATTAACTATTGTAAAAAATCCCACAACACTTGACCCACCCTTCTCCCTAACCAATGTCCAAAAAGATAAAGAGTTCAACCAATGTCCGTTAAATAAAATCCCCAAATAAAATTGTCCATAAATGATAAATATATACATCACAACTTTTCTACAATGTAGCCCAATGCCCACCCACCAAAAAAAAGAATAAAAAAGGGGAAATCCAACAGAATCCCTATTGGGGGGCTCGCAGTCTACGGTAAATCACCAGGACCTCCTTTACCTGCCCCTCGAGGCGCGCCATTTAGAGGAGTATGCGGCGCTTAAAAGTCAACAATTGCATCCACGGGGGAAAGCAGTGCTCGATGACATGCGACGGGTGGCTGCCAGACCGGCGCACCGTACCACTCGAGGGGCCTGACTGGTGCCCGGGGCATTGGAGGAGGCTGCAGCTGCTGCTGCCTCCTCCTCCTCCTATGCCAGAGCCACCAGCCGCCAATATTAATTGCGGATGGCCTCAAGCTTCCAGCGCCGGGCCTTGGCTGCAAATCCTTTCTGTCTGGTTTTGCTTTTGGTTGGGAAGGCGTAGCTATATACTTGCAAACTACTGTGAGTCAAGGGAGTATTCTGAAAATACAACTTCTATTCTCCTTGGCTTTGCTACTTTGGCATGGTTTATTTCCTTTTGAATTCTTTTCAAAGACTCTTCATCCATTGACAGTCTCCCCCTATGCTATGATGAATATCATCCACGTATCCATCCATTCAAAGTAAACATGTACATTATTATTCTTAACCTCTCAACAAACCTTAGTTTGTTTCAGCAACAAACATTTTTTTTTAAACCACCACCCATGCGTCCTTCCTTCCTTGCTTGCATTTGAGTTTAACACATGAAACACCACAGAGGATTCTTGCTATCGCCCATTGAGTTTCATCCACCCAGGCAGACTTCTTTTCTTTCACCTTCCACCCATCCTTCAACTACCCATGCATCTGATTTCTATCAGCCACCTATGCATGCATCCCACATGGCACGTATCCTTCTCTGCCAGTCATATATATTACATATCTTGCCCGTCCTTCCTCCTTCCATCCTTCTTTCCCTTTTCGTTCAACCTATCCATCCAGGTCATCTGACTCTTAGTCTTCTCCATAAAACTTTCCCAGCTGAGTTCAAGTCAGATAGAAGAGGCAATTAGTTACTCAACTACTATTCCCACTGCTAATGCTATTGCTCTAATGCTAAGTAAAGGGTGTCTTCTTTAACCGTTGTTCAAAACAACTTAGTCTCTCTCAACAGACAGTGTACAGTACACCCTTGCAGCGAGTGTGTAGCTATTGTCAATAAGTAAGGAATATAAATATAACTTACCACCGCCTGCCACTGCTGCTTGCTCACCCACCCCTATGGCAGCTGCCGCATCCACTGCTCCCTCCTGGATGGCGTTACCTGCCCCGCCGCCCGCCCCAGCACTGGTGGTTGGTATGCCTACAAAAAATATTACACATTTTTTAGATGCCGTATACACCTCCCCCTATTCTTTTTCACTAGCAAGATTGATCAAAAAGGTAAAATACATATATTTTTATACCACATACATCACTAGTACAAATCGGGTACTAGAATAGAGTAGACAGGAGTAGGAGTATGTCCTAGCCTATCAAAAATAGTAAAATGTCTGGGGGCATATTCTCAAGGATCTATCGCCTAGTTATCGGCACTTTAGCACAGCCAAAGTCACAATAAATGTATTGCACCATTCACAAGCTGGTGCTAACAGCCTATATCACCACTTTACCTGCGATACTAGCCGCAAAAAACACCGCCACAGATTATCCCGGCAACTATCGCTAACGAGATGCAGAGTAGGCGTTCCCGGGCAAAAAGCCGCAAAAACACCACACCGCAACATTCTCAACGACCAGCCACATCGGCGATAAGATCACAAAACATGCGATAAGGCACGTTAGCAGCAGGAAATTAACACCTGCTCTGAACTGGTGCAAAGTCGGACCACAAACCTGCAGCATAAAGGGAGCCCAGCCCAGAGCCAATGTGAAGAACAACAGATGCCATGGAGCTACTCCACATGCAGCTCGGAGCCCCAACAGGGCCACAACTCCCACCGCCACCACCCCCAAGACTGCCACCCTGCCCCGGACCCCCACCGCCTCCCTAAGGGTGGGCGTAGTGGGCGTAGTGGGGCTACGTGAAGCAGCACGTAGTGTGCCCAAATCTACACACACTACGCGCTTCGCGCAGCCCTACTACGCGCCACCCGCCACCCACCCACCCTACTTTTAAAAGATAAAATGAATTTGTAATAAAGCAAAATAAAGGCACTTACCTGACGCGCGGCGTCTCCCGGGGCTCCCTCTTCCTGTTTTTCAATTTTCCTGACAAATGCGCATGCGCGGACGGCCGCGCATGCGCATTTCTTGCAAGAAATGCGCATGCGCGGGCGTCCGCACATGCGCATTTGTCAGGAAAATTGAAAAACAGGAAGAGGGAGCCCCGGGAGACGCCGCGTGTCAGGTAAGTGCCTAATTTGCTTTATTACAAATTTATTTGACCTTTTAAAAGTACGGCGGGCGGGAGGCGGGTGGTGGGCGGCAAAACTGCGAAGCAGGCAGTGCTACGTGCACTACGTGGGCGAAGCGTAGTGTCGCGCCCAGGGTTACCCGGACCACCACAGAGGCAGCAAAGACAAAGACAGAGCACCTTCAGGAAATGCACCAGCCTCACAGACTTACCACCAGAGTATGTCATTGCCCACTACAGACTCAAAAGGACAACCATGCTCCGCATCCTGAACATCATTGCCCACAGGCTGGCGGCACCAACACAGTGGACAACCAACATCCCTCTGCAGACAAATCTGCTGGCTGTGCTGCACCTGTTGGCCTCTGGGACATTCCAACAACCGTTAGAGTCGGAGGAGTCCCACATCCAGCCCTATCCAAGTTCCTCAACCTTGTCCTGGATTCCATCCGCAACTTGGTACCCCAGTACCTAAACTTCCCCCACACTGCGCAGGACAGCTGGAGACCAAGCAAGGCTTCTACGCCACAGTTGCATTCCCGCACATTTTGGGGGCAATTGACTGCACACATGTCCTACTTATGCCCCCTGCCGACACTGCACACAATTACCGCAACAGAAAGCACACGCATTATATCAATGTGCAGGCAATAGTGGACCACCGTGGACTCTTCACCAATGTCATCGCCAACTACCCAGGCAGTGTGCATGACTCATACATTTTCTGACAGGCTATCATCAACCGGCGCTTCCAGGATGGTACCTACGGAAATGCAGTGCTCGTTGGTAAGTGCCAAATTAATACACCACACACCTTCAATCCACAATCATGCAACTCACAACTCTGGCAATGTACACGTTACAAACCCACATACAGCATGCCAAACAGCATGCCCACCCACCAGACACAACAGCACAACTTACTGTGGCAGCCTGGGTTAGCCATGTACATGAGCCACCAATGGCATGGCACATCAGCCACACACCAGGGGAATGTGGAGGTAGGTGGCAACCAGGCATGTACGAAAGAGACATGTAACCCATGAATGGGAATGCACACATTGCCAAGTGTGGCGTGAATGTGCTGGACAGTCTGCAGTATCTAGACCACACGAACACCAGCATTATGTCGACACATAATGCTGGTGTTCGTAGTGTTGTGGACAGTGGATGCAATCATGTCACCCCAGCCAGTGGGGAAGATCACAGAAATTTAGCTTTTTACGTCCCCCCTATAAGTGTGTGCTGAGTTGGCTTACCCGTATGCCAGGCTAGCGTAGGGGTGTGAATAAAAAGCAAGTAGCCCTGGGCATGGTACTCTTCCGGAATGGCCAACGTGTCTGCCAGGGTGGCGCCTCTCACCCCGCCACAAAGCCAATGCCGTGTGCGGCCGTGCCTGTGATCCTGGGTGCCTGCCACAGCCCGGGCCGCTGCTCCCCGAACCAATCTCGTCCACCCCTGCGCATTCCAGGCCTCACTGCTCATCTGCCAACACCGGCGTGTCTCCAAGAGTGCCCAAAACGTGCCTGTGCCAACCAGAGGCCCACGACCTTGGCAGCCTCCTCAGGCCATCGAGGCTTCCGTGAGCAAGGTCCTCAGTACTCCTTTCCCGTTGACACACTCCATCGGCATACACAGCAGACAAGTAGGTTACATATTTGGAACTGAGTCTTGATTACACGATGGCAGAGTACATATTCATGGCATCGTTCAAATCCCTATACTCCATTCGATGTGGTGCCACCAACTCTGTGCATAGCATTCCGACCACACATGTCTGTGGGCCCTCTGCCTTAGGCCCACACACCGTTGCAGCAGGCCTCAGACAAATCCAATCCAGTCCGTCCCAGGCAGGACACGGCATCGTCGCAGGGTGCACGCCCGCTCAGCTCTGGTGCCCCCACCTCCGTCAACCAGGAATCTTCTCCACATGCCAATTCCAACGCCTTGTGTTAGAGATCCAGGAGGAGCTGGCTGCACAGTGGTTGCCCCACGCTGACCGCTGCCTATGGCACACACTGCGGTCGAGTAGGACACACAATTGGAACTGAGTCTTGATTTGTTCATTGCAGAGTTAATTTCATTGTACAGGCCTCATCGCAGACTGCATCCCCTCACAGCTCTGGTGCCACAGACTCTGTGCCACAGGAGTCATGGGCACTCTACCATTGAACTTTGTTGGCGTCTGAGTCTATGGCCTGGGGGTTGTCATCATGTAGCTGATACTGACATGGTGGGAAAAAGGAGACTGTAGCATTCAACTCCTCCACAATGCCTGTTACTGCTTGCTTCTGCCCTCTGCATCATGCCCTGGATGGACACCTTCCACTGTCCCCTGTAACAGTCCGCAACATTCTCCTTGGACATCAACGAGGACCCGCTCAGCTCTCGTGGCACTATCTCAGTGCACCACAAGTCACCGTCTTTTGCGGGTGTGCCTGTGCTGGCCGCAGTCTATCCGGGGCCACTAACTCTGTGCAGCTCACGTCCTTGACCCTTGCTGTTTGTACTTTGAACTTCTGATTGTCTGATCACTGCTGTAGTTGTTGCCAGCACCAACCAACCCCCAAGGGGTTGCTTACACTACCCAACGCCCATCCAGCACATTTGGTACGGGACATGTGACCCTGGCAATAAAAGGTGCCGGGCGCACTTGCCCGTAGCCAGTTCCACAAATGATCTCAGTGTGTCCGTGTGGTCATTATGTATGCATGAGGGCCCCGGGCCATACCACATCACATTGTGCTGTGTACAGCGTGCACAACCTTGTCACCTCAGGCAGTGGGGTAGACCTGGGGCGTGTAGCTGTGTCGGACCCCCTTGTGAGCATAAGTGAGTGGACTGGCGTACGGCAGTACAGCATAGGGGTGTGGTCATTCGACGTGTGTCTTTGGGCGTGGTTGAGTTTAGGCCTTGACAAAGAGGTAACTGATGCGTGTGTCTCTGGTGTAGTGTCTGTGCCACCCATCATGTAATGTGCAATGTTGGTATGTAGCATGCCCACGGAGTGCGGCCTCGGCCGAGGGGTACATGAGGGTGACCAAGCCAGCCCGGGGTCCGGGATCATACATGCCAACTGCTGTGTGCGTCGCTATTTCCACAGCATAAGCAAGAGGTCTACACTCAACAGCAGGGCGAAATCAGCCAGGCATGAACTCTACATCTGTGTCCGCCCTGTCCTTACCATAGGCATACACACACATGGCCACCCACCTTCAGCGCACAACATCACTGTGTCGTTGTCAGGCTTGTGGACATGCGCAGACGGGTATGACAATGGTGTGCAGTAGGGGTACAAGTGATGCAACCGTGCTACACACACTAGTGAATAGGCTCGGGGGAGGGAGAAGCAGCAGTGAGGCTACGTACTACACATTGATGCCTCTCATTTGCAACAAGTAGTACATGTCATACAGGAATCACAAAGTCACACATATCACACACCAATAAACCAGTGAGCCTGCTAACACATGCAGAACCAACTATTGACTCATGTCTCTCTGCACTGTCACAGGTGACCAAGGATATGCACTCTGCGCTTGGATGATGACACCCCTCCGAGCCCAGAACACACAGTTCCAGAGGCAGCACAATGCGGCCCACAAACGCACCAGGGGCATCGTGGAACGCACATTTGGCGTGTTGAAGTCACATTTCAGGTGCCTAGACGTCACAGGTGGAAGGCTCCTGTACAGCCAAGACATTGTGTGCAAGATGATCATTGCATGTTGTCTGTTGCACTGCATATGTGTACACAGCAAGGCACCATGGATACCAGTTCCAGAGGCACCGGACGATGATGGTGAAGATGAGGCAGGTGGACCACACCCCACTGCAGCTGCAGCAGGAATAGCCCGCAGGGACACCATCATTGCAAATTTCTTCAGATGAGCACGTCACATTGTGACAGTCCTTGGCAATCATGGGACAGTACAGAATAACCACAGGCACAGCATGTGCAAATAAATGCATTCAAAAATGACATTCCCTAAGTGCATGTCACTCATCTGTTGGGCACATCATTCAGATAGGTGTAGGTGCGAGATGTGTTGATAACGATTTTAGGATGTGTTCATGGATGGTGGGTGTGCAGAGGGGCTGTTTGGGGTATCACGTATTCGAACTGCCAGTTCTGTGTGTCACAGTTAGTAGGGTATCCCACTCTTTGGCGTTTCACATGTGTCCAAGATCATTCAATTTTGGCTGCCATTTGTGACCTACAGGTGACAACAGGGCTCCTTTTGGGGTCAGTTATGTTCCACCATGATGCAGGGATGCCCCCTGTGACTCAAGTCCCACAACATGGGCAACATGTACGAAAGCGGAAGTCACTGCCCCTACATTCATCCACGCTGTCATAATTGATTGATCATGGCAATGACATGTCTGTGTGCAGGAGGGGTTCCTTGTCCCTCTGTAATGTGAAGGGCAGATGCGGTTTCACTTTGTGTTCCATGCATGTGTCTGCATTGGCGCAGTTTACATGCACACTGCATGTCAATGTACATTGTGACTGTGAGGAGATGCCCATGTGATGCGGGACAATGGTCATTTGTTCTACATCACGGATGTGGGGTTGTGCTCGTACAGTGTCATCTCACTGTTTTTTACTCAGCTTTTATGGTGCATTTTCCCGCATAACTTGTGGGAATTGCAGGCCTATCGCTGGTTATCGCTGATTTTTGTATCGTGATTGGCCTCATCGCAGCTTTTTTTGCGTTCGTGCTGTGCATTTTTGCAGCATTGCTTTGACTTTATCACCATCATTTGACACGTTATCGTGGGACAGTCGCATGGTGCCACCGGGTTGAGAATACCACGTTGACATGGAGTTATTTTCCTGCGATAGACTGCGATGTGGAGAGTTGCGTCAAGCTAAATTTGCGATGATTATCACACGTTCTTGAGAATATTACCCCTGGTTGGGCATTATTGGTGGGAATTGTCAAAGCCTCTCAAGATTAAGAAAACTAGAAGAGGACAACCCAAAGGACTGGACTCAGTGGCGAGAGCTATTGGTGATTCTGAGATTTAAAGGCTTTTAAATAAAAATAAAGAGTGGCCAAATGGGCAAGCTTAGCCACAGACAGACTAATATAGTAGTAGTACAGAGAGTCAGAGCAGAGGCAGTTAGAGCCAGAGGCAAGGATAACAAGAATTTAAAAACAGATAGTGTAGATCGAAGATTTGGTAAAAAATAGAATTTGGAAACAGAAATAATAGTTAGTAAAAAATAAGGTGCAGTAAAAGTTAGGGAAATATAATTAATATTAACCACTGGAGGATGTACTGGGGCCAGCAGCAGAGCCCTCGGTAGAGGAGCGGTCCTGGCTCTGGGATTGGGAGGCACCCTGTTGTTGTTGTCCAGCTGTTCCCGCCGACTCTGAGCCCGTCTTCTTGCCCCTGGGTGCTGATCATGTAATGTATATTAAAAAAAGAGACAAACATTGATGATTAGTGTGAAACAAGTAAAATATTTTTAAAAACGCTCAACAAAACATTTTTGGAAACAATAATTGCAATAAAATTGACCTATCTAATCGATCGACTAGTAGTATCGCGGGAGTTGTGGACAGTCTGTTTATTATTTATGAACTCTAATACAGTGTTCCATTCTGATTCCAGAGTCCTAAGCCTAAGTACCACCTGACCTAGCCCGCCTATTCCAGATGGGCCAATTCAATTGTTCACTAAGTCTTGCATTTCAATTTATTTTAGTCCTCAAAATGCATAAATGGAGGACGCATGCATAAATATTTGCGTACACCAAATTGTTGGTTGGTTGCTGCTGAAATTCTGCTAAGCCTATTACTCTCTCGCTTACTAACAAACTACAAAAGGTTCTACCAAGGACTGGAGTAAGCAAGCAGCACTCAGCAGCATATGACATGACAGAGGATGCATCACGCAGACTGCTAAAAAATTACCAACTAATACTAATGAACTAAGTAACTAAACTACCTATCAATCCACCACTATCTTAGTGACAGGAATACAAAGGAAGGACTAGAGTCTCTCTTGCATTACCTAACTTAAATTCTCTAAAGTAAACTCTCTTACATAATCAACCCAGGCGAGCGCAGCTGCAAAGTTTCAAACATGTAAGATTAGTAGCGCCGAGCATCTGTGTCTAGAAGAATTTTTAAACGTCATTTACCTGCAATGTAAGCAGCAGCATTCTTGCTATTCGGAAAAAAATATATTTGCAATAACAGTAAAGCAGTCTAGAGAACACACAATACATTTTAGTTACTCACCAAACCCCATGACCTCAACACCTAGCAGGTCCAGTAGGTCCTTCTCCTGGTCCAAGATGTCTGAAAACCGGTGGGTGCGCCGGACCCCAGAGCAGTGAAACACTGGTTGCCGCGCCCTCGCCTACCGGCGGTGACGCTCCTGGGTAGCGTACCCTGAGCCAGGCCTGCCACCTGCTGCCAAGGTCAAGGGAAGGTGGCACTTCACAAAAAAAACAAGGGCAGCCTCGCTAAAGAGGGACCGGGCCTGCACCCCTTCCTGGCGCAGTCTGCCACAGGGACAGTAAAACATAAAGTCAGGGGTAAAAGTAGGAGAGTAAAAAAGGAAGTAACATAAAACAGTAGAAAAAAGTCAAATAAATGCAGTAAAAGTAGAAATAAAACACAAAATATACACTTAGGGACAGAGAGGGATTGATAATAAATAAAAAAGATCAGAAAAATAGTGTAAAAAAGAAAGGATTTAAAAGATTGAAGAGGGATTGAAAAGCAGGCCCCAGAACCATGTAAAGAATAGGAAAACAAGATGGCCACGCCCATTGGCGACCGCGTGGTGAAGTTTGTGCGATATTTCCCCCGAACACGTCATCCGCGTTGCCAAACTTCAAAAACATCTCACGAGCATACGCAAGCACATGTGAGCATGCAGAAAGTAGCAACTCCGCATGCTCGCCTAGCTCCGCGTATGCTTGTGCAGTTTTTATGCAGATTTTCGTAACCTCGCGTAACGCAGCTATATGAACTTCGCCCAGGGTTAGTATCCATGCAGAGAGGAAAATTGTGGTCAAGGAAAGCTCCAAGATCTACAGGGTGATGAACGGATTTGGAGATGTCATCTTTCCAGATGCATATAGTGCAGTGATTTTTTTCCAAATGGCATCTGTTTCCTTTGCAAAATCCTAATTAATAAAAGGTTTTTGACCATTAACCAACAGAAAGCGATTTTCTCCAGGTTTTTGTATCATGACTAGATATTTGTGTTGTAGAACCTTAAATAGGACTTCTCTGGGTTGTGCTTTACGGATGGATGGAATACAATGTGACTTATCAAACTCAAATGTTTCTGTAAATTTTAAATTCAATAGGCCAGGCAATGGGTTCTCAATATATCTTCTACCATTAGTGCTTTCAACATTGTCTGGTGGGTTAGTAATGTATAGATTTTCCAAATCCAGTAAACGTTTGTGCATAGGAAGAATTTTTGCCTCATCATATATTAATTATCTCTGATTTTGATTTCGTTATCAGAGACTTTCATGGACAGACAAGCCGTATCTTTGCAGACGTTTTTAGTTTCAGCAACAATATTGTCAGTATTAGACTGAACGAACAGCTTGCACTTTTTCAAAAATAGGGATAAGGGAAGGGTCAGAATAATCAACAATCTTTGATTTAGTAGGCGGTGAAGCTAGTGTTTGCTCGCACAAATGTCATTATCAGGCTCCATTATGCCATCTATGTTAAAGGAAAACTGAAAATGGTTGCAAGATAAAATTGCAGTTAACTATGAAGAATATAGAATATTGGGTCATACCAGCATATTACCACAAGTTTAGCAGCTAAAACCGGTAGAGAAAGTATACTAAGGATGTAAAAGCGCCCTTTCCTACCATAAACTCAGCCTCCTCTGACATGAATCTGGGCACCATGCAGCTCCAATCCCTCTGGGAAGCCTCCAGTTATGCTCCTTCTCATTAGCAGCAGAGAAACTGAGAATAAAGGCACGTCTGAAGGGTGAACATTTAGGAGGTAAGCAGCAGAAAGTAGAGAAGCACAGAAAATACTCTCAGGTTGGCAAAAATGCCATTGTTTATGTCTGGCTCTCATACACTTGTCGGGATTGCTGCCATGTTGAATCGCAGGCTCGCATGTCTACTCAATTTAGTAGTAAAAAATATTGCTGATATAGGCAATTGTTGTGTAGTGAGTAGGGGTGGGCGGAATTTGCGAAATTCACTTTCGCGAATTATCTCAAAATGTTAAAAATCTCCGCAAACACGCGGAAATATCGCGAAGATGCGGAAGTTTTTTTCCCGCCCGTTCGCGGTATTTTCTGCGTGGTCGCGGCTCGCCAACTTACCCATGCGGTTGCTCGCGGGCGTGGCCATCTTGTTTTCACTTGTCTTGCGGTGCATGATCGTGAGAAGAAAGACATGATCGCGCGACGAATGACGTTCCTGCGGGCATGAACTGTCGCGAGACAGCACAAATGGCTACCAACAATCCAACATCTCGTGGAGAACCCGACCGGATCGGGAAAACTTGTCGGCGAACGCGGGGATTCAGGTAAGGCGATCTCGCGCACACGAGAATGTATTATTTTACAGCACGAGCAAGCAAAAAATTTCCGTTAAATGCGGATTGCGGAAATTTTGACATTTTTGCGCTCTCCGCGGAACGCGAAAATGTCAAATTATCACAATTTCTGCGAGCGGAACGGAACGGAATTTTAGCCCAGGCCTAGTAGTGAGCCTGGCTTACAGTAAGATGTGCCTCAGAGCTCTATAGAATGTGAGCATCGTCGCATGGCAGGTGTAGACCGCAATGAATCAGCGCACATGATGTATAGTGATAGTCTGTGCTCGCTGACCACCGGAGCACGCGCACAGTCTTTATAAACATTAGGCGCTTAGCGTGGACCAAACCACACAACCTGCGTACGCATGGGAAGTCACCGCTTTCCCCCTGACGTCAAGTCACAATAGGCACAGCCTTCAACAAGTTATCGCGAGACGCGATACAACAGCAATTAACCATTTTACCTACATGACATACGTTTTTGGATGTTAAATTCGACAAAGTTTAACTTACTGTACATGCTCATAATATTTGATTCAACAAAAAGTAGTATTCAATTTATTTATGCATGATTCCTATCCGTAATGAGTATGTCCCAACGTATATACTGAACAGCAAAAAGTCCATTCTTGGCTTATATCAGTAGAGAATGTTTAGAATATCGATAGAAATTTCGCAAGAAAATTATTACGTTTTAATTTGAGTTCCAGCGAAATGTACAACGTTCTGTTCAATAAAACACATTAGATTATATCATCATTCTAGAAAAACTAACCAATTAAACGTTGTCTATAAACTCAGAAGGCACACATCGAAATTGGCAGATGATAAAATAGTGCCCTACATTTACTGACAGATGATCGTGGCCCTTTGCGCTAAGGCCAGAGTAGGCAGGATTTTAGTTAAAACAAAATATCCCTTGGTTCTGTTAGCGGAATCAATTATGTGCCTGCAGTATGTTTTTCAGAGGAGCAAAAGAAAACTGGTTTGTCACAGGTCAATACTCGGCCTGTAATTTCAGATTTAAATTCTGAAAGGTAATATCACTTCATCATTCATCATTCAAATCATTGTTTGAAACTACACTAGCACAGCCAGGAACAACGAAACACAAATGAGAATTCATGAGCTTCAGACAATTTGAAATGTGTTTCCCTGTAGATGGTGCTATACTATTTTATTGAAACATATTTAATTGAAAGAAAAGCAGTATCTGCACTTTCACAAATGTAAAAGCACCTGTATACAAAAAGTCAAATGATTAAATTTCAGACGAGCTCTGAAAATACATTACAGGCCATTCAGAAACTTTAAGCGGAAAACGCATTGGGAAAAATGAACAACTGTACAGCTGAAAATCGATTGAATGAGTGACCTCCATGTACATTTCCGTGTGTGACAAAGCACCAATTGCACTCGTTTGCAGTTATCTGACATGCTTATGAGAGCGCACTGATGATCTGCGCTCATAAGTGTGTGTGCCTTTGACTGACTCTTCTCTGCTGTTTAGCTCCACAAGTCAAGCAATGTAAACACGAGGCAATTATCGAAGTCTGCAATCTAGCTAGGCATTCTGATTGGGTGAGCCAATCCAAAATCTCCTTTCAGGATTGAATATATATTTTTATAATTGTCTAGTAAATCCTCAGGATTGACTCTCTTAACCAAAAGGACAGAGGCCTGTAAGCCTGTGGCTGTATCATGATGGGCTTTGCTGGTGCAACGCAGAGCTAAAGTCCTTTTTATGCCCATGCAGGAGCAGATTATCAAGCAGTTGCATCGCTCTTGCGACAGGTAATGGGGAGCAAGGGGGATGCAACTACTAAGTAGGCTTTGCGTTGCCCGGCATGGATTGATAAATCTGGAGTGGTGTAACGCAGTTCAAATAGGGATGTTACATTACTCTGCCTAGGGAGGTGTTCCATGGGTGGAGAGCAGGTGTTCACATGCACCCAACCATGGATTTTGGCACATTCCAAGATCTACTATATAAAGGTAGACCTTGTAATGCATCAAAATGCCATGCTTCCCCAGGTAATTATTAAAAAGGAGAAATACCTTTATTTCTCCTCGTTTTTTCCTCTTTCCATGTGTACTGAATTATGCAGCACACATAGAAAGAGGAAATATTCCTCTGAGGATTTGTTTTTGTGCAGGAATCTGTCCCTCCCTGCATAAAAACAGTCCTGTCTGCAATGCAGGCACCCATGCACAGTGGCGCAAGGGGGCCTACGTTGGGGCTAGGCATTAGTTTGTGTGCTAGCCCAAGGAAAGGACAGGAATACGCACTATAATGTTAAATATGGCACATTGCTGTTCTTTCACGCAGTGCAGTAAAGTGGCTTGCTGCACTGCGTGAGAGTTTGATAAATGTGGTCCATAGTGCATAAACTGACTTAATTTAACCCTATATTTGTCTGAGTAGGTGCTTTTTTAGGTCTCGCCTACGCAGCGCGCATACGCTGTATAGGCAAAAAGATCTTTTGAAATCGATCAGGTTTTGCAGGCAAAAACGTGCACGCGTTCCATTGCTCTGAATGGCAATGCGTGCACGTTTGGCAATTTCGTTGCGGGAGCGAGCGGTGCGCTCGCTACCGCAAGGAAAACGCTGCCTGCTCTCGGCCGCACTCCCCCCCACACCCTACTTGCACGAGGCGCGCATGCTTGTTTTGTGGGCTTTGGCCTACTTTACGACCTGTTTATCAAAACATTAAGAAATTTTCAAGGACAGACATCTCTTCTATTTGGGAATGCGGATCACAAGCGTGATTTGCTTGAAGATCACAAATTATAACGGTTGAATTTTCACACGACAATCGCAAATAGATATCTGCACGATACAGAATACAATATTACAAAGCTCGAAGCAAAAAGCAATTAAACAACAATTTTATCCATATGGTCCTTGACAAACTCAAGTATTCGTCCAAGACACTGTAACTGGAAGGCTGCAAAATATCAGTACTGCAACCTCCAATTTCTCATAAAACGGAATAGGACCTCCCTGTGGTGTCAGTTATACGATTATATTGCAGTACCTGTGGAAAATGAATTCCTCTCTACCCAGTATCGTTGTCCTACCCAGTGTGTTTCCATTCTCGCTGTACCTAGTGATGTGGCACGTGTGTGCCACACTCACTTGTGTCGTTTATCTGCGATGCTTGCAAGGGCTCCCTATTTACTCCGTGCATGCTGTTGTGCCCTATGTATTTTAACGTTTTTTTTTCTTTTTACACATGTATTACTGTACCAGTGTCCCTCTCACCCTCTGCGCATGGTTGCATCTCATGCCAAATGCGGAGCCCCTATCATCGTATCCACAGCGGGGTTTAACGAGACTCACCCAGTTGAAGCTGCCATCCTGCCTCGGGAGTCTAGCTATCACGTGATTTTTCAGCTGAGCCAGAGTACCTCGTAAAGCAGGCAGCTTGCGTTCCACTCCTCTTTCTCAACAAGACAGACTCACTGAAGCCGAGCTTCATATACTATGGAGGAGGAGACGCGTGCCAGCCCTCTCCTCCTGGAGCCCCGCCCCACCCCGCCCCACCTCTAACTTGTTTAACTGGCAGACTAGAAAGCTTGATTCTCTAAACTTGTAGTAGGATAGACAGCCGGGGACAGGCGGCTGATAGGTTACGTGATTAGAAAAGTATTCTTAGCCTCTAGAAAACTAGCATCGGCAAAGCCAATAGGTTGTGCTTATCAGAGAAATTGGCTTTGCAGCACCCTGCCAAGTTCTCGCATCAGAGGTTCCACCATTGTATTTCAGTGTGGTGTTCTGTGTCACCTCACTAAAATGCAGAAGTCGCGCATTTGCACCACCTCCTGTCACACATGCCAACAATGCATTCTAAACAAGCATTGGCATAGCCAATAGGTCTCGCCTTTGGGACTTTATAAGTATTTAGTTATGCAGCACAATATCCTTACTGCAACAACATTAACTGATGCATGGCTAAACACTTATAAGGTCCCAAAGGCGAGACCTATTGGCTATGCCAATGCTTGTTAGATATATTGCAGCTTTGAAACAGTGAATGAAGGTTGCCTCTTTCTGAGCTGTGCCACTTTACATGCCCACAAATAATAATCCCTAAGCGCTGGTTGGAGATTTGCCACCTACATCTGAACTATCTCTCATTTTTGGAGGGCACCGCCAGAAGTATAAAGAACTTTACATGAGGACTTCTCCATCTTAGTAGTGAATGTTCAAGGGTTATAGGGGAGTGCAGGAAAAAGTGGAATAGTTATTAGAAAAGCCTTGGAATTGAGGGAAAATTAAGGAGGGGCTAAATGGTGGCACATGCTCATATCAAGATATGCCCACAGCAGTGTAAGTCAATTCAGCAAAATTACATCTTCTCCTGTCGAGCAAGTCACACATGGCACATGGCCAATCACTGGTACTATACATATATATTTAATATTTTCTTTTTACAAAAAATCAGCAATACATAAAAAGTGGAGGAGAGTGCTGCATTAACATTCAAACCAACACCTACTGCAAGGGTAGGGGAGAGTGAAGACTGGGGATGTCATCACACCCATCAAGGTGTTCACAACATTAATAAATTACACACAGTCTGGTGAAGTAAGGAAGCTAGAAAATGATCTAAAAATCAAACTTCATGATTTAGATAAATATATTTGTTGCCTTTCCCCTCACTTTAAGTAGGTCTGTGTGAAATTTAAATTACTGTGGCTTAATTTGCGCAAATTTTGGATTTCTGAAATTACATTCTTTAATCACTTTGCGTAATCAATGCACTTACAAGAAAAATGTATGCGCATGCACGGGAGCAGAGCATGAGTGGCTTTTTTTTTTGCACTATTTTGTAGCGCAACATGTGGCCTCTCATCAAAAACTGACACCGGAACACATTTCACGCTAAAGTATAGTGTCAATGATGGATTTGCATGTCACGTAATTATGTGATGTTTCACTAAGTTTTGCAAAACATGTCATGTGTTTGTGCATAAATTAGTTATGCAAATTTTGCACATCCATGATTTAAAAAAAGAAATATTTGACAAGAAGAGAGAGTATTTACAAGCAGATTATCAATATCTTTGGGCTGTTCATGAAAGCACTCATCACTAGACACTGCTTCGCATCCAGTGTGATTGTGACTTGTTTACAAACTTGGGAGCAGGAGGTCAATTTACCTATGGCCCGCTCGGAGGCCATCTCTGAATATGCCAAAGTACTGGATACATTCCATTTCCTGCCCACTGGGGGGCAGAATTACAAGCCCCTTGCAACACTTTTAGACCGCCGTTGCATCACTTATGTGACACAGCGTTGTCGTAAACAATGCACCACTATGCGATATATTTACAACGTGACGCATCTAGTGAGATGCGTCACGTTGTAAAGCCCTGCACTACATTATACCTGTGTCAGGTATAATGTATGCAGGGTGGGCTTCCGTCGCAAGGAAGCCCCGTAAAAGTGACGCAGTGAAATCTACAAGATTTCACTGAGTCACTTTTACGTCCCTGCTGCGTCAAATCCTTACGCCTGCTTGAAGCAGGCATAAGGAGTGACGCAGCATATTAGGTATAAGGCACCCCTAAGCAGTGCTGGAGTTGTGTTGCGCTTGCGACACAACTCCAGCACTGCGTCAACCTTACACCAACAGATCCGTCACGCATCTGTCTATCCTTGCGCCACGCTGCGCTGCATTGTAAATGCAGCTCATCCATGGTGGCACGCAAAATAACTGGTGCATCCCTGCTGCACGACCAGCTGACCCTTTTATCATTAAGCTGCAGTCTCTAAGAAAGGCAATGAGTAGCAAGAGAAATCTATGTCATTGCCCATGCAGGAGTTAGGTGTCATCGATTACACATTCATCCAACCTGACGCAGAGAACATATTTTTGGGAAAAAATACTGCTGGAACTCTGCGATATCAGAGTCTCCCTCCTTGAAGTATACATTGCCTTTCCTGGATGCTCAGCTGAACTGTACATTTTTCAAATAGTCACCTCTAGCATGTCAATATGTTGCCGGGGATTGTGTGCAACATTTGGCAACTTTGTGCATTTCACAAAATTAACATGGTACTTAATGTGCATCACTATACCAAGGTGAAAGGGCAGGAATGCACCGTATTTATGCAATATGGTACACTCCTGTCCTTTCACACTGCACCAATGCAGGCCCCCTTGCAACCATGGTGCCAACAGGATTGTTTTGGTGCAGGAAGGGGCACTTTTCCACACAAAAAACAATCCTAAGAGGTATTTTCCTCTCTATATGTGTGTTGCAGAATGCAGCACATCTAGAAAGAAGAAAAAATAAGGAGAAATAAAGCTATTTCTCCTTGTTACACCTCACCTCGGGAGGCGTATGGTTCTGTCACTTCTCAGGTTTACTTGCTCTTGTAAATCTGGGGAAGCGTAAGAATCCAGGGGTGTTGTGTGGGCAAACCCCCACAACGCCCATAGAGCACCTCCCAGGTACAGAGTAAGGCAAGGCAGTGATTTGCGCTGCCCTGCCTTAATCCATATTTATGATGCCATTTCAAGCCACGTATAATGGCTTTGCATGACCTCATATATATGATTTTGTAATTTGTGCCGCCAGAGTGTCACAAAAAGGGAGGCTTCGGTGGTGCAAGAGACTCGTAGATATGCCCCAGATTCTCCCATGAGGAAATGCAGGTAATTGGGGAGGTGGTTCTCCTGAAGTATCTTCAGCTCTACGGGTTATCTAAAACCCAGAAAAGCAATGCAGCGCAGACTGAGCTCTTGCAGGCTATTGTCAATTGCTGCATAGAATGAGTCGCCAACAAAAGTGTCTCCTTTTACTCACCCAAGAGAAGCCTCTGCTCCGCCGACCTCACCCTGGCCAAAACCCCTCGCATCCACAGAGCCAGAACAGGTGGAAAAGCCTGCTCCTACATCGCAGCAAAGACCTAGAACGAACTCCCGCTCAGCATCAGACGTTCCCCCACTCTGCAGGCCTTCATAAAGAGCCTCAAGACCTGGCTCTTTGGGTAAGATGTAGCTGCACAAATATCCACCCCCCCCCCCCAGCCTCTTGAGACCGTCCCGGGTGAGTAGCGCACTTCACAAATCCCTGATTAATTGACTGGTTGATTGAATGGGTTTTCCCACCTGAACAACCAGATGGTACCGCAAGTGCTGGAAGTAACTCTGACACTAATCAAAACTGAAGGTGCAGGATGTGCTCGAGCTAGCTGTGAATCCCCACATAAGGTACCCACGGCTCCCCAAACAGCAGTGGATGGTTCTGAAAACAACCTGGCAAAATGTCTGTGCTCAGTTGGAGGTTCAAGAGCAGCCACAAGGCAGTACGTTTTACAATTTTCCTGTTTTGAAAGTTTTTTTTTATTTATGTAATATTTATGTCCATTTTTTAGAGTATTATTTCTAGTTCAGTAAAATGTGACTCGAAAAGCTTGTCAATTATATATATTTTTGCCCTTATTTTTGGCTTACAATATGTTATATTCTGTGCAGTAAATTATGCTGGTACAAAGAATGTTTTTTTAAATGTTTACAAATAAAGATTATCCTACTGTTGCCCCACATACCCTTATTTTTCCAATAACCGACTTTCATGTGTCAAATAAGCATAACACTTAGAACATAGGTGATGTTTTTTCAAGTAAGATTGTACTGTACATAAAATATACTATTAAAAGTAACAGTCATCAAACATCCATATAATATGCGTGAATACTCTATCAAACTATAAACAGTTTCGCATATACTAATCATACTTCTATTCTTTTTTAAACATAACATAGATTTTGGCATTATGTTTCTTAAAAGTATCCATTTTTTTAAAGTGAAAAAATATGTGCTCATCATGCATCTTTGGTATTCGCTACCACCTATTGTTAAAAGAGGAGGCTTTATTTTAAAAGCTTGTGTCACAAAGGGGAGTGGTTTATGTGACATTTTCATTAATTGTCACATTCAAAAGTATTGTATGTAAAGTTTTCTTCTGATTCACATGAAATGGTGGACATTCACACTCATGGTGTTACTCCTTTTGCTCTTTCCCTTTCAGAGTGCAGTCAAGAAGAAACCTGTGAACAACAGGACAAGGGACAAAAGAAAAGTAGGACTTTACCAGCAGGCTGGGCTCATGAGGAAGAATAGCGCACAGGCGCAGAGAAGGAGGAAGCATCTGCCATCAGAAATTATGCGCCAACTTGGAGAGTCAGTTGATCACAAGCCAAGAGAATCCAGGTGTAGTTTCAGGAGGCAACTGAAGGGATTGTTCATCTGAACACTAGCTGCCAGGATGAGGGAGATGATTTGACTCCTTCTGGCATTCAAGAACTAACATATGAGGCGTCCCAGTGGCAGGCCTCTTCATTATGGGGGGTTGAAATCACTTCTTCTTTAGAGGTCATTGCAAAAATAGGACCTCCAGCTGCAGATGCAGTTACTTTTACTTGCAGTGCGATTGCCTGCCCAAAATCGTCACCCAATGGGAAGAATCGCCCTGGCATCCCTGAGCACTCACATCTTGTTCCACTGCACCCCTTGAGTATATTAGCATGTCTTGTGAAGCAGTTAATATTCAGACCTCACTCAATCTCTTGTGGCCCTTGAGAGATGGTAGTGGAGGTAAACGCAAACTAATAGGTACAAGCTGACCGCCAATGAAAGCTCCGCTACCACCAGTCCTTCTGAAATGCAGTAATGTTTTAAGTGTTCTGGCTCTCAGCCCTCCTCTGCCCCTGTTGTTGTGTGCCCATTATGTCTTTTTCCTCTTGTTTCTTGTTAGAACTGGCAGCCTTAGGGTGATCATTCCCCAAACTTTTTTTCTTCTCGCCTAAAATTAAGCTGATTTCATTTTTGCTGGCCTTCCGACTCTGCACACTTTACCACTGCTAACCATTGCAAAAGTGCTGGAACTCATTCCCTAAACATGGTTTGATTGACTTATCCACAATTTACATATTTATTTTACCTTTAAGTCACTAGCAAAGTACACTACCTGTGTTAAGGACCTGTATATTAAATGCTACTAGGGCCAGTAGACCTTATTGTGCCACACACTCAAGTAGCCCTTTAAACCTGTCTCAAGCATTCCACTACAGGTCATGTGTGTGCACTTTGCACTGCCATGATGGACTGCCATTTAAAACCTCTTGTCGATCCCGAAACATCTCTCCTTTTTACAAATAAGTCACACCTAAGGTAGGCCCTAGGTAACCTATAGGGAAGGGTGTTATGTAGTTAAAAGGCAGGACATGTACTTTTAAGATTTACATTTCCTGGTAGTGAAAAACTCCCAAATAACATTTTCACTACTGTGAGGACTACCCCTCTAATTGGATAATATTAAGGATTCCTAATTACATTTAATAAGCTGTAATTCCTAATTGAGATCTAGTACATCTGTAATGTTTAATACCTATGGAATTG
Source organism: Triturus cristatus (assembly GCF_964204655.1). Lineage (NCBI taxonomy): Eukaryota > Metazoa > Chordata > Amphibia > Caudata > Salamandridae > Triturus > Triturus cristatus. Next base: position 224,318,989 of record NC_140584.1, read on the forward strand.
TAATGATAAATCCCCTTTAATGGTAAAGTCGAATTTATCATTACAATTCTCAAAATGGCACTTCTAGAAATTTGGCATTTTTCTGCTCATATCCCTGTGTGCCTACAGCCTGTGTATGATCAGTCTGGGGTGGGTGACAGCTGAGCTGGATGCATTCCCTTTAGATGGCAACACACAAAGGAAGCTTAGGTTTGACTTGACAGCTTTTAAGGCTCGTCCTAGCAGGATGGGTGGAAGAAGCATCGGAACCAACGCATCGCTCTCGGAACCAACACATCCCCACACATCCCCACTGTTGCATATAGAACATCGACGCACCACCTTTCCTGTGTGGGCCTTTGCTGACGCATTGCCTCGTCTTCACCCTGCGTCTCATCATCGATGCAACTAGGTACTTTCTCAGTGGACCAAGCCTGGTCCCTGTAGCTGGCTCACACTCCATCGCAGTTGGCCTGCACTTTTGACTTTGTCCCGGTCAAGCTCGACCATATAGCCCAAATCTCGGAAGTCGAAGAGAGCATTTTACACTTATTGTGCATCTGCAGAGCACTGCAAGATGAATGGCAGCAGCTATTAAAGCCCATCTTTCTAAGCATGGGGGTTAGAACCTGCAGACAGACAGTGAAGGCATGTCTTGGAGGTGGAGACGTGCAGTTATTGTGTTGCTTTGTACGGTGTAATGGAAGAGGCAGGGAAAATAACAACAACAACAACAAAACTCTTGTATTAGGTAACCAGCAATCCTCATAACTGTGAGTAAAAGACTCATCTGTCAGTGAACATCATTCAGATAGCTCCTGCTGTTTGGTAGATAGATGTTGGGGCCCAAAACGCATTAGAACAGCACCACCATTGTTGTTATTAAACCATCTGAACATTGGATATTCTCTAATATTATCCCATTGATGAGGCTTCCAACTCACCCAAACATTCTAGTGTTGTCCCTTAACAGAGGCCCAAATACTGGCTTATTTTTTTAGTCTCCATGATCCTTGTCCCTTTCTAAATTATTTCAAGCAATCTTAAACAACAGTATCAGTAGACTGCTAGGAAAGCCGTTTAACCCCTTGTGTGCCACGCCCTTTCCCGGCCCTGTGCCGGCCGTTACATTAGCGGGCGGGGTTTATGACGAGCTGGACTCGTCATGGGCACAGCGCAACCGCGGCCCATGACGAGTCCAGCTCGTCATGGGCACACAAGGGGTTAAACAAAGAATGGTTAAAAGACTTCTGCCAATTCATGGTATCTGACAAAAACATTACTGATTACTGCACCTATTATTTTTATATTAGGAAAGTACGTTTTACGACATGTTCTTTTGATCTTTTATGATGAATGTTCTAAGACATGTCTTTCGATCTTTAATCATGAACTTTGCTGCCAACTTTTTCATTTTCATGGAAATTGTAAAGGTTTTGATTAACTAAACAATAAATCGACACTTACCTACTAGAATAGGTACTATTGCTTCTAAGCACTATTTCACAGTTTATTTTTTAGAAATTAATATCTCATGTTCTACTTATTGTATTTTTGTCTTGTTGAGCATGTTTTATTTATAAAATTAAGTTCTATATTTCTAATCTGTTATGGGGTCTTTTTGTGGTGTTTTCATGTGTTACTGTTTTGAATGTTGCACAAATACTTTACACATTACCTCTTAAGTTAAGACTGACTTCTTTGTGCCAAGATGCCAGAGGGTGAGCACAGGATATTTGACGGTGTGTTTGTTACTTACCCTGTCTAGGATTGTGGTTACTGCTTGGATAGGATGCATACCTCTGCCCACCAAAAACCCAATTTCTAATATCCCTAAACCTACAGTACTTTTCTCAAATTTGTATCTTTTTTCCTGCAATTGCGACCAGCTCCCAATACCAATTACAAACTTCTTTTGTCTTGGGCTGAGTGTCCTGTAAATCCTTTTCCATCTGCAAGACTTCAGCCTTTATCCATTCCTGGCTCTTAATTCAGGAAGTAATCTGTATATACTTAAACTTAGAAACATTAACCACTGTTCTTCTTCCCCATTTTGCCCGGAAAGTAGTTCCCCTTCACTTAGTAAGTCCCCCCATATCTCTACTGCATTACTTCTAATAGGTTTACATTGCTCATCATTTAGGCACTCTTGGGTCCCTGATGATCTTAGATCATACCAAAAGCTAGCCCCTGTTTTCTATTACCTCTGTAGTGGTAATGGGCATAGCCTTTTTGCAAAATGTAGGACACAAAGCAAATCTGTTGAACGGACCTACATTTATAAGTGGTTATGCTTTTTTTACTGGTATTCAAGTGCATAAGGAAATGAGGGGCACATTCTCAAGGATCTATCACCGAGTTATCGGCACTTTATCGCAGCCAAAGTCACGATAAATTTATCGCCCCATTCACAAGCTGGTGCTAACAGCCCATATCACCAGTTTGCTTGAGATAGCAGTCGCATAAAACATCACCACAAATGACCCCGGCAACTAACACTAATGATATGCAGAGTAGGCGTTACCGTGCAAAAAGCCGTGACAACACCACTCCACAACATTCTCAACGACCAGCCAGATCGGCGATAAGATCACAGAACTTGCGATAAGGCATGTTAGCAGCAGGATTTTAACACCTGCTCTAACCTGGTGCAAAGTCGGACTTCAATCTGCACCAGACAAGGGAGCACAGTCCATAGTCACACATGAAGAACAACAGATGTCCTAGAGCAACTGATCATGCAGCCCGGAGACCCAATAGGGCAACAACACCCACCACCACAATCCTCAGGACCCCCCCCCCCCCGGGGCCCTTACCCGGGCACCCCCACCCCTCCTTTGGACAAAGATATTGCACAGCAACTCCACGAAATCATGATCCAAACAATTTGCCTGAAGTCGCACAATCACAACACCTTACATACATGTGTGGACAGAAAAAGGGAAATCATACATTCATCTCATAATATCCCAAAAATACGTTTATTACAGAATAAACCCAAAACAACAATTCTGAAGAGTCAAGGTGGGTTTTCTCAGGATATTCTGTAAGTCAAAGCCTGCAAGACTGAAATCTAGATAAGAAGGTGTGTCATGCGCTCATCAAAGTACAGAGAGAGAGAGAGCGAAAGAGAGGGAGATACAGAGATAAGGAGAGAACGAGAGATAGTGAGAGAGTGAGAGAGAGTGAGTGAGAAAGTGAGAGAGAGAGAAAGAGAGGGAGAGAGAGTGAGAGAGGGAGATAGAAAGAGGGGGAGAGAGAGGGAGAGAGAAAGAGAGAGTGAGAGAGGGTGAGAGAAAGAGAGGGAGAGAGAGTGAAAGAGGGAGAAAGAAAGAGAGGGAGAAAGAGTGAGAGAGGGAGAGGGAGAGAGAGTGCCGACAATGCGGACCCAGGCCTCACTGCTCACCTGCTGCCACCGGTGTGTCTCCAACCACATGCCAGTATACACTGCAGTCCCCAGGTCCCTTATCTGAAACACACAAACAATGAGTTATTCCCGAGCAAACAACAATAATCAAGATTAATAAGTAATAGTTAGTCTGGTATATAACAGTTCATAAGAGAAAGGGTCCCATCCATAGATGTTTGGATTATCTAGTCTACATATTTTCGTGGTGGATATTGATCGGAGTACTCTCCGTTTTACAGAACTTTACTGTTACGCTGACCACTTACATTGCTTGGGACATACTCCCGGAACCGCACTAATAGATTACTTCAAATCTCTCTTGATACTTACTTGAAGCATCACGACATATCGTCTGCTACTTGTGACAAATAATCCTTTTCTTACTTTCACCTGGCAGAGAATATATATTGCTTATGCCCTGAGGAAGTCTTTCGGGCTATCCGCCCGCTGACGAAACACGTGTTGGCTGTTAACATCTATGATCAACCTGCCATTGCAATTCACGTTTTAGACAACAGCGAAAATAATAAAGAAGAGAATCCAAACATCTATGGATGGGACCCTTTCTCTTATGAACTGTTATATACCAGACTAACTATTACTTATTAATCTTGATTATTGTTGTTTGCTCGGGAATAACTCATTGTTTGTGCATTTATCTCAGGTTACCCTTGTAACAGAGATTTGGGGATTCAAAGTGGCTGTCTCCTGTTTTCCCTGGAGCATTGTGTTGATTTACCTTTCACTTTGCTATATTGATTTTGCGCATTATAACCTAGCCATGGTCGGAAGTTTTTTTCCTTATCTGAAACAGTTTATAGAGACATGAATGTGAATGGCAGAGCCCATACAGTTGCACACACCATCATTGCTTGCCTGCCCCTGTGCACACAGCCTGCTGCACCTCAGCCCCTCCCGCCGCCCTGCGGTGATTGCCCGCCCCTGCGCAACCAGGTCTCACTGCTCACCTTCTGCCACAGGCGTCTCCCCAAGAGGACCCACCACGTGCCGGTGGGAGTTCCAAGCCCGGGGCCTGTGACCATAGCTCCCTCCACATCATGCAGCCCCACACTGCAGGCCACCAGGTCACACACTTGATTTTGGGTCTTGATTTTGCAATGACAGAGACCATATCAGTGCACATGGCATCATCGCAGGCTGCACACCCACTCAGCTCTTGCGGTGCCACTAACTCAGTGAACCACGAGGCAACGCCACGTGGCAGGAGGCCCGCTCTGCCCGCAGGCTCAGTCCTACACTGCGGTCCAGCAGGGCTCACACTAATCCTCACCAGTCCGGACCGCCAGGACAGTGCATCATCGCAGGCTGCACACCCGCTCAGCACTTTAGGTGCCCCTACCTCAGCACTCCGCAAGACACCGTCCCGTGACAGTGTTCCTGTGCCTGCCGCAGTGTATCCGGTGCCACCAAGTCTGTGCACCGCTAGCCATGGACCTCTTATGATTGAGTCCTGTGGTGCGGATGCCATCATGTCACCCCCGGCACTGGGCAATGTGAGGTGGCAGGCCCCTAGGCCCTTATGCATAAATGATAACCACATGGAGACACCCAGTCAGAGAGTGGAAATGGAGTCCAGCACATGTGCCAGGCCCTTTTTATTGGCAGGGTCACATGTCCTGTGACGCCTGTGCCGGATGGGTGTTGTGTGGGTGTAAACCAGCCATGAGGGAGTGGCTGTGGCATGCTGACAACTAGAACTGTGAACAGCAGATCCCTACAGGGAAGACTTGGGACATGTAGCGTTGTCGTCCCCCTGCGAGAGTAAGCAGAGTGGGCTGTCCTGGCGTATGCCAGTCCAGCGTAGTGGTGTGAACATTGACCCCAGGGCTCTGGGTGTGGGTCTGCCCTGGGCTGGACAATGGAAGTAAATAATGGATGTGTCTCTGTTGTAGTGTTGGCACCAACCAAACCGCAAACGGCAATGTGTCACCCTGTGACCCAAATCCCACAGCATGAGCAACATGGATGTATGGGGGAATCACTGACCCTACATTCATCCATATATCCACACTTTAAAGATCTTAAACATGACACATCTGTGTGAATATGAATGTTTATTGCACGTTTGTTGCAGCGGGAGCAGTACAGTGCCATGAAAACCCCAATTTACATTGGTGGCACGTGGAGGGACAGCCAGAGTCCTTCAGGGAATGACAAGTACATCAGAAGAGGAGGAGTTCAGTCCGCAGTCTGATAGCTATGTAATTGGTAACCAAACAAAATATGGCAGTCCATGCCGAGGTGCAAGGTGAGTGTCACAGAGTGCATCGGGGGACACTGAAAGGTGACGATGCAGAGGGCAGAACCAAGAAGAAACAGGCCACACGGTGGAGATGAATGCTACTGCGTCCTTCTGACCACGAAGGCAGATTCATCTGCATCTTCGTCCTCTGCTGTTGCATGTGCCTCACATGTGGTTGGTGGAGTTCTGTCTCCAGCACTGTGTGACAGTGATACCTCAGGGGCCGGAGGTGGAATGTCTGCTGGACTGTGTGGCACTGACACATCAGGGGCTGGAGATGTGGATGGGTTGGTAACAGCAGCATGCATCAGCGCCAGGCCTTGTGGCAGCAATGTCATGAATAGGGTCTTTAGTGCATTGAGGGACCCAGCTACCTCTTGCTGATGTGCAGCCGTGGCAGCCGCTCTTTCCGCCTGCTTACGCTCCATGTTCTCCATGATCCTCCGCATGTGTCCAAACTCCCAGGCGATATCGCTGAAGGCACTCTGACTAGACAGTCATTCTTGTCGCAGAGACATGACTCTAGCGGTGTCTTCCATGGTAGGCTGGAGAGCATGGAGGGGACTGTGGGTGTCCGTTAGGGACTGTGAGTGTTCCCTGATGGGACTTAGACACCCACGTATGGCATCTAGTTTGGCTGCCATGCGGTCAAACCCCACCAGCTTCTCCTGGCACCCCAACACATGGCCTTGGAAGGCCATGTGTTCGCCGTGGGGGTCCTGGGAGGCAGCCGTGGTGGTGGGTGCTGCCTGCTGTGTGTTCAATGCAGGGGGTGGTTCTCCTCGTAGAAGCCGGGCTGCCCTGCTCCTGGAAGTGAGCTGCGGAGGCCCTCCACGAGCTGTTGGAGGGCATAGGAGTAGAAGATGTGTTTGTCCTCTTCGTCATCAGAGAAGAGAAGTTCGGCCTGTTCTGCAGGAGGTATTGGATTTCCCCCTGCAAATTGAAGGGGAGATGCAGTTTAACATTTTGTTCACATGTATGTTGACGCATTCTTCATGTTTACATTCAGACTGCATGACAGTGTACATTGGGACTGTTTGGGGGAGCTGTCTATTTGATGCGGGACAGTGGACATTCCGACAACATCTTGGATGTGTGTTTGTACTTGTAAATTGTCAACTCACATTTCCCTGCAATGCCAAATGTGATTGGCCAGTTTCTACGCACATGTGGCACCAATTGTGTCCTCTGTTTGCAGTTTGCTCCACGTCTTTGTCAATGTTGATGTGCTCTGCATGTAATGTGTGTGTGCCGCATTTTGGGGGAGTCACCCCTGCAGCTCTGATTTAGCTGCCCCTTATCCCCTACATGTGGTTTGCCTCTGGCTTCTGTGCTTATGAAGTGCTGAGATGTTGCATACTTGGGTGCATTGGTCTCTTGGTAAGAGTTGGGGGTATGGGGCATGGTTTGTCCGCAGATGTGCTATGCTTATTTGTGCATGTGTGCCATTGTGCCCATCTCTCCCGTCCCCCCAGTCCCTGGTCATTACTCACCCTGTTGCTGTTGTGTCCAGCCATGTTGAGCAGTGTCCGGGACCCCAACTCCTGCCACCGTCTCCCCACTGATGACTGTGGACACCACTTCCTCCATCTCGTCCAGCTCCTCCTGTGGAGTTGGACTCCCACCTCCAGTCTGCATTGCTGCCTTCCAGTTGTTTGCGAGTTTCTGCTTGGTTTTGCGCTTCACATTATTCCAGCACCACTTGACCTCTTCCATTGTCCTTTTTAGCACTCCGACTGCATTCACCTTGGCCACTATGGTCTGCCATGTTCCAATTTTAGTTGCCAGTGACACAGTGGAGGTGACTAGCAGTAGTTGATGGTGTTCTATCACCTTAGATATCAGTATCCTGTGTTCCTGCGGACTGAGCCTCGTCTTCCTACTCTTATTGTCCTTGCCCTTCCCTGACCCCGAGGTCCCAGACTGGTCCTCCGGGGGCTTGTGGGGTTCTGGTTGTCCTCTGTACTTGCTCCGGCTACCTCCATTGTGCTTTGCTGTTGTTTGGCTTTTGTTTGTATGTTTGCTTTCTACTTTTGTAGTGCATTTTCCCACATGACGCGTGAGAATTGCAGGTCTGTGGCTGTTGTCCGCTGATTTTTGTATCGCGATTGGCGTCATCTATACTATTTTCGCGTTTGTGTTTTGCGTTTTTGCGGCATCATATTGATTTTAACACGTACATTTGGCGTGTTATCGTGAGACTATCGCATGGTACAGCCATGTTGGGAATACCACATTAACACTGCATTATTTTCCCGCGATAGACTGCGATGTGAAGAGTTGCGTTAAGCTAATTTTGCGGTAGTTATCACATGTTCTTGAGAATATGCCCCATAATGTCTGCCCTCATACCACCATGAATACCTAAATCTCTCTGATGGCATGTGCGAACATCTCCGCTGATGTCCCTATCCCAGATGGCATTCATTTAAATGTTTCTCTCATTCATTCCTTATAACCAAACCAGCCCATTTTGGAGACAACCTAAAGTGTAATCATCAGGCCATTTCACACTGTCCTATTCCTGTTCTGTCAATTCTCAAAAGGCTCCCACATTTTCTCCCATTTAGAGCTACAGTTCACCCTAGCCAACCAATCTGCTGCTGAATGAAGTTCAGCACGCCTCCATCTTTTACAAATCTTTTATAACTTTACCTTCTTACCAGCAACAGCAAACATCAATCAATAGAATATCAATATCCTTTGTTCTATGTTAAATAACTTCATGTTTAATTCATTAATTTCCATACTCCACAGTATCAAGGTGGGGCTTACTTGGATCTTGCAGTCCAACATTGAATTTAAGATTTTACCCATGTCTTGACAAAAGGGAGTCAAACTTGGACAATTCAAGAAAATGTGGATATCAGTGATGTCCTTCAAGCCACATCTTCCGCATTTATACTCCATTTTTATTATTAAGACTTCCCATCTTCAAAGGCATCCAATAACATCTGCGGAGAGTAAAGATGTGGTTCCTTGTTAAAGATGCAGATTTCATGGTGTTGTAAAATAATTTCCAGGATACTTGCTGTTAATTCCCCAGCTCTAAGGGCCATATGTAGGTAGCTAAATACCGGCCGGTAACGGCCGAAAATTGGTAATTTTCCCGTTACCGACCGGTATTTAGCCCCTTCTAATGTAGGAGGCAGGTTTTAAGGATTCGGTAATTTACCGATTCCTTATTTTAAGGAATCGGTAAAATACCAAATCCTTAAAAGCTATGTAGGAGGCACTCAAGTGAGTGCATTTTTGCATTCAAGATTCGTTATTTACCACCAACTACAAGTTGGTGGTAAATACCGAATACCTTTAAGAAAGCAATGATTTGCTTTTCTCAAGCTGCCATGTGGCAGATATACATGCCCTTAGGGCATGTATGTGCGCCACATGTACACATATGCACGATTCAGGGGTGCAACAGGGTGTCAATGTGACACCCTGCCACCCTTGAATATGCTCCCCCTATTACCGATTCGGTATTTAACGAATCGGTAATAGTGAATGGCTTCTCATTCATTCCTATGAGCCTCCAGGCCCATAGGAATGAATGGGAAGGTGATTCCTTATTACCGAATCGGTATTACCGATTCGGTAATAACGAATATTACCGATTCGGTATTTTTTACCGAATTATTAGCTACATATGAAATACCGATTCCTAAATACCGAATCGGTAAAATTCGGTATTTAAGAATCGGTATTTCATATTTACCTACATCGGGCCCTAAATGTGGCAAGTCCTTTCCCAAATTCCTAATTTGGGATTGATTATTTATGCTGCAGCTGCAGCTGCAACCAGGTCCCAGTACCAATTAGAGGCTTCCTTTTTTCTTAAATTGAGTGTCCTGTAATTCCCTTTACATCTGCAAGACTTCAGTCTTAATCCATTCCTGGCATTTGATCCATGCAGTTATCTGTATATATACTTAAACTTAGAAAAATTACCCACCGTTCATCCTCCCCATTGCTCCTAGGAAAGTGGTTCTCTTCCCTCAGTAGGTCCCCCATCTCTCTTCTATATCCCTACATAGCTTATAATGTAGGCACTCTGGGATCCCTCATAGTCCCAGATTGGAGCAAATAAATTGTAGTATGGAATTCCTAAAAATTATCTTAGATCCTACCAAAAGTTAGCCACTGCCAGCAGGAACTTCGGTTAGACTTTTGTAAAAAAGTAATCAGAAATCAAACCTATGCAGAAGCTTTAGGTATGGCTTTGGTCAAACTCAACAATAGCCTTCCAATCAGACTTAAATCTGGTTCTGCAATTAAAAAACTTCCTGCTGTTCTTTAGCTGAAAGGCCCAACAACACAAATCTATGTCTGGTAAAGTTAAATCTATTTGAACAGTTTCTTTCTAAGTTGTTCCATGAAATTCTGACCCCATTGGAGCTTCATATAAAACTTCTGATCTAACCCTGAAACTTCTTTAACGCTTTTTTTTTTAAAGTAAATTGAATATTATCAAATAGGAAAGTGAACTTAGGTAGGATTGGCACCCTGCCGTGTCCCTGTCATAATCATGATCAGACATATATATTGTCATTAACTAGAAATGTAACTTTTGGAAAACTGTAGATCAACTCTGCCATACTACAAATCATACTACCAGGCCCCGGATGTTTTAATACTTTGCCCAAACAGAGCCATTTTTCTTGATAAAATAGTTTCACTGCATCTCATGTTCTCACACCTAAGGGAAATAAGTGAGAATTTGCCAGATTTATTACTCCAACTAACGTATGGGTTAACTTATGGAGGAATCTCCTTGGCATAAACCCAAGTTGAATTCATTGTGTATGGAGATGCGCGAGTTACAATAATTTGAAGGTGTTGCGTAAATTATAAATTAAAGGTATACATTTAGAAAAGAAAATTTATGTGTACTTTAACTTTTTTTTCTGAATAAATAATAAAGGTGGTGCATAAATTATACATTTTATGTATAACTATAGCTGAAGAACTTCTAGTGTTTGTGTATTTTAAGTTTGGTTTGTACAGTAAGAACAAATAACGTTTTCCTAACTATATCAAAGGTTTAACCTTAAGTTTTTTCATTTAATTTGAATGGTTTTATATTTTTTGGTTTACATCTTTAATAACACCTTTTTAGAAATCACAGAATTACTGCCATCGAGTGGAGTGTCATTAATTTGAGTGTAGTACAGTAGAGTGGAGGAAAGTGTTGTAAAGTGTACTGTCATAGAGGATAGTGTTATAGATTGGAGTGGAGTGGAGAGGAGTAGAGTGGAATGTGGTGCAGTGGAGTGGTGTATAGTTGAATAGCATACAGTGGAGTGGTGTACAGTGGAGTGCCATAGAGTTGAGTGTTTTACAGTGACTTGATGTACAGTGGAGTGGGGTAGAGTTGAGTGGTGTAGAGTGGAGTGGAGAAGAGTGGAGTATCGTAGCGTAGAGTGGAGTGGAGTAAAGTCGAGTGTCACAGCTAGTATACAGTGGAGTAAATTGTTATGTAGTCTAGTGGAAATTTGTATAGTACAGTGGTGTGGAGTGCACTAGAGCTGATAGGCATAGTGCACAGTTGAGTAAATTGTTAAAAATTGATTCACATCTTGAACAGTACAGTGGAGTAATGTGTTGTAGAGTGCTGGAATGTGCTGTAGAGTGGAGTAGAATGTAGTACGCTGGTGTGTAGGGTCATAGAGTAGAATAGAGAGTAGGGGCATTGCGTTGAGTACAGTCTTGTATAGCGGCAGAGAGTGTAGTAAAGTACTGCAGAGTAGAGTTGCATGGAGTAAAGTACAGTGTGGTACGAATGGGCAGGGTATAGCAGAGTGTTGTTAAGTGCCATACAGTTGGGTTACGTATCGCACAGGGGAGTAGAGTATACTGTAGTCCAGTGGAGTTGCGTAGCACAGAGTGGAGTAGTGTGTTCAAGAGGATACTGTGGCATGGAACTGAATAGAGTGGAGTGGCATAGTATATAGTGGAGTACAGTTTTGTAAAGTGGTGTGGTGTGTGGTACAGTGGACAGAACTGCTGTGCTGTAGACTGTCAGAAAGTGTTGTAGAGCAGAGTAGAGTAGAGTGTCATAGAGTGGATTAAAGAGTTGTACAGTGGAGTGGCATGGAGTGGAGTAGAGTGTGGTACAGTATGGTAGAGTAGAGTGGGACAGACTGTTGTACAGTTGAGTGGCATAGACCAGAGTACAGAGAAGTGACATATAGTGCAGCAGTGGATTACAGTGGAGTAGGGCCTGATTGAATAGGGTATATTAACTGGGAGGAGTGGCATAGAAGGAGTTTTATAGAGTGTTGAAGAGTTAACTAGAGTGTTGTAAAGTGCTATCGAGTAGAGTATTGTACAGTGGCATTGGGAGAAGTAAATGTTTGTACAGTGTAGTGCTATCCAATGGGGTATATAGTGGAGTGGCATAGACTGTTGAGTGGAGTATAGTGTTGTTGAGCTGAGCATAGTGAATTGGTGTGGAGTGGAGTTGGGTAGAGTGACGTGGAGTGGTGTAGAATGGAATAGCATACAGTTAAGTGGTGTATAGTTGATCAGCATACAGAGCAACAGTATTCAGTGGAGTGGCTTACATTGGAGTGGGTAAGAGTGGAGTTGGGAAGAGTGGAGTTATGTACAGTGGAATAGCTTAGACTACAGAGTTGTAGAGTGGAGTAGCATGGAGTGGAGTGTTGTTGACTGTAGTGGTGTAGTGTTTTGTAATGTACAGTGGAATAGCACAGTGCTGTGGAGTGGAATGACATAGATTGAAGTGGGGTGGAGTGGAATGGCATACACTTCAATAGCCTAAAGTAGAGAGAAGTACAATGGGGTGGCATTGAGTGGAGTGGCATAGATTGGAGTGGAGTGTGGTAGATTGGAGTGGTATGCAGTGGAATGTTGGAATAGACAGGCGTGGCATACAGTGGAGTAGTATAGAGTGGTGTGTCATGGAGCAGAGTGGTGTAGAGTAGAGTGGCTTACAGTGGAGTGGAGTAAAGTAGCATAAAGTGGAATAGCATAGAGAGGGGTGTCGTACAGTGGAGTTATCAGCGGAGTGGCGTAGACTGGAGTGCCGTACAGTTGAGCAGCATACGATGGAATTGGCAATTTTCAAGTTAACATCAAGGAAGAGCTTTTGCCAAATGAATACAGTAAAATGTTCCCTTCACCTGCCTCCACTTGCCTTGCAATTTCTTATTTAAATCCCCACAAGTGCATACCTTCGCCCTTAATGCATTGACTGAGTCAGTTACCTCCTGCTATATAATGAATTTCTACACTCCACTGAGGCAGCAGCCCATGTTTTTTTCCTTTAGGGTTCTACAACAAAGGTCACAACAAGGTCTGTCTCCTCCTCAGTGAAGTTCCTTGTCCTTTTGAGTGGGGTTAGGTACATCCTAGCAGCTGTAGCTTGTCTCTTGGTCTCACTCAGGTAGTCAAAAGGGAAGGGGACAGAGCCCATGGTATGGGCTGAGTTAATGTGCTTGCATGGTTAATGTTTGTCAGGAGTGTGGAATTGAAATCAGGCAAATTATATTTCTCTATACTTTTTCTTTCTGTTAGGTGGCTCTGTTTATAATCTGGTCTTTTTTGCAACTGTTGATGCCTGTATCATATATGTCTGTTCTTGAGTTTGTTATTGTTATTTGTGGGTGCTCTTGGACTGTGTTGCCCACATGAAATACCCCTGGTTACTAATGAACAGGGCCATCCAAAAATACCAACCTCATCATCCCTTACCCTCCCGTTTGGCCTCCATTCACAATGTGTATGACTCAGCCCCACATCCTACCCTTTATGTTCAGCTTGGTGCCTGTGCAGCCCTCCTGCTTGCCCTCTGTTCCCCATATAGGTGTCCTGCCACCTTCTGCCTGTTCTCTGTGGTCATCTGGTTATCTGCCCCTCCACACTGTCCTCTGTGTCACATGTGTGTGTGCCCCTGCCACCTATCACCTGCCCTCCATGGTACATTGAGCTACCCTTACCCATGCCTGCCTCTGAGGTCAGCTTGCTTCCCTTACCCAAGCGCCATCTCCTGTCCTCTGTTTTCAATTTGAATGCCCCTGCTCCTCCTCTCTGCCCTCCATGGTCTATTTTGCTGACTCTGTCCATACAGGTCTGCATGTTGTTGTCAGATTGCTGCTCCTGAACCCCTACTGGTGCACCCCTTTCACCATCTACGTGCCCCTGCTCCATCTCATCAGGCATCTATGGACAGCTTAATATCCCTGCCCAAGCTAGCCTACTTTACATGGTCAGCTTGCTGACCCCGTTCCCCTCCTCTGTGTCACTCATTCTGTGTGAGTTCTCTTGCCTATCCCTCCTGCACTCTTTGGTCTGTTGTGTTGGCCTGCCCACTCAGGCCCTTCCTCTGTGTTCATCTTTCTAATACTGCCGCCTCCTCCCGGTCCTTTGTTGTAAAACTCTATCTCTGCCCCTCCCTTCTGCACTGTGTGGTCTTTTTTACTGCCATTCTTCCTCTTGCTTGCCCTCCATTTTTAGCTTGCGAATCCTGCCTACCTCCCCCATGACTTTCATTGTCCGAGACAATTCCCCTGCTCCCTCCCTCCTGTCCTAAATTATCTGATTTGATGCCACTGCAACTACCATGAACCCTCCGTGGTTAGTTTGTTGTCTGCTTTCCTGACCCCTCACCCTACCCTTTGTTGTTCGAGTCCAGCCCAACAGGATCCATGGTGATGCCAAAGTCCATCCTGCCTGGCCTGCATGGGTAGACAGCTGCCCCTGTCCTGGTCTATGCTACTTCTGTGTGTGCCCCAGCCCCTACCTCAACCCTGTCATGTTCAAATGAGCTGCCACTGCCCCACCCACCTACTTCATGGTCAGCTTACTGTCCCCACCCCTCACCCGTGTCTTTCATAGTCTAATTCCATGCCCTATATCACTCCCCTCTTGCCCTTATATGGTCCATAATGCTGCCACTGCTATCCTGTCAAAACTGTGTGGTCTGTTTTGCTGCCACTGCCTCTCCTGCCTTCACTGTGCGGCCTGCTTGATACCCCTCCTCCTTCCCCCAGCCTGCTATTGTCTGAGTTCAGACCTTACCCCTGCCTTTTGCCCTTTGTGGTTTTTTGTGCATGTCCATCCCCTCCCCTTTGCCCACCATGGACTGCTTTTGCTGCCGCTAACCCTCCGATCTGCCTGAAATGGTACATTGTGCTGCCACTGTCCCTCCCAACTGTCTTATGTGGCCAGCTTGATGACCCTACCCCTGACCGCCTCCTACCTTCCCTCTGTTGTCCGTGTAAATGCCCTATCCCCTCCCTACAGCCCACCATGGTGCTTTCTGCTTCCATTACCCTTCTTGCCTGTCCCTTCATTATCAGCATACTACTTGACCCCCTTCATCGGACTACATTGTCTGTGTACATGCTTCTGCACGCTCCATCCTGCCCTCCATGGTTCATTGAGTTGCCTCTGCCCCTTCTGGCTGCCCTTTGTGGTATGTTATGCTGCCACTGCCCCTTCCACCCACTCTTCTGGTCAGCTTGTATCCCCTGTTCCCTCCCCCTCCCACTGTTGTGTGAGTCTCTGCCCCCACCACGCACTCCTGCCTTCCATTGCCCACTGTGCTACCACTCCCCCTTCTGCTTGCCCTGTAGCAAGACCACTTCCTTCAATTCAATCTTGCATGCTAATAGTTTACATCCCAAACATAAGATGTATTCCATTCCCTATGATGAGATGAATAGGGCACAAAGGAATTACATCAAAGACTCAAAATTTCTGCTTAATATTAAGGATATAGAACAGAGGTTTCTAGCCAGAGGATATAACCGGGACATTATCCTTAAGGCTAAGAAGAGATCGAAGCAATTAAAATGGACAGATACTCTTGTAGATAAAAAAAGAAGAGAAATAGACACTAATGACCCTGTCAGACTGGTGACAGGTTATCCCCCTGGATCACACTGAGTATAATATACATAAATGACATTGGTGCTTGTGCTGGAGCGGATAGTACAAAATTTTGTATACCCCTAATAATACCACTAATATTACCTAATAGACTATGTGAGAACTTCACCGAATGACCCCAAATTATCCAATCAGGACTGTCTAAAACTGATTTTTGTTACATCTTGACATAAAATTCATTATAAAAGATGGTAGACTAGTTAGTAGAAGAAGAACCTTTTCCCTTTTGCTGACGTTATGCTGACGGAGAGGACGGTGACACTGCTGGACAGCTGTTATCCTGAATCTTTGACAGACTGAATTGCTGCCTGACTTTGATGAATTAAAGACTTTTCCACGACTTGATTGACTTAGAGGACGACTAATAGCCAGATTAGGTAAATATGATGTTCGGTGATTTGGTTTATGACTTATTAAAATTGCAATTGATTAAATTAACAAGATTATTATTCTAACAAACAAATGTGTCAATTTATTTATTTAGAGAAATTAGAATAAGATGAAATGTAGATTAAAGATTTGAGTCACCAAATATCCAATATCAACTAATTGATCCATCGACTAAATGGAGGGAATATCTCGAGGAACTGAGTTTAATAAAGATACTTAATGTAGGTTCATGTGAATTAAGTTCTTTAGTTGAAAAGGTATTCCTTTCATGTCAGCGTTTGGACAATTTATCTCTCACATGAGAAAGGATCAATGAAGTGTAAGTGTTGGTGTTATGGGCCCCACCAATGAATGTATTGAGTGAATGTGCTAGTGTGATATTTGATCTGTGACGAAGGGAGGATTTAAAATTCCACGCTGCATCAGTTTTTCTGGTAGCAGTATGATGGTTTTATTGTTTTGGTTTGGTGATTATTGCTTGTAAATTGCTTATTGATTATTGGTTATTGATTGATATTGGTTTATGTATTAACACTCTATGTTGAGTCGCGTCGAGTTCTATGTTGTTTGCACGGCTTCTGGGATGTAGGAAGTCGGAAGTTTGTAACGGTTCCGAAGTAGAGCAGAGGTAAGCGCTGCTCTCAGGGATGGAAATGTTGTTGCCCTGTAGGTACACGGGGAAAACGTGTGATGATTTAAGTTGCACGACGCATTGTCTGGGTTCGATCCAGTGACATAGTCGTGTGTTGCCATTAGAAATATCTCCGGTATGAAAGAAGTGTATGGTAGCAAAGGTCACCTGTGAAGTTTTGGTCTTAGGTACCAGGAATCCAAATGGCACTCCAATAACGCTTATCACTAGAAAGGTAATAGGCGTTCTCTTAGCTTGCTAGAAGGATAAAGTGAAGTGCTACTTTATTAACGTATGTTATAATTCTGTAGTAGGACAGACTGTTCGCTGTTCTCGGGAAAGACAGGATTCTGTGTGAATGTACTACATTTTTCATGTGAAAGTGCGTGAATGTGAAGGCATTCGGGTTAATTGTGAAACTCTAGTTTTATTTCTCAGGAGCATTGGGTCTCCAACCAAGTGTCTTAATTCTAGAGAAACAGTTAGCTAATGCTTGTTAGAAGGGTAAGGTAGGGGGTTGTGCTACTTTATCAACAGAAGTAACAATTCCGTGGTAGGGCAGAGGTAAGCGCTGCTCTCGGGAAAGATGGAATTCTCGTGAGAAAGGTCTATTGCTATTCCTTGGTTAGCGAAGCGGACAATGGTGGTGTTTTTGTGTTATTACTAACAGATTTGTAAATTTGAAAAAAAACGTCCCGAGTGAATTTTGTAAAGGAGGGGTAGACAGGAGCAGGAGCTGCAGCAGCGGCTGCTGACATCAGAACGACCACGCTGGGATTGGCCAATCAGTCAGAAAAGTAGAACGCTCCTGATTTGTGCGTTAGTGTACACCGCGCTAGGAGTGGAGAATCACAGGGTGACGTAGACGTTCCTGATTGGTGCATTAGTGTGAGTCACGCTGGGATTGGAGAATTGCAGAGTGACGTAGATGTTCCGGATTGGTGCGTCGCACTACAATTGGTCAGAAAAGCGGTACGGTCGAAAGGAGAGAGCAGTGATACACGAAAAGATGTATTACGATCCACCAGAAAAGGAGAAGAAGTCCTGGTTCGGTAGAATTAAAAAGTGGTTTAAGAAGGACAAACCGATTGTAACTAGGGAAGGACAATTACTTCCTCCACCGAAAACCCCCGCATCCTTTATGGTTGCAAGATATGGATATCACACCTGTATTTGGTTAGACAATTGGGTCAAGTATACTAAGGATGACGGAGTTTTGGTTTTTCCAGAACATGGTTCATTTAATTTGGAAATTTTGAGAAATTTAAGAGAGAAAATGATGAATTTAGAACCGAGACCTAGACCAACACAATTTGAAGCATTGACAGAATGGGAAGATGAGATGCATGACCGAGAAAGACAGAGAAGTGGCGGAAGGTATAGGTACATGTTTGGTAGGTCATACGGACATGAGAATCATGATGATCGAATGAGAAGGTGGTGGACTGCGAGTATGACTGAGGGATTGTTTTCCGCAAGAACGGCAGGAGAAAATGAAGGAAGAAAATTCGCAGAAAAGAGACATAATGTAGAACCGAAAAGGTATGGAGTGAATGAATCAGAGGATGATGTTCTTGATGACATGTTCTATAAAAATCCACCCCCATATCGGCCAGAACCAGAAATCTTAACACCAAGTGCCCCAATGAAAGAAACTTTACGAATCATAAAAACGGAACCAGAGTGCCAGGATTTGGGAAAAAACAATTCCATTAGAGAGGTAGAAAGGTAGAAAGGAAGTCAGAAAGTAGAACAAATGGTGAAAATTCAGCAGAACTAGCAAAGACAACCCTAGATTTAACAGAGAAAATAAGGGAATTAACCAAAAATCTGGAAGCTGTAACAGTTCCAGTAACGATAGGTCCAGTAATGCCAATTTTCGATAAACAAAAAGATAGCGAACATTGTTTAACAGTTCCTTATAAAAGCAATAAACAGGTAGAACAGCCAAAAGCGAGTCAAAATGAAAATCCATGGAGACAGACAATGAGCATGATTGAACCAAATGTTTCAAATAATCCGTCTGTAGGCCAGAATTGTGCAGAAAGACGTATAACAACAGTGGAGTCAATATTAGAAACACAAAAGGATTCAGAACAAGGTAATGTAGAGTCAGTAGGACCATCTACAGAGGAATTAAGTGAATGGTTGAGAAGCTTGTAGAGAAAAGACAAAGAATCGCAGTCAATAGATGTGGCCGAACTACGAATGGTACTGGAAGAGTTAATAGTAGGAACTATCCCTACGGAGAAGTTAAAAACTTACCAAGATGAGGACTTGGTATTTCTGTGTAAAAGCATAACTTGGAGAGCAAAAAGTCTCCATGAAAGATTAGAAGAAGTAGCAAATGAAATGGGTATAGATATTGAAAGGGTAAAAGCCCTACAGAGATCATATCGAATAGATTTCACTGAAAAGGACATTGAAAATATGAATACCACAGGACGAATGAGTGAGATTAAGGAAATAATTATCTTGTTGAGAAAATGGGGAGATGTGGACAAATGGAAAAGTAGATGGTATTGAAAACGAGATGATGCTTCAGATAAACTCTTTTCAGCTTTCCCTGTTAGAGAAAAGGAGAAGGTAGTAACAGAATACCCTATGAGAGAAATTCCCGGAGGAGGATATGTCCATTGTCCCATGGACTAGGCAAGATATTTTGTCATTCACAAATGACTTCCCTCGACTACGTGAAAAACCCGTCGAGTGGTATAGACAGGTAGACAGATTTGTGAAATTGTCCAAAGTATTATGGATTGATCTAAACAGCCTGTTTGACATAATAGTACCAGCAGACCTATGGACAGAGTGTAAAATAATGATAGATTGGCCATCACAAGAATGCCCAAGGGATCCAAGAACAGGGGCTCCAGACCCCGAGGTAATGAAAAAATACGAACAGGTTATTGCCTTTCTGAAGACTAAGCTTCCACCTAAAGAGACAGATTGGGTAAAAATTGACAGAACGCATCAGAAAAGCAAAGAGTCAGTACATGCATACTATGAGAGGCTGATCTTGGCCTTTAAACAGTTTAGTGGAGATGAAAATCTGAGTGAAAAGGTTCTAAGTCATTTTGTATACAGGTTTGTATATGGTCTTCGTCCAGAAACTAGTGAGATGATAAAACAACATACTGTAAATTGGCAATTAAAGAAAATAAAAGAAGAATTGAGACACGCTAAATATTTCAGTGATGAGATTGAAGCTAAACAGCGAAAATTGAAAGAAAAGGCTATGTGGGCACAAGTGAAGGTAGCGGAGAGACAGGAAGCTCAATTAGCAGAACAAGCGAATAATACAGGATCAAGACAAAAATTCAGCCCTGGGAAAGGTAAAGGAAATATAGAGGAAGCTAAGAAGAAATTCCCGTGTCATAATTGCGGAAGAATAGGGCATTGGAAATCCGAGTTAAAATTTCCCCCAAGTACTAACGACGAAAATGAATCATTGAATCCACAGGTGCAGAATGAGGTGAGTGGTCAACCGCAGCAACAGCAGCAGGTTGTTACCCAACAGAATCAGGTGCCAAAACCACCTTTTCCACAGAGCAAAAACTCCCAGAGGTATAGTAGTGAAACAGGATTCTACAACAGAAAACAGGTAAATAAACCGCCGCGCAAGCGTTGTTTCGCAGTATTGGCTGCAACGCGATGAGAGTGATTCAGAAGAAAGTTATTGACGGTGCCGAAGGGAGGAAGAAGAGTGCGTACTTGGAGCAACTCTAGAAGTAGACTCGTCAGGCCCATTTGTAGATGGAAAGATTAATGATGAAAGCATTACTTTCCTAGTTGATTCTGGTGCTACACGATCAACTGTCAGATCAGCTGATGTTAAGAATCTTCCTCTCTCGGATGAAACAATCCAAGTAGCTGGTGTATCCAACAGGCAGATTAAAACTTACTTTACTGACCCAGTGAAAGTTAGCATAGGGAAATTTTCTGAAATGCACCGCTTTGTCGTGTGCGATACCAGTCCTGTGAATCTGTTAGGTAGAGATTTGTTGTGCAAAATGAACTGCACTATATTTTGTACCCCGGATGGGATAGCATTTGAAACCCCGAATGAAGATGTGCTGTATAAAATGACAATGACAAACAGCGAAAATAAGGTTATTGAAACCTTTGCTGTATTTAACCCTGATGAATTACCTAAAGAAATAAAACAATCTGTTAAGGCAGAAGTTTGGGATTTCACAGGAGAAGAAGTGGGATTAATGAGAAATGTAGATCCAGTAAAAATATCAGTAAAGGAAGGAGTAAGTTATCCATATGTTCCCCAATATAAATTGACACCTGAAATAATTGAAGGAGTGACTGTGATTGAGAAAATGATAAAACAAGGTATTTTGAGAGAAATAATGAGTAGTCCATGTAATTCACCAATAATGGGACTGAAAAAGCCTAGTGGGAAGTTCAGGATAGTACAAGATCTGAGAAAGATAAACAAAATTGTTGTGTCCTGTTGTCCCATTGTACCAAATCCATCTGTGATTTTATATCAGATTTCCCATGATGCAGAATGGTATACAGTAATTGATCTATGCCATGCTTTCTTTTCCATCCCATTGCACGATGACAGTCAGCAAATTTTTGCAATTCGTTTCGGCAGGCGTATTTTGGCTTGGTGCCGAATTCCACAGGGATATACAGAAAGCCCCTCGATATTTATTCAGCTATTGAAGAAGTCTTTGGAAAGTCTAGAGATGCCTGAAAATTCAGTATTAGTCCAGTACATCGACGACCTTCTTGTGGTGTCAAAAACCCGTGAGGCTTGTGACCTTTACACGATAGCCTTGCTGAATCATTTGGCAGATGGAGGACTTAAAGTGTCACCATCAAAGTTACAATATTGCAAGAAAGAAGTACAATATTTAGGACATCACATTGAAAAAGGACTGAGAAAAATAACGATAGACAGAATCAGGATCATAAAAAGAATGAGTGCACCCATGACCCAAAGAGAGGTGAGAATGTTTCTGGGAATGGTTGGATATTGCCGTCAATGGATTCGCAATTTTTCGTTGATTGCATAACCTTTGGTACGACTGACAAGAAGCGATGTGAAAGATCCCATTGATTTGAACAAAGAAGAATTGGCAGCATTTAAAAGATTGAGAGATAGGTTGTGTGAAGCACCTGCATTAGGTATGACTGACTACGAAAAGGAGTTTGAGTTGTATTGCAGTGAGAAAAATGGATGTTCGCTCTCTGTGCTAATACAGAAGCATGGAAAACTGAGGAGACCAATTGCATATTTTTCATAGCTGTAGCCTTACCTGGGTGTTTGAAAGCAGTAGCTGCTACATGCCGAAGTTTGGAACAGAGTGAGGGAATTGTGATGGGATATCCTGTGAAAGTGTTTGTACCTCACGATGTGGCAATCCTTTTAACAAGGAGTCACACTCAGTATATGATGCATAGTAGGCTGACTAAGTATGAGAAAGTTATACTAGGTGCCACGAATGTAAGTCTTGTGAGATGTTTGAATGTGAATCCTTCAACATTACTGCCTGATGCTGAAAATGTGGAGGTCAGAGATGAAGCAGAACATGATTGTATGGATGTACTTGATTTCTGTACAAAGCCACGACCTGACATAAAAGATGTACCCTTACCAGAAAGTGATTTTGTTATGTTTGTGGACAGGTCTTGTTTGAGAACAGATTATGGAGTGTTAAGTGCAGCTTATGCGGTATGAACGGTTGCAGCAGTAATGGAAGCATCATATTTGAAAGGAGTAAAATCGGCACAAGTAGCTGAACTCGTTGCTTTGACTAGAGCATGCAAGATTGGAAAAAGTGTGAGAGTGACTGTGATAACTGACAGCCAGTATGGATTCGGAGTCGTACACGACTTCGGTCAAATATGGCTGCAGAGAGGCTTTTTGACATCAAGTGGAACTCCCATTAAGAATGCTGAAGTGGTTGGAAAATTGCTTGAGGCAATTCAATTGCCTAGGCAACTGGCTGTTGTGAAGTGTGCCGCCCATAGTCAAATTGGTGATTATATCGCCACTGGCAACAAATACGCTAATGACATAATACTGTGCACGAAATCAGAATTCCATTAATCGGGCTAAGGAAAGAGAAGTGATTTCTTGCTCCTTGATGTTTACCAACATTGTGGGAACATGGGAAGAAGTGAGACAATTACAGGAAGAAGCAGGAAATGAGGAAATGAAGCAGTGGGTAAAAGCAAGATGTGCTCCAAGAGAGAAGGATCATGTGTGGGTCTATCGAGATGGAAGACCAGTCATGCCTGATAGCATGATGTCTGCCATGGCACAGATGTATCATGGTCAGGGACACATAGGGAGAGATGCTATGGTCAAGTCATTAAAAAAAAAACCTGGTACAATGCAAAATTCAGACTTGTAGCAGAACGTCTTTGTCAGAGATGCCTAATATGTCAGCAATACAATCCTGGAAGAAAGACAGTAGTAAGTCTAGCAACAATAGGTCGAGAAGGAGAGCCTTTTACCAGAATGCAAGTGGATTTCATTGAGATACCTCCCTGTAACAGACTGAGGTATGTTTTGGTTATGGTCTGCCTGTTTTTCTAGATGGGTAGAAGCATTCCCAACAAGAAGAAATGATGGGATGACAGTGGCAAAAATACTTTTGAGGGAATTCATCCCTAGATTTGGGTTCCCAGTGACAATTGAATCAGACCGAGGAGGACATTTTCATAATGAGATCATAAAACTGATTTGTGAAGCATTGAATGTACAACAAAAACGACATTGTGCCTACCGTCCAGAGGCTTCTGGTGTGGTGGAACAGATGTACTTTCAAAAACAGGATAGGGAAAATGTGTTTAGCCACAGGTATGAAATGGCCTGATGTCTTGCCTCTGGTACTCATGACTATAAGATCAATTCCAGATAGAACTACAGGGTTAAGCCCCCATGAAATTATCATGGGACGAGCTATGCGGCACATGTTTATACCAGTCAACAAGCTGATGACTATAACTGATGACATGGTGTTGGAATACTGTAAAACCCTGGCTGACGCAGTTCATTCTGTGTTTCATCAGGTTGGAGCGGATGCCACCACCCTTGAAAAGAAGCCAGCCTATGATCTAAGCCCAGGGGACTGGGTGAGAGTAAAAGTACACAGAAGAAGAAACTGTTTGGTTCCAAGGTGGGTAAAACCAAGACAAGTCATCTTGACCACAACAACAGCTGTAACGTGTGCTGGATTGAGAAACTGGATCCATGCAAGCCATACATTGAGAATTCCAAATCCAGTAGACAGCAAGGAGAAGGAGTATTTTTATTAATCAGAATCCAGTATTGAGTCAGATGACGAAGAGCCAAAAACAAAAGAAAACCCTGAAAGGGGGGAAGCAGAACAAAATCTAACATATGTTCCAAGAAGTATTTCCCTGAGAAGAAGGTTACAGATTTCTGATACCAGTTCAGACTCAGAGACCGAACAAGGAGCGAAGTGTTCAAGGGAAAAACAAGGGAAAACCAAAGAAAAAGACAGTGAAGAGACAATAAAAGAGATTCATGAGAAGGAAGTGCCGGATGAAAGATTGAGAGAAATTCCACCTGATACAACACATTTAGATGGACAGGTGCCAGATACAGAGAGAGAGAGAGAGAGAAAGAATATTGCGAAAGACCCCCGAGGAGGTGTAGGGAACTCTAACATCCAGTTAGAAACAGGGACAAGTAGTCAGCAGGAAGATTGCGTGTCGGAGATTCGAGGAGGGACAGAAGTAGGGAAAACTAAAGAAGTGGTGGAAAAAGAAATTGTTGAGAGTAAAAAGCAAGTTGAAACAGTCAGAAGAAAGTGAAGATGAAATACCTGAAGGTCGAGTTCTAAGAAAGAGAGCTTGGAGAACTGAAAAGAATGATAAAGGAAGTAGATTGAAAAGAGCAGCAAAAGATGATGTTTGGCCGAATAAAATAAAAAGGT
Organism: Triturus cristatus; assembly: GCF_964204655.1. Lineage (NCBI taxonomy): Eukaryota > Metazoa > Chordata > Amphibia > Caudata > Salamandridae > Triturus > Triturus cristatus. Next base: position 224,343,504 of record NC_140584.1, read on the forward strand.
TGAGATACCGACTGACATAAGTAAATTCACCAAGAGCTGAACAGGTGAATGAAGTGACAAGTCAGGTGAAATCAAAAGACGAAGAAACCACTGAAATTAAAGAGAGAAAAAGAACCAGAAAACCTAACCAGAAGTATAAATCACCAGAATGGACGTATGTGGCCCTGCCTGAAGTAAAAGAAGAGGCGGATAGCCAAGGAAATTCAGAGGTGGTTTTACCAGAAGTGGTTGAGGAAGACGAAGAATCGGAAATCCTGAGAGTTATCTAGTCCGATATTGGAGAAGAAGCGGATGTTCAGGACATTCTGTATACCGATCACGAAGGTTAAGTGAAAAATGATGAAATGCCAAACTGAATGAGATAAGAAAACAACTGATGGAAAGACAATAAAAATACAGAAAAAGACAAAAACTGGTAGAACCAAGTAGGTGCTTAGAGCCTTGGGTTAGAAAACTAGTTGTGAAGTAGAAGAGGCTAAGTCTAAAGACACAGTCCATTTTAGCAAAGATGGCAGAAATAGATAGTAGAAAAGGTAGATGTAAATTTGTGAAGAGATGGTGCAAAATGTGTTGTTGTTGTACAGGATTATTAATGCTTCTATGGAGTGTACTTGCTCTCTTGATCTCATTTAAAGTTACTATAGATACACTAGAAGGACATAGTGAAAACATAACTAATATAGGGAAGATTCAAAAAGTAGTTCCGACTAGAATAGATAAAAACTATATACACAAAGACAGCTCTATAACTAATTTTTCTAATAATGTGTTTTTCGAAATTGTTGTATGAATATGTAAAAACAATGGATGTAAGGGACTGCTATGTCTGTATGCAGTTACCTACCTCTGTATCGGAGGGAGTGACTTATCACCACCTTCCAGTAACTTATGGAATAACCTGTAGTGTAATAGCTAGTCTATTTTATCAAACAGGGAAATTAGAATATCATTTTTCAGATGTAGATACTATATTTTCACAAGTACCGTCAATTAACAAGTTAAATAAGGTAAAACCTGCAGAGGTATTAGGTGAATTTTTCATAGAGACTAAAGAACTAACATTAGAATACATATTTGAAAACAATTTGACTTGCAGTTTAAAGAAAGAGGAAAATACATTTTTAGATATGGTTGAAGAAAGGAGACTGAAAATGCAAAGAAAGGCATCAGAAGGAAAGGTGGAGAAAACAGTATGGGATGTAGAAATGGAAAAACACTTGAAAGGGGAAACAAGTCCAACTATGGCTTTAGATTGACCTCAGAAAGGGAAATTGTGTATTAGAAGGAATCAAACTGCATATGATAATTATTTTGTAGGGAATAGCGAGTGCCATGATACATACCGAATCATGGGTGGTTGGGGATTTAAAGGTGGAAAAGATCCAGTTTTTACTGGATTATATTTTATTTGTGGGAACAGGGCATATTATCGTTTGCCAGACCATTGGTATGGCACATGTTATGTAGGCCTGGTTTTTCCGAAGATTTTACACGTGGATAGAGGAGAAGATAGTGTCCATAACTTAGGTAGTAATTTAGTACGTAGTCAGAGAGAATCTTGGGCAGAAATTGTAGGTAATATTTTTGGAGCATTGATACCAGCAGTAGGATTATCTCTGAATGGCAAAAAAATTAGAAGACTTTCAATAGTAGTGGATCACTTGTCCACAAGCACCGCTGGAGGATTTTTATTGGTAAACACTGAAATGGTTGCATGCGTGCTATGGTAATGCAAAATCGACTTGCCCTTGATATATTATTGGCAAAAGAGGGTGGAGTCTGTGAAATGCTGAAAGTTCAACATTGTTGTACTTACATTCCTGACGAAAATAAAGATTTGAAAATTTATATTAAAAATATTACAGAATTGCATGACGAAATTGCACCACTGGAGGTTGAAGGTGTATGGGAAAAGATTGGAAGGAAAATATCAGCTATTAAAGATTTCTTAGTAAATTTAGGTAGTACCTTTTTAGGTAAGATATTATTTCCATTAACATGTGTGATTATTATAGTATTAATAATAGGATTAGGGTGTATTTGTTGTAAAAAGAATAAAAACCAGAAAAAGTTAAAAAGTTAAAAAGAGAAAATTTACGGAGAAAAGACGTAAAACAAGAGAGAGAATTTGATGAGATAGAATTGGAAGAAGTTAAGGAGAGTATGTACAAATCAGCAAAAAGAGAAGAGACAGGGGAAACTGAATTACGAATAAAAACAAGAAATCACTTTGAAATTCCGTAAAAGGGTAAAAAAATGTTGATGGTGTGGTGATATAATCACCAAAGGGGGGATTGCTGAAGCGGGTAGTACAACATTTTGTATACACCACCATTTCTGCATGTTTATATTAATCCGAATAATCTATTAATTATAATATTATTAATCTGTTTGAAGTGATATCTAAATAATTATATTAACGAAAGAATCACACGTGGGATTTGCATTTGCATGGCTGAATTAACTGTATCCTAATATATGTACGCATACTAATGGTAGAAAATTTGAATATTGCATGATATATGTTGCTTTTGTGATGTAATTGTAACTTGCACCAGATGACATCGTTGGGTGAATATAAATCGTTTAAATGTTGCTATCATGCAAGATAATTACATATACATAGGGGAATTAGTGAGGGTTTAACATTTTATTAGCCATTTCAATGTTTTAATTATGTTTTGTGTTTGTTTTGCTTAAGTTCCAATTTGGGCCTTCGTAAAGATGGCTGACTCCGACACAACGGCTTAGTCACTGTTCCACGAGGTTTCGGGTGAAGTGCGCCTACGCCACAGCCAGCAACAAGTGGCCTCGTCTTGACCTCATGTGAGATGTACCCATCAAGGACGCACTGGGAGAATTGCCAAGTTGTCATACAAAAAGACTGTCTTTAAACCGGAACCAGCAAGTGTGATGACCTAACCTAATAGACTATGTGAGAACTTCACCGAATGACCCCAAATTATCCAATCAGGACTGTCTAAAACTGATTTTTGTTACATCTTGACATAAAATTCATTATAAAAGATGGTAGACTAGTGAGTTGAAGAAGAACCTTTTCCCTTTTCCTGACGTTATGCTGACGGAGGGGACGGTGACACTGCTAGACAGCTGTTATCCTGAATCTTTGACAGACTGAATTGCTGCCTGACTTTGACGAATTAAGGACTTTTCCATGACTTGATTGACTTAGAGGATGACTAATAGTCAGATTAGGTAAATATGATGTTCGGTGATTTGGTTTATGACTTATTAAAATTGCAATTGATTAGATAAACAAGATTATTATTCTAACGAACAAATGTGTTGGGTGATTTATTTAGAGAAATTAGAATAACATGAAATGTAGATTAAAGATTTGAGTCACCAAATATCCAATATCAACTAATTGATCCATCGACTAAATGGAGGGAATATCTCGAGGTTCTGAGTTTAATAAAGATACTTAATGTAGGTTCATGTGAATTAAGTTCTTTAGTTGAAAAGGTATTCCATTCATGTCAGCGTTTGGACAATTTATTAGGCCTGGGCCAAAATTCCGTTCCGTTCGCGGAAATTGCGATATTTTGTCATTTTCGCGTTCCGCGGAAAGCGTGAAAATGTCAAAATTTCCGCATTACGCTTCTTGCTCGCGCTGTAAAAAAATACATTCTCGCGTTCGCGCGATCGCCTTACCTGAAACCCCGCGTTCGCCGACAAGTTTTCTTGACCCGGTCGCGTTCTCCACGAGATGGTGGATTTTGGTTGCCATTTTGCGCTGTCTCGCGACAGTTCGCGGCCGCATTAACGTCATTTGTCACGCGATCACGTCATTTGTCCCGCGATCACGTCTTTCTTCTCGCGATCATGCACCGCGCGAGTATGAGAAGATTGAGATCTCGAACATGTCATTCTACATCGCGAGCTAGAGGATGAGGACGCGGGCACGTGTAGTCGAACGCGAACAGGAGAAAGAGACCCCGAACACGTTATATCCAACGCGACAGGGACAAAGAAGAGAACGCGATCATGTCGTTTTCGACACGCCGGCGGAAGTAATGTGAAGCTCGAGAACTCAACAACATAACATTTACAATTTGGAGAGGAATATCGGCTCTAGCAGCATGAAACCATCTGCAAATGCTGATTTTGGATGAAAAGAACTCCTTACATTGACATTTGGCTTTCCTTTTTTGTGCAAGGAGTCATTTTTTTAAAAGGTGGAGAGAGGGAGGAAGTGACACAGAATCTCCAACTTCCTGTTCCTGTCCAGCAGGCTCCTCCCAGTGCTTTGTCCATCTCCTGCTCATTCTGCCTTTGGATTTGGAGCTGGAAAGATCAATCTTTTTGTCTGCTGCATCATTGCAATTGGATTTCAGTATTTTTGGAATAGGATATTTTACAAGTAAGTGGTTATTGTGTTTGTTTGATTGTGGGCATTGCAGTTGTTGTAACTACAATTTATTTTTGATAATTAATTATCATCATTCCTTTTTTTTTTTATTTTGTGGGTAGTAGTAGTAGGCCCGAGCTAGCCATGGGCATGGCCTCATGGGTGTGTGTGTGGGCATGATGAAGCAACTGTTCATTTTGTTGTTTTTTTAATGTATTTCATTTTCAAGCACATTTAGGGCATGGATGGCATTGGATTGAGTGGGGAAGTGTGTTTTTTGGGAGTGGCCTTTGTGATGTTGTTGGGCCTGGCCATGTGGCTGGTGGCCATTTTGAGGCCTAGGCCTGCAAGCTTGCCTGGCCTTGTCTGCCAACAGGCCTGCTTTTTCATCCACTAGGATCAGAGCAGGTAGCCACAGCTTTATTAATCAAGTGTTTTCTGTGTGATCTGCTGAATTTAGACATCATTTAGGGCATGGATGGCATTGGATTGAGTTGGGGAAGTGTGTTTTGGGGGGGTTGCCTTTGTGATGTTGTTGGGCCTGGCCATGTGGCTGGTGGCCATTTTGAGGCCTAGGCCTGCAAGCTTGCCTGGCCTTGTCTGCCAACAGGCCTGCTTTTTCATCCACTAGGATCAGAGCAGGTAGCCACAGCTTTATTAATCAAGTGTTTTCTGTGTGATCTGCTGAATTTAGACATCATTTAGGGCATGGATGGCATTGGATTGAGTTGGGGAAGTGTGTTTTTTGGGGGTTGCCTTTGTGATGTTGTTGGGCCTGGCCATGTGGCTGGTGGCCATTTTGAGGCCTAGGCCTGCAAGCTTGCCTGGCCTTGTCTGCCAACAGGCCTGCTTTTTTCATCCACTAGGATCAGAGCAGGTAGCCACAGCTTTATTAATCAAGTGTTTTCTGTGTGATCTGCTGAATTTAGACATCATTTAGGGCATGGATGGCATTGCATTGAGTTGGTGAAGTGTGTTTTTTGGGGGTTGCCTTTGTGATGTTGTTGGGCCTGGCCATGTGGCTGGTGGCCATTTTGAGGCCTAGGCCTGCAAGCTTGCCTGGCCTTGTCTGCCAACAGGCCTGCTTTTTCATCCACTAGGATCAGAGCAGGTAGCCACAGCTTTATTAATCATGTGTTTTCTGTGTGATCTGCTGAATTTAGACATCATTTAGGTCATGGATGGCATTGGATTGAGTTGGGGAAGTGTGTTTTTTGGGGGTTGCCTCTGTGATGTTGTTGGGCCTGGCCATGTGGCTGGTGGCCATTTTGAGGCCTAGGCCTGCAAGCTTGCCTGGCCTTGTCTGCCAACAGGCCTGCTTTTTTATCCACTAGGATCAGAGCAGGTAGCCACAGCTTTATTAATCAAGTGTTTTCTGTGTGATCTGCTGAATTTAGACATCATTTAGGGCATGGATGGCATTGCATTGAGTTGGGGAAGTGTGTTTTTTGGGGGTGGCCTTTGTGATGTTGTTGGGCCTGGCCATGTGGCTGGTGGCCATTTTGAGGCCTAGGCCTGCAAGCTTGCCTGGCCTTGTCTGCCAACAGGACTGCTTTTCCATCCACTAGGATCAGAGCAGGTAGCCACAGCTTTATTAATCAAGTGTTTTCTGTGTGATCTGCTGAATTTAGACATCATTTAGGGCATGGATGGCATTGCATTGAGTTGGGGAAGTGTGTTTTTTGGGGTGGCCTTTCTGATGTTGGTTGTCTTAAAGACATGCTTTTGTTGTATGTGTCTGGTGTGTTGGTGTGCAATGCATGCACCCTGCAGAGCTTTTTGGGGCCTGTGAATGTTCGTATTTACATTTTGTTGCATTAAAAAGGCAGAGCAGTGTGCTTTAGCAGGTATCCTTTACCTGGCTTTTATAGGCCTTTTGTCAGCTCCTGGTGGTTCCCAGGCCCCCGGCTTGTTTGTGATTTGTGTGTGTCCATGTGGGTGGTGGCCTTTTTTGGTGTTTGGACTGTGAGTTATTAGTGTCCTGCTTTTGCCATAGGCCTGCATGGTTTTCCTATTGGCTCTTTGGCTTACTGCTTCCATCCATCCACCCCCTTTGCCAGCAGCAGCTCCATGGATGCTGAGATGCTCAAATAATGCAATGGTCCACCCCACTTCCATTAAATTTGTATTTTGTTGTTTATTATTAACTTTCCTATCCTTCCTGAGAGTGTAGTGTGTGGCTGTACACAGTACTAGTAGTATAACATAGCTCTAGTTAAAAGAAAAGTCATAAATGGCTAGACTATCTTTTGTTTGCACAAGTACAGTACTAAGTAACTGAACCACAACAACAAATGCAACAATTCACTGATGTTCTTCTCCTGCCTTATTTGCTTTTAGGTTCACAAAAGACAGAGTACGAGGTGTCATCAGCATCACCCGCTACGTGTTGTACTGCCCGCCAGACAGAAGTCCTGCTGCGCATCACGTCCACGTGAGACCAGAACTTGTTGTGCATCTGAATCCTGCCTGACATCTGAAGAAGATGGCCCCAAAGAAAGGTACCAGGTCCAGTACCAAGAAAGTTGCCGGTGAGAAGAAGGAACAGAAAAAGCAAGTGCCATTAACCACGACTGGTGGTGTGCCGGCCAATGTTTTTTTTGGCACCAAAGCGTTGTCCGGGAACCAAGCTGGGAGCAGCACAGCGGTCCAACCCCACCAACCTAGGCCCAAGGGCTTTAGTGTCGCAGAGGTAGCCAGTTTACTAACGAGCAGCGATGTTGAAGAAATGTCATTACCACAAAGTAGTACACAATCAAGTTCAACGCAGGCGCAAACTCAGCAGATCAGTGTGCAGCCGCCGCAACAAGAACAGCAGCAGCCGCCGCAACAAGAACAGCAGCAGCCGCCACAACAAGAACAGCTGCAGCAGCCGCCGCAACAAGAACAGCAGCAGCAGCCGCCGCAGCAAGAACAGTAGCAGCAGCCGCCGCAGCAAGAACAGCAGCAGCTGCCGCCGCAGCAAGAACAGCAGCAGCAGCCGCCGCAGCAAGAACAGCAGCAGCCGCCGCAACAAGAACAGCAGCAGCCGCCGCAACAGCCCACCATTGTAGTTGTTGCTCCTGATGTAGGGGCATTTCAGGAAATCGAGCTTCCTGCAGACAAAGTGGAGCAAAGTCAAACCACTGTTTCAGAAGATCTATTGTCTTCCAGACAACCAGCAAGGAAAAGGAGGCTTAGTTCATCATCTTCTTCTTCAGGCCCCGCTTCTGATGATCGTGATGACACTTGGGTACCACCAGCTCGGTCTGAGAGTGATATACGCCACAAGACAATGCTTCTGAAAAGGAAGGTCCCAGAAAAACTTAGAGTTATGGAGGTAGATGTAGAAGAGGGGCGTGATGATGTTGATGAAGACGAGCCAGTCATCACGCACATTACTCCCGTCCCAAAGGGATTGGAGACCGACATTCTCACCCTATCCAGAAAGGCTGCTACTGAGCGGGATGTAGCACGGATCTCAACAACACAGGTTACACCACCACTACCTCCAGCTGCCATATTTTCCAAGGCCCGGCAGGGACCTACATCCAGCTCAACCATCTCAGTAGGAAGTGGTAGTAAAAGTCACAGTGCAGGTGGACAGGGTCACATATTTTCAAGCACCCCCTCAAGTTCATCTGGTGTTGAAAGTGGCACATCCAGCAGTGCCAGAAAGTTCTCCTCCCCAGTTTGGGACTTCTTTTCTGTTAGCGCCAAGGAGGAGAACGTTGCTATATGCTCAATTTGTCGGCAAGGTGTTCGGCTTGGTACAAACTATGGTACCGGAGGACAAGCAAGTCATCTCAGAATACACCACACTATCGTGTGGGAGGATCACCTACTTAAGTTAAAAGAAAGTAGGAAAACTAAACCCATTGAAGTTGGTCAGGATTCAGAATCAGGGAGCGATATTATTGTGGTGGCAATTGAAGAACAGGGAGGCATTTCTAGCCCTGTCTCCAGTAGTGCAGTCACTGCAGTGGTAACGCCCACATCCTCCTCAGTAACATCAGAGTGGCACCGCAGTAAGAGCCATACTCAGAGTGTGGGTGTGACACCAAGGCGACCGGCGAGTACCTCAATGAGACAATCTGTGTCGTTGAGCCTTAGTGGGTTAATGAAAACAGCACCACTAAGGAAAGTAAGCCAGCCTACCATTGAGAGCATGTTTAGGTTGGAGGGGCAGTTCCAACGCAACCACCCAATGGCACGATTGTACAATGCGAAGCTGGCTAAAATGTTAGCGCTGGACCTTCTTCCTTTTTCATTTGTGGAAGGGGTGGGTTTCCTTGAATTTGTGTCTGCCATCTGCCCGAAATGGAAAGTTCCCAGCCGGTCCTATTTCGCAAGAATTGCTGTTCCGGCACTACATCATGATGTGCTGGAATTGGTTGGTCACGGTTTGCAGCAGAGTGCTCTGCACAATATCCACCTGACAACAGACATGTGGAGCAGTTGCCAAGCCACAGATTACATGTGCATCACTGCACACTGGATCTCTTTTGTGGGGGTTAGAGATAAACTATCTGCACGAGGTGTTGTTGACACAGCTGCGATTTTTTAAGGTACTCGGAAACATGCAACTGTAGCCATGTTCGCCATGGAGAAATCTCATACGGCTGAAAACATTTTAGAAGAGTTTCGCACCAAGGTTTTGGAATGGCTGCGGCCCAGAGGGCTTGGTATTGGTTTTGTTGCCACAGACAATGGCAGTAATGTACTTAAGGCCATGGAACTTGGTTCCTATTTCAGGGTTCCGTGTTTGGCACACTGCATAAACATTATAGTGCAAGACTTTCTGAAAAAAGAACCCATAGTCAGCAATTTACTGGCCATCTGCCGAAGAATATGCACTCATTTCAGCCATTCTTTTAAAGCTCGGAAGCAGCTGAGGATCATCCAACGTGAATTTAGGATGCCAGTCAAGGCACTCATCCAGGAGGTGGCAACACGTTGGAACTCAACGTATTACATGCTTGATCGTCTGTACGAACAGCACAGGTCACTCCATGAATATGTCTGGTACAGAAGCAGTGATGCTAGTGTTAAAGGCATGACCCTTGAGAGGGAGCAATGGACCCTAATTAAATGCCTGACTGAGATGCTGTCTCCTTTTGAGGTCTTCACACGTGAAGTCAGCAAGGAGGACTGTACAATGGGCCAAGCTATCCCATTGTTGCAAATGCTAGAGCATGAGCTGAATAATGTGTCTGAATCCTACAAAGGTGTAGAGGACAGAAGGCAAGCCCATGACTTGGTGGAGAGCTTATCCAGGCGCTTATCAGAAAATGTAAGGATACAAAATAAAATTTTGTCACAAGAACATTACATTTGTGCCACAATTCTGGATCCACGTGCAAAATTAGGACTATTCCTTGCTTTTTCTGACAATGATGTTGCCCGCTACAAAAGTTGTATAGCTGAAGCAGCCATTAAGTTTGAAAACGAAGGGCTGCTAATTAAAAGCCCGCCACATCAACCCACAACAAGTACTGATACTGAAGCAGGCCATGCAGAATCAAGTGTAACTTCGTCGGCTGAGGGCAGTGCGGTTGGCTCACAATCACATCACTCACCATCACTTCGACTACAGAAACAAAAACTGGATCATTAGGCCGAGTACAATCATCATCATTACAGGATTGGTATGTAAAGATGGGCTATTGCAAGCACAGTGCTGATGCACAGAAAAAACAGCACAAAAGCTTACCATCAGCAACCCTGAACATTGAGCGGATGGTCCAGGCCTATCTGGACGACCCAACAGAGGTGTACGATGATCAAAACCCATCGCAGTATTGGTATAGGAAAAGGTCTGAATGGCCACAGCTCAGCAGGCTGGCGATAAGCTATCTGGCTTGCCCTGTCGCAAGTGTCTCTTCCGAACGTGTTTTCAGTGCTGCTGGTTCCATTGTAACATTGAGAAGGACCAGTCTATCTCCAAAAAACGTGGAGAGGTTAACAATGATCAAAATGAATCAGCACTTCATACCACCGAATTACACCATGCATGAATCAACAGAGGAAGATGAGGACAGCGGCTCAGGTGACGGAAGTATTGTGTCAGATGATTATCTGCTACTGGAAGAACCCCCAGAGTTTGAGGATGAGCTATACTTCCCTGACAATTAGGCTCGCACTTACTGTCTTCCTCCCTTTTTTCCCCCTTTGTTTATGTGTCTGTCGTTCCGGTTATACACTTGTGAATTGCCACAAATCCATTATCACCGTCTTCTACTCTTCTAGTTTAATATACAAATTTCAGGTGTCTGCCATTTGACAGTACAGTCCTCCGAATCCAGCTCCTCCGCTCGATCATACTGAATCTCCTGCTCAATTCCATTTCCCTCATGAATGATGATTGGATGATGGTAACAACAAATTCAAACTTTCCTCGTCCTTCCAAAACAAGTGGACCGTGAATCAGATGACCACTATAGCTATCCTCCTTTCAGAGCCGAGAGAGACTGGCCATTAACTGAAAATAAGATGGAACAGGTAATGATTGATGCCATGCATTGGACGCAGAGTCGGAGATTGAATGATTTAGATTTTGTTGTGTTTGTTGCGCATGAATTTATGTAATTGTGCACTGCCACTAATCAACTTTCTACAGAACACACTAATTTTCCCCTTCTTGCAAATATGAAATGTGTACTTCTCCTGCATCTTGGTGATACATTGCTTTTAATTCAATACAGGAAGGGGACTCACTCAATCTGTGCAATGCAAATGACTGTGACACAACAGCACCGTCTATGATGATGATGGCGAAATAGACGGCCCGTTAACAAGATGAGATAGAACAGGTAATGATTGATGGCTGTCATGCATTGGCCGCAGAATCGCAGACTGAATGATTTAGATTCTGTTGTGTTTGTTGCGCATGAATTTATGTAATTGTGCACTGCCACTAATCAACTTTCTACAGAATACACTAATTTTCCCCTTCTTGCAAATAAGAAATGTGGACTTCTCCTGCATCTTGGTGATACATTGCTTTTAATTCAATACAGGAAGGGGACTCACTCAATCTGCGCAATGCAAAGGACTGTGACACAACAGCACCGTCCATCATGATGATGGCGAAAGAGATGGCCCGTTAACTTAAGATGAGAAGGAACAGGTAATGAATGATGACAATTGGACACCTGACTCTGAGCTATTGGTCTTTGTGTTTGCGTTGTTTGTTGTGCACAAAGTGATGTCAAAGTGTACTAGTAGTAATCTATCTTTCTGTACACAATAAAGAATGACTCAAGTCAGTAATATTTATATTTCTACTCTTGTTGTGTCATAAAAATTATACTTATACTGCAGGCCGATCTACAGTCAGTCAGTAAAAGTATCAGAGATGATGATGAAGTCAGGAGGATGTTTCAGGAGTGGCATAAAACGGAAAAGCCTAAAGGTAAACACGTCAACAACAACCACAGCAGACCCAAATGTCTGTGTAGAAGTTGAATAGAGTGTAGCGGTGGGATGACTGCAGTGCATTGATTTTACTAACTTAAACTGTAAAATGCTATGTTTGGAATGGATAATGTGCTTTGCATTTGTCCAACTCTTTGAGAGAAAAAAAAAGGACTAGTCTAAAGTGTTAACGTAGGATGTGCTAATGCTAAGCACTGTGGCCCTGCTCTCTCCTGTTACTGTTGAAGGTCAATGCTGGAAAAAAACTAGAGTAGAGATGATGCATATGCATACATGCCACCTGGGAAAGTGTTCTTGTTGCACTACACCTCACTTGTGCATTTGTTTTCACTTTCTTTCTCAATATAACCTTTGATTTTCCATCTAAAATTACAGGCCGGTATTGCCCAAAACTTTGTAAAACATTACAATGCATATTAATTACCTTACCAATCAATCACCTTTTTTTTTCCAGCCGGGCAGTGGCGAGTGGCGAGGCGACACACCCAAGATTGATGGACGAGTCGAGAGGAGCAAGAGGACTGCCGAGATGCAAAAATCCAGTCCACATTTTTGACCAGGATAAGACAGTAACAGTATCCACTTTTAACTTCTTTTAAATAATTTGATTAATATCTTGTATACAATCTTTACAACAGTGTGTTCTTGGAGTTGTTATTAACAATCATCATTATGTTTGCTCAATGTGTTTACGATTCTTCCCTACCAATATTTAAAATTTCTATTTGCTATCTGTTAAAGTATTAAGGCCAGAACAACAGAACAAGAACTAGAAGTGTATGGAATCCGGGTCTCTCATCATCATGCATGCATTGCCTTTTTCTCCCTTAACATATGGATATGGAAGTCTTCAATGATTGTCGTTTGTTTGTCTATGTATGCATACTGTTTTTCTATGTCAAACCTTTCCCAAAAACCCCCTTCCCATCCATTCAACAAACCCTTTCCCTCTTCCCCCGGGCTGTGTGACTTATTGTCGAGGTGTAACTAAATTAAATGTACACCAATACTTAATCACACACTTGCTGGGGCGGATGTGGTGAAAGCAACACTACTTCAATTTGAAGGCAGAGCGATGATCTTCTTCTGCTTGGCCACCCATGAGTAGGATATTTCAGAGGTTATTTAATTTTATTTAACAAAGGAACATATACCTCAGCATGAATTGCCGGCATTGATTGGATTTGTTTGTTGTCATTCCTCATATACAGCACTAACTGTTAGACTGTAGGCATAGTCAAGTGACTCAACACAACTATAGTTTGTAACTCTGTCTAGTAGGCTATCCTCCTAACCACCATTCAGTTTTTTTGTCAAATATTTGAGCATATTATTGTTGCTCGGTAAGTTCTGTACTGTACTTCATTCAACTACTCCTCTAACAGTCTCTCAAAGGCGATTGACTGTCTCCTTTTCTTTTTTTGGAAATGCTGCCGCCCTGCCAGTGTCTACTACTACTACTATACTACCACCACCACCACCACCACCCCAATCATGGCATGTATGAAAAAGGAAACCATCTTCACCATGCAGCCAGTGCTGTGCCACAGTTGGACATAAACATCAAGCACCGGTGAGAGAGAAGTTTGGGGGAGGCAGAATTAATAATGGACATGTTGTCAATGATTTCATTTTCACACACCACTCCAAAGAATGCATAGACTAGAGGACAGACTGAAAGTACTAGAAGGACCAGTCAATGAGTGAGGTGTGTCGCATCTATCTGTTTGTGTCTTATACAGTCAGCAAATTATTGAAATCAAACACAGGCTATGGGCGGCCATGCACCAGCAAGGAAACAGTGTGATGTAAAACAGTGACCCCATCGACAAAACATTAACAACATTGCATGTAACATAGAAAAATATATTTAATGTACCCTAACAAAAATAAACTAAACCCACAAAAGCTGACCCACCCCCCTCCCTAACCCCAACCACTGTCCATAGTAGAAAAAAGTCTAACGCCCAAAACTAACAAGAATTAAAAAAGGGGCAGTGACAGGGACTAACTGGTGGGGCGGGACTGGAGGAGGACACGCATCTGGTGCATCTCGTCCTCTAAACGGGCAACGTGGCGTCTAAGGCTGCGGCAGTTGCAGCCACAGTGGGGGGGGCACCGGAGATGGCACGGTGGCGGCGGGCAGCCACCAGACGGTGGCGCCGTACCGCTGGAGGGCGGTGGCTGGGGCCCGGGGCACTGGAGGAGGCTTGAACAATTGATGCCGCATTCTCCTCCTCCTCCTCGGCTAGGACCACCAGCCGCCGGTATTCCCGCTGGATTGCCTCCAGCTTCCGGTGCCGTGCCTTGGCGGCCAACTCCTTCCGGTTGAGTTTCGGAGTAGCTGAGTATCAAAAAGAAAAAAACAAGACAATTGTAAAATATAGTCTTAATAAAACAGTAGGACAAGGTAATTATTTATGCACATAGTGGCATGGTAGAGTAGCACAATAAAGCACAGTAGTACATAACATTTTAAATGTCGCCCGTCCTTCTTCCTTCCGCCCGTCTTTCACTTTTTATTTGAACAGTGCACCAGGTGCTCTTCTCCATAAAACTTTCAAAGCGGAGTTGAAATCAGATAGATGAGGCCATTGGTTACTCAATACTCCGGCTCCTAGTCCTATACCAATTAAAGGGAATTCTAGTCTTCTAGTTCACTCTTCAAACGTCCCCAACAACTCATACTTACTTATGACATCGGATAGCGGGTGGGGGTCCCGTGGGGATAATTAATTAGGATGATGCGCCCGGCACAGTAGTGGGCGCACCCTGTTTTTTTTTTTTACATTCTGGTTGGCTTTGCTGAAAGCAATGCTAAAATGTTGTGCTGCTTTTCCAAGCACAACATGACGGGCCCCGCACAGAGCCTGTCACGTTTTGCTTTGAAAGGCGGGGGGGTACCATAGCATAGGTAGGAACCCTCCATGGGGGCCCCCAAGCATACTCTGCAGTGTCTGCATGCCTTTCCGTGGCGGACGGCAATGCCGCCACGCAAAGGCATTCCAAAATGCAGATTATATGGCTGGCGGTGTGGTGAGAGAGACACCACCGCCATATTGAACCCTTTTCCGCCTGGTCGACATGTCTGAATATTTTCTACAGGGATGGCGGGAGGTTTGCCCCTGCGGTGTCGGCAGTGAATACCAGCCGGCCCGGCGGGGGCAATACGCGGCGCCCACCATCCTAATGGGGCCATAAGTCACAACTGTACATTATACATATATACATACAGTACACCCTTCCAGTGAGTGTACTGTCAAGTTCAACAATAGTTAAGGATTATGAATCTAACTTACCACCGCCCGCCACTGGTGCTGCCACTCCCCCTACTGCTCCGTTGCTATCTGCAGCAACTGCCGCATCCTCGCCCTCCGCGTCGCCTTCGCTGGCCCCGGCAATGGTGGTCGGTAGTGCGCCTAGAAAACATTACACATTTATTAGGCGTCATATACACCTCCCCCTATTGATCATTAGCAAGGTTGAAAAATGAGTTAATACTAACATACACATCACTAGTACAAATCAGGTAGTAGTAGAGTAGACACTAATAGTTATATATGATCATTGTAGCCTTTGCTTAATTGGCCCTAGCCATGCTACCATTTTACCTTTGTGGCTTTTATTTTTGCACATGTGACGTTACCTTTACCTTGCAGCTTCTTAAGACACCTTTGAGCCCACATGACCTGCCTCACACTGCTACTGTCTAGTCTACGCGCTGCGTACAAGCGGTCCACAAACATTAACAAGCCACTTTTTTAGGAAGTACTGGTGTACTACTGTTACTGTTTGTCCATATTGCTTATCCATAGATGCTACACTTTTTGGCACGGCTGAGAAATGCTTGCAAGTTGCAATATACTAACGCACACCATTTCTTTTTTCGCATTACAGACGCAAGATTCCCTTCTACGAACCAGAGCTTCTGAATGATGCAACAACTACCAGTACTAGGTTCTTCTAAGGTGAGGGGTCCCTTCACTCACATCTTCTTTTATAAATTTATATAAACTAAATTGCTATGGGATGGTGGTGCTGCCTTCCACCACTGTTCAGTTATCATGATTTAATTCCCAACTGTATAAGTGTAACAACAATGTATATTGTTTTAATGTTATTGATTTTCCGGTTGGTGCTGCTAAGAAAACAGTGTACAGAGAGACCTTCTCAAATTGAAATAAACATTTTGAACTTACATAGACTTGGTGGTATTTTGGTGTGGACTAACTTACACGAGTGAGCAAATTAAAGTAAGGGTGTGCATGTGAATTGCTTCCACGACTGAGAGGTTGGGTGTGTTATGTTCTGGGTTGTCTACTTGTTGGGTATCTTGGGGGGGAGGTTCCGAGACCTAATAGTTATGGCTGTTGTTGCTGTGAATTTTCAAAGCCTCAAGATCAATAAGAGTAAAAGTAGTACAAGACGACGACCCAACGGATTGGACTCAATGGCTCGAGCTACTGGTGAATATGAGTTTTATATTACAACCTTTCACAAAGAGTGGCACTGGCCAACTGGGCAAGACTAGCTACTACAGTACAGACAGACTGATAGTATGTAGTAGTAGTAGTACTCAGAGTCATCATAGCGGAGGCAGGGATAAGATTTTTGAAACCGTACAGATCGAAGGATAATTGGTGGTAAAAAAATAGCATTTGGAAACCAACAATAGTTCAGGAAAAATATGGGGCAGTAAAAGTTATGGAATAAGAAATAATATTAAAAACAAGAAGGCTTACTGGGGCCAGCAGAGGAGCCCTCAGCGGTTTCCTCCTGGTGGTGTTGTTCCTGTCCTGCCGACTGCCCAGTCCCTGTCGGTCTGCCCCTGGGTGCTGATGAACAGGAAAGATATAAGAAAGAGACAAACATTGATGGATGGTGTCAAACAAATACAATATTTTTCAACAACGGTCAAAAAACACTTATGTAAACAACAATTGCAATAACTACATTGACCGATCTCATCTGGTCAACATGTAATGTCGGGGGATTCGCAGTTCGACTACTTAAGTTACTATTTATCAACAGTAATCCAGTCTTCCATTCTGATTCCAGAAAACTAAGTTACAACTAAGCCTAAGTACAACGTACCACCCAACCTAGCCCACCTATTCCAGGCATGCCAATTGTACATTAAGTATGCATTTTCACTGTATTCCTCAACAATGCGTATGGTGAAATCATGGAGGACACATGAACATGACTACATTTTTTGTATACACCAAATTTTGGTTTGATTGATGCTGATCTGCTACTGCTAAGTAACTGCTAAGCCTACCACCACTCATTGAACAAACTAGAAAAGGTTCTAAAGACTGCCGTACTAGCAGCACGTCACGTAACTGAGTGAGGGGGCATCACGCATACCACTAACAAATTAGAAGCTCATACAAAGTAGTGTACCTAAACATCAATCCGCCCCTATCTATTAGTGACGGTCACGGGCCAAAGTAAGGAGTGGACTAGAGTCACTGTAGCATTACGTAACTTAATTTCTCTAAAATAAACTCGTAAAGAATCACGCTAAGCAAGCGCAAACGCAAAGCTGCAAACAAGTAAGATTGGTAGTAGCGCAGAAGAGCACCATAATCACAGAAGACTTTTAAACGTTATTAACCTGGAATGTATTGTAAGCAGCAACATTCTAGCTGGTTGGAAGGAAAAAAAATATTCGCAATATATAACACAGAGCAGAAGAACAGACACAAAGTTGTAGTAATTAAATATGTACTCATCAAGCCCCGGGACCTCCACTCCTAGCAGGTCCAGCAGGTCCTGCTCACGGTCCAGGATGTCGGACCACCGGTGCGTCAGCTGTGCCTGGGTGCGCCGGACCCCAGAGATGCGCGACACTGCCCGGCGCACCTTCCCCCACCGCTGCCGACGCTCCCGGAGGCAGTACCCGGACCCAGGCCTGCCACCTGCTGCCAGAGTTGAGGGGAGGTGGCGCTGCACAAAGAAAATTAGTGCAGCCAACTCCCCCTCCCAAATAAGGCCCGTGCCTGCACCCCTTGTGGGCGCCGCCTTCCGCAAGGAAGGCGGTCGCGGCTCTGGCTGCGCCGGTGAACAGCCCTACCCTTGGACATGGTTCTGGGGACGGGGCGGGAAAGAAAAGGTAAAATAAATAAAAGAGTAAAGGAAATAAATAGCAGGGAATAGAAAGAGGCAAAAGTAGCTAAAAAACAAAAAAGAAATAGACAAAAAACAAAAATATAGAAGCAGGAAAATAGTTAGAGAAATAATAAGTAATAAAGATCCAAAAAAAGTGGCTATAAACAAAGGATTGAAAGGATTTTGGGAGGATTGAAAATCAGGCCCCAGAACCATGCAATAGAGTGAAAAACAAGATGGCCGCGCCCATTGCGACCACGTGCGCAAGTTTGCGCGATATTTTCTCCCCGAGCAAGCAAAAAGCAACGCGATCAAGTAAAAGCGGTCGCGAACAGGAAATTTCGACCGCGAACAGGCGCGAACATGCATTGCGTGACCCGGAACAGGAAGTAAGCATCGCGAGAGGGCGGGACAAGTGAAAACAAGATATCCGCGCCCTTGAGCAACCGCATGGGTAAGTTGGCGACCCGCGATCACGCAAAAAATACCGCGAACAGGCGGGAAAAAAACTTCCGCGTCTTCGCGATATTTCCGGCGTGTTTGCGGAGATTTTTAGCATTTTCGCGATAATTTGCGAAAGTTAATTTTGCAAATTCCGCCCACCCCTACAATTTATCTCTCCCTTGAGAACGGATCAATGAAGCGTAAGTGTTGGTGTTATGGGCCCCACCAATGAATGTATTGACTGAATGTGCTAGTGTGATATTTGATCTGTGACGAAGGGAGGATTTAAAATTCCACGCTGCATCACTTGCTTACGTCGGACAAATCTTAACAACCTTTCTTATTGTAACGTCCAAATACAACTCATCGTAAGGGTATGACCATACGGATTATGATCAGCCCAAATTACCATAGGGACCTCATGACCAAAAAAACATGGCTACATAAATTGAATCAGGGTTCTTACTCTTGTGGAAATTGCAGTATGAGTAGAATGTCTATCAGTGGAATTACTGAATTTGTATACAATAAATCACACAAGTTTTGGATTGACACATATAGATTTTACAACTAAATATGTTGCTTGTGTAATTATGTGCAAGTGTGGTAAGAAATGATGTGGGGAGTACCATACGATCAATGAAGGATCATATTGCAGAACACTTTAGCGCTCTTAAGAATCTAGATACCCCATTGCGACCCATGCAAAAAAAAAGTCTAACTCAGAATATGCTGTCAGGCTTTAAGTTTCATGTTATTGACCATGTATTATCTGATGTAAGGGGTGGGACTCGAGAATTAAGGTTACGACAGATTGAGGCCCGCTGGATTATGAGGTTACATGCTGTGGATAAGAGCCTCAATTTAGATAATGAGCAACAAAACTTTCTGGGCACTTGAGGTGAACCCTGCTCATATACTTTTTCTTACTTGACCATGTACATTTTCTTTTCCTTTACCCTCTCCACTCTATGGGAACACAACAGCTTGTAAAGATGGCATAAAAAGATGTTGGTTTGGTGGCTATGTATAGGCAATTGGTGATTCGGAGACTGGAAAAATTTGATCATATTGCCTTTGCTTGAAGTACAAAGTTATTTTTCATAATTTACTTTATAGCTTAAGGATCAAATTGGTGGTTTACATGTATAACCCATATAATTAGGAATCAATAACCTAGACTTATCCTTGATTGTCTAAAACGCATTGATATATATTCAAGTTTTGTGCCAGTTAGTTGCCCCCAATGCCTGTTTAGTTATGATCGGTAATTCAATGTGGTGCCCGCGTAAGAGATACAGTGAGGAATAGCAGGATAACAATTTGATTGCAGTAAATACAGTGTTCTCCTTGCAAAACTTAAATGACTATTGAAATCTGTTTTGTGGGATATGACACCATTTGAGACCTCTAGTTGCTGTTCCAACATGGCACCCGTGTTTACATTTTTACACTTAGGGCAATATTCTCAAGGATCTATCACCGAGTTATCAGCACTTTAACGCAGCCAAATTCACAATAAATTTATCGCCCCATTCACAAGCTGGTGCTAACAGCACATATCACCAGTTTGCGTGCGATAGCAGTCGCAAAAAACATCAACAGATGACCCCGGCAACTCACGCTAATAATATGCATAGTAGGTGTTCCCGTGCAAAAAGCCACGAAAACACCATTCCACAACATTCTCAACAACCAGGCAGATCGGCGATAAGATCACAAAACATGCGATAAGGCGCGCTAGCAGCAGGATTTTAACACCTGCTCTTACCTGGTGCAAAGTCGGACGACAATCGGCACCAGACAAGGAAGCACAGCTCATAGCCACACATGAAGAACAACAGATGCCCTAGCGCAACTGATCATGCAGTCTGGAGCCCCAATAGGGCAACAACACCCACCGCTACCCCCCTAGGATCCCACAACCCCCCAACCGGGGCCCTACCCCGGGCATCGACCACCCCCCCCCCCTATGGACAAACATATTGAACATCAACTCCACAAAATCATGAACCAAACAATTTGCCTGAAGTCGCACAATCACAACACCTTACATTCATGTGTGGACCGGAAAAGGGAAATCATACATTCATCTCATAATATCCCAAAAATATGTTTATTACAGAATAAACCCAAAACAACAATTCTGAAGAGTCATGGCGGGTCTTCTCAGGACATTCTGTAAGTCAAAGCCTGCAAGACAGCAATCTAAATAAGAAGGTGTGTCATGCGCTCATCAAAGTACAGAGAGTGAAAGAGAGAGAGATACAGAGATAAGGAGAGAAAGCGAGACAGTGAGAGAGCGAAAGAGAGAGAGATACAGAGATAAGGAGAGAAAGAGAGACAGTCAGAGAGAGTGAGAGAGAAAGAGAGCAAGAGAGAGGGAGAGAGAAAGAGAGAGAGAGTGAGAGAGAAAGAGAGAGTGAGAGAGAAAGAGAGGGAGAGAGGGGGAGAAAAAGAGAGAGTGAGAGAGGGAGAGAGAAGGAGAGGGAGAGAGAGAGAGAGAGCGAGAGAGAGAGGGAGAGAGAAAGAGCGGGAGAGAGAGTGCCGACACTGCAGACCCAGGCCTCACTGCTCACATGCTGCCACTGGTGTGTCTCCAAACGCGTGCTGGTATGCACTGCAGTCCCCCAGTTCCCTTATCTGAAACAGTTTACAGAGACATGAATGACAGAGTCTATACAGTTGCACACGCCATCATCACTTGCCCACCCCTGCGCACACAGGCTGCTGCACCACAGCGCTTCCTGCCGCCCAGCGGTGATTGCCTGCCCCAGCGCAACCAGGCCTCACTGCTCACCTTCCGCCAGCGGTGTATCTCCAAGTGGGCCCACCACATGCCCATGGGAGCTCCAATCCTGGGGCCCAAGACCATGGCACCCTCCACATCATGCAGCCCCGCACAGCGGGCCACCAGGTCACACACATGATTCTGGGTCTTGATTTTGCAATGGCAGACACCCTATAAGTGCACACGGCATAATCGCAGGCTGCACACATGCTCAGCTCTTGAGGTGCTACTAACTCTGTGAACCGCGAGCCAAAGCCACGTGGTAGGAGACCCGCACTGCCCACTGGCTCAGGCCTACACTGCGGTCCAAAGCGATACCAAAGTGGATGATGGACGGAGCATTTGAGCAAACACTCAGGGACCAAGGGACCCACGTCTGGGCATACCCTGCCAACTTAGGGCAAACAAAGCGATACCAAAGGGGATGATGGACTTTGCCACTGGATTCAAGCAAGCCTGGCTGAAGACGGCTGAAATGCCAGAAACCGGTCCTAGGAAGCTTGTTTCCACTCCAGGGAAGGCATGGCTTGGCAGTTCGGGCTGGACTGTTCCCATGAGGCACAGGGTCAGACTGATTTGCATATGGCCATGTCTGAACTGGGGTGGCAGAGTGGGCTAAAGAACAGTGATGGATCAAACCCAGATCTGTTGACTGGGTGTGAGTGCTTGATTGGTCCTCATGCTCCGTCCATCACCACCCCCTTTTGTACCACTTTTTTCTCCATAAGTTGGCAGGGTATGCTCAGACGTTGAGTCCCTTGCTCACTTTGCCACTGGATTCAAGCAAGTCTGGCTGAAGACGGCTGAAATGCCAGAAACCGGTCCTAGAAAGCTTGTTTCCGGTCTAGGGAAGGCATGGCTTGGCAGTTCGGGCTGGACTGTTCCCATGAGGCACAGGGTCAGACTGATTTGCATATGGCCATGTCTGAACTGGGGTGGCAGAGTGGGCTAAAGAACGGTGATGGATCAAACCCAGATCTGTTGACTGGGTGTGAGTGTTTGATTGGTTCTGATGCTCCGTCCATCATCACCCCCTTTTGTACCGCTTTGTTCGCCATAAGTTGGCAGGGTATGCTCAGACGTTGAGTCCCTTGCTCACTTTGCCACTGGATTCAAGCAAGCCTGGCTGAAGACGGCTGAAATGCCAGAAACCGGTCCTAGGAAGCTTGTTTCCGGTCGAGGGAAGGCATGGCTTGGCAGTTCGGGCTGGACTGTTCCTATGAGGCACAGGGTCATACTGATTTGCATATGCCCATGTCTGAACTGGGGTGGCAGAGTGGGCTAAACAACGGTGATGGATCAAACCCAGATCTGTTGACTGGGTGTGAGTGTTTAATTGGTTCTGATGCTCCGTCCATCACCACCCCCTTTTGTACCGCTACACTGCGGTCCAGCAGGGCTCACACTAATCCTTAGCAATCGGGACCACCAGGACGGCGCATCATTGCAGGCTGGACAACCGCTCAGCACTTTAGGTGCCCCTACATGAGTGCACAATAG
This sequence comes from Triturus cristatus, assembly GCF_964204655.1. NCBI lineage: Eukaryota > Metazoa > Chordata > Amphibia > Caudata > Salamandridae > Triturus > Triturus cristatus. Next base: position 224,366,141 of record NC_140584.1, read on the forward strand.
ACACCGTCCCATGGCGGTGTGCCTGTGCCTGCTGCAGTGTATCTGGTGCCACCAAGTCTGTGTACCTCTAGCCATGGACCCTTTATGATTGAGTCCTGTGTTGCGGATGCCATCATGTCACCCCCAGCACTAGGCAATGTGAGGTGGCAGGGTCCTAGGCCCTCATGCATAAATGATAACCACACGGAGACACCCAGTCAGAGAGTGGAAATGGCATCCAGCACGTGCGCCAGGCTCTTTTTATTTGCAGGGTCACATGTCCTGTGACGCCTCTGCTGGATGGGTGTGGTGTGGATGTAAACCAGCCATGAGGGAGTGGCTGTGGCATGCTGACAACTAGATCTGTGAGCAGCAGATCCCTACAGGGAAGACCTGGGACATGTAGCGTTGTCGCCCCCCCCCCCTGTGAGCGTAAGCGAAGTGGGCTGTCCTGGCGTATGCCAGTCCAGTGCAATGGTGTGAACAATGACCCCGGGGCTCTGGGCGTGGTTCCGCCCTGGGCTGGACAAGGAAGTAACTGTGATTGGTCAGCGCCACCAAGTCCGCAAACACGCAATGTGTAACCCTGTGACCCAAATACCACAACATGAGCAACATGGAAGTAAGGGGGAATCACTGACTCTACATTCATCCATACTTCCACACTTGAAAGATCATAGACATGACACATCTGTGTGAACATGAATGTTCATTGCACATTCAGTGGAGTGTTGCAGCTGGAGCAGTACAGGGCCATGCAAACTTCACTTTACACTGGTGCCCCGTGGAGGGCCAGCCAGAGTCCTTCAGGGAATGACAAGCACAGTAGAAGAAGAGGCGTTCAGTCCGCAGTCTGATAGCTGTGTCATTGGTGACCAAACAGAATATGGCAGTCCATGTCGAGGTAAAGGATGAGTGTCGCAGAGTGCATAGGGGAATGTGGAAGGTGATGATGCAGAGGGCAGAACCAAGAAGAAACAGGCCACATGGCGGAGATGAATGCTACTGCGTCCTTCTGACCACAAAGGTAGATTCATCTGCATCTTCATCGTCTGCTGTTGCATGTGCCTCACATGTGGGTGGTGGTGTTCTGTCTCCAGCACTGTGTGGCAGTGACACCTCAGGGGCCGGAGGTGGAATGTCTGCCACACTGTGTGGCACTGACACATCAGGGGCCGGAGATGTGGATGGGGTGGTAGCAGCAGCATGTTGCCTTGTGGCAGCAATGCCATGAGGAGGGTCTTTGGGGCATTAAGGGACCCAGCTACCTCTCGCTGGTGTGCAGCCGTGGCAGCCGCTTTTTCCGCCTGCATCCGCTCCATGTTCTTCATGATCCTCCGCATGTGTCCCAACTCCCGGGAGAGATTGCTGGAGGCACTGTGACTAGACAACCGTTCTTGTCGCAGAGTCAAGACTCTAGTGATGTCAGCCATGGCTTCTTGGAGAGCATGGAGCGGACTGTGCGTGTCCGTTAGAGACTGTGAGTGGTCCCTGATGGGACTTATGCACCCACGTATGGCGTCTAGTTTGGCTGCCCTGCAGTCGAACCCCACCTGCACCTGTTCAGCCAGCTTCTCCTGGCACCCCAACACACGGTGTTGGAAGGCCACATGTTCAGTGTGGGGGTCCTGGGAGGCAGCCGTGGTGGGGGATGCTGCCTGCTGTGTGTTCTGTGCAGGGGGTGGGTTCTCCTCATAGCAGCTGGGCTGCCCTGCTCCTGGAAGTGGGCTGCAGAGGCTCTCCACGAGCTGTTGGAGGGCGTCGGTGTCAAAGGTGTGGTGGTCCTCTTCGTCATCAGAGAAGAGAGGTTGGGCCTGCTCTGAAGGAGGTGTTGGATTTCCCCCTGCAACGTGAAGGGGAGATGCAGTTTAACATTGTGTTCACATGTATGTTGACGCATTGTACATGTTTACATTCAGACTGCTTGACAGTGTACATTGTGAGTGTTTGGAAGGAGCTGCCTATTTGATGGGGGACAGTGGACATTCTGACAACATCACGGATGTGTGTTTGTACTTGTACATTGTCAACTCACATTTCCCTGCAATGCCAAATGTGATTGGCCAGTTTCTATGCACATGCAGCACCAGTTTGTGTCCTCTGTTCTGTTGTGGACCTGTTGCGGTTTGTACCACGTCGTTGTCAATGTTGATGTGCTTTGCATGTAATGTGTGTGTGCCGCATTTTGGGGGAGACGTACCTGCAGCTCTGATTTAGCTGCCCCTTATCCCTTACATGCGGTGTGCCTCTGGCTTCTGTGCTTATGAAGTGCTGAGGTGTTGCATACTTGGGTGCATTGGTCTCTTGGTTGGAGTTGGGGTCTGGGGCATGGTTTATACGCAGATGTGCTATGCTTAAATGTGCATGTGTGCCATTGTGCCCATCTCCCCCGTCCCCCCAGTCCCTGGTCGTTACTCACCCTGTTGCTGTTGTGTCCGGTCATGTTGAGCAGTGTCCGGGCCCACTACTCCTGCCACTGTCATCCCCACTGATGACTGTGAACACCATTTCCTCCATCTCATCCAGCTCTTCCTGTGGTGCTGGACTCCCACCTCCAGTCTGCATTGCTGCCTTCTGGTTGTTTGCAAGTTTCTGCTTGGTTTTGCACTTCACATCATTCCAGCGCCTCTTGACCTCTTCCATTGTCCTCTTCAGCACTCCAACTGCATTCACCTTGTCCACGATGGTCTGCCATATTCCATTTTTAGCTGCCCGTGACACAGTGGAGGTGACGAACAGTAGTTGATGATGTTCTATCACCTGCGTTATCAGGATCCTGTTTTCCTGGGCACTGAACCGCTTCTTCATTCTCTTCTTGTCCTTGCCCTTCCCTCACCCCGAGGTCCCAGGCTGGTCCTCCGGTGGGCTTGTGGGGTTCTGGTTGTCCTCTGTACTTGCTCCGGCTACATCCATTGTGCTTCACTGTGGTTTGGCTTTTGTGGCTGGTTTTCGCCAATTTTTGAATTGTGAATGGCGTCATCGCTACTATTTTTGCATTTCTGTTTCGCGTTTTTGCGGCGTAGCGTTAATTTTAACGCATACATTTGACGCGTTATCGTGAGACTGCGATAGACTGTGATGTGAAGTAAAGAGTTGCGTTAAGCTAATTTTGCTGTTCTTGAGAATATGCCCCTTAGAATGTGATAGTCTGTTTTTAATTTTGATGACACCATACCGTGTATAAATTGGCAACTCAAAATGACTCCTATGCTAGGCGCCGAGAAACTATGGGGAACACTCTACCCATTGTTTCCAGATATGACCATGTAGAACACAGTGTTTTGTTATTACTCATCACCAGATAAAGTTATTGAATTATGTATTTTTACCGCGTGTGAGCCTACTTATTTGTAATATGTGATTGGAGTACTTGGCATTCAGGTCTTCCAAGGGTGAAAAGTTGGAAGTCATGGGGAATACTCTCCTAATAGATTTAGGAGATACAACACTCTTCAATCATGAAACTTGGAAAGTGGTTCCAGTGATAGAAAGTTGGATGCTCTCTCATGAAAGGCATGGATTGTTGGATATGACCCTTTCGCCATTTAATTTTAGCAATCATTAAATGCATATTATACTTGATAGCTTGATTTTCCTAACCAGTGGACCTCCTCTTTTCCTCTTGAAATGTACGGTGTGGATTATGTTTTACATGAATTTCCGACTGTTTGGTTGAAAGACAATAAGGAATTAAGGAATTAAGTTCTTCTGAGATATGTGTATGGATTACATTATTTGGGGGTTTCTAGTTGGCAGAGGTAGGTACCTTTGACCAAATAGGGGCCCTTGCGTCTAGTCAGGGTTAGGGGGTGCACTCCTAAAATAACCCATGCTCACCCCCTTGGTAGCTTGGCACCAGTAGACAGGCTTATCTCAGAGGCAGTGTGTAAAGCATTTGTGAACACATACAGTAACTCAGTGACAACACTACAGATGGACACCACACAAGTTGTATATTAAAAATAAGTATATTTTATATAGACTTATCACAAGACCACAAACGATAAAAATCCACAATACTGTACTTAAAATGGTAGAATTAGCTTAGTTCTCTTTAGATGTTAAAATGCGACACTTTGAGTTCAATGTACCTTTGGATGCGTAATGCTATACAACAAAAGTGTTGCAGGGAAGGTGATGCGTCGGTTCCTTACACGCAGGAACAGTGATGCGTCGATTTCTTACTGTGCTTCCGTGGTGATGCGGCCTGCAACGCCCTGATGCGATGAAGATCCGCTGCAATGAAACAAAGATGGTGTCTTCTTCTTGATGCAACATGATACATGCACGCCCGATGGCCGTGTGGCGACTCAACGAGTCTTCTGAGCCGCAACAGGCCCTGCAACACGCTTCGACAGTGATGCGGGACGCTTCGGTGATGCGATGCGACAGCTGCAGTAGCGACACCCTTCTTCAGTGATGCAACGACAGCAGCTGCAGTGGCGACATTCTTCTCCGGTGATGCGAGACGCTTCTGCGATGAGACAGTTGCAGGGGTGACGCCCTTCTTCAGTGATGCGACGACAGCAGCGGCGACACGCTTCTTCTTCGTGAGTCACGCTTCCAACTCCTTGCAACACACAGTCCCTCAGAAAGCCCAACAGAACTGCAGGCACTTCCAAAGAACTTTTGGGGAGCTGGTGGTTGAAGTCTGTTGTCCCTGAGACTTCAGCAGGAGGCAAGCTCTTGCTCAAACCCTTGGAGATCCTTCACAAGTTGAATAAGGTCCACACAAAGTTCCTTTCTCCTCTCTTTGGCAGTCAGGCAACCACTGCAGGCCAATCCCTCAAGCTTAGGGATAGTCTCGCCTCAGTCTCTCTGGTTCCTCTCCTCAGCAAAGGTTTCTTCTTGTTTCCCAAAAGTGATCGAAAGTTCTGGGGTCTGGGTCCCCCTTTTTATACACAGTTTCTCTGAAGGCAGAGAAGCCTTTACCTACTCCAAACCAGTTCTGGTCAGCCCTGGAGCACTCTGTTTATATGACTCCTAATTTCCTTTCACACTGCAGGGCAGGGACATCAGACACACCACAGGAGGTGGAGTCAGCATTGTGGAGGGAAGGCACAGCCCTATTCAGGTCCCAGGTGCAACGCCTCCCACCCATCTACATGCAGATCTCTCTATTCAGCCCTGTGCTGACTCACCCGGTCTCCTGGGATCCCCCAGTCCCTGTCACTCAAACTCCAGACATGGAATACACAACCTAGCAGAGGCAGGCTTGGATGGTTAGACAAGAAAATACCTCCTTTCTAAAAGTGGTATTTTCAAACACAGAATGTTAAAACCAATTTCACTAAAAGATGCATTTCATCATTCCGAGTTCAGGCATTCTAAACTCGAATTTCTACCTGGTTCCCTCAGTCAGTTAGGATTATAAAATGTATTAATCAAACTGCCCATTCTGGCCTATGGGGAACAGTTAGCCTTGCAATAGTGAAAAACGAAAATGGCTGTAATTCACTATTAAGGCATGCCACACACACCAGGGCATGTCCTACCTTATATTTACAATACACCCTGCCCTTGGGCCTACCATGTCTGATATGAAGAAAAGGGAAGGTTTAGGGACTGGCAAGTGGGTGTACTTGCCCAGTCATCATGGCAGTACCAGACTGCACACAGGCTCGGCAATGGCAGACCTGAAACACACTTTTACAGGCTGCTTCTGTGGGTGGCACAACCAGTGCTGAAAGCCCACCAGCAGCATTTGGTTTACAAGCCCTGGGCACACTCAGCGCACTGTACTAGCGTCTGACAAGTAAACCAAATCAGCCAATCATGGAATCACTAATCCATATATCAATTTACCATAGGGAGCACTTGCACTGTGGCACTGGACAGCAGTGGCACAGTGCCCAAAGCATCTATAACCAGCAAAAACACATGAGGCAACAGCACAAAATGGAAGGGAGACCCACGCCAAGGTGCCAGGTCTAACAAATACCTATGTGTGTTTTGTACTCTATGGTTTTAAATGGTTGTATTGATAATGATTGTTATGATTTAGGTGCTTGAAAAAATGTATGTTTTATTACTGAGGACTGAACTTGATTATGACTTATTAGGTAAGTCATAACTGGATGAATTGGTGGCTGTGGTCGTTTATTGGAACGTGTTTAGTTCCCACCTGCACACTCTCTTTTGGTAAATCGGACTTGGCCCAAAACTTTAAGGTGTATTGGGGGCTTAAAACCCAAAGATAAATTTGGACCCTTTTTTTATAGATTATTCATACCTTTATCTTTTTTTACAAAAGGATCCTTACATTCTCTTCAGGTGTGATTAACCACAAATTAGAATCCTTTGTGACTTTCCTTCACTTTTTCACAACTTTACTAACTTTAGTAGGAGTAGGCGAATGAAATAACGGTTGTTGTTGCTTATATATTTTATACATTTCCTATTTTTGTATCCCTGATGAAGTCGGTGAAAACTACCCATGAGACGAAACATGTGTTGGCTGCATTCTGTTCAGACTGGATGGGATATTACCTATTTGGAATTCCCGCGTTTGGAAAAAAACAAAGAAATTACCATAAGTACGGGCTGCTGGATTTACTTTGGAATGGACATTTGCTGAGATTAGATTTTGTTTGCTTGCCCTGCATGGTCCATTGTACTGCCATTGCCTCTCCTATCTGCCCTATGTGGTTAGCTTGTGGCCCCTGCCTCCCTCTCTGGTGCCCTCTGTTGTCTGAGTCTGTGTCTTTCTTCCTGTCCTCCATTGCCATGTACATGCTCTGCCCCTCAATTTATTTTTCTCCATGATATGGCATTCTGCCGTTGCCCATCTATCTTCTCTGTGTGCTTAATTGTGATGCTATTACTCCTGCCAAATGTCCTATGTGGTGAGCTTGCTGCCCCGCTACCTCCCTCATATCCTCCATTTCCCAAGTCTGTGTTCCTACCCTATTCCCCCTGCCCTCATTGTCCCGTTGTGCTGCCACTGCTCCTACCCTCTTAAAAAAACAAAAAAATTAGGAAAATGTGATGTTGCATTCAAGTATTGAAATAAGATAAAAACTAACATTTAAAAACAAAAGAATTGTCAAAATGCAGCAGTTATATATACTGATCTAACTTTAACTTGTACCCCGCCAAACTCTGCTTATGACCTCATATATATCACCATTCATGAAATCTAAAATGACATCATTGCTGGCATCACTGATGACATGGGCATCCAGTGACCATAGATTTCAAGACTGCCTTCAAATGGTGATTTTATGACTATGATACAGAGAAGATCTGATTCTATTGTAGAATGAGGATTTATAGCAGCTTCAAGTACTTTTTTTCTTTGTTAAACAACAACACTATTAACACCAAATTAATTGTGGCATTTAGCCCGGCAATGAGTAAAATACCTTTGCAGCACACAAACAGTAATAAAGAGAAAACGCAACACAAGAATAATCCGACACAAATTTAGAAACATAGAATACATTTTAATAAATTATTTGACGACAAGCAGCAAAAATCCAGTCAGTAGAACCTGAGCTATTCAAATGTAAAGGTTTTGTAGAAATCAAGTGCAAAGAAGTAAAAAGTCACACCTGCAGTTATCTATTCGCAGACAACCAGGTCGAAGTCCCAAGTATCGGGTCACCACGATGGAACATGGGCTGGATACAGAACAGAGTTCAGCCTACTGACAAAGTACCTTGTGGCCAGGGAATTGAGATGCAAAGTTTTTGCGTTGAGCTGCAAGGGCCGGCACAGAGGAGTCATCAATGAGGAGCTGCGATGCGTGGTCTGGCGTTGAGATGCATCACCCAGCCTTGAAACTGATGAAGGCATTGACAAGAGTTTGCGATGTAATGTCCTGCATCTTCATTGAAGAAGCCACTGGGACTGCGAAGACTTGTGTTTTGATGCATTGGTGCAGATGATGAGATACTTTGAGCAGGGCTGGTGTTGGTGTTGGGCTGGTTCGGTGTCAAAGGCGTCACCAGGGTTTGCAAGGACTTGTACTGCGATGCATTGGTGCAGAGGACGATATGTGTTGAGCTGGCCCAGTGCCGATGCCAAGCAGCATCATGCAGCTTCCAGATGTGTCGAGATGTGTAGAGTTGCATTGATGTCGCAGAAGCCTGTTATCTCCCTGTGGCTTGAAATGGGAGCCAGCCATCTGACCCTTGGAGAGTATCTGGAGTGCTGTGTCCACACAGGTAGTCTGGTTTCAGCAGGGCAGCTCACAGCACCTGAAGGGTCCTGGTGCAGCTTAAGAATGCCTTGGGCAGAAAAGCAGTCATTGGTCAGCACAGCAGGGCTTAGGTAGCAGGACTGTCTTCACAGCTGGGCAGTTCTTCTTCCTGGTAGAGAGCACTGATACAGAAGTTAAGTTTGAGTGTCCGATATTTACACTTCTAGTGCTTCACTTTCAATCAGATTGGAATTTCCTGCCACCATGCCCTGGCTCTAGCCTGCCTACAGGCACAATGGACCAGTATGAAGTTATTTTTGTGAGAGCAGGGCTCAGCCTATTGATGTGTAAGTGGGGCTGTACCATGCTCTACCCAGTCCATTGTGCCTGAGATGACATATCCAGACACACCAATTACCTTTATTGTATGCCTGCCTGAGCGGAATAGAAAGGCTCTCACATCTAGTCATGTGACCCAGGAACAGGCTGCAGGCACTAATTGGTGAGTACAGGTAAATGGCAACTTTCTAAAAGTTGCATTTTCAAAATTGTGACTTAAAATCCAACGTTATCATTAAAGAGGATTTTAAATTATCATATCTCAGACACAAATATGACTTTCCTATCTTCTCCCAATCAAAGGTTAGCACGTATGAAATGTAATAAGATAACCCAATGTTATCCTATGGGAGGGGTAGACCTCACAGTAGCAAAAAAAGAATTTGTGAGTTTTTCGCTACCTGAACATGTAAAACTTAAAGGTACATGTACAGCCCTTTAATTACAATGCAACTGACCTATCAGCTGCCTATGGCCTACCTTACGACTGAGTTGTTTGTAATAAAAAAGGGAGTTTTAGGATTGGCAAGGAGGATATATTATCATGTCACATTGCCAGTTTATAACTGCATACCGGGTGCAATGACAGACCTGGGGCATGTTTTATGTCGCTACTTAAGTCAGTGACACAGAAAGTACTGTAGGCCCACTAGTAGCATTTAATTTACAGGGTATATGGTATACCACTTACCAGAGACTTATAAGTAAATGAAATGTACCAATCGGATATAAAACATTTTTACCATGTTTTAGGTAGTGAGCACAAGCACTTCAGCACTGGCTATCAGTGGTAAAGTCCACAGAGTTTTAAGGGCAACAAATACAAAGTCAGCAAAATAGGAGGGGTGAAGGCAAAAATGTTTGGGGAAAGACCGCCCTAAGGCAGACAGTTCTAACAATCAGATTAAAAATGAACTCCAGAACAGACATAAGGGATAGCTAAAGATGAGCTGTTGTTCAGTTTCAGGGAGAGGGACTAATACTCCAGAGTTCTAGAGATTGCAGAGAAGAATCCAGAGAATCTTATAAAGAAGATGTATTCTTCTAATCCAACAGAAGGGTGGACACATCACAAAATAGACAGTGTAACACTAATGTGGTTAGGTTTATTACATCTTTTTCTGAACCGTCCAATAAGATTTGTAAGATGATGGCAAAGCATTGGGACATTTTATTGAATGATAACACTTTAACCTCCCATCCGAAAGTGACTCTTCTAATAACTTAGCACAAGTCTAAAACTATAACGGTATAGTTGTGAAACATTTTCTACATGAAGATAGTATACAAACTTGGGCAAAGGAAACATGTTGCTTTTATCTGTGTAAAACGTGCAAAGTTTGTAAAATAGTTAAACTTTGTAGATTGTGAGGTCCCGAACACAAAGAAAAGACATTACATCAACAAATACATAACATATAAATCCAACTTAAAAGTGTACAATATAACATGCCCCTGTAATAATAGAAATATAGGCAATGTAACCTTCTAGAGGATCAAAGTGCCATTACGCACAAAGACCCCAAATTACTGTTGCAAAAAAGCATTTGGAACTGTGCCATAATTAGGACAGCATAAAGGCATCCTACTTTGGTGTTGACTGAATGATTATGAATCAGAGAGAGGGGAATAAAGAGATGGTGTTGCAGAGGCTAATGTGTGGATATATTAATTGATCTGAAGACTTGTGAGGCAGATGGGCTTAATGTTGAGGAAGAAATATATGTTCACTTACCAGCTTAAGATATGATGTATTTCGATTTAGGTTTCTGATTTTCTACTGGTAAAATCCATTTAGCTGTTAGAGTAAGTCCTATCCTGTACTTATATGAATGGTTTTCAATTCAAAACGTTTTTTATTTTCCTATTTTTCTCTTTCGCTTCCCCTTCTTAAGGTGTGCTAATTCTCACTACTTCTTCTACAAGTATCGCTAGAACATGAAATGAGATAACAAGTGAATCTATCCAATTTCCCAGTGTTGCCGCTTGAGGATTTGGACACACTAGGAACGTGGCTGGATAAAGATTTAAAACTATATGACAACAAGAATTTGAGCGTATTTAGAACTTTGTGCCATCCAATGTGACAGAGGATAAATGAGGTTTAGATGCATAATTTTGTATTATGATGGCACCAGAATGACATAAAGGAATTAAGTGCCTTAAAATTCAATCTAAATATTAAGAGGAATGTAATGAAACATTTCGAGAACTATATGGTATCTGATGCCACTCTTTATAAAGGAATTTGTATTTGCATCACTTGGACTATGCCATAGACTATCAGAGGATTGAAATTCAGATGGTATTAATTATGTTGAGGAAGAGAATGATTTATCATGACACTATGTAGGTTTTCACAATATGGGCCTGATTCGCATAGGTAACTTCCACTTTTCAGTAATTTATACTTTTGAGTAAGTTTACTACTTTTGGCTTCTTCACAACATCTGAGTGTAAGTTACTACTAAAAAAAACAATTGTAAGTCCACCATCACTTATGGCCTACTACTGGTACTGTAACACTGTCCCATAGAAAATAATGGAGACATCAAATTAAAATAGAATCTCCTGGGAAATAATGCTAAACTAAACTATAGTTAAAAATGTAAATAGTTATAAATTAAATTAAAAACACATACACATAGTGCATATTTATTATTTAATTACAACATATTGTAATACTTTATTTTGAATTTAGCATTACAATCTACATTAATTTTAATTAATTGTATATATCACTTCTCATAATTAGTAATGCATTGCAAAAACATTTTTTCTCTAGGTGGAATTGTTTTTATTTAAACTTCATGAAAATAACTTTAAATTAATTTAATATATCTTTATTATTAAATGTGTATTTCAAAATTAAGTTAATAGAGTTGTGGCAATTTTTGGCCTACTTTTTAAATAAATATATATAATTAATGTACATTAATATTTAATGTAAATATATTGCAATATTTATTTTTCAGTTGCATGCTTCTTATTTCTTTTCCTGTACTTTAACATGCGGACATCTCTATGCTGACTGTAAAGTCTCCCTATGGTAAAGTATAGGAAAAATAAGGGGGAAAGCAATAAAGCCTTTCCTCCTGTTTGTCTACTCATTCATGAATGCTAGAAACCCCTTAAACACTTTACTTCTTTCCACTCCTGATCTCTCAATACCCCATCCCTTTACCCTGAAACCCCCCTTTTTTATTTGACAGAAAAAGTATGTAATTTAAACAGTTAACATTTTAATTGGCCCTTATCCATACATATATATATATATATACCTATATACTATCGTGTTACCTATAAATTACAAAAAAAAGAAGAACGTTTGCTCCTTTCCCTAATACATGAGTATCATAAACTGATAATATAATGTTACTCAGGTTTTGATGCATCAGTGCAGTGTTTCTGTAAGTGATGCCTTGTGAGTTCTGTATGGTAATCCAGCAGGTGTGATGCACTTTGTACATTGTGAAGTGGTGTAATGAAGCGGCCCTGCATCCTTGTTTAAGCTGCATGAGATAAAGTGCTAAAATAATTGTGTAGTCCCTTCCTTCGTGGTGACACCCTCTAGCCACCACGCCCGAATTCAATTTATTTCACGTGCGGTAGGTGTGTGTGCAGTACTGACTGTCATTTTCATACACCGCAGATAAATTGTTGTCTCTTTGCCTTCGAGTGTTTTAGCACAATCGGCACATTTTCACCCTGCAGATGCTGTCAGGTGAGATTGTCTGACTCTAAGTACATGACAGAACCTTTCCCCTTAAACAAGACAATAGATAATGTGAAAAGACTTCCTTTATGCAAATGGGACCGTTCAAGAATGTTTTATGAAGGACAGTTTCACAGAAATATGCATTAAACTGAACAATTGGGTTTTGACAGATGCATTTGTTATTCTGAACAAGGACAGAAAAATCTTTTATCTTGTTGGGGCTACAAGATTTCCGCCATGACACAATTTTAACCGCGTATTAAGGAAATATTTCCAACTAGTGCATTATCTACATTTTCGTTTTACTAATTACGTCAATGTCAAACAAATGCTCGCAGCATGTGTTGCAATTTTCCAGAGGATCTTTTTCAGAAAAAGTTTTATTTCACAAAGTGCTGTTCCTATGATTGATATAATGAGCTTGGAACACACTAATGAGCGGGATTAAAGAGGCCTTTGGTACTGTAAGAGAATAAAAACGACTTGGAAGGGAAGCTCAGAAAACGCAAAACTGTGCATGAAACATCAGCAACAACCGGCGATAATTATCGCTAAGGGCACTTAGCGCTAGGATAATTATCGCCGGCTAGCGTGGATTTTATCACTGAGCTAGCGTGCTATTAGCAACGCTTATATCAAATGCGATAAAAATCCTCACGCTAACTGCCTAACGTGAGATTATAGCTGGAAACCCAGCGATAATCTCATGCAATGTGGTGTTAGCTTGTTGATAGGGCCCCACAAACTTAGCCATGATATCCACCTTCCATAGGATATCATGGCTAAGTCAGTCCTGAAGCAGGCGTAAGGAAAGTAGCGATAACAGGGGTTACCGCTACTTTTCTTGCCGCTATGCTTCATAGCGTGGGGCTTGATGATAGTAGAAATGTCGCTTAGCGACATTACTCCTGTCATGTCAGGTCAGGAACGCCCACTTTGCATCTCATTAGAGATGCAAAGCTAGGCATTAGGAATTCCTACGCTAACGCAAGTTTTCACGCGTTAGCGTGAGCTTGCTAATTAGGCGATAAAATTATCGCCGCTTTTTGGCCGAAAACGGACGCAAAAGCGGCGATAATTCTATCGCCAAGCCTTGCTGATATGCCCCTTGTTTCGCAAAGGTCTATTTATTATATGATTCAGGGAATCACTCAATCTCAGAGCCGAGTTTCTTTTTTTTTTTTGCCTGTGTTGTCTGAACTTCTGAGAGTTATTGCGAGAACTTTAAACAGAACTAGTAGGAAATAATGGGGAACATCCTTTCCAAGACATTTTTACAACGAAAAGAAATAATAGCGCATTTTTTTACATATAATTACTTTTACCACGCAAATCTTTTACGCACAATTGAAGAAGCAGAAAAATAAGCTTTACGCAAAACTGCAAAAATTCAGTTTTTCAAAATAATGGGTGTTTGATAACTTATGAAAAGTGCTTTCAACAATACTGGTAACCTTGTATGCACTGGGATATTTTCATTTTCCAGACAACCATTATTTACCCAGTTTATTGTGCTCACTAAACACCTATGGCTCTTTTAATAACAGAACATATGAAGGGAAGAAAAGGCGGTAGGCAATTAAGAAATTACACTGGCTGTTAAAATGAAAGTAAGCACATAGGAAGGAAAACATAAAAAAGCAGGTGGAGGAACGTAGGAAAGAAGGATGGTGAAGCAGGAAAATGAAGGAAAGTGGAAGAGAAGCAAGCAGGGCATGCAATGAGGGAGGAAGGGAGGGAGGGAGGGAGGGAGGAAGGAAGGAAGGAAGGAAGGAAGGAAGGAAGGAAGGAAGGAAGGAAGGAAGGAAGGAAGGAAGGAAGGAAGGAAGGAAGGAAGGAAGGAAGGAAGGAAGGAAGGAAGGAAGGAAGGAAGGAGGTAGGGAGGGAGGGAGGGAAGGAGGGAGGGGGGAGGGAAGGGGGAGGGAGGGCTATATCGGACCCTTGTAGCGTTCCAATAGAAATAATTCAAGAGATAAACAATTTCAGCATCTACTCCCAACGATCCCATAATATGCGATAATTTTTCATGGTTTACGCAGTCAAACACACTGCTAAGATCCATAAAGACCAGGTAGAGATAGCTCTTCTTTACCTTAGTGTATCTTCCTATTAGCAATTATAGGTCCAGGCATGTTTTACAGAGCCAAAACCCTTCCTAAAACCACACTTCAAGTCTAACAAGATTACATTTTCTACTGCCCATATTTCTAATTTCTCCAGAAGTATACTACCATGCAATTCCAGGAGGGAAATTGGACAATATATCTGTGGGTCAAGCCTATTGCCTTCCTTGAACATTGGCAGTATAATTAGGTCAAACCAATATTTAGGTACAGCTTGTGACCACATAAAGTAATCCAGTGACAACACTACAAATGGGCACCACACAGTTTTTATATCAAAAATACGTATACTTTATATAGATTTACCACAAGACCATAAACGACAAAAATACACAATACTATTACTTTAAGATGGTAGTTTTTAGCTTAGTTCAGTTCAGTTCTTAAGATGCGACACTTTGAGTCAATGTACCTTACGATGCGCTGCGCTTCCACGACAAGTAATGTCGCAGCGATGGAAATGCGGCAAAGTTCTGGTGCAAAGAAATAAAGATGCGAGAAGTTCTCGGTTCAATGCATGGACTGCAGCGGCAACACCCTTGTTCAGAAGTGCGATGGTAGCAACAACGACGGTGACACGCTTCTTCCTCGTTGCGAGACTCTTCTCTCGATACGGTGCAGTGCGACAACTCCAGCGGCGACACCCTTGTTCAGAAGTGCCACGGCAGGCAGCAGCAACGGCGACACGCTTCCTCTTCATTGCGAGACGCTTCTCTCGATGTGGTGCAGTGCGACAACTCCAGCGGCGACTCCCTTGTTTAGAAGTGCGACGGCAGCAGCAGCGACGGCGACACGCTTCGGCTTCGTTGAGTCGCGCTTCCAGCTCCTTGCGACATGCAGTCCCTCAGGAGGCCCAAAAAAGCAGCAGGCACTTCCAAAGAACTCTGGGGAGCTGGGGGTTGAAGTCTGTTATCCCTGAGACTTCAGCAGGAGGCAAGCTCTGTTCCCAGCCCTTGGAAATCCTTACAAGTTGAAATAAGCACACAAAGTCTCTTCTCCTTCCTTTGGCAGTCAGGCAAACCACTGCAGGCCAATCCCCCAAGCAGCACTTCAGCTTAGGGATAGTCTCTCCTAAGTTTCTTCAGGTTCCGCTCCTCAGTAAAGGTTTCTTCTTGTTCCAAAAGTGATCTAAATTCTTGGGATCAGGGTCCCACTACTTATACCCCAAAATCCTTTGTTCTCTGAGGGTAGAGGGGCCTTTGCCTAGTTCAAACCAGTTCCTGAGCACTCTGTTTACCAGACTTCTCCTTTCCTTTCACAGTGCAGGGCAGAAACATCAGACGCCCCACAGGATGTGGAGCCAGCATTGTGGAAGGCAAGTACAGCCCTGGAGCACTTTGTTCACAGGGTTCCTTCTCTTCATTCACTGTGCAGGGTAGAGACATCAGCCGCTCCCCTGGAGGTGGAGCCAGCATTGTGGAAGGCAGGCACAGCCCTATACAAGTCCCAGGTGCAACTCCTCCCACCCATCTGGATGCAGATCTCTCTATTCACCACTGGGACACCTCACCCTGTCTCCTGGAATTCCCCAGCCCTGTCACTCAAACTCCAGACAAAGGAATACACAGCCTAGCAGAGGCAGGTTTGAAAAGGTTAGGCAAGAAAATACCTACTTTCTAAAAGTGGTATTTTCAAACACAGACTGCTAAAACCACCTCCACTAAAAGATGTATTTTATTATTCTGAGTTCAGGCATACTAAACTCGAATTTCTACCATGTTCCCTGAGTCAGTTAAGATTATAAACATGTAATCATATAACAGCCCATTCTGGCCTATGGAGAACAGGTAGCCTTGCAATAGTGAAAAAACGAAAATGGCTGTAATTCACTATTAGGACATGCCACTCACACCAGGGCATGTCCTACCTTATACTTACAATGCACCCTGCCCTTGGGCCTACCATAGGGGTGTTTGATATGAAGAAAAGGGAAGGTTTAGGGACTGGCAAGTGGGTGCACTTGCCCAGTCAGCATGACAGTACCAGACTGCATGCAGGCTCTGCAATGGCAGACCTTAGACACATTTTACAAGGCTGCTTCTGTGGGTGGCTCAACCAGTGCTGCAAGCCCACCAGCAGCATTTGGATTTACAAGCCCTGGGCACACTCAGTGCACTATACTAGGGTCTGACAAGTCAATCATGGAATCACAAATCAATACATTCATTTACAAAACATATGAGGCAAAAGCAAAAAATGGAAAGGAGACCCACTCCAATGGTGCCAGGTCCAACAATGACCAACTGAGTGTCATTCATGATGAACTGCAGCTGGCCCCCGGCATGTCTAAGTTTTCTTTTTGATCTACATCAGTGTCCTTACTCTCCTGGTCCATAAATATTTTACTATAGTGAGCTACCCATGTTATGTCTTGAATCCCTGACTCAATATTTGGAGATGTTGACTCCTAAAGTATGGGGAATCAACAGTGTGCTAAAATAGGGTTGAAATAACTTGCCTGTACAAAGGTTTTCCACGCCTTTTCCCCAATTTTGATCTTCTATTCTCCAATGACATGTTTCTACTGTGATATACATTGGTCAATCATACTTTGCACTGTAGGTTTAGTGTAATGCCTTTTTTTTAATTATTGTGGCCTGATCATACCAGCCTCTGAGAGGACCTTTCATGGGCTATCTGTTTTTAAAGAGCATTTCATCTATGGTATGACACATAGCTTTGAATGCAGCTACTATCCCTTGAGGGCTAGCTTCTTCTGCCAGACAAGTCTCATTCTCTCTGATTGTGGAATATTAATATGGAGAGAAACTTTGTAGGCCCGGTCCCAGGCCATTTTATATGGATTCCATTGGACTGAGGGACTTGATATTGGTTGCCATACCCTCAACCTTTGCTCTAGTTAGTCCTAGCTTTAACTCTATCTTGACTAGGGGTGGGCGGAATTTGCGAAATCCACTTTCGCAAATTTTCGCGAAAATGTTTAAAATTATCGCAAAGAAGCGGAAATATCGCGAAGATGCAGAATTTTTTTTCCCGCATGTTCGCGAGATTTTCTGCATGGTTGCGGTTCGCCAACTTACCCATGTGGTTGCTCGCGGCCATCTTGTTTTGAGTTGTCTCGCGGTGCATGATCGCGAGAAGAAAGACGTGATCGCGCGACGCATGACGTCACTGCGGGCGCGAACTGTCACGAGACAGCGCAAATGGCTAAAAACAATCCAACATCTCATGGAGAACGCGACCGGATCAAGAAAACTTGTGGCGAACGCAGGGATTCAGGTAAGGCGATCGCGCGCTCGAGAGAATGTATTATTTTACAGCGCGAGCAAGAAACAAATTATCGCCAAGCTGCGGAAAGCGGAAATTTTGACATTTTCGCGCTCTCCGCGGAACGCGAAAATGTCAAATTATCGCAATTTCCGCGAACGGAACGAAATTTTCGCCCAGGCTTAATCTTGACCAAATTATGGTCACTGAGACAATATGACACAATATCATGTCCATTAGTAAACAGGACTTATTCATCTCATACCTGAATATGAATGATAGTGCTAGTAGCACATTGTCCTGTACATTTAAGAGGTAAGACGCCTGTGCAAGTGATTATCTCAACTGTAAGTTTCATATAATTGGTCATTAATAAATCATGCAATGCATTGCCATAGGTGTATGTATAAAATGTGACTGATTCTCTCCCCTATATCCCACAAACTCACAAAGCTCCTTAAATGGAAATAGGTGCTGATGAATATTGAGGTCCCCATCCCAGACAACATAGGTAGACTTCGTGGTAGACAAATTACAATTTTCTAAGTCCCGTTTTCAGCAAAGCAACAACTTCCCTGTTTGCAAATCAAAGTAGTTGTTATAAAAGTTGCTATTCATGAAATCGCCAAAGACGTTGATATAAAGGAATGCTCACATTAAACCACAAGAGCATCACTGGTAAGAGGGTCGCAACTAATATTGCTAATAACCCTTTTGCTCTCCCAGAAGCTGTGAGTAGTCGCAGAGAATTATGTGCACTAAAACCATTCATTCAGATGCCATCAACTGCCCAGGTTTCCTGGAGGCAAATGCACATTATCCATTTGCTATTTGTAAGATTGTTATTTATCCTTGCTATTTTCTAAGATTAGGTAATTGTATTATTCCCCTACTTGGCCCATGGCTCACTATAATTGGGGCACATACATGTATTTGACCCCCTAGGCAGGGATTATAACTGCAACACTATTCTAATATGACTTTATTTAAAACTCAATATTCAGGCAACATACTGACCAGCAATACACAAATCATGGATCAGGCCAGACCAAAGTGGTAGGTCATGTATCAAATAGATAGGAATATGATCAAAGTTATGAAACATTTGATGTATGTGTAATGCATGTTTCTCCTATCATGTGATAAGAAAGATTAAGAAAAACCTTTTAATGAAATCGACGCACTGCCTTTGGACGGATTCTGTCTAATAGTCCCTATATCTGTACCAGGTCTTGCAATGTGACATTAATGTAATTTGGAAGAAGGCTTGCATAAACATTACATGGCT
The DNA here is from genome assembly GCF_964204655.1 of Triturus cristatus. Classification (NCBI taxonomy): domain Eukaryota; kingdom Metazoa; phylum Chordata; class Amphibia; order Caudata; family Salamandridae; genus Triturus; species Triturus cristatus. The sequence goes on from NC_140584.1 coordinate 224,384,959, forward strand.
TTAAGTTACTCTGTCTTTCAGCGAGGAGCACGCCCAGTATGATTCCCTCAGAGAACGATGCTTACAATCCTTTTTGAACCAAAGTTTGTAATGTGTGGTGCAACCTAATTGATTATATCTGACTCTCAAACATCCATATTTGTAATGGAAGAGGTGTTCTTTTATAGCTGAACTTCTGATTATGGAACCTGCGAGCCTGAGTTCTAATCCCTGCTTTGGCACTTGACTAACATTATGTGATCCTGGACAATTTACTTTTTTGCCTATTCCCAAAGGTAATGTTACATGTGAGTAAATGTACACATATCCACTTACATTCTTACTACTTTTGCCTATTCCAAGTATAGATCGATTACAATGTGAAACAGAGGGTGAAGCCAAATGTATGAGTATAAATGTATTACTTCCACATATACGTGGATTTCTCCACCATCAGAGTGAAGTACTCCTGATGGTGGAGTACAGAGAACATTTAAAAAGCTTATTAAATGTATGCAACATATTAAAACTTGTTATGCTAAATATTAATGTAAATAATTGTATATATATATAGTTTAAATGTGAAAAATGATTAAATATGTAATTAATTTAAATGCTTTCAATTACATTAAACTATATTTTTAAAGTTTAAATAAAAAATCCCATCTAACGTAATGTTATTTATTATGCATTAGAAATTACAAAAAGTGTTATCTAAAATAATATTTAAATAAAGGCAATCGTTTCTTTAAAAAAGTGAATGAGACATATATTTGCACGTATTTATTATGTTTAATGTCGTGTTTATGAAGCATTGTGTTTTTTTGGGGGGCAGTTGTGTTCTTCTTTGCTGCTTTATTGTTGTGTTGTTCTGTCTTGTATTGTGGTTATTCTGTTGCATTCTGTTTTGTTGTGCTGTTTTGTTTTGTTGTGTTGGTTCTTTCTTAGTGTATTGTATTTGTGCTGAGTTCTGTTGTTACTTCAGAGATGCCAATAAATGCTGCTATATTTCAGTCAAAGTAATATACATTCCTTTAGGGTTCCAGTGACAAGCGACTATTTACTACCATCTATAGTGGTAAAATATCACTGCTCCGGCTCTTCAAGTATTTAAAACACCAGTAAACCCAAAATTGTGACAGAGACGAGACCTAATTTAGTTTGCTACTTTTAGTGTTCACTTTTTTTCATACGTTCCCTTGTGCTCTAAACAAGACCAAATTATATAATTTTCCTGTGCCTAATATTTGCAGTTGTAAATGATTGAAAGGCAAAATAGTAATCTAAATATGGAAAATGTACACAAACCTATAAGCATAAACTTGCCCCCCACCCTCCCTGGAATTATGTATAGGGATCATCTGTATCCCACCTAGGTTTGCACTATGCATATATCACTGAAACATCATTTTTGATATGTTCTATCTTACCTTCCCGTTGCCAATCCTCTCAAACAGCTACTGAATGGATTTACACCATTTAACCAAAAGGCCCGAGTGTGAACAAAGGGCTACCTCTTTGCCAAATTTGGTGTAATTCCGTTCAGCAGTTCGGGCTGTAGCTGCGACTAACGGTCCCTATGGAAAATTGCATGGGGAAAACACGTTTTGGGAACCCCTTTTTTCTCGGCCCCCGCTTGACGAATCACCCCGAGACTTTCAGGATAGGAGCGGACCGGAGCGGGCCACATCATTTATCAGTATTTTTAGAGACTTGTGAATTCTCCCATCTCAAGGGGAATAGCCACCTAAAACAAATATTCCAAACATTATAGCAATATAAACCAAACCCTCTTGACACAAATTACACTTTCTAAATGTGAGGAAATATTAACAGGTCTATTGGAGTAAAAATGTATTTTGCTTCAACCCATATCCAGAAAGGAAATGCAGAAAGGGGATAGTCTCCAGTGGCACTAGAGCAAAGAATATTCTGTCTGAATATGAAACTAGATAGAGCCATATACAGTTTAAAACAGGATAAAATGCTTCAATTTGTTCATATCCTGAAATGTACTCAAAGTGGCTGAGTTTCATAGCCACACTAATGTTCTACCATGCACAACGATGATGTAAAAAGATTATGTTCAACATAGTTATGTTTCCATCCATCCATGGCAGATGCAAAGCGGGCGCGCAGCGGGCACCAGAGTCGCACCAAAGGCAAGCTTGTCTGCACCTGTCCGTGCCCGAACCAGACTGGTGGCCAGGAGCCCTGCTCAAAACAAGAGGTTTTTATGCCCTGAACCAGCTACATAGACTCAGGTCCCCCCCCCTTGATCCACTCTGCAATATAGGGTGGCAATTTGACAGAGGGCCAGAGGGAGCCCAGGTATGTAATCACTGCAAGCTTGAGGCAATGCCTCAAAATATACTCACAGCTGATGCCCGTTGGTCTAAGGATAAAAATATAACTTGGAAGTTGGGCCTAATTAACAGCCATTCCCTCCCTAAACACAGAACTGAAACGTGTCTGTTGATACAGGAGGCAGATCTTGTTGGATTATGGACAGCTCCACCCCAGACATTTTAATGGCCCTTCCTCCGGGGTTTCAAATTCATAAACAGGACCATATAGAAAAGGGTGGAGGATGACTAGCCATTCTACTAAGATAGGACTATAAATGTACCATCACCCCCTTCCCATTCCAGATTGTGAAAGCTGCCTATTTTCCATCACCCTCTCTCCTACATAGACATTCTCAGGGGTTTTATTTATCGGCCACACACTTTGGCCAGCCCTCTGGTGCAGAAAGAACATATAACGATCCTAGGAGAAGTAAATTTTCATCTTGAGGAAAAGAATCTCCTGAATGTTAAGAGGCTGCTGCAGGATCTAGAGGGCTACAACTGACGCAATTGGTATCATCTGCCACACACATTAAGGGGCACATATTAGATGCAGTAATCTCCAACGACCTCAAAATTGCTGCAGCCCCGCCAGTACCCATGCCGTGGTCAGACCACTTGCTCATTCCTTTCTCTTGTAGCTTAAGGGAAGCTGGAAAGAAAAATACTCAACCTGCAGGGGTTGTCCACGGAAGGAACTGGTTGAAGCTTAATCCAGAGGCTTGGAAGGACTGTTTAAATGCCTCCGCCCCTGGGATACAAGGGAAGGTCGAAGAAGCATATTCCGGTTGGGAAAGCTGGGTCATTCGCTTATTGGATAGGGTTGTCCGAAAAACGACTCTCAAACTTTAAAATTCAGCTAACAAGGCACCTTGGTACAACGTACAACTGGCATTATTAAAGAAAAACTGGAAAAAACTGGAAAGAGGATAGAGGAAAAAGTACAGCCCCATACTCAAAGCTTCCTATAAGGCAGCCATCAGGCTTTACCATAATAACATTAAACATGCCCAGGCAAACTTTTTTGAGTTGAAGATTAGTCAAGCAGGAACGCTTCAAAGTTGTCAAACCTCTAACCTCCCTAAAAGACAATAACTAGTCCCCGCAGGCCTCGGAGGAGAAATGTAATGACTTAGCCTCTTTCTTTGCCAAAAAAGTCATGGACATCTATAGTTCCTTTCAGATTGGGAACGGTACAAGCACATGCCAGGTTGAGAATGGAACTATTATCTGCCAAGGAGGCAATCAGGGGTGGAGCCCCACTCGGCTGGTCCTCACATGCAAAATTAAACCACTATTAAAAAAAGACAACCTGGACCTAGCCCAGTTAGGGAACTACAGACCTATTTCACTCCTCCCACTAATTGGCAAAGTAACAGAGAAACATGTCGACGGAGCATTAGCATAATTCCTGGGAACTAATCACTGTTTCCACCCCACTCAGATGGGCCTTCGGGTGCAACACAGCATGGAACTAGCGTTGCTGGTTGCCGTGGAAGAAGTAAAAATGACTTTGGATCAAGGGAGCTCAGCCGCTTTACTGCTCCTCGATCTTAGCACAGCACTTGACACCGTGGACCACTCAATCCTATGCAAGAGGCTCTGGGACAGTGGCATGCGAGACAAAGCGCTGAAGTGGCTGTCCTCCTTTCTGGAGGGCAGAAACTTTCAAGTCATGGAAGCTAACCTCTTTTCTAAACCTATGCAATTGGCCTGGGGAGTGCCACAGGGCTCCTCACTCAGCCCCACATTGTTCAATGTCTACGTGGGGCGACTGGCACACATCGTCCAGGAGTTTGGTATTTCTATGATATTGTCTGCAGATGACACTCAATTGGTGGTCGCTCTCGACCCCAAAACTAAGGGTGATGCAGACTCCATTGCCCCATGCCTGGAAAGAGTGGTGGAATGGATGACAAACAGCTGCCTGAAGCTGAAAGGGGAAAAACTGAGCTTATGGTGCTCGGAAATAAGGCAGTCCCCAGGCCTATGATCAGCTGGCCTATGTGCCTTGGCAATCCACCAATCCCCAACCCGACTATCAAAAATCTCGGCTTCTGGCTTGACAGGGAGCTAGCGATGGAAACCCAAGTGAAAAAGGTTGCCGGAATCTGGTTTAAGCTGCTTAGAATGCTCTGTATAATTCTGGAGCGCATCCTCCGCAGCTCAGGAAAACAGTAATCCATGCATTGGTCACGTCTGGACTATGGTAATTCCCTCTATCTGGGGACACCAAAATGCGTCATAAAAAAAAATTCAGGTGGTACCGAATGCTGCAGTAAGACTGCTGTACAAAGCCCCTATCCAGGATGCTGTCGGGAGGCACTTAAAAGCAGTACACTGGTTGCCGATTGAGGCGAGAGTCAAATTTAAGACCCTTTGCCATACACGACTAGTGCCACAGCAAAATTAGAGATCTGGTATGCCTATATTCCCCGAACAGAAGCCTTTGCTCTGGCATTGAACGTTTGCTAAAAACAACCAGAATCAAAAGGGGCGGCATATATTTTACACACCTGGCACCTAAGCTTTGAAATTCTATGCCAATGAAGTGTAGATTCATGGAAGCAGAACTGATTTTTTGACAAAAGGTCAAGATCTGGCTCTTTATTCAATACCACTAACCTCCCCTGGCCTCAGTTTTGGTTTGCTCCGCTAGTGCTGGGAAGCTCTTGTGCAGCCATGTGCTCTATAAAAACCCAAAACATAAACATAAAGATATTTTTATTTTAAAGTTTTTGGGCCTGATTCAAAAATGGAAATCTAGGTGTGGAGATACCGGTATTGTTGGAAACTGGTTTATTAGTAGCGATAAGTAGGGACCTACCACTAGTTATAAGGCAGCAAGCACAATAAAAGGTTCAGTCAAATTCTTAATAAATTATTTCCTTGCTCAATCCTTGATAGCTGGCTATGTGCAGGCAGGCTTAACTTATGGGACTGGTGTTTAAAGCATTTAAAAACATCAATACATTAAATAAGTAAGAAGGCGGTTCACCAAGCCTGCAGTGTGCCCGCCCACCAGATTACGAGTGTAATCCAGGGCGGGTTGTGCTACAGCAGTCTCACGGAAGTGCCAATTCCAGGGGGGCACAACATGTGCCCCCCCACATGCACCCTCAGGCCCAGAGGCAGTACATGGCTCTGCTAGGCCCCCTTTGGTTGCCTCTCCACCATGCTTTTCATGGCAGGATCACCGCCATGAAATGGGTGTTGGAAAGCCATGCCTTGAACTCTTTCTTTATCGATAAGATCTCGGCAATCAAAAACTCTATTCCTTATTCTCCCTCTCTGGCTATTGTCGCAGCCCCTTCTATTAATACTTCCACCTTGACTTGTTTTCCGACCCTTGATTCCGACTCTCTAGCCAAATTGGCTACGCGCGTGAAATCCGGCTCCCCTAAGGATTGCTGCCCCCCTTCTGTGTTCCGCGAGATTTGCCGCACTTTCCCGCATAGCGTCTTATCCCTACTTAACGCTTCTCTTAGCTCCGGAATAGTTCCTAGGTCGTTCAAGGAGGCTATTCTGGTGCCTCTGTTGAAAAAGCCTGGCACGGACCCTGCGGTCCTCGCAAATTATCGGCCCATTTCCCTCCTGCCCTACCTGTCTAAAATCTTGGAGGCACACGTCACCGCCTGCCTCTCGCAATTTATTGAGGAATCCAATTTTTTAGAATTAAATCAAGCCGTCTTTAGACCAGCCCATTCCACCGAGGCTGTCATTCTCGCCGTGATGGATAACCTCAGAAGCAATGCTGACAGAGGTTTCCCCCAGGCACTGGTCCTTCTGGATTTGTCGGCAGCATTCGACACGGTGGATCATGCCATCTTACTCCACCGTGTCGTGTCAGCTGGAATCCGTGGGCTCGCTCTGACCTGGGTCAGGTCTTTCCTCGAGGGAAGATCTCAAGCTGTCAAACTGGGCCCCTTCAGAGCTACCAGTGCTCCGTCACTTTGCGGCGTCCCCCAAGGTTCATCTCTGTCTCCCCTCCTTTTTAATTTGTATCTCCAACCCCTCATTCACTCCTTGGGTAGGTGGGACGTCACCGTGTTCAACTACGCGGATGACTTACAAATAATTTTACCCCTTACTTCCCCTGATGCTATTATTAATTTCCAGGCGGTCATGATACACATCCAGCATTGGATGAATCAAAACCAACTAAAGCTTAATCCTGGGAAAACTGAGCTCCTCCTTCCCGGGAGGAGCGCTTCCCACTGGGGCCCTCAGTTCTGGCCCTCTGAGCTCGGTCCTTCGCCTCTCCCAGCTGACTGTGTAAAGAGCCTCGGGGTCATTATTGACTCTGAGCTCAATCTCAAGGCCCAGGTGAGCGCCGTAACTTCCACTTGTATGTTTCAGCTCTACAGAATACGGAAAGTTGCCCACCTTTTGACCCCGGAAGCCTTACTACAGGTCATAATAGCACTGGTGATGTCCCGTCTGGATTTCTCCAATTCCCTTTACCTCGGCCTCCCAAAATCCCTGTTATCCAGGCTACAGCTTATTCAAAACCAGGCCGCTAGACTTGCCTTCAAGATCCCAAGATGGCAGTCGGCTAGACCTTTGCTCCATCAATTACACTGGCTGCCTATCAGTGAAAGAATAGCCTTTAAGGTCTGCTGCCTGGTTTTTAAAGCCCAGACTGGCTCCTCCCCGGCTTTTGTGAAGTCCTTGGTTACCCCTTACTGTCCCTCCCGTACCCTGAGGTCTACTAATCTCCAGCTTTTGGTCATCCCTCGCTTCAAATTTTCTAGGTTAGGCGGCCGCAGCTTTATCCACTTGGCACCTAAGTTGTGGAATTCTCTCCCACTTTCCCTTAAGACTGAGTCCTGTCTTCTGTCTTTTAGGAAATCTCTGAAAACTCTGCTCTTCTCACACTTCCGCTAAGTTTTTCCTGTCCTACCTTGGTGGTCTATCAGCGCCAGGAAACCTATGGTGACAGTGCGCTCAATAAATTCCCCTTAACATTAACATTAACATTAGTAATACACTCAGTGGCGCTGGCATTTGCACCGCCAGCATATTGGGGCCAGATGGAGACCACCGGCACAGTGAGATCCTTGATCCCGGCGGAGCCAGCGTTCTCGTGGCAGTCCGACCACCACACTCAGAATACTGCGGGCAGGAACCTGCAGTGGTGGCGGGGGTCCGACTGCCACCACAATTACAGAGGTCTTGACGTTTTTTGTAGACAAGCACAGGGTATGCTTCCTCCACACACCTTTACTGGAGCGGACTTGGTAACTGCATGGTAGGAGTTGCAAACTCTGTAAGCGATTGGGGGTAAAGGTAGGCACTGTGGGAGAGCGCAAGAAAATGTTTTAAGACAGTCAGAGTCTTGTGATGGATAAGGTTTTCAGGATAAACGTGGCAAAGGCTCATTCTGGATGTGGATACAGATCCTAGTTGCTGTGGCCCCCCACCTCTTCCACAATGAGGGCATTCTCTTCTCCATTCACCTTGATATTCTAAATGGCCTACCTGTTTCAATGAAATTCGAAACCCAAAACAATCTCAAATAACACCTACCCATCTCACACACCATCCCTGTGGAAATGGAGACTTACCATCACTCCCACAAACATTTCACCAAAACCCCTATTGGATCCTCCTCACAGAAAAAAATCTAATTTATTATGTAACACACAATTCTACCTTTGTTTGTGCCCCTTAATAATGAACCATTAATTTAACTATGATCCACTGGTGGTTATTTTGTTACAAATGATTTATGGATACAGTTCAAAGTCATGAGGGCTGGGAAATACGTTTGCGGCAATAAAAACACAACTAACTGCAAATGTCGAGGGTCCTATAAGAAACCTGACTAAATAAGGCATCAGACAGTGACATAGGACTCCAGCAAGGAAAGGACTACTTCATACAGGCATTGACTTTGAGTAGCGACTCAAAAACAGGGACGCATTGACATGAAGCTGCTGTCTTGGCCTGCTGTGGGATGGACTTCAAGCCCTAGAACTCCTAGCCACAGTGAGGCAGAGCGGAGCTGGAGCTTTAAATTCTATTCAGTTTTAGGTGGTGCAGAATGAATCAAGTTGGACCTGCTGTCTTGGCCTGCTGAGGGGAAGGACTTCAAGCCCCAGACCTTCTTGGCACTTGAAGGTGGAGCAGGAGCTTTAAATTCCATGCGGTTTCCCACTGGGCGGGAGCCCTGTGGGTGGAACCCGGGCCAAGACGGACCTAAAGCAGGCCTGTCTATGCCTGGAAAAGAATGGGCTGAGGCATCCCTCTTGGCTCTGACATCTGTGTTCCATCAGACATTATGGGTAATCAGAAAGCAACCTCATTGCATGCTGTAGACAATCACCCATATACCAATACCACTATTCTTTCTTACCTCAATTCGGCTGTGGGTGTTATCACAGAGGAAATTACCATGGTAGAGAAGCAACTGGATTTGATTCAGAGTGAGACGTTTAATGATGTAGCTTTTGTGGCCTCTACTACCAAAGAGGTACCACCATCTAAGGAAACCTCAGTCACTGCAGGGCCTCCGACTTCTAGCATGCTGAAAACTAAGCACAGGTACATCAGAATTTTTCAGACTATGGGTCAAATCCTGTCCAACCGCTGTCTCTACATCTTATTTTGGTTGACAGAAATAAAGAGGATACTATGAAGCAGCCCCTACTAGGAATGTCTCTGCATGGTGGCCTCGTTCAACAGTAAAATAGGGCCATATTAGAGTAGACGTACTGGTACGACAGTCCTTTGACTCCTGCAATCAGTGGCTAAATAGGATCAAGGCTATGATCTCAAAATTGGGGGGCTCATTGATTGAAATGGTTAATTACACATCTTTCTCCTTGTGTGCAACTGTCACTAGGGAAGATCCTGTGAAATGCCATCAGTCATTGACTCCAAGCACTAACTTACATGTACAAATGCAGTCTATTAGGAGTCAATAGGCTGTCAAGGAGAATGGTTGCACTTCAGGGATTACAGTTAATGAGGGGCAGGGTAAGGTGCAACAGGATTCTCATAGGATGGTTCTCAGTGAAATTTGTAAGACAAATCTAGTTCAGATGAGCCTTGAAGGCAGGAAGTCATATACAACCTTGAGCCAATATATTGATAGCGCAGTTGGGGGTACAGTTAGGCCTTGATTTGATGCTATAACCTTGGATTTGCCTTCAGTAGCAACTCCTTTTGTTTAGGTGCTGACCAATGTGTTGCCACTTGGTAATGGACAGAGTGAAAATGTTATGCAGCTGAAGAACAAGGTTACACACTGGTTGCACCAACGTAAGATTAGAGGCCTGCCCCATTACAATCAGATAAATGTGGTCAGAAGGGTCCTATGGTTGGGCAGGAATGACAAAGTCTTTCCGGGGAATTGTGTAGTGGTGAATTCTTATAATGCCTGTGTAGTGGACAATCTTTTTAAGGACTTAACCCACCATACGAACCAGATCTCATATCAGTCCACAACAAGAGTAACCAGAGACACAGTAAAGTTGAAAACGTTTATTTTATAAACTACGTGTCCTAAGATGCAGTACTTTGGCTAACATAAGCAGAAAAATTATTAAAAAGAAAACCATCAGCATTGTTACAATACCATAGAAAATGAAGGGAGAAATCATATTACAAATGATAGTGGAATACAGCCACCCTCCCTTCACTAGTAAGCTAGTATTAGTAAACTAATAGAAGGTCTCTAGGTTTGAATGGGGAACCCCATACCGTAAATATCAGCTTAGGTGAATCACATCACAGGATCAGCTTTGCTCTGTGCCTGGAAAAGTTCTTCTCCAGAATGTGTGTCTAATGCATGCAAACTGCAATATTAAAGGCGCTCGAGTTTCAAATATTTGCAACTGTGTGCGTGTTATGGCTAGAGCGTGGGCCGATCAACCTGAATTCAAAAGCATACATTGTTTGTTGGCCCTGACTGTTTCTGAACACAATGTTCAGACCAAGGTCGCGGTGCACGTCTAGGGATGTGAACAACAGACCGTTCTCATGTGAAGAAAAAGCAGGCAAGCAGTTTTCATTTAATAACATCGATCTGCAGTGTCGTGTGCAAAAGCAGCAAAAGTGACAAGATGGCGTTTCTAACTTCTAAGACGCTTATGCTAACATAGCAATGTGTGCATCTAAAACTCCGTCTCCACTACAATATACACGTGAAAATTGACTGTTACACTTTGTATTACATGTACTGAGGATGAAGATCTCATGGTGGAGATCTACTTATAGTAACTCATAGTGAAAATGTAAATTGTTTTTTAAACTTTGTAATAAATTCACAAAAACATTTTTATGTTACATATCAGTATGTAAATTAATGTTATACATTTTGCATATAGAACAACATTTAAAAATGCTACGGCACTATTAACTTAGTTTTTAGATAAATCCTTAAACAATGTATATTTACTAAATATAAAAAATATATTATTATGCAGTTTAAAAAAAAATGTTTCCATCTAAAGTCAAAGTAATAAATGCATCAATAAATATTAAAAGTGATGTCATGATTATTCTTAATTTATAACTTCAAAAAATCGTTTAGAATAAAATAAGAAACATGTTTTTTTCAGTTTTTTATATTAAAATATATTTATTAGTACCTTACCTATATTAAATAATTTAATTAAATTTAACATTAATTTTATTTTATGTCCCTACTTTCGATATTTTCTATGGGAGGAGGATGAAGTATCGGTGGTTTACATGTTTGGTGTTGGACTCAATACTTTTTCTTTTTTGACAATGGTAACTTACATTCATGAATTAGGCTCCACCCCCTTTTTCAGGAGGTGAAGATCCTTCAGCAGAGTCGGACTGGCCGAGAGATCAATCAGTCAGTGTCCACTAGGCTGGTCTGATTATTCAGTGTGAAGACTGTTATTTATAGCAGTTTTTGAGCAGTTCCACTGTTCATTTCCCAACATTACCACAAACAGTGCTTGCAGCAAACACCAACGCTTGAAGTCTCACATCCCTTGCAAATTACCCATACATTGTGTTTTGTAAAAGTTCAAAATTGGTATGATTTTAGCTATCTGCTTCGCTAATAGGGACGTATGTTGGTGGCCAGGCCTATTTTTTGTCTGAGTCCGACCTTGTAAGTCTACAGTTTTGAGTAACTTGACACTAAAAAAAATGTGAATAGCCAAAAGTAGTGAAATTACTCAAAAGTTTAATAATTAATTACACGCATAAATTCCTCCCAGGTGTAAAGTTCCTTAATGAATAGCCCCATAAGATTTTAGGAATGGCTTTTACATGTTTTCAAATGTAACCTTCACATTTACAGTTACACTATTATATCATGTTTTATCCTGTTTAAGGCCCCCGTATTGCTATACCATCCATCACATGCCACAAAAATGACTTCTGCTCCTAGTAGTGCACCAGAATCTGGACTATCAACACACAGCAGATAGATGATAAACACTGGCAAGTTAAATGCCTGTTCTTTTGTATAGGATCTAACCTCTTATTGATAACTGACAGCACAGCTGTTTGTCATTTGCCACACATTATTGTTGTTACTATGCTCAATATGTAATTATGTTGTTTAGATGTATATTGCTTTATAAAATGTCCCTTATACTTGCCAATGTAAGGGTATCACTACCAATATTGGTTAGGCCATGTCACACTTTGCATGAGAGCAATCTTTGTCAGTCTCTAAATGAGTATTCAGTCAATATGAATAGCCTCTTCTTGTATGATTACAATGGTGTACTCCACTATGTACATCTCTCTCTCCTGCCATACAACATCCCCTGATATCTGCCTTGAGAATATCAACACAGATGATACCAGGGGACAGCCTTGCAGGAGCTACTAGACCCCTCTCCATTCAACTGTAAGGTCAGTCTGATGACCTATGATTTTTAGGTCATCACTTGTTCTTTCAATAAGTCATTGTTCTCTATTTTGTAGGTATATCAATGTTCTTCTTGCTTTATTTGGTACTGTCTTTGTGCAGTAGGTTGATTTTTTAGCTGTATTTTGTGGTGAGGTGAGTCCTCATCCCATCCTGAATGATTTTCGTGTAATGGTGGGGCCTGGGCAACTGCCCATATCCTAGCATAAGTATATTTTAGGTGAATTGGAATATGGTTGGAGAAAGCTGGCATAATGATGTCCTCGCCATGTGGGCACTCCCTGGCAAATTTTGGTGGCCAGTCGTGTTCTGCTAGATGTATATCATAACCCCTTGAAGGTTTCTCCCAAAAGAGTGCTTTTACTTTTCTTGGCATGTCTCCCTCCATCTGGAGTGTTATTTCATATAACTTTTGTGGAGTACTAACCCTGGTGTCTACAGTCTCTATTGTGATGTACTCATTCAAGTCCACTAACTCCAAAAGTTCCTTCAGGTTCTGGTGAGCTATTGTTACTTCTGCTGCACTGTCCAGCATTGTCTGAGCCCATTCTCCATTATTGAGCTGTGTTCTCAGTATTCTCGGCATGTCTGATCTTCAGACCTGCTACCTTCTTTTTGGTGAATTGAGGTTTTGATTTATTTTTCTGAACGTGTTGATTGTCTTTGGACTTCATGCGTTCTTCTTTGTGATCTGACTGTCCTCTTCTTTCTGATGTTTGTGACGATATCTGAAAGGTACGAGAGGAACATGTATCAGTATCCTGATACCTGTCAGGTTTTCTTAAATTATCCCTATTCCTGAGGTTATACTTCCTTTCAGAGGGCTCCTTTTGAGGAGACCTACCTCGGGATTGAGAACGTTTCTCTTTTGAATTTTGTTTATTAGTTTACCACTTCTATTTAGAAGATGTAGGATTTTGTTTAATAGAGTCCTTCTCAGGACCTTCAGACAGTTTTGGCTTCAAAGGTTTTTCACCCAAACTGTTTCTGCCTACTTCTGCATAAGATTTTTCTACTATTCTGGGTAGTTCATGTTGATGTTCTGTTACATCAAATTCCCTTAAGCGTTGGCGGATCGCCGCTGATGCTGCCTCCCCTTTAAAATTAGATAATATTATTGTTGAGACCTCGTCGAAGTTTTTCAGTAATTTCATACCTAAATTCAGAGCAGGCTCTGCCCTGTATTCGTTTTGAATTTGTTTCAGGACATCTGGTATTACTGCAATTGACGGAACACCATGTGTTTTAGTATAGATGGCAGCAAAGACGGTGCCCCAAGTGGTGCAGTCTTCCAGTTGTGGTGTGATCCCCATTGGTAAACAGATGTTAGGATTCTGTGTTTCTCATAAGGGCTAGTATTTGGAAATACTGCTTTGATTTGAGTAATTTTTTGGGCTAACCAGAATGGAATTTGTTCATGTTTTGTGGTCATTTTACCCATGACTGCGTGTAAAGTCTGTGGAGTAATTTTTAGTGTATATCCCTGTTGAGGAGTTTGATTTGGAATGGTCAACGGTGGTTGGACTGTGAAAGTCCGCATGACATATTAGACTAATTGTCTGTAAATGTTTATGAACTCTTGTAGTTGAGTGAGTAATTCCTCGTCTGATATCTCTTCGATGTCAGGATGAGGTGTGTAGCCGGCTAGAATCGGCCATGTTGCTCCTGGTCTACCTAGTGGACCGAGCCTGGTAATGTTTTTGTGATGTTTTAGGGCGCTTTTAAATCAGAGATTATGCTCCTGGTATGTGAGTGGAATTTCAATATCTTCGAAAGAAATATATATTCCTCAGGTGGTTCATCTTCTTTAAAGAAGTGAAATACTTTTGTTACTGGATTTGATTCTAGGAATACAATCCATGAATAGAATATCTCTATCTGAAAGGATTTGTGTGCCTCTATCATGAAAACTGCTCTACCACGTCTTGGTGTTAGGTCGTGTTTTATAAGTTTTAGAGTGATGGCTCTCCTTAAGTTTGGAGGGATGTTTAAAACACCCTCATCGGTTTCAGTTAAACCTGTATAATTAAAAGCTGATACGACTGGGTCAGCCGCAGCTACACCGTTCTCGGTGTTAGTATCCCCATTAAAGGACATTGTTTTTGAAAAATGTAGAACAAGTTTCAAGGAAACAAAGATAAGGTGCACAATATTTTGGAACACTATATCCTTCAAAGTTGAACAAACCAAACAGCTAATATAGAGGATTTTTGTCCTATTCAGCTTTGGCGGATATTTAACCCTACCCACTCCAGACGTCTTATGGAGTATGTTAGTAGGGGTCTCTGAGAAAAGCACGACTGAGTTACTCAGTATCTAGCGTTAAATTAGTGCCTTACCAAACTTTCGGTGCCATGTAGTGAAGTTCCTATTTCCCTAATGGGCTCTGAGCATTGGAATAATATACCCTATAGATTTGGCATAGGACTGGGGTCAGTATGCCCCTATCAAGTATATTAAACGTAATTACTTTGTGCCAGCTAACTCAGAGGCCACTAGAAACTCCTTGTAAAAAAGAAGGGAGTAGTTTCTGGCAACCGCATAAACATGACAACTTTGTTTCCCTTTAGAATCAGAACATTCTCAGAATCGTGGAAACAACAGATAACAGTTTCTCTCAGCTAATCGTGCATGCTTAGTTTCTTCAGAGTTACACAGAAAGAATAGACAGGCATTTCAATAAAAGGATTTATTGAACAATCTTGTTTCTCGTGTAAGAGATATGAGCTGCTACAATCATAGGGCAGTATGCAAGATATATTATGTACAGCGTAAGCAGTAGAAAGAAATATTACTGCGCTAGCATTATCTTTTAGTTATGACACATATATTCATATTCATAAATAACATAAGCTAAAAATGCGAGTACTCATAAGATGCTTCTCTAACTAGTTCTACCCCAGTGTACCTAACCTAAGTATAGTACAAGGTAAGAAGTAGGTGATGTATTCTATAGTATGGCAGGCTCTAGTATGGTATGCTATAGTCTGGTATGCCAAGTCTGGTATGCGAAGAGTCCCTCTAGGTTCTAGTCAACTCCATACCTTAAGAATGAGAGAGGTGGGAATCTCTTTCTGAGTCTTGAACTCTAACACTCCGAGAAGGGAGTCAGAACACTGGAAGCTGGATTCTCTGCGAGCAGGGATGACAGCGTCTCTTGTCAGTGCATCAGGCCGGGACACGGACTCCTCTAAAGTCAAGGTCTCCTCCTACTTGCTTGGGCAAGGGAAGGTATATTTATACCTGGTAGGTGCCTTGGAATGTTAGCATTGATGTAAAGCCGGGCAGACAAAGGCATCAAGAATGAACCCCTAAGGAATAGCGGTTCATGCATGATAAATGAGTTCTTGGAGAAATCAATAATCCTGTGCTAGGGGACCTCCCAAGAGCATAAGGGTCTGGTTTCTAAGAACTCGTTGTGACGTTGGGGTGGACGGATGTAGGTGACCATGCCTCTATTTGAATAGCTTGGCTAATGCATAAATAAGGACTGGGATCTTATGCCTATATAAGGGCAACGCGAATTGTGCCTATATAAGGACATGTTTCAGGAAAACCTAGATATGAACACCTAAAGCTGAATACAACAACCGTCTCCAACCATGCTCCTGTTTGCTTATGCTTGCGCCTTCCATATTCCCCCTGTCGTGCTTTCTCTTGGCGGCTACCCTCAACGCTCTTCGGGACTTGGTATTCTGCGATGAAATACAGACTGCAATCACTAATTACTTCAAGCTTAACGAGGGCTCTGTAGATTCCCCATTCCTGCTTCAGGAGAGTTTTAAAGTTGTTATTCGTGGTGAGTGTATTTCTAAACAGTCCGGCGTCCTTCGATCCATCCGCGGCACTCTTGACAAATTGGAAAGGGAGATCAAGGACCTCGATTCTTTTCACGCCCAGAACCCCAACCCTGATAAGCTTGCCCAGATCTGGGGGAAACTGACTGATTTCGCCGACGAGGCCAATAGAGAACTTGCTTTTCTCGGCAGAGAGGCTCGGGCGCGCCGTTTTGGCGAGGGTGATCGCCCTGGGAAAACCCTGGCTAACCTTCTTCGCCCGCCTTGGGCTACATCCTATATTAGTGCCCTCCGAGACTGCGGTCCTTATCGAACAACCTCACCCGCAGAAATCAAAGCACGCTTCATTTCCTTTTATACACAACTTTACACTGCTGGCTCAGTGCCTTCGTCAGAGATCCTTGATCAATACTTTGACACCCTCCAACTGTTATGGCTCGACAAACCCCAATGGAAGTTCCTTGACGAGCCTTTCTCCAAAGAAGAGATACTAGCTGCGATCAATGGTCTGCCTGGTGACAAGGCTCCTGTCCTGGACCGCCTGCTGGCCTCCTTTTATAAGGCTTTTGCCCCCATTTTGGTTCCTCTCCCAGTCTCCAGATTAAACACCTGTCCCCTAACTACCGTTTTCAACTTATCCACTTTAAGTACCTACACAGGCTCTATCGGACCCCTACGCAGCTGCACAAGATGGGACTCATTGCCAACGACAGATGCCTGCGTTGCTCTGCACCTGCGGCTGACTTCTCCCACCTCGCCTGGCTGTGCCCCAAGGTCTTACTGGTGTGAGGTCTGCGCTGTAATATCTGAGATCACTTCCTCTCTGGTCCAACCCGATCCTCTGCTTTGCCATCTAGGCTTCATCAAATTCTGTCCAGATGCCTCCCGTAGACTGATTGCTATGCTACTCGTCCTAGCGCGGCGCAGGGTCTCCATGTGTTGGGGTTGCAGGCCTGCACCGAAGGTGGCCCCTTGGCTGGAGAATGCCTCCTGCTGCCAGACTCTCCTGTCCGAATTCTGGGACTCAATGCCTGCCAGATCCCGCCCACTTGACATTTGGGGATCGCTTATCTCCTACC
Source organism: Triturus cristatus (assembly GCF_964204655.1). Lineage (NCBI taxonomy): Eukaryota > Metazoa > Chordata > Amphibia > Caudata > Salamandridae > Triturus > Triturus cristatus. The sequence continues at coordinate 224,402,027 of NC_140584.1, forward strand.
TCCAGAGTCACAATTCCCAGCGCCCAGCGACCTCTCCCGTGCTCCCCGCCTGCGCTCCGCCCACAGCGGCCACTGGTGAAGGTCAATGAGTCTCCTCCTCACTGCTCCCCCTTTTCCCCTGACTCTCAGTGTCTCCCCCTTTTTCTCCCATGGTGCCTTTTACGGTGATTCCTCATTATTGTTCTGGTGTTCACCCAATTCATTTAATTTATATTGTCTTTTGTGGTAAATGTATGTGGTAATCTTCGCTAATTTATGTCATATTGCAGTGCATATTATTTTGTCATGGTGCATTTTTGCAACTTTGCTGTGCTTAATCCTCAATAAAGGTTTTTTTGAAAATAAAAAAAAAGAAAAATCTATAGAAACTTCAAACCCCAGTCCAAGGCCAATGACTTCTTCAAGCAACACAACAACCCAGCTACTACCACAGACATCCAACTAACTGAATGGAGGCAGGTCTCCCCACAGAAGCCACATCCATCATGAACTCAGTCCACTAAGGGACCCCAACCTGCCACACCCCCCTTCCATGAAGACCGGAAACATGCAGAAGTCAATGTCCTACTAAAGAAACCAGTGGTAGACCCCAACAAACTCAACAAATACCGCCAATCTCCCAGCTCCCATTGCGGCCAATGTATTAGAAAAAGCCACAAACCAAGAACTCTCCTGTCAGGGAACCTCCGACTCAGCTCCTCCCAATCTGTATTCTGCAGCAGCCGCAACTGACAGTACTCATTGCAACTACAGAGAACTTCCAAGCCCTACTTAGTCTAGGAGAGACTGTGGCTTTGATCCTTCAAGAACTCTTGGCAGTCATCGATACGGTCTCCCACCACACACTCATCACAAGGCGGCTCTCAACGTGTGTCATCCTGGGAATAGCTGAGCAGACCAGGTTCGCAACTTGCGCACTTACCGTCCTGGATGAAGATTTTGATGCACTGCTTTTATGGACAGATTTGCCCTCAAGACCCAAAGTCCAAATTACTTTTTTCATGCCCAACATCACCTAGATAAGCGCCTTGACTATATAAACTTCATGTCCTGAGGGTACGTCACTCTCCTCACCCTCCTTCTCTCCAACATTTTGGTGGAATTTGAAGACTAGAGCTGACTCAAAGCCCCTTCTTAGAGATAATCCTTGGCCCAGGATATGGTAGCTGACCTGTATTTGACATTAGGAGCATACAAGTTTGATATGAGTCTAGTGCAACCGCAGCCAGCAGCGGAACTAGGAAAGGCTGTGGGGGAGATGCACTTCCGCTCCCCCTGGCCCTTGAACAACAATGGATGTCATGGGAGATTAATATCTTACTGGGCTGATATATGACCACAACCCTATTCCTCAGAACAGCATTGGCAATAAAAGTAAAAGAACCTACCAGAGATTTACTTCTATTTGCATGACGTATAGTTGTATTGCCTGCTGAGTCTTTGCTTCCACCGTATGGTGGCTTTTTACAATGGTTTTCAGGTTTTAACCAAAGTACTGAGGACATATTTATCGACAGTTTTCATCGCGTTTGCACCATGCAATGTGGTCCATGCGTGACACAAACCCTAAAATTCAATTTGTGTGGTTTGATAAATCAGGAGTAAAGCAACACAGCTTAAATCGCTAAGCTGTGTTACTTTGCCCAAGAAAGGCTTTCCATGGGCATTGCATGGATGTTCCCACGCAACTCATATGGATTTTGATGCATTTCCAAATATACCATTACTGGTAGACCTGGGAATGTGCCAAAATGCTACGCCTTCCCATGGCAGGCATAATAAGGAGAAATGTCTTTATTTCTGCTTGTTACTTCTTCTTTCAATGTGTCATGCATTTTGCAGCACACATTGAAAGAGGAATATGCCTCAGGGGTTTGTTTTTATGCAGGAAGATGCCCCATCCTGCAGAAAAACAATCCTGCATGCAACGCAGGTTCCCTTGCACAATGTTGCAAGGGTGCCTGCATTGGTGCTGGGCAGCCCATTGTGCACCAGTGCTGGGGAAAAGGTAGGAATGTGCTTTATTGAGTTAAATATGGCACATTCCAGCCCTTTCCCTGTAACGCAGCGCACAAGGTGACTTGCTGTGCTATGTTACTATTTAATAAATGGGCCCCTGCATTTGTTTCTCATTGACTAGTGGCTCTTTACCCGTGGTAAACGGGTGAAACTAAAAATTGAAAATGAAAAATAAATTAACTTTTGGCGTTTCGTTTACTCTGAAAGAAGGATTCAAGTGGTCACTAAGTGTCAAGTGTACAAACAAAAATATGAAAAAATCATAATCAATAGGATCAAAATCATGCAACTCATTTGTACTGGGAACATTTCAGTGTCAATGAGAATCCTATATCTTTTAAAGAATCAAGGAGCTGATTTACTAGAAGAGGGCAGAGTGCTAAGTGGCTCATAGTATGACCTCAGAACAAACATGTTTGTAGCTGCAAAGTGAGTTCACTCCCAAAAGCAAAGTTGTCAACACTACACAGACGTAATGCCATACCACTAGTAACAAAAGCAAAATACATCTTAAATATGGTCCAACGTCAACTATTACACCATGACAGACATTTGTTTATGAGGTCTTTACCAATGATGGAAGGATCACATGTAAGATACTTCAAAAGTACTCTTATCACACTAGGAGGCGTAACACAAAACTAGTGCCCTAGACCATTGTGTGAATGACATTTACTATAATAATTTATCTTCACTATTTTGACATAACAACATCCCCTTCCTGCACAGAGGTGGAAATACTTCTCAGTGAGGTGAAAAAATGCAAATGTCAGGCACAGTCACTTCACCTATTTATTGATATGATATTTAGCTATCCTTGCATATTCGAATTTACTAGTGATGCTGAAAAGGTTTGCTGGCTTTGCCTTTATAAGAGGATAATATTGTCAATGCTTGCTGTACATAAATAAAACCATCCACACCCTTATGTCCATTCTTCAAACCTTTTTCAAAGCACATCCACCAACTTAAAGCAAATATATACATGTGATATTATCAATCTTTAAGCAATATTTTAATCTGGACTATCAACACACAGCAGATAGATGATAAACACTGGCAAGTTAAATGCCTGTTCTTTTGTATAGGATCTAACCTCTTATTGATAACTGACAGCACAGCTGTTTGTCATTTGCCACACATTATTGTTGTTACTATGCTCAATATGTAATTATGTTGTTTAGATGTATATTGCTTTATAAAATGTCCCTTATACTTGCCAATGTAAGGGTATCACTACCAATATTGGTTAGGCCATGTCACACTTTGCATGAGAGCAATCTTTGTCAGTCTCTAAATGAGTATTCAGTCAATATGAATAGCCTCTTCTTGAATGATTACAATGGTGTACTCCACTATGTACATCTCTCTCTCCTGCCATACAACATCCCCTGATATCTGCCTTGAGAATATCAACACAGATGATACCAGGGGACAGCCTGGCAGGAGCTACTAGCCCCCTCTCCATTCAACTGTAAGGTCAGTCTGATGACCTATGAGTTTTTAGGTCATCACTTGTTCTTTCAATAAGTCATTGTTCTCTATTTTGTAGGTATATCAATGTTCTTCTTGCTTTATTTGGTACTGTCTTTGTGCAGTAGGTTGATTTTTTTGCTGTATTTTGTGGTGAGGTGAGTCCTCATCCCATCCTGAATGATTTTTGTGTAATGGTGGGGCCTGGGCAACTGCCCATATCCTAGCATAAGTATATTTTAGGTGAATTGGAATATGGTTGGAGAAAGCTGGCATAATGATGTCCTCGCCATGTGGGCACTCCCTGGCAAATTTTGGTGGCCAGTCCTGTTCTGCTAGATGTATATCATAACCCCTTGAAGGTTTCTCCCAAAAGAGTGCTTTCACTTTTCTTGGCATGTATCCCTCCATCTGGAGTGTTATTTCATATAACTTTTGTGGAGTACTAACCCTGGTGTCTACAGTCTCTACTGTGATGTACTCATTCAAGTCCACTAACTCCAAAAGTTCCTTCAGGTTCTGGTGGGCTATTGTTACTTCTGCTGCACTGTCCAGCATTGTCTGAGCCCATTCTCCGTTATTGAGCTGTGTTCTCAGTATTCTCGGCATGTCTGATCTTCAGACCTGCTACCTTCTTTTTGGTGAATTGAGGTTTTGATTTATTTTTCTGAACGTGTTGATTGTCTTTGGACTTCATGCGTTCTTCTTTGTGATCTGACTGTCCTCTTCTTTCTGATGTTTGTGACGATATCTGAAAGGTACGAGAGGAACATGTATCAGTATCCTGATACCTGTCAGGTTTTCTTAAATTATCCCTATTCCTGAGGTTATACTTCCTTTCAGAGGGCTCCTTTTGAGGAGACCTACCTCGGGATTGAGAACGTTTCTCTTTTGAATTTTGTTTATTAGTTTACCACTTCTATTTAGAAGATGTAGGATTTTGATTAATAGAGTCCTTCTCAGGACCTTCAGACAGTTTTGGCTTCAAAGGTTTTTCACCCAAACTGTTTCTGCCTACTTCTGCATAAGATTTTTCTATTATTCTGGGTAGTTCATGTTGATGTTCTGTTACATCAAATTCCCTTAAGCGTTGGCGGATCGCCGCTGATGCTGCCTCCCCTTTAAAATTAGATAATATTATTGTTGAGACCTCGTCGACGTTTTTCAGTAATTTCATACCTAAATTCAGAGCAGGCTCTGCCCTGTATTCGTTTTGAATTTGTTTCAGGACATCTGGTATTACTGCAATTGACGGAACACCATGTGTTTTAGTATAGATGGCAGCAAAGACGGTGCCCCAAGTGGTGCAGTCTTCCAGTTGTGGTGTGATCCCCATTGGTAAACAGATGTTAGGATTCTGTGTTTCTCATAAGGGCTAGTATTTGGAAAGACTGCTTCGATTTGAGTAATTTTTTGGGCTAACCAGAATGGAATTTGTTCATGTTTTGTGGTCATTTTACCCATGACTGCGTGTAAAGTCTGTGGAGTAATTTTTAGTGTATATCCCTGTTGAGGAGTTTGATTTGGAATGGTCAACGGTGGTTGGACTGTGAAAGTCCGCATGACATATTAGACTAATTGTCTGTAAATGTTTATGAACTCTTGTAGTTGAGTGAGTAATTCCTCGTCTGATATCTCTTCGATGTCAGGATGAGGTGTGTAGCCGGCTAGAATCGGCCATGTTGCTCCTGGTCTACCTAGTGGACCGAGCCTGGTAATGTTTTTGTGATGTTTTAGGACGCTTTTAAATCGGAGATTATGCTCCTGGTATGTGAGTGGAATTTCAATATCTTCGAAAGAAATATATATTCCTCAGGTGGTTCATCTTCTTTAAAGAAGTGAAATACTTTTGTTACTGGATTTGATTCTAGGAATACAATCCATGAATAGAATATCTCTATCTGAAAGGATTTGTGTGCCTCTATCATGAAAACTGCTCTACCACGTCTTGGTGTTAGGTCGTGTTTTATAAGTTTTAGAGTGATGGCTCTCCTTAAGTTTGGAGGGATGTTTAAAACACCCTCATCGGTTTCAGTTAAACCTGTATAATTAAAAGCTGATACGACTGGGTCAGCCGCCGCTACACCGTTCTCGGTGTTAGTATCCCCATTAAAGGACATTGTTTTTGAAAAATGTAGAACAAGTTTCAAGGAAACAAAGATAAGGTGCACAATATTTTGGAACACTATATCCTTCAACGTTGAACAAACCAAACAGCTAATATAGAGGATTTTTGTCCTATTCAGCTTTGGCGGATATTTAACCCTACCCACTTTAGACGTCTTATGGAGTATGTTAGTAGGGGTCTCTGAGAAAAGCACGACTGAGTTACTCAGTATCTAGCATTAAATTAGTGCCTTACCAAACTTTCGGTGCCATGTAGTGTAGTTCCTATTTCCCTAATGGGATCTGAGCATTGGAATAATATACCCTATAGATTTGGCATAGGACTGGGGTCAGTATGCCCCTATCAAGTATATTAAACGTAATTACTTTGTGCCAGCTAACTCAGAGGCCACTAGAAACTCCTTGTAAAAAAGAAGGGAGTAGTTTCTGGCAACCGCATAAACATGACAACTTTGTTTCCCTTTAGAATCAGAACATTCTCAGAATCGTGGAAACAACAGATAACAGTTTCTCTCAGCTAATCGTGCATGCTTAGTTTCTTCAGAGTTACACAGAAAGAATAGACAGGCATTTCAATAAAAGGATTTATTGAACAATCTTGTTTCTCGTGTAAGAGATATGAGCTGCTACAATCATAGGGCAGTATGCAAAATATATTATGTACAGCGTAAGCAGTAGAAAGAAATATTACTGCGCTAGCATTATCTTTTAGTTATGACACATATATTCATATACATAAATAACATAAGCTAAAAATGCGAGTACTCATAAGATGCTTCTCTAACTAGTTCTACCCCAGTGTACCTAACCTAAGTATAGTACAAGGTAAGAAGTAGGTGATGTATTCTATAGTATGGTATGCTATAGTCTGGTATGCCAAGTCTGGTATGCGAAGAGTCCCTCTAGGTTCTAGTCAACTCCATACCTTAAGAATGAGAGAGGTGGGAATCTCTTTCTGAGTCTTGAACTCTAACACTCCGAGAAGGGAGTCAGAACACTGGAAGCTAGATTCTCTGCGAGCAGGGATGACAGCGTCTTTTGTCAGTGCATCAGGCCGGGACACGGACTCCTCTAAAGTCAAGGTCTCCTCCTACTTGCTTGGGCAAGGGAAGGTATATTTATACCTGGTAGGTGCCTTGGAATGTTAGCATTGACGTAAAGCCGGGCAGACAAAGGCATCAAGAATGAACCCCTAAGGAATAGCGGTTCATGCATAATAAATGAGTTCTTGGAGAAATCAATAATCCTGTGCTAGGGGACCTCCCAAGAGCATAAGGGTCTGGTTTCTAAGAACTCGTTGTGACGTTGGGGTGGACGGATGTAGGTGACCATGCCTCTATTTGAATAGCTTGGCTAATGCCTAAATAAGGACTGGGATCTTATGCCTATATAAGGGCAACGCGAATTGTGCCTATATAAGGACATGTTTCAGGAAAACCTATATATGAACACCTAAAGCTGAATACAACAACCATCTCCAACCATGCTCCTGTTTGCTTATGCTTGCGCCTTCCACATTCCCCCTGTCGTGCTTTCTCTTGGCGGCTACCCTCAACGCTCTTCGGGACTTGGTATTCTGCGATGAAGTACAGACTGCAATCACTAATTACTTCAAGCTTAACGAGGGCTCTGTAGATTCCCCATTCCTGCTTCAGGAGAGTTTTAAAGTTGTTATTCGTGGTGAGTGTATTTCTAAACAGTCCGGCGTCCTTCGATCCATCCGCGGCACTCTTGACAAATTGGAAAGGGAGATCAAGGACCTCGATTCTTCTCACGCCCAGAACCCCAACCCTGATAAGCTTGCCCAGATCTGGGGGAAACTGACTGATTTCGCCGACGAGGCAAATAGAGAACTTGCTTTTCTCGGCAGAGAGGCTCGGGCGCGCCGTTTTGGCGAGGGTGATCGCCCTGGGAAAACCTTGGCTAACCTTCTTCGCCCGCCTTGGGCTACATCCTATATTAGTGCCCTCCGAGACTGCGGTCCTTATCGAACAACCTCACCCGCAGAAATCAAAGCACGCTTCATTTCCTTTTATACACAACTTTACACTGCTGGCTCAGTGCCTTCGTCAGAGATCCTTGATCAATACTTTGACACCCTCCAACTGTTATGGCTCGACAAACCCCAATGGGAGTTCCTTGACGAGCCTTTCTCCAAAGAAGAGATACTAGCTGCGATCAATGGTATGCCTGGTGACAAGGCTCCTGGCCTGGACCGCCTGCTGGCCTCCTTTTATAAGGCTTTTGCCCCCATTTTGGTTCCTCTCCCAGTCGCCAGATTAAACACCTCTCCCCTAACTACCGTTTTCAACTTATCCACTTTAAGTACCTACACAGGCTCTATCGGACCCTTACGCAGCTGCACAAGATGGGACTCATTGCCAACGACAGATGCCTGCGTTGCTCTGCACCTGCGGCTGACTTCTCCCACCTCGCCTGGCTGTGCCCCAAGGTCTTACTGGTGTGAGGTCTGCGCTGTAATATCTGAGATCACTTCCTCTCTGGTCCAACCCGATCCTCTGCTTTGCCTTCTAGGCTTCATCAAATTCTGTCCAGATGCCTCCCGTAGACTGATTGCTATGCTACTCGTCCTAGCGCGGCGCAGGGTCTCCATGTGTTGGGGTCGCAGGCCTGCACCGCAGGTGGCCCCTTGGCTGGAGAATGCCTCCTGCTGCCAGACTCTCCTGTCCGAATTCTGGGACTCAATGCCTGCCAGATCCCGCCCACTTGACATTTGGGGATCGCTTATCTCCTACCTCCAGAGTCACAATTCCCAGCGCCCAGCGACCTCTCCCCTGCTCCCCGCCTGCGCTCCGCCCACAGCGGCCACTGGTGAAGGTCAATGAGTCTCCTCCTCACTGCTCCCCCTTTTCCCCTGACTCTCAGTGTCTCCCCCTTTTTCTCCCATGGTGCCTTTTACGGTGATTCCTCATTATTGTTCTGGTGTTCACTCAATTCATTTAATTTATATTGTCTTTTGTGGTAAATGTATGTGGTAATCTTCGCTATTTTATGTCATATTGCAGTGCATATTATTTTGTCATGGTGCATTTTTGCAACTTTGCTGTGCTTAATCCTCAATAAAGGTTTTTTTGAAAATTAAAAAAAAAGAAAAATCTATAGAAACTTCAAACCCCAGTCCAAGGCCAATGACTTCTTCAAGCAACACAACAACCCAGCTACTACCACAGACATCCAACTAACTGAATGGAGGCAGGTCTCCCCACAGAAGCCACATCCATCATGAACTCAGTCCACTAAGGGACCCCAACCTGCCACACCCCCCTTCCGTGAAGACCGGAAACATGCAGAAGTCAATGTCCTACTAAAGAAACCAGTGGTAGACCCCAACAAACTCAACAAATACCGCCAATCTCCCAGCTCCCATTGCGGCCAATGTATTAGAAAACGCCACAAACCAAGAACTCTCCTGTCAAGGAACCTCCGACTCAGCTCCTCCCAATCTGTATTCTGCAGCAGCCGCAACTGACAGTACTCATTGCAACTACAGAGAACTTCCAAGCCCTACTTAGTCTAGGAGAGACTGTGGCTTTGATCCTTCAAGAACTCTTGGCAGCCATTGATACGGTCTCCCACCACACACTCATCACAAGGCGGCTCTCAACGTGTGTCATCCTGGGAATAGCTGAGCAGACCAGGTTCGCAACTTGCGCACTTACCGTCCTGGATGAAGATTTTGATGCAGGGCTTTTATGGACAGATTTGCCCTCAAGAAGACCCAAAGTCCAAATTAGTTTTTTCATGCCCAACATCACCTAGATAAGCGCCTTGACTATATAAACTTCATGTCCTGAGGGTACGTCACTCTCCTCACCCTCCTTCTCTCCAACATTTTGGTGGAATTTGAAGACTAGAGCTGACTCAAAGCCCCTTCTTAGAGATAATCCTTGGCCCAGGATATGGTAGCTGACCTGTATTTGACATTAGGAGCATACAAGTTTGATATGAGTCTAGTGCAACCACAGCCAGCAGCGGAACTAGGAAAGCCTGTGGGGGAGATGCACTTCCGCTCCCCCTGGCCCTTGAACAACAATGGATGTCATGGGAGATTAATATCTTACTGGGCTGATATATGACCACAACCCTATTCCTCAGAACAGCATTGGCAATAAAAGTAAAAGAACCTACCAGAGATTTACTTCTATTTGCATGAAGTATAGTTGTATTGCATGCTGAGTCTTTGCTTCCACCGTATGGTGGCTTTTTACAATGGTTTTCAGGTTTTAACCAAAGTACTGAGGACATATTTATCGACAGTTTTCATCGCGTTTGCACCATGCAATGTGGTCCATGCGTGACACAAACCCTAAAATTCAATTTGTGTGGTTTGATAAATCAGGAGTAAAGCAGCACAGCTTAAATCGCTAAGCTGTGTTACTTTGCCCAAGAAAGGCTTTCCATGGGCATTGCATGGATGTTCCCACGCAACTCATATGGATTTTGATGCATTTCCAAATATACCATTACTGGTAGACCTGGGAATGTGCCAAAATGCTACGCCTTCCCATGGCAGGCATAATAAGGAGAAATGTCTTTATTTCTGCTTGTTACTTCTTCTTTCAATGTGTCATGCATTTTGCAGCACACATTGAAAGAGGAATATGCCTCAGGGGTTTGTTTTGATGCAGGAAGATGCCCCATCCTGCAGAAAAACAATCCTGCATGCAATGCAGGTTCCCTTGCACAATGTTGCAAGGGTGCCTGCATTGGTGCTGGGCAGCCCATTGTGCACCAGTGCTGGGGAAAAGGTAGGAATGTGCTTTATTGAGTTAAATACGGCACATTCCAGCCCTTTCCCTGTAACGCAGCGCACAAGGTGACTTGCTGTGCTATGTTACTATTTAATAAATGGGCCCCTGCATTTGTTTCTCATTGACTAGTGGATCTTTACCCGTGGTAAACGGGTGAAACTAAAAATTGAAAATGAAAAATAAATTAACTTTTGGCGTTTCGTTTACTCTGAAAGAAGGATTCAAGTGGTCACTAAGTGTCAAGTGTACAAACAAAAATATGAAAAAATCATAATCAATAGGATCAAAATCATGCAACTCATTTGTACTGGGAACATTTCAGTGTCAATGAGAATCCTATATCTTTTAAAGAATCAAGAGCTGATTTACTAGAAGAGGGCAGAGTGCTAAGTGGCTCATAGTATGACCTCAGAACAAACATTTTTGTAGCTGCAAAGTGAGTTCACTCCCAAAAGCAAAGTTGTCAACACTACACAGAAGTAATGCCATACCACTAGCAACAAAAGCAAAATACATCTTAAATATGGTCCAACGTCAACTATTACACCATGACAGACATTTGTTTATGAGGTCTTTACCAATGATGGAAGGATCACATGTAAGATACTTCAAAAGTACTCTTATCACACTAGGAGGCGTAACACAAAACTAGTGCCCTAGACCATTGTGTGAATGACATTTACTATAATAATTTATCTTCACTATTTTGACATAACAACATCCCCTTCCTGCACAGAGGTGGAAATACTTCTCAGTGAGGTGAAAAAATGCAAATGTCAGGCACAGTCACTTCACCTATTTATTGATATGATATTTAGCCATCCTTGCATATTCGAATTTACTAGTGATGCTGAAAAGGTTTGCTGGCTTTGCCGTTATAAGAGGATAATATTGTCAATGCTTGCTGTACATAAATAAAACCATCCACACCCTTATGTCCATTCTTCAAACCTTTTTCAAAGCACATCCACCAACTTAAAGCAAATATATACATGTGATATTATCAATCTTTAAGCAATATTTTGATATGCCCTTGTCATTTTCCGTGCATATTTGTATAGTGTGGGTTTGCCATTTATTTTCACATTCCATTCTCCCTTAATGCTATAAACTCATGAGGTATTTTATATTGCCTAATTCCTCCTGAGACATCCACAAGCCAGCAACTTAATATTGGGCTTGTTTAATTAAGAGGGCCCAGAAATTCGTAAGGTTGATGCACAAGATTTATTTAGTTTAGGCATATGTGAATCTCTTCTCAGGACATACTTGCAGCATAATTTGACATTAAAACTCATCTGCTATTGAACAAGTACTAAGGTGAAAGATTACTAACTTTTTTTAAAAAACACTTTGGTGAAAGAGTTGCTACATGAATGTTAAAATAAGAAAATATTATAAGAGAGGCAAGTAGAGAGAAATTGGGATCTTGTATACAATTTTTTTTAAATACTGACCGTAATGTACTTACATTTAAAAAAAAAAGGATGATCTTCTCTAATTATGAAATCATCCATTAAAAATATATTTAAAAAGTACTGGCTTAGATTCACATATCTGCCTGAGTGTCCTTTTACATTTTCTTCCAGTTTAGAAATATTTCCACATGAGCATTTGTAATCCTGAGCTTTGAAAGCTGTGCCAGATGCAGACGTCCAGATTCAGTCACAGCATGTCAACTGAGCAGTTGCAGGGAGGCCTCTGAAGCTTGTTGTTTCCCTGTAGCTCACAGAGGAGGTCAGTAAACTGACCCTTGGAATCACACTGGTTAGCCTGGTATGAAGGCAAGCAGGTCCTGTCTTCCACAGCAAGGCAGTCCTTCAAGCAGCGGGGCAATCCATGGGCAGTGCTTCTTCTGTAACTTTCATAGGTTCAGAAGTGTTCTGAATAAAGGCTCTGGAATTCCAATATTATAGGAAACACTGTACCACCAAAAAACATAGTATGGTATGACAATGTATACAAGGGAATCTGGTCACTGTATTTAGCCCTGCTGTCAATGTGGACAATGTCAGATAGCAGCTTCACTTTTGTTTATGAAGTAATAATGTAAATTATAATTCAAATTTTGAATTTATTTTCCTCTCCAGGAATCTAATTTGGGTGTGTGGGGGCTGCTAAGCAATATTTGAATTGTATTAACTGTCATCTTCATTTCCATGTCAGATGTACCATACACATTGATGTGGCTGAATGCCATGTTTGTCACTCCATCTCAACATTTCCAAACTTATCACTACCCATCCATTAATGAATTTCCTAACTTTCTTCAATGTAAGTATGAGATCTATTGTGCCACAAGCTATTTCCACCTTCAACAGATTTTAAGCTTGATGCAACATATATGGTGTAAGCATAGTTAAACATCTTAGGGTGGAGGAAAAAAATAAAAACAAAGGCACCCACAACATCCCTATTACCGAGCCCTAGAATATCCTGGAGCTGGAAAGTGTCAGTGGTTGGTGAAGGCTAGGTAGTCTGTGGTATTCCTGCTTTTTTTTTAATAATCTACACCCCACAGAGAATAGAGTTGGTTAACATTTGCTGCGCTAAAAACTGAAACTGACACAGAGATGTGTATGACAATAATCTTAGCAAAATACCTCTGCCCTAGCTCACATGTTCTCTAGTTGTATTTTCCAGTCTTTTCGTGTTTCCTGTTTTCCTGTTTCATGTTTTCTCACACTGCCTCAAATTCTCCTCAACTCTCTCTAGTCTCCAGCAGTCCAGGGTTAATTTAAACTGGACAGTAGATATATGTTGATTGAGCTTAGAGTCAGATCATGAATAATGTAGTAATGGATACTCAAAGGGATTGGTGGACATGACTGCCACCTCTGCTCGGGTGAGGAGAAGGTTGTGTCAATAGACCTGCAATTCAGGCCCCTATTACAATTAAAGCGCAATGAGGCACATCAATACCAGGTGGCTGAAATGAACAACTACAGACTATATCTTTCACCTAACTACACTTATAATTTGCTAATCTACAGGAATGAGTAGTAACTCTATTTACCCATTTTTGGACACATTTCCACATGGAATTCCCAGTCCTGTGTGAATCAATATTTACATTTGCACTGAGTATGTGGCACATGTGAGCACACAGCCAGTTTGAGGAGGGCTATGCAGAAAGAAGAATGGAGAGGATGGCTGAGGGAAGGAAAGAATATGATCTGGATGTGTAGCTCATTCCCAAATTCATTTTATTTGGCAGATTCTCTAGACAGATTTGCTGGCTGGTAATGTTGGAGTCATAAATGAGACAGAAGCACTCACATGTGATAGCTGAGTACTGGCGATCTGGCAGGGATTAAAAGAACCAAAGCTGATAATTCCACTTAGGCTTGCCAATTAATGCATGTATGAAAAACACTGTGAGCCCTGACATTCAACATTGGAAATAGTAATAGGAAATTTGAAGAGAAAAAAACTGAACTGAAGTGTCTCAAAAATGGTTAATCTGGGATTCCTCAACTTGAACATTACTTCACAGATGGGAATTAGACACCTTCTTTGTACAAAGAAAGTAAAATAGTTACTCTTTCAAGCACTTTTTTAGGATGGGTAATCTGTAAAGTTTATTTTTCATAACTAAGAATCCTATAAATTAAGCAAATGAAACTCATTAACGCGTAATTTAGAAAATTATTGCATATTCTAATAATGAGCACAGAATTACTAAATCTTACCACCTTAAATCAAATGATACAATCTGATTTGCCAATGAAATTTAAATTATGTGTGTCCATTCTTGAAAGTTCCAAAAGAATCATGATAACAGATTTTTAGCAGTCCATTGAGAAGAAGTTAATTCACTTCTACCAGCATGCCACAAGTAGTCCCAACTGAATTGTGTAGTCTAACAGACATTCAGTCTATACATTTATCCCCAAAGAAGAATGCATGGATGTCCTCATAAAGAGTGAAATAAAAAATTGAAGCTCACAAATTGAGAGGTTACCATTCATCCAAAAGAGTTCCTGTCATTAAGTCTGTATTTTTTAAGTGACCCAGGTTTGAATGCAGTCCATCTAAAATGCCATACATGCACTCTAGAATTTGCATCCCTTAAATTTGTTACATTTCTGTAATATTCCTTATAAATTGAATGACATTGACAACAATTGTGCACCAAATATTAGGTATGTAAAGGTTGCAGGTTTTTTTCTGGCAGTTGGGTCTAGTTTCCATGCACTCTGAAGAAACATGTGCAGTATGATAAATTGGGTTTTTGGTTTACTGGAGTGTGAGCCCTGGTCAAGGAACACCCACAATCCCTTGCATGATGATTCACAAAAGTCACTGGGCAGCTTGGCATGAAAAGCAGTCCGGCTTTACTTAGAGGCAATGTGTAATGTATGTATTCAGCACTCAAATTGGTATTAAAGGGAAAGCGTTTGCTTTACTTGAATCATTCCTGTCTGGCCGAGAGCAATTTGAGGCTCTTGATGAGTTCAAGCCACCCAACTTTACTTTGCCATGCGGAGTGCCACAGGGCTCTTCATTGAGCCCAACCCTTTTTAATATCTATGTTGCACCGTTGGCTAGGTTAATCAGGTCCCTGGTTTTCTCGGCTATTTTATATGCCGACGACACCCAGATTGTAGTCTCGGTGACAGGCTCGCCTGCTGACACTGCTACACAGTTTCACACCTGTCTTCATCAGGTCGGTGAATGGATGGCCACCAATTGCTTGAAACTGAACTCTAGTAAGACTGAGGTCTTACTCTTTGGTGGCCATACACATTTTTGGTCCCCTGCTCTGTGGCCTTTGGAGCTGGGCCCATTACCGACTCCTACAAATAAGGTGAAAAACTTGGGAGTCAGGTTTGACTCTATGCTCTCTTTCGAAAACCACGTTAACCAGGTTGCATCCCTTTCCTTCTACACATTAAAACTACTGAGAAGGATTCTCCCATTTATTCTGGCTGAGCTGTGGAAACTAGTGGTTTCAGCTCTTGTTCTATCTAGAGCCAATAATCTGATTGTTTCCAGGTTCAAAAAGTGTTCCTGGGGTGGAAGGAGTTTTCTGGTCGGTACGACCAAATTGTGGAACTCTCTACCACTTAGGCTGAAACAAGAAACTCACCTGTTGGCCTTCAGGAAGGCGTTGAAGACCTGGCTGTTCAATCTTTGATATGTTTCTGGACTGTCCAGTTAGTCATGATTGACGAGCTAGCGCCTTGACACCTTCGGGTGAATGTTTTGTGCTCTAAATTTATTTTTCATTTAATTTCAAATGATAATAAAGGGAAAACACAACACATTGAAAAACCCCAAACCAATTTAGAAAAATAGATTTCATTGCAATAAATTATTTGACACCAAAACACCAAAACCAGCAGAACCAGAGTTATGTTTTTAAAGATTTCCGTGAAAATAGCACAAAAAAGCACAAAGTGACAACTATGCATTTCTGGTTGTACTGGACCGGGTCAAAGTCACAAGTTCAGGCCATCCAGAATGGAGTGCAGGTTGGCTAGAGTCACCAGACTGGTCCAGCTGAAAGATTACCTTCTCAAATCAGTGCCAAGAGTCCCGTTCACAGTGGAGGAGGGCTACAAGAAGCAGAGAAAGTATCAGGGGAGGTTGCTGGAGTAGCACGAGGAACAAGCCATGCGTCACAGATGGGAATTGCTGGAGCTTTGAGTGGTCAATCTGTAGCCGGAAGAGGCGGCCACCAGAGCTTTGCATTGAATGGTACCATGGGTGACAAGGTATTGGCTCAAAAAAGCCTGTTCATGGTCAGAGAGAGATGAAAAACTTCAATACAGCTCTCTGAGGCCACACCAAGGGTCCAGGACCTGATGGGCACCATGTGGAGGTCAGGAACTAACTTGAGTTTGGTTCAGATGCTGATGCTGTATGTTAGGGAGCCTAGTCCTTGGAGCCACCCTGGGTTCAAGATGAAGTTGCATGTCCAGTTCTTCTTCCCCAGTCAAGTAGGCAAAAGGGCAGAACTGCAGCAATTGAGCAAGGCAGCAGCAGGTCATCATCAAATGCACAAGGCCAGAAGTGTACTGAAAAGTTTATTCCCTGGTACACTCCATCTGAAAGTTGGGAGAAGTTTCTGGACAGTGGGTTATAATTTCATGGAATTTCCTGACTCCTCTGCCCTGGATACAAGCTGGTGGCAGTGTAGAGGTGATATATCCTTTGTGTCAAGTCATGTATTAGATAAGAACTCTCCTCTCGAGCTCTACACTGTCGCACAGCAAAAAAATGGGAATCTATCCCACTGATGTGTTCTAGTAATCCAAGTCCTCCAATATCAACTCATGTAATCGTAAACATTTTGTAGATCATTACTTCATCAATTTGCTGCTTTTTTTCATCACAATGGAGACAGGGTGATTGAATCTGCAGTCTTTATTTAAAATTTCCAATACCATCTGCACGCCACTCCAGGCTTTATACAACGGTACGAGCAGATCAACCAGTCTGAAGTTGACTCGGTGTAAAAACCCAATGCATTTTGAGCCCATTTGGCTCTTCGTCAGGGGTTGCTAAAAACAAATATGATAAACAGTATGACTAATCATGGTACAATGCACATTGTTTAGTATTTCGAACAGATCATCAGTTACAAAAATCACGTAACCATCTCCATATCCCTGAACGCGATACCTCCTAATTTAAGTGATACCAATTACTGCCCCAACACTTAACTGTGCTCCTCCCCAAACTATAATTACCCTACTGTCACACTCATCCTTGTACCATACAACAAAAGACTCTTCCCCCCTCTCTCGTTGTCCTGAAATATTCAACTGACATTCATTTTGTGTCAAGTCGACATGGCATTTGAAAACTGCATTCAGGCTGCAATGGCAGTCCTGGGACATGGTTTAAGCTGCTACTTAAGTGGGTGGCACTATAAGTGCTGCACGGCCACTAGTAGAATTTAATTTATAGGCCCTTAGTATATAGTATGCCACTGTACGAGGGACTTCCAAGTAAAATAAATATGTCGATTGCGTTTAAGCCAATCTAACCATATTTAGCGGATAGAACACACGCAATTTAGCACTGGTTAGCAGTTGTAAAGTGCTCAGAATCCTAAGGCCAAAAAAACAAATGCAGCAAAAAATAGAGGGTAAAGGCAAAAGGTTTGGGGGGTCATCCTGAATAAAGAGCCAGATACAATGTGCAGTAACATTGCCTCATCTTTAGTTGAATTAGGTGGCATCCCACCTGTGTTTACCACTCTTCTCAACTCATAATACAAATCTTAATGGAGACTTAGAGCTCAAGTGACAAATAACAAAATGAAGGATGAATGATTGGTTCACGGTCACAGGCTTATTTTATACATTTATTGCAAGGAGGGTGGAGTCTCAATTGGGGGTGGTCTAAAAAAGGAACTCATAAAGAGAACTAGAGGACAATGAGACTTATTCTGTGATCGGCTAAATTTGAGTCTCTGCCACTTGTTGGATGTTTCATGGTTTACTGCATAACAAACAGTACCTTAAACCAAAGAAATAATATAAAGAAAAAGAACATTATGTAAAAGACAATGGTGGCAAAACCAGAAAGACATGTATGTGTAGTATTTGTAGTACTAGTTCATATACTCAACGTGCAAATTCAGAAGCTACGGGCTTAGAGCTATGGTTATTCAGGTTCATTCTTTTATGTGTGGAATTCTCCACATAGATTTTGTTGAATTACACTGATAATAGCCTACATTATATCTATAAGCATCGGAATGGCAGACGAAAGTGGATGAAAATTGGTGAATATGTATTACAAAGTGGGAGGAGGAAAAGGAAAGAAAGAGGAAGACAGGGAGGGATTTGCCAAAACATAAAGGCACCCACCAAATGGCAAGTCAATTGAAATTCACTAAAGTAATAACCACATCTACTCCTGTAGACCTAGAGCCCAAACAGTCTCAAATCCTCTGGAGTCAAGCCTTGAAATAAGTCACACAGTATATGACTTATCTGGGATACTACAATACAATGACACTTAAATCAATGGAGACTGGGCATAACACTACCAGCACAAAGCCCTACACCCAAAGAGCCTTTAAAATAAATAAAAGAACATTATAAATATGTAAACTGGTATTCAATCAAACGAAATAAAAAACAACTCATATTTCTTCTAAACAGTTTCCCAATTGAGTCATTTACTGATTTTATTTGTTTTTACTATGAAAATATCCAGAATCATAATATTACATTTGGAAGATCTAAGTTGTGAAATATGGAAAGCTGGTTTATTAGTCTTGAAATATCCAATTCTGTTAGTGACATAAAAAGAAGAGGGATGGGGAAATTACTATACTAACATGAAAAGTGGAAAAATTGGTGAAATGAATAGTTTAAGCAAATGTGTGAGGTAAATAAATATATACAGTACATTTAAAAACACTCCTAAATATTTATTGCTGAGCAACGATATTAATGAGCAAAAGCCAAAATCATACAATATAATCTGCTGAGTGGTGGTAGTTTTGACATGGCATTCCCTGAAGGGTTATTTTTGAAGGCCTTGGAGTAAAGAGAAACTATCTGAACGCTAATATCGACGAACCAGTATGGGTGAAGCATTTCAGTACTATCTTCAGTGCTATGACCTACCCATGCATACCCAGTACCAGCCAGCAGGAAGTAGTTACAAAAGGAAAAGCTGCTTTCTTCCCTCTCCCATGAAAAGCCTATGTGGTTTTGCAACCTGTAACAACATGGAAAAAAAGTAGAGATTCACATATATCAATGCTTCTGTTTGCTGCATACTGTGAGCTGGTATGTATTGGAATTTTTTTCCTGTGCCAAACGCTGACCACAATTTTTATCATTCAATATTTTTTAAATTAGCAATCGCGAGAAAGACTACATCGGTATCTTCTGTATGAATCATTATTTTGGAATGACATTCAGTTGCTGTATGGGAAAAATGGAAGTATAACTTGTGTGGCAAACCTACAAGTTATGCTAATTGGTGTGCAACCTTTGCCTGACAGGTAACAATTATTTGCTTCCCTTCGATGTTAATAAGTTGCACATGCCTGCTCAGTAAAACAAACAACTTTCTCTTGTTTTTTTCTCATCTAAGGAAACTATGCCATTCTTTGGGTACAGAAGTGTAAGAATCAACTCGCTTGTGAATACCCTCACCTCTTTTCTCTCTAACACTTTCTTGATGCTTCCAGTAATATATTTAGCCCACACAAGATCTAGTCCTTCCACGTTCCATGCTTGAGTTTCTATGTAGGGTATAAAAACTGCTGAAGCAAAATCATCAAAATCATTAAATGTTTTCCAAGACTTGGGAGATAGCATATTTAAAATAGCTGTACCATTTAAATAATTACATCTACCTCTGTAGCAGTGTCATGTTTGGTGGTATTTCTGGCAACACAGTCCAATAGTTGTGACTTCTGTCCTTGTCTGAGTTTTCCATTCACAGATATAGATGGTGGAAAGGACGGATTCTAGTGCTTGAAAAATTCTTTCAAAATACTATTTCTTGTCTGAGACTCAATATAAAATATAGCTAACAGATTGCAATTACTTTTTAACAAGGATAGTTTGTCTTCGGACTCAGAAGTTTATTGCAGGCTGGTACTAAATAATTTAGGTGTGTTCCTTGGCATTGTATCTTTTATGGGCTTTGAACCCATTTGCAACACTTCATGAAAATAGGAGTGATATTGTTATCTACCTATTTCATGTGCTGTTTTCACCGATGTGATAAATGTAGCAGGCATAACTTTGTTGCTGTAAAGATTGAATAGGACACCGCCCTCCTTCATAAATAGATTACCAACTTCCTAAATTGTGTACAGTAGAGATTTGATATCTTTTGAGAAAGGGTTTTGTACACTAGGTATTTGTTCATGAAGGCAAAGGTTGTTTTTTTGGCATTCACAAATGTTTGTTCAAATCCTCTTACAACTCTGAAAATCTCTGACCCAGATATCATCTATCTTGTGAGTGCTCCTGGATAGTCCTCAGGCCTACAGCACCTCCACTTCCCTTGATGATAGCATTTTCCTGCTTCTGATTTTGATCTAGAGAAATTGATGATAATGTATGGTTGCTTTTATTGACAATATATTTTCCTTTACAAAACTCTGAGTGAATGTGTGGATGGTGTTCTGCTAGTGTTACCATGTCTTGAATGTGGACAGACAGCCATCATTAATAATATCTATGATTTGTAGCAAACATCCATGGAACCATCTGATCAAGTACTTGTGCATACAATTCAAAGTTAGCCTCTCTAACTGAATGAACCAATGTGAGTGCAAACATCTGCAGATCTATAACAATTACCCAAAGTTAAAAGTGTTGGTGCTTGTTCGATTTCCACTTAATCCAGTTAGACAACTCCCTTATTTCTTCATCGGACAGTCTAGATTAAAAAAACTTTGAGAAGTATTCTTCTAGAATATGTACAGAGCAGCAACAGTAATTTGATGAGCATGCCGTGGACTGGTTAACCCCTTCAGTGCCACGCCCTTTCCCCCTCCTGTGCCGGGCGTTGCACTAGTGGGTGGGGTTCATGACGAGATAGTCTCGTCATGGGCACAGCGCAACCGTGCTCCATGACGAGACTA
Organism: Triturus cristatus; assembly: GCF_964204655.1. Classification (NCBI taxonomy): domain Eukaryota; kingdom Metazoa; phylum Chordata; class Amphibia; order Caudata; family Salamandridae; genus Triturus; species Triturus cristatus. The sequence continues at coordinate 224,422,994 of NC_140584.1, forward strand.
TCTCGTCATGGGCACTGAAGAGGTTAAGTGGGAAACCTTCAATATAGCATCAGATTTTCCTGTGGCAATGATGTCAGCTCACACGAGCATACTGGCCCATCCACTGTTCGAAGCCAGTCTGCAAGTACTTAAAGAAAGTTGTTTTGATATGAAGTCCCCTCATCATCACAACATATTTATCACACCATATATATGTGATACATCCCATTGAATTTGTTTTGCTAGGATGAAGAGCGGTTGCTCCATTTAAATATAGGTGTTTGTCATGGTTTGAGATTATGAACATTCTCTTTAATGACTTTAATGACTTTCATGCAATGCAAGACCATGGATTTAGAATGAGTACTTTCTGAAAACAACAGCAATAATGCAGTAATAACTTTGGTCCATTAATGGGTGGTAGCAATGATAAATGATATGCTCCCAAAGATATGTTTTCGTCAGAAGAAATATTTCCACTCAACATTGAGCATCACCACTATTTCAAGCCATTTATATTCATAGGTTTTAGGAGCATCTGTTAGATCAGTTTGGTGGAGGGTATGCACCTAAGTCAGGCAGAACCCATCACTCAAGTCACGGTAAGGGAGTTACACTCCCAAGATTGACCCTGCTCACCCCTTGGTAGCTTGGCAAAGCAGTCAGGCTTATCCTAGAGCCAATGTTTAAAGTGTTTATGCAACACACACACTCACACAAGTGACACACTAAGCACACCACAAAAGAAAGAAACTTCACACAAGGTTCTATAAAAATATCCTTGGTATTATACATAAAACACATTAGACCAAAATTACATAAATCACTTTGCCAACTAGGCAATTGTCATAAAATCACATGTAGTGCACTAAGTTAATACTCTTTAGTTGGACAGGTCATGAAAACATGATGAAAACATCACTTTACACCCACACTTTACATATTCTGCAGTTTCTGAAATAGTACTCTTATTCCGGCCAATATATATATATATTCACTGAAAAAACCATAGGTTTCATGCACGTTATAGTTAGAAATTGGCATTTAAAAAACCTTTGAAATTCACTGAAAAAACCAAAGGTTTCAGAGGCGTTATAGTTAGGAATTGGCATTTAAAAAACCTTAGAAATTCACTGAAAAAACCATAGGTTTCAGGGGTGTTATAGTTAGTTGGACATTTCCCTCGTACAAAACCCTAGAAATTCCCCTGTTATAGTTAGTTCAGCTAACTATAACTCGCGCCCCCGCAATGCACTGCTGATGACGTCACATATTACATCACTCATGACATGGTCAGTGATATCCCTCATGACATCACTGATGACATCTCCAATGACATCACTGATGACATCACTGATGACATCATCCAGTGAATGTGTGCTTTTCTGACAAGTTTAAATACGTTTTATTTATTTATAGTGAAAGGTCTATGGAAGAATGAGTGGGTGTATAAGTGTGTGAATGGGTGATTTTCTAGGTGCGTAACTGACTCTATAAGTGAGTCATTAAATGTATCTTACTGCAGACTAGTGACTAAACTGTGTGAATGTCTGTATGTGTCTGTGTGTTGGTGTATAAGTGGCTGCATGGTTTTGTGAATAGCTATATGAGTGTCTATATGGGTTATTGTTTGGTTGTCTGAGTATCTGTATGGGTGCCTGAGTGTTTGTGTGGGTAGGGTGTGTGTGACTCTGTGACTAGATGTGTGAGTGGGTGATTCAGTGGGTGCATATTTTTAAGAGTGCATCTGTGATGGACTGTATGGTTGGGTGAGTGTATGTATGGGTGTGTTAGTGATTGAATGTATATCTCAGTTGTACATGTGTCAGTAACTACATATGTGAAACACAGTGTATATGTGTGTAAGAGTATATAACTATCTATATGTGAGAGTGTGTGATTTTGGAAGTGGCTGTATGCCCCATAGTGCAAGGATATCTGTGTCATGTGCTGTTTGTTTTTTCTGCAGGAAGACATATAATTTGTTAGTATTTTTATGAGTAAGTGAACTTGAGTGTTTTTAACTGTATAGGTGAGTACATTTTACTGTGATTAATTATTTGCATGACTGACTAGATGTGTCAGTACCTCAATGGATGATTGACGGTGTGTGAGTGTCTATATAGGTGTTTAAATGCACTGTAAGTATGAGTGACTGTACAGGTGAGTGAGTGGAGATGTATGTAGACCTAAAAGTCAATGAGTGGGTGAGTAGTTATTGGTATTGGAGTATCTATGGTTGTCAAAATGGCAGTCTGAAATTTTGAGTCGGTGTATCAAAGGTTATATTAGGGTGTGAGAAGATGCACTAATTTATCACATTGATGACGTCATCAGTGATGTCATCAGTGATGTCATTTGAGATGTCATCAGTGATGTCATCAGTGATGTCACTGACCATGTCATGAGTGATGTAATATGTGACGTCATCTGCAGTGCATTGCGGGGACGCGAGTTATAGTTAGCTGAACTAACTATAACAGGGGAATTTCTAGGGTTTTGTATGAGGGAAATGTCCAGCTAACTATAACACCCCTGAAACCTATCGTTTTTTCAGTGAATTTCTAAGGTATTTTTAAATGCCAATTCCTAACTATAACGCCCCTGAAACCTTTGGTTTTTTCATTGAATTTCAAAGGTTTTTTAAATGCCAATTTCTAACTATAATGTGCATGAAACCTATGGTTTTTTTCAGTGAATTTCAAAGGTTTTTTTAAATGGTAATTCCTATCTATAACTTATCTCTGAAGATATCATGTTTAATGATTTTCATTGGATTTGTATATTTTTCAAATTCAGTGTGTCAATTTCATTAATTATGTTTTTTTATCACCATTGTTTAAACTTATTTTTTCAATTAATTCTTTTAAAAATTAAAAAATATTATTTGAACTTAATGGGTTTTTCAAACATATGTTTTTAACTATATGTTCAAAACTTTATTTTAGATATTTTTTTCAATGTTTTTGGATCCGCGCACCCTAAGCGCACCTTTCTCGATCCCTACGCGATACCATCCACGCATGTTAAGCGTTGGGTACGTGTTTAGTGCGCGATTCCAATGCGACCGGTCCGCGACTCCCAGCCTATACGCGACACGTTCGATGAACATAACGCGACGTTTACGCGCTTCTGCGATGCATCATCTGCGTCTATGACGCAGTACGTGCGCGGATCCCGTGAAATATTTAACATTAAAAAAACATATATATATGTATTTCATGTGAATATTAATTGAAGACAAACTCTAAACTAGTATTAAAACTAATATATTTTCACATCTAATCCTATAATTTTTTTAAATTCAATTTTGCGGATGCGCGCTGGGTGCGTACTGCGTAAGCGAAGGGTGCACGGATCCCATGTGACCTGCAAAAAAAGAGATTTGATTGGTTCATTACACTTCCTCTTCTAACTATTGAAAGACCCCACCCATTTCAATCATTCTTCTTTGACCTTCTTTAGAGCACCATCTCTTTGGAGAGAAGAAGATTTTTTAGGCTAAGTTTACACTTAGCTCTAACTTTTTCAACCAAAAATGGCTTCAGGGCAGCAGGCATCACCTGCATCACCTCATACTTCTGAGGATGAATTTTTGGCGGAGGCACCACCCAAAGAACATTTTTCTTCAGTGGTGTGGAAATTTGTTGCTTTTCCCGAGGGGCAGAATAAGACCAATGCCAGCTTGGTCACGTGCAAGATTTACAAAAGAGTCCTGTCACGAGGGGATCCTAACAAGAAATACTCGTGCGGCACGGCAAGTATGATGAATAACATGAGGACCCTTCATCCAAACAATCTTGCACAAGAAGAGTGCTGACGGATGAGAAACACTCCTGCTCCTGCGCCATCCACCTCATCGCAGCCGAGCACCTCAAGAGTGCATCCATCAGCCCAAACCTTGGACATCCGTCCTCAATTTCAATTTTTAAAAGTGCTCTGCACTAAGTGCAATGCGACTTTGTGATATGGTGAGCAGTCGATCGATCTGATCTGCCGCCGGCAAGAAAGTCACATTTGCTAGGTTTTTTTTGGGGTTTTTTTTTTATTGTTCCCTGAAGTTCATTGTTTGATTTCTCCTGTTTTGTTTTTTGTTTTTTTTTGCAGAAAAATTAAAAATTGTTCAGAAAACTCAAAAAAAATTATAAAAGAAGAAAGAAGAAAAAAAAAAGTTCTTGTAAGAACTAGCTTTTCTGGTTTAAAAAAAGAGCTAAATTTCTTTGTTAGTGTTAGTTTAGATGAATATATGTGTAGTACGTAATTGACTGAATGAATGCATTAGTAGCAGCATCACACAGTAACCTCTTTAACTGCAGTGTGCTGTAGTACTTCAGAAGCACAGGGATGCAACATATGTACATAAATATGTTGCAAATCTATGCTTCTGTCTGCACAGCTACTTAAACTGCAGCCATGTGGTGACAAAGGCACCCTTGAACCATAGTGCAAGGATATCTGTGTCATGTGCTGTTTGTTTTTCTACAGGAAGACACACCTTCCTGCACAAAAACAATGAGAAAATGCATTTTTCTCCTTCTATGTATGCTTAACATTTCAGCATGCATTGAAGATATAAAAATGTGTAGAAATTAAAACAATTCTCCTTGTTGTGCTTTCCTACACCAATTTTAGAATGGTGCACCATTCACACACATGTCGAGATTTATGATTTCTGATAAATCTAGACATGTGTCTTGTTTAAGCCTGGGCAAAGCAGTACGCTACGCTCGTGTAGTTTGCGAAGTTTGCGCTACTTCACACTACGCAAATTGCACATAGCACAGTGCGAACACGCGTAGCGTAGTGTTGCATAGTGCTGCGGTCATTTTTTGCTTGTCGCGGTCCTCAATGTCAAGTTGGCGACCGCGAGCAAGCAAAATGACATCCTGGCGAGACTTTTTCCTTGTTCGCGATCAGCAACATCAAGTTGGCGATCGCGAGCATGGAAAATAAACCTCCCGGCGAGATTCCCAACGCGAGGAGGTCAGGTTTCTCATTGCGAGTGGTCGCGTATGCGATGGGAAACTACCAGTTCGCATTGTGAAAGCTGCCACTCGAGTAAAAATCTACTCGAGCAGCAGAAAACTACAGCTCGCACTGTGCAAGATGCCATTTTCAATGATTGCACAGTGCCGGTTGCTTGTCCGCACTGTGCAATCATTGAAAACGACAACTGGCACAGTGCGAACAAGGTACTACGCAGTTCGCGAAGTGCTACGCGTAGCTCGCGTAGTGCGAACTGCACTTTGCGTAGCTTTGCGAAGTGCTACTTCGCGAACTACGCCCACCCTTAATCTTGTTCTATGAGTATTAAGTGCAATCATGCACAACAACACTTATAGAACACCCTTTCAACACAAAGTGGTCTGCATGACGAGGTTGTATTTACATGGAGTATAAAAAGTGCACAGAGTGCCTTTTCCTCTCTTTGTAAATATGAAAGAGTATCTTACACAATAACTATGTTACAAAAAGTGACATATTTCCAGTTTTAAAATTCCTTGCGAATGATAAAAGGTAAGCACAGAGTTTTGTCTGCAAAGATGTTCAAAGAAGAATGATTGAAATAATTGCTGTCCTTCAATAGCTAAAATAGGAAATATTATGAACCCCTCAAATCTCTTTTTTAGCAGGTCACATGATATCTGATTATGGTCAGATTTCAAAACTACAAAGGTATAAACAGAGTGTTTTTAGAAACATGTTTCAACTTTGTAGCTTCTTGCAGATCTCCTCATTCTGCATATTGAGACTTAGTTAAACTTACCTTCACAGTAATAGGAATAAAAAATGGTACACATTTTTTTCACATTTTCATTCCAATCTAAATTCATAAAAATTGCTTGTTTTAAAATTTGGATCTGTGAAAGAAAAGGAAAAAAAAAATATAACATGTAATAATACATTTTTTACAACACAGCATAATTTCCACAAAGTAATTTTTTTGCCTATTTTGCTGTTCTCACAAATGCGCATGCGTGGGCGCCCGCGCATGAGCATTCGTGAGGGAGAAGCTATCCAGGAAGCAGCAAGATGGAGCCCCGGGACACGGCAGCTCAGGTAAGTAATTTTTCTTTATCTAATGTTTGTAATAATTGTAAAATGAGGGCGGGAGGGAGGCGGGTGGCGGGCAACTCTGCTTCGCCGCAGGGTGTGCGTAGTCTGCCCCTGCTATGTTTAATTTGCGCAGCGCAAAGTGGGCAGTACTACGCACACTTCGTGGACGGAGCGGAGCACTGCGCCCACCCTTAGTAGAAAGTAGTCATACAACCAATGATTTCTTGTCTTTTTTCCCAAAAAAATCAGTGGATCCGCACACCCAACGCGAGAGAATCCGTGCACCCAACGCGATAGGATGCGCGCACCATGCGCGCATTCCGCCGTTTAAAAAAAAATAAAAATGGGACCCCAGGGGGTCCTTCTACAACCCCCTAAGCACCTCTAGAGGGTCAGAGTATTTCCACTCTGCCCCCTTTATATTTTTTACACACTTATTCCCCTTGCTTCTTCAGCCTCGCTTCTACCGAGGCAGAAAATGACCACCAACAGTTCCTGGTTTCGAATGTAGACAGACATTCGACAGCCAATTAGCATTCAGCGTGCGATCGGGAGGGTGTGCGTTTGGTTCGGGGAGGGTGCGCTTACGGTGCTGGTAGCGTCCGCGGATCCTCCACGGCCATAGATATTTATGTACTTTTAATTCTAATTTTCTCAGGAACTACTGAAGAGATTCACACCATTTATGCAAAAGGCATGAGTCTGAACTGAGGACTACCTCTTTGCCAAATTTGGTGTCATTCCGTTCAGCGGTTCGGGCTGTAGCTGCGACAACAGATCCTATGGGAAACTGCATGGGGAAAATGCGTTTTGGGACCCCCCTTTTTTCTCGGCCCCCGCTTGACGAATCACCACAAAACTTTCAGGGTAGGAGCGGAGCGGAGCTGGCCAAACGTTTGGAAAATTTCACGAGGATTCGTCAACCGGCGTCAGACTTATTGGGAATAGAATGTTGCGGATTTCCTATGGAAAATAGGTCCTAACTATAACTACCTACTGGCGACCAGCAGTAGGTAATATATATATATATATATATTCACTGAAAAAACCATAGGTTTCACACACGTTATAGTTAGGAATTAGCATTTAAAAAACCTTGCAAATTCACTTAAAAAACCATAGGTTTCACACATGTTATAGTTAGCTGGGCATTTCACTCGTGAAAAACCAATGAAATTCCCCCGTTATAGTTAGGTCAGATAACTATAACTCGCGCGACCGCCACTCTATCACAAGGATGATGTCATCGGTGATGTCATGAGTAATGCCACTGACCATGTCATGAGTGATGTAATATGTGACGTCATGAGCACTGGATTGCGGGCGCGCGAGTTATAGTTATCTGACCTAACTATAACGGGGGAATTTCATTGGTTTTTCACGAGTGAAATGCCCAGCTAACTATAACATGTGTGAAACCTATGGTTTTTTAAGTGAATTTGCAAGGTTTTTTAAATGCTAATTCCTAACTATAACGTGTGTGAAACCTATGGTTTTTTCAGTGAATTTGTACGGTTTTTTAAATGCTAATTTATGTATTTATTTATTTTTTTAAAGTTTTTTCACCGTGCGCGTACCGTGCGCGCATGGTGCGCTTCGCGCACCGCGCGCCCACGTTACGTAGTTCGCGGAATTTTTCCGTTTCTACCGTACGCGTACGCTACGCGCACTCCGCGATTTTTCGTAAAAAATTAAAAATACATTTTTGTCCTTGGACCCCCTGACCAAGGCTAGGGGGTCAGGAACTGTCCAGCCTGCCCCCTTTTCACGTTATCCACCTTTGTTTTTCACCCCCTCAGACTGCGAGAGACAAAATGGCGGCCGACACTTCCTGGTTTCGACCGATTCGAATGTTTACTAAGATCTAACAACGAATCAGAATCGCGCTCGCGCACGGCAGCGTGCGCGTACTGTAAGCTTACCGTACGCGCTCGGAGCGTGCCTATAGATATATATATTGATTTAAATGCTATTTTCTCAGCAAATACTGATCACATTTACACCAGACCTGCAAAAGGCACATCCCTGACCTGAGGACTACCTCTCTGCCAAATTTCAAGTAATTCTGTTCAGCCGTTCGGGCTGTAGCTTGGACTAAAGGTCCTATGGAAAAATGCATGGGGAAAACGCGTTTTGGGACCCCCCCTTTTTCTCAGCCCCCGCTTGATGAATCCCCCCGAGACTTTCAGGGTAGGAGCGGAGCGCCCCACCTATTTTGAAAATTTCACGAGGATTCGTCAATCTGCGCCAAAGTTATTCAAAATAGAATGTTGCGGATTTCCTATGGAAACACGGTCCTATCTATAACTACCTACTGGCGACCGCCAGTAGGTAATATATATATTATATATTCACTGAAAAAACCATAGGTTTCACACATGTTATAGTTAGCGGAAATTTTACTGATAAAAAACCAATGAAATTCCCCCGTTATAGTTAGTGCAGGCAACTATAACTCACGCGACCGCAATCCTCTGCTGATGCTAATACTGTATTTAGACACTTATTTGCCCATGTCTTCTTCCATACATTTTTAGCTATACATATATTACAAATATTTTTTTTTCATAAAGACACATATGTCATCAGCAGAAGATTGCCGTCGCGTGAGTTATAGTTGTCTGCACTAACTATAACGGGGGAATTTCATTGGTTTTTTATCAGTAAAATTTCCGCTAACTATAACATGTGTGAAACCTATGGTTTTTTCAGTGAATTTGCAAGGTTTTTTAAATGCTAATTCCTAACTATAACGTGTGTGAAACCTATGGTTTTTTCAGTGAATTTGTACGGTTTTTTAAATGCTAAGTTACTTTACGCCATTCGTGGCGTGCGCGCCCACTTAACGCAGTTCGTTCCGTGCGCGCACCGTGCGCGCACAGTGAGCACGCGGTGCGCTTCGCGCGCCCACTTTACGCAGTTAGTGCCGTGCACGCACGCTGGCACGCGGTGCGCGTAGCGCACCGCGTGCCCACGTTACGCGAGATGGGCCATGTACGCACGATGCGCTTCGCGCACCGTGCGCACATGGAGGACATATGATGCACTTCGTTTTGAAAGGTAATATTGTAATTTTTCGTATATTTTATAAGCCATGCTCAAATGGTGCCCTTCGGGCACCATTTGCACACGGGGTGGAGAGAGTGTGGATAATTTTTTTTTTAATTATTTTTTTTTTAATATTTTAGTTTATCTCATGTGTAATAAGCCATGCACAATTTGTTCCCTTCGGGCACCAATTGCACACGGGGTGGAGAGAGTGTGGATAATTTTTTTTTTAAAATATTTTTTACCGTACGCGTACGGTAAGCGTAATCGGCGAAATTACCGAAAAAATAAAAATTCCGTTTTTGGCCTTGGGGGATCTTTGGGGACTCCCTCAACATGGCTATGTGTGTGGGAGCTGTCTAAACAGCCCCTTTACATGTTTTTGGGCTTTATATTTTAAAAATCACTCTCAGTGCGAGAGAGAAAATGGCGGCCGCCGCTTCCTGGTTTCGGCCGATTCGAATGTTTACTTAGATCTAAGAGCCAATCAGAATCGCGCTCGCGCACGCCACCGTACGCGTACGGTAAGCGTACCGTAAGCGCACCGTAAGCTGGCTCAGATATATATATTGATTTAAAGGCTATTTTCTCAGAATCTACTGAACAGATTTACACCAAACCTACAAAAGGCACTTCCTTGACCTGAGGACTACCTCTCTGCCAAATTTCTAGTAATTCTGTTTAGCCGTTCGGGCTGTAGCCCTGTCTAAAGGTCCTATGGAAAAATGCATGGGAAAAACGCGTTTTGGGACCCCACTTTTATCTCAGCCCCCGCTTGACGAATCCTCCCGAGACTTTCAGGGTAGGAGCGGAGCGTAGCGCCCCACCTATTTTGAAAAATTCGCGAGGATTCGTCGACCGGCGCCAAAGTTATTCAAAATAGAATGATGCGGATTTCCTATGGAAACGTGGTCCTAACTATAACTACCTACTGGCGACCGCCAGTAGGTAATATATATATATATATATATATATATATTACCTACTGGCGATTGCCAGTAGGTAGTTATAGTTAGGACCTAGTTACTATAGGAAAATGGCATCTTTCTATTCCCAATAACTTTGGCGCCGATTGACAAATCTTCACAACATTTTCAAAAATAATTCTTTTTTGAGATCCGCTCCTATGTTGAAAGTTTGGGGGTGATTCGTGAAGGGGGGGGCTGAGAAAAAGGGGGGTCCCAAAACATGTTTTTTCAATTTTAATTTCCATAGGAAATTTTAGACAAGACTACAGGTCGAACGGGTGAACGGAATTACCCCAAATTTGGAAGGGAGAAGGCTCTTGGTCTAGAAAGCACACTTTTGTTTATTTGGTGTAAATCCATTCAGTAGTTTTTGAAAAATATAGAAATTTACAGATATCGATATTTGGGAATTCTGCCATCTGATTGGCTGAGGCGTTACGAGCACGAGCTTGCTGGTGATTGGCTGTGAGCGGTTGCAACTAGGAAGTGTTGGCCGCCATTTTGTGATTCTGTTGAAGCGAGTAAGGGGAAAAAAGGTAGAAACAAGTAGGAAAGGGGAGGGTAGAAGCACTGTGAGGTTTGTAGGGTGGGTAGGGTGTGCTATAGAGGGAGTGTGAAGCAAATTAATTATTCCTACTGGTGTGAAAGTGCTGTTTTGCCCACTGTGAGATGGTGCTGAGGTGAGGTGCCGGTACACTCTGGGATGAAACCGTGCATCTAAACTGTGAGCTGAGTGCTGTAAAGTGATGTGCTCTGGGCGCTGTAGCATAGTGGGCGCTGTCGCATATCTGTGCCGATGTTGTTAGTATGCGTTTAGAGTATAGCCGGAGTGGGAAGCAAAGTACTTAGTGGTATCGGTATGAAGACTCGGGATGAAACTGTGAGTGTAAGTCGTGAGTTTATTGCTGTGAAGTGATGTGCTGTGGGCGCTGTAGGATATTGGCCACTGTAGCATACCTGTGTAAGTAGTGTTAGTGTGCTTTTATTCTGCACAGGGAGTGTGAAACAAACTACTCATCCCTATTGGTCTGAAGAGTCAAATGTAGTGTTTTAGGAAGCAGGAATAAAGGAATAATAATGAAGAATATAATGCACAATGTTGCAATGCCAGAGATGGAAAATGGTAAAATGAGTTGTGTCTAAGAAAGTGGTTGTGTGTAATAAAGGGATGGAGTTTGAAAATTATATAGAAAGTGTCTTTATTTCAGTGCCATAATTGGACCCACTGGTGCAAGAGCTAGGGTATCCAGCTGATGCAAAGTTGAACCACTTCTGCTGCATTCAAACGTAAGCTCCGACATCGGTGAATTGTATATTACATGCTACAGTTGCATGTGAAATAAACAATAGCTATTACACTTGAATGAATCTACATTCTATAAAGAAAATAAAGGTAGGATACGATTACCACATGTATCATTAAAGAAAAGAAAGAAATAAAAAAGAAATTGCAAAATGTAGTCATCAAACTTTTTATGTACCTTGGCAGTGCTTTTTTGTAACAGAAAATTAACAACAGTAGAATAGTTAGCAATCTGTTGTACAGTAGATTCAATGTGGTGCATAACAGAATTGGTACTAGTTCTACCCACATTGGAACTTTGAGGATGAATACAAACATTTTGCTTCTGAGAAGCACATTCAGTACCTTTGTAGTCAAACCGTACATTATTGTCTTGAGCTATTTCAAAAAAACATTCTTGTGTAGCGAGCTAAGGCATCAAGCTTAGACAAACTCCAATTGCTTCTGCTTTAGTCAAATCGAAGCTCATGCATCAGTGAATTGCACATTATATGTTACAGTTCTATGTGACCTACAGAATAGCTATTAGACATGAATAAATACATTGTATATTGAAAATAAAGGTAGTTTACGATTACCACACTGTGCCAACCAGTTCCTAAACAAAGTCGTCTTTTTACATTTTTATCGTGAGGTTCTGAGCAGAGGCTGACTTTGAGTAAATTTACGTGAATGGGCTTTGTGAATAACAGGCAGGCAGAGAGGTGTGTGCACAAAGAATAGACGTGGTTTCTAAATGGATGTTGCGTTTATGTTAATTTTGGACGTAAATAGCATATTTGCATAGGCCATACATCACCGATTCCTGGTTAGACTGGAGACGTAAGGGGGAATAATGCAGATAGAGTTCAAATGTCTGAGTATACTTAGAAAGTTATTATATCAAAGTAGTAGGATTGAAGTGTATTATAAAAAGTTTAAAGAAAAAAGTAAAAGAAAATGGAAAAAAATCCATTCAAGAATAATGTGAGTTTCTTACAAGTCTTGGAGATTCCAGTCCAGAAGTTCTTCAGCTGCTCCTAAACATTCTCCCGTGTGCCTGGTCCGACCATTCCTTAATCACCTGCTGGGTCCCTTTGGATAGCCCCCCCACTCAATCTCGTGCGGAATGGAGGAGAGTGCGAAGCTGGCATAAGATCCAGACGGGAAACCTCATTGACACCCTTTAGAGACTACCCCTTTGCAGGCCGGAGGGAGGCTACACCAACATCGACATAGCCAGCCAAACCCTCAGTAACACCCTCCAATCAGCTATAGACCACCTAGCTCCAGAACGTCGGGAAAGAATCAAGCCCAAACGTAAGGGGGCTCCCTGGTTCAATGAAGCTCTGCGGGTAAACAGGCAGAGCTTGCATAAAGTGGAGAGACAGTGGAGGAAAACCTATAACTCCACCGACCTGACCCTCTACAAAGCTGCTCTGGCTCTATATAAGAAATCTATTACCTCGAGGAAAGCCGAATATTACGAGGCTCGGATTATAGATGCCCCTAATAAACAGAAGGAAACCTTCAAGATCTTAAAGGAACTAAGCAAAAAAGTCGATGCCAATTCAACCTCAATCCCTTTTAATGTCAATACTCTGCAGACCTTCTTTCTTCAGGAAGTGACAGATATTCTCTGTGAGATCAATAGATCTCCTGTTGCTTTGACTTCCCAGGAACTGGCGTTGCCTTCCTTCTCACCAGCTCATTTCCTCACAGATTTTCCCCCTTTGCACTCGGAAGCCCTGGCCTCATTAATCAACAAAACCAAATCTGGCTCACCGGCCGATCCATGTCCGCCTAGGATCTTCCAGATGGCCCTTCCAGCCTTGGATTGCCAGATCCTTACACTTCTTAATAATTCCCTGGCCACTGGCCAGGTACCATCTAATTTGAAGGAGGCTTGAGTCATCCCCTTATTGAAAAAGCCAGGAGCGGACAGGGCTGAGCTGAAAAACTATCGGCCTATCTCGCAACTTCCTTTCTTAGCTAAGGTCATGGAGCAGCATGTCCTGAAAGCATTATCCGGCTTTCTTGAAAATTCTGAGCTATTCCATCCACACCAGGCTGGCTTCAGAGCCCACCATAGTACGGAGCTAGTTATGTTGTCTGATCTTGATGACCTCAGATTAAAGGCTGATAACAGAGCGCCGAGCGCCCTGGTACTTTTAGATCTCTCTGCGGCTTTCGACACGGTCAGTCATTCCATTCTACTGACTCGACTGGCGGATTTGGGATTTAGGGGTGCTGTCTACAACTGGCTAAAGTCCTTTTTATCGGGACGGTCGCAAAGGGTTCAACTCGGTGACTATTCCTCTAACAGGGGTGATATCCCCTGTGGCGTGCCCTAGGGCTCTGCTCTGTCCCCTCTGCTCTTCAATATATACTTGCAGCCCTTAGTAACTGCACTGTCTAAACTGGACTGCCGAGTCTTCAACTATGCAGATGACACTCAACTTATCCTGAGCATTGACAACTCGGCCCAAGCTCAAGAGACAGTTCAAAATATCCTAAGATTCATCACTAACTGGATGACGGTTAATTCCTTGAAAATTAACCCTGACAAAACGGAGGTCCTCGTCATTCCAGCAAATAACAACTTCTGTAGTGGCCTGTTTTGGCCCAAAGAACTTGGGGCCCCTCCATGTCCGTCACCAGTCGTGAAAAGTCTGGGAATTAAGATCGATTCGGAACTCTCCTTGAGTCATCAGGTCTACTCAGTGGAAACTGGCCCCCCTCCTATCAGTTTCCTCTTTGAAATCTATAGTCTCAGCTACTGTGTTATCGCGCCTCGACTATGGAAATGCACTCTATTTAGGACTTCCTTTGAAACTCATGAATCGACTCCAGGTTGTGCAGAATGACGCCGCCAGGCTGACTTTTAGCCTTCCTAGGAGGACCCATGCTTCACCTTTGCTGCACAAGCTACACTGGCTGCCTGTTAGACAGCGTGTAAAATTTAAGGGCCTGTGCATTGCTCACAAAACCCTCTATGGCCATGCCCCTGGCTAGATACGGGAACGCTTAGTTAAATAAGTGCCAGGGCGTGTACTTCGCTCTACAGATGCCTCCCAGTTAGTCTGCCCTCGGAGTAATCTGGCTACCAAGGGTGGCCGAGCTTTCTCAGTTGTTCTGCCACGACTCTGGAACCAACTACCTGATTCTTTACGAAAGGAACCGGGTTTGCTTCCTTTCCGGAAGCTGCTAAAAACTCTGTTCTTTAAAGACACTTTTTAACCTTGTTCACCACCAGGACTGTCTGTACCTACTTGAATGCAACCTCTTTCTGTCAAGCGCTAAGAGACCTGTTGGTATATATGCGCTATATAAATAAACAAACATAAACATCGTGTGAGAAAAGCGAAGCGATCCAATTCATAGCCTCGAAGGGACAGTAATGTTCCTCGAATGTTGGAGCGGTAATTTGAACGGGCAGGCAATCTGCGATGTTGTGAAAGGTCGCCCGTTGCAGGAGATCTTTTGCAGCTGCGCAGAAATCCCATTGCGCTGCGATTCCTTTTTGCATTGCATTCGCCATTGCGTAAGTGTAGATAAATGTTATGTTGTAGCTAGCTCCGATAATAGATTGAGGCAGGCAGCCGAAAAGTTTTTCCGTTTTTTTACAGTATTGATTTAGCTTGGCGAAGAGGTGTATTCTGTCGGACATAGTTGTTACCATAGAGAGCGTAGCCCTTTCTAGAAGTAGAATTAGTAGTAGGATGGCCGCAAAGAGGGTGAGAATTATGGGCACTGTTCCTGTTATTCCAGAGATGATCGAAAGAATGTCTGAATGTAGTCTGGTATTAAAAGAAGAAAAGTTTGAAAGCGTGTTAGAAGGCTGTAGGAGACCGTGTTAAAAAAGTGTGCCAGACCTTGAGTGTGACATGTGTTGAAAATTGTGTAACAATTCATAAAGTGTAATTGGCGGTTCGTCTTTAAAAGGGAGTGTATTTTATTTGAAGTTCATGGTATCTGCAGTCGATACATTTCTTTTGCAGAAGTGAGGGAGACTTCTGCAGTTTGGTTTGTTTCTTGAAATGTGTTTTCAAACTAGGAATTGAAGGCCAGGTTGAAGTTTGGGAGTTAGTTTGTGTATGTGGGAATAGATATTGCCACAGAAAGTTACTGTGTTTGAAACAGTAAGGACATGCGGTATGCCAGCTCATATTCCATAGGAGTGTATGTTATTGAGAAGCAGATAACTGTCATTAGAAAGCTGTGTGAATGTTGGTGTGATTGTGGGAGTTGGCTTCCTTTTAAGAAAGGACGCAAGATTGGTGGGTGTAAGCTTAGAAGCGTCGTGCAGTTGAACATTCTTGGATAGTAATGAATAACTGCCATTGTGGTCGCACTATTCGTCTGTGAGAAAAACATTTGTATGCTCTTTAAGACAGCGATATGCAAATGGAATAAGCCACTGCTCGTGAATAAACGTGCTACCTTATATGACATTCAACTTGACAAACAACATGTGCACGTAGCAGACTCAATGACACTACGTACTGTGGGAACCATGGCTAGCCATGTACACAAACCAAGCATGGCATGGCACCTCTGCCTCACTATGCAGAATGCAGGGAGAGATGAGAGCAAAGTATGTGTGAAGGTGGCAAGTAATTCTTGATTATAAAAGTATACAATGCAAAGTCTTGAGGGGATGTGTCGAATAGAGTTGAGTATGCATAGCACAGACATGTACATGTCAACATGCACTGATGGTCTATTGAGTGAAGTAGGCAGTGGGCGGAAGCCGGGAGTATCGCTCTTTTAAAACTGTATTTCTGCTTTTAACGCTGCTGTGACCTTACCTCTCGCTGTTCTCTTCTCCCCGCGCTGCCGATCAAGGCACTGCTGCGGGTCGCAGAAGGATTGCCGCCATTCCCGGAAAGCCTGAGCCCAGGCCACGCCCATTGCCGCTAGGCCACGCCCCCTCCTTCAAGATTAACCGCGCCCCCCTCCTTGTGCGTATTAGATGGAAACTGACTCCTGAGGCGGAAGCCGGGAGTATCGCTCTTTTAAAACTGTATTTCTGCTTTTAACGCTGCTGTGACCTTACCTCTCACTGTTCTCTTCTCCCCGCGCAGCCGATCAAGGCGCTGCTGCGGGTTGCAGAAGGATTGCCGCCATTCCCGGAAAACCTGAGCCCAGGCCACGCCCATTGCCGCTAGGCCACACCCTCTGCTTTCCTCTTAAATGATGTGCCTTCCCCGGCCGCGCAGCGGGCGCACCAAAGGCAAGCCCGTCTGTGCCAGGCCAGGTCCAGGGGCCCACCACTCTGTCCGCCCCTTTACCTACTCATCTGACCAGCTTCTGGCATGCCATGCTGACAGGTCCATCAGCCCTTACACTCTTGCCCGGATTAACTCCCTTGAAATCGCCCAGCCTGGTCGCGCCAAGTTCTTACGCCCACATCCTAGCTTTCCCAAGGAGGCGTCATGCCCTGCCCCTTTTCTTTCCCGCTCTAAGCACCCTGATAGCCTTTCCCCCACGGCTTCAATTTCTCTCCTTAACACTCGATCCGCGGTCAAGCACCAATTAGAGCTCTTTGACCTTCTTGATACCACCCAACCTGAGATTCTGTTCCTTACGGAAACTTGGTACACTGCCACTTCCCTCCCCGATATTCTTACTTCCCTCCCGGATCCCTACTACATCTTCCGCGCCGACCGCCCTGAGGGGAAGACGGGCGGCGGAGTGGCAATGATAGTACGCTCTAATCTCCAATTCCAGCCCCTTTCCTACCAACCCATTCTCTCGATCGACTTCTTGGTTGCACGCTCCACGAATCTTGCGTTTCCACTCACTTTTCTACTCCTTTACCGCCCCCCCCCAACCCATGCCTCACTTTATTCCGGCCATACAGGACTTACTGGCTACTCTGGTGGTTAACAACTACGCGGTCCTTCTGTTGGGTGACTTCAATTTCTGGCCGGGTGACCCATGTGAAGACACCATGTCCAAAGATTTTTCCGACACCCTCCATTGTCTCAACTTTACCCCTCACATTTTTTCCCCTACCCACGCTCAGGGGCACACCCTTGATCAAGTTTGGTCCGCCAATCTGTCAATCTCTCTGCCTACTTTATCCCCCTGTGTTTGGTCCGATCACTTCCTGATTACCTTTTCCATACCATTGGGGGAGATCAAGGCCCCCCCTCTTCCTAAAAATATCCACGCTCGCAACTGGAATAGGGTGGATCTGACCACCTTAGGTTTTTCCTTAGCCTCCTCTGCCCCTACCTTGACAGATTTGTCTCCCAATCGGCAGGTAGCCATTATCGATAACTGGCTCTCAGAGGCCTGCAACCATGTTGCGCCTCTTAGACTGGTCAGAACGCACCGCTCTCACGATGCCAACAGATGGTTTTCTAATGCTTTAAAAGACCAGAAGGTGGCACTCCGGCAGGCTGAACGCCAGTGGCGCCGCAGATACTGCCCTGACCTTAAAATCCTCTACTTGACGCTACTTAGGGCCTATAAAAAAGCCATACTCACCGCCAAGATTGAATAATTTTCCCGGAAAATTCATCAGGCAGCCAACAAATCCAAGGAGATATTTGTGATCGTCCGCGAGCTTGCTGCCTCCGACAGAGTCGCATCTAGACCCATTCCTTCCCAATCCCTCTGTAACTCCCTCAATGACTTTTTTATTGAGAAGATTGCCACCATCAAGTAGAACATTCCCAGGGCACCTCCCCTGTTCTCTTGCCCTCCTTTACCCCTGCCCCCCTCCTCTCTCGACCAATTTCCCCTGATGTCAGAAGAGGCCTTCTGTACTCTCCTGGGAAAAGTCATAACTGGCTCCCCCGCTGATGTTTGCCCGGCACATATCTTAAGGGAGATCTTCTCCCATTGTCCAGCCCCCCCTATTACCCTGCTTAACACATCTATTACCTCTGGATTTGTACCTGATGTTTTCAAAGCAGCCGCAGCAATTCCTATTATAAAAAAAAACGGTGCCGATCCCACTGCCCCCTCCAACTTTAGACCTATTTCGCTCCTCCCACTCCTGGGCAAGATCCTGGAGAGCCATATCACCTCCTCACTCTCCACCTACATTGAGGCCCATCATCTCCTGGCGGACTACCAGGCCGGCTTTCGGCCTGCACATTCTACGGAATCTGTCGTCCTCTCAGTGGTTGATGAGCTCAGACGCAGTGCTGACACCAACTCCCCCAGGCCTTAGTCCTTCTCGATCTCTCCGCCGCCTTTGACACGGTCGACCACTCCATCCTCCTCGACCGTGTCAGGGGCGCTGGCCTACGGGGGTCGGCCTTGACCTGGCTTACCTCCTTTTTAGCAGGCCATACTCAGGCGGTTCATCTGGGAGGCTTTCTTGCACCCTCCCGCTCTGTTTCTTGCAGGGTACCCCAAGGCTCCTCCCTCTCTCCCCTCTTATTCAATCTCTACATACACCCCCTCATTGCTGCTCTTCAGGATATTGAGGTCACGGCGTTCAACTACGCTGATGACCTCCAGCTCATTTTCAATCTCTCCTCCTCTCCTGATTCAGTCTCCATGGTGCACTCCACACTTACTTTTATTTATAACTGGATGAACCTCAATCAATTAAAATTGAATCCCGATAAGACGGAGCTGGTTCTCATTGGTGGTCCCTCCAATCCCTGGTCCCCTGCTTTCTGGCCTTCCATCCTTGGCTCCCCCGTCTCCCTCTGCCTCTGTTAAAACTCTGGGCTTCAAAGTCAGCCAGGACCTCTCTCTGCATCCCCAGATAAGCTCAGTTTCCTCCTACTTTTTGGCTTTAAGAACCATCCGGAAAGTCTCACGCTTCTTCACGGTCAAAGCACTTAAAATCATTGTCTTGGCTATGATCCTATCCCGCCTAGATTATGGCAATGCCCTGTATGTGGGCATCCCTGCCTACGAGAGCCGTCGCCTGCAGCTTATCCAAAATCAAGCGGCTCGCCTCATTTATAGACTCCCCAAATCTAGTCATACCACCCCCTTGCTTAAGGCTCTTCACTGGCTCCCCATAAGGGAGCGCTCACTTTTCAAGATGGGCTGCTTGATCTTCATGTCTCTAGCTGGCACTGCCCCTGCATTCATTAGATCTAAGATCAATGTATATGTTCCTTCCAGAAACCTCCTTTTCCTTGTCCCCCGATTTCGCAAGAAGAAATTGGGTGGCTCCAGGTTTTCGACACTTGCCCCCCTCTTCTGGAACTCTCTTCCCCTGGCAATTAGATCTACTCCCTCCTATTTGGACTTTCAAATAGCTCTGAAAACTCATCTTTTCTCCTCCGCTTATTCGTCTTAAATTCTTTCCCTCTTCCTTCCTTAGTTTCAGCTTCCTTCCACAGCGCCAAGAAACCGTTTGGTAGTAGAGCGCTATACAAATCCCTTTCAACTTCAACTTCAACTTCAACCATGATAGTACAGTCAGTAGGGAAGGTTACGGAATGGTAGCGCATACGTGCCCCCCCCCCAAATGTTTAGGGAAGTGGGCTGGCTCGCCGTAAGCAAGGCTAGCGTAGGGGTATGAATAAAAGGCATGTTTCTTTGGGTGTGGTTCTCTTCCGGATTGGCGAACGTGTCTGCCAGGTCTTCACAGCTTACACCGCCACAAGGCTGACGCTGTGAGCGAAGGTGGGTGCGCAAATGATGCTCTCAGCCTGCTGGTACTCAGAAACCGTCAATGCCGCTGTGACGCATATATGCCCCACAGTTCACCTTTCAACACCGCTGAAAGAGGGCCGACCACGTGAAGGCGGAAGGTCCTGGGCCGAGGTCTGCGAGCTCGGAAGGCTCCTGAGATTAACGCTGTCTACCGCGACACAGGCACACAGAGCCCAGCCTGAGGCCCAGGAGCGTGGAGTGCTCTGTATAATAGTAACACAGTAGTCCAACAGGTACCGACAGTGGAACAGTGTCTTGATCTCACAATGGATGATGTTAGAACTACATCTGAGAGTGGAGATGAAGGTGCTCCCTTCGACCAGCTGCAATCAAATCTGGGTCCCAACAGTGGAACGGTGTCCTGATCCCATAATGGACAATGTCCGATATTACCTGCTGCTGAGTTTTCAGAGAACTCCCTCCGTTGGTGCATCACACTCTGTGCTTCCGTAGCTAACTGCTGTACAGGATTATTGTGCTTTGTTGACTGTAGTTGCTGGACTATAGTGCGATACAGCACGGCCGAACAATGAAACAGGGTCTTGATTCTATGATTCAGGATGTCAGAAGTTAAAGACTGTGATGATTTCTGTGTACCCCCTCCGACCAGGTGCAATCAACTCTGGGTCCCAACAGTGGAACGGTGTATTGATCCCAGAATGGATGATGTCTGATATTATCTGCTATTGAGTTTTCAGGGAACTCCCTCTGTTGAGGTGCATCAGACTCTGTGCTTCCGTAGCTAACTGCTGCACATGATTATTGGGGTTGGCTGACTGTAGTGAGGAAATATGAATTTTTATGGTCAATTGTGTCCCCTATCTAGACCCCAACGGCTCCATGTACATGCTACAAGCACATGTATGTTCCCTCCACTTCAAGCTATGAAGACGCAAATACAATTG
The DNA here is from genome assembly GCF_964204655.1 of Triturus cristatus. Classification (NCBI taxonomy): domain Eukaryota; kingdom Metazoa; phylum Chordata; class Amphibia; order Caudata; family Salamandridae; genus Triturus; species Triturus cristatus. The sequence continues at coordinate 224,443,873 of NC_140584.1, forward strand.
TGCCCAACGTTAATATGTCCTCTTTCATATCTGCCATGAATGGGCCAGATATTCCGTTCCTAAGTATGCCTTGCCACCGTCTTTATATGGTATACTTTTCACGTTTTCCAGCTCTGGCAAGGTAGGCCCTGAATTCTGCCATCGAGCTTTTTCCTGCTTCTGCCTCTGAATGCTCCAGCCTGGACCTGCATCTGTATCCATGAACTTTGTCTTACTTCCTGCGCGGCTAACGGTGCCTAGCTCGGCCTGTTGCCTGCCAAAACTGTATTCAGCCTTCAAGTTATCTGTTCCGCTCCTCAAGAAATGCATTCCTGTCTAAGTAGCTTAGGTAAACATCCCTCTAGCTGCAGAGCAAAGGGCCCGGCCTTACTGCCTCCGTGCAAGTAATTCATGACTCTCGTTACCATGGTAGGCCCATGCCCCCTCGCATCTCATGTAGACACTTAGACGCTTGTACACGCACTAGCAGTCAGTATAGAATAGGATCTGTCCGAGAAGACCTTTCCTTCCAGATAATATAGTTCCTTAAACACAAGATATTAGATATGATTTAGGACTAGGTTGTCCTGACACCCCAGACTTCTGTCTCCACATGTAGGGCTAAATGTCAAGTTCCCTTCACCCTCTAGTTACACGTCAATCACACGTCATGTGGCTGCGCGCGCATCTTTGCCATGTATTTTTGCTGACTTTGCAGGATTCTCTTATGGATCCACCCACTTGTGTCATCATCATAATGACGTTTTTAATATACGCCTCTATGCACGCCTATTGTAACGCCTTTTCTATTACGTATGTGTATTCTTATCAGCTGCTACGCCTCCTGCATCTGTCTTTACTGTAATGCATTACTATATATGCTTTAACCTGTCAATAATGTATTGCTGATCCCTTCCTGAACCTTCGTGGTGACGGAACTCGATTGCCTGGTTCGAACCATCATTCCTTTGTAAGGAATAAAGTCCCTATTATACCCTCGAATACCACGGATTCTGCCTCTTATTTTTACTGAGTTATTCGTATTGTATTTTACCGCATAAATTAAGTCTAGGTAATTAAAATTTACCACATAATTGGCGCCCGAATAGGGACTCCTCTCACACCCCACGCGCCGGAGGTGCGTTGCAGACCCGGTCTCCTGCCACAGCCGGACGGACAATTACGCGTACTAGCAGGATTTCCTGTATCTCCCTCAGGCCAACGGGGGCGACTGAGGCTGCGATCAACACCCAGACGAGGCGGTGAGGAGTGCGGAGAATCCCGACCAGAGCCTAGCTGAGAGAGCAAGATCCGAGGTATACAGAGGCCCACCAGATTCCGAAGTTCCGAAGTATCTAAGTCACAAGTCGAGTCCAGTCCAGTTTGGTCTAGTCCAGTCCAGACTTCCGAGGCCTTCCGTTCCGTGCTTCCCGGTGAGTACCGTTGCTGGGGACGCATCTAGACGTGCGCATTAATTTGTGCCGGTCAAGACGGGTCTGGGTACACAGACCTGGTCTGCACTGTGTTAGCAGTGTATCTGTGCTGTTTTAGCAGTACATACAGTATATTTAGCATTATGCAGTTAACTAGTTTTATTCTAATTATTATTGTTCGTTCTAAAATGTTTTGATATGTTTTAAATGTCGTGGTATGAGTGATTGTTCGATCTTCATTATTGTGTTTATTGTAATTATTGTGTTCAAGACTGAGTAAGAATTAAGTAACAAGGTTCAAGATGCCGTTATTTTCAAAATTAAGACAGATAAAAACTAGAAAAGGGATACTCGAGGAAGCTGTTCCCATCCCACCTAGGGACACTCCAGGGTACTTTATGTACCATAAACATGGCCTAGATGCCGTATTATATCTTGATCTATGGGTGGACTACACCAAGGATTTAGCAGAGAGTCAGAGATGGCCCGCTGCTGGAACATGGGATGCAGATTGCATCATGAGAATAGAAGAAGCGTTATGGAAAAAGAAAGCCAGACAGTCACAGAAAGATGCCATTGAACTATGGCGTAAAGAATCGCATAGGCGCACAGAGAAAGCGCTCAGAAAGGAAGAGAAAAGTAGGGAAGATTCCGAAAAAGCCCGAGAAAACATTTTAATTGACGAAGGTACCCGAGTAAAATCAGAACAAGTAGACAGACAACGAAACACTCTTATGAATGGTATGTATCCTCTTCTGGCCGAGGGTTTGCCTAAGGCCACCTTGGAGGTACCAAAAGATCTGCCACCTCCGTTACTCCCGATTAAAGTACATCCCAAGACCGCAAAAGACATTTTCCTTTCTTCCTATTTAGACGATGCAGCCCCCGAATATGTAAATGGTGCGCAGCCACGCACACCACCTGTTAATGACACTCAACCCCAAAATCAGCTGCACCCACCTCCGCAGCAACAAACTCCTACTCAAGTTCTAACCATTCCATCTGTTTCTACAGTCCTTCCTGCACCCACACTCTCTACCCTACACCCAACAAATCCTTTTGGACTTGGCACCTCAGGGGGTGCGACAGGAGGTTTTTCCACGCCACCGCCAACAACTAGATTGACTTATAGGGATTTAGCATATCAACATACACCCCAAAGAATATCAGACAATATATTAAATGAGCCTCTTTCCGATTGTAGATATGATCCAGTGCCAGGAAAACACGACAGAATGATGCTGTCTTCAGTACGTTTGCGACGAGCTGCACAATATTTAATGACGTTACCAGGAATGGTTGAACATCTAGACAAAATATATCGCTTTATCCAAACAGGGCAAGGTCCTGAAAGTATTGCCGAAGCCATGGAATACCAGAAAGTAGACATACAAAAATTATTGTTACGCTTTTTCATAAACTGTTTGATCAGAAATAGAGATAGGCCTGAGGTAGATTCGGAGGAAATGCAAGCACTCACCAAATGGGGTCAGAATATAACAGACGGGAGACATGATAAACAGAAGTGTATAGAAGCCATGTGCCGAAGGATCAGAAAAGAAGTAGAACGAATACATGAAAGCAGAGTAGAAGCAGATAAAACTGAATCAGAGGAAGAGGAGGAGGAACAGTCAGAAATGAACACAGGACAATTTGAATTACCAGCTAAACAAATGATAGCTTATGTAGGAAAAGGAAGATCTTTTAATAAAACAATACGTCCGATACGTCCAGAATGTAACAGAATTTTTCAGACAGTTATTACAAATCCAAGGACCCCTGAACACTTATTCCAGGCTACTGATAAATCACTTCGAGAGCGAAGGGGGTGCCATGTGCTCGATTCTATGGATGAACAAGAATTAGCCAGGTCAGCAGTACAATGGGCTGACAGCTCTGAAAAATACAGTGATGATGCGCTAGCACACACGTTTCTGAATCTCGCCCCAGACGAACAGCGTTTAGCTAGTATATACATGATACAACATCTCCTTATATTATATAAAGGCCAACACTCCGATCCTGGTCCCCTACCTGATATATTGATAGAACTGCTCATGAATAAATGGAGAGGTTTAGGTACCGATCTAATTAAAATAATCCTAGAATACCGACATAGATATAGTGCCTTTTTGTGTCCAGAACATGATCCAGCTCCTTCCATGGAGAGAAAAACGTATTACATAGACAGACAGAATCCCTTACGCGAAGTACACCCAGTAAGAAATGATGACAATACGTTTAGACGTGTGTTTGTGTACACACCCATAACCAAAATAGAACTATTGGAAATGAAAAAATTAGTGCCCAGCCATGACAAAGATCCAGCAGGTTTTCACCGTGAACTAAAGGACATGTTACTCATGGGTGATTATACCTATCCTGACATTATGAAAATATTGAAAGTATTATTGCCTGCCGGTATTTATGAGAAACTCAAGGAAAAAGAATGGGAGGTGGGAGACCAAAAGATTGATTGGACCGCATTAGAAACTGAAGAAAATAACCGAACTGCAGGCGTAGGGCTTGGGGACAAAACAAAAGCATTACCAGGTCTATTAGTACAAGTATTGCCACGTTTATTAACTACGAAAAAGGAAGATTGGGGAGCAATCTCAGCTTGTAAACAGAAACCCGATGAAGACACTAGTGATTTTTATTCCCGATTTGAAAAATGTTTTGGTATTAATAGCGGCCTGAAAGCAAATAGTGAGTCATATCCACATCTTTTTGTAACAAAACTAGTCGAGAATTCCCTGCCACAGGTTAAAAACAGAGTATTGAAAGTTGAAAGCACTTGGCAAGCTAACACTCCTTCACAAATGTTACAAATGTTACAGTATCACCAGAATAGAATTAGAGAAGAACAAGAACACGAACAAAGACGTATGAAAGACACGAAAATGAAAATGCTTGTCGCTCAGTCAGTTCTAGCTGACGGTCATAAAAAGGGTGCGACACAGTCCAGTAACTCAGCGGTTCCCGTTAAAGGGACATGCAACTATTGTAAACAGCCAGGTCATTATATAAACGATTGTGCAGTTCTAAAACATAATATCTCCACGGGTAAAACCAAGGAGAGACCACGTCCGCCTAGACAGGATCAGATCCAACAACAAGTACCTCAGAATATACAGCCTATGCAAGCTGCACAACAGACCGTACCACAACCACAGCCACAGCCTATTGCTGCAACACAGAACACGACACAACAGATGTACCAGTATGCACAAAATGACTATCCAGAGTATCAGCGCTACACATGAAATAGCCTAGAGAGGGAAGTTGGCTTACCCCTTATTGAGGTTCCTGTAGATCAAGAGGGTCCCTATGTACAGAGTCAAGTATTAGGGAAAGACAGAAAGTTTCTACTTGATACAGGGGCAAGCAGAACAACTATAAGTCACGATGAAGTCCCAGGGGCACCCCTCTCAGGCTCACAAAATATTTCCCTTGGTTTTTCAGGAAAGCCCACTATTAACGAAGTATCGCAACCACTTGCATTTACAGTTGGTCCATTAACACGGACTACAGATCTATTGCTTACGAAATCATGCCCAGAAAACTTGTTAGGTATAAAAACATTGAAAGCTCTAGGAGCTATAATATGCTGTTCTCCGGACGGAGTACGACTATTTTTGCGTGACTTTAAAGGTCACTACGTGTCTAGAGACATGGATCACAGGTTACAGAATCTACCTGCACATTTATGGGCACAAGGCCCCACTGATGTAGGTTGTATGCACATTACACCATATCGAGTCACACTCAAAACAGGAGTGGTACTACCACGAATGCGACAATACAAATTACCGCCAGATGCTGTAGTGGCTTTACTGCAAATCATTGATGAGCTCATTACACAAGGAGTGGTTGTAGAAACCGACTCCAATGTATGTAATTCCCCGATTATTCCGATTCTTAAACGAAATGATCCAAAAGCACCCCCAGTATATCGATTAGTTATTGATCTGCGCGAATTGAACAAATGCATTGTACCACAATACCCCGTGGTCCCAGATATCTCTTCATTACTGACAGCTATTGATTCAGAGGCAACGTTCTTTACTGTAATTGACCTCAAGAACGCCTTCTTTAGCGTCCCAATAGATCCGGAAAGCCAATATTTGTTCGGATTCAGTTTAAATGGACGAAGTTTTAAATTCGCACGCGCACCTCAAGGATTTACAGAAAGTCCTAGCATCTACAGCCAAGCACTGAAAAGACAACTTGACAGTATCCACATGCCTGTTAACACTGCACTGCTTCAGTATGTCGATGATCTGCTGATCACCGCCCGAAGCGAACCCGAATGTGAAAAAGCATCACTGACGGTTTTACATTTCCTAGCCGACAAGGGGCACAAGGTGTCCCCTTCAAAGCTGCAATTTTGTGCCCAGCAAGTTGTGTACCTAGGGCACTTGCTGTCCAAATGGGGGAGACAGCTCACACCTGACCGCATCCAGTTAATTGTAAACATGCCACCACCCAAGACACAAAAGGAGGTACGGGCCTTCATAGGCCTCACTTCATACTGCAGGCAGTGGATTCCCCAATATGCATTTTTAGCTAAACCACTCATTCAGTTGACAACCCAGGAGGCAGCGACATCGACTGTCCTCCCTTGGACTCCAGAACATACACAAGCTTTTGAAGACTTAAAGACAGCTTTATGCCAAGCACCTGTTTTAGCGACACCATGTTACAGTAAACCTTTTACACTCTTTGTTACAGAACGTGAAGGTACTGCCTTGTCAGTACTCACGCAGGAACAAGCAGGATCACACAAGCCATGTGCTTACTTTTCTAGCACATTAGATCCCGTAGCTCAAGCTCTTCCTGCGTGTCTGAAATCAGTTGCAGCGACAGCTCTAGCGATTAGACAAAGCGATTCCATAGTATTAGGACATCAATTGACAGTACAAGTACCACACGCAGTAGAGGTTCTCTTGAACCGGACACAGACACAACACTTGACTATAGCACGACTGACAGGTTACGAACTCACATTGTTTCAGCCACACATAGAAATCAGACGTTGTAGTACATTAAATCCTGCCACACTTTTGCCATTAAGTGGAACAGACCCACTGGCACATGATTGTATTGAAGTCATTACTATTACGACGAAACCCAGACAGGACTTGACAGATGTCCCATTACCAGACCCCGACCTGACACTTTATGTAGATGGTTCATGTATGAGAACAAGTACAGGAAAGTTAGTGGCCGCTTATGCAGTCACGACAGACACCGAAGTCATTGAAACAAATTGTATCGACACATTATCAGCTCAAGCAGCAGAGCTTATTGCTCTGACACAAGCCTGTATTCAAGCCAAGAATAGAAAAGTTAACATATACACAGATTCACGTTATGCTTTCGGAGTTGTACACGACTTCGGAGTCCTTTGGCGAGAGAGAGGTTATTTGACTTCTCACGGTGCCAACATTCAACACGGTCCCCTCATTCAAGCTTTATTAGATGCAATACATCTGCCTACTTCGATATCTATCATGAAGTGCAAGGCCCATACAAAAGTCACCGATATCATTTCCCAGGGTAACGACCTAGCAGACCGAACAGCTAAGCAAACAGCACAGAATCAGACTCCTGCAACTGACTTGACAAAGACAATAGTTCCGACGCCGACACACTGCATGACAGTTAAGGATCCCGCCCTTGATGTAATTGACATACAGACACATGCTACACCAGAGGAAATAAAGAAATGGACTGACTTAGGAGGGATCCAAACAGATCAGGGATGGATGACGAAGGGAAAATCTATATGGTTTCTCCCCGACTCAATGGTTCAAGTTATCATTAACACAATACATAGTCCAGCACATCTAGGAGAAAAAGCCATGTTAGACAGTATTCAACACATATGGTTCAACAAACACTTACGAGCTGCAGCCAAACAGAAAGTCCGAACTTGTATGATTTGTTGTCAGTTCAATCCAGGTAAAGGCGTACCTGTAGAGCAGGGTGGATTCCAACCTCCCGATCACCCTTTTGAAGTCCTCCAGATGGATTATATCCAGATGGAACGATGTCGAGGATTCAAATATGTCCTCGTAGTTGTATGCGCTCTTTCCCGTTGGACAGAGGCGTATCCCGTCTCAGATTACACTACCCCGACTACTGCCAAACAATTAGTTCGTGAATTCTTCCCACGGTATGGTTTGCCCCGTATCGTGTACTCAGATAATGGCCAGCCGTTCTCATCCGAGCTAATGAAACACATTTCACTCTTGTTAGGCTATCAATGGAAATTCCACTGTGTCCGACATCCCGAGGCAGCAGGTCTCGTGGAACGTCATAATCAGACCCTGAAAATACGACTTTCTAAAATCTGTAGAGAGAAAGGTGTCGACTGGATAGTAGCCTTACCGGTTGCACTATTTTACATGAGAATGGTAGCACATTCTCGCACAGGGCTATCCCCGTACGAGGTGGTCTTCGGTAGGCCACCAAATATGTGGGGGACGCCTATACCTCGTAAAATAACTGATGTTGATTGTAATATGCTGACAGATTACCTTGCTTCCTTGATGTCTGCACTACAATCTTGCCGTTCACAGGTAGCTGCAGCCTTTCCCGACAACACCGAGGTAAAGCCCCATGAAGTAGTTCCGGGAGATCTCGTTTTTGTCAGAAACTTCGACAGTAGGAGCCCGTTGGAGCCTCGCTGGCTACAACCAAAGCTGGTTCTTCTAACGACGAGGACAGCAGTGAAGGTCGAGGGTCGCAAGGGTTGGTTACACTCGAGTCATATCAAGAAATTTCATGGACTACCAGCCGATCTGAACTCTCAGCCCTGCCCCCTTCCAGAGACTGATTCAAAACTCCCCCTGGTTGAACAGACCGAATCTCAAAACTATAAACTGAAACTAAGGTCTAGCAAGTCAGACAATTCGATTGTTTAAGTCCTCTCCAAGGTGAATCGGTTGAATTAAGTCTTTGACATGTATCCTCTAGACCGAATGAGAGAGAGAAATAGACAGAAACAGCTCAAGAAACATGCATACTGTAAATCACTCCATAGTCACTGTATAGTGACATTGTTGATTATGTTTTTCCTAAGTCTCTTTATTATTGCTGCAAGTATACTGTTACACATGTACTATCCTATTTTCAAGCGTGCTTATAATGTTACTGTCGAACATTCTTTTAGTGAACTACCTCCACATGAGTTGTCCTATAGATTTGCGCTGCGCAACAACACATTCATTAGTATGTTACATCATTCCCATCAGACCAGCAATGCTACAAATTGTTGGATATGTGGCCGACTCCCTCCCTATCAGAAATACAAAGGAGTTCTGCCTCTCTTTCCGTATCCGTTCACACACAATGGTTCCTGTGTAGCATGGTTTAGTTTGATTATCTCTTTAGATCCAAACACCGTAGTTTATCAGAGCAACTGGGTATGGGGAAACCTGAACTTAGTTTTGCTTAAAGCCTGTTATCCTAACAAGGAGGGACTTCCCAAAAGAACAGGAACTGACCTAGAAAATGAAGTATATGGATTAGGTAATTTTACACTTAACCTCATGATTCTGAATGTTGAATCTGAAGCTACACTAGTCTTGCCTGCTATGTCAGTATTACCAGTTAAAGGTGAATTCTGTGTAAGAAAGAATGGTTCAGTACACCTGGGTCATAGTAAATGTACTACTGTGATCGAATTCAGTGATAAAGGCAAGTCTACATTTAGAGCTTCCCGTCATTCCTACTTCATCTGTGGCCACACCGCATATATACGCCTACCCCTAGATTGGGATGGTACCTGTTACATTGCATTCCTTCTGCCACCTGTTTTCCTAGCTCCTCCTGATTATCATAGAAATACCAATCTAGTACACCATAGACCCCAGAGAGATATCCCGATTGTTGACTACACCGAAACAGCATGGGAACAATATACAGACTTCAATAAAGGTCTCTTTCCTTACATAGGTGTTGTCTCAAACAGTAAACTGATACGTAGATTAACCAGAACCCTTGAAGCAGTAGTGAATGAAACTACCTCTGCCCTAGGCAACTTAACAGAGGAGCAGTCTGCGATGCGGATTGTTGTTCTTCAAAATCGTCTTGTCCTTGACGTCATCCTAGCAGATAGGGGCGGAGCTTGTAGGGTCATCGGATCAAGTTGCTGTGTTTTCATCCCAGAAAACGCGCCATCTGTATATAAAGCCATAACTCGTCTTCACAAGATTGCAAACCAAATACATCAGAATGCAGGCACCTGGACATGGTCCGGTTGGTTCTGGAGCGTGTTGTCAGCCTGGGGATGGAAAGTCCTATCCTTCCTAGGTATTGGCCTTCTCATAGTATTCAGTTGCTGCCTATGTCTACAATGTGGACCAGCGATTTGCGGCCTGTGTGCCACATCGTGTATTCCACGTTCAAGTTTTCGTTCAAGATCCCGGAAGAAGAAAGAAGAGCAAATGATGTTACATGAACAGATTGATGGATTCCTGAAGATTGATATTTCATGAGGGTCCGTAGGGGACAAGGAGGGAATGAGGAAATATGAATTTTTATGGTCAATTGTGTCCCCTATCTAGACCCCAACGGCTCCATGTACATGCTACAAGTACATGTATGTTCCCTCCACTTCAAGCTATGAAGACGCAAATACAATTGTGTCCAACGTTAATATTAAGGGTGGGCGTAGTGGGCGTAGTGGGGCTACGTGAAGCAGCACGTAGTGTGCCCAAATCTACGCACACTACGCGCTTCGCGTAGCCCCACTACGTGCCACCCACCTCCCACCCGCCATTCTTTTAAATAATATGAGCAATGAAAATTAAGTAAAGTAAGTCGACTTACCCGTAAGCGCGGCGTCTCCGGGGCTCCCTCTTTCAGTTTCTAATTTCTTCTGGCAAATGCGCATGCGCGGACGCCCGTGCATGCGCATTTCTCGCGAGAAATGCGCATGCGCGGGTGTCCGCGCATGCGCATTTGCCAGAAGAAATTAGAAACTGAAAGAGGGAGCCCCGGAGACGCCGCGCTTACGGGTAAGTCGACTTACTTTACTTAATTTTCATTGCTCATATTATTTAAAAGAAGGGCGGGCGGGAGGTGGGTGGCGGGTGGCAAGCAGCTACGCTTCGCCCTCGGCGTGTGCGTAGCGCTGCCCTGCTTCGCCTACTTCGGAAAGTGCGAAGCAGGCAGCGCTACGTACACTACGTGGGCGAAGCGTAGTGCTACGCCCGGGGTTAGTTAATATGTCCTCTTTCATATCTGCCATGAATGGGCCAGATATTCCGTTCCTAAGTATGCCTTGCCACCGTCTTTATATGGTATACTTTTCACGTTTTCCAGCTCTGGCAAGGTAGGCCCTGAATTCTGCCATCGAGCTTTTTCCTGCTTCTGCCTCTGAATGCTCCAGCCTGGACCTGCATCTGTATCCATGAACTTTGTCTTACTTCCTGCGCGGCTAACGGTGCCTAGCCCGGCCTGTTGCCTGCCAAAACTGTATTCAGCCTTCAAGTTATCTGTTCTGCTCCTCAAGAAATGCATTCCTGTCTAAGTAGCTTAGGTAAACATCCCTCTAGCTGCAGAGCAAAGGGCCCGGCCTTACTGCCTCCGTGCAAGTAATTCATGACTCTCGTTACCATGGTAGGCCCATGCCCCCTCGCATCTCATGTAGACACTTAGACGCTTGTACACGCACTAGCAGTCAGTATAGAATAGGATCTGTCCGAGAAGACCTTTCCTTCCAGATAATATAGTTCCTTAAACACAAGATATTAGATATGATTTAGGACTAGGTTGTCCTGACACCCCAGACTTCTGTCTCCACATGTAGGGCTAAATGTCAAGTTCCCTTCACCCTCTAGTTACACGTCAATCACACGTCATGTGGCTGCGCGCGCATCTTTGCCATGTATTTTTGCTGACTTTGCAGGATTCTCTTATGGATCCACCCACTTGTGTCATCATCATAATGACGTTTTTAATATACGCCTCTATGCACGCCTATTGTAACGCCTTTTCTATTACGTATGTGTATTCTTATCAGCTGCTACGCCTCCTGCATCTGTCTTTACTGTAATGCATTACTATATATGCTTTAACCTGTCAATAATGTATTGCTGATCCCTTCCTGAACCTTCGTGGTGACGGAACTCGATTGCCTGGTTCGAACCATCATTCCTTTGTAAGGAATAAAGTCCCTATTATACCCTCGAATACCACGGATTCTGCCTCTTATTTTTACTGAGTTATTCGTATTGTATTTTACCGCATAAATTAAGTCTAGGTAATTAAAATTTACCACAGTAGTCGGTGGAGTACACCGCGGTACAGCACGTCCGAACAGTGGAACGGTGTCTTGATATCACAATGGACGATGTTAGAACTGCATCTGAGAGTGGAGATGAAGGTACCCCCTCCGATCAGGTGCAACCAACTCTAGGTCCGAACATTGGAACGGTGGCTTGATCCCACAATGGATGATGTTAGAACTGCATCTGTGAGTGGAGATGGAGGTACTCTCTTTGACCAGCTGCAACCAACTCTGGGTCCCAACAGTGGAATGGTGTCTTGATGCCGTAATGGATGATGTTAGAGCTGCATCTGAGACAGGAGATGAAGGTACCCCCTCCGATGAGGTGCAACCACCTCTAGGTCCGAACATTGGAACCAACTCTAGGTTGCAACTGTGGAACATTGTCTTGAGTCCACAATGGAAGATGTCCGATATTACATTCTGCTTAATTTTTACAGAACTCCTTCCGTTGAGGTGGATTAGACTCTGTGCTTCTGTAGTTAACTGCTGCACATGATTATTAGGCATGGTTTATTGCAGTTGCTGGAGTACACAGCGGTACAGCATGTTCGAACAGTGAAAAAGGTCTTAATTCTATGATTGAGGATGTCAGAAGTTAAAGTGTTTGATGATTTTTGTGTATAGCTTCTGATGAGGCGCATCCAACTCTAGATACCAACAGTGGAATGTTGTCTTCATCACACAATGGACCATGTCCGATATTACCTGTTGCTGGTTTTTCACAGAACTCCGTCTGTTGAGGTGCATCAGATTCTGTGCTTCTGTAGTTAAGTGCTGAACATGGTTATTGGGCTTAGTTGACTGGTATTGCTGGAATACACCACGGTAGAGCAGGTCCAAACAGTGATATGGGGTGTTAATTATATGATTGAGGATGTTAGAAGTTACAGTTTGTGATGATTTCTGTGTACCCCCTCCAATGAAGTGAAAACAACTCTAGGTCCCAACAGTGGAACGGTGTGTTGATCCCACAATGGATGATGTTAGAACTGTCTCTGAGAGTGGAAATGGAAGTATTCCCTTCTACCAGCTGCAACCAACTCTAGGTTCCAAAAGTAGAACGGTGTGTTGACTCCACAATGGACGATATTAGAACTGCATTTGAGAGTGGAGACGAAGGTACTCTCTTCGATCAGGTTCTTCCAACTTTTGGTCCCAACTGTGGAACGGTGTCTTGATCCCACAATGGATGATGTCCGATATTACCTGCTGCTTGCTTTTTTCAGAAGTTCATGTGTTGAGGTGCATCACAGTCTGTGATTCCATAGCTAACTGCTGCACATGATTATTGGGCTTGGTTGACAGTAGTCGGTGGAGTATACTGTGGTACAGCAGGTGCAAACAGTGAAATGGGGTCTTAATTCTATGATTGAGGATGTCATAAGTTAAAGTCTATGATGATTTTTGTGTACCCCCTCTGATCAGGTGCAACCAACTCCGTGCTTCCGAATCCAACGGTATGTGGCTATGAGTTGTGAATGACCACTGGATTTGGTGTAGACTGCAGTTCGCAGGGTTCACAATTTAGATTGCGTGGTGATTGTTTAATTATAGAATCCAGTAGTTAGGTAATTAGAACGTCTATTGAAACATACACAATATTGTTTTAGTATACTTGTTTCAAGAAGTTTTTTTATATCAGTTATAGGTTTAGTGAAATGACCAAATTAATCTTGGAAGTCCTAAGGAACAGTGAATAGTGTAGACTGTGGAGAGATGAAATCCCAATTCGAATTGTTTTGATGTATTCATTGTAGAGTTCTCTGTAATTTATGTTGTTTTATTTTGTAAAGAGGGAGTGAGAACAAGAATTGATGGTTGTGTGTGTGAGTACTGCTTTTAATTATCAATGCAGACAGCAGTGTTCACAATTTAGATCGAGTTGCTATTGCAGATGATACAGTCCTGTAAGAGAAGAGATTGCTGTAGTGTGCTCTGTCTGCACCGTTCATACGCATCATTGCAGGCTCCGCACACGTTTTCTTTGCTTCGTGTATTGCAAACCGTAGAGCTCAAGTCAATGCCACGTGGCTGTGGGCCCTTGCTGAACGCTTTCCCTGGCCTATACTGCAGACTTCAGTGTCCACATTTGACCTTGAGTCGGTATTATAGATGATGCTAGTCCTGTAGGAAAAGACATTGCTCCAGTGCGCTCTGTCTGCACCACTGATATGCATCATTGCAGGATCTGCACATGTTTTTTTTCTTCGTGTATTGCAAACTGTAGAGCTCAAGTGAATGCGAGGTGGCTGTGGGCTCATGCTGACTGCTCTCTCTGGCCTACACTGCAGACAGCAATGTTCACAATTCAGATGGAGTCGCTATTGTAGATTAGGTAGTTCTGTAGGAAAATACATTGCTCCAGTGTGCTCTGTCTGCAGCACTCATACGCATCATTGTAGGCTCTGTATACTTTTTTTTGCTTCGTGTACTGCAAACTGTAGAGGTCAAGTCAATGCCACGTGGCTGTGGGCCCTTGCTGAACGCTCTCTCTGGCCTATACTGCAGACGTCCGTGTCCACATTTGACATTGAGTCGGTATTGTAGATGATGCCGTCCTTTAGGAAAAGATATTGCTCCAGTGCGCTCTGTCTGCACCACTCATATGCATCATTGCAGGATCTGCACACGTTTATTTTTAGTTTCTGTATTGCAAACTGTAGAGCTCAAGTGAATGCCATGTGGCTGTGGGCCCTTGTGACCGCTCACTCTGGCCTACACTGCAGACAGCAGTGTTCACAATTGAGATTGAGTCACTATTGTAGATGAGGTAGTCCTGTAGGAAAAGACATTGCTCCAGTGTGTACTGTCTGCACCATGCATATGTATCATTGCAGGTTTTGCACACTGTTTTTTGTTGCTTCGCTGGCGACAAACTGGGTAGGTGAAGTCACTTTACGTATCTGTGGGTCCTTTGTGACAGCTCTCTATTTCACATCTACTGTCCCTACCTTACTGTAGCATAAATTATTGATTATTTTAATATTGAATCTCTGTGTGTGATCCAATGATTACTGTTGTAGTTGATGTTAGCAGCAACCACTGTCTGAAGGCTGGTTTAGACTTACTGCACACACATCCAGCACAGATGTCACTGGATATGTCACCATGGTAATAAAAAGGAGTCGAGCGTACGTGCCCGTATCCACTTTCACTATCTATCTGTGTCCGTGTGTTCATTATCTATGCATGATACTGTCTCTGGGCCATGTTGTATTGTGAACAGCATATGCAACCATGTTACCTGTGGTATTAGAGACAATTTTGGTAATGTAACTTTTAGGTGTATGGGTATCATAGGTGGAAGGCTACTTTACAGAGCATGGATATTGATGAAAATGATGGTTGTATGTTGTGTGTAGTGTAAGATATGTATATATTGCAAAAAGGTTTGAACAAAGCTCTCTAAGCAGAAGAGGTGTTTCTCATGAAATGCAGTACAGATATTGACTAAAATGGGTGGCGTTTTCAAACTGTTACAATGGGAAATGTTATGAACTAATGAAATTCTTTTTTTTATGGTTACATGGCAATCACGCAGCCAGTGCGCAATGAGACCGCACCCAATGTGATTTTGAGAAAATATATTTATTATAATATAAGTTTATTAGAGTTAGAAATATATAACTATTTAAAATATTTTTAATTATCGCTTATTCTCATATACACTTTAAAGTTTTTTAGATATAGTTTTGAGACAAAAAAATGAGGGAATGGCGTATGCGGCGCGACATCGTACGCCTATGACGTAACACAGGGCGTGGCATACGCAACAAACAGCGGGCACGACCTTATATGTACATGCCGTAACGCACGGCTTGGTAGTGCATACCCATCGCATACCAAAGTAGCAGCTGGCGCAACCTCATATGTACATGTTGTTACGTGGGACGCGGTGCCCCAAACCCGTCGGATACGAAATGTGCACCATTTAAATGTGGTGGATAGGATTTGCGTGTTGATCGAGCTTGGTAGACTACCGGTACGGGACTGTAGTTGTCTCAAAAAAAAAAAAAGATATACATATTCTGTGGAGAAGATATAAAAGATTACATAATTTGTTAAAGTTTAAAAAAAGGATGATAATGTTGCAAAATAGTTAAAAACTATTTGAAAAAATATATGTTTTATAAATATTAAAATATGAAATTAACATTTAAAAAACCTTCGAAATTCACTGAAAAAAACATAGGTTTTACAAACGTTATAGTTAGGAATTAGCATTTAAAAAACCTTAGAAATTCACTGAAAAAAATATAGGTTTTACAGACGTTATAGTTAGTTGGACATTTGACACATATAAAACCAGAGAAATTTGCCTGTTATAGTTAGTTGAGCTAACTATAACTCGCACACCTGCAATGCACTTCTGATGACATCAAATATTACATCACTCATGACATGGTCAGTGACATCACTGATGACATCTCAAATGACATCACTGATAACATCACTGATGACATCATCCACGTGACAGTCTGACATATCTCTTCACACTCTAATATAACCTTTGATAGATGCACTCTAAAATACAGACTACCGTTTTGAAAAGCATAGACACACCAATACCAGATACTAGATATCCATCCACTGATTCCTATCTATGTATTGTAAGCCAGATATACACTGATACAGTCACTCATACATGGTGTCACTCATCATTACATCAGTATAATATCCACTCATACACGTATATATACATTTACACAGTGCTACTGATCCATAGAGTTACTCACACATCTTTTCAGTCATGCCAAAAATCAATCATACACCCATGTACTTACCAATGCAGATATATACACAACACCTGTCTTATTTACACACACATCACTTTCAATATTTATATAGATACTATCACATACTTACTCTCTTATACAATCACTAATACATGTACACATTCATTTATGTAGACACTCTTGCAATCACTGTCTTTCACGTAGTCAATTATACACCCCAACACTCACATATAGTGTGTAAAAACATATATAGTTACTTACATATATACAACTGAGACATCAATTCACTAATCAACACACCTGTTCACACAGTCAGCTATCTATACAGCCCTTCTGAGATGCACTTTTGAATCTATAGAACCAGTGAATCGGCAATTCAGACATGTATGCACAGAGTCAGACACCACCCACACACCGACATAGACAGTCAGACCCCATACAGATACTCATACAATCAATGAAAAACACATATACACACTGATGTAGATACTCACCAAGCCATGCACCTGCTTACACACCAAGTGAGAGACTAAGAGAGACAGTCACACAGTCTAGTCACTAATCCATGCATTCAGTAACATACATTCAATCAGTGACTTAAAGAGTCAGTCATGCATCTACTAAATAATGTATTCAGGCACTTTTACATTGACTTATTCTTGAATAGACCTTGGCATAGACATATATGAAAAATATTTAAACTTTATATTAACACACATTCACTGGATGATGTCATCAGTGATGTCATCAGTGATGTCATTTGAGATGTCATCAGTGATGTCATGAGTGATGTCACTGACCATGTCATGAGTGATGTAATATGTGATGTCATCAGCAGTGCATCGCAGGAGCACGAGTTATAGTTAGCTCAACTAACTATAACAGGCGAATTTCTCTGGTTTTATATGAGTCAAATGTCCAACTAACTATAACGTCCCTGAAACCTATGGTTTTTCAGTGAATTGCTAAGGTTTTTTAAATGCTAATTCCTAACTCTAACGTCTGTAAAACCTATGGTTTCTTTCAGTGAATATATATATATATACATATATATATATATACCAAACATAGTCAAGTTACCTTGCATGGAAACGCCAACACAGTTGCTAATTTCACCTCCGTTTATTGTGGGCAGAAGAAGCACCGTGTACACCCCACCATCAAAACTGCCAAACATGTTTCGGGCTCCTGCCCTTGGTCACTGGAGGTAAACACTGAATCACGGCAGCTGTGCCGTCTACATCACATTAGCCCCGCCCAAATGGGACTTCTCTTCGCACATTGCATACTGGGGTAAGTAGTCTGTGCATGAACCAAAGTGGGTATTGTACAATGTCTCATGTTTAGAAAAATGTGCTTCCCAAGTGGGTCTGGTGGCAGGGAACACAAAGTTGTCCACTGGTGTCTAAACCCACAAAACTGACCTTAACAACTCTTTGCAGCACCACGCTTTCAGGCGCAGCAGATCCACTGTGTAAGTGGCGAGGCGTCTCCGCAGCGAGGCACGCCGCACATTGATACCAAACAGAGTCAAGTTACCTTGCATGGAAACGCCAACACAGTTGCTAATTTCACCTCCGTTTATTGTGGGCAGAAGAAGCACTGTGTAAACCCCATCAACAAAACTGCCAAACATGTTTTGGGCTCCTACCCTTGGTCACCGGTGGTAAACACTGAATCACGGCAGCTGTGCCGACTACATTACATTAGCCCCGCCCAAATGGGACTTCTCTTCGCACATTGCATTCTGGGGTAAGTAGTCTGTGCATGAACCAAAGTGGGTGCTGCACAATGTTTCGTGTTTAGAAAAATTTGCTTCCCAAGCGGGTCTGGTGGCAGGGAACACAACGCTGTCCACTGGTGTCTAAATCCACAAAACTGGCCTTAACAACTCCTCGCAGCACCATGCTTCCAGACGCTTTTGGTCCAATGGTAGTCTGTATTTTAGAGTGGGCGTATCAAAGGTTATATTAGGGAATGAGAAGGTGCATCAGATTATCACATATATGATGTCATCAGTGATGTCATCAGCGATGTCATTTGATATGTCATTAGTGATGTCATCAGTGATGTCACTGACCATGTCATGAGTGATGTAATATGTGACGTCATAAGCAGTGCATTTCGGAGGTGCCTGTTATAGTTAGCTCAACTAACTATAATGGCTAAATTTCTCTGACTTTGTATGAGAGAAACATCCAGCTAACTATAACGTCCCTGAAACATGTGGGTGGTGACAGGAGGAGGAAGGCCACCCCCCTTGACTTTTTGATCAAGACCTAGGGGCTCTGTCAAGGTATGTTCATCCACGCTAGCTAATTGCCCGCTGCGCGAAGGCTGAGTGCCACTGGTCCGTGCAAGCAAGATTGTGTGGGCCTTGTTGTTCCAGCTGATTTTGGACTGTTCGAATCTACAGGAGGGTTTGACTTTGCTGTTTGGGTGGGTTGCGTGCGCTGGCTGTTGCAATGGGGCCCAGAGGTTTGGAGCACCACTGCATTGTCCATGGTATCAACAAATAGAGATTGTTTACGAACTACACATGGAAGAAGCGAGGGGGGATAATGTTAGGCATTTCTAGGCTTATAACTACAGCTTGATAGGTGGGTGGTTGTGACAGCACAATACTGTGATCTTTTTATTAATTGTTGGATTCCCCCCACCAATGTGTAAATACTAACTGGGTTTATTATTTTCGACCCTACCCTCACAAGAAAAAGTATAAACAGACGTCCTCGAGCCAAATATGGGTAAAAGAAAACACCTGGTCATTTCTGGAAAAACACTCTCCCATGCAAGGCCCAAACATCCCTACTAAAATACATGGAGAAACAGATTTCTACTGTTGAGGAATCCTTGTCAGCAGGTGGGTTATTATGTGGGGTAACAAAACGACCGTAGTAGCCCAGGCACCTGTAAATGAACTGAAAACGTCAGTAAGTATAACGACGGGGATGGGTGGTGATGGGGTGTTGGATGGGGCAGGGGCCTGTGGGCCAATTAAAACAACTGATTGCATCCACATAAATGATTCTATTATCTTGGGAGAAACTGCAGTGCTGATGGAATTAGGGAGGGTTAATAAAGGTGGAGGGTGAACAAAAGGAGACAATAGGATGCAAGGGCTAAGAAAGCAAATGGTTGCATTCAATGTATAAAAGACGACCATGTTGCTGCACTGAATCCAAACTTCCCCCAGCCTAAATGTGCAAAAAAACCTCACGCACGATGTGCAGGCAACCCCACTAGCAAAAATATAGTTACACTCAAGAAGGGTAACAGCCACTTGCAGGGATTAGCCCAAGCAAAACTGAGCGTAATGGAAATGTTCTCAGACCCCAAATATAACATAATTATTGGAAAATTAGATGCCTTAAATGAGGCCTTTAAAAGTCTCCATAATCATGTGAATGACATAATGGGAACAATTCAATCTAGACTGGCGTAAGTCGAAACAAGAACTGATTCTTGCTTGCAACTGTTGACAATAGTGTCTACAGGCTAAAAAACACTGGCCCTCCCATCATCTGGAATACCCACTGAACCACTAGAGGAGACCTTACTGTGTAACATCACAGCTAAAGAATCTATTACTCACTCCCGAAGCAATGTAGGCGGTAAAACCATAGGAGGATGGGAGGTTGACAGGCCTAGGCCAGGAAAGGGGACAGAAATAACACCGATATCAGACCCCTAGCATTAACGTCACCATCTAATAATCATCGGGAGGACCAAGATGAATGTATAGATGATCGCTTAGATCTCCCACCAGCTGCAGCTCCATACGTAATAGTTCTGACTAATGTCCTGCCTCTCCCCACAAATATTAGGAAGATCTGGATCTCACTGAGGAATAAACTAACCCTGGGCGTAGTTTGCGTAGTTGCACTACGCGTAGCTACGCAAAGCTATGCGAAGTTACACATGCGCTTCGCCAGCTACGAGTAGCTATGCAAGCGTAGTTACTTGTCCTGTCTGTTCGCGATGCGTTTTTCTTGCTTGCGAACGCATATTGCGGGTTCGGGAGTCTGTTTGCCTTTTCGGTGGATAGTATCTCGCGAACTTACCCATGCAGTCGCCTATGGGCGCAGCCATCTAGTTTTTCACTTGTCCCGCCCGTTCGCGATGCCTTATTTCCTGTTCCGGGTAGCGTATAGCGTGGTCGCGATGCGCATGTCATGTTCGGGAACGCGTTTTACGTGTTCGTGATGCTGTTTGCGCGCTCGCGGGGAAATTTCATGCGAACTTACACATGCGGTCGCGACGAGTGCAGCCATCCTTTTTTTTCACTCCATGCTATGGCTTTTCTATCCTCCCTCTATCTTTACCATCCTTAGGTTTTTACACTGTTTGTCTGATCTTTTTTATTTATTATCTATCCCTCTCTGTCCCTAAGTCTATATTTTGCATTTTATTTCTACTTTTACTGCGTTGTTTTCCACTTTTCTACTGTTTTATATTACTTCCTTCTTTAGGCTCCTACTCCTTCCCCTAACTTTATTTTTCCCTTCTAAATTTTCTTTTGTGCCTCCCGCTCACCCCAGAACCATGCCTAAGGGTACTAACGGGCGTTCCAAGGGCAAGGCGCCTTCGCCCAAGAGCAGGCACCAGACTGCGCCATCCAGGGGTGCAGGCCTGGGAGCTTTTTGGAGAGGCGGCGGTGGCCGCCCTTGTTTTTTTTGTGCAGCGCCACCTTCCTTTGACCTTGGCAGCAGGCGGCAGGCCTGGCTCTGGGTACTAGACCCAGGAGCATCACCGCCGGTGGGCGAAGGTGCGCCGGGCTGTGTTTCGGCAATCAGGGGTCCAGCGCACCCATCACCAGCTGTCCACCTGTGGTCAGACATCTTGGACCGGGAGCAGGACCTGCTGGACCTGCTAGGTGTCGAGGTTGTGGGGCTTGGTGAGTAGCTAATATACTAGTATTATAAATATTGTGTATCATTTTATTCCGAATAGCAAGAATACTGCTTCTTACATTGCAGGAAAATTACGTTTCAAAATCTTCTGTGATTTTAGAACACAGGTGCTCGGCGCTGCTCTTACTTGTTTGCAACTTTGCGCTCGCTTGGGCTGATTATGTAAGAGTTTGCTTAGAGAACTTAAGTTAGGTAATGCTATTGCTAGAGAGACTCTAGTCCTTCCTTTGTCCTCCTGCCACTAAGAAGAGATAGTGGTGGATGGATTGAGAGGTTTAGTTAGTATTAGTTGGTAATTTTTTAGAGGTCTGCGTGACACATCCTCTCTGTCACTGAGTGCTGCTTACCCCAGTCCTTAGTAGAACCTTTTGTTTAGTGAGTGGTAAGGCTTACCAGTGTCACTAGCATAACATCAGACGCAACCAACCAACAATTTGGTGTATGCACAAATTTATGCATGTATCCTACACCTATGCATTTTTGAGGGCTAAAATTTAAATGCAGACTTATTGAACAATTGGCCCGTCTGGAATATGTGGGCTAGGTCAGGTGGTACATAGGCATAGTTAGTATTCTGGAATCAGAATGGAACACTGGATTAGTGTTCATAAATAATAAGTAGACGGTCTGTGAGTCCCGCAATAATACTACTAGTCGATCTGATGAGATAGGTCAATTTTATTGCAATTGTTGTTTCCTAAAATGTTTTATGAGCGATTTTTAAAATATTTTATTTGTTTCACAGTTCACCAATCATTAATGTTTGTCTCTTTCTTTGTTATATCTTACATGATCAGCACCCAGGGGCAAGACGACGGGGTTACAGGCGGCGGCGGGACAAGAACATCAATATGCCTCCCAGGGCCAGGACTGCTCCACTACCAAGGGCACTGCTGCTGGCCCCAGTAAGTCCTCCAATGGTTATATTAATAATTATATTTCCCTAACTTTTACTGCACCTTATTTTTTCCGAACTAATATTTCTGTTTCCTAATTCTATTTCTTTCCAAATCTTCTTCGATCTAGACTGTTTCTAAATTCTTGTTGTTATCCCTGCCTCCAACTGCCTCTGCTATGAGCCTATGACTCTCTGTACTACTACTATTAGTCTGTCTGCAGCTAAGCTTGCCCAGTTGGCCACTCTTTATTTAAAAGGTTTTAAATAAAACTCAGATTCACCAATAGCTCTAGCAATGGAGTCCAGTCCTTTGGGTTGTCCTCTTTTGGTCTTCCTAATCTTTCTTGAGGCTTTTCAACAATTCCCACCAACAAAATGCCCAACCAGATATTTGACTATTTTTGATAGGATATACTACTACTGTTGTGAGGATTCTGAACAGCCACATACATAACTATGCACAAGAAAATAGGATGTTGGTGATGGGAGGTTGGACCTTCCTCACACCTCAGTCAGAACGCCCAATCCCCTGACCGACTAGCTATACTCTCTCATTAGGACCCCGAAACCCCCCAAAGATACCCAATGATTTGACAACCCAGAACATAATAACACCCTTTCGCTCACTTACTCGTGTAAGTCCACCACACCAAATACCACAGAGTCTTTGTGTAAGTTGAAGTTCAAAAGGTTTATTTTCAACTGACAAGTTTTGTACGTTGTTCTACAATTCAAATCATTATACTATACAAGCCAGCTACAAAAGCAAAATGCATAAGATTAAAACAATAAATATTGTTACAAGTCCAATGAAGAGTCAGACAAACGATCCTTGTGCGAATTCTGGGGGACCCCTCACCTTAGAACGTAGAATTTCTGGTTACATCATAAGCTCTGCAAAGCTCTGGTTCATTCGTAGAAGGGAATATTCCACCTGTTATGAGAAAAATGGCGCGCGTTAGATAGTATAATGCAAGCATTTCTCAGTCATGCCAAAAAGTGTAGCATGTTCTGGCTAAGCAATACGGACTGACCAGAACTCAATAACAAAGTGGCTTGTTTTTCGACCTCTTGTATGCAACGCTCAGACAGTAGCTGTATGAGCTCATGTGGGCTCAAAGGCGTCTTACACAACAAGCTGCGCGGTAACATGCACAAAAGACATGAAGCTAAAATGGTGCATGGCTCAGGCTAACTTTGCGAGTAGAGTAAACTAGAATGACCCTAGGGACCATAACACTACTAGTGTCTACTCTACTCTAGTACTCGACTTGGACTAGTGATGTATGTTGTATATGTATGTATTAACTTTCTTTTCAATCTTGCTAGTGAAAAAGAATGAATAGGGGGAGGTGTATATGGCATCTAAAAATGTGTAATGTTTTTTTCTAGGCGTACTACCGACCACCAACAGTGCCGGGCTCAGCGGCGATGCGGCCATTCCAGAGGCAGCAGGAGATGCGGCAGCGGAAACTGCAGGAGCTACTACAGGGGGTGAGCCAGCAGCAGCGGCGGGCAGTGGTAAGTTATGTTCCGTACTTATTGACATTACACTAGCGAGAAGGGTGTACTGTACTGTAACTGTACTGTTGAGACTTAGTAAGTATGAAGTTGCAGTGAACATTAGACAGCGGTTGAAGAAGACACCCTATAATTAGCAATGGCATTAGCAGCAATAGCATTAGCAGTGTGAGTTGAGTAACCAATGGCCTCTTCTACCTAACTCCAACTCAGCTGTGAGTTTCATGGAGAAGACTAAAAGTCAGATCAGATCAGATGACCTTGATGGATTTGTTGAACAAAAAGGGAAAGAAGGGTGGAAGGAGGAAAAACGGGTGAGATGTAATATGACTGGCAGAGAAGGATATTGTAGTGGAATCATGGAACTCTTGGGGTCTTGTGGTTCTGACCACAGTGTTCTAGCCTCAGGGTTCTCCTTGGATTGTTGGTGATTTGAATGCTTTGTAACGGTGTGGGGAGAGCCGACGAAGCGGACTGCTGCGCAGCACCTGTTTGACATTAAACTTATATCTACAACGTTATATGTGTGAGGAGTCATCACTACAGAATATTTGGCGACGATTTGGCTCAGGTGCTGCAGAACCCGTGCGGAGAAAAAAACAAAAGGAAATGGATTATTGAAGTAGAAGAAAAAAAAAAGAAACGGCCAGTGCTTCTAATTAAAAAGAATCGAGGTAGAAGATTCGGCGTTTTAACTAGGTACTGTGTTTAAAAAAAAAGTATCGGCAGCAGTGTGAGAAGGATATTGTGTCAGCTGGAGTTTTCCTACCGCATTACGCTACGGAGCAGATTTGAAGTAGAAGATAGTTCACGCGAGTGTGGAAGCGGCGTCTTCTTGACATTTATCTGAGTAGCAGTAGCGGTAGGCGGGAGACGAAGGAGGTTGCGGGAAGCAAGCGTCAGTGGAGGAAAGACGAGAGAGTTATCCCATAAATCTCGTAGGATTATCTGTGAAGGTGCGTGACATAGCACGTCAGCGCCATCTTATGGTGGGTTGAAAAGGAAAAAAAAAATTCTTCAAAATAAGAGTCCTACGGACATGGAAGGATAAGTCGACTTCACATTGAGTAATGTGAATCAGAACTGTGGCACATTTAAGGCTGTCGCGACAAAGTCTTTGAGATTTGTGACACTATATTTGTATGTAAAGATACCAACTTACAATCTGAATGTGTGGATCCGTATGTGGATATAGATATTGGCAAAAAGAGAGTTTGTTTGTTAGTTGATTCTGGTGCAAGGATAACGATGGTAACTCAAGAAAAGTTTAAAGAGGTGTGGGGTTCCCGTCCTTTACTTCCACCTGATAGATCTCCTGTTTCTTACGAAGGAAGAACTATTGAGTTGGCGGGGTATTTTGAAGACTTTTTAGTTTTTAGAGGTAGAAAGATTTTTGGTAAAGTGTATGTGGCTATTAAAGGATTAAACATTCTTGGTTGGTTTCATCAGGGGTTGTTTAAAATGGTGTTGAGACCTGGCACTAAGGACCAAGTTTCTATTCTTCGATCTGACGATTTCATTGATTTGTTATCTGAGCGCTTCCCTAGTGTTTGTGGTGAAGAACTTGGTCGAGTCGAGGGGTTCACTCATATTATAAAGGTCAAGGATAATGCTGTACCTGTTAAATATCGTCTCAGGAATGTACCGTTTAGTGTGAGAAGTCAATTAGAAAGTGAACTTATGGATCTGTGCAAGAAAGGTATTATTGAACCGACTGAGTCCTCTCTTTGGCTTTCTCCTCTGGTCGTAGTCTAAATAAAAACATTTGGATAGATTCACATCCTCTCCCGAAAATCCCCGAGATGTTGTCCCTCATTAATGGATCGAAGTGGTTTAGTAAGCTTGACTTAGCTTCAGCTTATCACCAAGTTGTTCTTGATCCTTCTTCAAGGCATTTAACTGCGTTTGTTTCTCCTATTGGTAGTTCCCAATACTGCAGGATGCCCTTCGGTCTGGCTTCTGCAGCGGCAGTTTTTCAGAGGATTATGTCAAATATTCTGAAGGACATTAAAGGCGTTATTGTATTCCAGGATGACGTTTTAGTTCATGGTGAAACTTGCGAATCTCATGATGAAAATTTGTTTTGTGTTATGGAGGCTTTGCGCAATGGGGGTGTTGTTTTAAAGAAAAGAAATGTGTTTTCATGGTGCAGAAAGTTGAGTATTTGGGTCATGTTCTTTCTGAACATGGAGTGGAACCCAGACCAGGACTTGTGCAGGCGATTGTTGAGTCTCCGCCTCCGAAAGATAAAGTGGGGCTTAAGTCATTTATCGGTCTGTGTGAGTTTTACTCACGTTTTGTACCGGGGTATGCTACTAAACTTCAACCTTTGACAAATATGCTTAAGAGAAGTGTCCCTTTTGTGTGGGATAAGCAGTGTGAAGGAATTTTCGAATGGATCAAAGGCGAGTTGATTAGTTCCAAGATACTCAAACCTTTTGATCCTAGTGTTGTTTGTACAGTTACAGTAGATGCGAGCGGTTTGGGCTTAGGAGCTGTACTTACACAAAACGTTAAAGGCAACGAGCATACCATTGGTTATGCTTCAAGAGTGTTGCGAGGGTCGGAATTGAACTTTTCTGTTATTGAGAGAGAGTTACTGGCATGCTGGTGAGCCATTAGAAAATTCAGTCCATATATTTGGGGCAGACATTTTAAGGTTAAGACTGATCATAGTCCTCTTGTTTCTATTCTTTCTGGTGACAAAATCAAAGAACACACTCCCAGAATTGCACGGTTGTCTACTAAATTGTTACAGTATGATTTTAAGGTTAGTCATATCTCTGGGTACAAGAATGTAAGAGCGGATTATTTTCCGAGGCATCCTGTGGAATCGGTATGTGAAACAGTGGATGATGATGATGATGAAGAATGTTTTGTAGCATCCTTAGGGTTGGATGAAATGTGTGCCATAAGTGAAGACGAGTGGAGAGTTTCTCTCTCTAAGGATGTTTTATTAAAAAATGTCATTAAATATGTAACAGAAGGTTGGCCTAGGGAGAAGAATGTGGATTTTTCTCTTCAAACTTTTGTCAAGGGTTCTTCAGAACTCTCTGTGGAAGATGGGTTGCTTGTACGTGGGGACAGGTTGATTCCTCCTGATATTTTGAGAGCTAGGTTGTTGTTAGGGGCCCATGAAGGTCACTTGGGAAAGACGCTCACAAAGAGAAGGATTCGTGAACATTTTTGGTGGCCACAGATGGACAAAGATGTTGACTTGTTTGTGGGAGATTGTGTCATTTGTGCAAATTCAGATAAAGGTCTAAAAGTTCGTACACCTCCTCTTCAACCCATTGAGTTACCTAATAGACCTTGGGAAAAAATAGGTATAGATTTAGTTGGACCATTTAATATGCTTCCGGCTAATTCCAGATTTGCTGTTGTTGTAATTGACAACTATTCTAAGTGGCCGGAAATTTGTTTCATTAATGAACCTAATTCGGAAAATGTAATGGATTTTCTGAAAGATATTTTTTTACGTGAAGGTTTTTCTTCCACTGTTGTGAGTGACAATGGAGTACAGTTCACTAGTCGTGAATTTGAGGTATTTTTACATCAAGGAGGGATTAGACATGCCAGGAGCGCGCTTTATCATCCCCAAACCAATGGATTGGTTGAGCGGATGAATAGAGTGCTCAATAATTGTATTCAATGGGCTTTAGCGGGGAGGTGTAATGTTCAAAATGCTGTGAGATCCATGTTATGGTTCTATCGTACGACCCCGCATTCCTCTACTGGTGTT
This sequence comes from Triturus cristatus, assembly GCF_964204655.1. NCBI lineage: Eukaryota > Metazoa > Chordata > Amphibia > Caudata > Salamandridae > Triturus > Triturus cristatus. The sequence continues at coordinate 224,471,401 of NC_140584.1, forward strand.
TCTCCTATGAACTTCTAAGAGGAAGGAAGTCTTGTTCAAAGATTTGTCCAGGGTGGATGTCAAAGTGGGTTAAAATGGATTCTTTGAGAAATGTGGATGAAGTGGTGAGGGAAAATGTAATTCAAGCTCAGTGTTGTTAGAAATTGTATTTTGATTCAAGAAAAAGATCTCTTTCTAATCCCTTTGCTGTTGGTGATATTGTACGTATAAAGGTTCCTGTTCACATTAAGAAAGGGAGCTCAAAATACTCTGAACCTTTCACGGTTGACAAAGTGTACAAGAATGCTGTGAGGGTTAATTCAAAAAATTGGTGGAATGCTTCAAGGGTGGTTAAAATTAACAATGGTCCTGATCAGAATCCAGTGAGCAAACAAATGGTTTCTCCTTCTGAAGCTCCTGTTACACAAGGTTTACGTAGGAGTACTCGACAACGTTTTGTTCCTGCTAAGTACCGTTAAGATGTTTTGTGTTTTGTATGGTGTTTGTTTTTCCTTTACTGTAATGGTTTATATTTCTATTGTTTTTTTTTTTTTTTTTAATTATTTTATTGTTGTTTCCCTTTTGTTTTGCTTTTGTAAAGGAAGAGGATAATGTAGTGGGATCATGGAACTCTTGGGGTCTTGTGGTTCTGACCACAGTGTTCTGGCCTCAGGGTTCTCCTTGGATTGTTGGTGATTTGAATGCTTTGTAACGGTGTGGGGAGAGCTGACGAAGCGGGCTGCTGCGCAGCACCTGTTTGACATTAAACTTATATCTACAACGTTATATGTGTGAGGAGTCATCACTACAGACATGTTGGAAGCATGCATAGGTGGCTGATAGGAATCAGATGCATGGGTTGTTGAAGGATGGGTGGAAGGTCAAAGAAAAGATGCTTGCATGGGTGCGCACACAGCATGGGTGGATAGGATAGCAAGTATCATCAGCGGTGTTTGGGTCAAACTCAAAGCCAAGGCAAGCTAGGAAGGACGCATGGGTGGTTGTTGGTGAAACATACTAAGGTTTGTTGAGAGATTAAGAAGAATGTTAGATGTTTACTTTGAATGGATGGATGCCTGGATGTATTCATCATAGATAGCATAGGTGGTGACTGTCACTGGATGCAGATTAGAGTCTTTGAAGAGAATGTAAAAGAAACCACGCCACAGTAGCAAAGCCGAGGGGAATATATATAAGTTGTATTTTCAGAACACTCCCTTGACTCACAGTAGTTTGCAAGCACATCATATATATATATATTGTGTATGTATGTAGTTATCACTTATCAGCGCCTTCCTCCGACTCAGACGACCACTCCCTACCTATGTTAATTTTACTGTCAGCCAGCCTGCTATGGGGGCTGGCCTATCTGTTGAATACACAATCAATCAAAATAAAGTACCTCATGTCGTCCCATATATAAGAAATGATCGTTGGATCAGATATATAATCTGCCTTTTTGTAGTAGTCAGGGCAGGGTGAAAGTGAAATTAATCAATTGCCCTTGATGTAACAGAGTAACTATGTCCAGTGCCACCCGTAATAGAAAATTACGAGCTTCCCCAACTGCAGACCGTAGTAAATAGAACTAACGTGAGTCTGCGTCATGAGTCAGACTCGAGTATGTTTGTCTTGGGCGCAAGCTGACTGAGCTGGCATGCTGGCTACAACAAGGTTATGTAATTTCCCTAAATTAAAGAGAAAAAGAAGACTGGTGTACTGTGCCATAGTGGTAGTATAATGCCTGAGACTCCCACAAATGTCAGAGGCTGAGGAAGTGGGAGGACAGATACATACCACAAATGTTATTTACTGTGCTTGCTAGTGCTACAGCTACTATGCCACTATGTGTTGAATTAATTTTGTGTTACTGTTTTGCTAAGAGTATTGGTAAAATATTATTTTTTTCTTTCTTGATATAGCTCCTCCCAAAAAACTAATGAGGAAGGAGTTGGTAGTCACGGCCCAGCACTGGAAGCTGGAGGCCATCTGCGCCGAATACCGACGGCTGGTGACTCTGAGGAGGAGGCGGCAGCAGCTGCAACCTCATCCAATGCCGCGGGCCCCAGTCAGGTCCCTCCAGTTGTTCGGCGCCACGGTCAGGCAGCCACCCTTCGCCGCCCACCAACAACACCCAGCACTACTGCTGCCCCCCCGTGGATGCAACTGCAGGGCATATGTGCGCCACATGCTCCTCCGGAATGCACGACTGGAGGAGGAGCTAGAGGAGGTCAAGAAGAGGCTCAAGGTCCTGAAGAGAGACATCCAAAGAGCCTGCCGCTAAAGACCCTGTTTAATTGCCCCTTTTTTATAGGTTCTTTTGGTGGGTGGGAATCGGGCATTGGGGTTTTTATGGACAATTGGACATTTGATTTTTGGACTTTTTCACTTTGGACATTGGTTGGGGTTAGGGAGAGGGGAGGGTCAGGTGGTGTTGCGGGATTTTTTACATAGTTTATTTGTGTTAAGGGATTAAACTATATATATTTATACTTTACATAAGATGTGGTTATTGTTTTGTATATTAATATTATGCACTTTGCCTTGCCTGTCTGCCCTCATAGAGACACAGATTACATACAGTTTGTGTTCTGTACTGTGGTACTGGGCTTACTTTTAAAGATAGCAAAGAAAATTTTAAAATAGCTGTAGGGATGAATTATAAGCAGAGAGCAAACATAATTAATAATAACTACAACACATGGTAATAATGATTGAAGACAACAAATGAATCAAATTGTTTAAAAGATGAAGAAAGTTGATACTGTTACTGTGTTATCCGGGTCAAAGGGGGAGTTGCATCTCAGCATTCCTCTTGGTCCTCAGTCCCTTCCATGGTTGTTCCGTCCACCATTTTTGGGTGACGCTACTGTCTGCCTAGCATATGTAGATTCATTGGGAAGGTAAGTGTGCATTGTTTTTCCAAGTAGAGCATAGGGTAAAAGCCGGCCTGTAAGTGTAAATGGAAAAGCAAATGGGATATTGAAAAATCAATGAATAAAAAAAAAGCATCAATTACGGTGGAGTGCAACAAGACAGAGAAGAGAACATTTTTAGACTGAGGCGGAATGGAAAGATTCATCATGTCTGTCTACTCTGTTTACAGCATTTTTTAAGCTACACCAACAACAGGACAGAGCATGTCCATGGCACAAGGCCGTGACCAAACCTCCATTTAGTTTATAAATTGTAAAACTTGTTATGTGGTATATATTCTGGGATGTGCCTGCAGCTTAATATAGGTAGGAAGTACAACAAGAAGTTTAAAATTGAGAATACAAGAACATCGAAGAGCTATAACTGGGGGGGACCCAAGGTACCCAATGGCTGAACATTATAAACAAATTCATCCCACTGATCATTCATTTTGGTTTTTTGGGATAGAACACGTGGTAGCATGTAAAAGAGGAGGTGATAGAGCACTGATGTTACGTCAATGGGAGGCAAAGTGGATTTGTAGGTTACAGACTATAAAACACGGCCATAACACCGATAGTGAACTTCATCACTTCTTAAATTAAAACAAAATTGTAGGTTTCCCCCCTTTTTTTCTAAAGTTCAAACTCATTCAATATTCTGTGAGTTGGCCGTCCCAATAAATGAAATCATTTCTTCAAATTTTAATTTTGAGCCGGTTCAACCTGAATCTGTTTTGAAAGAATTGCTGCGTATTCTTATATAGCCCATAATTCTGTAATTTTTGTTTTCTGATTTAAGAGAATTATATTTGAATGGCGTCAGTTATCCACCATTGCATATATTATCGATTACTTGTGGAATAACTGGTTGTTTTGATATACCGATATGTTGTCCAGCTGTTTTTTGAATTACCGACCTACTGCACCTAATTGCGGTAATTTGTATTCTAATAAGTAGATTTTGGAGTATGTAGATGTCATCTGTGCTGTTGAGGAGAGTTGAGGCTCGCTGTGCCCCTTTTGGAATTGGCAAGATGATAGTCCCTCGTAGCTGGTTTATTAAAATGTTGCCTTTTGTTGAAATACTGTGTGCTTTAGTGATATTCGGGTCTGCGTGTCTTTTCAAAATAGGACCATTCTCTGTTGAGGCAGATTGAGAAAATAACATTATGATATGGCTGCCATAATAATTTGGTTTATAGTATAACTGAATCCTCACTGTTTTCCATGTCGTGGGAAACTGAGAAAACACCATTATAACATGGCTTCCGCTAAAACCTGATTTGCGATATAACGAAAAAATGCTTTACTGTTTCTTAGTATAAGATGCGGGCTTGAAACTATTATTAACGCGGAGAATGAGTACGTGTATTAAAATTAAGACTGCAGCGTCTTTCATGGCTTCTAAGTGGGGAGTTTCAGATATGGATTAATGTTAATGATTTTCTTAACATGCCAAAACAGGGTGTATTATATCTTGATATACAATTGGGCACAGTTGATGTTAAGGGCGACACATTCAAGACGAACACTTATATATTTATATAAATAAAATGCGGGATTGTTTTTTCTATGTATATGTACAATTTAAAGTCATTGAAAAATGGCCGACACTTTTACTTTGTATGCCCCTATTCGCAAATAGATGCGGTGCAAGTGTTTGACTCCTCATGATGTCATCAGTCTGTGTCGAAAACGGAAGCCAGGTGTTCTTCATTTCGAGAAATCTAGTTTGGGGTACAAATATGGTGTTATTTGTTTACGGGGTTTTTTTTTTGCGACGTTCCGAGGCAGACTGAACCGCTCACTGAGATGGAAATCGCTTATTAAGGTATTATACAAATGATTCTGCTGGAGCCTGACGGATTGATATTATTTTCGTGGAGAATGAGTACGTGTATTAAAATTAAGACTGCAGTGTCTTTCATGGTTTCTATGTGGGGAGTGAAAGATGTGGATTAATGTTAATGATTCTCTGAACGTGCCAAAACAGGGTGTCTTATATCTTGATATATGATTGGGCACATTTGATGTTAAGGGCGATACATTCGAGATGAAAACTTATATATTTTCTTTCCACGCTTTTCGATGTTGCTCTTTCATCTGATATTGTCATGAGATACATCTTTGCGGATTTGCCTACTTGATAAATCATTTGAATGTTACTGCCGCTTTTATCGTTCTTTATTGTGTACAGGCAGCTTGGATATAAAAAGTGCCCTTAATCTGGGGAGACGATTTACCGGAACTCATCATATCTTGATATATCAGTGCAACTAAACCGGTGAGACAAATATTATCGCAATGAAGTTGGGCATAAAATAAACAGTAAAAAGCACTTGAATTATTGTTATTTGATTGAATATTACAAATAATTTTTTCTGATTCTTGTAAATGGTGCTATGAAATTGATTAGGATTGATTTGGTCTGCCAACTGCATGAAAATAATTTTAAAGAAATAAATTGATGTTCTTACTATTTTATATAGGTAAGATATAAAATGAAGTTTAGCGTTAGAAGGCTTATGTAAATATTCTCACTGTTTTGAATCAGAACTTAGATTTTATTATATCTTCTTTTGAAAGACATGCTTTTGCAGGTATTCAACTGCATAACTTTGAAGAAACAGTTAATAGTTCTCCTTTGGGTAGAATTACAGATTATCTATTTACTTTTTTGAGGTGAGAAACGTTATGTTGTATTAAATAAACACATTTTTGGATTTGGAATGTTTTTTAGGATTTCATAATTGATTTGGTCTCTTTTTGTTTTTTGCAACCCTCTTCTTTTTCCCTGCACACTTCTCTCTGATTTATTTTGTTAGATTGTTTTCCAATTCGGTATTAGATGACACCCATATTACACCTAAAAATATAATAAATGGAAACTTGACACTGCTCTACATACAAAAAATGAAGGTGAGGCTAAAATTAGTTCTCGCAGATTGATTAAATAGAATTAGATGTATAAAGTAGGAGAATTTCTGGCCTCTTCTTTTTCTCTTTTTCCAACAGTACAATTGATATTAAAAATCGAAAGGTTAGGTTTCTTTTTTAACCTTTATATGTCGTTGTCTTTCTTTAAATTTTTGAGGTATTGAATGTTTTGTCCCTTTTTCACTGTACATATTCTTAAAATTATATGTTGTTATGGTTATTCTCAGTTTGTATTGTGTTGTTTTAGATTAATTCAGTTTTTTTCTTGTGTTTGAAAAATATGTTTAGTTAAGTATTATGTTAGTTCATAATTTTTATGTTTTTATGTTATTGTCCGTCATTCTTTATGTATTTTTTTATGTATTTTAATGTATCTTATATAAATGTTTTTATGTTTATTACAGCCCTGAATAAGTTCCGCTAACTATCTATATAGGAACAAAATGCGTTGGCTGTCGTTGTGTACAACTATGAAATAAAATTCAAAGGAAAGAAACATTTTGGATTTTTTGTGTCTTACGTTTGGTGCACCTCCTCTTTGAAAAAAATTGTTTAAATCTGTTTACAGAGGCACCATTAGGTGACGGGTGCTGGAGCTTTTTGTGCACTTACGGCCTGATAAGGCGGCATTCGAAGAAGTGAGGTGTCATCCATGATGTCCGTCACCTGGTAGCTTTTTTGTTGTTAACACCAAGCACTATTGCTGTCCCCCCTGTGGATGCAACTGCAGGGCATATGTGCGCCACATGCTCCTCCGGAATGCACGACTGGAGGAGGAGCTAGAGGAGGTCAAGAAGAGGCTCAAGGTCCTGAAGAGAGACATCCGAAGATCCCACCATTAAAGACCCTGTTCAATTGCCCCTTTTTTATATGTTCTTTTGGTGGGTGGGAATTGGGCGTTGGGGTTTTTATGGACAATTGGACATTTGATTTTTTGGACTTTTTCGTTTTGGACATTGGTCGGGGTTAGGGAGAGGGGAGGATTAGGTGGTGTTGTGGGATTTTTTACATAGGTAATTATTGTTAGGGGATTAAACTATATATATTTATACTTTACATACGATGTGGTTAATGTTATGTGGGTGGGGTTACTGTTTTACGTCACACTTTTTCCTAGCTGCTGCAGGGCCACAGCCAGTGTTTGATTTAAATAATTGGCTGACTTTGTAAGACACAAACAGATAGATGCGTTACCCCTCACTGAGTGACTTGTCCTAATAGTACAGTCAGTCTCTCCTCCTCCTAGTCCATTATTATACCTCCCCCAACATCTTTTCTTTTCTTACCTGTGATTGATGTTTAAGTTAGGCACAGCGATGGCTGCATGACGATGCAGGTTGGGTTTCCGAAGAGAATGCAGAATCAGATGCCATGGTTGTGGTGGTAGTAGTTGTAGACACTGGCAGTAGCATTTAAAAAAAAGAAAATGAGACAGTCAGTCGCCTAAGAGAGACTCTGGGAGGAGTAGTAGAGCAAAGTAAATAAAACATAATTCTGGAGGGGATAGCCTAGTACGACAAGTTACAAACTGTCGTTTTTTTCGAGTCACTCAACAAGGCCTACACTAGACACAAGTGTTACCTTTAGTGCTGTGTGTAATAGGAAGGATGACAGTCGATGCCGACAAGTAATGATGATGGATTAGGTTCCTTTGTTAAAAAAGTTAACTCGCAAATATACCTATCATCATGGGTGGGCAAGCAGAAGAAGATCCTTCCCCTGCCTTGAAATTGAATCAGTGTTGCTTTTGCCACGTCCGCCCCAGCAAGCGTGTGATCAATTATTGGTGTACATTAATGTAGTCACAACTTAATAGATCACACAGCCCGGGGGAAGAGGGTTAGGGTTTGATGAATGGTTGGGAAGGGGGGTTTGGGGAAAGGTTTGACAAAGAAAAACAGTATGCATGGATAAACAACAAAATAAAACACAATCTTTGTAGACTACCATATCCATAAATGTGTTAAGGGTGAAAAAGGAAATGCATGCATGATGATAATAACTTGATGGTTAATTATAAGTAAAACTTACTAACTACTACTAGACAATTAGACAGTGCAGGGCATCAGTATATTAATATTATGCACTTTGCCTTGCCTGTCTGCCCTCATAGAGACACAGATTACATACAGTGTGTGTTCTGTACTGTTGTACTGGGCTTACTTTTAAAGATAGCAAAGAAAATTTTAAAATAGCTGTAGGGATGAATTATAAGCAGAGAGCAAACATAATTAATAATAACAACAACACACAGTATTAATGATTGAAGACAAAAAATGAATCAAATTGTTTATAAGATGAAGAAAGTTGATACTGTTACTGTGTTATCCTGGTCAAATGGGGAGTTGCATCTCGGCATTCCTCTTGGTCCTCAGTCCCTTCCATGGTTGCTCCGTCCACCATTTTTGGGTGACGCCACTGCCTGCCAAGCATATGTAGATTCATTGGGAAGGTAAGTGTGGATTGTTTTTCCAAGTATAGAACAGGGTGTAAGTGTAAATGGAAAAACAAATGGGATATTGAAAAATCAATGAATAAAAAAAGCATCAATTACGGTGGAGTGCAACAAGACAGACAAGAGAACATTTTTTGACTGAGGCGGCATGTCTGTCTACTCTGTTTACAGCATTTTATAAGCTACACCAACAACAGGACAGAGCATGCCCATGGCACCGGGTCATGACAAAGCACATATACAGCAACCTAGCATTTTCAAAATGAAGTGAATAAATCAATGCACCGCTGTCAGTCATACCACTGCACTCAACTCCACCACTACAGGGACATGTAGGTCTGCTGTGGTACTTGTTGACTTGTGTTTACCTTATGGCACTTCATGAAACAAAGTTATTCCATCAATCTGCTCCGATCCTAAGTATTGACTGACTGCGAAGACTATATGTGATCATCATGATCATGGTGTCCAACTCAGTCTGTAGTGTACCGAGTGAGTCCAGAGTCCATATTCAAATATCCAATGGATAGCCCTGCAATTGAAGTACAATTTTGTTATTAAACAACAAGTCTGTTTACAGCGCCATTAACCAGAAACAGTTACAGGAGGACACATATACAGCAACATAGGATTTTCCAAAGTAAGTAACTAAATCAACACACGGCTGTCAGTCATACCTCCACTAGTACACTCGTGACTACTCGACTCCACCACTACACAGACATGTAGGTCTGATGTGGTTGTTGACTTCTTTACCTTTTATGCCACTTGATTTGAAATGCCCAGAGTTATACCATCAATCATCTCTAATCCAACTGACTGACTGTGAAGATAGTATGGTAATCATCATTGTGTAGTACGTGTTGGCCAACTCCAACTCAGTCTGAAGTGTACCGAGTACGACTCCGACTAAGTCCATATTCCATATTAAAAATTGCAACGGATATTGGCCTGCAGTAGTAGGAGTACAATTTGGTTATTAACCCCTTCTGTGCCCCGCCCTTTCCACGCCCTGTGCCGGGCGTTTCATTAGCGGGCGGGGTTCATGACGAGATAGTCTCGTCATGGACACAGCGCAACCGCGCTCCATGACGAGACTATCTCGTCATGGGCACTGAAGGGGTTAAACAACAAGAAGGGAAACATTGACTGTCACTTGAGTCACTTTTGGTTGGTGGATTAATTACTAGTAGAGTTCGGCTTCATGCACAACGTCATCAACATCAACACACAAAACAGCAATCACTCTGAGTCTGCATCCAACGCATGCCAACATTCCCTGTCTTGCTCTTCTCTTTGGCTGTCAGATGCCTAGTTCTTTCTGACAGGTGTGTGTTTTTTTACCGAGCCAGTGGCCTCATTATATTACTCCATATTCATTTTGAGTGTTAGTCGCGGTTTCGTGTTTCTTACTCATCTGTGGCACTTTGTCGCAGCTGAAGCTGGTTCACATGGTCAGTGCTGTGAGATGGGCCATGGCCTGGGTAGCGGTCATTGGTCAATTGAGTTTGCAGAAATGTGACATGTCAGCAAGTTTCTTTGAAGAGTCTCTTGTCTTTCTCTACCAAGTACCTTCTTTTCAGACATTGATGAACTTTTATGCCTGCTAGCCTTGTTCTGACAGTGATGAGTTTCGGCTTGGAAACAAAAGGAGGATAGCTATAGTCACATTCCACTTTTTCTGGAGGGACTGTTAGAGGGAGCATTTCTTGTACTATTCTCCATCCAATGTCTGGCTTGAGGGAAATGTCTTTAGGGTGAGTCAGGAAGATGGAGCAGGACTCTGAGGAGTGGGCATTGAAATGCACAGAGGTGCAACTCCAATAGGGAAATAAAAAGAGAAGATGGTGGTAATGGATTTGTTCTGATTTGATTTGAAGCAACAAAAGACAGATACACAAACAAATAAAGGAAGGTAGAAAGTAACGATTTGAAAGCCTAGTTGTCAGGGAAGAGGAGCTCGTCCTCAAACTCTGGTGGTTCGGACAGAAGTAGGTCATGTAACCCACTACTTACATCATCGAAGTCGATCTCCTCTTCCTGCTGTGATTCATGTATTTTGTAGTCCGGTGGTATAAAGTGCTGATTCATTTTGATCATGGTTAACCTCTCCACACTTTTGGGTGAGAGACTGGTCCTTTTCAAAGTTACAATAGCACCAGCAGCATTGAAAACACGCTCAGAAGAGACACTTGTGACAGGGGAAGCCAGGTACTTTATCGCCAGCCTGTGGAGCACTGTCCATTGGCTTCTTTTCCCATACCAATACACCAATGGGTTTCAATCCATGAAGACCTCTGTTGGGTCATCCAGAGAGGACTGGACCATCCGCTCAATGCTCATGGGTGCTCCGATGTGCTCGGCCTCTTTTGCCTTTCCGCCAAATAATGTGCGTCTTGTTTGTCATCCACACCTCCTTCAGCTGTTGCTCTAGCATGTGCAAGAATGGGATAGCTTGGCCCATAGTACAGTCCTCCCTGCTGACTTCACGTGTGAAGACCTCAAAAGGAAGTAGCATCTCTGTCAGGTATTTAACGAGGTCCCATTGGCCCATCTCAACGGTCATGCATCTCACAGTAGGATCCCCTAATCATCCCATGACATAAGCATTGAGTGGTATGTACTGCTCAAACAGACGATCAAGCATGTAATAAGTTGAATTCCAATGTGTTTGCACCTCCTGGATGAGTGCTTTGACTGGCATTTTATGTTCATGTTGAATGACCCTCAGCTGCTCCAAGGCTTTAAAAGAATGGCTGAAATGTGTGCATATTGTTCAGCAGGTGGCCAGTAAGTTTTTCAGAAAGTCTTGAACAACAATAATAATGCAGTGTGCCAAACACGGGACCCTGAAATAGCCAACATCTTTCATTGCCCTAACTACATTATTGCCATTGTCCGTGGCAACAAAACCAATGTTAAGCCCTCTAGGGCGCAGTCACTCAAATACCTTGCTGTTAACCCTTTCGCTGCCAGGCCTTTTCCCCCTCCTGTGCCAAGCCTTTTTTTGGCTATTTGGGGTAGTGCGGGCTTAGGCACCTGTAACTTTTTGACCACATTAGGTATCCACGCCAAATTTGCGTCCTTTTCTTCCAACATCATGGGGATTCTAAAGGTACTCAGGGTTTGTGGATTCCCCTGGAGGGGTCACAGAAATGAGCCAAAATACAGCAAAATGTTGGTTTTTTTCGGAAAAATTGGAAAAACGGGCTGCAAATGAAACCATATGGGTTTTTCCCTGCAAATGTTATCAAAAAAAGGTTTGTGGGGTTGAAATCACCATTTTCCCAGCTTTTCGGGGATACCAGACTTTTGTCAGAAACCCAACATTTTTTACACAGTTTTGGCATTTTTCTGGGACATAGCCTATTTTTTGTGCTTTTGACCTCCTTCCAGTTAATGGCAGAAATGGGTATGAAAGCAACAATGGATCCTGGAAAGCTATACATTTTCGAGAAGAAGACAAAATTCTGAATTCAGCAAGAGGTCATTTGTGTAGATCCATCAAGGGTTTTTTATAGAAACAAACAGTTAAATATAGGATAAATTGAAAATTTGTTGAAAAAAAAAAGCCTTTTGTGTCAACGTTTTCAACTGTAACTTCTTCTAATTATGACAGCTCTTTGAAAGCAATATACCGTTGCATCCGCTGGACATTACTGGTTGTGGGGATATATAGAACTTGTAGTTCACCAAGAACCCGACGAGCCCAGAGCCAAAAACTGAGCAGCAACTTGCAATGTTTTTTTATTATGTACCGGGTATATAGTAATTATTCTGTAAAAATGTGTACATGGAAAAATCGGTCTGAAAGACACCTATGTATTTTTGAAATGGGAACAAAATATAGAGTTTAGAAACAGTAGATATTTGCACATTTCTGAAATTGGGAATACTCATACTAGCATGAGAACTATCAGTCATTTTTTAGAATGACTTACTTTTACACACTGTCTTTCATTTGGAAGGCAGAAATGCATCGAAAGTCAATAGATAATACCAGTTCCTTTACAAATCTGAATTACCCTAAATTTCCCGATAAAAATGGTACCTCACTTGTGTGGGTAGGCATAGTGCCCGCGACTGGAAACGGCACAAAACGCAACGTGGTCACAACTCAATATCGCAGTGAAAATTTTCCCTTTTTTGGCAAAGTGCCTAGCTCTAGTTTTTGAACCCTAGCTCTGCGGGCACCTTGGGAAACCTAGCAAACCTATACATTTTTAAAAACTAGACACCCAGGGGAATCCAGGATGGGGTGACTTGACTGCCTCCCACCAGGGTCTGTTACCCAGAATCCCTTGCAAATCTAAAAAATTGTCAAAAAAAACAAATTTTCCCCACATTTCTGTGGTGGAAAGTTCCGGAATCTGCGTGGATCCACAAATTTCCACCCACCCCGCGTTCCCCAAAGACTTACGAGAAAAACGGTACCTCACTTGTGTGGGTCGGCCTAGTGCCCGCGACAGGAAACAGCACAAAAGGCAACGTGGTCACACCTCAATGTCGCAGTGAAAAATGACCCTTTTTTGGCAAAACGTCTAGCTGTAGTTTTTGAACCCTAGCTCTGTGGGCACCTTGGGAAACCTAGCAAACCTATACATTTTTGAAAACTAGACACCCAGGGGAATCCAGGATGGGGTGACTTGACTGGCTCCCACCAGGGTCTGTTACCCAGAATCCCTTGCAAACCTAAAACATTGTAAAAAAAAACACATTTTCCCCACAATTCTGTCGTGGAAAGTTCCGGAATCTGCGTGGATCCACAAATTTCCACCCACCCCTCATTCCCCAAAGTCTTACGAGAAAAACCGTACCTCACTTGTGTGGGTCGGCCTAGTGCCCGCGACAGGAAACGGCGCAAAACGCAACGTGGTCACACCCCAATTTCGCAGTGAAAAATTACCCTTTTTTGGTAAAATGACTAGCTGTAGTTTCTGAACCCTAGCTCTGCGGGTACCTTGGGAAACCTAGCAAACCGATACATATTTGAAAACTAGACACTCATGGGAATCCAGGATGGGGTGACTTGACTGCCTCCCACCAGGGTCTGTTACCCAGAATCCCTTGCAAACCTAAAAAATTGCCAAAAAAACACATTTCCCCCACATTTCTGTCGTGGGAAGTTCCGGAACCTGCGTGGATCCACAAATTTCCACCCACCCCACGTTCCCCAAATCCTTACGAGAAAAACGGTACCTCACTTGTGTGGGTCGGCCTAGTGCCCGAGACAGGAAACGGCGCAAAACGCAACGTGGTCACACCCCAATTTCGCAGTGAAAAATGACCCTTTTTTGGCAAAATGACTAGCTGTAGTTTTTGAACCCTACCTCTGTGGGCACCTTGGGAAACCTAGCAAACCTATACATTTTTGAAAACTAGACACCCAGGGAAATCCAGGATGGGGTGACTTGACTGCCTCCCACCAGGGTCTGTTACCCAGAATCCCTTGCAAACCTAAAAAATTATCCAAAAAAACACATTTTCCCCACATTTCTGTTGTGGAAAGTTCCGGAATCTGCGTGGATCCACAAATTTCCACCCACCCCGCGTTCCCCAAAGTCTTACGAGAAAACCAGTACCTCATTTGTGCGGGTCGGCCTAGTGCCCGCGACTGGAAACAGCGCAAAACGCAACGTGGTCACACCTCAATTTCGCAGTGAAAAATGACCCTGTTTTGGCAAAATGATTAGCTATAGTTTTTGAACCCTAGCTCTGTGGGCACCTTGGGAAACCTAGCAAACCTATACATTTTTGAAATCTAGACACCCAGGGGAATCCATAATGGGGTGACTTGACTGCCTCCCACCAGGGTCTGTTACCCAGAATCCCTTGCAAACCTAACAAATTGTCAAAAAAAACACATTTTCCCCACATTTCTGTCGTGGAAAGTTCCGGAACCTGCGTGGATCCACAAATTTCCACCCACCCTGCGTTCCCCAAAGTCTTACGAGAAAAACGGTACCTCATTTGTGTGGGTCGGCCTAGTGCCCGCGACAGGAAACGACGCAAAACACAATGTGGTCACACCTCAATTTCGCAGTGAAAAATGACCCTTTTTTGGCAAAATGACTAGCTGTAGTTTTTGAAACCTAGCTCTGCGGGCACCTTGGGAAACCTAGCAAACCTATACATTTTTGACAACTAGACACCCAGGGGAATCTAGGACGGGGTGACTTGACTGCCTCCCACCAGGGTCTGTTACCCAGAATTCCTTGCAAACCTAAAAAATTGTCAAAATAAACACATTTTCCCCACATTTCTGTTGTGGAAAGTTCCGGAATCTGCGTGGATCCACAAATTTCCACCCACTCCGCGTTCCCCAAAGTCTTACGAGAAAAACGGTACCTCACTTGTGTGGGTCGGCCTAGTGCCCGCGACAGGAAATGGCGCAAAACGCAACGTGGTCACACCTCAATTTCGCAGTGAAAAATGACCCTGTTTTGGCAAAATGATTAGCTGTAGTTTTTGAACCCTAGCTCTGCGGGCACCTTGGAAAACCTAGCAAAGCTATACATTTATAAAAACTAGACATCCCGGGGAATCCAGGATGGGGTGACTTGACTGCCTCCCACCAGGGTCTGTTACCCAGAATCCCTTGCAAACCTAAAAAATTGTCAAAAAAACACATTTTCCCCACATTTCTGTCGTGGAAAGTTCTGGAATCTGCGTGGATCCACAAATTTCCACACACCCCGCGTTCCCCAAAGTCTTACTAGAAAAACGGTACCTCACTTGTGTGGGTCGGCCTAGTGCCCGCGACAGGAAATGGCGCAAAACGCAACGTGGTCACACCTCAATTTCGCAGTGAAAAATGACCCTGTTTTGGCAAAATGATTAGCTATAGTTTTTGAACCCTAGCTCTGTGGGCACCTTGGGAAACCTAGCAAACCTATACATTTTTGAAAACTAGACACCCAGGGGAATCTAGGATGGGGTGACTTGACTGCCTCCCACCAGGGTCTGTTACCCATAATCCCTTGCACACCTAAAAAATTGTAAAAAAAAACACATTTTCCCCACATTTCTGTTGTGGAAAGTTCCGGAATCTGCGTGGATCCACAAATTTCCACCCACCCCACGTTCCCCAAATTCTTACGAGAAAAACGGTACCTCACTTGTGTGGGTCGGCCTAGTGCCGGCGACAGGAAACGGCGCAAAACGCAACGTGGTCACACCCCAATTTCGCAGTGAAAAATCACCCTTTTTTGGCAAAATGACTAGCTGTAGTTTTTGAACCCTAGCTCTGCGGGCACCTTGGGAAACCTAGAAAACCGATACATATTTGAAAACTAGACACTCAGGGGAATCCAGGATGGGGTGACTTGACTGCCTCCCACCAGGGTCTGTTACCCAGAATCCCTTGCAAACCTAAAAAATTGCCAAAAAAACACATTTCCCCCACATTTCTGTCGTGGGAAGTTCCGGAACCTGCGTGGATCCACAAATTTCCACCCACCCTGCGTTCCCCAAAGTCTTACGAGAAAAACGGTACCTCATTTGTGTGGGTCGGCCTAGTGCCCGCGACAGGAAACGACGCAAAACACAATGTGGTCACACCTCAATTTCGCAGTGAAAAATGACCCTTTTTTGGCAAAATGACTAGCTGTAGTTTTTGAAACCTAGCTCTGCGGGCACCTTGGGAAACCTAGCAAACCTATACATTTTTGACAACTAGACACCCAGGGGAATCTAGGACGGGGTGACTTGACTGCCTCCCACCAGGGTCTGTTACCCAGAATTCCTTGCAAACCTAAAAAATTGTCAAAATAAACACATTTTCCCCACATTTCTGTTGTGGAAAGTTCCGGAATCTGCGTGGATCCACAAATTTCCACCCACCCCGCGTTCCCCAAAGTCTTACGAGAAAAACGGTACCTCACTTGTGTGGGTCGGCCTAGTGCCCGCGACAGGAAATGGCGCAAAACGCAACGTGGTCACACCTCAATTTCGCAGTGAAAAATGACCCTGTTTTGGCAAAATGATTAGCTGTAGTTTTTGAACCCTAGCTCTGCGGGCACCTTGGAAAACCTAGCAAAGCTATACATTTATAAAAACTAGACATCCCGGGGAATCCAGGATGGGGTGACTTGACTGCCTCCCACCAGGGTCTGTTACCCAGAATCCCTTGCAAACCTAAAAAATTGTCAAAAAAACACATTTTCCCCACATTTCTGTCGTGGAAAGTTCTGGAATCTGCGTGGATCCACAAATTTCCACACACCCCGCGTTCCCCAAAGTCTTACTAGAAAAACGGTACCTCACTTGTGTGGGTCGGCCTAGTGCCCGCGACAGGAAATGGCGCAAAACGCAACGTGGTCACACCTCAATTTCGCAGTGAAAAATGACCCTGTTTTGGCAAAATGATTAGCTATAGTTTTTGAACCCTAGCTCTGTGGGCACCTTGGGAAACCTAGCAAACCTATACATTTTTGAAAACTAGACACCCAGGGGAATCTAGGATGGGGTGACTTGACTGCCTCCCACCAGGGTCTGTTACCCATAATCCCTTGCACACCTAAAAAATTGTAAAAAAAAAACACATTTTCCCCACATTTCTGTTGTGGAAAGTTCCGGAATCTGCGTGGATCCACAAATTTCCACCCACCCCACGTTCCCCAAATTCTTACGAGAAAAACGGTACCTCACTTGTGTGGGTCGGCCTAGTGCCGGCGACAGGAAACGGCGCAAAACGCAACGTGGTCACACCCCAATTTCGCAGTGAAAAATCACCCTTTTTTGGCAAAATGACTAGCTGTAGTTTTTGAACCCTAGCTCTGCGGGCACCTTGGGAAACCTAGAAAACCGATACATATTTGAAAACTAGACACTCAGGGGAATCCAGGATGGGGTGACTTGACTGCCTCCCACCAGGGTCTGTTACCCAGAATCCCTTGCAAACCTAAAAAATTGCCAAAAAAACACATTTCCCCCACATTTCTGTCGTGGGAAGTTCCGGAACCTGCGTGGATCCACAAATTTCCACCCACCCCACGTTCCCCAAATCCTTACGAGAAAAACGGTACCTCACTTGTGTGGGTCGGCCTAGTGCCCGAGACAGGAAACGGCGCAAAACGCAACGTGGTCACACCCCAATTTCGCAGTGAAAAATGACCCTTTTTTGGCAAAATGACTAGCTGTAGTTTTTGAACCCTACCTCTGTGGGCACCTTGGGAAACCTAGCAAACCTATACATTTTTGAAAACTAGACACCCAGGGAAATCCAGGATGGGGTGACTTGACTGCCTCCCACCAGGGTCTGTTACCCAGAATCCCTTGCAAACCTAAAAAATTATCCAAAAAAACACATTTTCCCCACATTTCTGTTGTGGAAAGTTCCGGAATCTGCGTGGATCCACAAATTTCCACCCACCCCGCGTTCCCCAAAGTCTTACGAGAAAACCAGTACCTCATTTGTGCGGGTCGGCCTAGTGCCCGCGACTGGAAACGGCGCAAAACGCAACGTGGTCACACCTCAATTTCGCAGTGAAAAATGACCCTGTTTTGGCAAAATGATTAGCTATAGTTTTTGAACCCTAGCTCTGTGGGCACCTTGGGAAACCTAGCAAACCTATACATTTTTGAAATCTAGACACCCAGGGGAATCCATGATGGGGTGACTTGACTGCCTCCCACCAGGGTCTGTTACCCAGAATCCCTTGCAAACCTAACAAATTGTCAAAAAAAACACATTTTCCCCACATTTCTGTCGTGGAAAGTTCCGGAACCTGCGTGGATCCACAAATTTCCACCCACCCCGCGTTCCCCAAAGTCTTACGAGAAAAACGGTACCTCATTTGTGTGGGTCGGCCTAGTGCCCGCGACAGGAAACGACGCAAAACACAATGTGGTCACACCTCAATTTCGCAGTGAAAAATGACCCTTTTTTGGCAAAATGACTAGCTGTAGTTTTTGAAACCTAGCTCTGCGGGCACCTTGGGAAACCTAGCAAACCTATACATTTTTGACAACTAGACACCCAGGGGAATCTAGGACGGGGTGACTTGACTGCCTCCCACCAGGGTCTGTTACCCAGAATTCCTTGCAAACCTAAAAAATTGTCAAAATAAACACATTTTCCCCACATTTCTGTTGTGGAAAGTTCCGGAATCTGCGTGGATCCACAAATTTCCACCCACCCCGCGTTCCCCAAAGTCTTACGAGAAAAACGGTACCTCACTTGTGTGGGTCGGCCTAGTGCCCGCAACAGGAAACGGCGCAAAACGCAACGTGGTCACACCTCAATTTTGCAGTGAAAAATGACCCTTTTTTGGCAAAATGACTAGCTGTAGTTTTTGAACCCTAGCTCTGCGGGCACCTTGGAAAACCTAGCAAAGCTATACATTTATAAAAACTAGACATCCCGGGGAATCCAGGATGGGGTGACTTGACTGCCTCCCACCAGGGTCTGTTACCCAGAATCCCTTGCAAACCTAAAAAATTGTCAAAAAAACACATTTTCCCCACATTTCTGTCGTGGAAAGTTCTGGAATCTGTGTGGATCCACAAATTTCCACACACCCCGCGTTCCCCAAAGTCTTACTAGAAAAACGGTACCTCACTTGTGTGGGTCGGCCTAGTGCCCGCGACAGGAAATGGCGCAAAACGCAACGTGGTCACACCTCAATTTCGCAGTGAAAAATGACCCTGTTTTGGCAAAATGATTAGCTATAGTTTTTGAACCCTAGCTCTGTGGGCACCTTGGGAAACCTAGCAAACCTATACATTTTTGAAAACTAGACACCCAGGGGAATCTAGGATGGGGTGACTTGACTGCCTCCCACCAGGGTCTGTTACCCATAATCCCTTGCACACCTAAAAAATTGTAAAAAAAAACACATTTTCCCCACATTTCTGTTGTGGAAAGTTCCGGAATCTGCGTGGATCCACAAATTTCCACCCACCCCACGTTCCCCAAATTCTTACGAGAAAAACGGTACCTCACTTGTGTGGGTCGGCCTAGTGCCGGCGACAGGAAACGGCGCAAAACGCAACGTGGTCACACCCCAATTTCGCAGTGAAAAATCACCCTTTTTTGGCAAAATGACTAGCTGTAGTTTTTGAACCCTAGCTCTGCGGGCACCTTGGGAAACCTAGAAAACCTATACATATTTGAAAACTAGACACCCAGGGGAATCCAGGATGGAGTGACTTGACTGCCTCCCACCAAGGGTCTGTTACCCAGAATCCCTTGCAAATCTAAAAAATTGTCCAAAAAAACACATTTTCCCCACATTTCTGTCAGGGAAAGTTCCGGAATCTGCATGGATCCACAAATTTCAACCCACCCCGCGTTCCACAAAGTCTTACGAGAAAAACGGTACCTCACTTGTGTGGGTCGGCCTAGTGCCCGCAACAGGAAACGGCGCAAAACGCAACGTGGTCACACCCCAATTTCGCATTGAAAAATGACCCTTTTTTGGCAAAATGACTAGCTGTAGTTTTTGAACCCTAGCTCTGCGGGCACCTTAGGAAACCTAGCAAACCTATACATTTTTAAAAACTAGACATCCCGAGGAATCCAGGATGGGGTGACTTGACTGCCTCCCACCAGGGTCTGTTACCCAGAATCCATTGCAAACCTAAAAAATTGTCAAAAAAACACATTTTCCCCACATTTCTGTGGTGGAAAGTTCCGGAATCTGCGTGGATCCACACATTTCCACCCGCCCCATGTTCCCCACAGTCTTACAAGAAAAACGGTACCTCACTTGTGTGGGTCGGCCTAGTGCCCGCAACAGGAAACGGCGCAAAACATAGTGAGGTAACATCAAAATTGCCTATCTCAAAACCACCTGGTTTTGCAAGGGGGGTCACTTGGGTTTTTGGCCCGTTGTTCGGTGGCCATCTAGGGAAACCTACCAAACCCATACATTTCTGAAAACTAGACACCCGGGGGCTTCCAGGGAGGTATGGCATGCATGGATCCCCCACTGTTTCCTTACCCAGAATCCCCTGCAAACCTCAATTTTAGCTGAAAAAATCACTTTTTTCACAGATTTTTGTGTGGGAAAGTTGTGGCATCACCGGGCTCACTCAAATTTCCCACCTACCAGCGTTCCCCTGGGTCTCCCAGTAAAAATGGTGCCTCACTTGTGTGGGAGGCCCAAGTACCCGCGACAGGCAAGAGCCCAAAACGTAGTGAGGTGACATCAAAATTGCCTATCTCAAAACCACCTGGTGTTGCAAGTGGCGTCACCTGGGTTTTTGGCCCGGTGCTCGGTGGCCATCTAGGGAAACCTACCAAACCCATACATTTCTGAAAACTAGACACCCGGGGGCTTCCAGGGAAGTATGGCTTGTGTGGATCCCCCAACGTTTCCTTACCCAGAATCCCCTGCAAACCTCAATTTTAGCCGAAAAAATCACTTTTTTCACACATTTTTGTGTGGGAAAGTTGTGGCATCACCGGGCTCACTCAAATTTCCTACCTACCAGCATTCCCCAGGGTCTCCTGGTAAAAATGGTGCCTCACTTGTGTGGGAGTCCCAAGTACCCGCAACAGGCAAGGGCCCAAAACGTAGTGAGGTGACATCAAAATTGCCTATCTCAAAACCACCTGGTTTTGCAAGGGGGGTCAACTCGGTTTTTGGCCCGGTGCTCGGCGGCCATCTAGGGAAACCAACCAAACCCATACATTTCTAAAAACTAGACACCCGGGGACTTCCAGGGAGGTATGGCTTGTGTGGATCCCCCAAAGTTTCCTTACCCAGAATCCCCTGCAAACCTCCATTTTAGCCGAAAAAAATCACTTTTTTCACATATTTTTGTGTGGGAAAGTTGTGGCATCACCGGGCTCACTCAAATTTCCCACCTCCCAGCGTTCCCCTGGGTCTCCCGGTAAAAATGGTGCCTCACTTGTGTGGGAGGCCCAAGTACCTGCGACAGGCAAGGGCCCAAAACGTAGTGAGGTGACATAAAAATTGCCTATCTCAAAACCACCTGGTTTTGCAAGGGGGGTCACCTGGGTTTTTGGCCTCCCTGGAAGCCCCAGGGTGTCTAGTTTTCAGAAATGTATGGGTTTGGTAGGTTTCCCTATATGGCCGCCGAGCACCGGGCCAAAAACCTAGGTGACCCCCCTTGCAAAACCAGGTGGTTTTGAGATAGGCAATTTTGATGTCACCTCACTACGTTTTGGGCCCTTGCCTGTCGCAGGTTCTTGGGCCTCCCACACAAGTGAGGCACCATTTTTGCCGGGAGACCCAGGGGAACGCTGGGAGGTGGGAAATTTGAGTGAGCCCGGTGATGCCACAACTTTCCCACAAAAAAATGTGTGAAAAAAGTGATTTTTTCGGCTAAAATTGAGGTTTGCAGGGAATTCTGGGTAAGGAAACGTTGGGGGATCCATGCAAGCCATACCTCCATGGCAGCCCCCTGGTGTCTAGTTTTCAGAAATGTATGGGTTTGGTAGGTTTCCCTAGATGGCCACCAAGCACCGGGCCAAAAACCCAGGTGACCCCCCTTGCAAAACCAGGTGGTTTTGAGATAGGCAATTTTGATGTCACCTCACTACGTTTTGGGCCCTTGCCTGTCGCGGGTACTTGGGCCTCCCACACAAGTGAGGCACCATTTTTACCGGGAGATCCAGGGGAACGCTGGGAGGTGGGAAATTTGAGTGAGCCCGGTGATGCCACAACTTTCCCACAAAAAAATGTGTGAAAAAAGTGGTTTTTTCAGCTAAAATTGAGGTTTGCAGGGGATTCTGGGTAAGGAAACGGTGGGGGATCCACGCAAGCCATACCTCCCTGGAAGCCCCCGGGTGTCTAGTTTTCAGAAATGTATGGGCTTGGTAGGTTTCTCTAGATGGCCGCCGAGCACCGGGCCAAAAACCCAGGTGACCCCCCCTTGCAAAACCAGATGGTTTTGAGATAGGCAATTTTGATGTCACCTCACTACGTTTTGGGCCCTTGCCTGTCGCGGGTACTTGGGCCTCCCACACAATTGAGGCACCATTTTTACCGGGAGACCCAGGGGAACGCTGGGAGGTGGAAAATTTGAGTGAGCCCGGTGATGCCACAACTTTCCCACACAAAAATGTGTGAAAAAAGTGATTTTTTCGGCTAACATTGAGGTTTGCAGGGGATTCTGGGTAAGGAAACGGTGGAGGATCCACGCAAGCCATACCCCCCTGGAAGCCCCCAGGTGTCTAGTTTTCAGAAATGTATGGGCTTGGTAGGTTTCCCTAGATGGCCGCCGAGCACCGGGCCAAAAACCCAGGTGACCCCCCTTGCAAAACCAGGTGGTTTTGAGATAGGCAATTTTGATGTCACCTCACAACGTTTTGGGCCCTTGCCTGTCGCGGGTACTTTGGCTTCCCACACAATTGAGGCACCATTTTTACCGGGAGACCCAGGGGAACGCTGGGAGGTGGGAAATTTGAGTGAGCCCAGTGATGCCACAACTTTCCCACACAAAAATGTGTGAAAAAAGTGATTTTTTCGGCTAAAATTGAGGTTTGCAGGGGATTCTGGGTAAGGAAACGTTGGGCGATCCATGCAAGCCATACCTCCCTGGAAGCCCCCGGGTGTCTAGTTTTTAGAAATGTATGGGTTTGGTAGGTTTCCCTAGATGGCCGCCGAGCACCGGGCCAAAAACCCAGGTGACCCCCCTTGCAAAACCAAGTGGTTTTGAGATAGGCAATTTTGATGTCACCTCACTACGTTTTGGGCCCTTGCCTTTCGCGGGTACTTGGGCCTCCCACACAAGTGAGGCACCATTTTTACTTGGAGACCCAGGGGAATGCTGGGAGGTGGGAAATTTGAGTGAGCCCGGTGATGCCACAACTTTCCCACACAAAAATGTGTGAAAAAAGTGATTTTTTTGGCTAAACTTGAGGTTTGCAGGGAATTCTGGGTAAGGAAACGTTGGGGGATCCACGCAAGCCATACCTCCCTGGCAGCCCCCGGGTCACTAGTTTTCAGAAATGTATGGGTTTGGTAGGTTTCCCTAGATGGCCGCCGAGCACCGGGCCAAAAACCCAGGTGACCCACCTTGAAAAACCAGGTGGTTTTGAGATAGGCAATTTTGATGTCACCTCACTACGTTTTGGGCCCTTGCCTGTCGCAGGTACTTGGGCCTCCCACACAAGTGAGGCACCATTTTTACCGGGAGACCCAGGGGAATGCTGGGAGGTGGGAAATTTGAGTGAGCCCGGTGATGCCACAACTTTCCCACACAAAAATGTGTGAAAAAAGTGATTTTTTCAGCTAAAATTGAGGTTTGCAGGGGATTCTGGGTAAGGAAACGTTGGGGGATCCATGCAAGCCATACCTCCCTGGAAGCCCCCGGCTGTCTAGTTTTCAGAAATGTATGGGTTTGGTAGGTTTCCCTAGATGGCTGCCGAGCACCGGGCCAAAAACCTAGGTAACCCCCCTTGCAAAACCAGGTGGTTTTGAGATAGGCAATTTGGATGTCACCTCACTACGTTTTGGGACCTTGCCTGTCGCGGGTACTTGGGCCTCCCACACAAGTGAGGCACCATTTTTGCTGGGAGACCCAGGGGAACGCTGGGAGGTGGGAAATTTGAGTGAGCCCAGTGATGCCACAACTTTCCCACACAAAAATGTGTGAAAAAAGTGATTTTTTTGGCTAAACTTGAGGTTTGCAGGGGATTCTGGGTAAGGAAACGTTGGGGGGATGCACGCAAGCCATACCTCCCTGGAAGCCCCCGGGTGTCTAGTTTTCAGAAATGTATGGGTTTGGTAGGTTTCCCTAGATGGCCGCCGAGCACCGGGCCAAAAACCTAGGTAACCCCCCTTGCAAAACCAGGTGGTTTTGAGATAGGCAATTTGGATGTCACCTCACTACGTTTTGGGAACTTGCCTGTCGCGGGTACTTGGGCCTCCCACACAAGTGAGGCACCATTTTTGCTGGGAGACCCAGGGGAACGCTGGGAGGTGGGAAATTTGAGTGAGCCCAGTGATGCCACAACTTTCCCACGCAAAAATGTGTGAAAAAAGTGATTTTTTTGGCTAAACTTGAGGTTTGCAGGGGATTCTGGGTAAGGAAACTTTGGGGGGATGCACGCAAGCCATACCTCCCTGGAAGCCCCCGGGTGTCCAGTTTTCAGAAATGTATGGGTTTGGTAGGTTTCCCTAGATGGCCGCCGAGAATCGGGCCAAAAACCCAGGTGACCCCCCTTGCAAAACCAGGTGGTTTTGAGATAGGCAATTTTGATGTCACCTCACTACGTTTTGGGCCCTTGCCTGTCACGGGTACTTGGGCCTCCCACACAAGTGAGGCACCATTTTTACCGGGAGATCCAGGGGAACGCTGGGAGGTGGGAAATTTGAGTGAGCCCGGTGATGCCACAACTTTCCCACACAAAAATGTGTGAAAAAGTGATTTTTTTGGCTAAAATTGTGGTTTGCAGGGGATTCTGGGTAAGGAAACGGTGGGGGATCCACGCAAGCCATACCTCCCTGGAAGCCCCCGGGTGTCTAGTTTTCAGAAATGTATGGGTTTGGTAGGTTTCCCTAGATGGCCGCCGAGCACCGGGCCAAAAACCCAGGTGACCCCCCTTGCAAACCAGGTGGTTTTGAGATAGGCAATTTTGATGTCAGCTCACTACGTTTTGGGCCCTTGCCTGTCGCGGGTACTTGGGCCTCCCACACAAGTGAGGCACCATTTTTACTGGGAGACCCAGGGGAACGCTGAGAGGTGGGAAATTTGAGTGAGCCCGTGAAAAAAGTGATTTTTTCAGCTAAAAATGAGGTTTGCAGGGGATTCCGGGTAAGGAAACGTTGGGGGATCCATGCAAGCCATAACTCCCTGGAAGCCCCCGGCTGTCTAGTTTTCAGAAATGTATGGGTTTGGTAGGTTTTCCTAGATGGCCGCCGAGCACGGGCCAAAAAGACTGTTGACCCCCTTGCAAAACCAGATCGTTTTGACTTTGTTTGTTTCTACAGCGTGAGAATTTTGGCACTATATTGCAAGGAAAATGTGACAGACATTTTGAGGTTTGCAATTCACAAGAGAGACATCACCATGAACTCCCGTGGGTTTACGACAATATCTACAGTTGGTGGGTTATTCTTACATGGAAGATACACCATGGCAGAGAAACTAAAAAGACAAAGATTCCTGCACAGCCATCTATTCCTCAAACGCACACACATACTGGTTGGATTTGGCACGAGGGCGAGTGATGGTTCAGTATATTAAATTTATTAACAAGAGATTTCCCAAAAATGAAATGCACTGTCAATAATTAAATGGAGAAAAAACTGAACCAATGACTCACAGCTCGTGAGCTGTAAAGCCACGGCAAGGCACCAACTGCTTTACAGGCCATTCACACACCATTCATACGTGTGAGACATACAAAACCATTCACACCCCCAGCCGCGGACCCATCACATAACAAAACTCACACCAGCACACAGCGCCATTCAAGGGCCCATCACTTTCACACGCCCACATTCCTGACACAGCAACTACACAAGGTGATGGATTGCGTGGAGTGGCACGCAGCTAGCAGTGTGTGTAGTGACCAGCAGCAAGTCACTACTCACACACCGTTAGCCAAACACCATTTCACGCACACCGCCAACCAAGTACCAGTCCACACACACCGCCAACACATTTAGATTTTTTTTTTAGACAAAAATAAAAACACAAACAATTCGCAAATGGATACAAATCTACAAACACAAAATCAGAAACTAAATACATTGCACTAATGCCAACCTTGAAACAGAATCAAATTTTTCAAAGAATACAGACCAGGCAGTTCACTTTACCACTCATGAATGCTCCCAAAAATTCTTTTGCGTGTGGTACGCTCTAAAACAAGCAGGGACACACAGCCCAGGTTTAGAAGGACAGTCGGGGCAGTACATACGAATCTCCTTCCGCGTACCTCTTCGCCAACAGACTATGCATCTCCTAGTGGGAAAATCTTTTGCTGGTGTGGGAGGGATGAAATTAGGCCTGGGCGTAGTTGAAGCTACGCAAAGTGAAGTTCGCACTACGCGAGCTATGCGTAGCACTTCGCGAACTGCGTAGTACCTTGTTCGCACTGTGCCAGATGTCGTTTTCAATGATTGCACAGTGCGGACAAGCAACCGGCACTGTGCAATCATTGAAAATGGCATCTTGCACAGTGCGAGCTGTAGTTTTCTGCTGCTCGAGTAGATTTTTACTCGAGCTTCAGCTTTCTCAACGCGAACTGGTAGTTTCTCATTGCGAGCGGTCGCGAGCATACGCGACCACTCGCAATGAGAAACCTGACCTCCTCGCGTTGGGAATCTCGCAGGGAGGTTTATTTTCCATGCTCGCGATCGCCAACTTGCAGTTGCTGATCGCGAACAAGGAGAAAGTCTCGCCGGGATGTCATTTTGCTTGCTCGCGGTCGCCAATTTGACGTTGAGGACCGCGAGCAAGCAAAAAATTACCGCAGCACTATGCAACACTACACTACGCGTGTTGGCACTGTGCTACGTGCAGTTCGTGAAGTAGCGCGAACTTCGCAAACTACGCGAGGGTAGCGTAGTGCTTTGCCCAGGCTTAGATGAAATCAGGAAAGTGGCGATCTTTCAATCGAACCACATCCTCCACCACTCCAAATCTAGGAACACTTGCATGTTCCACAACAACAAGGCTAGCTATCACAGAGTGCTGAAACTGAAGAAATGTCAAGTTTGACACAGGAGAACACTCCTTGAACACAATAAAAGCATTGAAATTTGCTAATTCGAACAAATGGATGGCCAACTTCTTATACCAAACATAAGTCTTCCGAATAGCAGAGTAAGGTTCCAACCTCTGATCTACTCTGTCAACACCACCCATGTGCTTATTGTAGTCTAGAATGCACACAGGTTTGAGGACTTCAGCAACCTGACCCCAAACAGCCACAGGTGAAGTACTCTCATCATGGATGGTAGTCAGCATGTAAACATCCCTCCTGTCCACAAATTTTACAGCTAGTAGTTCATCACTACGCAAGGAACTGCACTGCCCCCTCTGAAGTTTTTTGCAAACAAGCTCTTTCGGATAACCTTTACGGTTAGAGCGGATTGTGCCACATGCAAAAGTGTCCACTTTATACAATTCCTTAAATAAATGCACAGCAGTGTAGAAGTTATCAAGGTACAAATGGTGGCCTCTGTTAAACAGTCTTCTAGCAAGATCCCACACAATTTTCTCTGAAACTCCAAAAGTGGACGGACAACCTGGGGGGTCAATAGTAGAATCTCTACCAGTGTACATACGAAAATTAAAAACATATCCTGTCCTACTCTCAGACAACATATACAGCTTAATTCCATAGCGTGCCCTCTTGCTAGGGATGTACTGCCTAAAAACCAAACGGCCCTTGAACAAGACCAAAGACTCATCAATAGATATTTCTTTCCCTGGAGTATAGATCTCAGAAAATCGATCTACAAAGTGATCAAGAACGGGCCGAATCTTAAAAAGACGGTCACAGTCAGGGTGATCTCGTGGCAACGCCATAGAATTATCAACAAAATGCAGCATACGTAGCAAAAGTAAATACCGATTACGAGTCACAACTGCAGGAAATATGGCAGTTGTCAACAAGGGGCTAGTAGACCAATATGAAGCCAAGGTTGGCTTCCTTACCACACCCATCAATAAAGTCAAACCCAAAAACTTCTTAATCTCTTCCAGATATGTGGGAGTCCACCGGGTAGCTCTAGACTGGGGCCTAAGTTTGTCGCTGTTGTCCCTCAAAAACTGTTCAGCATACAAATTCGTCTGCTCAACAATCTCACCCAAAAATACATCATCCATAAACAACTGAAAAAACTGTATAGGCAAAAAGTGTTCACAATGCACTGTACACCCTGCATCACCGCTAAAGGCAGGCAACACCGGATGCACCATGTTTGGATCAACCCAAAGTCCAGCACTTCCAGTAGGAAGCCTAGCAGCCTCAGACTGCAATCCAGATGCCTCTTGCACCATCGGCACAGCAGTTTCCTCCTCTAAGACAGGCACTTCATCCGCACTGAGAGTTGCTTCATCCACACCAAGAGTACCTTCATCTGCACTGAGAGTACCTTCATCATCCGATGATTCCATGTTGAGAGAAAACTCACTGCCAGAATCTTCCCCTCCCTCCTCTCCCTCAGACGCACTGTCAGTCTCATAATCATGCCCAGAGGAAGATTCAAGAAGCATATCAACCACCTGTTGAGCAGTCATTCTACGGCTAGCCATATTGCTTACTAATAAAGGTAACTTGTCAAACAAGTCAACAACAACAAACACTTTGTAAAATAAGTAATAAACAAAAGCACCTTTATCAAAAACTCATATATACTCCAAAACAATACCACTCACTTGCCAGAGGCAGCTAAACTACTCACCACCACCTACTCTGTACAGACACAGTATGGATCAACAATATCCCACTAAAAAAGAAAGAGATAAGCAATTACACATAAGACTATGCAAAACACATTGCAAATAATTTCATGCTCAAACCACTAACTAAATATGCCGCCATTATGACATCACTTACAAAAAAATTCATTCAGACATTACAATATTACTCATTTGGAGTAAATACAACAAAAAAAAATTCTTACCAAAACAATGCAACTACTACACAAAACTGCAGAACAACCGCTGTCGGAAGTGGAATCAAAAGCTTTAGACTAGAATAAAAAGGAGAAAATAACTTTATTGACACATATGCATATAATGCTCTAGACCATCACGTACTGCGCAACATTTTTTACTTTATCCTCCCACTTTCAAGAAGGAAAGATCAATGGCCCAATCCTTTACAAGCAACGCAGCGAGAATCTGGAACTCAGCCTCAGCTCCGGAACACCCCCTCCCTCATCCCAGTCCTTCAAAACAGACCTCAAAGTTCTCCTCCTGCAAAGACACTTCCAAACTTAATTCACACCCTCTCTATTGTCTGAAGGAAGTCTTTACATTATAGGAAATTCAGTTCTCTGTGCACGTAGAAGTGCCTTCCCAGTGTGTTCCCGTGTTTTGAGTGTCTGCCACTTATTGCACTTTTATACCTCTACTTGTACTTTGTACTCTTTTGTAACTTGCACACATGTCACTTTTCCTCTTGTAACGTATTGTTTGCTACCTCTTGTATTTTGTTTGCTTTTGATACATGCACAATTACCACCATTGCCTCATGTAACGTAACATTTGCTCTTGTTTTCAGAGTGTATGCCATTTATTGCAGTATTTTACCGCATGTCACATCCATCAGAGAGCTGCGTCAATAATTACCTGGTAATCCACTCAGCACAATGCAAACATGCACATACATGACACTGTTTAGGGATCTATCATCTACAGCTGACATTAAATGACCATTCATCATGGTCCCCCCAATAAAGCAGTGCACTTTGTGATCTGCATGGTACATGTTCTTTGCAGCAGGCACATTAACCCTCTGTGCTACCTTTCCAGGAGTCAACCCTTCCACTACACAAAACTCCATCTCTCTCTCTAGGAAGAACATTAATCACCAAAGTTATCATGACATTTTAATTGTTTCTAAAAATTGCTGGAGGCCAGGAAGGAGGCAGCAAGTTTTTTTCAAACCATAATATACTTGCAAACACTACGCACCCACCCGAAATAGGTACCCAGGGAGGTCACACCGTTCGCATCGCCCTAACCTGCTCAAGGTTCATGTGACCTCAGTGACAGAGTCACTGCGACTGGATCACAGTTGCTCTAGGGTGTGCTGCTTCGTAGGCCTGCCCGCAAGACTGGAGATGAACTTCAGTATGGATTGTGGTGGACAGGCCTTCAAGGTTAACCCACAATTGACACCACTAGGGTACACCTGCTTGTGCTAAGACATCAAGCCTTCTAAGGTCTAGTGGGGCCTTCTACGGTCTCAAGAACACAAAGAGGGTGAGGGACTATCACTCTTGTTCCCCCTGATTCAATCAATTAAACAACAAAAGAGTGACAAGGGATAAGGGAGCAAAAAGGCACGGGCAAAAACCAAAAAGATTTGTTAAAAGAACCCTCACTCACCAACCTAGTTGGTGACATGCTTCATCATCGGGTTCCCACCAGAGAGGCCGAGTGCCTCTCTGGTGTGCTGCGACGCCTGTGTTACAGCGGAGCTGGTTTCTGATTGTGAAAGGGAGTGAAATTAAAAGGTAAATGATTTTAACCAATAACAAATTTAATCTTGGCAAATCAAAGACCAATAAAAACGTGAGTTGGACAAGATCTGGCTTGTTAGGTTAACCAGAGCTTGACCAATTTATACGGTCGACATGTTTCTGCTTATTGTGCCCAGTTGGCTAAGCTTTCATCAGGACCACAAGGGTCTCCGCGGCGGTATGCACACGCTAAGGCGCACCCTAACCTGTGGAGATCAGATGGTAAAACTGACGGTTTTACCGAGAAGCCTCCTATTTATCCGGGGCTAAGAATGTCTGAAAAAGAAAATAAGACAGACAAACCACATATAAAGACATAAAGAGACAAAACATTGTTGATTGCATTTCATCTTTTTAACGTGCTTGTGTGAACAAAACTTTTTGTAAAACCGTGCTGTGGAGCGAGAGTGGGTGTCCGAATAGCGAAAATAGCTAACAACGCCCAAACACGAGTGATTATTCGTCGTTATGAACGGACTTATGGAAATGTCAGGCTATTTCCACAAGACCCTAAACACTAATTGTGCCTGAGTTTGATTACATCAAGTGGTGTCAGGGCTACTGACAAAGTGCAATCGTGGTGGCTATTTAGCCGTAGTGTATGCCGAACATATAGCGAACTCGTGAGGTGGTAGGCATGCTAAAAACAAGCGTCTGAGGTGTTTGCCAGGCGCCGTTGCTCCAGAGCATGTCTAACATTTAGAATTAATTGTAAAAACAGCTGCATGGATAGACCAGTTGGACCTCTTACTTATGTTCTTGGTGTTACTAGCATCATGGGTCCGGGAGGGGGGTAGTGAGCTATAGTATCTGTCGAAATAAAAGACAAATCATAACTGTTTTGATCTGTTTAAGAAAGATAAGTTGAAAGGAACCTAGTGCTGTGTCAAAAAGTGGTTCGCCTTCTTACTTCCATGCTCGCACACTCCCGCGATCAACCTCGATCTGTCCTCCTCGGCCCGGATATTAGTGAGTGAATGGGGAACGCGGAAGTAAATACTCCGTGGTTCCCGTCACGTGATTGTATTTACGTGCGTATGCGTGTGATGCAGTCCGAAGAGGCGTGTGATTAGGAAGTTTGTGTTCGTGGTCCTATTGGTTCTCCCGTCGTAATGGGGAGGTTTTGAACTGGCGAGCTTTATTCAACAGGCTGATAATGCCAAGTACGACCTCTGCCAAATAATTACACCGTCTACGGCGAATCTCAATTAGTAGACTATTTCACCCTGATGTTGTCAGTTTATAAGGGTTGGCATATACCAAATAATAAAACTGTTTATGGGGAGTCTCAATCAAAGACAGTCTATGTCAACATGATAATTAAACTTGCTGATAATGCCAAGTACAACCTCTGCCCAATAATTACACTGTCTACGGCGAATCTCAATTAGTAGACTATTTCACCCTGATGTTGTCAGTTTGTAAGAGTTGGCATATACCAAATAATAAAACTGTTTATGGGGAGTCTCAAATCAAAGACAGTTTATGTCAACATGATAATTGGGATTGACGAGGAAATTTGGAAAATTAAAGGCTGTTTACGGAAAAGGAACTGCACGGAGGCTATTAAGGTGTTATCGCCAAACTGGTTAGGTTGGGTCAACAAATCAATGTTTCAATATGGAACCCCATGGGATATTGTCATTCAGACCTTTAAGATGAGTGGATAAACGGTAAACCCAACGTTGTTCTTTCTCAAATACCAACTGTTGGGTATTTGCTCCAGGCTTCAGTTTTTCAATGATTGTCCATTTCATGTCATTTGTTGTGTGATTTAACAGCAAAAAATGTTCCGCCAGTTTTGTACTCAGCTTGCGACATCGGATGGTGCTGCGATGTTCGCAGATGCGCTGTTTTATTTTCCTACTCGTCATGCCGACGTATCTCAGTCCGCATGGGCAAGTGATCAAGTAAACCACATCGGTGGAATTGCAATTGGTGTGCATTCTCTGCATCCATTGTTTACCTTGTTCAAGTGTTAGATATTTCGAGGGGGATGTCAGATGGCAGACACTGCATGAGCCACAAGGATAGTGGCCAACAATGGGAGGAAGACCCCACGTACTGACGATGGACTGTTCTTGGTTTTTATCCTGAACTTTCGGACGGGTATGCACCAAGGAGTCCTTAAGGCTCCTTGCTTTTTTATAAGAAAACAAGGGTTTCTCCCAGTCATGTTTATTGCTTGGATATTCCAATGTTTCTTGATGGACTTGCTTACTGCGTTGGATGCTGCGTTATAAGTCGTGACGCAAGTGAGAGGTATGGTGTCCTGATCCTCTTTCTCATAAACTTCCAGAAGAGCTTCTCTGTTTTGGTTACGTGCTCGTTTGTTACTCTTTGAGAGTATTTTATCAGGGTAACCGCGATCTTTCAATTTAACAGTAAGTTCATTGGCTTGTTTTTTGTATGTTGAAACATCACTGCAATTCCGACGGAGCCGAAGGTATTGACCAAATGGCAGGTTTTCCCTCAGTGGGCGAGGGTGGTAACTAGTGAAATGTAGCAGGTTGTTTTTTGCCGTCGGTTTGTGGTGAGTTTTGGTTTGAAGAGTGTCGCCTACCCTGGTGATTACCACATCCAAGAAAATCATCTCATCTTTGTTATGAGTATGTGTGAAATTGAGGTGAGGATTGCATGCGTTCACCCAGTTGTAGAAATCGAGGAGGGATTCCTCAGAGCCCTGCCAGATGATCAAGACGTCGTCAATATATATTTTCCAAAAGAAAATATTGGACGAAAAAAGGTTGTGTGGAGCTAAGATGAATTTACATTCAAAATCGAATACATACAGCCCAGCTACCGAAGGCGCAAAAGTGCTGCCCATCGATGTGCCTGTTGACTGTAAGAACAGATTGCCCTTGTATTCAAAGAAATTTCTTTTTAATGCAAGTGTGGCACATGCGATCACAAATTCACGCGGAGTTGTATAGTTCCAAGAGCTAGACTCAAGAGTGCTCCTGATTACATCGATGGTGTCGTCCTGGGGAATGCAGGTATAGAGGCTCTCAATGTCCATGGTCACAAGAAAAACGACTCCATCTGGGAGAGTGATCTCCTGGAGAAGAGCCAATAGACTTTTCGTATCCTTGAGGTAGGTACTAGTAGCCTGGATGAGCGGTTTCAAGAAAAAATCACAGTAACGTGACAGGGGTTCCAACAGTGAACCAATCCCAGAAACTATGGGACGTCCAGGAGGGGGTATTCTGTTCACTGGTTGTGAGGTAAGTTGCTTCTTGTTTAGTGACTCCAGGGTTTTATCACTAAACAAGAAGCAACTTACCTCACAACCAGTGAGGGTATCATCCCTTACTTCTATACCCTCCCAAAAACTCACAAGAACAGAATACCCCCTCCTGGACGTCCCATAGTTTCTGGGATCGGTTCACTGTTGGAACCCCTGTCACGTTACTGTGATTTTTTCTTGAAACCGCTCATCCAGGCTACTAGTACCTACCTCAAGGATACGAAAAGTCTATTGGCTCTTCTCCAGGAGATCACTCTCCCAGATGGAGTCGTTTTTCTAGTGACCATGGACATTGAGAGCCTCTATACCTGCATTCCCCAGGACGACACCATCGATGTAATCAGGAGCACTCTTGAGTCTAGCTCTTGGAACTATACAACTCCGCGTGAATTTGTGATCGCATGTGCCACACTTGCATTAAAAAGAAATTTCTTTGAATACAAGGGTAATCTGTTCTTACAGTCAACAGGCACATCGATGGGCAGCACTTTTGCGCCTTCGGTAGCTGGGCTGTATGTATTCGATTTTGAATGTAAATTCATCTTAGCTCCACACAACCCTTTTTCGTCCAATATTTTCTTTTGGAAAAGATATATTGACGACGTCTTGATCATCTGGCAGGGCTCTGAGGAATCCCTCCTCGATTTCTACAACTGGGTGAACGCATGCAATCCTCACCTCAAGTTCACACATACTCATAACAAAGATGAGATGATTTTCTTGGATGTGGTAATCACCAGGGTAGGCGACACTCTTCAAACCAAAACTCACCACAAACCGACGGCAAAAAACAACCTGCTACATTTCACTAGTTACCACCCTCGCCCACTGAGGGAAAACCTGCCATTTGGTCAATACCTTCGGCTCCGTCGGAATTGCAGTGATGTTTCAACATACAAAAAACAAGCCAATGAACTTACTGTTAAATTGAAAGATCGCGGTTACCCTGATAAAATACTCTCAAAGAGTAACAAACGAGCACGCAACCAAAACAGAGAAGCTCTTCTGGAAGTTTATGAGAAAGAGGATCAGGACACCATACCTCTCACTTGCGTCACGACTTATAACGCAGCATCCAACGCAGTAAGCAAGTCCATCAAGAAACATTGGAATATCCTGACAAACAATAAACATGACTGGGAGAAACCCTTGTTTTCTTATAAAAAAGCAAGGAGCCTTAAGGACTCCTTGGTGCATACCCGTCCGAAAGTTCAGGATAACGACCAAGAACAGTCCATCGTCAGTACGTGGGGTCTTCCTCCCATTGTTGGCCACTATCCTTGTGGCTCATGCAGTGTCTGCCATCTGACATCCCCCTCGAAATGTCTAATACTTGAACAAGGTAAACAATGGATGCAGAGAATGCACACCAATTGCAATTCCACCGATGTGGTATACTTGATCACTTGCCCATGCGGACTGAGATACGTCGGCATGACGAGTAGGAAAATAAAACAGCGCATCTGCGAACATCGCAGCACCATCCGATGTCGCAAGCTGAGTACAAAACTGGCGGAACATTTTTTGCTGTTAAATCACACAACAAATGACATGAAATGGACAATCATTGAAAAACTGAAGCCTGGAGCAAATACCCAACAGTTGTTATTTGAGAAAGAACAACGTTGGGTTTACTGTTTATCCACTCATCTTAAAGGTCTGAATGACAATATCCCATGGGGTTCCATATTGAAACATTGATTTGCTGACCCAACCTAACCAGTTTGGCGATAACACCTTAGTAGCCTCCGTGCAGTTCCTTTTCCGTAAACAGCCTTTGAATTTCCAAATTTCCTCGTCAATCCCAATTATCATGTTGACATAAACTGTCTTTGATTTGAGACTCCCCATAAACAGTTTTATTATTTGGTATATGCCAACCCTTACAAACTGACAACATCAGGGTGAAATAGTCTACTAATTGAGATTCGCCGTAGACAGTGTAACTATTGGGCAGAGGTCGTACTTGGCATTATCAGCAAGTTTAATTATCATGTTGACATAGACTGTCTTTGATTGAGACTCCCCATAAACAGTTTTATTATTTGGTATATGCCAACCCTTATAAACTGACAACATCAGGGTGAAATAGTCTACTAATTGAGATTCGCCGTAGACGGTGTAATTATTTGGCAGAGGTCGTACTTGGCATTATCAGCCTGTTGAATAAAGCTCGCCAGTTCAAAACCTCCCCATTACGACGGGAGAACCAATAGGAACACGAACACAAACTTCCTAATCACACGCCTCTTCGGACTGCATCACACGCATACGCACGTAAATACAATCACGTGACGGGAACCACGGAGTATTTACTTCCGCGTTCCCCATTCACTCACTAATATCCGGGCCGAGGAGGACAGATCGAGGTTGATCGCGGGAGTGTGCGAGCATGGAAGTAAGTTGGCGAACCACTTTTTGACACAGCACTAGGTTCCTTTCAACTTATCTTTCTTAAACAGATCAAAACAGTTATGATTTGTCTTTTATTTCGACAGATACTATAGCTCACTACCCCCCTCCCGGACCCATGATGCTAGTAACACCAAGAACATAAGTAAGAGGTCCAACTGGTCTATCCATGCAGCTGTTTTTACAATTAATTCTAAATGTTAGACATGCTCTGGAGCAACGGCGCCTGGCAAACACCTCAGACGCTTGTTTTTAGCATGCCTACCACCTCACGAGTTCGCTATATGTTCGGCATACACTACGGCTAAACAGCCACCACTATTGCACTTTGTCAGTAGCCCTGACACCACTTGATGTAATCAAACGCAGGCACAATTAGTGTTTAGGGTCTTGTGGAAATAGCCTGACATTTCCCTAAGTCCGTTCATAACGACGAATAATCACTCGTGTTTGGGCGTTGTTAGCTATTTTCGCTATTCGGACACCCACTCTCGCTCCACAGCACGGTTTTACAAAAAGTTTTGTTCACACAAGCACGTTAAAAAGATGAAATGCAATCAACAATGTTTTGTCTCTTTATGTCTTTATATGTGGTTTGTCTGTCTTATTTTCTTTTTCAGACATTCTTAGCCCCGGATAAATAGGAGGCTTCTCGGTAAAACCGTGAGTTTTACCATCTGATCTCCACAGGTTAGGGTGCTTCTTAGCGTGTGCATACCGCCGTGGAGACCCTTGTGGTCCTGATGAAAGCTTAGCCAACTGGGCACAATAAGCAGAAACATGTCGACCGTATAAATTGGTCAAGCTCTGGTTAACCTAACAAGCCAGATCTTGTCCAACTCACGTTTTTATTGGTCTTTGATTTGCCAAGATTAAATTTGTTATTGGTTAAAATCATTTACCTTTTGATGTCACTCCCTTTCACAATCAGAAACCAGCTCCGCTGTAACACAGGCGTCGCAGCACACCAGAGAGGCACTCGGCCTCTCTGGTGGGAACCCGATGATGAAGCATGTCACCAACTAGGTTGGTGAGTGAGGGTTCTTTTAACAAATCTTTTTGGTTTTTGCCCGTGCCTTTTTGCTCCCTTATCCCTTGTCACTCTTTTGTTGTTTAATTGATGCCTTCTACGGTCTAGCATGGGAATGTGCTCCCTCAGTACAGCGGTGTGGTGGACTGGTCATGAATGCGGAACCCGGTTCCCCAGTTCCAAATTCCACAGCTCTGGCCATAGTGCCACATCCCCACTGAACACCATACTTGCCTACTGAGAGAAACTCGCACTGCCTTCAGCTATAAACTAATTGTGCCCTTGGATGTGGCTCAATTCAAATTATGCATTTGATAAGAGTAATATGCTGCCTAAAAAAAAAAAAAAAAAAGCAACCACTCAAAGGGAATGCAAAGCATGTGAAATGTAAGCAGAAACAACATGGTTACCTAAACGATCTCTCACTAACTATTCAGAAATCAGCAAGTGGTTTCACCTGAAAAGTTATGGACATGACTAGAGGGCCCTGAAGGGAACCGTTTCACTGTCCATTGCTTATGCTTACATCCTTACAAAACGTAAGCAGTATGGTATAAAAAGACCACATCCATAAACACAGAGCCATGGTACACATTGTGTTTTCCAATCCACCCATCAACCAGGTATTGCAGTACCTCCAGAAATGGTACACTCTCCCAACCTGGAAACAACAATGCTTTTCAAAGAAAGACGAGAAAATGAAAGTAGAACTTCACTGGCAAACTCTGTAAAGTGATGCTGGTGTATTTGGATGTAATAAAAACCAATCTGACCACTTTGCAACCCCTCTGTCTTGCTATTAGTTAGGTATTTAATTCTCATAAGAAATTCTATTTCTCTACATGCTGCTGCACTTTGGTTTTGAAAAAGTAAAAAGAAGGGCATTTTTGGATCCATTTCACAGGGAAGCAACTAGAAAGACGAGCGTTTTTGAAATTTGGATCCATTTCACAGGGAAGCAACAGCAGGCACACACGAACGAAGCCGAGCCTCGTGGCATGCCAAAGTGCCCCCACCCTAACCCAAACCCACCGAGGCAAAAATCATGCTGCAGCACTTTGAATTCGATAAATTAAAAAGAAGGGCATTTCTCTGCATTTTTAGATCAATTTCACACGGAAGCAACTTGAAAGACGAGTGTTTTTGAATTTTGGATCCATTTCACAGGGAAGCAACAGCAGGCACACACGAACGAAGCCGAGCCTCGTGGCATCCAAAGTCCCCCCCCCCCCTAACCCAAACCCACCGATGCAAGAAACCCCCCTCCCCAGCCCCAAAACTCACCTTTACTCTCCGTGACGCAGGAAGCAAATGGCTTCCTGCGCCTCGGAGAGCAAAGGGAAACCTCCAATGACGTCAGCGCGGCTCGCACGCTGACGTCATTGATGACGCGGGGGGCGGGGGGAGGCAGGGGAAGGTCTTCCCCTGCCTTCCCAGTTAAAAAAAAAAAGATCGACCACTCACGGGGGGAGCGCCAGCGCTTCCCCCGTGGGTGGGTGTCATGACGAGATGGTCTCGTCATGGGCACAGCGCGACTGTGCTCCATGACGAGACCCTCTCGTCATGGGCACAGAAGGGGTTAAACTCATCCAAAATAATTACAGCAGTGTGAGATTTCCCCATGGCAAACATGGCTACAGTTGCATGTTTGCGAGTGGCATGAAAAATCTCAGCAGCGTCAACACCAGCAGATATCTGTTCTTTAACCCCCACGAAAGAGATCCAGTGTGCAGTGATACACATGTAATCAGTGGCTTGGCAACTGGTCCACATGTCTGCTGTCAGGTGGGTTTTCTGAACAGCAGTCTGCTTCAAGGCATTTCCAAGCAATTCCAGCACGTCGTGATGTAGTGCTGGAACTGCAACTCTGGCAAAATAGTAGCGGCTGGGAACCTGCCATTTTGGGCAGATGGCTGTCACAAATTTCAGAAAACCCACCCCTTTAACAAAACAAAAAGGGAGAAGGTCCAGTGCTAACATTTTAGCCAGCTTCACATTGTACAAACGTGATATTGGGTGGTTGCGTTTCTACTGCCCCTCCCCCCTAAACATGCTAATAATGGTGGGCTGCATGGTTTTCCTTTCTCTTAGGCTCAACGACACACTTTTTTTCATTGCGGTACTTCTTGCTGTCTCAGGCTGACTCTTACTCTTGTGCCACTGAGATGTTGCTGAAGATGTGGGTGACGATAACACTGCACTGCTGGAGACAGGGCTACTTTGTGTACCACTACCAGAGAGACTGTCTCCCTGTCCTTCCTCTCCCACCGTGATCGGATCTTCTACTTCTACTCGTTTATCCCCACCAACACCAATGGTTGCAGTTTTTATGCTGCGAAGGCGGTCCTCCCAGTTGATCAAGTGGTGTTTTTTTAGATGGATTATTTGGCCTCCAGTACCATAGTTTGTACCAAGCTTACCCCGACTAACAGAGGTATTACAAATGGAGCATATAACAATCTTCTCCTACTTTTCACTAACCATAAAGAAGTCCCAAACTGGGGAGCTTAACTTTTGCCTCCTGCTGGAGGTGCCACTTCCAATGCCGAATGAACTGGAAGGTGTGCGTTGAATTTGACTCTGTGCTGTACCACTACCTACTTCTACTGAGGTGGTGGTTGTTCTGGATGTAGGTCGCTGCCGGGCCTTTGCTAATGCAAATATGGAAGCTGTAGGTCGTGTTGGTGTTACCTGTGTTGGAGGTATGTATGCTACATCCCTCACAGTGAGGTAATAATGTTGGTCTCCATCTCCTCGGGCCAGGAGTGATGTTCATGATGACTGGCTCATCATCATCATCCTGCTGTTCTACATCAACCTCCATAAGTGTAAGGCTTTCTGGAACCTTCCTTTTCCCAAGCCTGTTCTAGGGATGTGTCTCCCTCTCAGA
This sequence comes from Triturus cristatus, assembly GCF_964204655.1. NCBI lineage: Eukaryota > Metazoa > Chordata > Amphibia > Caudata > Salamandridae > Triturus > Triturus cristatus. The sequence goes on from NC_140584.1 coordinate 224,511,393, forward strand.
CTCAGTTTGTGGCTTCCAAGTGGCATCTAGATCATCAGAAGGGGGGCTTGGCGAAGAACTTGATGGACTAACCCTCCCTTTCCTTGCTGGGGATTTGGAAGACAATGGATCTTCTTCCTCTGCATGAGTCTCAATTTCCTGAACTGCCCCTACTTTGGTAGGAACAACAACTACTATTGCGGGCGATGGTTGCGGCTGTTGTTGTTGACCACTTATCTGCTGTGTTTCCTCCTGCGTTGATTGGGTACTACTTTGAGATAGCGATAAGTTTAGCTCAAGCTCAGCATCACTGGTTTCCACCATTAGGCTGGCTACCTCTTCCACACTCATGTGATTGGGCCTGGGTTGGTGGGTTGGGCCCACTGATGCGGAGGTACTGCCCCCAGCTTATCGCCTGGACACCGCTGATGCAGGCATCATTTTTGGGGTCCCAAAAAAGGTTTTGGGCGACACACCAGACTTACATGTCACTTCCTTCTTCTGTTCCTTCTTCTCAATAGCAACTTTCTTGGTGCTGGAGGACATGGTACCTGCTTTCTTTGGGGCCATCTTCTTCAGATGTCAGCAGCACTCAGTTGCACAAGTTGCAGAGATGTCTGGTCAGGTCACTCACACGTCACGTCGTGTACAGCAGCAGGACGTCTGTCTGGCAGCACAATGGGCAATGGTGACACCTCCTCGTCAGTCTTTTGTACACCTAAAAGCAAAAAAGCCAGAAGAACATCAGTTAAAAGATGGTACAATCAAACTAATATAATATATAACTTCTTAGTGTGTGGTGGTCACAATTATTACATTTTAGTAACTCAGTGTACAACAACAGTGTAGCCATTTATGAGACCTTGACAACAAGGCCAGAGCTTTCCTGGTGTACTGTGTACACTCAGGAAGAATAAGAATAGCAAAGAACAAAAACAAAAATGTAGTGGAGCCTGTTTGGCCTAAATGTGTGCATCACGTGGGATGGATGCAGCATCAGAGAGCTGCAGCTGGCAATGGGGATGGATTTGGAAGCAGTAAGACAAGAGGAACAATGGAAAGACCTGCAGGCCTGTGTGGCAAAAACGTGACCTAAAAGGGTATACCTAATTAATGTCCCTGGGACCTGGGTGTATAATAGTACATGGAGAAGAGGTCCCAGTACATATTTATTAAAAACAAGGAAAAATTGGGAAAGACATTTGAGAAAACATAAAGCAATTCAGACAATCAGGCAGGTACACTGTTATTTAATCACAATGGACCAGGAGGTTATGTCTTACATAACATTGCATTATTGTTCAAAACGACATAAGTGCCCCAAAAAGTGAAAGGGAAGGTGGGGGGGAAAGGTCAGTGTGATTGCGTGCAGGATTAAAATGTATTCAGGAAAGTGCTGATCAAGCTACCCTTATCTGTAGACAGACAAAAATCGCTGGCTTCCACATGGAGCCACAATCAAAACCTTGAATGTTTAACAATTTCTATAAAGCCATGTATTAACAGCCATAGTGAATGTATTCAAACTGAGGCATGCGCTGGTAGGTTCGAAGGTTGTCGACGTTTCAACCCCAATAAGTGCTAGGTAACAGTGAGAACCTTGAAGGGGGTCTTCCTCAGGACAGGGGGATGAGTAGGAGGTGGGGGCCAAGGACCTAAGGTATGGACAAATACGTAGGATAAATTAAATAAAAAGACCACTAAAGGAACATTGTGGAAAGGACTGCATTAAAAACAAAAGGGTTTACCGTGACAGAGTGTATCACAGTGAATAATTCATGGTGATGTGGGTGCGTTGGCTCCACAGTGAAGAGAACAGGTATGGCAGAGGGATTCCCTGCTAAAAACAAAAGAGATAACCGGGCTCAGAGACCTTGGTACAAGCAATTGACAATTAAAGAGAGGTTATAAGCAAATCCTGTGCACACGTGACAATTTTGTTAATGAGATCACAGAAAGAACAACAAAGTTCAATGAACAATGGAAAGATGTTGTTTTAATTCAAAAGATGTCTTTCATCAGTACAAAGGGCGCCAGCCGACACGTGTTTCGTCAACAGTAGAACAACTGTGACTCTTCAGGGCACGATGAGCAATGTCACGAGAAAACAATGAAAAGCCGTCGGGATCAAAAGTAAGACAGATCTTCTACCTTGCACCGTCATATCCAGCCCATTGATTTCCTGGTCGCACCGACCCATGGGAGACTGCTTTACTTTTGATACCGACGGCTTTTCATTGTTTTCTCGTGACTTTGCTCATCGTGCCCTGAAGAGTCACAGTTGTTCTACCGTTGATGAAACACGTGTCGGCTGGCGCCCTTTGTACTGATGAAAGACATCTTTTGAATTAAAACAACATCTTTTCATTGTTCATTGAACTTTGTTGTTCTTTCTGTGATCTCATTAACAAAATTGTCACGTGTGCACAGGATTTGCTTATAATTGTTCTGGTATGGGCTTTTGCCCACACCTTATACAGGGGTTTTGGGTATTCCCCTGACCTGTTTGCACCGTTAAGCATTGGTTCTTTGTTCTTCTTACTTCATCTGTCCGTTTATCTGCCTTAGCGCCATTTATCCTGTCTCCAAAACCCTCTCTGGTCCATAATTAAAGAGAGGTGTCACATCCATGACCAGCATATACTTACTGGAAATATAGTAGGTCACCAGATCCTATGTGGGGATAAATCACTGAGCGGCCGCCATGATCGGTCAGCCCGGTCATGTGAATTCTGGGAAAACAAAACGGGGGACCCAACCCATCATTATAGACACGAACTACCTAGCGGTTCGTGGAAAAACACTGAACAATAGCGAGAATGAGATTTAGCACCTCGCGGTGGCCAGACAGAATTACCTGAGGGCGAAGAGAAGAATCACTCAATTAGCAAGGTCCCTAACGCCGTATCCGTGTTGGTTCAGAGAACCCACGGAATGGCAGGGCCGTTTATATGCCGGGAAGGAGATGTTCAGCACGTGCACGTAGGCACACGCCTGATGCGTAATGAACCAGGGGTAGCCAGTAAATAAAGACTTTGCCGTCGGCAGCGGTGGCTGCGTTGAAAAAAAACCTGTAGTGTGGATGTACATAACACTGTAAGAGCACACCAAGTTGCAAATATCCATGATATAACAAAGTGGGCCAAAGAATGAAAAATTCATCACTAGCGAGAAACAGTACAAGACAGGAACCTGGTCAGTTCAATACCTGTGAATACACAAATGCGTGCAAGTTCAGACAATTCAGACATCCTATACAGTGATGGAATTGGTTGGCAGGAAAATGCGTACCTCTCGCACAGGAGAATAAAGCGTCCGTGGGCCTTAAGTAAAATAAATCATTAAAACATTAACCGCCCTTCTCACTTAGAAGGGCTAAAAGTTCTGAGGATCAGTCCTCTATGCCTGTGAATGTGCAAATTTGACTAAATTATGTTACAAAATTGGCAACATTGCAAAATTAATTCAGATTAAAGAGTGTGTACCTCTCAGCACAGGACGGTAAGACATCTTGGAGACGCATGTCTCTTAGCACAGAAAGATGGAGTTCATAAAAATTACTATATTCTTGGAAACTAAGAAGCCACATACCTCTCAACACATGAGGGTAAAGTGTCTTGGAGACAAATACCTCTCAACACAGGAGGGTAAAGTGTTTCAGAGAGAAAAAAGGTCAAAATGTGAAGGTCTACAGCAGTCTAGGTACAGAGTGTGGCCAGTTGGGCATGGCTGCTGCCCACTTCATTGAGGCCATTATTGATTGAGTCAAAAAGGGACATCCACTTTGATTCCCTAGTATTCAGTATTTGTCCAATATCATCCCCTCTCGGACCCAGAGTGGCTTTATCCAGAATAAGCCATCGGAGATTCTCAGGGGCGTGTCCCGCTCTTCTGAAGTGATCCACTAGGGGTGCTCCCAGAACCTCACAGCGGATCCGACTGCAATGTTGTAGTATCCTTACTTTAATCTTCTGCTGGGTCTGGCTGATATAAATCAGTCTGCATGGGCATACAATCCCATAAATTACATTACTCGTGTTGCAGTTAGTGTAGTTTTGCAGAATGATCTTGCGTTGTTTCCTTGGTCTGGATAGTCATGGCAGATGCTTTACACTGTCCACAGCGATGGTGGCCAAGAATGGGTGGTAGGTTCCACAGTGATTGGACTGTCACAGGGTCCGGGGGCTCCATAAAAGAAAGGACAATGTGGTCTCAGATACTTTTGGCCTTTTTGTACGAGTGCATGGGGGTGCCTCCTGTTCTATATCGTCCGATATAAGGCCCCAGTGCTTATTGATGACCTTCTTCATTGTGTTACTCCTGGTAGAAAAAGTCGTGACACATATCATCCTCTGGTTGGTTGGATCTGCTCTGTCTCTGGGTTGCAGCAGGATTTCACAGGGACTGAACCACGCACACTTCCTGGCCTTCTTGATCAATCTGTTCGGGTAACCCCGTTCAATCATCCGGTTGGCAAGATCTTCAGACAATTTGCCCTTCGGGCAATTCCTTCGTGTCCGCAGGAATTGTTCAAGTAAATCAAACTATATGTTTTAGTCTGAAGATCTTGCCAACCGGATGATTGAACGGGGTTACCTGAACAGATTGATCAAGAAGGCCAGGAAGCGTGCGTGGTTCAGTCCCCGTGAAATCCTGCTGCAAGCCAGAGACAGAGCAGATCCAACCAACCAGAGGATGATATGTGTCACGACTTTTTCTACCAGGAGTAACACAATCAAGAAGGTCATCAATAAGGACTGGGGCCTTATATCGGATGATATAGAACAGGTGGCACCCCCATGCACTAGTACAAAAAGGCCAAAAGTATCCGAGACCACATTGTCCATTCTTTTCTGGAGCCCCCGGACCCTGTGACCGTCCAATCACTGTGGAACCTACCACCCATTCTTGGTCACCATCGCTGTGGACAGTGTAAAGCATGTGCCATGACTATCCAGACCAAGGAATTCGAGTACAAACAATGCAAAATCATTCTGAAAAACTACACTAACTGCAACACGAGTAATGTCATCTACGGGATTGTATGCCCATGCAGCCTGATTTATATCGGCCAGACCCAGCAGAAGATTAAATTAAGGATACTACAACATTGTAATCGGATCCGCTGTGAGGTTCCGGAAGCAATCCTAGTGGATCACTTCACAAGAGCGGGAAACGCCCCTGAGAATCTCCGATGGCTTGGTCTGGAAAAAGCAACTCTGGGTCCGAGAGGGGGTGATATTTTACAAATTCTGAATACTAGGGTATCAAAGTGGATGTCCCTTTTTGACTCAATCAATAATGGCCTCAACGAAGTGGACAGCAGCCATGCCCAACAAGCCACACTCTGTCCCTAGACTGCTGTAGACCTTCACATTTTGACCTTTTTACTCTCTGAAACACTTTACCCTCCTGTGTTGAGAGGTATTTGTCTCCAAGACACTTAACCCTCCTGTGTTGAGAGGTACGTGGCTTCTTAGTTTCCAAGAATATAGCAATTTTTATGAACTCCATAGTTCTGTGCTAAGAGACATGCGTCTCCAAGAAGTCTTACCCTCCTGTGCTGAGAGGTACACACTCTTTAATCAGAATTAATTTTGCAATGCTGCCTGGTTCTTCCTTTATAACAAACATCGTATATTCAGTAATGGTCACTCCGGTTTTTCCAATGTCTCACCCTCCTGTGCTATAGGTGCACATATGGGCAGCTATGGACAACAACATACGCCGCACATTTGTTAACATCATTTAGTCAAGTATGCACATTCACAGGCACAGAGGACTGATCCTCAGAACTTTTAGCCCTCCTAAGTGAGAAGGGTGGTTAATGATTTAATGTTTTATTTTACTTGTGGCCCGCGGACGCTTTATCCTCCTGTGCGAGAGGTACGTGTTTTCCTGCCAACCGATTCTATCACTCTCTAGGTTGTCTGAATTGTCTGAACTTGCACGCATTTGTGTATTCACATGTATGGATCTGACCAGGTTCGTGTCTTGTACTGTTTCCCGCTAGTGATGAATTTTTCATTCTTTGGCCCACTTTGTTATATCATGGATATTTGCAATTTTGTGTGCTTTTACAGTGTTATGTACATCCACACTACAGGTTTTTTGCCAACGCGGCCACAGCTGCTGGCGGCAAAGTCTTTCTTTACTGGCTACCCCCGGTTTATTACGCATCAAGCGTGTGCCGACGTGCACGTGCTAAGCATCTCCTTGTCGGCATATAAACGGCCCTGCCATTCCGCGGGTTCTCTGAACCAGCACAGACACGGCGTTCAGGACCTTGCTAACGGAGTGATTCTTCTCTTCGCCCTCAGGTAATTCAGTCTGGCCACCGCGAGGTGCTCAATCTCATTCTTGCTATTGTTGAGTGTTTTTCCACGAACAGCTAGGTAGTTAGTTTCTATAATGATGGGTTGGGTCCCCCATTTTGTTTTCCCAGAATTCACACGACCGGGCTGACCGATCATGGTGGCCGCTCAGTGATTTATCCCCACGTAGGATCTGGTGACCTACTATATTTCCAGTAAGTATATGCTGGTCATGGATGTGACACCACTCTTTAATTATCAATTGCTTGTACTGAGGTCTCTGAGCCTGGTTATCTCTTTTGTTTTTTGTAGGGAATCCCTCTGCCGTACCTGTTCTCTTCACTGTGGAGCCCACGCGCCCACATCACCATGAATTATTCACCGTGATACACTCTGTCACGGTAAACCCTTTTGTTTTTAACGCAGCCCTTTCCACAATGTTCCTTTAGTGGTCTTTTTATTTAACTAATTTATCCTACGTATTTGTTCATACCTTAGGTCCTTGGCCCCCACCTCCTACTCGTTCCCCTGTCCTGAGGAAGACCCCCTTCAAGGTTCTCACTATTACCTAGCACTTATTGGGGTCGAAACGTCGACAACCTTCGAACATGCCAGCGCACGACTCAGTTTGAATACATTCACTATGGCTGTTAATACATGGCTTTATAGAAATTGTTAAACATTCGAGGTTTTGATTGTGGCTCCATGTGGAAGCCAGCGATTTGTGTCTGTCTACAGATAAGGGTCGCATGACCAGCACTTTCCTGAATACCTTTTAATCCTGCACGCAATCACACTGACCTTTCCCCCTCACGTTCCCTTTTACTTTTTGGGGCACTAATGTCGTTTTGAACAATAAGGCAATGTTATGTAAGACATAACCTCCTGGTCCCTTGTGATTAAATAACTGTGTACCCACCTGATTGTTTGACTTGCTTTATGTTTTCTCAAATGTCTTTCCCAATTTTTCCTTGGTTTTAATAAATATGTACTGGGACCACTTCTCAATGTACTAAGTGGCAAAAACAGCACACTACTAACTACCACCACAAAATGGCCCCCAGCCACATGGTCACTCACAGGCACAAATCATGGCAAACAATGAACTCAAGCAGGCCTATGTGGCCAGACAAAGGATGCCTGATAAACAACACAGCTTTATTGCAAAACGAAAATCCACATGACTAAAAACAGGTTGGAAAGTTGCACAACAACCACAACAACTCATACACATGCAAAAAAGGCATTTATTTAAAAAACCCAAAAAGTGAAATATACCCCAGAAAAAAACCCAGATTTTGCAATTCAATCCAATGTCATCCATGCCCTAAATGAAAATCAACAGACAACACAGAAACAGTTGTTTCATGCACCCATGTGTACCTCTGGGCCTACTGGCTGAATAGGCCTCACACACACCCAAAAAGTGAACCCCCCAAAAAAACACATTTTACAATTCAATCCAATGCCACCCATGCCCTAAATGATGTTTAAATTCAACACACAACACACAAACAGTTGGTTCATGCACCCATGATGATTGATGAGTACCTCTGGGCCTACTGGCAGACTAGGCCCCAAGCTTGGAGGCCTATGGCAAAAGCATACTGGCTGGTCCCACAAAATAGTTGCCACCACATGGCCAGGCCACCCACAACAACAAGGAAAGGAAGACAAGACAGACAATGCAGGCCTATGGCAAAAGCACAATGCCTGGCTTCACAAAATGGCCACCACCCACATGGCCAGGCCAGCCACAATAACAAGAAAGTGAAGATAAAGGACAGGACCAGGAAGTTGGAGACTCTGGGGAGCTTCCTTCCTCTTTTAAAAAATTTAAAAAAAAGAAAAATGAATCCTCGCTCAAAAAACTACTGCCAAATGACAACATGAGGAGTTTTTTTTTAGCAAAATGAGCAAAATCATCATTTTTTAGAAGGTTTTATGCTGCTCGAGAGATATTCTTTGCTAGATTGCAAATTCTGCGTGTTCGGCATCACAACCTTTACATAAAGTCGTTATCGCGTGCGCGAACACACATATTGAGGGCGCGAAGAAGACAAAAAGTATAAGTCCGCGGTGTCACGCAGTGCGGAGTTGCCAAAACTGCGCAAGCTGAACACCTAGGGTTACCTACTGGCTGAAAAGGCCTATTTATTTAACACACACCAAAAAACTGAAATTCCACCCCAAAAACCACATTTTGCAATTCAATCCAATGCCATCCATGCCATAAATGTTGTTAAAATTCAACTGACAACACAGAAACAGTTTTCATGCACCCATGATGACTACCTCTGGGCCTACTGGCAGACTAGGCCACAAGCTTGGGACTGAAGCCTATGGTAAAAGCAAGCACACTGCCTAACTCCACAAAATGGCCGCCACCCACATGGCCAGGCTACACACAGTAACAAGAAAGTGAAGACAGACAATGAATGCAGGCCTATGGCAAAAGCAGTGCACACAGCCTGGATGGCTCCACAAAATGGCTGCTAGCCAGTAGCTACCCACAACAAAAAGAAATGGAAGACAGACAATACAAGCCTATGGCAAAAGCACATTGCCTTACTCCACAAAATGGCCGCCACCCACATGGCCAGGCCACCCACAAGAAAGTGAAGACAGACAATTAATGCAGGCCTATGGCAAAAGCACACTGCATGGATGGCTCCACAAAATGTACGCTAGCCACCCACAACAAAAAGAAATGGAAGACAGGCAATGCAAGCCTATGGCAAAAGCACACTGCCTGCCTTCACAAAATGGCCGCCACCCACATGGCCAGGCCACCCACAATAAGAAGAAAGTGAAGACAAAGGACAGGACCAGGAAGTTGGAGACTCTGGGGAGCTTCCTTCCTCTTTTAAAAAATGTTAAAAAAAGAAAAATGAATCCTTGCTCAAAAAACTACTGCCAAATGACAACCTGAGGTATTTTTTTTAGCAAAATGAACAAAATCATCATTTTCGAGAAGGTTTTATGCTGCTCGAGAGATATTCTTTGCCAGATTGCAAACTCTGCGTGTTCTGCATCGCGATCTTTACAAAAAGTTGTTATCACGTGCGCGAACACGCATATTGAGCGCGTGAAGAAGACAAAAAGTGTAAGTCCGCGTTGTCGTGCAGTGCGGAGTTGCCAAAACTGCGCAAGCTGAACACCCAGGCTTACCTACTGGCTGAAAAGGCCTATTTGTTTAACACACACCAAAAACTGAAATTTCACCCCAAAAACCAAATTTTGCAATTCATTCCAAATGCCATCCATGCCATAAATTATGTTAAAATTCAACAGACAACACAGAAACAGTTTTTATGCACCCATGATGACTACCTCTGGGCCTACTGGCAGACTAGGCCACAAGATTGGGACTGAAGCCTATGGCAAAAGCAAGCATACTGCCTAACTCCACAAAATGTCCGCCACCCACATGGCCAGGCCACACACAATAACAAGAAAGTGAAGACAGACAATGAATGCAGGCCTATGGCAAAAGCAGTGCACACAGCCTGGGTGGCTCCACAAAATGGCCGCTCGCTAGCCTCCCACACCAAAAAGAAATGGAAGACAGACAATGCAAGCCTATGGCAAAAAAACACTGCCTGCCTTCACAAAATGGCCACCACCCACATGGCCAGGCCATAACAACAATAAGCATAAGCCAAGAGGAACAAAGAAAAGACATGCAGGCTTATATGGAAAAAGCAGCACACTACTAAACTACCACCACAAAATGGCCCCAAGCCACATGGCCACTCACAGTCAAAACAGGCCATGGAAAACAATGAACTCAAACAGGCCTATATGACCAGACAAAGGAGGCCTGCTAAACAACACAGCTTTAATACAAAAATGCAAAAACGAAAATCAACAGGGCTACGAAAGGTTGGAAAGTTACACAGCAAGCACACACACATCCAACAAAGGTATTTATTTATTAACACACACACCCAAAAAGTGAAATACACCCCAACCACATTTAGCAATTCAATCCAATGCCATCCATGTCCTACATGATGTTTAAAATAAAATTCAACAGACACCACAGAAACATGCACCCATGGGTACCTCTGGGCCTACTGGCTGAAATTTCAAAGAAAATCAACTGAGCCCCTACTGAAACTACAGCCCACCCACAACAATACATTTTAAAAACAATGAAAATCCCATAGAAATGTAGGTACAAATAAGCCCCAATCAAACAAACAAGTACACCAATTCTCCAACTTACTTGTAAAATCTCAAATCCAAAAGTCCTCAAATCCAATCCAATGATATGATGCAGCAGACAGACAAAAAGTGATCCTTCCAGCTCCAAATCCAAATGACAGTGAACAGCACATGGACAAAGTACTGGGAGGAGCCTGCCGGACAGGAAAAGGAAGTTGGAGACTCAGGGGCACTTCCTTCCTCTTAAAAAAAGTAAAAAAAAAAAAAAAGGACTCCTTGCACAAAAAACTACAGCCAAATCACAATCTGAGGAGTTTTTTTGAGCAAAATGATCATATTCGAGAAGGTTTTATGATGCTCAAAAGATATTTTTCGCCAGATTGTAGTTTCTGCGTGTTCGGGATCGTGATCTTTACCAAGACTGCTGCCGGAAGTCAGATTGCGCGTCCGAATGACGTGTTTGCGTTCACACACTCTCGTGGGATAGTGCTGCCGGATTCCAAATCTCGTGACGTACGCGAACAGATAGAAAATCGAGTCGGCGAATGCAGAATCACAGTAAGTCATTACCGCGCGCACGAGAATGAATATTGAGCGTGCAAAGAAGAAAAACACCTTCGCTACGTTTCAGATTGAGTAGTATTCGGTAACTACGCTTTCTACGCGAACCACAAAGTTACCAAAACTCCGCAAACTCCGCGAGCGGAGCGTAGTTCACCGCCCAGGGTTAGAATAAACCTTAAACTGGTTGGGTGGTAGATGGGTTTAACAGATCACCTATTCTATGACTTCTAAATGGCCAGAAGAGTAAAGTGGGTAGGAAGAGGAAACAAAAACCAGAGCTGCGACTGCGTGGTCCTGACTTTTGGAAATCCTCAGCTGGTGAATGAAGTCCTTTGTAGGTCAGGGACTTCGACAAGCTGTGGTAGTAGTATCACCCCTCGACCTCTGGGCTACTTTTACCACCCTCCATATTTAGGAAAGTTGATGCGCCCACTCCCTAGTTTCCAACAGAGACCAAGACTTTCAAATTTCACAATCCCAACAGGTTTCAATGATTATCATCTTTGGACAGTTTAGATTGACTTGACACAGGGCTTCATGCAATGGGAGAGGAGAATGGGCAGAAAAGACAGGGCACTGAAAACTCTGTGTCCATTGACTTAAGTACTACTGTCAAAACTCCCCATGAAGAAATTACACAGAAACCACAAATAAACTCCCTTGTGGTGAATAGCAATGCAAGGCCCCCCTCACAGACATTCATACACGAAAATTGGATCAACAAGAAACTAGAACATTGGGATGCTTGTTTTGGAATGTGGCAGGGTTACACAGTCAAATACAGAACACAGAGTGGCTAGAGCTTGTAGATAGATATCACATTATATGTCTCCAGAGACATGGCTTACAGAGAATGTCCATTTAAATGGCTATAGGACATACTTTACTTTGGTCATTCCATCAAACCATGGGAGAGCGAAAGGGGGTCTGTGTACTTATGCAGCCAATACTTTACAATTTACTAATATTACTTTCACCGCTGACAACCCATACTACCAATTACTTGTTTGTAACTCAAAAGGACAGGCTGTTCAAGTTATAATAAATTTTTAGGTCGAGCCTAGAGCTGTGCATGCGCTGTGCTCTGGCGCGACTTTTAGTAAGGGTTTCAGAAAATGCTACCACTGTGGCCTAGAGCTTGAGTGCATGTGCGGGGGCACGCGCTTACGAGCAGAGGCGCCATATGGCTTTCCTCTCTCATCATGGGTCACAGGCCCTGGCTATTCTCTCCACCCTCTGCATTCCGCAGACCTTCTTCAGCCTGCTCTTTCCCTCTCTCGACCCCTCCCTTTAGACAGCGAGGAGGGAAACTGCTCCTGTTTGCAAGCCTCACCACTCACCACTATTCATGCCATGGAAGTATGTCAATAGGGCATGAACAGTGCATTTCATTTCTTGAAAACAAGTGTCCCTGTCTCCCTTTCTACTCTGGGCTGGTCGCTCCTCTGGCCCCCACCTCTAGGCTTCAAGGTCAGAGTCTGCCAGCAGCTTCACTCTGCAGCTCTTCTCTCCTTCTTCTCCCCCCCCTTTTTCAGAGGGGAGGGAAAGGGAGGCTGGGTCCATTGCAAGCTTCTCTACCAGCAGCTTTAGGTATGTCATAGAAGAGGCCACTTTACCCTTAATATGTAGTGCTTACCCCCTCTGTCCCCCGCTCTGTCCTAACACTTATCATCCGGTTCAAAGCTCGCCGTGCTTACGCCCCTGCCCCCCGCTCTGTCCTAACACTGATCATCAGGTTCAAAGCTCACCTTGCTTACCCCCTCTGCCCCCGCTCTGTCCTAACACTGATTATTAGGTTCAAAGCTCACCTTGCTTATCCCCTGCCCCTGCTCTGTCCTAACACTGATCATCAGGTTCAAAGCTCGCCTTGCTTATCCCCCTGCTCTGTCCTAACACTGATCATCAGGTTCAAAGCTCGCCTTGCATACCCCCCTGCCCCCGCTCTGTCCTAACACTTATCATCAGGTTCAAAGCTCGCCGCTGCCCCCGCTTTGTCCTAACACTTATCCTCAGGTGCAAAGCTCACCGTGCTTACCCCCTGCCCCCGCTCTGTCCTAACACTGATCATCAGGTTCAAAGCTCGCCGTGCTTACCCACCTGCTCCCCGCTCTGTCCTAACACTGATCATCAGGTTCAAAGCTCGCCCTGCTTATCCCCCTGCCCCCCGCACTGTCCTAAAACTTATCATCAGGTTCAAAGTTTACCATGCTTACCCACCTGCCCCCACTCTGTCCTAAGATTGATCATGCGGTTCAAAGCTCGCCGTGCTTACCCCACTGTCCCCCGCTCTGTCCTAACACTTATCATCAGGTTCAAAGCTCGCGGTGCTTACCCTCTCTGCCCCTCGCTCTGTCCTAACACTGATCATCAGGTTCTAAGCTCGCCTTGCTTACCCCCCTGCCCCTGCTCTGTCCTAACACTTATCATCAGGTTCAAAGCTCGCCACTGCCCCAGTTCTGTCCTAACAATTATCATCAGTTTCAAAGCTTGCCGTGCTTACCCCCCTGCCCCCCGCTCTGTCCTAACACTGATCATCAGGTTCAAAGCTGCCCGTGCTTACCCGCCAGCCACCCGCTCTGTCCTAACTCTTATCATCAGGTTCAAAGCTCGCCGTGCTTACCCCCCTGCCCCACACTCTATCCTAAAACTTATCATCAGGTTCAAAGTTTGCCTTGCTTACCCCCTGCCCACCGCTCTGTCCTAAAACTGATCATACGGTTCAAAGCTCGCCGTGCTTACACCCTGACCCCCGCTCTGTCCTAACACTTATCATCAGGTTCAAAGCTCACCGTGCTTACCCCCCTGCCCCCGCTCTGTCCTAACACTTCTCATCAGGTTCAAAGCTTGCCTTGCTTAACCCCTCTGCCCCCGCTCTGTCCTAACACTTATCATCAGGTTCAAAGCTCGCCGTGCTTACCCCCCTGCCCCCGCTCTGTCCTAAAACTTATCATCAGGTACAAAGCTCGCCGTGCTTACCCCCTGCCCCCGCTATGTCCTAACACTTATCATCAGGTTCAAAGCTCGCCGTTGTTCTGCTCGATTTTCCCGGCCTTCCTGTGAGGAAAGGTGATTGAATGTGACTTCAGTCTCTTACCATTCAAGTCTAAGGGTTAGAGTAGTGAATGGAGCCTATTTACTAGGCACTTCGACATGATCCTGTGCTCTTCCCCATAGATCAGGGCTTGCACACATAGCCTAGGGGATAGATTCGTTAGTATTAGGGATAACCTGTCCTGTAGTGAGGGTATTTCATGGAGCCGTGCTGAATTCAGGCCTGGTAGGCCTCAAACGGGAGAGACTCCATCTTTCTTTCTGCTCCGGCAGCTTGGGATGCTTCTAGGTCAAATGTAATGTTTTAGTTATGAGGTGTTATTCGCTTGGAGAGAACCGGTTCAGGCCGGCCCTTATCGAAGGATTGTATTTTTCTTCATGCCGAAGACACTACATCAGGCCGGCGGCTGGGAACGTGTCCTTGGTACGAGGAGGTACAAGAATTTGGTGGGCGGCAGGTTACGGGCCGGAATTTTCCATGAGGAAACGCACCTCTATATTAGTGAAAGTCTGAGGCAGTTACATGTTCAGTCCGTAGGCGGCATCTAGCCGTTAGCAGTAAAGCTACTACTTATTCCAGGGAAGACAGACGCCATCTTGAAGGCGGAGAAAAACCGAGAGACAGATACTCTCCTAGCAGAATAGCCAGAGAGGAGAGAGTAGCCGATAAGGAAGAGGTCCCAATGACTCGGAGAAGGGTGAAGGGAACAGCGCATAGTGGTGCAGACGTGTATCCGTGACTGCGGAGGTGTGACTTCCAGGCGAGCCGAGGCACAGACGAGAAGGGAACCTAGATGACCACTGAGTGCAGGCTACATACTACTAAGGTGATGTCGACCCTTTCTTATTAGAGTGCACAACTTAATCTTTCACTTTTCTTTGCAGGTTATGTGTTATATTGTAATGTTATGTGATTGCGTATGTAATGAGTAATAAAAGTACCCAGTTTGTAGTGAACCAACATGTGCTGCGTGTTCTTGTATGAGAGGGTAGCCTATTCTTCTAGTCAGCTGCGGCTACATGAACAGATCTTAACCCTGATCAGGTAAGTGGTAACTGAATAAGAGAGAGAGGAGCCCCTCGAACCGGAGAACAGGCTATGCTCGAACTGGCAGTCCTTGTGTGATCTGATGAATAGTGAGACTGATTCCCTTTTTGTATGTTATGGTGATCATAGGATGAACTGTCGTATGAACTGTCGTCTGGGTAGAGAGGTCTGGATCCGTATGGGATCGCGAGGCCGCCGATTGTGCTGAGACTGCCGTCTGGGTAGAGAGGTCTGGATTTGTATGGGATCGCGAGGCCGCCACTTGTGCTGAGACTGCCGTCTGGGTAGAGAGGTCTGGATTCGTATGGGATCGCGAGGCCGCCACTTGTGCTGAGACTGCCGTCTGGGTAGAGAGGTCTGGATTCGTATGGGATCGCGAGGCCGCCACTTGTGCTGAGACTGCCGTCTGGGTAGAGAGGTCTGGATTCGTATGGGATCGCGAGGCCGCCACTTGTGATACTGTTGTATGGGCAGAGAGGTCTGGATCCGTATGGGATCGCGAGGCCGCCACTTGTGATACTGTCGTATGGGCAGAGAGGTCTGGATCCGTATGGGATCGCGAGGCCGCCGATTATAAGAGGTCTTGGTATGTATGAGTAGGAATTCCCTGTCCTTAGGTGGTAGATATATGTGGTTACCTATTGTAAATAGGCCATAGGGAGGGGGAGGGGGTAACGTTCTGGCTGGGTTAGTGAGGCTCTGATGAGCGGGTTCTATCTGATCCGAAAACCCAAGCAGAACATTTGGCGTCACGAACCGTTTACGAAACCTGTGTGCGTTGTGGTTGTATCGTGTTTGCTTTCGGCGCTGCGTGGTTTCGTTTGTATATTATTTGTATATAATTGTGTATAGTTTTTTTTTCTCTTTCTTTTCCGAGATGTTTTCTAGAAAGTCGAAATCTACTTTTAAGTTGCCCGTTGATATTCCCGGCTGGGATTCAACGCCTTATGAAGCCTTAGCCCGTGAGTGGGCTGATTCTACTGGTTTGAGTGAGAATTGGAATTCTTTTTTGGAGCTGGCGGAGCCGGCTAATGTGATTACTTGTTTACAGAAGGCGCCGGTATCTAAGGGTGATGAGCTTCCCGTTTTGGGGCGCAGAGGTTGGATTGTTCTGTCTGCGTACAGGATTCTGCATGAGAGGTTGTTGAAGTTACAGAAATTGCATAAGGATGTGGAAGCGAACTTTGTTGAGATTCAGAATGCTCATACTTTGTTGCGGTGTCAAAATAAGTTGCTTGCTGACAAACTTGAGACGTACCAAACTATTGCCGAGAGGGCGGCTGTGCGAATTGCTCGTTATAAATACAAGAATCGGCGTGGTCGGGTTTCGACGCGAAAGGTGCGTCTGGTCGTGGCGAAAGCCGGACTGGATTGGAATCCTGATGAATGGGATGGTAATATCTGGAACTCGAGTGATTCTCGTTCCTCGGGTGAGGAGTCTGCCAAGCGCGAGTCCTCTCGCTCCAGCCGTGATTGTAAGTCTGCTTCTTGCGCCTCTGATTGTGCACCCCGTGATTTCGCTCGTCCTTCGAGTGGGGTCGATGCTTCTTACACTGATTGTTCCTCTACGTGTACTGATCGAGCTCCTTGTGCTGCTCGTCCCGCGGTTTCGGTGCATCCAGTTTTTCGGCGGAAGTTGCAGCAGGCTCCCGGTGCTCCGCATGGTATTGCTTTAGACTCTTTGGAGGATTTTACTCAACAAGAAATTGATGATATTTTGATCCAAGGCGAACCACAAGAGGAAGTTCAGACCCAATTGGACAGAGTCATTGAGTGCCTGCGTGAGAAAGGGTGGGAAATCAACCCGGATAAATTACAAGGTCCGTCCCAGGCTGTGAAATTTTTGGGTATTAATTGGCATGAGGGGCACCGAGAAGTGATCCCTCAGGTTAAACAGAAAATTCTTGATTTTGCAGTTCCGAGGAATAGGACAGAAGCCCAAAGCTTCATTGGTTTGTTTGGTTTTTGGCGCCAGCATATTCCTCATTTGAGTCAAATATTGGCCCCTTTGTACCATGTCACTCGTAAAAAGAATGCATTTGAATGGGATAAACCACAGCAAGATGCGTTCAGTCTGGCAAAAGAAGCAATTCAGCATGCTCTGGATTTATGGCCTGTATGTGATGGTGATGTGGATTTGAATGTGTCTGTACAGGGCCTTTCTGCGAATTGGAGTTTGTGGCAGAAACAAGGCAAGAGTAGAGTACCGTTAGGTTTCTGGACCAAAAAGTTACCTGATGCTGGTGAGCGTTATACACCTTTTGAGAAATAGTTACTTGCATGTTATTGGGCTCTGGTGGATACCGAGCAATTGACTTTGGGACATGATATAGTTTAGCGACCTGAAATTCCTATCATGCAGTGGGTTATGAGTTCGCCGAAAACTCACCGAATTGGACACGCTCAAGAGGCGAGTGTGATTAAATGGAAATGGTATATACAAGACAGGGCACGTGTGGGACAAAAAGGAGTTGCATCTTTGCATGAGCAGGTGGCGCGGGCGCCATCGACTGAGACTGAGAGTGAATGTTCCGTACCTTTAGTACAGGAGTCTCCTGTTAAGTGGGGTAGACCTTTTGATGATTTGTCCGCGGAGGACAGAAACCATGTCTGGTTTACGGATGGTTCAGCAAGGTTCATAGGGACGAAACGGCATTGGAAGGCGGTGTCCTATAATCCGATCACACAAAAATTGCTGAGTACAACTGGTGAGGGTAAGAGCAGTCAATTTGCTGAACTCTATGCTGTTTATCAAGTTCTGAAACAGGAGTTACCTGGCACATGTCATATTTTCACCGATTCTTGGTCTACTGCCAATGGACTGGCAGTTTGGTTACCGACTTGGCATTCCCATAGTTGGAAATTGCATTCAAAAGAACTGTGGGGAAAAGAATTATGGCAGGAGATTTGGGAAATGCTCCCACAGAGTACTGTTACAGTCTTCCATGTGGATGCTCATACCCCGATAGACTCTCTTGACAAATTCTTTCATAACATTGCAGATGAGAAATCTAAAATTGCTGAGGCAGTGGTGGACAGGCAAGATTCTGATATTGCGGGATTGGCGAAATGGGACCACCAGAAAGCAGGACACTTTGGAGAGAAAGCCACTAGCAGGTGGGCTGCTGATCGAGGAATTTATATTCCCCTAGATTTAATCAAAAATGTTATTCTACATTGTCCCATTTATCAGCATATCAGGCAGCGCAAAGTGCCCCAAATTGTTAAAGGTCATTTACATCGCGGGAAATTGCCCGCTCAAATTTGGCAGATTGATTACATCGGTCCACTTCCTATGAGTAGGAATTGTCAATATGTTTGCACTATTGTGGATACATACAGTGGCCTGTTGGTGGCCCTTCCCTGTAAGCAAGCTACCCAATTGAATACTATTAAAACATTGGAATTGATTATGATGTATTATGGTGTGCCATTCCAAATTCAATCTGATAATGCATCCCATTTTCGTGGAAGATTGGTACAGGAATTCTGTGTGGAAAACAATATTGAATGGGTGTTTCATATACCATATTATCCACAGGCCTCGGGTCTTGTGGAGAGGTTGAATGGCCTGCTGAAAGATCAGTTACGTAAATTAACAGATGACAAGTATAAGAATTGGCGAGACTTTTTGCCTCAAGCGCTATTGATTTTGAATAACCGTCCTTTTCTAAATGCTGAATCCCCATTTATGCGTTTGTTTCCTCCGAATGTTGATGCTAAGCCCAATGAAATCAGAGAGACTGTGATGTACTGGGAAATTACTCCCGGAGCTTTGGCTCCATGTAGGGCGACCCCAGGGTCGGCAGGTTTTGACTTGCATGCCATGGATGACACCGTTTTAGAAAGTAAGAATCGAGTCATCATTGAAACTGGTGTTGGTGTTCATATACCAACTGGGAATTTCGGATTAATCGCCCCTAGATCGGGGCTGGCTGTAAAAGGCGTTCAGGTGCTTGGAGGAATCATTGACAGTGATTATCAGGGAGAGATTACGGTGCTCCTGCTGAATAGCAGTGAGGTTGACTTACTGATACATCAAACTGACCGAGTGGCTCAATTGCTAATAATGCCTGTTTTCAGTGGTGAGATCACAAAAGGCACTGCCCCAACGTTGCTAACTGTACGAGGCCAGAAAGGTTTTGGCTCCACAGATAATCCTGGGGCCAGAGTTTGGGTGCAGTCGCCTAGGAATCCCCCTGAACAAGCAGAGGTCATTGCAACCGGTCAAGACAACACCATTTTAGTTATGAGACCAGGGAAAGATAGCTGGGAAGCAGTCCCGGCTGACAAATGTTACTTACGAGAATGAATAATGCCTGTATTTGATTCTCTTTCAGATCATTCTTTGGACTGTTGCTGCAGGATGTGTCGGCGTTGGACTCCTTTTGGGCTGGTACGACGAGAGAGTAGGGATCCCATCAACCCGGGCTGAGTTGAGAACCCGAGTGTCGCGTTCCTTCGCTGCGTGGGATTCGTCGTCGAACTTTTGGACTACGTTAGCCAAACGAGTGACTAAAGCCCCTCATTTCTGCTTGACACCGATGAGATCGGTGACTGACATTCTAGCGACTTGTTTAGTTGCTGTCCCTGCTTCATTGGAGACTTTGACTCATATTTTCAATATATCGAATGCTCGCCCCAATGTTCTTCTGGGCGATTTTGCTACCCATGAGTATTGCCCCTTGTGTACTGTATTGTCAGACCCGATACCCCCCATCCAGTCCCAAATAGTTACCTATAATATCACACAGGGTGATTTGTGTTTTTTCCTTACTTGTGATCCTAGTGCGATTTCTGAATGTATGCGTTTAAAATTGAAAGGCGCCACTTCATTCACCGCTCATGAACGAACTTTGTGCCTTCAAAGGACACCGAAAACATGTACTTCTGTTCAGAATAACATGACTTGCAAGAGTTTGGTAGTTACCCCCAGTCATTATCGCACGATGTTACTACCTGCCGGATGGCTTTTCTCATGTGGTAATACTTCCTGGCCATATATCCCTGCAAATATTTCTGGAGGCCCTTGTGCCATTACTAGACTGAGCTTGTTAATGTTTTCATCACATCCGAATGCCAACTCTCGTGTGATTCGAGATACAGTGAGGTTACAGGAGGATTGTGACTCATCTTTGCATTTATATTCCAAGTCTGAATACCTTAGCCTGGCTATTTCAATTGTTGGTGTTCCTGCTTTGGCAGTTTATAATGCCAAATCTATCGGGAAAATGGCCTGCTGGATGGTAAAATCCATTAATCATACTTCTACAGTCCTGTCTGACATGCTATTAGACGCCCAGGGTGAACGTAGAGCTATCTTGCAAAATCGAGCGGCCATTGATTATCTTTTGCTTAAACAGGGACACGATTGTTCTGATTTTGAGGGTCTTTGTTGTTTTAACTTGTCTGATCATACAAAATCCATTCAAGCTCACATTGATAAACTACATGACTTGACAGAAGAAGTAAGAAAAAACATTGACCAGGGCTGGTTTGACTGGCTCTTTAATTGGTTACCTGATTTGCATATGTTACGTCCGATATTAGGAGGTATTCTGGTTACTATCGGCATTTTGATTTCTATCTGTTGCTTTATTCAGTGTATTCCTTCACTACTTCAATTCTGCACACCTGGTACTAGACATAGATCAGTTAGTTTTGTTTCATATTATTCTTCCACAGATATTAGTTCTGTTTAATGAATGTATAATAGACTGAAGTCAAGGGTGAAATGTTCTGCTCGATTTTCCCGGCCTTCTTGTGAGGAAAGGTGATTGAATGTGACTTCAGTCTCTTACCATTCAAGTCTAAGGGTTAGAGTAGTGAATGGAGCCTATTTACTAGGCACTTCGACATGATCCTGTGCTCTTCCCCATAGATCAGGGCTTGCACACATAGCCTAGGGGATAGATTCGTTAGTATTAGGGATAACCTGTCCTGTAGTGAGGGTATTTCATGGAGCCGTGCTGAATTCAGGCCTGGTAGGCCTCAAACGGGAGAGACTCCATCTTTCTTTCTGCTCCGGCAGCTTAGGATGCTTCTAGGTCAAATGTAATGTTTTAGTTATGAGGTGTTATTCGCTTGGAGAGAACCGGTTCAGGCCGGCCCTTATCGAAGGATTGTATTTTTCTTCATGCCGAAGACACTACATCAGGCCGGCCGGCTGGGAACGTGTCCTTGGTACGAGGAGGTACAAGAATTTGGTGGGCGGCAGGTTACGGGCCGGAATTTTCCATGAGGAAACGCACCTCTATATTAGTGAAAGTCTGAGGCAGTTACATGTTCAGTCCGTAGGCGGCATCTAGCCGTTAGCAGTAAAGCTACTACTTATTCCAGGGAAGACAGACGCCACCTTGAAGGCGGAGAAAAACCGAGAGACAGATACTCTCCTAGCAGAATAGCCAGAGAGGAGAGAGTAGCCGATAAGGAGGAGGTCCCAATGACTCGGAGAAGGGTGAAGGGAACAGCGCATAGTGGTGCAGACGTGTATCCGTGACTGCGGAGGTGTGACTTCCAGGCGAGCCGAGGCACAGACGAGAAGGGAACCTAGATGACCACTGAGTGCAGGCTACATACTACTAAGGTGAATTCGACCCTTTCTTATTAGAGTGCACAACTTAATCTTTCACTTTTCTTTGCAGGTTCTGTGTTATATTGTAATGTTATGTGATTGCGTATGTAATGAGTAATAAAAGTACCCAGTTTGTAGTGAACCAACATGTGCTGCGTGTTCTTGTATGAGAGGGTAGCCTATTCTTCTAGTCAGCTGCGGCTACATGAACAGATGTTAACCCCGATCAGGTAAGTGGTAACTGAATAAGAGAGAGAGGAGCCCCTCGAACCGGAGAACAGGCTATGCTCGAACTGGCAGTCCTTGTGTGATCTGATGAATAGTGAGACTGATTCCCTTTTTGTATGTTATGGTGATCATAGGATGAACTGTCGTATGAACTGTCGTCTGGGTAGAGAGGTCTGGATCCGTATGGGATCGCGAGGCCGCCGATTGTGCTGAGACTGCCGTCTGGGTAGAGAGGTCTGGATTCGTATGGGATCGCGAGGCTGCCACTTGTGCTGAGACTGCCGTCTGGGTAGAGAGGTCTGGATTCGTATGGGATCGCGAGGCCGCCACTTGTGCTGAGACTGCCGTCTGGGTAGAGAGGTCTGGATTCGTATGGGATCGCGAGGCCGCCATTTGTGCTGAGACTGCCGTCTGGGTAGAGAGGTCTGAATTCGTATGGGATCGCGAGGCCGCCACTTGTGATACTGTCGTATGGGCAGAGAGGTCTGGATCCGTATGGGATCGCGAGGCCGCCACTTGTGATACTGTCGTATGGGCAGAGAGGTCTGGATCCGTATGGGATCGCGAGGCCGCCAATTATAAGAGGTCTTGGTATGTATGAGTAGGAATTCCCTGTCCTTAGGTGGTAGATATATGTGGTTACCTATTGTAAATAGGCCCTAGGGAGGGGGAGGGGGTAACGTTCTGGCTGGGTTAGTGAGGCTCTGATGAGCGGGTTCTATCTGATCCGAAAACCCAAGCAGAACAGCCGTGCTTACCCCCCTGCCTCTGCTCTGTCCTAGCACTTATCATCAGGTTCAACGCTCGCAGTGCTTACCCCCGCCCCCACTCTGTCCTAACATTTATCATCAGGTTCAAAGCTCGCCGTGCTTACCCCCTGCCACCCGCTCTGTCCTAACACTTATCATCAGGTTCAAAGCTCACCATGCTTACCCCCTCTGCTCCTGCTCTGTCCTGACACTTATCATCAGGTTCAAAGCTCGCCGTGCTTACCCCCTGACCCCCGCTCTGTCCTAACACTTATCATCAGGTTCAAAGCTCACCGTGCTTACCCCCCTGCCTCCGCTCTGTCCTAACACTTCTCATCAGGTTCAAAGCTTGCCTTGCTTAACCCCTCTGCCCCCGCTCTGTCCTAACACTTATCATCAGGTTCAAAGCTCGCCGTGCTTACCCCCCTGCCCCCGCTCTGTCCTAAAACTTATCATCAGGTACAAAGCTCGCCGTGCTTACCCCCCTGCCCCCGCTATGTCCTAACACTTATCATCAGGTTCAAAGCTCGCCGTGCTTACCCCCCTGCCTCTGCTCTGTCCTAGCACTTATCATCAGGTTCAACGCACGCAGTGCTTACCCCCGCCCCCACTCTGTCCTAACATTTATCATCAGGTTCAAAGCTCGCCGTGCTTACCCCCTGCCACCCGCTCTGTCCTAACACTTATCATCAGGTTCAAAGCTCACCATGCTTACCCCCTCTGCTCCTGCTCTGTCCTAACACTTATCATCAGGTTCAAAGCTCGCCGTGCTTACCCCCCTGCCTCTACTCTGTCCTAGCACTTATCATCAGGTTCAACGCTCGCTGTGCTTACCCCCTGCCCCCACTCTGTCCTAACACATATCATCAGGTTCAAAGCTTGCCGTGCTTACCCCCTGCCACCCGCTCTGTCCTAACACTTATCATCAGGTTGAAAGCTCACCGTGCTTACCCCCTGCCCCCCGCTCTGTCCTAACACTTCTCATCAGGTTCAAAGCTTGCCTTGCTTACCCCCTGCCCCCGCTCTGTCCTAAAACTTATCATCAGGTTCAAAGGTCGCCATGCTTACCCCCTGCCCCCGCTATGTCCTAACACTTATCATCAGGTTCAAAGCTCGCCGTGCTCACCCCCCTGCCTCTGCTCTGTCCTAGCACTTATCATTAGGTTCAATGCTCGCTGTGCTTACACCCTGCCCCCACTCTGTCCTAACACTTATCATCAGGTTCAAAGCTCGCCGTGCTTACCCCCTGCCACCCGCTCTGTCCTAACACTTATCATCAGGTTCAAAGCTCGCCATGCATACCCCCTCTGCTCCTGCTCTGTCCTAACACTTATCATCAGGTTCAAAGCTCGCCGTACTTACCCCCTGCCCCCTCTCTGTACTAACACTTATCATCAGGTTCAAAGCTCACCATGCTTATCCCCCTGCCCCCGCACTGTCCTAACACTTATCATCACGTTCAAAGCTCGCCATGCTTATCCCCCTGTCCCCCGCTCTGTCCTAACACTCATCATCAGGTTCAAAGCTCGCCATGCTTACCCCCTGCACCGCTCTGTCCTAACACTTATCATCAGGTTCAAAGCTTGCCATGCTTACCCCCCTGCCCCTGCTCTGTCCTAACACTTATCATCAGGTTCAAAGCTCGCCGTGCTTACCCCCCTGCCCCCGCTCTGTCCTAGCACTTATCATCAGGTTCAAAGCTCGCCGTGCTTACCCCCCTGCCCCCGCTCTGTCCTAACACTTATCATCAGTTTCAAAGCTCACCGTGCTTACCCCCGTGCCCCCCGCTCTGTCCTAACACTCATCATCAGGTTCAAAGCTCACCATGCTTACCCCCCTGCCCCCGCTCTGTCCTAACACTGATCATCAGGTTCAAAGCTCACCGTGCTTACCCCCCAGCCACCCGCTCTGTCCTAACACTTATCATCAGGTTCAAAGCTCGCCGTGCTTACCCCCCTGCCTCATGCTCTATCCTAAAACGTATCATCAGGTTCAAAGTTTGCCGTGCTTACCCCCTGCACACCGCTCTGTCCTAACACTTATCATCAGGTTCAAAGCTCGCCGTGCTTACCCCCCTGCCCCCCGCTCTGTCCTAACACTTCTCATCAGGTTCAAAGCTTGCCTTGCGTACCCCCTCTGCCCCCGCTCTGTCCTAACACTTATCATCAGGTTCAAAGCTCGCCATGCTTACCCCCTGCCCCCGCTCTGTCCCAAATCTTATCATCAGGTTCAAAGCTCGCCGTGCTTACCCCCCTGCCCACGCTGTGTCCTAACACTTATCATCAGGTTCAAAGCTCGCCGTGCTTACCCCCCTGCCTCTGCTCTGTCCTAGCACTTATCATCAGGTTCAATGCTTGCTGTGCTTACCCCCTGCCCCCACTCTATCCTAACACTTATCAGGTTCAAAGCTCGCCGTGCTTACCCCCTGCCACCCGCTCTGTCCTAACACTTATCATCAGGTTGAAAGCGCGCCATGCTTACCCTCTCTGCTCCTGCTCTGTCCTAACACTTATCATCAGGATCAAAGCTCGCCGTACTTACCCCCTGCCCCCTCTCTGTACTAACACTTATCATCAGGTTCAAAGCTCGCCGTGCTTACCCCCTGCCCCTGCTCTGTCCTAACACTTATCATCAGGTTCAAAGCTCGCCATGCTTACCCCCCTTCCCCCCTGCTCTGTCCTAACACTCATCATCAGGTTCAAAGCTCACCGTGCTTACCCCCCTGCCCCCGCTCTGTCCTAACACTTATCATCAGGGTCAAAGCTCACCGTGTTTACCCCCCTGTCCCCGCTCTGTGGTCATTTGAGATGTCATCAGTGATGTCACTGACAATGTCATGAGTGATGTAATATGTGACGTCATCAGCAGTGCATTGCGGGGGCACGAGTTATAGTTAGCTGAACTAACTATAAAAGGTGAATTTCTAGGGTTTTATACGAGGGAAATGTCCAGCTAACTATAACGCCCCTGAAACGTATGGTTTTTTTAGTGAATTTCTAAGGTTTTTTAAATGCCAATTCCTAACTATAACGCCCATGAAACCTTTGTTTTTTTCAGTGAATTGCAAAGGTTTTTTTAAATGCCAATTTCTAACTATAACGTGCATGAAACCTATGGTTTTTTCAGTGAATTTCAAAGGTTTTTTAAATGTTAATTCCTATCTATAACTTATCTCTAAAGATATCATGTTTAATGATTTTCATTGGATTTCTATATTTTTCAATTTCAGTGTGTCAATTTCATTAATTATGTTCTTTTGAAATTCTTTTTTATCACCATTTTTAAAATGTATTTATTTAATTAGTTCTTTTAAAAAATAAAAAATATTATTTGTTTTTATTGGGTTTTTCAAACATATTTTTTTATATTTTTAAAAATATTTCTTTAACTATATGTTCAAAACTTTATTTTACATATTTTTTTCAATGTTTTTGGATCCGCGCACCCTATGCGCACCGTTCTTGATCCCTACGCGGAAGCATCCGCGCACGGTATGTGTTGGGTACGTGTTTAGTGCGCGATCGCAATGCGACAGGTATGCGATTCCCAGCCTATACGCGACACGTTCGATGTACTGAACGTGACGTTTACGTGCTTCCGCGATGCGTCATCTGCGTCTATGACGCGGTAGGTGTGCGGATCCCGCAAACTATTTAACATTTAAAAAAACATATATATATGTATTTCATGTGGATTTTAATTGAAGACAAACTCTAAACTAGTCTTAAAACTAATATATTTTTACATCTAATCCTATAATTTTTTTTAATTCAATTTCGCGGATACGCGCTGGGTTCGTGCTGCGTAAGCGCAGGGTGCGCGGATCCGATGTGACCTACAAAAAAATAGATTTTATTGGTTCATTACACTTCCTGTTCTAACTATTGAAAGACCCCACCCAATTCAATCATTCTTCTTTGACCTTCTTTGGAGGAGCATCTCTTTGCAGAGAAGAAGATTTTTTAGGCTAAGTTTACACTTAACTCTAACTTTTTTCAACTAAAAATGGCTTCAGGGCAGAAGGCATCACCTGCATCTCCTCATACATCTGAGGATTAATTTTTGGAGGAGGAAGCACGCAAAGAACATTTTTCTTCAGTGGTGTGGAATTTTTTTCTTTTCCCGAGGGGCAGAATAAGACCAATGCCACCTTGGTCACATGCAAGATTTGCAAAAGAGTGCTGTCGTGAGGGGATCCTAACAAGAAATACTCGTGCGGCACGGCTAGTATGATGAAGCACATAAGGACGCTTCATCCAAACAATCTTGCACGAGAAGAGTACAAACGGATGAGAAACACTCCTGCTCCTGCGCCTTCCACCTCATCACAGCCGAGCACTTCAAGAGTGCATCCATCAGCCCAAAATTTGGACATCCGTCCTCAATTTCAATATTTAAAAGTGCTCTGCACTAAAGTGCAATGCGACTTTGTGCTACGGTGAGCAGTCGATCGATCTGATCAGCCGCCGGCAAGAAAGTCACATTTGCTATTTTTTTTTTTTTTTATTGTTCCCTGAAGTTCATTGTTTGGTTCCTTCTGTTTTGTTTTTGGGGTTTTTTTTGGCAGAAAAACCAAAAAAAATAAAAAATTGTTCAGAAAACCCCCCAAAAAATATAAAAGAAGAAAGAAGAAAAATAAAAGTTCATGTAAGAACTAACTTTCCTGGTTTAAAAAAAAGCTAAATTTCTTTGTTAGTGTGTGAAAGTTTAGATGAATGTATGTGTAGTACGTAATTGACTGAATGAATGCATTAGTAGCGTATGGTGAATGTATAAGTGCAGAACTATGAGGAAGTGCTGCAGCATCACACAGTAACCTCTTTAACTGCAGTGTACTGTAGTACTTCTGAAGCACAGGGATGCAACATATGTACATAAATATGTTGCAAATCTATGCTTCTCTCTGCACGGCTGCTTAAACTGCAGCCATGTGGTGACACAGGCACCCTTGCACCATAGTGCAAGGATATCTGTGTCATGTGCTGTTTGTTTTTGTGCAGTAAGACACACCTTCCTGCACAAAAACAATCAGTAAAGGCATTCTTCTCCTTCAATGTATGCTTAGCATTGTAGCATGCATTGAAGATATAAAAATGTGGAGAAATGAAAACAATTTTCCTTCTTGTGCTTTCCTACACCAATTTTAGAATGGTGCAGCATTCACACACATATTGAAATTTATAATTTCTGACAAATCTAGACATGTATCTTGTTCTATGAGTATTCAGTGCCATTATGCACAACAACACTTATAGAACACCCTTTCAACGCAAACTGATGTGCATAATGAGGTTGTATTTACATGCAGTATAAAAAGTGCACAGAGTGCCTTTTCCTCTCTTTGTACATATGAAAAAGTGTCTTGCGCAATAACTATGTTACAAAAAAAGACATATTTCCAGTTTTAAAATTCCTTGCGAATGATAGAAGGTAAGCACAGAGTTTTGTCTGCAAAGATATTCAAAGAAGAATGATTGAAATGATTGTGATCCTTCAATAGCTACAATGGGAACCCCTCAAATCTCTTTTTTTGCAGGTCACATGATATCTGATTATGGTCGATTTTAAAACTACATAGGTATAAACAGAGTGTTTTTAGAAACGTGTTTCAACTTTGTAGCTTCTTGCAGAACTCCTCATTCTGCATATTGAGACTCAGTTAAACTTACCTTCACAGTAATAGGAATAAAAAACATTTTATTCAGATTTTCATTGCAATCTAAATTCATATAAATTGCTTATTTTTAAATTTGGATCTGTGAAAGAAAAGGAAAAACAAAATATAACATGTAATAATAAATTTTTTACAACACAGCATAATTTCCACAAAGTAATTTGTTTGCCTTTTTTGCTGTTCTCAGAATATATTGAATTTCACTAAAAATAGTGATTTCAATCGTACTCATCACTTAATAGCGGGCAAAAAAAATCACTCAGAAAGATTGTTAAAAAAAAACAACATGCTATTCTCAGCAACATACCACAAGATACAAATCACAGGTATATAAAATGCTTATGGCTAACAAAATGTTATAAGTCTAACTTACAAAAACTGTAAATGTTGTCGCTTTAAAATATTCACCGAATCTAAGGATGAATTTTTGGAGGAGGCACCACGCCCACAACTTTTTTCTTCAGTGCTGTGGAAATGTTTCACTTTTCCCGAGGGGCAAACAAAGATCAATGCACCTTGGTCACGTGCAAGATTTGCAAAAGAGTTCTGTTGCGAGGGGATCCTAACAAGAAATACTCGTACGGCACGGCAAGTATGATGAAACACCGAAGGACCCTTCATCCAAACAATCTTGCAGGAGAAGAGTGAAAACTGCTGAGAAACACTCCTATTCTGTATCTGTAAAAAATAATCACAAATAAATGTATTTTAATAACTTTCAAATTGATACTATTCCATTACTGTACAAACACATTTCATATAAAAACTGACTAAGAAACTATAACCCTGAACCACAAGTGTGACGATGGTTAAAACACTACATGCATAGTGCATACTACTTTGAAGCAGTTCATGCCCTAAAGCCTACCTCACTAAAAGACTACATGCTAACTGACTGAATAAATACACTACTATAATGAGACACACTGGGTGAGTAACAAGGTGTTTGCTAGAAGTGTATGAATACTGACTGGGGAATTGAAGGTGTGAAAGACAACTATGTAGGTGGTTAGAGGTCTGCATGCATAGTGAACAGGCATTTGAAGCAGTCTATGTGCTAAGGCCTGGCTCACTGCATGAGTACTTGGGAACTGATGGAATGATTAGAGTACAGCAAAGAGAGTGCCTGGGTGAATTTATAAGTGGTTGGCTTTTGACACAGTGAATGGATTAGTACTTGGTACTGAATGGGTCACTAGAGGAGTGCAAAGGGAGTGACAGGATGTTTGCTGGACTATATGGATACTGACTATCAATCAATCAATCACGGCATTTGTAAAGCGCGCTACTCACCCGGGAGGGTCTCAAGGCGCTGGGGGAAGGGGAAATGTCACTGCTCGAACAGCCAGGTCTTGAGCTGCTTCCTGAAGGAGAGATGGTCTTGGGTTCGCCGAAGGTGGGTGGGTAGGGAGTTCCAAGTCTTGGCTGCCAGGTAGGAGAAGGATCTTCCTCCAGCGGTGGCTCTGCGGATGCGTGGAACGGTGGCGAGGGCATGGCTGGTCGATCGTAGCTGGCGGGTGGGCGTGTAGAAGGTCATGCGGTCGTTGAGGTACTTGGGGTCCAGGACGTGGGGAGCCAGTGCAGGTCTCTTAGGTGTCCGGTGATGTGGCTGTGTCGGGGGATGTCCAGGATGAGTCATGCGAGGCGTTCTGGATGCGTTGGAGTCTTTTTTGAAGTTTGGCTGTCGTTCCGGCGTAGAGGGTGTTCCCGTAGTCCAGTCGGCTGGTGACGAGTGCTTGGGTGACGGTCTTCCTGGTTTCGGTGGGGATCCATCTGAAGATCTTGCGGAGCATGCGCAGGTTGTTGAAGCACGAAGATGTGACGGCGTTGACTTGTCTGGTCATCGAGAGCGATGAGTCCAGGATGAAGCCGAGGTTGCATTCGTGGTCTGCTGGTTTGGGAGCGGTGCCCAGGGCCGGGGGCCACCAGGAGTCGTCCCAGGCGGAGGGTGATGATCCCAGGATGAGGACCTCCATCTTGTCCAAGTTCAGTTTGAGGCGGCTGTTCCTCATCCAGTCGACGACGTCTTTCATCCCTTCGTGTAGGTTGGCTCTGGCGGTGGTGGGGTCGTTGGTGAGGGAGAGGATCAGCTGGGTGTCGTCGGCGTAGGAGATGATGTTGAGGTTGTGTTGGCGTGCGATGGCTGCGAGGGGGCTCATGTAGACGTTGAAGAGGGTTGGAGTGAGTGAAGATCCTTGTGGTACGCCTCAGATGACTTCGGTGTCCTCGGATCTGAAGGGGGGGAGGCGGACTCTCTGGGTTCTTCCGGCGAGGAACGAGATGATCCATTCCAGTGCTTTCTCTCGGATTCCAATGTTGCTGAGGTGCTTCACTAGGGTGCGGTGGCAGACTAGGGAATTGAAGATCTGAAAGACAAGTGTAAAGTATGTTAGAAGACTGCATGCATACTGCATAGACATTTGAAGCAGTCTACGTGGTAATGTATGGTTCACAACATGAGTACTTGGAAACTGACTAAATCATCAGACTACTGCTAGGACCGTGCCTGGGTAAATCTTTTACATTTTCAGTTCTGGCACAGCGAAGAGAATAGTACATGGTTCTGCACTTTAGTGTCAAACCCTGACTAATTTTATCAATGCATAAGCAAAGAATAGCTTCTAAAGCTACTAAAACTTGACAACATGACCGGTTTAAAAACAGTTATCTGTCAGCAAATACACGATGTTACCAAATGCTTCTATCACAATCCTTACCCAAATGCACCCAGACTCACAGTGTGATTTTAGACAAGCAACACTATCCTAGGAGTTTACCAAAACTCATTCACTAGTCTAGAAGAGGTAAGGGTACTGCACACAATCTACATATTTAAGTACAGCACATTAGTGTCAAAGCATGACTCATTTAATCAACGCATAAGCAAAGACTGGCTTCTAATGCTACTAAAACTTGACAACATGACAGGTTTTAAAAGAGTTATCTACCAGAAATTCATGATGTTACCAAATGCTTCTCTCACAGTGGTTCCCAAATGCACACAGACTCACAGTGTGATTCTAGACAACAACCACTATAACTAGGAGTTTACCAAAAAACATTCACTTCTGTGGAAGTGATAAGGGAACTGCACACAATCTACATATTTAAGTACACCACATCAGTGTCAAAGCATGACTCATTTAATCAACGCATAAGCAAAGACTGGATTCTAATCCTACTAAAACTTCACAACATGACAGGTTTTAAAACAGTTATCTGTCAGCAAATACATGATGTTACCAAATGCTTCTCTCACAGTGATCCCAAATACACACTAACTCACAGTGTGATTCTAGACAAACTATCCCTAGGAGTTTACCAAAACTCATTCACTACAGTGGAAGTGGTAAAGGAACTGCACACAATCTACATATTTCACGACTACACTTTAATGTCAATGCCTGACTAATTTAATCAACGCATAAGCAAAGACTGGCTTCTAATGCTACTAAAACTTGACAACATGACAGGTTTTAAAACAGTTATCTGTCAGTAAATACACGATGTTACCAAATGCTTCTCTCACAATCCTTACCCAAATGCACACAGACTCACAGTGTGATTTTAGACAATCAACACTATCCTACGACTTTAGGAAAACTCATTCACTACTGTGGAAGGGGTAAGGGGACTGCACACAATCTACATATTTAAGTACAGCACATCAGTGTCAAAGCATGACTCATTTAATCAACATATAAGCAAAGACTGGATTCTAATGCTACTAAAACTTCACAACATGACAGATTTTAAAACAGCTATCTGTCAGCAAATACACGATGTTACAAATGCTTCTCTCACAGTGGTTCCCAAATGCACACAGACTCACTGTGTGATTCTAGACAAACAACACTATCCCTTGCACTATACCAAAACACATTTCTTCATCTAGAAGTAGTACTACATTTTAGTATAGAAACATACCATAACTCATTTCACAAATTCATAAACAATGACTTGTTTCTAATTCTACCAAAATATAAAAACTGCACAGTTATCTGTTTAGAAACACATGAAAAAGACACATGCTTATCACAGAATGGTTTCTACATGCACACACATTGTAGAGAAAAAAAGTACTCCCTACACTTTAGCAGGAAAAATACATTAGTCTGATTAAAATCAAAATAGTCTACATTCATCCCCTCACAATTAAATAACTCATCTTTCAAGTTCTTTTGTAGATTAAGAAGTATATCAATCACTCACCATATTTTCTTTTACAGAATCTCTGCACTGTGCACCTCCCAGCAAAAGCAAAGAATGAAAAAGTTTCCCTTTCATTTTCCACACATATACATGTAAACATCAAATTACAATCCTTCGCACATAAATTCAAAAGCAAACACACATTTCTATTAGTTAAACATTTCAACCCTTTCCAACTGAAATACATTTCAACTCTTCCTCCAATCTGCCTTCTGCCTGTTACCATAGAAACAGGTCATGGAACATTGCACTGAGCTCACAGGTCACAAGTTCAGCACACAATGTTCCTACACAAGACAGGAAGTGTGCTTGACTTTTCAACATATCAGCTTATCATATATAATGTTCCTTACAATCTGTTTTTGTTAACCAATAACAATCATACCTTTAAAAAACTGAAATATACACCCTACCTTTCAATGTAGAAAGTTGTCATAAAATGATTTCTTGTCATTTTTCAAAAAACATTGCCGTGGATCCTCGCACCCGCCACGAGCATTTCCCCGGGTTTTTTTTTTTTTTTTTAAAAAGGGGGCCCCAGGGGGTCCTTCTGGGACCCCCTAAGCACCTCTAGAGGGTCAGAGTATTTCCACTCTGCCCCCTTTATATGTTTTACACACTTATTCCCCTTGCATCTTCAGCCTCGCTTCTACCGAGGCTGAAAATGGCCGCCAACAGTTCCTGGTTTCGAATGTAGAGAGACACTTGACAGCCAATTAGCATTCAGCGCGCGATCGGGAAGGTGGCCGCTCGGTTCGGGGAGGGTGCGCTTACGGTGCGGGTACGGTCCGCGGATCCTCCGCGGCCATAGATATCACTAACTTTTTTACCCTAATTTTCTCAGGAACTACTGAACAGATTCACACCATATATGCAAAAGGCATGAGTCCGAACTGAGGACTACCTTTTTGCCAAATTTGGTGTCATTCCGTTCAGCGGTTCGGGCTGTAGCTGCGACAACAGATCCTATGGGAAATTGCATGGGGAAAACGCGTTTTGGGACCCCCCTTTTTTCTCGGCATGGAGGGCAGTGGCAGCACATCAGACCATGCATGGCAGGAGGGAGGAGGCTAGTCCATGGATTCAGACAACAACTGAGGATAGGGAGGAGGTGGATGGGGCAGCAAGCTAACTTTTCAGAGAAGGTGGGTATTAGGAACTTTATTGTTTTTAAAATGTGTGTCTGTGCGAACTACTTAAAATATGAACAAGTATGCAGCATAATCTCACTTTTATTCAGGAAGAAGAGGACGTTTGTGACTGTGACTCCGGGCTTGGAATTGGGGTAGGGACATGGACTCGGATAACAGAGGACAGGAGGGACATGGAGAGGTGTACCAAACTGACCCTACAGGGCAGGCATCAGGGTTTGCAGCAGCACAATACACCACACAGGGCATGCGGGACAGGAGTGCAGCACAACAATTCATAGAAAGCAATAGGGAGGGGACAGGACCATGCACATGGACAATAGAGAACAGAGGGGAAAGAGGCAATGGTAGCTAGCTGACCATAATGGACAGATAGGAGAGAAAGCTGCAGCATAACAGACCATAAAGGGCAGGAGGGACGGATCAGGGGCATTACAATGGAACAGACAAGCCAGGAGGGAGGGAATAGGGGTCTGCACATGGAAACAGAGGGCTGGGGGCAAGCGGGCAGGGCAGGAGCAGCAAGATGACCATGGAGGTCAGGCAGGATGGGCACTAGAAACAAGACACACCATGGAGAGCAACAGTGAGACTATGATGGCATACACACAGACCATGGAGGGAAGGTGGGAAGGGGTCAGGGGCAGCTAGCTGGCCACACAGGGAAGGTGGGAGGGGCCATGGCAGCACAGAAGACCATGCATCACAAGTGAAAGGGTTAGTTGCAGCACAATGGCTATGATGCGCAAGAAGGAGGGTGCAGGGACATGCACAAATGACCATGGAGGATAGAAGGGAGGGTCAGAACCTGGGCACAGACAAGAGAGTTCAGGGGAAGGGGTCTCACAACAGACCGCGCGGGGCAGGCAGGAGGAGCAGTTGCAGCACAACAGACCAGGGAGGGCAGAAGGGGTTGGCAGTAAAATGGACCATGGAGGACAGGAGGAAGGGGATAGGGGCATGGCATGTGGACAGGCAGGGTGGAGGTGGCAGGGACAGGTTACAGTCATCTGACAATGCTAGGCAGGTGGGAGGGGAGTGGCAGCTCAACAGAACACTCAGAGTAGATAGGAGTGGCAGGTCCATGGAACATGGTGGGCAAAAAGGATGGAGCAGGGGCATGCACAAAAACATCGGAGGGCAGGGGAAAGGAGAATAGGGGCAGCAAGCTAAGCACAGAGGCTAAGCAGGAGGTCAATGATGGGCCATAGAATTGGGCAATGGAGGGCAGGAGGAGTGGACTGGTACATCATGCTAAATGGAGGGCAGTGGCAGCACATCAGACCATGTATGGCAGGAGGGAGGAGGCTAGTCCATTGATTCAGACAACAGAGGATAGGGAGGAGGTGGATGGGGCTGCAAGCTAACTGTTCAGAGAGGGTGGGTATTAGGAACTTTATTGTTTTTAAAATGTGTGTCTGTGCGAACTACTTAAAATATGAACAAGCATGCAGCATAATCTCACTTTTATTCAGGAAGAAGAGGACGTTTGTGACTGTGACTCCGGGCTCACTTGGCAGAAACACCCCCTGACCCTCCACCCCCATCGCAAAATGTAATGCCAGTGAAAAGGGTAGGTGGACACAGTGTTATATAGAACATAGTCCTGAGAGCACGATTGAAAATGAAAACTAGATATAGTATATGGTATAAACTGTGCACCAAAAAGTGTGATATAAGATGAACCGGGGCGTGAAATATAATATTCAATACATTGTACGCAATGACAGATTCATTGGAGAGCGTGAGATAGCAGAGGCACTAGCGCGTGCTATGCGATATGCGCCTCGTAGTGTAATATGCACAATGCAGTGTTGTGTAACCTAACTAGTCTCTAAAGTTGTAATATAAAATATGTGCTGGGGAGTGCAACGTTGCATATGCACTGTGACAAAGATATGGATCCCAGATTGTAATATGTATGGCATAGCGCTGTGCGTTATAACATAGGCATCGAGGAAGGCACGTTAGATGGGGCAATATAACCCGTGCGAAGGCAAGTGTGGCATGACATATTCACGGGGTGGTGTTACAGTGCACATGGGCTAGAGAGTGTCATAGCATACGCACAAGCTGGTGGAATACAACACAGAGGTGTGTGGCACTCGGCGGGCACTGGTGGGTGTAACACAGCATTGGGCTCAGCCAGGAGCATGCTGTAACTCTCAAGTGAGGTTTGTCTCCTTTCCAGAGAGTAAAATAAAAAGTATTACACATCCGGCGGTGGATGTCTGTTTTATTAACCGTGAGGGGGGTTTCTTGAATAGTTTTGTCAGATTTTTGTCGAATCCCCTTTGAATGGCTTGGTGTGCGTGTATATTAAATGTGCCCGTCAATAGCTACCCATGTTTGTATAAATACATGACAAGGGTGTCTACTTGGAGAGTACCCACCGGCGGGGACGCCGGGATTAGGCACGGTAGGGCGTCAGACACGTCAGAGCTTCCAATAAATTAGAAAAAGAAGGGGGCCACACAGCCCTCTTTCTTAAAAAAAATTACATAAATAAAAGACCGGCATCTCGTCGGAGGCCATGCCCCCTCCTTGCAGCACTCTGCAAACGCTCCCCCTGGCCAGTTGTAAGATGGGGAATTAATTCTCCTTCAATACTGAGGGTCCCTGAGGGCCAACTAGCCCAACAGTTATCTCCAATATGCGCCAGGGAGCTGTGTTGCAGCGGGATAGTTTGACCCTAGGGACCCTTACGGTTCAAGGGGACTTAATCTCTCAACTTAGAACGGACACAGGGTGCGTTTACACAGTGGTGAAGAGAGGGGACGGGGCCTGAGATGACGTGTGCAAACAGGCCTTGTGGTGCGTTTTAAGTTGGGGAAATAATTCCCTTTCAATCCTGAGGGACCCTGGGGGCCAACTAGCCCACCAGGTGCTTCCAGTAAGCGCCACTGCTCTGCGTTGCAGAGAGGTGGTGCAGGCCGTGCCCCTTTTCACACCTCTCTGCAATGGCACTTACTGGACGTATCTAGTGGGCTATTTTGCCCCTAGGAACCCTCAGGATTCAAGGGGACTTAATCTCCCAACTTAAAAAACGGCCACAGGGCGTGTTTACACAGTGGGGAAGGGAGGGGACGGGGCCTGAGGAGACGTGTGCAAACACGCCCTTTGGCACGTCTTAAGTTGGGGAAATAATTCCCCTTCAATCTTGAGGGCCCCTGGGGGCTAACTAGCCCACCAGGTGCTTCCAGTAAGCGCCACTGAGCTGCGTTGCAGAGAGGTGGTCCAGGCAATGCCACTTTTTACACCTCTCTGCAACGCAGCTCTGTGGTGCTTACTGGAGGTACCTAGTGGGCTAGTTGGACTCTAGGGACCCTCAGGATTCAAATGAACTTAATCTCCCAACTAAAAACAGCCACAGGGCGTGTTTACCCAGTGGTGAGGGGAAGGGACGGGGCCTGAGTTAACGTGTGCAATCACGCCCTGTGGCTCGTTTTAAGTTGGGGAAATAATTCCCCTTCAATCCTGAGGGACCCTGGGGGCCAACTAGCCCACCAGGTGCTTCCAGTAAGCGCCACTGCTCTGCGTTGCAGAGAGGTGGTGCAGGCCGTGCCCCTTTTCACACCTCTCTGCAATGGCACTTACTGGACGTACCTAGTGGGCTATTTTGCCCCTAGGAACCCTCAGGATTCAAGGGGACTTAATCTTCCAACTTAATAAACGGCCACAGGGTGTGTTTACACAGTGGGGAAGGGAGGGGACGGGGCCTGAGGTGACGTGTGCAAACACGCCCTTTGGCGCATTTTAAGTTGGGGAAATAATTCCCCTTCAATCTTGAGGGCCCCTGGGGGCTACCTAGCCCACCAGGCGCTTCCAGTAAGCGCCACTGAGCTGCGTCGCAGAGAGGTGGTCCAGGCCGTGCCACTTTTTACACCTCTCTGCAACGCAGCTCTGTGGCACTCACTGGAGGTACCTAGTGGGCTAGTTGGACCCTAGGGACCCTCAGGATTCAAATGAACTTAATCTCCCAACTAAGAACAGCCACAGGGCATTTTTACCCAGTGGTGAAGGGAGGGGACGGGGCCTGAGTTAACGTGTGCCAACACGTCCTGTGGCGCGTTTTAAGTTGGGGAAATAATTCCCCTTCAATCCTGAGGGACCCTGGGGGCCAACTAGCCCACCAGGTGCTTCCAGTAAGCGCCACTGCTCTGCGTTGCAGAGAGATGGTGCAGGCCGTGCCCCTTTTCACACCTCTCTGCAATGGCGCTTACTGGACGTACCTTGTGGGCTATTTTGCCCCTAGGAACCCTCAGGATTCAAGGGGACTTAATCTCCCAACTTAAAAAACGGCCACAGGGCGTGTTTACACAGTGGGGAAGGGAGGGGACGGGGCCTGAGGTGACGTGTGCAAACACGCCCTTTGGCACGTCTTAAGTTGGGGAAATAATTCCCCTTCAATCTTGAGGGCCCCTGGGGGCTAACTAGCCCACCAGGTGCTTCCAGTAAGCGCCACTGAGCTGCGTTGCAGAGAGGTGGTCCAGGCAATGCCACTTTTTACACCTCTCTGCAACGCAGCTCTGTGGTGCTTACTGGAGGTACCTAGTGGGCTAGTTGGACTCTAGGGACCCTCAGGATTCAAATGAACTTAATCTCCCAACTAAAAACAGCCACAGGGCGTGTTTACCCAGTGGTGAGGGGAAGGGACGGGGCCTGAGTTAACGTGTGCAATCACGCCCTGTGGCTCGTTTTAAGTTGGGGAAATAATTCCCCTTCAATCCTGAGGGACCCTGGGGGCCAACTAGCCCACCAGGTGCTTCCAGTAAGCGCCACTGCTCTGCGTTGCAGAGAGGTGGTGCAGGCCATGCCCCTTTTCACACCTCTCTGCAATGGTGCTTACTGGACGTACCTAGTGGGCTATTTTGCCCCTAGGAACCCTCAGGATTCAAGGGGACTTAATCTCCCAACTTAAAAAATGGCCACAGGGCGTGTTTACACAGTGGGGAAGGGAGGGGACGGGGCCTGAGGTGACGTGTGCAAACACGCCCTTTGGCACGTTTTAAGTTGGGGAAATAATTCCCCTTCAATCTTGAGGGCCCCTGGGGGCTTACTAGCCCACCAGGCGCTTCCAGTAAGCGCCACTGAGCTGCGTCGCAGAGAGGTGGTCCAGGCCGTGCTACTTTTTACACCTCTCTGCAACGCAGCTCTGTGGCGCTCACTGGAGGTACCTGGTGGGCTAGTTGGACCCTAGGGACCCTCAGGATTCAAATGAACTTAATCTCCCAACTAAGAACAGCCACAGGGCATTTTTACCCAGTGGTGAAGGGAGGGGACGGGGCCTGAGTTAACGTGTGCCAACACGTCCTGTGGCGCGTTTTAAGTTGGGGAAATAATTCCCCTTCAATCCTGAGGGACCCTGGGGGCCAACTAGCCCACCAGGTGCTTCCAGTAAGCGCCACTGCTCTGCGTTGCAGAGAGATGGTGCAGGCCGTGCCCCTTTTCACACCTCTCTGCAATGGCGCATACTGGACGTACCTAGTGGGCTATTTTGCCCCTAGGAACCCTCAGGATTCAAGGGGACCTAATCTCCCAACTTAAAAAACGGCCACAGGGAGTGTTTACACAGTGGGGAAGGGAGGGGACGGGGCCTGAGGTGACGTGTGCAAACACGCCCTTTAGCGCGTTTTAAGTTGGGGAAATAATTACCCTTCAATCCTGAGGGCCACTGGGGGCTAACTAGCCCACCAGGTGCTTCCAGTAAGCACCACTGAGCTGCGTTGAGAGAGGTGGTCCAGGCCATGCCAATTTTTACACCTCTCTGCAACGCAGCTCTGTGGCGCTTACTGGAGGTACCTAGTGGG
This sequence comes from Triturus cristatus, assembly GCF_964204655.1. Lineage (NCBI taxonomy): Eukaryota > Metazoa > Chordata > Amphibia > Caudata > Salamandridae > Triturus > Triturus cristatus. The sequence goes on from NC_140584.1 coordinate 224,550,917, forward strand.
CTAGTTGGACCCTAGGGACCCTCAGGATTCAAATGAACTTAATCTCCCAACTAAAAACAGCCACAGGGCGTGTTTACCCAGTGGTGAAGGGAGGGGACGGGGCCTGAGATAATGTGTGCAAACACGCCCTGTGGCGCATTTTAAGTTGGGGAAATAATTCCCCTTCAATCCTGAGGGAGCCTGGGGGCTAACTAGCCCACCAGGTGCTTCCAGTAAGCACCACTGAGCTGCGTTGCAGAGAGGGCGTCTAGGCCGTACCCCTTTTTACATCTCTCTGCAACGCAGCTCTGTGGCGCTTACTGGAGGTAACTAGTGGTCTAGTTGGACCCTAGGGACCCTCAGGATTCAAGGGGACTTAATCTCCAAACTTAAAACGGCCACAGGGCGTGTTTACACAGTGGGGAAGGGAGGGGATGGAGCCTGAGGTGACGTGTGCAAACACGCCCTGTGGCGCGTTTTAAGAGGTAGTTTTAATCCCCTGCCCTATTATATACCAGGGTCTTACAGAGGAGGTCATGCTAATCACAGGGGGACCCCAACGCATAGTGTTCCCTAGTGTATGTAGGTGTTTTCACTGTATTCTGAGTGTCTTTTAACATATCACTGGCTCTTGGACTGGTTAGTCAGACTCAGTTTCCACCAGTATCCATCTGAAAAAGTTGAGGGTACAGGATGATTTTGCAACAAGGCTTCTTTCTGCTCTTCTGTTTTTTCTTTCTGCATGTTATCCTTCTTCCTGCACTTTTCTTCATCTTTGAGAACTTCTGTTGCTTCTTTCTGCATTTCTTTTTTTTCTTTCTGTTTTTTCTCCTTTTTTCACATGTCCTATCTCTGTAGGCATAGTTAGAAATTAGCATTTAAAAAACCTTTGAAATTAGCTGAAAAAACCATAGGTTTCAGGCACGTTATAGTTAGGTATTAGCATTTAAAAAACCTTAGAAATTCACTGAAAAGAACATAGGTTTCAGGGGCGTTCTAGTTAGCTGGACTTTTCACCCGTACAAAACCATTGAAATTCCCCCGTTATAGTTAGTTCAGCTAACTATAACTCGCGCGCCCACCATGCACTGCTGATGACGTCACATATTACATCACTCATGACATGGTGAGTGACATCACTCATGACATCACTCATGACATCTCAAATGACATCACTGATGACATCACTGATGACATCATCCTTGTGATAGAGTGGCAGACCTCCTCTCCCCCTAATATAACCTTTGATACACACATTCAAAAATAGAAAATAACATTTTCAAAACAATGGACATACCAATACCAGTTACAACAACCTATTCATTAATTCTAAGATCCACATACACATCCACTCATTCACCAACAGTCCTATACAGTCACTCATACATGTACTCACTCATCATATGTACTCATACACCTATACATCCTGTTACACAACGCCACTCATCCATAGAGTTACTCACACAAATAGTCACTCATGCTAATAAAGAATCAAACATCCATTTACTTGCATATACAGTTAAACACACACCATTCATGCACCTATGCACTACGTAATACCCCCCACCGAACCATACAGACACTCAGACACTCATACTGATTCTCAAAAAAACAACTAATAACTTATATAGACACTCATGGAGCTACTCACCAACCCATGCAGCCACTTATATACAAAGTGAGAGACTGATACAGATATTTACATATTTAAACATTACTCACTAAGCCATGTATTCACTAAGATACACTTAATCATTCAGTTATAGAATCAATTTTTTAAAAACAAATCATCCATTTAGACAGTTATATACCCATTTATTCTTCCATCGACCTTGAGATATTCATAAATAAAACATATGTAATTTTCAGAAAAACACACATTCACTGGATGATGTCATCAGTGATGTCATCAGTGATGTCATTTGAGATGTCATCAGTGATGTCATGAGTGTTGTCACTGACCATGTCATGAGTGATGTAATATGTGACGCCATCAGCAGTGCATTGCGGGCGCGCGAGTTATAGTTAGCTGAACTAACTATAATGGTTTTGTACGAGTGAAAAGTCCAGCTAACTAGAACGCCCCTGAAACCTATGGTTTTTTCAGTGAATTTCTAAGGTTTTTTAAATGCTAATTCCTAACTATAACGCCCCTGAAACCTATGGTTTTTTCAGTGAATATATATATATATATATATATATTCACTGAAAAAACCATAGGTTTCACACATGTTATAGTTAGCTGGACATTTTACTGATAAAAAACCAATGAAATTGGTTATGGTTTTTTCAGTGAATTTGCAAGGATTTTTAAATGCTAATTCCTAACTATAACGTGTGTGAAACCTATGGTTTTTTCAGTGAATTTGTACGGTTTTTTAAATGCTAAGTTACTTTACGCCATATGTGGCGTGCGCGCCCACTTAACGCAGTTCGTTCCGTGCGCGCACGTGGTCCTAACTATAACTACCTACTGGCGACCGCCAGTAGGTAAGATATATATTACCTACTGGCGGTCGCCAGTAGGTAGTTATAGTTAGGACCCTGTTTCCATAGGAAAACAGCAACATTCTATTTTGAATAACTTTGGCGCCGGTCGACGAATCCTCGCGAAATTTTCAAAATAGGTGGCGTGCTACGCTGCGCTCCTACCCTGAAAGTCTCGGGGGGATTCGTCATGCGGGGGCTGAGATAAAAGGGGGGTCCCAAAACGCGTTTTTCACATGCATTTTTCCATAGGACCTTTAGACACAGCTACAGCCCGAACGGCTGAACAGAGTTCCTTGAAATTTGGCAGAGAGGTAGTCTACAGGTCAAGGAAGTGATTTTTGTAGGTTTGGTGTAAATCTGTTCTGTAGATTCTGAGAAAATAGCCTTTAAATCAATATATATATCTGAGCCAGCTTACGGTGCGCTTACGGTGCGCTTACCGTACGCGTACGGTGACGTGCGCGAGCGCGATTCTGATTGGCTGTTCGATCTAAGTAAACATTCGAATCGGTCGAAACCAGGAAGCGGCGGCCGCCATTTTCTCTCTCGCACTCTGAGGGGGGCAGCAAAAACAAAGACAAAAACCATCTAAAGGGGCAGTATATTCAGTTCTTAACCACCCAGCATCGATATAGGTGTCCCCAAACAACCCCCAAGGCCAAAAAAACAATTTTATTTTTTTTCGAAAAATCGCCGATTACGCTTACCGTACGTGTACGATTAAAATTATAAAAAAAAAAAAATTAACCACACTCTCCACACCCCGTGTGCAAATGGTACCCGAAGGGCACCATTTGTACATGGCTTAATTCCTATCAAAATAGTACAAATGAATACCTTTTCACAACGATGCGCATAATATGTCCCCATGTGCGCACGGTGCGTACATGGCCCATCCCGCATAACATGGGCACGCGGTGCGCGCAGCGCACCGCGTGACCTCCGTGCGTGCACGGCACTAACTGCGTAAAGTGGGCGAGCGGTGCGCGAAGCGCACCGTGCACGCACGGAACGAACTGCGTTAACTGGCCGCGCACGCCACGAATGGCGTAAAGTAACTTAGCATTTAAAAAAACGTACAAATTCACTAAAAAAACCATAGGTTTCACACACGTTATAGTCAGGAATTAGCATTTAAAAAACCTTGCAAATTCACTGAAAAAACCATAGGTTTCACACAAGTTATAGTTAGCTGTACATTTCACTCGTAAAAAACCAATGAAATTCCCCCGTTATAGTTAGTGCAGGCAACTATAACTCACGCGACCGCAATCCTCTGCTGATGACATATGTGTCTTTATGAAAAAAAAATATTTGTAATATATGTATAGCTAAAATTTAATGGAAGAAGACATGGGCAAATAAGTGTCTAAATACAGTATTAGCATCAGCAGAGGATTGCGGTCACGTGAGTTATAGTTGCCTGCACTAACTATAACGGGGGAATTTCATTGTTTTTTTACGAGTGAAATGTACAGCTAACTATAACTTGTGTGAAACCTATGGTTTTTTCAGTGAATTTGCAAGGTTTTTTAAATGCTAATTCCTAACTATAACGTGTGTGAAACCTATGTTTTTTTTAGTGAATATATATATATATATATATATATATATTTATATATTACCGCTCCAAAAGTTGCCCACAGGCAAGGGAGCACTCGGGCTGCAGCAATCCCCAGTAGACCACACACATCGCAGGAGCAGCCTGACGCGTTTCGGATCAATTCCTTAATCATAGGCTCAGTTCCACCAAGTGCACAGCGTTTTTGGCCAAACCTCTTTATTTAAATAATACACTGCCTTCTGATAGGTTATTTCAATCAGCATATAGCTCACGGTCTCCCACAGGATTATGGGACCTGTAGTGCGGCAATCCTACCCCGATGGGTGCCATGTCCTTAGGGTCCCCAATGCATCACCCTAAAATGGGCCCTGCAATGTGTACAGTCTCGCTTTCTCTGGTGCTGCCTGCCCCATATAAAGCCCGATATCATTCAAGCTCAATGGCCCGCTTCCAATCCTCGCGGTGGTGCTCCCTCCACGGCCGGGCCGCCGTGAATTAATTACCGCTCCAAAAGTTACCCACAGGCGAGGGAGCACTCGGGCTGCAGCGATCCCCAGTAGACCACACACATCGCAGGAGCAGCCTGACGCGTTTCGGATCAATTCCTTAATCATAGGCTCAGTTTCACCAAGTGCACAGCGTTTTTTGCCACACCTCTGTATTTAAATAATACACTGCCTTCTGATAGGCTATTTCAAGCAGCATATAGCTCACGGTCTCCCACAGGATTATGGGACATGTAGTGCGGCAATAAAGAGGTGTGGCCAAAAACGCTGTGCACTTGGTGGAACTGAGCCTATGATTAAGGAATTGATCCGAAACGCGTCAGGCTGCTCCTGCGATGTGTGTGGTCTACTGGGGATCGCTGCAGCCCGAGGGCTCCCTCGCCTGTGGGCAACTTTTGGAGCAGTAATTAATTCACGGCGGCCCGGCCGTGGAGGGAGCACCACCGCGAGGATTGGAAGCGGGCCATTGAGCTTGAATGATATCAGGCTTTATATGGGGCAGGCAGCACCAGAGAAAGCGAGACTGTACATATTGCAGGGCCCATTTTAGGGTGATGCATTGGGGACCCTAAGGACATGGCACCCATCGGGGTAGGATTGCCGCACTACAGGTCCCATAATCCTGTGGGAGACCGTGAGCTATATGCTGATTGAAATAACCTATCAGAAGGCAGTGTATTATTTAAATAAAGAGGTGTGGCCATAAACGCTGTGCACTTGGTGGAACTGAGCCTATGATTAAGGAATTGATCCGAAACGCATCAGGCTGCTCCTGCGATGTGTGTGGTCTACTGGGGATCGCTGCAGCCCGAGTGCTCCCTCACCTGTGGGCAACTTTTGGAGCGGTAATATATATATATATATATATATTTATCACCAAGGTAAACTACGGGTACCAGAATCCCTAGTGTAAATACTCACCTGTTCCCACTGAAGGGCAATAAATTGTTAAAGTCAGTGAACCTTGGATGTTTTTTGCAAAGCTGCAGGCAGCCTTCGAAAAAGGAGCTGGGGGCTCTGAAACGCGTCAGGCGGAAAATAAACTCAGCATGCAATTTGCCGGTTCCCCTGTTGGTAATAATTCAGAAGAATTGCCTGCCGTGGAGTGCTCCCTTAAGCACAGGACAAAACATGATTTCATATTCTATGCGGCAGTCTGGCCGTAGAGGAGAGCACCACCCACTAAGGAAACGTGGGGCGCAAGTTAAAGAACTGTTCCTTAACTTCTCATGCGACATAGCAGAGCGAAAAAAACGGACTGAGCAAGTTACACCCTGAGGCCCACTGGAGGGTTTGAACATTTTAATTATGTGTCTGCAGCCACGCAAAAACCTACTGAAAGGCTGGATTGTCACCAAGGTAAACTACGGGTACCAGAATCCCTAGTGTAAATACTCACCTGTTCCCACTGAAGGGCAATAAATTGTTAAAGTCAGTGAACCTTGGATGTTTTTTGCAAAGCTGCAGGCAACCTTCGAAAAAGGAGCTGGGGGCTCTGAAACGCGTCAGGCGGAAAATAAACTCAGCATGCAATTTGCCGGTTCCCCTGTTGGTAATAATTCAGAAGAATTGCCTGCCGTGGAGTGCTCCCTTAAGCACAGGACAAAACATGATTTCATATATATTTATATATATATTTATATATATTTATATATATATATTACCTACCTTTATTGGAACGCATGATTCAATGAGCTAGCCACCGGCCTATCCCATCTCAAGGCCGAGTTGCAAAACCAACAATCACCAAAGAGGTTCTAATCACACACAGAGCCACCAGCGACACTGTGAACCGAATCAGCTAACTAACTAGGAGATACATCATCCCCAAGAATTCACACCCTAAGGACACGAGGCAGAGTAAGATACCTTCCCCTAACGACCCATCTCAGCCTAGGAGGTCAACTGCTGAACTATCCGATAACGACATAGACAATCTCCTCATATCATATGCCAGGCCCACTAACATCAGTAAGCCTCGATGTGACACTATTCATTCCATTCAAACCAATCCCCTCAGAGAACCGACTCACAACAAAAGATCCATAAATAGAGAAAACCTCACAAATATCAGCATAGTGCAGACTACTCTCTCCCACTCCTCTAGCAAGATGAAGTGTGCACTCATTAATTGCAGATCCGCTACCAAACATGCCCCTGACATTTTTTACCTCATCCTCGAGAATGACCTAGACATTGTTGTCCTTACTAAAACATGGCTAAATAGTTCTTCCTCTCCCAACCTTGACCTTCTGGTTCCTCCTTGTCACAACCTAATCTGCCTTGACAGAAACGTGAAACCCGGTGGCGGGCTAGCTTGCATCTATCGAAACACAATCTCAGTCAATCAAGCAGACTCCATCTCTCTATCCTCCTGCGAATACCTCTGTATCAACATGTCTGATGTTAATCGCCTTCTCAGCAAACTTCACATTATTTACCATCCCCCGGGCGATAATCTGGCTTTCATCGAAGAGTTAATAGAAGTCATCTCATCCAATGACAACTCACTAGTGCTACAGATTTTCCTGGGCGACTTTAATCTCCACTGGAACAATGCAAACGATCATGGGGTATGCTGTCTTAAATCCTTTCTGTCAGATCAGGACCTGTCCCAATTCTGCAACAGTCCTACCCACAACAAGGGAGAGACACTAGACCTCATCAAAATTGAACACGGTATCATTAGAATCCATCACTCCATGTGACTGGACGGACCATCACAGCATTTTCTTCTCTATTAATATAGAGGTAATTCCAAAAAGAGGTAAAATCTCAAAAACAATACAATAGAAAATGAATATGCAAAATATTAACCCCTTCACCCTGGTAAACCGATGCAACTCAGCCCTGACCCCCACGACAGATATGGTTGACGTCCACGACCTCACAGTCTTTTACAATTCCACTATGCTTGAAATCCTTGACTATACAGCACCCCTCCATGAAAAAAAGGTTTCCTCCAAAATCTCCAAACCATGGTTCAATGAGACCCTGAACTCTGATCGGCGCAAGCTAAGATCCCCTGAGCGACTATGGAAATCAGCACCCTCCGCGGATCACCTATATCATCTTAGAGTGCTGAGAAACTCTTACAACAGGAAGATCCTAAAGGCCAAGGCAGACTTTTTCAAAACCCAGCTGACCCAAGCCATCAACCGCCCCCAAGACACTATTTGAAATCGTCAGCAACAAGCGCGCAACAAGTCTAACTCTAAGGAACTAAATGATTCGGCTACACCTAACTGCAATGATATTGCCAATTTCTTCCTGATGAAGTCCATTGAACTTGACATTAGGCCTGGGCGAAAATTTTGTTCCGTTCGCGGAAATTGCGATAATTTGACATTTTCGCGTTCCGCGGAGAGCGCGAAAATGTCAAAATTTCCGGTTTCCGCAGCTTGGCGATAATTTGTTTCTTGTTCGCGCTGTAAATTAATACATTCTCACGCGCGCGCGATCCGCTTACCTGAATCCCTGCGTTCGCCGACAAGTTTTCTTGATCCGGTCGCGTTCTCCATGAGATGTTGTATTGTTTTTAGCCATTTGCGCTGTCTCGCGAGACAACCCAAAACAAGATGGCCGCGCCCGCAAGCAACCACATGGGTAAGTTGGTGACCCGCAACCATGCAGAAAATCTCGCGAACATGCCGGAAAAATACTTCCGCATCTTTGCGATATTTCCGCTTGTTTGCGATAATTTTAAACATTTTCGCGATAATTTGCGAAAGTTAATTTCGCAAATTCCACCCACCCCTACTTGACATCCAATCTAAGAAGACCCACCCACAACCTTTTGTTCAGGATACTAAATTTCACTCTCTGACTAAGGTTCATTTTTGACTGCATGTATAAGTGACAGTATGGGTGAATGAGTAGATGTGTGTGTAGACCTAGGAATCAGTGAGTGGGTATGTACTAACTGGTATTGGTGTGTCTATAGTTTCGAAAATGGTAGTCTGTATTTCAGAGTGGGTGTATCAAAGGTTATATTAGGGTATGGGCAGATGCATCAGATTATCACATAGATGATGTCATCAGTGATATCATCAGTGATGTCATCAGTGATGTCACTGACCATGTCATGAATGATGTAATATGTGACGTCATCAGCAGTGCATTGCGGGGGCGCAAGTTATAGTTAGCTGAACTAACTATAACGGCCGAATTTCTTAGGTTTTGTACGAGTGAAATGTCCAACTAACTATAACGTTTCTGAAACCTGTGTTTTTTTTCAGTGAATATATATATATATATATATATATACTCGTCACAGTTTCACCAGCTGGATATTCCAAAGAACGGGTCTGGACCACGAAAGTAAGTGCAAAGCTATTTTATTCAGTGCAAATCAAGTCGGCATAACGCGATTCAGCTCACTCAGGAGCCTTGATCACATGACACAGTTCTACATTTTCCTTGATCTTTTAAAGTGACAAGTGCAGACATAATTAAAATCACATGTGCAAAAATCGCCATAGACATAGAGGAGTTACATTTGTAGTTCCTCCAATTATATTTGTTTTTCTCTCACTCTCCTAATAAACATCTATGTGTTATCAATTCGTAAAACACACAATTTCAACAGAGTTATTGGCAATTTAGCAATGCAAAAAGAATAAATAATAAATGAATTGTGTTCACTATTCTGATTTTTGCAAATCACCAAAATCAAAAAGATGCCTTTTGATTTCTTCACATAATTTAGCAATTGGTTGTATATAATCCTTATCACCTATTGCAATGTCTTGTGGAGAATGCCTGGCGTATGTGATTGTTAATAGGGGTGGGCGGAATTTGCGAAAGTGACTCGCAAATTATCGCGAAAATGTTAAAAATCTCCGCAAACACGCGGAAATATCGCGAAGATGCAGAAGTTTTTTTCCCGCCCGTTCGCGGTATTTTCTGCGTGGTCGCGGCTTGCCAACTTACCCATGCGGTTGCTCGCGGGCACGGCCATCTTGTTTTCACTCTTCTCGTGGTGCATGATCGCGAGAAGAAAGACGTGATCGCGCGACCAATGGCATTACTGCGGGCGTGAACTGTCGAGAGACAGCGCAAATGGCTACCAACAATCCAACATCTCATGGAGAACGCGACCGAATCGGGAAAACTTGTCGGCGAACGCGGGGAATCAGGTAAGGCGATCGCGCGCACGCGAGAATGTATTATTTTACAGCGCGAGCAAGAAACAAATTATCGCTAAGCTGCCGAATGCAGAAATTTTGACATTTTCGCGCTCTCCGCGGAACGCGAAAATGTCAAATTATCGCAATTTCCGCGAGCGGAACGGAAATTTAGCCCAGGCCTAATTGTTAACCATAATAAAAAAGTGATTATTGTGTTATTTGTGCAAGTGTGCACATCACCTAAACCCTATGTGGATTTAAAAAAGGTTGACATGAGTAACTTGTATTTGTAAAAATACAAATCCATTTATGATCTTTTTTTCCTTTTATTATTATTTTGTTGTTATCACATGGTGGTATTGGAGCCCCAATACACTACATTAGTATTCAAATCCCCTGTACATTTGTTATATTTGGGTTTACTGAGTAATTAGAATTAAATGAACTTTGTTGGTTTATTTCACTGGGAACGGCATGTACAAAATAAATTGATTATAAATAAATATATTGATGCCGCTAATGTCGGTATAAATACCTCATGGCAATACATATTTGTTATAATGGAAAAATATATGAATATCTATATATATGCACAGTTGCAAGTTTTGTAGAGTATATAAATAAATATTTTTCTAGTTAAAGTGCAAAAAATGTGCATATCTATATTAAGTGTCTTGCTAGTTGGCCATTAGGTCCCCTTATATTGTTAAAGGGTACAATAACGCATATATAGAAAGATGTAAGTAATTGAATATTAAATATTAAATATGTTGATAAAATCATTCATAAATAAAAAATAACTGTGTCAATTAATAAAATCTTAGTAAAATACCAGATTTTAAAACAGCCTTATATCATAATGAACCATCCATATAAAACATGTACTCAAGACCCAGGTCAAAACAGTCCTCAATATAGATATATAAATGTATAAATATATAAATAACTCAATCTAATTCCCTTTAAAAATTAATTATTAAATACTCATTATACACCAACTCATAAGCCTGTGTACATGTCCTCAGTTACATTCAGCCCTGACGGATATTTGGAATTCAATCCTAAAATATATCTAGTTTCCAACTGCCGCAGCCGTTGTTCCCTATTCCAACCTCTCCTGCTTGGTGGTACTGAGTCAATCACAAAGTATCTGAGGTCTTGGCTTTTAGATTCATGTTTACTCTTGAAATGGCGTACCACAGGATAAGTATTATCATGATTATTAATCGCTCTGAGATGTTGTAGAATTCTTTTATGCACCTGTAATTTGGTGCTCCCTACATATTGTAGGTTGCAGGGGCAAATTAAAACATATACAGCTTGGTGATTTTTATGCTTCTGGTACAAAACGGCGTCGTGTATGTCGTCCGATTTTCACCCTGCTGGCACGCCTTGCACGTTTTGCACCTGAAAAAACCCTTGTGTTTCTGTAGCCAATTTGTGTTCTCAATAACCTCTGAGCTAGTTTTCACGAGTTCATCCCGCATTGATAGACCTCTCCTAAAAGTAACAGATGGTCGAGTTGGTAGACTCTTTCCACTAATGGGATCAGATAGTACCATGGGCCAGTTTCGTGTGATGATAGATTGGAGTTCCTTATGTTGTAGACAGTATTGTAAGATCATTCTAAACTCTTTGCTAGTTTCACTGTCCCACTCAGGTTTTGTTTTACTGGAATTTTTAGATGAAAGTAATTGAAACCTATCCTTATGCATAGATTTGAGAATGGCACTGTCTACAACACTTCTAGAATATCCTCTCTCAAGGAACCTCCCTATACTGCTCGATTGAGCTTCTTTTAAATCCTTATCATTGCTGTGAGTTCTCCTCAGCCTAAGCATCTCCCCATTGGGGATACTCGCATGTAGAGTAGAATTTCCTGCGGTCTCTTTGCGGTATAGTTTAGACTCAATCTTATTGTCACACACATAGATCTTGGTGTCTAAGAAGCTCACTTCCGTGGCACTAATAGTTACTGTAAATTGCAAATTCAAGTTATTAATGTTCAGTGCATTGACAAACTCATTCGCATCGTCAATACTGCCATCCCATATCACAAACAAGTTGTCAATGAATCTTAACTACATTTTTAGTCATTGTCTGCCTGTGTTGGGTTTTGAGAACCAGCTCCTCCCACCAGCCCATATGCAAGCATGCATAACTGGGGAGAAGCTGGCTCCCATGGCTACTCCCCTGATTTGTCTGTACATTAGATTGTCAAACATGAATACATTATTTACTAGGCAAAATTCCACGATCCCAATTAAAATCTCCATTTAGTAGACAGTAATTTCAGGTAGTTTTGCCAAATAAAATGTCATTGCTCTCAGTCCATCTGGGTGTATAATACTGGTGTATAGTGAATTAACATCCAATGCTATGAAGAAGTTCCAAGTTTCCATTCAAAATCCTGGAGTTTACTTAAAAAATCACCAGTATCACGTATGTATGATGGTAGAGACTTCACTGAGTCTTGGAGAAAAAAATCCACATAAAGGGAAGTATGTTCTAATAAACTTTTTCTGGCTGAAATTATTGGTCTGCCTAGCGGTTTAGATATTTTACCGGAATCTAGTTACCATAGGAAAAGAGTTTTTTGATTTGCCAATATCTTTGGTGCCGTTTGACGAATCTTTGAGAAATTTTCCAAAAAACAGGGTTGGACCGCGCAGTTTGTGTGTTGAAAGTTTTGGATGATTTGTCAAGCGGGGGCCCATAAAAAAGGAGGGTCCCAAAGTGTGTTTTCCCCATGTAAATTTCCATTGGAACTTTACCACAGGCTCCAGCCCGAACTGCTGAACGGAATTACACCAAATTTGGCAAAAAGTTAGGTCTTGGTTTAGACTGTGCCCTTTTTGTTAAACAGTATAAATCCGTTCAGTATTTCCTGAGAAATTAAAAAAAGATAAAATATTGATATCTGAGCACCGAGGAGGGTTCGTGAACCCTCCCAGGCATGAGCTCAATTCTGATTTTCTGCTAACATTCCAAACCAGGAAGTGTTGGCAGCTATCTTGTGATTCGGTAACTGAATGACAAGAAAAAGGGAAAAAAGGTTGAAAAACAACAAAAGGGGGAAGGGTAGAAACACCCTGACCCCCTTGGCCTGCTCAGGGTGTCCCACAAGGACTCCCAGGGCCCAGAAAAGCATTTTTATTTTTTTTAAACGGCAGAATTCGCGCTGGGTGCGCAAATCCTCCTGAGAAAATAAAAAAAAATAAAGCAGGGGCTCCTGCACTTAATTTTCAAAAAGCCCCTGGGTGGGCCAGGTCCCAGGGGTAATCAGTTATTTATATGTGGGGCCCGTGGGGGCCCGCGCAGAACCCCCGGTGACCACCACCTATGGGGCTTACTGAATTTAATGTGGGGGGGCACGTGGTCCCCCACAGCCCAGGAGACAGCCACCTCCCTGGGGCATTCATACAAATGTGCGGGGGGCCTTGCGTGTTCCCCCAAGCCCCGGGGACTGCCATCTCCCCGGGGCACAATTCTTTCAAAAAAAGGATGTGGGGGGGCTCCTGCCCTTCCCCACATTGCCCCAGGACCACCACCTCCCTGGGGCTTTAAAGATGGTGGGAGGGGGGCCATGTGGCCCCCCTCCTGGAGCCCTCCTTGGCCCTGGGGACTCCCACCCCCCAGGGCCGGCTCCTGCAGTGTCCCGGGGTGCCCACCTGCTGTTTGCTATGGAAGGGCGGAAGCATGGCTCCCACCCTGCCATGGCAAACTCTGCTTTGTTTTATTGAAGCGTGAGCAGGGAAACCTGCTCTCGCTTCAATGAAGCAAAGCAGCATTGCTTTTGAGCAAGGGGAGCTGCATGTCAGCTGCACCCCTTGCTCAAAAGCAATGCTGTATCCCACAGGAGGCGGGAAGCCGGCAGGACTGTGGGGACATTGGGGCTCCCCCCACGGTCCCCAAACATGAGGCCAGGCCCCGGGGGATGGAGTTCCTAGGGCCAGAAGTGGCCTGGGAGGGGAGCCATGTGGGAACCCTCCCCAGAAATTATAATAAAAAAAGAAAGGCCAGCCCCGGGTACATAATTGGCCTCTAGAGGGCCATCAAAAAATTCATTAAAAAAATAAAACAAAAGCCGGCATCTCGCCGGAGGCCCTGCCCCCTCCCTGCATCACTGTGCAAACGCGGCCCCTGGTGTCTTGTAAATTGGAGGATTCAGTCCGAGGGTCCCTGGGGGCCAACTAGCCCACCAGGTACATCCAGTAGAGGGAGGTGGTCTGAAGCCACACCCCTTTTTACACCTCTCTGCAACACAGCACTTTGGCAGTTATTGGAGGTACCTGGTGAGCTACTTGGCCCCCAGGGACCCTCAGGTTTGAAGTGGACTTAATCCCCCAATTTACAACGCGCCAGTGGGGGCGTTGGCACAGTGGTGCAGCCAGGGGGTGGGGCCTGAAACAACAAGTGTGCAAACGTGCCCCCTGGCACATTGTATATTGGGGGATTTAGTCCCCTTCAATCCTAAGGGTCTCTGGGGCCTACTAGCCCACCAAGTACCTCCATTAAGCTCCACAGAGCTGTGCTGCGGAAAGGTGGCCGGAGGCCATGCCATTTTTTATACCACTCTGCAAACGTGGCTTCTGGTGCAGTGCTGATGGGGCGATAAGGTCCTCTTGTGTCCTGAGGACCTCAGGATACAAGTGGACTTCATCCTACGAGCAGCAGTGCGCCACAAGCCGCCTTTTCAGCGTGGTGTAAAAAGGGGTGTGACCTCAGAACACCTCTCCACAATGCAACTCTGTGGTGCTTACTGGAGGTAGCTGGGGGGCTAGTTGGCCCCCACGGACCCTCAGGATTCAAGGGGATTTAAAAAGGATGTTAAAGTTAGAAATTAGGATTTAAAAAACCTTTGAAATTCACAAAAAAAATAAAGGTTGCAGGGATGTTATAGTTAGAAATTAGCATTTAAAAACCTTTGAAATTCACTAAAAAAACCATAGGTTTCAGGCACGTTATAGTTAGAATTTGGCATTTAAATAACCCTAGAAATTCACTGAAAAAACATAGGTTTCAGGGACGTTATAGTTAGTTGGACATTTCACTCGTACAAAACCAGAGAATTTCCCCGTTATAGTTAGTTCAGCTAACTATAACTTGCACCCCCACAATGCACTGCTGATGACATCACATAGTTCATCATTCATGACATGGTCAGTGACATCACTGATGACATCACTGATGACATAATTCACGTGACAATCTGGTGCACCTCCTCACACCCTAATATAACCTTTGATACACCCACACTAAAATACAGACTACCATTTTAGACACACCAATACCAGTTACTACATACGCACTCACTGATTCCTAGGTCTACACACACATCCACTCATTCACTCATACAGTCACTCATACATGCAGTCACTCGTCAATACAACACTATCATATGCACTCACTCATACACCTATACAGACACTCTCACACCACCACTCATCCAGAGTTACTCACACACATAGTCAGTCATGCAAAGAATAAATCACACTTCCATTTACTCACGTATAGGTTATACACACACCACCTAACTTATTCATTCAGATACTAACACATACTTAATCTCTCATACAATCACTAATACAAGGACTCTCATGTATAGTCATTTATATACTCCAACTCGCACATACACTGCCTTTTACATATGTAGTTACTTGGACATGTACCACTGAGATATCCATTCACTCACCAACACACCCATACACACACTCACCCACCCATACAGCTGTTTCCACATGCACTCTTGAACCCATACACCCAGTGAATCAACCACTCACACATCTATGCACAGAGTCACACACCTCCCACCCACACACACACACACACACACACACACACACACTCAGGCACCCATATAAATACTTAGACAACCAATCAATAGCCCATATAGACACTCATGTAGATACTCACCAACCCATGCAGCAGCTTACACAACAACAGACAGACTGATACGAACATTCACACAGTTTAGTCACTAACCCATGCATTCAGTAAGACACATTTAATCACTCACTTATACAGTCAGTCACTCACCTACTAAATCCTCCATCCAGACACTTATACACCCACTCATTCTTAAATACACCTTGGCATATATATAAAACATATTTAAACTTTATAGGAACACACTGTCACTAGATGATGTCATCAGTGATGTCATAAGTGATGTCATTTGAGATGTAATCAGTGATGTCACTGCCATGTTATGAATGATGTTATATGTGGCGTCATCAGCAGTGCATTGCGGGGGCGCAAGTTTTAGTTAGCTGAACTAATTTCTCTGGTTTTGTATGAGTGAAATTTCCAACTAACTATAATGTCCCTATGGTTTTTTCAGTGAATTTCTAGGAGTTTTTAAATGTTAATTTCTAACTCTAACGTGCCTGAAACCTATGGTTTATTCAGTGAATATATATATATATTTATATGAACCAACGCCTGCTCCCAGGAAAGGAAAGGCAGGACACAACTCCGGGGTTTCTGGCAAGTGGCTTTATTGATTAAAAAGGCGCGTGATGCCATTAGTCCCTGAAACGCTCAGGTAGACGCGTTTCAAGCCTCCAATGGCTCTCTTCCGTGCCGGTTCCATAAACTCCGCGCACTCTCAGGGGGTCAAACGAGATGCAGCTGTGAATTAGACCGCTCCCATTTTGATGTCATCGCACTCCTCCTCCAATGGAAGGTGTGCTGGCCCCTCACGCTCACACCTTGCCGAGCAGATGCATGCTGGTAAGTGTAGTTCACACAGAGTGTCTGTACAGTGACAGTATTTCTCCCAACATCAAGTGATGTCCCCAACGCGTTTCGTTCCTACGGAACTTCGTCAGGGCTGAAAAGAATATATATACACATAAAAACCTTTACAGTAGGTAGGACATACAAACATTACAACTGTTAGACATGTATATTTAAACATATATATGAACACATATATAAAACTCTAGACAATGCATAACATCAGGATGGTTAAAACACATACACCATAACAAACGTAAACTTCTTCACATATTGGAAAAACATAATTTGCAGCACAAAAAACAATCTCAAACACATATCACAACACATTTTGGAAGGAGCCAATATTTTTACCTGTAAAATTACCAAAAGGGCACAAACATGTACAACCTCAAAGAACATGTAAAAATACATTAAAAGACATATACAAAAAAAAAAAATCCCAAGGATATGAAGACCAAAAAAGTTGCAGGTAGGTGTATATAAAGTGAGAATCTAAACAGTGTACCATGAGGACCTATCTACATACATAGAGAACACCTGCAAAAATTGGACCTCCAACATCCCATCTTATTGGTATAACACAAAATAAAGCGATCATTTGGTTAAGAGAAGGAGGCCATATAACCCTCTAAATACAAAAACGATATCATCATTATGGCAAATTGCAGCAACGTGAGAAGGCCTCAAATATCCTAACACAAGGACATCAATACTCGGTAATAGTCTCACCTTTTATTGCATCCGTTTAAGAAAGATCCTATATGTCCATTTAATTCTAACTTCCTGATATTGAAAGCAAAAATTGCGTTGAACTAAAATTAAGCAAAAGTGGGAAAGCAACGAGTCAAAACAAACACGTCAACTTGAGCTTTAAGTACGAGCAAGAGAGCATAAACAAACGAAATCACGCGAAGTCAGAGTCTCAGTCCCATCTGAGGTTCTGGACTTTTAAGAGTCCAGAGGTGTCAGGGAAACAACACCCGAAGACCCCTGAGTTCCCCCTGTCCTGGTGCACAAATAAACAGAGACACGGGCTTCTCGATGGCGGCGTCAAAGACCAAGGTTTATTTACTGCAGGGACACAGAAATCATAGGAACCACACAGAGGCAGAATCTAGGAGACTGTTCGAATTGCATTAAGTGGGTCGTTTCTTAAATACAAGAAAAATGTCTTGGGGCAACATTACACAAATATTTCTCATGCCCAACCCGGTATCCCAAACAGATAATAAATAAATATCAAACAATGATTAGTTGTAGGTTTTCGGTATTCGATCAGGCTCTCTTGTCAGTTCTTCATTCTCTACTTGATCCTCCCCATCATAAAAATCGTAACCTCCCCATTGTAAAAGCCCAGAAGGAAAGGAGCAGAGCCAGGTGCAAAGGATTGAAATGTAGGATAAGAGGTGTTTATGGATCATAAACGGGCAGGGCAATCGTCTTCGGCCTTTCAGTCAGGACAACGGACACGAGAACCAGTATAGCAGGACTGGCCTCAGGCAAGGGAGGCAGCTTGATTCTGCCTAGTCATGTAGCGTCAGCCTTTCTCGGGGCTCGAGCTTACGTGTCCTTAACAAGGTGATCCTGCTGGGGTCATCGTCCGTTCATTGACTATGTGAGGGCAAGAAACAAAATGGATGTCGTAACTAAAATGGGTGCCATGACTTTAGTGACAGAATGCCCTATTTTCCAGTGAATTCATGCTAGTTGCGCAGCGAAAACACTGTCATGTATATAATGGATCATTTGCGGTTCATTGGTACCAAAATCGTGTCAGTACTATGATACCGAATTCACGGGTTCGGATCGCTACAGAACCTCAGACCGTCCTTTTGCCCTTACATAGGCAATAACTCACTCTATGTCAGAGTCCATTTCTATGTTCATTAGGTCACTGATATGTTGTTGTAGCATTACTTTATCACGTGGTGCATCTCCGAAAACAGGTGGTCTTCTTACGCACGATGAAACACAAATGCTACATAAGGCAGGGCCACACTGAATAATGAGACAGCACGAAAATAAAAATACTAACGTAACACCAATGACCATTAGAACCTTCCACCCCCATGCAGATAACAGATTCCAGAACCATCCCATTAGTGACCAGTCACCTTCCTCTACTTGAATGGAGTCGGAGATTTTGTGTAACTTAGAGATGGCCTTGTATACTGTTGGCGCATTATCTGGGATAAAAACGCAGCAACTTGATTTGATCATCTGGCATACCCCACCTCGATCTGCAAGTAACACGTCAAGAACCATACGGTTCTGTAACGTCATGAGGCGATCCGCTTGAAGCTCAGCTGTCAGGTTACTAAGGGCACCTGTAGTTTCGATAATGGTGGATTCAACTACTCGTGTTAGTTGACGCAGGTTTCTTCTACTGTTGACCATAGGCCCCCAGAACGGGAGGAAACCTTTGAAAAAGTCTCCTGCTTCTTGGCCAGCAGTATCCTCTTTACTGAATACACCTCTCACAACTCTCGTTTTGTGATAGTCCGGTGCAGCAGTGTATGTCAGAGGTAACAGTTGAGCGATATAACATGAGCCTGAGAAGTCAGCGGGCAGCCATGTATATGCTCTGTCTTGATAAACAAAATAGGTACCCTTAGCGGCTAAGAATGCAGGGGAAGATTGTGACGGGAACACGTATGTTTCAATACAGTCACTCTTCCCTAGTCGAGCTTTCGGATTCCTCCCATTTCCTTGCAAACAGACCTGACCTTGGTGGGGTACGACCCAGATCGGAGTTGAGCTCTTACGTTTGTTCTCACCCAGAGTAATGCCGTATTCTGTAATATTCCAACCCATGTAAACTCGCAACTCATCCTTGGGAATGTACGGAGTATTATTGACATCTCTCACCATATCAGTGATTCCTTTTACCAAGGCTCTATTAGCAGAGTTATACCGGGTGGAACGCGGAGGTCGTGGAGGGTAGGTCTCTAGAGCATAGGCGAACATGGTCTGAAATGCCCAGAATGATCCATTATAACTGAAAGGCAGAACCAAATAAGGGATGCCCTTGTCCATGGTATGTGGTATCAGGCCACATACCCAGCAGTTTGTTGTGTTAACCACTAGCTGATGTTGGTGCAAGAGCTGAATGAAAGTGTTATTTATAAACTCAGAGCGTCGAGCTTGCTCGTGGGCAGGAAAAGGATGAAAAGAATGAATAGAACCAATAGTCGGGGAAACAGAAATATGGGGAGATACTGTAGACGTAACAGGTGCAAAGATCAATTGAATACCAAAAATAATTCCGCCTACCAGAGTTATAAAAACAATCAGAAGTGTCAGGGCACATTGCATTAGGAAACATTTACTATACAATATGTCATATAATTTTGTCTTGTGTACATTTATGACTTTAACCCGTCGTAATTCAGGAAGCTCCATCTTCTACAACCGTTCGCAACGGATGGTTTGTACCTGTTAAAAACTTACCTCTGTTTATCCTGGGAGTTCCCAAGACAAACAGAAGAAACCGACCTAATGTCTGATTTCCTGTAAATTAAAACAAGGCACACGTTACGACCCTACGGTAACCCAGACGGCAAGGTAAGAGGATAGCAAAAATAAAAGCAAACTTCCTGACTGTACGGTATGCAATACGATCAAAACAGTTTTACAGTTATCAAACAGAAATGTAATAATGCGATATCATCAGTTCATCACATGAGAACGTAGATTATATCTGTACTTTCCAGGCCTTGTTTGGTCTTGAAATAGCTGGTCCACAGGTGCAGAAATGTTCGATTCCACAGGCGACAAGTGTTCACTTTGTACAATACTCGGTTCAGGATTCAAAGGAGCGGTTTCTGCTGAGGTGTCAAAGTTCTGCGTTTTAGTTCGTGGATGGTCCGTTAGGTACTCTGCATCACTGAAAGGGATGTGCCTAGGAACAGGTTCTGTCTCGGATACACCAATTCCCTGTCTAACCCAGTTGTCATAGGGGAGTGGGAGAGGGACACGCTTCGTGTGGCTGGCGTGCACCCAATTTTTCCTGCCAGCTAGGCGTACTGCAGTTCTGGTTACGAGGAGGACCTGGAACGGGCCCACGAATCTTGGCTGAAGGTTTCGAGTACGTTCAAAGTTCCGCACTACAACCTGGTCGCCGGGTTTCAACGTATGACCTGGACTCTCCGGCAGTTTAGGCAAGGATTTGAATACCTGTTGATGAATAAGGCTCAGTTTAGCAGTCAGATCATGAAGGTAATCAATCAACATTGGGTATTCTATCTGTTTGAATTCCTTTGGCCTAGGGACTCCCCAAACATTAGCAGGGCGGCCGAACACAATCTCATATGGGCTAAGCCCTACTCGAGAGTGTACAGTCGCTCTGGTGGACAGTAAAGCTAGAGGCAGTGCGTCTGGCCAAGAGAGACCAGTGGAAGCTTGAATTTTCGCAAGCTTCAGCTTCAGGGTGCCATTGTACCCTTCCACCAAACCTGCTGACTGTGGATGATTCGCACTGTGGAATTTTTGTACAATTCCTAGACCTGCACACACACTCTTCATAACTTTCCCTACAAACTCACTTCCATTGTCCGACCAAACAATCCGTGGCATACCATACCTAGGGAAGTATTCTTTGAGGAGGATTTTGGCAGTGGACATGGCAGTGTTATCCTTTAATGGGTATGCCTCAATCCATCTTGAAAAGGCACATACTACCACTAGGACATACTTAAGATTGTTACACCTGTCCATATGGATATAATCCAATTGAATCACATCAAAGGGACAAGAAGGGGGAGCAAAATGACCAGTTGGGGTTGGGGTTCCCTTGCCAGGATTACGCATCAGGCATACCATGCAGTTTTTCACCACTCTTTCCGCACACTTAGTAATTCCATCATTCTTCCATACTGGAGCTAACATTTTACAGATCCCTTTCGAACTGATGTGCGCCGCTCCATGCGCCATCGTGACTACCGCAAGTACATACGCATCAGGTAACATCCAACGTTGCTGCTCAGACAGATCAATCCAACATCCACTTGGATCCATTTTACCCGTTTTCTCCTTCCATTCATTCTTCTCATTTTCAGTTGCCTCATTTTGGATTGCTTTCACACTGTCAATCGTATTCTCACACATTCCTGATTCAGCAATCCATCTTGCAGACGTTGCAACATACATTCGGCTCGTCATGTTCTTGGCCGTTTCTTTAGCGACCTCATCAGCAAACGCATTCCCTCGGCCAACATCATCCGTAATCTTTCGATGTGCACTGCACTTCACAATCGCAACTTCATTCGGTAGGGTCAGGGAGTCTAATAGATCGTTGACTAACTGTCCATGTTGGATCTTAGTTCCATGGGACGTGAGAAAACCTCTTTCTTTCCAGAGACGCCCAAAATTGTGTGCGACGCCAAAGGCGTACTGGCTATCAGTAAACACATTCACTCTCTTTCCCTCAGCTAAAACACACGCTCTTGTCAATGCAATTAATTCTGCTGCTTGGGCAGAATTCTGACTCACTCTTGCAGTCTCAACAATCGTACTCAAAGTCGTAACTGCATACGCGGCCGTCACATCACCATTCTGTAGTTTAAAACAGGACCCATCGACATATAACGTGCCGTCTGGGTCTGATAACGGAGTATCTTTTAAATCAATTCTACCTTTTGTCTCTTCCTCATTTCTGAAACAACAATCATGGGGCTCTGAATTACTCGACTCCTGAGTAGTCGGCAACAGTGTTGCTGGATTCAATAAGTTACATCGCTTGATCTGAATGGGACTTGCCAAAAGCGTCAGCTCATAGCCTGATAATCTAGCACTGGTGAGGTGCTGAGTTTTCGTTCGATTCATGAGTGTATCCACAGCATGTGGAACCATGACTACTAACATGTTGTTCATGACTAGTCCAGCAGACTGTCGAATAGACACTGCGGCTGCTGCCGTGGCTCTTAAACAACTTGGCAATGCTCTGGCTACCGGATCTAATGTGGATGAAAAATATGCACAAGGCCGTTGTTTGTCGCCGAATTGTTGTGTTAATACACTCAATGCACAACCTTCTCTTTCATGGACATATAGAGTAAACGGCTTACTGTAGTCAGGAGTACCCAACACAGGAGCTGAACACAGCGCATCACGTAAGTCGGAGAAGCTCTTTTGACATTCATCAGACCATGGCAAAGGGCTCGGAACACCTTTTCCAGTCAGGGCTGCCAATGGTTTCGCCATGAGAGAAAAATTTGGGATCCATTGCCTACAGTATGACGTAATACCCAAAAACGCACGTACTTCTCTCTGTGTGCTTGGTACAGTCATCTTGCGAAATTGCTTTGATTCTCTCTGGGGTCAACCTTCTTCCCTCCTTTGACAAAAGATGACCTAAGTAGGTCACTTCTTGGCAACAGTATTGTAGTTTAGAAGGTGACACCTTGTGATGTAAGTCTGACAAATGACGCAATAAAGAAATTGTAGCTGCTTTGCAAGTTTCCTTGTCATCAGCAGCCAGTAAAAGATCGTCTACGTATTGGATCAGAGCAACACCATGAGGAAGTACAAGAGCGTCTAACTGACTTTTTAATGCTTGGCTATAAATTGAAGGGCTTTCACAATAACCTTGTGGAGCGCGTTTGAATCTGAAACTGCGTCCCCCTAAGGAGAAACCAAAAATGTCTCTACTTTCTTCTGCTATGGGAATGCTGAAAAATGCATTTTTCAAGTCGATCACCGTAAACCATGATGCCGATGCAGGAATCAACGTCAATAATGCAGTGATATCTGGTACCACTGGGAACTGTGGAATCACAATTTTATTTACCTCTCTGAGGTCAATCACAAATCTGTAAATTGGAGGTTTGGAAGGGTCAGTACGTTTCAGAATCGGCAGAACAGGACTATTACAGACGTTTCCTCTAGTTTCCTCTATCACATCTTTCTGTATCAAGTCTTTTACAATCAGCAAGAGTGCTTGTTCACCTTCGTTTGAAATCCGATACTGTGGGATTCGTGGAAATTTAACATTCGCTTTTAGACTTACCACGTAAGGGGGAATCTCCAAGAGGCCTACATCGTTGGGACCAATTGCCCAAAGAGTATCAGGGAGAGAACGCAGCTCCGGAGGGAGCTTGTCCATCGACATGTACATCGGGGAGATGACTCTTTTACCTAATGTGAGCTGTACTCCCGAAGGAGAACAGTACAACGTCTCATGCAGGCGTTTCAACAGGTCTAAACCAAGCAGATTCTCATTACAACCGGTTGTTAAGATGAGGGGTGCTTCTAGCTCGCATGGCCCAACAGTGATAGATAAAGGACTGGACACAGGATTGTGAACAGGGGCGCCTGAGAAACCTACTGAAGTGTTCGTTAAGCCGGACAAAGGTGCGCCAGGGAGTTTTGCGCGCATGATTGAACTTTTTGCCACACCAGTATCCAACAGAAACGGTTCGACCACGCCTGAGGTAACTACTGTGACATAAGGTCCACTCTGATCAACTGGAACTGATACTACTCCCTCTCTCTGCCTGCGGCTGTCCTATTGTTCGTTTCTTTGAATCTCTTCATTATGATCATAGTAATCTTCAACATGATACTGTGGAGATCAATCTGGCTGCGTAGGTTGTATATTTCGCTGGTCGAAATAATTCGATTGGCGATCAGCCTGTGGTGTCATTGTACCACGCCCTCTACCTCTAGGAGCTTGCATAAACCCAACATTACCTCTCTGAGCTGGGACACCACTAGTTTGTGGGTGTAGTACTGGACACTCATTCTTATAATGACCCTCCTTTTTACAATAGGCACACTGATTCCATGCTAACTGTTGTCGGGGAAAACTATAATTAAATCTCTGGGCCGTCCCTTGATGGAATTGTGGCTGTGGCTGAAACTGGGGTCGCTGCTGTGAATCTGACTGATTTGAACGAGGCGGATATGCCTGTTGCAAAAGAACTTTGGTTTTTAAATCTTTCGTTTTCTTTTCTGACTTTTCCTTCTCTTCTTTCTCTCTATTCTCGTAATACTGAGCAGTTGCAAGTATCTGTGCTGTCGTCAACACTGCCCATGCACTTTCAGAATCCTTTAACTTGTTACTAAGCTCAGGTAGTAAATTAAACACGAACTTATCAACAAACAATCTCTGACCTCCCTCGGTACTCATATCTTGCCCACTGTGATCTACGAAGGTCTCTTCAAATCTAGTGAAGAAGTCAGAGACGCTTTCGTCCTTCTTTTGCTTGCATGCTGGTAGTTTATCCCAATTTACTCGTAACGCTGGCATCAATGTTTTCATCAGATTAATTATTCTGCCAGGTAAGTCAGCAATCAGAGGTTCAGGTTTAGCTCCACCAACCTGCTGTGCGTCTGCCGCTACGATAGCTGGCCAATCACCTCCTAAGGCGACTGGGTGGTTCTCTTGCCGAATCTTGGCCCATATAGGCTGTGGCACTACATTACCAAATAGCATTTCAATGTCTGCCAAATTCATGATACACGCTTGGACTGTCTGTGTTAATTCTTTGTAATAACCAGCAGGATTTTACGAGGGTCTGGTAATGCTTGTTTTACTGCTAATACTTCAGCCCGTTTCCAAGGAATGTGTATCCACACTCTCTGGAATTGTGCTGGAGCAGCTGCAATACCCAAGTTCCCATCAGCGGCAACTGCTTCGCGCCATATGGGCGGAACTTCTCTCATCGGATACTGACCTCGTCTTTTCCTAGTTATCGGTGTACCATCAGGGTCTCTTGTCGCCCGAAAAGGGGACTCATCCCTATAAGCTAAAATTAATTCTATCGCTCTCCCTACTTCTGAACCTATCACCATTCCTGCGGCAAATTTCTGCTGAATATTTATTAAATCAGAGGGGACGGAATCTAAGTCATCATATTCCCATTCCTCACGTACAAGAGAACACATCACGTCAAAAACATAATGTTGAGTAGGTTCATTCCACTGCATAAATGTGTCTAACACTCTTCGTGCATCATACTTCGCAGCTTTCGACATCCACCTAAGAGCTGTCGAATCTAACGTCTCTCGTTCCTCGGGACCAGGAAGCTGGCTACGTCTCTGTATAGAGTCGGAAACGGGGGTCCCAATTAAGGACCTGTAAAGAGGGGTTAAGATATTAGTTACAGAGTCGGTTATTTTCCGACGAACGGAAAGCGGAGTCAGAATGACAGGGCTTGGGGACAGGGCAGCTGGAGCAGATGATATAGTAAGGGTAGGAGTAGTAGGTAAAGCAGTTTGCGAAACGATAGGCAAAGGCGGAATAGGCGACCCAGGAAGAGGGGGTGCCGTAGGATCATTGATCACGGGAAAGACAGGAGCTGGATTCAAAGGAAGTGGAGCACCTATCCCAGGCTGACCAGCAGCTGGCTGTACAACAGGTAGTATCTGTGGTGCTGTAATACCCTGTGCATACGGTGGAGGTGAACTCAACAGGTAAGACAACAGGGGATCCTTTTCAGGGTCCTCTATCAGCTTAGCAGGACATGATGGCAATACAGGGTAACATTTATCAATTGCCAAATTATGTTTTCTATTCGCCATCTCCATTGCTTTCTCGGTCTCGTTGACATGCAGCTGCCTAGCAGACTCCATTAAAGTCAACCCTTTCTCTTTCTGTTCTCTCTTTGTTTTCCTAATTTCTCTCTGTTTGGCTTCTTTGCGCCATACGTGAAAAGAATCAAACATCGCCGGCCGGGCTTTTCTCTTAAACAACTTCATTTCTAAATTATCTAGAATTTCCGTTTCGAAACTACCATGCGGTGGCCAACTAAGGACACCATCTTTCTTGGTATAACGGACCCATACTTCATTATACGTAATAGGACCCACACCATGTTTACAATAGAGCTCATATGTAGGAGTCCCAATCGGAGGAACCGAACACGAATCCTCCAACCGTGAATCCCCGTTGCAACGTAACCAGGACAAAAAACAATTGTTACCCTTAGTCATGACAACAAAGACAAATTCCAACCAAAATGCGCAGAGAACTTAGGCCTACCAAAATGAACCAATACCAAATACAGAAGATTATCTTAACAAGAGCAACCAATGATAATCTACAAATCCAAAACAAACGTATCCAAATAACCAAACTGAGCACAACCCACTTAATACTTAACTGAAATGTGGAAGACGTCACCAAGGAGAACCCGTCTACGTCTCGCCGTACTAAGGTCTGCACCTCGGGTCCAAGACAGGGCGACAGTCAAGGCAGCGGTCCTCTGTAGCCGTCTGGGAACGGGAACCCTCGTGGAAGAGATCGTCGGGCCACTTTTACGACATGCAGGGATCGATGAAGCGGGGTACCTCCCTCCGGAATCTTCACACGAAACTTCTCGAACTTTTCAGGCTTTGGACCGGTACCGGTGTCAGGGAAACAACACCCGAAGACCCCTGAGTTCCCCCTGTCCTGGTGCACAAATAAACAGAGACACGGGCTTCTCGATGGCGGCGTCAAAGACCAAGGTTTATTTACTGCAGGGACACAGAAATCATAGGAACCACACAGAGGCAGAATCTAGGAGACTGTTCGAATTGCATTAAGTGGGTCGTTTCTTAAATACAAGAAAAATGTCTTGGGGCAACATTACACGAATATTTCTCATGCCCAACCCGGTATCCCAAACAGATAATAAATAAATATCAAACAATGATTAGTTGTAGGTTTTCGGTATTCGATCAGGCTCTCTTGTCAGTTCTTCATTCTCTACTTGATCCTCCCCATCATAAAAATTGTAACCTCCCCATTGTAAAAGCCCAGAAGGAAAGGAGCAGAGCCAGGTGCAAAGGATTGAAATGTAGGATAAGAGGTGTTTATGGATCATAAACGGGCAGGGCAATCGTCTTCGGCCTTTCAGTCAGGACAACGGACACGAGAACCAGTATAGCCCTATTTTCCAGTGAATTCATGCTAGTTGCGCAGCGAAAACACTGTCATGTATATAATGGATCATTTGCGGTTCATTGGTACCAAAATCGTGTCAGTACTATGATACCGAATTCACGGGTTCGGATCGCTACAGAACCTCACATCTAGGTATTGGTTTCAATCGCCTCAAAAAAAAAAAAAAACAAGCCAATAGATAATCGGTGATTGCACATTGTCCTTTCCCAGTGTCAATAAACAAAGAATAGGGACATATTTCTGTCCCTATCCACAAAGAATCCGAGAAACAAGGTGTTTATAATATGCGTCTTATACATTTTTGAGCAACCATCATAGAGCAAAGAGACTTAGCATAGGGTACTCATAGATATATGGCATTAGAGCAGTTCAGTCATTCTTGGACAGGGATGATGCGGGACAGTATGACTACAATGAGATGATTATCTCCATGATCAAAATGATTCTTACCAATAATTTTTTTCTTTTTGACAAGCGCTGGTTTCACCAAATACACGGGACGGCGATGGGTTCCAAGTTTGCTCCCTCGTACGCCTGCCTCTTCATGGGGTGGTTTGAGAGGGAGCATGCTTGGGGCAGAGGTGCCTCCCCCTGGATCAATAACATCGTATACTGGGTGAGGTATATTGACGATGTAATCTGTATTTGGTCCGGGTCTGTACAACAGCTTGATCAGTATGTAATGTACCTTAATGCAAATACCTTCAATGTTAAGTTTCCCATGGTATATCATAAAGAACATATTAACTTCTTAGATATCCAGTTTTATATCAAAGGAGATCAGATACACAGTACCCTGTATAGAAAAGAAACCTCATGTAATGCAGTGTTGCACGCTAAGAGTGCACACCCACGTTCTGTAATAAATAACATCCCATATGGTGAGATGATAAGAATCCGACGCAATTGCAGTGAGGAGGACACATTTAAGACCCACATCAATGACACCATTGGGAGATTCAGTAAACGGGGGTACGAAAAGAAAGTCCTAATGAAGGCGGAACGGAGAATTCATAATGTAAGCAGAAACGATACGTTATTGGACAAGCCTACTAGGGAGGGTACCAACACTGGAATTAGGTTTGTCACCCAATATACTACACATAGTAGTGCCATCTTCAACATTTTCCGTAGACATTGGTCCCTTTTGACGGAAATTCCGGGACTTAACGAGTCAATTGAGAATAGACCCTCCATTACTTACAGAAGGGGGAGAGCCCTTAAAAGTACACTATGCCCGAGTTATGTTACAACACCCAAAAGTACACTTTCCTAGCTGCCTGAGAAACCAAAGGGTTTCTTTACTTGTGGAATGTGTAATGTTTGCCCGATGGGCAAGAATAAGACGCTTGATTTTTGTTACAATACCAGTAGGAATTATGTGATCAATTACTTCTTGAATTGTAATACTACATATGTGGTTTATGTTCTAGGTTGCAATTGTGGAATCATTTACGTTGGTAGCACTATTCGTAGTCTTAAAATAAGAATGCAGGAACACCGACGTGCAATCAAAACTAAAGATACGAGATATCCCATAACGAACCACTATGCGCAAGAACACCCTTGTGATCAGTCTTTCTGGTTCCATGCCATTGATCATGTCCCGGTACTAACGAGAGGTGGTAATAGGGAACTATTATTGCGTCAAAAAGAATCAAAATGGATATGTAATCTAAGGGCCACTAGTCTGGGGCATAATACGGATTGTGAAATGCACTACTTTCTTTGAAATGTATCTACTACAATCCCGGATATATGTAGGAGATATATCAAGTAAACACAATGTTTCTGATTATAGTTACATAAGTTGTTTGTTGATTTACTCCACAGCGACTTAACATCCCCCAAAATGTTCATGATGTGAGTGAGTTCATTATTTTAATCCTTTGCCCCTGGCAAATTGCTTTCCACACAGATGAGGATTGTCTTCCTATGGTTTTGGTTTCTTTCAGGTCTATGTTTAAGTATCTGTTGTACAGTAGACTTATATACACAGATCTCATTTCTGTTTTAGTAATGTACGTGCGGGTCCTATTTGGAGACTCATACTAGATTTAATCTGTCCCGTGATCTCTCGTCTCAGTACTATATATGGTACTTACCTATGAACAACGTTGTCCCTTACAAAATATAATATTTCCGTTTGTGTTGAGGTCATGGTGTGGTGATCGGTTGGAATTATGGATACTTCTCTGGAGTAGTTATTTCCACCAACTTTAATACTCCAATATGGCGCGTGTGTCCACTCTTGGTTTCTATCTGCCATGTCTAGCACACCGGGTTTATGTCTGGGGGTGTGATTGTTCTTTTTTAAATCGTGATCACCCTCATTTTTAATATATTCTAATATATCGGACGTATAATTGGTTCGGAGATTTTTTTCTAAAATATAAACCTTTACGTATCGGTTCTCTAAATATAAAGTGTGCCAATGAAATATCGCTTTATGACTTCATTATGTCTGTCGTCACTTGGCTAACATTTTAAATGACTGTACTTGCCGTATATTTGATTTAGAATAATATGGTAGACGTTTATTCATCAATATTGAGCTTACTGTGAGCTCCTGATACTATTACAATATGGCGCACTATTTGCGCTTGTATTTATCAATGGTCGACGTGGTGTGACATGTGACCTGGGGGAGAGGCATGGCGGGTAATCTGAGGGATTTTAGAACGCGAAAGCGGCAATGGCGGGTTACTCAAATTTGCTTGAAACACTACGAGTGGACCGTTATTATGGTCGGCATGGAGACTTTCCAGGTTAGGACATGGTTTTCGTTGTGTTGTATTGTTTATTTATCCGGAAGATGAAACTATTGCCTAACGTAATTTTGTCGTGTTTGGGGT
Source organism: Triturus cristatus (assembly GCF_964204655.1). NCBI lineage: Eukaryota > Metazoa > Chordata > Amphibia > Caudata > Salamandridae > Triturus > Triturus cristatus. The sequence goes on from NC_140584.1 coordinate 224,581,072, forward strand.
GATACCATGTATTTATTATCTCTTTGGTTTGGCACTTTAGAAATGAAACTTATGATTGGATAGGACCGATATTCGTTCTATCGTGAGGATCACGTTTATCTCGTTATATTGGGAGGTAAGCGGACATCGTTATTTTTTAACTATTTATTTATCGTGTTCGACCAATGTCCGTGCGCATATATTAGCACAGAGAGGGTTTTTTCCCTGGTATGTGTCTGAACCAATACGATTATATTGGATCTGCATTGTGATATCTATGAGTACCCTATGCTAAGTCTCTTTGCTCTATGATGGTTGCTCAAAAATGTATAAGACGTATATTATAAACACCTTGTTTCTCTGATTCTTTGTGGATAGGGACAGAAATATGTCCCTATTCTTTGTTTATTGACACTAGGAAAGGACAATGTGCAATCACCGATTATCAATTGGCTTGTTTTTTTTTTTTGTCTTTTTTGAGGCGATTGAAACCAATACCTAGATGGGACTGAGACTCTGACTTCGTGTGATTTCGTTTGTTTATGCTCTCTTGCTCGTACTTAAAGCTCAAGTTGACGTGTTTGTTTTGACTCGTTGCTTTCCCACTTTTGCTTAATTTTAGATCAACGCAATTTTTGCTTTCAATATCAGGAAGTTAGAATTAAATGGACATATAGGATCTTTCTTAAACGGATGCAATAAAAGGTGAGACTATTACCGAGTATTGATGTCCTTGTGTTAGGATATTTGAGGCCTTCTCACGTTGCTGCAATTTGCCATAATGATGATATCGTTTTTGTATTTAGAGGGTTATATGGCCTCCTTCTCTTAACCAAATGATCGCTTTATTTTGTGTAATACCAATAAGATGGGATGTTGGAGGTCCAATTTTTGCAGGTGTTCTCTATGTATGTAGATAGGTCCTCATGGTACACTGTTTAGATTCTCACTTTATATACACCTACCTGCAACTTTTTTGGTCTTCATATCCTTGGGATTTTTTTTTTTTTTGTATATGTCTTTTAATGTATTTTTACATGTTCTTTGAGGTCGTACATGTTTGTGCCCTTTTGGTAATTTTACAGGTAAAAATATTGGCTCCTTCCAAAATGTGTTGTGATATGTGTTTGAGATTGTTTTTTGTGCTGCAAATTATGTTTTTCCAATATGTGAAGAAGTTTACATTTGTTATGGTGTATGTGTTTTAACCATCCTGATGTTATGCATTGTCTAGAGTTTTATATATGTGTTCATATATATGTTTAAATATACATGTCTAACAGTTGTAATGTTTGTATGTCCTACCTACTGTAAAGGTTTTTATGTGTATATATATTCTTTTCAGCCCTGACGAAGTTCCGTAGGAACGAAACGCGTTGGCTGTGCCGTACTGTAAAAAGAAAATAAAGATTGTGTCACAAGACCGAAACTACGTAATTTGTGCTATATTGTGCACCGTCCTTATCTCTCAACATTTTGTATTTGCGATTGCAGTGGAGCATAAGTGTAGCACGCTCCGGACGTCGTGTGCACAAATCAAGACTTCACCAAGTGACTCAGAAACGGGGTGTGCTTAGCCATGGTCAGCTACACTGTCTTTTTTTATTAATCAAGTGATGTCCCAACTGGCTGGTTATGGGCCACACGCCAGCTCAGGTGCCCAGCAAGATGAAACAAAGCCTGTTGTCAGCCCCTTAACTCAGGCTATGAATATCGCCTCCTCTCTCCCCTCGCCGCACCTCAAACCGTAATGGCAATCCGAACCGCTGGGGGGCGCCGTGTTTTACAGTCCAATGCAAAAGTCCACAAGGTGCTGGTCTCACCACAGTGCACCTGAACGAGAGGGTGTAACGCAAGTCAGCGACCTGCTTGCTGATGAAATATGAACCAACGCCTGCTCCCAGGAAAGGAAAGGCACGACACAACTCCGGGGTTTCTGGCAAGTGCCTTTATTGATTAAAAAGCAGCGTGGTGCTATTCGTCCCTGAAACGCTCAGGCAGACGCGTTTCAAGCCTCCAATGGCTCTCTTCAGTGCCGGTTCCATGAACTCCGCGCTCTCTCAGGGGGTCAAACGAGATGCAGCTGTGAATTAGACCGCTCCCATTTTGATGTCATCGTGCTCCTCCTCCAATGGAAGGTGTGCTGGACCCTCACACTCACACCTTGCCAAGCAGATGCATGCTGGTAAGTGTAGTCCACACAGAGTGTCTGTACAGTGACAGTATTACTCCTAACATCAAGTGATGTCCCAACTGGCTGGGACATCATATATATTTATAACATCAGCAGATTACCAAAAGTCCTCCATGGTGTCAAAATTCAAAATTACAAAGCCATGCCATAAACACACATAGAGTGGCACCTGGCTCCGACTATATGGTATCCAGTGTCCCTGTTCTCTACCCACAGGCTCCTGGGCCACCTGCCCACTTACAAAAGGGAATACTGTAATGGCTGCTCTCAATTGTTACTCTATGGGAGAGTGTCTCCTTCGAGGTTTCCCTAGATATGGCACACCCACGCAAATGCCCCAAAGGTGTGTATCAACAAAGGCAGCTGACCGAGACCGTGCGGAGCAGCTGCTGAAAACAGTTTTTTAAATAACATGTGGGGCCTCCTTGGTGGTTCCATCCTGCAGTGCCCAACACCGGGCAAGGGCTCCCAAGTATGCACATAAGTGGGAGGGGCACGCCACTGTCGACTTTTCTAGAGAGACCTCACTCTGTGGCGCCCGCAGGGGAACTGACCTCAGAGCAGCAACCTGCTTTACCACGGTACAGCTGCATGTTCCCCAATATCCGCAGGAAAACTGTGAGCCACCGGAGTTGGGCGCCTTGGGCTGCGGTCTGCTAAACTGTGCGGGACAGCCCTATTTCTATTGTTAGGCCCTCAGCTTCCAGCACCACAGCAGGAGTCCTAGACCCAGTACTTGGTCCCGGCTGGCTCCTCAAGTCAATGGGGCCCACTCTCTGCATCTCCTGTGGCTGCGGTGGGTGAAGCTTGTTCCACCATGAGTGTTTGGCTCCAGCACACAGGACCTGTCTTCCTCTGCAACAGGGGCCACGGTGTGTGGAGCTCATGGGTCCCACACTGCAGGCAGGCCGTGAACTGGCAACACCCTCTTTAGCCCCCCCATATGCCGCAACCAGCGCCGTGCACTGGGAAGTGGAGACACGGGCTGGAGTATGAATGCTGCTTCTTTTCTCCGTAGGGGGCCCATTCTTGTTAAATGAGGATCGTTACCCACATGCTCACCAAGGCAGCCCCAGCACTTCGCAGGAAGAAGCAACAGAAAGCGCTCACCCCACACTGAGGAGGAACTCAGTAGTGCTTCTCAGCGCTGCCTTGTATCCACAGAGGAAAGGGAAAAATAAAACACCCACTTTGCGCCATGGTTGCAGGGGCAACAACCAATGCTCACCACACACTGGGCCCCTGGTAGAACACTGGTAGGGTGAACACAAGGCAGGCAGCAGTAGACAGAGAGGCCAGCACCCTAGAGACAATTAAGGGCGGTTACTCCTGGCAGTCCAGCGGTGCCTAGATAGTCCAGAATCAGGGAGCAGGCCAGCAGCAGGGCAATACTCAGCAAAGCAATCCAGTGAGTCCCTTTGCAGAACCACAGTCCTCTGGCACAGGTTCCATCATTAGAGCCAGCAGTGTGTGACTACAAGTCCCACGCAGTGTCTAAAATCATGGGGTCACAGCACCTATACCTATACCCATAAAGCCTTTGTTCTGGGGGCACTTCAAACACGTTTAGAAGTGCTCAACACCCCCATTTAATCCTCAGCCATGGCTCCAGACAGACTACAGGGGGACAGAGACAGCATTGAGAAAGGCAAGCACAGTTCTTTTCAGGTGCAGGTGACAACTCATCCTACCACTCTAAATGAAGACCGGATCTTTCCAGCCTGGCTATGAGTCACCCAGGAAAGGCAAGGCACATCTCAGCCCCCCTTGTGTCTGTCTAGAGTGAATGTGCATCCACTGCTCCTGTCAGTCTAAACCAGATGGGGAATACACAACCAGGCAGGGCACAAAGAGTCATATACACACAGAAATGCCCACTTCTAAAAGTGTCATTTCTAAAATAGTAATAAAAAATCAGTTTCCACCAATCAGCAGGACGTATCACCACTATTCCAAACACGCCAAACAAAGCCACACTACCCCTTTCATATCAGAAATTACCACTGAAACACACATCATGGAATTCCCATTGCAAACCTATAAGAAGAGCAGTCTTACATCAGTGAGAAACCAAATAGGCTGCTTTTCACTACCACAATATACCACACAAAAAAGGAACATGACTTACCTTTTACCTACACAGAACCCTGCCCATAGGGCTACCTAGGGCCTACCTTAGGGATGACTTATATGTCATAAAAGGGGAGTTTCAGACTTGGCAAACACTTTAAATGCCACATCACTGTGGCAGTAAACCGCACACCCAGACCTTGCAGCAGCAGAGGCATGAGACAGGTTTGAATGGCTACTTTTGAGGGTGGAACAACCAGTACTGCAGACCCACTAGTAGCATTTAAATTACAGGCCATCAGTATATAGGATACCACTGTACAAGGGACTTTACATGTAAATTAAAGATGCCAAACAGGTGTAGATAAATCTTACCAAGTTTACCGGAGAAAGCACATGCACTTAAGCACTGATCAGCAGGGGTAATGTGCCCACAGTCATAATACCAGAAAAAACTGGTCAGATAAAATACAGGAGAAAGGCAAAAAAGCCTGGGATAACCCTGCAAAAAGGGCGAGGCCCAACAAACTAATACAGACTTAATGGAATGGGATAATCTGTATTGCTCATTCAAGCTGGTTAAATGTTTATATACAGTACTGGAAGATTTTAAATTAGTTTTGACTTTGCCATATTAGTATTAATCACCATAATACCAATATCAATTCATAATAGTTCTCATTGTAGGTGTTGTGTCAGAGTTATTGCTATTACATGGAAGGAGTTTTTAGCTGTCATGGAACTTCAGTTGTGAGCTATGTTATCAATATTTTCACTGGTGAGTACTTGAAACTTCAGTTGTGGTGGACACACAACTTGTTCACAGTGTGTAAATGCTATTTCCTAAATCAGCAGATAGTTGCAAAACCCTATCAAATGAAATACATATATGTAGGAACTTGTTTGATTGTGGATAAAAAGAACAATCCTTATGGATAGTTGGAGTTTCATTGTTGCTAGTAGTAGTTCTTGAATTCTTTACACTGTTAAACATCAGTAATTCGGATATAGACAATGCTATATTGGTAGTGACTATTTCACAGGCATACTGATCTCTTATGTTGGATACATCAAGTATCATTTAACAAGGACAACAAGGAATTCTGGATCGAATTGCTTTCTCCCATCATCCCCAAATGTCCCACTGAAGGTTTTAGATATCTGCATCATGTTCCTTCTAACAATGTTTGCTGCATTAGCAATATTTATGTTGTAAAAATCTGACTTGTCACAGGCAAATACTAATGCAGATCCTACGTCATCTTCAAAAGCTAACAGGACATCTCTTCTTCCATTGTATGCCTTCAAACCTCCTGTATTTGTGAGAATTCTCTCTTTTAGTCTTCTTGAGTTAACCTTACCCGTAGTGGAATCTAGCTGCTTTACTTTGCTTGTGCAAAGGTTTACTAAGTCACAGAGTTTGAAAATGTTTTAACATCTCCCACTCGCAAATCTTTTGGATGAGATACAAGCTTGGCTAGAGCTATTCCTTCTACTGAGGTCTCACAAGATGATTTGTTTTGATTCTTTTGTACACTGCGTGATCTATTATAGAGTCCAAATAAACATACATGATGGTATTCAACTTCCTGTGCATGTATATCACCCATAGCCAATTTTGCAATAAGTGCAGTATCTTGAACTAGCTCTGACACTGAGGAACATTAGCAACCATATCATCTGTTTTCAATTTATGTATTACAGATGCATCTGATTAGTTGCAAAAGAAACATGCTTTTCTTCCAGGATTTTTTGGGGGACTGGAATTTCCAAATGTATTTTAACTAAGCTACCATATGTGTATCTCTATGTTTTTTTTCTGAGACCGTTGATGCTTTAAATTGTCACATTTGTTTAAACACGATTTATGCCACACTGCATTGTTAGTCATTAATGTCTGCTCAACACCAGAACCATCATTATGCATTCCAATTTTTTAGATTTCTTCAGGTTATGGTCAATAAACCATATCCAGAACCATAATGTTTGCGTGTGGCACTTGCTGGGCTAATAAGTCTTTCTGAAGTGCTCTCCTAAAAAAGAACACAGATGGACCAATTTGTTGCAACAGCATCACCATGCTGAACAGCTTGACCACTGGTTGTTGGTGTCGGAATAAGGTATTATTTTGACATGCTACTCATTTTCAGGCATTACAGAAGACGTTTTGAAGCTAAAAAAAAGAAAGGTATACATAAATATATAATACATATTAATAAATGTTGACACATGTCAATACGCACAAAAATGTACATGGAATTTATACCAGATTTGAATTTTAAAGATTTCTACATGATTTTGGTGGCCATTTTGGTTTTATGACATCACCATCTTGATGTGTACACATGAACATTTTTGCCAAATTATATTTGTCGGCCATCTTGGATTTTGATTAGACTATTTGACAGCAAAGGCAAGATCCACTTGAGGTCTTGTTCTTATTTGATGACTTTCACAAAGACGAATCTCTCTACCAACTGTCAGTTTTCTATCACAGGGTAAACGATTTTCTTTAGAAAATAGACTTAACAGCCATACTAATGAATAATATTGCAGAATTACGAAAGTAAATAGAGATTCAATATAATTAATTCTCTGAAGTGCTTCCGCATACTGTACTATTGGGATCGATGTACGTAATGATTTACACAATAGATCTCAAAATGAGCTAGTGAAAGCTTAACCAAGGTAAAAAAAAAAAATACAGGAAACGGTGAGTACACCACAAACTACAAGCATTCGTATCATATACCTGAAAAAAACAATGCATACTCATATTGAAGGTAATTAGTCAAAACATAAAATAAATTGAAAATTGGTACAACCAGTATAACATTTAACATTTACAAACGGGACAATCATTTGACAATACTGTATGAGAATTATATTTTTCAGAAACTATCATTAGAATCTTTTTCTTCTATCATAAAAAAAAACGAAATCCGTAGAAGCAAGTGTTTTGTAATAATAATGTTAATAATAATAATCATAATAAATTACTATTATTATGTATTGGAGTTCAGAAGCTTTAATGCAAGTGTTTAAGATGTATAAGATAAAATTAATATTTTAAAAAATCAGTAATGTATCATCTTTTAATGAGCGGAATGCAAATATTTATGTTTTCTTCACATGCATGTTTCTGACTCCACACATAATAACATAACATATTATATTTTTTCAGACTTGAAAAAAACATAAGACTGGCCTCATGCCGAATTGAAATTAAATAGTGTTATCAGGTCTTTTGAAGCAAGTCTACTTAAAGGAAACTTGAAGCCTGAATTACATACCGCTAATTATTTTACCAATTTAGCAAATCCTTACTACATGTAATGCATTTTGCAAATCCTTTCTCCGAGGCTGGATATAAAATGTTTCAAGGGCAGCTTACAATTCAGTCACGCGGTGGTGGTTTAATTATATTGTATTAATCGCTGACTATGAAAGAACTATCAATAGCAAACAATGGCTTAGAATACCAATGCTGTGCAATCTTCAGGCTGAGTTGCAGAAACAAAATAATTGCATTGAATGAAGTTCTGGTTGCACTCGATACTATGGTAATTATAATCACATTTGAACAAATTCCCTACTAAGTTACTTGAAAGGACCTTTTTCATTAAAATGACTCAATAATTTAACACAAGAACTTCTTAATCCATTAGAATTTGCTTTGGAGTATTCTGTTCGGCCTTTCTGGCATTTACAACTGGGCTGCAACTAGAGGGCTGCTTTTAAGGATCCAGTCATGCGAGCATCTATGGTTCCATCCTAACATCAATGCCCTGTGTGTGCCTGCCTGTACACAAAACAGCCACCATTTCCTCCGACTCAAAAGCACCCATGGCACTGAGCTTTTTTTCAGGACAGAACAAAAATTAGCAAGTAAAATGGTGCCACAGTCATGTGTATGAACATATGCCTATAAGGTGTCATCTGTGGTTGACCTGAGTAGGGGCCCAGAACCGAAGGCTCACTTAGACTTTCAGCAGAAGCTAAAACAGAAGCACTACAAAGATAGAAGGGAAGCTCGAGCTGCCATCTCACGTCTGCAGTCTATGTCTATAAATTCATACTGACATATGACAATTGTTACATTCAGCGTTGATGCGCTTTGAGACCTGGTGCATCCAGCGACAGTATGTGGTCATGGAAGGTATGGATGCTAACATGCTGGGAATGTTTTTATTTTAACCAGAGTGTTGTACATAATTGGGTAATGAGGATTCTTGCATAACCATGCCATTCTGAAAAAAAGAAAAGAAAAAGAACATGCCTGCTTTGCAATGGTGCTTTTCATATCAGTGAAATGTGGAGATTTACTTTGAAGTGGTGTTTTACTCCCTTAGGCAATATACATTTAACGGGATCAAGTTGCATTACAAATTAAGCTATATGGACTCTGGCATGAATTTATAAAAAAATTATTTGAAATTTGAAAAATAAAATGCAGCCGCCAACTATGCAAGTAAACACCGTGGGGCAGTAAACCTGGGTGTGGGGGGGGGGGGGGGGGGGTAGGGGGTTTGACAGATGATCACTAGGAAAAATGAATTATTTATTTAGTTTTCCCTTGTGGTCGTCTTACAAAGTCACTCCGCCACCCGGCCCCACCGCTTTTATCTGCACGGGCTGTGGCTGCCAAAATGACAAAAATCAGTAGAACTCGAGATATGCATTTTCAAAGTTTTAGGTAAGTATAGTGTCTAAAAGCACAAAGGACCGATCGCGATCATCTACTCATGCTAAAGCAGGGGGGAAGTCATAAGACGGGCCGGGTACAGTGACCAGGTCAGTCCTGCTAAAAAGTTACACATTCAAAGTCCCAAGTGAAGAGTCCATTTAGCAGTGGAGGAGGCCCTGAGGAACAGAGAGAGCATTAGTCAATCAATTATACAATAATAATGCATACCAAATCCATGCCAAATAGTGGTCTCTAGGATCTGGAGCTGTAGCTTCTGCTTCATGGAGGTATGGACATTCAAACAACCAGGTCTTTAGCTGCAGTTACGGTGCAGTTCTGAGGTGCAGGGGGAAGCTTTGGACACCAGGTGAGAGAATGAACATCCCCCTCTGTTGATTTGGTGGATATATTGTGTGTGTGCAAGGGAGAATAAAGCTGATCAAAAGTGTCTGGTTGGTTGGTGGCAGGTAAGGCATTTGTTGTTGTATGGCGGTCCTTCATTTTGCAGGGCCTTGTACACATGGGATAACATCCTGAACTGGCATCTCTTCTGGATCAGGACTCAGTGCAGTCTTTTGAGATGGGGTGTGATGTGAGTTCTTCTGACGAGGTTGAGTTTGAGTCTTTCAGCTGAGTTTTGTATTGTCTGAAGTCTTTTCAGGAGGTGTGAGGTGATTCCTATGAAGAGCACGTTTCTGTGGTCCAATCTGCTGGTGATAGCCACCTGAAGATCTTGTGCAGCATGAGAAGGGTGAGGAAGCAGGGAGATGAGATTGCATTGACTTGTTTCCTTATGGATACCTTGCTATCCAGGATGAGGCTGAGGTTGTGGGTGTGGTCTGTTAGGACTGCGGGTTGGCCAAGGTCTGCGGATCACCATGTGTCGTTCCATGTCGAGGGTCTGCTTCCAATGATGAGGACCTCTGTCTTGTCCATGTTGAGTTTACGACAGTTGTGTTTCATCCAGTCCGCAATGTTCATCATGCATCTGTAGAAGTTGGCTTTGGTGGTGGAGGGGTCTTCAGACAGTAAGAGGATGAGCTGGAGCTTATATAGAGTCAGTACGATCTGACAGTGTTGGCCAGGGGAGCCATAAAGGTGTGGAAGAGAGTTGGGCCAATCCTTTGGTGACTCACCAGATGATCTTCTTGTGCTCTGAGGTGAATTGCGGGAGGCAGATCCTTTGGGTTCTGTCAGTGAGGTATGAGATGATCCATTTGAGGGTGGCTCCTTGGATTCCGATGTGGTGGAGTCTGTTGATCAAGATGTGATAAGAGACTATGTCAAATACAGTGGACAGGTCCAGGAGGAGGAGGGCTGCTGTTTCTCTGTGGTCCAGGAGTGCTCTGATGTCATGTGTGACTTCAATGAGGGCTGTCTCAGTGATGTGGTTGGCTCGAACCTGGATTGGAAAGGGGCCAGGAGGCTGTGGTCTTCTAAGTGTTGGGTGAGTTGCTGGTTGATTACTTTCTTGAGGACTTTGGATGGATAGGGAGTAGCAAGATGGGTCAGTAGTTCTTGAGATCCGTTGGGTCGGCAGATGACTTCTTCAGGAGGGGTTTCACTTCCGCTTGTATCCAATCCTCTGGGAAGGAGGCCATGGTGATGACGGTAGTCGGGTATTTTCTGAGTTCATCTCCAATTGTCTTGCATCCGAGGTTGAAAACGTGGTGAGGGCAGGGTCCTTGAGTGCTCCTGAGTGAATAGAGCTCTTGATGACAATGGTGTCCTGCATGATAAGTGAAACCCAGTGGGTAAGCAGGGCTTAGTGTTTTTGGGTGTGAGTTGGTAAATGCTTTCAACAGCAGAGGGTTGCTGTTTGAAGTTCTCATAGATAGTCGATATCTTGGTGTGAAAGAAATCTGCAAGGTTGTCGCACAGACCATGGAAGGGTGCGATACCATACTCATGGCTGTGTTATATGGCTGTTAGGGTCATTCTCGACATTGCTAACTTAGCATGAGCACTGCTGCCATGATGTTGCTTTTGCGCACGTTACTACATGACTTTATTTTGCAAGAATCTGTTTGTGCCTTTCACATAAGAACTGTCTGCTTTCTGCGTTCTCTGCTGTTCCTGGAGTTTAGTCTGAACACGATGTGCAAGGTCGATAAACATGCTCCTTGTTATTCTGTTCTGGTCAGTCCCTAGCACCTAGACAAAACCTGCTAAACAGAGCTGCCCTGCTGGGAAGCTAGTGCTTTGATATTATGTGGATGCATGTTGTTCACAAACACTTGGAGAGAGACCTTTCCTTGGAGAAAAGCCATGCTGTTTCTAGGATGTAAACCTACCATATAGGCTCTAACGTATGAGTTCTGCTGGCAAAGCCTAGAGATCTTCCTTTATATAATAAACCTCACCTTACCAGGGGGAGGGTGGTTAAGCCTTATAGTCCTTTGTCCACTGTCTGTATATGATAACATCCCCCTTCATATTCTATGGTATTGTAAATATGCTAACTGTTCTAGGTTTATGCATTTTGTTGCTCGTAGTGGCTCGTATACTGCATTATAGAGCAGAATAGTTGAAATAAACATTTTGAACTATACAGTGACTCTGACAATCCTTATTGTGGACAAGTACGAGTGAGTGAGCGAATGGTTATGTCTTGCTACCACAATTCCTGAGAGAGTCGGATATGTTGTGTTCTGGGTTGTCTAATCATTTGTAGATTCGTGATTATTTAGGTGAATGAATAAGATACTATAACTAGTAGGTTTAAAGAATTTGGGTACTTAGGTGGTAGGAAGGTACAACCCCTATACACCGAGGTCCTGTTTTCCGAGGCATAGTTCTGTGTATGTGCCGAATCCCCGCAACATGGTGCCACCAACATTTGGTCTGGTTCTTATCTGCAAGACTCTTTAGTAGTGCTTGTGCTTGTCTACAATCCCATTACTTCTGTTTCTGTAGACAGCTGTGACGGTGTAGCCTCCTATATTGTGATATTTTATATAGGTTTTTCAAGCTTGAAATTTAAAAGGTCTTTCGCTTACTTTTAACCCTTTTTTGCACAGCCACGCATAGGTTGTTCTGTTCTTTATTTAATATGGCGATTGTTATTGCACCTCCTAACCGCGCACCGCTCAGGGCTTATCTAACTCAATTTGGAGTACCTGATGCTGGTGTAGTGCTAATCTTTATTGTTGAAGCGGATCCAGCATTCCGCTTCGAAGTATTTTATTCTTGGGTGACCTTTCCGGCAGTCAATGGGACAGACAATTTGTTTCACCAGTATGCTGCCACTCCGACTCCGCTGGAATATTGACCTTATACATCTCTTGAGGTTCCGCTAACAGCTTGGCAACCCCAAATATATGGTTTAATGGCGCCCTTCCACACCCAATGACTCCGGTCTGTTTAGGCCCCTTATCAATAGATGGGGCCACTTGGCCTGTTTTGGCTGGGCACACCCCACACCCAGCTTATCTCACTGTTACATTCATTGAGCTTTGTGTATTACATACTTCTTTAATACGTATACATAGAGCTGTTATTCAGTTTATGTTGCGCAACTTTCAGGTGAGACCACCTGGAGCTTCTGCGAAAACACCTGCACCTGGTGGTGTGACCTTCAGTCCTTTGATGGTTAATTCCGTAATGGGCAAGCGTCCCCAGAATAAGGATGAACTTCCTTATTAGCTTGCCGAGAAATGTGGGCAACTCAAAGATGGTTTTCCAAATACCACACCTGTGGAGAAGCACAGGATTTTGACAATAAGTCTACCGAAAAAACCTGCTTCCCGAATTAGCTGATTGTAACACTTGGGGTAAAGTGTTTGCAGATGTATATTCAATGTGTTTTGGCACCCCCCCAATGACCGTTCTCCCATCCGTAATCAAGTGTGTTCAGGAGGGACATGGGGCTGAGGTGGCCCTGGAGTTGGGAATGAGACTGGTGGCGGTGTTCGACATTGTTTGTGATATGATCCTTGCTAATGTTAAGGGTGATGCTGTATGCTTACAACGATTGGAGTCTGTGGCAGACGTTGACAAGCAACGTGAATTGCCAAAGATTATTGCTAAACCTTATAAATCCATAGGGCGCAATAGTCTGGGAATCAAACCTTTTGCTCAACCACAAACTCAAACTCAGACTCAAACACAGAGTCAACAAAAGGCCCAGACAGATAAAGATGGGTGACCGTTCTTTCCTAAAAGGAACTGGAGAAATAAAAAACAGGGGCAGCTACAACAGAAGCAGGGTTCGCAAGCTGGTTCACCGACATCCGAGTCCTCTGAGTGTACTTATGACTTGTCGACCGTGTGAAAATTAAGACTCCTGATAGATTTCAAGTCCCTGATCAGTGCTCTCCTCATTCTTTACAGGACACACAGGCTCTCAAGTCGGTGGTGGAGAATGCCAGGATCTTGACAAAGGTCAGACCACACAACAGGGACGAGATCAACCTCGACAGTTTGACGTTAAAGCCAAGCAAGAGAATCTGCCTCATTTTAGACCCCCGTATCAACAGAAGAAAATTGCGGCTTTAACAGTGAAATATGCCTCAGACGGTGAGAACACGTCTTCCAGACTGGACATGAGAGGTGACTCTGCTCGACTGCATGACGGAGGTTACCATAGTGCGGGAGGTATTGCGTCCCAGTCTGAAGGTGAGAGCAACTGATACATTCATTACAGTGGAGACAGCAGATACATGAGTTGCCCCCCGGGATACACTCTATGAAATAGTCTTCCAAATTGAAGGTGATATACAGCGTCCAATCACAGTGGTTTTCTGGGAAAATCTAACCTCTCCATATGACATTTAGTTAGCAGAGGCAGATTGGCTACCTCCATTTGTGATAGCTGCTCCCAAAGGGGAAGACGTATTGCTTCCAGTTTTTCGCGTTATGTCCCTGAGGAACATGCAAAGGCTTTTGCAGCCGAGTGGGCTTTGGCACTTGCTCCAGCGGTGTACCGTAATCAGGTGGGCTTGGACAGAGATTCCCTAGCACATGAGATCCAGTTACGGTCTATACCACAGCCGCAATATACAATCAAACGAGAAGCTAAGGCTCCTGTTTGTGATATTCTGACTCAGCTGGAGTATCAGGGAGTGATTGAATCCTGCGGATCACCGATGAATAATCCCCTTTTTCCTTTATCAAAACCTGACGGATCGTATCGCATTGTCTTAGATTATCAAAATTTGAATAGTCATTGTCGTACATTTGCAGTACAAAATAAGCACAGCCCTGCGTTACTGAACACACTAATCAGCAAAAAATATAATACTAGACTGGATATATCCAATGGTTTATATAGTCACAATTTGGCTCCTGAGAGCAGTGACTGGACAGCCTTCACCTCTGTCGGAAATCAGAAACAATGTACACGTTTGCTTATGGGGTATAAGAATAGCCCTCGGGCTTTTGCTGTGGTTGTGTCTTTGCTACACAGCATAGACCCTGATGCGTTTTCGTACATTGATGATATTTATCTGACGGACGATGAACTGATGCCACATCTTTTCCAAGTCGACCGCTTAGTTTTGTCGTTTGCCAACTATGGATACAAATTCAATTTTGCAAAATCACACATCACACATTTTGGGGTGCTCTTTTTTGGCTACGAGCTCAACATTGAAGGTATGGGGTTAGTCCCCCACTTTCTGGAGAAATGTGCACAATTGCGACCTCCTTCTACCCTGAAAAGGTTTCATTCTCTACTGGGATTTTTGAATTTTGGGAGGACATACATTTCCGATTATGCCCAGCGTATCAAACCGCTATATGCATTGATACAACCTACATTTTCTTCGGCCAGCTGGCTTCCGGAACATACCTCAATTCTGCAATCTTTGCAATCAAATTTGCTTGCTACTAACTACTTGTTGACGCGTGACAATGCCGTGAACCTGGTGATTTGTGAAGTACCAGGGACGGTTGGTTTTACTTACTTGACGTTCAATGAGGGAGACACAGTACCTATTGCTTACAAGTCACATTTATACACATCGGCTGAAATGCGGTTTTCCAATACTGAAAAAGTTTTGACAGCGGTACAGATGGCGATTCTGAAAGAACGCTCTCTGGCGCAAGGTGAACAAATTATTATGGTCAGGCCTCTCCCTGCTTTAGAAGCAGTGACTAAGGTGAGTGTACCAAACTATAAGGCTTTACATCCCCGTTGGATTCAATGGGCTGCATCTTTGACATCTGCTGATGTCACATTTATTTTTGATCCTGCTCTTCAGACACAGGAGTTCTTACAGTATGAACATGTCCATTCTCCTCCTCTGTCCTTGCTTCCTTTGGATGAATACAAATGTATCATCTATACTGATGAATCGGCTCAACTGGCCGTCGGTTCTAAGCACTCTTATTCAGAGGCTTGCGCTAATGTAGCTGGTACAATTGTCAACAGAGAATTTAAGTCTTCCATAGTGCATACACAGGCACTTGGGGACTGTACAGCACAATTGGAAGAGCTGCATGCTCATGTTCTTGCTCTTGAGTTTGCTGATACTAATGTAAATACTCCTATTGTATGCGATTCTTACTACTGAGTCCAGTCTTTTAATGACAACTTATTCTTTTGGTCACAAAATGACTAGAGAGACTCTAAAGGCAGCGCAATAAAGCATAAAATGCTTTGGGTTTGAGTGGTAGAACTTAAAAAATGTCTCCCACTGACCCAGGTTATCCATACATTTGGCCATCAGCGTGTGGGAGCAGATGCTGTTGGAAATTCTTTAGCAGATGAAGCAGCCAAATCTGCAGTAGCCATGTGTTCTGTAGCAGCAGTTACAAGGTCCATGACAAAGATTGATAATGACATTTTGGCATCTATTGCTGCTACGAAGGATGGAACTGCTCATCTGCAGGGCTTCCCTTCAAAGTATTCTTATCATTAATCTCTTGAACAAGTTCCTTATGCAAAAATTCCAACTGTTGGGGATCGGCTGATTCCCAACATGGACCGCAGACCTGCTTTGATCATTGCCGCACACGAAGGCATGGCTTCTGCAACAGTTTCTATTTTACAGCAACATTACTGGTGGTGTGGTTTATATAAACAGACCCATAATTTTGTGTGACATTTGTCAACAAATTAAGCCATCTATGGTCTCACGCCCGCCACAAACACAAACACAGCTGTGTGTACCCATTTGGCTGTGTGTATCTTGATCACCGGCGTCCGTTTTCATTAGATACTGCATATAAATATGTTGGTTGCAGTTGATTTGTACACTAGATCCCTTTGGGTTTGGCCACAACGCAGTGCTGATGCTCGAAATATCACTAGAGATTTGCGTGTCTTTGTCGGGATGTTTGCCTGTGGCACCTTCCATTCTGACCGAGGGCCAGCGTTCGCCTCTAAGGTTTACAACGACGCGATGTGCAGGTACAGTTTTCGTCTCCATATAGGCCTGAGGGCAATTCCATAGTGGAGCGAATGAACCATGACTTAAAGCAATCTTTGACAGGTAGAGTCTTCGGTACTGGCAGGAACTGGTTGGCCCACTTGTATGGGGTTCAACGTGCACTAAATAATCTCCCTAGAAGATATCTGGGTGGGCGGACCCCATACAAAATGCTCTTTGGCATCAAAATGTTTGTCCCAGACCTCGATGGTCCAGATGTTGTGGCGACTGCTGCAACCTTTGACATTGCTAATCATTCTACTATGTCACAGGACCTACAATAGACCCGTAACACGTACGCAACTGAACATTTACCTTCTTCAATGATGCAGCACTGCTGATTCCAGTTGCAGGCTGGCTTCCTAAGATTGGAGATCTGGTACAAAAAAAGCTGGAGAACAAAAAATAATTTGGTATCTCTTATTGTGCACCGGTTCCAGTACTTGGACTGAAGGGTGCTTGTACAGTCATGTTACCACCTTTACCTGGTCGCAAGGACAACAGAAACATCTCAGTGGACAATGTCAAGTTACACCATCTGGCCGATTCTGAATAGTGTCACGCCTGGTGTTTCATTCAACGCAATTTCATTGAATTCGCTGACTTCATCCTGTCCCACTATTGCCCATGTGGTTGAGGGAGTGATGGACACTGCTATTGACCTTTCACCTGTCCTGCCTCTATCTTCCAATACAGATATTGAGTACACTTACCCTACAGATGAGGTGAGGTGCCGAGCAGTTATCGACAACATCATGCTGATCGGGCACAGCCACCTCTAATTACCAGAACTGCAAGCGGTTATTTTGGAGATCATGCCAGCTTCTCTTCTGACTCATCATCCTCGTCTTCCGATTTGTCACTTCCACCGACAATATTTAGCATTTTCATCTCTTGGTTCAAAATGACTTACCTGGTTCCACCCTGCACCTACATCTGGTTGATACTTATCCTGATTTTCCTCTTCATGTCAATTGGATTTGTGACAGTGTTTGTCTTACTGATCAATGGCCATTATTTGCCAAAACGCTCTGCTGTGAACTTGGTCGACTGAGTTCTGGCACCTCACACATCGTCCCATATCATGAAAAGTGATCAAGCTCTTGTTAACATTTCAGCTTTTCAGATAATGAAGCTTTTGAAGTCCACAGCCCGTCAGAGGTCCTTAAGTTACCATACGTATTTTGTGTCTCATTAGGAGATGTGGTAAGACAGGACATACATCCTGATGACTGGGATCTGCAAGCTGTACATTCATTGTTTTCTGATTTGAAATATTATGCTGCTTTCGATGCTAAAGATTTGTATTTAAATTCTGGCAATTATGCTGATTTATTCTGTTATCAACATTATGGGCATCACTACTTACACAAAACAAGAACATTACGACCTGTCTTTAATTACACTCAATGGGAAAATTGTCCAACTCCCGTTCAAGGGACTTCTAAAACACTTTGGGATAAGTTTGCTTATTTTACCGATTTCAACACGTCTAATCCATTGTAGCAATGTGCTTTTTCCACCCCCGCATGGGAAAGTAGATAGTTCAATTTGAACTTCCATTTCTACTTTGAAAACAAACAGATTTCAACAAATAGAGCAGGCTCAAAGCGTTATTGTTTCAACAGGAAGTCACCCTCACTTCAGCTCGAGAAACCGTTTTTTTGCAGGTGGCTAGGACATCTAGCGAGATTCAGTCGCTTCTGAACACTAACCTCCCACTTAACTTTGGGGAGCTTATACACCAAATATGTAATGCGTCTGACACAAAAGCCCTTGCTCATTTTTTTAATAATGTGGGATCCGGCCTTGTGACTTCTTTTCAGACGATATTTGGAGTAATTCCAGCTTTTATTCATTCTATCTTTTCTAGCGTCTTCAGAGGGTTTCCTTTGTTACTACCGCTTGCAGCTGGAATAATGTTACTTCTGCAATGGCTGTTCAACCTGTGGTAAATGTACAGACCAGGCCAATTACAACCATACCGTGACCGAATGCAACAATTATTTCAATGCTTGCCATTAGCGACGCGAAGCGTGAGTTATGGATTGACTTTTTGCTTTGCCTACTTCACGTGTGTGCAACCTGTGTTCTACTGTCAGCGGAGCCCTTTCTATTGGTTGCTGGATTTATGTCTCTCCAATACGTCATGTACACTCCCGGAATTTCATCAGTTAATGGGTCCTTTAGAGGCTCATAAGCAGGCTTGTTCTGGTAATGGCAACATGGCGTGTGCTGCTGCATTTGGTATCTTGGCTGAATGGGATATCTCCGGGACTGTGCAGAACCTCCTACAATGAAGTTTCATTGACTATCACACAAGTTGTCCAGATATGCTCTTGGAAGCATCACAGTACAAACAGCATGTCTGTTGTTTCGACATACTTAATTGGATGGCATCCCTTTTTTCTACTAATGATAAGGATGATCTTTTGGAACGAATTGCATTCTTAAGTTCAAGTGCTTTTATGGAATTTCCACCTCCTTCTTAATACCTTTTTTCATGAAACAACAATTTTTTTTTATTACAATAACATTTTTTATACCAATTTTTTTCCCCTCAATTTTTTTTTTTCAAGCGCTTCTGGACTCTGCTTAAATTTGAACTCTGTTTTAGTCTTTTGTCGATATAATATGGCCTTACCAGGGGGAGGGTGTTATATGGCTGTTAGGGTCATTCTCGACATTGCTACGTTAGTATGAACTCTGCTGCCATGATGCTGCTTTTGTGAACGTTACTACATGACTTTGTTTGTGCCTTTCACATGAAAACTGTCTGCTTTCTGCGTTCTCTGCTGTTCCTGGAGTTTAGTCTGAACACGATGTGCAAGGTCGATAAACATGCCCCTTGTTGTTTTGTTCTAGTCAGTCCCTAGCACCTAGACAAAACATGCTAAATGCAGCTGCCCCGCTGGAAAGCTTGTGCTTTGATATTACGTGGATGCTTGTTGTTCACAAAAATTTGAAGAGAGACCTTTCCTTGGAGAAGAGCTATGCTGCTCCTATGATGTAAACATGCCATCTAGGCTCTAAGGTATGGAGTCTGCTGACAAAGCCTAGATATCTTCCTTTATATAATAAACCTCAACTTACCAAGGGGAGGGTGGTTAGGCCATATCGTCCTTTTTCCACTGTCTGTATATGATGACATCTCCCTTCATATTCTATGGTATTGTAACTATGCTAACTGTTCTAGGTTTATGCATTTTGCTGCTGGTAGTGGCTCGTATACTGCATTATAGAGCACAATAGTTAAAATAAACATTTTGAACTATACAGTGACTCTGACAATCCTTATTGTGGACAAGTACGAGTGAGCGAAAGGGTGTCTTGCTACTGTAATTCCTGAGAGAGTCGGGAGTGTTGTCTTCTGGGTTTTCTAATCATTTGTAGCTGTGTGATTATGTTGAACAAATGAGACACTATAGCTAGTCGATTTTGGGTATTAAGGTGGTAGGAAGGTGCAACCCTTATACACCAAGGTCCTGTTTTCCTCCGCATAGTTCTGTGTATGTGCAGAATCCCCGAAGCAGCTGAAGAGTTCAAGAATTCCTTCACGATATTGAAGAGTTCCTTCCTGCAGTTTGTGCTGGCTTTTATGCGGTCTGCTAGGGAATTCTTCTTGGTGTCTTTAAGTCGCGGCAGTTCTGGTTTAGCGCTATTTTGAAGGTAATGCGGTCTTACGTCCTTTTTTCTGGTGTACCACTTCCTTTCGAGTTGTTGGCAGATGTATTTGGTGGAGGGCAGATCTTCGTTGTACCAGCCTGCTGTTTTGGTTGTTTTTTTTTCTTTGTCTTTGATTGTCTTTGCATGGGTTGATACTTTCGGCCCTTTTTGTAATCCTTTGGGAGACATTTTTTGCTGCTTGTTTCCAGTTGCGTGTGGTATCTGGGAGGTGGGAGCCTAGACCGATGTTCCATTGGTCTTCTGATACAATTTTCCAGTCTCTGCATGTGGACCTGGGGGGTGCGGTGCTTGCTTGGGTGGGTCCTGAGATTGTGAAGTGAACAGTGTAGTCATTGGACCAGGTGAGTTGTGTCTCGCAGCTGTACTTGGCTCCGTTGCTGGAGGCAAAGATGGGGGTTTAGTGTGTGTTCTGCGACCTGGGTAGGTCCTGTGACAAGTTGCTTGAGCCCGATGTTGCTTATGCTTCCCGGGAGGTCGGTGATGTTGGCGTTGCTATGGTCCTCAAGGTGGACATTGAGGTGTACTAGGATGGTGTAGTGATCAGAGTTAATAGTGAGTGGAGTGATGTGGTCCGGGATGGCGTCCCAGAAGAATCTGGGTGAGGCATTGGTAGTCTGTAGATGAGGGTGCCTCTGATTGTACTTCTGCTGTCAGTGTGGAGTTGTAAGTAGAGGAGTTCCATTATCAAGGTCTGGTAATATTGGGATGTCATGCAATGAATGAATGAATGAATGATATGATATGATTTATAATGGGCCCAAATACCCGGAGGTGTCTTGGTGCTGAGCGGAACTGAAAGATGCAGACGAAAGCAAAGTGTGTGAAGATCACTGGTTAAATAACCAGGTTTTGAGACTTTTCCTGAAAGTCATGAGTGAAGGTGCTGTCTTCAGAGTTGGTGGCAGACGATTCCACTGAAGAGCTGTGAGCCCGAAGAAGCTTCTTACCCCCACGTTACACTTTTAAACAAGGTATTGTTCAGCATGTTGGCTGAGCCAGAGCATAATGCTCTGCCAGGAATATACTGCTCAAACCTATTTGTGAAGAAGGCTGGAGCTTTTCCATAAAGAGTTTTATAGGCTAAGCAAAGAGCATTAAATGTAATCCGATGGCAGACTGAAAGCCAATGCAATTGTCTAATAGAGGCCCTGGCTGATTGATGTTTAGGAATTCTCAGAAGGAATCGAGCAGCTGCATTCTGCATGGTCTGCAGTTTTTTGAAAGGCTAATGTGGATGCCATTGCAGTAGTCCAATTGTGATAGAACCAAAGCAATGAACGCTACTTTCAACAGATCAGCTGGAATGAATATTTCAATTTTCTTTCAAATTCTTAGGTGATAAAAAGAGGAGGCGGTGACCTTGTTAATTTGTTCTTTGCATATTAGTTCACTTTCCAGGAAAAACTCCAAATGTTTTACTTTTGAAATTGACGTGGGTGCCATACCCATGTTAGATGGCCACCAGTAGGGAGACCAGATGGCTGGATTCTGCCCAAACTGGATAGCTTCTGTTTTGAAGGAATTTAGATTTCAGCAATGATTGGCCATCCAGTTACTCACTGCACTCATACAATTGTTGACACCAACTCTGTGATCTGACTGTCATTGGCGTAAGACGCTGATCAAAAGATTTAATCAAGGCAACAAGTAGAGTGGCATAAAGATTGAACAGGGTGGAGGACGGAGAGGATCCCTGAAGAACCCCACATGGCGAGCAAAAAGATCCTGAGTTGAAAGCAGCAAGTGACTCCAATTGTTGGCATCCTGAAAGGAAGGATTTGAGCAGCACCAGTGCTAAATCTCTTATCCCTAATTCCCTCAGACGGTCAATTAATAATTTGTGGTTGACCTTATCGAAGGCAGCAGAAAGATCCAATTCCGCAGTTGAGAGAGGAACGAATTCCCTCAGTGGCTGTAAGCAGAGCAGATTCAGTGCTGTGGGTTGCCCTAAAGCCAAACTGCATAATTTCCAGGAGATGGTTATCCTCCAAAAAGGAGGAAAGTTGTCTATGGAAGGTGTTCCTGTGAACGATGGTGATTCCTCGTCCTTGTTTGTTGGTTCAGTCTCAGTGTGTCATCTTATAGCCTTCGGGGATGGCAAAGGTGATGTCCGGTGCAGATGCAGGGTTCTTCCAGGTTTCTGCGATGAAGATGACATCTGGGGTGAGGGTTCAGATCAAGTCCCGTATTTCCGTGGTGTGTTTACTGTGTGATCGAGCATTGAGTAAGACACAATGGAGTTGTGTATTGGCAGTCTCGGTCGGCTTGGCAGATAAAGTCACATTTGTGGTGTCTGTAGTGTTGTTGTTTGCTTCGGTACTGAAGGTGAGGTAGCAGTGTAGGCAGGCAAAAGAAACTTTGGTGGGTTGCGGGGATGTGCAGCAGCAGTTGCTGTAAGTGCATCCAGAGTGCAGAGGTGTACAGCGATGCATCTTTGTGGCAGGTGAGGGCCAGGGGTCCTAGCGCTGGGTGCAACTGCCTCCATAAATGATCCAGGGAGGTGGAAGGGGCTGGCAGGGAGGTGGGAGGGCAGGAAACCTGTGGGAGCAAGAACCTGTAGCAAAAGCGATGGAGCGGGTGTGTAGAGGGGAAACAAGCTGCATGACTATCAGTGGGTTTTTAATACTAATGCAGAAAGGGCAAAAAACACTGGAGTCATCACAGAGACACGTTCAATCAGATCCCCAATGTAACCCCAACATGCTAAAACTAGTTACCAGGTGGAGAGCGAGATGCTAGTTACCAGAGGGCAGGTGTGCAGGGCAGCAGGACTGAACTGGCATCCTCAGGCTTTGGTCAGGGCAGATGCACTTGCAAACGTGGGAGAGCTAGTGCAGCGGCACAAGGCAGTGGCTCACATGACCAGGAGGTCAGTAGCAGTGGCTTCACAGATGGTTGTTGCTGTAGTACAAAGAGCCAGTCAAGGATTGCAGGCGGACGTTGATGGAGCTTCATGTTGGCGGTGATAACAGGCTGTCACTGCTGTAGGGTGAAATTCAGATCTTACATTGCTGATCACCACTAACAGTCGCTGTAGCACAAACAGCTGGGTTCAGCAGAGTCTTGATGCTAACAGGCCTGTTTGCAGGTGAGATGAACACAAAACGTCTGGATTTCAACTTTGCTTTTGCTATCTGATGCCTTACAAGGGTCCAAGGCCTGGGGAGGCACCTCTTGAGGATCAGAGACTCACTCTCGCAGAGAACAGCAGGGATCAGGCAGGTTCAGCTGGCCAGATGTGTATGAATTTATGGAAAACGAAAACCCACATTGAAGGAAATCAAATAATGGAAACAGAATTTTATGGAAAGACAATTTTAAGGACATACAAAAAAAATCAAAAAATTAAAGCAAACTTTTTAATTCAAAGATAGTTCTAAGGAAAAATCCCAAATTTTATAAACTTGGGTGGAGTTTAGGGGGATTTTTGGGTTCAGGGATGGGTAACATTTAGGGAGATGAGGGGTGTTTAGGGCTTAGATATAATAGGTGTTCAGGCATCGAAAGATATTTTTAGGGTTCAGAGAATGGTGAAGTGTAGTGGTGGTGAGGGTTTTTTAGGGTTTATGGATGAGTGTTGTTTAAATGTGTGAGGTATTTTTAGATTGCAGGGATGGGTAGAGTGTAAGGGTGTTGAGGGGTTTTAGGGTTCATAGTTGGGCAGTGTTTAGGGCTGGTGAGGGTTATAAAGGTTCAATTACAGCTGGTGGCTGGGGTCATAAAGAGTTTTTAGGCTTTAGGTAGAGTTGTGTTTAGGGTGATGAGGTGTTTTTAAGAGTTCATGGATGGGTGGAGTTAGATGTAGAAAGGAATTTTTAGGGTTGAGGGATGAATAGGTTAGGGTTATAACAAGTTCTTATGAGTAATGGATACTGGTGTTTAGGAGTGGTGAGGGTTTTTTTAGAATTAGGGATTTGTGGAGTGTAAGTGTGCTGAGGTGTTTTAAGGAGTATGGCTTTGGTGGGGTTTAGGCATAGAAAAGGGTTTCTAGGGCTCAGAAATGGGTCCATCAATCAATCAGGGTCTTGCAAAGGATTGCTACTCACCCGTGAGAGTCTCAACTTCTCAAGGCGCTGGGGTACTCTTGGTCCCTCTGGGTGTAAGATCATTAGAAGAGCCAGGTCTTGAGGTACTTCTTGAATTGGGTCAGCAACGCTGATTGCCTGAGTTGGAGGGGCAGGGTGTTCTAGGTCTTGGTGGTGAGATGGGAGAATGAACTTCCCTTCGGTCTGGTCTTGTGAATCCTGGGGACGGAGGCTAGTGCGAGTTGGGTGGAATGGAGTTGTCTGGAGGGTACATGGAATGTGAGGCAGTGGTTCAGGTATGCTGATCCTTCGTCATGGAGAGCTTTGTAGGCATGTGTGAGGAGCTTGAAGGTGATTATCTTGTTGAATGGCAGCCAGTAGAGTTGTTGGGGGTGATCTGTGATGTGTCTGTGACGGGGATGTCGAGGACCAGCCTGGCTGCGGTGTTTTGGACGTTCTGTAGTTTCTTGAGCTGTTTCTGGGTGACAGCTGCATAGAGTGCGTTGCCGTAGTCAAGTCTGCTGGTGATGAGTGGGTGGGTAGCCGTTTTTCTGGATTATTTGGGGATCCATCTGAATGCCTTTCAAAGCAGGCAGAGCATGTGGAATTAGGCTGAGTAAACTGCATTGATTTGGCGGGTTCATTGTAAGCGATGAGTCCAGTATGATGCTGAGGTTGTAAGCATGGTCCATTGGGGTAAGAGGGGGTCCCAGAGCAGCTGGCAACCAAGAGTCATCTCAGGCTGAAGGCGAGGGTCCCAGGATGAGTACTTCTGTCTTGTCTGAGTTGAGCTTGAGGCAGCTGTTTTTCATCTAGGTGGCAATGGCCTTCACTCCGCTGTGGAAGTTGGTTCTGGCAGTTGTGAGTTTGTTGGTGAGGGAGAGGATCAGCTGGGTGTCGTCTGCATTGGAGACAATGTTGAGTCCATGGCTTCTGACGATGGCTGTGAGGGGTGCCATATATAACTTGAAGAGGGTGGGACTCAGGGAAGAGCCCTGGGGCACCCCATAGCTGATCTCTGTGGTTCTGAGAGTAGTTGGTAGTTACACTCGCTGAGTCCACCCGGTGAAGAAGGAGTGCATCCAATCCAGTGCCTTGTTGCGTATGCCTGCTTCGAAGGTGTCTCATGATTAGGGTGCGGTGGGAGACGTGTTGAAGGTGGCTGATAGGTCGAGTAGGATGAGGGCTGAAGTATCCCCCCAGTCTAGGAGGGAGCAAATGTCATTGGTGGCAGCGATGAGTGCAGTATCCGTGCTGTGGTTGTTTAAGAAGCCGGATTGGGAGCTGTCCAGGACATGGTTCTCTTCTATGAATGTGAAGAGTTGGCCATTGATGGCCTTCTCAATAACCTTGGCAGAGAAGGGGAGGGGGAAGATCGGTTTGAATTTCTGAGGTCTGTTGGGTCTGAGGACGACTGCTTCAGCAAGGGGTTGATATCACTGTTTTTCAAGTCATCAGAGAAGGTGGTGGTTCTGATGGAGCAGTTGATGGTGCAGCAAATCTGGGGGCAATGGTGGCAGCTGCTCTGTGGAAGATGTGGTATGGGCAAGGATCCAAAGGGACTCCTGAGTGGATACTCTACATGGTCTTGAGAATATTTTCTGTTGTGATCGGGGTCCAGCAGAGCATGGTCTGTTGTGGTGTGGCGTGGTTGCATGCAGTGGTGGCGGGTGTAGTGGCTGAGTCTAGGGTGTCGAAGCTGTCGTAGATCTGTCTGATCTTGTGGTGAAAGAAGGTGCTGAGTGTGTTCCAGAGATCTTGGGAGGGAGGAACATCTGGGGTTTCGCTGTTGTGACTGGCGAACTCCTTAACAATGGTGGAGAGTTCTTTCTGTTGTGTGCGTTGGTACTGCGTCTTTCTTGGAGGGCCATTTTCTTTGTGGTTTTGAGGTGGTGTTCATTGACAGTGGATTTGGAGGTACAGTGGGTTGCTGGTATTTTGTTGTTCCTCCATCTCTTCTTGAGTCATCTGCAGGTGCGCCCGGACTCATGGTGGATGGGAGTGAAGCAGCTAGCTTTCTTGGAGTGCTGCTTGTCTGGTTTTTCTGTGAGGGGTGCCTGAGTATCTCCGCAGTTGGAGATCCGTTGGTGTAGGTTGCGTGCTGCGGTGTTTGCATCCATTGGCATTGGTGGAGTGGTTGTACTGAGGAAGTCAATGAGAAGTTCCTCGTGGCCTTGATCCAGCTGCGACAGGGGCCCGGTGGGCAGGGAGGGTGGTGGGGTATGGTGAGAGTGACGAAGGTGAAATGCAAGCAGTGGTGGTCAGTCCAGGAGAGTTCGATGGTGTGGCTGATGTTCCCATGGGCAGAGAAGACGGGGTCAAGTATATGTTTAGCTGTGTGGGTTGGTGCCATGACTAGCTGCTTGAGTCCGATGTTGGTGAGGTTCTTCAGTAGGAAGATGATGTTCTGGTTACTGGGGCTGTCCATGTGGAAGATGAGGTCTCTGAGTAGGATGTAGTTGGTGGATATGTGGTGAGGTCTATGATGGCATCAGTGAACGGTGGTTGGGGTCCATTGGGCCTTTAGACGAGGCTGCCATGGAGGGTGGTGTTGGGGTTGGTCTAGAACTGGAAGTGGAGGTGTTCCATGGTCCCTGTTGCGTTGCTAGAGTGCGTGGTTGGTCGGAGTGTGTTCTTGTGGATGATGGGGTTGCCTCCTCCTGGGTGGTCAGGTTGATCATTGGTCTGATTTTTTATATGTCAGGGATGGTAATGGCAATATCTGTTTCGGAGCAGGGGTTAGTCCAGTTTTCCGTGAGGAAAGCGATGTCGGGCGAGGTGGCATTTAAGAGGTCCCAGATTTCAGTGGCATGTTTATGGAGGGAAGGAAAATTGAGTAGGATGCAGTTGAGCCCATTGGGTTTACTGATGGTCAGTTGGGTGGCAAGAGGAGCTGGTGTGTTGGCGCGGGTAAAGGCGTGGTTGGAGTTCTGGCAATAGAAGGATCCATGGGTTTTCTTTAGTGATGCTAGATGACAGGCAGCGTGGCATCTAGGGTTGAGGGCAAGGAGGGTGGTGGCGTCGTAGCAATAGAAAGTCCAAGAACCAGGGTCTCTGGCACTGGGCGCGGTCCAGGCATGGATGGACGCGGACGGGCTTATCTTTGGCATGTCTTCTGTGCGCCAGTGGCACGGCCATACTGCGGCCGCCATTAAGTGGATCTGCGGGGGGGCTGGAAAGCTGTGATGCAGGAAAATGCAGGAGTGGTGATGAACACTGGAGGGGGCAAGCCAGGGGGATCAAAGTGGCAGGGGCAATAAAGTTGAAAAACAGGTGGGAAATGGAAAAAGAAATGCCAAAGGTAGAGGCAGAAAAATGAAAAAGAAGAGAGGAATGTCGAAAGAGAGACTGAAGAGCAGCCCTAGCAGCAGAGCAGTGATGCTCTGCCACTAGACCACCAGAGATGAGGCACAGGCAGGAGCCTGCGGGTGCAGGAGGTCCTTGAATGCCTGACCTCCAGGTCAGCAGCAACAACGGGGATAGCAGCAGCTATCAGACTTGGTGGTGTTGAAGGTAGTGAGTGATTTTATGGCTCAGGGATGGTGGCTTTTTGGGGTGGAAAGGGCGTGTATGCTTCGGGTAGATTGTAATTTAAGTGTGCTGAGGAGTTTTAGGTGACAGGGATTTAGGGTGCGTAAGGGTTGTGAAGAGTTATCAATGGATGGTGTTTATCGGTGATGATGGGTTAGCAAATCAAAAGTATCCAAAGTAATTGTTTGACAATGAAACATATACATATTAACTAAAGTCCCCTGAAGTAAAGCATTGAAATAAATATCCCTGGCAAACTGTTTCTGAAACCTTTGTATTTACACTTAAAATATAAGCCTCTAAAAGCCCATTTTGATGAAAAAGACATTATATGGATCGGTTTCTATGAAAGGGTATATGCTATTCATTCTGAAAATTTCCATTAAACAGTTTGTATGAAATGGTTTCTCTTTAATGGTATTGCATGAAAATGTTTTTCTATGAAATCGCATACAATCTAGCTGGGAAGCTGCAAGGAGGCCTCTGGAACTTGTGTCTGTGTCAGGATCAGTCTTCCTTCTCAGACAGCACGGAAGACCACAAGCAGCATGGTATTCCCCTGGGGAACAAGGCAGAACTCAAGCAGCAAGACAGTCTACTGGGGAAAAATGCAGTCCTTCTTCTGTAGTGTACACAGGTCCAGGAGTGTACTAAAGAGTGGTTTTGAGGGTCAACTATTTTTTCCAGTGGTTGCCTTTGAAGTGGGGATTCCCTATGCTGCCCCCACATTAGGTTCTGGAAAGTTATTTCATTCCCCTGTCAATGCTCCAAGAGGCTAGTGTCAGTGTCCTTATGTGTGCTGAAGGCAAGCCCTTTGAAGTGTAAGTGGGTCCATCCTGGCAGGATTGCCCATCCTACCCACAACTACTTCCTTTGCTGTCACTGTCTGGGAGTAATACACAAAGACCAACAGCAGAGCCATTCACAGTCATATGACTCAGGACACTAGCAGAAGGCAGCAAATGGTTAGGACAAGAAAATGGCAACTTTCTAGAGGTGGCATTTTCAGAATTGTGGCTTAAAGTCTAACTTTATCATTAAAAAAGGTTTAAATGGCAATTTATTTGAGTCTAAACATGATATCCTATCTGCCGCTTAACAAGCAATAACACCTAATATATGTAATAAGGTAGCCCAAAGTTACCAGTAGGAAAGATGCAGTATTGAAAAATATATGTAAACTCAAACCCATATGTCCTACTTTTCAAATACTATGCACCGCCTGTTAGGGTCAACCTTAGTTGTGATGTATATGTATTAAGATAAAAGGTTTAGGCCTGGGAAAAGGTTATATTTTCCTGGTCGAAATGGCAGTTTAAAACTGCACTGCGGACTACAATTGTAGGCACAAGGCATTTTTTAAAGGGTTACTTTATTGGATGGCACAATGAGTTCTACAGGCCTACTAGCACTATTACATTCTAATTTACAAGCTCTGAGTAGAGGTAGTACCACATACTAGGGACATATAAGTAACTTAAATGTGCCAATAATGTTTAGACAATCCAACCATGTTTTAGGGAGAGAGCACAAGATCCTTATCACCGATTAGCACAGGTAAAGTGCGCAGAGTCCTAAAAGGCAACAAATACAGGCTCAGTAGATTAAAGGAGGGAATGCAAAATGTTTTGGGGGGGGCCTGCAGAGAGGCCCAGGTCCAACACAGGACAATTGTGCTTTATATCCACTAAGGAGAATATGGATTCTTATATGACAATGTTGATTTACATACACCACAACATCATTTTCAGCTTTGCATGGCAGTTTTGGTTTAAATGCAATGTCGATGTGAGAGTTGCCAGGGCAACATTTGATTTTCAGGGGACAGTGTGTGCAGTGACATCCTGGACATACCAGTACCTTACAGTACTTTAGTAGGCACTACCCACTACTACTGCGATTGGGATACTACAAGAATATTGAGTCTTAAATATTGTGCTACAAAAATATAGTCAGAATACATATTTATTTATAGTTGGGATCCTGTTTCCATAGAAAATGGCTTTTTTGTGTTGCTAATAACGTTGCTGTTGTTTAAAGAATTTCCACAAAAGTTCCCAAAAAGTGCTAGGTTACACATGGAAAGTTTTGGAGGCATCCGTCAAGAGAGGGGTCAAGAAAAAAGGGGTTCCAAAATGTGTTTTCTCCACTCATTATTCCATTGAAACTTTAGGCATTGCTGCAGTCCATGCAGCGGAATGGATTTACACCAAATTCTGCGGATAGCTAGATATTGGCCCAGAAAGAGTGCTTTTTGTATTTTAGTGTAAATCCATTCAGTAGTTATCGAGCAATCGATGCTCAAAATATTTGTATAAGTAGGGATGCCGAGCCTCTGAGGATCAGTCAGATCTCCAGCTGAGATCTGATTAGCTGCCACCATATCAACCAGAGAGAGGTGGCAGCCATCTTAGGACTCAGGCCTGAGTCCTAAGAAAAATGCAAAAAGAAAGACATAAGGGGGCAGGGTACAGACACGACTTAGGGGCATATTGTCAAGGACGGCGTTAAAATTATCGCCGGTTTAGCGGCAGAAAACTGCCGCTAAAGCTGCGATAATGGGCTTCATAATATGCCCTTGAGAATTCCAATAGAAGTCCATGTTCTGGAGTGAACATGGGCTTCTATTGGAATTCTCCAGGGCATATTATCAAGCCCATTATCGCCGCTTTAGGGGCAGTTTTCTGCCGCTAAACCGGCGATAATTTTAATCCGTCCTTGATAATATGCATCTCATGAATACAGAACAGGCCGATTTTGTCATGTGTGATGTATCATCTAATGGGAGTGATCTTAGACCTATGTAAAATTTGTCATGTAATTCCTTTCACAAAACCAGCATTGAGAAAGGCCGTCCTTGCCAAAACATGCCTGTCTGGTGAATAAATTGAATATCTACCAACCCATATTTCCATTCCTAACAAGATTGAGGTACTCGTTCAAAGGTGTTGAACAGTCAGTAAGTAGGTGTTTAACTAAAACTGCCGGAACCGCTGCAGCCGTAGAGAGAGGGCATACAGGTCCCCCTCCCCGGCTGAGTTCGGCTCTGAGAATCCCAGCCCCTGGGGCCCAGCCATGCCATCAATAGGGTGGGGGCACACTTCACAAATGCCTGAAAGTCTTATGACTTTAAGGTATTGGTAAAGAAAACCTCAGCTGTGCACTACTAGATATTTTTTCCCACAGTTCTTTCTAGGTGGACAATGTGCCCAAAGCAACTAGAGAGGGGCACCATCAATAATTAAAGTCACATGTAAAGTGCAATGAAGATATGAATGTTTTTGCCAGGGTTCCCTAGGTTCCCAGTCTTACTCTGTTCTTAGGTCTCCTTGCACAGATATTATTTTTTAGCTTAATTACATTCCTGCCTACCCCCTCTGTTATAAGACAATTAACGTTGGAAAGACATTTTTTCTTTTAAATCTCTACAAGTGGCCAATAAAACCAGTCACAGTTAGAAACAGTGGGGCATATTAATGAAAATAGTGGCACAGGTCAGCGCAGTAAGCCACCTTGCTGCACTGCCCTACGTCACTGGGAAAGGGCAGGAATGTGCGGTATTTATCAAATACGGTGCATTCCTGTTCTATCCCCTTGCGCTAGCACCGTTTGGGCAGTCTAGCACCAACTCAGACACCATTGCACCATAGTTCATGGGTGCCTCTTTTTCAGGCAGGATTGTTTTTGTGCAGGAACCTTCCTGCACAAAAACAACCCTGGGAGGCTTTTTATGTTTTCTGGGTGTGCTGCAGCACATGTAAAAAAAAGGAGAAATAAATATATTTATCCATGGGGAGGCTTAAGATGTTGGTGCATTCAAAGGTTTACAGGTCCTTGTACATCTGGTAATGCATCAATAGCCATGGGAATTGCATGGGAGCATTCACAGCAATGTCCATGGAACGCCTCCCTTGCACAGAGTAAGGCAACACAGCCATTTGCACCTAAGTTGCTTTACTCCATATTTATGAAACCATTCAAAGGCAAGCAATGTGCCTTTGCGCGTGGCTTCATAAATCTGACTTAGAGGCTTGCGTCACAGATTTACCACTTTGCATGGTGAAACATGACGCAAGACTCTCATAAATATGCAGCAGTGTGTTGTGACATTTAACGTGATGAAAATAGAGTGACAGAAGAATAGTCTTCTGGCATTCTAGACACCTTGATATTAAGAATGTGAATAAATCATTAATTAGTGAGCACCACCTCCAATATCCTTTGATTATTATTATATAATTATACTATATATAAAGTATATATATTATGTAAAAATATGAAAATTTTATATAAATATTGCAGCTGTAAAAAGTATGTCACGGAAATTCAGGCCCTTTATAATGAACTTCAATTCTGGTCCCAATTGTATTCCCACTAAAACAAATACATCTTGCACAATATCATTATTACACAGACTGAACATGGCCGCGTTACCGACTCTCTAACTAACACTGTTGTGCAAATAGTGTCACAGCATCAAGCACCTGTCACATTAATTGTGTCCAAAATGACATATAACATGTTCAACAACATCAAAATATGCATGTGACATGTATCTGAAAAGCCCACTTTCATCAATGAGTACCATGGCACTGAGCACTGTATGATTTAATTAAAAAGGGTTGTTAAGGGATCCTACACAGATTATGTACCAATATGATTTACCAGGCTTTTCTTTCACCTATAGCTGATGACGACAACACATGGCATGCAGGGGAAGCAGCTGTTGCCTGACAATTTGCCTCTTACTACACAAACCTCTACTCTCAGCCCCCAATGATTGATCTAACAACCTTTCAAGACATTTTGAGGGTTCTACCTAATGCACGCTGGCAACATAGAGAGCGAGAAACGCGCTGAAGAGTGCCCTCACATTGACGGAATAGGGCAAGGCCTTGTCCCCAAATGGGAAAATCCTGTGTCCCAGGTGATTCTCTACAGAATTCTTTAAAGCTTATAGAAAGTAAATCATCAGCGCTCTATATCAGGTGTTTGGGCTTCCCCAGACCGTTTCTCCTCCTACCATCCCATATCCCTCTTAAAAATAGAAGGTAAGCTATGGACTAAAGCTCTAGCAATGGGCTAGTGCTGATACCAGCAACTTTGGTCCATCCTGAACATTCAAGCTTTATGCCATACCAGGCCACGATGCATAACATCAAACTTCATTACAATGCTCTGCCACTAGTATACACTCCTCATGGTGGACTTCCAGACTTTGACTCGGTCCAAAGAAATTGCCTGTTTTGCCTAATATGGAAACTGAACTTCAGAACTTGATTCAATTCTTGGATAATATGCCTGTATACAGATTTCGGCCCTCCAATGGGCAACTGATCTACAGATCTTGACTGCTGGTTTCAAATACCTAGGGATATATGTTACAACTGAACCCCAGCACACCTGGGAGTGTAAAATATAGCCCCTGCTGGAACATTTTTACAGGGACTTGGGATTTTGGACACCATTACAGTTGTCCATTATGGAATGCTCTGTCATTTACAAAATGATAGCCCTTACCCAACTGCTTTATCAATTACAGAACTACCCATACCCCCTAGCCCTGTACTCTGTCAAGAGACTTGACTTGACTCATTATTATGTGACTTGCTTTGGAACCACCATATTCCGAGAGTTGCCCTTTCCCAATGCTGTAAATCTACATGCAGCGGCGCCCTTGCAATGCCAAACATGACTTCCTACTATAAGGGAGTGCATCTCATCATAGTGAATGAATGGCTGTTTGACACCAAGATGAGCGTGGAATTCTCAACCAAAAAATAGTCCATGCTAGGCACTCCCCCACAACACTATAATTATATTACAATAGGGAAAGCCCCTCCGGAAACCTATCACCAGCCACAACCCTGACACTCAGAATATGGAATGACACTCATAGGGCCCCTGGTTGGAGGCGACTCATCATGAAAGAAACTCCATTGAGGAGAGGGACTCTGATACCACAGATCTACGCTCTCCAGAGATTTAAACAATGGGATGAAATTGGCATCTCCAAGGTAGATGATATTATGTCAGGCAATACCATGAAATGATTTTCAGACCTCCAATCAACTATGACCTACACCCCACACAATTCTTTAGGTATTTATATCTCTGGCACACACTTACACCTTATGTGGTGGAGGTTGCTGATATCCTGCATTACAGTCCCCTAGAGGGTAAACTTCTATTAGGGGAAATGGCCAGACACACAATCTCCCAAAAGTATCACTCCCCAGTGATAAATTCTCCTGGCTTCTTCGCTCAGTTATGGAAGTCCTGGGAGGAAGATGTAGGACAACTCTATGAAGAGGATTGGAGAGAGATACTGGACTTCCCCCCTGGCAAACGGCTATAGCCACACAGTAAAGACTCATACAATGGAAATACATCCACATGGTGTACTATACCAGTGACAGGCGTTGGCGAATGATGTCTATCACCTCTCCACACTGTTTTGATGCATCAAATTGAGAGGACACTCTGGCCACACAATTTGAATGTGGGGTGGCTGGAACTATTATGGGAAGGGCTTTTGTCTGTCATGCCTGGGGCTTGTACTAGGCTGGAACCTGCCCCAGGTTCCAAGATTAGCCTTACTCCTTATCACAACCCAACTATATACATACAGATATAGGGCAGTGCTGGTAGCCCATAAACAGCACTGTTATGGCTGTGGCTAATGCTGGCAAAAAGAGATACAGTTATGGCCTGGAAAAGTGTGGCACTCCGGCCACTAGAGAAATGGAAGTCAGGGCTAGATAGGTGCATGGCGCTTGAAATCCTGGTCTATAAGGCCCGGGAGTGCACACAAAAGCACTTTAAAATGTGGTCTGTGTGGTAAGAATAGAGTGTCATCACCCTTCAAATAAGTGGAAATCCAAATCGAGTCCTAGAAAAAGAAATTCAGATGTATGCCGCTGATCGATTTGCCCCTCCATGCTCCACTTGAAGCACGGAGTTCGGCAATAATTCCACCAACTGTCAGTCGAATGGAGTTTACCGTCTTGAACTCCAAGCACATTAACTAATGTTAATGACATGTTGCAATACAATTGAAAGAGTGCATCTCCCGGTGTGCCATGAATCAGCTCTCAGGTGCACACAAGCTCAATCCAGACAGAAGCATGGCAGGACTCAAGGGGCTTTCTACACTGGCTTTTTGTGAAAGGTTTTTGTTGTCAGGACACGACTGTGCATAGGCTTGATAGTACTCCTAGGATGGGATACAGCACTGAATACAAGGAAGAGCCATGCAGTTATCCGTGGGTTTCCTCAGGAGGTTTGGCAGGGTGAGTCTGCAAAGCACATGCTATGACAAGAAGATTGACAAGTGCAGTTGGGCTGTAAAGAGATTCCTAGGCAGTGATGAAGGAATCAGAGGTAGGAAGGCTGGAGCCCGACCAGAACTCTGGATTTCAAATATGCTTTTTTATACCCCTGTAAGCTACATGATAAAGCAGATTAACACGCTCGCTATTTTGAGCCCTGGAGATGAGGTACGCAGCTCTCACCTGGGCTAAGCGAAAAAAGTGAGGTGAGCCTGCCTCGTTCTCCAACCTGCAATTATCTGTCATGAGAAAATTCAGGATGCGTGTAGTAAATAAGCATGTTTGAAAGTTGTTTAAAGCAGGTTATCAATCTCCTAGGTATTTATTACTGCATAGGGTGGGGGTTCTTTTACGGCTGTGGCAGAACAGGAAGGGGATAGCATGGCTCCGTTATCATCAAAAAAGCCTACTGTTTGTTTTTTGATCAGCTAACAGATGACACACAGAGCTTCTTTAATTAATTACCTCGAGCAGAGCAACAGCAGTCTCTGTGGAGGTCCTCACATGAGCTACAGGCAGCAGGGGTTGTCCTTGAGTAATACTCCGCAGTCTGTGGAATGTGGTGGAGTTTTTCGGTAACTTTGTGGAATTCCGTGGAGTGAAACTCTTTGAACTTCGGTAGGCCTAATCTGGAGGGAGGGGGAGGGGAGCAGAAATCAACATTCATTATGGTTATCCTGTCTTTTGTTGTAGGGACACAGTGGTGGTGGGAGACGTATCTGGATGTGACTCACTGCTCTGTATTTTCTCAAACTGCATATGGCAATGGGCTGATTCTAGCTGTATTTCATGCCGTACTAATAGGAAAACTAATAAAATGTTTTATAAAAGAGTCAGAGTTATGACTTTTTCTGTGACATATAAGTGTATCCTTCCCCAAAAGAGAAAGAGCAACAGTAAAAAATGTGTTCGGGAACACAGATTCAGCGTGAAGTCCAATTGTGATCAATTATTTTAAGCTGGAAAAGAAATCAGCATTCAGGAAAATACAAGTGTAACATTTTCAACAAACAGCGATGGCCCAGAGAAATTAATTTATTCAAAAGTTCCAAACAGTGCATCTCACGCATATTAATTATTCCCAAGTGTGTGTTCTCGGAAGGTTGAATTATCATCGCGATTTATAAGGGAAGGAAAGGGATCAAATCAAACGTTTCACACATAAGGCGTATAAATATTACTGAGCCTGACTAGCTATCATTCTTGCCTATTAATATTCCATGGGCACTATTTTTAAGCTAAAGTTGATGAGCATTCAAACATCCACAGGGATACACCACAACAAAATGATCACAACCATCTGTTGTAACATCAGTTAGTTATCTGTGCTTTGCATCGGTACTCATGCAGTGTCTATGCACTGCCACTGGAAACGGAGGATAACCTCTGAACCAAGCTGAGGTCACCGTAGACCATCTACGCACAGGTCCTGTAAAATGTTCAACATGGCCGCCACCCAGACTTCATTATCATAGCTCATAGGACCAACAAAGGGTTCTAAGGAAAAGATTACTTCCACGGTGCAGCAGCGGAACATTTAACAGCAAAACTATACTTTCATAAATTCACATCAGAAGATCTTTCGATACGATTTGAAAAAGTCCTGTGAGTCATTCATTAGTGTGCCCCATTATTTTGGTGTACTATTTACGAGATTACTTATTACCTTTCGTTCTGAGTTCAGTACCTCAAAACAAAAGTGGAAATACAGCAGGCTTTCCATCGTTTCGAAATACAATCTCGGGAAGCGAGCCAGGATTGATCCAGCAAAATTTGTGATGGGGAAAAAATTATAATGTCTGTGCAAACCCTTGTTTACGCTCCAGTTAAAATGTAAGTGTATGTTAAATTATCCTGAAAATGAAGAACGTTCACATTGTTAAAAATAAAAATACTAATGAGTTGATCACGCTCCTGTTCTTACTACTAGGATGTAGCATTGAACTAGAATTGTTTACTCTTTTTTTATTATTTATTTTTAAAATTGTTCACAGTCCCTTATGAAGACAATACAACACCCATGGGCCTCACCATGAAGCAACACAGCCATGTTCTGTTCCTGTACTTTTGTAGAATGAAGCTCTGTGGACCCTCAAAAGTTAATCTGCACTGTTTCCATGTGTATGTTCTTTGGGGAACTTCCAAATCCTACTATTGACCCTGCACTAAAGCACCAATGTCCACCTGCTGCTCTGTGTTGCCAGGACCACTGCAAGAAAGCAATTGCTTCTACGTAAGTGCTCAATTTAAAATGCATGTGTGTGATGCACAGAGAGCACATTCTCAGTTCAGGGCACATATGGCCGTGCTGGACATTTCCAGAGACACAGAATAGTCAATAGCAACAACAGCGATCTCACATGCAACACAAAACTTACTCCACATCATGCAGGGGAGAAGATGTGATGTTACGTCCACAGTAGCCGACGAACAGGGGAGCCAAATTCAAGTGTCAGCATCTAAAATGCACGAAACGCCTCTAAAACGCACAATTCCAAAATATTTTGGGAGATAATTAATAGGAACGAGAAAGGCTTTCCTCACAATGGGCGGTCTTCCTAGCGTCAATGTTTAATTTCATTTTGGAAAACAACGTTATTCTTGATAGCTGGAGGGGCTCTATACTTCATACCATTTTTAATAAAGGCTTGGCATGTTCACATAGCAGTTATAGGTTAATAGCATTGATGGATGTTGAGTTAAAATATTTTTCAACGTTGCTACTCCACCATCTGGAATCCTGGTCGCACGACAATGGAAGAATCCCTCTAAAACAAACTTGCTTCCAAAGGGGCCAAGGTACTTCCACTAATCTTCTCCCCTAAGCCTAATCAGGAACAGAGCAAAAGCAACTAGGACACCCTTTTACCTGTGCTTTGTAGATTTCAGAGCAGCTTTTGATGGTGTTCCCCGGAACAAATTATGGGTCAAGCTTCAGCGATGGGGTATCCCACCATACATCCTGCAACCAATGAGGCTGGTATATTCAGACACTTGAGTTAAGATTTAAATTGGAGATGGCTCGTGTGTATCAAGGAAGGTGCAAACAACTCGAGGCGTAAAACAGGGCTGTGTCCTAGCCCCCTTCCTCTTTAACTTATTTTTGGCAGACCTCTCCACTGAGCTAGATGAACAGAAGGCTCATTCTCCGACTGTTGGAGGACAACAAATGTCACATATCCTATACGCTGACGACCTGGTGCTGTTCAGCAATACTCCACTAGGACTTCAAAGGCTGCTTAACACTCTTGGAGCTTAAACCGAAAAGAATGGCTTGGAAATAAGTTTTTCGAAAACAAGTGGATGTTGTGCAATCGTCCTTCTAAGATTAAACCAAAAATGGTGTATCAAAGGAAACAAAATTGACAAGGTCAAACTCTATGTATACCTAGGAGTGTAAATAGCAGCAAATGGCTCCTTTGTTTTCCCAGAAGAAGGCGATAAGGTTGAAAGCACAGGCCTTCAATTATGGCTTTTCGTCATTGGCTAGAGCTATCCAAGGCCATGATCTAAAGCCCATGGGATCAGTTATGAAAGCCAAGCTATTGCCAACCCTTGCTTACAGAATGGAGATTATGCTAGGTGGGGATGCTCTTTTGTTAGAAAAACTGATGATAAGAGCCTATAAACAACTGTTTAAGCTCCCCCAGGTGGCCTTTCCTGCGCAAATCTGGCTTGAATTCCTGCTTACAAAACAGACACTTGCTAGACATGCAGCGTTTGTAAAGCTTTGTCATAACTTGCGAGCAGCAGCTGGAAACACCCTGGCAAATCTAGTCTGAACTGAAATTTTACATGCAACGGGGCAATGGTGCTTACAAGAAATACCTAGAAAACAGCCTTAGGGCGCTTGAACTGGGTGACCTTTGGTCCTCTAATATCTCTGGGCAAACCTTTAAGAATAAGTAAATAAATCTATTATACTGCAAAGTTGGGTGACAGACATAGGAAGCCTGCCTAGACGTCGCCATGGGTGGCTGGTGTTGAAATCGTATTCCACCTTAGGAGAATCAGCCCTGTTAGCCGCTCCCTTCCACTGGAAGATAAAACAGTCATTTCTGGCCCTAAGACTCGGAGAAATACCCATGCTTGACCTCATACCAAAATGGAGGATGTGCGTTCCTAGTGAAGATCGGTCCTGCAGTCTATGCCACCCGGGGAATGAAATACTGCTTCATATTGTATGTGTTTGTCCAGTTTTGATGGTTCAACGAAGATTTCTATTAAGGCGGGAGTTCCTTGAACAGGGAATTAGGTCATGCAGGCCTGAACTGGTGGAGTACAAGGACCCAAACAATATGATGCTGAACATTAGACTGATTCAGTCTCTGTACTGGGGTGAATGTATGACATTGTTCTGCATTCTGTCCATCAACTGTTGTTTTTGATTCAGTTATTGAACATATTTACGAAAATAATCAGCCAACAGGTTATGCGGCGTGCATTCTGGAGGGGGTCCCTGAATGTAATTCTCAAATGTGATAACTCAGACACCCCTTATGTTGACTTATCATGCACAGATAATTGTTAAGGACGGGCTGCTAGGGATTGCACCAATCAGCTGCTCCCTATCCCGTTAGGTTCAGATAACTACTTTGTCTATTTTTGGATCTTTTCATGATGTGAAGTTTTGCACAAATGCACTTTAACAGCAGGGACTGATAGTCCATCAGGCACTGAATTTATATCTGCCTCGGCTCTGCTTATATGCACTTTAATTTCATAGATTAATTTAACTACAGGACTTTTTTTTTAGCTATCTTCATGGCAAGCTTGTGTTTTTAGACATTAGGGTAAAGATCAGCCCCTGTTTAGTCACTTTTATTCAACGTAGCTTATTGTTTTGTATCCCGATTACAATAACTAGGATGGAAAAGTTGAAGAAAGCAAAGGGCCTGTAGTGCGAGAATTGGTGGCTGTATTAATTGTATGAAAAATCGCCATTTTATCCATTTTGTATGTATTTTTAAACTCTTTGATTTTGTTTAGGGTTTTAATTGACTAATAAACACACTTCTTCTTTAAGTGTCAGCAACTGTTCAATATCTTGTGATTCTGGGCAATTCATTCGGGACCCGATTTATTTATTGGCAGGTGGCATATGCTCAATCAGCCTGGCAGAGAACTTAGGGGCATATTTACTAAGAAGTGCGGTGTTTGCCTTCCTGGCTTAACGTCACACACAGCCGCTTCTAAAAACGCAGGGCTGTACCATATTTATAAGAAAATGGTGCAGCCCTACATTTCCCCCTGTGCTGGCACTAAATTTAGCAGGCTAGCACCAGTGCAGACGCCATAGTGCAAGGGTGTCTGCATTGAGGGGAAGATTGTTTATGTGCAGAAATGTCCCTTCATGCACATAAACAATCTTTAAATGGTGTTTTGTAACTTCTATGTATGCTGCTCAATATAGCCCACATAGAAATTGCAAAACAGTTTTTTTTACATGGTTGTTATGTGCAGGAAGGGAGACCTTCCTGCACATAAACAATCAATGGTATTTTGCTGTTTCTATGTGTGCTGCACAACACAGCACACATGGAAACAGCAAAAATGAGGCGGAATTAAACATTTCTCCTTGTTTCGCCTGGTTAAGACCAGGTTTTCCCTGGTCCTAATTTTGGAGCTGCCTCCTATTGACGCCTCCCTTGTAAATAGGGGGCAGTGTAAAAATCAATGAGTGTTGCTGTGGAACGCCCACCGCAACACCCATTGCCCACCCCTTTCACGCTAAGTGTGCATGAAAGGGTGCCTTATTTGCAAAGCAGTGTTAAGCCACGTTAAGTTGCTTAATGCTGCCTTGTAAATAAGGTGAGGACACTATCGCCATCACAACATCATTGAAAGTGACGTTGTGGTGGCGATTGGGGCTTGTAAATATGCCCCGTAATGTCTGCCAGGCCAAGGGTACTATGCCCACCAAACTTAGAAATGAGCAATTATCAGGCAGTAACTTCAAAAGCATTGGCAGGAACAGTCATCACAGCGGTTATTGAAAATGTTTTTTTTAAGCTTAACACAATTCCGTCAACATGATTGAGTCATCTGTCAAACGTATGTTTTTTTAAAAAATTCCTTGCGATGGGAGTTCTCTTCCGTGGAGAGGGAAGAATTAAGCCATTGTCCCTGCCCCTTACTGCCAGGGTTTTCTGTCAGGGGCCTGGACTGAGAACTGACCCACCTGTACGCCCATCTAAATTAGGTTGGCAGACATAGAGGTCAGCCTTCAATATGCCTAACTCCATAGGATCAGTATTGCAAATAGCAATGCTTTGTGGTTTGGAGTGGGGCATTCTGAACACAATGCGTTCAATTCTAGCCACGATTGTTAAGTAAAGGGTCTAAAGGGCTCTCAATTTCTTTGTCTAATTTTGTTGATTAAGAGGTTTTACCTAAAGAGAGCATTACCAAACAGCTGGGTTTTTTTAGGAAAAGAAATTGGGTGGGAACGACAGAGATAAGTTAAGTAGTTAAACTACATTCCTATTATCCATCTTTGATGTCACATTTTGAAAATACCTACATGCACCATTTGGAAAGTGCTACGTGGAGGCATTTTTATAAACTTAATATACCACTTATTTAACCAGTGTCACACATTTGTGCATTTTCCAAGCAACTCGCATAGTAGCACTATACTTGGACGCGAAGAAGCACGGTCGGCCAGGCATATGATGTTACATTATGCCAAATTCATACCCACTGCGCGATCCAGCGCGTTCCTGAAATTCTGACCTCCTAGCATGGTAACACTAACAAAATGTTGATGTTGCTTCTGCATCCGTGTTCGTGAGGATGGAAGCTACGTTTCCAAGACACAGTGCTTAATTTGATCCGGTGGTTACAAATGGGGCCATACACTAATTTGGGGGGTCGGCCACTTATCACACTTGACGCAGTGCAAGAGAGAAAAATGGAGAAGAAGGAGGAAGAGAAGTCAAAACCGTGACAAAGAAAGCAGAAATTAAAACGTGCCTGAATAAGGAGCTAAAGGAGCAGGGAGTGTCAGATGATGAACAAACGAGGCATGAGGTGGAATAAAGGCAACGCAGCCTTGGTGTTCGACAGGCCAGACATTAAAAAACGCCAGCCACGGACTTTTCAGCAAGCGTTTGAGCCCCCTTATTGTTTTCCAAATTAGCCACTTCAAAAGCAGCACATATAAACTAAACATATCACACTCGGTATTAGATAGACAGCCATGGCAAGATCTGATGAAACTAATCGTGAAAGCCCAAATCTGAAACACATTATATCCAGATTTTCACTCATGTCCATTAAGATCCTGCTCTACAGCAAAGAAATTAAATCATATCTCGCTCAACACATTTTAAGTCTGGGCATGTCTACCACTGCATGAAAACTGTACACAGTTTCAAAAGACCCTAGGCTCTTACAAGGCAGCGCCTGTCTCAGGGCTTGATTACGTATTTATGAACAGGTCTGAAAATTGAAAAACAAACATACATCTTGTAAAGAAAGTAGCGGCGTGTGAGTAAGAACGTTTCTATGACAGTTTGTAAGTATGCTGTTGCAGATTTGGCCATTTTCTAGAGGTTCATGGGAACAAGTCCATTAATGCTTTATTCTGCAGTTGCCTCTCAACATCTATAAATCCTAGCTCTGTAGGCCAAGGCACAACCGAACCTTCCAGGCCATCATTACAAGGGGACACACAAAAGACCCATTAACCAAGGACAAGTAATCTGTCTATTATCTAAAGCCCTGCATCCTCTGTTTAAAATCAGGATCCCGGCAGAGAGGGCATCTGGGGAAGCATCTACCACTGTACAGTTCACTTGTGCTGCGATCACATGACTTGATTCACACAAAGATCCTAGAAGGAACAGAATCATAACAGCATGGCTGCAGATAATAGAAACTCCACGGCTTAACCTCCACTCTGGCAAAACTGTTTCTTCAACATACATTTGGATGTAAGACCACATCTTCAGTTGTGTGAGCTCTTATTCCACAACACTTTCAAGCCATGGCAGTATTTAGATTATCTCATATGTCCAGCCTTACAGGTCCCCCTTCCAGAAACAGTGTCCTTTGTTGGTTTGAAAACATGCTCCCATATTCCAGTGTCCGCTCACTTGTCCCCAACGTGGTGTACAGGTATCTATCACACATTGCATGGCTCACTGTTCTGAAAAAAATCTTCAAGTAAGCTTTAGAAAGCAAATCTAGAAAGACACTGGCCTTGTCGGTTTTATATGTTTCCACCTAACTGGCGTTCCACATTATATGATCCCCGCTGGAACTCTGCATTTAGTGCTCATAAGTCAAAGAAAAAGCTGTGGAAAGAAGCTTGTTTGCTGCTGCAGTGAAATCCTCATGTGATATTTCCCGGCAGAAATACCACTTGGTAAAATTGGGTTTGGGGTTCCAACAACCGGGAAAACCATATACTGGCACACACATATTCAGTCAGAGCAGAATGCCATATAGTAACTTCGCTGCACCTGACTCATAATCAGTGGCAAAGTGCATTTCCAAGAGCTACGTTGCTGGGAAATTAAAGCATTATAGAACATTCTACATATTTTTAGTGAGAACATCTTTAGTAATGCAGTTGAGGGCAAGACTAGCCAAGGAAAATGTTAAGAAAATGATACTGGGGACTCTAATTTGTTGCAGGTTTCTTGTACCAAGTAGAGGCAGAGCATGGATTCATTTTATGCTCTAGGTTGCTCAGTTTATAGATTCGTGGACATTTTTCTGCATCCTCTTAGCTGCTTGATATGTTGTTTGAGTGAATAATGTTTGTGCCGCAGGTCATGTCTAGTTATCTAATATTACTGAAGCAGTTTCAGTAGAGCAGTCACCCGTATTTTAATTTCCAAATGTCAGTGATATTGACCATTGTATGCTTGGTCCTTACTGGTGTAGTGTTGTGTGAGTTTGTAACAACCAAACCTTTGTGGCTCCTGATGTACTCCATAGAAAAGTGACGTAAGCATTAGATTGTAGTAAAGTGAATGCATGTTTACAATGTTGTGATGCGGTTGGGCGCAGAAGAATAAATATGTACTATACTGAGCTCCGTGTGTGGTGTAGTCATTGGCAAGTACCCAGGCTGGGGGGGACACTACAACTGGTGACAAGATAGGGGAATTGACCTGAAGATTAACAGTGCACTTCCAGAGTGTTTGCATACTGCTCGTGCATGCCATGTGGGCCTCCATCGAAGTGTCTGAAAATCACACTAAAAGTCAATGGTTGTTCAATACCGTTTATTATCGATATTATTACATCAATAGATATTATGCGTGGGAAAAAATATAATGAACCGTCTCCATTGCCCTGTTGTATGCCATTGAAACTCAAGTGTATATGTGGGCTAAAAAGTCAAATACATTAGTATAAAACAAAAGTACAGGCACCCATTCATGTAATTCAAGGTACGGCGTAAATGCGCCTGTTTACTGAAATTCAGCACAGCAGCTGATATGGGAGTGATACCTGTGAATTATGACA
Organism: Triturus cristatus; assembly: GCF_964204655.1. Lineage (NCBI taxonomy): Eukaryota > Metazoa > Chordata > Amphibia > Caudata > Salamandridae > Triturus > Triturus cristatus. Next base: position 224,625,432 of record NC_140584.1, read on the forward strand.
TGAATGCTCATCATAAAATAGTAAGTCAATTCCCTTTGTTGTTTCATGGGTTGGGAAAAATCAAGATTATGAAAGTCCAATTAAATATTAATGAGGTTGTCACTCCTATTGCTCAAAGAAACAGATAAATAGCCTTTCACTTACATGAATCTATTGAAAAAGAACATGAATACTTACTCAAACACAATATCATTGAGAGTTCTACTGGTCCAACTCTATGGGTTTCTCCCATAGTGGTAGTACCCAAAAAGGACAGTGAAGGAGCTGTATGCATCTGCATGGACATGCGTCAAGGGAACAAGGCAATTAAAAGAGAATGACACCCAGGTCCGCACATTGCTGACATGATAACACAATTGAATGGGGGGAAGGTATGTTTTTGCCTTGATCTGAATAAAGGATATTATAATTGGAACTCGTGGAGAATTGCGGGTACTTTACAACTTTTTCTACACGTTGGGCTGTTCAATTACAAAAGACTGAGTTTTTGTGTGTCATCAGCTGAGAAGCTATTCCAAGATGTCATATATCATACAGCCTGTCATGAATGCTTTCAAATATAGTGCTAACATATTGGTTTTCAGAGCTGCAGAGAAGGAGCACGACAAAGCTCTAAAGCAAGTGTGTCAGCTGCTCGCTGATTCTGGTTTCCACACGAAGGTAAATGTTCTGCCATTGGGCAAATCTGCAAAGTCTGTGGAAAGGACAACCAATTTGTAATGGTTTGCATGGAGATGCAGAAAGTGGTTGCATCACGGCGCGAAGGCAAAATAGCTGTCCGAACGTTGCAGAAGCTATGTTTGATACATGCCCATAAGGCCAAGCAACCATATCAGCAGACAACAAAAGAAGCAAATCAATGTCTAGATCTTCGCCAAACAGTTCTTCTGTATCAATGTCAAGTGAAAGTGAAGATGATTGTGCTATGTCGAATTGTATCATACAGACTGTCATGAATGGTTTTCAGAGCTGCAGAGAAGGAGCTCGACAAAGCTCTAAAGCAAGTGTGTCAGATGCTCGTTGATTCTAGTTTAACTTTGAATGCCGAGAAATGTGAGTTCCATAAGACACAGTTAAAAGTCTTTTGCAATATCTTTTCTGATGTGGGTGTAACACCCAGTAGAGCTAAAGTGAATGCGCTGTCAACCTCCAGTCCCCCACAAAATGTTCCATGTTACGTTCATTCCTTGTAATGGCCATCTATTGCTCTAGATACATAGGAGACTTTGTCACTGTCAGTGCACCATTATGAGACTTTCCGTTGATCACATGGATGCAAGCAAAGCCTCCAGAAAATCAAACAAGCTATTGAGAATACTACTGAGATGGCATACTTTGATGCATAGCTTCATACGGAGGTTGTTGTTGGTGCTGGCCCTGTCAGGTTAGGTGCCATCCTTGACCAGCACAGTGGACACCCAAATGTTCGAAGACGCATTATGGCATATGCAAGTCGAAGTTTGTCTCAAACTTAACGTGCTTATTCACAACCTGAAAAAGAAAGCGTAGTTGTTGTGTGGGCTTCTGAACATTTCCATGTATTCCTGTATGGGAAGCCTTTCATGCTTGTGACAGATCATCAAGCATTGTTGACTATCTTTTGCAACTCAAAGGAAAAGATGTCTCCTCAAATTGAAAGTAGGAGGTCTACGATTGCAAGAATACAACTACACCATTGTGCATCGTCCAGGGAAATATCAGAATCCTGCTGAAAATGTTTCACGAGTGCCCCTACCATCCCTGGCACCCCTTCTAAGACAGCTGATGCATACATACATTTAATTGTGAAATCAAGCAGCCCAGCTGCCATTTCGTTAGAGCAATCTGTCACTGCCACGAGTCAAGATAGTGACATGCTTAAACTGAAAGACATTATTACATATCAGTCTTGGTACCAACATCCTCGACCAATGACAGTGAATATCGGAAGTTAAAAAATGCCAAAGATAAACTGTTCATTATTCTGAAAGGTATTCTTTTAAGAGGTACACAAATTGTCATTCCGCAGAGTCTGTGACAACAAAGAAGTGAAGTGCCCCATGAAGGACATCGAAGAATTGTTGTCACCAAACAAGCTCTCTGAAAACTAGTCTGGTTTCCATATCTTGATGAGTGAGTTGAGAGAGAATTACAGGCCTGTCATTTATGTAACCGCCTGTCATTGAAAACCACTCAACTCCCCTTAAACATTTCAGAGTTGTCAACACATACATGGGAAAGAATTGCAATTGACTTTTTCGGCCCTCTTGACTATGGTCACCTGATGGTGATCATTGATGAATACTCCCATTTTCTATTGATAGAAGATCTCTCATGTGTCACTCAAGAATGAGCCATTGAGAGATTAGACTGCATCTTCACAACATGGTGTTTTCCTGTGATCTTAAAGTCTGACAACGACCCACCTTTCAACAGTCAAGAATTCAGAGACTTTCTCAGTCATCCTAATGTGAAGCAGAAGAAGAGCACACCTCTTTGGGCACAGGTCAATGACCTTGTCGACCGGTTCATGAGTACTCTTAAGGTAGCTGTCCAGTGTGCTGTAATAGAAAAGCTTGAACTTAAGCTTACTGTTTGACCTCTCACTTAAGGACAGGTATAAGTTCTGCAACCTTGATTTTTGGGAGAGCAATGACAACTAAGTTAAATCCGTTTGCCAACAGAAGATCATACACTGAGTAGATCTGCATGAAAGACTTTGGTCCTCATTTATTTATCTGATGTAGGGCAGCGCAGCAAATCACCTTGTTGCACTGCCCTTCATCAACCGAAAGAGGAGCAATGCACCATATTTATCTAATATGTTGCATTCCTGTCCTTTGCCCAAGAGTTGGTGACATTTTGGCAGGCTAGCGCCAATGTAGGGGCACCTTCCTGCACAACACAATCCTGAGAGGCATTTTCCTCTTTCTATTTGCAGAATGCAGCACACATAGAAAGAGGAATAAACGAGGAGAAATAAACTTATTTCTCCTTGTCATGCCTCACCTCGGGAGGCGTACGGTTTTGGCACTCTCCCAGGTTCACATGGTCTTATAAATCTGAGGAAGCATCAAAATCCATGGTTGTTGCATGGGAACACCCACTGAAACACCCTTGGAATGTCTCTTGACCACAGATTAAGGCAAGGCAGCGATTTGCACTGCCTTTTCTTACTCCATATCTATGAGGCCATTCAAAGCCACGCAAAGTGGCTTTATGTGACTGCATAGATATGATTTTGTAGTTTGCGTCACCAGAGCATCAGAAAAAGTGATGCTCTGGCGGAGCAAGGGGCTCATAAATATGCCTAAAAATAAAAAATATAAAATGAAGGCCAATGCAGACAGGCGTCAGGATGCAATAGACCGTACATTAACTAGAGGAGATCAAGTGCTTGTTCATCAGCATAGAAAATGAAAATCGTATGCTCCTTTTGGGGCTTAACCATTTTATGTTGTGACCAGTAATGAGCACATGGTGACTGCCAAACATCCTGTGAAGTCCATTACATGAAATTCCTTGCATTTCCAACATGTGGCTCATTACGCTTCAGGGCCTGATGTCACCATAGAGACTGGGTCTGAAAGGACATTTGAGGACCCCCTGACTCCTGCTGTTTCTACATCATCAACACCGGTCATGGACACTTCTACTGTCTGTCCCCAGTTTCTGAAGACACAGTCAGGATGTGTGATCGAAGCAGCATGAAGGCTGTTGCATGCAGAAGAAATAAGACATGTTATACGAACCTCTGTGTGTGGTGTAGTTATTCACAAGTACCTGGCCTGGGCTGGGAAGGACACTACAACTGGGAGCGGGTTTAAAAATGACTGCCAGGACCCATATTTACAGTTTATATCCGCTATCATCTGCTGGATGACACACAGTTCAATGTACAAATATCAGTTGCCTGATGTTTTGTATTCTGTTGTAAGATTATTAAAGAAGGGGAGAGGTCCGTGAGAGAGATAAAGAGAGGAAGAGGAGTGGAGAGAAAGAAATCAGAGTGGGAGAAGAGAGAGAGGAGGATAGAGGGAATGGATGGATAGAGAGACATTGAGCAAGGAGAGGGAGGGAGCGGCGTGCTTTGATAATTTTTGCCAGGGCCAATTTTGGTTCCACAGTCCGGTACTGACAGTTATACAGTGAAATCCATAAGAATTCCTCGACTGCTGCTGAGAGTAATAATTTGATGTGCGTGTCTTTTCATTGCTAAAACCATTTTCTGATAGCACATAGAAAATGTGGAATGATTCTTAGCAGCTAACTCTAAGTAATTCTGCAGCACTGAATTCCAATGACATCGCTGACCTAGCACAGCCCTTGCTCATGTTTAGCACTGATTGACATTCAGGCATTGCCATCATTTCTTGTAGCTTTCTGTTGGCTCTGTGGGCAGGGCTCCTGTCTGCTTGATACAGTCACATTTACATTGGCAGTCCTAATCAACCATTAATTCTGCTAGGCTCATTTCCTGCCTCCAAAATATAAACAAAAAATTGGACTAATACAGTAGAAATAATTGTAGATTGCTGGTATGTGGTTAGTGGCATGTCTATAGTTTGATCACTTATATATTTCTTTAATTAGTTCACTCCTGGTCGCTACTTGGTATTTGTTTGTTTTCCTGGTTAATTCTTACTCCCACTGCAGTTTTAGGGAGGAGACAATTTGCTTTCCCTTTTAGTTGGCGATACACAACTTTAGGTATAGGCAGCGCTCATGTCATTAGCACAAAACGGACAGAAAGAGAATACATTGAAAATGACTTTAGGTTAATCCTTTCAAACATTAGATTGTATTGCTGAACAGTTTCCTCCTTTTGCTTGTCCCACGTGTCCTTCACATTCTCAACCTGTCTACGACATTTTGCAGATAATTGCATTTTTCTCATTTTACAATGCATTTTACAAAGGTGATTAACTAACAAAGTAAAGCCTCTTATGCATCGTGCAGTCTGTTCTAGGAAGATATCATAAAAAAGATTCTTAATTCTAGATGTATCTTTAGTTGCGTAATAATTTATTAGTTGTGAGGGGTGTAAGCCCCAATAAACACAATCCTCTTCAGGGCGAACCACAAAAGTCAGTAAGAGCCGGATTACGACTTTTGGAGATGCGAGGACAGGCGACTCGCCACTGACTCGGCCCGCACCGCCGAGAGTCTCTGCCGGCCACCAGATTACACGTTTTTCGTAGTTTGGTGGGCAGGCAGTGTGGCGGACTCGCAGAGGTGCTCTTTAAAAGGCTCATTTTGAGTCTGAAACAGCACCAATGCGAGACCGCCAGTGCACATTGCTGCACAGGAAGAAATGCACCATGTCGTGCACTTCTTCCAGTGCAGAAACTGGGGTGAAGAATAACAGGGAGGGGCACAAAATGTGCAACCCTGCTTGCACCCCATACACAGGGGCAAGAGGGGGCCCTGTAGGGCACACTTTCTTTCCTCGCATCAGCCTTCTTATGGAGGAAGAACCTCCATGACAGCGCTTGTGGTGAGGAAAGTCATAATTTGCTTGCCAATGCCTCAGGGCACTGCCAAGCATATTATGGCCCTCAAACCGCAGTGGGACCATAATAGGGCGGTCTGACCGCAGAAGTCATAATAGGACGGGCCAACTGCTGCCCACCCCAGTGAGTCTGTTGGTCCTCGGACCACCAGACTCGTAATTAGGGCCATACTAAAACTGTGCTTAATGGTCTGGTAGTTTACTTTGCCAGGTCAAAATGGTAGTTTCAAACTGCACTACAGGCTGTAGTGCCAGGCCTAAGACTTGTTTTACATGGCAACTGTACAGGCTGACACAATGAGTGCGGTAGCATTTAATTTAAAGGCCCTGAGTACATATAGAACCATATATTATGGCCTTATAAGTAAATTAAATGTACCAATCAGGTGTACGCTAATCTTATGCTGTTTCAGAAGGAGAGCACAAACACTTTACTTCTATTTAGCAGAGGAAAAGTGAACAAAGTCCAAAAATCCAATAAGAACTTGTTCAGCTAAAGGAAGGCGAAAATCTGAGGTGACCATGCAGTGATGTTCAGTCCGATGTTCACAATCAATACACTTTTTAATTACAGGTAATAACTATAAATGTCAAAAAACAATATTCAGTTGCTTCATTCAAAACATTCAAGAGATGCACTCAGAGCTGCAACAAAGACTATCCCCACCTTAACCCTTCAGTGGCATATTTATTTAACCTAAAGAAAGAAAATGTTAATATGCAAATTGATTTGCTAAAGTCACACCCTCATCATAATCTGATGTTTTCAAAAGCACAGTCAAAGCTTTTCCATTATCCATGGCTCAAGAGTAATATTTAATATTGATTTGCAATACAACACCTTTATGAAGGAATCTTCAAGTGATTGTGCTTGGTGTCAGAGAGAGATCTAATAACTCCCTACAGTATTGCATCTTTTTGCATTGCATTTTGTAGAGGTGTCTAACAATGTAGGCCCTCTAAGTCATCCGACTTATTATCTAAGAAGACATCATGCTGTCCTGTCATGTGCCATTGGTCAGAGACTCATCGAAAGCATTTTAGTTTATTCCCACGTTACTTCAGTGTCACAAATTTGTCAAATTATTAGGTGATCTACACACATAGCATGTTAATTACTAGTTTCAGTTGCGCTCAGTCCTGAAATTAACACTTTTTCTTGCTCCCCTAGTGAGCTACATCACTGGGCTCGGTGCACTTAGCTGCCAGTCACTCAAACTGTGTCTGGTGGTGGTATTGGAATATCACATCCGGGGGAGCCTCCAAGCCTCCTGCATAGAGCAGCATGTGTGTTGCATTGTCTTTTATCAGACCCAACAACACGACACAGTGAGTTGTGGCAGCCTGGGAGACACTCTTCATGAGGACAAACGTCATAATGATTCAGCCAGCCCTAACACATGAAAATGGGCTCCGCTGTCAACAAGCTATCAATGCCCTCGCCTTCTGCCTCCACTCTTACAAGGGCCGGGATGGGGAACCTAAGCAGCACTGGCCCACATGCTCAAATGAGACCTATCCCTTCATCTCCTCGTGCTATCACTCTCTCTCCATCCATCTGTTCTCTTTCTATCCTTCTCTCTTGTCTCTTTACCTTTCCTATCACTTGGTCTCTACCTTCCCCCTCGCTTTCTCTCCTTCTCTCTGGAAGCTTTCCCGTTCTTGCTGCAATTAACCTTCGGGAGCTGGGTAAAGTGACAGCGGCACCAGAAGCTGCCATTGGCTTTCAAACCCAGTCCCAAAGGGCTCCAGCCTACCGGGGAAATTCCCTTTGGAATAAAAGACCTGTCCGACCCTGGCTTTCCCTGTCACCAGTGTGTCAGTTGTCCACAGCATGCTTTGAGAGTCAGGACAGCAGGACCTGAGTCAATCACCAGGCTTCCTGGCTTCAGCTAGAATAACGTCCACACAGGACAAAACCTGGCAAGCACAGAACTGAGACACAGCTGCCATCAATGGTTAGACCAGATATTTAAGAAACTCATAAAGTGGCTTATTTTTGGAAAGTGTGGGTGTCAGAGAGTACACACATTGTGTTTTAAGAGACTTAACCATAGCTTGCCATTTAAATCTCGAGCAAAGATTCAGCAGTTACCATTTTAGCCAAATGTAATAAACATCCTGGCACTTCTATTTTCCATTTGTTAGTCACAGTATGAAGAGTGATGTTTGCTAAACAGTACCGCTTAAAATGTACTCTTTTAACATGGGTCATTTGACAGTTATCATGAGGATGAGAAGGGGGGTGCGACAGGAATCAGAGAAAGTGGTTTCTGTGCAACGTGGAAGTAGTGAAAGCTGCAATCACACATAGGGTTGAAAGTTAGAAAAGGAACTTTAAATGTTTCTGTTTGAATATTTTTGTTACAGTTTAGCAATAATTTGTACTTACATATATATTTGTTGTCATTTAACATAATATGACTTGTCATCTTTGCATGACAATAGAAGCAATAGTGTATGTCAACCCTAAGTAAGATGTAATAAAAATATGTATATTACACAATAAATACAACTAGATGTATACAATACGATAACTTTATATAGTATCCTACCTTCACGCGGACTTATCCAGAATATTCACATTCTGTAAATTGGTTATGTTAATATTCCAAAGGATGCTAAGCCTGCAATCTATTATAACTCAGTAACATTGCTCAATCCACTAAAGAATACAAAATAATTGTCTCAGTTATAGCTTCTGGGACAGTAATGCTTGGAATTCTTAGATTTGCTGATTTTTCATGTCGAACCTGTCAAAGCATGCACAGGGTCTGAAAGTGTTCACCGCAAAGCGGGATTATGAGAGACTCTCAAGAGAAGGAGTTCCGATTTTCTCAAATTCAGCTGTTTGGTCATTAAGGGCCTGATTACGAGTTTGGCGGACTACCAAACCCATGGTGGCACGGCAGCTAGAACCATATTGGCAGTCCGACCGCTATATTTTGAGTTTGGCGGTTGGATCGCCGCAGGCCCTCTGCAACCCCCAGGGAACCGCTGTTCCTCAGCTCTGTTGCAGTGGTGTGAGGCAGTAATATGCTGGTAGTTGAGGCACTGCCAAGCATATCACGAGTTTCCTCCCTGCCAGCCTTTTCATGCTTGTGATCCTGCCATGAAGAGACTGGCGGTGAGAGAACGAAGGGGGCCCTACAGGGTTTCCTGTTGCCTCATGACCTGAGGATGTATGCAGGCGGGCATGTGGTGTGCCCCCATCTGCATTCACCTTCTTTCCTGCACAGCATAGACTTTGCAGTACATGCCATGCAGGAACGGGATTTAGCGTTCCCATTGCTGTGCATTTTTAACAGGCTCTATATGGCCTTAATGGACTTGACCGCAGCCTTAGACTGTGTCTCTCACCAGAGGCTATGGTCAATGTTGGAGGGGATGGGCATTGACCCGCCGATAATTGGCTTTACCGCCAGCTGTACGCCAATGCCACTGCCTGTGAATGGTATGGCAGGAAGGGGGAGTGCACACGTTTTTTTAAAATCGAAAAGGGAGTCAGACAGGGGTGTGTTCTTGTGTCGATTCTTTTTTCACTCTATACAAATGGGGTTGAGGCCGCCCTGTCTGCTCCACCTTTGGACGTGCCTAAGTTTGACCATACCCCCTTCCACTTTTGGTTTACGCTGAGGATGCAGTATTAATGGCCAGATCAGGGTTCGCCTTACAATCCCTAATTACAGCTTACTCCACTTTTATGACTTCACTTGACCTAAAAGTAAATTAATCTAAATCTTTTATAATTGTGGAAGGTGCTGCTAGAGGTGAGAAACATCACCATTTTCAGTTGGCAGGAAAGAAAATTGAGGTGGTTGACTCCTTTTCATACCTTGGGGTTCTTTTTGACAAAGATTATTCATGGTCTAAATTGGTGTTGGGAAGGGCCCAGGGTTTGAAAAGGAGTCTCCAAGCTATTAAAAGGTTTGCAAAAAAGTGAGGTGGCAGCCCCCCAGAAATAATTAAAAACATCTATTCTTCTAAAACTAAGTTCACAACAATATATGGGGCAGGAGTCTGGGGGATGGTTGACGCCAAGCCCCTCCAGCAAGCGGAAGATAGAATTTTTTAAAACAGAGTATCCTTACCTCAATCTGCCTCTAATCATATTTTACATCTTGAATTGGAGCTTCCTCACCTGACCAACTGTATTGGACTGGCACAAGTTTTACTGTGGATAGCAAATTAGTCTTCATTCGATCATTTTCAATCATAAAAGACACATATAAAATACATACAATATAATAAAATGACATAAAATGTTTAAAAAGAACAGTGTCAAAAAGAGTAGGTTTGGATACAAATTCCATTAAAAGGTTCCGCATTGTAACAATTCTTATTAATAAAAATTAATTATGTAAAAGAATAAAAGAAACATAATAAGATTTATATCCATAGCGGAGTGAGGTTAGATTTTGTTGTTTTAAGGAAACCACGTATAAATATATAAATACAATTTACCCATGGTTGACAATGGGAAAAGGGCATAACAACGTAATATAGACAAGTTACTTAATGCAATGCAGAGCCTACATTTGCATCCAGACTATTCCTTTTGAGGGCCCATGTCCAGCTCAAGAATTTTGCCATAGCTATAACTACGACTTCCATTGTGTCTGTCTTTAGAATGCAAAATGCTGATTGGCATGATCCTGTGCCAATTTTTAAACAGATCGGCTTGAGCCATTTATAACGAGGGCCCTTGTATGCTGGGCACACAAACAATACATGAGTTAAGGACTCTTCCTGAGATAGGCACATGTGGCATTTTGTGTCTTGGTCATCATCCCACTTTGCCGTAAAAGATTTTAAGGGGAGGGTACCCACTCTAAATTGGTCATAGAGTTTCCTGTCACCAGGTCTCGTAATAAAATCCCAGTAGGCCTCCAGCCTATATTCATACTTATGTTCTAAATAGAGGCCTATTAGGGAGGCACTATTCACCAATGACAAGGACTTTTGACAGACCATGTCCCTAAATAGAGCTTTAAAATCATTTTTAGTTGGGAACAAGTTCCCTTCTGGGTCCTCCCAGAAATGGCTGAGCCCCATATCAAATAGTGTGCCCTTAATCGTTTGTAACCAAGTAATTTTTGAGGACTTATCGGCTTCTCTAATATGCTTAACTGCTTTAGCATAGGGTTCTAACTCCGGGGTTATCCATAGCCATCTCGAATACGTTAGGGGTCTGAAACCCGCTGCCTCCTCAAAAGAAGTGCATCCCAGATCTAAAAGTAGGGGTTTAAGGGGGGACGATTGAGGGAGACAAGTCAATGATCTCAGAAACTTATTCTGGGCAAGGACTAAGGGACCTAAATTTTCAAAGCCCCAGAGTTCTGCACCATACATTATTGAAGCCCTAATTTTCCCTTAGTATATAGTTAGTGCCGGTCCAACTGGATAAGTGTGAGATAGCCGGTGTTCTTTTAAAAGAGCCCCTGCTAATTGGTTGTGCCTAAGGACTAATAAATCTATCTGTGGCTTCCAATTCATCCTTTTGCCCATCGTTACGCCCAGGTACGTAAAAGAATCTGTTTGCTCCAGAGAATCATTGTTCATTACTACTCTGCCTTTCACTATTTTATGTTTGTGCAACACATTGAACTTGGTCTTGTCAACGTTAACTACTAAATCGTGGTTGTTGCAAAATAAAGTGAATCTATCAAGGGCTTGTTGCAGACCAGATTGTGTTTTGGACAAAATTAAGGTATCGTCCGCAAACATTTATGTAGGTAGCTAAATACCGGTCGGTAACGGCCGAAATTCGGTAAAAAACTCGTTACCGACCGGTATTTAGATAGTTGAGATGTAGGAGGCCAAAAACCCATATTCGGTAAATATGAATCGGTAAATACCGATTCATATTTACCGAATTCTAAAATACCGCTTCAAATTTACCGAATACATATTTTCCGATTCGGTAAATATGAAGTGGTAAAACGGAAAAAGATATGTAGGTAAATTCGGTAATTAAGAAATCCTTGAAAATCGGTAAATAAGAGTCGGTAATTAACACTGATAGAAAGCAGGTGGTAATCATCAACAGTGCATATAAGCAATCCCAAAATGCAACAGCGTGGACAACATGGCCGCTCTGTATGTCATTGCAAGGCGGCTACGTCTACAGGCAGCAGGACTGAGGATATGGAGACGGGAGGAACGCATCTACAGACAGCGCATCACTCTCTTCCAACTGACTGACGCAGAGATACATGAAAGGTACAGGCTACACCCCCAAACCATCATGGACCTGATAAGGGACCTGCACCCACTCCTGGACCAGCCAACAAGAAGGGCGCATGCCATACCACCACATGTGCAGGTTCTCTGCAGCCTACACCTACTTGCATCTGGCAGTTACCAGGGGGTGATAGCTGCGGTGGGCGGTGTATCCCAGAGTTGCCTGTCCCGTTTCTTCAGGAAGTTCCTGGATGCCATGATGCAGAGAATGCACCACTACATCAGCTTCCCAAACACACAGGCTGAACTGCAGAAAACTAAAACTGACTTTTATCACATGGCACAGTTCCCCCATGTCATTGGCTGTATAGATGGCACACACATCCCAATCTGCCCACCAGCTGCCACTGAGCACATCTACAGAAACAGAAAGTCCACCCACTCCATCAATGTGCAGGTAATCTGCGATGCAGGGAACATCATCACTGATATCGTTGCCAAATTCCCTGGGAGCACCCATGACTCCTACATCTTCCAGAACAGTGGGATCTACACACGACTGCTTGCGGGAGAATTTGGAGAAGGATACCTGCTAGGTAAGTAACAGTGACGCTCCATAGTACTCAGTGCAAATCATAGTGTATTGAGGCATGTGACTGATGTCTCCCTTCTACTCACCTAGGGGACAGTGCATATGCCATGCGGTCATTCATCCTCACTCCCTACCTACACCCATCAACCCAGAGTGAGAGACGATATAATGTGGCACACAAATCTACACGCAATGTGGTGGAGCGCACGTTTGGACTATTGAAGAGCAGGTTTCGCTGCCTCCATAAGAGTGGAGGTGCACGCCAGTACACACCCATCCTCTGCTGCAAGATAATTGCCACTTGTGCAATGCTGCACAACCTTGCCACAAAGAGAGGCACAGAGGTCGAAATGACATATATTGAGGACAATGATGATGAGTCTGCACAGGCAGAGGCCAACGCAGCAGGAGTGCCAACAGCAACAGATGGGAGAGTGAGACGGGCAGAGATCACATGCAACTATTTCTGAATGAGTAAGGGGACACAGCCAGTAGTTGGATGCCATAACGTAGTTTAATCAGGCAGCACTACGCCACGACACAAAGGAAAACGTATTCCAACAACAATGAAAAATACAATTTTGTCAGTTAAGGGTTACTTCACCCAATTGTGTCATTGTTTTGCCTGACGCTTTAATGTTTGCGCCCACGCGCACCAGTGCGGGATGGAATTGAGGGAGCGTCCTCACTGGCTGGGGTACCAGTGGCACCACGTTGACGCCTGTTGCTCCGACGAGTGTCTGGGACAGGGGGGGTTATGCTGCTCCTGCTGGTCGTGTCTTCTGTGTCACCAGCATCCAAAGCGCCAGTTGTTGCAGACTGGCTGGTGAGCAGCACTTCTAGTGCACTCGTGACCCTAACAATCCCCCTGGACACATCTGTGCTGCAGTGTGCAAGGCCCTCCTGCATCGCCACAGAGCGCCTGCAGAGCAGCGATGTGGCAGTCGCCAGCCGGTTCACTGCCCTCGAGGTCAGATCCTTTCTCTGATGTCCCCTGCGCCGTGCTGCCCTGTCCTCATCGTACTTTGAGCACAGCAGCATGATGGATTGGGACATGTCCCGCATGCCCGCTGCCATCTCAGCCATGCCCCCTGCCATGGCGCTAATGCCCTTGTCAATGTTTCCAAAGGTATTATTGAGGCCACGCATTTGTCGCTGTACGGACACCATTGCCCTTGCCTGGATGCGTTGTATTTTCACCATGGTGCCCTCAAACCCTGAGAACACTCCATGGCCCTGCCCAAGGGGAGGTGGACTCTGCGGCCGAGCCCTGCGGCGCCGTCTGCCAACTGTGTGTTCTCCCTCAGAGTCGGAAGGCACACTGGCATGGGTTACATCCTGGGGTACAGTGGACGTTTCCGGCCCCCTCGAGTCTTCGGACGATGAGTCGGTCACATCCAACCTGGCTGCAGGACGCCTCCTCAACCTGTGCAATGCAGGTGGTGAAGATGGTGGTGACACCTGCAGGAGTGGGGATGCTGGCAGGAGCGGCGATGCTGGCTGGGGTGGTGTGACTGCCTGTGGTGCCGTTCCCTGGGCAGTACTGGTGGTGGCCTTCTCCGCGCTGGGTTTGTGGTGTGCCCTCTCTCCCTTGTCATGGCCAGTTCTGTGCGCAGTAGTGCCTGTGGACAGAAAAGCGACATCAGCTAAGTGTACCTGAAGCATTGTCTTGATGACATGACAATACATTTTCTGTACAGTATCTCAATGTCCTCTGCCTGCTTCTCGCTACTGTGTGTCACATGCCCTGTTATTCTGTGCTAATCGTATCATGTTTGGGCTTTCAGGGACTACATCTCCCATGATGCATTGCAGGCATGCACTAATACCTGTACTGGAGTGGGATTCTCATAGCACATTTGGGGAGTTGGGATAGGGGTAGGGGGGGCACATTGCTGTGCAAGCGTCTTACCTTGTTTGGAGGTGCCTCTGGCGGAGCTGTCAGCGTCCCCAATCCCCACGATGCTTTCTGGCTCAATGGTTGTCTCCACTAGCTCCTCCAGTTCTGTCAGGGCTGGTGCCCTGTTGCGTCCACCTCCTGTCTGGCTGGCCTCTTTTTTTAATTCTGCCACCTTCCTCTTCGTGATGATACGGATGTCGTACCACCGCTTCTTGAGGACATCGATGTCCCGGGGGGTCACTCCCATGGCATTCACCTGTGCCTGGATTCCAAGCCAGATCTTACGTTTCTCTGACTCAGGCACTTGCTGTGACTGTTTTCCAAAAAGCTTCTGGTGCTGCTTCACGACCTCCTCCACCAGTACTTGCAGCTCCTTTTGGCTGAATTTCAGCTTTCGCTTCCTCTCCCCTCCTTCCCTCTCTGTGTCCTGGCTGGCCATTCTTGCAGTCTCCAGGGCTGAATCAGGCAGTTGCTCTCTTCCTCTCCTCAGCACTCCCAGCCTCTCCAGAGTCTGCTGATTGTGTGCACCTGCCTGGGTGTGGCCACTCCCTGGTTGGGTGGGGTTTAGGTAGCACAGGATTGGCTGATTCAAGTCATGTGTTTTTGAACTACCGATTCGGTATTTACCGATTCGGTATTTACCGAATCGGAAAATACCACTTTGGTATTTACCGATTTGGTAAATTCCGATTCATGTTTACCGAATTTTACCGAATCGGTAATGTTTACCGATTGTTGACCTACATATAACTTACCGATTCTTAAATACCGATTCGGTAAAATTCGGTATTTAAGAATCGGTGAAAATTATTTACCTACATATGGCCCTTAAAGCGGAATCCTCGAACCGGCAAGAGTAGGGGCGTCAGTTGGGTACTCATTATAATATGAGATAACATTAATTATGAACAATGAGAAAAGGGTTGGGGCCAAAACGCACCCCTACCGTACTCACTTGTTCACAGGGAAGCGATCTGTTAACGCACCCTGTTTTCCCCACCGAACCTGGGCATAATTAGAATCATGAAGCTTAATAATAAAAGTTAGAATCTCAGGGGGCATCCCTAATTCCTTGAGTGTGTCCCACAACTTGTAATGGGGCACTAAGTCGAATGCCGATTTAAGGTTTGAAAATGCAGCATAGAGAGTCCCCACTGCTAAAACCACAGTGTTCCAATATATCATCATGAATCTAAAAACTTGATCAATAGTGCTGACGTGAGGACGGAAACCCGCTTGAAAGGTGGATAGGATTTCGTTATCTATCCACATATTTGCCCTACTTAGCACTAGTCTGGCCACAATCTTTTGTAAAGTGTCTATAAGGCTTATTGGCCTGAAGTTACTTGGATTGGCGCGGTCCCCTTTTTTATAAATAGGAATGATTTCTGCCCCGTGCCAGGATTCTGGTAAGGGGGCACCTCTTGCCAGGCCATTGACTATAATAAGAATGTAATTGAGCCAATTCTGCCTATCGGATTTAAATATATCCGCCGGGATACAATCCGGACCCGGGGCCCTGCCTGCTGCGACACCATCCAAAACTCTCTCAATTTCCCCTATATCAAAGGTTAGGACTGTATCAAAAATTACTCAAGGGTAATGTCTTGGGCTAGCTATGCTATATGCAAACTGGGTCTGGTAGTGCGCGACCCATGCTTCTGGTGGAACGTTATTAACTGGTACCGGCCCTATGTCACCACTACCCCATTTAACTGTTTGCCAGAACCGACACCAGTTTTTACTGTTGCTTGCATATAGCAAATCCTTCCATCTATTTTCATCGAAGGTCTTCTTTGCCCTTTGTTGGGTTTCCTTATATTCAGACCTTGCTTTCCTAACCTCCTGCGGGACTCCCAACCTGATAGCTTGAGAGAGGTGCCTAAATGCTATTCTACATGCCCCATCGTACCATTTTGCTGATGTTTGGATAGCCTGCTTCAAGGGTCTTTTATTTTTTGTAAAAAAAGCTTTCAACTTTGCAAATAGATCCTCATGAGCCTTTGTAAGAGCAGGAAGAGAGGCCTTGTGCATATCAAAATGTGAGAGAGCTAATAGAGTGTCTTCAAGAGTTGACTTTATCAAGTCCATAGTGCCCTCGTCTTCTGAGACCATTGCCCATTTTAGTCTATGACAGTCTTGGGACATAATTACATCTGCTCTGCCGTCGCAATTTCGGTTCCTACCCTCACCATGGGTTGGCCCTTTACCTCTAGTGTCAATATTAATTGATTGTGGTCACTCTCTGTTCTATGTTGAACCTCCATGTCCCCTAACCTTGACCATAGTTCTAAATTGATAAAGAAGTAGTCAATTCTGCTGCTTCTTAACCCGTTATTAAAAGTATGGGTGCCTTCACTATCTGATTTAGCTCTCCCATTAACGGCCCTAAGGCCCCTCTCCAAAGAGAAGCTTTTTAAATGGAGAGCTGCCTCTGACCATTTGTTAATTGGGGGGAGCGTTAGAAGTGGCATCCTCGTCACTGGTAAGACTTCCATCTTCTAAGCCAAGTGGCTCGAATGTATAGTTAAAATCACCAGCAATTACCCGGTGATTTACCCCTTTTAATGATTTAATAAAGGAGTCCAGTTTAGAAATGGTAGGTGAGGCTTTCCCTCCCACCATCCCTCTTGCATAAACATTTATCAATATAAGCTCTGGCTCATATTCAGAACAAATTTTAATAGCCAAGATATCAGGGTTGTCAATCGTTAGCTCTTCTACCTGATAACCTGCCTGATGTTTAGCCCAAATAATCAATCTCCCAGAGGGTCTCCCTTTAAGTCTTACGATTGCCGGTTTGCCAAAGGCCAAAAAGCCAGGACGAAATATCGTACTCAGTGACCAAGTCTCCTGAAAGGCGATGATGTCATGGTTCTCTATGAAGGATGACCAATCAGAAGAAGTAGACCTCGATGGAAGACCAGCAATATTCCAAGATAATATACTTAATATGGTAGAAACTGTACTGCCTCCTCTATCTATCGATAACGGGTTCTCGGTACTCTCTGGGGGGTTTGGGGTTACTAGCTAAGATCTCAAATCATTCACAGGGGAAAGAGCAAGCTGCATAACGGTATTCTCTATCCTAGGTAAATCTACAGATTGTAGTCAGTCGCAAGCATCTAGACCGGACAAGGGGGCAAATCTATTAGCAGAGTTTAAATCAGAGGATCTATGTGTAGTTCTATGTGGTAGCCACAGACATTTCGTTGCACATGGAATGCCCCACCCTATCAGAGGGGAGTGGCGGGGTCTATAAAAAACCCTAAGGGCAGGAGAGAGATTTTCCCAGAATGGTGCCCTTGGTTTCTACTACCTAGATGGTCCACGAGAAGTCTAACAACATGCTCATTGTTGAAGTTGGCAACTATGCAATCACCCCTCCCATCTTTCGTGGAATGTCCTATCCATGCTAAGCGTCTGGCCATAATCATCTGATTACAAATATCCCAGTCCCAGACCTCGACTTCCTTCAATTGTGTAGTAAGCCAGTGCATGGTTTTAGCCATTAACTGTTCAGTGGATTCAATCTGCCCAACCTGTAGAGCCGGATCGTTCCTTAGAACTACCACCAAAGGGGCGGCAGCCGGAAGAAGGTGTAGGGCTCTGGGACCTTCTGAGGCTAAGCTATAGTCCAATCTCTCATGCATCAAGGGAGGTTCTTGGCCATATGTCCCTAGTGCAGAGCTGGCCTGATTTGCTATAGCACGAGTGGTGGACAATTGTGCAATGTCACTTTCTGGCCTTGCGCAGGGTCTGTTTTCCTCCCCCCTGGAGTGCTCGGGATAGAGTGAGCATATTCGCTTGACATATTCCCTAATTCATCCACTTTGCCACCCGATACAACTATACCAACATCAGAATTGGTAGCTGCCGTGCCATTTCTCCTAGACAGTAGTAGCAATGGCCTAGTTGTTGGGGGTTTCGGGGTATAGGCTTTGCTACTACAGTGTTACTCAACTCATTGGATGTAATTACAGGAGACAAGTTAGTTTGGGCCAATAAACCCTCAATAGTACAGACATTGGACATAACCTTCAATTCAAAATTAGTCTTTCCTCAATCTTTGTCAGTCTATGGATAATAGGAATTAAAGATGTTGAAATTAGATTTCCCAGTTTGTTCCACATGGTCTCATTAGCTTCAGGGGAGGGATCACCTACTGAGTCTAAATTCGGGGGAGGATCTACTATCGTTAGTGGTATTAAAGATGGAGTTCCTCCATTTATATTTGTCCTTTGCAATTTTGCAGTTTTCTACCTCTGAGGGCCCCCTCTCCGCTTCCTCTTCGAGGAAGGCTCCGGGATTGGATCAGGAGTTTGATTTTTGGATTGAGGCACAGACCTTGTAGTAATGCGTGGAAGTGAACTACTTGCTGTGCCCTTTTGCACCGACTCAACGGATGAGGGCATGATATGAGGTTCCGGTGTGATGGATGTTTCCAATAGCACATGCAGGGACTGTCTGACATCACCTGCCATATCATAGGAATCAGTATCTGTGACCAGGCAGCGGTCAGGAGTATGAGCAGACATCAGACCACCCAAAGATGATCGTTTAGACTGGAGGGGATCGAGAGATAGACGGCGCTCGGTCAGTGCAATGTCATGGGCGAGGACAGAACTGGCTCTAATTAAAAAATCGTCCAATGTCCCCGCCACACTTCCGCTGGGTAGCGCGTTTCTCGCATTTCCCTCTTGCATATTCATCTTTGGGTGGGCTGTAGTAACACAACAGGATTCCTAATTAATAATAACCTTCAGGGAGGACAGAAAATGAATTGAAGCGAACTAACCTTGGGTTTTTGACGGGTTTAGAGGGGGGGCCCGGCCTCGTCCGGAATCTAACAGGCTCAAACGGGCCCGCCCTTGGCCCAGGCTTCGTCCGGTGCGCACCCGCGCGTGTCACGCATAGTGGGTGCCACGAGCAGTCAAGTAGGCTCCCACAGGCAGTCACAGGTGGGGGAAATTAGCTGCAGAGCTCCCTGGGACTTGCAGTCCCCGTGCAGGTACACGCTGTCCTCCTCAACTTACGAAGCGAGTGCCGCGAAGCAGGGTGCCGCGAGCAGTCAAGTAGGCTCCCACAGGCAGTCACAGGTGCGGGCAATTAGCAGCAGAGCTTCCTGGGACTTGCAGTACCTGTGCAGGTACACGCTGTCCTCCTCAGCTTACGAAGCGTCTCCCGCAAAGCGGGTGCCACGAGCAGTCAAGTAGGCTCCCACAGTCAGTCACAAGTGCGGGCAATTAGCAGCAGAGCTCCCTGGGACTTGCAGTCACCGTGCAGGTACACGCTGTCCTCCTTAGCTTACGAAGCGGCTTATTGTGGATATCTATATGGTATATGTATTATCAAGGATTGCTGTAAGCTGGACCACTACAAGAGGATTGGATGGTTAAAATATGTTGAGGCCCAACTGAACGAGCTAGGGCTGGACAAATTATTTCAGGTTCCCGAATCCTGTAAGAAGGTCACAAAGAATAGGATAATTTATGCAGAGAGAAAACTATGCACGACAGGCAATGAATCATTTCCCAAATTCAACCATTGCCTATGACCTGATCCCACCCAGACCCGGAGAAGGCTTTTTCTATCTTTCTCGCATTAACAACGCGCAACATAGATTTATTCTACTCCGCTTTTGTTTGAATATGATTCTGTTACTACTAGCGTATCCTAGAAAATACAATACTTTGGAAGATCTGCCACCCTGTCCTTGTAACAATCACTCACCGCAGTCAGACCTCCATATAATACTTTTCTGTAAGAAGTACACTGAAGAAAGGAAAGCATTTATCCTTCCAATTCTGAGACACCATAGATTCATGCAGTGTCGGGTGGCAGTTTACTTTTTAAAATCCTTACCGGATTTATTTGTATGTTTTTCCGTAGCTTCATTCTTGTGGGCTTGTTTTAAAAAAAGGAAACAGAGGATGTTAGTTAGGCTGCAATAACAAATATGATTTTTTCATTTAATTGTTTTTAACTTGTTTTTAACTTGTTCACCGTGTAATAGGTAAATGGTCATATCGGTCTTTTCTCTCTTCTTTCTTAGTTTTTGAATACATGTCTACATATCAGTGTTGACATTTTAGGATGAATTTGTACTTTTATGGTCTGGTTTTTTACAAAAGATCGAATAAAGTTGTGAATTGAATTGAATAGGCACTGTCGTGGGAACGCCAAACGACCTCTCGCCAGACCAGGAGAAAACTCCTAATCTGATGAATGGTCTGACAATGGGTTTGACGGTCCTGGAGCAGGACCTTGGCGTGGCGGCCTGCTCCAAGACCACCAAACTCATAATCAGGCCCTGTGGATTGTTTTTGTAAAAGCTGCTAAAGCGGCTGTGAAAAATTGGGTTGTTGGTTGAGTGGGATGTCAACTCTGCTCAACCAACAGCAACAATCCCTGACAGGATGAACTACCAAAGTCGGTAAATTAACCCATGCTTAACCCTCTGGTGGCTTGGCACTAAAGAAGTCAGGCTTAACCTATAGGCGATATGTGAATTATTTATACATCACTCAAACAGTAATAAAGTGAAAACACAGTACAAGTCATATCTCACACCAATTTAGTAAATGCTTGTAAACCTTTTGACATGAGAATGACAAAACTCCAAACAGTAGAAACGGAGTTTAAAAATTTAAAAATTTGAGGTAAAAACTAGTGCCTTAAACTTCAAGCATCAACCATGGATATCTTGTTGTGCAAGTCTATGTCAAAATCAAAAAACATGACTGACCGCGATAAAGTGCATGTCAGATACAAGAAGTGGATTGAGCCTGGTTGGTGCTAACCTTCGGACTTAGAATTTTGTTAATGGAAAAATGTCTGAGAAGTTAAAGTTAATTGGGGCAAGGCTATATGCGCTGTCCGAGGAGGGGTCGTTGTTGTTGGGGAAAAGATGGACGGAGTTGCTTTGAAGATTTCGTTTGGACTTAGTTGCTTTTTCGTAAGTCAAACATCTTCAGCGAGATGAAGATAAGGCTGTAGCTGACTAGGGCTCCACAAGGCCAGATACCACTTCTGCAAACGACTGCTGAACAGAATTTGCTGCTCCACAGAGGAATGTAGCTAGAGCTCTCACAATGTGAGACTGACTGGTGATGCACTTGGACGGATCAACAAGCAGGTAGGTTCCAGTCTCCTCTCAGTTCTCAGAGCACTTTTTTGCCTAAAATTTTCTAAGGGCCTGGTTTAGATATCAGTGGACAGGTTTCTCCATAACAATATTGACGGATGTCCCATCTTCCATATTATAAATTCCCTAGGATACAATGGGATTTATATTTCGGGGGATGGGATATCTGTCACGGCTGTGACGGAGTAACCCATGTACCAAGATCTAATGAAGACCCTAAGTCCCAACTTTTTATTTTGGCTACCTGGGTGCCTTTAGCACTACTTCCAAGGGCCGAGGTTTTAAGAGGCATCACTTGGATGGGCAGGGCTCACTCAGAATGGGTCCTTGTGTGGGTTCAAGATGGTTGGAATGTTTTCTATCCCAGGGGTCCTGATCAGGTGGCCAGCCAATTAGCCCCAGGAGTCACTCGGGTAGCCCTGGTTTCAAAAAGTGAGACAGAGCTCAAGCTTCAGGCTAGGCCACTAAGGGTTAAAGAAGGCCTCTGGCAGCAGAGCAGTCCTCCCAGGTCTAGCAAAGCAGTCTTATGAAGTACACAGCAGACCACCTTAGCAGGCAGTTCTCCATAGGTCCAGAGAGTGAACTGAAGAGTTGGTCTAAGGGTCCTATTTTTATTTTAGACAGAGAGATGTACCCCGGCACTCAACAATATTACTATAACATTGATTTTTTTTAAATTGAAACACAAGATCTATGTATTCTATCAATCACTCAAATCACAGGATATGACAATATTTGGATTTGTACTGGGGTTCTCTCAAATGTAATAATCAGTGTGACATTTAGTCAATACATACTGTTCATATATTCAAACAAGAAAAAGATTTTTTCAAAAACGTCATGTTTATACAGTTTTTTTTCAATGTCCAGTTCTTGTTGCTGGAAGAACAGAATAGCACGGTGAAATAGAGACATGACAGCCAACAGGTGTTCTGTTACCTTCTAAACTTCTTCAAGGCTGCAATAATAGTAATAGCATTCATGAACAATTGATTTAAGGGACATTTAGTAGATACATATGAATCAATCCAGCACTTTTTATACAAAGAAAGTAAAGGCGAAAGCCCAAGTGAAGAAAATCTCAGAGTCATGTGAGAGAGTAGAAAAAGCCGTAGCATTAGTGAGATGTGTGCATATAAATAGATGGACCATTATATCATTCTCGATAGGGATAGTAGGACAGGTGGGAAAAAAGGACTTAAGTGTAGTGAAATCTGGTATGGAAAGGTAGATATACCCAGAAGGCAACATGCGGAGCAAGTAACACCCAAAAGTAAGTACTATTCATGGAAAAATGCAATTTCTTTAATAGAGCATGCTGGAACACAAGCCCAATATCATTTGGTAAGGAGGCTTCTAAACTTAGCTACGTAAGGGGCATGATCCTCAAATGTTCATAGAGAATCCACCAATGTCGTGTCATCTTTATAATGAAAAAGAGTAGCCAAGAAATAAGTCTTAAGACATAAAGGTAAATAGTTATATGTAGCCGGTATGTCCTTAATGACTAGTTAAGAGAAGATAAGGTATGAATAAGCACCTTATATGTGCTGTTTGAAATCTGTTGATGTCTTTCAAATATCGTGGAAGAGCCACAGGAAGAAACTATTTTAGCAGGTCATGTGGTCTAGACTTCTCAACTGAGATTGCAAACACAAAAAAAAAAAAAATGGTGAGTAAACGAAGAAAAGAAGCTGCAGGCATTCTTCTATTGAGTATGGTCTGATTTAAATAACTGTGAAAAGTCATCACGCATTAAAGTGCTAGTCAGAGAGAGCGTAGACTATGGGCATGAACTTGTCACAATTTAAGAGTCGATTCTCCAAATAGGTAGTCCTCTATTCCAAATCTGTGCAAGGTTGTCCTGGTAATCAAAATATAAGACATATGTGCAAAATATATATCGAAGTTTGTGCTTGGTGTTCGAAAAGACATTAGTGCTAATGTGTCAGTTACATCAAAATACGTTGCACGCCTGTAAGTTGTGTGATTAAAAAAGTAGAGGTACATGCAATGTGCAACTGAAGGGCAGTGATACGTCCTTCTAGATAAAAGGAAATTCCATAAGTTAGATGCGGAAATTTTAGATTGTGTAGATATATTACTTCTTTATCTATTTAATGCAGTATCACAAATGCCAGTACCAAAGTATAAATGCCCCAGTATCTGTAGTGACATTTCAGAGAATTCACCAAATAAGGTACAATTGTTATCTGTTCAATACGGTTTGAGAGCCTGTACCAAAATATGAAATGCAAATGTATCTATAGTGAACATTAGAAGAGTCTGCCAAGTAAGACATGGTCGATCCTACTATGTTAAGCTGAGTCCCAGAGGGTGGCCAACCCATCTAAGAGGTAGAAGAGAAAAAGGTAAAAGGTCTGAAATAAATAAAACTTACTTATAAGTCTATTGTTTATCAACTCTGGGCTGAAGTATGCCCCTGTAAATAAAGCTGAAATACCCGAATATAGCTACAAAAACATCCCCAAAGTCAGACTGTTTAAGCTAATGTTACATAAAAACATTTCAGGGGAAATTGTTTCCCCTAATGGCAGCACAAACACTTACCTGTAACTATTCAGATGAGTCCGCTGTCTCGTGGCATACTGGTCCTAGTAAGGAACCGGGTGCAAGTGAATCCTTCTTATTTAAAGGTACGCGGCAAGTGTGGAGAGTAATCCGACCCAGGAAGTAAAAAATGGCAGACAGGTATTGATCTTAAAAATAGAGAAGAGTCTAGTGAGTCCATGTTGGGTGCATGGCGGCCATTTTGAAGTGGGTACCCTTGCCTATAATTACTATGAGGAACTTAAACTTAACACTAAGGAGGGAAATTAGTGTAAAACTGCCAGAGTGATCTATATCAATTATTATCTCAGTTATTTTTAAGTAAAAAATTTCAAACAGGCATCGATTTTAGAAATAGAAAAGAAACAAGTAAATCCATGTTGGATGCATGGTGGCCATTTTAGAGTGGCAAACAGGCATCAATTTCAGAAATAGAAAAGAGACTAGTAAGTCCATGTTGGATGCATGGCAGCCATTTTGGAGTGTGTTCCCATGCCGAGTAGTTACTATGAGGAACTTAAGCGTACCAGTAAGGAGGGATATAGGTATAAAGCTGCCAGAGGGATCTATATCCATTATTCTTTCAGTTATTTAGACGTATGAGACTCAAGAAAATAAAGGTGACAACAGGAAGTGTGAAAAGTGGTAAAAGAGGGACTGCTGCGCTCGTATCAAGTGCATGGCGGCCATTCAGAGAGGGTACCCGATCACAATGGATATGGCAAGCAATTTACAAGTGAAGGGAAATGTGATCTGGCTAAGATCCAAGTTCAAAAGTACATAGTTTTATACGGATCAAAAAGTATAAGGCACCAAGTGTATCAATACGCCCAATAGCAATGGTCATAGACAAGTAGTCTCCCAGTCCATTGTGCAGTGCAAGCTATGCGCCTGCACATATAGATGACGAATCGGATAGATGTGACAGCCGACACCAAGTACATCCCTAAGCCCATTCGTATGAGGTATACAGTAGTTGGTTGACACATTGGTTGGGGTAACCTGTCCATATTGAATGTCTATCACAAGTAACAGAGCTATCCATACTTAGAACAGAAAACAGTAATAGTCAGTATACAACAAGTCCCCGCATTCTCAACCTATTCCACCATACAGAAACAGTGCAATGTTATAAATGTACATTGTAATACACATTAAGAAGCAACATTCTGTCATCAGGGCTACCCATGCGTTGGTGTAGAAATGTTATTCTGTTAGAAACACATGTATTTTTATACCTGTTGACTTATTTGAAGTTGAAGTTTCTCGAGCTCTTCCTTTGAAGTGCTTGGATTTTCCTGCCTCCCCAGCCTTAGGTCAAGCACCAATGGGGTAGTACGAAACCCTTTGTGTGAAGGGATGGCACAGCCTACAGATTTGCAAGTGGGGCTGTGCTCAGCACCGCCCCCTAATCCTGACAGTGAAGAACCATCCAGGCACATCCAATCCTTCTATTGTGTGGCTGTCTGGGAGGAATATTCAAAGTCCAACTGCTTACTTCAACCAGTCATGTAACCCAGAAGGAGACTGCAGGCACAAAAAAGATAGGGCAGGAAAATGTCAACTTTTTAAAAGTGGCCCTTTGAAATTGTGACTTCAAATCTGACTTTGCCACTAGAGAGGATTAAATTACATTTCTCAAACACCAAAAATTAATTTTCTACCTGCTATTAATCGAAACCTAGCATGCATTAGGTGTATTAAGGCAACCCAAAGCTACCTTTTGGGCGAGATAGGCCTCACCGTAGTGATAAACAAACTTAACAGACATGTACAACTTAAAAGTACATGCCCAACCTTTTAATGACAATGCACCCTGCACTTTGGGCTTCTAGGACCAACTATAGGGGTGACTTGCATGTCATAAAATGCAAGTTTAAAGTTTGGCAAAGGGTTATCTTGCCAAGTCGGTCGAATTGACCATTTAAGACTGCATATAGGCTACAATGGCGGACATGAAGCATATTTTAAGGGGATACTTAAGTAGGTTGCACAAAAGGTGCTGCAGGACAACTAGAAGCGTTTAATTTATCAGCCCTGAGTATACTGTGCGCCACTTTACTAGGGACTTATAAGTAAATTGAGGAAATTATAGGCAAATTAAAAATGGAAATCAGTTATAAGCCAATTGTACAATGTTTTAGGGAGTGAGCACAAGGACATTAGTGCTGGTTAGCAGTGATAAAGTGCACACAGTCCTAAAACCAGCAAAAACAAATTCAGCAAAAATAGGAGGGGTGAAGCCAAAAAGTTCAGATGTGACACTGTAGAGAGGGCTACGTCAAAAAGGGATCACTGACACTGCATCAATCACAACAACATCTTGTTACAGAAATATTGTGTCAAAATATCATTTACAACAATATTGTTTCCCTATACTTATAATAGTAAGTAAAAAAATAACAAACAAGATATTGTTTCACACTAATATCCTTAAAAAACAAACAATATTATTTTAAATATATGGTTAGTTTAAAATAGTAGATCTTACATTTTTAAATATATATCATTAATATATTATAAAGTGTATAAATGTAAGTAACATTTCATACTATATATAAATATATATATGTGTAAACATGCACACATAAATATATGTGTGTGAATGCTTATATATATATATATATATATATATATATATGTATATATATGTATATATATTACCTACTGGCGGTCGCCAGTAGGTAGTTATAGTTACGACCTATTTTCCATAGGAAATCCGCAACATTCTATTCCCAATAACTTTGGCGCCGGTTGACGAATCTTCGCGAAATTTCCAAAACTTTTGCCCAGCTCCGGTCCGCTCCTATTCTGAAAGTCTCGGGGTGATTCGTCAAGCGGGTGCCGAGAAAAAAGGGGGGGTCCCAAAACATGTTTTCCCCATGCAATTTTCTATAGGAACCTTTAGTCGCAGCTACAGCCCGAACTGCTGAACGTAATTACACCAGATTTGGCAAAAATGTAGCCCTTGGTTCAGAGTCGTGCCTTTTGGTTAAATGGTGTAAATCCGTTAAGTAGTTCATAAAACATTAATGGAAAAAATATATATATATCTGGGCGGAGCCTAACCACACATCTCATCTTAAGATCTGATTGGCTGTAAGCACTTCATCCAAGAAGGTTGGCAGCCATCTTGGGACCAATATACATGATAGCACCTCATTGAAAAGCATTGCAGTTAATAGAAGGTTTTAAGACTTTTGTTACATTATAAATCATTTGTTGATGATACCATACTAATTTTAGGAATTGTGGTGTTTTCTAAGGTGATTTTACCATGTGAAAAAGCCTTCTGCTGGGATATCATGAATCATGTTTGAGAGAAAACTATTTTCTCATGCTTTTCCCATGGAGGTTTGGAAGGTGATCTATAAGCTAAACTGAGAGCATATTTTCTGTAAATTCACATTATCTTTCTCAGTCATGTGAGAATGAAGTCTGACATTCTCAGTAAAACCTGTACATCCAACAAGGGCAGAGACTGTCAGTTGATTCCTTTGTGTTCTACTGCAGCTTCTCAGAGTGTTCTAAAGAACAACTAGAGCGCTAACAGTCCTACTTATGACAAATGTATTGCACACCTGAAGCCATCATGATTAGAATAAAGTGGTAACTCTTAAAACATTTAATTTAAAAAGGAACAAAGTGAGGGGGTTCAGTTTGCCATAGAAAGTATGATTAGTGCCGCAGAAAGAAAAATTAGAGCACATTTTGAGTGACTTCTCAAATCCTCTTCTATTTCATAAAACAAATTCTGACATGCAGACTGAAACATGCACTTTCAATACCAGCAGCAGACTTCCCTGGTGCGCAGTAACTTTACTAAAGTGATCTAATGAGCAACTAGAGTGCTAACATTCTGAATTTATGGCAAATGTGTGACACATCTGAATGCCTTCTTGATGGAATCAAAGTAAAAAACTGAAATTATTTCCTACTGAGGATACTGTAGTAAATGAGGAAATTAGGAAACTTCATAACAAATAAGTCTCCCAGCATGGCCACCAGAGACAAAAGAGACCAAATGTAGCACAAATATCACCCAGATGTAGCCGATGTATAGCCCAATGACAGAATTTCCCAGACTGTTCTAAAGAACAACTAGAGCACTAGCAGTCTTACTTATGACAAAAGTATGGCACACCTGAAGCCATCTTGATTGGAATAAAGTGGTAACACTTAAAACATTTAGTTTGCAAAGGAACAAAATCAGGGGGTTCATTTTGCCATAGAAATTATGATTAGTGGTGCAGAAAGAAAAATTAGAGCACATTTTGAATTCTCAAATCCTCTTCTATTTCATTAAAAAATTCTGACATGCAGACTGAAACATGCACTTGGAATATCAGCAGCAGATTTCCCTGGTGAGCAGTAGCTTTACTACAGGGATCTAATGAGCAACTAGAGTGCTAACATTCATAATTTATGGCAAATGTGTGACACATCTGATTGCCTTCTTGATGGAACCAAAGTAAAAAACTGAAAGTATTTCCTACTGAGGAGATTGTAGTAAATGAGGAAATTAGGAAACTTCCAAATAAGTCTCCTAAGATGGCCACCAGAGACAAAAGAGCCCAAATGTAGCAGAAATATCTCCAAGATGTAGCCCAAGTACAGCCCAATGACATAATGTCCCAGAGTGTTCTTAAGAACAACTAGAGCGCTTACTGTCTTACTTATGACAAAAGTATGGCACACCTGAAGCCATCTTGATTGGAATAAACTGATAACACTTAAAACATTTAATTTAAAAAGGAACACAATGAGGGGGTTCATTGTGCCATAGAAATTATGATTAGTACTGAATAAAGAAAAATTAGGGCACATTTTGAGTGACTTCTCAAATCCTATTCTATTTCTTTAAAAGATTCTGACATGCAGACTGAAACATGCACTTTTAATACCAGCAGCAGACTTTCGTGGTGAGCAGTAGCTTTACTACAGTGATCTAATGAGCAACTAAAGTGCTAACATTCAGAATTTATGGCAAACGTGTGACATATCTGAATACCTTCTTTATGGAATCAAAGTAAAAAACTG
Source organism: Triturus cristatus (assembly GCF_964204655.1). Classification (NCBI taxonomy): domain Eukaryota; kingdom Metazoa; phylum Chordata; class Amphibia; order Caudata; family Salamandridae; genus Triturus; species Triturus cristatus. The sequence goes on from NC_140584.1 coordinate 224,654,356, forward strand.
AAAGCATTTCCTACTGAGAAGACTGCAGTAAATCAGGAAAGTAGGAAACTTCGTAACAAATAAATCTCTCAAGATGGCCACCAGAGACAAAAGAGCCCAAATGTAGCACAAATATCACCCAGATGTAGCCCACAAGTAGCCCAATGAAAGAAGTGTTGAAAACACTTTTTATTTTTTGTGTTTTTGCAGTTTTATATAGTGCAGACTTGTCAGGTATTGGACTGCTTTACATGAGCATTGGTTACATCACACAAGAACAAATTCATTTTGGTCGTAGACATGGGGAGATTAAGTGATTTGACCAGAATCACAGAATGTTGAGCTGAAGCAGAAACTCCAACCTGGTTCCCCAGTTGCAAAGTCTGCAGCTCTGGAAGTAACACCACATCCTCTCCCCTAAGAGCAACATTTAATCAAGGGGTCAACTGGATACAAAAACATAAAGATTACAAAAAATTTAAAAGTTCTTTGTCGCTATTTGAAAACTCAGAAAATATGTCCTCATTTTAGTTTTTTAGAGCACTAACCATAATTTTGATGCAAATAAGACCCTCTCATATGTAATTTCTAAAGGAAATGCTCTAGGTATTACAGTTTTGATTACATCAAGATGACGTCAGGCGTTCCACACTTTTGCAATAAATATAGAATGTTAACAATCTAGTTGTTCATTGGGATACTGTTGAGAGGCAGAGGCCAGGGGCACAGACTCTGAAAATTGAAGGCAGGTAGGAGAGTGCAGAGGCAACAATTTGACCACACTGGGCAGGTAGGAAGGGCAGTGGCAGCACAACAGACTATGGAGGGCAGTGGAAAGGGGGGCAGGGGCAACAAACCAACAATACAGGACTGGCAAGAGAGGCTGTGGCAATATAATAGACCATTGTGGGCAGAAGGAAGAGGCTTTGGTAGTACAACCATACATGCCAACAGACCCGTTTCAGCCAGGAAACGTCCAATGTTTTTAAGCTCAAATGGGCTTTATTTGATCTGTCTCCTGTCTACAATCTCCTCTTTTTCAATGTAACTCAAAGGGGAAAATCAATACCCCAGTTTTTTTCAAAATCTCCCTCTTACCAAGTTTAAAATGTTCGCAAGTATGTTACATTGGATCATGGTAGGCAGGAGGAATTGGGGTAGGGACATGGACTCGGATAACAGAGGACAGGAATGACATGGAGAGGTGCACCAAACCATGGACAACAGAGAACAGAGGGGAAAGAGGCAATGGTAGCTAGCTGACCATAATGGACAGACAGGAGAGAAAGCTGCAGCATAACAGACCATAAAGGGCAGGAGGGACGGATCAGGGGCATTACAATGGAACAGACAAGCCAGGAGGGAGGGAATAGGGTCTGCACATGGAAACAGAGGGCTGGGGGCAAGGGGGCAGGGCAGGAGCAGCAAGATGACCATGGAGGTCAGGCAGGATGGGCACTAGAAATAAGACACACCAAGTGGAGCAACAGTGAGACTATGATGGCATACACACACACCATGGAGGGAAGGTGGGAGGAAGTCAGGGGGAGCTAGCTGACCACACAGGGAAGGTGGGAGGGGCCAAGGCAGCACAGAAGACCATGCATGGCAAGCGGGAGGGTTAGTGGCAGCACAATGGCTATGATGGGCAAGAAGGAGGGTGCAGGGGCATGCATAAAGGACCATGGAGGATAGAAGGGAGAGTCAGGACCTGGGTACAGACAAGAGAGTTCAGGGTAAGGTGCCACACAACAGACCGCGCGGGGCTGGCAGGAGGAGCAGTTGCAGCACAACAGACCAGGGAGGGCAGAAGGGTGTGGCAGTAAAATGGACCATGGAGGACAGGAGGAAGGGGATAGGGGCATGGCATGTGGACAGGCAGGGTGGAGGTGGCAGGGACAGGTTACAGTCATCTGACAATGCTAGGCAGGTGGGAGGGGAGTGGCAGCTCAACAGAACACTCAGAGTAGATAGGAGTGGCAGGTCCATGGAACATGGTGGGCAAAAAGGATGGAGCAGGGGCATGCACAAAGACATCGGAGAGCAGGGGGAAGGAGAATAGGGGCAGCAAGCTAAGCACAGAGGCTAAGCAGGAGGTCAATGATGTGCCATGGAATTGGGCAATGGAGGGCAGGAGGAGTGGACTGGTACATCATGCTAAATGGAAGGCAGTGGCAGCACATCAGACCACGCATGGCAGGAGGGAGGAGGCTAGTCCATGGATTCAGACAACAGAGGATAGGGAGGAGGTGGATGAGGCAGCAAGCTAACTGTTCAGAGAAGGTGGGTATTAGGAACTTTATTATTTTTAAAATGTGTGTCTGTGCGAACTACCTAAAATATGAACAAGTATGCAGCATAATCTCACTTTTATTCAGGAAGAAGAGGACGTTTGTGACTGTGACTCCAGGCTCACTTGGCAGAAACACCCCCTGACCCTCCACCTCCATCGCAAAATGTAATGCCCATGAAAAGGGTAGGTGGACGCAGTGGTATATAGAACATAGTCCTGAGAGCACGATTGAAAATGAAAACTAGATATAGTATATGGTATAAACTATGCACCAAAAAGTGTGATATAAGATTAACCGGGGCGTGAAATATAATATGCAATACATTGTGCGCAATGACAGATTCATTGGAGAGCACGAGATAGCACAGGCACTAGCGCGTGCTATGCGATATGCGCCTTGGAGTGGAATATTCACAGGGCAGTGTAGTGTAATCTAACTAGTCTCTAAAGTTGTAATTTAAAATATGTGCTGGGGAGTGTAACGTTGCATATGCACTGTGACAAAGATATGGATCCCAGATTGTAATATGTATGGCATAGCGCTGTGCATTATAACATAGGCATCGAGGAAGGCACGTTAAATGGGGCAATATAACCCATGCAAAGGCAAGTGTGGCATGACTTATTAACGCGGTGGTGTTACAGTGCACATGGGCTAGAGAGTGTCATAGCATACGCACTAGCTGGTGGAATACAACACAGAGGTGTGTGGCACTTGGCAGGCACTGGTGGGTGTAACACAGCATTGGGCTCAGCCAGGAGCATGCTGTGACTCTCAAGTGATGTTCGTCTCCTTTCCAGAGTGTAAAATAAAAAATGTACACATCCGGCGGTGAATGTGTGTTTTAAGAAACGTGAGCGGGTTTCTTGCATAGTTTGGTCGAATTTTTGTCGAATCCCTTTTGAATGGCTTGGTGTGCGTGTGTATTAAATGTGCCCGTCAATAGCTACCCATGTTTGTATAAATAAACAACAAGGGTGTCTACTTGGAGAGTACCTACCGGCGGGGGCGCCGGGATTATTCACGGTAGGGCGTCAGACACGTCAGAGCTTCACTAGCGGTGTAAATACATTCCACGTGGATTCATTGTATTCATAGTCACCTTTTAATGATCACGCAAATCGTCATGGTAATAGGTACATACGATTTGTCCAGCATGTCCTAGGTGTTTTTATAAATATTTTTTTTTTTAAATATTAAAAAACAAAGGCCTGCCCTGGGGGATGGGGTCCCCGGGGCCATAAGTGGCCTGAGGATTGGGGCAATGCAGCCCCCCTCCTAAAGAATTAAAAAGAGAAAAAGGCCATGACCCGGGGGTTGGGGTCCCTGGGGCCGATTAAGGCCTTGGGAGTGGGGCCACGCGCCCCCCTTCCAAATTAATTTTTTTCAACAATAAAAATTAGGGAGAAGGCCCTGGGGGATGGGGTCCCCAGGGCCAATAAATTAGAAAAAGAAGGGGGGGGGACACAGCCCTCCTTCTTAAAAAAATCAAATAGATAAAAGACCGGCATTGCGCCGGAAGACACGCCCCCTCCTTGGAGCACTCTGCAAATGCGCCCCCTGGCCAGTTGTAAGTTGGGGAATTAATTCCCCTTCAATACTGAGGGTCCCTGAGGGCCAACTAGCCCAACATGTATCTCCAGTATGCGCCAGGGAGCTGCGTTGCAGACAGGTGTTCTGAGGCCATGCCCCTTTTTACACCTCTATGCAACGCAGCTTTGTGGTGCTTACTGGAGGTACCTAGTGGGCTAGTTTGACCCTAAGAACCCTTAGGATTCAAGGGGACTTAATCTCTCAACTTAGAACGGCCACAGGGCGCTTTTACACAGTGGTGAAGGGAGGGGACTGTCGGATGCCCCACAAGACTTACCTCTGCTTGTGAAGCAATTCCGCAGAGACGACAAGAGCACCTGCCCCTGTACCCACCTGACCCTTGTGGAATGTAGGACTCAACAGGGATGAGATGGACGCAGGGAAGGGAGCCAGACAAGAATGTAGAGGCTTGGTGTGTGGTGTGGAGCTTGCGGGGTATCTCGGTGCCAACTGGAAAACAGGAAAGAACCAGATCAGAAAAGAACCACACCTCCCGCTTTCTGAGCAACCCTTAAAACACACACAGAAAATGTTCTCCTTCTGGAAACTCACCAGTGCTTCTGTAGACTACGGTACCCAGAAATCATTGCAGCTCCAAAGAAGGATAATCAAGGTGAGGCGCTCCTGCGCAAAGGTACCCAAGCAAAACCAAGGTAAAGCGCTCCTGCGCAATGTGCAATAAACACATGTCAAACCAGAAGGCAAAGTGCCCCTGCGCGTACTGCATTACCCAATGCTTAATCACAACTAAAAATGTGGCATCCCTGGAAGGCAAACGTAAGCTATGAACAACGCTCCAGCTCTGTGGAGCTATACCCCAATGCAGCGCTCCTGCGCGATGGGGAAACAAAACAACTGTGAGGAAAACCCAAAGTAAAGCACTCCTGTGCAATAACCCTTAACCCCCGTACAGCGCACCTGCGTGGCAAGGGTCAATGTAGGCAGAAAACGAACTGCCCTGGATAGTGCTCCAGCACAGAGAGACCAAAGGAAACCAAGCAAGCGCTCCTGCACGAGTACAACATAGAACAAACAACAGCGCTCCTGCGCGGCAAGGGTTCACAGGTCGGGGAAAAGTTCAATACCTCGACTCGCGCTCCAGCGCGGCGAGGAAAGCAAACAAACAGCGCTCTAGCGCGGAGTAGAACGGCTGATTCCTGACGCGTCTCAGCTCCGGGAACATCAATCGCGTCTCAGGAGAATCCGGAAGGAATTCGAAGCACGGAGCCGGCGGGAAACGCGATGTTTAAGCGTTTCCCCCGGAAGCGCTTCTGTAGACTAAGGTCAGCTGCCAAGGACTAGACCGGGACTCAACTTCCGCCCGGAAGTGAGTATCCCGGCATTTCTGTGTGTGTTTAGCGGGAATAGCGGGGAACGGCAAGCGCCGTGAAACATGACAGGGACGGGGCCTGAGGTGACGTGTGCAAACACGTCCTGTGGTGTGTTTTAAGTTTGGGAAATAATTCCCTTTCAATCCTGAGGAACCCTGGGGGCCAACTAGCCCACCAGGTGCTTCCAGTAAGTGCCACTGCTCTGCGTTGCAGAGAGGTGGTGCGGGCCGTGCCCCTTTTTACACCTCTCTGCAATGGCGCTTACTGGACGTACCTAGTGGGCTATTTTGCCCCTAGGGACCCTCATGATTCAAGGGGACTTAATCTCCCAACTTAAAAACGGCCACAGGGCGTGTTTACATAGTGGGGAAGGTAGGGTACGGGCCTGAGGTGACGTGTGCAAACACGCCCTATGGCGCGTTTTAAGATGGGGAAATAATTCCCCTTCAATCTTGAGGGCCCCTGGGGGCTAACTAGCCCACCAGGTGCTTCCAGTAAGCGCCACTGAGCTGCGTTGCAGGGAGGTGGTCCAGGCCCTGCCACCTTTTACACCTCTCTCCAACGCAGCTCTGTGGCACTTACTAGAGGTACCTAGTGGGCTAGTTGGACCCTAGGGACCCTCAGGATTCAAATGAACTTAATCTCCCAACTAAAAACGGCCACAGGGCGTGTTTACACAGTGGTGAAGTGAGGGGATGGGGCCTGAGTTAACGTGTGCAAACACGCCCTGAGGCGTGTTTTAAGTTGGGGAAATAATTCCCCTTCAATCCTGAGGGACCCTGGGGGCCAACTAGCCCATCAAGTGCTTCCAGTAAGCGCCACTGCGTTGCGTTGCAGAGAGGTGGTCTAGCCTGTGCCCCTTTTTACATCTCTCTGCAACCCAGCTCTGTGGCGCTTACTGGAGGTACCTAGTGGTCTAGTTGGACCCTAGGGACCCTCAAGATTCAAGGGGACTTAATCTCCCAACTTACAACGGCCACAGGGCGTGTTTACACAGTGGGGAAGGGAGGGGACGGGGCCTGAGGTGACGTGTGCAAACACGCCCTGTGGCACGTTTTAAGAGGTAGTTTTAATCCCCGGCCCTATTATATACTAGGGGCTTACAGAGGAGGTCATGCTAATCACAGGGGGACCCCAACGCATAGTGTTCCCTAGTGTATGTAGGTGTTTTCACTGTATTCTGACTGTCTTTTAACATAGCACTGGCTCCAGGACTGGATAGTCAGACTCAGTTACCACCTGTATCCGTCTGAAAAAGTTGAGGGTACAGGATGATTTTGCAATAAGGCTTCTTTCTGCTCTTCTGTTTGTTCTTTCTGCACGTTATCCATCTGCCTGCACTTTTCTTCGTCTTTGAAGACTTCTGTTGCTTCTTTCTGCATTTCTTTTTTTGATTTATGTGCGTTTTTTCCTCTTTCTTCACATGTCCTATCTCTGTAGGCAAATTTAGAAATTATCATTTAAAAATCCTTTGAAATTCACTGAAAAAACCATAGGTTTCAGGCACGTTATAGTTAGCAATTAGCATCTAAAAAACCTTAGAAATTCACTGAAAGACCCACAGGTTTCAGGCAAGTTATACTTTGGAATTAGCATTTAAAAAACCTTAAAAATTAACTGAAAAAACCATAGGTTTCAGGGGCTTTATAGTTAGCTGGACTTTTCACTCGTACAAAACCATTGAAATTCCCCCGTTATAGTTAGTTCAGCTAACTATAACACGCGCGCCCGCAATGCACTGCTGATGATGTCACATATTACATCACTCATGACATGGTCAGTGACATCACTCAGAAGAGGGAAACAGTAAAAATAAAAATGATAATAAAATAATTTTGGTATCATTTTCTTTTTCTTTCCGCTAAAGGCAGCAAAGTCTACGCGGGCCATGATGAGAGCAGGGGGAGGAGTAGTGCTCACTGTAAGTGCGCATGACAGTTTGGCTGGCTGTCTAAGGCCGGCCAAACCATCCTGCGCACATTGATCACTCTCCACCTGAACTATGTTGTACAACCTGGTGGAGTAGAGGCATATGCTCCTGGTACCTGAGCGAGCGTTAAACAAGCCCACTCAAGCCAATTACAGTGCTGCTCTCATGTTGCATTACCAGTGTGAGAGCAGCATTTTAATTGGTGTCTAAAAGCCTGCGCAGTGTGCAAGGACCAGAGCAGAAGAACCCCGAGATGGTGACTGGCAGTGTTTTTTTTTTGCATTATTTACCCCTATCTACCACACCCTCCCCCTCCGTCTCACCACTTGTTATGAAGGGAAGCCACTACTGTTGTAGTCACTAGGCCTTCTGCCAATGCACGGTGAAAGGCACTGCATCTCGATCCATTGCAGGTGGTGGCGCCAGGCTTCAGATTACCTCATTCTGCCGCTTCTCCTTTCCGAAGGCTTATCGTCTCATCTGGTTAGCCGGAATCCAGTGACCAATGCCATATGTTTTTCACCAGCAGGTGCATCAGTAGAGTTGCATCTTTTCCATAGTTTTGAGTAGAAATCACAATAGCACCACGTTACTTTGCTTGGAGTGCGACTGAGTTGAGGTGCTCCCTAAGAATCGGCCATCATACTTGTGGCCAAGCCCCACCTCTCCTCTTCCAAGGTTTCAATGAAAAAACACCACCAATTTGTTGCAGCAACATTTTTGGGGGTTTGCAGCAAGGTAGTGTGATTAGGTTGGCATAGGGTAGTAGTTGTTTGCTAAAGACCAGGTTTATATTTTCCTATCATGTTCCCTACCATTTTAGTGTCAATTCACATTTTCCATTGGTGTGACCAATTCACACAGATTTACACTGTTAAGTGGAATAGTATGTAGGGGAGCAGAATTCAGTTTTAGGCATTTCATAAACCTTACCAATGGTATGTCTGAAAACATTCACCAGTCACAGATTTCCAGATGTACATCCGGGTAAACCTTGTGAGTTTTTTCTCATCTGTATTTTCCTACAATTAAATTGTAAACATAGTACAATCCCTGGCTGGAAAAGACGGATTTTCTGTGTAATTGTACATGTTTTTAATTTCTTTTCTTGAAAGGTAAAATATTTTCCCCATGAAATTATCCCTTCCCTTACCCTCACATGAATATTTACGGTGTTCCGTTTCTCCTCCCTGTCTGGCAAGAACCATAATGATGGTTTGAAAGAGTGAGTGGTTAGTTTTTGAAAACACAAATGTGTTTGTGAGCATTGAGAAGCTTTTCAGCATTGCTTTATTTGAGATGGTGGTTGCCGGTGCTCAGTTCAGCAACAGCACTTAAATGCCAGCACTGGCACTTACGACAGTTCACCACCTGGGTGCCCAGTATGCCTAATTTAAAAATGAGTACAATCACATCTGTTTATCCATGCAATATACTTTGAAAATTACTAATACTTGTGCTAAAACCATTCTTCTAGCTTTAAGGGCCTGGAATAGTTTAAATTGTCACACTTGCAGGTGTGTGATAGAAGTCGTGGTGGTCCTGTCACTGGCAGCTCTGCAGGAGCAATGGGTGCTTCAAGCTACAGTGGCCCTCTGATGAGCGCTCTGGCACGTATTTCTTTAGAAATTAAACACTTCTTTTAAGCCACTTGATACCATGAATTGGTTATCACACATCCCTTTCCTGGAATTATTTCCTGCACAATATGAAGCGGCCATGGGTTAACAATATCTAGATGTGACTGTATTTACTGCTGCTAGGTGACCTTTTGTGAATGTCTGTAAATGGTTCGAGTTTCTGAATTTAGCCCAGATCATTTGGGAATTTCCGTATACGGTTTGCCTTTTGTGAATGTCAATAAGTCGTTTGGCTTTTTGAATTAGCCCAGATCAGTTGGGAATTTCCGTTGAAGATTTGCCTTTCTTTCATAGCTCAACTAGTCTAGCAGTACACTCTGATGAACAATGAAACTGTCATCTATATTCCTGTCCGTGGTAATAAATAAGCAATTACTGTAAACCTTCATTAGAAAATGGCGATGGTGGGGTAAACTGTGAATAAAAGAGTAGGCGGAATTAATACATGAACGTATCATAACTCATTAGGAATCAGCAAACCATTTAACCTCACACAACCGTAAACATTTTCACCTTTAGAAAGCATTCAGAACAAATTGAAAAGAAATAAACTGTGTCTCCGAGGCAGCATTATCTCAAAGTGATATCTAATAGGTTTTTAAAGAACTAGCAACATTGTTTTCTTAGTATTTTTCACATATTCCAAAGATGAATCACTGAAAAACACTGAAGGCACTGGAGTGTTAAAATGGCTGCTACAACACATTAATACCATTCAAAAACAACCAACAAACAAAAGAGGTTGTTTCCTTTCTGTGGAGACCAATGGAGATTCTTCATTTAGAGCCGCATTTACAGTGTTGAAAACATTGGCAAAGGCAGTGCAATTGGTAGTTAGAATACAAGAGAGGTAAAGTGGAGTGGTGTGGCTCACTGGTTAGAGGCGGCAGACCCGGAAGCAGAGGTCGGTCAGGGACCAGGGTTCGATTCCCGAAGCGGCAGGGTCTTGGGCCAAGGTCAGCGGACTCGATAATTCTCGCCTCGGTGCCTACTCTAATCATGGATCACACTCAGTAACTCTGGGGAATAGCTTGCTTAATCTCCACTTACGGCCCCACCAGCACCGGGGATGCTTAGTCTTCACCTTGGAGATGCCCAGTAAGGGACCATCTCACAGGGAAAGCCAGGATGGGTTCCCCAGCAGTACACAGCGCTGGGACACTCTGCTTGAGTAGCTGAGCGCTCAATAAAACACCAGATAACATAACATAACAAAGTAGTAAAAATATAAGTCAAAAGGCCCAGGTGACAGACTTGTCTGTGTGTAAATCTAGCTCATGTCTGGAAAGAGTAACAAAGCACACAGCTGTGTAATGTATACATGTATGCATGCCTAATGTACATAAGTATGTGAAAAATAAGCAGTATCAAATTTCATATCATATGGAAATGCATAACTGTATGATCCCAGAGGAGAGAGAAGCTTCCAATGACATGTACTGCAAGCACCCCAAGATAGGTGAACACTCACAGATACCTTTATTAGACCTTTATCACGAGCTGGCAGGAGTAATCGGCATAACTCCCCCGCCCCTAGATGTGTTGTTATTGGCGAGCCTGATACTAAATAGGGGCTGTGAAACACCAGTAATTACATGTTTTCGGGAAATACCAAGAGAGAACTGATTTATTGTGACAATTCCCGCATGTCTCCCCCCCACACCCACCACTAATCCCACCAGAAGAATTCGCCTAATTGCAGCAAGTGAAATCTTGTGGTGGAAGACCGCTTATCAGTGATGCTTCTGCTAATGTAGTAATTCCGAAGGGTCTGGTATCTTCAGTTACAAAGCACATTAGAATTAATTGTCCGCCTCTAATGAGGGCAAAAAGAGTATCTTTAAGGGTATTCACAAGTCTCTAGACATGAATTTAGCATACCCAAAACAGTTCTCAGCACAAACCCAAATGAAGGATACGCATAAAGTAGAAATACTGCAATGAAGTGCACCTATGCAGGAAGCCTTTTCAGAACATTTGTAGGAAGGGGAGTGAGTAAGGAAGAAATATTACGAAGCTTTCTGATTTCACACATTTAGTGGTTCAAACTACAAACCTTGTAATCTAACACTATTTTTTGAAGCAATTGACATGACAAAGTGTGAATGTAAAAATGTTAAATAAGCTATACCAAGACAAGTCTATGCCTTTGCTAGCTCTTGTTGTACACACCCAATAATACTCTTGTGGCACATTCATGTCTGTGTTCAACCAGGAGACAGAGGGATACCGACTCTCAATTAGGGGTGGGCGGAATTTGCGGAATCGCGTTACGCAAATCTCCGCGAAACGGTAAAAAATCTCCGCGAACACGCAGAAATTTCGCGAACAAGCGAAATTGCTTGTTCGCGATGCTTTTTTCCTGTTCACAATTGCTGTTTGCGTGCTCGGGGAGAAATATCTCGCGAACACGCATTTTGAGAACGCGAACAAGCAAAAAATTTCGCGAAGCCGCGGAATGCAGAATTTTGGGCAATTTCGCGTTCTCTGCGGAACGCGAAATTACCCAAATTCCGCAAATTCCGCGAGCGGAACGGAATTTACCGCCCAGGCCTACTCTCAATGCGCCTGGAAGTCCTGGCTGTCTAGGAATGTTTAGTATCCTATAAAACTAACTCTACATTTACAGTTCTAATTGGTACAGCTAAAGAGAGGGTGGAGTGGAACATTAATTAATATAGATGCATTGCCAAATACCTAACAACATTAATTATAATAATTTTGTATTCGTGTTTACTAATTTTCTTTAACCCAAGGGTGTTTAATCCTTAATTAGACTGTCAGAGTTGGCAACAGGGCTAGACTTGTGTGCAGCAAGAGTCAGGTGTAATTAATTACACATTAATTCTCAATGGTCGTCTCTACGTTAGAAAACTACAGGGACCTTAGGAAAAAAACACCGTACAGTAAAGGTAACAACGACTTTATGAACAAAGTATATTATATCAATAGTTTTAAAGAGGTACTCTGCGGTTCAATGCTGACCACGACAAAGTGGAACAATCACTCCTGCCCTTTATGCAAAAAGCAAAAAGCAGATCACAACAAACTTGTTTGATGCTGATTCCTGAGCTACTTTTACAGTCAGATCTCCAGGGGTGAAAATTAGATGCATTAATCAATCTTCAACACAATCTGTCAACTTGATATTAAATTTATTCATCGTATCTGCTAGCATCATGGTAATGAATAACTGTGTGGGGCGAAATATTCAATGGAACATTTCAAGATAAGATTATGTCCTCCTGAAATTGTATTTTTATGTAAACTGAAGGAAGATGTATGAGCCTTACCGTGTAATAACACATAAGACTTTCAAATATTCAAGGAAGTTCCCATGATAGTCTTGGGAGTATATCTATTTTGAAGATATTTTGAGGAGCCATAAACTAACTTAAACTTTATGACACCATTTGTTACATTCCTCTATGAAATGCCACTTAATATGTGACGGTCTGAAAAAAAAGAAAATGAAAACGTCATATCAAACATCCTGCAGGAGAACAAGTTTGGACACCAAAGCGATGCCTGCATGGGATAGAATACAATTTTGAGAAACAGCTTTATCTGCCCTTTATTGTGTACATCGAAGTACTGTACACATCTATTTGTGTCTTAACTGTTTCAGTTAGTTATTTTTACTATCTTTAAAATACAACATTTTCAGAATATGCCATCTCGGTCCTAGTTAAAATAACCCTTAAGAAACAATCTCTCTGCAATTTTGGAAAATTTCACATTGAAATCTCAAAATACTTTTTGTAAGTGTGGTGTTACATCATATCTATTCACATATTTATTATCAAAATGAATATGATCTAACTTATTATATATATAACCCAAAGGGATAAGTCTAATGCTGCAGTTGGGGTAAATACAAAGAGCGCAAATGTCTTCTTGCTCCATACATTGTTTTCTATTTATTTTCACCACTTGAAAAATATTTCCCCTTTGTAATTACCCTCTGCCATATCCTTTTAATCTATCTAGGTGTTTTCCTTCTCCAAGGGCACCCTAAAGATGGCCTTTCCCCTGCAGTTACTATAAAATTCCCAGTGCCATCCATGGTATGAATGTACCTTACAAAATGTTGAGAATGTCACAAACTTGAAAATTTGTAGGTGTGCATTTACTCTTTTTACTATTTCTACACTGTTAGACCCGTCATTTTTAGGGTTGTCTTCCCCCAAGCATTTTGCCTCCTTACCTCCTCCTTTTGCTTTATCTTTTTGTTGGCCTTAGGACTCTGAGCACTTTACCACTGCTGACTAGTGCTGAAGTGCATGTCCCCTAAACATGGTAACACGGGTATATACTAAATTGATATATTTAGTTATGTGTAAGTCCCCTGTAAAGTGGTATACTGTTGGAAATGGCCCTTTTTGCAGGATTATCCCCAAACGTTTTTGCTTCTTCCTCCTACTTGTCCTGGCCTGTGGTTGTTGGCTATAGGACTCTGGGCACTTTACCACTTCTGATCAGTGCTAAAGTGCATATGCTCTCGGAGTAAATTGTTATTGTGATCCCTAGTAAAGTGCACTGAGTGTGCCTGGGCTGGCAATTCAAATGTTACTAGTGGGCTTGCAGCACTGATTGTGCCACCCAGATGAGTAGCCCTTAAAAGAAGTCTCAGGCCTGCCACTGCAGTGCCTGTGAGCAGTTTGTTAAACTGCCAAGTTGACCTGGCCAGTGCACCCACTTGCCAGAACCTTACCCTTCCCTTTTCTTACACCAAGGGTACCCTAAGGTAGGCCCAACATACCCCCATGGACAGGGTGCAGTGTATGTAAAAGGTAGGACATGTACTAGTGTGTGTAACATGTCCTGATAGTAAAATACTGCCAATTTCGTTTTTCACTAGTGCAAGGCATGTTTCCCATAGGACAGAATGGGGAATGCTGTGTAACATTTTACAAGCATATCTTCCCATAGGAGTATGATGGAAAATTGGAGTCTGGCATCCCTGAACTCGGAATTTAATAACACATCTTTTAGCAAAGATGGTTTTTAAATTCTGTGTTTGAAAATAGCACTTTTAGAAAGTGGCTATTTTCTTGTTCACCCTTTCGGTGTGCCTCTGCCTGTTTGTGGATTGACTGTCTGCTTTGAGAGTGACAGGGGCTGGGGTGGCTCCAGGCGTCTTAACTGTTTCAGTTAGTTATTTTTACTATCTTTAAAATACAACATTTTCAGAATATGCCATCTCGGTCCTAGTTAAAATAACCCTTAAGAAACAATGTCTCTGCAATTTTGGAAAATTTCACATTGAAATCTCAAAATATTTTTTGTAAATGTGGTGTTACATCATATCTATTCACATATTTATTATCAAAATGAATATGATCTAACTTATTATATATATAACCCAAAGGGATAAGTCTAATGCTGCAGTTGGGGTAAATACAAAGAGCGCAAATGTCTTCTTGCTCCATACATTGTTTTCTATTTATTTTCTCCACTTGAAAAATATTTCCCCTTTGTAATTACCCTCTGCCATATCCTTTCAATCTATCTAGGTGTTTTCCTTCTCCAAGGGCACCCTAAAGATGGCCTTTCCCCTGCAGTTACTGTAAAATTCCCAGTGCCATCCATGGTATGAATGTACCTTACAAAATGTTGAGAATGTCACAAACTTGAAAATTTGTAGGTGTGCATTTACTCTTTTTACTATTTCTACACTGTGAGACCCGTCATTTTTAGGGTTGTCTTCCCCCAAGCATTTTGCCTCCTTACCTCCTCCTTTTGCTTTATCTTTTTGTTGGCCTTAGGACTCTGAGCACTTTACCACTGCTGACTAGTGCTGAAGTGCATGTCCCCTAAACATGGTAACACGGGTATATACTAAATTGATATATTTAGTTATGTGTAAGTCCCCTGTAAAGTGGTATACTGTTGGAAATGGCCCTTTTTGCAGGATTATCCCCAAACTTTTTTGCTTTTTCCTCCTACTTGTCCTGGCCTGTGGTTGTTGGCTATAGGACTCTGGGCACTTTACCACTTCTGATCAGTGCTAAAGTGCATATGCTCTCGGAGTAAATTGTTATTGTGATCCCTAGTAAAGTGCACTGAGTGTGCCTGGGCTGGCAATTCAAATGTTACTAGTGGGCTTGCAGCACTGATTGTGCCACCCAGATGAGTAGCCCTTAAAAGAAGTCTCAGGCCTGCCACTGCAGTGCCTGTGCGCAGTTTGTTAAACTGCCAAGTTGACCTGGCCAGTGCACCCACTTGCCAGAACCTTACCCTTCCCTTTTCTTACACCAAGGGTACCCTAAGGTAGGCCCAACATACCCCCATGGACAGGGTGCAGTGTATGTAAAAGGTAGGGCATGTACTAGTGTGTGTAACATGTCCTGATAGTAAAATACTGCCAATTTCGTTTTTCACTAGTGCAAGGCATGTTTCCCATAGGACAGAATGGGGAATGCTGTGTAACATTTTACAAGCATATCTTCCCATAGGAGTATGATGGAAAATTGGAGTCTGGCATCCCTGAACTCGGAATTTAATAACACATCTTTTAGCAAAGATGGTTTTTAAATTCTGTGTTTGAAAATAGCACTTTTAGAAAGTGGCTATTTTCTTGTTCACCCTTTCGGTGTGCCTCTGCCTGTTTGTGGATTGACTGTCTGCTTTGAGAGTGACAGGGGCTGGGGTGGCTCCAGGCGTCTGGGTGAGTCAGCACTAGGCTGAATAGACCTATCTGCATTTGGAGTGGTGGGAGGAGTAGCACCTGGGCCTCAATAGTGCTGTGCCTGCCTTCCACAATGCTGGCTCCACCTCCGGCGGTGTGTCTGATGGCCCTGGCCCACACTCACAAAGGAAGAAAATGTGCACTGGCAGAGTACCCCCAGAACTGGTTTGAACTGGGTCCAGGACCCCTCACACATAGAGAACAAAGACGTTTGGGATATAAATACTAGGGCTGAAACCCCTGAACTTTAGACTACTTTCGTATCAAGGAGGAACCTTTGCTAAGAAGAAAAGCTGAAGAGCTGAAAGAGAATTACTGCCTTGCTGTGTGTCTGGGGTTGGCCTGCAGTTGCTATTTCTGCCAAAGGAAGGGGAAGGAATTTGCTGTGTGCTGTGTCCCCTGCTTGAAGAAAGGACTTTGCTGTATGCTGTGTCCTTTAAAGAAAGTCTCCAAGGGTCTGAGAAGAGCTGGCCTCCAGTTGTGGAAACACAGGGATATAAAAGTTTCCAAGACCACTTTGTGATCAAGAGGAACCTCTGACAAAGAAGAACAACTGAAGAAGACTGAGGAGAAGTTTTGCCCTTGCTCTGTGCTCTGGGGTTGGCCTGCAATTTGCTGATTTGACTAAGGAGAGGACAAGGGACTTTGCTGTGTGCTGTGTCCCCCCTGCTTGCTAAGGACGTTGCTGTGTGCTGTGTCCAGAAGTAAAGAGTCTCCAAGGGCCTGAGGAGAGCTGGCTTCCTGTTATTGAAACACAGGGTTATAAAAGTTTCCAAGATTCCCAGAAGCGCTGTGTGCATGCGCTTGTATCCAGCTGGTGTACTACGTGGAGCCTGTGTTGCTGAGAAGGGCTTTTCTTCATGATCTACTGTTGCAGGGATTCTGCTCATGCACAGAACTATGCGCAGGAAACCAGGACCTCAGTGAATTGCGGTGTACCAAAAACTCACCTCAGTACCCGGAACCCCTATCCGACTAGTATCAGTGTCTCATTCGTTCTCCGTATCATCTCGAAGCTACCAATGATTAGACAACCCAGAACAAGTGACTTAGAGTACTCTCAGGAATGGTGGGAATTAGAAATACCTGTTCGTTATTATTCTCATATCAGTCCACAACAAGAGTAATCAGAGACACAGTAAAGTTTAAAATGTTTATTTTACAAATTGCGTGTCCTAAGATGCAGTACTTTGGCTAACATAAGCAGACAAATGATTAAGAATAAAACCATCAGCATTGTTACAATACCATAGAAAATTAAGGGAGAAATCATATTACAAATGATAGTGGAATACAACCACCCTCCCTTCACTAGTAAGCTAATATTATTAAACTAATAGAAGGTCTCTAGGCTTGAATGGGGAACCCCATATCGTAAATATCAGCTTAGGTGAATCACATGAAAGGGTCAGCTTTGCTCTGTGTCTGGAAAAGGTCTTCTCCAAAGTGTGTGTCTCATGCATGCAAACTGCAATATTAAAGGCGCTCGAGTTTCAGTTATTTGCAGCTGTGTGCGTGTTATGTCTAGAGCGTGGGCCGATCAACCTGAACTCAAAAGCATACATTGTTTGTTGGCTCTGACTGCTTCTGCACACAATGTTCAGACCAAGGTTGCGGTGCACGTCTAGAGATGTGAACAAAAGACCGTTCTCATGCGAAGAAAAGGCAAGCAAGCAGTTTTCATATAAAAACATCTATCTACAGTGTTGTGTGCAAAAGCAGCAAAAGTGGCAAGATGGCGTTTTAATTTCTAAGACGCTTATGATAAACATAGCAATGTGTGCACCTGTAGTTCCACCTCCACTACACTACCAAGAGAACTGCATGCCGATTTCACCGCCGCCTGCCCGTGAGCCTGAAATCACTGTTTGTGATGGCCTGTGACCGTAGGAAAGCGCTGTGTGCCTGCAATTCACTGCCGCCGGTCCGGGAACCTCAGGAGCACTGTGCGCCTCTCCGCCGCCAGTTCAAGTCTGCCAACGTCAGAGGGAAGCCATGCTGGGATTGGTGCCAGCACGGGTTTGCCCGGCAATGAGAGGCTCATCACCCAGAGGAGCCGCGCTGAATTCCATGAAGAGTGAGGCGTACCGACTCCGTTCCAGCGATCAGCGGGTCTGCAAGAGAGCACACTCGGCCTCCTGCCTTTTTTGAGCAAGCTGGGGGATCGTAAGGGCCCGTACTTGCCCATAGAAGAGCGGCAGTACCGGGGTCTGTGTGTGGAGACGATCTGTGCATTCTTAAAGTATTTTGGAGGCATATTTTTGGCAATCACTGACAACTTAGACAGCAGTCCGACTGTCTACGTAGCTGGAGGCCCAGTCATTCGCCTACACCAGAACAAAGGGAGATGGGTCCCTCACTCTGGAAATAATTGCCCAATATCGCGGACCTCACCCTTTAAAGCAGGCAGTTGGTTTCCTAAGTGACTTTCCACACGTTTGAAACAGAGTTTGCATCCATACTGACTCTATCAGTCTATTTTTCTTTCTCCAACCATAAACCTTATCAAAGACAATTGCTGAAGAAGAACTAATCGTATATGTGGAATTTTTGCTGTTTTGGTCTTGCCTAAATTTAGATAAAGATATATATATTTTTATAATAACCTGTGTGGTGTCCATTTATGGTGTTACACTGTGCTACTGTGGGTGTTGGTGCAAATACATTACACATTGCCTTGGGGATAAGCCTGTCTGCTCGTGCCAAGCTACCAAGGGGTGAGCAGGGGTTATCTACAGTGTGTTTCCCTCTTACCCTGACTAGAAACAAGGGTCCCTATTTGGTCAAAGGTACCTACCTCTGCCAACTAGAGACCCCCATTTCTAACATTGGTGGTCAGCGGTGGGGTTTGAACTTGTATTTGTACTTGACCCACAGTGATTGGTGTTCATCACTAGATTAATACAGACCACTACTCAACCACATACTTTGTTTCCTTTTTTGTTTCTCTTTTTGATTCTTGTGTCATCCACGCATCATGTCTCAAAATGGTAAAGCAGCAAGAGAGAAGGCAGAATTGGAGTTTCACATTGAGGATTTGTATTCCTACAAGGTAGATCAACTCAAACAATTTTGCAAGGATTTGGGATGTCCCACAAGTGGTAGCGCTAAGAAGGATGAGCTACAGAAGTCCTTAAAAGCCTGGTGGGAGGCCAAAGGGGTTGAGGAGACAGATAATGCAGAAGTGGATGAGGAAGCACAAAGGGATGGGTTCAGGTCACAGGATTTGTCTGTGCCAAGGGCAGCCTCAAGGGTTGCCAGCATCCATTCCGCAGGAAGTCTCTCCTGAGAGGAGCAGGAGGAGAACCAGACGATCAGAGAGCATGAGCTGGAGGTCAAGAGGCTCCAGGTGAAGGAAGAGGAGAGGGCTTGTGCCTTGAAAGAATTGAAATTGACCTTAGCACATGAATTGAGAATGAGGGAGCTTGATTTGGAGCTCAAGAGGCTTGAGGCCATGAGTGTCTCAGCCCCGCAAAAAGAAATGTGTGTAGCTCAGGAAGTGAGCTTTGCTGACATGGAGGTGGAGTCCAGCTCAGATGGTGGCAGCAAGTTTGGGTTATCTAGTGCTGAGGGAGAAGTACACACACCCAGAGATGTGGCGCCTGACTTGAGGGAGGGGGTTAACATACATCAGGGGGTTAGGTTTATGAGGTAACTCCAGTGGTATGCAGTGTCCCTGAAGTATATTGGGGAACTGCCACAGGGGATCATATTTCTATTGGTAGGAGGGACACTCTACTGACTCTAGAAGAGAGGTGCAGGGAGAGGGGTTCCCCCATGGTAGAAGTCCTGGTGTGTGAGTGTGGAGACTGCCCAGAAGAGTGTGGGTTGAGTGACAGAGACAGTCAGACACTGTCTTGCCAATCTCAGGAGAGAGGTGTGGGGTACTTGTGTGAGGCACTGGATGGTGAGGCAAAGGGTAGCTTAGCTAACAACTGTGGGGGGCTATGTGATTCATTTATTGGAGAGCATATTTTAAGTCCCTGTTTTCCAGAGCTATGCCAACACCCGGTGGAGTGTGAGTTCTCTGATTCCAGGGAGCTTGTGCTGGAGTCAGACCTCTTGGTGGATTCCAGAGGGTCTGGAGAGGCATTGGGGAGTGATCCTAAAAGGAGTGGCTCAGGTATCTTCCGGTCCTGTGTGGTGGGAGAGGTTCAGAGTAGCTCAGCTAGGTCCTGGTGTAGTGGGAGGGGTGTAGGGGCTCATGTCCTGTCTCAGTGGAGAAGGAGTGAGTGTGGGCTGTGTCCCAAGGTGCCCGAAAGCCAGTCTCAGGGCCTGGAGGGTTCCCTAAGGGAATGCCAGGTTGGGGACCTAGGCTGTACTGGTAGGCCATTAGAGGGGGATCTCCTAGTGTCAGGAGAACCTGGAGCATCTGTAAACAGAGCTCCAGTGGTTCTGGTATCTGGCGGTGCCGCTCCTAAGTGGAGGGTGCAAAAGTCCAGATGGAGGGGTGAGAGTGGGAGTGAGTCTGCAGTGGAAGAACCAGTGGGTCAGGGGCCAGCCAGAAGGGCTGAGCCTCCTAGGAGGGACCATGGTTACATCACTTCTGTCCTGGGGGATCTTAGCGCATTGTCAGATGGACAGGGGTCGGGAGATCTGGGCCAGGCAGACTGTCACACTACACATAAATCATGTGTTACCCTCAGGAGGATACTGTGTGTGCCCCCAGAAGTCCTGGTGTGCCAGGCAAGTGCTCAGCCGTGGGGTTCAGCCCCAAGGATGGGAGGCCAGGTTCTGATTCTGCATGACCTGGAGGGAAGGATGACTGTAGGCAGTGTCCTGACAGGTTTGTCTTCCAGGGTACCACTCCAGGTGGGAGGGTGCAGAAATCTGGAAGGGGGTACAGAGAGAGGGATTCCTTGCCTCTGACCACAGTTCAACCTGAGGGTTTAGACCCTAGGTTGAGAGACCAGTTGCAGGAGAGAGGTCCCAAACTGGTGGGAGAGTTGTGTCCTGAGGGTGCGAACCCTGGGCTGGTGGGCCCGTGTCAGGATCCAATACCTGACTTGGCGAGAGGGAGAGTGGAGAAAAGGTGCCAGGCACCTGGGGCTACTGCCCCCCACTTTCTGATGCCACAGAGGTTAGAGAGGCCTGAAAGGCATGAGGCCTGGCTCTCAACACTGACAGCTGTCAGTAGCCACTGTGGCTGGTTGTCCTGGTTGACAGAGTTGCCCCTGGAGGGTGGCAGGAGTCACACCCTGGGAGTGGACTGGGCTACACCACTGTGTTGGCCAGGTGGGTACTGTCTACCAGTGCAGACACATCTGTGAGCGCTGCACAGATGGGGTCCCCAGGTGAGGAGAAGGGTCCCCCATGGTTTAGCTTAGTGGGCCCTGAGAGTATGGATAGAGGGATCCAACTGGGCTCAGGAAGGTGTAGAACAGGAATAGACCCCTGCTGTTTGGGCCAGGTTCTGTGTTCTATCGCTCCAAGCAGGGAATCACAGCGAGGTATCGATTGGTCTACCCTGGCTTTAGGCTGGAAGTGGGTTTTTGCTTCTTCCTCCTACTTTTTCCTGACCTGTGGTTGTTGGCTATTGGACTCTGGGCACTTTACCACTGCTGATCAGTGCTAAAGTGCATATGCTCTCGATGTAAATTGTTATTGTGATTGGTTATCCATGATTGGCATATTTGTTTTACCAGTAGGTCCCTAGTAAAGTGCACTGAGTGTGCCAGGGCTCGTAATTCAAATGCTAATAGTGGGCTTGCAGCACTGATTGTGTCACCCACATGAGTACCCCTAAAAGAAGTCTTGGGCCTGCCACCGCATTGCCTGTGCACAGTTTGTTAAACTGCTATGTTGACCTGGCCAGTGCACCCACTTGCCAGGCCTTACCCTTCCCTTTTCTTACATCTAGGGCACCCCTCTGGTAGGCCCAAGGTACCCCCTGTGCAGGGTGCAGTGTATGTAAAAGGTAGGACATGTACTAGTGTGTGTAAAATGTCTTGACAGTGAAATACTGCCAATTTAGTTTTTCACTAGTGAAAGGCTATCTTGCCCATAGGACAGAATGGGAAATGCTGTGTAACATTTTACAAGCATATCTTCCCATAGGAGTAAGATGAAAAATTGGAGTCTGGTATCCATGAACTCAGAATTTAATAACACATCTTTTAGTAAAGATGGCTTTTAAATTCTGTATTTTAAAATAGCACTTTTAGAAAGTGGCTATTTTCTTGTTCAACCTTTCTGTGTGCCTTTGCCTGTTTGTGGATTGACTGTCTGGTTTGAGAGTGGCAGGGGCTGGGGTGGCTCCAGGAGTCTGGGTGAGTCTGCACTAGGCTGAATAGACCTATATGCATTTGGAGTAGTGGGAGGAGTAGCTCCTGAGCATGAATAGGGCTGTGCCTGCTTTCCACAATGCTGGCTCCACCTCCTGAAGTGTGTCTGATGGCCCTGGCCCACACTCACAAAGGAAGAAGATGTGCACTGGCAGAGTGCCCCCAGAACTGGTTTGAACTGGGTCCAGGACCCCTCACACATAGAGAACAAAGACTTTTGGGGTATACATACTATAGCTGGAACCCCTGAACTGTAGACTACCTTTGAATAAAGGACTGTCTACGTAGCTGGGGGCCCAGTCATTCACCTACACAAGATCAAAGGGAGAAGGGTCCCGCACCCTGGAGATGATTGCCCAATATTGCGGAAATCCCCATTTAAAGCCCGCAGTTGGTTTCCTAAGTGACTTTCCACACGTTTGAAACAGAGTTTGCATCCATAGTGACTCTATCAGTCTATTTTTCTTTCTCCAACCATAAACATTATCAAAGACAATTCCTGAAGGAGAACTAATCATATATGTGGAATTTTTGCTGTTTTGGTCTTGCCTAAATTCAGACAAAGATATATATATTTTTATAATAACTTGTGTGATGCCCATTTGTGGTGTTACACTGTGTTACTGTGGGTATTGGTGCAAATACTTTACACATTGCCTTGGGGATAAGCCTGTCTGCTCATGCCAAGCTACCAAGGGGGTGAGCAGGGATTATCTACAGTGTGTTTCCCCCTTACCCTGACTAGAAGTTAGGGTCCCTAGTTGGTCAAAGGTACCGAACTCTGCCAACTAGAGACCCCCATTTCCAACATATACCATATACCGAGGGCTTGTAATCTAAATGTTACTAGTAGGCCTGCTGCACTGGTTGTGCCACTCACACAAGTAGGCTTACAAACCTGTCTCAGACCTGCCATTGCAAGTCTTTTGTCTGCAGTTTACTGTCACTTCAACTTGGCATTTAATACAACTTACTAAGTCTTCAACTCCCCTCTTATTACACATACGTCGCGCCTAATGTAGGCCACAGGTAGTCCTCACGGCAGGATGCTGTGTAAGTAAAAGGTAGGACATGTGGTTTTAAGTTTTATGTGTCCTGGTAGTGACAAATATCTAAATTCTTTTTTCACTACTATGAGACCTCCTCCTCTCATAGGCTAGCATTGGGAATGCCTTAAAACACTTTTAAGCTGTAATTCCTAATCAAAAAGGAATAGCTGCATCATATTTTATGTCTTTGGAATGGTAATGATAATCCTCTTTAATGATAACGTTGGATTTAACATTACTATTTCAGAAATGCCACTTTTAGAAAGTTGGCATTTCGCTGCTCTTACTGCTTGGTGTGCCTTGCAGCCTGTGTCCAATACACATCTGAGATGGGTGACAGCTATACTGTATGATCTGCATTCATCTACATTCTGACAACTCTTCCTGGGATGGAAGAGAGGGGGAGCTGACAATTACGCCTGTGTAGGCAGTGTCCTGTTTCCCACACAAAGGGCTAAATATCCCCACTGATAGCCTAGAGGCAGGGCTGGGATGATAGGGGGACCTGTGCACTTTGAGGAACTGCTTTGATGTCACCCCCACTTCAAAGGCACAGCTACAAGTACTGGACCTCTGACTCTGCCAAGACCGTCCACTACTGGACCTGTGAAGAAGTCTGCTAGGAGTAAAGACTGCTGTGCTACAAGAATTGCCACTCTTCTTGACTACTACTCTGGAAGAACTGCTTTCCTGCTTTGCTGTACTGCCCTGCTGGCTGCTGATCTTTGCCCTGTTGAGGATAAGGACTGGATCCATCCCACTTAAACCCAAAGAGGCTCCAAGGGCTTGCTGGCTTGTCCCCCTGTTCCAAAGTCCCAGGGCCATCAAAGACTTCCTCTAACTCTGCAACAGCATCAGGACTCTGTCATCTGTGACTCCTGCCCTGGCAAGTGGTGCCAGTCCAGTTGTGTGCCCTTGAAAGGTGATTTGTGCTGCCCAGAACCATCAAACTTGCAGCAGTGATGACTTTGCGCTGATAGGAACTGATACATAGCCCTCCGACGCCGGCACAGGTGCCGATTAATGACATAACTTCCCCGGACTGCATGGCCCAATAATGACGGACAGTGTGGCAGTGATGACACAGCACCTACATTGTAAAGGGTTTCGTTGACAAAGACTTCATCACCTGCACGGATCAGGACCGATGCATCAAGTCTTCGACGTCCACGCTTATTCCATCAAAGGTACTTTTTCAGCGGGACCTGTGTGAGTCCTGTAGCCAGCTTGCCCTCCATTACGGTCGGCCTGAACTTTGGATTTACCACAATCCAGTGCAACCTCAGTAACACCTTAGAGCTACTTGACTCTAAGCACAAAATTTTGATTTAATCTTTAAAATTCTTATCTCCAGCTCTACTTAGTGGATGCTTGTCATACTGGCCTTGTTTTACTCATATAAATATATAAACATTTTCTAAACTTGTGTGGAATATTTCTTTGGTGTTTTCACTCTGCTAGTGTATGTGTGTTGCACAAATACCTTACACATTGCCTCTTCAGATAAGCCTGACTGGTTAGTGCCAAATGACCAGAGGGTGAGGACAAGTTATTTTCTAGTGCGTATCTAGCTTACCCTGACTAGAGTGGTGGTTTGTGCTTGTACAGGGTGCATACTCTGACAACTAGAAACCCCAGTTCTAAAACACCCTTAAATCTGCACTCTATGCCATGGTGGAGAAATGTATATTTGTAAATAAAAACAAGAATTTACAATCATAGACAAGGCGACATACATACCTAAATTCAAGTTTAAAATTCAAATGGATTTCAGAATTGTGGAAAAAAACACATGTCCCTGGTAAGGGAAAAAAGCTCACCAAGGCTGCTGAGTGTGCTTCCACATAGTTTCATGAACATAGTTGATAAAGGGTGTGTTTATTGAGTGTCTTAGAGAAACCAGGACCTGTTGCAGTGTCCCCCACTTGTTGCCCAATTTTGACCAAGGGATGGTGGTTTTCTGACTGGACCAGTGCTCTGATTAAATGTACATGGCAATTAGGTCTAATTACAATTGGTACCAACAACCTGCCTGTGTGTCCCTAGTATATGGAAGGGCATGTAGGTTTAGGGGTCCAGCAGACTTTATGCACTTAAGTGTGCACTACTGTGGTGCCTGGTGTCATTTTAAAAGCCAGCCCTGCCTTCCAGATTGATTTTAAAGTGAAATTATATGCAAATTTGACTTTGGAATTAAGGTACTTCAAAGTCACAAAGTACCTTATTTTTTCTTTTTACTTTTTTTTTTTTTTGTCCTCATTACCCAGGTTTATACCAATCAGGAAACCATGATCACTTTTCGGAGGCGCCTCTAGTGATCTTTTTACAACCTGGCGCAGTACCCTCTACATCCAACCTTCAGCACTCTACCTTTGGTGCCTTAAACCACACAGGTGGCAACCTCCAAAGCTTATTGGAGGTTGCCACCTGTGTGGTCATTGGACTTAGTTATTTTATGATTGTACCCACACCTCATAAGGAAGCCAGAATGCATTTCGCTTAGATTTATGTATTCTATCCAACTTATGAACATACTTAATTGAAGCCAGCCATTCTATTATGCTAGGGGGGATCGCTTTGACCCACTTTTTACAAATTTCTCTCCGCACGAGTAGTATTAAAATAAATATCAGTTTTCTTGAATTTTTTGCCAGAGAGGTATAGTTGTTAGTAAGCCCGAAAAAAAACACTAATTCACTTACCCGGAGTGCTTCCCCAAGTATAGAAGCGATGATATTACTTACTTCTAGCCAAAAACCTTGAATCTTCGGACAGAGCATAAACATATGTATGTCATCACCACTCTCCTTGTTACATTTTGGACATCTGACTGGTGTTCCGCTGCCCAATTTAGATAATCTATAAGGAGTCCAGTACACCCAGTGAAGACAGAAGAAGGGGTTCCGCCTTAAATTTGCTGGCCGAACTGTGTTATATAATAAATCACATGATACTTGCCATAAATCTTGAATCTGTTCTCCTGGCAAGCATTTCTCCCACAGTTCTGCCGGCAGGTTGAAATCTCCCTCCGCAATCTCCATTAACAACCAATAGACTTTTGCCACCTCTCCTTTCACAGTTCCTCTGGCTAAAAAAATCTCTTCCAATTTACTGGGTAGTCCTGCTCCACAGCCATCAGTAAGACTCCAACTTAACATTTGCAAGTACTTGAATCTCGAGAGATGGCCATTGGATAGTGTTTGGATTTCTTCCCAGGGAATTAAGGACCCATTCTTTATCAGATGACTCCATTTAACAACTCCTGCGTTATTCAATGGACGTACCATGCAATCTTTTGTCCATTCTGGAGATCCAGGAGAGTCAAAGATTGGCGCACAGCCACTGTAGTAACTAAGTTTTAACTCTCTTCTGATTGTATACCACGTTTCCGCTAAACTCCGTAAGCTCTTTAGGCGAATTGTTTTTAAAAAGCGCGGGTCTCCATATTTATATATAAAGCCGTATTCACCCCCCTTTATATTTTTTAGCATTGCTGTGTACATTCTCCCTATTTCTGAATCTTCTGGTCCCTTAAATAGCTCTTTGCCCCCTTTTAATAAAAAGACCCAGGCATAGTATGTTAGGTCTGGTAGCTTTAGGCCCCCCTTCTCGTATTTACGTCTCAGTTTTTTCCATGAAATACATACACTTTTAGAGGCCCAAATAAAGCTAGATATTTTAAATTGAGTTTTTTTAAACACTCACCTTTAAAGGCTAATGGAATGTTCTGAAAAATAAAGGTGATCTTTGGGAGGATAGCGATTTTAACAAAGTTAATTCTTCCATAGATAGATAGAGGCAGGTGAGACCATCCTAAAAGTAGTTTCCCTATTTCCATGTTAACCCTTTGGAAATTAGCTTCAGGGATTTGCTCTATTTTCTCCATGATTTTTATGCCCAAGTACCGCATTTCTTTTTTAACACAATTTTCTTGAGTGGTAATGTTCCAGGTCATTATAACTGTCTTCTCTTGATTAATTTGATATCCTGAAATCTTTCCAAATCCCGCCGCCAGCTCATACACTTTTGGCAGTGCTGAAATGAGGTTGGGAGTATAGACCACCAGGTCGTCTGCATATAGCCCCACTTTTTTTTGCCAACCCCTAGAATAAAAAAGGAGTATCTCCTTGTGCTTCCTGATCTTCTCTGCCAGTGGTTCAATGTATAAATTAAAGAGCAGGGGGGATAACGGACACCCCTGTCTCGTCCCTCTAAAAATGTTAAATTTTTCTGTTAGCCGCCCGTTTATTAGGATCTTTGCTGTAGGGTTTTTGTATATGTGTCTAATAGCCCTACAGAAATTTCCTCCTAAATTTGACAAATTTAATATTTCATGTAGATACGACCAGTTCACCCGATCGAATGCCTTGGTCGCGTCCACTGTAATGACCGCTAATGGCTCGTTTTCCACTATGGCTAAATCAATGGCACCTATTAGGCTGTAGGTTAGGTCCTTAATACTCCTTCCACGTACAGACCCCTTTTGATCTTCATGGAGGAGTAGTCCGGCTACTCCATTTAGCCTATCCGCTAATATTTTTGAATAGATCTTATAATCCGAATTTAGCAAGGAGATAGGTCTATATGAATCGCAGCAATCTGGTTTTTTATCAGGTTTAAGAATCAGGGTCACAATAGCCTCATTCCATGAAGGAGGAATCTCTTCTCCATTTTCAAAGATGGCCGTAAATAGTTCACTAATTGCTGGCAAAAAATATTTACATAATTTCTTGAAAACCTCCATGGGCAGCCTGTCAGGCCCCGGTGCCTTACTTGGTTTCCCCGATTTTATAGCATTTTTTATTTCTTCTTCTGTTATTATATCATCAATTACATTCGTTTCAAGTTCCGATATCTTATGAGGTAGTTCTAGCTCAAGCCATGCTTATACCCCCATCCCTGTTGTGCAAAGATCTTCTTTATATTCTTCCTCATAGTATTTTAGCATCGTGTCTTCTACACTAGCCCCTACTATGGTAGGACCTCCGGCATTGCCCTGGTTAAGTTCTTTTATATAATTCCTAACCTGGTCACTTTTAATTTTCCAGGCAAGTAACTTGCCACAGCCCTCCCCATAGTTAAAATGGGTCAACTTGCTGGCTTGCAATCTCTCTTGCAACCGTCTTTCTACTACCGAAAATAAGTCCAACTTAAGGGTTTGGATTTCTAATTCTACTTCCTTAGATTGTATTTTATGTTCCAAGCTCTGTATTTTATTTTCTATGCTAGTAATTTCCATCTTTCGCTGTTTATTTTTATATAGCTGAATTGATGTAATCCTACCCCGTAGAAAGGCCTTGTAGGTGTCCCAAACGATCCCTACTGGGGCGCTACCTGAATTATTTCAAAAAAATTCCTGAGATTCCAAGCCCAGTCTATTTATCGTCTCGTCCTCAGACAGTATGGAGCAATCCATAGTCCATCTGCGTTGAGGAGCTGCAATTGGTGGACCTAACATCAATGCTATTGCTGAATGATCAGACAAATGTTCTCCTACATGATTCACATTGCACACCTGATCTCTTAAATTTTGGTCCACCAAGAACAGGTCTATTCTGGACTGATGCCCATATTTCTTGTTGTTAAAGGTAAAACTTTTCATGAGACCCTTCTTTTCCCTCCATATATCGCATAAACCAAGGTTCTTCATTGTATTTTTTATTAATGCCCTTGTCTTATTATGCGTTATGATCCTACTTTTAGCTGAACGAACAAGGTTATCATCAAGAACCACATTAAAATCCCTTGCCACTATGACAGGGTCGGGGAAATCCGATAGTTCAACAAGAAAATTACTGAAACGAGTAGGGTCATCGATATTGGGCCCGTAATAGCCCCCTATCGTATACAATTGATCATAATATTTGACCTTTACTATTGCCCACCTTCCAGCCTTATCCACCTTACTTGCA
Source organism: Triturus cristatus (assembly GCF_964204655.1). Taxonomy (NCBI): domain Eukaryota; kingdom Metazoa; phylum Chordata; class Amphibia; order Caudata; family Salamandridae; genus Triturus; species Triturus cristatus. Next base: position 224,683,059 of record NC_140584.1, read on the forward strand.
ACTACTTTCATTTGGGGGTTATTTTTAAACAAGATTGCTACCCCCCTTATAGTGAGTTGTTGTTCTGTTCATACCATACTTTGGATCCATCCCCTGTTCTTAAACAGCTCTCTCATCTCATCCCTCATTAAATGTGTTTCTTGGAGCAGAATGACTTGGGATGAGGAATCTTTCAAATATTGCAGTATCCTCTCACACCTATGACCCCCCCTTAATCCATTTATATTCCATGAGAGGAACTCTATCAGTGATTTCTGTTTAACTATCATCTTTAAATTCTTTTTTTTTTTGTTCTTATAGCTGTATTTCTACCTGGGTTATACTGCATAATGAGGACTACGTTTTTTTTATTTTCTCCCAATGCTCCCACACCCGTGCATAAAAATGTACTTGTGACCCTCCCCTAACCCTTGGGAAACCCCCCTCTTCTATCCTGAAGGCCAAAACAGGCCTGGGGAGGCCCTGATTGCGATAGGATTTAATAATCTGTACACCCTCCTCCACAAAAAAAAAAACATTAATAATAGCTTTCGATTCCTCATAATCTATATTGTATAAATTGCAGATTAACAAAAAAATGCATACGATCATACTCCAGCTCCCGATATCAATTTTAAAAATTCTTCTGCTTCTTCAACCCTGTGAAAAGTCAGCATCTTATTATTGAACATTACTCGAAGGAGAGCAGGACATTTTAGTTGAGCGGTGGCTCCTAAGCTTTTAAAGGATTTTCCCAATTCCCATTGCTTGGTAGCCGTTAGTCGTGAGATGTCTGACCTAATCTCAAAATTGATACCGTCTACAACCAAGGAGCCTTTTTTCAAAGCTTTAAGAAGAGTTTCTTCCTTCAGACTATATGTATGGAAGTTTACCAAGATCTTCCTTGGTTTAGCTCTATTAGCAATCTTTCTATATGGGTCTCTATGTATGTCTAACAAAAGTTCTTCCTTTGTATATTTAAGCTGTAAACCTTCCTTAATCAAATGTATCACAAATTGTTTTATGTCTTCCCCTTCAGCTCCTTCCGGGACTTTGAGTAACCGGAGATTATATCTTCTTTGTTTGTTTTCCAATGCCTCCATTTTTTCCTTTAACTGTTGCTCATTAGTCTTAAGATCTCTGATCTCTTTAGTATTGACCTCCACTTGATGTACCAGGTCTTTCATCCCTGTCTCCAATTGAGAGGTTCTTTCTGCCACCTAATCAAGTTTTCTCCCCAAGTTTTCACAAACAGCCCGTATTTCTTTCTGATTTGATTCTGATGTTTCAAATCTGTTTCTGACCTCAGTTGTCAGTAAACAAATCAAATCTGCAACTGATTGCTCATGGACTTGAGACGGGGTTTGTACTTGTGGCAGGTCAATTTGACTCCCTTCAGTTGCAGATAGTCTTCCCCCCTCATTGGATACTCCGTTAGGGGCTTCAGATGGTATGTTGGGAATCGTTGCCTGCAACTGGGCTGATAAATCAGATTGTGCAGGTTGTACAATTTGTGTCTCCTCCATCTTTCCGAGATTAAGTTAATGATAGTCTTAAGAGCTCGGAAGCCCTGCCAAGACCTGAAATCTATTGGTGCTGCTAGTACTGCCTATCTCCTCCTTCTTTTGCGGTCTAGGGTCAAGGGATCTAGGGTCAAGGGTTCCTACAGTGGGGTTCTTTAGAGCAATGTTTTCAGGCCACCTTGAAAAAAGTTCTCAAGGAGGGGGTTATTTTAGGGTTTCATATCTGGTTTTCTCGACTCACTTTAGATCTCCTCTTCTTTTTCGGAGTTACCCAATTTTCTGTGCCCCCCTCCCCTGATTTCAAAGCTGAGTGGCACTGCTCCCCTTTCATATAATTTTTACTAATGCTACTCCTCAAGCGAAATTGAGTCTGCTCCTCCTTTACTCTTACTGCTCCTTCCACTTGTTTAACAAGGGGGGGCTTTACTTGGCTAAGTACCCCGTGTGTATTCTTTCCTTTTACCCCGACCTCGTTCACCCCTTTTACAACCTCCTCTGTAGTCTCTGTAATCTCAACCCTGGCACCCTCCTCCTCCTTATCTGTAAACACTTTCTCCGTAGGTGCAATTTGCCCTTCTCAACCATGTGCTTTGAAATGTTTTACAGATTTGTCCAAGCTGGCCTGCTTCCCTTTACCCCTTGTGATTACATTCGTACCTATCTTTAAATTGTGGGATCCTCCACTGCCGGGTCGTTGCATTAAAGCCTTCCTTCCTCTTCCAAACTCCCTGGCAGCTCGCGCCCAGCAGGGGTCCAAAATCGCTGAGTCCCGCCGATGTTCCAGGCTCGGAAGGGAACAAAATACCGCCAAGCTCTCCAGGGCTAACGATCCCCTACCGCCCAGTATCCCGCCGTCCCCCTCCTCGAAACAGCTGCAGTCCAGGCACAGGGACAAAAATGAAAACAGAAGACCGGCCGAGACCCGCCAAGACGGATCACCGCCGGTAGTGCAGCGAACGGGAGACTGTCGCGATGGCAGCCGGCAGCCCGGAAAACGCCGGAGAGGAGCTTTCGATTGCTGGTGATCGAGCGCCTTCCTTTTTTCCTTTTTTAGCTCAGTACATAATGACTGCTCACCCACATCGCTGAGTAAATGATAATGTTGTGCTAAACAGGAGGTTTAAAGGTTTAAAGGGGCATTCTTCTGCCTCCGCGATCAGGAGCCTCCGCGACCACTCGCTAAGCGGCCGCCATGTTTCCCCAAGCATGGAAAGTCATAAAGTACCTTATTTTTTCATATAGGTCACCCCTAAGGTGTCCCGTAGGTGCCCCAGGGGTAGGGTGCCATGTAACTAAAAGCAGGGACATTATAAAATATGTTTTATAAACCCTGGTGAGGGACAAATGGCAATTTCATTTTTCCCCATTGTAGAAAACTAGCTCCATAGGCGAACATGGGAATATTGCATTAAGTATGCATATTGACAGGGGCGAGCTAGAAATGACTATTACAGAAAAGAAGTTATAGAACTTTCTTTTCTGTAAGACAACATCTAGCATTCCAGCTGCACTCTCCTGATAGGCCAGCCTCTTCCAAGCTGAGCCAAGCTGTCTTAACCCCTTCGCTGCTAGGCCTTTCCCCCCTGTGCTAAGCTTTTTTTGGGCTATTTGGGGTAGTGCGCACTTAGGCCCCTGTAACATTTTGACCACATAAGGTATCCATGCCAAATTTGCATCCTTTTCTTCCAACATCATGGGGATTCTAAAGATACCCAGGGTTCGTGGATTCCCCTGGAGGGATCCCAGAAATTAGCCAAAATACAGCAACATTTTGGTTTTTTTGCGAAAAATGGGAAAAACAGGCTGCAAATGAAAGCGTCTGGGTTTTTCTCTGCAAATGGTATCAAAAAAGGGTTTGTGGGGCTGAAATAACCTTTTTCACAGCTTGAATGACAGACTTTTGTCAGAAAACCAACATTTTTTAAACAGTTTTGGCATTTTTCTGGGACATAGCCTATTTTTGCTATTTTTTGTGCTTTCAACCTTCTTCCAGTTAATGGTAGAAATCGGTGTGAAAGCAATAATGGATCCTGGAAAGATATACGTTTTAGAAAGGTAGACAAAATTCTGAATTCTGAAGGGGTCATTTGTGTAGATTCATCAAAGTTTCTTTATAGAAACTAACAGTTAAACATAGGAAAAATTGAAAATTAGTTGAAAAAGCAGCCTTTTGTGTCAACGTTTTCACCTGTAACTTCTTCTAATTATGACAGGTCTTTGAAAGCGATATACCGTTACATCCGCTGGACCTGCCTGGTTGTGGGGATATATAGCACTTGTAGGTTCACCAAGAACCCGACGAACCCAGAGTCAAAAAATTATCAGCAATTTGCAATGGTTTTTTATTATGTTCCGGGTATATAGCAATTATTGTGGGAACATGTGTACATGGAAAAATAGGTATGAAAGACACCTATGTATTTCTGAAATGGGAACAAATTATAGAGTTTAGAAACAGTACATATTTGCACATTTTCGAAATTGGGAATACTCATACTAGCATGAGAATCATCGGTCATTTTTCAAAATGACTTTTATTTACACAATGTCTTTCATTTGGAAGGCATAAATGCATCAAAAAACAATAGGTAATAACCCTAAGTCTCCCGATAAAAATGGTACCTCACTTGTGTGGGTAGGCATAGTGCCCATGACAGGAAATGGCTCAAAAACCCAACGTGAACACACCACATTTTCACAATGAAAATGTACCCTTTTTTTGCGAAGCGTCTAGCTGTAGTTTTTGAACACTAGCTCTGCCGGCACCTAGGGAAACCTAGCAAAACCTATACATTTTTGAAAAAGTTCTGGAATCCGCGTGGATCCACAAATTTCCGCCCACCCCGCATTCCCCAAAGTCTTCCGAGAAAAATTGTACCTCACTTGTGTGGGTCAGCCTAGTGCCCGCGACAGGAAACCGCGCAAAACCCAACGTGGACACACCTTAATTTCGCAGTGATAAATGACCCTTTTTTGGCAAAGTGCTTAGCTGTAGTTTTTTAACCCTAGCTCTGCCGGCACCTAGGGAAACCTACCAAACCTATACATTTTTTAAAACTAGATACCAAGGGGAATCCAGGATGTGGTGACTTGACTGCCTCCCACAAGGGTCTGTTACCCAGAATCCCTTGCAGACCTAAATAATTATTTTTTAAAAACACATTGTCCCCATATTTCTGTGGTGGAAAGTTCTGGAATCTGCGTGTATCCACAAATTTCCACCCCCCCTGTGTTTCCCAAAGTCTTCTGAGAAAAATGGTACCTCACTTGTGTGGGTCGGCCTAGTGCACGCGGCAGGAAATGGTGCAAAACGCAGCGTGGTCACACCTCAATTTCGCAGTGAAACACGACCCTTTTTTGGCAAAGTGCCTAGCTGTAATTTTTAAGCCTAGCTCTGCCGGCACCTAGGGAAACCTAGCAAACCTATACATTTTTTAAAACTAGAAACCCAGGGGAATCCAGGATCAGGTGATTTGACTGCCTCCCACCAGGTTCTGTTACCCAGAATCCCTTGCAAACCTAAACAATTGTCCAAAAAAAACATTTTCCCCTCATTTCTGTGGTGGAAATTTCTGGAATATGCGTGGATCCACAAATTTCCACCCACCCCGTGTTCCCCAAAGTCTTACGAGAAAAATGGTATCTCACTTGTGTAGGTTGGCCTAGTGTCTGCGACAGGAAACAGCGCAAAACGCAATGTGGTCACAACTCAATTTCTCAGTGAAAAATGACCCTTTTTTGGCAAAGTGCCTAGCTGTAGTTTGTGAACCCTAGCTCTGCCGGAACCTGGGGAAACCTACCAAACCCACACATTTCTGAAAACTAGACACCTCAGGGCTTCCAGGGAGGTATGGCTTGTGTGGATCCCCCAACGTTCCCTTACCCAGAATCCCCTGCAAACCTCAATTTTAGCTGAAAAATCACTTTTTTTACACATTATTGTGTGGGAAAGTTGTGGCATCACCTGGCTCACACATATTTCCCACCACCCAGTGTTCCCCCAGGTCTCCCGATAAAAATGGTGCCTCACTTGTGTTGGAGACCCAAGTACCCGTGACAGGCAAGGGGCCAAAACTTAGTGAGGCAACATCAACATTGCCTATCTCAAAACCAACTGGTTTTGCGAGGGGGGTCACCTGGGTTTTTGGCCCGTGCTCGGCGGCCATCTAGGGAAACCTACCAAACCCACACATTTCTGAAAACTAGACACCCGGGGGCTTCCAGGGTGGTATGGCTTGCATGGATCCCCCAACGTTTCCTTACCCAGAATCCCTTGCAAACCTCAATTTTAGCTGAAACAAATCACTTTTGTCACACATTTTTGTGTGGGAAAGTTGTGGCATCACCGGGCTCACACAAATTTACCACCACCTAGCGTTCCCCCAGGTCTCCCGATAAAAAAGGTGCCTCACTTGTGTGGGAGGCCCAAGTACCCGCGACAGGCAAGGGCCCAAAATGTAGTGAGGCGACATCAAAATTGCCTATCTCAAAACCACCTGGTTTTGCAAGGGAGGTCACCTGGGTTTTTGGCCCCATGACAGGCAAGGGGCCAAAACTTAGTGAGGCAACATCAAAATTGCCTATCTCAAAACCAACTGGCCCGTGCTCGGCGGCAATCTAAGGAAACCTACCAAACCCACACATTTCTGAAGACTAGACACCTGGGGGCTTCCAGGGAGGTATGGCTTGCGTGGATCCCCCAATGTTTCCTTACCCAGAATCCCACGCAAACCTCAATTTTGATGTCACATCAATAGGTTTTGGGTGCTTCCCTGCCACTGCCCTTGTACTTGGTCCACCCATACAAGTGAGGTACCATTTCTATTGGGATACTTGGAGAAATGCAGGGGGGTTAGAAATTTGTTGTTACTTTCCGCCGTGTGAAAATTTGGGCACAATAATGCAAGGAAAATGTCACAGTCACATTTTGACGTTTGCAGGACATTGTAGGTAAGATAACTTGTTGGGATCCACAAGAGAGACATCACCATGCACTCCCATGGGTGTTTAGTTTACGACAAAAACTACAGTTGTTAGGTTATTCTTAAATGAAATGTACAGCTTGGCAAAGAGACTAAACAGACACAGATTACTGCACAGCCATCTATTCCTCAAGCACACACACATACTGGTTGGATTTGGCACGAGGGCGAGTGATGGTTCAGTATATAAAATTGTATTAACAAGAGATTTCACAAAAATGAAATGCACTGTCAATAATTGAATGGACAAAAAACTGAACCAGTAACTCGCAGCTTGTGAGCTGTAAAGCCACTTAAAGGCACCAACCGCTTTACAGTCCATTCACACACCTTTCATACAAGATAAACGCAAGACCATTTACACCAGCAGGCACAAAACCAACACATTATAACATTCACAAAAAAGGACAAGGTACACCCCGCTTGGCAAAAACAGAAAAGACACATTGTTATGCACAACCACCAATTCCTCAAGCACACATACATACTGGTTGGATTTGGCATGAGGGTGAGTGATGGTTCAGTACATACAGATGTATTAACCAGAGATTTCACAAAAATGAAATGCACTGTTAATTGAAAGGACGAGAAACTGAACCATTGACTCACAGCTCGTGAGCTGTAAAGCCACGACAAGGCACCAACCTCTTTACAGGCCATTCATACACCTTTCATACGTGGGACACATACAAAACCATTCACAACGCCAGCCGCGGGCTCAGCACATTACAACACTCACACCAGCAGACAGCGCCATTCAAGGGCCCATCACTTTCACACGCCCACATTCCTGACACAGCAACCACACCAGCTCATGGATTGCGTTCAGTGGCGTTTGGCTAGCAGTGTGTGTAGTGACAAGCAGCTAGTCACTACTCACACACCGCCATCCAAGTGCCAGTCCACGCACATCGCCAGCCAAGCACCACTCCAAAGACACCGCCAGCCAAGTGCCAGTACAAAAACACACCGCCAGCCAAGCATCAGTCCACGCACACCACCAGCCAAGCGCCAGTCCTCGCATACCGCCAGCCAAGCACCAGGCCATGCACACCACACTGCCAGCCAAGCGCCAGTCCACGCATACCCCTAGCCAAGCGCCAGTCCATGCACACCACACTGTCAGCCATGCGCCAGTCTATGCACATCACCAGCCAAGTGCCAGGCCATGCACACCACACCACCAGCCAAGCACCAGTCCACGGACATCGCCAGCCAAGAGCCAGTCCATGCACACCGCCAGCCAAGCACCAGTCCAAACACATTGCCAGCCAATTGCCAGTACAAAAACACACCGCCAGTCAAGTGCCAGTCCACGCACACTGCCAGCCAAGTGCCAGTCCATGCACACCGCCAGCCAAGCGCCAGTACAAACACACTGCCAGCCAAGTGCCAGTACAAACACACCGCTGGCCAAGTGCCAGTCCACGCACACCGCCAGCCAAGCGCCAGTCCATGCACACCGCCAGCCAAGCGCCAGTCCATGCACACCACACCATCAGTCATGCGCCAGTCCACGCACACCACACCGCCAGCCAAGCGCCAGTCCACGCACACCACGGCGCCAGCCAAGCGCCAGTCCACGCACACCGCCATCACATTTAGGATTTTTTTTTATATAAATAAGAAAACACAAACAAATTGCAAATAGATACAAATCTACTAACACAAAAACTGAAACTAAATACACTACACAAATGCCAACCTTGAAACTGAACAAAAAATATTAAACAATAGAGGCCAGGCAGGTCACTTTACCAATCATGGATGCTCCCAAAAATTATTTTGCGTGTGGTACATTCTAAAACAAGCAGGCACACACAGCCCAGGGTTAGAAGGACACTCGGGGCAGTACATACGAGTCTCCTTCTGCATACCTCTTCACCAACAGACTCTACATCTCCTACTGGGAAAGTCTTTTAAGGATGTGTGAGGAATGTGATCAGGAAAGTTGCGATCTTTCAATCTAGCAACATCCTCCACCACTCCAACTCTAGGAACACTTGCCTGTTCCACTAATACAAGGCTGCCTATTATAGACTCCTGAAACTTAACAAAAGTCATCTTTGACAAGAATCCTGGAACACAACAAAAGCATAAAAGTTTGCCAAGTGGAAAAGATGGATAGCCAACTTCTTGTACCAAATGTAAGCCTTACGAAGAGCAGCGTAAGGTTCCAACCTCTGATCTACTCTGTCAACACCACCCATGTGCCTATTATAGTCTAAAATGCACACAGTTCTGCGCACTTCAGCAACCTGACCCCAAACAGTCACAGGTGAAGGGCTTTCATCATGGATGGTAGTCAGCATGTAGACATCTCTCCTGTCTGAAAACTTCACAGCTAGAAGCTCCTCGCAACGCAACGCACTGCACTGTCCCCATACAAGCTTTTGACAAACAAGTTCTTTTGGGAAACCTTTATGGTTAGAGCGGATTGTGCCACAAGCAACAGTGTCCACTTTGGCCAATTCCTTAAACAACCGCACACCAGTGTAGAAGTTATCTACATATAAATGGTGGCCTTTGTTAAAAATCCTCTACCAAGTTCCCACACAATTTTCTCAGTCACTCCAAAAGTGGACGGACAACCAGGGGGGTTAATCCTGGATTCTTTACCGGTGTACACCCTGAAATTAGAGACACATCCAGTCCTACTGTCACACAGCAAATACAGCTTAATTCCATAGCATGCCCTCTTACTAGGAATGTATTGCCTAAAAACCAAGCGGCCATTGAACAACACCAAAGACTCATCCACTGCTATTTCTTTCCCTGGAGCATAGATCTCAGAAAATCGATCAACAAAGTGATCAAGGACAGGCCAAATCTTAAAAAGACGGTCACAATCAGGGTGATCTTGTGGCAACGCTAAACCATTATCGACAAAATGCATCATCCGAAGCAGAAGCAAATACCGATCACGACTCATGTCTGCCGGAAATATAGCAGTTGCCATCAAGGGACTAGTAGACCAATATGAAGACATTGCTGCTCCAAGTTGATCTTGATGCTGCTGCCTGCACCGTGGCCTAGGGGCACTTGTCATAAGTTTCAGGATGCGTCATCCCATCTCACACCACGGCCTTGGTCTACCAATGCCTTCAACTCCAGATCATCTGACGACAAATGTGCTTCAGCAATGACAACACCGCTGCTTGCACCGTGACCTCGCTGCACCACAACAAGCACTGCCCCACTTTGCACTGCAGCCCTGGTCTCACCGGCACTGCTGGACACTGTCACCAAGCCGCTTCCCGCATTGTGACCTGAGGGAACCACAAACCCCCTCTCTGCTACGCACTGCAGCCCCAACTAAAGAGTTGCTGATTTCAAACTCATGGAGTGCCCAGCTGTAATTTTTTAAGCCTAGCTCTGCCGGCACCTAGGGAAACCTAGCAAACTTATACATTTTTTAAAACTAGAAACCCAGGGGAATCCAGGATCAGGTGACTTGACTGCCTCCCACCAGGTTCTGTTACCCAGAATCCCTTGCAAACCTAAACAATTGTCCCAAAAAAAACATTTTCCCCTCATTTCTGTGGTGGAAATTTCTGGAATCTGCGTGGATCCACAAATTTCCACCCACCCCGTGTTCCCCAAAGTCTTACGAGAAAAATGGTATCTCACTTGTGTAGGTTGACCTAGTGTCTGCGACAGGAAACGGCGCAAAACGCAATGTGGTCACAACTCAATTTCTCAGTGAAAAATGACCCTTTTTTGGTCAAAGTGCCTAGCTGTAGTTTGTGAACCCTAGCTCTGCCAGAACCTGGGGAAACCTATCAAACCCACACATTTCTGAAAACTAGACACCTCAGGGCTTCCAGGGAGGTATGGCTTGTGTGGATCCCCCAACGTTTCCTTACCCAGAATCCCCTGCAAACCTCAATTTTAGCTGAAAAATCACTTTTTTTACACATTATTGTGTGGGAAAGTTGTGGCATCACCTGGCTCACACATATTTCCCACCACCCAGTGTTCCCCCAGGTCTCCCGATAAAAATGGTGCCTCACTTGTGTTGGAGACCCAAGTACCCGTGACAGGCAAGGGGCCAAAACTTAGTGAGGCAACATCAAAATTGCCTATCTCAAAACCAACTGGTTTTGCAAGGGGGGTCACCTGGGTTTTTGGCCCGTGCTCGGCAGCCATCTAGGGAAACCTACCAAACCCACACATTTCTGAAAACTAGACACCCGGGGGCTTCCAGGGTGGTATGGCTTGCATGGATCCCCCAACGTTTCCTTACCCAGAATCCCTTGCAAACCTCAATTTTAGCTGAAACAAATCTCTTTTGTCACACATTTGTGTGTGGGAAAGTTGTGGCATCACCGGGCTCACACAAATTTACCACCACCTAGCGTTCCCCCAGGTCTCCCGATAAAAAAGGTGCCTCACTTGTGTGGGAGGCCCAAGTACCCGCGACAGGCAAGGGCCCAAAATGTAGTGAGGCGACATCAAAATTGCCTATCTCAAAACCACCTGGTTTTGCAAGGGAGGTCACCTGGGTTTTTGGCCCCGTGACAGGCAAGGGGCCAAAACTTAGTGAGGCAACATCAAAATTGCCTATCTCAAAACCAACTGGCCCGTGCTCGGCGGCCATCTAAGGAAACCTACCAAACCCACACATTTCTGAAGACTATACACCTGGGGGCTTCCAGGGAGGTATGGCTTGCGTGGATCCCCCAATGTTTCCTTACCCAGAATCCCATGCAAACCTCAATTTTGATGTCACATCAATAGGTTTTGGGTGCTTCCCTGCCACTGCAATGGTACTTGGTCCACCCATACAAGTGAGGTACCATTTCTATTGGGATACTTGGAGAAATGCAGGGGGGTTAGAAATTTGTTGTTACTTTCCGCCGTGTGAAAATTTGGGCACAATAATGCAAGGAAAATGTAACAGTCACATTTTGAGGTTTGCAGGACATTGTAGGTAAGATAACTTGTTGGGATCCACAAGAGAGACATCACCATGCACTCCCATGGGTGTTTAGTTTACGACAAAAACTACAGTTGTTAGGTTATTCTTAAATGAAATGTACAGCTTGGCAAAGAGACAAAACAGACACAGATTACTGCACAGCCATCTATTCCTCAAGCACACACACATACTGGTTGGATTTGGCACGAGGGCGAGTGATGGTTCAGTATATAAAATTGTATTAACAAGAGATTTCACAAAAATGAAATGCACTGTCAATAATTGAATGGACAAAAAACTGAACCAGTAACTCGCAGCTTGTGAGCTGTAAAGCCACTTAAAGGCACCAACCGCTTTACAGTCCATTCACACACCTTTCATACAAGATAAACACAAGACCATTTACACCAGCAGGCACAAAACCAACACATTATAACATTCACAAAAAAGGACAAGGTACACCCCGCTTGGCAAAAACAGAAAAGACACATTGTTATGCACAACCACCAATTCCTCAAGCACACATACATACTGGTTGGATTTGGCATGAGGGTGAGTGATGGTTCAGTACATACAGATGTATTAACCAGAGATTTCACAAAAATGAAATGCACTGTTAATTGAAAGGACGAGAAACTGAACCATTGACTCACAGCTCGTGAGCTGTAAAGCCACGACAAGGCACCAACCTCTTTACAGGCCATTCATACACCTTTCATACGTGGGACACATACAAAACCATTCACAACGCCAGCCGCGGGCTCAGCACATTACAACACTCACACCAGCAGACAGCGCCATTCAAGGGCCCATCACTTTCACACGCCCACATTCCTGACACAGCAACCACACCAGCTCATGGATTGCGTTCAGTGGCGTTTGGCTAGCAGTGTGTGTAGTGACAAGCAGCTAGTCACTACTCACACACCGCCATCCAAGTGCCAGTCCACGCACATCGCCAGCCAAGCACCACTCCAAAGACACCGCCAGCCAAGTGCCAGTACAAAAACACACCGCCAGCCAAGCATCAGTCCACGCACACCACCAGCCAAGCGCCAGTCCTCGCATACCGCCAGCCAAGCACCAGGCCATGCACACCACACTGCCAGCCAAGCGCCAGTCCACGCATACCCCTAGCCAAGCGCCAGTCCATGCACACCACACTGTCAGCCATGCGCCAGTCTATGCACATCACCAGCCAAGTGCCAGGCCATGCACACCACACCACCAGCCAAGCACCAGTCCACGGACATCGCCAGCCAAGAGCCAGTCCATGCACACCGCCAGCCAAGCACCAGTCCAAACACATTGCCAGCCAATTGCCAGTACAAAAACACACCGCCAGTCAAGTGCCAGTCCACGCACACTGCCAGCCAAGTGCCAGTCCATGCACACCGCCAGCCAAGCGCCAGTACAAACACACTGCCAGCCAAGTGCCAGTACAAACACACCGCTGGCCAAGTGCCAGTCCACGCACACCGCCAGCCAAGCGCCAGTCCATGCACACCGCCAGCCAAGCGCCAGTCCATGCACACCACACCATCAGTCATGCGCCAGTCCACGCACACCACACCGCCAGCCAAGCGCCAGTCCACGCACACCACGGCGCCAGCCAAGCGCCAGTCCACGCACACCGCCATCACATTTAGGATTTTTTTTTATATAAATAAGAAAACACAAACAAATTGCAAATAGATACAAATCTACTAACACAAAAACTGAAACTAAATACACTACACAAATGCCAACCTTGAAACTGAACAAAAAATATTAAACAATAGAGGCCAGGCAGGTCACTTTACCAATCATGGATGCTCCCAAAAATTATTTTGCGTGTGGTACATTCTAAAACAAGCAGGCACACACAGCCCAGGGTTAGAAGGACACTCGGGGCAGTACATACGAGTCTCCTTCTGCATACCTCTTCACCAACAGACTCTACATCTCCTACTGGGAAAGTCTTTTAAGGATGTGTGAGGAATGTGATCAGGAAAGTTGCGATCTTTCAATCTAGCAACATCCTCCACCACTCCAACTCTAGGAACACTTGCCTGTTCCACTAATACAAGGCTGCCTATTATAGACTCCTGAAACTTAACAAAAGTCATCTTTGACAAGAATCCTGGAACACAACAAAAGCATAAAAGTTTGCCAAGTGGAAAAGATGGATAGCCAACTTCTTGTACCAAATGTAAGCCTTACGAAGAGCAGCGTAAGGTTCCAACCTCTGATCTACTCTGTCAACACCACCCATGTGCCTATTATAGTCTAAAATGCACACAGTTCTGCGCACTTCAGCAACCTGACCCCAAACAGTCACAGGTGAAGTGCTTTCATCATGGATGGTAGTCAGCATGTAGACATCTCTCCTGTCTGAAAACTTCACAGCTAGAAGCTCCTCGCAACGCAACGCACTGCACTGTCCCCATACAAGCGTTTGACAAACAAGTTCTTTTGGGAAACCTTTATGGTTAGAGCGGATTGTGCCACAAGCAACAGTGTCCACTTTGGCCAATTCCTTAAACAACCGCACACCAGTGTAGAAGTTATCTACATATAAATGGTGGCCTTTGTTAAAAATCCTCTACCAAGTTCCCACACAATTTTCTCAGTCACTCCAAAAGTGGACGGACAACCAGGGGGGTTAATCCTGGATTCTTTACCGGTGTACACCCTGAAATTAGAGACACATCCAGTCCTACTGTCACACAGCAAATACAGCTTAATTCCATAGCATGCCCTCTTACTAGGAATGTATTGCCTAAAAACCAAGCGGCCATTGAACAACACCAAAGACTCATCCACTGCTATTTCTTTCCCTGGAGCATAGATCTCAGAAAATCGATCAACAAAGTGATCAAGGACAGGCCAAATCTTAAAAAGACGGTCACAATCAGGGTGATCTTGTGGCAACGCTAAACCATTATCGACAAAATGCATCATCCGAAGCAGAAGCAAATACCGATCACGACTCATGTCTGCCGGAAATATAGCAGTTGCCATCAAGGGACTAGTAGACCAATATGAAGACATTGCTGCTCCAAGTTGATCTTGATGCTGCTGCCTGCACCGTGGCCTAGGGGCACTTGTCATAAGTTTCAGGATGCGTCATCCCATCTCACACCACGGCCTTGGTCTACCAATGCCTTCAACTCCAGATCATCTGACGACAAATGTGCTTCAGCAATGACAACACCGCTGCTTGCACCGTGACCTCGCTGCACCACAACAAGCACTGCCCCACTTTGCACTGCAGCCCTGGTCTCACCGGCACTGCTGGACACTGTCACCAAGCCGCTTCCCGCATTGTGACCTGAGGGAACCACAAACCCCCTCTCTGCTACGCACTGCAGCCCCAACTAAAGAGTTGCTGATTTCAAACTCATGGAGTGCCCAGCTGTAATTTTTTAAGCCTAGCTCTGCCGGCACCTAGGGAAACCTAGCAAACTTATACATTTTTTAAAACTAGAAACCCAGGGGAATCCAGGATCAGGTGACTTGACTGCCTCCCACCAGGTTCTGTTACCCAGAATCCCTTGCAAACCTAAACAATTGTCCAAAAAAAAACATTTTCCCCTCATTTCTGTGGTGGAAATTTCTGGAATCTGCGTGGATCCACAAATTTCCACCCACCCCGTGTTCCCCAAAGTCTTACGAGAAAAATGGTATCTCACTTGTGTAGGTTGACCTAGTGTCTGCGACAGGAAACGGCGCAAAACGCAATGTGGTCACAACTCAATTTCTCAGTGAAAAATGACCCTTTTTTGGTCAAAGTGCCTAGCTGTAGTTTGTGAACCCTAGCTCTGCCAGAACCTGGGGAAACCTATCAAACCCACACATTTCTGAAAACTAGACACCTCAGGGCTTCCAGGGAGGTATGGCTTGTGTGGATCCCCCAACGTTTCCTTACCCAGAATCCCCTGCAAACCTCAATTTTAGCTGAAAAATCACTTTTTTTACACATTATTGTGTGGGAAAGTTGTGGCATCACCTGGCTCACACATATTTCCCACCACCCAGTGTTCCCCCAGGTCTCCCGATAAAAATGGTGCCTCACTTGTGTTGGAGACCCAAGTACCCGTGACAGGCAAGGGGCCAAAACTTAGTGAGGCAACATCAAAATTGCCTATCTCAAAACCAACTGGTTTTGCAAGGGGGGTCACCTGGGTTTTTGGCCCGTGCTCGGCAGCCATCTAGGGAAACCTACCAAACCCACACATTTCTGAAAACTAGACACCCGGGGGCTTCCAGGGTGGTATGGCTTGCATGGATCCCCCAACGTTTCCTTACCCAGAATCCCTTGCAAACCTCAATTTTAGCTGAAACAAATCTCTTTTGTCACACATTTTTGTGTGGGAAAGTTGTGGCATCACCGGGCTCACACAAATTTACCACCACCTAGCGTTCCCCCAGGTCTCCCGATAAAAAAGGTGCCTCACTTGTGTGGGAGGCCCAAGTACCCGCGACAGGCAAGGGCCCAAAATGTAGTGAGGCGACATCAAAATTGCCTATCTCAAAACCACCTGGTTTTGCAAGGGAGGTCACCTGGGTTTTTGGCCCCGTGACAGGCAAGGGGCCAAAACTTAGTGAGGCAACATCAAAATTGCCTATCTCAAAACCAACTGGCCCGTGCTCGGCGGCCATCTAAGGAAACCTACCAAACCCACACATTTCTGAAGACTATACACCTGGGGGCTTCCAGGGAGGTATGGCTTGCGTGGATCCCCCAATGTTTCCTTACCCAGAATCCCATGCAAACCTCAATTTTGATGTCACATCAATAGGTTTTGGTTGCTTCCCTGCCACTGCAATGGTACTTGGTCCACCCATACAAGTGAGGTACCATTTCTATTGGGATACTTGGAGAAATGCAGGGGGGTTAGAAATTTGTTGTTACTTTCCGCCGTGTGAAAATTTGGGCACAATAATGCAAGGAAAATGTAACAGTCACATTTTGAGGTTTGCAGGACATTGTAGGTAAGATAACTTGTTGGGATCCACAAGAGAGACATCACCATGCACTCCCATGGGTGTTTAGTTTACGACAAAAACTACAGTTGTTACGTTATTCTTAAATGAAATGTACAGCTTGGCAAAGAGACAAAACAGACACAGATTACTGCACAGCCATCTATTCCTCAAGCACACACACATACTGGTTGGATTTGGCACGAGGGCGAGTGATGGTTCAGTATATAAAATTGTATTAACAAGAGATTTCACAAAAATGAAATGCACTGTCAATAATTGAATGGACAAAAAACTGAACCAGTAACTCGCAGCTTGTGAGCTGTAACGCCACTTAAAGGCACCAACCGCTTTACAGGCCATTCACACACCTTTCATACAAGATACACACAAGACCATTTACACCAGCAGGCACAAAACCAACACATTATAACATTCACAAAAAAGGACAAGGTACACCCCGCTTGGCAAAAACAGAAAAGATACATTGTTATGCACAACCACCAATTCCTCAAGCACACATACATACTGGTTGGATTTGGCATGAGGGTGAGTGATGGTTCAGTACATACGGATGTATTAACCAGAGATTTCACAAAAATGAAATGCACTGTTAATTGAAAGGACGAGAAACTGAACCATTGCCTCACAGCTCGTGAGCTGTAAAGCCATGACAAGGCACCAACCTCTTTACAGGCCATTCATACACCTTTCATATGTGGGACACATACAAAACCATTCACAACGCCAGCCGCGGGCTCAGCACATTACAACACTCACACCAGCAGACAGCGCCATTCAAGGGCCCATCACTTTCACACGCCCACATTCCTGACACAGCAACCACACCAGCTCATGGATTGCGTTGAGTGGCGTTTGGCCAGCAGTGTGTGTAGTGACAAGCAGGTAGTCACTACTCACACACCGCCATCCAAGTGCCAGTCCACGCACATCGCCAGCCAAGCACCACTCCAAACACACCGCCAGCCAAGTGCCAGTACAAAAACACACCGCCAGCCAAGCATCAGTCCACGCACACCACCAGCCAAGCGCCAGTCCTCGCATACCGCCAGCCAAGCACCAGTCCACGCACACCAAACTGTCAGCCATGCGCCAGTCCATGCACACCGCCAGCCAAGCACCAGGCCATGCACACCACACTGCCAGCCAAGCGCCAGTCCACGCATACCGCTAGCCAAGCGCCAGTCCATGCACACCACACTGTCAGCCATGCGCCAGTCCACACACATCACCAGCTAAGTGCCAGGCCATGCACACCACACCACCAGCCAAGCACCAGTCCACGCACATCGCCAGCCAAGAGCCAGTCCATGCACACCGCCAGCCAAGCACCAGTCCAAACACATTGCCAGCCAATTGCCAGTACAAAAACACACTGCCAGTCAAGTGCCAGTCCACGCACACTGCCAGCCAAGTGCCAGTCCATGCACAGCGCCAGCCAAGCGACAGTACAAACACACTGCCAGCCAAGCGCCAGTACAAACACACCACTGGCCAAGTGCCAGTCCACGCACACCGCCAGCCAAGCGCCAGTCCATGCACACCGCCAGCCAAGCGCCAGTCCATGCACACCACACCATCAGTCATGCGCCAGTCCACGCACACCACACTGCCAGCCAAGCGCCAGTCCATGCACACCACAGCGCCAGCCAAGCGCCAGTCCACGCACACCACCATCACATTTAGGATTTTTTTTTATATAAATAAGAAAACACAAACAAATTGCAAATAGATACAAATCTACTAACACAAAAACTGAAACTAAATACACTACACAAATGCCAACCTTGAAACTGAACAAAAAATATTAAACAATAGAGGCCAGGCAGGTCACTTTATCAATCATGGATGCTCCCAAAAATTATTTTGCGTGTGGTACATTCTAAAACAAGCAGGCACACACAGCCCAGGGTTAGAAGGACACTCGGGGCAGTACATACGAGTCTCCTTCTGCATACCTCTTCACCAACAGACTCTACATCTCCTACTGGGAAAGTCTTTTGAGGATGTGGGAGGAATGTGATCAGGAAAGTTGCAATCTTTCAATCTAGCAACATCCTCCACCACTCCAACTCTAGGAACACTTGCCTGTTCCACTAATACAAGGCTGCCTATTATAGACTCCTGAAACTTAACAAAAGTCATCTTTGACAAGAATCCTGGAACACAACAAAAGCATAAAAGTTTGCCAAGTGGAAAAGATGGATAGCCAACTTCTTGTACCAAATGTAAGCCTTACGAAGAGCAGCGTAAGGTTCCAACCTCTGATATACTCTGTCAACACCACCCATGTGCCTATTATAGTCTAAAATGCACACAGTTCTGCGCACTTCAGCAACCTGACCCCAAACAGTCACAGGTGAAGTGCTTTCATCATGGATGGTAGTCAGCATGTAGACATCTCTCCTGTCTGAAAACTTCACAGCTAGAAGCTCCTCGCAACGCAACGCACTGCACTGTCCCCATACAAGCTTTTGACAAACAAGTTCTTTTGGGAAACCTTTACGGTTAGAGCGGATTGTGCCACAAGTAACAGTGTCCACTTTGGCCAATTCCTTAAACAACCGCACACCAGTGTAGAAGTTATCTACATATAAATGGTGGCCTTTGTTAAAAATCCTCTACCAAGTTCCCACACAATTTTGTCAGTCACTCCAAAAGTGGACGGACAACCAGGGGGGTTAATCCTGGATTCTTTACCGGTGTACACCCTGAAATTAGAGACACATCCAGTCCTACTGTCACACAGCAAATACAGCTTAATTCCATAGCATGCCCTCTTACTAGGAATGTATTGCCTAAAAACCAAGCGGCCATTGAACAACACCAAAGACTCATCCACTGCTCTTTCTTTCCCTGGAGCATAGATCTCAGAAAATCGATCAACAAAGTGATCAAGGACAGGCCGAATCTTAAAAAGATGGTCACAATCAGGGGGATCTTGTGGCAACGCTAAACCATTATCGACAAAATGCATCATCCGAAGCAGAAGCAAATACCGATCACGACTCATGTCTGCCGGAAATATAGCAGTTGCCATCAAGGGACTAGTAGACCAATATGAAGACATTGCTGCTCCAAGCTGATCTTGATGCTGCTGCCTGCACCGTGGCCTAGGGGCACTTGTCATAAGTTTCACGATGCGTCATCCCATCTCACACCACGGCCTTGGTCTACCAATGCCTTCAACTCCAGATCATCTGACGACAAATGTGCTTCAGCAATGACAACACCGCTGCTTGCACCGTGACCTCGCTGCACCACAACAAGCACTGCCCCACTTTGCACTGCAGCCCTGGTCTCACTGGCACTGCTGGACACTGTCACCAAGCCGCTTCCCGCACCGTGACCTGAGGGAACCACAAACCCCCTCTCTGCTACGCACTGCAGCCCCAACTAAAGAGTTGCTGATTTCAAACTCATGGAGTGCCTAGCTGTAATTTTTTAAGCCTAGCTCTGCCGGCACCTAGGGAAACCTAGCAAACCTATACATTTTTTAAAACTAGAAACCCAGGGGAATCCAGGATCAGGTGACTTGACTGCCTCCCACCAGGTTCTGTTACCCAGAATCCCTTGCAAACCTAAACAATTGTCCAAAAAAAACCATTTTCCCCTCATTTCTGTGGTGGAAATTTCTGGAATCTGCGTGGATCCACAAATTTCCACACACCCCGTGTTCCCCAAAGTCTTACGAGAAAAATGGTATCTCACTTGTGTAGGTTGGCCTAGTGTCTGCGACAGGAAACGGCGCAATATGCAATATGGTCACAACTCAATTTCTCAGTGAAAAATGACCCTTTTTTGGTCAAAGTGCCTAGCTGTAGTTTGTGAACCCTAGCTCTGCCGGAACCTGGGGAAACCTACCAAACCCACACATTTCTGAAAACTAGACACCTCAGGGCTTCCAGGGAGGTATGGCTTGTGTGGATCCCCCAACGTTTCCTTACCCAGAATCCCCTGCAAACCTCAATTTTAGCTGAAACATCACTTTTTTTACACATTATTGTGTGGGAAAGTTGTGGCATCACCTGGCTCACACATATTTCCCACCACCCAGTGTTCCCCCAGGTCTCCCGATAAAAATGGTGCCTCACTTGTGTTGGAGACCCAAGTACCCGTGACAGGCAAGGGGCCAAAATGTAGTGAGGCAACATCAAAATTGCCTATCTCAAAACCAACTGGTTTTGCGAGGGGGTTCACCTGGGTTTTTGGCCCGTGCTCGGCGGCCATCTAGGGAAACCTACCAAACCCACACATTTCTGAAAACTAGACACCCGGGGGCTTCCAGGGTGGTATGGCTTGCATGGATCCCCCAACGTTTCCTTACCCAGAATCCCTTGCAAACCTCAATTTTAGCTGAAACAAATCACTTTTGTCACACATTTTTGTGTGGGAAAGTTGTGGCATCACCGTGCTCACACAAATTTACCACCACCTAGCGTTCCCCCAGGTCTCCCGATAAAAAAGTTGCCTCACTTGTGTGGGAGGCCCAAGTACCCGCGACAGGCAAGGGCCCAAAATGTAGTGAGGCGACATCAAAATTGCCTATCTCAAAACCACCTGGTTTTGCAAGGGAGGTCACCTGGGTTTTTGGCCCCGTGACAGGCAAGGGGCCAAAACTTAGTGAGGCAACATCAAAATTGCCTATCTCAAAACCAACTGGCCCTTGCTCGGCGGCCATCTAAGGAAGCCTACCAAACCCACACATTTCTGAAGACTAGACACCTGGGGGCTTCCAGGGAGGTATGGCTTGCGTGGATCCCCCAATGTTTCCTTACCCAGAATCCCATGCAAACCTCAATTTTGATGTCACATCAATAGGTTTTGGGTGCTTCCCTGCCACTGCAATGGTACTTGGTCCACCCATACAAGTGAGGTACCATTTCTATTGGGATACTTGGAGAAATGCAGGGGGGTTAGAAATTTGTTGTTACTTTCCGCCGTGTGAAAATTTGGGCACAATAATGCAAGGAAAATGTAACAGTCACATTTTGAGGTTTGCAGGACATTGTAGGTAAGATAACTTGTTGGGATCCACAAGAGAGACATCACCATGCACTCCCATGGGTGTTTAGTTTACGACAAAAACTACAGTTGTTACGTTATTCTTAAATGAAATGTACAGCTTGGCAAAGAGCCAAAACAGACACAGATTACTGCACAGCCATCTATTCCTCAAGCACACACACATACTGGTTGGATTTGGCACGAGGGCGAGTGATGGTTCAGTATATAAAATTGTATTAACAAGAGATTTCACAAAAATGAAATGCACTGTCAATAATTGAATGGACAAAAAACTGAACCAGTAACTCGCAGCTTGTGAGCTGTAAAGCCACTTAAAGGCACCAACCGCTTTACAGGCCATTCACACACCTTTCATACAAGATACACACAAGACCATTTACACCAGCAGGCACAAAACCAAGACATTATAACATTCACAAAAAAGCACAAGGTACACCCCGCTTGGCAAAAACAGAAAAGACACATTGTTATGCACAACCACCAATTCCTCAAGCACACATATATACTGGTTGGATTTGTCATGAGGGTGAGTGATGGTTCAGTACATACAGATGTATTAACCAGAGATTTCACAAAAATGAAATGCACTGTTAATTGAAAGGACGAGAAACTGAACCATTGCCTCACAGCTCGTGAGCTGTAAAGCCACGACAAGGCACCAACCTCTTTACAGGCCATTCATACACCTTTCATACGTGGGACACATACAAAACCATTCACAACGCCAGCTGCGGGCTCAGCACATTACAACACTCACACCAGCAGACAGCGCCATTCAAGGGCCCATCACTTTCACACGCCCACATTCCTGACACAGCAACCACACCAGCTCATGGATTGCGTTCAGTGGCGTTTGGCTAGCAGTGTGTGTAGTGACAAGCAGCTAGTCACTACTCACACACCGCCATCCAAGTGCCAGTCCACGCACATCGCCAGCCAAGCACCACTCCAAAGACACCGCCAGCCAAGTGCCAGTACAAAAACACACCGCCAGCCAAGCATCAGTCCACGCACACCACCAGCCAAGCGCCAGTCCTCGCATACCGCCAGCCAAGCACCAGGCCATGCACACCACACTGCCAGCCAAGCGCCAGTCCACGCATACCCCTAGCCAAGCGCCAGTCCATGCACACCACACTGTCAGCCATGCGCCAGTCTATGCACATCACCAGCCAAGTGCCAGGCCATGCACACCACACCACCAGCCAAGCACCAGTCCACGCACATCGCCAGCCAAGAGCCAGTCCATGCACACCGCCAGCCAAGCACCAGTCCAAACACATTGCCAGCCAATTGCCAGTACAAAAACACACCGCCAGTCAAGTGCCAGTCCACGCACACTGCCAGCCAAGTGCCAGTCCATGCACACCGCCAGCCAAGCGCCAGTACAAACACACTGCCAGCCAAGCGCCAGTACAAACACACCGCTGGCCAAGTGCCAGTCCACGCACACCGCCAGCCAAGCGCCAGTCCATGCACACCGCCAGCCAAGCGCCAGTCCATGCACACCACACCATCAGTCATGCGCCAGTCCACGCACACCACACCGCCAGCCAAGCGCCAGTCCACACACACCACAGCGCCAGCCAAGCACCAGTCCACGCACACCGCCATCACATTTAGGATTTTTTTTTATATAAATAAGAAAACACAAACAAATTGCAAATAGATACAAATCTACTAACACAAAAACTGAAACTAAATACACTACACAAATGCCAACCTTGAAACTGAACAAAAAATATTAAACAATAGAGGCCAGGCAGGTCGCTTTACCAATCATGGATGCTCCCAAAAATTATTTTGCGTGTGGTACATTCTAAAACAAGCAGGCACACACAGCCCAGGGTTAGAAGGACACTCGGGGCAGTACATACGAGTCTCCTTCTGCAAACCTCTTCACCAACAGACTCTACATCTCCTACTGGGAAAGTCTTTTGAGGGTATGGGAGGAATGTGATCAGGAAAGTTGCGATCTTTCAATCTAGCAACATCCTCCACCACTCCAACTCTAGGAACACTTGCCTGTTCCACTAATACAAGGCTGCCTATTATAGACTCCTGAAACTTAACAAAAGTCATCTTTGACAAGAATCCTGGAACACAACAAAAGCATAAAAGTTTGCCAAGTGGAAAAGATGGATAGCCAACTTCTTGTACCAAATGTAAGCCTTACGAAGAGCAGCGTAAGGTTCCAACCTCTGATCTACTCTGTCAACACCACCCATGTGCCTATTATAGTCTAAAATGCACACAGTTCTGCGCACTTCAGCAACCTGACCCCAAACAGTCACAGGTGAAGTGCTTTCATCATGGATGGTAGTCAGCATGTAGACATCTCTCCTGTCTGAAAACTTCACAGCTAGAAGCTCCTCGCAACGCAACGCACTGCACTGTCCCCATACAAGCTTTTGACAAACAAGTTCTTTTGGAAAACCTTTACGGTTAGAGCGGATTGTGCCACAAGCAACAGTGTCCACTTTGGCCAATTCCTTAAACAACCGCACACCAGTGTAGAAGTTATCTACATATAAATGGTGGCCTTTGTTAAAAATCCTCTTCCAAGTTCCCACACAATTTTCTCAGTCACTCCAAAAGTGGACGGACAACCAGGGGGGTTAATCCTGGATTCTTTACCGGTGTACACCCTGAAATTAGAGACACATCCAGTCCTACTGTCACACAGCAAATACAGCTTAATTCCATAGCATGCCCTCTTACTAGGAATGTATTGCCTAAAAACCAAGCGGCCATTGAACAACACCAAAGACTCATCCACTGCTATTTCTTTCCCTGGAGCATAGATCTCAGAAAATCGATCAACAAAGTGATCAAGGACAGGCCGAATCTTAAAAAGACGGTCACAATCAGGGTGATCTTGTGGCAACGCTAAACCATTATCGACAAAATGCATCATCCGAAGCAGAAGCAAATACCGATCACGACTCATGTCTGCCGGAAATATAGCAGTTGCCATCAAGGGACTAGTAGACCAATATGAAGACATTGCTGCTCCAAGCTGATCTTGATGCTGCTGCCTGCACCGTGGCCTAGGGGCACTTGTCATAAGTTTCAC
The DNA here is from genome assembly GCF_964204655.1 of Triturus cristatus. Taxonomy (NCBI): domain Eukaryota; kingdom Metazoa; phylum Chordata; class Amphibia; order Caudata; family Salamandridae; genus Triturus; species Triturus cristatus. The sequence goes on from NC_140584.1 coordinate 224,707,557, forward strand.
GATGCGTCATCCCATCTCACAGCACGGCCTTGGTCTACCAATGCCTTCAACTCCAGATCATCTGACGACAAATGTGCTTCAGCAATGACAACACCGCTGCTTGCACCGTGACCTCGCAGCACCACAACAAGCACTGCCCCACTTTGCACTGCAGCCCTGGTCTCACCGGCACTGCTGGACACTGTCACCAAGCCGCTTCCCGCACCATGACCTGAGGGAACCACAAACCCCCTCTCTGCTACGCACTGCAGCCCCAACTCCAGAGTTGCTGATTTCAAACTCATGGAGTTCAATCTGCAATGCATGTGACATGAAGGGCCCGATGACTCCTGCACCAACCTCTGGGACTGACACCAATGATGCCTCCCCTTCGGAGCTCAATGAAAGCTCCACACGCACTGCATTTCCAAGGTAGTGTTTGTGGGTCTTCCAGACACCTGAGCTGGCCCACGACCTCGCGTCGGCCTGAACTGTTGGATTTGTTTGTTAGCAATTAAGTGATAGCCCTGGAAGGAGTTATCGACTTCAAGGAACTGTCATTTAAGTTTTTTGCAAAATTCATATCTTTATGACTGTTGTGTTCTATGCAAATGCTTTACACATTGCCTCTGAGATAAGCCTGACTGCTCGTGCCAAGCTACCAAGTGGGTGAGCAGGGGTTATTTTAGGAGAGTAATCCCCTTACCATGAGTGGTAGAAAGAGTCCCTACTTGGACAGGGTACAAACCTGCTAAACAGAGACCCCAATTTCTAACATTTGGCACCAGTGAAAGGTAAGGTTCGAAGCTGTCAAGGTTCTCGTCATTGAGCAAGATTTGTACTGTGTCTTGTTTATGAGTTCTTGGCAAATAACAGGAATTCTTTCTTGGTTGGATTGAGCTTCAGAAGGGGCCGGACATGTATGTGTTCAAGCATGAATTCAAGCAGAGAGATGTAAGAGGCATGGGGTTACCATGCCATACTTCTACTGACCTGTGGGATGAGTGTGTAATTTGCTAACCCAAAGATAGTTCTAGGTTGTCAAGGTATGTTTTGCAGTCTGGTCTTTTTGGAAGTGATAAAAGACATGCATACATTTTCCAACCTCAATGAGGTCCACGTAGTTTCCCAATCTAAATAGGATGAATATGTGTATGCAGTTCCTCAAGGAGCAGAGGGTGTGCAACCCATTTGAATATACAGTTTTGCTAAACCATCAAATGCAATTTAGTCAAGGGAGTCCACCATGGAGTGGTGAAGGAGAAATCCAATGGAAGACATGATTTCCTTACGTTATGTGAGGTCTACCAAAAGGGCCTAGGAGTATCCAATCCACTGAATGGTGTAGCCTTCTATGTCATATTTCTGTGTCATATTATGTCTCTGAGGGGCAGATGCTGGAGGTAAATCCCACAAGACAACTCAGCTCCCAAAACCACAAAGCGAGATATGAGTCTTAGGAACAATGGAGGTGCATGCCACTGGATGACAACTTGCAAGACATCAAGGAATAACTAATCTACAATGCTCTGCCAGGACTGTGGTAGGTGTATCCCACTAGGAGCCACACTTCCATTAAAGAACACTGGAAAATAGAGTCAATGGGAATCGTCTAGGAGTGGCAGATGTGCAATCTGCTGGATCAGCTTCCCAAAAAATCATAATTTTCTAATGACTGCATAAGCTCTGCACAAGGTCGACAAGCTGCAATAAGGACAACCTGATGGCCAACTGGATTATTTTGGGGTTAGAAAGAGAAACACTATGTAGAAATCTTATCCTACTAGAGCACAAGTGCCTAGCCCTTGGATGTGGATTGGCAATCACAGGAATTTTGGAGGGTTGCTTTTCTTTCTTATGGGCTGGGGATAGCTAAGGGGGTAGTACTGCTGACTCAAGGCCCTGCATGCCATTCTACATTGAAACGGGGATGAAGTCATATAAAAATACCCTTAACTCTTTTCTTTACCTGGACACCTCAAATGGATTTTCTCAAATTGGAAGATAAGAAGAGAAAGGTTGCTGTCAGTGGCATGGCAGGTAGTGAAAGGAGGCGACGTGGCCAGGTGACTGGATATAAAATGAGGAAAGTCGTACCAGGCCGCAGGATAGGAATTATTTTCAGCATTTTGGTTTAGGAAAGCGAATAAGACTGACAGAACAATCCCAGATAAAGGAAGTTGACAATCTGCTGGCAAGGAGAACATGCGAAGAAGCAGTAAATATTTCAAAAATTACTGATAAAGCTCAAATCTATAAAAGGAATAAACAAGATATTATTCACAATAAAATGTAAGCAATAGGTAGAAACATTGAAGCAGTCAGTACTGTCACAGAGAACAGGTAATACGGTTTATCAAGTTTTCATGTTCGAACTATCACTGGCAAGTGATGTCCTTCACCTACCACCTTCAGGAGCCACTTTCATGGGACCCAGCACCCAGGTACATAATTAAGGGGTTGGTATGCCCCTTATGACCCCAGCACTGCCTTTCCCCTAACGTCAGCAGTAACAAAATCAGTGACAGGAACAGAAGCAGTTCATCCTTATGGCCGTCGGTGGGGGCTCCACTCACCTCGTTTTTTGTCAATTTTTTTAATTAAACTAATAGTGAATAATATTACATTACATACTATTAGTTTAATAAATAATGGAGTACACATATCGGGGATATGACTTCCCCTGGCATCTGAGACAAGAAACTAAATGCTTTTAAAGGTATGTATGTTGTGTGTGTCCTTGCAGTTTTTAGTGTATTTATGTAAGAGTGTTTGTATGCGTGAATGTGTATTCATGTGAAGGCAGAGTGTGTGTTTGTGTATGTGTGAGTGTGTGTGTATGTGTGAAGGCGTGTGTATGTATAAGCATATGTATGTGTGAGTGAAAGTGAAAGTGAAGGTCATGAGGCATGTGAATTCACTTCTGCTAACCCAGGCATTTTGGTGAATTGATGCCCATGCTAGTGAAAGGTTCAGGCACATAAGGTTCTGGATCAATTCTAGTGATGCGATCCGATGGTTCTATTTTGCAGCATGAAAGTGTAGAGGGGAGAATGTTTTTTATTATTGTCAATCAAATCATCGAGAAATCCTTTGGACACCCAATAACCACAAACAACTCCTTAAGGTTAGTTAATTTATTACAATGTCAAAAACAAGTGGACAATAAAGACACCTCAAAAGGAGGGTATAGAAATACATCGAAATCAGCATGAAACCAAATTGGCATATCCAGTTGAGACGCTGTAACATAAACAAGACAATTAGCTCAAGGAATAGGAAGCAGAGGATCAGAAACCATAAGTCCAAATTCCCCTGCATTGAGGGTTGGTGAGTAAAAAGCATTGATCTATCCCTACTCCAATGCTAAGTGGCATCCCTACTTCAGCATCTTCAGCTAGAAAAGATAAAAGGTGTCAGTCTGTGGAGTCTCCCTAAGAAGCCTCTCAACAGTTAATGAGTCATGTAGCAAAAAGCTACCGAGACAGAGCTTGCTCTAAGATGCTCTCTCTCTCTGAAGGCAGAAAAAAAGTGGGCACTTTTGCTACTTTGAACATCCCAATAATTCAGTTATCCTTCCCAAGAGTCTTTTCATGTCACGCCATCTACTCTGACTATGATCTTAGAGGTAGTTTTCCATGGGATAAAGGTGTTCTTGTTTTGCAACAAGATGTCCTTGGTTCACAAGCCTTCTCCTGTGTGAAGCACAACAGCCTTCATTTATGGACTCCAGTTTATGATGTAGCTTTTTCTATCCTTGCCTGACTAATAAAACAGAGACATTATTATAGCTAACAAAGGCGCTTCTTTCACCTGCAACACAAAATGTGAGAAAGAACACATTTCGCAGCACATGTGAAATTCAGCTATTAATTCTAGAGGAAGAGTTTCCAGGAAATGCATTTCAGGCCTACAAAATTCAGCTAACATAAGAAACCAGCATATGAACTTCACGAATTTGCATAGGGAAATATGGCACACTCAATTAATACATTTACCTACAAGTAAAATGACACGATTAATAAATAATTTTAGTACATGAATAAATGTTAATAGCACAACATGAACTCTTCACTAGTGTTTTCTGCTAGTTACATACACTTTCAACGTTCATTCTCCATGTTACTTTCCAATGACCTAAGCACATCACGCTTCAGGTTAATATGTCCAAAATCCTAACACTTCATATTATTACAACAAAGGATTATATACGGGTACGCTCTACACGTGTGATTATAATGCACTCATGCAACAAAATGCAATTTCCACTACATCACTAGTACCAGCAGAAGTTGGTCCTACGAAGAGGATTCTGGGATCGTGATCTGGTTGTAAGGGGACAAAGGTAATATTCCACCATGAGAAAGAGAATGAGGAGTCTGGACAATAGCAGAGGAAAGAACCACCGTAGTTAAGAGCAGCAAAGCAAGAAGGATGGAAAAAGCATACACAAGTGACAATCAAGGACAAGGAAAAGAGGCATCTAGGGCCTCATGTAGGTAAATAAATTTTACCGGTTCTTAAATACCGAGCCGTACCGAATCGGTAAATAAGAATCGGTAAGTTACATGTAGGTAAAAATTCGGTAACAGTTACCGAATCGGTAACATTCGGTAATTAAGAATCGGAAATGACCGAATCGGTAAATACCGAGGTGGTATATACCGAATCGGAAAATACCGAGGTGGTATATACCGACTCGGAAAATACCGAGGTGGTATATACCGAATCGGAAAATACCGATTCGGCATGTACGGATTCGGTAAAGAAAATCACATGACTTGACGAAACAGCTAATCAAGTGCAACGACAGCCCACCCAACAAGGAACTGGCCACACCCAGGCAGGTGTACAAAATTAGCCGAAGTGGCCACACCCAGGCAGGTGTACATAATCAGCCGACCCTGGAGAGGCTTGGAGTGCAGAGGAGAGGCAAGGAGCCGTTGCATGTGCGAGCGGGTAAACGAACAGCATGTCCAGCCAGAGAACACAGAAAGACGGAGGGGAAAGGAGGAGGAAGCTGAAATTTAGCCCCAAGGAACTCCAGGTGCTGGTGGAGGAGGTGGTGAAGCAGCACCACAAGCTGTTCGGAAGGCAATCCCTGCAAGTGCCTGAGGTGGAAAAGCGCAACATATGGCTGGCCATCCAGGCGCAGGTCAATGCTGTGGGAGTGACCCACAGGGACATTGAGGTACTCAAAAAGCGCTGGTATGACCTCCGGATTGTAACCAAGAGGAAGATGGGCGACATCCAGAAGGAGGCCAGCCAGACCGGAGGTGGAACCAACAGGGCACCTGCCCTCACCGAACTGGAGGAGCTGGTGGCGGCCACAATCGAGCAAGAGAGCGTCGTGGGACTTGGGGACGCCGACAGCTCTGCCAGAGCCGCAACACACCAAGGTAAGACGAAAGCACAGCAATGTAGCCCCCCCAACCCCTATCCCACATCCCCCAATTGTGAATCGAGAATCACACTGCAGTCCACACGTGTCAGTGCAGACAGGCAATGCATTCCGGGAGATGTAGTCAGGGCAACACTAACCATGACGTAAATGTTACAGGGCAACAAGGCATGTCACGCACTCGAGGCACAAGGAGACAGGGGACATATTGGAATGTGAAATGATTTATTGTGACGCATGCAATGCAGCCCTTCGGGGACACTGAGCCAATGTTGTATTTCTGTCCACAGATGTGACACCATGCAGGACAGGGCATGCTGCAGGAGAGACGGCACACCGGCCACATATATCGCCGCAAGCCAGCACATGTTCCGACCAGGGAGCAGGCCCACTGGCAGCCGCACCACCTACACAGCCAGCCTCGCCGCACACAGAGCCAGCATCACCTCACCCAGAGCCAGCATCACCACCACCAGAGCCAGCATCGCCACTCATGTTCGAATCACCGGCCACATCCCCGCTTGCAGGCTTGAGAATGAGGAGGCGTCCAGCAGCCAGGCTACGAGCCTTAGACACCTCGTCAGACGACAGCATGGGACCAGAAGACCGCACCGGGCCCCAGGAAGGGAGCCATGCCACTGTGCCCCACACCTCACAGGCAGCACAGACGGAAGCAAGAGGGCGCCGCAGGTCGCGTGTCCAGAGTCCACCAGCACCCACTGACGGCCATGGTGTCTTCTTGGGGCTCGAGGGCCAAATGTTAAAGCAACAGCGCCTGCAATCAAAGGCAGTCATGTCAGTCCAGAGGCACATGCGGGTGATGACGACAACATTAGTCAACATGGACACTAACATTAGCGGCATGGCTGCGGGCATTCGGGACATGTCCCAGTCTATCCAGCAGTTGTGCAGCAAACTAGATGCTGACATCGAAGCACGGCGCCAGGAACGCCAGAGAAGGGACACCACCAGCAGGGCACTCAACCGTCTGGCAACTGCGACTTCTCTACTGTGCCGGCGCTCTGTGACGATGCAGGAGGGCCTCACACAGTGCTGCAGCGACCTGTCTCGGGGGATGGTGCAGGTGACAAGTGCACTAGGGGTGCTATTGCCTAGTCAGGCGTCGACAACTGCTGCAGGGGATGCTGCGGGGAGCATCGACACCAGCAGCAGCATCACACCCCCCGTCCCAGAAGCACGCAGGCGCAGCAGGCGGCTTGGGGTTGGCTCCAGTGAGGATGCACAGGCCGTTCAACCCACCACTGCAGCGCGTATGCGCAAACATTGATGTTGCCCTGCTTTGCCACTTCCCATTGGGTGACGTAACCCTGGACATACTACTTGTATAGATGGTATATTGCCAGATTGGCCTGTTCATGTGTTCATGGCGTGGTGCCACATTAAAACTACGTCATGACTTCTCACAACTCGCTGTGTCCCCTTACTTTCTCAGAAATAGTTGGCTGTGATCTCTGCCCGTCTCTCTCTCCCATCGATTGCAGTTGGCACTCTAGCTGCGTTGCCCTCTGGCTGGCCTGACTCATCCTCGTTGTCCTCATAATATGTTAGTTCCACATCTGTCCCTTTTTTCGTGGCAAGGTTGTGCAGCATTGCACAAGTGGCAATAATCTTGCAGCAGGTGATGGGTTTGTACTGGCGTGCGCCTCCGCTCTTGTGCAGGCAGCGGAACCTGCTCTTCAGTAGTCCAAACGTGCGCTCCACCACATTGCGTGTTGTTTTGTGTGCCACGTTGTATCGTCTCTCACTCTGGGTTGCTGGGTGTAGGTAGGGAGTGAGGATGAATGACCGGCATGCATATGCACTGTCGCCTGGATGAGTGAAAGGGAACCATCAGTAACATGCCTCATGACACTATGATTTGCAGGTTTCAAGGGGCGTCACTGTTACTTACCTAGCAGGTATCCCTCTCCAAATTCTCCGGCACTCAGTCGTGTGTATATCCCACTATTCTGGAAGATGTAAGAGTCGTGGGTGCTCCCAGGAAACTTTGCAACAATATCTGTGATGATGTTCCCTGCATCACAGATCACCTGCACATTGATGGAGTGGGTGGACTTCCTGTTCCTGTAGATGTGCTCTGTATCAGCTGGTGGACAGATTGGGATGTGTGTACCATCAATACAGCCGATGACACGGGGGAACTGTGCCATGTGATAAAAGTCTGTTTTTGTTTTCTGCAGTGCAGCCTGTGTGTTGGGGAAGCTGATGTAGTGGTGCATTCTCTGCATCATGGCATCCAGAAACTTCCTGAAGAAACGTGACAGGCAACTCTGGGATACCCCACCCACCGCAGCTATCACCACCTGATAACTGCCGGATGCCAGCAGATGTAGGCTGCAGAGCACCTGCACATGTGGGGGTATGGCGTGCGCCCTTCTTATTGGCTGGTCCAGGCGTGGGTGTAGGTCCCTGATTAAGTCCATGATGGTTTCGGGGTCTAGCCTGTACCTCTCATGTATCTCTGCATCAGTCAGCTGGAATAGTGTGATGCGCTGTCTGTAGATTTGTTCCTCCCGTCGCCACACCCTCAGTCCTGCTGCCTGTAGACGTAGGCGCCTTGCAATGACGTACATAGCGGCCATGTTGTCCACACTGTAGCATTTTGGGTTTGCATTTATCCATTGTTGATGGTTACCACCTGCTTTTCATCCGTGTTAATTACCGACTCTTATTTAACGAATTTACAGGATTTCTTAATTACCGAGTGCTCCTACATGTCATTTTAAAATTTTACCACTTCATATTTACCACTTCATGTTTACCGATTCGTTAATTTTGTATTCGGTAAATTTGAATCGGTATTTTAGAATTCGGAATATATGAATCGGTATTTACCGCCTCATATTTACCGAAAAGTGGTTTTTGGACTCCTACATCTCACTTGTCTGAATACCGGTCGGTAACGGCATATTTACCGAAAATCGGCCGTTACCGACCGGTATTTGGCTACCTACATGAGGCCCTAAATGAGTCAATTGAATGAAATGCCCTCTCCCTCATTACAAACACAGTAGCATATCGGGTATTATTAAAATTGATTTGCATGCATGCAGTATGCATTATTATTGTATTTTCCTTCAAGTGCGTTGTAGAGCTCAATGCTCCTCTGTCTACCAACCTATACAGCCATAATACACCGCAAATATTTAAGTATTAGAATCTGACAAAAGTGGACAAAAACACTGCGTTTCTTTCCTAATATTGATGATTGCACATCCAAAACGACAGTAAACCATGTGGTTATCCTTACTGACACTCACTGAAAGTGGGTCAATAACAGAGTTAAAGCAGCTAGAACAGCAGGGATGTGGCAAAGCCCATAGAAAATGATACATCTTGAACAAATAGCAGGTTAGTTCTCACTGATATTCTTAATAGCAGCAACAAGTCCTATTTTTATTATCTCAAGCATTGATAAAAACACGGAAGTATTCAGAAGTGGTTCTTGCAAATGTGTGCGTGCCATTCTCTGCAAATATCGAGGTTTATGAAAGATCAGTCAGTGCGAGCTTGTTTATTGACAAATCCAGATGGTGCCTTCTCGTGGGAATTCTTGAAGCAGTTTTCTGGATTGGTCAGGCACCTCCACATCTCAACGTATATAATCGTTTCTCCAAGTTTCGTTTGTGAAAGAAAATACATGAAACTTCTGGCAGTGCAAGTGCAGTTAATGTAAAATAAACAAAGATAAAGAATGTGCGGGGTATCTAAATGCAGCTTAGCCAAGTGAGCTGTGAACATAAATATATCAAAGACAGCTGTTTTGCATTATTTTGGCTGTATTCTTTTGTAAGGCATTGGTTATTCATCATGTGTGTGATACTTTATTTCTGGTTACATTACGCCATATAAACATGGCTGTGTTAAACCAATAAGGGAAAAAAACAATCGAATAAAAGTCACACATTACTAGGCCATGGCCTGGTATCTTAAGAGAGAAAACGTGAACTTGAAAAGCTTCAGTACCAGCACGCCGAGCTTCTACAATATTCTGCAGAAAAAAATAATGTGAAAATATATTGAGATGACAACTGCGGTTCCCAGGAAGTGAACACTGCTCTTTAGTCTGCAATAAAGGACATACGATAAGTGGAGGTTTTCTCCAAAGTTCAAGACCAGAAGAGGCAGCAGACCAGGGAGTCCCCTCTCCTCCTTTGGATTCTGTAGTGACAAGCTGGCATGGTGCTTGGTGAGAAAATGTGCTGGGTCTGTGGTGTAAGGCGGGCAGGGTCCCTTACGAGACTTGCCAATCCAGTAATGTCTACGACTGTGCCAGTGAGAGGTGATGGCTGCCGGACAATGTGGAGGAGCCCTGCTACATACAGGCTGTGTGGACCAAAGACAGGATGCTCGCGCCTAGGCCTCCCTGGGACTGACAGGCCGGTAGGTGAGGGACAGTGGCCCGAAGAGATGAGGAAGAGCTGAGTCAGTGATGGGCTTGTGGGCGCAGATGTGCCAGGAACTGCTGCAGTTATTCTATCGATTTACACACGCATCAGTTCCCAGTAGAGTGGCCTCGATGAAGGACTCGTCCCGTCTCCTCTTAGGCAGACGGATAGCTATCGATAGCATCAGGGCGAGCAGAGGCTGGTGAGAAATAGCACAGTGTCCCATCCATTGTATTGTAGATGTGCACGACAAGAGATTTGGGGCCAGGTGTAACAACACATACAATTGTGATTCTCCAGCTATGAAGGTTAAAGAATCACGAAAAGATATGCACAAAACATCTCAATTATCAATTCCCAATGCCTTAGAAATCACAAAGTTTGTACCGAGACTCTATCATGGAGGTCTGTAAGGATGTGGTGTTTGTGAACGGTGACAGCACAGGCTGGGGATCTCTGAGAGGAGGTGGGCTGGAACACTAAGCCCCATTACAGACATGGCAAGCCGCATTACACAGAAAGAGGATGGAATCAGAAAGAGGAAACACAAATCCCATGATGTGGAGTCAGACATTTTTGCAGGGGAGGGAGTTGTGAACAACATAAACTGTTGGGCAACTAATCCCCTCTGCGTCTGAGGCCATACCAAAAATACGGCAAGGCATGCAAGAGAAAATAAATGAAGTTGCTGTAACCTGATACAGCATTCAAGAGATAAGGGAGCAGTGTTGTGACCTCAGGGCCAGAGCTAAGGGACAACAACATCACCATCAGGATAAACGGTTGAAAGAAGCTGCCAGCACTGGCAGAGACTCCTCCAGCCCTACTAGAGGACCTAATGGCATCCACCCTAATGACCCAATCACTGACAGGAGTCAGAAATGCCAACCACCAGGGGGCGCAGATTAGTGCAATGCCAAACCAAATATCTTCAATACTTAGGGGACTTGGGCCACAATCGTCACGATAGGGCCATACGATTACTGTAGGAAATGAAGCCCTGTCACACACAATACTATATAAAAATAGAATCCAGTTCTTGCAAATGTATTGCTGGTGAAGTGCATGATCGGAGTTGTTGTTTTACAGATAATAGGTGGGTTTTTATAAATAAGTTTTTATATTTGCAATGTAGGCATTACATTCTGAAAGTATTAGTTGTGTCAGTATCAGAAGCAAAATAATATTCCAGTATTATAATAAAAAAAATATGCAACACAGAATTCAATAGAACACTGTTCTATCAATGGAGTAAACACCTGAACACAAGGACGAGGAGGTGTGCTTGGTATCTGAGGAGGAAAAAGAAAATATGCGGGAGCCCAGTTCTATACTATCCATGACAAGACCACCGACGGTCTTGTTACCATCACATAGAGAACGTGAGAGCTGCTGCACAAACTCAGGAAACTCAACTTCACCCATAATTAACAAAAAACACAGACCCAATTAAGAACACAACTTCAGCACCAGGGATGCAACGAAGACTTGGAATAGGGGCAAGGCCTGAAAGTGGTGTAGATAATGACTCTGCCTGGGAACCTTCAATGATTCCTGCATAAAAATCAGTTCAACGCAATATGCAACATGGGTAAAAATTAGTAGCTTAGAAAAAAATGCAAGATGGTGTCAGGACATTAACTAAAGGGCAGAGGATCATAGCAAAAGAAATAAAGTCACTAACCCGGGCAGTGATGTATTTAGGTGGTGTCCTCAAAGAAAAATATTTAAGTCACGAATAGATGCCTGACATCTTTTAGACTGGAGAGAGAAGTTTGTAAGATCTGTAGAGAGTTTGGGTTGTGACAATTGGAGCTTTAACCCACAGAACTCTAAATTTATCGATCAAAATGGGACACTTCAGTCGTGGGTCAACAAGTTACGTTGGCACCAAGAAGCATGGTTTTGCTTGCAGAAGATGGGGCACCTCAATCTTAAGCAGTATGCATGTGGCTGATACATTAAATGTGTTTTGCATACAGAGCATAGTGACAGGGAAAGAAGGGTAAAAGGGTGGTACCTTAGGAGTGAGATCTGGAGTTGACAGAGTAAGGAGGAGATAAAGAGAGAGATAAAGAAGTTTAATTACAAAAAAGCATTATTTAAATGTTTTCAAAATTTGGAAAATAATTTCATGTGTACAATAGGAAGATAGTAATGCTGCCTTTTCTTGATTTTCTGTTTCTTTCTTTAGACATATTGTTGGTCACAAAAATGTTGCAAAAACGTCCTTATGAGCGTATAATATTTTTTATTTTACATTTTGTTGTTGATAATGAATTTTTTTAATGTAATTCTGTGTGCTTCTCTAGACCTTCATCCTCAGAGGCATCTTTGTCAAGGTCAATGGAGAATCCCCTTGTAGATGCAATGTTGTGCAAGACTGGGTAACAAGCATTGATTATGTAGTAGGTCCCGGGCACATACGGTTCAGAGACAGAGGGGTCCATTAGGATGTCGGGCGGTGGCACCACCGCGGTGCCGGCAGTGCAGAAAAATGCATTTTTCCACCCACGAGCAGCAGTCCTCGCGCCTGCCATATTAGTATGGCCAAACATAGCCCATTTCCTGACTGCTGCGGTGCGACGCGCACCGCCATCAAAGTGCGCCCGCCACCGCGGTGGTGGGAGCCAATGGAGACTCTTCGCTGTGCGGAATGACGTCCGCCCCGCTCCGCAAATTAAGATGAACCAAACAAGCAGACGCACCGCAGCAGAGAAACCACCCAACGAGAGACACCGGAAGCACGACAGCGGAGCTCGAAACCAGAGTCCCGGTCCACATCACCCGATCACGACCGTCATGGACCCAGCTCTGCACGTCTTTCCAGTGCTGTACCTGCTACATCACCAGGAACTCATGGCCCGCTGCGGACGCAGGTACGCAATAACACAACACATAAGACACAATACATGGGCTGACACAGGGTCCAAATCCACATCGGACACCCTGGTGGGGACAGGAACACATCCACAAGGGCACCCACACATCACCCACCTGCCACCAAGTCACCCCTCTGTATCCTGGACACACAGCTACCACCACCATGCAGCAATGTCCCGGTCACGTCACCGCAGCGGTGAACACAAGGAAATACATGCGCACAATGCAGAAGGCAGGGCCAGTGCCAGGCATGGGCAGGGCACAAAAACTACAGGGTCACACCCCTCCCACCACACACTAGCACACCCCATGAAGGCACATGCCATGTGCCCCTCCTGTGCACCCCATGCACAACAACAAGCCAGGTCAATACACACCCTGCACCACACAACAAACAATCATGTAGACAGACACTGCAGGAGTGGCTGCACAGGAACACACAACACACAGCAGAGTAGCACAGGGCCAGGGAAATGCACACACCACCACAACACCACACTCAGGGAAACTAAAATGAGGACAAGCATCAAATGAACACATACAAGGAACAAACATCCAAATGGATACACAGCCTGCTTAGTCACACATACATACCACAGACTGACACACAGACACTTACACACCCCACATGCCAACAGCAATGGAGCACAACAAATAGTAAAACCAAAGTGGGATGCACACAAATGGAAGGCCAAGGAGACACACAACAAGCATATGTACATCACATGCAAGAAAAGGAACAGAGAACAACACCCTCACATCATCAAAGCACACATGGCTGGTACAGGCAGTGAGGACAAACCACAGACATCACAGTACAACAACACAGGGAGACAGCAAGGCAAACCATGTAGAGGCACAAGGATGAAAGGAAGGCCCTGAGGTCAAACTGTAAACAGCCACACATCTATACAACTACTTCACAGGAGTACACCAGAAGCACCACACACAGGGACCATTCACACACCCCATGACTGACAAACACCAGTATCACACACATAACCCCCTCACACGAGCAGCACACAACACCAGTGCTAAACACATTGAAGGCTGGCAATACTTGCCAGTCAACACACACACACACAATAACACACCCTGGGGGTAGCCGCAAACATCACACACACACACAGGGATGCCACAACAAATGTCTGCACAAAAACAACACACAAACACATGACCCAACAGAAACACACACAGAACAACAAGAAGAACAGACATGCCCTGTGCAGCTAAACTGGGGAAAGGCAATGGGAGCACAGACACAACAGGAGGGCACAAAATCATCACTCAGGAACAATGCACAGACAGCATACCACAACACGCACAAGAAGTGCACCATCACCGAAAAACACAGCCACATCAAACAAACAACAGATGCACAGGCACAACAATCACACAGCAAAAACAGCAGGACATCAGGGGATGCACACCAGGCAATGACAAGGCAACATACACACACAGCACTGCATGCACAACAAGCAGTGTGTGCACACCAGGCATACCAGCCACACACAGACATCAGTGACAGAACAGCAACCCACACAACACCATACAGCACAGCACAAAGACAACAGCACACCCAGTAAGTGAAGCAATAACACAGACAACACACATACATCCAACAAAACACCAACAGATGCACAAGTCCGGGACACAAAGGTGGAAACAACTTGACCAGAGGACTGGGCAGTACACACAGTTGGACTGCATAGGGGCAACCATGACTGACAAACAGCACCAGCACAAAACATACAATCCATTGGGAAAATGCCCTGCATGAAACATTGACCCTGGGCAAAGAACTGCACCACAAAGCACAGTGTCACAAATGAAGTGATGGGGAGGCACCCTGTTAGAAATGGGATTTCTGGTTGGCTAGGGCTTGCGCCAAAGCCAGACAGAAACCACCACTCTAGTCAGGGCAAGGAAGTTACACGCCAAAGATAACCCCTGCTCACCCCCTTGGTAGCTTGGCACGAGCAGTCAGGCTTATCTCTGAGGCGATGTGTAAAGCGTTTGCGCGCGCACCCAGCAACAACACCCAAGGCCCACCACAAAGGAAACTCCCCACAAGGTATTCTATAAAAATAGCCTTTGTATTATACACAATACATTAGATAAAAACACACACTTTACAATGTGCCACCAGGCACGGGCGGAATTTACAAGGGATTATATATACAGGGGACAGGGCCACATGGACCACTGTCAGGAATTAGCACTTTTTAGAAATAGGAATAATACTGTAGTACAAAATAGAAAATGTAGCACACAACCAGTAACTACGTGTAACCAGAAAGTACTACCTACGCAACCCTAACCACCTTAGGAAAATATTGCGCAGGGAATCAGGACCTCACTAGCACCACCTGTGTTAGGGAGAAAACAACCACCTAAGTATCACAATACCTGTAGGGGTCTAAGCACATAAACACATGATGCATAACATTCAGAGGTGTAAAGCAAAGCACATGACGCATAACCACATTCAGAGGTGCAGGAAAGGTACCATGGCGCAAAAACTCACATTAGCCACTATCTGTGGCAGTCCCTGGGCCAACTGGCCTAGTAGGGGCAAGGACGCCCTGCGTCCAGAAAAGTCAGGGCGCGCCGGCGCAGGCTGCGCCAACCAGCGCGCACAAAGCACAACCTACACGTAGCAGTTGCCCACTAAGTGCTGGGCAACTGGAGAAATGCTGGGGCCAACGTTGGAGCCTCCCAGGGCTCTGAAACAAATGAAATGCCCCCTAGAGCCTCGCAGGCTCTAAATAATACTGTGCTCCTTCGTTGGAGCCTCGTGGGCTCAGACAGCTGGAAATGCCCCCCAGAGCCTTCTAGGCTCGAGAAATAATGGCCCCTTCGTTGGAGCCCCCCACGGGGGACTCGTGAGCCTCGCAGGCTCTGAACGACAATGGGCCCCTTTGAACAAGGCCCCCAGAAACGTGGGAGCGGCCCGCTGCCTTCCGGGGCCGCTCTACTGGTCAGAGAATGCCCCCGTATGGTGGAGGGGATAGGGAAAGGATACGGGGGAGCTCCTCACTCAGCCCCCACTCACCGGACAGACGCAGGACTCCTCACGGCGGGGGCGCCTCCTCCGGGGTAGGCGCGGGCTCTCTCCTCCTCACGGGAGCCCCGCCAACCACTGCTGCTTTTCCTCCCTACCTTCGGCGCCGCCCAGCGCGGGGTGGGCTCCCGCCTGGGTGGGGGACACGGCGCTTTTCCTCCCGAGTGCCCCGGGGCGCAGGGTAGGCTCCTGCCTGCTCCGGGGCTTGAAATTAGCCGTGAGTCGTCGGAGGGAGGCGGGGTAGGCTCCCGCCCTCCTGTTTCCTGTTCCGGATGTCCCGGAGTCCCGCCCCCGGCCTGCCTGACTTCCTACAAGCCCGGCCGCGGCGGTGATTCTACAACTCGGCAACCAGAGGGGTAGGCTCCCTCGGGATGATAGAACAATGTTTCGCGGGGTGGGCACCCGCTTACAGTTACAGCAATGTCCCTGGCAGGGTGGGCACCTGCCAGGAGACTCTAGAATCTGCAAAAACGGGGCAAACGCCGGGTGGGCACCGGCTAGCAGAAATAAAGCGCTCCTAGCGCTAGGGATCAAAAGGGAAAGCGCTTTCAGCGCTAAAGGCCAATAGAAGCTCCCAGGCGCTTTAGGGATACAAATAAAGCGCTCCCAGCGCTTAGGGGAAAATAAGCACAAAAGTCCAGCAAAGTCCTCCCCTGCACACAGCAAGGCAGGGGTGGGGGCAAGGCTGGACCCAGAGCCAGCTCACTGGGCCTCCAGGCAGGGAGGTAGTCCAAGTGGCGGTCCTCTGGTCCAGCGGCAGCAGCAGCAGCCCCCCTCAGGTAAGATCCTGGCAGAGAACAGTTTCTGTGGGGACACAGCCCCATTTTTATACATGCAAACCCTTTGTTCTGGGGTCAGGGTGAGGGGGAAAACCAGTCGCAGCTGGTTGGGGAGCACCCTTGATGTGCTCAGCCCCTCACTCTATTCACTGGAAGGGCTAGGGTCGTCAGTCGCACCACAGGGGGCGGGGCCAGCATTGTGTTTGGAAAACCCTGTCCTATTCAGGACCCAGGTGGACTCCTCCCACCCATCTAGCTGCTGATCTCCCCATTCACCACTGGGTGACTCATCCTGACACTGGGGAATCCCTAGCCCGTCACATGACATGACCAGCCAATCACGCGACAGACACACTGCACACAGAAGTGCCCACTTCTAGAAGTGGCACTTCCACACTAGGTACATGCACGCCGCACACATCATCGCGCAGCATTCACTCCCACGAGTCCGCACATACCAAACTCGGGCCTGCACACCCCACGCATCAGGAACTACTAGGGACACATACATTCCCCATGCATTCCTATGGGAGGGCAGGCCTATCTCACCACATGCACTCAGCGCACGCACGCACTTTACCCTGGGACACAGGGAAAGTGCGCAGAGACCAAACAATCACCATACCAAGTCACCAATAAAAAGCCAAAAAGTCCAGGGGTGAACCTGCCAGAAGGGCCAAGTCCAACACAACCCCCTTCCAGCCAAAACGCAGGGCAGACCAATCACCACCGTGATGGACTTCCCTGCTTGGGGCGATAGAACACGGACGCGGGCCCGCAACTGCATGGACACCCTCCGGTTCTACGCCACGGTGAACCCATGGAATTCTTTTTAACACCACTGTCCGGACCAACTGGGCTACCCCACTGGTACTCCCAAGCTGTCCGCGGCCAAGACCAGGCCCTAGGCCACCCAGGTGCCACTGGTCTTTGCCTAACCACAGAGTGGGGGGTAGTAACCCCTGGCACATAGCGGCCATTCTCCACTCTTCCTCTCTGAAAGACAGGACTAGACTGCCACTGGTTCTCCAGCCTAGGGTCTACACCCTCAGGCGGACCAGGAGTCTCAGGGAAGGCTCTCCTCCCCCTACCTCTTCTCCTAGGGTTCCTCCTCCTCTGGCGAGGGGTACACCTAGAACGCCATTCCAACCCAGGGTTTAACCCCTCAGGTTGTACCGGGGGCAGAGGTGGGCTCTCCCACCCTCTGCACCCCCTTCCAGAACCCTGCTCCCTACCAACTGGGGCGGTACCTCTGGAAGAAGAACTGGTCGGGACGCTGATTACAGACGTCCCACCCTTCAGGTCAGGCTGATCCTGAACCTGGCCTCCCAACCTCCGGCCTAGAACCTTTGGTGGAATAATTGCCTGGCACTCCAGGACTTCTGGGGATTTCCACTCCATCCCCCTGAGGCTATCAAAGGACACATACGTCAAGCGACTGTCTGTCTGGCGCTGATCTCCCGTCCCCTGTCCACCTGACAGTGCGCGGAGATCCCCCAGAACAGAAGTGGTGCCACCCTGGTCACTACACGGGATCCTAGCCCAACTGGGTAGTCCCTGACCCACAGGCTCTTCCACTGGGAAACTCATCCCCCAATCACTCCTCACACTGGACTCCTGTACCCTCCCTACCGGAGCGGTACTGCCAGACTCTAGAACCACAGGAGCCCTGGTTACAGGTGCTCCAGGTCCTCTACTCACCAGGACATCTCCCTCAAATGGGCTAACAGGACAGCCTAGGTCCCCGACTTGGTGTTCCCTCATGGAACCATCCAAGTCCTGAGGCAGGGTTTCGTACGTCAGGGGACCCTCGGTCACCCTCTCACTCCTGCTCCACTGAGCCAGGCGGTGAGCCCCTACACCCTCCTCGCTATCCTGGGACCTAGCTGGGCTACACTGAGCCTCTTCCACCACGCTGGGCTGGAAGATACCTGACCCACTACTTTTGGAGTCACTCCCTAATGACTCTAGAGAACCTCTAGCCCTTTCCCAGCGCTCTGCCTCATCCGCAAGGTCAAATGGCTCAGCCAATCCACACCCCAACAGGTGTTGGCGCAACCCTGGCACACAACAACTGAGCAGGTGTTCTTTGAGAACCAGATTACACAGTATATCAAAATCACTTGCTGTGGAAATCCAATCAAACATTGCCTCCTCACATCCATCCACAAACTCCTCCCAAGTCTGGTGAGACAGTTTCCTACTGCCCCTGAATTTCAACCTTAACTCCTCCTCCTGGGGAACAGGTACCAGACTGGGGGAACTGGGACTGGGATTTCCTACACTGGAATCTACATCGCTACTACCACTGGACTCAACCCTCCCTGGGGAGCCCAGAAAATTAAAACTGCGCGCAGGGGATAGTCTACCCTCCAGAGCTACTTTGCCTCTGGTGGAGGCCCTCTCAGCCTCCTCTACCCTCTCCCGCGCCAAGACCCACTCAGTCTCTCGCTGTTGCTTCCTGGCCTCCAGCTGCGCCATAGCCTGAGCATGCTCTAACCTGAGCTTCTCTAACGCCAGCTGGTGCTCCCTTTCTTTCCTCCTATCTTCCCACTCCTCTGGGGACAGGGAAAGGGATGAGGCGCTGCCTCCTACGCTGGACCCAGCACGGGACGCCCTACCTATGGGGTCCTCACTCTCTACTGGCGTCCAGGTATTGTCATCCTCTACCTCCTCTTCTGACTCTTCCTCTGTACAGTACCTTTCTAACTCCTGCCTCTGGCGCCAAGCTAGCTCATAGGGATCACAAGCAGGCTCCATTCTGGCGGACGTTATGGTAACAATTATACAGGGAACCTAGGGGTCTGAGTTTCACACAGGAGCACAATTCACAAAAAGATTCAGCAAGCTCTCTAACCCAGAGAACTCACACTCACTTGCCTAGTGCCACACACCATTCATCCACACACACAACCCTCCCCTCGGACTGGTAAGGCAGTTTCTACCACCCCTGATTCCTCAACCTGACCACCACGTGACACAGGTACCAACTCTGGGCGCAGGGCGGGGGACAAATGTACAGGACACTATTACGCTGCCACCACTGGATCCCACCCTCTGGTGAATCCAGAAACACAAAATGCACTAAGGGGGATGATCTACCCTCCCGAGCTAGGGACACCTAACTCACAGTGCACAAAAACACATTTCCAAAGAAATGACAATTAAAAACAATTTTAAAACAATAATCCCTATACCATGTGATTTATCTAAATGCAGAGTTTTGTAGTGCGGCCAGTTGCCGCTGCGGTACAGCGCAAACGCAAGTCCAAATCCCACCGCTGATCACCAATGTTAGAAATGGGATTTCTGGTTGGCTAGGGCTTGCGCCAAAGCCAGACAGAAACCACCACTCTAGTCAGGGCAAGGAAGTTACACGCCAAAGATAACCCCTGCTCACCCCCTTGGTAGCTTGGCACGAGCAGTCAGGCTTATCTCTGAGGCGATGTGTAAAGCGTTTGCGCGCGCACCCAGCAACAACACCCAAGGCCCACCACAAAGGAAACTCCACACAAGGTATTCTATAAAAATAGCCTTTGTATTATACACAATACATTAGATAAAAACACACACTTTACAATGTGCCACCAGGCACGGGCGGAATTTACAAGGGATTATATATACAGGGGACAGGGCCACATGGACCACTGTCAGGAATTAGCACTTTTTAGAAATAGGAATAATACTGTAGTACAAAATAGAAAATGTAGCACACAACCAGTAACTACGTGTAACCAGAAAGTACTACCTACGCAACCCTAACCACCTTAGGAAAATATTGCGCAGGGAATCAGGACCTCACTAGCACCACCTGTGTTAGGGAGAAAACAACCACCTAAGTATCACAATACCTGTAGGGGTCTAAGCACATAAACACATGATGCATAACATTCAGAGGTGTAAAGCAAAGCACATGACGCATAACCACATTCAGAGGTGCAGGAAAGGTACCATGGCGCAAAAACTCACATTAGCCACTATCTGTGGCAGTCCCTGGGCCAACTGGCCTAGTAGGGGCAAGGACGCCCTGCGTCCAGAAAAGTCAGGGCGCGCCGGCGCAGGCTGCGCCAACCAGCGCGCACAAAGCACAACCTACACGTAGCAGTTGCCCACTAAGTGCTGGGCAACTGGAGAAATGCTGGGGCCAACGTTGGAGCCTCCCAGGGCTCTGAAACAAATGAAATGCCCCCTAGAGCCTCGCAGGCTCTAAATAATACTGTGCTCCTTCGTTGGAGCCTCGTGGGCTCAGACAGCTGGAAATGCCCCCCAGAGCCTTCTAGGCTCGAGAAATAATGGCCCCTTCGTTGGAGCCCCCCACGGGGGACTCGTGAGCCTCGCAGGCTCTGAACGACAATGGGCCCCTTTGAACAAGGCCCCCAGAAACGTGGGAGCGGCCCGCTGCCTTCCGGGGCCGCTCTACTGGTCAGAGAATGCCCCCGTATGGTGGAGGGGATAGGGAAAGGATACGGGGGAGCTCCTCACTCAGCCCCCACTCACCGGACAGACGCAGGACTCCTCACGGCGGGGGCGCCTCCTCCGGGGTAGGCGCGGGCTCTCTCCTCCTCACGGGAGCCCCGCCAACCACTGCTGCTTTTCCTCCCTACCTTCGGCGCCGCCCAGCGCGGGGTGGGCTCCCGCCTGGGTGGGGGACACGGCGCTTTTCCTCCCGAGTGCCCCGGGGCGCAGGGTAGGCTCCTGCCTGCTCCGGGGCTTGAAATTAGCCGTGAGTCGTCGGAGGGAGGCGGGGTAGGCTCCCGCCCTCCTGTTTCCTGTTCCGGATGTCCCGGAGTCCCGCCCCCGGCCTGCCTGACTTCCTACAAGCCCGGCCGCGGCGGTGATTCTACAACTCGGCAACCAGAGGGGTAGGCTCCCTCGGGATGATAGAACAATGTTTCGCGGGGTGGGCACCCGCTTACAGTTACAGCAATGTCCCTGGCAGGGTGGGCACCTGCCAGGAGACTCTAGAATCTGCAAAAACGGGGCAAACGCCGGGTGGGCACCGGCTAGCAGAAATAAAGCGCTCCTAGCGCTAGGGATCAAAAGGGAAAGCGCTTTCAGCGCTAAAGGCCAATAGAAGCTCCCAGGCGCTTTAGGGATACAAATAAAGCGCTCCCAGCGCTTAGGGGAAAATAAGCACAAAAGTCCAGCAAAGTCCTCCCCTGCACACAGCAAGGCAGGGGTGGGGGCAAGGCTGGACCCAGAGCCAGCTCACTGGGCCTCCAGGCAGGGAGGTAGTCCAAGTGGCGGTCCTCTGGTCCAGCGGCAGCAGCAGCAGCCCCCCTCAGGTAAGATCCTGGCAGAGAACAGTTTCTGTGGGGACACAGCCCCATTTTTATACATGCAAACCCTTTGTTCTGGGGTCAGGGTGAGGGGGAAAACCAGTCGCAGCTGGTTGGGGAGCACCCTTGATGTGCTCAGCCCCTCACTCTATTCACTGGAAGGGCTAGGGTCGTCAGTCGCACCACAGGGGGCGGGGCCAGCATTGTGTTTGGAAAACCCTGTCCTATTCAGGACCCAGGTGGACTCCTCCCACCCATCTAGCTGCTGATCTCCCCATTCACCACTGGGTGACTCATCCTGACACTGGGGAATCCCTAGCCCGTCACATGACATGACCAGCCAATCACGCGACAGACACACTGCACACAGAAGTGCCCACTTCTAGAAGTGGCACTTCCACACTAGGTACATGCACGCCGCACACATCATCGCGCAGCATTCACTCCCACGAGTCCGCACATACCAAACTCGGGCCTGCACACCCCACGCATCAGGAACTACTAGGGACACATACATTCCCCATGCATTCCTATGGGAGGGCAGGCCTATCTCACCACATGCACTCAGCGCACGCACGCACTTTACCCTGGGACACAGGGAAAGTGCGCAGAGACCAAACAATCACCATACCAAGTCACCAATAAAAAGCCAAAAAGTCCAGGGGTGAACCTGCCAGAAGGGCCAAGTCCAACACACCCACACATGGAAACCAAGGGGACAGCTGACACCAAAGTAAAGTGTACTGCATGCCAGTAGGGGACATGGCAGGAGTGTGCCATACACAAAGAAAGGGAGTCCAGACCCACAATGGGTAGGCATCTGAAGCACAGATAGGGGATGGCATGACAACACACACAACATGCCACACCGGAGGCAAGAAGGCACCAACTGACAGCAAGGCATAACAAAACACAACCACAATGGCAGTGTGGAACAGCAGGTCTGCACAGTCCCCACAAACAGCCACCAGACACATGGATGTGCAACAAAACACAACACTGACTCGCCAGTCACACACTCTGCATACTCACAAGTGACAAAAGCAACAAGTAGGAGTCAGACAGAACAGCAAGGACACACCAACACACTGCACAGTCCACTACATACAACTCACACATGTGCATGCAACCACATCCACAGGGCTGAACATTCAAAACAACAGGCATACAACTCCTGGGTGACACATGTGTAGTTCACATTGCAGGGGCATGCACACATGAAAACTCCCCACAAACTCACCCCCTCCACACCGTACACCACCTGACCCTCCAAGAGCACACATGGAAAGTAAGCCATGGGACTAGGATGCCTGGCCATCACAAGATGACCACACACATACACCACTGGGCACACATAAAGGAAGAACACACATACATGATGACCCTGGACAACCTGCCTGCAAAACTGTGTGCAGAAACCCACTCTGTGCCGGCAGTGCCACCCAACCTGACATGTGTACAATATAGCCAACATGAATTAATCAAGTAAACAACAACTGCTGCACATTGTAAAATTACACCATTGCCCCCACAAGTGTCTGGTGCAGGAAGAACTGAAGACCCCGTCACCCGAGAAAACTGATTCTTAAGTGAGCCCACATTTTGACCATGTTGAAGTGGCACACAGAGCATGTGGCACAGTAAACCATATACACACAGCAAAATACCATTATTCAGTAAGGACACTGACAAAATAGACAACAGGAGCAACTGTCTTTATTCACATATTGCACAGATAGTCACCATGAGAAGAGAAGAGCAAGGCACAAAATGCAGAGCATGTCCATGAGAAGCTGCACAGGCAGGGGGCACACAGCAGTGAATGACAAGGCCAGTGGGCAGGACAAAGTGCAGACTGAGTCCATGAGAAACTTCACAGGCAGAGGGCAAAACACAAGGCCAGTGGACAGGACAAAGTGCAGACTGAGTCCATGACAAGCTGCACAGGCAGGGGGCACGCAGCAGTGAACGACAAGGCCAGTGGGCAGGACAAAGTGCAGGCTGAGTCCATGAGAAGCTGCACAGGCAGGGGGCACACAGCAGTGAACGACAAGGCCAGTGGGCAGGACAAAGTGCAGACTGAGTCCATGAGAAGCTGCACAGGCAGGGGGCAAAACACAAGGCCAGTGGGCAGGACAAAGTGCAGACTGAGTCCATGTCAAGCTGCACAGGCAGGGAGCACGCAGCAGTGAATGACAAGGCCAGAGGGCAGGACAAATTGCAGACTGAGTCCATGAGAAGCTGCACAGGCAGGAGGCACACAGCAGTGAACAACAAGGTCAGTGGGCAGAACAAAGTGCAGACTGAGTCCATGAGAAGCTGCACAGGCAGGGGGCAAAACACAAGGCCAGTGGCCACTACAAGGTGCAAACTGAGTCCATGAGAAGCTGCACAGGGAATGTGTGCGACTGTACCTCTCCATGGTCTGCGGCCCATCCTGAAGCATCTCGGGGCCCCTGATCTTCACCTGAGCCCACTAGCCTGCTTGTACTGACTGCAGGTGGAAGGGGGGTCCCCGGTGTCCAGTGCTCCATTTTGGGGTCTCTGTTGCCTCGAGAGCACTCGGCTTCATCACGGGGAAGATCCGGCAACAATGGGCATAAAAAGAGTACTGAGTAAACAAAGGAAAAGCGGCGGCCATCTTGGATTGGGGCACTACAATAACAACAACAACATAACACTGCATTGCCCAGTGATGAGATGCTGCTAAAGAAGTGTAAATTAAAATAAAATACATTAACCATAAACAGTGGGAAAAAACAACAGTGAAAAAAAAGGGAAGGTAATGAGTATCCCTAAGGCATATGGGCCTATTGAAGAAGATCCAACACACAGGTCCCAACAACACTGTTAAGGCAGCGGCACTCTCAGAACAGCCCTAACCTCCATCAATGCCTACACCAGACAGATAAACAGAACTATTGAAGAACTATTGAAGAAGGTCCAACACACAGGACCCACAGCACTGTTAAGGCTGCGGCCCTCTCAGAACAGCCCTAACCTCCATCAATGCCTCCACTAGACAGATAACAGACCTATTGAATAAGGTCCAACAAACAGGGACCAACAACACTGTTAAGGCTGAGGCCCTCTCAGAACAGCCTAACCTCCACCAGACAGATAACGGACTTAAGCTATCAATGAATAGCTGAAAGAAGGAAGCAGTGAAGGTAGAAAGACAGACAATAGGGATAGGGAAAATAAAAGAAGAAAAGAAGGAAGAGAGAAAGAAGGAAGAAGGTGAGAAGACGAGAGAGGAAAATAAATAAATACAAATAAAAATTAAAAAAATATGGAAATAAGCTTACAGCCATCAGGTTTCCATGCCTTCGCCATCTCCTACCCCCCCAATCTATAAAAAAATGCAGCCAAGAAACATAAACACAGGATACTGATAAGTCACCGGGAGACACTGATTTCAGACCCTTATTTCTGCACCAACAAAGGCATGCTATCGAATGACCTCATCTTCCACACCAAAAAAGGTGCACAATGGAGGAACACCCTCTACTCCATGCTTCAAATCTCCAACACCAAAAATACCCCTCACGCCCTCAAACTGGCGGTCACAGCCTCGGACTTCTGCAAGGCGAATGCCACCATATCCATATACAATAATGGTAATATCCTCATACAAGCATCTAATAGCAATCTAGCACTCATAGACAAGATCTTTCCTACTCTCAAAAGAGCAGCAAACAGCAAGAAAAACTCTCTCCCCGACACGACTCCTCCCGTTTATCCAGAAGACACGCAAAATCTGTTACTTAATCCATTAACGACATCAAGGGACCCTATATCTCGCTCCACCTCCAATGACCCCTACATGTCCCTAACAACTGACTCACACTAGGGCCCCCAGGTCCAGCTCAAACAGTCATAAGCTTAGATACCAACCACCCCAATGCAGGCACACACCTGACTCACATGCCGACCAATGGAGAATGCACCAATCGAAACTCCACCACTGACATCCCAATCGCCCACCCAGTGGGAGAGCTATCTGACAAATCTCCTCTTGACTCGACATTTACATTGATCCCCGATCATCCCCTAACGCCTTCGACGCCTTATCCACTCATCCAAAATCAACATTCAACGACCATACCCCCTTCCCATGCAGAAGCACCCCCCTTTCATGTTATCACCTCTTAAGTCCATCCCTCACATCTACTCTGACTCACCAACTACCCTCCTTACTCAGCAAACCCCATCAAAACCTAATAATGATATCCCCACTCAACTTGACATCTCAACGCAACCAGGCCTTACTGAAGGTCATACCACCACTATACGGGAACAAACGTCCACACACTTAACTAAGTGTCTTCACCATGACTGGACTGCGAGATTCACGAGTTAACCATAGGCCTAGCCCATCTCAAATGCAAAATCTATCATCAATCACCAATGAACTCCTAACCTCTAATAAAGCTACTAGCGACACCGTGAACCGAATTAGTCAGCAACAAGATACTTCACCATGAATCCACACCCAGACTATTCAACACAGAATAAAATACCCTCCCCCAATGACCCAGATCGTCCTATGAGGGCTATGGATGGCCTATCTGACAATGAGTTACATGAACTTCTCATATCGTACAACAGCCATAATGACAGTAGCAAGTCTTTAGGTTGCACTATCCAATCCATTCGACCCAACCCCTACAAAGAACCCACTCACAATTACAGATCCATAATTAGGGAAAACCTTACAAAGGTCAACATATTGCAGTCTACCCTCAATCACTCGACTAGCAAACTAAAGTGTGCACTTATCAATTGCAGATCGGCTAACATACATGCTACAGTCATTTATGATCTCATCCTCTCGAATGATCTGGACATCATCATCCTCACTGAAACATGGCTACAGAGCTCCTCTGTCCCATCCTTGACTTACTGGTCCACCGTAGTCATAATATACTTCGCCTGGATAGAACTGAGAAAACTGGAGGGGGGTTAGCCTGCATCTATCGAAACACAATCACAGTTAACCAAACAGACGCTACCTCCCTATCCTCCTGTGAATATCTCTGCACCAACATCTCTGACGACAAGGGCATCATCTGTAAACTTCACATAATATACCACCCCCGGGTGATAATCTGAAGTTCATTGATGAACTAATGGAAGTCATTACAGCCAACGCCAACTCACAAGCACCGCAGATCTTTCTGGGAGATTTCAATCTCCATTGGAACAATACTGGCAATCATGATGTAAACAGGCTCAAATCCTTTCTGTCAGACCAGGATCTGTCCCAATTCTGCGACAGCCCTACCCACAACAAGGGGGAGACATTAGACCTCATCATAGCAAAAACAAACACTATATCACTAGAATCCATCTCCCCATGTGACTGGACTTATCACTACAGCATATTCTTCTCCATCAACAGTGAGGTAACTCCAAAACGAAGCCAACCTACTAAAACAAAACAATGGAAAAGGAATATCCAAAATATTAATCCCAACGCCTTGGTATCCCAATGCAATTCCGCCCTGATCCCCTCAACAGACATGGCTGATATCCAGGATCTCACAGACTTTTACAATGCCACTATGCTTGAAATCCTTGATAACACAGTGCCCCTCCAAGAAAAAAATGTCTCCACAAAAATTTCCAAACGATGGTTCAATGAGAAGCTAAACTCGGACCGACGCAAGTTAAGACTAGCTGAGCGAACATGGAAATCAACACCCTCCACTGATCACCTATACCAACTTAGAGCGCTGAGAAATACTTACAACAGAAAAATCTTAAAAGCTAAAGCAGACTTCTTCAAAACACAGCTGAACCTAGCCATTAACCGTCCCAAAAAACTATTCGAAATCGTAAAACAACAAGCGCGTAACTCTCCAAACGTAGTGGAGCTAAGCAACCCGGCTACCCCTGACTGCGACGAGCTTGCCAAATTCCTCCTACAAAAGACTAGAACCATTGAAAATGACATTCAATCCAAGAAAGAACCCCAACAAACTACTGAGGATGAGCATTTGCTTCATACACAGATCAAGGACCTTTTTAACTTTCCAATTGAAGCTCCAAAAAACAATGCCAACTGGCACTCCTTCTCACCCATCCCGGAACACGAAATCTATAGCACCCTGTTAGCGATCAACCCTGCCAATCATTTCTCCGATCCCCTACCCCCAGCCATATTCAAAATGATAAAGACCTCTATTCTACCCCTATGGGCAAAAATTGTTAACACCTCTATGAGGCAAGGCTCCATACCTGACAGCCTTAAAATAGGGCAGGTCACACCGATACTAAGGAAAGCCAACTCCCTCTCCACAGACCTCAACAACTATCGCCCTATATCCAACATCCCCACTCTGGCGAAACTATTGGAAAAATGAGTACAAATTCAACTCTACAACCACATCGAGAACTTCAACCTGCTAAACAAACACCAATCCGGCTTCTGTCAAGGCCACAGTACCGAATTAGCACTCACCCACATAATGGATGACATTTTAAAAATGTTAGATCATAATGAATCGTGCCTATTGATACTCCTGGACCTATCTTCCGCTTTCGACACGGTTAAACACGGCAATCTACTGTCCCTACTTGAACGAAGAATGGGCCTAACCGGTCCAGTGTTACAATGGTTCACCTCCTTCCCAAGCAACAGAACCCAAAGAATCAAGATGAAGCAATCATTATCTCAACCATCCATGGTCACCCTAGGAGTTCCACAGGGATCAGCACTATCACCAATCCTTTTTAATCTACTCATGGAACCCTTCGCCAATGCTCTGAATTCTGCAAACATTCTATATCACCTATACGCGGACGACACACAACTATATATGAAAATCTCCTCACCAGACCACTTAATCTCTCTCAACGCCATTCTTCATAATACCCAAAGCTGGCTCAATGGCAACCACCTCATGCTCAATGCCAAGAAAACTGAATTCCTCCTCATCTCCCCTCCCAATCACACACCCAAGATAGACTTATGCCTGAAGCATCTAACTTCCTTCAATTGCGCCCCACACATCATTGACTCCGCAAAATTCCTGGGAGTCACGATGGACAAACTTTTAAATATGCAGGCGCAAATCTACAATGCCACCAAGGGAGCCAATTATCAGTTGAGTATCCTAAGGAATCTTAAACCCTTCCTCCCACAGGATGATCTAAAAATGGTGGTACAAGCACTAGTACTACCGAGACTGGACTATGGAAGCACCACTCTATGCGGTCTTCCTTAATGTAAGCTAGCACCGCTCAGGGCATCACTTAACGCTGCGGCCAGGCTGGTCACTGGCTACCCTACGAGGCGAGAATACAACTAAAGATCGCCTGCATGACACATAAAGCCCTACATACCATCACCCCCAGCTATTTAGCACAAAAGCTGGAACGGTTGGGCGGATGCAGACATTCGCGAAGCTCGAGCTCACTACTACTGAAACCTCAATCCTTCCACAAAAAGAAAACTGGATGCAGAGCTTTCTCAGGTATCGCACCGAGGATTTGGAACACCCTTGCCCCAAATGTACGCAGAATCTCTTCCTTTGCCGCCTTCAAAAAAGAAGCAAAAATTTTTCTAATGAACAAATTAACACCCTAAAACTTTAACTTTCTGATGACTTTTGCCACTGATTGTATCCAGACACCAATGTCTACCTCTTTTGTATTGTATGCGATTTCCAATTGTATGAAAAAAAAAAAAGAAGTGTGTGATAACAGTGTACTGTAAAGCGCTCTGATACCCCCGTGGGTCATGTTTGCGCTATATAAAACTTTATAAATAAAATAAATAAAAATAAATGGTCAGCAACACAGTCAGGGGGTAACAATGTGCAGTACAGGCCCACCTGTGTGAGAGAAAGGTGTGTGGGGGTAACTAACGCTCAGACTTGGCTGTCAAGCAACCTGGGAGCTGGCTGTGTCTTGGGGACTGTCGGGGCACCTGAACGGGGAGAGAGCGGAACAGCTGAGGTAGAGCTATCAGTGGCTTGGCAAACCGGAGGGCTCCTTGGACCAGGTGGTGTAGTGGCACATGGAGGCGGAGTCTAGGTGGTGGGTGAATCTGCCTTGGAGCCCTTCCTAGGTGTACCCTTGGCATGCACCACCTCCTTGGTGGACACAGACACTGTATGCTTCTCTTTGCGCGATGCTTTAGGGGCAGGAGAGTCCTTGGATGGGGATGCCTCTGAGGCATGTGTGCTTGAGGCCTGCTGCTTTGCTTTTTGTCCACTGGTGTCGCCTGACGGGCTTTTCTCCCTGCGCTCTGGGGTGGCTTTGGTCTTCAATGAGGATGGTGTCTGCAGCCGGAACCGCTTGGGTTGCTGCTGCTGTGTGCTCCATGTGCTGTATTGTGACTGTGATGTATGTGGACCGTGGTCACTATTGTCAGACGTGGCCACTGCCAGGGGGGTGGACAAAGGGACCGGAGCTGGACTGTGAGTATGTGCCTGTTGAAGGGCAGACGTCACTGTCGATGAAAAAGCCTGGACTGTCCGGTGCAGCTCACCCACGTCAGAATGTATGCCCTCCATGAAAGCAACCACCTGGGCCAATTTTTTGTCGTGTTTAATCAAGGCATTGAGGAGAGCTGTCTGGCCTACACACAGCTGGCGCAAAAGGTCCACAGACTCAGCACTGATGGCAGCAGGGGAGACAGGGGCAGCGGTGCCAGGGGTGAAGGACACTCTTCCCCTCTTACTGAGGCGGACGTGGGCAGCACCAAAGGAAGTGGCTGGGAGGGTGGGCACTGGCCGCTGTGTGGTGGAAGACGATGCAGAGTCCCCGTTCCCTGTGCCCTCCAACATGGATGCATTCCCGCTGGCATCAGATGATGTGGTGCTTTGCGTCTCAGCCTGGGATTCCTCCAACCGACTCCTGTCCCCCTCTGAGGCGCTGGTGACATCTGTATCACTGGGCTCCTGTGCAGTTGTTTCACCCCCACTGGTGTCTGTCTCCTGTCCCTCCGTGAACACAGGAGATGCTGCATGAGAGAGAGAGATGTAGAGTCAGGTCAGTGACAGCAACAGAACAAACATATGCAAGCAATGCATTACAAAAGATGACCACATCTACATGTTGCACACCACCCTGTGCAATCACATCGTGCCAACTCACTATATAGACTCAAACAGTGCATGGAAACTGGACACTCAGGCATGAGTGAGCCATGTGATGACCACACAGCACAACACCCTGCTTGTGGCTCTGTTCAACCAGACACACAACTAGCTCTGAGCACACCTAGGGACATGATGGTGGCACACTAGTAGGTGCCAATGGCAGATCTGGATGGAACAGGAGGGGACAACACAGACCCAGACTACAACATGACAGTCCACAATGGCCATTAGCCCATACAAGTAAATACAAAAGAATATTTTAAACTCATTTAAATTTTTATTACAAAGACAATTTTTTTTGTGTTTAAAATATTATTTAGAATAGTTGGATTAGAAAACTGTTTTTGTATTTATCATCAATGACATTTATATTCATCTTCAATGATATCTGATCATTTGTACAAGAAACATATATTACATATAGTACATTATTACAAACAGTATGTTCATAAATTTAAACAACCCCACAGCTAACAACACATATACATTCTCACCATACTCACTACTGCATACGTTCATCAGTCATCCTCATACTCATAAAAACAACATGAGATTCACTACTGTAGGACCTTAACCACAATCATCCCAGAGGAGTGGTCCTTGGAGACACAGTGTTATCAGAAACAGTCTTATTATCTGTTTTTTCTCCATCTAATCTTATTGGACCTCCTACAGTAGTGAATCTCATGTTGTTTTTATGAGTCCTTCAAACGTGCATCCAGCTCAGGCTGGGTCACTGCCAAGATGCGCCCCATTAGTGGTGTCATGCTGCGCCGTTCCAAACGCCCAGTGCGAGGAAGCAGCCCCAAGGTCATCTCCGCCATGTTCTTTGCCAGCTGGCTGATGTCGTCCCACTTCTAGTGGCAGTGGGTGCGCAATCGGTTTGAGACCCCCAGAGCTCGAACCTTCGCGGCTGGTGTACCTTGAGCTGCAGGCATGGGAGACAAGAGGGGGAAATGATTAGGGATACGGTGTTATGTACCAACAGCCATCAGTATAGCAGCAAGATACAAACTCATCACATATCCAACGATATGTCTATCAGAGACTAGAGTACATCTCACATGGTACATCTGCATGAGAAAAGCTGATGTGAATGCTTGCAGGTGTGAGGGGGAACACAGTCCCTGCACATCTCACACACATGCAGGGTGCCAGCACTGGAACCCCTATGTAGCCTGCCCACATCCCCAAGCCATTGTTAGGTTGAGCAACACAAACAACACATATCAACCCGGGGGTGTGACCCACTGTGTCCAGGATTGCGCAGTCCCAATGTCCCTGCCCTGTGAATAGATAACTGTGTCATGGATGTCAAATTGAGAGACATGATCTCACAACTACAAAATGCCATTCACAAGGGTGGTTGTGTGCAATCTACAGTGCTGAGATGGCCAATAGCTGGAGTGCAATGTGAAAAGACTGATGTCATACTCTGTAAGTGAAGTGATGTGTCCTTGTCTTTGTAGACGGGGACTGTGCTGCCCAGCTGGGCTCACACTGAGATGGACTACAGGGGCACACACAGCCATCCAGGAAAAGCAATCACTGTCCTGACTACAGCATGAACAACCTTCTGTGTCACTGTATGGCTGACAACACAACACAGGTCACTCATGCATACATGTGCCTGGAGATAGCATGTCAGGTAGTGCATGACACTACCCCACACTCCCAGGCACATACTGCATCAGTCCAACAACATGTGTGACCCCCTGCCCTACCACCCCACTGTTGACGACTTACCACAACATTTGGGGCACCATATAGCCATGGGTACTGTGTGGGCACCTCGTCCACCAGGACCTCCAGCTCCTCGCTCGTGGAGGGACTGGCACGGATCTTCTCTGTTCTGCCATCACTGTGGACATGAGACAACAGCGGAGGAATTGGATGGTGAGGGGTTACAGGCAGCAGTCCCTGGAGGCAGCAGTAGGTGAGGGGTCTCTGGCAGCAGGCTCTGAAGGCAGCAGCAGGTGAGGGGTCTCTGGCAGCAGTCCTTGGAGGCAGCAGCAGGTGAGGGGTCTCCGGCAGCAGGCTCTGGAGGCATACGAGTGCTGCTTCATGACCAAAATTTGTGTACCAAGGAGCGCACTCCTCCCTCATCCTGATCAGCGATCACACTCAGCCATAGTGTCTTTTTTCGTTGCGGTGTCTGCCATTGAGCCGATACCGATTCCACACACCTTAGCGAGTGTGTAGGTAAATTACCTTTTTATTTTTTCACCATCCACGTGGCATCTTTCACTTTGCCACTCACTGCACTCACTGGTCCTGACGAAAGCCCCTTACACCCTGACGTGGGCTGAAACATGTAGACCAACCACATAGACAACTATTAGAAACTAAACTCTTTCGTAGTTGCACCACATAGTTTTATTTTTAACATATCCTGAGCCGCCATTAATAAACTTTCCCCGGCAAGGACTCTCAGAGATATTTTTAAACTTTCACCACACCACACCTTTGCACCACACCAGCTCCGCTGTAGTCAGGCATCGTAGCACAACCGGGGGGCATTCGACCACCCGGTTGGGACCCCTATGATGAAGCATGACATCAACTAGGTTGGTGTGTGAGGGGTCTTTTTACTTACCTAGTGGGTTCCCAAGCACTGCTTGACAGTGATTGTACCAACACTTCTGGGTTCGTCCAGCTTTGATTAAACTACCACTATAGAGCTTACCATTGGCTCTAGGGCAAGCTCCATGGCGGGGACACACTGCCGGGGCCAGGCGGTAGGTACCGCGATATAGGTGCCATACATTGACACAAGGCACCGCGATTTAGGCAGTGGAGCATGCCCACCGCCATTGCCCCATGTCTCCATGCCTATCACTACTGCACTTGTGTGAATAGGGGTGCTGGTGACACACTGCCGGGGCCAGGTGGTAGCTACTGCAATATGGATGGCAGAGCATTGCAACCGCCATTTACCCATGTCTCCATTCCTATCACTACCGCACTTGTGTGAATGGGGGTGCTGGTGACACACCGCAGGGGCCAGGCTGTAGCTACCACGAAATGGATGGCGGAGCATTGCAACTGTCATTTACCCATGTCTCCATTCCTATCACTACCGCACTTGTGTGAATGGGGGTGCTGGTGACACACCGTCGGCGCCAGGCGGTAGCTACCGCGATATGGATGGCAGAGCATTGCAACCTCCATTTACCCATGTCTCCATTCCTATCACTACCGCACTTGTGTGAATGGGGGTGCTGGTGACACACCAATGGGGCCAGGCGGTAGCTACCGCGATATGGATGACGGAGCATTGCAACCGCCATTTACCCATGTCTCCATTCCTATCACTACCTCACTTGTGTGAATGGGGTGCTGGTGACACACCGCCGGGGCCAGGCGGTAGCTGCCGCAATATGGGTGCCATACAATCGCAATGGCCAGCTGGCAAACATCAACAGTGTACAGTGCCCACATGGTCAATGGCACACCATTGTGCACATGATGCCAATGTTCCATATACTCCACTGATCGCTACACATGCCATGTTTGTGTGTGTGATTTTGTAGATTGGCCTGTACTCACTCACATGTCACTTATGGATTTGATGGTTGGGTGGGCAGGACAGTGTTGTTCTGGACTCTACAATGTGTACCCATGTCAATGTGTTAAGGTGCAGTGACAATCACAGCAATGCTTGTCTTAATGAATGATGATCCATTTTGCATTGCCTCTCATGTCTGCTCATGCATATATTCGTCATTCATGTGCCAACGGTTGTCATTGTGTGGTGGATGTGTGCCAGGTTGTAATGACGCATTAAGGTGTGACAGGTACAGCAGCTAGGTATGAGACAGTGGGTTTGAGTTGTTGCACATATGCTGGATGCTATACTCCCAGGCGTGCCCATGTGAAATGTGGCCATCTCCCTATGTGCATTCACATTGACCAAGGTGGTGTTTGAGGTATTTGTCTTGTGTAAGTTGACAAGTGTGCCCTTTGTGTAGCTGAAGGTGTCCCTACATGTAAGCTGGTCTGTAACTCAATATTGATGGCAGTCATTGTTGTTGTGTCATCCAGAACATGATATGCTGTGCACATCGCATGATGTATTGCATTGGCATGTGCCCACTATCATCTCAAATAGGAGGAGGCCAAATTTGATTCATCACTTGACGGTGCTGGAGGACATGGAGGATGTTGCGATCATACGGATATGCCGTCTGGATAGAGCCACCCTGAAAACCCTTTGTGATCTGTTGGAGCCCCACCTGCAGCCTCGCCTGACATATCCAACAGCTTTCACCCCTACTTATAAGGTGATGGCGGGCCTGCATTTTTTTGCCACTGGATCATTCCAAGAGACAGTGGCCAGCACAGGAGGGATGTCACAACCGATGGTCAGCATGGTGCTGCATGATGTACTTTCCGCCATGATGATATACAAGGACAGATACATCCATTTCCCCAGGGGTGCTGAATTGCCAGCTGTGAAGGGAGACTTCTATCCCCTTGGACACATCCCCAATGTTGTTGGTGCCATTGATTGCACCCATGTCGGGCTTGTGCCATCACAAGTCAGTGAGCACATTTTTAGGAATCGCAAGCATTACCACCCCATAAATGTGCCGGTGGTGTGCCTGGCAGATTTGATCATCTACCACGTGTGTGCCAAATTCCCAGGCTCGGCCCATGACTCCTACATCCTGCAGAACAGCATTGTGCCCCAGCTGATGGCTAATCTGCTTCCCGAGCGTGCATGGATTGTGGGTGAGTATGCCTAGTCGTATTGCGTGCTGGGTGTGTGGGCTGCTGCCCTCAGCCTCAGCAACATTGCAATGTCTATTTGCGTTTGTCATACCTAGGTGACTCTGCATATCCCAACCGTCCTTGGTTGCTGAGCCCACTGAGGAATCCCAGGACCCCAGTTGATGTCTGCTGCAATGAGGCACATGGGAGGACACGTCGTGTGGTAGAGCATACTTTTGGTCTGCTCAAGTCACGTTTCCGCTGCCTGGACAAGACCGGAGGTGCACTGGCATACTCACCCGGGAAGGTGTGTCAGATTGTAGTGGCATGCTGCATGCTCCACAACCTAGCCATTCGCAAGGAGATTCCCCTGCTCCTGGATGAGGGTGAGGACCCAAGGCCCCAGCCTGCAAACCAACCCGTGTCCAGTGATGAGAACAGTGGAGAGGAGGAAGGTGTCGACCTGTGTGAACAGCTCATCACACGCTACTTCACTTGAAGGTGGGTGACAATGTGCAACATACACATTGTATGCTGATATTGCTGTTGTCATGAAGGGGCATGTGAGAATTGTAACAGCAGCTAGTTGTAGACCCAGCGGTGTTTGGCAATGTTTCTGGGACAGGTCATTTGGGAACGTCTACAGGACGCGTATGTTGAGTCTTGTTACACATTATGACATGTGCATGTTGGGTTATCCTGATGGTAGGGGTTGTGTGATGTCTGTGATGCCACGCCCAGACCAGTGAAAGTAGTTCTGTTGTGTTTCCCTAGGTGCCTTCAACTTCTCCTTGCCTACATGCAGCCCATGCACCTGGTAGATTGTGATCATGTTGAAGGCTGTACATCCTGCAAAAAAGACAGAGCAGACACAACGACATGTGTAAGAATATTTTATTTGCAATGGCAAGATGCGAGGGGGGTGGACATTTCCATTGGGGGGTGGGGTGGGGTGGGGTGGAGCAGTGAGTTGACAGTTGTGGTAGATGAGATAATCGAGTAGTCATCACATTGTTGTGGTGACCCAGTCCAACAGACAGATGCCATTTGTGAGAAGGTGGCCTGATATAGGCTGTCCACTAGTTCTATTCGGCACCTTGTATCAGTCCAAACAACCCCTAACGGTGAATTGGTTAAAGACAACCTTTATTGAAAGTTATCCTGGTGGTAGCTATGGAGAACAGCCTTCAGGCTAAGTCTTGAAGGAATGTAAAGCAGCTTGTTTTACCAGTCTATAATCTCTTGAATGATCAAATGAAAATATACAAAATATAAGTATTTAGGATAAAGCACGCCCCTCTAGTCTCTTTATGAGACCGGAGTTCAAAGTACTTTGTTTACAAGTTAGCAATTATCAGTAATAGCACAAATACACATTTGGGCCCTAGGGGCTTACCAAACCATATACCAAAAAAGTGGTATAAGAACCACAACTGGGATAGACACAAGGCCTAGAGCCTGTAGAATCGCTGGGACCCCAAGGAACCACCCAAGGTAGTGACACAGAGGACCCACGGGGACTGTATGCAGTGTGTGAACGCGACCGCAGATTCCCGTTAGCTTCTATAGGCAATGTCGCGGTTGGAAATTTAAAGATTAACGACACTTAGAATCGAGTCAGGACCAAACCCTTTTGGACT
The DNA here is from genome assembly GCF_964204655.1 of Triturus cristatus. Taxonomy (NCBI): domain Eukaryota; kingdom Metazoa; phylum Chordata; class Amphibia; order Caudata; family Salamandridae; genus Triturus; species Triturus cristatus. Next base: position 224,744,817 of record NC_140584.1, read on the forward strand.
TAAGATGTTTTAGGGCTAGCACCCATGGGAGCACCAGAGTACTCGAGTTACCACACCCAGGGAAGCCGGGTGCATAGGTGTCTTTTGGTGTCGGGTCGCGTCGTCGATTGCAATGGGAGCCTGCAAAGAACTGCTGCTGCCGTGAAGAGGAGAAGTGTCCAAAGAGATCCAAGCCTGGATCTAGGGTGGAAGAAACCTGAAAGCAGAGGGGACAGAGTCTGGGTCACTAGCCAGTGACCAAGGGCAGGATGGACCAATGCCCACAGATGTCGGATGCTTCAGGTGAGTTGATGGGTGTCTTGACTCTTCAGCCATGAGCTCCAGGAGGCGTCGACGAAGTCCACGAGCTGGATTCGAGCTGTGCCACAAAGTCTGTCGATTGCTGTGGTATCGGCGACCAGAATGGACCCAACAAGCCTTGGCAACGGCAAGTCACTGGAATTCAGAGAAAGAACTGTGGTGCAGACCAGCAAGGTCTGAAGGACTCACCCAGCAAGAGTAAGTCACGACACATCTGGAACAACCAGGAAAGCCCAATTAGAAGAGGAGTTGCCTTCATGGGGACCTGCTAGCCAACGGGCTAGTGATCGCGAAGGAGCCTCAAGTGGTCTCACTTGAAACTGGCCCACGGGTCACTCGTGGAGTGGAGGCCAACAATCTTTGGTGCAGGAGGTGCGCAAGGCTGGGGCTACTCGGAGCCCAAAATACAACTTCAAGGAGGACCAGTAAGATAGTGTTGCTTCAAAAGTTTGCAGTGTCCAGGGGTCACGGTTCCACATCACCCATGATAGCCACGGGCCTCAGCTTTGCTGTGGACTCAGGGAAGCCTCGGGAAAGTCTGGAAATCCACCTCTGGTGATGTAAAGACTTCAGCGTCCGGCAGGAGCTTCAGCGATGCAGACCGGTCAGTTGCTTCTTTGGTGCCTGCCAAGCAGGGGAGTCACTCCTTGACCCCAAAGGAGATTTCTTCCATCTTCTAGTCGTGATAGAAGATTCTAGTCGAAGGTCCAAGATATATGTTGCAGAGTTTCGTCCAGGGTAATCTAAAGTCGCTAGGACTGGGTTCCCATACTTAGACTAAGTTTGGGGGTTGGACATTCTCTAGGGACCCACCTATGGGAGGGTTTGGAAAGAGGGGTGGTTACACCCATTTCCTTTGTTCAGTTTCATGCCAGAGCAGGGGCAGATAGCCCCTGCAACCGGTTTGAACTGGATTATGCACCGGGACACCAAGTGTGCCCCCAGTGCAGGACTTCAAAGCACCAGAGAGTGCTCCCGTCCAGTCCCAATACACATCTGCCTGTCTGGGGAGGTGGTTACTCCTCCCTTCAACAGGAAACCTATTGTCCAGGCCTCCCCTGCCGGAGTTTCGGTCAGCAGCCAGAGGCCAGACCCGTGTCTGTGGCAGAGGCATCTATTTTGTGATGCCAGGGCTCAGGAAAGTCCTACTGGGTTAGACCAGTGTGAACATGTCTCTCCCTCTAGAAGGGTGGAATGCTATTTACACCGCCAGAACTGGCAGGGGGTAGTATTCCAAAGCGTTTGACACCAAACACGATTTGCTTTGATGCAGCCATTCCAAAGTTAGCATTTACCGCAAGGTTATAATGCACTTAAGAGTATATGGTATGGCTGTATCACAGAACAGCCATAAGGACGGATTTCCGAAAGCTGCAGAGGGGCTCAGCTCATGCTTGGGTACCCTCTAACACAAAACCAAGCACTCTGCCTTCAGGCTTGTCAAGGCCTGCCATAGGAGTGACTTATAGGTTTATATGTGTCTGTATATATATATGGATATAGGTAGTCTATACCACTGTAAGGGGTGCAAGCACACCCTTACCCAGGCTGCAGTAACAGGCCTGTGGTGCAATTTTGGAGTGCTTCCCAGGGGTGGCATAATACATGCTTCATCCCCTGGTAGGCCTCTAAGGTACCTATGCCCTAGGTTCATAGTATACCATATACTAGGGGCTTATAAGGCACTCCAGAATCCAATTAGATATGTACCCAATGTACATGCAAACCATTTTAGAGAGGAAGCAGCTAGGCTGTGGTCCTGATTAGCAGGGCTACAGCCAGACTAAGGTCGAAAAACAGTGAAACACCAGCAAAAAGTGGGGGTACCCATGTGAAGCAGATCCTACTCTCCTACACAACACCCCCCCAAACGCAGGGACATTAAACTAACCTTGACCAGTTGAGTCTTCATGATCTAAGTGGAAATACCTAGAGAGTCCATCTGCATTGGCATGGTTACTCCCAGGTCTATGTTCCACTGTAAAGTCCATCCCCTGTAGGGAAATTGACCACCTAAGCAGTTTGGGGTTTTCACCCTTCATTTGTTTTAGCCATAAGAGGGGCTTATGGTCTGTCTGAACGAGGAAGTGAGTACCAAACAAGTATGGCTTCAACTTCTTCAGAGCCCAAACCACAGCAAAGGCCTCCCTATCAATGGCTGACCAACGTTTCTCTCTAGGGGTCAGCCTTCTGCACATGAAAATTACTGGCTGATCCTGACCTTCATCATTCAATTGTGACAGTACAGCCCCTACCCCCAATTCAGATGCATCAGTTTGGACAATGAACTTCTTGGAGTGGTCAGGACTCTGCACAATGGGAGCAGTGCACATGGCCTGCTTCAGGTCATCAAATGTCTTTTGACAGCTAGCTGTCCACTGAACCTTTTTGGGCATCTTTTTAGAAGTTAAGTCATTCAAGGGTGTCACTATTGATCCATACCCTTTGACAAATCTTCTATAGTACCAAGTCAGGCCTAAGAAGGCTCTCACCTGAGTCTGGGTAGTTGGAGCAATCCATTCCATTATGGTTTGGATTTTGCTCTGCAATGGATGAACCTGGCCTCCACCTACAAGGTGGCCCAGGTATACAACCTGACTCTGCCCTATCTGGCACTTAGTAGCCTTGATAGTGAGGCCTGCCCTTTGCAGGGCCTCCAAAACATTCCTCAGGTGGACCAGGTGATCCTCCCAGGTGGAGCTAAAGACAGCAATAGCATCTAGATATGCGGCCCTAAAGTCTTCCAGGCCTGTAAGGACTTGATTCACCAACCTTTGGAAAGTGGCAGGTGCATTCTTCAAACCAAAGGGCATTACCACAAATTGATAGTGCCCACTAAGGGTAGAAAATGCTGTCTTTGGCTTTGCATCATCAGCTAGTCTGATCTGCCAGTAGCCAGCTGTTAGGTCAAATGTGCTTAGCAACGTGGCTGAGGCCAAAGTATCTATTAGCTCATCTGCCCCAGGGATGGGATGGGCATCAGTCCTAGTGACTCCATTGAGACCCCTGTAGTCTACACAAAACCTCATTTCTCTTTTCCCACCACTGGTGTGAGGTTTGGGTACCAGGACTACTGGGCTAGCCCAAGGGCTAACTGAGGGTTCAATCACACCCAGATCCAACATCTTTTGGACTTCTGTCCCTATACAGTCCCTGACATGGTCAGGTTGCCTGTAGATCTTATTCTTCACAGGTAGACTGTCCCCAGTGTCCACTTCATGAGTGCACCAGGTGTTCTGACTTGCAGTCAGAGAAAACATATGTCTAAACTGGCTGAGAAGGTTTCTGCAGTCAGTTTGTTGCTGAGCAGTGAGGCTGCCTGCCAAGGCTACACCATCAACTGACCCATCATCAGGGTTCTGAGAAAGCAGGCCAGGGAGTGGGTCACTCTCTTCCTCCTGTCCTTCATCAGTAGCCATGAGCAAGCCCATGTATGCCCTGTCAACATATAGTTTAAGTCTGTTGACATGAAGTACCCTATGGGGACTCCTAGGGGTTCCAAGGTAGGTAACCTCCCCTTTCTGTTCAACAATTGTATGGGGGCCACTCCATTTGTCCTGGAGGGCTGCTGGGGCCACAGGCTCCAACACCCATACCTTATGTCCTGGCTGGTAAACAGTCAGTATAGCCTTTTGGTCATGCCAGACTTTTTGCAGTTCCTGGCTAGCCTCAAGGTTTTTGTCCACTATGTCTTGCTTTGGGGGCTTGAGAGGTAACTCCCATCCTTCCTTCACCAAACACAATGGACCGCTGACAGGGTGTCCAAACAAAAGTTCAAATGGGCTGTAACCAACCAACTTTTGAGGCACCTCCCTGTATGCAAATATAATGCAGGGCAAGAGCAGGTCCCATTTTCGCCTAAGATTCTCTGGGAGTCCTTTGATCATGCCCTTTAAGGTTTTGTTGAATCTCTCAACTAAACCATTGCATTGTGGGTGATAGGCTGTGGTGAACATGTAGTTCACTCCACACTCCTTCCACATAGCAGTCAAGTAACTAGACACAAAGTTTGTACCCCTGCCAGATACTACCTCCTTAGGAAAGCCTACTCTTGAGAACACACTTAAGAGAGCTCTTGCCACTACAGGTGCTGTAGTGGTCCTTAGGGGAATTGCTTCTGGGTACCTCGTGGCATGATCCACCACCACCAGTATAAATCTGTGCCCAGATGCTGTTTGGAAATCCATGTGACCAACAATGTCAATCCCTACCCTTTCAAAGGGTACTCCCACCACAGGTAGTGGTATCAGGGGGGCCTTTGTAGTGCCACCTGCTTTGCCACTCGCTTGGCAGGTTACACAGGAGCGACAAAATTCCTTTGTGTCTTCAGACATGTGGGGCCAGTGAAAGTGAGGGACAATTCTGTCCCAAGTCTTGTTCTGGCCCAGGTGTCCTGCTAGGGGAATATCATGGGCTAGTGTCAATAGGAAACCCCTAAACTTCAGAGGTACAACCAACCTCCTGGATGCACCAGGCTTGGGGTCTCTACTCTCTGAGTATAGGAGTCCATCATCCCGATAAACTTTATGGGTACCACTAGCATTCCCAACAGTCTCATCAGCAGCTTGTTTTCTGAGGGGTTCAAGAGAGCGGCAGGTTTCCTGCTCCTGGCTCAGATCAGACCTGGAAGGGCCCCCCTATCCCCAAGAACTCAACCTGGTAAGGTTCAAGCTCCTCTAGGACAGTTCCTTCTTCAGGCTCAAGATCATCTCCCTGAGGAGACTGATCAGCATTCTGAGTCAGGTGGGAAGGCTCTGCCTTAACCCTACTGCTTCTCATCGTGACACTTGCTCCTGTGTCCCTGAATGCCCAAGCTTCTACTCCATTAATCAAAGGCTGCTGTCTGTATTTGCCCAAGTTACTGGGACTCACACAGGGGGACATATTCATGCCCCCATCACAGACAAGCACAGCCTGAGTTGTAACTCTGACTAGGCCAGAGTCCATCTCAGAATCCAGGGTCAAACCTACTACACCATTATTCTGTGTACTCCCACCACCAATTGTAACTGCACTAGGGGGAGCAGGTGCCTTAGGGGCATTGGTGGTGGCTGCAGTATTTTCTTTGGCCTTGGTGCAGTCACTGGTCCAGTGAGTTTTCTGCTTACAGATTTTGCACCAAGGTTTCTTTTGGCCTTGCCCTTTGTTTGCCTGTGAATCCCCACCTGAAGAAGATTTTTGGGGATCTTGAGAAGACTTCTGGTCTTTACCCTTATCCACATCCTTGTCAGAGTTCTCAGAATCTTGCTTCTTTGGGTCACCACCTTGGTTCTGTACCTTCTGCCTCACCCTGGTTCTGTCCCATTTGTCTGCCTTCTTTCCCAATTCTTGGGGAGAGGTCAGATCAGAGTCTACCAGGTACTGGTGCAACAGCTGATTTTGACAGTTATTAAGAATCTGCTCCCTCATTATCAGATTGTAGAATCCTTTGAAGTCACACACTTTACTGCCCAATAACCAACCTTCAAGATCCTTAGCAGCACAGTCAACAAAGTCAATCCAGTCTTGATTTTGTGCTTTTTGGGTGTCTCTGAACTCTAACCTGTATTGTTCAATGGTTAGGCCAAACCCATCTATTAGTGCACTTGTAAAGACTTTGTAATCATCAGCATCCTCTTCTCTTACAGTGAGGAGCTTACCTCTACCTTTGTCTGCAAAGGAGAGCCATAAGATTGATGCTCACTGACCTTGAGGGACCGCCTGTACTTTACAGGCCCTCTCCAAAGCAGTTATCCATTTGTGGATGTCATCCCCACTCTGGTAGGGAGGGACAATCGTATTTAGGTTTCTATGGTCATAAGACCTCTCCCTATCTCTAGGAAAATTGCTGCCACCAAGGGACTCTAGTCCCTCCTTTTTACTAGCTCTGTAGAGCTCTAGAGCTTCCCTATCTACGGCCATCTGCTGCTTTCTGAGGTTGAACTTACTCATACTTCAGCAACCTCTCCTCTCCTGGGAGGTTTCCCTTCCTCTGTGAGAAAGAGACAGGGGTCCCTATATAGGAGTTAGACTGGACAGATCCCCTCGACAGAGATCTATCCCTTCTAGCCCTATTTTCAGGTCTACCTGGAGGAATAAAGGAAGGAGCATTATTGTCATCCTCCTCATCCTCATTCAGGAAATCTGTGTTCACCCGATCCTGATTATTGTCATCAGTCTGGTCAGCATTAGAGGTAGCGTCAGGGTAGTTTCCACCCCTAGGCCCACCCTCACCTGCTGCCCCACCCACACTGTCTACCCCATCAAGCCCACTAGGACCTGTGATATCATCCAGCTTAAGTATCTTTATGAGATGCTGGGTGGATGGGTTTTTGCCTGTCTCCAGCTTCCTAATGGAACATAAGGCCCTATGCTGAGCAAAGGTGAGATCCTCATATTTATAGGGAAGGAGCTCACTGGTTCCTTGTAGGGACCCACTGGTTCCTGGCTGACTAGACATTACTAATGTGGTGTGGTGTATTGCACTACCTACACTAGTGTGGCCTACTAAACTCTCTTGAGTTGTAGAAAGGGTTTGCTATCCCTTGACACACAACTCTAAGTTCAGTAGAACTTACTGTAGCTAAAGTTAATATTATATGTACCTAAGGTACCTTTAGTGGTTTTCAGTTCATCAATTCAATTGAGATTATCTGGTAAAACAATGGCAAGCTGGAATCCCACCGCTGCCACCAATGTGAGAAGGTGGCCTGATATATGCTGTCCACTAGTTCTAGTGAGCACCTTGTATCAGTCCAAACAACCCCTTATGGTGACTTGGTTAAAGACAACCTTTATTGAAAGCTATCCTAGTGGTAGCTATGGAGAGCAGCCTTCAGGCTAAGTCTTAAAGGAATGTAAAGCAGCTTGTTTTACCAGTCTATAACCTCTTGAATAATCACATGAAAAGACAACCACACCAGGTATATATTCAAAATATATGTATTTAGGATAAAAAACACCCCTCTAGTCTCTTTATGAGACTAGAATTCGAAGTACTTTGTTTACAAGTTAGCAATTATCAGTAATAGCACAAATACACGTTTGGGCCCTAGGGGCGTACCAAACCATATACCAAAAAAGTGGTATAAGAACTACCACTGGGAGAGACACAAGGCCTAGAGCCTGTAGAATCGCTGGGACCTCAAGGAACCACCCAAGGTAGTGACACAGGGGACCCACGGGGACTGTATGCAGTGTGTGAACACGACCGCAGGTTCCCGTTAGCTTCTATGGGCAATGTCGCGGTTGGAAATTTAAAGATTAGGGACACTTAGAGTGGAGTCAGGCCCAAACCCTTTTTTACTTAAGAAATTCTAGGGCTAGCACCCATGGGAGCACCAGAGTACTCGAGTTACCTCACCCAGGGAAGCCGGGTGCATAGGTGTCTTTTGGTGTCGGGCCGCATCGTCGATTGCAATGGGAGCCTGTAAAGAACTGCTGCTGCCGTGAAGAGAAGTGTTCAAAGAGATCCAAGCCTGGATGTAGGATGGAAGGAACCTGAAAGCAGAGGGGACAGAGTCTGGGTCACTAGCCAGTGACCAAGGGCAGGATGGACCAATGTCCACAGATGTCGGGTGCTTCAGGTGAGTTGATGGGTGTCTTGACTCTTCAGCCACGAGGTCCAGGGGGTGTCAACGAAGTCCACTAGCCGGATTCGAGCTGTCCCACAAAGTCTGTCGAGTGCTGCGGTGCCGGCAACCAGAATTGACCCAACAAGCCTTGGCAGCGGCAAGTCACTGGAATTCAGAGAAAGGACTGCGGTGAAGACCAGCAAGGTCTGAGGGACTCACCCACCAAGGGTACGTCAGGGCACATCCAGAGCAATTAGGAAAGCCCAATTAGAAGAGCAGTTGCCTTCGTTGGGACCTGCTAGCCAATGGGCTAGTGATCGCGAAGGAGCCTCAAACGGTCGCCCTTAAACTGGCCCACGGGTCACTCGTGAAGTGGAGGCCAACCATCTTCGGTGCAGGATGTGCTCAAGGCTGGGGCTACTTGGAGCCCAAAGCACAACTTCAAGGAGGACCAGGAAGATAGTGTTGCTGCAAAAGATCACAGTATCCAGGGGTCACAGTTCCACGTCACCCACAATAGCCACGAGCCTCAGCTTTGCTGTGGACTCAGGGTAGCTTTGATGAAGTCTGGAAATCTACGTCTGGTGATGCAAAGACTTTGGCGTCCGGCGGGAGCTTCAGCGATGCAGACCGGTCAGTTGCTTCTTTGGAGCCTGCCCAGCAGGGGAGTCACTCCTTGACCCCAATTGAGATTTCTTCCATCTTCTAGTCGTGATAGAAAGTCGAAGGTCCAGGATATATGTTGCAGAGTTTCGTCCAGGGTAATATAAAGTCGCTAGGACTGGGTTCCCATACTTATACTAAGTTTGGGGGTTGGACATAATCTAGGGACCCACCTATGGGACTGTTTGGAAAGAGGGGTGGTTACACCCATTTCCTTTGTCCAGTTTCGCACCAGAGCAGGGGCAGATAGCCCCTGCAACTGGTTTTAACTGGACTATGCACAGGTACACCAAGTGTGCCTCAGTGCAGGATTTCAAAGCACCAGAGATTGCTCCTGCCAAGCCCCAATACACATCTGCCTGTCTGGGGAGGTGGTTACACCTCCCTTCGGCAGGAAACCTTTTGTCCAGGCCTCCCCTGCCGGAGTTTCGGTCCGCAGCCGGAGGCCAGACTCGTGTCTGTGACAGAGGCCTCCATTTTGTGATGCCAGGGCTCAGGAAAGTCCTACCGGGTTAGACCAGTGTGAACATGTCTCTCCTTCTAGAAGGGTGGAATGCTACCCCCGCCACCAGAACTGGCAGGGGGTAGTATTCCAAAGCGTTTGACACCAAAGACGACATGTTTTGATGCAGCCATTCCAAAGTTAGCATTTACCGCGAGGTTATAATGCACTTAAGAGTATATGGTATGGCTGTATCACAGAACAGCCATGAGGAAGGATTTCCGAAAGCTGCAGAGGGGCTCAGCTCATGCTTGGGTACCCTCTCACACAAAACCAAGCACTCTGCTTTCAGGCTTGTCACGCCTGCCATAGGAGTGACTTATAGGTTTATATGTGTCTGTATATACATATGGATATAGGTAGTCTATACCACTGTAAGGGGTGCAAGCACACCCTTACCCAGGCTGCAGTACCAGGCCTGTGGTGCCATTTTGGAGTGCTTCCCAGGGGTAGCATAATACATGCTTCAGCCCCTGGTAGGCCTCTAAGGTACCTATGCCCTAGGTACATAGTATACCATATACTAGGGGCTTATAAGGCACTCCAGAATCCAATTAGATATGTACCCAATGTACATGCAAACCATTTTAGAGAGAAAGCAGCTAGGCTGTGGTCCTGATTAGCAGGGCCACAGCCAGACTTAGGTCGAAAAACAATGAAACACCAGCAAAAAGTGGGGGTACCCATGTGAAGCAGATCCTACTCTTCTACACCATTGACAAGGCAGTGTGGGGAAGGACAGTCCAAAAAGTCAATGCAGTGGTGGAGAGGGTTGCCATCATGGCTGGCTCCGTGACTGGTGTCTGGCAGGTGCTTTGCCTCCAGATACGCCCAGGGTCTTCTTGGGACGGCCCCTTTGTCGTTTGGTAAGGGAGTCCCTGCGGCCCACCAGAGGGATGTGGAGTTGTTGTCTGTGGCACATGCCTGTCCCTCAGTACCACCACTTGCTGGCCCAAGAGATCCACGATTTGTCCCATGTGGGTGTCGATGGACCTCATCAGCAGGATGAGCTCGTGCAACAGTTCGTCTGACCGACCTGTTCATCCCTGCGCCTGTTCATATGCGCCCAGGACTCTGGTGATGTGTTCCAGGGATCGGGTCCCAGCCTCCTGGTGTTCGTGGGTGACCCTGCCCCTCCCACCTGCCCTGCTGCCACGGACCTGTTGCCTCACCACTGTGGGCACCCGCATCCTCTCCCTGCCCTCCTCTGTAGGTGGTGTGTGCTGGTCATCCTCTGGGACAGGGAGGGTGTTGCAGGCAGCACTGGTGGTGGTGGTGGTAGTGGTGGTGGTATTGGCAGTGGCCGCACAGGCCATGACAGCAGGGGTCTGCTGTAAAGTTGTTGTTGCCGCAGATGTGGTTGGGGGGACGATGGGGTCCTAGGCCCTGTTGCTCCCTGGCACACCAGACTGGCCGGCTTAGAGCTCATTGTCCATGGAATCCTGGGAGTCAACATCCGAGAGTCCATGTACCGGGTGGGAGACTGGCTCTGCAGGTTGCTGGAGTTGTCCTCTGCAGTGAGTTCTTGGTCACCTGTGGGTCAGATGGGAAATGGTCATTGTAGTGCACCCGGCAAGCTTTGTGTTAGCTTTGTGTCATTCACTTTTTATAAACTGCACAATTGACAGATCATCACATTGTTTCCTATGTGCCCTACTGTGCTTCCTGACATGATGCACTGGTACATGCATTACTTGTCCATGGTGTGAGGTGTCAAGGCATACCATGCGACCCGTGCACATATAAGGATTACAGGGTGTTTAATTGAGAACTCATTGTTGATTTGTCTGACCTGGCAGACGTCACATCTGGCCATGGAGTGGCCATTGGCATCTCCTGCATACCTTTGTCCTGTCATGTGCATATCTTGATTTGTACCGCCACACATGCTTTTGTATTTTTCGAATGGTCCTTGTTGCACTTGCCCCATGGCGATGCACATGTAAATAGGTGCTGTGCATGATTGTGCACTGACTTTCTTCTACTTGTGCATTGGTGTGTCACACTTTGGTAGCTGTGACAGTTTCCTTAGCTTACCTGTGTGCACACTGTGCATGGCAATGGGGGGTGTGCCTCTTTGTACAATGAGAGGGTTGGTGTTGTCATATGGCACCATTTAATTTGTGACGAATGGGTGGGTGCACTTACTGGCTACTTACCTGTAATGTGCCCACATTTGGGTTTGTTATGTCACACATGTGTGTGTGCGTAGTGGCGGGTTACATCCTGCTCAGTGGGGTCACAGTCCAGAATCATATGTCTACCTACCTGTAAGTTTGTTTGGTGTACTGCAATGGCTTCCAACTGCTTCTGCGGGGTGGGACCCTCCCCCACCCATCAGTGATGTCATCAGTGATGTAATTTGAGATGTCATCAGTGATGTCATCAGTGATGTCACTCACCATGTCATGAGTGATGTAATGTGTGACGTCATCAGCAGTGCATTGCGGGGGGCGCAAGTCATAGTTAGCTGAACTAACTATAACGGAAGAATTTTTTTAAATGTTAATTTCTAACTATAACGTGCCTGAAACCTATGGTTTTTTTTTTGTAAATTTCAAAGGTTTTTTAAATGCTAATTTCTAAGTATAACGTGCCTGAAACCTATGTTTTTTTCAGTGAATTTCAAAGGGTTTTCAAATGCTAGTTTCTAACTATGCCTACAGAGATAGGACATGTGAAGAAAGAAGAAAAAACGCACAGTAAGAAGCAAAAGAAATGCAGAAAGAAGCAACAGAAGTCCACAAAGACGAAGAAAAGTGCAGGAAGAAGCAAGACATGTGCAGAAAGAACCAACAGAGGAGCAGAAAGAGGTCTTGTTGCAAAATCATCCTGTGCCCGCAACTTTTTTAGACGGGTACTGGTGGTAACTGACTCTGACTAACCAGGCCTAGAGCCAGAGCTATGCTAAAAGTCACTTAGAATACAGTGAAAACACCTACATACACTAGGGAACACTATGCGTTGGAGCATGACCTCCTCTGTAAGGCCCTAGTACATAATAGGGCATGTGGATTAAAACTACCTCTTAAAACGTGCTACGGGGCTCGTTTGCACAGTGGTAAAGGGACAGGGGCCTGGGGTGACATGTGTGCAAACACACCCTGTGGCCGTTTTAAGTTGGGAGATTAAGTCTCCTTGAATCCTGACGGTCCCTGGGGTCCAACTAGCCAACCAGGTACATCCAGTAAGCACCACAGAGCTGCATTGCAGAGAGAGAGATGTAAAAAGGGGCAAGGTCTGGGCCACCTCTCTGCAACGCAGGCCTGTGGCGCTTACTGGAGATACCTGGTGGGCTAGTTGGCCCCCAGGGGCCCTCAGGATTGAAAGGGAATTAATTCTCAACTTTAAACGCGCCACAGGGCATGTTTGTACACATGTCACCTCAGGCCCCGCCCCCTCCCTTCACCAATGTGCAAACGCGCCCCGTTGCGCATTTTAAGTTGGAAGATTAAGTTTCCTTGAATAATGAGGGTCCCTGGGGTCCAACTAGCCCACCAGGTACCTCTAGGAAGCGCCACAGAGCTACGTTGCAAAGAGGTGTAAAAAGGGGTGTGGCCTGGATCACCTCTCTGCAACGCAGGCCTGTGGTGCTTACTGGAGGTACCTGATGCCCTAGTTGGCCCCCAGGGGCCCTCAGGATTGAAGGGGAATTAATTCCCCAACTTAAAATGCGCCACAGGGCGTGTTTCCACACTTGTCAACTCAGGCCCCGCCCTCTCCCTTCACCACTGTGCAAACGCACCCCGTGGCACGTTTTAAGTTGGGGGATAAAGTCCCCTTGAATCCCCAGGGGCCCTCAGGATTGAAAGGGAATTATTTCCCCAACTTTAAACGCACCACAGGGCGTGTTTGCACACATGTCACCTTAGGCCCTGCCCCCTCCCTTCACCACTGTGCAAACGTGCCCCATGGCATGTTTTAAGTTGGGAGATTAAGTCCCCGTGAATAATGAGGATCCCTGGGGTCCAACTAGCCCACCAGGTACCTCCAGGAAGCACCACAAAGCTGTGTTGCAGAGAGTTGTAAAAAGGGGTGTGGCCTGGACCACCTCTCTGCATTGCAGGCCAGTGGCGGTTACTGGAGGTACCTGGTGGCCTAGTTGGCCCCCAGGGGCCCTCAGGATTGAAGAGGAATTAATTACCCAACTTAAAATGCGCCACAGGGCGTGTTTCCACACTTGTCAACCCAGGCCCCGCCCCTCCCTTCACCACTGTGCAAATGTGCCCTGTGGCACGTTTTAAGTTGTGGATAAAGTCCCCTTGAATCCTAAGAGTTCATGGGGTCCAACTACCCCACGAGGTACCTCCAGTAAGTGCCACAGAGCTGCATTGCAGAGAGATGTAAAAAGGGGCGTGGCCTGGACCACCTCTCTGCAACGCAGGCCTGTGGCGCTTACTTGAGATACCTGGTGTGCTAGTTGTACCCCAGGGGCCATCAGGATTAAAGGGAATTATTTCCCCAACTTAAAACGTGCCACAGGGCGTGTTTGCACACATGTCACCTCTGGCCCCGCCCTACACCACTGTGCAAACGTGCCCGTGGTGCATTTTAAGTTGGGGGCTAAAGTCCCCTTGAATCCTGAGTGTCCCTGGGGTCCAAGTAGCCCCCCAGGTGCCTCCAGTAAGCGCCATGGAGCAGCGTTGCAGAGGGGTGTAAAAAGGGGCGTGGCCTGGAACACCTCTCTGCAACGCATGCCTGTGGCACTTATAGGAGATATCTGGTGGGCTAGTTGTCCCCCAGGGGCCTTCAGGATTGAAGGGGATTTAATTCCCCAACTTAAAATGCGCCACAGGGCATATTTGCACACATGTCACCTCTGGCCCCATCCCCTCCCTTCACCACTGTGCAAACGTGCCCCGTGGTGCATTTTAAGTTGGGGGATAAAGTCCCCTTGAATCCTGAAGGTCCCTGGGGTCCAACTAGCCCACCAGGTACCTCCAGTAAGCCCCACAGAGCAGCGTTGCAGAGAGGTGTAAAAAGGAGCGTGGCCTGGACTACCTCTCTGCAAATCAGCCCTGTGGCACTTACTGGAGGTACCTGGTGGGCTAGTTGGCCCCCAGGGACCCCCAGTATTGAAGGGCAATTAATTCCCCAACTTAAAATGCGCCACAGGGCGCGTTTGCAGAGAGTTTGTGGGAGGGGGCGGGGCCCCCGGCTCGATTGCGTGTGGTTTTTTTTTGTTGGGAAGGGGGCTGTGTGGCCCCCCTTCTTTTTACTTTTTTGGGCCCTGGGGACCCCATTACCCAGGGCCTGACAACCTTTTTTAAAAAAAACATATATATCTTAACAAGAAGGGGGCCGCGTGAGCCCCCCTCCTATGGCCAATATCGGCCCCGGGGACCCCATCCCCTGGGGAAAAGTCAAATATTTTGTTTTATTATGGAGGGGGACTGCTTGGCGCCCCTCCCAGACCCCTTCTGGCCCTGGGGACCCCATCCCCTGGGGCCTGGCCATTGCTTTTTTTTCTCGGAGGGGTGCTGTGTGGCCCCCCTCCTCAGGCCTATTAGGGGCCCCATCCCGGGGCCTGCCTGCCTTTTTTTTATTTTTGTTTGGGATGGGGGCTGCGTGGCCCCACTCCCCGGCCACTTCTGGCCCCGGGGGCCCCATCCACCGGGCCGGCCCTATCTGTTGGGGACCGTGGGGGGACCCCAATTCCCTCACGGTCCCGCCGGCTCCCCGCCTCCTGCGGGAGCCGACATTGCTTTTCCACAAGGGGAGCTGCTGACATGCAGCTCCCCTTATGGAAAAGAAATCTCCTTTGCTTCATTTCCCTGCTCTCACTTCAATGAAGCAAAGTAGTTTGCAATGACAGGGCGGGAGCCGTGCGGCTCCCGCCCTGTCATTGCAATCAGCAGTGTCCCGGGGGTGGGCACCCCGGGACACTGCAGGAGCCGGCTCTGGGGGGTGGCGGTCCCCAGGGCCAAGAAGGTCTCCAGGAGGGGAGCCGTGCGGCCCCCCTCCCAACAATCGCAAAGCCCCGTGGAGGTGGTGGTCTCCAGGGCTCAGAGGTCTGTTACAGACCCCCAAATTTTTATATTTGTGCCCCAGAGAGGTGGCGGTCCCCAGGGCATGTGGGGGGCTCTAGCCCCCCCACACAGGTATAGTATATTTAAAAAAAAAATGAAGCCCCGCTATTATAATTAATCAAAGCCCCTGGGGGTGGCGGTCCCTGGGGCTTGGGGGGGCCTTAGAAGCGCCCCAAGCTTTAAAAAAACAAGCCCTGGGGGTGGCGGTCCCCAGGGCTGCGGGGGGGGCCATGTGCCCCCGCAAATATTTATGCAAAGCTCCGGAGGGTGGCGGTCCCCGGGGCAGTGTGGGGAGAATTGGGGCCGAATTTTTTAAGAAAAAAATGCTTTTTGGGGCCCTGGGGGTCCTTGTGAGACCCCCTGAGCAGGCCTAGGGGATCAGAGTGTTTCTACCCTGCCCACTTTTCTTGTTTTGTGGGTTTCTTTTTCTCTTTTCTTGTGCCTCGGTTCTACCGAGGCACAAGATGGCTACCAACACTTTCTGGTTTGAAGTGTTGACAGCCAATAAGAATGCAGCTCGTGATAGGCAGGGTGCGCGGATCCACTGCGCCTCTATATATCGAAATGTTTATTTTTTGATTTTCTCAGCAACTACTGAATGGATTTACACCATTTAAAAAAAAGGTCTCTTTCTGTACCAAGGACTACCTTTTTGCCAAATTTGGTGTAATTCCGTTCAGCAATTTCAGCTGTAACCATGTCTAAAGATTCCTATGGGAAATTGATTTTTTGACCTCTATTTTTTTAATTTCTCAGCAACTACTGAATGGATTTACACCATTTAAAAAAAATGTCTTTTTCTGAACTAAGGGCTACCTTTTTGCCAAATTTGGTGTAATTCTGTTCAGCACTACACTGTGCCTGCCACTTGGTGCAGTGAAACATATGGGGGTTACCATGGGTACCCCCAGTGCACCCACACCTCCCCCAACACAAGGAGGGCCCACAAAAGGCCCCATAAAACTCTGCAGCCCTTTCAACAGCAGTTTCACCGCCGCGGAAAGGCTGGCTGGAGACATCATCTTAATTTGGCGGACGGTGCTTGCAAGGCACGCCACCATTTTATGGATGCAGACCAATCGTAACGATTGCCTGTGGCGGTTCCGTGGCAGACGTGCTTTGCCTCCGCCGTGGTCATGGTCTGGATCCCACTGCCATCGTAATCTGGCGGTGGGAGAATCGTGGTCTGCAGGGACGGCAGACCTCACCACCGGGCCAGCGGTGGCGATCGTTCCGCGATCGTAATCGGCCCCATAGTTTTATTGTACAGATTTGCTGATAAATGATGTCATATATGTGGAAAAAAAATTATTATATGTTACACACTCTTATTTATCATTATGAGGTCTAATTTTTTGGATATCCAAATCTATTCCCACCAAGCACTAACTGATAATATATTTGCGTCTTTCTAGTTTGAAGTATTTGATGTAACAGCAGTAGAGATGAGGGAATCAAAAAGCAACACAATCAGCAGTAGATAGTACAGTTTTTAAAGTATGAAATTTATAAATTAGTACACGGAATGAGAAAGGGATTTGGAAATTAAAAAGCTGCAAAATGAAATTCCAAGTATCCATCCAAAATGGTGTAGACAATGGGCAATCATACAATATATGTATTAAACTTTTTGAAGTAGTCTTACAGTGCCAACAAAATGGTGTATCTAATTATTTTGCTTTAAACATTTTAACTGGTGACCAAAACCTTTGGTATAAAATATTTGCATTAGTTGTATAAGAGTAGCTGGAACATAACTAGCAGTATTATTTAACTGCATAGTTACTCAGTGTACAGTATGTGATTTCATACTGAGGTCTGAAGACCATTTTTGGGCCAGAGCCATAAAAGGTGAAGGAATGTAGGGGAGTTTTGCTATCTACTTTAAAGGCTATGTGTCCTTACCAACTGAAAAGGCCAAGGGCCTAATTATGACTACGATGGTCCAATGGACTGCCATAGCCACGGTGGCGGTGCGGTCACCGGCGGTCCACCCTATTACAAGTTGGGCAGTCGGACTTTCATGGGATGGCAGGAACCGCTAGGGATCAGAGATCCCTGATGGTGTTGCGTCTGTCTTGAGGCTACAATATGCTTTATTGCAAGTTTCCTCTCTGCCACGGTGATCATGGGGGTGAGCCCACCATGAAAACTGTGGTGTAGAGGGAACAATAGGCACCCTACCGGGCTCCCTGTTGCCTCGGAGCCATGGAGTGCATGCAGGGGGGTACATGTTGTGCCCCCCTATGTGCATGCACCCCATTCCCTGCAATGCATGGACTGCGCCAGTCCATGCGAAGCAGGAACTGCCTTTGAGGCTCCGATTTCGGTGCCTTTTTCATAGGCCCCACCATGGGACTGCCAAAGAACTACCCAACAGAGACAAAAAGCATCGTAATCTGGCGGGTCGTGTCAGTATGGCTTTGGTAGTCTTTGAGCGGGGCAGCAGCATGGCAGCCCACTCCAAGACCATCATAGTAGTAATTTGGCCCCTAGACAGAGCTCCATATTAGATATGTTTGCAGAAGGTAGAGAATTAAGATAAGCTTTGAGAATTGAATGATATAGTAATTTATATTTGGAAAGGTCAGATTGAGGAAGGTGGCATTTGGTGCTTAGTGCCGCAAATGAATAAAACATATTCCCTTGACAGATATCACTTATATAAAAAGTTCAAGCATTGAGCCATGAGTTCCAGTAAGCAATATGTTTATTAGTTTTGAGGTTGGAGTTAAACCAAAGTAAAACTGTTTTAGTTGATTTAATATTGATGTTAGACCTGTCAAACTTAGTGTGGTCTTTCCCTGGACTTTTTGCCTTTTATCTCCTGTTTTGCTGATTCTTTTTGCTGGCCTTAAGACTCTGAGCACTTTACCACTGCTGACATGCAAGTGCTTCTCCTCTAAACATGTTGACATTGGTGTGTACCTGATTGACATATTTAATTTACTTGTTAGTCCCTTGTAAGGTGACATACCATATACCCAGAGCCTGTAAGTCAAATGCTACTAGTGGGCCACAGCACTGATTGAGCCACCCACAGAAGTAGCCTTTCAAACCTGTCTCAGGCCTGCCACTGTAGTGACTGTGTGTGCACTTTACTGCCACTTTGACTTGGCATTTAAAATTACCTGCCAAGCCTTAAACTCCTCTTTCCTTCCATATAGATCACCCTTAAGCTATTCTCTAATTAACCCTAAAATCAGGGTGCCATGTAAGTAAAATGTAGAACATTTGTGAGTAATCTTTACAAGTCCTGGAAATAATAACACCTACATTTGTTTTTCACTACTGTGAGGCCTACTCCTCTCATAGGCTAGCATTGGGAATTCCTTCACACACTTTTAAGCTGTAATTCCTGATCAGAGAGGAGTAGCTTTTTCATGTTTCATATCTTTGGAATGGTAATGATAAATCCTTATCACTGGTGAAGTTGGAATTAACATTACTGTTTTATAAATGCCACTTTTAGAAAGTGACCATTTCTCTGCACTTACTGCTCTGTGTGCCTGACAGTCTGTCTCCAATACATATCTGGGGTGGGTGATAGCTACACTTTGTGCATTCCCTCCAGACAGCCACACCACAGGAAGAATAGGTATATCTGAGTACCCATCTACGTACATTTCCATGCTGATGATCTTGCCTGTACTGGGTTGAACGCGATACTTATGCACTTCAGAGAGATGCTTTGAGATCACTCCCACATCAAAGGCACTTTTGGGCATAAGTACTGGGTCTCGGACCCCCCAAAATCAGACACTGCTGGACGTGTAACTGCAGCTCTTTCAGAATAACTGCTGTGCTGCTTAAAAGACTCAACTGGACTGCTAATCTGGAAGGCCTGCTTTTCTGCTTTTCTGTTTGTTGCCCTTTTGCCTGCAGCTCTCTAACTCTGCTGAAGGAGAGTTGGACTCTGCCTTTATTCCAAGTGATCTCCAAGTGATTGTTGGCTTGCCTCTAGTTGCTTGAGACTCAGGAATATCAAAGTCTCTATCCCTGCTCCTGTGCCTGGCTCACTGGAAGTTGCTAAGATACTTGCAAAATGGATTTCGGCATACCTCCTGTCTCCATGTAGCAGAACCTGCACATTAACCCAGCTTCAGGAATACATTTGGTGAATCACATCGGACCCTGCACTCTGCCTCCAGAAATCGGCGCATCGGACAGTGTATCGTCACTACTGCAGCATGGAGAGATTGACGCATCCCTTCAATTGTGTGGCAGAATCCGGCACATCGCTCAACATTTTTTGACTCCTGCACCCATCTTCGGATCTGACACATCACTTTTACTGCATGGAGACGATCAACCCATCCTGCACCTACAGGCCTCGACATCAACGTATCTTGCTGTTTGCAACCAGGAAAGGTATTTCGTTCACAAGGGCCTGCATGGGTCCTGCAGCCAGACAGCACTACATGGCTGTCAGCCCGAACTTTGACTTTGTCCCATTCCGTGAGACCTATAGTAAACCTTTTAGTGCTACCTGCTCTTTACTGCATGTAGTCTTTTAAAATTCAATATCGCAACTTCTATACATTGGATTTTTGTCATTTTGGTCTGGTTTTGTTCAGAATGTAATAATCTGTGTGGAGTATTTTTGTGGTCTATTCATTGTGTTACTGTGCATGTGTGTGTTGCACAAATATTTTACATATTCCCTCTTTAGATAAGACTGACTGCTCTGGACCAAGCACAATTATCTTTTAGTGTGGATCTATGTTACCCAGACTAGAGTGGTGCCCAACTGAGGAGACTTTCATCACACTGTCAATAACCTACAGGAATCCTGATTTCCCCAGTGCAAACTGTGTTGCCTGCACACCATTGGGAAAACCTGCCACTGGTGTTATAATCCTGCTTGCTTCGTGGACCTTTGCATGGTGTGTGCTGAATGAACTGGGGCCTGCCCGCTACTGCAATGCCATGAGCGGCATGGGAGCAGGGCCGGCCGCTTCAGAGGACACTTTGCCCACCTGCACTGAAGATGGCGGGTGCTCGCTTGAGCTCTGACCCATGCCTCCCCTGCTAGTGAAAGCACATTGTTGGTGCCCGTCGGGGGGCCTCCTGGAGGCCAGCAGGGTGTGGAGATGCCTGACTGAAGCAACTTTCCTCGTGGGCTATGGGGGTGTGGCGAGGCCTAACTGCTTTGTGTGGCGGACCAATATCAGCACTGTCCATGGTTGCGGCCCTCAGTTGTAGGCCCAAATATCCTTGACTCCACTGGATACCTCCCCTCTGCTCCACCTCTGGATTCAACTGAAACTAGCTCTTGACTCTCGCTGCAGGCCCTGGTGAGCTACTGCCTACTTGTCCTAGGGCCTGCCCCTACTTGTGACAGAGACCTCCGGCTGCCATGATGACCCCATGTGGGATGGAGAAATAGGGTGGGGGACCCCCCTGTAGACTGAGGACACTCCATCACTTGTGTGGCCACGGTTGCGATTTCCAGATCCAGCAATGGATGTGAGAGATTCACCCAGTACTCAGGCATCTATCGTAATCCCCCACTCACTCGGATCTGAATTTTGTCGCTGGGACTGATGGAGACCGTCCCCTGGTCCCCATCTCCCATAGTGACCACTTTTTGAGCGGATGCCTTCCCTCTCCCCTGTTGAGATGCAGCTGACAATTTGTTGCCACTTTGTATGCTCACCTGGGCGTGGAGGCAAGTAGTGCTCTCTCCCAGAATTGTGACACCAGGGCATAGTGAGGAGCATGGAATGCAGTAATTACATGCCCGCAAGTCCGCCTACCCTACTGAATGCTTCCATGGTTCCCTCCGACCACAACAGGAATGGGAGATGGCGGAGCAGAGGATGGCACTCTACAGATGCGTCATTGGAGAGTGCACTATCAGATCAAACAAGAAAATTTGTCAAAATCCTGGAAAATGTCCTAAATAGGCTTCCTGGGGATAGACATGGGGGACTCATAATATGGTATTAAGGCCCTCCAGAAGGAGTCTAGCTACATCTAGAACTAATTGGAGGATCCAGAGTGCTGATCCCTCAGCAATATCACGCAAATAGTGGGTCTGCCGGAACACATTGAAGCAGAGATTCTACCTCAAAGAATGGCTTGCACAAACCATTCTAGAGGGCAAGATATGACTTTCTTCTCTGTGGAGTGTGTCCGCAGGGTACTGGTAGGCACCCTCCTCCCGGCACCCCTCCCAGACCAGTGGTCACATTCTTCTTCAATTACAAGAATAGAGACCATATAATTCATAAGGCATGTGAAAAGGGACCCTGGATGATCGCCAAATCGCAGGTGAACATTTTTCCCAATCACACTGTAGCAGTGCAAAGGTGGCACACCTCCTTACTGGAGGTGAAACAGCAACTTTGTGCTTTGAATATTAAGTATGCCTTGCAGTTCCGTGTTACTCTTAAGGTAATGCATGGCAAACGGACCACCTTTTTTGTGACCCATGAGGAGCCCGTGCTTGGCTGGACCACCGAGGCATGGCCCCACTTCCTGAGGGGGAGGAGGGCCAAGCAGGATGGATGATCCAGCGGTGTTGATGCCCTAGAGACCGGGGCAGGAGAAGGGGCCCCTCCAGAGAGCAGGCAGCATGAGAGAGGGCCAGGCAACTGCTCTGGTTGAACGCAACAATGCGACCCCTTAGCCTCCCCTAGAAGAGGCTGAAAAATATGATAATGCTCAATTAGAGATGGACCTGGCTCTAGTCGAGACATTGCTGCATGGTGGCCCACTCATCGCCCCCATGTCTGAAGATGATCTGCTGTAGTTTACCCATGTGAGATATGCAACAGTAGGGTCATAATGTGTCTGGATGCCGGACCAAGCCATGAGAGGACCTGCACTGATGATGGTGCCGTAAGAACTCCTTACTCATATGTCTACACTGGGGTCATCACTTCCACAGACAAGAGCTCTCTATTGGGTAATCGTATGTCCACCTTACCACCCTCAGCCCCTATTTGCTCAGGGAATGTGTTTTTTAGGCTGTTCTGTGATTATATTTTTTTGCATTACGGTGCTGCTTGTTGGGTACCTGTTGGGACCCTAGCCTGGGATGGGTAATTGGGAGATTGAATTTGAAGTTCTTTGCTTAGTTAGTCTTTTCATTTTTTTATAGTATGCCTTTCTGTGGGATTGTGGGTGTGTATGGGGATGGGGTAGATGGGGCATGTGGGACTAGGCTACATTCCATAGACTATGCTGAACAGTGAATGACTAGCTGAGGTGGAATACCAGCTCATGGCCTGGAACGTTAGAGGCACGGCTAGCTATATTAAGAGGTATTGTCTATATCAGTATCCGATGAGATGCGGGGTCCATATAGCCTGTCTGTGGCAGACCCACTGTTAGAAATGGGGTTCTCTAGTTGGCAGGTTGTTACCCTGTCCAAGTAGGGACCCTTCTTCCTAGTCTAGATAAGAAGGATACACTACTAAAATAACCCCTGCTTACCCTCTTGGTAGCTTGCCACGAGCAGTCAGGTTTATCTCAGAGGCAGTATGTAAAGCATTTGCACATAACTAACGGAAATACAGTGAAAACACTACAAAAGGACAACACAACAGTTTCCGAAAAATAACCAACATTTTATCTGTGCAAAAAAGACCAAAACAATAAAAATCCACCATACAGTTCTCAGGAATCTCAATAATCAAAAATAGCTTCGTCCTGGGCTATGACGGCATCATCAGCAACAAATTCAAACAGTTCTGGCTGACCGTTGCATCGCAGGCAAACTACGGTGTTGGGAAGACCCGCAAAACTGTACCTTTAGAAATGCAGTGGATCAGTGACCTCTTGTTGAGCTCCGAAGAGCCGGCGACAGCAGGAGATGGTTCCGGAAGTCGGTGCAGGAGTCGTTGGGCCCTTGAAGTCACACACGCTGCAGATCAGACTCCTTGAGTGCCGGCATCAGCAGGCGTCGTTGCTGCGGTGTGGAGTGCAGCGATACAGCGTGCGGTGCCCTCAGGTCGCAGTGCAGGCAGCGGTTCGGGGACGGTCATCCAGTTGCATTGGTGAAACCAGGGCTGCGGTGCTCCTCTCAGTGTTGGCAGGTCACGGTGCAAGCAGCGTTGTCTGACAGACCGGAGTCGATGGCGCTGGCATCGGTAGGCCAAGTTTTGGGTGCGGAGTGAGGGCGGTGCATCGTGTAGCTTATGAGCGGTGCCATCAAATCAAGGTGTAAGCAGCGGCATCGATGTCGGCGTGGAGCGTCATCCTAGGGGATACCAAGGTGGCAGTGTGAAGCGAGGCAGTTCGAAGTGCGGTGCCAACAGGTCGTGGTGCAAGCAGTGGCTTGGTGGCGTCGTCGAATGGCATTGTCAGTGAGACCAGGGCTGCAGTGCAAAGTGCGTCGTGCCCTCTGTGGTGCCTTCAGGCACAAGGAGCTGGCAGCGGCGTTGTTGATGGCGTTGAGTTGCTTTTCTTCTGTTGCAGCACAAAACACACAGATTCCAGTGCTGGTAGCAGATGAACTTGACGTCTTTGCTGTTCCTGAGACTTCTTGAACAGGGGGCAAGCTCTACCTCAAGCCCTTGGAGAAACTCAAACAAAGAAGTTGCATAAAGTTTAGTCCAATGCTTTCTTTGCCTAAGGCCACTGGAGGCCAGCACAGCAAAGCACATAGCAAAGTGGTAGTTCCTCCTCACAGCTTCTCCAGCTCTTCTTCTTGGCAGGTTTCTGAGTCCAAAAGAATTATAAAGTTCTGGGGTTGGCCCCCAATATTTATACCACATTTCCCTTTGTTTTCTTGCGACAGAGAGTGTCTGTGCTCAGTCCAAACCAGTTCTATCCTCTCTGGCCCAGCCACCTTGCAGGAGGTGGATACAGCTTTGACCAAGGCAGACCAGGCCTAAGCAGGTGTAAGGAAATCTCCTCCCACTGCTCTAAATTCAGCCCAGGTCTATTCAGCCCAGCCCTGACTCATCCGGGTAAGCCAGGACACACCTCAAACCCCTCCTCAGTGGCTGTCTGAAGAGAATGCACATTCCTAGCCCCAATCACTCCAAAGCCAGACAGTCAATCCACAACCCAGCAGAGGCACACAAGATGGTTACACAAGAAAATGCCTACTTTCTAAAAGTGGTACTTAGGACCACACAATATAAAAATCATCTTTACTAAAATATACATTTTTATATTCTGAGTTCAGGCATACTGAAATACATATTTCTACCTTGTCATTATGGGAAGTTATACTTATAAGATTTCATAAATAAACTCCTAATCTATCCTCTGGGGCAGATAGCCTTTCCATAGTGAAAAACAAAATACACTGTATTTCACTATCGGGACATGTCACACACACATGTCCTAACTTTCACATACACTGCACCCTGGTACCTTGGGCCTACCTGAGGGGTGTCTTACCTGTAAGAAAAGGGAAGGTTAGGGCCTGGCAATGGCAGTCACAACTGCGTGCAGACACTGCAGTGGCAGGTCTGAGAACCCTTTGAAGGGCTGATTGTGTAGGTGGCACAACCAGTGTGGCAGGCCCACTAGCAACATTTGATTTACAGGCCCGTGCACACCTTGTGCTCTTTACTAGGGACCTAGCGGTAAATCAAATAAGCCAAACGTGGAAACACCAATCCATAACCATAATTTACCATAGGACACTTGCACTTTAAGTCAAAGAGTCAAAACCAGGAGGTAAGAAAGCAAAAAGACAGCGGAAACATGCCAAAATATGCCAGGTCTAACACCCACCTCTCATCCTCTGTCTTTGATGGGGTGCTCAAGAAATGGATGGGGACCATGTACTTCATGTCAGGGGTGTGTTGATATAGGTTGCTCCAAGGGTGCCTCTCAGTGTGTTGTACACTAAAATAGACCCAGAGGGGAGGTATATGGTGATGGAGGAGTTGCTGGATTGTCTTCCTGTGTCCTTTGTCCCCCTATACGCCCCCTACTCTAACCAAGCTCTCGTTCAGTACTCTTTAACCCCAGCACCACTAAAAGACACTCTGACTCCTTGTTACTTGGTGGGTGACTACAATTGTGTCCCGGATGTGGGGTTGGATGGCTCCTGTATGCCAGTCCCTCGCTCACAGTCTTTTGCCCCACTTGACCTCCAAAGATGCTGAGTATCCAACAAACAGGTATTGGATGCCTGGCGTGGTCCACAGCCCACAGTCAGGGATTAGTCTTATCACACCAGCTTACAGGATCTCCACACTATAATTGATCTTTTCTACTGTAGCACCACAGGACTAACAAGGGTATCACGGGCTAAGTACCTAGAAAGAACCTCCTCTGATCACAGCCCGGTCCAGCTCTTTCTGGCATAGGAATGAGGCTGTCTGTGTATACCGACCTGGTGTCTCCTCACTGATGCTGTCCAGGATGTGGTGTTTCGTGCCACCCTCAACACATTGACTCGTATTTTAATAGTAACAGTGGCGCTGCCTCGGATGCGGGGATTGAATTGGAGGCGTTAAAGGTGGTCCGCAGGGAACTAGTCACTAAAATTATCCATGGCACTCAGTTGGCATTGTGGAAGGAGCTTCAACATTTCAAAACTTAAATTAGAGCACACAAGCTGGTATTGCCCAAGGATCCAATATCCGTCATACCATTATTGCAGGCCAAAATCACACATTGGTAAACTGGGCTTCCTGGATTATGGGGAATACCCGACCAGGAAACATGCGGAGGAAGATAATGTGGACAAACTTCATGCATGGTTACTCAGATCAGATTCCCCTATAACACCCATCACTGCTATCCGGAATGGCACTGGCACCATTGTCAACTCTCAAGCATCTATTAACCTCACGTTCCGCTCAAGTTCAGAGTGTTCTGCGTGTGACTCCGATGGCAGCAGATACCGCCATGGTGCACATATTCCTGGAATCACTACAGCTGCCTTGCTTGCAGGTGTCCCATCATGCTGAACTGGAATCCCCCATCACTGAAGACAAGCTGCCTCAAGCACTCAAACAAATGGTGCACAGAAATACCCCTGGCGTGGAAGGCTGGCCTGTGGAGTTCTACTGGATCTACGCATCGCAGCTACCCTCGCAACTTCTCCTGGTCTTCATATCGGCATACTTGGTGTGCATCCTTGTGCGAGGCAGTGCTAGTAGTCTTACCCAAACCTGAGAGGGACCCCTTGCAGTTAGGTTCCTATCACCCCATCCCTTCTTAATACTGATTATAATATCCTTAGGAAGGTGCTAGCCTACCAACTGGTACCCGTAGTACAAAATATTATGGACCCTGATCAGAACAGCTTCATACCCGTTAGGAACACCTTCTTGAAACTGCACTACCTTTTCGTGCCTAAGGACTGGGTGAAGGTGTTTGGCACTGCCCCCTGGGTCACCTCTCTCAATATTGAGAGGGCGTTTGATACCATGGGGTGAGACAACCTCCGGGTGGTCCATTAGAGACTTGGTGTGGGACCGCTGTTTCTGAGATTAGTAGCACTGTTGTATAATACACCGATGGCGCGAGTAAAGATGGGAGACATGAACTCTGAACCACTCCACAAAGAAAGTGGCATGTGACAGGGCTTCCCCCATCACCTTTGCCCTGCTATGGAACACTTTGCATGTTCACTCTGCGCAAGGGCTTCGAAGTGGGGAAAATGGGTAGAGGATAAATGGAATATAATCTTGTTATATGCAGATGATGCACCAATATACTTTCATGATGATGCTGACATCATCCCTCGGCTCGTGGACTTTTTTGGTGAGGCATCTGTCATGGTGGTAAACTGGGACACGTCCCTTCTTTTCCCCCTAATAGAGACCATAGAGGCTCCCTCAAGCTTTTGTCACCTGGAGCTATGACTCTTATAAATATTTGGGGGTCAGAGTGTACCACTCGGATAAAAATCTGGTGGATGGCAATATAGGAAGAGGACTGACTAGGCTGCACAGTTCCATGTCTTTCTGGACCAGCCTCCCGCCATCTCCTATGGGATGTATAGCCATTTCTAAAATGCTGGTCCTTTTGCGGCTACTGTATTTGTTCTCCATCTTTTCTGTCTTTCTACCTTGGAGGTTCTCACAGAGTTACACTCACTTCTGATCACTTCAGTCTGGGGTAGGGGAGACATAGGTTGGCGCTCACCAATTTGTATGCTCTGCTGACTGAGGGCGGTCTGGGTGAACCAAACTAAGAATATATTTATGCAGCAGCCCAGGTGCAGTGGCCTACATGCTGTCCTGCTGGGAATATTATGGCTGAACTGAGGCATTGGTTCGGCGGGGTGGCCCCACTTGTGATATTGCTATGACTGCCAGGCTACAAAGAGATGCTTCCTAGAGAAGACAGGAAAATCCTTTTGTGAATGGCCAGGGCCTGCTGGGGCACTTACACTCTTAAGCATTGCACACTTTTCTGCTTTGCACCAGAGATGCCTCTCTGGGCAATACCAGGGTACTCTGCACTTCCACTGCATCCAGAAGTGACAGTGGATGGAGACAGGTCTCAATACCTAGGGAGATCTTTTTGATGAGAAAGTCTGTTGTACATTTGAAGCCCTGATAAACGACTATGGTTCCACTGGGCTCTTTCCTACTTTATGCAACTCTCACATGCCAGTTGTGCCTAGTTTGGCATAGAACTCAGCGAGCCCGAGACCTCACAGATTTTGCAGACACTATTTACACATTGTGCGAGCAGACGGGCAGTTACCTGCTTGTATAGCTCACTACGTACAGATAGGGGTGGGCCACTTCAAGTGCTTTGAACATATTGGGAGACTACTTTGAAAAATGCGCTCACAGATGGGCAAAGGGTACTGTGCGCAGGCTAATATTGTTTCTACCATTTCAAGACTCAAATACACCCAGTTAAATTACTTCCATCACACTTTCCAAACCCCATGGCAAATAGCTCGAATGTACCCTGATGTCGGAGATGCCTGCCCCCTCTGCTCTATTACTGGGGCCGGCTTTATCCAAATGGTATGGAGTTACCCCTCCATTGGTCCTTACTGGGTCTAAATCCTCATGCACACATCAAAAGTCCTGAGTTCCACCCTACCGAAGAATACACTGCATTTTTTGCTAGTGCTCAGCACGCGCAAAGTCAAATGAAAGCCTATGGATGCCTTTATTGATCTGGCCTTGATTCTCATAAGAGGTGGAAGGCAATGAGTTGGACATTAGCTCTTGTTCCCCTACATGACTATAGCTGGTGAACTTGCAATCAGGGATACTGCTGAGCGAGACACGCTCCGTTAACTCCGTGCAGTCTTGGGGCCAACCACAACCCCTGACTGCGAATGATATTTAACTGATGTTGAGGCCAAGTCAGAAAAGATACCTCCCTGAACCCTGGTACATGCATCCGCCACCATCGACCGCCAGCCCTGGGGTGTATACATAGCCCCCCGAGGGTTACCCAGCCCCTTCCTGACAGGTGGATTTGACCTGTGACACCAGAGGGCTACACTGTGCTAAATGGGGCTAATGACCGGGCCCCCTCTTCACAGCAGAGGGTGCTCCTTGCTCTGGGTTTCCCATCCCCGCTGAGTTCCCCCCACAGCTGTGCATAGTGGATGCCTACCCCTAGCACAGCAGGCCCGTTGGGGCAGAGAGATCAGGTGTACCCCCCACCCTGGGCTTCATCGTACAGCTGCATACCACTATTTGCTTGAATTAGTTGTTAATGCTTCATATTGCAGGACAACTTCCTTCAAATGAAAATCTACAATTGAGGGTAAATATCTGCATTTGTTTTGCCAGATCTAGTCACTGCAACATTGTTTATGAAACGAGGTGTGAGCATGCTAGATCCGCTTACTCAAAGTGTTCACCTATTTCTGTAGTCTTCTTTTTTCGTACATTGATATGCTCTGTGTGTATACTTTCTTTAAAAAACTGCAAATTAAGAAAAATATTATTAATAAAAAGTATTGAGACAAGTTGCACTCTCTTGCTCTAAAAGTAAAATCAAGAACTAGATGTTGATATGCCTTATCTTTAATCGTCTATATTTTTATTTCGGAAAGTGACCCCAAGTCTTCAAATAATTGCCTTTAATGAGATTCCCTCAGTCAAGAACATGGCTAGATCTGAAGAACAATGTCTCATAAAAGTATGATGGAGCTAAAAATGCAATTGACATAATCTGTAAATAATGTAGAATGATTAAATTGAATGTTTACTAAAAAGTAAATGTAGTGGATCTGTATTATAAAAAATGTTGTACAATGCACAATGTGTTTATGATTTATCAATGTTGCATTAATTCTAGTTTACCTCCACTTCTATTACAGCATTTCCTATGACTATGTTTTGTTTAAATGTGTCTGGTACGTTGTTTACTGCCTTTAATTGAGATTATAACCATAGATTTATTTGACATCGTTTATTTGTAACTTTCAGCACAGTGGTTTTGGAAAAAATAATGTGCTTACTACTTGTCATGTTTTGCTTATGATCATCAACTGCACAGTTGTAAAATAAATAAAGCCATTCCCTTTAAATTAAATCTGTATTTATTATCTACAGCCGATGCCTTATTCACCCCTTGCATGCAGTCTTAGATAATGTACCCTATCTATGATAATGATATTCTGAGTTTGCAGAAACAATTAGACTAATCCTGCATTACATTTACAGAAGCAATTCCCTTTCCATGATAGGCTGGTGGATATCAGATCACTTTTTAAAATTCACTCTAACAAGATCATAAACATTTGCTAATACATTGATATTAGTGACAATATTAGTTGCACATCCACTTCAAGTATGTGGCACAGGTAAAAAATATGAAGTCAAATTTCAGCATCACAAAAATGTGAGGTACCATTGAGGTGCTCTGTACAAACTGAACACCCTGCTACCAGAGGTGTTATGTGTGAGTCCATCTAAGACTAAAGGACCTGCCCAACTATGAAAACAAAATGGTTGGAGCACACTTTACAACAGTTAAAAAATGATCACAAGTTTTATCATAGGCTTGAAGTTCAGTCCAGAACATCTCAATGTATTTTTCCTCATAAACTAGGTATTCAGGGGAGACAGGGCTTATGCGGTGATGCGAGATGGCGGCGTTCTGCTGAGCTCCATCACATACATGGAGCTAAGTCCTTTCTTAAAGCCCTACGTGGCCATATCTGGTGCTTCCTGACACAACCTCCGATTCCCTTTCCTCCTTGCGTTCTCACAAGCCTGTGGGAACCTCTAGAGACCATTTCTTAAGTGCGGCTGCCTAGGCGTTTTTTTCTTGTCACACGTGAGCAGCTGCCATTTTTGCTCGCCACTCTTCTCGCGTATCTAATCTCCTTACTCAGGTATCTGGTAAATGGTCTCAGTGAGTGGCTTATTTAACTATGGCTCTCTTTTTTGGCATCTTGTCAACTGGAATGCATGTATGCTTGGAGCTCTAAATGGAATACCAGCCTAATGAAGTAATTTTATCCTAGACCATTTAAGGAATTGCTATTAAATGTAGTTGTTTCTATTTGCCCTATATATTGGAATTCAAGATGGAAACTGTGTAATTCAGAAGATACTTACTTGTATGGAAACTGTGTTGTGGTAGTGACGTGCAATTTTGTCAGACTGACTGGCAAAACGTTCTCCTCTGGAAATTCATGCTCTTCTTGATTCTACGCATCGTCACTCACAGCACTTGCTTTGAGTATTTGGTTCCTCATTGTGGCCAGGGGCATGCATTTCCGGTGCATTTGTGGTAATTTTGTAGTAGAGCTCTAAATTGTGAGATGGTCTTCAGGAGATCTCCTGTTCCCTAGCTTTCTTACACGTTTGTAAGCTGGTGGGCTTTTTCGGACACTCTCTAACCTGCTGTTGTGTTGAATTCCAATCACACGCAATTGAACGCCATTTTTTTCAAAGCTCCGCTTCCATTTTTGTATCAATGGTCATCATAACCTCAACACATATTTAACACTGCATTCCTCAAGTGTGTTGATCAAATTGTCTCATTTATTTATGGAGATCTGCATTTCTTCTATACAGCATTATCCTTTTGCTCTTTTGGATGTATTACTAGCATACCCACTGTACCACTGTACTGATATATTTATATACATTATTTTCTATATATCAGTACTTGTCCTCTAGCATACTCTCTATTAAGGTAATGTCATGACTGTAGACCTTTGATAGTTTTTTTCACTATTACTACATTTTATGGGCAGGCGCCAACCCTCTCAAAAGCCATCTCAATGCTCTGTGCATTTCATCAGAATGGCCAGTGATTCTCGTTTTACTACCAAACCATCCTCTCCTGGCACTAAACCTAAGAGGGCCAAAAATGGCCCTCCATCTCCGATCCAGTCATCTCACAATCTTGTTCTAGACACTATTCTAGATGAGGAACATGCCCTTAAACCTTTCATGACTGCTAATGAAGAATTGCATCAGATTGAGGATCGTTGGATTATTATGGAGGGTAAAATGTTTGATGTTATTTTATGTTATGTTATTGTAAATTTATAACGCGCTCAGCTACTCCTAGGAGTGTCCCGGCGCGAGCCACGAGGACAGTAAGACAATAAAAGATTAAAACAGATGAGTTTTGAGATGTTTCCTGAACAAGTTGGAGTCCTGAATAGCGTGCAGAGATAGCGGCAGAGCGTTCCACAGCCTGGTGGCCTTAAAGGCAAGAGATCTACCCCCATATGTTGGAGGCGAACGCCGGGGGTAGAGGCGAGAAGGTGCGATGAAGATCTCAAAAGCCTGGTAGGCTGGTGGAAGGAGAAACGCTTCTTAAGGTAAGAAGGGCCTCCATCATAGAGAGCACGATGAACAATAACCAAAGCCTTGAATTCAACAAGTTTTCTGACAGGGAGCCAGTGTAGTTGACGAAGTGAGGGAGAAATACAATTTCTGATGGGAAGATTAACCACCAGCCGAGCCGCAGCATTCTGGATTACCTGGAGTTTTTTCAACAAGTAATCGGGCAGGCCGATGTAAAGACCATTAGCATAGTCGAGCCGGGAGAAAATCAAAGCCCGGACCACCGTCTCCTTGGCTGATCTAGGCAACAGAGGTAGAAACTTTCTCAAGGATCTGAGTATGCCAAAACAGCAACCTGTGAGCTTATTGATCTGGGGCAGAAAGGACAGCTGCTCGTCAAACCAGATACCTAGGTGTCTAACTGGAAGACCCGTGCAAGCTGGGGCAGGAAAAGCTGGGGGCCAAAAGGAATCCCTAAAATTGGGAGCAAATGTGCCGTAAAGCAGAATTTCAGTCTTTTCCTCATTACATTTCAACTGGGCGGCCGATAACCATTGAAAGACGGCTGACAAACAACCCTGCACTCTGGAGGTGGAAAAGTCAGTCCTGTCCCATGTAAACAGGAGCTGAGTGTCATCGGCATATGCAACGACCTTAGCCCCCCCTTTCTCAGCCAGTTGAACCAAGGGCGTAACGTATAGATTAAAAAGCAGGGGGCTCAACGAGGATCCCTGAGGAACTCCAGTGGAGACAGGCTGAGGAGGAGACGCAAAAGGTGGAAGCCAGACCTGTTGTGAACGTGCTGTAAGAAAAGATTCCAACCACTTCCAGGCCTGGCCTGTTATGCCGATAGCAGCTAACCGGGTTAGTAACAGAGCATGAGGGACGGTGTCGAATGCAGCCGACAAATCCAAAAGGATAAGGGCTGCACTCCCCCCAGAATCCAAGCACTCACGGATAGCCTCCGATACCTCAACCAAGGCAGACTCAGTGCTATAGGATGCTCTAAAACCCGATTGAGCTGGATGGAGAAGCCTCGAGTTCTCAACAAACTCCGTCAGTTGTTTGTTAACTACTTTCCCACAGATCTTAGCCAGGCAGGGTAGTAAGGAGATTGGGCAATAATTAGCAGGAATGTTGTCGTCAAGAGATGGCTTTTTAAGCAGCGGGATGATTTTGGCTTCTTTCCATTCCCGTGGGACAACCGCCTCAGTAAGGGACAGATTAACAAGAGTGTTAACCTCAGGATTGATTGTCTCAGCAATAGAAGCCAGAAGCCTGGCTGAGCATGGATCAGACGGGGAACCTGACTTTAAGGATTGCAATAGTTTCAGAGAGTCAGAGAGCACTACCGGGGAAAAGTCAGAAAATAGCACCGCCGGAGTAGGCCTATCAACCGGAGACCCACTATTGGAAGTAAATGTTGCCTGAAGGGACCGAATTTTAGCAACAAAGAAGTCAGAGAGCTTTTCGCACCAGGAAGCAGACACTGGCATTTTGACAGCCATCGCTGCTGGAGCCATAAAACTCTGAACAATAGTAAAGATTTCTTTAGAGTTGTTGCTAGCACACGCAATCCGTTGAGTGTAGTAGAGACTTTTTGCTTCAAGGATGGCCTGATAGTAAATCTTCTGAGCATCTCTAAGCGTCTTCTTGGCTATTGGACAAAAGCCAGTGCGCCAGCTGCGTTCCAGCTTTATACATTGCCGTTTAAGCAGCTTCAAATTGGTGGTGAACCAAGGTTGAGAGCGAGAGTCCCTATGGCGCTGACGACAAGGCAGGGGAGATAGTTTGTCCACAGCACGTCCAATCCAACCCAGAAAGCAGGCAAGAGCTCCTTTCAGGTCACAAGGGAGAGTAACCCTAGATTTGTCTAGGCAGAGGCCAAATGCGAGAGGGTCGATTTTAGCTGTTGGAGGACAAGAATTGGGCTGTTGATCAGAAGACTCATCGCTCACGGACCAGGTGAAGCAGGAAAGAAAATGATCGGACCAAGAGACTGGACGAGGATTATCTAGTAAGATGGGAAAGTTAGAACAAATAGGATCCAGGATATGACCACCGCCATGGGTCGGTGAACAGACCCATTGGGTAAGCTGGGCAAGATCAAGCGCCTCTAAAAAGGCTTTAGAATCACTCAAGTCCCGTTGGTCGAGATGAATATTGCAGTCACCCAGGAAAAGATATTGTGAGAAGCGTAGAGCACGGGAAACAAGCAACTCCCCGAGATCACCAAGAAAAGGGCCAGCATAGCCAGGTGGCCTGTAAACTAGGGTGCCGGCTAGTGTAGAATGGACCGAGAAAACGATGGTGAAGTCAAGGAGTTCACTCTGAGCTAACGAAATATTGTTGCCCAGTGACATTTCTGTAGATAATGGCCACACCCCCCCCTCTACCACCCAAGCGGTCAGCACGACAAATTGAATACCCTGCCGGGATAGCCATTTGCACTATCGGGTTGGAAGAATCAGTCAACCAAGTTTCAGTAACAAACAGAAGATCAAAATGAAAGTCCTGGATAAGGTCAAAAATATCCTGAAGGTGTTTCACTAATGAACGACAGTTAATCAAGCCAGCTTTTACAATAGGAAGGGCTCTAGAACTCATAGTCCCTCCAACATAAGAGTATCTAGCTCTCGGGGTTTGGCCAAGTAGGAAATTGCACTTAGAGCATGATAAGGGCCGATTACAACTCACATCCCAGTCCGTGTTAGGAGTACAGATAGCAGGTCTGAGTGCAAGAAGTTCAAGCCGGCAATATGTCGCCGGACTTACCACGATGCGCGGGGAAAGAACAGCATGACTGGCGCTGGACGCCTCCGGGACGCGGACGGGCACAGACGGGCTTGCCTTGTGCGCGGCTTGTGCGCAGCTTCGGCGCGCCCGCTGCGCGCGTCCGCTGCGTGCGTCCGCTGCACGACCATCTGGCCCGTATTAAATATTCGTCCCATGTGCGTGAGGCTAGAGCGCCACAGACCCAAGATGGCGGCTCTGGCCGGCACAGCAAGGGACCAGGAAGTGAGTAGAACAAAATACACAACAAAGGCAAGTTAAAATGCAGATTGAGGGGGAGAATGTAAAAGGTATTCAGTAATTTTTTAAAGTGCAAGTCAGGGGGCTTTAAAAACTCTGCTGAGCAAAATTAAGCAAATGGCATGTGCAAAGTAGGCAAATAACAGTACATCAAAGAAACGCCAGAACAATGTGAGGCAAGATATTTACAATGCCTCGGAGATATAGATATAGAACAAAGTGTTGGTCATCTTCAAGATATGGCTACCAAAATCCCCATGTTGGAGCAAGAAATTCAAAAACTTAAGTTACATACTGAAGACCTCGAGAACTGAAATAAAAGAAATAATCTTTGCCTTTATGGTCTACCTGAGAACATTGAAGGCCCTGTCTCATGAAGAAATTTCTACCTGCGTTTCTTGACCTTCAGTCTTCTTCTCATCTAAACATTCAAAGAGCACATCATCTTGGCTGTCTTCAACAAAATTCTACTAGACCACGTGGTATCATAATGCCCTTTTTTTAATTCACTGACGTGATGCATGTCTTGAAAATTGCAAGGGAAAGCGTTGTCTAGTATGGTCACAAGATCTTTATATCCCAAGATATTGCCAATGCAACAAATGCTCAACATAAAGAACTCTTGACTCTTTGTCCTCAACCCAGACTTCTGAACATTCACTAGCGCATTTTACACCTTTGCCTCTGTAAAATCACCTATGAGGGGGTCTCCTTTGATGATCCGGTCAAACAAAATATGTACATGGCTTCTCTCTCTTTTTTCTTGTCTATTTATCCAAGTTTATATGACTTTATATTCTTTTTCTTCTCTTATTTCTATATCCGTTGTCGTGCTTGCTTTCGGTGCTGACATGCCTTGTACTAATTTTCTCTCCTTCTTACTTCAGGTCTTGATTTTTGCCCTTGATCTGTTTCTTTACTCTTTTCTTATCCTAATTATTTTCTCTTTTATTTTTTCTCCTATTCTACTCTTCTCTTTTCTTATCTTCCTTCCTATTTTCTTTATAATTAGATGTGTGTTTATTTGTTTCTACTTTTTATTTTATTGCCCGTATCGTCATGTTATTTTATTGCTGATATATGGTGTCTTTTTGTTTCCCTCATTGAATCTGCAGCTTGACATCATTTCTCCTGTATCCCTGTTTCTTCCCATCAACATGTTTAATGTTGTCTCATGGAATGTTCATGGTTTAGGTCACCCCGTAAAGCGTTAAAAGGTACTTTCACATTTATCGAAATTTAATTGTCACATTGCTTTTCTATAAGAAACTCACTGTAATGATGCTGAATCGCTCAAGCTTACACGTCAATGGGTAGGTCAAGTTGTTTTCTCTCCTTCTGTTAATTGTGAGGGTGGTATAGCTATTTTATATCAAAAATTGTTAAATATTGAAATTTTATCAACTCAATGTGATACGAATAGACGATGGGCATTGCATAATGCCGCTAACTTTAAAAAACAAATAACTTTTTTCAATATTTATGGCCCTGTTAAATCAGACCCTGAATTCTGATACAATGTTAAATTAAAATTATCTTCCATCACTAATTCTAATATAATCGTTGAAGGTGATTTCAATGATTGGTTAGATCCCTTCTCTGACAGGAAATCTAAATGTAAATTTAAACCTGATAAATCACACAAAGCATTCCGATCTGCTATTGCCTCTCGTCCATTTTTTGATGTATGGAAAACATGTAATCCTGATAAATGTGAATTTATATATTTTTCTAATGTTCATCATACTTTGTCTAGAATTGATTATGTTTTTGTCTCCAAATCTTTACTCCCTTCAATTCAGTCTTTAGAAATTGATTCTATTTTCATTTCTGATCATGCCCCTTGTTTGATCCTCTTAACACTACCAACATGCTCATTGGAGATTTACCGATTCCTTATTATCCAATCACACTTTTATTTTGGAAGCTACTCCCTTTATTAAAGATTTTTTTTCAATTTTCAATGTAATCAACCTACTGACACTTGCATTCACAATAATTGGGATGCTTTTAAAGCTTCATTTAGAGCCTTTGCTGCTATTACTTATACTGCTAAAAAGAAAAATACAATTGAACTCCCAATACCTATCCACTCTACAGGACATTAGACTCTTGAACATACTTACTTTACTTCTAAATCCCCCTCTCATTTGATGGACCTAATCAAGGCTAAATCCACCCTGAATAAACTGGCTACCGTTGATGCATGTAATATCCTCCTCAAAATTAAATCTAAATATCATGGAGGTCAAAACAAAGCTTGTAAAATGTTAGCAAATTGTCTAAAAGTTAAATCAGAAAAGAAAAATATTTGACCTATTCGAAATGACCGTACAAATAATATATTGCACTCCGACTCTGATATTGGTAATGTTTTTCAATCCTATTATGAGTCATTATACAAGGAAGATACTTATCCTTCTGAATATAATACCTAACATTTTTTAATGCTGTTCCTAACCCTCTCTCTATGCCGGACATTATGGCTACCCTTGAGAAGAACATAACTCTCCAGGAGCTTTTAGATGCTATTAAATCATTAAAGAAAGCTAAAGCCCCTGGACCTGATGGTTTTTCTATTGATCAAATCTCTTCTTTTTCAGCTCCTTTTGCTCCTAAATTGCTTGAACTTTTTACTTCTTTTTTATTGTATTCAAAACCTCAAGGTTCCTTTTTAGATTCCTTATTGTTATTATTCCTAAATCAGATCAAGACCATACCCTCTGCAAAAGTTACCGTCCAATTCCATGAATTAACTACAACTGTAAAATCTTTGCAAAAATTCTTCCATCCAGCCTAGAAGATGTTTTTCCTCTTCTTATTAAACCTGATCAGTCTGGCTTTATTAAAAGTAGACTTGCCTCAGATAATGCTAGGATGTTCTCTAATATCCTCACATTGGGAAAAATATCCCTTTCCTCTTGCTGCATTATCTCTTGATGCTGAAAATGCATTTGATTGTATAAATTGGCAATTTATGTTTAAAATGCTCATTGCTTTCGTTTTGGCCTTAAATTTGTTTCCCATATCAAACTATTATACTCAGCGCCACATGCTTGTGTTTTTGTTAATGGATGTTCCTCCCCTTATTCTAACTTACTTAGAGGTACCAGACCAGCTTGCCCCCTCTCACCTTTACCTTTTCTTCTTTGTCTAGAACCTTTTCTTGAGCGTATTCATTGTAATCCTTCCATATCTGGCTTTACACACAACTCACTCAAAATTAAACTTTCTGCTTATGTGGATGATATTTTAGTTTATATATCTAATGCCCTGACTTCCTTACCTTCCTTTTTGCAGGAGATTGATTTGTATTCTAAAATATCTGTTTATAGATTAAACTTTTATGAAACAGATATTTTACTAATAAACACCTTATGCTACAAGTTTATGTTTTATAATACCAATTGTATGTGGTGTCTCTCCAAGATCAAATACTTAGGTGTCTGGTTCTCTCCCACCATCACCCATACTTTCACTTACAATTTTAATGCTTTAAAACTTAAAATCCCAAATTGACTTTCGACTACCTGGTCCCCCCTTCACTTATCTTTGTGGGGTAGACTAGACACGATTAAAATGATGATTGTACCACATGTTCCCTTTAAAATTCCCAATTATTACTCCTCCCAAATTAATTCCCTTTGTACCAAATTTCACTGGAATAATAAAAATGCTCGTATTGCCTTAACTAAATTAACTAGAGTTAAAATTGAGGGTGGTTTATGTTTCCCTAATTTTAAGTTATATCACACTGCTTTTTTGATTCAACAAATGTATGCTTTGAACAGAAATTATCAAGATTCACCTATACCTAGCTAGATCACCTTTGAATGTTGTTTATTGCATGAGTTTTCATTTCAGGATATCATCTACATCTACATCTAACTATCATCTACATGTCCAACTGTACATTTATTTCTAAAAACCCTATTTTAAAATATTCCCAACATTTAATGCATATGCTGTTCACTCATGGCTTGGATGCTTATGAATATTTTAAACATTGGAAAGAGAAGGGTATCCTGTATTAATATCACTAAACTCTGTTATCCCTCTTACTACACTGCAAGAATGCTATAATTTACCCTGCTGTTGCTTACCTCAATAATCTCAACTATCACAAGTACCTCAATCATTTTTATTTACCAATAGCTTTCCCCTTGTTTCTACTCCGTTCACCCCCTTGACACCTTTATAGAATATTGCTTGTGCTTCCAATCCTAAAGCATTTATCCACTTCTATTTCCATCCAAATCAAATCCTCTACTGAATTGACATGGGAGCAAGACCTCCCTATATTGCTTTCTCTTAAACAGTGGGATAAATTGTGGCATAAAATTTTCACTATCTCCAAAGCTGCACACATTACTCAATCTTTATTTTTTGTATATGAAAGAGCTGTTTTTACTCCTACTCTTATTCATAAAATGAATTCCTCCACTTCAGCTTTGTATTGGTCGTGTCTTTCCTCCAACAGTACGTTACTCCATCTACTATACTATTGTCCTAATGTTTTCAATTGAATGCATGACGTTACGACGCAAACATTTACAATGTAGTTTTGACATCGCAACATCAATTACAACGCATGTTTTTACAACGCATGCCATTACAATGAATACCATTAAAACACATACCATTAAATCGCATAATTTTTGGGGTTAACAGTAGGGTAAGTGTTGGATAGTGTAGGGGTAAAAATTACTATTCCAACTCCAGTGAATGCAACAGTAGGGTAAGCGTTGGATAGCGTAGGGGTAGAAATTACTATTCCCACTCCAGTGAGTGCAACAGTAGGGTAAGTGTTGGATAGTGTAGGAGTAAAAACAATGCATTGAAACGGTATGCGTTGTAATGGCCTGCGTTGTAGTGACATGCGTTGTAATGGCTGCGTTGCAATGGCATGCGATGTAAAGGATGTTGCGATGTAATGAGTGCGTTGTAAAGGTAGTGTGCTGTAACAACTGCGTTGTAAAGGTTGTTTCCCTTTTCAATTTTTTTGAAATCTTTTTGGTCTAAATGATCAATGCTATTTCAATGTATATCCCGCTAGTAATTCATAGGGTTTTTCTTGGTACTATGTCAGATTATTTTCAAAATCATTATCCAAAACCCGTTATTTGATCTTTTTATGTCTCTCGCTTTTAAAGTTATACTTACTTGTTGGAAAGATAATTCTAAAATATGTTTGTTAACATGGTTGAATCTTATTTGTGACAAGCATAGAATAGCTACAGTTTCCTATTCATCGCTTTCACAGAAAATAAAATCTGACTTACTTTGGTTACTTTTCACTACTTTTTACATCTTTGCACACATCTTTATCATAATTCCTATATCTCTCCCTTTTACCTACCCTTTCTTTCTTTTAACTTTACCCTCTATTCTTCCCTTTTTCTTTTATTCTTTCCCTCTTTCTTTCTTTTTCTTTCTTTTTTTTTTATAAAACATAAAATTGATTATAGTATTTACATGTATTCTGTTTATATTTTTTACATTTCCCTATTAGATCGTATTTTATAGCTTTTTTTATCCTAATGTTATTGTTTTATTGATTATCCTCTAAGATATGTATTCAAATACATTGTTTATTTGTTATTTTCAATGGCTGTAATCTTCATTATTCTTTTTAATTCCAATAAAAATATCGAACAAAAAAAAAAGAAGTAGGTATTCGTGATTGTGCTGTTGGTAAAGATGACTAGGTGGTTACATAGAGCAGTCAGGGAAGTGAACACGTCTCATCCTTTTGGACTTCATCAAGGGTGAAGATAACGGATAAGATTAGTACCAAGCACATGCTGCAATCATACAAAGCTAATTGTTAATACGATCTTCTATCAGTCCAATGTTTCCATAAAAATAAAAAGCTCACTAGGATTTGATTTGATATGAAAAAGTATTTATGTGTTGAACACAATGGCTCCCAATTTTACAGGCAAACGTTCAATGGATTATGAGAATTTGGTATAAATTGAGGCCATGACAAGCCATCCAGAAGTCTCCGTGGTTCCAGAGTGCGCCATTTTGAGTTAAATGGGCAGTGGTGTTACAAAGTGAGTACCTAAATAGTAATGCTTACTATTCG
The DNA here is from genome assembly GCF_964204655.1 of Triturus cristatus. NCBI lineage: Eukaryota > Metazoa > Chordata > Amphibia > Caudata > Salamandridae > Triturus > Triturus cristatus. The sequence goes on from NC_140584.1 coordinate 224,785,643, forward strand.
CTCATTATTGGATTCATACAGCCCTCAGGTAAAAAGATGCAAATTTATACATGCAGGATTACTATTAGGTTTTGATTATCTTTCCGACTGCCATGAAACTGTCACACTATTTTAACTGTACCACTGGCAAGATGCCACACAGAGTTTGTGGGTTTCACCAAACTTTTCGGGTAGGGAGCACTCAGGAACTACCAAAATACGCCACTGCGAGCAGGTAATCACGTAATAAAATTCTAACTTTTACTGTGACAAATCCCATTTAAAAGCGCAACAATTCTTGATTTCTGTGAATCAGGAATTGAAATTTGCACTCGTAAGAAGGAAGGCCTTTATTCCACTTAGTGAAACTTTTGTGTGCACTTTTCATTGCGATTTTGGCTGATTAAGAGGTGTGCTAGCATAACGAACTAGCTCCAGGCTAGATATTATATAAATTACAAAACATAACTCTGTCTGATTTAATTTCACTTAATTTTGCTGATTTAAAAGTGGGTGAAATTGAAGGTCCTGCTTTCGAAGCACCTATTTATTCTTTGCAGTACAATGTATTGCATGAGTGTGAAAATATAGCGCACTCTCTCGGATACTTAATTTAGCATCAAATAAATATGGATTCCACTGGATTCAGTACAATATGCACTGGGCTAATGAGATTGACCCAGGGGCAAGCAAGAGATTGTACCCAACTTGATATTAGTCGTACAATCAGGATCAGATCGATGTACCTGTCAAGGTTCTAATGCGCTTACTACATTGATATTTCATGTTTAGTCAGGGGCCTCGCTTTTTAAAAAATGGACCATCAGGTTTCCCTGTAAATGTTATTGATTCTGCAGGCGCCTACAAATCGTGCTATTTATTTGACTGAAGATCAAATCTGTAATTTGTGAAGTTTATTTTCACAACACAATCCAAGCTTTTCATATTTTATTAAATCAAATGATCATTTAAGCTTTATTACTGCCCTCTAACTTCTTTTACACAATCCATTTCATATCTAGGAAAACTAAATCATGTTACATTGAGTTTTTATTACTGGCATTTTTTTTTCTTATTCCCACTGCTCGCATTTCTGCAGAAATGCGATGTCAACTTCATCCTCCTGAAACATGTTTATGTTATTTCCTGTTTCTCTTGCCCTGAAATATATTTTTATGAATGGCTCATTAACATCCCATCACATATGAAAAGGTGTTAAGAAATGTTTCCCTTGGAGATTAAGGGAACATCATCTGTTCCTTTCACAAGTTCACTAAGACAAGAGTCATCAAGCACACTTTACTTTCTAAAATGTTTCAATTGCTGGTGAATTATTTTCCAAGAAAACAGTTTCTATGCTAAATGATTGATTCTGTATTTTCTCAACATTTTTCAGTGGCTCAGAATTGTGATATTAAGTTACCCAGATAAAATCAAGCAGACTTCTTTCTACAGTCCTCATGCCATTTCAGTGGGAAATGAGTAATAATTTAGTGAGTTACTCAAAATCGTAACACTTTTAGCTTTTGCTTAATTTTTACAACAAATAAAGTGCAGGTGGTAAACCTTTCCTTAGGAATCTGTCGCCACCTAATACCCATCAGGTGGTGCCCCACTAGCGTTTCTACAGTCTGCCGGAAAACTATAAAGCCATAGGCTCTAAAAAGGCACTCCGAAATGTGAACTTTGATGATCTTGTTTAGGGGGGAAATAAGGGATGAGGCAAGCAAAGAGATGTTTTATGACGTACGTTCAAATAAAAGATGAAACTTACCTAACATCTGAGAAAAAATCAATTTTACACTTGGAGGAAGCACTTGTCATTCATTGGTCGGTTGTCCGGAAATTCACTTGATGATGGGATGGAAATCTGCTCAGAGTGAATACATGTTAGAAAAACAAGTATGAATGGCTAACGTTATCACAGATTGGTCTTGCTGCTATTACTTGTTCTCCAAGTAGCATTCACATGAAAGCAAGAAAAATGACAATAATGGGGCTTAAGTTATTTTTTCTAATTTCTCCCTCCAGTTCCAACAATCTTCATAGGTCTTTGAGCTCACCCGTCAGTTTGGATTTATTTTCACCCTCCTACCAGGATGTGCGAGGGATATTTTGGGCCCACACTCCTCTCTAATATTAGCCCTTTTCCAATGTCCAAAAACTACCCCCAAAAAGTCTGATATCATCCTCCTGGGAAACACCTGCTCTCAACTAGACCAAATCTCGTCTCATTCTATTACCCAATATCAGCTCCATTTGTGCACTGCACTACTCGCTGTACAAGTCTCTAATAACAGAAACAAAGTATCTTTTCGAAAGACTAGGAAGTAAGCGAAGTAAATATATAAGTAAATTCTGTAAAACCACCCACAATTCGAATCATGTGCTATAGGTACATTGTGCGGCAAATATGACAAAAGTAGGATACCACAACTCTTTTCTTAAAAAACACTTTTCATTTATCAGTTGCTTCAATGTGTTACCAAGAGACTCAAGAAATAACACATATATTAAGCTATGTATTGTTTTATTTGAAGACTTTTGTTGTTTTTAAGACCAAGTTGGTGTTAGGTTCTTAAGGTACAAAATACAGAAATGTATTTACTTGTTTCGAACAATAATTTAGTTGATACATAGACATTGTTTTCATTATCAACTTAAAAAACGACATATTTTAGAATTACAATTTTAAAAATACACAATCTTCAAAAATACACAGAAAAACTGTCAACGCGCTGTTTTGGTGAAAGTTTGATTGATCTTCACCTTCTTCAGGACACCATTTTTTTCAGTTTATCTGAGTAACAATAAAAACATTTATTATAAGACCATAAATTCATAAAAGATTTTATTCATTTCCAACACATATTTTAATACAGCAACACAAATGTATCAATATCCGTGTACATATAACAGAGACCCGCCTATCAATGATTACTTATACAGCAGCATATTAGAATGACTCTACACCAAAAGTGCGTATATCGCGTGATCCACATGATTAAAAAGTTTACAATTTACTTATCCTTAACCTTATAATGAAAAAGAAACTCTAATAAGCAACAACCTCCCAACTAACCAATGTGTTGACCTCGCTCCCCCGCCTTGCACTAGCTTCAATCATGTCTCAGTACTGCATAGCTACTTCTCCCACTGAGGGAGTGCAAAGCTCGGGGGCTACAAATGTGAAAGGTAAGAGAGGGTTGCAGGAAGGGAGTTTTTTATTGAGAAGGCTGAAAGACAGTTGCAGGGAGAGATGTAACAGGAGAACGGAGTTCCAGTAAAAGAGGTGATGACCAATGAAGAGACAGAAGAGGCACTTCAAATAGAGGGGTGAGAGAGCAAATGGGAAGCTGCAGAAGTGACAGGAAAAGGGCAGCAAACGTACTCAAAAGTGTAAAAGTGTAAGTTACCTTTGAATTCAGGTCCAGTTCGAAGGTAACATACACTTTTGAGTAATTTATATTTTTGAGTGTGATTATTACTTTTGGCTAGTCACAAATTCCGAGTTTAATCTACTATTAATAAAACACACTGGTAACTTCAGCACCAAACATGGGCAACTAATGGTACTGCACTAAATTCTGGAGCGATGGAAATAAAAACAATCCCTATTGGATATTATGTTAACCCCTTCGCTGCTAGGCCTTTTCCCCCCGTGCAAAGCCTTTTTTTGGCTACTTGGGGTAGTTGGCGATTAGGCCCCTGTAACTTTTTGACTACATAAGGTTTCTACACCCAATTTGGGTCCTTTTCTTCCAAAATCATGGGGATTCTAAAGGTACCCAGGGTTTGAGGATTACCCTGTAGGGGGCCCAGAAATTAGCCAAAATACAGCTTTTTTTGTTTGAAAAATTGGAAAAAAGTGCTGCATATGAAAGCGTCTGTTTTTTTCCGTGCAAATGGTATCAACAAAGGGTTTGTGGGGCTGGAATCAAAATTTTCCCTGCTATCAGGGACTGACAGACAGAAAACCAACATTTATTACACAGTTTTGGCATTTTACTGGGACATAGCCTATTTGTGCTATTTTTGTGCTTTCAACCTTCTCCCAGTTAATGGTAGAACTAAGTATGAAAGCAATAACGGATCCTGGAAAGGTATACATTTTAGAAAAGCATTTGTGTAGATCCTGCAAGGTTTCTTTATAGAAACTAACAGTTGAAAATAGGTAAAAATGAAAATGTGTTGAAAAAAACAGCCATTGTGCCAACATTTTCACCTGTAACTACTTCTAATTATGACAGATGTTTGAAAGCAATATACCGTTACATCTGCTGGACCTTTCTGGTTGTGCAAATATATCGGACTTGCAGGTTCACCAAGTACCCAACAAACCCAGAGCCAATAACTGAGCAGAACCTTGGAATGTTTTTTTATTATGTACCGGGTATGTAGCAATTAATTTGGGAAAAATGTATATAGTGAAAAATTGGGATGAAAGACACCTATGTATTTCTGAAAACGGAACAAAATATAGAGTTTAGAAACAGTAGCTATTTGCACATTTCCAAAATTGTGAGCACCCATACTAGCATGAGAATTATGGGACATTTTTTAAAGTTACTTTTTTCCACATTGTCTTTCATTTGGGAGGCAGAAATGCATTGAAAGTCAATAGATAATAACAGTTGCTCTACAATTCTGTGTTACCCTAAGTCTCCCTACAAAAATAGTACCTCACTTGTGTGGATAGGCTTAGTGGCCGCAACAGGAAACGTCTCAAAACACATAGTGGACACACTTCATTTTTACAGTGAAAACTGACCCTTTTTTTGGAGAGTGCCTAGCTGTAGATTTTGAACCCAACTCTGCTGGCACATAGGGAAACCTAGCAAACCTATACATTTTTTTAAACTAGACACAGAGGGGAAACCAGGATGAGTTGACTTGTCTGGTTCTCACCAGGATCTGTTACCCGGAAACCCTTGCAAACCTCAAACTTTGCAAAAGAAAAAAAAAAAAAGAAAACATTTTCCTCAAATATTTTTGTTGGAAACATCTGGAATCTACGTGGATCTGAAAAATTCCACGCACCCCCCATTACCCAAAGTCTTCCAAGAAAAATGGTACCTCGCTTGTGTGGGTAGGCCTAGTGTCCGTGACAGGAAATGACCCAAAACGCAACGTGGACACACCACATTCTCATAGTGAAAACTGACCCTTTTTTTTGCAAAGTGCCTAGATGTAGATTTTGAACCCTAGCTCTGTCTGCAGCTTGGTAAAACCTAGAAAACCTATACATTTTTTAAAACTAGACATCCAGGGAAATCTAGGATGGGGTGACTTGTCTGGCTCTCACCAGGTGTTGTTACCCAGAATCCCTTGCAAACCTCAATCTTTGAAACAAAACACACATTTTCCTCACATTTCTGTGGTAGAAAGTTCTGAAATCTGCGTGGATCCACAAACTTCCGCCCACCTCGCATTCCACAAAGTCTGCTGAGACAGATTGTACTTCACTCACATGGGTGGGTCAAGTACCGGCAACAGGCAAGTGCCCAACGCGTATTGAAGAGACATTGAAATTATCTATCACAAAACAACCTAGTTTTGCAAAGGGGGTCACCTGGGTTTTTGGCCCGTGGCTCGGTGGCCATCTTGGGAAATCTACAAAACCCACACATTTCTGAAAACTGGACACCCGGGGAATCCAGCAAGGTATGGCTTGCTTGGACCCCCAAATGATTTCCTACCCAGAATCCCATGCAAACCTTAAATTTAGCTGAAATAAATCACATTTATTTCAAATTTCTGTGTGGGAAAGTTCTGGAATCTCCATGGATCACACATTTCCTACCACCGAGCATTACCCAAGGTCTCCTGATAAAAATTGTACCTCCCTCGCATGGGTGGGTCAAGTACCCGGCAATGGCCAAAAACGTATTGAGGAGACATCAAAATTACCTATCACAAAGTAACCTGGTTTTGCAAGGGGGGGGGTCACCAGGGTTTATGGCCCAGGGCTCGGCGGCCACCTAGGGAAACTACCAAACCAACACATTTTTGAAAACTAGACACCCGAGGGAGTACAGCGAGGTATGACTTGCATGGATCCCCAAAGTGTTCCTACCCAGAACCACCTGCAAACCTCAAATTTAGGTTAAAAAAACACATGGGGCAGATCAGGAGCTACTGCCCCCATCTGCCTCCTGGAGGGAGGAAAGACTATGGCATCTTTTTGGGGGTGGGGGCATTGGCATACCAATTCTGGGCAGCCCCATCCCTGAATTCTGAAAAAATTATACCCCTGGTGCCTAGTGGGATTCTGCCCCCCTGAGGGGGCAGATAAGGGGCTATTGCCCCCATTTGCCTCCTGGGGGAAAGACAGACTGACATTTTTTAGGGGGGTGGGGGCATTGGCATGCCCCCACCCCTACATATATAGAAAAACATCCCTGGGGCCTAGTCGGCTTTCTTCCCCTCCGGAGGGCAGATCAAGGGCTATTGCCCCCATCTGCCACCTGGGGTGCTGAAGGACGATGGCATTTTTGAGCGGTTTGGGGCATTGGCATGCCAATTCTGGGCAGCCCCCACCCCAAAGCATATAAAAAAAATCCCTGGTGCCAAGTGGGCTTTCTGGCCCCCAGGGGGCAGATAAGGGGCTATTGCCCAATCTGCCTCCCAGGGGGGCAGAAAGACTGTAAACCAAAAATCTGGGGTGAGGGCATTGGCATGCCCATACACCATTTCGTATACGGGCTGAGAAGATAACAAGCAGGAACGTGCACCGATAGAAACCCTAATTATAAAAGGGAACAGTGATACGCTACACGCTTGATTGAGGCGATCGTTAGCATGGCTGAATGTTTTTAAAGAAAGGCTGGAGTCGATATTCTACACCACAGACACCTACAATAAGAATTTTAATCTCCAATTGGTCTGAAGTGTTGCATGCCCTCGGGCCACCTACTCAGTGCAGGTGTATCTGTCTGATCATTCTTGGGTGATTCAAGATATATTCAAGAGTAGCCCGATGAGATAATAGGAGGCAATTATCCCCTACATCAGTGTTTGACCTGTCTAGCACATCTGAATCAGCTTTTTCAGCCCATGATAGGTGTTTTTAACTGTTTGAGGCAAAAAACTTTAATGTCTAAGAGAGTCTCACTCTTAGTTTTGAGAAAGATGGCAATATAAGACAGCCATCGAAACGCGTCGGCGCTATGGTTACAACACAATCCGTGCAAGGGCTGCAGCCAACGAGTACCAAAGAATTCAACAGTACCTGGCTTCATGCCCATGAATCTGGTTTATCACGGAGGTGTACAGTGCCAATGACATAGTGTGTGTCTCTAGGCCATGTACTCTCTTTTCTAGGCCAATGAATTGTAAACAAATTAGATCCATTTATTTTAAGTGCAATTTGTAACTGAATGTGCATGGATTATGTCTATTGTTTTTTAACATTGTGTTTTTAATGAAATATTTTTAACAATAAATCGATTTATATATTTTTCTAAAATCATAGGTTTTGAGATTATCTGTGGGTAATATATGGCCAGAACTTCTTGTGTATGTCTTGTGTGGAATGGTGTGTGAAGAGTGTGGGTTGAATGAGACAGTAACTAAATAACAATACTCTACATGATACAATACTGCCCAAAGTATACTGTTTCCCACTACATGCCCATTCTGGCCAGCCCCCACCCCTACGTATATATAAAAACAAATATCTGGGGCCTAGTGGGGGGCAGATCAGGGACTATTGCCTGGGGGGTAGAAAGCCTTATGCCTTCTTTGGGGGTAGGGAGGTGGCTTTGGCATGCCCATTCTGGGCAGCCCCCACCCCTGGCCTATAAGAACATCCCTGATGTTTAGGGTGCTTTCTGCCCCCCGGGGGGGCAGATTGGGGGCTACTGCCCCCATCTGCCCCCAGCAGGGGTAGAAAGGCTGTATGTCAAAATTGTATGGGGGCGCAAAGACTCTTGCCCAAGAGGCCACTCCCCCCTCCCTGGTGGCTAGTGGGTAAATCCCTGCTTGGGGATCACCCTCTTTTGGCAATCCCTGAGCAGGGATCCACTGGGGAAGGGTACCTTTGGAAAGGGGGGATTATCCCCTTTCCAACGATACCTCTCCCATGTTTTGTCGGTGCTCAGGGGCTGAGATAGCCCGACAAGCACCTAAACTGTGAAACTGAAACTAAGTTTCAGTTTCGTTTTCATTGTGATGTCGATAGCCCGCCATGCGCGTGATTGTCATTGCAATGAAAACCCTAAACATACTTTGGGAGGTTGGGGAAGCTCTTCCCCACCTCCCAAAGCAAAACATAATGGGAAATCCAGCTGCTGTTTGCAGCAGAGGGATTTTTTGAAAGTGTGCTCATGACGGAATGGTTCCGTCATGAGCATGGAAGGTGTTAAATTAAATTACATTATTTGAAATAGTTAAATTCAATTCAAAAATCTTTATTCAGCACAATCGAGATAGGCCATAAAAATAAAAAGAATAAAAATATAGCAGTTGATAACAATAAAGGAAAACATCCATTACAACATAGGAATTACATTGTAATGCCTTTACAACACATACTTTACAACAAAGGTATCATTACAGCGCATGCCATTACAACACCTGTGCCATTACAACACATGCCATTACAGCACATTGTAAGGGAAGTATTGGAGCTAAGTGTTTATTTTTAAGGTGAGTATTTGAGATAAGTTTTTATTTTTAATGGGTGGTTGACTGTATTTATTTAATACTTGGGTATTCTACAAATTTAGAAATTAAAATAATTTCAAAATATTAACTAATATGGTTCAATTAAAAAATGAATTAAAAAGGCTTGGCACCCATCCCCTAAGAAGATATGCTTGGGAAGCAAGGGTTTTTGGTGGGTGAGTGTATTAATACTACGGTATTAATATTAATAATTAAGTATTAATTATGATTTAGTTTGGTTGATAGTATATTTAAACATTGATATATATCAAAATAATTAATTAAAAGGGCTTGCCACCCATCCCCTTGGACAGGATGATTGAGAAACAGGGATTTTGGGTGGGGGAGTTTATTAAAACTCAAGTATTACATTTAATACTTGTCTCTTATTCATCTTTTAGTTTAGTTGTTAGTATTTAAATATATATATATATTTATATATATCCCAAAATTTAATTAAAAGTGCTTTTTACTTATCCCCTGGGATGGGATACTTGGGAAACAGTGGTTTTGGGTCGGGGAGTGTATTAATACTCTGGTATACATTATAATACATGAGTATTAATTATTAATTATTTATTTATTTATTTAATTTTAAAACTAATATATAATATTAAAATAAATGAAAGGGGTTAACACCCATACTCTGGGATCGGATGCTAGGGAAACTTGGGTTTTGGGGGTGTGAGTGAATTAATACCCAGTTTTTGATATTAGAACACTGGAATTCATTAATAATGACTACTATTTGTAGAATAAAATTAGGAAATAAAAAAATAGAGAATAAAAAAAATGTGGTACCCATCATTTTAGGTGAGAAGGGGAGAAAATAGAGTTTATTGGTGGCTGAGTTATTTAATATCCAGGTGTAAATAAAAACACAATGTAAATATGTATATTTATTTAAAAATTACTTTAAGTAAATTAACAATCCTAAAAAAGTTTAGTAAAAAACAAAAGAGAAATAAAAGGCATTGCCATTTACAATGCAAATAGCTCAAACACGCGTAAATGAGAGACCTATTGCATTTCAAATGCTTGTTGTTTGTAGTGTTGTGGCTGGATGTGGTGTAATAATTGCAAAGTAAGGGGAGAAAGTCAAGTCAAGTCAGAGGAACTTAATAAGTGCACATATCACCATAGGGTCTCATGGCTCTAGCGAAAGACTCGGTGGAGACTGACAGTCGGATTAGCATAGTTATGGATGATCGAATAACCAGGTTTTTAGTTTTTTGCGGAAATTCTTATGGTCTGTGATGGAGAGGAGATGAGATGGCAGTTTATTCCAGAATTCATGTGCGAGAAAGGAGAAAGATTGACCGCCACTTCTGCGAATTCTACAAGGGGTAAGAAGACATTTAGAACTGGACCTAAGCGTCCTACTTGGTTGATACCAACCAAGTTTCTTAGTCAAATAACTTGTCCCAGTTCCATATATACTCCTATGAACAAGACAAAGCATTTTAAAGCGGCAGCGCTTTTGAATCGGGAGCCAATGGAGGATCTTTAGACTAGGCACTGATGGTGCTCTAGCTGGGAGGTTTAACACTAGTCTGGCTGCTGTGTTTTGCAAGACTAGCAGTTTGGAGTAGAGCTCTTCGTTTATGGAGGTCTAGCAGGGCATTACCATAGTCGATACAGCTCATGATAAGTCCCTGGACCAGCGGTTTCCTTTATTCAATAGGAATCCATTGAAAAAGTTTGCATAGTTTGCGCAAAATGCCATAACGAATGCTGATTATGTGACTTATATGGCTTTTCATAGACAGCTGATTGTCAATGAGCACTCCGAGATTTCGTACCACAGATTTGGGCGATGAACACAGGCCCAACTTCTGTGACCACCAGTCACTGGACCAGTGTTCATCCGCCTTACCAAAGAGGACGACCTCTGTCTTACTACCGTTGAGTTGTAAGTGGTTGGTACACATCTAATTGTCAATATGCGTCATGCAGTTTTTAAAGTGGACCTTAGTGTCAGAGGGGTCAGGGCCAAGGGTAATCAGTAGCTGCATGTCTTCAGCGTATGAAACCACTCCAAAACTGTGGGACCTGATTACCCAGGCCAGGGGTGTCACATACAGGTTAAAAAGCATAGGACATGCTGTGGTCGTTCGATCCATTAGATAATTTCTGAACCAGTCCAAGACCTTGCCCCTGACACCCACCTCCCAAAGCTGCTATTCTAAGATGCTGTGGGAGATGGTGTCAAAGGCAGCCAACAGGTCCAACAGAACGAGCATGGCTGACTGCCCATTATCTAAGGCAAGTCTGATGTTGTCTAGAACCTCCACCAAGGGGGTTTAGGTACTGTGTGATGCCCTGAACCCTGATTGTGATGGATCAAGGAGTCCATGACTCTCCAAATGGATGGTATGCTGTTTATTGATCAAGGATTCAAGTACCTTTCCAAAATACGGGAGCAACAAGATAGGTCGATAGTTACTTGGTTCCTTTGAATCGGCAGAGTTTTTTTTTTAGGATGGGCTTAACCTGTGCTCCTTTCCATCCAACTGGGATCTTTGCCTGGGATAGTGACATATTGAATAAGTCTGTAAGATTTTCCATAAGCACAAGGGCAATGGTTGGAAAGAAGCGAAGTGAGAGTGGATCAGCTGGAGATCCTGATTTGATCTTTGCCAGGGCAGGTTGAGACTTCATCTAAAGTAACCATTGTGAATTCTAGTAAAAGGGGGGTAGCGGGATCCAGATTGATGGCTGAATTATTATCAAGAAGTTTGTATTGTGGACTGGAAAGGATGTATGAATAGATTTGATCTTTTCATTGAAAAATGTTGACAAAGTGTCAACCCATACTTGCCGTGGTATGTTGATGTTCTGGACAGAAGCGGGAGTGGTAAACTTGTTTAATATTTTATAAAGCTCCTTATTGGAATTGGCAGCTTTATTGATCCTGTCAATGAAATACAGCTTTTTGGTGTGTTTGAAGCTGTCTAAATTGCCTCGATGAATATGCTTATATTTTTGATGATTTTCTACAGTCTTGGCTTTTCTCCATCTACGCTCGGCATTCCTACTAGACTTTTTTACAGCTTTCAATGCTTCTGTGATCCAGGGTGAGTCTCTGGGCCCTACATTCACCCTTGACAAAGGTACTACTGTGTTCAATGCTAATGAGATTGCGTCCTCAACGGGCCTTACTGCATGATCAATGTTTTCAATGTGAGCCAATTGTGGGGAGTTAAAATGAGCTGAAAAACTAGCTTGCGTGACTTCACGCCATGGCGTTCTCCATGTAGGTTCACTGTTGATAGAGAGAATTTAAACAAATTATGATCCGACCAGAGCAAAGGGAGAGGGGACTCCACTCCAACATTGGTTGAGTTGTTGAACAAAAGGTCGAGAGTATGGCCAGCATGGCGCGTGGGACCCACCACAATCTGGGCTAGTTGCAGTGTGTTCAGGTTGTCACCAGTTTAGATGTTTAAAGCTAAAGCGGGGGTGCCGCCAATGTAAAGCGAAGTAAAAAAAAACGTAATAAAGAAAATAGTGCTTTCAAGACTAAATAACAGCACAGTGTAACAACCAAAGTAAAGGGTCTAGTTGCCATGGGAGGTTACAAATGAAGACAAGGTGGTACTAAGGAGGGACTAACAAGACTATTAAGGAATCAGAAGCCAGCATTTACGAAGAACAAAGACACAACCCAATGAAAATTATGGGTGGTGAGTGGGCGGGGCTTCTCTTCCATACTCTACTAGAGCAGTCTCGAAGGACAGCGCATGCGTGCTGACTCAGGCTCGAACTAAAAATAGTACCTTTTCATTATTCAATTATAAAATAGTTTGATATCCTATTTTGAATGTAAGAATTAATGTAGCAATGCTTTTTATTAACTTTTACCTAAATGTGATCTAATTAATACGAGGCATAAAGCATTAATTATTATTAATGCATAGGAAAAATATTTTGTTTTTTAGATGGCATTTCAATTTTTGGATTCAAACTTCAGAAAAATAAGTTTAATTTAATTTATTTCTATTACCTAAAGAATTATTTCACCTCGAAGGTGAAAGTTAGAAGGCCTGGATGAACAATCAGGTTTTTAGGCTCCGTTTGAAGGAGCTCTCATCAATGGACCACCAGACTGTAATCAGGCCCTAAGTTCTTTTTGTGGATACATTTGTTTTAGCAGGGTTTGGATCATTTATATCTGACAGAAACCAGTCAGTTTGGATGACACCTATCACTTCTGAACTTAAAACCACAAAGATTTGGAGTCCCTCAGGGCTCTACCTGGAGTCCTACGCTATTTAATGTGTATTTGACTCCCCTAGCAGTTCTGGTAGAACCGTTTGTGGGTACAGGTTGTGTCCTACACTGATGACACGCAAATCCTCCTCACTTGGGATCCTAGCACCCCCAACGTGCAGGATAGATAGCAGTATTTCAATGGGTGGGACAAAGCAATATCCAATGCAACACAAGTAAGAATGTAGGATTAGTCTTCAGCACCCTCCCTCCTTCCTGAGGTGGTGACTTCTGGCCCAGCTCTGCTCCTTTTTACCCCACCCCTGTCATAGTTGCTTGCAACCTGGGGTTGAAATTTGACAATAAACTGTCCTTTAGTTCTCCAGTGGACAGTGTAGGAGTATGCTTCGGCCTCCTAAGATCCCTTAAAATGTTTTTATTCCTGATCCCTGCCAGGAAATGGTAATTCATATGCTCATAACCTCATGGCTGGATTATGCCAATGCAGTGTACTGGGGTCTCCAAGCATACCAACTCAAGAGACTCCAGTTGGTGCAGAATGCTGCTGTCTGACGTCTCTTAAATCTCCGACAATATGACCATATTCTTGAGCACCTCAAGGATCTGCATTATCTACCTATCCACCAAAGAGTTCATTTCAAAGTGCTTGTGATCACTCACAGATCTTTCTAAAAGGCTGCCCCCCACTACTTGGCTAACAGACACACTCATTGCATTCGAATGAGAGCCTTGTGCTCCTCAGACACATTGCTGGCTCCTGTGCCCAAAACCAGGTGGAAGAAATGGGGTGGCTCATCCTTCTCAGTCCTTGCCGCCTCCTGCACGAATGTACTTTCCCTTCATCTACGGGCCACCAAAGATGGGGCTCCTTCAAACAGTGCCTAAAAACCTGGCTGTTCAACTAGGCCTTCAAACTTTCACCTTCATGTGACTAGTGGTTACTGAACCTTAGCACCAGGACAGTCATGCGAGTATCCGCATGCCCTACAAGAACCAAGTAATAATAATTTTGTCATGTTGTAAGTAGCAGTACTTAATTTGTCTACATATGTGCAGCTCACAGTTCTTTTATGCCAATTACGTATTTATTTCGCTTAATCAGGATGCCAAGGCCTTTCATTCATCGAATGAGCTTTGGTGGACTCCTACATCTGTTCCTTTTTTTGGGGAAGTTTTACACCGCATGAACTCGACCCAATGTTATGAGAGCGCTTTACATGAGTACCAGTTGCATTACAGATGGACACATTCTTTTCAAATAAAAAATTTTTGTCACAGGGAAATTACATGATTTTCCCAGAACAACAGGATGTAGAGCGTCCCTGACAAGACGTAAACCCTGAACCCCAGCTTCGAGGTGGACCACTCTAGCCGTTAGTCAGTTATATTGGGTAAGGGAAAATACTTGAGTTGTGTTGTTTGAGGAACACAATTTACTGAAGGAGTTTTTGATTAGATATATAATATGGAGGATTGTGGCTGTGATGTGCTTCCACCATCTGTTACAGATTGTGCCATAAGTGATGGGTTGCATGGATGCAGTACGTAGTGGGTGTCAAACTTAGATGCAGATATGTGCACTGTTGGGACAGTGTTTGCCCATGCACTGTAGATAGCACAGATTACCAATAAAACATGCAGCAAGAGTATTCCTGTGACTCTTAGTGTCTCTGTGTGTAATCCCAACACCTGTTGGTGCTTTTGTGATATTCATTTAATCCATAATGGGTTTGGCATATGGTGAGCCAGCACAAATAATGTCACTGCAGACCATGTTATAGTATCAGAGTTGATTCAGAGCCCCCTACACAGACTCTCTAGGGAGTGAAGTCTGTCTCCCATGAGTTGGTGTTTTTGGGGACTACACCTCCAGTGGACAATCTCCCTGGAAGGTCCAGCAAAACTTTGCGGATTGTATTTGGATGCATTGTATGTACACAACCTCCTGGGTGGAATTAATGTAGCCCATTTGCACATTAGCACCCATCAGTAATTTGGTGCCTATAGCCAAGCAAAGGCATTAGCTCTTTGGTATTATCCTGCAGGTTCAAGACAGTAAGAAAGTGTGCCCTTATAGGTTCATCAATGCAAGTTATTTGCCCAGTCAATCACAATCAGAATTGACACCTCAAGCAAAGGAGGCATATCCCTTAATGTCAATGTGCCATGGTTTCATTAATCACTCCCTGTGATTGCATGTCCACCAATAGTGGGCATCCCTCCTAGACTTTCTAGTTTTGAACTAAGGTCAATGACCTTGTGCTGTATTCATGTGCTGACGTCCAGCCTCTTAGGCAATTTCTTTGACTTGCCTTCAATTTTAAATCCATGGTGGGCTTTGTTATAGCCAGAATACTGTTCCTCCTACATTTCCTGGAAGGCTTGATCTTGTGGTATTTCCTAATTTGCCAGCTTCCTGGAATACCTTCAGTATTCAACTTGCACTGAATATCTGACCCATGCCTGGATTTGTGGCAGTGTTATGGTTTTATTACCAAACCTTCAAAACCTTGCAGACCTAGGATGGGTGGAGTTATCACCACATCTATGGCTGCAGGTGCTCATTTGAGCACAATGAAGGCATGTTATCAGTAGTGAGCTCTGTTTCAGTTCAGGACTGGTCATTGTTGCAGTGCTCCTGTATGACTGAGCCTCTGTTTCCAAAGATTTCTAATTCCTAAGCACTATCTGTTTCTAGTTTCTGGGATCTTCACAGTTTATCAGTGTAGCCTTAGTTCTTGATCTTGCCCTATTATGTAGAGTATCCTTGCCTCCAGAGCTAGCACTATTCTGCATTGTTTATCTGTTCTCTGAGTCAGAACTTTTAGTTAAACCTCATTCCTTAATGTCTACTAGTTTTGTCGTTAACATTTGTCAACCTGTGCCTACCTTTCCCTCTTCCTTAGTTCCAAATTTAGTGTGTACTGCCTTTCTTTCTCTGCTGCCTTGGTTTCCCAGTGTGATTTGTATGCTTGCCTCTTTATCAGTGTTGTCTAAATTTTTCATTAGATTTGTTAAGCACTATTCATCTTTAGCTCCTTGTCTATTATCTCTATGTATTTAGTTATCCACTGTTGCTGTTACGGCCTTGCATGCTCCTTTTTGATCACTAGGTTATATTAGCACAGCTAACAACGTAGGTGGTGTTACTCATCCACTGTCAGTATTGTCTTTACATTCCCTTTTTTTAACACAACAAAATTATCAGGTCCCAGACCTTTCACTGACAGATATTTTTTACATGTCGATATTTCACAGTCTCTATATGTAAAAGCAATTGTGGCTGATGAATGTACTGAACTCCAGACATATTTTGTGAAGCTCCTCAGTGCTTTACACACATCCCCTTTACGTTTAATGTTATTATCTGTATGGTTTACATGCCCTGGGTATTAGTTAGTCTGCGTTCCAAAGTACATATTCTTTAATTATGAGATTTGTCTGGCTTCTTTCCTTGTTCAGAGCTTACCTATTGGATCCTTATGAACCTCTGACCCACTGCATGAACTTGGGCAGTTCTGTTACACTAATATTCACTTCCCTTCAAATACCTTGCTACCAGTGCTTGTTTGATATTTGACACCTGGGATTAGAACATTATAGAAATGGGCACAAACACTTGTTGCATTCCCAGGGCAATATCAATAAAATGATGCCTTATTTTTGTTGACCCTTCTCTTTCACATATCCTCTACTCTACATTTTATAAAATTGGGGAAGACTTGAATTAGCTTCTCAACATTGTTTCTCTTAATGTGGGACAGGTTTCTGTGCCACATTTGTTGTCTCTACATCACATCTTGTTCCTTGATTCAGGGTTTGCTTTAAATTGAGGTCCATCTGTCCTCAAAGTAGGTGATATTTAGGTTACTATTCATACACACCCCTGACATTCAATATTAAAGTTACTATTGAGAAAAAGTTGGATGTACCAGCAATCAAAAGAGAGTATCATTAACAAGGAAACTGGTGATAAAAGTGGACCAAAATAGTGGGTGGGGGGGGGGGTTCTGAAGGAATCCTGATGTCTCCTTGTAGCCTGATCTCTATTTGAAAAATCATATGCCATTGTAGTGAAAACCTATTTACCTTAAAAAAAAAAAGCAATTCAATATGTGCATTTTTGGAATCCTAAAACATTGGTATTACTTGAAAGAAAATTAGTAAGTAGTATTTAATGTCATGGTAATACAAGAATTGACAAAGCCCGCATGTCTGGATAATAACTGAAAGTAGTCGGAATCGCCCATTCATTCAGTCACTCATCCAATTGAACATATACTTAATCATGCATCATCCATGCACTCAGGCACTTAGGGTCTCATTATGATGGCAGTTGGGCGAGCGCCTGACCACCATCGAAGCAGGATTGAGACCGCCCTACAAAGGGTCGGCAGTCCCACCCACCATATTTTGATCAGGCCGCGTATAGACGTCCAAAATAGCTTTTTTCTACTGCGGCTTGTGCTGCAGCTCAGAAAAGGGCTGCAGTACAAGACGCAGTAGAAAAAGTCATTTTTCATACATCTATGCACTGTATGCCAAGTACCATGTTGTGCATGGCACAAGGTGCCTGGATGTTTCATGGTGGTGAGACCACCATGAAAAGGCTGTGGGAAATGGACATTGTGATCCTAAAGGCGGTGCTGAAGCAGGCACCGCCTCCATTCAGGATTACAAATCTGACTACTGCCCCGTCAGGATCAGTAGATACTAGTGGAGGGGGTGGTCCATTCTCTGACAGACAAGGGTCAGACCACCTGCATCCTAATGCAGCAGTTGGCCCGAATCGCTGTCTATTTGTGGGACTGCCATCTATGACCTGTTGGTGGTAGACCCACCTGCATTGTGATGTGCCCCTTAGTTTTGCACTCATGCATGTATACTTTTATTAAGTGGCTCTTTCTTGACTTCATCTACTCACAGATCCACATTAACTCTTCCACAAACTCAATAATCAACGAGGAGACACTTTCAGTTGTAACCCAGTCATATTGGTTTTCGGTTTTTTTTACTTTTTGAGGGTTGCGAGTGAGGTGTTGGTACTCTATGATTATCTATAAACAACAAGATTGGGGAGTGAAGAGGTAGCGCCCTACACAGGCATTGGAGGTGGATACATCCTCCACAACTAATCAGTTACAAAAACAAAGGAATCCACCTCGGGGGGGCTTATTTACTGGGGTCAGATATCAAGGGTAGTGAAAAGTGTGTATCCTACAGTGGTTGACGCACACTGTGTTTGTTTAAATACCCCTCACACACCAAAATGGCCCTTGGTGTCATGCTTCATCATAGGGGTCTTCCCGCCCCGCTGCGGGATGGGGCGTGCTACGACCTGCAACTACGCGGGAGCACTGATGCTGTAGTGCTATGTGTGATGCAAGAGGGAGGGTCTGGGGTGAATGTAGGTGAGTGAGTTTTAAAAAGGACCTGGCCTCTTGGACATACAAACTTTAATAGGTCAAGGGAGCCTGGTGCTGTTAAAAAGGTGGTGCGGAGATGTCCTGCGTAATGTGCGGATACTCCTAATGAGTCAACATGTTTCGATGCGACAAGGCATCTTCATCAGGACAAGATAAAGATCCCTCCTATATTTACTATGTTTACTCAAAATAGAGACTGGTAATTATGTGATTCTAAAAAATGAAAATGCAGTCAGTAAAGCATTTTTATACAATACCCAATGGTATGCCTTAATCAGTTGTGGAAAAAAAGGAAGAAAAAGAAAGAAATATGATAGCTGAGTGTTCCCAGTAAGCGAAATACGTAGTACCTGCAAAAATAAGCAGTGCGCCACAGTGTGACTTATAGTGTTGTATAACCATAAGAAGACAATACAAGACCAACACACAAAAAACGGAAAACACACACTCTATTGTAATATTCATATGTGGTGAGCACATTCGGAGAAAATAGGAAAAATTGGCATATAGTCTGATACATACTTATATATATGAGAAAGCAATGTCTCATGAACCTCAAGAACGGGTGGATAGGACGAGGTCCCTTGGTACTGACGGAAAAAAGAGAGAGAGAGTCCTTTACCTTCCGGGTTGTTGGAAATGAAAAAGGTGTCTGTTCCCGGAGACGGCTGTGCCGTACTTACTTGCCCTTCGGTAGTCCCTAGCTCAATGTGGCTCCATCCCGCGGTTCCGCTGTGCTGGGGGAGACTGCTCAGTGCACTCTATTTATACGGGCGGTAAATGGTGAAAACCGGGAAGCGGTTTCACCTGGATCCTATCTGGCAATCACCCGGGGTCATGATGTAAAGGCACTTCCGGTTTCGAGCTAGCGTTAAGACTAGAGAGCTAACCTGTGTTTTTTTACGAACCACAGGAATTGCGTCTGAAAAGACTATCTGTTTGGAAGAGATCGCGGTATTAACTAGGTGTATCTAGGACACCCTCCGGTTAAAAATGGAGCGGCAATATTACCCCAGGTGTAAAAAAAATGCCCACAGTTATAAGTGTCACATATGGCGCTGTCAGGTAATGAGTGCCCTGACCGATTTGAGAATGCTAATTAAGAAAGGGGTTGCAAACCCAATAAAACACCATGTACACATAGTGTAACAGGCGATTGAGTTCACAAGGGTAATAGGTCCCCGTTTAAAAAAATAATAATAATTATTGAAAGAGTTGTAAACAATTATAAAAAAATGACAAAAAAATTACACGTGACCATCGTCAATGTCATACTTGGTGCCGTGCACCCTTGTGTACAGAGACCAAAATGTCAAAATAAGGATCAATCAAATGACCAAAAATGTAATAGTCAGTTTTAAAAGAAAGGAGACCAGGTCTGATGTCCTCATTGATGAATCGCACAGGCACTACGTGAGTTGTGACCAGGGTATATCATCGTTGAGGCCTGTTAGATGGGTACCTAGATGGAACACCCATTGTTGCTCTTTCTCAAAAAGGCCTTTCTCGGAGTTGTCCATTTTAGATCAACAACACTGTGGCTCATAGTTAGGAAGTGATTAGACATCTTGGTCGTACTCTTCCTACAGCGTACATTGCTTCTATGTTTCCCGATACGTATCTTAACTTGTCTTGTGGTAATTCCGACGTATTCCATTCTGCAAGGACACGTGATCAGATATATCACGTTCCTGCTGTTACAATTTGTGAACTTCCTTTGTTCCCAGGTAGTTCCGTTAAAGAAGGTGATGTTGGTGCTTTTCTTGGTTAGGTTGCATGTGCTACAAAGGCCACAAGGATGGTGACCTGGGATTGGGGGTAGAGTCATGATAGTGAGATTCCTTTCAGGTATTGTACGCGGTCCAGAATGTCCCTGAGGTTTCTACCTCTTTTGTGAGAGAACATGGGTTTGGGGAAGTCGAGGCCCCCGCAGTTGAGGATTTTCCAGTTCTTATTTACTATTGTTGACACTTGGTTGGAGTGAGTGTTGAAAGTGGTCATACAAATCGGTCTAGTTTCTTGCTCTTTCGATGTGTGATCTTCTAAAAGGGAGTCTCTGTTATTATTCCTTGCCCGTTTTAATCCTCTCTTCACAATGGGTTCAGGGTAGTTGCGTTCCAGTAGTTTCTTCTCTAAATCCTTGGCTTGTCTTCTGAAGTCTGTTAGTTCAGAACAGTTCATAAAGAAACACAGGTTAGCGCTCTAGTCTTAAACGCTAGCTCGAAACCGGAAGTGCCTTTACATCACGATCCCGTGTGATTGCCAGATGGGATCCAGGTGAAACCGCTTCCTGGTTTTCACCATTTACCGCCCGTATAAATAGAGTGCACTGAGCAGTCTCCCCCAGCACAGTGGAACCGCGGGATGGAGCCACATTGAGCTAGGGACTACCGAAGGGCAAGTAAGTACAGCACAGCCGTCTCCGGGAACAGACACCTTTTTCATTTCCAACAACCCGGAAGGTAAAGGACTCTCTCTCTCTTTTTTCCGTCAGTACCAAGTGACCTCGTCCTATCCACCCGTTCTTGAGGTTCATGAGACATTGCTTTCTCATATATATAAGTATGTATCAGACTATATGCCAATGTTTCCTATTTTCTCCGAATGTGCTCACCACATACGAATATTACAATAGAGTGTGTGTTTTCCGTTTTTTGTGTGTTGGTCTTGTATTGTCTTCTTTTTCCCTAACAGGTCACAGCACCTCTTTTACGTTAAAGGATTATGGTTATACAACACTGTAAGTCACACTGTGGCGCACTGCTTATTTTTGCAGGTACTACGTATTTCGCTTACTGGGAACACTCAGCTACCATATTTCTTTCTTTTTTTCCTTTTTTTCCTTTTTTTCCGAAACTGATTAAGGCATACCATTGGGTATTGTATAAAAATGCTTTACTGACTGCATTTTCATTCTATAGAATCACATAATTACCAGTCTCTATTTTGAGTAAACATAGTAAATATAGGAGGGATCTTTATCTTGTCCTGACGAAGATGCCTTCCCGCATCGAAACATGTTGACTCATTAGGAGTATCCGCACATTACGCAGGACATCTCCGCACCACCTTTTTAACAGCACCAGCCTCCTTTGACCTATTAAAGTTTGTATGTCCAAGAGGCCAGGTCCTTTTTAAAACTCACTCACCTACATTCACCCCAGACCCTCCCTCTTGCATCACACATAGCACTACAGCATCAGTGCTCCCGCGCAGTCGCAGGTCGTAGCACGCCCCGTCCCGCAGTGGGGCGGGAAGACCCCTATGATGAAGGATGACACCAAGGGCCATTTTTGTGTGTGAGGGTTATTTAAACAAACACAGTGTGCGTCCAACCACTGTAGGATACACACTTTTCACTACCCTTGATATCTGACCCCAGTAAATAAGCCCCCCCGAGGTGGATTCCTTTGTTTTTGTAACCGGTACTCTATGATTGCCTGTCTGTGAGAGGTATGAGAGTACCTCTGTACTGTGAGACTGCTCATCTGTCTAGACTGGACCACGGGAATGCCACCTTACTGACACCATGAAATCACACCTAGCCCCTTTAAGAGCCACACTAAATGCAGCAGCAAGGATAGTTACTGGAGCAAAAAGACACAATCGCATCTCTCCCTCTATGAAAATGTTTAAATGGCTCACAGTCAAGGCCTGTTGCTGCTTCAAAATGGCCTGCCTCAGTCACAAAGTCCTGCACACTGGGAAACCACCTGCCTTTTGTCTACATTGATTACTGCAGTCCAGACAATAACTCTGAGGAGCACTAACACTCTGCTTCTCATGTGCTCCTTTTGGGCAATGCCCCTGGTAGGAACTGGGCCTTTTTGTAGCGTTATCCCAAAACTTTTTGCCTTTCTCCTGTATTTTTTCTGACCTGTTTTTGTTGGTTTTTGGACTCTGGTCAGTTTACCACTGCTGATCTTTGCTGAATGAAGTGCATGTGCTCTCTCTTGTAAACTTGGTAAGATTGTTCTACACCTATGTTGCATGTTTAATTTACCTGTAAGTTCCTTATACAGTGGTATACCCAGGGCCTGGAAATTAAGATATTACTAATGGACCTGCAGCGCTGCTTGCACCACCCACCGAAGAAGCCTTTCAAACCTGTTTCAGTCCTCTGCCACTGCAGGGCATGAGTGCGCAGTTTACTGCCACAGTGACGTGGCACTTAAAGTGTTTCCACCTCTGAAACAACCCTTTACCTACATATAGGTCACCTCTAAGGTAGGCCTTAGGTAGCCCTATGGTCAGGCTGCTGTGTAGGTAAAAGGTAGGACATATGTCTCTGTCATGTGGCACGTCCTGGTAGTGACAAACAGTCTATTTGATTTCTCACTGCTGTGAGGCTGCTCCTCTCATAAGTTTGCATTGTGAATTCCCTGATATGTGTTTCAGTCGTAATTTCTGATATGAAAGGGGTAGCGTTGACATATTTGGTTATGTTTGGAATAGTAGTGAAAAATTCCGATTATTGGTGGAAGCGGATTTGTTATTACCATTTTAGGAATGCCACTTTTAGGAGTAGGCATTTATGTGTGATTATGACTCTTTGTGGCCTGTCTGGTTGTGTATTCAACATCTGGTTTACACTGACAGAAGTAGGGGATGTGCATTCACTGTAGACAGTCACAAGGTGGGTTGAGGTGTGTCCTGCCTTTCCTGGGTGGCTCATAGTGGGGCTAAATAGATCTAGTCTGCATTTAGAGTGGTGGAGAAGTTGTCACCGGCACCTGAATAGAGCTGTGTCTACCTTTCAAAATGCTGTCTCCTTCCCCTGTATTGTGTCTGGAGCCAGGGCTGAGGGTTGAATGGGGGTGTTGTGCACTTCTGAAGTTGTTTAAAGTTCCCCCAGAACAAATACCTTTGGTGTATAAGTACAGGGGCTGTGACCCCATGATTTTAGACACTGTGTGGACTTGTAACCAGATGTTGCTTGTTCGACAGACTGCACATTGCCAGAAGGAACTGTTATGCTGTTAAGAGGAACCATCATTGAACTCCCTTGTCTGTTGTGCTGACCAGTGCCCTGCTGGGCTACACAAAACACTTACTGCTCCCTACTAGGACTCTGTGTGCTGACCTGCTACACCGATTCCTGCTTGGTGCCCCCAGGGATTGGTGGCATGCCCTGTATGATTTGACAACTTAGCATGTGGTGCACACTTTTCAGCTGCAGACTCACTTGCTCCTGGCTCCCAGCTGTGTGTGGCTAGTGCTGTTGTGTGCCCTGGATTTTCCTCTGTCAGCATGGAGAGTGCTGATTACTCTACCTACAGCTAGCGCATGATGAGCGCTTTATTTCTGGGAAATCCCAGGTGTGCTGTGAGAGAGGAGAAACTTCCCTGGGCAGGTGCTGGGTTTTGACCCACAACACGAGGCTCTGCTACGCTGGGCCTCCAATGAACAAGAGCGGGGTTTCCCTCTACCAGGAAACTCTCCTGTGTGCCCGCCTCCCAGGCAAGGGGGCTGCTGATGTGCCATTTCTGAAGAGAGAAGTGCAGTCCTGTGGCCCCTTCCATCAGGGCGAGGGATCCGCTGGTTGGACGTCGAGAACCCCTCAGCCTTGACCCCTCTCATGAGCATGCTGGTGGAGTGATGCTTGGAGAAAGGCTATGCCGGAGGAGCAGACCCACCGAACAAGTGCTGAGGATGCATCCTCAACTGCCGCACCAGTGAGGAATGGCAGCGAGGTGACCCTTGGTCCATGAGCCTCTTTGGTGGAAACCCAGGTGGGGGCGAGCAAATCCACTGGGCCGGTGCAAGTGACACGGATCTGGCTGCGGACCGAATCACTAGGCCTGGCAGGCCCCAGCAGCTTTAGGGATATTTTGGTCAGCAGGCAGGTAGGTGAAGTCCCACGCACATGGGGGCAGCTATCCCCGAGTTATGGCATTCTGGAGAAGTCCTCAGTGGAGGCACACATTATGAAGTTGGCCACAGACGGGGTACACCCTGTGAGCCCAGAGGATACTACCTCACTGGAGTACCAGTGCGCCGGGCTCAAAGTGTTCACAGGGAGGTTGTTGACATACCTTGGGTACTCCCTTTTCTGCCCTGCCTTCCCGGTCCTGAGGGTCATTGTGAAACCGTACATGAGTACTTTCACAGCACCAGGAAAACTACCATAACACCTGTGAGAGGTGGGCAGAGGTTCCTGTTCACCAAGTGGGGGAAATACTATATTATGGCTAATAGGCATGTAGATGCTGCTTCGCCCTGCACTTAGTCCCTAAATTACTGGATAATGCATAATCGGAGCACCAGTGTGCTGTGCCCTTTGTTTGAAATGTAATATGTGGTGATTCATGTGTTTATCCATTACTTGTCACAGGATATATGCTGAAATATTAATATATGTTGTTTGCCCTGCATTTGTCAGGATAATAGGCTTTGCTCTAGGATTTGTCTTATATGGGCAGTGGTGTTGGTTTTATAACATGTGCAACCTATAAGTGTTTACTTGATTGCATTACCTTGTGATGACAATTGCCTGGTTGGCAAAGTGATTTAATGATCTATGTGACATCATGACAATTCCTAGTTGGCAAATAGATTCATGTGATTGTGGTCCAAGGTGTTTTATGTACAAAACAAAGAGTATTTTATATAACCTTGTGTGGAGTCTCTTTTTGTGGCGTGGCTAGAGTGTCGCTGCTTTGAACATTGCCTCTGGGATAAGTCTGACTGCTCTACCAACCTGCCAAGGGGTTGAGCAGGGGTAATTCTGTGTGTGTAACTCTGTTACCCTGACTAGAGAGGTGGGTTCTGCCTGGCTTAGATGCATAACCTCATTTCTAAAACCCCTAGAATTAGGAATGCCCTCCCAGTACATATCAGAACAAAGCCCTCCTTTATGAGCAGCAAAAGACAATTAAAGGATCTTCTCCTCAACAGATATTTCAACCATCTGGACTTCAACACCTAACTCTAGACTTGACTCTTTTCTGCATACGTCAAACTATATGTATATCCTCTCCCCTCATACTATTGTGACCTGTCACTCATAACAACTGTATTTTACTAAATTTACTCACTCATAAAAACTGTATTTTACTAAATTTACCAACTCAACCTCCTCTATTTATATGTCTAAATTGCTTACTACTGTATCCCGTACATCATCGAGTTTATTCTGTGTAACGTTTGCCATCCAACTCGATTTTGTACATACACTTGCAAAGCGCTCTGATATCCACAGGTTTTGCCCGGGCTATATAAACCTCTTTTTGGGATGAGAGAGTTTACTTTGGTGGTGTTACACTTCTATTCTGTGAGGGATGATTGCTGTTGGTAGTGTCTGAGAGTATGATAATGTTTTTGTTAGTGTCTCTGTGGAATTTAAGATGCAGGCTTCAGGCAAGGTAGCTTTGATAGTAGCTTTATTCTCAACAGAAGATCCCATCCAACCTGCTTCCCAGATCAACAATAACTGTCCCAGTTCAACTCACAACACTATGACATATTGACATTCTACTAAGTCATGCATTCTACTATGTCATGCATGGAAACCATATTATGAAGAAAGAGGAGAACACCACACATCTCCCTTCCTCAAAATGAGAAGAAATAAAGTGATAAATAAAATTAAGCAAGAAACTACAAGAAAAACTATACACCTAAAGTATAACAGGAATACAAAATGATGACAAAGATGAAATGCTAAACTATACACCTAAAGTATAACAGGAATACATAACGATGACAAAGATGAAATGCTAAACATACTCCTTAAGATAACATGGGCGTTTGGATATCCTTGATGACCGCCGGAGATCGCAACTATGAGCAGCTTGGTTCTCTCCTGCTGAATTCTTAAGAAGTTCAGAACCATGATTAAGCTTCTCACCATCCAAGTCAACATGTCCATTCTTCAAAACGACAACTCTATTGAGGTTCCACACACCATGGTCTTGTGTCTTCACAGCATTCCTAAAAACCTTAATAACTAGCATGGGTTTAAAATATTTAGGACATACATTGCCAATCAACCCAGGTTTTTTTTTTTTTTTTTTCCAAATTGTGTGATCTTACGCCAACAATATATTTCAGCGCCTCCTTTTTCTTGATGTCATATCTTTAATCAACCCAGGTTTTTTAATCGCCACCAAATCCCCAACATTAAGTTTTAACAATTTAACAGATTTTCTCTTATCCAAATGAAATTTTCTTTGCAGAGCCTTATGATTTTCCTTTTCTTTGAGATTATCTTCATTACACTTGCATTCTTTACCCTTGTTTAAACTGTAATTATTAACCCAACAAGGTTCAAGATGCGTGTTGGGTATTCTTCTGCGAAAAAGAAAAAATGGAGTCTTCCCTGTGGTGGAATGAGGTATTCTTCTATATTCTTCAATTTGTTTGAGAAATTCACATTTCCAATCTAAAGACAGCAATTTTGCAGGAGTAATGGTCTCTTTAAGAACCCTATTAAACCTCTCTACCATCCCTTTGGCCTCGGGATGATAGAGAGAACATTTTTGTGCAAAATACTACAAGAAGTTAAAAATTCTTTCATTTCCTTAGAAATAAACTGGACACCATTGTCCGATAAAATAGACTTAGGCATTCCTTCCCTAGAAAATGATTTCCTTAAACATTTGATAATATTTGCTGAATTAGTATTGGACAGGAAAAATACTTCAGGCCAACGAGAGTACATATCAATAATGACTAACAGAAAAACATTAGAACCTGAGCTATTAATAGGTCCCAAAATGCATCCCATGGAGACTTGGGTCAACCCCTTACAAACATTGGTTGCACCCTAGGTGATTTCGATTTGTCGTTCAAACTGCACATGACAAAGTCACGAATTTCCCTCTCAATGAGTTTGTCCATACCTGGGCACCAGTATGATAAACTTAACCTTTCC
Source organism: Triturus cristatus (assembly GCF_964204655.1). NCBI lineage: Eukaryota > Metazoa > Chordata > Amphibia > Caudata > Salamandridae > Triturus > Triturus cristatus. The sequence goes on from NC_140584.1 coordinate 224,812,823, forward strand.
TTGGTTTTGGTGATACCAGGATGGCTAACATGTGCTAAATTTATTAACTCTTTCCTGAGACTCACCGGAGGAATTAATCTAGAACTACGAAACAGAATGTTTCTCTCAACCGAATGTTAATCTTTTACACACCAAAAAGGTTTGGTCGCATCAGACCCACATTTTACATTTGACCAGTTACCATGAATCAAAGTCATGACTTCTTTGAGAGTATCATCTTGAGCTATCTCATTAGACCATTTCTCTTCAGAAATATGATTAAGCTCAACTGCACAAACCCACTCACTACTCTCATCAACTTCGTCATCTTCACCACATTTACCTGAAACTAATCGTGAAAAAACATCTGCGATTTTACTATCAGCACCTGGAATATATTTGAGGGAAAAGGAATACTCCTGAAGACCAATAATCCATTTAGTATTGCAACTAGATATCATATCTAACCCTTTACTATCAAAAATCTCCACCTAAGGTTTGTGATCTGATCTTATATCAAAATCAACAACCCATAAAAATCTCTTAAGTTTTCTCACCGCCCAGAAAATGGCTAAAGATTCAGGGCCCGATTCACAGAACTAACTTAAGACAAAATCCTAAACTTACTACCATGTTGGTATTCACATAAGGCACTTACTCATTTTGGTATTCACAGAAGGCACTTACTCATTTCGGTATTCACAGAAGTTAGGAGTCCTAACTTTAGGACTCCTAAATGCCTTCTGTGAATACCGAAAGTCTTAAAATTAGGATTTTTTTCAGTTTAGTAGTAGTATAGTTAGGACTCCTAACTTTAGGACTCCTAAATGCCTTCTGTGAATGCCGAAAGTCTTAAAATTAGGGTTTTTCTCAATTTAGTAGTAGTAAAGTTAGGACTCCTAACTTTTGGACTCCTAAATGCTTTCCGTGAATACCGAAAGCCTTAAAATTAGAATTTTTCTCAGTTTAGTAGTAGTATAGTTAGAACTCCTAACTTTAGGACTCCTAAATGCCTTCTGTGAATACCGAAAGTCTTAAAATTAGGATTTTTCTCAATTTAGTAGTAGTAAAGTTAGGACTCCTAACTTTTGGATTCCTAAATGCTTTCTGTGAATACCGAAAGCCTTAAAATTAGGATTTTTCTCAGTTTAGTAATAGTATAGTTAGGACTCCTAACTTTAGGACACCTAAATGCCTTCTGTGAATACCGAAAGTCTTAAAATTAGGATTTTTCTCAATTTAGTAGTAGTAAAGTTAGGACTCCTAACTTTAGGACTCCTAATTGCCTTCTGTGAATACCGAAAGCCTTAAAATTAGGATTTTTCTCAGTTTAGTAGCAGTAAAGTTAGGAGTCCTAACTTTAGGACTCCTAAACTGAGACAAATCCTAATTTTAACACTTTCGGTATTCACAGAAGGCATTTAGGAGTCCTAAAGTTAGGACTCCTAACTTCTGTGAATACCGAAGTGAGTAAGTGTCTTCTGTGAATACCAAAATGAGTAAGTGCCTTCTGTGAATACAAAAATGGTAGTAAGTTTAGGATTTTGTTTTAAGTTAGTTCTGTGAATCGGGCCCTAACACTCTACCACAGAGTATCTCATTTCAGGCTCCCTCAAACTACGAGAAACAAACATGACAGTTCTCATACCATGTGGACCAAACTGTTGCAAAACAGCACTAAGCCCTTTCTCACTCGCATCTGTAGTTAAAATAGATTTAAGTTTGGTATCAAAGCTCTGTAAAAGAGGTGCATTGGATAACTTCTCCTTAATGATAGAAAATTCCTTTTGACACAAATCAGACCAAACAAAACTAACTCCTTTTTTTAAAAGTGATCTCATATTTGAGGTCAACTCTGCAAATCCTTGAATGAATTTAGAATAGTACTCAATCATGCCAAGAAAGCTCATAAGCTCTTCTTTTGACGTGGGAGATGCCAAGTTACGAATGGTGCTAACCAAGTCTTCTTTGGGCCTAACACCATTACCAGATATATTATGTCCAAGATAGTTTAATGAATCTGATCTGAACTTGCATTTTTCAATTTAAACGGTTAAGTTACCATCACTCAATCTCGCAAGAACAGACTTGAGGTGAGCATCATGTTGCTCCATGTCATAACCATAGACAAGTATGTCGTCTTGATAGATGCACATACCGTCAACGCCCTTAAGCATACCTTCCATCACCCGCTGGAAAACAGACGATGCAGAAACAATCCCAAAAGGCATTCTGATAAAACGAAAAGTACCAAACGGTGTGATAAATGCTGTAAGGTCCCTGCAAGATGGTTCAAGCTCAATCTGATGGTACGCTGATGTCAAGTCAATAGTGCTAAAAATCTTCGCACCTCCCAATAACACCAACAATTCACTTATATTAGGAAGAGGGTACTTGTCCACGACTATGCTTTTGTTCAACTGGCGCAAATCTATACATAGGCGCAAATCACCATTAGCTTTGGGAGCTGCAACCACCGGAGATAGCCATTCAGTTCCTTCCACTTCTTCAATTATCCCATTATTTTTAAGCTTATTTATCTCCTTTTCCATCTCATCTTTGATTGACAATGGCACACCTCTGACCTTACAAGTTACTGGAAAAGAATTGTTTTTAAGTTTAATTTTATGTTGATAACCCTTCAAACAGCCAAGACCATCCCTGAAAACCTTAGGAAATTCCATCTTCAGCCTTTTTGTGAATTCACAATGTTCACTTTCTTTCACAACACATACTGGATCTTTCAATAACATTTTGGGGTTAGAATTAGGATCCAAGTATACACCTAGGTCACCCTGATGTAGCCAACTGATAAGACTGTCACCCTTTTTAGACACGTAAATCTTACCCGAAATCATCCTGCCTCGGAATTCAATTAACCCCATAAAGTAACCATGCAACTTTATTGGTTCTCCACCATAGGCTAGGGGAGTGATGTCAGACTTAAACAATTGGACTCTGTGTTTAAGCTTATTCATGTTTAAGTCATTTGACACAGTGATGATTTTAGCTCCAAAATCAAATAAAACACACGTACAAGCACCATCAACCAAAATTTTGTCAAAAGGACATGACTTCTTTACAGAACCACTTTCAATCTCAGGAACAACCTGACCACTTTCAAAATTATCTGAACTAGTATTTACTCCTTCATCATCATAGATATCAACCTTCTTGACCCTTGGAGGAGGTTTACTCTTACATACAGACAGATAATGACCCTTCTTCTTGCACTTACTACAAATATTACAGAGGGCAGGACATCTCCTATCGTTAGCGAAATGCCCACTTTTGTCACACCTGTAACATTTCAAGGATACTGAGGTATTCACAAACTTTCCTTTGTTTATTGTAACTTTCTCTTTATCCTTGGATTTGGGAATAGGTTTCCTTTCATTAACACTTTGTACTTTAACATCATTAAGCTTGTCTTTATTAATGATGGCAACACACTTCAACGAGTGTTCCATTCTTTTAGCAACAGCTACAACCTTATCGAGTGTGAGTTCTTCCCTTAGCCACAGCTCCTCTCTAACCTTGTCCATATTGCAGCCCAACATGAATTGGTCTCGTATGGGTTCATCTGTTAAATTTTCAAATTTGCACGATGAAGCTAATTTTCTCAAATCAGTTAAATAACCCTCAACAGTTTCCTCCTCATGTTGCATTCTCTTGCCGAAATGATACCTTTTTAAAATTTTACTTATTTTCAGAAGATAGTGCTTATCCAATTTACATATACTAATTTCATAATCATTTAAACCCACTGCTTCAACCGTAGTTAGCTCAGGTAAATGATTAAATACATCCTGGCCTTCTGAACCTAAACAGTGAAGCAAAAGAGAAGACTTCCTGTCTGAACTTAATGATGCGCCACATACCCTCGCATACCTTTCAAAACCTTTTTTCCATTTTTTGCACTTTAATGGAGGCTCGCCCGGAGAAGCTAAAAAAAATGGAGCGGCAGTAACATTCTGCATTGCACCAAACATTAGCAGTAAAATTTAAATAAAAATAGTACAATTTGTAACATATAAATGAAGTTACTTTTTTCTTATATAACTCTTCCATAGTACACAGACAGGAAACACCTTTTTCGAACGTAGATCATAAATGTGTGTTGCAGCAAAAGAATATTTAATGTTGAAAATATTATCCGCAACAGCAACTCTAGTCATGAAAGATGCAACACTTTAAAATGTGTAATTAGGGTAAAACAATTCTTTGTTGATTCTTAACCCACAGAGATAACCAAGGGTGCGCATATAATGCAAAATAAAAGTGTTTGAAGAGTCAAATTCAAAGTGAGTATAGATATTCTTAAACTATATGTACACTTCAACCTTGAAATAAACAGAGTGTAAACTTTTACTTTATTCTTAAAAAAAAGTCAAGAATTTATCACAGTAATATAATCACAAAATAAAGTTTGCGTATCTCTGTAAGTAGAAAATGATGCGCACAAAAAAAAAGTTGAAATCAGGGAATACTGAAATGGGAAGCATGCGTATCGCTGTATTTTAGTCTTTCAACAAAGTGTGCATATCGCTGTATCAAAAATATGCACATGCAAGCGTGCGTATCGCCGAAATTAGGCGACGATACGCAAGTATAGCTGTACTTTAGATTTTAATAACAAAGTTTAACATTGTACCTTTGACTTCAAAATAAAGCGTGCCTGTCGCTGTGTTGAAAACGACACGCTAGAAGCATAGAAAAGGTGTCTGAAAGTTGCTGGGAGATGCTTGCTGTGAGACTTCAAAATAAAGCTTGCATATCGCTACGTTCAAAACAAAACGCAAGAAGAACAGAGAAAATGTCTCAACGTTGCTGGGAGACGCTTGCTGGGAGGCGCACGTAATTCTGTGTGGAAGGATAACGTCACCCAATTGTTACTTGATAGAGAACATCTATGTAGTGAAATCACGTGATGCGATCACTAGGTAACCAGAGCACAACAGCGTGAGGACGTCAAACGCTGCTTATGTGAACACGTCTCCTTATGACATCAAGCATACAAAGAGTGGAACCTTGAAGAAGATGCATCAAGGAGACACGTGAGTAAGAATTCTTCAACAGTTACGTGTTTACATTCAAATATGACTTTGTCGTGCATGCAAATACACGGAGGCTCCAGAGAGGCGAAAAAAAAATAATGATATTAACTTTATCCAAATATGTCACAAAGCCACAATGAGAGTGATACACATCGGTTGCTCCCAGCCCTCACATTACCAAGTAATTTGAAAGCGAGCATAAATGTGTTGATTACTCCGCACTCTCAAATCAGGCAGATGTCAATTACTCCGCAATCTTAAATCAGGCAGATGAGAAGGTGAAAGTTGAAGAAGTCCTTAAAAATACGTATTAAAGTTCAATGTTTAAACACGTATATAAAAATCTGAAAAAAGGGGGGAGTAAAAGGGAAAGAAAGGCTAGGTCCACCCTCCTGTATCAATCGTGAACCAAAAATATCCGAAGTATCGGAATAAAGAACCTAGCTACAGACAAAGTATTCTCGCTCAGTTTGGATTCAGAAAAAACCAAGGTATGAAAGGAAAAATGTCCTTTCTTGAGTCCCCTCACTCACCAGGGTTTCCCCACGGTGACATGCTTCATCATAGGGGCCATCCCAACCCGCTGCGGGTTGAGGCATGCTACGCCTTGCGACACTGCGTAGGAGCACTGTTTTTTGAGTGACTATGTGTAGTGCAGTGATGTGCGTGGAGTGGGTGAGTTAAAAATATCTAACTAGTGGGTAAAATTACTTTAATCGGGCCCCTAGTTGATATTTTAAAAACGGGGTCGGTCTCTAGGGTCCCTGTCTGTAATGGGTCAGGAGTCCACAGTGGACGTCAACTAGTTTCGAGCTTCCCCAGTGCTCTTCATCAGGACAAACACAGTGTCCAGCCCTGTGTGTACCACTCCTAAAGTGACCTAAAGTGAGGAAAGAATATTAGATCGCGCTGCAATTATTAGGCAAGTGTGGTTAATACATACGATATATTAATCAGTAGTATTAATTATGAAGCAAAGTTGTGCTTCATGGTCGTCGAGGGGCTGAGAAGTTCGTACTGGAACGATGAAAGGAAATCCTCTCAGATGGGTTTGCCTCTCCTCGAGACCGCATGCGGTCTTCTCAGCCTCTCGACGACCATGAAGCACAACTTTGCTTCATAATTAATACTACTGATTAATATATCGTATGTATTAACCACACTTGCCTAATAATTGCAGCGCGATCTAATATTCTTTCCTCACTGTCCCTATATTCACCCACACATTCATACATGAATAATGACAGACATGACACAGCAGTGCGTCACTGGATGTTTATTTCACATCCAGTGCAGTCCTGCAGCTGGAGCGGTACAGGGCAATGCCGAGCACACTAAACAATATGGGCCTGTGCAGGGCCAGCCAGAGTCCATCCGGGGATGACAAGTACAGCGGAAGAGGTAGGGTACAGTCCGCAGTCTGGTCGCCGTATCATTGGTCATCAAACAGGATATGGCAGTCCATGTCGCTGTCCAAGGTGAGTGCATCAGAGTGTATGTGGGGTCAGTGGAAGGTCATGGGGCCATGTGCGTCACCAAGCAGAAACAGACCAGGTGGCGGAAATGAATGCTAGTGCCTCCTGATCACAAACCCATCCACGTCCTTGTCCCCGGATGTGTGCTCTGCCCCACCTGTGGGTGTTGCAGTACCGGCTGGGGCACTGTGTGCCACTGACACATCAGGAGCTGGAGGAGGGTTGTCGGCTGCACTGTGTGGCAGTGTCACATCAGGTGCTGGAGTGGATACGCCTGCCGCACTGTGAGTCACTGACACACCAGGGGGCAGAGATGTGGGGGCATATTATCAAGGACGGCGTTAAAATTATCGCCGGTTTAGCGGCAGAAAACTTCCGCTAAAGCGGCAATAATGGGGCTTGATAATATGCCCTGGATAATTCCGATAGAAGCCCATGTTCACACCAGAACATGGACTTCTATTGGAATTTTCAAGGGCATATTATCAAGCCCATTATCGCCGCTTTAGCAGCAGTTTTCTGCCGCTAAACCGGCGATAATTTTTAACACTGTTCTTGATAATATGCCCCGTGGATGGTGTCGGGTCAGCAGCATTCATCAGTCCCACGCCTTGTAGCAGCAATGCTATGATGATGGTCTGCAGGGCATGGTAGATCCCAGCTACATTTCGCTGATGTACAGCGATGGCTGCCATCCTTTCCGCCTCCATCCGCACCAAGTCTTCCATGTGCATTCCACATTGTGCCAGCTCACGGCTGCTATCGCTGGAGCCCCTATGAGCGAACAGTTGTTCTTCTCTCCGCGTCAGGACTCCAGCGATGTCAGTCAGGGCTCAATGGAGGCCATGGAGCAGGTCTAGACATCCATGGATGGTGTCCAGTTTGGTAGCCAACGCCACCCTCACCTGCTCAGTCGTCTCCCTCTGGGCCTCCAGCACACGGTGTTGGAAGGCCATGTGTTGTTCCTGGGGGTCTTGGGAGACTGGTGGGGCCGTGGGTACCTCCTGCTGGGTGGTTTGGGTGGTGGGTGGAGTCTCCTTGATGCAGCTGGTCAGCCCTGATCCTGATCCTGGAGGTGAGTCGCAGATGATGTCAATGAAGTCTAGGAGGGCTTGAGTGTCGATGCTGGGGTTGTCCTCCTCATCATCAGTGAAGAGTGGCTGGGACTGCTCTGCAGGGGGTGTTGACGCTGGCCCTGCAATGTGAAGGGGAGATGGTGTATTGCAATGTGTCCACATTTATGTAGCCACATGGTACATGTTGACATTCAGACAGCATGGCATTGTACATTGTGACAGTCTGTAGATCTGGGCAATGACCCAGAGTCATTGAGGGTGTACACTGTGCTCTGCTTGATTGTGCATGTGTGCCATCATGGCCATCTCCACCTGTCCCCCAGTACCTGGTGGTCACTCACCCTGTCGCACAGTGTCCGGTCACTCGACTCCGGCCACAGTATCCACACTGATGACTGTCGACACCAGCTCCACCATGTCAGCCAGCTCGCGCTGTGGCGCTGGGCCCCCACCTCCAGTCTGCATTGCTGCCTTCTGGTTTGCTGTGAGTTTCTCCTTGGTCTTCCGCTTGATGTCATTCCATCACCTCTTGACCTCCTCCATTGTCCTCTTGTGCTCTCCGACAGCATTCACCTTGTCCACGATGTCCCGCCATATTCTAGTTTTGCTGCCCAATGACACGTTGGAGGTGACAAGCAGTTGTTGGTGGTGTTCCATCACTTCCGTGACTATGATCCTGTTCACCTGCGGACTGAACTTCGTCTTCCTCTTCTTCTTGTCCTTGCCCTTCCCTGTCCCCGATGTCCCAGGCTGGTCGTCCCAGGTGCTTGTGGGGTTGCGCTCGTCCTCTGCACTGCTCCGGCTGCCTCCATGGTGCTCGGGTGTTGGTCAGTTTGTGTTTGGGTGTTTTTTTTACCTTTATGGAGATTTTTCCCGCCGGCCAGGTGTGTGTTGCTTATCGCTGATTTCCTCATCGCTTTTTGGCCCTTCGCAGGTTTTTTGGTGTTGTGGTTTGTGTTTTTATTTCCATCAATGTGGTTGTATCGCAGACATTGTCCGCTGTTTCGTCAGACTATCGCATTGTACTGCCTTGTTGTGAATTCCACGTTGACATAGGGTTATTTTCCCGCGATGGGCTGCGATGTTGAAAGTTGTGTTAAGCTACTCTTGCGGTAGTTATCACACATTCTTGTGAATATACCACCTGGTGTATGATGTCAAAAGCATCTGAAAACCAAAATTGACCTCATGAAACAAAGCAACGTTCTAGAATGCAGGACTAAATAAAGAGAATTGTTTTTTCTCTAAAATGGATGGCCCCATTAAGATGAACTGGGCTCAATATAATGTATTAACTACTAAAAACATTGCATCTTGTTCTAATAGAATAGACTGGATATTCGTTGTGGACAATGGTATCACAACTTGGAAACATATTTCTAAACCAAGTTGTTTATGATGCAGAAGTGCAAAGGTGAAAGACAAATTACTAATTTCTGTTTCTCTGTTGATTTGATTTGGAAATTATTTGCATCCATTTTTACTTCTCACAAAAGAGTGGAGACCAAAGCAGTGCCCTTGCTGACCCCTTTTAAGCTGAATTAATTGCTACTGCAATGTAAGATACAAGGGAAAATGGGTATGCGATCATTTTGAATACAACACAGCACAAACACATTATAATGCCATTTAAAAATTCCAAGGCATATGAATAAAAAGGCAAATAACACTAAGGCTTGGCATTGTACTGTCAAATGCATTTAGATCAACACATTAGCATTGAAAAGGAAACCTTGTAATCCTGAATAAATTAAAACTGCATAGAAGTAATTGTTGATTGTGTATTTTACCAACAACATTAAAATATGCTTTGAAGATCCTTCCCAACGTTAAAATTGTCGCACAGTTTATGTCAGTGAGGCTCTACAATTAATTAATTAAAGACACTTAGTTACCCAGTCAGTAACGCAGGAGTTGCACAAGTGGGTCCATTACACTTTATTTATTTATGGGCATTACTGAGAAAAGCTTGCAGATACCGGATTGACATGCAGGTGTTTCACACATGCTTGTGTCACTCCTCAGACAGGGAAAGACTATGGGGGAGGGGCATCCCAGGCCTAAGGTAGCATTGGTAGTTGACTAAACAGTGGTGGCTCCTCCACTAAGGCAGAAGTGCGTGACCCCACTGCTTTATGCAGTGTAAAAAAGGAAAAATAAAATGATAATAACTCGAGGTTATTATCATTTTATTTTTTTACCATTGTGGCTTCTTTGTGGGGTGGGGCTGCTGTCAGAGTAGGGTAAGGAGTTGTTTGCAGTCTCTATCTGAGCATGAGTGATTGGTCGATCCAGTTGGGTGGGCCAAACCGTCATGCACACATGGCATGTTCTCCATGCAGGCTGCATTACAGCCTGTGCGGAGAACATCCCCACCCCTCCAGCCCCTGGTTGAGCGCCATGTGACAGCACTCAGACCAATCACAACACTGCATTGCAGCGTTGTGATTGCTGCCGGGAGCATGGAAACCCTGGTTCTTCCTGTTTCCTCCAAGAATCCAGGAAGAGGCGGCGGCAGCCAGCCAACCGACTTGCCGGGAGGTGGGTGATTATTATTTTTTTAACCTGATCACCCCACCCGCCCCACTGCTGCTTTCAAGTAGCAGCCGCCACTGTGGCTAAATGAGAATGTTTGCAGCACTTTGCTTTCAGGGCCCTCTTGTGTTATTCGAACTCAAAAACTCTTTTCCTGGCCATTTTCTAACAGTGTTAATTCCTAGCCTGAGAGAGGCATTTTCTTGCACTGGACAGAAGAGGAGTCACAGGGTCTGACCTACTTGAGTTAATGCCTGGGTAAGTAGAGCAGTGCAGTCATGGTCGGCTTTGGGCAGTGCAACTGGGGGGCCCTGACCTCAGGGGAGGGGGCTGTAGGACATGGCCCTTTTTGGCTAAAGTCCCTAAACTTTTTGCTTTCCCCCTAGACCTTTTTTCTGACATGGTGTTGCCAACTTAGATGCTTTGGACACTCTGTCACTGCTAAACAGTGCCAAAAAGCCAAAGTGCAAGTGCTCCCTGTATGAAGTGTAATGGTAATTGGTTGTCCATGAGTGGTATGTTTGCCTTACGAGTAAAGTCCCTAGTAAAGTGAACAATGTGTGCCAGGGCTGGTAATGCAAATGCTACTAGTGGGCCTGCAGCACGAATTGTGCCACCCACACAAGTAGCTTTAAAAAGGGAACTCAGGCCTGCCATTGCAGGACCTGTGCCAGTTTGTTAAACTGCCATGTTGTTCTATCAAGTGCACTCACTTGCCAGACCTTACCCTTCCCTTTCTATGCACATCAGACACCCCTATGGTAGGTCTAGGGTTCCCCCTGGACAGGGTGTAGTGCATGTGAAAGGTAGGACATGTACTAATGTGTGTGTCATGTCCTGACAGTGAAATAATCTCCATTTCGTTGTTCACTGTTGAAAGGCAATCTTGCCCATAGGACAGAATGGGAAGGCTGCGTAACATGTTTTCCAGCCTATCTTCCCAAAGGCTTAAGATGGAAAGGTGAAGTTTAGTATGCCTGAACTCACAATGTAATGACACATCTTAATGTAGGTGGTTTTTGCATTGTGTGTTCAGAAGACACTCTTTTAGAAGTGGCTGAGTGTTTGTGCTCTGACATTTCTGTGTGTCTCTACCTGGCTGTGGATTGACTGTCTGGATTTGAAAGCAATAGGATCTGGAGAATGTCTTGACCCAGGGGAGGAGATGAGACAGCAACAGGCTGACCTGCATCTGGAGTGTAGGGTGAGGAGAAGCCCCTAGAGGTGAAGAGGCCTGGGTTGCTACTATAAAACAATTGGCTCATCTCCTGCTGAGTGATTGAGAATCCAGACCCCCACTAATCAAAGGCAGAAAGGTGTCACTGCATTGGGGCACCCAGAACTGGTTTTTGAGGGGTATAACTATGAGAGCTGAAGCCCCTGAACTTTGGAGGATGGCTTGATCAAGTGTGAACAAGACTGGAGCTATTTCGTGGTCAAGAGGACCTTTGTGAAGGAAGAAACAACTGAAGAGACTGAAGGATGGGACTGACCCTTGGTGTGTGTTCTGGGGCTGGCCTGCAGTTTGCTGTTTAAACCAAGGAAAGGCTGAAGGGACGTTGCTGTCTGCTGTGTCCCCCTGCTTGAAGGACTTTGCTGTGTGCTGTGTCCTGAAGTAACTTATCCCTACAGGCCCAAGGTGAGCTGGCTCCCTGTTTGGAAACACAGGAACACAAAGGTTTCCATGAGAGTCTCAGCGGCACTATCTGTGCATGCTTGTTGCAGCCTGAGACCCTTGCAAGGCTTGCCCTGTGATCGTGGGCACCTGGAGTCCAAGCAAGGATCAGTGACGCAGTGTGCGTGTGCTTTGTGCAGCCTGAACCCCATTGTGAGGATTGTCCAGGTATCGTGTGCACCAGAATCCAAGTGAGTCTCATCGACGCTGTGTGCGTGTGCGTTGTGCACCGTGAGACCTTCGTGAGGATTGCCTTGTTATTATGTGCACCAGAATCCAAGTGAGTCTCATCGATGCTGTGTGCATGCGCTTTGTGCACCATGAAACCTTTGTGAGGATTTGCCTTGTTATCGTGTGCACCGGAATCCAAGTGAGTCTCATCAATGCTCTGTGCAGGTGCGTTGTGCACCGTGAGACCTTCGTGAGGATTAGCCTTGTTATCATGTGCACCGGAGTAAAGTGAGTCTCAGCGACGCTTTGCACGTGATCTTCGTGCAGCCTGAGACCTGTGTGTGGAGTGCCCAGTGATCGTGCACCTGAAGCATTAGGAAGACTCAGCAACGCTGTGTGCATGTGCTTTGTGGCAGCCTGAGATCTTCGTAACTGAAGCGGCCCGGACAGGCGGTCCCGGAGGAGCTGAGTTGCTGGCCAGAGCCGCAGTTGCCATTTCACAAAGCTGCATTGGAGACTCAGGTAACGTGTGTCGACTTCTGGGGTGGGGCGCGGTCTCGGAGGGAGACGCTCTCGGCCTCTCTCTTGTGTTGGCAGTGCGAGCCTCTGCTTCGGCTCGTATCGTGGCATGTATTGCCAAGGGAGTGGCGGCACAAGGGTTGGAGTGCGAAGCTGCACTTTTTGATTACAATATATTGTGTTGGGGGCAACTGTGAGAGGCTGACTGAAAGTCAGAAGGAGAGGCGGAGAGACCGCCTAAGGCCCGGTGACGGGGCCTGAGTGTCTTACGCATTATTCCATTTCTGCAGGACGCAGTACCTGACTAATGCAAAAACAACAGTTGATGGACAGAATGCAGAACAATGTCATACATTCACCCCAGTACAGAGATCTGGGCCTAAATCCATCGTTTTTTTGCTCACCATGCCATTCCGGTTTGAACCCGGCTGTATGCAAATCAGTCTTGACCCTGTGCCTCATGAGAACAGTCCAGCCCGAACTGCCAAGTCAGGTCCTCCCTGGACTGGAAACAAGCATCCTAGGACCCGTTTCTGGGTTTCACCCCTCTTCAGCCAGGATAGCTTGATTCAAGTGGCATGGAGAGCACGGGACCCACGTCTGGGCATACCCTTCCCACTCGGGGTGACAAAACCAAAAACAACAGTTGATGGACAGAATGCAGAACAGTGTCATACATTCACCCCAGTGCAGAGATCTGGGCCTAAATCCATCGTTTTTTTGCTCACCATGCCGTTCCGGTGTGAACCCAGCCATATGCAAATCAGTCTTGACCCTGTGCCTCATGGGAACAATCCAGCCCGAACTGCCAAGCCAGGTCCTCCCTGGACTGGAAACAAGCATTCTAGGACCGGTTTCAGGGTCTCACCCCTCTACAGCCAGGATAGCCTGATTCAAGTGGCATGGAGAGCACGGGACCCACGTCTGGGCATACCCTTCCCACTCGGGGTGACAAATGCAAAAACAACAGTTGATGGACAGAATGCAGAACAATGTCATAAATTCACCCCAGTACAGAGATCTGGACCTAAATCCATCGTTGTTTTGCTCACCATGCCGTTCCGGTTTGAACCTGGCCATATGCAAATCAGTCTGGCTAATCAGCCGTCATCAGCCATGCCAGCTTGAATCCAGTGGCAAAGTGAGCAAGGGACCCACGTCTGGGCATACCCTGCCAACTTAGGGCGAACAAAGCAAACACAAGGAGATGATGGATGGAGTGTTGAACATTGCATGCACTCACCCCCAGTCAACTGATCTGGGTTTAATCATCATCATTCTTTAGCTCACTCCGCCACCCCAGTTCAGACATGGCCATATGCAAATCAGTCCTGACCCTGTTCCTTGTGGGAACAGTCCAGCCCAAACTGCGAAGCCAAGTCTTCCCTGGACCAGAAACAAGCATCCTGGGACTGGTTTCTGGCTAATCAGCCATCATCAGCCAGGCTAGCTTGAATCCTGTGGCAAAGTGAGCAAGGGACCCACGTCTGGGCATACCCTGCCATCTTAGGGCGAACAAAGCAAACACAAGGAGATGATGAACGGAGTGTTGAACATTGCAAGGACTCACACCCAGTCAACACCCCAGTTCAGACATGGCCATATGCTTGTTTCCCGTCCGTGGAAGACATAGCTTGGCAGTTCGGGCTGGACTGTTCCCATGAGGCACAGGGTCAGAATGATTTGCACATGGCCATCTCTGAACTGGGGTGGTGGAGTGAGCTAAAGAATGATGATGGATTAAACCCAGATCAGTTGACTGGGGGTGAGTGTTTGATTTGCTCAAACGCTCCGTCCAACATCCCCTTTGGTATCGCTTTGAAAATAAGCCTGGCTGCTCATGCCCAGCTACTGAGAGGGTGAGCGGGGCTATCTAAGAAGGTGACCTTCCTTTCCCTGACGTTGGAACACGGGTCCCTACTTGGCCTAAGGTACCTGCCTCTGCCAACCAGGGATCCTGGGTCTAACAGGGACGCTGTGTTTAGCAATAGGGTATGATTTGCAAAACACCTATGGCAAAGTTACTTGTGGGTCCAGTTTTCAGGCAGCATTAAAAGCGTCAAGAAAACTTTTGCGAGAGAGAGAGAGATCACATTTTTGTCTAGTGGCAGTTTTCATTTGCCATAAAATAGCACATAGGGTTCATAGGCCTGCTGCAAAAAAATCGTACCATGCAGATCACAGATTTGTATTTTATGTGGATAGCTGAGTGGATTACGGCTTTTGTCACAGATATCCTTTTGTCACCTCAGTTCGTAAAATGCAACCCTAATATAGAACATTGACTGTTAAGAACAGTCATCAATAGCTAGATGCAAACTGCATAAAAAAGGTTAGGATGTTATGTTCTTTTCCCCAGCCTTTCATGATCTATTCCTAATGTTATTGAAAGTTTTTTTGGGGGTAGATAAACATTCTTATTAGGAAAGTCAGCCTTCACCAGTTTTTAAAACAAATTAAATGTATGTGACAGAGTGTCTATGGTGAGATGAGTTTCACTTTTGCCCAGTGGTCATGAGGAACTCTGAGAAGGAGGAAATGGGGCGGGTGCCAAAAAGGATTGTCGCACTGGGCGCCAACAGCACTAAAGCCAGCCATGAGTGCAGGGTAGAGAGATGCCACGCAGAGCAAGAGGAACCTCAGTTGGGCATGGTGATGCTGAAGAAACCACAATTAATAAGTAAATAAACCTGCTCTTGCACAGGAGATCATTTTGTAAAAATTATGGTCCATGACAGGTCACTAGTTTATTCTAAAACATTCTTCACAGCTCAAGTTCTGATCTTATTTTTGAATTACAATTATCTACACAAAAGTGTTTAATTCTGCTCTGAGACATCCCTGCAGGTGGGGCATACCATTGACCTGCCTGGGTGTCATGATGAGTAGACTTCACATCGTACTGCGAAAGCCTACAATCTTCTCCACATCCTCCTCATTTGAGTCATCATTTTCTTTCTAACCTCAGTCGTTACGCAAATATCTTATGTTAACAGATTTACATTTCCAATATATTTCCAAAAGTTGGAATTTGTTTGGGTCTGACACCCATAGTAGAGATGTCTTTCACTAAACCACTAATGCTAATAATTGAAATCTCACTGGTGAACATTTGTAAACATTTACTGTTTTTCTTTTAATAACTTTTATTTCAGGTGTATGCCTCATATGGAAATTCAGACGATACAGCACAGGAATTTTCTCTGCATGCCTTTACTTAATGGGCATTGACCTTTATACCACATTGTAATATGTAAGGCTTTACAACACATAGTTTTAGCCTTTGGTAGTCACTGTGTAGTTATATGTGGGCCTGAGATTTCACAAGATGTGCGTTTTTTGTTTGGTACCAGTTGACCAATCTTCACAAAACTTCCTCCCAAAATTTTTAATTAACTCAGCTACTTTCTGGCAATTTTGTATGTGATCTGCGAAGCGGAGGCCGAGCAAAATACATTTTCGAAATCCACCTTTCCACCATGCAATTTCTATATGTAAAATTGAATAGCTATACAGAAAAAACTAACTGAGGAGAATTACACCAATGTGGCAGAAAGCTAGTTAATTACCCAGAAAGTAAGCTTTTTTATAGTGGTGTCAATCTGTTCAGCTTTTAAGTTAGCTAATTATTAAAACATAGCAATATAGGAGAGGATGTGGTGCAGTGGCTAGAACTACCAACTCAAGAGCTGGGGATCTGGGCCCGAATCTCGGCATCAGCACAACATCCTGTGAATTCTGGGCAAATCCCTTATGGCTTGATTATGAGTTTGGTGGTGCAGGACCACTGCACTGCCAAATCTGTGTGCACACTACCCACCAGATTATGACTTGCCGGCGGTTGTTTGGCATTCCCACAACAGTGCCTATGAAATAGGCACCGCAATGGGAACGTCAAAGGCAGTACCTGCATGGCTTGGACTGGTGCAGTCCATGCTGTGCAGGTACTGGGGTGCATGCCCACAGGGCACCCATTGGCCCAGAGACAACAGCGGGCCCTGCAGGGTCCCCTTTGTTTCCTCTCTGCCACGATTTTCATGGAGTGGGAACCACAATGAAAACCGTGGCATAGAAACATATTGTGGCCTTAAAACTGCTGTGCCACCTCCAGGGATCAGAGATCCTTGGCAGTTGGGCGGTACAGTGGCGCTCCGAGTGCCCTAATTGCAATAGGGCAGTCGGAAGACTGCCACCGAAGCGATGTACGAATCTGACGGTCCGTGGGCCTCCAGACTCATAATCAGGCCCTAAATCTCCTCATGCGCATGGACAGCACTTGGATACCCTCATGGCTGATAAGCCACGCTATATAGCGCTACTAACTTTATCTCTGTAGTAAAAGGATAAGGTTTCCATAGTAAATGGATTTCTTGGTTTATTAAGAACTTTGGTGCCATTGGGTGAATCTTCACAAAAATTTCCAGAAAAAAGATTAAGCCAGCTAAGCTCCTTCCTGGTGGGAGTTGAGAAGAAAGGGGGGGGCAAAACACAAATTTGAACAGCAATTCAGCAATAACTGCAGAACGGAATTATACCAAATTTGGCCGAAATCTAAAGCATTACCCAGAAAGTGTATTTTTTATGAATTGGTATAAATATGTTCATTGCTTTTGAGAAGCTAAGTTCAAAATCTATGTATATAGAGAAACAAGGTGGCTCAGGGGGTTTCTGTGTTTATATCTGAGGTGGGAGAGGCAGCTCTCCTACCCATGCCATCGAATGGCCCTGGGGATCCAATCCCTCCGACCACAAGAAATTAATTTTTTAGGGAAAGGGAAAGGGGGGCATGCGGCTCCTTGAACCATGTAATAGTCCCTGGGAACTCATCCCCTGGGGCCACAATAAATTATATTATTTTCTAAGGGGAGGGGGCAAGCACCCACACCTCTATGAGTTATTAAATGGTCCTTGAAATATTATTTGTGGAGGGAGTGTTGGGCCCCATCCCCAGAACACTGTGGTTACGTGCCTAGGAGAGCATGGGCAGGTAACAAAAACCTAACTCCCTGCATGCGCACTCCATAGGAAGGGAACATAGGACTTGTGCCTAGTGGGAGAAGAAACAAATGCAGCTCTCTACGTGGTAATGTTTTTACGTTTTATTTGCATTTTCTTTTTTTAAATATAAAATTTGATTATATATAACACAAAATTGTGGGTGTAGTTTGTATGTCTTTTCTTTTTTCTTTCGGGGTGCAAATTTGTCAAATAATTTTGAACTTATTAGTATAGATTACTAGCGGTTGATGAACCAGGCAACCTCCAAATCAGTCTAGGACTAATTGTTTTTCATATTATACTGTACCAAGGTCCTTTGACTATGATGGGGTTGCCCCATTCATTTGTAATGGGGTTCTGAAGATTAAGCACCAGAGTTGAGATGCGTTGGTTCCAAAGCTGATGTGCCAGTTTTCTCCATTCAGTAGAGGGGATGCTTTGATCATCTCTCACTGCAGCGGTGGTGGTTCTGATGCGTCGGTCCTAGAGGCGATACGCTGTTTCTGAGTGCAATGCAGCAATTCTTTCCCATAACAGCAGTGATGCATTGACTCTCCTCCATGTAGCATAGAATGCATTGGTTCTCCTGGAGGAAATACCTGGATAAACTTCCAATGGACCACACACTGGAGCAGGAGGTGAGACTTTGATATCACAGAGTCTCAAAACATGAGGCAAGACAGCATGCCCTTGGAGATCACTTTAGGTTAAAGCAAGAGTAGAAGGGGCTGAGGGAAGTCGGCAGCAGGGCTGAGAGCAACAGGTAGCACAGCAGACAAGCAATTTTTCGAGACCAACAGTCCAACAGAGTGGTGGTCCTTGTAGCAGTACAGCAGTCCTTCTACCTGGCAGAGGTTTTAACAGGTTCTGAAGTGTCTGATTTTATGGAGTCAGAGACCCAGTTCTTATACCCAGTTGTGCCTTTGAAGTGGAGGTGACTTCAATGAGGGCCTTTGAAGTGCACAGAGTCCCTTTCCAACTGTGGCTCAAGACTCACTACAGGAGGCTAATCAACCCTCTTTTGGGGGCACAAGACACCGCCCATTCAGGTGTAAGTGACAGCTTCTCCCTCCCATCCTGCCCACGACGAGCAATCAGGATGCAGATGGGCACTCAGTCACACCTACCCTTCCTTTGTGTATGGCTATCTAGTGAAATGCACAAAGTCCAGCTGTCACCCACTCCAGACATGTGTTAGAGGCAGGCTGCAGGCACACAAAGTCTTAAGAGAAGGGAAATGCCATCTTTCTAAAAGTATGCAAAAGAAACAAATGATGGACGGAATGCTGGACAATGCAAACATTCACCCCCAGTCACACGGATCTGGGTTAAATCCATCATTCTTTTGCTCACCACACTACCCCAATTTGAACCCAGCCATATACAAATAAGTCCTGACCCTGTTCCTTGTGGGAACAGTCCTGCCCGAACTGCCAAGCCAGGTTCTCCCTGGACCAGAAACAAGCATCCTGGGACTGGTTTCAGGACATCAACCTTCATCAGCCAGGCAAGCTTGAATCAAGTGGTGTAGTGAGCACAAGACCCACGTCTGGGCATACCCTTCCCACTTAGGGTGACATATGCAAAAGAACTAATCGATGGACAGAATTCTAGACAATGCAAGCATTCACCTCCAGTCACAAGGATCTGGGTTAAATCCATAATTCTTTTGCTCACCACACCACCCCAGTTTGGACCCAGCCATATGCAAATCAGTCTTGACCCTGTTCCTTGTGCCCGAAACCCTTCCTAGGATGCTTGTTTCCAGTCCAGGGAGGACCTGTCGTGGCAGTTTGGGCTGGACTGTTGCCATTGGGCACAGGGTCAAGACTGATTTGCATATGGAATGGCATGGCGAATACAAAAAACTGGATTTAGGCCCAGATCTCTGTACTGGGGTGAATGTATGACACTGTTCTGCATTCTGTCCATCAATAGTTCTTTTTGCATTTGTCACCCCGAGTGGGAGGGGTATGCCCAGACGTGGGTCCCATGCACTGCATGCCACTGGAGTCAAGCTATAATGGCTGATGAGGGGTGAAAACCCAAAACCGGTCCTAGGATGTTTGTTTCCAGTCCAGGGAGGACCTGGCTTGGCAGTTTGTGCTGGACTGTTCCCATTGGGCACAGGGTCAAGACTGATTTGCATATGGCTGGGTTCAAACTGGCATGGCAATGTGAGCAAAAAAATGATGGATTTAGGCCCAAATCTCTGTATTGGGGTGAATGTTTGACATTGTTCTGCATTCTGTTCATCAATAGTTATTTTTATATTTGTCAGCCCGAGTGGGATGGGTATGCATAGACGTGGGTCCTGTGCTCTCCATGCCACTGAAGTCAAGCTATCTTGGCTGACGAGGGGTGAAACCCCGAAACGGGTCCCTGGATGCTTGATTCCAATCCAGGGAGGACCTGGCTTGGCAGTTCGGGCTGGACTGTTCCCATTGGGCACAGGGTCAAGACTGATTTGCATATGGTATGGTGAGCAAAACACGATGGATTTAGGCCAAGATCTCTGCGCTGGGGTGAATGTATGACCATCAATAGTTATTTTTGCATTTGTCACCCCGAGTGGGAGGGGTATGCCCAGACGTGGATCCTGTGCTGCCCAGACTGGAGTCAATCTATCCTGGCTGATGAAGGGTGAAGCCCGAAACCGGTCCTAGGATGCTTCATTTCAGCCCAGGGAGGACCTGGCTTGGCAGTTCGCTCTACACTGGTCCCATTGGGCACCGGGTCAAGACTGATTTGCATATGGCTGGGTTCAATCTGGAATGGCATGGTGAGCAAAAAAACGATGGATTTAGGCCCAGATCTCTGTATTGGGGTGAATGTATGACATTGTTTTGCATTCTGTCCATCAATAGTTCTTTTTGCATCTCTCTAAAAGTGGCGTTTTTAAAATAGTAATGTTGAATCCAAATTTACCAGCAAAGAGGGTTTATCAATACCATTCCAATTGTATTAAATGAGACATTGCTACTCCTTCCCAATCATGAATTATGGCTTAAAAGTCTAATAAAAAATCCCCAATGTTAATATATGAGAAGAGTAGGTCCCACAGTAGTGAAAAATTAATGTAGACATTTTCAGGACATGCAAAACATGAAGGAACATGTCCTGCCTGATTAGTTACACATCACCCTGCCCTATGGGATATCTGGGGCCTACCTTAGGGGTGACCTCTATGTAATAAAAGGGGGATTTAAGGCTTGGCAAGAGGTTTTAAATGCCAAATCGACATGGCAATGCAAATTGCGCACGCAAGCTCTGTAGTGGCAGGCCTGAGACATGTTTAAAGGGCTACTTGTGTGGGTGGCACAATCAGTGCTGCAGACACATTAGTAGCATTTATTTTACAGGCCCTGGGCAGAGGCAGGACACTCCACTAGGGACCTACAGATTAATTAAATATACCAATTGTCAATGAAACCCTGATTAGGGGAGAAGCACGAGCACTTTAGCACTGGTTAGCAGTCTTAAAGTACTAAGAGTCCCTAGGCCAACAAAAACAAGGTCAGAAAAAGAGGAGGGGGAAGTCAAAAGGTTTAGGGTGACCCTTCAGCGAGGGTAATAACCAGCACATAATATTCATTTGACCTCAGTTGAGGCACTAAAAGGACACACCCATTTATTGGTAAATAAGTCTAACTCTGCTTGAAAGAGAGTGGTCCAGCCCAAAACCTTAGCTCATATTTCCCCACTTTTTCCCTCCTTAAATGTCCTTGATGGAAGTCCTGCCACCTCTAGTCGGCTCTGGACTCCAACAGCAGTAATTTGGAATACATCAGTATGAAACACTGCGATGGAAGAAAGGACCTAATTTCATTATTTTCAGGTTTTCAGGAAATCAGACATTGACAGAAGCTCCTTCTCTGTACAGAAATCAAAGTTTGAAGATATCTCCTGGCATGACTAAAGACAATAAACAACCATTTTGATTCCCAGAAAAAATAAAAAGACCAGAATATTCCCTAAAATATGTGCCATCCTTTGAAGACAGCTAGTTGTAACTGGAAATATACGCAACCTCGGATCCTTTGTGCCACTCACATTCACATTCACTTTCATGCAGATGAGATATCACAAGCTATTTGGGATATGAATGGAGCATAAACCCAAACCCCACAAATCACCCCAAACATTCTGCTCTTATGCTGTGTTGTAAACCAATACCTTACCAATTATGCATTACTGTGTAAGTAGTTGCTAACTTACCCTTCCATAAAGATCTTTTTGGGTCTTGCAAGGTATAGGATGCAATTCAAACGCTTTGATACAATGCATATAGCAAACATTGGTAAAGTCAAAACTCTCTCTACATTGAGGACCACACTGTTATCTTTGAATTAACCCTATTATTGGTGTAATGGACCTGGTTTGATGGATTAATTATTCTTCGAAGAAGACAGATACACAGACCAGGCCTCTGGGGCACACATTTATGAAGCTCATCATTTAATTTCACATAGAACAAAGAGAGACTGACTGTGAGGACTTCACACACTTCCCTATGTATAGTTATCTGTTTTAGGATGGAGGTCTTTCCATAAACCCATCTGTTTGTCAAACTCACAAGCTCCCATCTGAAGTGGATGTGAGCCAATTCTGCCTGTCTCTTTGCAGGTGTGTACACCAACCTTGTAAAGTAGTAAGAGTGCATATGTAAAACACATGGTTTCTTGAGTTGGAACAAGAGTAACATATATTATTATGAGCAATGTCTTGCCTGGTAATGCTAGATCATGAACGTCCCTTGATTATAAACTGCTCCCGTAAGCTTGGCGTCTTTGTGTGCCAAGTGACAGATAAAGCCTTCTATGCTTTACTTCTTTACATATAGTTGAAAGGATTTACCTTTTTTCCATAACAGTGCACAAAATGAATTGATGGCATAAAATATTAGTGCCAGATGTATTTCTATCTCCTGACATAATTATTTCCATTTAATCAGATCACTTGAAAAGAAAGGTACAATTTTAATGATACTGGATCTAGAGAATTCCACTTTCAAGAGTCTCTCATAAATAGATTGGTTTCAGGCAATAGAAGTGAGTGCCATCTTTAACAGAAAAAGAGAATGTCTCTATGTGTTGGAGAGATATGGCCCTGCTTCTTCAAGTCCTTAGCTAATGTGACTCTGTGTCCTGGCCCTAAGGAAGGCATAAGTGAACACAATAAGCAACTAAGGGGGTCATTAGGATGGCGTATGGACTGGAGTCTGTCAGCCATCCTGGTGGGAACCGGGACCGGCGTCCGCCATGCATGCGGCGGTCCCCTACACCTGATCAGGATGCGACCGCCACCATGGTGGTCGGATCTTACTTTTTAACATTGCGGCGGGTGCTGCTGACAGCAGCACCCGCCGCAATGTTAAAATACCATTTTGTGCATTTCACTGCACTATGTGGAAGGCACCACATGGTGCCTGCCACGTAGTCCTGTGAAATGTAGTGCACCCTCACATCCCCCCAAAACAAGGGGGGCCCACAATGATCCTCCATAACAAATCCCCACCAGCCTTTCCATGGGGGCATCGTAGCCATGTAAAGGCCGGGTTGTAGCCAGCATTCTAATATGGTGGACAGTGCCTGCTAGGCACCGCCACCATTTTAGGCTGTCTGCACTGCCCGCAGGCAATCTGTAGGATTGCTTTTGGCGGTACCGTGGCGGACGGTCTATGCATCAGCCACGGTCCGAGCACAATCCCCTCCGCCATTGTAATTCGGCGGGTGGAATCTCGCGGTCCGATTGCAGATAGACTCCACTGTATGGCTGGTGGTGACGGGCCTTCCGCAATCGTAATCGGCCACTATGCTAGGAATCTTAGGCACTAGAGCACCAATGAGAGATCTTCATCACGTCAACCAGAATACATGTGTACAGTCCATTTTTGTAGCCTGATGTGGGAGATAACCTAGATAAGAACTAATGTTTAAAAATAGGAAAAAAAACTGAAATTCACCTGTTACAGTTTACTTTAATAACCATAACTTGCGCCCCCTCATGCACTACATTATGGCCTCATATATTACATCACTCATGACATGTTCAACAAGTGCATTGATTACATCACTGAAAACATATCCAATTATGATATTGATGACATCACAGGTGACGCCTTAAGTGACATCATCCTTGTTACTGTTATTGAGATCACTCCATATAGTGTAAGCCTCGAAGGCAAGTGTGGTTGTGCATATTGAAAGGTATATGGTGTATCGCTTACAAATCAGTAAACATTGGGGTGCAAGTAGTACTTTATGTTAAACAAGATAAAGGCTGAGTGCACCTGATGTGGATAGCAGAGGCATCTTTAAGTAAGTTGTGGCTTAAAGCCACAAACTGTTGCAAAAATAATCTGTGAGAAAAGCCAAAGCTTCTGTTGATAATCGATTATCCATCAGTGAATATCTGGGCATGTGCCTCTGTTAAATAGTTGTAAGACAGTTCTACAGACAAAATCTATGCAACATGGTTGCTTATGAGGTGTGAATGTTTATTTCCAATTGTTAAATAATGTAGAATGTAGGCATGACTCACTTTAAAGGTGTTTAAACTCACATTGGAGTTTTAGGCATAGCTCTAAGGTTGTATGCCATTGTGCTCATCTCAGCAAAATGTAGTGTATTTTAGCAAATTATGGAGGGTTGTCCTAAGGGCTTGGCAGAAGGTGTCTTATCAGTGGCAAATGCTTACCTGTCGACTTCTTGACTTAAAATGGCTGGTTCTTAAATAGGTGATCCCACTAGTGTGGAAATATGGATTTTTATGGTCGGTTATGTCCCCTATCTTGGACCCCAACGGTTTCATGTATAAGTCACAAGTACATGTATGTTCCCTCCAGTTCCAGTTATGAAGACGCAAATACATGTGCGTCCACCGTCAACATGTCCTCTTTCAGATCCGCCATGAATGGGCCGGATATTCTATTCCTAAGTATGAAAGGCCACCGGCTTTATATGGTTCATTTATCCCATTTTACAGTCCAGGCGAGTAGGCCCTGATTCTGCCACCAAGCCTTTTCCTGCCTTCTGCCTCTGAAAGCTCCAGTCTGAGCCCGCATCTGTGACCATGAACTTTGTCTTACTCCCTGCGCGGCTAACGGTGCCTGATCCAGCCCGTCGCCTGCCACAAAACTGTATTTCACCTTCAAGATTATCTCCTCCGCCCCTCATCCGATGCATTCCTGTCTAGTAGTTTAGGTAAACATTCCTCCAACTACCGTGCAAAGGGGCCAGGCCTCGCTGCCCTCATGCAAGTAATTCATAAACCCTGTTACCATGGAATATTCCTACCCCCTCGCATCTAGTGTAGACACTTAGACGCTTGTACACGCACTAACAGTCAGTATAGTCAGTATAGAATAAAGATTCTATCCTAAGAGACCTCTCTTTTTGGATAACACAGTTCTTTAAACATAGGATATTAGATATGATTTGGGATTTGGTTGACATAACCCCAGACTTTTGTCTCCACATGTAGAGCTAAATGTCAAGTCCCATTCTCCCCCTAGTTGCACGTCAAATCACACGTCATGCTGCTGCGCGCGCATCTCTGCCAAGTATTTTTGCTGACATTGCGAAATTCTTTCATGGAACCACCCATTTGTGACATCATACCTAATGACGTTCTTAGTTACGCCTAGTTACACCCATTTTAGTTACGCATGTATGTCTTTATCTCTGTTATCAACTGTTACGCCTCCTGCATCTGTTTCACTGTAATGCCTCTTCTATAAAAATGATTACCTGTCAATAATGTATTGTCCCTTCCTTCCTGAACTTTCGTGGTGATGGAATAGAAGGCCCATAATTCGAATTATGTTCCCTTGTATAGGAATAAAAGCCCGTTCCGAATCTCTAATACCACGGATTCTGCCTCTTATTTTACTGAGCTATTCTTATTAATTTTCCGCATCAAATTAAGTACCGGTAATTAAATTATTTACCACATATATGGCGCCCGAACAGGGACACTTTCTCATCTCACGCGCCGGAGGTGCGTTGCAGGCCCGGTCTCCTGCCACAGCTGGACGGACAACAACGCGTACCCACAGGATTTCCTGTATCTCCCTCCTGCCGAGCGGGGGTAACTGAGGCTGCGATCAACACCCAGACGAGGCGGTGAGAAGTGCGAAGTGTCCCGACCAGAGCCTAGCTGAGAGAGCAAGATCCGAGGTATACAGAGGCCCACCAGGTTCCGAAGTTCCGAAGTTTCGAGTCGAGTCCAGTCCGGTCCGAGTCCAGTTCAGTTCAGTTCCGAGGCCTTCCGTTCCGAGCTACCCGGTGAGTACCATTGCCGGGGAGGCGTTCTGACGTGCACATAGGTTGTGCCGGTCAAGACGGGTTTGGGTACACAAATCCGGTCTGCACTGTTTCAGCAGTGTATCTGTACTGTTTAGCAGTATATCTAGTATGTCTAGTATATAATTCAGAATTACCTAGTTAGTGCCGAGTATTATGCTTAGTGACTAATTTCCTAAATGGCCATCATTGTTGTTCATTATTATGTTAAATGTTAGATGTTTTAAATACGTTCTGCATATTGTGGTGTGAATGACTGTTCATTATTGTGTTTTGTTGTATTAAACGTGTTCAAAATTAGGTATCAGATCAGTTCTCAATATGCCGCTCTTTTCGAAATTAAGACAGATCAAAACTAGAAAAGGGGTACTCGAAGAAGCTGTTCCCATTCCTCCTAGGGACACTCCAGGGTACTTCATGTATCATAAACATGGCCTAGATGCCATATTATTTCTTGATTTATGGGTAGACTACACCAAGGAATTACCAGAAAGTCAGAGGTGGCCCGCAGCTGGGACCTGGGATGCAGATTGCATCATGAAAGTAGAGGAAGAATTATGGAAAAAGAAAGCTAGACAATCACAGAAAGATGCCATTGAATTATGGCGTAAAGAATCGTATAGACGTACAGAAAAAGCACGCAGACAGGAAGAGAAGAGTAAGGAGAATTCAAATAAAGTCCGAGAAAATCTATTAATTGAAGAAGGTACCCGAGCAAAAGCAGAACAAGTAGACAGACAAAGAAATGCCCTTATGAATGGTATGTATCCTCTTCTGGCCGAAGGGTTACCTAAGGCTACTCCGGAGATACCAAAAGACTTGCCACCTCCGTTGTTTCCGATAAAATCACATCCCAAAGGGCATCCCAGAACCGCAGAAGATGTTTTCCTTTCCTCTTATTTAGACGACGCAGCTCCCGAGTATTCTAATACTGCACCACATAGACCGCCTGCCGAGGGGGTTCAACGCCAAGACCCTCCGTCTGTACCTCCGCAACAACAAACTCCGACACAAGTTCCGGCAAGCACATCTGTTTCTACAGCTGTACTCACACCTATGGTTGCTATATCACGTTCAACGAATCCTTTCACATCCAACACCCCAGGCGGTGCTACAGGAGGTACAACAAACATTTTTTCCACGCCACCCAGAGTAAATAAACTTTCCTTTCAAGAATTAGCCCACCAACGTACGCCCAAACTAGTAACTCCCGACATGCTTAAGGAACTTCTAGTAGATTGTAGATATGACCCTGTGCCCGGCAAAGAGGATGAAATGCTGCTGGCATCATTACGTATCCGACGAGCTGCAATATATTTAGGGAGGCTACCAGTAATGACTGCACATTTAGAAAATATATATCACTTTGTCCAGTCAGGGCGAGATTCTGAAAGTATTAATAGAGCCATGGAGTACCAGAAAGTGGAGATACAGGGGGAACTGTTACGTTTCCTCATAAATTGTGTGATCAGAAATCAAGACAGACCAGGGGTAAATCCGGAAGAAATGCGAATTCTTACCACATGGAGTCGGAATATATCAGAGGGGAGACATGATAAACTACTAAGTATAGTAGCTATGTGCCGAAAGATCCGCAAAGAAGTAGAACGAATACACGAAGAAAGATTGGCGGTAGACCAGCCTGAACAAAACGAGGAGGAGAAAGAATTAGAACTGCCCACAGGACAGTTAGAAACCATGGCCTATGTAGGTAGAGGAAGATCTTGTAATAATACTAGATGCTTTACTGATCCGATACGTCCGATATGTCCAGAAAATAACAGAAATTTCCAAACCCCTATAATAAATATAAGGTCCCCCGAACATTCGTTCCAAGCCGCTGACAAATTACTCCGAGAACGAAGGGGTTATCATATACTCGATTCTATGGACGAACAAGAATTAGCCAGGTCAGCCGTTCACTGGGTTGACAGTCCCGGAAAATATAGTGATGATACACTAGCACACACGTTTTTGAACCTCACCCCAGATGACCAGCGTTTAGCTGGTACCTACATGATTCAACAACTCCTTATATTATATAAAAGCCAACACTCCGATCCTGGTCCCTTACCTGATATATTAACTAAATTACTCACGAATAAATGGAGAGGTTCAGGTACTGAGTTAATTAGAGAAATACTAGAATCAAGAAAGCAGTACATTCTTTTTGTATGCCCCGAACATGTCTCACTGCCCATCAAGGAAAGAACGACGTATTATATGGATAGACAGAATCCCTTACGCGAAGTCCACCCGATAAAAGGTGATGACAATCAGTTTAAACGTGTGTTTGTATACACACCCATATCTAAAATGGAACTATTAGAAATGAAGAAAGTGGTACCCAGTCATGACAAAGACCCAGCGGGTTTCCACCGTGAAATTAAAGACATGTTGCTCATGGGAGAGTATACCTATCCCGACATTATGAAAATATTAAAGGTATTAATGCCTGCGGGCATTTACGAAAAACTCAAAGAAAAGGATTGGGAGGTGGGAGACCAAAAGATAGATTGGACAGCATTAGAAAACGAAGAAACAGCTCGAGGTCCAGGTTTAGGGCTTGGGGAAAAGACCAAAATACTACCAGGTTTATTAGTACAGGTACTGCCACGTTTATTAACTACGAAAAAGGAAGACTGGGGTGCAATCTCAGCCTGTAAACAAAAGCAAGATGAAGACACTAGTGATTTTTATGCCCGATTCGAAAAATGTTTTGGTATAAATAGTGGAATAAAAGCAAGTAGCGAATCGTATCCACATCTGTTTGTGACAAAATTAGTTGAAAATGCCCTGCCCCAAGTTAAGAATAGAGTATTGAAATTCGAGAGTACCTGGCAAGGTAACACTCCATCACAAATGTTACAAATGCTACAGTACCATCACAATAGAATTAGAGAGGAACAAGAACATGAACAAAGACGCATGAAAGACACGAAAATGAAAATGCTAGTTTCCCAGACAGTTCCAGCTGACGGTCATAAAAAGGGTATGACACAGTCCAGTGTTTCAGCAGGTTCTGTAAAAGGGACATGCAACTATTGTAAACAGCCAGGTCATTATGTACACGATTGTCCAGTTTTAAAACATAATATCGCCATAGGTAATACAAAAGAAAGACCACGGCCACTTAGACAGGATCAGAACCAACAAGGAGCCCCGCAGCATGCACAGGCCATGCCAGCTCCGCAACAGTCTATGCCAGCTCCACCACCGCAGCCTATTGCTGCCACACCAACAACGACACGACAGATGTACCAGACCGCACAGTATGACTACCCTCATTATCAACGATACTCATGAAACAGCCTAGAGAGGGAAGTTGGCTTACCCCTTATCGAGGTCCCTGTAGATCAAGAAGGACCTTATGTACACAGTGAACTATTAGGCCAGGATAGAAAATTTTTACTTGATACAGGGGCAAGCCGAACAACCATAAAACGTAGTGAAGTTCCAGGGGCACCCCTCTCAGGCTCACAGAATATTTCCCTTGGTTTTTCAGGAAAACCTATCATTAACGAAGTATCACAGCCTCTTCCACTTACGATTGGTCCCTTGACACGAACTACAGATTTATTGCTTACTAAATCATGTCCAGAAAACCTGTTAGGTATAAAAACATTGAAAGCTCTAGGAGCTATAATATGTTGTTCTCCGGAAGGAGTAAGATTGTTTTTACGTGATTTCAAAGGGCACTATGTGTCCCGAGACATGGATCACCGACTGCAGACTTTACCCACACATTTATGGGCGCAAGGCCCTACAGATGTTGGTTGCATGAACATTACACCATATCGAGTCACACTAAAGACAGGAGTGGTACTACCACGAATGCGACAATACAAGTTACCCCCAAATTCTGTAGTGGCTTTACTGCAAATCATTGACGAGCTTATTACCCAAGGAGTGGTTGTGGAAACCGACTCCAATGTATGTAATTCCCCGATAATTCCGATCCTTAAACGAACTGACCCAAAAGCCCCGCCAGTATATCGATTGGTTATTGATCTGCGCGAATTAAATAAATGTATTGTACCACAATACCCCGTAGTCCCAGACATTTCTTCATTACTGACAGCCATTGATTCCGAAGCAACATTCTTTACTGTAATTGATCTCAAGAATGCCTTTTTCAGCGTCCCAATAGATCCGGAAAGCCAATACTTGTTCGGATTTAGTTTAAATGGACGAAGCTTTAAATTCACACGTGCACCTCAAGGATTCACAGAAAGCCCCAGCATCTATAGCCAAGCACTGAAACGAGAACTTGACAGTATCCACATGCCAGTCAACACTGCCCTGCTTCAATATGTCGATGATCTGCTGATCACCGCTAGAAGCGAAACTGAATGTGAAAAAGCTTCACTGACGGTTTTACAATTTTTGGCCGAAAAGGGGCACAAGGTGTCCCCTTCTAAGCTGCAATTCTGTGTCCAGCGAGTTGTTTACCTTGGGCACTCGCTGTCCAAGGAGGGAAGGCAGCTTACGTCAGATCGCATCCAGTTAATTGCTAACATGCCAATACCCAAGACACAAAAGGAGGTACGGGCTTTTATAGGCCTCACTTCATATTGTAGGCAGTGGATCCCTCAGTATGCATTTCTAGCAAAACCACTTATTCAGTTGACAACACAGGAGGCGGCCACATCGACTGTCCTCCCTTGGACTCAGGAACATACACAAGCTTTTGAAAGCCTAAAGAAAGCTTTATGTCAAGCACCTGTCCTAGCAACACCATGTTACAATAAACAGTTTACACTCTTTGTTACAGAACGCGAAGGTACTGCTTTGTCAGTACTCACACAGGAACAAGCAGGATCACACAAACCATGTGCTTATTTTTCTAGTACATTAGATCCCGTAGCTCAGGCTCTGCCTGCGTGCCTGAAATCAGTGGCAGCGACAGCTTTAGCAATCAGACAAAGCGATGCCATAGTGTTAGGACATCAATTGACAGTACAAGTACCCCACGCAGTAGAGGTTCTCTTGAACCGCACACAAACACAACACTTGACTATAGCGAGACTCACCGGTTACGAATTGACATTGTTTCAGCCACATATAGAAATCAGACGTTGTAATACGTTAAATCCTGCCACACTTTTGCCAGTAAACGGAACAGACCCACTAGCACATGATTGTATTGAAGTTATTACTATCACGACGAAACCCAGACAAGACTTGACAGACGTCCCATTGTCAGATCCAGACCTGACGTTGTATGTAGATGGTTCATGTATGAGAACAAGTACAGGAGAGTTAGTGGCCGCTTACGCAGTCACAACAGACACTGAAGTCATTGAAACAAATTGTATTAACACTTTGTCAGCTCAAGCAGCAGAGCTCATCGCTCTGACACAAGCCTGTATTCAAGCCACAAATAAGAAAGTCAACATATACACTGATTCACGTTATGCATTCGGAGTTGTACATGACTTCGGCGTACTGTGGCGAGAGAGAGGTTATTTAACTTCTCACGGTGCCCACATTCAGCACGGACCCCTCATTCATGCCTTATTAGATGCAATACATCTACCCACTGCAATATCAATTATGAAATGTAAAGCTCATACGAAAGTTACTGATATCATTTCCCAAGGCAATGACCTAGCTGACAGAACAGCTAAACATACTGCTCAGAATCAAACTCACACATCTGACATGACAAAGACAATAGTTCTGAC
This sequence comes from Triturus cristatus, assembly GCF_964204655.1. Taxonomy (NCBI): domain Eukaryota; kingdom Metazoa; phylum Chordata; class Amphibia; order Caudata; family Salamandridae; genus Triturus; species Triturus cristatus. The sequence continues at coordinate 224,844,301 of NC_140584.1, forward strand.
ACCAACACATTGCATGACGGTTAAGGATCCCGCTCTTGACGTAATTGACATACAGACACATGCTACACCAGATGAAATAAAGAAATGGACTGAATTAGGAGGGATCCAAACGAATCAAGGATGGATGACGAAGGAGAAGTCTGTATGGTTTCTTCCCGACTCAATGGTCCAAGTCATCATTAATACAATACATAGTCCAGCGCACCTAGGAGAAAAGGCTATGCTAGACAGCATTCAACACATTTGGTTCAACAAACATTTACGAGCAGCAGCTAAACAAAAAGTTCGTACCTGTATGATCTGTTGTCAGTTTAACCCAGGTAAAAGCATTCCCGTAGAACAGGGTGGATTTCAGCCTCCTGATCACCCTTTTGAAGTCCTCCAGATGGATTATATCCAGATGGAACGATGTCGAGGATTCAAATATGTTCTTGTAGTTGTTTGTGCTCTTTCCCGTTGGACAGAAGCCTACCCGGTCTCAGATTACACTGCCCCGACTACTGCCAAACAGTTGGTTCGAGAATTCTTCCCACGGTACGGTTTACCACGTGTTGTCTACTCAGATAACGGCCAGCCGTTCTCATCCGAACTAATGAAACACGTTTCACTTCTGTTAGGCTATCAATGGAGATTTCACTGTGTCCGACACCCCGAGGCAGCAGGTCTCGTGGAACGACATAATCAAACTCTGAAAATTAGATTGTCCAAAATATGTAGACAGAAAGGTGTCGATTGGGTAATAGCCTTACCAGTTGCACTCTTTTACATGAGAATGGTAGCGCACTCTCGAACAGGGCTATCCCCGTATGAGGTGATCTTCGGTAGACCACCAAATATGTGGGGGACGCCTATACCTCGTAAAATAACTGATGTTGACTGTAATATGCTGACAGATTACCTGGCTTCCTTGATGTCTGCACTACAATCTTGTCGTTCACAGGTAGCTGCAGCCTTTCCCGACAACACCGAGGTGAAACCCCATGACGTAGTTCCTGGGGACCTGGTGTTAGTGCGGAATTTTGACCGGAAGACTCAGCTGGATCCTAGGTGGAAATCGCCTCAACTTGTACTGCTCACCACGAGGACAGCCGTGAAGATCGAAGGTCGCAAAGGTTGGATACACTCGAGTCATATCAAGAAATTTTATGGACTACCATCCGATATAGAGACTAAACCCTGTATTTCCTCAAAGATAGACTCAAAGCTCCCTTTGGTTGAGCAATCGAACTCAGAACTATATAGACTAAAATTGAGGTCCAGTCAGTCAGACAATTTGATTGTTTAAGTCCTCTCCAAGGTGAATCGGTTGAATTTGTCTCTGACATGTATCCTCTGGACCGGAATAGAGAAAGAAATAATCGAATGCTGCTCAAGAAGCAAGCGTATTGTAAATCATTTCGTAGTCATTGTACAGTAACATTATTAATTTTGTTTTTTCTAAGTCTTTTGATCATCATTGTCAGCATCCTATTGCACATGTATTACCCTATTCCCAAGCATGCTTATAATATAACTGCAGAACATTCTTTTAGTGAATTTCCTCCGCATGAATTGTCTTATAGATTTGCGCTGCGCAATAACACTTTTATTAGTATGTTACATCATTCCCATCAGACTAGCAATGCTACAAATTGTTGGATATGTGGCCGACTCCCTCCCTATCAGAACTATAAGGGAGTTTTGCCCCTCTTTCCATATCCGTTCACACACAATGGCTCCTGTGGAGCATGGTTTAGTTTAATTAATTCCTTAGATTCAAACTCAGTAGCTTATCAAGACAACTGGGTATGGGGAAACCTGAACTTAGTTTTGCTTAAAGTCTGCTACCCTAACAAGGAGGGACTTCCCAAAAGAACAGGAACTGATCTAGAAAATGAAGTATATGGATTAGGTAATTTTACACTTAACCTCATGATCCTGAACGTTGAATCTGAAGCTACACCCATATTGCCCGCCATGTCGGTATTCCCAGTAAAAGGGGAACTATGCATAAGAAAGAATGGCTCCATACACATGGGCCATAGTAAATGCACCACTGTAATAAAATTCAGTGATCAAGGCAAATCTATATTTAGAGCTTCTCGTCATTCCTACTTTATATGTGGCCAGACCGCATATATACGCCTACCTCTAGATTGGGATGGTACCTGTTACATAGCATTCCTTCTACCACCTGTTTTCCTAGCTCCTCCTGATTATCATAGAAATACTCATTTAGTACACAATAGACAGCAGAGAGATCTCCCAATCGTTGATTACACTGAAACAGCATGGGAAAAATACACAGATTTCAATAAAGGTTTCTTCCCCTATATAGGTACAGTCACTAATAGTAAGTTGATACGTAGATTAACTAGAACCCTTGAAGCAGTAGTGAACGAAACTATTTCCGCCTTAGGCAATTTAACAGAAGAACAGTCTGCTATGCGGATTGTTGTGCTTCAAAATCGTCTTGTCCTTGACGTCATCCTGGCCGATAGGGGCGGAGCTTGTAGGGTCATCGGATCAAGTTGTTGCATTTTCATACCAGAAAATTCGCCGTCAGTATACAAAGCCATAACCCGCCTTCATAAGATTGTAAGCCAGATACACCAGAGTCCAGGCACCTGGACTTGGTCCGGTTGGTTCTGGGGCGTGTTGTCAGCCTGGGGATGGAGAATGCTCTCCTTCCTAGGTATTGGCTTTCTCATACTATTCAGTTGCTGCTTATGTCTACAATGTGGGCCAGCGATTTGTGGTCTATGTGCCACCTCATGTATCCCACATCCAAGTTTTCGTTCGAGATCCCGGAAGAAGAAAGAAGAACAAATGATGTTATATGAACAGATCGATGGATTGATGAAGATTGATATCTCCTAAGGGCAAGTAGGGGACAAGGAGGGAATGTGGAAATATGGATTTTTATGGTCGGTTATGTCCCCTATCTTGGACCCCAACGGTTTCATGTATAAGTCACAAGTACATGTATGTTCCCTCCAGTTCCAGTTATGAAGACGCAAATACATGTGCGTCCACCGTCAACATGTCCTCTTTCAGATCCGCCATGAATGGGCCGGATATTCTATTCCTAAGTATGAAAGGCCACCGGCTTTATATGGTTCATTTATCCCATTTTACAGTCCAGGCGAGTAGGCCCTGATTCTGCCACCAAGCCTTTTCCTGCCTTCTGCCTCTGAAAGCTCCAGTCTGAGCCCGCATCTGTGACCATGAACTTTGTCTTACTCCCTGCGCGGCTAACGGTGCCTGATCCAGCCCGTCGCCTGCCAGAAAACTGTATTTCACCTTCAAGATTATCTCCTCCGCCCCTCATCCGATGCATTCCTGTCTAGTAGTTTAGGTAAACATTCCTCCAACTACCGTGCAAAGGGGCCAGGCCTCGCTGCCCTCATGCAAGTAATTCAAAAACCCTGTTACCATGGAATATTCCTACCCCCTCGCATCTAGTGTAGACACTTAGACGCTTGTACACGCACTAACAGTCAGTATAGTCAGTATAGAATAAAGATTCTATCCTAAGAGACCTCTCTTTTTGGATAACACAGTTCTTTAAACATAGGATATTAGATATGATTTGGGATTAGGTTGACATAACCCCAGACTTTTGTCTCCACATGTAGAGCTAAATGTCAAGTCCCATTCTCCCCCTAGTTGCACGTCAAATCACACGTCATGCTGCTGCGCGCGCATCTCTGCCAAGTATTTTTGCTGACATTGCGAAATTCTTTCATGGAACCACCCATTTGTGACATCATACCTAATGATGTTCTTAGTTACGCCTAGTTACACCCATTTTAGTTACGCATGTATGTCTTTATCTCTGTTATCAACTGTTACGCCTCCTGCATCTGTTTCACTGTAATGCCTCTTCTATAAAAATGATTACCTGTCAATAATGTATTGTCCCTTCCTTCCTGAACTTTCGTGGTGATGGAATAGAAGGCCCATAATTCGAATTATGTTCCTTTGTATAGGAATAAAAGCCCGTTCCGAATCTCTAATACCACGGATTCTGCCTCTTATTTTACTGAGCTATTCTTATTAATTTTCCGCATCAAATTAAGTACCGGTAATTAAATTATTTACCACACTAGAGTGAAAAGAGTACACACTCTTTTTTGAAGAATGTTCAAGGTTTTTAAAAAGGGGTGTCCTCATTAGAATCTATTTAAGCCTTTTGTTTCTTGAGTGGGTGGACACCAGTAAACAGAGGGTAACGTTCACCAAATATGGATGAGTTAAAAGATATGCTAAGTGTTTAGCATGTGTTGAACTGTCATGTCCATTAGCACTTGATTGTTGACTGAAAATTGGGCACAGGTGTAAAGTGCTGGATTACTTCAGGCCCACAAACCCTATAGGCCGCTCTTACATTGACTGGATAATTTCATCAGTTATGTCATCAATGATGTAATTTAGCATGCTATGAGTGATGTAATATTTGAGGTCATTAGCAGTATGTGATGGGGTGCATTTTATAGCATGGTTTAGCCACAAGGCCTGTGGCCAAGCCCTCCACCAAACACTCCTGGGAGTGGCGAAACACTGCTGCACATGGTCTTCATCAGGGTGCAGCTCAGATTGGCTGCAGGGCCTGGGTCCCACCCGCAGCAGATTGCCAGCCCCCATTACGGACAGCCTACTGCTTGCATGTTGGAACTTGGCTTCATAGTTGTCAGAGTATGCACCCTGTACAAGCAGGAACCACCACTCTAGTCAGGGTAAGCTAGATACACACTAAAAGATAACCTGTGCTCACTCTTCGGTTACCTGGCAGAGAGCAGTCAGGCTTATCTAAAGAGGCAATGTGTAGAGTATTTGTCCAACACACACACACACACACACACAGTAACAGAATGAAAACACCACAAAAATATTCCAAACTGGGTTAGAAACATAGATCATATTTTGTATGAGTAAAAGAGAAAGACAGCCCTGAAAATGTCATGGGGAACACCCTACATGACAAAACACGTGTTGACTGGGCAAAAGAAAGACAATAAAGAACAAGATAAATAATCTTTTTGCATTTTTACCCATGTATTTTTACTTATGATAGGATCTAGCTTGTGCCAAGGGCTTGGCCTGTCTAGTGCTTAAGAGTTACTTAAGATCATGCTGGACCAGGGTAAATTTAAAGTTCAGGCCGACCATTATGGAGGGGAAGCTGGCTACGGGATTCATGCAAGTCCAGCTGAAAAAGTACCTCGGATGGAGCAAGTGTTGAAGACTTGATGCATTGGTTCCATTGACGAATCCCTTTATGATGCAGGCACTGCGCTTCGGTCACACTATCTGTCAACATTGAGTCAAGGAGTCTGTCGAAGCATAGTCCTTGATCGGCCCCTGCGTCAGATGGAAATGCATCAGTTCTGATCGGCACAAAGTTACCACTGCACGGATTGTCAAGGTGCTGTGCAGCAGAAGCCACCTTTCAAGGGGAGAGGGCTGGATTGGCACCACATAGCATGGCAGGACTCACAGATGGCAGAGTCCAGGTGCTGTTTCAGGGTTGAAGGATGTTGTTGATAGCCCTGAGACTTCAGAACAGGGGGAAGCCATCAAGTTCATGGAGTCACTCTGGGTTCACGTTAGATGAGTCCAGTACTTGTCCTCAGCAGGACAGAGATCAGCAGGCAGCAGGGCAGCAAAGAAGAAAAACAGCTGCTACAGAGCAGCAGTCAAACAGAGTGGCTATCCTTGTAACACAGCAGACTTTATTCTTGGCAGAGTTCTTCACAGGTACAGTAGTGTACTGACGTGGTAGTGTCAGAACCTCTCTACTTATACCAAGTTGTGTCTTTGAAGTGGGATTAACTTCGAAGAAGGTTCTTTGAAGTGCACACAGGCCCTTTCTTCCCAGCCCTGGCACCAAACTATCGGTAGGGGGTAATCAGCGTTTTGTGTGGGAAACAGAACACTGCTTATTCTGGTGTAAGTGTCAGCTCCCCCTCTCTTCCTGCCCAGGAGGAGGTATCAGAATGCAGAGTTCTCCGTCACACCCACCCTTTTTTGTTTGTGGCTGCTTAGAGGGAATGCACAAAGTGTTGCTGTTGCACACCCCAGACGTGTATTGGAGATAGGCTGCAAGGCACACATATCAGTAAGAGCAGAGAATTGTCTATTTTCAGAAAGTGGCATTTCTAAAATAGTAATGATAAATCCATTCTACCAGTGAAGAGGATTTATCATTACCATTTCAAAGAAATGAAACGTGATGCAGCTACCTCTTTCTATTCCAAAATTACAGCTTAAAAGTGTATTAAGGAATTCCAGATCCTTTCCTATAAGAAGAATGGGCCTTACAGTAGCTAAAAATGAATTTGGGTACTTGCCACTGCCAGGGCATGTGAAACTTAAAAGGACATGTCCTAACTTTTATTTACACAGCACCCTGCCCTAGAGCTACCTAGGACATACCCTAGGGGTGAGTTATGTGTAAAAATGGGGGAGTTTAAGGCTTGAAAAGTAACAGTAAACTGTACACATTGGCCCTGCAATGGCAGTCCTGAAACAGGTTTGAAAGGGTGCTTGTGTGTGTGGCACAATTGGTGCTGCAGGTCCACTAGTAGCATTTAGGTTACAGGCCCTGGGGATATGGAATTCTACTTTTCAAAAATTACCTTTTGTTTCACCTAGCGTTCTGGCAACATTGGAATGCAAAACGACACTGAGGCTAACTGTAGAGCAAACAGTATCATCAGGTGATTTATAGCTGTTTTTTATGTGCTTAATTTCACGTTAGCTTTTACTTTTATCCTTCATGTTTTCAACCAGACAGCAAAATTGTAAGCAATTTGCGGGAATGGGGATAGTGTGACCATGCAGTATAAGAAATAAAATATACTCTGTGGTACATTAACAGAATATTGCAAGTTAACTCAAAGTTCCATGACCTTTTAAAATAACTCAGCCTTCCACCTCATTCCACTGTATGGTCATGAAACTCTTTGTTGAGTTTCAATATTCTTATCATATACAGCAGGGGTATTTTACCTCATATATAATGTTACTTTACTGAACCTTCCTATTGCCGCTGCATTTAGTCATTAAAACTTCTTTTTTAATCCAGATGTTTCAGAATTATCCTTCTAAACTTGGTGGAATTCAGTATTTGATCATAATGGACTAGACAGTGTTTCTGCTTTAGGTACTAAAATCAAAATTAGAAATGGTCTATTGTGGGTTGCTGCTTGGTGCTTTATATAACTGTTTTGATCCTTGCTAATTTTAGAGATTCTCCTCTTTATCCAATTTTCTTTCAGTTTCTTCCATTTTTGCTTTCCTATTTCTCCCTTTTCTTTTCTCTTCTTTACATTTTCTGTTTTCATTAATCTTATAGCCCTAAATTGATATACCTTTCCGTCGGTAAGGTAATTAAATTGTCATCAAATATATGGTGCTAATACTGTATTTCCTAATGTATATACTGTTGTTTTATTACCTTAACAAAAATGAATTAAAGTAGAAATAAATTACTAATGGCTGTCACCTGAAACAAATATTAAATAAACAATAATAAAAATATTATTTGAACACACAACACTGCCCAACTGCAAACAGTCCAATCAATATAAGGAATGTGAAAGAACTGTTAGTTTACAGATATATCCAATGGGTAACCTACTTATATGCCCTATTGCAAACTATGGCCACATTTACAACAAGCCTGGGCCGCCAGAGCATCACTTTTTATGAGGTGGTGCAGGCCTCTCAGTCGTATCTATGAGATGGTGCAAAGCCACCCTGCATAGCTTTGCATAGCCTCATAGATATGAAGTAAGGAAAGGCAGCGCAAAGTGTTGCCTTGCCTTACCCTACATCAAGGAGGCATTCCATGTGTGTTGATGTGGGTGTTACCACTCAACAACCATGGAATTTTACAATACACCAGATTTACAACATAGCGTAAGGTCCAAAAACATACGCCCCGCCAGAACAGTCGTAGTAAGGAGAAATGTTTACATTTCCCCTAGTTTTTTCTTCTTTCCATCTGTTCTGCAGAAGGAAAACGCCTCTCCTGATTGAATTTGTACATGAAAGTGCCCCTTCCTCCACAAAAACAAATATGCCAAAAACAAGAACACCAAGGGTGCCTGCATTGGCACTCAACTGCAAAGTGTGCACTGGCTTAAAGGACTGCTCTGTATCTTGTAAATACAGTGCATTCCTGCCATTTTGAATTGGCATAGAGCATTGCAGCAAAATGACTTGTGGCGCTGCCCTATGCCAATTCTTTGTAAATGAGACCCTTTTTCTTTTCAAGATAGCAGTACAACTCTCATCCTCAATCGGCCATTAATCCCTATTCATGTTCAGGAGATAAAGGGCAAATCGGAGTTACAAGAAACACAATAAGCAACACTAGCAATTTTACTTCAAGCCCCCAGAGATTTCACCTGCAAAAAAAAGGCAGACTGTTGCTGTGGAAAACAGGTTAAAAATGAATTACCACAGAAGTCAAACTCGATAATAGCAAAACGAAATCCCCCATTTCTTAGGGTGCAACTGCGAACATCATAATAGTCTGCTTCTTGGAACATTTTAGAACTACCAAACCCACAGTTAGAGGGTCTGATTCACAAATGGAAACTTAAATTTTGTGGAAGTGTAAATCATTTGCAATTCACAAAGGAATTTTATGAGTAGCATCTTTAGGTCTGCGGGGTCTCCAAACTCATGGCACTCATAGAGATGCTGCTCATACAATTCCTTTGTAAATTGCAAAAAAATCATAAACATTGTGTTAATTTACCTTTGTGAATCAGGCTTTTTGAACTTCCGAGCGTGAAAATACCTAATTCCAAGTACTGTCAGATTATTCGGAATGAGTCCTAAATGAAGACAGCAAGTTAGCGCATCAACTGCAGGGCCGGACTGGAAACCGAAACCAGCCCTGGAAAACTGCTCAGCCGGCCCCCCCCTGGGGTGAGTGAGAGTGCAGCCGAACAGTTTGCTAGGGCCGGATTTGGCCTATTTTGTTACAGTGGGCCGATAATGCCGACCCTCTGTAACAAAAACGGCCCGGGGGGGGGGGGGAGCCCAAAACTGGCCCCCACCCTAGCAGCCCATCGGGGAAATGCCCGGTGCCCGATACGGCCAGTCCGGCCCTGATCAGCTGTCAAGATCAGGCTCTTACTTCTGCTCTTTTTATTTGACCCTCTACTTCTGAAAGAGTTATTCTGCAAAGAAGCCCCATTAATAAAATAAAATGATCTCGCTGCATCTGATCTCTGCATGACTGGATATTTTGTTAAAATAATCACCGTTTTCTATTGCATACCTACATTCTAATGTCTTTTTAGAGGAATGTGTGGGCAACACTGTAATGAAAATGAATATTATAAGACCTTTAGGAAGCAGTAGGATGTCAGCGGCCAGTCCATTAATGAACTCCAGCTATGTATTAGATACAACTCATTAAAATTGTGTTTTTCCCTTAGAACGTGATGCATCATTAAACATAGTGAAGGAAACCATACTAGAATGGAAGAGAATGAGACGTACGTTTATTATTGATTTCCTTATCAGATTAATGAGAAAATAACCAACCTATGAAAACTCTTACTTCGTTTACAAAGCTTCTGAGATTTTGTGTGTGGACCTATAATGAAATGCCAGCTGTCTGCAAACAAATCATCAGAAACTGTCATTATGAGCTCGAATGTCTTTAATTGCAATTTTTGACAGAAAATGAGGATAAGCCTGCCTGAAAAATGATTACATTAGGAAATATTACATTTTTGCCTATTAAACCGATTTTAATCGGTGTTTGTGGTATGCTGCAACAGTCTGGCCTGACACTAGCTCACAAAGGTCTGACTCACGATTCAAATTTAAGTTGCTAAAATGCAAGCAGAAATAGTTACCAAGTGACTGAAACCTTAAGAGTGCCCCGGGGAGGTGGCAGCCCAGGGGCTTTAGGGCTCCTAGGAGGGGGGCTCGCCTGTCCCCTTCTACATATATTGGACCTGGCCTACCCAAGGGGCGATTAGAAATTAAGCTAGGAGCCTGCACTTCACATTATAAAAAAATTCAGTGGCATTCTCGGATCCAGTGTGACTCTCGCCGAAGTTTTTTTCCTCTGGGACCCCCTAATAGGCATAGGGAGTCAGGGTGTTTCTACCCTGCCCACTTTTCTTTTTTCTTAAAAAAAAATTCTGTGACTCATTTCAAGCCTCAAGATGGCTGCCAACACTTTCTGGTTTGAAGTTTTGGCAGCCAAACAGATCTCAAAATGAGATAGAGATGCGTCACAAACCCTTCACGTTCCCAGTTGTATATTTTAAAAACCTTTAAATAACTCCGCAACTACTGAACGGATTTATACCAGTTCACAAAAAGGCATTTTCTGGACCAACAGCTACCTTTCTGACAAATGTGGTGTCATTCGGTTCAGCTGTTCAGGCTTAGGATGAAGGAGAGCCTGCTAGGGTCCCCCAAAGCCAGTTTCCAGCAGCCTTTTCATGTCGGACAGACCGAATCGGAAAGGCAGTCAGATTCCGACATCATAATTGGTCGGCCACTCAGACACTTATGCTCATAGATCCAGTCACAGACTCATGTACCCATTCACATACCCACTCAGACACTCATCTACTTGTTTACATACCCACTCAGCCAATCACACACCCACTCACATACCCACTGAGAGACTTATGCATCCACTTATTGACTTACTGAAGGGCTCATGCAGCCCGTCACAAACTCACTTAGAGACGTATGCACCAACTCACTTAACCCAGTGAATCATTAATACACACTATTATAGAGATATTGAGAGACTGATACATGTTTTTATGGAGTTATTTAGAAAAGTGATTTATCTAGTGTGATGGTTAGCATGAGTTATATAGTTATACATTTTGAGTAAGGTGGTGGCTTTGGAAGTCTTGCTTTGCGGTTTCGTGACATATTCGCAGTGATCCCAGGCACCAATGTCATTGTGAATCCCGGCGTCACTGTGAAAACAGAAAATAGGTTTTAGAGATGGTTTTTATAGAAACTCAATATAAACACCTGAGTTTGGACTGTACAGTAATAAACCCCTGGTGCCAAAAACATTATAATATGTTTGCATATATGTGTTTTTCAGTCTGTAAAAAAAAAAGTGAGATGGTCACCGTTATTGACATCATCGCCACCCCCTACGTCACCGCGAACATGGAAAATAGGTTTTAGAGATTTGTTTTATAGACATTCACTAGAAAAATATGACAGTAATAAACTCCTAGTGTGTAAAATACTGGAATATGTGTGAATATATGTGTTTTACACTTTATAAAAATGGCACAATCATCGCAAATTAGCAACGTCTTTATGATGCCCTGAATAACAGCAAAAACTGAAAATAGGTTTTAAAGATGGTTTTTAAAGAAACTTAGTACAAAAACATGATTTTAAACAGGGTTTTTAAAGAAGCATTTCTATAGTAATATGTGTAGTGCAATGATTAGAATGGATTTTTTGTTGTTACTATTTTTGCGTTGGCTGGGGGCCGTTCAATGTCAACTTTTGTTTTTGCGATTTCGGGACATATTTGTGACCATCACTATGTTGTCACAAACATTCCCAAAAATTAAAAAAAAGGATCTTAATTACAAAAACATTAACAATATTTTGGGTACTAGGGTGGCCTTTGTGTTGATTGTGTGTATATGATAGATACACATAAGTCTGGATGCAGTATTTTAGGTTACTTAGAAACACCCTGTTGCCTTAGTCTGTAAAGTGCACTCCACCATTTCTATAAATTCAATGCATGTCAAAACATAATATTGTTGTTATAAATATAGCCCATGTGATGGTCTTTGAGGAATGGAGAAACAGTCTTATTAAAATGTTTCCTGGCTTTGTCAATCTGTGGACAGGATCGATTTGACCACGTCTGTCTTTGGCATATCATAGAGGACACCAAGACCCTGTGAGGGAAAAGTGTCATCAGTTCTGCAAAGGTATCCTTCATTAGGATTTCCAGCCCTACCCCAGTTAATGTGCCTTGGTCATTTCCACCACAGTGCACAGTCATGAAGTGAGGAGCTCGACAAAGGTGTTTTCTTTTTTTTAAGATTTATTTCATTGGATGCTGTCAGCGTATAAGTGAATAAAATTAGGTAGTGTGTTAGATGCATTAGCACAAAGTCCAAATATTGGCTGCTGTTTGAAATACAGACAGACCGCCTTTGAATCTGTAGAGTAAACCACACCTGCTGTATCTCATTTGGAATTAGCATGGTCCTTCTTGAATGTTCTGTGGACTTGTGATTTACTGGTTCCACTGGGTTGCTAGATACACTGAGCTAAAAGTATATTGGGGGCAAGGGTGCTAAAGAGACAGAACATTTTTTTAAGTGGAGGAGTTATGACAAAATTTAAGTAATGATACACTTTAATTTCCAATTCATAACTATCAAATAAACTGTTGTGCAGCATTTAATTGAAAAGCTAGGTTTGGACTCTTGTTTTATATCGTGATTACTCCCCGATGATGGCAAAAACATTGCAAGCATGCATAGGCAGGAATCTCTTTTTGAAAGAGAAGGAAAGGGTTAACAGATGATAACCATACACAAGTGGAGATAGAGTATTCTAAAATGAAAGACATAATTTCATTTGCTGCCTTTCTTATGATCATAGAATGGAAAGTTGAAGAGTTTGACATTCCAAAGATGCTATGTATGAGAGTAGTGTACCATTCTTGAGCGTAGTTTTCACTTATCGTAACAGTGTCAAACTATCTAAAAAGAGCTAAAACAACAATATAATCTACAAACTCAATTCACTGGTATGTACATATCTTTTTTATTATTTAAAAAATCTACATTAGAAATGAAGATATATATGGGAGTTTGATCAAATAGAGTATCACAATGTTATGAAAAAAATTAATCAGATAAACTGTATCTGGCAGAGGGTGTGTGTTTAGAATGTTAGGACCGAATTATCTTATCTAATCCAGATCGAGTAACTCCCTCTATCAATCCCTCACCAAAACTATGTGATGACTCTAATGTCTTCTTCTTAGACAAAATAAAGAAAATACAAGAAACCATTGTCCCTAGCCATCAGGATAGGCAAAACTCACCTGACAATAGTTATTTTAAAACAATGGCTACTTTCTCCTGCCTAAATAAAATAAAAAACTCATGGAACTACAAAGTAAAATATGTCTCTCCCAAATGTTTGTCCCCCTCCCATACAAAAACTAATTTTCACCTCTTTTCCTGAAAGCACTCTCTCCCTATTGAACCTATCCCTCACACAAGGAGATGTCCCATCAGCTTTCAAAGAAGCAGTGATTATTCCACTTAAAAACAGGTGTGGATCTCCAGAAGTTTTATAATTATAGGCCTATATCTCTTCTTCCCTTCCGTACAAACATTTTAAAGGCTCATGTAGCCAAACACCTTTGCTCCTTCATAGAAGAAACACATTTCCTGGATTCCTGCCAGGCAGTTTTCAGCCCTCCCACTCCACTGAATCTATTACGTTGTCAGTAGTGGATGACCTTAAAGAAACTGCTGACAAAGGGTGCACTAAGGCACTGGTCCTATTGGACCTGTCTGCAGCGTTAAATACTGTTGATCATGAGATCTTAATGGAACGAATTGCTGCAGCAGGTCTCATAGGCTCCGCCCTAAATTGGTATGAAATCTTTTCTAAAAGATCGTAAGCAATCAGTCCGTCTCTCACCCTATAACTCTGCTATGGTTAGTATGACTGTGGGGTACCTCAAGGTTCTTCTCTGTCTCCCCATCTTTTCAACATCTGCATCCGTCCTCTGATACATATCCTACAACAAAAAAAGGTTAAGCTCTACAGTTATGCGGATGACATGCAAAAAATGTTTACAATCGATGAGACACCTGACTCCAAGGTGTTTCTTCAGAATACCATGCTGTTCATTAGAAACTGGATGGACTGCAACCAGTTAAAGCTAAACTCTGATAAAAAAAAAGAGATTTTCATCCCTAACAATAAACTAAACCACTGGACCCCTGCTAACTGGGCATTGGAACTTGGCCCCGCACAAATATCTAAGAGTACAATAAAAAATATTGGCAGCCTAATCGACACAGACCTATCTATGAAATTCCAGATAAACTCAGTTACGTCCTCCTGCTTCCTCCAACATAAGGAGTTTAGGAAAATCAGAAGATTCTTTAGTAGAGAGGCCAGTATCCAAATTATTATTGCCCTGATTCTGTATATAATTTATTATGCTAATGCCATCTATCTGGTTCTCCCAATCCCTCAAAACTACTGATTACAGCTGATACAAAACCAAGCCACTAGAATAATTTATTTACAACCTAGGCATTGCCACACAAGGCCACTGATGAAGGAGCTTCACTGGCTCCCAGTGGCGTAGCCGTCTATGTTCAAAATACGATGGATCATCTTTAAAGCAATCCGCAGCAAAGGCCCCAGATATCTATCCTCAAGGATCCATAGATACTCCCCGATATGCAATCTAAGATCTGCACAAATGAATCCATTGGAGAACCCAAGATTTAGATGTAAAAGGACAGGAGGTTCTCGTATTTCCATACAAGGACCTACATTTTGGAAATCTATGCTCATTGCCATCAGACAGGCAGCAGAACACATGTGTTTCAGGAAAATGCTAAAAACATGGCGTTTCACCCAAACATATAGTTAGGCATGGACCCCTAACTATAGAGGCTTCATCAACCCAACGCCAAGAGACCTTTCGGTGTATGTGCGCTTTATAAATTCCCCCTAACATAACATGTATCTAACAGCAATGGAGGCATTTCCATAGTCAACTAGGCCCTATTCAGGCACTCATCCGATCACCCAGGAACTACTTAGGCAGTTATGGATTCACTCAGGCACTATCCACACACTTATTCAATCACCCAGGCACTACACATGCACTCTTCCAATCATGCAGGCAATACTTATGTAGTCATTAAGCTATGCAGGTACTACCCATGCATTTATCCAATCACCCAGACATTAACCATTCACTTATACAATCACCAAGGCTGTACCTATACAGCCATTCAATCACCCAGGCTCAACCCATGCACTCACCCAAACACCCACTTACAACCCATGCTCTCATACAAATACAGAGGCAGCACACATGCACTCATCCTATTATGCAGGCAGTACCTGTTGTGAACCTATCACCCATCCAGTACCTTAGCACACATTCAATTACTGAGTCAATACTCTTAACTTAACAATGGACTCATTCAATCACTCAGACACTAGTCTACACTCATCTAATCAGCCAGGAATTACTAATGCACTCATTTAATTATCCAGGCACTACCCATGTACTTATCCAATCACCGAGACACTATCTTTTCACTCAACCAAAAACACTTGGGCAACAGCCATGTACTCACCCAATCATTGAAACACTACTCACACACTAATCCAATTTGTCAGGTGCTATTCATGCACATAAACAATCATGTAAGCACTATACATGCTCTCTACAAATCACCTATATACTGTTCTGCGCTTCTGCAATCATCCAGGCACTAGAGTTGCACTCATTTAATCATCCAACGACTATCTATGCATGTATTGATTACTGAGGCATTAGTAATGCACTTATCTAATCATTCAGGCACTGCTCATGCACTCATCCAAACAACCAGATAGTAGTGATATGTTCATGCAAACATGCAGGCAGTAACGATGCAGATACAGAACGACCCATAGAGTTCCCACATACTCAGAGAATCACCTAGGCACTACTATGCACTCATCCAATCATCCTGGGAGTATTGATGTACTCAACCAAAAACATGTATTTACAAGTTTTAGGGCCTCATGTAGGTAGCCAAATACCGGTCGGTAACGGCCGATTTTCGGTAATTATACCGTTACCGACCGGTATTTTGGCTATTGGTATGTAGGGGGACAAGTTTTGGTTTCGGAATTTACCGAATGGGTAAAATTACCGATTCGGAAATAATACCGATTCGGTAATGTTACCGAATCGGTAACTTTTCCGAATCGGTAATTTTACCGATTCGGTAAATTCCGAAACCAAAATCGAGATGTAGGGGGAGTGTGTGGGTGTGTTTAAGAGTCGGTATTTACCACCAACTTATAGTTGGTGGTAAATAATTAATGTATGTGTTTATGCATTTTTACGCGCGTAGCAGTGTGCAATGTGGCATACATACATGCCCTTAGGGCATGTATGTGTGCCACATGTGCACACATGGCCGAATCAGGGGTGCAACAGGGTGTCAATGTGACACCCTGCCACCCTTGCATGTTCTCCACAATTACCGAATCGGTATTTACCGATTCGGTAATGAGGCATACCTTCCCCTCAATGGGAAAGTATGCCTCATTACCGAATCGGTAAATACCGATTCGGTAATTACCGAATTGTAACGAATCGGTAAAAATTACCGACTCATTACCTACATACGAGTTACCACTTCTTAAATACCGATTCGGTACGGCTCGGTATTTAAGAAGTGGTAACTGGTATGCTACCTACATGAGGCCCTTAGTGAGGAACATGTACTCTTTTAGAACCATCTGGTGAATTATATATGCCTGTTACACACTCTGCATGTAGTCAGAAGAATTAGTGAGCTATATGCTCTGATAGAGATTAATGTATAGATTTGTATTTGCACCATTTCCCTAAATTTAAATCTGATGCATCTAAGTAGAAAAATACTCAGATACTAAATCCACCAGTGACTCAGTGGTAGAGAACAAATGGCTTTTAGGTTGTGGTTTCAGATTTACAGTATTGTACTTCTGCACTTTGGTTGATGTTCACTTTAAAATTTACTAAAGAAGGGATAAACTGGTCTTTCACCATGTATAAGTGAGAACTGAGAAATGGCGCAGCTGTGTTGTAGGAGAGGGTGCTATAATGTTAAAAGATAAATAAATAAAGTTTTGTGTTTATCTTTGGGTTTGGTATATTGAAGTAAGTGCATGTAGTTATATAGGTAGCTTCATTTGTAGATTTTAAACTGCAACATAACATAACAATTGTTTTCGTATTATGCGTAAGTCAGTAGCAAAGTAGTTGGTTCGTTGGCCAAAGTAAAAATTCAAATATACTTTTTTTTCAACAGAACAATATCTACATAAATACAAACAGTTAGAATGTTTACAAAAGCTTGGAGGAAAAAGCGACATAAGCAACTAAAGTATTTAGGCAGAACTGAGACACAAAAGGAGAAAAATGCAGAAAAAGTGGTGAAAGAAAAAAGAGCTACTGATGAGAGGACAAAGTCATTTCTCAACAATATATGCAGCCACCTGCAAAGATTATAAAATAATGAAAATAAAAAGCAAACAATGAGAAAGAATAAGAGTGGACAAAATCTATATTACAAGAACAGGAAATAATGTAACAAAGAAAAACACACCTTAACCAGGAGACATAAGCAGTTTAAGGAAATCATACTCAGAATGTTTTGTAGTACTGTGGTTGTAAATCTACTGAATTGAGGGAGTAATTGATAAGGCCTTTGCTTTGAAGAGGAAGCTTTTTATTTGGATTATAAATAGAATAAAGACTCTTGACAAAATGGTATTGTACATGAGGAGACAAAACCATAAGAAAAGATTAGTGAATGGAAGTAACTTTTGTACAGTTTTAGTGGAGAATGGATACATACTTCTAATACATAGCCTTTCTTTAATTACAAAAGCTATCTCCAGGATAACACATTAGTTTATGCAATGGATGAAAAAAGACGATGTTATGAAATAAAGAATGGCACTCCTATAGCGAAAGAAGTGATGCTACCTAAAAATGTAAAACAATTTATTGCAGGAGAGGTACCGAGACAGCATAGTCAGGCCCTGTATACAAATGGAATTGTAGCAGTGTTTGTAGTATTCGACAGCAATCCATTAATATACTAAGAAGATTTCTACATATCTTGCTAAGGCAAAGTTTAAAACACCAAGTAAGTACTTTACAAGGATTGGATCCTTGCAAGGTAAGAATGCATACACATTTGGAGGGACACTCCCTAGTTTGTTTAACAAAGAAAGTGTGCCAGAGCATCTCTCTTCATTTCAGGATACAGACTGTACACCTCTCAACATTGCAAACTTTATTTAGGAGGCTGTACTATGTGAAAATTCCTGCTTTATGTTTAGGAGAAATTAATAGAACTCGTTTGCATGATACTGTGGCAGAGGTAGAAAAGGTTTGTGACGATGTTCAGTTTTGTTTCTTTTGTCCATAACAGGACTCTAGGGAATATTAAGAGTTGATGACAGGAGGAGTTGCAGAACAGGCCACATGTATTGTATATGATAGCTTTGAAGAAGAGATTATAAAATGCAACACTGTGTGCTCTGACAAATCAAAGTATGTTTGTATATATTGTCGACACACTCACTACAAAATTCAAACACAGACTGTTGACTTGTATAAAAAGTGAAGAAAAAAATAATGATAACTGCCAAAAGCTTGCTGTGTACTTATTTGTAGAGGAGCAAATTGACATGTCCACACAGCAAGTTATATGTAAGTACTGTTACAAGAAATTAGAGGATAATCAAATGCCTGCTAGAGCTGTGCATAACAAATTAGTACTGGTTCCCATTCTAGAACCACTTCAAGGTTTAAATGTTTATGAGTCAATTCTTGTCCAAAGTATATATCTATTTCAGGCTATAGTCCAAGTGGAGACAAAGACAGGCAAGTTACCACCAACAGAGCTGCAGAACGGTCTAAATGGTAGAGTGGTGTACTGTATTATTAGTGTTTTCTCAAAATGTTGAGCTGGATGCTCAAGAATTTTTAATGGTAATGCTAAGACTATTAGAGGAAGAGGATGTGAAAATCAATGAAACTGAAATTACAAACTTTGTAGCTGAACAAATTTCAATTTCACAACTATAGCAATCATATTTCATGAAGGAGTTAATATAACCTCTACACACTACACAATATATTCACGATGTCAAATAAGATGGACAGAATGCAATGACAGAGAAATTATCCATCAATCAATCAATCCATCAGGGTTTTTTTAAAGTGCGCTACTCACCTATGGGGGTCTAAAGGCACTGGGCGGGGTGCAGCCCTGGGTCAGCTGAAAAGCCAGGTCATGAGTCTCTTTCTGAAGGTGTGCGTGGGAGCGTCTGATGTTGACTGGAATCTCCTTCCAGGCCTTGGCTGCAACGTAGGAGAAGGCTCTTACACCAGCTCTGGCACTGCAGATGTGCAGGGTATCTGATTGAGTGAGGTCGGCAGAGCGGAGATTTCTTTTAGGTATGAGAAAAGAGACTCTTTTATTGAGGTGTGTCATCCGATGTTGTGGACGGATTTTTAGGCATGGGTGGGTAGTTTGAAGGTTATTCTCTTCTCGATGGGGAGCCAGTCGAGGTCTCGCAGATGTTGGGTCATGTGCTCATGCGGTGGGGTGCCGAGGATGAGTCTGGCCACAGTGTTCTGCATGGTCTGGGGTTTGTATAGCAGGAATTTGTTGATTACAGCATAGAGGGTGTTTCTGTAGTCCAGTCTGCTCGTTATGAGTGCGTGGGTGACAGTCTTTCTGGCTTTGGGGGGATCTACTTGAAGGTCTTGCGGAGGATGCGGAGGGACTCGAAGCAGGTAGAGGCAAGCGCCTTGATCTGGCAGGTCATGGTGTGGGAGGAGTCTAGAATGATGCAGAGGTTCTGGATGTGGTCAGTCGGAGTGGGAAGGTTTTTGAGGGCAGAGGGTCACCAGGTGTTGTCCCAAGCAGTGGGGGGGGGGGTCCCAGGACGAGGATATCTGTCTTCTCCGAGTTTAGCTTTAGGGAGCTGCTGCTCATCCAGGCTGCAACGTCTTTCATTCCTTCCTGGATGCTAAGTCTGGTGTCTTCTGTTTTCTTCATGAGGGAGAGGATGAGCTGGGTATCGTTGGCGTAGGATACTATGCTGAGCACCTGCTGTCTGACGATGGCGGCGGAGGGGGTCATGTAGATGCTGAAGAGCGTGGGGCTGAGCGATGATCCCTGGGGTACTCTGCAGTTGATCTCTGTGGGTTTGGAGATTAAGGATGGGAGTTGGATCCTTTGGGTTCTACCGCCGAGGAAGGAGCGGATCCAGTCAAGGGCAGTTCCCCGTATGCCAGCGTTGTGGAGTCTGGCTGCAAGAGTGCGGTAGGAGACGGTGTTGAATGCTGCGGTGAGGTCTAGCAGGATGAGGACCGTGGTGTGACCCTGGTCGAGGAGCTCGCAGATCTCATCGGTGGCGGCAAGGAGGGCAGTCTCGGTGCTGTGATTACTGCAGAATCCAGACTGGAAAGAGTCAAGGATGAATTTCTCTTTGATGACAGTAGTCAGCTGGGCGTTAACTTTGCCTGGTCAGGGGATGAGAGAGATGGGTCGGTAGTTTTTATGGTCCGTATGGTCTGCCGAGGGTTTCTTAGGGAGGGGCTTGACCTCTGCCCGTTTCCAGTCATCAGGTAAGGTGCCAGATTCAAAGGTGCCATTGATGGTGTGGTGTAGCTCGGGTGCTATTGCGGCAGCGGCTCTGTGGAAGATGTGCAGCTCCTGAGTGTGTGCTCTTCATCGTTGTGGTGCTATCTTTGGTGGTGACCGGTGTCTAGGTGGTGATGGTGGGCTGGTTGTCATCACTCAAGGGAAGGGTGGTTTCTGGAGTCTGTTTACTGAAGTTGTCATAGAGGACCCTGATTTTCAGGTGGAAGGAGGAGCTAAGCTTGATGTAGAGGTCCTGGGAGGGTGTGAGATCCTTGGCTTTGCTGGGGGGGTTGGTGAACTGCTGGATGACATTGAAGAGTTTCTTCACGTTGCTGGCGTTGGTGAGGATTTTGTTCCAGATGAAGGTTCTCTTTGTGGATCTTATGAGGTGGTGGAATTCAGTCATGGCATTCTTATAGGTTGTCTGGTCTTCAGTGGTTTTGCTGTTTCTCCATTGTTTTTTGAGGCATCTGCAGGAGCATCTGGTTCCTTGGAGAACCAGGCAGCCTTCAGGGACCATTGTCTAACGGGGTAGCGGAGGGGTGCGAGCTTGTCTGTCCAGCTGGTGATCCAGTGGTGTAGTTTCTTGGCTGCAGATTTGGTGCCAGTCGTGGCGTAGGGGGGTTCGTGGATGATGGTGGAGTTGAGGTGGTCCTCTGTGATCTTGCTCCAATTCCTTCGTGGCTGACACGGGGTGGGTTTGTGTGTGGTGGGGGTGTTGAAGGAGTAAAGTACGCAGTGGTGGTCTGTTCAGAAGGGCTACAAGGTGTGGGTGAAGTGGATGTTGGTCCCTCCCACAAAGATGGGGTCAAGGATGTGTTCAGCCTTCTGGGTGGGGTGGTGATGAGCTGCTACAGTCCAAGGTTGATGAGGTTGTCAAGAAGGGCGGGGGTGTAGGGGTCGCTGCGCTTGTTGAGGTGGAAGTTCAGGTCTGTGATGGGTATGTAGTCCGTGGAGGCGATGGCGTGGGGTGCGATGAGGTTAGCAATAGCCGTGGAAGGCCGTGGGGGTTTGTAGGGGAGGGTGACGCGAAGCATGGTTCTGGGGCTTGCCTGGATCTGGAAGTGGATGTGTTCAGTGTTAGTGAGGGAGTCGCTCATGCTGGAGGTAGAGAGTCGGAGGGATCTCTTGTGTGCAATGGTGAGTCCTCCTCCTGGGTGATGGGGCAGTTCTTCCTCTGGATCTTGTATCCGTCAGGAATGGCGGTGGCAATGTCGGGGGTGGAGGAGATGTTGGTCCATGTTTCCGTGAAGAAGGCGACATCTGGCAAGAGGGTGTTGAGGAGGCCCCAGATCTCTACGGCATGTCTGTGCAGGGAGCGCACATTGAGGAGGATGCACTTCAGGGCTTCGGGGGTGCAGGCGTCTGGCGTTGGTGCAGTGGTCGTGGGGGTCCTGTGGATGGTGAAGGATTGTCGGCAGTGTCGGCAGGAGAACTGGCCGTGGGTGGTGTTTGACGTAGACCACTGGCAGTTGTTGTTCCTTCTGTGGTTGCGTACGAGGAGGGCAGCAGAGTCGTAGCAGTGGGAGGCCGGAGAACCAGGGTCCCTTGCGCTGGTCGCAGTCAGGTCACGGATGGGCGCGGCCGCACAGCAGCTGGAATTATATAGGGAAGGGGGAGGGAAGCACAGCTGGGAGGCGGTGTTCAGCACGGGGAGGATCACAGGGACTGCAGCGGTGGGAAATGGATGTCGAAAGGGACACAGAGGACAAGGGCACAGACAAATAAAAACACAGGCAAAGAAAGAAAAAAGGGCACTACAGAAAAAAACAGAACAATTAGACAGTAAATAAGGCATAATGCCAGTCCTACAAACCCAAGACAGGCAGAGAGCGAGTTCGAACTCTAACATGAACTCTACCTACACTGGGCAGTGGCGCACCAACGGAGCTGCAGGGGGAGAGAGCAGGTCTCCGACCAGGTCAGAAATACATTCAAATCAAGACTACCTAAAAAGTTACCAATCCATATCTGCTATTTCTAGAAATGAAGTTCTAAGGACAATTTAGGATAAAAAAATGTGGTATTTTGTTAGCATGTATAAGAACTATGAGCTTCTGAGATCTTATTCAGCTTATTGGAGATATTGTCACAGCAAGTTGTTAGACATGAAAGACTCTTTTTAACTAGAGGAAGGGAATTTATAAAACATTACAGGACGACATTCTGTTACTACAGATAAAAACTAAATGGAGGTACTATAATACCAACAACCTTAAGTTGCTTCTAAGAAGTCTCTTCTAAACATCACCATTGTATCTTGTTTTTGTTGTCTAAACTTCAAAATGAAATCCAAATACATTTTTCTTTGTTTCTATTTTTTCACAGTGGTTAAACTGCTGCAATAAAAAAGGGAAAAAAATTAACCAGTATGATTTTTAACATTCTGCAAAATTACATCCACAGACTGCTCCCAGGCTGTCACAGTGATGTTACAGTCCATGTAGAAGGTAGCAAAACGCTTTAGTTTGGGTGACATTTCACAGAGGATGGATGTCTGGGGACTAATGATCACCCTCCTTTTTTTTCTCTGTGCAATTTTAAGTTGCTTCTTGTGGTATGTTTTCAAATGTTACACCATGCTTGTTGACCCACATGAATATGTTCTTGCTATACTCTGAGATAATGTCGTTTCACATATGTTGCACCTCACCAAGTTATTTGTGGTCTTCGATTCACCAGATGGAATAGTGAAAAAATCCCAAGCCATGCTTTGTTTCTTCCTTGCTGGCTCTTCTCTAGAGGACTATTCATGTGCAACTGAGGCCTCCTGGTGGTCAACAACTTCAACCAGTTGTCGGTCTTTCTCTGGATTTTCTGATGCCATTTGTTTTTGTAGAAATAGCCCAATCGGTTTGAGAGAGCTCCTGTAACAAATTAACCAGTACCTGAAAAGTTCAAGAAGGGAGAACTGGGCGTGCTCTTCCTTTCATAAAAGGAAACTGTGTAAACCAATGAAATTTCTTCATTTGGTAGTCATGTGCTATTCGCCAGTACCTATGTGGAAAGTTATTTTATGAAACTGTTGTTTTTGACAAATGCATTGTTAAAATAAAGTTAAACCAATATGTTACTAAACAGCTAGACTCAAACTTTATGTAAAATATGTCTACATATGTGTTTTACACTTTGTTATTTGTATTCAGGACTACAGACTTCATCTCGACCTCCGGTGTCGCCATGAATAAGGAAAATGCATTTTAATGTCGTTTTTTTTAAATGAATACAAAGGGAAAGTTAAATTCATATCTTACTAAGCAGCCAGACTGAAACTTTAGGTAAAGTATTTCTATATATGTGTTTTACACTTTGTGAAAAACACGCAGTATTTGCTGTATGTACTCTGCGATTGCGAAGTTGTTGTGAAAACCAAAAATATATTGAAATAAGATGATTAATAAATAGATGACAAATACAACAATAAGTGGTGCACCATGCAGATCTAATGTTTAATATCTAGTTAGAGAAAAAATACAGGGACATCACAGTTATGAAATAGACTAAAAAAACTTTCAAAATGTACCGAAAAGCCAAAGGTTACAGGGACGTTATAGTTGGAAATAAGCATTTGAAAAACCTTAGAAATTCATTGGAAAAAACAAAGGTTACAGGGAAAGTTATAGTTAGGAAATAGAATTAAAAAAACCTTAGACATGCACTGAAATTTGACTTGTAAAAAAACTGAGAAATTTTGCAGTTATTGTTACCTGAGTTAACTATAACTAACCCCTGGCAATGCACTGCTTATGACCTCACATATTACATCACTCATGACATGGTCAGTGACATCACTGATAACATCACTCATGACATCACAAATGATAGCACTGATGACAGCTGAAATGTCAATAGTGATGTCACTGACCATGTCATGAGTGATGTAATATGTGAGGTCATAAACAGTGTATTGCGGGGTCATGAGTTATAGTAGATGGGTTTGACAGTGTCTGCATGTCTATATGTATAAGTGTGGCTGTGAGAATCTGTATGGGTTTTTGAATGACAGGGTCTGTATGTGTATGTGAGTGTTAGTGAGAGTGTCTTTATGGATATGTAAGTGGGTGTGACAGTGAGTCTATTGGTGTAAGTGAGGGCATGAGAGTATCTGTATGGGTGTGTCAGAGGGTGTGAAAGTATGTATGTAGTTACAATTGTTGGTTTTGACAGTGCCTGTATGAGAATGTAAGAGGGTATGTCAGTGTCTGTACAAATTTAGGGATGAGCACAACAATATGTGTATAGGTATGTCAGAGGATTTAGTAGTGTCTGCATGGGTGTAAGTGTGAGTCTGACATTGCATTTATGGGTAGGTAAGTGAGTGTGTGAGTGTCTTCATACATGTAAGTGTGGGTATAAAAGTTTTTCTAAAACATCTTTAGGAGTCACAATGGCTCTGCATACCCATCGTGGAGTTACACCAGGGTCTCACTGGATTTAGGCATATTTGGACTCTAGTACTCATGTTTTCTCCTCCTTTTAAAAATACACCAAGGTTCAGGGAATCTCTCACCTGACCCCTAGAATTAGTATTCAAACCACTTTCTAGCCTTGAACACCATTTTCTGACATATAAAATGGCAGGCGTAACTTTCTATGCAGCTACGGGCAACCAATCAGAGCCTTGCTGTAGCGAATGGACCCGGGGAGTCGCCGCAGTAGATCCGCAGAGGAGTCGTGCCCCCAGAAATACACATTTGGATTTAAGTTTATATTTCTAAAACTACTGAACAGATTTTCACCAAACTACACAAAGAAACTACTCAGGAACATCATCTAGCTTCCTGTTAATTTGGTGAAATTCCATTCGATGCGGGCTGGAGACCTCTTCAAAGACCCAATGGGAATTAACATGAAAAGGCATGTTTTGGAACCCCTTCCTTTTTCTCGGCCACATTTTCACAGATCATCCCAAAACTTTTTAGACAGCAGCTGATGTCAACATCAACATTTTTAAGAAAAGTTCATGAAGATTAGTCAACCAGTACTATAGATGTAGGCAACTGAAAAATGGCTTTTTAATAGAAAGTAGATCCTGACTATATCTACCTTCTGGCAAACAGTGATGTCATTTGAGTTGTCATCAGGGATGCCATCAGTGATGTCACTGACCATGTCATCAGTGATGTAATATATGAGGTCATAAGCAGTGCATTGCGGGGGCATAAGTTGTAATTAGCTCAGGTAACTTTAACTGCTGAATTTCTATTGTTTTGTATGAGTGAAATTTGAGTCTAACTATTACGTCGCTGTAAACTTTGGCTTGTTTCGTGAATTTCTAAGGTTTTTCAAATTCTATTTCCTAACTATATTGTTCCTGTAACCTTTGCTTTTTTAAGTGAATGTGTAATTTTTTTTTAAAAACAGTAGTTGCATTTGTAGAGTGATGGGGAAAGAGGGCGGGGCCCTTGACCAGTTCTCAGGAATCCTGCTGTGTCAGACTTACTGGAGGTACCAGGAGTGCTTCTGGGCCCCCAAGAACCCTTAGCATTCAAGAGGACTTCATCCTCCAACCAGTAGCATGCTAGGAGGCACATCTGAAGAGTAGTGAAGAAAGGGCAGGCTCTGA
This sequence comes from Triturus cristatus, assembly GCF_964204655.1. Classification (NCBI taxonomy): domain Eukaryota; kingdom Metazoa; phylum Chordata; class Amphibia; order Caudata; family Salamandridae; genus Triturus; species Triturus cristatus. The sequence continues at coordinate 224,870,314 of NC_140584.1, forward strand.
CCAGCTCTTAGCAATCACACTGTGTGGAGCTTAAAGCAGGCAACAGAAGGGGTACAAAGGCCCTCAGCATCCACGAGGACTTCATCCCACAACAAGTGGTGTACTAGGAGGCACGTTCTTTAGATAATGGTGAGGTAAGGGGGGTGTCCTTAGAAGAACTCCTAGCAATCCCGCTGTGTGGGACTTACTGGAGGTAACAAGAGAGCTTGTTAGCCCCAAGGACCCTCAGTAGCCAAGGGGACTTCATCCCTGAACCAGCAGTATGCCAGAATGATTGTTAGGAGAGTGGTGGAGAAAGGAGGCATGGCCTCTGATGACGAATCCTTCTGTTTGGGATCGACTGGAGGTAAAAGGAGGGCTTGTATAATAAACAATAGTGAGATCATTTTTATTGTACATTGGTGAGGTCGCTACTCCAGCACGGCTCTCAGTGCCGCCCCTGTGTGACATCATGGTGGAGTCACGTACCCCACCTAAATGGTCACCATTGCATGCTGCAGTGCCGGTCCCGGGGAATATATGGCATTGGCAAAATGTTTAAAAGGGTCTGGGTAAGGGTACCTTGACTCCAATATTGTAGTATGGTAGAGGTTTGTAAAGCATCCCTTACAATTTGTGAAATGTGGTAATTTGTTTTTTTTACACACATAGAGTCGCTTCCCCATCACGGTGCTCAGCTCAGCCCCCCATGTAGCATTGCAGCAGGGTCGCGAAACTCACTGAAAAAAAAATACATTCCAACACTCAGTCATTCATTAATACATGCTCTTACAGAGTCAAACAGACAGTCCCACATCCACTAACCCACTCATAGATGCATACACTAGGCCTGGGCGAAGCACTACGCTACGCTCGCGTAGTTTGCGAAGTTCGCGCTACTTCGCACTACGCGAACTGCACGTAGCACAGTGCGAACACGCGTAGCGTAGTGTTGCGTAGTGCTGCGGTCATTTTTTGCTTGCTCGCGGTCCTCAACGTCAAGTTGGCGACCGCGAGCAAGCAAAATGACATGCTGGCGAGACTTTTTCCTTGTTCGCGATCGCGAGCATGGAAAATAAACCTCCCGGCGAGATTCCCAACGCGAGGAGGTCAGGTTTCTCATTGCGAGGGGTCGCGTATGCTCGCGACCGCTCGCGATGAGAAACTACCAGTTCGCGTTGAGAAAGCTGCCGCTCGAGTAAAAATCTACTCGAGCAGCAGAAAACTACAGCTCGCACTGTGCAAGATGCCATTTTCAATGATTGCACAGTGCCGGTTGCTTGTCCGCACTGTGCAATCATTGAAAACAACATCTTGCACAGTGCGAACATGTTACTACGCAGTTCGCGAAGTGCTACGCGTAGCTCGCGTAGTGCGAACTTCACTTTGCGTAGCTTCGCGAAGTGCTGCTTCGCGAACTACGCCCACCCCTAGCATACACCCACGGAGAGACCTACTCAGAGTCTCACACACTCACTTAGAGTAAAATTAAAACAGTCACTCACCCACTCAAAGACTCATTCACAGTATCTTGCACCCACTGCCAGACCTACTCAGAAATTCATACCATCACTGACAGAACCATAACAAGACTCATGCACCCAGTCACAGACCCTCTCAGAGACTCATGCACCCACTCATAGACTCACTCAGAGACTCACACGTGCACTCACAGAACCACTCACACACCCACATACCCACTTACAGACCTACTCAAAGACTCATGCACCCACTCACAGACCCACTCAGACACTCACACACCCAGTCACTCATCCACTCAGGTACTTATGCACCCATTCATAGATCCAATCAGAGACTCGCACATGCACTGTGAGACCCACTGAGACAGCCACACACCCACTCACAGACCCACTCAGAGACTCAGACACCCACTCACAGACCCACTCAGAGAGTCACTCACCCAGTCACACACCCACTCAGAGACTGATGCTCCCACTCATAGACCCACTCAGAGACACACACCCACTCGCAGAAACACTCAGAGACTCATGTAGTCACTTACAAACCTGTGCAGAGACTCATGCACCCATTAGGAGACTCACTCAGTGACTCACACATGTACTCACAGATCCACTCACACACTGATGCACCCATTTACAGACCCACTCTCAGACTCATGCACCCACTCACAGACCCACACAGACACTCACACACCTAGTCACTAATCCATTCAGAGACATATGCACCCACTCACAGACTCAGTCAGGCACTCACACATCCAGTCACTCACCCACACAGGTACTTATGCACCTATTCATAGATCCAATCAGAGACTCGCAAATGCACTGTCAGACCCACTCAGACAGTCATACACCCACTCACAGATCCACTCAGAGACTCATACACCCATTTACAGAATGACTCAGAGACTCAGACACCAACTTACAGCCCCTTCTAGACAGTCATACACCAAGTCACATACCCACTCAGAGACTCATGCATCCACTTGCAGTCCTACTCAGAGACTCACATACCCACTCACAGAAACACTCAGAGACTCATGTATTCACTTCCAAAGCTATGCAGAGACTCATGCACCCATTAATTGACTCACTCACATAGCCACTCACCCACTTATAGACCCATTGAGTTACACACCCACCCACTCATAGACTCATGCACCAGTGACAGACCCTCTCAGACTTTCACACATTCATTGACAGATCAACTGAGAGACTCATGCGCTCGCTCACAGATGCATTCAGAGACTTATGCACCCCCTCACAGACCCATTCAGAGAGTCACACACTTGCTTATAGACCTACTTAGACACTAATTCACTGACTCACATACCCACAGAGACACTTATGCTTCTACTCAAAGAACTGCTGACAGACGTATACACCCACTAACAGATACACTCAGAGACTCATGCACCAGTCAGATACACATACTTCCACTTATACATCCATTCACAGACCCACTTACAGAATATTCTCCTTAGGCACACTTTCAATTAAAAAAGTATTCTGTATGTACTTCCAGACTTACTCAGATGTATCTATCCAGTTATTCACATAGTCAGGCAGTTGGAAAATCACTTTCAAAGTGTTTGTCATTTGTATAGTACTGAAATAATACTTATAAATTTTAAATGTGTTGTTGTGCATTGAATTTGTTGTTTTTGTTTGTGGAGTATATTTTTTTTCAAAGATTTTAAATAAATATTATTTAGTAATGGGCAATAGGGTGGCTCAGAAGAGAGCCTTTTGTTCCTTGTAAGTATATGTCACTACAGATAACAGTGGAAGCAGTGTTTTAGGTTGCTGAGAAACACTGTGTTGCCTTCATCTGTAAAGTAAACTCCATCATTTCAATAGATTCCATGCACATCGAAACGTAGCCCATGCTACGGCCTCTGTGGTATGCAGAAACAGCATTATAAAAATGTTTCCTGGCTTTGTCAATCTGTGGACTGAATTGGTTTGACCACTTCCATTTCTGCCTTTGACATATGTTGGAATACACCAAGACAGTGTGAGGCAAAAGTGTCATTAATTGGCTAAAGGTCTGTTCAATTGCTGTTTCATTTGAATTTCCAAACAATGCCCAGTAATAGTGCTTAGGTCATTGCAACCACAGTGCTACTAAGCTGTCTGGATGTGGGAATGTGCAAGACTCTCAACCAAAGGCAGTACTTGGTGCCACTTCAAACCTCTGTGACCAAACCAATTAATGAACACATTTTACAAACCCTAGTACTTGTCAATTCCACTTTTTCTTGCATACTTTCTGGCCCAGAAGATACAGCTGTAACCCACAATCCACACTCTAACCATTTTGAAGGAAGGAACAGTAGCAATAAGGTGAAGGCTGTGGATGATTTGGTAGAGTGAAAGGCAGTTAAAATGGAGGCGTGGAGTTGGTTTTTCATTGGGTGCTGCTAATAAGTTTAAACATAAACATAGATTGGGTTTAACTTTGAGTATGTCTGTGATTGGCTGTGTTTAAATGTTTCAAAAATAATCCTAGTGTGAGTAACCTTAGGTTTGTATGCACTCAACCACACCTGCTACTGTGCAAATGCAAGCTGCTCTGCTGTGGTTGAAAAGTGTATGAACTTTTGACTAACTGTTACAGTACAGTACAGTATTTGAAAACTGGTTGCTATGGCAACTGAAGCAAATCAGTGTGGAGGAAGGGTTTGAAATAGGATATGGATTGGTATGTTAATGTACAGTTCTTTAAATATAGTGTGTATTTTAAAAATTTACATTTTCTAATTTATTGTAGTTATTATAGAAGAGATATGAATTTAAATATATAGCTTTAGTATATTGAATGTTAAAATGGACTCCCAAAACGGACTCCCATGCGGAGTCACAACTCTGCCGTGAAATTCCAGAGGAGCCACGCTGGGCTCCACGATGGGGTTGCGACTCCACCCACAAGCAGTACCTAATTGACCTTTCTGTCAGGTGGGTACTATAGGTTTAAAAGAAAGTGACAAATGAGAACTAGTATAAGAAGAGGAGAGAATGAACAGAAAGTCTTCCTTTGCTTAGCATATATATATATATCGAAAGAAAAAGAGAGGGAAAAAGGCCATTACTGCTTCTCTTTCTTCTAGGGAGACATGCTAATCTCACAGAAGAAATGTGAAGTGAAACAATGGATGTAATTTAGGAGATGAATAATCCAATTAAGAGGTATGTTAATAATATTGAGATTTATAACCAGAACCAGAGAGACAGAAAGAGAGACAGCAATGTACTGAGAGACTTTAGTACATGTAAAAAAGAAACAGATAGGAACTGAGACACTTATCCAGATATGTAGCAAAGCTCTGACACTAGTAAGTGAACCATCCAGATAAGTAGTGCTTTAAATTGTTTACTTAAGCCTGGCCATGCAGTTGCACTACTAGGCCGATTTTATATTTCAAACTCCTTGACAAGCCTTAACCTGTGGTTTAACTACTTAAAAATCACCCCTAAGGGAGCCTGTATCTAGGCCATAGGATAAACCGCTATGTGTATAAAAGCAAAGGGAAGTACTTAAAAGTGCTTGACAGATACATGCACACTTTTAGACGCATATGCTCATTTATACATGCGATATTCTACATTGCGTTGAATGTTATGTAAGTAGTTATAAAAATGGAGAGCTACAAAAATATTCTCTTGGACAGTATTTCAATGATCTACACCTTCTCTCACATGGACAGACACAACTGTTATGTATCTAGTGCTAATGGAGGCAGTGACACTTTCACTTATATAAGTAATTACTGGCTGACACACCCAAGAGACAATCCATGCCATCTTTCATATAGATTTACAGAACAAAACAGCCTGAAGCAGAGTCAGCAGTGTACTAAGACACTTTACTATAGAGAGAAAAAAAAACAGATAGGAACTGACACCTATCCAGATATGTAGTAAAGCTCTGGCACTAGCAATTGGATTGGACCATACAGACAAGTAACCCTTTGAAAATGGTGCAGGCCTAGTGCACTTAATCCTGCCCATGCACTTCTACTGGCAGGCCGACTTCATATTTCAAGCCTCTTAACAAGCCTTAACATGGAGTAGTACTACTTAAAAGTCACACTAACATAGCATGTAGCTAGGCTGTAGGGTAAAGTGTATGTGCATAAAAGCATAGACATGTATTTAGAACTATTTGCCAGATACATGCACACTTTGAGACACATACGCTGACTTGTACATCTAGTGTTCCACAGTCAGTTCAATACCATGTAACTAATTATTAAAGGGCAGAACTATTAATACATCACTCATATGGACATAAAACTTGTAATGTATGTAGTGCTAATAAAGGCAGAGATACAGTCATGTAGATAACCCATTAGTGACTGACACATGAAAGACACTTTTTATGGAGTATATAGTTATTATTGGTTATATATGCTGTTGACAAGTCATAGCAGCACATTGGTATAAAATAGTAAAATAATGATTATCAATAATGGTATTTAATTTAATTGTAGAACGTACTATTAAAAATCTATTTTGTTTTCAGATATCTGGTTCAGTTGAAAGATTAAAAGATGACAAGAGAGGATTGGAGTAGAAAAACACAAAAAATAGTGCTACTTCAACAAAACTGAAAAGAAATAAGTGAACAATAGACAGAATACTGTCCATCAAAACTAATTTGCTAGTAAGAAATCTAAGCACTTTCTTAAAACAGTATTAATAACAATGTCAAATGTGGAAAATTATGGGAAGAAAAGGAAAACTTTACCAACAAGTCAGAACAAAAAGGAATAACTCATGTTCAAACTACAAAGAAATGTAAAAAAGAAAGTCATATAACAGCAAGGCAGAAACAGTATAAAGATATAAGAAGAAGAATGTTTCAAAGTAGGGTAATACAATATGTAGTAAGAAGCATAAAACAGTATAAGAGAAGATCAGCAGCTTATAAGCAAAAGCAACACATAGAAAGTATAGTAGATTTTACGTTAGAGCGAAACCTATTTATCTTAATACTGAACAGAATAAGTAAACACTGGATAAAACTGTGCTCTCTAGGAAGAAAAAAAGGCTAACAAATCGTGTTAATAAAACAAACTTTTGTAAAAATGTTCACTAGCGAATAGAAACACACTACTAGCATTGAGCCTATCTTTGATGAAGAAAGCAGTTTACAAGGTTTTCATGCATGCAGTTGAAACAAGTGGCTGATTTTATGAGGTAAAGGATGGTAGTCCCATTACAAAAGAGGAGATGGTTGCTAGGAATGTTGAAGAAGTGATAGCTGAAGACGTACATGGAAGACGTAGACAGGCTCCTGTATTTAAGTGGAAATGCAGCAGTATCTGTAGTATTTAGCAAGAGTCTATTGATAGTTTACGAAAATGTTTACATGAATTCCCAAATAGAAGTTTCAAAAGGAAGATTACTATGTTGCAAGAATTACACCCATGTGAGATGAGAAAGTATGCTAATTTACAGGGACATTCTCTGGCTTCTCTATCACGGAAAGTGTGCCAAAGCACCATTCATCATTCCAGAATGTTTGCTGTCCACTAATCTGAAATACGGAAGTTAGTTAGGAGACTTTATTATGTAAAAACTCCCTCACTATGTTTAGCAGAAAGAAATACAGCTCTTTTGCATGCTACAGCTGCAGATCTTTGGAAAATTTGTGATGATGTTCAGTTTTGTTTCTTTAGTCCTGAAGAAGAGTGTAGGGAAACTGAGGACTAGGTAGGTGCAGGTGTAGTAAAACAACACAGAGAGATTAGTATTGCACATTTTTCAGATGAGATTACAAAGTTTAACATTGTTTCCGCTCAAAAAACAAACTATGTTTGTATTTGTTGTCGATGCACTTATTACACAAGTCAAACTAGTAATGTTGATTTATATTTAAAGAGTGGCAAAGAAAAGAGTGACAAGTGGCAACAATTTACTGTTTTGTTATTTGTAGAATGATTTGACTTGCCCACTGATCAAGTTACATGTATCTAGTGTTACAACAAATTAGAAGAAAACAAAATGCCAACTAGAGCACTACATAACAACTTAGAGTTGGTAGCTATTCCTCAACATCTGGCAGATTTAAATGTTTATGAGTTTATTCTTATCCAATCTGTGCACCCATTCCAGGCCATAGTTTGTATGGAGCTTAAGACAGGTAAGCTACCACCTGACTTACAAAAAGGCATTAATGGAGGAGTTGTGTACTTATCTTCAGATTTTAAACAGAACATTAAAACTATTGGTGTTGACAGACAAGATAATGAACCACGTTATTCTAGTAAATAGTGTTCCAACAAAGAACAAAACAATTTGGCAAGAGTTAGTAGATATTAGTAAAGTTAGAAATACAACATAATTCTTGGTACAAAATTATGTTTATTATAAGAATGTTGATGTTGTTGAAGAGGCGGTTGCTCAGTTGAAACGCATCTCTCTGCTCTCTGGGTTTGGAGTTGCCTGATATAGAAATTAGGTTGAACGTCTACTGCCTATGAGTGCTGGCTCTCTCTTGTATGGGAGTTTGTGTGGTAGAATGGCATTTTGACAACACCAGCGGTGGCACCCTTCTTAGATACAGATATAGATATATCCACTGAAAAACCTTAGGTGAAAATGTCAGTTAAATCATACCGGTTTCAGCTAACAAAACCACTGAAATTACCCAGTTAGTGTTGTCTCAAGTAACTATAACTCCTACCCTAATTATAAATCGCACCCACGAGTCCAATGTTGTCATCAATGTTATCATTTTAGATGTTATCAATGATGTCATAGAACATCTCATGATAGAAGTAATATGACAGGTAATTTGCAGTGCATATGTGCCCACAGGAGGCTCCTATTTTCTTGCAGTGGGTGCCCTGGTGCCCATCTGAGGCACCCATAATGAATTCATGGTTGGGGACCACAAGGGGAGCCCCAACTTACTCCCCAGACAGAAATCTTTGTGGGTGCCAGTGGGAGCTGGCTCCATTGATTGGCTCCCATCTGGGCAGGAGAAGCTCTCTTCAGTGCCTGGTTTGTGTTTTATGCCTGATGGAGTGCAGACAGGGAATACCCATACTATTCTGTCAGGAACCAGCAGTGACACAGTGGATTGGGGCCTCTGCAACGCTGCTTGGATTGGGCCATGGGTGATGGGGTCACTGAGGCCAATCTATGTCTTGAGGATGGGGGCCCATGCCCTAAACAAAATACTGACTTTGGGGGATGGGGTCCCTGGGGTCCTCCTATGACTCAGGGAGGGTGCTGCATGCCCCTCTTCCACTACATTTCAAAAAGACCTAGTTAGTGGATGGGGTCCCTGGGGCCTCATAAAAACTCGGGGAGGGAGGCTGCATTCCCTCTACCTTAAATCGTAAAATGCCCCAGGGAAATTGGGTCCCTGGGGCCTAATAACAGCTCAGGGACGGGGACGCATGCCCCTACCCCTAATTATAAAAAAAGTCCCGAGGCAAGGGTTCATTAGGCTTCATAAATGCTCAGGAAGTAGGGGACATGCCCCCTCCCCAAAAACATTCAAGACCCTCAATTCTTGGGTCCTGGCCCACACTGGCAGCCTTATTTTAGAAAGAGTGGCACACTATTTTTTAAAAATAAAATTGAGTCTACAGAGCCAAAGATCCTCCATATAGTGGAATAGTATAGAGTGGAGTGGCGGAGAGTGGAATGGGATTAAGTGTAGTGGCACAGAGTGGGGTGTCATAGAGTGACATGGAATATAGTAGACTAGGTTAGACTGGAGTGGCTTGCAGTGGAGTAGCATAGAGTGGAGTGGCGTAGAGTGGAATAGCATAGAGCAGATTGGCATAGCCTGTAGTGGCAAAGAGTTGAGTGGTACACAGTGGTGTGGCATACTGTGGAGTAGCATAGAGTAGAACAGCATACAGTGAAATGGCACAGAGTGGAGTGGCATGTAGTGAAATAGTAAGAGTGGATTGGCGTAGAGTGGCATACAGTTGAATGTCATAGAGTGGAATAGCATAAAGAGGAGAGACATATAACAAAATAGCATATATTGAAGGAGTATAGAGTGGTGTAAAGTCAAGTGGCATGGTTTGGAATAGCATAGAGTAGAATGGAGTAGAGTGACAAAGTTGACTGGTGTAGACTAGAATAGTGTGGAGTAAGGGTGGGCGCAAATTCTGTTCCGCTCACGGAAGTTGCGACATATTGTCAATTCCGCGTACCGCGCGGTATGCGGAATTGCCGAAAATTCCTTGATCCATGGTGGAATGGAATCAGTAGTAGAGGTATTGCACAAAACGGTGTCATCTTCTTGGATAAATATGCAGGCAGGGCAGGATTCATTCTGGAACGATGCTCCTGGCTTTCACAAAACAGATATGAATAAAGCAGGTCCCCGAGTTGCAGCTCAAATTCAGTACCGCATTAATCAGCCCAAAAAGTTCGTGAGCACTGTCGAGGCTGGGCAGGCGTGCTTTCTCCCCATATCTACCGTAAAAAATAAGCTGTGATCCTTGATGGAGGGCTTCATCCATGAGTTTCTCGAGCGCAATCCCTGTGTAGTTCTTGTGACCAGGAGGTTCTTTCTCCTTATCTCATCTGCTGCTCTGATCGCTCTCTGACCCTTAAACAAGAGGCATGTGAACTTGCATAGAAGCCCCGCCCGTTTGGCCACGGCCCACATACACTAGTGATATGCAAATACTTCCCGCCCTTTCCCCACTACAATCGAAAGCTCACTCAAGGGACCCCAGCACCTTTCGGCGCGGTGGCAAAGTTACAGACACACATGGTCCTTGGAGACAACTCTTCTGGCCTGCAGCTCTAGTGTAGGAAAGACACTATACATGTACCCAACGAGGTAGAACTTACTGATTAGCCAGTAGTACTCCCGTTGAGTAGAGGTGTTGCACAAAACGGTGGCATCTTCTTGGATAAATATGCAGGCAGGGCAGGATTCATTCTGGCACGATGCTCCTATCACAAAACAGAAAGCAGGTGCCCGAGTTGCAGCTCAAATTCAGTAACGCATTAATCAGCCCAAAAAGTTTGTGAGCACTGTCGAGGCTGGGCAGGTGTACTTTCTCCCCATATCTACCATACAAAATGAGCTGTGATCCGTGCTGAGGTCTTTGCATCCATGAGTTTCTCGAGCGCATTCCCCGTGTAGTTCTTGTGACCAGAAGGTTCTTTCTTTCTCCTCATCTCAATTGCTGCTCTGATCGCTCTCTAACCCTTTATAAACAAGAGGCATGTGAACTTGCATAGAAGCCCTGCCAGTTTGGTTCTGCCCCACATACACTAGTCATATGCAAAGTCTTCCTGCTCTTTCACCACTATGATGGACAGCTCACTTAAGGGACCTTTCTGCGCGGTGGCAAAGTTACAGACACACAAGGTCACTGGCCCTTTAGGCAGCTGTCGTGTAGGAAAAGTGCTATACATGTACCCAACGAGGTAGCACCTACTGATTAGCTAGTAGAAAGTACTCCAGCTGAGTAAAGGAATTGCACAAAACGGTGGCATCTTCTTGGATAAATAATGCAGGGCAGGAGTCATTCTGGCACGATGCTCGTCTGCCCCTGAGACCCTACATAGATTACAACGGGCGCAACAAGAAATCTCCACAAGCACGCAAAATTCTGTGTGCTCGCGGAGATTTCTTGCCGTTTCGCGGAATTTTGCGTAGGGCAACAACACAAATTCTGCTCACCCCTAGTGTGGAGTGGAGTGGCATAGTGTGGAGTTGCATTTAGTGGAGTGGCGTTTACTAAAGTGGCATAAAGTGGAGTGACATAAAGTAGAATACCATAGAGAGAGTAGCATAGAGTTAAGTGGCCTAGAGTAAAACAGTGTGGAGTGTAGTAGTGTAGAGTGGAGTAGTGTACAGTGAAGTGGCCTAGAGAGAAGTGGTGTAGAGTGGAATAGCGTAGAGTGGAGTGGCATACAATGGAGTGGCATAACAATGAGTGGTGTAGAGTGAAGTGGGGTAGAGTGGAATATACGATATGGATGGGTGAAAGGGTGGTTGTAAGAAAGGGAGGGTATTGAATTAATGGATAATTAATAGAAGATTTTGGTGAAAGACTGGATGAGAGAAATTAAAGCTTAATCATGGTGGCTATGGCTGAAGTAGAATGAAAGGATGAATTAATATTGGGATTGCTTGGATGGAAAAGCAACAATGGTTCTGTCGGGGAAATACAATTGCTTTGGGATGTTCACAATATAAATACATTACATGTAACATGTATCCATGATTCAGGAAGAGAAAAGAACAACACCCAAGCGAAAGTTTCAATCAATATTTTAAGAAGTAACAAATAAATTGGGCTACAATGGTACAATTGAAAGAATTGTGAAAGAGGGGTGACATGTAGAAGTAAATACAGACAATACACTTAGTACACTTAGTATAACAAATAAAGGAATAGTTGGGAAAGTGCGATTTTTGGTAAAGTCCATATGATTGATCGCATACGCCTCCTGTTCATATGTGAATAGGCTTTTGAACTGAGACCTTGCGTAGACACTTAGTATGCGTCGACGTTTCGACCCTATGTAAGGCGCAAAAATGTTTTTAATAAGCGTCACGGCGGGTCTTCTTCGGGACGGAGGAGTGTAAGGGAGCCTGTGTAGTCAGTCGGAACACAGACTCCCATTAAAGTCAATGCGGGTTCGACTGAACGATGTTCGGGAGCATCGTAATCAGTCGGTGGGACTCGCAGAACCTAAGTCGGTCAGAAACGATTCCGAAACCGATTCGTTTGCTAGAGTTTCTGAACGACATCGCAACCGGCTCCTTAGTATAAAACGTTACTTGGCATTGTTTGCAGTTTGAATTAGTACAGACAAAGGAATTATTAGTGTTGTTCTTTAAGTCAAACCACACCACCATACCATAAAATTGTATTCCCCATCGGAATAATACACACAATATGCAGAATGATAAAAGTCTTTCCTTTATGTCCATATAGTCTAAAGGAGACACCTGTGGCACTCAGGAAACTGCATGTGTAAATGGAATTGTAATCTTTTAAAAAATGGAGGTTAGTGTGGGATTTGGAATAGTCATCATTACACAAATGGATGATACTGAAGTGCACCGCAGCAATATTGTCCACTAGGGAATCGAATTATATATCTAAAAACTGAATTCTTTTGTACAGCTGTGCGCTTATGGTGGATGGGTGGATGGATGGAGGGATGAATGGATGGATGGATGGTGGATTGGCCAAGGGAAAATGGGAAAAAAAATATATTAAAACTAAAAACAATACAATTCAAAAACTTAAAAATTCAAATGAAAAATGGTGAATGAATAAGTGCATTAAAAACAACACATTAAAAAAAGAAAATGTTGTAATTGTCCATGTTTATATGAGAGGATAAGAAGATACCTATTGGAGGTGCAAAATTTAAAAAAATACAAAAAGGCATGTAATATATACAATCACTGTTCATCAAAATCCTATTATTAATAAACATACTACAATAATCCAGCATATTATTGAACTGATATCTCATCCAACCGTGCAAGCCTATGGCAAAGGCACACTGGCTGGATGCACAAAATGGCTGCCAGCCACTGCTACATGGTCACAACAACAACCAGCAAGGAGGCATGGCCACAACAAAGAAGGCATGCAGGTCAATGGCTAAAGCACTCTGGCTGGCTACACAAAATGGCCACTCGCCACATGGTAAAACAACAACAACCTCCAAGGAGGCATGGCCGCAACAAAGAACACGTGCATGCCTATGGTGAAAGCACCCTGGCTGGCTACACAAAATTGCACCTGCCACATGGTCACAACAACAAGCAGCAAGGAGGCATGGCCACAAGAAAGAACATATACTGAGCCAATGCCTCAAGAAGAACTGGAGGTAGGTGGGCATGTTGTCGATTGCCTCTTTGCAGTGAGTACTTCTCCTGAGGTAGGGGTTTGTGCAGGTCTCAGCAGGGGTTTTGTAAACAGGAGACCTGACATTAGGGGCCTGTAGCAGTCCCCCTTTACTCAGGGCCCTCCGAATGGGGCCCATGGGAGTACCCTTGGGACCCCTCCTTCTAACCACACACAGTGTGGCAGGCACTGTTGGAGAAGAAAATTCACTTGAAAAGCCTCTCAGCTGCTTCTCAAGCACAAAATCTGCTCGAGAGGTGCATTTGTGGTCAGCACTACATTAGTGCATTTGAGGCGAATTCAGGAACTCCATGCTCAACCATGGAGCGCTAAGTGCCGGAGTTCCGCAAACTCCGCGAGTGGGGCAGAGTTTACCACCAGGGCTTATTATAGAGTGAAATATTGTATCATGAGTGGTGTAGAACTCAGTGGAGTGGAACAGAGTGGCATAGACTGGAGTGGCGTACAATGGAGTGGTATACAGTGAAGTGTTGTAGAGTTCAGTGTGATAGAGTGGAGCAGCATAGATTGGATTATCGGAGAGTGAAGTGGCATACAGTAGTTAAGAGGGGAGTGGCATGGAGTGGAGTGGTGTACAATAAAGTTGTATAAAGTGCCAGATTAGTGTAGAGTGGAGTGGCGTAAAGTTGAGTGGCATAGAGTGGAGTGGTGTAGATTGGAAAAGCGTAGAGTGGAGTGGCAAAGAATGGTGCAGAGTGCAGTGGCATGGAGTTGAATAGCGAACAGTGAAAGAGTGTAGCATGTAGTGGAGCAGAATGGACTGGCGTACAGATGAGTGGCATACAGTGAAGTGTTGTACTGTTGAGTGGCATACAGTGGATTAGCGTACAGTCGATTTGCATTCATTGGAGTGGTGTTCAGTGGAGTGGCCTATAGTGAAATAGCATTGTGTGGAGTGGCGTAGAGTAGACTGGTGTACACTGGAATGGCAAGCACTACAGTGGGTTGCAGTGAAGTGCAGTCATGTACGTTGGAATAGCATAGAGTGGAGTGGTGTTGAGTTTGAGTTTGAGTTTGAGTTTAAAAATTCTTATATAGCGCTCTTACACCAGCGGTTTCATGGCGCTGTAACTGGCAGATCTCCTCAATAGGCAAGGAAGGGAGGACGGGTAACAGAGGATTAAATGAAAATTTTGCTGAAGAAGTAGGCTTTAAGTTTCTTTCGAAACTGGGAATATGGGGTTAGGGATCTGAGATCAAGGGGTAATGAGTTCCAAAGGGTTGGGGCAAGGGTCGCAAATTTTGAGCCCCCCCACTTTTTCCGGCGAAACCGGGGAACTATCAGAAGGGATTGGGAAGAAGATCGGAGCTCCCTAGTTGGCAAGTAGGGGATAATCTCCGAAGAAATGAATGCAGGGGCCGTACCCAATCGAGCCTGGTAAGTGATAGATGCAAGCTTGAATTGGATACGTTCCCGAACCGGAAGCCAATGTAAAAGTTTCAGAAGGGGGGTGACATGTGAGGGTTTAGGAAGGTTAAAGACCAGCCGAGCCGCCTGGTTTTGGATCATCTGCAACCGCCTGAGACTATATGCAGGTATACCTGCATATAGGGCGTTGCCATAATCCAGGCGGGAGATGACCATCGCAAGGACGATCAACTTCAAGGCCTCAAAGGTGAAAAATCGAGAGACCCTGCGGATGGTGCGGAGAGACAGAAAAGAGGAAGAAACCACAAAACTAACCTGGGAGTGAAGGGTAAGGTGAGAGTTGAGTTTAATACCAAGGGTTTTGACCGAAGTAGAGAGGACCGGAGAGGGACCAAGGGAAGGGGGCCAAAAGAGTGAAGACCAGGGACTGGAACAACCACCCGTCAACACCAACTCGGTCTTATCAGGGTTGAGTTTCAGGTGGTTGAAATCCATCCAGTCCCTGATGAAAATCATAGTGGACTGGAAATTAGAGATAGAGGCAGAAGAAGAGGACAGATTAAAGACAAGTTGGAGGTCATCCGCATAGTTGTATACGGAGACCTCCATTTGTTGTAAAGAAAAAATGAGGGGAGAAATGTAAAGATTAAACAGAAGAGGTGAAAGGGAGGAGCCTTGGGGGACCCCGCCCAGAACTTTCCGAAAGTCCGCAGTGAAGTCACCCAGGCGAACTGCCTGGGTGCGGTTCCTCAGGAAGGAGGACAACCAAACCAGGGCCGTACCCCCGATCCCCGCCGCCGCGACACGGGAAAGTAAGATGGTATGATCCACCGTGTCGAAGGCGGCAGAGAGATCGAGGAGGACCAGTGCCTGGAATTGATTGGTGTCCCTCCCCTCCCTGAGGTTGTCAAGGACCGAAAGAACTACGGACTCCGTAGAGTGTGCGGGGCGAAAACCAGCCTGGCGGGCAGCCAATACCCCATTTTCTTCCACAAAGGTGCTCAGAGACCTGGTGACATGGCGCTCGAGCACCTTAGCCAAAAATGGTAGGAGAGAAATGGGGCGAAAGTTGGCTGGGATCGAGGGGTCTGCGCCAGGTTTTTTTAAAATGGGTAAAATGATAGCTGATTTCAAGGGGTTGGGAACAACCCCCTGAGAGAGTGAACTGTTTAGTAAGTGAAGGGGAGGATCAGGGCAAGAAATGTAAATGTGACGAAGTATTTGAGCGGGACAGGTGTCAAGGGGAGAGCCAGATTTTACAAGGGGGATTAAGGACGTGAAGGATTCCTTGGTCAGAAGAGGGAGAGAGTTTAATTGTCCTTGGGAAGGAGGGCACTGAGGATCAACAAAAGACGGGGAAGGTGCAGGGATATTAGCTTTAATGGCAGCAATTTTGTCAATGAAAAAGCTGTTCAGAGAGTGACAAAGGGCAAGGGAAGGAGAGGGCTTAAGAGAGGTACGATCTGAAAAGGCTAGGTTCTGAACAATCGAGAAAATTTCCCTAGATTGGTTCTCGGCTGTGAGGATCTTGGAGGAGAAATAGGCCGTTTTAGCGGCCAAGATGGCATTCTTATATTGAGCTAAAAGGGTGGTAAAATCAGCTCTTAAGATGGGACAATAGTTTCTCCTCCAGGCCCTCTCAGCACGGCGTACCGATAATTTGATGGTTTTCAAGTCATCGGTAAACCACAGGTTGGCATCTTTCTCTCGCTTGGAAGTCAGACGTTTCAAGGGGGCAATGGACTCACTGGCTGAGGAGAGCCATTGTTCAATGCTATTAACCTGAGCCGAGGTGGAAAGCCCGTGTAAGATGGGATAGGAAGCACTTAAAAGAGCTGATAAGTTCGCCGGGTCAACTCTACTCCACGAGCGGACCCAGACATTATTAGGAAGGGGGGCCCTAACTGGAGAACTGATAGGAAGAACAAAAGAAATCAGGTGATGATCAGACCAAGTGCAAGGAGAGATAAGAAGGGAGTCGACAGGGCAGTTCAAGGACCAAATCTGGTCCAAGATATGCCCCTTGACGTGAGTTGGGGAAGATACGTGAGAAACAAAATTAAGAGATAAAAGTGTGTCTGAAAACTCTCTAGAAGATGAACACTCTGCTGGGTCGGAGGGCCAGAAATTAAAATCACCCAGTAATAACACTGAAGAGTTATTGACAGAGAGGGTGGCTAACACCTCCTGGAAATCAGGGAGAAATCGTAGAGGCGACTGGGGAGGTCGATAAATGAGAAGACAGGTGAGAGGGGGGGATGTGGACGTGGTTCGAATAGCAAGATACTCTGTGGTGGCAATATCGGGGAGAGAGAGCAGTTGAAATGGAAGATCAGAACGGGCAATGACCGCGACGCCACCCCCCGTTCTGCCGGATGAACGATCGGCCCGAAGTGCATAGTAGGGAGCGGGCAATGTAGCTAGCAAGGTGGGTAGGGAGTCATCACAGAACCATGTCTCGGTTAAAAGGAGAAGATCTGGTGCATGATGATCTAACAACACTGATAGTTCATGTGAATGAGCCACCGCCGATCTGGTATTCAGATAATACGCTTTAAGGGTCTTAACTGGGGCAGTATTGACGGCTTCTGTGGAAGGGGGGACCGGGATAGGAGAAGTGAAAGAACAGGAACAGTGAGAAGAAGGGGATAAATCTAGCTGGGATATCCGTGAGTGTGGGGAGGCAGATAGAACCCACGGACCCTGTAGCCTGTGAAGCTGGGAAGGAGTGTAAGAAATGATTTGAGCAGGGTATTGTGCCCCTGGCCCCGGTCGGCCGCGGACGGGCGCAGACGGGCTTAACTTAGGCGCAACTTCGGCGCGCCTTCGTTGCGCCCGCTGCGCCCGCCCGCTGCGCCGTCGGTAAGGGGAAGTGATTATATAGGGACACATGTGGGGGAGTTGTGAGTGGGGCGTGGCAGGGGGTGGAGGAGCCAGAGTAGTGCACGCCCAGCCCAGACCCGCCCAAGGTGTACTGGCCGCCCGTCCCACTCCCCACGCGAGGCAAGGAGGGGGCGATCAGCGGAGGCGGTCTGGCTGTCTGGGTCGTGAAAGCAGGCGAAGGGGCAGCCAGGAAGTTGCTGGCGCTGGTTCCTGAGCGCTGAGCGAAATGCGCAGGTAGGCACAAGTCAATTAAAACAAGACGTCAGGGAAGTAAAAGAAACACCGTTGCTCCCGGCGAAGCCTCGGGAGATCTGCAATCTCCCGAGGCTTCGCCTCTGAGTGGAGTGGTACAGAGTGAAATAGCGTACAGTGTTGTGGTGTACAGTGGAGTGGCGTGAGTGAAGTACCGTAGAGTTGAATATCATAGCATGGAGTGACATAGACTGGAGTGGAGTGGAAAAGCGTAGAGTGGAGTGGCGTAGAATAGAGTGGTGTAAATGGAGTAGCATACAGTGGAGTGTTGTAGAGTGCAGTGTCATAGAGTGGAGTGGCATAGATTGGAATTTAGTAGAGTAGAACGGCATACAGTGGCATAAAGACAAGTGGTATAGAGTGGAATAGCATAGACCAGAGTGTCATACAGTAGAGTGGTGTAGAGTAGTGTGGGGTAGAGTGGAGTCACATAGAGTTGTAGAGGAGACTGGCCTGGTGTAGAGAGTAGTAGCAGAGAGAGTAGTATAGACGGCCATGGCGTAGAGTGATGCAGCTTGCCGTGTAGTTTAAAGACACTTGAAAGTGTGAGAGTGGATTACTAGATGCTGATAAAATGTGGCAGGAATATATATTATGGGGTGGTAAGGGTAATTTTTGACACTGGTGTAAATTGGTGAAGAACGCGTGGTAACTTTGCTGTGTACAGCTGAACATGCCAATCACAAAGCAGTGAAGAACAAAAAAAGTAAAATGCAGCCATGTTGTTTGTTCTTTACCTATTTTCACTTTATGAAGGTGTGAAGAAGTCGGGAAATGCATTTATATTTAGATATATATTTTTAGAAAAATTTACGAAATACCATGCTAGTACCTAATACGTACCGTGGTAGTTACATTAAAATTTTTAAAAATATATACAAAAAATACAGTGTAATTCAGTGTATTTTTTAATGAATTTAATGGAAAGTTTAGGTTGATCCGTTAAGTGGGAGCTGGGAAAAAGGGGGTAGAGAAAAAAAGCTGAACAGAATTAAACTATATTTGACATAAAGCTGGAGCTATACTCAGACAGCATACTTTTGGGGATTTGGTATAAATCCATTCAGTCGTTTTTTGAGAAATTAAGGTTCAAGATATAGTGATATCTGAACAGTTGTTCCGATGGGAATCCATTGATATTATTACGGTACTACAAACAAACAAAAAATGTCAGAGCGTTTTTCTATTAGTCACTATGGTCCCAGGAGACTGACCGAGCAATCTAATTGGCTGGCCACAACATGAATAGCTATGTAGCAGCTATCATTTTAGGACTTGGGGCCTGATTTAGATTTCATGGATGGGTTACTCCGACACAATGGTGACAGATGTCCTGTCCACCTAAATATAAATCCCATAGGATTTATATTTCAGCGGACTAGGTATTCATCACAGTTGTAATGGATTAACATGTCCTCTGAAATTTAAATCTGGCACTTGGTTCCTGTGTCCTGTGTTGTGAGTTTTGAAAAAAAGTAAAATGAATGGGGGCAGGATAGGGATACATTGACTCCCTGTCCATTTTGGGGATGTCTCAGGATGGCCCCCTCATGTCATACTACAGAACTCTCATAGGAGCCATGCCAAAATGTGGCCACGCAAGTGAAGCTTGCACAATCTTGCGCTACTGCGAATGGCACTTCAACTGTGGTACCATGAGAGTACCGCAGAGTCACCTGCCTGTGGGTGGTTGAACACCAGTTGCGGTGGAAGCAGGACGTTGTGACTAGCAGGCTCGCCGATTTTTAAAGGTTGGGAGTAAAAGTAAAAACACCCCCAAGAAAACCTACAGTGTGGCTGACAGCGCTTAAAGAAAAGAAGACAGCGTTGTCAAGATTCAGGCTGCCACAAGATATTGCAGGCTCTAACTGGTATCAGGACACCACTTGAAAAGGTGCAGGGAAGGACAGCCTGAACTTAAACATTAGGCGAAAAACCTATTGGCACGGCTAAACAATTGAATACAGGCGGTGCATATCGAAAGACATACCTGCTTTAAGACACCATTGAACATGTGTCAACGTGACTTTTTAAAAAATTCTATGACTCCACTGACTATGATGCAAGTGGTCTAAAATCACAAAAGTTGAGAGGTGATAAAGTCGTCCTGAACACCCACAGAAGGACTTCAACCCCTACACTTAAAAAAGAAGAACAAAACTTTGGTTTTAAATTCTCGTCCGTCCTGAGGAAGGTGCTACTATTGTAACCTATGCACCGAAACGCGTCGACAGTGGGACTTTTTAAAGCATATGAAATGTATTTGTGTAGTATTTAATTTGCAATTTTGAAAGTACATGATTTGAAGTGTGTGTGACTCTGAGATAGATACCGTAATACGGAATTGTTAGATAGCATATATAAGACTGTACCAGAGCACCCAATCAGAGTATATATTGAATGCAATTTTAAAATATGATTTTATTGAACATAAGTGTTTTCCTATGAAAAATAAATTTTGAGAGTAACAAAAAGTATATTCTAGTCTGGAGTAATAATATTTGTCCAGTGTCACAGTCAAAAATCAAAGGTTATTGATCTAAATGTGTAGGCCTCATGGTCACCAACTAAAAGAGTAATACACAGAAAGGAATCTTTTTTTGATAAAAAAAAAATGGTTGAACACGGGGCCATGCACAGATTGGGTTTGGGCACAGGGCCCGGATACAAGCCAAGTCCTGTGGCCAGCCCCATGGTGATAGCCAAACCCAAGCAACAGCTTGGCTGCTCACAGGACGTTGGATGCTGGGCCTGGCCATAGGCCAGGTCCTTTGGCCATCACCATGCCATGCTCGGCCTAAAGCTATGCTCATTGAAAGAACTAGATGGAAATGATCAAGAAAATCAGAACTTCTCTAAAACAAACCAAAGGTTAAAGTAACATTATAGTTAGGTATAGTGATAAAAATGTTCTTGAAGGTAAATAAAATATTACATTCACTGAAAAGACCAAAGCTTAAAGTGAAGGTATTGTTAGGTAAAATAATGAGATTTTAGCTTATGTTTAAAGAAACTCTTAAAATTCCCAAAAAAACAAAGGTAAAAGTGACATTATAGTCAAGTCTTATAATAATATAAAAAATAACTGTTAAAAAGCAGAAACAAAAATCACCAGTTATACTAACTATAACTATAACTTGCACCCCTACCATGCACTCATATTACATCACACATGATAAGTTAAATGACATCATTGATGACATCACTAATAGCATGTGAAATGTCATAATTGATGACTTCACTGATCACATCAATGATGTTGACATTGTTTAATTTTTTTTTATAATGTGAATGACATACTCATTTACTTATCTTACATGTAATATGAGTAATATCTACTTTCACAATGTGTTTTGATCCATTACACTGCTATTCATACTACTCTATGAACTCTGAAAAAATTTGAAAAACAAGATAGGAACACAGTGACCTACATTTCATACAGCCTAATTTGGTGGCCTGCAGTGGAATGGAGGCAAAGGTTGGTCAAAGCCCATGTCCTGAAACCAACCTCATTTGTGTGGGCTGAAGACTCTTTGTAGCAGGGATCTGCTATACATAAAGGTTTGGGAACAGGCAGAAGTTTCTGCTGCACATGTTAAAAGCTATTGAGAGCTGGGGGCTATTAAATATTTAAATGCAGGTTTTAGCTTAAAGCTAAGGATTGCTGCCAGCCTCCAATACACTAACAAAGATTGTGCGGAGTAGGATCCTCTGTCTATAAAGGGCTGGGCACATGACCATGCCATGCAAAGAAAACATTCTGTCATGGATGAATACTCTACAGAGCAGAGTTTGTTTTAACAGAGGAGAATCATGTGCAGGGCTTGGCAGAAGGTCATTTTCCACTGCACATGGCTGGAGGCCATGTGATGCAGTACGCAGGTACACAATTCAGAGACGGTATGGTTAGAATGTGGTTGTAGGTCCTTTGTGCACAGGGGAGTGGGTAAGTAATGTATGTTGACCACCTTCAGTTGGTTGTGAATATGGCCTTGTTTAAAAGGAGTCTTCCTAACCAACTCTCTTCAGCACATTGCCAAAATCTGTGTGCATTTCGGGATATTCACTCATTGAGGGTTAGGCACCTAGTCTGGTCTTGTGGCTTAAACCTTGCTGTACATGGCTGTTGTCAGAGTCTTTGCATCATCTGATGATGTAATCAGTAATATCACCAGTTATGTCATTTAATATTTATTTATTTATAAAGTTTTATAAAGTGCGAACTTGATCCCGAGGAATATCAGAGCGCTTTTCAATTTGAAGGAAAGAAAGGTAACAGTTCAGTACATGAGTCAAAATGGGAATATAAAACAGACAGTGAATCAAATAGGGCTCACATAACAAGGCAAGTTACAAATCCTAGGGGTCAGCAAAGAATGGGCTACTAACTGATACATAGCGACATAGGAGGGGAGCAAATGATTCAACAAGAGAGGAAGAAGAGAAAAGAAGACAAAAATACATGATTAGCATCCAGCTCTATGCTTAAAGGAGTATGTCCAATGCATTAAAGCAGACAGTTGTGCATCCTAATAAGGTAAGAACTTATTCATGAGGAATCTTTTTACTTCCAATTTGAAACAATCTTGGAGGAGATTCTACGAATTTCCGAGTTAAGAGAGTTCCAGATTTTCAGTGCAGAGCCGGAGAAAGCTTGTTGGCATGTTCTCTTTTTGTGAAAGATTGAGGTTTCAGAAGGAGAGAGTTAGCACTTCTAGACGGTCTACACCCTCTGGATAGTTCTAGCCTTTGCACTATATAGTTGGGGGTTTTGAGGTGGAGGGCTTACTGGGATAGGCAGACAATCTTTAGCTGTATTCTTTCTTCGTAGGGCAGCCAGTTTAGGGATTTTAAGACTGGGGAGATGTGTGCATTTCGCTTGGTGCCTGTAACCAATCCGGCCGCCGCATTCAATGATGCCCTTAGTGGGGCCAAGGTATATTGGGGAGGCCACAGAGCGTAGCACTGCCATAGTCAAGCCTCCGCAAAACAAGCACTTGGACCACTTGCTTGAAGTCAGCTTGTGGTAGGAAAGGTTTGAGATTCCTGAGTATCCTCAGAAGGTGGTTAGCTCCCTTGCACACATTGCTGATATGAGTGTTCATGTTCAAGTGCTTGTCCAGGGTGATTCCGAGAGATTTAGCTGAGTCAATAATGTGGGGGGAGCAGTTGAAGGTGGTGAGTAGGGGTGGGCGGAATTTGCGAAATTCACTTTCGCAAATTATCGCGAAAATGTTAAAAATCTCCACAAACACGCGGAAATATCGCGAAGATGCGGAAGTTTTTTGCCCGCCCGTTCGCGGTATTTTCTGCGTGGTCGCAGCTCGCCAACTTACCCATGCAGTTGCTCATGGGCACGGCCATCTTGTTTTCACCTGTGCAGCTTTTAGGCATTCTGGGATTGTGCCTTGTGACAAAGATGCATTCACGATCTTTGTCCAGATGGGAGAGACGGCATCCTTAATTTCTTTGAAGATGGAAGGTGGTAACGGGTCGCTGAAGTGATCAGATGGGTTGATACTCCGAAGAACCTTTTTGATGTCACTTTCATTGAGGGGGGTAAATGTGTCCCAGGATGCATTGTTCTTGATACCCCGGCTACTCGGTTCAAACTTATCTAGTAAAGCCGGGTGGCACAGACCCATTGGGTAGCAGTAGAGCCCGTCTGGTTTCCAGATCCAAGTTGATGAGTCTTGATTTGTCTTGAATATGTCATGAATGATGTATCATGTGAAGTCTTAAACACTGCAGTATGGAGCAGAAGTTATGATTACTTTTCTGAACTATAACTGGTAAATTGGAGTATTTTGTTTTGTAAATATAACTGCACTTTAACTGTTTATTTCTGTCAATTGCAGATTTCTCAAACATACATTATGGTGTTATAAGCAAACGTAACCATAATGTCACTTTACCCTTTGTGTTTTGCCAGTGAAATCCAGTTTCTTTTTTTACATCAGATTCAACCTAGACCATTTATTTGCACAACAATCTCTGTTTATGGCTCACACACTTTGAATTTGAATAGTAGGGACTCTCTTCCATCAAAACTTATATCAGTCAGTTTAACCCTTACAAGACAGGACATAAAAAAATGTGAAGGAGGAGTTGACTAAATATCGTGATTTATGCTAAGTCCTCGTACATTATCAATGCCGATATGCAGACAATTTCCAAACCTAGGCAATGGCCTACCTCAAAATACTTTATCTCTATGCAGCATGGGTAGACCATAGTATACTGCAAACCAGAATCTGAGCTCCAGTGTCACCAGGCATACTTCGGATGTGTGAACCACATCGTTGGGCATAAGGCCTGAGCTATAGCTAGACCTTGTAACATTTCTTTCACAGGTGTCCAATCTCCACAATGCATTGTCTTCAATTTTGTGCAGTGGAGTGAGACAAAGGGGGATAATCAATCAATCAATCAATGATATCACTTGTAAAGCGCACTACTTACCTGTGAGGGTCTCAAGGCGCTGGGGGCGGGCTGCCACTGCTCAAAGATCCAGGTCTTGAGGAGTCTTCTGAAGGTTAGCAGGTCTTGGGTCTGCCATAGGTGGGTGGGGAGGTTATTTCAGGTCTTGGCGGAGAGGTGGGAGAAAGATCTGCCGCCGGCAGTCATTCCTTGGATGTGGGGGACTGCGGCAAGGGTGAGGCCGGTGGAGCGGAGCTGGCGGGTGGGGGTGTAGAAGCTGAGTTGTCTGTTGAGGTATGCTGGTCCCGTGTTGTGGAGTGCTTTGTGTGCGTGGGTGAGGAGCTTGAAGGTTATCCTCTTGTTGACGGGGAGCCAGTGCAGGTCTCTCAGGTGGCGTGTGATGTGGTTGCGGATCAGACGTGCAGAGGCGTTCTGGAGGCATTGCAGCTGTCTCAGGAGTTTGGCCGAAGTTCCTGCGTAGAGGGCGTTACCATAGTCCAACCTGCTGCTGACAAGGGCCTGGGTGACCGTTCTTCTCGTTTTGGTGGGAATCCACTTGTAGATCCTGCGGAGCATGCGGAGGGGGTTGAAGCAGGAGGAGGAGACGGCGCTGACCTGCTTAGTCATAGAGAGGGTGGAGTCAAGGATGACCCCTAGGTTGCGTGCGTGGTCGGTGGGTTTTGGAGCTGTTCCCAGTGTGGTCGGCCACCAGGAGTCGTCCCAGGCCAAAGGGGTGAATCAGAGGATGAGGACCTCCGGCTTGTCCGACTTCAGCTTCAGTCGGCTGTTCCAAATCCGTTCGGCGATGGCCTTCATTCCTTCGTGGAGGTTGATTTTGGCGGTGTGAGGCTCTGGTGAGGGAGAGGATCAGTTGGGTGTCGTCGGCATAGGAGATGATGTTGAGGTCGTGCTGTTGGGCGACGTGGGCGAGAGGTGACATGTAGATGTTGAACAGCCATGCATGTGGGAGTAGGGTGCCAGGCCTTGGTCTCCACCCTCCATGGACATCCAACCCTCCCAATGCACAATGCCTTGCACCAGGTACAGTGGGGATGTGCTGTGAGGCTATGAGTAATGCCCTGTGCTCCACCCTCCACAGTCTCTGACTTCCATTATGCATGCATGGCCTGTAATTAAAAAGGGTGAGCCGTAGGGACTGTACTTATTCAGGGTCCACATTTTCTTAAGTTTTTTGTTTTGTTTGTTTTCTTTAAAGTTCTTATTTTGTCCTATTGTGTGAGGGAAGGTTAATGAAACCACCTTTTTTGGTCTTTTACTATGATTGAACCTCGCTATCTGTGTCCCACTTACACAGTAAACTCACTGCCTTTCAATTTAAGGCTGCGGCTGTGCAGCTAATGTTAATAGGTCCTGGCCTGGTTATTCATGAACACAAAAGCACACACAATGTGAAGCACATGTGAGTGCACCCATCTTGAATTTGCCATATTGGACTGCCCCCGGAGTATGTGCAGGAAGGTTGGTTCAGAATGGATTAATGATGTGGCACCCTAGGATTGGCCAGGGGAGCCTTATTTATAAATCTTTCCCCTCTCACTTCAAAACCCTGGCACAATAGAGAAACAGACGAGAAGGAACTGGGCCTGGAAGCAAAAATAATGAAAGAATGCCCAGCATGAAGGAGAAGCCTTCTGATGCCCCTGCAAAGATAGACATGCCAAGTGCAGGTCTTTAGGTGATGGCTAAAGACTCTTCTTGAGGTGAGGAAAGGGCTGCTCACTTTATGAGGCAACCTCAGACTCCATATTTGTCAGATGTAGTCAAGAGAAGCAACAAATACCAAGCATGAAGGAAGGAAAAAAAATGGATGCAGTTAAATAAAACTTCCGCCAAGACAGGTAACAGGGCAAATAGAGGAATGAATCCTGAAGAAAGAGGCAGGGTAAGAAGGGAAACCAGCATGTCAAATGAGCAAGCATCAGACAAACAAAACATCTTTTAAAAGTTCAAAACAGGGAAAAAAACACGGAATAAAAAAGGAAATGATAAGTCACTATCTTACCTTGGACAGAGGAGATCGTAAACAAAGGAAGAAATTCTGGCATGGACTATTATATTATTAAGCTCTAATGTTCCATTACTGTAAATTTTGCAAGTAACAACTTCATTGTGTGTGATTTTACAGTACACACACTGGGCAAAGCTGCGTAGCCTCAAACCTGAAAAACATCCGGCGGAAGAGTAATGCCAAAATACAAAACAATGGCACTTCAGATGGTGTTGGAAATGCCAAACTCTGTCCCCAGGTAAGTGACAGCTAACAGGACTGAAGGACGTTACCTTCAGTTGACCTCCAGGCTAGAATGCGTCTCTTCTGGGCAGTCATTTTGACCCCCCTATGTGTCCTGAGGAACAGTTGGGGGAATAGACCTGCTGAGGAATCTTAGTTGGCCTTTGACTTCACAGCTGACACACAGGTGCCCTACAAGATGGCCTGGTGGCCATGGTACCTGAGGAGTGTGGCAGGGAGGCTGTTCTGCTTGCTAGATGTGCAGAGGTGAGGGACAAATGCCACCCAAATGGGAGAGAGCTTCAGGAGTACAGGCAGATGACAGGGCTGACACAGGGAGCCATGTATCCATATCCCAATGAAAAGAACTCTTCTAGAGACCAACTACCTGAAGAACATTCTCCTTGTGGCTAGGGCTGGCCTACAGGAGTGAAATGAGCCCAAAAGCTTGCAAGATGGACCTATAGGGCCTGAGATATAGCCTGGTCCCTTGGGAGTCAGGTGGAAAATCTAGTGCATAGTGCTCCACTGCAGGGAGGGCAAAGCCCCTAGGAATCAGTGCAACAACGTTAATTTATTTTTCAATGGGAAGGAGGCATGCTTAGGACCCCCTCCTCTGAACTTGTTTCTGTCCCTGGGGACCCTATGTCCCCAGGGGCCTGGGCATGGTAAATAGCCCCGGGGACCCCATCCTGCAGGACCCAGAAGGCGACTTGCTTTTCACGCATTGCCATTCCCCATGCCTGTGTATTGGGGCCTATTCTCCTCATAAGCAGGAGAAATGCATATCTCCAACCCGTGGGTAGGAGCAGAAAATAAACTAATCCCGCCAGGCGTAAGCAGAACAAAGGATGTGCCGACTCTCACATGGATCACAGGAGGTGTGCTTGTGGAGCTGACTGGGTCCACAGGACCTTGCCCCCCCCAGTGACACCCAATGAGACCTAGTGATGTGGGTGTCAAGGGTGGGGCCGGCGCACCCAGAGAGAAAAACATGTTGTGGAGCCGCTAGTTTAGAAAGAAAGAGTTGATGCACAGGGGCACAACCAACATTTTAGGAATGCGTTCTGTGGTGGCTGCATAGAGTGTAGAAGCCTCCCAGAAGTGCCCATTTCAAGCTGCCCTAGGTCTCCAAGGGGCTGTATTTATGCACCTGGGAGAGGTTTTTCATTATTTGAAAGCTCTCCTTGAGCTTGTGCCTTTACACATGGGCTTCGGAGGACAGTGATCCCTAATTGAATGCAGTAAGAACTTTCACCTAAATATATAACACAGATTTGTGCCACTTTTGTGATGCAAACCCAGGGCAAAAAGTTTGTAAATCTGCCTAAAGACAAATATGAGAACACAATTTCACAGAAAAGAATGTTTCATATACAATTAAAAAGAGGAGTGTTAAAAAGTTCAAAGGTGATTTTATGTCGGATTTCTTATCGTTCACATTGCTGCCTAGACATCAAACATGTGAGCTCAGTAAATATGTCCCACGGAGTTTCTGCTAGAACACATAGATTGTCAGACAGAAGTTTAAGAAAAGCAGACTTGAGACTTGTATCATGAATGAGCTGCCAGTAAAGCTATCAAGGGTTATGCCACTTTGTTGGTTTGCCTAATCCAGCAGTATTAGAGCACCGAGGGACAAGTTAGAACATTACAAAAAAGAGATTAACAACATTTTGGAGACTGTGTGAGGAATTATGAAAACATGGAGACTAATCGCTGAAAATGTGCATAGTTTATTTTTTTGTCAGTTTTAGTAAATGCTGGCTCGAGAGAAAAGTGACACAATAGAGCTGTTACAGTGGAATAGCACATTCCTGGTTATAAACAAATCCACTTCCCATCTTAATTAGCGTATATGATATAGGGGGGTCAGTGATTGCCGAAATGATACCTACTGCTAGGGCTTTAATTGTTTTAATTTTACGTTAATTGTTCCAAAGGAGGTATCGAAGAAAACGTGTTCAAGTGATATTTTGAAAACACCATGCCCCCAAACTGTACTCTTTCATCTATGCACAACACTGTCACTGACTTTAACTGGTTTCATTATCTTTTTCTCTTTTTACCTTTAGTGGTCACTATGGGGCCGAGTCACAGAACTTATCTGAGACAAAATCCTAAACGTACTACTTTTGGTGTTCACAGGAGGCATTTAGTAATAGTAAAGTTAGGATTTTGTCTTAAGTTTAACTTAAGACAGATTTAAGACAGACTTAAGACAAACTTAAGACAAACTTAAGACAAACTTAAGACAAACTTAGGACAGACTTAAGACAGACCTAAGACAGACTTAAGACAAAATCCTAACTTTACTACTACTAAATCCCTTCTGTGAATAGTAGTAAGTTTAGGATTTTGCCTCAGATTGCTTCAGTGAATCTGGCCCTTGGTATTTTTATGCAAAGGGGTATATAACCCACCTGCTGTTCTCCTGGACAACACGCTGATACTTATTCCGTTGTTTTGGACTTAATCCAAATGAGAAATAAAATAAAATATTAATTCCTTTGAACCATTTGCTGTAAGGCACGTATAGAATGTATTTTCGATATGTTTTTTGCTAAACTGCAAACCAAGGTAGTCTGTTACAAAGTGACAAGTGTAGCGAATACCCAATACATAAAAACGTGATTTACTTATGAGAATGCCATTTGCTCACTTTATACCGATACCTCTGCCAGTTGGATGTGTGCGAGCCCTTAACTCCACATATCAAATCATTTTAAACAAGAGAATTTAAACGTTATGTTCAAAGAAAGGAAACAGTTAGTGCCACCGTGCAGAACTGCATTTATATTAGTAGCATTGCACATAAAAATTGTGGACCCCTCCCCCATTGTATTCTGGGAGGAGCAGGGAGGTGGATAATAACATTGACCTATTACTTGATCGTGGCTGCTGCTTTGTTCCTCCTTTTTCGTAACTGGTCAGGAGATGATTCATGTTAATTGAGGAATTAGTAGAACTGCTGAGCTGAACAAAGACTGCTAGTAGAGATTTGGAATGAGCAATTTCACTTTTAAATAAAGTACATATTTGTCTAACCTTCCAGGTCTCTAGTGCTTGCCCTTTACGGTTCTATGCCTTTGTAGAGGGATTAGTGTACCTTACAGGTGTGATTATCACAGCAAGACACATTTACATCATGTTTTTCAAAATTATTTCTCATTGAGTAATCCTCAATACAAATCCACACGCATAAACATTAAAATGTAAACATTGCAACATGTGCATACTCATGAAAGGGAAATAACCCTTAAGTGAATGATTTAGTCACTTTAAATAGACCCTTTCAAATAGAACTATAGCAGACGAAGCAAAACAAATTTAAATCTCTGCAACATTAATTATGAAAATACCTGTTAGATGCTATGTTATGCAGTACACTGACGCCTACTGCAGAACAACTATACAAACTGCATTTTGTAGTTCTTTTAGTAGTACTATGGTAGTACTGCTCATGTACTACAAAGTGCTATTCACAAACCTACGGCTGGTGACCTCTTCTCAGACTTTGGGGGAAGGCCACATGGCCTAAATAGAACCATCCAGGTATCAGGAGTGGACATCCAAGAACAAAAGAACACCAAAAATTTAGAATTGGCCCACCAGGCCCCAGGGAGACTGACTGTGATTGGGACCAGATGGAGTCCTCCCACCATGACCAGGAAAATGACCTGCGTGTGTGTGCGTCCCCTTAAAGATCAAAACGGGTATTCGGCAGTCCCCATCTTCCCAGGGACTCAGATGATGATGAGTGTAAAGTGCCCTTATCTTCCCGAGGCAAGGTGGTATGTTTCCTCTGGCCTCCATGCCCTTGTCTGGGGTGGGCAGGAAGGACGGTGCAGCTTGCACTTCACCTACACTTAAGGAGGTGGGAAAATTAGGAAGCCAGATCATGCACCAGCACTGCACACTGTTGGCAAAGTAGGGTACTGGCAGAAACGTGCAGTCTTTTGCTTCCAACATGGCCCTGGGACGCCAGTGACCCAAGAACATCATTGAAAAGCAGGGCAATACAGGCCCCTGGTTGTGGCATGAGACTGTTTTATAGAAAAACAAAAAGGACAAAGATAGCTAGTTTGTCAATAGCTCTCATGTGCCTCTGAGATGCAGGCTCAGTGGGAAACTGAGCATCCCCGAAGCCTCTGCCGTGCTTTGAAAATGTGCATCTTTTTTCCAGAGGTGCCCTATATATGGTAGGTACAAGACTAACAAAAAGAAAATCATTTTCAGGGTTGCTAGCACTATGGCAACCCCATTTGAGTCTTAATGTACATTTTTATTGTTCATGGTAAGTGCATCACTGGTCCAATTGATGACTCCAAGAGACATTATCAATGCTTTAAGTGCTCAGATTTTGTGTTTTTTTCCTGAAGGCTCAGAAGTGTGCGCATCCTTGTTGTTGGGTCTTAAGTCTGTGTTTGCAGAAAGATGAACGTAGAAAAAGGGCTCTTGTACATGTTGTATTGAAATAAAATACATTATCAACAATTACAAAGTTACAACAAATCAATATATGTTTTAAAGAAGATCTTTGAAAACATGTATTTATGATCACCTGATAAACGGTGAGTCATTGCATGCCTTAATGAATGTCATTTGAAGATTGTAGCATTCTTGTAATGGTGTTGCACTGACTTATGTTGACATCTTTCTTCTTTTATTAATGTGGTGAACCCTTCACAATGTCCTGCCTAATGATAACTATACCCATTGAATTGCTTTTAGTATATTGGGTGGACGGGGCATTATGTTTATTGGATGCTAAGGTTGTGAACTTCTTTTGAGAGTGTCACCAAAGGTATTTCCACTTGCCTACTTGTACATATTCATGAATTAATGCATAGTATTGAGTAGCGTGTGTGTACTAAAGTACTTTTCATTTTTATAAGTAAAAGCACTGACTGGACAATGATTTATTGGTTGCTGTTCATTGCATACCTGCAGATTGGGGCACTAGCCTGTACCACCTTCCCTGAGTAGGCCTTGAACTGTTCTGCTTTGCTACCCAGAGAGTCAAGAGCAACAGGGTACTTGATTCCCTGGACATATTGCTCAAGAAGGACCCATATAATTTCCTAGTAATAAACTTCTTTCATGCATTAGTGAGGGATGCAAGGGCCTGCTGTTGGCCCCCTGCTGTGCACTGCTAATGTCATAGAAGAAGGGGAATTGATGTCAGTTTGCCAATCTGGGCTGGGCATGTGCTCACCATTGAATATGATAAAATGGATCACGGACAGAATATCGATGTAAAAAATATAGAATTAAAAATATTGATGAAAACTATAGAATTCAAAAATATCAACTTCCTATACTTAAACAGGTAAGCACAAAAATATCAGAAACAAATATCAATGTTAAAAATATAGTTGTACAAAATATCTATTTGTATATATCTATAATATAAAAAAGTAAATATTAAATTTATTGAATAATAAAATTAATTAAAAATAGAAAGTAGATGTAATGTACATTTTAACAAATAAACATTATAAAAAAATTAAACACACATGCATTATATATATATGAATATTTATTTAAAAAAAATTAATAAACAATTGATTTTAATTTATTTTATAATTTTAAAATTATATAAAAATATACATATAAATATATTCACTGAAAAAACACAGGTTTCATGGACGTTATAGTTAGTTGGACATTTCACTCATACAAAACCAGTGAAATTCGTCTGTTATAGTTAGTTGAGCTAAATATAACTCGTGCCCCCACAATGCACTGCTGATGACATCACATATTACATCACTTATGACATGGTCAGTGACATCACTCATTACATCACTCATGACATCTCAAATGACATCACTGATGACTAACCCTGGATGGAGCTCACAGAGTTTCACTCCGCGGAATTCCACGGAGTTACTGGAAAACTCCATCAAATTCCACGAAGCTCCGTGAACCACGGAGTAACTTTTAAAACCCATTTTACACCATGCTTACTAAGTAAAATATTGCGTAGTACCGCCATTCTAGTCCACAAGATGGCAGCAACACTTCAGGTTTGCTGTGAAGCTTTCTATTTATGCAGTGCACTATGTGATGATTTTGGTGTGAATATGCTGACTTTAGATGTTTAGATATGTTTGTATACTACTTATTTTCAGTGCAGGTAACAAGTAACAACCAAAGAAGGGATCAACTGCCCACTTTTTGAGGTAACATGGAAAACAGTAAAAGAGAAAGAATCTTGTGATGAGGAGGGAAGGAAGAGAAAGAAGACTGAGGGTGGGAAAAGTGAGGGAACAGCTAACTTACCTTCTTTTCAGGTGCTCGGATCGGCAATGGCATCTGGTGGTGATGTCTGCAGAGGGCAAGCCCTCAGTGGCCTACATAGAGCATTCCTCAGTTCTGAGGCCCAGGAGTGAGGGCATAGTGTCCCTCACAGCTCACTCGCCTTTCCCTTCAGTGCTTGGCTCAGTCAGTACAGTAGCTAGTAATGTCTGCAGATGTGGAGACCCGCAGAAGCCTGCACAGACCATTCCTTAGCTCTGAGGCCTGGAGGAGTATGAGCCCACTCCGGTGAGTGCAGCTCACAGTCACAGGACACACCCCTCCTCAGAAACTGGGCACCTTGTGGCATGGGGGTCTCAGTTGTCCCTTGCTTACCTCCTAGCCTTCTGTTTTGTTGTCCTCCAGCAGGTTGTCAATGCTGTGGCTCCCACACCACTTCTCCGGTAAGCCAGGGCAACAGCTAGGACTCAGCCACGGCCTTTTGTACCCACACCTGATTACACTTAGCTTCAGACCACCGAGGCGGACCGCCTGGACATCGGTAGCATCCACACCAGCATCCAAATGTTCGGATCTCCTGGGGTAGGCTGCTCGAGAGCCACAGCCCCGCAAGCACATTCAGTGCTGGCAGAGAGTCATGGGGATACTTCTGCTACATTCTCCTCAGACAGGCTTCCAATGTGGTGGCTCCCATCCTACATCTCCCGCAAACCGCAGACGCTGAGCAGGTCTGAGTCATGGCCTTTTGTACCCATGCCTGATAGACATTAGCTTCAGGCCCCAGGGGTGGACTACCTGGACGTCAGGAGCATCCACACCACCTGCCTCTCTTGCAGGTCAAGTGGCTGAGCATTGTGTATCCGCCCAGCTCTCCGTTTTCCTCCAAATACCCCAGACCTCGCACAGCCGGTGTGGCCAGGCAGTCAGGATGCTAAAGATTTCTCTGGGTTCCGAGCCCTCTCAATCTCCCTGCCCTCACACCGCACCTCATTTGCAGGGCCCCTACCGGGCCACCAACTACAGGGTCTACTTCCCTCTAGCTGTAGGGTACCGGATGCAGGATTGGACAGGGGATTATGCAGGATGTAGAGCTCTGTGGCAGAAGTGGTCGAAAAAAAGGCATCTAATCGGCCATCTTGGCAGGCCACGCCCCCGCCCTTCAATGTTATAGATACTTTGGGACTAGCCCCATTGACACACTGTTCTCTTTGTCTCTTTTAAGTCCCACCCCTGACCCTCTCTCAAACTCCCAACTCTTACCTACCCTTTGAACCTGCGGACTTGCTCCCTCCCCGGCTAGCTCCTATCTGGACTCTCTCTCCGGACCTTGACTTTCTCCTCCTAATCTGACACTCTCCCAACCCATGGCAGTGGCCTCCCTCAGGCCCTGTTGGCAAGCAGCATCTCTTAGCTGCCTGCAGCTGCTCTCCCAAAAAATGTAATACCCGTGGATGACAGGGGGTGATAGTAAGGTAGCACAGCTGAGCACAGTGCGAGCGGGACTTCCATTGCAAATGTAACTCCAGTCCCCAGCCGCTTATCGCACCGGAGCGTTTTTACTGGCACTTGCAGAAAATGGCCTTAATGTTCCCCCTCTTCAAATAAAGAGATGGATGAGCATGTGTCAGTAAACTCTGCTCTGCCGGCAGTTCGGTGGAGTTTTTTTCCCGAACTTCGCACTCTAAGCGGACTGCAGAGTGCCAAAAACTCAGTGAACTCTGTCAGCGGAGCAGAGTTCACCACCCACCCTTACTGATGACATCATCCAGTGACTGTGTGTTTCTGTGAAGTTTAGATATGTTTTATATATATATAGCCCAAGGTGGATTGAAGAATGAGTGGGTGTATGAGTGTCTGAATGGATGATTTAGTAGGTGCGAGAATGACTGTATAAGTGAACGATTAAACATGTCTTACTGAATGCATGGGTTAGTGAATAAACTGTGGCTGTCTGTATCAGACTGTCAGTTGGTGTGTAAACGGCTGCATGGGTTAGTGAGTAGCTACATGAGTGTCTATATGGGTTATTGATCGGTTGTCTGAGTATCTGTATGTGTGTCTGAGTGTCTGTGGGTGGTTGGGGGTGTGTGACTGCATACATGTGTGAATGGGTGATTCACTGGGAGTATGGGTTCCAGAGTGCTTCTGAGAAGGGCTGTATGGGTGGGTGAGTGTGTATATGGGTGTGTTGGTGAGTGAATGAATGTCTCAGTGGTACATGTGTGAGTAACTACGTATGTGAAAGGCAGTATATGTGAGTGTTGGACTATATAAATTACTATATGTGAGAGTGAGTGATTGTGACAGTGGCTGTATGGATAAGTGTGTGCTTGTGTCAGTGATTGTATAAGAGAGTAAGTATATGTTAGTACCTGTATGAGTAAGTGAGGTGATGTGTGTATAACTGTATAGGAGAGTAAATGGGAGTGTGATTGATCCTTTGCATGACTGAGTAACAGAGTTTGTTATTCTATAGGTGAGTGGTTGTGTGTGACTCTCTGTATAGGTGTATGAGTGCATATCATAGTAGCTGTATAGATGACTGAAGGCATGTATCAGTGACTGTATGGGTGAGTGAGTGGATGTGTGTGTGTGTTGACCTAAGAATCAGTGAGTGGGTATGGGTATGTAGTTACTAGTGTTGGTGTGTATATGGTTTTGAGAATGGCAGTCTGTAATTTAGAATGGGTGTATCAAAGGTTATATTAGGGTGTGGGGAGGTGCATCAGATTATCATGTGGATGATGTCATGAGTGATGGCATTTGAGATGTCATCAGTGATGTCGCTGACCATGTCATGAGTGATGTAATATGTGATGTCATTAGCAGTGCATTGCAGGGGCGCGAGTTATAGTTAGCTCAACTAACTATAACGGCCGAATTTCACTGGTTTTGTATGAGTAAAATGTCCACCTAACTATAACGTCCCTGAAACCTGTGGTTTTTTCAGTGAATTTCAAAGGTTTGTTAAATGCTATTTTCTAACTATAACGTCCCTGAAACCTATGATTCTTTCATTGAATTTCAAAGGTTTTTTAAATGCTAATTTCTAACTATAACGTCTCTGAAACCTATGTTTTTTTTCTGTGAATGTCTAAGGATTCTTAAATGCTAATTTCTAACTATGCCTACAGAGGTAGGACATTTGCAGAAAGAGGAAGAAAAGCGCGGAAAGAAGCAAGAGAAATGCAAAAATAGGCAACATAAGTCCAGAAAGACAAAGAAAGTTGCAGAAAGAAGCGAGAGATATGCAGAAAGAACCAACAGAGGCACAGAAAGAGGCCTTGTTGTAAAGTCATCCTGTGCCCCCAAATTTTGCTGACTGGTACTGGTGGTAATTGACTCTGGCTAACCAGGCCAGGAGCAATTGCTATGCTGAAAGACACTTAGAATACAGTGAAAACACCTACATGCAATAGGGTACAGTATGGGTTGTGGTACCCCTGTGATTGGCATGATCTCCCCTGTAAGGCCTTAGTACATATTAGGGCAGGGAGATTACAAGTCAGAGGTGCAGAAAGAAGCAAGAGCAGTGCAGAAAGAACCAACAGAGGTGCAGAAAGAGGCAAGAGGGGTACACGAAAATGTAGGAGGTGCACAAAGAGGCAAGAGAGGTACAGAAAGAGGCAGGAAGGGTGCAGAAAGAAAGAAGAGAAGTGCAGAAAGAAGCAACAGATGTGCAGAAAGAGGCACAAAGGGTGCAGAAAGAGCAAGAGAAGTACAAAAAGAAGCAACAGAGGTACAGAAAGAGGCAAGAGAGGTGCAGAAACTGTAGTGAGTTCTCTCTGAATACGTACATGCATTGTTAAGTTAGCATAATCACGTTAAATGTTAGAAAGCCATCTTTTTGCTTTTGCACACGACACTGCGTTTACATGTTATTTCTTAAACAAATTGCTGACTCGAGACTTGCTTCACACAAGAGCAATCTGTTGGTACCATCCCAAGCTCTGCGCAGCGACCTTGGTCTGTACATGGTGTGACAAACAGTCTGGATTATTACACAATGCATGTTTTCCACTCTAGGTTGATCGGCCCACTATTTAGCCATAACACACGCGCAGCTGCAAATACCTGAAAGTTGGTGCTTTTAATATCACAGACATCATGTTTATTATTCAGACCGAAGACGAGCCTTCCTGCGAGAAGTCTCCTGATGCTCCTGTGATGTGATTTCACTAAGCTGATCTTTGAGGTATGGGGTCCCCTATTCAAGCCTAAGAGACCTTCTATTAGCATAATAATAATATTAGCTTATTAGTGAAGGGAAGGTGGTAGTATCCACTGTCATTATAATATGATCACTCCTTTTATATTCTATGGTATTGTAACTATGTTGCTGGTTTTGATATTAATCATTTGTCTGCTTGTATTAGCCAAAGTACTGCATCTTAGGACACGTGGTCTATAAAAATAAACCCCTTTTATGTACAACGTGTCTCTGTTGATTATTGTTGTGGACTGATGTGAGAATAATATACGAACAGGTATTTCCGATTCCCACCATTCCTGAGAGTACACTAAGTAGCTTGTTCTGGGTTGTCTATTCATTGGGATCTCTGAGCTAAATCTCGGATAACGAATGGGACACTTATGCTAGCCGGATACTGGGTTCTGGGTTCTGAGGTGAGTTTCTGGTACACCACAATTCACTGAGGTCCTGGGGTTCTACGCATAGTTCTGTGTATCAGCAGAATCCCTGCAACATGGCGCACCTAACGTTTGGTCTATGAGTTGAAACGCCTTAGTAGTGCTTACATTTAGTCCACAGCACCCTCATTCTTGTTTCCGGATAACAAGTCTGACGGATTTTAAACCTACCTAGTTCTATTGATATAGGTTCCTTCAAGCTTGATTATTAAAAAGGTTATTGAACCCTTGTGCTACTGAATACTTGAAGTGTAGCTTGTCCTAATGGCGATAAATATTGCGGCGCATAGTCGTGCGGCACTGAAACGTCATTTGACGCAGTATGGAGTGCCGGACGCGGGCATGGACGTCATCTTTGTGGTGGGAGCCGATGCGGCTCATCCCTTTGAGTTATTCTACTCTTGGGTGACGATTCCGGCAGTCAGTGGAAATGATAATACATTTCATTCATACACTGCCTCTGCAGTGCCTGCTGCCTATGCACCGTATAGGACACAGGAGATACCAATATCTGCTTGGCAACATCAGATTTGGTTTAATGGCGCCCTCCCCCATGTGGTTATACCGCCGAGAATGGGCCCTTTATCAATTGCGGGGGCCACTTGGCCGGTACTAGCCGGATTTACGCCTCATCCCCGTTACCTCACGGTGACGGTGGATGAACTGCGTGTACTACACACTGCCCTTATAACAGTATATAGGGCGTTAGTGCAGTATGTGTCGCGCACTGTACAGGCGGGGGCGCCTGTTGGTGCGGGACAACCTGGTGATCGTCACGCGGTGGTCATTAGTCCTGTTATGGTTAATTCTGTTGTAGGCAAGCGCCCCCTCACGAGGGATGATTATCCCTTTTGGCTTGCTGAAAAATTTGACCAAATAGAAGCGGTTTATCCGCATACAACTCCTGTGGAGAAACACAGGATCCTCACCATTAGTTTGCCTAAAGACTTAGTTCCCCACATGGATGATTGTGTTTCTTGGGGTAAGGTTTTTGCTGCAACGTACGCGCAGTGCTTTGGCACTCCGTCTATGTTGCAGCTGCCCTCCGTTATCAAACGTGTTCAAGAGGACCATGGAGCGGAGTCTGCGATAGAATTAGGGATGCGGCTCCTCGGATATTTTGGCCTGGTGGCTACCATGATAATGGGAAACCTTAAGGGTGATGCGTTGCACTTTCAGGTTCGTAATGAACTGAAGAAAGTTGCTGAAGAGGACAAACCGCAGGAATTTGCAAAAATAATTTCAGAAGCATATCGTGATTTGGGTCGTAGCTCTTTAGGAGTTAAGCCTGTGATCAAAAATCCCGATTCTAAGCAGCAGGGTAAGGCAGGAACTTCTGGTAAGGATGAACGACCCATTTTTCCAAAACAAAAGTGGCAGTTTAAACAACAGGGAAAGCAGCAGCAGAAACAGGGCTCTCGGCCTGCCTCTCCCGTACAGTCAAGTAGTGAACGCACTTATGATCTGCGAGATCGTGCTACTATTAAGTCTCCTGATAGATTTCAGGTTTCTGAACCGCGTTCTCCTCGTTCTTCACAGGAAACATCGGCTACACAGTCCGGTGGCGGAGGCGGTAGCAAAGGTCGGGGTGTTCCACAACAGCGGGACCAACCTCGACAGACTGAGGGAAAAGGCAAGCAGGACGAATTTGCTCGACAAAGACCCCCGTTTCAGAAGAAGAAAGTGGCGGCTCTGACGGCAAGGTATGCCTCAGATAGTCCGGACACAGCTTCGGAACCGGACATGGGCGCTGACGCTACTGGAAAGCGCGGCGGAAATTACCATAGTCCGTCAAGCTCTGCGTCCATTTCTGGCGGTGACAGCAACTGATGTATTGGTTACTGTTGAAACAGCTGACACCAGAGTGGCTCCCCCTGACAGACTTTATGAAATAGTCTTATTAATTGAGGGTGACATACAACGTACTATAAAAGGGATTTTTTGGGATAATCTGACCACCACCTATGATATCCTCCTAGCGGAGGCAGATTGGCCCCCAGCCTTCATTTTGGAAGCTCCTAGAGGGGAGGAGGTAATCCTCCCGTCCTTTGCGCACACAGTGCCTAAGGACCAGGCTGAAGTGTACGCCGGGGAGTGGGCGCTGGCGCTTGCGCCAGCGGTGTATCGTACTCAGGTGGGTTGGGACCGGTTGTCCCCCTGTCATGAGATTCCATTGCGGTCTATGCCCCAGCCTCAGCCCCAATATCCCATGCGTCGTGAAGCTAGACCCCACGTCGCGGCGATCCTTGAACAATTGGAATATCAGGGTGTTATTGAAACTTGTGTGTCCCCTATGAATAACCCTTTATTCACTGTAACGAAGCCTGACGGCTCGTACCGTTTAGTTTTGGATTACCGGCACCTAAACTCCCATTGCCGGACCTGCGCGGTACAAAATACACATAGCTCGGCTCTTGTCGACAGTCTCATGCGTAAAAGGTTTAAAACGACACTTGACATTTCCAATGGCTTTTTTAGCCATAACCTGTCCACACTGAGTAGCCAGTGGACAGCGTTTACATCGGGCGGCAAACAAAAACAGTTTACGCGATTAGCCATGGGTTACAAAAATAGCCCTGGCGTCTTTTCCGCTCGCGTGGTCTCTCTCTTAGAAAGAATAGACCCCGAGGCATACTCCTATGTTGACGATATCTACCTCACGGATGATGAGCTGTTGCCGCATCTGTCTCGAGTCGACAATATTGTAGTGAGTTTTGCTGACTATGGCTACAAATTTAATTTTGCGAAGTCTCACATCGCGGAATATACGGTGTTGTTTTTGGGCTACGAGCTCAATAATGAAGGGAAGGGGTTAGCTCCCCACTTTCTGGAGAAGTGCGCATGCTTGAGTGCACCAACGACACTGAAGAAATTACAATCTCTGCTGGGCTTTCTGAATTTCGGCCGTACGTACATTCCTGATTATGCCCAGCGTATCAAGCCGCTTTACGCCTTGGTACAACCCACATTTTCGAAGTCTAGCTGGCAGCTGGAACATTCTAAAATTTTACAGTCTTTACAGGCTGATCTTCTTGCTTCACAATATTTGCTGACACGTGATAACCGCACTAACCTGGTGATAAGAATAGTGCCAGGCGCCGTGGGTTTCACGTATTTGACGTTTAATGAGGGCGATACAGTCCCCATTGCGTACAAATCCCACTTGTACACCTCTGCTGAATTACGTTTTTCTGCGGTCGAAAAAGTTCTGACTGCTGTACAGATGGCGATCCTTAAAGAACGCGCACTGTCGCATGGGAAACAGATTCTGGTTGTAACACCCTATCCTGCCTTAGAAGCAGTGACAAAGGCAAGTGTACCAAATTCTAAAGCTTTGCATCCTCGGTGGATACAATGGGCCACAACACTGACGTCGCCAGACGTCACTTACATCTTTGATGCCTCATTACAGACTCAAGAGTTCTTGCAGTATGAATTCGTTCATCCGGCACCTCTGTCTTTGCGCCCGCTCGAAGAATACCATTGTGTCATATACACTGACGGGTCTGCGCAGCCCGCGATTGGATCGAAGCACGCTTATTCAGCGGCTTGCGCAATTGTCGTAGGTACATTCGTAAATGGTGAATTCCAATCTGATGCAGTGCATACGCAGTCATTGGGTGATTGTACCGCGCAATTGGCGGAGCTTCGGGCTCTGGTGCTTGCACTGGAGTTTGCTGATCCCCGGGTCACTACTCTTAGAGTGAGTGATTCCTTCTACTGTGTCCAGTCCTACAATGACAATTTACACTTCTGGTCTCAGAATGACTATTGAGACACGAAAGGTGGCACAATTAAGCATAAAACGCTTTGGGTTCGAGTGGCAGACTTTAAAGACCGTCTCCCTCTCGTGAATGTTATTCACACTCTTGGTCACCAGCGACTTGGTGTCCATGCTGTCGGCAACAGCTTGGCTGACGAGGCAGCAAAAACAGCAGTGGCTACATACTTAGTGGCAGCAGT
Organism: Triturus cristatus; assembly: GCF_964204655.1. NCBI lineage: Eukaryota > Metazoa > Chordata > Amphibia > Caudata > Salamandridae > Triturus > Triturus cristatus. Next base: position 224,911,714 of record NC_140584.1, read on the forward strand.
TACCAGATCAAAAAGTAAGATTGATGATGACATCTTGGCAGCTATTGCTGCTACAGAAAAGGGAGGCGATTACCCGAAGGGTTTTCCTTCTCGTTACATTTACCATTTAAGTCCTGATAATGTCCCATTAGTGAGGATTAACGACGTTGGTGACAGAATTATTCCCAACGCGGACTGCAGGCCAGCACTGATCTTGGCTGCACATGAGGGGTTGGCGTCTGCCCACGCCGGTGTGTCAGCTACAATATCTCTGCTACAACAACGTTACTGGTGGTTTGGTTTATATAAACAAACGCGCGCTTATGTTCTTGATTGTGACATTTGCCAACAGATTAAACCTTCTACTGTTGCGCGCCCACCACAGACACAGCTGTACATCTCTAATAAGCCATTTGGTTGTGTTTATTTAGATCACTGCGGTCCTTTTTCCTCCGATACTGCGTACAAGTACATCTTGGTTGCAGTGGATTCGTGCACACGTTTTCTATGGGTATGGCCACAAAGGAGTGCTGACTCGCGGACTGTCATCAGGGATTTGCGTGTCTTTGTGGGAACTTTTGCGTGTGGTACCTTCCATTCTGATCAGGGCCCTGCGTTCGCCTCTAAGGCTTACAAGGAGGCTATGAGAAATTTGGGGGTCCTAGTCAAATTTTCGTCCCCCTACCGACCTGAGGGTAATAGTGTGGTGGAGCGAATGAACCGTGACTTAAAGCAATCATTGACAGCACGTGTTTTAGGCACAGGCCGGAACTGGCTAGCCCATTTGTATAACGTCCAACGTGCACTTAATAATCTCCCTAGAAGGTCTCTGGGTGGGCGGACCCCGTACATGATGCTCTTCGGAATCAGAATGTTTGTCCCAGACCTTGATGGTCTAGACATGGCGGCGTCGACCGCACCCTTTGACGTAGATGATCACTGTGCTGTTTTACAGACTCTACAAGAAGCAAGAGACACTCTTTCGAAGGAACACTTGCCCTCCACATCTGAAGCTGAAGTTCAGGTTCCGGTAGTCGGCTGGCTACCCAGAGTTGGAGACCTGGTCCGTGAGAAGGTGGAGAACAAGAAGGAGTTCGGCCCCTCTTATCGTGCACCAGTTCCAGTGCTTGGAGTGCAGGGTACAAGAACAGTCATTTTACCTCCACTTCCTGGTCGCAAAGAAAACAGGTACATCTCTATTGACAATGTCAAACTTCAGCGAGTGGCCGATACTTCTTAGTATGACTCCAGCAGTTTCATGCCAGACGATGCAAAGAAATTCAATGTTAACTCTTGCTTCTAACACCTTGCCTGAGGTTGCCATCGAGATGCAATCTGTTACTGATCCCTTGTTAATACCATCGGCTGGTGGTTTGCCCGAAGAGACTGAGTACGCTTATCCTACACGTGGTCCCTCACCTGTTTTACAATCTACAGCACTTGGCCAGTCCCGTTTCTCCTTTGACACTAACTCATTACCCTCAAGCCCCCCATCAAACATTGCTGTTTTTTTCAGCTGGTTTAAGAGACATTTTTTGATTGCCCCTTGGACATACATCTGGTTGATACTTTTCACTATTTTTTTGTTTATGTCAATTCCAATCCAATCCAAAATTTCTTTATTTCGGCCGATTAGGCCATAAAAGATAGAATCACACAATACATTTAAAACATCACTAAAAATACAAGCATGATAAAAGCAGTAAAATCAATGTACAAATGTTACGGGCATCTAGAAAATGGAATTCATTAAACACCACAGTTCTTATTTATGTTAGACCTTATATGCCACATAGCCGTTAAAAATTTTGCAACTGCAAACACTATATGCGGATCAGTGTTCGTTTTCAGTATTCTGTACACCTGCTGATGACTCCTAACGCCCAGATTTCTGCATAGTGGGACTAGCCAGTATCTTCTTGGTCTATTGTAAGCTGGGCAAAAGAACAAAATGTGGGTTTCTACCTCATCATGGTTGCAGCACCCTGGTCAAATTTTATCATTCTTTATTGTCCAGTTGTGGGTAAAAGTTTTAATAGGGAGAGTCCCTAGCCTCCATTGTATAAACAATTTTCTAGATAGGATGGGAAAAATAATGTCCATAAATCCCTCAAACTGATAATGGTCCTTGAAAGTCAAAAATCGGTCAGTCAAGGACCCTTTGTTAGATGCCGAGACCAGGGAGGCATAACGTTGTTCCCTATATATACCCACAAGGCGTTTGCGGGAGACCCCAAGGCAGCCTTGCTCTGGCGAGTCCCATAGTTCGTGGAGTCCCAGCCTATAGAGTTCTTTCTTTATCGAGGCTAGCCAGGTAATTTTGTCGCAGGAGTTCAAAATCATAACATGTACAAGCTCTTGCCTATAGTGTAGAAGCTCAGCAGTGGACCAGAGCCTATGCCAGAACCTTAGTGGCATAAGTTCCAGGTCCTCTTTTATAGAGGGTAAACCCATATCCATTCTTAGAGGAAGAAGGGGTGTGCCTCGGGGGAGGGCCAGGAGACGTCTTAAAAAATTGTTTTCTGCATTAATAAGAGTTGGAGACCTGGTCCGTGAGAAGGTGGAGAACAAGAAGGAGTTCGGCCCCTCTTATCGTGCACCAGTTCCAGTGCTTGGAGTGCAGGGTACAAGAACAGTCATTTTACCTCCACTTCCTGGTCGCAAAGAAAACAGGTACATCTCTATTGACAATGTCAAACTTCAGCGAGTGGCCGATACTTCTTAGTATGACTCCAGCAGTTTCATGCCAGACGATGCAAAGAAATTCAATGTTAACTCTTGCTTCTAACACCTTGCCTGAGGTTGCCATCGAGATGCAATCTGTTACTGATCCCTTGTTAATACCATCGGCTGGTGGTTTGCCCGAAGAGACTGAGTACGCTTATCCTACACGTGGTCCCTCACCTGTTTTACAATCTACAGCACTTGGCCAGTCCCGTTTCTCCTTTGACACTAACTCATTACCCTCAAGCCCCCCATCAAACATTGCTGTTTTTTTCAGCTGGTTTAAGAGACATTTTTTGATTGCCCCTTGGACATACATCTGGTTGATACTTTTCACTATTTTTTTGTTTATGTCAATTGGATTTGTAATAGTTTTTTTCCGTCTTGTGGATGGCCACTATCTGAGTGAGAGATCGACAATTAGACTTATCAATGGAACTTTGGCCCCCCACTCCTCGTCCCACATCATGAAGAGGGACCAGACTTCTGTGAATATTACTGCCTGGCCCGTCTTGGATGGAATCGCATGGGATGCTGTTAAATTCCAAATTCATGGGCCTACAGAGGTCATTAATGTACCTAATGTATTTCGTGTTTCTATGGGTGATGTGGTTAGGCAGAACCGACGTTCTGATGATTGGGATGTACACGCCATTGAATCACTGTTCTCTGATTTGAAATATTATGCCGCTTTTGATGCTGAAGATTTATATGAAAATGCGGCTAATTATGCAGAACAGTATTGTTTTCAACATTATGGCAATCACTTCCTGCATAAAGCAAATACATTTAGAAATTTTGTAAATTTTACCCAATGGGAACACTGTCCTACTCCCGAATTCGGAAGTTCACACACCCTAGTTAATAAGTATTCTTATTTCACCGCCTTCAGTGTTTCCGACCCGGCAGCGTTTTATTTTAAGGTGCTGCCTGAGTCTGCCGCAAAGGTTAGACTGACACACACAAAGTTACTTTATTCCAAGTCCTTTATGGACGAGTTGTCAATCAAAGGTTATGATGTATGGAAGGCTACTATTGATCTAAAGTCGGTTTGGGGTTCCAAGCCGTGGCAGGTACAGGGTACAGAGGCTTTACATCGTGCCTGTCTTATACCAAATCATATTTTATTTTTGAATTCATCCATCTTCCAAACCACCTGTTTTGGATTGGCTACTGCTAAACAATTAAAGACACTTTCTGTGCCGGATTTGGGTGCTTATCCCAATTGGGATAACCACACAGATCTATCCCTTGCTGCTTTGCAATCCTTAGTTTCAAATACATCTTTCAATATTTCGAAATTTAATAGTGAGGGTTGGTTAGTTTGGCAAAGCAGTTCAGATACCTGTCAACGTCGTTTTCTGGGACTGAAACCGGGGTATACTCGGGAACGCGTGGACCCTCGGTTTGAGTCGTCACATACTGTAACTACATACTCTGTGGGCAAGTTGTGTCAATCTTGGTTGCGGCATTCCACCTTGGCGTCTGTCAAAGTTCATTTATCACAATTACATGACAAAATAGATTTGAATGATTTTGTTAAAGGTCCTGTGGGTGGCAGAACCAAAAGGTGGGCGTATGCTATTTACAACGAAGTCTGGAAGTTGTCGCAGATTGAGGCGGCTTCCAGATTGCGAGCTATTGACCAAGCAAACATGGAGAAGGTTTTAGCCGTTATAGATAATAGCATTAACACTCTCTCTTCAAGAATGTATACATTAGATAATATTGTTTCTTCTGTTGTTGATATTGTGCATGATGATATGTCTGTGTTATATCATGGTCAAAACCAGTTGCGTTCTGTTATGCAGTTTGCATGGACATTGCAGACGTTAAAGGCGGGGAGAGTCCCTTGGGACTATCTTAACACTACATCGTTATTTCTTCCCTTTAACCTTACTGACAAGCAGCGATTTATGTCCATGAAGGATGCTACATATTCATTGTTACATATTGAAAAATTAGAACCATTGCCTTTTTCTGTAGCGGAGACCAATTCAGCTACGTGGTTAGTCCACGGATTGATAACTCTCCCTTTCGCGCTTTTTAAGTTCACTTCTTGTATGAAACATTATGCTTTGGGTAGATATGAACTGCTGGGCACCGCTTTCATACATGAGGTTTGGTCCCTCCCCTTTACGTATAGATGTACTAGGGAAGGCACTGAGGTTTATTTGAAAGGCGAGGAATGTACCACGACACCGGATCATTCCTTGGTATGTAGGCACATTCAATTACACGGCGCATGCAATGTACAAGCTCCGAATTTGGCCTGCGTCCTGCGAGGTGTCCCGGTGCCCGTGATTACGCCTTCTTTCACGCTGCTTGCAAACGGTAGTTATTTGATTTTGAATAATGAAGCTTGCTGCGGGATGTTAGTGGGAATCCCGTACATAGTAACTGTCTCGCAGAAAGTAGTCTGCTGCAATAATGTTCTCTTTCCACCCCCGCATGGGCGGCTGGATGTTTCCATCTGGCCTTCGATTCCAACCTTGAAAGCAGAGTTCAACAAGTTGAGCAGAATAAGAGCCCTATTGTCCCAAAAAGAGGTGCCTTTGACTTCCTCTCGTGAAACATTTGTCCTTCACGTTGCTAATACGCGCACTGAGGTACAGGCGCTTCTGAATACTGACCTCCCCCTGCATTTCGGCTCTTTGATCCAAACTATCTTCAATGCCTCGTCCACTACCGGCCTGGCTCATTTTTTTAAACTTGTGGGCTCGGGTCTCGTGACCTCTTTCCAAACTGTTTTTGGTGTGATTCCGGCATTTTTTCATTCACTTTTCTCGAGCATCTTTGGAGGTGTTCCGCTGCTTCTGGCGCTAGTGGCGGGTGTGCTGCTTTTCCTTTTCATACTACGGAATGGCTGCTCCTTCTGTGCCACACGTGCACCTGTCCCGCCTGCATCTTCTTCGGGATAGGATGCTTGACTTTTATGGAGCTCTGCCATTGGCGACCTTAAGCCTGGCATATGGATTATCCTTCAGGTATTCCTATTTCACCTGCGTGCAACCTGTGTTTCACTGCCTGGATTGTCCCTTTGAATGGCCTTTGGATTTGTGCTTGACCAACCTGGTGTCTCCGGTGCCGGATTTCGATCGACTGATGAGGCCCTTAGTGTCTCACGAGTTGGCCTGTTCTGGTGTCCGGATTATGGCCTGTGGCGCAGCACATGGGATCCTGGGTAATTGGGACATCTCTACAGCTGCCTCCAACTTCTTGGCTATGAGCTATTTGGAGGAACATGCCGGGTGCCCTCTGATCGTGCTGGAGGCTCCGATGATTGAAGAACACGTATGTTCCTTTTCGTTGATGGATTGGATGGCTGAGACTTTCAGTGGCCCTGCAAATGATTTTTTGTTGGAGGCAGTTGCCACGTATGCTGCCTATACATTCATGGATTGACTGCACTGTCGTCCTTTGCGCCTGTGCCCCTGGACAGCAGCCTGCCGCAGCATTGACTTTTTTCTTTCTCTGCTTTTTTCTCCCTGATGGTTGTTTTGAGTTTTTTTTTTTTTTAACTTATATTTTTTTACGGTCACCACTGTTCCCCGTTTTTTTTATTTATTTTTTTTCGTTTCAGATTTCAGCGCATTCTGACCCTTTGGATTGGTTACGCCTTGTTCTGCTCTGTCGAACCTGAACTCTGCGTTCTCTCTTTTCTTGCCTACTAAATAGTGCTTCGATCAAGGGGGCGTGTAGTGAGTTCTCTCTGAATACGTACATGCATTGTTAAGTTAGCATAATCACGTTAAATGTTAGAAAGCCATCTTTTTGCTTTTGCACACGACACTGCGTTTACATGTTATTTCTTAAACAAATTGCTGACTCGAGACTTGCTTCACACAAGAGCAATCTGTTGGTACCATCCCAAGCTCTGCGCAGCGACCTTGGTCTGTACATGGTGTGACAAACAGTCTGGATTATTACACAATGCATGTTTTCCACTCTAGGTTGATCGGCCCACTATTTAGCCATAACACACGCGCAGCTGCAAATACCTGAAAGTTGGTGCTTTTAATATCACAGACATCATGTTTATTATTCAGACCGAAGACGAGCCTTCCTGCGAGAAGTCTCCTGATGCTCCTGTGATGTGATTTCACTAAGCTGATCTTTGAGGTATGGGGTCCCCTATTCAAGCCTAAGAGACCTTCTATTAGCATAATAATAATATTAGCTTATTAGTGAAGGGAAGGTGGTAGTATCCACTGTCATTATAATATGATCACTCCTTTTATATTCTATGGTATTGTAACTATGTTGCTGGTTTTGATATTAATCATTTGTCTGCTTGTATTAGCCAAAGTACTGCATCTTAGGACACGTGGTCTATAAAAATAAACCCCTTTTATGTACAACGTGTCTCTGTTGATTATTGTTGTGGACTGATGTGAGAATAATATACGAACAGGTATTTCCGATTCCCACCATTCCTGAGAGTACACTAAGTAGCTTGTTCTGGGTTGTCTATTCATTGGGATCTCTGAGCTAAATCTCGGATAACGAATGGGACACTTATGCTAGCCGGATACTGGGTTCTGGGTTCTGAGGTGAGTTTCTGGTACACCACAATTCCCTGAGGTCCTGGGGTTCTACGCATAGTTCTGTGTATCAGCAGAATCCCTGCAACAAAACAGGCAGGAAAGGTGCAAAGGGAACAGGGGTGCAGAACGAGGCAAGGGAGGTATAGAAAGAGAAAAGAGGGGTACAGAAAGAGGTAAGAGGGGTGCAGAAAGAAGCCAGTGAGGTGCAAAAAGAGGCAACAGAGGTGCAGAAAGATGCAAGAGAGGTGCAGAAACAAGCAAGAGAAGTACAGAAAGAGGCAAGAGGATTACTGAAAGAAGCAACAGAGGTGTGGAAAGAAGCAAGAGAAGTACAGAAAGAGGCAAGTGAGATGTAGAAAGAGGCAAGAGAGGTGCAGAAAATGGCACGACTACAGCAGAAAATGGCAAGAGGGATGCAAAAAAGGGAAGACAAGTGCAGAAAGAGACAACAGGGGAGCAGAAAGAGACATCAGGGGTGCAGAAAGACGCAAGAGAGGTACAGAAAGAGGCAATAGAAGTGCAGAAATAGGAGAGAGAATTACAGAAAGAAGCAAAAAAGGTGTACAAAGAGGCAAGAGGGGTGCAGAAAAAGGCAAGAGCAGTGAAGAAAGAACCAAGAGATGTGCAGAATGAGGCAAGAGAGATGCAGAAAGAGGAAAGAGGTGTGCTGTAAAAGGAAGAAGGGTACCGAAAGAAGCAAGAGAAGTGTAGAAAGAGGCAAGTGAGGGGCAGAAGGAGGCAAGATAACTGGGGAAAGAGGCAAGCGAGTTGCAGAAACAGGCAAATGGGTACAGAAAGAGGGAACAGGTATCCAGAGAGAGGCAAGAGAGGTGCAGAAAGAGGTAAGAGGGGTACTGAAAGAGGCACAAGGGATGCAGGAATTTGCAACAGAGGTGCAAAAAGAAGCAAGAGCAGTGCAGAAAGAAGCAAAAGAGGTGCAGGAAGAGGTAAGAGAACTGCAGAAAAAGGAAAGAGTGGTGCAGAAAGAGGCAAGAGAGGTGCATAAAAAGGTAAAGGGGTACTGAAAGAGGCAAGAGGGATGCAGGAAGAAGCAAGAGAAGTGCAGAAAGAAGCAACAGAGGTACGTAAAGAGACAAGAGGGGTGCAGAAGGAGGCAAGAGAAGTGCAGAAATAACCAACAAAGGTCCAAAAAGAAGCAAGAGGGGTGCCGAAATAGAGAGGAGAGGTGCACAAAGAGGCAAGCAAGGTATAGAAGAGGCAAGATAAGTATATAAAGAGGCCAGAGAAGTAAAGAAAGAGGCACTTGAGGTGCAGGAAGAGGCAAGAGAGATACAGAAAGATGCAACGGAGGTATAGAAAGAGGCAAGTGAAGTTCAGAAAGAGGCAAGAGAAATGCACAAAGAGGCAAGATAGGTGCAGAAGGAAGAGAGGGAGGTGCAGAAAGAGGGAAGTCAGGTGCAGAAAGAGGCAACAGAGGTATAGAAAGAGGCAAGTGAAGTGCAGAAAGAGGCAAAAGAAATGCACAAAGAGGCAAGAGAAGAGCAGAAAGGGCAAGCGAGGTGTAGGACGAAGCAAGAGAAGTGCAGAAAGAGGCAAGTGAAGTGCAGAAAGAGGCAAGAGAGGTGCAGAAAGAGGCAACAGATCAGCAGAAAAAAGCAACAGAGGTGCAGAAAGAGGCAAGCTAGGTGAAGAAAGGGGCAAGAGAAGTGAAGAAAGCAAGTGAAGTGCAGAAAGAAGACAGTGAGGTACAGAAAGAGGAATAAAGGTATAGAAAGAAGCAAGAGAAATGCAGAAAGAGGCAAGAGAGAAGAGAGGTTTGTGCACCATTAGTACCAATTTAACACCCACATTTAGCAATAAGTAGCACATGACCATTCCAGCTTTGCAAAGGGCCTTCCACCATGCTGTAACACGTGGCACTGAATTTTTGGGAGCATTTGAGCTGTTTGAGCTCGAGACAAGGCTTTTTTGTTCAAATCTGCAGATTAGGCAGCAGATGATGGAATATTTGGCGAATGCCGAAAATGTTTAATTATGTGAAAATTGATGCAGCCGAACAGTCACATAATTCCAGTGGCCCTTCTCATACCTCCAACTAGGTCCATAAATACCCCTCAGTGGTTCCTTTTTTGTGTCTCATTGAGTTTATAGTTTAGCTTCTATGGAAATGAGGAAGACTAAACCTGAGGTTACCACTCCACAACATAGACCACATAATTACTCTCCAAAACACATAATCCCACTCCACATAATTCCTATACACTAAATACCACATACTTTCTATTCACATCATTTCACTGCACACCATACCACATAATTTCACTACACACAACGTACATCCACTCTACACCAAAAAACATTAGTAAAAATCTTTTCAATCTACAACGCCAATAGCTCTAACTCTCACAAATGCAAGACCTATTACATTACAAATGCTTCTGTAACTGGTAGTCACGTTTGCAGAGTGATGCAGAAAGGGTGCTGGGCCTCTGACCAGCGCTCAGGAATTCAGCTGCATAGGACTTACTGGAGGTACCAGGAGGGCTTCTTGGCCCCCAAAGTCCTTCAGGAGTAAATTGGACTTCATCCCCCAACCAGTACTTTGCCAGGAGGCAAGTTTGCAGAGTGGTGGAGAAAGGGGGCGTGGCCTATGAATACCTCTTAGCAATCCCGTTGTGTGGGACTTACTGGAGGTAACGGGAGGGGTAGTTGGCCCCCAAGGACATCCATTGGGGCCAACTACCCCTCCTATTACCTCAAGTAAGTCCCACACAGCAGGATTGCTAAGTTCTCGTAGCAGGCCACGCCCCCTTTGCCCACCACTCTGCTGTCAGAACTCCACAAGTCTTACCTTGTGTGCTAACGGAGCGATCTCGCAGGGATGACGTGAACAACCTCCACAGTCCCCCATCTTTCCCCAGCAAAGGAGTGTATACTGACCACGGCAAAACTGGGACCGGGGGAAGGAGTTCTAATAGTGTTGGATGGAGACACCTTACTTGAAGACCTGGTTGGTATTCCTACCAATGCTGAGGGGACTCTCCTGGGGATCACCGGCTGGAGACGTAAGGATGAGCAGAGATGAGAGGTCTTCTGGTGGAGGAGAATAGGATAAACATGAGGGTAGCTTTGGAACTCTCCTGTTCCTGCGTAAACAGAAGAAAGCAACACCAGCGCTTTTGCGCGAGTGTAAGCGAAAGTAAGGCAGCAACGCGCTCCTGCTCTGCTGGTAAGGCAATGAAACACAAGCGCTCCTGCGTGAGTGTAAGGGAAAGTAAGGCAACAGCATGCTTCTGCGCTGCTGGTAAGGCAATGAAACACAAGTGCACCTGCACTTGTGTAAGGGAAAGAAATAATGCTGCTAAGCGCACCTGCGTGTACCACAAAGGAGAGAAAAACAAAGTATAAGCGGCAATTCGATCACGCATTCCAGTGCGTGTCGCAAGAGGAAAACAACAAGGGCACTCATGGGCTGTGGCAGACAAGGGTCAATGCGACTACGCGCTCCTGTGCATGTCGTAAGGGGAAGGAAGCAACGCGCTCCTATGCTTGCTAAGAAGGTAAAGAGACACAAGCACTCTTGTGCGAGTGTAAAGGGAAGATGAATGCTGCTATGCGCTCCTGCGCTGTTGCGGGACAAGGGTGTATGCGACCACGCACTCCTCTGCATGTCGCAAGGGGAAGGCAGCAACGTGCCCCTGATCTTGCTGAGAAAGCAAAGAAACACAAGCGCTCCTCTGTGAATGTAATGGGAATATGAATACTGCGACGCGCTCCTGCCCTGTAGCGGTACAGGGTCAACGCGACCATGCGCTCCTGTGCATGTTGCAAAGGATAGTCTGTTCTCAACAGTGTAGGAGGATTTCTCCGACGTGAAAGGCAGCAGCATGGACCCGGGCGTGGTTCAGTATTGAAGCACTGTTGGGTTGAGCACCGCGGTCTTAAATGCGCTCTCACCCGTATCACCTGACCTGATGCACTTCCTGGCTGGAAGACTATACCGCTAACTGGTCCTGTAGTGCTTATTAAAGCTCACCCAATGCAGACCAGATAACCAATCATGCACACCATACAGACCTGCCCAGAGCAGAACCATGACAGTACCCTCTACCCAAGGCAGTACCCATACCTACACAGGGTTGGCAGGGTGTGGTTTGAAAGGATGCCGTGCATGGAAGGCACAAACCAACAAGGGAGCATGGCGCACATGGGACAAGTGTTCCCAGGATCTTTCCTCCGGCTCATACCCCTTCCAGTCCACCAGATAGAAAAGCCTCCTCCTAGTCCTACGGGAATCAAGGACAGCTCTCACCTCGTATTCTTTGTGATCGTCCTTGAGTATAGGAGGTGGAGGGGACACTACACAGCCTTCAGGACGGGCAGGACATAGGAGAGACACATGGAACACCGGGTGCATTTTAATTTGCGATGGCAAGGTGAGCCTCACTGACTTTATCAATGGGGTAAGGGCCTCCGTATTGAGGAAGCAATTGTTTGGGTCCGTGTACATTAAGGTTTTATATTGATACCCACACCTTTTCCCCCGCTTTGTAGTCGGGTTCTGCTTGTCTGTGTGCATCAGCAAATTGTTTGTGGCTTTCCTTGGCCTTGGCGAGTTCAAAACGTGCTTGCTGCCACAGATCCTGTAGAAGGGAATGGTACTCCTGCACAGTGGGTATGTGTTAGACCTGGCACCTTGGCGTGGGTCTCCCTTCCATTTTTGCTGTTGCCTCATGTGTTTTTGCTGGTGTTAGATGCTTTGGGCACTGTGGCACTGCTGTCTAGTGCCACAGTGCAAGTGCTCCCTATTGTAATTTTATGTATGAATTAGTGATTGCATGATTGGTGGGTGTGGTTTACCTGTCAGATCCTAGTACAGTGCACCAGGAGTGCCCAGTGCTGGTAATCCAAACACCGCTGGTGGGCTTGCAGCACTGGTTGTGCCATCCACAGAAGCAGCCTGTAAACGTGTGTCTAAGGCCTGCCATTGCAGAGCCTGCATGGAGTCTGGTACTGTCATGCTGACTGGGCAAGTGCACCCACTTGTCAGTCCCTAAACCTTCCTTTTCTTCATATCAGACACCCCTATGGTAGGCCCAAGGGCAGGGTGTATTGTAAGTATAAGATAGGACAAGCCCTGATGAGTGTGGCATGTCCTAATAGTGAATTACAGCCAATTTTGTGTTTCACTATTGCAAGGCTACCATGGTAGAAATTCGAATTTAGTATGCCTGAACTCAGAGTGATCTAGGTTTAGGGACTTGTCAGTCCCTAAACCTTCCTTTTCTTCATATCCGACACCCCTATGGTAGGCCCAAGGGCAGGGTGTATTGTAAGTATAAGATAGGACAAGCCCTGATGAGTGTGGCATGGCCTAATAGTGAATTACAGCCAATTTTGTTTTTCACTATTGCAAGGCTACCATGGTAGAAATTCGAATTTAGTATGCCTGAACTCAGAGTGATCTAGGTTTAGGGACTTGTCAGTCCCTAAACCTTCCTTTTCTTCATATCCGACACCCCTATGGTAGGCCCAAGGGCAGGGTGTATTGTAAGTATAAGATAGGACAAGCCCTGATGAGTGTGGCATGTTCTAATAGTGAATTACAGCCAATTTTGTTTTTCACTATTGCAAGGCTACCATGGTAGAAATTCGAATTTAGTATGCCTGAACTCAGAGTGATCAAATACATATTTTAGTGAAGTTGGTTTTAATATTCTGTGTTTGAAAATACCACTTTTAGGAAGTAGGTATTTTCTTGTGTAACCCTCCAAACCTGCCTCTGCTAGGTTGTGTATTCCTTGTCTGGAGTTTGAGTGACAGGGCTGGGGGATTCCTGGAGACAGGGTGAGTCAGCCCAGTGGTGAATAGAGAGATCTGCATCTAGATGGGAGGGAGGAGTTGCACCTGGGACCTGAATAGGGCTGTGCCTTCCCTCCACAATGCTGGCTCCACCTCCTGTGGTGTGTCTGATGTCTCTGCCCGGCTCTCTGAAAGGAAAGAAAGAGTCATGTAAACAAAGTGCTCCAGGACTGACCAGAACTGGTTTGGACTAGGCAAAGGCCTCTCTGCCTTCAGAGAACAAAGAGAAACTGGGGAGAGACTGTCCCTAAGCTGGAGTGCTGCTTGGGGGATTGGCCTGCAGTGGTTGCCTGACTGCCAAAGAAAGGAGAAAGGACTTTGTGTGAATTTTCATTCAACTTGTGAAGGATCTCCAAGGCCTTGGAAAAGAGCTTGCCTCCTGCTGAAGTCTCAGGGACAACAGACTTCACCCCCAAGCTCCCCAAGAGTTCTTTAGAAGTGCCTGCAGTTGTTTGAGCCTTCTGAGGGACTGCGTTTCGCAAGGAGCTGGAAGCGTCTTGCAACGAAGAAGAAGCGTGTCGCCGTCGCAGCCGCTGCCGTCGCATCACGGATGTTGTCGCTGTAGCTGTCGCATTGCACCGCATCACGAGAAGCGTCTCGCAACGAAGAAGAAGCGTGTCGCAGCCACTGCCGTCACATCACAGAACAAGGGTGTCGCCGCTGTAGCTGTCGCATTGCACCGCAGAAACGCTTGCATCCACGGAGAAGCGCGCCGCCGTTGGAGCCGCTGTCGTCGCATCACTAAACAAGGGTGTCGCCGCTGCAGCTGTCGCATCGAACTGAAGCGTCTCGCATCATCGGAGAAGAGTGTCGCCGCCAAAGCCGCAGTCATCGCATCACGGAACAAGGGTGTCACCGCTGCAGCTGACGCATCGAGTCAAAACTTCTCGCAACATCAGAGAAGCGTGCCGCATCAAGAAGGAGACAACATCTTTATTTCTTTGCAGCAAAATTTCATCGCATCACGGCGTTGCTCACCACATCGCCAAGGAAGCGCAGTAAGGAATCAACGTATCACCATCTTTGCAACACTTTCGCTGCCCTGCGTGATGCATCTAAAGATACATTGACTCAAAGTGTCGCATTTTAAGATCTAAAAAGAACTAAGCCAATTCTACTATTTTTAAGTAACAGTATTGTGGATTTTGGTTGTTTATGGTCTTGTGTTAAATCTATATAAACAATACTTCTTTTTTATATAAAACTGGTGTGGTGTCCATCTGTAATGTTGTCACTGGATTACTGTATGTGTTCACAACTGCTTTACACACTGCCTCTGAGATAAGCCTGTCTGCTCGTGCCAAGCTACCAAGGGGGTGAGCAGGGGTTATTTTAGGAGTGCACCCCCTTTCCCTGACTACACGCAAGGGTCCCTGTTTGTCACAGGTACCTGCCTATGCCAACTAGAGACCCACAAATCTAACAGTTTGTGATTGGTTTGCTGCTTTTCCCATGGCTCTGATCGTGGATGTCGGCCTTGAAGGCAAAAGACAGGCGACATTCCCATGGACGTGTGTTTGTTGTTAATGTACGCAAACTCCCCCATCCAGAGCACCTCTAAACATTCATTTTTTTATGGACAACAGCAAATAACAAAGGTATTGTTCCATGGTCTGGTTTGTTCTTTCCGCCTGTCCATCAGTTTGCAGATGATACACTGACGAAAGACGTACTTCCATTCCCATATTTTTGTACACCTCACCCCAGAACCTGGATACAAACTGGGAGCCCCTATCTGTGATCAGCATTGAGGGCAATCCATGCAACCGTACCACGCTGTGTGCGAAGATCAAAGCCAGCTCGATCGCTGGCGGCAGCTTCCTCAAAGGCACGAAATGTGTGATTTTCGGCAGATGATCCACAATGGTGAGGATGGTGGTAAAGCCCATCTTGGTCCTGGGTAATTGAACAACGAAGTCCATTGACACAGTATGCCATGGATAAGGAGGTACAAGAATAGGGTTTAGTAACCCTTTAATAACCCTAGCGTGGGTCTGGACTGGGTCTTTCCCTGAGCACAGATGGAACAAAGGGCTATATTGGAGTGAGCGTCGGTGTCCATGGACGGCCACCAAAAGTGTCTATGTAAGAGGTCCATGGTCTTATGGTATTCTGGGTTGATAGATAGGAGATGGTCATGGCACATGTACAGAGCCTGTTGTCGATGGTCTTCCAAAGGGAGGTAGTATCGGTCTTCTCTGTAAAGATAACTGTCTCTTGCAGTGATTCCTGTGAGTCCATTGACCCATTCATCGGGGTGTTTTTGTTTTAGATGTTCGTGTAACCGGGATAGGAAGGAGGAGGAAATATTCACCCCTTGAAAACAATGTTCAGGGAGGATGGACACAGGTTCAGCTTTGGTTGCTTCTACTTTGGTTTCGTCCAACCTGGATAGGGCATCATCTCTAGTTTTTTCTGGGCGATATGTGATCAAGAAATCGTACTCATTGAAGAACAGGGTCCACCTCAGTTGTCTGTAAGTAAGACCTCTAGCAGAGCGGAGGTACTGTAGATTCCTGTGGTCGGTATATATAGTTACTGGGTGCCGAGCATCCTTGAGATAATGATGCCATTCTTCAAATGTTGCCTTGATGGCTAGTAGTTCATGGTCATAAATGGTATAGTTGCGTTCCGCTGGTATCTGTTTCCCGGAGTACAAGGCCACAGGATGTAACAGACCTGTTTCAATATTACATTGCAACAACACACCCCCCAAGGCGTTCTGTGAGGCATTGGCTTCTACTATGAAGGGTTGCTCAGAGTCTGGGTGCCTCAAGACAGGGGGGCTAGTAAACCTTCTCTTCAGGTCCTGAAATGCCTTTTTGGCATTGGAGTCCCACCAGAACTTTACCCCCTTGTGCAGTAGGCTTGTGATGGGATTAATGATGCTTGAAAATCCTCTGATAAAGCGTCTGTAGTAGTTGGCAAACTCCAGAAATCTTTGAACCTGTTTGAAAGAACAAGGCAATGGCCATTGCAGCATCGCTTTGACTTTTCTGGTGTCCATTTTTACCCCTGTAGGTGTTAGGATGTGTCCCAGGAATTCGACCATGGTAGTGTGGAACACACTTTTTTCCAACTTGACATAGAGGCCATGAAGTTGTAGTTGTTGCAGGATGGCACGTACGTGGCTGATGTGCTAGGGGACATCCTTGGAATAAATCAGGATGTCGTCGATGTAGACGACACAGAAATGATCGATGTATTCCTTAGTACCTCGTCAATTAAGTACTGGAAGGCTGCCGGGGCGTTGCAGAGTCCGAAGGGCATGACCTGGAACTCAAACAGACCATATTTTGTTCGGAACGCAGTCTTCCACTTATCTCCTTCCCGGACGCTAATGAGATGGTAAGCTCCACGCAGGTCCAGTTTAGTATAGATGGTAATATCAAAATGGGGTAACCCAGTATCCCTCAGAACCTGGGCGGATAATCAAAATATTACAAACGGTTCTGTCGGGTAAACAATATTGCTTCAAGAAAAATCATCATTTTTATGCATATACGAACACACATAGAGACCATAAGTAATTTTTTAAGAGGCTTTATGAATTGCATCATTCATAAACAACTAAAGGCAATGGCTGTCAATTGTAAAACGTAATTGCGACAAAGTGGCATGAAGTGACATAAAGTGCTCAGTGCTCTGGTGAAAAGTGCGTAATATATACAGTGTAATTTTTGCAGGATACGAATAATTTGCAAAGGTCAGTCAAGATAGCGTGGTTCGCTAGTCAAAGCGGGTCTTCATCAGGACAGACCTCGCGAATGACAGGACGTTTGCCTGCGCGCCTCTGATCGTACATGAATTACAGAAACTAGATGTAAATCATTCATCTGAATACCAAACTCCCGCAAAGGACGATCCTTTTCCCTACGCGGACACGTTCCAATTTTGAACGGAACTCACGCAGACTTCCAAGGAGAACAGGATACCACTGCTCTTGCCTCTCCATTTCACATCGCCCCTCAAGGAACATTGGGTTTGCGTAATTTGGCTGTCTATCCCCGTCCTGATGAAGACCCGCTTTGACTAGCGAACCACGCTATCTTGGGTCGAAACGTCGACACTTATTGAAGGATCAGTTGAAATACTCTGCACAAAAGACTGATTTAATCGACTTGCAGTTTGTTTTGATCATTCGCTCAGACTGACCTTTGCAAATTATTCGTATCCTGCAAAAATTACACTGTATATATTACGCACTTTTCACCAGAGCACTGAGCACTTTATGTCACTTCATGCCACTTTGTCGCAATTACGTTTTACAATTGACAGCCATTGCCTTTAGTTGTTTATGAATGATGCAATTCATAAAGCCTCTTAAAAAATTACTTATGGTCTCTATGTGTGTTCGTATATGCATAAAAATGATGATTTTTCTTGAAGCAATATTGTTTACCCGACAGAACCGTTTGTAATATTTTAGTATAGATGGTGGCATTTTTCATTTGATCCAATAGTTTGGATATGAGTGGCAAGGGATACAGTTTTTTTTGGGTATGGTGTTCATGGCCCTATAATATATACACGTTCTCAGGTATCCCTCCTCTTTTGCCACGAAAAAGAGGGAAGAAGAGACAGGTGCTTTGGAGTGGCGTATGAAACCGTTTTGTAGGAATTCGTCCAAATAGACGTGTAAGTGGTGGTTTTCATTCTCCGTGAGAGAGTAGACGCGGCTACATGGGAGAGTGGAACCGGGGATGAGGTCCATCCTACAATCGGAAGAGCGATGAGTAGCCCTCTTCTTGTCAAACACAGAGGCCAGATCTGCATACCCCTCAGGAACACTCCCTTGAGTGACCGTACCCATCCCCGTTAGAGGCACAGCGCAGACTCGTATCTCCGTCAACCGGATATGTTCGCCTGTGGATAGCAGGCAGACTTGCAATGAGGGGAGTCCACTGTCATGATCCATTTTACCCAGTTGATGTGTGGGTTGTGGTTCACCAGCCAGGGAAGACGCAAGATAAATGCAAAGAAATGGCATGAAACACACCCAACAGTGGAGCCCTCTATTGACCAGCACCTAAGCTGCTATCCCTTCCATATTTATATCCCTATGTAGTTACTAGGGGTATGTGTGCATGCTGAATCGCACCCACTGATACAATGCAAGTCCAAACGGACCTAACAGTTTTAAAACATAAGCACAGGTGCACCACACATCGAAAAAACGGGAAAGATAATAATACAATTCATTCCCCACATCGAGATTATTCAAAAAAAGTTCATTTTTATTCAAAGATTTACAGTAGTTGTCTCATTTTCAAAACACAAAATTGTAAATACAATTTGATCTTGACAACACAGCCGACGCGTTTCGTCCTTGAAGCGGACTTCTTCAGGGTGTGTAAAAAGGTGCACGAACTAATCAATCCTATTCTGTATAGATAGAAACAGTGCCAGATCCGAAAACTCCGTAGAGAATTTCCCTGGTTTCTTATGTTTGCTGAAATTATATTTGAGCGTGATATTCTATAGGATCATCATAAATTTAAACGGATGACCAAGTCACGTCATTTCAAGTGTTTTCGAGTCTTTTCTTGTTGTGTGAAACGTATAATAACAATCTTCACAGTCAATATGCGGCTGTGACGAGCTCCCGATCCGGAAATAACGGCTGGCGGGCAATGAGGAAAATAGCAAGTAAGCCTGAACTGAGGCGCATCAATGACGTCAAAGGTGATGGATTCTGTGTGCCCGTTCCCACACGTCATCTACATGGTTTATGTTTGGAAACGTATAAGCCCAGAGGTTAAGTCAGTGCCGTCCACTGCCTTCACAATTTCATGTTTTTTTTTGGTCATGGTAGATATGTCCAAACCATCCATGTACTGGGTGTCAATGAAGTTCCCCGCACCACCAGAGTCGATGAGGGCTGTGACCGTCCATGTCTGGCCCGTCTGTGACTGTAACGATACTGCTATACCCATATGTCGGATGTTGTTAAGGAGTTTGGAAATAGGGGTCTGCATGGATGAAGAACCCAGTAGACCAACCCCTCTACCTACTGAGTTACATCATTTCCCACTCCATCTCCTCGTGTTATGGAAAGAGCATATGGTTTGTTCGATCTGGTCTTGGCTAGTTTCACTGGACACTCACTGACAAAATATCCGCTTTTGCCGCAATACAGGCACAGGTTCTGTTTTCGCCTTATTTCTTTTTCTTCTCGGGATAAGGGACCACGGATTCCGCCTATTTGAATTGGTTCAGGTGACTCAGGTACTCTCACCGGCTTGTTCCTGGGTTTGTCTCTGAATGCAATGAACCTGGAGTCATTGCCTTTGGACTTCTGGTTTTCTGCTGCAGCAGTCTGTAGTTCATTTTGACCACCAAGTCGATGAAGGATCCGATGTCCTCCGGGGGTTCGGACATTTGTGAAGTAAGATCCTTGACTTCATTGCGTAATCCTCTGTAGAAGACGGATATCATTTTGTATTCAGGCCATTTGGCCTCGATAACCAGTCTATTGAAAGTGGTAATGTAATGTAGCAGATCAGACGAGCCTTGTTTAAGGTTGAGGAGTTGGTTGTCTGTAGCTTGTACAAACGTATGGTGGGCGAACATCCTTCGTAGGGTTTCCTTAAAGACAGGGAGGCTATACAGCATGGGTTTGTTGTTTGCAACCAATGCCATTGACCACTGGGCGGCATCTGCTCCAAGATCGGACAGGACGAACGCAACTTTGGAGGCGTCACCTGGGAAGGCAGATGCACGCGTCATGAAGTGCAAGTGGCATTGATTGAGGAAGATGCTGTATTTGGAGCTCTCGCCATAAAAGCGTTCTGGGCAGCTAACTGGACTGGGTGTGGTGCTATTACTTGTATGGGAGGATTAGAGCCGTGAGATGCGGGTAAGGAACCCCCAGGATTGAATAAGGGGGGGGTCATAAAACACCCTCCTTTTTGGCTCCATCAGCAGGGTCCGGACCCCAAGCCCCTGACTGTCCAATGGCTTTCTGGCCCTGCAAGGTTGTGATATCCTTGCGTAGGTTTAGGTTTTCTGCCTGCATGTAGGTCAACATGGCTGCCATGTCCTGCAGGGAGATGTCGGGGTTGCTCATGATGTTCGGGCGAGATTTAAAGTGTGGGCTTCAAATTCTGTCAGAACTCCACAGATCTTAACTTGTGTACTTATGAAGCGATCTCGCAGGGATGTCGTGAACAACCTCCACAGACCCCCACCTTTCCCTAGCAAAGGAGTGTATACTGACCAGGGCAAAGATGGGAAATGGGGAAGGAGTTCTGATGCCGTTGGCTGAAGACGCCTTACTTGAAGACCTCGTTGGTATTCCTACCATTGCTGAGAGGACTTTCCTAGGGATCACCGGCTTGAGAAGTATGGATGAGCAGAGATGAGAGGTCTTCCGTGGGAGGGGAATAGGACAAACAGGAAGGTAGGTTGGGAAATCTCCTGTTCCTACATAAACAGTAGAAAGCAACACCAGCTCTCCTGCTTGAGTGTAAGGGAAAGTAAAGCGGCAATGCACTCCTGCGCTGCTGGTAAGGCAATGAAACACAAGGGCTCCTGCGCTAGTGTAAGGGAAAGTAAGGCAACAGTGTGCTCCTGCACTGCTGGTAAGGCAATGAAACACAAGGGCTCCTGCGCTAGTGTAAGGGAAAGAAATAATGCTGTTAAGCGCTCCTGCACGTACCACAAAGGAAAGAAAAACAAAGTATAGGCAGCAATGCGATCACGCGTACCTGTGCCTGTCACAAAACAACAAGGGCCCTCCTGCGCTATAGCAGACAAGGGGCTATGTGACCATGCGCTCCTGTGCATGTCGCAGGGGGAAGGCAGCAATGCGCTCCTGAACTTGCTGAGGAAGCAAAGAAACACAAGCGCTCCTGCGTGAGTGTAAAGGGAATTTGAGTACTGCTATGCACTCCTGCGCTGTAGCGGGACAAGGTCAATGCGACCACGCACTCCTGTGTGTGTCGCAAAAGGTAGTCTGTTCTCAACAGTGTAGGAGTATTTCTCCAACATGGAAGGCAGCAGCATGGACCCGGGCATGGTTCAGTACTTGAAGCACCATTTGGTTGAGCACCGCGGTCTTAAATGCGGTCTCACCCGGTAGTGTTTATCACCTGACCTGATGCACTTTCTGGCTGGAAGGCTATACCGCTTACCAGTCCTGTGGTGCTTATGAAAACTCACCGAACGCAGACCAAATAACCAATCATGCACACCCTACGGACCTGCCCAGAGTGGAACCATGACATCTGCAAACACGGTCCCTGGCACACATTTGGATGGGGATGGAAGTATGCTTCGCTGCTAGGGGCCCTTAGGGGCCAACTAGCCTTCCTCTTACCTCCAATAAGCTCCAAACAGTGGGATTGTTGAGAGGTGGACACAGGCCACGCCCCCTTTCTCCACCACTCTGAAAATGCACCTCCTGGTGCGCTCTTGGTTGGGATAAAAAGTGCCCTGGCGTTTTGGGTTGGGGGATGAAGTCCCCTAGAGTTTTATGGGTCCTTAGGGGCCAACTAGCCCATCAGGTACCTCAGAAAAGCCACACACAGTGGGATTGCTGAGAGGTGGTCCGAGGCCATGCCCCTTTTTACACCACTCTCCAAATGCACCACTTGGCACATTGCTGGTGGGGCGATGAAGTCCACTTTACTCCTGAGGTCCTCAGGACACAAGAGAACCTCATCGCCCCACCAGCAATGCACCAAGAGGCATGTTTGCAGAGTGGTGCGAAAAGGGGCATAGCCTCGGACCACCTCTCAGCAATCCCATTGTCTGGGGCTTACTGGAGGTACCTGATGGGCTAGTTGGCCCCTAAGGACCCATGAGACTCTAGGGGACTTCATCCCCCAACCCAAAACGCCAGGAGACGCATTTGCAGAGTGGTGGAGGGAGGGAGGGTGGCCACCGGCAAGATGCTGGCTTCTGATTTCATTTTCTTTTTTATTAGGGGGCTGTGTGGCCCCTCTTCTCTTAATATTATTTGGGCCCTGGGGACCCCATCCCCGATGGGCTCTTTTGGGGGTAGGGAGCCACGTGGCCCCCCTCCTGAAGCCAATTATAGCCCCGGAGACCCCATCCCTCGGGTCCCGGCCTTATTTATTTTTATTTATTAATTTGAAATTACAAAAGGGAGGGGGCCATGTGGTCCCCCTTCCCTGGGCCACTTCCGGGCCTGGGGATCCCATCCCCAGAGCCTGGCCTCAGTGTTGGGGACTGTGGGGGGGGGAGCCCCAATGCCCCCACGGTCCTTGCCGGCTCCCTGCCTCCTGCAGGAGCCGGCATTGCTTTTCGGCAAGGAGAGCTGCTAACATGCAGCTCCCCTTGTCCAAAAGCAATTCTGGTTTGCTTTTCGGAAGCGAGAGCAGGTTTCCTGCTCTCGCTTTCAAGAAGCAAAGCAGTGTTTGCTATGGCAGGGCGATAGCCGTTCTCCTGCCCTGCCATAGCAAACGGCAATGTCTGGGGGTGGGCACCCCGGGAATTTGCAGGAGCTGGCCCTGGGGGGGTGGCAGCTCCTGCAAATCCACCCCAGCTGAGGGCCACAGCAGCTCGGAGGATGACTCCCTTGTGGAGGCGGGTGTCAGCTGCCACCAAACCCCAGCTAGTGAGGCTGTCCCGCCACCACCACCACCATCACCACCCTCCCATCGGCTCCCATCCCAGAGGTCGTGGAAGCTCCCGTGTTCAGAAGCATGTCTCCTTTGTGCCAGGCACCGCACCTCCTGCCCCTGTGTCCCTGCTGTCCTGAGTGTGGATTCTGTGGACTTGCTCCGACAGATCCATGTAGGGCAGACATCAATGCTGAGTGTCCTCCATGCACACACCAGTCTGTTGACACAACTGTGTCAATCATGGAGGGCATTTCATCGGGCATGTCTGCCCTACAGAGGACCAATCAGTCCGTGGCCTCCTCCCTGACGGCAGCGGTGTCCCTCCTCCAACAGTCCCTCACCCTTCTATCCCTGCCCCACCCACGATTCCTAGCACCCTACCTGTCCCAAGCACACACACACCAGCACATTCACCCAAACCCACAGACACGGGCAGCACACAAACACCCAGACCAAGGTCTAGATGTGCACACAAGCAACCTCAGGGGACTGATACCACACTCACAGGGGATGGTTTGCAAACACACACACAGGCATCCACAACCACTCCGCAGTCCTCCGATACCTCTCCCTCCAAGACCCCTTCCCTTGCCTCACCTGCAACCCCATCTCCCAAGAAGCTCTTCTCTGTGACCTTGGCCTCTTCCCCACCGATCCAGCAGACCCAGATTACAAGGGGGGTCCTCCATCCCACAGGCCACCACTACAGAGGTTCCCCTGCCACACCCTGCCCCAGGTTCCTCCACCCACAGATACACCATCCCCAAAATGCTCTGGCCCTCCCCCGACCACTTGCTCTTCCACCCCCCCGTCAGACTGTTTGTGCCACTGATGTGGGGACCGTGCCCCCCCTTTGTCCTGCCGACCTCACTTGAACCCCATTCCGCTCCTATGGAGTTGGGCACTGCATTGGAGTCCACGACCACCCCGTCTGACTTGGGCACTGCAGTGGGGACCCAGTCCACTCCATCTGACCTGCCCACTGCAGTTGTGCCGGCACCAACCCCATCTGACTTGTGCCCCACAGTTGTGATTGCACCCACTATGTCAGACACCTCCACTGCAGTTGCCAGTGATTCTCCTGCATCCACCACCCCTTCACTGCCTCCTTCTGCTGAGCCCTCCTGATCCTGTCCCTGCGGTGCCTGGCCTGCCCCATGTATGCCCCTCCGAGTGGATGTCCCCTGTTCTCAACAGTGCAGGCATGCAACGTGTGACAGTTGTCACTCAAATCACATGGTTGACATTTGGATATTGTTTGGAAAGGACATTTGCATTTGCATTGAAATTTAGCTGAAGAAAGCATTTGCATTTATCTTTGTGTATTTGATTTAGCTGTACGTTATGTTGATGATGTTTACCATGACCTTGCAGTTATTATGCTGGATTTCCAATGTTGAATACTGAGGTGTTGATGTGAGGTACTCCATGTGGTCCATGAGATATGTATCTTATTCTGGTCGGTATCCATGTCATCCTTTGCAGCTAACTGGGTGTGTCATGATTAACAATTTGTGAACATCTCTGTAAACATCTCATTTGCATGGTCACATCTGTGGCTTGCACATATGATGTGCTTCCCATTGTCCAATTTGTCTATTTCCCTGACTGTGGGCGCATCTCCACTGGCCATGCAGGTGTGGGCATCATTGGTGTAGGAGCAACTGGGTCCTCTGTGCAACTTGATGGACATATGTATTGAGTATGTGCAGATGACTTAAGGGACACTCCCGTACCCAGGCTGGTGTGACCAGAGCCTTCATTGGATGGTAACTGATGGCTGACTGACCAAGTGTTCTGCTGACATGACTGAGACCTGCTGGGACTATGTTTGGCACAGCTGAGCTTCCACAGGAGTTGAGTCCCCTCAAGTAAGTGTGTTGTTCTGTGACATTGCCTGGGCCCATGGTGTTTGTCGTGTGAGCATGTGTGTGTGTGTCACCATCCTTTAATATATTCCTGTTGTTGATGCTTGCTGAGTTGTACTGTGTTCATCTCACATCTTTGTCCTGGGCTACCAAGATGTGTGGGTGCATGACACACTACTGTTAATTAACCCTGGGCGTAGTGGGCATAGTGGGGCTATGCGGAGCATCATGGAGTGTGCCCAAATCTACACGTACCCGCACATCCGCGTAGCCCCACTACGTGCCGCCCGCCTCCCTCCCGCCCTCATTTTAAAATTACTTAGGAAGTTAAAAATAAAGAAAATTACTTACCTGAGCTGCCGCGTCCCGGGGCTCCATCTTCCTGATTCCTCGCTAGCTTCTTCCTCACAAATGCGCATGCGCAGGCACCCGCGCATGCGCATTTCTCCCGAGATGAGTGATGAGTCTGTGCACCTTAGTTCCTTCCAACATTACTGTGTTTGTGATGGGTGCATGTGCAATGTCACCTGTCCATGTGGGCTTCACAGATGCACATTGGTGCAGTTCAGGGTGTGTGGTGTTGAGGGTGGACAGATGTGAATGTTTGCATGGATGGGCCCCTAGCTCCTGTTTGTCCATGGATTACGGGCCATGCTGAGTGATTTGTGTTTGTGTAGGTGTGATGTACGTTTGTGGCACAGGACACGTCTGGGTTTCACAGTTTTTACGACATCTACCTTTGTCATCACAGTGGACGTATCATGCATGCTTGTGTCACCCCAATGTATGGTCCCTGGGGGTAGTGTTGTTGTGTGTCAGTCTCTTGCTGTGTTAGTTGCTATTCATTCCAGCTTGTGTCACATGTGTCTGTTGTGCTCCCTCTCAGCTCACAATGCCTGATTGCCCACTAAGGGGGACCCAAGGATGGGTTACTTTTGTATGGCACTGTCTCCACATCTGTTGCACTGTGGTTCAGCCCCCCTCATGTGTTGTGTAGTTGCCTGGGGATACTGAGACACACACACACATGTTGTGTCAGATGTGCAGTGTGAGGTTGCCTGTTTATGTTTGTGCATCTGCACCAGTGCATTGGTATTGCTGTTGTGGGCCATTGTCTGGATGTTGTTTTTGTGATTTTCCCTGCTGTCCCTGTGAGTCATATCACATCATTCTGCACAGTCATCCTGGTTGTTAGGTCCCATTGCTGCCATGGAATGGGAGTTTGTGACCTGACACCTACAGTCTACACAGGATGTTTTGATTTGTGTGTATATTTTCGAGATGTGTGTATGCTTTTTGATGGTCACTTCAGCTTTTGTGTCATTGTACACTGTATGCAATGTCAGCCCCCATGGGTGGTGCTTGTCTGCACATGGCCGAGAGTATGTGAGGTTTTCACAGTACTGTTAGCCTCACCATATCTCTGTGGGTATGGGACACAACCACTACTTTGCCATAAAAGTGTTTCATGTGTTGGGACCAGGAATCATACATGCTGTTTGGCATCTGCAGCTTTGACCATGATGACACTTACCTATTGGTCACTGCGATGAGAGGGGTTTTAGACCCCATCACCACAATGCTCAACATTTGCTGCAGTTTGGAACCACACACTTAACTTTTGTTCTACACAGTGAGGGGGTGTTACATTGACACAGTGCTATTGTGATGCCTGCCTTGTGTAGGCCACACTCAGTTTTTGGTCACACACGTGATGGTAGTTACATTGAATGTTCAAAGTCATATTCACTGTTGTGGGCATTTGTCACAGACTACATACTGTTGTCATGATGTTAGGGGGGATGTATTTTGCTGACATACCTATTTTTGGTGTATGATGGATGTGTGGCGCATCACCCATCCCATGGGTGGGGGTGGCAGGAGTGCTGGGTAACATAGTCCCTATGGGTGAGGGTGGCAGTAGTGATGGGCAACATAAGACCTATAGGTGGGGGTGGCAGGAATGATGGGCAACATACCCCCTATGGGTGGGGGTGGCATCAGTGATGGGCAACATAAGCCCTATGGGTGGGGGTGGCAGGAGTGATGGGCAACATAAGCCCTATGAGTGGGGGTGGCAGTAGTGATGGGCAACAGGTCCCTTATGGGTGGGGGTGGCAGGAGTGATGGGAAACATACCCCCTATGGGTGGGGGTGGCAGTAGTGATGGGCAACAGCTCCCCTATGAGTGGGGGTGGCAGGAGTGCTGGGCAACATAGTCCCTATGGGTGGGGGTGGCAGTAGTGATGGGCAACATAAGCCCTATGGGTGTGGTTGGCAGTAGTGATGGGTAACAGGTCCCCTATGGGTGGGGGTGGCAGGAGTGATGGGCAACATACCCCCTATGGGTGGGGGTGGCAGTAGTGATGGGCAACATAAGCCCTATGGGTGGGGGTGACAGGAGTGATGAGCAACATAAGCCCTATGAGTGGGGGTGGCAGTAGTGATGGGCAACAGGTCCCCTATTGGTGGGGGTGGCAGGAGTGATGGGCAACATACCCCCTATGGGTGGGGGTGGCAGTAGTGATGGGCAACAGGTCCCCTATGAGTGGGGGTGGCAGGAGAGCTGGGCAACATAGTCCCTATGGGTAGGGGTGGCAGTAGTGATGGACAATATAAGCCCTATGGATGGGGGTGGCAGTAGTGATGGACAACAGGTCCCCTATGGGTGTGGGTGACAGTAGTGATGGGTAACATAGACCCTATGAGTGGGGGTGGCAGGAGTGATGGGCAACAGGTCCCCTATGAGTGGGGGGTGGCAGGAGTGCTGGGCAACAAAGTCCCTATGGGTGGAGGTGGCAGGAGTGATGGGCAACATAAGCCCTATGGGTGGGGGTGGCAGTAGTGATGGGCAGCATAATCCCTATGGGTGGGGGTTTCAGGAGTGATGGGCAACATAGTCCCTATGGATGGGGGTAGCAGTAGTGATGGGCAACATATGCCCTATGGGTGGGGGTGGCAGAAGTGATGGGCAACATACCCCCTATAAGTGGTGGTGGTAGTGGTGATGGCCATGCAACCCCTATGGTGGACTGTTGCTAATGGCCAGGATATGGATCCCCTGGGTGTGTGTGACATTTTGCAGGTTCGTGTCGTAAGTTTGTGTGGTGGGTGTCTGACTTACCATCTGCGCCATCCGCGTCTGTTCCTGATCCGGTCATAGGTGTACAGTACTGGTATGACCTGCACAATGGGATTCATGATGTGTTCATCTCGTACATGCTGCTTGTTGCTCCATTTCGTACCCATTGCTAGCTGGTCCATCTCGTAGCCGTGGATTGTGTTCTGACGTGAATTGTACCTGATATGCTTCTTTTCTGGATGCTGTGACGTGCTGTACGTAGCGACCTGTCCGGCACGTATGATTTGCACATCGTACTTGTCGGGCCGGAAACTGCTGTGGGTACTGCTTCCGGGCGACTCGGTTCGGCATTTGGAGGTACGGCTCGGACAGAAAATGAAGCTTGAATCACAGCCTAAATGTTGGTCGGATTTGTGTCAGTTATGCGCATCGTACTTCATCGCCCGGACGGACCGGCTCTGGGTACGAGTCGGTCGCAAGGTAAGGCTACAAACAGCTCTCAGAGAGCTGTCCGACCCAGATCGGAATCGCCCCTTCTGTCTGCATCCTATGGCGTTTTTGTACTTGAACTAATTCAACATGCTATATCAGCAGAAAATAAAGTGAAATGTGCAGCAGAGTAACTTTTTGCTGACAGTGTTATGCATTTACAATGTGTATTTTCAGAATCTGGGGAGGATTCCTTAGTAGATGCTTGCTTCAAGGATCGGTCTGCAAGAGTGTGCTTGTCATATTTGTTGATTACCGTTCTGAGAGCAGCACTGTCATAGTAAAAGCTTTTTTTTAAGTTACATCAAAAGAAGTTTGAAAAACTGTATTAAATAACCATTTAGCTTTTTTATTTTTTTAGTGCAGCTAAATTTGTATAACTGTATCTACATTTATGATGATTCTATAGCACACACAAAGCCATAAGCAAGCATATTGCTGTACAGGGTCATAAACAAGCATAATGTAAATGCATGCTAAGAGAGGTTGCTTATTTGTAGATGGTTAACACATTGTTATGTGGTGTTCTTTAAAGAGGTAAGTTTTCAACTCTTTCCTAAATTGGAAACGCTATTGGGCCATCTTGATGGATTCAGGGATCTTGTTTAAGATCCTAGGTGGATAGATGACATTGGCCTGCTGCCTTGCCTTTTTTTACTACATGTTTGAGTCTTTCATTTGATTGTGTCCTGGCTACAGATATCCTGGGAACCACCATAGATAATGGATAATAGAGATGTTCAGCAAGATAAGTGGGAGTGCTGGTCGGGATAGCTTTGTAAATGATGCATCTTGTTTTGAAGATGTTGCATGCCTGCTGGGGGAGCCAGATGAGAGAGAATGAATGTTTGAACAGCAGTTCTGAAATTGCTTTCCAGAAGAAATTGTTTCTCTTTCTTGAGAAGGGAGAACTGATAGCAGGCTTTTTTTTAATGGCACTGTGTTTCTTGATAGTGAGGTTGGTATCCAAGGTTAAATCCAGTGACTTAGCAGTTGATGAAAGTTTGGGTTTGAAGCCATTTTGTGTTAGGTATCTATGATATTGTAATTCAAAATTCTATTTAATGAAAAAGACAGATTTTAGATTACAATTTAGAAAATTATACTTTTAGAAACTGGGCATTTTCCTGCCCTTTGCCATTTGGTGCATGCAGCCTGCCCTAGGTCGCATGACTGGGTAGAGTTGGCAGTTAGACTTTGTGAATTCCTCCCAGACAGTCACACAATATAGGGATTAGGTGTGCCTGAATGGATCATCTGCTGGCAGGATGGGTGCGAACCTAGTACAAACTCACTTGCAACTGGATAGTCTGTGCTCTGCCTTCACACAAAGGGCTTGTCACTTCTGCATTGTCTCTGCAGCCAGCTTGACGCAAGGGCAGGGGAGTCAGGAAATTCCAAGCACTTCAAAGAGAAAACTCTAGAAATGTTTCCTACTCCAATGAAGGCACAAGGTATATAAACAGGATCCTCAGACTCACTCTTCAGTTTTTTTTCTAGACTTGCGAAACAACTTTCCAAGGGCTGCTTGCTGCTGCGGCCTACTATATACTCCCCAAGACTGTTGTGCCTAATCTGGAAAGATTGCTTTGCTGCCTGGAGTCTGCCTTGAACCCTCAGAAGTCTGTTCTGATGCTTCAGCCCTGCATCTTAAACTGGACCCTGGACTACTAGAGTGACTGCCAGTGTTAGTGTGCTGGCCTCCTTTTCAGAGCCACAGGAACATAACATGCTCCCACCATCTTGAACCTACAACTGGGCCCAGCTTGTGTGAGCCCCAACCCCTCAAGTGGTGCCCCTCCAGTCATGGACCCTTTGGGTGGTGCTAAAATTGCCCAGATAACCAAAACCCAAAACTAGGGACTTTTTGACTAAATAAAGCTCTGAGAACTTAGGGAAGACAGAGACCAACCTGCTCGTCCATCTGTCCAAGATGAATCGCTGGTCATCCTGACTTTGTGGTATCTCCCACTACGTGCTTCACTGTAACAGCAAATCTTGTTTAGCGGCACTTTGCAAAAGGGGTATCTGGCTTCCTAGAACTCTCATTGGCTACAGCCTCCTGCGTCTTTACCTTCCCAGAATCTTTTTTCGAGCATTACTTTTAAGTCTGAAGGTAAGCGCCCGCCTGGCATAATCCACTTCTCTGGCCTGCGCTCCATCGTGGTCGCCATATTTTTTTACTTTAATCTGGCGATTTCTATTTGTGATTCCAGAGTGTGAAGTATACGGTCAGCGCTTCGATATTTTTGGTGCTAGTTTTTACTAAAAAGTTAAAAAATTTATTACTCCGTTCTACTGATTGAACTTTTGTATTTTTAGTGTCAAATAATTTATACTTTTTTTCTTTATTTAACTAAATTGATGTGGGATTTTTCTTGTGTGTTATTTCATTTTATTACTGTTTGTGGACTGTATAAATATTTTACACACTGCCTCTAAGTTAAACCTGGCTGTTTGTTGTGCCAAACTATCCAGGGTTAAGCACAGGTTAATTTAGTGACTTTTTGTGGTTCAACCTACCAGGGATTATGGCTGTTGCTTGAGCAGGGCTAACATCGCCACCAACCAACACCTACATTTCTCAGTGCAGTGGCTTCATTAGTTGTACTGCTATATTATTTTGCTTTGGATGATGTCATGAGCGAATTTTACTGTAGTAATTCATTATCATGAAGTTATCAGAAATTTTATATTTAATCCATTTTCTTTCCTGTGTGCAAATGGATCATTTATTTCCTATATGTAAATAGAACAGTTATTTTTGTCACGGTCTTCAAAATAGTATGACAGATATCTAAAAGATTTTAAGTGCCCTTTGGACACGGATGTTCATATTGTTTTCCTAAGAAGCTTTTAGTTGTTAACGGTGCTTTGGCATCGCACATGGAGTTGATAGTGTGAGAGATGATTTCAAGCATTAGGTTGCCTTTGGACAAGTATTGAAGGATCTGAAGGTTTGGTCTTCTTTCTGTTGAACTTAGATTGTTTGTAGGATGCTGAGCATAGTAGTCAGTCCAGTCAGGATGTATGGGTGTTTTTTGTTGGATTGTTGATGATGTTGGGAAGACAAGGTTTATGAGTCGTCTTTGGAGTGTTTTCTTTATGTAACATGCTGCACAAGATTGAGGAGGAGATTCCCAAACATTTTGCACTATGTCAGCATCACAAAAGTGACGCTAACCAGCACGAAAAGTGTTTTTCCTAACTCACTTTCCAGTGCAAAACTTGTTTTGCGCTGTAAGGTACCCAAAAGTAACGCAGAGTAGCGCTAAGCACTGCTTTGCGTTACTTAGCATCAAGGGGGTGTTACATGGTTACATAGGTGTTCCGATTAAACCACCCATGCTTTTTGATGCTAAACCCTACCTAAGAACATTACTAGACAGGGTTTAGTGCCAAAAATTAATGCAGCTGAAAAGCAGGCGTTAAAAGGAGAAATCTTTTCATTTCTCCTTGCTTTTCCGACTTTGCATGTATGCTGCACCTTACAGCACACATACAAAGTAGGAAAAGGTTTTAAACTTCTCTAGCCATAGTATTTTGTACAGGAAGGGTACCCCTCCTGTAAAAAATCTATGGTGGACTCAGGCATGTACCCTAGCACTATGGTGCTTAGGTATGTGCCTAGCATACAGCAGCTGAAATCAGAATCGGCACTAGGAAAAGGGGAGGACAGTGCCAAATCTCTGTGAATATGGCACTCTCCTGCTCTCTCCCTGTCACGCATTGCAGTGCAGCACTTTTGGCTGCTGCACTGCATACCATGATTCCCTGAGAATCTGAGCCTGAGTGCGACGATGAGATTAGCGAAAGTCTCTTGTTTTTTTTTCATTTGTGTTGTCTGTGAGGTTGAAGTCACTCAAGAGGGTGATTAGGGAATGCTGGGGTAAGAGGTGGTGAAGAGATCTTATAGTTCATAAATGAAGTCATTGTTATGCCTTGGAGGCCTGATGATGTAGTGGATGGTGAAGAATGTGTTGCAGAGAGAAGGGAATAGTATGATAGCAGCTCAATGGATGTGGTTATGGCTGAGGACCAGGAAGGATTATGGATGACAGCCGGGCCTCCTTCCTTTTTATGTACTAAATCTGCATAGTGTAATCTGTAGCCTGAAGGAAGAAGGATGTCTTGGATGTGGTGGTAAACCATATTTCTTTAATGAAGAGAGTGTTACGCTTGGGTAAGGTTGGTGAGGTCTACAAAACCTGGTGTATTGGAGTACTGCAGAGTGTGCTTCAATGAGCATGAGATGAAATGTCAGTTCTGTGGTTTGAGGGTGTGTTGTAGTTGGTATTAGTATGGGACTGGATCTATGAGTTGTGTGAATTTCTTGTGAGTGTCTGGGTCATTTACATTTGGTTTTGATTGTGGGGATTGGTAGTATAGAGTGCCGGTTAAAACTTGACATTCTATCCTACCTTGTAAATTTCAGTGGAACAGGGGTCTCAAGAAAGAATTTAGTATTACCTCACAACCCTGGTAATTTGACTACACTAGATTGCACATCAATCTTTTTGTCATCTTAGCTGTAGAGCAACTTTTTATTAACAAAATAATGTCTCTTAGGAGGAACACATTTGAAGTGTATAGACATCGACTTTATAAGCGTAATGCTGCCATTTCTCAATTCCACTTTCAGGTGCCATAATATAAATCTATCACAATGCCTTCTACCTAGATATATTCCAGTTGGATTGTGATTGATTATTTATATTCACTAGAATTCAAAAACAAACATCACTTAAACATAAACCGACATATAAAAAGATTTTTTTTTATTATAAGAATGCATCAAATACTTTTTCAGCAATATAGTCCAAATACTTATGTTCTTTCATAAGATCACCTCCATTTCTGCTCCCGTGGTTTGACTCTTTTGATCTACACAATTTCGAATGAATAATGAGTCCTCCAAACTTTCCCTTTTAAGGAAGATTTGCTATCTGCATTCTTGTAAACATGTACCTTGCCCTATACCTTTTCTCTGGCTCAACATGTCTCAAAAACACAAACTCAAGAATGGCTCATTAAATTGTCCATGTTCATCACCTTATCTGTCCTGGCAGAAATTCAGAAAAAATACACAGAGTTAAAATCAATAACATAAACGTAAATTTGAATCCATTTGCAGTATGTACCTGGATTCTAATAATCTGAGTTCATTTTCTCTTTCTCCCCCATTTATCATTTTGGGTACACTGTTAATCACACCTTATGTATTCAAGTTCCTCATCTCCCTCATGATATTTCTGAAATATGGTCTCTGAGTTTTTTTATTGCCCTTAAGTTTTGGAGGATACATTTATGCACTGGCAAGTATTTAGACTGCATACATGTGTTTGGGCAGGGGCACATCAACAACTACTTTGCAAACTCATGGGCATATGTACGAGGAAGTGGCGGAGTGAGGCGTCAGCCGTCATGGCTTAACGTCTCACTCCGCCACTTCAGAAACACAAGACTGCACCATATTTACAAGGATATGGTACAGCCTTACGTTTTCCCCTGCGCTAAGCAGTGTAGCACGAATGCAGGCACCCTTGCACCATGGTGCAAGGGTGTTTGCATGAGGGGATTAATGCTTATGTATAGGAAGGTGTCCATTCCTGCACATAAACAATCCTAAAATGCCATTTTGTCACTTTTATGTGTGCTGCTTCATGCAGCACACATGAAAGTCACAAAATGGCTTTTTTTTAAAGATTGCTTATGTGCAGGAAGGGGACCTTCCTGTACATAAACAATCCTAGGCATTTTGCTTTATCCATCTGTGCTGCACAAGGCAGCACACATGGAAAAAGCAAAAACGAGGAGAAATAATGCATTGCTCCTCGTTTCACCAACTTAAGCCCAGGTTTTACCTGGCCTAAATATTTGCACTGCCTCCTATGTACACTGCCCTTGTACATAGGGGGCAGCATCAAAATCAATTGGTGTTGTGGTGGAACGCCCACCACAGCACTGCCCACCCCTTTCACTCTAAGCATAGCATGAAAGGGGGTCTTATTTACAAGTGAATAAGGCTAACCTCCTATCACCATCACAACATCATTATAAGTGACGTTGTGGAGGCGAAAGGGGCTTGTACATATGCCCCTCAGTTTTACAATTTAGGGCATTCTTAATCCTTATTTTCCAATTGAAGGGTGAAATGACCTCTTTCAATCTAATATCATTTTGGCAGGCTTTACACTTACTGTCTTTTGTAAAACCCTCCTTGGCTATTAAACATCTTACTTTTTCCTCTTTAACCTCACTCCTTACCAGACTTTCCCTCATAGATTATGCTCTTCTGTAGGTAATTTGAGGTCTGCGTGTAATTTCCTTTCCTACAACTGGATCACGACTAAGTAGTTGTAGCTAGGACCATGTTTCCATGGGAAAAACATTTTTTGGTTTGCTTGTAAATTTGATGCCATTTGACAAATCTTCACAAAACTTTCCAAAAATATGTTCTTTCACTTCAGCCGCAGAGCCAACAGATCTAGTTATAAGATCTGAGTGGCTGCTATCACCCCAACAAGCATATGATGGCAGTCCCTTCGGGACGCGGTCCCCTGTCCTGACATGGGAAGTGATTCCCTGACCCCTAAGCCTGGTGTTGAGATCCCAAATGGCCCCCAAATCGCAGGATAGGCCAGGGCCAGGAGGTGTTGTAATGTATTGAATAGGAGAGGGGGCAAGTTGCTTAAATAAAGGTGAGAGGGTTTTCAGCCCCCCTCCTCAAGTCTCCATGAAGCTATGGGGACCTCATTTACTGAGTCCAATATGTTAAATGAAGGGGAGTGGGCATGAGACTCTCCTTCCCAAGCCTCCTTGAGTCCTTGTGGACCCCATCCCATAGAGTTCACCTCTTAATTAGGGAGAGGGTGTGTGATCCTGCTCCACCTGCCTCCATGAGGCCTGAGGGACCCACTCTCTTGAGGCCGGCTCCATTGCAATGTCTTGGGGACCCCTAGCCCAAAGGCACCATAGATTCCCAGCCTTTGGAGAGGGTATGGGGAAGTGTAATGGGTTCCCACCCAGTAGGAGCAGCAAGCTGCTCCTGCCAGGTGGGAACACAAACGTTGCTCCCCGCATGTGCTCCCTGTGGCAGGGAAACTTAGAACTGCTCCCACCCAGCAGAAGCAGAAGAAAACTGCTCCCACCGGGTGGGAGCAAAGCCAGCTCGCACCGCACCCAGGATGGGTGCAGGCAGTAAAGCTGTCGGGCAGGGGTACCTTGGGACACCCCTTACAGTGCTCAGCTTTACAAATGCGTTGGGGTTCCCCTTGTGTGCACCCCATAATTAAAAAAAAAAATGCAAACACTGCCAGCTCCTGTATGGACAATGGGGCTGTTGTGTGGCAGTCCCCAGCAACATTAAAACAAAAAACAAAAAAACAGCAAGTCTACTCGGTCTTCAAATCTATCACCCCAAGATTGCTTACAATATTTTCAGTACTCTTATGCTCTTCAGCTGGAGTGCCAATCCCTCTTGTGGTTGTTTTTATGGCTGAATTTTGTGAACTGAAGAATGTTTAAAGAAGGACTCAAAGACGTTGATTTTTTTGATAAAACCTACATTTTTTATGATCATTGACTGTGGGAATTAATGAAATATAAATTTGATTATAGTTATTGGTGACGTTTTGACAAAGACAATAAGTCTGCTTTAAATATTTTGATATGCAGTCAATGGATCCAATTCTATATTTTAGGCCCTGATGCAAGGATGTCCAAGGACTGCAAGACTCCGGGGTTCTGGCGGTCCAGCTACCGCTGCACCAATGGTGCCACCACCAAATTATGAGTTGGGCAGTCGTACCACCCTGGGACCACCGCCACCGCCAGAGAACCACCAGGGAATGGTGGTGTTGCGGTGGTCAGAGGCCACAATATACTAATATACAGACTGCCGCAGTCCTGCCAAGCATATTACGAGTTTCCTCCAGCAGTGTGATGGAGGTTCTTACTCGATTCAGACAGTGGCAGAGAAGGAACAAAGGGGGCCCTACAGGGCCCCCTGTACCTCCTCTGCATGTGAATGCACACAGGCAGGCATAAAATGTGCTCCCCTGTGTGTACGCACACCAGTTCCTGCATGGCATGGACTTTCGAGTCCATGTCGTGCAGGAACCTTGTTGTGCAGTCCCATTGCCGGCTTTGAAATAGGCACTGCCATGTGACCGCCCCGCGCCCACCCTCCAGACCACTTTCAAGTTGTATTAAGATGAGCATGAGGTGCGGGGTCATTGCGGTGGCATGCCACCCGTTCCCACACCACAAAAAGTCATAATCAGACCCTCAGTGTTCTGGCTCTTTGACAAAGTCAGTGCATGTGCCTTAGTTAAAATGACACCCTTTATTCTGTTACATCTCATAGGTCCTAATTTATATTTTGGTGGAGAAGTGACACCGAGGGGAATGCTCTGTCTCTGCCCTAATTAAACACCTCTGATGGCATTTGTGGAACATGCTCTGTACGAGGAAGACCTCCATTTCCACCCACCTGATGTAGATGGGGGAATTTGAAGTTAGTTTTCAAGAAAACCTTGGCGGTAAGGAGCAGTGAAAAATGCTAGACATTCCCCTAATCCACGGGCTAAGACTACCATAGCAAGGGGATCATTTTTTTTTTCTTAATCCACTTTGAGGTTTGAAAATAAAAAAAAAATGGAAACTTTGCCGGCCGACTTCTCTATTTTTGATGTAACCTTATGGCAAAGTTCAAATACACTCACACACCTTGACTGCAGTTCCTGTAAATGGTAGAAATGTCTGTCAGGATTGTGCACATTTCCAAATTTGACTGGTGGAGTACAATCCATCCACCAAAGAATAAATCAGCCCCATAGTCAAACGTGCTCACCTGTGTGGGTATGGCTGCCAGCAACTGTGCCCACAGTGTATGGCCACAGTTCATGAGCAGTGACAGGTTGGGCCCCAGCAGGATGTTGGGCCCCAGGAGGATGTTGGGTGCAGGACTTGGCCAGAGGTCAGGCTACGTGGCCAACCCAATGCTGCACCATGCTCAGCAAGGGGGTTGGCTGCCCATGGAGGTATGGCTTTGGCAAGAGGTAGTCATTACATATGGGAATAAAATATTACTTTACAGTAAAAAGACCCTAAACATTCTCCCAAAAATGAAGGATAAAGTGACATTATAGTTAGGATTGGTAATTATATCTCACTTAACATTAACAAAAACCTAGAAATTCACTGAAAAAAACAAAAGTTAAAGAGACATTATAGGTAGGTGAAAATGTCAGTTAAAACATATTATTTTAAGCTAGCAAACCACTGAAATTCTCCAGTTATAGATATCTGAAGTAACTATAACCCACAGAATAAAGTAACAATAACTTGCACTCTCGCCATGCACTGTTAATTACGCCCCATATAACATTACTCATGACATGTTGTATTAAATCATTGATAACATCACTGCAGCATCTGAAATGACATCAATGATGACAACACTGGGTGTCAGGTGTTTGCTATCCTCTGAGAGTTGGATGGAGGGTTTGGCTACAAGACCCCGCGCTGCTACAGTTGAAGTCTGTACCCTGCACAGCATAGTCCTTTTTAGGAATGGTAATAAAATATTACTATATGTCAGAAAAACCCTAGCAAAAGGGTTTCTGAGAAAATTTTCACTGAGAAAACAAAGACTAAGGTCAGAGACAGCGAGGCAAGATGGCGGCCGACCCTCGGCCGAGTGAGCTGGACTAACTCTCCCTGCCGCTGGTGCTCCCCTACTGGCGCCGCCACTGAGAGGGCCATGCAGTTTGACCCCCGGCGTGAGATGTTGATTTTGCTGATCACTCACGTTTAGGAGGTGATGGTGTCCGCGTTTTTCCGACGATGATCTGGCTCGCAGCTGCATCCTTGCTGACTTCGCACAGAGGCAATTGGCATCTCGGAGCTATCGGCGTTCTTCGTCTTTCCGCCCGCAGCTTTTCTGCTGCTTCTGTTTCTGTGGTGTTTGGTGGCTTTCAGGGGGCTTGTGGAGAGATGCCGCCCAAATCAATTAACAAGACCTCTGCCAGGAGCAATAAGCCCCGCAGCGCTCAGCCCACAACTTGTACGGATACTTCGGGAAATCCTGGCGGGCTTTCGAAGACGCAGAAATCTCCCTCGGCAAATGGGCAAATGGACTTGGCGAAGACATCTGCTGGTAAGACCCCGGCTGCTTCTGCTTCAGCAAATATTGTCAAGACTACAGCCCCCCTGTTTACCAAACGCTCCTTGAAACAAAGCGTATCTAAAAATGTTAGTAATGAGTTTCCCCAGGAGGTGTCTTCTAACCCCCTTCAGTTCAGCCCTCAATCGAATAACTCCTTGGGCCAAGAGTGTGGGGGAGCACAAACCCCCCTGGACATCACAGCTCCTGAGCTTAAGGTGGATAGCCAACCTGCAGGGTGCATTATGGGACTTGTAGTCCCCATTATTCCTGTCAACCCTCCTCCCCCCACCTGCAGGGTTATTGCGGCGTCAGGTGATATCTTTGAGGCCGAGCCCTTGTTAGGGGCTAGCGGGGGGGATCCAGTGGTCAAGATCAAGGCTACAGGAGGAACTGAGCCCATTCATGATAACGATGTGCTGGCCAAATTTTTTTCTCTTTCTGATGGGTCATCCACTTCCGAGGACGACGATGTTACCGGCGGAGACTGGGCTGAGTTTGATGCTGGATCTATTCGCCAGGGCGAGATTGATGATTGTTTGATGGGTGACTATTGGAATATGCCCCCACTTGATGGCACAGTTCGGAAAGTTAAGCCTTCAGGCACACAGGTCTTGTCTGAAACATCCGTACCAGCTAACACCACCTCTTACCCTCCGGTGGAGAATCTGGCCTGGGACTACTCGTTCTCAACCACTCAACCACCAGCAATTGGCCACGACGGGAGTGAGGGGATCTCAGCCGCTGCTAGCTCTGCTGATCCTAATAAGCCGATTACCCTTGAAATGATTTATGACACAATGCTTTCCCACACGGGTTGAGTCAAGACTTGAAAATGCCAGAATGCAGGGGACCTGTCATAAGCTCCAAAATGCAATCAGACGCATAAGAAAGACATGCTCTGAGATCGGCACCAGAGTAGGGGAGACAGAATCTCATATTTCTATTTTAGAGGACGAAGTAGCAACACAGAGTGGCGTGGTCAATGAGTTAAAGAATCAAAAAGAAGACG
Source organism: Triturus cristatus (assembly GCF_964204655.1). Taxonomy (NCBI): domain Eukaryota; kingdom Metazoa; phylum Chordata; class Amphibia; order Caudata; family Salamandridae; genus Triturus; species Triturus cristatus. The sequence continues at coordinate 224,950,996 of NC_140584.1, forward strand.
TCTCATGGAAATTAACTGAATTGGAAAACCGGTTGAGACGTAATAACCTACAGGTTTTGGGTATTCCGGAGGGAGCAGAAGGGGCCGATACGAGACAATTTGTCATTCAGTTGTTTGTAGAAGCTTTTCCTGAACTCTCTCACTGGGACTGGGAGGTCGAGATTCAGAGAGCCCATCGCTTTCCTTTCCATAGTAAACCACAAGCTGCTCGTCCTGGACTAGAGACTCCCTACTCCCGTGCTATTTTGATTTCTATAAATAATTTTCTTGCACGAGAAGCCGTTTATGATCAAGCTAGACCTAATCAGAAGAGATCCGCCAAAAGGGTTAATTTCTTTGTTAGGCCTGACTTTTGCCACGAGACAGTTGTCCGGAGGTGGCAGCTCCGCAAACTAATACCTCTCTTTCAAGCTAAGGGGGTTCAAGCATTTCTTCTTAATCCTGCAAAGTTGAAAATTGTGTATCAGGGCCAGAATAAGTTTTTTTCTTCCGAAATCCAGGCCAAGGATTATTTTCATTCACTTAAGTCTGGTTCCTGAAGCAGGAAAGGCATAAGTTGGGCATATAAATAGGTCCTCTCCGTAGGTTGTCCTTTTTTTTTTTTCGCTTGGTATGTGGGTGGTTCAGGGGGGGAACCGCAGGGAGCGTCACCAGCTTCCCATCACAGGGGCTTAGGTCCCATTGCCCTAGGGAAGGGAGGGTTTGGGGGGTGGGGGTTCGAGGGAAGTATGTGTGGTGTGGGGGTGGGAAGCTCTGGGGGGGGTCTTTAATTAAAAACTTGTTCCACAGTACATTTTCAGATCTTTACTCTTCTTCTGTTGTTGTTTATCAGTTTTTTTCATGAAAAGGTTTAAACTTATGGATAACTCATTACATATCGGTCTATGGCTAATAAGGGGTTAAGAATAGTCACATATTATGTTTGTGGCCTTAACAATTATGATAAGCGTAAGAAGATTCAGGCTGAATTAAAAATTATTAATCCTGATATTATCTGTTTGCAGGAGACGCATATCTCCTGGACCCACAGCCAGAAATTAGCTGATCTGGGATATACTACACTCGCTTTTTCCAAACAATCTGATACGACGCGAGGGGTGGCTATCTTAGCTCGACCCTCTTTAGTCCTTCCAGGGCGATCTTTAGTGGATAACCATGGCCGGTGGGCCATCCTGGAATGTTCAGTGGCGGAGACAAAATTCACCCTTTGCACGGTATATGGCTCCAATGCAGATGAACCGGACATCTTTAATTATCTAAATGGGGAACTTGCTCTGTGGCCCACTCCACTAATTTTTTGTGGAGATTTGAACATTCATTTATCTGGTGACTGGGCTTGCTCCCCTTCGTATGTCTATATGGGTCGTAAACCCAAAGTTTTCCGAGCTCTGCATAATTTAATGAATGATCACGGGCTGGCAGATGTTTGGAATATAAGTTATCCGCATGATCCTGGGTACACTTTTTTTTCTTCACCTCATAGCAAATTATTTCGTTTAGATTATTTTTTTGTATCCATGGCCTGGGCTCACAGAACTCAAACTCAAATTTTTCCTAGATTAATGTCTGACCATGCTCCCTTAGTTATTTCCCTTTATAATGTTGCTATTTCTAGAGGTGTTAAGGCTTTCTCGTTTGACAGAAAATTGTTATATGATCCTCTTTTTGTAGATCATATGAAAAAATTGATTCACAACTTTTTGTTGTGTAACCGTGGATCTGCCTCTCCGGTGTGTGTATGGGATACTTTTAAGGCCTGTTTTCGTGGTGAAGTCCTTAGTTATGGATTATTTGTTCAAAAGTCACTTAAACATAAAATGTCAGAGCTTCTTTTTCTATACATTAATGTCATCCATGACGCTCAAGGTTCACTAGTCTATGATCCTCAGAGTATTATGAAGGTTTTTCACCTGTTTTACTCTGATCTATATAGCCAACCGAATACTGGGGATCTTCCTATGGATCTGGGGCTTCCTGCACTGACCTGGGAACAATTAGACCAGTCTGAAGTAGAGAAAATGGTTATGCCTTTCACCTTTGAGGAAATTGATCGGGCACTATTTAAAATGCCTTCGGGAAAGGCTGCTGGGCCAGATACCCTCCCCATGGAGGTTTATAAGGTACTTGTTCACGAACTTCGAGAGGATATGCTGAAGACCTTTGAGGCGGCCAGGCAGGGATCCCCACCTCAATCTTGGGATGATGCGCATATTGTTATATTTCCTAAAAAGGGGAAGCCTCCTGATCAGCCTGGATCCTATCGTCCCATCTTCCTGGTTAACTGCGATGGTAAGCTGTATGCCAAACTCCTTGCTAATCGAATAGCCCCGTTTGTTGCTGGGTTGGTTTCATTACAGCAGCATGGGTTTGTTCCTGGTCGGGGTACGGTTGACCATGTTAGCCGGGTTGTCGCTCTTCGCGACGTCGCGCAGGTGGAGTCCAGATCTCTGGGTCTCGTCCTGCTCGACGCCGAGAAGGCTTTTGACCGGGTTGCGTGGAGTTTTCTTTGGGAGATAATGGTGCGTATGGGGTTTGGGGGCGGTTTTATCCGCGCTCTTCGGGTTTTCTATCAGGCTCCTACTGCGAAGATATGCGCAATGGGAATTAAATCGGAGGTGGTTCGGATTTGCAGGGGGACCCGTCGGGGTTGTCCCTGTTCTCCTCTTCTTTTTGCTTTTTATATTAATCCCTTTGTTAAGATGCTGGAATTAAACATGCAGATTCCCCCTTTTATTGTTCAGAACCAGCCCTATATTGTTTTTGCTTATGCGGACGATATCACTGTGGTCACCTCTAACCTTGACACTGCCTTGCCGGTCATTGAACATCTTGCTAATTCTTTTGGTAGATACTCAGGCTATAAGTTAAACTCTGCCAAAACTCAATGTCTTTGTACAAATCCGGCTACAGCAATCGATCCCAGGGTAGTGGAGGAAGTGGTGTACCTTGGCATCAAGATTAGATCTAATTTAAATGATATGATTTCAACTAACTGGAATGATATTTTGGATAAAACTAAGTCCACCCTGGATTCTTGGCAGAGCCTTCATCTTACTCTTGTGGGCAGATCCAACTTGCTAACAATGGTTATCTTACCAAGAGTACTCTACTTCTTTCACGCTGTTCCCTTACTAGTGAAAAAGCCTCAGATCCGGCAGCTTCAGTCACTATGTGAAAAATACCTGTGGGCCCCTGGTAAGATTCGAAGAGCCTCCCGATTGATGACGCTACCATCTGCTTGTGGTGGATGGGCTATCCCTGATTTTGGGCTATATCAAATGTCATGCCTACTTCTGAAGATGCGTATCCTTATTACAGGGGAAGAAGCAGGTAATCCCTCAGAAGCCCCTACCATCTACCAGATGGCTCTAGGTTGCTCTGCTAAGAACTGTCTGCAAATTGAAGCTGATGGCAGTTATTATAAACGCACTCGTTTTAAAATTATTGCTTCTGCCTTTTCTGTTTGGAAAAGTCTCATAAAGATGTTTCATATTCCTAAATATACAGTTTATACTCCTCTTGTTGCACCTCATTTGTTACCTCCAATTTGTTTTTACTCAATAGCGCGCCAATGGCATATTAAAGGGATCACTCGGTTAGGGGCTTTTGTTTCTTCAGATGGTGCTTATCTTTCTTTTGATGAACTTCAAAAGAAATTTGACCTAGCCAACACTCAATTTTTTAAATTCCTTCAGATTCGGGATTTTCTGCAGAAATATACTTCTCATCTTGTTTCTATTCGTATTATTGATGCTGTGAGATCGCAATTACGAATAGGTTCTATCTATCATATATTATTGGATTCTAGATCAGATGATCTCGATAAAATTAACGCGAAGTGGAGGACTTGGCTTTCATCTTCCTCTATTCATATTGAAGACTCCATCGACATGGCTCATAAGATTTTCTATTCTGCTTCATTAAAAGCCCAGCACTTTAAAACTTTATTTAACTTATATTACACTCCTGCGGTTATTATGAAATGGGGCAACCCTTCCCAAGCTTCAAAGTCTGGGGAATGTTTTCGCTGCCAAGCTGGCAACGCTGATATAGTCCACATCTTTTTTTCCTGTCCCTCCTTACGTTCTTTTTTTAACCAAATTGAAAGTTTTTTGTTTCACATTTTAGGTAAACCAATCACAGTCTCTTCAAGTATGATTTTATTAGGGATTGAGGGGGTTTCATCTATTGGACAGCCTTTTTGTAAATTTCGCTACTTTTTGTTCATTATCGCAGCTGTAACACGACTTTCTATCGCCACTGCCTGACTACAACCTGAGGCCCCGAGTTTTGATTTATGGCGAGCCAAACTATTTAATATTTATAATTTAGAAATTAGTATGTATTTGTTGAAAAAAACGGGTAAAAAGAAATTTGGTATGGCTATTTGGCAACCATTATTAGATTATTTTTCTGAATAGTATTCTTTTTTCTTCTCTATTCGTTGCCGCTGGAAAAGTCAATTGTACTGTATGTTTCCTTTGGTTGTGTATATATGTACATGTGGAACTTTAATAAAAAAATTAATTATAAAAAAAGATAAAAAAATTAAAAAAAAGAGAAAACAAAGACTAAAGTATTGTTATCGTTAGGTGAAAATGCCAGGTAAAATGTTACATTTTAAACAAAACAACGGTGAAATTCACAATTTTAATTTAACTGAACTTACCATAACTCGTGCTCTCCCCATGCACTGATTATTATTTCACATATTATATCACTCATTACGTTATATGACATAATTGATAACATCAAGGCGGCATCTGAAATGACACCACTAGTCAAGATGGGTCCCAGTTTCTTTAAATTTTGATGATTGATGGAAATCGGTGCTGTCTCACACCTTGCTCTACTTAACGATGTTACTGTTGATCCTTGTCTTGTATAGTACTTTTGATCAGTTATACCTGTTTACTTATTAAGACATGTTTATTCATAGCTGTTCATCACCATCTAAAACTGTTCTTTGTAATGTGCCCTGATAATGCTGCACCTTATAAAAAAAATTAAACATATAAATATGGAAAACATCCACTATACAGTTTTCCCTCAATTAACATGGCAATGTTGAATCAAAATGGTTTATCTACCCTTTTTTGACCACAAGTATGAACTCAAATGCGAGCTCCTTGCAATTTGTGGCTGTTGGATTAAAGCTTAGATTAAAAAGCTTCCTAGCTCACATTTCCACAAAGTGAAGTAAGACATCTTCCTCAAATTTTCACCAGTGCATGCTAGGTTGAAGCTGAGAGTTGCAAGAATGTATCTGCTGTGGAGGTGGCAGCAATAAAGCAACAAAATCCTCTTCTGCCGGAGGAGCTGAAAAACCCTGTGCCATTCCCAGATTGTTAACCTACTGATTGCACATACATATTTTCCAGCTAAAGCTGCTTTTTTATTGACTTCTTGAATATATCAGTAGTAATGTAAGTAGTGATGTGAAAATGTTTTTTGGGGTATATGTTTGTTTGAGCTCTGTGGTATACTCTTGAATTTCATTCAGAAGGGGGTAGGGAGCACTTAACATATTTTTTAAGTTCAAGAAGGAATTTTATTTAGAAGATAAAGGTGTCAATACACTGTACACAATACAGAACTCACATTATTCCATAATAACTCTGCTACATTCAAATTACATGAATTGGACTAATTAATAAAATTAGAAAAAGGAAAGCAGTATAAATGCAATATGAACAGCACTAGAATACAAAAGTACTTGGGAACGTTTGGGGAAGTTAAGGTGGTTTCAATACTTCTTGTTGAGATGGTTGTGGCTGGGAACTTCGTTTGGCATTTACCTCAATGTAGGTGGTAACGGGTGACCACAGGTTTAATCTTTTCATAGCTAAATGTATAGGGTAAACAAAGGAAGTATCCAACCTATGGTTCTGACAGGCAGCATACTACCATGCCCTGTAGGATATCTTTGTAGAATCTTTCCAGTTAACAGTAATCTACTGGAGGGCAACTGCTATCAGCAAATCAATAATTTTGACATTTAGCGTGCTATTATCCCACATAGGTGAGAGACTACCTAGAAATATGTGAGTAAAAGCAAATAAAAAGTTGGTGCCAAAAATTATATTAATTTGATTCCAGACTTGTTTTCAAAACGTATGAACGCATGGGCAAGAGAATAGCATGTGAAACAAGTCTGCGTTTGAGGATGAACATGTCCAACAAGCATCTGATAAAGTCGACATCCTGTTACTTAATGTAGACGGTGTTAATAAAAGCCTATTATATGCAAAAAACAATGTTTGTGTTGTATTTGCCGCTCTGGAAAACTTATGAATCTTAACCCATATGGGTTGCCATAGTGATAGTGGCCAAGATGTATTGAAATCAGCCCCCCATGCTTCCTCTATTTTAGACTTCTGTTGAGCAATACGTTTACATTGTAGATAACTATAGATGACAGATGCTTTCGGATTGGTGTTTAACAATGTATGAAGTTGTGGTGAAGTGTCCGGTATATTGGAGATATCAGGTGTGATGGAGCGGGTAGTACAACATTTTGTATACCCCCCTATTCTGCATTAATAAACTAATGATATAATCTATTAATTATAATATTATTAAATAGGTTTGCATGAGTATTAACCAACAATATTAATATACGAATCATACGTGGGATTTGCATTTTGCATGGCTAAATAACATCTATGACTAAAATCTGTATGCATACTAACATTAGTATATGTAGTAAATAGAATACTGCATGATAAATGTTGCTTTTGTGATGTCTAAGTAATGTTGCTCGAGAAGGACGAATATAAGGTGAATATAAATGCTTTAAATGTTGCTATACGCTAGATAAATACATACACATAGAGGAATTAGTAAGGGGTTAACATTAGATTAATTATTTCTATGTTTTAATTATGTGTTTGTTTCGCTTAAGTTAACATTCGGGCCTAAAAGTTAAAATGGCCGCTGACACGACATGACGAAGTGGCCACTCTTCCACGAGGCGCGGAGCGAAGTGCGCCTGTGCGACAAAGATGTATACGGCCTCTTCATGACCTCTAACATACTGTACTAAAACAAGGTCACGGTGGGAAGATAGCCAAGGCTCAAAACAATGGACACCCACAAAAAACCAGTATGAACTGAAAACGTGACCTCACCTCTTGAACTGTGCTAGAACCCATCGGACGATTTCAACCAACCAATCACGACCATACAAAACTTACCAATTGTATCTTCTTGTTGTGATTTTATTATAAAATTACATGATAGAATAGAGAGGGTAATGCGCTGCTCTGATCTAACTGACAGGCTGACTGGCTAGCTATCGACTGACGATCAACTTCTGTTTGGCGATGACGGTGACACTACGCTTTGATTTAGGACGACTGCTACGGATGCTGCCCAAATTTTCGGATGACTACGATCTTTGCCTGAACCCTATGGGCATTGACAAATGCTCGCATGTCTCTGGTCACTGGTCGATCTTTGAGACTGTAGCGTGCTGAGCCAAGAACTTTCAAATTTGACCTATTTGACGAATGACAACAGATTTGATCATGCTGATTTAGAGGACTTCAGATAGCCAGATTAGGTAAATATGGTGTTGTTTTGATTTATACAACATTTTAATATAAACTTTCTAGATGCGGATTTAACATTCATGAAATTTTGATAAACAGATATTGATTAACAAGAAACGAGTTGTGAGATTATTCAGAATGGTGAGATCAAAATCCTGAAATTTGTTTTAGCTGGTTCTCAATCACCATCAACCAATCCAACTATTTGATCTATTTAACAGGTGGGAGGAGTGCCTTGATGTTTAATGCATAGATTTGTATATAACTTTTTCCTTCCTATAGGTTATAAGGTGTTCCTCTCATGTCGAGCGCTTGAACCATCTATTCCCCCTGCATGTACGTGATGTATGAGTGCTGGTGTTATGGGCCCCACCAATGATTGCATGTGTGAATGAGCTAGTGTGACGCAGGGAGGATATCAATACCGGTCACGCTCTTCCTTTCCCCGTTACCCTGGGTTTTGCACTCCATCAGTTTTTCTGGTAGCAGTATGATGGTTATATTGATTTGGTTTGGTGATTATTGCTTGTAAATAGCTTATCGATTATCCATTATTGGTTTATGTATTAACACTCTATTTTGGGTCACGTTGAGTTCTATGTTGTTTGACGGCTTCTGGGATGTAGGAAGTCGGAAGTTTGTGACGGTTCCGTAGAAGGGCAGAGGTAAGCACTGCTCTCGGGAAAGACGGAATTGTGGTTGCCCTGTAGGTACACGGGGAAAACGTGTGACGATTGGAGTTGCACAACGCATTGTCTGGGTTCGATTCGGTAACATCGTCGTGTGTTGCCATTAGAGACATTTTCTGTATGAAAGAAGTGCATGGTAGCGAAGGTCACCTGTGAAATTTTGGTCTTAGGTACCAGGAGTCCACAAGGAGCTCTGATTACGCTTATCACTGGAAAGGTAACAGGTGATCCCTAAGCTTGCTAGAAGGATAAAGTAGAGGGAAGTGCTACTTTGTTAACGAGTGTCATAATTCTGTAGTAGGACAGACTGTTCGCTGTCCTCGGGAAAGACAGAATTCTGTGTGAATTAACAACATTTTTGTGTGTAAAAGTGCGTGAATGAAAAGGCATTCAGGATAATTGCGAAACTCTGGTTTTATTTCTCAGGAGCATTACGTCTCCAACTAGGTGTCTTAATTCTGGAGAATCGGTTAGCTGATGCTTGCTAGAAGGGTAAGGTAGAGGGATGTGCTACTTTATCAACGGAAATAACAATTCCGTAGTAGGGCAGAGGTAAGCGCTGTTCTCGAGAAAGACGGAATTCTTGTAAGAAAGGTCCTTGACTATCCTTGGTTAGCAAAACAGATGATGGTGCCGTTTTTATGTCGTTACTAACAGATTTGTGAATTTGAAGAACGTAAAAGCTTACCGAGAACATTTTTGTAAAGGAGGGGTCAGCAGGAGCAGGAGTAGAAGCCACAACAGCGAGGAAGGCTGATGTCAGAAAATCTGCGCTGAGATTGGCTAGTTGTAAGAGACCTAAACGCTCCTGATTGGTGTGTTAGTGTACGCCGCGCTAGGATTGGAGAATTACAGGGTGACGAAGACGCTTCAGGATTTGTGCGTTAGTGTGAGTTGCGCTGGGATTGGGGAATTGCAAAGTGACATAGACACTACTGATTGGTGCGTTAGTGTAAGTCGCGCTACGATTGATTGAAACAACAGAATAGTCGTAGGAAAACTAGCGATACACAGAATAGACAAAATGATGTATTACGACCCACCAGAAAAGGAGAAAAAGTCCTGGTTTGGAAAGATCAAGAGGTTGGTTAAAAAGGATAAGCCGATTGTGACTAGGGAAGGGCAGTTGCTTCCCCCACCGAAAACACCTGCATCCTTTATGGTTGCGATATACGGATATCATACATGTATATGCTTAGACAATTAGGCAAAAGTACACAAAAGACGGTGGAGTTTTGGCATTTCCAGAACATGGTTCATTTAATTTAGCAGTTTTAAGAAATTTAAGAGAGAAAATGATGAATCTAGAACCGAGACTTAGACTGACAGAGTTTGAAGCATTGACAGAATGGGAAGATGAGATGCCTGACAGAGAAAGACAGAGGAGTGGGGGAAGATATAGATGCATGTTTGGTAGATATGGACATGAAAATCATGATGACAGAATGAGGAGGTGGCGAAATGCAAGTAATACTGAAGGATTGTTTCCCGTAAGCCATGCTGAAGAAATTAGTGGTAGAAAATGTACGGAAAAAAGACATAATGTAGAATCAGGAGGGTATGGAGTGCATGAATCGGAGGATTATGTTCTTGACAACATGTTTTATAAAAATCCACCCCCGTATCAACCAGAATCTGACATGTTGACAACAAGTGCCCCAATGAGAGAGACTTTGCGAAATATTAAAATTTAAACAGTACCCCAAGGGATAGGGAAAAATTATTCTTTCAGAGAAGATAAGAGAGAAAACAGAATGGCAATGTGAGTGGTGGAAATTCGGCAGAATTAGCAAAAACTACTTTAGAATTAACTGAAAAGATTAGGGAATTCCCGTAACTATTGGTCCCGTAATGCCCATTTTTGATAAACAAAAAGATAGTGAACATTGTCTAACGGTCCCTTATAACAGTAATAAACAGATTGAGAAGCCAAAGCAAAGCTTATATGAAAACTCATGGAGACAAACGGTAAGTACGGTAGAGCCAAATGTCCCTAAAATTCTGACAGTAAACCTGAGTATAGTGGAAAGACATACAGTGACTATAGAATCTGTAGCAGAAACTCCAAAAGACCTAGAACGAAGTAATGAAGAAAAACCAGTAGGCCCTACATCAGAAGAATTAAGTGAATGGTTGAGGAGCTTACAGAGAAAAGATAGGGAATCCCAATCTATAGATGTAGCCAAGCTAAGGATGGTTTTGGAAGAATTAATAGCAGGAACAATTCCCACAGAGAAATTAAAAACTTATCAGGATGAAGAATTATTATTTCTATGCAAAAGTATAACATGGAGAGCAAAGAATTTGCGTGAAAGACTAGAGGAGGAAGCAAATGAAATGGGTATAGATATCGAAAAGGTAAAAGCTTTACAAAAACCCTATCGAGTAGATTTCACTGAGAAAGATATTCAAAATTTGAACACCACAGGACGAATGATTCAGATTAAAGACCTAATCATTTTGTTAAGGAAATGGGAAGATGTGGATAAATGGAGAAGCAGATGGTATCGAAAGCGAGATGATGCCTCAGATAAAACTTTTGCAGCTTTCGCTGTAGGAGAAAAAGAAAAGACAGTAACAGAATGCCCCATGAGAGAAATTCCATTTGGAGGCTATGTACATGTCCCCTGGACCAGGCAAGACATTTTGTCATTCACAAATGATTTCCCTCGACTAAGCGAGAAACCTGTCGAGTGGTATAGGCAAGTGGATAGGTTTGTAAAATTATCGAAGGTCTTGTGGATTGATCTAAATAGCTTATTTGACATAATAGTACCAGTGAGATGTATGGACAGAGTGTAAGCTCATGATCAATTGGCCTACACAAGAATACCGAAGGGATCCAAAGACAGGAGCCCCTGACCCGGAAGTCATGAAGAAATATGAACAGGTTATAGCTTTCCTGAAAAATAAAGTACCTCCCAAAGAAACGGATTGGGTAAAAATTGACCAAACTCATCAGGAGAGTAAGGAGTCAATACACGCGTATTACAAAAGATTAATACTCGCGTTTAAACAGTTTAGTGGTGACGAAAATTTGAGTGAGAAAGATTTGAGTCATTTTGTATACCGATTTGTACATGGTCTGCGCCCAGAAATTAGTGAAATGTTTAAGCAACATACTGTGGATTGGGAAAATAAGAAAATAGATGAAGTACTAAGACATGCAAAGTATTTTAGTGATGAAATTGAAGCCAAGCAGCGTAATTTAAAAGAAAAAGTTGTGTGGGCACAAGTAAAGGTAGCAGAAAGACAGGAAGCTCAGTTGATTGAATGAGCAAATAATGCAGGACCAAAACCAAAATGTAATTCTGGGAAAGGAAAAGGACATTTTAATATAGAAGAAGCCAAAAAGAAATGGCCATCTCATAATTGCGGAAGCATACGGCATTAGAAATCCGAGTGTAAGTTTCCCCCAAATACTAATAATGAAAATGCATCATTAAATCCACAGGTGCAGAATGAGGTGAGTGGTCAACCGCAGCGACAGCAGCAGGTTGTTACCCAACAGAATCAGGTGCCAAAACCACCTTGTCCACAGAGCGTAAATTCGCAGAAATACAGTAAAGAGACAGGATTCTACAACGAAGAACAGGCAACTAAGCTGCCGCGCGAGCGCCGTTTCGCAGTATTGGCTACAACGCGAGAGTGAGTCTGACGAAGGATAGTGATGGTGCCGAAGGGAGGAAGAAGAGTGTGTACTTGGCGCAACTCTAGAAGTAGACCAGACAGGCCCATTTGTGGATGGAAAGGTAAATTATGAGAATATTACTTTCCTGGTAGATACTGGTGCTACTCGATCAACTGTTAGGTCAGCTGATGTTAAGAATCTTCCTCTCTCGGATGAAACAATCCAAGTAGTTGGAGTATCCAACAGACAGATTAAAACGTATCTCACAGAACCAGTAAAAGTTAGTATAGGGAAATTTTCTGAAATGCACCACTTTGTTGTGTGCGATTCAAGTCCTGTAAATTTGTTAGGTAAAGACTTGTTGTGCAAAATGAATTGCACTATATTCTGTACCCCTGATGGTATAGCTTTTGAAACCCCTGATGAAGACATACTATATAAAATGACTATGGCTAATATGGAATCTGAGGTTACTGAAGCCTATGTTGTATTCAACCCTGACGAACTACCAAAAGAATTGAAACACACAGTAAAAGCAGAAGTCTGGGATTTCACAGGAGAAGATGTACGATTAATGAGAAATGTGGATCCAGTAAAAATAACAGTGAAGGAAGGGATAAGCTACCCAAATGTTCCTCAATATAAATTGACACCTGAGATAATAGAAGGAATTACCCCCATAATCGAGAAAATGGTAAAACAAGGTATTTTGAGAGAAATAATGAGTAGTCCATGTAATTCACCAATTATGGGACTGAAAAAGCCCAATGGAACGTTCCGAATAGTGCAAGATTTGAGCAAAATAAACAAAATTGTTGTGTCATGTTGTCCCATAGTTCCAAATCCATCTGTGATTTTGTATCAGATTCCCCATGATGCAGAATGTTATACTGTAATCAATCTATGCCATGCTTTCTTCTCCATTCCATTGCACCATGACAGCCAGCAAATTTTTGTGTTCTGTTTTGGTGAACGTATTTTGGCTTGGTGCCGAATCCCACAGGGGTATACTGAGAGCACCTCTATATTTAATCCGATATTGAAAAGGTCCCTAGAAAGCTTAGAAATGCCAGAGAATTCAGTTTTAGTGCAGTACATTGACGACCTGCTTGTGGCGTCAAAAACTTGAGAAGCTTGTATAATGGACACCATAGCGTTGCTAAACCATTTGGCAGATGGAGGACTTAAAGTGTCACCATCGAAATTGCAATTTTGTCAAAAAGAAGTACACTATCTAGGTCATAAAATTGAAAAAGGACTGAGAAAGATAACAACAGATAGAATCAGGATAATAAGAGGAATGAGAGCTCCAATTACGCAAAGAGAAGTGAGGATGTTTCTTGGAATGGTTGGATATTGTCGCCAATGGATAAGTAATTTCTCCCTGATTGCAAAACCATTAGTACGATTGACAAGAAGTGACGTAAACGATCCCATCAAATTGAGTAGGGAAGAACTAGCAGCTTTCAGGAAATTGAAAGACAGTTTGTGTGAAGCGCCAGCTTTAGGTATGCCTGATTATGAGAAAGAGTTTGAGTTGTACTGCAGTGAGAGGAATGGATGTGCACTTTCTGTATTAATACAGAAGCATGGAAAATTGAGAAGACCAATTGCATATTTTTCAGCCATGCTAGACCCTGTAGCTATAGCCTTGCCAGGTTGTCTGAAAGCAGTAGCTGCTACATGTAAGAGTTTGGAACAGATTGAAGGAATTGTGATGGGATATCCTGTGAGAGTGTTTGTACCTCATGATGTGGCAATCATTTTAACAAGGAGTCGCACTCAGTTCATGACACATAGTCGGCTGACTAAGTATGAGAAAGTCATATTAGGTGCAACAAATGGGAGCCTTGTGAGATGTTTGAATGTGAATCCTTCAACGCTATTGCCTGATGCTGAAAATGTGGAAGTCCGAGATGAAGTGGATCATGATTGTCTGGATGTACTTGACTATTGTACAAAACCACGTCCTGATATAAAAGATGTACCTTTGCCAGAAAGTGAGTTTGTGATGTATGTGGATGGATCTTGCTTGAGAACAGATGACGGAATGCTAAGTGCAGCATATGCAGTATGCACAGTTGCAGCAGTGATGGAAGCATCTTACCTGAAGGGAATACAATCAGCCCAGGTAGCTGAACTTGTTGCCTTGACTAGAGCATGCAAGATAGGGAAGAATGTGAGGGTGACTGTGATAACCGATAGTCAGTACGGATTTGGTGTTGTGCATGACTTTGGCCAAATATGGCTGCAGCGAGGATTTTTGACTTCAAGTGGGACTCCTATAAAGAATGCTGAAGTGGTTGGGAAGTTGCTTGAGGCGATACAGCTGCCTAAGCAATTGGCCATTGTGAAGTGTGAGGCCCACTCAAACAATGGAGACTATGTCGCCATTGGCAATAAATATGCTAATGATATGGCTCAATATTGTGCGCAAATCGGAATTCAATTAATCGGACGAAGGAGAGGGAAATGAATTCTAGCACCCTAATGTTTACTAACATCGTGGGTACCTGGGCGGAAGTAAGGCAATTGCAGGAAGAAGCAGGAGATGAGGAAATGAGACAGTGGGTAAAAGCAGGATGTGCACCAAGGGAAACAGACCGTGTGTGGGTCTATCAGGATGGAAGACCAGTAATGCCTGATAGCATGATGTCTGCCATGGCATGGATGTATCATGGACAAGGACACATAGGGAGGGACGCGATGATTAGCTCCTTCAAGTAAACTTGGTACAATGCAAAATTCAGACTTGTAGCTGAAAGCCTTTGTCAGAGATGTCTTATATGTCAGCCATTCAATACAGGAAGAAAAACAGTAGTAAGTCTAAGAACGATAGGTCGAGAAGGAGGGCCTTTCACCAGAATGCACAATGATTTCATTGAAATGCCTCCCTGTAACAGGTTGAGATATGTTCTAGTGATAGTCTGCTTGTTTTCTAGAAGGGTAGAAGCATACCCCACAAGAAGGAGTGATGGAATCACAGTAGCAAAACTGCTTTTGAGGGAATTCATCCCTAGATTCGGGTTCCCGGTAACAATTGAATCAGATAGAGGAAAGCATTTCTATAATGAGATCATGAAATTAATCTGTGAAGCATTGAACATACAACAAAAACGGCATTGTGCCTATTGCCCAGAGGCTTCTGGTGTGGTGGAACAAATGAATGGTACCATTAAAAATAGAGTGGAAAAATGTGTTTAGCCACAGGTTTGAAATGGCCTGATGTCTTGCCTCTAGTACTCATGACTATTAAATCTATTCCAGATAGAACAACAGGTCTGAACCCCCATGAAATATTCATGGGAAGAGCAATGCACCATGCATTCATACCAGTCAACAAGCTGTTGCCTACAACTGATGACTTGGTGTTGGATTACTGTAAGAGGCTGGCTGACGCAGTTCATTCTGTGTTTCATCAGGTTGGAGCGGATGCCACCACCCTTGAAAAGAAGCAAGCTCATGATCTAAGCCCAGGAGACTGGGAAAGAATTAAAGTACACAGAAGAAGGAACTGTTTGGTACCATGTTGGGGAAAACCATGACAGGTGATTTTGACTGCAACCACAGCTGTGAAGTGCGCTGGGATCAAGAATTGGATCCACGCAAGCCACATTTTGAGAATTCCAAATCCAGTGGATAACAAAGAAGGAGAATATTTTGAAGAGCAGTACTGAATCAGATACTGAAGAGACAAGAACAAGGGAAAATCCTGAAAGGGGAGAGACACAGACAAAACTGATTGTTGCCCCAGAAAATATCCCCTTGAGAAGGAGATTGCAGATTTCTGATACCAGCTCAGACTCAGAGACTGAACAGGTACCGGTACATTCCAGAAAAAGAAAAGAAAATGAAGAAACAATCAAAGAAATTGTTGATAAAGAAATTCCTGATGGAAAACTGAGATAAATTCCACCTGAAATAACAAAAGTAGAAGATCAGGTGCCAGATACAGAGAGAGAGGGAAAGATTGTCGCGGAAGATCCCCGAGGAGTTGTAGGGAATTCAAACATCCAGTTAGAGGAAGGGACAATTAGTCAGCAGGAAGATATTGTGCAAGAAACATGAGGAGGGACAGAAGTAGGGGAAATAAAAGGAGTGGTGGAAAGAGAAACAGTTGAAAGCAAACAGCAAGTTGAAACAGAATCAGAGGATAGTGATGAAGAAGTACCAGAAGGTCGAGTATTAAGAAAGAGAGCATGGAGAACTGAAAAGAACGATAAAGGAAGTAAATGGAAAAGAACAGCAGGATGAAGTCTGGCCAAACAAAATAAAGAGACTGAGATATCGGCTGACACGAGTAAATTCACCCAGAGCTGAACAAGTGAATGAGGTTTCTCGTCAAGAAAAATCAAAAGACGAAAAAACAACTGCAGTACAGGAAAGCAAAGGAGTAAGAAAACCTAACCAGAAGTATAAGTCGCCGGAATGGACATATGTGGCCCTGCCTGAAATAAAAGAAGAGGCGGATAGCCAAGAAAATCCAGAGGTGACTGTACCAGAAGTGGATGAAGACGAAGAATCGGAAATCCTGAGAGTAATCTTGTCCGATATTGGAGAAGAGACGGATGTTCATGAAAATATGTATCGAGATTACGAAAGGAAAGTAAAAGGCGATCAAATGCCAAACTGAAAAGACAAGAAGGTGATGTTGACGGAAAGACAATAAAATTACTGGAAAAGACATAAACTGATAGAACCAAGTAGGTGCTTAGAGCCTTGGGTTAGACAAAACTATTTGTGAAGAGGCTAAGTCAAAAGACACTGATCGTTTTACGAAATGGCAAACATAGAAAGTAGAAAAAGTAGATGTGTATTCTTAAAAAGATGGGTTAAAATGTGTTGTTGTTGCACAGGATTATTAATGCTTCTATGGAGTGTACTAGCTCTGATGATCTCCTTTAGAGTTACAATAGATACAATAGAAGGACATAGTGAGAATAAAATTCAAAAAGTATATCCGACCAGAATAGATAGAAAATATTTACATAAAGATAGGTCTATAAATGATTTTTCTAACAAGGTATTTTCAAAACTTTTGTATGAATATGTAAAAACAATGGGCGTAAGGGATTGCTATGTTTGTATGCAGTTACCTGCATCAGTATCGGAGGGAGTGACCTATCACCACCTTCCAGTAACATATGGAATACCATGTAGTGTAATAGCTAGTCTGTTTTACAAAACAGGGAAATTAGAATATTATTTTTCAGATGTAGATAACATATTTTCGCAAGTACCTTCAATTAACAAATTGAATAAAGTGAAGCCTGCTAAGGTATTAGGTGAATTTTTCTTAGAGACTAAATAACTAACATTAGATTATATATTCAAAAATAATTTGACTTGCAGTTTAAAGAAAGAGGAAAAGACTTTCTTAGATATGGTCGAAGAAAGGAGATTGAAAATGCAAAAGAAAGCATCTGAAGGTAAAGTGCAGAAGACAGTCTGGGATGTTGAAGGGGAAAAACACTTAAAGGGAGAAGCTAGTCCAAATATGGTTTTAGATTGGCCTCAGAAAGGGAAGTTATGTATTAGAAGGAATCAAACTGCTTATGATAAGTATTTTGTAGGTAATAGTGAATGCCATGATATATACCGAATCACGGGTGGATGGGGATTTAAAGGAGGAAATGATCCAGTTTTTCCTGGGTTATATTTTATCTGCGGGAACAAAGCATATTATCGTTTGCCAGACCATTGGTATGGCACATGTTATGTTGGCCTGGTTTTCCCAAAGATATTCCACATGGGAAGAGAAGAAGATGGTGTACATAAGATAGGTAGTTATTTAGCACGTAGAAAGAGAGAATCTTGGTCAGAAATTGTAGGTGACATCTTTGGAGCATTGAAACCAGCAGTGGGAATATCTCTGAATGCACACAAAATTAGAAGATTATCAACAGTAGTGGATCGCTTGTCAACAAGCACCACTGGAGGATGTCTATTAGTAATACTGAAATGGTTGCCATGTGTGCCATGTGTGCCATGGTAATGCAAAATCGACTTGCCCTTGATATTTTATTGGCAAAAGAGGGTGGAGTCTGTGGAATGCTGAAAGTTCAACATTGTTGTACTTACATTCCTGACGAAAGTAAAGATCTGAAAGTCTATATTAAAAATATAACTGATTTGCATGAGGAAATTGCACCACTGGAAGTTGAAAGTGTTTGGCAAAAGATTGGAAAGAAAATATCTTCTATTAAAAATTTCTTAGTAAATTTAGGTAGTACCTTTATAGGTAGAATCTTATTTCCATTAACATGTGTGATTTTTATAGTATTAATTTTAAGAATAGGATGTATGTGTCATAGAAGAAAGAAAATACAGAAAATGCTAAAAAGAGAAAAACTGAAAAGAAAACAAAATAAAAGACAAGAGAGGGAATTTGAAGAAGTAGAATTAGAAGAGATGAAGGATAGCATGTATAAAACAGCCAGAAGAGAAGAAATTGGGGAGACAGAGATGTAAATTAACACCAAAGAAGTCATTTCATTTTCCTGACAAAATTTTGATGGTGTGGTGATAAAATCACCAAAGGGGGGATTGATGGAGCGGGTAGTACAAAATTTTGTATACCCCCTATTCTGCATGAATAAACTAATTATATAATCTATTAATTATAATATTATTAAATAAGTTTGCATGAGTATTAACCAACAATATTAATATCCGAATTATAAGTGGTATTTGCATTTTGCATGGCTAAATAACATCTATTACTAAAATCTGTACGCATACTAACAGTAGTATATGTAGTAAATAGAATACTGCATGATAAATGTTGCTTTTGTGATGTCTAAGTAATGTTGCTCGAGAAGGACGACCTAAAGGGGTGAATATAAATGCTTTAAATGTTGCTATACGCTAGATAAATACATACACATAGAGGAATTAGTAAGGGGTTAACATTAGATTCATTATTTCTATGTATTAATTATTCTTTTGTGTTTGTTTCACTTAAGTTAACATTCAGGCCTAAAAGTTAAAATGGCTGCCGACACGACACGACGAAGTGGCCACTGTTCCACGAGTCGCGGAGCGAAGTGCACCTGTCCGACAAAGACGTCTACGGCCTCTTCATTACCTCTAACATACTGTACTAAAACAAGGCCACGGTGGGAAGACAGCCAAGGCGCGAAACAATGGACACCCACAAAAAACCAGTATGAACCTAAAACGTGACCTCACCTCTTGAACTGTGCTAGAACCCATCGGACGATCTCAACCAACCAATCACGACCGTACAAAACTTACAAATTGTATCTTCTTGTTGTGTTTTTATTATAAAATTACATGATAGAATAGAGAGGGTAATGCGCTGCTCTGATCTGACTGACAGGCTAACTGGCTATCTATCGACTGACGATCAACTTCTGTTTGGGGACGATGGTGACGCTACGCTTTGATTTAGGATGACTGCTTCGGATGCTGCCCAAATTTTCTGATGACTACAAACTTTGCCTGAACCCTATGGGCATTGACAAATGCTCGCATGTCTCTGGTCTTTGGTCGATCTTTCAGACTGTAGCGTGCTGAGCCAAGAACTTTCCAATTTGACGAATGACGACAGATTTGAGCATGCTGATTTAGAGGACTTCAGATAGCCAGATTAGGTAAATATTAAGGGTGGGCGTAGTTCGCGAAGTAGCACTTCGCGAAGCTACGCAAAGTGAAGTTCGCACTACGCGAGCTACGCGTAGCACTTCGCGAACTGCGAAGTAACATGTTCGCACTGTGCAAGATGTTGTTTTCAATGATTGCACAGTGCGGACAAGCAACCGGCACTGTGCAATCATTGAAAATGGCATCTTGCACAGTGCGAGCTGTAGTTTTCTGCTGCTCGAGTAGATTTTTCCTCGAGCTGCAGCTTTCTCAACGCGAACTGGTAGTTTCTCATCGCGAGCGGTCGCGAGCATACGCGACCCCTCGCAATGAGAAACCTGACCTTCTTGCGTTGTGAATCTCGCCGGGAGGTTTATTTTCCATGCTCGCGATCGCGAACAAGGAAAAAGTCTCGCCAGGATGTCATTTTGCTTGCTCGCGGTCGCCAACTTGACGTTGAGGACCGCGAGCAAGCAAAAAATGACCGCAGCACTACGCAACACTACGCTACGCGTGTTCGCACTGTGCTACATGCAGTTCGCGTAGTGCGAAGTAGCGCGAACTTCGCAAACTACGCGAGCGTAGCGTAGTGCTTCGCCCAGGCCTAGTAAATAGGGTGTTCTGTGATTTATACGAAATTCTAATATGAACTTTCTAGATATTGATTAACAAGAAACGAGTTGTAAGATTATTGAGAATGGTGAGATCAAAATCCTGAAATGGTGTTTTAGCTGGTTCTAAATTACCATCAACCAATCCAACTATTTGATCTATTGACCAGGTGGGAGGAGTGCCTTGATGTTTAGGATTGAGATCTGTAGGTGAAAGGGATTAATTCATAGATTTGTATATAACTTTTTCCTTCCTATAGGGTATAAGGTGTTCCTCTCATGTCGAGCGCTTGAACCATCTATTCCTCCTGCATGTACGTCATGTATGAGTGCTGGTGTTATCGGCCCCACCAATGATTGCATGTGTGAATGAGCTAGTGTGACGCAGGGAGGATATCGGTACGGGTCACGCTCTTCCTTTCCCCGTTACCTTGGGTTTTGCGCTCCATCAGGTGCATTAAGGAGTTGAGTGAATGTGCTCATCACAGCGTTTCTAAGTATGTCATATTTATGACAGAATGAGACAGGTAAGTCAAATGAGCGACTGAGTGAGGAAAAACATATGAAGTCTAATCCTGAAAATAATTGATGGATCCACAGTAATCCTTTTTGCCTCCAAGTTTTTCAGTAGAAGGGTTTACTTCGGATGAGAAAAATCTTATTGTGCCAAATTGTTGAATGAAGGAAGGAATCCCTGCGTATATGGAAGGGTGAAGAAGTTGATTCAGAAGTTTGGAAGTTAATTTTATTATGGGGGTTGAGATGGACTGTGGTTTGCGTGAAAAGGAAAGATATTCATGAAAAGAGAAGGGGAACAAAAATGTACTTTCTATTAAGGTCCAAATAGGAGAATTGTCTATGGAATCAAGCAACCAAAAAGAAGCTTGACGTAGAAGAAAAGCTTTCTGATATGTCAAAAAATCGGGAAAATATTTTCACCCTCTACTTTAGGGCGAGTCAATTTTTAATAAAGACATTCAGGGTTTCTTAATATTCCACAAAAAAGAAGAGAGAATTGAATTAACCCTCTTAAAAAGCTTGGCCGGGATGGGGACTGGGCTATTGGAAACAGTATATAAAACTATAGGAGATAACATCATCTTTATGGTGTCTAAACGCCCTCACCATGATAAATAGAGAGGATGCCTCTTAGCGGTTCACTCTGAAATTATTTGAATGCATTTGTTCATACATAGTGTAACTGTGACCTTAATTGAAGGGGGAAATGTAATCCTAAGTATTTGATGGAACTAGGGCTCCATTTGAAGTTAGAAGTGTTGAAGTCTGGTTTAAAGGTGAATTTAGTTACGGGCAGAATCTCGCATTTGTCGTTATTCAATTTGTAACCAGAAACAAGTGAGAACGAGCCTACTATATCCAAGAAAGCTGGTATTGATTTGTTTGGTTGTGATATAAAAAGCAAAATATCGTCAGCGTAAGCCGCCAATTTAATGTGGGAGGTCAAAGTTTGAAAGCCATGCAAGTTAGGATGCTGACGTAACTTAGAAAGAAATGGTTCTAAAGCCAAGTTGAAAAGGAAGGGGGAGAGAGGACAATCTTGTCGAACTCCTCTACCTAAATCCAAGAACGAGGAAAGGAGGCCGTTAGCGCATACTGCAGCTCATGGATTGGAATAAAGGAGAGAAATGAAAGACCTGAATTTAGGACCAAATCTGAACCACTTAAGAGCATAGAATAAATAATTCTCCTCAACTCTGTCAAACGCTTTTTCTGCATCCAGTGCTATTGCTGCAAGGGGTTATTTTAAGTGTGAGGATTTTGATAAAACATTAAAAAAGAGCTGTGTGTTATCAGTTATGACTCTTCCTTTGACAAACCCAGATTGTTCTTTGCCCAATATATCCGGTAAATAGGAGTCTAAACGAAGGGCTAAAGCTTTGGAGGAACATTTTTTAATCAATATTGATCAGAGATATGGGTCTATAATTTTTGCAATATCTGTAATCTTTGCCTTCTTTAGGGATGAGACAAATGTGAGCTTCTGAGAAAGAGCCAACATAGTTATTGAGGGAGCAGAAAGATTGTATTAGAGAGTGCAGTTTGGGTAATAAGAGTTTAGAGAAGTGGAGATAAAATTCAACGGTGAAACCATCTGGGCCTGGAGCTTTATCTTTTTTAAGACACTGGAGAGCTTTCAAAAGTTCATGCTGTTTAGATCTAATTCCAAAGAGGACAGATCAAGAGGCAATTGTTGGGGTTTTTGAATTGTGGAAAAGAAATGTGCCAATGAATGGTCTGTGGAGTGTGTTTCAGAAGCATATAATGATTTATAAAAAAAGAGAGAATTCCTTCAATATTTCTGCGTCTTTAAATTTTAAATCAGCATGTTCATCATAAATGGAGTCGATATTTAATTTGTTGTGTTTGATTTTCAAATAGTTAGCCAAAATTTTCCCTGCTTTGTTTTTGCCTCCATAAAATTTTGAGCTACCTTTTAATAAGTATAGGGAAGCATTATCTGTAGATTTCTTATTACATTGCAACTTGGCATCGATAAGAGTATTTAAGCACTCTTTCAAATGAGTAGTATAGTAAGAATGCTCCATCTCTTAATGTCCTGAAGGAGATCTTTGGTAACTTTGTGTGCAATTTTTAGTTTTTTGGCTGTGAAACCAATGATGAAGTCTCCAGCTGAGGCCTTAAAAGCATTCCAAATAGTTGAAAATGACAAGGATTAATTCTGATTAAACGCAAAATACTCACTGAAGAAGGTGGTAAAGGAATCAGTGAAAGTTGGATATAGGAGGAGGGAGTTATTAAAACGCCATCTTTTGGGAGCATCAACTTTAGGTAGTAAGTCAAGGCCAATTGAGAGAGGGGCATGGTCAGATAATAAAATGGGACCAATTTCTGCATTCATAAGAGACTGTGTGATATTGTGAGAAACCAAAATAACATCTCTCCTTGACTGAGTTTGATGAACAGGAGAATAAAAGGTGTATTCTCTAATGGTTGGGTTACATAAACGCCAGGCATCAAGAAGCTTGTGCTGGGTTATGGCTTGAACAAAGGATTTATGGGACTTATTAGGGATAAAATTGACTCTGGCATTTCTGTCAATGAATGGGTCAAAGACCTGATTACAATCACCAGCCAAAATGAAATTATTTTCAATACAGTGAGTAAATTGCTTTGCTAGTGTATGCCAGAAAGACGCATCCCCACCGCTAGGAGCGTATACATTAAGAAGAGAAACTGAAACATCATTCAGAGACAATTTTACATTCAGCCAGCGACCATCTTCATCTGTGTTTTTCTATATAAGTTCAACTGGAAGATTTTTACTGCACAATATCATAACTCCGTTATGTTTGCCATCTCCCTGGGAAAAGAAAACTTCCCCCACCCAACCTCTTTTTAGTTTTAAAGATTCAACCTCTGTGAGATGCGTTTCCTGTAAACATACTATATCCGCATCTAATTTGGCTAGATGGGATAAAACTCTTTGTCTTTTGATGGGAGAGTTTAATCCCCTAACATTCCAAGAAATGAGTTTTAAAGGCATAGTAATCAGAAAGAGAAGGAAATAGGAACGTGTAGCGAGAGTCCAAATCAGTGAGGTTATGATAAGGTGAGAAAGCAATGAAAGTAAAGAAAGCATGGGTCAGGCAAAAAGAGATACAGAGAGCATATGTTCGAAGCCAGGAATGTGAGCAAAGCAAAGTTATATAAAAGAAGGTAAGTATATTAGAAAAGAGATAAATAAATTAAATAATAATAGCAATTGAATATGCAACAATAAATATAGAAATGAAGTCGAGAATGTGAGAGAAAATAAGAGCTCTAAAGACACCTGGTAAGCAAAAAATCAATGAATACAAGGCGTACCAAATAACAAAGAACAATATGAAACAAATAACAAAGGACAAAACAAAAAACATACCTACAAAAAGGGAATGTGGATATGGGGATGTGTGGAACCACATGGAGCAAACAGACGTCTATGGAAGGTCCGACGGGACCTGGGGAGGACCTCTCGACGGCTAGACATAACTGTGAAGCGAAAAATGACATATATAACTTAGTTCATAAAAGTGAATTATAAATACAGAAACAGTTAAACATGATAACAAGAGCACAATACCATCAAAACAGTCTAAAACAGAAAAACTGTAATGTTGTTAAGGAGGAACTGTCAACGTATGTATGAACTAACATCGTAAGACCTGCAATCATAAGGGTATCAACATCTCAAATATGCAGTTCAAATGGTTCATGTAATGTGAGGCGATGAGAAGCCTGAGGAAACCATAGAATCCATTTTGTGTGAGTTAATGAAACTCTGCAAACGAGCGGATCTTCGTAAGTCATTGTTCTGTTATTGTAGGTGACCTTGAAAAGGTATGGGTGGAAAAGGCCATATCTGGCACTCATGGAACGAAGGTCAGGTCTGATGTTGAGAAAGGCTTTACGTTGAGCTGCTGTAGCTTTAGAATATTCTTGCGCAATGAACAGCGTAGAACCAGACCACATGATCCATTGAATGGCCTTAACAGCTGCCAATACTTTCAGCAAATCAGAATATTCTAGGAAATAAAGAATGACTCCTCTTGGTCTTTGTGAAGAAGAAGTAGTAGCTGAGGCTCGTCCCAGTCAGTGAGCTTGTTGTATATTCAGCATAGCATCATCTGACATGTGTAGGATTTTGGGGAGGAAAGATTTAAAGAACGTAATGTACCTTCTGCCCCTTCCACCAGACCATAAATATGTAAGTAATTTCTTCTATTATGATTTTCAAGGTCTTCGACCTGTTTCTGGAGACTTGAGAGTGCAAGAAGGTCACACTCTTAGTAGTTTTGTTGAAGGAAGAGACGTTGTGCTCTACTGCGGTGAGTCTTGTATCCAGTTGCGACCAGTTGTCTGAGAGGATTTGTAGTTTAGAATTGGTCTCCATGAAGGGTCGAAGGGCTCTTATCTCCTGTAACAGTATTTCAATTGAAATTGGGGAGCCTGGTTTAGGGGGTGAAGGGGGATCTTTCTTCAACTGTTTCATGTTAGATTTTCCTGATGCAACTTGTGAAGGATCCATTATTGTGCTGGCGCGTTCTGCCTAACTTAATTGTAAGTCTTCCAGTTTAGATAGTTGTGAGAAAAGTGTGGAATTTTTAATAAAAGAGTGTTGCGGCTTTGATGCTTTGTAGAGAGAGCCTTTCGGTCTACCCATGGACCAGAGAAGTGGAGAAAGCAAGAAGTTCTGCAAATTAATCTAATAATAATTGGCTGAAAGGTAAGTAGAAGAAGGAAGCAGGTGCAGGCTGGAATGTGCAGTGCGTTAAATAAAGATAAAGCAACCAGGTATGTTGATGTAGCCTGTGAGGAGCTATCAGGCGCTTGTTATCTTAAGGAGCAAAGGCCTCTGCAGACAGCGTTGCACAAGAGCTGTAATCCCTCAAAACGCTCTCATCTTCCCCTTAAAATGCGCCATAAGAGCCAGCATTGAGAATAAGGGCATGAAAAAATTCAAAAACATCTAGTATTGAAGTGAAAGTATAAGCGAAAATGAGTAAAAAGCAATTAATGGTCATCCAATAACCGAAGAGTTTGCTGTGTTAAGATTGTGAGAGAGAGACTTAAGATGGCGGTCATGTCGTCTTCCCCTCAACAACTGTGGAATAATAGAGCCATGTGAAGTAACTTTTGCCAGGTTAATGTCATCATTTATGTGGGTATTAAAGTCATATTAATCCAGATAAGGTACAGGGCATACTGAGACAGCCCAATTTCAAGTCTATGTGGCAGCAAAACGCTTGCAACTCGAGCCGAGTTCCCAAAATTGCGGCCGCGATACCGCGAATAAGTAAAGGAGCACTTTACCTGAAAATATTTATTTTCCTAGCCTTGAGCGGCTTCGGGCATCGTCGCGTCTTTATTTACATCGGATCACCAATATTTTCCCGTGTGCAGCTTCACTTGGAGTTCCGTTTTAGTAGGTCTCCTCCGTGTCGGTGCCGGGAGCCTCACGGAGATGCCTCCATGCACGCCGGGCGCCTGGCCATGCACCCTTGAGCACTTAACATATGAGGGCACTTTTAGTACCCTTCTAAGAATTCCTGTTAATATGCAGATACAGTGATTAGGCTCAGATGGAAGGGTCAAGAATGAAAGGTGATAAAAAAAATGTAAAAACTAAACTTGTTGAGCTAAAATGTCATGAGGGAGGTGACTGAAAGTTGCTTGATGAAACTGGAATATCAGATAGCAGCCCAGCCCAGCCCAAGCACCTGGAAATGGGCTAAAGCCCTTTCTCTTAACAGCTGGGAAGCCTATGAGAGGGGTCTACACCTCTCCCTGGGCCTCGTAACACTGAGGAACACTGAGGTCCTTGCAAACATGGCATAGTGGTGTAAGGTCCCCATGAGTGTGAGCAGGCTCAGAGCCCTGGGCAGCTGCTCACACTGCTCACACTCACCAAATGAGTAGCAACATCAGAAAATATTTGGATAGCATCCCTGGTATCAGTGCCTACTCTCGAGTAGGCACTCACACCAGGGATGCTATCCAAATATTTTCTGATTTTGCTACTCATTTGGTGCTTTTCCTGATTTTACCTACTCTGTAAGTTTGCATCCGACAGCCTCCATGGGGTTGACGCTGCACTGATTATTATGATTTTTTTTAACAAATAAGATGCTTTCATTTTCCATTGATCTAGAACTCAATTATTGAGTGGACCCTGTTACTTATTCATCTGTTTTAATCCGCTTATTTAATGTGTGTGGAGCTGTATTAATGTGGGGACACAATGCCACATCAAATTAAGGTTTAACATCATCTCTGATCCACTCAATTGTGCGAGAACCATATGAGGTAAATTTTGACATGTCAAAATTATGGAGTATAGTTTTGCTCTCACAGTGAGCAACACTTGAGTCAGCTACTAAATGCTCTTCTTGTAATTAAGAAAGACTGCAGTGAGCATACAATTGCCAGGACTCTCGGGTTGTAACCTTCTCTATGATGACTTAGGAGGACGTGTTGGTCTTTGAGCCCAAGCCTTAACCACCTTGGTCTGCCAGAGGTATGGGCAACCCCTTTCGGTACCCATGATGCCTTAACTGATTGTGCCTTCCAAAAGCAGCCCAAAGGAGAAAAAAACCCAAAGAGGAAAAAGCCACCAATGATGATGGAAGACTCCCAGATGGTGAAGGCAGTGACAAAGAGGACCCAGCAGAATGGAACTGGACACAGGAGCATCACTGGAGACACTAGTCAGAAGATTGATCTCCACCAGGATTTAAGTGCCAACAGGAGTGAGGAAGAACTCCGCTGGAGAAACAAGAGCAGCAGAGCTAGAAACATAGGATGGAATGAGAAAGATAAACCAAGTGCCAAGAGACCTGTCGGTGAATTTGAGCTCTACAAATTTTAAATAACATAACATAACAATGAGGAAGATAAACATAAATTTGGAAACACACCTAGGGGAAAGAGAAAGTGCAGCAACACAAGGAAGGTGAGAATCCCACTCTTTATATCCCTCAGGTCAAGAAATTACATCACAAAATTATGCCGCCATATTGGCTTGGGAAGGCAGATCAAGGAGGAATGGGTAAGCTACCATGATAGGGATTTAGAATACCCTTTAACAGGAATTATTGGAAGAAGCACTATGGTGGCTTTCAACATGGCCCTCGGGAAGACAAAGGCAGAAATCTGCACCTGCAGGCCAAGCACCATGAAGGAGCACCCCTGGATGCCTGCGGCTGTTCACCAGCACAGTCACACAAGTAAGGAGACAGTCCATCTCACTGAAAAGAGGAGAACATGAGAGAAGCTGTGAAGCAGGGTGCAGGTCACAATGCGGCATGCAGTGTAACAGTACAGCTGAGGTCTGTGTCTATCAGGAAACTGCCAAAAGAATTGACAAACCAGAGTAGGAGCAGGAACTGTAGAAGCCTCTTCCCGCAATCTCTCACTTGGAGGATAGCCCTCCAATGAGTAAAAACTGCAAGTGACTCCTAAAGAAGTGGGAATCACCAATGTCTTGAACTTCATATTCAGGAGCACGATTAACCAAAATTAGAAGTGGTGAGAAAAACATGTTTCAAAGGACCCTTTATACTGGGTCTGAAATATGACAAATGAAAAATTAGATGTGATATCCATGAAAGGGTCTAATGAACCCAGAGCGCCAGTGGATTATTGATATGAACAACTTTGAATGGTCCTTAAACTGTGGTTTAAATTTGTTTAATGAGAGGTGGGCTGGTAAATATTTGGAAGATATTCATACCTTTGTCTCCAACTTCATAAGCAGGAGACAGACGCCGATGGGTCTCCAAAGAGACTTTTATCTTCCACTTGGATTCTTGCAATAAAAAAAATAAAATTATGCTTGAAAGAAGCAGCAGCAGAACTGAGACAGACCCTTGCAGGCTTCATCGAAAGGTCTGAGGATGAGGCCCATGCAAATAGAATGGTGTTGTCCTGTATGTGATATGCTCTTAATTATCATATACAATTCATCAAGAGACAACAAAGTGGACCAATTACTAAGAGTAGAATTTGAAAAAACAAAAGAGGTATTGTTCAAAACTCTGGTTGAGCAGTTCTGTCTAACCATTTGTATGTGGATGTTGGGATTTGCACAAATGTTTTCAGAATTGGGATATCTACTGCAAATCTCAATCTGACATCATTATGTGAGGATGGCCATGTTAGAGGAATATTTCATGCAAGAAGATTTGTCCCAATTATTTGGATGATGGACATTTCTTAAGAGAAGTGAAGTGTGACATCTTAGAAATAAATCAAGTGTTAATATTATGACTAGATTTCCTGCTGAATGGGGTAAAGTGGTAATGAAGTCAGTAGATGTGGTGTGCCAGGGTGCAGGTGGAATGGGTAGGATGCAACAAACCTAACGGCTGGGTATGAGACAGTTTATTTGACCACAAAGAGGGGAATGGGATGACATACTGTTTAGTGTCGTTATGTGCTGAGGACCACCAAAAAGTATAAACAAATAATTCTAAAGTAGATTTGGCACCTTGGTAACAAAGCAATGGGAAATTCATGGCACTTCTTGAAAACTTTGAATTGTAACCCCTTTTTGGTATGAATGAGGCCTTACCCTTGAAGTAGTATTTGTCTTGTTTTTAGACCTGTCCAAGTAAGGAGCTCCATTCCTCCTTTGTGACTGTTGCATAATCGGATATTACTCTGTCAAGAAATGATTGTGTGGCTCCAATAATACACTGAGGAGCCAGGATGCTGTGATTGAAAATGATCAGAGATTCAGGAAATTTGCAGGAAAGAGCATCAACCACTATTTTCTTGAAACCAGGTATATAAGTGATGGTGAAGTCATATTGGTTGAAGAAGTAGTCCCATTGTGCTTGGCAGCAGTTCCTACATTACATGCAGCGGAGTTACTGAAGATTTCGGAGGTCAGTCCTAATCTTGAAGTGTTCCCTAGTTCCCAATAGAAATGGCCTCCACACAACACAGGCCAGCTTCATAGACAAAAGTTCCTGTTCTAACACTGGATAATTCCTTATAAAATCTGGCAAAATGTATGGAAGGTAGTAGATGGGATGTTCCAAGCATATGTCCTCTTGCAATAGCAGCAACACGGCACCCACTGCTTGATCTGATGCATCTGTTTTAACTATGAACTTCTAGGTGGTACCTGGATGACACAAAACTGGAGCTTGAGTGAATGCTAATTTTAATTTTTGAGAAGCCTTCTCAGGTTGGATATCCCATTTGAAGTCATATCAGAGATTTTCTTTCTTGAGGTTTTGGGTGATAAAACTTCTCAAGGAAGCAAAGTTTCCAAAGAATTGCTAGTAGATATTTGCAAAACCAAGAAAACACTAGGGTTTCTTTTGATTGTAGATGGTAAAGGCCAATCAAGAATGGCAGAAAATGTTTGAGGATCCATAGCTATCCCAGTTTCATTGAAACAATAGCCTAAATATCCATTTATGTCCTATATGTCTTTCTTTTACCTGCCACATTCCATGTACTTTAATAAGACAGTGATGGCTTCTACTCTGAGGAAGCCTTTGCTCAATCCAACTTTTCAGGGAAGTGGAATGCCTATCAATTTATTATTTTCCACTATAGAGATCATTACGTCCATAGTAGTATGTCAACTTAGTGAATATCTGTACACAAATATTATGCTTGACAGGTTTCATGTTTGGTTTTCCACATATCAGCAAACTGGATATTGATATCTTGAATGGAGGATTTATAGGGGGGAAAGGCTACAGAAAACATTAGGGCTGCAAAAGGAGAGGCAAATCTGTGGGTGTGAAAGGGTACTGTTTTGTGAGAAGGAAGTCTTAGAAGATGGTCTGACATAGAGCCAGTGGCCTTGTAGCCATGTCTTCTGTACAGGGACTACTTTCAATTTCTCTTACACAATCCGAACCTCAAAGGGGATTACTTCAATGATTTTACTCTTTTGAACCATTCTTGCTCATCTACTCTAAAAATCACAAATAAAACAGAACATCATTATGTCACACCAGGGACTTCAATTGAACATATCATCATATTGATCAAGGATAACAAGGAGAACTCTTCCTATAACATCAGTAACATTACATTAATACACCTGTGAATATCCAATCAATTGTAAGTTAAATCTCTTCATATGCTAATATCAAGATATTATTTATGAGTAGATGAAGTCTCTGAACATGGTAATGTCATCTTTTGGATCAGACCTTGCTTTGAGAATACATAGTTTTTTAGCCATGATGCATTACAGTACATGTTACACTATCTGTCGACATGTAGACTCATGGACTGCAGCCAATGTAAGGCAGCTCTACTAACAATAAACTTAAGAACAAATTGATTCATTTATTTTTCCATTACTTTTATTTCTTGTCGATCTCAGGGTACAAAGTTCAATGTGGAGCTCTAACATGTTATCAACTACCCCCTTTATGTCCCATGCCACATCTTCCAATAAATTCAATTCTCTTACATAACTATAAGTATGAATTCTGTGCCTTCCAAGTAACGTCAAGGTCAGACATTGACTTGGGAGAGATAAATTATATGGCTTTATGTAGAAGTAAATATAGATTAAATAGGATACGTAGCTCGTACAGTCATCCTCTTATTTAGACCTATCACTATCCCAACTTCCTGAAGAGTCAATGCATTGTGCTAAATGCAATGATATATCATGATGACTAGATATCAAACTCATTATTTCCCTCAGGATCTTTGACTCTTGTGGCTGCTGACTGAACTCCAGCCGTGTTAATTTGTCCACAAGAGCCTATAAATAATAACCTACAAATTGTCCTTGTTGTATACCCTACTGTGCCCATGTCAGATAAAACGCTGGAAATGAATCTTCTTCAAACAGGTGGCCCATATCAGTGCAACTCCCTTGTATCAATTGAGTGCCCACCACTACCAACTGCAGCTTATTGAAGCAGGGTAAGAAACATAAAGATGCCACCAGGTGAACTAGAGTATGTTTGTCCATCCTGCCTCTGTATATATTGAATACAAGGGCAAGCAGAGTGAACAGGCGAGCCATGCCAGGGGACTTCTAAATGCTGATATTCGTTAGTTCTCTTTTGCTAAGCACAGCTGCCAGCAGAAACTCCTCTGTTAGGAACGTCTTTTAGATGCATATTCATCAGTCATAAACAGTCTCAAAATAATGACCACATAGGTAAGTAGTCCCCTTTCTGCAGTTGCTAATTCTATCAGAAAATATGGAAATACATTGCTGTACTTCTGTAACTTGCCAAATTGCACGGAATTAAATAACTTGCACCTACACCCTGTTGCTTCACAAAATCAACTGGCTCATTTCCAAGACATTCCTCAATTATGCACAACTGATTCAGGACCATCTTTCTCATCATGATGCCCGTCCGTCCGCCCTTATAAGTTGCTTGCTGGGGGTTTTTCAAACTTCTATCATTTTAGTTGGTTCTTCCATATTTATTTTTCCTTTGAATCTGGTATCTGCAATTACAAGCATCAATTGGGCAATCCTTTCTTCCAATTATAAGAACGTGGACCTCCAGCTCCCCGAAACTGAATCTATATGTGAAATGATATATACATTTATTTCCACTGCAGTGCGAGTAAGGAACATTGTAGTTAAATTATTTTATTGTATGGCATTTTATGGAAATAATCTTTATAAATAAGTTATTTTAAAATAAACTAGATCTAAGATACATCTTGGTAAGATGACTTTTTGTGAGGGTGGGATCTAGACTATGAGACTATGGAAATGGAAATGATACTGTCAAAATTACAGTTGATATGCTTAGAGATAGTGTCTTCATATCCTGAAGTACTTGCATATACTTGGGCAGCACTACCATCTCTACCAGGATTCCTGCTAAATTATAACAATACCTAATACCACTGCAAATCTTTAGAGCTGGTGCAGTAGCAATAGGATCAACTTCTCTAGTCTTTCAAAAAGCCCAGCTTATCATCAACAAATAACAACACAGCTTGGGTAGTGTCACCTATTTTAGTTCCTCAGCGACCCACTGTGTTACGTAAGGTTGCAACCAATGACACTTTTGCCAGAATGAACAGAAATGGTGATAGTGAACCCTCTTACTGGATGGCAGATCTCAGCATCCACTGACCATATAGTATAAGCACAAGTCTTAGCTCTAGCACTTGGCATTATAGATAGCAACGTTATCCAGTAATAATGCACATATACTGCACCACATAAGGTTTCACTTGAGCTAGATGCCACAGGTTCAACATTTTGTATCTGTTTGGCACAAGATATGGCCTCTAAATAAAGCCCAATCCACCTATCAAGTAGAAACCCAGTATTAGCCTTACAAAAGTATAGAGGTAGGCAACCCATGCATGGGTCCTCCCCCGGTCAGTCAGGCGGTCAAATTCTTTATTTGGTTTATGCAACCATAAAAGTGAGATACAGATCACATTTAAATGATTAAAAGTTACAAATTAAATTCCAGTATGTGTCTACAAAATACAATCTTAATAATATCCTCACATTTCCATTAGTCTCAATTGATATATACAAAACTAAAGTCATTTTTCTCTGCGGGAAAACATGGTGGCCGGCGGTTAGCGGGTTGCGGGAGCACCCTCAGAGCGGAGGAAAGCTGAGTGGTTTCTGAGGGAGAAAAGCTACTTTTACAGCGCATAACGTGCGATGCGGAAATAAATCGACATCTTTTGAACAACAAATTAATCCCACTCACAATTAGGCTTGGTGAGCATATTTGCTGTATTCAGGGGCCCGGAGACCGGCGAAAGGTAGCGAAAATGGCGGTGGCAGAGATGGAGCAGCCATGGAGAAGAGCGGCCCTGGAGCTCCGTAGGGGGAGATGTGCGGTAGTAAGGATCCCCTTCCGGGGGAAATGAGGCCGGGGAAGCAGCGGCGTGGGTTATACGACTACAAGAGATTGCAGGTTGGAAAAGCAGTCAGAAGAGAGTAGAAGTGAGTCGGTAGGCAAGCAAAGCTGGCTCCTTCTCCTGGATTAAGAGGCAACAGAAGTTTTGGAGACAGCAGACTGTGTTAGAGAGAAATCTCCCATGCAGGTAAATTCACTCAAAGGCAGGAGAAAGGTGGTGAGTGGGGTTACTCAAAGGGAGGAGTTTTTACGCTATGCTTTAAGAAGGGGAAGAAGGAAGGGAATTGAAAGGTTTGGTAAAAATCTTTAACAATGTACAAGTTGAAGATGAACAAGGTACTGTGAAGGATTTTTCAGCCGTCAAAGTTAAAGCTAACTCATATAAAATAGCGATTAGGAAACATACGTCAGATCAAAGGATAAAGGTTGCCCCCTCCCTCAAAACTTACTTTAAAACAACAATTTAGGCCAACAATAGAATGGAGGGTCTAAAAACCACCGAGGGGGGGGGGGGGGCGTGGCTTGGAACGTCAAGATGGTGGTCACACTCTAATAGTGCTCCGGACCCCTCCGTCATCCGTGCCCCGATCCAATGCCATCAGCTTAACTGAGGTCCTCTCTTCTACTGCCGAGGCCTCCGCCTTGCTCTACGCTACCTGGAGAGGTTTTTGACGCAGTTTTATCCCCATGTAGAGCACTTTCCTACACTCTGATTCCAGTGTGCCTCTGCCCAAGATGGCGATGCTGCCCCCGAGGCCTCTTCGCGCGGGGACGCTCAGTGATGAAATGCGGTCCAGTGGGAGTCGTGAGCCCTCTGAGCTGCCTGGGCTCCCCCGCTGAATTTCCTGCTGCTGGGGCGGTGGCGTGTCGAACAGCCTGGTACTGGCCCTGAGTGCAGGCCCCCCCTGCTTGACCAGACCTGCTGGCGCCTTTGGCCTACCTTGCGACATTGGTGGTGAGCTTTCACGGGGTGAAGGATCGGCCGCAGGATCGGGCGGTGGTGTCCCCGGAGTCCCGGAGCCTGGCCTTTCGCATGCAAATGATCTGGGGTCTGTGCCCGGAGCCCTGCCTGGTGGCTGCCGAGGGTACGGAGTGCCTCTACCGCCTTTGAGCCGAGGTGAAAGATCATCAAGGGCCTCCCTACCACTGGTAATTGGGCCGTTGTTGCAGCCACCCATTCCGGGTTCCCGCCCCTCCCCATTTGTGGTGATCAGCTGCTTTGCGCCCCGTGGCCATTTTGACTAAGCCTGGGCAAAGCACTACGCTACGCTCGCGTAGTTTGCGAAGTTCGCGCTACTTCGCACTACGCGAACTGCACGTAGCACAGTGCGAACACGTGTAGCGTAGTGTTGCGTAGTGCTGCGGTCATTTTTTGCTTGCTCGCGGCCCTCAACGTCAAGTTGGCGACTGCGAGCAAGCAAAATGACATCCCGGCGAGACTTTTTCCTTGTTCGCGATCAGCAACTTCAAGTTGGCGATCGCGAGCATGGAAAATAAACCTCCCGGCGAGATTCCCAATGCGAGGAGGTCAGGTTTCTCATTGCGAGTGGTCGCGTATGCTCGCGACCGCTCGCGATGAGAAACTACCAGTTCACGTTGAGAAAGCTGAAGCTCGAGTAAAAATCTACTCGAGCAGCAGAAAACTACAGCTTGCACTGTGCAAGATGCCATTTTCAATGATTGCACAGTGCCGGTTGATTGTCCGCACTGTGCAATCATTGAAAATGACATCTGGCACAGTGCGAACAAGGTACTATGCAGTTCGCGAAGTGCTACGCGTAGCTCGTGTAGTGCGAACTTCACTTTGCGTAGCTTCGCGAAGTGCTACTTCGCGAACTACGCCCAGGCCTAGTTTTGACTGGTGCACAGGCCCCACAACGCCTTTTGGAGGCCTGAGCCGTTTGGGATCTCGGGGCCTGGCTGCAGACCTCCCTGGCTCGCTGGAGGTGGCCCCCCTTGCTGTGGCTGGACCGTCCGTCCCCCGCTGTCCCTGTTGGGGCCACCGTATCCCAGGTTCTGAGCTGCCTGTGCCGGCGGCGTGCTGCTGGGGCCCACCGGAAGAGATTGGCCTGGACAGGAGCTGTGGACGGCGTACCGCTCTTCTGTATCTGGCCTGCGGCCCTGCTGCCGACTGCCGACCCTGCATGGAGGTGAGTGACTACCCTCCTGTTCGACCAGGAGTGTGGGGGACCTTTGACGCCATACTTGTCCCTACGTCCACCCGTCACCTCCCCTCCCCCACCTGCTCCATATCAGGATCCTTAGGAGCTTGGGTCCTGGACTGTGCCCTCCTCTTGAACCTTGGGGGTCCTTCGTCTCCCCCCGGGCTGCGGACTGCCAGTTCTAGGGCCTGGCCGCCCAGTTTCGTGCTCCTGTTGCTGCAGCCTTTGGTGAGGCACCGCTTCGGACATTGGAGGCCTCTGGCAGAGAGGTGGTCTCAGCCGCACTTGCTAGACAGCTCGGAGTCCTGGTTGTGGGCCCCTCCGCTGCTTCTTGTTCAGTGTCCGACCCCTCGATTGTCCTGGGGACTGGTGTTCGTCGTCCAGTTTTGGCCGCACGCATCGATTGGCACCATGCCTTGTCACCTGGAGGCCCCATCTGATGAGCCCGGCCTCCTAGTCGGCAACCGGGCCCCCCTCCTGACCCAGAAGTATTGTCCCAAGGGTCGCTTACAGTTTGCTGGGACTTGGCAGGGGGGGCCTTTCAGCCTCTTCCATCGAGCGGCGAGGGGATTGGGGTTGGACCCTTCCCCCTACCTCCCCCTGGCCTGGCGGTGCTCACTCCGTGTTGGGAAAGGTAGAGTTCCCACTGATTCGACCGTTATTTCGGGCGGCGGAGGACGGGATCTCCTGACTGGTTTGGCTGGTCCCTTGGAGTAGGGGGTCCTGAGTGGTGGTGGATCTGGTGCCCAGGCCTGAGCATTGACAGCTTGGATGCTGGACCCCGCCCACCCGAGATCATCGGCTTTTGAGCCTGCCCCCATCCCGACTTGATGTCCAGGCCCTGCGCCCGCAGTAGAGATTGGTCCTGACTGCGCCCCGAAGACACCTGCTTCACAGACTTAAACTAAAATGCACCAGTGCACCATCACGGATCGTTATCCAATGGAGGGAGCTTCGGGTGGCCTCTCTCTTGCCGGAGAAGATCTTTCAACCATTCTGCAAGCTATTGCCACCTCCCAGGCCTCGGTGGAGAGCAAGATAGGTAAGGTACGGGTGGATATGGCCCTTATCCTCCAGGACCTGTGTAACGCCACGGCAAGGATTTCGGAGGCAGAGTCGCGCCTCTCCACGGCTGAGGACGAGCTGGCCCAGTTGAAGACCCAAGTTGCCCGCTTACAGACTCAAACCTCAGAGCTGAAGACGCAGAAAACCGCTCGCGACAGAATAATCTACGCCTCATAGGCTTCCCCGAGGGAGTTAAGCAGGGACAGGCGGACGTCTTTTTGGAGACTTGGGTGTAGTCATAGATACCCAAAGACGCTCTCTCTATGTATTTCACGATCAAACGTGCTCATTGCTCCCTGGCACCTAAGCCTTCCCCGGGGGCTCCATCTCGTCCCATCATCATTAGAATCCTTAACTTCTGAGACAGAGATGCCATCCTCAGGGAGGCACGGACACACGGCCCCTTGAGATATCAAAACAACCCAATAATGGTTTTCTCAGACTACATGAGGGAAGTACAGGCCCAACGTCGTATGTACTCAGACGTCAAGCAAAAGCTCCGGAATTTAGGACTTTGCTATCGTCTCCTCTACCCGGCCCGTCTCAGAGTTATTTTTCAAGGTAAAACAATCTTCTTTGACACCTCGCAGGTGGCCTGGACTTGGCTCATGGAGGAGCGACCTTTGAGAGCCCGTCCCACCGCCCCCTGCCTTGTCAAAACTTCCACACATGCTTTCTCCTCCTCCCAAGCCACAATGGAGGCAAAATAGGTCCCACAGGAGGGGAGACCAATGGGGGGATCATCACGATGGCCGGTTGTTGAGTCCCAGTTGTTGATCTCTTCTGGAGTCCCCCTGGCTCTCGAGGACTGCAGCTGAGACACTTCACTGATCAATCTGAACCTTGGTCCGGATCCATCTGAGACGGTGCGCCCTGCCTTATCTGGTTCTGACTTGTCTCGGAGCCCCGCGCTTCAAGGATCCAAGGATGATGCTGGAATTCGACTCTGGGGACCAAAGGTCTGGAATTGAGAAGGAACTCTTAAGTTCATTTATCAAACAGCTGAGGACAGTATGATATCCGTCTACATGGAGGGGTCCATCATTGCCACAAACTGCCCTGCTAAACATTTTACCTTAGCTCTATTTTATTGTTATTGTTGAGTTTTTCTCTTTCAGGGCGACAGATGCTTCAATTTAGGAAGTATAGGGTGGGCGGCGTTCGGAGGCATTGGGGGGCCTTTGCCCTCCGAATCTTTTTGTTTTGGCTTTGTGTAAGCCATTGTTTCATGTTTCTGAAGACACCTTAATATTTGTACACACCATCGCCACCGACAGCCGACATACCACTTTGCCAATGCCTGATCTCCACACCCCAGCTGCGCTGCGCCACTTCCCCTGGGACCCAGGTGCCCCGGGTCCTCTTGAATCATTGTTTTTCATTCCTAATGACAGCTCACTACATGCACTCATCCTCACCATTGACAGGGGATATATTACCACGTACAAGCCACATCTTCCTATCCTCGTTGTAATGTGCCGCCTTGCCTTGGACCCAGGTCCCCCAGTCCTTCTTATCCCCACACCAGTAGCTCCTCGGATGCCCACTTGCAGTAGATCCCTCCAAATCTTGCCGTGGAACGTAAATGGCTTGTGAGAGCGTATCAAACACGCAGCAGTCCTCAAGAGCGCCCAACGCCAAGCGTCTGATGTGCTCCTCCTTCAGGAGACACATCTCCTAGGTACCCACTGCTCCTTTCTCGCCCGATACGGGTTCAACAGGGTCTGGCATTCCGGCTTCGCATGTGGCTCTCGGGGGGTGGCTTTATTGACTCGGAAAGTTCTTCCCTTCACCCCAGTACATGTGACAACCAACACGCAAGGCCGCTATGTGGCCCTGTCCAGTAGGCTTGAAGAACAGGTCCTCAACCTGCTATCAACATATATCCCTCCAGCCACACTTCCCTCTACTCTCCGCCATCTTACTGAGGTGATCTCCTCCCTGCCCCAAGGTCAGACGATAATTGGGGGCGACACCAACGCGGTTATGCACCTGTCCCTTGATACGACGGGTAAACGGGTAATCCCTCCTCATCGTGCGTAGCCTGTTCTAAAAGGCTGTCGGACTGGTCAACTGCCCTTGGTCTGTGTGACCCCTGGAGGATCTGGAATCCCTGTGGGAAACAGTACACCCACACGTCCGCGGCCTACCACACCCATTCCCGCATCGATTTGATCCTCCTCCCAGCCACCGACTGCCAACAGGTCTCTGGGGTCTCTATTCTTCCCCGTGGAATCACGGACCACTCTGCCATTTCCCTCCACTTGGGAGTTACCACCGATGGGGTGCGTACAGTCTGGCGGTTAAATGCGTGGTTCTTGCAAGACAGGAGATCAAAGACGCGCTCGCAGAAGAATTGAGGCACTACTTCCTTGCCAACAAGGGCTCGGTCCCTTCTCTGGTCATGCTGTGGGAGGCCAGCAAGGCTACCTTAGGTGGTGTGGCCAGAGGTATGGTTCACATGAAACAAGCGGCACAGACTGTTCGCTTGACCCAGCTTGAGGCACAGGCCACGCGGCTGGAGTTGGCCCTTGGCGACAAGGACAATGCCCACCCCACTACACAGCTCGCGGTGATCCGGGACGAGATCCGTCAGATCTCCCTAGACTCTGCCAAGATGCTGTGGTGCTACTCCATGGCCCGTGTCTGCGGGTGGGGCGACAAAAATTGAAAGCTGCTTCACAATTTGGTCTCCTACCCCAAGACCAACAGAATCATCCCTGAAATCTGTGACGCTGCGGGTAACCACTGCGGGTACTTCGCGGGCTATTGCCCAAACCTTCGTGGGTTACTATGTCCAGCTCTACCCAGCTTGGCCCCCTGGGCCCATTTGGTTGACTTGCTGGAACGAGCGGAGGCCCAGTTCCCCCGCCTTGCTCAGGCTGACTCGACAGACCTCGCCCTTCCCTTTACCCCTGAGGAAATACATGGAGCGATCTCCCTATTGCACTCTGGGAAGACACCGGGGCCAGACGGCTTCCCGCAGGAATACTACACGACACATCAAGACTTACTGATCCCCCACTTGGTCGACCTCTTCCAACATATTATCGAGACGGGCTCCTTCCCCTCGGAGACGGACGTGGCCACTATCGTGGTCATTCCAAAGACCCAGGCAACTTCTCTCCCCTGTGCGGACTACCGCCAGATTTCTCCTATTAACACCTAAATGAAAATCTTCGCCACAGACCTGGCTCAACGTCTTCGTCCCTTGTAACATGAATTGATCCACCCGGATCAATGTGGCTTCATGCCTGCCCGCGGCACTCTTCACTGCATACGGCACCTCCACCTTGCCTTGGCCCATCGCCATTTACTCACCCGGAACCTGGTCCTGCTGCTCATCGATTTCGAGAAGCCCTTCAATACGGCTGACTGGATTTACTTGAAGGACTTTCTCATCATGATGGGATTCGGCTCTAATTTTAGACACCTTATCCGTGTCCTGTACTCCAACCCCAAGGCAAGAGTCCTGACCAACGGTGCCTTCTCGGAGGCATTTTCTGTCCGAAGAGGAACCCATCAGAGGTGCCCTCTCTCGCCGCTCTTATTCGCGCTGGTGATGGAACCCCTGGCCTGCCTCATACGTAATAATCCCCAAATCCGTGGGTGGTCCTGGTATCCACACCAGATCGATAAAATTGCCCTCTTTGCAGACAACGTCCTCCTTTTCTTGGCTGACCCGGAGAATTCTGGCCCACGCTGTCTGGAGGTGCTCCAAACCTTTGAGAATATCTCGGGCCTGCGGCTCATTCCGGTGAAGTCCTCTCTGATCCCCCTCCATCCCTCGAGAGCCTGCTTCGACTTACAATCTAACATCCCCTTACGGAGGCAATCATTTAAATATCTTGGGTTTTGGGTGACACTTCTCCCGGAGCTGGAATGGACTCTCAACCTTGCACCCCTGGTCACGAAATCCAAGGCCGACCTTAAGCGTTGGCAATCCCTCCCACTCAACCCCCTTGGAAGAGGAACACTTTTTAAAATGATGATCCTCCCCTGTTTTTTATACATTCTTCAAAATATCACCTTTCACCTCCCGGGTAATTGGGTCTGTGAGTTTGATGGAGTAATTACCATGTTCTTGTGGGGGGGCGGAAGACCGCGCATGGCCTTGGCTCGCTGCTGGATGGTGGCATGGGTGTGACCAACCTTCACCTTTACTACGTGGCCACTAGACTCTTTGTCATTCACGACGGCTTCTCTGGAGACTGGTCCGACCCGGCTTATCGAACCAAGCTTAGAACTATGGAATTTCCACAAATCCAAGCCTACTTGTATGGTGCCCCAATTCCACAGACTATTCCACTTATCACTAGAGCGGTCCTAACGGCTTGGCGCTCTGCTCTGCTCTGAGCTACACGAGATGGGACAAGAAGCTTACCCAACATACGCCTCTCTGGTGTGGCACATAGCTGCGTGAAGCATCAGCCCTTCAGGGTTTTCGGCAATGGGACCTAGTCGGGATTTCACTCCTTGGGGACATATGGGTGGGAGATCATGTCAGGGCCTTCTCCGACCTGCAGCAGCGCCACTCCCTTCACGCCACCCAATTTTACAAGTACCTGCAACTCCGTCATGCCCTCACTACGCATATCTCACCAGGCACCTCACTCCCTGACTTTAGTCCTCTAGAGGCCCAGGTCATGATGGGAAACCTGGGTAGAGGGGGGGGGGTGTCACGGATCTATCGCTCCCTAGTGAACAATGGCCCCACTACACTAGACTTGCTGCGAGCTCGTTGGGAGGGATGGCTGGGTCCCCTAGAGGAAGCAGACTGGCGAGATGCCCTTGTGGCTCCCAAAACTCTGACGACCTCCTCTAAGCTAACTTTATTACCTTCACACGTTTTACCTCACCCCGCGCACTTACACAGGGCAGGACTACGCTCTCCCCAGAATGCACACGATGTGGCCACATCAATGGCCAATTTTTACCACATGGTCTGGCTATGACCTGGTCTCGCTCCATTCTGGTCGCGTGTGGAATCAGAGCTCAAGCAAACTCTGGGGTGGCAGGTCCCTCATGATACTTTAGGCCTTCTCCTGTGAATTTTTGATGGACTGGATGGCTGTAGAGCCGATAAACGATTCTTGGGCACTTCAGTCGCGGTGGCCGAGTGAGATATCGCAGCAGCTTGGACACAGGCCAAACTCCCTACCATATGGAAGTGGCGGTGGGGAGTGGACTGC
Source organism: Triturus cristatus (assembly GCF_964204655.1). NCBI lineage: Eukaryota > Metazoa > Chordata > Amphibia > Caudata > Salamandridae > Triturus > Triturus cristatus. Next base: position 224,992,868 of record NC_140584.1, read on the forward strand.
TGCGTGGCCCAGGAGGAACCACTCTTTGAGGCCCAGGGACATCCTCAAAAATGTGAAAAGGTGTGGGGGCAAGTGGCTCAATCTACTGTTTTGAGTTCAGTGCTTTCTTTTCTCCCTTATCATTACATTGTTTTACATGAGGCGGTTTGTTCGGGGGCCTTACATTTAGGCCCAGTCTCCTGGTGTCTGCCGTTGACGTTGATGGACTGTGATATATTGTGCACTTCATGCTGTCTTTGTATGTTTTGTTATCTCAAATGCGAATAAACTTGATTATCAAAAAAAAATCACAAAGGGAAAGGGAAACCTAAGGCAGGGTGAAGCTTCTGGGGGTTTGGGTAAAGTTGGCAGGACGGATTGGAGCAAAGATATGTTACCAAATAGATATCAAGTTCTTGCCTCACTCTCTACGGAGGCATGTGGGGATGACCAGCCTCTAACAATGGGGAGACAGGACTCAGTAGAGCAAAGGAACCCTGAGTTAAAAGACAAGGGCCCGAGCAGAACCCGAAGCAGGCAGATAAGGAAGACCTGGCTAACTCTCCTAAGGGCTTTGACTGCTGAGATTAAAAGCAGATTCGAGACATCGGAGGAAAACCAGAAGGAAATAAGACATGCCTGTGAAACTCTTGAAAAAAGGATAGAAGATCTCAGCAAGACTACTATGTTGGAGCATAAGGTTAAAGAGCTTACAGAAAAGGTACAGGCAAATTGTTTCCGAAATAGTCAAAGTAAAATCAGCGGAGAAAATTTCCAGAGAAGGAACAATATAAAATGTTGAATGTTCCGGAGGGTCTAATGAAAGGTGTCAGATCTCCCCTGGACCAAGGTATGTACCGTCACTTTCCCAGGGCGAGAATATCAGTTCCAAACTTATGGAATATAACATATACACAGCACTTCCTAAAGTGGGCAAACTTTCAACACTCCCCCAAAGGCAAGGCAAGAAAACAATATCACATGAGTCTCCTCTAGACCAAGGTAACACACACAACACTTCTCTAGAGCGAGATATACTTTGCACATCACTTGCCAGGAGGGCACACTCATCACCTCCTACGACAAGGAGAAGACAAATTCAAACATATGGAATATATAAATTTATTAACACAATACTTCAACCACGGGCAGGCCGAATCCATATATTAATCATGGCAGACTCTCACATATCAAATAACCGATTGAAATACACAATCAAAGCAAATATATATGTAGAAATATATATGTATGGATATAAGAATCAGAAAATAAGAAGGAAAGGAAAGAATCAGTAAAGAATCAAGAGACAGTTAGTAGCAGACACCTCACCTACTGCTTCATCATGTCACCCCACTTCGCTCAAGGGGAGTCCATTGCTTGAACCGGGTGAAAGCTCCGAGGTGACACCAGCCCCCACTCTTCAGTGACAACACGTCTGCTCCACGGCGTGAACTTCCACCGGCCAAGTCCCAGACACCTCCTTTAGTACAAGTGGAGACTTAAGATGAAGCTCCAAGTGAGCCTCGCCCTCTTTTCCCATCAGAGTCCGTACCACTCCGTACCAAGGCCACAGCTTCAGCTGGCCAGACGTCTTTTATGGCTTCAGAGCAGAGCGAGCACATACCTCTGACAAGAACCAGTTCTCTCTAGTCAGTAAAGTGTGAAAAATGGGAGGAAAGCAAAACATGCCCTCTTCACCTCTGCAGCTTCGTGCAGGCACAGAAAATGGCTTCAGTCATGAAAATGGAGTTAGTTAAGCCACGCACACAGAAAGGCCCAAAGCAAGATGAAATTGAAAAGCAAGATGACATGAGAACATGTCAAAGGCAATAGTCAGCACTGCCATAAAGCAAGGTAAAGTCAGAAAACAGAATGACATTAGACCATGTCAAAGCCAATAGATCAAAGTCATAATTCACCTAACCCAAATAACATTATACACTTAATCCCTCAGTATCCAAACATTGAGCACATGTGTGCACCATCACCCACAACACTGCACCTCGACATCCCACACCTTCTATTCTTGGCAAGACTATTCTACTAAAAGACAGCAACACACTAAAGTCAGTACAAAATGGTGGTGGTTGAGGGTCATCATAGGGTGTCTGACCACAAAAGTGGCTTGTTCACTACAGAGGGCAGAGAAGGTGAAGACATAAAAGCCTATGTTGTGAGATTGATTATGAGGGAGTTACAGATAGAAGAATTGGAAGAAGAAATTGCGAAAGATCTACAGCGTGTACACATAGTTCCTCTTATATTAAATACCAATAGGACAAAGCCTAGAAAGATTTTGCTCAATTTTTTACCTTTTCTTTAAAGGAGAAGATTTGAGTATAAAAAGGATAGAGGTTGACGGCGCTCAATATGAGTTCAGATCGGATGTTTTGAATGTTACTTCAAATAGGCAATGGGAGTTGGGGCAAAGGATGGATCTACTTAAAATGTTTGGGCGTGGTGGTTCAGTTGAGGTTCCCGGCTTATTTGAAGGTGATGCACAACAATAAAATGCTCATCTTCCACTCCAGCGATAAGGTAGATGAATTCATTAAAGACCTACAAGCAGGAGGTCCGAAACCTCAAACGACCCAGAGTATGTGGGATAAAATCTAAAAGTGAAAAGAATAAAGATAATAAAATAAAAACCACTGTGGTCAGAAGCAAGATTACTCTTAGAGTCCTCTTAAATGTTTCAATCTAACTAGTTTAAAATAATGCTAATCTCACTCAGATATAAAATATTACTTAGAGAAAATGTGCTCTGAGGGGAAACCATATGGCTTTATGCCATGTAGAGTTAGGGAAGGGTTTTCCACGGGGGGAGCACAGGGTGGGGAGCAGTGGGATAAAAGAATAAAAAAATAGTTCCTCTGAAGTCTCTTTAATCTATAGCGGTTGGTTATCCCTCTTAGTTTATATCAGGGATGGGTGAAAAGAAAGAGAGTGTCATCAAAATTATCTCAAGGAACCTGAATGGCCTCAGGGTACGTGGAAGGCGGGCAAGAATACTACAATATTTAAAGGACTGCCCAGCCCAGATTATTATAATACAGGAGACACATCTCACGGAGAAGGAAGGCACGGAACTTTTTAAGGCAAAGAAATGGATTGCCCAGGTGGCATGTACAGCTCAATCAGCCATAACAAAGGGGGTAGCAATATTAATTAAACAAGGGACACAAGTTAGCCTAGAGACTTATGTTTCGGATAAAGCCGAAAGGTGGCTAGTGGCCAAAGTAAAGATCTTGGCCTGTACTTTCACCCTTGCAGGTTACTATAGCCCTAACCAGGATTATGTAAATCCTCTAGGTGAATTGATGGCTGAGCTCCTTAACTCCCCTTACCCAATTATTTTGGCAGGAGATTTCAAGGCAGTTTTAAATTACACCCGAGATAGATCTTCACACAGCAGGGCATTGGTAAATCCTAAAATGTCTGGGTTGATAAAACTCCTGATGGAGCAATTGGGTTTGTGCGATATATGGCGTCATAGAGTAGGTCCACAACAAGGCTTTACCTTTTACAACAAAAAATATAGACATCAGTCGAGAATAGACTATTTCCTCATCGATTCCAATATAAAAGACAACGTCCAACGAATCAATCATGTGGGAGTTCATCTGTCTGACCACTCGGCAGTGACTCTCCAACTGAAGATTAGCGAGGGGGTAATCCAGTCTAGATGGACCTTAGATTGCACGATTCTGCAGGATGAGGGAGTCATAGAAACACTCAATAGAGAGACTGAAAAGTTTTTTAAGTACAACTGGGGCTCAGCTGCCACGGATGTGACCTGGGATGCTTATAAGGCCTTCATAAGGGGAGGACTAGGGGCGCTGACTACGGACAAAAGAAGGAGTTACTGCAAAGAGGTGTCAACACAGGAGGAATTGATCCGCTCCCTAGAAAGGGAATTAATCGACCCAAGTATAGAAGAGGGGGTTAAGACTGGGTTGTTACAGAAAATAACACAAGCAAAATCCAACCTAGCAACAATAAGATCTATGCTAAAATCTTGGCCGATAGGTTAAACGGGTTAATGGCGGAAATAGGGCATGGTGACCAGAAGGGCATTATACGAGAAAGGTCCTTGAAAGATCTGACTTATGCACTAATTGGCTCAATAGACCTGGCAACCTCTTACAGGCTACCTCTGGCCGTGGTGGCCTTGGATGCCACAAAGGCATTCGATCGGGTAAACTAGGCCTATTTAAAAGCCGTGGTAAAATCTCTGGAGCTGGGGTGAAATTTCTGCAAGGCCTTGGAAGGTTTCTACAAAGCTCCAGAGGCTATAGTGCTAGTTAAAGACTCCTTAACTCCTTAACTGACCCCATACGTATCTCCAGGGGCACGAGGCAGGGTTGTCCTCTGTCAACGCTTCTTTTTAACCTTTATATAGAGCCCTTAGCCAGGAAAATCAGAGAGAGTTCTGGAATTCTACCCTTTAAACACAGTGACTGAAATAAAAAACTGGGCCTATATGAGGACGACATTCTTATTTATACTGCAAATCTACAAGACACTCTGTCTCGCATCATGATTTTGACAACCGAGTTTGGAAAGATCTCGGGTTACAAAATCAATAGGGGTAAGACAGAGTTCATAACGTGGAACATTGAGGCAGAAGGTGCATTAAGCAAAGAAGAAATTAGATATTTGGGAGTTATGATATCAAAGGACATCAATAAAATAACTAAAGTTAACTTCGAGAAAGCTAAGAAGGAGGTTTGTAGACTCCTGAAGATGTGGTCCCATCTTCAGCTATCTCTTCTAAAAAGATAGTCCTCCCAAAGATCACTTTTCTATTTGATACTATACCCCTGCCTTTCAAGAAGGAATGGCTAAAGAAGATGCAAAGTGAGAATAGCACTTTTCTTTAGTCAAGTAAAGGCCCAAGAATAGCATGGAAAAAATTGAGAAGGAGGGTGGAGAAAGGAGGCCTGGTACTACCAGACCTACTTTTCTATTCTTGGGCTTTTCTACTGAAGAATGGGAGGACTTTGTTTAGCACATCAAGGCAAACTGAGATGGGGGGCATGTGGGCTATGATGTCAAGTCTGGAGTCAGGAGGCAAACAGGGTTTTCTGTTCAAATATGCAGACCCAAAGTACTTAAAAAAGTTAGGTTAAAGATACTGAAGGGGTTAGCTGAGACGTGGTTTAAGATCAGAAAAAAATTGAAAATCCCGTACCATAGCCTAATGGCTCCTATCTGGGACTCACCGGGTTCTCCTAAATGGACGAAAGATGCTCTTGCAAGACCACTATCAAAGGCGGGTTTTATACGATGGGAGCACATAATCACGGATGGCAAACTCATCACATTGGAAATGTGTAACCATTAAGTTGACTACCAGTTATCCAGATTCAAATATCTTCAAATGTGGAGCTGGTATCAAGACCCTGAAACAAGAATTGGGGAACAAAATGACCTGGAAGCCCGTCTGATGCAAGAGACAGTACACAAGAAGGAGCTAGTGGCTATCTACTGGCTGATGATCGATCTGGAAGATGGAAGTTTCACTTTGCCAATGGAACTGTGGGTAAAATACTCGCCTGAGGCATCGCTGGAACATCAATGGCAAGTATCTATGACCATGCTAATTTAAGTAGTTAAGTCTGCATACCTGAGAAAAAATCATCTCTTTTCCATCCACAGAGCTTACTGGTCCCCCAGAGATTATCAAAGTTTGGGAGAGGAGGTGAAGTCACCTGCCCGAAGTGCGGTAGTATGAAAGAGGATGATGTTAATAAGTAACCCTGGGCGTAGTTCGCGAAGTAGTGCTACGCGTAGCTACGCAAAGTGCACTTCGCACTACGTGAGCTACGCATAGCACTTCACGAACTGCGTAGTACCCTGTTCGCACTGTGCAAGATGTTGTTTTCAATGATTGCACAGTGCGGACAAGCAAACGGCACTGTGCAATCATTGAAAACGGCATCTTGCACAGTGCAAGCTGTAGTTTTCTGCCGCTCGAGTAGATTTTTACTCGAGCTGCAGCTTTCTCAACGCGGACTGGTAGTTTCTCATCGCGAGCGGTCGCGAGCATACGCGACCACTCGCAATGAGAAACCTGACCTCCCCGCGTTGAGAATCTCGCCGGGAGGTTTATTTTCTACGCTCGCGATCGCCAACTTGATGTTGCTGATCGCGAACGAGGAAAAAGTCTCGCCGGGATGTCATTTTGCTTGCTCGCGGTCGCCAACTTGATGTTGAGGACCACGAGCAAGCAAAAAATGACCGCTGCAAACTTCACAAACTTCACAAACTACGCGAGCGTAGCGTAGTGCTTTGCCCAGGCTTATTAATAAGTTTGTGGCTTGCCCAGAAATACAGATAATCTGGAGAGATGTGAGTAAGGCTTTGTCTGAAATGTTGAAGACTAATATTGAGGTAAGCATTATGCTTGTCATTTTTGTAAATGTGTGATCATTGGTTAAAACTACAAAAACTCAGGCATGGTTGATATTTTATTGTGTGCTATTGGCACATAGAGGGATATGCAAACAGTGGGTGGCAGCAGCCCCTCCTAGTTTTGACGTTTGGGTGCGCTCTGTTAAGTATACAGCTGCTCTGGATATGAAGGATTTTAGAGACCACGATTTTTGCCTCTCGATGCTTGAATGGTGTGACAAATAAGTGCTAATAAACAAAATCGGGGGTCCGATGATTAAGCCTTTTTTAGCCTCAACTGGTATTTCTGTCTCTCTGCTGGGTAGTGAGAGGGCGAGAGAGACAAAAAGTAAAATATGGAAGATGGAGGCCAAAGCCGATGGTGGTACAGAATGTGATCTTCAATTCTTTCTTTCCTGCTACCAGCACATGAGGCCAGGTCACCCGACCCATCCAAATGTGCAAATGTGTAAGAGGAAGAGCACTATTTCTTAGTAAAATAAAAAAAAAAAAAATCATATGGTTTGCAGTTAAAAAAGTTACATAAAATTCAATGCGATATATATAGAATAAAAAAATCAACATGCACAAAGGAAATCACATTTTTAAAAAGTTGGAATGCCAATGCACTGCCTTAAGATTAAACTTAGTGACCACCTCACAAAATTTCATCTTACCAAGATGCATCTTGGATCTAGTACATTTTAAAAGAACCTATTTATAAAGATTATGTTCATAAAATGCCATAAAACAAAATAATTTAACAGCAATGTTCCTTACTCCACTGCAGTGGAAATAAATATATATATCATTTCACATACAGATTCAGTTTTGAGGAGCTGGAGGTAATAAAGTGCCAGCCTGCATTTTCTAATACTCAATACATTTATTAGTGGGATAATAAATTCTTTCTGCAGTTTAGTATGTAACTGGCAGAAAATGAGAAGACGTAACATATTTTGGGCTGATTTATGGTCACATGTGCAAGGATCCAAAAGGGATTCTGAATATATTTTGCTGGGATAGGTGACCAAAAAATGTGTAATACCGAACCTGAATCAAATAAGATAGAACCTTTTAGAATGGCAACAAGGAAGCAAAAGGTAAGGTTCTATACCAGAAACAGTTGTGATGTGCAAGCTAACCAAAAGAGAGTGATGCCATTAAGAATGAACATTGAGGTTGTGACATAAGAAGACATTAGGATGCCCAATAGAGTGCAGTATGAAAAGGACTAATAGGGAGCGATCTGAAACAAGTATGGTCCATGTACTGATAATTGGAAGAAAGGATTGCCCAATCGATGCTTCTGGTTGCAGATACCAGATTCAAAGGGAAAAAAAAAAGAAATAGGGAAGAACCGATTAAAATGAGAAAGGTTTGAAAAAATCTCCAGCAAGCAGCTTATAAGGGTGGACGGACGGGCATCATGAGAAAGATGGTCCTGAATCAGTTGTGCATAATTGAGGAATGTCTTGGAATGGAGCCAGTTGATATGGTGAAGCAACAGGGTGCAGGTGCAAGTTATTCAAGGGGGTGCAATTTGGCAAGTTACAGAGGTACATCAATGTGTTCCAGATTTCCAGGTAGAATTAGAGGCTGCAGAAAGGGGACTACTTACCTATGTGGTCATTATTTTGGGAATGTTTATGACTGATGAATATTACTTATGATCAGCGATTTCTCCACCCCATCCCTTCCCTTAACTACATTCTCGGTCTCTGTGGGATTTGGAGGCTCATGCAGCAGCTTTCTGTTATTGAATTACCAGAGCACAGCTTCACTGACCATAAAGGGCTCCCAGATAAGAAACATTATATTGGTAATAAAATAAATGTAAATGTAGAAGGCTCTTAACAGGCTGTGTCTCTATATACAACCCTTCTAATTGAGCAGTTAAGATACTGAATTTTCTATCTGGTTTTGTATGTCACAAAGGGACAGACATGTTGAACATTGAAATGATGTACCACTGATAACACAACAAACAAGTATAAAAGTAAAACAAATATTACAAATGCAGTACATTTAGACAACAGCCAAATAATGCTTTGAATCACTAGTTCACAAATGAACTGGAAGAGACTTTAACTATGTCCCTGCAACATGACGACCCAACGTCCTTCAACCCTATTTCTGACCTGAGTATCCCACATAATAAAACTGAGGTCTGCCGGCTAATAACTGTAAGCAGAAACACGTTGAAATATTATATATGAATAGTTCATCTTTATGGATCATGTAGTTCTGATGACTTGGCAAGGGTTACATTTTTCAGGACTATAGGCCAACCCTGATACTTGTCTAGTGTTATCATAGTCTATTATATATACAATTACTTCTCCAGGGGGTAAACATCGTTCTTTTCATTCCTATTAGGGAACCATTGTTGGAATTATTGAGAGGTGATGACAACTACTTTATCCAAAACGAGGCTTATAACAAGCAACTGATGTATGGTGCAGACATTCATCGCACATGTTTTTGTGCAATGTTGGAAGAGCGAACACTATCATGAATCATCCACACTATTTGGGTGAGAGTTCCATCATGTGTTAAGTGTGATATAGAAGAGACACTTTAGAACATGCAGGTTATATAATTCAAGTGCTGACAGAAATCCCCAACATGCTGCAATGCATTGCTTTACATAGAACTTAGTATGCAGTCATAATTTTGGAAAATTGTGCGACTAGTAAATATAGGGTCACCAATGTTTACTTTAACTTTTCTTCCCTTTCCTCTACACCTTTGCTTGCCTACCAGAGGTTATGATAACTAATCTGAAGACTATTGATTAATAAGTTAACATTATTATTTATGATGATGTTATCAGGAACAGCTTAAACAGTATGTTATAGTAGTGCAAAGATAAATATCATAGTGGAGACATATTAAAGGCCATGTCTCTGTTAGATACAAACCTTCTGAAGAGTTTATTACACACAGTAATCTGAATTTGATTCTACACTTCACAAAAAAGACAAACTTCCTGAATATATAACATTAATTCTTGAGAACACAGGAAAACTTACAAATGTAGTGCACATATTGAAAATGCAATGCAACATTTTCACAGTTGCTAAATAATACCCTCATTTTAATCAGTACATAAATGAAAATGACAAGATTTTACTTTAGCCGAGCATGTGCATCCTGCTTTTGGGCCCAACATCAACTACTACCAATTGTGACATTGAGACTCATGCAACAAAGTTGATGAGCACCTGCATCTCTTAGCCAATAGAGTCTACAATCAATCTAAAGCAACATGGGGCTTATTTACAAGGGAATGGCATCAAGCCTGGCATTAAGCATATATTGCTATCGCCACGCTCTGCCATTCTGAAAACTCAAGGATGCACCATATTCACAAGAATGTGGCGCACCCCTGCGTTTCCCCTAGCGCTGACGCTAAATCTAGCTGCCTAAAGCCAACACAGGCAGCCTTGCACCATAGTGAAAGGGTGTCTGCGTTCAGGGGAATGATTGTTTATGTGCAAGAAGGTGTCGCTTCCTGCACATAAATAATCCTGAATGGCAATTTATAACACCTATGTGTGCTGCATTGTGCAGCAAACAGAAAAGTTTCAAATCTTCATGTTGGGAACAACATGTTTTATGAGCAGGAAGGGACACCTTCCTGCACATAAACAATCATTCATGGCAATTTGCTGTTTTTATATGTGATGCATAATGCTGCACACAAAGAAACAGCAATATGAGGAGAATTTAGGCATTTCTCATCTTTTCCCCAATTTTGGCACTGCCTCCTATTTACACCACCATCTAAGTGTAAAATGAAAGGGGCCCTTATTTACAAGGTGGCATTAAGCCACGTTAAGTGGCTTTACGAAGCCTTGTTAATAAGGCGAAGGGTTTATCGCCACAGGAACATCATAAAAAATAACGTTCCTGTGGTGATAGAGGCTTGTAAATATGCCCCCTTGATTTTTCATATTCAAATTCATTTCAAGTTGAACTAGGACTAATGTGAATCAAGCATTAAATGAGCAATAGCTTTCTTACCTCTCCCAGTCTTCTATTGGTGGGACAGCACAAAACAAAGATGGTTGCATATGGTCACCTATTCAGACATCCTATTCATTTTTGGCTGTGTCAAAGCATGGTAAGGATGTGAATGGTAGAGTGTGGTGTAGTCTACCTAATAGATATGAGTGTTGCATCAGCTACAAACAGAATAAATCACCAAGTAAAACCCCAATTAACACATTACATTTTACATTCTTGCAAACAAAGAGTTTTTGGATATTTCTTTGCGACTGGGATAAGCATAGGTCTTCCAGTGTTTGCCATTGCTATTGCATCCACCATTTCGTTGAAGTAAGTACCGTAACAACCATGTGATTTTAAATGGAAGGTTTGCAGAAACTATTGGCCATGGACAATTCAGGGATAGATATGCTGATTGAAGTATCATCAGTACCTACCAAAAAATGACCCGTGTGATTAAGAATATTAGAAACATTCATAACATGGTACTGCAAGAATCAAGAAAGACTGTTACTGCCTCATCCTTAGCTTCACTACCAGATTACTCGTATTGAGAACATGTTGGAGTTCAATGTCACTTCTTCATTCACCAGCATTTTGTACAGCATCAATTGTGCCATTTAATGACAAAACTGTCATGGTCCACCTCAAACACCTTTCAATATCAAGCCCAAATTTGATCCTAACATTTCATGGTAAATCTCTATTTTCTTGAAACATGTGATCAAATCAATCAATCCGATATTTCCAACTATTGTTTCCAGGACACTGTTTTAAAATCATAGAGATTGGATAGAGATTACATGAAAAACCAATGAATGGAAACTCCTTATGTGGTTGTCAGCAAGTTGTTGATTCCACCTTTGTGGAAAGTGTCTTAGAGGTTTAGAAGACCAAGGGCCCTGATTTAGTGTTTGGTGGTTGTGATATTCCATAACAAACATGAATTAAATCCTGCTCTCCGTAGAAGAACCGCCATTGGATATAATTAACTTGTAATAGGGCAGATGGCGTATCTGTCATTGTTACTTACAGTTATTAGCCTTGATAATGCAGGTAGACCTAATCTGTGATGGAGTATGCCATCCACCAAACTATAAATCAGCCCCATAGTATATAGGTTGTGCTATTTTAAAATGAGTACTTCATATTGTTATGTGTTCTTCTTACCTTCTAGGTCTATAAACTCAACCTTATCTAATAAAATTCCAACAATGTAAGCATGACTAGGCAAGCTTGCACCTGGCCTAGGAAACGTGCCCACTGTAGCCCCATTTCTTTCTAGCTAGCAAATTGCATGACACAATTTGAATAAAAGACACTTAATATATCAAAACACAAGCTAAGAAGTTTTATTTTCCTTACCAAATTTAGTTATTTATGCAATCTTATGCACTTTTGCAGGCTATCTTATATGAAATTAACTGAATAGTACATTACATTTAATTTTGTCAGATCTTGAAGGTAGGCCACTGTGCAAAGTGCTTGAAGCTGGAAATAATATTTTTAGCTGCCACCTGTGCTCAGCTGTTTCTCTACTAATATAGGTATATGTAAACCTAGTAGGGCCTACATTTTCTACCATCATATTTTACATATATACTTGCCCCTTATCTAGACTTAATGCCTGGGAAATTTATTCTAAAATGAAACATGTCAGTCATCAGTATTTCAATGTGAAAATTCCCTTTTTCAGTTCAGAGAACACTTTCCATTGTAGGTCTAAGATGAATCGCTGGCAATTGTCGTCTTATCATCTCTTAAAAATTGTGCACATTTTCATATTTGTTCTTCTTGGAACACTTCCAGTGTCTTCAGTCTTAATTTGAATTGAACATTCTCAGGTTCTTGTAGTTGAACTTGTACATATTTTCTTAAAGTTATTACTTATGCAGTTGCCATCTTTTTTCCGCTTCTATTAATGTACTGTGAAAATAAATGACACAAAAATGAGTGACTAAACACATCTGTAATAATATTTTACATTACTAACATTGGGGCATATCAGTAAGCAGGCGATAAAAAAATATCCCCGCTTTTGCGTCCGTTTTCGGACGAAAAACGGCGATAATTTTATCGCCTAATCAGCAAGGTCACGCTACCGCGTGAAACCTTGCATTAGCGTCGGAAATCTGAGCGCCCAGCATTGCATCTCTAATGAGATGCAAAGTGGGCGTTACTGCCCTGACATGACTGGAGAAATGTTGCTAAGCAACATTTCTCCTATCATCAAGCCCCACGCTATGAAGCATAGCGGCAAGAAAAGTAGCGATAACGCCTGTTATCGCTTCTTTCCTTACGCCTGCTTCAAGACTGACTTAGCCATGATATCCTATGTAAGGTGGATATCATGGCTAAGTTTGTCTTGTCCTATCATCAAGCTAACGCCAAACTTTGTGAGATTATCGCTGGATTTCCAGCGATAATCTCACGTTTGGTTGTTAGCGCTAGGATTTTTATCGCTTTTGAGATAAGCGTTGCTAATAGCATGCTATCTCAGCGATAAAAATCCACGTTAGCCGGCGACAATTATCCTAGCGCTAAGTGCGCTTAGCGATAATTATCGCCGGTCCTTGATGATATGTCCCATTGTCTCTTTCATTTAAATAGCTATTTTACTTCACTATGCATACCCAGGGCTGTATTACAGATAGGGCACACTTTCCCTCTTTGTGCCACTGTGCACCATAAAACAAGTGCACCGGACGCAGTCTGGGAAAGCGTGCCCTCCTACATTGAATGTGCAGCCCCCAGGGCAGCCGCGAACTTGCACTTCCCTGGGGGCAGCACATTCAAGTGAAAAACGGAGTGGCTTTGAAGCAGCCACTCCATGTTTCACTGTGCAGGCAGAAACCTGCCTGAACTTTTAAGAGGGATTAGAGTCTCCCTTGCAAGCGGGTGCAATGAGTGAAGAGGATGTCTGGAGGGTCCATAGGACACCATATCTCCCCTCCAGAGGGCTGCCATCAGGAAACACACTGACTGTGTGCCACCTTCTGGGTGGCGCACTGTCAGTGTGCCTCCTGACAGCTTCTTTGTCTCTGAGCCTGTGTCTGTAATAGGGAGCAGGTGCAGAGGCAAAGGGATGCCCTCCTTTGCATGGGCCCATAACCCCATGCAAATGAGGGAACACCCTCTGGTGATAGCGCTAGAGCTATATGTGTGCCAGGGTTATCTGTATTACAGAAGGGGCTGCACAAGAGTCTGTGGCATCTTTTGTAATACCAAAGTGCCTCGGGAGCTTGCAAAGTGGGTGCTGATGGCCGTTGCGCCCCTGTGACACTTCCGTAATATGGTCCCCAATCTTTTGATTTTGGTTCCAGGGTAACCCTGCGCTCTACAAGTGCGTTTAACATAACATAACATAACATAACATTAACATCTTGCATAATGAGCTGTCTTAATCTTAATAAGTTATACTGAAGTAACTGTAGAAATTCTCTTAGTTTCATGAACTTAATGCTATATATTTTTAAGAATACTAAATTGTAAAATCTACTATGATTAACAATGTTTTGCCTACCTCACCATCCAGTTACCTTTCTTCTAAAATACTGTAGCAAACTGTACTTTATTCTCATGGTAATCCAATCAGATACTGCAAGAGTAGATATTTTAGGTACAAAAGTTATAAATCGAGGAATTTCAATTTTCAGACACTGTTAGGACGGATGTTATTGGATGTGCTATATCTAATGTGGTAACAGGCATAGAAATATAGTGTGAACCTTTTTTATTGCTCTTGGTTCCACTCTGCCTTTCACCACACCTGTCCCAAACTTGAGTGCTCTAATTGCATAACTTGAACTGCTAAGCCAGCTTCAGACAAGAAGGTTATGGAAGATCATAAATCATTACGAAAACAATGAGCCAGGCATTTTCCTCCAGGAACAAAATTAAACTACAAAGAGGTCTCTCAGTGCAATTATTTGGAAACTCTTTCCAATGCTTGAAAAAATGAAGGCATGACATAAACTTGCAAAAATCTTAAATGAATGCCTACACTCACTGATACATTCTCACTTCTCATATTCCACTTTTATGACAAGGTAATATGGCCACGGGAGGCATATGTGAAGGTCTTAGTAATAGGTCATCGGTAATCCTAATAATGGCTGCATTTCTCATTTAAACATTTTTCATCACTATCACTCTGTGAGCATTCTCTAAGGTAAAATATCTGTACAACTTACTTTGTTTGACATCTTCTTCCTGTGTATCCGATAGGACATGAACATGCGTTGTTCTTCAGGCAACGTCCACTATTTGCACAAGGAGGATTACAAACTGCTAACAAAATAAACATAATATACATTAGGTGCTATGCAGAAAAGTAAGGTACGTTGTGGACTCTAAAGCCTAAGTATGCAACATCAACATTTTATTGATTTTGCTTTAAAACTTCAGTTCTTCATGGCGGAAGTATTGGAAAATATCAACTATTCGATGTATGGAAACTGCAGGTCCCGACGATGGACAATATAAATATAAAATAGGGGACAGTTCACTGTGCTTTAATGTATGCCCAGATGACACAAAGTTAAATGTCTGCTGCAACCTCCTAAAGATAAGCAGAATCTGCCCATCATCAGGAGAGATAACACACACTCTCCATGCTCGGACAGTTTCATCCTGGAGTCTGTCACGATGATTAGCCACAGACAGATAAATATATCAGATGACATACGAATCCTTCTTCTCTCAGTGTTCAAGGCACACTAAGGGCTCTATCGCAGACATTGTGCACTAGTGTAAAATGGAGGGAAAACACACTCACCAATTCTATTATATCAGTTTGATTGGCACATAACATAACATGAAATGTCAGTATTTCATGTAATGAACATTGGGTCAACAATAACATATAAGACACAAAACGACAGCTATTGAATATCCACTGGGGTTTCCACAGTAATCAATTGTCATTAACTCCAATTTATGTTTTTAACTTAAGCATGCCGGGCACTGGCAGATAAATATTTAAACTGAGAGTGCTGGCATATTCCAAATCTCTGAATTTTATTCGGAGAATATACATAATTAATTTCCAGTGTGTATTACACACTAGCACATTGGAATGTTGTCAGCTTCATTGAACACAGTGGGTAATAAACACTGGTATAGGCCCGCAGCCATCAACTTTTTAATATTCCTCTGGCTCTCCCTCTGCAGTGTCTCCAGGGTATATGTATCATATAGGGGAATAAGAGACAGGCAGAGAATGTTGGCAGAGCAAAACAGAGAGCTTTCCTCTCTCTCTCCTGCCTGTGGTTCACAGTGTCACTAGAGCCTTAGAAGGTAGAAGAAGGAATTCTCCCCCCTTGCTCTTGTGCATCCCTCAACTCTGTCAAACGAAGAAAAAAAGTGGCAGATTAGAGGGAGAATCCGGAGCTGACTTCAGCATCCTTTCCCAGCCCCCTCTAGTCATATCTGACAATTGCTGCCATGGCCTGGGTGCGTCAGTAATTGTTAATCATGCACATCAATAGCTGTACAACAAAGGTATTAAAGCTTCAGAGCCCCAGGGGTCATGAACCCCCTATGGCTGCCCTGAGGATGTTTTTTTTAATTAGAATATTCAGCCTTCGTAGAGCAGAATAGCTTCCTTATAGCTCACCATTGAAGGCTATGGCAGCCATTAAATGCCTACATCTTTGTTATAGGTATTGACTCTTCTCCTTCAGTGCCACTCTAGGCACTAAGGGGGTTGTTAATGCCCGATATAGCCCACTACTACCACCATATCACTGGAAACATATTATTCTAAAGGTTGCTACAGTGGCAGAGCCTAATGCTACTGTGATGTCAACGTGTTTTTTTATATCTTTACCGCAAGTAAACATTTTGGGCCCATGTACTAAAATTATTTTATGCCATTTATGGGGTTTCAAACTCATCTTTGCTCGTGTCCACATACATTTTTTTAAAGTTATTTATTAGTTTGTTGCCGTGGACACACGATGATAGCCATTTAATTGTTGCTTCTACTTATTGGTGTCCCACTCGTTGGCAAATCCCTTATTTCAATTCTTTCTGTATCCATCATGCTTGCAGTTTAATTTCCACTGTGCATCTGATGATAGAGGAAAGAAGCTATTCTCGACACTGTGCTTGATTTATCGTTTACAGATGTCCATTTTAGGGGCATATTATCAAGGACGGCGTTAAAATTATCGCCGGTTTAGCGGCAGAAAAAGCGGCGATAATGGGCTTGATAAAATGCCGCAGAGAATTCCAATAGAAGCCCATGTTCACACCAGAACATGGGGGCTTATTATCAAGGACGGAGTTAATAATTATCGCCGGTTTAGCGGCAGAAAACTGCCGCTAAAGCGGCGATAATGGGCTTAATAATATGGCGCAGAGAATTCCAATAGAAGCCCATGTTCTGGTGTGAACATGGGCTTCTATTGGAATTCTCCAGGGTAAAATTTTCAAGCCCATTATCGCCGCTTTAGCTGCAGTTTTCTGCCGCTAAACCGGCGATAATTTTAACGCTGTCCTTGATAATATGCCCCATAGACTTCTATTGGAATTCTCTGCGGCAATTATCAAGCCCATTATCGCCGCTTTAGCTGCAGTTTTCTGCCGCTAAACCAGCGATTATTTTTAACGCCGTCCTTGATAATATGCCCCTTCTAAGCAAATGGATTCCGTCTTAAGTAATATAAATGATAAAGCAGATTTTACATCAAATGTCGTTCCTGGTTTTATATTTAATACGTAGGGTTTATTTTTACATTTATCATGTAAATGCAGCCAACCTGGCATGAAACATGTTTGCTGTGTATCCCCCTGATGTAACAGTTCAGTTCCACAAACGTGGGCCCATTTTACCAATATTGGGTGAAAGGCATCCCAGCAACCGTGATGCTGTGCAGCATTGTGGCAAAGGGAGAGATAAAATGCACCATATCTGCTAAAGCTTTGTGCATTTTTTCTCTACCCCAGCGCCAACACACACACCCTTGCACCATACAGCACGTGTGCGTGTGTTCTCTAAAGCACGTTTTGCTCCGAAAGGAGTCCCTTCCATTACAAAAACTATCCTTTAAAATATTTCCCACTTTGTATGTGTGCTGTACAATGCGATACATATGCAAAGTGGGTTAAAAAAAAGGAGAATTTAAAACATTTGTCCTTGTTATGCCTGCCTCAAAGAGGAAAAAGATTTTGGCAGAAATCCATGTCTATACATGTTAGCCGATAGGGATTAGTGTCAAAATGTAGATAAGATTGCATGAGAATGTCCATGTCCCACCCATGGAATGCCCGCTTGATGCAAAGTAGTGCAAAGTAGCGCCTAGTGCAATGTTGCATTACTATGGTGAATTTTTCAACACAAATCCAGGTTTGCTCCAACAATTTGCAACAGATTTATGCAAACTGTTTGAAAATCATTAGTAAATCAGGGGCGCAGAGTCTGTTTTATGCAAGCAATGCAAATGGTGCAAGTAATTTTGCTTTTTTTTTATACAACTGAAAAGTTTCTGTCATATGGCTGATTCGCTTCTACAGACATTCCATGCTGGTGTGCATTCATGCAGGGCACAGTTGTGTGCGAATTATTCCATGACTGTGCGAGTTAGTCCGTGGGCTGCTGAATGCAAAGGTCGGAAACCTTGAACACGGACTTCCTCTTTCTGTTTCCCAGCTGTGCTGTGTGGAGTACATACATTAACTCGAAGAATTACTAAGTCACATGTACTCACTTTGCAGAGTATTTGCTTAAAAGAAGGTGCACAGAGGTGTTCTGCGTGAATGAAACCATCAGAACATGGCCCCTTTTGCTGTTGGTGTGCATTAGCAGAGGGAAAGGTCAAGTGTTGTCGAAAGAAGTTGGGGGCATATCAGCAAGGCGAGGCGATAGAATTATCGCCGCCTTTGCGGCCGTTTTCGGACGAAAAGCGGCGATAATTTTATCGCCTAATTAGCAAGCTCATGCTAACGCGTGAAAACTTGCGTTAGCGTAGGAATTCCTAACGCCCAGCTTTGCATCTCTAATGAGATGCAAAGTGGGTGTTCCTGACCTGACATGACAGGAGAAATGTCGCTAAGCTACATTTCTCCTATCATCAAGCCCCACGCTATGAAGCATAGCAGCAAGAAAAGTAGCGATAACCTCTGTTATCGCTACTTTCCTTACGCCTGCTTCAGGACTGACTTAGCCATGATATCCTATGGAAGGTGGATATCATGGCTAAGTTTGTGAGTCCCTATCATCAAGCTAACGCCACATTGCGTTACGTAAGGCAGTTAGCGTGAGGATTTTTATCGCTTTTGAGATAAGCGTTGCTAATAGCACGCTATCTCAGCGATAAAAATCCACGCTAGCCGGCGATAATTATCCTAGTGCTAAGTGCGCTTAGCGATAATTATCGCCAGTTGTTGCTGATATGCCCCTTAGTTATGGAGAGGAAAGGACTTTTTTGTGTCATTTTATATAGCACTAATCTGACCCGAAAGTACCAGAGCACTTTACATGAGCACCAGTTGGTTACACAAGGACACATGCATTTTTTTAGGCACAAGTAGATTAAGTGATTTGCCCAGAATCACTGGATGTTGAGGGTCGTTGCCGAGACTCAAACCCGGTTCCCCAAATTTGAGATCGACTACCCTAGCCGTTAGGCTACATCCTCTCTTGCATCTCTGAATGCCTTAGTGTAGGTCCTAGGACCTTGGTAGCCACTGTATTGCACGTCTTTACTTGCGTATGCCATTTTGACTGAGTGTGCCTCAAGTTTAACTCATGAATGGCACCTCAGCTTTTTATCAATTGCATTCAGCTCTAGGCCAGTCCCTTGTGAAAGTGCAATGCGCACTTCCCGAGTATGCACGCGACATTTGAAACATTATCAGTTTGAGGGATATAATGGTTGATTTTTGTGTTATTGTGATCAACTGACATCTGGGTGTGATAAGATGATGGATGTAGCCGATGTCCTTACGTCACTGAATCCTTTAGACTTAACTCCCCCTACATTTTAGCTAACAATCTCCATAAGTAACCTTCAATGAAACTCTTCTAAAACCATCCAGAAATATAACTCCAAAAAGAAAATATGGTGGAATCTTTGAAATAACAAGGTGACAAGTAATGGAATGATGTGCTTCCCCCGTCACATTATGCACAATTGTGAAGAATTTGCAATCTTCTGAGTAGTTTACATGCTTAGCTTGTCGTCGTTTTTATTAGTGTCCTTTTATTCTCTAGCTGAATGAAACAGACTTCAAATACCAAATGGCCTTACAGCTTAGGCCATTATTTATTTCAGGAATCTTGAGAGGCAGGTGTATTTTCTGAAATATATGTTTTAGAAAATGATTTAACAGATGCAAAATTGAAAATTTTACACAAATTTAAAATGTCTTCAGTGCATAATAAAGAGAAAATTACAATAAATCGCTGACAAAAATCTGACCTTTACAAGTAGTGAAATAAGAAGGGAACTATTTTAAGGAAGCAATTATCAGATAGTGTTAATTAAAAATATTCAGCACTGTTCACGCAATCTGCTGGCTGTCGTGAGCGTCTGTAAGAACTGATGTAGCATTCCAGGAGGCAATATTAAAACACGCTGTACATCTGCCTTTGCATTTTCAAACAAGTACAAAATATTAATATGTGTGTTAGTGAATAGATGAGACAAAAATAAAGTCCCAGATTTACATAGAGCTCATGCAACACAGTACAGCAAGCAAGGTTGCTAAACTTTGTTGCATGAACTGGAGAGAGTAAACCTGCTCCATATACACAAATAAGTAGCGCAGTTCTGCTATCTGCCTATGCGGCAAAGTTTCAGAAGCTATGCACCAATGCATTGCCTTGCATTGCTTTACAATTGATGACAAAACAGGAGGAATCGCCATTTGAGTTGATTTGTAACTACTAACCTCGCTTTTGTGTCAGGCTAATGTTAAAAATAGTAATGCAAATCAAGGCAAAATCTTTGGGAATTTGGGACATGCTGCTTTCTGCTGCTGAGCATTTCTCTCCAACAAACTGAGATTCTTAAATATTGACGTTTCGAACGTCCTGTGAGAAAAGTCCGCTAAATATTAGAGAGTTGTTGCCATCACAAAAAGTGTCAAGCATTGTAAAAAGTCTTCAACACATGATTAAAAGGCATGAGTTAAATTCATTGGGGCAGATTTATGAGCCCCTTGCGCCTTTTTTGCGTCACTTTTAACATGGGAAAAGTGACGCAAAAGTGGCGCAAGGGGCTCATAAATCTGCCCCATTGCATTTAAGGGCATGCTAGGCGTTTCGCCTGCCCTGTAGCAGAACATGTACTCACTTAAGAAATTTGGGGGATGTAATCGATTTTTTTTTTTACTGCCACCATTTCATCTCAGTGGCAAAGTATGGCAGTGTTTGCTCGAAACACCTTTTACTGCCCTATAATCAAAAACATATTCTGAAGGTGGCAAGGACGTGTGTGTACATTGGTTGTGTAGTATTCTGTTGTAGTGATGATGTGTTGTCATATTTTTGAGCTGCTTCGTATTTGTAATGCATTATTGTAATATGATTTTGTTGTCTTTGTACTGCAGTTGTTGTGTTGCTTTCTGTTTAGCCTGCTTTTTTGTGATGTGCCCTGTTAAGTTTTAATTCTGTTAATTGATGTATATTATTCCGAAATTTTGTTCTAACAAATGCAAAATGCAGCACTGCCTTTAATGATTATGTCACAAGCTACCATTTACCACTCTCTAATGTGGTAAAATAGCACTGCTCCTGCTCTTCAACTATTGAAGACACAAGTCAGTCCAAAACTGTGGCAGAAATTGAATCTTAACTTAGTGCTTGAGTGCTCACATTATGTAATGCAGGCCCTAATGTCAATCTCAAAAGTCCTGCACAGAGGCTGTGATTTTTCACAGCTTGTTTGAATGCAACTATGTGATAGACAATATTGAATACATCTAAATCTGCATAATGCTATAGCACGGTTTTTAATATTTTTTGAAGATGCGGCTCTATCAAAAGGAATTTATGCTTATGGTCAGCCAAACTTTTTCGTTGTATGCAGACCTATTGAATCTTACGTTTGTCAATTCTCTCAGACTTTTAACTGTAAAAATAGAAACCTGATCTATAAGATGCTGTTTTACTTTGGTCCCTGCTGGTCATTTAGCAGATTTTTGTTTAAACACCTGGATCAAAAGTTCTGCCGGTGCCAGCGGTTTTTGTTGACATCGATATTCCCCTTTAACCAGAATATGTCAAACCTGCATATCTATTTAAGCAGTTTAAGCATTATACTAAATTCCTTCAACATGTAGCCATCCAGTCTCTTTGTGCTATACTATGCTGATGATCTGTTACTGTGTACATTTACTCTAGTTTGATTGGAGAGAAATGTTGATGCTCTGGCATGCAATCTTTATTGAGACAAGCTGAAGAGGATTTTAAAACTAGCAAATTATGACATTGGGCAGATACAAATGTAGTTATAAAAGGATTATGGAAGGGTGTGATTAAAGGATGCAGAATAATGCAAGTACCCTGGTATTCGTTACAGCAATAAATTGACATGGAGCAGAGTTTACTGGTTATCTTGGCTTATACACTTAGATTATTTAACACACGTCTTCAAACTGAAATGAAAAATGGTCTTTGTGCTGGAAGACTAGATACTTACAACAATAGGTCAGTTCTTTAGGCATCAACTGATTAGAGTTTCAGTGGCGGCTCGCTAAGGGAGTGCTGTGGGGCGGGGCGTGAGAGGGGCAGGGTGGGGGTAGTGGACTCGGACATACGACAGACAAGACTCAGAGCAAGCCTTACTCTGGATTCTGTCCGTCGTATGTCCTAGTCTGCTACCCCCCACACTGCCCCTCCCCTGCCCCACCCACCACCCCACAGCACTCCCTCTGAGAGCCGCCACTGTAGAGTTTATATCAGTATGTCTATCCCTGCATTATTGATAGTGCTGTAGTTCGGCCTATGTATCTCCTATATCCATTGAATGCTTTGACCAGTTTTGTGTAGATTGTAAATCTACCCCACTGGTATTGATAAGTTCAAGCATGGTCATAAATATTGCTTAGTCGTTGTATTGACTCATATGCTAATGTATTACTAAGCATATAGTTATACATTGGGTAATATTCACTTGAACAACATATGGGCTAAATTATTGATAATGGACCGGAAGATCTATGTTTGGTCTGTAGATTTGCTGATTCTTCGAAAGTTTGGATTCAATATACAAGTACATTTTTTAAAATACATGAATTTCATTCTGCTTCATTCTAGGACCTTGTCTTTTGAAGCAATCTTACTACGATTGCAAGAAAGGACCATATTGAGACTATTGCATCTATAATTCTGGTAAAGGTCACAGTGAAAGCTAGAAAAGTACAACACAGTTTGAGCAATATTTCTAGTTGGAAAGGTTTACCTGTGCCTTCTCGTTGCTGTAATTTTACAAAAATGTTCCAAAACTGGTTTCAAAGTGTGAAAGCTCCCAACACAGATAATATTCTCAAGGTATTATTCATAGCATCACTCTAACGTGGCTTCTGTCATCTGAATTATACAGCCAAAATGTTTGTTAGATGTAACTCACAAAATAGTGAGGTGTGCTACCTGGACATGTATTTTTCATCTCTGAGACAGACTTGTGCTCTTGCCATGCACAGTATTGTTATCAATGTTGTCATTTCAGATGTCATTAGGATGTTATCAAGAGCATCTCATAAGTGATGTAATATGTGATGGTGCAAGCGGTAAATGTTGAGGGTCCCCATTTTCCAGTTACTCCCCTTTTTTTTGCTAACTTTCATGCATACCTGGGAATGATCTCAGCACAAAAAATATAAGAAAGACAGAGGAGGTCTGCGACTGTACGTTTGTGAATAGCATTTGCAGTTTGTGAGTAGGACTTCTGTAGTACTAACTTATGTACTACAAAGTGCAGTTTGTGATTTTGACCCATAAGGTATACAATGAGAAGAGTGGATCAAAAAACAGACCACTTCTGCCTAGGTTAATGTTACTCCAGTGCAAGAATTCAGAAGTTCTTGTGTTGTTGCATGATGAAGCAGAAAAGTGTGATTCCATGGAGTCCCACTGCCATATTAAAAATGTGCTATTATGAAAAGAATGCTCTAAAGCAAACATGATGGTTCGTTTAAGTATTTAATTGTTTTGACATAATTTACACTGTGCTTAGCTGTCCTTTAACAACTGAACAATCCAAAATGTCCAAAAATGTCACTAGATGAGTTTATTAACTTGGCCACACAGTTTCAGATTGTTTTCTTTAAATGGTAATGCTTTGAGATGCCAGGTCAATAATAGTAATAATAGCAAGTTTAGCAAATAAGCTATGCGGATTTGTTCCTTACACAAGGACAGTAGAAAGAGCAGCCTTTGTGAAGAATGTTGCAAAAAGTCACCAGGGTGATCACAGGGAAGTTAAATGGGACCTAACTGGCAACCTCTGATTTTTAAGATGTATGCCATGGAGGATTAAGCAATACCCATTATGTAAGTGCCGGGTCCCATCATACAATTAAAATTTGACACTTTTCTCTGACATTTCTATTGATCATTATTTACTTCAGACTGCACTCTATGTTATGTTATATTATGTTATGTTAGCGCAACTGTTACCCAAGGGTGTCCTGGCGCTATGTTGAGGTCCTACAGAGGCCCGCGGGAAAGGAGACTAGGCACGAGATTTAGGAAGAAAAAAGCCAAGTTTTCAAGGCTTTCCTGTAGTAGAGAAAATCTGCTGTGGATCGGAGATCTAACGGGAGATCGTTCCAGGCCTTCGCTGCACAAGTCACGAAGCTTCTACCTCCCCAGCTAGCTTTATGCACTCTGAGTACCGAAATCAGTTTTGCCTCTGTTGAGCGAAGCGGTCTTTTTGGTACATACCAGATACATTTTTGTTTAAGGAATTCTGGGCCGACTCCATGGAGAGCCTTATGGACCAGGCACAGAGCTTTAAACTTGGTCCGTTTCCTTATGGGTAACCAGTGAAGCTGTCTCATCTCCGCAGATATAGAGGCATATTTTGGTGTACCTATAATCAGTCGTGCTGCTGCATTCTGAAGGGTTTGTAGTCTGTGCATGAGTCCCTCTTGCAGTGTGAGATAGAGCCCATTACAGTAGTCAAGCCTGGATAGGGCTAAAGAGGTAACAACCGTTTGTATACTGTCTTTGGGGAGGTATGGCATTATATTCCTGCATGCTCTAAGAATATAGGAGGTAGAGGAAGTCACCGCATTGACCTGGTCTTTGAAGCTGAGTTTGTCATCAACCCAGACCCCAAGATTTTTTGCTTTTTTCTTGAGTGTGGGGAGGAGGCCCAGTGTGTCCGGCCACCATGCCGGAGTCCAAACAACCTCCGTTTTTCCAGAGTTAAGTTTAAGGCAGTTCTGTGCCATCCAGCTGCCTACGGCTGACATGCACTCTTGAAGATTAGATGCTGTTCTCATCACTAACCCTGGAAGTAATGACACCACAATCTGGGTGTCGTCAGCATAGGAGGTTAGAGAGAATCCGTACGATTCGATGAGTGGGGCCAGTGATGAGACATAGGTATTGAAAAGTGTTGGGCTCAATGAGGAGCCCTGAGGGACTCCACACAGCAAGGAGAAGGGTTTGGAAGAGTATTCACCTAGTGCAACCGTTTGAGTTCTGTTAGAAAGAAAGGATTCAAGTAAGTCCCAGGCGGTACCATGGATTCCACTCTCCCGCAAACGGTCCATCAATAAAACGTGATGGACCGTATCGAAGGCCGTAGAGAGATCCAGCATGATCATCACCGCTTTCCCTCCTAGATCAAGTACGGACCTGATCTCCTCTGTGGACTTGATGAGGGCTGACTCGGTGCTGTGACCAGCTCTGAAGCCGTTTTGCAAGGGATCCAGCGCCTGTGACTCTGACAGGAACCTGCTAAGCTTCTCTGCTATTTTAGCCGGGAGAGGGAGTCTGGAGATTGGTCTGAAGTTATTTGGGTCTTTAGGATCCAAAGTGGCTTTTTTAAGGAGGGACAGTATAGATGCGCTTTTCCAGATTTTGGGAAAGTGTCCTTCAGAAACATCAAGTTTATGACGGATGATAGTGCACGAGCAACTGGTTCCGATGCTTGTATTATAGTGGAAACCGGGCAGGGGTCATGAGGCGAGCCTGATTTCATAGTCCTAATGAGATTTAGAGTTTCTATAGGTGTTGCAGGAGCAAATCTATCAAAAAGTGCCTTAATGCCTTTTCCTGATTGAGCGTCATTGGCTTGAAGGGTACTGGATTTGGTTGTTGTATTGGTAAAGATTGAGAAAATAGACTCTACTTAGAGCTGGAAGAATTGAGCAATTTTGTCACATAATTCCTGGCTCGCAGTGATAGTGGGGGTGGTCGGATATGCCAGAGATGTGACCGTTTTAAATAGTTCTTTGCTGGAATTTTTTGCCAAATTAATTCGATTTGTGAAGAACTCTAGGTTGGCTTTTAGAAGCAGCTGTTTGTAGTGTGCTAGGCTGAGTTTATATTTATTCTTGTCACTATCATCATATTTCATATACTCTGAAAAGCCTTATAAGTACAAAAATGGCACCTTTAATGCGTAATGGACATTCAGTGCAGAAGAATATTCTATCCAATGTTTAAAATCTCTCCTAAAGAAAAGGGATACATTTAATGTATAATAGCCCCTGAGGCAGGAGATCCACATATAAAATTTTATTTCAGAAAGGAGATTCATCACCAACATTTTTTTAACCTTTTTTCCTAAACAGAGGGACAGTTCTAATATTTAACATCACTTTCTGAAAACACAATTACAATTTTCTCTGAAGAACTAGAAACTAGAGATGTGAATTTACAGTTAAAGAAAAGTTGATAAATGTTGCAAAAGTGACTTCTTTCCCACAAGGACCAGTCAGCACTGTGAAAGGGAGAATAAGGATTATATGTATACCTCTTTTGTTAGATTACTACTCTTTTTGGTGAAAAGAGGTGGCCTTGTGACTAAAGCTGCTGCCTTTGGAACTGGGGAACCAAGTTCAAATTCTTGCCTCAGGTAAACATCCTGTGATTCTGAGCACATCTCCCTGTGCCTGAAAGTGTGCAATTCATTCTGGTGCTTATGTACAGAATTCTAATGTCCTGAACTAGGATTAAGCTGCATAGAACCACAAAATCATATGTCAAAATATATACCTTCTTAGAAGTAGAATGTCCCTTCTCTGAGAGCTGATAACTTTTGGAGTGACTCCATTATTCCTGGGTAATATTAAAGCAGTTTAGCAATCTACCTCACTCCCAGATATATTTGCAAACTAATACCCAGTCTATCCTTTCAATTTATTATTCGAAACTGTGTATGTATACTTGCTTTATGATGCTAATATAGTATTCTCTTTAGTCCCTCTTCCAGTTAAACCTGGGTAAGCATCCCTGAACAACTTGTGCACTCAAATAGGGCTTGTACGTCCTCAATACTTCTGAATGCACTCACTGATAGACCTTTATATTGCTTCTGAACTCCTCCGTACACCACCAGATGATAAATCTATCATATAAATCCTATCTCATGAAAGTATCAAAGTCCTACAGCTGAGTATTGCAGTAGCTGTCCTCAATTAATTTTAACATATTCACCACAGAGGCGTCTGCATACCACTGTGCTAGATTTCTTTGCAAATCTGTACATTAAATCTATCAAAACCTAAAGCTTCTTCCTTGTGTCAATAATTTGTATATATGCCATAAAGGCATAGTGGGGATGGCTTTTTATAATTTATTATGCATTATTAGAGCAGAGAAACAAGATAAATTCATTCACACAAAGTCCTCAATATTCAAACAGTAGCCAGTACCATGCACATTATATAAGGCTGCATCTTCTCAGTAGTCATCTTCAACCACAATATAAGATATCCCTGTACCGAACAACCAATAGGATTCAAGCAATATGGCAAAGTCACTTAACTTAGTCTAAAAGTACTCTCAAGGAGAACACTTACTAACGTCATACATGCCTTAACCTCACAGAGTCCTCAATCTCCTGACTCTGAACTCCAATAAGACCAAATTCATAATTATAGCCAACATCATTAAAAGAGAAAAATCCAAGAATAGCTTTCTGTCAAGGAGATTGAGGAAATCTAGAATGTTAAATCCCTTTCCTTTATCAAAACTAGCAAGCCTCTATTGAGACTCACATTGGCAATAAGGGAAGATACTCTCACTTCTGTAAAACAAATCACACTATACCACCCTGATGTCAACTTCGGAACCAGCATCCAAGCACTATCTTCTTGGACAGCAACAAGTTCCTGCTTGTACTCATCTCTGATATGCAGCTTCTGACACTTCTCTTTAACATACATAGGGTATGTTGCAACTTAACCTATCAAAGGCCTTAAGAAATAAAGCCATTCATTATTTTTTACCTTTAAATATGTTTATTTGGTTTGAATACCTGGACAATACATATAATAAATGTTGTTCATCACTTCAGTTCAACAAATGACACATACCACCAAAATGATGGTGAGTCTTATCAGACACTCAGCAACACCCCATGCATATGTGCAGCAACACTCAATCTGCTCTATGTCCGCCATGTCATCAAACCACACACACACACCACACAACATGCCCCATATTAACTAAACCACAAACAATACCCTTTCAAGCAAAATCTCCAAATTGTATTTAGAAGTGCATTCACAACTTTGCAAGACACTTAAAGCACTGTTTAATTAATAAAATCAGTCAATTGGGTAAGCACGTTTTTCCTTGCAAGTGGTAAAAAAGCCCTATACCAATTCAATACAATAACATTTATCAGACTTTCACACTCTTGTTGTCACACTTTAGCTGTCTCTGTGACATTGGTGAACTGATTGTTGGGTTTTTAAATGCAATAAACAAGACTAACTCGACCTCTTGCTTCCATGTGATTCATCTTCTCTGTTCGACACATTTACCCCTGTTTCCATGCCTGCTTCCACACCCTATTATGTTTGTATTTTGCAATCTTTTGGCAGCCACCTGCCTCTACATCATTCTAATTAAACCTTGTTTGACAAAATACACATTTGTGTGGTTATTTCCTGATACCTGTGTTTAATAATACCTAGAGAGTGGTTGGCGCCATAGGTCAATGGTCTATATTTGAGCATTCCGCATATTATCTACGGACACAATAAAACATGATACATCACCAGGGTCAAACATGCAGTTACAAAATAGATTATGCACTGATATGTTCCATTATACTGTGCTGTAACATAATTAGAAGCCAAGAGTGTTGGTGCATGAAGCATTTTATTCTAAATCTGAGTGATAGAGATCGTGAATTCAGATAGCATACAGTAGGACATATCGGTAATGTGAGTTGACTATATAGATATGACCAGTAGTAAGGAGGGCTACTTAGTTTGGCATGCCTGTTCATTAGGAGCTTCTATTCCTCGGTGCTTTTAACTATGTTCTAAGGCAAATCAACATATGAGTGTAAGTGGGCGAGTGATACCCACCTTCACAACTCTGCTCTCCAGGACTCCTACTTGCACACACTCCACACATACACAAAATTAAATCAGGAGGAAAGGAGTTCTCTTACATTGCTGCTAAAGTGTGGAACGTCCTCCCACTCCATATGAGAATCTCCTTCCCTCTACTTGTGTTCCACAAGAAGCTGAAGACCTGGCTTTTCAAATAACCAATCTACCATAGGTATGGCTAGTCACACACTCCTGCTCAGTGCCATGGTACCCATATGGATGATAATGTGCTTACAAATACAAATAACATAACACAACATACCATAACATAACACAGCAAAGAACAGCACACCGTACCACAACATACCTTAACATAACATAACAGTGATAGTCCTGTAATGGAAGCAGCCTTCACAACGCGTCTGGAAGCACGCACTACGTTCACCATGCTCCCAGTACAATGCATGAGTCTTTACCACACATTTTTTACCATGAAGATGCCTTTACCAAACATGCCTTTACAAGGAAAATGTAAGCATTTTGCAGGTTTGGGCGGCAAGGGTATATTTAGGGTTTAAGGTGGGTATGGGTTTGTGTGTGACCAGGGTATTTTTAGGGTGTAGGGTGGGTATGGATTTTTGGGTGGCAAGGGAATTTTTATTGTTTAGGATGGTATGGGATTTTGGTGGCAAGAGTATTTTTTTAGGGTTTAGAGTGGCTGAAGATTTTTGGGTGGCAAGGGTATTTTTAGGGTTCGGGTGGGTGTGGGTTGTTGGATGGCAAGGGTATTTTTAGGGTTTAGGATGGGTGTGGGTTTTTGGGTGACAAGGGTATTTGTAGGGTTTAGGGTGTGTGTGGACTTTTGGGTGGCAAGGGTATTTATAGGGTTTGGGAATTTCAGTGACAATAAGTAAGACATAACACACAATAAAAATCCAACTCCAATTTAAAAAACTTGATTATATTTTTATGAACAGGCACCAAACCAGAAAAAGGAAAACCCAATGTAGGGTACCAGAGATATGAATTGTTACAGAATAAACACTTTCTAGTGCTTAAAAACATATGTCGCCACTTTAGGACACCTGGTTGTGCTTGACTGAGACAAATTCAAAGTTTAAGGTCAACCATTATGGAGTCCTGGTCTGATAAACCAAGCGGGAGGCCTCGGTCAAAATTTTACCTTCTGACTTTTCTGGTGGATTTTTTTCTCGACATCGAGTGGTTCCCTCCAGCAGGCCAATTTCGATGGAACATCATCGATTGCTTTGATTGCTTCTCCACTAGGCCTCAGTCAAATCCTTTAAGTCTAGAGCTGCGGAGCTTTCAGCAGTACAAACCTAAAATCCTGGCCAGGTCACAGTTGAAGGTAGCCGCTTGACTATCGACTTCAAGTCAGTCACCTTATGAAGCTTTTTGACAAAATATTCCCAAACTTGGCAACATCTCTGGATCATCTCCTTCTAGATGGTCTTCCTGAGGGTTCAAAGTGTCCATAACACAATTCCAAGGGTCTGGAATCTACTTGATGGTCCTTGGGATGTGTGGGCTACAATGCCCACAATGCGGCTAGCCAAATCCTTAAAGGTCCACTGGACTCACTCAGGAAGGGTACTTTGGAGGATATGATGCAGATGGATGCTATTAACCTGTAGCTTGCAGAGAGTCACTCCTTAATCCTTCTTGAAGCAAGGCAAAGTACTTAAGGCTGTAGTACCAGATTATGCAGTAGCTGCAGTCCTTCAGAGTGTAGTCCTTTTGGTGCAGATCCAGATTACACCAAGACAGTCCTTCTACTCCTTTTAGTTTCAGTCACCAAATCTGAGAGGCTAAGCAGCTCTCACTGTTTCTGGGCATCAAGCAGGGGGGCTCCCCTGACTAATGGGATGCAAGGTGTCACACAGGTGTATGGCCACTTCCTCCAGAATGTAGCATATACTTGTCCCAGAAAGCACTATTCTTTTATAATCCAACATGGAGAAAGTCTCTCCTTTGAGGTTAGATCTGGCTAAGCCAATCCACAAATGTGGCTAAGTTTCGCTAACATACCTTTCCAACCCACTGACTAATCTAATTATTGAGGCTTCTCTGTGGCTGGGGGTGCAGGATGTGGGGGTCAGCTTGTGCTGGTCCCAAACCATCATTTATCCTTTGATGACCGGTTTAGCTCCTCCACCCCCTCCCTGCCCTTTGTCTTCTGCAGCTAAAGTTCTCCACCCACAGGGAACCGATTGTCCACTCTGACAGGGCACTTCACACCTCATCAAGCAGCTCTAGCTCAGCCTGGGAAAGGCTGGCCAATCAGGATAGGGCAGCTGGAAAGCTGGATTTTGGATCACCTAAAAGGAAGTTTAATAACACATTTTCTATTCTAGTTATAAATCTAACAGTGACAAGTTGTTGGAATTATCTTGAATAATAATTAGATACCTTGAAGTATATTTTTAGGTAGCTCCTGTCAATATTTATACTTAAATAAAATATCTCAATATTAGCCTTTTGAGTCATTTCGTACAATGGGGAAACATGGATTTGGCAGTTTTTCCCTTGGGCTTATAAAACATATTTTATATGTCCCTGCTTATAGTTGCAATGCACCCTACCCGTGGCTCACCTAGTGTGGATCTTAGAGATGCCTTACATGTAAAAGTAAGATCGTTTGACAATTTGGAAGTACTTTTAAATCCAAAGTCAAATTTGCAGCCTGAAAGGCAGTGCAGCCTTTAAAATGACCGGAAGCACCACAGTAGTGCACACTTAAGTGCATTATGTCTACTGGGCCTCAAAACCTTTTTGCCCTGTTATATACAATGGAAATACAGCTAGGTTGTAGTAGAATTATAATTACGCCTAATTTGCATATCCTTATAATCAGAGCGGTGGCCCTGGGCCTGGAAAGTGGAGCCCACGGTACAGCCGGAGTCACCTACCACCAATAATAAGCAGAACATGGGGGTGATCAGGGAGAAAAGGATGACTTTCTCTCAAGCAGCAACTGTGAATATGCATTGTTGAAGATGGGGATTACAGAGGCTCCGGGATTCAGTCACAATCCACACTTATCCTGGATCTTCACTCACAGCCCAGATGTCAGTGCTTGCTCTGTATCTCAGCAGAGCATGTTGCCGAGGCTGGCAACAAATAAGGGGCGGGCAGCACAGCAGGAGCAAAGGCCCAGAAGCCTGCGGGCACAGGTCCAGTCCCTGCCAATTTGGAACCCCAGGAGGGTGGCCCAGATCTGGAGGTTGATGATCAGGTATGGCAGCCCCAGATACCAATGCTGCATGGGTCCAGGGCTGTATGCCCACTAGCCTAGCCGCACAGCAGCCGATACCAGCCCCACCCTTGACTCTTACCAGCAAACAAGGATTCTACGGGTGTGCACCTCGGTCCAGCACAGGTGGTCCATCACTTTCTGCAGGGGGCCCTCCAAGCACCTCCTTTGATCACTGAATCTGGCTCCCCTATCATGGAGCAACCTGGGGGGGTGCTCTCGGGCCACTCCACTGCAGATATCCATGTGGCTGGTCCCACCTAGGCTGCTGCAGGTACCCTAGAGTCCACTGGAAAGGGGGCCATAGGCAAGGGCTATTACTAGCGGGGTCCAACAGCAGAGCACCCTACAAGGTGATGAAGGATTTTGCCGGGGACAGGACGAAGATCAGGGAAACGCGTCTAGCATGGCCGCCATCTTGGCCAAACCACAAAATATCCCTGGTTGACATATGAAAGTGCTGCAATGATTCCAACAGATTTTGGTAGGACATGGTCTTGCAGAATTGGTGTTACAATAGTCTGGCCTGTCCTGTTTGATAACAGATTATGCAGCCTTTTTAAAGATGTGCTAAAGTAGGCTGAAGTGTTCCTATCCACAATAAATGAAATTATTTGTCATTTGGTTTGTCTTCAATATATACGTCAAACACCAGGTATGTTCGTGATAGT
The DNA here is from genome assembly GCF_964204655.1 of Triturus cristatus. Lineage (NCBI taxonomy): Eukaryota > Metazoa > Chordata > Amphibia > Caudata > Salamandridae > Triturus > Triturus cristatus. The sequence goes on from NC_140584.1 coordinate 225,025,676, forward strand.
GCCTCTGTTGAGTATAGCCACAATTGATCCAAGGCAAAATGTAGAGTGATACACATTTGGGGGGTCACTGCTGTGATCCAGTGGATGGGTCTGCTGATTATCTGCAGTTGGATCATCATCTACCTCTTCTTCCTACTTCTTCTCCATATCCCCATTTCAGCTTAACATTTTCTGAAGGAGTGCCTCTAGCAAAATCATGGTGACTCACCTTCTTGAAGAGATTGATTAATGTAGCTCTTTTGCATGTTACAATGTTAATTTATTAAACCATAGATCATTACTTTATAAAGGAGAGTCCTATGTTGCAACGTTTATAAGTAGAACTTTGATAAAGATGTTTCACAAATTGTATGTTTATGGCTAAGTTTTGGAACAAACACTGTTCACATTTGAAGAATCTAAAACACCCTTTCTCAGCTAAACCAAATACTATATGGATTGACATTTTCTGTGCTTTTTTATATGTTTTGAAGAATCCAGATCACAAGAGTACACATTGTCTATTATAAGTTTAATCAGTTCATCAAATCTTTTTGATGGAAAGGAGGAAGGATGGTGGATTTGGATAGCAATAAATGAAGAAATATAACAAAAAGTTTGTAAATTATTAAAATGAATATTGATATGTGAATGTCAGAGGTGAGTTGCTGGATATTGGACAACCATTTCTTGAGCACTTTCCCTTAAAATCAGCAGTACATGCAGAAAACTTAACATTAAAAAACACTTTTATGCTATGAAACTTACCTGATAGCTATCAAGAAAGTGAATGGAAAAAAAAGATTTGTAAAGATTGTAATATGTCAGTGGGTACTATCAAACAAGGTACTAGTTTGTAAGTTCAGGAGACTAAGGGGCGTATTTCGGACAAAAAGTTGGATCGTGGAGCTACACAAAATTTAGTAGCGCTGTGTTCCGACATTTTCAAAATGCAGGGATGCACCGTATTTATAAGAATATGGCGCACCTCTGTGTTTTCCATAGCTCTGCCGGCTAAATTAAGCTGCCTAGCGCCAATGCAGGCACCTGCATTGCAGGGAATGATTATTTATGTGCAGGAAGGCGCAATTTGTTATTTCAATTTTCTGCAGCACCCATAGAAAAAGCAAAACCGAGGAAACATAAAACCATTTCTCATCATTTTGCCATTCTAATACCTGCTCTTGTACTGCATTAGTTTTTTGCACTGCCGCAGATTTGCACCTCCTTGTAAAGCAGGTGTAGTGTCAAATGCAAGGGGTGTTGTGGTGGTATGGCCACAGCAACACTCATTACACAGCCCTTTCACGCTAAGTAATGTGTGTAAAGGGGCCTTATTTACAAGGTGGCAAAAAGCTACAAAAAGTGGTTCAAGGCCGCTTTGTAAATATGGACAAGAGCATGTCACCAGCAGAAAGTAGCTAAAAGTGGTGTTCTGGTGGTGATATCCCCTTGTAAATATGCTCTTCATGATGCAGAGGGATGGAGGTTAAGCAACTATTTTGTGAAAGTTGTTCATGGTGACTACCATTTTGCTTAGAAAGCGTGTGATTCAGGAATTAACAATTGGAAACTAGAATAGCCACCACATTTACCATCAGGAATCTTCATTTAAGAAAGAGTATTAGCCATATTTGGAACAGGGCAAAGTAATCCAAACATGGGTGGAGGCACAAATTTGAGTTCGAGACCCTGCTACAGGATTCAGGATGTGTTCGTTTGGACTTAGCTTGCTCATTTTTCTTATACAATGTATTTATTATTCAGCCATCTCAAATAGGTAGTCTTTGTAAGACTTCCCAGCACCCTTCTACCAACTTAAATACTTGCTTTCTGAAAATTGACAACACCTCTGCAAATTAAAGCAATCAAGAAAAAAAGACTGCATCCATTCACTAAAGCTCACCAATTCTCTTATGATTTCATTGCCCTATAATTTTTGGTTTGAATCATTAAATCATTAATTGGATTTGTACAAAAGAAAACAATATCATATCATGGATTGAGAACAATATAAATGTAGTTCCAAAATATTTGACAGAATAATTAGCGAAACACAGTAATGGCATCACAGACCCAGAAGAAAGAATATGATTAAGAAAATTAATTTAGGAGGCAGGCACATGGAAATTAAGCTGATTTTGTGGCACAATTGTTGCTAGTCACAGAAGCACAATTTCCACTTACTTAGGGTTCCCATTAAGTCAACCCTCCAGCCTGCTACGATTGCCTCATAAGCAAGCAGATAATCTGACTAAAATATTGTGTACAAAACTATTTAGCCCAATTAATTAAAAGAAATATAACACTCTACTTGTAGTCTTACGCCCTCAGATACAGCCGTTTTATAATGTTTTCCAATCACAAAACCTTCCATGTGTATGCCTGAAAGTCTGTGTTTATCACAGATTTTAAAGAACACATTACGAAAGCTTTTTCTGCTAAGTGCACAATGCAATACAAATGACAGTAAATTATGACAGATGCGTAGCTAATGACAAATAGCACTGTTGCAGTTACAAGAACTACCCATAATAGATCACCATCCCAAGACATATAGGACCTGCTTCACAAAGTGTGCTTTGAAGTACTACAAGACGTACTAGAAAGTGGCATTCACAAGCTATGTGCAGAGTTTATGCCTCTGTAATTGCCTGTACTTTTGTGTGTAGAGCTCTCCATCACAACTGCAAAGTCTTCCCACATGTAAGTATATGTTTTAGTTGTAAAGTTGAGTTGACAGGTGGGAGCGTGTAGGAAAAGGGCAGACTTACCTCAAAAGGGGATGGAATTTGTTAGGGGTAAAATGAATTTAGGAAGCACTGGGAGGGGATTAGGGAGGGACATCACCCACACAAGAGTAAGCCAACTCCTATATTCTGGGGGTGGAAACATATAACTTACACTTTTGTAGTATATTTACACTCAGAGTTTGTGAGTAAACATATTTCAATGTGCAACTTACTCAAAAGTGTGTTACCTATGAGTATCCCATCAGGTGATTAGAAGAAGGTTTTTAGGAAAATTAAAGTTTTCACTTTGGAGTAAGTTTGCTGCTTTCGATATTCACCAAGTCCAAGTGCATAACCCTGAGATTTGTTGCCCGAACAGAGATGAGATTCCTGCTAATGTGTACCTTTTGCAGCTGCGGCCCATGCAGGTAAGAGCGGTGGGGCTGGGTGGGGGAGGATTTCTATGGACAATAAGGAGGAAAAATGTATTATTCAATTAATTTTCCCTTGTCATTGTCCGTCGAAATCCCCCCACTTGGCCCCACGACTCCTACCTGCACGGGCCGCAGCTGACCTTCTGTAAACAGCCAATAGGGATAAAAGATTAAAGTAGAGAGATCTTTTTTGTGTGTATCACATTATTTTTTTTGAATGAAGGCTGGTTTTATCCCATTGAAGAATTGTTAATAAGGCAGTGTGTTTAAAAGGGGCCTTTCTCCATGGGTGGCGAGTGGGCAGATTGGAGTGCTAAGGTTATGTGGCCACATAGTTACCGGTGTTACAGTTGACTCTTGTCTTTTGTTTTTATACTCATTGCAGTCTTCCAAGTATGTATGGTGGTAATAATTTAAATAATCCAGACATTAAGGCAATATCGTTGGGGCTACACCACTAAATATTTGGGCCTCTGGCAAGTCCATGCCTCAAACCATTTTTATTTATTTTTAAGGAAATATTTGTGTTGCAATAAATGAAATAAAAACAATGGACATTTTAAAACATGGTAAAAAAATGTTTTATTTACGGTAAAAAAAGGACATTTTGTTGTTTATAATTTATATTTATTTTTCAGTATATTTTTGGTTATTTTTTTATATGGTCACATACAATTAGACATGTTAAAAAACAAATAAATATACAGTCTACATAATATTTAGACCATATACATTTTCAAGTTATGTTTTCGAAAACATAAATTATAAATACAATATAATTTTTAAACATTGCTTCATTTACATGCATTTTTGTAATTCGTTGTACACATTTCTTTATATTGTAATTATGTTGCATACACAGAATTTTTATTTTCACACATCAAATGTTCATATACCATGTTTTATTACGAAAAAACATACACATTTGTTTGTTTATTTGGGTCCATTCTAAACACTTTGCATTTAGTACTTTATAAAACAAGGTAAATAGTTATATTTTATTTTGATTGATTTCGGTGGATGTTTGGTTTATTTTTTATTTCCATTAGGACAACATTTTTTTACCACATCTATGCAATTTTAATCTCTTTTCCTTAGTTCAAGTTTGGATCAGACATGTTCTAATGGGCCTGAGATTTATTTACTTGTACTATTACTTTTCTCTTTTATTGGTAATAGTTATTGTTTGTAAGTGTCCTATTGTGCGTTAGATGTGTTTTAGATGTAGGTAGCATGATTTCTTGTACTGTGTAGAGTCAATGAATCAATCAGGGGATTATGCAAGCGAACAACTCACCCGTGAGGGTCTCAAGGCGCTGGGGGAGAGGGGTGCAGCATAGGGTTGGCCGAAAAGCCAGGTCTTGAGGTTCTTCCTGAAGGTGTGCAGGGTGGGTGACCATCTGATGTTGGCTGGGGGTCCATTCCAGGCTTTGGCTGCGACATGGGAGAAGGCTCTTCCCTCAGCTCTGGGTCTGCAGATGCGTGGGGTCATTGCTAAGGAAAGGTCGGCAGAGCGGAGGTTTCTTTTTGGTGCGTGGAAAGGGATTCTTTCATTGAGGTTTTTGGGTCTGATATTGTGGAGGGGTTTGTAGGCGTGGGTGAGTAACTTGAAGGTTACTCTTTTTCCAACGGGAAGCCAGTGGATGACTCGCAGTTGTTGGGTCATGTGCTCATATTGTGGGGTGCCGAGGACGCTGAGAATGCACTTGTATTGTAGATACATGTAAATTGCAATGTTTTGAAAAAGTAATTACATTTTACATTAACCCCTTCCATGCTCATGACGGAACGGTTCCGTCATGAGCATCGGTTGAGCTGTGCTCATGACGGAACCGTTCCGTCATGGCCCCGCCCGCGCTCGAACCCTTCAGCACCGCTTTGTTTAGCTATTGTTGTTTTGGTTGGTGGTAAGTTAGTTACTAGATTTGTATGGTCTGAGTATTATTGAGGGAAATGTATTTATTAGATGTGCTTTGTTCATTAAATGTTCCTTATGGTTATAATATTTGATTGCTTTATTTAATGGGATTTGTGGTTATGTTAGGTGGGATGTATTTGTATGTTTTTTATTTTACAGGAGAGAATATGCTTTCCTCTGGCAAGAGATTTTGGGATGCTGAATTTTGATTCCACTTTTAGAGAAATGTTTTAACGTCTCCTATTTTAATTTGTTTCTACCACTTGTGTGCATTTTTATTAATTTTGTATTTTTGCTAATTTTAAATAATATTTACAGCTTCATTAAGGTATATTTGCAATGTAGTTATTTTTACAAATTGAATTTGGATTAATTTTTGCATCTTTTTTGTGTTGTGATTTGTGTATTAATATTGCAGTGATGGGATTATTAATGCACTCTATTGCTACAAAATGTAGAGTATTATTTCAAATTATTTGTGAGTAGGGATGTTTTAAACATATGTGGTTGGTTTATATTATTGTTTAAAGTCTATTGGCACTATCATGTTTTAACTACATTACATTTATCTTGTGTGTGGTGTCTTATTTGTTTCTGGTTGGGACAATTATGGGTTATTCACTCAACAAAAAAGTTACAGAAGAAGGACTTACCTACAGCCAGAGCACTGTCCTACTGCTTGAAGGACTGCCTTGCTGTCTGGGAAGGAAGAATTGGCCTGCTTGCTTTCATGCCAGGCTAACCAGAGTCACTCCAATTGTCAGTCAGCTGACCCCCTTTGTGAGCTAGAGAGGCACAACAAGCTTTAAAAGCTTCCCTGCAACTGCCTTGCTGACCTGCTGCAACTGGACCTAACTGACCCCGAAAAGTGGACCTGTCTGAGTCCTGTTGGCCTCTGCTGGAGTGAGTCCCTGATCTTCAAGAAGTGCATCCCAGATGCCCTGGACCCTTAGCTGGCATCAGAGTATACTTCTCTGCAAGGAAAGGTGTAAATCACTCTTGGCTGGCATCAGAGTGTACTCTGCAAGGAAAGGTGAAAATCTGGAAGTTTAGGCTTGAACGAAATTGTGATGCTCTGCTGAGACATGATTTATGGACTAGAGCAACCCACCAAGATGAACAGCAATATGAGATCAGCACTTCCCACTACAGCAATGACAGTCCATTGTGACTGCCAATATGAAGATACAGCAATTGCGCTCAACAACACTTGAATGGCTCTTCCCCCTACTGCTATGACAGCCCACGATGCCCAGCTGCATTTCGAGTTGTAGCATCTAAAACCCATGACGCTCTGTCAGCAGAACTAACATTGACCCTGTGTCCGACCCACACTCTATCGCAGTCAGTCTGAACATGTGACTTCCCCACAGTTTAGCTGCAAGTTACGCTTTGTGCTATTAGGCTCTATTTTCACTAAAAACTATTGTTCAAATGTTTGTCTTTCTGGTATCATTTTATTTATTAAAATGTGTTCTATTTTTCTAAATTGGTTTGTGACTTTTCTTGTGTTGTGTTTTCACATTATTACTGTTTGCTTCCTGCATAAATACTTTACACAATAGCTTTGGTTTAAGCCTGGCCACTTTGTGCCAAGCTACCAGAGGGCAAAGAATAGGTAAAATTAGTGACTTTTGTGGTTCACACTAACAAGACCTGTGGCTGTTGAGTGAGTTGGGGTTCCACCTGCCATAAATAATAAGCCAATTTCCTACAATTACCTTCAGGGTGCTTGAACCCCCCAATAAAGATTGAGTGAAGTTGGTCAGCAAAGATCATCAGTATTCCAAGCACTATCAAAAATTTTCTTCAAAAACATAGGCCCAAGAGAAAAAAGAAATCTCTCTTCTGTTGAAGATTTTACTATTATTTACCAGATCTCTCTTCTGTTGAAGATTTTACCATTATTTACTAGATAGCACTACAGCTATCTTGTACAAAAGAGGCCTTCAATCATTTCAAAAGCACTCGCTGACCATTTTGGAAACCAAGAATCATGCAAAGGCTGTCTGATGCAGTCCTCCTAGGTGCCAGCAACATCTGTCTGCTTTCTAGCTTCTCTCCCTGCATCAGAACTCCAAGCTCTCATCTGTGCAAGAACATTACATCCAGCTTGCCTTCCTATAAGATTCTAAGAGTTCCTCATGCCCAGGCTTTAAATGCACAGCCAACAAAAAAATGAAACCTTTGTATTGGCCTTGGAGGCCTAGCTTGATTTGTCACACTTTTCTGCAAGAATCAGGCCACACTGGACATCACTTTAATCTGGCAGCCAAGCCTGTTCAGTGGGGTTCTCAGACTCCAGGTCTTTTAGATTTGAGGAGTGTAGTGAAGTTCCCCAAACTGCTTCTCTTGATGCAGGTATGGCTCTCACTATCTCTGTGTATTAATGCTGGTTCAAGTCAAGAAAATTGTCATTGATTGCAGCTCAAAGAATTTCAATGTGCCAGAGGTCATGAATAAGGGCAATCCCAAAGCTGGCGATTCCTGGCGTCCTTGAGAATAATCCTTAACTACAACTGATTATTTCAAATGAAATTGAAAGATGTTTAGCTTTTTTTACTTTCAATACTAATTAATAAAAACTGTTTACAATTTTAAAACATTTTGAATTATTTAACCAATAACATTCACAATTTTAGAAAGTCCCCCAAAAATGTAGCATAAAATATTTTTTAGAAGATTTAAAGTATTGTTGGAAGGTGGTTTATTAGTAGGTGCAGATAGGTACCTATAAATAGTAAAAGTAAAAAAATCACAAATAAGTTCCTGTCAAGTCTCTATAAATTAACCCCTGAAAAACTGTTAGCAGCTTGGCTGATGAGCAATCAGATTTAACTTATGAGAAAGGTGTATAAAGCATTTAACAGCACCAAAGCAGTGAATAAGAAACAAAGCAAAATAAATTCCAACACTAATCTAAAAAAAATGTGAATATATATATCTTTAAAATGACACCACAAAAATCCAATGTAGGGAACCGGAGATATGAGATTTTAAAAATTAAATGCAAAAATGTGCTTTCTAGCTCCTAAAAGTAACAAATGGCAACCGTGGTTATCGGGTTGCGCTCGGCCGGTACTAAGTCAAACTCTCAGGTTACCACGATCGAGCACGGGTCGGATATGTTGAGTGGTTAGAGCAGTATTTACCTTCTCACTTTTTGGAGCATTTTGGCTTGATGCTGAGCGATTCGCCTCGTCATATCAGGGTTTCAGTTTGACAACAGAGGTCTACTGAAGAGAGACGTCTTGGTAAATGATGGAGGTATTTATGTTCATCGCTGGTGTTGAAGAGCTCTGAAACTTTCAGTGTGGCAAACCTGCACAGTCAGGCCGATTCGCAGGTTGACATTCCTGGCTTGACTCTGTCAAGGTTGATCTTCTTTTGGAGCTTTTTACCAAAAGTTGTTATAGATTTCCCACATTTTCAGAACTTCTTTGAAATGCCCTTTGAGGGTCCAGATCATCAGCCAAGGGTCCAGAGGTTCTGATTTACCTCTGTGACTAAAATTCCCACAATGCACCTGGTCAAATCCAGTAAAGTTCAGGTGAAACTGATCAGCTGGACTTGTCCTTGTTGGAGATGATGCAGGTGAATTCTTCCAGCACTTTTCTTCCTGTTGATGATCAGGGAGTCCACTTCTTGATACTTTAAGACAGGCAAGTCTTATTCTGTGAAGCTTTGAGAGTGCAGCAGGTGCAGTCCTTATGAGTACAGTCCATTCTTTGTGCAGTCCATGGGACCAGCGGGCAGTCCGACTTCTCCAGAGGTTTCCAAGCAGGAATTTGAGGTGCAGTGCAGCTCTCCCAAATTTATTTCAGATTTTGGGCTGACAAGACGGGGGGCACACCCAACCAATGGGGTTCATGTTGCTAACCTGTGGGATGAACATTTTACTAGAAGTGTGGCACATTTCTGTCCCAGAATCTCACTCAAAATCAAAATGGTGAAAATCTCTCCTGGGAGTACAGGTCTGCCTATCTTTTCCCTACACTCCCCTTCCAGCCCCTCTCCTAATCTAATTAGAGGGGCTCGCATCTGGGTAAGGAGCAGGAAGTGGTGGTTGGCCTGGTTCCTGTGCTAACTATTCTTCTCCCTTTGAAGAGATGTTTGGCTACCCAGCCCCCTTCCTGCCCTAGCATCTGCAGGAAGCAGATCTCCTCCCACCAGATGGTTGCATTGTTTCAGCCTTGGCCACTTTACACCTACTCAGGAGCAACTTGGTTCAGCCTATCAAAGGCTGGTCAATCAGAAGAGACCTGTTACAGGGCTGCTTTAGATAACTTCAGGAATGCAATTTCTAAAACTAATTTCCTGCAATAGTTATAACAAATCCGACCTTGGCAATTTGTTGGATATATTGTAACTATTATTTTGATATTTTGAATTATTGTTCTGTCTCACTCCTGTCAAAAGTTAGACATTATTAAAGTTTAATAAAGCATTGCAACATTAGCCTATGAAGTTAGCAACACTACAATATGAAAAAACGAAATTGGCAGTTTTCCCATCATCATCGCATACAAAACATAATTTATAATGTACTTCAATTGAATTAGAAGGCACCATACTCTGGGACATCTAGGGCAGACATTAGGGGTGATTTATATGTAATACAAACATAGTTTTAGACTTTGGAAGTACTTTTAATTCCAAAGTCGAGTTTGGACATAGTTTTATTTTTAAACCAGCTTGCTAGGCAGAGCTGCTTTAAAATGACAGCAGAAACCATAACAGTGCACGCTTAAGTGCATTAAATTCCCTGGAGTCTCTAAACCTACATGCCCTACCATATACTAGGGTCTAACAAGTAGGTTGTCTGAACCATTTGTAATTACACTCAATTACTATATTTCTTTCCAATACAGCACTGGCCCTGGTTAGCAGATTCCAGGGCAGATTCAGAGTCAGAAAATGTAGGTGATCAGGGCACCAGGGCAAAAAGAATGACTTTCTCACAAGTAAAAAATTGAACAATCATATGAATCATTATTTCAAAGGCAACTCAAAATTGAAATTAGCTTATACTTTTTAGTACTGTTTTCCCACTTTCTATATTGACATTGGCCTCCATTTGGAATCACACTTTTCCCATATGGGATCTCATCATAAGAGTGTGTATAATTATTGCTGTCAACCCAGGCTGCTTCTGTACATTCAGAATTTTGTTGGAACTTGGATGACCATTTAACAGATGCACTTTGAGCCAGCTGCAGTACTCCTTTAGCTGACTTATGCCATGCTGCATTTTCTACATATGGTTAAATTCTAAAACAGCGCTGGTTGTTGTATCAAGTACAAACCACTATATTTGAGTCAAATTCGAAGACCACTAACATCTGACATTTTAAGCCCCTCAAATAAACTTGGACACTCTCTTGGGCACTTGAGTAAAAAAAAAAAAAAAAAACAATCGAATGGACCATGCATTTTACTGGATGAGAAAAAAAATATCTTTGCTGTAGCATCTTAAACGCAGAGGTCATCGACCAAAGTCTATACTAGCTCTCAATTTAGCGTCACCTTTCTTTATTTGTTTGGTGTAGCTTTGCAAGAGGTGCTGATGCATAAAGAAAAAACAATGTAAACAATACTAAATATTTGACATATAAGTAGGCAAGGCTAAAAACACAAATCAGTGTAATAGAGTACACTGTTCCACAGACCGGTATCTTTCACACAATTGTGACAAAAACGTGTTTTGTACAGCATATATCCCTTTCAAGAGGGCGTTATATTGCTGAATGAGAGATGCATTTGCCACTAAACTCAATGATACTTGAAACGACGAAAGACTGAGTGGATCTAACAGGATCTGAACTTGTGACCAGGAGGTCAATCAAACACAGAGGGGAATATTCTCAAGAATGTGTGATAACCGCAGAATTATCTTAACCCAGCTCTTCACATCGCAGTCTATCACGGGAAAATAACCCAGTGTTAACGTGGTATTCCCAAAACGGCGGTACCATGCGATAGTCTCACGATACTGCGTCAAATGAACACGTTAAAATCAATGCCACACCGCAAAAACGCGAAACACAAACGCAAAATTAGTAGCAATGACGCCAATCGCGATACAAATTTTAACGAAAAACAGCCACAGGCCTGCAATTCCCACGCGTCATGCGGGAAAATGCACTATAAAAGTAGAAAAAAAAACATACGACCAAAAGCCAAAAAACAGCGAAGCACAATGGAGGTAGCCGGAGCAAGTACAGAGGAGAACCAGAACCCCACAAGCCCCCCGGAGGACCAGCCTGGGACCTTGGGGTCAGGGAAGGGCAAGGACAAGAAGAGTAGGAAGAAGCGGTTCAGTCCGCAGGAAAACAGGTTCCTGATAATGGAGGTGGTGGAACACCATCAACTACTGTTCGTCACCTCCACTGTGTCACTGGCAACTAAAAATGGAATATGTCAGACCATCGTGGACAAAGTGAATGCAGTCGGAGTGCTGAAGAAGACAATGGAAGGGGTCAAGAGGCACTGGAATTATGTGAATCTCAAAACGAAGCAGAAGCTCGCAAGAAACCAAAAGGCAACAATGCAGATTGGAGGTGAGAGTCTAGCTCCACAGGAGGAGCTGGATGAGATGGAGGAAATGGTGTCCACAGTCATCAGTGGGGAGACGGTGGCAGGAGTTGGGGGCCCAGACATTGCTCAACATGACCGGACACAACAGCAACAGGGTGAGTAACGACCAGGGACTGGGGGGACGGGGTAGATTGGCACAATGGCACACATGCACAATTAAGCATAGCACATCTACGGACAAATCATGCCCCAGACCCCCAACTCCCACCAAGAGACCAATGCACCCAAGTATGCAACATCTCTGCACTGTATAAGCACAGAAGCCAGAGGCACACCGCATGTAAGGGATAAGGGGCAGCTAAATCAGAGCTGCAGGGGCAACTTCCCCAAAATGCGGCACATGCACATTACATGCAGAGCACATCAACATTGACAACGATGTGGTACAAACCGCAACACGTCCACAACAGAACAGAGGGCACAACTGGTGCTGCATGTGCATAGAAACTGGCCAATCACATTGCAAGGAAATGTGAGTTGACAAAGTACAAGTACAAACACACATCCGTGATGTTGTCCAAATTTCCACTGTCCCGCATCAAATAGGCAGCTCCCCCAAACAATCACAATGTACACTGTCATGCAGTCTGAATGTAAACATGCACAATGCTTCAACATACATGTGAACACAATGTTAAACTGCATCTCCCCTTCACATTGCAGGGGGAAATCCAACACCTCCTGCTGAGCGGGCCGAACCTCTCTTCTCTGATGACGAAGAGGACCACCACACCTTCGACTCCGACGCCCTCCAACATCTCATGGAGTGCCTCCACAGCTCACTTCCAGGAGCAGGACAGCTCAGCTGCTACGAAGAGAACCCACCCCTGTACAGAACACACAGCAGGCAGCACCCACCACCACAGCTGCCTCCCAGGACCCCTGCTACGAACACATGGCCTTCCAACACCGTGTGTTGGGGTGCCAGGAGAAGCTGGCTGAACAGGTGCAGGTGGGGTTCGACCGCATGGCAGCCAAACTAGATGCCATACGTGGGTGTCCAAGTCCCATCAGGGACCAATCACAGTCCCTAACGGACACCCACAGTCCGCTCCATGCTCTCCAACGAAATGTGGCTGAAATCGCTAGAGTCCTGACTCTGCGACAAGAACGACTGTCTAGTCAGAGTGCCTCCAACGATCTCGCACTGGAGTTGGGACACATGCGGAGGATCATGGAGAACATGGAGCGGATGCCACGGCTGCACACCAGTGACAGGTAGCTGGGTCCCTCAATGCCCTAAAGACCCTCTTCATGGCATTGCTCCACAAGGCCTGGTGCTGATACATGCTGCTGCTACCACCCCATCCACATCTCCTGCCCCTGATATGTCAGTGCCACAGTGTGGCAGCCATTCCACCTCCGACCCCTGAGGTGTCACTGTCACACAGTGTTGGACACAGAACACTACCACCCACATGTGAGGCACATGAAACAGCAGAGGATGAAGATGCGATTGAATCTGCCTTCATGGTCAAAAGGACGCTGTAGCATTCATATCTGCCATGTGGCCTGTTTCTGCTTGGTTTTGCCCTCTGCATCATCACCTTCCATTGTCCCTCGATGCACTCTGCGACACTCACCTTGGACCTCGACATGGACTGCCATCTTCTGTTTGGTCACCAATGACACAGCTATCAGACTGCAGACTGAACTCCTCCTCTTCTGATGTACTTGTCATTCCCTGAAGGACTCTGGCTGGGCCCTCATGGGCCAACAATGTAACGTGGGGTTTGCATGGCCCTGTACCGCTCCAGCTGCAACACTCCACTGAATATGCAATAAACATTCATATTCACACAGATGTGTCATGTCTATGATCTTTCAAGTGTGGAAGTATAGATGAATGTAGAGTCAGTGATTCCCCTTACGTCCATGTTGCTCATGTTGAGGGACTTGGGTCACAGGGTGACACATTATCGATTGCGGTCGGGGTTGCACCAACACTACTACAGAGACACACGCATTACTTACTTCCTTGTCCAGCCCAGGATGGAACCATGCCCAGAGCCCCGGGATCATTGTTCACACCCTTACGCTGGACTGAAACACGCCAGGACAGCCCACTCCGCTTAATCTCAAAGGGGGGGACGACAACGTTACCTGTCCCAGGTCTTCCCTGTAGGGATCTGCTGCTCACAGGTCTAGTTGTCAGCATGCCACAACCACTCCCTCATGGCTGGTTTACCCCCACACACACCTATCTAGCACAGGCATCACAGGACATGTGACCCTACCAATAAAAAGCACCTGGCGCACGTGCTGGATGCTATTTCCACTCTCTAACTGGGTGTCTCCGTGTGGTTATCATTTCTGCATGAGGGCCTAGCGCCCTGCCACCTCACATTGCCCAGTGCCGGGGGTGACATGATGGTGTCCGCACCACGGGACTCAATTAAAAAGGGTCCATGGCTAGCGGTGCACAGACTTGGTGGCACCGGATACACTGCGGCAGGCACAGGCACACCACCAAGGTAGGGGCACCTAAAGTGCTGAGCGGGTGTGCAGCCTGCGATGATGCGCTGTCCTGGCAGTCCGGACTGGTAAGGATTAGTGTGAGCCCTGCTGGACCGCAGTGTAGGCCTGAGCCAGCAGGTAGTGCGGGCTTCCTGCCACATGGCGTTGCCTCGCGGTTCACAGAGTTAGTGGCACCTCAAGAGCTGAGCGGATGTGCAGCCTGCGATGATGCCGTGTGCACTGATATGGTCTCTGTCATTGCGAAATCAAGACCCAAAATCAAGTGTGTGATCTGGTGGCCCGCGGTGCCGGGCGGTAAGATGTGGAGGGTGCCATGGTCGTGGGCCCCGGGCTTGGAGCTCCCACCGGCACGTGGGGAGCCCTCTTGGAGACACGCAGATGGCGGAAGGTGAGCAGTGAGGCCTGGTTGCGCAGGGGCGGACAATCACCGTTGGGCAGCAGGAGGGGCTGGGGTGCAGCAGCCTGTGTGCGCAGTGGTGGGCAAGCGATGATGGCGTGTGCAACTGTATGGGCTCTGCCATTCATGTCTCTGGAAACTGTTTCAGATAATGGACTTGGGGGACTACAGTGTATACCGGCACATGGTTAGAGACACACCGGTGGCAGCAGGTGAGCAGTGAGGCCTGGGTCCGCAGTCTCGGCACTCTCTCTCCCTCTCTTTCTGTCGCACTCTCTCTCTCTCTCTCTCTCTCTTTCTCTCTCCCTCTCTTTCTCTCTCCCTCTCTCCCTCCTCTCTCTCTCTCTCTTTCTCTTTCTCTCTCACTCTCTCTTTCTCTCTTTCTCCCTCACTCTCTCCCTCTCTCTCTCTTTCTCTCTCCCCCTCTCTCTCTCTCCCCCTCTCTTTCTCTCCTTATCTCTGTCTCTATCTCTCTTTCGCTCTCTCTCTCTGTACTTTGATGGGCGCATGACACACCTTCTTATCTAGATTTCTGTCTTACAGGCTGTGACTTACAGAATGTCCTGAGAAGACCTGCCATGACTCTTCAGAATTGTTGTTTTGGGTTTATTCTGTAATGAATGTATTATTTGGATATTATGAGATGAATTTATGATTTCCCTTTTTCTGACCACACATGTATGTTAGGTGTTGTGATTGTGCGACTACAGGCAAATTGTTTGGTTCATGATTTCGTAGAGTTGATGTGCAGTATCTTTGTCCAAAGGTGGCGTGCCCGGGGTAGGGCCCGGGGGGGTGGTCCTGGGGGTGGTGGCGGTGGATGTTGTTGCCCTATTGGGGCTCTGGGCTGCATGATCAGTTGCTCCAGGGCATCTGTTGTCCTTCATGTGTGGCTATGGGCTGAACTCCCTTGTCTGGTGCCGGTTGTCGTCCGACTTTACACCAGGTAAGAGCAGGTGTTAAATCCTGCTGCTAACGCGCCTTATCGCATGTTTTGTGATCTCATCGCTGATCTGGCTGGTCATTGAGAATATTGCGAAGTGGTGTTGTCACGGATTTTTGTACGGGAACGCCTACTCTGCATATCTTTAGCTTTAGTTGCCGGGGTCATCTGTGGTGATGTTTTTTGCGACTGCTATCGCAGGTAAACTGGTGATATGAGCTGTTAGCACCAGCTTGTGAATGGGTCAATACATTTATCGCAGCTTTGGCTCCGCTAAAGTGCCGATAACTCGGCGATAGATCCTTGAGAATATGCTCCAGATTCATTTAGCAGATGGGTTAGACCACTGAATTACCAGTCCCCAGTGGAAGCACAACTGTCACCTGCTTTCAGGACAGAAACAGCACTGGTCCAACTGTCACTTTATCGTAACTAACCTGAGATGAAAAAGGGCCCGAGATCATTCTACATACCAGTGCAAGTAAGTTAACACATGCAAGAAGACAATGGCACTGTAAAACTCGACAGAAACAACCAGACGCATTTATTAGAAACAAATTGGTTGTTGCACAAAAAGAAAACCTAGGGGTTATAGCAGAATTTGAGGTGATGTCAAACCGTTTCAAAACCGAGATTTTGGTAATTGATGAAGCCGAGAAAATGAATTGGATTGGATAAGCATGTTTTCAGAACTGCTTTTTGATCCACTGACAAGCATTGTGAGATTTGCACTGCCTTCGGTCCCAACTAGACAATTCTATATCGTGGCTACTTACAAACAACACCCACCCATGACCTGACCTCACTTAGAAACATAGAGGCGACTCTTTTAGTAGTACAGCATGATGGTCAACTACAGAAGCACACCATTCTGGAATCAAATACTCATAGGAAATGAAAGAGTACATTAAACTCAAAATGTAAACAACAACAACGCTGGTTTTCTCAGGTTAAGATGGCAGTGTCTTTATTTTATGGCTGAGGCTATCATTGTAGTGTGTCACAAGGGAGAGGGGCCAGGACAGTTACAAATGGGGCACTGGCCCTACCTGCCTCCCATGGCGATGTCACAACCCAAACACACCCTCATTTACTACCACATTAAGCAAATCCTTCTCAATGTTTCACCTAGGAATGGATGCAACATGGCAGTGGTCGAACCATGTCCCACAGGCTCTGAAACACTCCACCATACACTATAAAAAGACAACTCCCAGCTCCTTAATGGGCTTACGAAACTCTTGAAATCAAGAATGTTAAATGTGATGCATGCGAGCAAGGCACCAAGTAGTAATGGAGAAAATTAGATACCATGTGTCATGGAGCTGTTTGAGTGTTGTCTCTCGCACGGTTTATATGTGTAGCCTGGCATTATCTTGCTTCTATGTTCTGAACCTATATTTGAATGGGTGTCAAAGTTCCTTAATAAGATGAAAATGCAACATGGTTGGCACCATATTAACATCACAAATTAATAAATACATTATCAATAACAAGTTTTCTTCCGCCTGTTAAATAAATTAGTGAGCAAGTCACTTGGTGAAATAAATCCATTGTTCCCATCTCCCTTCAACTAAATCTTCTGGAGAGGGCCTGAAGAACATTAAGCCAGACTTCCCTCAAAGCAGGTATCATCAGAATCAGAAAGGGACAATAATAATAGACACAAACGAGCCTTTAATACATTTCTGCAAACCTCAGTGATTACGGGGAAACATCAAATGTATTTTCAGCTCATGCAGGTGGATTGCACGAAGCTGTACTCTATGGGTTATTACTAATAGGGCATGAACAGGTCTGAAAGAACACATTTGAACTGTGATCCTATAACCTCTTTCAAATACCTATGAGCTACCCCCATTCCTTACAATAAGTACACTTGGGGCAACATAAAGCACTCGTTTTAAGGAATATAAAGTGATAAAACACACATCTTAGACTTTTTAAGAGACAGTAGGGCTACGCACAGGGTAATGACGCGCATAGTACACACACAATGTAAAATCACTGCAAATGGGATATATTCACTAATAGTTGGATTGATTTAGTAGATGGCATATTTGGTAATTTATCTTTCAAAATTCTTACCATTTTGACAATGGATCCATAGAATCTACGAGGACAGGAACATGTGTTGGGACGAACACAGACACCTCGGTTTAAACAAAGAGGCACGCACACAGCTGTATAGAAATAAATACATAGAAATAAATGTATAGATATAAAAGTATCATACTAAGCACATATAATTCTAAAAAATATGTTTTCACTTATTGCATTAAGAAAGACAAGTTGAACATTGACAACCATTAGTTTCCTGACCCATTTTCCCTTATTAGAAAGAGAAAGTGTACAATTGTGTGAGAACTGAGATAACACACAATACTTTATCGTGAGGCCATGATGGCATGTATATATCACATTGGAGTGATCCTAATTCATGGGATGTGTACTTTAGTACGATATTGCTTGTTTTATGTTTTACAATAGTTGTGTGGTTTATGATGGTGTTCGATTTATGTGGTGATGGTACATGTGTGGGAATGTTAGTAGAACCCTGAGATGACAATATAGGACAATATCACAAATATTTCCTGTTATGTACATTTTTACACTGCATGCTTTTACTTGGGGTTGTTAGCTTGAAAAATATGTTTTCTTCAAAGCGTACCAACAGTGGGCACTGATTGGAACTGGAATGGTAATTTTTACCTTTCATGAGTAAATTGATGATAAACCAATGAACAATGGTGAGGATCAATAGGTTTATGTTATTCTGTTATTGCAGCATTACTACACAATTAACATTTTCCACATTCACCACATCATTTGCAGATTTCCCAAAATCTATATTTCTAGGTCAAATGGATGAAACTAATACTGCCAAAACATGTGCCCAATAAATAGAATTCTTTGCTGCATATGTTAGATAATTGCACACATAATAATCTGAGTATCCCTGACAATAGTAAAGCTTTGAGAGTGGCATAGGGCTTTCATTCTGATTGTGAGGCCCAACCCGAAGTTCATGTAGAACTGTGAAGTATTTTACATATTTCACAGTTTCTGTGAAATATGGGTTTTTATACCAATGCATATTGTGCAATAAAATGTCCAAACCCAGCATCAGCTTGGCAACTTTATTTTGTCATTATTTCCATATATAATATGCACAATTTGAGCATTTAAGATGCCATTTTCTGATTTTCATCATGGTTTGGTCATAGCATTTTATAATTTCATGTACATTTTATTGTACAACATCACTCTCGCTCTCTCTGTGTATATATTAGAAGGGGGATTCGGGTTGGCTGGGGTATACACCTAAACCAGGCAGAACCCACAACTCTTAGTCAGGGTTAGGAAGTTACACACACAAGATAACCCTTGCTCACCCACTTGGTAGTTGGCAGAGCAGTCAGGCTTATCCCAGATGCAAGGTATAAAGCGTTTACCTGTGACACACAAGCACACCACAAAGAGAGACTCAGACAAGGATATATAAAAATGTTACATATATTGTATGAAAAATACATAGACCACAATTACTTAAACCATAAGTCACCTTGTTACCAGGCAATTTGTCATGAAATCACATGTAGTGCATTGATCTAGTTACACTCACCTTGCACAGGTCACATATCACTTGAGAATGCTGTTCAGAAAAGCAAAATGCATTGGATTACCATTACCTTGATAATTCCTTAACCTGTGCCTTGAGATCAACTGGCGCTCATAACGGGCCTTTCCGTGCACCCTCCAGGCTGCCCGTGGTGTCAGGAACTGTCCTGCCAGTATCTGAGTTAAAGACAAGGGGCATAAATCACCCAGGTGCGGTAGGGTGCAGACTCATGGGAAAGGGGGGTTGCTAAAGTCTCCACCGTGCAATTACCCGCTTGCTGTGTTTCAGGCCACTAGCGGGTGTGACTGGGTTACCTGCCGGGACTACACCAGAAATGCAACGTGGTCTTCGCATGGCGCCGTGCAGCTCCTATCAGCTGGAGCGGCCCGTCTGCCTGGTGTGGGGCTCCTGCTCTGTACTTGCAGGGGAAGCCCCTCTCCATCTTCCTTCAAGGAAGCGGACTGAACTCTCAGAGGTGGGGCCGGCTGCTGATGACTCCGCTCTGGCTTTGAGCTCCTAAGACCATTGCCGGGCATTGCCAGAGACTCTGGGCCGTGCGTCGATTGTCATGGCAACCACAGAGTATTCCTTCATGCCTGCCGTGCTGAAGTCAGCAGACTTTTTCTATGCAAGACTTCGCTCCGCAACAGGTGGGGCATGGTTTAGGGCCGGGGAAACACAGGAGGAGTTCTTTGTGCCGGCTGCTCTGACATCTGTGAGTCCTCTCAGTGCACGACCTCTCTCCGCAGCAGGTGGGGCCTCGTTTGAAGTTGGGGCAGTGCTTAGAAGTTAACAAAGAAAAGAGTGCACTCAGTTTCCAGTGCCTAAGGGCCCCAAGCAAGCTTTTCAACAAAGCATGTGCACCAGGGAGTCTTCCCCCGCTGCCAGCACAGGGAGGCTTTCAGGAGGTAAAATCCTTTTAGATCAGACAAAACAAACGTGGAAACTTTGCTGTCCTTGAGTTTCCCAGAACAGGAGGCCAGCACACACAAGCCCTTGAAGAGTCCTTCACAAACAGGATACCAAAGCAGGGCAAAAAGAATCAGTTGTTTTCCTCCATCATGGACAGATGCAGCAACTCCAGGCCAAACAACCCCTCACACAGAAAAGGCAGTGCTCCTCACACAGTCCTTCTGCTCACCTTCTTGGAAGGGTCCTCTTGTTCCTTGAAGTAATCAAAAGTTCTGGGCTTTAAGGTTCACTACTTATACACCATTTTGTCTT
This sequence comes from Triturus cristatus, assembly GCF_964204655.1. Taxonomy (NCBI): domain Eukaryota; kingdom Metazoa; phylum Chordata; class Amphibia; order Caudata; family Salamandridae; genus Triturus; species Triturus cristatus. The sequence goes on from NC_140584.1 coordinate 225,046,000, forward strand.
TGTTCTTCTTTGTGGAATGGTCTCTGAGCCCAGTCCAAACCAGTTCTGTCCTCACTAGTGCAGTATGACCACAGGGGTGGAGAAAGCACTGTGCAAGGTTGACCTGCTCTATTCAGGTGCAATGAGAACCCCTCCTACTACACTAAATGCAGCAAAAGTCTATTCAGCTCCGCTCTGAGTCATCCAGGAAGGGCCAGGCAAACCTCAATCCCCCAGTGGCTGTCTACAGTTCTCCAAAACTAGACAGCTAATCCACAACCAGGCAGAGGCAGACAGAATGGTGAAACAAGAAAATGCGAACTTTCTAAACACACAATTTAAAAATCATCTTTACTAAAAGATTTAATATTAAATTCTGAGTTCAGAGAACCTAAACGTTATTCCTCCATCTTGTCCCAAAGGGAAATCATACTTGTAAGATGTCACAAAATATATCCCATGTTATCCTATGGGATAGATAGCCCTTCAATAGTGAAAAACAAAATGCACTGTATTTCACTATCAGGACATGTCATAGACACCAGCACATGTCCTACCTTTCACATACACTGCACCCTGCCTATTGGGGTACCTTGGGCCTACCTGAGGGGTGACTTACATGTGAGAAAAGGGAAGGCTGGGGCCTAGTAAGAGGGGGCACTTGCCAGGTCGGCATGGCAGTTCAAAACTACACACAGACAGTGCAGTGGCAGGTCTGAGTTCTATTTGCAGGGCTACTTAGGTGGGTGTCAGAATCAGTGCTGCAGGCCCACTAGTAGCATTTGATTTACTGGCACCTTTAGTTCACTTTACTAGGGATTTACCAGCACATCAAACATGCCAATCCGGGAGAACCGATTGCTTTTTTTGATAATCAAATTTATTAGCATTTGAGAAAAACAAAATACACAAAGACAGCAAGAGTGCGCACAATGTATCTGAGTCCATCGCCAGTGAACAACAGTGTAGTAGACCTGAGCACAAGACCCCGGAGCAGGACACCTTGTGGATGTAGCAAGACAGAGGAGAGCTTGCACAGCGATCAAAACAACCAATTTAGCCACTTGCCCCAAATCTTTTCAAACTTTTCAGGACATCCCCGGGTCTCAAGGAGGGGTTCTTCTTGGGCCGCGCACCAGTCCACCCCTCTTCGCCACTTCCGTACAGTAGGGGGTTTGCCTGAGACCAGGCCGCTGCAATGTCTCGCTTGGCTACTGCAACCCCAGTGCCCAAGAAGTGTTTGTCGACTCTAGAGCCGTCGAGTCCATCGAATACTCCCCGGAGAAGATGCAAGGGGTCGTGGGGGACCAGCCATCCCAAGGTCTGCGTGAGCTCCGATTCTACACCCACCCAGAATGAGTCAAGAATAGGGCACTGCCAGACCATGTGATACAAATCAGCTGGGGTATGGCCACACTGCGCACAGGCTGGGGAGCAGCGCAGCTGTGCCCTATACAGACGCGCAGGGGTAAGAAATGTCATGTGGCATGGCGTGGCAGTTCGGGCTGGACTGTTCCCATGAGGCACAGGGTCAGACTGATTTGCATATGGCCATGTCTGAACTGGGGTGGCAGAGTGGGCTAATGAACGGTGATGGATCAAACCCAGATCTGTTGACTGGGTGTGAGTGTTTGATTGGTTCTGATGCTCCGTCCATCACCACCCCCTTTTGTACCGCTTTGTTCGCCATAAGTTAGCAGGGTATGCTCAGACGTGAGTCCCTTGCTCACTTTGCCACTGGATTCAAGCAAGCCTGGCTGAAGATGGCTGAAATGCCAGAAACCGGTCCTAGGAAGCTTGTTTCCGGTCCAGGGAAGGCATGGCTTGACAGTCCGGGCTGGACTGTTCCCATGAGGCACAGGGTCAGACTGATTTGCATATGGCCATGTCTGAACTGGGGTGGCAGAGTGGGCTAAAAAATGGTGATGGATCAAACCCAGATCTGTTGACTGGGTGTGAGTGTTTGATTGGTTCTGATGCTCCGTCCATCACCACCCCCTTTTGTACCACTGGGTCTTAGGAATGACCACGATAGTAGCCACATTGGTCTCCGTGGGGAAGGATCCCATCTCCACCACGTGTTGGAAGAGGTCAACCAAGTGGGGGACCAGTAAGTCATGGTATGTCTCGTAGTAGTCCTGCGGGAAGCCGTCCGGCCCAGGCGTCTTTCCGGAGTGCAATAGGGAGGTAGCACCATGTATCTCCTCAGGGGTAAAGGGAAGGTCAAGGGCCGTCGAATCGGCTTGGGCAAGATGGGGGAGATGAACCCCTGTCTGTTCTAACAGTTTGACCAGGGAGACCCCAGGGGTCTGGGCTGAGTAGAGCTGGGCATAGTAGCCCGCAAAAGCCTGGGCAATAGCTCGCTAGGTACAGTGATGGCTACCGGCAGCATTGCGGACTTCAAGGATAATTCGGTTGGCCTTGGGATAGGAGACCAGATTATGGAGCAGCTTTCCATTTTTGTCACCCCACCCTTAGACACGGGCCACAGAGGAGCGCCACAGCATCTTGGCCGAGTCTAGGGAGACCTGGTGACTCTCCTCACGGAGCATCATGAGCAGTCTAGCGGAATGAGCATTGTCTGTGGCTTCAGGAGTCAATTCCAGCCATGCAGCCTGAGCCTCAAGCTGGGTTAGGCAAGCAGTCTGTGCTGACTGTTTCATGTGAGCCAGACCTCTGGCCATGCCACGTAAGGTAGCCTTACCGGCTTCCCACAGTGTGCCCGAGCAAGGGACCAAGCCCTTGTTGAACAGATAGTAGTGTTTCAGTTCCACTCCGAGGACTTCTTTGATCTCCACATCCTGCAAAAACCATGTGTTTAATTGCCAGACCGTACGCACCCCACCGGAGGCATGCCCCAGATGGAGGGAGATAGGGGAGTGGTCTGAGATTCCACGGGGGAGAATAGAGACACCAGACACCAGTTGACAGTCAGTGGCCAGCAGCAGGACCAGGTCAATGCGGGAGTGGGTATGGTGAGCTGCAGAAGTGTGCGTGTATTGCTCTCGGTGGGGATTCCAAATCCTCCAGGCATAGCACAAGCCCAGGGCAGATGATCAGTCCAAAAGCCGTTTAACAGAAGTGAGGCGTGATGTGGAGGGGTCACCTGTTGTGTCAAGGGATGGCTGCATAACCACATTGAAGTCACCCCAAATTATCATCTAACCCTGAGGGAGAGTGGAGATTACCTCTGTGAGATGCTGAAGAGTAGAGGGTAGTGTGGCTGGAGGGATGTATGTGGATAGTAGGTTAAGAACCTGTCCTTCAAGCATACCAGGCAAGGCCACATAGCAGCCCTGTGTGTCAGTCGTCACATGCACTGGGGTGAAGGGGAGACCCCTACGAGTCAGTATGGCCACCCCTCGGGAGCCCCGTGTGAATCTGGAGCGCCAGACCCTGTCGAACCTGTATCGGGTGGGAAAGGAACAGAAGGTTCCCAGGAGGTGTGTCTCTTGAAGAAAGAGGAAGTCAGGCGACTGGCATTGGGCGCTGTGAAGAACTGCACCCTGCTTGATACAATCTAGCAAGCCATTTACATTCCACGACAAGGCATGGATTGATCTACCATGGGTGGGCATCCGAGGAGTGGATGGCATGGGTATAAGTAGGTGTGGAGGGGCCTGGGTCCCATGTGAGGCGACTTCTCACAGCTAGGATAGGAGGATATGACCTGTGCGTTGCAGTGCATCCCTTGTCGATGGCAGTGGTGTGTGCGTGTGATGAGCTGTCATGGAAAACAAAAACCAATGGCTCGAACAAAGCCAAAAGAGAAAGAGTCCACAGGGCAACGGCCCTCCCTCCCTCCCAACCCCCCCAACACCACCCACCCTATACTTCCAGAATCAAAGCATCTGTCGCCCTGAAAAAGAAAAGTTAACAATAGCAGTAACAGGAAGCTAAACTAAAACGTTTAGCTAGGTAGTTCTTGGCAATGAGGGACCCCTCCATATGGACACATATTTTCATGTCACCAGCGTATGTGAAAGGAAAAAACAAGCAAAGAGTTCTGCCTCAGAACCAGTCTCCTTGGCCTCCATCATCAGATTACGGTGTTGTTGCCAGATCTTCGGAGTGCAGGACTGCGAGATAGGTCGGAGTATGACAGGATGGGGCACATCATTTCAGATGGCTCAAGATCATGGTTTAAGTCAAACAGGGAATTGGCTCGGTTTTGGCTGTCAGGCGCCAGGGGAACTTCAGAGGAAATAAGCAATTGGGAGCTTGCGCCCGGTGAGCGCGAGGACCCTCTTCTCTGGTTTCCCCTCCTGCGGGATCAATTAGGCCTTCACTGTGGTTTGGGAGGAGATGAGTGCGACCGTGAAGATGTCGACAAAGCGGTGGGGGAAGATGGCCGGATCCGCAGTGGGCGCTCCTCCCTGAGCCAAGTCCAGGCCGCCTGCAGAGTGTCAAAGAAAATGGCTTTGCCTTGGAAAACATCACAGAGACGGGCTAGAAAGAGAAGGCCATATCGTAGCCCTAAGTTGCAGAGTTTTTGTTTAACCTCCGAGTAGGTGCGCCGCTGGGCCGGAAAGACCATCAACATACTGGTATTTCGGGGGGCATGGGCCTGCGCCTCCCAAAGGATTGCATCCCTGTCCCGGAAGTTGAGGATCCTAATGATGAGGGGGTGAGATGATGCCCCGGGAGGAGGCCTGGGCACGAGGGAGCGATGGGTGCGTTCAACCGCAAACCACACAGAGAGCGTCTTTGGGTATCCATGACTTCACCCAGGTCTCCACGAAGGTGCCCGCCCAGTCCTGCTCAACTCCCTCAGGGAACCCTACAAGGCACAGATTGTTACGCGGGAGTGGTTTTCGGCATCTTCAGCCTGTCGATGTAGTTTTGAGGTTTGAGTCTGCAGGCGGGCCACTTGGGTTTTCAGCTGACCCAGTTCGTCCTCAGCTGTGGAGAGGCACAACTCGGCCTCCAAAATTCTCGCTGTGGCATTGCGCAGGTCCTGCCGGATAAGGGCCATGTCCACCCGTACCTCGCCAATTTTACCCTCCACCGATGCCTGAGAGGTGCTGATGGCCTGTAGGATGGTTGAGAGGTTGCCCTCAGCGGGAGGGCCACCCATCACTCCCTTTGCCAGACTCCGATCAGCGGTAGTGTATTGGTCCATTTTTGTTTGGGTTTGCAGGGCGGGCATCCTCGGGGCGCGATCTCGACCCATCTCCGCTGTGAGTTCAAGAGCTAGGCATCCCGGTGGGAGGGCAGTTCCAGGCCGATGATCTCGGGGTGTGGGAAATCCAACACCCAAGCCATCAGTGCTCAGGCCCAGGTGTCGAATATACCCAGACACCAGTCCTCAGTACCAGGTGTTTTGCCAGGACAATGCAGCAATCCAATGGTCCTTTGCCAATCAAAACGGTGGCTGTAACAGGGGAGAACATCGTCCCTCAATCCCAGAGCGGGCCCCACCAGGTCAAGGGGAGACAAGATGGGAGGGGAGGGGGGGGAAGAAAGAGGGAAGCCCCCCTCTTGCTGCTTGGTTGGTGCGACCGATTCCTCTCCATCCCCGGTCCAGCCCCAAAATGGAGGTGGCTCTCACAACGGTTTCCCCAAGCCAGGGCCAGGTGGATACCGGCGGTCAGTCAGTGGGGTTAGGCCGAGACTTGCAGGAGGGGCGTCAAGGCATCCAAGTCATGGGGTAGCAGTGGGGGGGCGGTGCCGGGAGTTTCCCGCCGCTCTATAGGTGCGACCCTTAGCACCGGGCGAGTACCAACCTGCAGGGTGCCCCAAGGCCAGCACCCCCAGCCACTCGATCAGCGCATCCGCATCTCCACCGGAGGCTCCAGACCCCAACACAGTGTCTGTAGGTAGAAGGCTAGAGTGGGGTGCAGGGGTGGGGGCCACAGGGCAGAGGCCAAGCCCCCGTATGTTGCAATGTGGAATGGGGGACCACGGATGCACAGGTAGCACTGGGAGCCCCCTGAGTTCCCAGTCACAGAAGTAAGTGACACCCACCTCCTCATAGAGTGGCGGAGCCCCAGCGAAGGTCAGGCATGAGGTCAGGCATGAAGGGGTAGTCTGATGCCTCTAGTCTCCATCTAGGTCGCCCTCGCGGAGAAACACCACCTCTGGAGGAGAGGCGGTCCCAGCAGGTAGATTTGGTGGGCCCCGGGTTGTTGGGAGGGCGGGGAAGCGGGTGAGCGCCCCGCAGTCCTACAGCGCCAGCAGCCAGGCCTCGCAGTGACCAGTAGGCCCAGAATCAGGCCACTAAGTGGAGATCCAATAAGGCTGATCAAAGCCAGGCAGAGGGGGGGCAGCATGGCCTCAGCGGCAGCCCGAGCAGCCCGAGCAGCAGCGAAGAGCAGGGCCTGCTGGGGAAGCAATCTCCAGAAGGCCCAGCTCCCAATCAGGCCTCAGGGAGCAGGCACAGCAGCCCGGAGGTGTCAGGAGCATCCGGGATCCCTGGCGGCAGCCAGATGAAATGAATGACACAAGCAGCGGGCCGCTCACAGACGGGGACCCAGGCAGCCAGACACTGTCACCTGATCTGATGGCCGATACGGCTCCCGGGTTGCCGCGTCCCCAAATGCATCCCCTTGGTGCCGCAAATAGGGCTGGAGGCAGTAGCCTGACAGAGGAAAGGGCCAGCCCAGCAATGAACCAGGAGTCTGTTTCACCAGGAGCGGGGAATCTGCGAGTCCTTGCAGGCCGGCCACCAGACCATGCACCGGGACAGAGAAGGCCTCAAGGGGCTGCCGCTGCCATCTTGCAGGGAAGGTGTGCCTGCAGCCAAGGCAGGAGAGTCGAATCCAAGGGCAGGTAGCTGGCAGCAAGCGCCTCGTAGGGCAGCGTGGGGCAGGATGGAGGCTTCGGCTGCTGACGTGAAGGTATATAATGAGCTGATGGCAGTGGATTGTGGCACGGATGACGGAGGGGTCCAGAGCACTCTTAGAATGCGACCGACATCCTGATGCGCTAAGTCACGCCCGGGGAGAACCAATTGTAACAGTAATTTATACAGGGAACACTTGCACTTTGACGCTAATCAGCAGTGGCAAAGTGCCCAAAGCATCTAAGACAGTAAAAAGAGAAACCCAGCACTGCATTACAAATACAGGAGGTAGAGGCAAAAAGTCAGGGTAAACCACCCAAAGGATGCCAAGTCTAACAATATATATGCAAAGAAGAAGCAGAGAACTCTGGGTAGTTCCCAAGTTTAAGTAGAGAGCAGCTCTGTTATAGAGTATCCTCAACACCAGCGACACTCTAAATGTGATCACCTCAAATGTCTGCTTTTCTATCAAAATCTTAAAGCATAGGATTAGCACATTGCCATCCATGCAGAGATAGAAAGGGACAGAGCCTCTTGCTATTTCTAAAGCAAAGTTTTAAGCATAAGATTAGCACAGTGCCATCCATGTTGAGCTGTAAAATGACAAAAGCCTTTTACCACCCCAGGCACAGTGTTACAACTTTGAATTGGTAAAATACCAATCAAGCCAAACCATAAAAAAAGTATATATTTATTAGGCCTGGGCCAAAATTCCGTTCCGTTCGCGGAAATTGCGATATTTTGGCATTTTCGCGTTCCGCGGAAAGCGCGAAAATGTAAAAATTTCCGCATTCCGCAGCTTAGCGATAATTTTTTTCTTGCTCGCGCTGTAAAACAATACATTCTCGCGCGCGCGCGATCGCCTTACCTGAATCCCTGCGTTCTCCGACAAGTTTTCTTGACCCGGTCGCGTTCTCCACGAGATGTTGGATTTTGGTAGCCATTTTGCGCTGTCTCGCGAGAGTTCGCGGCCGCATTAAAGTCATTTTTCACGCGATCACGTCATTTGTCGCGCAATCACGTCTTTCTTCTCGCGATCATGCACCGCGCGAGTATGAGAAGATTGAGATCTCGAACATGTCATTCTACATCGCGAGCCAGAGGATGAGGACGCGGGCACGTGAAATCGAACGCGAACAGGAGAAAGAGACCGCGAACACGTCATATCCAACGCGACAGGGACAAAGAAGAGAACGCGATCATATTGTTTTCGACACGCCGGCGGAAGTAATGTGAAGCTTGAGAACTCAACAACGTAAAATTTACAATTTGGAGAGGAATATCGGCTCTAGCAGCATGAAACCATCTGCAAATACTGATTTTGGATGAAAAGAACTCCTTACATTCACATTTGGCTTTCCTTTTTTGTGCAAGGAGTCATTTTTTTACAAGGTGGAGAGAGGGAGGAAGTGACACAGAATCTCCAACTTCCTGTTCCTGTCCAGCAGGCTCCTCCCAGTGCTTTGTCCATCTCCTGCTCATTCTGCCTTTGGATTTGGAGCTGGAAAGATCACTCTTTTTGTCTGCTGCATCATTGCAATTGGATTTCAGGATTTTTGGAATAGGATATTTTACAAGTAAGTGGTTGTTGTGTTTGATTGTGGGCATTGCAGTTGTTGTGTAACTACAATTTATTTTTGATAATTAATTAATTATCATCATTCCTTTTTTTTAATTTTTTTTTAAATTTTGTGGGTTGTAGTAGTAGGCCCGAGCTAGCCATGGGCATGGTCATGGGTGTGTGTGTGCATGATGGAGCAACTGTTCCTTTTGTTTTTTGAATATATTTCATTTTCAAGCACATTTAGGGCATGGATGGCATTGGATTGAGTTGGGGAAGTGTGTTTTTTAGGGTGGCCTTGCTGATGTTGTTGGGCCTGGCCATGTGGCTGGTGGCCATTTTGAGGCCTAGGCCTGCAAGCTTGCCTGGCCTTGTCTGCCAACAGGCCTGCTTTCATCCACTGCTACCAGAGCAGGTAGCCACAGCTTTTGTAATCTACTGTTTTCTGTGTGCTCTGGTGAAATTAGACATCATTTAGGGCATGGATGGCATTGGATTGAGTTAGGGAAGTGTGTTTTTTGGGGTGGCCTTGCTGATGTTGTTGGGCCTGGCCATGTGGCTGGTGGCCATTTTGAGGCCTAGGCCTGCAAGCTTGCCTGGCCTTGTCTGCCAACAGGCCTGATTTCATCCACTGCTACCAGAGCAGGTAGCCACAGCTTTAGTAATCTACTGTTTTCTGTGTGCTCTGGTGAATTTAGACATCATTTAGGGCATGGATGGCATTGGATTGAGTTGGGAAAGTGTGTTTTTTGGGGTGGCCTTCCTGATGTTGTTGGGCCTGGCCATGTGGCTGGTGGCCATTTTGAGGCCTAGGCCTGCAAGCTTGCCTGGCCTTGTCTGCCAACAGGCCTGCTTTCATCCACTGCTACCAGAGTAGGTAGCCACAGCTTTAGTAATCTACTGTTTTCTGTGTGCTCTGGTGAATTTAGAAATCATTTAGGGCATGGATGGCATTGGATTGAGTTGGGGAAGTGTGTTTTTTGGGGTGGCCTTGCTGATGTTGTTGGGCCTGGCCATGTGGCTGGTGGCCATTTTGAGGCCTAGGCCTGCAAGCTTGCCTGGCCTTGTCTGCCAACAGGCCTGCTTTCATCCACTGCTACCAGAGCAGGTAGCCACAGCTTTAGTAATCTACTGTTTTCTGTGTGCTCTGGTGAATTTAGACATCATTTAGGGCATGGATGGCATTGGATTGAGTTGGGGAAGTGTGTTTTTCGGGGTGGCCTTGCTGATGTTGTTGGGCCTGGCCATGTGGCTGGTGGCCATTTTGAGGCCTAGGCCTGCAAGCTTGCCTGGCCTTGTCTGCCAACAGGCCTTCTTTCATCCACTGCTACCAGAGTAGGTAGCCACAGCTTTAGTAATCTACTGTTTTCTGTGTGCTCTGGTGAATTTAGAAATCATTTAGGTCATGGATGGCATTGGATTGAGTTGGGGAAGTGTGTTTTTTGGGGTGGCCTTGCTGATGTTGTTGGGCCTGGCCATGTGGCTGGTGGCCATTTTGAGGCCTAGGCCTGCAAGCTTGCCTGGCCTTGTCTGCCAACAGGCCTGCTTTCATCCACTGCTACCAGAGCAGGTAGCCACAGCTTTAGTAATCTACTGTTTTCTGTGTGCTCTGGTGAATTTAGACATCATTTAGGGCATGGATGGCATTGGATTGAGTTGGGGAAGTGTGTTTTTCGGGGTGGCCTTGCTGATGTTGTTGGGCCTGGCCATGTGGCTGGTGGCCATTTTGAGGCCTAGGCCTGCAAGCTTGCCTGGCCTTGTCTGCCAACAGGCCTGCTTTCATCCACTGCTACCAGAGCAGGTAGCCACAGCTTTAGTAATCTACTGTTTTCTGTGTGCTCTGGTGAATTTAGACATCATTTAGGACATGGATGGCATTGGATTGAGTAGGGGAAGTGTGTTTTTTGGGGTGGCCTTGCTGATGTTGTTGGGCCTGGCCATGTGGCTGGTGGCCATTTTGAGGCCTAGGCCTGCAAGCTTGCCTGGCCTTGTCTGCCAACAGGCCTGCTTTCATCCACTGCTACCAGAGCAGGTAGCCACAGCTTTAGTAATCTACTGTTTTCTGTGTGCTCTGGTGAATTTAGACATCATTTAGGGCATGGATGGCATTGGATTGAGTTGGGGAAGTGTGTTTTTTGGGGTGGCCTTGCTGATGTTGTTGGGCCTGGCCATGTGGCTGGTGGCTATTTTGAGGCCTAGGCCTGCAAGCTTGCCTGGCCTTGTCTGCCAACAGGCCTGCTTTCATCCACTGCTACCAGAGCAGGTAGCCACAGCTTTAGTAATCTACTGTTTTCTGTGTGCTCTGGTGAATTTAGACATCATTTAGGGCATGGATGGCATTGGATTGAGTTGGGGAAGTGTGTTTTTTGGGGTGGCCTTGCTGATGTTGTTGGGCCTGGCCATGTGGCTGGTGGCCATTTTGAGGCCTAGGCCTGCAAGCTTGCCTGGCCTTGTCTGCCAACAGGCCTGCTTTCATCCACTGCTACCAGAGCAGGTAGCCACAGCTTTAGTAATCTACTGTTTTCTGTGTGCTCTGGTGAATTTAGACATCATTTAGGGCATGGATGGCATTGGATTGAGTTGGGGAAGTGTGTTTTTTGGGGTGGCCTTGCTGATGTTGTTGGGCCTGGCCATGTGGCTGGTGGCCATTTTGAGGCCTAGGCCTACAAGCTTGCCTGGCCTTGTCTGCCAACAGGCCTGCTTTTTCATCCACTAGGATCAGAGCAGGTAGCCACAGCTTTATTGATCAAGTGTTTTCTATGTGATCTGTTGAATTTTTAGACATCACCTTCCTGAGAGTGTAGTGTGTGGCTGTACACAGTACTAGTAGTATCACATAGCTCTAGTTAAAAAAAAGTCATAAATGGGTAGACTATCTTTTGTTTGCACTAGTACAGTACTGAGTAACTGAACCACAAAAACAAATGCAACATTTCACTGATGTTCTTCTCCTGTCTTCTTTGCTTTTAGGTGCACAAAAGACAGAGTAGGAGGTGCCATCGGCATCACCTGGCTACCCGTTGTACTGCCAGCCAGACAGAAGTCCTGCTGCGCATCACGCCCACGTGTGACCAGAACTTGTTGTGCATCTGCCTCCTGCCTGACATCGGAAGAAGATGGCCCCAAAGAAAGGTACCAGGTCCAGTACCAAGAAAGTTGCTGGTGAGAAGAAGGAACAGAAAAAGGAAGTGCCATTAACCACGACTGGTGGTGTGCCGGCCAAGGTTTTTTTTGGCACCAAAGCGTTGTCCGGGAACCAAGCTGGGAGCAGCACAGCGGTCCAGCAACCCCACCAACCTAGGCCCAAGGGCTTTACTGTCGCAGAGGTAGCCAGTCTACTAACGGGCAGCGATGTTGAAGAAATGTCATTACCGCAAAGTAGTACACAATCAAGTTCAACGCAGGCGCAAACTCAGCAGATCAGTGTGCAGCCACAACAAGAACAGCAGCTGCAGCAACAAGAACAGCAGCAGCAGCCGCCGCAACAAGAACAGCAGCAGCAGCCGCCGCAACAAGAACAGCAGCAGCAGCCGCCGCAACAAGAACAGCAGCAGCAGCCGCCGCAACAAGAACAGCAGCAGCCACCGCAACAAGAACAGCAGCAGCAGCCGCCGCAACAAGAACAGCAGCAGCAGCCGCCGCAACAAGAACAGCAGCAGCAGCCACCGCAACAAGAACAGCAGCAGCAGCCACCGCAACAAGAACAGCAGCAGCCGCCGCAACAGCCAACCATAGTAGTTGTTGCTCCTGACGTAGGGGCATTTCAGGAAATCGAGCTTCCTGCAGACAAAGTGGAGCAAAGTCAAACCACTGTTTCAGAAGATCAATTGTCTTCCAGACCACCAGCAAGGAAAAGGAGGCTTAGTCCATCATCTTCTTCTTCAAGCCCCGCTTCTGATGATCGTGATGACACTTGGGTCCCACCAGCTCGGTCTGAGAGTGAAGTACGCCACAAGACATTGCTTCTGAAAAGGAAGGTCCCAGAAAAACTTAGAGTTATGGAGGTAGATGTAGAAGAGGGGGGTGATGATGTTGATGAAGACGAGCCAGTCATCACGCACATTACTCCCGCCCCAAAGGGATTGGAGACCGACATTCTCACCCTATCCAGAAAGGCTGCTACTGAGCGGGATGTAGCACGGATCTCACCAACACAGGTTACACCACCACTACCTCCAGCTGCCATATTTTGCAAGGCCCGGCAGGGACCTACATCCAGCTCAACCATCTCAGTAGGAAGTGGTAGTAAAAGTCACAGTGTAGGTGGACAGGGTCACATATTTTCAAGCACCCCCTCAAGTTCATCTGGTGTTGAAAGTGGCACATCCAGCAGTGCCAGAAAGTTCTCCTCCCCAGTTTGGGACTTTTTTTCTGTTAGCGCCAAGGAGGAGAACGTTGCTATATGCGCAATTTGTCGGCAAGGTGTTCGGCGTGGTAAGCTTGGTACAAACTATGGTACCGGAGGACAAGCAAGTCATCTAAAAATACACCACAATATCGTGTGGGAGGATCACCTACGTAATTTAAAAGAAAGTAGGAAAACTAAACCCTTTGAAGTTAGTCAGGAATCAGGGAGCGATATTATTGTGGTGGCAGGTGAAGAACAGGGAGGCATGTCTAGCCCTGTCTCCAGTAGTGCAGTCACTGCAGTGGTAACGCCCACATCCTCCTCAGTAACATCAGAGTGGCACCGCAGTAAGAGCCATACTCAGAGTGTGGGTGAGACACCAAGGCGAACGGCGAGTACCTCAATGAGACAATCTGTGTCGTTGAGCCTTAGTGGGTTAATGAAAACAGCACCACTAAGGAAAGTAAGCCAGCCTACCATTGACAGCATGTTTAGGTTGGAGGGGCAGTTCCAACGCAACCACCCAACGGCACGATTGTACAATGCGAAGCTGGCTAAAATGTTAGCGCTGGACCTTCTTCCTTTTTCATTTGTGGAAGGGGTGGGTTTCCTTGAATTTGTGTCTGCCATCTGCCCGAAATGGAAAGTTCCCAGCCGGTCCTATTTCGCAAGAATTGCTGTTCCGGCACTACATCATGATGTGCTGGAATTGGTTGGTCACGGTTTGCAGCAGAGTGCTGTGCACAATATCCACCTGACAACAGACATGTGGACCAGTTGCCAAGCCACAGATTACATGTGCATCACTGCACACTGGATCTCTTTTGTGGGGGTTAGAGATCAACAATCTGCACGAGGTGTTGTTGACACAGCTGCGATTTTTGAAGGTACTCGGAAACATGCAACTGTAGCCATGTTCGCCATGGAGAAATCTCATACGGCTGAAAACATTTTAGAAGAGTTTCGCACCAAGGTTTTGGAATGGCTGCGGCCCAGAGGGCTTGGTATTGGTTTTGTTGCCACAGACAATGGCAGTAATGTACTTAAGGCCATGGAACTTGGTTCCTATTTCAGGGTTCCGTGTTTGGCACACTGCATAAACATTATAGTGCAAGACGTTCTGAAAAAAGAACCCATAGTAAGCAATTTACTGGCCATCTGCCGAAGAATATGCACTCATTTCAGCCATTCTTTTAAAGCTCGGAAGCAGCTGAGGATCATCCAACGTGACCGTAGGATGCCAGTCAAGGCACTCATCCAGGAGGTGGCAACACGTTGGAACTCAACGTATTACATGCTTGATCGTCTGTACGAACAGCACAGGTCACTCAATGAATATGTCTGGTACAGAAGCAGTGATGCTAGTGTTAAAGGCATGACCCTTCAGAGGGAGCAATGGACCCTAATTCAATGCCTGACTGAGATGCTGTCTCCTTTTGAGGTCTTCACACGTGAAGTCAGCAAGGAGGACTGTACAATGGGCCAAGCTATCCCATTGTTGCAAATGCTAGAGCATGAGCTGAATAATGTGTCTGAATCCTACAAAGGTGTAGAGGACAGAAGGCAAGCCCATGACTTGGTGGAGAGCTTATCCAGGCGCTTATCAGAAAATGTAAGGATACAAAATAAAATTTTGTCACAAGAACATTACATTTGTGCCACAATTCTGGATCCACGTGCAAAATTAGGACTATTCCTTTCTTTTTCCGACAATGATGTTGCCCGCTACAAAAGTTGTATAGCTGAAGCAGCCATCAAGTTTGAAAACGAAGGGCTGCTAATTAAAAGCCCGCCACATCAACCCACAACAAGTACTGATACTGAAGCAGGCCATGCAGAATCAAGTGCAACTTCGTCGGCTGAGGGCAGTGCGGTTGGCTCACAATCGCAACACTCACCATCACCATCGACTACAAAAACAATAACTGGATCATTCGGCCGAGTACAATCATTATCAGATTGGTATGTAAAGATGGGCCGTAAGCACAGTGCTGATGCACAGAAAAAACAGCACAAAAGCTTACCAGCAGCAACCCTGAACATTGAGCGGATGGTCCAGGCCTATCTGGACGACCCAACAGAGGTGTACGTTGATCAAAACCCAGTGCAGTATTGGTATAGGAAAAGGTCTGAATGGCCACAGCTCAGCAGGCTGGCGATAAGCTATCTGGCTTGCCCTGTCGCAAGTGTCTCTTCCGAACGTGTTTTCAGTGCTGCTGGTTCCATTGTAACCTTGAGAAGGACCAGTCTATCTCCCAAAAACGTGGAGAGGTTAACAATAATCAAAATGAATCAGCACTTCATACCACCGAATTACACAATGCATGAATCAACAGAGGAAGATGAGGACAGCGGCTCAGGTGACGGAAGTATTGTGTCAGATGATTACCTACTACTGGAAGATCCCCCAGAGTTTGAGGACGAGCTATACTTCCCTGACAATTAGGCTCGCACTTACTGTCTTCCTCCCTTTTTTCCCCCTTTGTTTGTGTCTGTCGTTCCGGTTATAAACTTGTGAATCGCAACCAATGCATTATCACCGTCTTCTACTCTTCTAATTTAAGATACAAGTTTCAGGTGTCTGCCATTTGACACTACAGTCCTCAGAATCCAGCTCCTCCGCTCGATCATACTGCATCTCCTGGTCAATTCCATTTCCCTCATGAATGATGATTGGATGATGGTAACAACAAATTCAAACTTTCCTCATCCTTCCAAAACAAGTGGACCATGAATCTGATGACTTCTATAGCTATCCTCCTTCAGAGCCGAGAGAGACTGGCCATTAACTGAAAATAAGATGCAACAGGTAATGATTGATGCCATGCATTGGCCGCAGAATAGCAGACTGAATGATGTAGATTTTGTTGTGTGTGTTGCGCATGAATGAATTGATGTAATTGTGCACTGCCACTAATCAACATTCTACAGAACACACTAATTTTCCCCTTCTTGCAAACAAGAAATGTGTACTTCTCCTGCATCTTGGTGATACATTGCTTTTAATTCAATACAGGAAGGGGACTCACTCAATCTGCACAATGCAAATGACTGTGACTTAACAGCACCGTCCATCATGATGATGGCGAAAGAGACGGCCTGCAGCGTTAACGAGATGAGATGCAACAGGTAATGATTGATGCCATGCATTGGCCGCAGAATGGCAGACTGAATGATGTAGATTTTGTTGTGTATGTTGCGCATGAATGAATTGATGTAATTGTGCACTGCCACTAATCAACATTCTACAGAACACACTAATTTTCCCCTTCTTGCAAACAAGAAATGTGTACTTCTCCTGCATCTTGGTGATACATTGCTTTTAATTCAATACAGGAAGGGGACTCACTCAATCTGCGCAATGCAAATGACTGTGACTTAACAGCACCGTCCATCATGATGATGGCGAAAGAGACGGCCTGCAGCGTTAACGAGATGAGATGCAACAGGTAATGATTGATGCCATGCATTGGCCGCGGAATGGCAGACTGAATGATGTAGATTTTGTGGTGTGTGTTGCGCATGAATTGATGTAATTGTGCACTGCCACTTATCAACTTTCTACAGAACACATTAGTAATTACTAATTTTCCCCTTCTGGCAAACAAGAAATGTGTACTTCTCCTGCATCTTGGTGATACATTGCTTTTAATTCAATACAGGAAGGGGACTCACTCAATCTGCGCAATGCAAATGACTGTGACTTAACAGCACCGTCCATCATGATGATGGCGAAAGAGACGGCCCGTTAACTTAAGATGAGAAGGAACAGGTAATGAATGATGACAATTAATGGCATGC
Source organism: Triturus cristatus (assembly GCF_964204655.1). Lineage (NCBI taxonomy): Eukaryota > Metazoa > Chordata > Amphibia > Caudata > Salamandridae > Triturus > Triturus cristatus. The sequence continues at coordinate 225,062,473 of NC_140584.1, forward strand.
ATTGGACACCTGAATCTGAGCTATTGGTCTTTGTGTTTGCGTTGTTTGTTGTGCACAAAGTGATGTCAAAGTGTACTAGTGGTAATCTATCTTTCTGTACACAATAAAGAATGACTCAAGTCAGTAATATTTATATTTCTACTCTTGTTGTGTTATAAAAAGTACACTTGTACTGCAGGCCGATCTCCAGTTAGTCAGTAGAAGTATCAGAGCTGATGATGAAATCAGGAGGATGTTTCATGAGTGGCATAAAACGGAAAAGCCTAAAGGTAAACACGTCAACAACAACCACAGCACACCCAAACGTCTGTGTAGAAGTTGAATAGAGTGTAGCGGTGGGATGACTGCAGTGCATTGATTTTACTAACTTTAACTGTAAAATGCTATGTTTGGAATGGATAATATGCTTTGCGTTTGTCCAACTCTTTGAGAGAAAAAAAAGGACTCTAAAGTGTTAACGTAGGATGTGCTAATGGTAAGCACTGTGGGCCTGATCTCTCCTGTTACTGTTGAAGGTCTATGCTGGGAACAGACTACAGTAGAGATGATGCATATGCATACATGCCACCTCGGAAACTGTTCTTGTTGCACTACACCATCACTTGTGCATTTGTTTTCACTTTCTTTCTGAATATCCCCTTTGGTTTTCAATCTAAAATTACAGGCCGGGCCTTGTCCAAAACTTTGTAAAACATTACAATGCATATTAATTACCTTACCAATCAATCACCTTTTTATTCCAGCCGGGCAGTGGCGAGTGGCGAGGCGACACACCCAAGATTGAGGGACGAGAGGAGCAAGAGGAATGCCGAGATGCAAAAAACCAGTCCACATTTTTGACCAGGATAAGACAGTAACAGTATCCACTTTTCACTTCTTTTAAATAATTTGATTAATATCTTGTATACATTCTTTACAACAGTGTGTTCTTGGAGTTGTTATTATCAATCATAATTACGTTTGCTCTGTGTTTACGATTCTTCACTACCAATATTTAAAATTTCTATTTGCTATCTGTTAAAGTATTAAGGCCGGAACAGAACAAGAAATAGAAGTGTATGTAATCCGGGTCTCATCATCATGCATGCATTTCCTTTTTCTACCTTAACATATGGAATGGATATAATATGGTAGTCTTCAATGATTGTCGTTTGTTTGTCTATGTATGGATACTGTTTTTCTATGTCAAACCTTTCCCAATATCCCCCTTCCCATCCAATCAACGGACCCTAACCCTCTTCCCCCGGGCTGTGTGACTTATTGTCGAGGTGTAACTAAATTAAATGTACACCAATACTTAATCACACACTTGCTGGGGCGGATGTGGTGAAAGCAACACTACTTCAATTTCAATGCAGAGCGATGATCTTCTTCTGCTTGCCCACCCATGAGTAGGATATTTCAGAGGTTATTTTATTTAACAAAGGAACATATACCTCAGCATGAATTGCCGGCATTGATTGGATTTGTTTGTTGTCATTCCTCATATACAGCACTAACTGTTAGACTGTAGGCATAGTCAAGTCTACAAAACTATAGTTTGTAACTCTGTCTAGTAGGCTATCCTCATAATAACCAGCATTCAGTTTTTTTGTCAAATATTTGAGCATATAATTGTTGCTCGGTAAATTCTGTGATGTACTTCATTCAACTACTCCTCTAACAGTCTCTCAAAGGCGATTGACTATCTCCTTTTCTTTTTTGGAAATGCTGCCACCCTGCCAGTGTATACTACTACTACTATACTACCACCACCACCACCCCAATCATGGCATGTATGAAAAAGGAAACCATCTTCACCATGCAGCCAGTGCTGTGCCACAGTTAGACATAAACATCAAGCACCGGTAAGAGAAAAGTTTGGGGGAGGCAGAATTAATAATGGACATGTTGTCAAAGATTTCAGTTTCAAACACCACTCCAAAGAATGCATAGTAGGACCAGTCAATGAGTGAGGTGTGTCGCATCTATCTGTTTGTGTCTTACACAGTCAGCAAATTATTGAAATCAAACACACGCTATGGGCGGCCATGCACCAGCAAGGAAACAGTGTGATGTAAAACAGTTACCCCACCTACAAAACATTAACAACATTGCATGTAACATAGAAAAATATATTTAATTGACCCTAACAAATAAACTAAACCCACAAAAGCTGACCCACCCACCTCCCTAACCCCAACGACTGTCCATAGAAGTAGAGAACGCCCAAACGAGTGAAGAACGAACAGGAATTAAAAAAGGGGCAGTGACAGGGACTAACTGGTGGGGTGGGACTGGAGGAGGACACGCATCTGGTCCTCTAAATGGGCGACGCGGCGTCTAAGGCCGCGGCAGTTGCAGCCACAGTGGGGGGGCACCGGAGATGACACGGTGGCGGCGGGCAGCAGTCCGGCGGTGGCGCTGTACCGCTGGAGGGCGGTGGCTGGGGCCCGGGGCACTGGAGGAGGCTTCAATAGCTGCAGCAGCCTCCTCCTCCTCCTCGGCTAGGACCACCAGCCGCCGGTATTCCTGCTGGATTGCCTCCAGCTTCCGGCGCCGTGCCTTGGCGGCCAACTCCTTACGGTTGAGTTTCGGAGTTGCTGTTTATCAAAAAGAAAAAAACAAGACAATTGTAAAATATAGTCTTAATAAAACAGTAGGACAAGGTAATTATTTATACACATAGTGGCATGGTAGAGTAGCACTATAAAATAAAGCACAGTAGTACATAACATTTTAAATGTCGCCCGTCCTTCTTCCTTCCACCTGTCTTACACTTTTTAGTTGAACAGTGCACCAGGTGCTCTTCTCCATAAAACTTTCAAAGCGGAGTTGAAATCAGATAGATGAGGACATTGGTTACTCAATACTCCGGCTCCTAGTCCTATACCAATTAAAGGGAATTCTAGTCTTCTAGTTCACTCTTCAAACGTCCCCAAGAACTCATACTTACTTACGACATCGGATAGCGGGCGGACTTTGTCCGCCCGTCATCCGACTGCTAAAAAGGGTGGGGGTCCCATGGGGACAATTAATTAGGATGATGCGCCCGGCACAGTGGCGGGCGCACCCTGTTTTTTTAAATTTAAATTCTGGTTGGCTTTGCTGAAAGCAATGCTAAAATGTTGTGCTGCTTTTCCAAGCACAACATGACGGGCCTCGCACGGAGCCTGTCACGTTTTGCTTTGAAAGTCGGGGGGTACCATAGCATCGGTAGGTACCCTCCATGGGGGCCCCCAAGCATACTCTGCAATGTGTGCATGCCTTTCCGTGGCGGACGGCAATGCCGCCACGCAAAGGCATTCCAAAATGCAGATTATATGGCTGCCGGTGTGGTGAGAGAGACACCACCGCCATATTGAACCCTTTTCCGCCTGGACATGTCTGAATATTTTCTACAGGGATGCCGGGAGGTTTGCCCCTGCGGTGACGGCAGTGAATTCCAGCCGGCCCGGCGGGGGCAATACGCCCACCATCCTAATGGGGCCCTAATTCACAACTGTACAGTATACATATACATACAGTACACCTTTGCAGTGAGTGTGCTGTCAAGTTCAACAATAGTTAAAGATTATGAATCTAACTTACCACCGCCTGCCACTGGTGCTGCCACTCCCCCTCCGTTGCTATCTGCAACTGCCGCATCCTCGCCCTCGGCGTCGCCTTCGCTGGCCCCAGCAATGGTGGTCGGTATTGCGCCTAGAAAACATTACACATTTATTAGGCGACATATACACCTCCCCCCTATTGATCAGTAGCAAGGTTGAAAAATGAGTTAATACTAACATACATCACTAGTACAAATCAGGTAGTAGTAGAGTAGACACTAAGTTATATGATCATTGTAGCATTTGCTTGATTAGCCCTAGCCATGCACATGTGACGTTACCTTTACCTTGCAGCTTCTTAAGACACCTTTGAGCCCACATGACCTGCCTCACACTGCTACTGTCTAGTCTACGCGCTGCGTACAAGCGGTCAACAAACATTAACAAGCCACTTTTTTAGGAAGAACTGGTGTACTACTGTTACTGTTAGTCCATATTGCTTATCCATAGATGCTACACTTTTTGGCACGGCTGAGAAATGCTTGCAAGTTGCAATATACTAACGCACACCATTTCTTTTTTCGCATTACAGACGCAAGATTCCCTTCTACGAACCAGAGCTTCTGAACGATGCACCAACTACCAGTACTAGGTTCTTCTGAGGTGAGGGGTCCCTTCACTCACATCTTCATTTATAAATGTATATAAACTAAATTGCTATGGGATGGTGGTGCTGCCTTCCACCACTGTTCAGTTATCATGATTTAATTCCCAACTGTATAAGTGTAACAATGTATATTGTTTTAATGTTATTGATTTGCCGGTTGGTGCTGCTAAGAAAACAGTGTACAGACCTTCTCAAATTGAAATAAACATTTTAAACTTACATAGACTTCGTGGTATTTGGTGTGGAGTGGACTAACTTACACGAGTGAGCAAATTAAAGTAAGGGTGTGCATGTGAATTGCTTCCACGACAGAGGTTGGGTGTGTTATGTTCTGGGTTGTCTACTTGTTGGTTATCTTGGGGGGAGGGTTCCGAGACCTAATAGGTATGACAAGACAGTACTATAGTCAAGCAGTGGAATTGTGGTGGGTGCGGAATTTCTGATTGAGGTGTGCAAGGAAGGTCCAACCTACCATCACCAACATCCTATTTTCTGGTGCAAATGTATGTGCAAGATCCCTACAACAGTGGTATGTCCTATAGGGTATCATATCAAAATATTAAGAAATCTGGTAGGGCTGTTGTTGCTGTGAATTTTCAAAGCCTCAACATCAATAAGAGTAAAAAGTAGTACAAGACAACGACCCAACGGATTGTACGAGCTACTGGTGAATATGAGTTTTATATTACAACCTTTCACAAAGAGTGGCACTGGCCAACTGGGCAAGACTAGCTACTACAGTACAGACAGACAGACTGATAGTATGTAGTAGTACTCAGTCATCATAGCGGAGGCAGCTTTTTGAAACCGTACAGATCGAAGGATAATTGGTGGTAAAAAAATAGCATTTGGAAACACACTAGTTCGGGAGAAATGGGGCAGTAAAAGTTATGGAATAAGAAATATTATTAAAAACAAGAAGACTTACTGGGGCCAGCAGAGGAGCCCTCAGCGGTGTCCTCCTGGTGGTGTTTCTGTCCCGCCGACTGTCCAGTCCCTGTCGGTCTGCCCCTGGGTGCTGATGGACAGGAGAGATATACGAATTAAGAAAGAGACAAACATTGATGGATGTGTCAAACAAATACAATATTTTTCAACAACGGTCAAAAAACACTTATGTAAACAACAATTGCAATAACTACATTGACCGATCTCATCTGGTCAACATGTAATATCGTGGGATTCGCAGTTCGACTACTTAAGTTACTATTTATCAACAGTAATCCATTCTTCCATTCTGATTCCAGAAAACTAAGTTACAAGTAAGCCTAAGTATTAGTACAACGTACCACCCAACCTAGCCCACCTATTCCAGGCATGCCAATTGTACATTAAGTATGCATTTCCACTGTATTCCTCAACAATGTGTATGATCCAATCATGGAGGACACATGAACATGACTACATTTTTTGTATACACCAAATTTTGGTTTGATTGATGCTGATCTGCTACTGCTAAGTAACTGCAAAGCCTACCTCCACTCATTGAACAAACTAGAAAAGGTTCTAAAGACTGCCGTACTAGCAGCACGTCACGTAACTGAGTGAGGGGGGGCATCACGCATACCACTAACCAATTAGAAGCTCATACAAAGTACCTAAACCTAAGTATCAATCCGCCCCTATCTATTAGTGACAGGACAAAGTAAGGAGTGGACGTGAGTCACTGTAGCATTACGTAACTTAATTTCTCTAAAATAAACTCGTAAAGAATCATGCTAAGCAAGCGCAAACGCAAAGCTGCAAACAAGTAAGATTAGTAGTAGCGCAGAAGAGCACCTGTGTCATAATCACAGAAGACTTTTAAACGTTATTAACCTGGAATGTATTGTAAGCAGCAACATTCTAGCTGGTTGGAAGGAAAAAAAGATATTCGCAATATATAACATAGAGCAGAAGAACAGACACAAAGTTGTAATAATTAAATAGGTACTCACCAAGCCCCGGGACCTCCACTCCTAGCAGGTCCAGCAGGTCCTGCTCACGGTCCAGGATGTCGGACCACCGGTGCGTCAGCTGTGCCTGGGTGCGCCGGACCCCAGAGATGCGCGACACTGCCCGGCGCACCTTCCCCCACCGCTGCCGACGCTCCCGGAGGCCGTACCCGGACCCAGGCCTGCCACCAGGGTTGAGGGGAGGTGGCGCTGCACAAAGAAAATTAGTGCAGCCAACTCCGCCTCCCCAAATAAGGCCCGTGCATGCACCCCTTGTGGGCGCCGCCTTCCGCAAGGAAGGCGGTCGCAGCTCTGGCTGCGCCGGCGAACAGCCCTGCCCTTGGACATGGTTCTGGGGACGGGGCGGGAAAGAAAAGATAAAATAAATAAAGGAGTAAAGGAAATAAATAGCGGGCAATACAAAGAAAAAAAGTAGCTAAAAAACAAAAAAAAAGTAGACAAAAACCAAAAATATAGAGGCAGGAAAATAGTTAGAGAAATAATAAGTAATAAAGATGCAAAAAAAGTGGCTATAAACAAAGGATTGAAAAGATTTAGGGAGGATTGAAAATCAGGCCCCAGAACCATGCAATAGAGTGGAAAACAAGATGGCCGCGCCCATTGCGACCACGTGCGCAAGTTCGCGCGATATTTTCTCCCTGAGCAAGCAAAAAGCAACGTGATCAAGTAAAAGCGGTTGCGAACAGGAAATATCGACCGCGAACATGCATTGCGCGACCCGGAACAGGAAGTAAACATCGCCAGAGGGCGGGACAAGTGAAAACAAGATGGCCGCGCCCGTGAGCAACCGCATGGGTAAGTTGGCGACCCGCGATCACGCAAAAAATACCGCGAACAGGCGGCAAAAAAACTTCTGCGTCTTCGCGATATTTCCGGCGTGTTTGCGGAGATTTTCTGCATTCTCGCGATAATTTGCGGAAGTTAATTCCGCAAATTCCGCCCACCCCTAATATTTATTTCACAATAAATCTGTAAGCTGGATTTGACTGACATGAGTGCTGGTCCAATTTACTTTTGTATAAATAGGCATCACACGCCTGCCATTCAATCAAGACAGACAACGCTTGTGATCTCTCAAGGACGATTTATTGGCAAAACAGCTGGTAACACGTTTCAGCAGCTGTCTTTGTCAAACCTATTGTGGTTGACATCTTAGTTACTTATATACATGTTCCTGGGCCTTAAGAAACTTTAAAGTGACAGTGCATATTAAACAATTAAAGTGACAGAATACCATTAAACTTAAAGTGACACGTGCTGCTCGCTGCAGCATAAATCATAATTTGAAACGCAAAGCGAGATTGTATGCTAAGCTTACGGCAATACTGTTGTCATTGCTACTGCACTGTGTTGACACCCAAGAGATTTCATTCTCACTCTTGGTACTGACTTCATTCTAATACCTGTGTGTCAGAATACAGATCCTTACACATTGAAAAAGGGGCCACACCTGATAAAGGGCAAGGGCCCAACGCAACCCTTTGCCCTCTAAGCTTTTTAGAAACAGCAGCCTCATGCACATGATTGCATAGTTATATACAAACAAAAAAGTGGCACAGTAAATACACGCACAATCATGCATCAAAATGTCCCAAACTAAATAATCCTCGATGGTAATCGAAGGGCTGAAAGCGTTCACTTAACCCTTCCAAAACAAAGACATTAAATGTCTCATAATAGAAATAAATAATGCCCTGTGCACCAAATCCATGTCCAAAATTCAACTGTCCACCAGGTGTAGTCTTTAATTTTTACTTCTGTTGGATCTTCATATATATCCAACAGAAGTCCAAGAGGAACTTGTAGCCAACACATGTTTCGTCTTTACAACATCTGCCATTGATTTCATCAGGGCCAAAAGGAAATCCAAAGTTATTGTCAAATAAATGTTTTTTCATGTTATATGGGCAGGCTGCTTATTATATTTGCCTCCTTTTACAATTGTACAGTATCCAGTTTCAAGTTTCCAAAATATCTTAATGCAAAATGGTGGCAGTACGGAGAGTGCTCGAACACAATCTCTGAGACTCAGAGACTCAAGTACTCACTGATAGCCCCACTCAGACACTGATGTACCCACTGACAGACCCACTCAGAGCTTCATGCACCCACTTACAGACCCACTCAGACAACTCATGCACCCACTCACAGACCCACTCAGACACTCATGCACCTACTTACAGACCCACTCAAAGATTCACATACCCAATCACAGACCCACTTAGAGACTCATGCACACACTCAGAGACCCACTTAGAGATTCATGCACACACTCACACTCTAACACTCCCACACCTACTGAGGCACTTAAGCATGCACACACACTCACTGCCAAAGGTTAGTGGTTACAGTTAGGAAATAAAATTTAAAAAACCTTTGAAATTCACTTAAAAAACCAAAGGTTATGGGGCTTTATATTTAGGCTCAGATTTCACTCATGCGAAACCAGTGAAATTCAGCAGTCACAATTCGCTGAGCTATCTATAGCTCATGTTTCCGCTATGCACTGCTTATGACCTCACATATTACATTACTCATGACATGGTCAGTGACAAAATTGATGGTATCACTAATGAGATCTCAAATGGCATCACCGATGATATCATCCTCAGAAGCATTCACACACCTACTCACACCTTTATACAACTTCTCATACATCCAATCACATGCCCACACAACCACTCTCATACCCATTCACAAATCCATACACGTACTCATACAACCACTCACTCATCCATAGAGCTACTCATATAATAAGTCACTTACCCATACAGTCACTCACACAGCTACACAATTGCCCATAACTACTCACACACCCACTTAGTCACCTATACATCAACTCACACACCGTCTCACTCACCAATACAAACACTCACACACTCGCTCATACACCCACTTACATACCCTTTAACACATCCATGCAAGCACTCACACATCTGCTCACTCACCTACCCATACATCCATTCACCTACTCTACAACACAGGAACTTACACACCAACTCACTTAACCAAACACTCACTCATACAGCCACTTACATAGCCAATCACTCACTCATATAGCCATTCAGATACCCACTCATTCATCTATACAATCACTTACACACGCAGTCAACCAACCATGCAGCCACTCACTCACCCATGCAGCCACTGGCACTTCACTTATTCCCCCAGACACTCCCTCACCCACACAGCTACTCACATACCTACTTATACATCCATGCAGCCACTCACACACTCACCCATGCAGCCACTGGCACTTCACTTATTCCCCCAGCCACTCCCTCACCCACACAGCTACTCACATACCTACTTATACATCCATGCAGCCACTCACACACCCACACAGGCACTCAGACACCCACTCACACATGAATACACACAGTCACACAGTTACTCACATAAAAGAATGTTAGAAATAGTATCATTCATTTGTAGAGCAAAAAGTATATTATCTTAACTTTTAGAGTACCTTGGTATATATGTTTAACACTCTTACACTTTTAGAAAACACTCGCAATCGCTGGATGATGTCATTAGTGATTTAATGAGTGATGCCATGAGTGATGTCATTGACCATGTCATGAGTGATGCAATATGTGAGGTCATAAGCAGTGCATTTAGGGTGGGGGTTCTGATACGTCGGTGTAATTAAAATCCGAAGCCCTCTTGGCAGCCTGCCCACCTCAATATAGTTGTTCAGGGAGGAAACCTCCCACCACCTGTGTATCTCTCTTTTCAATAGTATCTCATAGTTGAATAGCAATTGTTTCAAGCTCCTACATGTTGTACTTGCCGCATTCCTTGTCTCATAAATAACTTCCACTTCTTCCCCCTCCGTCTCGCAGAATAAAGTTCGAGCAGCATCAGGTCTTCCTGCTTGTTTGCTTTTTGCCGATATTTCTAAGGCCGCAGCCGCAGCGCCTGTCTGTTTCCCCTTGCTCATTTCGTTGTATATAATCTTATCTGGACCAATATTTTGCGGTTGTGAGATACAACACATTATGTTTTTTCAATAATAATTATTGAATTTATAATTAATTTTATTCGACAATGCCAAAACTACTGCTTTGAAATAATCGTGAAACGAAGAGTATTTCATTTGTATAACTCACGCAAGTCTGTTTTCTAGCTTTATAGATGCTTTGTGAGCACTATGGTCCGTTTTCTATGTTTTGTAAATACACTTCAAAATGGTGGATTTGTAACTTGCAAAATTGGCTTGTGAAGAAGAGCGTCTGCTCGAAACGCGTCGCCAATAACAAAACCACTTTAAACACGAACCCTGTTGTGCGAGTTTTTCCTCTGTGTGCTTAATTGCTGTGGAGTTTCTGAACATTTAAAACTGGAACCCGACACCCGGAACTTGCACCAACCCCGAGAGGAGTGGAGCTGGTTAAGTCGGGAAACCTTCTTTCCATATATATATATTCACAGAAAAAACCATAGGTTTCACACACGTTATAGTTAGGAATTAGCATTTAAAAAACCTTGCAAATTCACATGTTATAGTTAGCGGAAATTTTACTGATAAAAAACCAATGAAATTCCCCCGTTATAGTTAGTGCAGGCAACTATAACTCACGCGACCGCAATCCTCTGCTGATGCTAATACTGTATTTATACACTTATTTGCCCATGTCTTCTTCCATAAATTTTTAGCTATACATATATTACAAATATTTTTTTTTCATAAAGACACATATGTCATCAGCAGAAGATTGCGGTCGCGTGAGTTATAGTTGCCTGCGCTAACTATAACGGGGGAATTTCATTGGTTTTTTATCAGTAAAATTTCCGCTAACTATAACATGTGTGAAACCTATGGTTTTTTCAGTGAATTTGCAAGGTTTTTTAAATGCTAATTCCTAACTATAACGTGTGTGAAACCTATGGTTTTTTCAGTGAATTTACACGTTTTTTTAAATGCTAAGTTACTTTACGCCATTCGTGGCGTGCGCGCCCACTTAACGCAGTTTGTTACGTGCACGCACGGTGCGCTGGGAGCGCGCACCCAGTACGTATGCGTACGGACGTACGCATGCGTCCTACGCGCTCGACGCGGTTTACTTCCGCATACGCTAAAATTATGCGCAATAACGGTCGCGTATACGCGTGTTCAACGTATGCGCGCTAGGTACGCGCATATGACGTATGCACCTGCGCGTTTACGCGTTCGTGCATACGTCATCACGGGGTGCGCGCTCGGAGCTTGCGCAGTGCGCGCACCTCGGGTTTATACATAATAAAACAATATTTCTTATTGGTTATCATTACTTTCAGTTTCTAATTGTTTCAATACCACACCCAATCCCCTCATGGCAAGTCATGTGATCAAGAATCATCACTTTTGATTGGTTTGAAGTACTTTCTGTTCCAGATTCTTCCCAAACCACACCTACTCCCCTCATTATTAGTTCTGATTCCTTTGGAGAAGGAGCTATTCTGTTGTTGAGAGACAATGGCTGAACAGCAACCTACTTCAGACAGTGACCAGGACACTCTTGAGAGGTAGAGGAACAGGAAGCAGAAAGACAGCTTTATATGGCAGTTTTTCTCTTTTCCAGATGGTGAGAAAAAGGGAAATGCACCGAAAGTTACATGTGTACTTTGTAAAAAAGTCTTATCTCGTGGGAATCCTAACAAGAAATATTCTTTTAGCATTCACACTATGTTGAGACATGTTTACAAAATGCATCCAGTAACTTATCGTCGAGCTTCTGGAGAAAACCCTCCACCTGCTCAGCCAACGACATCAGCAGCAGCTCAGCCGAGCACATCTTCGGCAGCTCAGGGGAGCACTTCAGCTGCGATGGTGCCTTCACCTGTTTCTATACCTCTTGTTGGTCCACCTTGTTTGGCGAGGTTGTCTACACGGTGCACTGATTGCGGTTCTCTTATTTCTGTGGGGGAGACCAGTCTTGATCTCCTTCAGAGAAAATTTGATGCGCATCCGTGCACTAGGCCATAGGTGTTTTTTCTTTTTTTGCGTTTTTCTCTTCCTGTTTCCCTCCATTAACTCAAGGGCTCTTTTAAGAGCCACTTATAAACTTAACCAAACAAATTTTTTTTTTAGAAATTTTTTTGGAAATTTTTTGAGGTGCGCGCACCCTGCGCGCACCCAAGGTTTTTTTTTTTTGTTTTGTTTTTTTTGAGAGACTACAATTAAAAATTGAAAATGTGATTGTAGAGAAGTAGAAAAAAAGGAACCATGATATTGGTGACTTACCATACCCACTCAAAAAAATATTTTTTCATTTATTTTTCTAAAAAATTGCTTTAAAAATGGTTCTAGTTTTCGTAAATTTTCTATATCAATCTGAAAAAAAAGAAAAAAGTATTAATACTTTTTAAAACATTTTATAATACAGTACACATATTTACATATTTATCAAAAAAAAATTTTGCCTTTTTTTTGCTGTTTTCAGAATATATTGCATTTCAATATAAATTGTGAAAGCAATTGCATTCATCATTTAACAGCGGGCAAAAAAAAAATAACAATCTCAAAGATTGTATTAAAAAAGCCCAGAATCTCTTCTCACTTAAACTTAACATTATAGAAATGCATAATATTCTAAAAAAATATCATCTAAAAACAATACTTATTTATTTAAAATACCGTCTGATATTTTTGTTTCAGAAGTATAATCACAATATTATATCTCAAATAACTCCACAATACATCTGATTCCATTTCCTTTAGGCCAAATAGTAATTTTAAAATTCTTTTTTGATTAAATTCCCAATGGTAATCCAATAAAATTCTAAAGTTAAATTTGTACAGATCTCACCGATTCTCTGTAACATTTTGGTTCCCGAAAGATTTATTAATAATTTAATAGGTCCACAATAGAATTGGTTACTTTTCCGCATGGCCAAATAGTAATTTTAAAATTCTTTTTTGAAAAAATTTCCAATGGCACTCCAATAACATTCCAAAATTTGAATTGTGCAGATGTTACCAATTTTATCTAAATTTTTGGTTTTTGAAAGTTTCATAAAAAATTATAAAAGTCCACATTACAATTGGTTATCTTTCCATTAGGCCAAATGATAATTTAAAAAATCTTTTTTTTGAAAATTCCAATGGTAATCCAATAAAATGGTAAAATTGTTTTGTCCAGATTTTGCCAAGTCTCTCTAAAATTTAGGTTTCAGGAAGATTAGATAGGAATTTGCTAAATCAAAAGGCAAACGTTGCTTAAAAACCAATTGGGAATCATTACACAGTGTCCAGCCTTTCTCACATTTAAGATAAACTGTGTAATGTCCAGAAGTAACAGTAGGTCCTTCATGGAAAATTATTGCAACAGTTACAAAAGTTTTTCCTGAAATTGATAATTGCTGTCCTGTAAACTTCTTTATTAAAGTATCCAATTTTGAACCATCAGCTCTACTTCGTTGCATCATTAAAATTACATACTGTCCGTATTCCTTTAAAATTAATGTTGAAAACATGTCAGATTGACACTCACCGCATTGCATGCTATGATTAGCATCTTTAACTAATTTAGCAAAAGTGACTGTTTTACTCTCTGGTAATGTCAAATAAATAAACCTTTCATTATCAACATTAGAGCCACATATATTATAACAGTTTTCACAAGTATGTTCCCATTTATAAGAGAGACCAAATAAAATATCAATTGCAACTTCTTCTTCTTCCAGTACTTGAAGAAAATACATCAAAAATTCATGTGCATCTTGCTGTTCATTTTGAGAAAACTGTGTTCGTCCTGAACATACATCTAAAAGTTTTCTAATTTCAGTAGCACTTTCTATTTGACTTTTATCATTACTCAGCTTATGAAAAAGGAGACTCAGCTCAGAACAGAATCTTTTTCCCTGATTTACTATTATCTGCTCTTGCAAACTTTCAAGATAAAATGCAACATTCAGCACTACATTAGCGTAGCAGTTGACACCAGAGCTATTTTCAAAATGACATCCTACAACCTGTTCTTCATTTTCCTTTTTCTTTTTGCTTGCAATTACATCACTCCTCTTTTTTTTCCTCCTCTCTACATCTTCATTACAGATATTCTCATTTCTCCTTTTACGAGAAACTACATGTTTCTCCAACACAGGATACTGACCTAAATGAGGAGCATAGGTTCTTCTTAATCTATTATACTCCTTTACACAATTTGCATCAGCACTAACTTTTGAGTCATCAAAGTCTATCATGAATAAACCAGATAATGTTTTCACTCGTGACAAAGCTACATAAGCCATACCTTCTTTGAACACAGTTGAACCAATGTTCACAAATGCACAATCTACAGTCAATCCTTGAGACTTGTGAATAGTTACAGCATATGCTAGAGAAAATGGAAACTGCTTTCTACGTACATATAAGTCTTTCACAAGCATGAAACGAACTGAACAACGACAAATATCTTTAACTTCTTCTATCTGATCAAATTTTATTTTTAAACATTCAATTCCATCTTTTTTCTGATAATTAATAAAACCCACAACTCTTCCCATAGCTCCATTAACTAAACCTTTTTCAACATCCAAATTTCTCCTTAAAAATACTCTACAGTTCATGCAAACATATAGATTTTTTTCTAATCCAGCTGTTTTGGAAATGTTCTTCTCTAGTGAATTAAATTTATTTTTCAGTGTGCCTGTTACTGTGACAGTAATTCTTCCATCCTCAATTTTGTCAACTGCTTCCAATTTCCTGATCTCCTCCTTTTCCAATTTCAAAAGCTCCTCATTGAATATTGAGCATTCACGTAGAGTTGGCATTAAGCAGATGACACTTTTGTTTTCTGCAATGTTCTTGTATATCTTCTCTGCAACTATTTCTTCCTTTGGAAATAAATTATGTAGCAGCCGACTCTGTAATGCTTTTGTGCCAGCTTCAGTGAGTAGTCCAATTCTGATATCTTTCAGAATACTTCCATATTCTTCATCGTTTGCTTGCCTCATATTAGTAGTAAGTTCCTTGTACTCAAAGAAGGACCAAATATTTGTATTACCGATGCTTCCCAATGACTTCTTCGTGTCTTCATGTGTGACAGTATTAAACACTGGTTGTCCTTTAACTGGAGTAAGTTGCAAAAGATCTCCAAAAACTATGACGTGTTTTCCACCAAATAACATGTCATAGTCTGTCTTCAAAATTTGCTGCATTCTTAAATGCACAAAGGCAAGCATTAAGTTTGATACCATGCTCACCTCATCAATAATGAGAACTTTCATCTTCTTCAATACTCTTGAAACTTCCAAGGATGCTTCTCCAGTTAGCTTGTTGTATTGTATTTTGTTCTCATGCTCCACTGGTAACATTAGCAAACGATGTAAAGTGATTCCTTTTATGTTATATGCTGCTAACCCAGTTGGAGCAGTAACCACACAAGACAAAGTAGAATCCGTTTTTTGCTGTAGGTAGCTTCTGATGACTTTTATAAGGAAACTTTTCCCAGTTCCAGCTTGTCCGCTTACATACATCCTGATTGGATGAAATGATGTGCATGAGCACTCTTTTTTTTCATGTTGAAATCCGTGATCAATTTTGCTTCTGATCTCTTCATAAATTTGTTGCTGCTCTTCATTCAGTTGTCTTTCCAAATTTTGTAAGTCTATAAATTCTTCTTGAGCTTGATTCATAGCCGTTTCCACTTCATTCATGGCTATTGATGCTTCATTTTCAACGATTGGTTGTCCTAGAGGATCTTGACTGAGTGTTCCTGAACTTTGGCTGTCTTGAGAACTGTCTCTAGCTACTTCTGCTGCAATTGTAGTTTCCTGTTCAATTTCTTCATTTAACATTTGCAGATAAGTTGTGAATGTACTGCATTGTATGCTGTCTTTGCAAGCATTAAAAGAATCTTCATAGCTTTGAAATTCTCCCAGTAGTTCGTCCTCTGAACGCCATGGTTTAAACAGCTGTAAAAGAGCCAAGTAGTAAAATTCCTTTTTGTCAGTAGTGTCGCAACTCAGCTTCCTGTGATTTATCAAACTTCCTTTTGTTTGCTTCACCAAATATCCTTCCTCACCAATCACTTTATATTCTCCATTGTTGATGTCTTCTGCGGCTTTCCGTGAATAAATGTAGTTCTGCAGCACTTCATAGAGACACATGTTCTCCAGATGTTGACTTCTTTTTGGATAATATGTGTCCAACATGTTTGATTTCAAAATATCTGTACTTTGTGGGTCATTCTCGGCCAAATATTCAATTTCTCCAACAGATTTCAGTACCCGATTTCTCATTACTACAAGGCCTAAACTTGCCCAAATTATTCTTCTTGATTTCGAGTAGAGACTTGCAGAAGATAACCTATCTGAACATTCGTAGGATCCAATTTCTCGATGCGATAACATCTTCAAACTGAAACTGTACAGCTTCTTACTGACAGTCTTCTCGTGAGAAATCTCTTCCCACATTTCCTTCAATTCTGTTTTTTCTGATTTCGTAATGTAAGACGTTACATATCGAGCAACAGCAATGGAATTGTCAGCTACATACTGTATATCCATGTTAGCGTTCCACATGGATAAAATGACTGGGTTGTAGTCATTTATATTTTTTGATTCTTCTTTTCTTTTTAGGTTGTAGGTATTCTTAGGTGATTTTCTTGTGATAGTATGTCTCACAGCTGACATAAAACTGTTTACTCTTCCATTTGAAAGAACAGGTCTAGGAAATCCAAATCGACATTTAGTGTTGTATTTATCTTTGCTCTTGTATTTCCGTCGACAGTACTTTCCACACCGATGACTTTGGAAACGTAAAACTTGCTCCTTTAACTTTTTCTCTTCTGTGCTTTTTAGTATAGCACATGTTGCATATTCTTCAATGTAAGATAACACTGCTTCATCAGCATCTGTTCCAAACTTTGGGGCATCCTTGATCCACAACAGCATATGAATATGAGGAGCACCTCTAGCCTGGTACTCTTTTCTCCAAAAGAAATCTACAACTTCTCCAAGAGGTGGATTTTTTTTATTGCAGATGAAGGACATCATAGCCTCAAATCTATGATTGAAATATCTGCAAACATTAACTGGATCCAATGAGCACAGTTCTCCTGCTGTCTTGTATTCGATGTTTTTAATGTTTGAATTTGCCTCTCGTAGAAAATCCAGTAAATCATCCCAAGCGTACTCGGCACAGCTTAGGGTAAGGAACCATGTTGGTGTTCCTAAATTCCGTAACATGCATTTTAATTCACCATGGCGTCGGTACCAATATTCATTTGTCCCACGCTGACAAGCCATCAGATTGATCAGTTGTGTTTCCAAATGATCATCTCGGTGCTGCACTTTCTCCATAAAATCCTTAGCAGACACATTTTGTAAATGTACTCCACTTTTAAAAATGTGATTTACTGCATAAGACAGTGAAGACAAGTCGCTTTCAAATAAAAGATGGAACAAATAAGGAATACTTTGTCGAAATCTGGGATCTTCAGCATATAGTCTTGTAGTCCGATACTCAGAAGCTGGAATCTGTTCCGGACGTTCATCGTATCGTCCTCCTTTTCCTTTAGGAAACAGCTGGGGAAAACATCGAGCTTCCAAGCTCTCCTCCCATACACTCACGGGAGTTCCTTTTGCTTTCTTCATCTGAAACAGATCAATATTGTCTCCCATAACTTCTTTTGAATGGAGAGGATGTATGCTAAAATGTTCATATATTTCTTCTTACTTTGACTTGTCCACTTTTTCAATTTGTCCAGTTGGTGTTTCTGTGTCTTCTTGTAAATCTTCTTCTTCTTCTTCTTCTATATAAATTGATTCATACCATTTGTTATTCCTTTTCAAATACAAATTTGCTCTTTGTACTTTCCGCACATCTACCAGCTCCTGCCAAATCTTCTTATTCTTTGTAGGTACACCATTAACCAGAATAATTAATGGTTCAGTTTCCAAAGTATCCGCATCAATAGTTTCCATATTTTTTTTCAAATCCAAGGGCAAATACACCACTCTACCTTTTAAACGTCTCAGTAAATCTGAAGGAGGTAATTTACCAGTTTTGGGCTCCATACGTACTATGGTCTGGAACGGATGAACACATTGAATGAGTATAGACAAATGTATTTAATTCAGAAAGTTCAGCAGGAATAGCATCCAATTCTAAATTATTATGTACAGCTCTGGTCGGCATTCTATTTTCCTCTAACTTGTTGTAACAGTATTTACAAATACGCTGATCTTCACCCAAATCAAAACAATTTTCAAGAAATATATATGTGGCAAAATCCTTCCACTTATAATTATCTTCATTTTCACTCTTTCTGTAGAGATCAACATTCCTAGTTTGTTTTCTATAATGAGTTCTGCGGCAACAAATACAAGTAAAATGTGGTCTTTCATTAGAGATTATTGCAAATTTTGTTATGTGATCATTAAATGTGTTACTTACAGAGGGTTCTACATTCTCTTCCACTTCTTCCTCATTTACTGTGTCCTTCTCTGCACTGTTTTGTTCAGGACCAAAGTAACAAAACTGAATTTCATCAACAACCTTCTCTACATCTGATACCGTTCCTCGGAACAGAGCCCTATTCAATTCATTTAACTTTATTGCTGGACTTTTTGCAAAATACAACCGTCTCACAAACTTTCTCATTTCAGTATGATGAACAGCCAGCATCCTAAAATGATGGAAAACACTATTACACACTTTTCTAGATAGACAAGCCAGAGAATGACCCTGCAAACCAGTATTCTCTCTCACTCTGCATGGATCCAGACTTTGAAGCACCTTAATCTTCTGTTTTATACTTTTTTTTACTATATTCTCTTAGAAACTCACGAAATTTGTCAATAGATTCCTGACGCACAGTGCAAATACTACTACAATTCCAAGTGTACACTGGGGCTTTAGGACGTCTCCCCATAGCCTCATCCGCCATCACTTGTACCTCATCTCTTGGAACCATTATCTCCTTCTCCATTATGCAACCATTTGTCACTTCGTAACCACGACCTCTGGTGTCAACTGCATGCAGCAAACTATTACTTTGAAAATAGCTCTCTTCATTAAAAAAAGGTTCACTACTTGAACTATGCATCCACTTTCCTAAAAACACTTTACAAAAGTTTGTTCTGTTCAGTACTCTTTTCCTTTTGCTATGTGATTTCAGTACATTAACCATTTTGTCTAATGTACGCATCCTATTCAAAATTAAAATGAATAGTTTCCTTTTTAATTCTAATGCCTTTGCTGCAATGACTTCAATTTCTTTTTTTCTTTTATAAAACTTACTCTTTTGCTTATATTTCTTCACATCCTTTATCAAATTGGACATAACTCTTCTCTGAAACATTTTTCTACGTATCTCTTTAAACGCTGTTTTTCTGTTTATGTAAATCTTTTCAGTTGCAGAAGGTATATTTGCATTAACTAAATTCTCAATTTTTTCCTGTCCTTTTCGTTTCATAACATTCTTTCCAGTACAGACATTTTGTACATTTTTCCTTCTTTTGAATATATTTTTAAGAAATTTTTTTTTCTGCTTACCAGAAGATTTTTTCTTTTTCCCAACATGAGCATCTTCTACTAACTTTGGTCCTCCAGTTGTCTTCAAATATACGTTTTTTTTCTGGGTTTTTTTAACTCTGGATTTTGTAGGCATCTTAAATTTTGTTCACTGCTCTTCAGCAATACCTGAAAAAAACTAAAAAAAAAATCCTTTATTTTATTTAAATATATTACTACATTTCTTTTCACATTAGTCACACAACGAAATTTCTTTGCCAATTTCAAAGCACACTTACTGCTCTTTTTTTTGACAAGTAATAATCACTTTTACAGACTGACACATTATGAATCCACTTTTCAGATTTTTTAAAAAGCCCATGTCCAGACTGCTTTTTCAGACCACCACCATATGTATGCTGGGTGACTGCCTACACTCCAGCAAGGGCAACCAGCCTTAGTGATGCTGAATGTATTTGCATTACAGACTGAAACCTCAAACCCCACTCGCTTGTGAATACTGTGCATGATTATACATGGAAAGGAGCTGGGTGTGTGCTAAGAGTCTGCTTCTGCACCAAAATAACGCTCCCCCTTTTTCCTACTAATGCAACTGTGAAATCACCAGAGCAAAACGCAATAAATCTCTGCCTGTAATTCCTATTTGCACACAGAGTCATGTTTTCACATTAGTCACAAAACGAAATTTCTTTGCCAATTTCAAAGCACACTTACTGCTCTTTTTTGTTGACAAGTAATAATCACTTTTACAGACTGACACATTATGAATCCACTTTTCAGATTTTTTAAAAAGCCCATGTCCAGACTGCTTTTTCAGACCACCACCATGTGTATGCTGGGTGACTGCCTACACTCCAGCTTGGGCAACCAGCCTTAGTGATGCTGAATGTATTTGCATTACAGACTGAAACCTCAAACCCCTCTCGCTGGTGAATACTGTGCATGATTATACATGGAAAGGAGCTGGGTGTGTGCTAAGAGTCTGCTTCTGCACCAAAAAATCGCTCCCCCTTTTTCCTACTAATGCAACTGTGAAATCACCAGAGGAAAACGCAATAAATCTCTGCCTGTAATTCCTATTTGCACACAGAGTCATGTTTTCAAATTAGTCATAAAACAAAATTTCTTTGCCAATTTCAAAGCACACTTACTGCTCTTTTTTTTTGACAAGTAATAATCACTTTTACAGACTGACACATTATGAATCCACTTTTCAGATTTTTTAAAAAGCCCATGTCCAGACTGCTTTTTCAGACCACCACCATGTGTATGCTGGGTGACTGCCTACACTCCAGCAAGGGCAACCAGCCTTAGTGATGCTGAATGTATTTGCATTACAGACTGAAACCTCAAACCCCACTCGTTTGTGAATACTGTGCATGATTATACATGGAAAGGAGCTGGGTGTGTGCTAAGAGTCTGCTTCTGCACCAAAAAATCGCTCCCCCTTTTTCCTACTAATGCAACTGTGAAATCACCAGAGCAAAACGCAATAAATATCTGCCTGTAATTCCTATTTGCACACAGAGTCATGTTTTCACATTAGTCACAAAACTAAATTTCTTTGCCAATTTGAAAGCACACTTACTGCTCTTTTTTTTTGACAAGTAATAATCACTTTTACAGACTGACACATTATGAATCCACTTTTCAGATTTTTTAAAAAGCCCATGTCCAGACTGCTTTTTCAGACCACCACCATGTGTATGCTGGGTGACTGCCTACACTCCAGCAAGGGCAACCAGCCTTAGTGATGCTGAATGTATTTGCATTACAGACTGAAACCTCAAACCCCACTCGCTTGTGAATACTGTGCATGATTATACATGGAAAGGATCTGGGTGTGTGCTAAGAGTCTGCTTCTGCACCAAAAAATCGCTCCCCCTTTTTCCTACTAATGCAACTGTGAAATCACCAGAGCAAAACACAATAAATCTCTGCCTGTAATTCCTATTTGCACACAGAGTCATGTTTTCACATTAGTCACAAAACGAAATTTCTTTGCCAATTTGAAAGCACACGTACTGCTCTTTTTTTTTGACAAGTAATATTCACTTTTACAGACTGACACATTATGAATCCACTTTTCAGATTTTTTAAAAAGCCCATGTCCAGACCAATACACCTTAATTTATCGTGAAAACATAGTCCATATTATTTTACATGTTCCTCACATTTAAATTTCTCCCAAAACAGAAAATAATAAACACAACTTCAACAAAAAGAATTACATTTCTATTATTCATTTCGTAATTTACCATATACATCTCCTCTCAAACTCTAACCTCACCTTTAAAATTAGTTAGTTGTGATAGAAATGTGGCACTCAAACAGCAGATTATCAGAGCCAGGACCTCTGTTCTCTACACCTCTCTCCTCTCAGCAGAACCAGATAATGGCAAACTTTCCCTCTCTTTTTCCACACATATACATGTTAATTTCAAATCTCACTGCTACCCCCTTTTTTTCAAATGTAATCACACATTTCTATTGGTTGAAAACCAACCCTTTTCCAAAAGTACCCTTCCCCCTACTTGACTTCTGCCTAGTACCCTTCCCCCAACTTGACTTCTGCCTGCTACCATAGCAACAGCTCATGGAACACTGCTGTGTGGAGTTAGGTCAGAAGTTCGCCACACAATGTTTCAATTCCACAGAGCAAGAGTGCTTGACTTTTCAAACCTTACAGCAAATCCATAGTACTGTTCTTTGGTAACACATTTTTCTGTACCAATACAAAACATGCTTCTATTATTTTACACATACAGCCTAGTTTTTAGTGTAGAATGGTATGAAACAGCCAATCAGTTCTTTTTTTTTTATAAAAAAATATGTATGCCTCCATTTCCAAACTGTCTTTCATTTCTTTTTACCATTCTACTGAATTACACCTCCTGAGTGCATCCAGATCTCCTTTGAAGATGTTCACAGTGTGGATTGTAGGACACAGCTATGTCTTCTGGAGTGAAAAATTTGCAGAGAAAAGAGGTATGGTGAGAGACCTTGCTTTGCCAAATGTAGACATCAAATGGATTGGTCAGAGAGGGTTAAAGTGGCACCAATTAATGCCTTTGGTGAAAACCTTTCAACATCTCCCACAGCCTAACCTTATTATTGTGCACTGTGGTGGTAATGATCTAGGCACTTTAACTGGGGTAGGTCTGGAAATGCTTATTAAGGACACCTTTGTGCAATTGATGTCGCTTTTTCCACAAACTGCCTTTGTATATTCTAACATATGCCAAAGGCAAAAGTGGAACTGGTCCAACCAATTTTGTCCGCAGATTGACAAAGCAAGGAAGCACGTCAACAAATCTATTTCTGCTTTCCTCTGAGACTATGGTATGGGTTCCATTTACCACAACAACTTGCGTTACGACATGCAAGACATTTATAGAGGAGATGGTGTGCACTTCACTGATGAAGGCAACAGAGTCTTCCTCTTGAACCTCAGACTCTGCATCGGTACTTACTTGTAGGTACCAAAAAACAAACAATAAACACAAGGGCTCTTTTTAGAGCCACCTTATATCTAAACACTTAAATGCGATTTTTTTTAAATTTGTTTTATTAAGTTTTTTTTCGGGTGCGCGCTAGGTGCGCGCACTCGGCGATATTTTTTAACAAAATATTAATCTTTTTTTTTGCCCTACAAGGTCCTACTTTTACCCCCTTACAATGCCTACTGGGTCTATTTCTACCCACTCTGCCCCCTTTTCAAGTTCTCCCCCTTTGTTTATCACCCCCTCTTTATGCGATAGACAAAATGGCGGCCGCTGCTTCCTGATTTCCTCCGATTCGAATGTTTACTAAGATCTAACAACCAATCAGAATTGCGCTCGCGCACGGCGAGGTGCGCGCACCCAGCGCGCACGGAGCGCGCTTAGATATATATATTGATTTAAAGGCTATTTTCTCATACTCTACTGAACAGATTTACACCAAACCTACAAAAGGCACTTCCTTGACCTGGGGATTACCTCTCTGCCAAATTTCTAGTAATTCTGTTCAGCCGTTCGGGCTGTAGCCCTGTCTAAAGGTCCTATGGAAAAATGCATGGGGAAAACGCGTTTTGGGACCCCCCTTTTTTCTCAGCCCCCGCTTGACGAATCCCCCCGAGACTTTCAGGGTAGGAGCGGAGCGTAGCGCCCCACCTATTTTGAAAAATTCGCGAGGATTCGTCGACCGGCGCCAAAGTTATTCAAAATAGAATGTTGAGGTTTTCCTATGGAAACGTGGTCCTAACTATAACTACCTACTGGCGACCGCCAGTAGGTAATATATATATATATATATACATAACAGGGGCCACCAACCTGTCGATCGCGAGCTACCGGTAGCTCGCCAAGGCTTAGTGAGTAGCTTGCGCCGGTAAGGTGATTAAGGTTTTTTTAGGCAACGTTCCCCCCTCACACAAACCAGCTGCTTATATTGGCTTAACTGAGCCAATCAAAGCTGTAGTGTGGTTGTCTGCTTCCCTCAATGCAAAGGTGGTGCTAAACGTTATCTGGCACAATGCGTTTTTTTCATGTGGATTGCCATATTTCCACAAGTCATGTGTTACACATGACAAATGACCTAACCGCTAGTAATGAAACCACTATGGCAGTTTTCAATAGCATACCAAAATGGTCCGACCATGGCTTTTCACTTAATACTGCCTAGAAAACTCCAGAGATGTGTTTTCTGATGTTTTCCCAATTTTTAAATGGCATGAAAAAAGTGGTGCTCTCTGTGTTGCGCAACTGATAAGCAGCTATGGCAGGCCTGTGTGTCTGAACAACGCCCTTATTGATGTTGATGTCTGGAGCACAGATTTAAGTGGGATAAAAATCCGAGAGAACTCGATTGAAGGAAACGGAACACCAAGCAAAGTAAATGATAAAGCTATGTAAAAGAAAGTGTTTAGGCCTTGTTATTTCAGTACTGTTCCACACTTGAGGACTGATATTTTAACTGTCTGCAGTTACAAGTTTGATCCACGTTTTCTGAAACGTTGATATAAACTTTTAGATTAGAAGCCTGCATGAAGTACGGTTTTGTGCTCAATTGGAAACGTATTGCTCCAGTCGAATCTGGTTGATGTCCCATCACTTGAACTTTAAATTCTTGATAATGAGAATAAGCTCTGTCTGTGCGCTGTCTGGACTGTGGCAGCAGCTCATCTTTCAGCACCAGTTAAATAGAAATGGCGTCATCTGCTGGGCATTTGATATGGATGACATGCAGTAAAAGCCTTATCCAGACTTAGGCCTTGTTATTTCACTAATGTTCCACACTCCAGCACTGATATTTTGCTGTTCTTTTGTTTTAATTGCCTGCAGTAAAAAATGCAATCTTTCGTGTTTTCTGAAAAGTTGATGTAAACTTTCAGATTTGTGCTCATTTGGAAACGTTTTGCCCCTGTCCAATCTGGTTTATGTCCCATCACTTAAACTTTAAGGGGCAGATCTATGTTGCAGTTGCGCCACTTTTACGCTGCCGTTGCGTCACTTTTGTGACGCAGCGGCGACGTAAACTCTGCGCCACGTTGCGCCCCATTTACATCGTGACGCATCTATGGAGATGCGTCACGGTGTAAAGCCCTGCGCCACATGAAACCTGCGTCAGGTTTCATGTGGGCGTTTCTACGCTATAAGATTTCACTGAGTCACTTTCCCAACGCTGATGCGTCAAAACCCTGCGCTTGCTTGAAGCAGGCGTAAGGCTTGATGCACCATGTTAGGTATGGGGTAGGTTGGAACAGTGCTGAAGTTGCATCGTGCTTGCGACACAACTTCAGCACTGCGCCAACCTTACGCCGGCAGATACGTCATGCATCTGCTTTTCCTTGCGCCACGATGCACCGCATTGTAAATGCGGCGCATCTGCGATGGCGCAAGGGCAAACTTGCGTGACGCATCTTCCCTGGCGCATCCATGCTGATTTGCAGGGATGCGCCAGGGAACATAAATCTGCCCCTAAGTACTTGATAATGAGGATAAGCCCTCTCCGCGTGCAGTCTGTGCTGTGGAAGTAGCCCATCTCTCAGCACCTGTGAAATATAAATAGCATCACATGCTGGGCATTTGACAAAGGATGACATACAGTAAAAGCCTTATTATCGAGATTTAGGCCTTCTTTCAGTGATGTTTCACACTGGAGTACTGATATTATGCTGCTCTCCTGGTTTAACTGCCTGAGGTTAGAAATTCGATCCTGCCCGTTTTCTGGAAAGTTTATGTAAAGTTTTAGATTAGGAGCCTGCATGAAGTACGGTTTTGTGCTCATTTGGAAACGTTTTGCCCCTGCCCAATCTGGTTTATGTCCCAGCACTTAAACTTTAAGGGGCATATTATCAAGCAAGGCGATAAAATTATCGCCACTTTAGCGGCAGAATACTGCCACTAAAACTGTGATAATGGGCTTGATAATACGCTCTAAGGAATTCCAATTGAAGCTCATGTTAGACGTCCTTCACATCTAACATGGGCTTCAATTGGAATTCCATTGAGCATATT
Source organism: Triturus cristatus (assembly GCF_964204655.1). Classification (NCBI taxonomy): domain Eukaryota; kingdom Metazoa; phylum Chordata; class Amphibia; order Caudata; family Salamandridae; genus Triturus; species Triturus cristatus. Next base: position 225,088,590 of record NC_140584.1, read on the forward strand.
ATCAAGCCCATTATTGCCGTTTTAGCGGCAGTTTTCTGACGCTAAAGCAGCGATAATTTTATCGCCTGGCTTGATAATATGCCCCCAAGTTCTTGATAATGAGAATAAGCCCTGTCTGTGCGCTGTCTGTACTGTGGCAGAATCCCATCTTTCCGCACCTGTGAAATAAAAATGAGTCATGTGCAGGGCATTTGACATGGATGACATGCAGTAAAAGCCTTATTATAAAGACTTTATGATGTGCGGACAACAGGGACGATCCTTAAAACATCATCAGCAAAAACACACAAGATAAAAGCACATTGTTAAAAAAAGCGATCAATACATGAGTTTCTTGGCCTTAAGTAGCTCATGGTGATTTTCACTGATCAGAAGGAGCTCTCACTACAGACAAGGTTATAGACCCCTAATAAAGAAATATTGAAAGTAGGATTTTTGTGATGCTATACCAATTACACTTTTGAGCATACTCTTTTTTAAAGAAACTAACTCAAAGGAGTTATTGAGTCAAAATTCAGCAACCCACTTTCACACCAATCCTAAATCAAACCATCACATCACCTGTCACCTGGATTCCTCATTTGGCTCCCTGACAGGTACCAACTAGATTTCTAGAGGCCACTGATTAACTACATTCAGGATCTATTTTAAAGCTTACCTGCCGAAAGCAGGCAATACATTTATTATCTATCACCTACATTTTACTTTCATGCATTAATGCTTTTGAGCTCATGGGGCATGTCATGTGTGAACACTGGCTATGTCAAAGATAATCTTTTAAAGAAAATTATGATTTATTTTGCTCATTTCTATTTTTAAAAGTACCTCTTCAAGTCTGCTAGGATTTTAGATACTCTGATTTAATGAACTTACATTTTTAAATTAGCTGTTTTGCAAGTGGATTTTGAGCTTAATATTAATACCTAAAATTCAATGAAGCTGACATGTATTTTTAACATTGTAATTAGAGATTACAAAATTGCAATTTGTTCTGAAGCACATATTTCTCAGTGTGAAAAATGAACTGGGTAGGAATAAATATTTGTTTCGGTTTTGAAAAGCTACCTAAATTGGTGTTATCAAATTGGATATAGGTATGAGCTATTGTAGACTATAGTAATGAAAAAACAATGCTTCTGGGTACATATTATAGGTCAGGTGCACTACAATGCTTTGCAACCTGGTGCACGTGTGCCAGGCGTAAATCGGATTAATGCACAAGTACAAAAGGAAAATGCTGCCCCCAGCGGAGCCAGGAACTCACATCCAGTGCTTAATTTGAGCCGCTGCTTTCTGGTGCTCAGCACCGGCACCTAATTCTCGGCACCCGCACTTATAGCACCAATTAGGGACATGCTCATTTAGAAGGCACATGGTTTCCCGCCCCTGAATCACAGGATGTTGAGCCACGTCGAGACACAAACCCAGTTCCCCAGCTTCGAAATCGGCAGCTCTAGCCATTAGGCCAAGTCCTCTCCTGAATAAAAAGGGATGGGGCTCTAGTCAGGAGGCAGTTTGCACCAGCACATTTCTCCTGTTAATGCTGCCTCCTAAGGAGAGCCCTAGCACTTTTTATTTTGCAAATTAACCACTGCTCACATCTGCCTTAGGACAGCAAATTAGTAAAAGATGGGCCCATTTTTTGAAACTATTGGTCTGCCTTTTACAGTGCAGGGGCAAAAAGAGGACAAAGATCCCCCGCCGATGAATGCATTGAGTGACTGTACCCACCTGCAGGAGGATGTGTAGGGTGCCCTTAGATCCCATTTATCCCCTTCCAAGTGGTGCCTCAGGGGGCATACTGACTGTGTGACATCTCTTTGTGGTGCATACTCAGGGGTTCGTTTATGAGGTTTTGTCTTAGGGTAGTTCTGCCTGTTGTGCTGCCCTACAGCAAAAGGATAGGGCAGTAATGCACTGTATCTATCAGATACGGCACATTCCTGTCCATTTCCCCTGCGCTCAATGGGCTGCAGTGCACCAACGCAGGCACCTTTGCACCATGGTGCAAGGGTGCCTGCTTTGCCGGATAATTATTTTTGTGCAGGAAATGAACCCTTCCTGCACAAAAACAATCACAAGAGATGTTTTCCTCTTTCTATGGATGCTGCATAATGCAGCACACATAGAAACAGGAAAAACAAGGAGAATGAAAGATATTTCCCCTGTTGTGCCTCCCTTATGCCTCTCCGGGGAGGCAGTGTCACAAAGCCATGGATGTTGCTGGGAACGCCCACAGCAAAACCCATTGTACGCCCATTTAATGTAGAAAACTGCACTAAAAGGAACAATATTTATGAGGTAGCATTAAGTCAAAAATAGTTGATTAGTGCTGCCTCGTAAATATGGAGCAGGCTCCTGTGCAACGGAACACCACAAAAAGTGATGCTCCGGGGACTCAAGGGGCCTCATAAATGAGGCCCTCAGTGAGCCCCCAACATCACCTTTGCCTCTATGTCTGAATTTATGATACAGCAAAGGCCCAGAGGCAAAAAGTTTCCTCTTTTGCATGAGACTATGCTCCATGCAAATGAGGAAACCCTCCCTTGAGATCATACTGCCACAATATCAGCACTGGTGTTTTTGTTATTACAGAAGGACCTTCACAAGCATCTGCAGCCCCTACTACAAAAATGAAGGAGCTCAGGTCACAAAAAGCTACTCGCAGGTGCCCGTTTTGCCCCCTGGGGCACTATTATTAATGCTGTCCATAGAGGAAGAAACCTAAGGGCCCGATGTACTAACATTTCAGGCAAATGGAGTGAGCATATGTGCACCATGTCTACTAATATTTGGCACTCTTCTGCTCCCTCCTAGTACTTGCATTCTGTGTGATGCCTAGCACCAACGCAGGCACCCTTGTTTCATGGTACAAGGGAGCCTGCAGTACACGCAGGATTATTTTTATGCTGGAACACACTTGGTGAGGAAGGTGAATATTTATTAGCTAGGACAGATGAGTCGTGTATGGAACTAACTGCCAGGGGAATTCATTGCATTATTAATAGGAAAGAGCCTATGTCTGAGTTTGGTTTGGTCTGAGTTTGGTTTAAACTTTATGGGAAGAAAAGTTGGGGTACAGTTGCAAGGCTGTGGGTGCAGTATTTTTGCTATATATCTGCACAAACTGGTCACCATGGTATGCCTTTGTTATGTATTTGTGGCATGGCTGGCTGGTGTGATTTATTTAATTTTCCAAAGAGAGAATTTTAACCCCTTGCGTGCATGTTTATTTCTCCCGCCATGCTTGAGAAATAAATGGCGTTCGCGATCACGACGGCTCCCGGCCGTCGTGCGCACACGCCCACCATAATGCACGACGGCCGGGAGCCGTCGTGCGCACACAAGGGCTTAAAGAAACAATGTCCTTAATGCATTTGGAGTTGTTAACCATCATATGGGTGTTTTTCTAGTATTACCCTCTCTGGGACCAACATAAGACTTGTTGCAGGCTTCAACAAAATAAGCAAATTACCTGGCCCTGGAAGGGATGCCTAGAAAATACAACCCTTATGTAAGGTGTGCACCCAGAATATCGATACCAGAATATCGATGGGTCACAATATCATGGAGACAATATACAAAACAAATATTGACAGTTAAGTAAGTCTAGATTTTCTATACCTATTTCCCTATATACAAATATGTCCGGTAAGTTTATCCCAAGATCTTGGAGAAAGGAATTGTAAATCTACACTTTCCTGTAGGCACTTATTTTTCAATATTTTGTCCCTCAATATTATTGTATCACAATATTCTAGGGGTTGATATTCTGAAGTACAATCCTTCTTAAATCATGTAATCTGGTGGATTTCCCCCGGTGAGAGTTTTTATGACTACAGAGTTTGCAGCAGGTCTGCCATCTGGAAAACTGGATTTACCCAACATCTACATGAGATGAGGTATGCAAAGGCTAAGTGGAAAGGACATTTGTCCATTTTTGGAAGATGACCCAATACCACTCAAGCCTAAATGACCCCATAAAATGCTTTTTCAACTATGGGATGATTTATGTCAGCGCTATGAGGCTTAAAAGCAAAGTAAATTGAGCTAGTGGCAAATGGGGCCAAAATGCGAATATCGCTGCCACATCATACAAGTATGAAATCTCCTACTCCCCCAAAATGCAAGTTATGACATTATAGGAGTACATTTATTTAGTGACATTGATTGGATTCTCAGATTGATAAATCTGCCTAGCAGTTGCAATAGGACAGTCCTATCTTTTTATGTTCGGAGACTTCACAGTCGTGAAGATACTGCTCATAAAATACCTTTGTGAATAACAACTAATCAGAAACTTACAAAAAAGTGTAAGTTTACCTTTGTGAATCAGGCCCCTAGTTCCCACACATAGAAACATGTCTCAGACATTATATGGTACCTTTATGTTCAGGAGTCCAGTAGAGCACAGAGTGTAATATCATGTTTTGGGGCAAAAAGTGCTTAATTTGGAATGATGGTCATATTCAGTGCATTCACCTGGCCACATAGTCAAGGCAAAGGGAAGTCTAACATCCAATCATAAATCCCTTATAAGTTGCTGATGGTGAAAATATAACTCTATGTTTCCAAACAGCCCATGGGCGATACCTGCAATTAAACATAGGTACCCTTAAATAGCATTTCATTTTCAGTTCAGATACAAATTTGTCAAATGATCTGCACCCAGATTATCATCTGTAAACACCATGAACCTGTAGAAAACCCATATATTTCTGATTCGCCCATATTTATAAGAATGAGAGAAACAGAGATGGTCAAGTCTTGAAAGGAATAAGTTCACACCTGAGAAAGACTGGAGGGAATTACAGTGTTTTAGAAAAATGTTGCTAAAAGTCAGACACATGCCATGTTTAGCATACTCTCCCATCCATCAAATCGGGGCAAGGGAGGTCTGACATCCAACAATAGAAACCTTAGGCCATGTACAGGTTGAAACTATGTGGTTGTAGTTTCCATTTAGTCAAGGAGTGCCTCTTGTGACCACCTGCTTTTCAAATTTCATAAGCCCGCTGCACACAGTTTATCACCTGTGGGAACCCCAAACCTAAAAAAAACTAGGGGTGGGTGGAAATGTCTTCTCTGCCAGTGAAGATTTGTGGAGTTTTGCCCACTCTGCGCTACATAGGTATCACAGAGTTCCGGCAAAACTCTGCCAAGCACTATGTGGCAACGTTTTTTCTCAAGCACGGTTTGCTAACTCTAAGTTGGCAAGCAGGAATGTGCATCCCCTACTGTGATTTTCAGATGCTAGAATGCCTCTCTGCAAGATATTTCTCAATGCGGGCAGTCCCAGTAGGTTGCAACTGTTCACGTTGAGAAATCTGCTGTTCGAATAGAAAAACTAATCAGTGGTAGAAAGTAGCATAACCCTCTGCATGGTGCTATTCGTGCAGATTATACAGCATAAAACAAGTTCTCGGCACAAAAAATCTGTGCAAAGTGCTGAATTCCACCTGCTCACAGAACCTCACAGAGTTTGTATGTAACTCCAGCGAATTCCACGGAGGTAAACTCCGTGAGCTCCCCCACCCCTATAAAAAACTGATACATGTAAAGGAACCCCATGTTGATGAGACACAGAAGAATACAGATGAGGATCAAACCTTGCCAATGGAATATTTCATACAGCCCACATGAGAAACATTCAAACAAAAGACAGGTATTTAGCTTCCAGTTGCTTTCCAAATTTCTCAAATTCATTATGCCCAGTATATTTAATGTTTGAAGCTCAAACCCACTGAAAAACCATGTATGTATTTTACCCCCATGTTCAGCCCATGAATGATCCCTCAAACTGATAAACAGTTACTCTAAAGTAGCAGTTTGTTTTCAATTGCTCTCCAAATATCCAAAATACACTGCACCAGGTTAATTGCTTGTAGAATCACCAAGCCTATAGTATGTCCAATTATGTCTGGTATCCTCACACTGAGGAGCCCACAAATAAAACTTGGCACACATTTGTTCCTACATAAAGGAGACTGATGAAATTACCATGATTTTGAAAAGTTGTAAAAATATCTGCCACGTCACATTCAGCACCTTTTCACCACCAGCCATTCACAGCTGTGGATTGTATTATATTGTATTGTACATGCATACATAAGCACATTGAGTACCCACTGTGGGTAGCCCCTTTCCATGAATCTCTGAACTATTATCTTCTGTTCTGACAGGACTGCCTCATCTGAGCTGCAGTTCCTCAGTGCCATTCACTGTCACACCACACCTGTATTTTTTCAGTGCTATTGCTGCATCCCTTAGCACGGAACTAGCACACTTGGGCATGTACACAAGCACGGTCTACTAGGGCAGGCTAGTACAGCACCTTACCTCACACTGGGTGACCAACTTGGGTTATTTTAGTGTGGTTTGATGAGATATGCCTGCCCTCCATGCAACCATGACAGTCTTTCTAATCTGTCACTCTTGGCATTCTGCATGCTGTGATCAACTACGAGGACATACCGGCATTTTTATACATTACTACAATAACAATTCTGCCTGCATGATTGGTTCATTTATCCACAGCACAGCTAATCTGGAATGGTTTTAATGCTCTCCTACACATCTGCCAGGCAGCTAGGGACGGACTCAAACTCCCAGGCTAAATTATGCTGGCCCACTCTAACATCCATATTCTTCCCTGCCGCATGATACTCCACTCCAGATCATGGACCTCGACTGGGTCACACTTTTCTACAGAACCACATTCAATGGTGTACGTATCCCTTGAGACACTCACTTACTGGGCACCTGGCATTGCTTGCAATTTCCAATACTCAGCTTTCCATCAGGCACTCCCAGCTCACACTAGTTCATTACCGATATGGGGTTGTGCTTTTCATGCATATTTATTTACACACACACACACACTCCTGTGTATCATGCAGCCCTGAAGAAGTTTGATTTGAACAATGTACCATCCGTATCGTGCTATGCAATATTTATTCATTGTTAGGGTTTCATGACTAACTTCTCACATGTTCAGTGTGTGTTCATGCACTGGGGAGTTCTTTGTTAATGCTTATTGTTATTGACTCCAAATGCACCATGAGTGAACTTCAATTTGTACATGTGAGCAAGGCCACCGTGTTGGCCAAAATGCGTCTTGTTGAAATAAAGTTGATCCATGTATACTGAGTGAGCATCTATTCTTTTCGTCTCCTGATATATATATAGATATATAAGTGTGCAAAGCATAACAAATATTAAAAAAAGAAATACATTAAAAAAACTTACCAAATGAATTAAATATAAAAAATATTTTTAAAGTGTTGGAGTCTGAGAATAATAGATATAGTATTCTCAGTCCAGTCTGGGGATACATTTACTATTCCCACTCCAGTCTGTGCAACAGTATATGAAAGCATTGGACTACAGTGAGGTAAAATCTACTAGTCTGTGCAACAGTAAGGAAAGTGTTGGACTCCGGAGGGGTGTCATTTACAATTCCCACTCCGGTCTTTGCAACAGTAGGGAAATCATTGGACTCCGGAAGGGTAAAATGTACTATACCCATTACGGTCTGTAAAACAGTGGGGAACGCTTTGGATTTCAGAGGAGTACAATATACTTTTCCCACTCCAGTCTGTGCAACAGTAGGGAATGTGTTGGACTCTGGATGGGTAACATTTACTATTCCCACTCATCTGTGCAACACTAGGGAAAGCGTTGGATTTGGGAGGGGTGAAAGTTTCTATTCCCACTCCAGTATATGCAACAGTACGGAAAGGGTGGGACTTTAGGAAGGTAACATTTACTATTCTCACTCCAGTCTGTGCAAAAGCTGTGAAAGGATTGAAGTTCGGAGGGGTTCAATTTCCTATTCCCACTCCAGTCTGTGCAACAGTAGGGAAAGTGTTGGACTTCAGAAAGGGTTACATTTACTATTCCCATTCCAGTCTGTAAAGCAGTAGGAACAGTTCTTGACTTTAAACACATACAATTTTTGAATAACCCTATTAGTTTACAAGAAATATAAAACTCTTAATAGTAAGATTATGTATATAGCAAATGAAAAACAACTAATCAATTTATATAAGTATTAAAAAAGTAATAATTAATTATCAGTCAGAAATGCTATTAATGTATCATGTAGACTATAGCTCCACAAACCTAGCAGTCCACACTTAAAATATAACTAAAATACATAATTATAACAACATTTAAATAATCAATAATCAATAATGTAAATATAAATAAGTTAATAATTAATGGTCGATTAATTATTACATCAGTAACTTCCCACCCCATGCCCCTACAAACCCAGCAAATCGCAACTAATATATAACAAAAAATATATAATTATTGCACAAATTACATAATTGATAGTTAATTCAATCATTAAATATACATTAATAATTCATTGTTAATTTATTATTACTGAATTAATCCTACCCTATACTTTTATAAACTCAGAAGCATTTGCCTAAGACATAACTACAAAATATAGTAATTTCACAATTTAAATAAGTGAACATCAATTAAATTAATACAAATAAATTAATAATTAATATTTTTCTTCATTATACTTAATGAACTTCTCACCCTATACCTCTACAAACCCAGCAGCTCACACCTAATATACAAAAAATATATCATAATTGTACAATTTATATAAAAATTAATATTCAATTACATTTTTACAAATAATGTAATAATTAATTGTAAATTATTTCTTAATGAACTACCTACCCTATACTCCTACAAATCCAACAGCCCACACTTAAAATATAACTTTAAAAAAGCATTATATAATTTACATAATTATTTAAAAATCTAGTAATTAATAATACATTATTTAATTAACTTCCCACCCCATACCCTTACAAACCTCGCCGCCTGCTATTACATTATAAATTACTATCAGCATTTAAATTAAAAATTATAAATCACTTCAAATTCCAACGTATTTTAAAAATAGGTTTTACAATTATACATACAATATTTAACATATAAAAATAATGTATGAACTAAAACACATAAATATATTCGAAAAATGATATTCTTTCCAATTATATAATCAAAAACAAAATTACCAACAAGGATATTGAAAATGATATTACTTACCTAAACAACATTCTTGACAACAATATTTCTGCGTTTTTATATTTTTGTATCACAATAGTTTTTTTTCAGATATGTTTTAGCTCATTATATAAAACTCGATATTTTGTTCAATTACCCAATAATGCATGATCAATAGTAATAAATTCTGCAGATAAATCTAAAAGGACGAGAGCATCTGCCATGCATCTGTCTGTGTTTTGTCTCATTTTATGCATCCCTTATAGGTATACCATCTCTGTGCCTGTTTTTAAAGCCCGCTTGGTGCAAATGAAGAATAGATTGTGTTTCCACAAATTGCTAAAATTGGTTGCAGACTGGTTTTTCCAATATTGTTGCCAGGAAATGGAGTAGCAAAATTGGATGGTAGTTGTTAGGGTCTAATGCCGATAATGTGGATTGTTTTTTTATAATAGATATTTTATCATTGTATTTTTCAAGCTAATGGTGACTACTCATTCCTTTAAACATAGATTAAATAAGGAAAAATGTTTTTCTTGAAATTGCAGGGCTATCTGCTTCATGATTCCTGCCAAACAGGGATCTTCAAGTGAACCTAGGTGTGATGCATTCTTGATGTTAAAGTTATATCAGCACATTATAGTACTTTAAAGGAAAATGGGTTAGCTTTAACCCTGGTTAGTCTTCATTCTGGTCTCCTGAAAGGTAATGCAGGTCTCATCTGATGGTTGCCCAGACTCAGTGGCTCATTACGATGGCAAGCAGACATGAGTCCGCCCGCCATCGTTGCGGTGGTTGAGACCACCCGCTAGTAATGCAGTGGTCCCACCACTGCAATTACGATGTGCCTGCCAGTATGGTGCCCGCTTCCCGGCTATTTAACATGGCTGCTGCACCGTATGCAAAGTAAAATAGCAATGCTGTGCATTTCCCCGCACTCATGGTGCGCACCACGTGGTGCCTGCCACACAGTGCAGGGAAATGCAGGGGCGTACCATGGGTAACCATCCAGTGCAGCAACACCTCCCCCAACACAGAGGGGGACTGCAACAGGCTCCCGAAACCAGCTTCCGCCAGCCTTCCCTTTGCGGTTCAGCCGCCATGGAAAGGCTGGCCGACGCCAGCATTGTAAACCATTTTGTGCCCCCTTGTCTGTCTGCCAAGCAATCAGACTGATTGCTTCTGCCGGACTGGTGGTGGACAGTCTTTCCGCCCACCCCGTACAGATTGGGATTCCCACTGCCATCCTAATTTGGCAGTGGGAAACTCGGGCTCCGATGGCGGAAAGACCGCCACCGCATGGCTGGCGGTGGCGGTCCTCCTGCCATCATAATAAGCCCCTTAACTTGGTCCCAGATTTTGTTAAACTTTTGATTAAAAGAATTGAACAAAGTGTATATAAATCCTGTGATTGAGAGATCATATTTGTTTCTAGTTTATAGTGTTAAAAAGCTCCTTATAAGTATTAGTAGTTTCAGAAATTTTACAAGAATTTGCTTGAAAATTGATTTTGCATAGAATCATTGGCCTTTAAAATAACCTATTTGGGCCTTCATCGGAGTAATGTATTTGCCTCTTTCTTTCTGATTGTCTTACTTAAAACTTTAACATGCACACAAAACTACTTCAAAAAAGCAGGTGAAAAGATGTCCTGAAATGCAATAAGATGATTAGAAAGTATGGACAGAATTACCAAACATTTCACACAACACAGTAGAAAGGTTAAATGTGAAATAAGTCCTAGCGGCTACTATTCTGTCCTTTACACAACTTAGAAGGATATAAAGCATTAATCATCATATGAACATTGCAGAGTACATTTTCACAAAGTTAGCCACTTATATTAAGCATTCAAAATTACATACCTTGCATTTCTTTTAGTAAATAAACTTTGATTTGTGAAACAAATAACATCAATGGCATCAAATTACAGGGTTAGGTCAGCATACTAAATAAAAACACAAAACAATTTCAAAGCATAGCATGATCTTGAGCGTGGTCCTACAAACTGGGGGGGGTGGGCCCCCCTAGACGAGCCTCAGGCAATCCCAGGGGGGACTCCAGGCTCTGGATAAAAAAAGCGTTATGCTCTGTAATGGACCATCACTAACATCTTTTGTCATTTATATCCTAGCTAGAAGTACGTGGCAAATATTCTTTAAAATCCCCAGCCACACACTGTGGATATTTTTTGTAGATACAATTTAATAGAATAATTGTGAAAAATTCCACAGGGGCCCAATGACTTTTTTTCTCCGTTGGGAGAGGGGGTGCAGCATTAAAAAGTTTGAAGAACACTAATCTAGAGATTGATCTATACATAACATTGACATATGGGAAAGAGAGAATGAGCAAGATAACATTGCAATCAGATTTTCACAAACCTAAAACAAGGCATCTTGATAGTTGTAGCCATTTCAATGAAACAATAACAACACTTGCAAATTTGTAAGTTCAACATACCTAGTGAAAATATGCTGTTGAAAAAGAGAGACATTTACTAAATGTAAAACACATACATGAATTATGTTATTTGGCAAAACAATCACTTATAAGCAACATGTGCTATATTAAGGACATTGAAACCTGTAAACTCACATTCAACAAGATACATTCAAATACACAAACAAGATAGCTGAAGACATATGTTTTAAAATGTGCAAAACACATTGGCAACAGTTAACTGAAACTGAAAACAAGATTTAGGTTTAGTGACACATTGTAAAGTTCAACTTACCAGTCTCCACTCCACCAGGGATTCCTATCAAGCGTTGAGGATGTAGGATCTTCAAGACCTTCTCCTCCCAGGGACAAATTTGTAAGGGGGGCTGGGAGACACACCACCTGTCCTCTGAGCATCCAGCTGATGGTTGAGGCCAGGGAATGCACTCTCATCAGCAAGTCCCTCCACCTCTTCCTAATTTTCTTGTGTCTATGCAGGTTGTGTGCTACAGCATTCACTCTGTCAACTATTCAAGTCCACTTTTGCCTTTCCTGAGATATGGTTGTATTTTATACTTGGGCTCCAAACAATAGTGGCTCTACTCTAAAAATGTCATCCACCATGACTGACAATTCTCTCTCTGTAAAATGTGGATTGCTCCTTCATGCCATTATCAAACAATTGCATAAATGTTATAACCCAACAAGAAAATAAATGAGGGAAGAAATAAGAGACAAGAAACAAAAAAAGTCCCAAAACAATCCTAACTTTAGTGGCAAGAGTTCTGCTGCTAGATGTTGTGGTGAGGTGGAATGGTAAAGGACCATGTTCTGAATTGGAGTGTTTTATAGTGTGGTATGCAGATGAACACAATTAGCCAAAACACATGAGATGTGTGATGCTGGCATCCATCCTACAGCCAAAGGAATAGTACAATGGTGACCGTGCCCCGCAACGGAATCACTCCATTGGCAAACCGCTGCTAGAACTGCACCTGCACAACTGTAACATCTAAATAGGTTTGACACAATCCCGCCACCTGGATGGCAACAAAGTAATGTTAGCCAGCAGAGATGTCCACCATGCCGACAGCAGTGAACCATTTACAGGACAGGAAATACTCTGTCGACGTGGAAGGTGATTCAGCGAGCGCACATATAAATAGGGTGTGTGGGATTCCTTCAGCTTGACATAGCACCTGTAAACTCCCCCGGGAAGAGATGACAGGAGTCCCGTCAAGATCTAAATCAGGCCTAAGTCTGAATTTAGAAATCCTCAACACAACTTCTTCCAGCGGCTCCTCAATGATGACTTACCCTTTGCAGATACCGCCTGCAGCCGTGCCTCCCTGAACTTCACCTTCTCAGAACATTTTCTTCAAATTCCTTCTAAGTCTGAAGGTAAGCGCCAGCTGGGCCAATCCACTTCTTGTAGCTGACTTACGCTCTATTGTGGTGTATCCATATTTTTCGGCACTAATTCTAAAGAAATCATAACTCCGTCTCTACCGATTGGGTTTTTGGCATTCTGATACCATTTCATTTATTAAAATGTACTCTATTGTTGTACATTGGTGTGGGATTTTTCTTTTGTTGTGTTTTCACTTTATCACTGTTTGTGTGCGGTATAAATATTTCACACATTGCTTCTAAATTAAGCCTGGCTGCTTTGTGCCAAGCTACAGAAGGTTAAGCACATGTTAATTTATTGACTGTTGTGGTCCACCCTGACAGAGATTGTCCGTGTTGCTTGAATAGGGGCACCGATCATTCAACCAACATTCCAATTTCTCACAGCCACAGATGCAAATAAGATAAAACTTTTCCGATTGGGTATGGATTTTCCTATCCAGAAGATTCCATGTAATGGTTACCTCCTTCTCTGCTTCTAAGAAATAAAACATTTGAAATGTGTGGATTTATAGTAAGTAAAGTTCAGAACAATACGTATTAGAACTTGGGTTTTGTGAATCTCCACTAATTTATATGGAATTCCCTCCTGATAGCATTTGTTAAATCATGACAACATATCTGCTTGACCTTTAGAACTTAACTTGGCACCTTACATCATGCTCAAAGTTAAAATACTCTCCCCCTAAAGTAAGCTCTTGCATAGATACTACTTCTCATTCCTTTGAAACTGACAGTCTTGACCCTCTAGTAAGCCATCACTAAATCCTGTGAATCAGCTAAATCTGTTCCATTGCTTATCTTGGAGACAGCTGTATACTACGAGATCTAACTTTACTTGTACTTCAACAATTCCCTGAGGTTTTTCACCCATGCAGTACCTGTTTTGCTATCAGTTCTTAATGATTACAGTCAGTTAAACTTTTCAGGGACACTTTATATTGCTAAAACTAATAAAGTGATGGCAGTAAAGGCCAAGCAAACTCTTTGCTGTCTAGATTAAGATATTTGTTATCTAATTATCTGTGAGCGATCTCCTAGCTATTATTTTCATCTCACTGATAGAGGCTAAACTTTAGCGTTTACCATCGGCCCTCTCTGTTACCTAACCTGTTTATCAATCCGTGTTAAAGGTTTCACTTAGCCTATTCAATCTCACAAATTGCACTTTAATAAACTTGTATTTCACATTCACATCCCTCACAGCATAGGAACAGGGGAGATAAGTTTATAACATCTCAAATCTGATACTACAGAGATATTGGTGATTGGTGGCATTAGTATATCTAAGGATCAGGGCGGTAGCCACAAGACATGGACAGCGATTCAAGTTTATCTACTTTTGGTATGAACTATGTATGTTTAAGACACATTAGTAACTTACTCTGGCCCTGCATGTGGCTGTAATGATGATGTGCCTTTGGCAACTGAATATGTTTCAAAAGAGGGGCAGGGAGAGGCAAGATGGCCGTGAGTGAGCTGTGCTAACCAGTCGCACAAAGACCTCTCTCCCATTGGAATGCTGTTAGTAGGCTCCGGATTATTATTCTCCTTTCGGCTGTAGAATTGCTGGAACAGATTGACTATATGCGGATTTATCGATGTCTTCATGTGTCTTGGAGATTAAAGAGTACATAACGGCGGGGCTATATTGGCTGAGAGAAAGTTTGAGAAGATTTGCCAGGGCTGTGGATTGTTTAAAGGTGCGATATACACAGTTGAGCACAATGCCGCCTCGGCCCACAAAAGGTGATAAAACGAAAGAAAAGGCGAAGACGAAGGAACAGACAGAAGGTTGTAATTACCCCCCAAAGGATCAAAGTGAGATCATTAACCTGAGTACCACCATTAAGGAACCAGGGGCAATTCGGAAGGCGATATTGCAGCTGAATAAAAAGACGTCTGACACACGAAGAGGGGAGAAGACTGATATACTCGGAGCTAATGTAACAGGCTGTCAACTAGGCGATGCTAAGAGTAAGCTGCCCTTTAAACAAGCTTCAAGTACGGCGGAAAAAACTGACAGAGCTGACAAAAGTAAAATCAAATCTAAACCCCGAGAGACCCTCCTCAGACAACCCATTTTGACAGAGGCATTTTCCGGTCACCACGGGCTAGCAGGCAATCGAACGCCAAACGGAGTTGGCTGTCACAGATCCGGTGATAGCGAACCGGGAAACGTCCTCGAGGACGCGGGAGACGCTGGAGGCACGTCAGCTACAGACGCTCCGCTGCTAAGCAACCTCAACAGCAGCAGGCTCTGCAGTCTGTGGGAGAAGGCGAGCAGGAAGCATTGAAGCTTGGACTGAATCCCGGTGTGGCCTCTCCTGTAAGATCCCTTTGCATTGAGCGGGGTGAGCCAGGACCCACAGCTATTGGCGAGAGGAGGGAAACGGGGGATAATGAGAACGATACAGATATGCTGAGTGCCATTTTGGTACTTGAAGCTGAACTGCATGCCCCCAAAAACTCCTCCAAAACCCCCCGAACCCCCCCTAACAAAGTTCTAGCTACCTGGGGAAGCTCTGCTAGCTTGGGGGAGACAAATGAACAGAAATTGCTTGATCCTAGAGAGGGGAGAACAGAAAAGGCTGAGGTGGGCTCGGGTGAAGGAGAGAGGTTCTTCTCACTTAACGAGGATTCGGATTCAATACATTCAATACATTCAAGTGAGGAGCTCTCAGAGGAGCGAGATGATGATGAAGATGAAGAAGAAGTATTTCTTTCAGACACCAATTCCTCTGGAGAGGATATAGGTACAGCAAGAGACTCAACCCTGAGAAAGAGACAGTTAAAGCCTAAGTCAAAAAATGCACAGAATGGCAGATTGGGAGAACTCGAAAAGGGGCTGTTTTGGGATTATTCGGCCACTTCTCAGGTGTATTAGGCTGAGGACACTACTGGGGCAATGAAACAGTCCGCTTCTTTTGATACTCTGCTTAGCACGTTGAAACAAATGCAAGCAGAGGCTAGAGCTGTGAGTCGGAAAGCAAGACAGGACGCTAAGAAAATACAATCCTCATTACGAAAGACAAATAAACTATATGAGGATTTGGTGGGAAGAGTCACTGAGGTGGAAGAGCGTACGAGCAAGCTTGAAGACAACCACAGTAATTGGCAAAACATTAAAGAGGCACAAGAGAAGATTGCTGAGGACCTCCAGTGGAAGATGGAGGATTTTGAAAACCGGCAAAGGCGCAATAACATTAGAATTTTGGGTGTTGCTGAGGGTTTGGAAGGGCAGGATATAAGGTGCTATGTGATCAACTTACTTAGAGGGGCATTCCCGGAGTCTCAGTGGCAGTGGGACAGGGAAGTTTAGAGAGCGCATAGATTTCCCTTCACACTCAAAAAAACGCAGGGGGCTGGTGGCGGTGGTGGTGGAGCGAACACCGCTTTCCCACGAGCCATCTTAGTATACCTAGGAAACTTTCTATTAAGGCAGGAAATAATCGAGAAAGCTAGACCAGATTCTAAGAGGTCATTTGAGGGTACTTCTTTCTTCGCCAGGCCAGATTTCTGCCATGTCACTGTTGAACGGAGGTGGAGGCTGAGGCAGTTGATCTCTAAATTTCCGGGGCTAGGCTCAGAGGCTTACTTATTGTTCCCCGCTAAATTAAAAGTGGTTACTAGAGGGAGAGCTATGATATTTTCCTCAGAGATTAAAGCCCAGCAGTATATGGATGAGTTGAAGAATCAATGTCCGTAAGGAGAGATGGGATGGGAGAGGGGCGCGATTGTCGCAACTCAGTCCGACCACACATAGGTCCTGTGGACCTATTTGCCTGTACAGGGGGGGTGGGGGGGGGAACGGGGGGGGGTGCGGGGTGGGTTGGGGTGGGGGGTCATACCACTATACCACTAGGGTTAAAATTTTGGTATTTTGTGGGTTTGATAAAGCACATTGCTTCTTTAATTTTTGTTTTGTGGGGGACATCGTGTGTACAATTCAGATGGTGTAGACAATATCAAGCGATTGTAGACTGGTATATCTTTATGTTAATTAATGTTAAGTTGGATCTGAGTAAGAACCCGTTCATAACCCTTAATGCCCTGTAGAATTGCTTCGATCAACGTATGTGGACTTAATGACCCCAGGAAAAGGGTTAAGGTAGCAGGGTTACTGAGATTTTTACAGTTAGATCTGGTATGTCTTCAGGAGACGCATATCGAAGCAGAACAGTTATATCTTTTGAAACAACTGGGATTCGATGTATTAGTGGCAAGTAAACAAAACACCAGAACCAGGGGGGTAGCAATTTTGGGAAGATTTAGGGATCTGGAGGTGCATAGGAAAAAGGAGGATCAATGGGGAAGATGGGTCATGGTTGATCTATGTTGGAAGGGGACACGGTTTACATTAGTAACTATATATGGATCTACCGGAGATGACCCTGATGTTTGGCAGTTTATGGATATGGAATTGCCGCAATGGCCGGAACCTATTATATGCTGTGGGGACTTTAATATCCACGATCCAACAAGCTCTTTTGCAGTACCTAGGGGGAGGTACCTAGGAAGAAAGAAAAAATCACATAGAGCTCTTACCGATATGGTTCAGCATAATTCCCTTGGGGACCCATGGTTGAAATATCATTCTTCTTTAGATGGCAGTACCTTCTTGTCCCTACCACATAAAGTATTGGTTAGGTTAGATTATTTTTTAATTTCCAATTCTTTAATCCATCACTCAAAAATAGAGAAACAACCCAGGATCATATCCGATCATAATCCACTCATCTTAACATTAAATATCACTCAGATAAGTACTACGGTAACTCAGTGGACCTTTGAACGTAGTCTACTAAAAGATGAGGCATATCAGAGACATATGGAGAGGTGGATAACAAATTATCGGGAAGACAATAGAGACACGGCACCCCCAGGTGTAGTTTGGGATTGCTTTAAGGCTGGGGTTCGGGGGGAAACGATGAGCTTTGTAATAGCAAGACGTAAAAGGGAAAGAAGGCACCTTGAAGATATAAGGCTCAAGTTATATATAGCAGAAGAAAATTTGGCTATAGCCACGACGCAAGGAATCCCACTGGACTCCTTTATACTCAGATTGGTTAGTCTTAAGGGAGATGCTATGGAGGGTATCACGTTAAAAGCTGCTGAAAAATATCTGGCACATAAACAAGATACTTATGAACTAAGCGAGAGAGTCGGACATATTCCTGCGGTCAGAACAAGACAGCGCACAGAAAAGGGTGATATTAAGGAGATTCAGGACCATCAGGGAAATTTGGGTACTGACTCAGATTTTATTAGAAAATGTTTCCATAAGTTTTACACTAAATTGTATGCTCCGGAGGACTTAAGGGACCCAACTGAGATAGAAATATATTTGAGCGACATTTCTTTGGCTCCTTTACCGTCAGACGATAGAGAGATATTAGATGCCCCTCTTCAGTTAGAGGAGATTAGAAGGGCATTGGAAAGTCTACCCTCGGGGAAAGCAGCTGGACCAGATCAGATTCCGGTAGAATTTTACAAACTGTTCCAGAATAAGGTACTTGCTGAGATGCTCAATATAATGCTACATACGCAACGAGGAGGTTATCCTCCTGAGACCTGGGGAGGGGCAGATATTGTAGTTATACCAAAAAAAGGGAAGTCTCCTATACACCCGGCCTCATATAGACCGATTACCCTCATGAATTCTGACGTTAAAATCTACTCTAAAATCCTGGCGACAAGGCTTGCAGAGAATATAGAGCAGCTTGTAAGTACATCGCAACACGGTTTTATTCCGGGCAAGGGAACCACTCAACATGTGAGGACAGTCATCACAATGTTTGATGCCGCAGGAACCCTGTGTGACCCTATTGCAGCACTGTTTTTAGATGCTGAAAAAGCCTTCGATAGGGCAGCCTGGGAATATCTTTGGGCAGCTCTAAGATGGAGTGGTATAGGAGAAGGTTATATAACAGCTATTCAAGCTCTATATAAAAGACCTACTGCCAGAATTAGAGTGAATAGAGGGTATACAGATGTAGTTAAAATCTTTAGAGGGACAAGACAGGGCTGCCCCTCGTCCCCACTCCTTTTTGCATTATTTCTTGAACCTTTGTTAAGACACCTGGAGAGAAATGATGGGATTCGCCCAATGGTTGTAAATGGCAGAACAGTAAAAATTCTTGCATATGCTGATAATGTGGCTATACTAACCCCTGACCCTGAGATGGCTATAATGGAGGTAGAACGTGAAGCCACTAAGTTTGACAACTGTCAGGCTATAGTTTGAATAAATCAAAGACACTGATAGTTAAGAATAACTACACCTTTTGTGCCGATCCCAGGGTGGTTCCATCAGCTATGTATCTTGGTATAGTAATTACAGCTAACATTGATGTTATTGTTGAGGTAAATATGACCCCTGTCCTGGCTAAAGTGAAAGTGGACTTAGATAGAGTAAATAACCTGCATCTCTCTTTAGTTGGGGTCACTAATATGGTGAAAATGTCGATTCTGCCTAAATTTCTCTATTTATTTAGAGCAATACCACTATTTTTTGAGTGTAAATGGTTTAATATGCTGGAGGGTATTCTTAATAGGTTTATATGGGCGCACGGGAAAACGCGCAGAGCATATAGATATATGTCTCTACCTAGAGAAAGAGGAGGATGGGGAGCACCGGATTTTAGGTATGTTAGACTATACAATAATAGATCCTTTCCCGCTGAAATCTTTTCAGATTCAGTTATGTCCGGCTGGGATCAAAAAGGTATAAAGCAAATTGGGGACTTAATAGATTCAGGGGCAATAGTACAGTTTAGCATATTGGCAAGGACATTCGATTTAAGTAACAGGGATTTCTTTAAATATCTGCAGATAAGGAGCTTTCTGGGTAACAAACAGGGCGGTGTAGCAGGGTTCCAAACCAACGACTTTCTGGAGATTCTAATTACGGGTGGACAACATACAATTAGATCAGCATATGCTTTATTAGTCCAAACTAAAGTGGACGACCTGGATAAATATAAACATAAGTGGATGGAGAAACTTCAATGTGAAACTAATGATTTTCAGGAGTCATTGGATTTGGGATGCACTATACTGTGTTCGGCTCCCCTGCAATCGCAACATTATAAAACATTGTTTTCATTGTATTATACACCAGATAGAATAGCTAAATGGGGTGGTACGAACGGGACTACCTGCCCTCGTTGCAGCTCAGCTAATGCAGATATAATACATATGTTCGCTACCTGTCCTCAATTATATACGTTAATCAGGGATATTGAGAACTTTTTGGCTCAGGCATTAGGCTTGCAGATATTACTAAACCCCATGTTGATATTGTTGGGAATAGGTCGGATTGAGAATACTAGGAATGTTGATAAAGAATTCCTGTTTATGATTATGGCTGTTTACAGATTAACTTTAGCTAGGGCCTGGCTTGATAAAACCCCCCCGCCCATGCAAACATGGTTGGCGAACTTAATTTCTACATTTAATTTAGAAAAATCTATATATGCCAGGAAGGGAAGAGCAGGGAGAGCTTTAGGTGTAAGAATTTGGAATCCATTAGCACATTGGAAGGAAGGGATAGGGTAAAGAGTGGAGGGTTCAGGGGGTTTCTTGAATTCTTGAATTATTAAGTCTAATTATGATATGATGTGTTTCATTTTATTGATAATTCCCAATGTTAAATAAGATATTTTGGTTGGCGAAAATATGTATTGATGAATATAAATGTGCAATGTGGAAAATAAAATAAAAATATATATATAAAAAAAATGAATATGTTTCAAAAGATCATATCTGAATACATCTTATATGTCAGTAGTTACCGCAAAGAGGTGAATCACAATGTTATTATGCATGTCATTTCCAAAGCTTTGATTCTTTGATGAAGGGTCTTCCAAATGAAGCAGCATTCCTGATTTTAGATTCTCAGAAATGTCACCCACTCTTTACTTTAGGAAACAATATTTGTCCTTTGTCACAAACCTAACTTATCACATAGCTGTGCGTGATGAGATCCCTTTGTTCATCAGTAACATATTAATTGCAGGCTTAACAACTAGATCTCACAGATCTACCTATTTTTCTATCTGACAGTGCCATGCTTCCACAAATGAGAGAATGTTTGGTAACTGATTCCATGCTGACCAAGAACTCATGTAACCATTGTTTTAAGTGTTGTACCTCAAACCTTTGTCAATTTAAATCTTCTTTTCAACAACCTTGTTAGTTTCTCGTCCATTCATTAAAGTAGACTTCTTTCAGATTATTGTTGTACCCTACGTGCAATACCATCATATGGGCATGCAGAATCTCTATAAATAATACCGGCAGGGCTAATGCTACGTTAAGACTACAATCCTCGTCTTGACAAACCACATCTTGAGCAACCATCAATTATTGCATTGCCTGGCTACAACCCTTGTCCCCAACATATTGCCCTTTTAAAATCCTCCCTTGCAGACATATCTAAAAACATGGGAAACTTTCAAGGGATTTGTCTCTGGACTGTATAATCTCCTGTATAAAATCTATTGTCTAATGAATTCAGTATATCATACATGAAGATGATTACATCTTTTCTACTCAGATGTCTTATAAAAAAAAGTAGCTGAATGTATACAGAAGATGTAATCACACGATAAGATGTCAAATATGCTGGCTTTGTTAAATCTAAAATGTATAGCTAATTGCCACGCAGAAATCATGAACCACTTGGAACATTTCAATGGATCTGCGTGGAATTTAGTCAATTGTATGCGTATGCATAATTATTCATCTTAGAAGTGAAATGTTGTCAACATTTTAATGGTTTCTCCTCTTAGAGCAAATCCAGTGAAAGCATACTCCAGAATGTCTTCATCGATCTGAATATATATTCTGAACTGAAACACTGGAATGATAAATGTGCCACACATTGGAAACAATGAACAATGGAATAACATAATCTAGTTCTTGCAATTCTTTGCGCAGATAGTTATTATGCAGCAGATGTGTTTAAGCATGTTGTTTAATATTCTTGCACTGGAAATAAAGTACAAATGTACAGTTATTGCCACAGTGATTATATCTAATATGATATGTCAGGGTAGTACCAAATATCATTGCTCACTGACAACATTTACATTTTCTACATATGAAAAGAGAATTAGCAACATAATTAACATCAAAAAGATTGATATAATTATCATGAGTTACTTTAATATGCCATATTGCAGGTTATGCTATGTTTAGAAGTGTATTACATTTTGGTTATGCAAGTCTAGTCTCACAGAGTTACCGATTACTGGCCTACCCATTTTTCGCAAAGTTTATGACTTTTGCCTTGCTTAGTCCTTGACAAAGATTTCTGTCGTGAGTGTTCTTTTCCACCACTAACTTCTGAGCATTTTCTCGCAAATACTTTGAAACCATGTTGCGCCCCCAAAAGAGTCATCACAAATTACACCAAACGACAATATAATTGTGAACGTTCCAGTGGCGGGTGGTGACCCTCAACAGTGGAGGGACGTCGAGCGGATCGAGAGCCAAATCCAGTGGCAGGCATTGTAAGAAATCGCAATGGCTTTAGGCTCAAATGCCAAAGCTCTCAAACATGGCTGATTAACAGAGTGTTGTTTATAATGGGTCGTGATTGAGAGCCTTGGAGTAGAGGCTCAAGGCACTGTGAGTTTCTCACAGTGCCTGTTGATGGGTCAAAAAGATAACAGCAAAATAAAAAATGTTCTTACCTACTCTTCCTCGCCCTCCATGTTTCCTTCTTGAATCTTGAATGCCATCAGCGCAAGTCCTCACGGAGTCTCAGCCAACTCCCCTTTCCAAATCCAGATGCTTCTCTCATGGTGCAGATAAGCAGCATGAGAGCAGTGGATTGGCTGCAGTGGGCAGTCTCGAGGCTCCTGCAGGCACGGAGGGCCTGTGTCTGCACTCCACCAAGCTGTCCAAGACAGCTAGTTAGAGAGGTTTAAAGCGCCCATGTCAGGCTGGCCATCCCAAGACAGATGGCCAAAGTGAGATACGCACTGTACAATGGAATCCTATTGGGGGGGCCGCCGCTGTAAAGTTCATCTTTCAACTCATGCACATCATTGCACTCCTCACACATTTTTCACAGTATTTGTCAGAAAAATGTCAAATTTGCAAAATCAAGATGTGCTGATATTTTCCTTAGTTATGCAATGGTATTTTATACATTTTATAAAGCTGGTCTTCATAACCTCTTATGTCAATACAGAGAAGATAAGTATTAATTGCTATAAAGTTATTTTTCAGAGGGTACTTCAATTCAAATGAAGAACTGTTTGTTCCGACTAGATTGGGTGAGGTCAAATAGACGTGAAAAGATGTGAAAAGGGTTATCCTCACTCCTTATACCTGGGACATTGAGGTATTTTCGCACCAGCTTTATTCCAAGAGCATCAAACATGACCTTCTCTGCTGAATTTTTGTGTATCCGGCTGTAATAGTAGGGCAGCAATGTTGGTAATCTTTCCCCCACAAGTTGCTATAGTTCCTGTACATTTAGAGCAATACTCCGGTACTGCAATTCATCATGGAAATGCTCTGAATTGCGTTGGTCCTATTTACAAAGGTAGATTTTACCATAAACGTATGTTTCTAAGCAAATTCATCTTTTTTAACTTGACTGGATTTTACAAAGAGATTCCTATTAGGCGAAACCCATTTACAAAGCGAATTACTCCGCCATAAATATGGAGATCTCTGCAGCCATAAATTCCAGGATGTGCTTTGTCTTAGAATGTCGAGAATAAAGACAAATGCACCTTTTCCAAATTTCATCTACTTTCCATTGTCACTCTGGATCGTGCTGTACATTTATTTCACCACTGGACAATGACTCTTTTTGGAGAGCAAGGAGATAGTGAAACAGCTTGAATTTTGTAATTCTAAAACAATGAAAAGATTTTTAAGTCAAGTATAGTAATCATATAGGCCTGTATATGTTTCTTTAATTAAGCATGGCTTTAAGATATATGAATGAGCACCAAAGCCTTACTAAGAGTTTGAATTACCACAGTTTCACAGGTGAAGTGAGAGGATTTGGATAAATCCATTAATAAAAATGTAAATGTTGGTAAATTGTTTCCTGTCTGAGGTGGTCTTTTCATAGATTATATTGGAATACAACATTTCTTTACTTTAATGAAGAAGCACTTTGTAGTTGTTCCAAATGTTGGATGCAGTTCATTTAAAATAGTGGGTCACAATGCATTAGACAAAGACATTGTTCAGCTTTTCATGACTGCAATGTATAATTTTAAAGAGAACATCTGTGCAGCAGGATTTTTGTGATTTAACAGATGACATTTTTAATAATATAACTGTGTCAAGGTTGTGGTCAAAGGTAGGTAGTTGGCAATTCTAATGCATAATATTATTCATGAAGGGGGTAATGGGAACAATGACATGACATCGTTCATTCGATCACTATTTCAATGATCTAAACAAAAACAAAGCCTGTCCTTTGGAATAATGTGGCAGTAAGATCGATGTTCTATATCAATGGTGTTGTTTAGAGAAAAGCATTGTATGATATATACCCTGAGGAAAGGTGGCAGTCTAGTAGGTTCATGTCAGAGCAGCCTCATCTCTGTCACTGACAGTGATGAATTGGTTCCTCTAAGTAAAAATGCTACTTCATTCTCCCGTTTAGAAGACCCCAATTAGGTTAGTGGGGATCAGAGGTAAGAGGTAATACAACAGAGTGACAACTATAGTTGGTAGGACCATGATAAAAATGGCAAGAGATCTTGCGGCCGCATTCTGGAATCTCTGTAGCCTCTGAATTTCAGATTTATTGGCTCCTGAATATAGCGAGCAAGCATAATCAAGCCTTGATCAAATCAGGGCCTGAATAATGATCTGCCTAGTTGTAGCATCGAAGAAGGCCAGAATGGGTTTGAGCCCCTGTAACAGACCAATGCAAGTACCTGCCACCTTTTTCGTCTGAATCTGAAAATTGAGAGAGCTGTCCATCCAGACCCCCAGGTTCTTCACTACAGGCTTGGGGGTAGGTACCGCCCCTAGACGCTCAGGCCACAACAGATCATTCAAACAGCCATGGTTCCCTCCCACCAACAACACCTTTGACTTGTTAGAGTTCAGTTGAAGGCAGTTGGCGGTCATCCACCCGGCGACTGCCGAGAGGTCGCCCCAGAATTTCTGGGCGTCCTGCTCGGGGTCACCCGAGAGAGCCACCACCAACTGAGTGTCATCGGCTTAAGAGACCATGGTCAGCCCTCTGCTTCTGGCAACCTCCGCCAAAGGTTGGACATAAAGATTAAAGAGCAGGGGGCTCAAGGACGAGCCCTGGGGGACCCCCTGACCAATAGGGAAGGGGCCAGAAGCAAAAGGGGGAGCGACTACCTCGAATGACCTATCTGCCAAGAAAGAGCTAGCCCAGAGACTTCAGCCTCAGATAGAGACTCAGAAGGATGACATGGGACACGGTGTCAAACGCGGCGCTGAGATCCAGTAGGATCAGCGCCAACGTCTGCCCGGCGCCTAAGGCTGTCCACAGATGTTCAGTCATGGCCAAGAGTGCTGACTCCATGCTGCGCCCGGGCCGAAAGCCATTTTGAGAGGGACCAAATATCCGATGTACAGTAAAGAAACCTGTGAGAAGGGAGGTGATGTAGGCCTCAGTGATTTTCGCAACCCAAGGTAACAAGGAGATGGGGCGAAAACGTTCGGGTTTATTAGTATCTAAGGAGGGTTTCTTAAGCAGTGGAAGGGCCCTAGCCTGTTTCCAGGCCCTGGGCACAACTGCCGCGCTCAGAGACCCATTAATCACCAATTCCAGAGGATGGATAATAGTAGATAATATTTTTTTGAATTGGTCAGGCTTCAAAGGATCAACCGGAGAGCCGGATTTTACCTTGGAGCAAAAGTGATACTAAAAGTTCTTGTGTTATGGGAGAGAAAGCTTCAAGGACCCCATCAATGGGTTTACAGGAGATGTCAGAGGGGCCTATGGAAACCATAGGAAAGCTTTTGTAAATATCCTCAACCTTCTTAATGAAGAAGTTGGCCAGTTCTTCACACTGTAGATTGGAAGTAATCCCGGAGCTTACAGCGTCCTGCTTAGTTTTAAGCCCCGTCACAATAGAAAAGACAGTCTTGGTCGGGTTAGAACTATCCCTAATCTGCTCAGCATAGAATGCGGCACGCTCAGCATGGAGTGCCCTATGATAGTGCTTAATAGCAGCACGATAGAAGGCCTTAGAGGAAGGATCAAAATCCCGTCGCCAGGTTCTCTCCAGCTTCTTACAAAGCTTACGTAACTCAGCTACTTTTGCGTTGTACCAGGGATTAGATTTATTAAGCCGATTCCTAGACAACCTAACAGGAATAAGAACATCCAACGGCTGAATAATCCAATCGGAAAAGATGGAATAGGCCTCGTTAGGGTCAGACGGAAAAACCGGGGCAGTAGCCGCCAGATGGCTTTGGAGAAGTTCCCACCTCAGTTTATGCCAAGGCCGCTTAATGGACGAGGTACTAACTCGATTACGTGCAGGCACAATGTCATAGATTACCATGGTAACTAAGTAGTGGTCAGACCATTCCACGGGATCCGGAACCAGGACCTCAATAGACGATAAATTAGAGAAAATGGGATCAAGTAAGTGCCCCGCCACATGCGTAGGGCCCTGAAACCGTTGCACGAGCTGACATCCCGCGAGGTCGGCCAGGAAAGATAACACAGTAGGGTCTGAATCAATTTCTAAATGCAGATTGAGATCGCCAATAACAGAAAAATGTGATGCATCGACCGCCTAAGTGCTAACTATCTCGGGCAGGGCGACACAAAACTCTGTGGACGGTCCCGGGGGACGGTAAATCAACAATCCTGACATCGTGTAATTGAAGTTAAAGGTTATTTTAAAAGAAGCACATTCACAAACAACAACAGTCTGTTTGACAAAAGTACATGGAAACTTAGATTTAAAAATAACCGCAATGCCCCCTCCTCTCGTGGGTCTGTTAAGAGTGTAAATCATACAACCTTCTGGGAGAGCAAGTACTTGCTCCTTCACCGTATCCTCTGAGAGCCAAGTCTCAGTGAGGAATAAAACATCAGGAGATCTGTCCTCCAAGAGGTGGGGTACATCGGCAAAATGCTTGACAAGTGAACGACAATTGAGCGAACAGACCCTCACAGAGGAACGGGGGAAGGGGGTACTAAGTTTGGCCGAGATAACAGAGGAGAAGCCACAACATAAACAGCCAAAAGGACCCTCCAAATCATCCAACCGAGGTTTAAACACTTCTTTACACGCCTCCTGATTGCAAGCAACTCAGACTGGAAATACACATACCCGGATCTGGGAAAGCTAGCAGCATGTCCGGCGTCCGGTGGCAGACCGGCGCGGACGAGTGCAGACGGGCTTGCCATTGGCGCGCCACCGGCGCGCCCGCTGCACGCTTCCGCTGCGCGGCCGGCACCTATGGTGTTTTTAAAACAGCCCCCCAGGAAGCAGAAATGAAGGGAGGGGGGAGGTGCCACGTCCCTCTGCCGGGACCGGCAACCTGCCCAGCCCGGGACTGAAATGCCAAGCAGCGAATCGGTATGGTAAGGAGGAGGAACGGTGAGTGACAGTAAGCCTCTTTAAAGATGTGTCAGCAGTAGGGGGGAAGCATGAACACACACATTAAAACAAGCTTTCTAACAGCCGTTATTTTAATCCTACATACAGTTAAAAGCAAAAATAACAGCCTACGCATAAGCGTGTAGCACTCTGATGCAGCGCGGCCGGGCGCCGATGGTTGTTTTAAAACAACCCCCCAGGAAGCGGAAATAAAGGGAGGGGGGAGGAGCCACGTCCCTCTGCCGAGACCGTCAACCTGCCAAGCCCGGGACTGAAATGAAATGTATTATTTATGGCACCGAACATAACATCATCACGTGGTATGTTGTGAGCCATAGACACCCCACCCTTATGCACATATGTCAAAGTCCCTTGATCACCTTTTTACAACTTTAGCCCACATGACTACCAACCTCCCTTCCACCGATCCCTACCAACCATGCAGTAAATTATGAAACTCTTATGAAAATCTACTAGACTTAAAATTTATAAGACTATTGTTAGAACCGGCGGTCTCTAGTTGGCAGAGGTATACACTTCTGACAAATAGGGACCAACCAACTCCAGTCAGGGAAAGGGGATTACACACTCAGATAACCCCTGCTACCCCCTTGGTAGCTTGTCAGAGCAGACAGGCTTATCTCAGAGGCAGTGTGTTAAGCATTTATGACCACATACAGTAATAAAGTGAATACACTACAGATGGACACGACACAGAAGTTATTATAAAAATAGTATTTTTATATAAGGCTTAGCACAAGACCAAATAACAACAAAAATATACCACAGTCTTAATAAATACTCTTTGGAAGGAAAAATGATAGTTCAAGTAAGGTTTCTTCTTGGCAAATTGTTCTTTAGCAACAAAATTAAGTATTCTTCTGAAACACAGTTCTTTGGCAACAATGTAACCTCCACAGGAGTCACACGACGTCGAGTCTACAGGATTCCCAAGGTTCGGCGTCGACCGCGAGGAGCGCTACGTCGATCCCGGAGTTGCAACAGACCCCACAAGTACAGTACCTTGAGAAATGAAGAAAAACGATGATCCACGGCGTCGAGATGTCGGCGTCGAGGTCAGCGTCGATCATGCCTCGGAGTCGGGTCGATCTGTAGCGGCGTCGAGGGATGTTGGGCCGGAGCAGCGCTCACGGCGTCGAGAAGGGCGTCGAGTCGATGCGATCAGCAGCGGCGTCAGGACGGGGTCGCTTGGAGGTGGAGCCGATACTCACTCCTCACTGGCGTCGATACCGGCGTCGAGACGGGGTCACTTGGAGCCGGGGCCGATACCCACTGCTCCCTGGCGTTGCTGCTGGCATCGATCGGGCCCGGCGGCCGGCGTCGAAGGCTCAGGACACTGGAGCCGTTACTCACGATGTCGAGCTGGATTCGGCGGCATCGGCGGCGTCGAGACTGCAGATTCTCCCTTGTGTACTGGAAACAACACTTTCCAGCAATTCAGCAATTCAGCAGATGGCGAAGTCCTTTGGCCCTGTGACTTCAACAGGAGACTGGCACTCTTCCAGCCCTTGGAGATTTCCTAGCAAGTGTTCAGAGAGTACACACCAAGTTCCTCTCTCCTTGTTCCTTGGCAAAAATAAAGAAGCAGCTTTCAGGTTCCTCCACAGCAAAACAGCACTCTGGCAGAAAGGGGAGGCAAGTCCTTAGATCAGCAGACTTCTTGTCCTTGGTACAGGTTTCCTTGTCAGAAGTGATCTGAGTTCTTGGTTCAGGGGTCCTTCTCTTATACCCCTTTTCTCCTTTGTTCCCTTTGTCAAAACAGGGAAATTCCCCCCATCTCAGGTTCAGTGTGGGTGTTGCCAGGCAGAGGCACCTGGCCTATTCACTGAGCAGGGCAGAGTCCTCAGCCACCCAGCAGGAGGCGGAGCCAGCATTGTCACTGGCAGGAGCAGGGCTATCAGTCGCCCAGCAGGAGGTGGAGCCAGTATTGTGTCAGGCAGGGCAGGCTACTCTTCCCTCACTCTATGTGTAAATGCCTCATTCACCCCACACTGACTCATTCAGACCTCTGGAGCCACCCAGCCCCTGACACACACCAAACCAGCAGAGACCGGTGGATAGTTGGACAAGAAAATAGACACTTTCTAAAAGGGCTATTTTCAAACATAGAATTTAAAAACCATCCATCCTAAAGGGTGTGTTATTAAATTCTGAGTTCAGGGATACTAAACTCGACCTGCTACCATGCTCCCTGAGTCAGATAGATTATAATGGAGTTAATAATCCATCTGCCCATTCTGGCCTATGGGAGGCAGGTAGCCCTTCAATAGTGAAAAACGAAAATGGCTGTAATTCACTATTAGGTCATGCCACACACATCAGGGCATGACCTACCTTTTACCAACAATGCACCCTGCCCTAGGGCCTACCATAGAGGTGTCTGAAATGTGGCAAAGTGAAGGTTTAGAGACTGGCAAGTAGGTTTCCTTGCCAAGTCGACATGGCAGTCAGGGACTGCACGCAGGCGCTGCGGTGGCAGGCCTGAGACACATTTTACACGCTGCTTCTGTGGGTGGCACAACCAGTGCTGCAAGCCCACCAGCAGCAGTTAACTTACATGCCCTTGGCACACGCAGTTCACTAGACTAGGGTCTGAACAGTAAGTCAACCAAGCCAATCATGGTAACACCAATCAATGTAACAATTTAACATAGGGAGCATTTGCACTGTGGCACTGATCAGCAGTGGCACAGTGCCCAAAGCAATCATCCAGCAAAAACATCGTACACAGAGGAGGCAAACAGAAAAAAAAATGGAGGAGAGACTCATGCCAATGATGCCAGGTCTAACACATGTCCCCTCCAGCTGAAATGTGGGGAGAACTACCCTTCACCCAGGGAGTCCTCATCACTAAGGCGGAAAAATCTGGACAGACCATCAGCATTGGCGTGATCTGTACCAGGGCGGTGTTCCACCGTAAAGTCCATCCCCTGTAGGGAAATGGACCACCTCAACAGCTTTGGGTTCTCACCCCTCATCTGCATTAACCATCTGAGGGGCCTGTGGTCTGTCTGAACCCGGAAGTGAGTCCCAAACAGGTAGGGTCTTAGCTTCATCAGCACCCAGACCACAGCAAATGCCTCACGCTCTATCGCACTCCACCTTTGTTCCCTGGGAAGTAACCTCCGGCTGATGAAGGCTACAGGTAAGTCTCGGCCCTCCTCATTCATCTGTTCTAGAACAGCCCCCACACCATGCTCTGAAGCGTCTGTCTGGACAATGAATTCTTTTGAAAAGTCGGGTGC
This sequence comes from Triturus cristatus, assembly GCF_964204655.1. Classification (NCBI taxonomy): domain Eukaryota; kingdom Metazoa; phylum Chordata; class Amphibia; order Caudata; family Salamandridae; genus Triturus; species Triturus cristatus. Next base: position 225,119,326 of record NC_140584.1, read on the forward strand.
CTGGAGGACCGGTGCTGTACACATTGCAGTTTTCAGGGTGTCAAAGGCTTTCTGACAGGCGTCAGTCCAGATCACAAGTCTCGGCTGCTTCCTGGAAGTCAGCGAGGTCAAGGGGTGCACAATGTTGCCATACCCCTTGACAAACCTCCTGTAGTAACCCGTGAGACCCAAGAAGGCTCTCACCTGAGTCTGGGTTTTCGGCGGTTCCCAAGCCAGGATGGTATCTATCTTGGGTTGCAGGGGGGCCACCTTGCCGCTCCCTACTTGGTGCCCCAAGTACACCACTGAACCCTGCCCAATCTGGCACTTACTAGCCTTGATTGTGAGGCCTGCTCTGCGCAGGGCCAACAACACTTCCTGGAGGTGGCGCAAGTGTTCCTCCCAGCTGGCGCTGAACACTGCTATATCGTCAGATAGGCGGCGCTGAAATCTACCAGCCCGGCCAATACCTGGTTAACCAACCTCTGGAATGTGGCAGGGGCATTCTTCATCCCAAAGGGCATCACACGGAACTGGTAGTGCCCATCTGGTGTGGAGAATGCAGACCTCTCTTTTGCCCCATCAGTCAAGGCGATCTGCCAGTACCCAGACGTTAGATCAAACGTACTAAGGTACCGGGCAGCCCCCAACCGATCGATGAGCTCATCAGCTCTGGGGATGGGGTGCGCGTCAGTCTTGGTGACCGAATTGAGTCCTCGGTAATCCACACAGAAACGAAGTTCTGGTGAAGCACCAGGCGCTGCAGCCTTTGGGACCAAGACCACTGGGCTGGCCCAAGGACTGCTAGAAGACTCAACCACCCCTAAGGCAAACATCTTGGAGACCTCCTCCTTGATATATGCTCTGACCTTTTCAGTCACCCTGTAGGCCTTGTGCCTCACAGGAGTGCTGTCCTCAGTGTCCACATCATGGACACACCACTGAGTGACACCAGGGATTAAGGAGAACAGATCAGGGAATTGCACCAACAGATGGCGACAATCTTGCTGCTGCTCAGGGGTCAGTGTGTCAGAGAGGACAACACCATCCACTGACCCATCTTTTTCTTTTGCACACAGGAGGTCAGGAAGAGGCTCACTCTCCTCCTCCATCCCAGCATCTGTGGCAAGGAGCATGCCCACTTCGGACCTTTCTAAGTGGGGCTTTAACCGGTTGACATGCAGGACCCTTAAGGGGTTCCTGGGAGACTTCAAGTCCACCAAGTAGGTGACATCGCTCTTTTTCTCCACAACCTCAAATGGTCCAGTCCACCTGTCCTTGAGCGCACAAGGTTCCACAGGGGCCATGACCCAAACTTTCTGACCAGGTTGAAGCTCAACCAGAGTGGCATTCTGATCGTACCACCGCTTCATCTCTTCCTGGCTGGCCTCCAGATTTGCCTGAGCAAGATCTCTGAAGCGCCGAGTCTGGTTCCTAAAGGCCAGCATGTAACTATATACATCCTGGGGAGGTTTCCTGGGAGATTGCTCCCAGCCTTCTTTAACCAGACTCAAAGGTCCTCTTACCGAGTGACCATACAAAAGCTCAAATTGGCTGAACGCTAGAGACTTCTGTGGCACCTCACGGTAAGCAAACAGCAGGCATGGCAAGAGGACGTCCCATTTACGCCTCATTGGTTCTTCAAGACCCATGATCATGCCTTTTAGGGTCCGGTTGAATCTCTCAACCAGCCCGTTACCTTGAGGGTGGTAAGGAGTGGTAAACTTGTAGGTTACCCCACAGTCCTTCCACAGAGACTTCATATAATTCGAAATGAAGTTGGTGCCCCGGTCTGACACCACCTCTCTGGGGAACCCCATGCGGGAGAAAACACCCATCAGTGCCCGTCCCACCACGGGGGCCGTCACTGTGCGGAGAGGGATGGCTTCCGGGTACCGGGTGGCATGGTCCACCAAGACCAGGATAAACCTGTTGCCCATGGCTGTCTTGGGGTCCAGTGGCCCCACAATGTCAATTCCCACTCGCTCAAAGGGGGTACTGACGGACGACGGGAAAAGGTTGGAGGGGAGCCTTCTGCTTCCGCCCACTTTTCCCACTTGCCTGGCAAGTTTGACAGGTCCTACAATGGATATCTGAATCCCTTCTCATCTGGGGCCAATAAAAATGGGTGACAAGCCTGTCATAGGTCTTGTCCTGCCCCAGATGTCCAGCTAACGGAACGTCATGAGCCAACCCCAGTAGGAAGGCTCTGAAGCGCTGGGGTACCACCAGCACACGGGCTGACCCAGGCTCAGCAGCCTTAGGCTCGCTATACAGGAGGTCGTTCTCCCAGTAGACCCAATGTGATCCTGACTGATCACCTGTCGTTTGGGCTGAGGCCTGCTGCCTCATACCCACAAGAGAAGGGCACACTTTCTGCTCAGCACAAAATTCCTCCCTGGAGGGACCACCATCCTGCTGCCAATGGGTCAGCTGGGGCAGGTCTCCCAGTTCGGCCACTTGTTCTCCTGTCGGTTCCAGGGCATCCCCCTCAGGGTCTGCTCCCTCCTGGACCGTGGGAACGATGGGGGACGGTTTCCCGCGCCCCCTGCCTCTTCTCTTCACGGTTGGGACCTGGGCCATACTTTCAGGCTCCAGGGCCCCATCAACACCCTTACTAACTGACATGGACCGGGTGGTCGCACACACCCACTCAGGCAGACCCAACATTTCCAGATGCGATTTCCTCTCCACCTTAGCCCAAGGGGAGTCCTCCAAATCATTGCCCAAGAGACAATCAACAGGCATGGCGGGCCTCACAGCAACCGGAAGAGTACCTGAGACCCCCCCCACTCAAAAGGAACTTGAGCTACCTCACACTGACTCTGCGAGTTGTCAGCAGCTACAACGGGGTAGAATGCATGAGGGACCACCTGCTCTCTGGACACCAAGTGACACTTGACAGCTGTCACACTCGCTCCGGTGTCTCTGAGAGCTTCCACCCTATGGCCATTAATGGTCACCCACTGCCTATATTTTTTAGTGTTATTAGGCAGAGGGGTTGGAGGGACCATTTCCACGTCTCCTAAAGAGACCAGGGACATTTCTGCGGGACCCCACCCACCAGGGGCACCCATATCATTCCCTCCCATGGCTACATTCGTCACCTGACGAGGGGGTGCACGTGTTGGTGCATTGGAATCCTTCATGGGACACTGGGGATCATAAAAACGGTGTCCCACCTGCTTACAAGCGTAGCAGGTCATGGGGCCCCTTGGAACAGGTTTACATGTCGGGGCCTCTGGCTTCTTTACAGGGGGAGGCTGGGAACCATTCCCTTGGTTCCCTTGGGGATTACTTTGGGGCCCTTTCTGAAACTCCCTCTGTTTACCCCTGTCCCCCCCCACTCTTCTGCTGGGGACCCTGCCCACCTTTGGCTGAGTCTCCCACTGGACCCTTGTGGACCCTGGTACTGATCCAGCGGTCCGCCTCCTCAGCAAGTTTTCTAGGGTTAGATATCTTGCTATCAACAAGGTGCTGGCGTAGCTCTGGAAAACAGTTATTAGACAAGTGCTCCCAAGCAAACAAATCATAAAGAGCATCATAACTATCAACCTTGCTACCCTTTACCCAACCATCCATGGCTCTGCAAAAAAAAGACACATATTCAACCCACGTAGTACCAGGCAACTTCTTACATTCTCTAAAGGTTTGTCTGTACTTTTCTGGGGTTAAGCCATATCTCAGCATTAACCCCTTCAGTGCCCATGACGAGCTGGACTCGTCATGGGCTGCGGTGGCGCTGTGCCCATGACGAGTCCAGCTCGTCATGAACTCTGCCCGCTAATGGAAGGCGCGGCACTGGGCGGGGAAAGGGGCGGGCATGCAAGGGGTTAAAGCATTTTTCATATGAGTATAAGACGCCTTTCCTCTTCAGGCATGCTCAACAAGGTATCTCTCCCTTCATTTGTAAAGCGGCTCCACAACCCCGTTCCCCAATCTTTCTCAGGGACCCGGTGGGCCAACAATGCTAACTCATACGCTTTAAACCATTGGCTAATATCTTCATTCTTACTGTAATCTTTGATCACATCTTTAGGAAAATAAAACCTACTTTCTGCAGGCACAGATGGAGCGCTGCCACCAGAGGGATTCAACTCTAAACTCTTTTCTTTAAGTTCCATCTCCCTCAACATCTTCTCACGTTCAAATGCTAACTTCTCTCTCTCAAAATCTAATCTTTTGCTCTCCATTTCAGCTTCTCTCAGGCTCTTGGCTTTTTCTAATTCCAACTGCCCTCCTAATTTAAGTTTTGCCATTTCTAACTTGTACCCCCTCTCCCTCTCCCTGTCTTCTAATTCTTCAGGGGAAAGGCTCCTAGAGGACGCACTACTGCCTGGAGATGACACTGGCCCACCTGTGGGCTCTTCCTCTTCTTCTTCCTCTTCCGGTACCACCACCGGATCAGAGGGATTTCTGGCCTCTAACCAGGCCTTCAGCGCTTTGAGGAAGCCATCTTTCTTTGTGACACCTGTGGTAGGAACTTTAAACTGCTTGCAAAATCCTTTTAGATCTTTTAGCGTGTAGGAATCTATCTTCTCCTTATCAAATTCCCCCACAACAATCTCCACAGGTGTAGCAGCTCCAGCATTCTCCATGGTCAAAACTGGCAGTGTTTAAAAAATAAGCTCCAGGAAAGCGGAGAACAAAAATAGAATATCCTACCAAAAACAGATTGTGGCTGCGTTATGGTCTGCTTTCACTATGTAGCGTACACTAATCACTGCATATGAGTCATAAATGCAAAGTTCAATCCTCACCGCTGACCACCAATGTTAGAACCGGCGGTCTCTAGTTGGCAGAGGTATACACTTCTGACAAATAGGGACCAACCAACTCCAGTCAGGGAAAGGGGATTACACACTCAGATAACCCCTGCTACCCCCTTGGTAGCTTGGCAGAGCAGACAGGCTTATCTCAGAGGCAGTGTGTTAAGCATTTATGACCACATACAGTAATAAAGTGAATACACTACAGATGGACACGACACAGAAGTTATTATAAAAATAGTATTTTTATATAAGGCTTAGCACAAGACCAAATAACGACAAAAATATACCACAGTCTTAATAAATACTCTTTGGAAGGAAAAATGATAGTTCAAGTAAGGTTTCTTCTTGGCAAATTGTTCTTTAGCAACAAAATTAAGTATTCTTCTGAAACACAGTTCTTTGGCAACAATGTAACCCCCACAGGAGTCACACGACGTCGAGTCTACAGGATTCCCAAGGTTCGGCGTCGACCGCGAGGAGCGCTACGTCGAGCCTGGAGTTGCAACAGACTCCACAAGTACAGTACCTTGAGAAATGAAGAAAAACGATGATCCACGGCGTCGAGATGTCGGCGTCGAGGTCGGCGTCGATTGTGCCTCGGAGTCGGGTCGATCTGTAGCGGCGTCGAGGGATGTCGGGCCGGAGCAGCGCTCACGGCGTCGAGAAGGGCGTCGAGTCGATGCGATCAGCAGCGGCGTCGGGACGGGGTTGCTTGGAGGTGGAGCCGATACTCACTCCTCACTGGCGTCGATACCGGCGTCGAGACGGGGTCACTTGGAGCCGGGGCCAAAACCCACTGCTCCCTGGCGTTGCTGCTGGCGTCGATCGGGCCCGGCGTCGAAGGCTCGGGACACTGGAGCCGTTACTCACGATGTCGAGCTGGATTCGGCGGCGTCGACGGCGTCGAGACTGCAGATTCTCCCTTGTGTACTGGAAACAACACTTTCCAGCAAATCAGCAATTCAGCAGATGGTGAAGTCCTTTGGCCCTGTGACTTCAACAGGAGACTGCCACTCTTCCAGCCCTTGGAGATTTCCTAGCAAGTGTTCAGAGAGTACACACCAAGTTCCTCTCTCCTTGTTCCTTGGCAAAAATAAAGAAGCAGCTTTCAGGTTCCTCCACAGCAAAACAGCACTCTGGCAGAAAGGGGAGGCAAGTCCTTAGATCAGCAGGCTTCTTGTCCTTGGTACAGGTTTCCTTGTCAGAAGTGATCTGAGTTCTTGGTTCAGGGGTCCTTCTCTTATACCCCTTTTCTCCTTTGTTCCCTTTGTCCAAGCAGGGAAATTCCCCCCATCTCAGGTTCATTGTGGGTGTTGCCAGGCAGAGGCACCTGGCCTATTCACTGAGCAGGGCAGAGTCCTCAGCCGCCCAGCAGGAGGCGGAGCCAGAATTGTCACTGGCAGGAGCAGGGCTATCAGTCGGCCAGCAGGAGGTGGAGCCAGTATTGTGTCAGGCAGGGCAGGCTACTCTTCCCTCACTCTATGTGTAAATGCCTCATTCACCCCACACTGACTCATTCAGACCTCTGGAGCCACCCAGCCCCTGACACACACACCAAACCAGCAGAGACCGGTGGATAGTTGGACAAGAAAATAGACACTTTCTAAAAGGGCTATTTTCAAACATAGAATTTAAAAACCATCCCTCCTACAGGGTGTGTTATTAAATTCTGAGTTCAGGGATACTAAACTCGACCTGCTACCATGCTCCCTGAGTCAGATAGATTATAATGGAGTTAATAATCCGTCTGCCCATTCTGGCCTATGGGAGGCAGGTAGCCCTTCAATAGTGAAAAACGAAAATGGCTGTAATTCACTATTAGGTCATGCCACACACATCAGGGCATGACCTACCTTTTACCGACAATGCACCCTGCCCTAGGGCCTACCATAGAGGTGTCTGAAATGTGGCAAAGTGAAGGTTTAGAGACTGGCAAGTAGGTTTCCTTGCCAAGTCGACATGGCAGTCAGGGACTGAACGCAGGCGCTGCGGTGGCAGGCCTGAGACACATTTTACACGCTGCTTCTGTGGGTGGCACAACCAGTGCTGCAAGCCCACCAGCAGCAGTTAACTTACACGCCCTTGGCACACGCAGTGCACTAGACTAGGGTCTGAACAGTAAGTCAACCAAGCCAATCATGGTAACACCAATCAATGTAACAATTTAACATAGGGAGCACTTGCACTGTGGCACTGATCAGCAGTGGCACAGTGCCCAAAGCAATAATCCAGCAAAAACATTGTACACAGAGGAGGCAAACAGAAAAAAAATATGGAGGAGAGACTCATGCCAATGATGCCAGGTCTAACAACTATTGATCCTGCCTGTCAATGCCTAACCCTCCCTTCATGTATAATAAACAACCCTAACACTGTAAACAGTATTGACTTGTGATGCACACTGGCCAATCCATGGAAGAGATGGGATGTGTTGTGTATGTTCGAATTAGTGCATAATAAAAGCAACTGCTGTGTTATTCAAGGGTTCCCTGTGCGTTTGCCATAGCTCAAAATATAGCGTTCATCAGAGAATCTCCTCGCCAACACCCACTCTTAGTTATGGAAACCCTAATTTTGACCATGTTCAGGAGTAAGTGGCTTGTAACCTTTACCATTGCCAAGAACCTTAAAGTGCAAATGAACTTGGGGCCAGGTTTATTAAAGATTACATTCCCTTGTGTCACGCAAGGTGTCACAATGGCAATGTAATCCATAAATCAGATTTTGCAAGCCCCCCAAAGCCACCTTGACTCGCCCTGTGTGGCTTGGAAAATCTGGAGTAATGCAAGGCAGTACAAGTGGCTGCCTAGCATTACTTTGTGTCAGAAAGGCGTTACATGGGCTGAGAGTGGGCGTTTCCACGCGTCCGCCCATGTCTTTTGGCGCATTCCAGATTTACTAACACTGGTAAGCCTAGGAATGCAATAAAATTGCTATACCTTCCCAGGAGAGGCACAACAAGGAGAAATATCTTTATTTCTCCTCGTTTTCTCCTTTTCCTAAGTGCACTGCATCTTGCAGCTCACTTAGAAAGAGGAAAAAGCCTCTACGGTTGTTTTTGTGCAGGAAGTTGCCCCTTCCTGACAAAAACAATCCTGTGTAATGTAGGCACCCTTGCTGCATGGCGCAATTGTGCCTACGTTGTCAATTGGCAGCCACTAGTGCGCCAGCTCAGAAACAGCAGGAATGTGCCATATGTTAGTAAATATGGTGCATTGCATTCCTGCCCTATCCATATGACATAGCGCAGCACAGTGCAGCAAGTTGTCATGGGGATTTAGGCCAGATTTATCAAGATTTTACGCAGAGCAATGCGGCAAGACAACTTGCTGCATCAATTGGAGAGTCCAGGAATGCACAACATTTACTACCATGTGGCGCATTCTTGCTCTCACTCTCTACGCTGGTGCATCTGTGGCTGCGAAGCTCCAATGCAAGCACCCTTGCGCAATGGTGCAAGTGTGCCTGTGTTAACTTCCTGCTCAAAAACAATCCTTAGAGACGTTTTCCTTTTTCTAAGTGTGCTGCAGAATACAGCACACTTAGTAAGAGGAAAAAAAGAGGGGAAATAAAAATATTACCCACCATTCTGCACTGTGCATTAGTCTCTCATGAGACTGGTGGAACCTTTTTTCACTTGAAAAATGTTGCAACCACATCCAAAGCTGTGTCCTGAAACACTTGAGGGACATCACCTTTTGAGTACAATATTTCAAAAGGTCAGAATGAATGATAGAGCTTTCGGCATCTAAGTGAGAACATTGCAGATTATCCTCATGTTAACAGCCGAGAAGTCAATCAGTTGCAATTCTGCAAAGCAATCCCAATCTTGTTTTCCAGTCAGTAGATCGCTCTAAAGTAGCAGCTCCCTCTCTCACTCTCTTCCTTGCTCCCTCTATGGGCCTCATTTATGAAACGTGACGCATCGCTGCATGAAAACAGCGATGCGTCACTTTGCATTGCGCCCTCCTTGCGACACGCTGGACGCGTAATTTTTACAATATGACGCATCATGTCGCAAGGAGTTACAGATACGTCAGTATTTCTGACGTATTTGTAGGCGCAAAAATGACGCATTGCTGGAGTGTGTCACAAAAGTGACGCAAATTCAGCAATGGGTCATTTTGCATGGGCAAGTCCCATTTCAATGTGCCTGCGTCAGTCTTACGCCTGCTGTGAGGCAGGCGTAAGATATTGTCGCATTTGCGTCCTTGAAGTGGTGCAGTGAAATCTCATAGATTTCACTGCATCACTTCTACGAGGCTTACTTGTTCCAGAACACCCACCCTGCATACATGATACCTGGCGCAGGTATAATGTGGCGCAGGGGTTTACAAAGTGACACATCTACCTAGATGCGTCACTTTGTAAATATGATGCAACATGGTGCATTTTTTACGCCGCTGGTGCATCACAAAAAGTGACGTGCCGGCGGTGCAAAAGTGATGCAAGGGCTCATAAATAAGCCACTATGGGGCAGATTTATGAGCCCCTTGCGCCACTTTTGCGTCACTTTTCCCATGTTAAAAGTGACGCAAAAGTGGCGCAAGGGGCTCATAAATCTGCCCCTATGTGTCTCTCTGAGTCTCTCTCTGACTGACTCTCTGTCTCAATCACTTGCTCTCGCTCACTCTCTTTCTGCACTCATCTTTTTTTCAGTTGCTCAGTAAAACTCTCCTTTGTAAGAGTGCGAAAAAAACCAATTGATGTTAAAAACAATTAATGTTAAATAACACGGACTTTTGAGGAAACAGGTAGAAGAGAGAGAAATGGAGAAAAGGGAGAAATGGAGATAAGAAAACACGATAAAAGCATTTAACAATGCACACAATGTCACTTTAGCCCCTCAGAGATTTGCATTCCGGTTCTGTGCGAAAGACTTCATAAACAAAACTATGATTCATTACATCAAGTTATAAACTAATCGTGAACATTTTCCTAAATGTTCTTTTTGCTGCAATAACTGAAACAGTTTGAAAAACAGTTAATGATTCCTTTCTTTGCATTTATGTTGTATGGATTTATTATTAATACATTTTATAGCAGCTAAGAAAAGTCATTTGACAAATATACAATCCCGAAAGTAGGATTTCAATCAATATATCAGCCATGTTTTCAGCAGACATACCAAAATGTATTTCTCTTTTTTTATAAAAACGTTTTATGACCTTTAATAGCAAGAAGCAGCAGCATAAGATTAGTGTATGTAACAGCAAAAACAACGTGATTGTCAACCTGCTTGGAGGAAAATACCGTATCGACCACGGGGCATATCATCAAGAGGGGGCGATAATTATCGGTAAGCGCACTTAGCGCTAGATAATTATCACCTGCTATCGCTGTATTTTATCGCTGAGATAGCGCGCTATCGGCGATGCTTATCTTAAAAGCGATAAAAATACCAGCGATAGCTACAAAATGTGCGATCATCGCTGGAAAACCAGCAATAATCTCACAAAAAACAGGCGATACCTTGCTGATAGGGCAGGGTGGACTTAGCCATTATATCCACCTTCCATTGGATATAATGGCTAAGTCAGCCTGAAAGCTGGCGTAAGGAAAGTAGCGATAACCAAGGTTAGCGCTACTTTTCTTATCGCTATGCTCTTTAGAGTGCAGCTTGTAAATAGGAGAAATGTCAGTTAGCGACATTTCTCCCGTTATTTTGGGGAGGAACGCCCACTTTGCATCTCATTAGAGATGCAAAGCTGGGCGTTAAGGGAAAGGGCGGTGAGGGAAGGATTCACGCGATAGCGTGACCTTGCTAATAGTGCGATACAATTATCGCCGCTTTCCGGCTGAAAACGGCCAATAAAGCGCCGATAATTTTCTTGATGAAATGCCCCCACATTTTTTCTTTCGTCAAACATTACCTCAAACTAGACCATAGTGTTAGGTCCACCAATTCCATATTTAATCACATTTTTTGGGAAGACTCTCACATATGTTGTCCTTTCGGCCTCAAACACCAGTCCATTTTGCTTAACCGTGAGGTGAATTTTAGAATCTCATGACTTCCCCAAAGCTTTGTGATGTCCTGTCTTGCCGCTGTCAACCCTACAATTCAAGGTATCTTTGGGAACTTTAGTGGAGAGTCTCCCTCCTTCAGGAGTGACCCATGCAGGTAAGAGCAGTGGGGCGGGGTCGGGGTAGTCGACAGACGACAACAAGGGAAAATAAAAGAAAAACACTTTCTTTGCGCTCGCCACAGTGCAAGGTAAGTGTTTTTTGTTTCCCTCATCGTCGACTGTCGACTCCTCCTCCTCCTCCCCGCCCACTGCTCTTACCTGCACAGGCCACTCCTGCCCGCCATATCCACAATATCATTGTTGTCTCCTCATCGTAATTCTCTGTTTGTAAGGTTGCCTTTGCATGTTTAGAAAAGGATGCTTCTATCTTATATGCCAGAGTTCTTCAAACTTTTTTCTTGTGAGCTTCCATAAGCAAAACGTTTTCAAGTTTGTCCCCTCTCAAAACTTTATAGCAGTATTTGATGGAGAGGAAGGGTCAGATCTGAGTTCAGGGGGTGGGCTTATCATTTTAGGGAAACCTTTTCTGTACCTCATAATCCACACTAAATGTGACACTTATAAAAGAGAAACAATATCAAACAAAATGAGAAATTTACCAAAAACCACTACTCTCCATAATTGGCATGTTGTGAGACCCTCGGACTTTTGGGATTCAAGGCAACTGGACTTGGTACCCTAAAACTAGCCCTGTCCTTGGGCTCATTCACCTTTTTCTCATCATTCCTGGCCATCACCATAATCTTGAAACAGATTCTCTGTCCCTTTCAGAATTATAAGAGGTGCCACGTGCCCTCGACCCTAATGCTAGCAAAGAATATGAGCCTAAATGCCTCTTTTATAAAGTAAGTCAGTCATAATTGTAATGCAGTGGGCCCCTCACACTCCTGGGCCACAGTGCCACTGGACCTGCTTCACTAATGAGAGTGACTACCTTATAAAGTGTGCAGTCTGCTCTGCCACTTGGTGAGAGCATGGTCCTCCATCTTTTCTCCCTTCCGTGCTCTGCCATCTCTCTTAAGCCTAAGCTAAGGTGTTTCCTCTGCTTCAGTTTTCCCCTATATAGGGCCATTGGTCCAAGGCTCAAAACAACACTGACAGCAATGGTTCACTGGGGACTAATATAAGGAAGGGAGGATAGTTAAACAACATTAATTGGTATTTATGTGGCCCCTTACACCCCTGGCTCTCATGTCGCTGCACCTTCAACACAAATGATGACTACTCCTCTGTAGACTCCACTTTCTAACCCCTTGTGCAAAATAAAAAGGGGGAGGGTAAACCTAACCTCGACCCCTATTGCTTGGAACCTGTTCCCTGCACAGAAATGGTGCCTTAATGCCAACAAGGAATAAGAGTTTCCATCCACCTTTATGATAGTAACACTGTCATAACTGGGACGCAGTGGTCCCTAATATCATTGCCCCAGTGCCACTGCACTTGCTACACTAATGGTAGTAATGGTTCTTTAAAAACAAATTAGCTCTCACCAATTTCCTTAGGGCATCTCCCTGAGGGTGCTGTGCCTGTCCATTTGTAAACAAAAAAACAAACATAATAGCCCCACATAGCACCCTCTCCTCTGGGACATCTGTTTGACTCTATCCCTGGATAGAGCTAAAGAAGAAATAGGCATTATCACCAGGATATCTGCTACATGAAAGAAATGTAATTGTGTGGAATTGGTTTATCACCATATGTAAAGGCTTCTTGGAAGCAAGTACAGACTTTGATTTATTGAGTCACTTGAAGCTTCCTGGTGACAAAAATCTAATCTTTTAGAGACATGATCCAAGGGTGTTAAGTTTTGGAAAGAGTCCTTTTAAAAGACCTACAGAATTGCTTGCACTATATGTAGTTATATATCCTATTACAAAAAGTTATTCTTTGAAAGCACTTGTATTATCTTAATCACTCAATCATTTTTTGGCACCCTAAGTTATATTCAGGGCCACTGGAATTATGTGGCTGTGACCTTTTCCACATACTTATGGATCTTCCTCATGTGCCAGATAATCCAGCAACTCCTGCATAATCTGCAGATTTTACCATAAAAATTGTTTCTGGGTTATAAAAACTCAGTGACATGATGTCATGCTGTGGAAGACCCATCCCTAACGTTGTCCAGTCACCTTTCTGTTGCTTATGCTGTATGTGGGTGTTAAACAGTTACTAATCATGCAGATCCCCGATCAGCTTCCTCATAGCAGACATCTCTGACTGCTGCATAATTAATGTGGCCCTAAATAATAATTAAATAATGAATTGCATATTGACAATGCTTTGTGTAATGGGCTGGAAGTTTATAACGTTATAAAGATACGCCACTATTCCGCACTGTGCAAACCAGAATTCAATTGTGTGACTCTTGGGTCTCACAAACAGACATCTGCAGTGATCACATTAACCAACTAAGATTTTATAACATAAAAGAAACATTCCCAACAATTAGCATTTATTTTTTATTTAAGGTGTATTCGTTATTTTAAATGCACCCTGCTAAATTTGTAAAAACATCTATGCAAAGAAAATGCTATTCTTTTTAGCCACTTAGCCAGTCTTTGACCCCACCACCTCAGTCACCAGGAGCACAGTTGCCAAACTTTTGATGCACTTTAACCCCTATATGTAAATCAAGACAGCCTGGAAAACACAATAAATAAACAAAGTTACACTACTAGGCCACTTTAATTTACATGTAATTACAAATGAACATAGCTGTAGACTCCGGGGGGGGGGGATTGCTCCACAGTTTGAAGACCTCTGTTATATGGGATGTTTTGAAGGACATAGAGGTACCTCAGTAGGGTTATGTTTTTGAACAATGCTGCTCAACCTAATACAGAGAGAGGGGGCTTCTGCCAACGCTCAGTATCGGGACTTCATTCAAATGACACTCCATGCAGGTTGTCTTATATTCCTAGGTATTTGGACCCATCTGAGCTTCTCCTCGTTAAGCATCTCATTTCAGTCACTGGGGTCAATGATGACCACAGGAATATATTTATTTGTTCCCATTAAGTTGGAGTCCCAAACGTTTGCCAAAAATACTTTTACATATAGAAATATGTTAATTGTATTGTAGGAGAGTGGCAACGACTGCATAGCTGCCCCCAACTTTTTGCTGATGTTTTAACTGTTTTCTCCCTCTAGCCAGGCTGTGGCCCTGCTATCCAGGACCCCAGCCTATCTGCTTCCTCTCTAAACTGATGTGAGTACCCTAGGTACATACCAATTGGATACTGAGGACACCCTATCAGCCCCTTGTAGATGGTACCCTAGGTACCCAGGGCATGGGTCCCTCAGAGGCCTACCAGGGGCTGCAGCACTTATTGTGCCACCCCTGGGACAGCCATACAAACTGACACCACCAGACCACTACTGTAGTCTGGGTAAGGTGGTGCTTGCACCCCTTACAGGGATATAGGTATCCTGTATCCCACCTAAATACAACACATATATCCTTATAGGTCACCCCTAAGGCAGGCCTTGCTAATCCTACAAGGCAGGGTGCTGAGATATGTGTGAGGGGGAACCCCTACCTGAGTAGGGCCCCTCTGCAACCTTCGTTAAAACTATTGCTGGGTTGTTTGTAGTGCAGCCATACCATATACTCTTAACCGCATTATAAGTATTCGCGATAGCTTGATAACTTGAGAGTGGCTGCACAGAACCATGTCATGTTTGGTGTCAAACATCGAGGAATCATACCCCCAATCCAGCCATGGGAGTGAGGGCATGATTCCCCCCTGCTAGAGGGGTGATATGGTAAAAGCGTCAGATTTTAGAAACCAATTTAAAAGTGCACACATAGTACAAAATGGATGCTACCCGCCACCCACACGACTCTGGCTGCCTGTTGCTGGGCAGAACTCCAGCCACGGCAGCTGGACAATAGGGATCTTGTTGCAGGGAGGTGTTCCCACCTCCCCAGACAGACTATGTGGATTGAAAATGGGTGGGTGTACCATAGGATGTCTTTCAAACTTGCACGTAGGCTTCTCCAGTGCCTACCTCTGCATACACTGCCTCGAACCGGTTCAGGGGCATTCTGTCCCCTGCCCAGGCAGGAAAACACACAAAGGGGAGAGGGTGTAGCCACCCTTTCCTGCCTGAACTCTCATTGGTGGGCTCTGATTAAGACATTCCCCAAATCTCTGGATAAAGGTGGGTGCAGGGTCCCCAGAGCCTCAGATTAATCTTGGACTTCAATGAGCTGCCGCACAGCTGAATAAAGAAATCTCCCTTGGGGTAAAGGAGTTACCCCCCTGCTTGGCAGGCGCCTGAAACACTGCAAGTAACCCAGTTGGAACTCTGCTGCTCCTACAGACATCGAAGACTTCTGCCTACCCTGAGGTGGGTTTCCAAGCATCCCAGAGGCCATTGAGTGTGCACAGTAAGGCTCAGCACTGTGGACCCCGTGGGTGCCGAGATCCCCAATACCCCAGGACACCGGCCACCTCTTGCACAGCACACGACCCCGACCAGTGGGGAAGTTGTGCTTTGGCCCATCATTGAGCCAACCTCTCAGCATCACTTGTGCTAAAGGATGATGCTCCAGCCCGCTCCGGTGACCCGTGGGCTCATCTTTACACACTCCAAATTGCTGCCTCCTGCGGTCCCTTGTCTCTCGACTGGTGGGCCCTAGCAGAGGTCAATCTTTACTTTAAAGGGCTCCCCTGATTGCTCCAGGCCTGCTCTACCATCTTCTTGCTGGAGACCTTGCTCAGACCTCGTGAGTCTGCACTGTAGCTGTTTTGTGATCCTTGCGTGGGTTGCAGTTACCAAGGCTTAGTGGATCCAATCCTGACACTAAAACCGCAGCGGCCTTCATCTTTTGTGGGACAGTCGCCCTCCAGAAGCTGGCTTTCCTTGAAGCCTCCTGGACCCGTGGCTGCTGATCCAAGCTACCCATCTTTAACCTGGAAGCACCCGACATTGAAGGGCTCTTTCTCCTGAGCTCCCTGGTCACTGGCTAGTGACCCAGACTCTGTCCCCTCTGCTTACGGGTCCTTACCTTCAAGATCTACATCTTCAATCTGCACAACATCGACGATGCTTCACGCCAGCAGCAGTTCTTCACCTTTTTCGATTGAAAACGAGATCGCGACCCGACATCGAAAACGACCTATGCACCCGTCTTCCCTGGGGCAGGTAACAGTGGTACCTCGGTACTGTCGTGGGTGTGGACCCCCCAAAAGCTTAACTCTAAGCTCCTGAACTTGAACTCCTGCTAGAAGTGTCCAGATTCTTGTAATTTCCAACCGCAACATTTCCCATAGGATTTAATGGAGATCCCGACTGTAGTTTAAACACTGCACCCGTCTCCCGTGGGTCCCCTTCCTCACTACCTTGGGTGGTGGTTTCGTAAGGGGCCAGCGACCCTAAGTGCCCAAGGCACTGTCTGCAGAACTGTCGTGGTTCTTATACCACTTTTTTAATATATGGTTTGGTCCCCCCCTGGGGCCCTGTGATTCCAGTGCTATTTATTGTTGTTTAAATGCTTTATTGAATTGTATTGTTACCTCCAGCCTCACAAGAGACTAGTGGGATTTGTTCTTAGAATAAACACATATATTTTGAATATATACCTGTGTGGACTACTCTTTCATTTGGTCATTCAAGAGGTTATCCATGGTAAAACAATCCGCTTAACACTCCTTCAAGACTTAGCCTGAAGGCTGCTCTCCACAGCTACCACTAGGATAGCTTTCTTTAAAGGTTGTCTTTTAACCTATCACCTTAAGAGTCGAATTGGACTGGTGCAAGGTGTCCCCTATAACTAGTGGACAGCACATGCCAGGCCAACTTCTCACATGTATGATATGGTTCTACTATGTATAACAGATTGTCACCTGCGAACAATGATATTCAATCACCTCAGTTTGCATTCCAAAGTGGAACCTATACCACTGCATCCCGCCTTATCAAGTAGGCCAACTGTTCCAGAGAAAGTGCAAACAGGATTATTTGTAGGGGACATCCTTGACATGTGCCACACCACAAGAAAAAGATATGTTATGCCCCATCATTTACCTTAACTCACACCATAGTTCCCTTGTAGAGGAGCTTGACTTAAGCCAAACAGGTGGGCCCACCTACACCCATTCTTACCATGACAGCAAGCATAAAGGGGCATTCTATAGGATGAAATTGCTTTTCTGTGTTGAGTGATAGAAGCACTGTTGATTCAGTGGCATTACATGCATAGTCAAGAGTATATAAGTATTATGAGCCTTCTGGATTTAGTTGTATAGTAAAATGCTATAAGGCCTGACTGATCAGGATGGATAAGCTTATTATAGACGAACCAGTGTAGACTGTTTGCTAATACATTCGCCAGAATTTCTTTCTCCTCATTTAATAATGCTAATAGTCAGTAAATAGAGCATTGATGTTTTGGATTGCTAGGTTTTAGTATTGCAATAATAAGCACATTTTTAAGGTTTAAAGAAAAGATCCCTGTTTCTGTTGCTTCACAGCACATAATCCATAAAGATTCCCTGACCTTTGTGGAAAGTTTCTTAAACAGCTTCTCTACGAAACCAGTAGTTCCAAGTGCAATTCCATTTTGAAGCTCTGTGTTTGCCTCTGCTATTTTCCTCACTAACACCTTAATATCTAAGCTCTCTTTATCTACTCGGGAAAGCATTGGCAATGCCAGCTTTAACATGGTATCATAAGTCGCCCACAATGTCACACTCAAATTGACCATGTAACAATCTCCTGAAAGTAAAGACCTAAAGCTGTTATCAACTTTTTCATTATATTCCAGTTTTCAGCCTCCAGTGAATCAATCTCAAGCCACCAGTTCAACTTGGAGTACTTTCCTCCAATAATGTTACCAAGAGAGTGTGGTCGAAGAGGCCATGTGCCACAAATACTGTACACATAAACCATTGTGTTATGCTGCAGAAAGTAAGGTTATATTCAACCCTGGATTAGGAGCCACACATTCAAGAGTAAAAGGAGAACTGTGCCTAATCCGCCCATACCTATCTCCACACACCTACTGACTCCATTGCGTCCACAGCACTAGTAAGAAAATGATTGCCCTCCAGTCTCCCAAGACCTGAACAGCCATTCTGTCTTTAGTTCTATCCACAACCAGATTAAAGTCACAAATCAGGATGGTGTCTGGGATCTATAGCAACAGTGCATTATTCTTTTAAAGGAAGGGGTCTGTTCCCATCAGTTACAAGATGTTCTATGGCACCTTGCAGCTTCTTCAGCTTGAATTCCCCTAATCAGAGGCCATTGTTTATCAGCTTCCTTTCCATGTCCCATAAACTGTACTCTCTTAAATGTGATTCAATGTTTCCTTCTTGTTTATTTGATGTCTTTTTGTGAGATGGCTTAAAGTGTTCATTTTTCCATGCACACTTCTAAGAAAATAACCAAATAAAATCCATTACCTTTGTCACAAATAGCTCCATCATAGCCAGGTGGGCAGACACAGATATCTGGTGCAATGCATTTTCCTTCATTATGACACTCAGGCTTGCAAATTGCTTACATTGAAAAAAAGAGAAAGTGATGTTA
Source organism: Triturus cristatus (assembly GCF_964204655.1). Classification (NCBI taxonomy): domain Eukaryota; kingdom Metazoa; phylum Chordata; class Amphibia; order Caudata; family Salamandridae; genus Triturus; species Triturus cristatus. The sequence continues at coordinate 225,137,648 of NC_140584.1, forward strand.
TTGTAACGAGTAAAAAATAGAATGTGCTATTCATTGTTGACAAGGTATAAACATGTAATGCATGAAGAATAACCATTAAAATTACAATCATAAATTCGGATATGTTGTGGTAGATCAGCCTCTTGCCAGACAGTTTAGAGTACTGATAGTTAGATGACTGGCCTGTGGCACTGCAAGTTTAGTGAACTGGTATCACCAAGTGATCATGGGACTGTGTCAAGTGACAATCACAGCATTGTCTGACATTACACAGGGACAAGGCCTTACTAAATTAATGTCTTAATGAAACAAATACACTTGTCTGTATTGGTTATGATATAGCTTGGCTTGTGGCTAGATATAATCCTATGTTTGACCTTCTCTGCCTCTTTTAAAGCTATTATTGAAAGAGTATTTTCTATGTGGGTATGTCTGCCAACACAACAGTAAGAAAAGAGTACTGGGGGGCAGATGCAGGACACATCACCTATCCGATTCCAAGTATTGATATCCATTTAGCTTGGGAGGATTTTGTCTTGTTGGGAGGGAACATGGCATGTACACAAGGAGCGACTTTCATGATTTGCCCAATCCAAGTGGCTCGCCATGATTTTTGCATGCCGGAACAAGTCGATGATACACTGCTATAAACGCATGTTTTTATGCACACCTTTGAAATGAAGCCTAGGGTATCTTTTTCACCTGTATGCCAGTCTTATTCTAAGCAGTTTTAGCATGCAATAGAAGAGCCTACTTTAAGAAACATTAGGAGTTGACCACAAAATTACAGGAAAAGATTAAGACAAGTTATGGGTTGCTATGTGAATCCTTATAAGAAAATAGCAATAGCTTGTGGAAAATTTGTATTATAAACACAATTGAGCATATACATTTCATTGTGTTGCATCTGTATTTCCACGTGCAATGTTTCTGTATGTTTCTACTATATTCAGATTTACACATGGAAATAAGTGTTTGTGCCAATATCACATGCAAATCTAGCACCGGTAATTGTAATGAATTGAGAATCATGATGCAGCCTGGAACACCCAAAGAAAATCATATTTCTGAGCTGACATAACCGATAGCAAATACTGGGGCTTGGTTGATCAATCTGTGGGTCACTTTTGGGACACCATAGGGATGTCATTTACCTCCTCCCCTTTCCAGAGGAAAGGAAGTGGGAATTTGTTAAGCAAAGTAAACCGCCTCTAGATGTTTTTGGCCATCTTCAATGCATGATGTCCATTATGGCATCCAGAAGGGAGAGGAATGTAAACATTTCTGATCACGACATAAACATCATGGCTGAGGAAGCTGGATTTCATGCTGTGGTACAGCATCACCAATAATGTGAAAGTGAAGTTGGCCTTCTTCCAGGATGCATATAGTGTAAAGAAAATATCAAACAAGTTGAAGAGGAGAGTCCAGAACATAACCATATAACATTTCAATTAAAACCTTTACTACTGGTGGAGGCACCCAACATCAACTGAACCCCAGGTCGTGGAAGAAAAGGTCCCAGTTATTTTTAACCTGTCAGGTGTGGAAAGAGTAAGCAGAGGTTTAGAGCCTGGAGGCACTCAGCAGGCACAAGGTACTTTTATAATTGATTCCATACATTTCTCAACCTTTGAGAGCTGTAATCATAATGGGCTCATTGTTGGTGGGGTTGTAACAGATAACCTTTTGCTTGGGCTCAGTTACTCAACCTAGGTCCTTGCAAAGTGCAATAGGACTTGCCACAGGGTTAGTACCATTCACGTATGCTTCAATTACAACCTGCAAGAAAAGCTGTCAGGGAAACGTTATAGGAAGTGGATACAATGTTGTTTCACCTGCCTGAAAGAGTACACTGCATCTTGCATGTTGTTGGTAGAAGTATGTTCTGGGTGCACCTGGTTAAAACTATGAACAGCATATACCATGGGTTTGGGCAGACCAGGTGACAAGCAGAACTTAGAGTGAGAGTGGACAGGCAGTTTGGAGGGTAAGGGTATTTTGTGTACACATGCCACACACTAATCAGAAGTTCCATTTGGGAAATATCATCATGTGGAATCAGATAGGTGTAGGATACCCCTACACCTATCTGGCCACTGCACCTTTAACTGCCATCAAGATAGCAGTTACCACTGACACTATCACAGCTGCCACCATCACAAATAAAGTTTCTGATACTGTGGAAATCACCATCAGTATCACAGCTGCCAGCAGCAGAGCAGCCAACATCACCATCTCAGCTTCCTCTCCCACCATCAATAGATATAAGTGTAGCAATCAAACTTGATAGGCATGGTGCAGTTATTTCAGGAAGAGTGGGCTTAATCGTGCCAAAATATTTGTGCCATAAACGGTTTAATCAGTCCAGTAATATACAGAGCACTCCTTCGTGGCAGATCCAGTTGCAACATTTGAACCACTCCTTTTTCTGCAGATGTGTATACAGCTTTCAAAAATCAAAAGATGCAATTTAAACGGCAATGTAAAGCTAACTTGTATCCAAAAACAGCAGCACTTAACCAAAGCCAGTTAGCCACTCAGATTCACATTTAATCTTAAACATTTGGAGGAAACCAATTATTAAAAGTGCATATTTGCTATAGGTATTGTACAATTCGCTATTTAACAGATAGCAAGTGTGTACCATTACTTTAGTGATGGTACACACAGGCAACCAATAATGTCTACTTCTTGTGTTTAATGAAGCTAACAGATTCTTAACAAATCAGGAAAAGTTGCTGGTCCTCTGCTTCTTGGACAAATTAATACATAGGATGTAGTGAACAGACAGGGAACCCATCCCTTTTGTGTAGGTGTGTAGCAGTGATACTACCTTGACCATAGTTCTTTTTCATTGTTCTGGTCATAGGCTACCTACTAGAATTGGCTTCATCCAGGGAGGTGGATAAAAAGAGTTATTCCTAACCTATTGAAAGCCATGCCAATTCTAACCAAACATGCATTTGACATGGGATACAGCACATTTATGACTACCATCTACCCTAGAGAAAGACCTTACAATCTTTAATACTACAGAACTATAAGACTTCCAGGCCAAGGAACCACATCTTTCAGGAGACAAAACACTAACCCCACACATACCCCCTGGTTTTTCAATCATACCAGTTGTTTTTTCAGCTTTTTCTCTTGGTTTGGCAGCGGCAGGGGCCAACACGTGCACAAACATTGAGAACACTTAGGGTCCCAAGCAACAAAGTTAGCAGTTAAGGTCTGCAGCAGAAGATAGCCTTACTACACTTCCTTGACTCTCTGGATAGGAATGAATAAGCAGTCAAAGAACATAAAAAGGTGGTCATCTAGGTAGGGTGAGGTATAGCTACATTACAATACAATTATCTGTTTCAACAATGATTTCAAAGTCTGGATAACATTTTTGCCACCCAGCATTTTATAATATCCCAGTAATATGTTAATATATTTACATTGTAAATGCAAAATACACACTACAATACACAGTATGCTATGAACAATGAAACAATGCTATAAAACAATATTGCAGAAAAACCTGGGACCCTGGCCATAGAACCTATATAATGAGGGCAGTCAATGGCTAATCACGAATACCTGCACAATCCTGAAAAAAACAACGGATAATCATTACCATTGGCTAAACATGATCAGAACTATTCAAAGTGAAGAATGCACAAAACTCCTGCAAAATTGTTGAATTGGTTATATAAGTTAGGACCTTCTCCTGTTTGCAACCATAATTTACTTAAATATTGAAAAGCGAAGAAGGAACTGAATAAAAATCTGCTATGATTTACAGTGTATCTGATAGCTTGCAAAGGAAAGGGAGTTACTTGAAGTTTGCTGAGTGTGCTTACTGGCTTCATTGAGGTAAGCCTACCACCTAGGTTTAGTGTTAATACTGTTGGTTGCCCACAACGGTAGTCCATTATTATGGAGGGGTTCTGGAGGTTTCAGTTCAGAGGCACCACACTTAGAGTGGCAGCCTCATTGACCAAGGTGCTAAGACCATTATGTGGTTAACGAGAATGGAAGGAAGCTCAACAGAAAAAGGCTCCTCTTAAGACCTCTCTCAATGCAGCAAGTTGACCAGCCAGTTGGGTGCTGGACCGTTTCAGCAACATGGTCATTGAAATACATAGAAAATAATGGAAGTTGGGGAAGTGAGGGAGAGAGCTCACCAGGCGGAGGCAGCATTCAGCTCACCATGGTACTTGTGACATTTTGTTTCTGCTGTATGGAAATCCAAAGAACAGAAAACATTCAAGATATGTTGCTCACTACTTTAGTTTTATTACTGAAAATGATGCTAACTTGGGTTTATTTGGCTCATTAGAAATGTTACCTCCTCCATCTGCACAGGATATCTGAATGTTGGCTAATATTTCTGTTTAATAAATGATGAAGGGAGATTTGTGTATTATTTGTCACATGAGTTTAGAATTATCAGGGGTCAGGCCAGCCAACATGACATCATCTAATAACAGCGTACTGTTCCATCAATGCTCTCTACTTAGTCTTATATGACTGCACTCTTCCATAAAAAGCAAAGGGTTATAGCACTAAATAAATGTGACTTCCTTGTTTTACGTCTTAAGGGACTCTTAGGAAAATATGTTGGTTCTGGGCAAGTTAGATCCGATTGCCGACCCGCAGTAGTGGCTGGCAAGTTGACAGAGTGGTGAGGCTGGGGGGAGGTTGGGAACGGGGAGAGGGACTGGGGAGACAAATAAAAAAAATATTTAAAAGAACACCTACCTGATCGCCGCATCGCGGTCATCGCTTCTCCAGGCACAGGCTCCCAGAGTGCACAGTGGCCAATCCTGACGCTGCTTTCATGCTTCTGAAAGCAGCGTCAGGATTGGTCTGAGTGCCGATGATTTGTGCTCCCATACAGAGTGGGAGCCTGGGCCTGCTCTTGCCACCCCAACAATGTAGCTGGGGTTAAAGAGAGTTTTACTGCACATGTGGGTTTGGCCAGCCTGAGACGGCCATTCAAACCCACATGTGCTGTGAAGCTGGGCCCAACACCCCTCCTCCAGCCTTTCAACAGCCTGGCCCCACCCCCAAGCCTCAGCTCTGCGAAAAAAATAAAATCATAACAAACAAGAGTTTATTATAGTTTTATGTTTCATTTTTTCAACTGCTGGCGACACTCCTCTGCCATAGCATAGGAGCCACTACTAGTGTCTTGGCCAGACAAATGGTCAAACCACATGTGGCTAAGTTCTCAACTTTATTTCAACCTATAGAATCCGCCAAAAGTCAGTGCAATAAATTTAGCCTGAATCTACTCAGCAAGAGATGATGCTGGGAGTTAGTGACAAAAGTGTGATATGGCTCAATAAACCCAGGGGGTTTTGATGGTGATATGCGCACAAAGAGAATGCTTAGCTAACGCTCTGCTCTCCCTAGATGCTCGTACTGCAGCACAAAAATGTTTTTTCATCCAAAGAAAAATCACCTCTAACAATACTGTTGAGGGGTCATATAAGTCAGGGCGACCCAATTCCCTGGAGGCTGATTTATTGTGGTTCAACCATGGAATAAATTAGCCCTATCAAGTGCATACAACCCCTCAGAACTGTCCTGTTTAACTGAAATTCTGGGTTTAACCATATTGAAATCTATCTTATTAAAGGGAAAATTGTTAGCAAATCTGCGATGTAGCCCACACTTATCTCATTCACCACAAAGGAGGCCCCAGATTGGAACATGGCAAGTGAAAGTCTCAAAAACCTACTCTCATTTACCTGTGCATGGGGACTTTTTATAGCCCCAGATGTCACTGCCATATGAGAACAGAGCATTTCGACTGATAGATTTTAATCCATGCCTTAATTGCCTTGGCCCCCAACTGACTAACAGAATCAGACACCGAAACCACGGCCCTTGCCATAGCATTCCTTTTAGCTTTTAGTAGTGGCGTCCGTGAACCCTTTTCATAAAAATGAACCCCAAAATAGGGAAAAGCTTTTACCTTGGAAATCTTGCCCCCACCAGTCTAATTCATCCGCCCCTTACTTCCTCTCCCCATCACCATAGTATGGGATTTGCTAAAGTTTGTACATAAAGCCTGTTTGATCACAAAACTAAAAAATGAATTAAGCATAAGATGGAGGCCAACAACAGTACTGAATAATAAAACTGAGTTGTTGGCATACAAAAGTGTGGGGATTGAGTATGAACCAGCTCGTGAGATATCTTTACAGGCTGCAGAGCGAGTCTCCCCCAGATCATTTATATAAAGTGTGAATATGAATATAAGTAGGGCCGGTATACAGCTCTTTCTTGTGTGTTACTGACCCATGTTTGCTTATTTTTTGGTTAATAACTAAGGACTAAGGTCCTGATTATGAGTTTGGCCGCCACACCAGGGCACTGCTCCAGGACCTCTAAACCCGTATTCACACCGCCCGCCAGATTATATGTTTTTTGCTGGTCTGGCGGGTGGTCCTTTGGTGTTCCCATGGCAGTGCCTATTATAAAGGCACCGCCATGGGAACGCTAAAGCTGATTCCTGCATGGAATGGACCATGTGTTCTCTTGCATGCATCCCATGGCCCTGAGGCAACTGGGGGTCCCTTAGGACCCCCTAAGTTTCCTCACTGCCACACCTTTCATGGCCGGCTCACTGCCATTGAAAGTGAGGCGGTCAGGAAACTCCTAATATGCTCGGTGGTGCCACAGAGTCCCCGTCAAGCATATCCGGGCCTCTGACTTACTCGCCATGGGATCCATGATCCTTTGCGGTTGTGGCAGTCCTGTGACAGTCCCACAGCTGTATTTCTAATACGGAAGGTGGATCACCAGTCTGGCAGTCCAGGGACCCCCACCACGGGTTCTGCGGTACAATGTACTGTCAAACTCGTAATCAGGCCGTAAGTCAAATTTGTGTCTGATAGTTCAATAATTAGGACTGATGGGGACTAGATAAGAGTTAGATCGTGCTAAATATGTAAAACTATCACTATTTATATAGGAAATTAGCCAAGATGTGATCAGGAAACATGGATGACAAACATATGTTTTGTAGTGTATAACGCATACGTGGAGTCTAGAACGTCATTGGCAGGCATTGAAAAAAAAATCCATGGTTCAATATTAATTAAATTGGTGAGTGTGCTCTGACACCCTCTACTGATGAAATTACATTTATAAAAAAAATTACAAGCACTCAATGAAAACAATAGGAAATTACGGGAAACCTCCCCAACGAATCAAACAAAACAATCGATTCAATGGGAAAGCATGCAAAGCAAAATTTAGTTTCTTAAGCGGGCGTAAGCACAATTTCTAAGTGCCTTTTTTGAAAGATAGTGTACTTTTAAATCTGCGTTTTATCTGCAAAACCTCTTTATATATCGTATAAATGTGTAGACTTCTTCGGAAAACCCTAGATCACTTGGTGCAAGGCCTTATCTACAAATGCAAAGTATATCTAGGTCATGAAATCCTGTAATATTTTATTTTCCCTGTTTTATTGGCAATACAAAAGCTACAGTGGTAAATGAAACGTTATGTATTCTTGCATAGACAATGAGTTTCCATCTGGATTCTGGTCTACAGGGATAACTGCTGCAGACAATAGCCTGCCATTTTGTCCCTCCGTTCCTAATTACGTCAGTCAGCCTGGTACTTTTCTTTGCATTTTATTAAATGGCCTGATTTTTAAGGCCCGTGCACAAAAAAGTCGCTTAGGCTTGCTTCTGTGTAATGCGGCTTTTCATGTGTGTACCGAAGATGCTGTGTGCGATTTCATATGCACACACATTTATCTCAGCGGATATGTCTGCAAGGGCTTTATATAGGATGAAGCATACAGTATATGCTTTCTTTTAATAGGGCAATTAAATTTACAGTGAACATGACCCAAGGGTAATGGATCTGCAATACAGAGCAGACCCAAAATCTAGTTTCCTGGATCATTAACGGCGTTATACTGTCGAGTGTTAGAAAGTGTGAGCATGCCAAGTAGAAGAATGAAAAACACCTTGTGAAAGTTGATTTATTTAAGGTGAATTCGAGGGCACTACGTATTTCTGGCCCTTTTCAGGGAACTAATTATTTGTTTATATTTTTCTATTAGCACCGGTGCAGAAAATGGAGGAAATGCTGTTTCACAGTTAGTGCTCCTTACGTAATGGGTGGTTTTGCCAGTCCATAAGGCATGCAAGTTGTTGTTCCAGGCAAAATAGAGAAAAATAGAGGATTCACGAATAACTTGTGCAACTGCGCAGGGCTCAGTGGAGCTACAGTTTTTATGCGATTGCACTCTGTACATTGCATACGTTTAACTCCAGATTTTTTTGCGGTAGCTCAGGAACTGCAGACATCACATCTGTGCAACAGAAAGAATCCATCACTGTTGTTTGTAAACAGTAATGTCTGCAGCTCATCCCATAAGAGAAAAGTGTGCGTGCAGTGGTTCCTTTGTGTGAGCACCCACCAACCACCCACGTTGGTAATGGACCCCATATTACAAACTGTTTTGAAAAGGAGTGGCGTATCTGATGCTCATTAGACCGTTTACACGTGTAAAAATACGTTCATTTTAACACATTAATAACGTTTGTTAAAATTGGAGCAGTTGGTATCACGAAAGTGTTTGCTGGTGATGGAGCAGGGTTTTTACTTTAAACCCAAATATCTGTTTCATTTTCGTATGTTATTATTAAAAGTACTACTGATTAATTAATAACTACTAAAGATTTGTCAAGTCTGGTCTAATCAACCTTATTAACAGAAGAATTACACGTGGGAATGCTATTGCATGGCTAAAATAATAAGTGAACTAAGTTGATGAGCAAATTGACAGAATAGATGTTGTTTATATGATGTTATTGTGTTTTGCGCTTATAATTAATATGTATTAATGGCTTTTGATGTCGCAAATGGCTAGATAAATACAAACACATAAGGGTATTAGCAGGGGAATAACACTGTATAATCATTTCCGTGCAGTAATTTTGTTCTGTGTTTCATTTTACTTAAGTTGACTAATGTGGCCTACTTGAAAATGGCTACCACCCGCAGCCTGCATTCGAGTAGATGGAAAATTTGCAAGGAGGCTTCGCGCTGACTGCGACCTTGCCCTCCTGGTGAACTGAAAAGCCATGATCATGAAGACAAATCCGGGAGAGATGCCAAATGCCCCTGAACGTGAAGAATGTTACCAAAACCAAATACTGTTTTGTTGAACTTATAGTGGTCCCACGAATGGGATACAATTTACCCTAAAGAGCCATCCGTAGAAGTAACAAATTAGTTATGGACTCTTTATTTCTATTCAATATTTGAGATGATCAATGTGTGAGAAAAACTAGCACTGTATCTCAGTGTACCAAGACGACATGATTTCCGCCATTCGACGGTTTTGTGAGATATGATTACAACATTTTGGAATGTAAATTTAGTATAAATATTTGTAGACTAGAGAGGTCTAGCGCCACTTCTTCCCGAACTGATGATCAGAGGTCCCGATGCTGACGGAGAGGACGGTGACTCTACATGACGGCTAGAAACTTTGATTATTTTGCTGAGGACCGGTTCTGACTTAGAAAACGACTTTTAGCCAGAATAGGTAAATATGAAAGAGATGATCTTGCATTTAATTGGTTTTTCTTACAATTTTAGATAAACAAATATTCTGTATGAATCACTGTGTCGGGTGATTATTTTATTGTCATGTTTATTGAATTTATTTGCGTATTGTAAAATGTTTCACCAGATCTATAGCAACTAGTTGATACCATTGACCTCAGGGTACATGCAGATTGGTTAGGTATCGAAAGTGTTTCCCCTTATACATGGCACGGATAGAGTGGTAGGATGAAAGTTGGTGTAATGGGCCCCACCAGCATGTGATGTGTGTGTGCGTGTGTGACTGTGAAATCACTCCGTCCGTGGAAGTAGAGGGGATTCTAAAGCTCCGATCTGCACCACTGGCACCGAGCAGAGCTACGCACCTGTTTTTGAGACTTTGCACTGTCTAAAGTGAATATTCTATATGGTCTGGTACTTACCCATGTCCCCTACTCTAGAACTCTAAACGACCGGCCCTAAGATTATGGGTAACATCTCCCTCACCCTCAATGTAAACACTTGTGAGTCCAAACAGATAATTTATAATTGTTGGATTAGGGGGGAGTAACCCCCCCCCGGCCGTATTTATTAACATTTAACAAAACAAATTTAGGAAAAAACATTTATACAAAAAACTTTACGCAGAAAGTACAGATACATTTACAGCTACATTTTTCAGTCAGATATTCACGCCTAACCTTAACACAGTCTAATACACAAGACACTCCTGCCGTAAATCTATCAAAAACATGTTATTTACTTTCTGCGTGTCCCCTCTAGAGCCTACGGTAAAGTCAATGACTGGCAGCTCTCCCGGTCCCCATATACTGATAAGTTTGCGCAGGGGGTTACAGCTTATCGGATGGATACTTTCCCCCGGGTCCCCCCTACGCCCTGTGCCTTACATTCCATTACATGGGGGCTGCAGACTTCTGCATAGAAGAAGAAGCGTTGCGGGCCCGCAGCCGGCCCAGGGGGGACCTAAAGGTGAGGAGCAAGAACATGAGACTGTTCTGCTCCCCACTGCCTCTTTTAAGGAGGGGGCCCAGGCCGACCAGCTGAGACCGGTCAGCCTGGACGCCCGCCAAACGTTTCTGCACCGGGCACCTATTGGACTGTCGCGGGGGGAGGAGAGAGGAAAACAGCGCGCGTCACTTGCTGACGCGGCCTCACCCTCCCCCCCTTGCGGATGCTGGGGACGGGTGCGACCACCATAATGGCGGCGCGCCCCATTCGGCCCGCGCCGTTTGCAAACTTGGAAGTTATCTGAGCGAGAGCAGTACAGAGCATACCTTGGAAATAGAGAGAGGCCCTAAGGCTGCAGCTCAAACACTGCGTTAGAGACTTACAGGGGTATATTTACAAAAAACGGCACATTGCGGCTCTGTAAGCAAATTAGCTGCGCCGCACTGCGTCATTTAAAAAATGCAGGGATGCTCTGCCTTTAGAAGAATAGGGCACACCCCTGTGTTTTCCCCTGCACTGGCACTAATAAAAGCTGCCTAGAGCCAACACAGGCACCCTTGCACCATGGTGCAAGGGGGGTTTCTGTGTTGCAGGGATGATTATTTATGTGCTGTGCAGGAAGGGACACCTTCCTACACATAAACAATCTTGAAAGGAGATTTTCTCTTTCTATGTGTGCTGCTGAAAGAGCAAAAACAAGACAAATAAAAGTTTTTCTCTTTGTTGTGCCATTCTAATGCCTACTAGTCAGTGTTATTAGTTTTTGATGCTGCTTCCCAACCTTGTAAATCTGGGGCAGCATCAAAAAGCAATGGGTGTTGCAGAGGAACGCCCACAGCAACACCAAGTGCACACCCCTTTCACACAGATACCTGTAGAAAAGGATACAATATTTACAAATCAACATTAAGCCACACAAAGTGTCTAAACGCTGTTTAGTGAATATGGAGCAGGGCATTGCCCCACCGCAGTGTCCTAAAATGTGACGCTCCGGTGGTGCAATGCCCATGTAAATATGCTCCTTAGACTCATGCATCTGTGATTTAGACAGCGCAATGTCTTAAATAAAAACGGCTGCACAGCCATGCCTGGTTGAGGATATTTAGGGACTTATTTACAAGACTCCTCCACCGCCAGAGCGGCACTTTTTATGACACTCCAGCGATGCAGATTACAAAATCATATCTACAAGGCCATGCAGTGCCACCATGCATGGCATTGGATGGCCTCATGCATATAGAATAAGGCAAGGCAGCGCAAAACACTACCTGCCTTACTCTGCACTCAGGAGGCGTTCCATGGGTTTTGAAGTGGGTTTTTCCACGTGACACCCATGGATTTTGAAACTGCAGCAGATTTGCGAGACCATGTAAATCTGGGAACGTGCCAAATCCTTATGCCTCTCGAGGTGAGGCGTAATAACGAGAAATGTCTTTATTTCTCCTCATTATTTCCTCTTTCTGTGAGTGCTGCATTCTGCATCACACGTAGAAGCTGTAAAACTGCGCTTAGGATTGTTTCTGAGCAGGACGGCGTCCCGTCCTGCACAAAAACAATTCTGCTGACAACACAGGCACCCTTGCACAAAGGTGCAAGGTGCCTGCATTGGCGCTTGGCAGCTAAAAAGGCACCAGCACAAGGAGAGAGGAAATGAATGCACTGTATTGCTTAAAGACGGTGCATTTCTGCCCTTTCACTTTCGCACTGGGCAGTTCAGCAAGATGTCCGTAAATAAGATCCTCTTAAATAAGCCCCTTAATGCTGCTTTTGGAATATGAAATGGAGTAAAGTGAGTATGCCTCAAACGTAGTTTCATATTTCACATTTCAACAATGCAGAAAAAATCTGTTTGAGAAATAAATTATTCCGTAAATTGCAAAACAATTGAGAAAACGGGGCTAGCTGTGGTTCTTGCTGTTGTGCGAATATTTTAATGCAATGAATGATTACACTGTAATTAGCTCCTTTTTCGATTAGTTCCATAAACTAATGGCACATTGTGGAGTATGAGTATATTGTTTGCCATTGTGTGTAGCTAAAGGGAAAGAAGCATTAAATAGGAGATAGCCATGCACTGCACCTTTTTGAGCTGTTGACAAAGGACTTGAATCAAACCTTGGAAGATGGAGGGTGTAGGGAACATTATTTAATTTTCTGTCTCTGGTGGTAACAGACATAAAAAGAACACACCAGACCTTTAATTTTAAATAGTGTGGGTGGTGTGATGGCTTTACTCTGTTGGCCTGCTCTGTCCAGCCTTAAGAGGTAGTTCTCTGTTGATGAACTCAATGTGGCTCTACTCATGCAAAGCTGATGGTCCACCCATCTCTAAATAATGCAGAAGACCATGACTTTCATGGATAGGGTACTCTATTGCATTTGCTGCAGAGTAACTTGTCCAACAAACTCAAAATTAGGCCCTACATAAATAGTTATCATATCACAAAAAACAAGTGTAAATCTTAAATAGAGGGTTTGGTTCTATAGATGTTGAACAGAAGCTAACTCCTGTAGAGACAGCATGTATATGAGGCACACGAAATATGTTTCTAATTTCTTTTCAAACTGGTGTGGTTGTGGAGGAGGAGTGTATCAACTGTTCAGGTTCTCCCCTCAAACAGAGATACACAACAATATTTACAAGAATCGATTGATATCTATAGGTATATAAGTGGAGTCACAAAGAGCCTGCGACATATATTACCTTGTATGCTTCATACACCAAGTGTTCACTAAGTGCAGGTGAGAGACGGAACATTCTTTTTGGAAGGGGTGTGCCTTACTCTGTGATAGTTCATTAGGTTAATTGTTTGTACAAATGAAACCAAATGAACGATTGTGGTTAAAAAATAGAACATATTCCCTCACATTCTGTTTAGTAAATTGGGTATCCATCTTTTATTTACCCAGTTTATGTGAAGGCAAAAAACACAGCATGTCTGCTTGCACAATTCTTGCACAGTGCCAAATTGTGCTCACACAAGTAGTGCATTTTGTGCAAGGGCAGAAATGTCTTGTGAGATCATGTGCAAATGTCACATACAAAATATAGGCTTTTTTGAAAGTTGTATATTCAAAATATCATTTTGATCACTAAGATGCTGAATGAAAACAGAACCATGTTATGTGTGTGTGTGTGTGTGTGTGTACTTGTTTGTTTGAGCATGTGCTTGCATGTGCCTATGTTTGTGGGTGCATGCAGGTGTGCATGTGAGGGAGTCCTCACAGAGAATAATCAAACACTATTAATTATGAAACATTGGGATCCTATATTGTATTCAAACAATTGCTGATCTCAGGCATCACATAGCAACATCATTCAGCAAAACGAGAAGCAAGACATGCAGTAAATTCACAATGCCTATGGTCAGTGCTATGCCAAACGAGACACTTAGAATACAGTAAAAAACCTACACACACTAGGGTACACTATGGGTTAGAGTACCCCTATGATTGGCATGAGCTCCCCTATAAGGCCCTAGTACATAAAAGGGCAGGAGGATTGAAACTACCTTTAAGTACCTAGTATAAAATAGGGCCCGCAAGTTAGAGGCCAGCAGCCCTTTCTGCACTTACACGTGTGCACTGCTGAACCTAAGGTCAGTTTAAAAGTAGCCCTGTATGGCAGGACTGCTTTTAAAATGCAAATTGTGCCCAAACCCATCTTTGGTGCTTGGGGCACTTATAATTGAAAAACTACAATCTTTGACAATATTAGGTACCTCCAGGGTCTCCCCTAGGTGTCCCAGGGGTGTGGGGGGGTGTCAGGCATTTATAAGGAGGACCTTTATAAAAAAGAGGTTTACATGCCCTGGGTTTAGTGAAATTGTACATTTCATTTCCCACATTGTTGTAAAGTGCTTCCCAAAATCGACGTTAGTGCTAGGAGCACTGTGGAGTGAGGATCTGCAATATTGCTACATATTCAGGACCCCTAAAGTATCCCCTAGGTGTCTTAGGGGTGGTGGGTCATGTAGCTATAGGCATGGCCCTTATAAAAGATGTTTTATAAGCCCTGGTGTAGGAAAATGGCGCAAGTCATTTTTCCCATTGCAAACCCCCTGCCACATAGGTTAACATGGCAAGAAGTTATTAACTAATAATTCCTGCTAGAATGGTATTGATAAATCCAACAATATGGTATTGTTGAATTTCTCCTCAAGTTATAAGAATATCTTGCCTGTAAGCCAAAATTCAGCCTTCCAGTGCTCTGCCCTGATTGGTCAGAGTTAAGTGGATTAACCGGGCTCCTTTGATGAGCTGATAAATAACCCCTAGGGTTAGTCAGTTCTTCTGGAATGGCAGGGTTCTGCTACATAGTAATGCCAGAGCATGGGGAGGGGTTGCAAATCATATTCCTCAATGGAAGGAGGAGACAGGCTGAAGAAGTCAGATTCAATTTACACATCTTCTCTTTAAACCCAGCCACACGGTGGGATTAAGAAAGGAATGAGCAGAGGCAAGAGGGAGAGACTATGGAGATTAACCATCCTGGGGGTGTGTTTAGCCCGCTCTTTTATGAATTTTGGAAAAATGGTACTCTCTGGGAGAAAATAGTGCCACAATTTGGAGAATGTGGTCATACCCTGGGGTATTGCTCTGCACCTCATTGTACAGGGGGGCCTCCTGCTTGACCCAGAGAACTTGGAATAAGTATCTGAGAGGGGCAGACCTGGCCAGCCAAGCGGGCAACCCTCAACCGCGAGCTGGCCTGTCGTCCAGGTTCATCCCACTGAAAAGCTCCGGAGGTCCGACTTCCAGAGATTGACTGGGAATAAGCTGAAACTCAAGCGAGCGAAGCCGAGCCACCCACCTTCAACCATGAGCCAGCCTGGATACCTGGTTCATTAAGCTGGAAAGCTCTGGAGGTGGGACTGCGCAGCCCCCTCACCTTTTTCACAAAATTGGTCCTTAGGGATTTGGTCCCTGGACCCTAAATGGGCTAGGGAGGGAGGCCCTACTGCCACTCTCTCACCATGTATATATTAAAAAATAGCAGCTGCAGGATTGCGGCAACATTTGCTAATTTTGTTGCCATTTTTGCCCCAGGACGTGTCCTTCTCGGTCACTCCATGAACCCTAAGGGGGCACGGTATCCCTAACCTGCCTCCTTATATTATTATCTTTTATTAAACTTCATGACAGGGGACTAAGTCCCTGAGTGCTGTAATGGCTGTCAGCAACAATTTTGTTATGTTGCTGGCAGTCAATTAGATTGCTCACTCCCGTGGTAGTCTGACTCTTGCGGCAGCGAGAAGGCATAAGGGAAAAAAGCTCCCTGGGTCCAATCAAAATATTCTATTTTTGAATTGGCGCTCCATATATTTTTAAACCTTAATTTCTCATAAATTATTGAACAGATTTGCACCACATCACAAAAAGCATGCTTTCTCTATCATGATATAGCTTCCTGCCAAAATTAGTGTAATTCCATTTTTTGTGCTAATGCTACCTAAAAAAGTCTGTGGAAAATGTATCCTGGATTTGTGTTTTTGGACTCATTTTTTCTCAGTGTCCGGTTAAAAGGTCGACTCAAAACTGCCCATGCACAAACCAGACAAAAAGGGAGCAGTTTTAGGAAAAGTTTTATGAAGATTCATCAAACGGTGCTGAAGTTATAAGCAAAACAATAAAGAATTTCCTATGGAAATGCTGGCCTAACTTTAACCACCCAGTGGTGACCAACACTGTGTTATAGTTAGCACCTAGTTTCCATAGGAAAAACATTTTCTGACAAGAAAGTTTCCAAAAAAAGTGTCAATGTAGGTTCTCGTTGCCATGGAAAGTTTGGGGATGATCTGTGTAGTGGGGAGCGAGAATTTGGGGTGCGAATTAAGGGTGCGTTTATAATGTTAAATCATATAGGAAACTTTAGCCCACCTACAGCCCAAACTGCTAAACCGACTTACACCAAATTTGTCAGGGAGCTGGATACTGGTTCAAGGAAGTGCCTTTTTCCTATTTGGTGTAAATCTGTTCAGCAGTTTTTGAGGAATTTAAGACAAATATTATAGGGAACAAAGACAAGCTTGTGCAGAGAAATACACTGATCTAATTGGCTATGGACACTTCAACCAGGAAGTGTTGGCAGCCATCTTAGGACTCAGCTTCACTGAGTCCCCCAAAATATAAGTGAAAATGAAGAAAAGGGAACAGAGTAGGAAAAAGTATTTTTTTTTTAAATTAATTGCTGCGAAATCGCGATATTCAGGAATTTGCGTCAAAAAATGTAAAAAAAAGCATGCACCGGATTCCGCGCTTGCTTTAAATAACCCCCGGGTGGGTCAGGTCCGGGGGCATGTAATAAATATAGGAAGGGTCACATGAGCTCCCCTCCTATGGCTTATCAAAGCCCCTGGGACTGCTACTTCCCTGGGGCACTTTTCATTATTTATGAGGGCGGGTCCACTAGACAAACTCGCAGCCACGGGGGACACCACCTTCCTGGGGCTATTTCTTCTGATGTGGGTGGGGGTGCTCGCTGCCCCTCCCTGCCCCAGGGATCACCATCTCCCCGGGCTAATTTGAACAATATGGGGGGCCTCGCAGACTCCCCCTGTCTAGGGGACGACCACCTCCCCAGAGCCCACAGCCCCAGGGACCACCACCTCGCCGCGGCACAAATACACAAATTAAGGGGGCCCGTTGTGGATCCCGGCACGCAGGGACCACCACCCCCCTGGGGCAAATTTGAATGTGGGAGGGGGGCCACGCAGCTCCTCCCCAGGAGCACTAGATTGCCCTGGGAACCACCACCCCACAGGGCCAGCTACAGCAATGTACCGGGGTGCCCACCCCCGGGACATTGCTGTTTACTCTCACATGGGGGAGCACTGCTCCCACCATGCCATATCAAACAGTGTGCTCCACTTTGAGAAAGCTCAAAGCAGAACACACTCTGGGGCAGATTTACAATAGCTGGCGCATCCCTGCATATCAGCAGGGATGCGCCAGTTATTGTGCGCCACAGCTCCGCCACCATGGATGCGCTGCATTTACAATGCGGCTCACCATGGGGCAAAAACAGCACAGATGCGTGACGCGTCTGTGCCGTAAAAGTGGTGCATTGCTGGAGTTGCGTCGCAAGTGCAACGTAGCTCCAGCAATGCTCTGGGGGGCCCTATCTTGCTAATGCTGCGTCAATCCTTATGCCTGCTTCAGGCAGGCGCAGGGTTTTGACGCAGCATGGGCCTAAAAGTGACTGTGTGAAATCTTGTAGATTTCACTCAGCCACTTTTAGGAGGCGTTTCTGCGCCGGAGCGCCCCCCCTGCGCAGGAACGCCTACATGTGGCGCAGGGCTTTAAAACGTGACGCATCTCCCATATGCGTCACGTTGTAAGTACCCCGCACCATGGTGCAGGATTTGTGTCGCCGCTGCGTCCCAAAAGCGACGCAACGGCGGCGTAAATGAGGCGCAAGGGGCTTGTAAATCTGCCCCTATGTTTTTTATACACAGGGAGCTGCATGTCAGCATCTTCCTGGGTGTAGAGAGCAATGCCAGCTCCCAACAGGATGCAGTAGCCGGATGGTACCACAGGGGCATTGGGGCTCCGCCTGCAGTCCCCAAAGAGGTGGCCATGCACCGGGGGATGGGGTCCCCGGGACCAAAGTCGGCCCATGGAGGATAGCCAGGCAGGCCCCCTCGATATAAAAAAACAATATATTAAGGCCTGGCCCCCAAGGGATGGGATCCCCAGGGCCGAAATCAGCCTGGGGAGGGCAGTCCTACTCTTTATTAAAAAAAGAAAAACATTTTAAGGCCTAGACCCAGGGGATGGGGTCCCCAAGGCCAAAATCAGCCTCAGGAGGTGGCCCCCTTGCTTTTTGTAAAGATAAACAAGAGGCGAGACCCAAGGGGTGAGGTGTCCATGGCTGAAAATGGCCTGGGATGGAGGCCACTCCGCACCCTCCCTTTGATTAATAAAATGAATTAATAAAGTCTGGGCCCTGGTGGATGGGGTCCCCGTGTCCAAAATCGGGTCGGGAGGGGAGCCATGTGGACCCTCTTCCTTTTTATTTCATTTAACAATTTAAAATGGTTCAGGCCCTTGGAGTTGGGGTCCCCAGGACCTTAAATGTTTCAGGGAAGGGGGGCCCTGTGGCCCTTCTTCCTAAAATAGGAAGATATCAACAAAAAAAGCCATCAAATCACCCTAGGCCCCACCCCCTTTCTCCAGTACTCTGCAAATTAGCCTCCTGGCACCCTCCTGATTGGGGGATGAAGTCCCCTTGGCTGCTGAGGGTCCTTAAGGGCCAAGATGACCTCCTGTTACCTCCAGTAAGATCCACACACTGGGATTGCTGAGATATAGTTGGAGACTATGCCCCCTTTCTCCACCACCCTGCAAACACGCCTCTCGGTGCACGGCTTGTGGGGAGATGAGGTCCTCTTGCCTCCTGGGAGCCTGTGGACTAAAGTGGACTTTATCCTCGAAGCAGTAGTGTCCCAGGAGATGCGTTTGCAGAGTGGTGGAGAAAGGGGGCATGGCCTCTGACGACCTCGCAGCAATGCAGCTGTGTGGGTCTTACTGGTCGTAACTGGCTGACAGTCAAACAGACCGATAGATAGATTGATAGATAAACAGACAGACTGACAGACAGACAGACAGACAGACAGACAGACAGACAGACAGACAGACAGACAGACAGATAGATAGATAGATAGATAGATAGATAGATAGATAGATAGATAGATAGATAGATAGATAGATAGATAGATAGATAGATAGATAGATAGATAGATAGATAGATAGATAGATAGATAGATAGATAGATAGATAGATAGATAGATAGATAGATAGATAGATAGATAGATAGATAGATAGATAGATAGATACTGGCAAAACACAAATGCTAAAAGGCTGTTATAGTTAAGTGAAAATGACAGTTGAAACTTTTTTTATAAGAACAAAATCACTGAAATTCACTAGTTATACTTATCCCAAGTAACTGTGACTCCTGCCGTAAAGCAAATATAACTCATCCCCATACAATTCATAGTTTTGCCATAAATTATGTCATTTCAGAAGTTGACGCTATGTTATTAATGATGTAATTGAACATGTCATGAGTGATGTGATATGGGAGGTAATTAGCAGTACATGGTGGAGGTGGTCTGTATCACCACTGTGTAGCTGGGTAATTATATTTAGAAACATGCATCCATAGTAGAATATTTTTTTTGGTTTGCTTATAACTTTGGCGCCGTTTAATGAATCTCCACAGAAGTTTCCAAAAAAATGTTCTTCCATCTCAGCTTCTTCCTGGACAATTTCAGAGTGTTTTGTCAAGTTGGGCCATGAAATGGGGAGGTCTCAAAATGCATTTTTAGACACAGCTACAGTCCAAACTCCAGAATGGATTCCCACCAAATTTGGCAGAAAACTAGATCTTGGCACAGAAAGCATGCCACTTTGTGATTTGGTGTAAATTGGTTCTGTAGTTTTTGAGCAATTAAAGTTTAAAAACTTTGGCTACTTTATGTAGTGCAGGATCCTGGGAGCCGACAGATGATGAGAACTGATTGTTTGCCCCATATCAACAATGGTGTGGTAGCAGCCATCTTGGGACACAGGACTCAGTCCAGATCCTAGGTAAAAGGTTTAAAAAAGAGACGAGGAGATAGGGTGTGGATACCTTGCTCCATAGACCTTTGTAAGGGAGGGTCCTAAAGAGAGTCTCCTGGGACTAAAAACATACATTTTTAAAAAGTGTTGCTGTGAATTTGCAATGGATCCGCAAATCCACTGCAATTTGTTTTTTTTGAGATACCAGCACAAATATACCAAATACCATACGGGAGGACCATGGCCCGGGGAGGCAGCACATCAATATGTTTTGGTTGAGGGGGCATGCAACCCATCTTCCTCGGTCTCTATGAGGTCCCAGGGACCCCCTTCCTGTGGACACAACTAAAAAGGGGCAGGGACATGTGACTACCCTCTCAGTACCTTAATGAGGCCTCAGGGGAATTTAATCCCCCAGGGTTAAATAAGAAATAAAGGGAAAGGACTTCACTCGAGCCATGCACTGCTACTTACCCCACATATTACATCACTCATGACATCATCTGTGACATCAATGGTAACATGACTGCAACATCTGAAGTGGCATAATTGATGACAACACTGTGCATGGCAGGGGATCAAGGTATAGTTACTTTTAGGCACCAGTTACAGTTACTTGAGTAAACAGGTGAATTCAGTGGTTTGATTGGTTTAAATTGGTATGTTTTAAATGACATTTTCACCTAACTATAACATCCCTTTAACCTCTGTTTATTTCTTTTAAGTTGTACGTTTTTTTTAATGCAAGATAGGCTTTTAACAGCATACCTAACTATAACAGTTTTTCTTGTTTTTTTCAGTGAATATATCTGTGTAGGAAAATATTTTTTGAACACACGATTATAATCCTCCTTTTCAAATATATGTGCAGTGGGGAGCGGGAATTTGGGGTGCGAATTAAGGGTGCGTTTATAATGTTAAATCATATAGGAAACTTTAGCCCACCTACAGCCCAAACTGCTAAACCGACTTACACCACATTTGTCAGGGAGCTGGATACTGGTTCAAGGAAGTGCCTTTTTCCTATTTGGTGTAAATCTGTTCAGCAGTTTTTGAGGAATTTAAGACAAATATTATAGAGAACAAAGACAAGCTTGTGCAGAGAAATACACTGATCTAATTGGCTATGGACACTTCAACCAGGAAGTGTTGGCAGCCATCTTAGGACTCAGCTTCACTGAGTCCCCCAAAATATAAGTGAAAATGAAGAAAAGGGAACAGAGTAGGAAAAAGTATTTTTTTTTAAATTAATTGCTTCGAAATCGCAATATTCAGGAATTTGCGTCAAAAAATGTAAAAAAAAGCATGCACCGGATTCCGCGCTTGCTTTAAATAACCCCCGGGTGGGTCAGGTCCGGGGGCATGTAATAAATATAGGAAGGTTCACATGAGCTCCCCTCCTATGGCTTATCAAAGCCCCTGGGACTGCTACTTCCCTGGGGCACTTTTCATTATTTATGAGGGCGGGTCCACTAGACAAACTCGCAGCCACGGGGGACACCACCTTCCTGGGGCTATTTCTTCTTATGTGGGTGGGGGTGCTCGCTGCCCCTCCCTGCCCCAGGGATCACCATCTCCCCGGGCTAATTTGAACAATATGGGGGGCCTCGCAGACTCCCCCTGTCTAGGGGGCGACCACCTCCCCAGAGCCCGCAGCCCCAGGGACCACCACCTCGCCGCGGCACAAATACACAAATTAAGGGGGCCCGTTGTGGATCCCGGCACGCAGGGACCACCACCCCCCTGGGGCAAATTTGAATATGGGAGGGGGGCCACGCAGCTCCTCCCCAGGAGCACTAGATTGCCCTGGGAACCACCACCCCACAGGGCCAGCTACAGCAATGTACCGGGGTGCCCACCCCCGGGACATTGCTGTTTACTCTCACATGGGGGAGCACTGCTCCCACCATGCCATATCAAACAGTGTGCTACACTTTGAGAAAGCTCAAAGCAGAACACACTCTGGGGCAGATTTACAATAGCTGGCGCATCCCTGCATATCAGCAGGGATGCGCCAGTTATTGTGTGCCACAGCTCCGCCACCATGGATGCGCTGCATTTACAATGCGGCTCACCATGGGGCAAAAACGGCACAGATGCGTGACGCGTCTGTGCCGTAAAAGTGGCGCATTGCTGGAGTTGCGTCGCAAGCGCAACGTAGCTCCAGCAATGCTCTGGGGGGCCCTATCTTGCTAATGCTGCGTCAATCCTTATGCCTGCTTCAGGCAGGCGCAGGGTTTTGACGCAGCATGGGCCTAAAAGTGACTGTGTGAAATCTTGTAGATTTCACTCAGCCACTTTTAGGAGGCGTTTCTGCGCCGGAACGCCCCCCCTGCGCAGGAACGCCTACATGTGGCGCAGGGCTTTAAAACGTGACGCATCTCCCAGATGCGTCACGTTGTAAGTACCCCGCACCATGGCGCAGGATTTGTGGCGCCGCTGCGTCCCAAAAGAGACGCAACGGCGGCGTAAATGAGGCGCAAGGGGCTTGTAAATCTGCCCCTATGTTTTTTATTCACAGGGAGCTGCATGTCAGCATCTTCCTGGGTGTAGCGAGCAATGCCAGCTCCCAACAGGATGCAGGAGCCGGATGGTACCACAGGGGCATTGAGGCTCCGCCTGCAGTCCCCAACGAGGTGGCCATGCATCGGGGGATGGGGTCCCCGGGACCAAAGTCGGCCCGTGGAGGAGAGCCAGGCAGGCCTCCTCGATATAAAAAAACAATATATTAAGGCCTGGCCCCCAAGGGATGGGATCCCCAGGGCCGAAATCAGCCTGGGGAGGGCAGTCCCACTCTTTATTAAAAAAAGAAAAACATTTTAAGGCCTAGACCCAGGGGATGGGGTCCCCAAGGCCATAATCAGCCTCAGGAGGTGGCCCCCTTGCTTTTGTAAAGATAAACAAGAGGCAAGACCCAAGGGGTGAGGTGTCCATGGCTGAAAATGGCCTGGGATGGGGGCCACTCCGCACCCTCCCTTTGATGAATAAAATGAATTAATAAAGTCTGGGCCCTGGTGGATGGGGTCCCCGTGTCCAAAATCGGGCCGGGAGGGGAGCCATGTGGACCCTCTTCCTTTTTATTTCATTTAACAATTTAAAATGGTTCAGGCCCTTGGAGTTGGGGTCCCCAGGACCTAAAATGTTTCAGGAAAGGGGGGCCCTGTGGCCCTTCTTCCTAAAATAGGAAGATATCAACAAAAAAAGCCATCAAATCACCCTAGGCCCCACCCCCTTTCTCCAGTACTCTGCAAATTAGCCTCCTGGCACCCTCCTGATTGGGGGATGAAGTCCCCTTGGCTGCTGAGGGTCCTTAAGGGCCAAGATGACCTCCTGTTACCTCCAGTAAGATCCACACACTGGGATTGCTGAGATATAGTTGGAGACTATGCCCTCTTTCTCCACCACCCTGCAAACACGCCTCTCGGTGCACTGCTTGTGGGGAGATGAGGTCCTCTTGCCTCCTGGGAGCCTGTGGACTAAAGTGGACTTCATCCTCGAAGCAGTAGTGTCCCAGGAGATGAGTTTGCAGAGTGGTGGAGAAAGGGGGCATGGCCTCTGACGACCTCGCAGCAATGCAGCTGTGTGGGTCTTACTGGTCGTAACTGGCTGACAGTCAAACAGACCGATAGATAGATTGATAGATAAACAGACAGACAGACAGACAGACAGACAGACAGACAGACAGACAGACAGACAGACAGACAGACAGACAGACAGACAGACAGATAGATAGATAGATAGATAGATAGATAGATAGATAGATAGATAGATAGATAGATAGATAGATAGATAGATAGATAGATAGATAGATAGATAGATAGATAGATAGATAGATAGATAGATAGATAGATAGATAGATAGATAGATAGATAGATAGATAGATAGATAGATACTGGCAAACCACAAATGCTAAAAGGCTGTTATAGTTAAGTGAAAATGACAGTTGAAACTTTTTTTATAAGAACAAAATCACTGAAATTCACTAGTTATAGTTATCCCAAGTAACTGTGACTCCTGCCGTAAAGCAAATATAACTCGTCCCCATACAATTCATAGTTTTGCCATAAATTATGTCATTTCAGAAGTTGACGCTATGTTATTAATGATGTAATTGAACATGTCATGAGTGATGTGATATGGGAGGTAATTAGCAGTACATGGTGGAGGTGGTCTGTATCACCACTGTGTAGCTGGGTAATTATATTTAGAAACATGCATCCATAGTAGAATATTTTTTTTGGTTTGCTTATAACTTTGGCGCCGTTTAATGAATCTCCACAGAAGTTTCCAAAAAAATGTTCTTCCATCTCAGCTTCTTCCTGGACAATTTCAGAGTGTTTTGTCAAGTTGGGCCATGAAATGGGGAGGTCTCAAAATGCATTTTTAGACACAGCTACAGTCCAAACTCCAGAATGGATTCCCACCAAATTTGGCAGAAAACTAGATCTTGGCAAAGAAAGCATGCCACTTTGTGATTTGGTGTAAATTGGTTCTGTAGTTTTTGAGCAATTAAAGTTTAAAAACTTTGGCTACTTTATGTAGTGCAGTGTCCTGGGAGCCGACAGATGATGAGAACTGATTGTTTGCCCCATATCAACAATGGTGTGGTAGCAGCCATCTTGGGACACAGGACTCAGTCCAGATCCTAGGTAAAAGGTTTAAAAAAGAGACGAGGAGATAGGGTGTGGATACCTTGCTCCATAGACCTTTGTAAGGGAGGGTCCTAAAGAGAGTCTCCTGGGACTAAAAACATACATTTTTAAAAAGTGTTGCTGTGAATTTGCAATGGATCCGCAAATCCACTGCAATTTGGTTTTTTTGAGATACCAGCGCAAATATACCAAATACCATACGGGAGGACCATGACCCGGGGAGGCAGCACATCAATATGTTTTGGTTGAGGGGGCATGCAACCCATCTTCCTCGGTCTCTATGAGGTCCCAGGGACCCCCTTCCTGTGGACACAAATAAAAAGGGGCAGGGACATGTGACTACCCTCTCAGTACCTTAATGAGGCCTCAGGGGAATTTAATCCCCCAGGGTCAAATAAGAAATAAAGGGAAAGGACTTCACTCGAGCCATGCACTGCTACTTACCCCACATATTACATCACTCATGACATCATCTGTGACATCAATGGTAACATGACTGCAACATCTGAAGTGGCATAATTGATGACAACACTGTGCATGGCAGGGGATCAAGGTATAGTTACATTTAGGCACCAGTTTCAGTTACTTGAGTAAACAGGTGAATTCAGTGGTTTGATTGGTTTAAATTGGTATGTTTTAAATGACATTTTCACCTAACTATAACATCCCTTTAACCTCTGTTTATTTCTTTTAAGTTGTACGTTTTTTTTTAATGCAAGATAGGCTTTTAACAGCATACCTAACTATCACAGTTTTTCTTGTTTTTTTCAGTGAATATATCTGTGGAGGAAAATATTTTTTGAACACACGATTATAATCCTCCTTTTCAAATATATATATATATATATGAAGAGAGAGTTACAACTGTGTGTTGAAAAAGCTTCTAAAAACAATCGAAAATGCAAACAGCCTTTCTTGTATGAAATTTGATACATGTACATCGTGCATCTATCCTTACACCAACCCTGGTTTGGACATTGGACTGTACATTCCATATTGCTCCCTCTCGGATATCGACAACAATTTAATACATAAATATGGATATTTCATATATCAAATGCACTAAGAAAAAACATGCATATGCTTATTTAATTATACACAGGGGGAGACAGTACTCGGAGGTGAAAGTTCGCATTTTAGATAATTATATCCATAGATTCAGAAGAGGGATTGAGCTGAGAATTGTCTTGCCAGCACAAAATTTCACAAACATCAATTTAATCAAAGCACAGCCAGAAAACAAAAATCTGCAGAGTAGAATCATTTAATGTCTGCTATGTCAACGAGGCAAATGATTCGGGCTCCCTTTGAACTTTGAATGCAAAACTTAAAAGCCCAGCAATATTCCAATTTGCATTACGGCTGCCTTCTGGGCAAATCCACCGCACAGTTTAATAATTATCCACACCTGATGAAGAAGCAATTTCCTGTCCGAGTTTAGTCTGCTAAAAATTACCATGGCTGCTCCTTTTTTGCTCCATGTGTGAGAATAATAGGATGCAGTGGAATTACATTATTCCGTTCAAGTGTAGTACATTATACTACTCTAATTGGCATGACAAAACATTGTCTCTTTATGCCACAGGAAAACTCCGCAGGAAGTACAGTTTGCTTTGAAAATGCAAATTTATGTATTATCCGGCAAGGGGAAATTCTAAAGTTTTTCTTTGGATGGATATGGTTTGATAAGTAGAAAGGAAGAGGATAATGAAAAATAGAAGACCGCCGGAAAGGCCATGTTACTAGTTATTCCAATATGTAGCACGTTATCACTATCCAGCATACTGCATGGAGAGCAGGACACTGGAATACGCCTAATCATGCTTTGACTTCAGCAAGCCTGCTGTGATCTCCCTGCACACTGGTCTACATTATGCAGTTGTTAAAAAGAAGCTCACAATAGTGTCAGAGATTTTAATTAAATTTCGATATGGCAAAGCTTGAAAGTAGGGTGTACAACCTGTAGTTATTAAACGGCTAGTAAAAATAACTCTCTAAAAAGCATATTCATCCGATAAGAAAAGGAAGGAGGAGAAAAATGAGCTGGAAAAATCAAGCATGACCAATGGCTCAGTTTGGCAGCCAGGGCCGGCTTTAGTGCTGGCGGCTCCCAGTGGCACAAACTTTTTTGTCACGCACGTATATAACCTCCTCCTTGGATTCCCTCACTACCACCCGGGCAAAAGTGCCCCTCATCTCTCCATAGGACCTCTCTAAAAATCCATTTAATTAATTTTTAAGCACTGGCGAAGGCTGGCTTTACTGTTCCACTCAGCTATCCACAGAAAATACAGATCTGTTCTTTGCAGCAGGCATATTAACCATCTACGCTACTTTATGTCAAAACTGTCACTAGACAAAACACCAGTCTTTCTCTCACTCTAGCAGGAACGTTAATTGCAAGAGTTCTCATGACATTTTCATTGCTTCCTGAAAGCTGGACCACAAGGAACTCTGCAGCAGGTGCTTTTAAATCCTATGTTATTGATAAACACAGTGCACCCCACTGAGGTCAGTGCCCCCGCCTTCCAGGTCAGCGTCCAGTGCGGCCACACCGGTCGCGCCGCCCGAAAGCTGGCCCCGTTGGCAGCAGCACAGCTTGGGTGTCAAACGCAGGCCCACGATTGCCGGTAAAGATCGTAGGGCCTGATTCCTACCTCTGTTCAGTCTTAGCCGCTCATTTAAGGGTCTGCGCATGTCCCTATTCCATGCACAAACTATCATTTGCACCCAAATTGAGATTGTAGCTTCGAATTCACAACACAGGTGTTTACACAGGTTAAACATAGCACAAATCCGGCAACAAACACAGTGTTGGATTGGCTCATTGGCGAATCTTGCATTCTGACACTGCCAGATGGACCAGCTCGAAAGAGCCAGTGTGTGGGTAATTCTTTTTTTATCAATGGGTTGTGAGGAGGGGGGCAAAAAAAGCAATAAAAAACAGCCTACGTACTGATCCTTTGAAGCTGACCCATTTGGAAATGCCAGGTAGGACAGCCCAACAGACCAACAACACTGGGCAAATAGTGTGAGATTGCAAAATTGTTCAGCTTGGAATGGGAAACACATTATTAGCACAGTCTCCTCAGTTCTATAGTTTAAACTCAGAATCATGCTCAAATTATGCATCCAGTAACTATCACACACCTCAGTGTGTACGTTTACTGCCATACAGTGTCTGATAATAGCATGTGGTATTTACAGCACTTCAAAGACGTGAGCATGTAGCTCTAAAAGAAAAAGATGATTTGCTTATTTTATTAAAGGCCAATTCATAATTTGTTCGTTAGTGCAGACATTTGAAATTGTTTAACTGTTCAGCAGAATAATGTTCTCGTATCTAAGTTGCATTCATTTTGTTTCCCTATGCATTGGGTGGCTTTATTATTTAATATTTTGAGAATTGCAAGTCTGATTTTCTGAATTTCATGTTGCTTAGCTCTTCTTCTCAAGCGAGAAAGAAAACCAAATTAGGCAGGTAATTTCTGGAGATTTATCAGATAATGAAGAAGCTTCCCTCTAGAATTTCAAAACAGTCAGAGGAGAACAACTCATATTGTGGCACTTCTGAAATAAAATCTACGGTCCTGTGTCCTAAAATGATGCTAAGACAAAAGGTTCTTCATTATTAGGGTGCTCCCTAAATGTTGATGGGGTCAGTAACAGCAGTTACTGGCCCCATTGAACCTATGCGATTGTGGAAACAGCATAGATCTGATTCATTTCACCTCAAACTTTTGATCTCCAGTCGAAACTCCTGAGGTAAATGAGGAATTATCACAGGAAGTGGACCCACAATTACCAATTTCTCAGGTAGTTACTCTTTTTTCAAGAGAACCTCAGGCATTATAGTATTGGTAACTCTGGGGGAGGGGTGTTTATTTAACTGGGCCATAATCCAGGCCACTGAGGGGAGGGACATAATGTTGAAAGGTGTCTTTTAGAGGAGAGATCAGTATGCCATAGTGTTGGTGAGAAAAGGCTGAGACAACGCTCACTATGTTGAAGTCTTAGGAAAGCGAAAGGAAGGACACTGTTAAAGAAAAGATACACTGACACAACACTGATGGGAGAAAGATCATTCTATTGGAGCAGAAACGAGTTGGATGCAAGTCAATGCTATTGTAAGAGAGGTGATACACACACACACTTTTCATACCAACACTGTTTAGATGGTCATGAAGAAACATGCAAAAACTTGCACTGATATGTTTGAAAGTATCTAAAGTTGCTGTTTTTATAACATGTTTCTTGAAAGACGACCATCCTTTTGTGTTTGAAGGCCTACTTTTATCATTCATTTGCTGTTGAATGATTTTGGATACTCCCACAAATGTCATGTTTCATTTTTCATCTTTTAAATGTCTCTTTTTGGGGGAAACATGCATGGAGTGTTTTACAGATGAACACATTTGCTCATTTTTGGTAAAAAAGTAATTAAAATGAGGAATCAGCCAATATCCCCCAGGTGTTTGGGCAGAATATTGGATAAAAAATATGGTGTGGACAAAATATTATGTCAAGAATATTGAGGTAAGTTTCTATAGGCAAGCAAAGTTTTACTACATGCAACTCCACATATATGTCCCTTGACGATATATATATCTTCAACGTACATAGATGTGAAGTTAAGAATAGTAAATCTATACTTACTTATTTTCACTTCCTTTCTCAATATTTTGGTCCTTGATATTTTGACATGATATGTGGTCCACAAAATATTTTTGGTTTCATTATTCTGTCATGATTCATGATGTTCTGTGATGATCCCACCGCCCATTAACTCTGAAATATGAAACATAATTGAAACACAATTTTCCCCCAAGTGTCATGTGTTTTTCTCCTGGAAATTAGCAGTAGCATCAGTACTCGTCCCTAAATTAGGGGACAGATTTATGAGAGGCGTGTGTCACGGTTGCACGCAAAGTGGTACATGTGTGACCCAAGTCCCTAAGTCAGATTTATGATGCCACCGTATTCCGCTTTGAGTGGCTTCAAAAATCTGGAGTAAGACAACGCAGGGCAAATCGCTGCGTTGCCTTGCCCTGAGCCCGGTAGTCGTTCCATGGGTGTTGGGGTGGGTGTTCCCAGGCAATTCCCATGGTTTTTGATGCATTCAGATCTACAAGAACTTATAAACCTCGGAATGTACCAAAATCTTACGCCTCAGCAGGTGAGGCATAGCAAGTAGAAATATCTTTATTTCTCCTCATTTCTTCCTATTTCTACATGTGCTGCATTCTGCAGCACATATATAAAGAGGAAAAAGCCTCTTAGAATTGTATTTGTGCAGGAAGATGCCCCTTCCTGCAAAAAAACAATGCTGCTTACAACACAGGCACCCGTGCACCATGGTGCAAGGGTGCCTGCATTGGCACAATGCTGCCAAAATGGTGCCAGCACAGGGGCAAAGGACAGGAATGCATCCTATTGGATACATTTGATGCATTCCTTCCCTTTCCTTGTGACATAGGGCAGTGCAGCAAGGTGACTTTCTGTGCTACCTTGCGCCACAATTCTCATAAATATGGCCATAGGTTTTTTTCAATATAACACTCTATACAGTTATATTTATATTAGGGCTCGGTGGAATTTGATTACAGGGATTTCCACAAAAATACAATAAATTCTGCCAGATTCTGAGGAATTCCATAATGGGGTGGCATGGTTATTTGGCTCTATTTTCTTAGCGTAAAATCACCCTCATGTCCAAAAATGGATGCAAGGATGCCTTTAGTGATAAGAAATAGTGTTGCCAAATACAAAATGCACTACCCGCCAATCGGGTGTCAGTTGGTCCCATGACCAATGAGGCGTCGGGCGGAAGCGATTCTGCCCGACATCATAATGGCTATGGCCTATGTGCCATTGTTGAGTGTTCAGGCATGTGTATGTCTTGGTATCTTTTAGAGGCAGGTGGTGTATCACTGCTGACTTTTTTAGTTCTTGCAATTACATTTTTTTATTTGAGCATAGGTGATGTTGAGGGGCTAGGGGTAGTATATCTTTAAAGATTTTGCTTGTGGGTTGCTGGAAGCTAGTACGTGCTTTTCTTACATGCTACAATACATCTCTTACATCTATTTCTGTTACATTCAGGGTGATTAGGCTCTCTTACACTCATTATAACTTTTGTAGTTGCCCTCCCATAGCATGCATTAGAATAATATTAGTACATTTCCAGTTTATAGTTTCTGTTGATGCAGTTTCTGGACTATGGGTGTAGCCCATGTGATTTAGTAACTGCTTTCCTTTCTGCAAAGTGATATATGTTGCAAGTTCTGTTATTGTATCTGAACAAAGTGTAGTATTATAAATATGAACAATATTTTAAAATGTGTATATTTATAATTTAGATTTAAAAGTATGCAATCACTTCTATTTTGTATTGTTACATGTAGATTGTTTATGCATGTTTCTCATGATTATTTAAGTTTTTCTGTTGGGGATGTTATTATGTGTAGCAGGTGCTTTTTTTGTTGGATGGAGATTATACCATTGTATTAATGTATGAATACTGGCTTTCTTTAACTTTTTGATGGTTTTTGACAGTTTTTAATTTAAGGCAGTTTATTGATGCTTCTAGGTGTGGGTTTTTCTTTTAGGAAGACTATGCAAAAAGATAGATTTATGAATTATTTTTTAAATACTTGTTTATGTTTAACAACAATTACGTTTTCATGTAAATATGAGTTTCACTTACTTGGTTACGTAGTTGCTGAAATGTATTTTTTTATCCGTAACGGTTTGGTAAAAAACATCAGGCATGCGTTTGTCAGTTTTGAAGTAGTTATTTATTTAAATTAGTGTGCCATTTATATTGTTGACTGAGTTGTTAATTTGATTTTATTGGTTAAACTTGTTTACAGTTTTATTTCATTAGGTGGTTTAGTTTTAGATTGAATTTTTGTATTTGTTGTGACTGTGAAAGGTAAATGCAAATGTATATATTATTTTTGAAGTATATTATATTGTTTGCTACTTTTGTATATATATATATATTTAATTATATATGTATATCTATGTGTATACATATATGTGTGTCAAAAAAGGGTTGCCGTTTTCGTGAGTCGCACTCGCAGGGTGAATATATGTGTGTATACATATTCACTGAAAAAACCATAGGTTTCGGGGACGTTATAGTTAGTTGGACATTTGACTCATATAAAACCAGAGAAATTTGCCTGTTATAGTTAGTTGAGCTAACTATAACTCGCACGCCTGCAATGCACTGCTGTTGACATCACACATTACATCACTCATAATATGGTCAGTGACATCACTCATGACATCACTGATGACATCTCAAATGACATCACTGATGACATCACTGATTACATCATCCAGTGAATGTGTGTTTCTGTAAAGTTTAAATATTTTTCATATATATCCATGCCAAGGTCTATTCAAGAATAAGTCAATGTAAAAGTACCTGAATCCATTATTTAGTAGATGCATGACTGACTCTATAAGCCACTGATTGAATGCATGTTAAAGAATGCATGGATTAGTGACTAGACTGTGTGAATGTCTCTCTTAGTCTCTCACTTGGTGTGTAAGCAGGTGCATGGCTTGGTGAGTAGCTACATCAGTGTGTATATGTGTTTTTCATTAATTGTATGAGTATCTGTATGGGGGTCTGACTGTCTATGTGGGTGTGTGGGTGGTGTCTGACTCTGTGCATACATGTCTGAATGGCCGTTTCACTGGTTCTATAGATTCAAAAGTGCATCTCAGTAGGCCTGGGCTAAATTTCCGTTCCGCTCGCGGAAATTGCGATAATTTGACATTTTCGCGTTCCGCGGAGAGCGCGAAAATGTCAAAATTTCCGCATTCCGCAGCTTAGCGATAATTTGGTTCTTGCTCGCACTGTAAAATTATACATTCTCGCGTGCGCGCGATCGCCTTACCTGAATCCCCGCGTTCGCCGACAAGTTTTCCCGATCCGGTCGCGTTCTCCACGAGATGTTGGATTGTTAGTAGCCATTTGCGCTGTCTCGCGACAGTTCGCGCCCGCAGTAACGTCATGCGTCGCGCGATGACGTCTTTCTTCTCGCGATCATGCACCGCGAGAAGAGTGAAAACAAGATGGCCGCGCCCGCAAGCAACTGCATGGGTAAGTTGGCGAGCCGCGAACACGCAGAAAATACGCAGAAAATACCGCGAACGGGCGGGAAAAAAACTTCCGCATCTTCGCGATATTTCCGCATGTTTGCGGAGATTTTAAACATTTTCGCGATAATTCCGCCCACCCCTACATCTCAGAAGGGCTGTATAGATAGCTGACTGTGTGAACAGGTGTGTTCATTAGTGAATTTATGTCTCAGTTGTATATATGTGAGTATCTATATATGTTTTTACACAATATATGTGAATGTTGGGGTGTATAATTGACTACGTGAAAGACAGTGATTGCAAGAGTGTCTACATACACAAATGTGTACATGTATTAGTGATTGTATAAGAGAGTAAGTATGTGATAGTATCTATATAAATAAGGAAAGTGGTGTGTGTATAAATAAGGCAGGTGTTGTGTATACATCTGCATAGTTGAGTACATGGGTGTATGATTGATTTTTGGCATGACTGAATAGATGTGTGAGTAACTCTATGGATCAGTAGCACTGTGTAAATGTATATATACGTGTATGAGTGGATATTATACAGATGTAATGATAAGTGACTCCATGTATGAGTGACTGTATCAGTGTATATCTGGCTCACAATATATAGATAGGAATCAGTGGATGGATGCTTTGATTACGACACAGACAGTGATTCAGGACACTTTGTTTCCCTTTTAGAACTTTGAATGTTTCACTAACGGCAGCGGCCCACGTGGGTTGTTAAACCACACTACCAGTCCCATAATGCTTTGCCAGCTTTTGCTATGTATTGCTGTCAGAAGGAAATGAAATAAAAGAGGGGATGCACTGGTAATGTTGCGCTGGCCATTTTTGAAACACAAGCTGCTCATGAGGAAGGGCGTTGGCCCGAAACGCGTCGAGCGGCAGAGAGGAGTGGGGGCTGCGTCCTGATATCTGCCTGTGGGTGAGCGGATGCCTTCAAGCGAGTGCTTGTCTGCCTAGGGGCGAACCCTTTTCTTCTAATATTTGTGGCCTGCCCGGTCATGGACGAGCACCACCGCGGAACCATAGCGGAGCCGGTGCTGTCTTTCTACAGTGCGAACGGCGCTGGAGGTGCTTTGATTACGACACAGACAGTGATTCAGGACACTTTGTTTCCCTTTTAGAACTTTGAATGTTTCACTAACGGCAGCGGCCCACGTGGGTTGTTAAACCACACTACCAGTCCCATAATGCTTTGCCAGCTTTTGCTATGTATTGCTGTCAGAAGGAAATGAAATAAAAGAGGGGATGCACTGGTAATGTTGCGCTGGCCATTTTTGAAACACAAGCTGCTCATGAGGAAGGGCGTTGGCCCGAAACGCGTCGAGCGGCAGAGAGGAGTGGGGGCTGCGTCCTGATATCTGCCTGTGGGTGAGCGGATGCCTTCAAGCGAGTGCTTGTCTGCCTAGGGGCGAACCCTTTTCTTCTAATATTTGTGGCCTGCCCGGTCATGGACGAGCACCACCGCGGAACCATAGCGGAGCCGGTGCTGTCTTTCTACAGTGCGAACGGCGCTGGAGGTGCTTTGATTACGACACAGACAGTGATTCAGGACACTTTGTTTCCCTTTTAGAACTTTGAATGTTTCACTAACGGCAGCGGCCCACGTGGGTTGTTAAACCACACTACCAGTCCCATAATGCTTTGCCAGCTTTTGCTATGTATTGCTGTCAGAAGGAAATGAAATAAAAGAGGGGATGCACTGGTAATGTTGCGCTGGCCATTTTTGAAACACAAGCTGCTCATGAGGAAGGGCGTTGGCCCGAAACGCGTCGAGCGGCAGAGAGGAGTGGGGGCTGCGTCCTGATATCTGCCTGTGGGTGAGCGGATGCCTTCAAGCGAGTGCTTGTCTGCCTAGGGGCGAACCCTTTTCTTCTAATATGTGAGTATCTATATATGTTTTTACACAATATATGTGAATGTTGGGGTGTATAATTGACTACGTGAAAGACAGTGATTGCAAGAGTGTCTACATACACAAATGTGTACATGTATTAGTGATTGTATAAGAGAGTAAGTATGTGATAGTATCTATATAAATAAGGAAAGTGGTGTGTGTATAAATAAGGCAGGTGTTGTGTATACATCTGCATAGTTGAGTACATGGGTGTATGATTGATTTTTGGCATGACTGAATAGATGTGTGAGTAACTCTATGGATCAGTAGCACTGTGTAAATGTATATATACGTGTATGAGTGGATATTATACAGATGTAATGATAAGTGACTCCATGTATGAGTGACTGTATCAGTGTATATCTGGCTCACAATATATAGATAGGAATCAGTGGATGGATATCTAGTATCTGGTATTGGTGTGTCTATGCTTTTCAAAACGGTAGTCTGTATTTTAGAGTGTGTCTATCAAAGGTTATATTACAGTGTGAAGTGGTGTTTCAGACTATCACATGGATGATGTCATCAGTGATGTCATCAGTGATATCATTTGAGATGTCATCAGTGATGTCATGAGTGATGTCATTGACCATGTCATGAGTGATGTAATATGTGACGTCATCAGCGGTGCATTGCAGGCGTGTGAGTTATAGTTAGCTCAACTAACTATAACAGGCGAATTTCTCTGGTTTTATATGAGTCAAATGTCCAGCTAACTATAACGTCCCTGAAACCTATGGTTTTTGCAGTGAATTTCCTAGGTGTTTTAAATGCTAATTCCTAACTATAACGTCTGTAAAACCTATGGTTTTTTTAGTGAATTTCGAAGGTTTTTTAAATGTTAATTTCATATTTTAATATTTATAAAACCTATATTTTTTCAAATTGTTTTTAATATTTTCCAACTCTAGCATCCTTTTTTTAAACTTTACAAATTATGTAATCTTTTATATTTTCCCCACAAAATATGTATATCTGTTTTTTTTTAGAAAACTACAGTCCCGTACCGGTAGTGTACCAAGCTCGATCAACATGCGAATCCTATCCACCACATTTAAATGATGCGCATTTCGTATCCGATGGATTTGTGGCACCGCGTCCCGCATAACAACTTGTACATATGAGGTTGCGCCAGCTGCTACTTTGGTATGCGACAGGTACGCACTACCAAGCCGCGTGTCACGTCATGTACGTATAGGGTTGCACCCGCTGCATGTTGCGGTTGCACGCTGCCATGCCCTGTGTTAAGTCATAGACGTACGATGTCGCACTGCATACGCCATTCCCTCATTTTTTTTGTCTCAAAACTATATCTAAAAAACTTTAAAGTGTATATGAGAGCAAGCGATAATTAAAAATATTTTAAACAGTTATATATTTCTAACTCTAATAAACTTATATTATAATAAATATATTTTCTCAAAATCACATCGGGTGCGGTCTCATTGCGCACTGGCTGCCCGATTGACATGCACCTATAAAAAAAAAAGCATTTCATTAGTTCATAACATTTCCCATTGTAACAGTTTGAAAACACCACCCATTTTAGTCAATATCTGTACTGCATTTCATGAGACACACCTCTTCTGCTTAGAGAGCTTTGTTCAAAACTTTTTGCAATATACACATATCTTACACTACACACAACATGCACCCATCATTTTCATTAATATTCATGCTCTGTAAAGTAGCCTTCCACCTATGATACCCATATACCTAAAAGTTACATTACCGAAATATTTTCCAATACCACAGGTAACATGGTTCAATAGGCTGTCCACAACACAACGCAATACAGTACGGCCCAGAGACAGTATCATGCATAGATAATGAACACACGGACACAGATAGATAGTAGAAGTGGATACGGGCAAGTACGCTCAACTCCTTTTTATTACCATGGTGACATGTCCAGTGACGTCTGTGCTGGCTGTTTGGGCAGTAAGTCTAAACCAGCCTTCAGACATTGGTTGCTGCTAGCATCAACTACAACAGTAATCATTGGATCACACACAGAGATTCAAAATTAAAAGAATCAATAATTTATGCTGCAGTAAGGTAGGGACAGTAGATGTGAAATAATACAGAAATAATTCCATCGTAAAAGAACAACAACTTGTGGTATACTGACACACAATCAATAGATCTGAAATATTACACAAAAAGATTATATCATAAACACTTCATCAGTTCTAGTGCACTCACATAACCACATCAAAAGCATTTAACATGTGCACAGCCACCGATAATGCGTGCTGTAGACAGGCCATACTAGGAGCATTATCTGTTGCCATCAACACTGCATCATCTGCAACACCAACTCAATCTGAATTATGAACACTGCTGTCTACAGTGTAGGCCTTAGAGAGTGGTCACAAAGGACCCACAGATACGTAAAGTGACTTCACCTACCCAGTTTGTCGTTAGCGAAGCAACAAAGAAGAGTCTGCAAAGCCTGCAATGATACATATGCATGGTGCAGACAGTACACACTGGAGCAATGTCTTTTCCTATAGGACTACCTCATCTACAATAGCGACTCAATCTCAATTGTGAACACTGCTGTCTGCAGTGTAGGCCAGAGTGAGCGGTCGCAAGGGCCAACAGCCACATGGCATTCACTTGAGCTCTACAGTTTGCAATACACAAACCAAAAAAAAACGTGTGCAGAACCTGCAATGATGCAAATGAGTGGTGCAGACAGAGCGCACTGGAGCAATATCATTTCCTACAGAACTACCTAATCTACAATAGCGACTCCATCTGTATTCTGAACACTGCTGTCTGCAGTGTAGGCCAGAGAGAGCAGTCAGCGAGAGCCCACACCCACCTGGCATTCACTTGAGCGCTACAGTTTGCAATACACGAAGAAAGAAAACGTGTGCAGATCCTGCAATGATGCATATCAGTGGTGCAGATAGAGCGCACTGGAGCAATGTCTTTTCCTAAAGGACTGCATCATCTATAATACCGACTCAATTTCAAATTTGGACACTGAAGTCTGCAGTATAGGCCAGAGAGAGCATTCAGCAAGGGCCCACAGCCACGTGGCATTGACTTGACCTCTACAGTTTGCAATACACGAAGCAAAAAAAATGTGTGCGGAGCCTGCAATGATGCATATCAGTGGTGCAGACAGAGCGCACTGGAGCAATGTATTTTCCTACAGGGCTGCATCATCTATAATACCGACTCAATGTCAAATGTGGACACTGAAGTCTGCAGTATAGGCCAGAGAGAGCGGTCAGCAAGGGTCCACAGCCACGTGGCATTGACTTGAGCTCTACGGTTTGCAATACACGAAGCAAAAAAAACGTGTGCAGAGCCCGCAATGATGCGTATGAGTAGTGCAGACAGAGCACACTACAGCAATCTCTTCTCTTACAGGACTGCATCATCTACAATAGCAACTCGATCTGAATTGTGAACACTACTGTCTGCATTATTAATTAAAAGTAGTACTCACACACACAACCATCAATACTTTTTCTCACTCCCTCTTTACAAAATAAAACAACATAAATTACAGAGAACTCTACAATGAATTAAGCCTGGGCTAAAATTCCGTTCCGCTCGCGGAAATTGCGATAATTTGACATTTTCGCATTCCGCGGAGAGCGCGAAAATGTCAAAATTTCCGCAATCCGCATTTTACCGGAAATTTTTTGCTTGCTAGCGCTGTAAAATAATACATTCTAGCGTGCGCGCGATCGCCTTACCTGAATCCCCGCGTTCGCCGACAAGATTTCCCGATCCGGTCGCGTTCTCCACGAGATGTTGGATTGTTGGTAGCCTTTTGCGCTGTCTCGCGACAGTTCGTGGCCGCAGTAACGTCATTCGTCGCGAGATCACGTCTTTCTTCTCGTGATCATGTACTGCGAGACAAGTGAAAACAAGATGGCCGCGCCCACGAGCAACCGCATGGGTAAATTGGCGAGCCGCGACCACGCAGAAAATACCGCGAACGGGCGGGAAAAAAACTTCAGCATCTTCGCGATATTTCCGCGTGTTTGCGGAGATTTTTAACATTTTTGCGATAATTTGCGAAAGTGAATTTCGCAAATTCCGCCCACCCTTACAATGAATACATCAAAACAATTCGAATTGGGATTTCATCTCTCCACAGTCCACACTATTCACTGTTCCTTTGGACTTCCAAGATACATTTGGTCATTTCACTAAACCTATAACTGATATAAAAAAACTTCTTGGAGCAAGTATACTAAAACAATATTGTGTATGTTTCAATAGACGTTCTAATTACTTAACTACTGGATTCTGTAATTAAACAATCACCACGCAATCTAAATTGTGACCCTGCGAACTGCAGTCTACACCAAATCCAGTGGTCATTCACAACTCACAGCCACATACCGTTGGATTCGGAAGCACGGAGTTGGTTGCACCTGATCAGAGGGGGGTACATAAAAATCATCACAGAATTTAACTTATGACATCCTCAATCATAGAATCAAGACCCCATTTCACTGTTTGCACCTGCTGTACCACAGTATACTCCACGACTACTGATCTAAGAGAGCACCTTCATCTCCACTCTCAAATGCAGTTCTAATATCGTTCATTGTGGAGTCAACACACCGTTCTACTTTTGGAACCTGGAGTTGGTTGCAGCTGGTAGAAGGGAATACCACCATCTCCACTCTCAGATACAGTTCTAACATCATCCATTGTGGGATAAACACACTATTCCACTGTTGAGACCTAGAGTTGCTTGCACTTCATCAGAGGGGGTACACAGAAATCATCACAAACTGTAACTTCTAACATCCTGAATCATATAATTAACACCACATTTCACTGTTTGGACCTGCTCTACTGCAGTGTATTCCATCAATACCAGTCAACTAGCCCCAATAACCATGTGCAGCACTTAACTACAGAAACACAGAATCTGATGCACCTCAACAGATGGAGTTCTGTGAAAAACCAGCAACAGGTAATATCGGACATCGTCCATTGTGTGATCAAGACACCATTCCACTGTTGGTACCTAGAGTTGGTTGTGCCTCATCAGAAGCTATACACAAAAATCATCACACACTTTAACTTCTGACATCCTCAATCATAGAATTAAGACCTCGTTTCACTGTTCAAACATGCTGTACTGCTGTGTACTCCAGCAACTACAATAAACCATGCCTAATAATCATGTGCAGCAGGTAACTACAGAAGCACAGAGTCTAATCTACCTCAACGGAAGGAGTTCTGTAAAAATTAAGCAGAATGCAATATCGGACATCTTCCATTGTGGAATCAAGACAACGTTCCACTGTTGAAACCTGGAGTTGGTTCCACCTGGTCAAAGGGAGTACCTTCATCTCCACTCTCAGATACAGTTCTAACATCATCCATTATGGCATCAAGACACCGTTCCACTGTTGGGACCCAGAGTTGGTTGCAGCTGGTCAAAGGGAGTACCTCCATCTCCACTCACAGATGCAGTTCTAACATCGTCCATTGTGGGATCAAGACACCGTTCCACTGTTCGGACCTAGAGTTGGTTGCACCTGATCGGAAGGGGTACCTTCATCTCCACTCTCAGATGCAGTTCTAACATCATCCATTGTGATATCAAGACACCGTTCCACTGTTCGGACCTGCTGTACCGCAGTGTACTCCACCGACTGCAGTCAGCCAACCCAAATAATCATGTGCAGCAGTTAGCTACAGAAGCACAGAGTCTGATGCACCTCAACAGAGGGAGTTCCCTGAAAACTCAATACCAGGTAATATCGGACATTGTCCATTCTGGGATCAAGACACCGTTCCACTGTTGGGACCCAGAGTTGATTGCACCTGGTCGGAGGGGGTACACAGAAATCATCACAGACTTTAACTTCTGACATCCTCAATCATAGAATCAAGACCCCGTTTCATTGTTTGGACCTGCTGTACGGCGCTATAGTCCAGCAACTACAGTCAACAAAGCCCAATATCCTGTACAGCAGTTAGCTACGGAAGCACAGCGTGTGATGCACGGAGGGAGTTCTCCGAAAACTCAGCAGCAGGTAATATCGGACATCGTCCATTATGGGATCAAGACACCGTTCCACTTTGGGACCCAGATTTGATTGCGGCTGGTCGAAGGGAGTACCTTCATCTCCACTCTCAGATGTAGTTCTAACATCGTCCACTATGGTATCAAAACACCGTTCCACTGTCGGTACCTGTCGGACTACTGTGTTACTATTATACAGAGCACTCCACACTCCTGGGCGGTAGACAGCATTAATCTCAGGAGCCTTCCGAGCTCGCAGACCTCGGCCCAGGTCCTTCCGCCGGCACGTGGTCGGCCCTCTTTCACATACAGCGGTGTCGAAAGGTGAACTGTGGGGCATATATGCGTCACAGCGACCAAGACATTTTCTGAGTACCAGCAGGCTGAGAGCATCATTCACGCACCCACCTTCCCTCACAGCATCAGCCTCGTGGCAGTGTAAGCTGTGCAGAGCTGGCAGACACGTTCGCCAATCCAGAAGAGAACGACACAAACTAACTCCCAAACTTCAACCTGGCCTTCAATTCCTAGTTTGAAAACACATTTCAAGAAACAAACCAAACTAAAAGCACCTTTGTTCAGAACAGAAGTCTCCCTCACTTCTGCAAAAAAAATGTATCGACTGCAGATACCACAAACTTCAAATAAAATACACTCCCTTTTAAATACGAACCGCCAATTGCACTTTATGAATTGTTACACAATTTTCAACACATGTCACACTCAAGGTCTGGCACACTTTTTTAATATGGTCTCCTACAGCCTTCTAACACGCTTTCAAACTGTTCTTCTTTTAATACCAGACTACATTCAGACATCATTTCGATCATCTCTGGAATAACAGGAACAGTGCCCATAATTCTCACCCTCTTTGCGGCCATCCTGCTACTAATTCTACTTCTAGAAATGGCTACGCTCTCTATGGTAACATCTATGTCTGACAGAATACGCCTCTACGCCAAGCTACATCAATAATGTAAAAAAACGGAAAAACTTTTCGACTGCCTGCCTCTATCTATTATCGGAGCTAGCTACAACATAACATTTATCTACACTTATGCAATATGCGTACAACCATCGTTTGATTGCAAAAGTTGCCTTTCGACTGGCGAATGGATGTATGCCTTGCCAACATCTCAACAATCGCTCCAGATATCCAGCAGGTATCTTGAAAACCATGAACGTGATTGTTCTGGCAGCGGAGCAATGGCGAATGCAATGCAAAAAGGAATCGCAGCGCAATGGGATTCCTGCGCAGCCGCAAAAGATCTCCTGCAATGTGCGACCTTTCACAACATCGCAGATTGCTTGCCCATTCAAATTACCGCTCCAACATTCGAGGAACATTACTGTCCCTTCGAGGATGTGAATTTGATCGCTTCGTTTTTCTCACACCATGGCAACAATAGCTTCTTGGAACATTACGCATCTCAAGCAGCTGAAGAACTTCTGGACTGGAATCTCCAAGACTTGTAAGAAACTCACATTTATTCCTGAATGGATTTTTTTCCATCTTTTTTTACTTTTTCCTATAAACTTTTTATGATACACTTCAATCCTACTACTTTGATATAATATCTTTCTAAGTATACTCAGGCATTTGAACTCTATCCTCATTATTCCCCCTTTCGTCTCCAGTCTAACCCGGAATCGGTGATGTATGGCCTATGCAAATACGCTATTTACTTCCAAAATTAACCTAAACCCGACACCCATTTAGAAACCACGTTTATTCTTTGTGCACACACCTCTCTGCCTGCCTGTTATTCACAAAGCCCTTTCACACAATTTTACTCAAAGTCAGCCTCTGCTCAGAACCTCACGATAAAAATGTAAAAAGATGACTTTGTTTAGGAACTGGTTGGCACAGTGTGGTAATCATAAACTACCTTTATTTTCATTATACAATGTATTTATTCATGTCTAATAGCTATTCTGTAGGTCACATAGAACTGTAACATATAATGTGCAATTCACTGATGCAGGAGCTTCGAATTGACTACAGCAGAAGCAATTGGAGTTTGTCTAAGCTCGATGCCTTAGCTCTCTACACAAGAATGTTTTTTTGAAACAGCTGAAGACAATAATGTACGGTTTGACTACAAAGGTACCGAATGTGCTTCTCAGAAGCGAAATGTTTGTATTCATCCTCAAAGTTCCAATGTGGATAGAACTAGTACCAATTCTGACACGCACCACATTGAATCTACTGTACAACAGGTTGCTAACTATTCTACTGTTGTTAATTTTCTGTTACAAAAAAGCACTGCCAAGGTACATAAAAAGTTTGATAACTACATTTTGCAATTTCTTTTTTATTTATTTATTTTCTTAAATTATACATGTGGTAATCGTATCCTACCTTAATTTTCTTTATAGAATGTAGATTCATTCAAGTGTAATAGCTATTGTTTATTTCACATGCAACTGTAACATGTAATATACAATTCACTGATGCCGGAGCTTACGTGTGAATACAGCAGAAATGGTTCCATTTTGCATCAGCTGGCTACCCTAGCTCTTGCACCAGTGGGTCCAATTATGGCACTGCAATAAAGACAATTTCTATATAATTTTCAAACTCCATCCCTTTATTACACATAACCACTTTCTTAGACACAACTCATTTTACCATTTTCCTTCTCTGGCATTGCAACATTCTGCATTATATTCTTCACGACTATTTCTTTATTCCTGCTTCCTAAAACACTACATTCCACTCTTCAGACCAATAGGGATGATGAGTTTGTTTCACACTCCCTGTATAGAATAAACGCACACTAACACTACTTAGACAGGTATGCTACAGTGGCCAGTATCCTACAGCGTCCACAGCACATCACTTCACAGCAATAAACTCACGACTTACACTCAGAGTTTCATCCCCGAGTCTTCATACCGATACCACTAAGTACTTTGCTTCCCACTCCCGCTATACTCTAAACGCATACTAACACCACCTGCACAGATATGCTACAGCGCCCACTATGCTACAGTGCCCAGAGCGCATCACTTTACAGCACTCAGCTCACAGTTTAGATGCACAGTTTCATCCCAGACTGTACCGGCACCTCAACTCAGCACCATCTCACAGTGGGCAAAACAGCACTTTCACACCAGTAGGCATACATAATTTGCTTCACACTCCCTCTATAGCACACCTTACCCATCCTACAAACCTCACCGCGCTCCTACTCTCCTCTTTCCCACTTTTTTCTCCCTTTTTTCCCCTTACTCGCTTCAACGGAATCACAAAATGGCGGCCAACACTTCCTAGTTGCAACCTCTCGCACCGCTCGCAGCCAATCACCAGCAAGCTCGTATTCGTAATGCCTCAGCCAATCAGATGGCAGAATTCCCAAATATCGATATCTGTAAATTTTGAT
Organism: Triturus cristatus; assembly: GCF_964204655.1. Taxonomy (NCBI): domain Eukaryota; kingdom Metazoa; phylum Chordata; class Amphibia; order Caudata; family Salamandridae; genus Triturus; species Triturus cristatus. Next base: position 225,181,825 of record NC_140584.1, read on the forward strand.
ATTTCTCAAAAACGACTGCATGGATTTACACCAAATAAACAAAAGCGTGCTTTCTAGACCAAGACCCTTCTTCCTGCCAAATTTGGGGTAATTCCATTCACCTGTTCGACCTGTAGCCTTGTCTAAAGTTTCCAATGGAAATTAACATTAAAAAAACACGTTTTGGGACCCTCTTTTTCTCTTCCCCCCTTGACGAATGACCCCCAAACTTTCAACATTGGCGCTGATCTCAACAAAGAATTAGTTTTGAAAATTTCACAAAGTTTCAGCAATCGGCGCCAAAGTTATTGGGAATAGAATGTTGCCATTTTCCTATAGTAACTAGGTCCTAACTATAACTACCTACTGGCGACCGCCAGTAGGTAATATATATATATATATATATATATATATATATATATATATATATATATATATATATATATATATATAATCTACTGGCAGTCGCCAGAAGATAGTTATAGTTAGGACCGTGTTTCCATAGGAAATCCGCAACATTCTATTTGGAATAACTTTGGCGCCGATTGACGAATCCTCGCGAAATTCTCAAAATAGGTGGGGCGCTCGGGGGGATTCGTCAAGCGGGGGCTGAGAAAAAGGGGGGGTCCCCAAACGCGTTTTCTCCATGCATTTTTCCATAGGACCTTTAGTCTGAGCTACAGCCTGAACGGCTAAACAGAATTACTTGAAATTTGGCAGAGAGGTAGCCCTCAGGTCAGGGATGTGCCTTTTGAAGGTCTCGTGTAAATCTGTTCAGTATTTCCTGAGAAAATAGCATTTAAATCAATATATATATCTATAGGCGCGCTCCGAGCGCATACCGTAAGCTTACCGTACGCGCACGCCGCCGTGCGCGAGCGCGATTCTGATTGTTAGATCTTAGTAAACATTCGAATCGGTCGAAACCAGGAAGTGTCGGCCGCCATTTTGTCTCTCGCAGTCTGAGGGGGTGAAAAACAAAGGTGGAGAACGTGAAAAGGGGGCAGGGTGGACAGTTCCTGACCCCCTAGCCTTTGTCAGGGGGTCCCAGAAGGACCCCCAAGGGCAAAAATTAATTGTAATTTTTTTTCGAAAAATCGCGGAATGCGCGTAGCGTACGCGCACGGCGTAAATGGAAAAATTCCGCGAACTTCGAGTAACGATTCCGAGACTACGCGTACCGTCGCGCACGGCAACATTTTTTTGGCAAAAAGGAGAGATTAAAAAAAAAAAAAAAAAATTGTGAGGTAAGGTTGGCTCTTAAAAGAGCCGTTGTGTTAATACAGGGATAGAGGAAAGAAAGAATGGGAATATTATGAACGTCTACAAACGTGCTGGTCTATCTTATTGTTAATAAGGGAAACACTGGTCTCCCCAAAAACAATAAGACCACAACACGTTGTACACCTCATTGAAACCCTCTGAAATCGAGGGTTAATGTCCAGAGGAGCTGAAGAAGGTGATGCTCCCACCTCAGAGGAAGGGCTCAGCTGAGCTGCCGATGATGTACTCGGCTGAGCTTCTGAGGTTGGGCTCCGGTGACTTACTGAAGAGTTTTCTTCAGTATGTCGAGCAAAGGTCCTGGGATGTTTATCCCTAATGTGTCTCATCATAGAGTGATTTCCAAAGGAATACTTCTTCCTTGGATTTCCTCTAGATAAAACACGGTCACAAAGTGTGCAAGTGACCAATGGAGCATTCACCTTTTTCTGCCCCTCTGGAAAAGTAAAATACTCCCACACAAAAGAATCCTTTTGTTTCCTCCTTCTCTGTCTGATGATGGTGCTGCTAAGCTCACTCTCAGAAGAGGACTGCTGCTCTGCCATTGTATCTCAATGTCAATTCAGCTCCTTCTCCTAGGGGATCTCAAGCAGTAATGAGGGTAATGGGTGTGGTGTTGGAAGTTTCTGGAACTGAAAGTAGTTTCAACCAATGAAAAGTGTTCTTTGTGGATCACATGACCTACCGTGCGCGCTCCGTAAGCTTACGCTACGCGCTCGTAAACAAGTACGCATGCGCAAACGCGACGTAAACATGCGCTTACGGAGCGCTTACGGAGCGCGTACGTAGGACGCACTCGCGCATGCGCATTTCACGCACCAGCGTAACCGCTACGTTGGTTCTGCGCAACGCGCATGCGTGTACGCGTACGTCACGTACGTATCACGTAAGCGCACCGTACTTATGACGTACGGAGCGCGTAGCGTCAGCTTACCGTACGCGCACGGCAAAAAATCCATAAAAAAAAAAATTAAAAGTTTCAAGGGTTGTAGAAGATAATAACTGTGATGTACAACTGTATGTAAACATTAATTTTTAAAAAAATAACCATTCCATAATGCAGGATATAGTACATATATTATTTTATACATAGGTTGGATATTATTTTTTAACAACAATCTCAAAAAAAAATTTGCATTTAAAAAACCTTTGAAATTCACTGAAAAAACCATGGGTTTCACACACGTTATAGTTAGGAATTAGCATTTAAAAAACCTTGCAAATTCACTGAAAAAACCATAGGTTTCACACATGTTATAGTCAGCAGGACATTTCACTCGAGAAAAACCAATGAAATTCCCCCGTTATAGTTAGTGCAGGCAACTATAACTCACGCGACCGCAATCCTCTGCTGATGACGTCAGATATTACATCACTGATGACATATGTGTTTTTCTGAAAAAAAAAGTATTTGTAATATATGTATAGCTAAAAATTAATGGAAGAAGACATGGGTAAATAAGTGTCTAAATACAGTGATGTAATATCTGACGTCATCAGCAGAGGATTGCGGTCGCGTGAGTTATAGTTGCCTGCACTAACTATAACGGGGGAATTTCATTGGTTTTTCACGAGTGAAATGTCCTGCTAACTATAACATGTGTGAAACCTATGGTTTTTTCAGTGAATATATATATATATATATATATATATATATATATATATATATACATATTCAAATTCAAGTTGCCTTTTTCGTGAGCTTGCACTCCCAGGATGGAAAACAGCTGACAACACTCAAGCGCTTCTGGTCAAGACACCAGCCTCCTTACTGTGGTGCCTACGTGTTTCGGGCTGTGCGACATTCTTCATGGGCACTTTCCACAACAAATGGCATCACGGAAACCACCAGAACATCCCCTCCATTTAAATGTTTAATGGCGCTTAGGTGAGTAATTCGCTCAGGATTATGGGACTGGTAGTCTTAATTTTGTAACCCCAGTGGGTCGCATGCCATCGTGTGTATCAAAGTTGAAATGTTCATCAGGATTAAAAACAGTGTCCTGTTCAGTTGCGCAAAGGCATATTCCAGCTCCAACCTGTTCAGCAATGCCACGTCAATGCGCAGCTGCAGCCCCACACGGTTTCTGGTGGTGGTGCACGCTCATGGCCCGGGCAGGGTCACTTTAAATTCAAATTCAAGTTGCCTTTTTTGTGAGCTTGCACTCCCAGGATGGAAAACAGCCGACAACACTCAAGCGCTTCTGGTCAAGACACCAGCCTCCTTACTGTGGTGCCTACGCGTTTCGGGCTGTGTGCCCTTCTTCATGGGCACTTTCCACGACAAATGGCATCACGGAAACCACCAGAACATCCCCTCCATTTAAATGTTTAATGGCACTCAGGTGAGTAATTCTCTCAGGATTATGGGACTGGTAGTCTTAATTTTGTAACCCCAGTGGGTCGCATGCCATCGTGTGTATCAAAGTTGAAATGTTCATCAGGATTAAAAACAGTGTCCTGTTCAGTTGCGCAAAGGCATATTCCAGCTCCAACCTGTTCAGCAATGCCACATCAATGCACGGCTGCCGCCCCACACGGTTTCTGGTGGTGGTGCACGCTCGTGGCCCGGGTAGGGTCACTTTAAATTCAAATTCAAGTTGCCTTTTTTGTGAGCTTGCACTCCCAGGATGGAAAACAGCCGACAACACTCAAGCGCTTCTGGTCAAGACACCAGCCTCCTTACTGTGGTGCCTACGCGTTTTGGGCTGTGCGCCCTTCTTCATGGGCACTTTCCACAACAAATGGCATCATATATATATATATATATATTATCTACTGGCGGCCGCCAGTAGATAGTTATAGTTAGGACCGTGTTTCCATAGGAAATCTGAAAATTCTATTTTGAATAACTTTGGCGCCGGTTGACGAATCCTCGTGAAATTTTCAAAACTAATGGGGCGCTCCGCTCAGCTCCTACCCTGAAAGTCTCGGGGTGATTCATCAAGCGGGGGCCGAGAAAAAAGGGGGGGTCCCAAAACACGTTTTCCCCATGCATTTTCCCATAGGACCTTTAGTCGAAGGTCCAGCCCGAACGGCTGAACAGAATTTCTTGAAATTTGGCAGAGAGGTAGTCCTCAGGTCAGGGAAGTGCCTTTTGCATATATGGAGTCAATCTGTTCAGTAGTTAAAGAGAAAATTGCATTTAAAAGCACGTACATATCTATAGCCGCGCACCGTGCGCGCACCGTGCGCGCACCCTAACGTGCGCAAGCGTAATTCTGATTGGTGGTTACATGTCAGTCAATGTTCGAATCGGTAGAAATCAGGAAGTGTCGGCCGCCATTTTGTTTGGTGTGGGTGCGAGAGTGAAAAAGAGAGGTGGCGAATGTAAAAAGGGGGCAGGGTAGAGAGTTCCTGACCCCCTAGCCTTTGTCAGGGGGTCCCTAAAGAACCCCGAAGGGTGAAAAACCATTTTTTTTTTTTTTTAAATCGCGGGGTGCGCGCACGGTGAAAAACCATAAAAAAAAATTACAAAAAACTTAGCATTTAAAAAACCGCACAAATTCACTTAAAAAACCATAGGTTTCAGGCACGTTAAAATTAGGAATTAGCATTTAAAAAACCTTGCAAATTCACTTAAAAAAACATATGTTTCACACATGTTATAGTTAGGTGGACATTTCACTCGTAAAAAACCAATGAAATTCCACCGTTATAGTTAGTTCAGATAACTATAACTCGCGCGACCGCCACTCTATCACAAGGATGATGTCATCAGTGATGTCCTGAGTGATGCCACTGACCATGTCATGAGTGATGAAATATGTGACGTCATGAGCACTGGATTGCGGGCGCGCAAGTTATAGTTATCTGAACTAACTATAACGGTGGAATTTCATTGGTTTTTTACGAGTGAAATGTCCACCTAACTATAACATGTGTGAAACCTATGGTTTTTTAAGTGAATATATACACACTTTAAGAATGTTGCAGAATGCCTCATATAAATAAAAGTATTTACAATCAAAATCAATAACAAAAGCTTTAATCACGGACATTTTTATGATAATTTTTTTTTAACCTACTAGTACGAAGAGGATCAGATTTTCAAACATATTTGACATGTTTGACTTTGATACATATATATTGCTGTTGAAACGTTTTTTAGTTATGGTTTTATTTTTTCAGGGTTATATAGATACAATTTTTGTTAGATATTGATATTTATATTAATATAGTAGTGAATATTACATTTTTTAGGCAATATTGTTGTTATTGACATTGTATGTATCAATATTTGTTGCATATATTTTTATTTAAAGGTAACAATATTTTTGTTTTTGATATAGTTAAAAATGATATTTTTAACAACAATACATTTGTTGTTCATATTTGTGGTTTTACTAGCTAAATATAGGAAGTTTATATTTTGTGAGCAATATTACAGTTCTGTTTTAATATTGTATGGATCGATATTATGTCAGTGATCCATAAAAAGTTATGAATTGCCAAAACTGAGAAAAACATTAAAACAGTTTTAAGGGTTATTTTTAAATTAGGACACAAAAAAAGTGCCATCACATGAATAAGAAGTCCATGTTACTTTGAAGTTTATACAAATACCAATATTTATTTGAAATGTAACATTTATTGTGGCATTTGTATTAGCCATTGTTAGCTACATGACAATTGGCTATACCACACATTACCCAATTCACTTCTCCAATGTGTTTTCAGAATGACTGGCAATGATTTCACCTAAAACTTATTTATGAGCTCTTTGTGTGCTCATGAGAAAATAGTTTGCCAATGCATATCAATGAAATTATCTCACAGAAGCAATGATTGTTTTTTTAAAAGCAGTAAGATTGTATGATGTATAAATAAGTGACAGTCATCCAAGTTTATTACATACGAAATGTGTTTCAGATTAATGGCTCCAATGAGAACCTTTACTTGCTCATCTTCATGGTAGGTGGAATTGAGAGACTTGAGTATGTGGGCTATCTGTCAAAGAGAAAGAATGTTGAAGCTAAACCATTCTGGATGTTGCATGGGGGATTGGGAGATGGGATGAAGAAAGATAAGAGCTGTTGATGTGCTGGTCAGACATTCAGGGGTATATTCTCAAGGGGTTATCGCCGAGTTAGCGGCACTTTTCTGCTGCTAATGTGGCGATAATTTTATCGCTCTATTACCAAACTGTCACCACCTGCAGTTAGCAACAGTTTTTAGGCAAAAGGGACCATTGTAAAGATCGCCACTTCTGTTAGCGATAATTATATGCAGGAGAGGCGTTCCCATGCAAAAACAGCCACAAACATCACTACTCCATATTCACAAGGGAAACCATGAACTTCTGAAGACCAAAAAAACTGCAGTTAGAGCCAGTTACTTAAGGCCAGAAAATAGCTGGTCTTAAAAATGGAGATAACACTTGTGGCCACATCTCAGCAGGTTTTGGTGCTGGACAGTGCTGCAAGCAATGTTGCAGCGCTGCCCTGCGACAATACTACATTGCAGGAATGCGCACCATCAATAGGATATTGTGCATTCCTGGGCCCCATTCATGAAAAGTGTTGCAGCGCTGCGACAAGACAGCGTTGCAACACTTCTCACTAAACCCTTCTTACGACAGCATGGATGCACTGTATTCACTGGACAGCGCTCCGTGACACAAGTAATGAGAGATACGTCAGGAATCCTGACGTATCTGTCGGCTCTAAAGTCATGCATTGCTGCAGTCATGTCACAACCATGATGCAACTCCAGCAATGCATGGTGCCAGCCTATTCCTTTGGCACTTCGTCACCCTCATGCCTGCCATCAGGCAGGCGGAAGGCACTGTCGCAGTGCCATTCATGAGGGGTGCCTGAATGTCGGCCCTGTTGGAGATCCATCGGCGGTGGTTGCGCGCTGCAGTGTCATCGTTTGGAAGCATTGGTGGAGTGTTGGTGCGGAGGCAGTTGACGAGCCATTATTCTGTGGCGTTGATCCACCTGCGAGGGGGTGCGATTATGGTGGTGGCGTCCGGTTAGCAAGGTGAAGATGTGATGTTACTAATGATGGTCGGTCCAGGAGAGTCCATTGTTGTGGCTGTAGTTGAAGTTCCCGCTGGCGGAGGTTACGTTCTTGACCGTATGTCCTGTTATGTTGCTTGTTGAGGTGACTTGCTGCTTACTTCTGATGTAGGGGACCTTCCCCAGGAGGGGGTGGTGTCCTGGTCACTGGGGTTGTTCAGGTGGAACATGATTTCAGCGAGTAGGATGTTGTTGGTGGATGGGAGACCCTGGGGTGTAATGAGGTCTACAATGGTATTGGAGCATGGGGGGCCATGGCCCGCGGGGCCTGCACATGAGGGTGCCACAGAGGATGTGCTTGCGCTTGGTTCGGATCTGGGTGTTGAGGTGGTCCATGGTCACCCTTGGGTCATTAGAGTGGTGGTCAGATGGAGTGTGCTTCTGTATGGGATGGCAATGCCTCCTCCTTGATGCTCGGGGTGCTCCTTGCGGTTGATACTGCAGCCATCAGTGATGGCGATGGCGATGTCTGGTCCGGAACAGAGGTTGGTCCTGGCAGGCGAGGTGGCATCCAGGTTTGATGGCGAGGAGGGTGCTGGCGTCGTTGCGGTGGGGTGTCCAAGAGGAAGGCTCCTTGGTGCTGACCACGGTCCAGGGGAAGACGGACTCAAACAGCATAGCCTACGGGTTGGCTTTGGCACGGAAGAGGACCATTACAATGCAGGCAGTAGATCATTAACAACACAACTCTGAGAACGCAGGTGCCTTTACATCGCATTTGATTACAACGCATTGGTAATGGGGTAATTGAAAGTTTTTCAGGTGGATATGGGTTTCGGATGTAAAATATGAAAATTGGGGTGTGTTTTGTGGTAGAATATGGAAATTGGAGTGTGTTTTGTGGTAAAATATGAAAATTGGGGAGTGTTTTGTGGTAAAATATGGGAATTCAGGTGTTTTTTGCGTTAAAATATGAAAATTGGGGGGTGTTTTGAGGTAAAATATGGAAATTGGGGTGTGCATTTGGGTCAAATTTGATTTTTGGGTGTGTTATGGGGGCTCAAAAAGGAATTCCAGGAATCGCGTTTGGGTTTGGGGTGCAAAGGTTAGTTTGGGGTTGCACTCACTGAAGTGGGAATAGTGATAATAATGTCTCCGCTATGCAACACCTACTCTACTGTTGCAATGTGCCTAGTTTTAGTATGCATTGGAATGGAATGCAATGTTATGGCATATGTCGCAACTACGTATGTGCCCTTGGCACACAGGTGGTATGCCCGCTGTGCATGGACGCACAGTGGCCGCTATTGAGAAGTGCTGGGGTGCTTGACAGCTGTGAGGTGGTAAACGCTGGAAAGAACACTGGATGGGGCGTTGATGCGGGGATGTGTGTGTGAGCGGGTGTTGTAAAAGTTTTAATAAGGGAAGTCTTACCTCGAAGCCGGGTTTCGTGTCTTCATTGCTCCTGCTCTCCTGCAATCCAGGAACAGGAAGTAGTCAGCCAGGTTCCTTCCCCTGAGCCAATCACAATGCTGTGATGAAGGGGTGGGTTTGGTAATTGGCAACGGGACAAGGCATGCAGCCAGGGGCTGGAGGGGTGGGCATGTTCTCCATGCAAGCTGTAATGCAGCCTGCATGACGAAAAGGGCAGTGCGCATGACTGCTTTTGGCGGCCTGAGTGGGCCGACCAAACAGTCATTGCGCACTTGAGTGGGCATACCATTCTGCCCATGCCTTGCCGCGTGCTTGGAGCAGTCCTACGCAAGGGAAACATAGCACGGTTACATCAGTAAGTTATCATCATGTAATGATTATTCCTCTTCTGCACTGCTTGAAAGCAGTGGGGCGATGCTCTTCCACCATAGCGGATAAGCTGCTACTGGGGTACGTCATATACGTGTTTTAGGCCTGGGGGACTCGACCTCAGGTGTCCTGCACTACACGTCCCACCTTCTCCTTACCTGGGCATTGACACCGTGGCGCAATCTGCTGCACTCTCTCCAAATCTGTGATTCAGCCAGCAGGAGCCTCTGCCAGGAGGGATTTCACAAGCCTGGATACAGCAGTTGCCGCCAAGTCCTCTGGGGAATCTCCTGATGCAGTTGATGCAGCTGGCCCCCTTAGGCGTGAAGTTGCAGTGCTCCCACCACACAAGTTCGGCGCAGCTCAGGGGCCTCACCCTCCACAGCATCTGGCCAGCCCAACATCATCCGGTCTGTGAGGCAGAGAGGCTGCATCCACCATTGGTAATCCCCCATGCACCACGGTGTAGTGGTGGATCATAGTATGAGATGCGGACTTCCCTACGTTGGGGCACAGGAGCGCCTCTACTATTAATAGCTCCAAGGTGCGCAAGGTGGTCTTCTCACACAGGTCAGCCACGTGTCTCCATGCGACCTGCCAGACTTCACCACCAGGTACAGGCGATCGTCACGCCTCAATGTCTACCACCACAGCTCATCGACTCCACAGCTCCTCCGTATCTCACTCCAGGCTCCAGGCACAGTTCCAGCGAGGCATCCAGGCTCCAGGCACAAGTCCAGCAAGGCATGCAGGCTCCAGGTGCAGGTTAGTGAGGCATTCAGGCTCCAGATGCAGGTACTGCGAGGCATCCAGGCTCCAGGTGCAGGTCCAGCGAGGCATCCAGGCGCAGGTCCAGCGAGGCATCCAGGCTCCAGGCACAGGTCCAGTGAGGCATCCAGGCTCCAGACGCAGGTCCAGCAAGGCATCCAGGCTCCAGGCGCTGGTCCAGCGAGGCATCCAGGCACCAGGCACAGATCCAGCGAGGCATCAAGGCTCTCATCCTGGTCATTCTGGATGTTGGATGGCTTGCAGGGGTTGTTGATGTGTGCTGCACTTGGCCCAGGCTGTTTCATTCTGCTTTTTATTTGGTTTTATGCCTATTTTATACTGAAGGTTGACTGATTAGAGACAAAAAAAAACTCACGTTGGGCGGACGAGCCTGTTTTTTTTCTGCTAATGGGCCTATCGTTAGTTATCGCCCGGTAACGCCGAATTTCCTATCGATTTTGCGCTGATGTTAGAGGCAGTTTTCACTGCCGTTCCCTGATACAATCACCATGTTGCGACGGCTTGGTAATACACCGCTAACATGGTGGTAGTTTTCAGGGTTAGGCGGCGATAAAAAAACTGCCGCTAACTGGTGTTTGCGGTAGGTATCGCCGGTCCTTGAGAATACCCCCTCCGCATTTTCTCAATGGAGAAAGAGATTGAAGTCTTTACAATTGTCTGTGGGGTGTGGAATTTGAGGGTTTGACAGGGCATTGATGCAGTGCTTGATTATCTTGAAGAGAATTCTACTTCTGTTTGCCACTTTATTGATTATGTTTGGATAGTATTTGGCTTTGGCTTATATGATGATCTGTATGCATTTATCACAAAGTGCTCTTCTTGATTTTAATACGGATGTCATTGTACTACCATGGTTACTATGAGTTCAGTTTGAATTGCTGTCTTTTTTGTACACTGCTTCTAAGGTGGTTTTCTAGGAATAAGTTGCAGGTGCTAAGAAAGATATTGATAGCAGAACTTGGGCTGGGGGCTTCTGTTGGAGCTAGATATATCCTTGGGCTAATGGTTTTTGATAGAGAAGACTTTGAATGACCTGAAGGGTTTCTGGTCATTTTTTTCTGTTGATCACTGCTGGCTGAAAGTTGAGCAGGGTGATACGGCTAGAGCGATGCTCATTCCAAGATAAGCATATGGGTGATTTGCATTCATTTGATGGTGATGTCATGAATATTTGATTGAGGACATGGCATTGGAAGCGTCTTAGTCTTGGGATATGCTAACCCACATTGAGCTAATTGATGAGATTAAGCCAGTGTTACTTTGTTTCTTCTTTCTTTGAGATATCTGTAAGCTAAAGGGCACTGTGGACAGGTTGGAAGGATAAAGTGATGAAGAAGTCTGACAATTCAAGTAAGAAGTCTTTATTCCATCAAGAAGGCCTGCACAGGAAGTAGATGCAGTTAGACTGAATGACAGAGTGGAAAGTGACAAATAAGAATAGCCAAGGAGTTGAGTCCTACATGCTTACCTAGGTTTTAGGCCCAGGATAATATGTACATGATGGTAAGGCATCTGTAAGTCTGCAACCTATGGGAACAAGAACATATAGGATGGATGGGAATATGAGGTGAGACATTTTTCTGTGATTAAAAGTACATCAGGGTTGTCAAATGTGATGAGGTCTGTCATGTCTGGAACAAGGAACAGTGTAGAGAGTCCTTTGATGAACATCATTTGGGAATGTGTTTTTAAAGTTTGTAGGTGCAATTGGTTAGTGGGATGTGAATGAGATTGCATGAGGTGACATTGATGGGTGTGGAATTATTGTTTGCCTGGTCATAGTGCATACTGAGTGTGTGAATCTCTCCCAGTCAGATTCAATGTGGGCAAATATAATCTCATATGAATATTATTACCCCACATGGAACAACACTGCATAACCTTATGCCAACGAAGATAACAAATCACCTGCAGCTTCCTGTCCTGGTGTAGGGTGAATATTTAAAGGAGATAATTTACCAATAATGTATTTTTTTAAACATACTTTATTGAATTTTCACATTACAAAAACATCCAAAATCAATGCATACGCTGCACCGTCCTCCACATTAGCTGGGGACCAACTTATAAAGTTTAGTAAATGCTGTAGGTTTGCAGACCATTCATAATTCTGATCATACGTAGCCCATGAGATGAACATGGAGGTGGTGACACAATAATGTAAAAACAAGTAGTCGTACAATGTATTTACCTACCAACAAAGCTACAACATTGTGAACTATTAACCAGCCATGTGAGAGGGTAGGTAATGCTAGGGATAGAGCCATAGTTATGGTGAATGGAATATGCTGAGTGGTAGTCAATACTGATCTATTGTGTGAGTTTTTCTAAAGCCATATCCCCCATGTGGGTTTAGTGTGTTGTCATCAGGTTATTGCATGGTGTTGTTCCTTGGGCTCAGGGGGTATCTGCTTGTTCTGGATTGCTCCTCACTAACTGACCATCACTCTCTATTTGTGGCTTATCATCTAGGAATTCAACCCAGGATCCCTCCCAGCCCTCCGGTCTAAGCCGTTTATCTGCTTCTCTTTCCAGTAGTATACTCTCACAGCTAGCTCATATTTTAAGCTATGTAATCCAGCTCTAAATCCTGAATCCCTCTGACTCTCTGTTGTGTGATTGACTCTCTGTTGTGTTGTCGCCTGCTGCCTGCCCGCCCACAGAGAACGTCGGAGAAACGTCGATTGCGCCGATCGCGCCGATCACGCCCCGCCGATCGCGCCCCGCCCCACCCCCTGAGGCCGAGGGGATCGCGCTGCAACGGAGCACGGATGCTGAAGGATTACGTTGAAGGATTACGGCACCGTGTAGTGCAGCCTTTACAGGAGAAGAGAAGTTAGTTCCGATATATGCTCTCGGGAGTCGGCGGACCTGGAGGACTTGGCGGTCACGTGGTAATGGAGTAGGGGAAAGAGAGGTAACCCCAGCCCTTACAGGTACCGGGAAGCTGTACTGGAAATCGACCGTGGCCCCCCCCTCCTCCCTGTAAAAGGAGAGAAGTAAGAGGGAGGCCCCAAGGCCCTAAGGACATTTGAGTCACTTGAAGCATTTAAATTTGAAGCATCTAAGCCACAAAAACTACAAATTGCAAATCTTAAGGCGCTTGGTGGGCAAGGCAGGTTAGCGGCACAACAGAGGTAAGTGGATGTGGATGAATGATTATTGACCCTGAACATTCCCCCAAAAGTATATAGACTTAACTGCCTAGGGGGTAGTAAGGGAGGGGAAAGTCAAGCGAGGAACACATAAGTCCATCCAATAGAATATACTTATTTGCGGCTATAGTTATGGGGCCAAAAAGAATGCTAAGAATCCGAAAAAAACAAACGGAGCGGAGTCCCGGCTGGAGAGAACTACTTGGAAAATCAAAGTCTACAAAAGAGAGCCTGGAGAGTCAGGTTAGCCCCAAAGCAGGTGCCAAAACAATATCGCAAAGGAGAAAAACTAAAAAAGCTAACAAACAAGCTATTATAGAGACCGAGCAAGTAAATAAAGGATGTTTATCAGTCTCCAACCCTGTAAAGGATTTTTTAGGGAAACATTATAAAAGAACTGATACACCTATGAGAGCCATGTGTATGGGGGCAGCGCAGGTGATCGGAAATGGCACTGTAGAACTCGTGGAAGAACTACAGGAGACATCACTTCTGTTAAACTATTCACAAATAGGTCAAAGTGAATTGTTAATATCGCCGCGACTGTCTTCATCCCCCAGATCATTCCGGTCACAAATCCAGGGTCTCGAGACCTCAGGTCAAATGGAAAATATCAGTGAAACGTCAAGAACTGATCGGAGTGAGGTATCAAATACATCGGCTCAACGGTCAAATGAAACTCAGCAGGAACCTTTGAGAAGCACAAGAAGTGATGACCCTGAAAGAAATAGCCTACGTGATTTTGACATTTCCGCTACTCCTTCCTCGTCAATGATGGACATACTGTTGATGCTTCAGAAAACCCTCCAGGGTATTCTAGAAGTTACAATGTTAAACAACGGGGTTCAAAAAACGCAAAAAATATATTTAAAAGAGATAGAGGAGGAGTTGCAAGGAATTAGAGGACAAATGCCATATATGATGAGACCGGTAGAAGATTTACAGTCTGTAGAAAAGCTAGGGAGTGCAGAAACGGTAGTACCACTCCATAATGTATATATATCTAAACGCCCGATGCTGATAAGAAGAGGAGGAGAAATCCCCAGATATAGGTTTATGAACTATAGCTGTCAAGCTAGGTTTACAAACTATAGTGGCCATGCCAGAAGAACGTTAGGTAGAAAGCAGGGACCCAAAGGTACTCTAGGGGTAAAACAGCAGGTAAAGGAAGTGGAGAATAAGCCAAATCAAGCAGTAATATTAGCATCCGATAAGTCTGCAAAAGAGAAAAGTAAGAGGAAGGGCCCCAAGGACCAAGTAAAGAAACAGATCTGTAAGGGACCAAGAAAAGAGAAAGTAGAAGTAAAACCTCCATTAAAACAACAAAAAAAAACAAATGGGAATCAGGATAAATATACCCAGAAGATCCGAACCCTTGAAAAAGCCGCTCCGCTATCAGGAAAGATAGGAGTGAAAAGTAACCAGGGCAAGGCTATATGGAAGGATAATAGACGGTTAGGTATAAAAATACCTAACATTAAGCCAAACCCGCTAAGTAATAAATGGCTATACTTTGAACCAGCCCAACCAGAGAAAAAGGGAAAGAAAACACGAAAGATCCAACCCATAAATAGGTCCCAAATCCTGTTTTCCTTCTCAAAATGTCCAAGCTTGAGGGTAATAGGAACAAAAGATCTAAGACAAGTAGGTTTTGTAGAAGATACAAATGGGAAAGAAATTACAAGAGTCCTTGTTTATTCAGACTTGGTGAAAATGACAGTATGGAAAGCAGAGAGCGAGTTAGAGCAGGAAGGGATACGATTACTGTCAGAGAAGGAAATGGAAAAAAAGATGTACCCAGATGGCAATTTTTTAAATTACCATGCAGGACTTGGAAAGAGACAAGTGAGGTTAATGAAGGAAAGCAGAGAGGGGGGAGGTACTCTAAATATAGCAGTGAATAATACAGAATTTGACAATACTTGGGGTAACTGGAGCCAAAGAAATAGTCCTGTAGGCCCCTCCCAGTGGTATAATGAAGATTTGGCAGAGGATGGAGGTTTAAGTGAGGTAGAATAGGATGAAGGGGTGTCGCATAGCCTTAAGTTCTTAACTTGGAACATAAATGGATTGGGCGATAGAGCAAAACAGGAATGTTTAAGTAAGCTATTAAAGGATGTGGAAATTATGTTTGCAAGAAACTTGGCTATGCGACGAAACCCCAACATTTGATGGTTTTACCCAACTGCATCGATCAGCCAGGAAAAAAAGATTTGGGCGTCCGGCGGGGGGGGTTATGACCTTACTGTCTACAAAAATAGCAACTAATGTGACTCCGGTAAAAGTAAAATGTAAATGGCTTTTGGTATGTAAACTGTCATTATTGATGCTAGGGAAAAAATATGAAAATGTAATTATTATAAATGTGTATATGCAATGGGGGGACATCAAGGAGTATGAAAGTGAGTTGGAGTATTTTAAAGAAGATGTAGATGTTTTATGTGAAATGTATGTATTGGATATGTTTTTCATAATGGGAGATTTTAATCACAAATTGAGTCCAAAGAAGGTCGATCTCTGGTATAGGGATATAATGGATGCATATGAGATAAAACAAGCAATTTTTCCGGTCTGCGACCCCCAAAGACGGGATGAATGGCTGGGAAATTATTTAGGGTCGAAGGGCCTTTATTGTCTGAATGGTAGATTTGAATCTGATTGCCCAGCAAAGAAAACATTTAAAATAGGTACACAAAACTGCCCAATAGATTATATGTTTATGTTTGCTTGGAACTTCCCCCTAATAAGGAAATTTAGGATACTCCAGTTAGAAGGGAGTGATCATCATCCCCTGCAGCTGACAATCCAACGTGGACGTACGAAACCCTGTGATAAGGTAATTGAACAACAAGTTGAATACCCAAAAAGAGTAACAACTAGATTAACGGAAGAATATTTAGAAAAATTAAGTAAATTGCAACAGAAGATACCTTTAGGAGATATAGCGGGTCAAAATCTGGAATGGTACGAGGGAAAAATAGCGCAAGTGGTGCAATGTCTACGAATCGAATTGAAGAGAAATAAAGTAAATCAACATACAATCCCTGTAAACTGCCTGAGATGGTTCACGGTAGATTGTCAGAAGAAAAAAAGAGAGATAAGGAGAGAAATTAGAAGTAGTAAAAAATCTAACTGGAAGAAACAAAGGCATCTTGAAAAATTGAAAAAGAATATAAAAAGTTACTTTGAGATACAAAAAGAGCCTATAGAGAAAAATGTTGGGAAAACTTATTGGTGTCTATTGAAACGAAGAACCTAAGACTATTTTGGAAACTAGTGAAAGCAGCAGAAGACCATCCTGTCGGGGCCATGAATTGTGTGGTAGACGAGGCAGCATGGGAAAAGTATTTGAAGGTATTGTACGGCGTACGTAGAAAACCAGAAGAAACAGCCCCAGAGCAATGGCCAGGGCTAACGGATGAATTAAAATCAGACTTCTCAGAACAAAATGTAAAAAATGTTATAGCTGATTTAAAACTAACACGGGCTGCAGGGCCAGATAACCTCCCAGCAATAATAATAAAGTCAGAGATGCAGTGGTGGGCGAGTTTTTTTTCTCAGATGTTTTCGGTAATTTTAGAGGTAGGGAAAATACCTAAGAATTGGAAGGGAGCCGTAATAAGGCCAATCCATAAAAAAGGTGATATGAGCGCACCACAAAACTATAGGTTAATTAACCTGTTAGATATTGGGGAAAAAGTTTTCTCAAAAATAATTCTGAATAGATTAAAGAACTGGGTGAAAGATATTTTCAATTGTACCAACTGAACAGGGGGGCTTTAAAGAAGGACACTCCACAATCGACCACTGCTTTGCTTTATGGGCAGTGGCACACAAGTCATTGGAACAAAATGGTAAGATGTGCTGCTGCTTTGTTGACTTTCGAGCAGCGTTCGATTCAGTTGATCGGAACTGCCTTTGGGAAACTCTAGTAAACAAAAACATCCCCGTGGGGTTGCTGAGTATAATAAAAGAGTTACATTGTGGCAATTGGGCCCAAGTAATAAGAGATACAGAGGGGTCACTGACACCAAAAATAGTAATTGAAAACGGCCTAAGACAGGGCTGCGTGTTAGCCCCCCTGCTCTTTGCAATATTCTTGGCTGACCTACCAGCAACCTTAGAGGTTGAAAGAAGTGCAAGCCCAAAAATGGACGGTAAGAAAATTTCATGCTTGCTATATGCTGACGACCTGGTGATTTTGGACCAGACCGAAATAGGCCTCCAGAGAAAATTACATGCGTTTAGAGAATACTGTGAAGGGAAAAGTTTAATTGTAAATATGGATATGTTTCGGAAATAAAGACACGAGTTTTAAATGGATGTTAGGAGATTTTAAACTGGAAATAGTGAATGAATATCGCTATCTGGGCGTATGGTTTGACAGGAAGTTAAAATGGTATACACATTTAGAAGCTCAGAAAGCAAAGGCCGTCTCATCAATCTGCGGATTGAAGAAATTTAATCGGGACTATGGATATATGTCACATAGACCGCTGTTAAAGGCTTTTAGCTCTATGATCCCACCACAGGTATTATATGGAGTAGAGATCCTTTATCTAAGCGGTAAGCAAGTTTGGGACCAAGAGGAAGGTATGTGCCTGAAAACATTGTTGGCGTTACCACGCTCTTCGATGATCCAAGCAATAAGAACCGAGATAGGTACAACTGCTTGGAGTATTCAGGCTCAAATGGCTTTGGTTAGATTTTGGAAACGCCTGGATTTAGAGACAGGCCAGAAGATATTACATTGGTGTAGGAAAGAGATTATATCAAGTAGCCTAAAATGGGCGAAAGATACAAGAAAGAAATTATTACAGGCCAGTGAGAATCTAAAGGTGAAAATCACCCAGAGCCAGTTGCAGGTAGAGTTCTCGAAGAAGGAGCTCATAAAATATGGACAAGAAGCCTCAAGAAGAGGAGATATGGTCTACTTGGAGAAGAAAAAATCTGTGCAATTAATGAGGGATTCATGGCGAAAAGAAAATTGGTTCCCCTATCTGGAAATTTTACCAAACATGGGGTATAGACAGGAGATTTTAAGAATAAGAATAGGCATAAATCCCTGGTTGGCAAATGAGGAACTGAAAAGAAAAATGTTATATTTTGATGGCCATTGTAAGTGTAATTTGGGCACTAAAGGCGATATATTGCACATTCTGTTGGACTGTACAACGCTACTAGAACAGCGTAAATGTTATCTCCGCCCAATATTTTTAAAATATGAAATAAGGCAAAGGAATAAGGCAGCAGAACTACTTACTGAAATGCCAAATCTTGATATAGCGATTGCAATTGGGAAATATATGAAAGAAATTAAAAAAATAAATAAATACATTTCCTAGCAATGAATTAGTTAAAAGATTTAATGCTTTTAAACCATTTTAACTTTTGTATTATGGTACTAATATCGTATTTTATAAGAATATTTTATATTGCATATATTTTAAAATATGTTGAGCCTCCCTGAGCAGGAAAACTGGATTCATGTACTATCTATTGAAAAATTGATCAACTCCCAAACATTGATAATGTATATATTGTGATGTTTTTTTTTTTTTTGTTTTTTTAAATTGGTTTCATAATTGTTTAAAGACCAAGGTCTAAATAAACATTGTTTTTGACTGACTGACTGAATCCCTCTGGGGACTTCCAGGCCATTGTTGTTTGGTGTAATGCCATAACTACAAATCTAGTTGTGACTGCTCCTGCCTTACGGTGAGGAAACCAACTCAAGTGGCAGGTCACATGTGTAATGGGCAGTGAATGGTCTGTAGCGATTGATAGCGCTTCCATCACTGTATCACAATAGGGGGAGATGATTAAACACTCTCAGACCATATGTCGGAATTGTGTGTCATGCTCCCCACATCTTGGGCAGTATGCAGTCACTTCTAATGATATCAAATGTATCCTTATAGGCATGAGATATACCCTATGAAGAAAGTAATATTGAATGCCCTTAAATTGTGCATTGTTGGGAACCTTTAGGATGAGCTGAAGGCTTTTGACCTAATCCATGCTGCCAGTTGGATTTCCAAGGTTAGTCACTTATCTATTCCACATTGACCGGATATCTGCTTTTTCTTGATGAAGCAGTGCATTATATGGGAGTGAGGTTGCAGAGTGCCTCCCCGAGATCACGCAAATGCACCTCAGGCCCAAATGGACCCATCAGTTCAGTCAAATCTGTGCACCGCCACTGCTGCATCTCTGCAAGTTGAGCCCTAATGCCGTAGAAAGTGCTGGATAGAGATCCCATATCAGTCCAGCAGATCTTCAAAATGTGCATCCATGTTGAGAGCAAATCAACCTGGTGACATGAAACATTGGCCAGTCCCTCAAGTCTCTCCAATCACCCCTATGGGAGAGGGCAATAAGCGTGAGCAGTGGAAGTGGTGTAGGGCACTTGGGTTTTAGTGTGCTGTAGTGCATGTTGCAAAAAGAACAATTGATGGACAGAATGCAGAACAATGTCATACATCTACCCCAGTACAGAGATCTGGGCCTAAAATCATTGTTTCTTTGCTCACCATGCCATTTCAGTTTGGACCCAGCCATATGCAAATCAGTCTTGACCCTGCACCAAATGGGAACAGTCCAGCCCGAACTAACAGGCCAGGTCCTCCCAGGACTGAAAACAAGCATTCTAGGACCGGTTTCGGGCTTTCAGCTCTCATCAGCCAGGATAGCTTGACTCCCGTGGCATGGAGAGCACGAGACCCACGTCTGAGCATACCCGTCCCACTCGGGGTGACAAATACAGAAAGGACAATTGATGGACAGAATGCAGAGCAATGTCATAGATTCACCCCAGGACAGAGATCTGGGCCTAAATCCATTGTTTTTTTGCTCACAATGCCATTTCAGTTTGGACCCAGCCATATGCAAATCAGTCTGGACCCTGCCCCCATTGGAACAGTCCAGTGCATATTGCAACAGATATCAAAGGGTGACTGTCAGGATATTCCCTAGTCTCCCATCAGTGTGGTGCCCACTGTAGTTGCACCACTAGGTAATACAGTTCAATGTCTGGGGCTGCTGGGCCCCCCTCCATTGCATGGAGTTGTAACTTTGACAGGGATTTTCTTTTCCAACCTGGCCCCTATTTCAGCTGATGAACTAGAGCTTCTATATCATGAAACACCTCCTTAGGGAGCTGCACAGAAAGGGCAATAAAGTAACCAGGGCTATTCTTCCCATAACCGAAAATAAAAGCTTTAACCAAAACTTAACTGCTGGGCATTGTGCTAACACCACCACCTGAATATTGCCACCAAGTAGTAGTTCCACTGTGTAGTATTTGCGATCCCCATGATATTGGATGGTGGTGGGCATCCAGCATAGCCTATATCTCATTGCTACCAGAGGGATCATGCCCTCAGTGAGTACCAATGGGAACATGAAGTATTTGTCCCCATTGACCTTCAGGCCATGAAGGGCACGATATTGATTCAATTCATCAAAAACTCCACGGATATCAGCCACAGTGCCCTGAGTATACAGTAGCATGTCATCTGCATACATTGAGAGATGAAATGGCCTCCCAATCTTGAAGAGGGCTTGATAGTGAAATCGGGCGGAGATCGCGTAGCCGCACTATGCAAACCTAAGTGAAACCGTAGAAAAACTCTGCAACGCTAAGCGGAGTTCCCGAGCATGCAGAGTTGCATGTTCCGCATGCTTGCGCATGCTCGCAAGACGTTTCTGACACTGAGCAACATGGATTGCGTGTTCAGGGGAAATATTGAGCAAACTTCACCAACCGGTCGCCAATGTGCGCAGCTATCTTGTTTTTCTACTCTTTGCATGGTTCTGGGGCCTGTTTTTCATCCCTCTCCAATTTTTTCAATCCCTTTTTTTCTTACACTGTTTTTCTAATCTTTTTTATTTGTTATCTATCCCTCTTTCTCCTTAAGTGTATATTTTGTGTTTTATTTCAACTTTTACTATTACTTGCTTTTTTTTTACTTTCCTACTTCTTCTCCTGACTTTATTTTTTACTTCTACATTTTCTTTTCCACCCCGCCCCCCCAGAACCATGTCTAAGGCTAATAAGAAGGGGAAGGCCAAAGCTAGTGTGACCAAGAGCCACCTTTCTTACGGAAGATGGTGCCCTGAAGGGTACAAACCCAGGCCCTGTTCTCCGAGGTGGAGGTGGCTGCCCTTGTTTTTTTTCTACAGCGCCACCTCCCCTTAACTTTGGCAGTAGGCGGCAGGGCTGGCTCTGGCTACGCTACCCAGGAGCATCACCGCCGGTGGGCGAGGGTGCGCCGAGCAGTGTTTCGCTGCTCTGAGGTCTAGCGCACCCACAACCAGCTGACTCACCGGTGGTCCAACATCTAGGACCGGGATCAGTACCTGCTATACCTGCTAGGTGTTGAGGTCGTAGGGCTAGGTGAGTAGCTAATTATAGTACTATTGTGTGTTCTGTGTTGTTGCGAATATTTTTTTCCCAAATAGCAAGAATGCTGCTGCTTACATGCAGGTAAGTTGCATTTAAAAATCTTATATTATGTGATTGTTATTCTTCTAGACACTAGACAGGTGCTCAGCACTACTAATCTTACTTGTTTGCAAAAAATCGCTTGGGCTGATCATGTAAGAGAGTTTAGAGTTTAGAGAACTTAAGTTAGGTAATGCTAGAGAGACTTTTTTCCTTTGTCCTGTGACTAAGATTGTGGTGGTAGGTAGGTAGTTTAGTTACTTAGTATTAGTTGGCATGGAATGACGCTTCCTCCATCCCATGCTGCTGACTCCAGTCCTTAGTAGAACCTTTTGTAGTTCGTTAGTGAGTGAGTAATATAGCAACTCATCAGCACATCAGCCGCAACCAACCAACAATTTGGTGTATGCAATATGCATGTGTCCAGCTATGCATTTTTGAGGACTAAAATAAATGGAAAAGCAGACTTAGTGAACAATTGGCCCGTCAAAGGGTGTTGATTCATTGATGATTTCGAATGAGATTGAAACTTAGAAGAAGCAAATATATTTTTGGGTAATTAATTTCTAATGGAATAGGCGGGCTAGGTGGTACTTAGGTTTACGATTCTGGAATCAGAATAGAACAATGGATTAATAAATAATTAACTAGATGGTCCGCGAAACTAATACTAGTCGATCAGATTAGATAGGTCCATTTTATTGCAATTGTTGTTTCCTGTCCAAAAATGTTTTTAGAGCATTTTTAAAAAATATTTTATTTGCTTCACACCAATCAATTTTTGTCTCTGTATTATATATTACATGATCAGCATCCAGGGGAAAGAAGACAATGGGGTCGTCTGAGGCAGGAGCTGGAGATGCCTCCCAGGGCCAGGATCGCTCCTCTACCGAGGGCTCTGCTGTTGTTTTGTTTCTTTTAATTTTCTTTTTTTGTCCTCATTACACCATGGCTACTGCATTCTGGGCTGACTGGAAACACCCTTAATTCTTCTGTGGTCCAAGCAGTTTCGTACAGCACCTTCCATGGCACTGATCTACCCTTCTTGGGAGGGGGAGTACAAAACCTCCATACCACCCCAATCAATTGCTTGATGTAATCATTGGGCTAGTTTTCCGAATTTGTAACCCATAATTGCTATTTCAACCTGACCAATTCAAAAAAGCCTCCCACACCTCTGCGGATCTACTTGTGGTCCTTTTAGTATCTAATCTTCATGTTCATTTGACCACATTTAGCCAGGTAATTGGATTTGGCGGTTGGGGATCAAGCCAATGCTTACAGATATCTCTCCTGGCCAAGAGTATCAAAAAAAACAATAGACCCTGTTGCTTATAGGTTAGGGCCTGTTGTGAGACATAGTTCACTCCTAGGAGTACCAATGTTTCGGTTAAAATTATATTTTCTCCTAGGATAGCCCTGATGCTGTTCTCCACGGACCTCCAGAAATCTTTTAGCACTGCACATGTGAAGAAAACATGTACATCATTTGCCTTTGAGTAGTTACATTTTTTACATCTTGGCACCGGCTGTAGCACAAATTTGGATAATCTGTGTCGTGTCCAATACAGTCTATGGATAACAAAAAAATGGTCGCATTTGAAATTTGCTGGTGTTACAGTGGCATAGAGTAGTTTCACGGAATCAATCCATAATGATTTCACACTACCCTCCTGCAGAACATCTGTCCAGACCTCAGACAAATCGTGCATGTTCTCTTCCTCTGCCGCCAAAAAATATCTGTACCATATTGCTACTTCTTCAGCTTTCTGTCCAGAGTCCTGTAGCAGAGTCTTGAATTCCCAATTGCTGCCAACTTCATCCCCTGCAGCCACAGCCCATGAAGCAAGTTGCAGGTATTTAAACCTGGAGAGCCTGTTACCTGTCTTAACATTCAAAACCTCCCATGGGACCAAACCACCTACTGTTATTAGGTCTCCACATTTTATAGTTCCTGCTTGCTTTAGAGGCAGGCTCAAGGCGTCATTCAAACATTCTGGTGTCCTCGGGGAGTCCCATATTGGGGCAAACTCAGAGAAGTAACTAATCTTTAAGGTCCATCTCTTAGCAAACCAAAGACTTATGGCTGCTTACAACACCTTTAGCCTTACTTTTTTTTAAAATTGTTGGGCAAATTTGTAGAGAATGGCTCCTCCCACTTCTTTAGCAATTTTAACCAGTATTAGGCCCCATGTAGTGTTCTCACGTTCTCCCATCAGCATACAGAAGTTCTTAAATTGAAAGGCCATACAATACAGTCTGAGGTCCGGTAATGACAGCCCCCCTTTTTTAAGACAGCTTCTAAGTTTTTTCCAGGAGAGCCGTATCCCTCGGGATGCCCAGATAAAGCTGGATATCTTCCCTTGAATTTCGTTGATTTCCTCTTTGGGGAAGCTAAGTGGTATGCAATTAAAAAGATAGGTTAGTTTTGGTAAAAAAGACATTTTTATTAAGTTGACCCTACCATATATTGACAGTGGTAGATTCTTCCACCTGGCTAGAGTGCTGTCCACTTACAAAGGGGGATCGCGTCGATTTTGTCAACTATTGTTATCCCCAGTTATTTAATCTCAGAACAAACTCTGCCTCCCCATCCAACCATGTTCCAGCACATTGCTTCAGTTTTCGCTAAATTAACAAGATATCCAGACAATACACCAAATTCAGTAGTCAGTTGTTCTACCCTTGACAGTGTTTAGGTTGGGTCAGAGGTGTAGACTACAAGATCGTCTGCATATAATGCTATTTAGCTATGTGTCAGAAGTTGGTAAATAGGTATGATCTTATCGTCAGTTCTTAATTTGTGTGCAAATGGTTCCATATATATGTCAATGAGATGGGGGAACAGGGGGCACCACTGTCTCGTCCCCCTCTTGATTTTGAAACCCCTAGTCAAAACACCATTGAACAGAATTTTAGCCGTGGGCTGATCGTATAAATTTTGCACTGCCTGGATAAAATTGGGACAAAAATCCATTATGTCTAGATCCTCCCACAGAAATGACCAGCACACATGATCAAAAGCCTTGGCGGTGTCTATTGTGATCACCACCAACGGAACTGATCTCGCGACCGCTAAATCGATAGTCCCGATTAATGAAAGTGTGAGTTCTTGTATTTGTATCAATTGTGGTGCCACCTTAGCCAGTCTCCCCGCCAGTATACCAGTGTAAATTTTAAGATCAACATTTAATAAAGAGATTGTTCGATACGAATCAGCATTTTTCAGATCCTTAGCCGGTTTTAGGATTAACATGATTATAGCCTCATTCCACTAATTGGGAATTCGCTCACCCTCCTTGTATATAGAATTAAAAAGGGTCAGCATTTCTGGAACAATCTCAACCGGGAATGAATCAGGGACTGCCGCCTTACCATTCTTCATATGTTTAAGTTGTTCTCTTGTTTCCTCTTCAGAAATTGGAGAGTTGACCCTATCCCTCCCTTCTGTGGTTAAGACCGGGAGGCCGATATTATTCAACAAGCCCTTTAAAAGTGTTACCATGCTTTCTTGCATTACCTCTTCATTATTAGTAACATCCCCCTCAGGAGTTATGACCACCTCTCCAATATGATTTCTCTCTCTATCTGCCCTCGCCTTCCAGGCTAACAGAGCTCCAGCGTTTTCTCCATACTCAAAATGTTGCTTACATCTTGCCTCCCACCTTTCTCTGCTGTTCGTTTCCAATTTCAATCTATAGTTCAATCTAGCTTCATCCAGCTTTTTTACTGTCTCCTCCTTACAGTATGTGTCCTGCTGCACCCTTCCTTCCAATAACCCAATCTCTTCCTCCAACTTTTGTAATTTGGCTCCCTCTACTTTATTTTTGTAGGATACCTGGCTTTGCAAGACCCCCCTAGTGTAGGCCTTGAAAGTGTACCAAATAACTCCAATTGGTGCTGAGCTAGCGTTAGTCTGGAAAAATGCAACCGTTTTTTTCTTCAATATGCAGGTATGCTTGAATCTAATAAAATAGCTCTCTTCAGTGTCCATCTACCATTTTTCCTTACACTAATCTACCCCAATGTGATACTGACCATATTGTGATCCGAAATGTGGCCTGGAGATATGTGCAAATCCTTTATTTTCCCTGCCCACTCTCTATCAACTAGTATATAGTCCAGACAGGAAAAATGATGATACTTTTTACTGTGAAAAGTGTAAGCTCTTTTACCCTTCTTTAGATATCTCCAGGCATCCACCATTCCCAACTCCATTAGCAGGTGTGTAAGAGCCTGTCTTGTTTTCGGTGTTTGGGCCTGCACCCCTCTCCTACTTGTGGATCTATCCAATATTGGATCCAAGAGAGTGTTAAAATCTCCACCTATGACTATAGGCGATTTTTTCTCTGCTGTTAGCCCCATTAAGTCCTCCTGTTGTTAATATTAATTTCCCTAACTTTTACTGCACCTTATTTTTACTAAACTATTAATTCTGTTTCCTAATTCTATTTTTTACCAAATCTTCTTCGATCTATCTGTCACAAAATTCTTGTTATCCCTGCATTGGGTATCTACTTAGTTATCTTTTTTTCTAGTGTCTGTTTTATTTTACATCAATCTAACTGCCTCTGACTCTGTACTACTATTAGTCTGTCTGTAGCTTGCCCTGTTGACCACTCTTTATTTTAAAAAGTTTTAAAACTCAGATTCACCAATAGCTCTAGCCACTCAGTCCAGTCCTTTGGGTTGTCCTCTTCTTAATCTTGAGAGGCTTTTCGACAATTGCCACCAACAAAATGCCCAACCAGATATTTTACTAATTTTGATTGGATAGGACATGCTACTGTCTACTCTACTCTAGTACCCGATTTGTACTAGTGATGTATGTGGTGTATGCATGTATTGTATTTTCAATCTTCCTAGTAAAAAAAAAAATAGGGGGAGGTGTATATGGCATCTAAAAAATGTGTAATGTTTTTTCTAGGCGTACCGACCACCAGTACCGGGGCCGGTGGTGAGGTAGGTGATGCCAGCCAGGAGGGAGCAGATCTGACAGCAGCTGCAGGAGTAGGTGAGCCAGAAGTAGTGAGGGGCAGTGTTAAGTTGTACTTACATTCCTTACTTATTGACAATAGTTACACACTAGCTGCAAGGGTGTACACTGTACTGTTGAGAGAGACTAAGTTGTTGTGAACAACGGTTGAAGAAGACACCCTTTACTAAGCATTAGCAATAGCAATAGTGGCAGGATTTGAGTAACTAATGGCCTCTTCTATCTGGCTTCAACTCAGCTGGGAAAGTTTTATGAAGCAGACTAAGAGTCAGACGACCTTGATGGATGGGTCAAACAAAAAGGGAAAGAAGGATGGAAGCAGGAAGGACGGGCGACATGTAATATATGACTGGCAGAGAAGGATGTGTGGGATGCATAGGTGGCTGGTAGGAATCCGATGCATGGGTGGTTGAAGGATGGGTGGAAGATGAAAGAAAGGATGTCTGCCTGGGTGGATGGGTGAAAGTATATGCGTGATAAGAAGGATACTCCGGCGTGTTTCAGGGGTCAAACTCAAAGGCAAGCAAGGAAGGACACATGGGTGGTGGTTACATTTTTTTTACAAATGTATATTGTTGGTTAAAGGTTTGTTGAGAGATTAGAATGATAGCCATGTTTATTTGCAAGGAATGGATGCCTGGATGGTATTCAATGAATCATCATAGCAAAGGTAGAGACTGTCACTGTACGAAGAAAATGTAAAAGAAAAATAAACTGTGTCAGAATAGCAAAGCCAAGGAGAATAGAATAAGATTAGAAATAAAAAAATATAATGCTAGAAGAGAAATGTAATGATAAATGGAAAAATCTCTGGGAAGAGAAACAAGGACTGCTTTTTTTCTAGGTTTTTGATTCAAGGTTGTATTTCAGAATACTCCCTTGTTTCACAGTAGTTTGCAAGCACAGCATGTATATTGTGTCTGTATGTACCCATACCCACCCATTATCCAGCGCCCCCCTCCAACTCCGAAGCCCACTACCTATCTATTTCATTTTCGACTGTCAGCCTGCCATGGGTAGACTATTGGCTCCATGGTTACACAATCAACCAATAGTACCTCACGTCGTCCCATATATAATCAATGATAATTTGGATCAGATATCATCTGCCTTGTTGTAGTAGTCAGGGTGAAAGTGAAATTGAGTAGTTGGCATTGTTGCAACAGAGTATTGCCATTATAGAAAAATAAGATAATTGTGTAGTTGTAGACAACAGCTGCCCCACCTGCAGACAGTAGTAAATAAAAATAACGTGAGTCTGCAACATGAGTATGTCTGCCTACGATGCAAACTGACTGAGCTGGCATGCCTACAACAAGGTTAATTTAGCTAAAAAAGAGAGAGAGAAGAAGAAGACTTGTCTACTCCATAGTGCCTAGTAGTAGTAGTAGAAACTCCCACACATGTTAGAGGCCGAGGAAATGGGATACCACAAATGTTATGTACTGTTATTGCTAGTGCTACTGTGCCACTATGTGTAGAATTAATTTTATGTTACTGTTTTGCTAAGAGTATTGGTTACAATTGTCTTTTTTCTTTCTTGATAGAGCTACTCCTTCCCAACCACAAGCACAACCAAAAAGGAAGGAGTTAGCAGCCATGCCCCGGTGCCAGAAGCTGGAGGCCATCTGGTCAGAATATTGGCGGCTGTTGGCTCTAGCAGATGAGGAGGCGGCAGCAGTTCCAGCCTCCTCCAATGCCCCGGGCCCCAGCCAGCCCATCCCAGTGGTACGGCAACGTGGTCTGGCAGCCGCCCACCACACTTCATTCAACACTGCTGCCCCTTCCATGGATGCAACTGTAAAGCTTTCAAGTGCAGCATTCTCCTCCAGATGGCGCGCCTAGAGGTGTTGATAAAGGTCCTGGAGAGCCTGACTATAGAACTCCGTCGCCTTGCCCCTTTCTTAATTTTTTTATTGGTGGTTGGGAATTGGGCATTGGCAAAAAGTTGGGGTTTATAATATTTATGGACAATGGAGTGGACATTGATTGGACTCTTTATCTTTGAACATTGGTTGGGTTTAGGGAGAGGGGTGGGTAAGGTGCTGTGTGTTTTTTCCATTAGTTTATTTTGTTAGGGAAATAGATTATTTATACTTAAAGTTTACATACTATGTAAATGTTTTGTAGGAGGCTACTGTTTTACTTTACACAGTTTCCTTTGCTGCTGCAGGGTAGCAGCCAGTTTTTGATTGAAATATTCTGCTGATAGTGTAATACACCAACAGATAGATGTGGTACTCTCACTTGTGACTTGTCCTACTAGTACTGACATTCTCTCCTCCTAGTCTATGCAGTCGGCAACTAGACTCGGAAGGGTGTGGGTGTGTGAATTAATTCATGAATTTCCATATTATTAACCCCTTCAGCGCTGCGCGGATTCCCCCGCGGTGCTGAAGGGTTCGAGCGCGGGCGGGGCCATGACGGAACGGTTCCGTCATGAGCACAGCTCAACCGATGCTCATGACGGAATCGTTCCGTCATGAGCATGGAAGGGGTTAATTATGCCTCCCTCAAACTTCTTCTCTTACCTGTGATTGATGTTTATTTATACTCAGGCAAAGCGATGGCTGCATGGTGATGATGGTTTGGTTTCCCAAGATGCCGTGGTGTTGGTGGTAGTAGTAGTAGACACTGAGAGTAGCATTTGGAAAAAAGAAAATGAGACAGTCAGTCACCTGAGGGAGACTCAGGAACGAGTAGTAGAAGAAGAGTATACAAGAAGAATGCCAAACAAGAAACCATGATGTTGATAAGCAATGCTAAAGTAAAATAAAACATAATGGTGGAGGGGATAGCCTAGTACAAACTGAAGTTGACTTGACGCATGAAGTGGACAAGTGTAACCCTATTGTTAGAAGGATGCTGAATCGATGCTGGCAATTAATTATGATGGATTATGTTTCCCTGGAACAAAAATTGACTTGCGAATACTGAGCATGTGTGGGCAAGCAGAAGAAGATCCTCGGCCTGCCTTGAGTTAGTGTTGCTTTCACCACATCCACCCCAGCAAATATATGATCAATTATTGGTGTAAATTTAATTTACTCACACCTCAATATAAACCACACAGCCCGAAGGAAGAGGGTTAGGGGTTGATGAATGGTTGGGAAGGGGTATTTGAGGGAAAGGTTTGACAAAGACAAACACTACATTTGGACAACACACAATCTTGGAAGACGACTATCATAAATCTGTTAAGGGAGAAAAGGGAAATGCATGCATGATGATAACTTGATGAGTAGTACTAGACTAGTAGCACGAGGCAGCAGTATATTATTAATTATTATTATTAAGCAATTGCCTTGCCTGTCTGCCCCCAGAGAGACCCAAGTTACATACATTTTATGTTCTGTTGTTGTACCCACAGTCGTAATGATTGAAGAGAAAAAATAAATCAAATAAAATGATGATACTATATCAATATGTCATGGTCAAATTGGGAGTTGTATCTCGGCATTCCTCTTGGTCATTCCTTCCATGGACGCTCAATCCGTCAATCTCAGGTGCCTGCCTGGCGGATGCAGATTGGTAAGGTAAATGTGAGTTGTTTTTCCCAGCATAGCACAGGGTAAAGGCCAGCCTGTAAGTGTAGATGGAAAAAAAGGGATATTGAAAAATCAAGGAGAAATTTAAAGTTAAACTGCATAAATTAAGGAGTAGTGCAACAAGAAAACTTTCAGAGGCAACATGGCTAATTCATGTCTACTCTGACTGTTTCCAGCATCCACAACAACTTAAGGAGCAGGCCGGCAGTGCCCATCCAACCTCCACTTAGCTTAGACTATGAGCCAGATAGCAATAAGCACATGCAAATACACAGCAAGAAAGCATTTTCCAAATTAAGTAACAAAAGCAATGCACAGCTGTCAGTCATACCACTACACTTGCCTCCACCACTACACAGACATGTAGTTCTGGTGTTGCTGTTGTTGCCTTGTTTACCTTTTAGGCCACTTCATGAAACGCCCGGAGTTATTCCATTAATCATCTCCAAACCTACTGACTGATTGCGAGTATGGTATGGCCATCATTGTGTCCAACTCTGTAGTGTACCGAGTGAGTCTCCAGAATCGAAAATGCAATGGATCGGCCTGCAGCAGTACAACTTTGTTATTGAACAACAAGAAGGGAAACATTGACTTGAGTCACTTTTTTGTATGTAGATTAATACTAGTAGACATCATGCACAACAGCAGCACAAACACCAATCAGTCAGAGTCGGAATCCAATGCAGACCATCATTTACCTGTTCTAACGGGGTAGTCCCTCTAGGCTCAGAAAGGAGCATAGCTATATTCAGGTTCTTTTGAGGGACTTGATGAGGCAGGCATACATTTCAGATTTCAAGTACTATTCACCATCCAATATCTGGCTTGAGGGAAATGGATTTAGGGCGAGTCAGGACTGGAACAGGACTCGGAGGAGTGGACTTGCTTCTTCACTGAATGGACACAGTTGCAACTCTGATAATACAATAAAAAGAGTAAGATGGTGGGGATGGATTTGTGAACCAGGAAGGCAATGACACACACATTGGGGGGGGCGTTAAAGAAAGAAAAAAAGTAACTGGAAATTGAATGAGCCTAGTTGTTAGGGAAGTAGAGCTCATCCTGAAACTCTGATGGTTCACCCAGAAGTAGGTAATCTAACACACTACTTACATGGCCTAAGTCGCCTTCATCATCTTCGTGCTGTGCTACTTCAGGTATGGTGTAATCCGGTGGTATAAAGTACTGATTCATTTTGATCATGGTTAACCTCTCCACGTATTTGGGTGAGAGACTGGTCCTTTTCACTATAAGAACGGCACCAGCAGGACTGAAAACATGCTCAGAAGAGACTCTTGCAACTGGCCAAGAAAGATAGTTTATTGCCAGCCTGCTGAGCACTGGCCATTGGTGCCTTTTCCCATACCAATAAAGTAATGGGTTTTGATCAATGAAGACCTCTGTTGGGTCATCCAGATAGGCTTACACCATCTGCCCATTGCTTAGGGATGCTCCCCTCTGCTATTCCTCTTTTGCCTTTGCCTCAGCACGGGACCTAACAAGCCCTTGCTGTAAAAATCAATCCTGTGCTGATTTTGGTAGGACTGATG
Source organism: Triturus cristatus (assembly GCF_964204655.1). Classification (NCBI taxonomy): domain Eukaryota; kingdom Metazoa; phylum Chordata; class Amphibia; order Caudata; family Salamandridae; genus Triturus; species Triturus cristatus. Next base: position 225,213,338 of record NC_140584.1, read on the forward strand.
CTCCTGTTCTTGTTGTTGTTGATGTTGTTCTTGGTGTTGTTGGTGGATTTGACTGTTGTGAGCCAACCACACTGCTCTCATGCTCTGAAGTTGAACTTGACACCGGCTGCCCTGCAGTACTTGTGGCTTGGAGTAGCAGGCCTCTAATTACCAACTGTTCTTTTTCTAAGCGACTGGCTTCTGCAGCTATCCAAGTATTGTACATGGCAACATCCCCTTCTGAAAAATGAATCAATGTGTTCTGTACTTGTTTGTACTGTGGATCCAGATGTGTGATACAAATGTGATGGCTGAATGACACAATGCCTCTTTGCACCCTGGTATTTTCAGATAAGCGAAGGGTTAAGCTCTCCACCAACTCATATGCTTCTTTTTTTTCTCGAAAACCTACGTACATTGCAGACATCCCCTTCAGCTGTTCCTGTAGCATGTGCAACAATAGGATTGCTTGGCCCATAGTACAATTCTCCATGCTGACTTCACGTGTGAAGAGCTTGGAAGGAAGTAGCATCTCTGTCAGGCATTTAACAATGCCCCATTGGTCCATCCCAATGATCATTCCTTTCACAGTAGCATCCCCTCTTTACATGACATATTCGTTGATTGGTCTGTACTGCTGAGACAGATGGTCAGGCATGTAATAAGTTGAGTTCCAATGTGTTGGCACCTCCTGGATGAGTGCTTTAACTGTTATTGTATGCTCATGTTGAATGATCCTCAGCTGCTTCCGTGCTTTTAAAGAATGTCTGAAATGTGTGCAGATTCTTCTGCAGGTGGTCGGTAAGTTGCTGACTCGGTCTTCTTTTCTAGAAAGTCTTGAACAATGATGTTAATGCAGTACGCCAAACACAGGACCCTGAAATAGCCCCCATTGGCCCTGGCCTTAACCATATTACTGCCATTGTCCATGGCAAAAAACGAATGGTAAGCCATTCAAATACCTTGCTGTTAAATGTTAAAGTCTTCTAAAATGTTTGCAGCAGTATGAGATTTCTCCATGGCGAACATGGCTACAGTTGCATGTTTCCAAGTGGCATTAAAAATCTCAGCAGTGTCAACAACACCTGTTGCAGATATCTTTTCTCTAACCCCTACACAAGAGATCCAGTGTGCAGTAATGCACATGTAATCAGTGGCTTGGCAACTGGTCCACATGTCTGTTGTCAGGTGGATAGTGTGAACAGCACTCTTGCTGCAAAGCTTGGCCAAGCAATTCCAGCACGTCATGATGTAGTGCTGGAACAGCAACTCTGGCGAAATAGGACTGGCTGGGAACCTTCCATTTTGGGCAGTAGGCTGTCCCAAATTCAAGAAAAACGACCCCTTCCACAAAAAAAAAAGGGAGGAGGTCCAGCGCTAACATTTTAGCCAGCTTCGCATTGTACAAATGTACCTTTGGGTGGTTGTGTTCGTACTGCATCCCCGACCTAAAGACCTGAGAATGGCAGCAAGGATTTTTTTCTATTCTGGTGCCACTGATGCAGGTGACATCTTGACACCAGATGTTGTTAGACTCAACACAAGTTTTTTTGTTGCGGTACTCTCTTGCCTGAGACCCCTTGGTGTCTCAGCCTGACTCCTAGTCTTGTGCCACTGGGATATTTCTGATGAGGATGTGGGTGCTACCACTGCACTGCTGGGGACAGGGCTACTTTGTGTACCAGAGAAAATGTCTCCCTCTTGTTCACCTTCCACTTTGATTGGATATTCTACTTCTTCATCCCCACCAAGAAGAATGGGTGCAGATGTTTGGCCGCTAAGGTGCGCCTCCGACTGGATCAAGTGGTGTTTTTTCAGATAAGTTGTTTGGCCTTCGGTATCATAGTTGGACCAAGCTTACTCTGACTAACACCTTGTCCACAAATGGCGCATATAGCAATGTTCACCTCCTTCCTGCTAACTGAAAAGAAGTCCCAAATTGGGGAGGTCAACTGTCTGGTGCTGCTGGTGCAACTTGCGATGAATTGATAGGTGAGCTTGAAGTTTGACTCTCTGCAGTAACTCCTTCTACTGAGGTTGTTGTGGTGGATGTAGGTCGCTGCTGGCGAAATATGGAAGCTGGAGGTGATGTTGGTTTTATCATCTGTGTTGGTGGTATCCGTGCCACATCCCTCACAACAATTTGTTATGTTATGTTATGTTATAGCGACTTGTAAAGCGCACGATTACCAAATAGGTGTCCTGGCGCTGAATTTGGAATGGGGAAATTGTTGGCCTCCACTGGGGTGGGACTAATGTCTATGATAACTGGCTTATCATCATCATCCTCCTCTTCTCCATCTACCCCCGTAACACTAAGGCTTTCTGGAACCTTCCTTTTCCCTAGCCGTGTCTTGTGGCGTGTCTCAATTTGAGACTGAGGTAGCTCCCAAGTGGCGACTAGATCATCAGAAGGGGGGCTTGCAGAAGAAGTTGATGGACTAAACCTCCTTTTCCTTGCTGGGGATCTGGAAGACAATGGATCTTCTGAAAGAGTGGCTTCGTCTTCTTCTTCCTCTCCAGGAAGCATGATCTCCTGAATTGGCCTTACTACTGGAGGTGGTGGCTGTGGCTGTTGATGCCCACTTATCTGTGTTTCCTGCATTGATTGGGTGCTACATTGCATAACAATAAGTCAATTTCAACATCACCGCTCATCGGCTTTGGACTAATGATTAGACTGGCAGCCTCTGAAACAGACATGGGCTTGGGCCTAGGTTGGTGGGGTGGGTCCACTGATGCGGGGTTGCTGCTCCCAGCTTGCTCCCCTGAAACCGCTGCTGCAGGCGCAATTTTTGTTTTTCCCAAAAAAGGTCTTGGGAGACATACCGGTCTTGGTAAGAGGCAGTGCCTGCTTCATCTCACTGGCAACTTTCTTGGTACTGGACCTGGTACCTTTCTTTGGGGCCATCTTGAAGATGTCAGCAGCACCCAATGGCAAAAGTTGAAGAGATGTCTGTGGTCACATGTCACGTGACGTTGTGCACAGCAGGAATTCTGTCTGACAGTAAAATAGGTGATCACGTCTCCTCTTCTTTTATACCTAAAACCAAAGAAGCAAGAAGAACTTCAGTGAAACATGGCATTCCTTGCGGTTCAATTACTACTAGTACAACGTACAAACAAACAAATATAATATATACCTTAGAGTGTAGTCACACTTGTTAGTGTTATTATTATAATTAAATGTATTATTTCCAATATTAAAAAAAACATAACAATACAGTGTAGACAATTGTGAGACTTTGACAAAAACAAGTACACTGTACAGTACACTTAGGAAGGATAGGAGAGAAAAAGAACAACAACAAAAATACAACTGTAACAGACCTGGTTTGGCATTGTGCATCACATAGGATTCAGCATTCAGGGAGCTGCAGCTGACAATGGATAGAAGCAATAAGCCGAGAGGAACAAAGGAAAGACACACAGGCCTAATGCAGAAGCACACTGGCTGCCTTCACAAAATGGCTGCTAGCCACATAGCCAGGCCACAACAACAACAAAGGGAAGACACTGCAGGCCTATGGCAACAGCACACTGGCTGCCCTCACAGGCCGGCCACCCACAACAAGAAGCAATAAGCCAAGAGGAACAAAGGAAAGCCACATGTAGGTCTATGGCAAAAGCACTTCCACCCTCACAAAATGGCCACCAGCCACATGGTCAGTCACTCACAACAACAGCAAGCAGGAGGCCTGGAATGCAGTGAACTCAAGCAGGCCTATATGGATACAGACTATACAAAATTGCCCCCTGCCACACGGGGACACTCAGCCAAGGCAAATGCTGGCCCACTATTACAAACACACTCATACACTGGCCATACAAAGGAGGCATGCTAAACAACACAGTTTTAATACAACAATGCCAAAAACAGAAATCCACAGGGCTATAAAAGGTTTGCATGTTACACAACAACCACACACATCCAACAAAGGCATTTATTTACCACATATGAAAAAAGTGAAATACCCCCAAAAAACACATTTCACATTTCAATCCAATGGTATCCATGCCCTAAATGATGTTTACATTCAAGAGACATCACAGAAACAGTTGTTTCATGCACCCATGTGTGGCTCTGAGCCTACTGGCTGAAAGGCTTATAGGCAGACTACTGGGCTATTGAATTAAATAAATAAATATTGCAAATTGATTTCAAGTTGTAAAAAATCTAGTGAACTGTGCAATGAGTTTCCATTATAAAAGAAGAAAGATTACTTACAAAATAACAACTAGGCCCCTACCCAAACTACAGGCCACCCACCACAATAAATTTTAAAAAATCGATGTAAAGTACAGAAAAATGTAGGTGCAATGCCCCAATCAAACAAACAACATCAATTTTCCAACACACTTGTGAAATCTCAAATAAATTCAAAAGTCCTCAAATCCAATGATATATGATGCAACAGACACAAAGAGGGATCCTTCCAGCTCCAAATCCAAATGAAAAGTGAACAGGAGATGGACAAAGCACTGGGAGGAGCCTGCTGGCCAGGAACAGGAAGTTAGAGACTCTGGGGCACTTCCTTCCTCCTAAAAAAAGTTGAAAAAGAAAAAGGACTTCTTGCACAAAAAAGTACAGCCAAATGTCAATCTGAGCAGTTCTTTTAATCCAAATCATCCCCTTGAGAAGGTTTTGATGCTGCTCAAGTTAAATTCTTCTCCAGATTGCAAATTCTACATGTTTTCGGGACCGTGATCTTCACAAAACTTCCACCATAAGTCCAATGGCGTGCCCGAATGACGTGTTCGTGATCGCAAACTCTTGTGGGACCATGTGGCCGGCTACCAAATCCCTGGTGCTCGCGAACAAATGTGAAATCTCATTGGTGATCGCAGGCACCCGGTAAGTTGCTCACATGCACACAAAAAAGCATTTTGGGTGCACAAACACAAAAAAACTCCGCTTCGGTGCGGAGCATGGAGTTTTCAGTAACTTTGCATTCAACGCGGAACGCAGATATGCCAAAAATCCGCAAACTCTGCGAGGAGAGCAGAGTTTTACACCCAGGTTTACTTGATAGTGCATCCCTTTATGGATTACTCTTGCAAGTGGTTCTAGGCCAGGGCAAAGCACTTGGGTGAAAGTGGGCTGGTGCCCCTCCTCACCCTGTAACTGTCTGAAATAGGTGCAGCAGTCTTTTCTCCAGCTGTTAGGTTTGTGCAAAGTAGTTTGATCCAGTTAATGAATCTACTGCCCAAGAATAGAAATTCACCTGACAGAGAGTTGAAGACGTTTCAAGCCAGGACTTCCCTGGACTGGAAACAAGCATCCTGGGACCGGTTTCAGGGTGACATCCCTCATCAGCCACGCAAGTTTGAATCCAATTGCAAAGTGAGCAAGAGACCCACGTCTGGGCATGCCCTGCCAACTTAGGGCAAACAAGCAAACACAATAAGATGATGGATGGGGCGCCGAAGCTTTTCAGACACTCAACCCAGTCACTATTATATCTGGGTTGAATCCATCATTGTTCTTTTGTACACTTCACCACCCCAGTTAAGTCCCAGCCTTTTGCAAATCACTCTTGACCCTGTTCCTCATGAGAACAGTCCATTCCGAACTGCCAAGTCAGGTCCTCCCTGTACTTGAAACAAGCATCCTGGGACCAGTTTCAGGGTCACACCTAACACCCCTCAGCCAGGTTAGCTTGAATCCAGTGGCGAAGTGAGCAAGGGACCCATGTCTGGGCATACCCTTTCTTCTCTTGTGCAATCCAAGGGTTCGGCAGGGTAGTCCTTCTTCTGATGTTTCCCAGCTGGGTTCTGAGCTGCTCTGTAGCTCTCCCATATTTATTCCATATTATGGGCTGGCAAGAGGGGGGTATCCCCAACCAATGGGGTTCAAATTGCCACCCTCTGCGATGACTACTTCCTTAGAAGTGTGGCAAATATTTTTCCCAGAATGCACATCTTGATCCAAATCTGAATGAAGAAAATCTCTAATTGGAGTTCAGGACTGGCTAATCCTTCTCACAGGTGTGGCTAACTTTTCCCTACATTCCCCTTCAAGCCCCTCTCCTAATCTAATTAGAGTGGCTTCCCATCTGGCGGGTTTGCAGGAAGTGGGGGTGGGCTTGGTTCTTGTGCTTCTGACTTTGAAAGCCTGTTTGGCTACCCAGCCGCCTTTCTGTCCTGGCAACTGCAACACCAAAACTCCTCCCACCAGATGGTTACATTGTTTCAGGCCAGGATTCTTCACACTCAATCAGTAGATGCTTGGCTCAGCCTGCCAAAGGCTGACCAATCAAAAGAGGCTGTTAGAGGGCTACTTTAGGTAACTTCAGGAAAGCAAGTTCTAAAACTACTTTCTTGCAATAGTTATAATAAATCAAACCTTGGCAAATTGTTGGATTTATTGTAACTATTATTTTTATACTTTGAATTATTGTTCTAGCTCATTCCTGTGAAAAGTTAGACTTTAGTTCATTTAATAAAACGTTACCATGTTAGCCTATGGAGCTACCACCACTACAATGGGGAACAAACAAGATTTGCAGCTATTCCTTCACCAGGGCATATAAAACATATTTTATAATGTCCCTGCTTTTAATTACAAGCTACCCTTTGGGCACCTAGGGCAGACCTTAGGAGTGATTTATATGTAATAAAAGGGCAGCCCTTGACTTTGGAAGTACTTTTGATTCCAAAGTCAAATTTGGATATAGTTTTATTTTATACCAGCTTGCAAGTTAGGGCTGGCCTTAAAATGAGGACGGACTGATGGAATGTGAACACTTAGGGTGCATTAAATCCACTGAGGTCTCTAAACCTACCCACCCTACCATATACTAGGGACTTACAGGTAGGTTGTCTAGACCAATTGTAATAACACCTAATTACCATACACCTTTAAAACAAAACACTGGGCACGGACCTAGTTATCAGGGCCCAGTGCACAAGCAGAGTCAGTAACCACAATTATCAGCTGAAGATAGGGGTGATCAGGCAAAAAGGATAACTTTCTCATAAAATGAGTCTTCCAAGATACAAAATGAAGCATCCTCAAGATTGCTGCAACCAAATGGTGTCTAGCACAGCAACTCAATATTACAATAGGTAAAGAAGTAAGGAGAAAAATCCATTGCATTTATAAAGAGATTGCTCTGATTCTTATCTCGCATCAAACCCCAACTCCGTTTTTCATCCTATATCTATACACATTGAAAAAAAAACTTGCTTATATGCTTGGATATCCATAATAAAAATCACTGCTATTTTAAAATTCCCAATTTAAAATGTCTGGAGAAATGTAATTAAAAGTAGTTTTATCTCCTAATTTTTTACAACCTAAGCATTACCACAACTACAACCTGATGTGGCTGTTGACAGTGTCCAACAACCACAGTATTCAAAGTCAAAGGGTACCATTTAGAGTCTGGCAGGTGTACAACAATAATAGCATTGCACAAATATTGCTGGACACAAAAAACATGACAAAACATTGTCCTGTCTGGAATATTGAGATAGAAAATGACACATAAGAATTGTGTTTTACATTATTTTATGTAATTTTGTTGTATGTAATGTTTTTTTTAAATTATTTTGTTGTGCCTTATTACTTTTTGTATCATACTTTAATAAATTTAATGTTATGTGTCATCATCTTTTAGTACAGTGTAGTATTGTTTTGGAAATATATATGTTAAGTATAATTGTATTTTAATATTCTCCCTTTATTGGCAGGTTGCTTGGATTGTAGGGGTGTAGGGCAAGACTTTTGGTTATTACATAGTTTGTAATTGTGTATAAATAAATTATTATATGCAGTTGTATTATTAGATTATTGAATATGGAATTTATTCAATATTTTTATTAATTGATTGGAATACTTACTGCTTTGTGATTTCGTTTTTTATATAATTAGTGTTTTACTATATTGTTTTAATTATTGTGAAATATGTATTGTTTATAGTATTATTTAGATTTCATGCTGCAGTATATGGGGTTTGCATGGGAGCAGGGAATTTCTATTGCTTTTATATATATTCTATAATTACAAATTTTAATATTAAATATGTAATTTATTTTATTTGTAATTTTCTTTAGAGTTTTTCATTTTAGCAATTAGTTTTTTAAGGCATTCTTCAGATTAATTAATTAATAATTGATAATTAAGTAAAAGTGTATTTGTTTTAATTATGCAATATTCTTTAACAACATTATGTTTTATTATTTTCACATAATAATTCATTTCATACTACAATATTGTTTTATGATTATACAGTGTTCATTAATTTCAGTTTCTTTTTTATTTTTGTTGGTTGTTGGGTTTTTAGTGTAGTAGGGCGGAAGGTGTTCAAAACATGAATTTGGTCAATTGTTTTTAATTAATATCTTGAATTAGTAGCTTTTTACATTCTTTTATTTATACTTTTCATTTTTAATGCTGCTGTAATCTTAAATTACATTTCAATAATTTAACCAATGTATATAATATATGTCTATATATTTTAATCATGTTAATATATTTTACTATATATATTTGTAGACATACTTTTTATGTTTTTATCTATATTAAATTAGGTGTTTTCATATATTTCTTTCAATTTATGAATGGGTATAGTAAGTCTGAACTCTGCAAAGTCTACTGTTTACCCTACTGATGCTCAGGTTGGAGAAGGAATAGTAAATTCTTACCCCTTCATAGTCCAACACTTTCTCAACTGTTCCTAAAGTAGGAGTACAAATAATAATTCTGACCTCTCCAAAGCCTATCATGTTCCTTAATGTTGTTGATCTCTGAAAATGAAAAAAATGTGATCCCTTGAAAGCTCATTGCTTATTCTACTATTGCTCTGTTTGGGGTAGAACTAGTATATTTAAACCATCCGAATTCAAAACTTTGCCTACTGATGCTTAGATTGAAGTGGGAATGGTTATTTTGACCCTTCCAATGTCTTACACTTTCCCTACTGTTGTGTAGATTTGAGTATGAATAGTAATACTGACCCCTCCAAAGCCTATCACTTCCCCTACTGTTGTTGATCTAGACTGAGAATAATACAACTGACCCGTTCAAAGTCCAGTGCTTTCTCTATTATTGCTGCTTGGATTAGAGTGGGAATAGTAAATTTGACCTCTCCAAAGTCGAAGACTTTACCTACTGCTGCTCGGGTTGGCATGGGAATAGTGAATTGGACCCACCCAAAATCCAGCACTTTCCCTTCTGTTGCTTATTTTGGAGGGGCCAGATTTACAATTCTCACTCCAAAATCCAAATCTGTCCCTAGTGTTGCTGCTTAGATTGGAGTGGGAATAGTAAATACGACCACTCCAAAGTACCACCCTTTCCCTACTATTGCATAGGTTTGAGTGGGAATAGTAATTATGATCCTTGCAATGTCCAACACTTTGTAATGTTGCTTAGTTGCCATAGAAATAGTAAAAACGAATACTACAAAGTCTACAATGTTTTGTAAAATTCTTTACTTTGTAGTGGTAATGTTATTTTTGTATTGATTTGTTTTGCCTGAATGGAGTTAAGATAGTTTCTTCAATGTATTTTGTAATATTTTATTACTTTGAAGTTAGAATTGATTTTTTGTATTAAAGTTGTAGTATATTAACTGTGTTTTCCTTGTGTACTTGTGTGATTAGAATTAGATTTTTGTTATATTTGTTTATCATTTGTTGTATTTAACATGAAACATTTATTTAAGAGTTAATGGTATTTTTATTGCTTTTTTTGTTTGGGTACTAATATTTTTCCTATTCTTTTTTAAAATATATTAATATATGTTTTATAAATGTTACACTTATAATGTTTTACTATGTTGTGTTATTGAATTTTTTTTATGTTGATGAAAAGAAACATTTGGTAGAATGATCCATCCATAGAATGGTTGATGCATTCTTCCACCAAAGCTTCAGTTTGCTAAGTTTCTGCAGGTGAAGCGTCAGTCAGCTATGCATGTGGAAATCCTTGACACTGTAGTCTATTAACCATGCGACTGCTTGGTCTTAGCAGAAGTCACCCTACCCAATTTAAGGTGAGTCATAGCAGCCCAACTTATTTTTTTACCCATGGCGCCATACAAGGGAAGATAGTTCCTATTGAAGAAATCAATCAATGACCTATATAGATAGGTTTAAAACACTCTGGGCCTCATTTATGAAGAATTGAAGTAGGGTAGCACCGGCAGTCTTCTAGCTGCACTGCATTACCCTGATGTGAAAAGGCAAGAATGCACTGTATTTATTACATATGGTGCATTTCTGTCCTGTCCCCCTCCCTGGCACACAATGTTCTGCCTAGAACCAATATAGGCAGCCTTACACCATGGTGCAAGGTGACTCTGTTGCAGGCAGGATTAGTTTTGTGAAGGAAGGGGCGCCGAGAGGTATTTTCCTCTTTCTATGTGTGCTGTAGAATGCAGCACACATGGAAAGAGGAAAAGCGAGAAGAAATAAACACATTTCTCCTCATTACGCCTGCTCTGGGAGGCATAAGGTTTTTGTGAATAAGTAAATCTGTGGCAGCATCAAAATGCATGAGCTTCGCATGGAAAATTCTACTGCAACACCCATGGATCACCTCCTTCATGCAGATTAAGGAAATGCAGCAATTTGTGCTGCTTTACCTTATTCAACATCTATGAGGCCATCGAAAGCTATGCAGAGTGGCTTTGCGTCACCTCATAAATATTATTGAGAGGCTTGCGCTACCAGAGCACCAAATAAAGTGACGTCCCTGCGGCGCAAGCCACTTATAAATAAGGCACTCCATGAACTTGAGCTACTGGCAATTTATGCTCCCAAAATAAACACAAACTTTGGGAGTTCTTCCAAAACAAAACACCCGCTAAATAAAGGATAATTTTCATCAGTGGAACTGCCCCAGTGGCTCTCCACTCGTCAGGCAGATATTTCTTTATCTGGGTAGGGATCATTCATGTGGGGAGTGGTGGCCAGCAGGGGAGTGGTGGCCATTGCCTGCACTGAACTAGACCATTTTGTCTTTATAGCGTTTTTCCAGCTGTTCACTGCTGATCTAAATGAATCCTGTGGTCATTTTCTTAACATTCAGATGAGTTTAACTTTGATAACAAACAATAGAAAGAGTCCTGGCAGACTCCTCGATATGCATTTAAAAGGATATATTATAGATGTTTTACTGACATTGAATGAAAGCTACCAGCACCTTAAATTGGATTTTTTCAAGCACACCTCACGCAGCATCATAGTTCACACCTCGGTACGAGTGCACAGTTCATCAAGTGGCGGCTTGCGCAGGTAATAGTGGTGGGTGGTGAGGCAGGGCGAGGTGGGGGTGGTGGAAGTGGACAGATGAAGGGATAAGTAATATTAAATGAATAAATAAATAAATAAAAACACTTACCTTGCGCTCGCCACATCACGTGGTTTTTATTTATGAAGTATTACTTATCCCGTCGTCTGTCGACTTGAGCCCCGCCCCACTGGACCACCACCCTTACCTGTGCGAGCCACTACTGAGTTTATCAGCATCTTTCTGTAAACTTGGAGTTGCTATGCATAGTTCAATATTAGCAAAAGGAGCTGAAGACTACATACTGGTACAATGCTCTGGTGCATTCATGGTTGCAGTAAACACGCTGAGATGCAATGCCACCCTATATCATTGCACTGTTTTTTATATCTAAATGTATTATTTTAATGGAGGACGTTCCATTCTATTCAATCGAATGTCCATTTCTTTCAGCTTCTTTCCCATAACAAAGAAGTCTCATGTAAAAATGCATTGCATAAGAGATCAATGAAAGAATACAACATTTTAGTGCTTCTAGAAGTGAGGTTACACAGCTCAGTATATCAGTGTGATCCTATGTAGGGTTTCTCAAATGATAAAAACAAGATTTTTATGCACTTGACATTCCGCAAATATCGAGATACAAACACCTACCTTTGCATACAAGGTCAAGACTTTACACCTCGTGAAATAGAGGAATTTGAAGAAGTCTTGCAAAATAACTGAAGGTTAACAGACTGCAAAGTCTGTAACTATCACTGAATATAAACTTTGTACAAACAGACTGTTCCTATTGATTGTGGCTTAGACAAACAAGATCTATCATTTTCTGGCAATTAAAGGTGTCAGCAGAACATTGTACAATGTGACCTGCTGAATAAAAAACATCAAGCCAATTGAGGTTAGAAACCGACACAGAAACCATGTGTATAATAGAGTACCTCACCAATGATCCATAAATAAAACAAAATTAACAAACATGCAGTCGTTATCAATTGTCTAATATATTTACCTATATTTTTTGCACGCATATTCACTTTCGGATATATATATATTGCTATACATATATATATATATTATCTACTGGCGGTCGCCAGTAGATAGTTATAGTTAGGACCGTGTTTCCATAGGAAATCTGAAAATTCTATTTTGAATAACTTTGGCGCCGGTTGACGAATCCTCGCAAATTTTTCAAAATAGGTGGGGTGCTCCGCTCCGCTCCTACCCTGAAAGTCTCGGGGTGATTAGTCAAGCGGGGGCCGAGAAAAAATGGGGGTCCCAAAACGCGTTTTCCCCATGCATTTTTCCATAGGGACCTTTAGTCCAAGGTACAGCCCGAACGGCTGAACAGAATTATTTGAAATTTGGCAAAGAGAAAGTCCTCAGGTCAGGGATGTGCCTTTTGAATATCTGGAGTAAATCTGTTCAGTAGTTCCTGAGAAAATTTCAGTTAAAAGTACATATATATCTATAGGCGCACACCGTGCGCGTACGGTAAGCATACCGTACGCGCACGCTGACGTGCACGAGCGTAATTCTGATTGGTGCTTACATGACAGTAAACATTCCAGTCGGTCGAAATCAGGAAGTGTCAGCCGCCATTTTGTCTCTCGCAGTCTGAGGCAGTGAAAAAAAAAGGTGGAGAATGTGAAAAGGGGGCAGGGTGGACAGTTCCTGACCCCCTAGCCTTTGTCAGGGGGTCACTGAAGGACCCCCAAGGATGAAACAAATGGTTTTTTTTTCGAAAAAGCGCGGGGTGCGCGCACTGTGCGCGCACGGCACGCACAACGCATCGTGGGTGCTCGGTGCACGATGCACACCGAGCGCCCACAGCGCGCGAACGGTGCGCGCACGGTGCGCGCACGGTGAAGAACCTGAAAAAAAAAATATTAATGAATACATAACTTAGCATTTAAAAAACCGTACAAATTCACTTATAAAACCATAGGTTTCACACACGTTATAGTTAGGAATTAGCATTTAAAAAACCTTGCAAATTCACTTAAAAAACCATAGGTTTCACACATGTTATAGTTAGCTGGACATTTCCCTCGTAAAAAACCAATGAAATTACCCCGTTACAGTTAGTGCAGGCAACTATAACTCAAGCGACCGCAATCCTCTGCTGATGACGTCAGATATTACATCACTGATTAAATATGTGTCTTTCTGAAAAATAAATATTTGTAATATATGTGTAGCTAAAGATTAATGGAAAAAGACATGGGTAAATAGGTGTCTAAATACAGTGATGTAATATCTGACGTCATCAGCAGAGGATTGCGGTCGCGTGAGTTATAGTTGCCTGCACTAACTATAACGGGGGAATTTCATTGGTTTTTTACGAGGGAAATGTCCAGCTAACTATAACGTGTGTGAAACTTATGGTTTTTTAAGTGAATATATATATATATATATATATCACTGAAAAAACCATAGGTTTCAGGAACGTAATAGTCAGTTGGACATTTAACTTGTATAAAACCATAGAAATTCCGGCGTTATACGCCCCCGCAATGCACTGCGGATGACATCACATATTACATCATTCATGACATGGTCAGTGACATCACTGATGACATGTCAAATGACATCACTGATTACATCATCCAGTGACTGTGTGTTTCTGTAAAGTTTACATTTTTTTATATATATGCCAAGCTGTATTGAAGAATGAATGGGTGTTTAAGTGTCTGTATGGAGGAATTAGTAGGTATGTGACTGACTGTATAAGTGAGTGATTAAATGTGTCTTACTGAATGCATGGGTTAGTGAATAAACTGAGTGAAAGTCTGTATCAGTCTGTCTGTTGTTGTGTAAGCTGCTGAATGGGTTGGTGAGTAGTTGCATGAGTGTCTATATGGGTTATTGATTGCTTGCCTGAGTATTTGTATGGCTGCCTGAGTGTGTGTGTGGGTGGGTGGGAGGTGTGTGTCTCTGTGCATAGATGTGTGAGTGGTTGATTCACTGGGTGTATGGGTTCAAGTGTGCATGTGGAAACAGCTGTATGGGTGAGTGAGTGTTTGTATGGGCATGTTGGGAAGTAAATGGATGTCTCAGTGCTACATGTGCAAGTAACTACATACGTAAAAGGCAGTATATGTGAGTGATGGTGTATATAAATAACTATATGTGAGAGTCAGTAATTGTGAGAGTGGCTGCATGGATGAGTGTGTATATGTATCAGTGAGTCTATAAGAGAGTAATTATGTGTTAGTATCTGTATGAATAAGTGAGGTAGTGTCTGTATAACTGTATAGGTGAGTAAATGGAAGTATGATTGATTCTTTGCATGACTGACTAGGTGTGTGAGTAACTCTGGATATGTGGTAGTGTGTGAGTGTCTGTATAGGTGTATGAGTGCATATTATAGTGTTTTATTGATGAGGGCCTGCATATATGAGTAACTGCATGGGTGAATGAGTGGATGTGTGTGTAGACCTAGGAATCAGTCAGTGCGTATTTAGTAACTGGTATTGAAGTGTCTATTTTTTCAAAAATGGTAGTCTGTATTTTAGAGTGGGTGTATCAAAGGTTATAGTCAGGTGTGAGGAGGTGCATCAGATGTTGAAGTGGATAATGTCATCAGTGATGTCATTTGACAAGTCATCAGTGATGTCATCAGTGATGTCGCTGACCATGTCATGAATGATGTAATATGTGACATCATCAGCAGTGCATTGTGGGGGCGCGAGTTATAGTTAACTGAACTAACTATAACGATGGAATTTCTATGGTTTTACACAAGTGAAATGTCCAACTAACTATAATGCTCCTGAAACCTATGTTTTTTTCAATTAATTTCTATGGTTTTTTAAATGCTAATTTCTAACTATAACGTACCTGAAACCTATGCTTTTTCAGTGAATTTCTATGGTTTTTTAAATGCTAATTTCTAACTATAACTTGCCTGAAACCTATAGTTTTTTCAGTGAATTTCAACGTTTTTTTAAATGAAAATTTGTAAGTCTAATGTACCTCAATCCTATGTTTTTTTTTATTTTCTATATATATATATATATATATATATATTTAAAAAACAATTGTGAATAATTTATTGTTAGGAAAACTATAGTCATTTTTTTAAATTATAGAGAAGTCGCGCACCCTTCGTGCACCCTACACGATGGCTGCGCGCATTCTGGTAACCATTTTGAAAAGTCGCGTTGGGGTCGCGACTTCGGCGCAGTTTGTAAAGTATGAAATATCTTTAAATTAATTATAAATAAAAGTTTTCCTTTAAGAGTTTGTCTAAATTTATTAATAATATTATCTGGCCATTTCACAGAAGAACAGGGGCCAGCTTCGATCGGTAAAAAGCCGTTACAATGACTTTTTTACTTCGCGATACTATTACAACGCATGCATTACCACGCATGCTTTGTACATCGCAAAGTCATTACTACACATTGTTTTAGAAAGCAAGGTCATTTTCCATGCATGCTTGTGCAACAAATTCTGTTGTAAAGGTATGTATGGTATATGATCGTGCGTTCTAAAAAACATGTAGACGATCCACATTGTTGAAGGAAACAGAGGCTGTTCCATTTCCTCACAACGATGTGCACCGCCCCACGAGGAGAGAGGAACCACGAGGAGTGAGAGGTAAGGGGGATTGGGCATGGGGTGGGGGTTTCTTTTCTAGGGTTTAGGGTAGTGCAGTGGTGTAAGGGTAGTGTAGGGGGTCGTGCTGGGGTAGTGTTTTAGGGTTTAGGGTAGTGCAGTGGTGTTTGAATAGTGTAGGGGGTTGTGTTGGGGTAGATTTGGGGTTTAGAGTAGTGCAGTGGTGTTTGGGTAGCGTAGGGAGTCTTGCTGTGGGTTGTGTTTTAGCGTTTATGGTAGAGCAGTGGTGTTTGGGTAGTGTAGGGGGAAGTGCTGGGGTAGTGTTTTAGGGTGTAGAGTAGTGCAGGGGTGTTTGTGTAGTGTAGGGGGTAGTGCTGGGGGTAGTGTTTTAGGGTTTAGGTTAGTGCAGTGGTGTTTCGGTAGTGTAGGGGTTCATGCTGGGGTAGTGTTTTAGGGTTTAGGGTAGTGCGGTGGTGTTTGGGTAGTGTAGGGGGTCATGCTGGGGGTAGATTTAAGCTTTTGGTAGTGCAGTGGTGTTTGTGTACTGTAGGGGTCATGTTTTAGGGTATAGGGTAATGCAGTGGTGTTTGTGTAGTATAGGGAGTCATGCAGCGGTATTGTTTTAGGGTTTAAGGTAGTGCAGTGGTGTTTGGGTGGTGTTGGGGGTAGTGCTGGGGTAGTGTTTTACGGTTTAGGATAGTGCAGTGGTGTTTGTGTAGCATAGGGTTAGTGCAGGAGGTAGTTTTTTTTAGGGTTTAGGGTAGTGCAGTGGTGTTTGGGTAGTGTAGGGGTTCATGTTGGGGGTAGTGTTCTAGGGTTCAGGGTAGTGCAGTGGTGTTTGTGTACTGTAGGGGTCATGTTTTAGGGTATAGGGTAATGCAGTGGTGTTTGTGTAGTATAGGGAGTCATGCAGCGGTATTGTTTTAGGGTTTAAGGTAGTGCAGTGGTGTTTGGGTGGTGTAGGGGGTAGTGCTGGGGTAGTGTTTTAGGTTTTAGGGTAGTGTATTGGTGTTTGTATAGTGTAGGGGGTCATGATGGGGGTAGTGTTTTAGGGTTTAGGATGGTGCAGTGGTGTTTGGGTCGTGTAGGGGGTTATGTTTGAGGGTTTAGGGCAGTGCAGTGGTGTTTGTGTAGTGTAGGGGGTCGTGCTGGGGGTATTGTTTTAGGGTTTAGGGTAGTGCAGTGGTGGTTGGGTAGTGTAGGGGGTAGTGCTGGGGTAGTGTTCTAGGGTTTATGGTAGTGCAGTGGTGTTTGTGTAGTGTAGGGAGTCGTGCTGGGTTAGTGTTTTAGGGTTTAAGGTAGTGCAGTGGTGTTTGGGTAGTGTAGGGGGTAGTGCTGGGGTAGTGTTTTAGGGTTTAGGGTAGTGCAGTGGTGTTTGTGTAGCGTAGGGTTAGTGCTTCGGGGTAGTTTTTTTAGGGTTTAGGTTAGTGCAGTGGTGTTTGGGTAGTATAGGGGGTAGTGCAGGGGTAGTGTTTTAGGTTTTAGGGTAGTGCATTGGTGTTTGTATAGTGTAGGGGGTCATGATGGGGGTAGTGTTTTAGGGTTTAGGATGGTGCAGTGGTGTTTGGGTCGTGTAGGGGGTTATGTTTGAGGGTTTAGGGCAGTGCAGTGGTGTTTGTGTAGTGTAGGGGGTCGTGCTGGGGGTATTGTTTTAGGGTTTAGGGTAGTGCAGTGGTGGTTGGGTAGTGTAGGGGGTAGTGCTGGGGTAGTGTTCTAGGGTTTATGGTAGTGCAGTGGTGTTTGTGTAGTGTAGGGAGTCGTGCTGGGTTAGTGTTTTAGGGTTTAAGGTAGTGCAGTGGTGTTTGGGTAGTGTAGGGGGTAGTGCTGGGGTAGTGTTTTAGGGTTTAGGGTAGTGCAGTGGTGTTTGTGTAGCGTAGGGTTAGTGCTTCGGGGTAGTTTTTTTAGGGTTTAGGTTAGTGCAGTGGTGTTTGGGTAGTATAGGGGGTAGTGCTGGGGTAGTGTTTTAGGGTTTAGGGTAGTGCATTGGTGTTTGTATAGTGTAGGGGGTCATGATGGGGGTAGTGTTTTAGGGTTTAGGATGGTGCAGTGGTGTTTGGGTAGTGTAGGGGGTTATGTTTTTGGGTTTAGGGTAGTGCAGTGGTGTTTGTGTAGTGTAGGGGGTTGTGCTGGGGGTAGTGTTTTAGGGTTTAGGGTAGTGCAGCAGTGTTTGTATAGAGTAGGGGGTCGTGTTTTAGGGATTAAGGTAGTGCAGTGGTGTTTGGGTAGTGTAGGGGGTTGTGCGGGGGGTAGTGTTTTTGGGTTTAGCGTAGTGCAGTTGTGTTTGGGTAGTGAAGGGGTTGTGCCGGGGTAGTGTTTTAGGGTGTAGGGTAGTGCAGTGGTGTTTGTGTAGTGCATGGGGTTGTGTTTGGGATAGTGTTTTTGGGTTAAGAGTAGTGCAGTGGTGTTTGTGTAGTGTAGGGAGTCGTGCTGGGTTAGTGTTTTAGGGTTTAAGGTAGTGCAGTGGTGTTTGGGTAGTGTAGGGGCTAGTGCTGGGGTAGTGTTTTAGGGTTTAGGGTAGTACAGTGGTGTTTGTGTAGTGTAGGGGGTCATGCTGGGGGTAGTGTTTTGGGTAGTGCAGTGGTGTTTGTGTTGTGTAGAGGGTCGTGCTGGGGGTAGTGTTTTAGGGTTTAGGGTATTGCAGTGGTGTTTGTGTACTGTAGGGGGTCATGTTTTAGGGTAGTGCAGTGAAGTTTGGGTAGTGTAAGGGATCATGCTGTGTGTTGTGTTTTAGGGTTTAGGGTACTGTAGTGGTGTTTGTGTAGTGTAGGGTGTCATGCTGGGTGTTGTGTTTTAGAGTTTAGGGTAGTGCAGTGGTGTTTGTTTAGTGTAGGTTTTCATGCTGGGGTAGTGTTTTAGGGTTTATGGTAGTGCAGTGTTGTTTGTGTAGTGTAGCTTGTCGTGCTGGGCATAGTGTTTTAGGGGTTAGGATAGTGCAGTGGTACTTGTGTTGTTTAGGGGGTCGTGATTTAGGGTAGTGCAGTGGTATTTGGGTAGTGTAGGGGTTCATACTGGGGGCAGTGTTTTAGGGTTTAGGGTAGTGCAGTTGTGTTTGTGTAGAGTAGGGGGTCATGCTGGGGATAGTGCTTTAGGGTGTCGGGTAGTGCAGTGGTGTTTGTGTAGTATAGGGGGTCATGCTGGGGATAGTGTTTTAGGGTTTAGGTTAGTGCAATCGTGTTTGGGTAGGTCGACAACAATAAATCTAGCCAAGCATGTGCAGGCGAGACCTAAAAGCACTGCACCAAGGTGGCTGTCAACACTTCCTGGATTGAAGTGTTTTCAGCCAATTAAAGCCAAGCTCGTGCTTGTGTAGTTAGGTCCGGCCCAGATATATAAACACATTTTTCCTTTAATATCTCAAAAACTACTGAACGGATTTACACCATTTAATAAAAAGGTCTCTTCTGAACCAAGGGCTACCTTTTTGCCAAATTTGGTGTAATACCGTTCACCAGTTTCAGCTGTAACCATGTCTAAAGTTTCCTATGGGAAATTGATTTTCCGACCTCTATGTTTTTGAATTTCTCAGGAACTACTAAACGGATTTACTCCATTTAAAATAAAGGTCTCTTTCTGAAACAAGGGCTACCTTTTTGCCAAATGTTGTGCATTCCATTCAGCAGTTTGGGCTGTAGCCGTGTCTAAAGTTTCCTATGGGAATTAACATGGAGAAAACACGTTTTGGGACCCCCCTTTTTTCTCGGCCCCCTCTTTGTTAATCACCCCGAAACTTTCAGGATAGGAGCTGACCGGAGTTCCCCACAAGTTTTAAGAATTTCGCGAGGATTTGTCATCCGGCACCAAAGTTATTGGGAAAACAAAAAACGCTTTTCCTATGGAAACGAGGTCCTAACTATAACTATCTACTGGCGACCGCCAGTCGATAATATATATATGCTTCAAATATTTACGCCCTTCAGATATTTACCTTGGCATGTAATTCCGTCACCGAAATATCCAAACGGACATTTTCCACATCCCAATCCGCCATCTCGTTTTAGTTCACATGGAACACCTTGAAAGCATTTCATGCCAGCACATTCACTTTCTGCATTTTGGGGCCCTGGGTGGAATTGGGTTTCGGATAAGGCTGTGTGATCTTTTGAAGCAGTGTGCGTCATCTTCCCACCCGATTCTCGGATCTCATGTTGGGTGGAGACTCTTCTCGTTATTTTAGTATTTACGGAAACTGCGTCAGATCGTGCAGCTACTGAACGTAGTGATGTTTCGTGTGTTGTTATAGCAGATGTCTCTGGATAACCTGTTCTAGAAAGAACGGCTACTTTTGGTTTATACAATGGTATTCTGCCAACTCGCTTCCATGCATGAACATCAACGATGGCATTGTTTGGTCTCCTCCGAAATGAGTGAGAAGGATTTCGTTTTGCGTTCAGTACAGTTGAATTTATGAAAATCAGCCCAGATGTTGGCATAAATGAACTTTTGTTGTTGGGTGCACCGGACTCACACAGTTTTTGATTCTGCCTGTCCTTTGCTTGCAACAATGGAGCTTGATATGTGGATGGCATTGTGTGGTCAGTATTGTCTTTCCTCCGTGGAAACACATTTGGTGAGTGTCTAGAAGCATCATATGATTCTATCAGTGCATCAGGTTTATGATCTGCATTCACTGTAGTGGTAGGAAGAGCACCGGTGTCTGGGCGACTTGTTGAGTCATTGGAAGCACTCTCCTCTCTTGAAAGAGGCCCTTCTTTCTTAAGCTTGTCTGCGTACACTCCATCTTCATGATAATTCGATGAGAGAGCTATGATTATAAGCATTTAAGAGTGTAAATTTATAAAAATTGTGCAAGAAACATATTAATGTTGCAATACTATGTACAGAAAAATCATATAAAATACATTAATTTAACTAGCACATACATACATAACTGTTTATAATTTATATCGGGAATGGTTTAAACGTGGCTCCATAGGTTCTCATATACTTGAGATAAAGTAGCCCCTGCCATACTTTATAAAGATATTACAAGACACCAATGCTTTTCATCATTATTTAGAGGGGCGAGGCCGAAGGCAGAGTTCCGTTATAAGGTTATGGAACTTGTACAGCAGTGGGTACGTTAGCCCTTCTAATACACGGTCACCACCACTTAAATCCTTGGTGAATAGCTTTTTCACATTAAAGAGAGAGCATGTTTACAAATATGAAGAACATAAATAGAATCTCTATTGCAAAACTAAACATATCAAAACAGTTAGATATTTGTTGCAAAAAAGATTTAGAATCAGTTCGTTTTTAGAAACAGTGCAGTAGCTCGAAATGCGTATAAACATGCAGAAGAATTCTAACTTTTCTTTAACTACCTAAGGAGTGCAAAAAAATAGGCACGTTGCATTGTTTATGCAGTCAGCTAGAAGTTAGGAGAGATGAGAGGAAGGGAAGTTAAAGGGCTTGACATGAAATTAAAACTTCTCCTACTTCAAAGTGGGCACAGATATCAATATTGGACCCTCAAACCCAACTCTTCTGTACACCTTTGGACCCATAGACACTACCAAAGAAGGACTGATGTGCTGCTTTGCTGCCATAAGGATTGCTACATTGCAGCCCTGTTACTCTGTTGACCTGCTGCCCAGTTTGCTGAGAAGGAAGATTGGATCTAAACCATTAATCTCAGGCTGAAGTGTCTTTAAGGGTCAGCAGACTTACTTTCTGTTCTGAGCTACAGGGCCACAACAAGCTACTGGGGCTTCCCTACATCTGCCCAACAGACCTGCTGCCTTGATCTGCAACTGGACCTGCGTGAGCCCTGATGGCCTCTGCTGAAGGGAGTTCCTGCTCCCAAAGAGATGCCTCTCAGTTCCTGGAAACTTGTTGTGGCATAAGTTGAGCTCCTCTGCAAAACAAAAGGAGAAATCTTGAAGTTTTGGGATATTCGAGACTATGAACAGGCCTACTTGTTCCACTTGTCAACACAAAGCTAATGTGAACCTTTCTCTTCATGCCACAGCAACTGCCTGTGACACTCGGTAACGCAAAACCTGCCCTTTGCTCTACAGCATTGACAACCAAGCCAACCCTCCAGCAATGACCATCCATGATGCCCAACAATATCTTTGCACTGCTGCGATGACCTTCCATTACGCCCCATCAGATTGTTGTGCTCAATCAACAACTATTTGTGACACTCTCCCTGCTCCTTGTGGTTCCTTCTACCATGAAAGAACCTCTTTGTGCCGGACTTTGAAGGTAACTCTTTCAGCGGGACTAACCCAGTTCCACTATCCAGCCCAAACTCCATCACGGTCAGCCTGAACTTTTGTCTTTCACCCAGTCTCTTACAGCCAGATAGGCACAAGTGGCGCATTGTGCATTGAGGTGCTTTACGTGCCTGAAATCTTTAAAAATTCATAACTCTGGTGATACTGTTGTTTAGGTCTCAAAAGAGTATTAAATTGTACTCTAGTTTTCTAAATTGCTGAGAGATTTTTCTTGTGTTATGTTTTCACTTTATTACTTGCGACTTGAGACCCTCACCGGTGAGTAGTGCACTTCACAATTCCCTGATTAATTGATTGATTAAGCTTTGAAGTGCCAAGTGACAAGACGGTGAAGCACAGGTTAATATGGGATTTGCATGTGCTTTACCCTGAAAGAGTTTGTGGCTGCTGTTTATGTAGGGTTTTCCTCCCTCAAACAATAGCCCAATTTTTAACATAAACTAATTTGATGATTGTATCCAAAAAAGTGTTTACAATGTAGAGAAAATAGTTTTCTATCTGAATATCATCCATTTACTATTCCATATGACCTCAAAATTCATAAATATGTGTCACACATGGATATTGTTTATCCAACAAAAAAAGAAAATTACAAGCCTTCAAACAAGAACTAATTGTGGCATATGCTGACACCCAAAGTTGTTTCTTTTATGTGACCCCTCTTCCGATCTTTGCTAGGATTCTACTTCATTACTACTCCCAACACTCTTACTAAATTAATTTTATAAAGATTTTTATCTTTTGAGTCTCTGTAAAAGAACCCCAATTAAAGGTGCTTTCTTTATTGGGTAAAACATTGCATTTTTACCTTGTACCTGTAATAAAAGGAGATGTTACTGTGAGTTGACATCTCTTGGAAAAAACATAGTGTTATGCCACAAATTAATTGTTTCTCTGCCACAGCACCACCTACTTTACAAAGGATCATCTTTTTTATCTTGATTTAAGCAATTTAACTCTTTCTCATTCAAAGGCCATATTTCTACAACTGAAGGCAAATCCCGGTGTTTTGGGCATTATGTCACTCTCAAGACTGAGTAGTGAAAGGGTAAAAAAAGGGACAAAATGCTGTTAAAAACAGTAGATTGTGTGATTAGGTACCCTATTTAAAAGCCAAAGACCATAATACTCTATTCTAAGTAGATTTAAGTTGGACCTGGCCCTATTAGCAGGGCTGTTACCCAAACGTTTTGCCTTCCTCCTGTCTTATTTCTGACCTATTTTTGTTGGCTTTAGGACTCTAGGCACTTTACCACTGCTGATCAGTGCTAAAGTGCATGTGCTCTGTCCTTTAAACTTGGGATGATTGGTCTACACCTATTTGGCATATTTAATTTACCTGCAAGTCCCTTGTAGAGTGGTATCCTTTATACCCAGGGCCTGTATATTAAATGCTACTAGTGGACCTGCAGCACTGCGTGCGCTATCCACAGAAGTAGCCTTTCAAACCTATCTCAGGCCTCTGCCACTGCAGGGCCCTAATGCACAGTTTACTGCTACATTGACTTGGCATTTAAAGTTAGTTGCCAGGTCTGGAACTCCCCTTTTACTACATTTAGGGGATTTCATTATGGGTAGCTCAAGCTCCAAATCAGCAAAACAAAGCGGGACAATTCTGCGGGCCGTCCGCAGCCCCAGGCAGATTATACCCTCAGTGCCTCCATTCCTGCTGGGGTGAGACTCGGTCCCCCAACAGGCTCAGCACGCGGCACGGGAGGTGACATCACCCTACCAACGCCACAAGACCGGCCTCTCTCTCCCACAGTGCAGGATTTCCTTACGGGCTGCTCGAGCCCTAATGCAGCAAAACACCTCACCTTACCTCCTGCAGAGTGAGAGGATTCTACAGACCGTCCAAGGCCCCAGGCAGCACAAACCCTCAGTGCCTCCATTCCTGCTGGGGTGAGACTCGGTCCCCTGGCAGGCTCGTCACACGGCACGGGAGGTGACATCAACCTCCGAACACCACAAAACCGTCCTCTCTCTCCCGCAGCACCTGTCCGCATCTGGTCAAGGCTCGGCTGGGCCTACTGTCTTGGTCGGCTATTTCGGGACACAGCCCGGTGTGTGTGACACCCTTCACCAATGCCTGCCAAACAGAGGGGCTGCTTCAGGACTCAGGACAACTAGTGAGTATCCTTTTTGCTTGGCTAGTTATCCTAAGTACCCACACGGAACTTGAACAAACTTAAGTAAATTATTGTTACCTCCCCTGGTGCCCCTCTTTGATTTGTTGGGTAACTGGATTTATTGTCGCTGGGCCCTGTTTGACCCAGTGCAATGTGAAAAAGGAAGGGTCAGCCAGTGAGTCCTACGGGCAGCTGCGCCACACTATTTATACATTCCTGGCAAAGGCCATGGGAGCTATTAATTAGGAGATAGATTGGGTGGAGAGGTGGCTTTCAGTAGACATAGGAAGTTTGGGGTTCTGTCTTTCACCTACTTTACCACTGATCCCCAAGGTCCGGGTCCTGGCCGCCTACCCTCTAGCTCAATCTTTATTGTCCTCAAATCTGGCACCCGTTGAGTCAACTTCTCCCGAGCATTCAGGCCCGAGGCTTGAGCCTTCCCCTCCCCTGTCTACCCCACTCACTAATCCGACAGGAATTGACTGGGATGGAGGCAGGAGGCTTCAGGTGGTTAACAAATTCCGGGTGTGCCCACTACCATGAACATTAAGCTACTGGAAATTAGGTATTTACAATTTGGGTTGAGGGTCACCAAATTATGTGCAATATGCTATAATTTTTGATGGTGAGATTTATGTGGAAGGTTGGAAGAAAACATGTTCCATTTATTGTTTTGGTGATAACACTCTGGCATTTTTGCCCCATTTAAGTTGATTATTGTGATTGGCAGGCCTTAGAGTGGGGAAAAGGGAAGATTTAAAAAGGGGTGAAAACTGATTTTTACTAGAATTAGAAGTGGGCAAAATGTTCCATTACACCAGCAAAATTTGAAAGATCTTAGCTCACTCCAGTTACTTTTTAACACAGATTTCTGGCCAATTTCTGCTAATCGCTACATAGTGAAATTTTTCTCCCGCAGGCACCAGAATATGCAAGTGAGATTTGGCATCCCCTTGTGCAATTTTCTAATGCGAATCATCTCTGGGGTTTGCGAACGGTCGCTGTCAGAGGCCAGACATTCGGTTAGATTTGCTGCTGCTCAAGTAGATTTTCTACTTAATCTGCAACAGAATCAACTCAATGGCCCGCGCTCTTACGCAATGCATTGAGCAGTTCAGACCAATGTTCAGTGCTGCTCATGCTACCGGAGCTGCATTATTTCCTCTCATTGGTGCAATTCTATGGAATTTTGTGGATTTATTCTAGAACTCTGGTGAGTTCCACTTTATTTCCTCTTTTATTCTACTTTTAAAAATAATCTGAAATTCCTAATAGAGGTAACTGCATCGTTAATCTATTGGAGCGCAATCTGATCTGGGGTGACTGTAACGAGTGATTTCTTTTTCGTCGTGTCCTGGTTAGAGCAGTGTTCATGATTCTCAATTTTAATTACCCTAGGTATACAAATGCTCGAACTCATCTCCAAGTCCCACCACCATTTTCCATAGTAGTACGCCTTTTCCACATTAATTGGACAGCTTAACAAAAGTCCCTCAAACCCATTTCCTGCCAAGTTTGTTTATGCCTTATTGATGCAGAGGAATACGAGGACATGCTGCAGCTTGTGTGATGCTAAAAGTCCCACGATATCATTCGGTCTCCAAGCCGATTAGGAAACTTCACTGTCTCGCCATTAGGCAGAGGGACATTATTTAAACACTTTGCATTGCCTACAAAGCACTACACGACCCAGGTCCTGATTTCCTGAAAAAGATTACATCTGGGAACACTCCAGGTAGGTTCTTGCAATCTGCCGCTGCCAAGTTGGTGGTAGTGCCCCAATTCATGGGGCGGGGTAGAAGCTTTGTGCTGGGAGCAACGAAAGCATGGAATGCTCTTTCTCTATACATTAATATCATGTCCAGTTTTGCAACTTTCAGGAAAGCATTGAAGACATGGTTGTTTACTACTGAATAGGCTCCCAACCATTAGTTCCTCTCTGTCATTTCAGCCAGCATTTAAATGCATTTCTGGTAATAGAGCAGTGCCAAAATCCCTTTTTGGTAATAGAGAATTGAGCATTTTAGAAAAATACATGTATATAATGAAGCACTCCTTCACCCGCCTCAGACGAAATGCCCTGACAATTAGAAAACAAACCTGTCAAGCCAGACAGGAAAACATGCACTCCGAAATTCTGTGCAAAGGTGCAAGTTTATTTACAGAGGAAAGAGAAGTACACCTTATGCATTTCACCAGGCCGGCTTTGATCACAGCAGAATGCACCATACGTAGAAAGAGAAATAAACTATGACAAATACAGATATTTCTCCTCATTACATCTCTCCTGGGAAGTTGTAGCATTTTGAGGAATTCTCAGGTTTACCAATCGTGGTAAATCTGTGAATATGCCAAAATTCATGGGTGGATGCGTGGGAACACCCATGCCCCACACATGGAACGCCTCCAAGCAAAGACAGTGACTTGCACGGACTTGTGTTACACCAGATTTACCAAGCAATGCAGGGCCATACAGAGTGGCTTTGCATGGCTTGGTAAATATCATTCTAGGTCTTGCGTTGCCCTAGCTTTACCATGCACGACGCAAGGTGATGCAAAACTTTAGTAAATATTCCCTTTAATTTTCACAGACAAAGAACACTTCAAATATAATATACATATATGTTGAAAACAATGGAGGATTTTTGTTGAACTCTCATTTTTTTCGGGAACTTATAACAATAGAGATGAGAATTATATTGATGCATATATTGAGCCTTCTGCACAGTAAAATACATTATTCTAAACTTTCTTTTCTGTAAGCAAGTTTCCCAGTTCATCCACTGACTGCATGCTAGGTGAAAGGTCTATTTCTGCATTAGAACATTGTGATTTTGATAGGTTTATATTGTGAAAAGACTTGTTGCAGGTACTAACTATCAACATCTTAGGCACATATCAACTCTCTAGGAGCCCATCACATTACAGCGTGTTGGTAAGCATGCAGCTGTCTGATTTACAATTGCTAGTACTAGACACAATGCCATCTATTCACAAGGTAAAGTTACATGTATAATTTTAATTATGCGTAAACTTTCTACTGCACCTACTGTTAACTTTACAATATTTTTTATATTTTCCACTTTCGAGTGTAAATTGCTATACCTAGTAGTAACTTTAAACTTTTTTTACTATTTACACCCTCAGGGGCAGATTCACAGTACTAATCTGAGACAAAATCCTAAATTTACTACTTTTGGAATTCACAGAAGGCATTTAGTAGTAGTAAAGTTAGGATTTTGTCATAAGTTTGACTTAAGACAGATTTAAGACAGACTTAAGAGAGACTTAAGACAAAATCCTAACTTTACTACCACTAAATGCCATCTGTGAATACCAAATGTAGTAAGTTTAGGATTTTGTCTCAGTAGACGTATATGTTTCCATACCCTAAGAAGAGGGGGTGGAGCTTGCCAGAACGGAATTTCTGAGCATAAAGTTATGACTAGTAACCTTTCGCTTGTCGTGGTGGTCTCTGTCTCAGGGGCAGAGCTTTCCCTATAGTTGATTTTTGGGAAAAATATTAACATTTATTGATTAATAAAACACTATATTTCAATGTAAAATAAAAATGTTGAAATAATTATTGTCAACCTAAAACTAAACATATAAACATTTGACCTTATTACCTCATCAACCTAAATGTTTAATAAAATAATTTAGAAATTATGTATTTTAATTCAAATATTAGTTATTAATAATTAAATATATTTTTTCAAAGCCTCCCCTACCTATTATTTTTATTTAATTATTATTTACTATTGTATTTGTGCAATTAATTGAAATCATTTTAAAAACAAATTTATTTCATGTTAAAACAAATATTTCTAAATTCCTCTTGTGCCCCTTAAAACTATAGCTAATATAGATAAAAAATTGAAATACTTTAATTTACTTACCAACATTTTCTAGGGGTGTTATTTTACGTTCCTGCTTCCATTAGTTTATATAGGAGTGTGTTACCATACCAATGAGTTTGCATGTGTGGTGCTGGACTTACTCCAAGGTTGGACTGGAGTCCATTCTTGCTGTGGTAACTTTAGATGCGTAGTTTGTGAATAGCCAGAGATATATTGATTTGTGGGAGGGTGCTTATATTTGCATGAGTTCCTTAAACCCCTCTTACCACTTACTAAGCCCCTTAATATTCCTCCCTATCCCCCTCCCAATTAATGGTAATTAATCTCAATTTTCCAGTCACACCATAGGTCCCTTAAGTTAATGTGTCTGGAGACCTATGCACCATGTCACAGAAAAGATAGAGAATTGGAGCAGAGGGCTCCACATGTAGGTTGCTGAATAGGATTTTGTAGAATGTGAGTAGTACTAATGTAGGGATACTAAATGTACTATAGTTTGTGAACAGGTTGCTGAATAGGATTTTGTAGAATGTGAGTAGTACTAATGTAGGGATACTAAATGTACTATAGTTTGTGAACAGGCTTGTTGTGTCTGCTTGAAAATTGCTGCCACACTCCATGAAATCCTGACATAGTTGCTGATTAGGAATCAGAAATGTCAACATTATTGCATTAACAGTTTTGGGTGGGTTGTTTTTACTTCCACTAGGTCATGAAGGTATTAATTAAAAATGTTTTTCAACACCATTTCTTGACACAATTTGTTTCCCACAAAAACATGTCAAGATGGCTCTCATTTACAGCTCATTGAATATACACTGTGGTATTGTGCAAGCGAATACTGTCCTTTTATTCTGCTGAAGGCTATTTTGTCTCTGATCACTCAATCTATTACAATGATTTTTCTCTGATTGACTTTGCTGGGTAATCCTGTGATTTTATGAAACCTTATCTCACTTTTAATATTCTACTGCATATCTGCCCACCTACATATATTTATAGCCAATTTAGGTACACTATTTTAAACCACAATTGTTTACTGTATGTCTGTCTTAAACAACAACCAACTTAAATGTTTCATGCTATCTGTAATTCTATCTCAAAAGACACCCACTCTGTTTCCAGTTAGAGTGGGTCAGCATGGACCAGCTTAGTTAAGAAGCTGCAGTAGCATTCCTATATATGTATCACCTATCTTCCAATTATGTGTACTGTTTCATCTTAGACAAAACGTTTGCAAACTATGGGGCATATCAGCAACACCCGGCGATAATTATCGCTCAGCGCTCTTAGCGTGAGGATAATTATCGATAATTTTTATCGCTGAGATAGCGTGCTATTAGCAACGCTTATCTCCTCAGCGATAAAAAGCCTCACGCTAACTGCCTAACGTGAGATTATCGCTGGAAACCCAGTGATAATCTCACGCAATGTGGCGTTAGCTTGCTGATAGAGACTCACAAACTTTGCCATGATATCCACCTTCCATAGGATATCATGGCTAAGTCAGTCCTGAAGCAGGCGTAAGGAAAGTAGCGATAACAGGGGTTATCTCTACTTTTCCTGACGCTATGCTTCATAGCGTGGGGCTTGATGATAGGAGAAATGTCGCTTAGCGACATTTCTCCTGTCATGTTCTCCTGACATTCCAGGTTGCATATGTATTACACTATTCACATTAAATTCACATTCAAATGGCATAGATGTTTGAGGAGGCTGAAACACAGAAAATGTCATAATCAATAAGATAAGATTTGTTCTGTATAGTGCAACACTGCTTTTGACTAAAATATCCAGGCAATATACAAAGAAGTTTGTTTGGATTAGTTTACCAACAAATCCAGGAATTGGCTGGTCATAAGTCAAAGATTTTAGCAACAGATAAAACAAGTTAATTTTTTATGGCTAGCCTAGGAGCAAATGCCAAAGGTCCAAGTGTGAGTACAAGAAATTGTTTTAAAATGCAACCCAATATTTAGTGTCTTTATTTTTTCATAACAATGGCTCATTTAAAATGATTAGAAGTGCTTTTGCTTGATGACCATTTAAAGATGCTTTCAGTGCACATGCACAACATTATCTTTAATTGACTTGAGAAACAATTGAACTTGATTGTACCAAAAACTGTTAAAATATATAATCTTAAGAGGGGGGAATTAAAAAAGAGAGAAAACTGATACCTCAAATGTAAAAAGGCCATTGTTTTATTAAGTGAACTTTATTTAGATAAAAGTTGAATCATCCTCAATTTGTATGGTACAACAATAGAACATTTTATATTAACATTTTGTCCTCACCATGCTGCACTACAAACATTTCTGGACACATCATGCAAACAACTCATAACATTAGCCAAAGCCAAGTATTAAAAAAACGTGGTCAATGCAGCCGCCAACAGAAGCAGAACACTCGTCAAAACTGTCAAGCATTGCATCAGCCTCTCAACTGATTCTCCAATTCCAGAATCAACAAAACATGTAATGCCATCACATTCTGAAGGTAATGACTGTGTGTATTACTAGCCTCTTACTTATTGGTATTTCAGTGACAAGATAAAAAAAATGAATTGCATGGAAGAATCCAATATCACATTAACACCAACTATCACTGCCACGACCATTAACCTACATTCAAATCAAATTGAAGCACATAAACAAATAAATTACAGACTGTGAACCTTGCCCTAAAGACCATTGATAAAAACCTTCTGATACCATCTCACCTATCAGGCACTATTGGGATTGTCAACCATCACACCCTCATCCACCCACATCCACCCTGCAAACGCCTGTAGTTTACAAACAAATTAATGACAATGTAAAAACGCTCTTCATCCACTGCTCGATTTGTATCCAGGGTTTACTGTTCCCCCCGTGAGCACGTTCATTCAAAGTCTTAGCCTAGCCAAAAAGTGTTTTGTTGCGTCCAAAAAAGTAAACAGCGACTTCCTCAGGGCTAAACTCCTGTGGTTCTGGTCGTTGGTGTCGGTTGTAATTCCGTCCCAAGGGATATCTAAGTGCTGTTGTCACCACGTGTAGAGACCAAGCTTCTCTTTCTAATGTCTCATTGATAACAATCTCTGTCCAAGTATGGAGCTCATTCTCAATCACTGGCATAGAAGGGTTCTCATATGCTGCAATTGTCATCTCAAGTGAGCGTGTATGTTTCTTCAATAACAACTGCTCTCCTTCTTAAGTGTTGTGGCAGTAGGCCTGTTCTGTACTTCTTGATGCATGGTACCAATCCAAGAGAGTGCTGGGCTGAGCGGAGGGATCTTTGGGGTACGTGGAATGAAAGACAGTGGTTCATTTAGGCAGGTCTGTTGTTGTGGAGGGCCTTGTGGGTGCTGGCGAGAAGTTTGAAGGTTATTCTCTTCTTGATGGGGAGCCAGTGTAGTGACCATAGGTGTTGGCTGATGTGGCAGTAACACAGTAGGCTGAGGACTAGTCTGGCGGCTGCTCAAGTTTTGCGGGTGAGATTCACATAGAGAAGTGCCATAATGGAAACTCCACCAATCAATTGCAGCAAATGACAATTGTGAATTTAAATTTGTTGAAAATGTTAGGAAATCTAGCTGGTTTACACCACTAGGTTTGTCATAATTTCTGCCATAAAGCATTATAAAATGTATTGAATATGTTGGTGCTACATCCACTTAATCAATACCACAAAATATGCCTGAACATCAGTTTCTGCATGAAAACCACGAGAGAAAAAAATTAAAACATCATGTCTTCTTTTAAGCATTGTGTATAATAATAACATAAAATTCATATTTCTGGAAAGGAAGGGGCCTTAATAGTTTGCCAGAGTAAAAAACTGTTGATTGAGCAATAGATTACATAATATTTATTGCCATTCTAATGATATTCCTTTGTGTACACTGCAACACGGGGACATCTTTGTAGGATGTATTATCCATATAGTGGTCCACTAGTGACAACGCAGGCCTTCATTAAATGTATTTAGTTAAAAACATTTAACCTATTCTACAAGTAGAATTACCACTATATATTGTTATTTCATCATACGATCTACCACTCCTCTGCTGTACAGGCACACATGCCTAAATATAGCAAACTGATAACTGTCATTGTGATGCTAATGTTATTTCTGCCTGTGACAAGTCCTGTATTTAACTCTAATTTAAGTCCACATTTATTTAAAATGTAATATTTTTAATTTCATAGGACGCACACAGAGGTCCTAACTACTTGTATATAGGTGCTAATAGTATAAAAAAAAAAGGTGGGCGTTTTTTGTCCGCTACTTATTGTCCACTACTTATTGATAAGTTTCCAGCCCTAATGCCTATGGGAAGGTTATCACAAAATATTTACAAGATGATAATGAAGTTACTATAATGTGAGAAATGCTCCCACCCAACAATCATATGTGAATCTGACAGCTACTCATTTTTAATTCTCAGATTCTTTGTTTTTTTATTTTCTTCATTTTTATTTTACTTTTAATGCCCATCCTATTTGCAGCTTTCAGTAATATAGTTAGTTGTATTCTTCAGCCACTATTCTGCCAAAATTCCCTATGGGGAGAATTTGTCTTCCCTAGTATCACAGTTTCATTATACTCCATTGTTTGCATGTCTCTAATCCTTAATCTATTAGCTCCTGAGACTTATCCGCCCAAAGTGCTGAGTCTTTTTGATGTTTGTAGTACTTCATGTGTAAGCCTCCATAATTCTTTCCACAAGTGATACCAATGTCAAATGTGCATTCTTTGTTTCACATCTTGAGAATCCAAAACTACCCAGGGTTTGTGGATTACCCAGAAGGGTGCCAAGAAAATAGTTCAGATCTAGTAACATTTGATCTTTTTGAAAATATTGGAAAAAATATTACTATGCTAAAAAGCATATTTTGTTTCCTAAAAAATTAGCACCAACAAATGCTTTACTGTGCTATGATCACCATCATCACAGTTTTCAGAAACACGCATAGATGTAGAACCAAATAATCTTTCGCCATAGTTATTGCATTTGTGCAGATGGTAGTCCATTTTTAAATTTTTTGTGGTTTCAACCTAATTGCAATTTTTGGTGGAAACAGGTGTGAAACCCTTGGGCAAACCTGGAAAGCTATGCATTTCTAAAAATTATACCAACGTCAAACCTTAGCAAGGCATCAGTTATGAAGATCTCTCATAGCTAATAATTAATAGATAATGAGAATAAGTAGGAAAACATAGCAGTTAGTCAAATTTTTTGCACTGATGACTAATTTAGGAATAAAATCCCATTACATTTATCAGATCATTCTGGTCATAGGGTATATTGTGTTTATTGATTGTAAAAAAAAACACACACAATACCCAGAGACAACAACTAAGCTACAGTTTACATGTTTTTTTATTGTCTATCAATCAGGCCACAATTGACATGGTAAAATCTAATGAATGAATAATTAGTTCGAAGGAATCCCATGTATTTCTGAAATATTCACAAGATGCTAAGCAGAGTAATAGTGGTTATTTGTACAACTCTGGTTTTAGGGTTGCACTTACTATTGTGATTTTTTACGATGAAAAAAAGAGTTATTTCTTGCACCCTTCTTTACATTTGGAAATCCAATTGCTTGTCTAATTTTTATTATGAAAAATGAACGTTTTTGACTGTGGGAACCTGCAAAATATGGACAAAGGACTCTGTCACTACCAAGGGAAGCAAACCAAACTCAGATATTGATGAAAATAGAAGTCCAGGGTGAAGTGACTTGCTGGATACCACTGTGTTTTTTACCCACAACGCAAACTTCTAACTTTTGCTAAAATCAGTCATTTTACTCACATTTCTTTGAGGGAAATGTCTTGAATCTGTGAGGATCCACAATATTCCTATGATCCAGTTCTAGCACACTTTGAGGTTCGCAGGGCATTCTGGGTAAAAGAAAACTTAGCAGGGTCTGTTCAAGACACATCATCCTAGATTTGACTGGCTCCATAGGTTTTAGAAATGCCAGAATTTACAGGGTCCCCTGATTGGTAGTTGATCCAGAGCTCAAATAGTGTTCACCATGGCAAATGAAAGGAAATTGGGGTTTACTCCATCTCTGCCTGCCCATATGTCAACACTGCTGCCAAAACAATTTCAATTTCCTCTTGTTTGCCATGAGGATGTTCTAGGCCCCAGGGAGGCACAAAGACATTTGGGCCTTAGGATAGGGAGTAAAGCCCAATGACCCAGTGGGTATCCAACACCCTTATTTGTAATGGAGTGGTTTGCTTTCACTTTTGTTTGTTGTGACATTAGGGTGCTGCGCATCACATCAAACCAAAAAAATGAAATTCAGGACATGAAGGAAGATTTTCCCTTGTATCCCAACTTTGATATTATGAAAGAAAATGCTTTTGATGCTTGTATTGAAAGCATTTTCTTCAAGGTCTGTAGGCGTCAACACATTCCCTCCAGTCGCAGTATGGAGGTAGTGCGCTTGACAGAAACATGCCAACGCCTGCATTCTACATGGTGAAAATAATATTCCAACTTAACATCAAGCTACTATTGTAAATGGTACGTATTTAGATTTAACCTAAATGTACTGGATTGTACAGATGACACGGCGTCACAGTAGAAGACCATTACATTATCAACCGTTTTACTTCCTAGAGAAAACATTTTGAGGAAACTAATTACATATGCTTCTTATAAAAGCTTTTAACTCGCCTGGCTTGCTTTTCTGTCACTAACTCAATCTATCATAAACTTAATCAATGGAACAAACTTTGTCTTGCAATTTGGAAATGTCGTTGTTCTGGCTTTTTGCAGTCACTTTTGTAATAATTAAAGCTCAGGCCACAGGAACACAGCACAGTACTTTGAGGAAGAAAAGGCCGTTTATCAAATCTAGAGTGTACATAAGATGTTATAACACTGGTCAATTCATTTACATGGAAAGGCTGATATAAAAATGAGAAAAAATATATCTTCCTTCAAAGGAAACCCACACTATTATCATTATCTTTTCCGCTACAAGCTTTCTAAATGCAGTGCCCTATTTAGAGTTAGTACTTGTTTACAGATTTGTCACAAAGATTTGAATATAGTCAAATGAATATTAGTGATTGTTTTATTTAATACAACGCATATTAAATGTGTTGTTGGATGCAAAATATGATCTTAAAAATAGACAGCATATAGCAGTGCAAGTGTGTAAAAAAGACATGCCTTCAATAAAAACTGTACGATTGTTGCAAATGTTTGCCTTAATACATTAAACTTAAAAAATACTTAAAAAAGAAACTTTTAATATTATGAGAAGCCTACGCTTCACGGATATTGTGCATGGAGCGACTAATATGACACCCGATGTTGTCTTTCTGCCAGCAATTTTTCAATTTCTGGCTCAACGGCAACTACAAGTAACAAATTATTTTCCAGTGCCAATTGATTTCCGCACACAGGGCTTATCAATGACTGCAGAAAAGTTGGCTTCACAAAGCCCAATAACAGCAAAATTGCAATAGCCTCTCTGCTCATGTCTGGGTTCGTCATTTTCTCGAGGATAGTATTGCTATCAAGAAGCAGAAGGAAACTTCACTGTCACTGTGACTTGTAAAAAATAAGACTTGACTTGGCACAGTTTGAAATTTAATAAGCATTTCCATTTTTGCTATTAGTCCTTCCTGATAATAAAAGATTCGGACTTTACATGAAAAGAGAGCAAATCGAAAAGAGAGTTAGTTGTGTGTATACTTCTCCGAGTATCAGGGGAGGTGCTAAAGAAAATAATCTAATATTTTGAAGAATGAGGAAGCAATTATATTATTATTGTTAATATTATCATTATTGTTAGCATTGTTATTATTTTCCAAGAGCAGATTCCAGTGGCTGCTGGACAAGTTTTAAACGAGGGTCCCCAACAAAACTAACGTCATAATGCGGCGAGTGATTAAAGTTAAGAGACGCGACTCCACCATCCCTCACAACAATGGGGCAGATTTATGTTTCCTGGCGCATCCCTACAAATCAGCAGGGATGCGCCAGGAAAGATGCGTCATGCAAGTTTACCCATTGCGCCACCACAGATGCGCCGCATTTACAATGCAGCGCATCGTGGCGCAAGGATAAACAGATGTGTGATGCATCTGATGGCGTAAGGGCGGCGCATTGCTGGAGTCGTGTCGCAAGCACGACGCAACTCCAGCAATGTTTAGGGGCTGGCCATACCTTACATGCTGCGTCATGCCTTACGCCTGCTTCAAGCAGGCGCAAAGGTTTTGACGCAGCAGCGTCGGAAAAGTGACTGAGTGAAATCTTGTAGATTTCACTGCGTCACTTTTCCGAGGCTTTTTCCGCTGGAACGCCCACCCTACATACATTAAACCTGACGCAGGTTTAATGTGGCGCAGGGCTTTACACCGTGACGCATCTCCATAGATGCGTCACGATGTAAATAGGGCGCAACGTGGCGCAGGGTTTACGCCGCCGCTGCATCACAAAAGTGACGCAACGGCGGCGTAAAAGTGGCGCAAGTCTAACATAAATCTGCCCCATTGTATTTAGAGAATCTCATAGCATAAAATATTGAAAGAAAGGGGTCAAAATATGAACATTTACAGCACAATTCCGCAAAACAACATTATAAACTAAAACAAAACCACTGAAATTCACCAGTTATCATTAACTGAAGTAACTCCGCCATGCAGACTCTTGCCATGAATGATGCCATTTCAAGTTTCACAGTGATGGTATTAAGGATGTCATGAATTATTATGTGTGATATAATTGGTGAAAACATAAGCAGTAGATGGCAATGGAGCAAGTTATAGTTACTTCCGTTAACTGTAACTTTTGAATTTCAATTATTTTTAGGTTTTAAAACGTTATGTTTTAACTGATATTATCACCCAACTATAACATCGCTTTAACCTTTGGGTTTTTCTGTGACTTTCTAGGTTTTTTTAATGTAAAGTAAGATTTATTTAGCTTCCCTAACTATGCTAAACCATCACCACCTATGGACCTCCACTTAATCCTCCATGGGCATTCAACCCCTTGGCGTGCAATTGAAACACCTCATGGGCAGCCAACTCTGCATTGTGCACAGAATGGGGTTTGGCCAGGCCCTGTGACCAACTCTTCACAAGACTCGGACGTGCTTCTAACTCCATGCAGGCAGTTGACACTCCTTTCTGAAAGGGTCAGAATGTCAATAAATAAAATGCAGGCAAGACTTCATCAATAAACAAGACAAACATATCCCCTACATAAGTGTATTTTTTTCTTTTTTGGGGGAGTTAGATGTAGCGCAACCTCGACCTAAAGGTATAAGAGCACTTTGCATGAGCAGCAGTTGCATTACAGATGGACACATTAATTTTGTTAGCCACGGGGGGGATTAAGGGCCAGATATACATTGATTGCATTTTGCGGCTCGCAAAATGCATCGCTTTGGGACTCGTAATTTGCAAGTTGCAAAATGCAGTGTACAACAGTGTCACAAACACTGTTAGCGATTCCCAATGGGGTCACAATTTTCATGCCTCATCAATATTCATGAGGCAAGCGCAATTTGCAACCCCATTGTGAATGGCTAGCACTCCCAGGGCTGGTGGCCTGCTGGGGTCAGCAGACCACTATGTCTAGAACTGTTTTTTACATACAGCATTTTTTTTGTTGTTGAAATGCAGCCTGTTTTCCTTAAGGAGGACTGGATACATTTGAAAAATAAAAATGAAACTTTTCAGTTTAATTTTTTAAGGGCAGACAGTGGTCCCTGGGACCACTGCCTGTTCATAACAAAAAATTTCGAACCCATTTGCAAAGGGGAATGGGTCCCCTGGGGACCCCTTCTCGCTTGCAAATGGTTTACCACCTACTTGAAGTAGGTGGTAAACTGTGAGTGTTTTGCGATGGCAAAACCGATTGTAAAACAATGGTACATACCATTTGAACTCGCTATTAGGAAGCAACACCCTTGGCACTCCCCTTCCTAATAGCCAGTCGCAAACACTACTTTGCGAGTCTGTGACTCACAAAATAGCATTGGTACTTACCACCTCTGTTTTTCTGCATCACAAAAGGGTTGAATACCCTTTTGTGACCGCAAAAAACGGTTGTACATCTGGCCCTAAGTGATTTAACGAGAAACACAGGATGTTGAGCGTCCCTGTTGAGACTAAAACTCAGATCCCCAGCTTCGAGGTCGACCAATCTAGCCGTTTGACCACATCCCAGAGGCTTTGTCAAGGGATCATTACTGTAATAAAACATTAATACATTCTTAAGATTTAACATTACAGCCAATGGATTCATCGTTAGTAAGAAGCATTGTAAGGGTAATCGCTACAATTATAAAGAAAGCATTTAACTTCAAAACATAAATAAACTGTGCCAGAGTCTTTCATTCAACCTACTCAGGCCACATAAAATGACCAAAAGACCAAATCCAATGGGTCCCTACACACCAAGCTGAATAGCAAGAGCTCCATCTCAGGGAATGTTTGAACATGTACTAAACCATTCCTGAGGTCATGTTTTATAGACACCAGCAAACAGAGTGTTAATTTGTAATGTACAATCTGATGGCCAGTTGCACTACCAGCATCCCCCAATCATTTGTTAATATGTTGGTTCTTCCCATGCCAGATTCAGGCAACACAACAAGTATTAAAAAAGGAAGTAGATGGAATGCATGAATTAATCTCAGCCACTGGTAATTACTTGGGGCCACATCCCAGTCCATTGTTTTTTGCACACCATGCAACTGCACATTGGACCTAGCTATATGCAAATCAGTCTTGACCATTCTCCTGTGGGAAAACGTCCAGCTTGAACTACCAGGCCAGGTCCTCTCTGAACCAGAACACAAGCAACACAGGACAGGTTTCAACCTAGTTAGGGTTTAAAAGGCAAGTGTTTCTTTGTTCCAGTGACACAGTGTGCAGGGGACCTACATCTGGGCATGCCTGTCCCACGTAGGTAGACACACTAAAGTATACCATGAGTGAAAAATTAATACTTGAATTCATCTCAGCCACTGGTAACTACCCAGTACTGCATGCCAGTCCAGTGATATTTTGCACAACGTGCCACCTCACTCTTGACCCAGCCATATGTGAATCTGTATTGACTCTGTTTCAATGGGAACAATCTAGCCCAAACTGCCAGACCAGGTCCTCTATGAACCAAAACAAAAGCAACCTAGAAGGGTTTATGCCCTAGTTAGGGGTCATTAGCCAGGTATGGGTTGGTTCCTGTGACAGAGTCTTCACGGGGCTCATGTCTGGATATACCTGTCCCACTTAGGATGTCACACTAAAGATCACAAAAAAGTGATGGATTGAAAGCTTGACCTAATCTCAGCCACTGGTAATTACTGGTGCCGCATCCAAGTTCATTGTTATTTTGCATACCATGCCATCGCAGTTTCAACCCAGTCATATGTAAATCAGTCTTGACCCGGCTCCGGTCAGAACAGAGCAGATAAAACTGCGAGGCCTTACCTGAACCGGAACACAAACAACCCAGGACCAGTTTCGCCCTAGGGTGGCTCATCAGCAAGGTACATCCTGGTTCCAGTGTCACAGTGTGCACAGGATCCACATTAGGGCATATCGGTCTGTTAGAAATTGGGTTACTGGTTAACTGGGGTGCGAGCGCTGGTCAAGCAGCAAAACAATCTTAATCAGGGTAAGGCACAAGCAAACCCCAAAATAGACCATGCTCATTCTTTGGAAACTTGGCACAGAGCAGTCAGACTTAACTTGTGCAATACTTCAAACATAAAACTGTGAAAAAACAGTAAACAGTGCTAACACCACCCAAAAATATTCTACACCTGGTTTAGTAAAATAGATTTTTTTAAAATAAATAAACAGGACCAAAATGACAGGAATCCAATAATTAGAATTGGAGATATTCAAAGTTTTAGATCAAAATAGCAACAAAAAAGCACAAAGCGGTAAAAAGGGATATCTGGCCATGCCGGACCGAGACCAGGTCACATGTTTAGGCTGACAGTGATGGAGCACAGACTGGCTACAGGACTCAGTTAGTCCCGCTGAACAAATTACCTTAAATCATGGTTGCAGAGCATTGTGTGGATCTGTTGCGCAGCTGAAGCAATGCATCGGTTCCAAGACATGGCAAGGCTGCGGTGTGGGGATCTGTTTCA
Organism: Triturus cristatus; assembly: GCF_964204655.1. Lineage (NCBI taxonomy): Eukaryota > Metazoa > Chordata > Amphibia > Caudata > Salamandridae > Triturus > Triturus cristatus. The sequence goes on from NC_140584.1 coordinate 225,253,481, forward strand.
TTATCATTAAGGATCTCATTAATGGGGCTTGTGAAGTGAAGTCCAAAGTTTGGGATGCGGCAGGAAAGTGGTGATGTGTCAGTTACGAGAAGATGCAATGAAGCAATGCTGAGTCTGACCTCGTCGTCGAGGCTGCTGTCGACAAGAGATGTTAGAAGCTAGGACAGAGATGCACCGCATCTTCGGAGATGCGTTGGTTCCAAGGACTGAGAGGGTGATGCAGACCTTCTGCATCGGGTCCAATCCACACAGCAGTGGCGATGCATCGGTTCTGGTTGACGATATGCTGCTCATCTAAGGAGATGTGTTGATCCGGCTCGGGGATGCTCTGCTCAGCAGAGAAGATGCATCAGCTCCACTGATAATCACCCTAGGCCCACTTCCAAGGGTCCAGGACTGGGGTTTCACCACTTGGCAGGGTAGATACACAGATGGCAGAGCAGGTTGAAGTCTGTTATATCCCCGAGGCTTCAGATTAGGAGGCTGGCCAACCAGCACTTGGACTCACTCGGGGTTCTGGGTTCTGTGTTCAAGAGATAGTGGCCAAGTCCTTCTCACCCAGGTGTCAAGGCAGCAGGTCAGCACAGCGGAGCAGGAGTCCAGCAGAGTAGCAGGCAAGCAAACTGTAAGTTATTTCAGCAGAACAGCAGTCCTTCGTCCTGGCAGAGTATCCACAGGTCCAGAAGTGTACTGAAGGGGTAGTGTCAGGGGTCCTTCTTTTATACACAGCTGTGCCTTTGAAGTAGGGAGAAACTTCTAGACACATGCATGTTAAGTGCCTGCCTGACCAGCCCTGGCCCCAGACGCTCTTCAGGAGGTATGCAGGTATTTGTGTGGGGACATGACACAGTCTACTCGGGTATAAGTGAGTCTGGACCCAGCTCCTCCCTCCAATCCTGAAAGTGATTGTGCATGAAGTCACATCTAAGCTCCCTATGTTTGTGGCTGTCTAGGAAGAATACACAAAGCCCAACTGCCAACTACACCCAGTCATGTGACCAGCGACAGGCTGCAGGCACAAAATCGTTAAGCCAAGAAACTGCCAACGTGCCAATTTCAGATTTGTAATTTCAAATCCTACTTTGCCATAAATTAGGATTTTAAATTAAGATTCCAGAGACACCAAACATGAACAGTCATATCTTCCCATGTGGAAATCACACATAAAATGTAATAAGATAATCCCAATGTTAACCTAAGGGAGTTATAGTCCTTGCAGTAAAACGAGTTTAGCAGTTTTTCACTACCAGGACATGTAAAACCTAAACGTACATGTCCTGTTTTATAAATACACTGCACCCTGCCCTTGGGACTGTCCTGGGCCTGCCATAGGGTTGGCTCATATGTATTACAAAGGAAGGTTTGGGCCTGCCGAAGGTTTTATCTTTCCTAGTCCAAAATGGCAGTTTAAAATTGCACCCACAGGCTCTACAATGGCAACCATGAGGCATGTTTACAAGGGATACTTCAGTGGGTGGCACAATCAGTGCTGAAGGCCAACTAGAAATGTTTAATTTACAGGCCCAGTGCACATGTAGTGCACTTTACTAGGGACTGATACGTAATTTAAATAAGCAAATTGGGTATGGCCAATATTACCAGGTTTTAGGGAAAGAGCGCTTTAGCACTGGTTGGCAGTGTTGAAGTGCACAGAGATCCAATGCCAACAAAATCGAATTCAGCTAAAGTGGACGATAGAAAGCAAAAACTTTGGAGATGACTCTGCAGAAAAGGCAAGCTCCAACACTGTCTAACTCTTTTTTGGTATACTTAAGCATGTCCAGATAGTGGCACCACAGAGCATAATGAGTTCCTGAAGGACCCTATGGGGCACTCCTTCTTGTGAGCAGTGAATAATAAATTCATGATTCTGACCAATCATTCATTATTCATTTTAGATGCCTCAAGACGCATTGCTTATTTATTTTCTTTGATGTCCTACTTCCATCTTGGAAACCCGCCACGTTTTTTTTACTGTGTGATGTGGGGGAGACCAGGCCCCATTGGCCCGCCAGTTCACCACACACTGCCCCTGTCATCTGGGGCAGCAAGGGAGCCAGCATTATCTTTCTGTCACCGCTGGGCAGGAGCACTATTGTTTCTAGAATGTGAATTTATCTTGAGAAAACTAAGGACAAGAGGCATTTGGCAAAACAAGGAACAGTTGGTTTAATTAAAGCTTTGGCTGGGGAAACAACCACCCTGTCATCCTTAGGGTGGATTTTGCCAAAACCTTTTGCTTTTGACCTCCACATTTTGATGAATCTTTATGTTTGCCTTAGAACTCTGAGCACTTTACCACTGCAGTCCAGTGCTACAGTGCATGTGCTTCTTCCCCAAACATTTGTGTAATTTGTGTATACCCGATTGGCATATTTAATTTACCTGTAATTCCCTTCTAAAGTGATATATCATATACCCAGGGCATGTATGTTAAATGCTACTAGTGGGCCTGTAGCACTGATTGTGCCTCACACACACTTAAGGCTTCAAACCTGTCTCAGGCCTGCCATTGCAAAGCCTGTTTGTGCAGGTTACTGCCACTTTGAGTTGGCATTTAGGACTAATTAGTAACCCTAAGGGCAGGGTGCTATGTCAGTAAAAGGTAGCTCACGTACTTTCATGTTTTTGCATGACCTCGTAGTAAAAAACAGCTGAAGTTATGTTTCCCTACTGTGAGTCCTACTCCTCTTCTTGGTATGCATTGGGAATTCCCTCATACACCTTTAAGTGGTAATTCTGATCAGAAAGGATTATCTGCTTTATGGTTTGTGTATGTGCAATGGTAATGATAATTCCTCCTTACTGTTGAAGTTGGATTTGAAATTAGTGTTTTTGAAATGCCACATTTAAAAAGTGAACGGCACTTACTGTTCTGTGTTCCTTAGACCCTGTCTCTAATACACGTCTTGGGTGGGTGACAGACACACTTTGTGCATTCCCACTAGACAGAAGCAAACACAGGAAGGATAGTTGCGTCTTTGTACCCATCTACATACATATGCATTTTGATGGCACTGCTTTGGGCAGGGTGGAAGAGAGGGGCTAATACTTCAATGAATAGGTAGTGTCCTGTTCCAACACAAATGGCTAATTTACCCTCCATAGATAGCCTGGCAGACAGGGTTGGTTGAAAGGAGGACCTGTGCACTTCAAGGAGCTGACCTGAAGTCACCCTCACATCAAAAGCACTTTTGGTTATAAGTACTGGGTCTCTGACCCCTAAAACAGACACTACTGAACTGGTAACTGAAGAACTGCTGGAAGAACTGCTGTGCTGCTCAGAGGGCTCAACTAGACTAATGATCTTGAAGGCCAGCTTTTCTTCTTGTTGCCCTGCTGCTCCCAGACTTTGCTGAAGGAGAGCTGGACTCTGCTTTCCCTCCAAGTGTGTTCCAAGGGCTTGTTGGCCTGCCTCCTGTTATTTGAGACTCAGCGATATAAAGGTCTCTTCCCCGATCCTGTGCCTGGTCTACTGGAAGTGGCCAACATACTTGCATCATGGACTTATCCGCATCTCCTGTTTGAGTGTAGTAGAACCACCGCATCCACCCAGTTGCGGCAGTAAACTTAGCCCATTGCATAGGAACCAGAGCATTGCCTCCTGAGATCGACACATCAGACAGTGTATCACCACGGCAGCAGCTTGAAGAGATCAACACATTCCCTTCACTGCGTAGAGAAACCCGGCGCATTACTCCTTGACTCTAGACTCAGGTACCCATCTACGGAACTGACGTATCGTCATCAGAATGTGGAGAAAATCAATGCATCCTCGACTTGCGGGGCACCCATCGATTGTCGCTCTCAATGCATCTTGCTTTCGAAACTAGGAAAGGTACTTTGTTCACCATGGCCTGCGTGGGTCTTGTAGCCAACCGGCGCTCCATCGCAGGTGGCCCAAACTTTGAACCAATTTTTCTGAACCTGTGTGGCGTCTTTTTGCAGTGTATTCATTGTGTTCCTGTGTGTGTTCCACATATACTTTACACTTTGAGTCTTTAGATAAGCCTGACTACTCTGAGCCAAACTACCCTGACTAGAATGGTGGTTCCTCCCTGTCCTTAGTGCATACTCCAGAAAACCAAGAATCCCAGTTCTAACACTGGGGCCATAATTTGGAATGGGGTGGGAGACCTAATGCCCCTTATGAGAAATTGGGTTGTTGGTTGAGGGGCTGAAACCTTACTCAAGCAACAGCCACAATCCTTGTCAGGTTCAACCACAAAAAGTAACTAAAATTACCCTGTGCTTAACCCTCTGGTAGCTTGGCACAAAAGTAGTCAGGCTTAGCTTAGAGGCAATATGTAAATTATTTATGCAGCTCTTAAGCAGGAAACCAGTGCAACATTCTCCTTCATTTCTGAATAGCAATTTTTTTCCCCTTTTCTAACTTTAGATTTCCCTACCTTCTTTTTGCTACAATGGAGATAGAGCTGCTCAACATTGTTAACCAGTAGGAAGGCCCTGTAGAACTGGGGGACCACCATCTCAAATTGCCCATGCACATATTTATGCAAGAGTAATTGGAGTAGTTTCAGTAATTACGCATTACTCTTCTGATGCAAAATTATGCAAGCTTGAGTAATTACCAATATTCTGTGGCAAAAACTCCAATCGTAGGAGCACAGGAACTAGGAACTAAGAGAGAGCACGTGGCTGCTTACTACTACAGTTTGATTCCTGTACATTTAGTGCTTTTGTTTTAGCACAAAATGCATCCTCACTACCATTTGGACAAGAGGGTGCATTTTGCACTGAGACATTAGCGTTAAATTCTGGACTACTCTTCTCATGTAATTATGCATAACTGTGAGTAATTCTGTGGTAATTATGAGTAATTATGCTAGAGAGCGTACACTAGTTATGCCCACCCCTTTCATATATAAGGGGATCTACAGAGGTATCATCAACTGCCTGGGATTCAGCTTGCTGCCTCGTGACCTCTAGGGTGGGAAACTCCTTCTGTGCCTTAGTGACTGCCTTCCTGATGGACTCACCATCAACTTGCCACTCAGCAAGCTCAGGCTGTCCTCAAAGGCATCAATATTCTGCCCAGTAGGCTCTGGGGCAGCCTCCTCCAGCACCCCGCTAACCTGTTCCATGGGAGATTTTGGGACTGGCTTCCCACACCCCTTGACCTTCCCTTTTTTGGCAGCTACCTAGGCCAGTTTCTCAGGTGTCAAGCTTTGTTTGACCCCCGCTTGGGAAATCATGGCCCGTTTGGACATGCAGAACCACTTAGGCAATCCTACCATCCCCATGTGTGACCGGAGTCTCATTTCCTTCCAGGCAGTGTGCTCCAGTGCCCCTGACAGACAATCTATAAGCATGGCTTGGCTGATGCTCTCTCTCCTCCATTTGTAGTTTGGCCATCTGCTGCCTGAATTCCCTCTCAGACTCTCTGTCTTCCAACTCATTGGGAGGACACACTTCTCCTTGCTTTGGCATTGGGCTGCATTTCTGTGATTAAATGGTACTCCTCCTCACCAGGCTGCAGCTCAGGGTCTATGGCCAGACTCTCCTCTTCCTCCTTCTCAAAGCCCACCTCCTCCTTCTCTTTTGAGGTGGACTTTATCCTCTAAACCTCTCATAGACATGGAGAGCGATTTGGAGATTCACTTTTGATAAATGATTTGTAAAGCACCAGGAGCCAATGGTTGCTCCATTTGGAGTGTCCCTTCGTTAAGGATTCTCACTCTGGCTATAGGATTCTATCTACACCAACTTCTCAAGAATTAGATCTATTTAAAACAACTGTTTTTGAATCTTTCTGGAAGAGTGGTTTTGAGCATTTCTGTCGTAAGGTCAGACGTAAAGTGTACCACATTTTAGAGGCAAGGAAACTGAAGTATCTTTCTCTCATCCATGCTTTCTTGAACATGGAGACTGCAATAAGTGAGGCACCTGCAGTCCTCAAATTTCTTCCCGGTTTATATGGTTTCACTAATGAAGTCAGATATCAGAGTTCTTTCCTATGTGGAATTTCGTGACAGAAAAACATAGCTTTAAAAGCAGCTCTATTACGTACTGGAAGCCAATGAAGTTTGGTGAGGGCCACGCACATGGATGAGTGCCTGAGGTGATTGAGCAGCACATACTCTGCTGTATTCTGCACCCTTTGAAGTTTACTAGCGCTGGTTTGAGATTTACCAAAATACAGTACATTACAATAGACCAGTCTAGATAAAACTAGTGACTGGACTATTGATTTCCTAGGTGCTTCAGGATTTTGTTCAGATTTTTCAGAATGCCAAAGCATTTTCCGGCCATGCTAGGAACCTGTGACTTTCTTCCCCACATTCAGCCTTCTCTCTTTTCAAAGCTTCTTTAGCCCAGCTTTGCTGAGGTTATCAATGTTTCCCTACCTATTACCACTTTAAAAAACTTGAAATAGTTAGTGAAAAATTATAAGACCTAATACCTATATCAAAAGCACTAATCCAGAACACTGCCAAAGTGTACTTAAAACAACATGGCTGCCTTTAACTTTAATAACTTTTATAACTGCAGAAAAACTTAGAACCGCAGGAAGGGGGGACATACTATAATAGATCCTACAATCTCTCTTTGAAAAATCATACATGCACATAAGTGCTGCTTGGATTACGGAGATTTTATCATTTCTGACAGCAGACATAATTGATAAAAACAGTTTGCTAGAGTATAGGGCAGAGCGACCGCAGTCTTAATAGTATCTGTTGCTCAGAGACAAAACAATGTGATTTCTAAAAGTAAACCAGATTTTATGAGAAATCCTAAGCATTCCCAGGGAATCCTGGGACAAGGGCAATGGCATTACACAAAGAAACCTGATTGTGATACATGAACAGAAACACTAAAACAACATCACTATTAAGAAAGACGATAAAATGCACAGCAATTGTTAAAATGTAGAAAGACTAGTAACAAGCTAGTAGCATAAAAATCATTCAATAAAGTGAATCTGTTGTAGAGATCAGGAGATATTGAATTATTAAATTGGGATGCTCTTAGATTATAATGCAATTTGCGGACATAAAACTACTAAAATTACAATCACCATGATTTGTCTGTGATTTTCAAAAATGTCCACTTGGAGAAACAGTGCATTCGTTGTTGGGCACTAAAACAAAACATTTACCCCACATTTAAAAGTATGTACATTAGGAGACATGTGTCCTCTGAAAACACAGATGCATTGACATGTAGCACATGGTTGTGTTTAGAAAATACAAAAAAACCTAAAACCAATATCACGATTCTGAGGGCTGTAAACAATTCACTGTTGCTTCCAAAGTTCCAAAATCTTCTGACAAACTTCTTGGAGAACAAATCAGTTGAAATGCATTTATGGTTGTGTATGAGGACTGCATTATACATTGATATTCGAATCCAGATTGTTGATTGCATTCACAAACCCAATTGACCACAATTTCTTCTAATTGCATATCACATGATCTGAAAAAGGCATGTATGGAGGTAATAAGTCGGGACTACGATCTGGTATTGATCAAACCGTTGAACGTACCTAAGATCTATGGGAAATAGTTTGCATTTACAGAGTTAGTCAACTTCATTTAGATTATGAAGGTATCCCCACTGGATTTCCCATGTGCCATTATGTACATATTTGTCATTTTGTGTATGGGGTTCTAGCTTTGCATGTATGAAAGTACTTTTCCATTTTGAACAAAAACACTAAGGGCCTTACTATGAGTTTGAAGGTCCTCCACTGTTGTGCCGACAGGGGGCCTGCCAAACCCGTAGTGAGCTGGATTATGAATGTAATCCATGGTGGAAGGGTGGTGCTGTGGTGGTGTCATGGTAGTGGGCTGTTAGGCACACATGTGAGCCTTAACAGCAGGCCACTGCCTCGACTGCGCCTGCATCATGTTCCTGCATGGTGCATGAATGGGTGGTGCAATTTCTGGGAGGCACAACACCGTTGGCTCACAGCCATGAAAAGGGCTGTGGAAATAAAAGTCAAAATATAGTTGGTGGTGCCCCAGCAGCACCACCAGCATTTTCCTGCTCATTTCCAGGCCACCGACGCAGCGGGATCCTTTGCTCTCAAAAGAGTCAGTGGTCTCATGATGTTCTGAATGCCACACTCACAATAAGGCAGGTGGATCACCATCGTGATGGTGGTCGATCTGCCACCAGGAGCCGCACTCATAATAAGGCCCTGATTGGGCATTTTTATGTTTGCATCCACATTTATAGCTCACAGCTCCTCCCTGAGCCAAACGTAAACTCTTCTGCTTTGCTACCCTGACAGCCAGGTTCCAAAAGTGGCATATGGTTCCCTGTTTAACTATATTCAGTACAAGGCCACAGAGCACCACAAACAAAATACCTCAGGTGACATATTTGGGGTGCAGTGGCTTATGATTGACCTGAGATCCTCGGATCAGATTTCCACAATATAATTTTCCCAATATACGTTATGTGCTGAGCCTTTAATTGCTAAGCTCACAGGAAAGTAAGGAGAGTTAAACATGCAGTATGGAGATTTAGGTGCATTACTGTTATCCATTCTCCCCACATGATCAAGGAAACTTCTAAATTGCTTATTCTAGAAAATTAATTCTGGGATATATTTTCACGCCTATAAATAATATCCTCCCTGGGCCAGAATAACGCATGGCAGTGAATTCTGTTGCCTTGTGTTGCTCCACATTTACTGGGACAAAAATGCGACTGCATGGAAATGATAGTTACATATAATGCAGTATCTACAAAGTAAATGTGAGGCTTATAAGTATCATGGTTTTGCATTGTCCTTGTGCAACGCAAGAGAATGCAAGGGTCACGCAAAACATAGAATGACATTTAGCAAGCCATGCAAGGCCACCTTGCATGGCCCTGTGTGGCTTGGTAAATGTGGAGTAACACAAGGCAGCGGAATTCCCTGCCTTGCATTACTCTGCCCAAGGGAGGTGTTCCATGGGTGGTCCCATGCATCTACCCTTGGATTTTGGCATGTTCCAAGATTTATCATTAGTGGTAGACCTGAGAAGTTTGGAGGGGTAATGAGCAGAATTATGCATGTTTCTCCTTGTTTTTTCCACTTTCTATGTGTGCTACAATGCAGGCACCCTTACACCATGGTGCAAGGGTACCTGTGTTGGCACTAGTCAGTAGTTTTTGCGCCAGAGCAGGCAAAGAGAAGGAATGCACCGTATAATGCTAAATACAGCATAATACTTTCATTTTCCTTTCATTCAGTGCGGCAAAGTGGCTTGCTGCACTGCATGAATATTGGATGAATATGCCCCTTAGTTATAGGCATGCTACTTATAATAAAATAAAAAATAGAAAGTTAAAGATGCACAGAAAATATTTTAGGTAGTCAATGTTTGGGAAGAGAAGTAAAAACATTATTTTGATTGCACATGTAGAGGCAACATAAAATGGTGCCAATGTTTAAAAGCTTCCTAGAATGTACATTGGGGATGTTTCTCAAGGTTGTTCAGTCGCTCTTGCACCACGCAATGGGTTACTGGGCAACACAAACCTGTTATGAGATTTACCAAGCCAGGCAAGGCTAACCTGTGTGGTCCTGCATGTCTTGGGAAATCTGAAGTAATGCAAGGCAGCACAAGTTTCTACCTTGCGTTATTCTTCCCCAGGAGGGCATACTGTGGGTAGAGGATAGGTGTTCCAACATATCCATCCATGGATTTACCAATACTGATAGACCAGGGAATGTGTTAGAATGCTAGGCTTTCCCTGGGAAAGAGTAACAAAGAGAAATATCCTTATTTCTCCTACTTTTTTCTTCTTTCTATTCGTGCTGTATTCTGGAGCACACACAGAAAGTGAAAACAGCCTCAGATGATTGTTTTGTGCAGGAAGGTGTACGTGTAATGCATGCACATTTGAACCCATGGTGCATGGGTGCCTGCATTGGTGCTAGGCAACATTTTGTGCACTAGCACAGGCAAAAAGCAGGAATGCGCCCTATCTTGATAGATATAGTGCATTCCTGCCCTCTCCCTTTCAGAAAGTGCAGGGCAGCCAGGTGTCTTTCTTTGTTGCTTTGAAATAATTATAAATACTGCCCATTGAGTCTACTATACTGTTACAGAAGTTAATGCTACAAATAAAAGGGTTCCAGATGAAAACCATTAATTTGTAATAAAACAAGTAGAGCAAATTATTACATTACTTTTGTCTATGTCAAAATCCGAGGAAAGAGCGTGTTAAGTGGTCGAAACCTCTGTGGAATACAAACGGTGTAATGATGTAAAACACAGCTCCAACTCATACTGTTAAATTCAATAGAGACATTGGTAATTTATGCAGTGACTAATTATATTATACAAACTATATTTAATAGAAAATATGAAATTAAGACACAGTAGATGAAATGGATAGTCAGGGGATTTCAGAAAATTATTATGAAATATACTCACTAATCAGAAATTGTACTTATTAATTAGGAACTGTCTACAATATTGAGCTCTAAAACGTGGGTAAGTATGAAGATGATCTAAGATGTTATATCTCTGCATTAGTACCTGTTGGAAAAAAGCTATATTTTATTTAAAAAAAGTCATAAACATGTATATGGTTTTGCAAAAATTCTAATAAAACATATAAGGCTTTTGAAACAAAATTTAAAATTTAGGAACAAGGGGCAAACTATGAGGTAGTAGATACATCAAAACACAAAAGTATAATGAAGAAAATACACAGATTGTAAGCCTTCATAAAATGCATTTATTGTTAAGCAAAAGAGAAATTCCTACATCATAGGGATGAAGGGACAAGAACAAACGGTTGATGTGGCATGTTTAAGTAAGAGGTGTAGGATGAGGCAAGAAAATGCACATGAAATAAAATTAAACCACAGATAAAGTGAAACAATAGAGCTGCATGTGCACTTTGCACATGGTGAGCCGAGTTAGCGGTGAGCATTATAGGGGAGACAAAAGAAGATACAATGCTTGAACAAGTAAGGCCTTCATTAAAAGTGAGGGTCTAAATTTGGATGCTGTGTAAAGAGGTGTGAAATTGTAAGCTGTGTCATAACTATTATACCCTCACAATTTTCCCCTGATAGATTCAGATAGGTAGGTTGCAAACAAGTTTATTAGGACAAATTTTCAGAAAACATTTTAAATACATAAAAACAGCTGCATTTGAAAATTAACTTAAAACCCATCAGGCCCACCCATCACCCACCACCCTACTGTAACCCATCGTTAAAATTCTATTTAACTGAACGTAGAAAATGAGCAATTCCTACTCCCACGTCTAGGTAACTCATTTCTAACAGCAACTCCACAGCCTTTATCCTTTCTGCAGTTCTGCATTTAAAAAACAACGGTTTTAGGAAATTAATCCCAGTTCGATATAACATAGTCCATAAGATTGTGCAACAAAGAGCATTTTGTCTTCGGGGGGCAGGGAAAAAGACCATTATTATCATGCACTCCAGCCCAACAGGAGGAGGATGAGTAGATTGGATTGCATCCCATTCTTACCCTTAGAATTTAATTCCGCAGGCCGGGATCAGGTACCTGTGCCAGGTAGGGAAAAATTTAATCCAGACCTAGAGAGGGTACTTAAAAACGAATTGAAGGTTTCTGACTCAGGCAGACTACATCAAGAGTCCTGGCAACCGTTGCTGCAGACTCTTTCAATATTTGTTTAACTGGAAAAGGGGACCAGGACATAATTGTACCACACTCATAATGAAGGTTCTCACACCTCCTAATCTATTCCTTTCTTACCGTTCACACCTTCTTTTGTTACCTTGGATCTCATCCCAGCAGAGTTTAGAGACCTTTATCACTTCACCATACTCTGAGAGCCTGTTAAAAAATCTTAAAGCCCACGAAAATACCAACAAATTCAGGCGGTAAGATTCAGCTCCCTCCTCATGCACTGGACCATGGTGCCTGGTGGGAGCAACAGAAGCCTTCCAAGGCCACCCCCTCTAACTGCTCCAATTTACAGAAGGGATCAAGGAAAAAGATCTCAGCACTGTACAGGCTGGGAGGTGGGGGGGGGTTTATTCTCTTCATAGGCCTTCAATGAAGGAATAAAAGACAGCTCTCCATATTTTCAATTATATCTTGACAAACAGCTAGCTTGCAGCACAGACTTCTGCTTAATATTATCCCAATGTAGGTCCCATTTTAAGCTCCTCTTTACAAGTCCTCAGTGCAATTTGCCTTGGTACAAGATTTGTACATCTAAAGTTTGTGTCTGTTTTCCTAGACTCAACCCAGGTTCCCTTTGTACATCGAAGCAGCACCTGATACCTGCAAATGTCACAACTCTGAAATGTTCAAATGAATGAGATGGTGAAGGAACCTAAAACAGATCAAAATTAAACATTACCAATCATACAGAACATGTTGACCACATTACAAAGTCAACTTTTGGAGGACACAACAAAAATCATGAATAACCAATCTAACTGAACACAGTTGTCAATGTATCCTCACTTTGAGCAACAAACAGCTTTGGCCTGATTTCCCTGGAACTTGCCCTTCCCACCACATACTTCTCTCATCATCACATCAATAGTTGGCGTAACGGTGAAAGACATGACATGTCACGATATAATTACACTCATGAGAAGAAGTTGCCAATGACATCTAGACATATGTCAACTCCTACCTCATCACCACTATCAGCTTCATTTGGCATATCAGGATCAACACCAGGATCCTATCCATGGTTTCCATTCTCTGTGAAGTAAGGGATGTGCTGTCGCAGGGTGATGTTGTGGAGCATGCAGTATGCCATGATGATTTTCACACCTTAACGAGTGAGTAGAAGAGGGTTCCACCAGTTTTGTTCAGACAATTAAACCTGGCATTTAGGAGCCCAAAAACCAGCTTCCCTGGCTGCTGTGTTCGTCAATAGGCCTCATTGAAGCAGACTTCCACTGGCATTGTTGGATTTCTCAGCGGTGCCAAGAACCACAGTCGGTTGGGATATTCTGAGTCTCCTAGGTGGAAGCTGTTAAAAATAGCGGTCTCTAGTTTGCAGAGGTAGGTACCTTTGTCGAAAATAGGGACCCTTGCTTCTAGTCAGGGTAAGGAGGATACACACTTTAGATAACCCCTGCTCACCCCCTGGGTAGCTTGGCACGAGCAAACAGTCTTATCCCAAAGGATATGTGTAAAGTATTTGTACTCAAAACACACATTAATACAGTGATAACACCAGAAATGGACACCACACCAGTTTAGGAAAAATAAATGATCTTTATCTAAATTCAACAAGACGAACACGACAAAAATCCAACCTACATGTAATAAGAATATGACTTTAGAAAGGTTTCAAACAATTTATTCCATAGAAAACTATTGATTTGTGATTTCTCACAAAGTACCTGTAGATGCGCCAAAATTCATAAAAAGCCGAACAGCTGAAGAGGTGGGAAGAGTCGAGCAACAAAGAGATGCGTCAGTTCCTGAGACCATCGGGAAGCAATGCAACAGTTCTGCTGCACGCAGAAGAAGTGATGCATCAAATTCGGTCTGTAGGGGGAAGTGGTGCGTTGACTCCCAGATGATTCGTGTCCGTGGGTGATGCATCGGTAAAACTTGCAGCACAGGTACGATGCGTGGAAATCTGGGCTGCATCGGCGTTCAATGCGGCAGCATCGAGTGGTGCAGCGTCGGTTTCTTCAGCTGCAATACCTCGATGCGTTGGTTCTTGCAGCGGCGACAGGTGCTGCATTGGTTTTGTCAACGGCGCAGCGTTGCATTGAGATTCGTCTCGCAATAGTTGGCGTAACGGTGAAAGACATGACATGTCACGATATAATTACACTCATGAGAAGAAGTTGCCAATGACATCTAGACATATGTCAATTTCTACCTCAGCACCACTATCAGCTTCATTTGGCATATCAGGATCAACACCAGGATCCTATCCATGGTTTCCAAGTGCTGTCGCAGGGTGATGTTGTGGAGCATGCAGCATGCCATGATGATTTTCACACCTTAACGAGTGAGTAGAAGATGGTTCCACCAGTTTTGTTCAGACAATTAAACCTGGCATTTAGGAGCCCAAAAACCAGCTTCCCTGGCTGCTGTGTTTGTCAATGGGCCTCATTGAAGCAGACTTTCACTGGCATTGTTGGATTTCTCAGCGGTGCCAAGAACCACAGTCGGTTGGGATATTCTGAGTCTCCTAGGTGGAAGCTGTTAAAAATAGCGGTCTCTAGTTTGCAGAGGTAGGTACCTTTGTCAAAAATAGGGACCCTTGCTTCTAGTCAGGGTAAGGAGGATACACACTTTAGACAACCCCTGCTCACCCCCTGGGTAGCTTGGCACAAGCAAACAGTCTTATCCCAAAGGATATGTGTAAAGTATTTGTACTCAAAACACACATTAATACAGTGATAACACCACAAATGGACACCACACCAGTTTAGGAAAAATAAATGATCTTTATCTAAATTCAACAAGACGAACACGACAAAAATCCAAAATACATGTAATAAGAATATGACTTTAGAAAGGTTTCAAACAATTTATTCCATAGAAAACTATTGATTTGTGATTCCTCACAAAGTACCTGTAGATGCGCCAAAATTCATAAGTGGTGGGAAGTGGTGCGTTGACTCCCAGATGATTCGGGTCCGTGGGTGATGCATCGGTAAAACTTGCAGCACAGGTACGATGCGTGGAAATCTGGGCTGCATCGGCGTTCAATGCGGCAGCATCGAGCAGTGCAGCGTCGGTTTCTTCAGCTGCAATACCTCGATGCGTTGGTTTTGTCAACGGCGCAGCGATGCATTGAGATTCTTCTCGCACAGCAGTGCTGCGTCATAAAACAGCCGCAAGTAGAGCGATGCATCGATTTCTTCAGTTCTTTAGGTTTCTTCCTACTCCCTGCAGCAAGTACAACCTCCAGAGGCCCATAACTGGAACAGGAACCTCCAGGTAAGTCAGAACTCTCAGCATCAGAGTCCAGGGGAGCTGGGGAGCTGGGGGTGAAGTCTTTGTGTCCTTGAGACTTCAGAACAGGAGACCAGCATACACAGGCCCTTAGAGATCTTCTTCAAGCAGGTTCTAAGCAAAGTTGCAGTCTTTGTCCGTTCCGTGGCAGAAACAGCAAGTGCAGGCCAGCCCACACAGCATACAGCAAAAGGGCAGTACTCCTCCTCACAGCTCTTCAGCTCTTCTCCTTGGCAAAGGTTCCTCTTGAGTCCAGAAACAGTATAAAGTTCTGGGGTTTTAGCCCTAATACCTATACCATAATATGTTTTTTTCTCTTTGTGCAAGGGTCTTTGAGCCCAGTCCAAACCAGTTCTGTCCTCACTGGTGCAATATGACCACAGGGGGTGGAGACAGCATTGTGCAAGGAAGACAGGCCCTATTCAGGTGCAAGGAAATCTCCTCCCACTACTCTAAATGCAGCCAAGCCCCATTCAGCTGAGCTCTGAATCTTCCAGGAAGGGCCAGGCACACCTCACCCCCCCCAGTGGCTGTCAACAGTGAATGCACATCCCCAACCCCTGTCACTCCAAAACTAGACAGTCAATACACAAACAGGCAGAGGCACACATAATGGTTAAACACATAATTTAAAAACCATATTTAATGAAAGATGTGGTAATAAATTCTGGGTTCAGGGAGCCTAAACTTTATTTCTCTATCTTGTCCCAATGGGAAGTTATACTTGTAAGATGTTACAAAGCATTTCCCATTCTATCCTTTGGGGCAAGATAACCTTTCAATAGTGAAAAATGAAATTGGCAATATTTCACTATCAGGACATATCACACACACACCAGTACATGTCCTACCTTTCACATACACTGCACCCTGTCCAGTGGGTACCTTGGGCCTTCCATAGGGGTGCCTTACATGTAAGAAAATGAAAGGTTAGGGCCTGCCAAGTGGGTGCACTTGCCAGGTCAACATGGCAGTTAACAACCGCGCACAGACACTGCAGTGGCCGGTCTGAGATACCTTTTCAGGCCTACTCATGTGGGTTGCACAGTCAGTGTTGCAGGCCCACCAGTAGCATTTAATTTACAGGCACACTTAAGTGCTATTTACCATGGACTTACCAGTAAATCAAATATGCCAATCAGGGGGAACCAATTGTCATCACAATTTACACTGGGAGCACTTGCACTTTGACACTGATGAACAGTGGCAAAGTGCCCAAAGCATCAAAAATAAAGGAGGTAGAGGCACAAAGTCAGGGGTAACCAGACCAAAGATGCCAAGTCTAACAGAAGCCAAAAAAGGGCCAAAATAATGTAACATAATTCTTTTTTATGAAACTAGAAATACCCCCAAACAATATAAAGAAAGCTTGTTCTGACCAACAATCTAGGCCCTGTCAGGTCCAAGTTGTGACATTTGTAGCAGTGTGGGGCTGCTTCGTAGTACAAAATAATCACAGACAGAGCTGGGGAAATGGGCACAGATGCTTGTGATGTACAAATTCAGTAAGCATACAACTTGCATGTTGATTGAATGGAAGTTCTTTCGATTCCGCTAGACCTGTTGTCTGGCCTGTGGTGGCACTAAGGCAATATGTGTGCCATCACTTCTTACAACCACATATGGCAGGCGACCAAACTGTAGAAGTCACCCTTCACATTGGCTAAATCTTGCTGCTATGGAAACTGGATAAAGCTGTTGATGTGTCTCATCATTGAAGATTTAATTTTTTTATCACACCATTGAAAGTTGGTTGTGACATGCCACCATACACTGCAACACGGTACTGAAAGGATCCTATGGCCACAAAATGAAATACTGATGTGAAATTGACATTTAGTGTAATAGATGGGGGATTTCTGTTGTGAGCCTGAAGATATGGCTTCAGCTGATAACATAAATCCAGCATATTTTGCCTATTAAACCTGAATGACTTGATTATATCCCTGTCTTCCATGGTGGCAAGGCCTGGAAATGGGTGGTGCATTCTCCCAGGCTTCATATGTCTGTATTTGAAAACAATTTGAACATTTTTTACATCATCCACAGCATAATATTTGATGAGTAACACAAAATTCTTGTATTTTGAAAAAATGTATGTGGTTTACTTCGTATTTTGAATCAACATCCGCTTCTTGTCATTTAACAATCACAAATGACATTTATGGCTTTGATATGAATCTTAAAAAAATGGGTAAATAATCAATTTCAAACGTCTTATTTACAAATATTTTTTTTCCCTCCAAAATACTGTCAACAGAGGTGTAAACAACACTGCACTAATAATGCGGTTCTGCACAGTAATGCACTACGCAAATGTTTATTTTCAAAAGTGTGAATATATGAACAAACTAGCTCCCATTTGGAGTGGTGGTGACACACTTAACAGTCATTAACACAATAGTATAAACTCCTAAGATGATGGGTGCTTGACCTCTCCAAAAGGTCATTTGGAATCATGTCTGAAGTCGACCTCATGTAGGGCGGTAAACTCCACAACAGTCACAGTCAGAGGCTAACGTTGGGGATCGTAATGGTAGAAGGCCAACGGCAGTGTCCGTCTCCGCTGAAGGTCGTATACGTCATATACATGTACATGGCAGTTGGAAAAAAATGCTCACTTGCCTCCCAACACTACTGCTTTCAAGACCTCCTCCACTTTTGCTGCTGTGTCTCTCCGCAAGGAGCAATCGTGCCAAGTCTAACAGGTGAGAAAGCCCCTGCCTGCATGCCAAAAGGAGCTGGAGTTTCTGGGAAAGGAGATCCTTTCCCATTATGGCCAGGATTAGGGCTCACCAGAGAAACAGGCACATGTCTGGAATACATATGTGAATCTTTCTTGATAGCTCTTTTCCATTTACACAGGCTACATGCCCCTTTGAGTTCCAGAGAGAGAGTAGGGATTGATGTTAAGTGTCACATAATGTAGTCCTTACATAGGACATTGATGTTGGGGATTTGTAAGCACTCTCCAATGTAAAATAAAAACTCCATCAATATGTGATGGGTACTTAGAGCCCTCGATTCAAATTGATGTGCGTGTAGATATCTATGCATGTATATGTTTGATGTACTTGTACTAAGTTGCCAAATAACATCAGGGTGAATGTTAAAAACATCATATACACCTGGAGATATGTATGTACTGTGTAAACATCAATTGAAAATTATGTTAGCTATGTGTATAGTCCCACACAAGATACACACAAACAAGCACAACATACACCAGACCCACAGGCACCTGCACCCTTAATACACACATGCACATCAGACACTACCACTCCCTCCACCTCTCAAACCCCACTCCCTCCCAAACAGCCTAACAAGTTCCCCATGGAAGATCTGAGTTTTAGCCTTGCCCTAACCCCTCCCACACATCAACCCACCCCTCCCACATCCAAATCCACCCCTGCCAAATGGAAATTCACACCTTCTAAACCCAACCTAGCCCTAGAAAACCCAGGAGCACCCCTGCCAAAACCACAAACCCACCTCCCAAACGCAAGGACCCCCTCTCAAACACAAGGGCACCTGTCCAAAGCCCAAGGTCACCCCTCCCAAATCCAAGGGCACCCCTCCCAAACCCAAGGATGTACCTCCCAAACCCCAACCTCTCAAGTTTGTCTTAGCATTATCTTTCCTTAGCAATTGTTTTACTCATACCAATGTTTCTGAATAAAATGTGAACTTCCTATTTATCTTTCCCATGATGGCAGATGATACAACTGATTTGTTTGATGTCTACATTTTTAAGTGCATACACTGCTTAACATTGTATGTGATGGTCATTTGAATTTAGATGCAGGCATTGATCATAGTAATGGGCACTTGCACCAACTATTTGATGTTATACATTATTTTGGGATATGTTACTTCAGCTGTGTTTGTTTCACGCTGATTACTGATCAGCATGAGCACATATGCATGACACCTTAAAAATTCAATTGTTAATATTGATATTGGATACAGTACAAGACTTGTACTAGACAAGGAGAAATAGTACATATGTTTGTATATGTTTATTACTACTAGTCTATTACTAACATTCATTTTACTGTTAAATTTCAAGAACACCTTGTCCAGTGCAATTTTAATATTGGTTACATTACACTTATCACCTATGATGTGTGTTGCATATGTTTTTTAATGTTGGAATTTTCAACATTTCTTTAGAAACACCTGTATGGCGACTTTTAGATCTTTATTGTAGAAATGTCCATTTTATGGAAGCCAGCTTGCATCAAATTCATACATAAATGTGTTGATATAGGTGTGTTTCTTTAAATTTCTCGGTTGTCAACATTAGACATATGCATTGCACATTGGTGTGCTATTGCTTGTGAGAGCAATTTCTAAATGCACACGTCCTGCGCAAATGTTAACAGACAAGACAATGGATAACAGGTGACAGTGTTCATAAAGCAGCAGTGGCAGGACTTACGAGGTCAGATCCATGGTGAAACAGGAAGTGTGAAAGTGAGAAAAGGTGAGTTTCAGCCTTATATCCCTCTCATTTGCCACCTCAGGTGTGGCGGATTGACCGCCACAGTCACGTTGGCGGAGAGGCACATACTGATTGGAGTGGCGGGGAAACCTGGACTCCACCCTATGTCTGCCGCCTTTGCTGATCCTGCCATCAACGCGTTGATATTAGCTGTTGGTGACTGCGGGACCACTAAATAGGGTAAGCGGACCTCTAAGTAGGCAGGCGGAAAGAAGGGAAGAAAAGTGAGGCAGAACAAATTCCGTCAAGATCTGAATCAGGCCCTTAGTCTTTGTTAAAGAGCTTAAAGTCCTGCAGTGGGGCAAGTCTGGGTTTGTATCCAACGAAGCCCTATGAAATCAGACACTGTTATGACAAGGTTAATCTGAAGATTGGAAGGTCTTGTAAGTCCCAAACTTTTCTAAGTCCCAATTCTTCAGAGTTACTGGAACAGCTCCTATTTGCTATTTCTAAGGCACACAGGCCCTCCTGGTCAGCACTTAGGGACGAGGAAACACTTCAGCAGAAGGCAGAAGCAGGGTACAGTTAATTTCCAGTTGCTACTAGTCAGCTAGGCACTACAGACAACTTTCATCTTTTGTGTCCCTGTAGCCAAACAGTATGTCAGCCAGATGAATACTGGATTCCGATATTTAGGCATAGGAATAAATGGGAGGATGTCCAGCCTTCAGGTCTCCACAGAGGTCTAAAATAGCAACTCCAGTCCCCTTTTGTTCTACATCAGGTCCAGAGAGTGTTCTGATGAGCTGTGGGTGAGGTGCCAGCTTTGTAGGTTTGACTAGCCAATGGATGCAGTTTTCTTGGACATTTCCTAAAGTTGCTACGGCTAACCCTTCCCACTTTTGCAGCACATCCTGTTTGACTTACTGCAAGCAATCCCACAGTTCACTATTATGAGCAAATTCAAAATGGCAGAATCTTTCTGCACCTAAAGGGAGCATGTGTGCCAGCAAGGGGTGTCTTTAGGGAAAATGAGTGGTTCCTTCCTCCTTAGTTAGACCAAGCTGTTCTGAGACCATATACCTCTCACACTGGGCTGGTGGAAGCCCGAGTCGGCACCTCCTTAAGCATGAGCCAGTCCTCTAGGGGGATCTCCAGCACCAGCTCAAGGAAAGGGCAAATTGTCCCAAACTCGGGCCTCCCGGCCAATGGGCCGCAATTCCCCTGGTGCATAGTGTGGCCCACTCACGGCCGCAGCCCAGTCAGGGACCACCAGTCTCTCAGGTAGATCCGGCTCCAGTTACCAGTGCGTGGGAGCGCATCCTCCCCAGGCAGCCACACGGCACGTCCCTGCCACCTCACGAGCACTGACATGGGCCGCATAAACTAGGAATGTGGTCAGGAGCACTGGTGCAGGGTGTATGGTGCTCGTGCTCCTTTTCAATTCCAGTACCGATCGCAGGAGATGCAGGGATGAGAGGGACACAAAACCCTCCATGTATTCCACCATCTCAATGCGGTCATGACCATTACCACGAATCCACCGTGTCCATTACCACAAAATCTTTACCACAAACGTGCCATTAATACACATGCCAATTTCGTTGTAAAGGCATGCATGGTAAAGGCATATTTGTGGTAAAGAATTTGTTGTAATGGACATGCATAGTGAAGGATAGTTTGTTGTAAATGATCGTGGTAATGGCCATGCGTGGTTATGACTGCGTTGTAA
This sequence comes from Triturus cristatus, assembly GCF_964204655.1. NCBI lineage: Eukaryota > Metazoa > Chordata > Amphibia > Caudata > Salamandridae > Triturus > Triturus cristatus. The sequence goes on from NC_140584.1 coordinate 225,274,572, forward strand.
TGGCTGTTTCCCATTTTACTCTAGCAATGTAGGAAATATTCTGGGTCGTTATGTGCATAATCATGTCTGTGGGGATACAATGCTAAAAGATTACCTACGCAGATTACTGCAGAAAACAATATAATATGTGGTGCAGTCGACCAAATTTCCAAGTATTCTGTGTACAATTTTCTATCATCCATCTCAACGGGAAGTGACAGCACTGAATTTTCCAATTTCCCATCTTCCATCTGCACAGGGCGTGATATCAGTGCCTGATTTCCCCCTATTTTAATATACTATTGAAGGTGTCCAGTCATCCTGGAGTCCCCAGCAAAGGGTTGGCACAGACAAGGACATTGCCTGCTTGGGCCTGCTGGGGCCAGGAATGGCATTGGGCCTAAACTCATGTGCATCACTCAACACCCCTTACTGCCAAACCCCTCATTCACACCCTGATGTTAATGACACATACCCTCACATAGCACTCACACATCACATAGACCGACCTTGTACATATGCCAGTAACTACCACCACCCTCAAACTACAGAACGCACATTACACCTCATTCTCATAGAGGCTCATTCTGCAATACTCAATGCACCATATATCACAGAATTCATCACGTATCACAAATTTGGCACCCTCTTCCTTGCAGAAATGTGGTTCATGCACACATTTGCACATCCTTCTTCTCACAACATTCTTCATGTGCACCGCAGACATACGAAGGGAGGAGGCCTCACTGTCATCCATAGGTCCTCCCAGTCCTGTGCACTAGGCTAGCAAATAACACTCAACACCATGGAGCTCCTGACATGTTGACATCAACTTCACTCTCAATGAACATATGGTCAAATAACCAGAGATTGTCAAACCGTTTCTTTCTGAAAGTGAATTCAATTGTGCTTTTCAAACCCTCGTACTCTCGCATCTGGATGGTGGTAATGCCCTACTTCATGTTCTCCAAGCCACCATACTGGCACCATTTACAGACATCCTACATGCTGCAACATGTCTCATCAAGAGCCTGAAGAAATATTATCACATCACTCTCATCCTGATGGAAATTCACTGCCCCCCCTTGCTATCCTCACCATGTTCAAACAAATCTGCATATTTACAAAACAATCATGCCCATCACACCTACTTATCGACTGAGATGGGTAAAAATGTATAAAAAGATACCAGGGCCTTTTCCATTTATGCACCCGGGATCTGGAATAACATCCCTTTATCCATAAACCTCATCCCAAATCTGCTTCAATTTAGGAAAGAGTTGAAGACTCACCTTTCTAAAGAACACTACAACACAATGAATTAACCATCCAAAACTCATCTTTCTCTACTATTACAGGTCGGCTTTTTGCTTGTCCTTGACCGTGTACAATTCTCTGCTGCCCTTTGGCTAGGTTTGGGTTACAGAAATATCATATGCATACATACATACATACATGCTTGTATACATACAATCATACATACATACATGCATACATACATACATACATGCAAACACATATGTTGTGCAAACATGTTAAAGTATCTGTGAAACAATATCCACTGATGTGCAGGACAGTCACACAGCACATTAAAAGTTAAACACATAGGTTCATAGAACAGAACATGGTGTTCGGCTCATGTCCAGAACACGCTGAAAGGTGACACGTGTAGGCACAAGGCAGATTGGTTTTGGCGAAGAGCAAACCAAATTGAAGAAGGAGGTTAGGCAAGGAGTATGAACAAATAGTACAAGGAATTCCCTTTTGAGATGACGTGCAGTCATCTATACGACTATTATTCTTATAGGCTACATTGTACTGTTACATGCCAGTTGATGAACTAAAACATTTTAACAATGAGCTGTTACTTACAATGTGCCAATCGCAGCATTACGGTCTTCACAAGACATTGGTTAGAAATTTCTGGCATTTCTGGCTAATTTTGTACTGCAAACATATACAATGGAGTTGATATGCACAGTTCACTAAGTAGTTGACAGAATGCTGCATTGTCATATTTCATGGTTTAGGCAGGATTACATTTGTAAGATTGGGCTGGGGCTGTGCCCTTATAATTTCGAGAGAGGGAAGTGATCATAATACAGTAATTTCTCATATTTAACTGGACTAATACTTAAAAGTGTTTCTCTTGTGAATTGGCTTCTGGACAGTGCTACCAACCAGAGTCACATGCAGCATACTACCTCTGAGAGCCTGATTGTTCATGACTAATGGCATTTGTAGGGGGTCCATGCTGTGCAAAGCATGATTTGTTTACCTGTGTGGCTCTGAGGGTTTCCACTGCGCTTGTAGGCACCCAGAAGAGTGTCAGGGAACGTGCTACCACGCCAAAATGGTGGTGTAGCACTCCCAATGTACTATTTTGGGTCAATATGGCATGAATTGTCGATGAGCGTATCGATATTACATTATACCACCTTGTGATTAGGGCTATAATATTTGACCCAATATATCATGTCTACCTTGTGGCCTACCCCTCCATATAAGTGCTTTTCGTGTCAGTGAAACACCGTCATTTTGGAGTAGTTGCCCATTTCATCACAGCTCTTCAGCTCTCCTGTTGCTTGGTATGAAGTTTGATGCTGCTTATTCCAATACTTCCTTTTACAATACATACTGCTACTTTGACAGTCTACTCTGCACTTTATACTCCTTTCTTTGCCATTCCATGGTTTTTCCTACAGGCGTAAAGATCAACACACAATTCGGCTGTTTCTTATCAGTCACATCAAACCTGAAGATCCAGATCTTGCTTTTTTAATTCAGTCCAATGTTAATGGACATGAAATGATGGTAAGAATACAGGCTCTATTAGTTTAGCACCTATGTTTGAAATGCCATTGTGCCTTTTAACTCATTGTGATTGCAGCTACTGCTTTGCAAGTAACATCTATATGTAACCAATGTAATGACCAGGGCAGATAATGCATTTTTTTTAAAGTGGTTGACATTTCGTATAGAAGGTATGCCTACAGAACCAGCATGTTTATTTGCATATTTCCAAATCAAAAAGGAGGAAACCCATCATTATATCTAGAAGCGAAAATGAGAGATGTGGTGGCTGTTAATGTTGTGTTTCCTTCAGTTGACTTGCTGATATTTGTACATATCTATATTCTATGCTAAAAAAAACAATTCTTCCTGTTTTCTGCATGGGCAAGGCATGTTGTGCCGGTTATGAATCTCTGGTCATATTCGTTCCATCTGACATAAGTAGTTTTTCCCGTGTCATGTTCTTTGGCTCTCAATAGTCACACTGTCCTGTTTCCTGAACTTCCCCATTTCCCGCATTATCCAGTGCCCTTTGTATTTTACTGCTACAACACACTTACTTCAGACACTCCTTTCATTTTCTGCATCCTCCACTGTCCATACAACTAAATATCCTACATCTTCCAAATTCCGTCATTTGTACTGGGAAATTATAAATAGTTACACACCCCTCTGTGTCTTTCTCTTATCTTTACTACATCTGTTTCCTCGATTTAACCATAATAGCTTTGTATTCTCAACTTCTTCACATACTCTCTAAGTATATCCAATTCACACCATAACTCTGACATATCCCACAACTGTGACTGGCTTTTCTTTCCTACTATTCGGCACCGTTCCTCTAACTGCGTATCAGACAGTCCCATACTTACCACTTCCATGTAATTGTGCTCTTCCAGTGTTTTGATAGGTCACATCCCCACCTACAAGCCACAGTGAGGAGGATCCATCTCTAGGTCTCACTGTTTTGTGTCAAAATACAAACTCAATTATTGTATCAACAAAGCCTCTACATCACCACCACCAAGAGTTATTAAAGTCATTCTAACTTGTATATACTATGAAATGCTCATAAGTATGATTATGAAAATTGCATAACTTCACTTAGTTGCTCAGACTTTCTTGCTCACATAAATTATAGTCATTGCAGCTTTATTTTGTACTTCTAGTCAGCAATTTGCCTATTTATAAAAAAAAGTTAAAATTGCATAATTTTGTCTATCGTTGTAAACACACTAGGGCAGTTCTGGCAAACACCCAGATATTTTGTTTTGCGTGACATACATTATTTCATCAGATAAACAGAGGCTAGTGAAATAATTACTTATTTTGTCTGTCCTTGCAAAAAAATGATTCTTGTCCAAGCAGCTGGTAATCCTACCAAACAGCAGTGCACAGGCACCACTCTATTTTTATATATGCCATATGTCTATTAAGTTGATTTGTATAGTGCACTAATCACCTGGGAGGGTATGCAGGCACTTGGGAAGGGGTGTAGTTGTGTGGTCCACAAGGTGCTTATATGAAGAGCCAGGTCTTCAGCTTCCTTCAGAACTTATAAAGTGAGGAGAAAGGTTCTGATGGGTTGAGGGAGGTCTTCTATGTTTTGGGGGCCATGTAAAAGAATGAGCGACCTCATGTTTTGCCTTTGTAGATGCAGGAAATGTATGCAAGTGAAAGTGAGACAGAGGACAGGTGTCTGGTGGGTTGGTGAAAGTGTAGGGGGTTGTTCAGGTATTTTTCTCCTGTTTTGTGTAGGGCTTTGTATGTATGTATGAGAAGCTTCACTTGAGAATGGGGAGCCAGTGAAGCTTCTTGAGGTGAAGTGTGATGTGAATGCAGCATGGGAAGTTGAGTATGAGTCTTGGTGTAGTGTTCTCAATAGACTGAAGTCTGTGTAGGAGTTGTTTGGAGATTCTCGAACAGAGAGTGTTGCCGCAGTCTAACCTGCCGTGGATAAGTGCTTGCGTGGTGGTCTGTCTGGTGTTACAAGGCAACCTGACATGCTGCAAAGATCTTTTGCAGCATGCATAAGGTGTGGAAGCAGGATGTGCACAGTGCATTAATTTGAGCCGTCATGTTAAGCTTTTCATTTAGGATGATCCCTAGATTTCCTCCGTGGTCTGTGGGTGTGGGTGTTTGTCCCGAGTGGAAGCATGCTGGTAATTCTGCAATATGATATACGTTTGGATACTAATAAGACTTCTATCTGAACTAGAAGCTGTAACAGAATGTGGTAAAATGCAGATCTGTACCTACAAGGTAGTTTGTTGTAATTCTCTGCTTTCTGATTTGTATTTGATAAAGGTAGACATTCCTGTTGTTTCTTTTTAACTGAATTGAGGTCATCTTTCTTAAACTGGTTTGTCTGTTTTTGCAAGAAATTTGAGAGTTTCTGAAAGAGATTATTAAAGTGCAAAGGAATGTACTGACTACTCTGAGAGAACCTTCTTGAGCAGAATTAGTGACACTTTTACTGTAGATACTAAACCCTGAATCAATGACATACATGAGGATTTTCAAATGGCATGCAAAATGTTCACAGAGGAAACATTAACACCAATCTGAGAACACTGCAAGCATCTTTGAACTCTGTGCCATGTAATCTATGGAGCAATTTATATATATATATATATATATATAAATATATATCTATATCTATATATATATATATATATATATATATATATATATATATATATATATATTCCAAAAGTTTCCCCCAGAGATGAGGCCGCACTCCTCCACAGGTCAGTGACATCACTTTTATTATTAACAGGCTGGTTCCCACTCCGTAATGGTGCCCCCCTGGCCTTACGCGTTTCAAAGACACAATCCTCTTTCTCAGAGGCCAGAACATGAGCAAGCCACATTTACGTGCATCTGCACTGTCCCATGTAAAGTCATTAAATGCTTTTAATTAGCCTCCGGTGTGCTGCTCTCACATTGCTTCCTGGGACCTGCAGTCCATCAATGCACTTTTAACTCCCTCCAGTGGGTTTGGTGCTCAAGTTATTTTAAAGGGGCCACTTTATAGCTCTCCATTAAGCCCCCGAGTGAGACACAGTCTGTTCAATTAAAGTACCTGCTTCGCCGATTGCAAGGAAATGTTCCTGCACAGACCCAACTTGGCTCCAGGGTGGTGCGTCGCCTCCACGGCCTGGAAGCGCCGTGATTTCATATTTCCAAAAGTTTCCTCCAGAGATGAGGCCGCACTCCTCCACAGGTCAGTGACATCACTTTTATTATTAACAGGCTGGTTCCCACTCCGTAATGGTGCCCCCCTGGCCTTACGCGTTTCAAGGACACAATCCTCTTCCTCAGAGGCCAGAACACGAGCAAGCCACATTTACGTGCGTCTGCACTGTCCCATGTAAAGTCATTAAATGCTTTTAATTAGCCTCCGGTGTGCTGCTCTCACATTGCTTCCTGGGACCTGCAGTCCATCAATGCACTTTACATGGGACAGTGCAGACGCACGTAAATGTGGCCAGACAGTCTTTTGTTCAACATTTAAAAGAACAGATCAGTAACCTAAATCAGGCTGTAGAAATGTTTCTTAACTTTTTAGACGTAAATGTACTGGACTTCAGGGCTCATAATAAGCATTCACAATAATGCGCCTTGTCATCCACACAAACAATGAACCACGGTAGGCAAAGCCAACATTCCAGGTCTCCAAATCCGGTTATTCTCTCTGCAGGGACTCTCAGTTTTGATTTCCAGTCGAAGTTGCACTCCCAGCAGGCGATTCTGATTGGTCCCAGGAAAAAAAAAAAACAAGTATGCTTGCCCTGCAGTGCAGATGAATTGTGCCGTCTCCCGCCCTAACACGCAGTACTGCACACTTGCCAGAACTCCGTATCTCCCTGCAACAGCTCTCTCAATCTTCACCACACACAGTGCACACTGTGCTATCTCCGTAAACACTCTCAAGCTAGAAAGGGCCTCTGTTAGTCTTGTAAAGCCGCAAAACAGTTCAATATTGTTGGCTTCTTCACCTGCTTACACAAAAGACGCTCAAACTCAATCTGATCGGAGGAGACAAAGAAGAAGACAATTGATTTGTTTGTTGCCTGTTGATTTTTTTTTTTTCCTAATGACACCTGAACATGTGATTTGCTATTCGACGACCAGAAAAACCACCACATTGCTATTGAACAGTGGTTTTGACATTACTTAGACATTGTTTGTGGTTGAGGAGATAAGTTCTCTGCCAACTCCGACGGGAACCTAACTGTCTGAATTAAAGGGAGGTGGGGGGGGCATGGGGGGGGGGTATTAGAAATGCATCAAAAAGCAACTTAACATTTCTTTATGTTCTGCTCGAGTGATCTTGCCGAGTTTCATGGAGGCAGACACCCTGCGAGTGCAGACTCATACTGGCCATTATTGGTGCTGCCAAAGCCCAGAGGTAATCAAACGATAATTAGTGGCATATTTGCCACCCGACCTGAGAAGCTAACCTGCCACACAACAAAAGCATTGGCAGATTTTCGCCGATAGATTCTAGTCAATGCGGCTATTCATAGCAAATGAACCTATTTTAGTTGTGGATCTACCACCCCATAACAGAAAACTCTAAATGCAGCACGTTTTCCAATACCAGCATGGAGAATGCGTGAAATGCCAAAATAATGGGTGATCCATCCAGGCAAATGACACTAAACACACAGTAAGTGTTGCTATTACTAACACATTTGAATTACCGATCTGACTTACTAAAACAAATACTGAAGCAGCGCAAGAAGTAAAAACCTGCAAAGCAATTTTTACTGAATATTGAACAACACTACATACAAATAAGAGCAAAATAAAATGTACATTTTAAAATATACAGCAAATCAAGGAAGGCGATATGAGGGTAAACCAGTAACATCTGTGAACTTCAACTAACAAAAACTTCAACATTAGAACCTGCGACATTAGAAGTTGAACGAAATCTGGTTGCCAACCTTATTACTGAGAATCATCACCAAGGTGCACAATTACACCATAGACACTATTTCAATAGATCCTACCTCTGAGAATACTATTAGATCAAAAGGCTATGCACAAAGGGTATTATTAAGCTAAGGGTTACGATTAGGTTAAGGTCTGTTTTTTTTAGATTTGGGGAAGGTTCATTATAAATCCAAGGTTATGTTCAGGGTTTGGTTTGTGGTTACCTTGAGGGTTAGACATGTTTTTAAGGTTAGGTTGAGGTTTTATATAGGAATAGGCTTTATTTATAGACACTGTTTATTTTCAGAGTTAAAGTCATTCTCATAGTTAAAATAAGGGTTAGTTTTATAGTAAGAGTTAAGCTAAGAGGTAAAACTAAGGGAGAGTGCAAGTGGTAGTGCAGACTTAGCTTTACATTTGTGCAAATGTTAATGTTAGAGTTAAACTTAAGGTTAGAGTCAATGTACATATATAAATGCTATTGGTATTGGTATAGTGATTAAATAATGTTAATGCAATCTTGTTGGACTTAGACGTCTCTGCTAAACGTTTGGTTCTCTTTGCTCCAGTTTTGCTGAATTTGTTTCTGTTGGCTTTAGGAGTCTGTGCATTTTATTTCTTCTAACCAATGCTAAAGTGGTTGTGCTCACTTCCCTAAACATGGTAAAATAGTTTTACACCATTTTGGTATATTTAATTTACCTTTAAGCCCCTAGTAAAGTGGTAGACCATATGCAGAGGGCCGGCAAAATTAAGTGGTACTAGTGGGACCATAGCATCTATTGTGACACCCACTTAAGTAGCCCTTTAAAACACATTTCAGGCCTCACATTGCAGCCTGTGTGCTGTTTTAAACTGCCACATCGACTTGGCAAAATAAGCCTATTATCAGGCCTAAAAATCCTTTTTTTAATACATATAAGACACACCTAGGGAATTCCAAAAACATCCCATGTGGCAGGGTGCATTATATTTAAAATGCTGGACATGTACTTTTAAGTTTTACATGTCCTGGTAGTGAAGAATACACAAATTCATTATTCACTACTGCAGGGCGTAACTCCTCCCATAGGATAATATTGTCTACCTTATTACATTTCATAAGTGATCACTTCTGTTTGAAAGTAGGCATAATTGTTATTTTTAGTGTCTAAGGAATTGCAATTCTCAACCCTCTCTATAGTCAGACTCTAAGTCACACCCCCTCTTCGGACACTGCCGGCTGCCTTGCCCCTCTGAACATTATTATTTTATACATTTCTTCTCAAAATTTATTTTAATTCCAAAGGGCAGCAGAGACCAGGCCCAATCCACTTTGTGTATCCAAACCATGCTCCATCATGGTTGACATAACTTTCAACATTTGATCTTTTAGCCAATATTTTCACTTTAAAATTTAGAAATTCATAACTCTTGTTCTACTGATCAGATTTCTGTTTATTTTGTGTCAAATAATTTATTAAAATGTACTCAATTGGTGAGTGATTTTTCTTGTGTATTGTTTTCTCTTTGATACTGTTTAAGTGCTACATAGATCATTTACATATTGCCCCTAAGTTAAGGCTTACTGCTTTTATGCCTAGCTACCGGACGGCTAAGCCAGGTTAATTTAGTGGCTTTTTTTGCTTTGCCTGACACAAATTGTAGCTCTTGCTTGATTGAGGTTGCACCCCCTCAACCAACATCCCAATTTCTCACATATGTGCTCACTGAATGAAAGCATGACAGATAAATACTCCATCCAGTTTGTTAGAGTGTGAATGTGTGCGTGTTAGCACAATCAGTTAAAGCTCTTTAATTATGTTTGGCATGAATCACCAATATAAATGTAAATACACTTTACAAAGTAGTTGACAAAATGTAATATTTTTTTTTCACTTATTCATCATATATTCATAACAGCACTGTGAAAGAAACATTTTTGTGTGACCTGAAAGACCATCACATTAATGCTATGAAAGTACTCCAAGGTTTAATTGATGTTCATTGCACCTGTACATGTGATTTTGGAAAATTTAAATGTCTGATAATAAATGTAGAAGGATACTCCTCTTAGATTACACAACACTTTTAAGTCAGGAAGTATCTTTTTACAGGTCCTAATCCCACAGCTTTACCCGACTACATGCTCTCATGAGTCAGATTCATTTTTCCCAAGGAGTCTTCAAGAAGATCACTGAAAAGAACACACTAAGGTCAATAGTGTAGCTTCTTTGAAATGTATCACACTGGAAGAGTTACAGTGGAAGAAATTAAACATTAAAGAAAAACAGTAGTCTGACCTCCAAACCATCAGAGATTTTGAACATCAGATAACTAGAGATCAAATATCCCTATAGAGAGACTGACTCAGCTTCGCCTTATGTTCTAACAAATAAGGTCAACAGTCCTTCAAAAAGGAAACAGACAACAGAAAATGGTATCCTCAACTAGCCAAAGCTTAGGCTCCACCTCAATAAAGCTGTACAAGACATCTTTGTAGCTGTCAAGGTATTCATGGTCAGATCATCTATAATGGAGCTGAGTTATATATCACATTGAGTTGAAAATGTATATATGGAAATATGATTTGTATAGTTCCTCCACAGAGTAAAGAAAGTATTTTACATGTATACAGAGAATAGCAATTTGATAAGCACATTGAGGATGTTCTTTTAAGAAAGCTTAATGTAACTGAAGAACATTTTTTGGTAAACATTTGGAGACGGTACCAGCAAGGGTAACAAGGCATGAAGTGCATGATTGGCTACTGCACTGAAATCACTGAATCGTTGATTAATGTTAACCAACCATACGGCTTGCACTGATTATTTGCAGCAGAAACTATAATGCAACATTGTTTTGTGAAATCTCACCAACATTTGGTTTATATGAAGTGGAAATTTCCTAGGACCTCAGTAAATGTGGCTGATAGACATGCCAACAAGAGTGTGAATCGAAAGATGCAGGAAAGAGCAACAGAAGTCTGGGTCAAATCCTGAAGAGCTACCTGAAATGCAGAAGTAATTAAATGTCCAAATAAGTAAAGTGGTCTCAAAATTCAGAACTCAAAGAAGTGAGCCTCTGAGGGAGGGGAAAATAGCATTTTCAAATGTTCCATGGGCCACAGTGGAATTTTAAGGACCTCCCTCACAAGTTAGGGTTTATTGCCTAATAATTTAGGCCTCCAGGTAACTGTTGATGAGTGGGAGGAAGAGTTTTCAGAGATGAACCAGAGGCAGGTTAGTCCTGAAGTCCTGGCAAATGTCCCTGCTTATACCATCACTTAACCACGATGCACTTCTACTACTGGGCACCTCTGAGGTTACACTTTGACATAGGCATGCATTCTAGAACAGCTGCAAGTGAATCTGATGAAGCCTAAGTAGTTTTCAGAAAAAACACTTCCTTGTAAAGTGACTCTATGGAAGCCACAAATTATTACACTGACAAACATAGAATTGAACTATAAAGGGCATTGTTCAAATGATCTGTACAATTGACAATATTCTTTTAATGTTGACAAAGATCTACTGAACTTCAATGTGGAACAATAACTACGAGGATCCAACCTGTAACTCAAGAGAAAATTAAATTAAAAAATCTGTCCTTTCGAAGAGAGGGGAGTAAAATATCATAATAGAAATAAATAGGAAAGATAGTAGGCTAACTGAACTTATTTTGGGCAAAATCAATTCGGGGTTAGGTATGCCTGTCTTGAATTGTGTTGTGTTGGCTCAAGATCTCATTTTGTCCAGTAGGATCAGTTTGAAGTCACTAAGTTTCCATATTGAGGACTCCTAGACCGAGGTGTTGTTGACATGGCATGGCAGCAGTGTGCCACCAATAAAGGATATAGAAGAGAAACCCTCACCTCTTATAGGGCAAACCCTGGATAATTTTAAAATATAGTGGATGAATGAATCGACGTTTAAACTGCTTGAACAGTATACATTTATTAATGTTAACCCCTTCAGTGCCCATGACGAGCTGGACTCGTCATGGGCCGCGGTGGCGCTGTGCCCATGACGAGTCCAGCTCGTCATAGACATCGCCCGCTAATGCAACGGCCGGCACTGGGCGGGGAAAGGGGCGGGCACTGAAGGGGTTAAAGAGGTGTGTGTTGGATCTGACAAGTGAAAGTTTTTTGGCAATACAAAATGTTGGCTTTAAGGTATTCTGGGTACCTTTTTTCACAGGCTCAAATTGGTGAGAGGGTAAAATATTTCAATTGTTCTTTCCTGACATTCGAAGCTGATGGATAATTGGTGTTGTGGCTGAGGGCCTGATTTACAGTTTGGCAGATGGGGTACGCTCTCACAAATGTGACAGATATCCTGTCTGCCGTATTACAAGTGCCCATGGATATAATGCACTTGTAATATGGTGGACGGGATATCTGTCAAGTTGGTGATGGAGTGACCCATTCGGTAAAATATAAATCAGGCCCTAGGGTATCCCTTATATTCCGAACAGTGATGTGGATAATTTGAAAGAATTGAGACTGACATTGACCATCCCATGGACCTTAAGAACAAACACTTGGTGCTTGTATGTTGTACCCGCAAACTTTGCATACAAAAAGTGTTTAGCTTTGTGGTAGCCTGGAATCTGATTGCCTTTTTCACAGGTGTGAGTTTTTGTAAGGAACCATTCTCAGATACGGGGATTGCCATCACACTGGTGTAACTGAAAGCCTTGATGGATGAAACCTGGTTTACTTACAGGTCTTTAATAAGAATGTAAAATGATCACTGAAGTGGAAGTGAGATATCCTTCTTCATGATGTTTTTTCTCATACAGGGATATGTTACTGAAGGCATTGAGAATTAGACACTCATACCTTCTGTGTGTGTACAATATAAAATGCATTTAGTCATCTGAGAGAAGGTTGGCAAAGAAATCCCCACCCACCTTCACCTGCCATGCCAGACTGTGTGCTGTGCCTCAGGTCCAAAGCAGTCCAATATGTGGAACGCCTTGCCAAGAACCAGGAAGTCCCTCAGGAGTTGATGACACCCTGACATGATGAGGAAATGGCCCAGACAGATGCAAATCTGCAAAAGAACATGCATACCACAGGTTCCTCCAAACAAAGCAGATTGGTGTACACCCTGTACAATGCAAGAGAAAATAGACGATATGAATAACCTCTTTGAAATTAATCCCAAAGGGGTATGTAGGTCAATTTAAGAAAAAAACCTCTTCTTTGACTTTGAGGGCATGGTCTTGCTTCATGTGGCAACTGTAGAGGAAGTAGAGAACTGTGAGGTGCTTCCTAATCTGTTGCATGAAGAACAACTAATTGGTGAATGGAAAAGTTTGCTTTTACCTCAAAAGCATGATAAATGGGAAGGTAAATATTTTATAGGGAAACATCAATCTGGAGCTGTCAAGATGTTGAGCAGTATGATGAACGAGCCTTCTAAGTAGACTTGTGTCTAGCTTTATGGCTCTAGTTTCAAAGTCAAGCCACCAAACAGGCTCCACGAACCAACTTTTTTGTGCCCTCTTTACCTAGAGATAGTGGGCTTTTCAACAAAGATGGGGCCTCCAAATTCTGAAAATGTTTATTGCATCCTCGGGACGGCAGCCCTCTCTTCAATTATGGCTGTAAGAAATTGGGTTACTGGTTGAGGAAGAGAAAACCCTACTCAGGTGGTAACCACAGTCCTTGTCAGGGTAACATCACAAGCAAACCCAAAATTAACATATGCTTAACTCTCTCGTAGCTTATCACAGATCATTCAAGCTTAACTTAAAGATAAATTCTAAAGTGGTTATGCAGTGAGTCAAACATTAATAAAGTGGACTGCAACACAAGGAAAATACCTGGCCAATGTAGAAAAATAGTGTAAAATGTAATATATACTTCCCTCCCCGGAGTTCTCATCACTTAGGCAGAAAAACCTGGAGAGAGCATTGGCATGGTCTGACCCAGGACCGTGTTCCATCATAAAGTCCATTTGTAGTATAGAGATGGACCACCTCAACAATTCTGGATTCTCACCCCTCATCTGCATCAAGCATTTGAGGGTCTGTGGTATGTCTGAACCCGGAAGTGCGTCCCAATCTGGTATGGTCTCGGCGTCTTCAGTGCCCCAACCACATCAAAGGCTTCTCTGTCAATAGCATTCCACCTCTGTTCCCAGGGAAGTAACCTCCTACTAATGAAGATTACAGGTTGTCTTGGCCCTTTTCTTTTAACTGTGATAACACTGTGCCTATGGCATGCTCTGAAGCATTTGTTTGAACAGTGAACTCCTGGGAAAAATCAGGGCCCTTTGTACAGGGGCTGTACACATGGCCTGTTTGAGGAAGTCAAAGACTTTCTGACAGGCTTCTGCCCAGATCACCTTCTGTTGGTGCTTTGGGGACAAGAGGCCCAACAATGTCGATGCCCACCCTCTTGAATGGGGTTTCAATGACAAGCATGGGATTCAGGAGATCCTTAGGCTTCCTCCCAGTCTTCCCACTGGCCAGGCAGGTGAGGCGAGTCCTAAAGTAAGCATCTGAGGTTGTCCTTATTTGATGCCAAAGGAGGCAGATGACAAGCCTGCAAATGTCTTGTCCTGTCAGGGGTGTCTCTAGAGCTAGACCCAGTAGAAAGGTCCTGTAATATTGGGGTACCACTAGCACATGCGCTGCACTATACACAGGTGCCTTAGGCTGACTGTAGTGGATGTTGTTCAGCGAGTAAATAAGGTGAACTCCAGAGGTGTGACAAGCTGCTTACACTTTGGCTTGCATCCTCGACCCCCCAATGTTGAGTATTCTCTCTGCACCTGCAGAACTCTTCCCTGGAGGATCCACTCTCAGCTTACCATCCAGCAAGCTCAGGAAGACCTTCTAGAGAGGCAATATTCTCCCCGGTGGGCTCCAGGGCGACTTCCTCTGACTACCTGGAGCCGGTACCACCTGAGATTCAGGGGCTGGTTTTCCATGCCCTTTGCTCTACCCCTTCTTTGCAGCTGCCTAGGTCATTATTCCAGGCTCTCTTGATTCACCTCCAGTGCATCCATGAACCAAGTGGTCTTGTAAACCCACTCAGGCAACCATAACATTTCCAGGTGTGACCTGAGCTCCACTTGCTTCCAGTCAGTGTGTTTCAAGTCAGACCCAAGCGCACAATATATAGGCATGGCAGGGCTCACAGTTATCTAAAGTGAACCTGAACCCCTCCCATTTGAAGGGAAGCAGAGCCACAGAGTTGTGGCTCTCGTGGTTGTCTGCTACTACAACCTCATAAAATGTATTGAGTATCACCCTCTCTGAGGACACCAGATGAGACCTGACAGTAGTCATACTGGCTCCTGTGTCTCTCAGAGCCTCCACCCTTTGGACATTTATGGTGACACAGAGCCTATACTTGTAAGTATTGGAATGCATGTAGGCTTTAGGCACTCTTTCTCTGTCAGCCAGGGATATTAAAGAAACTGCTGCTTGCTCTCCCCACGCTGACTGGGACATCTCTTCCCCAAGAGCTCTGCTGGCAAAACCCAGGGACTACCCACCAGTGGGGAATGTGCCCTCTTAGGACACCTTGGATCTCCCTTGGTGTGCTCATACTGGAATCACTTGTAGCACTTAGGACAAGCTTACCAGTGTTTTTTGTCTACAAAACCTTTCTTTTGGTGGCCAAATTGGGAATGGGTCCATTCCCCTGTCATATGTTTTGGGGGCCTTGTGAAAATTCTTTCAGTTTTTTATGTTCCCCCTCCTTCTTCTGGAGGAAACCCTGACCATACTTTTGGGAGTCCCCCAAGATGCCTTCTTGGACACTCTGGTACTGACCCAGAGGTCTGCCTCCTCAGCAAGCTTCCTAGGATAAGTCAGTTTGCTATTCACTAGTTGCCGGTGCAGCTCTGTAAAACAAGTATTGAGCATGAGTTCCCTAAAAATTAGGTTGTACAGCCCAACATAATTGTCAACTTTGCCGCCCCTCTCCCAGCCAGTCAGTAAATGCTGGAATAGTCCAAGAAATCCATCCAAGACTGGTGTGAGAGTTTGTGATGGTCCCTGAACCTCACACGGTACTTCTCAGGGGGTCAGCCCAAATGTCACAATATTATGGCTTTCATGGGGCATATTTTGTCTGGTCACTCACCTCAAGTATGAGAAGTGTATCCCTCCCCACTGTAGGTATGTGCTTCCATAAGCTACCCCTCCAGTACTCCTTTGGAACCCTGTGTACAGTCAGAGCTATTTAATAGACAGAAAGCCATTTGTCTATAACATCTCCCACCACAAAACTGGGCATCATATCTTCAGTGATGTGGACCTTCTTGTCTCCCTCAGACATTGCAGGTAGCTGCCACCAAAGTTGCTGGACTCTGCAGGCTTGTCTACTTTTTTAGCCAGGGTTGGCCTTAGCCTTCCTTTCTTCTGCCTCAAGTTTTATTTTGCCCAATTACAGTTTCAGCTCTCTTTCTGGCGTCTTGTCTTCAATTCTTCTAGGAAGAGGTTGTTTGAAGGCACACAGCCCTCTGTCCTCACAGTGGGCTCTCTTTCATCTGCTCTGCAAGTTCCTGCTCAGGGCTTCTTAAGACTCCTCAGGATTGGATTGCATCCTTGTAACCTCCTCTTACGCATGGATGGCTATCTGAAGGTCCAGCTTTGTGACCTTCTTTCCTGCACATAGCTCTCTCTCCTTGTAGAGTTTATGCAGTTCAGGCCTGTTGAGGCCATCTATACTGGGCATCGCCATCTCAATGATACATGGCGAAGAGGTAGGGAACTTAAAGTTTAAAACAAGGAAAAACGAACAATCGGAAAACTAGAGAGACTTTAAAAAGGCTCAAATTGTTCTAAGATTAATTATCTGGGATTTTCAGTGTACACAACATCACTGTATGGCACTTGGCCAACACAAGTCCTAATCCTCACCACTGAACATGAATGTAAGAAATTGGGTTACTGGTTAAGATAGGTGAAACCCTACTCAAGAGAGAACCACAATCCTTGTCAGGGTGAAGTCACAACTAAACCCCAGATTAACCTGTGCTCAACCCTCTACTATTGTGACACAGAACGATCAGACATTTTGGCAATGTATAAAGTATTTGAGCATGGAGTCAAACAGAAATAAAGTGAAACACAACACAACAAAAATCCCACAGCAGTTTAAAAAATCAAGTACATTTTTATAAAATCTTTAAGAAGATCAAAACAACCTAATCTGTAGAACCAAAGATATATAATTTTGAAGATTTAAGAAAATATAGTGCCAAAAGGCACAAAGCGCCAAATGTGGTTATCTGGTCGTGCCGGATGGGGACAAAGTCACAAGCTCAGGCTGTCTCTGATGGAGCACAGGCTGGATACAGTGACCAAGTTAGGTCAGCTGAACAAGATTACCTTAAATCCTGGTTGCAGAGAACTGTGAGGTTCCACGTTCAGGATGTTTTGTGCAGCTTAGGTGATGTGAGATGCTGGTATGGCAATGCATCACACAGCATTGGTTTTGAGAAGCTGGAAGGCTGCAATGCAAAGACCTGCATCATCATCCAGGATGCCGTCCATGATGGGCTGGTTATGCAAGGTAATGCATCAAACATGCATTGTGTACTAGCTGGTTGCGAAGAAGTTGTGGGGCTTGAGATGTGGATTATTGTTTCATCGATAAGGATGCAGTCGATGAGGGGCTTCGATACATCATGCAGCGGCAGTCCTGAGGCTTCAATGTGAGTGGCATGCATAGTGTAGTAATTCTGATTTGGAGATCTGTGAGGCAATAAGTTGCCTTGCTGCTGTGATGCGGAATTTTGGGAAGTGATCCATCGAGCAGCGTCAGTTCTCCTGGGACCACAGGTGGACTGGAAGAGCACCTTCAGGACCTCTTCCAAGTTTCGAGGACTGGGGTGGCACCACTTGGGAGGGCAGAACTCAAAGCTGGCAGAGTCCTGGTGCTGGGTTCAAGGTTTTTGGAGCCTGTTATTTCACTGAGGCTCTGATCAGGAGCCAAGCCAACTAGCACTTGGAGTCACTCTGGGGGTCCAGGGTACAAGATGGAGGTCCAGTCCTTCTCACTCAGGCAGGAGGGTAGGATGGTTGCATAGCAGGGCATCAGAGTGGCAGTCCTTCCTGTACCGAAGCAGCACAGCAGTTCTTCCTCTGTGTCTTCAACAGATCCACATGTCTACTGAAGAGTAGAATCTGAGGGTGCATTATTTATACCTTGTACCTAGTTTGAAGACAGAGAAGGTACTGGAGGTTTCTACCCCCAGAGGTGTGAGCATCCCCTTCTGTCCTACTGTGGTCCAGCTTTTCTTTGGATACAAAAGACTAGTGACAAACCCTTTGTGATTGTGTTCAGACAGGTCCTTTGTGAAATGCAAGTTTGGTAGGTGAAAGCACCGCCCCCTCGTTAAGTGAGAGTGCCCCATCCTGCCAACAATCCTTGTGAGTCATTGTCTCACAATTCACAAGAACCTACTTACAGCTACGTCAAGTCATTGAACCCAGGAATAAGGCTGCAGGCACCAAATGCTTAGAAGAAGAAAATGCCAAATTTCAAAATGTTTGTCATAAAAGAGGTTACACCCACTCGTGGCCAGATAGGACATGGTAAAAGTTGGAACGTTAAAGGATTATCTGACCACTTTTTTGATCGCTGCTGTTTATTTAAAGCAGACTAAAAACAGTCTATTTTTTTCTTGGTTCTGCCAATTAATTTGCAAACATTTCACACAATTGTCAATATATTTTTATGGTCAACAATAGGTCAGGACACAAATGATGCACTTTTGAATCACATCTGTCTGTACACATTATATTTACATTGAGGCGCAAGCGACTACATAACACAGTATGTAAAACTTGGGCAATTATCTCTCGTCTTCACAGACGGAATAATTTACAAAGATAGACCTCTTTTGAAAATAATGAGAAGATTCTGGCAAGAATAAAATCCAAGTAAGCTTCTCTCCTAGATGTTAAATTCGAAAATGCTCAGCTCTCGTAAACAAGATTGCAAATTGCTATGCTTTCACTTTTAGATTCAGCTAAGAACAACACATTATGGAAACCGTACCCGTAAAGGAAACACGTTACACAACAGTACAGGTACAAAAAGGTTTTTATAACCATGGTTATATTTAAATACAATGAGAAGAGTGATACAAAAATTGATTTATATATTTTTCACCTTGTTTTTTAGACAACACCAGTCAAATCAAATCAAATCAAAATCAACTTTATTCGGTTTCACGTGCAGAAAACCATACACTACACCAGTCACTGCCCTCAGGAGAATCCCGCAATTAACATAGGGATTTGAAATGCATCAGCAAAGGCAAAAGTCATGAGGGATAATAATCAATAGTGTTTGTTAATCAATATTCCCGAGATCATTAACTCTCTATAAAGAAATAAGCTACTAATGTCATGGGAGTTAATTGAAAATAATTCATTACTGTTGTTTGTGAAAAAATGCATATGGTGAAATGACAATAATTCAACACTGTTGTTGCATATGGTGCAATATGATTTTTCCTAACATATGATTTGTTTCCATTTAATTTCATTTGAAAAATGTGTTTAAACTAATGTAAATATAAGGTGTACAGACAGATGTGATTCAAAAGTGCATCGTTTGTGTCATGACCTATTGTTAAACAAGAAAATATATTGAAAATTGTGGGAAATGTTTACCAATTAATTGGCAGAACCAAGATAAAATTAGATTGGTTCTTAGCCTGCTTTAAATAAACAGCAGCGATCAAAAAGGTGGTCAGATAGTTCTTTAAGGTTCAAAATTTCAAAATGTGGCATTTTCAGGATTGTGATTTCAAATCTATCTTTATCATTAAACAGGGCTTTAAATTACAATTCTTTAGACACCAAACTTGAACTATAAACCTACCCTCAATTGAAAGTTATCACTTATTAAATGTAATGAAGAGACCCAATGTTATCCTACAGGAGAGGGAAACCTTGCAGTAGTGAAAACAAATGTAGGACTTTCTTACTACCAGGACATGTAAAACATAAACATACATGTCCAACTTTTTAAATAAACTGTATCTTGCTATCTAGGCTGTTCAGGACCTAAATAGGGGTGATTTATATGTACTTAAAAGAATATTTTGGGCCTGGCAAAAGGTTTTTGATGCCAGGTCAAAATGGCAGTTTAAAACTGCACACACACGCTGCAACTGCAGCCCTGTTATATGTTTTGCAGGGCTACTTGATTTGGTAGCAAAATCATGGTGCAGGCCCAATACTGACAATTAAATTAACGGCAGTGGAGACGTGGGGTACCACTTTACAAGGTTCTTGCAAGTAAATTATATGTGCCAATTTGGTATAGGCCAATTCTACCATGTTCAGGGGAGAGAGATCACAAGCATTTTAGCACTGGTTAGCAGAGTTCTAATTCCAAGAAAAATGAGATCAGCGAAAATAGGAGGGTTGTAGGCAAATAGTTTGGGGGCAAGACCACCCTAAGGCTGACAGGTCTAACAATGGCATAGCTCTTTCTTTTAGTCAAGCTTCGTCCTCTCTGACCTAGTGTCTTTACTCCAAGATTACACTGAAACTTCCTGTGGTGACTGAAGCAAATGTTCTGCCTGTCATTTTGTACCATGTGGGGACATCCTTCATGCTAATTGACATCAGTTGCTGTGAACAACTGTAATGATTCATACCCATCCTCCTTAATCCACCACTGGGAGCCTAATCCGTCTGGAATAAGCCTATGGTGGCCAGGGTCTTAGATTTGCTCCCTGGGCAGAGGACCAACTAAATCTCCTACCAAGCAGCTCAAAGCACTTATCTCTTCAGACTGCTTGCTCATGCAAATATTTCAAGCCATGAAATATATGACGGAATCAAGATATGTCCAAAAGGACCAAATATTTGGATTTTGTTCCCAATAATTTATGTACAAGACTGCAACTATGATCTTTGCGCCATAAGCAAATCTGGATTTACTAGAAAACATAATTTAGACTGCGCTCAGAAAAATCATTACCCATGTTACACTATACCCAAAACAGGATGATACAGTCTTGCTTGATCACTAATGGAATCATAGTACATAGTCTGGGCCCCATCTGTCAGACTGCTACCTATGTGCAGATGACAGGGGGAATCAAATACAATTGTTCCTCCCTATGCCTGCATGTGGGCCTACTTGTTTGAGAATGTGTTCAGGAACACTCTGCACAGAGCTCCTCATCTCATTTTAATATATGTGTATTAGTGCTTTTAGCTACAAGCATTTTACCCTAGAGTTTTTGGGACATTAAACTGAATTAGGTTGTAACAAATCACAGCAAATGTGCAAAAACAATGATCTATTAGTGAGATAACTGTCTTCTTTACAAGTTAATCCCCAACGTTTTACACTGAATATTGGCTAAACATTGCTAAAGATTATACGAGCAATATTGCACCTTTAAAAGAACCTACATTCTAAGTTTAAAACCTTTATCACTAAGTACTAAAATGTTTTCTAAAATAGGGTTCTGCCTAAATCCCTGAGTGCAGACCACAGAAAGACATTTATGGCTTAGGCACACAGTTTGGATCAAGGATGGCTTGCTGAGAGTCATTTTACATTTGAGTCAGTTTCCTAGTGAAATCTCATGAAACCTCTTACTGCAAGAGGCACATTTGGGAAAACATTGATGTGAGATACCGGCAAAGTGAAATTTCATTAAATGTTCCTGAACTGTCATGAAATTTACCAAGAAAAAAAGACACAATTTCACCCAGCCCAATGAAATGTCTAATTTCTCACTAGGGTACGGATGTACGAAATTGTATTTTTATGACCATGTGGAATTTTGCCAAATGGCCTATGTACTAGTAGGTCAGTTCACAAAATTCTGAATTACCATCTAAACTACTTTTCCAATATTGATAAGGTAGGTTGTTTTTATTATTGTCTTGGAAATGTGTTTTTGAATTGAATAATGTAGTTTAGGATTTTCCTTGAATTATTTTTTAATATACGATTATTTATTAGGGGGAAGCAAGATATTCCGTTCTGCCAGCAGAATTTTGGTGACTCCGCATTACTCTTGTAATGCAGAGTTCCAGCCAACTTCCACCAGTCGGTGAGTGGCAAAATCTTTTCTCGCGCGCGGCTCCAGGATGCTAAGTTGGTGAGCACAAGCAGGATTTGTTGTCCCCTTGTGTGATTTTCAGTCACAAGGAAGACCCGTTCTCAGTCAGAAGGGTGCTTCTCAAGTAAAAATTCGACTCGAGCAGCATCAAAATCAACTTGAGAAGCTACATCCTCTGTTCTGCTGAATGGTGCTATTCAGTCAGATTTTTCAGTGTGAAATGCACTCCCAGCGGAAAATCACAGCACGGGTAGCATGATATGCCTATTTCTGTCCATGCTCTCCATGCCACTGGAGTCCTTTTTTAGTAAACTTTGCCTCGCCCCTCTTTTAAATGCCTTGTGCAGTACAGTTAAGAGAACAGATTTTTGGTAACATAAAGAAGATTGCAGACCCTAGTATTCACCAAACATGTTGGTTGAGAAGGCTTTCTTGATCAAAAGGTCATAAAGTACTGGGACAATGTTAGAGTGGTCATGGTAATGGACCATAAGTGTTGTCTTGTATTAGCAGTTTCTGTGACAGTACAGCATGGCAGGAATGAGATGCCATTACCAGCCAATTCCATATGTCATTCTTTTCCTTCCACCCCTTCATTGTGTCTCACTCATATCCTTTGGTAGGCTTGAATACATAGTTTTAAAAATATTGTCAACCAGCAAACCTCTGGAAGTGATACTTCTGATAGAAGATACTGGTAGATAGATACCCTAACTGTAGTGAGGTACTGTTGTTGTAACTTGTGTAAAATAAATACATTCTTAGGTGGCTAATCTGGTATCTAAAATGGGTGCATTATGGTTTTCACTAGGCGCACAGACCACCAGTGTGAAGTCATTGCCCGTGACAATTTTTCTTTAAACTTTAAACTTTCATTCCCTGAAAATCAAAACAAACCTACTTTGGTATATCACCAACTGGGCTGTCCCTTACATCGCCATTTGTGCCATCGTAGCCGCTGGACGAAGAAACTGCAGCGCGGAGCAGCAAATGTATTTATATAAAAGAAAACATGTGTATACATATATATATATATTCGAAAGAACTCTTCTTTCTCGTATTTTACCCAACTGGAGTCCATAAGCAGCAGGCGATGGAAATTTAACACGGCAAGTGATTGAAATTATGGAGCAACTTTAGCGGCGATGCGATGGAAGGGAACAGATGTGGCGCGGTGAAAAAACACCGATTTGGACACAATGAATTATACATCTGTTGCATTGTGGGACACTGAGGCCACCGGTTCCCTGAGAGACACACACCTGAAAAGAAAATGCCACCAATCAGAGTGGACATGAGCCGCACCAATAAGGGAGGACACTGTTGCTTTTAAAAGAAACCCCTTGCTGTGTTTGAAACATTGATTTATTTGTACTGATGAAGGCCGATGCCAAAATGCATTTACATGAAATAAATCTTACTTGAACTCCCGAGAGTGCTCCGAAGATCCGTGGCTTAGTTGGTGTGTAACACTGACGGACTCACCCCCCGTCAGGAGGCACCCGCTGTGAGTTCGATGGCGTGGGTGAAGCGAGTAATTGATTTATGTTCGCCGTCTGAACCACTGCCAGCAGGAACAGCGCCAAACCGAAAGGACGTGGATTATTCAAATCCAAGGTACATTACCATATGAATGTTACCTGCGTTGTTCCCGTGAAGTCCATAAGCAGCAGGCGAGGGAAATTTAACACAGCAAGTGATTGAAATTATGGAGCAACTTTAGCGGCGATGAGATGGAAGGGAACAGATGTGGCGCGGTGAAAAAACACCGATTGGGACACAATGATTTATACATCTGTTGCATTGTGGGACACTGAGGCCACCGGTTCCCTGAGAGACACACCCCTGAAAAGAAAATGCCACCAATCAGAGTGGACATGAGCCGCACCAATAAGGGAGGACACTGTTGCTTTTAAAAGAAACCCCTTGCTGTGTTTGAAACATTGATTTATTTGTACTGATGAAGGCCGATGCCGAAATGCATTTACATGAAATAAAATCTTACTTGAACTCCCGAGAGTGCTCCGAAGATCCGTGGCGTAGTTGCTGTGTAACACTGACGGACTCACCCCCCGTCCGGAGGCACCCACTGTGAGTTCAATGGCGTGGGTGAAGCGAGTAATTGATTTATGTTCGTCGTCTGAACCACTGCCAGCAGGAACAGCGCCAAACCGAAAGGACGTGGATTATTCAAATCCAAGGTACATTACCATATGAATGTTACCTGCGTTGTTCCCGTGAAGTCCATATACAGCAGGCGAGGGAAATTTAACACGGCAAGTGATTGAATTATGGAGCAACTTTAGCAGCGATGAGATGGAAGGGAACAGATGTGGCGCGGTGAAAAAACACCGATTGGGACACAATTAATTATACATCTGTTGCATTGTGGGACACTGAGGCCACCGGTTCCCTGAGAGACACACCCCGGAAAAGAAAATGCCACCAATCAGAGTGGACATGAGCCGCACCAATAAGGGAGGACACTGTTGCTTTTAAAAGAAACCCCTTGCTGTGTTTGAAACATTGATTTATTTGTACTGATGAAGGC
This sequence comes from Triturus cristatus, assembly GCF_964204655.1. Lineage (NCBI taxonomy): Eukaryota > Metazoa > Chordata > Amphibia > Caudata > Salamandridae > Triturus > Triturus cristatus. The sequence goes on from NC_140584.1 coordinate 225,298,890, forward strand.
CGATGCCGAAATGCATTTACATGAAATAAATCCTAATTGAACTCCCGAGAGTGCTCTGAAGATCCGTGGCGTAGTTGTTGTGTAACACTGACGGACTCACCCCCCTTCCGGAGGCACCCGCTGTGAGTTCGATGGCGTGGGTGAAGCGAGTAATTGATTTATGTTCGCCGTCTGAACCACTGCCAGCAGGAACAGCGCCAAACCGAAAGGATGTGGATTATTCAAATCCAAGGTACATTACCATATGAATGTTACCTGCGTTGTTCCCGTGAAGTCCATAAGCAGCAGGCGAGGGAAATTTAACACGGCAAGTGATTGAAATTATGGAGCAACTTTAGCGGCGATGAGATGGAAGGGAACAGATGTGGCGCGGTGAAAAAACACCGATTGGGACACAATGAATTATACATCTGTTGCATTGTGGGACACTGAGGCCACCGGTCCCCTGAGAGACACACCCCTGAAAAGAAAATGCCACCAATCAGAGTGGACATGAGCCGCACCAATAAGGGAGGACACTGTTGCTTTTAAAAGAAACCCCTTGCTGTGTTTGAAACATTGATTTATTTGTACTGATGAAGGCCGATGCCGAAATGCATTTACATGAAATAAATCTTACTTGAACTCCCGAGAGTGCTCCGAAGATCCATGGCGTAGTTGCTGTGTAACACTGACGGACTCACCCCCCGTCCGGAGGCACCCACTGTGAGTTCAATGGCGTGGGTGAAGCGAGTAATTGATTTATGTTCGTCGTCTGAACCACTGCCAGCAGGAACAGCGCCAAACCGAAAGGACGTGGATTATTCAAATCCAAGATACATTACCATATGAATGTTACCTGCGTTGTTCCCGTGAAGTCCATATACAGCAGGCGAGGGAAATTTAACACGGCAAGTGATTGAAATTATGGAGCAACTTTAGCAGCGATGAGATGGAAGGGAACAGATGTGGCGCGGTGAAAAAACACCGATTGGGACACAATTAATTATACATCTGTTGCATTGTGGGACACTGAGGCCACCGGTTCCCTGAGAGACACACCCTGGAAAAGAAAATGCCACCAATCAGAGTGGACATGAGCCGCACCAATAAGGGAGGACACTGTTGCTTTTAAAAGAAACCCCTTGCTGTGTTTGAAACATTGATTTATTTGTACTGATGAAGGCCGATGCCGAAATGCATTTACATGAAATAAATCCTAATTGAACTCCCGAGAGTGCTCTGAAGATCCGTGGCGTAGTTGTTGTGTAACACTGACGGACTCACCCCCCTTCCGGAGGCACCCGCTGTGAGTTCGATGGCGTGGGTGAAGCGAGTAATTGATTTATGTTCGCCGTCTGAACCACTGCCAGCAGGAACAGCGCCAAACCGAAAGGATGTGTATTATTCAAATCCAAGGTACATTACCATATGAATGTTACCTGCGTTGTTCCCGTGAAGTCCATAAGCAGCAGGCGAGGGAAATTTAACACGGCAAGTGATTGAAATTATGGAGCAACTTTAGCGGCGATGAGATGGAAGGGAACAGATGTGGCGCGGTGAAAAAACACCGATTGGGACACAATGAATTATACATCTGTTGCATTGTGGGACACTGAGGCCACCGGTCCCCTGAGAGACACACCCCTGAAAAGAAAATGCCACCAATCAGAGTGGACATGAGCCGCACCAATAAGGGAGGACTCTGTTGCTTTTAAAAGAAACCCCTTGCTGTGTTTGAAACATTGATTTATTTGTACTGATGAAGGCCGATGCCGAAATGCATTTACATGAAATTAATCTTACTTGAACTCCCGAGAGTGCTCCGAAGATCCGTGGCGTAGTTGTTGTGTAACACTGACGGACTCACCCCCCGTCCGGAGGCACCCGCTGTGAGTTCGATGGCGTGGGTGAAGCGAGTAATTGACATATATATATATATATATATATATATATATATATATATATAAACCAGTGTCGATTTCCAAAATTAAAGTGCGCTCTCAGTTGCAGTTTGTAACAGACGTTTTATTACCAATGTAACGCGTTTCTAGAGTATATGTATTAAAGAAAAATTGCCTCGCAAAATAAGGAATCGCAAAATTTGCGATTCCTTATTTTGCGATTGCATTTAAGGAATCGCAAATTGCTATTCCTTAAATGCAATGTTAGAAGCACAGAAAAAGTGCAATTTGGCCTTAAGGAATCACAAATTACCACCAACGTCAAGTTGGTGGTAATTTGCGATTTCTCTGAAAATGCACTTTTTTGCATTTTTCAAAGGGCTATGTGGCGCACATACATGCCCTTAGGGCATGTATGTGTGCCACATGTTCACACATGCACATTTCAGGGATGCAACAGGGTGTCCTTTTGACACCCTTGAAATTGCATTCTCAATTAGCGATTCTCTCATTGAGAATTGCAAATTGAGAATGTCTTCCCATTCATTCCTATGGACCTCTAGGAATGAATGGGGAGGTATTCCTTAATTGCGAATCGCAATTTGCATTTCGCAATTCGCAATTAAGGAATATGTAGGATTCGCAAAATTATTTGTAAATCCTACATACATAGCGTTTTGTGATTCTCAAATAGCGATTCGCAAAAAAACGCTATTTGAGAATCGCAAAACCAAACTTTCATACATAGGGCCCTTAGTCCATTACATTGACGTTTTCAATAAAAATCAAAATAATGGAAAGAAAATACATTTCATATAACATGTTAATATTATAACCGTGATTGCGTTAATTTTCTTTACTGAGGAAATCATACGGGACAAATATGGTTAAAATACCGGATCATTTGTTCAAATCAAATTTCCCAGGTTGTCTTTGAGAAACTTCCTGTCGGCATACCTTGAAGTTCAACAGATAGCCTTAATCTTATCCAAGCAAAATATCCACCCGGATAATACTCTGTGGTAAGGAGTGCATACTGAGATATGTGCACTCGCCAAGCGGCCCTGTTACTGCACTTACTGTGTACCTCCCAAAGAAAAGTAAGACATAAACAAAGAGCAAAGAAAAGAAAACGAAACAGAGCCGATGGGAACCAGACTTGGTGGCTACAGTAAAAGACAACAACAATGAATGAAAATATCATGGTAAATAAGACTATTGTTAATCTTTCCAACTGCCAGCTCTCATATTTGGAGAAAAATACTCTATGCCTGGGCCTCTCATTTTGCCACACGGAACTGTTTAACTATTCTAACACTCACATCGATATGTTTAAATTTGTTAGAAAACATAAACTGACTAAGTGGCATACACTAAAAAACAGCACTAAGAGACAAAACAACATAGTCAGTGACACAACTGGCCAACCTAATCTGACAGTAGGAGATGTGAATACTCTGCGAACAATGCAAGATCTTGTTCGGAATACTGTAAGCATTAACAATGAGGAAATAAATGACACTACGAACATATGGGATGTTATTACAGATAAAGCGGCCAGTACTCCTTTTAAACCTAAATCAGCGCTTTATCCCATCCTCCCACACGATAATTTTGATACGTTCCAGGAAGTGGTCACAAAATCATTGTTAGGCTGTAAACACCAACAAGGCAAAGAGAAGTGCAAAGCATTTAACCTCACCATGAAACAAAAAACTATAATCTCATCCCTAGCAAACGATAAAAAAATTATAATTCATCCAGCAGACAAAGGGGGTAACGTTGTGTTATGGGACAGAGAAATGTACCTCAGAGAAGCAAATAGACAATTGAAGAATGAAAAGTTTTATTGTAAATGCAATACAAAAACCTACAATGACAGTATTGTGACCACTTGGGGGAAACTATCAGAGTGGCAACAACAGGGAATAATTTCATGGGAAGAGTACCTCTTTCTTAAGAAGGATTACCCCAAACTCCCAATAATATACTTTCTTCCAAAAATACACAAAAACCCACTAGCACCCCTGGGAAGGCCAATCGTATCATCTATAGGGAGTGTGTATGACAACATATCAAAATATGAGGACCACTTTCTACAGGACTATGTGTCACGACTTCCGTCCCACGTTAGAGATACTAAAAACTTCCTATGCAAAATTGAGAATGTTGTATGGGAAGAAAACTATATGTTCTTAATGTTAGACGTATGTTCATTATATACTGTCATTGAACACAAACAAGGGATCAAAGCTTGCACTCACTACTTAGGTGAAAAACACATAATGTATCTAGAACACACAAACATGCTAACTGATATGATGAATATGTGCCTCCAGAATAACATATTTATGTTTAACAGGGACTTGTATAAACAAATCACTGGGACATCTATGGGGACAAGCTTTGCGCCCAGTTTCGTTAATCTGTTCCTGAGATTGTGGGAGGAAGAAATATAAAAAGATGTGAAGTTTACAGCCCACTTCGAAAGGGTGGTCAGATGGTTACGTTACATTGACAACCTTTTTATAATTTGGAATGGGAGTGAACAGGAAGCCCATGAGTTTGTTAATCTCCTCAATGTAAATAACTACAACATTGTCCTAACATACAATTTAAACAAGGAAGAAATAGAATTCCTTGACGTTAAGGTGAAAGCTACTGCAAAAACCTTACAGACAAAGCTTTTCAGAAAAGACACAGCAGGCAACAGCCTTCTTCACGCTCTTAGCAGGCACCTGCACAAACTTAAATGGAGTGTTCCGTATGGGGAGCTGCTGAGAGCAAACAGAAATTGCAGTGACGACAGTGGGTACCAGGAGGAAGAAAAAGCCATGATAACAAGATTCAGGGAACGAGGGTACCCAGAGTGGGTCTTAAACAGAGTAGTGTCTAAAATGAAAGAAATGTCAAGAGAAAAAACACTGGAACTGAAAAGAAGAGAGAATACTATGGAAACATCAAATACCAGAGTGATTCTTACCCACAACAGGGAATCCCAAAAAATGCAGAAGATCTTGAACGATAATTGAAACATCCTTAAGAGTGATTCAATCATAGGCCCTTGTATCAGTGATAGACCAAGAATCACATACTGGAAGAGTAGACGTCTTAGGGACATCCTAGTACAGGGTGACGTAACCGATCACATTGACCACAGCCACCACAACCTTAAAGGGTTTTATCCATGTGGCCATTGTAAGGCATGGAAGAATAGTAGGATGGTACACGAATTTAGCATACCCTGCAACAAATGTAACAGAAGAATAACCCAATTTCTTACATGCAGCACTACATATGTCATATACATCTTGGAGTGTCCTTGCAACAAGAGATATGTGGGTAGCACAACCTTAATGGCTAAAAAGAGAGTACTCGAACATCTTTGAGCTATCACTAACAAATACCCTCAATGTCCGATAGCACAACATTTTGCTGAGTTTCACCTTTCAAAAAGCAGTGTACTTAGGTATTTTGCTATAGAACAGGTACATGTGGGCCAAAGGGGAGGAAACAGAGAACTTACCCTTAGAAAGAAAGAATCAAAATAGATTCTTGATCTAGAAACCAGGCAACCTCAGGGACATAATCAAGATGAGGAGTTGGCAACACATTTGATAGAAGAATAATCAGATATACTATGTTTTCTAACTGTCTGCTATGACATCCATGATGCTTGAAATGTTATGTAACTGTATTAACCTGTGGTTTTAATCTCAAATAGGGTATACATATGCTCTATTTTAACTGGATTTTTGTATCTTCTCTTTTTCCGGAGGGATGGAAGGGGCCCATTGTATTTCCACGGGCATGTCACGGGCCACCTACCCTTTTCTTCACCATCACTATTTTTGTAAAATTTCACTTATTATCACTAATTTTCACTATAGTGTTTTACTTCATGAGGTACTCTGGCAACATTTGTATTATACAGAGCCACTGGGCGAATGCACATACAAGTATGCATCTCTTGCAATGGTGTGCTATTTTCTAGTACGTATAGTAATAGGGCCACTTGGCGAGTGCACATATCTCAGTATGCACTCCTTACCACGGAGTATTATCTGGGTGGATATTTTGCTTGGATAAGATTAGGCTATCTGTTGAACTTCAAGGTATGCTGACAGGAAGTTTCTCACAGACAACCTGGGGAGTATGATTTGAACAAATTATCCGGTATTTTAACCATATTTGTCCCGTATGATTCCTCAGTAAAGAAAATTAGCGCAATCGAGGTGATAATATTAACATGTTATATGAAATGTATTTTCTTTCTTTTATTTTGGTTTTTATTGAAAACGGCAATGTAATGGACTGAGCTAATTTATTGTGACATTGGAAACGTTTTACTGCCAAACTAAATATGTGTAATGTGAAAGTAACATTGCACAACATATTCAAATATGGCCACCACTATATTGGAGGATGCGAGAGAGTGTTATACGTTAGTCCTCTTTCTATGCTGAGTACCGGCATCTATGTATAGCACCGAGTCACTAATGTCCAATGTGTGATCAAGGGGGTGTATACTCTTGAAACGCATTACATTGGTAATAAAACGTCTGTTACAAACTGCAACTGAGAGCGCGCTTTAATTTTGGAAATTGACTCAGATATTTATGCCGGCTGTGGCTCTACCAGCTTCAATGCGCCAACGGACAGCGGGCGGATCTCCCAGGAGGAGCCTTGTTCATAACAGAAAATAAATATATATATATATATATATATATTATCTACTGGCGGTCGCCGGTAGATAGTTATAGTTAGGATCGTGTTTCCATAGGAAATCCGCAACATTCTATTTGGAATAACTTTGGCGCCGATTGACGAATCCTCGCAAAATTTTCAAAATAGGTGGGGCGCTCCGCTCCTTCTCTGAAAGTCTCGGGGGGATTCGACAAGCGGGGGCTGAGAAAAAGGGGGGGTCCCAAAACACGTTTTTCCCATGCATTTTTCCATAGGACCTTTAGTCCAAGCTACAGCCCGAACGGCTGATCAGAATTACTTGAAATTTGGCAGAGAGGTAGTCCTCAGGTCAGGGATGTGCCTTTTGCAGGTCTGGTGTAAATCTGTTCAGTATTTCCTGAGAAAATAGCATTTAAAATCATATATATATCTATAAGCGTGCACCGTGCGCGTACGGTAAAACTTACCGTACGCGCACGCTGCCGTGCGCGAGCGCGATTCTTCTTTTTTTTTTTTTTTATTTATTGAAATTCTTGTGTCAGAGTTACAATTTAACAATAACATAGGTTGGAAACAGAGAATAAAGATAAAAATGGCATAAAGAAAATAATTTACGTAAATTGGCGAGCAGAAAAATAAAAATACAGAGCAACATGAAGAAAATAATTTACGAAATGCAGAATTTGACCATTACTCAAAGTAAAGACTCCAAATTCTATTGAACTTCATAATCCCACCTATTCGCTGTGCATATCGCATTTCAGTCTTTCTAACATTCCTAATTTTTTGGAGCCAGGCATTAAAAAGAGGAACTTGAGTTGACTTCCAGTTCTGCAGCACCAATGACCTTGCAACTGCCATTGCAATGAATAATAGTTTGACCATCTGTTCTGTTAAGCCAAGATCAGAATCGTATCCATACAATATTAATTTACCATTATAAGTAATCAGAATCCCACAATACTTTTGCAAATATTCGAATATCTCATTCCAAAAAGGCGTAATTTTAACACAGTAAGCTATAGTGTGGGACCAGTTTGCGGGAGTATATTGCTGGCATCTAAAACAGGTGGCGGAAGTATTAGCGAACATTTTAGCAATGGCAGCAGGAGTACGATACAGGAGCCATTTACTGAAGAATAGCATTCTTCTCCAATTAGATCCTCGAAGAACACTAAAATTCAGTTTATTTATAGTTTTCCAAGTATTAATAGTAAGTACGTGATTCTCCTGTTCTTGCCATTTTTTAATTGCTTTTTGGCTAAGATCGTCCTCAGTATATTGTGCTAAAAAACGTTTCCATACCCCTGGCTTCCTCGTCCTACAAGTCGTAAACAGGTCGTCCCATAACTGATTGGAGGAACCAATGCTTACTGGCTCCACTTGTACCAACGTTTTAAAAATTGAAACATACGAGCCGAGTAACATAAAATTCCCTGGAATAATAAGTTGCATCTCTCGAGGTAACAGCCATGTCCCCTCCCTTAAGAAATCTGTCAAGGAATGAAATCCCAGACGCGCCCATTGTAGTGCAATGTCGACTCCAATTTTCATTCCCAAAAAAAGGAGAGCATTTCTTAAGGGGGTTCTAATATTATATTGCGGGAGAGAATATCTTTTAAGAAAGACATCACGACGCTTTTCTGATTGGTTGTTAGATCTTAGTAAACATTCAAATCGGTCGAAACCAGGAAGTGTCGGCCGCCATTTTGTCTCTCGCAGTCTGAGGGGTTGAAAAACAAAGGTGGAGAACGTGAAAAGGGGGCAGGGTGGACAGTTCCTGACCCCCTAGCCTTTGTCAGGGGGTCCCAGAAGAACCCCCAAGGGCCAAAATTTCCTTTAATTTTTTTGCGAAAAATCGCGGAGTATGCGCAGTGTGCGCGTACGGTAGAAACTGAAGAATTCCGCGAACTGCGTAACGTGGGCGCACGGTGCGCGAAGCGCACTGCGGTCCCACAGCACATGCACGGTGCGTGAAGCGCACCATGCGCGTACGGTAGGCGCACGGTGAAAAACCTTAAAAAAAAAATACATAACTTATCATTTAAAAAACCGTACAAATTCACTGAAAAAACCATAGGTTTCACACACGTTATAGTTAGGAATTAGCATTTAAAAAACCTTGCAAATTCACTTAAAAAACCATAGGTTTCACACATGTTATAGTTAGCTGGACATTTCACTCGTGAAAAACCATTGAAATTCCCCCGTTATAGTTAGTGCAGGCAACAATAACTCACGCGACCGCAATCCTCTGCTGATGACGTCAGATATTACATCACTGATGACATATGTGTCTTTCTGAAAAAAAAATATTTGTAATATATGTATAGCTAAAAATTAATGGAAGAAGACATGGGTAAATAAGTGTCTAAATACAGTGATGTAATATCTGACATCATCAGCAGAGGATTGCGGTCGCGTGAGTTATAGTTGCCTGCACTAACTATAACGGGGGAATTTCAATGGTTTTTCACGAGTGAAATGTCCAGCTAACTATAAAATGTGTGAAACCTATGGTTTTTTAAGTGAATATATATATATATATATATATATATATATATATATATATATATATATATATATATATATATATATATATATATATATATATAATATATATATATAAATGTTTGAGTTTTTATAAATTATATACTCATATTATCAACTGGCGGTCGCCAGTAGATAGTTATAGTTAGGAGTTCCTATAGGAAATCTGAAAATTCTATTTTGAATAACTTTGGCGCCGTTTGACTTATCTTCGTGAAATTCTCAAAACTAATGAGGCGCTCTGTTCAGCTCCTACCTGAAAGTCTCGGGGTGATTCGTCAAGCAGGGGCTGAGAAAAAAGGGGGGTCCCATAACACGTTTTCCCCATGCATTTTCCCATAGGACCTTTAGTCGAAGGTACAGCCCGAACGGCTGAACAGAATTACTTGAAATTTGGCAAAGAGGTAGTCCTCAGGTCAGGCATGTGCCTTTTGCTTAAATGGTGTAAATCCGTTCAGTAGTTCCTGAGAAAATCAAAAGTAAAATCACATATATATCTGGGCGGAGCCTAACCACACATCTCATCGTGAGATCTGATTGGCTGTCAGCACTTCATCCAAGAAGTGTTGGCAGCCATCTTGGGACCAATATACATGATAGCACCTCATTAAAAAGCATTGCAGTTAATAGAAGGTTTTAAGACTTTAGTTACATTATAAATCATTTGTTGATGGTTCCATACTCATTTTAGCAATTGTGGTGTGTTCTAAGGTGATTTTACCATGTGAAAAAGCCTTCTGCTGTGATATTATGAATCATGTTTGAGAGAAAACTATTTTCTCATGCTTTTCCCACAGAGGTTTGGAAGGTGATCTATAAGCTAACTGAGAGCATATTTTCTGTAAATTCACATTATCTTTCTCAGTCATGTGAGAATGAAGTCTGACATTCTCAGTAAAACATGTACATCCAACAAGGGCAGAGACTGTCAGTTGATTCCTTTGTGTTCTACTGCAGCTTCCCAGAGTGTTCTAAAGAACAACTAGAGCGCTAACAGTCCTACTTATGACAAACGTATGGTACACCTGAAGCCATCTTGGTTGGAATAAAGTGGTAATTCTTAAAACATTTAATTTAAAAAGGAACAAAATGAGGGGGTTCATTTTGCCATAGAAAGTATGATTAGTGCTGCAGAAAGAAAAATTAGGGCACATTTTGAGTGACTTCTCAAATCCTCTTCTATTTCATTAAAAAATTCTGACATGCAGACTGAAACATGCACTTTCAATACCAGCAGCAGACTTCCCTGGTGAGCAGTAGCTTTACTACAGTGATCTAATAAGCAACTAGAGTGCTAAAATTCTGAATTTATGGCAAATTTGTGACACATCTGAATGCCTTCTTGATGGAATCAAAGTAAAAAACTGAAAGTATTTCCTACTGAGGAGACTGTAGTAAATGAGGAAATTAGGAAACATCATAACAAATAAGTCTCCCAAAATGGCCACCAGAGACAAAAGAGCCCAAATGTAGCACAAATATCACCCAGATGTAGCCCACATGTAGCCCAATGACAGAAGGGTGAAAAACACTTATTTTTTGTGTATTTGCAGTTTTATATGGTGCAGACATGTCAGGTATTGGAATGCTTTACATGAGCATTGGTTACATCACACAAGATCAAATTCATTTTGGTTGTAGACATGGGGAGATTAAGTGATTTGACCACAATCACAGAATGTTGAGCTGAAGCAGAAACTCCAACCTGGTTCCCCAGTTGCAAAGTCTGCAGCTCTGGAAGTAACACCACATCCTCTCGCCAAGGTGCAACATTTAATCAAGTGGTCAACTGGATAAAAAAACATAAAGATTACAAATAATTTAAAAGTTCTTTGTCGCTATTTGAAAACTCAGAAAATATGTCCTCATTTTAGTTTTTTAGAGCACTAACCATAATTGTGATGCAAACAAGACCCTCTCATATATGTAATTTCTAAAGGAAATACTCTAGGTATTACAGTTTTGATTACATCAAGATGACGTCAGGCGTTCCACACTTTTGTAATAAATATAGAATTTTTCGCAATCTAGTTGTTCATTGGGATACTGTTGAGAGGCAGAGGCCAGGGGCACGGAAAATTGAAGGCAGGTAGGAGAGTGCAGAGGCAACAATTTGACCACACTGGGCTGGCAGGAAGGGCAGTGGCAGCACAACAGACTATGGAGGGAAGTGGAAAGGGGGGCAGGGGCAACAAACTACCAATACAGGACTGGCAAGAGAGGCTGTGGCAATATAAAAGACCATTGTGGGCAGAAGGAAGAGGCAATGGTAGTACAACCATACATGCCAACAGACCCGTTTCAGCCAGGGAACGTCCAATGTTTTTAAGCTCAAATGGGCTTTATTTGATCTGTCTCCTTTCTACAATCTCCTCTTTTTCAATGTAACTCAAAGGGGAAAATCAATACCCCAGTTTTTTTCAAAATCTCCCTCTTACCAAGTTCAAAATGTTCGCAAGTATGGTACATTGAATCATGGTAGGCAGGAGGAATTAGGGTAGGGACATGGAGAGGTGCACCAAACTGACCCTACAGGGCAGGCATCAGGGTTTGCAGCAGCACAATACACCACACAGCGCATGCGGGACGGGAGTGCAGCACAACAATCCATAGAAAGCAATAGGGAGGGGACAGGACCATGCACATGGACAACAGAGAACAGATGGGAAAGAGGCATTGGTAGCTAGCTGACCATAATGGACAGACAGGAGAGAAAGCTGCAGCATAACAGACCATAAAGGGCAGGAGGGACGGATCAGGGGCATTACAATGGAACAGACAAGACAGGAGGGAGGGAATAGGGGGTCTGCACATGGAAACAGAGGGCTGGGGGCAAGGTGACAGGGCAGGAGCAGCAAGATGACCATGGAGGTCAGACAGGATGGGCACTAGAAACAAGACACACCATGGAGAGCAACAATGAGACTATGGTGGCATACACACAGACCATGGAGGGAAGGTGGGAGGGGGTCAGGGGCAGCTAGCTGACCCCACAGGGTAAGTGGGAGGGGGCATGGCAGCACTGAAGACCATGCATGGCAAGCAGGAGGGTTAGTGGCAGCACAATGGCTATGATGGGTAAGAAGGAGGGCGCAGGGGCATGCACAAAGGACCATGGAGGATAGAATGGAGGGTCAGGACCTGGGCACAGACAAGAGAGTTCAGGGGAAGGGGCCTCACAACAGACCACGCGGGGCAGGCAGGAGGAGCAGTTGCAGCACAACAGATCAGGGAGGGCAGAAGGGTGTGGCAGTAAAATGGATCATGGAGGACAGGAGGAAGGGGATAGGGGCATGGCATGTGGACAGGCAGGGTGGAGGTGGCAGTGACAGGTTACAGTCATCTGACAATGCTAGGCAGATGGGAGGGGAGTGGCAGCTCAACAGAACACTCAGAGTAGATAGGAGTGGCAGGTCCATGGAACATAGTGGGCAAAAAGGATGGAGCAGGGGCATGCACAAAGACATCGGAGGGCAGGGGGAAGGAGAATATGGGCAGCAAGCTAAGCACAGAGGCTAAGTAGGAGGTCAATGATGGGCCATAGAATTGGGCAATGGAGGGCAGGAGGAGTGGACTGGTACATCATGCTAAATGGAGGGCAGTGGCAGCACATCAGACCATGCATGGCAGGAGGGAGAAGGCTAGTCCATGGATTCAGACACAGAGGATAGGGAGGAGGTGGATGGGGCAGCAAGCTAACTGTTCAGAGAAGGTGAGTATTAGGAACTTTATTGTTTTTAAAATGTGTGTCTGTGTGAACTACTTAAAATATGAACAAGTATGCAGCATAATCTCACTTTTATTCAGGAAGAAGAGGAAGTTTGTGACTGTGACTCTGGGCTCACTTGGCAGAAACACCCCCTGACCCTCCACCCCCATCGCAAAATGTAATGCCCGTGAAAAGGGTAGGTGGACGCAGTGTTATATAGAACATAGTCCTGAGAGCACGATTTAAAATGAAAACTAGATGTAGTATATGGTATAAACTATGCACCAAAATGTGTGATATAAGATGAACCGGGGCGTGAAATATAATATGCAATACATTGTGCGCAATGACAGATTCATTGGAGAGCGCGAGATAGCACAGGCACTAGCGCGTGCTATGCGATATGCACCTTGGAGTGTAATATGCATAGGGCAGTGTTGTGTAACATAACTAGTCTCTAAAGTTGTAATATAAAATTTGTGCTGGGGAGTGTAACGTTCCATATGCACTGTGACAAAGGTATGGATCCCAGATTGTAATATGTATGGCATAGCGCTGTGCGTTATAACATACACATCGAGGAAGGCACGTTAGATGGGGCAATATAACCCATGCGAAGGCAAGTGTGGCATGACATATTCACGGGGTGGTGTTACAGTGCACATGGGCAGTGTTGTGCAACATAACTAGTCTCTAAAGTTGTAATATAAAATTTGTGCTGGGGAGTGTAACGTTCCATATGCACTGTGACAAAGGTATGGATCCCAGATTGTAATATGTATGGCATAGCGCTGTGCGTTATAACATACACATCGAGGAAGGCACGTTAGATGGGGCAATATAACCCATGCAAAGGCAAGTGTGGCATGACATATTCACGGGGTGGTGTTACAGTGCACATGAGCTAGAGAGTGTCATAGCATACGCACTAGCTGGTGGAATACAACACAGAGGTGTGAGGCAATCGGCGGGCACTGGTGGGTGTAACACAGCATTGGGCTCAGCCAGGAGCACGCTGTGACTCTCAAGTGAGGTTCGTCTCCTTTCCAGAGAGTAAAATAAAAAGTATTACACATCCGGCGGTGGATGTGTTTTTTATTAACCGTGAGGGGGGTTTCTTGCATAGTTTGGTCGAAATTTTGTCGAATCCCCTTTGAAAGGCTTGGTGTGCGTGTATATTAAATGTGCCCGTCAATAGCTACCCTTGTTTGTATATTTAAACGACAAGGGTGTCTACTTGGAGAGTAACCACCGGCGGGGGCGCCGGGATTAGGCATGGTAGGGCGTCAGACACGTCAGAGCTTCACTAGTGGTGTAAATACATTCCATGTGGATTCATTCTATGCATAGTCGCCTTTTAATGAATATCACGCAAATCGTCATGGTGATAGGTACATACGGTTTGTCCATCATGTCCTAGGTGTTTCTATAAATATATATATTTTTAAAATATTAAAAAAGAAAGGCCGGCCACGGAGGATGGGGTCCCCGGAGCCATGAGTGGCCTGAGGAGGGGGGCAATGCAGCCCCCTCCTAAAGAATAAAACAAAAAAAAAAGGCCATGACCCGGGGGTTGGGGTCCCCGGGGCCGATTAAAGCCTTGGGAGGGCCAAATTTATTTTTTTCAACCCAAAAAATTAGGGTGCAGGCCCTGGGGGATGGGGTCCCCAGGGCCAGTAAACTAGAAAAAGAAGGGGGCCACACAGCCCTCCTTCTTAAAAAAATAAAATAAATAAAAGACCGGCATCGTGCCGGAGGCCACGCCCCCTCCTTGCAGCACTCTGCAAACGCGCCCCCTGGCCAGTTGTAAGTTGGGGAATTAATTCCCCTTCAATACTGAGGGTCCCTGAGGGCCAACTAGCCCAACAGGTATCTCCAGTGTGCGCCAGGGAGCTGTGTTGCAGACAGGTGTTCTGAGGTCACGCCCCTTTTTACACCTCTATGCAACGCAGCTCTATGGCGCTTACTGGAGGTACCTAGTGGGCTAGTTTGACCCTAGGGACCCTTAGGATTCAAGGGGACTTAATCTCTCAACTTAAAACGGCCACAGGGCGTGTTTACACAGTGGTGAAGGGAGAGGACGGTGCCTGAGGTGACGTGTGCAAACACGCCCTGTGCCACGTTTTAAGTTGGGGAAATAATTCCCTTTCAATCCTGAGGGACCCTGGGGGCCAACTAGCCCACCAGGTGCTTCCAGTAAGTGCCACTGCTCTGCGTTGCAGAGAGGTGGTGCAGGCCGTGCACCTTTTTACAGCTCCCTGCAATGGCACTTACTGGACTTACCTAGTGGGCTATTTTGCCCCTAGGGATCCTCAGGATTCAAGGGGACTTAATCTCCCAACTTAAAAAACAGCCACAGGGCATGTTTACACAGTGGGGAAGGAAGGGGACGGGGCCTGAGGTGACGTGTGCAAACACTCCCTATGGAGCGTTTTAAGTTGGGGAAATAATTCCCCTTCAATCCTGAGGGCCCCTGGAGGCTAACTAGCCCACCAGGTGCTTCCAGTAAGCACCACTGAGCTGCGTTGCAGAAAGGTGGTCCAGGCTGTGCCACGTTTTACACCTCTCTGCAACGCAGCTCTGTGGCGTATACTGGAGGTACCTAGTGGGCTAGTTGGACCCTAGGGACCCTCAGGATTCAAATGAACTTAATCTCCCAACTAAAAACGGCCACAGGGCTTGTTTACACAGTGGTGAAGGGAGGGGACGGGGCCTGAGTTAACGTGTGCAAACAAGCCCTGAGGCGCGTTTTAAGTTGGGGAAATAATTCCCCTTCAATCCTGAGGGGCCCTGGGGGCCAACTGTCCCACCAGGTGCTTCCAGTAAGCACCACTCCGCTGCGTTGCAGAGAGGAGGTCTAGGCCGTGCCCCTTTTTACATCTCTCTGCAACGCAGCTCTGTGGCGCTTACTGGAGGTACCTAGTGGTCTAGTTGGACCCTAGGGACCCTCAGGATTCAAGGGGATTTAATCTCCCAACTTAAAACGGTCACAGGGCGTGTTTACACAGTGGGGAAGTGAGGGGACGGGGCCTGAGGTGACGTGTGCAAACACGCCCTGTGGCACGTTTTAAGAGGTAGTTTTAATCCCCTGCCCTATTATATACTAGGGGCTTACAGAGGAGGTCATGCTGATCACAGGGGGACCCCAACGCATAGTGTTCCCTAGTGTATGTAGGTGTTTTCACTGTATTCTGAGTGTCTTTTAACATAGCACTGGCTCTAGGACTGGTTAGTCAGACTCAGTTACCACCAGTATCCGTCTGAAAAAGTTGAGGGTACAGGATGATTTTGCAACAAGGCTTCTTTCTGCTCTTCTGTTTGTTCTTTCTGCACGTTATCCTTCTTCCTGCACTTTTCTTCGTCTTTGAGGACTTCTGTTGCTTCTTTCTGCATTTCTTTTTTTTCTTTCTGTGCGTTTTTTCTTCTTTCTTCACATGTCCTATCTCTGTAGGCATAGTTAGAAATTAGCATTTAAAAAACCTTTGAAATTCACAGAAAAAACCATAGGTTTCAGGGGCGTTATAGTTAGCTGGACTTTTCACTCGTACAAAACCATTGAAATTCACCCGTTATAGTTAGTTCAACTAACTATAACTCGCGCGCCCGCAATGCACTGCTGATGACGTCACATATTACATCACTCATGACATGGTCAGTGACATCACTCATGACATCACTGATGACATCTCAAATGACATCACTGATGACATCATCCAGTGAATGTGTGTTTTTCTGAAAATTACATGTTTTATATATGTATATCTCAAGGTCAATGGAAGAATAAATGGGTATATAAGTGTCTAAATAGATGATTTGTTTTTGAAAAATTGATTGTATAACTGACTGATTAAGTGTATCTTAGTGAATACATGGCTTAGTGAGTAATGTTTGAATGTGTAAATATCTGTATCAGTCTCTCACTTTGTGTATAAGTGGCTGCATGGGTTGGTGAGTAGCTACATGAGTGTCTATATAGGTTATTAGATGTTATTTTGAATATCAGTATGAGTGTCTGAGTGTCTGTATGGTTCGGTGGGGGGTATTACGTAGTGCATAGGTGCATGAATGAGCGACTCACTGTTTGTATGTGTTGAAGACAGCATGTGTGCAGGACTGTATGGGTGGATGAGTGTGTGCATGGGTGTGTTAGTGAGTGATAGACTGTGTCAATAGTGTCTTTATGAGTAACTACATATGTTTTAAACTAGTATATGTGACTATTGGTGTATATAAGTGAGTATATGTGAGAGTGAGAGATTGAAAGAGTTCCTGTATGAATAAGTATGTGTTTCTATAAGTGAATGTTAAAAAGCATAAGTATGTGTAAGTTTCTGTAGAAGTAAGTGTGGTGGTGTGTGTATAACTGTATATGCAAGTAAATGGATGTTTGATTCTTTATTAGCATGAGTGACTATGTATGTGAGTAACTATGGATGAGTGGCGTTGTGTAACAGGATGTATAGGTGTGTGAGTACATATGATGAGTGAGTACATGTATGAGTGACTGTATAGGACTGTTGGTGAATGAGTGGATGTGTATGTGGATCTTAGAATTTCTGAATATGTTGTTGTAACTGGTATTGGTATGTCCATTGTTTTGAATAGGCCTGGGCGAAAATTTCGTTCTGTTCACGGAAATTGCGATAATTTGACATTTTCGCGTTCCACGGAGAGCGCGAAAATGTCAAAAATTCCGGTTTCCACGGCTTGGCGATAATTTGTTTCTTGCTCGCGCTGTAAAATAATACATTCTCGCGCGCGCGCGATCGCCTTACCTGAATCCCTACGTTCGCCGACAAGTTTTCTTGATCCGGTCGCGTTCTCCATGAGATGTTGTATTGTTTTTAGCCATTTGCGCTGTCTCGCGACAGTTCGCGCCCGCAGTGACGTCATGCGTCGCGCGATCACGTCTTTCTTCTCGCGATCATGCACCGCGAGACAACTCAAAATAAGATGGCCGCGCCTGCAAGCAACCACATGGGTAAGTTGGCGACCCGCAACCATGCAGAAAATCTCGCGAACATGCCGGAAAAAAAATTCCGCATCTTCGCGATATTTCCGCTTGTTTGCGATAATTTTAAACATTTTCGCGATAATTTGCGAAAGTTAATTTCGCAAATTCCGCCCACCCCTAGTTTTGAACATTGTAGTTTCTATTTTTGAATGTGCGTATCAAAGGTTATATTAGGGGAAGAGGAGGTCTGCCACTCTATCACAAGGATGATGTCATCAGTGATGTCATTAGTGATGTCATTTGAGATGTCATCAGTGATGTCATGAGTGATGTCACTGACCATGTCATGAGTGACGTAATATATGACGTCATCAGCAGTGCATTGCAGGCGCGCGAGTTATACTTAGCTGAACTAACTATAACGGGGGAATTTCAATGGTTTTGTACGAGTGAAAAGTCCAGCTAACTATAACGCCAAGCTATTGTAGGGTAAAGCGCAAGTATATTTAGTGAATTTTGTGGTTCAAATTAGTTAGTTAACAAATGTACAAGACCACCTTTTATACATAAGCCTATGCTTGACTCATCAGAGTACACTTTTATGGCGTTCTGGTGGGGATAAGCCCTTTACTAATTTACAAGGCGGCATTAGCCACTTAACGTGTATTAACCCCGCCTTGTAAGCAAGGCCCCCTTTCACACAGCGTGAACGGGGAGGGAAATGGGTGTTTTGGTGTGTGTTCTGCTGCAACACCCATTGCTTTTGAGGCTGTTCCCTATTTATGACGGGTGTTGTGGTGTGTGTTCTGCCGCAACACCCATTGCTTATGAGGCTCTTCCCTATTTACAACGGTGGCGTAAATATGGCATAGCGCCAAAAAGAAGATCAAGAAAAAAAGGGAAAACCTGGTCTTACCCTGGTGCAACAAGGAGAAATGTTTAATTTCTCCTTGTTTTTGTTGTTTCTATGTATGCCGCGTTATGCAGAACCCATAGAAAGAGCAAATCGCCACTAGTTATTGTTTAACCCCTTCAGTGCCCATGACGAGCTGGACTCGTCATGGGCCGCGGTGGCGCTGTGCCCATGACGAGTCCAGCTCGTCATAGACCCCGCCCGCTAATGCAACGGCCGGCACTGGGCGGGGAAAGGGGCGGGCACTGAAGGGGTTAAGTACAGGAAGGTTTCCCTTCCTACACATAAACAATCATTAAATAATTAGTTGCAACTTCTATGTGTGATACATAAAGCAGCACACATAGAAGTTACAAATCGTCATTATGGATTGTTTATGTGCATGAAGGGACACCTTCCTGCACAAGAACAATTATTCCCTGCAACACAGACACCCTTGCAAGGGTGCCTGCATTGGCGCTAAGCAGCTAGATTTAGCACCAGCGCTAGGGGAAACGCAGAGATGCGCCACATTCTTGTTAATACTGTGCATCCCTGCATTTTTAAACTGAAGTATCGCTGCGTTAGCAATTTTAGAGCTACACCACACTCCGCCAGTTTATTGGAAATATGCCCCATATATTTCACCCAAAATTTAAATTGGATGCTTGAAGCTGCCGTCATATTTCATGTTGATAAATGATGTTTGAAACATGATTATCTATTCCAGCTTGTGCAATTTTAAGCAAAAAGCCACGAGTTAAAAATCTGAAAAATCAGATCTTTATTGTAAACCCTCCAAATCAAAGGTGCTGAAAAGTAACTGCTTCTGCTAGCAATTTTAAAGCTATGAACACGTACAATTTAAGTTTGCCTTGAATTTATTGTTGATTGACATATTGCGTGTGCAGAATAAACCTGAAAACAAGAAACATTAACTGTGCTTTGGAACTTTTGAATATACCTGGTCTTGAGACCTTTCTACACGTTCTTCCATTTCCAAAGAAGCCTGGGGGGCACCGGCCGCAAGCATATCCAACATAGGGAAGTTTACGATCAACACACAGTACTCCTGGGAAGCAAGGTCTATCTGCGCAGGTAGTGAGTTTTGCTGATATATGACCTAGAAAAGGATGCAAGAGGATTTTCATTATTATTTTGTAATGGAAAGTGTTCTATAAGTTTAGAAGAAAATAAATAAACTCAAATAAGTTCTACTTTTATTTCTTTTGAAATGCGATTACCATAAAAGCTCATTAAATCTTATTTCACCAATCGCCTGAAGGCAAACACACTTTACATCAGCTGTATTTCATTAGGTATAGATTTATTAGGCATCTAAATGCAATATTTCCATTTAGGCAGCCTGGTATTTACCATTAGCATCACAGAAAGTTTACTTATCAAAAGAGTTAAAAGGTTAACAAAGTGAGCATTTGAAAAATTCTATGCTGTTTTATACGTTTACTTAGACTCCTGGGGCCAGATTTACGGAGGTGTGACGCAGCACAATGTAGCAAGACAATTTGTTGTGCTGCTCTGAATCAAATGGAGAGGGCAGGAATGTACCATATCTACTATGATATGGTGCATTCTTGATCTCTCCCTATGCTTGCACGCACAGTGAAGCCTTGTGCCAATGCAAGCACCCTAGCCCCATTGTGCAACAGTGCCTGAATTACAGACAAGATTTTTTTCTGTGCAGGAAGGGACTCCTCTCTTCATAAAAACACTCCTTAGAGGATTTTTCCTTTTAATATGTCTGCTGCAGAATGTTTTTCTCCTTGTTCCACCTCCCCTGGGAAGGCATACCTTTTTGATGCATTCCCAGGGTTTCTTCTCATAGTAAATCTGGAAATGCAAAAAAACATAGGTTGATGCTTGAAAACACCCACACTTCACCCATGAAACACTTTCCCAGGGCAGAGTAATGAAAGGCAGCGACTCACCTTGTGTGATGCAAGGGTGGCAGAATCATTTCATAAATCCATCCCCTCATGTTTTGGGAATTAGAAAGAACTTGCAAATGAAAGGTGACAGAGTGCACACCGGTTGTTTCCGTTCTTAGGTTGATAGTTTGTTGGTTTGTATTTTGTAGGCGGGCTTGCCCGAATTCGTGGACTGCCCAGTACACGTGTGTACAGTAATCTCTGAAAGTAAGCACATCGGACGCACAGCCGTCATTCATGCATAAAAATGCAACGTTTGCTCCAATTATATCAAAAAAAGTTTCCATTTTCATTTCTTCATTATTTATTTGATAGTCATCTTTTTAACCAGTCACTCAATGGACTCCTATGTTTCCACAATCCTTAATGCTGAAGACATGCCAAACATAGGAGTCCATTGAGTGACTGGTTAAAAAGATGATTATCAAATAAATAATGAAGACATGAAAATGAAAACTTTTTTTGATGAAATTGGAACAAACGTTGTATTTTTATGCATGAATAACGGCTGTGCGTGGGGTGTTACGTCGCCCCGCTTACTTTCAGAACTTAGAAAGAACTTACCATCTTTCCATTATCATGCACCCAGTAGCAATGAGATGTCCAACAGAGTGAGTTCCAAGAAATTATTTTGTTGACAAGATATCTTAATCATCTAACTATAAGTCTTGTTGTGCAGATAGTATACATGAATAACAGTAGCTGCAAGGAATCATAATTTAAACAAATAGATCAGTGTTAAACATGAAACCATATGTTAAATGAGAAGGCAACTTTTGATTGATTGAAGAAACTTTAGTAAAACGAGTGCAGTCTACCAGCAGTATCATAAATGTGTGCACTTGAGCCATCCACAACCCTCAGTCTGTTTCTTTGCCATTGCATCAACACCTCATCAGGGGTAGTAAGCACTATATAATATTTCACAGGGAATTTAGTGCACAAGGTGAAGAAAACAAGGCCTGGAAACAGAGGAAGACAACCACTGCTCCAGGTTTCCTATCTGTGCTGAGTACAGCATGTGCACTAAAACAACAGCAGTATTTTTGGGGGGGGGTTGTAAATATGTTTTATTGATTTTCTTTTTTTTTTTATTTAATATTTTACTTTATTGGTCACAAACACAAATAAAAATAAAAAAAAAAAAAAGAAAAAATTCATACATGTTATTTTGTCATCTGAAAAAGAGAAAGGTTTTTCGATTACACTAAAGACACTAAAAGCAATTACAAAAAAATACAGATGGATATAGGCACTAAACACAAAGACAAATATCATAACAAATAATACAAATTTTCAGCCAAAATAATATTAGCCCCATTGGAGGCTAGACCAAAGCCTTCCAAATTTAGCCAAAGATCTAAATCCCCTTGCTTTTGCCAGTGCCAATTCCATCTCATTGACCCCCCTTAATAGCAACCAAAATTCAATAATAGTAGGACTGGATTTTTCTATCCATACCCTGGCAATAGTCAAACGGGCACATGAAATAAAAATTGACACTAAAGAGTTTGAAACAATACCTGTATCAGGTATTAATCCTAATAAAATTTATTTCTCTGAAAGCACTGTAGCTTTACCGATTAATTTACTCAACTCCTGTGCCAGCTTATGCCAAAAATCAGCGAGCTTGGGGCATATAACAAACTTATGACGTAAATCTACAGCAAATTCATTGCACTTGGGACAATAAGACTTAGTAGAGTTACGTGACACGGCCCATTTAGAAATAACTTTCGGGGTATAATATAACATAAATAAAATACGGTGTTGTTGCAGTTTTAGATTAATTGAGGTAACCGAGGAATTAATTCTAGCCGGAGATTCTGTAACCTCTTCGGGAGTAACCTCTATATCAAACATAACATTCAGTTTAGCTGTGGCCTGCGTAACATCATCCTCAAATGTCTCAATAAAACAACAATAAGCTCTCCCTATGAGACCTCGATTACCATTCTTAAAGATTACCCGAAGAACTTCTGTTGTAGGGAAAAGAACCAACAAACCTTCCCCTCGCATAAAAAAATGCCTAACTAACAGTGACTGAAAGGACTTAAAGCCATGTTTGTCATATAAATGCCCCAATAATGTAATTCCCTGTTGTTGCCACGCTCGCACAGCTGAATCCGAGAAGATATCGGGAAGCCTCGGGTTACCCCAAAGATAGGTAAACTCGTGCCAGTCTGAAAGATTAAACTTTTTGCAAATATCTTGCCAAATTTGAAAAACATGCCGAATAGTCTTAAATCGGACTCTTTTGTAGTAATTTGGATCTGTCATGTGATGTAGTAGGAATCCGGTATTTAAACCATATGCCAACTGATATGAAAGCCAGGGTTTCCTAACAACGGGTCCCTTAATTAAAGATTGAATCCGACTAACAAAAGCAGCCCAAAAATAGGTTCTAAAATCAGGAAGTTTAAAGCCGCCTTGTCTAAAGGACAGCTTAATGTATCTAAGCGCCCTTCTCGCTCTCCGATAGTTCCAAATAAAGCTTCCAACAACACTATCCAAGCGTTTAAAGAAGGTCATTGGGATTATTAGGGGGATGGCACGAAAGAGATATAAAAATGTAGGTAGTATACTCATCTTAACTATATTGCATCTCCCAACAATAGTCAATGGGAGCCTACACCACCTACGAAAGTCGTTAGTAACCCTTTTCAGCAACGGTATATAGTTTAAGTCAAATATATCATCGATACAGGCGCTAAGGCATACCCCCAGATACACAGCCGAGACTGTGACACCTAATGAAGATGGAGCTGCAATCGGTGTAAAGTTGAGAATAGACTGAGTCTTATTCAAATTAAGTTTGTATCCGGAGAAGGACCCAAACCGCTGCGCCTCTTGAGTTAATACTACAAAGGCTTCCACTGGCTTTATGGAGAAGACAGCAATATCGTCTGCATATGCAGTAACTTTCAGGGAGATATCATTAAAAAGGACCGGTGTAATAGACATGTTATGGAGCAAATGTTTAATAAAAGGCTCTATATATAACGCAAATAATAGAGGCGAGAGCGGACATCCCTGCCGCATACCACGAGAGATGCTAAAAGCAGACGAAGCCAGACCATTATACTTAATTGTGGCAGTGGGTTTACAATAAAGTTTATGAACAGCCGAAACAAACCTCCGACCGAAGCCAAAAGAGCCCATCGTGCACCACAAGGAGCCCCAGGCCACCCGGTCGAAGGCCTTCTCGGCATCTAACATAAGCATTCCGATATGCTGTTCCAGCTGCTTGGCAATATCAAATGCTGCTATAGCAGTATTAATATGTGCAGTGGTATCCCTTCCGGGAATAAAACCATGTTGTTCCTCTGAAAACTAGCAGGTGCATCAGGGGGGGTAAACGAGATGCCAGTAGTTTAGAAAAATTTTTTGCATCTGAATTAATTAAAGATATCGGTCTGTATGATCCGAGATTATCGGATGGCTTACCTTTTTTTAGAAAGACGATAATGTTTGTTTTATTCCAAGAGGGAGGAGAATCACCTCCCCTAAGTATCTCATTAACCAATTCAAGAAGAAATGGAGTTAGAAGATCCCTAAATGTTTTATAAAATTCAAGTGGTATAGTATCTTCCCCCACTGCCTTATCCAAAGGTAGAGCTCCAATTGCAAGATCGAGCTCTGCCAAGTCAGCATTCTTCTCCAAACTCGATGTCTGAAACGGATCCAAAGGAGGCAGCCCGCTCTCTCATATATAAGCAGTAGCTAATTGTGTGTTAAAGCTACTCGCTTCATTATATAAATCCGTATAAAATAGCCTAAATTGCTCCAAAATTTCTTGTGGTTTTGAAAAGACATCACCATTTACCCCATTAATTTTCTTGATATAGACCTTAGCTCTTTGGTCAGCTAACTGATGTGCCAATAATGGTCCAACCCGCTCACCATACTCGTACTGCCGAGTTTTATATTTAAGAAAGTTGCTAGCCACTTTATCTTTAAGCCTTCTACCAAGCTTCACTCTAATGTCAACAACCTGTAAGTATATTCGATGTTCCTCAGGATCTTTTGAAACAATCGATTGGGCATGTTTCTGTTCTAACTCCGTATATTTCATGTGATCACTTTCCAATTGACTAAAATAGATCCGGTTTTGTTTAATAATATACTGAAGCGTGGCCCCCCTGACATATGCCTTTAGACAATCCCAAACCAATGCAAGGGATGTGGAATATAGATTATTAGCTAAGTATTCCTTTAGACCTTCTTGCATGTACGTAACATAGTCTACATTATTAAGATGTTTTGGAAACGAAAATTCCCTGTTTTGGGTACAATCCTTGGAGCTAATTGTCAGCGTAAGCATAACCGGATTATGATCCGAAGTGATCTTAGGACATACCACCATATTGGAATTCTCCAGCAAATTATATTTAACAAAAATCATATCTAAGCGAGAGTAGTGTTTATGCGGGTGCGAGAAAAAGGTAAAGCCTGGCAGTGAGGGATGTAACACTCTCCAGGCATCCTCCAATTGATGGAGATAAAGCAGATCTTGAATTGCCACCCTCACCTGAGCCATTCTGCTTCTCGCTTTTAGATTCGTGGTATCAATTGTCTTATCTAGTATGCAGTTCATGTCCCCCATCACTATTAGATCACCGGGCCAATCTAATAATTCCGAGCCAAGGTGAGAAAAAATATTAGGGCAATCATTATTCGGACCATAGATCGTACAAATTGTCATATTATGACTGCACACAGAAAGCTGAGCTATCACCCATCTTCCCTTAGAATCAGACAGAGTACATTTAATTTTAACAACAGAGTGTTTTGCCTTCAACAGAGCTACCGCCCTGATGGAGACCAGCTGTGACGTACAAATAATTAGCTCATAGCCAAGCTGTTTCAGGTAATTTCTATCTTTAAAAGCCACATGCGTTTCCACAAGACCCACAATATCTGGCTTAAAAACCTTCAGCTCTTCCGCAACAAGACGTCTTTTATTGGCTTGGTTCAGCCCACAAACATTCCAACTCATAAATTTAATACTTGACATAATGTAGATTCAACTTAAGTCTAAGAGTACCAAATCCATCAGTAAAAGAACTAACATATAGAATTTGCCCACAAAGTTTCATAGTATTTTCAAACGTGAAGTGACCCTTTAACCCCCATCTCCCCACACCAAACCCCCTATCTCTTCCTACCCCTACCAGATTCAACCCCCACCCAGTATCCATGGAAGGGAATCAACCCCCTGCTAGGCTGTCCTCAGTGACAGCAAGAAGAGAACGCCTCTCCCCCCCCTCCCCCTAGAACCCACCTCTCCTGCCACCCCCCGCCCCCAACCGCCCGAACCAGACAATAAACCATATGCTTACCAACGGGAAAAAATTGCTCAACAAGAAACAGTGAGAAAAAAAGCCCCCTAAAACCAGGGCATATTGACACAAGAAAACAACAAAGAAGAATTTTTTAGAAAGATCAGACTTTAGCTGCCGGTTGCCATTTACAAAGAGCTTTTCTTGCTTCTTGCTCATTAAAGAAAAAGTAGGTATGGCCATCTTTAACAACTTTCAAACGAGCAGGTTCCTGTAGTATAACCTGAGAGCACACAGCTTTAAAAGGATCCATAAGCTGCCGGAAAAGCCACCGCCTTTCCATAGTAGGCTTTGAGAGATCAGAACGCACAAAAATTTAATATGAGCCCACTTTTACAGGGGCTGTAGGACGCGCTTTGAAAAAAATAGCCTGCCGCAACAAAAAATTACCAAAAAAAACCAATATGGGCCTGGCAAAATTTCTTTTAGATTGAATATCACGTGAAAGGAAAGGTGGTAGTCTATGTGCTCTTTGGACCTGAGCATCCATATCTCAGTCATCCAAGTCCGGAAATGCCTTTTGAAGAAGACCAACAATAAATGCCGGGGGTCCGACCCTTCATTGCCTTCTGGAACACCAAAAACCCTCAGGTTCGAACGCCTCTGTCGATTTTCAAGGTCTTCTATTTTAAATTGAACGCTGGTTAGCTGTGACTCATTTATACTGACCCATTTCAAAATTAGAGAATTATCCTTCTCTACTGCTGCCACCCTATTTTGAAGATCAGAGACCTCTGACATAAGAAGAGAGACCTTAGAGGTAACCTCAGTTAGTGATTTTTTAATTTCCATACTATCGGCCCTAGCTTGATTATAGTATTGTTGGGCCTCTGATCTCTAAATTTTAAGCGCCTGCATAATTCCAAACATAGATGGCTCATCATCCTGATCTTTATCCTGATCTTTATCCTCTGGCTGCCGAACGGGAACATTTTCGACCCCTGTAGCCCCGGTATGTGTTATGTCTGTAGATAAATCAAAATCTGAATCAAAGTCTGTGAACTGGCCAATCCCTGCTGTTAAAGCAACTCCAGCCTCATGTGTGAATTCTGCTCCCAATTCCCGAGGCAAGTTCTGAGAACCATTCTGAATACTAGCCGGTATCACCACACTATCAATAGATGCGCTAGTTAAAACGGTAGCCTGGGGGCACTTAGGGACGTTATATAACAAACTAGCATTATCTGACTGGTCATTTGAAATAATTCTAACACCTGGGGCAGCTGGGGGGCTGGGTAGTCCTGAGTTAGATAATCTGGAGACAATTGATCTAACTTCTCCCTTTGTAGAAACCCACTTCCGAAGGGGACTCAGCTCAGAACTTGATTTTGTAGTGCTTGTTGCTCCCTTTAACCGTTACAATGCCTCAGATAGGTGAGCCTTAGTACTAGCGCCACCCGCCCCACCTCGACCCCTGCCGCCTCTCCCAGTCCTGCCTTGTTTGTGTGTTTTCCCCTTCTGAGTCTTCCATTGCTCCAAAGTATTATTATTATTACTAACCTCCTGGATCGTTTCCTGAAATGACTCCTGGTTATCTTGTTTTGTGTAGAACTCATAGAGACTTGGATCTGAACAGTACTGTGAGGCACGGCTTCCAGCTCCTTAATAACGCTCCCAGTGGCCACCTCCTTTCCACAAGCTACATTACCAATCGGGCTATTCAAGCTATTCAAGATAGCCCCATGCCGTACTCCATCACGTAGCGCCACAGAGCTCTCGCACAAGATGCCTGACAGCGACTGTGACTGCAATTGGGCAGGTTCGACGCAAGTTTGTATAAGTAAAATTGACAAGTTTCCACTAACTGCTTTAAGAGGAGATGGTAATGTGCTTTCTTGAAGGCGCGCTTCCTGAGATGGAGTCTGCAAACCCATATCTGCCAATATAGAAGTTTCCAAGTCTACCATAGTATTTTTAATACCAGTATCAGTATCAGTACCATTAGTAGACTCTTCAGACGAGAGAGTGGGATTTAATGTCAGCTCACTTAGTTCGCCCCAACCCTCATTAACTGCAGCATTTAGGACATCCGCCATTTGACCCACTGGTGTTACCGACTCTGATCCACAGGAGTGAAGCAAAGCCGTAACTTTTCCAGAGCGCAGGAGCTTCAACATGGGCTTGCCCACCTGGGCATTAGAAGGCACAGCTTCCCGTTGAGCGTGATTGTTTTCACAGTCCACCACAGGTGTAGCCCCACAATCAGCACCTAGAGAGGAAAGCGGCTCGTCTGACCTGATCATGTTCACTCCTCCTGCTGGGCTGACTTTAATTGATTTTCATTGGTAAGAAACAGCAAACAGTTATGGTACTTTTGAGACATTCAGTTATACAGTCATTATTGCAGTTTGATCATTACAATTTAAACAGTACAAATTCATTCAACAGCCCCCTGCCCCTCCCCATCTTGCCTCCTGTTATTGATGTATGATGGTGGCATAGGAGGATGTGGTATACTGTTTCTAGTTAATCTTGGAAACCATTAAAGACCTCTATAGGCACTGGGGGTCTCTCCCATTATCAACAGGCTTAGTAATGATTGTGGCAGGAGTACCAATAATCCATGAGATAAGTGTCTGCTATGAGAGGGGTCCAGCTGGTGCTCCCGGTAGAGAGGGATCTGGTTGCGCCATACTATCCACTAATGTTTCCCGGGCCTGGCCATTTGCACTGGACCCCAGCTACCTCTAGACTCTCTGAGAAGCACTGCCCCTTCGTAACCAGCCCATCTCACAAATTCCCTTTGCCGTACTCCCAACTGGGTCCATTCTGAGGTTTCCAACTGCAGGTAATCTCCAGATTTGTAAGCAGGAATACCAGCTTTTGGCTTTGTTTTTCTAGTAGTGAGTGGGCACCAGCCCAGAAGGCAATTTTGTAGGGTGCATGGGACTTCCCTTTCAATCATTTCAGCAAGCATAGTAGTAATTTCCTTCCAACAGGATGCCGGCATCAAGCAGGACCAAAACATATGCAGAAGGTCTGCTTTCTCCTCTCCACATCCTGGACACCTGGCACTTGGTCTGTCATTGTGGGTGTTGGTCTGAGCTCTGCTGCCCACCAGCTGTGTTCCCATGCAGAAGAGTTCTTCCATAAGATAAGTAATTTTCTTTTGTCAGAGTTGAGTTTGAGGCACCTCTCTTTCATCCATTTAGCAAGGTTGGTCATTGTGTTGCAGACGTTGATTTTGGTGCTGGAGGGGTCCTCGGTGTGCAACAGGATAAGTTGAGTATCATCAGCATAGGAGACTGTGCTGAGTCTGTGGGATCCGATGATGTCTGAGTTGGGGGCCATGTAGATGTTGAACAGGATGGAGTTATGAACCTTGGGGTATGCCTCATATGATGTCCTTGGGTGCAGAGGAGAAGGGAGGCAGACGGATGCTCTGTGTGCATTCTGAAAGGAAAGAAGCAGTCCGCTTGGGGGCGCTGTGCTGTATGCTGCTGTTGTGAAGTCTGTTGTTGAGGGTGAGGTGGGAGGTGGAGTTGAATGCAGAAGAGAGGTCTAGGGGGATCAGGGCCACAGTTTCTCTGTGGTCGAGTAAGGTTCTGATGCAGTCTGTGGTAGCAATCAGCCCAGTCTCGGTGCTGTGGTTGACACAGAATACATATATTCGGTAAGCTTTTGGTTGATAGCTTTCTCGAGTACCTTGGCTGGCAAAGGTAGCAGGGAGATCAGTTTGCAATTTTTGAGGTTGCTTGGGTCGGTAAAGGGCTACTTCAGGAGGGGTTTGATCATTGCATGTTTCCTTCCATCTGGGAAGGTTGCTGTGGAGATGAAGGTGTTGAGGATGCTGGTGAGTTCTGTGCTGACTGGGTTGTCCCTGAGGTTGACTAGATGGAGGGAGCATGGGTCAGTGGGTCCCCCAGAATGGTTGGACGACATGATGGATATCATAGTCTGAGTGGTGATGGGAGACAAGGTGGTTATCTTTCGGGTGTTTTTCACTGGTTGATTGAGGTTGTTGAGGCTGGAAGTGGATGGATGAGAGGTCGACGTTTTTGCAGAAGGTGGTAATATTGCTGTGGAAGTTGTCTGTGAGAGTGTTACAGAGTTCTTGGGAGGAGTGTATGGTGTTTTCTGTGGCTGTTGGGTTGGAGATTTGTTTTGACAATTTTGAAGTGATCATTCTTGTGGTTGGCCGCGGTGTCGATGCGGTCGGTGTTTGCTGCTCTCTTGGCTTCCTTGATGCAAAGGTGGTAGTTGCTTAGGGTTGCTTTGTAAGTGGATCTGTCAGAGGGGTCCTTAGTGACTTGCCATTGCTTCTTGAGCCGGTAGCAGTTGTGTTTGGTGGTTCTGATCTCTGAGGTGTACCATCTAGCCTGTTTGGAGTTTTTTTTTTGTCTTTTGCTGGTTTCAGTGGGGTGACTCTGCCAGCGCATTTGGTGATCCAGTCGGTGTAGTTCTGGATGGCCTGGTCATGGTCTGCTGCAGTTTCGGGTTCAGAGGTACTTTGGGCTTGTGCCCACTGGGTCTCGGTTACATTTCCCCAACTTTGGTGGGTGGCTCTGAGGTGCTTGGTGATGGTATGCTGGGTGCTGGAGATGGTAAAGTGAATGATGGCGTGATCGATCCAGGTGTGTTCAGTAAAGTGGGTGAACTTGATTCTGTCATTGGAGGTGAAGATGGCGTCAAGTGTGTGTATAGCTTTATGCGTCAGTTTGGTGAGTAGTTGAGTGAGGCAGATGTAGTTAAAGTTCTCCAGGTAGAGGGTTTAATTGGCGTTACTTATGTGGAAATTGAGATCAAAGATTAGGATGTATTGCAGGGAATCGAGTGGGGTGATGAGGTTGGAGATGGCACCACAGAAGGCTGGTCGGTGCCCTGGGGGTCTGTAATTGATAATGCCTCTTATCATGGTCTTAGCGTTGGCCTGTGTTCAGAAGTTGAGGTGTTCCATTCGAGGCGTTGGGTCATCGTTGGTGACTTTGTCGGATGGTATCCTTGAAGATGATGGCTATGCCCCTGCCATGTTTGTTGGTGTGGTCTCTGTGTACTATGTAGCTGTCGGGGTGGCGATGGCGATGTTGGATTTCGAGTAAGGGTTGAGCCATGTTTCGGTGATGAAGGGTATGTCTCAATGTCTTCATATATTCAATTAGATTATTAGATTACTTCTTTAGCTAACTCTAACATTCAGTGCCTTAAGACACTAAAAAGACTTCTTACCGCTTCTTGTTTCCAGACATACAGAATGTTGTAGGTGCACGTCAGTCCAAAGGTAAAATTAAAAAATGTTGAAAACCAAACATGACAGCAATCATAAAATAAAGAGCATCACTGCAATGCAATAACAATTAGCATAATGACAGCCAGGCAGAATACATTTAAGATATGTCATTTTCTGAGTGCCCCTCTAAGTTGTAGCAAAACTCTACTAAAGGAAGCTTCATTCCCATCGGGAGGTCATTCTAAGGTCAGTTATCTCCTGATTCCTCATTTAAGCCACACTGATGGTCTGTTGGCCTTCAGAGCATGGTCTGCAAATCGTCAGGGAAAATCTTACTTCCCCATCAACACAATCTATCCATTAGTTCTACAGGCCCACCACAGTAACCTCAGTGAGGGTTACCTACTACAACTCATCTTCACAACAAGAGAGCTCATGAAGGTCCTTTGGCTGCTTTGGCCTCACACACTGGGGTGTAACCCTATGGGGCTGCCATATCTGGCAATTTTGCTCTTTGAATGGATGCATAGCTCCTAGTCTAGGTAGGAGGTGGGATGGACTAGCCTCAGTCAACATGCTGCAGCTATACTCCTATCACAGTGCCCTAGTGGATACTCCGATGTCCACCAGCACTGCATACTCTGCAGCAGTACCACAACATCTGCATGAGCACATTTAGGTGAGTAAATAATGGCTTGATAAGTCACTTGGGAGCAGCTCACCCTACCACAAGTGAACCCGTTTTCATAATAAAACCTAAATCATATAAATATAAAATGGTTTAATATTACCCGCAGTACTGTTCAGACATACAGATAAGATAAAATAGACCTGTCTGAAAGTTTGATATACATTTTGGAAGGGGAACCTACATCAACCTAATTAAGTCATCCAGATTAAGTTGAAACTCAGTTGTGGAACAATCTGTGGGCAAATCCCCACAGAAGTGTTTGTCAAGTGCAAGCAAGACCCACAATTTTAAAGTCAAGAAGACAACATAATAAAATTCACAAATAAAAATAGAAAAAGAGTGTCACTCCATCAATATAAATTAGAATGGGAAACAGGAGATACAAATGTTTAAATTAACTAAAAAAAACTAGAAAAGATGAAGTATCAGTATACATTTGCCCGAGACCTAGGAATGATTTTTGGGTGACTGTGATGGATTGGATATCTGATAAGCCAAATGCGTTACTCAACTCATAGGATTTGGACCTGATTTTTACCCTTGTGGAAAGCCCGTCATCCATGAAGGTGGTGGAGGTGATCTCCTCTGCAGACCCAGCTAGACCACCATCCACCAAATTATGAGCCCAATGCCAGCTCTGCTTTGAACTCTGTGCTTTCAGAGACTCCTCTGAAAGCACTGAAAGTTTAGTGTGCGGACGCTGTTTGGTAGGTGGAAGGGCACCAAAACTTTTGTTTTCACAAATAAGCAGGAGTTAGTTACTGTAAAAAAATAATAACCCTTTGAAAAAGTGGTTTAGTGGTTGGGAGTGGATGGTAGTCCACCACAAGTAATAATGTCACAATTCTTGGTAGGTACAATAAAGGTTTCAGTAATATAAACCCGAGCTCCTGGTAGCTATCGCTTAGATCACACAGGCTTAACGTGGAATGTGTTCATTTGAAGATACCAAAACATTTAAAAAGTCAAAAACACAACTTAATTTTTTTTAAAAACACTCCAATTTATGAAAATAAAGAATAATTTAAGAATTTAGTGAACACAGTAACACCAAAAAACAAACCTCCAATAAGGGAAACAAGAGATATGAATTTTTATTAAAAGTAGCACCTAAAAGTGTTAATCTCTCATTTAATTGGGCTTGACTGGGACCTAGGCTCGATTTAAGGGTGACCATCATGGAGGCTGGTTCGGATAAGGAAACTTGGTTCATCCTGGTCACAAGTTTTAACTTCTGACTTATACTATGAAATAGAAGTAATACAATTCTATTGTGGCAAGGTTTCTGGCTGTGACCACGAAAGCCTCCACAATGCAGGGTAACCATCAGACGAGGTCCTGGTGAAGCCATTGACTTTTGATAGGAATGCATTGAGTGGGAGAGATTAGATCAGTGCCCTAATAAGGCCCCTCACTGGCTGGAAACTTTTGGCACCTCTACATTTCAGCTCAGTCATTGTTTGGAGTTTGAATTCCTTCAGCAGGGCAAAACTGCAAGCAAGCTATAGCTAACAAGTGCTCCACAAGGCCGATATCCTCTCCATGACGTCCTGCTAAATCAAAGTTGTTGTTGCGGAAACCACCTGAGCAACCAAATTTTTTGACTCAGCGACAATGCACCTTCAACAAATTGACTTGGATGGGTTGTCCTATTACTCCAGTGGTCTTTGGAGTCCAAATATATCCACTTCTCAGGTTTTTCAGGACATTAGGAGAAGTGCACTTCGATAGAGCCAATGGATCCATGACTTAAGGAACAGCACTTTGAGGTCAAGACACACTACAGAATAAGCCATCAACAGGTAGCAGGGAAGATCCAAGTGGAGCTGGTCAGGTGCACTATGCAGGAAAAGAGCTTCTAGCAGCTTGTTGTGTCCCTGTAGCTTAACTTGATTTTAGTCAACTGACACTTTGATTCCACTTCTTCGTCCTGGGTACATGTGTGAGAAGGACCAGTATTTTAGGTGCTGTACTTTTTCTGTCTTCAACAGTTCCAGTAGTATTCTGAAGTGGGTGCCCAGGGGTGTCACATTTATGCTTGGTAGTGGCATATGGGTGGGAATAATTCCTGGCCCCTGCCTGATGAATAGGGAAAATGTTCCCGGGGTAACCATACCCACTTTTACAGCAGTTACTGTGTGCCTTAATACAAATAATCACACAGAGCCTTTCTTCCCTTGTGCAGAGCTTTTGGGCCCACCTCTGCAGTATAGCCAGGGAAATTAGTATCTGTCTCCACAAACAAGTGTCTGGGGCAAGTCTTCTACCAATGGGAATAGTGTTTGGTTGATTAGGTGGACAAACCCACATGTCAGTTAAAATTTGCCTATGGCAGATAAGCCTCTTTGAAGTTAATCATGTTCCGTAGACACAGCCATAGATGGTGTTCCTGCCTCATACCTCATCAAGGATGCTATTCAGCTCCTGGGTGACGATTGGAAGCTAGTGCAAATGGCCTTCTAAAGGCTTTAGGCAGTGAAAAGGAAACTTTCTAAAAGTACATTTTCTAAAGTGTTTATTACAATTCTGAATATACTGATGAATTGGGCTTGTAATAAATATTGCAGAAAGTCCAAGAAAAACCTTGTAGCTTTTTCTTGCAAAACGATAAAAGCATTGAATGTAAAATTGTATCTCAATGCTAACCCTGCTACAGTAAAAATATGGGGCTGTTTCTATAAGAACATTTTAACACACACCTTTGCATATACTATTTTTATATACCATGTACCCTGCTTTATGGACATTAAAGCTTATTTAGGGGTGATATTAATATTTAAATGGAGGGTTTAGGCCTGTCAAAAGGGGTTAAATTGGCATGTCTTATTTGCAGTTTTAATAACTGCACAATCAGGCTACAGTGGTAGGCCTGCAGTCATGTTTGCACTGTCACTGTAATGGGTTGTACATTGGGTGCTGCAGTCCAATGGTGAAAATTTACCTACAGGCCCTGGGTACACTTTGTACCATTTACTAGGCATTTATAGGGAAGTTAATTATGCCAAGGAAAACGTAAGGAGGATTATGAGATTTTTTGAAATATTTGAGGTTTCAGAACACATAGACTGGTGCTTGGTTATCAAAGTCTAAGTGCAGTGAGTCACAAAACCAGCAGCATGAGTCGAAAACAAAAATCAGGATGATCATTCAAAAAGAAGAATTTTCTATTAACCCCCCATTGCCTGGGAGTTTTTATGGCTTCCAGGTTATTCTTTGTAGTGGCAGACAGAAACAAATGCAGCAGACCATCCCCTTTAAATAGGCCAGCTGATCTAATGTCCTTTCTCTGATGGTCCCTACTCCATCCAGCCACTGGAGTTATTTTTTAATCGACAGAGCCAGAAGGGCCACTTCATTCAGAAAATTGACTGTCTGCACAATACAGAATAAAGGAGGCAAGCTGAGGGTTAGGCAGACTTTAGTCTTTTTTTGAAGGTCAGAATTTTTCAGTTTGTGAGGGACACTTGAAGACAGATAAGTCATTGTTGAGTTCCCAATGAAGTTGTTGGTTTTGGTAAAAACAAAACACCAAGCAGGGCAAAGCTAGATTTTATGGCTGCTGATTTTGCTTTTCTACTGTGATAAGTTTGCTGTCTCACCCCGTTACAAGGTATTACCTTCATATTTAGCCATGATTGGACTTGTAAATATCCAGGACTTTTCAAAACTGAATACCTTTGCTTTAAGGTCCCCTGAGCTGTTTTTCAATATGGCACAAAGCTCACAGTGTGGCATAAACCTGGTAATCTTGCCTGCCAAATGTGTGATCTCCCTGCACAAGTCTCAGCACTTTATCTTGGTCTTCTAGAGTTGTAAAAAACAAATAAGGGCCTAATTTACAGTTTGGTAGGCAAGGTTACTCCATTGCAAATGTGACTGTTATCCTGTCTGCCTTATTACAAGTGCATTATATGATATGGCACTTGCAATAAGGCAAACAGGATATCTGTCACATTTGTGATGGAGTAAACCGTCTACGTAATTCATCCTGCAAATTCTTAATTAGGCACTAAGCCGCATTTCTCTCCACCAGCTCAGAATGTTCCTCTTGATCAATCCTGCAGCCCTGAGGTCCTTAAAGCACAGTTTCCTGGACACCAGGACACTCTCCAGCAGGGTTACATTCTTGGTAGGCAGCTGAGTCTTGTTAAAGTATGCAGTTCTTCTTTGTGTCGCTGGAAGAGCCAAAGAGGAGGTCACTCGCTTGACCCTTGGAGAGCAGGTCTAGTCCCTGGATGCTAGCAGGATGTAGGAGTCTTTGAATCTTCTTCTTCTGACAGTCATGCACAGTCTTCGGCCTTCAAGATGTTTTCTTTCTTACTTCCAACAACATTCTGAGGAGACGAGGCCAGGTGTCTTCTCCTATTCAGTTGCTGAACGGGGAATGTTCGAGCTACAAACCTGACTATTATGTTGCATCAACCACTTCCTTTTATAGCACTTCCTCTTTGGTGGTCTGCAAAATATTCCAAGAATCCAAAAACCCAAGATGACAGTGTCCTTCAGTGGAAGAGACTCTCCCCCCCTCCCTTTCCACTCCCCTATTCAAGAAAGATGCCATCCCTTTGTCAGGGGACAAACTAGTTTACCCTGAGGCCTGGGATAGCGCCAGAAAGTCTAGGCTGAAGGGTGCCCTGGGAATCAACAGGAGCAATTCCTGTCCGACCCATTTGTCATAACCAAACCAAAATTAGAAGTTCTAACGCTGTCCTTTATTTTTCTAACTGTTCAGATGTCTAATGCCCCTTAACCTATGTTGATAACAAGCTATTATTATCACGGTGCAGGCATGTCAACAGTCGGGAATGTGCATTGGGCCTATGGCATATGGCTAAGAGGAAAACTTCACATACCAAATGCAGTGTTCTAGCCTTTTGGCCTCTTTGGGGACAAAAGATCTAACCTGCTCCTGTCATCTGTGCCTCCTGGCAAATCCATGTACCTGTTCTATGATTTCTCGGATATTTACACTCACTCATATATGCTGGGCACTTTTACCACATTTTCTCCAATAGACACCAAAACAGTTATTAGAAAATTCAAATCTTTATTCTCTGGATATCCACTAGAAGCTTGTCCAATCAGATACAGGAAATGTTGGGCACCTTTAATTGCCCCAGCTCACAACACCATACAATCGTTCCCTTGCTCATGGTTATGTCCCTATAACTTGGATCCACGTCGGTGAGTACAGATTTTGACTTTGATTTTAATTTTGTCTTATCCTCCTACACCCGAGGAGCCACATCTGCCTATGGTCCACCGGAACCCTCCTGGTCTATTCCAACGGACTTTTTGTACCGAGGCCAGCACTTTCTGACTCGACCTTTGTGTCTGATGCGGATGGATCGGTTAGGGGTACGGTAACTGCGGCTCTGCCCGGCTGCCTTCTCGCACCTACACCTCATATTTGGTGAATCCGTTTTTATATATATATTTCTTTAAACATACAGATACTAATAAAGATGGTGTTCTGGCAACTTTTTGTCCCCTCTAGGACCCAATTGGGTTCCTTTTTAACCGCCAGCACCGTTGCTAACAACAGTAGCAACCCTTGTAGGTGAGTCCCTTTGCTTTCCGTAGAATTTTTGGATATTAATTTATCCTCCCTACCCCGCACTCCCGAATGGCGTTCGAGACACCACTATATAACGAAATTGCGTGTTGCACGCCCGAGCACGGTGATCACTTTTGACACAATGTTCATAGCTATGTACAGTATGAAGATCTACTTTTATTTGTTATAAAGAGTTTCTTTTTTCCCCAACAGGAACAAACCATAAGAAGTGGTATGTAGAAATCACCTTACCACATATATTTTTGTAGACAGTATTATTTTGATCCTGATGAATTGCCCTGATCCTCCTGACTCCTGCGGCAAGAAACATGTTGATCATATAGAGTAGAGCTCTTGCCTAGATACCTAATTCCTAGCATTTAGACACCTTTTTAACAGGGCAGTTGACCTTTGGAATAAAGTTGAAGTAGGACCAACTGACCCCTTTTAAATTCCACGTCTCTGCTACATCATTTCACACTAGGCCCCTCACCCCCAAGCACCTTCGGCAGGAACAAAAGATCCCCGATAAAGAGCCCCGGTTTCGGGAGCCCGTCAAGGATTGCAGCGCCGACTTGACGAGGGGCAGTGCTCATATGATGAAGCATGACACCTAGCTTGCTGGGTGTGTGAGAGCACTAGTTCAAATTAAGGGAATTTCCCTCGCTTTCTTCTGATTGGTCTTTCTTAGCAATAACCAGCTGAGATATTATCTTACCTGCTCTTCTCCGTCACTGTACATGAGGAACTTTGTACCCTTCTTTGTTACTACCTATAACTTGAAAGCCACACTTCATAGTTCCCTTATTTAAAGAAATATTTTGCTAGATCTATGGTTTTTGCTAACCACCAGTCCAATTCCTCTTCTCAGCAGGTTCAAAAATTGTAGACGCTTTTGTCAGTTCACAGCCGTTCTCAGACACACATTTCACAGCTGTCTGGATTACCATCAATCAGGCCTTTGCCGCTCTGACAATGAAGCAGTGATGATGCATCTGTGTCTTTCTGCAGTGATTGTCACAGTCTCTCACTCCATTCTCTGTTCTCATTTAAAGGAGGCAAGGGTGGAGGGACATGCCCCAAACTGGTTTGTTTCCTTTATTTCTGAACATACTCATGTGGTTCTCCTTACGTCCACTTAAGTCCAAATACAAGAAAATGTACTGCTATGTCTATCAGTGCTCCATTCCTAGCCCAACACATTTTAATCTTTGTGTTGCACCCCCTTAATTATTTGACCCATTCCTTTAGTATTACTTGTTTGTATGCCGATGACACACAACTTTTTTTTGACACAGGATGGAGACACTAAGTTTCTCCTGTCCAGTATAGTAACTGCATGCCATCTATTCCTTGTTGATGGATGGATAATATTTATCTTTGCTCTAGTTCATAAAAAACTGAAATAGTATTCTTTGATACTTCTCTCAGGAATTTAAATTGGTGACCATTCAGAGTTGGGATATGCCCTCCCTATCAACAGCCTGAAATTTGGGGGGCATCATTGGCTCTAGCGTCACATGCCAGATACACATAAACAAATTCTACTCTCCAAGTTTTTTTTATTTCTCAGAGTCTTAAAAAAGTTTTACGTGTTCTTCCTCCTCATTATTGTAAACCACTGGTTTAGGCTAGCATTATAACTCAGCTGAACTATCGTATTTTCATTTCTTGGTGTGCCTAGGTATCTAATTCAAAGACCACAAATCATTCCGAATTTGGCTTTCTGCTTGATTTTGAACATCAAAAGAACTGTGATTTTTCTAGTTGTCTATGTTCTTTTCATTGGCTGCCCACAAAAAAGATGTATATTCAAAGAGCGTTGTTTTTCTCTTTTTGCACTACACCAAGTTAGAACTGTTTACAGCCTCTGCCTTTCCTCGGGTTATTATCCCTCTCATCCTCTGGACTCAATGGCAACTAATCTCATTTGTATTCCTCTCATCAAATTCACCTAATTGGGCATCAGATCTTTCACTTACTCCATGTCCAAGGCATAGAGTGCTCTTTCTTAGATTCTCAGTGATACTGTCTTTTTAAACTTTGCTTCAGCAACTAAAATTATATATATTTAGTATATAGCTGGCTTCCTTGTTCTGTTCCTAAGTGCTGCTGTGTAATCTTTCTACTAATGCCAGGACACCCTTTGGAGTAACCATGCACAGTAGAAATGGCAAAATAAATCAATCAAGCTGGTTGTGAACCATTTTTCTCTTAGACAGTACAAATTACACTTTTAAGAAGATAGGGTTTAATAAAGACATCAAAAAACGACTTTCACCATTGGATTATATTTCTGAAACTGTTTAAAAAAGTGGATTCATTTTTCATATATTTTCGTATCATAGGCAGATATGCAAAACACTAATTGTATTTACATCTAGATCTGTTAATGGCAAATCGGACCATACCTCACCGAACAATCTCTGGACCATTGATCACTGTGACTGCACACTGTTCACAATGTGGGTTATGCCAATGTTTTATATATTAGGTAGTCAGTCTTTTGGGCTTATAGGACACTCTTTTGAGTGGCATACTTAATACATCAAAATATTTGGTTTGGGCACTTGTAGCTGGCAGTCCTAAAATTGGGAATTTGTATGCACTGCAGCTCATGGAGGACAATTAACTTCCATGTAATTGATGCATTTGATGTGCCTTTACAGCAAAGTATATAGACCAATTGGGTCAAGCCCAATCTTAATATTACCATTTTAGAACCAGACTACGCACATCATGGCACTAGATCAATCGATCAATCAATCAATCAAGGCTTTTTTAAGCACAACTGCTCACCTGAAAGGGTCTCAAGGCGCTGAGGGGGCGGGGTGGGGGGGTGCAAGCAGCTTCCCGATGTTCACAGTGATTCGCTGAAGAGCCATGTCTTGCGGTCCTTCAAGAACTTGAAGAGTGTTGGTGTCTGTCAGAGGTGGAGAAGGAGGGTGTTCCATGCCCTGGCCGGGAGGTAGGAGAAGGAACGACCTCCCATTCTGGTCTTCCTGATGCGCAGCACCGTCGCAAGGGAGAGCTGGGCTGAGCAGTGGGATCTATTGGGTGCATGGAAGGAGAGGCAGTTGTTCATGTAGGCAGGTTTGGTGTTGTGGAGGGCTTTGTGGGCATGGGTGAGGATGATGCAATGCAGGGTTTGGGGTGTGATGGAGTTGATTTTGGAGAGTGGAGATAGGTCCTGGGTCTCGACGAAGGAAAAGGAGTGTTGGCAGGTGATGGGTCCGTGGGTGTTGATAGGTGAAGAAAGCTTGCAGTTGTTGTTCTTGCCAATATTGAGTGAATAGAGAGCTGAGGGGCTGTAGCGCTGGCAGTTTGGAAGACCAGGGTCTCTGGCACTGGTCACAGTCCGGTTACGGACGGTCACAGACCGTCTAGCCTTTGGCGCGCCTTCAGCGTGCCAGCGGTAAAGCCACCATTATGTAGGGGTCAGCAGGAGGGCGGGACAGCTGAGAGGTGGGGGCACGCAGGAGGGGGAAGGGTCAAGGGGGCAGCAGCGGTGGGAAAAACAATGCCGCAGAGGGGAAAAGTTAAATGAAGAGAATAATACAAGGGGGGAAGGAAAAAAGAGAAAAAGAAAAGGGAGGGGATAGAGTGGACAGAGAAAACAGGCAAAAGAAAAGCAAGAGGGGGGCAGGCTAAACAAAGAGACAGGAGAAGAGCGTGGCACAGGGCCTTGCACTCTGGTCAGCGGTGGGCGCTGGGGGCAGAGAAGTGCACTAAATGGCACTAGCATCAGGAAAAATCTCGTCCAGGAAAATATGTCTAATTTGGGACTATCACAAAGGGAAGGTGACTTTACCCCTATGATATTTGCAAGTATTTTAAAAACATAGCATCTAAAGTATTGCTTGCATTTTACCCATATTCACTATTGTTGTGTAGGAGCATTATATTAAAGCATTTTAAAAAATAGATTAAGCAAAATGACTTATTTAAAGTCATCCATTTGAAAAAATCCTCACTGGTCACCATACATCTTTCCAATGTTCTGCTAAAACATCTTTGTAAGGAGATGTCGATTCCTCAAGGTGGTGTTGCATCAAACTTGATGGGAAGAAAAAGAGGCCAGTTGATAGTAGGTGACCCAGCTGAGCTCAGACCTGAGATAATATGTCTATTATCAGAGCTTGTAAGCTGTACGCCCTTGAGAACAATTAACTTTAATGAAGAAATCGCTGAACTACAGGGTATGCCTCCTAGGAGAGCTTCCGTACTAAAACTGAACTAAAATCGACTTTCTGATGTACATTTAGACTAGGATAGTTCCTTGATAAAGCTGTGTGAAATATTCAAGACCAAATGCAACTCTTATGGTGAAGCAATAATGTCAACCTGACATTCTTAGGGCCTTGGAGGGGACTCACAGCGGCTCCTGGGTAGCCCCAAGCAGTGCCGTCCTTACACCGATGTGCCCCTTTCTTTCTGAAAATAAGGGTGAGTAGAGTGTCAGCAAAGTGGTCGGTGACTGGATTGCTGCTAGTTGTAGTGAAGAAAGAAAAAAGTGCATCTCAACAGCAGACCCATGAGATGCAATGCTCCAGCCAAATACGGACTAACCGAGATACCAGGGAGGAGCAAGGGCAGATGCGTAGTCTTTCAGGGCACCTCATTG
The DNA here is from genome assembly GCF_964204655.1 of Triturus cristatus. Taxonomy (NCBI): domain Eukaryota; kingdom Metazoa; phylum Chordata; class Amphibia; order Caudata; family Salamandridae; genus Triturus; species Triturus cristatus. The sequence goes on from NC_140584.1 coordinate 225,340,894, forward strand.
CCATCAGGCGAGCTGCGAGGGAGCTCAGCTTGCGATGTAAGAGTGGTGCAGCGGGTCCTGGCCTGGTGAAGCCACTGATTAACTGTTGGGAACGATCAGTGCCGTAACGAAACTTGAGGGGGGCCCCTGCAAAGTACATGGAGGGACCCCTGTTACTGTTAAGTGTAGCGCCAGCGCAGGGGGAAAGGCAAGGCTGCACCATATTGTTGTAAATATGGTGCAGCCTTGCGTTCCTGAAGTGGCAGCGAGAGACATTGCGCCATGACAGGCTAACGCCTTACTCCACCACTTCTGTTGTACATATCCCCCTTCGTGTCTTACGAAGCAATGTTGCAATAAGGAACTGTAGAACATATGAAACAGTGTAATGCACTTATGTTAATCACCTTATTCAAGACATGTATTACAGATTGTCAGGGTCTTGAACTGATATTGATTTAGTGACAATAATATGCGACGGGGAATTTAGGGGTCTATTAGCCTATAGAGGTTTGCCGTTCACCCACCTAGTGAGGAGGATGGGAAAGCAAACAGATGCAGAGGAGGCTGGGCTTTGACAGATGACCCGAGTCTAGTTGAGCACAGGAACAGCCGCAAAGAAGAGCCATGTTGTTGCAAGATGGTCAAGTGACTTCGCTGCTTAAGGGAATGAAACTGAGTTTACAGACCATCAGTGGGAACATTGATAACTTGACTGAACGGATGGATCAGATGAAAGAAAGGATCAACAAGGAGGACATCCAGTTGGCTGCGGCTGAAATGCGACATGGAAGACTACACGTGAAAAAATGGACCATTGCCGGCCTAAATTTCGTGATGAAATTTAATTGACGAATTTTAAGAATGAATATTTGAAACGACGTTCATGGCGCAATGCCGAGAGTAGTATCCTGAGAGTAGCAGAAACTAAAGCCAATAGCAATATGGAAATGTATAAAAAGCACCTGCTTTAATACGTATTCAAACAAGAAGTGGCCTCTTCTGGGTATGCTGTTAAGAAAGCACAAAGGTACCGAGTGCCATTTTTACTCACATATAAGCTTCCCACAAAACAACAGCAGAACCCTTTGAATACATCATTCTGTGACATTAAAGCTGTATTTTTCAAAAAAATGTCAGCGTAAGCCCAACTTAGCTTATAGGGATATTCCACTTTGAACAGGTATGATCAGGGCCATTGCAAATAGGCAACAATGGTGAACCAAATTATGAGGAATGATTGACTAATTTATGCAGCAAGAATATGCAAAGTATACATTGTTATGCAACACATTATGTGACAGCATTATCATGCTATTTTATCCTTTTAACATAAATGAATATAAAAAAGATGTTAAACGCCATGAAAAATGCAAAGGTTTTTTACGAAAGTAAAGGATATGTATTTACGGGATGTTATTGAAAATGTTTCTCACCAACAAATAATGATTTTGTCTTTATGGAAAATCAGGAACAGTATTTTAATAATACTTGACTTTCTAACTCAAGAACTAAAGTATTTCCAAGATGTGTGAGCCTCTAGGCTTGCTGTCTGGCAAGTACAGTGTGCCCACTTCCATGTCAAATATATGTGCTTCTGACGACAGGGTCTCCAGTGTGAAGAACAATTTTTTGCATAATGAAACAAAGAAGAAATCATTATATTCACCTTGTTTTGATTACATTTTTGTTAAACCTGTCAGCCTTATGGTGCTCTTCACCCAAACAGTTTGTCTTCTCCCCTCCTATTTTGTTGAATTTGTTTTTGATGGCTTAGAACTCAGTTTACCTTACGACTGCTAACCACTGCTAAAGTGCTTGTGCTCACTCCCTAAAACATGTTGATACTGGCTTACACCCAATTGGCATATTTAATGTACTTATAAGTCTGTTTTATAGTGGTACTACTTGTACCTAGGGCCTGCAAATTAAATGCTACTATTAATCCTGCAACAGGAATTGTTAGATTTGGGGGTCTCTAGTTGGCAGAGGTAGGTACCTTTGACCAAATAGGGGCCCTTGGGTCTAGTCAGGGTAAGGGGGTACACTCCTAAAATACCCCCTGCTCACTCCCTTGGTAGCTTGGCACGAGAAGACAGGCTTATCTCAGAGGCAGTGTGTAAGCATTTGTGAACACATACAGTAATATAGTGACAACACTTCAGATGGACACCACACAGGTTGTATTATAAAAAATAAGTATCTTTATATAGGCTTAACACAAGACCACAAATGACACAAATCCACAATACTGTACTTTAGAATGGTAGAAATAGCTTAGTTCTCTTTAGATGGTAAATGCGACACTTTACGTTCAATGTACCTTTGGATGCGTAATGCTATACAAAAAAAGGGTTGCAGGGAAGGTGATGCGTCGGTTCCTTACACGCAAGAACGGTGATGCATCGGTTCCATGCTTCGGGGGGGGGAGGGTGATGTGTCGGTTCCCTACTGCTGCGTTGGGGACGGTGATGCGTCGGTTCCTTACCGGAGAGAAAGTGATGCGTCAGTTCTTCACCGCATGGGGAGGTGATGCATCGGTTTCTTACTGCGCTTCTGTGGCGATGCGACTAGTCCTCTTGATGTTGCGACAATGAAGGGGTGATGTGTGCACGCACGACGGCCGTGCGGCTACTCGGTGAATCTTCTTGAGCCGCGACAGGCCCTGTGACACGCTTCTCTGGTGATGCGATGGCATCTGCTGCGATGGCGACACTCTTCTCCAGTAATGCGGGGCACTTCAGTGAGGCGATTGCGACAGCGGCAGCGGCGGCACACGAAAGTTGCTGCGGCAGCGACACGTGTCTCCGGTGATGCGACAGCATCTGCTGAGACAGTGACACTCTTCTCCGGTGATGCGAGGCGCTTCGGCGATGCGATGGCAACAGCGGCATCGCGCTTCCTCAGTGATGCGTCGACAACTGCTGCGGCGGCGACACGCTTCTTCGTCTTGAGTCGCGCTTCCAACTCCCAGCAACACGCAGTGTCTCAGAAGGCCCAGCTCAACAGCAGGCACTTCAGATTCCCAACCAGGGAACTCATGGGAGCTGGTTGGTGAAGTCCTGTATCCCTGAGACTTCAGGCAGGAGGCAAACTCTAATTCAAGCCCTTGGAGATCTTCTTACAAGTTGATGAAAGTAGCACAAAGTACTTTCTCCTTTCTTTGGCAATCAGGTAACCACTGCAGGCCAATCCTCAAACAGCACACAGCATAAGGATAGTCTCCTCCTGCAGTCTCTCTCTCTGGTTCCTCTCCTCAGCAAAGTTTTTTCTTGTTTCCCAGAAGTGACCTAAAGTCTTTGGGTCTGGGCCCCAGTATTCATACTCATATTCTCTTTGTTCTCTGGGCGGAGAGGCCTTTGCCTAGTCCAAACCAGTTCTAGTCAGTCTTGGAGCACTTTGTTTACAGGACTCCTTCTTTCCTTTGATAGCGTGGGCCAAGGACATCAGACGCACCACAGGAGGTGAAGCCAGCATTGTGGAAGGCAGGCTCAGCCCTATTCAGGTCCCAGGTGCAACTCCTCCCACCACTCTACATGCAGATCTCTCTATTCAGCCTTGTGCTGACTCACCCTGTCTCCTGGAATCCCCCAGCCCCTGTCACTCACAAACCAGATATGGAATTCACAACCTAGCAGAGGCAGGCTTGGACAGTTAGGCAAGAAAATAACTACTTTCTAAATATGGTATTTTCAAACACAGAAATTTAAAACCTACTTCACTAAAAGATGTATTTTATCATTCTGAGTTCAGGCATACTAAACTCGAATTTATACCATGTTACCTGGATCAGTTAGTATTACAAGTTGTTATAATCAAACTGACCGTTCTGGTCTATGGGGAACAGGTAGCCTTGCAATAGTGAAAAAATAAAATGGCTGTGATTCACTATTAGGACATACCACACACACCAGGGCATGTCCTACCTTTTACTTACAATGCACCCTGCCCTCGGATCTACCTTAAGAGTGTCTGATATGAAGAAAAGGGTAGGTGTAGGGACTGGCAAGTCACAGACTGCACACAGGATCTGCAATGGCAAGCCTGAGACACACTTTACAAGCTGCTTCTGTGGATGGCACAACCAGTGCTGCAAGCCCACTAGCAGCATTTGATTTACAAGCCCTGGGCACACGCAGTGCACTGTACTAGGGTCTGACAAGTAAACCAAATAAGCCAATCATGGAGTCAATAATCCATACATCATTTTTCCATAGGGAGCACTGGCACTGTGGCACTGATTAGCAGTGGCACAGTGCCCAAAGCATCTAAAACCAGCAAAAACATATGAGTCAACAGCAAAAAATGGAAGGGAGACCCACGCCAATGGTGCCAGGTCTAACAGGTATTATGTAATCCACAAAAGTAGCATTTTTAATCATGCCTCAGGTATGCCGTTGCAGCCTGTGTGCAGTTTTAAACTGCCAATTCGAATTGACAAACTAAGCCTTTGACAAGCCCAAAACACCCTTTTTCATAATATTTCACTGCTAGGGTAGGCTTTAAACAGCCTATAGGGCAGGGTGCATTGCATTCCAAAGTTGGACATATACATTAAGTTTTACATGTACTGGTAGTAAAAAAATCCCAAATTCAAACATCACCCCTGTAAGGCCTACCTCTCCCATTGGGTAACATTGGGTTACCTTATTACATTTAATAAGTGATAACGTTTGTTTGGGAGAGGGTAGAAATGGTGTGTGGTGTCTAATTGAAATTTAAAACCCTCTTTAACAGCATCACTATCCTGAAAATTTCACTTTTAGAAAGCTACAATTTTCTTTTCCTAACCATTTGGTGCCTGCAGCCTGTTCCTGGGTCACATGACTCTCTGTAATTGGCTGATGGCCCTTGTGTATTCCTCCCAGATAGCCACCCAATAGAGGGACTGGAGGTTGGCAGGATTGGCCATCCAAACAGGATGGGAGGCGGAGCTAGGCCCAGCCCAACTTGCACTTCAAAGACACTGCCTCGTCTCACCAACAAAGAACTTCACACTAGCCTATTGTGACTGCAGATAGCCTGGGACCAGGGCAGGAAAGCAGGAGAGTCCAGATACTTCTGTAAGGAGAAAACTCCAGACGTTTCTTCCACTTTAAATCTAGAACCAGGTGTTTCGGTGGCCTTCTCATTATACTATGGATTAGACAGGGCTGCCCCCTGTCGCCTCAGCTATTTGAGCTAGCGATAAAGCTACTGGCGGTACTACTGCAGCGAAGACTAACGACCTGGGGGATCTCAGTAGGGAACACTATAAATATGATCTCACTCTATGCTATTGATGCCTTGGTGTATTTGCAGGATCCTTTGCTGTGTGCTGTGTCCCCTGCTTGAAGAAGATATCCAATGGCTTGAGTAGATCTTGCCTCCTGTTTTAAAGTCTCAGAGACACAAAGACTTCACCCCCAGCTCCCCTGAACTTGCTTGCTGGGAGTTCTGAACTGCCAAGAGGTGCCTGTGACTGTCTTCGGCCTCTGGAGGTTGTTTCTGCTGTTGGGAGCTGGAAAAGCAACACAACTACAAGAAAATCGATGTATCGCTCTTCTTGCAGCAGTTTTTCCGATGCAGCACTGTAGTGCAAGAAGAATCTCCACGCATCACCGCGCCGATGCCGAAACTGATGTATCATCTGTCACCGCTGCAAAAACCAACTCATCGATGGGTCGCGGCTGAAGAAACAAATGCAGCGCTGCTAGACGCCGCCGCATTGATCACAGACACAACCCAGATTTACACGCATCGTACCTGTGCGGCAAGTTCTTCCCATGCATCACCTGCAGATCAGAATTGACGCATCGCTTTTTCCCTACAGAACTGACCAGACGCACTGCTCTCCTGCGTGCAGCAGAACTGTTGCATCACATCCTCAAGGTCTCAGGAAACAACGTATCTCTTTCTTTTTCGATGTCTCCCATCGCTGCGGCTGTTTGGCCTTGTGAATTTTGTCACAACAACAGGTGCTTTGAGAGAAATCACGCATCCATAGTGTTCTATGGACCCAGTTGCTTAAAACCTTTAAAAGTTATTTTAGTAATACTTGTATGTTGGATTTTTGTTGTTTTGGTCGTGTTGAGTTCAGATAAAGATACTTTGTTTTTCTAAACTGGAGTGGTGTCTGATGTTGGTATTATTACTGTATTACTGTGTGTTTTGAGTACAAATACTTTACACATTGCCTTTGGGATAAGTCTGTCTGCTTGTGCCAAACTACCCACGGGGTGAGCAGGGGTTATATAAAGTGTGTATCCCCCTTATCCTGACTAGAAGCATGGGTCCCTATTTGGACACAGGTTTTACCTCTGCCAACTAAAGAACCCCATTTTTAACAGACATCTAGTTATAATACTTTTCTTCGAACTCTTTAACATTAGTTGTTTTGACCACTTTGCACAGCGGGTTTCATTGTTTTGTTGTCCGCTATTTCCAGTCAGTCAGTTTGTATGTTTACCATAGAGTTAGGACTAACTCAGTTACTGGAATCTGTCCTCTATATGAGTCACCTGTCTACGCTGCGTCAGCATATGCTATGAATCTTGGGTGCCTCCACCCTCTGCTTCACTCATTTCCTTCCTTATTAAGTATGTGCGGTAACTTCCCCAAATTTGTTTTTGGTCTCATTGGGAAAAGTTCATTATATACCTCTGACTGTGTGTTGCAATAAGTCATGTCTTTGTACCATGCTTCCACTGTGGGTACTGGGTCTCTAACCTATCACATTGCTACTTGAAACTTAGCTAATTGTAAACCCATTGAGATACATGTGTGATGTGTTTTTCCAATATCTTTAGTGTATCCCAATAGGGCCATAAATGGGTCCATCTCTAACGTAATGTCTGTGATGTGTTCTAGTTCCTGAAGTATCACCTCCTAGAAGGCATACACCTCCAGGAGACATGTCTGAAGTCTGCTGTCTGTTCTGCGCATCTATGACATGCTGCTGTGTTCTGAAGCCCATATCTGTGAAGCCTCTCTGGAGTATAATGAAATGAAATGAAATGAAATAAATCTTATAATGCGCTACTAAGCCCAAAGGCATCAAGGCGCCTAACCAAGAAAAATAATACGGACCAGGGACCAAATTACGGGTATGCCTTGGTAAAGAGCCATGTCTTTAATGCCTTCCTGAACGTCAGTACAGAATGTTGAGTTTTGATTTCAGGGGGAAGGGTGTTCCACAGTTTAGGGGCTAAAGACGAAAAAGCCCTTCCTCCCCATTTAACTCTTCGAAAACGGGGCACTGACCACAGGCTTTTTCTCGAAGAGCGGAGGTTTCTGCAAGGGGCATAAGGTACCAGCAGATCCTTCACCCCCAGAGCCCCATCGCGGATAGCGCCCCATAAGTCAGGCAAAGGGTCTTAAAAGCAATCCTGGCTTGGATCGGGAGACAGTGTAGACTCTTCCTAGCAGCTGTAGCGGAAGAAAGCCTAGGGGAATCGAGCACAAATATAGCCGCCACATTCTGGGCAGTTTGCAGGCGTTGCATGAGGCCCTTATTTATGGCGGCATAGAGAGCGTTGCAATAATCAAGCCGTGAGGCGACCAGTGCAACAACAATCTGTTTACGAGCCTGCAGAGATAGATAATGTTTAATTTTCCTGAGGATCTTAATGATGCCCCAGCAAGCAGCAACCGTCCTATTTACCTGCTGAGCCATGGAAAGAGCGGGGTCGATCATAACTCCCAGGTTACGAGCCGAGTCCGTAGGTGTGGGACACGCTTCCAAAGAAAGAGGCCACCATTCAGAAGACCAAATGTCCATATTTCCACCAAAAACAAGGACCTCGGTTTTCTCTCCATTCTGCTTCAGTGAATCATCCACTGAGAAACTGCCTCCATGCAGTTCCTGAACTTGAGAGCGGAGGTACTGACCGATTGGGAGAGGGACACCATAATCTGGGTGTCATCAGCATATGATACCAACTCCATCCCGTAAGATCTTATTAACCCGGCAAGTGGGGCCACATAGATATTGAAGAGGGTCGGACTTAAAGCCGACCCCTGTGGAACCCCACATTGCACCAGTGTGGATGGAGATAGATACTCTCCCAATTTGACCCTCTGTTCCTTCTGATCGAGGAAGGAGGCAGGAAGGCTCAATGCCGAACCTTCCACCCCTATCTCACTAAGGCGAGATGTTAGAACCGAGGGAGATAGGGTATCAAAGGCGGCTGTCAGGTCTAGCAGAACCAGAAGAGTGGTGTGGCTCAGGTCGACCTCAGTGCGGATGTTGTTTAGCACTACCATGAGAGCCGACTCCGTACTGTGGCACCTCCGGAAGCCATGCTGAGACTGATCCAAAAGACCCGAAGTATCCAAGAAAGCCGCCAGATGCTGATTTAGATGAGTCTCCAGCATCTTTGCTGGTGCCGGAAGCAATGAAATGGGGTGAAAATTCTTAAGGATTTCAGGGTCTAATGGTGGCTTCTTTAAGAGGGGCTTAACCACAGCACTCTTCCACGGGGAAGGAAAAATACCCTCCTGCATCGCCCGGTTCATAATGTCCAGGAGAGGGGGCAATAGGGTTTCCCTACAATCTTTAAGAACTTTAAGAGGGCATGGGTCCAGTGGGGACCCCGACCTAGTCTTACTTAGGAGCAGTTCCAGTTGTTGTAGGGAGAGCGGCGGAAAATTAGACAGGCTAGCAGAGGAGGCCAAGGTTCCACATCATCTGGGGGATGTGACCAAAGTGTGGGGGAAGGCATTGATGCCCTTTGCAATTCAAGGGCCGAATAAATGTCGGCTATTTTAGAATGGAAGAATTGGGCGATCTTGTCACAAAGATCTTGGGAGCTAACAATAGGGTCGGGCATTTGCAGGGTGCACAAAGAGTCTACAATTCTAAAGAGTTCTCTGGGAGAGGTAAGGGCGATAGTTAAATTAGAAAAATACTCCTGCTTTACTTTGATTACCTTCGCTTTATACCCTTTGGGAAGAAGTTTGTGTTTTCCCTCTCTTGATAGTCCCAACTCGCCCGCCACAGCCTTTCCTGCTTCCTGCAGCCCTGCCTTAAGAGTTTCAGAGACTCTGAGAACCAGGGGGCCGAAGGTCTCTTCCTGGCGGAGTAGCGAAAAGAGACAGGGGCCAACAAATCCACTGCCGCGGTGATAGAACTAGTCAGTTCAAGCGCCGCCGTACTAACATCCTTCGCTGTGGCAATTGCAATATTGGAAATTAGAGGAGCAAGGGTGTCGTTGGAAATCCTCCTATAATTTCGCTTAGGTTCTTTCTTACTAGGACCGCTCAGCTTAGTATCTGCAGGAGAGGCCTGAAGTTCTAGGGGGACAGCTAAATGATCGGACCAAACCAACGGAATAGGCAAGTCTGTCGTTAACCTAAGATCATTTGAAAACACCCCATCCAGAATGTGACCCGCCTGATGGGTAGGGCTTTTAACCAACTGCTGAAGGCCACAAGCGGACAGCGAATCCAAAAGGGAGAGAGTTTCCCTAGAATCTAGGATTTCAAGATGAAAATTTAAATCTCCCAGAACCGTCAGATGAGCACAGCCAAAATAGGGTTCTAGGATATTAAACAGGGTCTGGCTGAAATTTGCTCTGGGCCCTGGTGGTCTATAAATCAGTATGCCCACAAACGGAGCAGCACGGGGAGAAATTATTGAGAAATGTAGGGCCAGAAGAGTATCTGAGGGGGCCGTTAGGGTAGTAATGCGACAGATGTGGGATATCTTATAAAGAATCCCCAGCCCTCCTCCTCTGCGTCCCACTAGGTCCATCCTGGCTAGCGCATAACCATCAGGAATGGCATCCACCAGATCAGGCCCAGAGGAATCAGAGGCCCAAGTTTCTGTAATAAAAACCCAGGTAGGCTTTCTTACAGACACAAACTCGCTAAAAGCAATATTGTTCTTCACCAGCAATCTTGCATTGATGAGAAAGCTGCTTTCATTAGCGGTAATAGAAATGGAGAGAGATTTAGTAGGAGGGCATAGATTGGAGGCACACTCTGTCGACGACGTGTAATTTCTAGAAAAACAGCAACAGCAAGAGGAATCCAAAAGAGCCTCCGGAAGGCAAGAATAGTGATACGGTAACCGTGGGTGTCTATGGGCAGTTAAGTCCTGATATGAATACGTAAAACTTACATGACTGACACCACTATGTCCATATGCCTTTCCGCCCGGCCCGTCCCACAGCCCATCCTTAGCGCAGACGGGCGCAGACGGGCTGGACTCTGGCGTGACTCCGGCTCGAGTACGGCGCGCCCGCTGCGCGCACACGCTGCGCGCTTGCATGATTGGTTTATATAGAGGTCTAGCGCGCAGCTTGACTACTAGACCGCTAACAAAAATGGCGCCCGCCAGACGTCCCTTCCTAACACCAAGATGGCGCAAAGTATCCGTTACACCGCGCTGGGGACCCGCTGAAGCCGCGGTGTGTCTGACAATTTACAATGCAGGTATGCGGAGATGAGGTGGGTTAAAAACAGGGGATAATCTGAAATAAAAAATTAAACATATACAGCAAAACGGGGTATTAAAATATCCAAGTGTGACACAAGATTCTGCAGGAATTAAAGCGCACGATGCCTAAGCGCTAAGCGTAATGTTAGTTGCCTTGTCCAAAGCTGACCCACCTGCTTCACCGCCTTAAATACAAATCTAGCGTGTCAGCCTGACTACTAAACCGCTAACCAAAATGGCACCCGCCAGACGTCCCTTCCTACCCCCAAGATGGCGCTAAGTATCCGTTACACCGCGCTGGGGACCCGCTGAAGCCGCGGTGTGTCTGACAATTTACAATGCAGGTATGCGGAGATGAGGTGGGTTAAAAACAGGGGATAATCTGAAATAAAAAATTAAACATATACAGCAAAACGGGGTATTAAAATATCCAAGTGTGACGCGAGATTCTGCAGGAATTAAAGCGCACGTTGCCTAAGCGCTAAGCGTAATGTTAGTTGCCTTGTCCAAATAAGTCCTATTGATGTATTTGAAGTGTATTAATCTGAGTTGTCCATTTTGTGATACCTTCCTAATCCTCTCACAGCAATACCTCCAGCTTCCGTCATCAATATTTATGCCCAGTTCCCTTTGCCACTCCTGTCTGTCCGTTGTGATTGGTGGCCTGCCTGCTTCTTGCACTGCAGCGTAGAGTCTGGTGACTAGCTTAATAGGCTCCTCCTCCTTTGTTATGGAGGATAGTGCAGGCATATCTGGGGGCTCTAGCTTATCGTCGCCTAGAATAGCGAGCAACTTGTATCTGACTCTAAAGAAGTGAAACCGTTTCATGATTGTTGGGGCTTTCAACTCTGCACTGAGCGTTTCCTAACTCTTTGCAGCACCAGCGATAAGCAGGTCTCCCATTCTGGACATCTTCCATTTCCTTAAAGCCATGAGTACTTCACGTTCTTGCCCGAGCTTGAGCCATACACACCATTCTAATGGAGTATGGGGTGAGTACAACAATGAGCCTGCCTGCTCCTCTAGACCCCTCCAACTTTGTGCTGTTATATAATATAGTTCGATATCTGGAGCGCTGAGCCCTCCCATGTCAGAAGGCATTGTTAGTATCCTCCACTTGGCTCTTGGTTGCTTCCTAGCCCATGCCAGTTTAATCAGAATTGACCAGAGAGGGGTGAAAAATGATTGTCCCAATAGGATCGGGATGTTCTGAAAGAAGTAAAGAAATCTGGGCAGGACTACTATCATCATGATGGCAATGCATCCGACTAAGGAGAGTGGGAGTTTTATCCAGAGGTTGACATCTTCTTAAAGTTTATTTAGAGCTTTTACATAGTTATCTCTAATGACCACTCTGGGGTCCATGTGTATTTGTATCCCAGGTACCTGACCGAGTCAGTAGCCCAGTTCAGAGGGAACTCGAGAGGTACTGGCAGCATTGCGGGATTTTGCAGGAACACTACAGCTTTTCCCTAGTTGATGCGGAGGCCTGAGAGGGTTCCATATTTCACCACCTCAATACAAGGGCAAGATTTTCTTCAGGGTCTCGTATATATATTAGCATGTCATCTGCGTATGTGGAGATGATGAAGTTGCAGTCAGGGAAGTGAATGCCTCTGTGACTGTGGTACTCGCGTATAGACCATGCTAGTGGTTCCCCTCTCAAGGCGTACAATACTGGTGACAAGGTGCATCCCTGCCTGGTGCCCCTGATTATCTGTAGCTGTGGTGAAACTGTGTTACCAATTCGTACTCTGGCCCCGGGTTTCCTATAGAGAGTGTCTACTAAGGCCAAAAATACCTCTTCAACCCCTATGTGCCGGAGAACCATGCGCATATAGGATCTTAGGCTTGATTTGTTGCATAGTTGCAAAAATAGTGAGGAGATTGGATATGATGCTCCGGCACAGGACAAACCCGGACTGCTTGCGTCTGATCACTCCTGGTAACAATGGTGCGAGCCTGTCGGCCACAATCTTGGCATACAATTTAGTGTCTACGTTCAATAGGGAAAGAGGCCTGTATGAGGCGCAATCTGTTGGATCTTTGCCCAGTTTTAATAGAGTGACAATCATAGCTTCACACATCGTAGGGGGCATTGTGCCTGCCTCCACCATTTCCTCGAAGAGGGTGATCAGGTGTGCTATTAAGAGATCTTGACACACCTTATAAAAGGCAACCATGAGGCCATCCGATCCCAGGGCCCTACCGACTTGCATGCTAGTTAATGCTTTTTTAATTCATCCGAGGAATTTGTCTGAGGTCAGAGGGGCCATCAGGTGCTCCCTATGTTCATTTGTGAGCCACGTCATGGCAATATGCTCCAGATAATCTGACGTTACTGTATCATCTGGGGCAATTTTTGAGCTGTGTAGATCTGCATATTAACTCTGGAACCTTCCAGCTATGCGAGCCTCATCTTTTACCTCCTCTCCTTGCTCATCCAATATGGTCATGTTCCTGCTTAGATCATGCCTGCGTTGCATAAGTGCTGCAGGGTCACCCGGGTCATTCACCTTCAGCGTAACCAAGGGCTGCAGCATATTTGCCCATATGGATCACCTCGCTGTTGGCTGTCTATTGAAACTCAGTTATTTTAGTTCTACGCTCCCCCAGCAAGTGGTTATCAACTGTGTCCTGCTGTCCATTAGTTCCTTTTGTAGAAGAGTAAGCCTACTTCTTATAGATTGTAAGACCCCTGAATGTTTAGAGATTGTAATGCCTCTGAGGAAGACTTTAAATGTCTCCCAAACCATGTCACAACTCTCTACCAACCCCATATTGTGAGGGAAGAAGTCTTCTATAGCTGACACCAATCCTGTTTTGGATGCTTGGTCTAGAATAAAATAGGGGGGATTGCCAGGTAAACAGGGGAGGCCTTTGTCCCCCCATTTCCATGTCGAGTACTATGGGTGAGTGGTCACAGTAAGTGCGCAGCAGTGGTTCGCATCTCCAAACACTTGTTGCTAAGTCTTTGGATATTAACCGGTAATCTATCCAGGTGTGAGTGTCATGCATTGCTGAGTAGTGAGTGTACCCGGTCTCCTGCGGGTTGCGCTGCCACCAAATATCGACTAGGCCGAGTGCCTCCATCATGTTCTTTATGGCTTGGGCCGCTGTGGATACCCTTTGCTCCACCTCGTCTAGCCTTTTGGCATGCTTGTCCAAACGTTCTGACATTAGGTCTATTCTAAACGTTAATGCGTCGATCTCTCCGTCAATCTTTGTTAGGTTTTTTGCATGGCTGGAAGTATGTGTTTTGAATAAAGGTCGGTGGCAGGCTCTGAGGTCTAGTGTTCCAGGACCGCTGATTGCACTTCAGTGTCTCTTTATCTGGGGGTTTTACGAGCCCCAAATTGCATCTTATCAGATTAGCCCTCTGCAATCAGTGTACGCTCCTAAATACAGGACCCAACACCCACAACCGTGCAGTGACAGGACAGATTCAGAGTATTCCAGGGTGGGGCTTAATATTCTGTAGCATACAGCCTGCTGCAATGCTGGGGGCAATGTGTGTACCTGCCAGTTCGAGCTACCTTCCCATGATCAAGGTATGCCTTCCAGTTCAATATAGTGAGTGAATCTAGGGGAGACTCTAGTGTCTTCCTCTCCTAAGGATGTCGCCCAGTTGCTTTCTGCCCCCAAAGAAAGGTGTGTAGCGGGCTCAATTCCTGGTATTCCTACCTGTTTTCATTGCTGTTAGAGTTCTCATGGGGTGCAGTGCAGTGATTGGGGCATGTCCCAGGGGTCTCCCGCTTCCAAAGCCGAAGTGGAGTCCACCCTGCCATCTTGACTCATCAACGTCTGTTGAAAAGTGGGAAGTTTCACTGTGTCTGCATCACCCACTGCATCTTGCTTCAATGGAGTTTCAGCAGGCAAGCTCGGCCAGACCCCACATCGTTAGTGTACCACGCAGCCGCGGTTGGTAGTGGGAGTAGCTGCCGGGCGGTGACGTGGGGACAGGGAGGGGCAGGGTGGGGGATAGTAAACTATGGATTACGGAGGTTTACAGGTAAGTAATTTTGTTGCGTGCACTGCATCACATTTGGGGATGCAGTGCGCGCAACGAAATTCGTTTTTTTTTATTTGAAAGCCTTTTACTTCCTCACTCCCTTACACTTGAGCACCCTCCTCCTACGCACGTTCCCTCTGGAGCAACCTTCTATCTTCAGCAATTAAAAAACAGTCAACTAAGTTTCCAATTTGCACACCAATTGCAAAATGAATACAATGCATGGTGATTTGTGAGTATGTTTTGTTGCACTTTCTTTGGCCTATTTCTTGAGTAATGTATTCAATACTATGAGCAGTTTTTTTACACTGTGCTTAGAAATGCTCACAAATTTTGTTATTGATCGGACCTTACAGGAAATTGATTGATGTCTTTTCAAATGAAGGTCTAGGACCACTGTCTTTTGTATCATATTCTACCCAGGTCCATGACCAGTATTTTGGGTTACCCCATCTTTGTAATGGTGCCATTTTAAATGGGCTGTTGGGCACGCATTATGCATAGTACTGCAAAACAAATTACAGAGTTGAATGTCGTGTTCCACGAAATAATGTCAGCCTTACCGAACACAGTTCTGTCACATACGGCATGCAAAAACAAAGAACCTAATTTATGAAAAATGTAGCAACACTGCATGAAAACAACGATGGAACACTTTTCAGTGCGCCCTCCTTGCGACACCATGGATGCGCCATATTTACTGTACGGCGCTCAATTTCGCAAGGATTTACAGATACGTCAGTAATCCTGATGTATCTGTAGGTGCAAAAGTGGCACATTGCTGGGGTGTGTCTGAAAACAGATGCAACTCAAGCAATGTGTCCTTTCATATGGGGCAAACCCCATGTGAAAGGTCCTGCATCAGTCTTACGTCTGCTGTGGGACAGGCACAAGATTTTGACGCAGTGGCATCCTAGAAGTGTTGCAGTGAATTCTCATAGATTTCACTGCTACACTTCTATGAGCCTTTTCTGCCGGGGAACGCCCACCCTGCATACATTATACCTGATGCAGGTATAATGTAGCCCAAGGCTTTACAAAGTGACACAGTTGCTTAGATGTGTAACTCTGTAAATATGGCGCAAGCTGGCACATTTTTTATGCCGTTGCACAGTCACAAAAAGTTACGCAGCGGCGGCACAAATGGCTCATAAATAAGCCCCTCAGTTACTGAGCTAGAAGAAAGGTGAAGTATAATGGCCAATGTGCACCAGCACACAGGTGGAGAACGAATATATGACTTCTTTCTAAAATAGATTTTATGCTCAGATGTCTACAAAAATAATTCATTCTATCAAGCCATGGGAACTAAAATATACAGCTAAAACAGCAATTAGTACACAATCGTTGAGGGGGGTTTGACACCAGTAAATTCATCATACTATAACTTTACAATTATTCACATTCTCATCAACTATCATGATATGACGCATCTGAAATTTGCACTCTAGCCTAATATTCGTGCGCAAAGAGATTAAAGTTGCAAAGCTATCTCCTTTTTCTATAGGTAGGGTAAGAGGCAGTTGCAGCACGCACCTTCCAGTATTTATTAGAAGAGGACGGATTGGCAGGGGTTAAAATGCAGGCATTTGCGAGATGAAAATCGCAGTCATTGCATGATTGCGCAGCACCCATTCAGAAGGTAGGGTTTGAGATCAACGAGGCAGAAACCTGGAGGCGCCTACACGGGATATAGTCCAGCTCGAAACGCTAACAATACCCACATTCACCTACTGCAGAGCAATTTTAATAATAAACTACTTTCTCTGACTCTGCGTAGATTTTGATTCATTCAAGAACCACCACGACCTTTGGAGTCTTGAAAGTGATCACAATGGCTAATCTTAACAACGCACCAGTAGAAATGATCTGCCATCAGCCTAAAGCCTCCAACAGGCCTAGTGAAATCAAAAAACTCTGAAAAGCAGTGAAAAGTGAGAAGGTGCCTGAAAGGATTAACAGATGAAGCATTTTAGTAAGAAAAAAAGCTAATAAAGTACATCAAGGTCAAACTGATAAAAGACTCAACATCATTGAAACATAGTCCCCAATTATATTATATTTAATTATATATTGAAATATATTCCCCAATTTGAAGATGTAGTTAGAGCAGTTGACCTGTGGCTCTCCAAGACCCACTGCGCTAAGCAAGTAAGCAGGATAAATAAAAAAGGACGACTGCGCGTGGGCTGTTTTGACAAGGAATATTTTCGTATAAAATGGTCTAAACCTAGGGGCATATCAGCAAGGGCCGGCGATAATTATCGCTCAGCGCTCTTAGCGTGAGGATAATTATCCCCGGCCAACTCTGAATTTTATCACGGAGATAGCGTGCTATTAGCAACGCTTATCTCCAAAGAGATAAAATTCAGAGCGCAAGCTGCCAATTGTGAGATTATCGCTGGAAATACAGCGATAATCCCACAAGGTTTGGCGATAGCTTGCTGATAGGGATAGACATACTTAGCCATGATATCCACCTTACATAGGATATCATGGCTAAGTCAGAAAAATACCAGACGTAAAAAAGCAGCGTTAACCGCGGTTAGCGCTGCTTTTTTTATCTCTAACAGGGTTAGCGATATCCTTGATAATAGGAGAAATGTCGCTTAGCGACATTTCTCCTATTATTTTACTCTGGAACGCCCCCTTTGCATCTCATTAGAGATGCAAGGGGAAACGTAGATTAAAAGGGTGCTAACATGCAAATTTGTATGTTAGCACCCTGTTCTTGATAGGATGCTAGTTTTATCTCTGCTTTTTTGGCTTTTAGAGCCAAAAAAGCAGAGATAAAGCACTTGTTGATATGCCCCCAAGTACTTAGGGGCATATCATCAAGGGCTTTATCTCCGCTTTTCTGGCTTTAAAAGCCAGAAAAGCAGAGATAAAACCAACGCCCTATCAGCAAGAGGGTGCTAACATGTGTATTTGCATGTTAGCACCCTTTTAAACTACGCCTACCTTTGTATCTCTAATGAGATGCAAAGTGGGCGTTCCTGACATACACTACATCTCAGGAGAGCAATAACGCGTCTTTGCGCTATCAGCAAGGATGCCCTTGCATTTTAGCAGACGTTAGTTTTTGGAGAAAACTGCTGGGAAACCAGCGATGTTCCCTGCAAAATGGCGATAACATCGCTATCGCTGGAATTTTTATCGCCCTGGAGCATCACGTTGATGATAACGCACTACCAGGGCGATAAAAAGCAGAGATAGCCAGCGATAAGAAAATTATCGCTAAGCACGGCCAGAGATAATTATCGCTGGCTGTTGCTGATATGGCCCTTAATAAGCATATGGGCCCCACAAAAGTCTTGAGATAGAAATCAGGATATAAACCATCATCATTTCAAATATGTAACAGGTCCTGGAAATGTCGTCACAAGGCAGGGGAGAGGATGTGGCCTAGCGGCTATAGCGGTCGACCTAGAAGTAGGGAAACCGGGTTGGAGTCGCAGCAGGGGCACTCAACATACTGTGATCCTTGGCACATCACTTAATCTCCCCGCGCCTAAAAAAATGAATGGGTCAGTCTGTAATGCAAATAATGCTCATTTAAAGCGCGCTGATACCTTCGGGTCAAGTTTGCGCTATATAGAGCTATTACAGCAGTCACAAATCTACTACCACACCAAGATACTCCCTCCGAAAGAGATTAGTATACAAAAAAAACCTGTATCCAAGAGATGAAACGTGATGTAAACTAAAAATACACCAACATTAGCTACCAGCCCAGTAACAAACTATTATGTAGTGATGGTAGTGGTTCTAAACATCTACCATAAATTGCCATTCTTTAAAAAGGATTACACAAATAAAGAGGTGCCCATAGCTTGCCTTTAACTTCTAAGAGCTAATATTTCTGAATCTGCTGCAGGAACGCACATTTATCACTGTAGTCAGTGCACAAGGGTACAGTGGAAGTATAACTAAAGATATTATCCAGGAAATGTCGCACGTAGTAATAGAAGAAAGACAATGGCGACAGTGTTTGTCATCTGATACAGTAACATGTTCATCTGCTTATTGTACTATAGCCTAGCATGGCCTTAAAGTTAATCTGTGTCATATGAACATTTCGTCCTAAGAAGGGTATTTAAAGAGGTATTTCAAATAAATATAACGGTAAGACTTTTTCAGTTTCCAGCTCCAAATGGCACAAGGCATATGCAGTTCATATTAGTTTGGAAAGTACATTTGTTTACAAGATGTGTATTTTCACTGTATATGGCCTTATGATTAACGATGGTAAAGTAATTTTTTTTTAAACAATGATGCAGGGATTTGACAGATGCCCCCACAGCCCCAATTGTGCGGGGGGGGGCAGGGTTTCTTGTTTTGGAGGGGGGCCCTCACCATCTAAGCCATGCGAATGCATGCCTTGCAGAATGCGTGCAATGGCATGGAATAAAAAATATTTAAGCGCACAGGAAAGCCATTCTGCTTTACCGAGCAAGCCCCTGAAGAGTAGAAGGGCACAACTGTCCAGGGGACCACCATTGAGACCATTCTGCAGGGGGGGAATCATTTTGCGATATGCCACTGAAATGATGTACATGTTACAGAACATTGCAATATTTTTTTTAGTTAAGCAATAAAACATAATTAATATGCTGTATCTAGTGTTTTCCTAAATGTGTTGTCCGGCTTGAGAAGTAAGTGGCATATTTATGAGAGGTTTGTGTCATGCTTGCACCATGCAACGTGGTTCAAGCATGACACAAACCTCTATAGTATATTTAGGAAACCACATAAAGCCACGTTGCCTGTCTCTGCCTGTCTTCATACATCTGGAGTAAAGCATTGCAGCAAAAATCACTGCTTTGCCTTACTCTGCCCCGGGGAGGAGTTCCACGCAACTCCCATGGGTTTTGACACAATCCCAGATGTGTGAGGACTTCTAAAAATGGGAATGCCCCGAAATCATACGCTTTCCGAAAGGATAGGCGTAACAAGGAGAAATATCTTTATTTCTCCTTGTTTTTCCTCTTTCTATGTGTGCTACATTCTGCACCACCACAGAAAGAGACAAACACCTCTCATTATTGTTTTTGAGCAGGAAGGTCTTCCTGCGAGGTGAAAGGATGCAAGGGTGCCTGCATTGGCGTTAGGTTGCCAAAACAGTGCCAGTGCAAGGGAAGAGGACAGGAATGTGCCATTTTAGATAAAATAGCGCATTCTTGCCCTTTCCCTGTGACACAGGGGCAGTGCAGGAAGTATTTCATATAGAGTTTCACATAGCCTTCCAGAAAATTGTTATCGTTTTTAAAATGATGTTGGTGTTGAACGTGGGGTTGATAGGATGAGAGATCAGCTCAAGCAATAGGTTGCCTATGGTGAGCTCTTTGGAGAATCAGAAGGTTTGTTAGGATGCTGAGCATGGAGTTAGGTATGATAAATGTGTTAGTCTAGTCCAGGAGTATCAGTGGTTTCCAGTAGATTGTTGGTGATATTGAAAAGACAAGGTCGGGGATGGGGTGTTTGGAAAGTGACACGCTGTATCATGTTGAGTGCATCAATGAAGTTGTAGAGAGTGCCTCCTGTTTATTTTTTTTTAGCTTGTGTTGTCTGGGACTGTGAGGTTGAGATCACCAAAGAGAGTTGTTCGCGTGGGCATGTCGGATAGACAAGCTGATTAAGACATCTGAGAATTCATTTGTGAAGTGCTTGTTATGCCCAGGAGGCCTGTTGATGAGATGGGACGTGATGGTTTATTTATTTATTTATTTATTTATTTATTTTTGACATTTGTTAAGCGCGAACGAATACCCGTAGGCGTCTCGGCGCTAGAGACTAGGAAATGACATTCCGGCGGCTCCATTGAAATGAATATTACTTGCTTGCCTAGGGTGAAGGACTGGGAGGATTTATGGATGACAGCTTGGTCTCCTCCCTTGTTAAGTGCACAGTCCACACGATAGATGTGGAATGAAGGATATCTAGGATATGCTACAATGTGGGTGTGAACCATGTTTCTTTGATAAAGAGAGTGCAGAGCTTGTGATAGGTGATGAGGTCTGTGATTTCTGGTGAGTGGACTACCGTAGGACGAGAGTTGATGAGAATGAGTTGAAATCTGCACCATTTCCTGGGCATATGTCATTCGTAGGGCTTCTTGTGGTAGTACACTGTTTATATGTGATTCATCAACTAGGGGTCACAGTAGACAGCATATGCCACCCCAGTCTTGCCTTTTGCTATGCAAAACACTGGCCTTCCAACCCTTGATCACCATAAGCCATGTTTAGCTTCTGTAGTTTCACTCCTCTCCCTTGCTTTAACACCTGGCACAGCAGAGCACTGACTTCCGTCATGCCATCAATTTCGAAAGTAGTAAAATGCATTTCAGGCATAGTTACATTGAGTCTTAACATTTACGTTTCATTACTGCTCTTGTCTAATTTGAACCTTACATTTTTAATTCCCCCTAGCGTACACGTCCTGTATGTACTTAATTGATAAAGCATCACTTCTTAAAACTCAATAATATGTCTGTGAATTTTACCAGGACTCACTTAGCAAGATATACTGTTCTCTATATTATTTTTCAAACAGATGCATTTGTGTGCATTGCACGGTTAAATGTTTGGATGAGCTTAATTAAAAGCTACTTGAACACTAATCTGCAGAATTACTTAATTGCATGTTTTTCCAGTTGTTTAAGATTGCCAAAATATCATATGAGACAAAAAAGCAAAGCTAAACAACGCCTTTAAAATTGCCAAAGGCAATCATTTAGGGAAAATCGAAACCAGTTTGTAATGGAAATATAGTAATGATAAGCCGTAGCTAGAGTGAAACAACAGTTTGAAGGCACTAATTACAATTTACCTTATTATGTATACATGGCAGAGAACGGCAGCTATTTCTCAAATATTAGGAACGTGAGGATTATTATGGAAAGAACCATTTAATTGATTTCGGGACTCAGAAAATCAACAGTCTTAATGAGGAAAAGTAACCCTTACATGATAAAATACTGAGTGAGGATTTTATGAGAATTCACAACAAATTCCCATAGTGCATGGAATTAGAATCGCTTTACAGTGTAAGGGTTTACTCCAAATGCTGTGAAATAAAAAATAGCTTTCATCTCTAGTGTCTTTCATTAGGAACAAAAATGGTCATATTATTATTACTCAATCATCATCTTTGTCAAATATAATTTCCTGATTTTTCACGGGTTACATGGAAAAACTCCATGTCACCTAGTGTGTATATTATTCTTTTCAGAAAAAAATAGCATATTTTCCAAGGTAAATCCCACACTTTGTCCTTTAAAAGACAGCTATTGGGCATGCAATGATCTTTCAACCCATTAATCACTTGTCAGTATAAATTCCACCCCCCACCCCAATGGTGGGTTGGGTAGCCAGCTGGCATGGGTGTGAGGATACAGGACAGTTTAGCAAAGTGGGTTTCGCATGCTCATGCAGCATCACTGGTGTCAATCGCAAATCTTTGTTACTGGAATAAATATGTGATTGAAAACACCGTCTATCTTGAAATGGCCATTATTCTAAGCCCCTTTTTAGGTCGAGCATTCGAGACCTCTTGTATATATTTTAGTATATACTTATATGTGTATGTACTTAGTGGGCTCTGGAGATCAGCCCTAAGACTTGTCTGCTTCCGCTTAGGGACTTTTTTACGTTCAACTGTCTCTATTAAACTGTCTTGATAGAAAACGGCCAGCAGAAGTAAGTAAAATACCAGAATTGCTTTCTGCTTGGGGACTTTCTTTTTTTAATTTTTCTGGCAACTGCCTCTATTTAACTTTCTTGATAGAAAACGACCAGAAGAGGTCAGTAAAATACCAGAATCACTTCAGCATTCTCTAGATTCCAGTCCAGTTTTTTTAACGTGCGTTTTCAGTGATCTGACCACCGAAGGCCCTGTTTTTATATTAAAAACAGAGGTTTGGAATATACCATTTGCCCCTGAAAGGCAATGTTTCTCTCCATGTGTTCCCATACCTGATGTGTCAGGCCGTTTGGTGCCTATTTTTCCTCCATGTTAAAGAACAGTAGATGTTTCAGCATCCAGGCTAATAAGCTGCATAGCTAAATACATATGAGGTCCCAATGGCAAGACCGATTGCATTGCAAATGCTTGTTGTGATTTGGGGTTAAATTTCACCCCTTTGCTAAGAGATTATGCAGGGACTGACGTTCAGTGTTGTGCGATAATTATCACACACCAGATGTTTTGCCATGATAGAATTCATTAGGTCAAACTAGCAAAAAGTTATTGAGGGAAGAAGCCAAAAAAGAGGAAAAGCATACAAGATTTTATACATTAAATACTCATAAATATGTATACCTCATTTATTTTCAATGCAAAAAGTTGTCGTAGAGGAGTTATAATGATTCGAATAAGGCCTTGGTAGATGGTGAACAAATCCTTCATTAGTTTGGAAGTTAAATGTCAAATGTGGACTGTAGTATATATTTACAGCACCCATTTACTTCACAGAGTGCCATTGTGCTCTGGATGGGCTGCACCTTCAAGGTCCTGCAGTGCTAGATGGCAATGTCTGTGCCATGTGGAAAATCCTACTTTTATGTACTAAGTCAACCTTAAGATGTGCTTTGTAAACCAACAGGGCGTGGTCAACAAGTTATATAAGAGAGCATACTATATGTTGGGAAAAGTATGTTCACATGATGAACAGTTTCTGAAAGCTAATTTCACTATGTAGTTAAAGCAGAACTTCTCATGAGCAGACCTAGTTGGGAATAAATCCTATCTTGGGTTGGAAAAGAGCTAAAGCAATCAATAAAAATATTTTTTACTTGAGTGTAAAATCTATTTCGTAGAGAAAGTATTTTTTTCATTAACTTTAAAGGTACAGTAACTTTATTAAACTGTGCTTTGTGGTGCCTGAGAGTAAGCTGGCTTGGTACCGACTTTCCTCATAGTCCAGCTTCAAATACTGAGGGCCACATTTACAAGATGCATCAGCATTTATGTGTCAGCTTTCTTGTGCCTGCGCCAAATGTCCTTACAACAACATTGATGCACTGTATTTACAATACAGGGCTCCATGGCGCAAGGATTAACAGATGCGTCAGAAATCCTGACGCAATTGCTGGCGCAAAAGTAATGCATTGCTGGAGTTAGTTGTAAAACTGATGCAACTCCAGCAATGCATCAGAACACATAAGCGAGTCCCATCGTAAAAAGCCCTGTGTCATTCCTTATGCCTGGCCTGAGCAGGCATAGGGCCTGAATATATATCCCTGCCTTACTGTTAACAACCCTCCTCCAGGAAGACAATGGCTTGGCCTGTACCATCAGGAAGGTTGGACTGATGTTAACAGTGACCACTTGGCATAGATTAGACATCGGGAGTGGGACAGGAACAGCTGGCCAAAAAGTCCAGCTTTTATGGTTCTTCTTTTGAAGTGGAAATTTCAGCTGCCTAAGCCATTCGTGTCCAGGACATTTTCAATTGATAGGCCAGTAGCCTAATCAAATGCCAAATCACATGCAGGGAAGGTTTGGGACAGATTGTCAGATATTGGCTTGGATTGCTAATAACAAACTTTTTTAAATTTTTTTTTATTGCTTTTCCTCCAATTATATTTTCTTTCGTTAGTAATTACATTATTTTCATGACATTTCTAATCCATATTTTCCACATTAAGTTAGTTATGAAAATTCCCAACTAATATAGGGGCATATTATCAAGCCAGGCGATAAAATTATCGCCGCTTTAGCGGCAGAAGACTTCCGCTAAAACGGTGATAATGGGCTTTATAATATGCTCTATGGAATTCCAATTGAAGCCCAGGTTAAACGTCCTTCACATCTAACATGGGCTTCAATTGGAATTCCATAGAGCATATTATCAAGCCCATTATCGCCGTTTTAGCGGCAGTTTTCTGCCGCTAAAGCGGCGATAATTTTATCACCTGGCTTGATAATATGCCCCAAAATTGCCTATTATGTGAGAGAGTTGTTTTCTGGGGAGGCTTGAAATGTGGCAGCCTTGTTCCCTGTAGCCAACCAAATGTCTATTTTCCAAATGTTAGTAGCCCACTGTGAGGGGTGTAAGATGTCTGTCCATTCCCCTTTCTCCTCAAATACCTGGCTATATACATAAATCAAAAGGATAAAGAACTCAAAATTTCAGCTGTGCCAGCAAACCTATTCCAGCAAAACAGGAAGACCCACTGTTGAGTTCAAGCCACTAAGAGACAGAGCCCTAATTTTCCAGTTACACACTCATACTCCATTAGAGACATCCGAAGATATTGAAGAATTTTCGTTATGATCAGGAAAGGTGTCATCTTTTTCCAGTGTGGCTTATAAAATCTCCGAAATGCAAAGGGGAATATTGATCAGTACAAACGTTTATGTAAATAATGCATGATGAAGTTTGCATCCCTGAGAAAGGGCACTCTGCGCTTATAACCCGCTTAAAAGGAAGAAGGTTAACACAGACAACTGGAAAAATAATATTCATGGTAGAGGTAGAACTCATGTTCACTCTGCGAATACATTATTAAGGGATAATGATAGCTGCAGTGGATCATAGTATAATGTTTTTTACATGATATCCGTTTGCTAAATGACTTGCCCAGTATGACCCAATCCAACACCATGAGTTAATAATACCAGGATGAACATAGCTAGCATTAGCAGCTAATGCATCAGTTACGAGAAACTTTATGAAAAGGTTATAGCACTCTACGGCAGTGATTCCTAATCGTTTAACCCCCCCACAGAATCATTATTGGATTCGGACTGACACTGAGCTATTACTGGAAGCCCACCTCAGCATTTTCAATGATTTGAACACAAAACAATACACAAAAATTACAGTAGTAAGCATCCATGAAACAAAAAAACAACAGAAGAATTATCTTATTTCATTAACACACAATTCTTTTAATTAGTCACAATTTGAATTTTAATGGAAATGTTGTAACTTTTCTAAATTGAGGTCACTCATTTGCCCATACTATGCACATGTGCTGTTCCTACGAATCCATCCAAGGATACTACATACTATTAATTTCAAATTCCTTCAAATTTATGGAGTGTTTTAACATTTTCAATTTTACATGTTGCTTCCCTGTTTGTATTAATTTATTGATCTGTTAATATTATTTAATTGTCTAAGTAGTCGCAGACAGCCTGAGTAGGCTTTGTGAACTATCAAAGGTCGTAGAGGTGACAATAGGACATTGCCATGCTCAGCAAGATGAGATTCCCTCTTGAATAGTTGGAATAGTACATTAGTTAGATCACAAGATAAGCACAGAATCAAGACCATGTACCTACTTCTCTTAATATGTACACTAACACAACAATGGACTACATACAGAAGTGTTCTTCCTTATTTAATCATATTTCTCAAACTGCATAAGCTAATTTCAACAGGAACATGGGACATATTCCTATAGTTCTTTTTTTCTAGCTAATTTTCATTGGCATTTCAGCAGACTACAATGGTACAGGAGATACATCAGCAATGCACAGCATACAATGTACAGTGACACCTCATAGTTTGACAATTGTAACAACTTGAAGGTCAGATCATCTACAGTTTGACATACTCGTATCACTATAGCTAATATAACCAGATACAATGAAATAAACATATAATCAAACACAATTTAGATGAAAGTGATACTCCACCCCGACACTCTGATTCAGTACCATTGCGTGCAGTACCCCATCCACTTGCTTCATTGTCAGGGTGGTGATGAAAAGAGTCCTCATCACATCAACAGAACGCCCAGCCCACATCCGAGAACAGATCGTTCGGTCACCATGTTTGTGTGCCTTCAGTACCAGGAGGTTCACCCTCCATCATTTCTCGTGCAGCTAGGGAGGCGTCGGTGTCGTCCGTGGTCCAGTCGTGAACCATGGCCCCCCCATGCAACTAAATCATCAGCCAGTCTATGGTCACATCTCACCTCTTTCAAATAGGTTTCTTCCACCCTAGGACATTCCGTTAGCTCTCTCATCCATTCAGCTGACAAGGGGGATCTAGGACTTAGCCACCTAATGGCTATGCATTGCCATGTGAAATGTGATAACAGCATACTGAATTGAATGATTTTTCCCATATCTAAAAAGACTAGAGCATAATGATCCTGATCTAAACAAGGCACGTGAAGTGTGTGTGGCAATCGTTGCAGCTTGCAGAGGGTGTTTCTGCAGGGGATGAATCCCAACTGATCCGGTTGGATCAACTTCGGAAGAAACAGGAATAGACTCTTTGCAAGGATTTGTCAGAGTGTAATTTCATCTATGTACAGAAGTGCCAAGGGGCAATATGCGGTAGCGTCCATTGGGGCCCTTCTAGGTTTAGTTATCAGCACTACCAGGGCCTGTTTTATGGAGGTCGGGACTATACCCTGTGTGAAGTCCTCCAAGGTCTCTGATAACAGTTTGTTGGCCATTGTCTCTAGGGAATGCTCTGTATAGGTATGCAGGCACACCATCCTCTTCTGGGGCTTTCGCCATTTTAAGGAAGTTGATAGCTTGCATTATTTCCTGTTTGGTCACAGGGTCCTCAAGGTTCTCCCTTTCAGGGAACTCTACCATGTAAGTGGAAGCGTATCCAGCTAGGTGTCCACCACTTGGTCTGGGGACCCACAAAGTGAAGTGTTTACCTGTCATTGGTGTGCAGTCAGTATCTCGTTGATTGCTGGTTGAGCATGTACCTCTGTTCCTGACTGATGCCCAGTATGGGTTCAGAGCATCGTTCTTGCTTGAATATTCTGGATAATAAATGGCCCATCCCGTCCCCTTCAATGTGGAGTCTGTGTCTATCTGAGCGGCATATATATTTTTCAAGGAGATCACATGAGAAGTAAAGCTGTTTTTTAGCCTAACCCCACTTGGTGTGTTTTGCTTGTTTGTGCGGAGATTTCCTTTCCAAGGTTTCCACTGTTTCTTCCTGCAACATCAGTTTCCATTCTAGTTTCTGAAGAATGCCCATAGTTGTAGCTATTTTGACATTTGTGAGCACCACCTTCATGGCGTCCCACTCCATCGCTCTATGCTGGATACTCTCCCAATTATGTCCGTTAGTGTCTCTGCTATTGTTTCCCGATAGATTGGGTCTGAGAGGGCCTGTGAGGGTCTGTGAGGGTCTTGGGTCTCATGCGCCATAATTGGACTCGGGGGCAGGCATCTTATCAAAGAGTATCCTGTTATAGTTCTTGTTATGAAATTGAAAAGTAACATCAATAGTGCGACTGAGCTCTAGGCATGAAGTGCAGACCTCCTGACCATACGGCAAAGTTATGTGGCTACTTCACAGGATGAGAAATTACTAAAATTGGTCAACATTATATCCCAAGTGGAAGGGACACCCTTAAACAATAGCTCCAGGGCATCAGTTATCCATAAAGAATGAGGCCAAGGGAAACATTAACAAAAGAAACAGGAAAAAAGATTATTAGAAATGATAATTCTAAAACTAAAGTTAGACCCTATAGCAGGAAGACAACCTTCCATTATAAAATGGACACAAGAGGGATATCACATAACCCCTTAGCTCCTGAGCTACCATATTTTCTGATTTTAGGTCCACTTCGTGCTTAAGCATTCTTACCTTTTTACCATGCCATATTTATGTCCTTATTCTCACAACTTAGGTATTATAAATGTTTGTAGGTTTAGTGGATTCCCCTGTAGGGTAGTGAAAAAATATCTAATTTATATATTTAACTGGAAAAAGGACTGTGCAAGAAAGCATGTTTGGCATGGCATCAACAGAAGGTCTGCTTTTCTAAGAATACTTTCTTCTTAGCTTTCTAGGACAAGCAGACGTGTAAAACAATATTATTTTTACAATAGTTTCTGCATTTTTCCAAGTAGAAGTTGAAATTACCGATTTTGTGTTGCTTTGACAATTTTGCAGTTTATGGTATAAAGAAGCGCGAAACCCATATGTGAATCTAGAAAGATATACATTTCGGAAGTTTAGCCAAAATCCCAAATTTAACAGTGAGAATTAGTGTAAATCACTCATCGCTTTCCCAAACAAACTAATTATTGAATTAAGAAATAATTAAAAGAAGTTGCAAATAAAAGAAATAGGTGACGTCATTTTTATCTGCTATTCTGTTTCCTGAATAGATGATTTATAAAAGTTATATACCGTTAGGTCAATAGACTCCTAAGGAAAATACAGTGTGCTTTAGTTGTCCAAAAGCATGCGATACCAACAGACAAAAGCTGAGCTGCAGCTAATAAGGATCTCCCAGTGTGTTCCAACTATGCTTCAATTTCAAATCTATTGATTGAAAAATGGGTATGGAAGGAAGTCTATAAATGTATTTAAGTGAGCCCAGGAAACTGAGTTTAGGAATCATGCTTATTTGTGCAGTTCTTAGTATGGGGTTACCCACACTATCATGTGATTTTGAAGGCATTTTTCAAAACGTGTTCTTTCTTGCACAATAGATTTCTTTTGGAGACCAAAACTGGAGCAACTTTCAGTTTCTAATTACAAATGTTATATTTCTATGTGCTCCTCGGACAAAAAATAAGTTGCAGCTAATAAGGATTTTTTTAATGTGTTTCAAATATGCTTTAATAATTCAAATACTAAAATCTATTGAATGAAGAATGGGTATAAAAGAAAGTCTATACATTTTGAAATGTGGCCAAGAAACTGAGTTTAGGAATCGTGGGTATTTGTACATCTGTTATTTAGTCTAGAGTTGTCCAAACTATGTTGCGATTTAGAGAGCATTTTTCACTATGTGTTCTTTTTTACACAGTAGATTTGTTTTGGATTTCGAAAAAGGAGCAAAATTCTACTTCTAATAACAAATGTTACATTTTTCTGTAGTCCCAAAAAATGGTACCCAACTTGTGTGGGAATGCCTGTAGTTATGACAGGAAAAGCCCCAAAATGCTAGGTGGAGAAATCAAAAGTTGACTATGAGAAATGACCCAATTAAATCAAATAAAAATATTCTATATTGTTTCAGTTAGTTAAAACTATAACAATATACGCATAAAACTAATTGTGTTACAAAAAAGTACACATTAAAAATTTGGATGTTCAGCAGTGCATTAGTTACGTAATTCATTTATACATGTTAAAAGTAACTGTGATACGATGGAATGAACCTATGAGGTAGATAAGCTATTTTGTGAGACACAGTCTTGAAAAGAGCTATTGTGCTTTTCCCCTCAGTTATTTATGCTTGATAAAAATTGCTATAATGCAATAAAATGGAAACAGTGCGATAGATGGGTCATGTTGTGATGCATAACATATCCTCAAAAGTGCTATTGTTTGTTTCCCCTCGGGCAATGCTTTAGTAGTTTTTTTACACAGTTACAAATTTGACTGGATTACAGTTAAGCTGTGGATCATTCGGGTCTAGACATTTGAGTGTTAAAGATCTACAAGTACAAATGCCCCTTGCGTTGAATAGTTTTTTCAGCAGTAGAAGACGGTGTGGCTTTAGAATTGGGCAGATGCATATTAAGTGGATGAAGTCCTGCTTTGGTGCTCCACAAACACTGCATGACTTTGGGCCCTTGTATTGCCAACTTGATTGATCTGTATTTGATGGTATTGATCTGACATGTAGTGCTAAAACCATTATTTTTAAATAGGGAGAGTACGTCTGACCCAAATATGTTGACGGTTGCAATTTAGTGTATGGTTGCAAGACCATCCACGCGTGGGCTTGCTTACTTAATCTTGTTTTATCTTCCATTAACAAGTGTTTTATTGCCGCTTTCTTCAGTGTTTGTTAAAAGGAAGAGAATAGGAGGTTGCCAAAGACCTGTAGTATTTGTGAGCTTTAAAGATGATTGTAAGTACTTGGCGTAAACAGACTGGGGGTCATTGTCTAGAGCCCTCTGGAGCACATTGTTAAGAGGGTTTTGCCAGTTAGACCAGATTTTGTACCATGTTTTAATCGTTACATATCTTCTGTGTAGGTGCTGCTGCTGCAGCCCAAATTCTAACCTCACCTGTGCTGGAGAGGAGTTATGGGGTAAGGAGAATACTGTTTTGTAGGTCTGTGTTTGTAAGGCATGCAGGATTGCCGCATCTTTCATGTGCTGGATATTGCTTGCTTAGGCCACTGTCAGCAGGAGTTTTGCTTCAATATCTTCTAACTGTGGAGTAAATGATGGGCCTTTTAAGTCCCTTGCCATTGTGCGAAAGGCAAATCTTAGTCCATATCCTTTTTTCGATAGGGTCTCATTGTGTTTTCGAAAAGGGAGTCAGTTGTCCATAAGCACACCTAGATACTTCTAGCTGCTGCCCACTTCCAATTTTCTGAAGCTGATTTTAAATGGCAGTTGTTTCTGGGCAGAACGAATTATGATCATGGCTTTTGTTTATGTTGTGTTTACTTTCAGCATGTTTACCTTGGCGAATTGTACCAGTTCATTGATCGCCCTTTGAAGACCTATTCTTATGTAACTTAATAACACTATGTCGTCAGCGTAGGATAGGTGAGTGATGGGCAGAAGGCCCAGGTGTGGTGGATGTGAATTCACCTCATCTAACCTTGGGGAGAGGTCAGCAATAAAGAGGTTGAACAAGTGTTGGGCCAGAACACAACCTTGTTTTAACCCGGCGCTTGTGTGAATCTTCCTAGTAAGCCTTTTGCCCTGGGGTATTTTGACTTGCATCCAAGTGTTTGTATATAGTTGTAGTATGGCTCTAAGTGTTGGTTCTGCGAGACCCAACAGCCTCAGTTTATGCCATAGTAAGCTCCTTTTTACTCGATCAAACACCGCCTTAAAATCTATAAAACATAGATACAAGTTCTTTGGCTGCCGTAGGCTCTTGTTTGCCATTAATCCTAGAGTGAGAATATTAGTGGTAGTATCAACGCCTTTACGGAATCCGGACTGGTTGACAGAGATTTTGATTATTCTCAGACCAGTCTAACAAGTCGGTAAGAATCATTGAAGTGAAGTATTTTGCTTTTGAGTCTAATAAGTCAATCAATCCGTAATTGGCTGGATCTGCTCTGACCCTCCTTTATATACTGGATTATTTATTGAGCCTCTCCAACTCTCCGGGTGTCTGTTTGTATTGCCCACCCCGCGAAACAGGCAAGACAGCGGGACAGCCCCAAAATTAGGATCCAGTTTGTAAATAGCTTGAGGGATCCCGTTTGGACCAGGTGCCCCAAACAGTCTGCCGGACTAATATCCTTAGGTATGTTTTCTTCTGTGTATTGAGGTAATGGTTGCTCTACATCCATTGTGCTTTTTAAAGTGGTTTAACCTCTTCAGTGCCCATGACGAGATAGTCTCGTCATGGAGCACGGTTGCGCTGTGCCCATGACGAGACTATCTCGTCATGAACCCCACCCACTAGTGCAACGCCCGGCACAGGAGGGGGAAAGGGCGTGGCACTGAAGGGGTTAAAGTACTTTGGATGACCCGACCGTTGTGTATGGTGGGTTGGACTGATTTCTTAAGGTAACTACTTCTATGGATGATGTAGGTGAGGTCAAGTTTGTTGCTAGTGGCTGCATCAGTGTACTATGGTCTTTGATGCAGGAGTAGTTAGATCTGTCCAGAGCTTCAACCCCTTTGTCAATTGCTTTATCAAAGGTGGAAGTAAGGTGGCATTTCCAGGCTAACTCCATTACGCAGGTATTGCTTATTACCTTTGCCGGTCTTGTGAGGCCAGTTACTAACTCCCAAAAGGCTCTTGTGTTTGATATTTTAGAATTGAATAGAAGCTTTGACCATAGATTATCTGTTTGGGTTCTTTTGTCTTCCCACATTTGTTTTTTATACTGCTCCTTAAGTTGTTTTATTTGTACCCATATGGCTTCTGGAGCAGTGGTGGCCCTTGTGGATCTGACCGCTCTTTTTAGATCTTTTCTTAGGCTCATAGCTGTTCTACTCAGATGTTTGTCATGGCCACCCTTCTGGGTCTAGGCTGGTTAGCTTGAGGTGTTTCCTTTGATAAGTTTGTTAGGAAGATGGTCCAGACTTCTACCAGCGTTACTCCTGTGGTCATATGTTGTAATCAGTTCCTTTGTCCTCGTGACTCTTTTTGGGATCAAATTGCTTGTCCATCTTAGGTGTTTTAGGTTGATCGTTGTCACTTACCCTGCTTCTAGTGGTGCTGTCATGTGCCTTGGAAAAGAGGTTGTCAGCTCAAGATATTGACATGAGTGATCACTTTCAGTAGTGTATCTGATTGAAAATTCCTTTGTTTGAATGAGCAGTGGCGAGGTGAACATTGTGTAATCTAATATGGAGTGGGCCTTGGGGCCGTGATAAGTATAGGTCGGAGGCATGTCCTGTTGGGTTCTCCCATTATATACTCGCAACTCTAGATGTTCTAGATCTATCTCTAATTTATGTCCACTTGCGTCATGTCATTTGAAGTTAGAGTAGTCTTGAGGTTGAATTGCCAATAGTGCATTTGCAGCTGTTATGTTATCATCTTACTCTGGTGTGTATATTAAGTTTGAGTTAAAATCATAGGTTACTATTATTTCCCATGTTGGGTGTTCAAACCTTATTTCAGCTATTTCTAGTTATCAGATTGTTGAATATAGTTTTTTTGATCTCTTGTTTCGGGTGTGCGTAGATATTGAAAAGAATGATAGTGCTTGCCACTTTCTTGGGTCCCAGGTAATTTTTTTTTATTTGAATGTCTGTTGTTGTGGCGGACATTTCGGCGGATACGATGTTTAATGCAATGGAGATGTAGACAGCGAGCCCACCCTTTGGTCAGCCTTTTTATTGGGATCTTATAGCTTTCATGAAGTGAAGAGTGTACCCCACAACCTGAACTGGAGTAATCAGTCATTTTTCTTGAAGGGCCACTATTTAATAATTCTTCCACTAGTCAGGTGGTGAGTTATTCTGCAGTTCTTGTTTTGCACCCGCTATTTTCCATGACAAAAGATTTAATGATGAGTGCTGAGGTGTTCTGCGTTTGCTTATACACATTGTGTGTCTATCCTAGTCCTGCCATGTTCTTGATGAATTATCTCTTTAATTTTGGCTCGTTCTCACCATGTTTACCTTTTTCAGTTTGTAATAATGAATATACTTGGGGTTATGCTGAGGTTGTCAGACTTGGTGTTTTGCCTGTGTAGCAGAGGTAAAGGGTACGTTGCTTTGTGGGTTTTGAGAGTGTTATACCCCAAGTCTTAAACTGCAGTGCAGCAATAAGAATTAGTAAGATGATTTCTGTGGTCCTCCAGGTTGAGAGTGTTTTTTCGTTTTGGTTATTGTCTCCTTGATTGATGAACTCAATTGCTAGCAGATTCAGCGAGGACAGAGGGTTTATCGTTGCATTTAGGACATTTCCTCTATAAGGTAATCTAGTCATGGTAAGGCACAGGAAAAACCTCAAATGAACCTGTGCTCACCCTCTGTTAGCGTGGCACAGAGCAGTCAGGATCAACTTTAAGGCAATGTGTAGAGTACTTAAACAGCACAAAAATATCCAACATCAGGTTTAGAAAAAATATGCAATTTTAAATAAACAAAACAAGA
This sequence comes from Triturus cristatus, assembly GCF_964204655.1. NCBI lineage: Eukaryota > Metazoa > Chordata > Amphibia > Caudata > Salamandridae > Triturus > Triturus cristatus. The sequence continues at coordinate 225,374,787 of NC_140584.1, forward strand.
CCAAAACAATAAAAAATACAGTCAGTAAAATCAGAGATAATACATTTACATTTTTAAAAGTGAAATAGCACCAAAAAGCACCAAGCGCCAACAAGGGATATCAGGTTTCACCGCACTGGTACAAAGTCTCAAGTTCAGATCGACCATGATGGGGCTCAGACCGACTACAGGGATCGTGCCAGGCTCACTGAACAAAGTGTTCTGGGATGCAGAGAGGCTGCGGTGTTAGGTCCTGTTGCTTTGTCATTGACGATTCTGTTGACATGGCTTGTGATGTGGAATCCTGGTGCCAGGGATGTGGCGTGCAGATAGCGAGGCATTAGCTATGAAGAGCTGTGAGTCTGCGACGCTGACTCCAATGTTATCACTGAGGCTGCCATCAATGAGAGATGCGAGGACCCGGGCCGAGGATGTTTCCACACCTTCAGGGAAGCGTCATTTCCTAAGACTGTGATGGCGAATTTGGCCTTCTGCACTGGGTTCACCCTACACAACTGAGGTGGTTCACTGGTTTTGCTTGAGAATGCGCTGCTCAGCCAAGGAATGCATTGGTTCAGCTCAAGGATGCACCGCTCAGCAGAGAAGATGCAAAGGTTTCACTGGTAAGCACTGTAGGCCCATTTCAAAGAGTCCAGGACTGAGGTGGCACCACTTGGCAAGGTTGACTCACAGATGGGAGATTCCAGGTGCAGATGCAAGGTCATTGGAAGTCTGTTATGTCCCTAAGACTTCAGATCAGGAGGCCAGCTAACTAGCACTTGGAGTCACGCTGGGTTCTGGGTTCAAGAGTTGCACGTCCAGTCCTTTTCACCCAGGCACGAGGGCAGCAGGCAGAAAATCAGCACATCAAAGCAGGTGTCCAGAAGAATAGCATTGCAGCAAAGTGGCAGTCATTTTAGCAGCACAGCAGTCCTCCCTAGCAAAGTATCCACAGGTCCAGAAGTGTACTGAAGTGGTGGTGTCTGAGGTCCAGTACTCATACCCAGTGGTGCCTTTGAAGCGGGAGAAACTTCAAAGACATGCCTTTGAAGTGCACTGATGTCTCTCCTCCCCAGCTCCAGAGTTACTACAGGGGTGGGTATGCACCTCTTTGTGTGTGGACAAGAAACGGTCTATTGAGATGTGAGGCTGTCCCCAGCTTCTCCTTCCAATCCTCCCAGGGTGGCCCATCAAGTCATACCTAAGCTTCCATTGAGTATGGCTGTGTAGGTGGAATACACAAAGCCCTACTGCTAACTACACACAATCGTGTGACCAGAGACAGGCTACAGGCACCGAATGGCTAACAAAAGAAAATTTTGACTTTTTAAAAGTGGCATTTTCAGAATTGTAATTTAAAATCCAAATTCATCATAATTTAGTATTGAAAATTAGGATTGAAAATTAGGATTCCAGAGACACCAAACATGAACCAGTTATCTCTTTCCATTTGGAAATATCTCTTATATATTATAAAAAGTCAACTCCAAAGCTTTACTGTGGGAGATATAGGCCTTGTAGTAGTTAAAAATGAGTTTAAGAGTTTTTCTCTACCAGGACAGGTAAAACCTAAAAGTACATGTCCTATCAATCAATCAAAACAGACTTGTAAACCACTACTTATCACCTGTAAGGGTATCCAGGTGGTGGGGCTGTTGGGAGAGGCCAGTCGAACAGTCAGGTTTTTAATCCGTTTGTGAAGTCTTGAAGGATGGACGAGGTCCGAAGGTGGAGGATAGACCACTCCAGGTTTTTTTGGCCAGGTAGGAGAATGCATAACCCTCCTGCTTTGATGGATGTGGAGAGTGTGGGTGAGGGAGAAGGAGGTGGAGAGCAATTGCCTGCTGGAGAGGTATATGTTGACCCTGTGGTTGAAGTAGGCCGGTCCTTTGGTGTGCAGGGCTTTGTAGGTGTGGGTTAGCATCTTGATCTTGAACCTTTTGTGGACAGGGAGCCAGTGGAGTCTTCTGAGGTGAGGGGTGGTGTGGGTCCTCCTCGGGAGGTCACGAACAAGCTTTGCTGCTGTGTTCTGAATGGTCTGAAGTCGGATGAGCGGCTGTGTATTGATTCCTGCATATAAGGTGTTGCTGTAGTCCAGACAGCCAGTGATGAGGGCCTGGGTAACTGTGCATCTGGTGCTGATCGGGATCCATTTGAAGATTTTCCAGAGTATGTGGAGAGTGAGGAAGCAGGCTGAGGATACATCATTTACCTGCTTCCTCATTGTGAACTTTCTGTTGAGTATGATGCAGGGGTTTCTTGTGTGTTCTGTGGGTGAGGGCCCAGTTCTTCTGGCTACCAGGAGTTGCCTCATGGGTTGTTCCCGAAGATGAGTACTTTTGTTTTGTCAGTGTTGAGTTTGAGGCAGTTGTTGCTAGGTTGGTCATGCACCTGCTGAAGTTGACTTTGGTGTTGGTGGGGTCCGCCAATTGGTACAGGATGAGCTGAGTGTCGTCTATGTATGATATGATGTTCATACCTTTGGTTCTGATCAGGGTGGCCTAAGCGGCCATGTATGTGCTGAAAAGTGTGGGGCTGAGTGAAAATCCTTAGGGATTGCCGCATATGATGGACCGAGGTGTAGGGTGGGAGGCAGAACCTCTGGATTCTTCATGCGGGTAAGGATATGATCCATTTGAGGGCATTCCCTTGGATGCCAATTGGTGAAGTCATTGTAGGAGGTTAAGCGGTGTCGAAGGCTGCAGAGAGATCGAGGAGGATCAGGGCCACTGATTGTCCTTGGTCAAATAAGGACTGGATGTCATTGATAGCCATGATCATGGCAGTCTCTGTGCTGTGGTTTGAGTGGAACCTAGATTGGGATACGTCCAGGAGGTTGTTGTTCTCTAGGTGACTGGTGAGTTGGTGGTTGATGGGTTTTTCCAGAACTTTGGTGCAGAACGGGAGCAGAAAGATGAGCTGGTAGTTCTTGAATTCTTCTGGGTTAGGGGAGGGCTATTTGAGGAGTGATTTGACTTCTGTGTGCTTCCATGGCTCTGGGAAGAAGTCAAGGTGATGGAGGAGTTGAGTATTGAGGTGAGTTATTTGTGGATGGTGTTGCTCCACTGTTGAGCATGTGGTTGGACCAAGAGTATCTGGGTGCTCCTGAGTGGATGGAGCACATGATGGAGGTAGTGGTGTTAGTGATTATTGTGTTAGAGTAATTATTGTGTTAGAGATGTTGGCAAGGCTGGGGAGGCTGTGGATGCTGGCAGTCGGTCCTCCACACACTCCATATAAAAGCTCTGCCCTAAATGTTTATGTGGGTCTTTAAGTGTATATTAAGGAAGAAAATGTCTTAATACGCATAAACTATGGACAACAATTTGTGCCTAAAAGAGAGTAGTGGTAAAAGGACCGTTTAGTTTCAGTATATGTCAGTTTCCGGTATGAATGTATTGGCCAAGAATGTTTGATGATTGAATGTATAAATCCGTCAGGGTGCTGTTTAGTATATTGTCATTTGTGTTGTATATATATGTATGAGTAATGTACAGTTGTCCTGTTTTTTTTTTTTTTTTTGCTAATTAACTTTGCTAATCACACAAAAAATAAGGATGTGAAATAAACAAAAAGTGTTTTGAAGAACAGGCAATTTGTAAAGCCATCTTTTCGTGTTTAATTTCATGATAGGTTTTGAAAATATTCTGCTGTTTAACTGATTTCAGTTAGGACAAGGTATTCTGTTTCCTAGTTTATTCGGCTCAGTCCTGCTGGCTATTTGAGCCAAAGCCCAGTTTTGGTTTATAGTGGATGCTGGCAATGGCAGTTGGGCGTAGAAGTGTTCGCAGATGGTGGTTATTATGACATTAAAGAAGTCTGCATGGGTGTCGCATAGGTCCTGGGAGGGGGTGAGGGAGTTCTCAGATGTTGAGGGGTTGGAGAACTCCTTGATGATGCTGAAAAGTTCCTTGCTGTGGTAGGAGCTTGCATTGAGTCGGTGGTCAGTGAGTCCTTCTTTGGCATTTTTCAGGTGTTGGTGGTATTCGTTGATGGCCAGTTTGAAGCTTGTTTGGTCCTGAGGCGCTTTGCTGGTTCATGAGATTCTCTCTAGTCATGTTCAGTTGCGTTTGGTGTCTTTGATTGCCAGGGTGAACCAGCTGGCGTGATTGGGAGCTCTAATAATTCAGGCAGATTTTAGGGGAGTGGCTTTGTCAGCACAGTTGGTGATCCAAGTGTTGAAGTTGTTGACAGCCACCTCGACGGTGGAGGAGTTGTCTCAGGCAGCCGCACTGAGGATGTTGTTCCATTGGGTATTGCTGACCTTGCTCAAACTCCTGTGGAGAGTGTTGGTCTGGTTGTTTGGGTGTAGGGGTTGTTGATATTGCGAAGTGGATGATGGAGTGGTCCAACCAGTTGATTTCTGATGAATTGCTGTACATGGTCCAGTTGTTAGCTGTGAAGATGGGGTCCAGCGTGTGTCCTGCAATGTGCGTTGGTACGGTGGCATTCTGGGTGAGGCAGAGGTTGCGCAGGCTCTCGATGAGGTGTCCTCTGTTTTTTCGTGGGGTCGTTTATGTGGTGGTTGAGGTCTTTAAGGAATAGAACGTTGTCTGATTAGTTGGCCAGGAGGCTATGAAGTCGGAGATGGCCTCCCAGGTCCCTGGTGGTCTGTAGGCCAGGGTACCACTGATGGGAAATTTCCTGTCTGTCTTCATTTGGAAATTGAGGTGCTCCATGATGGGGGTAGTGTCTGAGGTGAAGTGATTCCTTGTGTATGATGGCTATGACACCACCCTGTTTTTTGATTCAGTCCTGGTGTATATCATCTTGTATTCAGTTGTTATGATGGTGGCAATGACGGGTTGAGTGAGGTTTCAGTGAGGAAGATGACGTCGGGAATGAGGTTGGAGATTGTGTTCCAGATTTCAGTGGTGCGTTTGTGGAGTGATCGGCAGTTGATCAGGAGGCAGTGAATTTTTTCTGATTTGTTGGAGGTCGACGGAGGCGCAACTGAGGCTGAGCTGACCCTTAAAGAGAGGTAGCAAAGTTGGCAAGTGGAGGGTACTGTTAAGGAGTGGGGGATGGGTGGCAGCAGAGGAGGCTGAGGTGTACGGGGTTTAGGGCTGGTAACTTTGTGCTGGAGTATCTGTGGGTGGTTGCCAGTCCATGGGACCTGGCATTGGGCATAGTCCAGGCACAGCTGAGTGTTGACAGGGTTGCCTTTCGCATGCCTTCGGCATGCCGGTGATGCACCAGCTGCACACGACCCTGCCCACTTCCTATGAGGGCTGTGCTGGGGACTGCATTTGGTAGGTTGCTGGGGGAGGGTGGGGGGGCTGGGTAAGGTCCCACAAAGGCAGGATGAGCGAGGGGGATTAAGTGGGAGAGAGGCAGAAAAAAGGAGGGAAAATGGAGTTGGCGTGAGGATCGAAAACTCAAAAAACGTAAAGATAAAGAAGAAGAAAAAAAGCTAGATTATGGGGAGAAAAAGTAAGTGAGGAGGCAAAAGTTAAAAGGCAAAAGTTAAGGAGGAAAGAAAAGTCAAACAAGGAGGCAAAAGTCAAAAGGCAAAACTTAAAAGGGTGAGGGCAGAGAGAAAAAGTCAAGCAAGGAGGCGAAAGGTAAAAGGCAAAAGTTGAGGGGGAGAGAAGAGTCAAGCAAAGAGGCAAAAGTCAAAAGGCAAAAGTTAACAAGGAGAGAAAAGTCAAGCAAGGAGGCAAAAGTCAAGGCAATGTCAAATGAAAAAGTCAAAAGCAGTTAGAAATTGTGGGGGGAAAAAGTCAGGCAAGGAGGGAAACGGTGGGGCTGAGGAACGATCTCTGTGTGACTCTGCATATTAATCTCTTGGTCACTGATGTGAAGGGTCGCAGCTTGACCCTTTCGGTTCTTCCCATGAGGAAGGAACATATCTATTTGAAAGCATATCCTTGTATGCCCATCTCATGGAGTCTTTTGATGAGGATGTTATGGGAGACAGAGTTGCAAGTTGTGGAGAGATTGAGCAGGATGAGGGCCACTGTTTCACATCGGTCCAGGATGATTTGAATGTCATCAGTGGCCGTGATGAGTGCTGTTTTGGTGCTGTGGTTCTTTCTGAATCCTGATTCAGTGTTGTCTACAGGATGATGAAGTTCAAGATGGGTTGTGAGTTGCTTATTAGAGGCCTTCTCAATCACTTTGACTGGATAAGGGAGCAGGAAGATGCACCAGAAGTTGCTCAGTTGATTAAGGTCGGTGTGTGCCGGTGATTTCTGCAACTTTCCATTCCTCCAGAAAAGTGGAAGAGGTGTTGATGATATAGGTCAAGTTGGTGATGATTGCTGATGTTTCCATGTTGTAGATGTAGTGGGGGCATGGGGCATTTGGAGACCCGAGTGGATGGTCCACATGATTGCCATGTGTTGTTTCTCATTAGGGTTGTCCATTTTGTCAGGTGACCTTCTTTGTTGGTGGTTGGTAGGTTAGCAACAAGTTCTCTAGGGTTGGGTTGGTAGGAAAAGTTGCTTTAGATGTTTGCAATGTTGCTGATGAAGAAGTTGCATAGGATATCAGAGAGCTGTTGGGAGGCAGCCATGTTGTTGACAGTTGCTAAAAGTCGAGAAAATCTCCTTGCAGCTGACGGAGATACCTTTGATGTGGTCCACTAATGCTTTATTCTTGGTTTCTTATAATTGCTGGTAATAGCACCTGAGTGCAGCCTTGTAGGTACATCTGTCTGCGGTTTTGCAGCTGGTTCTCGATTTAATTTCTAGCTGTTTAAATTGTTGTTGGTGTCTCGGAGGACTTCTATGTATCAGCTGGTCTGCTTGTTTGAACGACTGCACTTGTTGGGTTTGATGGATGCGAGCGAGTAAGTGCAGCTCTTTATCGAGTTGTTGAGGTCCTTGTCGTGGTTGTCTGTGGGGCTAGGTTAATCTGTGCTTAGGGCGCTGAGCCAGTCTGCTTCTATGATTTTGCCTTAGCTGTGGCTTGGAATGCTGAACCTAGTTTGGGTGCTGACTTGAGGTGTGTTGATTTGGAAGCGGATGATGGGGTAGTCGTCCATGTGCATGGTGTGGTGGAGTTGTATTTTACGCTCTTGCTTTCGGTGAAAGTGGGGTCCAGTATGTGTCTTGCAGTGTATGTTGGTTCTGGGATGAGCTGGGTGAGTCTAATGTTGCTCAGGCTTTTGAGGAGTGCTGTGGAGCAGGGATCTTTCCGGTCTTCCAGATAAAAGTTGAGCTCACTGAGGAGAGTGTAGGCACTTGAGTCGATGGTGTGCAGGAGAGACAAATTTGGTGATTAGATTGGCAAAGTTAGCTTGTGGTCCAGGTTGTCAGTACATGAGGGTGATGTTTTCAGAGATTTGTAGCTTGAAGTGCAGGTGTTGCATGAATGGGTTGCATTCTCTGGGGATGTCTATTAGATGGATTCCTTGTAGATGATAGAGCAAGTCCTCCTCTTTGCTTGTGAAGGCAGTCCTGTTGAGCGATCTTGTAGCCCTATGGGATTGCTGTGGTGATTGTCATTTCTTCCAGAAGTATTGATATTCCTGTCACGCTGGTATGCAGTGTTCCATTTGTAGTTGACTCGAGCCATCTTCGGATTGGTTCCAGTAAGTTTTCTTTTCCCCACACACTTTCTCTTTAGTATTCCCTGTGTTCCCCCGTCGTTGGGCTGCAATTGTGTATACTTTGTTTGTTAGCGTACTTTCCTTGAAGCTTCGCATCTACCTCATTGACACTACGAACTTTGTGTTCCAAGAAATACTTGTGTTCGTCTCTTTATATTCAGTAAGAGCTCATAGCGTTCACTTTGTGTTTCACAGTTTGTTTGTATGCCGGTCCACTATCAGTGCACAGCAACCACGTTTTCCGTCTACTTAAACACTCCCTTTAGTCATGGTTGTCACCTTATTCACGTTTTCTACCTTGCATGTTCTCTCTAATATTATGGGCTCATATGCTTAAGGTGTGTTTCTATTTTTCTCCATTGCTTACCCAGCGGGTACGTCGAATTGTCTCGGCCTTACTCAGACCAGTGCCTCACTTTCATGGTCTCTCCACGATGCATCTTGTATATGCTTTAGTGATTGTGACAAAGATTTTCTACAGATTTATATTTGTTTCAATGCAATTTCTTTCTTCCACAGCTGCCCCTGAAGAAGGGATGCTTTTCATCCCGAAATGCATTGGGCACTCCATCATGAATTGACGTTCATTCTTATTGCCATTGTGCAGTTTTCATACTGATTGTATTTCTGTTATCTATGTTACTTCAACATTGATGCCATGTGCAATACCTTTGTTGCTTTTTGATTGACTCATAAAAAGAGTTTCTTTCGTAAAACTTTTTGGGATGTTTGTCTATTAGACTGTTGTTTTAGAGAGTCAAAGCTCATGTTAATTCTACTCGTTCTGAGATAGAGAAAGTGATACATTTGTTTCCATCATTGCTCTTGCTGTGCACTCTATACTGGTGTGAGTTCACCAGCAGTTTTTCATTATTTTACGAGGTGGGCTTCCTCGTTTCTGAGTTGCACGCCTCATGTTTCTAATTGTATTCATTGTATTTGCCATTACAATAGTTGGTGTGCGCTAACTTACACACATTAGTCTATTGCTGTGGTGATGCCAGGAGTGGATAATGGGAAGAGCCAGGTCTCTGTGATGAAGAGGATGTTGGATGCATCGCTACTCAGCAGGGCCCATATTTCCGCTGTGTGTTTGCTGAGTGATCGTATGTTGAGAAGTAAGTGGGTGTTGATGTTCAGGTTTTCTGTGGTGTGTCTTGTAGGGTGGAGGTGTAGGCATTGTTGGTGCGTGTAGGAGAGTAGGATCTGCACTTATGTTGCCCCCACTTTTTTTTCTGATGTTAACACTGGTTTCTGGATATAGTCAGGCTGGGATCCTGCTAATCAGGGCCCCAGCCTCTCTGTTCTCTCTAAACAACTTGGAACCCATATTAGATGCACTAGTGATTGGATACTGTGGTACCTTATGAGCCCCTAGTATATGGTATCTTAAGTGCCTAGGGCATAGGTACTTCACAGTCCTACCAGGGGCTGAAGCATGTATTATGCCACCCCTGGGAAGCAGACTAAATCTGTACACCACAGGCCTGCTACTGCAGCCTGGGTGAGGTAGTGTTAGCACTTCTCACTGAGGTATAGGTTCTCTATATTTCACCATACACACACATATAAACCTATCAGTCACCCCTAATGCAGGCCCTATCAATACTGAGTGCAGGGTGCTTGGTTTACAATGTGAGGGGATTTGCATGAGCAGGGCCCCTCTACAGCTGGCAGAGTCTATTCTCTGTGGCTGTTTGTGGATGCGGTTAAACCATATACTCTTAAGTGCATTATAACCTACCGGTAAATGCTAGCTTTGGAATGACTGCATCAAAACATGTTGTGTTTGGTGTCAAACAACTTGGAATCATACCCCCACACCAGTAACTGGTGTGCGAGTATGATTCCACCCTTCTAGAGGGGACGACATGTACCTACTGTGGAAACACTGTAGAAATTTGAAAGAGCTCTGGCATCACAAAATGGATGCCACCAGCACAGACACTGGGCTGCCCTCCTGCTGCTGACCGAAACTCGCAGTGGAGGAGGCCCAACAATAGGCATCCTGTCACAGGGAGGTGTAACCACCTTCCAGACCGGATTTAGTGTATTGGGAGTGGGTGCACTGCTAGAGTGCTTTGAAGTCCTGCACTGGGGGAGCAGTAGGCTCCTCTGTGCATATGCCAGCTCAAACCGGTTCAGGGGCTACCTGCCCCTGCTCTGGCACGAAACTGGACAAAGGGAAGTGGGTGTAACCACCCACTCCCCTGACCCTTCCATAGGAGGGGTCATAGAGCTAGTCCATCCCTTACCTTTAGTATAAGATAGGGAAACCTTGCCATTGCAAATTAGATATCCCTGGACGATGCTCTACAAGAAGAATCCTGGCCCTTCGACGTTCCACTACCTTTGGAAGACTGAAGAATCTCCCTTGGAGTCAAGGAGTGACTCCCCTGCTTGGCAGGCACCCAAAACTTTAATCAACGGTTGCAAACTTTCCCGCTCCCGCTGGAGTACGAAGTCCCTGCAGCCCCAGACGTAGATTTCCTGACTTTTTGATGGCCATTGTGAGACCCCAACAAAGCTGAGGCGAGTGGACCCCACGAGTGACGAGAAACAGCAATACCCGAGTAACATGCACTATTGTCAAGTGCAACCCCTTCACGACATTCTACAAACTTGTGCATTGGACCACATATGGCCCAAGCCTCCAGTAAGATTTCCACTGAAAATCAGAGGCCTACCTTGTCCCGAGTGACCGTGGGCTCCTGTAAAGTGAATCCTCATGAGGTGTCTTTGAAATCCCTTTCCTGTTGTCTTGTGGGTCCCCTGAAGACTTTCTCATCAAACCAAAGGGCTCCCCTGGCTGCACCAGACCTGCCCTCACTTACCCTTGCTGGGTGAGTCCCTCAGACCTTGCTGGTTTGCACAGCTGACTTTCTTCATTTTTCACAAGACTTGCTGTTGCCAAGGCTTGTTGGCTCCAATCCGGTTGCCGACACATCAGTAAGCTGCAGACTTTGTGGGACACTCCGAATCCAGCTCCTGGTCATCGTCGATGACTCCTGGACCTCATGGCTGAAGAGTCAAAACACCCTTGATCACCTGCAATCACCCGACTACCGTGGGCATCCATCTTCATGGCCCCGGGTCACTGGCAAGTGATTCTGAACACTGTCCCTTCTGCTTTCAGGTCTTCTTCATCTTGAATCCAGCCTTGGATTCCACCGGACACTTCTCCAAACTCCACAAGCTGCAAATCTTCTTCGGCTTCCATAGAAAACGACGACGTGACCCGACACCAAAAGACACATATGCACCCGGCTTCCCTGGATGAGGTAACTTGTGCACTTTGGTGCTCCAGTGTGTTTTGGCCCTCGAATTACTTACCTTGTAAGTGGCTTGCTTGAAGACTCTCCCGAAGTACCCTAAAACTTTAAAAATCCAACCGCGACTTGCTCCTATTGAAATCAATAGGGAACCCGCGGCTGTGTTCTCACACTGCACGCGTCTCCCGAGGGTCTTTTACTTACCTGCTTTGGGTGGATTAGTGAAGCCCCAGCGATTCTACAGGCCCTAGGCCTTGTCCCCTTGCAAGTCGACATTCCTAAACCACTTTTTTAGTATATGGTCTGGTACGCCCCTAGGGCCCCAGCCATATTTGTGCTTAACTTATTGTGAAACGTTGATATTTGCATATGTTCCTGACTTCTAATCTCATAAAGAGATTAGTTGAGTGTGTCTAGTAATAAATACATATATATTTGATATATATACCTGTGTTGTGTCCTTTCATTTGGTAATTCAAGAGATTAAAAGGTAAAACACGCTGCTTTACATTCCTCTGAGACTTAGCCTGAAGGCTGCTCTCCACAGCTACCACTAGGTTAGCTTTCTTTAAAATGTTGTCTTAAACCTATCTACCATAAGAGTCAAATTGGACCGGTGCAAGGTGGCAACCATAACTAGTGACCAGCATATGCCAGGCCAACTTCTCACAGTGCGTATGTTTTGGGAGTGTGTGTTGACTGTTGAGAGCTTTGTTTGCATGTGGATGTGGGTGGATGGTTGCTGGAGAACTAACAATGGGTACAGGTGAAAGCTCCTGCATGCTGTAAGGCACTGCATGATAGCAGTTGGTGGAACAGTGTCCGGGGTCTAGCATCCTAAAGAGTGCTGCTGAGTATCACTAGGCTGTGATCGGACCAGGATTCTTGGTGCTGCACTTGTCCGCTCCACATCTGTTTTGTAGCTACCTTTAAGTAGGTCCTGGGACAGGGGAGGAGTGCAGTTGCTGTAATATCATTTCCTATGCTGATGGGTGATGTGAAAAGAAGTCATTTTCCTAAACTTCTTCTTTTAAAGATGGCATCGGTGGGAAAACCAGTAAGTCCACTTCCGGTCCAATGGACAAACGGAAATTCTGTGATGTCACTTTCTGTATAGGTGGATGATAGGAGATCCACTCATTTCAGTTCCAGTGTTGATGGGTAACAACGTTCTATTGCTTGGCTTCTTCTTTAAAGGCGGTTTTGTTGGGAAAACCAATAAGGTCACTTCCTGTCCAGATGGATGAAGTGAAATTTAGTGATGCCACTTCCTGTGTCGGTGGATGAAGGGAGACCTAGTGATTTCAACTCATGTGCTGATGAGTGGTGGAAAATGCATTTGATCGGCTGGCAGGTAAGTCCCAGTCTTCTGTTGATTCTTCTGGCACTTTTTGGTGAGCATTTTTGACAACTTTTAGGGTTAGGCAGAGCAGCACCTCTTAACCATTTACTAGGTTTCAGAACCTGCGGATACCATTTGGGGGGTGAGGACTCACTCGAGCAGAGGACAGGTGCATGGTTCAAGGTCTCTGGAGCTTGTTATGTTCCTGTAGGTCACACAGGAGGGCAGCCACAAGCCCTTGGGGTCACTCTGGAAGTCATGGGTTAAAGCTGAAATGCAGGCCTCTAGCAGCAGGACAGTCCTCTGGTAGCAGCAGGTCAGCCCTCTGGGCATCAAGGTAGTTCTCAAGCAGCAGGGCAGTCCTCCAGAGTGTAGTATGCATCTATGCATTGCAAAAAAGGGAGACTAAGTTGGTCCACAAAGGGGGCTGAAAGTGAGATTGAGAAATGAGAATAACATCAAAGATCATTCGCTGCAATGCATTACTTGCACATGTAGTTTTTGTGAAGTAAATGTGGAGTAGGGATTTTAGGATTTCTATGGGTCTCTCAACGATAGACGATAGAATTCAAACTATTACTCTAGATGACCTGTTTTAGAGAAGTACAAATTTATGACTGTGTTTTCCTGTCATATGCATTTTGTGAAGATTAACTGAATCACTAATCTAGGCAAGAAGAGGGACATTGTCATGGGTTGGGGAGAAGCTGATAAGGAGGAGCCAACCACCAGAACCACTGCCGAGGGCTCTGCTAACCCCAGTAAGTCCTATTATTTATTTACTATTTCCCTGATGTTGGATTTGTTATGATTGTTGTGGGCTTAGGATAGAATATTGTGGTATATTTTGTCTGTTTGTGCTGGGTTCCAGGATGAGAGTTGCTGTCTGGAGGCTGGTGTTGCTGGAGAGAAATAAAGTTTCTCTGACAACCTTACCTGCCATCTTCTTTCAATGGTGACGAGGATGGGATACAAACCCATTCGTGTAAAGCAAAATGGATTCAATTATTGTTTCATTTCCCTGTATTATGTTTTTTCCCTTATAATATATGTTTTTCTTTTTTGGTAGCTGACTTGTTCCGGTCTCTAGTCTCTAGTTCACTAAGTTATCTTCTGCTTTGTTTCTTCTCTCCTATATATATATATTTTAATAGTAAGACTAAGAATAACACATTCTTCGGTACTCTACATGAAGGTTGCAGGACCAAGTAAGATAGCATTATAAATAATATTCACCATGTATGTTTGTTGAGAAAGCTTTCTTTTTCCTACTCATGTTTTACCAGTTGAGTTCACAAAACAGTCCCATGGTCTCATGGACCACCCCCCAAATGTTGTGTGCTGCCTCATTCATTTTCATTCATACAATATATCAGCAATTCTCAATGACAGTGCAGGATGGCTAGAAAAAAGTATGACTTTTTGCACTTGCCAACCAACATCACATGTATTTCATTGACCATTATTCCATGCCTGGCTTGTCTAACATTGTCTGAAGCAACCAAATGCCCAGAGTGATATTTTTCTTGGAAGATACTGCAGTGGTAACAAAACTGTAGTAAAGTATTTTTTGATTGATGAACATTAAAGGGTGGTGTATCTGGCATCTAAAATATATATAATTTTTATTATTTTAGGCACACACCACCAGTGATGCTGGCTCCAGTGCCGCTGCAGGAGGCGAGTCAGTTGGAGGGGGTAGAAGCAGCAACAGAGACGGGCACTGTTAAGTCACATAATTGTTTGCCGATTGACAATTATTCTCACTAGCTAGTACCATGGTGTTGTCAGCTCATGGCAAAGAACCCCTCAGCTTTACCAGCTTCAGTGTTGGTTGAGTTATTATGGCTTCTTCTATTGGAAACTCACTAAAAGATCACCTACTGAGGGTTGATGGCTTGAAGGAAGTGTGAAATAATGGTAGGTAAAAAGAAAGGAAAATGGTGTATGAGGGAAAGTGTGTGTGGTTGAGAAAAAGGGATTCATGGGCGAAAGGATTGCTGGAAGAAAGGATGGATATTGAATGGATGGATAATGGATTGGAGGTTTTGGAGAAAGACTGGATGACAGAAAGTAAAGCTTAATTATGATGGCTACGGGTGAATTAGAATGAAAGGGTGAATAAATATTTGGATTGATGATAACTAAGCAAGGCAGCTCTTCTTAAGGAGAGGGTCATGCTGCTGACCTACTTCACTGACTTGGTTTATGTAGGATTATCAAAGCTATGGTTCAAAGTAGGGGATCTTTTTTCTTTTTTTTCTACTTTCTTGGCTCACTGTATTTTTTAAGTGACCCTGATGTATCCCACCCATCATTTAACACTTTGTAAACCGAATGCTCACGGTGTGTTTCCCCTTGCCCACTCAGTCACCAGTTGACACTTCACTCCTTTATTGTTTCCTAAGTTCTTCTGTTTCAGCCTACCAAAAAATTGAAAAATTAATTCTTGTCATGTGCCACATTTGATTTTTCAGTATGCAACAGCAATTGGTTCTGCAGGGAGTTATATTTCTTTAACAAGAGCAAGAATTCATTCACAAACAGCCTGTAGTAATGGTAGTAGCCTCTATAGTTCTTGTCTGTACAATACCTTTGATTAGGCCATGGCCCCTTTCTCCAACACTCTGCAAGCTCAACTCCTGTAGGGGGATGAAGTCCCCTTGGGTATTGAGGGTCCTTGGAGGCCATCCAGCCCTCCTGTTACCTCCAGTAAGACCCGCACAGCTGGATTGCTGAATGGTCATTGGAGGCCACACCCCTTTCTCCACCACTCTGAAAACTCTCGTCCTGGCGCAATGCTGCTTAGGGTAAGAAGCCTACTTTAGAGCTCCTCAGGAGGCCAGGGAACATAATCCCCCTACCAGCAGTGCACCGAGAGGTACGTTTGCAGAGTGGTGGGGAAAGGGGGCATGACCTCTAACCACCTCTCAGCAATCTCACTGTTTTGGGCTTACTGAAGGTAACAGGAGGTCTTGTTGGCCCTCAGCAGCCAAGGGGGCTACCTCCCCAACCAGCAGCGGGAAACATCCATTACAACGCAGTCATTACATCGCACTGCTTTTACAATGCAACTGTTGCAACGCAACTGCCATTACAATGCATTAAAAGGTAAGTAATGGAGATCTTTTAGTTTTAGGGTGGGTATGGTTTTTGGGGTAGATGGGATTAGTAATTTTCTACCCCTACACTATCCAACACGTACCCTACTGTTGCACTTACTTGAGTGGGGATAGTAATTTTTACCCCTACACTATCCAACACTTACCGTACTGTTGTCCTAAAAGCATTATGTGTTGTAATGGTATCCATTGTAATGGTATGCATTGTAATGGAATGCGTTTTAATGATAGTTTTTAAAGATGCGTTGTGATGACATGCGTTGCAAAATCATGCAATATAATTGTAGTTGGGGTGTAAAAAAAGCGTTGTAAAAGCATGCATTGTAATTGCGTTGTAGCATAATACATTTCCAGCAGCTTGCCAGGAGGCTCATTTGCAGGGTAAAGGAGAAAGGGGGCGGGGCCTCTGATGAGTTGCAGACTTGTTTTCTTCTTTTTTTCCTAAGAGAGGAAGGCCGTGTAGCCCTCCTCCAGGCCTGCCTTTTCTTTTCTTTTTAACATGTAAGGGGGCACCCCATCTCTTGAGGCCTGGCCTCAGTACTGGGTGCCCTGGTCCCACTCAGAGTACCCAGTTTTTTCATGTTGGGGAGCATGGAGGAGCCTGAAGGCCCCCGCGGTCCCTGCCCTCTCTCAACCTCCACCCGCTATTATGCAGCTCCCTTTGTTCAAAAGCAATTCTGCTGAGCTTTCTAAACTGTAGCATTGTTTGCTATGGCTTATGCCATAGCAAACAGCAATGTCCCGGGAATGGGCACTTCAGACATTGCAGGAGCCAGCCAGGGGGGTGGCAGTCCCCAGGACCAGCTAGGTCTCTGTGAGGGGAGTAGAAGGGCCCCCCTCCAATATCAATTAAGCTCTGGGAGATGGTAGCCCCCAGCGCTGCAGGGCCAGGCAGCTTCATATTTAATTTTAAAGATTTTCCCCAGGGAGGTTGTGGTCCTCGTGTTAGTGGGCAGGCTGAAGCCCCCCCACACATTAATATTTAATTTAGCTCCAGGGAGGTGGTAGTCCCCTGAGCTGCAGGTGGGCCACTTGGGCACCCCGTCTCATGAAAATATTTAGTTTGCCCTGGGGCGATCCCCAGGGTGTAGGAGTTGACAATAGGGCAACCCAGCTAAAAAATTAAACGTGCCCGGGCAAGTGACAGCCCGCGGTGATTTAGATATTCTAAGAGGGGGAACCTTTGCACCACTCCTACATATTTACCCATGCCCCCAGGACCTGGCCTACCCAGGGGCCAATTAGAAACAATGCACGGAAGCCCGCTTCTTTTCACATTTCAGCAGGAGTCGCAGATTTAGCATGACTCCCACAGAAATGTTTAAAACAAATACTGTTTGGGCACTGTGGTGTCCCCATGAGACTCTCAAAGAGGCCTAGGGGTTCAGGGTGTTCCACCTGCCCCTTTTCTTTTTTTAAAATCTTTTTTCTGTGACTCAGTTCTACCAAGTCACAAGATGGCTGCCAACACTTCCTGGTTTGAAGGGTTGGAAGCCAATCAGATCTCAGCACGAGTTCTCGGGAGGGGTTGCGGATCTTCTGCATTCCCAGTAGAATATCTGAAAGACCTTTAAATAACTGAACTGATTTACACCAAATCAGAAAAGGCATATTCCTGAAAATCTACCTTCTTGCCAAATTGGGTTTAATTCCATTCAGCAGTTCGGGCTGTAGCCATGTATAAAGGTCCCATGGGAATTAACTTGGGAAAAATGCCCTTTAAAGCACCCCCTGGTTCTCAGCAAATGATTGACGGATCACCTAAAAATTTTAACATAGCAGCTGAAGTGAGCGTCATATTAGTTGTGAAAATGGCATGAAGAATGGTCAAATGGCGCCAAAGTTATGGGAAAAACAAAAAATGCTTTTCCGGTGGAAGCAAGGTCCTAACTATAACTACCTACTGGCAACTACCAGTAGGTTTTATATATATATATATATGTTCGTGGACATGTGTGTGTGTGTGTATGTGTGTATGTGTATATATAGTTTCCCAGTATTGCTGAAAAGTAGTCATGTCTACCTTAGTTGCGAGGACAATTCCCTGCAGAAATAGCCACAACAGTTTGGTAGCAGTGGGTAGATGGGTACTCCAAGGTATGTGCAAATTAAGTGTAGTTTATTCAAGCAGATTCACTACGTTCGGATGCATTATGGCCACAAGATCCTTTCTCAATTATATGACAAATGAGGAATCAACTTCATGGGCATAATCACATAAATTATAACCGTCTCATTCTAGAAATTGGGGAAATTAGAGTAATACCTCTGTTGATCAAGTACCCAACATGTGCACACTCTCAAAAAAGTTAGCCACAAGGAAGTCTATGCGTGCCAAACATAAACTAACTCCAAATAGAGGCATTATAACATGATTAACAATTCAAATTCCCTCCTAAAATAATTTTAAATTGATTCATATAAATGGCAGAAACTTCAACTGACCAATGGCATGGAGTCAAGTGGTTCAAGAAGGATGATAATGCCCCCATATTTGACCTCATTTTCTAAAATATTTCTCTGTCAGACCTTATGCTTTTCCCAAAATGTATAATTTCGGTATACTTTCTGCTAGGCTTACGTAAAGTAGGTTTTGTAAAGGTCCTGAAAGGAAATTAGATCTTTCTGACTATTCATGTACAAAGTGCATTCCTGTCCAAAAATGGCAGCAATTTGAGAACACACTAAATAAAGGATGTGATCTACTATACGAAATTCACTATTTTTAATTTAAAGTAAAACTTACGTTTACAAATGTGGCCATCGCCCGCCATTCCTCCAGGGCACGTGCCACACTTATATGATCCGAAAGTGTTAATGCAAGGCACTTCTCCAAAGCAAACATTTTCTTCACATTCATTCACATCTTCTTCGCAAAAAACACCTATTATGAAACCAAAACATGACTTAGAAACTGCCGAAATGCATTTTAAAATTATTTAAAATAGCTTAGGTTTTCTATTATTTTTTTGTAATGATGGGAACAGCAACAGAACCAAAATACCTTTGCCTGTTTTTGTTTTAGAAACACAATTGAGTGAAGAGACAGTACTCAGATTTTTAATAGATTATTTATGCTGTACTATGTTTTACTACCAACACCAGCTTCAAGAATGTTAAAAAAAGGCAAAATATTTATAATTGATTGTAGTTTGGATCTTCGCCTCATGAGCTATACCTTGCTATATGTGGGCAAGTGGCTTGATCCAGTAGGTAGACATTCTAATACCGTCTCTCTTTTTAGCTGTACACCAAATTATAAATGAAAATAACAGTCTAACAAAGGGCATGACTTCTTCTACCTATTACATATTGCGAAAATAGATCCAGGAAGTGACCATGCTGTATTACATAATCATTAGCTTGGGCCCACCAGAAGTTGCACCAAGAGAAAATCAGACACTAATAGTAATCACAAAATGAGAGTTAATAAAGCACAGTATCTCGCTTTCCAGTAGGTGAAGGGGTAGTCTTAACTTAAAAAATAAGTAGGGAGCAGAATTGAATAAGACCACATTTTAATTTATTATGCAACAAAATAATTAATGCGCCAGCAGAGCACACAGGATCCGATGAAATGAAAGCCCTAAAAGAGAAGATAAAATAAACAGAGCTCTAAATAGGTAAATTAAGTAACGTTAACATTGAGCGACAGCAGATGATAAGAATGCCAATTGTTAATTATAAGAGATTCAAAATAGTTGCAAAAAAGGGAAGGACCTTATTCTGAGGGGATCACAAATTGTGTGGCTTTCCAGTCACAAACTGTGGATCAAGTAAAAGTTGCTTGAAAGGGATCTGGAGCCTCAAGTAGGAATCTTTTTTGGCGATCGCAACAAACCTGATTCACAGAATGAGGCATTTTGCGACCACAAAAAGCATTTTTTTATGTACAAAAGACTAATTGCGTTTGGTAACTTATTACTAAATCACAATTTGGGTTTGAAATTCAGTATTTGGAAGGGGCATGTTCAGGTGTCCCTTCCAAATACCAATTAACAGTGGTATGTATTAATGTTTTGCAACTGTATTGAGTCACCAAGGAACCCCACCCCTTTTGAGATTATTAAAAATTTATATTTTCCCATGGACCACTGTCTACTCTTGAAAATAAAAATGTAAAGTTTCAGTTTTCTTTTGAAATAGATCCTGTTTTCCTTTTCGGAAAATGGGCTACATTTAAAAAAAAAAAGGTTTGCTTTATTAAAAATCGATCACAGACATAGTGGTGTGTTGATCCCATTAGGCCACTATCTTTGTGATTGCTGTGATTCCTAAAGGAGTCACATACTGCAACCCACATCATTAATATTCATGAGGTAGGATGATTTGCAACCCATTTGCGACACACTAAGAATTGCTATTCAAAGCTCAAAACATGAAGACTAGCGAACATACATCTGACCTTTAGTATTTACCCCAATTTGAAAGATGTATAACAATCCCACGCAATCCTTTACCATGAATGGCTTTACCATGCATCATTTCCCACGCAATCCCTTAACCACGCATGCCTTCACGTATTAACACACAATGAAAAAAAACAAAGGTAATGGATAATTTATAGATAGAAATAACCCACAAATTATTTCTATTCATACCCAACTTAAAATAAATAAGCATTAAAAATTGTAAAGTTATAATTTTAACTCCAATTTATAATGTATGCAGCACCTTCAAATGACTATAAGTAGAGGACCTCCAAACATCATTTTGTTACTTTACTCGCCATACTATATTAACTATAACCCATGCCTTTTCCAAACACTGGTTATACCCTCGCAAACTACATTGCTTATAGCATGTGGAATCATACCATTCATAACAACACATAACTTATCAAATAACACAATTTGTCACAATACAGTGCATGGTAGAGTGGTGAGTAATAGTTAGTGTTGTCTGCCACTATGCCCTAAAAGCACCCTTACCACCCTATACCCCTACACACCCCAAGGAACACAACAAATGCTTTACCTATGGAAAGCAAACCTATCTATATCTATAGCCATATCTATCTATCTATCTATCTATCTATCTATCTATCTATCTATCTATCTATCTATCTATCTATCTATCTATCTATCTATCTATCTATCTATCTATCTATCTATCTATCTATCTATCTATCTATCTATCTATCTATCTATCTATCTATCTATCTATCTATCTATCTATCTATCTATCTATCTATCTATCTATCTATCTATCTATCTATCTATCTATCTATCTATCTGTCTATCTATCTATCCATATAAAACCTACTAGCGGTCGCAGTGGGTAGTACTAATTAGGACCATGTTTCCTTAGGAAACGCGTTTTTTTGACTTGCCTATGTCATTGGTGCTGTTTGACGAATCTCGACGAACGTTTCCGAAACAAGTGTGCAGGTGGTTCTAGTTTGCATGAAATGTTTCGGCTTGATCCGTCAAGCAGGGACCTAGAAAAGGGAGTAAAAAAAGTGCCTTTTCCATGTTAATTTCCATAGAGCTGGAATTACACCAAATTTGGCATCCAAGCTTGGTCTTGAAAACATACTGTTTGCTATTTGGTGCAAATCTATTTAGTAGATTTTGTGGTGTTAAAGAAAATCCAAATTTGTGTACCTGGGCAGAGTCTAAGCACAGATCTCCCAGTGAGATCTGATTGGCTCTCAGCACTTTTCAGTAAAACATGTACTTCAACTGGAGCAGCCTGTCAGTTGATTCCCTTGTATTCTACTTCAGCCTCCCCAAGTAATCTAAAGAACAACTAGAGCTCTAACAGTCTTACAAAAGTGTGGCACACCTAAAGCCGTCTTGATTGAATATATTTGGTAAAACTTAAAACATTTAATTTAGAAAGGAACAAAATGAAGGGGTTCATTTGGTCATAGAAACTATGGTTAGTGCTGGAGAAAGAAATACTGGGAGACATTGTAGGTGAGATCTCAAATACCTTCCTGTTGTACTTCAACAGGAGCAGGCTGTCAGTTGATTTCCTTGTATTCTACTAGTACCCTAAGGTAACCATGACTTATGCCCTCTCCAGGCACTGATTATTACCCCGGATATTACATCGCTCCTGACATCATCAATGACATCATTGATAATATCACTGTATAATTTGCAGTAAAAATATTGATGAAAAAACTGGGCAAGGCAAGGGCATGAGTCATAGTTACTTTAGGGCATGAGTTATAGTTACTTGAAATAACTATAACAGCTTCATTTCTATGGATTTGTGCATGTAAAATCTGAACCTAACTGTAACGTCCCTGAAACATTTTTTTGTGTGCGAATATATATTTATTTTGTGTCAAAATATACCTATATATGTACTTTCCGTGAACATTTATATATATATATTTATGTGCATTGACTGTTTTGCAATCTAATCCAAACCTTGGCAACTCAAATTATAATCTTCGAATATGCCACTTGAACTCTAGCACTTAGTTCGTGGCAAATCCATCATTGTGAAGTACACTCCACATCCTCACTAGAGGTTGACTCTTCATGGGCATTATCAGCCCCTTTGTTTATTTCACTTCCCACGTTGCCATCAGGAGAATTATTTAGCAAAACCAACATGCACAATTTTTGAGCTTAGCTTCTCCACATTGATTGATTTTCATATGATTTTAATATGGATATTTTATCAATAGGTTTTTTAACTCATTATCGGTGATGGAATCTAATCCATAATATGTTTTAGCACTTGCACTTTCACTTTGTTTACATATTTATATAATTATTGTAAATTGCGATCTTTGCACAGTTGCCGAGTACTATTATCTTTTTGTACATCATATACAATATGTCAATCAATATTGTGTTATAATGTTTACATTTCGAGATTCAAGCGAATAGCGGCAAATTGTGTCTGTCTTCACTGTTTTCTCACCGGTATATAAGCTCTGATTGGCCGCATGCATGTCATGTGATCAAGACAGTTGTATACTGTCGAAACGCGTAATGCTGCTATGCCAGAAACTGCTGACATCCTGAGCAAATAAACTGCACTGAAACTTCGAACACGCTGTGGTCCGTACCTGTTTTGTTCCTGGGACACCAAGATCAGACGGGATAGTGATACCTTGTATATATATATATATATATATATATATATTCACTGAAAAAACCATAGGTTTCACTCATGTTATAGTTAGCAGGACATTTCACTTGTGAAAAACCAATGAAATTCCCCCGTTATAGTTAGTGCAGGCAACTAGAACTCACGCGACCGCAATCCTCTGCTGATGATGTCAAATATTACATCACTGTATTTAGACACTTATTTACCCATGTCTTCTTCCATTAATTTTCAGCTATACATATATTACAAATATTTTTTTTTCAGAAAGACACATATTTCATCAGTGATGTAATATTTGACATCATCAGCAGAGGATTGTGGTCGCGTGAGTTATAGTTGCCTGCACTAACTATAACGGGGGAAATTCATTGGTTTTTCACGAGTGAAATGTCCTGCTAACTATAACATGTGTGAAACCTATGGTTTTTTCAGTGAATTTGCAAGGTTTTTTAAATGCTAATTCCTAACTATAACGTGTGTGAAACCTATGGTTTTTTCAGTGAATTTGTACGGTTTTTTAAATGCAAATTTTTTTTGAGATTTTTGGGAAAAAATAATATCCAACCTATGTATAAAATAATATATGTACTATATCCTGCATTATGGAATGGTTAATTTTTTAAAAATTAATGTTTACATACAGTTGTACATCACAGTTATTATCTTCTACAACTCTTGAAACTTGTATTTTTTTTTTATGCATTTTTTGCCGTGCTAGTACGGTAAGCTGACGCTACGCGCTCCGTACGTCATAAGTACGGTGCGCTTACGTGATAAGATGCGCGTACGGTAAGCTGACGCTACGCGCTCCATACGTCATAAGTACAGTGCGCTTACGTGATACGTACGTGACGTACGCGTACACGCATGCGCGTTGCGCGGAAGCAACGTCGCGGTTACGCAGGGGCGTGTAATGCGCATGCGTGAGTGCGTCTTACGTACGCGCTCCGTAAGCGCTCCGTAAGCGTCACGTTTGCGCATGCGTACTTGTTTACGAGCGCGTACCGTAAGCTTACAGAGCGCGCACGGTAGGTCATGTGATCCACAAAGAACACTTTTCATTTGGTTGAAACTACTTTCAGTTCCAGAAACTTCCCACACCACACCCATTCCCCTCATTACTGCTTGAGATCCCCTAGGAGAAGGAGCTGAATTGACATTGAGATACAATGGCAGAGCAGCAGACCTCTTCTGAGAGTGAGCCTAGCAGCACCATCATCAGACAGAGAAGGAGGAAACAAAAGGATTCTTTTGTGTGGGAGTATTTTACTTTTCCAGAGGGGCAGAAAAAGGTCAATGCTCCATTGGTCACTTGCACACTTTGTGACCGTGTTTTATCTAGAGGAGATCCAAGGAAGAAGTATTCCTTTGGAAATCACTCTATGATGAGACACATTAGGGATAAACATCCCAGGACCTTTACTCGACATACTGAAGAAAACTCTTCAGTAAGTCACCAGAGCCCAACCTCAGAAGCTCAGCCGAGTACATCATCGGCAGCTCAGCTGAGCCCTTCCTCTGAGGTGGGAGCATCACCTTCTTCTGCTCCTCTGGACATTAACCCTCGATTTCGGAGGGTTTCAATGAGGTGTACAACGTGTTTCCCTTATTAACAATAAGATAGACCAGCACGTTTGTAGACGCTCATAATATTCCCATTCTTTCTTTCCTCTATCCCTGTATTAACCCAACGGCTCTTTTAAGAGCCAACCTTACCTCACAATTTTTTTATTTTTTTTTAAGCTTTCCTTTTTGAAAAAATTGTTTTGCCGTGCGCGCACCGTACGCGTAAGAGCTACGCGACCCCCTGACAAAGGCTAGGGGGTCAGGAACTGTCCACCCTGCCCCCTTTTCACGTTCTCCACCTTTGTTTTTCACCCCCTCAGACTGCGAGAGACAAAATGGCGGCTGACACTTCCTGGTTTCGACCGATTCGAATGTTTACTGAGATCTAACAACCAATCAGAATCGCGCTCGTGCACGGCGGCGTGCGCGTACGGTAAGCTTACGGTACGCGCTCGGAGCGCGCCTATAGATATATACATTGATTTAAATGCTATTTTCTCAGGAAATACTGAACAGATTTACACGAAACCTTCAAAAGGCACATCCCTGACCTGAGGGCTACCTCTCTGCCAGATTTCAAGTAATTCTGTTCAGCCGTTCGGGCTGTAGCTCGGACTAAAGGTCCTACGGAAAAATGCATGGGGAAAACGCGTTTTGGGACCCCCCCTTTTTCTCAGCCCCCGCTTGACGAATCCCCCCGAGACTTTCAGGGAAGCGCCCCACCTATTTTGAGAATTTCGCGAGGATTCGTCAATCGGCGCCAAAGTTATTCCAAATAGAATGTTGCGGATTTCCTATGGAAACACGGTCCTAACTATAACTATCTACTGGCAACCGCCAGTAGATAATATATATATATATATATATATATATATATATATATATATATATATATATATATATATATATATATATATGTATATATATATATATATATATATATATATATATATATATATATATATATATATATGTATATATATAAACAAGAACTATTGTGCATGCCCACTAGGGCAATATTTGCGGTTCTTTGTATGAATTAAATAATAAGGAGCTTAGTATTCATTGCGTATTAACGTAGGATAACTTAAAAGTATATGAACTATTTTGATTTTTACTCACACCAATTCCGTTATACTTGTTCTTGCTTTGATGGTGAATTTCAAATGAACTACGAGTCTGTTCTTCATTGCACTTCATTTGTAGTTTATCATGTGACTTGTTATGTGCACAGCTTTAAAATTGTGTTTTTTTTTACAAAACTTTGTTGGTGAACAAGCCTGCTGGTTCAGGCGAAACGCGTCCGACACTGCCGAAGATTAAAATCTGATATAGATTGTCAAGACGTGGCGTCGTCATTCCTTTTCTGAGTGAGGAGTGTTTATTTATATTACGGACCCAGCTTGCGAGGTCCGCTCGACGACGCGCCCGTTGATCCGGAGTGCGGTGGCTGTTCGCAAACATTGTGAAAATATATATATATATATATATATATATATATATATATATACATTACCTACTGGCGGTCGCCAGTAGGTAGTTATAGTTAGGACCCCTTTTCCATAGGCAATCCGCAACATTCTATTTTGAATAACTTTGGCGCCGGTCGATGAATCCTCGCGAATTTCTCAAAATAGGTGGGGCGCTACGCTCCGCTCCTACCCTGAAAGTCTCGGGGGGATTCGTCAAGCGGGGGCTGAGATAAAAGGGGGGTCCCAAAACGCGTTTTTCCCATGCATTTTTCCATAGGACCTTTAGACAGAGCTACAGCCCGAACGGCTGAACAGAATTACTAGAAATTTGGCAGAGAGGTAGTCCCTATGTCAAGGAAGTGCCTTTTGTAGGTTTGGTGTAAATCTGTTCAGTAGATTCTGAGAAAATAGCCTTTAAATCAATATATATATCTGAGCCCGCTTACGGTACGCTTACCGTACGCTTACCGTACGCGTACGGTGGCGTGCGCCAGCGCGATTCTGATTGGCTCTTAGATCTTAGTAAACATTAGAATCGGCCGAAACCAGGAAGCGGCGTCCGCCATTTTGTCTCTCGCACTGAGTGTTATTTATCAAACATGATGCCCAAAAACATGTTACGGGGCTGTTTTGACAACTCCCTCCCACATAGTCATGTTGAGGGAGTCCCCAAACATCCCCCAAGAGCAAAAACGGTTTTATTTTTTTTTCGGCAATTTCGCCGAGTACGCTTACCGTACGCTTACGGTAAGCGTACGGTAAAAAATAGAAATAAAAAAAACACTATCCACACTTACCCCACCCCCTGTGCTTTTGGTGGCTGTAGGCCACCAAATGTACAGGGCTTATTACATCAGTAATAAAACTATATTTTGGCAACATGAAATTATAAAATCGAAATAAAAAAAAAAATATCCACATTGACCCCACCCCCTGTGTTTTGGTGGCCGAAGGCCACCAAATGTACAGGGCTTATTAAAGTTGATAAAAACCGTGCACGGAACGCACTGCGTTAAGTGGGTGCGCACGCCTCGAATGGCGTAAAGTAACTTAGCATTTAAAAAA
Organism: Triturus cristatus; assembly: GCF_964204655.1. NCBI lineage: Eukaryota > Metazoa > Chordata > Amphibia > Caudata > Salamandridae > Triturus > Triturus cristatus. Next base: position 225,401,237 of record NC_140584.1, read on the forward strand.
CCCTACAAATTCACTGAAAAAACCATAGGTTTCACACACGTTATAGTTAGGAATTAGCATTTAAAAAACCTTGCTAATTCACTGAAAAAACCATAGGTTTCACACATGTTATAGTTAGCTGGAAATTTTACTGATAAAAAACCAATGAAATTCCCCCGTTATAGTTACTGTAGGCAACTATAACTCACGCGACCGTAATCCTCTGCTGATGACATATGTGTCTTTATGAAAAAAAAAAAATGTAATATATGTATAGCTAAAATTTAATGGAAGAAGACATGGGTAAATAAGTGTCTAAATACAGTATTAGCATCAGCAGAGTATTGCGGTCGCGTGAGTTATAGTTGCCTACAGTAACTATAACGGGGGAATTTCATTGGTTTTTTATCAGTAAAATTTGCAGCTAACTATAACATGTGTGAAACCTATGGTTTTTTCAGTGAATATATATATATATATATATATATATATATATATATATATATATATATATATATATATATATATATATATATATATTTTCACCAGTATGTAGTTATAGTTAAGATGTAGTATCCACAGGAAGAGCGTTTTTCAATTTGCCAATAACTTTAGCGTTCTTTGTTGAATACTGGAGACATTTTACAAACTAGTTTGACGCTCCCTTCAGCTGCTACCTTGAATGTTTCGGGGTCATCTGTTAAGTGGGGGCTGAGAAAAGGGGGATTCGAAAAAGCGTTTTCCCCATGTTACTCTCCATAGGAACTTTAGGCAAGGTTACAGCACAAACTGCTGAACGGAATTGCACCAAATTTGGCAGAAAGGTAGCTGTTGGTCCAGATAGCAACCTTTTTGTGAATTGATGTGAATCTGTTCAGTAGTTGCAGGGAAATTTAAAGAAAGGTCCAGTTGTATATGTAGGGATGGCTATCATTTTTATATATGTATATTTGAGCACAAAGAAATCAGTTAACATGACTCAGCTTACTGTCTTATGGGAAATAATTAAAACTCTGTCTTATCAACATCCTGCTACTAGCCTAATCATTTCGGGTGATTTTTATATGCATCTGTCTTCAGAGAACTTCTCAGACAAATTAACTAATGTTTCAATCCAGAAGTGCCATTCCCAGCAACAGAAATATGAGCTTATGTTGCTACGGGACGATATTCGACATAACATTATAAGCGCTCCAACACTTACAAATTCGTCGCATAACTCTACTCTCGATTATGCCATCATCTCAAAGGAATTAGCAGCAAATTTCATTGAGTACCAAGTGGTCCTCAGAGTGGAAAATGACCATACCCTCAAACTAGGGGCATATCTACAAGGAGGTGATACAAAATTTTCGCCGCTTCTGCAGCCGTTTTTGGCCGAAAAGCGGCGATAATTTTATCGCTATATCAGCAAGGTCACGCTATCGCCTGAAACCTTCCCTTAGCGCCTGAATTCCTAACGCCCATCTTTGCATCTCCAATGAGATGCAAAGGGGGCGCTCCTCCACAGGATAACGGGAGAAATGTCGCTAAGTGACATTTCTCCTATTATCAAGCCTCACGCAAAGCAGCATAGCGACAAGAAAAGTAGCGATAACCTCTGTTATCGCTACTTTCCTTACGACTGCTTTGAAACTGACTTAGCCATGATATCCTATGGAAGGTGGATATCATGGCTAAGTATGCGAGGCCCTATCAGCAAGCTATCACCAAACTTCGTGGGATTATTGCTGGGTTTCCAGCGATAATCTCACGTTTGGCAGTTAGCGCTAGGATTTGTATCGCTTTTGAGATAAGCGTTGCTAATAGCACGCTATCTCAGTGATAAAATTCCACGCTAGCCGGCGATAATTATCCTAGCACTAAGTGCGCTTAGCGATAATTATCGCCGGTTGTTGCTGACATGCCCCTATGTCTTTTTCGCTCACAGTTGATTCTTTACCAAAGTCAAGAACTCTTGAATGTGGGTCAATTGCCTATAACTTGAAAAGGCTGGAGTGGCACCCAACAAAACAAATGGAGATCTTGAACTTTCTAGATCCTACAATAGAATCTGTACTCAGTGAATATTGACATGGGAAATTAATGGTGGAAACATGGCACCCTTTCTGTTTCTTATTAGTTGATCGCTTTTTGGTAAAAACAACTAGGGAAAACCCTTTTGGGCCACAAAAACCAGGTGGTACTCGCACAGGTTACAGCTTCAAAAAAAGGCACTTAACAAAGCAGCACGAGCAATTTATGAACAACCAAACAGTGCTGCTAAACCCTTAAAACTGTGCTCATTAAAACATTTGAGAAGAACTTTTAAAAATGAGATTTGAAAGGCAAACAGGGCCTATCATGAAAGAATATGGACAAAACTGCATTATGCCAACAAACCCAACAACTTGAAAGCATTCTGGGGAACAATTAATGATCTTGAATATGGCAACAGAAGAGCCAATAGTGCCAATATTTCTGAATTAGCTTGGGAGTCCCTTATCTTCAAACTAAACGGGGTCTCTTTAGTAAATGACTCTGGAATTAACATCAAACAGAATATGCCAGCCCCACTAACCAACAAATGTAGTGAAAACAAAGGAACACATGATGATCAACTATAAGCAATTGAGTCATTACAAGAGGAAATATTTAAAGCAGCTATGAGGAGGATCAGATCATACGGGGCGCCAGGCCTGAATGGGATCCCCAACACCATTTTTAAAGCTAAAACAGATCTGTGGTCAGACATTTTAACACCATTGTTCAAAGACATTGTAAAAACCAAACTGGTCTTGGCATCCTAGCAAGGAAGTGTAATACAACCAATTTACAAAAGTGACCCACCAGATAATCTGACTAATTATCGGCTAATAACCCTAACAGACGTAGAGGTGAAAATCTTTGTTACATGTCTACTCAAGGACTTGGAAGAATGGGCCATGTTAAGGAAAATAATACCAATTTTCTAAACAGGATTCTGCAGGGTTAAGTCAATGACCACACATTTGTTGTCCCTCACCCTGTTGGTAGAGAGATCAAAATACTAAAAACAAAAACTATATATATTCAAATACATAGGTGCAGGTCAAACTGGGGATGGCAGTTGCACCAACCCCCACATTGAAACACATTGTGGTCTTAAAAAGGGATGCTTACTAGCCCTATGTCTTTTTCAACTTTTTCTGGCCGACTTACTGTTAGGCCTCGGCATAGTTCGCGGAGTTTTGCTACGCGGAACTTCGTGAAGTGGCAAAAAAACTGCTGTGAGTGGCAGAGTGCAGTGCAAATTGCAATTTGGGTTGGTATTCCTGCTGCTCAGGTAGAAATTCTATCTACTGTTCACGGTGGCGAACTTACAGTTCGCGATCGTGAGCGGGGAAAAAACTCTGCTGCACATCGCAAAGTGGACTTTTCTGCACTCCGCGAGCTCTGCGGTGTGCGGAGTGCAGAAAACTCTGCAAACTCCGCGAAAGGAGCGAAGTGCACCACCGAGGCCTACTTACCGTATCATTTGCAAAATGTTAATGCTCACTCTTCCAACTTTGCAGGTCACAATATAAAATTTTGCAGTATGTTGATGACACTGAACTGCTTAGTCATACAGCCATAGGTGTACAAAAACTAATAGTAATTTCACAAATATATTTTAGGAAATGGTCTACAAATGAATACAAAAAAACTGAAATAATTATGATAGGATCAAATAAATCAGATTTGAGAATATGGAAAATTAAGGGGTTAACGATTGAATCATTGAAACTATAACTATCTAGGAATAAAATCAGAAAGAGTGCCCTTCTCTGGAGGGTCTGTGGTGGCAGGCTGCAGACCAGGCAGTTGGTGATCAGTCCTGATCCCACTGGATCTACTGGAAGAATGGTCTCCTGTATAGTGAGCCTAAGGTTGCTGAGCCTGGGTTAGCCCATGTGCTGGTTCACCCCAGTGCTTCAGGACCTTCTTACTAGGTCTGGCTCATGACATGCCTTTGGTAGGACATTTGGGGCAGGTCTAGACTTTTGACAGGCTTGTCTTCTGGCCCCAAATGCGTAGGGAGTCAGATGGACATTGTAGGTATTGCCAAACTTGCCAGGCAAGTGGTAAGAGTGGGAGAAAGGTCAAAGCTCATCTCCAACCTTTGCCAGTGTTGGAACACCATTTGAAAGGGTAGGGATGACCATTGTGGGGCCACTGGATCCTAAGACAGCCATGGGCAACAGGTATATCCTGGCCTTGGTGGACCATGCCACCCGGTACTCGGAGGCAATCACTCTCAGGACAATGACAGCGCCAGTTGTGGGCCGCGTGTTAATGGGGATCTTTTCCCACGTGGGGTTCCTCAGAGAGGTGGTTTCTGACAGAAGACCAATTTCATATCCAAGTATATGACATCCCTGTGGAAGGAGTGTGGTGTAACCTACACGTTCACCACTCCTTACCACCCCCAAGGTAACAGTCTGGTAGAGAGATTCAACCAGTTTGGTGAAGGAAGGCTGGGAGGAAGCTCTAAGGAAAACTCCGGGAGGATGTGTTTAGTTACATGCTGGCCTTCAGAAACCAAACTGCCCGCTTCAGGAAACTCGTTCAGGTGAACCTAGAAGCAAGCCAGGAAGAAATAAAGAAGTGGTATGACCAGAATGCCCCTCTGGTAGTATTTCAACCTGGGCAATAAATGTGGGTCATGGGCCCAGTGCCTTGCAGAACAAGTGGACTGGGCCATTTGAGGTGGTGGAGCACAAAAGTGATGTCACCTATCTGGTGGATTTGTGGACTCCCAGGAACCCTTTGAGGGTCCTGCACATTAACCGCCTCAAGCCCCACTTCGAGAGGTCCGAAGGGAGCATGCTCTTGGTGACAGATGATGGGGTGGAAGAGGAGATTGAACAACTTTCTGACCTCCTGTCCACCAAGGAGCACAATGGGTCAGTGGAAGGTGTTATCCTCTCCCCCACACTGACCCCAGAGCAGCAGTGTGACTGTCACCAGTTGTTGGGACAGTTTGCCCCACTGTTCTCTCTAACCCCAGGTGTTACGCACTGGTATACCCATGACATGGACACTGGTGACAGCCCTCCTGTAAAACACAAGATTTACAGGTGGACTGACCGGGTCAGGGCCAGCATCAAAGAGAAGGTCTCTAAGATGTTGGTGCTAGGGGTGATCGAGCCCTCCAATAGTTCTTGGGCCAGCCCAGTGGTCTTGGTTCCAAAGGCTGCTGCACCCGGTGCCACTCAAGAACTGTGGTTTTGTGTGGACTACCATGGGCTCAATGCCGTCACCATGACTGATGCGCACCCCATCCCAGGAGCTGATGAGCTCATTGATCAATTGGGAACTGCCAGGTTCCTTAGCACGTTTGATTTAACATCTGGCAGATTGCCTTAACCGATGGGGCCAAGGAGAGGTCAGCATTCTCAACCCGGGAGAACATTACCAGTTCTGGGTGATGCCCTTTGGAATGAAGAAAGTCCCTGGCACCTTTCAGAGGTTGGTCAACCAGGTGTTGGCTAGACTGGAGGGTTTCAGTGCCGCATACCTGGATGACAGCGCAGTTTTCAGTTCTAGCTGGGAAGAACACTTGCAGCACCTCGGGGAAGTGTTGAGGGCTCTGCAGAGGACAGGCCTCATGATAAAGGCCAGTAACTGCCAGATTGGGCAGGGTTCCGTGGTGTACTTGGGACACCAGGTAGGAGGCGGTCAGGTAGTGCCCCTACAACCCAAGATTGACAGCATTATGGCTTGGGAAACCCCCTAGACCCAAACGGAGGTGAGAGCCTTTTTAGGCCTCACCGGTTACCAAAGGAGGTTTGTTAAGGGCCATGGCACCATTGTTGCCCCCTTTACAGTGCTGACTTCTAGGAAGCAGCCCAAGAAGGTGATCTGGACTGAGTCCAGCCAGAAGGTTTTTGATGCCCCGAAGGCCGCCATGTGCACGGCGCTCGTGCTCAAGCAATTTGTCATGCAGACTGACGCTTCCGAGCATGGTGTGGGAGCGGTGCTCTCATAACAAAATGAAGAGGGCCTAGACCAGCCTGTAGTCTTCCTTAGCAGGAGACTACTCTCCAGGAAACAGAGGTGGAGTGCCATGGAAAGGGAAGCTTTTGCTGTGGCCTGGGCACTGAAGAAGCTGAGGTCCTACCTGTTTGGGACTCACTTCCGGGTTCATACGGACCACAGGCCCCTCAGATGGTTGATGCAAATGAGAGATAAGAATCCAAAACTGTTGAGGTGGCCCATCTCCCTGCAGTGAACGGACTTTATTGTGGAACACCACCCTGACACAGAACAAGCCAACGCAGATGGCCTGACCAGGGTCTTCCGCCTTAGTGAAGAGAACTCCCAGGAAGGTGGGTAGTTCTCCCTACTTTCAGCTGGAGGGGACATGTGTTAGACTTGGCATAGTTAAGCTTGTCTTCCCTGAGTTATTGCTTTCTGACCTCCCGGTTTTGACTCTGTTTTTGCTGGTTTTATGTCTCTGCTGATCAGTGTTAAAGTGTAAGTGGTCCTGTTGTAAACTGTGTTATGGATTGGCGTTTCCATGATTGGCATATTTGATTTACTTGTCATTCGCTAGTAAAGTGCACTGAGTATGCCAGGGCCTGTAAATCAAATGCTGTTAGTGGGCTGCAGCACTGGATTGTGTCACAAACGTAAACAGCCTGTAAATGTAACTCTGGTCTGCCACTGCAGAGCCTGTGTGCAGTCTGAGACTGCCATGTCGACTTGGCAAGTGTACTCACTATCCAGTCACTAACCTACCCTTTTCTTACATGTCAGTCACCCCTAAGATAGGTCCAAGGTACCCCTCTGGGCAGGGTGCAGTGTATGTTAAAGGTAGGACATGCCCTGGTGTGTGTGGCATGTCATGACAGTGAACTACTACCAATGTTGTTTTTGACTATTGCAAGGCTACCTGTTCCCATAAGACAGAAAGGGTAGTTTGTTTATAACATCTTATTAACATAACTGGCCCTAGGATCTAGGTAGAAAAATAAAGTCTAATATGCCTGAACTCAGAAACTAAAGATGCATCTTTTAGTGAAGGTGATTTTTACATTCTGTGTTTGAAAATACCACTTGCTCAGGCACCCAGTAGGCCTATGCTGGGGTTATGTATTGACTGTCTGGGTTTTGGATGACAGGGGACTGGGAGGAGCAGTGGCTCCAGATAGTCTTGGTGGGTCAGGAAAGGACTGAATAGACCTGGGCTTCATTTAGAGTAGGGGAAGGAGATTTCCTTTCACCTGAATGGGCCTGGTCTGCCTCTGACAATGCCGTCTCCACCTCCTGCCAGGAAGCCACACCAGAGAGGGCAGAACTGGTTCTGGCTGGGCACAGACACTCTCTGCCTGAGAGGACAAAGGACTTTGGGCTATAAAAAGTGGGGTCCAAACCCCTGAACTTTAGAACTCTTTTGGACCAATAGGACTGCCAAGAAGAAGAGCTGAGAGGAGGAAATACCACTTTAGTGAGTGCTTTGCTGTGTTGGCCTGCAGTGGCTGTTTCTGTCTTGGGCAATGGAAGGACTGGACTGAACTTTCTACAACTTCTTTCTTTGAGTATCTCCAAGGGCTTGAGGTAGAGCTTGCCCCCTGTTCAAGAAGTCTCAGGAACAGCAAAGACTTCAAGTTCTTTTGCCCTCAGCACTGGGGACTGTGTGTTTTGTGCTGCAACAGAAGAAAAAGCAACCCAACTCTGCCTACGACGTCGCTGATGACTCTGTGTCCTGGAGGCAAAGCAGGGGGAACCCTCGTAATGCCACACCGTGACCCTGGTCTCACTGATGATGCCATCTGATGCCGCCACTGAGCTGCTGCTAGCACCTCAACCTGTGGGCACCGCACTCCGAGCCTCGCTTCACGATGCACCTTGGTATCCCCATGACGCCACTCCATGCTGACATCGATGGCGCTGCTTGCACCATGGTTTCAAGGGCACCGCTCGTAAGTTACACGAGGCATCATCCTTATCCCACAGCCTTGGCAAGCCGATGCCGTTGCCATCAACTCCAGTTTGTCAGCCGATGACAGCGCTTCGGTAACGATGACGCCGATGCTTGCGCCGTGACCTGCTAGCACTGCGACGAGCACCGCATCACTGAGCACCGTGACCCTGGCCTCACCGACTACGCCATCTGACGCTGCCATTGAGCTGCTGTCACAACGTGACCTGAGGGCATCACACACTGCACTGCTGCACCTCGCACCGCAGCACCCGATGCCAGCTGACACCAGCACTCTTGACTTTAACCGCAAGGAGTTTGATCTGCAACACGTGTGACTTCGAGGGCCCGACGACTACTGCACCAACCTCTAGAACCGACTCCTGCAGACGCTGTGCTTTTGGAAATTCAAGGACAGGTCGCCGATGCCCTGAATTTCGAAAGGCACTGTTTTGCGCTTCTTCCTGACACCGTAGCTGGGCTACTATGCTGCTGTCAGCCAGAATTGTCTGGATTTATTTTGTTCACAATGCCGTGATAGCCCCGGATGGAGCTATCGACTTCAAGGAACTGTAGTTCACAGTTATTTTGATAACTGAAGAGTTCTATGTACTGTATTGTGGATTTTCATCATTTTTGGTCTTGTCTTAAGTATATAAAAATACTGGATATTTTCTAAACTCGTTTGGTGTCCTTTTGTAGTGCTTACACTGTATTACTGTTGGTTATGTGCAAATGCTTTACACACTGCCTCTAAGATAAGCCTGGCTGCTTCTGCCAAGCTACCAAGGGGTTAAGAAGGGGTTATTTTAGGAGTGTAACTCCCTTATCCTGACTAGAGGGAAGGGTCCATATTTGGACAAGGTGCAAACTATTGCCAACTAGAGACCCCCATTTCTAACAGAAGCCAAACACACATGTGCACTAACCTGATATATCTAGGCCCAGCAGGAGCACTCCCAATGACCACGCAAGGGCGTGGTCATTGGGAGTGGTTTATGTACCCTCCTGCAGCCAACGCCGAGCTGGCACGTTGATGCAAACCTGGGCAAGGGGGGACATGAAGTCCTTTAGTCTCTCGCACCGTCCCGCAATGTTATGTGATCATAACGCCCCCTCAGCCATACTCATGGTTGCAGTGCCTGTGAGAGGTTTACAGTACACAACTCTATTCCTGCTGCCATAGCGCTTCTTCACCATGCTTGTGTTTATGGTACTTTTGTACATTGTATACAGCACTGCCACGTCACTTACTGAGGTAGGCCCAATCATATGTGTCAACCACATCACACAAGCAAGGCATACCACTCTCATGGCAGTTAATCACTGCACTGCACTGAATCCTCTACATACTCTCACCCAACCTCAAGAAGGGATTCACCCAGGACCTTGGTGTGATGTTTACTGCGCCATCGCCGGGAGTGAGCAGCCAAATGGAGCCCCGTGGGTAGGAGGGCTTGCTTTAGTACATGGGTCGTCCTAGCCAGGACCTGGGTGCCCATGACAGTACTCCTGTCCAAGGAGCATCATCTTGGTGGGTGACCAGGTTTGGCAGGATAACAGGCATAGAACCTCTGCAGCATTGTAGGCGACCCTAGGTTACAAGCAGGCTCCCAGGACTGCTCCTCTGGCCTAAACCCTTTCCAATCAATAAGGTAGTGTTCCTGCCCACGTATGACCTTAGATTCCAGGATCTGCTTTACTTCATACTCTAACTCTCCCGCAATTTCCATTGGTGGTGGTGTTTGTGTTATGTGTGTATCTGGAGAATAGGGGCGTAAAAGGGTCACATGAAACACCGGTTGTAGATGCATAGTGGGGGGTAGGTCTAATCTCATGACTACAGGATTGATGATTTGTGTGATAGCATACGGGCCAACGTATTTGGGTTGTAACTTACGATTGCTTTTCAACGCTAAGTGTTTTGTGGTCAACCAGCCTTGGTCTCCCACTTGGTAAGAATGTTCCATTGAGTGTTTCTTGTCCACATAATGTTTCTTGGCGTCTTGGGCTTTTCACAACTGTTGTTTGGCTGTGTGTGGAATACCACGAAGATGTTCGTGGTGTTCCTGAATGGAAGGGTGTTGAGAAGTGATTGGCCATTGAAAGAGTAAGATATTGGGATGGAAACCATTGATGTAAAAGAAGGGAGAATAGCCTAGTGATGAATGTTTTGCATTATTGTAGGCGAATTCAGCCATCCACAATAATTGTCCCCCTGTTGTAATGCCAAGCAGTGAAGAAACGGCTCCATGGTATGGTTTAGTCTCTCTGTTTTTCTATTAGTTTGCGGGTGATAACTGGTCGGTAACCGGGCGTTAATGTGCATGGTTTTGCAGAGGTGTGACCAAAAATGGGACATGAATTGTGACCCACGGTCCGTGATAAGGATGGCTGGGATTCTGTGTAGTTTCAGAATGTGTTGTTGGAAAATGGTGGCCAGTTCCATAGCAGTGGGGAGTTTGGGGTGAGCAATGAAGTGCCACATCTTGGTTAGGTGGTCAATAACCACCATGATCACAGTGTTTCCATCACTATGGGGCATTTCTGCAGTCCTGAAGGCTGCCTATGCATGGCCTTGCCTTGTGCACAAATGTCACATGTGGTGATGTACTACCGTGTATCTTGTGGAACCGTAGGCCACCAGAGGAATCTTTAGATAGCCGCTATGGTTTTGTTTATGCCTGCATGCCCCCCTAGGGATGAATCATGTACCCAACTCAAAACACGTTCTTGTAACCTCTTGCTAGGGATATCTAAGGCCCTATGAAGGTAAAAGAGGCCTTTTAATGAGTTCTCTTAGTGGTGGATGTGCTGCTATCCAGGAGTCGACATCCACTTCACATAGTTGGTGTTGCAGGTCGGTTAAAAAATCTCCTCTTTTTGTGATGAGTTATAGCTGTTCTTCTTTTACGGATGATTCAAAGAGGATTAATGGTAGCTCTTGTATTTCTTGTACTACTTGTAATTGGTTACCGAGAGAGGCAGGTGATCTTGATAGGGCGTCGGCCTTCCTATTTTGTGGTCTAGTGTGGTCTTTAATGATGAAGTCCTAGTCTAAAAAGAACAAGGACCATTGTAGCTGTCGAGCTGTGAGGACCCTGACTGTTGTCAAGAACAGCAAATTTCGATGGTCAGAATAGATTTCTATCACATGGCGAGCCCCCATCAGATAGTGACACCATTCTCCGGATGACTGTTTGATGGCTAACAGTTCTTTGTCTGTAATTCCATAATTCAGCTCACAGGAAGTGAATTTCCAGTAATAATACGCTACGGGGTGTAGTTGACTGGTGTCCGGGTGTCTCTGGGATAGGACTCCTCCCATAGCAAATTGTGATGCATCTGCTTCTAGTATAAATGGGAGTGTAATGTCTGGATGCCTCAGGATTGGTGCTTGCGTAAAATGCTGTTTTAATATCTGGAAGGTATGTTCTGACTCTGGGGACCATGTAACGGCTATGCCTTTTCACAATAGATGAGTAATGAGATGAATGATGTTGGAAAACCCTTGAATAAAGTGCAGATGAAAATTAACAAAGCCGAGGAAGCTTTGCAAGGCATTGACGCTTGTCGGTGAGGTCCATTGTGTAATTGCTGCCACCTTCTTCTCATCCATTTGGATACCCTTGGGGCTGGTGCTATTTCCCAGAAATTCCACTACTGTTGTATGAAACAAGCACTTTTCCAGCTTAACAAACAGGTAATGTTGTTGTATTCATTCCAGTACCACCTTTACATGGTTCACATGTGCCAGAATGGTATCGGAGTATATGTAGATGTCATCTATATATATACTATACAGAATATGTCCAGATATCCCGCAAGACATCGTCCATAAAGTACTGAAACGCTGCTGGGGCGTTGCAGAGGTCAAAGGGCATTACTTGGTACTTGAACAGGCCAAACTTGGTCCTGAACGCAGTCTTCCATTCATTGCCTTGCTGGACACGGACAAGGTGGTAAGCTCCTTGAAGGTCCTGTTTGGTGAATACTGTGGACCCTTTTAGTTAGTCAAGGAGGACTGGTATCAAAGGGAGCAAGTACCTGTTTTTTATGGTCACCCAGTTGACTGCTCTAAAGTCAATACAGGTACAAAGCTCTCCCCCTTCTTAGGCATAAAGAAAAGAGGCGATGAAACAGGTGACTGTGATGGTCGTATGAACCCTGTGGCGAGATGGTCATCTAGGTAAGTCTGCAGGTGTTTTGTCTCAGGCTCAGTCAAGGCATAGATGGGGCTGCACGGAATGGCTGCTCTGTGAACTAAGTTGATGCGACAGTCCTAATCCCGATGCAGTTGGAGGTGACTAGCCCGTTGTTTATCGAAAACCATCCAGTAGTCACGAAAGACGTCTGCTATGGTCACTACTCCACAAGCCTGTAGTGCGACACTGCCAAAGGTGCGTAGTCTTACTGGATTCTTCATTGCATGCATTGCCAACACCTGGTCCTTGGTACAATGGTTTCTGTAAAATTGGGAATTCATGGTTATGGACTGAGCTGCCCAATGGACAAGAGGATCATGCAATATGAGCCAAGGCTTACCCCAAGTCAATTTAAATTGGGGAGCATCGATGAGGTCGAACTGCACATGCTCAAAGTGTTGTCAGAATTGCATAATCACTGGTACTGTGTGATACCTTACAGGTCTGGAGGTGAGGGCCATAGCGTCCACTGCCTTAACAGGTTCCGGTGTGCTCTTTACATGGAATGCGAAAGTTCTGTGCATAGGTGCAATCAACGAAGTTGCCCGTTGCCCCGGAATCCCGCAGGGTCAACACTACCACCTGATTGCCTTCCAATAGGCAGATTGCCTAGCAAGGGAGTGGTCATTGGGAGTGGTTTATGTACCCTCCTGTGGCTGACGCCGGGCTGGCATATTGACACAAACCTGGGCAAGATGGGACATGAAGTACTTTAGTCTCTCTCACCATCCGGCAATGTTATTACATCATAACGTCGTTGTTTTGGTTGTGGTGCCTGTGAGAGGTTTGAAGTACACAACATTATTTCTGCTGCCATAACGCTGCATCACCACGCTTGTGTTTACGGTACTTTTGTACATTGTATGCAGCACTGTCACACCACATACTGAGGTAGGCAAAATCATGTGTCAATCAAATAAGCAAGACATACCACTCTCATGTGCAGTTAATCACTGCATTGCACTGAATCCTCTATATCCTCCCACTCATCCTAAAGAAGGGGTTCACCTAGGACCTTGGTGCGATGTCTGCTGCGCCAGCACCGGGAGTGAGCAGCCCAATGGAGCCCCGTGGGTAGGAAGTCCTGCTTTAGTACATGGGTCGTCCTAGCCAGGACCTGGGTGCCCATGACAGTGTGGTAGCCACGGCTCACAATATATATATATATATTTTTTGCAGCACAAGTATGAAATTTTACACAGTACAAAAATACAAAATACAAAGCAGCAACCTGCATAGCTCCAGTTGCGCATATACAATATTCATAGTTCATAATTAATTTTAAGACAGAAAAACTATCATCCAAACATTTCATGAATAATTATTGAGCAAGTAAAAAAATGAAGGAAAGAAAAATAGAGACAAGATCAGATGTATTTTAGTTTTAGCGCTGCAGGTGCACCAAAAAAGAAAACTCAAAACATACTAAAAAGCTCGAGACCTGCTAAGTATAGAAAAACTCATGAATTATAATAGAATAGTACTTGATAAAATATTAGATAGAAAAACAATTCAATTCCAAAACCGCCAAATTCTTTCCATTTTGGTAAAGGAACCTAACCTTTTAGCATACATTTTTTAAATCCATTGAGAGATCGTCGGTACCACCTTAGACTTCCAGTTTGCTAAGATAAGTGATCTGGCAATTAAAGTTGCAATAAAGATAAATTGAAGTTGACCTACAGTCAAGTCTTCACTCGTCTCTACTCTGCCAAAACAGGCAGTAAGAGGGCTGGGAAGAAGAGTAGTTTTCAATTTCTTACTGATTTCAGAGAAAATATCCTGCCAAAAATATCTTAATTGGTAGCATGTACACCTGAAATGAAGCCAGTACCACACTACCAGCCCACATCTAAAGCACCTGGGATCCACAGAAGGGAACATTTTATGCAGCTGATCTAGAGTGTAATAGACCATCCATTTTCTGAACCATGCCATCCTTCTCAGGCTAGCAGCCCTGACTGTTTTACTGCTCATGTTATTATACTTCTGCCATAGTTGCAGGGTAAAAGTGCAACCAGTAGTCAAGTTGATCTTCTCCAGGTGATACAAGAGCACCTGTTTATTCTCCACTGATTTGTGTGATTTTAAACCAGTTGCCTATACTTTAATTTTAGATATAAAATGAGCCTTCCTCAGAAGAGCACCTGGACAATCTTTTTTTAAAGTTTGGCCTGTGCAGAACTGCTTAACCTGTGCGTAGCTAAATATCAGGAGATTGATTATATTGGTCTTACTATTTCGTATCTGCTGCCAGGAAAGAAACCCTTCATTTCTATAAAAATCATGAAGAGTAAAAAACCCCAATTTTGCCCACTGATCACAAATTTGACATGACCACTGTAGCCCCAATGGAATACATTCCTTTAATTTCATCTGGGAGTGGAGCCACGGAATATCATAAATTCCCCATATTTTCTGGAAAATCGGAGTATTCACCCCTAGGGTCTTAAACCATGGCACACTATTGATACATTCATGGCAAAGGCCGTAGGCACTATCAACAAGGAGATAGACTGGACCGAACATCGGCTTTCTGTCAATCTAGGAAGCTCGGGCTGTGTCTCATATTGACTCCACCACCGGTATCAAATGTCCCAATAGCCGTCCAATCCCCAGCTCCACTCCCTTCGCCCTTTAACCCGGATGTAGGCAAATCTTTTTTTCATGAGTTGGCAGTCCCAGGATCTGTGCCTGCCCCACTTCAGTTTCTCCCACCGGTTGATGTTGCGAGCCCTCCAGGTCCAAGGTGACAAAGGAAGGTCAAGAGGGCAAAGGAAACCACTATGGCACACAGAAGGAATAGGTGAGTGTTGTATTAGGGCCCAAAGCAGAGGAACTGTTGAATCAGTTGGCCGGACACTAAATAGCATTAAGGGGACTCTTATAGACCTTTTATCACCCATCCTGACCAGACTGGACAAGCTGGAGATGGCATCTATGGGCTTGGCACGCAACTAGGACATGGTTTTAACTTCTTTTGCTAAACAACAATTCGATCACCCGTCTCTATTTCCCCCATTACTTAACACTTTACCCTCTGGTCATCCCTGCAGTAGTAAGGGTGCCCCGCAAATCAATGCACCTAAGGGTGTCTCGGTCCAAAATGTAACACTAGGGCCCATTAGATCATGATCTGAGGGAGAAGGGACATCCTCTGCCACACATGTTTCTTGGGCCCAAGACAGGGTAGACGCCACCCACATGGGGGTGCATTCTCCTATGGTTGTTCAGTTCCCAGTGATTGACCTTCCTCCAGCATGCGCTTCTTATACTGTGCTCCTGTTGAGGCACCCAGTCCTAGCCACCCACAAAGAGGAAACTACCAACCAATTGATTAATAAATCCTTGCACTGGTTAGTGCAGTTTTATGGGTTTTCAGAAAGGGATTATCATTATATTTTGATGTGAAGAGGGTGGCCTGGATAGGTCCAACAAGGAAAATGTTTAATGGCGATTCTATCATAATCTCTACATGTCACCCAGAGATAGCATGGAAAATCCTTTTTGGGGTGTCCAAATCATACCTCGCAGGCACATGTATCAAATTACTCCAATTAGGCTTTTTCTATAGACCCCCACTGTGCAACCAGGGCGAGGAAATTTGTATGGCGGCGGGTTTACTGAACGAGGTTTGGGGCGGCAGGTGCGACTTAGAAACTCGTATGCCCCTTTAGAGGACCTGAATGAGCTGGATTGACATTGCGAATCGAAGGCAACACATGCTCAGCCTCCCTCTCAAAAAAGTCCCTTGTGTCAGGATTTGGAAGCAGTTAGTGCTCCATCGGTTCCACTGCCGACCAGGATATTATTAGATCCCCTACTCAAGGTGATCCCTAAAGCTAATCTTCCTCCCCCCTTAGCTCATTCAAGAGGCTCTAACTACAGTTCCAAAAGTGAACTTAATCTTGTCTCCTGGAATATGGCTAGTTTGTCCGCCAAATTTTCTGATGACAGATGGCTTTCATATATTAGATCATATCAAATTATATGTCTACAGGAAACCTGAGAGATACTGAATTATTTTTGTTTGATAGGGTTTTTTGCCCAGCACAAGATTCCAACATGGGAAGAACAAGTGGGGTCTCATCATATCTGTGGAGTTAGTTTTATTCAAGGAGTTGCAGATCTTTAAGTGGGACTCCTTAGTTTGCCAGGGCACAAAGCTGCATATAGGGAGAGAGCCCCCACTTGGTATAATCAACTTCTATAATATGAAGAAGGGTAAGGACCGGTCGTCTAACATTAATGCTCTAAATATTGCCTTAGACTCCTTAAAGGGTGAGGGTCTTGAGCTTATGAACTTTATCTTATTTGGGGATTGTAATTGTGATCTATATTCATCTTTTGTAAAGGACTCTTCTATAGTACAGCCCTATCAGCTACGAGAGGACCTGCATATGGAGCACTCCATGGAAGGGGATAAGTTAAACAACCTCTTACTCACTCGTATCCTAGTTCACACCCTGGACCACTGGCACACAGAACCCATCTCACATCTACCCCATCTTATAAAGGTAGGTGATCTGCCACTGTTATAGATTTTATCTTTGTGTCTGCCTCCTTCGGCGCAGGCCCAGGCTTTTTGCCATAGAACACAACCCATTCAGCTACCATAAACTCTTGACACTTACACAGAGGGGGGAGGGCACCCATAAATTGGCTCCCTGTAATTCTGAGTCATCCCCAAGGATCAGGGTAGGCAGCTACGTTGGTCAAGCATAGATGCCAAGGCCTTTAATAATAGCCTTTTCTCTTCCTGTTGGCCTGAAATAACCCTGTGTTTGGACCCCTACTCCTCAAGTGAGGACATCCTAAGCTCTTTTACCTCTATTGCCCAGGTGGTTTCAAGTGCCTTAATGAGACAGTCAGTGAGGCATGCTCAGGCTCCCTACTTGTGGTTTGACTGCAAGTGCTCACAAGCATTGAAGAGGTTAAAGACCGCCTTGAAGCAGGAGCCCCAGGTGAAAGATAGAGTGATTTGGTGTCGGCATCTTTACAAAGAGTCGTTGAAACTACGCAGGCACCAGTTACAAAAACAGGCGTGGGAGTACCTAGGAGAAGCGGGGGAGTTGAGAGATTCAGCCCTATTCTGGAAGATCAGTTAGTCAGTCATCATCACTTTATTTCGCAAATGAGAAAACAGTGGCATAAAAAGTATACTTCATACATACTAGATTAAAAATAGCTAAATTAAAATTAAATATGTCAGAATGTCAGTATACACAATGTTAATTACAGAGAATAATAAAAATTAACACACATGGTTAAAAACAAATAAAATCATAAAAACCTGCACAGATTGTATCATCATGACAAAATCTGTTTCCTCCTGTTTAGAGCACACTGAATAAAGGAAGCCAGACAAAAACACGTAAACATTTTAAAAAGTATAAGGCCGGGTGACATTGTCTAAAATTCATTCTTTGAAATAGTGGCAATATATGTCTCTTCCTTTTCTCCCTATATAATCTACAAAAGAATAAAAATGTAAATCATATTGGGAGGAACGGGAGTCGCAAGGACAACCTGTAAGTGTCTCCAAGGAGAATATGTTAGGAGGATGACCCTATGGGAATAAAATTCAAACCGAACATGACTAGTAGGAATCTCTGTTTAAGATTTGTCACAAAGTTCAGGTAAATGTGATCCTGAATACTCAGTCTGGAAGCCAAAAAATATAAATTGGCCCTAGGCTTTGTAGAATTAAGGCGCATATTATCAAGAAACGGCTTTAAAATTATCGCCCCTTTAGCGGCAGAAAACTGCCGCTAAAGCGGCAATAATGGGCTTGATAATATGCCCTTGGGAATTCAAATAGAAGCCCATGTCCTGGTGTCAACCTGGGCTTCTATTGGAATTCTCAAGGGCATATTATCAAGCCCATTATCGCCGCTTTAGCTGCAGTTTTCTGCCACTAAAGCGGCGATTATTTTAATGTCGTGCTTGATAATATGCCCCAAGGTTGTTTCTTAAACTCCTCTCCCTTGCCAACAAAAGGCCTTTCAGCTTGGTTCTTCAAATAGCTCTACATGCGAGGGGATCATCAAATAAGTTAGCTTGCACAACAGAATAAAGACTATTCTTTATACATTGTAACCATTTAACCTTAGCTACACCATCAAGGTTCAGGGAATCTTTTAATATGTTGTTTGTTACCGTAAAATCTTCCCCTCTACATACCGAGTGCCACAAGAGTGGTGGAGCAATATGCATCAAATCAAATATAAAGGAAACATCCTGTTCCAGGGGTCAGATATAAGAAGAACAAGCCTTAGGGAGGTCTAACAGGCACTTCCAAAAACCATCCTCAATTGGTTGTAAAACTTGGGTACTAGCAGTTTCCCAAATAGCAGCGCCATATGTTGCAATGGATGCAACTTTTGTTTCAGAGAACTTTTTAATTACATCAACTGGCTTTGTTCCCAACCTTTTTGTAAATCTGGACAATGCCCCTGTGCTTCTTTTCATCATAAGCCTCATGTTATCCACCATAACTTGTCAGGTGTTTTTACAATCAAAGAGAACCCCATATAGGAAAAGGAGTCCACCACATTCAATTTTCTTCCTTCAATGTATCATCTTGGGATTCTCTTTGGTATCTCACCTACAACTAGCACAAATGATTTTGCTTTGTTTTCTCTGAGTTCTAAGTTGTTCATGAACCCAGTGTACGTCTCTATCAGATACTGAAGTGCATTGCTGGTTCGAGCCAACAAGACCGCGTCATCAGCATAGAGAAGCCCTGGCACTGGGGTGGTGTTAATTAGTGGGACATCATTTGCCGATGTTGCCAAGGCAGTTTCCACACTGTTAGTGTAGTGTGAGAAAAGAAAAGGGGCGAGCAACACATCCCTGTCGAACCTGTGAGCAATTCCAAGGTGCAAGTAGTTTCTCCTGCTTTAACATACCACACACAGGCCGAGGCACAGGCAAACATTCCTTGGATAAAATCGATAATCGGTTTCTCAATATCCAGATCTTCGATAGGTGACCATAGTTCAGTGTGAACTACCCGGTCAAAGGCCATGAACAGGTCCATAAAAAACATGTATAATTGAGCTGCCTTGACCTCAGTGTATTTGGCAATAAGTACATTTAAGTTCAGGCACTGATCTATCATCCCTGTTCATTTTCAAAATCCATATTGGGAACAGGATAATACGTTTTTTCTCCTGGGCCCAGGATTCTAGCCTGTTTAAGAGCAGGAGGCCCATTAATTTCACAGTGCTATCCAATATTGATTGATATTGGTCTATAACATATTGCCAATGATCTATTCCCTATTTCAAACATTGGAATAATAATTGCTTTTTTCCAAGAGGAAGGAGGGCCTACCTCGGCTATAGCATTGAAAACATTTTTAATAATTGGGGCACATAACTCTGTGTTGGTTAAAAACAAGTCAATTGGCACCCTATCAGGGCCTCGTGCTCTAGAGTGGTTAAATTGTTTCACGGCAGATGTCACCTCCTCCAGTCCAAAGTATAAATGTATATCCGAACTAGTCATATGAGGGGCTGATGGCTCTGTGATGGCAATACCTGGCTGACCAAAAACTTCTCCAAAGTGAGTCACCCAGGCCTCCTCTGTGACATCTGGAAGATCATTAACAGCCCCTGCTTTGTGGAATCAGCTGGACTGTCCATGTGACATCATATTACCCCAGACCAGTGTCTCTCTCGTTTTGAAAAGGTATATTCCGTAGGCTCCCTGGAGGAGCCAAAGGTAGATATACCACCTAGTCCAGCTGTAATTCCCATTAGTTTCTCGCTGGGCAAAGTTCATACAAGTATAGAGCTGCTATCACTAAACAAGGCCCCGGGTCCCGATGGAATACCCCCAGATCTGTTTTCTGAAAATATTGAGGTCTGGGCCCCCCTTTTAACCCAAGTCCTAAACGCGGTGGCCTTACAGGGGACCTTGCCCTCCTGTTCCACTGCTATAATTATCCCAATCTCTAAAAAAAAGGGAAAGGACAATCCACAATCGTATCGCCTGATCTCCATTATTGAAACTGTAGTAAAGGTCTTGGGTCGGGTTCTTTTACCTAGACTGTCTGTGTGGGCCGTAGACAACAAGATTTTATCAGATGTCCAATTTGGTTTCAGTGAAGGCCTGTTACCTACAGATGAATGCCTCAACCTTTATCTTTTGACTGCTAAATACACCCTGACACAACCGGGTAGCCTGTACTTAGCCTTTATGGACCTTACGTCCGCGTTCGATCGAGTCAACCGGACTAAGTTATGGGATATGTTAACTTCCCTTGGAGGAGTGGATCCTTCTGTTGTTCATCTACTTATCTCACTCCATGCCCAGTCGACTGCACAGTGAGATATAAACATGAGGGGGTATTCACAATTTATTTTACCTGCACGAGATGGGTGCACCAAGGCTGCATTTTAACCCCATTCTTATTTTCCGTTTACATTATCGGCCTCGAGGCAGCCCTATTGGCACTTTAGTCGGATTCCCCTAGAGTGGGGAGGAGAGCCTTACCAGTCTTACTCTACGCTGATGATGCGGTGTTGAGGCCCTGCACGGCCCTGTGCCTGGAGATGTTGATAGGTGGTTTTATTTACTTGTTAGTTTATTTCTTTTATGGACAGGCTGGATCTGTGAGTCAATTTTTACAAGTCATATGTACTAGTTGCTGGTCGGCGGGGGCCGCGCATAAAAAGTTTTAAATGGCCCATCACATCCTGGCTTTTCCCTACCTAGGAGTGTTATTCGACAATTGATACAGTGCAAGCCCTCTTAAATGAGAAGCGCACCGAGTGCCAAAACCAGCTTTGTCAGCAGATTGGGCTCATGGGCACCGGAGGTCATTTTAAAACTGTACAAATCCAAGGCTATTGTAAAAGTTTTATATGGAAGCGAGGTGTGTGGGGGAACATTTCTTCTCATAGTCTACAGGAGGTGAAAAACAAGTTTTTACAGCTTATCCTGCGAGTCCCCCAAGGCACGCCAGCTTGGTCCGTGCACGAAGAGCTAGGGGTTGACTACCTAGTAGATCAAGTGGCAATTAAACTATTACTTTGTGAGAAAAAGATTTTGTCACACAAAGATAATTGTTTAACCTGCTTGATCTCAGTGGATTGTCTGGCCCTGGAACAGGGCATCAACATTCCCTGGATATGTTATATCAAAGAAACTTTGACCTTTGACTTTTTTTTTTGCACATGACACTTTATGCCAAGGGGATCACAACATTACAAAAGAGTTACATCATAAATTTCTAACTGCCAGCGTGAAAACAAAGAGCTCAGCAAACCTACAGAGAGGGCTTCTTTAATGTTAAAGTCTGTGCTGCGTATGGAACCATACTATAATAATAATAATAATAATAATATTAATAATAATAATAATAATTTATTCTGTATAGTTAATTAAAACCATTACCATTTTGTATTAAAAATCATCAATTTTGTTAGAACGTTCCTATTTACAAGCAAAAGTCATTTATTCTTAATACCCAAGACACTTTTACCTGGTGTATTGACTACCGGTACGGCACAATTTAACTTCTAATTGTGTGTGAGTTATGCGTTCTTTTAATTGTTCAGTTCTTTGCAACAAAATTTAAAATTAGCGAAATCCCTCTATAGTCCCTGGAAAATTTAAGCTGATACAGGTTACTACTGGGTGTTACTCATCCTCGATTTTCTAATTTAACAACTTAACAAAAATGCAAAGACACATGTCGTGACGAAGTGATAGTCTCTAAGATCAGCCTAACAGTCAAAAAAAGAAAATTTGTATACAGGTTAATGTTCAGCATTAATCGTCCTCAATTTCATATCGAAATTCGTGTGCAAAACAGCAAGTGTAAACTAGAAGTTACGGCTCCTCGATTTCTTGACTAAAAACGAGTGCAAAAATGCAAGTATAAACTATATACAGAATGATACCATATATTAATGATCCTTATTTTCATGGTTGGATTCATGTGCAAAATGCAAATATACTAATCATCAAGACGTAGTAATGTCCAAGGTCGACATAACGCCAATTATACAAGTTAATACCATATATTAATGATCCTCAATTTCATGGATGTAGTTGTGTACTTTTCACTAAGACAATGATAGGGTCCAAAGTTCTTGCGCTAATGGCCTTAGGACTTATAGTATGATATGTGGCATGGTTGTTGATATATAAATCATTGATCATCATCAGAGTCCTGTAATAATCATGCACTATGGTTCCATACTAGGCCTTTGGTATCTGCCACCAGAATTCCAAGTGTACAACGTATGTATGTGCAATATAGCGGTCATACGCTGTGAGTGCTATTTGTTTGATTTTTGTAACAAGGAGCTAACTTTATGCAGGAATCTGGCAGCCTTGCATGAAATCTGGAGTGACTGGCTGTTTAGCAATGACATTACGGCCGGTCAACATGATCTAACTTGGAGAAAACGGATTGCGTGAAATAAATATTGCCGTCTCAAGTTATTCACAGCTGAGCAAATACTCAAGAGATGTAAAATTGTTTCTTCGCCTGGTCGCAGAGTCTGCACTGCATTGTTGACCATGTTTGTTTCCAAGTTGGGACCTGGTATTGTGAGCTAAAAGCACCCAGTCAAATCAAATGTAGCAAATGCTGGACTGAGGGAGTTATGTGTTGGACAAGGTACGGCTTTGGTGCTCGGATCTCGTATGTAGATAAAACTATCCAGCCGTGTTTTTTCTTTGCTATAGCAGCTTTGTCCATTAGCCAAACTTTTTGTTTTGCTGTGTTGTTGACTATTTTTTTTAATGCAGTGAAGCTGTGATTGGTGGCTTATGCATCATGCATATGGAGCATTTTTAGGGCTTGATCAAGTACTGATTGCCAGTCATTCTTTCCTTTCGACTGGCTATGCATTTCTGTCCAGCAATGCCCAAGCAAGGATTCCTCTTGAGCTGCTTTTAATTTCCGACACATTTTTATTATTGCCACTTGCCTTACCGGATGTTGATTAAATAACCCAAATTCCAAGCAAACTTGTGCTTGAGATGTGAACTGCGGAATCCAAAAAATTTGTTTGAATAGGCCTGATTGTTGGAGAGTCCAAAAATTGGCATCCTGGCCCATGAACAATCCAGAACCATAGGGGAGGGTTGGAAGGAATTTGGCAGCAACAACTTTTAGCAAATGGGAATTCTATGGACACTTTAGTGTGTTTAATGCAAATCATAGTTTGTTTGCTTGTGCTCTTCTGTTGACTAATGGATCCTTGAGTGTGAAACTTGAGTCAACCACCACTCCCAGATGTTTGTGGGAGGCAAACTGTTCTATGCTGTTTCCTGCTGCATACCACTTATGTTTTTTCCTGTTGTGCCCCGTATTTGCTGAGAAACAGATGACTTTGGTTTTGTTGTGGTTTAGCGACAGACCCAGCTCCTTAGTATATTCCATCAGCTTCGTAATCAGGCGCTGTAAACCTACTGCGGTCTGGCTGCATAGAACAATATCATCTGCATACTGCAAACTTCTAAATTGATGGTGGGCTATCTTTAGAGGGTCATGTTGGACTTCTGATAGCCTCTTGTCTAAATCTGCAGTGAAAATGTTAAAAAGACTAGGAGCTAGCACACCTTGTTTTAAACCAATATGTGTTGGAATCATTGCTGTAGTTCTTTCCCTGTTTCCTAGTTTTATCTGAACCCAGGTAGATGTACACAAATTAACTACAGCCCGTAGTAGTAGTGGTGGAGTGCCCCCTTTTGCCGCTGCTTTTAGGTCAACAAAGCACATATACAATTTGATGGATTTTCGCTTTGCTATTTCAACTAGGAGATTCAAAGTCAGAAGATTACACGTTATACTTGTGCCAGATCTAAAGGATGTCTGTGTGAGTGAAAGAATCTTGCTGGAAATAACTCATTCATCCAAGTCTTTAAGGAGATTTGACGCATATAATTTGGTTTCTACATCGATAAGTGCGATTAACCTGTAATTTGCCTGTTCTGATCTGATGCCAGCTTTAAATATCGGATGTAGAATGCTGCCTCTCCATGATGCCGGTAAGCTGTTTGATTGGAAGGTGTAGTTGAACAGTGGAGTGAAGAATTCTGCCCAAAAAGATTTATCTTGTTTGAAAAGGTCATTTGGCAAGACATTTGAGCCTGGTGCTCCACTGGATCTAAGTTTTTTTAATACTGTCTCAACCTGGTTAATTCGTTGCCAATTTCCTTCAGGCACTGTTTCAAAATAATCATTTTCTAGGTAATCTGAGGCATGCTGATCTATTTTTATCGCTGAGTATTTGTTAGCTGCATCCTTGTCATTTTGCGCTAGATGGGCTTTCCAGTCTGCCTCCTAAATGTTTGCCTTGTGTTGGCAGAAGGAGCCATTCGCTATGTTACTTATTTCTGCCCAGAACTTCTTGTTATTGCTTGATTTGCTTGTCTGCAACAACTTTTTTTTTTTTTTTTTTTTTTTTGAAACCGTTTATTGCAGTTCGTAAAAGTTACAGGTATGGGCCTACAACCATCCGGCCGGCCGCTAGAATGACAAAAACATATTGCACACATACAGTAAAAGTCTCTAGGCAGTGTAGAGCAGTGAAACAGGAGTAATCAATGGTGCAGGCCACACAGCTCCAAGCCCACAGTACGGTCAACTTTAACCAAATTTCTGTTTGGTGTAATTTCTTTTCCGTCCAAACTTCTTGTTTGTAGGTCTTCCTTAGCTGATATATTTGGTGCTTTGTACTTTCACTCGTTGCTAGGGCATTACCATATCATTTTCTTATGTCCCGATTTAGCCCCCTTTTTTTTCCTGCTAATGAGCTATGAGACTCTGATGTTGGTATTGTGGGTTTATTCTTATGGTCATTTTTTTTGTGATGAGAATTTGGAGTTAAGTGTCACTATTATATTTTCCCAATTAGCCCATGGCTGTATAAAACGTTGTTCTTGCGTGTTCGCCATATGATTTTTTTAGATAATTCATTAATACACAAGCATTTTTGCCATTCCACGTGAGCCTTTTTAGATTGTACGGACTAGGGACTTCCAACAGATCGTCGCTTTCCGCCACTCTTGAAATGTGAATACAGAGGTCGATTACCTGAGGACTATTTTCGCTCTCTAGTCTATGGATTATGTGCTAGCTGAAGATCGTTTGTAATAGCTCTATATCCACTATTGTATAATCTAGAACTAAGTGTACCTGCTTAGATATTCTAGTTGGTGCAGCTGGTTGATCCTGCGGAAGACGTCCGTTTAAAGTTATCATCCCTATTTCGGATTATAGTGAGGCACAGTTTGCCATGACAATCTTTTTTATGATAGTTTGTGACTACAAGGTGGATGCTTTTCCCTTTAAATTTGTTTTGTTGTTTGATTTGATTTTGGTCCTCTTGTAATAAAAACATATTGAAGTCGCCTGACAGCACAATGCCTCAATGTGGAAAGGTGGATTGCAAATATTTGAGCAGAGCTTTAAGGGTCACAATTTCCTCCTGTTTTGCCTTTGATCCTGGGTGGATAAATACATTACATATTAACAGAAAAATGTTCACATGGTTGCACAGCAAGTCGTTGGGAGGATCTTGTGGTAATAACATGTTAATGCATTGGATTCAGGTTTGTCCTAACTCAATCAATTCATGGATCCATGGTATACTAGTAAGTACTGAGTTAAGTTGATAATCCACCAGATGCTCAGCCTGATGGTTTTCTCTTGGTGGCATATTGATGGAATTATTTATAGCCATTAATTGATGTGGGTACTATGGACCAAGTTTCTTGAAATATTAGGATATCAAATTCTTTTAGAAAAATTAAAAGGTTTGCCTCCTCTTAAACAAATGAAAGAGGGGTGCACGAATGAGATAGTCCAATGAGCCAAAGTGTTGTAACTAAATGTCCTCTTTAATTCAAAATAAATTTGGGTTGATAAAGGAATGGTCAGCCAACGCGTTTCATTCCCTCAAGGGGAACTTCATCAGGGCTGTAACATGATAAAACAACATAGAAATTACACATAAATCATAAAGCACAGGACTAACAACACAAAAAAATGACCATATAATATGAAAATTATAAAGACACATTTTTAGACAACATAAAAAAGTACCCATATAAAATCACATGGATTGGACATGCAAAAGATTTTTTCAATATGTACATATTTACAAACAAATGTTTGACTGACGACAGCCTAATTTTGGAAAACTGTCCACCTAATAAATATTTGTAAACAGATGTTAAACTAACCGTAACCAACCTAAAGTTGGTGTACAACTGCTCACTTAATCTGCTGTCATCCAATGTAGGCAAAAAGAAATTGGAAAACCTGAGCAACAGCAGAAACTATATGTAGAAATAGTACTAAAAAAAGAAGAGTTAATAAAGGTGAAGAGAAGAAAGGAATATATGCAAGAGGGAGTGAATGTTTGGCGAAAAACAATCCAGATCACAGTAGACATGCATACCTTGAATGAATGTATATGTTCTTGGAAATAAAAC
This sequence comes from Triturus cristatus, assembly GCF_964204655.1. NCBI lineage: Eukaryota > Metazoa > Chordata > Amphibia > Caudata > Salamandridae > Triturus > Triturus cristatus. Next base: position 225,427,811 of record NC_140584.1, read on the forward strand.
AAGTCTTGAAAGCTTGGTGAAGTATAGTGTATTTCACATGTACTTCCGATTTCTGTAAAAAAACACACAATATCCAAAATCATAATAGATGGCATTCTGAGCTAAGATTATACTGTTATAACTATAAACAATCTAGTATGGATCTTTCTGATAGCATACACTATTTGATAAACATACAGCATAAATGTCCCATACCAAATATTAGCTCACTAATAGGGAAAAGAAACACAGCTGAGTACATAATATGATACGTGAAACCAAGGTCCCCTTTGTAATCCAAAAGAGGGGGAAGCCGATAACATAGCACAAATGTAAGGCAGTGTTATAAATATAAAAATTATCACACGCTATAGTATACAAAAACAGGAGGAATGTATCCGTCAGCAAAAATGTGCTCCTGCCGGGGTTGTCATGGCAAAATAATACACTAAAAACGGAAGAAAACCTAAACCGGTAGAAACTAGACCAATGGAGTGCACACGACCCAACCCGGCGATCACAGGGGACCAGCAATATGCCCCCAATCGAGAACAACATCGAGGCTCAGTCTGTGCATGCCAACATCGAGGCTTAGTCTGTGCATGCCATATCACACACGAAGAAAACAAATAAACTGAAATAAAGAACATAACTCAATAAGAAATACAAGTTAGTGTCACACGAGCTATTAGCCCGCAATGCGAAAACCCACAACAATATATAAGAAGAACCACAACCACGGGCAATAAATACAAATCACCCCCACGGACATAGAGTACACGTTGTTCCTCACATATATCCTTACCGGCAGTCGGCTAAACAGGATTCCTCGTATAGCGGCGTGTTCCTCGATAAAAGTGAAGAGACCCGCCATGATGTATAAATGTACGGGACTCCACTACCTCGTGAGAAAATAGCCAATGGAAGTGAGTGTGGACCAGGAATCATGGTCTACATACCATATGAATAAGTCAGTCGCCATTTGTAAACGGGCAAATTAATCACAAATAAATTGTATTTAACGGTATTTTGTTTAGAGTATAAGCCGCGAAACGTGCAGAATTAAAGTCCAATCATGATCCCAAATTTGTAAAAAACCTAAAAACTGAAGTAGAAGCGTACAGCGTTTATGATTCACAACACCACCTAATTAAACTTGATCTTAAATGAAAGAAGGTGGTATCATTTAAAACGTCTGAAACCAGAGCTGCACCCCTAAATACGCTAGTATCCAATGTAAAATATAAGCCAAAAGAAATGGTCATCAACGCGTTAAAATGGGTCGCCATTATTAAACGGCAATATAACACGGTACGAATACATGTATCTATTAAGATAGAGCATTGAGCATGTGTGAAGAAGTAAAGAAAAACATCTGAATATAATCATTTTTCGATCTCGACAATAAAAATAAAATATATATCATCAATTATAAAAATTAAGATTGAAACTCCACCCCTTGCAAATTGATAGCCAATGAGTGGAGGTGTAGAACAGAATTGCCAGTTGAAATTAATCAGTTGCCATATTTGAACAGGCAAATAGAAATCGATATAATATATATATCAATCTTTTTAGTCTGAGCAAGAATTCAAATTGAAGTGTTTTGATCAACATGGTCATAAAGTGGTAAATCATAATCGATAGACAATAAATGAGACGTGAAGCATTCTCTAGAAAAAATTATATGTGCATGTAAAGGTTTGCCTCCTCTGTCTTGCTGCCGAGCCCATTGATGTTCCAGGAGCACACCTTTAAGTTGCTTTTTCATGCCTCATTTTTCTTGGTCTTAATGCCCCCGATGGTTGGAAAAAGGACCTTCCGGTTTTTGCTGGCTGCTTCAATTGCTACCTGATGGATAATGCGCAGATTAGACCAGCTCTCCTGGGTGCTAACGGTGGATCCCACTGCTCCCCAGAGTAGTCCGCTGGCCATTGCCGGTTTTAGCTCGGCTGTTGGGCATAGTAGGCCAGGATACTGTTCTATTGCCATTTTTATTTCAAGTCCCCATTAGGCAAAGAGATCTCTATGGCACCAAAATTCCATCGTGATTTTTGGGTCGCTCCAAGTTACGACCGTCATTCCTCTCCCATCTGCACTCAGGTGTGGTTTGAATTGTACACTTTCAATATGATTTGCATTTAGATGTTTTAGTGTTTCAATGGAACTTGTGAGCTTGAGCATTGCGCTGCGGTTGAGAATGCTATGGCGTCCTCTTGAATTATAGTGTGGCATCAATTCTAACGTTAATATGCCTTCTGGGAATTTTTGACCATCATTACTTAGTGAGGGATCAGCTCTGTGGTAATATAATACTGCAGAAATTCCACTGGATTTATTTTCTCCTGGAAGACTTTTTCCTTCAGTTGGATTTTGAAGGCAGGTTGTTTTTGTCAAATCTATGTTTATGTTCTGAGGTTTGGTCTCCCAATAGAGGGGATTGATCAGACTGGGTTAGCCAGGGATGCCTGGTTTTTAGTGGTTGTAGCAATTCAGCCGATGGTTCGCTGTTATGGACATCTGATTGTTTGGAAAAGTATTGAGATATACTTGGTTGTTCTGACTGAGATACGCGCATTAAGTGGCCATCTTCTTTTTGATCTTTTATGGGGATGAGTGCTGGCCGGAAGACTTTATAGCTGCTTGTCTCTGATGATGTTGAAACTGACAGGAGATTATTCGTTCCATCGTGATCAGGTTTGTGTCTGTGTTCAGATGACTTTTCGAGAGAACACTTGTTTGCCTCATTTCCCGCGAGCCCATTTCCAGGGCCTACCTCTGGCAAATTGGCATGCTGACCACTTTCAGCAGTTAAACCTTGTGCCTGATTTAGTGAAGTGTGTACTATAGTTTGAGCTCTCTTTTGCTTGTTGTTCCTTGACTTTCTCAGTCTCTTGCGTTCCTGTTTAGTTAGTGGATTGCTGGGTTTTTGTTGCTCCGGTTTTAGAGCTGCTACATCAAACGATAGTGCATCACGTTGTTGGTTACTTTGCATAGAAGTATTGTTTGAAGTTTCTGGCAGAATGTCATCTGAGTCTGAGTCTCTCAGGGTACTGTCTAGTTCAACTATGCTCTCCGTAGTACCCGGAAGGGTGGGAAGGTGCTGTCGACTTGAACCGGTTCTGGCTGAAGCACCAACAGCGCGAGTAGTTGTGAAGGTGTTTGTTGTTTTTTTTACTTCTACCAGGATGTCCGTCAAAATCACCGGGATGGACTTCAGTTGAGTCATAGTGCTGGAGCATTGGCATTCGTGATATGTTGTTTGGGGGTCTTTTTGCACCAGCTCAGTTATGGAATTTAAATCTTGAAGCTTTCTTTCTTTGCCAGAGACATGTGACACCAGGAATGCAGAAGGTCGACTTGCAACTCTAGTTTTTCTGAATGCTGAAATAATGCTGAAGAAATGGTCTCCTTGATATTGATGAAAGGAAACCATAATGGAGCTTGTAGGGGTGAAAAATGATCTGCCTGGTGCTCATCCGTTTGCTAGCTTAAGAGGATATCTTCTCCGGATTTGTTTACCATTTTATCCATGACACCACTTGCCAGGTCGTCCGTTCACTGGCTTACTAGATTATCGTCTCCAGATTTATTTGCGATTTTGTCCATGACGTCTTCCACCAGTCCGTTGCTTAATTTGGTGGTAAGGCCAAACCCTAAACTAGTCTTTATTGGGGAGAGAATAGTGTGGTAATCATAGAAGGGCCCTAAGGACAGTTGTGTATTTTCGATGAGAGATGGAGTTTCAACCTTTTGGGCTTCGTGTGTTGACCCAAAATAACTTATTAAGCATTCGTGAGTTTCCAAAACAAGTTTGGGCAGAATCTCTAACTCACACCCTAAATCGATTTCATCTTCAGTTTCAACAGAGTGCTTGGCCGTGCTATCTCTGCTGACCATGGACGAAAGAAGTGCCTGGCTTTCGCCAAACCTAGCCCCGAGGGTGCGGGGAGATGACGAGAGACTCTCAATTTGTTGCTCTATTGGTGCTTCTGGCGCTGCGTTCATTATGTTTGATTGTAGTGCTTCACTTACATTTGCATTCATTTGAGCTGTCACAATTACTTGATTGCCAGGTGATTTCAAAGACTTTGCGGTACTATGGCTATACTCTAGTGGGATACTGGTTCGTACACACACCATATATGGTGTGGATTCAGCTGAAGATGACATAACTGTAATTGGTTCCTGAGATCAGGGACCTGGAGAGGTTAGGACGTCAGTGATTTTTAGGTTTGTGCCAGCTGTTTTTTTTCTTTGCGATGGTGACAGAGTTGGCAAAAATTCAGAGATTATTTCCAGTTGTCTCACTTCTGTGGGCTGGGCGGGGACTCTTTTACTGGTATTCCTGGTTTTCCTGGTGTTCTGGTGAGTGTTTTCCTTTGGCTTGACCTCAGCTCTGATTCATCCTAGATGTCATTTCGGCCCTCTTATCTAGAAGCTACCATAGAGGCTCACGCTTCTTTAACTTCTAGATTCACTGGTTGCGAAGGGTGAAGCCGCTTTTCCCATCAAGTAAATAAAAGTTAGAGCTAATTCAGTGCCAAAAGTGCTCGAGCAATGTCCGGTGACCAAACTCGTAGTTTGCACTCCAACTTGATGGCTGCGAGAAGGTAAAAGTAGGTAAAGGTAAAGGTCGGGGAGGGCGCAGGGGTAGGAAGGAGGAAGTAGGTGAGTTGAAAGCAGTGGAAAACAGAGGGAGCAAGCCAGAGTAGAACAGGAGCAGAACACTCTGGCAGACCGCTGGGCTCAACACTCAGCAGCTGCCACTAAAGATGGCCGTGCATACTGCTCTATGCTCACCTATAGTTCTTGTTCTTGTTTGCCTTTGTTGAGGCTTTGTTGTATCTCTCTCCAGGTTCCAGGTCCAGGTCCAAGTTCCAAGCCCCAGATTTCTATCCTCCTTCCTTCAGTCGCACATGCTCATTTTGCTCTGTGCTCCGCTTGATCTGCATGCTCTAAAGTCTCAGCTGGGTACCACAGGGTGCCGCTGGGTTCCCGAGCCCGCTGTTTACGGGCTGCCTCATTCAGCTCCACCGCGCAGCCCACACACAGCCCTCCGATCTCCCGGGCCGTGCTCTGCCACCGCTACCACCTCCACTCAGCTCCCTCTCGGCTCACACAGCCAAATGCAAGTTAGAATCCTTGCCCCAAGCGGCACCTTTGCACCTACAGTTGTTACCAAACCCCTACACCCTTCTTGCTGTGATTAGTTTCTTGAGGGCAGCTTACAGATCTAGGTTATCAAGAATCGATTGATCTCCCATTGCTTTGTATTAATGAGGTTACTATTTGGATGACAGGTATATAGCCATAGACTTGTGGGGCTTGAGTAATCTGTTTTGTTTTAATCAGCTGTCTAATTATATTTCCTTGTATTGATTTTTATATTGTATGATTGTTTTTTGTACCTTTTTATGGATATGTTGTCATCCGAATAAAGAAAGAATTATTATTATTAATATCATAGTGCATGTGACTTGTAATCAGGCAATTACCGGTGCAGTTTCATGCTGTGTATGGCATTTACAGGTTCCTCCCGTAGTCCCACCACCTGTCCTCTTGAGCAAGTAAAGATGGGAGAAGGTGTCATAAGACAGGTAAAATAAAAGTACAAAAAGATACCTAGCCTGTAGCCACTCTTCAGTACTTCTCTCCTAAGGATGCAGCAGATACTTATACCCATTTTTGTACACCTGGAGTACTTATATATTTTGAATGGAGCCACAGAAGCTTCTGAAGGTCCTTCTATAATGCCCCTCAATTGCACTCACATTCCACGTTTGTGGAAAGTCAAGATTTTATTTCCTCTTTTTCATGGTATGTGGCCCTCTGCAAGTGCATTAACATCTTTGCATTCTAAACTCGCCATCTGCAATCAAATACTGTGGTGGTTAGAAAGTGCTGCTTCATAATTTACAGCTGATCTCTCTCCAGCACAAACACAAACTTAGACAGTTCTTGCACTGGAGATAGTGCATTCTTCTATGTATTTAAGCACCTTTTCCAACATTGCACCAGAGGCTTAAAATCAGAGCATACACTAGTGCAGACTGGAGTTATCTATCTACCTTCAGGTGTAATACTGTGCCTGTTGTCTGTCCACCCCACTCTTTAGTGACACTAACAGCCACTGGTCACGGTAGACCAGGACCTAGGCACGATTTCTGGTCACCTGTGATGGACTGTGACCCAGTCAGAAGTTCTACCTCAGTACTTAGTCTCAAAAATGTAATTTAGAATCTTTCAGCTGGGCAAGGCGGCAGGCTGTATGCATCCAAAGAGGGCTTTATGGTGTTGGATAGCTATTGAATAAGGTTGGTTTTGGTGGTAAAAGGCGCTCTGAGACAGAAAATTCAAATTTTGCACCAGGGGATTCCTCTCACCAGCTGTGTACTTTTGGAGCCTTACCCCGTCAACCCTCCAGAATTCCCAGGTGTTCACAGGTTACAGATGAAGGCTCGTTAGATACAGCCAAGACATATGGCACAGCACATGGGGGTCCGGACTAACTCCAGCAGATGATGCCACCAATAAAGTCTACGTTGCATCTAGTTGGTACTGGTCAGTCGGGCACTTCAGGAAAAAAGGCTTCTTGAAGCTCTTTGTGTCCCTGTAGCTCACACAGTAGGTCAGCCAGGTGACTGTTGGAGTCTACTTGTGTGTCCTTGGTATATGTGGGAGCAGGACCAGCCCTTCCGGCCTCTTAACAGGCCTCAAATACCATGTGAAATTAATCTTATTTTTTCCACAAGACATGAGTGTTCTGAAGAAAGTATCTTGGGTAGACACATTTATGTCTAGCACTATTGCACTAGCCTCTGGGAGGCTTTCCCTAACTAGCAGGGTAAAAGTTCCAAATAAGGAACCCAACTCACTTTTGCATCAGTGCTGGTGTCCCCTATCGTAACCAATTCCACAGTGCCCCTCACTCACAAAATACAACATAAAATATCATTTACCCCTCGTGCAAACAATGAGTGGAAACCCAGAGGTGTGGTCAGGGTTATGAGCAGCCCCTCCTCTATGGCACTTCAAACCAGTTCTTGGGGCAGTCCCCACACTCAATTTGGTGGTGCCTGCCTGAATGGGGGACAACATAAAGGCATGTTTAGGTGTTTATCTGACATCTGTTTGTGGCAGGGGAGGCCCTTTTGAAGTAAACTGAGTTACACAGCACAGCCTAACTAGTCTGCCTGCCAGGGAAGCACAAATACTTTACCACAGCCAGGCCATTGACTGTGTTTTGAGAGCAGTATTCTCACCTCATCAGAACTATTCACCAGCTAGTTGACACTTGGAGGGCTAAGGCAAAATAGACTTCAGGAGCTTCAGGCAGAACAAAATTCATTTTCTAAAAGTTCATTTCCCTTAATATTTATCTAAAATTCGACCTCACCATTAATTTAGGCTTTTAGTAAATATAAAAAAATAGTTGTTTAATTATTTTTCTAGCAGGGCCCTAGGCTGATATAGCAGAATTAATATTTAACATTGCTTCTCAGTGTTTCCCCAAGGGCCAGCAAGCGTTCCCACAGTGAAAAAAGCTTTTGGGCGTCAGTCACTGTAAGGACATATTATTTTTAAATTTGTACATATCCTATTTTTAAAACACTGAATCCCACCTTGTGAGTTACAAGGCATAAATAAGGAAAGGTCTTGGCGTAGTTCACAGAGTTTTGCTACGTAGAACTAAGCAAAGTTACAAAAAAACTCTGCGAAGTTCCTCAAGTGGAGGAGTGCTGTGCAAACTGCAGTTTGTGCTGGTATTTCTGTCCCTCAGGTAGAAATTCTACCCGAGCGGCAGCTCGCAAACTTACCGTTCGCGATCGCGAGCAGGGAAAAAACTCAGCTGCACATCGCAAAGTGGAGTTTTATGCACTCCGCAAGCTCCACGGAGTGCAGAGTGCAGAAAACTCAGTAAACTCCGCGAATGGAGCGAATTTCGACGCTCAGGCCTAAAATAAGGGTGACATTAATAATTGGTGGAGAGGTTTTCTCCTGACAAAAAGTTTTGGCCAGTTGGGTTGCAGTTTTATGGTAGGCCCGAAGTCATGTTTGTCTTGTTACACTTGTGGATGTCACAGTGGTGCTGTAGTCCATAAGTGACATTTAACTTTCCTTGCTATGAGTGCCTTTTTGGACACCATATTTTATTGTCTTATAGGAAAGTGAAATACACATATTAGGAGTAAGCCAACTTCGACATGTTTTAGGGGTCAGAGCACATGCACTAGGAACTGGCTTGCAGTGACCTACTGCACAGAGTCAAAAAAACAGCAGCGTCAGTCCACAGAAATTGAGGGTGACAAAAAAAGAGACACATTCTCAAAATCTCATTCTATACTTCCAACTTTCATTGGTCAATTATTCTTTATCTTATCATATTTTTGCAATAACTGAAGTTTCCTTGTTACTGTGCTTAACAATCATCAATGTAAGACTTTTAGTTCTTCACTAAACATGCCATAATATACAGTAAGTACATCTGGATTGCAAAACATTTTTGGGTAGCACTATTACTTCTCCATGATGCCAAAAAGGGTAAGAGCACAACATAACTATAAAACACAACATCACATCAGAATTCAAATTACAATACAACAACACTAGAAATTAAAAACACATCAGCTTACCAATACACCACAAGAGAACACTATATAACACCTAAACAAGAGAAAATCACCAAACAATAACACACCAATGCAACAATGAAACATGTTGTATGTGGTGTGATATGCTGTGTTATGCTTTGTTGATGTTTTCCTGTTAAGGTGTGTCATTATTTTCAGTTATGATCATGGTGTGTTTGACTTTCTTTTTAATCTGTCTATGGATGTTTTGGTTTGCCCTGTTGTCTTCTGTTTTAAACATGTGTTCATTTATGTTTTTGATACAGTATTATGTTGTGGTGTGGAGTTTTGTGTTGCAATTGTAAGTTCTATTTTGTGTTGTGACACTGTCAATTGTTGTGATTTTGTGCTGTACTTTTGTCTTCTGTGCTATTGTGTGTTGCATGTTTGTGTTGGTTTATTGTTTTGGTGGTTGGTGTACTCTTGTGCTTTACACTCTTTGAATTGTCATGCTGGAGTAACATTGCTGTGGTTTTGTGGTTCTTTTGCTGTGTTACATCTCAACTTTATTTTGCTATTTTGTCTTGTGTACCACAGTTGTGTGTTATTATGTCCTGTTGCATTATTTATCTCCCTTCTGGGCCATAACAAATTATGTTAGTTTCCATCCAAAAATCTACACATTTAATTAAAATTATTTTGACACACGACATTTGATGTCCGCTCAAGGTGCTAAAATGTTACATCTTCAGGCCTACTACTTTTTATTCACCAATCATCCTGAAACCATGAAGTTGACCAGGCCTACATGACTAGTCCCAAAATGTTCTTTATGTGACCTGCCTCTTTCTCGCATTAGGTGCCAAAAACCAAATATTGGCTGAACGTAAAATCACAACATTATCATAGTTCATTCATATCTTGTTTCTTAACCAAGACATGGGAATGCACATAGCCTATTTTACACAGAGGAACAACAACTATCACTCAAATAGTACCTACACATATCTCCCACACAAAGAGAGAAATGAAGCAAGCAAGGGATTAGAAGGAATATCAGACATTAGTCCACAAACTTATAGTTTGCATGCCTTTACTCCCCTAACTTTACTTCGCAGTTTCAATAAAAATAATGATAACTGCCTGTACAATGTGAGTCTTCACATACTTTTCCTTACTCCATTTTTTCTTTTTTCTTTTTAAAAATGTATCAGCGAGAACGAAACGCATTGGTTTCTGATGTTCCTATGGAAGTATTTGTTTTGAATTGGAAGTAAAAATAATTTTGCTGAACCATCCCGGGAGTGCGACCCAGTCTTTTACCTTCTGAGAGAGGAGTGTTTGAATTTATGGACGGCCAGGCTCGGCCGCGGTGTTTCGCACCGCCTAAGAGCGCCAATGAGAGTCATCAGGAAGGAGCCATATGGTGGTTGCCTCTGCGCAGTTATAGTTAGGTCTGTGTCTCCATAGGAAGAGCGTTTTATGCTTTTTTAATAGCTTTTGTGCTGTATAACATATCTTCACAAAACTAATAAAAACAATGTTTATCCACCTGGGCTCCTAACTAGAAATTTCCGGGAGATCCGTCAAGCGGGATCAGAGAAAAACCAAATGTCCCTATGCATTTTCCATAGATTTTTAGGCAGTGGTACTGCAAAAACGGCTGAACGGAATTACACCAAATGTGGAAGGATGATATATTTTGGTTCAGGAAGTGTGTGCGTTTTGTGATTTGTTGTACATCCATTCGACATTTGTTTTTAGAAATTAGGGATAACAAATATATGAATATCAGGATATTTGAGTTTGAGGGACTTTTGTCAACATGCAGTGGTGCTCTCTGCACGTCACTAATAAGCCCTGGGGACCCAATTTCCTGGGCCCAAAATATTTGTTAAAAAAATGGGAGGGGTCATGCACCCCCCTCCCCATGTTGGTATCCACCCCAGGGATCTCAACTCCCAGGGCATGATACTACACAGTGTCCTGGGATGCCCACCCAGGAGCACTGTGGTTTCCTGTCTAGAAGAGTGCGGGCAAACCCTTCCCATATTCTCCTGGGTAGGGAACTCCAATTTGCTCTTGTCCAGTGTGAGAAGTAGAAAGATGCTGATCCTGCCCAGGTGGGAACTAAAGAAAGGTATAGCTCCTGCTAGCACCCAGTATTATGCTGGCTGGGTAGCCGGCTAGGGCCACAGGGGCCCTGGGGTTCCCCCTGTGGCCCCCAATCTAGTGGTACCTGTGAGCCACCAGAGGTCCCAGGGTATGGGTCTTCAGGGAACATAAAGGCTCATGGGGGTGGGCACGTTACTCTGAAAACCTGGAGGAGACAGTGACCAAACTGCTTGCCTATCTGCCCGTGGTGCATCGCCGGTCGGATTGACATTATGATTTCTTCCGCTATGTTCTTCTCCGCAGCAGCAAGTCCATTTCAGCCGTCCTGCACCAAAGGGGTATTCAACCTTGTGAAACTGTGTTTGGCTACAGCCTCCTACCTAGTCCCACTGTGGATTTTTGACTTCCATCTCGTTGACTAATTCCAAAGGTTGAAATCTTTACCACCGCTTTGCTCCACAGCTATCTGATGATGATGCTCCCTCATCAGAAACTTCAGCAGGCGTGCCCCACTGAATTTCTAACTTCACAGACACTTTTTTTTTCAAACATTCCTCAAGTCCGAAGGTAAGCACTGACCGGGCCCAATCGACTCCTTGTAACTGACATGCACTCCATCACGGTCAGCCTTAACATTTGACTTTGCCCCATTCTATTAATATGCTCTGCAGTCGAAATCCGACTGCCGTGGTACGATCGGGGCATTTAACATTGCGCCTGTTGCTGCTGCGAGTAGCACCGCCGCGATGTCCAAAAAAGCATGTCCAGCATATCCCCGCACTACGTGGCAGGCACTACACAGTGCCTGACACCTGGTACAGGGGGATGCCCCCCAGCACACCCAAACCCTCCCCAAACACATTGAGGCCTGCAATGGGGCCCTGGAGACTTTCTCCGCATCCCTTTCCATGGCGGCTCCACCGCTGCGGAAAGGCTGGCTACCACCGGCATCATAATCATGCCGGTGGAGCCTGACCCTGCACCGGCCCCATTTTAGCGGTCCAGCTCTGCCCGCCATGCAAGCGTGCGGACTGCTACCAGTGGAAAAGTGGCAGGTGGAAAATCTCACCGCTGTGGTCGTCACTACCATGCTATTGGGACCGGCAGTTTTCTGGGTTGCGATCGCGGGCGGATGACCACCGCCGGCCTGGTGGTGGCCACCGCCGGCCCGGCGGCAGCCATCTGACCACCATCTTAATAGACCCCTATGTTGAGGCTGCGGGGTCGCCCCACGCCCCCTCATAGCCTCAGCTGGCTCTCCAGCCAGCACCAATCTATATATGCACATGCACATATAAGCACCTACTCAGACCAGTTATAGTTCAGAAAATATCAGTTTTAATTAGACACAAACTCAAAAAGGAGTTTCTCTTTCATTAAAATGTATATTGTTTTTTAAATGTATATTGTTTTTTAACTTCAACCTGCCTGAGTAACCACTTAAAAGTGCAGCAACCTTTTATTTGATTTGTAAACTAACACACTCCCCAGCCTTAAGTCTACACCTCCACAGTGGTCAGGGTGAATCTGGAGCCAGTTTGTTTTATATATTACAGGATGGTGGTAGCCACTCTGTAGTTATAGTTAGGATTCCCAGGTATAGGAATTCCTAAGATTTTTGCTAAGTAATAACTTTGCCTCCATTTAGTGAATCTCCACAAACATTTCCAGACCATAGCTTTTCTGCAGTGGTGGAGGAAGCAAAGGTTTGCAGTGATTAGTCAAGGGGTTTTAAAGATAAAAGGCAGGGTTCCAAAAACATTTTTCCACCAATGCATTTTTCCTGGTCTTTTCTATTGAAAGTAGTGAAAAACTGGCTAAATGGATTTACATGAATTTTTGCAGGATTATATACTATGGTGTTCGGAAGCTTTAAATACCTTACTCCACTCTACACCACTCCACTCTACGCCACTCCACTCTATTTACTCCACTACACGCCACTTCACTTTACCTTTAACCCACTGGATGCCAACCCACTCTAAGCCACTTAAATGTACAACACTCCACTCTACTCCACTGTACGATATTAAACTCTACACCACTCCATTCAATTGCACTCCACTCCATGCCACTCCACTCTAATCACTCCAACCCACTCCAGTGTATGCTGTTCCAATGCCCACCACTCCACTCTATGTCACTAGAGTAATTGTGAGGTAAGTTACTGATACTAAGTACTATATTCCATCATAACCATGCTATTATGAGGTAATAAACTTTTAATGGGGAATAACATGCAGGTGTGGATTTACTGAACCTGCGTATGTATATCTTCTTTCATTACTTGACTATTTGCTGACATGTGTTGCCAGATGCCACTCGAAGTAATACCACATTATTATTTGTGGGTGTGGTGAAAGTGTAGTGATATCTCTCACAGAGATATTACCCCACTCGACATGTGATCAGGTTCAAAACGTTTACAGTGCAAGAAAACTCACTGGGTCTTCATTTCTGAGGTGGGCATTTCGAATAACTAAGCCCTCATGAGCGCTTACAAAGTTTCTTTTCATAATAGAACTATGAGGGTTTCATAAAAATAAAATATTCCATTTTAGGCTACGATATGTAGGCTCAGTTCCAAACAAGATCTAGATCTTTTATATTGAGCTGTACAGATAATATGTATTATATTCCACATGTGAAGTCTGCAGGTATGACACGTGTGAAGTTATAATTGAGCAAAACAAGTACGGTGTTTTTTAATTCACATATTCCTGGGTCCCAAGGATTACCTCTGGGCTGCACAGTGGCATTTATGTATGCTGCCAATTAACTAAATGCAATATTTTAATCACTCTCCCTCTGTTCTAATTTTACCATCAGCTCTGACAGGTATTTCACTACATCAAAGAACACATCCCCCTGCGATTAGAATTAATATTCCCCAACAGACATTATGTTGCCAAATCCTCATTCAAAACCTTTGATCTGGGGCTTTACACAGATCGCAAGCTGTTAGGGTTATGCTTGAGCACAAAGATACTGTACTTGGCCATATTTATCTTTCTGGAACCTGGAGTACATCTTGAGAGATTAAAAAATAGACCTCACATTCCCAGTTGTCATATAGTTTTATCAGCAGGTTTCATAGACAACGATGTGCGCTAAAAATCCCATTTAAATATGCCACCATTTATTTTACAGTATGATAATACTTGTTCAAACGGCAGCAATTTTATTTTAACCATGTTTTTTAGTGTGGGAAGAAGAAAGATTCATTTTAAGTTGTGAAACACTTAAATATGTAAAATTCAATCATCTTTCAGGCATTCATGTAAGCCGTACATTTTTCAAACAATTTGAAAGCTACATGTCATTGCAAGGAAAAGTTCCCAAAGCCGCAAATAGCAAATGGGCCTGCAATTACATTCCTGCTTATGGCAGTCTCCATCGGGCCTTTCTGATGACGCAATTAATTGACCAGCAAAAGACTGCTAGCTCAGGCGTATATTTGAAACATTTGAAGATAACATTTAAGAACTATGGGGCATATTATTAAGCCAGGCTATAAAATTATCGCCTGGCTTGATAATATGCCCCTATAACTAAAACGTATACGATAGTAATCACATGTCGCTAAATGCTGAATATTATATTTATTCTTATTCATCTGTAATTTATTTGTAAGAGTTCTTGGGCCATATGTATGAAACTTTGGTTTTGCGATTCTCAAATAGCGATTTTTAGAGAATCGCTATTTGAGAATCGCAAAATGCTATGTATGTAGGATTGGCAAACAATTTTGCGAATCCTACATATTCCTTAATTGCGAATTGCAAATTGCAATTCGCAATTAAGGAATACCTCCCCATTCATTCCTATGGGCCTATAGGCCCATAGGAATGAATGGGAAGACATTCTCAATTTGCAATTCTCAATTAGAGAATCGCAAATTGAGAATGCAATTTCAAGTGTGCCAGGGTGTCAAAAGGACACCCTGTTGCACCCCTGAAATGAGCATGGGTGCACATGTGGCGCACATACATGCCCTAAGGGCATGTGTGTGCGCCACATGCCACTTTGAAAAATGCAAAAATATGCATTTTTGAAAGAAATCACAAATTACCACCAACCTGTAGTTGGTGGTAATTTGCGGTTCCTTAAGGCCAAATTGCACTTTTTTGGTGCTTCTTACATTGCATTTAAGGAATCGCAAAATTTGCGATTCCTTAGATGCAATTGCAAAATAAGGAATCGCAAATTTTGCAATTCCTTATTTTGCACGCAGATTTGCCTTTATACATACCACTTAGCAAAATTGCGATCGCAAACGCCGAAATTCGGCGAATTTCGGCGTTTGCGATCGCAATTTTGCTTGATACATATGGCCCTAAGTCTTGAAGAAGTACCTTTTCTAGCCCTAGACTTTCCTTTTACAAATAATTGTTTTGAGGTCTGATAGTTCTATTTCTTTCATTGAACTAAACAAAGATGCCTAGTCACCCAACCATGCACAAGCACTCTTTTGCGTGCTCTTAAATGCCTCTCTGAATGGACTCAGGAACGTAAACTCCCCTTGTTATTTCACATAGATCAAAATGTTTTTGTGAGTTGATCAAAAAAGCCCTGAGTCCTGAAATCTAAGGACTGGAAAGGAAGTGTCCGGAAGCCCCCTCATAAGCTGAAAACGCTCTGCAGAGATTTGTCTTGGCAAGGACGTAGTTTTACATTTTTCAGTTCTCAAAACTTTGCAAAGGTGAGTGGACAAGAGTAACGCTTGTAAAGTTTTGTGAATTCTGTTTTTTTATTTTGGAGCTCTTATTTGACTGTGCAATTGTACAGAGTACATATGCTAGTGTCTGGGATGCAGTCTCTACAGCCCCAGGTGTAATGCTGATTAAAGGGGCCCTGGTGTGGTTGGCTTCCTGATAGCGTTTGTTGCTAGGAGCAGGCAAAAGGGGCCATTGTGAGAGTCCTAAAGATTTTTTGGTCAAGGGTCTGTATTCGTGCCTATTTTTAGTTTTGGGTTGCCTGGGGTATCAGAGTTCCTGCATCCTAAATCATGTTGCTGGCATGGGGCTTCGTGTACCAAAGCAGTGTGTCTCAGTTATGTATTGGGGGACGCTGGTGCATCTCTGGTTTGGGGAAATGTTTGGGGGGCGGTGCTTCTCACTTGGAGGACTCAGGACTAGGTGTTCGGCAGCTCAAGTTCCTAGCTTTGGTGGTGGTTGTTTTGGAGCAGCCAAGAAGCTATAGCTCATTGGCAAATCTTGTACCTCTGGTGGCACAGTCTCACATGGGTTTGATTCCTGCCACTGCTGTCAAAGTTCCTAAGGTGGTCAAATATCAAACAGTGCTTTCAGTGTTTGGCCGACATGAGCCTCATTGGGGTAATTCGAATCTTCTAATTTTGAACTATATGGTAGTCAAGACCGGTGGCCTATCTGAGTTTTCCTGACAGATGTTTCGTGATTATGATCCCTTTGAGGCTTTGGCTATTTTGAGGCGGTAGTTGCATTTTAGTCCAGCTTTTCTAAAGGTTCTCAGGTGCATCTATTGCTGCATGGGATATGTTGTGGCTTAGGCTGTGGAGTGTGCTCCAACTGGGGTTTCCTGGCTGTTGTTGGATTTATAAGCAGTGCCTTTATACGTCCTGAACACTACTTTCATTCACAATGGTGTCTTCATAAATAATTCTCACTTTTCTGTAAGTGGGGATTTTTCTGGCTTCTCTGAATTTACGTGCGCGTTTTTGTCTGTGCCAGTTTACCAGGCTTCACTACAGTTTATGGGGTTATGTTTGGGTGTGGTCCATTGTCCATTTTAGATGTTGCCCTTTGGACTTCTATTTCTCCTGGAGTGTTTGTACTGGTGTTGGTCCTTTTAGTGGGCTTCTATCCTGTTCAGGGAATTCTGGATTTCCCTTTCTTTGTTGACTGGTTGTTCTGTTCCTTTTCAATTCTACAGCTCAGGTCTGGATTCTGGTAGTCTGCTGTTTTTTGCCATGGTTTGGTTGATGGACAGGCCTGGTGGGATCTCCTTGATTCCCTTGCAGCAACTGCTGTTTCTTGATGGGGTCTTCCACACAATGGTTTGGTAAGTGTTCCTTTCTCTAACACGGTGAGGTCTCTTATGTCAGTGCTGAAGACTGTCTTGGTCTTATTTGCTTACACGGCGAGTCATTGGGTTGCGGTTTCACGGGTTCATGTCTGCTCCTTTCAGGGTCATTCTTTGTGCCTGGTTGCCTCTGTTTTCATTGTTAATTCACATCCTTCTGCTTTGGTCGCCCGAGTCGCACATTTATGCAAGTTAATTCTGCAGTGCAGGTGAGCTTGCAAGCATTAACTTGGAGGTTGGATGTGGGGAATCTGGAAAAGGGTTCTCCGTTTGTGCACCTGAAATGTGTGGTCTTGACACCAAATGCCAACAAACTGGGTTGTGGGGCTGTCATTGCTCACAGCTCGGTTCCAATTCTCTGGTCTTGCCAGGTGGCTCAGTGGTCTTCCATCTGGTGAGCATTATGTGGTGCCGTTGGCACTGGTTCATTTCTTTCGGTGGTGTTGTAACAGGAAGTTCTGTTGAGTTTGGTCGTCTCTTGGGTGAGATGCTTTATATCTCCAGGGGAATGCCAGAGTGGCTTCTTTGAATGTGTTCACAAATCAGACTTGCCAGCGGCCGGTACAGTGTCTGCTGTCTCTGAGAGCAGTTCTTCTTCCTTTGGTGCTGGATGCTGGTGTTTGTGCTGAATCTTTTCTTCTGGGTCGGGTTGACATTAAAGAAGGAAGTGTTTGGGGTCCTGGTGCATTTGTTTGGAGTTCTCATCGTGGCTCTGTTTGTGACTCACTGGATCAAGTTGTGGGCCTAATTTTGCTCTTTGAGTCTGTTGAGTGGGGTTTGTTCGGTAAATGCACTGTCATTTCGCTGGGAGGGTTGATGTATGCCTTTCCTCTGTTTCCGTTGTTGCCAGGTTGGAGGTTTCCCCTATGTCTGCTGTGCTTTCCCAGTCTGTCTGGGGGGAGGTCTTGCCAGGTTACCCTTGGAAGGCTGGCTGTTGGGAGACTGGGCCTTGTATCTTTTTGTTGTTCTCCTGAAGTTGCGCTCTTTAATCTGCATTCTTGGAAACCGGCTATGCAGTCTGCTTCCAGAAGTGGGGTTTCTTTTCACAGATGGTGTTCTGGCATAATTATGTTGGCTTTTCCTGTGTCAATGATTATGTTCTTGTACTTTCTTCAAAACGGTTTTGTTTGGGCTTAGCAGTTTCCCCGTTGTGTGCACAGTGGGCGGCTGTTGGGCTTCCGGAGTTTCAAAATGTATGCGTATGATGCTGTTGGTGGTAGGCCCCTTGCGAAGTTGTTTTCTTGGGACCCCGTGGTGCATATACTGTCTCCTTGTTTGGGTGTGCCATTGTTGTTGCAGTCCTTGCATTAGGTGCCTTTGAGCCTGTGGTTGTAGTTCTTGTCTGTTTCTTGCCCTCATGGTGATTTCTAATGGATATTTCCTCTGCTAGATGTGTTGGGGTGTTGGGCTCCTTGCTGTGTTCAGAACCATTGTTGTCACACTGTATGGATAGGATGGTTCTGGGGCCGGTCCTCCGTTTGTTCCATGGGGGCCTTCTACTTGCCACTGCTCGTTAGCATTGATTTTGCTTGTTTTTTGTTCTGACCATCAGCCTGCAGTTAAGGTTCTTTGGCACAGTTCTTGATGCAAGCTGAGCCTTTCGGTATCTCTATCTCGTGCTCGTCCATTTATGCTGTGGCTTCACTTGCTGCTCCTTCTTGTTTGGCTGGAAAGGGTCTGAGGCCTCCTGTGTCTACTCTCAGTTGGTGGTTGTTGTGGGCCATTGTTGCTGCTTTTGTGTTCATGGGTGTGTCTGTGCCTGGCTCAGTTCGGGGCCCCTACACAATAAGGGTGGCTGCTTCTTGTGTACATTGCAGGTTTCTGCTGGCTGTCTCTTTTAGTTCGCCACACCCTTTCTGTCGCATTTCAGATTGGTGGAGGGCGGTGAGGTTTCTGCAGGTTTTGATGCTGCTGTGCATTTGTGATAATTTCTGTTTCTGCACCAGTGTTATATGAAGCCGATGGTTGCTTGGAAATCCACTCACAGATGTAGGGACTGCGACAGGTAGGTCGGAATAGGAGGTAATGCCTTGTTCCTTACTGGTAAGGTTCATTTCTCCGCGTCTATGACCTCCCCATCACAGTCTTCGTTCCCATCCCTCCCTCCCTGTGTTCGGCTTCATTTGCTTTGGATTACAGGATTTCTGGGTGTGGGGTCAGAGTTTTTATATCCCACAGGATGTGGGTGTGACCTAGAGGGACAGGATGGGAGCTGTATGTGTTTTTTTTAGTTTTGCTTGATTAGGGTTGCAGGGAGGAGCTGATGCTCCTAGATGCAAGGACTGTGATGGGGAGGTCATAGACTCAGAGTAATGAACCTTACTGGTAAGTAACCAGGCATTATGCTGTAATGGGCTAATATTGTGCAATGAAGTCAGTCACAGCCAATGCAATGAACCGTAAGCAGGGTTTATGTTCACAAAGATTACTATCAATTAAAACATGAGTTTCTTGGACAGTGCAACTAGCTGGAGAAAAGTCCTCATTAATCCTGCAGTATAATAATCCACGTTTGGATTTGACATATATATTACCTTTCAAACCAGCAGGGCACTCGCATCTATAACTGTTCACATTGTCGATACATTTGCCATTCCTACATGGGTTGGATTTGCAGTCGTCAATGTTCTCCTGGCAGAAGTTGCCCCTAAATCCAAGAGGGCATAAACACAGGTATTCACCACTTCCTGCAGGTGAGGTTATGCTGGTTACACATTTTCCTCCGTTCAAACAGCTGCAAGGTTTCACTATAATCTAGAAATATGTAAGGAAGGGCACATATTAGCTTATGTTGGACATTTGTCGCATTCCACGTCTACAACAATAGTATGTGGCCGTAATGAAAACCACTGCAATGTGTTGTCGCAAAAACTGTAATAGTCTTGGTTAAATAGTACATCATTATTCTATTTATTCTATGAAACCATCTGCCTATATGATTATGTTGTTTTTATTACTCTTGATTTTCAATTGTATCCAATAAAAAATACTGCAAATTATAGTCACTGACTCACATTGATCACTAATAAGATCAAGGATCTGGTCAGATAAACTACCTGGGATGGATTAATTTGCATTCAGTTGTTATGCAACACAATATTACATATAATATGGGCCTTCAGAGAAACAATACAAAGATTGAGTCTTGCTGATGTTCAGGTGCCAGCTCAAACAGAACACTAACTTAGGTGTTTTCAATGGCAGCATTTGGGGAGACTAGTTGGTTGGTGGGAGTCAATTTTACTGTTAGCGTACAACCATCCATAATTATCACCCAACTACTTATTAAGGTATTGATTTGAAATGTTTTCATAAGGGATTGATTATGGGTCCTTCTAGTCCAAGCCAGTTTGAAGAAAAAGAGTAACAGCAAATGCTCAATTCTGTGAGTTCCTGACAACCTAACATTTCTGGATTGGGAACTGGATATCTGTCCAGCCTGCTTAAAGATATTATGTATTCGGGCCACACAACCAGTACTTTAAAGAGTGACACTCAAGCTGTGCAAATGTTTTAATGTTTCTGCATATTGGAGTACCATGCTTCAATTCTCCTCTACCTAGGACTAAATTAGCAAAATCGCAAAAATCAAACGTTGACACATTTTTTGCAAAATAGCTGGAAGAATGTGCATCGTTTTAAGTGGTCCTTTTTTAGGCTAGGTTTTGATGGCTTTTCAATTCTGGGAACTGTGAGGTGACATTCACTCTCACAGTGCATGTACCCAAAATTTGTATTCAGTGTGTGAAATTGGATAAACCTAATTTGCACATTTTATTTTAAATTGAGTCACAGTAGTCTAATATGGGACATGCACCAGCAGCATGCTTGCTGAATCTCACATTCCAGCAGTGATGTGCATTAACCCATCTACTGACGTAACTGGAAAAGAGTGATAAAAGGCCTACATATGTAACCTTCCTAGCTGTAGCGTAAAATGCTTTAGCGCCATCTGATAATTTAAATAGATTTAGACCTAAGAAAACCCACCTTTAATGCATGCCGCAGTTACCTTTATTTGGGCCGTTTAGCCGACAAGGCTGGGTGCTTAATGTGGAGAAGCGGGATATGATAACAATTAAGAATACTTTGCCCCTGCAGTGACTAGCTATATGGTGATATTTTCACTGTATTGGGTTTCTGCAGCACACATTGAAAGAGAAAAATGCCTCTCAGGATTGTTTTTGTGCAGGAAGGTGTCCCTTCCTGCACAAACAATCCTGTTTACAACTAGGGGTGGGCGGAATTTGCGTAATCGCGTTACGCAAATCTCCGCGAAACGGTAAAAAATCTCCGCGAACACGCAGAAATTCCGCGAACACGCGGAATTGCTTGTTCGCGATACTTTTTTCCTGTTCGCGATTGCTTTTTGCGTGCTCGGGGTGAAATATCTCGCGAACACGCATATTGAGAACGCGAACAAGCAAAAAATTTCGCGAAGTCGCGGAACGCAGATTTTTGGGCATTTTCGCGTTCTCCGCGGAAGGCGAAATTACCCAAATTCCGCAAATTCCGCGAACGGAAAGAATTTACTGCCCAGGCCTATTTACAACACAGGCACTCTTGCATCCTGGTGCAAGGGTGCCTGCTAGGCATCCAAAAGTTCTCCAGTCCAAGGAAAGGACAGGAATGCGCCATATGATGTTACATGCAGCCCATTCCAGCCCTTTCACGCAGCACAGCAAGGTGGCTTTCTGCGTTGCAATGAGTGAAAGTATGATAAATATGCCCCTATATTTATTTTTTGATGCATTCAGGGCTATGTAGTTGTGCAAACCAAGTATCAAGATCGCATTGGTATATGAAGATATAATGAAAAGCGTGGAGATATTTTCATTTTATAAACACGGTTGTTCAATATTGTATTTGTCACATGAACAAACATAATTCCTGAGACAATAAACAAAAAAATATTGCCAATTTGGAAAATTCAGGTATATAGAGGTTGTCCTAGAGAATGTAGTATAGACAATAAGTTATCTATTGCTAGCACGGATCATTAACTTGTGGCAGCATTGTTGTTCATAGAGCACTGTTCATTTGATAGCACATATCAAAATCAGTACTGTACAGAAAGTATAACAATATACTTTCAAATTTTGTATGACCTCAGAAACTTATTGATGAAAGCCTAACCTACCTCATCCTGGTGGGCTAGTCAGGGGATCACACAGAAAATTGTATTTTTTCTTTACAACATAGAAATTCCCTCCAGTCTACCTTGTGTGATGACAAATGCCTGTCATGGTTTTCCCCCGACTTTTTCTCTGTGACTGCTGACCATGAGGTAGCAGACATGCACTGAGAATAACAGTTGTCATATTTTTTGCATCTTATTCCAAAACTTTACAATGTATTCTTCCAGTCTCCCTTACGTAGGTACCTATACCTCCCAAGGCTTGATACCGAACTTTAGTTCTCCCTCTGATCATTCAAGTACCATGCATGTTTACGTTTTCTAATAACTTCCGATGCCTACAGATCATTAGGTTACAGGCATCGCCCCTGGGCTGTAAGAAAACACACCACAATTAATTATTATTATCTAAACATCATAGTGTTTCTAATACTGCGTGCTCCACCTCAATGGACATGATTGTCTGCCAAGGAGATTTCACGGAACATGGTATTTGTCAAATTTTAGCAATTTTCTTCTGCCCTCTTGTATAACTCCTATATAAACAAGAGAATATCATGCTCTGAAAAACAACACATAAGGAGATTAGATTTTTCTTTAGAAAGTAAAAAAGAAGGTAAATACATCCTCAACACGTATGAAAACCTTGCTCTTCAAACAAAACCTAATTATTTTGTGACCTGATTTTTCAATGTGCACCAATACATGAGGGAAACACTCTTCATGTTTAACTGTGGATGTTCTCCTGACTGCACCTCCTCTACTTTAGAATAACTATTACCTTTTCAATCACCATGTCCGGTGATACAGGCAACTATCTTAAATCACATAGATTATTGTAACTTTCTCTTCCTGGATTCTCATGACTGTATAAATCAGTGTCTTTGTTGCATACAGAATACAGCTACCCACCTTCTAATTGATCTGCCTACCAGAGCTGCAGCTTCTAAACCACTGTAGTCCCTCATTTTATTTCCAGTCACACCAAGAATCGCTTACAAATGGATGTCTTCGTTCTGAAGACATTTCGTCATCAAGGATCAATTTACCTTCTGCAAATGTTCATTCGCTCTCAGCCTTCATGCATTCTAATGTCTTCTTCTGCATAATTCCTGCATGGTACTAAGCCATCACCGTGGTACGTCAGGGGGGAGTACTTTTTCTACACTTGCCGCTAGGCTATGAAACTCACTTACTGGCAACTTATGTGCAGACATCCTGTTTGTTCCATTCCGCAGAGCTCTAAAATCGTGATTGCTTCCTAGCGCCTGTGTCCCCTGGTTTCTTCACAATCTCCTTTTCCGTTTCTAGTGCCAAGGCAAGTTTGAGGTAATTGCATGGTGTACAAATCACTACACCACATACCAGATAAGGCTCACTAAGGGTCTCCTGAGGAGGTCTGAATATGATAAACATTCACTGAGCATTCCACTGGGTTGAAAACACAGTGGGGTGGGGCAGAGTCTTTAAAATAAACTAATAGGTTTGCCAGATCAGGTTTACATAAGAGTCCCCCATAAATTATGAACACCCGCTGGTCATTTTGTTGAGGGTCTCTGATGGCCGGCTACGGGTGTCAGAGAGTGGACTGGTCATATCAGAAGGTTTGTAGGGACAGGTTGCCATTCTCTGTGGGTCTGCTAAGGGGAGTTCCAAGGTATGCAGAGAGTTTGTGAGAATCATCTGATAGAGATTAAAGTCCAGCTGTGGGTGCTTACTGAGGACTGAGGCTTGGCCGAAGTATTTCATTATGAAACAGGGATGCGTGAGAGCCGACTGAGTCCTAACTTCTCAAAGTGCATGGAAAGGATCCTTAAGAGCTAGCCTGCAGTGTCTGAGCCTGGTTCAGAGGTGTTTGAGAGTTAGTCCATAAAATATCAAGGTAGAAACCTTTCCCTAGGTCATGACTGAGAACAATCCAAATGGCTTTTGGGAAAGTCAAACTACAAGCTTTGGGTCTCTGAGCCTAACTGCTATGGAATAAATACTGCAAGTCCTGCTTTCCTGATGCGGTGTCTGAAGCAAGACAGCCACACG
Organism: Triturus cristatus; assembly: GCF_964204655.1. Taxonomy (NCBI): domain Eukaryota; kingdom Metazoa; phylum Chordata; class Amphibia; order Caudata; family Salamandridae; genus Triturus; species Triturus cristatus. The sequence goes on from NC_140584.1 coordinate 225,451,715, forward strand.
GGGAAACAGGGTGCAGGTATACCCATTTTAGCTATTCCATGTTAGCATTTGTGAGAGCCCACGGGATAGTATTAATTTCCATATTCAGAAGGGCAACGAGAGATTAAAAACATATAATCTCCTTTTCATCAGACATGGGCTGTGATGTCAAGGAACGTGCCATAAGAAAACCAGTTATGCTTAAAATGTATCTCTGAGCTGGGCTCTACTGACTTCTAGGTGCTCTCATTTTGATTTTTCACCCAACTTACAATTTGGAAGCCATGCTGCCTGAAAAGTTCCAAAGAAAGTTCCGGCACCTGTTGCCCTATTTCAGAATGTATCCCCACAAAATACTGCATTTGCTGCACATTCCTTGTGTGACCTTTTCAGTCAGTGCTGAAGACTTGTGAGGTCATACGTATGGCAAATGCAAAACTGAAAACAACACACAGCTGACAAAAAAGCAAGAACTGGGAGCTTAACTGGTGTGGTAATTGGCATGCCTTTAAAGGATCTTCTCTGCAAACGTCCTTCAGCACTGGTTTTGTGTGTCCTGCTGTGACATTCAGGTGTGGTCTTCTTTATCTACTGTCATGTGTACAAAGGACATGAATAGATCTACTCGTGCAGGATTGATGCACATCAGTGTTTTTGTGGCTACGAGAGCTGGTCTGAGGCTTGTGAAATGCATTCTAGCTTCCTCCATGGTGCTATCTTTTTTTATTAAAATTGTTAAGTTGGCACTGTTTTGTCATTTCTTGCCATTTGACAAAGTGATAATGTTACCAAATGCCACTAATTTGAACATGCATGCATAGTATCTTGATTACCAGATTGACTACATTATAAAAGAGTGATGTCTTACTTTAAAGGGCAGCTACTTGCACGATAAAACTAAGTAATGCAATAGAATATTTTTCGAATTGCTTGTGGTTTAAGATGGTAGGGTCAGGTTCATCACAGTGATAAGTCTAAGCGATGCAGGTGCCATATGGCATCCACTAAGAGAACCTAAATTAAATAAAACATGTGAAAACTCAGATTTCTTTGTGCATTAAGAGTGCTGCAGCAGCAAAAAAACTGTTTTGTGTGGAGCACGAAACAACCTTGCAATGTTGAAAAATGCACAACATTCAGTAAATTAGCCACAATTTCCATCATTTTGGTTAATATGTCATGGATACACATATAACTATTATCACCACATTTGAACCAACTGCTCCCAGGTTATGCCAACACATCACCCGAGCCACACACTTAGGCAATTTATATGTGTGCGCGCACATACACACACACACAGGCGTGCACACACACACACACACACACACACGTCTATTAGGGCTAAGCCATTACAGATCCCCTGGTCTGACCAGACCTATATGTCTGTGCCAGAATCTGGAAATATTACAAATGCCAAGAAAAGCACAAATGTTTTGATTATAGGCAGGCTGTCCACCTGCATGCTGCACTGCCAAGCTTTCACATGGTCAAATGATATGCCTCATGCTCGTAATATAGATGCCAACACTGATATCAACAATATGTTGATTATTGGGATTTGAATTGAATTCTTTGTTTGAAGGTCACTGTAACAGACCTTTTTTTCCAATGAATACAATTCTAAGTAAGATTTTACATTTTCAAGATTACGATATGCAATGCACAAAAACATTTAATTTCACTGAAAAAAGCTACATAATTTTAATCACGTATTACCTCAACAAAGTGTCTGCTCTTGGCATTACACTCGTCTGAAACAGTGAATTCAAATAACTGTGATTCCGAAGAATTGGCTTTCCAGACGAGGAGACCAGCAGGGGAGAGAGAGGCACCCTGTGGTCCTGATTCCAGGGTAAACAACACAGCTGTTCCTTCAGGATCCATTGCTGATAACTGATAAACAAAATTCTCATTAAAAAATGTCTTCAACTTTCTTGAAGGGGCTTGGAAGACAGGAGCTAGGTGGTCTAGGAAAAAAACAACAAACAATGAGGGAGTTAAAGCACAGCTACATTTTCCAGAAATATGTACATACAAAGCTCTACTTATTGCCTAGTATCTGATGAATTCACGTGGCCCCCCACTGCAATATACATTTGAGGAGATATCGACTGAGCTAAAATGTTGCTAATAACTCCATAATACATATTTCATTGATTTTGTAAAATCTTCTTAGTCCCCTGAAATGAGTTTCTGAAAATCCCATTTATATTATGAAATGTTAAAATGTTCTCTACTTATATTTTGAACAGTTAATCAGGTTAGTAATTGCCAATTGCATGTTCCTGAATGTGAAGTCCTAAATCACTCAAATAAACACATTGCTTTGTCAATTAATTCAGTAATGGATCATTTTGTATCCCTTATTTTACTTAATTTCGTTCAAATACATTTTGGCATTTTGTTCTCTTACAACTCGTCAAAACTCTGGAACTCTCTTCCTCTCCATCTATGTTCAGAATCTAACCATCTTTCTTTTCGAAAGGGGCTAAAAACGCTGCTGTTTCCCACTACAGACTAGGTTCCTCTATCCTTTACGCACACGCAGGTCTATTTAGCGCTGGGACGCCTCAGGGTAGCCATCGCGCTTTACAAAAACTCCTTTCATTCATTCATTCATTCAATGGGGCATATGTACAAGCCCCTATTGCCACAGGAACATCACTTTTTGCGACGTTCCCGTGGCGATAGAGGCCTTGCCTGATGTACAAGGCAGCGTTAAGCTACTTAACGTGGCTTAAAGCTGGATTGTACATAAGGAACCCTTTCACACTATGTTTAGCGTGAAAGGGGCGTGCAGTGGGTGTTGTGGTGGGCGTTCCACCCCAACACCCATTGTATTTGACACTGCCCCCTATGTTCAAGGGTTGCGTACATAGGAGGCAGCACCAAATTTAAGACCAGGAAAACCCTGGTCTTAAGTTGGCGAAATGAGGAGAAATGCATTATTTCTCCTCATTTTTACTTTTTCCATGTGTGCTGCCTTGTGCAGCACACATGAAAAAAGCAAAATGCGATGGTTTGTTTATGTACAGGAACGTGTCCCTTCCTGTACATAAACAAACCTTTCTAAAAAGTGCATGCATGAAGCTGCACTCATGAAAGTTACAAAATGGCATTTTATGATTGTTTATGTGCAGCCCAGGAGGCTAACGACACGCTCCGCCACTTCTATTGTACATATCCCCCAATGTGTTTTGTGCATGTTGTACTCTAAAATCCAGAAAGCAGGGTAAATACTGTGTGCTGGGAAATTTGAAAGGCTTGGAGCATAAAGACCTGCCCAATTTAAAAGAAACAGGTGACCAAATGCAACATCCTCCTCAGTTTTGGGAGATTAAATGTGATTTTAATTTTGAGATAAATGTGAAAATCTTCACCAAATCGTGCATTTTAAGCTTAACATTTCCTGTTCTTTCTATTGTTTTCCACAATGCTTAAAAGTATCGTTCTCTAAACATTTGATCCAATAAAACAGAAAATATTAAAGAAATAGTAACCTTAAAAAGGCAGTGCAGTAGCCCCAAAGTTATGTTGTGTCAGATGTATCACGATTTTTAAAAAATCCTGCCTTAACCAAGCCTCTCTCAACATTTCAGAGTAATCCTTTTTATTCATCCTTTACCGGTTTAAACTTGTTGAGCGTTCCAGGAAAAATATATCACATTCTGAATATCATTCTTAAAGATGGCTTTCGGGTCAGAGTGAGATATCTGTTTTGCAGTTCCCTAGAACAAAATCTCTCTCAGAAAGGCATTAAATCAGAGGGATATAGTAATTTGTTTATTTATGCACCCCCTCCAATTACAACTTACAAACATTTATCATTCATTTGCATCCTTAACTCGTTCCGTGCTCATGACGGAACCACGCCGTCATGAGCCACGGTTGCCGTGTGCTCATGACGGAGTGGTTCCGTCATGCTGCGGCCGTTGGCGGCCGCGCCGCCCACGCGGCACTAATTCCCCGCCTGTGCGGGCGATTAGCGCTGTGGGCGGAGTCATGACGGAACCACTCCGTCATGAGCACAGCCCAACCGTGGCTCATGACGGAGTGGCTCCGTCATGAGCACGGAACGAGTTAAGGATGCAAATGAATGCACCGCGCTGACCCCCCGCACCCCCCAGCGCTGCGGCGGAATTTCCGCCGCAGCGAAGGGGTTAAATTGTCCTTCAATCATCTAAGGTTCCGAGCTCATCCAGTGTTAGCTATTCTTCTTTTCAGTATTAATGGAGTAAACAATGCAGCCCCCTAATTCGCCTTAGCCTTGAGGCCTGATTTTGTGGTTGGTGGGCAGTGTACTCCATCACAAATGCAACAAAAATACCCTGCCCACCAAACCCTCAGTCAGCCCTGCTCATTTAGAGACGAACCGACCTTAACTTTCTCCAACCTTCCAATGAAGTAGGAGCCATCAGAGGGAGAACAATTCAACACCCGCCCAGGGGCGTAACAAAGGCCCCCGCAGCACAGCACTCTTGCCGGAAAGCTCTTGATTGAGCCCGGGGGGCCCCTTCACGTTCCTTGCAGGGAGGCCTCCTCAATTTTCATTACACCAATGCACCCGCCCAATTTAGGGCACATGTTGTAATGTCATTTTTCCTGTCCATCACTGCCAGGAAAAGTTACCTGGTGAAACATGCCTTGTAATTACCGACATATGCAGAATTCAGTACGGTATGTCATGGTCCATTTCTGAGTTATAATTGTAAAAGGACATATTTACTGGACCTGGTAAATACCGCACCCTACGGTCTTGGTATATGGAAGGGTTGGTAAACAGCCAAATATACCCTTTGGCGCTCACTCTGGGGGCTCAAGTGCTCACTTATGAAACATTCTCTTGTCTGTGTCAAATGGAATATATGGATGACTATTAGCTATGTTCTCTCCTGTATTCAAATATAAGTGTCTACTTAAATGTGAATTTCACACCAATTTTATGTTGTCTTCTTTAGGATAACTAATATATTTGCATCAACACTACCAAAAAACGATTTCAAAAAGTATAGCAAAAGTTGCAAAGCATAAAATCTGTTAAGTATGGAAACATATTAAAATGAAACTGTAAGCCCTCTTCTCTTGCTGGGCTGGTTGTTCCTATAAATCTCAAGCAAGACACAACAAATTTGCTCTTTAGCTGGACCATTCCAGAACATTCTTAATTTGTTTACCATTATCATATTCCTTAGTATGTTTGCAAAAGAACAATGGCGAAAGAAATCTGATTCTTAAACAATACCCAGTAAACCTCAATCGGATTTCGATTCTTACTTTGTTTATTAGACCATGTGAATTTGGAAATCGTGGGTTCACAAAGGAGACATGGACTGGAAGGGCTTGATTCTCCTTTTCCGTAACACAACCCGTCTATCATGCATGCCTTTTCCTGTAAGAAATCACATATAAAGGCATTCATTTGGCATGAAGAATACACTCACATTTCCTACAGTGATGAAGAATAACAATTTTACTATTAAAATAATAGTTTTCTCTTACATAGAGAAGGTAAAAAATAATACTCACAGAGGCCCTGCTTTGGGGTTCTACCAGTGAATAATTGCTGGTTTGCTGATAGTCCTCTCAATTAAAGCAGGAGTGCTTTATTCAGTTTCACAGCACTTATCCTCCAGATTGTTCAGAACTAATCATAACATATCCCTTCTAAATATGGAAACCCTGTGATAATGCTTGTGACACAACCCCTGAAGGCCACATCAAAGCTGAAAGGGAGGAGGGGGGACTGAGACAGAGGAATGATGAAATGAGTGACTAAGAGAGAGGGAAGTAAGGGACTAGATGAAAGAAATAAACAAGCAGCTAGTTGATACAGGGGTCTTTCCCTAAGTGCCAGAATCTCAACATCTTGTGCATTAGCTAATAGAGCATAATTGGTTTTGAGCTTCTGGCCAGAAGGTAGGAAAGAGGGATCAAGCGCGGCAATGCAGTGGCAGAAAAAGAGAGGAAGTAGAATTTAGCAAAGTGAGTGGTGATATTGTTAAGGACTTTACATAATAGAGTGTTAAAGATTGTAGCAAACTTTGTGAGAGCCCTTCGGCAGACCACGTAGATTCTGAGGCAGGGAACCAAACGTCATAGTGTCTGCAATCACACCACTTGTATATCATGGTGAGAGTAGGACGACTTCCTTTTACACCAGGTACTGTGATTTTTCAAAGTCAGTAGCATAAGGGTTAAAAGGAAAAGCAAATTAAATAGTTTCTAAAAGAACCGGGCCTAGCATATACTTATCCTTGTGTGGTATGGATAAATTATCATAACTCAAGCCTTCACTCCAGCTGGTAATAAGGACTGCCATGTGACACCACTATACTTTCTGCTTGACAATGACTCATGTTAACGTTTTAGAAATGTTCATAACATGGTAGGTGTGCATGGTGCAGAACCCTGCCAGTTTCACTCCAGGATTGCTGGGACAAGAACATGGGGGCAGGTTAGCAGTGGTGTCTCCAACTCACAGACTGTTATCGAAATGCTAGATGAGCTAACCTTTGTGTAGATCATGTACAATGTCTTTATTGTGTCATGATCACTATTAGACCTGACATCCTTGGTATAATATGCCCCAAACGTTTTGCATTCAGTCGTCCTGTTTTATTGAATTTGTTGGTTTTTTTTGGCATGCAACTCTGTGCACTTTACCACTGCTAACCAATGCTAAAGTGATGGTGGTGTCTCCATCAAACATGGTATAATTGACTTACACCTCATTGACACATATAATTTACTAGTGAATGTCACTACATGTGCACAAGGCCTGTGAGTTACATTCTACTAGCGGGCCAGCACTCATTATGCCACACACTAAAGTACTCTTTTAAAACATGTCTGAGGCCTGTCACTGCAACCTGCAGTACACTTCTAAACTGCCATCCTGAACTGGCAAAATAAATATTTCAATATAAATTAACAACAGGAGAGAGAGGGAGTTTTTTGGAGCCACTCTTAGTCCCCCAGGGCTAGTATAGATCAACAACAGAAGAGTGTGTCCATCAGGTATGAACAAGTGCAGAACGATATAAAAACGTGAATCACTATATTTTTATATTTTTAAAAGAACCCTCACTCACCAACCTAGTTGGTGACATGCTTCATCATTGGGTTCCCACCGGAGAGACCGAATGTCTCCCCGGTGTGCTGCGACGCCTGAATTACAGCGGAGCTGGTTTTTTGTGTGTGGATGCAGTGCAAAGGGTGATAGTGAAAGTTAAAATATGCCACAGTTTCAACCAATAAGGAATTTTAATAGTGGTAAACCGGACACAATTAAAAATAATGTGGCGGACGTTAAAAACTGGTGATAATTGGGCCAGCTACGTCCTAAATCTAGTGCAAAGTGATTAAAGTGGTCGACATGTTTCTGCTTCTGGCGTTAATACACGAAGCATTCTTCAGGACCTAGTGTGAGACCACCACGGCGGTATACGCGCGCTAAGGCGTACCCTAACCTGTGGGGTCTAATACCGCTTTAGACTTACGGTCAAGATTACCCTTCAGGAATTTCTGAGAGCTTCAGTTCTGTTGAGGCAAAATAGAAAAAACGACACAGAACAAACAAACAGTGATTCACACAATACATATATAATTTCACAGGAAACAGGCTTGGGCTAATAACACAAATATTGTGAATGTATTTCATGCACACACATGGTGGAAATTTCCCATTACTCTGAACCTACGGGAAAAATCACTCGTATCAACCCGTGTTCAAAAGGTAAAATCATGTGGTGCTCATTAGCGCTATAACTGATCGTGCCGGAAAAGTGCTACACCCTGGTTGGGGGTGATACGGCAAAGCAGCCTGAGTGTATCGCCTGCACACTGATGGTCAGCACTGCACTCTGGCTGACTTCTGGGAGGCGAAAAAATGTTAAAATAATGCTTGGTTTGTGATGGAGATTCAAAGGATTATCGTATCGCATGGATTGGTGAACATCAAGAAAACCGATAACGGTGCTTACGTGATGTTCAAATCAGTTTCACTACATGAGTCCGGGTGGGAGGCGGGACTTATAGTCACACTCTGGACAGGGAGTGAAAGGATAAAAAAAGTCAAAAACTTACATGTTTGGAGTAAAGGTATGGAAATCCGTACGGCAGAACCTTTACTTACTACTCCAAAGTCACCAGCCCTCTGCAAACGTACTTGGCCCTCCTGCGGACTCGGATATTGATGTCCGGGTCAGCCGAGAGGTAAAAGTAGTATGCGTCTCCCAATCGGGAGGCGTAACGTCATCGCGTCTGTCACGTGAGACGCTAACGCGGAAGGAAACAACTAGACTGCTGACTGTTAGAGGCCAAAGTAAGCTTTACAAGGCTTCCGGGAGAATAGTTAGACTCAGAGAGGTTTGGATTTGTGCCAAAAGGATCTCAATGTCACGGAACGAAAAAAAACGCTTTGTACATAATGCTAGTTATGCGTACTCAAGAGGACGCATAGACTGCTAAGCAGATGTATGCGGCTGTTTTAGCGGAAAAAAACCCTTTCTTGATGGATTTTATAAGGAGGAGTTTAGGGCATTAGATGGTAGTTGCAGCGTTTACAATATTTTTGAACAAGGCATTGAATAAAGTGAAAAAAGTGAGAGTCACTGCCTAATGGGTCTTCAGGACAAGTGGAGCAAAAACTTTTTGAAGACCTGTTGTTCACATTGGCAGGCATCTGCAGCAAACTCAGTCAAAATGCAGAGTAGTGATGTCTTAAAAGGTAGGTAGTATACCACAGAGTGACTGGTTAGAGGTTTATCTTTCCAACAGTATTAACTTTTTTCAAAACATATTATCTTTTTAACACAGTGCCCCATGGGATGTTATCGTTAAAACCCGTAGTATGACTAGACAGGCGATAGATCCAACGCTGTTCTTTTTCGAACAGAATCCCTGGATTGATTTGTTCAATTATAGTCCAGGTCAGGTCGTCAGGGGTGTGTTTGAGGGCTACATAGTGTTCTGTCATTTTGGTTATACTTTTCCCACAACGGATTGTGCTTCTATGTTCGACAATGCGTTGTTTGATTTTACGTGTGGTCATTCCAACGTATCTGATCCCACACGGACATGTCAGTAGGTAGATGACATTGGATGAGTTACAGTTCGTGTGTGTACGTTGACTCCACACTTTGTCTTGTTCGAGATTCAGAGTCTTGCTTGCTTTCGTAAGGTGGCACACACTGCACTGCCCACATGGAAAATGCCCTGTTACTTTGGGAAGTCCCCAGGATTGTAGGACAGACGGGATGTTGTCAGGTGATAATGTTCGTGGTCTCGTGTGTACCAGGGCATCTTTTATGCTTCTAGCCTTCCTGAAAGAAAAGAGGGGTTTGTCCCATTTTAAGTTGTTACTCATAAGGATGCCCCAATGTTTTCGAATAGATTTAGTGACATACTACGGGTTTTAACGATAACATCCCATGGGGCACTGTGTTAAAAAGATAATATGTTTTGAAAAAAATTAATACTGTTGGAAAGATAAACCTCTAACCAGTCACTCTGTGGTATACTACCTACCTTTTAAGACATCACTACTCTGCGTTTTGACTGAGTTTGCTGCAGATGCCTGCCAATGTGAACAACAGGTCTTCAAAAAGTTTTTGCTCCACTTGTCCTGAAGACCCATTAGGCAGTGACTCTCACTTTTTTCACTTTATTCAATGCCTCGTTCAAAAATATTGTAAACGCTGCAACTACCATCTAATACCCTAAACTCCTCCTTATAAAATCCATCAAGAAAGGGTTTTTTTCCGCTAAAACAGCCGCATACATCTGCTTAGCAGTCTATGCATCCTCTTGAGTACGCATAACTAGCATTATGTACAAAGCGTTTTTTTTCGTTCCGTGACATTGAGATCCTTTTGGCACCAATCCAAACCTCTCTGAGTCTAACGATTCTCCCGGAAGCCTTGTAAAGCTTACTTTGGCCTCTAACAGTCAGCAGTCTAGTTGTTTCCTTCCGCGTTAGCATCTCACGTGACAGACGCGATGACGTTACGCCTCCCGATTGGGAGACGCATACTACTTTTACCTCTCGGCTGACCCGGACATCAATATCCGAGTCCGCAGGAGGGCCAAGTAGGTTTGCAGAGGGCTGGTGACTTTGGAGTAGTAAGTAAAGGTTCTGCCGTACGGATTTCCATACCTTTACTCCAAACATGTAAGTTTTTGACTTTTTTTATCCTTTCACTCCCTGTCCAGAGTGTGACTATAAGTCCCGCCTCCCACCCGGACTCATGTAGTGAAACTGATTTGAACATCACGTAAGCACCGTTATCGGTTTTCTTGATGTTCACCAATCCATGCGATACGATAATCCTTTGAATCTCCATCACAAACCAAGCATTATTTTAACATTTTATCGCCTCCTAGAAGTCAGCCAGAGTGCAGTGCTGACCATCAGTGTGCAGGCGATACACTCAGGCTGCTTTGCCATATCACCCCCAACCAGGGTGTAGCACTTTTCCGGCACGATCAGTTATAGCGCTAATGAGCAACACATGATTTTACCTTTTGAACACGGGTTGATACGAGTGATTTTTCCCGTAGGTTCAGAGTAATGGGAAATTTCCACCATGTGTGTGCATGAAATACATTCACAATATTTGTGTTATTAGCCCAAGCCTGTTTCCTGTGAAATTATATATGTATTGTGTGAATCACTGTTTGTTTGTTCTGTGTCGTTTTTTCTATTTTGCCTCAACAGAACTGAAGCTCTCAGAAATTCCTGAAGGGTAATCTTGACCGTAAGTCTAAAGCGGTATTAGACCCCACAGGTTAGGGTACGCCTTAGCGTGCGTATACCGCCGTGGTGGTCTCACACTAGGTCCTGAAGAATGCTTCGTGTATTAACGCCAGAAGCAGAAACATGTCGACCACTTTAATCACTTTGCACTAGATTTAGGACGTAGCTGGCCCAATTATCACCAGTTTTTAACGTCCGCCACATTATTTTTAATTGTGTCCGGTTTACCACTATTAAAATTCCTTATTGGTTGAAACTGTGGCATATTTTAACTTTCACTATCACCCTTTGCACTGCATCCACACACAAAAAACCAGCTCCGCTGTAATTCAGGCGTCGCAGCACACCGGGGAGACATTCGGTCTCTCCGGTGGGAACCCAATGATGAAGCATGTCACCAACTAGGTTGGTGAGTGAGGGTTCTTTTAAAAATATAAAAATATAGTGATTCACGTTTTTATATCGTTCTGCACTTGTTCATACCTGATGGACACACTCTTCTGTTGTTGATCTAAAATAAATATTTCCCCAGGCCTAAACCTTCCTTTTAACACTTATATGTCACTGCTAAGGTAGGTCCTAAAGGCTCATATGGCAGTGTGTGTTGTATTTAAAATGTAGGAAATGTGTACTTCAGTTTACATTTCCTTGCAGTGAAAAGCTTCTAAAGTCATTTTTCACTTGTGTAAGGCCTATCTCGCCCATTGACTATCACTGTTACATTTAATAAGTGATGACTTTGGACTGGGAGCAGATAGAGCTATACTGTTTACAGTCAACTATATTGTATTTTAAATTCTTTTTAATATTAACATTGGATTTTAAGTTACATTCCTAAAAATGTAACTTTTAAAAAGATGGGATTTTCTTATCCAAACCATTTGTGCCATTTGCCAATGCCCAGGGCCACATGACTGTGAATGGCTTTGCTGATGGGGTGTGTCTATTGCTTCCATACAGAAACAAAAAAGGAGGCTTAGGTGTGGACCGGATGGGGAATTCTGCCAGGATGACTGAGAGGGGCTGTGCCCAGCGCCGTATTTAAAAGGACTTTGCCTTCTGCGCACAACGGGGAACCTGACCCCTGCCCTGTTTTTTGTCACCCCAGACAGTTTGGACCCTTTAAGGGGATGAGCTTTCAAGAACCACATGTGGGGGTAGGTTCAGTGAGTCCCCCGAAACAAAGTATGGCACCAGGTTTAATATTGGACCTCCAGAGCCATTCATCAGAACACACCTAGACCTTTGGACATTATAGAAGAAGGATTGACTTGCGGCTGAAGACTTCCTTGCTGTATGAGAAGGTAGACTGGAACTGCTTACCTTCATCCCAGGCAAATGTGAGTGGCTCCAGGGGTGAGGTGGACATCTTCCTGTGTAAGCTACAGGGACACAGCCATGTTCCAGAGTTCTCCCTGCAACTCTCCAGCTGACCTGCTGCAAAGGACCCGCAACTGCACCTACCTGAGCCATGCTGGCCTTTACTAGAGTGAGTTTCTGATCCTGTTGAGCTCCTCCAAAAGAGAAAAGTGAAATTCTGATGTTTGGACTCTTTATGACCACAAGCATGCCCCTTTGTGCATAGACTTTAAATTCTGTGATGACTGCCAATGCAAAGCTCTGGTGAGATCTGCTCTTTGTACTACAGTGACTGCCAGAGACAAACAAGATCTGCACTCCATACTACAGCAACAACAGCCCATTGAGTCTGCCATTGCGGATCTCCAACGACTGGCTCTTTGCGCTCCAGCACTAAGATCCAGAGATGCCCGGCCTGCTCTTCACACTACAGAGATGAACATCAGTGACAGTCTCCCTCCTTCTCGCGGCTTCCTCCACAATTAACAGAACTCTACATGCCAAACTCAAAAGGTAACTCTTCAGCAGGTCTAAATTCGTCCCTCTATCTGACTTGCCCTCCATTGTTGTCAGCCTAAAGTTGTGACTTTCCCAGACCAGATGACTCTGAGCAGTGCTATGTGGTTTTAGGCGCTATTTTCATATTTTCACAAATCTTAAGTTGAATATCTCTAGTTCTACTGAAATGATTTTTGTTGTTCTGGTATCATTTTATTTATTAAAATGTGCTCTATCCTCTTATAATGATTTGGCTTTTTTCTTGTGTTGTATTTTCCCTATATTACTGTTTGTGCGCTGCATTTTTTTTACACATTGCTTCTAAAAAAAGCCTGACTGCTTTGTGCTTTTGATTGCCTTTTGTAGTTTGCTCTTACAAGGATTATGGTTGTTGCCTGAGTGAGACTTTCACCCCTCTGAGCCAATATTCCAATTTCTTACATTGGTGTTCAGTTGTTGGATCCAGTACTTTTGTTTGTGCAGTGCAACTCAGTAATTCTGTGCAAAACTAAACATCCCATATAAATTATCTGACATCAGATTCAACCTCTTTTAAAATTCTCTTTGATTGACTGTTTTCCCTTTTTCCAAATTGAGTTCCATTCTCGACTAACTTGTGCACCTGTAATTCTTGCCTGCAAGCATACAGATGTGTCTCAGCAACATTGAATGCTTCACTGTAGCAAAGCTGAAGGAAGTTTGCAGAAAGATGGGGCTACCAGCAACCAGGAGGTCAAGAAAGCAGGAGCTCCACAAAATCCCTCAGGGCTTGGAAGAGGCCAACTAACTGCTTACTACAACAGCAGAGCAAGATGAGGATGTGGAGGAGTAGGAAGAGGAAGTAATAGAGGAAGAGGATGGGAATTGTCTGACCATGGCCTCTAAGAACAACTTGCCCACCAGACTGAAGTTTCCTGTCAGGTGTATGTCTTCCTACAACCTGTCCCCTAAGGAGCTTGAGGACAGGAGGGCTGAGAAGGAGTTTCAACTGCATGTATCCAAGTGGGATTTGGCTGCAGAGGAGAAAAAGATTGAGGTTGAAAGGGCCTAAGAGAAGAAGAAACTTCTGTTACCTCATGAAGTGAGTCTAAATCAAATGAACCTAAAAGCCAAAAAATATCGGGCCGATTCACAGAACTTACCTGAGACAAAATCCTAAACGTACTACTTTTGGTATTCACAGCAGGCATTAAGCTGTAGTAAAGTTAGGACTACTAACTTTACTACTACTAACTTGAGACAAAATCCTAAACTTACTATTTTTGGTATTCACAGAAGGCATTTAGTAGTAGTAAAGTTAGTAGTCCTAACTTTACTACTAATAAATGCCTTCTGTGAATACCAAAAGTAGTAAGTTTAGGATTTTGTCTCAAGTTAGTAGTAGTAAATTAGTAGTCCTAACTTTACTACTACTAAATGCCATCTGTGAATACCAAAAGTAGTAAGTTTAGGATTTTGTCTCAAGTTAGTAGTAATAAAGTTAGTAGTCCTAACTTTACTACTACTACATGCCATCTGTGAATACCAAAAGTAGTACGTTTAGGATTTTGTCTCAAGTTAGTAGTAGTAAAGTTAGTAGTCTTAACTTTACTACTACTAAATGTCTTCTGTGAATACCAAAAGTATTAAGTTTAGGATGATGTCTCAGATTAGTTCTGTGGATCAGCCCCATCAGGATTAAGCAACAATGGTGTCAGTAAAAGTGCAGTGTCTGGTGGGGACAGAAAGGTCCACATCCTTAAAGACCTAATGCCTAGGTATTTGGTGCAGAATTGTTAGAAATTGGATTGTTGATTGACTAGGTAATGAGCCCAAATCAGTCACCAACCACAATCCTCGTCAGGGTAAGTGTAAGGCAACCCAAAATTAACCTTGCTAACCCACTGGTAGCTTGGCACAGAGCAGCCAGGCTCAACTTTTAAAGAATAAACTGTAAAAAGCAATAAGCACCAATTTGGGATATCTGGTTGCCCTGAACGCTTGACTTTGTCAAATAGGCCCTTATTGCTTCTAGGCGCTGTTCTACAGTTTATTCTTGAAACATTTATGTCTCACGTTCTACTTATTGGACTTTTGCCATTTTGGTCTTTCCTTATTTATTAAATAGAGTTATATATTTTTAACCTGGTGTGGATTCATTTTGTGTAATGTTTTCACTGTTTTACTGTTTAAAGAGTTGCACAAATACTTTACACATTGCGTCTAAATTAAGCCTGACTGATCTGTGCCAAATTACTAGAGGATAAGCAAAGGTTAATTGAGGATTGCCTTACACTTATCCTGACTAGGATTGTGGTTGCTGCCTGATGTGGGCTCATACCCTAGTCAACCAGCAACTTAATTTTGAACATTGAACATTAGTGACCAGCTGTGAGGATAGGACTTGTGTTTGTGCAGTGCCATATAGTACCTCGGTTTACACTACCCATCCACATCCAAGACCATTTTGAATTTTTTAAATTCTCCATAATTGGCTTTTTAAATTTTTTCCTCAAACTCATTCTGAAAAATAGAAGTTGAGGAGAAAAAGGCTGGAAAGGCCTTAGCAGAGAAGAAACATCTGAGGGCTCACAAACTGAGTCTAAAAGAGCAGGCAGATTCCAGCAGTGATGTTGGCAGCATATGTAATGTACCAGATGGAGACAAAATGGTTTGCATACACATAGAATTGGTGCTCAGTTATGTGATGGGAGATGACATTACATTGACAAATGGTTTTCTGCTTGAGCCAGTTATGTGGTGGGAGATGACATTGATAAATGGTTTTCTCCTTGAGGTTACACTGAATGTTCACAGGCTGCCTGAGGAGTACTGGAGAGGGGGGTCTGTGGAAACACATGCCAACACTTGGAAGGGAAACTGAGAGATTGGGGATCAAACAAATTATACCCCTATGAAGGCCATTTTAATTGCCAAATTTGGGCTGCCCATGAAAACTATCGCCTAAGATTCAGTGACAGTCGGAAGCTGCCCAAACCAAGCCTGGGTAGAGTTTTTTGAGCAGTTCGATAAGGCACTGAATGGCTGGGTGAGGGGCAGCAAGGTTAGTGATTATAATGGGTTGCCATGTTCAATCATGAGAGAGCACATATTCAGTATCTGTGTTCCTGAGTTACACCGGCACCTAGTGGAAAGTAAGGCAACTGACCCCAGCAAGCTTGCCTAGCACCATAGTGTCCCAAAAGGGTATCTGCGGGGTACTCCCACAAAGATGGCCAGGGTTGCCAACAGAGGAAAGATGAGTTCTTCAAACGCCCACAAAATATTTCCCAAAGCAGTTGTGGTAACCAGTCCCAGTCTCATCCTAAGAAAAAATGGGTCATTTGATCATAAGACAGGGAGGTGTGTATCCACTGTACTGAGTGCTACATGTATTGGCACTCCAAGGTGGATTACAAAAGATCCAAGAGGGCACAGAGCCCCATCAGTGGGTAGACACATGGGTTGGTGAGTTTGGTGCTCAGGGAGGGAATGGTCCTAATTAGCTTGAGGGGACAGACAGAGGTGATACTAGTTTCCCTGGGTGATAAAGAAATGGTGCCAAAAGCCCACATGCCTGCAAGTACTTAAAGTTTTAGTCAGTGGGTCACCATTAATGGCAGCGGGTGGAGGCTCTGCAAGACACAGGAGCAAGCATCACAACTGTAAAGTGTCAGCTAGTGTCTGCAGAGCAGGTCCTACTGAACACAGTCTACCAAGTCGTAGTCGCCGACGATTGCGGGAGCCATCTACTCGTGGCTCTGTTTCTCCTTAGGTTGGGGGGTCTCAGGTTCTCTGAAAGTTGCTATGAGCCCTGCCAGGGCTGTCGATTATGTGCTAGGCAATGACCTGGATCACACTGCCTATATGGAGGGAGACCTCAGGTGTCACTTGGAGATGATGGGATTGCCTCAGTGTGTCTGTATGACCTCTCCAACCAGATGCACCACTTCTGGAACAAGGCAAAAAGAAACCTAGAGGCCAGTCAAGAAGTCATGAAACTCTGGTATGACCAGAAGGCCACTCTGGTGGAGTTTCAACCTGGCCATAAAGTGTGGGTCATGGAGCCAGTAGAGCCCAGGGCTCTCCATTACTGCTGAACTGGCCCAAAACGAAGTCAAGGAGCATAACCGACTTAAGCCTCACTTTGAAAGGCCTAAGTGAGCATGCTCCTTGTGACAGATGTGGGTATAGAAGAGGAGAGTGAACCTCTCCCTGACCTCCTCTCTTTACCGGAACACAATGGGTCAGTGGAGGATGTCAACCTGTCTTCCACCCTGATCCCATAATAACAGGGTGACTGTTACCAGTTGCTGGGACAGTTTTCCTCACTGTTCTCACTCACACCTGGGCTTGCACATCTGTGCATCCATGATATTGAAATGGGAGACAGCCTCCTGTGAAAAACAAAATTTACAGGGTGTCAGGCAGAATGAGAGCCATCCTCAAGGAGGACGTTAAAGGTTGCCCCACTGGGCACAACACCAGATCTCTGGTTCTGTGTAGACAGCAGAGGACTCAACTCAGTTACCAGGACTGATGTGCACACCATCCCCCCGAGCAAATGAGCTAATTGACAAACTGGGAACTGCCAAGTGCACTTCACGCTGACTGTTTCGGGTGATGCCCTTTGGACTGAAAAATGCAGCTGCTACTTTCTAAAGTTTGGTAAACAGGGTCCTGGCTGCTCAGGAGGCCTTTTGTGCTGCCTATCTAGATGACATTGCTGTCAATAGGTCAAAATGGGAGGAACACCTGAACCTGGCCAGTAAATGCCAGATTGGGCAGGTTATTGGTGTACCTTGGACACCTGGTAGGTGGGTACAAGGTACAGCCCCTCCAGGCCAAGATTGAGACTATCATGACCTGGAAACTACCTAAAACCCAAACGGAAATTAGAGCCTTCCTAGGCCTCACAGGTTACTACAGGAGCTTTGTTAAGGGTAATAGCACCATTGTTGCCCCTTAACTGAGCTGACTTCCAAGAAGCAGTCCAGATTGATGATCTGCACAGAGGCTTGTGAGAATGCCTTGACTCCCTCAAAGATGCCATGTGCACAGCACCTGTACTCAAGGCACCTAACTTCTTCAATTTTTTGTGCAAACGGATGCTTCAGAACATGGCGTAGGGGCAGTCTTAGCACAGCTAAATGAAGAGGGCTTAGACCAACCAATGGTCCTCCTTAGTAGGATTCTCATTTCCACAGGAGCAGAGGTGGATTGCAATGGAAAGAGAAGCTTTTACTGTTATCTGGGAACTGAAAAAGTTGAGACCATAACTGTTTGGGACTAGCTTCCTGATTCAGAGAGACCACATATCCCTCAGATGGCTCATGCAGTAGAGAGGCGAAAATCCCAATTTCTTGATGAGGTCCATCTCCCTACAACGAGTAGACTTTATGGTGAAACACCGTCTGAAGTCAGACCACTCCAATGCTGATGGTCTCTCCAGGTTTTTCTACCTCCATGAAGAGAACTCCCAAGGGGATGAGCAGCTCTCCAAACTTTCAGCGTGGGGAGGACACTTGTTAGACCTGACAGCTTTAGGGTCATCTTCCCCCCAAATTTTTGCCTGCCTCCTTCAATTTTCTGAACTCGCTTTTGCTGGCTTTAGGACAGGGCAGACTCACAGATTGCAGACTCCAGGAGTAGGATCAGGATGGATCCAAGTCTTTTATGACACTGAGACTTTCACATCAGGACTCAGAAGGCAAGTCATCAGGCGTTGGAGTCCCTCTTGGTTCAAGTGATGCACGTCTAGTCCTTCTCACCTAGGCAGGGGAACACCAGGAAGCAGGGCAGCACAGCAAAGCAGAAAGTTAGCAAATCAGCAGTCCAGCAGAGTGAAAGTCCTTCAGCAGCACAGCTCTCCTTCTTCCTGGAAGAGTAGCCACAAGTCCAGAAGTGTGCTGAAGTGGTGGTGTCAGAGGTTACAAACATATACCCAGGTGTGCCTTTGAAGTGTGGGAGACTTCAAAGAAGGTCTTTGAAGTGCACAGAGGTTCTCTCTTCCTGCCCTGGCTCCAGACTCACTACAGGGGTGTGCAACCCTTCGTGTGGGGACAAGACACATCGTATCCAGGTGTGAGTGTAAGGCTGTGCCCAGTTCCTCTCTCCCATCCTGCCCAGGATGGCCCATAAGGATGTGGATGGCCCATGAAGTCACACCTAAGCTCCCTTTGTGTGTGGCTGTCTAGAGGGAATGCACAAAGTTCAGCTGCTACCCTCCATAGACAAGTATCTGGAGACAGTCAGCAGGCACAAAATGGCTAAAGAATGAAAATGGCGACTTTCTAAAAGTAGCATTTTCAAAACTTCAGTTTAAAATCCAACTTCACCATAAGTTGTGATTTCAAATTGCATGTCCAGAGACACCAAACTTGAAAAGTCCATCTCTTCTCAATTGGGAATTACACTTAAGAGCTGTAATTGGGTAATCCCAATGTCATTCTATGGGAAAGATAGGCCTTGCAGTAGTGAAAAATACATTTCAGTGCTTTTCACTACCAGGGCATTTAAAACCTAAAAGTGCATGTCCTGCCTGTTAAATACATTGCAACCTGCCCCCTGGGTTACCCAGAGCCTACCTTACGGGTGACTTAAATGTATGAAAAGGGAAGGTTTAAGCCTGGCAGGAGGTTTATCTTACCAGGTCGAAATGACAGTGTAAACTGCACGACCAGGCTCATCAATGACAGGCCTAAACCAAGCTAGAGGGCTACTTAAGTTGGTGGCACAATTAGTGCGGCAGGCCCCCTAGGAGCATTTAATTTACAGACCCTGGGACACATGGAGTGAACTTTACTAGTGATGTATACGTAAATTAAATATGCCCATTGAGGATGATCCAATATCACCATGGTTAGGGGAGAGAGCACAAGCACTTTAGCACTGCAAACTTTGCCAACTGATCTCTGACACAAAAATTCTGAATCTGGAACCTGGGAGGGTATGGATGAAAAGGAAACACAAACTGAAATTCAAAAAATGTGGTGTACCGAATAACTTGCCCGTGCGGTCTACATAGGAGTGACTTCTGGAAAAATAAAGACAAGCATATGTGAACATCACAGCAACATCCAGAGCAGAGGCAACACCATAAAAACTTACTGAACATTTCTTCAGAGAAAGTCACACAACCAATGACATCAATTGGGTCATTATAGAGCCAATGGAGAGCAATGCAGGCAATACAGAGAGATTACGTTTGAATAAGAACAGAGCTGGATATGCCAATTGTCAACACAAAAGACGAGGCTAAATGACAATATCCCTTACAATTCCATAGAACTATGATAGGACCTAGTCACCAGTTCCATTGGCTACCAAAATATATCTAGTAACATTTGTGTATGGCACAACTAGTATGAATTTCAAGATAATTGCTATTCTCAATGCACTTATAACACTAAGGTAATGATACACCACTTAATACCAACATTTATGTAGCTCTGTCGATGTACACTTTAAGCATGAACTTTTTTGTGCAATGCATTTTCCACACATCTGACTGTCAATAAGAATGCAAATATTTACTTAATGCAAGAAGATGCTTACATTCTGCATTACTAATATAACATAATTGAACTCACTACATGAAATTCATTGTGGTCGGAAAGTGAGAAAGTCAATTAGATCTTTCTCGAAGGAACGCAGATTATCCAGTATGTTGGGAGCAGAGTGCATTGTTTAAACACATTGCTAGTGCCATGCTTCACATACCCAATGACTACCATATAACTAAGTTATTTTTTGTATTTATGATTACCACAGAAACTCAAGAAAAGTGACAAAAAATCGTAAGTTATGAACTTTCATATAAATACTGCATGCCTTAGAGCGCATATGTCACTGGTTCTGAAGAAAATCACATATGACCTACTGTCATTCAAACTTAAAATGAATCAAACATGTACACCTGGGATGTGAGAGATCATCACCATCTCAGAGAATGTCCACCACTGTTTATATACCTTGCCCTAGTTTGCCATCATTAAATGACCTTCATTGGTGGGTAACCTAGGGGCAATTTCAAAGCACTTCTCCACATTGAGGCTCACAAAACCTGCTCTATTGTAATCAGGCATCGCAGCACACTCAGATGCACTAGGCATCTCAGGTGGGAAACCTAAGATGAAGCATGCCACTTACTAGCGTTAGTGGTTGAGGGAGTTTTAAAAAACCTAAAAGTTTTCTCCACACACAGATGTGAGAAGGGCATCTAAAACAAGTAAGTAAAAAGCTTGTCGAGCTTGCAAATGACTGGAGGCGACATGGTGCTAGCATCCAAAAGAGAGCCAACAAAAACAGAGGCCTATGTGGGAGATAGTGAGAAGAGCCAGGTTTTTAGTATTTTACGGAACTTTCGCAAATTTGACTGGGATCTTAGTTGAATTGGCAGGGAATTCCAAACTTTAGAGGCAGAATAAGAGAAACTCACACCATTCCATTGGACTTTATTGATTCTGGGGATGGCCACCAGCTTAGCTAAGCTGTACCGAAGGGGACTTGCTAACAGAAGATATTTTGGAATTATTCAAGGGCGGTCTTATGAGAGCTTTATGGACCAAGCAAAATGCTTTGAGTTTAATCCTCTCAGAGACTGGTAGCCTTTGGAGGCTAAAGATGGTGGACTGAATTTTAGTATTTTCATGAGCCGATGGCTACTGCATTTTGAAGGGATTGAAGTTTTTTCAGCATGCGCTGCTGGATGCCAACGTACAATGATTTGCAATAGTCTATCCTTGAGATAACGAGTGGAACAATTAAAATTTTTCACAAATCTGGAGAGATAAAGGTAAATATCTTTTTTCAGGATTCTGAGCAGAAAGAAACAGGAGGATGTATACTGATTGACTTGACCAAAAAAGCAGAGTTTTCCATCAAACAGAACTCCTAGATGTTTCACTTTCTGCACTGGTAGAGGGAGAATACCCAGGCTGGGAGGCCACCCGTGTTGTGTAGTTCATAGTAATCCCCAGGACCTGTGCATTTTGGATGACCTAAACTGAGGGCTTGGTGTCCCAACTGTGTCCTGACACCCCCACAGGATATGTCAGCCATTAGACCATCTAGCTCTACAGTGCCACTACCAACCCCCTGTATCTTGCAGTGGTGTAGGTAGTTTCTGGCAGCCACTGAACATGACAACCCTGATTCCTCAGGGATCATGGAAAACAGTACAGTACTTTCCGCTCAGTCACTTGTGCTCTCTTAGTCTCAGAAA
Source organism: Triturus cristatus (assembly GCF_964204655.1). NCBI lineage: Eukaryota > Metazoa > Chordata > Amphibia > Caudata > Salamandridae > Triturus > Triturus cristatus. The sequence continues at coordinate 225,473,515 of NC_140584.1, forward strand.
ATACGCAGGTTGGCGATTGGGACTTTTTAATAAGTATTTATTGGTCAAGCGTCAGTCTTGTGTAAAATAAATTTGCTGCGACAATCAGAGGACAGAAACATACGAAAGAGATTTGAATACCTACATAGTAACTAGTAGATACATTTCATCAATAGTGCTAATAAGATGAATATAAGTAGTTCAGATAAAAACAGTAGCACTTGCATATTCCTGAAACGCCATCCCTAAGTAATTTACCTAAATGTATCTAGCCTAGATCTGCATGTGTAGCATGTTTGTGCGTATATGTAACCAAGAATCCCCTAGAGAAGAAAAATCCTCCTCACCTGATGGTAGAGAATGAAGGACCCTGTCTCTGCTTCGAGGATGACACCCCGCAAGGTATGTCAGACCCCTGCGTGTCGAAGATTCAGCATGCAGGACCCCGTGTCAGCTTGGATGAATTCTCCTCTCACTTGAAGGGGGAGTGAGGGTCTTATATACTAGTGTGATCACAACAGGGTTTCTTCTAGAATTGATATGTTTTGAAAACAATCATAAATGTTTTGAAAACAATCATAAATGTATTTCCAAACAAATCTGATCATGCACAGCGGGCTATTGGCCAATGATGAAAAAAGTGGTGACCCCTATACAGAATAATTATGTAGTGCCTATGGATATGTTTGTGTGAGTCAGGTACAGAGATTATGATGAACTCCTAGGAGCCTGGTGTCAAAGAGACAGGAGTAAGCTAATAGGTAAAAGATCACCTGTTCATAACCGTTATTGTTGTGTGGATGGGACAATGGATGCAAAGAGGGTATACATGACAGGACTAGCCTAAAGTAATGACACCAGGAGGTGTTCCTAAAAGTAGTGTTATTTCCAAATAGTGCACCTCAGTCTTGTTTGAGTTAAACTTAAGACAGTTCAACTCACTATTTGTGCCAAGCAGTTATTTAACTAAAATTGGTTATGGATCATGGTAGTGAGTTAGTTTTTCATTGATTGTTGCATTTAGTAAGAGTGTACGAGAGCTCTTCTCACTCTCTATTCATGTTACCTCGCGCACAAATTCTTTACACATTGCCTCTAAGTTATACCTGACTGCTCTGTGTCAAGCTACCAGAGGGTGAGCAAAGGTTAATTTAGGGTAGGATTGTGGTTGCTACCAGACTTGGACTCATACCCTAGTCAATCAACAACCCAATTTCTAACAGGAATGATTTTTATACGTGGGTGGAAGCCTATGAGGTAGCCATGCATATGCATAGGGTGCCAGAGGAGCATTGGGGGCTAGTCTATGGAAGCAGAAGTCCCCGTTTGGTAGGGATACCTTACAGTCCCTTGGGGTAGCTGACCAGATGGCCTTTGCTCAGATGAAAGCCAACCTTATCACCAAGCTTGGTCTTACCCTAGAAAAGTATTAGGTTAGATTCCAGGACATTCATAAACTGTCCAACCAATCTTGGGTAGATTTTGTGAATTACTCCAACAAACCACTAGATAGCTGGGTGAAAGCCAGCATTGTGAGTGTTGTTGATGGTTAGTTTAGCCTGATCTTCAGGCAGCACTACTCAATGCCTGTTGTGCAGAATTGCAATATTTGACATGACACCTTTGGTTGGTTGTTCCTCAAACATTTTGCCTTTACCTTTCCTGTTTTGATAAATTTGTTTTTGTTAGCTTTAGGGCTTGGTGAACTTTACCATTGCTAACCAATACAAAAGTGCATGTGTACTCTCCCTAAAGCATGGTACAATTGGTTTACGCCTGATTGGCACATTTTATCTACTTGCAATTCCCTAGCAAATTGGTACTACCTATACACAGGGCCTCTAAGTTAAATGCCAACAGTGGGCCTACGTTGTATGACGTTACAACGCGAACCATTGCAACGCATGCCTTTACAATGCATCCATTACAACGTGAATGCCATTACCACGCATCACCTTTCCCACGAACATGTCTTTACCATGCATAACTAAACAAAGAATTTCGTTGTAAAACCATGCATGATAAGGGCATATTCATGCTAAGGGTTATCTCAGACCCCTGTCCCAATTCCTATAACTGCTCCTTTGCGCCCAACCCATATTTTTTTAAAAATACCCCTTGCCTGTACCCCTACGTGACCCCCTCCCCCGGCCCCTAATCCTTCTACAAAAAATACCCCCGCCCTGAAACCTAAAAATGTTGTCATGCGCGATTCCCTCACCCCCAAACCCTTCCAACAAATACCCCTCCTCTGAACCCTAAAAATTTACCCCTGCGTGACACAACCCCAAACTAAAATCCACAATACCTCTCCTTGACGTCTCTCCAAGCTCTTCCGGAGTGCAGTGCATGTCGTAAGAAGGAGCGGAATGGTCTTTCCATTTCCACTAACGATGCAGATAGCCTCCAAAACTTTTACCAATAAATGTTTTGTGTCTGTTTATGTGACGGAAAGAGGCAACATGCTCATGTGTAGAAGGGATCGTTTAAACATGTAGCAGATAAAAAACACCGAGAATGCTGGTGAGCTGCGTTGTTTAATGGAATTTGATCTGTTCATAGTGAATGAAATTGCGCATGTTTTGGCAGAAATATTTGGTGCTGGTAGGCACGTTTACTCAGTATCCTGGACCACTATTCATTGGTTAAATGTCAGGGGTGCACTCGACATCCGAATTCTGTAATTTCGTCCTGAATAGAACTGATATGTAGCTTCAACACACATACCTTTACTACGTATCTCGTTGTAAAGGTATGCGCGGTAAAGGCTATTCGTGGTAACCAAGCATGCGTTGTAATGCATGCGTGGTTAAGGGTATGCGTGGAAACAGCTGCGTTGAAGTGGCTGGTTCCCGTAGGCCTGCAGCACTCATTGTGCCACCCAATACAGTAGCCTTTTAGAACATGTCTCAGACCCACTACTACAGCTTGTAGTACAGTTTCAAACTGCCATTTAGACCTGGCAAGCTAATCATTTTGCCAGTCCTAAACCTTCCTTTTAAATTCATTAGCCTCATTAAGGTAGGCTCTAACGTTTCACAGGGCAGGGGGCATTGAATTTAAAAAAAAGTAGGACATGTGGGTTTCAGTTTTACACCTCCTGGTAGTGAAAAACTACATAAGTTGTTTTTCACTGTTGCAAGGCCTATCTCTCTCATAGGATGGCAGTGGGCTACCTAATTACGCTCAATAAGTGATAGGTTTGGGAGCAGATAGGACAACGAAGGTTACACTCAAATGAATTGTAATTTAAAAGCCTATTTAATGATACAGTCAGATTGTCATAACCATGAAAATGCCACTTTTAGCAAGTTGGCATTTTCTTTTCCTAATCACTTGGTGCCTGCTGCCACTGTCCTGGGTCACATGACTAAGTGTAGTTGACAGTTGGCCTTTCTGTATTTCCTCCAGACAGTGAGACAAAGGGGGACAAGGATGTTGGCAGGGCAGGCCATCATGACAAGATGGTTAGGGGGGGGAGCAATTTGCTGCCTCTATTACATTTCAAAGGGCTACCCCAGCATACACACTAAGGGACTTGACACCAGCCTATTGTGACGCCAGACCTCTCGGAGCCTGAGCAAGGGAAGGAAGTTTCCAGAACCAGCTGTGGCAGTGTTATTAGTGTTCTTCCACATTTCAAAAGCTGGCACCTGTGGAGGACTCAGAAGCAGGACTATGCTTCTGACCTGCTACAAGTACCACTGCCCTGGTGCGCTCCTGCCTGAGGAAGGCAGACTGGACCTGCTCCTTGAACCCAGAATCACCATAGTAACTCCAAGGGCTTGATAACTGGACTCCTGTTCTGCGCTACAAGCAAATAACAAGCTCCAGTGACTTCTCCGCATCTGCCCAGACTTATCTGGACCTGCCTGTACCCTGTTAATGGTCACTGCTGGAGTGAGTCTTGATCCCCAATATGTCCCCCAGATTCAAGACCTTTGGCTGGCTTTAGAGTGTACTCCTCCCAATAGGTTTCATTAGGACCGATGCAGCATGACACATCTCAATACAGGACCTCCCATCAGAGAACCTTGCATCTCTTTATGGTTTGCCCCTTCTGAAACGATGCAGCGTGATACATCTCGATGCAGGACCTGGAATAGCAGCCCCTCACAGCTTCTGATTGCATGCCTCATCAAAACCAATGCAACATGACACAACTCAATACAGCACCTCACAGCTCCCAATCAGCCTTTCCATTCGAACTGACATAAAGTAACACTGTGCGACTCAGGACCTTGTAACCAAATACACTGTAAATTGGGCCGAACTCGGCACTTTGATCTTGTTGGAGCTACTTTTATCTAAGACGTTGAAATTGCATGTCTCCAGTGTGCTGCATATATACCTTACACATTTATCAAACCTGACTTCTTTTATTGCAAGCTACTAGAAGGTTAAGCAGAGATTAATTTAGTAACTTTTGTGGTTCATCGTGACAAGGATTGTGGTTGTTTCCTGAGTGGGCTTCTGTCCCTCTCATCCAATAGCCCAATTTCTTGCAATCACTCTGGCAAATACTGCCATGAGAATCTGCTGTCCCACATAGGTGGCTCTTGTGAAATGTTTATGCACCTCCACAGTGCTCTGATTTCCTTCCTTTATTTCTCTGAGAGGCCCGAAATAAAAAAATTAGCAGGATGTGCCAAAATCCAAGAGGCTCCCGTGGGATTGCTAGTCATCACCTACTACTGCTGGCATGGTGCCTTGCTGCTCCAGCGTCTATAATCACCTTGACAATCTCAGCTTTGGTGAAGGAGGTCTGAATACATTAAACTGCCAAGAGGGGGAATTTTTGCCAATGTGAAACCTGAGGACACCGGTTTCACTTTCCTTGTGTGTGTACTTTGGTTTTACTCAGGGCAAATCTGTGTGAGACTCAACCCATTGATTGTGCACATCAATACCTTAATGAAGATAAACACCCGTCCAATCAATGGATGACAGGAGAACATCACAGTCTCCTTAGCACCAACAATGAGAAAAACATGAACCAAAAGCAATGTTTAATTATGAGCAAAAGCAAATGGGGCAGATTTTGACAAATCACACCTTTGCAACCACCAGTGAAGGCTGTGTAATCCGATCGATGCCACTATTTACAAGAAAAATGTTTTGCGCGTTTGTTTGAACCATCATAGGGGCATATCAACAACAACCGGCGATAATTATCTCTAAGCGCACTTAGTGCTAGGATAATTATCGCCGGCTAGCGTGAATTTTTATCGTTGAGATAGCGTGCTATTAGCAACGCTTATCTCAATAGCGATAAAAATCCTCACGCTAACAGGCTAACGTGAAAGTATCGCTGGAAACCCAGTGATAATATCACGTTACCTTGTTGATAGGGACAGGCAAACTTAGCCATGATATCCTTCTACCATAGGATATCATGGCTAAGTCAGAAAAATACCAGACGTAAAAAAGCAGCGTTAACTGCGGTTAGCGCTGCTTTTTTGGTCTCTAACAGGGTTAGCGACATTCTTGATAATAGGAGAAATGTCGCTTAGCGACATTTCTCCTTATTATTTTACTCTGGAACGCCCCCTTTGCATCTCATTAGAGATGCAAGGGGAAGCGTAGAGTAAAAGGGTGCTAACATGCAAATTTGCCTGTTAGCACCCTGTTGTTGATAGGGCGCTAGTTTTATCTCTCCTTTTTTGGCTTTTAACCCCTTCGGTGCTCATGACGGAATGGTTCCGTCATGACCCACGGTTGAGCTGTGCTCATGACGGAACCATTCCGTCATGAGCACACCCGCGCAAGATTCCGTCAGCACAGCGGCGGAATCTGCGCAGCATCGAAGGGGTTAAAGCCAAAAAAGCAGAGATAAAGCCCTTGTTGATATGCCCCATAGTTTTTAGACTACTGTTTGCATTTTCAGTAAAACAACAATTTAGCATTAATACCTAATTCGATGTATGTGTAAGAGATAACTGTTTATCTTCAAATTACCTTTAACTTGCAGAGTCCGTTTAAGTGAGGGTCGCACACCTGACAAATCGCATCGTAGATGGTCAGTGTTTTATCATTGCTGTATAAAAAGCCATCATTGCTAACCTAAAAGATAAAAACATCTTTCTAAGTAATAATGTTGCCATCCTAAGAGCCCGTTCGTTTAAAAATATATATTCCAATGCCCCCTAACCCAGACATTAATCAACAGTATGACTCAAATGCAATTCTCCAGAAAGTTTCATATGGAAAACCGAAATCCTAAAAACACAATTACATTTTTCAGTTTGCTTACCAATGCCCTTGTATGTATTGAAGCTTTCCTGATTGTTGTTTTTGATAACAAAGACAGTTTTTGCTTTTATAATTTCCTATTTTCATCAATAGCCTGAAGGTAGCTAAGTAATGGGCCTCAGGAGGACTATGCAGGCACGTTCTGTGTAGCAGATTTGGTTCTGAAAGAAGGGTGAATCTGAATGATTTTAGAAAGCGAGCCCATAGAACTCTATGAAGGTGAGCATTTTTTTGGGTGGGTGAGTAATTTATTCAGGGTGGGGCATCACATCGATGTCTAACAGACACATTTCACTCTTTTGTATGGTGAAGAGGACTCCAAGATGTGTGACACCTTCAAATGATGATAAGGTGAGCGGTGTGCAGTTTTCTGTCAGTAATATTTAAAAATTGTCAACAGCCTAACTATTTGTTGGCAATGATTTTAACAGTGCATGATGATGGGAACTCATACTGCACCCGGCAGCTCCTCCTTGTACACCTGCTTCATATGCTTTCAAACAGCTTTTGGTCATATCAACAGAAATTTCTCATTCGGACAGCTGCACAAACAAGGAATTCCCCAATTATTACTAAGGGTGGTACAAGAAGTTACTAAGCCTCCTTGACTTCCCTCATATTGTATTGACACTGCTCAGATGTCTAATTTCAGCAATATATATATGCGAATATATCGAAATATCATCATCATTTCTTTCCCCTTTGTTTTATGACATATTTAATAAGAACCAGACTCTTTTGTCCTTTAACCCCTTCTGTGCCCATGACGAGCTGGACTCGTCAAGGGCCGCGGTTGCGCTGTGCCCATGACGAGTCCAGCTCGTCATGAACCCCGCCCGCTAATGGAACGCCCGGCACAGGGCGGGGAAAGGGCGTGGCACACAAGGGGTTAAGCATAAATAGTTTTCAATGTGCTTTCTTTTTCAATTTCAATGTAACTATGTATCTTCATCATGCTTTATTTCCTCTTCCTCACTTATGAAATTTTGTATTGAACATTTGTATGAAGTATTGTTGTTTTGATTGCTATTCTTAAATAAACTTACCTTTGAACTTTTTAAGAAAAAGGGTGGACAACACTGCAATTGTATCATGGGACTGGAGTTTGCATCAAATTAGGAAAAGTCAATCACATCACATATCCAATCAGTACAAATCAGGGCCTAAGTCAGGATTGTAAATTGGCAACCACACTCTCTAATCTGTATGACAAACCTTGTATCAGCTCTCTCTAATAACAGGTGTTGTCCCCCCAAGCTAGGAAGAATGCCTGTGCTAGCCTTGTCTGCTAAGGGCTTTGGAGACTTACTGTGGCGGCAATGTTTTGTTATCCAATATTTCACAAACAAACATTGAAATATTTTGCATAAGAGTAAAATGATTGGCACAAGGGTATCTTCCATCCTCAAGGCCACAAGATATATATCTTGAAAATTGGTTTTATGAGAGAGGAGGTCACTCTCTCAATCTTTCCACCCTAAAAACAAAAATCAATATAGCTCTCATCTTCACTACATCATTTATCAAGCAAACTTTCTGGTCCCTCTTATTCTCAAATTTTAGACATTATAAAAATCTAAATTCCCTCCAGCCCTGTTTCATGGAAATGAAGCCTTCCAGATAGGTTATCATACAGCCTTAGAGCCCGACGTAGTGGGCTCCACCAGCCATTAAAGGCCTGCTCCAGCATTGAACAAGGGAGTGGGCTTTAGTGGCCGATAGAGCCTGCTACGGAGGGCTCTAAGGCTGTTAGAACATTCCTCCACTAGAGGGCAGAATGTTCTAATTTATAAAACAAAGGCCTCACAGAGCCCGAGGGGGTTGAAATCCCTTAGGCTTCGTAAGGCCTTTGTTCACAGCAACAGCTGAGAACAAACATTGGAATGTTGATGCTCTGGGCTTCTACCAGCCATTAGAAGCCCAGAGCATTCCACTGACTTCAATCGAGCAATCAACATTCCAATGTTCTAATCCTTGTTAAATTTAGCCCAATTGAAACTCTTCAGGCTCCTGTTTTTACTTCCCTCTTTGCCTTCTCAGTACAGATCAGTTTAAAGTTGGCCTGAGAAGCCAATACCTGGCAGATGAATCAGCCCTAATCTGGGGATTGTTCTATGTACTAGGGATGGCACTTTAAAATCATTGTGATGTGAAGAGTTAAATAGGGAAACCACAGCTCCCACCAGTTTTGTCAGGTATTGAAAAAAGACCAAATCAGTTTACGGATAGTTCCAACTTGGGGTTAAGGCCCCCATAAAGTCACTTCATTACATTTTGAAAAGGGAGGTGAGACTCCTATCTATCAAACATGACTTATTATTGTTTAATAGTCGCAAGTTGTTAAACCTGGTTGGGAGCTCTTATACAAAACCTGGATTCCAATCCAGCCTAATCTTTGCATTAAGAAAGATTATATGAGACTGAGAACCATCCTGTTTGAGTTCAGTAAGCTGCTTAGAGCTGGAATTTCAATACTACTTAATCAAGCATTTTGTGTAATATTGCCATAAATGAAATGTCTTATTTTCTCTACACCATCTTCCCTGCCCAAAAAAGCAAAACAAGCAATTATTTTCAAACCAGCTTTGCTTAGGTTGAGTATGAGAATTTACAAAGAGGCTAGCAAAACAAGTTTTAACTGCAATGACGAAACGGCTTTTAAAGTTCATGTTAGCTACCAAAATGACTTGTCAATCACTTTGCTCAACTGGCCAAAGGGAATTGAGAGGCTTTCTGTTATCCCAATGTTGATGTATTGTGTAAAGAATGTATATAATAAGTGCTTCAAGCATGATTTCTAATTGAAGCCGGCTGGTTGTCCGATACTGTAAATTGTATTTGATCTTTTGTTGCTGCAGTGTTTTAAATGATATCTATTATCTTTTAATATTTAATTAATATTTCTTTCTTTTCTATGTTAATAATTTAATTTACCACGTAACAAACTTAGCATTATTAGTATAAAATGAATAGATTTCCTGTGGTATGTATTGCTTTCCCCAACTTTCTGTATATTCCTAGGTGTCTTTCACACGCCCTTTGAGTTTATAACCCAATGGGTAGGTGCCTCATGCATACAGCAAAACAAGTAATAGACATTCACAGGAACTTTATCCAAAGTATGTCAGTATCACTTTCCGACTAAACATCCAGATAATTTTTTGGAGTGTGAAAAAAAATCAGTTTTTGAATTTTTGACAAATCATTGACAAGTGGATGGCTTAATATCTCATCAAACTGGCATGTTAATTCTTGACCTCTTACCAGATAGTAACAGATGCATTGCATTCTTTGCTCCTACACAAGGCCTATTTTTGGAGGCGGCATGTAGTTCCATTCAGCTCATATTCCTAATCTGGATGCCTGTCACACAACTGACATTTTCTTATGGGTGATTGAATAAGTCATACTTTTTACACAGATTCACAACTGACGTTTTATGCACAAACTTTTCACTAAGGCAGTGTTTGAGCCTTTGTTGCAATACATGACATTGCTTGCTTTCGATTGAGGTGGTAAGTGAAACTTTTTACTTACAAATCTCTTACAAAATGTTGCATTAATACAACATTGTTGCCCTAAACATGAGCACTAACCTCATCCCCAACTTTTTATAAATGAATAACTGAGACATGGGACGCATTCCAGACCGACTATTTTGTTTTTTCAATTAAGTACATGATTGGTTTAGGTGCACAGATGACACAGAGTTCTGGCGTTCAATACTATTTTTGCTGAGAGTACTTTTTACTATTTTTCTCACAGCACCTGCTTAGATGTCTACAAATTGATTTTCCTGACTTTATGATGACCTGTTGAGGGCCTAATATACAAAGTGTTTTAACATACGCAAAACTTCAGGTTTGCTATTTTCTGAGAATTTGCAACTGCTAAAATATTTTTTGAAATCTAATAAATCCAATTAACCCAATTAATGATTCAGAAAATGTTGTTGAATCATTAAATGGATTGAGGAAACAATAAGGAATCTTTATTTGGAAATAATGTTTTAGGGCTTCACTCCAAATACCGATTTCTGATGTATGTATGTATGTTTTGCAACTGAAATCTGGTTGCAAAATAATAATATTTAACTCCCAAATCAAAGGAGGTGGCAACCCATTTGTAAAAAAGAAAGAGTTTCCCAAGAGACCCCTTCCACTTTGTATATGCTGGCAAAAACAATCTTCAAGGATTATGTGGGTCCATGTTTGCATACATTTAGATTTTAAAAAAATGCATCTTGTTTTCCTTTAAGCAAAACAGGCTGCATATGAAAAATACAAGTTTCCCTAATTTAAAACCTACCACACACATGGTGATCTACTGACCTCAATCACAGTGGGTTTCAATTTGGGACATACCTCAAGAATATTGATGATGTAGTCTGAATTACATCCCACTACATTTCTGTATTTTGTAAACCCACCTACTAGTAACTAGGTCAGTTAAAAAAATCAAATTTGTTGAAAGTTGATGTGCAATTTGCAACCAGTTTTTGCCTAATCCATTCTTTGTGCACGATGCCTGCAGTTACTTGCTAGCCGTCCGTCATCACAAATTGGCATGTGGTCTACTAAGCATCGTAGGATCTCAAGAGAGTAGCCTACATATGTCACTGGTAAGAATTTGTTGGACTGGCTCTTAAAATTGTATTCTAACTTTTTGCTCGCAACAGGCCTACAATATGTTTGTTCACTTTTCTTTTTTTATATATCAATATTTTAATTTTGCTTTACGTACAAACAACAAAAGGAGCAGAAACGTGCACCCAGAACAATAAAATATCCTGAGCTGTAGGGCAGCTGCACAGTGTCAGCATATACAAATTTTACAGACAGTGACAGTGACTTATCTATAGGATAAGTAGGTCCTCTCTATATACATTCTTTGGTACTCTGCACTATTAGTTTATTGGCAAGTGTTTGCTTAGATCTGGCCCTGATGAATGGCCGAGACAGCTCAGCTCAAATGATTGGGCAGAAACATGTTGGCAAGTTCAGTCAGTAGCACGTAATGGTCATAGTAACCACATAGGTCCTCTGACAACAACCTAGGATACCACCTTATTAAAGGATACTTTGTGGGCTATCCTAGGTTTTGTTTACACTTTGAACTGGATCCAAGTTTTATCCAGGGAAAATAAGTAATTTCTAAGAACTCCCTCAGGCCAGCACCATCACGAGTAGTCTGCCCTGGTAGTACCACCTTACCAGGGTGTGATGAGGTGGCAAATGATGAAGCATGTCAGATTACATGAGTGAGCCTACCTCATCCAATCCTTGAATTTGCCTAGTTTTACCTGTAGGGAGTGTTGCAGTAGGTGGTGCGACTGACTTTGGCTATAGGTGTCCTCGAAAATTGTTCCACACACCAGTAAAGGGAGTCACACCAGTTTTGTGTTTGACATTTGAAATACAGATAGCAGAACTATAAAGGACTGTGCTATCTTTGCTCTTTGAATACTAGAAAGCTGACTTTTTCAGAGCTGATACGGCATATAAGAATCCATAAAAATAGTACCCCCGTCGTTTTGCTTCATGTAATCATGATTGTTTCTGCGAATCAGCCTCTTAGTGTTCACTCCCTTGTGTGCCTGTACCTTCTGTCCATATTAAAAATGATGATTTCGTTTCATACATTACAGAATTGTGTGGAATGTCTGTTTAAGATGATGGTTGTCAGAGACTTCTGTGAAGAGGTTGAAGAAACGTCAGTCCTCTTCCTAGCTCAGAGCCTCAAACAGCCATTAGATCCTTTGAGAACCAGGAGACAAGCTACATATATGCACGCTTAATTATGTTTGGATACATTCCACTCTTAATTATCTTCACGACAGAATATTAAAATACTTTAAAGCTGCAAAATCTTACTTTCACACTCCATCTTGCAAATGGCAGGTTATCCGTCAGGAAACCACTTGGTTCAGCATCTGTCCCATTAGCAAATGGAAACGTGCAGTCAACAACTTCAGAAGTCAGATAAATTCCTGCAGATGTCTCTCTCTCTCTTGGCAGCCAGTCACGACCATCAAACTGTTCAAAATTAAAACGAAAGAAAAAGGCATATGAACAAGAATTGACGATCCTCATGCATGCCTTTACTACGTTCCAGAGAGAATGACGACAGACAAAATTACATTGCCCTGAGTTTCACAAGCTCATGTTCAAATGCACTAATTAATGTAAAAAATATCCATGGAATTTCTATCTAGTTCCTCCTCACATGTTTTTTTAGGACAATGCACATGAAGTAAAATTAATGTTGTTCCTTCTAATGCGATAAGCATTGCGATTTTTTTTTTTAAATTATGCAATTTGTTTGAAGGACAGAAAGGAACCAGAGACTGTAAGTGAGAAGAAAACCGATTTGTAGGCTGATTTGACAAAATATGTCCATACCGTTTGCCATAGTTAAACAATCAATTATCTTCTTCGTGTTCCGCCTCTTTCTTTATGAATCCATGGAATTTAAAGAAGCTTAGAAAAACATATTAATCAAAGACCATTTGCTATAATGACCTGTCAGAGGGAAGCATTTGATGTGGTCATGGTGCATGCATATTTTCCAAGAGGTCACAAAGACAAGAGAGGTATTTGCTAATGGTTCAGAAACGTGTGGCATCTGCTTGCACATTGCATCATGGGTCTGCTGCATAATGCAGCCAGCCACATCCATGACAAAACTTCCTGCTGGTTTCGACGAAAGTCTGTGAAACAATATCAATTGTGCAACAGTGCATGTTTTTAGATGTGGACTAAAGACAGATTTAGCTGGCTCGCCAGCCTCGTTTTCCCCCAAAACATTTAAAAGCATACATGCATATATAGAGTCTTTTAAACAACTTTCTTTCACCATTGGTCTGCTCATATATCTCTCAAAGTATGCTCCCTTCCATAACAGAATAAAGTATAAATCAATGGACCACCTCACTTCAGTCATTGGATGCCTTTACTTTGGGTGACTGAATTTTTCCCTGCTTATACATTTGGTCAATTTAAACCGTGGCCAACGCATTTGTGTGTAATTCCAATACTTACAATCAATCTCGTAAGCTCACACTGAAGATCGGGGAAATCTTTGAAACCCTGGCCAAACACTCTGATGCTGTCACATTCGTATACACGGATATCACACAAACCACTGTTCTCCAAATCTGTAATCTCTGGAGGGTATGCTAGAAGGAGAAACAATATGTATGAGAGTATGCCAGTTTCTAAATTAGGTACATTAATTCCTAAAACATCAATGGTTGGGCAAATTTACAAAAAATTATTAATTTCGAATAGAGACTTTTCACAAATACCATGACATTTCTGAATTAATACCAGCAGATCTTTGTAAAGTTTTCACGTAAAGGTGTTTGCTTCTTATTCTCAAACTGACTGAATTATCATCTCGTTTCATACTTGTTGTCTTTTCTTTTCTTTTAAAAACATGAAGGCTTGGTTAACCTTTCACAGTATTAAATACAGAGGTGCTTATTTATGGAAAGGGTTGTGACGCGCTTGCACCACGCAACGTTGCTAGTTCGACACATGTCCAAAATGTCATTTATGAAGCCACGCAAGGCCACCGTGGACATGAGGTGCTTCATAAATTTGGAGTAACGCAATGCAGCGCAAATCACTGCATTGCATTACTATGCCCTGGGAAGGCATTCCATGAGCGTTGCGTGGGTGTTCCCACGCAACTGCCATGTTTTTGACGCATTCCGGGACACACCAAAAGTGGTAGACTCGAGGAATACCCCAAAACGATACGCCTTCTCAGGGGAGGTGTAATCAGGAGAAATATCTTTATTTCTCCGTGTTACTTTCTCTTTCTATGTGTGCTGCATTCTGTATTCTTCAGCACACATAGAAAGAAGAATATGCTTCTTAGGACTGTTTTTGTTCAGAAAGGTCTTCCTTCCTGCAGAAAAACAATACTGCATGCAACACAGGCACCGTGGTGCAAGGGTGCCTGCGGTAGTGCTAAGCAGCCAAAAAGGCACCAGCGCAGAGACAAAGGCAGGAATTCACCATATTGTTTTGAATGCGGCGCAATCCTGCCCTGCATGACATTTTCATAAATATGCCCCAGAGACCAAATTGTATAAACCTTTCACTGGTACAGAAAACCTGCAAATTGTCTGCAAAGAAGTTTTGCTCAACTTTATTTTACATCAGCAATATTTTGAAAAGGGCAAACAGTAGAAAAATGGAGGACGTGTACTGTGAGCCATTTATACATCATAAAGTTCACATATTTCTGTTAACAATTTTGAATTTATGTTGAAGATTCATCAAACAAAATAATCCACTCCCTGAAGAATGTAATAAATGAGTAAAAAGGTTTTACTCTGTTTAATTTTCAGGGGAAACCGAAACATTACCGGAATTTGATTTACCCATGTTGTGCCTGACTGCAAACATCTGTTTTATCAAAATCCATTTCCCAACATGTGTATTTGTAAAGTGCACATTCACCCAGAAAGGTGCCTTGGTGCTGTATAACTGATGTGTAATGTTACCCAAGTCAATAGTAGTCATTTTATCAAACCTCAGAAGGATGAATGGTTGAGTGGGCCTGCCGGGATTTGAACCTTTGAACATGAGGTCAAACACAGATCCCATACAGAGAACGCATTAGTCCGCTAAGCCACCAGACCCATCTTTATCCCAGCCACTATTAGACAATTAGCAATTAGTGCAAATGGATTTGCCTAATAATTCAGATGAGCATTTGTGCACACAAAGCATGTGCAGGTAAACAGATATGAATAATGTGAGGGATAGGTGCGGAAATGTGGAGCAAATGTGGAAGGGTACAGGTGTGCATGTGCTTCCCCTTGGCTCCCGGGAAGGCTGAGCCACAGGGGATGCACATTCTTGGACTTCATGATGTCTATTGGTCAGCCAACCCTGACGGATGTGCAGGGGGCAGCTTTGATTTCTCTCAAAGGGTATCTGGAATATCATCCAAGATGGCTCCGCGCTGTTTCATGCATCGATTTGGAACACTGGAGATTTGGGGCCAGATGTACCATACATTTTTGCATGCACAAGCGGGTTTTAGACTGTTTGCGCATGCAAAGAACCTGTGGACCATGTACTACTCCTATTTTGCGAGTTGCTAATTAAATAGCGACTCACAAAATAGGGTTAGCAAATCGCTATTAGGAAGGGGCATTCCGAGGGTGTCCCTTCCTAATAGAGAGCCTGAACCCTATGTAAGAATATTTTGTGACCGCAATTGCGGTCGCAAAACACTCGCATTTTACCACCCTCTTCAAGAGAGTGGTAAACCATTTGCAAACGGGAAGAGGTCTCCATGGGACCCCTTCCCCTTTGTGAATAGGTGCGCAAACATTTTTTAAGAGCAGGCAGTGGTCCCACGGACCACTACCTGCCCTTAAAAAATGAAACAAAAATGTTTTTTTTTTATGCATCTCGCTTTCCTTTAAGGAAAACGGGTAGCATTTATAAAAAAATGCTGCTTTATTTAAAAGTAGTCCCAGACATGGAGGTCTGCTGATCCCAGCAGGCCACCATCCCTGCGAGGGCCAGCCATTCCCAATGGGGTCGTAAATTGCGACAACCTCAATATAATGCATCAGGCATGCAATTTGCAACCCCATTGGGAATTACAAACAGTGTCTCAGACACTGTTGTACATTGGCAATTGCGACTCACAAGTTGCGACTCGCAATTTGGCACAATTTCAGTGTTGTTGTGACCCAGAAGCAGTTATGCTTTCGGTCCACAAAGCTCCATGCTTCTTTAAAATTGTGGCTGGTGTTTGCAGCTGCACACTAGGACTTTGGAGCGTTTGCTGCATCATAACAGAGTCAACAACTGGATTTCTTTGAGAAGGGCTGAACCGGCAAGGGTTTTGGGAACATGGAGCTATGAACTGAAAATGGCTGACATGTTTTTCGCGGTGAGGCATAGGTTTATTTACTTGCTACGTGGAAGGGCAGGTTGCACTGTCTTCTTGTAAAGGATTTGGGCATGCACGTGCCCAGAATTTGGGATACAGCTAGAAATTAGCATAGATGAAGGATTTATATTACTTGCATTGCAAATTAACTGTAGCAGTTTTAGACTGGGCGGCATTCCACCGCAGGTGGAACTCAGTGGAAATGGGATGCAATTAAAAAGAAAAAAATGAAAACTTGCAGTTTCATTCTTTAACCCCTTCGGTGCTCATGAAGGAATGGTTTTGTCATGTGCACATGAGTACTCTTGCAGGGATTTTGCTCATGCACAGAACTATGCGCAGGAAACCAGGACCTCAGTGAATGGTGGTGTACCAAAAACTCACCTCAGTACCCAGAACCCCTATCCGACTAGCATCAGTGTCTCATTCGTTCTCCGTATCATCTTGAAGCTATCAATGATTAGACAACCCAGAACAAGCGACTTAGAGTACTCTCAGGAATGGTGGGAATCAGAAACACCTTTTATCCTCATATCAGTCCACAACAAGAGTAATCAGAGACACGATAAAGTTTAAAATGTTTATTTTTGACTACGTGCCCTAAGATGCTGTATTTTGGCTAACATAAGCAGACAAATGATTAAAAACAAAACCATCAGCATTGTTAAAATACCATAGAAAATGAAGGGAGAAATCATGTTATAAATGATAATGGAATAAAGCCACCCTCCCTTCACAAATAAGCTAGTATTATGAAACTAATAGAAGGTCTCTAGGTTTGACTGGAGAACTCCATACTGTAAATATAAGCTTAAGTGAATCACATCACAGGATCAGCTCTGCTCTGTGTCTGGAAAAGGTCTTCTCCAAAGTGTCTGAATCATGCATGCAAAATGCAATATTAAAGGCACCAGTGTTTCAGATATTTGCAGCTGTGTGCATGTTATGGCTAGAGCGTGGGCCGATCAACATGAATTCAAAAGCATACATTGTTATATGACCTTGACGGCTTCTGCACACAGTGCTCAGACTAAGGGCACGGTGCACGTCTAGGAATGTGAACAACAGACCGTTCTCATGTGAAGAAAAAGCAAGCAAGCAGTTTTTCTTATAATAATATAACAACAGCTACCTGCAGTGTCATGTGCAAAAGCAGCAAAAAGTGACAAGATGGCGTTTTACATCTTAGACGCTTATGCTAACATAGCAATGTATGTACATGGAACTCCGTCACCACTACACCCTCCATTGATCGGACCACGGACAAATATGGAAGCAGAGTAGGAACGCAGATTTCAAGTTCGATAGAGACAGAATCAAGTTCATGTATTGCCAATCCATATAATTGATAGTGACAGTTTGAAAAATCTGTCAGCAAAAAGGGAAGATGAAAAAAATATATAACGTCTCGCAAAGGCGTTACAGAGCCTAGTGTGGAGTAAAAACGAAAAATAAATAAATAAATCGGGCGTGCAATTTTGGAAGAGGAACAACTCCCATTTTAATCCATCAGCGTGTAAGCACAATAAGGAGCAACAGCCTACAAGAGGAAGTCATTATAAGGTTCTGTAAAAGATTCCGCCATCCAGTCCAGCAAAGTAAATGAACATACATGTTCTTCGATAACTGGAGCCTCTAGCACAATCAGAGGACAACTTGCGTGTTCTTCAAGATAACTTCTCACCAAGAAGTCATATGCTGCCGTACATATATCCCAATTCCCTAGGACTCCATGTGCCGCTCCACAGGCCATAATCCCGATGCCAGAACAGTCCAACTCATGAGCCACTAAGGTACTCATCAGTTGATCATAATCCGGGGCAGGAGACACCGAGTTCGACAGCCACAAATCCAGAGCCCATTCGAAAGGACAATCTAGGCAATGAAAAACAGGTTGCACGCAAGTGAAATAGGAAAACCGGAAGAACAATCTATAGTAATATAATGTTCCATAATATTGAAGCATCCGGTTACGAAGTTGAAGCAGCCGGGGCAGGGTGTCGTGAGATACATATCGTGCAGCTATTGCGCAGCAATTAGACCAACTGGAGCACACCGGCCGTGAGGGCGAGAATCAACGGAAGCCCGCCGAAGATGCTGGAAAAAATAGAATGAAAAAATGCCGGTATCACACCAAAAATTGTTTGGAAGGAGGTCACGAGGCTGGAGCCCACAATTTTGAAAAAATGTACCAAGCCAGTTGTTGACGAGGTGTTGAAAATAGTATGAATCAGAGCACTGAAATGAAGGGGGAGATCAGTATTCAGAAGCGCATGCACCTCGGTTTGGGTGTTGGCCACGTGAAGGACGAATGTTTCACGGGAGGAAGTCAGTGCGACTTCTTTTTGAGAAAATAGAGCCCTTATTCTGCTCATCTTGTTGAACTCTGCTTTCAAGGTTGGGATGGAAGGCCAGATGGATACATCTAGTCTCCCATGCGGGGGTGGGAAAAGGACATTTTTACAGCAGATTACGCGTTGTGAGACAGTTACAATTTACGGAATTCCCACTAGCATCCCGCAGCATGCCTCATTATTCAAAAGCAAATAACTACCGTTAGCTAATAATGTAAAAGTGGGTGTAATTGCTGGCACTGGGTTTCCCTTCAGAATGCAAGCTAAATTTGGTGCCTGAACGTTGCATGCGCCATGCAATTGGATGTGCCTACAGACTACTGAGTGATCAGGTGTGGAAATGCATTTCTCTCCTTTCAAATAAACTTCTCTGCCCTCTCTCATGCACCTGTATGTAAATGGGAGTGACCAAACCTCATGCAGGAAAGCGGCACCCAACGGTTCATATCTGCCTAGGGCATATTGTTTCATACATGAACTGAACTTAAACAATGGAAACGGCAAGGTGATTAAACCGTGGATAAGCCACACAGCTGAGTTCGATTCGGCAACAGAGAAAGGTAAAGGTTCTAATTTTTCAATATGCAGTAATGAGTACGTTGAATCTTTCATGGACATGAATTGTTGCTTTGCAGTTAGATTAAACGGCAGGAATAACGATGATGTATTCATGTAGTCCCAGGGA
Source organism: Triturus cristatus (assembly GCF_964204655.1). Classification (NCBI taxonomy): domain Eukaryota; kingdom Metazoa; phylum Chordata; class Amphibia; order Caudata; family Salamandridae; genus Triturus; species Triturus cristatus. The sequence goes on from NC_140584.1 coordinate 225,492,709, forward strand.
ACCTTCCCAGTCTTTAATGTTTTCAAAGTCCATGTAAACTGCATAATAGAACGTAACTGATTTTGACCGTGATATAGAACAGACATATCATCCTGTACAATATCCACAACAGATGAAACAATATTATCTAATGTATAAATCCTTGAAGAAAGGGTATTAATGCTCTTATTGATGACAGCTAGCACTTTTTCCAAATTAGCTTGATCAATAGCCCTTAATCTGGAAGCAGCCTCAATTTGAGATAATTTCCAAACCTCGTTGTAAATAGCATATACCCATCTTTTGGATCTACCACCCACAGGACCCGTAACTAAATCATTCAAATCCACATTGTCATTTAATTTTGAGAGATGTAGTTTAACAGATGCTAAGATGGAATGTTGCAGCCAATTCTGACACAATTTCCCGACAGAATAGATAGTAACAGAATGAGAAGATGTAAATCTGGGGTCCACCCTAACCTCTGTATAGCCAGGATATAGACCCACAAAGCGAAGCTGACAGAAATCTGAGCTCTTCTGCCATATCAACCATCCATCTAAGTTGGAAATGTTGAAGGACGTATTAGTAATAAAAGACTGCAACGCATCAATGGACAGATCTGTGTGAGTATTCCATTTTGAATAAGTGCCCAGATCAGGAACAGAGGATGAATTCATCTTTTTAGAAGTAGCCAATCCAAAGCATGTGGTTTGAAAAATGGTAGAGTTCAAAAACAAAATGTGGTTTGGGATAAGACAAGCACGATGCAGAGCTTCTGTACCGTGTACCTGCCATGCTTTAGAACCCCAAACAGATTTAAGATCAATGGTATCTTTCCACAGCTCATAGCCCCCCTATAGCCAAATCATCCATAAAGGATTTGGAATACAATAATTTAGTGTGGGTTAGCCTAACTTTGGACGCTGACTCTGCAGCCATTTTAAAATAAAAGGCTTCAGGCTCAGATACACTGAAATCAGTAAAATATGTACATTTTTGCACTAGAGTTCTAGAGCTGCCCTCGACGGGTGCAGGGCAATGTTCCCATTGAGTATAATTGACCTACCTGACCAAACGTGGAGCGTCCTGCTGCCAGTGCCAAGTACCTGCAGTCCTGTGGTCCCCCGCCGCCGCCATTACACCAGCGGCCGCAGAGTGGGGATAGAGCCGGAGACTACATCCCCCAGCATTCCAAGCGCCACAGAACCCGCGGACGTCCCGTTCGCGCCACGAGGCGCTTAAAAGACCGACGCTGCCTCGGTGGAGCGGGTCCCTCTGACTTACCTGACCAAACGTGGAGCGTCCTGCTGCCAGTGCCAAGTACCTGCAGTCCTGTGGTCCCCCGCCGCCGCCATTACACCAGCGGCCGCAGAGTGGGGATAGAGCCGGAGACTACATCCCCCAGCATTCCAAGCGCCACAGAACCCGCGGACGTCCCGTTCGCGCCACGAGGCGCTTAAAAGACCGACGCTGCCTCGGTGGAGCGGGTCCCTCTGACTTACCTGACCAAACGTGGAGCGTCCTTCTGCCAGTGCCAAGTACCTGCAGTCCTGTGGTCCCCCGCCGCCGCCATTACACCAGCGGCCGCAGAGTGGGGATAGAGCCGGAGACTACATCCCCCAGCATTCCAAGCGCCACAGAACCCGCGGACGTCCCGTTCGCGCCACGAGGCGCTTAAAAGACCGACGCTGCCTCGGTGGAGCGGGTCCCTCTGACTTACCTGACCAAACGTGGAGCATCCTGCTGCCAGTGCCAAGTACCTGCAGTCCTGTGGTCCCCCGCCGCCGCCATTACACCAGCGGCCGCAGAGTGGGGATAGAGCCGGAGACTACATCCCCCAGCATTCCAAGCGCCACAGAACCCGCGGACGTCCCGTTCGCGCCACGAGGCGCTTAAAAGACCGACGCTGCCTCCGCGTCGCGGGACGCGCGCGGGCGACGCCGGGCTGAGCCCGGGCAGAGGGCGGGCCGTCTGTGGCCGTCCAGGGCAGCAAGAGGCAGGGCAGGGCCACGGAACTTTGATTGTCGACGAACGTGTAAGTGATCAGTCCTACACACATACCTGTTTTAAAGATTACTGCATTTGCCATCACTTATGTCGAAGCCCAAGTCGTCTAACCAATCTGGAGCAGGGGAAAAGAGGACTATAGATAACTACCTGGTAAAAGTTGTAAATAAGATCAATAAAGTTCGGAGACTTTCATTGGGCAGATCTAACTCTGAAGTTTCCCTAGTGGACGCATTAGCACCTGATATTGAAACATTCGCTGAAAGCAGCAAGGTTAATACTGACAATACTGACAATACTGATGGGATTGCCGATGTACTCCTTGATATGGCTAATGTTGGAAGTATTGATGAACCCATTTCCCCAATCAATTCATCCATCCCACTGATTATAGCATCCTGTCCCAAAACCACCCCAACTTCCTCCCCTATGCAGAGGAAAGTGCGGGCGTGCAGGAAAGCACCAGTAAAGAGGGTGATGACTCATAAGCCAAAAAAGCAGGGTTCTATTCAATCAAGCAGGGGGGTTATATCGGATTCGTCAAAAGAAATATTGGGGACTAACGACAATGCTGAGGGGGTCTTTCTGCATGCAGCCACAATAGGACATTTGGTTTCAATTTTTGAGTCCAAATTAGAGACTCTGATCAGTCCCTTGATGGCGAAATTAGATGCAGTTTCAGCAGAAGTAGATAGTTTAAAGCGCCTTTTGGCTTCCTATGAAAAATTATCCTCCCCCACGTTAACCCCCCTTTTTGCCGCTTCGGCCCCTATTGTCAATAAGCCTTCAGATGGTGCCTTGGAACCTATTTTGCACCCGTCCGGTATTTACTGTACGGGAGTTCCTTTGGCTCCGAGGGACAGTTGCCAGTTAAGTCGGCCTATAGATGCGCCATCCACTGTGACATCAGTTTCTTTATCTTCCACTATAGCCACTTCATCCGGAAAATCATTTTCTGCACATACATGCCCAAATAATATCCAGAAGCCTGTAGCTAAGGGAAATAGTGGGCATATTAAACACAAGAGAAACCATACCGTTAACCTTCCACCACAGTGTGCTCCTTACACAGTGGTATTGATTAATGTCCCGGAAGTCGACTCCAGTATGCATAACTCTAGCCAGGAAACTCATGACTCTTTAAAAAATAAGTCACTTGCCTGGCTCAACAAAAATTGTGGATTTCCATTGGCATTGTCTAAAGATATTTTATCCACTCGCAGAGTTGGCTGGATAGGGGAAGGAAGGAAATCTACCATAGGGGACTGTATACTAGTTAATTTTAAATATCCACAACATGTGGCAACCGTCCTCTTAAGAGCTGCTTCCCTACCCAACCAAGCTAATCTGGTCTCTGCTAGGCCTCTAGGTTATTTTTATAGCTATTTAAACGGTCCGCAATTGTCACGGCCCCAACAGATTGAGCTGTATGAACCCGATTTAATTAGGGGTGGGGCTGGTTATCCCCCCTTCTTGCCATCAAGAGCCCCACTGTATTTTAATATGGGGAATATACATGTTAATGAGGAACCCAGCAGGCAAAGGGATTATACCCTCCCCCTTTCAAACCGATACTCTGCCCTGTCCTCATTGGAGGAAAATGACTGACTGTCCGATAATACCAGGAATATGAATGAGCAATTAGTTATCTGTGACCCTTTTGATAAAGTAGTGATTGTTCCTTCGCCACCTCTACCTGAACCTAATAGGGTGGATGCTGTCATGGAGAATTTAGGAATTAAAAAGGTTCAGAATTATTGTACCATTGCAGACTCCCCTTTAAATCCAGTTTTTTCCTTCAGAGACCCAGTAAATGATCGTACAGTGGCAAAGTGTGATCTTGATACAGGTTACCGCGTAGTTACGTGGAATATTGCTGGCTTGAAAAGGAAATTAGATTCCCCTTTGTGGAAGGATTTTATTAATATAGGGTACGATATAATATGTCTTCAGGAAACGTGGTGTGAGGAACCTATCTTTATTGAGGGATATTTAGCACACAGCTTGAATGCAGTGAGTTCGATTGCTGGAAGAGCCAAAGGCGGTCTCTTGCTTCTAATATCTACTAAACTAAACTCCTGCAAAATTAAAAGTTGTGTTTCAGTGGATGTCTATTCTCAGGTTTTATGTCTAGAGTTTGATAAAGGGAAAGATTTGTTGCTGATAAATTTTTATAATAATGTATTCACTGCCGACAGAGGTAAAATCCTGATTCAGCTTGAAAATGAAATTGAGAGGACACAGGCAGTTACAGGCCACCAATCAATAGTCCTTTGGTTGGGTGATTTTAATATAAATCCTTGTCCTTTTGCCTCGAGTAATTCATGTGGCCTAACAAGGGAAAGTGGCAACATGGTGGGAAACGATTGTCTACACTTTCCACATTGTACGTATGGCACTGCCCTTAATATGATGCTAGCTAAGTTTGATTTGGATATGTTAAGTTGCACGAAGAACAGTATCAACGAAAACTGTCCAACATTTACTGGAAGAGGAGCTAATTCATATATTGACCACATTTTACTGTCTAACGATTGTGCATACTCCAACTTGTGTGTTAATGAGCAAATTTTAAGTGATCATAATAGCATCTCTTTATCATTGCATTGTTGGGGTTCTAAAAATATGGATGCTAACAATCGTATTAACCATATCGAGGCTGTAAGACCTAATGGGTTTAGGATCAAATGGACAAAGGTTGTCCCACATGAGCTGTTGGAGGAGGTTTTAAGAAAATGTACCATGGAGATAAACTATTGTATCAGTGATGAGGTACACTCGCAAGTTATACTAAACCACCTATGTACTATTAATGAAACAATCGACAACCTACTCACAAAACCACACAAGGGGAAAAAAGAAATTAACATTGGTTGGTTTGATAAAAGCTGTACTCAGGCTCTCCACGCTCTAAAACACGCGTTGAGCTCCAAACCACGTAATTGTACAACAATTAAAACTTGTCGTTTTGTCTATAAAACATTACTTATCAAAAGGAAAAAAGCTCTCCAAGAAGAGGCCTGGCACAATCTCAGTTGTGCGGCTGAAACAAATGATAGTAAATTATACTGGCAGACTATAAATAGTCCTTTCTTAAAAAATGACCATACCTCCCTGGAAGCCGCCGGGTGTCTAGTTTTCAGAAATGCGTGGGTTTGGTAGGTTTCCCTAGATGGCCACCGAGCACCGGGCCAAAAACCAAAGTGACCCCCCTTGCAAAACCAGGTGGTTTTGCGATAGGCCATTTTGATGTCGCCTCACTACGTTTTGGGCCCTTGCCTGCCGCGGGTACTTGGGCCTCCCACACAAGTGAGGCACCATTTTTACCGGGAGACCTGGTGGAACGCTGGGTGGTGGTAAATTTGTGTGAGCCCGGTGATGCCACTACTTTCCCACCCCAAAATGTGTGAAAAAAGTCATTTTTTCAGCAAAAATTGAGGTATGCAGGGGATTCTGGGTAAGGAAACGTTGGGGGATCCACGCAAGCCATACCTCTCTGGAAGCCGCCGGGTGTCTAGTTTTCAGAAATGCGTGGGTTTGGTAGGTTTCCCTAGATGGCTGCCGAGCACCGGGCCAAAAACCAAAGTGACCACCCTTGCAAAACCAGGTGGTTTTGCCATAGGCCATTTTGATGTTGCCTCACTACGTTTTGGGCCCTTGCCTGCCGCGGGTACTTGAGCCTCCCACACAAGTGAGGCACCATTATTACCGGGAGACCTGGGGGAATGCTGGGTGGTGGTAAATTTGTGTGAGCCCGGTGATGCCACTACTTTCCCACCCCAAAATGTGTGAAAAAAGTGATTTTTTCAGCAAAAATTGAGGTTTGCAGGGGATTCTGGGTAAGGAAACGTTGGGGGATCCACGCAAGCCATACCTCCCTGGAAGCCGCCGGGTGTCTAGTTTTCAGAAATGCATGGGTTTGGTAGGTTTCCCTAGATGGCCGCCGAGCACTGGGCCAAAAACCAAAGTGACCCCAATTGCAAAACCAGGTGGTTTTGCGATAGGCCATTTTGATGTCGCCTCACTACGTTTTGGGCCCTTGCCTGCCGCGGGTACTTGGGCCTCCCACACGAGTGAGGCACCATTTTTACCGGGAGACCTGGGGGAACACTGGGTGGTGGTAAATTTGTGTGAGCCCGGTGATGCCACTACTTTCCCACCCCAAAATGTGTGAAAAAAGTCATTTTTTCAGCAAAAAGTGAGGTTTGCAGGGGATTCTGGGTAAGGAAACGTTGGGGGATCCACGCAAGCCATACCTCTCTGGAAGCCGCCGGGTGTCTAGTTTTCAGAAATGCGTGGGTTTGGTAGGTTTCCCTAGATGGCCGCCGAGCACCGGGCCAAAAACCAAAGTGACCACCCTTGCAAAACCAGGTGGTTTTGCCATAGGCCATTTTGATGACGCCTCACTACGTTTTGGGCCCTTGCCTGCCGCGGGTACTTGGGCCTCCCACACAAGTGAGGCACCATTATTACCGGGAGACCTGGGGGAACGCTGGGTGGTGGTAAATTTGTGTGAGCCCGGTGATGCCACTTCTTTCCCACCCCAAAATGTGTGAAAAAAGTATTTTTTTGAGCAAAAATTGATGTTTGCAGGGGATTCTGGGTAAGGAAACGTTGGGGGATCCACGCAAGCCATACCTCCCTGGAAGCCGCCGGGTGTCTAGTTTTCAGAAATGCATGGGTTTGGTAGGTTTCCCTAGATGGCCGCCGAGCACCGGGCCAAAAACCAAAGTGACCACCCTTGCAAAACCAGGTGGTTTTGCCATAGGCCATTTTGATGACGCCTCACTACGTTTTGGGCCCTTGCCTGCCGCGGGTACTTGGGCCTCCCACACAAGTGAGGCACCATTATTACCGGGAGACCTGGGGGAACGCTGGGTGGTGGTAAATTTGTGTGAGCCCGGTGATGCCACTTCTTTCCCACCCCAAAATGTGTGAAAAAAGTATTTTTTTGAGCAAAAATTGATGTTTGCAGGGGATTCTGGGTAAGGAAACGTTGGGGGATCCACGCAAGCCATACCTCCCTGGAAGCCGCCGGGTGTCTAGTTTTCAGAAATGCGTGGGTTTGGTAGGTTTCCCTAGATGGCCACCGAGCACCGGGCCAAAAACCAAAGTGACCCCCCTTGCAAAACCAGGTGGTTTTGCCATAGGCCATTTTGATGTCGCCTCACTACGTTTTGGGCCCTTGCCTGCCGCGGGTACTTGGGCCTCCCACACAAGTGAGGCACCATTTTTACCGGGAGACCTGGGGGAACGCTGGGTGGTGGTAAATGTGTGTGAGCCCGGTGATGCCACTACTTTCCCACCCCAAAATGTGTGAAAAAGGTGATTTTTTCAGCAAAAATTGAGGTTTGCAGGGGATTCTGGGTAAGGAAACGTTGGGGGATCCACGCAAGCCATACCTCCCTGGAAGCCGCCGGGTGTCTAGTTTTCAGAAATGCATGGGTTTGGTAGGTTTCCTTAGATGGCCGCCGAGCACCGGGCCAAAAACCAAAGTGACCCCCCTTGCAAAACCAGATTATCTATTGTTCCTACAGCGTGAGAATTTTGGAATAATATTGCAAAGAAAATGTTGCAGACATTTTGAGGTTTGCAGGACATTGGGGATAAAAAAAAAAGTGTAATTCACAATAGAGACATCACCATGAACTCCCATGGGTTTCCGACAATATCTACAGTTGGTGGGTTATTCTTGCATGGAAAGTATAACTTGGCAGAGAAACTAAAGACAAAGATTCCTGCACAACCATCTATTCCTCAAACACACACACATACTGGTTGGATTTGGCACGAGGGCGAGTCATGGTTCAGTGTATTACATTTTATTAACAAGAGATTTCACAAAAATGAAATGCACTGTCAATAATTAAATTCACAAAAAACCAAACCAATGACTCGCAGCTCGTGAGCTGTAAAGCCACGTCAAGGCACCAACCACTTTACAGGCCATTCACACACCTTTCATACGTGATACAAACAAGACAATTCGCACCACCAGGCACAAAAGCAACACATTACAAAATTCACCAAAAAGGGACAAGGTACACCCTGCTTCAGAAAGACAAATATTACTGCACAGCCATCTAATCCGCAAGCACACACACATACTGGTTGGATTTGGCACGAGGGTGAGTGATGGTTCAGTAGATACAATTGTATTAGCAAGTGATTTCACAGAAATGAAATGCACTGGTAATAATTGAAAGGGCGAGAAACTGAACCATTGACTCACAGCTCGTGAGCTGTAAAGCCACGACAAGGCACCAACCTCTTTACAGGCCATTCATACACCTTTCATACGTGTGAGACATACAAAACCATTCACACCGCCAGCCGCGGGCCCATCACATAACAAAACTCACACCAGCACACAGCGCCATTCAAGGGCCCATCACTTTCACACGCCCACAATCCAGACACAGCAACTACACAGGCTGATGGATTGCGTGGAATGGCACTCAGCTAGCAGTGTGTGTAGTGACCAGCAGAAAGTCACTACTCACACACAGCCAGCAGAGCACCAGTCCACACACACCGCTAGCCAAACACCAGTCCACGCACACCGCTAGCCAAGCGCCAGTCCACGGACACCACCAGCCAAGCACCAGTCCGCACACACCACCAGTCCACGCACACCGCCAGCCAAGTACCAGTCCACGCACACCGCCTGCCAAGCACCATTCCACGCACACTGCCAGCCAAGCTCCAGTCCACGCACACCACCAGCCACGCAGCAGTCCACGCACACCGCCAGTCCATGCACACCGCCAGCCAAGCACCATTCCACGCACACCACCAACCAAGTGCCAGTCCACACACACCAACAGCCAAGCGCAAGCCTACACACACCGCCATCACATTTAGGATTTTTTTTAGAAGAAAATAAAAACACAAACAAATTGCAAATAGATACAAATCTTCTAACAGAAAATCAGCAACTAAATACATTGCACTAACACCAACCTTGAAACAGAATCAAATTATCCAAAGAATACAGACCAGGCAGTTCACTTTACCACTCAAGAATCCTCCCAAAAATTCTTTTGTGTGTGGTACGCTCTAAAACAAGCAGAGAGACACAGTGCAGGATGAGAAGGACAGTCGGGGCAGTACATACGACTCTCCTTCCGCAAACCTTTTCGCCAACAGACTCTACATCTCCTACTGGGAAAATCTTTTGCAGGTGTGGGAGGAATGTGATCTGGAAAGTGCCGTTCTTTCAATCTAGCAACATCCTCCACCAGTCTAACTCTAGGAACACTTGCCTGTTCCACTACAACAAGGCTGCCCATTACAGACTCCTGAAACTTAGCAAAAGTCATCTTTGACTCAGGGCAAGAATCCTGGAACACAACAAAAGCATTAAACATTGCCATGTGGAAAAGATGGATAGCCAACTTCTTGTACCAAATGTAAGCCTTACGAAGAGCAGTGTAAGGTTCCAACCTCTGATCTACTCTGTCAACACCACCCATGTGCCTATTATAGTCTAAAATGCACACAGGTTTGCGCGCTTCAGCGACCTGACCCCAAACAGTCACAGGTGCAGTGCTTTCATCATGGATGGTAGTCAGCATGTAGACATCTCTCCTGTCTGTAAACTTCACAGCAAGAAGCTCCTGGCAACGCAACGCACTGCACTGTCCCCGCACAAGCTTTTGACAAACAAGTTCTTTCGGGAAACCTTTACGGTTAGAGCGGATTGTGCCACAAGCAAGAGTGTCCACTTTGGCCAATTCCCTGAACAACCGCACACCAGTGTAGAAGTTATCTACATATAAATGGTGGCCTTTGTTAAAAAATCCTCTTCCAAGTTCCCAAACAATTTTCTCAGTCACTCCAAAAGTGGACGGACAACCAGGGAGGTTAAACCTAGATTCCTTACCGGTGTACACCCTGAAATTAGAGACATATCCAGTCCTACTGTCACACAGCATATACAGATTTATTCCATAGCGTGCCCTCTTACTAGGAATGTATTGCCTAAAAACCAAGCGGCCCTTGAACAACACCAAAGACTCATCCACTGCAATTTGTTTCCCAGGAGCATAGATCTCAGGAAATCGATCAACAAAGTGATCAAGGACAGGCCTAATCTTAAAAAGACGGTCACAGTCAGGGTGATCTCGTGGCAACGCTAAACCATTATCAACAAAATGCATCATCCGAAGCAGTAGCAAATACCTGTCACGACTCATGACTGCCGGAAAAATAGACGTTGCCATCAAGGGACTGCTAGACCAATATGAAGACATTGATGGCTTCCTTAGCAAGCCCGTCAAAAAAGTTAAACCCAAGAACTTCTTCATCTCTTCAACATTTGTGGGAGTCCACAGGGTAGCTCTAGAGTGTGGCTTAAGACTGGCACTGTTGTCCCTCAAAAACTGTTCGGCATACAAATTAGTCTGCTCAACAATCTCTGCAAAAAACACATCGTCCATAAACAACTGAAAAAAATTGACCGGCAAAAAATTTTCAGTATTCACTCTAGACCCTGGAACACCAGTAAACTTTGGCAATGCCGGCTGCACCATGCCAGGGGCAACCCAGAGGTCATCACTTTCAAAGGGAAGCCTTGCAGCCCCAGCCTGCAGCCCAGAAGCCTCTTGCCGCACTACACCAACGGGAAGCCTTGCAGCCCCAGCCTGCAACCCAGATGCCTCTTGCCGCACTATCGGCACATCAGTCTCCTCCTCTAACACAGGCACTTCATCCGCACTAAGAGTATCTTCATCATCCGATGACTCCATACGGAGAGACAACTCACTGCCAGAATCGTCCCCTGCCTCCTCTCCCTCAGATGCAGAGTCAGTCTCTGAACCAATATCAGAGGAAGACTCAAACAGCAAACCAACAACCTGCTGAGCAGTCATCCTGCGGCTATCCATTATACTTACTAAGATAGAAGACTGCACAAACAAGTCAACAACAACCAACAATGTGCAAACCAAGTAAGTAAAGAAATGTGTTCCTTTATCACAAAGATCAATGTACTCAAAAACTATACAATCCAATTACAAGAGACAGCTGCACTCACCAGAAACCAACTCTGCAGTGACACAGCAAAAACCAACGATATCAAACTAGAAAGAAGAAAAAAAAACAAATTACTCACAAGACAACAAAATACACATCGAGCACCAATGCAAAAAGTTTTTGACACTCAAAAAACAAACATACTGCTATTATTACACCATTTGCAAAAAAAATTCATGCAGAGAATTCAAACACATTTACATTGTACAAAAAAGAGTCTCTTACCAAACTACACAAACAGCAGAACCGCCAGAAACAACACGGCAAACTGAAAAGAGCAAAAGCCTTCACCTAGAACAAAAAAGTAAAAAAAAAAAAAACATTACTATTGCGATTTACAAAAAATAAAACAATAAACATTACAACATGCTATATTACTACCCAAATGGTCAATCGGGTTATGTTCCAGGTGGGGCAGAAAACAGCAGGGAAAAAACAGAAGGGAAAAAAAAGGCTACTCTGTCCCGGGGCGGGTGGGCCAAATACATATTATAAAAATTGCCCCCTGGAAGCGACACAAAGGGGTTTTCTGCTCCCCCCTGGGGCCAGAAAAGTCTGTGGAGTAATTATCCCCCAGGGAAGCGACCCTTGCCCAAGGGGTCGCTTTCCATAACAATATTACGAAATTCCCTGGTGTCTAGTGGGCTTTTCTGCTCCCCCTGGGGGCAGAAACGGACCGAAAGTGGACCGATCTGCCCCCAGGGGGGGCAGAAAAGTCAGTGCACAAATTCTCCCCCAGGGAAGTGACCCTTGCCCAAGGGGTCACTTCCCATAACGAAATGACGAAATTCCCTGGTGTCTAGTGGGCTTTTCTGCCCCCCCCAGGGGGCAGAAACGGACCAAAAGTGGACCGATCTGCCCCCAGGGGGGGCAGAAAAGTCTGTGCTCAAATTCTCCCCCAGGGAAGCGACCCTTACCCAAGGGGTCGCTTCCCATAACGATATAACAAAATTCCCTGGTGTCTAGTTGGCTTTTCTGCCCCCCCGGGGGCAGAAACGGACCGAAAGTGGACCGATCTGCCCCCAGGGGGGGCAGAAAAGTCTGTGCTGAAATTCTCCCCCAGGGAAGCGACCCTTGCCCAAGGGGTCGCTTCCCATACTGATATAACAAAATTCCCTGGTGTCTAGTGGGCTTTTCTGCCCCCCCCCTGGGGGCAGAAACGGACCGAAAGTGGACCGATCTGCCCCCAGGGGGGGCAGAAAAGTCTTCCACAAAATCACCCCCAGGGAAGCGACCCTTGCCCAAGGGGTCGCTTCCAAAATGGCCAAAAACAACATCCCTGGGGTCTAGTGGGGGCATTCCTGTCCCACGATCACGACACTGTGCGCGATCGTGGGACAGGAATGCCCAGCATTGAGACATCAGGGGAGAAGAAATACTCTTTCCTCTCCCCCGATGCCTCAAGGCCCTGGAATTCCGCCCCCCCGCAACACAGCACCAAAACACTTACCCTTCCCGTTGGACGCGCTGGATGAAATGAATTCCAGCGCGTCCAACGCTTCCTGATGAGGCTGGCGCGCGCTGTGCACGCTGACGTCATCAGGAAGCGTGGGGGGGCTCAGGGGTGGCAGCGGAAACTCTTCCGCTGCCATCCCCCTCTGTGGGGGCACGATCGATGCCCCAGGGGGGGAGCGCCAGTGCTTCCCCCAGGGGCTGTGCTCATGACGGAGCGGTTCCGTCATGAGCACAGCTCAACCGATGCTCATGACGGAACCGTTCCGTCATGAGCATCGAAGGGGTTAATTGAATTGCAGATCTTTCGGTGAGATAGTGTCCATTGACTAGACGAAAAAATACCACCACAAATCCAATACACATGAACAAAAAATACTTATGAGCACCAGCCAAATGTAAGACTAAGGGGGAATTAAAAAGTGTCTTTTAAACCAAGCAGAAAAAATAGAAATTTTCGATGGGGGATTGGAAGTCATAGAGATGGTGTCAAATGAAAAACATGACTGGTCAATTGCAGTTGATTGTAAACCAGGCAACAACACATCTGTGGGATAAGTATACTCAGTATCTTCAATTGGACCACCAGCGGTGGTGGCAATAAAGGATTAGTGACTGTATGCATCTCGATGGCAATGTCAGGCCTGGTGGTAGTTGCTGGAGCCAAAACAGAATTTCTCAGCATCGTTGGACAAGAGACCGCTTGAGTCATACTAAGAAGAATTGGCCACCCGCTGTAGTTTGACATTGTCAATGGGGATGTACCTGTAATCCTTGCGACCAGGAAGTGGATGTAAAATGACTGTTCTTGTACCCTGCACGCCAAGCACTGGTACTGGAGCACGATAAGAGGGGCCGAACTCCTTCTTGTACTCCACCTTCTCACGGACCAGGTCACCAACTCGAGGTAGCCAGCCGACTACCGGAATCTGAAGCGCAGCATCAGTCATGGAGGGCAAGTGTTCCTTTGCAAGACCGTCTCGGGCCTCTTGTAGATTCTGTAATACAGCACAGTGATCATCTACGTCAAAGGGTGCGGCGGCCGCCGCCATGTCTAGACCATCAAGGTCCGGGACAAAAATCTTTATGCCAAAGAGCATTTTGTATGGGGTCCGACCACCCAGAGACCTTCTAGGGAGATTATTAAGTGCATGTTGAATGCTATACAAATGGGCCAACCAGTTTCTGCCATTACCTAAAACCCTAGCTGTCAAGGATTGCTTTAAGTCACGCTTCATTCGCTCCACAACACTATTGCCCTCAGGCTGGTATGGAGATGAAAATTTTACTTGGACCCCCAAAGATCTCATGGCTTCTTTGTACACCTTAGAGGCGAATGCAGGACCTTGGTCAGAATTAAGGGTACCACATGCGAAAATTCCCACAAAGACACGCACATCCCTGATGACAGTTCAAGCATCCATTCAAGCATCCATTCATCCATCCATTATGGCCCTACCCAAAGAAAACGTGTGCACGAATCCACTGCAACTAAGATGTACTTATACGCAGTATCAGAGGAGAAAGGACCGCAGGGATCTAAATAAACACAGCCAAGTGGTTTATTAGATATGTACAACTGTGTTTACGGTGGGTTCGCAGCAGTCGAAGGTTTAATATGCTGGCAGATGTCACAATTAAGAACATAAGCACAAGCCTGTTTGTACAATCCGTGCCACCAGTAATCTTGTTGTAAGAGAGTAACAGTCACTGAAACTCCGGCATGTGCAGAAGCCATACATTCGTGAGCCGCTGTTATCAAGGAAAGTCTGCAGTCCGCGTTGGGAATCAATCCGTCACGAACGTCGTTAATTCTCACATAAGGAACTTTATCAGGACTTAAATAATAAGAGTATTTAGAAGGAAAACCTCTAGGGTAATTACTTCCCTTCTACGTTGCAGCAATAGCTGCCAAGATGTCATCATCAATCTTGCTTTTGGATCTTGTAACCGCTGCTACTAGATATGTTGCCACTGCTGTTTTCGCCGCTTCGTCAGCTAAGCTGTTTCCGACAGCGTGGACACCAACTCGCTGGTGCCCAAGCGTATGAATTACATTCACGAGAGGCAGATTCTGTTTAAGTTCCGCCACTCGAACCCAAAGCATTTTATGCTTGATTGTGCTAGCCTTGGAATCACGATATTCATTTTGAGACCAAAAGAATAAATTGTCGTTAAAAGACCGAACACAGTAAAATGAGTCACTCACTATAAGAGTTGTAACTCGAGGATCAGCAAACTCCAGTGCGAGCACCAGAGCACGGAGCTCTGCCAACTGGGCGGTACAATCACCCAATGACTGCGTATGCACGACATCAGACTTGAATTCACCATTCACGAAAGTACCAGCCACAATTGCGCAGGCCGCTGAATATGCATGCTTAGATTCCGTCGCCAGTTGCGCCGAACCGTCAGTGTAAATGACACAATGGTAATCCTCAAGTGGGAGCAAAGACAGAGGAGCTGGATGAACAAACTCATACTGCAAATACTCCTGAGTCTGCAATGAGGCATCAAAGATGTAGGTGACATCTGGCGAAGTTAAGGAAGTGGCCCATTGTATCCAACGTGGATGCAAAGCTTTAGAATTAGGTACTCTGGCTTCCGTCACTGCCTCTAGGGCAGGATAAGGTGTCACAACCAACATGCGTTTCCCTTGTGACAGCTTTCAGAATCGCCATCTGTACTGCAGTCAAAACTTTCTCGACAGTGGAAAAGTGCATTTCAGCCGAAGTGTACAAGTGTGATTTGGAAGCAATGGGGACTGTGTCGCCCTCATTGAACGTTAAGTACGTGAAACCCACTGCACCAGGCACAATTCTTATCACCAAGTTAGTGTGGTTATCATGTGTCAGCAAGTACTTCGAAGCAAAAAGATCAGCCTGCAAAGATTGCAAGATAGCTGAATGTTCCGGCAGCCAGCTAGATTTGGAAAAAGTAGGTTGTACCAATGCATATAGTGGCTTGATACGCTGGGCATAATCGGGAATGAAAGTACGCCCAAAATTTTGAAAACCCAGCAAAGATTGTAGTTTTTTCAGTGTTGTTGGAGCACGCAAACATGCACACTTCTCCAGGAAGTGGGGGGCCAATCCTCGGCCTTCATTGTTGAGTTCATAGCCCAAAAACAACACTGTATACTCTGCAATGTGTGACTTTGCAAAGTTGAATTTGTATCCGAAGTCCACAAACATGACAATGATGCGATCAACGGGACACAGATGCGGCCATAATTTGTCATCTGTGAGATAGATATCATCAACATACGAGTACGCATCAGCGTCAATGCTCTCTAACAGAGAGACTACACGTGTGGCAAAGATGCCTGGGCTGTTTTTATAGCCCATGGCTAATCTTTTAAACTGTTTTTGTTTGCAGCCAGAAGTAAAGGCTGTCCACTGACTACTAATCAAGGACAGATTATGACTATAAAAGCCATTGAATATGTCAAGTGTGGTCTTAAACCTTTTTCTCACGAGACTATCAACGAGGGTAGAACTGTGGGTATTCTGTACAGCACCGGTCCGACAATGAGAGTTAAATGACGGTAATCCAAAACTAGGCGGAACGACCAATCAGGTTTAGTTACAGTGAAAAGAGGATTATTCATCGTGACACACATGTTTCAATAACACCTTGATATTCCAATTGTTCAAGGATTTCTGCGACGTGAGATCTAGCTTCGCAGCGCATGGGATATTGGGGTTGCAGCTGAGGCATGGACTGTAATGGAATCTCATGGCTAGGTGACAATTTATCCCACCCAACCTGAGTACGGTACAAAGCCAGAGCAAGTACCTGAGCCCAGTCTTCTGCAAAGTTCTGAGCCTGATCCCTCAGCACCGTGTGCACGAAGGATGGGAGGATTACCTCCTCCCCTCTGGGAGCGGCCAAAATGAAAGCTGGGGGCCAATCTGCCTCTGCTAACAGAATGCCATATGTAGAGGTCAGATTTTCCCATAAATTCCCTTTTATGGTACGTTGTATGTCACCTTCTATTAAAAGGATATTCTGTCAGGGGGAGCTACTCTAATATCAGCAGTTTCTACAGTAATAAAAGTGTCAGTTGCTGGCGCCGCCAGAAATGGACGCAGTGCTAGCCGCACTACTGCAACCTCCGCTGTGCTGTCGAGCAGCGTTAGTGCCCATGTCAGGTTCCGAAGCTGCGTTCTCACTCTCTGTGGCATACCTCGCTGTTAATGCAGCAACATTCTTCTTCAGAAACGGGGGTTGCTGGTGTGCAAATTCGTCCTGCTTGCCTTTACCGTCAGGCTGATGGGGCTGCTCACGTCCTTGTTGGGCACCCCGACCTTTGCCACGTTCTCCTCCACCGGACTGTGAGACTGATGTTTCCTGTGAAGAACGAGGAGAACGTTGTTCAGTAACCTGAAATCTATCATGTGACCTAATCCTAGTGCGATCGCGTAAATCATATGTGCGCTCACTAGTCGCCTGTACAGGCGACGCGGGACGAGACCCCTGTTTCTGTTGCTGCTTTCCCTGTTTCTTAGCCTTCCAATTTTATTTTGGAAAAGCTGGACGTTCGTCTTTAAAAGACGAGCCCGTTTTAGTTGGCAGATGTGCAGCTGTTGTCTGAACAGAAGGCTTACCCCTAAACTACTGCGGCCCATGGTCCTATACGCCTCCGCAATAATGTTAGGCAACTCGCGGGGTTTATCGACGTTGTCGACGAGGCACAGAACATTCGACACTTGAAAGTGAACCGCATCTCCCTTGACGTTACCAAGGATGAGTGTGGCAACTACTTCGAACACACCGACAAGCCTCATTCCCAACTCGACCGCCGCCTCCGGACTGTGTTGATCTTGAACACGTTTGATCACGAAGGGCAGCACGGCCATAGACGGGATGCCGAAGCACTTCGAGTAGACTACCGCAAAAACTTTACCCCAGTTTATCACAAGTCTTTCTGCAAACTAATGGTGAGTATCCTGTGTTTTTCCACAGGAGTAAAATTCGGAAATACTGCTTCCAGCTGGTCAAATTTCTCAACAAGCCAATAAGGCAAATCATCCTTATTCTGGGGGTGCTTGCCCATTACCGAATTAACCATGATGGGACTAATAGTAATCCCAGCTGTTGCCCCACAACAACAGGTGCCCCGACCTGCACATTGCTTGAAATGTATTGCACCAAAGCCCGATGTACTGTAATCAGGGCTGCATGGAGTTGACGTAACTCATCCACTGTGGCATGTAAATGACGTGGATGTGGTGTGAATCCGGCCAGAACCGGCCAAGTGGCCCCTGGAATGGACAAGGGGCCCAAACGAACCTGTGTAACCATGTGGGGGAGGGCGCCATTGAACCAAATACGATGCTGCCAAGCGGAAACAGGAACCTCATGCGTCCTATATGGCGTATAATTCGCCGGGACTGCCGTAGGAGTGTAAGAGTGAAACATACTATCGTCCGCATTCACCGCCGGTAAGGTAACCCAAGAGTAAAACAACTCATAGGGATATGCTGCATCGGTACTCACTACAAAGATAATAGACATCCCATCGTCTGGCACCCCAAACTGCGTCAAATGACACCGGAGAGGTGCGCGACTGTGCGCTGCAATAGCAACTTCAGCCATAAGGACACAGAGAAGAAAAACTATTTATATGAACAGTAGCACAAAAAGGGTATAAGACAAAACAAAAACTTTTTAATTGTCAAGCTTGAGAGAACCTATATATTAACTGAGTAGGTAGGTTTAAACCGTCACACCCATCAACCGGAAACAAGAGTAGGGGTATTGTGGACTAATATAAGCACTACTAAGGCGTCTCAATCATAAGACCAAAACGTTAGGTGCGCCATGTTGCAGGGATTCTGCTCATGCACAGAACTATGCGCAGGAAACCAGGATCTCAGTGAATGGTGGTGTACCAAAAACTCACCTCAGTACCCATAACATCTATCCGACTAGCATCAGTGTCTCATTCGTTCTCCGTATCATCTCAAAGCTATCAATGATTAGACAACCCAGAACAAGCGACTTAGAGTACTCTCAGGAATGGTGGGAATCATAAACACCTTTTCATTATTATTCTCATATCAGTCCACAACAAGCGTAATCAGAGACACTATAAAGTTTAAAATGTTTATTTTTAACTACGTGCCCTAAGATGCTGTACTTTGGCTAACATAAGCAGAAAAAATATTAAAAACAAACCCATCAGCATTGTTACAAAACCGTAGAAAATGAAGGGAGAAATCATGTTATAAATGATAATGGAATAAAGCCACCCTCCCTTCACAAGTAAGCTAGTATTATGAAACTAATAGAAGGTCTCTAGGTTTGAAAGGGGAACCCCATACCGTAAATTTCAGCTTAAGTGAATCACATCACAGGATCAACTCTGCTCTGTGTCTGGAAAATGTCTTCTCCAAAGTGTCTGAATCATGCATGCAAAATGCAATATTAAAGGCACCAGAGTTTCAGATATTTGCAGCTGTGTGCGTGTTATGGCTAGAGCGTGGGCCGATCAACATGAATTCAATGGCATACATTGTTATTTGACTTTGAAGGCTTCTGCACACAGTGTTCAGACTAAGGTCGCGGTGCACATCTAGGGATGTGAACAACAGACCGTTCTCATGTGAAGAAAAAGCAAGCAAGCAGTTTTTCTTATGATAATATAACAACAGCTACTTACAGTGGCGTGTGCAAAAGCAGCAAAAAGTGACAAGATAGCGTTTTACATCTAAGACGCTTATGCTAACATAGCAATGTATGTACATGGAACTCCATCACCACTACAGTACTAAATCCCTCTGCTACAAACAGCAGAGGGATTTCCTTTTTCTTTGGGACTCAGAACGTGGGGAAGAGGTTCCCCAACCTCCAGAGACTTTTTTTTTGTTTCCAATATAATGACGATTGTGTGCATGGCGCACTGACATCATTACATAGGAAAATGAAACTGCAACTTAGTTTTAGTTTCACTGTTTCAGTGGCTGATATAGCACACAGGAGAGGTATCTTTAGAAAGGGGAGGATGCCCCATTCCAATGGCACCCCTTTCTAGTGCAGGGATCTACCCCATTGGGCACCGGGAGGGGGGAGCGGTCCCTTGGGCAAGGGTCTTTGCTAACCCCATTTAAAATGGGCATATACAGTCTTTCTGCCCCCCCCGGGGGCAGATGGGCCAGTAGCCCCAAATCTTTCCCCCGGGGGGCAGAAGACACCCTAGACACCATGGATTATTTTTTTGCTAAGCTTCCTTAGGTGTCGGCAGAGCTAGGGTCCAAAATCCGCAGCAAGGCACTCTGCAAAAAAGGGTCCATTTTGACTGGAAAAGTGTCTTGTATCCATGTTGCGTTTTGGGATTTTTCCTGTCGCGGTTACCAGGCCTACCCACACAAGTGAGGTACCATTTTTAACAGGAGACTTTGGGAAATGCTGGGTGGGTGAAAAGTTGTGGCCCCCTACAGATTGTAGAACTTTACATCACAGAAATATGAGGGAAAAGTGTGTTTTTTACAAAGTTTGAGGTTTGCAAGAGATTTTGGGTAAAAGACACTGGCGAGAGCCACACAAGTCACCCCATCCTGGATTTCCTTGGGTGTCAAGTTTACAAAAATGTATAGGTTTTCCAGTGTTGGGCCGTTTCCTGTTGCAGGCACTAGTCCTACCCTCACAAGTGAGGTACCATTTGTATCAAGTAGAACAAGTGTTATTACCAATTGACCTTCTTTGCAGTTCTGCCTGCCAAATGTAAGACAATGTGTAAAAAAGAAGTCATTTTCAAAAATGTCCTCTCTAATTCACATGCTTTTATGGGTACCCACAATTTCGGAGATGTGCACGTAACCACTGCTTCTAAACTCTATATTTTGTTCCCATTTCAGAAACATACAAGTTTCCTTGGTATTTAACCAAATGATATGCTATATACCCAATACACAATGAAAAACCATTGCAAGACGCAGCTTAGTTATTGTCTCTGGGTGCCTCTAGTTCTTGGTGAACCTACAAGTCCTATATATCTCCGAACCATAAGGATCCAGCGGATGTAATGGTATATTGCTTCCAAAAATCTGCCATACTTAAAAGAAGTTACAAATGAACATTTTAGCACAAATGGCTGTTTTTCTGCAACTCAATTTCAATATTTTTGTATTTCAATTATTAGCTTCTATAGGAAAACCTTGAAGGATCTACACAAATGACCCCTTGCTGAATTCAGAATGTTGTCTTCCTTTCCGAAATGTATAGTTCTCTGCAATCAATTATTGCTTTCACACCCATTTCTACCACTAACTGGAAGGAGGTTGGAAGCACAACAAATAGGAAAAAAAGGCTATGCCCCACTAAAATGCCAAAACTGTGTAGAAAATTTTGGTTTTCTGAAAAAAGACTGTCTGTTCCTGATAGCTAGAAAGATGGTGATTTTAGCACTTACCCTTTATTGATACCTTTTGCAGGGAAAAAAGACGCTTTCTTCTGCAGCACTTGTTCCCATTTTCCCTAAAAAAACTAAAATTAGCTGTATTTTGGTTAATGTCTTGGTTCTTTCCAGGTAAATCCACAAACCATGGGTACTTTCAAAATCCTCAAGATGATAAAAGAAAAGGACGCATATTTGGCATGGATACTTTATGTGGACAAAAAGTTACAGGGGCCTAAGCGTAAACTATCCAAATTGCCCAAAAAAAAGGCTTAGCAGAGGGATTACTAATTACCCTATTTTGTATGAGTCTGTGGAAAGGTATCATTGGAGTATGCCGTATACCTTTTGGTGTTTGCTTGGAAAGGGAAGTGCAGTTTATCAGGTATAAAGGTCTGCATGTTCTTGTGATTGAGGTATGTGTCTACTTGCAAATGTGTGTTATCTGAAGATGCTATACTTGTGTAGTATTGGTATACTAATATTTGTATGATGTGTCCACTAAAAGGTAGAGACTCATGCATGCATATTTTCAAGAATATGGTGAGACTTACAAGAGTAACATTGCAAAGATTGCTGTTTTGAATTTCTGGAGTTTTCTTGCTTCTTTCTGCACTTCTCTTGATTCTGCATCCTTCTTGTCTGTTTCTGCACCTCTCTTGCTTCTTTGTGCACTTCTCTTGTTTCTTTCTGAACCTCTTTTGCTTCTTTGTGCAGCCCACTTTCCTTTCTGCAAGTCTTTTGCCTCTTTCTACACATCTGTTCTGTTATGTGTTTTTGTACTTGTCTTCCATCTTTATGCACATCATTTTGCTTTGTGTGCATCTCTTCATTCTTTATGTACTTCTCTTGCCTCTTTGTGCATGTCTGTTGCTTGTTTCTGCACTTGTGTTTTCTTTCTGCACCTTTCTTGGGTTTTTAGCACTCATCTTGTCTCTTTTTGCACGCATGTTGTCTGTTTCTGCATCCCTATTCTCTTTTTCTTTAGTTCTGTTGCCTCTTTGAGCATCTCTCTTTCCTCTTTCTGTAGCTGGCGTCCTTCTTTTTGCACCTCTCTTGCCTTTTTGTGCACCTGTGTTCCCTGTTTTGCACTTCTCTTGCCTGTTTCTGCATCTCTCTTGTCTCTTTGTGCACTCCTCTTGCATGTTTATGCACCTCTCTTGTTTATTTGTGCATCCCTTATTGTCTCTTTGTGCACCTGTGTTGCCTCTTTCTGTATTTCTCACATTTTTAGTAGCTGTGTTCTTCTTTGTGTATTTCTTTTTGGTGTTTCTAAACTTTGTATTTTCTTTCTCTTCCTTTCTTTCTCTTCTGCACCTTTTGTTCCTCTTTCTGCAGATCTCTTGCTTGTTTCTATAGGTTTTTTAAAATTTGTAATAAAGAGAATAGCACTGTAATTGTAAGAAAGTGTTTTCTAGTTAATATGAATATTGATATGTAATTAATTTAAAAGTGTTAATTCATGTAACATATTATTGAAACTGTTCTTTGTTTTTTAGACAATTATTTTGTTTGGATCACAAATCGAAGATGGCAAGAAAACCTGAAAAGAGAAGACAACAATACAAAACAGATCTACTTAAACAAAAGTGAAAAGAGTGTATTAGAAAAAGACAAAAATGTTACCTAGGATAAAGTCTGTTCTGGTAGGAGCACTAAACAGTTTCATAACACAGTTGCAGAGAGATTAAAGAAAGGGAATAATAATGAAAGAAAAAGGAAAGTTTTACAACAAAGCAGAAGGAGAAGAAGATATATCATGTTAAAAAAAAACGTTTTTTGAAAAACAAAACATGCTAAAACAAGAGAAAAGCAATTTAAACAGATACGTATATGAACGTTTCTAAGTAGAGTAATTCAAAATGCATTAAAACATTGTAAAAAGTATTAAAAAAGATCAGCAGCGTATAAGAAGAAGCAAGAAATTGAGAGTGTAGTAGATACTGCTTTTAAATTGAAAAGAAAACTATTTAATATTGAAGAGAATGGGAACCTTCGATAAAACAATGGTGTTTATGAAGGAGAAAAGCAAAAGAAAAAGGCTACTTAATAGGAGTAACTTTTGAAAAATGTTTACTCATGGATGGAAGCACACTTCCACTACTGAGCCTTTCATTAATGAAGAATGCTATTTTCAACAGAACACATTAGTGCTTGCAGTTGATACTAGTGGTCGATGCTAAGAGATGAAAGATGGTTGTCCCATTCCTAAAGAAAAAATGGGATTGTAGTACTCGACAGGAATCTATTGACATATTACAATTCTTTTATGAGAGTATGCAAAATAAAGTCTTAAACAGAAGATTAAGATGTTACAAGGACTAGATCCATGGAAAATAAGAAAATATAGTAAGTAACAGGGTCATTCTCTGGCTTGTCTATCAAGAAAAGTGGGTAAGAGTACTTTTCATCATTTAAGAATGTTAGCAGTATACCACTCAGAAATGCGGACGTTAGTAAGGAGAGTTTACTATGGAAAAACTCCTGCATTATGTTTAACTGAAGTCATCACAGCTCTTTTGCACAGTTCAATTTCAGATGTACAAAAGGTTTGTGATGATATACAGTTCATTTTTTGGTTCACAAGAGGAGTGTGGCGAAAGTGAGAGCTTGATAAGTGTAGGTGTTGAAGAACATGCGAAATACATTAGTATTGATGATCTTTGCAGCAGAAATGACAACGTTTATACAGTTTCATGCGAAAAACCAAACTATGTTTATATTTGTTGTCGATGTACTCATTATAGAAGTCAAACTAGGAATGTAGATTTATATTTAAAAAGTGAAAAGAATGACAAATGGCAGCAATTTGGTGCTTATTTGTTGGTAGAAGGTCGGTTTGAGTTGGCTACTACTCAAGTTATTTGTAAATATTGTTACAACAAATTAGAACAGAACAAAATGCCAGCTAGAGCAGTACATAACAACTTAGAGTTGGTAGTTATTCCTCCAGAACTGTCAGATTTAATGCATAAGTCCATTCTTATTCAATCTGTGCACTCATTTTAGTCTATAGTTTGTATGGAGCCTAAAACAGGTAAACTGCCTCCAACAGTTTTACAAAGAGGACTGAAGGGAAGAGTTGTGAACTTACCTTTAGATTTTAAGAAAATAATGAAACTGTTGCTGTAGACAGGGAGGAAAATGAGGCAGCAGTTATTCTAGTTAACCGTGTACCAAAAATGGGTCGAAAAATATGGCAAGAGTTTGTAGATGTTAATACACTTCAAAAGGCTACATTATATCTGGTACAGATTAATATTTATTAGAAGAATGTGAATGTTGATGAACAGGTAATATGCTTAGAACTAACCCTGGGCGTAGTTCGCGAAGTAGCACTTCGTGAAGCTACGCAAAGTGAAGTTTGCACTACGCGAGCTACGCGTAGCACTTCGCGAACTGTGTAGTACCTTGTTCGCACTGTGCCAGATGTCGTTTTCAATGATTGCACAGTGCGGACAAGCAACCGGCACTGTGCAATCATTGAAAATGGCATCTTGCACAGTGCGAGCTGTAGTTTTCTGCTGCTCGAGTAGATTTTTACTCGAGCTTCAGCTTTCTCAACGCGAACTGGTAGTTTCTCATCGCGAGCGGTCGCGAGCATACGCGACCACTCGCAATGAGAAACCTGACCTCCTCGCGTTGGGAATCTCGCCGGGAGGTTTATTTTCCATGCTCACGATCGCCAACTTGAAGTTGCTGATCGCGAACAAGGAAAAAGTCTCGCCGGGATGTCATTTTGCTTGCTCGCGGTCGCCAACTTGACGTTGAGGACCGCGAGCAAGCGAAAAATGACCGCAGCACTACGCAACACTACGCTAAGCGTGTTCGCACTGTGCTACGTGCAGTTCGCGTAGTGCGAAGTAGCGCGAACTTCGCAAATTACGCGAGCGTAGCGTAGTGCTTTGCCCAGGCTTACTTAGAACATGAAACATAAATTTCAAGTGGCCAAATAGAAAAAGTTGATAAGTCTAGGAGTGAAGACATTTATAAACATTATACTATACATCCTCTACATTCAAAAGAAGTGATTGGAAACAGTATTGAATTATTTCAAATGAAGGAAGCAAAGGGAATTCCAATGAGTGTATGGGAAAAAAGTTTAGAATCACTTTGTTTTCCACATTTGTTTCCCACTGGCGAAGGTGGACGATTTGATGAGCGAACTGTACGGATTCCAGCTTCAGAATACCGCTCAACAAGATTGTACTCTGAAGTTCAAAGATTTCGACAGTGCATTCCATACATATTTCATCTTCTGTTTGAAAATATTTTGTCTGCACTTTCATATGCAGTGAACCACATATTAAAAATGGGAGTTCATCATGTGTTTCTGCAAAAGAATTCATGGACAAAGTTCAACAAAGAGATGAAAATTTAGAATAGGCCTGGGTGGAATTTGCGAAAGTGCCTTTCGCAAAATATCGCGAAACGGCAAAACATCTCCGCGATCACGCGAAATTTCGCGTGATCGCAGAGATTTTGTGCTGCCAAATGCGTTACTGAATTTGACCTTCAACTCGGGCCCCTGCTTTATTTATATCTAGAAGACTTTCCGGATATAAATAAAGCAGGTGCCCGAGTTGAAGGTCAAATTCAGTATAAGTGCTTCCTGTTGAGGTTTAATTTTTGTGACAGGAGTATCGTCGTGCCAGAATGAATCCTGCCCTGCATATTAATCCAAGAAGATGCCACCGTTTTGTGCAATACCTCTACTCAACTGGAGTACTTTCTACTGGCTAATCAGTAAGTGCTACCTCGTTGGGTAAATGTATAGTGCTTTTCATACACTACAGCTGCGTAAAGGGCCAGAAGAGTTGTCTCCAGCGACCATGTGTCTGTAACTTTGCCACCGCGCCGATGGGCACCAGCCTCCCTCGAGTGAGCTGTCCATCATAGTGGGGAAAGGGCGGGAAGACGTTGCACACCACCAGTGTGTGGGGAGGGATCTATGTATGCAGTTCACATGCCTCTTGTTTATAAAGGGTCAGAGACCGACCAGAGCAGCAGATGAGGAGACAGAACCTCCTGGTGTCAGGAACTACACAGGGATTGCACTTGAGAATCCCATGGATGCACAGACCTCCATCAATGATTACAGCAAATTGCTGACGGTAGATATGGTGAGAAAGCACACCTGCCTAGCCTCCACTGTGCTCACGAATCTTTTGTGCTGATTAATGCGTTACTGAATGTGACCTTCAACACGGGCACCTGCTTTATTTATATCTGTAAGACTTACAGATATAAATAAAGCAGGTGCCCGAGTTGAAGGTCAAATTCAGTATAAGTAAGTGCTTCCTGTTGAGGTTTAATTTTTGTGACGGGAGCATCGTGTCAGAGTGAATCCTGCCCTGCATATTTATTCAAGAAGATGCCACAGTTTTGTGCAATACCTCTACTCAACTGTAAGGGTGAGCGACAATTTACGTTCCCTCGCGGATCGCGGAAGTTTCGACATTTTCGCGTTCCGCGCGGAATGCAAAAATGTCGAATTTTTGCAATTTCCGCGATCCGAACGGAAATTGTCGCCCACCCTTAATTTAGAATCAGAGTTAAATAATTTGCTGGCATGTCAACATGGTACCAATGAATATTGGTTTCATCATCACGGTGAACTTAAATGAATGTTAAGAAACTTAGGCAAACCTACATGGTTTGTAACACTTAGCTGTGCTGAATATGCGTGGGAAGATTTACTTGAATTTCTACGAGAAGCAAATTCAAATGTAAAAAATATTGAATTGAAGATACCTGGAGAACTCTGCTTCTTGGATCCTGTAAATGTCTGCAGGTAATTTAACCATAGGTTCAAAGTATGATGTCATTTATCTGCAAAAAAAATATTCCTCCTCTCGGATAAGGTACTGATTTCTTTTGGCGAAAAGAGCACAAAGCCAGAGGTGCTCTTCATATGCACATGCTATTATGGATAAAGAAAGCTGGAACTGATACTGATGAAAGGGTTTTGTCTTTCATAGAACAGTATGTTACTTATGCCATGCCAAGAGAAGGAGGAGAAAAAAGCTTGAGACAACACGTTATACGGTTTCAAAGTCACCTAGGGAAGTCTAAATGGGCATTATTTTTACAAAATGTCGTTTTGGATTCCCAAGTCCAATAATTTCTAAAGGAAGAGTAAATATGTGGAAAGCTAACATGGATATTCAATATGCTGCAGATAATTCAGTTGCTGTTGCTCGCTATGTTACATCATAAATAACCAAATCTGAAAAGACAGAGATGAAAGAAATGTGGGAAAAAAATTCCCAAGAGATGAGTCTGAACAAGAAATTGTACAGCTTAACTTGAAAATGCTTTCCCATCTAGAGATAAGATCCTATGAATGTTTGGATTGCTTGAACTCTGCTAGTTTATATTAAAAGTGAAGAGGAATCATTTGGGTAAGTTTAGGTTGTGCCTCCACATGAAATAGAAGTATTGGAAACATTACAAGAAATCAAATACTTAGCACTGAATGAATCAGAGAGTACAGATTCTATTACAACCAATATGTTGGATACATTCTATCCCAAAAGGAGCCCACATCTGGAAAACCTATGTCTATATCAAGTACTTCAACATTACAGCTTTGAAATAAAAGTTACAGAAAATATAAAAGAAGAAAAATATGCAGCAATTGGATGTGACATATGTTTAGTAAAACGTGCCAAATGAAATGTTATTAACCACAGAAAACTCAGTTGCTAAAGTCCAGATAAGAGGGATTTTTTCTATTTAGCACTACTGCAACTGTTCAAGCCATGGCGTAGTGAAACAGAATTACTTGGAGATTTCGACTGCTATGAAGATTAATTTAATTCAAGTAAAGACAGCATTCAATGCACAATTTTCCCTATGTATCTGCAAATGTTAAATGATGAGATTGAATAACAAATTACTATTGCAGCTGAAATAGCTAGAGACAGTTCTGAAGGTAGTCAAAGTTCTGGTCCACTAAGTTACGATCCACTGGGACAACCAATTATCGAAAATAAAGCAGCAATAGCCATGAATGAGGTAGAAACTTCAATGCAACAAGCACAATAGGATATTATTCCGTTGGACAAGTTAGAAGAACAACTAAATATTGAACAGAAAGAAATATATCTACAAGTGACACAACAGATACAACATGGTTTGCTGCATGAAATAAAAGAATGCCAATGTTCATTATTTAAACCTATTCTAGTGTACGTCAGTTGTCAAGCTGGAACAGAAAAAAGTTTCTTAATTAAA
Organism: Triturus cristatus; assembly: GCF_964204655.1. NCBI lineage: Eukaryota > Metazoa > Chordata > Amphibia > Caudata > Salamandridae > Triturus > Triturus cristatus. The sequence goes on from NC_140584.1 coordinate 225,520,826, forward strand.
GTTTTGACCAGTTATCTACAGAAAACTACAGAATCACATTTGTCTAGTGTTGCAACAGCTCCAACTGGATTAACAGCACAAAACATTACAGGGATTACTTTACAAAGTTTACTTATGCTACCAGCTGAAAATGATAATAAATTGGAATATCAGAAGCTGTCTGGGGAAGCTTGTTATTAAGTGTCAAAAGTACTGAGGAAATTTAAACTTTTAATCATTGATGAGGTGAGCATGGTCTCAAACTTAATGCTCGCCTTTGTACACTTGAGAATGTAAGATTTTAAAAACAGTTTATGATATTCTGTTTGGAGGAAAACATTTAATTGTTTTCAGATATCTACTACAACTCACTCCTGTAAAAGAACAACATGTTTTTAAAACACTTGTCCATGAAGACACTAGGAACTCTTTGGGGGGGGCAAAAGTAGGGGCAAGATGGTGTCAGCGTGAATCCAAGCCGCACAGTCACGCACGCCGTGCATCTCGACCATCGGCTATGCAAACTGATCAACGATGCTAAATCCGCGAGGGCAGCAGCTCTGCTCTCAAGCCCGAGGAAACATTCTAGCTTTTTGGAAGTATGCTGCGCTAGGAAGAGCACTTTATTTTGCCTTCTGTTATAAGACACTGTGCTACAATGCATCCTTAGTGCTTGCACTCACTCCGGGACCAACAAAGCTGAAACTGAGGGGGGAAAAGACGCAAGCGCAGCCACGCTGTTTCCAAGTCCGGGGGAGTTTGAAAGTCAGTTCTGTTGCTGTGGAATACACCACGCCAGGAAGAGCACTACATTTCTTCTCCTACCTTTTGATTCTGTGCTGCTTTGTTGCTGTGGTCCGAGAGGGAGTAGAGCGCGTAGGCAGTACCTTGGTTGCCTAGTGCTGGGAAACACGAAAGTCATCTTTGCCTGTTGGAAGGGCGCGGTGCAGGGAAGAACGCTGTATTTCCTCTTCTGCCTCCCGATATCACGCCATTGTGCTCCTTCGGCGCTTGCGCTTACTTCAAGACTTTTTCCACCATCGCGGGGACGGTGTTCTTGCTCGAAGATATCGACCAGGGGTCCTGAGGCAGGGAAAAGTAACAAGACAAAGGCTACCCAGCCAACGTCAAGTAGCACTGTTCCTGAGGAAGCAGCTCTACCAGACAACTCACTTAGAGGTAAACGTGAGGCTAATTGCCTTAAACGTGCCACGGGGAAAATCGAAGGGTGGCGGGGGCACTGGGGGATCTAAGGAAGGCTTTCAACCTACGATTGTAGAAATGCTCAGTGGTCCCAAGGCACTGCCTCATACTCTGGATACTGTTCTGGATAGAGCTCCTAGCCCTACCCCTCCGGTTGCACCCGACCTAGATCATCTGTCCGGAGAGGCTCAGGAGAGTCTGAACCCTGAACCAAAACCGGGTGGGTCCCAAGAAAGTGGTGTACCTGTACAAAAGGAGTAATCTCAGCCACCTAGTGATCAGCCGGAAGATCAAAGTGGTACAGAGGGACTAGTGGTTTCAGCAAACTCACCTAGTAACCTATTCACTACTACTCCTCTCTCTGAAGAGGCTGCGAGACTTACACTAGACTCAGGTTTACTGGTTCTCCAGGACTCGTCCTCTTCGACCGTTCTACACTTAAGCCTCACTATGCCACAGGCGGACAGCGTGACCGGGTCAAAATACCTAGCACCAGGTATTACGGATTACATCCTCGGAGTAGAACCTGATCCTGGCCTCACTGCCCCCTGGACCCCAGAAATCAGAGGGTAACACTTTTACTCTGTCTCAGATGGCTCTTTGTCAACCTCTGATGAAGATCAAACTAGCTCTAGTGAAGATATTAGTATTGATCTCTCTAAGAACACGGGGACGGTACAACGCCAAAAGAAAAATAGAAACCCTCCTAAGAGACGCAGCCAACTTAAATGGGATTATTCAGACTCGCAAATGTCCTTTCCCCCATGTGATGAAGCTGAACAGGTGTCTATCTGGGAAAATGGCAAATCTATAACAACAACAGAACCCACGACAGAACCCTCCTTATCCTCAATTTTGGAATTGATTAAAGAATTCCAAGAAGAGGTTGGTTCTGATAATCGAGCCGCTAAGGGGGCTGCCAAAAAGCTACAAGGGGGCCTGCGAAAACTAAATAGGATATGCACTGAAATCAGCAACCGGGTTAGCATGGTTGAAGGCCGTGCAGAGAACCAAGAAACGGAGGTAACTACTTTAAAAATTCAGGGGTCTGCTCATGAGGCATGCCTGGTAGATGTCAGGATGAAAATGGAGGAGCGAGAGAATCAACAGCGCAGGAACAATCTCCAACTGCTAGGCTTCCCAGAAGGAGTTGAAGGAGACGACCCAAGGTGCTATATTGTGAAACTGCTGCGTGAAGCCTTCCTGACGCAAATGAACTGGAACTGGGAATATGAAATCCAGCGAGCACATCGCTTCCCCTTCAATCTAAAACTGAACCTAAATGGCAGAAGCTCTTCCGGTGGAAAACCTAGGGCTTGTCTAGTGTTCTTTCGGAACTTCCTCCTTAAACAGTTAGTGCATGATAAGGCCCATCCGAATTCACCAAAGGGGGCTAATGGCCTGATGTTTTTTTCCAAACCGGTAGAGCGCAGATGGCATCTGCGCCAACTAATCACCCCATTTCAACAGTTAGGCGCTCAGACTGAAAGTTATTCTGAATGGGTCCACACGGATCTTCATGTCTGAGGTCAAGGCAGGGGAATATCTAGTGGAGATCAAGGCAAAAAAGGGTAGCAAGCAAAGGCTAGAGGGAAAATGTACCAGCAGAAGCGTAATTTGATAAGCTAGGAAAGTAATCCCAGTTCAAAGGATCATTTTTCCTTTGCTATACTTGAATGATGGGGAAGTTACCCATAAGATATATACTGCGGGGTATTTTGATTTTTCTTTGACGTGGGCGGTCCGCCCCTTTGAGCTCAAGGTAGAAAAAAAAAGAAATGTTCTTTTTTTATATAGCACTATAATCCATGGCAGATTATGAGATCTGTTAAAACCAAGGTGCGGCCTAGCGGCGAGGCATCCTAATAGATAACCATCATTCAGGGCTTCTGTAATTGCTCTATGTATGGGGGTGGGTGGGAAGGGTGGGAAGGGGGGGCATGATTTAGTGGTGATCGGGTTCATGATAATGGAAAGTTTGATACTAGCTGGTGAAACAGAAAAAGGGTAAAAAACAAAACAAAATATAACAAAAGAAAATAGGAAAGGAAAAAAATTCACAAATAAGCAAATGTCAGGATATTGAGGGATACATAAAATGCATGATGATTCAAGATGTATACCTAGGAGGAAAGTAAAAATACCGTAAACAATATGAACAATCAATGTTCCTTGAAAATTGTGTCCGTTAACATCTGTTGTAGAAATGATGCCCTGAAAAGCCAGAAAGTGGTTCAGGGTCTACGCTGTTTAGGAGCTGAAGTAATTACCTCACAAGAAACACATGTAGAGGGATCCCAGAAGCACCTACTAAACTCACGGGGGTATAGAGTCATTGGAGGAACCTCTCATGGGGCAATGACAAGAGGGGTTGGCGTTTTGGTCCAAAATAGACACCCGTTGACTTCCAGCAGGGTGAAGTCTGATCCTCTTGGTAGGTGGGTTATTGCAGAATGCCATCTCCCCCCTAATTTGGCCTTTACACTGTGCTCTATTTATGAGAGCAATACTGATGACCCTGGGGTCATTAATTAAATCTCGGGAGAACTCACCCACTGACCTCTACCACTGGTAATTTCTGGGGATCTAAACATCAATCTACCCAGTAACTGGAAAGCAACTGATCACTGGCCCTATACGGGTAGGAAACCTAAAGTTCATCTGGCCCTACTTAGTTTAATACAAAAACATGGGCTCAGCGATGTCTGGGCCACTTTAAAATCAACTCATTCGGGGTACACTTATTTTTCTGCTCCACACCTTTCCCTTGCCAGACTGGATTATCTTGTCTCCTCATCACTACTCCAAAGCTGTTCTATTGAGATTGCCCCACGCTTCATGTCGGATCACAATCCTCTCATCTTAATCATTAGTGGGCTAGGGTTCAGGGGGGAAACCTCGAGCTGGAGCTTTGAAAAAGCCTTATTGTTTTATGAGGGCTACCGACTACACATGCAGGGGTTGGTTAAAAGAGTTTCTTTAAATTAATATAGGATCAGCAGCAGTAAGAACTGTATGGGACACAATGAACACAGGCATCCGAGGGGAGACCTTGCGGTATTCCATAAGGAAGAACAAAAATGCCAAAGTACAGCTAGCAAGGGCACAAGACAAGATTAAAAAGGCAGAGGAAAAATTAATCTTAGCAGTCAAATCGGGTGTCGAAATCGAAAATGCCCAGTTAGAAGTGATAGCCAGTAAGGCAGAAATAGTGTCTGTATTTGCGGAGAAAACTGCTATGAAATGGGCTTCTTCTAGGGAAAAAAAATATGAATGTGGTGATAACATCGCCCATCAACCTGCTCTCAGAATTAGACAACAGGTATCTGCTAGCGAAATTCTGTCAATCCAACTTAGCTCTGGCGAGATCACAAATGATGCAATCAAGATCCATAAGGCATTCTGCGAGTTTTACCAGAATCTTTATTCTGAAGACAACACAGGGCCCTTAAAACTGAGAGAGGATGAATGCTTGGAATATCTGGACCAAAGCACCCTGGCAGCACTTAGTGCTGAAGATCATGACCAACTTGAGGAAACCCCCGGATGGGATGAGATAGCTAAAGCCCTGGCATGCCTTCCGGATGGGAAAGCGGCCGGTGCAGACCACATACCAGTTGAATTTTATAAAATATTTGCACCTCAGATAAATACCCACTTCACTGTATTGGTAGCTTCTATTTTTAATGGTGCACCTCCTCCAGACTCTTGATCCAATGCCAAGATAGTAATATTCCCAAAAAAAGATAAATCTCCTCTAGAAATGGGATCGTATCGACCAATAACTCTAATTAACTGTGATTCTAAGATATATGCAAATATATTTGCAACAAGACTATCTTTAAGAATAGAGTCTCTGGTATTACAGTGGCAACATGGGTTCATCCCTAAAAAGAGCACGACGGAGCATATCCGCAGAGCTATCACCCTACTGGATGCAGCTCAAGTAGCAGGAGACCAGATCTCATTAATTCTACTCGATGCTGAGAAAGCGTTTGATCGGGTCTCCTGGTCATTTCCCTGGGTTGTCATGAGGAAAATGTGCTTTGGGCCCAAGGCAATACAAGCCATACATGCTCTTTATAGTAATCCCACAGCTAACATATCAATTAATGGGATCCTGACGGAGCAGATTAAAATCTCACGGGGGACCCGCCAAGGCTGTCCGTGCTCACCTCTGCTCTTCGCTCTTTATATAGATCCTCTCATAAAGGCTATAGAAAATAATCAATCTATTCGAGCGGTGAGCAGATTTGGGCTAGACACTAAAATCATGGCTTACGCCGATGACCTGGCTGTAGTGACCCCTGATCCTCTGAACGCCATTAATGCTTTAGAACAAGAGGCCAAAAAAATTGGGAAAATATCAGGCTATGCCCTCAATCAAGGCAAAACCCAGATTATTACAACCAAACTGACTGGGTAGATGGCCGGGTAGTACAATCCGCAAAATATCTGGGGGTCAACTTAACTGGCAACATTGACTTGATAGTAGAGAAAAATCTAACCCCGCTAGCTACAGAAACCAAAAGGGCACTTAAACGGTTAAATACCTTACATAGTGGAGAGATGTAATGTTATTAAAATGACCTACTTTCCTAAATTGTTATACTTCTTTAGGGCCATCCCATTGGCGATGGGTAAAATAATGATACAGAGATTTGACCAAATCTTTTCCCAATTTATCTGGGAATACTCTCGACCAAGACGAGCTTTCAAACTGCTTTCTCTTTCCCGGGAGAGGGGCGGTTGGGCGCTACCTAATCCAATACTATATTATTGGGCCTTGGTCCTGCAATATAGCACAGAGCTGCTTCAAGAATATTCACATATCCCAAATATAGGCCACCGTCACCTTATCAATTACTTTTAGGGGAAGAGACCCGTGGTTGTCTCTGGAGGCAGCTCTCCTTCGGATACTACAAACGAGTAAGATTCAAGACCTTAATGAATGCCTATAAAGTTTTCTCCAACATTCGTAAAACTTTAGGGCTGGGTAACCTGAATTTTTATTCCCCTTTGACTAATAATCCTAATCTACCAGCAATTTTTGGGGCTTCTTACCTACATGAATGGCATTGATTAGGAATATTAAAAATGGAAGACCTGATAACCACCGATGGCATTAAATCCTTCCATGTACTTAAAACTGAATTCCATCTGGGGGAACAGGAGTTTTTTAAACATATGGCTATAAGAGACTTCCTGACCAGCAAGGCTGGGGGGATTGCTGGTTTCTCTAGGGGTAGACCTTGTTGATAAATTAAAAAACTCCACCCTGCCCAGAATCGGATACATATATGCTATATTAGTAAGTTTAATGCCTGATGATATGCTTGCCACTGCTGACAAATGGCAAGTGAAATTAAATATCTCTTTTAATGTATTCAATCAGGCCATGCAATCTGCCAGGAGTGATTTACTATCAGCTAAATTACAGGCACAATTTTTTAAAACTGCCTTTTTTTAAAATATCACACCAGGCAGTGTTGCTAAATGGGGAACTGGGGCAGGAACGCTTTGTCCCACATGCACAGAGTTCAGTGTAGACTCGATACACATGTTTGCTACTTGTCCCCAACTTACACCTCTACTGGGTCAGATACAAGATTTCTTTATTAAAGTTCTTTCTCAGGAATTTCAGTTAACCCCCACATTCGTTTTACTAGGCGTGCAAGATAAGATCAGTAGAAAGAACGGAGCTGCACTTATTTTTGTGGCTATAGCTTTATCATGGAAGGACCCCAATCCTCCACTATTCTCTCATTGGCTAGCCCGATTGATCTCTACTTGTCATATGGAAAAGGCTATATTCTCCAGAATGGGCAGGCGGGGAAAAAAGAAGGGTCTTGTCATCTGACAACCCTTATTTGCTTGGCTTAGACAATTGGATTTAACAGATGTTTTAGAAATATAAGCAATAATTCATGCTTTCCATTCTAGGCAGGATTTTATTTCCCCCTTGAACCTAGAAATAAAGGCGATACCCAAGCCCAGGAAAGTCTTGGCTGGGGGAATCTCAGGGTACACACAATCGAGATATTTTCTTATTTACCTTGTTCGTGCAATAATAGGATTTAACTGTAATAAACTATAATGCACTGTCATTTCAACTTTTATCCTTTCTTTTCTTCTTCCCTTTATCCACTGTTTTATTGATTCTCGAAGCATTAGACATTGAACATCTGTATTATGTCACTCATTACCACGTGTCTATTCTGATGTTTCTAACGTCGGGGTGGGGGGTGGAGGGAGGGCAGTACGGAGGCACTTGTTCAAAATGGCTTTTTTGTATTTGACTTTTTGTACTCTCAATAAAAAAAAATGATTAAAAAAAGGAACTCTTTGGGAAGTATTGGAAAGGTGAACACTTGGTTACATTTTGAATATAAAGATCCTATTAAGAATATGCGACAAGCCAGTGATGAAGATTACGGAAATATTCTTCAAGACATAAGAATTGGTGTCTTGACGAAACATGGTAAACAATTTTCAGAAAGTCGGCTATTAAGGAACTTGCTTACAACAGGAACCTTTTACACAGGCACAACCCATGCACTCATCCAATCACCCAGGCACTACTCCATATTCATACAATCAGTCAGACACTACTCTTGCACTCAACCTTTCTCTCAGGTACCACACGTGCATTCATGTAATCACCAGGCACTACTCTTGCACTGAATTATTCACTCAGACACTACCCATGCACTCATCCCATGACCAAGCCATTACTTTTATAGTCATGTTTTTACTCAGGTACTACCCATGCACTCATACAGTTAAGGAGGAACTACCTATACACATATGCAATCAATCAAATATTACCTACGCATTTGAAGAATCACCCAGGCACTAGTCTTGCACTAAAACATTCACTCAGGCACTACTCGTGCACCCAGCCATTCCCTCACACACTATCCATGCACTCATCCAATGACTCAGGTACTAACCATGCACTCATCCATTGACCCAGGCATTACTCTTGCAGTCATCCTTTTACTGAGGCACCACCTATGCACTGATCTGAGCACCCAGTCATTACCCATCCACTCTTAAAGTCACTCAGGCACTAACCATGCACTCATCCAATCACCCAGGCACTACCTATGCACTCATCCAATCACCCAGGCATTACCCTTGCACTGACACTTTCACTCAGGTACTTGCCATACACTCATCCAATTAACCAGATATATCCCTGCAGTTATGCAATCAACTCTAACATTGATCATACACTCATTCATACAAGCAATCACTTTCATTACATGCATTTCTTCTATCTTTAACCAGTTTAGGTGGTTCCATTAGAACCGTTTATATTTTTCGAACAATTATATATTTTTTTGTATTTTCAGATTTGTAAAAATATTTTGGGGTGTTTATCATTTACATAAAAGGTTAGAGTCAAACTCTGCTGTTTGTTTTGAGTGAACAAACACAGGCAACAAAACAAAAAAATTAAAGCCTGTGAGCTCTGATGAATGTTTTGACAGCATCAATGGAGAGGTCTTCAACACACAGAGTTGTTAAACATTTTCTACAGTAGATGCCAGCATCCGCCAGCTCCGGTACAATGAGAGGTTGTAGAGTGTTCAAGACAACCCCTGCAGATGTTGATGGTTGTGTTCCATCATTATTGGCTGCTTCTTCCCTTCTTCCCTTCTTCGGCGCTCCACCTCTCATGCAAGATGAACAGGTTGTATTGTGTCAAGATGTTTTTCATTGCAGAAGTACCACATGAGCACTTCTTTTCTGATCCTCTTGAGAGGACTTTGGGACAAATTGTACATGGCACAGTGAAGAAAGCTCACACAGTGAAGAAAGCCCACACAATCTCTCTTCTTGTACACTGGCTACTGCACCTCTTCTATTTCCTCCTCATGCTCTTCGGGGAACGGTGATTCCATTTTTTGGGGGGAGAAAATGAAAAACACCCCAAAAATTACAAAATTAACAGAGTCTACAAAACAGGTAGTCTTCAAGCCAGACACACTTAAAATTAAAGGACTGTAAGAGATCTTGGTTCCACCCACCAACAAAATGAAAACCTCTATACCAACAAGATGCTTTCTTTCTATGTGACATGAAGTTTGAACATCCTTGTGTTACAAGAGCCCACTATATTTCATGTTATATTCAATATTGTTAACACAATAATTACATTAAGTAAAATAATTATAGGTTTCAGGGACATTATAGTTAGGAATTAGCATTTATAAAACTTTAGATATTCACTGAAAAAACACAGGTTTCAGGGACGTTATAGTTAGGCTGACATTCCACTTGTACAAAACCAGAGAAATTCAGCCGTTATAGTTAGATGTGCCAACTATAACTTGCGCCCCCGCAATGCACTGCTGATTACATCACATATTACATCACTCATGACATGGTCAGTGACATCACTGATGACTTCTCAAATGACATCACTGATGACATCATCTAGTGACTGAGTGTTTCTAAAAAAATTAAGAATGTTATATATCTACCAAGGTGTATTGGAGAATGAGAGTTTGTATGAGTGTCTGAATGGATGATTTAGTAGGTATGTAACTGACGGTATAAGTGAGTGATTATATGTGTCTTAGTGAATGCATGGGTAAATGACTAATCTGTCTGAATGTCTGTATCAGTCTGTCTTAATAAAGTTCTATGGGTGTTTAACATTTTTATTGTCAATAATTATACATTGTTGATGTACCATTTTGGACCTTTACAAGGAGTTGAAAAAGACACTGATGACTAATACACTGCAATGAAAACATAATCCTAGTAATAGTTGATAGTATGGGTGCACTATTTACCCAAGGGCATCCAAGGATTCAAAATATATGATTTAGAAATAGCACTTTAAACACTCAAGTACTAAACTTTTGGTTGTAATTGCACCTTACATTGATCTCAATCTTCCATCTTATCAGAACTCTGAAAAAATGACATTCATTTCACATGGGAAAACTGGATTATCTAAGAAGCTGTTGCCCTTTTTGCCCATTATCAGATGGGCTAAACTGTTCATAGTGGTAACACCGTCCAAAAAACAACATTTGTGAAAAAATAATGAAGTTCTCTACAAGGTAGTTATCCAATTTTTTTGTTCTCCAAAAAACAATATTACATAAATTGTCTACTAAATGAAGGATGCCTGTATTTAACTCATTCATTCCTTAACTCCTCATCGGCTTTTGACCTACTGATGCAAGTGCGGTTAAGTGCTAGTCTCTAAAAACATTGACTTGTGACACCTTCTGTTTTAAATAAGGGCTTCCAATTGTCTTCTCTTTTACTGCCCCAGGAAAAGCTAAATAAAAGTGATCCTCTAAAAGAAAAAAACTGTAAATAAAAAAATACTCAAAAGAGCAGAGGCTTTACGTGATGGAGAAGACCAACAGCAAGTCCAGTAAAAACCACCTACAAATTATAGGCATAAGTATCCAGAATTGATCAAGGGAAGCAATAAGCAGGAAACAAAATTAGGACAGCTGAAAATAATAAGGGATAACTGGTACCCAGGGGTAAAGAACACCAAACAAATGGGTCATTGTCTAATCAAAAGAAGTTGAAGTCTTTACAGACAAATTCAAGAGAATTATTGAGTTGTTGAAAAGAGCATGAGGATGACCTGTGTCCTTCACTTGCCCACACCCTTCAAACTTCTCACTTCCTAGCCAAAATAATCAGGCACACTTACTGATGCTCCTGTGAAGTCATGTCCAGACACTCACATTTATTTCACAGATTTATTGTCAGACCTGGACCTTTTTGCAGGTTTATCCCCAACCTTTTAGCCTTTTGCTTCCTATTTTTCTGACCCTGTTTTTGTTGGAGTTAAAACTCTGGGCACTTTACCACTGCTGATCAGTGCTAAAGTGTAGATGCTCTCTGTGTAAATTGTGATTGGTTATCCATGAATGGTGTATTTGATTTACTGGTAAGTCTCTGGTAATTTGCACTGTGTGTGCCCAGGGACTGTAAATCAAATGCCACTAGAGGGCTTGCAGCACTGGTTGAGCCACTCACATGAGTAACCCTGTAAATGTGTCTCAGACCTGCCACTGCAGTGTCTGCACACACAGATTCAACCTGCCATGTCTACCTGACAAGTGCACCTACTTGCTCTGCCCTAACCTTCCCTTTTCTTACATGTAAGTCACTCCTAAGATAGGCCCAAGGTACCCATATGGGCAGGGTCCACTGTATGTGAAGGGCAGGACATATCCTGGTGTGTTTTGCATGTCCTGAAAATGAAATACTGTGCATTTTGTGTTTCACTATTGAAAGACTGGCTGTCCCACAGGTTAACATGGGAGCTGCCTTATCACATCGTACATGTGCAACCTGCCTTGGGGAAGATAGAGAAATGGAGTTTAGGCTTCCTGAAATCAGAATTTGCTAACACACCTTTTAGTAAAGGTGTTTTTTTAAATTGTGTGCTTGAAAATACCACTTTTAGAATGTTGGCATGTTCTTGCTTTACCATTCTTCCTGTTTGAGTATTCACTATCTGGATTTGAAGTGACAGGAGCTGGGTATTTGCATTCACTATAGACAGTCAAGGGTGGGTTGAGGTGTGTCCTGCCTTTCCTGGGTGACTCATAGCCTGGCTGAATAGAGCTTTCTGCATTTAGACTGGTGGGAGGAGTTTTCACTAGCACCTGAATAGGCTGTTTCTCCTCTGTACAATGCTGTTTCCACCCCCTGTGGTCAAGATGGACCAGGAAGGACAGAACTTGTTTGTACTGAGCTCAGGGACTCTGAAACAAAGTGTACAATCATAAAGTGGGGTATAAATACTGGACTTAAAGTCCCAGAATTTTAGATCACTTCTGGAAACAAGAGGGCCCTGCTCAGAAGAAGAGCTGAAGAGCTGTGTAAGGAGGGCCTCCCTTTCTGTTGTGTGAGGGGTGGGTTGGGCCGCAGTTGCTGCTTTTATCTGTAGGCATAGGAAAATAAACTGACTCTTATTGCCTTGCTGTGGTATCCTGCTTGAGAAGATCTCCAAGGACTTGATGCAGAGCTTGCCTCCAGTTGGAAATCTCAGGGAAATCAAAGATTTCAAAGGATCCTGGCTAGGTCAAAATGTAACCTGCCTGGAAGGATAGCTGGGAGACCTGTGTGAGGAGGGCTATTCTTTATGTGTGAGGGGTGCATCGGCTTGCAGTTTCTGCTCTGTCCTGAGCAGGACAAGGACAGGACTATTCTTCTACTGCCAAAAAGAAGGAAGTGTATGGTGAGCACTTTATTACTTAAAGCTAACGTGCTATGGGAACTCCCCTGACCAGCGCATTTGGTGAGTGCTTTATTTATTGCCTGGAGAGAGCTTCACTTAGGTGGGGATTTGGTCGGAAAGAGAGCGCGTTGTGAGTGCTTCCTTAGAGTCTCGGATCAGTCATGTTGGGGTGCTGTGCTTCCTTTACGTCGACCTACCCAAAGCTATGAAGCCACAGCAGTGCCAGGAGAAGCTGCCAACTCTGGGCACAGACCTTCAGCTGAGCAGGGACCGCGCCAACATCAGCAGTGGTTGGGGCCCTGCAACAGGGGGGAGATCTTGCTGAAGCACCTCAGCACTCTGTGGCTTTCCCCGAGGAAGCATGGCACTGAGGGCCGTAATCTGAGATTGCTCTCGGAGCCGATCCCACGGAGAACAAGGGAGGATGGAAATCCCGGGCTCAAGTCCCCTGCATTGCCTGGCAATGACAGTGTAATGGTGGGTGGAGCCCAGACATCATGGAAGACCGGGGTAAAGGGAGCGGAGCCGATGGACATTTCTCTCTGTGTTCCACCATCAAAGGTAGGCTTCGTCCAGCACTGCAACCGCATAGGAACTGGCCACCGATTGGGGAAACAACCACGTTCACGGTCTCTGTCTTAGTAGGAGCGCAGCTGTTTCTGTGCTCGACGGGCAAAAATAATTACTATATTTTCAGTGGTAGTTGTACAGGTGTCCCTGTCACCTACGTGCTGTGAAAAGTGCCTACATGTGAACAGGGCGCTGTGACCAGTGCTGTTTTATGATGACATATGGTGATAATGTTATGATGTGGGTAACTCAGCAGTGTTGTGCATAGTCTAATTGCTTCATACTTCTGACCTGATTTTGTGATGTATGTTGTTTTTCTTCACATTTCCAGGACTGGCATAGTATGCCCGGAAGCCATGATTATGTATGACCTAAACCGCCTTTTAGGCCCTGATGTGTTCTAATGTATGTAGTTCTTGCCTTGCATTGTAGAATAATGGGCATTATTTCAGGGTTCCCCTTGCGTGTGATATATGAGATATTTTAATATATTCCTGTATGGAGTCTCTTTTGAGGTGTACCTATTGTGTCACTGGTGTGTGTGTGTTGCACAAACACTTTACACATTTCCTCTGGGATAAGCCTGACTGCTCTGCCAAGCTACCAAAGGGGGTGAGCAGGGGTTATCTTAGGTGTGTAACGCCTTCCCCTAAATAGAGTGGTGGGTTCTGTCTGGCTTAGGTGCATACCCTAGCCAGCCAGAAACCCAATTTCTAACTCTTATCCAAACAGACTGCACTGGATTTGTGAATGTTTTCAATGCTTCCTAAGTTTCTAAAATGTGAATCAAACACAAAAGTAATTCTAAGGAGTATGTTTTTTTAAATCAAATCTATAGACGACGTTTCTACAAGACCATTGTTTTAGTACCCCAATCCATTTTACCATTGCCCATTTTGAGAGATGTAATTTTAAATAGTTCTAGTTTCAATTTTGATAGAGATAAATTAAGTGTCTAATAAAATAAAAACCATCAAGAATACCATATCCACACTTATAACATCTATGTAAAAAAGCAGAAGTAGCACTTTTCTCAGACCCAAAGCTAAATTAACTTGCAACACAGCAGTAGTTTATATCATTCTGGTTCCATGAAATCATCTGTAGCAAAAACCTGCTGGAAACAAGGATCCACTCTACTAGTATGAATTATTCTAATTAAACTTGACTACTGTGAGAAATTGGGCTGTTGTTTGAGGATGGTGAGAGCCCCTATCAAGCACCAGCCACAATCTTCATAAGGGTAAACCACTAAAGTCACTAAATTAACCTATGATTAATCCTCTGTTGGCTTGGCACAAAAGCAGTAAGGCTTAATTTAGAGGCAATGTGTAAAGTATGTATGCAAAAACGGAAATAGGAGAAAACCCATAACCTAGGTGAGACCTGGTTGAATATACTAGCATACAACCATTTCTCAACAGGTATTAGTTAAATACTTACTTACAAAAGGTATAAGGATGACACAGGAAAAATATGAAACACCAAGGATTCAAAATTGTGGTTCATATTCATAGTAATAACAAGAATAACTTGGAGACAGCATTCATTTTACTTTGAGATTGCATAATGGGTATATGGTGGACAAATATCGCTCATGAGAAAAATGTGAATGGTGCATGTGGAGCAAGTGAGGAGACAAATTTAACAGCGAGTGGCCATTGATTTAATTATGGTACAATTCATGAATGAGTATGGGAGAAGACAGTTTTGCAAATTCTTGTTACGTGCCAAAGGCTATAAATCCACAGATTCATGTCGACAGCATTTAGACTTATATTATGTCAGGGCATCATCAGGACAGAGATTGCGCAAAATTAATTGAATGCTGGACGGAGTCTTGGAGCATGAATGTGAATGTAGAGTGGCCCAGGTTGTGAAGCACAGCGACACAGGTAAAAAAGAATCAGTCCAGCCCGATGATATCCTGAAACCAGTCCTAGGATACTTGTTTCAGGTCCAGGGAGGGCTTGGCCTGGCAGTTCAGGCTGGACCTGTTCCCATTGAAGCAGGGTCAAGACTGATTTGCCTATGGCTGGTTCCAAACTAAGGTCACCATGGTATGAAAACGAATGCAGGACTGGGACGCTGTCCAGAGTAATTACCAGTGGCTGAGTTTAATTCAAGCATCCCATTCATCACATTACTTCAGTGTGATGCATTAAATCGACTAGGCACATGCATAGGGTATGCCAAAACACTCTATACAACAAATTATACCACTGCTTCAGTTCAAGTATTTGATGATTTTGGGACACTTTTGGTGCTAGGTTCTGGCTGACATCTGAAAAACATGTAAGGCCTAATTTAGGATTTAAGAGGCTGTTTGTCTATCTTCCGCAATATAATATCTTCCTCAACCACAGTTTAAAAACAATCACCACATTCGGAATTAATTAACTGTGTGGAAACCCCTACCACACCAAGTTGCCTGTAGTTTCCATTATGATGCAGGAAAACCTGAAACCCCTGGCAGAAAATCTGCCATTCTAGATAATGGTATTGCCACCATTTTTGATATATTGTCCCCACCCATATGCCTAGCTTCACAAACCCATTATGGATATTTTTCCACCATTTTAGTAATGCTATACTTATTTGTATATGAAGGAAATCTGACCCCATTTTGTGGATGGTGTTTCAAAGAGGTAATTCTGCCAGACACCTAAGGAGATCAGGAGCTCTTGTTTAGAAAGAAAAAAGGTATAACAAATACATTGTCTAAACTCCCACTGTTATAGATATCAATACATGCAGAATGTGCTAAAAACTGAGACTCCACACATGTAAGTTTAGGGTAAGAAGGAGTAAACAATTGTTCAACACTGGATAACAATGGGCAGCAGTTGCAATCCTTGACAAGGACTTTATTAAACCTGACAAAGCCCTTTCTAGCAAAGATCCCAGGAAATATGAGACACCCAACTGAGAAAAAGGATAAGAAGGCCAAGGTTGTTTATTTTGGTACTATCCACTTCTTGCCATTCTCTTAACATCTTAACAGCAAATGTAAGACATCATAATCTGTCATTGTTATCACCGCCTTTGTAAGTTTCAAGTATTCCTTCAAATCATATTAACCCTTTTGATGCTCATGACGGAATGGTTCCGTCATGAGCATCGGTGCCCCTGTGCTCATGACGGAACCATTCCGTCATGAGGCCAGGGGCACGAAATCCCTCTGCTGCAGACAGCAGAGGGATTTCTATTTCATGCCTTTGACCTTGGGAGCTGGGGAAGAGTTTGTCCAGCTCCCGAGGCCCCCTCCCTGGTTTCTGTGCAATGAAGATCAGCGCGCAGGTCGCGCTGTATTCATTGCACAGAAAACGAAACTGAAATGAGCCTTTAGGCTCATTTCAGTTTCACTTTGTATGTGCTCAGGGGGCTATCTCAGCCCCCCGGGCACGTAGAAAGACGGGAGAGGTATCATTGGAATCTCCCCAGTGGATCCCTGCTTGGGGATCGCCCCAGGAGGGCGATCCCCAAGCAGGGATCCACCCACTAGACACCAGGGAGGGGGGAGCGGCCCCTTAGGCAAGGGCTTTTGCTCCCCCCAAATATTTTTAGTGTAATTTAGTCTTTTTGCCCCCCCTGGGGAGCAGATGGGGGCAGTAGCACCCAATCTGCCCCCCCGGGGGGGCAAAAAGCCCACTAGACACCAGGGATATTTACTTTGCGCACATCATTTTTTAGGGTGGGGGCTGCCCATGAAGGGCATGTCCATGCCCCCACCCCGCATAATGTACAGCCTTTCTGCCCCCCCTGGGGGCAGTTGGGGGCAGTAGCCCCTAATCTGCCCCCCCGGGGGGCAGAAAGCCCAGTAGACACCAGAGATTTTTTTAGCCAAATTTTAATTAGGGTGGGGGCATTGGAATGCCCGTTTTGGACAGCCCCCACCCTAATTAAAATTTGCCCAAAAAACTCCCTGGTGTCTTGTGGACTTTCTGCCCCCCGGCAGGCAGATGGGGGCATTAGCCCCCAATCTGCCCCGCCGAGGGGCAAAAAAAAACAATAGACGCCAGGGAGTTTTTTTGGGGCAAATTTGAATTAGGGTGGGCGCTCCCAAAACGGGCATGCCCATGCCCCCACCCCCCTCCCCCGCAAAATTAACAGACTTCCTGCTCCCCTGTGGGGCAGTAGCTCCCAATCTGCCCCACCAGGGGGGCAAAAAGCCCACTATACGCCAGGGATTTTTTAGGCAAATTTTAATTAGGTGGGGACATTGGCATGCCCGTTTTGGGCAGCCCCCAACCTAATAAAAATTTGCCCAAAAAACTCACTGGCATCTAATGGACTTTCTGCTCCCCCTGGGGGCAGATGGGGGCTTTAGCCACCAATCTGCCCCACCGGGGGGGAGGGGGGAAAGCCCACTAGACACCAGGGATTTTTTGGGGGCAAATTTGTATTAGGGTGGGGGGTCCCAAAAAGGGCATGTCCATGCCCCCATCCCCACACAAATTACAGCCTTCCTGCCCCCCTGGGGGGTAGATGGGACAGTAGCCCCCAGTCTGCCACCCCGGGGGGCAAAATGCCCACTAGACGCCAGGGATTTTTTGGGGCAAATTTTAATTAGGGTGGAGGCATTGGCATACCCGTTTTGGGCAGCCCCACCCTAATTAAAATGTGCCAAAAAACTCCCTGGCGTCTAGTGGACTTTCTGCCTCCTCTGGGGGGCAGATGGGGGCATCAGCCCCCATCTGCCCTGTTGGAGGGGTAAAAAGCCCACTAGACGCCAGGGATTATTTTGGGGCAAATTTTAATTGGGTTGGCCAAAACTGACATGCCCATGCCCCCACCCCCTCCCTGCAAACGTTACAGCCTTCCTGCCCCCTGAGGGGGACAGATGGGGCATTAGCCCCCAATCTGCCCCCCCGGCGGCAAAAAGCCTACTAGACGCCAGAGATTTTTC
This sequence comes from Triturus cristatus, assembly GCF_964204655.1. Classification (NCBI taxonomy): domain Eukaryota; kingdom Metazoa; phylum Chordata; class Amphibia; order Caudata; family Salamandridae; genus Triturus; species Triturus cristatus. Next base: position 225,538,720 of record NC_140584.1, read on the forward strand.
GGGGAAAATTTTAATTAGGGTGGGGGCATTGGCATGCCCTTTTTGGGCAACCCCCACCCTAATTAAAATTTACCCAAAAACTCTCTGGCGCCAAGTGGACTTTCTACCTCCCCTGGGGGGCAGATGGGAGCATTAGCCCCCAATCTGCCCCACCGGGTGGGCAAAAAGCCCACTAGACGCCAGGGAGTTTTTTGGGGAAAATTTTAATTAGTTTGGGGGTTGCCCAAAACTGCCATGCCCATGCCCCCACCCCCTCCCTGCAAAAATGACAGCCTTCCTGCCTCCCCGGGGGACAGATGGGGCAGTAGTCCCCAATCTGCCCCTCCGGGGGGCAAAAAACCCTCTAGACGCCAGGGATGTTTTATAAGCAAATTTTAATTAGGGTGGGGGCATTTGCATACCTGTTTTGGGCAGCCCCCACCCTAATTAAAATTTGCCCCAAAAACTCCCTGGCGTCTAGTGGACTTTCTGCCTCCTCTGGGGGGCAGATGGGGCCATCAGCCCCCAATCTGCCCTGTTGGAGGGGTAAAAAGCCCACTAGACGCCAGGGATTATTTGGGGGCAAATTTTAATTAGTTTGGGGGTTGGCCAAAACTGACATGCCCATGCCCCCACCCCCTCCCTGCAAAAGTTACAGCCTTCCTGCCCCCCGTGGGGGACAGATGGGGCAGTAGCCCCCAATCTGCCCCCCCGGGGGGCAAAAAGCCTACTAGACGCCAGAGATTTTTCGGGGAAAATTTTAATTAGGGTGGGGGCATTGGCATGCCCGTTTTGGGCAACCCACACCCTAATTAAAATTTACCCATGAAACTCTCTGGCGCCTAGTGGACTTTCTGCCTCCCCTGCCCCACCGGGGGGGCAAAAAGCCCACTAGACGCCAGAAAGTTTTTTGGGGAAATTTTAATTAGGATGGGGGTTGCCCAAAACGGCCATGCCCCCACCCCCTCCCCGCAAAAATTACAGCCTTCCTGCCCCCCTGGGGGACAGATGGGGCAGTAGTCCCCAATCTGCCCCTCCGGGGGGCAAAAAGCCCACGAGACGCCAGGGATTTTTTTAGGCAAATTTTAATTAGGGTGGGGGCATTGGCATGTCCGTTTTGAACAGCCCCCACCCTAATTAAAATTTGCCCAAAAAAATCCCTGGCATCTAGTGGATTTTCTGCCCCCTCGGGGGGGCAGATAGGGGTAGTAGCCCTCAATCTACGCCCTTGCGGGGCAAAAAGTCCACTGGATGCCAATGATTACGCTGGCTTTTTTTATGTGTGGGGGTGGGGGCTGCCCAGAATGGGCATACCAATGCCCCCACCCCCAAAAAAATAGCCACAGTGTTTCTGCCCCCCTTGGGGGCATATCGGGGCATTCCCCTCCCCCCTCACCGGACTCACACAAATTTACCACCACCCAGCATTCCCCCAGGTCTCCCGGTAAAAATGGTGCCTCACTTGTGTGGGAGGCCCAACTACCCTCGACAGGCAAGGGCCCAAAACGTAGTGAGGCGACATCAAAATGGCCTATCGCAAAACCACCTGGTTTTGCAAGGGGGGTCACTTGGGTTTTCGGCCCGGTGCTCGGCGGCCATCTAGGGAAAGCTACCAAACCCATGCATTTCTGAAAACTAGACACCCGGCGGCTTCCAGGGAGGTATGGCTTGCATGGATCCCCCAATGTTTCCTTACCCAGAATCCCCTGCAAACCTCAATTTTAGCTGAAAAAAACAATTTTTTCACACGTTTTGGTGTGGGAAAGTTGTGGCATCACCGGGCTCACACAAAAAAAACCATTACAAAATGCGTAGCGACCTTGGCAGACAAAACATCAGTAATGTGGCAAGGTTGCGCCCTATACTATACTGGGCAAGGATTAGAAGATCCCCTGAACTCCACCACTTTGCTTCTGCCCTGGACGAGATATTAAATCTGGGAGCGGACCAAAAGATCCCATGGATATCAAACTTGAAAAAACATCTGCAGAAGATTGGTCTGGAAGAAGCTTGGGCGAGCCAGGTTCCCCCTCCCAAACCTATTATAAAAAAAATCTACTGGGATTGGGTTACGGCCGATACCTTAAGAAATCAGGAGGGTGTGCTCACCGTAAACTTCTTGGATACGAAACCGGCTCCTAGCCTGGAGTCCTTTATGGACCTCATTGACTCGCCTGAAGATAGATCTCTATATCTCAAATTGAGATATGGCACGCTCCCACTTTATGATTTTCAAACCCGCTGGAGCAAGGCTATCACGCACTCAAAAGGCTGCCCAGGGTGTGCCTCGCCCACAGAGTCTATTGGCCATTTCATGTTTGCCTGCTAGGCGTACAGGCAACCAAGACTAAGGTGGCTTAAACCTGTCTGTAAAAATCTGGGTACAAGGTCTGCTAGGGTGGCACTGCGTATTCTGACCTACGACACATCTGTCCCTAGTGTAATCTGTGGGACTGCCAAATACCTGGGTTGGGCTTGGAGATTAAGACGCAGGTTACTTAAGGCGCACCATCTACAAGCAAACCACCCACTCCCCTGACCCTGTTGGCTATTACTGTTTATATTATCAATTTAGGGGATATGTGAAATTGATATGTGTTTATATATGCAGTTTTTTTACTCTTTTAACTATGCATGGATTGAAGCCACTCGTTGTAGTATGTTTTAAATTGTTTTATCACATATTGTACTGCACTTTTATGGTATTTTTTATATGTCGAATAAAGTACTACAACAACAACAAAAAAGTCATTTTGAAAAATTACCAATAATTGTAATGCAAGTATGAGTATTCCCAATTTCGAAAATGTGCAAATATGCACTGTTTCTAAACTCTGTAATTTGTTCCCATTTCAGAAATACATAGGTGTCTTTCATATCAATTTTTCCATGTATACATTTTCACACTATAATTGCTATATACCCGGAACTAAAAAAAAACCATTACAAAATGCTGCTCAGTTTTTTACTCTGGGTTCGTTGGGCTCTTGGTGAACCTACAAGTCCTAAATATCCCCACAACCAGGAAGGTCCAGCGGATGTAACGGTACATTGCTTTCTAAGAGATGTCATAATTAGAAGAAGTTACAGGTGAAAACGTTGACACAAAAGGCTGCTTTTTTCAAATAATATTTAATTTGTCCTATATTTAACTGTTAGTTTCTATAAAGAAACCTTGATGGATCTACACAAATGACCCCTTGCTGAATTCAGAATTTTGTCTACTTTTCAAAAATTTATAGCTTTCCAAGATCCATCATTGCATTTCTACCCATTTCTACCATTATCTGGAAGGAGGTTGAAAGCACAAAAATTTGCAAAAATAGGGTATGTCCCAGAAAAATGTCAAAACTGTGTAAAAAAAGTTGGATTTCTGACAAAACTCTATCCTTCTCTAAAAGCTGGAGAAATGGTGATTTCAGCCCCACAAACCCTGTTTTGATATCATTTGCAGAGAAAATCCCAGACACTTTCATTTGCAGCCACTTTTCCCCATTTTTCACCAAAAAAACAACATTTTGCTGTATTTTGACTAATTTCTGGGAACCCTGTAGGAGAATCCACAAACCCTGGATACCTTTAGAATCCGCATGATGTTGGAAGAATAGGACGCAAATTTGGTGTGGATACCTAATGTGGTCAAAAAGTTACAAGGGCCTAAGCGCGCACTACCCCAAATAGCCCAAAAAATGCTTAGCACAGGAGGGGAAAAGGCCTAGCAGCGAAGAGGTTAATAATATTATCATCAATGTAGACAATTGTATACACCTCTCCAATTAATATAAGGGTTATTTGGAATTGTACATACCCAAGAGGAGTAGAGACAGTAAAAAGGAAATGGAGAGGGAGACTGACCAACTACACCATATTTTCACATACTGCCCAAAATACACAAACCCACACGACCTCTCCCGGGGAAGCTGATAGTGTCTGGGATAGGCTCCATTTTGGAACCCCTATCACAGTTTTGTGATTATTACCTAAAGCCGCTTGGGCAAAAATTACCAGCCTATCTTCAGGACACACAGGATGCCCTGAACCTGATAAAAGGGATTGAGTTTGTTCCAAACAATGAATTTCTATTGGGCCTGGACATTGAGGCCCTATATACAAACATACCGCAGAGAGAAATCCTAAGGGTCCTGGAGAACATCCTTTTATAAACAGAATGGCCATATCAGACCCCAAGAGCCTTCATCCTCAATCTGGCTGTGATTGTATTAACGAGGAATTACTTTGAGTTTGAAGAAACACTATACCTGCAAACGCACAGGACTTCCATGGGTAGTAAATTTTCCCCAATCCTAGCAGGACTGTATGTTGGATTCTTTGAAAAAACTATGGTCTTCAATGAAGGAAACCCATGGACCGATAATACCAGACTATGCGGAGGTTCATAGATGATGTATTGGTTATATGGAGGGGGGATGAACATTCAGTCACCTCGTTTCTAGAGTGGCTTAACAACAGGAACCCCCTGCTACATTTTACATCCAAGGTCACAACAACCAATTTACCATTTTTGGACCTGGTAATAGAGCCCAAGAATGGGAGGCTCTTTATGAGGGTCTACCACAAACCAACAGACAAGAAGTCCCTGTTGGCCTTTGATAGCTTCCACCCAAATGCCCTCTGGGAAAACCTCCCAGTCGGGCAGTTCTTCAGACTCAGACGCAACTGCACAGATAGGACATCCTTCAATGAAGAGGGGGGGCTTCTAACAAAGAAACTACACCAGTGTGGATACCCTGAAGGGGTAATCGGAATGGCCAGGAAAAGAGCAGCTAATACCAACAGGACTAACCTCCTTGAGAAGGTGGAAAAACTCTCTTCAAATAAACCAGTATGTGTCACAACAAACACCGCATCGCACCACATAAAACAACTCATATTGAAGAACTGGCACATACTCAATTCAAATGGACTGGATGTGGAGAAGCCTCTTTTTTCCTCCAGAAAAAGTGCATATATAAGAGACATTTTGGTTCACACCAGACCTAAAACCTACACGCCCAGAACCTCAAGTGTATCAAGAACATTACCTCCACTCCAGGAACATTCAAGGTGTGGATCATGCAGTGTATGTCATCTTACCAAGAACACAAAAACAATCCAGGTGGGCTTAGCATAACCACGGGAACAAAGAAAGCATACTAATTACAATTACGAATGTGTCATTTACTTGATCACGTGCCTATGCAAAAAACAATACATAGGCATGATGACCAGGAAGTTCAAGAGACGCATTATGGAACACAGGAGCACCATTGGGTGCAAAAAATACAACACAAAATTAACAGCACACTATCTAGAGAAATAGCACACAATAGAGGACATGACTTCGACAGTGATTGAAAACCGAGACCTACTCCTAATACTGGTGATTAAACAAGGCTCTTACAGCTAAGGGAACAGAGGAGGGTCTATAGACTCAAAAGCCACATAGTGGGATTAAATGATGAAATACCCTGGAATGCCCTAAATAACTGACAATTCTACCATCTGTTGACATATGTGTGGGGTTCCCAAAAGGTGTCACTAGATATGGTTTAAAACCAGAGGAAATGACCATTACCTTGGGGGAGCTGTACAACTGGTTTAATCTGTAGGTTATGGTGGATAGAGGGTTACCACACAGACAGGCCATGGGCAATATTATACCTCCCGGTAGCAGGTTCTATACAAATGCATTTATTGTGACATAGAACAACATTCATAACATCGTATGGAAAGCATCATGAGCACCAACAAATATATACCGGAACACACCATTGCAAATAAAAGTACAATAACAAATAACGGTCTGCTTCCTTGCATAATACTCCGATACCAATGAGCTTTGCTGAGACTACTGCTAAAATAGACAAGGATTGCAAAAACTTCTGTTTTTTAGCGGTATTTAACACACTTTCAGGAGACGCATATGCATTATTCACATGAGACATGTCCGTGAAACAATCTCCGTGACTAGGAATGGACACTATCACGTCTTTAGCGCGCACAACACGCAACCAACCACGCCCACCAAACGTGACAGGAAGTATGGGCTATAAGAAGCCGAACCGCGATCGCCACTTACCTTCACGGCAGAATCGAGAAAAGTTAGAGCAGAACACCTACCTTCATGAAGTGAGGACCAGGGGACTGGGGGCCAGTAACATCGAAGGGATGCCTGGGTCCGGTAGGCTACAACATGCACTTACTATTGTTATGCGCTAAGGGCACTGTACTGCATAGCATCTTTGCATCTATTACAAGCTTTTGAGGCATGGGTCTATGATGTCCCTTTAGACAATGGATATGGATCGGATAACATACACTTTCTCATAAGGTCTTTGCCCATAATTACCTTTCGGATAGTACAAGCACCGATATGAAGCACCTTTAATGATTCAATGTATTCAAACATATGGGACCGAACGCACCATTGTTTCTTGAGTGAATAACTGCTTTACCATTGGATCTTCTGTTTTTATTTGTCTCCTATAGTGTGTGACTACCGGGGGGTTCTCCCTCTTTCTCGCCAGTTTTTAATTTATTATTTGTGAAACTCAGTGAGTTGGAACGTTCTTTTTATGAGTGTGTGTGAATGGAGCTGAAATGAGAAAGACACAAGTCCAGCAACATACAAATACTTGCAAAGAGTGAGATATTTAGATACACTTGGATATACATTCATGAGGTGAATTAACCAGGATATGATTGGATAGTTTGCATATTGATAATGACTGATAACTATCGCCATACATACTATACTTGGGCATAAGTGAGCGAATACCAGCACAGTGTGAATAAAGAATTGTATTTCGCGTGCGAGTAAGAGTCTCTTACTTGTTCTTTTTTCCCCACAGTACAATGAGAGTAAGTAACATAGGGGCGCCCTCTCTGTTGGGAACAATTTGTTCAGAGGAATACCATATCTTGGTATTGAGGGCCTCATTACACCATTGGGATCAAGAAAAGTCCTGATGAAAGCCAGTGTGACCTATAACTGGGTGCACGGATACAGCAGACACATGTTGACATACTGGCAGTAAGGAGGGGAGCAGAATTTCCTTACTCTTTCCTGTCACCACCATCATTCACGTTTTTAACCCTGGCTAGAGGGTCCAGGAATAAATTTTGAATAGGGATACCTCCAAGCTAGTTTTAACCTCCACTTCACTTTTCTTTCGGTGATCCCATTATGATTTGGATTTAAATGTTTGTAGAGTTTACATGTTTGTTTTGTCTTCCCCTCCCTTTTGCTCCACCCCAGGCGTTGGCCTGCGTGAGGGTGTACTGCAGCAAAGCCCGATGATGTAGCATGTCACAACTTTGTGAGTGGGGGCAGTATTTTCACACTGTGCACGTGCTACCACTGTGACCATTTTCTTTTCACTCTCTCTACTCCTCTTGGGTGTGTTCAATCTTGTATTAAGGGGGTCGGAGTAGCGTTGTGAGCCCCTCTCCCCTTCTTTAGTGTGATAAGGGTTATTTGGGAGCCAGAGTGGCCTTTGTCTGGTGGTGGATTTCAGGTATGTTGATTTCTGCTACAGAATATTACATTTGTTTACGATTCATAAATGATAATTAAAGAGAGCTTTCTTGTTGAGGGCCTGATTCACAAAAGTAAACTTACACTATAGCCTTATAGCCCGCTGTAGCGGGCTATACCGGCTATTAAAGGCCCGCTACCGTGTTAAAGGACCGAGCCGAGCCCTGCTACTAAGCGCTATAAGGCTATTAGAACATTTTGCCACTAGAGGGCAGAATGTTCTAACAAAGAAAACACAGGCCTCTCGAAGCTCGAGGGGATTTAAATCCCCTCGAGCTCAGAGAGGCCTTTGTAAGACATTGGAATGTTGCTCTGCGGGCCTTTGCCGGCCCGTAAAAGAAGGGAGAACTCCATTGTCTTCAATGGAGCTCCCAACATTCCAATGTTTTAATTCTGGGTACGTTTACAATTTTTGGGGTATTTACAACGTTAACTTACATGTAGTAAAGTTGCCAGTGCAGTCTCCGCACTCGGGCGGTGCGGAGATTCCACCCCAAGAGTAGCACTCCACCTTGAGTGTAGGATCTCCACTCCAAATGCGAATACTTGTGTTGCACTCTGTGATTTCACAACACATAGGTTATCTTTGTTAATCAGGCCCTACGAGTTTAGTTTCACTCATAGTAATTTTGTTGCTGAATACCAAAAAGATAGTAAACTTACACATAAGTGTAAGTTTACCATTGTGGATGAGGCCCTTGATATTACTGCAATCAATCAAAGACACATGCAGCAGGTAAAATATTTCCTCTCATGAATAATGTGTTAAAATACAAAGTATAAAATGCACTGATTTGTGCTTTCAGACATCTTTGACCAGCAATACCCCCAGAGATGGTATTTTAACTACTGGCACTGGGGCAGGGTGAGAAGGTGTTAACAATGGGCGGCAAATGGAGTATACGACTGAGTCACACTTACACCAGAGATCAGCACTGAGGGGTCTTCCCAAGCCTCAAGATATTGTGGGCCTGGTTCACAAAGGAGTTGATTTAAGGCTTTACACAATTAACTGCTGAATTAGTACAGCGATTGAATAATTGTATGCAATCAAACCAGTTTGCATGTAAATTTACCAAAAGAGATGGATTCAGAAGGGTTAAGTTAGTCCAAATGTGTGCCTGCATGTGTTTGCTATACCACATTTAACTCTGCAGAACCGTTATCTGTGCGAGTTGCTTCTCATTATGCATTGGGCTCACAACTTAGTATTATTTTATGTGTAGCACATTTAAAACTGAAAACCAACTAAAAGTAGATAATAACCGCGCATGTACAGACACATATTAGTCAAGGGAATATATATAACTCAATGTCAACAAGCAATAATATAAGTTAGAACTAGCTCCTGGTTGCACCTTTGCATTTAGGATTCTAAAGGATTCTGCTGATAAGCCAAAGGCTATTTGATGGCACTGGAAAATTAACTAAAACAACAGAAAATACCATGGCATCTGCAGAAAGAGAAACCATAGGAATTCTATCATTATTAATGAACGTGCAAACATCTCAGCCCCAAGCCTGAACGGACCATCAGACTGTTAGAATAATTACTTAGGGGTAGTAAATCTCAAAATTCAGATTCCTGCCCTTGCTGGGTACTCTAAGGTTATAAATAATACTTAGATGGCTTAAAATTGCATTGAAGGCATCTTTATAGAAAGAACACAAGTATTACTTAGAAACCGAGCATTAATTTCAATATTCACTTAACAATAAATGCATTGTCTACTTGAATGAGCAAAGTGAACATTTATTGCATAGAACAAATAAACAGCTTGGCGTGATTGCCATTAATACATGTGTTACACAGTGTTACAATAAGGACAAATTTGCATAGCAGAGAGAAAAATATTAGAAGAGAGCTGTTAGACCTGGCATTCTTGATGTGGTTTCCCCCTAACATTTTGCCTTCTGACCTCCTGTTTTGCTGACTTTTTTTTTTGCTGGCCTCAGCACTCTGCACACTTTACCACTAACCAGTGCTAAAGTGCTAGCGCTCTCTGCCTAAAACATGGTAACATTGCCGTATACCCAATGGGCCTATTTCATTTACTTATGAGTCTCTAGTAAAGTAGCACTACCTGTGCCCAGGGCCTGTAAATTAAATGCTACTAGTGGGCCTGCAGCACTGGTTGTGCCACCCACTTAAGTAGCACCTTAAGCATTTTGCAGGCCTGCCACTGAAGATCTTGAGTGTGCCATTGAAACTACCATTTCGACCTGACAAAGTAAACATTTTGCCAGGGCCAAATCTTCCTTTTAATACATGTAAGTTACCCCGAGGGTGGGCTCTCGGAAGCCCAGAGGGCAGGGTGTAATATATTAAAAAAATTGGACATGTAATTTCGAGTTTTAGATGTTCTGGTAGTTAAAAACTCTTACATTTGCTTTTCACTAATGCAAGGTCTACACCTTCCATAGGATAATGTAGGAGTTGCCATATTACATTTTAAAAATTTATTTTCCAAATGGAAAGTGAACTGATTCATGTTTGGTGTCTCTGGAATTCACATTTAAAATCCTAATTTATAGTGAAGTGGGATTTTAAACTACAATTCTTAAAATGCCACTTTTAGTAAGTTTGCTTTTCATTGCCATAGCAATTTGGTGCTTGCAGCCTGTCTCTGAGTCACATCATATGACTGACTGAAGGTGGCAGCTGGGCTATGTGTATTCCTACTTGACAGCCAAAATCAATCAATCAGGTGTTTGTTAAGCGCGACTACTCACCCGTAAGGGTCGCAAGGCGCTGGGGGGTGGGTGGGTCGCAGGTTCCATTCCATCAAGGAGGAGGTCTGTCGAAGAGCCAGGTTTTGTGGATTCTTGCGAAGATGGGGAGTGATGTTGTCTGTCTGAGGTGGAGCGGAAGATCGTTCCAGGCGCTGGCCACGTGGAAGGAGAAGGAGCGGCCTCCCGATCTGTTCTTTCTGGTGCGAGGGACCAAGGCGTACGAGAGCTGGGCTGATCGTAAAGGTCCTTTGGGATGCGTGGAATTTGAGTCAGCTGTTCAGGTATGCCGGTACAGGGTCGTGGAGGGCCTTGTGAGCGTGGGTTAGCATCTTGAAGCTGACTCTAGCTTCGATGGGGAGCCAGTGGAGTGTGAGCAGGTGCTGGGAGATGTGGCAGTGTCTTGGCAGGTTGAGGACCAGTCTTGAGGTGGCGTTTTGGATGTTCTGTAACTTGCGGGTGAGGTTTTTGTTTATTCTGGCATAGAGTGCGTTGCCGTAGTCGAGCCTGCTGGTGACCAGGGCGTGAGTGACAGTCTTTCTGTGTTAGAGGGGCATCCATTTGAAGGTCTTACGTAGGAGGCGGAGGATGTGGAAGCAGGAGGACGAGACGGAGTTGATCTGGCGGTCCATTTTGAGCTTTGAGTCCAGGATGATACCCAGGTTGCATGCGTGGTCCGCTGTTTTCATCCATTTGGTGACAGCTTCCATGCCTTTCTCGAAAGCTCTGTCTGGCGGTGTAGGGCTCGTTGGATAGGGAGAGGATGAGTTGGGTGTTGTCTGCGTATGACACAATGTTGAGTCCGTAGGTTCTGACGATGGGGGGGCGAGCTGAGCCATGTAGACGTTGAAGAGTGTAGGGCTGAGGTCCGAAAGGTAAAGGGGGAGTCTGAACCACTGCGTTCTGCTGGAGAGGAAGGAGCGGATCCAGTCAAGGGCCTTGTCTTGGATCCCTGCATCGTGTAGTCTGCGTATTCGGGTGCGGTGAGAGACTGTGTCAAACGCCGCTAAGAGGTCAAGGAGGAAGAGGGCTGCTGTTTCTCCTATGTCCAGTAAGGTGCGGATGTCATCTGTTGTGACAAGGAGGGCGGTTTCCGTACTGTGTTTTTTTCTGAAGCCGGATTGGGAGGAGTGGTGGATGTTGTGCTCTTCGATGAATGTGGTGAGTTGGCTGTTGATGGCTTTCTCGATGACTTTAGCTGGGAACAGGAGCAGGGAAATGGGTCAGTAGTTTTTTAGGTAGGGGGGTCCGCCGAGGGTTTCTTCAGGAGGGGGTTGATCTCAGCGTGTTTCCAGCTGTCGGGGACGGAGGCGTTTGCCAGGGATCAGTTGATGGTGTGGCAGAGCATGGGTGCAATGGTGTCGGCGGCTCTGTTGAAAATGTGGTGAGGGCAGGGGTCTGTGGGGGCCCCGGAGTGGATTTACATCATCGTCTTTAGTGTGTCTTCGGTGGTGAGGGCTGTCCAGCTGTCGATCGTTTACTTCATGGTGTCGGGGTAGGCTGGTGAGGGTTCAGTGTGTTGGTTGTCTTCGTCGAAGTTGTGGTAGATGCTCTTGATTTTGTGGTGGAAAAAGGTGCTGAGTTTGTCGCAGAGGTCCTGTGAGGGAGGGATGTCGGTGGACTCGCTGTTGGGTTGGGCGAACTCCTTGATGATGTTGAAGAGTTCTTTGCTGTTGTGTGCATGAGTGGAGATTCTGTCTTCAATCGCTTTTTTCCTCGTTTTTCTGATGCGTTGGTGGTGGACGTTGGTGGCAGCTCTAAAGTTGTTGTGGGCTTCTGTGGATTTGGTGTTCCTCCAGGCCTTTTCGAGTCGGCGGCAAGTGCGTCTGGACTCTGGAAGTTCGGTGGTGAACCATCTATCTTTCTTGGCGTGGGAGTTGTTGTTTTTCCTGAGGGGGGCTATGGTGTTGGCGCTGTCGGAGATCCATCTGTGCAGGTTTCTGGCTGCGGTGTTGGGGTCGACGTTTTCCACGATGGTTGGGATGGAGTTGCTGAGTGATGAGGTTAGCTGGTCATCGGTGATTCTGGTCCAGTTTCTTTGTGGGAGCAGGTGCTGGTGTGTGTGGATGGTGGGTGTTCTGAAGGTGAAGTGGATGCATCGATGGTCAGTCCATGGTTGTTCAGTGGTGTGGCTGAAGGTGATGAAGTTTCCTGTTGTGAAGAGGTGGTCGAGGGTGTGTCCTGCTGAGTGTGTGGGTTAGGTCACAATCTGGCAGAGTCCAATGTTGTGGAGGTTGTCCAAGAACGATGGGGTGCTGGGGTCAAGTTGGTTGTCGAGGTGGAAGTTGAGGTCTCCCAGTAGGGTGTAGTTAGTTGTCACGATGGGATGCGGGGAGATGATGTCCGTGATGGAGTTGGCGAAAAGTCCGTGGGTCCAGGGGGTTGGTAGATGAGGGTTCCTCGGAGGGTGGAGGTAGGGCTGGCCAGTATCTTGAAGTGAAGGTGTTCCATCAGGTCTGTGGGCTCATCGGGGAGTGTGCTCAGGCGGAGGGTGGATTTGTGGATGATGGCGATTCCTCTTCCCGGATGGGTGGGGCAGTCCTTCCTGGAGATCTTGTATCCTTGGGGAATGGCGATGGCGATGTCCGGTCCTGAGGTGGTGTTAGTCCAGGTTGCGGTAAAGAACGCTACGTCCGGGGTGGTGCTGTGGAGGAGGTCCCAGATTTCGGTGGCGTGTTGGTGGAGGCATTGGACGTTGAGGAGGATGCATTGCAGGGTCTTCGGTTCGGTTATGTATTTGCGGGCGGGTTGCGCTGGATCCGTGGTCTTGGCAGTGATGCAGGTGTGCCGGCAGCAGTGACAGCTGAAGGGTCCATGGGTGTCGGCTGGTGATGCAAGCTTGCAGTTGTTGCTGTGGCCTGGGCTGAGACCGTGGAGTGCCGCTGGGTCATAGCGTTGGCGGTGCAGAGATCCAGGGTTCCTGGCGCTGGTCGCAGTCAGGTCTTGCCTTTGGCTGCTGTGGACGCCATTAAGTAGGGGTCAGGGAGGGCTTGACAGCTGGAAGACGGGAGCGGGGAGCGGAGCTGGATTGGGCCGGTCGCACTGGTCATGCTGGGGGCGCGGGGCCGTGGGGGCAGCAGCGGTCGGGCAAAACGGGCTGAAAAAGGCAAAAGGCAAAAAGAGAGAGAAAAGTGAAAATGAGGCAGCAAAAGTGCAAGAAAGAGTGGATGTAAGACACAGAGGACACAGAAGGAGAGTGAAAGGGGGAGATTGAGATGAGGGTAAAAAACGAGAAAAGACACAGAAGGAGTGTGAAGGAGGGAACTTGAAATGAGGGGCAAACAACAGAAAATGGAGGAAAGACCCAGAAGGAGAGTGAAGGGGGAGATAGAAGTGAGGGAAAATAACCAGTGAAAAAGGAGAGAAAAAGCAGAGCGAGAGAATGGAGACAGAGGTCCACTGGACCACCAGGGATGAGGCACAGGTGAAACCTGCGGATGGAGGAGGGCCTCGAACACCAACACTCGAGAGTGCAGGGGCTCAGGGAAAGGCCTCACTTAATGGTGGAGATGCGAGGGAGGGAGAGCAAAATCACTGACAATGAGTCAGTGGTCTTTCACTCCTGTCCCCGCAGAGGCCGCCTTTAAGTAGGGGTCTGGGAGGGCTGGACAGCTGGGAGGCGGGAGAGGGGAGGGGAGCTGGATTGGCCGGTCGCACTGGTCGTGCTGGGCGGGCGAGGCCGCGGGGGCAGCAGCGGTGGGGAAAAACGGGCTGAAAAAGGCAAAAGAAAAAAGGCAAAAAAAGAGAGAAAAGTGCAATAAGGCAGAGAAAGTGCAAGAAAGAGTGGAGGAAGGACACAGAGGACACAGAAGGAGAGTGAAAGGGGGAAATTGAGATGAGGGTAAAAAATGAGTGAAAAACAGAGGAAAGAAACAGAAGGAGAGTGAAGGGGGAGCTTGAAATAAGGGGAAAACAACAGAAAATGGAGGAAAGACCCAGAAGGAGAGTGAAGGGGGAGATAGAAGTGAGGGAAAAAAATGAGTGAAAAAGGAGAGTAAAAGCAGAGCAAGAGAATGGAGACAGAGGTCCACTGGACCACCAGAGATGAGGCGCAGGTGAAACCTGCTGGTGGAGGAGGACCTCGAACACCAACACTCGAGAGTGCAGGGGCTCGGGGGAAGGCCTCACTTAATGGTGGTGCAGCGAGGGAGAGAGAGCCATTTCACTGACAATTAGTCAGTAGTCTTGCTCGCCTGTCCCCGCAGTGGCCGCCGTTAAGTAGGGGTCGGGGAGGGCTTGACAGCAGGGAGGCGGGAGTGGGGAGTGGGGAGGGGAGCTGGATTGGGACGGTCGAACTGGTCGTGCTGGGGGTACGGGGTCGCGGGGGCAGCAGCGGCAGGGAAAAAGGAAAAAGGCAAAAAGAGAGAAAAGTGAAAATAAGGCAGCAAAAGTGCAAGAAAGAGTGGAGGAAAGACACAGAGGACACAGAAGGAGAGTAAAAGGGGGAAATTGAGATGAGGGTAAAAAACAAGTGAAAAATGGAGGAAAGACACAGAAGGAGAGTGAAGGGGGTGAACTTGAAATGAGGGGCAACAACAGAAAATGGAGGAAAGACCCAGGATAGTGAAGGGGGGAGATAGAAGTGAGGGAAAATAATGAGTGAAAAAGGAGAGAAAAAGCAGAGCGAGAGAATAGAGACACAGGTCCACTGGACCACCAGGGAAGAGGCGCAGGTGAAACCTGTGGGTGGAGGAGGGCTTTGAACACCAACACTCGAGAGTGCAGGGGCTCAGGGAAAGGCCTCACTTAATGGTGGAGCTGTGAGGGAGAGAGAGCAATTTCATTGACAAAGAGTCAGTGGTCTTGCACTCCTGTCCCCGCAGCGGCTGCCATTAAGTAGGGGTCGGGGAGGGCTGGACAGCTGGGAAGCAGGAGCGAGGAGGGGAGCTGGATTGGGCCAGTCACACTGGTCATACTGGGGGGGGCGGGGCCGCAGGGGCTGCAGCGGCAGGGAAAATCAGCTGAAAAAGGCAAAAGGAAAAAGGTAAAAAGAGAGAGAAAAGTGAAAATAAGGCAGCAAAAGTGCAAGAAAGAGTGGAGGAAAGACACAGAGGGCACAGAAGAAGAGTGAAAGGGGGAGATTGATATGTGGGTAAAAAACAAGTGAAAAACGGAGGAAAGTCACAGAAGGAGAGTGAAGGGGGGACTTGAAATGAGGGGCAAATGACAGAAAATGGAGGAAAGACCCAGAAGGAGGTCGAAGGGGGAGATAGAAGTGAGGGAAAATAACGAATGAAAAAGGAGAGAAAAAGTGGAGCGAGAGAATGGAGACAGAGGTCCACTGGACCACCAGGGATGAGACGCAGGTGAAACCTTCAGGTAGAGGAGGGCTTTGAACACCAACACTCGAGAGTGCAGGGGCTCAGGGAAAGGCCTCACTTAATGGTGGTGCTGCTAGGGAGGGAGAGATATTTCACTGACAATGGGTCAGTGGTCTTGCACTCCTGTCCCCACAGCGTCCGCCATTAAGTAGGGGTTGGGGAGGGCTGGACAGCTGGGAGGCGGGAGCGGGTAGGGGAGCTGGATTGGGCCGGGCGCACTGGTCGTGCTGGGGGGTGGGGCTGCTGGGGCAGCAGCGGTGGGGGTAAACAGGCTGAAAAAGGCAAAAGGAAAAAGGCAAAAAGAGAGAGAAAAGTGGAAAAAGGCAGCAAAAGTGCAAGAAAGAGTGGAGGAAAGACACAGAGGACACAGAAGGAGAGTGAAATGGGAAGATTGAGATGAGGGTAAAAAACAAGTGAAAAACGGAGGAAAGACACAGAAGGAGAGTGAAGGGGGGAGCTGGAAATGAGGGGAATATGACAGAAAACGGAGGAATGACCCAGAAGGAGAGTGAAGGGTGGAGATAGAAGTGAGGGAAAAAAACGAGTTAAAAAGGAGAGAAAAGCAGAGCGAGAGAATGGAGACAGAGGTCCACTGGACCACCAGGGATGAGGCGCAGGTGAAATCTGCAGGTGGAGGAGGGCCTCAAACACCAACACTTGAGAGTGCAGGGGCTTGGGGAAGGCCTCAATTAATGGTGGAGCTGCGAGGGAGGGAGAGCAATTTCACTGACAATGAGTCAGTGGACATGCAATACCTGTGATTAGATAGCCCATCACTGGCAGGATGGGAGGAGGAGCTGGAAACAGCCCCACTTATGCTTGAATAGACTGTAACCTTTCTCCACTTAAAGGGCTGCATACCCTCTGTAATTAGTCTGGGATCAGGGGAGGTAGGGCATCTGTGCGCTTCAAAGGCATGCCCCTAGAAACTTCTCCTCAATTCAAAGGCACAATTGTGTATGTTCGAAGGACCTCAGACACAACCACTTCAGTACACTTCTGGACCTGTGGATATTCTGGGAGGAAAAATGAATGCTGTGATTCTGAAAGGACTGCCCTTCTACTGAACTGCTACTCTGCAGAAGCGACCATTCTGTGCTGACCTGATACCCTCTTGCTTGGAGGAAGAACTTGACCTTCAACCCATCTTGAACCTAGGACCCCAGAGTGACTCAAAGGGATAGTCTGCTGGCCTTCTTTTCTAAGCCTCAGGGACATAAAAGACGTTCCAGCAGTTCATGGACCTAAGTTTCTGACTTCCAAGTAGTGCCTCTCAGGTCCTGGACCCTTGGTATGGCTCTCACGTTTAGTGAATTTTAGAGTTTTTTTGAAGCAGTATTCTTTTCAGTGCTATCACATTTTAATGGAAGATGTGACTATATAAGTAGTGGGTCTTTGTTAAGGGTTGTTGTGAATGGTAATGGCTCTATTTGATGTTGTAGCCAAACTCTGTTGAGAATGGCCTTCAGCAATGTACGTAAGGGTTTGACTTTAAGACCTGGCCGCCTTCCCAGCCTTGTGAAATACACATTTTGCAGCTACCCTACCAGCAGGTAGCCTTTGGTCATGTGTAACCCATGTTTCTCATGCAGCCACTCTTTGCTGTGCTTGCCACTTAACAGTTAAGAGCATTTCTGTTATGCCAACTTTCATTCAAGTGACAAAGTTGCTATGACATTAAAGGTTTAACAATTGTCATATCTGCATAATAATTATCATCCTTGCACCACACCTTACTTCTTAACTGCCAGTTTTCATGCAGAGGAAGAGTTATTAGTAAATATTTATTTTTGCTATTTTTGCTCCGCCTTTAAGTATGGAAACTCTAACATATTGGTACATAACTTTATTTATCAACATACAACTTAAGCATGTATAATTGCACAAGGTTGTCGAAGCTAATTGCAAAACTAGCCCCCTTGTAAGATCTGAATGAAACATGGGATGCCTTTATTGGGCTTAATTTGGCATCTAAAAATGTAAATGTCTGTTGAATTTTGTGAAAATTTGATATAGTTAGTAGAACATGAACGCTTTTGGCCCATATCAATTGTTCACAAAATTTGATACAGATTCATGAAACAACATCACCCTTTGAAACAAATGAACCCTTATTGACCCACTTAAAACTCAAGGAAGGCGTATTAGCTGGGGGAAACTACTCCCGGAGGATATTTTGAGGAATCTGGTCCAGAAGTGCAGCCGTGATTTTGAGAACTGTTTGAAGGTTGATGCGCATGATCAGTCTATTTTAGATTCCTTTTCTATTGTCTGCAATGAGACCCCGCAAGCCTTGACTAGGCATAACGCCAAGGATATTAGACCCGGACCTCAGTGGCCCATAAAGATCTAAAGCAAGCACTAAAATCTAAACCGAGGCAGACAAGCGCAGTTAAAGCGGCCAGACGGGTAGACGCTTTAGCATGCAGGGACAGACTAAGTGCCCTGAAGAGGGAAGCCAGGGATAAACTTAAAGAGGCCTGCAATACAAAGAATAACACAGATTTCTGGAGAGTAGTTAACCAGCCACTTTTTAAGGAGGGCACAGTATTAGACCTAATTGTGGTTCTACCTGCACAAAAATGGGAAGAGCACTTTAGACACATATATGTGGGGGATAGGGATTACATTAAAATTACCTGCCCTGCAACTGGAAATACTGTCCATTTTGAACTGGAAGAAGTGAGGGAAAGCATAAAAGAATTGTCAGCGGGAAAGGTGCCAGGCCCAAATGGGGTCCCAGGTGACCTTTTTAATTTATGCATATATCTATGGGCCCCTTTGATCAATCAACATTTGAACGCAGCAGCTCGTGCTCATATTTCCTTTTCGTGGAAGCAATCGATTTTCATACTCAGTCAGAAATAACTTTATTTAGCTGATACAGTATCGGCATAAAAAGTATTCTACAAACACATGTACATCAATAGATAAAAACTATCATTAAAATTTAGATTAACATATATTAACACATACTTTGTGAGAAAGAGATAAAAAATTTGGTTTAAAAATAATCATAAGCTAAAAAGTATTAATTCATACGTACACACACCAATATTACACAGCCCAGTGTCTTGTAATACATTTTAAATATCAGAATACCTATTTGATCTCCTTTTGCTCAAAACAGATAAAAAGAACGAGGCCAAAGAAAAACATGTAAAGGGATCAGACAGTAACTGAAGATGATATAAGGCTAAACGACATTGTTTAAAATTCAATTTCCGGATAAGAGGACAATTAATCTTTTTTTTTCATCACTATAGAATGTACAAAAGAATACAAAGTGAAGATCATTCTGGGCAGATCGCTTGTCACAACGGCAAAATGGGAGTGCAGTGATCGTGTAGGTTTTGGATGGGTGGCCTAACATAAGGGGGATATAATTTAAACAAAATCTCATTAAAATATATCTATATTGGAGATTCGTAACAAACAACAAATAGGAGGAATTAATATTAATTATACATGGAGCAGCGTGATATAGTCTGACTGTGGGAGGTTTAAAATTAGAGTTGTGCCTCCTTGCCTGTAGATGGACCAATAAGCGAGTTTTCAGCTCCTTCTTAGATATTGACAGGCACATCTTCGGATCCTCGTAAAGGTTATGGAAGTCAAACACCTGAAGATTAGATTCAACATGTCATAATCATCTTATTTTAATTTTAGGGTGTCATTTATAATATCTCTAGTCAGTGAAAGGGGTTTCTTTATACCAAACTGAATGCCACGTCAGAATTGATGCAATACTAATCTTATCAATGATATCAGGAACGTTCAACTCCGTGTGACAGTTATAATTAGAGCACAACAAGGGAAGAGAAACCAGTTTTTTTTAAAAAGACATCCTCTATCCGCTGCAGTTTAGAGGCATCAGCGATGTCCCAAACAGCTGCGCCATAAGAGGCTGCAGATAGTGTTTTCGCCTCGTAAACCTTTTTTATCACTTCAATTGGCTTAGTCCCGAGTTTTTTCACAAATTTAAAAAGAGCCCCAATATTGTTTTCCATCAATAATCCCCTGTTTGAGATCATATTATCTCTATCGAACACAATCCCTAGGTAATTAACAGAATCTACAACATCTATCTTAACCCCTTCAATGTACATTCAAGTCTGTTTCTGCTGCTTTGGACCTGCCACAAGAACAAAGGACTTGGGGGTATATTCACAAGAACGTGTGATAGCTACCGCAAGAGTAGCTTAACACAACACTCAACATCGCAGCCTATCATGGGAAAATAACACCATGTCAACGTGGAATTCACAACAAGGCGCCCCCATGAGATAGTTTACTGTAACCGCAGCCAATGCCACGATACAATGACCTAGACGGAGATAAAAACACAAACCCAATGCAAAAAAACCTGCGATGGACCAAAGCTTGATAAGAAAACAGTGACAACCAGTGCGAGGGCAGCAATACCCACATGTAATGCAGGAAAAAGCACAAGAACAGCATACGGAAAATGTCACAGAACAAAATACATCAACAGTGGAGTTCCACGGATGCACCCTGACCGACTGCAGAGGACAACATGTACAACACAACATCCAAGCACTGACAGGCACACCGCATGAAAGAGACCTGTGGCAGACAAATCAGAGCCGCAGGAGCGACTTGCCCACCGTGCAGCATACGCACATAAGCAGAAGTGCACCTCGACATTGACAACATCTCGGAACAAACAGCAACACCTCCACAACAGAACACAGGACACAACTGGTTTCGCATATGTGCACAACATGGCAAATCACATCTATAACCGCAGGAAAATGTAACATGACAATGTACAAGTACAACCTGTAACCTGCAAATGTGTTTCAATCGCACATGCAGTGCAATTGGATATCTTCTATTGTCCCATGATTGCCATTGATGGCCACAATGTGACGTGCTCATGAGAAGAAAGTGTCAATGATGGTGTTCCTATGGGCCATTCCTGCCGCAGCTGCACTGGGATGTGGGCCACCTGTCCCATCATCACCTTCATCATCCGGTACCTCTGGAACTCGGATCCATGGGGCATTGGTGCGAACACAGATGTTGTGCAACACACAACATGCAACGATCATCTTGCACACGATGTCCCGGCTGTACAGGAGCTTTCCCCCTGTGACGTCCCGGCACCTGAAACGTGACTTCAACACGCCAAATGTGCGTTCAACGATGCCCCTGGTGCGTATGTGGGCCACATTGTACTGCCTCTGGGCGGGTGTGTTCGGGTCTTGGAGGGGTGTCATTATCCAAGGGCAGAGTGCATATCCTTGATCACCTGTGACAGTGCAGGGAGAAAAGAGTCAATACTTGGTTCGGCAGGATGTGATGGCAGGCCTACTAATACAGTGACGCCTGTGCTGGCTGTGTGTGGGGTGAGTGTAAGCCAGCCCTCAGGGAGTAGCTGGTGCTGGCAACAACTCCAACAGTCATCAGGCACTCAGAAATGCAATGTCAGAACTACAAGGGGGATTGACCCTAGTCGCACAGGGCTAGTGGCCCCGGATGCATAGCGGCTGACAAGGGCCCACTGCCACGGGAATCTGACCTGCGGGAGACTGGAGTAGGGTCATGAGGGCAGAGCAGGGCCTCACATGTGTCATAGGTGCCTTCCGCGCGGAGTGTCATGAGGGAGAATGGGAGGCTTACCCCCAGGGCATGATGCAGAGGGCACATGCAAGCTGTGTCCGGCAACATGGCGGATATGAATGACACAGGCCCAGGCCAGACACCAAATACGTACCTGTCCGTTGCACAAAAGAAAGTCGAGTTGGTAAAATTCAACAATAAAAGAATAACAAAGACATATTTTGGAAATTGGCAATACATTTATTCATTGCTGTGCGAATGGGTCTGCAGCCTACACAGGCTGCACTTGGATCCTGATGAAACCCCCAGCCCACAGGCTCAGACACCAATGATGTACCTCCTGAGGATGACAGTCACTCATGGCGCACAGGGTCAGTGGCACCACATGTCGCAGGCCTGAGATATCGGATTATGCCTCACTGATCGAAGGGAGTCTTGTGCTGTGTCCGTTGCCATGGACTTGGGGTCACTGCCATTCAGGTCTCAGGACACTGTTCCACATGTGGGACCTACTGAGCCGAAGAGGACACGGGTGGAGCATGTAAATTAGTAAGGAGTGATGTGGACCAGCGTCGGGAGGGCCAGCAAGGGTCCGGGGAGGCTGCAGAGGCCGCGGGACTCAGGCTTGCTGCTTGCACCGGCACATGTTGGGCCCTCTTTGACACATGACGGTGTCGGCAGGTGAGCAGTGCGTCACAGGCGCACACCGTCGCAGGCCCCACTCTCTCACAAAGTCGGGCTCTTAGCAGATCGTGAGGCACGTCACTGTCAGTGACGCTGGCCTTCCCAGGAGTGAACCACGCTCTGCGCAATGGGGTTTTTGTCCACACCCCTGCACAGCCCTGGCGTACTCAGGGCCAACCCACTGCTCTCATGCACACAGGGGGGGAAGCAGCATGCAACACTTCTGCTATCTGTCCCTGGGGCCTGGGGTGACATGGTTGCGGCCACTGCTCACTATTCTCCAGTCAC
Organism: Triturus cristatus; assembly: GCF_964204655.1. Lineage (NCBI taxonomy): Eukaryota > Metazoa > Chordata > Amphibia > Caudata > Salamandridae > Triturus > Triturus cristatus. Next base: position 225,560,845 of record NC_140584.1, read on the forward strand.
CAACAGTTGTGGTCAGCATGGACATATCAGTTGTTTGCATTCTGATGTCTGTCCTGCACATCCACGCCTCACTTCTTGTTGTGTACATTCCCACTCACGGGGCACTTGCATCCTCACACATGGCTGTATTCCACATCTACACACGTTCAGCTGTTGTGTGGCTGTGGTGCCATGTAATGTCTGTATTCAGTGCAGGGGTAGCCCAGGATGACCAGGGAGTGGTGTAATCGTGTCTGGTAGGTGGTCGTGTAGTTTGACATGTTGTGTGTGGTTTGGTCATGTGTGCATTTCCACAGTTGTGCGTTGTGTTTTGGTGGCTTTGGGGTGTGTGATGTGTTGATTTGGCACTTACCAACGAGCAGTCCCGTTCCATAGGTGCCATCCTGGAAGCGTTGGTTGATGATGTACTGTCGGGTAGTTGGCGGCGACATTGGTGAAGAGTCCCCGGTGGTCCACAATTGCCTGCACATTGATGGAATGCTGATGCTTTCAGTTGCGGTAGTGGTGTACAGTATCCGCAGGGAGCACACGTGGGGCATGTGTGCAGTCGATTGCCCCCAACACGGCCGGGAATCCGGCTATGGCATAGAAGCCTTGCTTTATCTCTAGCTGTTCCTGTGCAGTGTTGGGGAAGTGAAAGTACTGGGGTATGAAGCTGAGGATGGCATCCAGGACAGGTATGATGAACTTCGATAGGGCTGGCTGTGAGACCCCTCCAACTCTGGCAGTTGTTGGTTGGAAGGTACCAGAGGCCAACAGGTGCAGCACAGCCAGCAACTTTGTCTGCGGAGGGATGTTGGTTCTCCTATGTTGGGACCGTCAGCCTGTGGGTGATGTGGATCATGATGCGGAGGATGGTTGTCCTTTTGAGCCTGTAGTGGGCAATTACTTCCTCATGCGTTAGGTCTGTGAGAGTGGTGCGTTTCCGGTAGGTTCGCTGTCTTACTCTGCGCTGCCTCTGTGGTGGTCTGGGGGGGCGGGTCCTGGGGGTGGTGACGGTCCTGGGGGTGGTGACGGTGGGTGTTGCGGCCCTGTTGGGGTTCCGAGCTGCATGATGAGTAGCTCCATGGCGTTGTTTGTTCTTCGGATGTGGCTGTGTAGGTAGACATCCGTCTTTACACCTGCTTGAGGCAGGTGTTAAATACTTGTGGCTACCACGGCTTATCACCTGTTTTTGGCTCGCTTCGCAGTTCTGCCAGTTCATTGTGAAAGTGGTGTTGTGTTTTTTTTTGTGTGTTTTTGCATGGGAACGCCTACTCTGCATCTCATTAGGGTTAGTTGGTGGTGTCCGCCGTGGTGACATTTTTTGGGGCAGTTATTGCGGGAATACTGGCGATGTCTGCAGTTTGCACCAGCTTGTGAATGGGGTGTTAGATCTATCTCCACTTTTGATGTGTTAAGGTGGAGATAATTCGGATATAAGTCCTTGTGAATATTCCCCTTGGTGTAGATTAATTTTAAAATCTGAATTGTTCATACATTTTGCATACTCTTCTACGAGTTGACGCAGCCCATTGCTGCGTCGTCAGCATAGAGGAGTATCAGGACAGGAAGAGAATTGATAGAGGGAACATCTGTGGTAGACCCTAGCATTGCAGATTCTACGGCATTAGTATATAGGGCAAACAGGAAGGGCGCAAGCACACACCCCTGCCTCACGCCCCTAGTAATTCTAAAGTATTTTGTGCATTCTCCTCACCTGCCAAATTGAACACAGGCCGTGACTTCGGCATACAGATCACAGATTACGTTAATAATCTGGATCTCAATTCCCATTGCCTCCATGATCTGCCACAGCTTGGACTGTGCCACACAATCAAAGGCTGCCGACAGATCCATGAAGGCAAGGTATAAGTGACCATTCTTGGCCGCCGTGTATTTGCCTATTATTAAATTTAAATTCAAAAACTGATCCACCATTCCCTTTCCTTTTCTAAAGCCAAATTGGCATGGGATTATTATATTCTTCTCCTGAGCCCATTCCTCAAGCCTGTTTAAAAGTACCCGGCCCATTAACTTGGCAGTTGAGTCCAATAGGGATATGGGCCTATAATTTTTTGAAACTGCTTTGACCCACTTTTTGTAAGACGGCGCAACTTTTTGGACAATTTTATAGAAGATGTAGCACCCAAAGATCTTGATTATCTAGAAAAAATGTCATTCGAGACACCATCAGGTCCAGGTGCCTTAGCACTTTTGCACTGGTTAAGAGCGTTTGTTCTAGAGTAAAGAGTACCCTATCTCCTAAACTAGGTAATAACAAAGAGAGGGGGTTGGACAGTTACCTCTTGTGTGTTACCAAACAGGCCTTCAAAATGTGTAACCCATGCCTCCTGGTTCACATGGGTATCTGTCGTCATAATTCTTTCATCTCTCAGAAAAGGGGCATTGATCAATGACCAAAAATCAAGTGAGCTATTTAATACAGCAGCCCTTTGCAATCTTTCCTACAACTCCTCCTTTAGAAACTTTAGTCTTGCTTTTTTATATAACTGACGTGAAAACTTCATCAAATCTTGGTCTCTAGGTTTTACCTTCAAGGCCGTGTGGAGCTTTTTGAGTGTTTTCGCACAGTCATCATCAAACCAAGCGGGACCCTTGTGACGCTCATTAGATATAGAGTGTAGTGGGTTATTTTTAATTTCTAGTAAAATTCGCTCAAAAGCTGCGGTTATTCTATTATCAATTATAGTATCTAAACAGATCATTATCTCTGGTGCCTGTTTGGAGACAAAGGGGCAGATTTACAAGAAAGTGACGCATCTGTAGAGATGCGTCACTTTCCCTGCGCCACCATGCAAAACATTTTTGTCATCATGGATGCGCCGTATTTACAATACGGTGCACAGTGGTGCAAGGATTGACAGATGCGTCAAATTCTGACGCATCTGTTGATGGAAAAGTCACGCATTGCTGGAGTTGTGTCGCAAGCACGGCGCAACTCCAGCAATGCGTGTTGCGGCCTATTCCCAATACACTGCATCACTGCATTTTGACGCAGTGGTGTCCTAAAAGTTACTCAGTGAAATCTACAAGATTTCACTGCGTGACTTTTACGAGGCTTTCCTGCATGGGAACACCTACCCTGCATACATTATACCTGACGCAGGTATAATGTCATGCAGGGCTTTACAACGTGACGCATCTCCCTAGATGCGTCACGTTGTAAATGGGCCGCAACTTTTACGCTGCCGATGCTTCCCAAAAGTGACGCATCAACAGCGCAAAAGTGACGCAAGGGGCTTGTAAATCTGCCCCTATGTTCCCAACAAACTTCACCGTTTGCCACTTTAAAACAACCCCATTTTCCCTTGCAATCATCGGTTTGATAGGTAGGTTAACACAAGATTCTTTTTTTGTAATGATGGAATAAGAAACATAATTTCAGCGTGATCACTGACAGCATAAAAGGTTATTGTAATTTGGGTAAAAAACGTCCCTATTGGATCTAAGACTAACACATAGTCAAGGGTTGAGAAGTGGGAGCGCGTATAAAATGTGAAGTTTAACTGTCCAGCTATAGTATCAATGGTATTTAACATTACAAGGTTATTTACTATTAATAGCCTGTTAAGGGTATCGCCATAATCATTATGGCTAAAATGGGGAAGAGGATCCCCGTCTTTATCTACTAGCCCACATGCTGGTGAATTAACCTTTTTGCAAGGGTGGGCATTAAAGTCGCCCATCCAGATTATATCACACAATTTATGATATACTTTCTCCAAATTAGCAATGTTTTTTTCCAAGGGGTCCAAGATCACTGCTTGGTTGGCCCCAAAGTTAATATTGTAAAAATGTATAAGAATCCAAGTTCTGTCTTTGTGAAACTCAATAAGGATAATATGATAATAGGGTGACGTATTTAGGAATGTTTTTACCTTTAGGGGAAGTGTAATAGAGAGTAATGTTAATAAACCTCCCATAGAACGACCTGCGAATTGAATGATACCTGTTTAAATGAACCTGATTAATTTCCTAGGTCTCCTGAAGGCATAAGATGTCACAGCCCATTAGCAAGGATAGCCAGTCAGAGTTAGTCTTTCTTTTGGTTATATCCCGCGATGTACCAAGAGATAACTATGGAGAACTCCCAAATGTTCTCCATGCGAATCTGGCTCTATTGAGGTGTATGATTGGATTTATTTGGGGATTTAAAGGGAATAAGGGAGCCGCTGCTGTTCCATTAGGGGATACTATATGATGATCATTCGTCGATGTCAAACCTCGGACTGCAAGTCAATCGCATTCAACCGTATCCTCCAATAAGTGAACCTGTTACTAAGGGGTAGGAGTGGGGTAGTTTGAGGAAGGTATAGACTAGGTGGACGGCACAGTAGATGAAAATTGTTTACTTTATTGTATGTAGGTTGGAATGGTCCACAAGGTTTATAAAAGAAACCCAATGGGAGGGCAGAGTGGAAAGAGGAAGTGCTTGGTGGTATTCTCAAAAGGTCACCTACCAGATGCTGGTTATTGAAATTAATAATGATGCAATCCCCTCTATAGTTTTTTGGCCCCTTCCTACCTAGTTTACCCTCCTGGCCATAATGATATGTTGATACAGAATGAATCTGTCCCCTGTATATATAAAGAGCCAGTGCAGCGCTTTGTGAATTAGCTTCTCTGTAGTTTCTTGCTGGCCCGATTTTAGTTCTGGGGCATTTGCTTTTACTATACCAAAGGGACAGGCTGCTGGTGGAAGATCTAGACGTACTCCTGATTTGACTGTAGGGACCGCTTGATTAATAGTGTGCCCCCTTTGATGAGCACCAGGGCCACTCCCGTCTGAAGAATTGTATTTACAAAAGATTCAACTGTAGCAACATCCCTCCCTGGCAAATCAGGATGGGCTAAAGCTGGGGGGGGGGGCGCGTGGAGAAGGACACATGTTTGGAAGGTGGAAAATCTGCGACAGACACCTCTGTCCTATCCCAGTTCGGAAGAGCATAGATTTTCTTAGTAGGATGATTATTGTCAATGTATATATTTGATACACCTAGTGTTGGTACAGGCTCCAAAGCTAAATCAGTAGGAGTGGCAGAGTGAGTCATGCTAGGCAGCAAAGGATTGAAATGGCCAAAGCTAGTCGTTTGTGCCTGTCCCACCTTCCACCTCCCACGCCAATAATGGTGAGACTATTACATAGCAAAGACACAGATTCCTCTATTTTTGTCTGTCTTGTTAAGAGGGGTTGCAGGAGGAGAGAAAGAGATCATTCCAATTTCTCGCAGACATCATCTGGCAAATGCGGGGCAACCCTTAGACTGGATGAAGGAGGGGATTCTGCATCTCGATCACTAGGTTTCATGGGTTTCGCTATCTTTGGTACAGTGATCTTCTTTACCCCCCTTCTTTTTTGCCTAGGGGTTCAATCGGTGGGCTATCTTGAGATTGGGGGTTCTGAGACAATGTCAGAAGATGATGTGGTGGCAGCAGGTATTGCGGAGATTGGCATGACTAGTGGAGAGCCAGTTCCAGATAAGCCTGGGCAGGATCTTACCTCCTCAAGTGAAAGGCACCACTCCGTGATCTCAATCTTTTTTGAGAGGACATCCGCCGCTCTTTGGAGGAAAGAGTCTAGCGTATTAATAATTTCGCCCCCTAGTTTATTTGATTTCACCTTTGGTTTTACCATCTCAGAGGTGGAACGGTGTGGGGTGGCCAGATGCCAAGCGTTAGAGGGGTGGCCCAGCCCAGCCTCTGCTGGGAGATGACGGGCATGGACGAGCCCACCCTTGGCCTGGACGCGCCCCTGCATTCGTCCAACACCGTGGGACCGCTGGCCCTTTTTTAAGCATGTGTAGAGGCACAGGAGGTGCTGGGAAATCGAGTCCCTCTGTTGCATTCTCCCTAACCCAGCCTAGAAACAAGGTTGCTGATAAGAGAATTCTGGCAATCAACCCCGCTCCGGGGACTGCTAGTGCTTTTTAAGCGTGTGTAGAGATGCAAGGGGTGCTGGGAGATTGAATCCCTCTGTTGACTTCTCCCCAGCCCAGCCGAGAAACAATGTTGTAGATAAGATAATGCTGGCGATCAACCCCGTTCCGGGGACCGCTGGCACTTTTTAAGCACGTGTAGAGGCGCAGGGGGTGCTGGGAGATCAAGTTCCTCTGTTGCGTTCTCCCCAGCCTAGCCAAGAAACAATGTTGCAGATAAGAGAATGCTGGCAATCAGCTTTATCATACCCATTTTTAAAAAAGGGAACCGCGCTGACCCAGCGTGCTACCCTCTGATCTCTTTGATAGATGCAGAAGTAAAAGTGTTGCGTAGAGTCTTGTAGAAGCGACTAACAGATTGAGCCAATGATAATAACATTCTATCAGAGATTCAATATGGGTATATGTCAGGACGAGGCACGAATGTTTTTCTAGGCGTTTAGACTATAGTCACATAAAGTTTATATTTTGCCTCTATAATGCTAAGTGTGTCCCAACTGTTACTTATGGGGCAGAAACGTGGGGATATAAATCAGCCATTTCAACAAACGGAAGAAAATAAATATCTAAGGGAATTGTTACGACTCCTACAGAATGTCCTTGCAGAAATAGCCCATGAAGAGCTAAAGGCAGGTTATATAGCTGACTACATACGTTTGCGCCCTATTTTTTTCTGGTGCTGTAAATGGACTAAAAAAGAACTGAATTTGAACAGATTAATATTAAGAGCTTGTTTGAATTTGAACTATAGTTTGCGTATACCATGGCTGCACAACATAAAAACTAACGTATCAAATCTGGGCCTTTTGCATGTTTTTAACTTCCCAGAGCAAATTTCCAAATTGGATATGGTAGGAGTCAAGAGAGCTTTTTATAAATGTACCCAAGAAGCGAGAATGCTAGACTCACAGAGTAAACTTTGCTGTGCACACAATACTATGGTAAAATCGATTGATACAATTGAATTGTATTTAACATTGGACATGCTGGTTAATCACAGAAGACTATAAACATATTTTCGTTTGAACAAGATTCTGCAACTTATAGTAGGCTGGCATAAACCACAAGACCCTCCCATATGTTTATGTGATGAGTTCTCTGCAATGGACACTTTACATATTGCATTAATTTGTCCTAAATGGGCCAATTTGCAACAAAAGTATATTCGCCCATTACTTGTACATAGGAATTTTAACCAAGTGAGACCCACTCTACTATACCTACAAGTTTTTTTAATGTTTACTGTTTGCTGGTATGTCTTGAGATTTTAATTAGTTGTGTACCATGACTATGCTTGAGACTGAGTCCATATGGAATTTATGATATGAAATGATAATAATTGATGTTCTCATTATACTTTTATGATGGTTTTTCGAGCACTTTTATGATTGCTGATGTCAATCAAATAAAGAAAAATATTGATTGATTGACTCTCTTTTAACTACCACTCACTGATGGATATGTTACATTTAAAAACACATCTTCAACTGTTAAGCTTCCCTTCAATTTTAACTCTTAATGCATAGATACATTTTTCACACACTAATATCTCAAAGGCTACTAAAGATTAACACCAATACAAAGAATATTCTGATTTAATTTTTACTTTGATGCCTAGTTTGATTGCTATAAATGCATTCAGAGTTTTAGCTGTAGCCCAGAGGCAATTTTCTTATAAGCTAAAATGGGACATGCATCTTTTTGACCTCGCTCACCTTTTCTTTTGTTCCTCTGCATGAATTTGCACAAAAACTAAGCATGCCAAAATATATTCAGTTTTGCTAGAGAAACGGGGTGACCCATTTAATGCAAATTCATCAACAGCTTTAACCATAAACAAACAAAAGCACATTTGCAATCAGAGTGTTATCACAGACAATTTCTCAAGGATTATGATGTCAGGAGAGACCTTCAATATGGGACCATGATAATGGTGTTACCAGAAAAGTTTGGGTTTTTTAATGCACAAAATACAGTGATATAAAAACCCTCATTTCAAAGGACCATGAAATAATTTCCATATTTCACCAAATTTACATAAAAAATGACAGCCTCTGCAGAGCTTCACCATTGCCTTTTGTTTAGTAACCACTTAATGAACCTTGGAACATTCAAATTACAAACAAGGGCCATTGATACCTCAACATTGTTGGAGAAGATTTCAGTGTCTTTGAGATTAGCCATTACTCATGGTTTAATTAGCAATCTGCTTCTGAAAGCAAAGGTATTTCTGAACATCAGGACCTATTGTTAGCCAAACATTGCAGGAATAGCTTTAGCATCACATCTGCAGCATTTAATCAACAGTCTATTCATGAAAGCTGATATTTCGTATTGCAGACAGGACAAACCTGATTTCTTTACCTGAATGCAATTTTAAGAAGCAGTGCTAGTTTTCAGTAAAAAGCTTTATTTTAAAATATAACCAATTACAATTGTATTAATTTTTTACTGAAGACAATGTCTAGTATTTCACTTACTATGCTAAAAAATACCATGTCCAGTATTTCACTTACTGTTTTCATTAAACATTATGGCTGTCATTTGGATGTCAGTCGGAACACAACCGACAGGCTGTCGGTTGCGGCCCGACCAACATCTAGCTAAGTAGTCCAACCACTGAATTATGATGCAGCAGTTAGAGGCAGGGGGCGGCGCGGCGGGACCTATTGCTGCTTTTCTGACGGGCTCTAAGAGCCTGTTATGGTAGCAGTCGGAAAGTAAACCCTACAATAGGGGCGGTGCCTGCTCAGGCACCACTGTAATGATTACGATGTCCCTTTCCAGGCACCCTTTCAATGGCGTTTGCTATTGAGGCTTGTGCTGCAGCCCACATCATAATATGATGGCTGTTGCATCATAATATGGGAATTGGGACCACCGACTCCTTGTAGGGCAGTCCCGTTTCCACTATGAGGTCGGTCGGATGCTCTTCGGACCGACGTCGTATTTTGGGCTTATATGTGATATAAAAAATGCTTCATTTGCAACATCGAATACCTTGATATATACCTAACCTGGAATTATGGTGAGATTTGACAACCAATCAGCTGGAAGGTCGAGTGATTGAGTAAGAAGTTGCAAGTTGAATATGCCATATTGAATTCATGAGATAGTATACTTAACAAGTGGTGTGAGCTAGAAACATTGGGGCTTATCATCAAGGCCAGGCGATAATTATCGCTCAGCGCTCTTAGCGCGAGGATAATTATCGCCGGCCAACGCTGAATTTTATCGTGGAGATAGCGTGCTATCAGCAGCGCTTATCTCCAAAGCGATAATATTCAACACGCAAGCTGCCAACTGTGCGATTATCACTGGAAAACCAGCGATAATCGCACAACGTTTGGCGAAACCTTGCTGAAGTATTTACATATCAACACAAAGTAAAATATAGCGCACAACAAATAATTTATACAGTCTTTGTAAGGCACTCTAGAATTGTCTGAGTAAGTCACTGAGTCACACTTACCTGTCTAAGGATCATGGTTAGTCTCCGTTCATGTAAGGCAACATTTAGGTAAGCCATGCTAGTAAGCGCAAGTCTTAGAAGTTTCAGGATTGTTTCTTAAATGCCAAAGTGTCAAGTGTCTCAGCATGGTAGCGCTTTCAGTCAGACCAAGTTTCCCCAGTGTCTTCGTGGCCCAGCAATTAGTCTCACCCGCACTTGCTGGCGCTGCGGTTCGGCAGGTCCTGTGGACATAAGCGGGCTGCCATTGAGCAATAGTATGGATGCTGTGGGTGATGCAACAGTCCCCATGACTATGCTTCCATTGAGCTGTAAGTCTTCCTGAGTCCAGCGAACAGTCTCAGGTGATTTTGGGTTCGGGTTACTGAATTGTGGCTCTGCTTCCATGGGTTTGCAACCTGCTCCACTTCACGGTTGAAAGGAAGTCTAGGACGATGGACCTCTTTCCTCACCATGGCCCCACCTGGAATAAGGGTTCTGAACAGCTCACTCACGGTGGCAGCTCCCTGGGTCACAATACTAGGCAGCGCAATGCCTTGTTTTCTTGTCCCACCAATTCAACAGGGAAATGCCTCTTATTCACCCCACCTAGCACAGGGAGGTTGTGAATAGTGCACTTAAGGCAATTGCCTCTTCACTTCATAATACAAAACCGCATGGGGCACAGCCCTCTTCTTGTCACAATTCTGCACCAGGGTGACAGCCCCTATACTCACTGTGACCCCACCTGGAATATAGGGGGCGCAAATAGCAGCATTCTGATGGACTGTCCAATCGATGCAACAGTCCTCATTATGAAACCAAATCTCTTAGTCTGCTCGGGGATCCACTTGACAGGAACCCCACTGGACCTCGCTCCGTCCAGGCATTCTCCTGTTCTTCCTCAAAGGCCCTCTGGCCCAGTAAACAGGCAGATGCTCCTGTTTCTCCTGTTTCCCTGGTAAGTGTTCTTGATTGCCCTGGGTGATGTTCTCTCCCCCAGCAGGGAGAATAGCAGGCCTCAGTCTCCAATCCGGGTCACACCAATAAAAGGTCATGCTGAGTGTTAGAAAGGATCGAATGGAGCGCAGGCCATTTGACACATACTTTCAGAGTTGTCTGCCGAGCGGACGGGGCAGAGAATGTTCGGCAGGATCTGCTCGGGCTTCACCAGGTGACAGCGGACGGCCGTCACACTGGCGCCTGTGTCACGCAAGGCCTCGGCTCGCTGTCCATTAATGGTCACCCACTGACCGTATTTCCTGGTGTTAGCGGGTAGGGGAGCCCGCGGGACCATGTCTCTTCCCCCTAAGCACGCCAGGACCATGGCGGCCGGTTCCCACTCTTGCTGGGCCGGCTCATACTCCTCTGGTTCCTCCAATGATCGCTCTTCCCCCAGGGCGGCGGCAGCTACCTGGCGGGGCTTGGGTGTTTGGTTCTGCGGGCAGCTCGGGTCATTGGCGTAGTGGCCGACTCGCTGGCATCGGTGGCACGTGACGTTGGCTCGGACCCCAGGACGCCACGGGGGGTTGCCCCGACCGGCCGGAGCCGGGGTGCTGGCCACGGGTGTTGCGGGCAAGGCGTCTCTCCCTCGTCCCTGGCCCCCTCCTCCTCCCCGAGGACGGTGCTGGCCTTGGTTGTTTCTGTTCTGTTCGTGTGGCCCCCTCCGGCCCACTCGGGTGCTTTCCCATCGGTCAGCCTCGGCGGCGAGCTGCCGGGGGTCAGTCAGCTTACTGTCGAGGAGGTGCTGCCTGAGCTCGACGAAGCAGTTGTTCGACAGGTGCTCCCATACCATCAGGTTAAAGAGTTGTTCGTAGGTGGTGACCTGGCTCCCCTTTATCCAACCCTCGAAGGCACGGCTGAAATAGTTCACGTATTCTACCCAAGTTGTACCTGGGATCCGGGTGCAATCTCTGAACCTCTGGCGGTACATCTCGGGTGTGAGGCCGTAGCGGGTGAGGAGGGCAGCCTTCATGTGGTCGTAGGACGACATTTGGTGATCTGGGAGCTGCAGTAGGGCATCGCGCCCCTCGTTGATAAACCTCCCCCAGAGTCCGGCTCCCCAATCACTCCGGTCGATCCGGTGGGAGGTCATGGCGATCTCGTAGGCTTTAAACCACTGTTGTATGTCGTCTTCTCGGACATACTCGCGGACAACATCCTTGGGGATGTGGACTTTTTTCTCGATTGGCCCCGGGGTGTGTGGTCGCTCAGGCACCCCCAGTTCTTTATTCTGTTTCCGAAGTTCTATTTCCGCCAGTTTGCGCTCGTGCTCGAGCGTTATTTTTTTCTCCTCCAGCTCTCTCTGTCTCTGCTTCTCTTCTCGTTCATCTCGGAGCCGCATGTGCTCGAGGTTGAGTTTCTGTTCAGCTAACTTGAGTTCCCCATCCATCTTGAGTCGTGCCATTTCCAACTCGTGCAATCTGGTTCTTTCTCTTTCTCGGATCTCCTCCTGCGAGAGGCCCGTTCCCCGCTCCTCGGGAGCCGTGGCGTTCCCCTCTGGTGTGATGCTGCTTTGGTCGGAGGGTCCGGCGACCCCAGTTTCTGTCCATGACTCTAGGGCGTGCTTTAGATCATCTTTGGTACTCAGGCCGGTGGTAGCAATGCCAAGTTCTATGCAGAATTGTCTCAGTTCGAGGTGGTTGTATTCTTCTAATTTATCCATTTGGAATTTCTCGGTGGAGTTGCTATCTTTGGCTGACATCGTGTTGTTGTCGTGGGGTGAGCTACTCTCTGTACGATTACGCGTTGATTCGGATCGCGCCGCTGGCCACCAATGTTAGAAAGGATAGACGGACCGGGAGGGTCGTCCGGGGTCAGGAGGAGAGGTCTCCGGGGAGAGCCGTCTCCAGCGATCGTACAGACAAGTAACTTCCCCCCCCCCACAGACATATACCACACACGGATAAGGTTCAGTGTTCTTTATAAGCACTTCTTAAGGTACGGTTGAATGGTACAAGGAGGTCTGGACTCAGGGGTCCCCTCGATTCAAGTCTCTCAAATCAGGGTAAGGGGTAGCGGGACAGTCTGTCTACCAGTCAGGTAGTTTGGATGAGATGATGATTAGCTCACAATCCTCGAGCTTAGTTGGTGCGGGCCGCGGCAGCGCCAGCAGGTCCCGGAAAGATGGTCGATGTACGGTCCGCGGCAGCGCCAGCAGGTCCCGGTGAGGATGGTCGTTACAACGGGCCGCGGCAGCGCCAGCAGGTCCCGGAAAGATGGTCGATGTACGGTCCGCGGCAGCGCCAGCAGGTCCCGGTGAGGATGGTCGTTACAACGGGCCGCGGCAGCGCCAGCAGGTCCCGACGAGGATGGATGTTGTAGAAGGCCGCGGCAGCGCCAGCAGGCAGGACGATGGTTCACAAGAGCGGGCTACGGCAGCACCAGTAGTCCGTCAAGGCTGAGTTCTCTCGGTGTCTCTCGACTCCAGGATACAACTGCCCTCCTGCTCCTGAGTTGCCCCAGTTATAGGGCAGGCGCTCTTTGATGTCCGGACCCTCGCACTTGGAGGTCGGAGGGCCCGGGATGAAGGTGTCCAGACACCCAGCAGGGGGTGGAGCCAGCGCCTGGGGGAGCTGGAGGCGATCGGCACCTGGCGGGGGAAGAGCTCTTGACACTTCGTCCTCCCATTGACCTGCCAAGTGGTCCGCTCACCTCCCGGGTGGATGGTGGTGCCGGGATGTCGGGGCCGGTCAGGCCCGGGGTTAGGGTCGGGGCGAGGCCACGCGGCCTCGTGGTGCAGGGCCCAAGATGGCGGCTTGAACCGGCCGGGGGAGCCGGTGGGGCTGGGCCCCGTGATGAGTAGAGGTCCGAGGGCAGAAGATCCGTCGGGAGACGGGGTACGGGTGCTTTTCGTGGGTTATGCCTGGTGGGCCGGAGCTCGGGCCCTGTCGTGCGGGGAGGGAGCAAGCCCTTCGTGTGGCCTGTCCAACACTGAGTTTCTCACTGCTCAAGTTTGACAATTTTGGGAGGCTTAAACTCCCATTTTTATAATCTGGTTTCCAGACACAGAGGTGATTTAGTTTGTTAGTCTTTGAAGTTCATATTATGACAGGTGCACTCTTTGACATGCCCACTCCTTTCTCCTGTACTGTGTCCAGGAAGCAGTCTGCAACAGCAGAAGTGACTGTATTCTTGATAACCTCACAAAACCTGCCATCAGAGAGAGTAGAGGATCACATCTGCATATTACTTTCACAGATATAACTGTATCAAAGGTTTACAAATCCCTATTCTGTATGATTTCCTTGTTAGCCACATCTCCTTCTGACGATGTGCCCGATGTTACTGACCACTTACCTTTTCAGAATCAAAGAACCTTTCTGAAGCTTGCAAAAGAGACTGGCTCTCTAGTACTCCAGCGTGTGTGTGTCACCCACATATCAGAAATGCAGGCAATCCAAAATCTGTCTGGATGGCTCCTCTACCCCCATATGCCTTCCTCAATTCCCTGGTCTCCTAATATGGAAGCATAGGCCTCCATGCATTATACCACTCAAAGGTACACATACATCGCAGCCTACACATGCACACGTCTGCTGCACAATGCTACATGCGAGCACTATGTAGGTCAAGGGTGAGTTAAACACAGTGGAATTTTACATGAATGGGTCTGTAAGCCACACTCCAGTGACACAGGTAACAAGGTCTGTTCACTTTACAGATCACAACTATAAAAACACAGTATGCGGCCACCACCACTCTCAGGCTACTTAAGTGTTTGGAAAGGGCAGTAGACTATTACCATTTTGGGTGTCCCTTCCAGTCCAACAAGACCACAATCGGGGAGTGATTCGATAACAGAAACAAATGACTCTATATTTCACAAAAGAATGACTAATGTCTTAGTTTATATCTTTTGTTAAAGGCACATAAATGGTAATTTTGATCCTCTATGTATGTGTATTATATGATCTATAAATTCTGTGCCTGAACCATTAGAAAAGTGCATAGACATATTTTTACTTCTGTTGGCTGTTCAAATTAAATTAAAACTGAAAAATATAACAGAATTTTTTAATCAATTGTGGTATCTCTTTAATAAAAACACCGAAGATTATAGTGATGTGTATGATGGATGTGACACCTAAATTTCTCATAAGGTAGGGATGGAAGCTATAGAATGGGGCATTTCATAGCTTGGGGTTAAATGTGTCAATCCAGCTTATTGCTACAGTTTTTACACTTTATTTCATATTACACATTTTGAAAGTGAAGGAGACTTTTTTCTTCAAATATCAAAAACTTCAATGGGTTCTCCAAGGAGCAACTGCTTGTGCCCATCATTTTATGAACGAATTTCAAGAACATTGTGTTTGAACTATGTTGAGTAGAAATCTCTTCTTCTAGGCTACATTTGGCATTTCAATAAGTGTGGGCTATGATGGAAACCCACAGAAGAAAAAGTAAAGATAACTATCGAATAATTGAACTAAGTAGAAATAGCTTTAAATACACACAAAGGTGCCGATTCCGATCCTGTAAAACCCGGGTACGAACCGTCGGACGGAGCGTTTTCTCCGTCCGACTCGTACCAGGGAAAAACACCTTCCAAACCCGCAAGTACGATTCGTACAGAAACACCATTTCCGTACGAATCGTAAAAAACACCGACCGGCTCAAATATACCCACAACTCGGATCCGGGACACCACGGACGTGACGTCCGGACGGAGTCAGGCAGCATTTCACGAACCAGCAAGTACGATCCGTGCCCACGTCACTCCGCACGGATTATATTTTACGGCAGCCAAAAACCGCCGGGAAATCAGGACGACGCGCAGAAGGAGCACCTGTACGCGACGGACAGACATAGACCCCAACCTACGTGTCATCCTGGCCCTCATAGCAGTCCACCTGGTCCTGGTCCTGCCCTGCCCCCCCCTTTGCCCCTGGTCAGAACAACACCCAGGGGCAAAGGGGGGGGGCAGGGGCAGGAAACATAACCCCCACCCAAGTTAAAAATCATACATGCCCTGTACATACCTGACCCCCAGGGCCTGGTCACTTCGGGGGGCGGGGGCGTCTCCACCAAGGCCTGCGTCCGCCACAACGGAAGTCGACATGGACGCGAACCGGCAACACAACAATTGTGGTACGCACCGTACCCACGCCTTAAGAGCGTGGGTACGGGTCGTACCACGCCCACCCCTACGTCACCCCAACAATGGCGGTACGGCCCGTACCCACGTCCCAAAGGCATGGGTACGGTCCGTACCGCCATTGTTGGGGGTGACGTAGGGGTGGGCGTGGTATGACCTGTGCCCACGCTCTTAAGCCGTGGGTACGGGCCGTACCGCCATTGTTGGGGTGACGTCGGGGTGGGCGTGGTACGACCGGTACCCATGCCCTTAAGGCGTGGGTACGGGCCGTACCCCTACGGCACCCCAACAATGGCGGTACGGCCCGTACCCACGTCCCAAAGGCATGGGTATGGGTCGTACCACGCCCACCCCTACGTCACCCCAACAATGGCGGTACGGCCCGTACCCATGCCTTTGGGACGTGGGTACGGGCCGTATCGCCGGTGTGTGGCCATCAGCCCCAGCAGTGCCCAGACATATGAGGGGTGGGTGCAGAGTCCTCCCAGCAGTGCCCAGACATAGGAGGGGTGGGTGCAGAGTCCTCCCAGCGGTGCCCAGACATAGGAGGGGTGGGTGCAGAGTCCTCCCAGCAGTGCCCAGACATAGGAGGGGTGGGTGCCTATCACTCCCAGCAGTGCCCAGACACAGGAGGGGTGGGTGCAGAGTCCTCCCAGCAGTGCCCAGACATAGGAGGGGTGGGTGCCTATCACTGCCAGCAGTGCCCAGACACAGGAGGGGTGGGTCCAGAGTCCTCCCAGTAGTGCCCAGACATAGGAGGGGTGGGTGCAGAGGAATCCCAGCAGTGCCCAGACATAGGAGGCGTGGGTGCCTATCACTCCCAGCAGTGCCCAGACATGGGAGGGGTGGGTGTAGAGTCCTCCCAGCAGTGCCCAGACACAGGAGGGGTGGGTGCAGAGTCCTCCCAGCAGTGCCCAGACATAGGAGGTGTGGGTGCCTATCACTCCCAGCAGTGCCCAGACACAGGAGGGGTGGGTGCAGAGTCCTCCCAGCAGTGCCCAGACATAGGAGGTGTGGGTGCCTATCACTCCCAGCAGTGCACAGACACATGAGGGGTGAGTGCAGAGTCCTCCCAGCAGTGCCCAGACACAGAAGGGGTGGGTACAGAGTCCTCCCAGCAGTGCCCAAACATAGGAGTGGTGGGTGCAGAGTCCTCCCAGCAGTGCCCAGACACAGGAGCGGTGGGTGCAGAGTCCTCCCAGCAGTGCCCAGACATAGGAGGGGTGGGTGCCTATCACTCCCAGCAGTGCCCAGACACAGGAGGGGTGGGTGCAGAGTCCTCCCAGCAGTGCCCAGACATAGGAGGGGTGGGTGCCTATCACTCCCAGCAGTGCCCAGACACAGGAGGGGTGGGTGCAGAGTCCTCCCAGCAGTGCCCAGATATAGGAGGGGTGGGTGCCTATCACTGCCAGCAGTGCCCAGACACAGGAGGGGTGGGTGCAGAGTCCTCCCAGTAGTGCCCAGACATAGGAGGGGTGGGTGCAGAGGAATCCCAGCAGTGCCCAGACATAGGAGGCATGGGTGCCTATCACTCCCAGCAGTGCCCAGACATGGGAGGGGTGGGTGCAGAGTCCTCCCAGCAGTGCCCAGACACAGGAGGGGTGGGTGCAGAGTCCTCCCAGCAGTGCCCATACATAGGAGGTGTGGGTGCCTATCACTCCCAGCAGTGCCCAGACATAGGAGGGGTGGGTGCAGAGTCCTCCCAGCAGTGCCCAGACATAAGAGGTGTGGATGCCTATCACTCCCAGCAGTGCACAGACACATGAGGGGTGAGTGCAGAGTCCTCCCAGCAGTGCCCAGACACAGGAGGGGTGGGTGCAGAGTCCTCCCAGCAGTGCCCAGACATAGGAGGGGTGGGTGCCTCTCACTCCCAGCAGTGCCCAGACATATGAGGGGTGGGTGCCTATCACTCCGAGCAGTGCCCAGACATATGAGGGGTGGGTGCAGAGGACTCCCAGCAGTGCCCAGACATATGAGGGGTGGGTGCCTATCACTCTCAGCAGTGCCCAGACATAGGAGGGGTGGGTGCAGAGCCCTCCCAGCAGTGCCCAGACATAGGAGGGGTGGGTGCCTATCACTCCCAGCAGTGCCCAGACATAGGAGGGGTGGGTGCCTATCACTGCCAGCAGTGCCCAGACACAGGAGGGGTGGGTCCAGAGTCCTCCCAGTAGTGCCCAGACATAGGAGGGGTGGGTGCAGAGGAATCCCAGCAGTGCCCAGACATAGGAGGCGTGGGTGCCTATCACTCCCAGCAGTGCCCAGACATGGGAGGGGTGGGTGTAGAGTCCTCCCAGCAGTGCCCAGACACAGGAGGGGTGGGTGCAGAGTCCTCCCAGCAGTGCCCAGACATAGGAGGTGTGGGTGCCTATCACTCCCAGCAGTGCCCAGACACAGGAGGGGTGGGTGCAGAGTCCTCCCAGCAGTGCCCAGACATAGGAGGTGTGGGTGCCTATCACTCCCAGCAGTGCACAGACACATGAGGGGTGAGTGCAGAGTCCTACCAGCAGTGCCCAGACACAGAAGGGGTGGGTGCAGAGTCCTCCCAGCAGTGCCCAAACATAGGAGTGGTGGGTGCAGAGTCCTCCCAGCAGTGCCCAGACACAGGAGCGGTGGGTGCAGAGTCCTCCCAGCAGTGCCCAGACATAGGAGGGGTGGGTGCCTATCACTCCCAGCAGTGCCCAGACACAGGAGGGGTGGGTGCAGAGTCCTCCCAGCAGTGCCCAGACATAGGAGGGGTGGGTGCCTATCACTCCCAGCAGTGCCCAGACACAGGAGGGGTGGGTGCAGAGTCCTCCCAGCAGTGCCCAGATATAGGAGGGGTGGGTGCCTATCACTGCCAGCAGTGCCCAGACACAGGAGGGGTGGGTGCAGAGTCCTCCCAGTAGTGCCCAGACATAGGAGGGGTGGGTTGCAGAGGAATCCCAGCAGTGCCCAGACATAGGAGGCATGGGTGCCTATCACTCCCAGCAGTGCCCAGACATGGGAGGGGTGGGTGCAGAGTCCTCCCAGCAGTGCCCAGACACAGGAGGGGTGGGTGCAGAGTCCTCCCAGCAGTGCCCATACATAGGAGGTGTGGGTGCCTATCACTCCCAGCAGTGCCCAGACACAGGAGGGGTGGGTGCAGAGTCCTCCCAGCAGTGCCCAGACATAAGAGGTGTGGATGCCTATCACTCCCAGCAGTGCACAGACACATGAGGGGTGAGTGCAGAGTCCTCCCAGCAGTGCCCAGACACAGGAGGGGTGGGTGCAGAGTCCTCCCAGCAGTGCCCAGACATAGGAGGGGTGGGTGCCTCTCACTCCCAGTAGTGCCCAGACATATGAGGGGTGGGTGCCTATCACTCCGAGCAGTGCCCAGACATATGAGGGGTGGGTGCAAAGGACTCCCAGCAGTGCCCAGACATATGAGGGGTGGGTGCCTATCACTCTCAGCAGTGCCCAGACATAGGAGGGGTGGGTGCAGAGCCCTCCCAGCAGTGCCCAGACATAGGAGGGGTGGGTGCCTATCACTCCCAGCAGTGCCCAGACATAGGGGGGGTGGGTGCAGAGTCCTCCCAGCAGTGCCCAGACACAGGAGGGGTGGGTGCAGAGTCCTCCCAGCAGTGCCCAGACATAGGAGGTGTGGGTGCCTATCACTCCCAGCAGTGCCCAGACACAGGAGGGGTGGGTGCAGAGTCCTCCCAGCAGTGCCCAGACATAGGAGGGGTGGGTGCCTATCACTCCCAGCAGTGCCCAGACAAAGGAGGCGTGGGTGCAGAGTCCTCCCAGCAGTGCCCAGACATAGGAGGGGGGGTGCCTATCACTGCCAGCAGTGCCCAGACACAGGAGGGGTGGGTGCAGAGTCCTCCCAGTAGTGCCCAGACATAGGAGGGGTGGGTGCAGAGGAATCCCAGCAGTGCTCAGACATATGAGGCGTGGGTGCCTATCACTCCCAGCAGTGCCCAGACATGGGAGGGGTGGGTGCAGAGTCCTCCCAGCAGTGCCCAGACACAGGAGGGGTGGGTGCAGAGTCCTCCCAGCAGTGCCGAGACATAGGAGGTGTGGGTGCCTATCACTCCCAGCAGTGCCCAGACACAGGAGGGGTGGGTGCAGAGTCCTCCCAGCAGTGCCCAGACATAGGAGGTGTGGATGCCTATCACTCCCAGCAGTGCACAGACACATGAGGGGTGAGTGCAGAGTCCTCCCAGCAGTGCCCAGACACAGGAGGGGTGGGTGCAGAGTCCTCCCAGCAGTGCCCAGACATAGGAGGGGTGGGTGCCTATCACTCCCAGCAGTGCCCAGACATATGAGGGGTGGGTGCCTATCACTCCCAGCAGTGCCCAGACATATGAGGGGTGGGTGCAGAGGACTCCCAGCAGTGCCCAGACATATGAGGGGTGGGTGCCTATCACTCCCAGCAGTGCCCAGACATAGGAGGGGTGGGTGCAGAGCCCTCCCAGCAGTGCCCAGACATAGGAGGGGTGGGTGCCTATCACTCCCAGCAGTGCCCAGACATAGGAGGGGTGGGTGCAGAGTCCTCCCAGCAGTGCCCAGACATAGGAGGGGTGGGTGCAGAGTCCTCCCAGCAGTGCCCAGACATAGGAGGTGTGGGTGCCTATCACTCCCAGCAGTGCCCAGACACAGGAGGGGTGGGTGCAGAGTCCTCCCAGCAGTGCCCAGGCATTGGAGGTGTGGGTGCCTATCACTCCCAGCAGTGCCCAGACATAGGAGGGGTGGGTGCAGAGTCCTCCCAGCAGTGCCCAGACATAGGAGGGGTGGGTGCAGAGTCCTCCCAGCAGTGCCCAGACACAGGAGGGGTGGGTGCAGAGTCCTCCCAGCAGTGCCCAGACATAGGAGGGGTGGGTGCCTATCACTCCCAGCAGTGCCCAGACACAGGAGGGGTGGGTGCAGAGTCCTCCCAGCAGTGCCCAGACATAGGAGGGGTGGGTGCAGAGTCCTCCCAGCAGTGCCCAGACACAGGAGGGGTGGGTGCAGAGTTCTCCCAGCAGTGCCCAGACATAGGAGGGGTGGGTGCCTATCACTCCCAGCAGTGCCCAGACACAGGAGGGGTGGGTGCAGAGTCCTCCCAGCAGTGCCCAGACATAGGAGGGGTGGGTGCAGAGTCCTCCCAGCAGTGCCCAGACATAGGAGGGGTGGGTGTCTATAACTCCCAGCAGTGCCCAGACACAGGAGGGATGGGTGCAGAGTCCTCCCAGCAGTGCCCAGACATAGGAGGGGTGGGTGCCTATCACTCCCAGCAGTGCCCAGACATAGGAGGGGTGGGTGCCTATCACTCCCAGCAGTGCACAGACACATGAGGGGTGGGTGCAGAGTCCTCCCAGCAGTGCCCAGACATAGGAGGGATGGGTGCAGAGTCCTCCCAGCAGTGGACAGAGATATGGTGGTGTGTACACCATCCTACAATTAGCAAAACTCCATGGGTGCATGAAGGCATACACAAAGTGCGACTATATTGAGAGTGGCATGCCAACACATCACTGACAGCAGTGTCCTACTCCCATGAGGGTGGATGTCCATCCCCCACTGCATGACACACCACATGTGGGTGTGATGACAAATGACACATGCTTAACCACCCCTGGCGCTGGCAGCACAATACACACACTGAGAGCATGCAACATGTATATTAATGTGCCACCCTACTAAACTAAGAGACCCAAAGGGAACACACACTGTCACACACATTCCAGGACTGATAGGAATGTACAGGTGCTGGGGCAGCCAACAAGTTGTTGCCTCCCATGGAAGGAAAAGGGTTGAGTACCCACAGATACAATGCCCACAATTGTCAGACAGGTGCTCAAAGACCCTGCAGAACACGTAACACATGTGTGCAAGGCTGGGAGTACACACATGCATAGTGCGTAAAAGGGAACATGTCCCCATGAAGTCATGTCAATATACTCCATACACAAGTACAGTGACCACCAAGGATGCCACAAATGATGCAGGTGGAGACATTGCTGAGCATGCATGGCCAAAGTTGAAGGGATCCGTCACACACCCAGGAAATGTAGTCAGAGCTCAGCACAACAATTGGGAAACACCCTGCAGGGAAGATGTCAGGGTCCACAGAGGAAGGAACACACCTTGGGACAATGTCACCATACAGTAAGAGCTTACAGGACCAAAGATTATTTGTAGATACCTTGTGATGGCACACAGATACCAGGGTCCACCCCATGAGCAGCACATTACAACATTTCCCAGACACCTAACACATTATCACCACCCGAAATCATGGAGCAGCACCACCAACAGCAAGACGAGAAAAGCATTTGTGTGCAAATGAAAACCAAAATGCTTTATTCAGCATAAAAAATTCTAGCAAAAGAAATGTCCACTATATACAGGGCCCATAGGCCAGGCCATGTGTGAAGTCCTGGTGGGGGACACTTTGGGACGCGTCTCCCCTAGCTTGCCTGCACAGTTCACTCTTCCTTATCATCCACAGAAGGGGGGCATCATGTGGGGGGAAGGACCAGGTACCGCAGGGACAGGAGGGGCAAGGGTAGGTGTTGTGGGTGCAGGGACGGACGACTCCACCACAGGGGGTGGGGCAGCGCCAAAGGTGGTGGTTAGCAGGGCGCTGCATACGGTTGCAAGCTCTTCCAGCGTCTCCCCTGCACCCGAATGAACCAAAGGCCCCAAGGGGGGGGTCGGAGGGATGGGTTGCAGCGCTACTGGGGGAGGGTGTGGACAGGGGGAGGGACTCAACTACCCTGGCTGGGCACTGCCTCCACCGCTTGCGGGGTGGTGCCATACTGGGGCTGAGGGACACACTGGCCACGAAGGACTCTTTATCTGACAGTTGGCTAGGAGAGCTAAGGGGAGTGGTTTTGGAGGAAGTGGGTTGTGAGGACTGCGCACTCCCACTGTGGCTGCGTGGCTTCTGTTTGCCCCCTGACCCAGTGGCTGTGCCTACTTCCCCCTGTGTGTGCGTGACAGGAGGTGTGCGCTTGGCCTTCCCTGGTGGTGTGCTGCCTGTGTCTGGTGGGGTGCGTGCATGGGGACGTCTGGGTGTGCGTGGGACAGGCATGGGAGTGGGAAGTGTGGATGGTGCAGGGGTAGGGGGGGGACGGAGCGCTGCTGGAGATCCACTGCTGCAGTCAGTGACGAGTCTATGGACCTCAGCAACATCCGTTGTTCAGACATCGCTGATTACATGCCCTCCATGTACGACACCATCTGTGTCAGCAGTCTGGTGTGGCCATGGAGAACATTAAGCAGCGATGGCTGACCAACCTGCAACTGCTGCAGAATGTCCACAGACTCGGCATTGACGGCAGCAGTGGAGACAGGGGCAGGGGGTGCGGTGCCTGGCACGAAGGAGACATGTTGTCACCTAGCACGGAGGGAAGGGACCCGAGCAAGTGGGAGGCTGGTGATGGGAATGGAGGGGGCGGCGAGAGATGGAGTGCTGCTTTCAGCTCTGGGAGCCACCTCCGCCCCCTCTGGGAGTTCAGCCTCTGACCCGTCAGCGTCATAGTCGGTGGTGGGACTGGACAGGTCCTCCGCCTCACTCCCCTCGGCCTCCGTGCCACTCGTTGCGCAAGACTCGCCAGCAGTGGTGGCACCGGTGCTGGATCCCTCCTCAAGGTCCGTGCCAGTGTCTCCCTCGGTTTCCCCTGACGATGCTGTGGGCATGGTGAAGAGACAGGAAATAATCAGACACCTGTATACATATGCCACATGAGTCAAAACTACATAGGTCACAGTGCATAGCATGAAAAGCAACAAGAGTAACATCTACAATACTACGCACATGTGTAGGCCCTGCACCACACAGTGGGTTGACCCACCATGCCACTGAGAAACAATGGAGAGCATGACACAACAGCAAATAACTTCATATCAAATGAGACAGAGGAGCTAGTGTCTGGGGACAGTCGAGCACAGCATCTGGACCACACACCGTTGCCAAAAAAGGGATGAGCAGGAACCATGTCTGTTAACTTTTGGCACATGCATGCTTAGCAAATACATTAAACCATGCCCAACATGACTGGGTCACTGCATGTTGAGTGTATGTCCAGACAATCATCACACACAGGCCAGACCTGGCAAGGAGACATACGGTTTGGACATGTAGGCCTTGCTCGCACAAACACCCCCCTACCTGAGACAATGTGATTGAGACAGAGGAAGTACGTACACCTCGTACTCGGGGATTAAAAAAATGCCCTACAATAAATCCTGATTGTACACGAACTACCCCTTGTGCGCCTGACCACACATATAATTGACAAACAACCATCATCAGATAGTTGTACCAAGACACACAGGCACTGGCCACTGTGAGTATGCACAAGCCAAATTGGGTCACCCTGTCAAGTGGACACATGTAGCACACTTAACGTAAATACAAATGAGGCCAGGGTACAATGCCACAGAGCCCAACCTATGCTGAAGACACAGAGAATGTCCACATTGTTGGCTGACACACATGATACCTAGGAATAGGTGCCCCAGGGGACTGTAGTGGCCACACTCCTCCATGGTCCTGTATGGATATGACTGCAACAGAAGCGACCGTCCTTGCACTATGCATATCTCACACTCATGCACATCATGTCTGAGGGCACAACATTGGTCATGCATGCTGTAAGGCAGTACACTTTTAAGACACACTCCTATGTCGGGACTCAGCAGCAGTGCCAACTAACATGGACCCCACAATGAATGAACTGGCCAGGGCACAGGCAAGCTCACAACACATGTAACACACCACCCCCACACATGATGTTGCAAGCATTGGGCACTTGAATTAACTGCCAGCCTAGATAACCTTGTGCAAGAGTGACTACCCACAGACCCGGGAACACATGTCAAGGAGGGGAAGGGAGGAAGAACAGCACGGGTTGACTTTGTGGAACAGGATATACACTGCACATATAAACCCTGGCAGTGTATCCATGCGACTGCGCACTTCCAAAAGCTGGTGACACACAACAAACACACATGTACCTACCCCCTTCCTGCTGCTGCTTCTCCAGTAAGCGCCTATCCAAGTCAGGGAAGACCACCGCCAGCACACGCTTCATGATTTGGGGCAGGCGACGGCACCCACGGTTCTTCTTCCCTTCTGGTGAGTCCCTCAGCAGGACCCGGGCGATCCTCCTGGTCTAGCACCGAATATCCTGCCAGCGTTTCCTCACCTGGGCCAGGCGCCACTTCCGACCCTCCACCGACCTCACGGCAATGACGGCTTGCCTCCAAATCTCCCCCTTGGCATAGACGCCTACCTGTGAGGATGAGAAAGTGAGACTACTTAAATATACATGCTACATGTCACAGAGACACACATTAGAACAATTTGGCTGGTTTGAATAGGGCATAGTATGCAGCAGACTCATTGCACCTTTGTCACAGGGACATTATCCTCTGGGGAAGGCAAAATGCACTACGTGGCATTGAAAGTACACAGGTGGAATGAGGGGTGCGACACAATCAATGATCATGGCAAACACTGTGCATCACAAGCTACACCAGGATTATGTACAGCACCTCACAGCAGTCACATGCCCCAGGCCACTGACGAAACCTCAGCAGAGTACACAGACACACACAGGCACAGGACAATCACCTGCCATTGGCAACTGCGGGTACAAACCTCACTCTGCACATGTGCCACTTGACTGGGGGGTGTCACAGGTGTTGGGCTAGCCCATCACGTCAGACACACAGCACTGCTCCCTGCTCACATCAGATGGCTAGGGTATTTGCATCCCTCATGCCTCTGGGCTGCAACACTCCACATAGACACTCACCCACATGACAGGGGACTTACACACACACCAATGTCCAGGGGACGAACACATCATTTGGACACTCTCACCACAGGTACACTCAACTCACACACATCTGTGGGTACAGTCACCTGTCACACTGGGGGGAACACAGAATCACATCAGGGCTGTAGAAACAACATTCCCAAGAGGATTAGCCAGGCTGAATGTGGCATGCACCATGCAGTGATTGTCACAGTAAGCACTATGCAAGTGAGGAGTGCAGACATGCACTACAGCATGCTCTGCATGGGAGACATGAGGCATTCCCCCCCCATGGACCCACTCTAAACAACATTGCATGTCTGTCACACCTGGACACAATGCCAGAAGTGACAGTCAAAAAAAGGGGCACAGTCTAAGCTAGTGGAGTCAGCACTCACCTGCTCCCCTGGTCTCCCATACAGGCTGGGGTACTGTGGGAGGATGACATCCAGCAATGCCACATTCTCCTCCAGGGTGAATGGCTGGGCCCTCTCCACAGACCTGGACATGGTGCCAGAGGAATCACGAGCAGCAGCAGTGGTGTGGAATGAAAGGTTGTGCAGGCAAGTGCTCTCTCATGAGACCTGGCTGCCTTATATTTGCCTTGCTGGCCTGTTTCATTTACAGGAGTACAGAGTGATTGGTCAATCTCATTTGCATCCTACGTTTCCTCCAAGCCCTTTAAACCTACCCCAGTGAGGGGCTTTGCATGGTTTAAAGATTGAGCATGATGTCAAGTCAACAACCACTTTGCAACATAGTATATTGTCTCCAACCGACTATTGCTGGCCACCTGATGAAAATATTTGAACTTGAAACTCGGTCTCCATGACAACCAGCATGCATTTAGGCCCTTATACTTGTCCCTCATGTGTCCCCTATGTAATTTCACTATACACACACAGGTACGGTGCGTTCCACGCCCCTAGGGCACCACTACTCCAGTGATACGGTCTGTACACGCGTGTGTAGGTTTCGTATCACTATGGTTGTGTTGCCGTAGGCGTACGCCATAGGGATACGGTCCGCACACGCGTGTGTAGGGTCCGTATCACTATGGCGTACACCTACGGCAACACAACCATAGTGATACGGACCCTACACACGCCCTACACACGCCCTCAGAGCGTGTGTACGGTGTGTTTCACACCTTACACTGGTGACAGGCGGCACACAGAAAGGAATTGAGCTGTCATACTTGGCCAAGGCTGGACATCAAGTCATTGTCAGTGCAGTCCTACATGTCTCGGGCCTAGGTGTGTCAGGCTGTGATGTGGCACATATCTCCTCATGTTTGAACCCAATAGATGTGTGATGAGCTGTATACACATATCATGTGTGATGGTGCACTATGTGCCACACATCCCCTTCACACCTTTGACATGTGTGCATGTAGTACAGACTTGTTGAGCAATGCGTCACTGGCATGGCACAGTCGCCAACACCCGCAACTGTCCCCTGATGCCAGGTACACGGATAATTACACCTGACATGTGACTACCGGCGTTGCACGATGTGAGTATGTCATGTGTGTGTCATGTGTTCCCATAAGCTTGCTGTTGGTGTTCCGTCAAATGCATCTTCAGTTGCTGCATCCAACATGTGCCTGTGTGTAGATGGGCATGGCACACTTTTATGCACACCAGGACACATGTGGAATCAGACGTAATGTGTGTATGTATGCATCGAACATGGACTTGCGAGACAAGGACATATCTGCATAGTATCAATGTATGTGTGATCAGTCTTGACATGTACCCCTTCATGGCAAGGTGTGTGGTCTGTCCTTTTTTCAGGGACATGTGACCTGTGCCTCTAGTGTTCCGCAACCTGTCTGTATGATAAACATCCTTCTTCTGCACATATGTGGATGTCTGTCACTCCTGTAATGTGTCTGCCTGTTCACTTACACTGGCCCACAGCTAGTTTTATGCCATGTCATGTTGAGCTTGAGAATCCACGTTTGTAGCTTGCTCTTGGTAGGAGTGTCACCTGCCTGGCATACGTGTCCAGGATATATTGCACAGGCCTGACTCTGTATGTAGCATATGTGTATTGGCTGTTTAACATGTGCTCAGTACATTGACATTGTTGTTGTACTGTACTCACTCTTCGTTGTCCCTTCCAAATTACTGCAGGGGTCCGCCTCTCCCCCGACCAATGCCAGACTTGGCTGCCCTGAGGGAACGTGACTGTATACGCCTCTACCGCTTCACCCAACGGTTGATTGAGAACTTGACAGCAAGGCTGGCACTACACCTCCAACTGCTACACAGGTGTCCTACTGCACTGACACCCATAATGAAGGTGATGGCAGCCCTACATTTCTTTGCCACTGGTACGTTTCAATATACCATAGCTCATGTTGGTGGCATGTCCCAGACCATGTTCAGCTGTGTCCTGCATGATTTTTTAGAGGCCATGTTGGTTCACCTGGATGAGTTTATTCATTTCCCAACTCCTGAGCAGTTGACAGGTGTCAAGGGTGACTTCTATGCCCTGGGAGGGATGCCCCATGTCATTGGGTCTATTGATGAGACACATGTGGGTTTGGTACCACCACAGGCACAGGAGGTAGCCTTTCGTAATCGCAAACATTACCACTCCATTAATGCCCTTGTGGTGTGTCTTGCTAACATGGTGATTTCCCATGCCTGTGCTCGTTTTCCAGGATCAGCACACGATGCCTACATCATGAGGCGTAGCAGGGTGCCTGAAATGATGTTGCAGCTGCGCAACGAACGAGCATGTCTTGTTGGTGGGTATACTCTGTTAGTCCTGTATTTAGCGTCATCTTTCTGTCTTACTGCTTCTCCTGACCCACTTCTGTCCATGATGTTTCCATGTAGGGGACTCTGGCTATCCCAACATGCCATGGCTGATCACGCCTCTCCGCAACCCCAGAACGACTGCCGATCACTGGTACAACAACGCCCATGGGCAGACCAGGCGAGTGATAGAGAGGACCTTTGGCCTCCTGAAGAGCCGATTCCGGTGCCTCCACAAGACCGGCGGCGCACTCCCATATGCACCGGTGAAGGTCTGCAAAATCTTCCTCGTGTGCTGCATGCTGCACAACATGGCAGTGGAGAAAGCTGTGCCACTCATCCTGGATCCGAATGAGCAGGAACATCCACCCATGGAGGATGAGGGGCTTGGTGAAGAGGCAAGAGATGTTGAGGAGGAGGAGGAAGAGGACATCCAAAGTCGGCTCATACGCAACTTCTTTGCTTCGTGGTGAGTTGCAGTGTCTGAGTGTGCACGCATTGAGCCTTGTGTGGCATGTGTTGCAATGTGTGGGTCCATCTGCATGTATGGCAAGTGAGTCAGAGGTGTGTTTGGATGTGTCATTCGAGTGATGGTGTAATAAAAGAATGTCTTTACTGAGACACTATTTTCACCTAGCATGTTGACAACCTTATACGTGTCGAGTACATGCCCATGCATGCGGATGTGCTTCTTTTGGCTCACTTCTTGTGTGTCTCTCATCCCCAGGTATTTGCGCATGCTGTCTGCTGGTGGCATTGTTGTGCTCCTGCTATTCCTCATGAATACAGCAACGTGTGCTGAATCAGCGTAACATGCACGGGCATGTCGAAAATTCACCTTAGGGTAAGGGATGCAGCACGGCTTTTTGGGTGTGCTATTTGTTTGGAATGTGTGTGCACTGCTCCTGTTCATGTTTGGTTACTTTGCATACATAAAGAATCACCATGGGGAACATGACATGGAGCTGGATTCACCTGAATTGATAGTCACACTTGGTGACAGTCATCTGTAATGTGATTGTGGATTGTGATGAAGGCATCAATGTGTGTAACACTGCCCTCGGAAACATACGGGATGCACCGGTTTGACATAGTGTGGGACATCCCCATTAGAGGCTCAATCGTGAATAGCAGCCTCTCCGTGAGCAGCACGGGGTGTTTGCCTCAAACCCGTCACTTGTGTGCCAGTTCTAAGGATTTCCTGCATCTGTGGTGCAAAGGGGGGTGCCAGTGTAGGTCCCACATGTTCATCCACATGACCTGTGCATCTGTTAATATAGATGCATTTGCCTTCCGGCAAACATGACTAATAAAGGTGTCCCTCAGCCTCCAAGGTGCCTCATCTCTGTCAATGCAGGTCTCTTGCCACTGTGCATGCGGCATGTCTGGCATAGTTATCACAGATTGTGCATATGAGTCTATGTGTAGAGTAGCAAGATGCAAGCTGTTTGTCAGGGATTATGATATGTATTGTGCATGATGTACTTGGCTGTGTAGGTATTTTGGCATCTCAGTCCCCACAACGGCCACTTTGCTGCATGTGCATCCACTGTCTGTGTGTGTGCCATGTTGAACCAGACACTCCTTCCTTATCATACACCATTTGCAGTAGTCCTTTCTGACATGCTTGTGTTTGTGTGCAACTTGTGGCATGGATTTCAGGACATGGTGCCTGCTGCTGCAGGCCCTGCAGCAAGGGCACACAGAGTTTCTATATTTGGCCTCACACACACGCCTCTAAGACACACCCCCCTTCCTCCCTCCACCCATTCATTTGGTGTAATCTGCTTGTGTGTGACACAGTTGCGGTGGCAAAGGCTGGACCGTCTGCACATGCTACGTGCACATTGCACGTGCCTCATGTCCTTGCATGTGCCACATCACGCTACACCATGATGTTGAGGCCACCCACCAAGCAATGTCCATCCAATACATCTGTTGCATGCACTCAGGCATGCACTCATCGCCCACATAACACCTTTGCATAATGAGTGTGCAACTTCAACTGCCTACACAGCGCTGGCACGCCTTCCAGGCCCTGTCACACCAACCAGGTCATGTCCCTCCTACTCCCCACCGGCTCTGTACCCCAACAAGGCCATGGGAGTGGTACTCCAGGCATCTCCATGTAGTATGGTGTCGTTGTGGGACACATGGCACAGGTATCATGTCTCAGCGTGTCAGTCTACAATGTGTCCAGGATCCCCCTCTACACCATGACATGCGCACTGCATCTCATCATCATCTGGTGTCCCATTGACAGCCAGGTGCTCCTCACCCTCCCCAAAGACGCAGTCCTTGCCAGTTCTCATATTGAATAATGCATGGTATCCATTGGCAGATGGCTGAACATTGGCCACCTGATGCTGGACTTGTACACGACTGAGGTGTTCATCTGCGGATTGTTCCCTTACAGCTGGGTCAACTGCTTGTGTCCCACCCACAAGGGCCCTGCACAGGCATACAGTGTCCACGCACACGAGCTGGTGTGCATCATGGATTGCTTGCTCACATGTGCTATGCTGATCACCAGCATCTGTACCTCAGGCTTCAGCACACTCTGCATTATGCACAAGATCCACAGTTCGATCCACCTCAAGGCAAGACAGACCATCCCCCAGGTCAACTACAACATCCGTGTCTAATCCTACCCTGCACTCTACGGAGAAGTGCGTTACAACTCCCATGATACTTGGCCACATCCAGGGTGCATCTGCACAGCTCTGCTTCAACATCCGGCGACCCAGACACATCACCGTCCAACAGAGATAGCTGCAATGGATCACTGTCAGCTGCAGGATGACCTTCACAATCCACGCCCACACTCAGGATGCAGCCCACGATCACGACCCCAACACAACCTTGTGGCACTGTCATCCAAGACCCCATTGTGCCATCTCCATGCATCCAACCTTGGCCTGGCCACCATTTTCCACATCCACCTGACTCCAGCATGCAGGACATAGTTCTCCCACCTGGCTACACATACCTGGGACTCCCACCCCAGGACACTCCACATGATCCCTGACCTTTGCGCATGACTGTTGCTCTTCGAAATAGGTCTGTCCGCACAGTTGTGCAGGCACCCCCTCAGCTGGTTGGGCCCATCACGGGTGAGTATGGTGCTTCATGTCTGTATTGGATGATAGATTGTGACCCATGTGTGTCCTGTGCTAGACTCAGACCCCATGGTATGCATGGTTGGAGCTACTTCAAAACTCCGGCATGGTTTGACTTTCCAACACACACATGTTATGGAATAATGCAAAAAGACGGCATCATCTCGTGATTTTTATGATCTTTATTAGTGGTGGGGTACGTGTTTGGGGGATGTAAAGAGGTGCTCGCCGGGTGTCTGTAATCCAAAGTTCACTGGGGGAGTTGGGATCCTTGCCATTGGAAGTCATCAGAGTCCATGCCACAGTCTTTGTCAACATTGGTCAGACAGTGACCAGCAAGTCCATGTGGCAGAGAATGTCATTGGAGGAGGTGTTGCTGTTGCGCGAGAGGGCCAGGTGCCAGGCCAGGTGACATGGGAGATTGTGA
Source organism: Triturus cristatus (assembly GCF_964204655.1). Taxonomy (NCBI): domain Eukaryota; kingdom Metazoa; phylum Chordata; class Amphibia; order Caudata; family Salamandridae; genus Triturus; species Triturus cristatus. The sequence goes on from NC_140584.1 coordinate 225,592,416, forward strand.
TGGTCCACTGACTCTCACGGTCTTTTGCGTGGACGACCCACCTTCCTCCGGGGACCCTCAGAAGCAGGCCGTGGCGATGTCTGTGATGCTCCGTCGGACGAATCCTCCTCCTCCTGATCCCTCCCTGTGGCTGGTGGTGATCTTCGCCTGGTGGCACAGGGAGGGTTGCCCATGTTTTCGCCAATCCGACAGAGTGAACGGCTCATGTCCGTTTGCACCGCCACGAGCTCAGCCAGCCTTGCCTCCATCCGTCCTTGGTGTTGCTGTTGACTGGCATATTGCTCGGCCTGCAGGTTCCTAATCTCATTGAGGGTCTCCACTACCTGGCTGATGCCCCTGGTGTCATGCCGGTATGTGTCCAGGATGTTGCGGACGTGTGACATAACGGGTTCCTCAGCTGTCTGGTCAGGTTCGCACCTCCGCCGTCCTCCACTCCCACCACCCCTGCCCACTTGAGCCTGGCCTGCCGTTGTGGGCACATCGGGTCTCCGGGACCCCTGAGGGAAGGCATTTGCGGGGTCGCCTGCCTCCTCCTGGGTGCCCGGAGTACCTTGTCCCTCCTGGTCAGACTGGCTGCGTTGTTGTGTGCGAGCAGGGCTCCTGTGTGTATCCTGGGATGTGGCAGGAATGGGGGTGGTGGTTGGCACAGTTGTACCTGACACAGGTGCTGCAGGTGCTTGGTCACCAGAGGGGCCAGGTTGGTCGGGGTCATCCACGGAGTGGTGAGAGTAGTCGCTGCCGGTGGGATCATCGTCACGCCGAGCCTGGTCCTGTGATTCTTCCCCCCCAGTGTTGGGGGGAGATCGATGACGTTGCCCTGTGTGTGAGAGAGAGACAATGTTAATGGTGTTTCATGCGACATCCGTGTTTCATACATATTCAAGTTGGCACAGTTCCTCTGGGTAGTTGGATATGTCTAGCATTCCTCTCACAGTGCACTTGTGGATGGGTATGTTGCGGGGGACAGATTGATATGTACTCCTGGTTATTTGGCCTTTCTAATGAGTGTTGGGATGCTTATTTGGCAATGGATTGGTCTTGTTGTGTCACATATCCATTGTGGGAGTGCCAATTTGCGTTGGCTGCCCCGGGGTGTGTGCTTGTGTAAGGGTGGGTGTGTGTGTGACCGGGCATGCTGTTGGGTGTGGTGTTATTTGTCATTGGGTCTACCAGGTGATGTGTCTATCCCCTCATGGTGCATGCTGGCATGACAGTGAATGTGAGTTCCTGTGGTAGGTAGGTGGCATGTCGAGTTGGTGTTTGAGTGTACAGTGGTCACAGGATTGCCTTGTGCTGTCTACAGCAGTGCCAAGTGTCATCTACCTTGTCTGTACTTGGCAAGTCCCTGTGCATTGTGCATGGTGCATGGGTATGTCCCTTGGCCACAGCTTTCAACACTTTTCCTATGTGTGACACACTCTTTGTTGTTGCATCATTTTTGAACGCAGTGAGCAGTGTAGCGAGCGTGCGTAGCGAGCGATGCAAAACCGGCTTACGTGTTGCACTGTAAGTGGGCCAATGGTGCTTTTTCATATCTATTGGAGAATGCAGGTAGGTAACTTATGCATTTGTGACTGGGTTCTAACAAACACAGTGAGTGGGTATACTGGGTGTAAGGTTAGGTTTGTGCCTGCAGCAAGGATCTACTCATGCACAGTTTGACACATGGCCCAGTGATTTCCAAACGAAAAAGGGGTGTTTCACGCACTGCCATACCTTGTCAACATGCACACAGTCCACCTGATGACGAGCGGACATGCCCACACCACCCAAGGGTGATTTTGTCTCCCTCTGTCTCCCTCTCTCCCTCCCTCTGTCACCCTCCTCCCTCTGTCTGTCACCCTCTGTCGCCCTCTGTCTCCCTCCCTCTCTCTCCCTCTCCCTCTCCCTCCGTCTGTCTGTCACCCTCTGTCACCTCAGCCCAGCTTCCTGGGCACACACACTTTGCAGGTCTTTCAAAGGCCATTGGCTTGTTCATGTAGCTTTGTTTAGAATCTCCCGGCCCCCATTGGGCAGAGTGTCTCTGAGTCTGCGCTGCCGCGGCGGTGTGTGCTGACACTCTTTCACAGTGAGGCCTCTTCATTAGCTGCTGTTATGTGCAAATTGGGCCTTCATACCCATGTCATACTGCGACGCGGCCACCATTTGCAGGCGACACAGTACAGTGTCGGGACACACTGTTTGTATAGCTCTGCCCTAGGCCATATGGGCTGAGGGCATTGGTGTCTGCTTCTGAGTTGCACAATGTTTTTTTGGAGGCCCACCCTCCTGGCATCACGGACATCCTGTTTTGTGTTGGTGTTTTGTGTGGCCTGCGACTTGGCATGGCCTTGCTTGGTGCATGGGGCATGGAGCCGCTAGTGGCATGTGCGTGTGATTGTGTCCGGTGATGGCTTTGGGGTAGTTGCGTGCATTATTGGGAGTTGGGTTGTTGATGCGGTTCCCCCCATGTGAGGTGAGTTATTTGTGTACTCACCAGGCTCGGCGACTCCTTCTACTCCGTGTACTCCCACCGGCGGCAGCGTGCGGATCACCTTCTCCTCCTAGGGATGGTAGTGTACCGGTCTGCGGGGCGGGCCACCTCCAGTGATGTTCCCCTGGTTATATTCGTCAGTCATTTTGCGGCGGACCGTCTTCCGCAGATCGTACCACCTGGCTTGGCATTCATGCCTGGTCCTTCTGATGGGCGCAACAGCATTCACCCTCTCGACGATCCTCTGCCACATGGCTGATTTTGCTGATACGCTGGTCTGTCTGACCAATGTTCCAAAGAGCTGTGGCTCGACTCTGATGATTTCGTTGAAAAGGATCTCCAGCTCCGCTGTTGTGAACTTTGGATTCTTGTCTGTGGGCATGGTGTGGGGTGTGGGTGTGGATGGTTGTGGGTGTGTGTGTGTGGTTGTGAAGGTGTGTGTGTGAATGTGATGAGGGGGTGTTTGTGAAGGTGGTTGTGTGAAGGTGTGCAAGTGTAAGGTGTAGTCAAGGTTCAAGTATGGTGCTCTGGGATGTCTGTGGGGTCTGGCAGCAGTGGGTCTGTTGCAAAGGCTCATGGTTTGTGTGTGTGGGCCCTTTTTATTGGTCCATTTGTGGGTGTGGCTGTGTTTGAACTTTGGGTGGGTGTGTTATAAGGAGTGGTTGTGTTTTGGGCCTCTGTTTACCTGTTTGGCTGTTGCAGGTCAGTGTATTGGATGTATTTGGGCTTGTTGGACGTGTTTTGTGGTGTTGTGCGATTCAAATTGACTCTCCTTGTGGTGTTTTGCAGTGTCCTGGTTCAGTACGTGTGTTTTTCGCGCCTGTAAGGTGCGTACATCGGCCATGTTGTTGTACAGTGCTCACATTTGCTATGGCTTGGTACGACTCGTACATGCGCGATGCTGGGTGAGGGTGCTGGTGTAGGGGCCTGGGGTAGGGTGCGTACAGGCACGGGCAGGGTGTAGGGGCCTGGGGGTACATGCCGTACATACGGGAAACAAGGGTACGGCGTGTACATACGGGGGGGCTGGGGGTACGGCGCATACATACGGGGTGCTGAGGGTACGGTGTGTACCCCCACCCCCGTATGGACGGTGCATACCCCCTCCTCCGTATGGACGGTGCGTACCCCCAGCCCCGTATGTAAGCACCGTCCCCCAGCACATACCCCCAGCCCCCCGTATGTATGCGCCGTACCCCCAGCCCCCCGTATGTACGCGTTGTACCCACAGCCCCCCGTATGGACAGTGCGTACCCCCACCCTCCCTATGGACGGTGCGTACCCCCACCCCCCCTATGGACGATGCGTACCCCCACCCCATAGGTATGGAGCGTACTCCCACCCCCGTAGGTACAGTGCGGACCCCCAGCGCTACGCGCTGGGGGTCCGCACCGTACATACGGGGGTGGGGGTACGCACCGTACCTATGGGGGTGGGGGTACGCTCCGTACCTACGGGGTGGGGTGGGGGTACGCTCCGTACCTACATGGGGTGGGGGTACGCTCCGTACCTACGGGGTGGGGGTACGCTCCGTGCCTACGGTGGTGGGGTGGGGGTACGGCATGTACATGGGTGGGGATGGGGGTATGGCGCATACTTGGGGGGGTGGGCTGGGGGGGTGGTTCGGTGCATATGCGGGCACATGTTTGGACGTCTCCATGGTTGCTATGGGAGTTCGCTCCGTACGGTGTTTTTTCCATACGGTTGTGCATTCGGACGGACGGGACGGATCGTACTTGCGCGCTCGGACTTCAGTTTACCGAATCGTACGTAAAACTGTCCGGGGACGTGTCGGACACTTTTTCCGATCCGAGGACGTGTCGGGGAATTTTCCCAATGTGATTCATATGGATTTTTTAACATACGAATCGTACTTGCCAGTTTGAACGGGACTTGTACGATTCGTACGTAAAATAATCCGGATACAATTCGTACGGGGAATATTTTTACCGGATCGGAATCAGCACCAAAATATGTGTAAAAAATAAAATGTTTGTATGTCAAGAATATTATGATAAATGGATGGTTCATTAACAAGGGTATATATATATATACAATCTACTCCTCAAAAACATCTATTGCACTATGAAAGCTTCATCATTAAACTTCTAAAAGACAATCTTCAAATTTCTCAATTCATGAGACTGAACAGAATAGTTTAAAAAGAAACAATATTTAAAAAATAAATAAATGGTATTGCAAAAATGTAGTTTATCAATGCATGCCAAGAAGAAAATCAAACAACCACTATATAAAATATTTTAAATGAATACAAAACATTGCTTAAAAGTAGGCAAAATCTGTTGGGAAAGCTCCAACATGTGTTTCATTATTGCATCCCAGTGTAAAAATAATCCAAAAATGACCTTAATAAATTGGAAACTTATTGAAAACAGAACTGATGATGATTTTCTCTCAAAAACCAGGTTACAACAAAACCTAGGGCATAAGCATCCAGTCTAAAGTAAACTTAGGGAGTGTACAGAGAGTAGCAAAATAGGAACAGATTTCAGTGTCTCCATAGTTTGAATTATAAAAAGCATTGTAATAATATCATTAAAAGTACTATTTTGTTCGTCCTTGCACTGGAATAAAGATGTTTTATGAGAGTTTTTATATATGTGGGTCAGATTGTTCTATATATAGTACTTTCCTCAGAGAAAGACTTAAACAACTGAGCAGAAGTGGAAGGTTATTCCATCAACATCTGTTAACATATTTTGACTGATTAAAACAGACTTCAGTGTCCAGCAAAGAAGTCACTGCAGTAACAATTTAAATACTCATTTTTCCTATTTTTGTATGATTGGCTACGTGGATTATTCAAAGGGCTCACACATCCTTATGGGAGGTTTTTGAGAAGAAAGGTCTAGATAGGACCTCTAATGGAGGTCTTTTAGTTGTGTGTGTGAGTGAGAGAATTCTGAAATTGAGAATTTCTCTACTTTTTGTTTTTGGAACTCTTGGTTTTTAGATCTCCATTATAAGTTTCTATGACAGAGTCTTACGCACTGTAAGCATCTTCTTAAGTAGACGTAAGCTATGACCAAAGGTTCCCACCTTAAGATAGGGTCTGCTTCTCTGCAGCTGAACTAAGAGGCTTGGAACTGTTTACATGTGCCTATAGGTGTGCATATGTGTGCAGAAGGAGTGAGAAAAGCGGCTGTCTGACTAAAGTTGGTGTCTGCACACATCCTGCACTATCTTCAATGGCACTCATTGCTGTTGTCTTTTTTGGTGCCTTAATTGTTAATCTGTAGTGTTTTAAGTTTGTTTACACTATGGGTTAAAACAAAGTCATTTTCACGAACTAATTGGCACAATGTAGAAAAGCAGATAACACACTTTTTTCTGCATTTGTCTGGTACATGGATGTGTATTCAGCAACATTTTTACCCTGCAAGCATCTTCTTATGAATGTTTAATGTGCAATATGTTGGAGCATAACTTTACGTCATTCAGGTTTGATGTATACAAATGATTTACTCTGTAGGCCAGCTAGCAGTTCAAATCCTCCCCCTAAACAGCAGCCACATTTAGTAATATTAGCCTTCCCCGGGGAGGGGAAGGGCTAGGGAAGAAATCTGCATAAGTTGATTAGCTGCTTATCTCTCTCTGAAAAGCCTGCACATGTTATTCTCACAGAGACAGAGGTAGCACAGGCAGAACTCTGACACTAGTCATCCCAGGGGTTTTCTTTACTTTTACAAAAAACAGCGTGGCCTGGAGCATTCTGGCTCAAAAGAGAGCTCTTTCATACATTTTGTTGAAATCAGTTTCTTGAAAATTCCCAGAATGTGATGCAGAGGGTAAGTCAGTGGGTAGGCTGCTTCTCAGAAATGTGAGTTAGGGGTGGTGGCGTGTTGTGCTATCTCTATATTAGGTGGGATAAAACTCCCACCTACACTTTAAAGCTCCTACACAAGGGAAAAGAGTTTAATAAAAGTGGGAAAACTTAAAAAGAATGACGATCAGCTTGCTTTTGAACTCCTGTCAGGATTGTAAAGACTCTGTTGGACTCCAGAGGCAATGACTTCCAAACTCATCAGAGCCAGTGTTATCAACATTGTATCTGCCACTCACATGCAGCACTAGAGAAGCCCACAGAGAGCATCCTGAGACTTAGGGGCATCTGGTGCAGCCTCTGGTCCTAGGTGGGATACTTCTTTCTACTCAGTGAAGACTGTGCACATTGAGTAACATGACAGCACCGTCACACCTTTTTTCTTCACCTTCCCTTGTAGGTGATTGGGACAAATACAATATTGCCTTTCCTGATAGATATCCCATCACTCCAGTGTCCTCAGTTAAGGCCAAAATAAAACACAAGGGCATGACTTGATTAGACATATTAGGATCTGGAAGGGGCAAGATACAGAAAACAGCCAGAAGCAAAAGAAAGCCTGCAAGTTAAACAACATTAGATGCTTCACTCAGCACACAACACCACCTTTCACAACAATCACACACAGACTCAAACTACACTAGCACTCACTCCATACATGCACAGCACATAGATCAAAATATATACCCATTCCATGCACTGCCACACAGCCACAAACGTACAAAACACACTCTAGTCACCAGCACATCAATGCATACTAAATGGTACTCCATGATGCTGGAATCATATACCTCTTCATAAAGTGTACCTTGAGGTACTATGTTATTGCTGACATTTGGTCTATCTTCTTCATACATTCCAGATATCCTTGTACTACAGCTACCATCATTCAGATAGGTTACTCATAATGGAAGTAGGCCTTGTCATCATCTACAAGTCCTCTTGGTCTTGTATCTTGGGATAACAAACTTCATTCAATTTCAAGGAGTCCCATATGTGTTGCCTCACACATTCCCAGCAACTACCTATCCCACCTTTTACTTCTTCTAAGGCATTCTACGAAAGATTAAAAATGATAAACACATTTGTGGACCTCATAATCATATTGTCCATCCATGACAACCACTCCATCCTCCATGATGGATTGAACCTCGCAGACAGCACAATGTCAATAACAGACACCAGTTGTGCATATATCCCAAAAAACTCCTATTAAAAGATACCAAACCCAGCTTGTCTTCTTGCCTTCATGTACAATCTAAAGCAAACCCCTGAGATTGAACCAATACTATTGTGATACCCATCACATTGCTTCACATTCAACATGCAGATTATGGTATAACAATACACAATGGCAGACCTTCAGAATCATGAAGAACTTTCATTTCAAAATTCCGTGGCTCTCTTTTAACATTTGCCCCATTGCCATCCAACAAAAGTGGAAGTGAATATTATTATCATTAGCTTTAGCTCATTCATGGAGAATCAGATAAACATCCATATACCAACAAGAACATACAAGAGCAATCCTATGTCATGGGTGCCCACGTACTCCAGAGACCTCGCTAAAAGCAAACACAAAATCAAAACACAAGAGATAAAATGGAGGAACAGTAGTGTTCCCAACACCCCCAGTTTGCTAAAGTAAATTCACCAACTTATTACATTAACCAAAACTAAATATTACTACAAAGTCATCATTGAAGCAGCCACCAGTAGCAGAAAGTTCCTCAATACAGCCAAGGTTTGCAACAAATACTTTCCCTAACCTTCAATCCCGCACTTCTAAAAGAGCACCACAGCCAACTTCTTCTTCAATTAAAAAATGCAAAAGGTTTGACAGTCCATCCAATGCAACTGCCATGTCTTTCTCCCATCAAGTACCCCTCCGTGCAATATCCCACAATGTTCATCCTTCAACCTCGATTTTCTAAATGTCTTCCCCAACATCCTGAACTTCATCAATGTCACCTCTTACATAAATTAAGTTGTACCCTTGTCTTTCATCAAAGGATTAACTGCAGAAGCTCTCTCGCCCCTACTCACCATTATTCCTCTTTCACATACGACAATTAATCGGTAGCCCTCAATGCCAAGTTAGATCCTCCATATACAGAAAGAGCCAACACTAGATTCTGATAACCTAGTCAATTATCAGCACTATTTGTTCATCATCTGAAAGATCATTAAAAATCAGTCCATACACAACCACAAGAGGACATGCACACGACCTATGGAATACATGGCTACCAATAAAGCACAGCTGAAGATGACCCCCTGGTCATCATTGGCAATGCCCTCCATTGGTTCTCCTCCCACATATCAAACTGATATCAGTTATACACACAGGTACGTACAGACTACAGGAACTCCCACAATGCAGGGATCCATCCTTTGACCTTTACCTTCTAAGTGGAGCCCCTTGAAACTCTCCTCACTGACAATGTCAAAATACACCAATATGAGGGCATTGAATAACTGGATGAACACCCCCTACCTATAAGGAGTGCCTCAATCCTCTTTCAGTTCATGAAAGATCTGAAGACACTTTTCTTCAACAAACACTATATCTCAATGTTACAGACTACTACCCCCTCATCTCTTAGAAACTCTAGAACACCATGGGACATACCACTTGTACCTTTACATTTAACTTTATTCAGTGCTCCGCTTCCTTTGGCTAAGTTTGCACTACCAAATACCAAGCAAATACATACATAAATACATACACTCTGGCAAACATTTTGACCCTTCTATTGTTGTTTAGCTGGAAACGATTGTGAAGACAAAATGTCACACACTTAAAACATGTTTAATAATTTATAATATGCTTTCTTTAAAATGCTTAATGAAAACACAGTAAATTCAGAGAGTTACCGGTTTGTTCTCTTAAGCTCTTAAACTGTGGCAAAAGAGTGAGTGAACTAGAGAATGTATTTATGTGAGTGTGCATCGGAATGAATGCAGAAATCTTTCAATATTATGCTGGAGGTTCTTTCTTTCCCAGTTTATGCAAAAAGTATAAAACAGCGCTAGACTACAGAGAGTTTCTCAGTGGAGACATGCACATATTTTTGTATCATACTCACCTCTTTGATAGGAAACTGTAGAGCTCCATAATCAGGTCCTATATTTTTCCAGAATATTAGATTACTGCATACACATACTAAACCAAATGCTATTATCGGAATATTTTGTTGTACATGAGACAAGCCTACAGGTGCCACTCATGAAAAACATTTCCTTTGGTAATGCTCACTTTTTGCCAAGATGTCTGCCACAGATGTTTGTGAATCTGCATGGCCTTCCCTAAATGCATTTGTTAGACCTGGCATCCTTTGCATGGTTTTCCCACTAACATTTTATGTCTTACCTTCTGTTTTGCTAACATCAATTTTTGCTGGCTTTAGGACTCTACACGCTTTACAACTGCTAACAAGTGCTAAAGTGCTTGTGCTCCCTCCATAATACATATTAGGTTGGCTTATACCCAATTGGAATATTTATTTTACTTTTATGTTCCTAGTAAATTAGCATTACCTGTGCCCAGTGCCTGTACGATAAATGCTACTAGGTGGCCTGCAGCACTGACTGTGCTACCCACTTAAGTAGCACTTTCAACATGCCTCTGGTCTGCAATTGCAGTCTGTGTGTGTTCAGTTTTAAACTGCCATTTTGACCTGGAAAAGTAAGCCATATGTAGAGGCTAGGTGATAGGATGCACTCAGTTTTTAACTGTGTAATCTAGTTTTTGGCCTCTGCTCAATGGTAAAGATTTAGCGTGCTCGCTTGACACGTGCTCTGTCCTCCTAGCACAAAACGTTGACAATAAAGGCAGGTAGGTAGTCACCACCCAGACTCAAGTCACTACATCTATGATTACATTCAATTTCAGGAATCCAACATTCAGAAACCACATTTAACCATTTGATCCATTATAACCCATATTTATTCCAAGAATACTTTGATGTACAAAAGCAGTGTAATCCACACTTTTGATGCTTTAGGAATGCCCATCCAGGCCTTATCCTACAGCATGTCAGAATTCACATTGCTTCTTTGGAAACCGTGCATATGCATCCCCAATGCATTTCGGGCTGATAAATCCTTCATCAGGGGTCTGCAATATGAACAAAGCCCATCAGTTGACAGAATTCATCATAAATATGCATATAAACATAAATACACCATTTGATTAACTTATGGTGATCTTGTGCCCTGCAGTGCAATGTGCTCTGTGTTTAAACTCATCCTTATATGTAAACCATTTACTGTGGCTTCCCTATTAAAAAACAACAATGTTATATGCTCACTTACAACTAAAATAATTTGTCCCATATTTAAGCTCATACAAAACCTCATTGTGTGCCTCGCTCTTACCAAAAACAATTACAATTGACTCACCCTGCTGTTCATGTACGATTAGAATCTCTAATATTCGCGCCGGAACCTGCAGCATCACTGTTTGTTACTAACTCCCACACAAGTTGCTCTTAACTTAATGTGGTCTTTTGCCAGGCCCAAACCTTCTCTTTTAGTACATATGAGTCACCCTTAAGGTGGGCCCTGGTCCCTACCGAGGGCAGGGTGCAATGTATTTAAAAAGTGGGACATGTGCAGTTAAGTTTTAGCTGCCCTGGTATTGAAAAACTCTTGCATTCCTTTTCATTATTGCAAGGCCTACCTCTCCCTTAGGATAACATCAAAGATACCTTATTACATTTTATAAGTATGATTTCCAAATGGGGAAAGGTAACCAGTTCATGTCTGGTGTCTCTGGAATAGTACCAGCATGTGTTCGCTATACCAAATGTAACTCTGCAAAACCTTTATCCGTGTGAGTTGGTTCTCATTATGCATTGGACTCACAACTTTAAGCATTATTTTATGTGTAGCACATTTAAAATTGAAAAACAAGTAAAAGTGGATAATAACCTCACATGTACAGACACATATTAGTCAAGGGAATATATATAACTCAAGGTCAACAAGCAATTTATAAGTTAGAGCTGGCTCCTGATTGCACCGTTGCATTTAGGATTCTAATGGATTCTGTTGATAAACTAAAGTGTATTTTGAAGACACTGGCAAATTAACTAAAACAAAAAAAAAACATGGCATCTGGGGAAAGAAAAATCATGGAAATTCAATCATATTAATGAATTTGCAAACATTTCACTCAGTCCCAAGCATGAACAGACCATCAGGCTGCTAGAATAATTACTCAGGGTCAGTAAATCTCAAAATTCAGAAGCCTGCCTTTGCTGGGTACTCTAAGCTTATAAATTGTACTTAGATTGAAGCCATCTTTATTGAAAAAATGCAAGAATTACTTAGAAACAGATTCACTTGATTCCATTAACAATAAATTCATTGTCTACTTGAATGAGCAAAGTGAAAATTTATCACATAGAATAAATAAAACAGCTTGGCGTGGTTGCCATTAATGCATGTGATCAAAGTGTTACATTTGCAAAGCAGAGAGAAAAATAATAGAAGAGAGCCTCGACTCCATGGTGTGGTTTCCTCCTAACATTTTGCATTCTGACCTCCTGTTTAGCTGACTTTGTTTTTGCTGGCCTCAGGACCCAGGAAGCTTTGCCACTCTTAACCAGTGCTAAAGTACTTGTGCTCTCTGCTCAATACATGGTAACATTGATGTATAGCCAATTTGCCTATTTAACTTACTTATTAGTCCCTAGTAAAGTGGCACTACCTGTACCCAGGGCATGCAAATTAAATGCCACTACTGGGCCTACATCTCTGGTTGTGCCACCTACTTAAGTAGCACCTTAAACATGTTGCAGGCCTCACATTGAAAAGCCTGAGTGTTCAGTTTAAACTGTCATTCAACCTGGCAATGTAAACCTTTTGCCAGGGTCAAACCATCCTTTTAATACATGTAAGTTCCCCCGGTGCTCACACCGGGGAAGTTGGGGAGGCTTTCCCACACTTGAACACCAGTTTCCTCAGTGGGTGCCACACAAGGCTTACTGCAGTCGCGCTTAGTTTTTGCAGCGGAGGTTTGTTGGAGTCATTGCCGTGATGTCGGGGAGGTTTCCACCTTGCAGTACTTGTTTGGAATATTAGTTATCTGAGAGGGAGCCGTAAAGGGGCTGACCGCGTTCCTTCTTTGAGCTTGCAGTGTAGGCTTAACATTTTAACACACACAGCGATTTCTCAGCCGGTGACTGGCCCCGGATTGTGTAGTCTGGAGATTCCCCTGAAGAAGGGCTTTTGTTTATGGCTTAAATGGATTGGGACTTGTGTTAAATATGCGGGAACTGCATGATTCTCATCTAAATTCATGTGGGATGGTTTTCCCATTAAGCCCCTGCGTTCGTATTATAAAGTACGAAGGAGTTAAACTCAGCGTTTCAGGGATGATTTACTGATGGATTTCCGCATTTTGAAATGCTGTTTTTGTTCTGAGTTTTGTATGCACATTGTTTAAACCAGCTTACTATTAGCATATAAATTGGAAGACATTCTTTGAGTGCACAACAGTAGTGCACCTTGTGTCTAGGGCACAGGCCCAAATTTTCCTCAACTTTTAGAGAGTTGGCATTTCCTTGCCTTAGCCATTTGGTGCCTGCAGCCTGTCTCTATGTCACATGACTCAGTGTGGGTGACAGTTGGGCTTTGTTTATTCCTCCTAGACAGCCACATACAATGAGAAGCTTAGGTGTGCTTGCTTGGGCCATCACTGGCAGGAAGGAGTAATGGAAGTGGACCCAGCCCCACATACACTTGAACAGGCTTTGTCCTGCCTCCACCCAAAAGGTTGCCTACCTCCTGTAGTTAATCTGGAGCCAAGCCTAGGAAGGCATGGCACCTGTGCACTTCAAATGCATGGCTCTAGAAGCTTCTCCCACTTCAAAGGCACAAAATGGTATAAATACTGTACCTCAGACACCACCAATTTAGAACACTTCTGGACCTGTAGATACTCTGCCTGAAAGAAGGACTGCTGTGTTGCTGAAAGGACTGATACTCTGCTGGAGTGATTTTCTGAATGACTGCTACCCTGATGTGCTGACCTGCTGCCTGCTACTTGCTTGCCTGCATGAGGACAGAAACCAGAGTTACTCCAAGGGCTAACCAGCTGCCCTTCTGGGTTGAAGCCTCAGGGACACAACAGCCTTCCAACAACCTTGCACCTAAACCTGGATTCTAGCATCTGTGAATCTAACCTGCAAAGTGGTGCTACCCCAGTCCTGGACCATTGGAAGTAGGTGTATGGTGCTCTGCCAGCCTCTGTGGATCCTGCAGAAATGATGCATCTCCTGAGCTGCGTAGCACAAACCCAAGCAAAACCGCTGCATCGCAGCTGCTGTGTGGATTGGTCTAGTTGCAAAGACCTGCATCACAGCTTTTAGGAACCGACATGTTGCCCAGACTAGGCAATGTAACCTTGATTCCGGACTTCGCATCGCAAGCCCCATTGAGAGGATCCTCGATGACGATACAGGCCCTCACATCACAGCCTAGCTTTATCTCAGAACAGACGCATCGCTTCGGCTACTCAACGCATCTTTGACAGAGAACCTTGCAACGCTCAACAAATCAAGATTTAAGGTACTTTATTCCACATGCCTAACTGGGTCCTTGTTGCCGGCTCACATTTCATTGTGGTTGTCTTGAGCTTGTGACTTCATTCTGGTCCAGCACGACCAGATAACAGCTGTTAGCTATTTGTGCTTTTTGGGAGCTATTTTCACTAAAATCTTTAACATTGCTTATCTTGGGTTCCACTGATTGGATTGTTGTCATTTTGCTCTTGTTTTATGTATTAAAAGAATTTCTATTTTTCTAACTTGGTGTGGAATCATTTTTGTTTGGTGTGTTCAATCTATCACTGTTTGAAGTGTTGCACAAATACTTTACACATTACCTCTAAGTTAAGCCTGACTGCTCTGTGCCAAGTTACCAGAGGGTTGAGCACAGGTTAATTTAGGATTAACTTGTGCCTCACCCTGACAAGAACTGCGGTTTCTCACAGCATTATCATGCTTTATGAAAACCTATTTAAAAATGATCCTGTAGATGTGAGAACATGCATGGCGGCTATCTATGAATGAATTTTGCTATAAGAAAAAGAAAATTCATACAAAAATAGCCTCATCTCAGAGGAGCTGCATGTTGACCATCTTTGACTGGTAAAAAAACATTTTAGGACGGATGCTTGCTGATACAGTGCTGGTGGTGATAAGAGCACAACGGGCTGGGGTGGCAAATAGATGCTGCAGGGAGTTGGAAGGGGTTTAATAAAGAAAGGGACTGTGCCATAAGGAGTGAATGGGATTAGATAGCGGTGCAGGTAACATAGAGTGTAAGGATATTACTATCCAAACAATGACAGTGAGTGCTGTGAGGGACAAACCAAAGAATAAGGAAGAAAGCCATTGAATCAGGAGCAGGTAAGTAAAATAGATAATAAAGCTATCTAGTCATGAGTAAAGGGCTGACCCAAGGACCACTTTATGTATTGGTTACTAAAGGTAGTTTACTGCAGATAGCTCAGTTAAGGAACACCTAAAATAAATGTAGCCACTGACAAAAGCAGGCCTCTGTTTAGAACTGAGAGGAAAACGATCCTTCTTTTCAGTCAAGCATATGTGTGCACAGTAAATACACATACCATCTGTTGCTGAGTTTGCAATGTGACGGATATACACTTTACTTTTGAAATCCTTGCATCAGAGCTGCAATGTTGCACTTGTGATGAACAGCAGTAGATAGAGTTAAGATTTAAATTCAAGGACCCAGTCAGTCTTCATATCTTGCAATTGGGTTTTAAAACCAAATGAGTCATCGATTTTCTGAGCTTGATAATAAAATGTCAGAAGAAGACTAATAAATTTGTGTTGGCCTGACAAATAATGAATTTTTTCATGATGGCATGCTAAAATTATTCAGAAATTCAAAGGAGAAATATTAAAGTACATTTCAGTGCTCAGATACAAAATATAATGCTCTAGTTTCCTGTCACCAAGGTCTAACTTAAAGTACCTTAATATTGTTCTATCTATATGTAACTATCACTCTTCTACCTAGGGAGAAGAGAAAATGTTTTAAGGGTAATTTCGGAATGTGCTTTGCAAATATCTTAACCGTACAAAATAAGCCCTCCATGTTAGCCAGTTTGACTCAAGTCAGTACTTTCCAAAGTTTAATATATTTTAGCACAGTTGCTATGTGTTCCACATGGTAAAATCTGTCGTTTCATATAATTTCATGGGGATAGCTGACACAGATCTCTTCTACATATGGTGCTTACCATAACCCATGCTAAGGTCAATTTCCATTATTTTTCATCACATCAAGGTATGTTGTTTTTCATCAAATTCTTTAAATAAGTGAGCGTTAGTTTCATCCCAGATATACACAATACTGAATTGGTAGCACATCCCCTACTGGAGTATAGCAGGACTCAAGAATCACCATCAACTACTTTCAATAGGTAAACTGAACAAGCAAACTGACATCATCATAGGGGGCCCGTGGTATAGTATCACAAGCAGTAGTTTAATTATGAGTATAAACGGAAGTAACAGAGAATACTAGTAAATACTGCTGCCCTTCCTTGCCACAGTCCTTGTTTCTGTGACGGATTGTCAAAGTAGCAAGTATTGACCAATCAGCAAAAGAGAAAAAACTACCAATAGATTCATTGATAAGTTAAAACACACTTACTTAATTGCAATAACATATGTATTAGGATCCTCTGGGGAAAAAAACAGAATTAAAGAAAAACTATTTTCTTTTGTACCCCCAGCAGCAGCCTGTAATGTTGTTTGAATGTATATGGGGTAGAGTGCAATGGTGCATCAGCAAAGCATCTTGTCAATCAGCCGAACAGCCCCATGATTACTGCAAGCCTGCGAGATATCTAGAGGAGCGATCTCACCCGGATCATCAGCTCCAAGTATATAACCCCATAATACAATAGTTCAAAAGATATCTTACCTTGTCAAGATGCAAATACATCAATAAACATTACTGAAATCTCCTACTCTATCTACATTCATAAATAACTACATTATGAGGTAAAATAGATGGACAATGGCCTCATTCGCAATGAAACTAGGAAATGATAGCGGACTACACAGCCCGAGCTCATCCATCTGTCTAGTGCAAGTAATGAGTAGTATGTAAAGCGATTTATTTGTTAGACAATCTGCTGAAAATATAACCGAATGATGTTCCGCTTCTCCTGTCGCACCAATGAGAGATTAATAAAGGTGTACTTTCCAATTAAGCAATAGATCAAATCTATGCCGGGGCCCAAAAAGAACAATGAAATACTTGCCATATTTTCCACCATCAGAATAGACGTATAACCTAACCAAATTGTGGTTACAAAATACACCAGATGCTGACACGAGAGACAACCTATTAATGAGAAAGGCTCATGCCACATTGAAAGCAAACCCTTTCATGCACCCCATGGTGCATACCTATCCTTATGTCTGGTACAATCGGCCAGATTTGCGAGTCTATGAAATGAATGGATGTTAATCACATTGGACCATAGACACCCTTAAAAGAGCCTTGATGGCTTCTCAAGTTCTGCGATCAGAAGTGAATGTGGTCTTTCACCATCAGATGAAGAATAAAGATCAATAGTGGCTGTACTAAAAAGATACATCCAACATCAGTGGGCACAGATTCGGAGACATTCACTAAAAGAACATAGGTTTTTTCAGACTGGATATTACACAGCACATTTAGTATCATTGCAATTACAAAAAATGTGTAGAAAAAGCATTAATGCCAGGCTTGAATAAACACCTAGAACACATTGATCAACTTCACACAAAAATTGCAACATAACACTGTCTGATGAAGATAAGTCCCTAGAAGTGCACTAAAACTTGAGTATGGGACTAAGCTCAGCCATGTCAATCCTGAACAGATCACTAGAACTAGGAGAGAATATAGCACATGTACTAGTATCAGAGACTTAAGATTAATCCCTGCCCAGGAACATATCTGAACTGGAACGCAACAACTGACATTAAGTTCCTCCTTGTGTATTTATGTAGATTTTTAAACAGGCAGGAGAAGAAAAGAGAAAGCACTTAACAAGTCTTGTTAAATTGCTCACAACTCCCCCCATTAGAGAAGTGTACTGCCTCCAGAGGCAACGACGATTTCTGATCAATTTTTCCCTCTGATGAGCCCACAAAGCTGTTTAGATTAGCATCCTTCAGAATTAATAGCGGTGTTGTAAGGACCAATGAACCTCCTTTCAGAATGTTTTTGAAAGAGGAACTGGTCAGTTCCACTCAAATACTCCTGATACCAAAACTGGCAAATATATTCCTGAACAGACAAGGTCAGTAAACCAGAAAATATTTCAAGTCAGATTTCCAGATGGAGAAGTCTGCCCACTAACCACACAGGTGCCAGTTAATTTAAATTTGAAAGCCTGCTCGATCTAGAATTGGACTTCTGACCTACATTTGGGACTTCTGACCTACATTTTTCCTGTCCGGGTCCCTGGTGGTTCTGGGCAGGGAAAGTAATCAATGGCCCACAGGTTCAAGGACAAAAAAGTCCCAATGCAAGAAAGCCATGTTCTTATTTTTTTCATCGGCAAAACTCCACATTGGGTTTAGGGAATTGTCTCTACGAAAAAACAATAATGCCCAGCCATCCACTAGGATAACAGAACCGTACAGTTTAAAAACTTCTAAAAAAAGTTATCTGGTCGTGCTGGTGGACAAACTGGTTCCAACATGTGTAGGAGGTTGTCGGCTACAAAGATGCAAGAACCTCTACTGCACCAGCAGGCATATAGGCTGCCATCCCAGTTATAAATAATCCCCAAGATGATGTATCACCTTCAACAGTGAGTACCTTGTGTAACAATGGAGCATAAGTGGTTATAAATCATCAGATTGTAGAACAGCTAGAAACTCATGCAGTTTTATTCACTGCATCAGCATATTTACACCCTCTTCTTATTAGCACAGTTACACTCCCTTCAGATGTTCCCTTTATAAGGTTTGACTTGGCTTCTACTTAAGGAGGTCCCAGTGAGAGGAGGTTTGGTATAATGTGGAAGAGGTGTGGCGCCACGGCCAGGGTGACTGACTCTGGAATCTGGGGATCATTGTTCGATCCCCAGCGCCGGTGGCAGATTAGCCTAGCACCATGTGACTCTAGGCAATAGCTTGCTTAACCTTCCCGACAGCCCCCAGTGCCTAGAGACCCTTACGGGTGATTGTTCGCGCTTTACAAATGTGGATTATTATTATAATCCCTTTGAGACTATCCAACTTCCCTTTCAGGTTTGCATAGCATGTCTCAATTTCTTCCTCGATCATACACGTTGTCTACCCCTGAACACTCTTGGTTTTCTCCTTTAAATGAGGAAAGAGCATGAGCTGGCAAGAGGGACATAGTCCATTGTTTGTGTAAGGGGATATTCCAGTAGGAGGAGCTTCAGGTGTTGAAGAAAAGGGACAATGTTTCTGCATACAGGAGCGCCAGGATACCCGTGGGGTGACAGTAGCGCTATATAAGAATCAATACAATACAATACATACTGAGGCAAGGCACACCGGGAAATAACAATTAACATTTTAATAACTTGTTTTTATATGGTGCTTCATATTATGTCTCTTATTTCTCAATACAGTAAGAACACAAATGCAATTGATTTAGCGAATCAATAGTACAATCATAGAGCATACCAGACAGACCAGATAAGCCTCTATAACTAAG
Organism: Triturus cristatus; assembly: GCF_964204655.1. Classification (NCBI taxonomy): domain Eukaryota; kingdom Metazoa; phylum Chordata; class Amphibia; order Caudata; family Salamandridae; genus Triturus; species Triturus cristatus. The sequence goes on from NC_140584.1 coordinate 225,611,468, forward strand.
AGGACCAATTAATTATCTGGAACAATGCTTTCTACTAAAGTAAACAAGGGTTTGTCTATTCTCTCATGCCAGTGTTTGATTTGAGGCATCTGTTTTCAGTAGAAACAATTTGCCCTGTATAGATTTACTATAGTAGGCTCCGGCACAGTGTGATTTTAAGATCCAGATATGGCACCAGTATCTGATACAAGAATCACGCTCTGCCAAATGGCTGTCAAAGAAAATGGTGCCCCACCTCAAAGGCAACATTTAAAAATCTATGCTGCCAGTGGGTGGCACAAATGGGTCTTTTTCAATTGCAATATCAAGGTAGAAAAGTGAGGGCAGAGATGTTAGAAGTAAACAAGCATTTCCCCAAACAGGTTTCGTCTGACCTCTATTAGTAAAGTAAATGTAGGAAATTGTTAATCACAGACTTTTTCTCAAAAACTCTTTTTATTAGAACATTGCTAATCATGCATTGTGTATCAGTGAGGAACACAACTATAGAGTAATGGTTTCACAGTAAGGCTTTACAATTCTGTGAGAAGGCGGTTCTGACCATCTGAGCCACCCGGATTGTCTGCTTTTTGAACACCTGATTTTTGAGCTTTTACTGTGGGGAGAGCCTCATTAGCTGGGACTCATCCACAGTAAACTCATGATAAAATAGACTGCATGTGGGTTCAGCCGGTTTCTGCCTTGTGAGATAAGGCCGCTGCGCTGCAACCAGTGTATGGAGCACTGGTTTGGTTACATGTGGACAAGTACGCACATGTGTGTGCACCCTTGTAAGGGCTGTGCGGGGGAGACTCCTGTTGTGTGCAGCCCAGGAGCTGGGCACAGATAGAATGGTGTGGAAGGGACAATAAAGAGCTGGGTGTGACACGGAATAGGCCTTATAATGTGGGGTGACACATGTAAGGGATAGTCAGTGCACTTCTCTGTGTCACTGTATGGACACTCCATTATTCTCCTATGGAGAAAGAGACCACATGGGGTAGTTTCACTTCCCCAGGGCCTGCAAACTTCAGACATGCACCAAAATACAGTAAGTTGTGTGAAAAGAATCATTCTGCTATGTCCAAAGTCATATCTGTACTGCTTATGGGTCATCCAGAAATGAAATATTCCTCTGACTCAGCTAAGAACCAGAGCCCGTCTGTGACCCTGCCATGCTGGATTAATTACCTTCCTCCCCAAGCTGAAGCATCAGGGGCCTGGCCATTCACTGCAAGCATTCCCAAGGGTGAAGGTCTTCTCTCCAAGAGGGAGAGATGGGGTGAAGCTTCAGGCCATCAATCAACAGCTGTCACCCAGTGCCATGCACCAGGCCTGCTCCAGGCCTGGGCTGTGAAGTAAGCCAGTGGGGGGAGGAAGCTTTTCAGAGACCATGTGGCATGAGACTCCTGACGACACCATCTTGAAGTATCCCAGAGGCCTGTGCAAGAAGGAGGGATCAGGGGCAGAGAGGTGATGCATCACTACAGGAAAGGGCAGAAGTGCATTCCTGCCAGCCTCCTCCAATTTCTTTTAAAAGGTCTTGCGCAGGAAAAGGAGTTTTCCCTGGGGTGTGGTCTTACTGAGGAAGACTGGTGCTGGAGACTGGCGCCATGGGCAGTCGGAAGAAGGAACCCCCTGACTGACCCAGGACTCTGAAGAAGCAGTTGAGGAGCACTGTGGTGCCCCCGTGAAGAGAGCTTGGGGGCCTGGGACCCCATCTCTGGGCCCACCGAAGAAGAAGTCAGGGGGCACAGTCGCGCTCCCCTTGAAGGTGGGTGGGGGACCTTAACCCTGGGGCCTGGTGTTGGCGGAGAGGAAAGGGGAGTGCATCCACACTCCCCTGAAGCAAGAGGAAGCAGGGGAAGTGCTGTCGCACTTCCCTGGTGCGGGCAGACCAGAAAAAAGGTCCGGCTCCTATGGCAGCACTCGTGGATGATGGCCAGGGGGGTAGCAGGTGAGAGCAGCCAGGGGTGGGCTCCCCGAGCTGCTCTCCAACTCACCTGCACTCTTGATGCACAGGTGGGACTGGGCCCCAGGAGAAGCATAGAAGCATAGAAGCGGCGTGAGGCTGCCATCACAGGCAGTGCAACTCTCCCCGGGGCAGCGGGAGTGCTGCTGCTCAGATATTCACACACTGGGGAAGAGCGCCCCATAATGCCCTGCAGGTCATGGTTATACTGCAGTGAAAACCTGCTCGTTTTCAGCATGTGGTGACCCTAGGAAGATGGGGGTCATCCTCATTTGTTTGCAAAGGTGCAGGGCAGGGGGAGCTGCAGGAGCAACTCAGACTCCCCAGGACAAATGTGGAAAGTCCCCACACTAAATGAGTTAACGGAAATAACACCTCAACGGTGCAGCCATGTTTTTAAGCCTGCCTAATGCTGGAACTTTTGTTCTTCAGCTGGGAGATAATGTTTAGGACTACATTGAGTTTGAATATGGGTGACCATAGTGGAAACATCCCCTAGGGGTCGAAAGGTGCAATTGTACAGGATGTGCATTTACATAATGTTGTTCCTTTTGGGGACTGGAAGTCACATGCAATATGCCTGCTGCCTGGTTGTAATTGCATAGTCATGTGATTATAAATGTGATGCCTTTTTAGGGGCTTTGATAGCCATGCATTGTTCATATTACTAGATATAATAAGTACCTGTCATTCCAAGTGATGCTTACACATATATTCTTGCTACTGCATTAGTTGAAGAAGCCTGTCAGCCACTGTGATTTAAGTGTGTATACTTTATGGTCAGTATGATATGCTCTCAGTCTGGGTTATGTGTCACTATGGCAGGTGTTCCCATCATAAATGCTTGTTGAGATAATGTGATGGGCCTCCACTGCGGTGGTTCCAGTGGCAAGGGCCCTCACTCCAGGTTATGGTTAACCCGTTGCATTTGAGTGGTGGTACTAGACCCCCTCTTGTGGTAAGGGTGGGAATGTTTACGCAATGTCAAGAAGTATTTCCAACAGCTTATGTATATTTGTAAATTGATGCATAGTATTGAGTAGTGTGTGCAATACATTTGCTTTTCCATTTTATAAAGAAAAGTACAGACTGGACAATCAATTATTGAGTGTTATTTCTGCGCGCCTGTAAATGGCGATTAATAGCCCCTACCACCTCCCTTGAGTAAGCCTTAGACCGCTCTGCAACACTACCCTCTGAGGGTAAAGTGCTCCAATAGGGTATTTGGTTCCCAGCAAAGGTCAACTGTAGACCCATTTTTTGTGCAGGCCTCACAACTAATGCCTCATTTTCCAATAAATTGCAATAGTTGGGTCGGAATTCCGATGGCAATTGGTGCCTATACAGCACAGTGTTTGACAGAGAGCACTCATAACTACCAGAACAACAGGAGTACAACACCCTACACTGATACCTCCCTAACTTAGTCATGTATCAGTGCCCTTGAATTCTCACCAGGCCCCCCATACCTTCTCCCATTTTTGGGGGCAGCCATGGGTTCAGTAGACCACGTCTTCCACCTTTTGGCACCAGAAAAAGTTCACAATCCCTGATGAGAGCTGCAACTGTCTACTATTTGATAAACTGGTTTCTGGAATATTTAGTTGACTCACTCTTAGTAGCTCCCTGTATGAGCAATGTTTCCCTCAGAGTAGAGCATGTGTTTCTCATGCAACTCACCAAAATGAAACAATAAAGAAATATATGACTCGAACCAACTTAACTAAAATATGAGAAATTAAAAAGTAATAAGTAAAACAAAATACTTAAGTTAACTATAAGTGGTAAAATTCAGTGTTATTTTATTTCAGTGTTACTTTTTAAATAACATTTTCACCTAGCTACAACCTCACTTTAACCTTGGTTGTATTCAGTGAATATCTAGTTGTTTTTTTTTCAAGTAAAGTAAAATATTACACCACACCTAAATATGAGGTCACTTTAACCTTTGATTTTTCAGTGAATTTCTTTTTTTTTAACGTAACGTATGATTCAAATATCATACCTAACTATGCCGAACCCCAGCCATCGCCCATGCCCTGCACCCAGCCCCACACCACCAGTCAACTCCCTGCTGCACAGAATACAGCACACATGCAAAGAGGAAGTAAAGAAGAAGGAACAAGGACAAATAAAGATATTTCTCCTTGTTAACACAGCCTCGTGTAGGCATAACATTTTAGCGCAAACCTAGGTTTGCAAACCTTTGTAAATCTTGGGATGTGGCAAAATGTATGGATGGATGCACATGAACATCAATTCTCCACCCATTTAATTCATCCCTGATTCAAAGTAGCTCAAATCAGCACTATGCTCTCACTTGTGTTAGTTTTTTCTTACAAAGGCACGCTAATCGGGCTTTGTGTGGCTTTGTGAATACCTAAATTCATTTTGTGCCATTGCTGTGCCAAAGAAGTGGCCCACCTACAATGCAAAATGTTAGTAACCCAATGTAAATTTCCTTCAGTTTGGAAGGGACTTTGCAAATAGCTTTAGGGACCAGGGTTTAACTCCAAGAATAACCTTCATCTCCAACCTAGTCAATTGATCAATGTGATCCATGCATTGCCATAAAACTCTGCTGTGCCCTCCGTAAAATTCAAGCAAACATGCAGACCCTTGAGCCCAAGATAACAAACTGCTCCAGCAAATCCTTTGTAAAATTGGAGGAAGTGGGTGGCTGGTAACAGACATGGTATGTCCGACCACAGCCCTGTATATCAGACAGAAAGGGATTTACTCAATGTTCTTTAGAATACATGAGGCAATTCAGGTCTCAAGACTGACTGATAAGGGTGTCTATCTTATCTGGATTGTGCTTTATGAGTGTGATGCCAGGAAATTCTATTATTGTGAGGTTATGTGCTAAAGATGGATCACATAATGGTTATGCCACATATTTCTGACACTTTGGGAAAACCATAAATGGCATAGAAATGTATCTGAGCCTACTGACTGTTTCCAAGTCACACCCCTTGACCAAGGAAGAGAGAAATCAGTCTATGAGGTTGGATATGGGGATACATTTCATCTTATCCAGACGTTAAAAGGCACTGATGGCATCCCAGGAACTCCTGCACAACACAGGGGACACTTTTCATGCCAGATATGTGGTGCTGGAGAGAACACTGGATGACATATCATCAAGTATCATTGTGGTTGGGGGGTCAGTTCAAGTTTAGGAGCAAAGGACAGTTACAGCAAAAGGAGTTGATGGATACATATATTTTTTTTCAACATAGCCCTGTGACTTTAATATTAGCCCAGGATGACTGATTTGAAAAGCTGGAAAATGCTAAGAGTGCAAGGACTCCGAGATTAATCACCTAGCCGAGTTTGAGATTAAATACCCATGGGGTGGCAATTGGACCCTTTTTGAAGTTTGAAGCACTGCTCTGCTTTGAAGACCAGAACATGATATCACTATGGATTAGAACAAGGATAAAAATGAGGGTGAGAGAAGGGATATGCTGGAAAAATTGGCCGCGGCCCAATTTTTGTGGTTCTTCCGTAGGTACCTCATAATGAGGTTGTTCCGAGACAGACAACTAAATTGAAGGAATTTATGCATCTGGGGCACTGGACTTTACTCCTCAGTAGATTCCTAGATTGTCTACAGCAGCAAAGCTGAAGGTTCTTAAAACATGGGGAACAGCTTTGTGAATTAGCGGACAGAGGGTAGTGCACAAATCTGGAAAGGCTAACATGTTGTGCAAAAATGTTTGGTTTTCACTTAGAACTTTTCCGTGATATTCCAAATGAAAAAATTAGGTTATACTCCTAGGGGCCGATTCACAGAACTAATTTGAGATAAAATCTTAAACTTACTACTTTTGGTATTCTCAGAAGGCATTTAGTAGTAATAAAGTTAGGACTTCTAACTTTACTACTACTAAACTGAGACAAAATCCTAACTTTACGACTTTCGGTATTCACAAAAGGCATTTAGTAGTAGTAAAGGTAGGAGTCTTAACTTTACTACTACTAAATACCTTCTGTGAATACCAAAAGTAGTAAATTTAGATTAGTTATGTGAATCGGCCCAATAGATACCATCATAAGTATGAGAGTCAGGGAAAACCCCTAAATTAATGTTTCACTACTGCAAAGTCTTTCTCTATCCCATTGGATGATATTGGGTTACCTTATTACATGAGTGCTATTTGGGATTGGAAGCAGATAGAGGATACCATGTTAGTCCTCTTTGTTATAGCTCTTTAATGGCCTCTCTTTATTTTACCTATGTACATCTCCTCACTTGTATAGAATTTGTCAATATTCTGTACAAGTCAATTTAAGAATAGTTTTGATTGTAAAATCAGATTTTAAGTCACACTTCTAAAAAGGCCACTTTCAGAAAGTTGGCATTTTCGTGTACTAATCATTTGTGCCTCTACCATATTCTTGGTCACTTGACTTTGAATGGCTCCGTACTGTGACAATAGGGGACTAGATGTGGGCAGAATGACTAGCGGCAGTGCTGTTGCCTGCCCACTTACACTTAAAAGAGCTTGCCTTCAGCACACACAAAGGACCCTGACACCAGACTTTTGTCACCAGAGACTTCTTGGAGCTTTGAAAGGTAGAGGGACACATTTTCCAGAACAGAGGTGTGGTTGCTGTAGGGACAACACCTGAACTATAGGAGCCAGGGTAGGTTGGGTTAGGCTCTTTGGAGCCCTACTGCTTATTACTGGCCCTGGGTACATACTGTACCATATACTAGGAACCTATAAGTAAGTTAAATGTGACAATCAGGTGTCGGACAATTTTACCATGTTATAAGGAGAGAGCACAAGCACTTTAGCACTGGTTAGCAGTGGCTAGGTGTGCATATATCTAATGCCAACAAAACTGAATTCTGGAAACAGGAGGGGTAAAGACAAAATGTTTGATGGAACATCGCACCAAGGATGTCCGCTCTAGCACTGCCCATGCCAAAAAGATTCTAGCACTTCCTGCTAACATTATCTCATATTGTTGTGCAAAGCAGATGGTCAATATTTCTTCTTGGAACTTCATATTGAAAGCGCTCAAGAGTAAACAAGCCCATTCAGTCAAAAATTTCCAAGCAGTGCATGAAGGCATCTCCTCTCCCATTTTCTGATTGTGAAGTTTCTTTTCAAGCATTTGTTTGGTTCTCGTAAAAGAAGACTGAGAGTATATCTACTTTTTCAGGTCCAAGACATAAATAAAGGCAGGCTTGTTTACCATTAATTTATTCATCGCATTTTGCAGTATTAATTTACGTTCATTTTAGTAGAAAAGATTCAGTGAGCATGCTTGTGGTGAAGAAAGATGCAATTAGGAGTGAAGATATAAAAACAAAGTACATCACAATTAAAAAACCATAAGACTCCTTTTTGGTTATCTAAAAAATATGTTAGGAGTCTATATAGGCCTGTTGTTGATGGCGTTTCAAACTTTTTTTAATGTAGGTCATCATCAGGATGGGAGCAAGAGCACCCGGTATCTAAAACCTAAAGAGAAGCAAAGGTAAGAATAATATGTAGAAGAGCCTGCCTATTGGGTATGAATATAGTATGGTTACATCACTTGCCTAGTATGAGGAAAGGTGATCCTGTGGGTATTAGCAGACACACTCAATTGCATGACACTAAGGCCCTGATAACGAGCCTAGTGGTCGACAGACTGCCAGATTTGAAGGGTGTGGCGGTGGCAGTCACCTGACCCGCCCTATTATGATATGAGCAGTAGGACCGCCACAGCCCATCACAGCCGACAGGGAAGCGCCATTCCCTGGTGGTGTTGCAGCATTCAGGAGGCAGTAATATGCTTGTCGGGACCGCCGTGGTCCCGCCAAGCGTATTAAAAGATTCCTCTCTGCCACTGTTAGACTTAGCTTGTTCAGCGGGTTTACCCCTAGATTTTTGCTTTTTGGCCTCCTGTTTTTGACCCTGTTTTTGTTGGCTTTAGGACTCTGGGAACTTTACCACTGTCAATCAGTGCTAAAGTGCATATGCTCTCCATGTAAATTGTATTATAGATTGGTGTTTCCATGAAGTGCATATTTGATTTACTGGTAAGCCAGGGCCTGTAAATCAGATGCTGTTAGTGGGCCTGTAGCAGTGATTGTGCCACCCACATGAGAAGCCTTTCAAAGGGTTCTCAGACCTGCCACTGCAGTGTCTACATGCAGTTTGTACTGCCATGTTGACTTGGCAAGTTTGCCCACTTGCCAAGCCCTAACCTTTCCTTTTTCTCACCTGTAATACACCCCTAAGGTAGGCCCAAGGTACCCCTGTGGGCAGGGTTCAGTGTATGTGAAAGGTAGGACATGTACTGGTGTGTGTGCCATGTGCTGATAGTGAAATACAGTGTATTTTGTTTTTCACTATGGAAAGGTTATCTGTCCCATAGAATAGGAGGTACTTTGTAACATCTCACAAGTATAACTTCCCATTGGGACAAGATGGAGAAAGGGAGATTAGTATGCCTGAACTCAGAATGTAAAGAAGATTGTTAAGTTGAGTGTTTGAAAATACAATTTTTAGAAAGAGGGTATTTTCTTGCTTATCCATCCTGTGTGCCTCTGCTTGTTTGTGGATTGACTGTCTGGCTTTAGAGTTACATGGGCTGGGGATGTGCTTTCACTCTAGACAGTCACTAAGGGGGGGTTGAGGTGTGTCTTGCCTTTCCTGGATAATTCAGGGCTGGGCTGAATAGACATGGGCTGCATTCAGAGTAGTGGAGGAGTTTCAGTAGCACCTGACTAGGCCTGGTCTGCATTTAGAGTGGTGGGAGGAGATTTCCCTTGCACCTGAATAGGCCCTGTCTCCCTTGCACAATGCTGCCTCTACCTCCTGCCAGGAAGCTGGGCCAGAGAAGGCTTAACTGGTTTGGACTGAGCTGAGAGAATTGTTGCCACAAGAGAACAAATGTGGTATAAATATTGGGGCCCAGACACTAGAACTGTAGATTACTGCTGAACTAAAGAACCTGCCAGAAAGAAGAACTGGAAAAGCTGTCAGGAGGAAATGGTACTTTGCTGCATGCTCTGCTGTGTTGGCCTGCTGCTTGCTGCTTCTGCCTTGGGTAGAGAAATGACTGGAATGTGCTTTCGTCATCCTGTGGTTAGAGTTTTCTCTAAGGCCTTGAAGGAGAACTTGCCTCCTGTTGGAAGTCTCAGAGAGATAAAAGACTTCGGAGAATTTGCTGGGATCAAGGAACCTGTCAAGAAGAAAAGCTGGAAGAACTGCCATGAGTAGTACTTCCACTTTGCTGTGTTGCTGCATTGCTAGGTTAGCCTGCAGTTGCTGCTTCTGCCTTGGGAAGTGAAAGGACTGGATGGAACTTTCTCAAATTGGTTGCTGAGTAGCTCCGAGATCTTGAAGTAGAGCTTGCCTCCAGTTCTGAAGGATCAGGGACCGCAAAGACTTCACCGACCTCTGGGTACTGCCTCTGGAACGTGGTTTCAGTTGCCACAGAGGTTGACAAGTAACTGACTCTGTCACCGCCGCATCTTGTACCGCAACACTGGTCTCACCAACGACTTTTAACACTGCAGCCAATGAGCTGCTGCTTGCACCGTGACCTGTGAGCACTGCACTCTGCACCAGCTTGCTTCACTCTGTCACCCTGGTCTCATCGGCGCCATCTCTGCCTGCTTACTTAGACACCCATGGCCTCACCGTTCCTAGGGGGCACTGCTCGTAAGCCTCATGACGTCTCACCCATTCCCACACCACAGTTTGAACTGACCGATGCCAGCTCCCTGCAACTAGCACTGTCGCCTGCACCATGACCTGTCAACACCTCAACGAGCACTGCCTTCGCTCCGCAACACAGTCCTGGTCTTACCGACACTGCTGGGGGACCGTCTACCAACCACTGCCTGCACCGCAACTTGAGGGCACCACACGCCGCACCACTCTGCTTCACCCCGTAACGGCGATGGTTGCCATGACCGGCCTGCACCAACATGATCGGCCACAATGAAAATGTACTGTTTACGAGTCTGCAGACACCACGACCGAGGCGTCGGACGGAACTGTGGGATTCTGTTGTTCTCAGCACCGCAGTAGAACTGGACCGAGCTACCGACTTCAAGGAATTGCATTTTTAATGTTATTCTTGCAAAGTGCATATTTTTTAAGTACTGTATGGTAGATTCGTATTGTTTTGGTCTTACTTTGAACACAAAGTGTTGGATTTTTCTAAACTAGTGTGGTGTAATTTTTGTAGTGTTTTCCCTGTATTACTGTTGGTTATGTGCACATGCTTTACTCACTACCTCTGAGATAAGCCTGACTGCTCGTGCCATGCTACCAAGGGGGTGAGCAGGGGTTACTTGAGTAGTGTATCCCCCTTATTCTGACTAGGATGAAGGGTCCCTACTTGGACAAAGGTGCAAACTATTGCCAACTAGAGACTCCCATTTCTAACAGCCACGGTTTTCATGGCTGTTCCACTGCCATGAAAACTGTGTCAGAGAGAAAACAAAGGGGGCCTGGCCCCCTGGTGCCTCACACCCTGTGTACATGCACACCAGTTTCTGTATGGCATGGAGTTTTCAGTCCATGGTGTGCAGGAACTATTTTTGGAGTTCCGATTAAGGTGTCCATTTTCAGGGCACCGCTGCGGGAATGCCAATAACAAAGTCCACCATATAGGAGGAAACTCCTAATCTGGTGAGTGCCGCACCGCCAAGTCATAATCGGGCCATAAGTGTCCTAGATATAATGAAAAATAGGGTAAGTACAAGTAAAGGAACACATCAATTATGACTCAGCTATAAATGTGGATAATCATATTGTGGGTGAAAATAATTTGTCCTCTACTCCATGATGGGAGCACTGGAAATACGATGGCTTAATTTTCTGAAGGTCTTCAGCACCAGCTGGCCTGAGGGGAGGACCATAGCAGCAGCTATCAGGTACTTGGTGGCCTGGTTCCGGAATTGGAATCCTAGGAGGAAAAGGTAGTATATTTTAAAAACAAAATCATTGGGGGTGCAGCTGTGTAGGTGGGCTGCATGACTTAGGGTAGCTGTAAATATACTGACCAGAGAGGGGCCAGTCATGAGGCATGGAGGCAAGGAAATGCATTTCAGGAAGCCATGCTAAAGAAAGAAAAGCTGCCATCTGCATAAATTGTCTTCTCAAATACAGCATATCACTATAGGTTCTCTAACATTATGGGGTCACCCGTGTTATACCATATGGTGCCATTAGGTTCACCATCCAGTGTGCCATCTGCAATGATGTTGTGGCCCAGGTTATATTAAGCTATGCTTTAGGATGAATGGTACCCCATGGGCCACCCAGAGTAAGAACCCCCTAGTGTAAGCCGAGTAAGTGGAACCCAGTACCATGCCCGTCAGTGCTTACGTATATTAGTGAGTTTCCCTTCAGTTAAATGAGTCACGTGGAGTCACACAAACTCAATACTACGCCGCCTTAGGTATGAATAGATCCTATGGTGCTTTTGTATAGGTGACCTTACTCCTCACATTCCATGTCAACATGGTGTAATCCCTGGAAGTCATATAAAGCGTAAGTGGTGAGCTGCTCCTGTTGCTAAACACAAGTATGGGATTGGGTGTGGCAGCAGGGTGACTGAACAGCAGAAGAAGAAAACCAAATAACAAAACATTGTTAACAATCCCCAATAAAGCCCACACCTGGGCCTTTCCCTCAATCCATCACAGCCACTTAGTGCCATCAATAATCCAGCAACTACAACAAAGTCTATGCGATGATGGTGGCAATCCAAGTCAATGACTATCAAAGCCCACAATCCTGGTCCCCTATGGCATACAGTGGCGAAATCTACCCTCGTATTGGCATTAAACTTCAATTACTTTTCAAATATCAGCTATTATCCCCGCCGACCCACATGCACTACATCAGACAGATAAAAGAAGGAAGAAACATATGTGATACTCAAGTACACTGAACTAGGTCCACAGTCATTGGGGTGATCTGCGGCCCACTCCGCAGCTCCTCTGAGAGGTCAACTACTAGTGTGTTGTTTTGAAAAGTCCCATTGTCACCATCAGAATCTGGGTTCTCTAGACCAGATAGGGAGGATTGTTCCACCGCTGTTAACATCTCAGCTCTGCCTATTACTGATTTCTAGCCAGGATCACGCATCCTTGGGTGTCACGAGAAACAGCGTTTAAGTTCCAGAAATGAGTTGCAGTTTCACTGGGAATAATAAGCCGTATTTGATATCCAGGGTAGAAGACGCTGTTTCACATGACGAAATGCATCCCGTAATCTGTGTACATTCATGGTGTAATCCAGAAATATGGTAACAGTGCTACAGTCCAGGGACTTTTGGCACAATCTAGCAGTATGTTGTCCTGATCTCTAAAATTGAAGAGTCTTGCGACTATCAATTGTGGTGGCGCACCTGGCGCATGAGGGAATCCAGGCACCATGTGTCCTCCTTTGACCAAAAAGACAAGGTTCCGGGAGGAAAGGTCTCCAGATTCTGTCACCTTTGTTTCCAAGTATAAGTCCATACCTGGACCTTCTGCCTCCTCGTGAAGGCACACCTTCGATGATAATCCGTCATGAGCAGTATTCGGACTCATCAGCCCTGGCTCTCAAGAACGCCACTTTTTTCTGTAGTGTCTCAATCTGTAGTTGAGGATCCGTTATGCTAGGGCAAATCGTAGCTAGTTTCTTTTATGTATCCTGCATACTGCTTTTGAGCTTCTTATGATCTTCTCTCAAGACACTAAAATCGACCATCAGAGAGTCTGATTTAGGTTCCGATGTGGACTTAAGGCTACTGACCACTGCTAAGAGTCCTAAGAATTTTTTAGTGTGGTCCTGAAAGCTCCACCGTGGTTTGCGATGGGTCCATGGTGGTGCTCATGTGGATACCATCCCCCCTTTCCCTGCCTTTACCTTAGCCATCATAAGATGAGACAGGATGGTTAGTTCAAAAGGCATAACTAATGAAACATCTCTATCAAAGTCCTTCAGAATGAGGAAATATTCACTTCCTAGTACACCTAGTACCAGTCAATACTGAGTGAGGTACACCTTTGCTTACCAATCTCACCTCCACTCTAAATGCAGTCCATGCCTACAAGACCACCCCCTTTTTTTCTTTCCATCTCCCTTATGTTGAAGTACCACAGAACTTTTACCCTCTACTTTCTTACACTCTACTATGTGATCCTGTAGGATAGAGAGTACACTGAGCCCCATGCTGGGGCCCCTGATATGGGGCACCACGCCCGACGATTGTGGGTAAACCTTTTTCTGTGTTTGCATGAACACTGTTTTGATATACTAAATATTCACTTCAGCAGTTGTTCCAATTGTGTCTCTCTCAATTGTTCCAAGTGTGTCTAATCTAGATGTATCAACAATAGGTCTAATTGTACATACCACACTGTTTGGTTGATAGGTGGCATAACCAAACAAGCTGCCTTCCTTTGGAAATGGTAACCTAGTTGTTTATACACTCCTACATGTGACTGACAGTGGATCCTCCTTGAATTTGCCACTGAATCACTGTACAGTTTTGTATTGTACTGTTATTTCACTTTTGAGCACATCTTCTGGAGCAGAAGCACTTTTACTTAAGGTCCTGATGAATACCGTACAACCTCATCTGAAGGTATAATGGCAGAAACATGTTGACCTTGTCTGGTGACACACTTCAGCAGGTTTAATTTACTGCTTCAGTGTCTCTTGTTTTAATGCTGACTCAGGGGCGCACAAATAAAGGTGTACGCATACCCTGCAGCCAGTTTTAACTACCAGATCACTTTCTGCATGCTCTGCTTACACCACTACCCTTCAGCTTATTGTAGGGTACCTACCATTCCACTTAAAACACACGTTGATCTCCTGTTTTTCAGTGAGAGAGTTGTAGTCCACGCCGTAAATAGCTATCACGGTGTGACGAGGTTCCCGACAATGAAGCATGTCAACTATGGTGGGTGAGGGAAATCATCCTTAGAAAGGAATATGCCAACCCAGTTAGGTTATCCTTGTTTCTTGTATCCATTTCTCTTTCTTACTTATACCCAAGGTTTTATTTGTGTAGCATAGAAATAAGCATTTCCCTCATTCCAGTGAGGTTTTGTAAATTTGGCACCATCGTAATATAAGAAATGTCTTTTTTCTTTTGAAAGTGATTTACATTTTAGCGGTTCCTCCTATATGGCTATAAACAGAATTGGTAATCCTATAGTTTAATATAAAATAATCTGCATCCAATTATGTTACAAAGGCATTGTTAAACACAATATGGGAGCAATGGAATTTTGAACATAATTATATATGACAAGTAGAGATACGTATTTTTGTGAACACATAACATCTTCTCAATGGGGTTAATGACAAGAATGGTCATCTCCCTCTCCAATTGCAGTTTTGAAACACTTCTGTAGGAAATGGCCATCTTTTGTGCGATGCCCGTGATTTTTGTTCTATTTGTTTCTATACCGGCTAAACAAGAGCAAAGTGCCTGTTCTCCTTCTCTAAACATGTCAAAATTGGCTTTCAAAATATTGGCCTGTTAGTCCCTTATACATGGTATAGAAAGTCGACCCAGGGCCTAGAATGTAAATGCCTCTGGTAGACTGCAGCACCTATTGTGCCACCTACGAATTTTAAATATAAAATTAAAATGAGAGGGACCCTTGTGCCAGACCAGGGGATTAGGGTACTACTGACAAGTAAAAAAGAGAACTTCCCTTGGTGGAAAATTGAACTAAGATTGGGGGGCAGATTTATGTTAGACGTGCGCCACTTTTACACCGCCGTTGCGTCACTTTTGTGACGCAGCTGCGGCGTAAACCATGCGCCATGTTGCTTCTTATTTACAACGTGACGCATCTAGGGAAATGCGTCACATTGTAAAGCCCTGCGCTACATTAAACCTGCGTCAGGTTTAATGTATGCAGGGTGGGCGTTCCATCGGAAAAAGCCTCGGAAAAGTGACGCAGTGAAATCTACAAGATTTCACTCAGTCACTTTTCCGACGCTGCTGCGTCAAAACCTTGCGCCTGCTTAAAGCAGGCGTAAGGCATGACGCAGCATGTTAGGTATGGGCAGCCCCTAAACATTGCTGGAGTTGCGTCGTGCTTGCGACACGACTCCAGCAATGCGCCGCCCTTACGCCATCAGATGCGTCATGCATCTGTTTATCCTTGCGCCACGATGCGCTGCATTGTAAATGTGGCGCATCTGTGGTGGCGCAAGGATAAACTTGCGTGACGCATCTTTCCTGGCGCATCCCTGCTGATTTGCAGGGATGCGCCAGGAAACATAATTCTGCCCCAGGGTCTTTAGACTACAAACAAGAATTGTAGCCCATGTGTTAGAACTTACACAAAATTAGGTTAGACCATACAATAATTGAATATTAAAAAATATATTTTATTAAAAACAATCATCTTAATTAAAAATAGACATATGACTGTCTATACTTGTGTAACAAATTCATACACCATAAACACATATATTACACATACATTGAATAAAAACGTATTTCATTTAAGTCAACATTTCCAGAGAAAATAATGGAATCAGCAGAAGAAGAAAAAACTTTTTGAAAATAGATTCAAAACATAGGCAAAGACAATCAACAGAGAGACAAGAACAGACAGTACATTTTGTCATTAATTGTCACATCCGGGTTAAACACTTGCTTGGCTTATCCTAGATACACTTTACTCATTTAATATATATAGGATAAGCTGTTCTACGGATTGTTCAAAATACAGCGTCGACGCGTTTCGATGGTTCTATCTAATATTCCATCTTTATCAAGACCAACAACTATACGTCTCTCATTTTATGGGCACTGATTGGTTGTCGTTTACACTTCAATCCTTATTTCATCTCATTTTATCCCGGGTTCTGTTGTTCTAATGAACATATTCTTGTTACTTAGGGGAATCTCAAAAGTAGTTTTATGCATTGGTCGCTGGGCAGTCTTATTTCTGTCTTCAAAATCCAACATTAAAACATGGTATTTTAAAGTATAAATTATGTTAGCATGTCCCCACAGTGACCAGGCCCCGAAAGCTATTTTCATTGTGGCAGGTTTACCTGTCCTACACAGAAAATCAGACTACATATTGGAATAATTATACTGTATCGCAATAATGAGACTAGCTTAAAAAATTAACGACCTATTTGAATAAATATTAAGAAAAAGTAACTTTGAAAAAATTACCTTTTCCTTGCATAAAATGACTTGGGGCTAATTTACACTAATTCTCCAGGAACTCCCATCCTGTGCTAATCCCAGCAGGAGGTGTGAAAAAGGTGTGATATTTCACTCAGAAGCAAACATTAGTGTGTCCTGAATGGGCAGAGATGCCCCCTCTGAGCTCTTTAGAATATGCAAGGCAGGGGATGTGGGTATTCTGTTGACACCACAAGGTCAACACCTATCTGACAGGTCTTTTGAGGCACATTTAACCCTTTGGTGCACTTGAAAGGTGGAGAGCAAGATGCCAGTACAATTCTTGTATATCCCCTTTCTGATTGCTGAAGGACACTGTTTTTGTCGTACCAGACACATGTCTTTCAGTTTACTGTGGATACAATGCCTGCTTCAAACTGTATTTTAGTGCTAGATTTGGAAGTTCATCAGTGCACTACCAGCACTACCCTACATGCTCAGAGTCCAAGTTTACTATGACCTAGGATTTTTGCTATCTTGAAAATGCCCTGTCAAATGACATATTAGGCCTATTTGCAGTAGGACAAGCTGGAACTGCTGACAAAGTAGGTAGGTTTGCCCACCAGAACTTTTATCCAGTTGGTTAGTAAGTGCCCAGGGGTTACTCCAACCTAGTAGCTGGTGCCAGGCATAAATGTGGCTTCCCAAGGCACCCACACAGACTAATTTCTGGACCTGTGGAAGAAATGAGTTGGACTAGCACTGCTGTCTGTAACCTGAGAGGAGCCCTGGGGTACTGTGCTCGCTCTGACGTTTACCCAGGACAGAAAAGTGGACACTAAGGGTCAGTTGGCTGACCTCCGGTGTGGTTACAGGGACAAAGTGGCAAGAGGCCTTTTTCCTGGAGTGCCCTCTGACCAGTAGCAACTGGACATGAGCTGAATCTTTCTGGTTGCTATTGCTGGAGTGAGTCTGGATCCCAATGTGCTCCCCCAGAGGTCCTGGAAGCCTTAGAAGTGACCCAGAGGAGAGGTGCCATGAACTACGAAAATTTGGGACTTCAAAGTTTAAGGACCTAATTTAGAGTTTGACTTAGAGGGCACTCCATCGCAACTGCAATGGAGTACCCTCTTAACTAAACGTTGCTCTACCCACCTGATTTACAGCTGGGCAGACCTTAAATATGTCAGTGAAAGATCCTACTTTGGCTCCGATGCAGACATACTCCTACAATGGCCTGACACATTTTTGGCCATTGGCCGGTTGACCACTCACCCAATTTAGAGTGGAGGGTTTAATAGCAAGCTTTCACCTGGTAGTTAGGGGAGCTGAAACAGTTTAAATAAGCCCCACACCATGGGAGACAACTTCCATGGTGTTGGGGCCAATAGTTTTTGTTTTAAAAAACAAATTACTACATTGGGGTTTTGTGATGAAAAACAACAATAATTTACAATTTGATTGGCAGCCGTCTTGTTTAACAAAGACGTATGTCAGACTGTTAACACATTGACAGGAACCACTGTGACATTGGTTCTTGCCAGGCTGGTAGACATCTGTAAATGTGGAAGATATGTACTTCGTTAAGGCGAGAGAGTATTTTACTCTATCGTCCAAAGAGAGCAAAATCTGTCCTCGGCTATCTAAATCAGGCCCTAAGTCAGAAGATAAAATATTTGATCTGGACAAACCTGGTTTGGTTTATCTGACCTGTGCTCCATCATGGTTACCCTGACATTGTGCCACGGTCATGGTCTACTGCACCCACACACTATCATTAGTACATAGAGCATTTTAGTGCTATTTCTACTTAAAACATAAAACATTCCATATCTCCAGTTATTTTCATCTGATTTTTGCTGTTTTGATGTAATTCTTTTAATTATATTTCACATTTTCTTGCTTTGTATTTTGACAATGTTAATATTTTGGCACTGAATGAATACTTCAACTATTACCCTAAGTTAAGCCTGTCTGTTCTTTAAAATTTAGTGACTTTTGAATGTCCACCCTGACACGTGATTCTTACAAGGTACAATACTATAAGTATGTTGTAAAAAAAAACATTATTAGCGCTACCATAATCCAATAGTGAAAGGCAAGTAGCTGTCAGTAAGAGCAATTTTATAAGAATGTGCCATGCACATTGATAAATCTACAAAGGGTAGAAGATTATGGGTTTGGCTGAATGATAAAGAATGCCATAGTTTTATGCGTTCAGGGCCCCATTTATTCAGGTTTCACACAGCGCAGCAAGCCATCTTGATGAGCTGCAGTGCATGAAAGGGACAGGGCAGGAATTTTCCGCATTTAACATACTACGATGTATAACTGTCCTTACCTTGCACTGGTGCCATTTCGGCTGACTAGCATCAAAGCAGACACCCTTGCACCATGGTGCCAGTGTGGTTGCGTTGTAAGGAGGGTTGTTTTTGTGCAGGAAAGAGTACCTAACTGCACACAAAGAATCCCCTGAGGCATTTTCCTCTGTCTATGTGTGCTGCAGAATGCCGCACACATAGAAAGAGGAAGTAGCCAGGAGCAATAAAGATATTTCTCCTTGTTACTTCTCACCTCACCTCAGGAGGCATAACATGTTGATGCATTCCTAAGTTTACCACTAAAGGTAACTCTGGGAATGCACCAAAATCAGTGGGTAGATGAGTGGGAGCACTCAAAATCCACCCATGGAACGCCTCCCCGGGGCAGAGTAACGCAAAGCAGTGATTTGGCTGTGTTGCGTTACACTGGATTTATCAAGTCGCACAAGGCCCCGTGCGGAAAATATGTTCAACTACTCCCTGCTACGGAATTATAACCAAGCTCATTGAAGATGCTTTGAAATTTCAAACTTTACTTTTCATCACAAATAGAGGGTTCAGGTAAGAGCTTTACCTCTTGCATATCCCCAGGGGTAAGCTACAACACATAGGGGCAGTGTCTGGTATTTATTTAAAAAAAGGCATAGTGGCATATTCTAAAGTAGCTATCGCCGAGTTAACGGCACTTTCTTGCAGCCAAACTCGTGATAAAGTTACCACCCCATTCACAAGCCGGAGCTAACAGCCCATATCACCTGTTTTCCAGTGATAGCATCCTCAAAAAACATGGCCACAGATGACCCCGGCAACTATCGCTAATGAGATGCAGATTAGGCGTTCTCGAGCAATAAGCCGCGACAACACCACTCCACAACATTCTCAATGACCAGCCACAATGGCGAAAAGATCCCAAAAGACACGATAAGGTGCGCTAGCAGCAGAAAATTAACACCTGTTCTGACCTGGTGCAAAGTCGGATGACAACTGGCAACAGAAAGGGAACCAAGCCCAGAGCCATACCTGAAGATCAACAGATGCCATGGAGCTACTCATCATGCAGCTCGGAGCCCCAACAGGGCCACAACACCCATCACCACCACCCCCAGGACTGCCACCCCCACCCGGACCCCCCTCAGATCACAACAGAGGAAGCGCAGGCAAAGACAGCAGACCTTCAGGAAATGCACCAGCCTAACAGATGTAACACCAGAGCATGTCATTGCCCACTACAGGCTCAAAAAGACAACCATCCTATGCATCCTGACCACCATTGCACTCAGGCTGACCGTACCAACACAGCGGAGAACCAACATCCCTCCGCAGACAAAGCTGCTGGCTGTGCTGCAGCTGGGGGCCTCTGGGACATTCCAACCAACAACTGCCATAGTCGGAGGAGTCTCACAGACAGCACTTTCCAAGTTCCTTACACCTCTCCTGATTGACCTCATCAGCTTGGTACCCCAGTACCTACACTTCCCCCACACTGCGCAGGAACAGCTGGAGACCAAGCAATTATCCTATGCCATAGCTGGATTTCCGCACGTCTTGGGGGCAATCGACTGCACACATGTACTATTTGTCCCCCCTGCCGAAACTGCACACAATTACCGCAACAGAAAGCACACAAATTCAATCAATGTGCAGGCAATAGTGGACCACCCAGGCAGTGTGCACAACTCATAAATCTTTCGACAGTCTATCATCAACTGGCGCTTCCAGGATGGCACCTGCGGAAATGCAGTGATCATTGGTAAGTACCAACTGGACCACACCTCAACTCTACAATCATGCAACCCACAACTCGGGCAATACACATGTCACAAACCCACAAACAACATGCCAAACAACATGCCCACCCACCAGACCCAACAGCACAACTTGGGCTAGCCATGTACATGACCCACCAATGGCATGGCACATCAGACACACACCAGCGGAATGTGGAGGTAGGTGGTACCCAGGCATGTGCGAAGGAGGCGAGTGACCCATGAATAAGAATGCACACATTGCCAATTGCAGCGTGGATGTGCTGGACAGACAGCAGTATGCATACCGCAGACATATCCATGCAGACAAATACTGCTGGTGGTGGTAATGTTATGGACAGTGGACGCAACCATGTCACCCCAGCCAGTGGGGAAGATCTCGGAAATGTAGCTTTTGATGTCCCCCCTGTAAGCGTGTGCAAAGTGGGCTTGCCCGGCGTAGGCCAGGCTAGCGCAGGGGTGTGGATAAAAAGCACGTAGCCCTGGGCGTGGTTCTCTTCCGGAATGCCCAACGTCTCTGCCAGGGTGGCGCCTCTCATCCCTCCACGAGGCCGACGCCGTGTGCAGCGGTGCCTGTGATCAAATGTGCCTGCCGCAGACCGGGTCGCAGCTCCCCGAACCAGTCTTGTCCGCCCCTGGGTATCCTGGCCACACAGCACACCTCCTGACACCGGCGTGTCTCCAAGAGTACCCACCAAGTGTCTGTGCCAGCTCCACGCCTGAGGCCCGCGACCATGGCAGACTCCTCAGACCATCATGGCCTCCGCGAGCAAGGCATGCAGTACTCATTCCCGTTAAGGCAGAGCTCAAATCCCAATACTCCCTTTGATGTGGTGCCACCAACTCCTTGCAGAGCAGTCTGACCACACATGTCTGTGGGCCCTTGCGGACTTCTGCCTTAGGCCTACACACCAGTCCAGCAGGCCTCAGACAAATCCTTTCCAGTCCATCCCAGCCAGGACATGGCATCATCGCTGTGTGCACACTCACCCTGCTCTGGTGCCTCCACCTCCGTCACCCAGGAAACCTTTCCACATGTCATTCCAACGCCATGTGTTAGTGATCCAGGAGGAGCTGGCTCTACAGCGGCTGCCCCATGATGACCCTTGCCTCTGGCACACACTGCGGTCGAGTCAGACACTCATTTGGAACAGACTCTTGATTTGTCAATTTCAGAGTTGATATCAGTATACAGGCCTCATCGCAGACTGCATCCACTTCCAGCTCTGGTGCCACTAACTTGGTGCCTCGAGAGTCATGGGCACCCTCCATTAGACTAATTTGGCATCTGAGTCCATAGCCTGGGGGTTGTCTTCATCATGTAGCTGATACTGACACGGTGGTTTACAGGAGAGTGGAGCATTCATCTCCTACATTATGCCTGTTTCTACTTGCTCCTGCCCTCTGCCTTATTCCCTGGATGGACACCTTCCACTGTTCCCCGTAACACTCAGTGACATTCTCCTGGGACATCAATGATGACCTGCTCAGCTCTTGTGGCCCTATCTCAGTGCACCACAAGTCACCGTTCCTTGCGGGTTTTCCTGCCGCAGTACATCCTGTGCCACTAACTCTGTGCAGCTCAAGTCATGGACCCTTGCTGTTTGTACTTTGGACTTCTGATTGTCAGATCATTGTTGTAGTTGTTGGCAGCACCAGCCAACCACTCAGGGGTTCCTTACACTACCCTACACCCATCCAGCACGGGTGTCACTGGAAGTGTGACCCTGGCAATAAAGGTGCTGGGGGCAAGTGCCCGTACCACAAATTATCTCATTGTGTCCTTGTGATCATTATGTGTTCATGTGGGCCCCGTGCCATACCACATCACATCATGCTGTGTACAGCGTGCGCAACCTTGTCATCTCAGGCAGTGGTGTAGACCTTTGACATGTGGCTGTGTCAGACCCCCCTGTGAGCGTAAGTGATTTGATTGGCATACGGCAGTATGGCATGGGGTGTGGTCTTTCGACATGTGGCTCTAGGCGTGGTTGAGATTAGGCCTTTGGAAAGGGGCAACTGATGTGTGTGTGTCTGGTGTGGTGCCGGCGCCACCCATCATGCAATGTGCAACGCTGCTTTGTGGCATGCTTAAGGCGTGCAGCCTTGTCCGAGGGATACATGAGGGTGGGCAAGCCCGCACGGGGTCCGGGAACATACATGCCAACTGTTGTGTGTGTCACTATTTCTGCAGCATAGGCCGGAGGTCTACACTCAAGCGCAGGGTGAGCTCGGCCAGGCATGTACCCAACATCTGTGTCCGCCCTGTCCTTACCATAGGCTTACAAGCCATGGCCGCACACCTTCAGCATACTACATCACAGTGTCGTTGTCAGGCTTGTGGACATGCGCAGACGGGCATGGCAATAGTGTGCCGTGGGGTACAGGTGATGCAACTGTACTGTGCACGCTGGTGAATAGGCTCAGGGGGAGGGTGGAGCAGCAGTGAGGCTACATACTACACATTGATGCCGCTCATGTGCAACAGGCAGTACATGTCATACAGGAATCACATAGTCACACATATCACACACCAATGACACAGTGAGCCTGCCAACACATCAGGCTGATTCAACTGTTAACTTATGTCTCTCTGCATTGTCTCAGGTGAGCAGGGATATGCACTCTGCACTTGGATGATGACACCCCTCTGTGCCCCAAACACACAGTCCCAGAGGCAGTACAATGCGGCACACAAACGCACCAGGGGCATCGTGGAACGCATATTTGGTGTATTGAAGTCATGTTTCAGGTGCCTGGACATCACAGGTGGACAGCTCCTGTACAGGCCAGACATCGTGTGCAAGATAATCGTTGCATGTTGTGTGTTGCACAACATATGTGTACGCAACAAGGCACCATGGATACCAGTCCCAGAGACAAGGGATGATGAGGATGAGGCAGGTGGACCAAGCTCCACTGCAGCAGCAGCAGGAATGGCCTGCAGGGACGACATCATTACACATTTCTTTAGATGATCAAGTCACATTGTGACTGTCCTTGGCATTCATGGGACAGCACGGATTGACCACAGGCACGAAATTTGCAAATAAATGCCTTACAAACCTACTTTCACTAAGTGCATGTCACTCATCTGTACCGGCACGTCACTCAGTCAGGTGTGAGTGCGACATATGTTGACGGTGAGTTTGTGATGTGTTCAAGGATGGTGGGTGTGTCACCTCTGTGCATTGGTGCTGTTTGGGGTGTCACATATTCGAACTGCCAGTCCTGTGTGTCACATTTGGTAGGGTATCCCACTCTTCGGCGTTTCACCTTGATGCAGGGATGCCCCCTGTGACTCACATTCCACAACATGTGCAACATGTATGTAAGCGGGAGTCACTGCCCCTACATTTGTCCATGATGGCATGATTGATTGCTCATGCTCATGACACGTCTAGGTGCAGGAGGGGTTGCTTGTCCCCCTGCAATGCCGTTGGTTAATACGGTTTCACTGCGTGTTCCAAGCATGTGTCTGCAGTGGCGCAGTTTACATGCAGGCTGCATGTCATTGTACATTGTGACTGTGTGGAGATGCCTATGTGATGTGGGACGTTGGTCATTTGTTGTACGTCACGGATGTGGGAGTGTGCTCGTACATTGTCATCTCACTGTTTTTGTGCTCTGCTTTTATGTTGCGTGTTCCTGCATGAGGTGTGGGAATTTCAGGCCTGTCGCTGGTTATCACAGATTTTTGTAACGCGGTTGGCCTCACCGCTACTTTTTTGGCATTGGTGCTTCGCATTTTTGTGGTGTGGCATTGTATTTAATGCAGTCATTTGACATGTTTTTGTGTGACTATTGCATGGTGCCGCCGGATTGTGAATACCACGTTGACATGGTGTTGTTTTCCCGTGATGGACTGCGATATGCAAAGTTACGCTAAGCTAAATATGCGATGTTTATCACACGTTCTTGAGAATATACCCCATAGAGCCTTATTTACTCCTAAAGTGGGAGGAATGCCATTAACTAGATAGAGGTACCACACCGCGGCACATTGTGATTCCTCCACTCTAATTAGAGTTGACAGAACGTCTCCAATACCATTAGAGGAGCACCTGCTAGCTCCAAAAACAGTAACCTCTCACTCAGCAGTTTCTGTTCTGTAAGAATAATGGGTGGTGGTCAAGGTTGTCTCGGCTTTTGGAAGGCGGGACTGTTGTTCTAAATTATTTCCTGCTCATATCCTTGCATGCTGGACCTGGGCAGAGTAAATAAAGAATGGACAAGGGGGAACTTTAAACAGGGCACTTGATTGACAAACTTTTAGTTTTTGTAAAGGGGGTCACCTTAACTTCGGTTGATCTACAACAAAGAGCTAGGAATATCTAAATACGGCAGGTGGCCCTTCACCAGAGTGGAGAAGGCCATGAACTCATCCCACTAGCCCAATTATTATTAGTAATATTGTTATTATTGAGAATTTAAAAGTGTGTTGCTACACATTAGGGTTTTCCAACCCTAGGTATCAGGAAAGGCAGTCTTAACACATGCATTTTAAAATAGCCACGTTTTCAGATCCTTGTGGGAAACAGTTAGAGAAAAACTGCTTATCCGAGACTCTGAGAGGGTGTTCCAAAGCTTAGGGCCAAGGAAAGAAAAGGAATGACCCCACATCCAAGAGTGATTACCTCTGTGGGGACTGTGCAGAGTGACCAATTACTCAAGCACAATGCAAGAGGGGTGGTATGGGTATATACATTTATGAAGGTTTTGTGGTCCAGACCAAGAGTTGATTTTGTGCATATAGCAGCCTTAAACTGGATGAATTGATCTACTGCAAACCAGTGTAGGGCACAAAGCTAGCCATGTGCCAACGCATATTTGAGCAGTCTGAAGAAAAGCCTAGTAGCCAAATTTTGGATCACTTGAATACGTCTGATCATGGTCTTGTCTGTCCCAAGATAGGGGATGTTGTGATAATCAAATGTGGATAGGATCATGACCTAGAGGACTGTCCTTTGGGCCAAAAAAAGAAGCACCCACAGAATCTTTTTTAAACATTTCATAATGCCAAATCATATAGAGGCTACTTTGGTCACCTGCGGTTTCAAGGACAATGTGCAATCCAATCAAAAACCTAGATTTTTCACCCTCTGGGCTGGTGTTGTAAGGACCCCTAAAGTAGCGGGCCAGTGCTGGGGATTCTTGCCATATGCCATTACCTCACTCTTGTCCCCATTTAATTTAAGATAGTTGGAACCCATCTAGGAGGAGACAAGACAAAGACATGAGTTTAAATCTCCAGAGTTGTGTTCCTGCTCCTAAGACAGAGAGAAGATGATTTGTGGGTCATCAGCGTATGAAAAGAGGATGAGGCCACAGCTTTTCACCAGATCTGTTAGTGGTGGACATATATATTGAACAATATAGGGCTGAGAGCTGACCCCTGCAGGACAGTTGAGGTAAGGGCTAGAGGGCTGGACACATCATTAGCCAAAAAGACTTGAAAATAACGACCAGTCAGAAAGGAAGTAAACCACATGAGTGCGACCCATAGAAGATCCAGCTAAGTCAGTCTCTCCCCAAGGATGTCATGTGACAAAGTGTCGAAGGCTGCGCTGAGATCTAATAAAAACAGTGCGGCTGTGCCACCTGAATCTAGGAGCCACCTGAGACGTTCTGTGACTCCCGGAATGGTAGCTTCAGTCCTGTCTGCTGGTCCAAAACCAGAATGGGAAGGGTGAAGAGCATCTAGGGCCTCCACTAAGGTGGAAAATTGAGCATTGACATGTTTCTCCATCACCTTCACGAGTAAGGACAGCATTGATATGGGTCTGAAATTGGACGAGTTGGACGGTTCCGGATGCACTTTTTTAAATAAAGGTACAACCACTGCATACTTCCGTGGTTTAAGCATGTGTCCCTTCTGAAGAGAGAAGTTCAGGAATCCTACCAGAAGTTGTAGCCGGGGTGGGCTTGCATTCTTCAGTTTAGCCAGAGGAAGAGGATCTAAATACAAGCCAGACCTTATTGATTGCAATAAAGTCAAAACGAGAGACGAGTCTAGCAGGGCCCACAACTACTTTCCTGCAGGAAAATGACCCAGATCCTGGGAATTTCCATCACTAGTATAATGTGACACCAATTTGTTGTTCTGATTGTCTCTCTCTCTGATTGAGATTTGGCTGTCCAAAGTGTGGTTAGAACAAGCTGAATATCTGTCACCTTCTGCAAGTTCCTCACACTGAGATCGTGATGACGATGGGAGAGGTGCAATATTGCTTGAGTCTAATCATTTCTGAATCACTTTATAAAATCTCTTGGAGTAATTTTGCACTTCCAAGATTCTTGCTGAATATAATGAGGCACAAGCTTGTCTACAGTGCACATATTGATTTAAAGATGACTTGTATTTGATTTAGCACAATCTGTATAAAACATATTGAATTAGATCGTCTGTTGAGAAGAAAATGACAAGGGCCAAGATTTGTTTCAGTGTATTTGAATGCAAATAAGGATTTACATGCAAATGCCTAGTCATGTAAATTCTGATGCAAAATGCAATAGCTAAATGAACTACCTCAGAAAGCGACAGATGTCCTGTACACCCAATGAACTTGGCACATGGCCCCTATATGCTCTAAATACAATGGAAAGGACATCATTCTTTTTTGGCATGTGTCCCACATTAATAAAACTCATAGTCTGCATGTCTAGGATTTTGGCTATGTTCACCATTGAAATTAAATGCTACTGGAACATTTTGTTTATGTCTGCAAATTGCAGCCATCACTCTTTGGGGGATGCCTGTGACACCTGTTAAGTTTCCCAAACTTTGTTTTTTTTTTAGAGGGGTTAACTATCTTTCCAAGCATTTGATGTGAAAGATGCATAAAAGAAGGTTATCAAAATAGCATAGAAGGTGGACTAAACGCATAGGCTACCATTTTGAATCTTAAGAGATAACTACTGACATGATGTTATGAAGCATCAAGCACTGCTATTTCAACCTTTCAAAAATAAATTCTAACCTTACATTTTGAAACAGAATATCAACTAAATGGAATTTCAGGCTAGACAATACCAGGTGGTGTTTGCATGTTCCTAACAGATACAGTACACCATAGGTGATTAACTACCATACAATCAGGCAAAACAATTAGCTGTGCCAGAGAAAAATAATTCACTTGTTTTTAACTGTCCAGAAAATTGTTAACACAAATTGGGGGTTTCATAAAAACAAAGTACAAAAAAGTATTGATCTGGATCGAATTGCCTTGAACTCCTTATAACTCTTGATCAAACAACCAAATTTCAATCCGAGTAATGTCTTTTAGATGATTTTAGAGATATATCCACATAACCTCTTCCAAATCTCCTGTGATTACCAAGTCCCCGCTCTATTTAAGCACTTCTTTATCCATTGGAAACATTTGCTTCCTTCTCAGATTTCACAATAAGCGAAAACGTCTATAAATCTCACCCATTTTCTATGCATGCAACAAGACAGACGTGTTCAAGAGGAATTTAACATTGGTTGAAAATAAAATAACATGTTTGTGTTTTCACATTGTAAGACATCATTTCATTATCATGAGCATTCTTAAAAAGTGGGGCAATATCTTTATAGTTGCTTAATAATGTATGCCTCTCATGTCATTCTCCTAGACATCTTGACATGTGCACATGTTGAATACATTTATCAAAGAGTATAAGAAGAACATTTATAAAAAGTAAAAAATCTGGTTAACTCAACGAGGGTGTTCTTACCGTTCTAAAATAAATATTGCTTGCTTTTGCCCTAAAACATATGAAACACTGGGCTGTTCCTAGTTCAAGAGGTATATCTGAGTGGGTACATTTTTAAAATCTTGCTCTGGCTATTTTCGCTCTTTATACTTTATTTGTAAAGAAATTTACGTTGATCTCTCAAAAACCGAAACACAACCGGTTTACAAGATCTGTGTATAGGCCAGTCATTTAGAAAGCGATAATCAAGTTCTTCCATAAGAACACTGCTCTAAGAGAACTGTGAAATCAACATCAATAGGAACTATTTATATTCACAAGTCGGAATAACAATGTGTTTATTACAACTGGACCAGTCAGATTCACAGAAGCAAGTTCTTCCTTTTAGAACAATTAAGAAACAATATCATTTGCTGTCTACAAAACTGGGCAAAAAATTATCTGCATTTGGAGAACAAAATTGAGGGACTGCATTAATTGTAACCCTGGGCATAGTTGGAGTAGCGGGACTATGCAAAGGTCCACGGAATTCGGAACAAACTCAGCTCCGCCACACGCCTCCACTCGCCTCCACCCCCCCTATTAACAATGAATTAGACATTAATGAAATGTCAAATAAAAACCACGTACCTGTACTGGGGCGTCCCCGGGCTGCCCTCCTCCTCTTCCTCGCCGTCTCTGGGTAATGCTTGCAAAAACTGCGCATTTCTTGTACAGTTTTCGCAAGGATTACCCAGAGACGGCAAGGAAGAAGAGGAGGGCAGCCCGGGGACGCACCAGTACAGGTAAGTGGTTTTTATTTTACTTTTCATTAAAGTCTAATTCATTGTTAATTGGGGGGTGAAGGTGGGGGCTAGCCAACTCCGCTCCACTGCAGAGAGTGCGGAGATTTTACTGCTCCTCGTTCTCCGGGAATGCGGAGTAGGCAAATTTCCGCACACTCCGCGGGCAGAGCGTATTTCTCCGCCCGCGGTTAATTAATTGCCGACAGCACAACTAATAACAATATTACTTTTATTCTTTTGAGAGATCTAGCACGTGTTTGGAACATCAACAAGATATGAGATGACAGCAGAAAGTAATGTGTCACTTTTTGTATGAAAGCAAATTTCATTGTCCATGAAAATGAAAGAGGAAGTATTGCATGGGTATTGGATGCACCTTTAAGCATAAACTAGTTGGATCCAATCCAATCTGAATACAGTTGTCATACAGCAGAAGATCAAGATTGGTAAATGCTGGACTTCTGTAAATAGAGCAGGCCAAAAGTAAAAATAAAAATGCTTGTTTTTAAGTGCAATCAAAGAAATATGATTTATTTTCATGCATGAATTTATTTAGTATTTAAAATTTGAATAGCAGGAAACTTGCCCAAAAATAGGGGGAGTTGTACATGATTAAATGTAAAGATACATTGGACAAGTGACTGAATGGGTCATGGGGTTCTGATAGTGAAGTTGGCCTGTTACATCATCATGGCATAAAGTTGTTTAAAAGGTTTATGTCCTAAGCTCTTTCTAAAATTGCAGCTGGGTTGGGTAATTATGATGGATATGGAAATGGTCTTCTAGATTTTGAGTGCATATGTTTGCTGGCTGTGTGCTCTGAGGTGGTGAGCATATAAGCCAGACAGGCTGGTTTGCCAGTCATGATTGCTTTGTAGATGATGCAACTAGCTGTGAAGATAATGCAGGCTGACAAGGAGAGCCCTCGGGTTCTATTGTTATGGGGTGATATGGTCATATTTGTTCAGTTCCTTAATGAGCATGCTGTGATGTGTAGGATGCTTTTAGGGAGGGCCAGTGTAGAGTCTCAGAGGCCAGGCATTACCACTATTGAGATTCATGAATACAAGGTATTGAACCACACTTCTGCAACCACTTCCTGGTTGGAAAATTCTACTTTCTGTGGTATTGTAATTGTGTTGTAATTGCCTTTATATAGTGCTTACTACCCCTGACAAGGCATCAAATCGCTTTTTTAGCGAGTAGCACACTACTCTGGAACCCAAAAGGATTAGTGGTGAATTAGTATAGTGAAACATGAAATTAAATTGAGCCGTGGATATGTTACTATATTATTTGCATTGAGAAGGATAGTGGAGGGATAGAAGAGGGGAAGGTTTGCATATATATAGCATTTGCTACCCCTGATGAGGTGTTAAAGCACTTTTTGGTGAGTAGCACGCTACTCCGTTAGAGAGAACTGGTACCAGACTGTCTTGGTACCAGACTGTGATGTTTGATGCTGCGGTCGGTAGTAGAGTGAATAAAGGGACTTGACATTGGGTGAAAGTTGGGGTTCGAATTCTTACTGGTTCATAGACACAAGCACCGTTTCAGTGGCATTCACACAAAGCAGCACAGGAACTTCCATACATGTTGTGAAAGTTTGGGGCAGATTTACAAGCCCCTTGCGTCACTTTTGCACCGTCGCTGCGTCACTTTTGTGATGTAGCGGCAGCGTAAAAGTTGCGGCCCATTTACAACATGACGCATCTAAGGAGATGCGTCACGTTGCGAAGCCCTGCGCCACATTAAACCTGCATCAGGTTTAATGTATGCAGGGTGGGCGTTCCGTCGTAGGAAGCCCCGTAAAAGTGACGCAGTGAAATCTACAAGATTTCACTGAGTCACTTTTACGTCCATGCTGCGTCAAAACCCTGCGCCTGCTTGAAGCAGGCGTAAGGAGTGACGCAGCATGTTAGGCATAGGGCGCCCCTGAGCATTGCTGGAGTTGTGACGTGCTTGCGACACGACTCCAGCAATGCGTGACTTTTCCATCAACAGATGTGTCAGAATTTCTGACGCATCTGTCAATCCTTGCGCCATGGTGCGCCGTATTGTAAATACGGCGCATCCATGGTGACGCAAGGGTTTTGCATGTTGGTGCAGGGAAAGTGACGCATCTCTACAGATGCGTCACTTTCCTGTAAATCTGCCCCTTTGACTTTTACTCATTAGGCAGAAATGTATGCCCAGGAACAGGCATAACTATGTGAGCGGAACATTTTCACGCACGTTTATCCTTGCGAACCGGGTTCTCTGATTTAAAATATCATTATAAAGTTCAAATGCCATTAAATTATTAAAAATATATTTTTCTCCAAATCACATGACATTTTTGCAAGTTTAAGTGAGTGAATAATAATGTAGATATAAAACTAGAACGAAAAAAGGAACCTGGATGTTTCAACAAGAAGACAGTGAAAAGTTGTGCATACTAAAACAAATCTCACAAAAAAAGCCGTCTCTTGTAAATTAAGGTTTGTTAAGGTAAGGACATCACTGTATGGCCAGCTGAGCATGTGTTTCTATTTCTGCTTTACAATAATTACGCATATTATCACCAAAATAAAAACTAGTATTCATAGTGCATGTTGCTTGTATCATAAAACACATTAAAATCTCTAAACATGAAGGTTTTCCTGTAAATAAAGTTACAAATCATAGATAATACAGATGTAATGTTTGCGAGAATGATTGTTCTGACCATAATAAGTGAGTTGAAAGGGAATACTGGGAATATTATGATGTTAACATCTATGCGGAACTAGTTTTCTAGTATGGTACACAGGGAATGTTTCTCACTTAGTTTTACACTTGTGGTTTTTCTAGCTCTGCATTAAAATGCACACCTTAATGTCCTTTGTGTTTGAGGGAGTTTAGAAGAGATATGTGTGATACTCTGAATTATTCATATAATCTACTTAATATTGTTTGCTGTTAATTTTTCAGCATTCCAGCTTGGTTAAATGTTTTTGGCAGTAACTTTGAGCATGGGAACATTTTGTACACACAGCAATATTTAAGTTTAGCCTGCTATAAATTATAAAGCTGTAAGCCATCTAATATTTAGGCCTTGCAGACTCCGAACTACAAATCGCAGAGCTACTAAAATATAATACATACAGATCATGCAAATCAACGGTTTTTACAATAAAATCGCACAAGCAGCTCAGCCTAGTATAAAACTGAACTATTACTTAATCCCCTCTTCTCAAATGTATACAAATTACCATCGTACGGGAAATAAAGACCAATGCAGCATGGGTTATCTTAATGACATTTAAATGAAACATATTTTATGCCGAGAAATATAATATTAGTTTGCAAAAAAAAGTATTATCGTGCATCTTTACTCATAGGTTTGATGTTCCCTTTGTCCATGTGTACAATGTGTATTTTACGAAATCTACATTGCATCTATGAGGCATGGCATTTTTATCATAGAATTCAATTAATTGAGAACGTCGGTATTATTATACATATTCTTAATTGTGGAAATAATTCTGCAGCCTATTGACTGGATGATAATCCAATGCACATAAATTCACAGGAGCAAATAAAAAAAAAAAAGTTATGAGTAGTAAGTAATGCATGAACTAATCTCAGCCATTGGTAAAAACTTGGGCCAGAGACCAGTCCATAATTCATTTTCCCTCCATGCTATCTCAGACAGCAACCAACCCTGTGCAAATCAGCCTTGGTCTTGCTTCAATAGAACAAGTCCAGCTTGAATTGGCAGGCTAAGTTTCCTCTGAACAGGAACATATGCATCTACATACCTGTTTCCGTCTAGTTATGAAAGAGAGTTACAGCTCAGGGAGAAGCTGTTTCGTGTTTTGATGGCCAAGATCTATACTATATAGAGAGCTCTATTCTTAACTAACTGCCAGCTGGTGAAAGTAGGCGGCGGTGTGGGTCTGTTTTGTAAGATTGTAAGATTAAAGAGGAGTTGCTTTGGTGAATTCATTCTGCCGAGAGCAGGATGCTGATGGTAGTTGGTAGCTGGTGCGTTACAATGAAGGGGGTCACCTGAAAACATACTACACTTGAGAATTAAAGGTAAGTCAGAGGAGTCCCATTCAATGTAGCAGGTTACAAGAGGCTCAGGACCAGGGGAGCACAGCTGTTTCATCGATACCCAGGCCGGATGGGCTGGGTACAGAGTAGGTAGGTCAGCCGGGCGGCGCCCACCAAGATGTCCTCCCGGTTAAGGGCAGGCAGCTTGGATAGGTGATTTTGGGACAGCTGGGCCACTCATAAAGGGGGTCTAGGGGTCTTAGAATCCCTTAATGGGTGCTTGATTCTAAGGCAGTTGGGGTCCAGATTGACTCTTCCTCTCGGTGAATGCTGCAGGGGGTCGGTATACTGGGTATTGGTGCTGCACAGCTCCTGCAGATCTTGGTGTCTCCAAACTTCTAGGGGAAACAGATTGATCCTCCTTGGCTGATGTACCACTTTTAGTTTGGGTGCTGTTTCAGAGTCCCTGGGAAGCAGCAGGTCAATGAAACCGGATTCTGCAGTTCGGTGCCTTCGGCTGTAGGGGAGTGGTACCTCTTCTTTGGTAGTCTGTAGAAGGACGGGAGGGGCTCTGGGATCCTTGGAGCCCTCACAGTTACAGGAGGAGACAGCACACCATGATTTTCAAGTCCATAAGGCAGCAGGCAGGGTTTGGCCCCGATTTTCTGTAGAAGGGCTTCAGTCCTCAAGTCAGCATATCGTCTTTGTTCTTTTCTTCTCTGTGTCAATCAAATCTAAAATTCAGGGCCCATGTATGGCACGTGTGTACAAAATGTAGGGGCGTTAAAAGGGATGACATGTAGTAGCCAGTGGGCTACCTACCTTTAGGATGTCTACAACCTCTAAGTGACCACTTCCTGTGAGAAGGGGCACTGTCCTGCCCCCAAATGGCTAATTCCCTCTCAAACCAAGATGGAGGGAAATGAAAATGGGTCTCCATATCGCCTGCTCCACCTTAGGGGTGGTGCTGGCTGAATGGGGACCCACCTCCTGATTTACCTAATTTGCCCACCTGTTCTTCCACCAAATATGGAGCAGGAAAGGAGGGTTGTCATCCTCCACTATCTGGAGTTGCCTGGGTCACATTTTAAAGGCATCATCACCTGTGAAGCTTTCCTCCTTGAAAGACCATCCTGGCCAGCGGAGGTATGAAGCACCTCTGTCCAGAGCAGGCTTTGTCTCTTGCCACTGAGAGTTGTGACTCTCACCACATGAGGTCAGAAACATGTCTGGTGGTGGCAGGCTGGCTAAAACTAGTCAGAGACCACACCAGTGCTTGGTCAGTTTTCAGGGGACCCTCTAAGGTGTCCCCTGTGTGCATGAATTAATAAACCCAACACATGAATCAGTGAGGATTTATTAAGATGAGATGTTCTTAGGGTATAGTGAAGCCATTGTGGGACTAGGAAACCTCTGATAATAAATATCCCGCCCATGTACTCTCTATGGCTTCCCAGTGCACCTATAGTATCCAAGAGTGGACTTAGATATTATAGGGTCATTTCTGCTCATGCAGGTATGTCCACACATGGGGTATAGTGCACACTGCCTTAGGGCTCAGTATGAATGAATAAATGAATGATTAAATTTTTTATAGCACACGTCTACTCAAAAGAGTGTCCCTGTGCTTTTGGGCATGCCAAAGTTGAACCCACAGGAGATCGTTGCCCATACTCCCCTCTAAAGTCTGAATAAAAATGTTTTCAGCTCCTTTTTTAATTTTGCTTCTTCAGGGATCCGTCTAAGGTAATCCGGCAGTTTATGCCAAAGAATAGATGCTGTAACAGTAAAGGAGGAACCTTCCCTCTGCTGTTTCTGAAAGCGAGGAGTCACAATAGGATCCAAAGAGGTGGAGCGCAATAGCCTCCCCAGGCAGTAAGCCTCAACACTTTTATTTAGGTACCTAGATTTCCTATTGTGGAGGGCTTCGGGTGTTAGGGTCAGAGCTTTACACCTAATACACCGATGAACTGGCAGCCAGTGAAGGTTGTCTCAAAAAGATGACACCAAAGTGTATTTTGGAATTTTGTATAATAAGTGTACTGCCATATTCTGCATTAGCGCAGTCCAACCTAGATAAAATCAGTGATCTCACCACTTTAATTTGGGCATCATGAGGAAGCAAGTGAAGAAACTTCGTCAACATGTGAAAAATTCAAAAACAGGATTTCACCACTGCTGACACCTGTGCTTCAATGAAAGCTGGGTATCAAACAACATATCCAGATTTCTGGCCACCTCAGTTGGAGGGGGTGGCGGAGGAACTCTGTCAGGCCAGGCCCCAACCCATCGAATAATGGCATCCCACCCGAATAATAAGACAACCGTCTTATCAGGGTTGCACTGCAATCTATTGGTCTGCAGCCAATCTAGCAGTGCCACCAGAACATTGGCGAAGGCTGCCCTTGCCCTCTCAGGCTCCCCATCATACACAGTCAGGAATTGGGCATCATCAAGATAAGAGATGATCTTGATATTATAGGATTCCAACAAATATGCCAAGGGAGACATGCAAATGTTAAAGAGTGTGGGTCTCAGAGAGGAACATTGCAGCACACCCCATTTCAACTCCTTCCCTCCCGAAACATATGTCTATCCATACCACCTGTTTGCAACCTTCAAGGGAGGAGCCCAACCAACTCAGCGCAGAGCTTGATATTCCTAGGTGTTTTAACCTGTGCAAGAAGATGTTGTGATCCACAGTATCAAATGCTGCTGACAAGTTCAACAGCACCAGAGCCAAATTGAGGCGTAAGCCCAGATTGAACTTAATGGACTCTGAGACCTCTAATAATGTGGTCTAGTTCTATGGCAGGCTCTGAACCCTGGTTGAGAGGGGTGATGCAAGCTATTTTCCGTCAAAAAGGTGGTAACTTGCTGGTTAACTGACTTCTACAGCACCTTTGATGCTGCTGCCAGCAAAAACACTGGCCTGGAATTAGCTAAGCATTCAGGACCAGCATTGGCCTTTTTTAATAGGGGAATCGCCCCAGCTCTTTTTCAGTTATCAGGTATTATGTCTGTGTCGAGGGAGGGGTATCGGATCCATTGGGGACCCTGACCTGCAGTTCAGAAAACAGGCATTTACATCCTTGACCGATGGCACCAGAAAAGTAGCCAGCGACGGATGCTGCATTCGATCCACTGGTTCTTCTAGCTCCAATCCTACTAGGATGTTATTCTCCCCTGACAAGTTAGTCTGGATTATGAGCATTTTTCCTCAAAAATGTCACTCAGTCAGGAGCATTGGAACTGACCAGTTTCCAGCGGGGGGACGTAACTTTAGGATCAGTAAAATTAGCTACAAATTGAAAATCACCCTCCCATATTCTCAGCCTCCTTAATGTCATGAGAATAGAAATGTCTGCGAAGCCTCTTAAGATTTTTATGATAGGATATCAGGGACAATTTAAAAGTGACTTTATCAGAATGCAGATATGCGTGCCACTACACTCTTTCTAGTTTCTTGCATCCTGCTTTTTTTTTTTATAAGCTAATTCCTTTGTGAACCAGTGAGCTGAAAGAGTCTCTGTAGAGTCTCTGTAGCCTTTCTTAAGGCTGAAGTGGGGGCAACAAATCAGCCACCCAGCTGAGCCATGAGCTCATCGCCATGTCCCCTTCTCTAATTGAGTCCTCAGTGACCCCAACTCCACCGCCCTCCCGGACAACCTCGCCAACACTGGACTGAAATAGCTAGTTCCCACCCCTACCCACAAGGCAGGACACATCCTCGACCACATCTTCGCTGGTGGGAACAACATCTGCTTCAGCCACACTACGCAGCCCCTCTGGATGGACCACCATTACTCACTCTTCTGTTTCAACACTGCCACCACTCTCAAACCCAGTCCTCGCCCTCTGCGAAGGAACTGGAGCACGGTCAGAGAGGAGCACCTCAACTCCACCCTCATTCATGACTCCCCTGCCTCAACCGATGCCAACTCTGCAGCTCATCGCCATGTCCCCTTCTCTAATTGAGTCCTCAGCGACCCCAACTCCACCGCCCTCCCGGACAACCTCGCCAACATTGGACTGAAATCGCTAGTTCCCACCCCTACCCACAAGGCAGGACACATCCTCGACCCCATCTTCGCAGGTGGGAACAACATCCGCTTCAGCCACACCACGCAGCCCCTCTGGATGGACCACCATTACTCACTCTTCTGTTTCAACACTGCCACCACTCTCAAACCCAGTCCTCACCCTCTGCGAAGGAACTGGAGCACGGTCAGAGAGGAGCACCTCAACTCCACCCTCATTCATGACTCCCCTGCCTCAACCGATGCCAACTCTGCAGCCAAGGAACTACACCACTGGACCACCAACTGCCCAGACAAGCTCACACCCCTAGGCACCACCGACAGACAATGCCCCCAACGGCACCTGGTTTACCACCGCCCTCCATAAAGCCAGACACCTCTGCAGACATCTCAAAAAACAATGGAGAAACAGCAAAACCACGGGAGACCTGACCACCTACAAGAACACCACAACATAATACTACCAACGCATAAGATCCACAAAGAAGACCTTCATCTGGAACAAAATGCTCACCAACTCCAGCAACTCGAAGTAACCCTTCAAAATCATCCAGCAATGCACCAAACCCCCAGCGAAGCCACGGATGTCACCCCCTCCCAGGACCTCTGCAACAACTATGGCTCCTACGCCAACTTAAGTGAGCTGAACCCAGCAACCACCGTTTCCTCCAGTGACGACAGCTGGCCCATCATCACCTCCTGGGCCTCGGTCACCACCGAAGATAACAACGACCATAAAGAGCAGGCACTCAGGCGGCCCCATGGACCCCTACCCTCTGCGCATCTTAGACAGAGCCACCATTGTCTTTGAATCCGGCACTTTTCCTGATGACTGGAAACACGCAGTCAAGCACCTCCTCAAGGAACCCTCTGCAGACCCGACAGACCTGAAGAACTACCAACCCATCTCTCTCCTTTCCTTCGCAGCCAAAGTCACCG
Organism: Triturus cristatus; assembly: GCF_964204655.1. NCBI lineage: Eukaryota > Metazoa > Chordata > Amphibia > Caudata > Salamandridae > Triturus > Triturus cristatus. The sequence continues at coordinate 225,649,112 of NC_140584.1, forward strand.
AGAAGATTGTCAATGCCCAGCTGACAAACTTCATGGAAGAGAACTCCATCCTCGACTGCTCCCAATACCGATTCTGCAGCAACCACAGCACCAAGACCGCCCTCCTTGCCGCCACAGACGACATCCGCACGCTCCTCGACCAAGGACACACCGCAGCCCTCATCCTACTCGACCTTTCCACAGCCTCAGACACCGTCTCCCACCATGCTCCTGCAGCCAGACTCCATGACGCTGGAATACAGGGAACCGCCCTTGAATGGCTCTGCTCCTTCCTCACAGGCAGAACCCAAAGAATCGGATTTCCACCCTTCCTCTCCAAACCCACAGAGAGTACACCAAGGATCATCGCTCAGTCCCACACTCTTCAACATCTACATGGCCCCCTTCACAGCCATCATGGACTCAGCTTTGTATCATATGCTGATGACACCCAGCTCATCCTCTCCCTCATGAAGGACCCAGAAACCACCAGAGTCAGCTTCCAAAAAGGAATAAAAGACGTCACAGCTTTGATGAGCAACAGCTGTCTGAAACTCAACTCGGAGAAGAAAGAAGTCCTTGTCCTGGGACACTCCCCTAAGCCTGGGACAACTCCTGGTGGCCCTCAGCAAACCCCCCACCCCCATGGACTACGCCCAGAACCTCGGCATCATACTCGACTCCTCCATCACCATGACCCAACAGATCAGCGCCATCGCCTCCACCTGCTTCAACACCCTCAGAATCCTCTGCAAGACTTTCAAGTGGATCCCCCCCAGAAGCCAGAAAGACCGTCACCAACACACTCATAACAAGCAGACTGGACTACTGAAACGCCCTTTACGCTGGAATCAACAAATCGCGGCTATGAAAACTCCAGACCATCCAGAACACTGCGGCCAGACTTATCCTCGGTATCCCACGACATGAGCACATCACCTGCGCGACCCCCACTGGCTCCCCATCGAGGAGAGAGTAACCTTCAAGATAATCTCCCATGCCTACTAATCCCTCATGCCTACTAATCCCTCAACAACACTGGAGCCAAATACCTCAATGAAAGAGTCTCCTTTCACGTACCCAAAAGAAACCTCTGCTCCGCCGACCTCGCCCTAGCAGAAATCCTGCACATCCGGAGAACCAGAGCGGGTGGAAGAGCCTTCTCCTACATCGCGCCAAAAACCTGGAACGAGTTCCCACTTAACATCAGATGCTCCCCTACTCTGCACACCTTCAGTAAGAGCCTCAAGAACAGGCTCTTCGGCTGAACCGGAGCTGCACCCCCCCCAGTGCCATGAGACCCTCACAAGTGAGTAGCGCACTTTAAACCCCCTGATTGATTGATCGATTGATTGATCCCGTATCTCAGTTTTACAGTCCAGAAGCATGTTCCTCAACTCATACAGGGGTATCCTGCTCCATCATCTGTAGGGTAGGATTGATATACCTTACATATACCTCATGCAGTTTATGGGGGCATGGCACACAGGGGGTGTGCCATGTTGAATCTTTGGTTTTCTCTGCACCAAGACATGCAGCCTGCATTGGCATTTTGCATAGTCTTGGTGAGGGGTCTATGGGTTGGCACAATAGGTGCTGCAGCTCCAGTGGACCCTCTTCAGTACCAATGCCCTAGGTACCAGGTGTACCATTTACTGGGGACTTGCAGAGGTGGCTGAAGTTGTGCCAATCTAGGTACAGTTTAAAGAAAGAGATTTGGCACTGGTAACCTGGTTAACAAGGACCCAGTGCAATTTCAATTCAAAATCACATCATGCACCAGGCAAAAAGTGGGGGCTAACCATGTCAAAAGAGGCCCTTTCCTACAATCAATAACTGAATATGGCAGCTGCAGCCTCGTGTGTTATGAATGATCACATGGTTATCAAGGTATACAAATCTTTGTGCACATGTCTGCCTATTTGATGTTTTTATGCCTTACAATGTCACTGCTCAGGGAAGCTGACTAGAGAAAGGTGGTGCCTATGTGGGACTCACGTCAATCCCCCCGTTACCAATTGTGGCCACCCACTGATTTGTAACACAAGTTTCCAGCTTTATGACTGCTATTTAAACTGCTTATCTAAAGGAAACTGGAGGAAGGTGGTCCCTGCCCAAGGCCCACTTTGGCTTTCTACCAGCTAATGACACAAAGTCCTACTTTGTGACTGCTATTTAAGAGTGCTTGTCTGCTGTGATGTGTCAGGGATGCATCAGTGCAGTAAGTGAACGAAGCACTTCTCCGAGAGGCATATACCCAAGTGGGCAGGGTTTGTAGCCCAGGGATACCTGTCTGTTTGCTGTTTTATTTGTTTAAGTTTTTATTAATTTATTTAGATATTTATATGTTTCAATGTTCTTGTTTGTTTGCTGTTGATTGTGAAGGTAATTTTGCTTTAGTTAATCTGGTGGTTGCTCATTTACCATCACAGTATTGCTTGATATAGTCGCTGTTATAAAAATGTGTGTGGTTAGGATATTATATAAACTTTTTTCTGCAAGCTCTATTCCTATTTATCAGCCAGATGCCTTGGAGATAGAAGATGGAGTCTGTTTGGTATGATAGTAAAGGGTTGGTCTGGTAAAGTGTTTTCCATTGACTAAAGGGTGAAATGGTAAAGGGAAGTTGGAGAAGAATACTGTTACAATAGTCTTGTTTGCTGAGGACAAGTGAAGATATCTGTAGTGCCCTGACTTTTTATGAATGGTCCATGGTTATTAAGGTGTCCAAATCTTGGAGCATGTGTCACTTTCTGAGATATTTGTAGGCCTTACCTTATCACTCATAATGGAAAGTAATAGGAGGAAGATGGCACCTGTGTGAGAGTTGAGCCTCCCACCACCCACTATGGCCGCTCTGCCATCTCTAATATGTTTCCTGCTTTGTGATTGCTGTTTAAAATATTCAGCAAGGAGGAGCCATAAAGCACTTCAGCTGAATGAAGTTGCCTGGAGGGAATGGTGTTTACCTTCCCACTGTAGTTTCCCATCTGCTAATGCTATTTAAAAAAAGCTCCTGCCTCATGCGAAACATTTTTCAAATTTTGGTGCACATATCACTTTATGTGATCATTTTCTAATTTGTCATCTAACTGCAGAAGGAAGTTTAAGGTGGTAGGAGTAGTGTGGACCCTCTCACATTGACTGTGGTCGCCGCCCCACTAGCCCACTTGGGACGCTAAATTCCAATTTTAAGACTTCTATTTGACAGTGCCAATATAGCCTGCAATGTGTTAATGTTTCTTTCCTCTGTGAATCAGACAAATTGTTTCACCAAGAGCCAACCAGCTGAGTGAATGGCGCATGGGACAAAGGTTATGATTTGTTTACTATCTGATATATGTATGACTGTTTTCATTGTTTCTTCTTTTTTGTTGTCCATTTATTGTCATTGTAATTTTTCTTTATGCTATCCGGTAGTTGCTCATTTATCATCACATTATGGTTTGAAATACTCCTAAAAATCCATGATCATTATGATATCAAAGAAAGTGAAAAAGTTTCTCAGGATAGGATTTCATACTGTAGCTTATTACCAAATGGACCACAGGCAGATTCTGTCATGTTGATCTGTGACAATCTAATTAGTTGTTTATGCTCAGATTTAACAACTGAGGGAATCTCTTCCTACAAAGGTAGTGGTCTTCACTGTATCGCCAGAAACAACCAAGACTCTATGGGCCACATATAACGGATATGAAAAGGTAAAATGAGCATCCTCAAAAATTTAAATATATTGTGTTCCTCTGTAGAGCAGAATCATGCTGTGAAGAGCATAAATATTGATGATCACGTAGGCATCCTTGTAAAATATTTTACTTTTCCACACAATAAATTGATTAAAAATTACCTTTGACCTCAGGCATCAACCAACCACAACCAAAACGTATACAGAGTAGCTAGCTAGACAGGTGTCCTCTCCTCATGTGGCTCCCTGATTCTGAAAGCAAAATATTTTTTTAATCTATCAGGGAACAACGTAGGTCTATCATAGGATCTGCTTGGTTTAAAAAAGGTTCTCTTGCCTATGTTAAATTTAACGGAGACAATGTGACAAAATTCCACCTATATTTTAAATATGATTTCTTTAATCTTCAGTTATCTGTCTTACAGACTTTAGTTTATTTAGCAAAAGATGCCAGAGAAGACCATGCTCAACACTGTGTAATTCATTAGCTCCCCACATAAAAGGACAGGGTAAATGCTACAGCTGCAGAAAAAGATGCCAAAGCTGTAGTTACCCTGCAGAAGTGAAAAAAAGAGAAAATATACTGACAGGGAAGGGTCAGCGGAAAAGTGGTTCTATTAGGACAAACTTGTAAGTAGCTCCTCCCTCATTCCTCCACTTTTCCTTATTTTAAGGTCAGAGAACACATCTACTAAGCAAAAGACTGATCATGGGAAAATGTAGAACAATGATAATTTTTAATGCAAACACCACTCTCCAGATGTTCTAAAGCCTTGGTTTTCAGGACAATTTCTGATTAAGTACATTATTAATAGAAGACACTACGAACCACAAAGTAATAAGTTTTTTAACTACTGATTCAATGATTACGTTAGAGGTATTTTTATTGTACAATGAATTAAAACCGTACCATTAATTCATTAAAAGAAACATTTTAAAACATTTTCTTCTCAAATCATTAAATACAGATAACATTTCTTTTCAGAGCATTTCAAAAATTTATAAATGAGACAAATTCATATGAAAACAGGCAATTTTCCACCCTATTAGTGGCACATTGCAATTTCCAGAGCTGCGTTTGTTTATATTGTCTAATAATTTATTAGATGATTAAGAATTATCAAGTGCTAACAGATAGTAGTATAGGTTTTAAGCAGAGAGCAGCAGGCTTTATTCTAGAAAACAAGAGACCACAGGCCTTGTTGATCATTTTTATGGTGTTGTGGTAAAATCATATACAGAGGTTTCTGCTACATCAGTTTTTTGTAGTTCTCCTGTGAGCCAGTCAAATTTTGACCAGATTTCCACTAAAAGTGTAGATTTGATAGAATTCCTTACTGATAAAGCGACTCATCTTCTGTACTTTTGATTACTTGAGTAATTGTACTATAGCCCAAATTTAAATTTGTTAAATTGTAAGGAGATTATGATTGACCAAATCCCTAAATGTAAAAATGATGGAAGTGATCACCTGGAAACCAGGGTCCAGTTTACAAATACAGTGACAATTAATTAGATATTGTCTAAGCTGAACTCATTTTGCGTAAGTGATATTAACATAATCTAACCGATAATTACTTAATCTAAGTCATAAAATGAACTCAAAAAACAATTTAGGGTGTTTACATTTAATCTCAACCCTCTGGGCGATGAGTCTGCTTCAATTGTTATGGCAAGTCTATTCCTGACCTCAAAGGTATGGCTTTGAGGAGGCATATGTCTATGCCATTCTGTTTACATTGGGGTGGCTTTTGAAATTTTGATTGTCACCATAAAATCATGCCCACATGTCCACACTGCTTGACAGCAGTGTTCAAATGGGAATCTGGAACTCTTTGGGATTGAACAATGTATAGTATGAAAAGTATTTGTCTCTGGGACATAACTTATTGGTAATATGGGTAATATGCTCACAAGAAATTTGAACCATTAGTACGTGGGAAATCACTAATGATTATTTGATCCAATATGATACACAAACCAGCAAGGAAGGTCCATTGGAGGTATTGAATCCCACTTCTACATAAAACAGTTTAGGGCTATTTAGTTATTCCAACATATCCAAACTAATTGCTATGCTTTGAAATATACTTTCTATGCAATGTCTATATAAACATAAGTTCCAATGATAGAATCTTCTTGGAAATATTGTCAGGAATATAAGATAGCTACTGTTGTGTATCTTATTTGGATTTTGTATGTGTAAGAAATGCCAATTCTAAGATCATATCCCTAATTTGTTTATTATCGGAATGAGAATTAAGATATGTTTTGGGGAATTTGGTTCTCCAGCTAGTAAGAAAGATCCAGGCAAACATGGAAAGCAACTTGTGGCTGGAGAAATATAGCTCAGATGTGATTTTTTAAATGATAATTCCGAGGAGATATCCCCTTTTTTAATTACCTAGCAAGGCCCTAATGGAGGCTCAATGACACATTTTATGTTTACCTCCTATGGATTATTCCTGCCTATTATGTTATGAAAGCATATTCCACAGATGTAAGCTGACTATATGCCTACTTGACATGACTAATGTTGCCTCAGCAACTGGAAATTGTACTAGCGGTGAATTGATGTTTTTAAAAAAAAAGAAATGGCAAGACCCATTGATTTCCATATGTTATAACTTATGTCAATATTAAGATTACTAACATTATGAGTACAACTCCCCTGACTATACATGGGGATATATTTAGAATTTTAATTTACTCATTCAAAGACTTGAACGTTCTCCTATCTAATACATTTTTGATTTAAACTTTCAAGAGACATTGTTCTTTCTTGAAACATTGAGCATTACACTAGAGCAGACATGTATTCATGCAGATATCTAAATCAGGTTATTAGGTTCCAACAACATAAAACTACAAATACCTGATAGATTGAGGTAAAAAGCTATTGACTGCTGTGAGTGTGTAGGAAAGGTCATAAATCCTGAACCTCTGGTGTTTTGTAATCAGAATTGCAGGACTTCTAGAAATTGACAGCAAATACCACTGGACCAGGAGAAGGAAAGTAAAAAAAATATTTGCAAGGTTGTTTGCCTTCAGTAGGTATATAGGATTTTTTCATCTTGCAAATGGTCCTATTCTCAGAACTGGGCTGCTTGTGACTGCAAAAAGCATTTTTATATGTACAGAACCCTAATTTGCGATTTGGTAATCTATTATCAAATTGCAAAATGAGTTTGCAATTTTGCATTAGGAAGGGGCATGTTTAGGCCATCCCTTCCTAATAGCAACTTGCGGTGGTATGTGTGAATGTTTTATGACCAAAAACTGACCTCAAAACATTTTCATTTTGCCGCCTACTTCAAGTAGTTGGTAACCCATTCACAAATGGTGAATGGTTATAAAAACTATTTTTAAGAGCAGGCAGTGGTCCCATTGATCACTGTCTACTTTTAAAAGATTGAAAGAATACTTTTCATTTTTTCTATTAAAAACGCATCCCATTTTCTGCTAAGGAAAACAAGCTACAAATAAAATATTTGCTTTATTTAAAAATAATCCCATGCCTCCACGAGGGCGCTCTCCGTGCATGATAAGATGAAGGAGCTGTGGAAGATTTAATTAACTTTTTTCTGTCCTATAATGATCAAACTGGCCAAGAAACCTGGTCAATGAGCATGTAAATATCAAACAAATAAAACCAGGGATGATTAAAAACCTCCTGGTTTATTGAGTTTGAATTTCGAATGAAATTCATGCTGCCATGAGCACATAATGCTAATAGAGCTCGCGTGGGTTTGCAAAAAACAGAGCAGGCACCCTTCTCATAGAGGGCATTAGACTTCATGTTTTGGGCTGTGTTGCGGATTGGTGAAACGGCGTGGGCTGAGCATTCCTACCCGGACCAGTTATTGGATTGGTACACCCTGGTGTTCCTTGAACATGACAACGACGTACTATTGGAACACATTGCACATGAAGCTGCACGTTCCTGCAGCCACATTGGATTGTCACCCACAGCACAGGTCCCAACAACTTGTTGCATAGTGGGCAATGCTCACATATCCCACCACAACAGAGGACATGTCTGCCATCGTCAGGACTCTGGATGCATGTGCATGGAACTACGCGTGTGTACACACACCTGTGCAATGTGATGCAGGTCCATGGTCGGAGCAACACAGCGACGCCTGGCAACGTTGCCAATTCAGACACACTGCTGGGGGGAGAGTACACACATGACAATGTAGCATGACATGTGAGCCTGTCGGACCCATTCACCTGATCACTGTCAGCAGAGCAGACAATCTGCGCACTCCGGTTGCAGAACACTATGCAGATCCCATGAGCAGTGAGTCATGCCCCCTTACACGGGGCAATGGGCAGACGCCAAACAACACATGACTCATCCAGCAAGGCAAGGTGGGCTGAGACCGTTGCCATGCGTGTTGATTGTTGTCCATTTTTGCCTCACCATTTTCTGAACCTCGACATGTTCCCATGCTGCATGGAAGTATCTAAAGCATATCCCTGTCTGTTATGGCCGTTGCCTCATCCGTACTGACACGCACATGCCAATAAAGTCTATGCCAATCCACTGGTGTCTAACTGTGATGTGTGTTGATTAGATTGTCCACTTGTTTGCCACAACATGCCTCGTCCCTACACAGGGAGGAACTGACTGACGCATGTGCAATGGGGGTGGCTCCCTTTTGCAAGCTCCACTTCTGTGAGCCAGACATTGTTTTGGGATAGGTGCTGGCCGACCTGTGCACTTACGTGACTTCAGCAATGTGAGTATGGTGTCCAACCTCTGACCATGTGGAGAAATGTCATATCTCATAACAGAATGTGTCCACACAGGTGTGTGTGAGTAGGTATGCGACTTGAAGTTCTGTTGTCACATGTGATGTAGGACACCACTCCTGGCCTGCTACCGATTCGGTCATTCCTACATACAGCCCTATTCAATACATGGACGTGTGCCTACGTTTGGGGGTTGTGAGATTGTTGTTGATGTGCAATGAGGACACAGCTAGAACTCACCTTCAAAGTCATCCAATTGGCCATGTGCCTCAGGGATACACATGCGCATAGATGTCAGTTACCAGGGTGTATCTTCATGTGCACTCATTGTCCCTACATCCAGCCATTCTTCCATATGTGAGTGAACATAGTCATGACACATCTGTGTGATTTCGAATGTTTTATTCACATTCAGGTGATTGACGGAGCTGGAGCTGTACATGGCCATCCAAGCCCACATTACATGGAAGCCCAGTGTTGGGCCAACCAGAGTCCTTTGGGGATTGAAAAGTGATTAGGAAGAGGCGGAGTGCAGTCCGCAGCAGGATTGCTGTGTAATTGTCCAGCAGTGAAGATATGGCAGTCCGTGTCGGGGTCCGGGTGAATGTCGCAGAGTGTTCCGGGGGTCAGTGGGAGGTATTGTCCCAGGGCATGATGCATAGGTCAGAACCAGGCAGGGACAGGCCATATGGCAGTGATGGATCCTACTGCCTCCTTCCTCACACAGTAATTACCATCCCCATCTTACTCCCCTGATAAGGGCTCTGTGTCCGCTGTGTCCGGTGTGTGTGGTGGGGTAATGGCTGCATCACTGTGTGCCACTGACACATCAGACTGCTCAGTGGCAGCAATGGCAAGATGATGAACTGCAGGGCATTGAAGTTCCCAGATACTACTCGCTGGTGTCCATCCGTGGCAGCCATACTTCCAGCCTGCATCTGCTCCATGATCTCCATTGACCTCCGCATCTGTGCCAACTCTGTGCTGTCATCGCTGGTGCCTGTCTAACCAGACAGATCTTGTATTTGATTAAGGGCCCCAGCAAGGTCAGCCAAGGTCTGTGGTGGAGCATGGTGCGTACAGGGGGTGTCCGATAAGGACTGTACGTGGTCCCTGATGGGACTCAGACACCCACGTATGGCATTGAGTTTGGCTGCCACAAGCTTGAAACCCACCCGCAGCTGTTCAGCCAGCTCCACCTGGCAACCCCACACACGCTGTTGGAACTCCTTGTATTGGTCGTGGGGTCCTTGGAGACAGCCGTGGTGGTGTGTGTTTCCTGCTGTGTGGTCTGTGCATGTGGTGGGGTCACCTCGAGGCAGCTGGTCTGCCTTGCTCCTGGTGATGGGGTGCAGAGGCTGTCCATTATCCGTTAGAGGGTGTCCTGACATATGTGCCGGTTGTCCTCTTCCTCATCAATGATGGGACGTGTGGTGTGCTCTACAGGAGGTGTTATTTGTCCCTCTACAATGTAAAGGGGAGATGCAGGTTAACAGAGTTACACATGTATGTTGAAGATTTGCCGATGTTTACATTCAGACTGCATGCCAATGTTCATTGTGTCTGTTTTGGTGGAGCTGGCTATTTGAGGGCAGTCAGAGTGTTTCTTGACTACATGACGGATGTGTGGTAGTACCTGTACATTATCATCACACAGTGTCAGGCAATGCCAGATGTGAGTGGACAGTTACTACGCACATGCAGAACCTGTTGTGAGACCTGTCCTGTGGTGTTGGTGTTGCACTTTGTACCACAGTGCCGTAATTGCTGATGTTCTGCGATTGCTATGTGTGTGTGCTGCATTGTGGGGGAGTTGCCCCTGCAGCTCTGATTTCATGTAGCCTTCTCCCTTTGAGGCTGGGTGACTTTGAATTGTGTGCTCTTCAGGGGCTGAATTGTTTTTGACTTGGGTCATATGTGCTCTTGGACAGATTTTGTGGCCTAGTGCATTGTTCATCTGCTGCGTGTATTGTACGTGGATATGTCAGAGTGTGACCTGCTCCTTTACGGATGTGATCCGCACTGGGCCACCTCCATGTCAATTCATGGGCCATGTCATGTTTTTGGGCTGCTGCCATGCTATCAGGCATGCAGTGTCACTTGCATAGTCAGTGTGGGTCACAGAGCCGCTGCTTTGCTGGATTCAGCACATATGCATGGGTCGGTTGTGATATTGGTGATAGGGAGGGGGGCCCCTTTGTGCACATGGTGGATGGGGGCCTACTTGGTGTTTCTATGTGTGCTGCCGTGTGCCAAGGCTATCAGGGACATGTTCCACGATCATTGTGGGTGTGCAGTGTGCTACACATAATTGTGCATGTGTTCCATTGTGCCCATCTCCCCCCGTCCCCCCAGTCCCTGGCCGTTACTCACCCTGTTGCAGTTGGGTCAGGTCGTATCGAGCTGTGTCCAGGCCCCCAAATCCTGCCACCATCTCAACACTGATGACTGTGGGCACCATTTCCTCTAGCTCATCAAGCTCCTCCTGTGTCGCTGGACACCCACCTCCAGTCGCCGTTGCTGCCTTCCTGTTGGCGGCGAGTTTCTGTTTGGTTTGGCTGTGCACTTCATGCCAGCGGCTCTTGACCTCCTACAGTGACCTCCTCGCCACTCCGACTGCATTGACGTTGGTGACGATGGCCAGCCATATTTCTGTTTGGGTTGCCATGGCCGTGCAGTTGTTGATGGTGTTCTATCACCTCCGTGACGATGATTCGGTCTTCCTGCGTCCTGAACCCCGTCTACCTCTTCCTCTTCTCCTTGCCCTTTCCTAAACATGGGGTTCCTGGCTGGTTCTCCGTGGTGCTTGTGGAGTTCGGCTTGTCCTCTGCACTCGGTCTGGGTGCATCCATGGTGCTACGCAGTTTGAATTGGTTTTGGTGTTTTTTTTCTTTCTTTTATACTGGATTTTCCTGCCAGACGCGTGGGATTTGCAGGCCTGTGGCTGGTTTTTGCTGCTTTTTGTACTGCGATTGGCCTCAACGCATGAATTTTTGTGTTCGCGTTTCGCATTTTTGCGTCGTGGCGTTGATTTTAACGCTGACATTTGACGCGTTACCTGGTCACTATCTCATGATACCGCTGCGTTGCGACTACTTGGTTGGCACAGCGGAATTTTCCCGCAATAGGCTGCGTTGTTGAGAGTTGCATTAAGCCACTCTTGCGGTAGTTATCACATGTCCTTTGTGAATATACCCCTTAGTTTTTAGAGCTTGTGCCTTGAGTTATTAACCGAATTTCAGTTTTTTCACACCTTTAAACTCTATAAGTTTTTTTTTTATAACGCCTAACACATGTTGAGAAAAAAGAAAAATTACATTCTAATGGCACAGATTTATTGGACACATATAAACAGGGTCCCTTTTGAATCTTTTCAACTCTAATGATAGAACATAAAATGGGATTTTCTGCACATTATCCGTCTGTACCTAAAATATGCTTCTCGTTACTCTTGATGGCTGTTCTCTAGGGGGTGCAACACCTATTAGCTTTCAACGTCCCTCTAATCTTCGACCTGCCTGGCTTCAAAGTGCTTGATTAAATTGCCAATTAAAGTGGCATTAGAGCTAATTTCGAAAGTTATTTTTGTATTTGGACAGCTACCTATTTGGAATTACACTGGTACCATCATTCGTTTCCTGCCCTCCATCATATTGCTGTCAATCATTTATAATGTTGACAGGCAGCAAACTTGGGATAGCATTTAACCCATTAGCCGTACAGAGCCCCTTCCGTGACGTCAAGAATTTCAGCGAGATCAGATTTACAATAATGTGCAGAGTTGTTATGCCTTCCAAAACTATTCCTCACTCTTTACACTTTGTTGAGTTTTCAAAACAATTTTCTAGGTGCAGTAAGTATATTGTAGTGCACGATTCATAGCGTATTGCTATCTGGTAAAGCCTTGTTATTAAATCCAGCGTGGCCAATGCATGCATGTTCTATGCCCCAGTCCGGTTACTTCCCTCTGGTAATTAGACACTTCTTTAATTACAGGTGGTAATGACACTTTAAGCCTCACACAGATGTTGAACATTTTCATGCATGCGAGCCAACAATAAGAAGGTGTACTATTCTGGAGGGATGCCAGAATCCAAAGGTGCTTTTCAAGCGAAAATTGAACTTTTCATTAAAGCTTAATTATAACCCTGGCCACCTGGACAGTTTTTGTGGAACCAAACTGTGCGAAGCATGAAGCCTAAGCGAGAAAGAATAATTAAAGTTCATCATGCACCTTGTAAGTTTTCTTACCTCTTTTTGTATTTAAAACTAACAGTTGGGCATTTCTTCTTCTGATAGTTAAAGAAAATAGGTTTTGAACGTGTATGCTTTACATAAAAAAGGCGGCCTATTTTTTGCCACTTTTAAATGTAAGTAAAATAACATGGTACACATTCTAAATTGTCACTTGCACGAAATGTTCAGTTCGAACTTATCACCCAATTTATTTAAATGAATACATGGAAACTGAACATGTTAAAATTTAACAAAGCAGCCACACACATATGCGAAAACATCAACATCTCATTACTTGCAGATGTATTCCTCGTTAACCACGCACAAACCAAATAGCTGCATCTAAAAATATTTACAAACGTTTCGCAGAGTCATTTATTTGACTTCCACTTCTGATGCAAGATCTATTCATCAGTAGAAAAATCTTCACAGAAGCCACAGCAGTGAGCATTCTCACTTTGATCTTTTTACCAAAAAAGGTTGCAGCAGATGTGACCGTGCGGTTCAAGGAGGCAATCAACCACCAAGAGGAAGTCACGTGTTGGCAGAAGTGGAAGAGAGCGCCAAGGCTTATCTTCATTCCACCTGAAGTCAGCTGTTCACAAGCAGAGCAAGAGGCTGTCTGTGATCTCTGCAGCTCTACTTTACCTAGCTTGTCGCAGCTACAGCTTAACCTTCACACAACTGATGAAAGAAACATAATGCAAGATACTGAATGCTGAAAACGAGATAAGAAAAGTATTATCCAGACACAGGGAACTAATGTTATGATAAGGATGTATTAATTTAAAAATGTTAGTAATGAAATATATGTCACAAAAGGCAATTGCTTGGCAAACAAACATAGTAAAAACGGAATAAAACTTTTTGATCAGCGCATTATAATGAAGAATTTATTCAGACTTTCTGTTGTACGGTCTAGTGTTTTATGCATCATAGAGACGCATGTCTCGTTGTCCTCTGTGTCACGTGACACCCCGTCCTATCAGGACGGGCGTTTCCGTGATGTGGAGGGGGACGGGACATTGAAGGAGAGCGCGGCCGGCGAGTGTAGATCGCCGCTCCTCGTGGGTCCAGTATTACACATGTTGTTGGTGTTATACAGCTAATAAATCACCACGCTGTAACTAAATTGATGCCAGTGTCCTTCCTGTACTCCTGGCACAACAAATGGCGACGAGGGTTCTGGAAGCTGGGCCCACGAGTGTCTCTCCATGCCCTGCTGTCCTTGCCGGTTGAAGCGGAGCCCTCCCACGTGGGTGTCTGCTGTTGAAGCCCCTCCCTGCAGCCTCTAGTTCCCGCTTTGCTGTCTTCCGCCCTCTGGCCTTCCTGCAGGCTGCTGTGTCCGGCCCTGAGTGCCAGGTACTTTCTGTGCTGCGGGGTCTCGCCTAGCGGTGCTTGCACCCTGCTTGGTGCTCCTCCTTTGTGCTCACGTTCTGCCAGGCCTGGGGTGCTGCCGCTGCGTGGGGGTGCCTGCCATCCGTGCCACGTCTGTGGGGAGTGCTCACGATGGCGCACGGTGGCAACATCTGTGTCCCGCCTCTCTTCTTGGAGGTTTCCGGCAAGCCGTGCATGAAGTGGAAGAGCTGGTTGAGGGCTTTCGAGAACTATATTGTTTCCATTGATGGCACAGGGTACGCGGCGGAGCGGAAGAAGGCGCTGTTGTTCGGACTGCTGGGGAAGGCGGGGCAAGATGTCTTCGACAGTTTGCCCGTTTACGTGAATCCGCCTGGTGTTACCACTCAGCTCAATGTGTTCCAGGAGGCGGTGAAGAGGTTGGAGCTGCAGTATGCTGAAGAGACTAACATCATGGTGGGGCGCCACAAATTTGCTCTTCGGAAGCAGGATGAAGGGGATACTGTAAAGGAATATATTGCCTGCTTGCGCGTTCTGGCCCAAGACTGTGAATTTGCGGGCATGACGGACACTTACATCAGGGACCAGGTGGTGTTCTACTGCCACTCCAAGAAAGTGCAGGACCGATTACTGACATGCCGTGATCCTACGCTGCAGGAGGTGGTGGCGATTGCGAAGGCCATCGAGAGATCACTGGTGTCCGCAGAGGAACTTGCTAAAACTAGCCACGCTGCCAATGTGTTTTATGTGCAGGACAGAAGCAAATCCGCCCAGAGGCCTCCTGACAGAGGGGCGAATGATAAGGGGGCGGGTAGGAAGCCGCTCGCTTGCTTCAGGTGCGGAGCGCTGGATCACTTGGCAGACAGTAAGGCTTGCCCTGCGCTTGGCAGGAAGTGTACTAAGTGCAAGAGGGTGGGCCACTTTGCTGCTGTATGAAAGACCAGGAAGTCAGCTAGCAGTCTGAAAGTGAGTTCTGTGAGCGAAAGTGATCTCGAGGCGCTTGGGGATATAGTACTCTCTATTGATGCGGAGGATGGGCGAGTGAAGGGGCCCATAGGCTCCGTTATGATCGGCTCTGTTGAGCTTCCGTTTACTGCTGATTCAGGTTCCCCTATTACCCTGATTTCCGACACTACGTTTGATGCGAAGTGGCAAGATGTGCAATTGCGTGTGACGGATGTGAACCCGAAAGCGTTTGGGGAGCAGGACATAGTGATGAAAGGGTATTTTTCTGATACCCTCACTTTCAAAGGGTGGGCCATCACTACCAAGATTTACGTGGCCGAGAAAGGGAGAAGCCTTGTGGGATGGAAGGATCTGGCGAAGTTGGGAGTGATGCTAATACCAGGGGCAGCGGATCCCATAGTCCTCAGAGCTGACTGGGTCAATTCTATTCAGGCAGACGATGAGCCGGGTGGGTTGTCCGGAGTCCTTGCAAAATTTAGTTCGGTCTTCGCAAATGAAGTAGGGTGTGTAAAAGGCTTCGTGCACGACATACAGCTGAAGGAGGGGGCTATGCCGATCAAGCACAAGGTCAGGACTGTGCCTCTATCTGTCAGGGCGGAACTCAAGGCTGTGCTGGACAAGTTGGAGAATGAAGGTGTGATTGAAGGTGCCAGTGCTTCGGAATGGGTGTCCGCGATTGTCGTATCGAAGAAGAAAAGGTCTGGAGACATCCGTCTATGCGTGGACCTGCGTTCCCTCAATAACAATATCCTGGTCAATTGTCACCCTCTGCCCAACATTCAGGACATTTTGGCGTCGACGTCCGGGTCCCGATTCTTTACCCTGATTGATCTGAAGTCCGCGTACCACCAGGTCTGCCTCACCGACGGCTCCAAGAAGCTGACCACGTTTGTCACTCCGTTTGGGGCATACAGGTATGTCCGGCTGCCTTTCGGACTCGCCTCTGCTTCGGGGGTGTTACAAAAGTTGATGGATCTGTTGTTCTGTGACATGGAGGGGGTCGAAGCTTTCCAGGACGATATCTTGATTCACACCAAGGACGAAGCGGAGCACCTGGTGGTGTTGGGCAAGGTGTTGGAGGTCTTGCGTGAGAAGGGGATGACAGTCTCCAAAGACAAATGTAAATTTATGGAGACCAAGATCGAATACTTGGGGCATGTCTTGACCCTGGACGGGATTGCTCC
This sequence comes from Triturus cristatus, assembly GCF_964204655.1. Lineage (NCBI taxonomy): Eukaryota > Metazoa > Chordata > Amphibia > Caudata > Salamandridae > Triturus > Triturus cristatus. The sequence continues at coordinate 225,665,279 of NC_140584.1, forward strand.
CAAGGAAGACCTGGTGAAGGCGATCAGAGAAGCTCCGTGCCCTGGTGACAAGGACGCACTGCGGTCCTTCCTGGGGCTCAGTGAGTACTATTCGAAGTTCCTGCAGAGGTACGCGACCACGGTGGAGCCACTGAGGGCCTTGCTGAGGAAGAATGTCAAGTACGCATGGGCAGCGGAGCAGGACGCGGCGTTCGAGGCTGTCTAGAGGGGTATCGCAGAGGCTCCGGTGCTGCAGCCTTACAACAAGGACTTGCGGAATGTGGTCACTGTCGATGCCAGTGCAAAGGGCATTGGGGCGGTTTTCTGCCAGTTCCACGGGCAGAAAGAAAACACCATCGCCTTCATATCCCGCTCTTTGAGCGACGCCGAGAAGCACTACAGCACCATCGAGTGCGATACGCTCACCTGTGTCTGGGCGGTGGAGAAACTGAAGAACTACTTGTGGGGCAAGGTGTTCGAAATCGTCACGGATCACAAACCCCTGATCTACATGATGGCCGGCGAGGGCCGTGGTAATGGGAAGGCCAGTTCGCGGCTGCTGCGCCTACTGTCCAAGCTGCAGGAATACCACTTCACGATCCGGCACATCAAGGGTGGCCTCAACTGCAGAGCGGATTGCCTGTCCCGCTTGCCCGTGACAGGGGACGATGATGTGTCCCTCGATGATGCGGAGTGTGTGGTGGCTCTGGTGGATGCCACGACGATGTGCGAAGGTTCCATATCAGAGGAGGAGTGGCTCGCTTCTCAGGAGAAGGACGTGGTTCTCCGCACCGTGATGGATCACATGACATCCCATTGGCCTCCTGTTCGGAATTTACACGGTTCGCTCCGAAGCTTCCAGCAGGTGAGTGCGGAACTCACTCTCGAGAATGGTTTCTTGAAACAGCACGAGCTGTTCGTTCCTCCGGAAGGCCTCAGGAGCAAGCTGGTAAGGATTGCCCACAAGGGTCACCCTGGTGGCACCGCGACCAAGAATCTACTGAAAATGTACTACTGGTGGCCGGGGATGACCAGCGATGTCTGCGACTTCATAGAAAGATGCGAGCAGTGTCTGAAGGCGGACAAGCATTGGAAGACCAGCAGAGGGGAACTGCAGAGGGTAGAGATTCCGGCTGGCCCATGGAGCAAGGTTGCCATCGACTTCGCGGGTCCGTTCTCGCTGCTGCCGGAGGATTGCAGATTTCTCATCGTGATCACCGACTACTACTCCAAGTGGATACAGTACAAGTTTGTCCGAGAAGTTACCACGGACCGGGTGATTCAAGTTCTACGAAAAATTTTCGCTCAGGAAGGGCAACCGAAGGTCATGGTTTCTGATAATGGCACGCAGCTCGTATCCAGGAAGATGACGGACTTTCTCGCCCACTCAGGGATCAAGCAGGAGAAGACCCCGTTGTACAGCCCGAAGAGCAATGGGCAGGTGGAGAGAATGAACAGGTTCCTTAAAGAGGGCATTCAGCTAGCCATTGCGTCCAATTTGGACGTCAAGATGTTCCTTGCGGACAAGGTGCACACTTACCATAACACCCCGAATGCTGTTACAGGCCATACACCCTTCTATCTGATGAGGGGGAGAAGGTGCACCAGCGAGCTTACTCCCAAATACCAATATGGTATGATGTAAGTGAAGACACGGAGGGTGTGCAAGAGGAGTCGCTAAGAGTCAGGGAGCATATCATGGCCAAACAGGAGTGTGCCAAGCGATACGCTGATACTGTGAACAGAGCCAGAGCAAAGCACGTGGAACAGGGAGATTGGGTGCTAGTAAAAAAGCCGCATAAGGTGATGAAGGGGGAGTCAGTCTTTCAAACTCCTGTACGGGTGCAGGAGGTTAGGAAAGGGGCAGTGTGCTTGGAGGGTGGAGGATGGAGAAGCAAAGATGACATCGTCAGGCTAAAAGCAGGCCAGGAAAAAATCATCATGAGTAGAGGCCGTGCGAGTGGGTCTAGGAATGACGATAATGCACCAGAGTGGCAAGGTAATGAGGTTGCGGATAGGAGTGAGAGGGAGGATGATGGATGTTTGCACACCTCGCCTATCGATAGAGCTAGCAAAGGCGAATCTGCATGTCGTGAAGAGATGCGATTTGAGGCATGTGGTGCCGGTGTGCGGGCTGGAACGAAGTCTGTGCCAGAGTGTGAAGGCATCCAAGGTTCCCAGGACTATGCCAGATGTAGTAGCACTGCTAGCGCCGAGGGGCAACCTCGGTTTGTGACTCCGAGGAGGCCTACCAGACTTGTTAGGGCGCCCAAGCGTTTTGAAGATTTTGTCATGACATGAATAATGTTTTGCTGTTTATATTGTTGAGGGGGGAGATGTTGTACGGTCTAGTGTTTTATGCATCATAGAGACGCATGTCTCGTTGTCCTCTGTGTCACGTGACGCCCCGTCCTATCAGGACAGGCGTTTCCGTGACGCGGAGACGGATGGGACATTGAAGGAGAGCGCGGCCGGCGAGTGTAGATCGCCGCTCCTCGTGGGTCCAGTATTACACATGTTGTTGGTGTTATACAGCTAATAAATCACCACGCTGTAACTAAATTGATGCCAGTGTCCTTCCTGTACTCCTGGCACAACACTTTCACATTTCCTTACAGTGCCCTAAACGTCTCCCGCGTAATCTGCTCCTCACATTTTCATGTTTATTTTTTGGGCTTCCAACGTTTAGTACGATTGTCCTACACTATGAAGCTCAAAGTAAACAGAAAGTCATTGTCATTATCAAAATTAGGATCATTTCTTTTTCCTAATGGCCAATTATCATGTCCTCCATGTAGTAGTGTGTGTAGCTTACTGCTAGGTCACTTTCACATTTTGTTGCACAGGAGTACATAAAGCAGATGTTTTTATTTGGCTTGTTGGGCACAGTTTGATGTTTTTATTTGGCTTGTTGGGCACTGTTTGTTATGTATTTGTTTATCGGTTTCCATTAGCATGCGACTATAAGTGGGTCTTTCAGTTGTTCAAGCAGTAAATTTGAAACTTTACATATGCAGCTTAGTTTATTTTTTGGCCTTCCATTCTACTTTTAGCAGCATTGTGCTACATCTGAATGCCAAAGTAAAGGAAAGGTTATTATCGTATTGAAATTGAGATTATTATTATTTCCTAGTGACCAATTATCATGTCCTCCAAGTAGCAAATTGTGTTGCTCACTGCTAAGTGAATTTTGCATTTTGTTGCACAAGGGTGCATAAGAAATATGTTTTTTGTTTGGCTTGTTGCGCCAGTTTTATTTTGTGAGCCAGAGAGCATGCAATTAACCTTACATTTATTGAGATCTATTCTGTTTGTTATGTATTTGTTTCCATTAGCATGTGACCACAAATGGGTCTTTCAGCTGTTCATGTAGTAAATCTAATTCCTTACATATGTAGTCTAGTATAGTTTTTTGGTCTTCCATGCTACATTTAGTAGGATTTGACTAAATATGAAGGCCAAAGTAAATGAAAGGTAATTAAACATTTCCTGTTTCTTCAAAGGAAAGTTTAAATTCTTTCAAGGACGCATGGCAAGGATTATGCATGTTTTTCCTCATTATTTAATAAACAGCAGTTTCAAACATTAAACATAAAACTGCAAACACCATATATCCCATCATCCATGCATGAAGGTGTCCATAACAACCAATAACCAATCCCAACAAAGTCTGAATGGCTTTATATATACATGGCACCTGAAGTCCTTCCTCTTCTTCACTGTAGAAAGTTAATGTTCAAGCAGACTGAATCAGCTTTGGAGTCAGAACCTACAAACAAAATGCACTCCATTAAATATGTTCTGAGATATAACTGTAATATGACCCAATAACATGAACAATTCATGAACCAAGCACAATTTGGTATCCCTATAACCATACCAAAATACTCATAGTCCATGACCTCATAAATCAGATAATACCTCAACCATATAAACAAACCTCTTAGAAAACAAGCAAAGCACAGCATGGATAATCACAGATGCAATAATAAAATAAATAATAAACACAAATTTAAGTGATACTTCCTGCTGACATCAGAAGCTGTCTTACAAGATATAAGACATAATGCCACATTGACATCGCATTACTTTGAGTATCAGGGCCTTGGGTGTCGAACATTGGAATGCCTTTCAGCAGTTTACAAACTCACAGATGCTCCCCCACCGGGATATTATTGATGGGATGATGTCTCACTGAAATCACCGGTCTGAAATAATAAACCGTACAATAATCGAGCCCCGAGTGAGACAGCTCTACTACGAAATTCAAGATGTCAGTAATCTGCATCCCCATGGTATCCAGGTGTCGATCCACACACCAATGAACCCATCTTCTCCAGGCTGATCTATATACTGTTTGACTGTCCCTGGGGCCCAGGCTTGTTGGCTTGCCGTCTTCCCAGCATCGCCTGAAATCCTCCAAAAAAGCCATGAAGTTGAGGTGACCTTGTAAGCCCAGTAGATGTGAATGGCTGAAGGATTTCCGGGAATCATGGAAGTAGAACTGGCACAACTACGACAGCTCCAACAATGTGGGAATCCATACCTGAGTCTTCCAGCTCAGAGTTACAAGGACCAAAGAAGCCCTTTGACACTGGACTTGAGCCGCCACTCTAGAATCAGAAAAAAAGGTGGGAATGTTGTCCAGTCCTGCAGTAAAACCTTCTCAGCTGTAGTGCTTGGATCCGGTCTCCAACTGATATACAGTGGAAGTTGAGTGTTCAGCCTGGAGGTAAACAGACCGCAGTGGTCCATCAGGCCCTGGAAGACCGCTCGATACAGCTGCCAGTCGCTTAATTCATAATGTGTCTGGAATTCCAGTCTGCCACTGTGTCCTGAGACCACCGAAGGTACTCCGCCATCACTGAAATCTGGTGTTGAAGACAGTAATGCCAAAAGTCCTTTGCCAACTCCGCTAACACCCTTGAGCGGTTATCCCCCAAGAGGCTGACATATTGAACTGCTGATGTGTTGTCCATTCTCAGAAGTACGCATCATGAGACTTTGTCCCGAGTCAGTTTTCAGATAGCAAACTACCCTGCAAGTAGTTCCAGGCAGTTGATGTGGAAATTCAACTCCTCTTTTGTCCATCTGCCTCCCACCTGGCCCTGCAGGCTGGCGTCCAATTCTATGATGAGGTGGGGGAGGGATCAAAAGATCCCTCATCCGTTCCATGCGTCCATGTGGTCTATCCGCCAATGTAACTCTGTCCTGGTCTTTGCCGTCAGAGAAATAAGTTCCGTGTAGGTGAGACCCCTCAATAGATGAGTAGGTTTCAGTCGCTGTAATGCCCTGCAGTGCAGATGGCCTGGGAAGATGGCTTGCATTGAAGATGACAAAAAAACAACTATCCTGGCTAACTGCCTAAGGGAGATCCTGTCCCTTCTCAGAATCTTGGTCAATTATTTCTTGAGGATCTTTGACTCTGGGAGGCTTAGTGTAGCTGACCTGGAATTTATTAGAAACCCCAGAAAGGTCATGGTCTGCGTCTGAGTCAGTTCTGTCTTCTGTTTGTTCATGACAAATCCCATGTCCTGGAGGAGTACAGTAGTTGTGCTCAAATCAGGAAACAGCTGAGTACGCGATTGGTCCATCAGGAAGATGTCATCCAGGCATATGATCAACCTGATTCCCTTCATCCATAGAGCCTCCACCACCAGTCTGAGGAGCTTTGTGAAACACCATGGTGCTGAGGAAAGGCCAAACAGAAGAGTTTGGAACTTAAAGATCTGGCCGCTCAACTTAAATTTCAGAAAACAACAGTGCAGGAGAAAAATAGGAACCATGAGGTACACATGCTTGAGATCCAGACTACCATCCAATCGTCCTGCAGGAGATGAATTTCCTCCAACTTGAAGTTGCGTTAAACCAGCCTCTCATTGAAGCCTTGTAGGTTTGTTACCAGATTAAACCCTTTGTCCTTCTTCTCTACTAAGAAGAGGTTGCTGAGGAAATACAAGGGTGTTATACTGACCTCTGAATCACTGCTTTGCTGAGGAGCTCCTGCACTTCAGAGACGATCAGGCCCATGTCCAGCGCCAAAAAACAAAGGATGTGGCTTTACCACCTGAACCCGAGTTTCATGAAACTCTATGTCGCAGCCCAGTACCGTCTCCAGGGCCCAAGGGTCCGACGTGATTTCTGTTCTCTTGTGTGTAAACACCATCAGCCTCCTCCCAGTTTTTGAGGGAAAGAAAGGATATTGCTTACTGTTGAATCCTCCGGGTGCATTAGTCCCTACTCGGGTGGCACGGTTGGCTCTGCCCTTTCTGTCTCCCCTGTTGGGGAAGAAGGTTCGCTGCTGGCTATTTCTCCATCCGTTGTTCAGGCTGGCCTGACCTCTGTTGAGGCCTTGTTGGAAGGCGCGGCTGGAGGAGCGACCCCTGCATCTTCCGGGTCTGGTGAAACCCTTCTCAATGAAAATCTTTTTTATGAAAGACTGCACATTGTCCAATGCCAAAAAGGTAGCCACAAACCTGCCAAGCTATTTTACAAATTAATCACCAAACAGATTGCCTTGTGCTACCGCTGCTGCCTCTGACATAGACAACTCCATCAGTTTAGGGTCTATTATGATCAGGAGGGAGCATCGTTTTCTGTGGATAGGGCACAGCTGGCATTACCTAAAAGGCACACTGCCATCTGCACCCAGCCTGCCACTATCTTTGTGGGTATGGTAGTCCCAGTTTGCTTCAACTGCTCTGCCAAATCTATAATTTTGGTAAGGGGTCCCATGGCATTAAATAGTTTACCATGACATGCCCTCAAGGAGCAGTCAATGCCCTTCTTAGGGACCTTCCTATATTTAGCAAAGAAACTAAACATCTTGGGGTCTATGTCAAGAGTGCCTGCAACTTTGCCTCCTAAGGCTGGTCTAGGAAACTCCGCACACAAGCGCCACGCACTTCTGTTTCCACAGGCTGGCATATTTTCCTGGCCACATAATCTGCCACTTTTTGGTCCAGCGGCAGAGCCAGGGACCCTGGGTCTCGCTAAATCCTGCCCCTCATCAGAGGATCTGTCCTCATTCGTGTCACCCTTTCCTTTTTTGGGGGATCCCTCCTCAGGGTCGAAGTCTGGTGTGACAATGTCACAATGTCACTGTTTTCCCTGGGGAAAGCCTCCTACCGGTAAGGTCCATTTTTGTAACATGCATACACTCTCTCAGTCTATTGAAGCCTTCCAGGTGCCCAGCATCATGTTTCTGGGTCCTGTGAGAACTTGCCACAGAGAGGCCATGCGCCATGTCACCAAGGATCTTGTAGCCTCCCGAGACCTGGTTCAATAGTTTGTGCACATTTTCCTGCAGGGCTGCGTGTGCTCTAGCATTTGCTTGAGAGGGAAGCTTATCAACTTCTGAAGGAAGTGGGGAGTCCATTCCTCCTCAGAGGCCAGATTAGGGGAGTATTCATGGTCTCTATAGGACTCCATTATAAAGGGGTGTGAGCACCAGAATATAAACTCACACTGTACAATTCAGCGCTCTTGCAAGTGCTCAGTAGAGTGTTAGCACCAATACCAGCCACTAGGTGGCGTCAATCAACACTACTGGAAAGGCCGAGAAACAATCACTGACTGCTTCTGCAGTGTCTTGTGAGAGTTGGTAGGGAGATAACAGCTCAAGTAGTCCCCACTAAGGAAACACCTCAGTTGCATCCCTAACGTCTGTTGTGAGCCTGATGAGCAAGGTGCTGCCCTGAAATGCAGCGATGCGCCTCACATAATCCTCAGATGGTGCGCAACATCACCACCTAGGAGACCCATGCGGATTCAAAATACGTGCTTGGGCCGAAGCCTACTGCATGTAAGCAGTCAAATAACACCAAACAGAAATGATGTTCAAGAATGACAGCAAATACTGTTCTTTGCCATATGTTAATACTAAGCAACCCAAGAATTGTTAAGTAAAGTGAGGGACTTAGTTGATGAGCAGTGAAGAAAGAGGAAGGACTTCAGGCAATATGGATATATATAGACATTATGACAGTGTTGGGATTGATTATTGCTTGTCATAGACACCGTCTCTCTTTGGTTCATGGGATATGTAGTGTTTGGTGTTTTTGGTTTAATCTTTGAAACTGCTGTGCAATAAAGACAAAAGAAAGAAATGCATAATCCTTGCCTCCGGTCCTGACATAGAGTCACTGTTATTAATATAAAAATGAAGGTTACTATTTTTTCCTAGTGGCTGATTATCATGTGTTTCAAATAGCAGTTTATGTGGCTCACTGCTAGGTCAATTTTTAATTTTCGTTGGACAGGGGTGCATGAGAAAGATGGTTTTTGTTTGGCTTGTTGAGACAGTTTTATTTAGTGAGCGAGAGAGCATGCAAAGAAACTTTATGTAGAATGTAGATTAAGATGTATTCTATTTATTTATAGGTTTCCATTAGCGTGCAGCAATAAATGGGGGTTTCTGTGGTTCATGTAGTAAATCTGAATCTTCACATATGAAGTCTAGTTTATTTTTTGGGCTTCCATGCTACTTTTAGTAATATTGTTCTACAAGATATCACTAAGCAGAAAAACCTTATAGCTAAAAAAATACTTCATCTACTTACCTACTATACCCGGAAGAATCATCTGCACAACCTAATATCTAATGCTAACTTCCCATTTTTGCTCTATATAAAATGCATTGGATTTCAAGCTCATTTTGGGACCCCCTGTTTTTGCACCCTCTTACCCAAATGCCACTAAGTTTGAGTCCTCTGACTATGAAACTGGTTTAACAGGTCTGCAATGTTTTGAGGACATCTGTCAAATGGGCCACTAGACACCAGTAGTGTTTTTTTGGGGAGACCAGCCCACCCTGGCCAAGTTTAGGGGGCATATTATGTTTAAGCAAATTTCCATTTCCTGGTAGGGGGAGTTAATCAAGCCCTGCAGAACGGCACAATTGGCCCCTCTAGGGACTGGAAAATGCAGTTATCTCTTTTCATCCATTGGTCTATTGTTATGTCATTCACATTTGCCCTTGGTTAACTACAGCAGACAGCTTGGGACAATAAGTCAGCCATTTCAGATATTGGCTAACTTCATGGTGAATGATGGCATTATATATTACAGGAGCTTTTTGTTCGCCCTCTTCACTATTGTTGACTCATTCACATTTGTATTCGGCCCAGTACAGAATACAGCAAGAGGAAATGGCTCTGCCAAGACATCAGCCATTGGCTGACTGCTTTCTGAATTATGGTTTTCTACCTGTTTACAAGAAGGACATCCTCAAAGAAAATAGTTCCTTACAGTACAATTGGACAACACTCGCACATACCTGGGCAGTACGTGGACCTGCTGGACGGCGTTTGGATCGCCATTGCCTTTGTCTCTGACCTCACGCCTCGCGGAACCCGCTCCGCGGGTCCCGCTTCGCCAAGGGGCGCCTGGAACTTGGGAGCTGCCGTTGTTGGGACAGACCAGGGCTAAGGGCTGTGAGGGCTGCGAGCAGGAGGGGCTGGACTCAGTTTCCCAAGAGTCACAGCTCAGCTCCGCCCGCAACACCTGGGCCGCTCTCCCTCATCGCCCCGCCCTCAGCTGACCAGTGAAAGCTGCCGGATTCCTCCCTCTACGTGGGACAACACTCGCACATACCTGGGCAGTACGTGGACCTGCTGGACGGCGTTTGGATCGCCATTGCCTTTGTCTCTGACCTCACGCCTCGCGGAACCCGCTCCGCGGGTCCCGCTTCGCCAAGGGGCGCCTGGAACTTGGGAGCTGCCGTTGTTGGGACAGACCAGGGCTAAGGGCTGTGAGGGCTGCGAGCAGGAGGGGCTGGACTCAGTTTCCCAAGAGTCACAGCTCAGCTCCGCCCGCAACACCTGGGCCGCTCTCCCTCATCGCCACGCCCCTACCCATTACCCAATTATATCCTAGGCCATAAGTAAGAGCACGAACACCGCTGCGCGGGAGCGCGCGGGAGCGTCCCGGGAGAAGCCCGGGACAAGGGCGGGACCGTCTTTGGCCGTCAGTGGCCGAAGGAGGCTGGGCTGGGCCCACTCTCTTGATCCCCCTGTGTGTTACAATTAAGGCAATGCCTTCGCCCCCACCACGGGAAACCCCCTCAAGGGATGGCGCCTCCAGCTCTGGGACTTTGGATAATTACTTTAAACCCACTAAAGGAGAAGCGGACAAGGAAAGCTCGCTTGAGAACCGTAGGGTGGAGCGCAGGCGCTCCATTGAATCTATGAAAACCAGGCCCTTGACCGATATCATTCCTTATCCCACCACTCAAGAGGAAGGCACTCCACCCAGCAGTCTGATTAAATCGACACTCGAGGACTTCCCCGTCTTACTAAGGGAAATTCCCTCTACTCCAGGGATAGCGCTTGGAAAAAACACAGAGCCAGCCCCTCTCGAGTTCTCCCATGCCCCTATTAACCTGGTAACTCAAACCCCACCTACGCAATTGGTTAATAAGAGCAAGTCCAAATTAAATGTAGTGGCGGAGTTACATAGGCCTCCACCCAGCAAACGTGCTCGTAAAACAGTGGGGGGGCGGGGGAAATCCAAAATATCACATCTTGACTTTGGCAAGAAACGCACTAACACCGCTCTATCGGGGAAGCCTACGGAGATAGTGCCTACCATTCCACCGCCCACGCCCCCAAACCCCAGTATAACGGCCACCACTAAAGAACCAGAGGTAATTTCTTCAAACTTAAACCTCCCACTCTCTGCCAAAGGGAGCATTGAATTCCTACTCCGCTCCCTTTTGCAGCCCATTACCGACAGCTTAAAAAAAGTCGAGATCAGGCTCACCCTACTAGAAACTTCTCTTACCACTTTGAACACTCTAGTAAGTAAGCAGACAAAGCTAGTGGGAACCTATTCCTTTGCTGGGGATCCTTACAAAGCAGAAGCTGCAACTAATGCCAATAAAGCCCCCCCCAAAAACCCACCGCCTGCCCCCTCTCTGCAACCCCTTATGGCCATCCAACTCCAGGCACGGCACAATAATCAAAGCAACAGACCTACCCACCCCGTGGACTTAGCCTCCCATAGCTCTCAAATAGAGTCCTCTGGAATACATCAAGATCAGGTTAACGCCCCCCCACCCACGCCCATTTGCCCAACTCCCAGACCACGAAGGCCAGACCTCCCGCCTGAAGCTAATAGATTAATGGTGGTCTTAGCTGGTGCCCCCCACTTAAGATCATGGGAAAATGAGGACTACCAATCCCTTAAGAAAAAGGTAATCAAATGGCTTAACTGGAACCGACCCTTGCCATCCCATTTTAATAACGAAATCATTATGGTGAGAAGGGTTCCATGGCTAGGGAAGACCAGGAAAACCATAGTGGGGGACTGTATTATGGTAATCTTTAAGGATCCGGGAACGGTACGACACATTTGTGGAGGAATGAACCGATCCCTTGATTCCACCATACAGACCCTCCCAGTATCTTTTTTCTTCCCCCCGATTCCCAGGCACCAGGTCCCAACACACGATGACTGGACAAGGGTGGAACACAGACGTAAACACAAAGGCTTTCGACAACGCCCGTACTTCCAACCGCCTGAAACACCTTTTTGCGATTTTAATCGCTTTAACTGCCTGAACGGTTTGGGTGGGGTCGACTGACTTACCGTCTGTAAGACAGTGCCAGGGGTCTCGGGCTCCCCCGCTGTGTCCTCCGGTTCAATTTCTGGCCCCCTGAATGATCCAGCTGCTTCAGACCATGGCAGAACCGAATCTTTTCACCAAGCCACTGATGGGGTAGTTGTTGTTGAGGGGATAACTACGGTTCCTTTCCTTGTGGGCAATGGTGCGCCAAGACCACCGGTGCCACATGCATCTTCTGCTGCCCCTACTATAGGTCCCGCATTTGAAGTGGGGCATGGACTCACCTCCTCCAACCCTCATGGTATGGCATCTGCCACCTCCGAACATTTGAAGATAATTTCCTGGAACATCGCGGGATTAGCTAACAAACTGGAAGACCCGGCTTGGGCAAAGTCCATAGAAACTGGTGACATATGCATGTTCCAGGAAACCTGGGCCAGAGAGGACTATGGACATCAAGGCTATTCGTCATTTTTCATCCCAGCAAGGTGGGAAGGCAAAGGCCGCCCATCAGGGGGCCTTACGACGTGGGTTGTTGCGCACCTGGGCTGTGTGGCCACACGGCTCCCATTCAACTCTGATGACATCCTTGCGGTCTTATTAACATGGCCAAACAAAGCTAACCTCCTGCTGGTTAACATCTATTCCAGGCCGATGGGAATGGCAAAAGAATCATCGACCTTTGATGAACTCTCGAACTTTTTATCTGAACTGTCGATTGATTCATATTATGTGGTGGGTGGGGACTTTAACTCTCACTTTGAGCCACTCCCCGGCCTCCAGGAAGGGTTCTTATCAGAAGAAGAAGTTAGGTGGGCAGTACCATGGGTTGATGTGCCATCTCCGAAAGCTTGGACTCCACTGGCACTGCAAATCACTGCCCTTACGTTAAGGTTTGGACTCAGAGCGTGTAATGGGCGAATTAAATCCGATATACCAGGCAAAAATACTTACAATCGGCGGGGAAGAGAGTCTCATTTGGACTATGTCCTGGTCCAATTGGCGAGATGGTCAACAATACAGGACTTCAGGGTAATAGACAGGTTGGACAGTGACCACAATGCCCTCGAGTTAGACCTTGCTCATCCAGCACCTCAGGCCCCAGTGACCCATGAGGAAGGGAATTGCCCCACGCTCCTCATAGACAACAGTAGGAGAAGAATTAGGTGGGAGCATATGGTCACAAGCAAGGATAAACTCCCACTGCTTTATGCAGAGATTACTCCCATCCTGAAAACTGTTGGGGATCTTGACAGTGTGGCAAATAAAATAGATATAAGGAGCAAACTGTTTGTTGCCCATGAGGAACTTATAAAAGTTGCGGCACCCCACTTTACTCGTAACATACGAAAGCCAAGGGAGAGGTGCCAAGGTAAAACACAATGGTATAATGTAGCCTGTAGACGGGCCAAAACAGAACTCCTTGGAGCAATTAAGGAGGGCACAGGAGGGGAACGCCTTAAGCAACGCAGGCAAGCTTACAAGAAGCTTCTTGCTCAGGCCAAAATAGAATGGGAGGAAAATCTGTGGGAAGAACTTACAAAGGCCCTAGCAATTCAAGATCAACGCCTGTTCTGGAGAATTGTGAATGGGGGATCAGGGAGTCTACACTCGGCAGTGGAGCCTAATATAGCTCCTGGAGTGTGGCAGGCCCACTTCCAGTCCCTATATAGCGCTGAGTCTGGAGAACTCCCTGCGCCAATCGAACCGGAGAGGCTGGGCCCTCAGGCGGATCCAATAACACTGAGTGAGGTCACTGCTGCTATTTCAGGCCTGGCTTCGGGGAAGGCGCCTGGACTGGATGGGCTACCGGGAGACCTGTTCAAGCAGGAGCCCACCATCTGGGCGCCTTACCTCGCTGCTCTTTTTAACAGTATCCTCGGTGGGATGGAAATCCCTAGTACTTGGCTGGGGGCTGAGGTGGTCCCGATTTTCAAAAAGGGATCCCCCCTCCTCCCAGCCAACTACAGACCGATTAGTCTGATAGACGTAGCGCAGAAGCTGTTCGGCAGGGTTCTCCTGAATAGGCTCCAGGATTGGATAGAGGAGGTGGGCGCCCTCAGTCCCTACCAGGCAGGATTTAGGAAAGGGGTATCGACTGTGGACCAGGTTTTTAGATTGAAACTGGTCTATTGGAGGACAGTGAGGTTCGAGGGCGGTAGTTTGTACACGATTTTCGTGGACCTACGGGCCGCCTTCGACCTCGTGCCCAGGGGAAAACTTTGGATTATCTTGGCAGGGATGGGCGTACCACCAGATATTTTATTGACCTTGCAGAGGTTGCATCATAACAATTATGCCCAGGTGAGGTGTGGGTGGTCGGGGGAACTGACTGACAGATTCCCCGTTGGCAGAGGGGTAAGACAGGGCTGTGTGCTGGCGCCGACCCTGTTTTGCCTCTTCGTCAACGGGGTAATCGCCCATCTTAACGCCACCGACTACACAGATGCCCCCAAACTAAACGGCAACAGTGTGCCCGCAATAATGTTCGCGGACGACACATTGTTAATATCTAAAACACCCATAGGCATCCAAAGGATACTCGATGCCTTTGTGGCCTTCTGCCAGGATAGAGGGTTGGAAATCAACGCCACAAAAACCAAATATATGGTATTGAATCCGAGCCCCAAACAGCGCCCGAATCCCCAACTGGGAGCAGTGCGGCTGGAAAGAGTAGCCACGTTTGAATATCTCGGTGTGACGCTCAACGAAAATATGATCTGGGGGACCCATCAGAGCAGGGCTAACCTTAAATTAGTGCAAATTACCGGGGGTATATCCCGGATGATGATTGGTTCGACCTACCGCCCACTGGGGGCCTTAATTCAGATATATAAAGCCCAGGCCAGGGGGGCGATCTTGTACGGGGCTGAATTGTGGGGCCACATTCCATGTCGGAACCTGTCTTCCACGGAAAATAGGTTTATAAGACAAATAACCGCACTTCCCCCTAGCACTCCACTTCTTCCTCTGAGGCTTGATCTAGGGCTACGGCCACTTGCCGACGAGATAAGTCTAAGACCCATTGCCTTTTGGCGCAGGCTATGGAGCAGCGATGATCTCGCCGACTATAGGGCGGAATTGGCCGAACTATTAAAGCACCCCAAGGCGCTCAGTATTCCCTGGGTCAAAAACATCCAGTCAATTTGCACCGATCTGGGGCTCCCTGAATTGTGGACTGAACCAGCGAATGTAGCACCAGGAATCTCTAAGAGATCCCTGGCGAATCTGTATCACGAACACAAAAGGGCAAGGGCCTTAGCTACCCAGACAGAGGGGTCCCTCTCTTCCATATTCCTGCAAACTAAGGATCTCTACAGATTTGAGAAGGCTTTCGATCCCATATATCCCATACTCACCAGAAAGTTATTTCTCCAGTGGAGATACAGTACATTGCCTTTTCGGTCCTTTTCAAGCACCTGGCTACAAGTCCCTTCCACCAAATACTGTCCTCTTTGCGTTGATAAAGAGGAAAATGATTTGCATGTGATCTTTTTCTGCCCAGCCTACAAGGCAGCCAGAAAGCATTGGCTGCTTCCCTTGATTAAGAATTTGGGTGGTAGGGAATATACACCTATGTACAGGATTTTAAAATCCGATGTTTCTGGCCCAACCGTTTTTGCACTTTCCAAATTCTTTACGAATGTTTGGTATACGCGTATTCGTCTTTTAAAAAATGCTGGGTAGATTTTAGAATCACTTCAATTCTTAATAACTGTTTTTATTGTTTGTGTTGATCTTAAAATCATGTATTGATGTTTTAACAAATCTGACAGAATTCATGTGATTTTTTTTTTGTATGTGCATCTTTTATGACCAAATGGTCGAAATAAAGATTGGAAAATGAAAATGAACAATTGGATACTATTGCAATACCTGTTGATTGGGATCCAAATATTTTTGCTTTAAGCTTTTTTTTCTTTTTTAGACTGATGCAAAACTAAGTTTCTTCAAAAATAGAGTTTTGAAAAAAAACATTTTTGAGGTTCACTCTATCATATATCACACACACACAGCATTCTTAGTGAATTAACATTTTCATGAGTAACTCGTAATCCATCTAGTACATTGTAATGGTGGAAACATGTTACAGGCCTTAACTAAAAAAAATGAGGAGAGCTCTAAGAGCAGTTCTGATATTGAGGGACATGATCATTGACCAGATTCTGGAAGTGGATTATCTGTAGGTGAAATTCTATCCCGTGATGACTCCCATTCCAGTAATTCTGAAGAACAGGCCATGCAGTAGAGCAAGGCATTTGTGATGTCAATTCGCATGCACATTCTGTGAACCTGAGAGATAGTGGTAGTGTCTCCAACATGAGTTCAGGAAAGTACCACATGGAGTACAGGAAAATGGTGTCTTGGCAACCTCCCAGCTGATACCAGCCAAGTTGGCGGACCTTTCCACAAAAGTGGGATACCATTTTTATATGGAGAGTTGTGGGAATACAGGGTGGTAGCTATTCTGTAGACCATTTCAGATTTCAGACTTTCCCTCACATAAATGTGAGGTAAATGAGTGATTTAAGGCAAAGTTTAAAATTTGCAGGGCATCTTGGGTAAGAAAACATAGTATGGTTCATGCAAGTCAAAGAACCCTGGACTCCACTGCTAGTCTAGTTTTCTGAAATGTCTTGGTTTGGTAGGTTTCTGTGCAGTAGCGGCCCGTGGAGGGAGTTCCGTGGGGCGGTGAGGTGGGGCGCGGTGGGGGAAGGGCAGGGTGGGGGGTAGTAAAAGTAAACACCAGAATATGGATAAAAGGAGGTAAGTAAACAATTAAATAAATAAAACGAATTTCGTTGCACGCACTGCATCGCAAAATGCGCAATACCAAAAGTCATAAAGTTTGACATGCGGTATTCACAAAGGAAAATTACGAGTAGTAAATGCCCTTTGTGAATACCGAAAGTCATAAAGTTCGACTTTCCTCTCAGTTTACCTTCGTGAATCAGGGCCGTTGACTTTAACCAAGCCATTATTCAAACCATTCTTAAAAAGTACCCTCAAACAGCCATACAAGGTTGTTACTATCATTTCAATGAAAGCATATAGAGAGATCTCTAAAAATCTGCACTTAGGGTCTGATTCTGATGCGGTTAGGAAGGCCTCCTAACGACATTTGCTCCGTCCAAATGGGATCGGGAAAGTTTCCTTCCGACCAACTCAGAGAGGATTCCGACCAACCGAGTATGATGCGAGTTACGCGTTAGGAATATTCCAATCCCAACCCAACAGCATTTGGAATGAACAAGCCATATGGAGCAGAATCGTATGTCTCTATGGGGTGCGTTTCTGAAAGACCAAGTTCGATGCTGGATTTGGACAGCCTTTCTGAATTGTGCCGTCCAACTCAAATCAGCAGTTGGAATCAGACTTTGGAGGCCCATAGTGGGCCCACCTGCACCCAGAGCCTTCCCAATTGGGCCAGTGGGGGTACCCATGGGTCCCCCATTACCAGTCATGCGCAGTCTGGCAGGCACCAGGGGGTGCCCGCCGCAGGTGCCCAACAAAATAAAGACAAGCTTAGGGTATGATTACGATTGTGGTTCGACCAGATTCCAAGTCCTGTTGGAGGCGGTATGACCGATTCAGTCCTGTCGGATGCGGACGGTCTGACTGCTGGATTGCGATGCATGCCTCCTGTACTCCAACAGACCACTGAAAGACCGCCAACTCCAATAGCCTTTCTCCGATCGCCGAGAAGGTGGTCAGAGAAAAATAGCATCCATATGACAGTATAGGGATCACTGACCGCCATCCAGATATCGATGTGTGTTTCCAATGACCTGACCATGGTGGTCCGATTGCTTGCCTTGAGTCATCGGAAATGATGGATTTGGGATGGATACTCACCCATATCAGCTTCTTTCCAACAGTCTCCAGAGTCGATCCCTTTCTCCATGTCCCCCTACACCACGGCATCTGAACCCTGAAGACTATGACCCTGTGGGTGCCAGAATGCAGGTAAGTCTATAGTTGGCATGTATCCCTATTGACTGGACTGTGCACAGATTGACACACTCAGGCAATGGGGTACAGGGTGTGTACATATTACATGTTTCCTGTGATTTGGCATACACTTTCACTGACATATTCTGGGGTATTTGCACCACCATCGCTGGCTGAGACCTCTACGGTAGCAGCGGTTGCATCATAATACAATGGGGGTAACTTTCCTGGCCTCTGTGGAATATATTACGACCACCATGGTCAGTCCGACCTGCATCATTATCAGGCCCTTAATCCCCAATGGACTATTTCAAAGACACTTGGGCTAGCAGACTGCATCTTTCCTTACACAGAGGCCAACCCATATTCCAAATACCGAGGTAGAAAGTCTATGAAACAACTTGGCGCAGGAAGCCAAAACAAACAACACAATG
Source organism: Triturus cristatus (assembly GCF_964204655.1). Lineage (NCBI taxonomy): Eukaryota > Metazoa > Chordata > Amphibia > Caudata > Salamandridae > Triturus > Triturus cristatus. Next base: position 225,683,210 of record NC_140584.1, read on the forward strand.
GAAGGATGGCACATTGCATTAAAATCCACACTATAAGTATACAAAACAGTGATAGATGGAATGCTGGAATTAATCGCAGCCACTGGTAATCACTTGAGCCGCATCCCAATCCATCGATATTTTACACACCATGCACCCTCAGTTTGGAGTCAGCTATATGCAAATCAATCTTGACACTGCTCCAATAGGAACAGTCCAGTCCGAACCGCCAACCCAGGTCCTTCCTGAACAGGAACACAAGCAATCCAGGGCTGGTTTTGCGTTTTATAAAATAAATAGTAACCTACCAGAGTACTACATCTGTGAAAAATTCTACATCAAAACACCAAGGGCCTCATGTAGGTAGCATAGAAGTTACCACTTCTTAAATACCGAACGTTACCGAATCGGTATTTAAGAAGTGGTAACTTGTATGTAGGTAATCATTTGGGAAACATTACCGAATCGGTAAAATTCGGTAATTACCGAATCGGTATTTACCGATTCGGTAATGAGGCATACCTTCCCATTGATGGGAAGGTATGCCTCATTACCGAATCGGTAAATACCGATTCGGTAATGGGGGGAACACATGCAAGGGTGGCAGGGTGTCACATTGACACCCTGTTGCACCCCTGATTCGGCCATGTGTGCACATGTGGCACACATACATGCCCTAAGGGCATGTATGTCTGCCACATTGCACACGTCTAAGCGCTTTAAAATGCTTAAACACATCCATTCATTATTTACCACCAACTATTAGTTGGTGGTAAATACCGACTCCTAAAAACACCCACACACTCCCCCTACATCTCATTTCTGTATTCGGAATTTACCGAATCGATATAATTACCGATTCGGTAATTTTACCGATTCGGTAAATTACCGAATACAGAAATGAGCCCCCTACATCTCAAAAGCCAAAATACCGGTCGGTAATGGTATAATTACCGAAAATCGGCCGTTACCGACCGGTATTTGGCTACCTACATGAGGCCCCAAATGTTTTATTTAAAATAATAAATATAATGTTTTATTACATCAATCAAAAAAATATTTTAAATGCTAATGTTAATGAAGACTAATAAATAAAATGACATATAAATTATTTTTTAGAAATATAACCCATTGAAAAAAGTTCAAAACAAACTCAATCATCACAGAAAATAATTACAACACATGAACCAAACAATTCCACATAACAATCATATGTTTACGAAAACAATATAATATCACATTTCCCACCCAAAAGAAAAGAGATAAATAAAACATACTGTTTTGTAGCTGCAGATCTTTCATTGTAGCCCCAATATGAAATATAGAAATCCAAAATAATGGGTAAAAGCCCACAAAAAACGAAAAAATCAGACAGTTCCAAAAGTAAACCCTTGAAACAAACCAAAGTGTCTACGAACTATAAAAAAAAAGAAATGCTCCAGGAAACCCCCAAAAAAGGAAATCAATGTAAAAAGCACTGGTTTATAATAAACCAAAAATGATCTCCTTAAAAAGAAATATTTATTCCCAGTGACCATAGGAAACGCTTGTAGACAAAAACCTGTAAATTAAATTAAAAAATCCCACCCACAAAACACATTGTGCCTGATTTGGAAGTTGGTTGACAAGCCTACGACCGCTCGTTGGAGGCTTACTGACGGACATCCTTGATTTGAACTCCAAAAAACTACAATGTTGTTATTATGTTTCTAATTACCAACAATACTACTAAAAGAACCCAAACTATTTCTACTAAAAGCTAAACTTATATCATTATAACCCAACATAAATCATTTTGAAAAATTGCTAGGCACTAAAGAGATGATATTTACTATTACCAATCCAATCTAATCATATTGATGGAAAGTGTTGGATACTAAAGGGGTGATATTTACTATTCCCATTCCAATCTAAACCAATTGGGGGATGGCATTGTACACTAAATGGCCGACATTGACTATTCCCACCCTTTCAAAAACAATTTGGGGAAGGGTATTTATTGGAAGCTAAAGGGGTGACATTTATTATTCCCAATCTAACCTAAACCAATTTGGGGGAGGTGTTGGACACTGAAGGGTTATAATTTACTATTCCCAATCTAGACCAATTTTGGAAAGGTGTTGGGCACCCACTCCCATCCAAACTAATTTGGTGAAGGTTTTGCAAACTAAAGGGTTGACATTTACTATGCCCACTCTAAACAAATTTGAGGAAGGTGTTGAAAACTAAGGGCCAGATGCTGATGCCCTTTGGAAAGCTTCCTGACCAAATGGGTTTGGGAATGGTTTCCAACCAAATAGGATCTGGAGAATCAAACCCACCGAGTTTGATGCATCCAGATGGTTCCAGATATGATTCAGTTGGACTCCCATTTACTTCAATGGGAGCCTTTGTTCCGATAGAATGCATAGGCTCCCATTGAAGAAAGGGGTGGCTGGGGAAAATCGGGCACCCTGTGGTGTTCACACCCTGGTGCCTGCCACACTGTTCATGGCTGGTAAGGGAATATCCATGGGACCCCCACGGGCCCGATTACGTAGACTCCAGGTGCAGGGGGGCCCATTACAGGCATCCAAAGTCTGATTCCGACTGACGATTCGAGTCGGATGGCACAATTCGGAAAGGCTGTCCAAATCCAGGATCATCCTCGGTCGTTCGGAAACACAGCCAGTAGAGACATATGATTCTGCTCTGTAAGGCTCGTTCATTCCAAATGCCACTGGGTTAGGATTGGGATATTCCTAATGCCTAACTTGCATCATACTCGGTCGGTCGGAAACATTTCCAAGTGGTTCGGAAAGACATGTTCCCGATCCAATCTGGATTGAGCAAATGCCATTAAGAGGCCTTCCTAATCGTATCAGAATCAGGCACAAAATCAGTGACAACTTCTATTCCCACTCCAATCCTAACACATTTGGGGAATATGTTGGATACTCAAGGGGTGGCATTTACTATTTACACTCCAATCAAAACTTATTTCAGGAAAGTGTTGGACACCAGAGGGGAGACATTTACTATTCCCACTTCAATCAAATCCAATTTGGGAAAGGCGTTGAACACTAAAGGCGTGACATTTGCTGTTCTCATTCCAACCTAAACCAATTTGGATAAGGTGTTGGATACTAAACGCGTGACATCCTACTCCAATCTAAATATATTTAGGGAATGTGTTCGGCACTAAAGGGGTGTCATTTACTATTTCCACTCTAATCAAAACCAATTTAAGGAAGGTGTAGGACACTAAAGTGGTGATATTTACTATTCTCACTCCAATCTAAACCATATCGGGGAAAGGTTTTGGACACAAAATGGGTGAAAATTACAAAATCCACTTCAAAATAAACCATTTTGTACAAGTTAATACAAATGAGACATTTAAAATATGGAATCAATACCCAACTCATACAAATTTTCGGTATAAAAATAAAAGAAAGTTTTATCTATAAACACTAAAACTACAAACCTATGTATACATATTTAAATGTAAAAATAAACGACGATACTACTATATATCATTAAACAAAATTTAAAAATATGTTTAAAATAAAATTCCAATCTTAAATCCAAAAAACTGAAAATAGCATTACAATGTTATCAAATTTGTTAAAAAAGTATTTATGGGGATGATTCAAAATGTAAACATTTAACAGAAATATATTTCTAAATATTTGACTTTATGAAAAATGTTGCTTCATATTTTTACATTTTATACTATTCATTTTTTAAATGTACTTATACAATTCATATATATCTTCATTCATATGAAATTAAAATGTATTTTTTTTAATTTTAATATATGAAAATAAATATAAAAATCCTAAATCATGAATTTGCATAACTTTGAAAATATTATCTAAAAATGAGATTGAAAATATATATATTTTTAAAAACCAATATCCAACTACTAAAATAAATATTAAACCATTATTTAAATACATTGAAACAACTAACATTATTATTTAAATAAATTGATACAACTATAATAACAAATTTCAACAATTTGATAAGTAATAAAATGTATTCCTAAAAACACAAAAATAAAAAAATAATCAACATTAATTAAGGACACTACAGTAACAGATATACTAATTGACACCAACAATATTACATTCAACAATATTTTCTACACCAATATTTATCACAACATTATTAAGAGCAACACTAAAAACAAAAATTTTACTTTAGATATAACCGTCAATTATATTTTTGATATCTTCATATTATTGATACAATATTATTGTATCACAATATTTTATTTCTGATATTTTCTCCAACTACAAATGAAGTAGCCCAGATTTTTCTGTGGCACTGCCAGCTTTGCTACAGTGAAAGAAACGTTTGGCCCTTTTTCACTATAAAGGTATGTAAAAGCATCAAATATATATTTCTTACTTTTAATAGTATGCAACCTTTCCTAGAGGTGGGAAGTCCTCCTTTAGAGGTGACATACTACAATTTAATAGGATGGTTTAGGCCATGCAAAAGTGTGCTTTTGACAGGTTGAAATGGCACTTTCGAAACCGCTCAGCTAGGCTGCTGTTCCACATCCACAGTCGTGCTTTACATGGTCACTTAAATGGTGTCACAATAAGTGCTGCAGTCCACTAGTGTCATTTACCTTACAGACCCTGGGCACATGGAGTACCATATACTATGGGTTTATAGGTAAGTTTATAGGTAAGTGAAATATGCCAATCAGGGACTTTTAACAAATTCAACACAATTGTAAGGGACATAGCACATGCATTGTGGCCTGGATGGCATGTACAGTACAGTGTCAAAAAAACAATACTTTCAGTCTAGAAAATGGGAGTGAGGCATTATTTTACAATTCCTATAACCAGAAGCATTTGACAGTCACATCTGGCCACTGAGACAAATATTGCAGAGGAAAATGTTGCTAACTATTTCTATTTTTTCCTACTTGTTTTTTGTTTTTAATTTCAATAATCAGTTTCTGTTAGACCTGTTGGCCTTAGGGTGGTTTTCCCCCAACCTTCCTTCCTCCCCTCCTCGATTTTGCTGAACTAATTTGTATTGGCCCTAGGACTCTTAACACTGCTAACCAGTGTTAAAGTGCTTGTGCTCACTCTCCCAAACCATGGTTAAATAGTCTTATAGCCAATTGGCATATTTCATTAGCTTATAAGTCCCTTGTAGAGTGGCATATCATTTTCCAGAGCTTATAAATTAAATGGTACATGTGGGCCTGCAGCACTTATTGTGCCACCAACTTAAGTAGCTCTTTAAACCATGCCCTAGGTCTGCCACCACAGCCTGAACGAAGTTTTGAACTTCCATGTTCAATTGGCATTAAAACTCCTGACACATGGCCCATGGGGACACTGTCACTTTCCCTAAGTTAGCATTAGCACACTGCACCTTGCCTGCTGCTTTGCACACGTTACTACACGACTTTATTGTGCAATAACTTCTAGGGCTGTTTTCACATGAGAACTCATCACTTTTTTCACTCTCTGCATGTTCCTGGGATTTTGACAAAACATTGTGAGTTAGGTCGAACAACAAAGCCCCTTGTTATTTTGTCCTGGCCAGGCCTTAGCCCTTAGACAAAATATACCAATGCAGCTGTTGTTTGGACAGTGTATTTTGGTTTTATTAAAATACATGAATAGGTAGTACACACTTGGAGAGGGACCTTAGAGGGAACTTTACAAGGAGAAGAGTGAGGCAGCACCTATGATGTAGATCTACTCTTTATAGGCTAAGGTATGAGGTCTGCTGGCAAAGCCTAGAGATCTTCTAATATATAATAATACTGCTTCTTAGCAATGGGAGGGAGGTTAGGCTCTATTGTCTTTCCATGATGACATCTCCCTTCATGATTTATGGACTAGCTGCTATGCTGACTGTATTTGTATTTTTCATTGTCCTGCTTGTTGTGGCACATATACTGCATGTTAGGGCACGTTAGTAAAAATAAATATTTTAAACTGTTTCGTGTCTCTCTTAGATCTTATTGTGGACAAGTACAAGAGTGCAATCGAAAGGGTGTGTCTTATTACAGTGATTCCCGAGAGATCTGGGAGTGTTGTGCTCTGGGGTGCCTAATCATTTGTTTCTCTGTGAATGAGTTGGAGAGCAAGTGAGACACTAAAGCTAGTCGGTCCTGGGATCTTGGGTACTAAGGTGATAGGATGACTCGGTCCCTATACACCAAGGTCCTATAATCCTGCGCATAGTTCTGTTTATGGGCAGAATCCCTGCAACACTCCATTTCCAAGCATTAAACTCCCCTTTTATTGCATATAAGTCACGCCTAAGGTAGGCCCTAAGTAGCTGATAGGGCAAGGTCTGTATAATTAAAAGGTTGGACATCTACTTTTACATTTTACATGTCCTGGTAGAGAAAAACACATACATTAATTTTTCACAACTATGAGGCCTAAAATTGAAGATTCCTTATTACATTTAATAAGCTGTGGTTTCCAATTGGAAGCAGGTGTCTATGTCATGTTTGGTGTCTTTAGAATTCTAATGAGAAACCCTATTTAACAATACAATTGGGGTTTTAATTACATTTTTAGAAAGTTGTCATTTTTCCACCCTTAATCTTTTCTGCCTATAGGCCTGTAGCCTGTCTTGGGTAACAGGGCTGGGTGTAACTGACAGTTACACTTTGTGAATTCCTCATGGACAGCCACACAATAGAGGGATTAGGTGTGTCTTAATGGGATATCTGCTGGCAGGATGAGAGGCAGAGCTGAGCAGAGCCCCACTTCCAACTGAATAGAGAGTACTCTGCCCTAATTCAAAGGACTTAACATCTACCCATTGTCACTGCAGCCAGATTGGAGCCAGGGCGCTGAAGCCAGTAAAGAAATTCCATGTATTTCAAATTCACTGTCTAGAAGCTTCTCTCACCTTCCAGAACCAGGCCATCAGAGTATGAAGGTCGGACCTCAGACACCAACATTTCAGTAAACTCCTGGAACTGTGGATACTCCACCAGGAAGAAGGAGTACTGTGTAGCAAAAAGGACTGCCACCCTGCTGGATTACTGACATGCTGCTGCCTTTCTGAATTGCTGCCTTTCTGCCCTGCTGCAGCCCTCTTGCTTGGTAAAGAAGGAATAGACTTGCAATTTAACCCAGGATCAAAAGAGTGACCCTCAAGGGCTGGTTTGCTGGCCTCCTTAGGGACACAAAAGGCTCCCTTCACCTTCAATCCACACCTCAATCCAGCCTGAATAAGTGCTGACACTCCAAGTAGAGCCCCGCCAGTCCTGGACTCTTGGAAGTGGTGCTGAGGTTGACCAGATATCCAAAAGTGGAGAACATGAATGAGAATTTTTCTAAATCTGAAGATAAGCATTGGCCAATACTAATCCACTTCTTGCATCCAAACCACACTCCATCGTGGTTGGCCATATTTTTTTAATTTGATCCACTCTCAAACAACTACATGTCCACAGTTAGCGCTTCAATCTTTTAGTTTTCAATAAAAACTTTGAAAATCCAGAACTTCAGTTCTACTGATCGTATGTTTGTTGTTTTGGTGTCAAGTAATTATTAAAATGTGCTCTATTGTTCTAAATTGGTGTGGGATTTTTCTTGTGTATTGCTTTCAGTCTATTACTGTTGATGGTGCTGCATATATACTTTACACATAACCTCTAAGTTAATCCTGACTGCTTTTTGTTCCAAGCTACAAAGCTTTAAGCATAGGTTAATTTAGTGACATTTTATGTTTCACCATACAAGGAATTTACTCTGTTGGTTGAAAAGGCAAAAACAACAGTTGATGGACAGAATGCAGAACAATGTCATACATTCACCCCAGTACAGAGATCTGGGCCTAAATCCATAGTTTTTTTGCTCACCATGCCATTCCAGTTTGAACCCAGCCATTTGCAAATCAGTCTTGACCCTGTGCCTCATGGGAACAGTCCAGCCCGAACTGCCAAGCCAGGTCCTCCCTGGACTGGAAACAAGCATCCTAGGACCGGTTTCGGGGTTTCACCCATCTTCAGCCAGGATAGCTTGAATCCAGTGGCATGGAGAGCAAAGTTGCTTGAAAAGGGTTCACCCCCAGTCAACCAACATCCTAATTTCTCACAGTTACTTTATGAAACCCCTGAATAATCTACACTGCTGCTTCCTTCTCCAGTCCCTCTCTACATTGACTTCAGTCAAGTACAGACTCCAAGCCTATCTCACAGATTATTATTTTGGGCTTCCAGATTTATTTTGCTGAGTCAACACTGTTGAGTAAGGAATGAGGGCCCTGTAGAGACAGGACCATGACCACGTAAAGTACCGCTTAACATGTTAAAAATTAAAACTACCAAGATGCATTGTGCTGGTGACTAAAATGTTAATGTGGCTGAAGGGGCCACTCATGACATGGGACCATTAAGCAACAATGCCCTAAATGTGCTGTGCTCGGTGAATAATATGGAAAAGTATGTTTATGCGTAGTCCAGCAGAGTGAACTCCTCCTGTGAATTCCCCAGATGCATTATTTACCTATCTCCTGCTTTTGTTCCCCATTCCACAGAACCCATATTACACAGTATCTCACTCAATATACCTCCTGCCAGTGCCACACTGCACTGTGCCCCCAGAAACTAAGTGAACGCTGTATGTTTCCCTCCCTCAGGGTCCCAGATACCACCTATCTGTCTACATTCTCTGTTTGCTGCTGCTTTTTGGCTGCTGATATGTCGCCATAATTTAAATAGTGAACAAGGAATATCCCCCATATACAATCTATCCCACACTGCCAGACGAGTCCCTCTCCAGAAGGTAACACAAGCAACCCCACACTGGTTTCAGCCCTGTTAGTCTTTGTTAGTCATCAGTCAGGAACAGCTTAGATATAATGGTAAAGTGAGCAAGGGACGCATGTCTGATCATACCCTAGGCAAATTACTGTGTTACATCAATTACACAAAGGGTGATGGGGGAATGCTTGCTAATAGCTCAGGGTAACATTCCAGCTCATAGTTTTCACAAACCATGCTACTCTAGACAAAGGGAGACCTTATGCAAAACAGTACTGTCCCTCTTCTTCATAGAATTATCCTCTCCAAATAGCCAGGAAAAACCTCCTCCAGAAGGGAACATAAGCAACCTCGGAACGATTATGGCGTGTCTGTGAGGTAAAGCTGGGATTTTATAGCACAGTGGGCAAAGGACCCATATCTGAGCAAACTCTGGGCCATTTCAGGTGTTACTTCAAATACTCATAAGGTGATCGGAAATGCTTGCAAATAGTCCAACTACTGGCAATCACTTGGGGAAGCATTACAGTCTATTGCATTTTACCCACTGTGGCAATTAAGACAAAGACCCACCTTATGCAACTCAGTACTGACTCAGTACCATAATGCATGGTGAAGTCGCCTTCAGAAGGGAATACAAGCAATTGGTTGGCTTGTTTGTCTTCCGGTTTTAGGGAGGACCTGGCTTGGCAGTTCAGGCTACACTGTTGTTATTGGAGCAGGGTCATTGTCTTCCAATTTTTCTTGGATGTACAGAAAAGCTGACTAACAGAATGTGGGGTCTTCAGAAATACTCTTCTGGAACGCAAATTTGAAGCCATGGTCTAGTCGCAGTTTCAATACTGTAGTGAGAATACCTTTCAAATCTTCTGTAAACCTGTTGTGATGATTTCTGAGTATTCAGGGAAGTACATATTATCCTTGGCCTTCACCATTGTGATGTTTTTCAGAAAAGTAGTATGTTAATAATAATTTTATTGAATTAATGTTCAAAGAACTCTGCTGCTCATTCAGTGAAGGTTGCCTGCTATTCTGCAAGTACCGTGTTGCGAGATGAATCACTCCTCCAACATTTAGAGTGGAAGATGGTTTACCTTGGCCCAAACACCATCTTTCAAAATGGTTAAGTGTGATAAATGCTTGTTGCTGATTCGAATTCTTGCGTCATCAAATAAGACTTTAATCCTTCTAAAGTTTATAAAATGATGACCATTAAACAGGGTGAGAAGAACTCTTGCCATTTTATATGAGAGACATATGAAAACACAAAGTTTAGCTCAAAAATATACTTTCAGAGAAAACACTATTGGTTAAGTCTATGTACCTCTCTGTAAATAGTTTCTCTTCAGTTATAGTAGAGTCCTCCTCACTTGCTTGTTATAATTAATGTATACTGGCCATTGCCAATTGTCAAGTGCAGAGCTATCTTAGGTCTCATTTTGAAAGTGATTGGTTTTTTAATATCAATGTATAATAATTAGGCCTGGGCCAAAATTCCATTCCGTTCGCGGAAATTGTGATAATTTGGCATTTTCGCATTCCGCGGAAAGCGCGAAGATGTCAAAATTTCCGCATTCCGCAGCTTAGCGATAATGTGTTTCTTGCTCGCGCTGTAAAATATTACAATCTCGCGTGCGCGCGATCGCCTTACCTGAAGAAAGTTTTCCCGATCCGGTCGCGTTCTCCACGAGATGTTGTATTGTTGGTAGCCATTTGCGCTGTCTCGCGACAGTTCGCGCCCGCAGTAACGTCATGCGTCGCGCGACCACGTCTTTCTTCTCCTGATCATGCACCGCGAGACAAGTGAAAACAAGATGGCCGCGCACGCGAGCAACCGCATGGGTAAGTTGGCGAGCCGCGACCAAGCAGAAAATACCGCGAACGGGCGGGAATAAAACTTCTGCATCTTCGCGATATTTCTGCGTGTTTGCGGAGATTTTTAACATTTTCGCGATAATTTGCAAAAGTGAATTCCGCCCACCCATAATAATAATGCCTTTTCTTTATCACAGGCTTCCACAATTCAGACCTGCTATTTGACCCGGTGACCAGCTGTTTCAATGACTGTCCTGATTTTTACTATAACATCCTAATGGTCTGCCATTAGAAAACAATGTAATATTGCTCACAATAAAATTATTCCTTCAATTTTCTATGTTCTGGGTTACCTTATTTAAAATGGCAGGCACACCAGTACAGTTTACTCATGTTCCTAATTGGGTTAGTTCTGTTTTGGTCTACTCACAAGTAATATCACAGACTTTTACCTTTGTAGAGATTTAAAAATATAGCAAGCCCAGAAAGTTATTCTCATCTACAACACATCACTTTATTCTGGGTATTTAACTAATATCTGACGGAGACTGCCTGCTTTCCTAACTCTATTACTGTAATTGGTGACTACCAAATACAATGTAATAATTTATTTTTGACTCAACTAAGAGATCTCTTTTCTCGAAAGTGTATCAGTGATTTCAGTAACTTACTGGACTACAGAGATTTACATGAATCATTTTTTGGAAATTTGGGAGCTTTTCATGCCATCAGTACTGAAGTGGCTAAGTTGTGATGGTAGCAAGCCCATATTTGATTATTCACCATTTAAATCTTGTAACAGTTTTGCATTATGAATTCAAAATGTGAAAAGGCTGTATAAAAGATCAATATAACAAGTTTGTAAACTAAAAATAATTGTCCTTATAGATTCTTCTATTAAGCATCTAAAATTTGAAATTAAAAGAGAATTACTGTATTGCTTAGGTTAAAACATGGCAGTCAGTCATATACTTTATTTCGGTCCCTGGACCATAAAAGCAAAAAAAACAGATAAAACATGCAACATGCATTATATTTATCACTAATAACCTGTATATTTGCAAGATTTAATAGTATTTTAACACAATGGAAATATAAAGACAACTTGAAACACCAATGGAGGAACAAAAATCTCTCCGGGTCCACCATGTCCTGGCAGCATTTCTGTCTCCTTTTTCTATTTACAAAATGTAAGCATACACGAGTTTCATAAATCAACCAAGTTAAATTCCCTTACAGATATAACAGGAGATGTAGCTAGAGTTAAAACCAATTCCAGATAAACCCCCCCTTAAATTATCATAATAAGAATGTGCACATATGCAATGTACTAGGCTGTTTCAACATCCATTGAGGACTGAAAACAATACCTTGTGAGAAATTCCATGGGTACAAATTACAATCACTAATATGATTGACCAGTAAAAAATAAACAAACAATAAATAGAGTACAAGGAGAATGACCAACAAAACTTTATCCAGTACACCCAAACCTGCTTCTCGGTTTGCCCCTTAAGTGCAGCTAAACTAATGAGTGCCAGCTTCAAAAAAGAAAACAACAACTAAAACAGTAACCCCAGTTGTTTCCTAATCACTACACCTGCAAGGAAAAAAAAACTCAAGCAGAAGATCGGTACCCTAGCCATATCCATAGTAAGGATTCAGGGGACATATGGTGAAATCCCAAGTTATGGCAGTAGGGCTTCAGCCATGTAGATCTAGTGCACGCATACAGTGGGCAACTAAACAGGACCTGTTCAATGGTTTCCACCCAATCAGTAGATAAAGTACAATATTTAGTATCTGGTATTACCCTTATTCTATTTCCAGGTGTAATGGTTCAAGAACAGCGCACCAACCCTGAACTTAATAAAAAGTGTTTTAGCCCATTGTGAAGTAACCTCATCATGGTATAGCTCGAATATTGTAGTAGGTTCATTAACCATAAACTTTCCTGTAAGGCTATCGCTTTTAGAGTTGAGATGTTATGTACAGTTTTTTAGCTAGTTCTTTAGCTGTCAAATTGATAGAAAGGGGGCTCGCTCATATTATAACCATCCCCAAATCAGACAGCCATTTTTTATATGGCACTGCCACGGAAGAGTTAAAGTCCGGTTCAGCCGAATTAGATCCTGGGTCCCATGTCTATAGGAATCCAATTGGATTTTAATGCATTTCCAAAGGATCAACATGAGCCTAAAAACTTTCGATCTAACCTCAGCCTAGAATGGGGATAAGATGTTTTTGTATAATCCCCGGTGCTGGATTTTGGAGAGGATCTGGCAACAGAGCAGCTGTTGGGGAATATATATTAGGTTAATAGGCCTATAATTGCTGGGGTCGGATCTTGCACCTGTTTTATAGATCAGAATTATTTTAGCCCTCCTCTAGGAGTCAGGAAAAAGTGCACCTTACATTATGGTATTTGACAATATATTAAAATACTGGATCCAGATCTCAATCTCCTATTGCTGAAGGTTCCTATGAAGAAGATTCAGACCTGGTGCTTGCCACAACTTTAAGGACACTATCATCTCTCTAGGATCGTTTAGTGAAAATAACTACTCACCAGGCGATTCTGAACTACTACTGGCTGAAGTAAACTGATCTATACTGCATGACATCTGGTCAAAGTGGGGTGTAGAATAGACGTCAGTAAAGTGATGAACCCATGCCTGCCGTTGGAAGTGATGTGAGGTCAGAGTACGTGCTTTTGGACTGCTGTGGCCAATTATTTGATACAATGAAGACATATTGTTTCTATTCGAAGCCTCTACCAAGTCCTGCCAATTTTATCGTCAGACTTGATTTATTTAAGTGAACTAAACCTAGGGACTTAAATAAAATTTGTAATTTGGATGATTTTAGAAGTAAACACATAAATGTTAAAACAATTTACCCCACACTCTATGTTGCATGGTATTCATAAAAAAAAAGTTAATTCAAGAATACAAAAAACCCATGCTTTAACTAATTAAATACTAATTTGATGCACACTACAGTCCCTAAAAACATGATTGTACCTTTATTGAAGTATTCTAGATCATCTCAAGATACAGGTCTTGTAATGTGATTCCAGTAGCTATTCAAAAACGTTTTCCCAGTGAATGGTATGAATAGTTGAGTCTATTGTTTAAAATATTTTCTGTCGCGAGACAATTCCCTTATCCTAGAAAGCCTCGATCTTCTAGCCTATTAATAAACAGTGTCTGAGCCTGGACATTGCCATCTGATTGCCGTGCTTGATTTTCATTATTTGCCAAATTACTGCTTAAAACATGAATTCAGGGTATCTGAAAGGAAACTACTAATGGTATTTAGTTTTCATCCACACTACTCTACAAATGAAAACATACAGGATTTGACTTCATTAGGAAATGGAGAAATAAAAGGCAGTAGTAATAATATTATTATTTGATTTATGGGCCATTCTACTGCCTTTGACAAAGGTGATCGGAATCAACTCTTGTCAAAGTTACATTCATATGGAATTGACCAGACATTACGTTATTTCCTAATTAGGTTACATTCTGACTCATGAGTCCAAGTAAAATTATAAGATGGGTGCAATTTTACCCCCCAAAAAATGACAAATGGTCTTTAGCAGAAATATATCCTAGCACCTTTTTTTATTTTTGTTGTGTATGGCTATCCAGGTTGCTTTGACCATTTGAATGTTTTACCTCCAAAGATAGGATTTTTAGACCTGTCATAATTTGAATCTTCTTACCCCAAACCTTTTGTTGCCTTACCTCCTCTTTTTGCTTTATGTTGTTGTTGGTCTTAGGACTGAGCACTTTACCACTGCTAACCTGTGATAAAGTGCATGTGCTTCTCCTCTAAGCATGGTGACTTTGGTGTATATATGACTTAGGATATTTAGTTTGCTTATAAGTCCCTTGTAAAGTGGTATACCACATCCCCATGGCATGTAATTTAAATGGTATTATCAGGCCTGCAGCACTGGTTATGCCACCCACACAAGTAGCATGTCAAATCTGTCTCAGGCCTGCCATTGCAAGGCCTGTGCGTGCAGTTTACTGTTCGACTTGGCATTAAAAAATACTTGCCAAGCCTTAAACTCCCCTTTTATTACACATGTCATCCCTAATGTAGTCCCTAGGTAGCCTTAAGGGCAGGGTGCTGTGTTGGTAGAAGGTAGGACATGGACTTGTACGTTTTACATGTCCTAGTAGTGACAAACATTAGAAATTCGCTTTTCAGTACTGTGAAGCCTACTCCTCTCATAGGCTGGCATTGGGAATTCCTTAAAACACTTTTAAGCTGTAATTCCTGCATAGAAAGGTGTAGCTGCATCATGTTTCACATGTTTGGAATCGTAATGATTAATCATTTCTACAGGTAAAGTTGGATTTAACATTACTGTTTTAGTAAGCGCACTTTAAGAAGGTGGGCATTTTTCTGCTCGTGCTGCTTGGTGTGCTTTGCAGCCAGTGTACAATACACATCTGTGGTGGGTGGCAGCTACACTTTGTGCATTCCCTCTAGACAGCCACAAACACATGAAGGGTGGGTGTGATAGAGTATTGATCTGCATTCATCTAGATTATGATAGCTCTTCCTGGGAAGTAAGAAAGAGGGGGAGCTGACACACCTGAATAGGCAGTGTCCTGTTTCCCACATAGTCTGGAGCCAAGGCTGGGATGAAAGGGGGACCTGTGCACTTCAAGTACCTGCTTTTAAGTCACTCCCATTTACAAGGCACATTTGGGTATAAGTACTGGGGGTATGACCCTACCGAGACAGTACACTGCTGGACCTGTGAAGAACTCTGTCCGGAGTAAGGACTACTGTGCTGCAAGGATTTCCTGCTGAGGACAAGGAGTGGACCCACCTGACTTAAAGCCAGAGTGACTCTACCGGCTTGCCCCCTGTTCTGAAGTATCAGGGCCATCAATGACTTCCTTTAAATCTGCATTAGCACCTGGATTCTGTCATCTGTGAGTCCTGTACTGCTAAGTGGTGCCAATCCAGTTCTGGGCTTTTGAAACATGCTTTCTGCTGTCCAGAACCATCAAAAGTGACTTTGCACTGATTAGAACTGACACATTCCCTTCGACGCCGACACAGGACCTGATCAATGATATCGCCTCAACAGACTGCACGGCTCAACAACAATGGACAGAGCAGTTTCCTGATGACGCAGCGCATGCATCATAAAGGGGATTGATGCCAAAGCCTTCATCGACTGTTCAGATCAGTACCGACGCTTCGCCTCCATCCATGGGATCTACGACAACAAGGCGTCTCCTTGACTCCCACATCAAGTCTTCAACGTCGATGCTTGCTCCATCCAAGGTACTTTGTTAGCGGTACCTCTCTGATTCCTTTAGCTGACCTGCTCTCCTTCGTGGTCGGACTAAACTTTTAATTTACCCCAGTCTAGTGCGACCTCAAGTAACCCCTTAAAGCCACTGACTCTAAGCACCAGATTTTGATGTAATTTTTGAAAATTCATATCTCTAGTTCTCCTAATTGGAAGTTTGTAGTTTTGGTCTTGTTTTACTTATATACTTATTCTCTATTATTCTGTGTGGAGTATTTTTGTGGTGTTTTCATTATGTTACTCTGTGTGTGTGTGTTTGTGTGTGCTGCACAAATACTTTACACAGAGCCTCTTTAGATAAGCCTGACTAGTCTGTGCCAAGCTATCAGATGGTGAGCACAGGTTATCTAGCTTACCCTAACTAGGATTTTGACACCTACTTGGACAGGGTGCATACCTCTGCTAACTAGAGACCCAATTTCTAACAAAGATCATAAAGGATAACCCACCAAGCATATGCTAATTACCTTGTTATTTTATCAAAGATGCAAATAGGCATTCTGAGGCAATTGAAAAGACCTTGTAATGTGAATAATAGTCTCCAAATTAATTTGGCCAAAACAAAAATAATTGAAATCAGTGCCTGTAAACCTGGCTTTAAGTGGCTGATTAACCCTCTCAACAGTGGTGGTTGGTGCAGGTAAGGGCGGTGGACGGTGCAGGGTGAGGTGGGAGGGGGAAAGCCGACAGACGATGGAATAGGGAAAATTTAAAATGAATTCTATACTGCTGTCTGTCAAATCCCCCTTCCCCACCCCGCCCCAATGCGCTTACCTGTACTGGCCACGACTGCCTCTCACCAATGAACAAGTTACTGAGTACACAGTCAAATGTTTTTATGAACAAAAGAATTGTCCTGGAATACCAAAATCTCCAAATTAACTACAGGGGGGCCGATTCACAGAACTAACTTAAGACAACATCCTAAACTTACTACTTTTGGTATTCACAGAAGTTAGGATTTTGTCTTAAGTTTGTCTTAAGACAGACTTAAGACAGACTTAAGACAGACTTAAGACAAACTTAAGACAAACTTAAGATAGACTTAAGACAGACTTAAGACAAACTTAAGACAAAATCCTAACTTAAGTCTGTCTTAAGTCGGCCTTAAGTCTGTCTTAAGTCTGTCTTAAGTTTGTCTTAAGTCTATCTTAAGTCTGTCTTAAGTCTGTCTTAAGTTTGTCTTAAGACAAACCTAAGAAAAAATCCTAACTTCTGTGAATACCAAAAGTAGTAAGTTTAGGATTTTGTCTTAAGTTAGTTCTGTGAATCGGGTCCAGGGTGTACAGATCTTCACAGCACTATTAAAAGATTAGTGGGTTAAGCCAGAAATGTTGAAATACTAAGATCGAATATTTGTCAAATTGGACTGAAGTCTCTTTCTTGCCTTGACACCGTCCATCTCACTACTTATTTGATTAATTGTAGCACAACTCCCGTAGGCATATTATTGTTAAGGAAATATTTATATTGGTTATTTGTTCACAATCATTTATTAGCAAATGCTTTGACAACATTATCTCATCTGACTGCCTATTTTAGAGGGTGCCATCAATTATGAAAACTGAAATATATAAACAAATCCCAAGATCAACAATTAAAGTTGCTTTTGATTTGAAAGTTCTAAGAATTATAACTCAGGTACAAACAACAGTTATCTCTCAAGAGTAACTTGGATCCAAACTCTCTGGAAGAAGATTAATACATATTTCAGTTCTAAAGTATGAGGCCACAGGGTTTAATTTGAAAAAGTCTGATAGAATCCTGGTTTCTTCCACAAAGCGAAGAATTTTTTTTAATTAATTTACTAGAATTAATAAGGAGCTATGTATATTAATTTTTGTGCAAAAGGATGCAGAGCTACACATTACATGTATTGCCTATACTGTAAAATGTTTATATTTGTTTGGTTCATCTGCAGACAGTCAACAAATCAGAGTAACACACAGTGTTAAATAATTATGAGCCGGATTGTCCAGATTTGAAATCTGGAATCAGGCATAATTAATTATTGTTGAACGTTCAATACTAACTGTTTATACTCTTTTAATTTTGTTAACGTTTACTTGTAGCTTTCAACTTATCTCAATTTAGTCTGCTTTTCACCTAATGAGTTTTACTGAAATTGTTGATACTCCATTTACCTAAATTCTATATCTATTGGGAATGTTTTTTCATCGTACGCATTAAAATCTTACATACATAGATAACAGAACATCAGTATTAAACCTCTATGCATACTAACTTTTATGTCATGTGAAACAATTATTCATCATTGGCATAACACACCCTCTAAAGTTTGGATGAACAGGGAAGCAACAGCTAGGAAGAAAAAGAGGGGCACAAGTATTGGTTATCCACAGAAACATTCCAAATTAATTTCGAAGCATTACTTAACGATGGCAAATGTACATACATTTCTTAGGCTAACATGGTAATGTGTTACTAATTAGAATTCCTTGTCAATGATACATATATTGTCAGAAGACTAGGGGTGTGATTATGAATTTGGTGGTCCGACAGTGGATGGTGCAACGCACCATCCGCTGTAGTATCGCCAAAGCAGTTGTGCTGCCACCCAGCAGATTAGGAGTTACATCCTGGTCAGGCAGGCGGCACTAGGGCAGTCTGACAGTGGCAGTCTTCATGTCAGGCTCATTGAAGAGCCTGACATGCAGACTGCCACTCTCAGACCGCTGACTGCACCTTCCCGCATGTGTGGCAGACATGCCACACCGTGAAGGAACTGGTGATGCAAATACAAGGGGACACTACATGCCACCCCAGGCCCAGGAGTGGCAGAGGGCTCTGTTAGGGCCCTTTTTTTTGTTACCTCTGCATCACCCTTTTCATGACGGCCTCATCTCTATGATGTTTTGTAAATCCTGTAAGGCACCTGAAAATGATTTACATCAAAGGAAATGGCTGTGGCCTTGATGTCTAGACCGTTATGGTCTGGAACATTAATTTTGATGCCAAAAACGACCTTGTGTGGTGTCTGGCAACTTGAGATCTTTTAGGGAGATTATTAAGTGCTCTTTGTACCCCATGTAAGTTGTGGATCCAACTACGTCCTGAACCTAATACTCTAGCTGTTAAGGATTGCTTTATGTCATGGTTAATCTTCACCACCACCAAATTTCCCTTGGTATGATAAGCGGAGGAGTAATGTACCTCTACACCCAGGGAGGCCATAGATTCCCTTTATGTTTTGAGGCAAAAGTAGGGCCCTGGTCTGAGTGGAATGTAATGCATACACATGTTCTGATAAAGACTTGCACGTCCTTAATAACATTGAGAGCATTAGCCGAAAGATGTGGCCACACTCAGAGAAACCTTGAGCAAGAATCAACTGTAAGTAGGATAATTCTAAATCATAATCCTAATTAAGAGGACCACAAGGGTCCAAATAAATGCAGCCAAAAGGTGTGTTTCAAATCAACAAGTATGTCTGCAGTGGGCAAGCAATGGTGAAACTCTTAATTTGTTGACAAATGTCAAAAAAAAGGACATTTGTCTTGGCTTGTTTGTACAAGCAATGCCACCGAAGGAAATTGTGGCCACCACACCTGCATGTACAGAAGCAACACCTTTATGTGCAGCTATCACTAAGGCTAATCTGTGTTCTTGGTTAGAAATCACACAATCAAAAATTCACGGAATTGTAGCAATGGGAAAACTGTGTTCAATTAAATAGCAAATATATTTAGCTGAAAAGCCCCTAGGCAAAGGGATGCTGTCATGTGTAGCCTAACGGCAGCCAGTATATCCTCATCTACCCTTGTATAATAAGAATGAGTATTTGCAGCAACTGATGCATTCAAAACTGTATTTGGCAGCTTCATCTGCCAGAGAATTTCCTATAACGTGTATTCCATCATGCTGATAACTCAATGTATGAATTGCACGAGCCTGAGATAACCTATCTTTGAGGTAGGGGTGTGCGGTAAACTCAGCTCCACCGGTGAAGTTCATGGAGTATTTGTCATTCCGCATTCCGCTTAGAGGGCAGTTTGGCAAAAGCTCTGCCTACACCAGGTAGCCAAGTTTATTGGCACCAACCACTGATTTTGACACCTCCAATACCATATTTGAGTTCTACAAACTTCAATATAAATAAGTAATGATGTACATGCTTCACACTCCATCCCCATGGCTGTCTTCTCACAATCTCATGTGGATGCTTTCGATGAGCAGCCAGCAGGGCGCAAACCATTTAATAATGGGCCTCAGTGCTGATTAAACTTACTGCTCAGAGCACATATCGCAAAATTTCACTTGCAAGGGCTGTTTTTTCAAAGCAGAGAAAACTGACAGGCTGATAAACAATCTCTAACGACAGCCTCTACGGTAAGCAATGTGGCTGTGGTCAGAACCACTCGATCTCTTTAACTGCTCCCACAGATACCTCCTTCAGTAACAATGTAACATATTTACTCCCCCCAAAAAGAGCACCAATGTATTTTAACTGTCCAAAGTCAATCCCAAAGATAGTAGGTAGAGTACCGCAATGAGAAAGGCCACTCATGTCTTTTATTTTAGGAAAATGCATGAACAGGGAAGAAAGTGGATACAAAAATGGCAGTGCCTCACAATAAATACTTGGTTTACTGGAAGACTCTGGTGTTGGGAAAGGGAACAGACTCTCTCATCAGATTACTGCAGAAGGATCCATAATACACAAGACCTGATTATGGGGGAATACTATTCTTTTTTAGAGTACCAGGGGCAGTCTGAAACTATCCCTGGCAAGAAGCTGGCTTCGCCAAGATGCCAGTCATACCAAGTTCCCAATATTCGAATTTAAAATGTTTGCAATACACCAAATAACACCTCATCTCATGAGCGAAACTAGAAAAAAGTGTGAGAGGTCAGAAAATACCTCACGTAAGCATCACCAAGGGAGCTGCTGGTTGGTACTCACCATTTTCCTCACACTATCATCATTGGTAACTTTCATGACGGTGAAGAAAGAAAAAAGGTAGTGTCCTAACTTTTAGAGGTGAAGAAAAGAAAAGAAAGTGGAAGAGAATGCAATATTGATGCTTATGTCATTCTTAGCCAATTGGACCCCGTGGTGCGAAAGATGAAAGTTGCTTCTCCAAGCTAAAGTGAGTTGTGACTCACTTGCAGGTATGCATACTTTATCGATTGCAGTGATCACACTCAAATTAAAAGAACGGCATGTGTTAGACCATTTCAGTTGGAAAGGCCGACATGTTTCATTGCCACTTATTTTCGGCAATTTCATCAGGGGTTGGGGACCGGTCTCCACCTCACCGATGCTTCAAACACAACCTGTAGTGATTGACAAACAATAAAAAAAAGATGGTGCCAAACATTTAAAGACACATTGAAATTGTAGTTTACTGGCAATATTGCCAAGACATCAATGCATGCGCATGTACCAGGTGGTTGCTAACTGAGTTCGTACTAACAACACACCATTAGGCGAGCACACACCACTTTTAGCAACGCATCCCCTGCAGAAAGTAACATTCGCCGCTCGTCAATCTGTGGATATATGTACATACATTTTAATTGATGTGCACTGACCATGTCTCCTGGGGGTCACTCCTATTCACCCTGTAATCAGTGAGTGCCCACCTCACATCCATAAACCTATCCTGCTAGGTAATATTCCAATCCTTTGCAGCCTCGCTGTCCATTTGTTTAATGCTAAAAGCATCACTGGTTGTATTCTGTACAACTCCAGTCTCTGGGGAACTACCACTCATATCGCCACAGCACTACGCTGTACTTTGCCGTGACCGGCGGTATCGCGCTGTTAATTGACCATTGCCTGGCAGCCCCACTCCCCACATTTGTGCTACCATGCTCTTACAGCACAACAAGTGGTCGTCTCTGTAGTGCAATCATTCAGGACGCTGAGCGTGCTCATGCTCTCCTTAATGAGCGTGATGCGCGTCCCGGAAAGACATCAGGAAGCCCGCCCACTGACCTCAGTCAGCATTCACGTTCACCCCGTAGTGTGAGACAGTTAATGTCGTGAATTTCAACTAATAAAGTCAAGATAACATAATTCACATTGGAAAGATGAACAATAATATTATTTATTACAATTGATAAATGACTTACTTTTGGTGCAATAACAGGTCTTCTACCAGTATTTCTTGTAGCCCTAACACTTTCTGTTGCCTCACATACCCTCCCTTATTGTTGCACTTAATTGGACAGTTTACTCATATTTAAGGATTGTTTAAGAGATAAATTCTACTGCAACACACAAACACACACACGCACGCATGCACGTATGCACGCACACACACACACTCTCAGGGATTCACCCACATGCAGACTGAAGATCCATCGTTTTTAAATAGCATTTTCACCATGCACTTACATCTATCACAATTCAGATACAGTACATTTTTTCAAATAAACGCTATCGAGTCACTGCATACACGGGATCAACATTAAATTATCGAAATTAAAAAATATACATTTGGAAAGCCAATAGACCGGGCTAAAATATGTTCAGTGTGTTTCTCTGTAACATATTCTGCTCTAAGCGTTTAATGTGGCACATTTTGTATTACCAACGCTTCAGATCTGCGTGGCACCAGCATCGCAAACTTACTCAATAAAAAACAGCAGAACTGCATGTTTAGGTAATAAAAAAGGGTACAGGGAAACGTTCTTTGGCCAGGTTATGTCTCAAAACTGTGATACTCATAACGATTACACCGTAATTTCAGAGACCAGCGATAATCCCACTTACATTAATAATATATTTTAGGTTTCCTGCCACGATTGCATACAGTATGTGTACATTAATTGGGAAATTATGCATCATAATAATAAAGATACACATGGCAAAAAAAGGAAAGTTACTTCATTTCCACTACCAGCCTTTCACAGCTTCATACCAATAAACACCCATGGCTGTATAATATAAAGTGAGCATCCCGTGTGGTGTCTACCACAGTTTTGTCAGAATGGTGTCGTAAATAGTTATAGAGCTAAAACAGTGCTGTTTTAGCACTTTAGACAGTGGTGCCTCTTTGCTTGTCACTGAAACTCTAAAGGCATGTTTCTGCTGCTTTTTTTATGAAAATGTAGCAGCATTTGTTGGCATGTCTAAAGCAAACAGAATAAAGCACAACAACGTACACAAAACAAGAGAACAGCACAATTAAAACAGTGGATGACACAATAAAACAGTCCAAACAGAAAACGAAACACCAATCACAGTGCAACACAACAACTTAATTTTGCAGCAAAAATTCACAGTAGCACTAAAAACAGAGCCCATCGCCAGTGCGAAAACCATTTGCAAATATTCTTGTCACACATTATGACCTCCAGAAACCTGTTTTCATCATAAGATAATAAAACGTGTTTGTACCAAGCACTTTCCATAACTTAACACGAAAGACAAGAAACAGCCCCCGTTAAAATGTTTTGTGATCCTGCCTCAAGACGTTTTGCACTTTCTAATTTACAATGGCTGCAAAAGTATTTACCGAAACAACAGCAATTTGTGCTACTTTAAGGAACCCCTTCCCAAAATACACTACTGTAGCGAACCTGAGCACCGGGAGTACTCAGGTTTAACCCCTTCTCTGCTAGGCCTTTTCCCCCCCTGTGCTAAGCTTTTTTTGGGCTATTTGGGGTAGTGCGCGCTTAGGCTCCTGTACCTTTTTGACCACATAAGGTATACACACCAAATTTGTGTCCTTTTCTTCCAACATCATAGAGATTCTAAAGATACCCAGGGTTTGTGGATTCCCCTGGAAGGGTCCCAGAAATTAGCCAAAATACAGCAAACTTTTGGTTTTTTTTGTGAAAAATGGGAAAAACCGGCTGCAAATGAAAGCGTCCGGGTTTTCTCTGCAAATGGTATCAAAAAAGTGTTTGTGGGGCTGAAATCACCATTTTCCCAGCTTTTAGGGAATGACAGACTTTTGTCAGAAAACCAACATTTTTTACACAGTTTTGGCATTTTTCTGGGACATAGCCTATTTTTGCAATTTTTTGTGCTTTCAACCTCCTTCCAGTTAATGGTAGAAATGGGTGTGAAAGCAATAATGGACCCTGGAAAGCTATACATTTTTGAAAGATAGACAAAATTCTGAATTCAGCAAGGGGTCATTTGTGTAGATCCATCAAGGTTTCTTTATAGAAACTAACAGTTAAATATAGGAAAAATTGAAACAGTTGAAAAAAACTGCATTTTTTTTCAACGTTTTCACCTGTAACTCCTTCTAATTATGACAGCTCTTTGAAAGCAATATACCGTTACATCCGTTGGACCTTTCTGGTTGTGGGAATATATAGGACTTGTAGGTTCGTCAAGAACCCGACGAACCCAGAGTCAAAAACTGAGCAGCAATTTGCAATGGTTTTTTATTATGTTCCGGGTATATAGCAATTATTGTGGGAAAATGTATACATGGAAAAATCGGTATGAAAGACACCTATGTATTTCTGAAATGGGAACAAATTATAGAGTTTAGAAACAGTACATATTTGCACATTTTCGAAATTGGGAATACTCATACTAGCATGAGAATTATCGGTCATTTTTCAAAAATACTTTTTTTTTACACAATGTCTTTCATTTGGAAGGCAGAAATGCATCAAAAATCAATAGGTAATAACAGTTGCTTTACAAACCTGAATTACCCTAAGTCTCCCGATATAAATGGTACCTCACTTGTGTGGGTAAGCATAGTGCCCACGACAGGAAATGGCTCAAAACTCAACGTGAACACACCACATTTTCACAATGAAAATTTACCCTTTTTTTGCAAAGTGTCTAGCTGCAGTTTTTGAACACTAGCTCTGCAGGCACCTAGGGAATCCTAGCAAACCTATACATTTTTAAAAACAAGACACCCAGGGAAATCCAGGATGGGGTGACTTGACTGCCTCCCACCAGGTTCTGTTACCCAGAATGCCTTGCAAACCTAAACAATTATAAAAAAAAACACATTTTCCCCACATTTCTGTGGTGGAAAGTTCTGGAATCTGCATGGATCCACAAATTTCCACCCACCCTGCGTTCCCCAAAGTCCTCCGTGAAAAATGGTACCTCACTTATGTGGGTCGGCCTCCTGCCCGCGACATGAAACGGCGCACAACCCAACGAAGTCACACCTCAATTTCGCAGTGAAAAATGACCCTTTTTTGGCAAAGTGCTTAGCTGTAGTTTGTGAACCCTAGCTGTGCCGTCACCTAGGGAAACCTAGCAAACCTATACATTTGTGACAACTAGACACCCAGAAGAATCCAGGATGGGGTGACTTGACTGCCTTCCACCAGGGTCTGTTACTCAGAATCCCTTGCAAACCTAAAAAATTGTCCAAAAAAACACATTTTCCCCACATTTCTGTGGTGGAAAGTTCTGGAATCTGCGTGGATCTACAAATTTCCACCCACCCCGCGTTCCCCAATGTCTTCTGAGAAAAATGGTACCTCACTTGTCTGGGCCGGCCTAGTGCCCGCGACATGAAACGGCGCACAACCCAACGAAGACACACCTCAATTTCGCAGTGAACAATGACCCTTTTATGGCAAAGTGCTTAGCTGTAGTTTTTTAACCCTAGCTCTGCCGGCACCTAGGGAAACCTACTAAACCTATACATTTTCGAAAAATAGACACCCAGAGGAATCCAGGATGGGGTGACTTAGCTGCCTTCCACCAGGTTCTGTTACCCTGAATCCCTTGCAAACCTAAAACATTGTCCAAAAAAACACATTTCCCCCACATTTCTGTGGTAGAAAGTTCTTGAATCTGCGTGGATCCACAAATTTCCACCCACCCCGCTTTCCCCATAGTCTTACTAGAAAAATGGTACCTCACTTGTGTGGGTTGGCCTAGTGCCCGTGACAGGAAACAGCGCAAAACGCAATGTGGTCACACCTCAATTTCGCAGTGAAAAATGACCCTTTTTTGGCAAAGTGCCTAGATGTAGTTTATGAACCCTAGCTCTGCCGGCACCCAGGGAAATCTATCAAACCCACACATTTCTGAAAACTAGACACCCGGGGGCTTCCAGGGAGGTATGGCTTGTGTGGAACCCCCAACATTTCCTAACCCAGAATCGCCTGCAAACCTCAATTTTAGCTGAAAAAATCACTTTTTTCACACATTTTTGTGTGGGAAAGTTGTGGCGTCACCGGGCTCACACAAATTTCCCACCACCCAGCGTTCCCCCAGGTCTCTCAATAAAAATGGTGCCTCACTTGTGTGGGTGGCCCAAGTACCCGCGTCAGGCAAGGGCCCAAAACGTAGTGAGGCGACATCAAAATTGCCTATCTCAAAACCACCTGGTTTTGCAAGGGGGATCACCTGGGTTTTTGGCCCCAAGCTCGGCGGCAATCTAGGGAAACCTACCAAACCTACACATTTCTAAAAACTAGACACCCGTGGGCTTTCAGGGAGGTATGGCTTGCGTGGATCCCCCAACGTTTCCTTACCCAGAATCCCCTGCAATCCTCAATTTTAGCTGAAAAAAACACTTTTTTCACACATTTTTGTGTTGGAAAGTTGTGGCATCACCGGGCTCACACAAATGTCCCACCACCCAGCGTTCCCCCAGGTCTCCCGATAAAAATGGTGCCTCACTTGTGTGGGTGTCCCAAGTACCCGCGACAGGCAAGTGCCCAAAACGTAGTGAGACAACATGAAAATTGCATGGCTCAAAACCACCTGGTTTTGCAGGGGGGGTCACCTGGGTTTTTTGCCCCGTGCTCGGCGGCCATCTAGGGAAACCTACCAAACCCACACATTTCTGTAAACTAGACACCCGGGGGCTTCCAGGGAGGTATGGCTTGTGTGGATCCCCCAATGTTTCCTAACCCAGACTCCCTTGCAAACTCAATTATAGCTGAAAAAATCACTTTTTCACACATTTGTGTGTGGGAAAGTTGTGGCACCACCGGGCTCACACAAACTTCCCACCACCCAGCGTTCCCCCAGGTCTCCCAATAAAAATGGTGCCTCACTTGTGTGGTAGGCCCAGGTACCCGTGACAGGCAAGGGCAAGGGTACCATTGGAAAGGGGAGATTCTCCCCTTTGCAATGATACCTCTCCCATCTTTCTACGTCACAATCTGATTAAAAATGAATCAAGTAAGTGTATATTCAAAAACACTCAAAATGTTCCATTATATATCTATGAAATAAAAATTCAAAACTGCTTCAGTATTTAACTTACCATCAATAGCACTACAGTCATAAGAAAGGTGGCTCTGAATGCACCGACATCCTGACTCCAGACATTGTCCGTTACCATTGCAAAAATTGGGACACTGTAGAGCTGTGATTATTTCTTCATAAATATCGCCACCCATTGAATGGTGGGGAGTGATTCTGTTTTCAAGAACTTTGCTTTCACACTCGTTTTCTAAAAAGGGTATCATCGCATCAACCCATATTAAATCATCTTTGAGCTGCAGGTCCACAAGGCACATGTTGATTGCTTCATCAAGCCTACTTCCGAGGAGGTCCTTGCAGACAAATCCAATAGTAGAATTCAGAAGAGCTTGTTCACAGGCTTCCAATGCTTTCGCTGATGTTAGACCATTCAATGTAGGCCATGAAGGCTCAATTACTGGCCACTTCACAGCAAAATGATCATCTGGGAAAAGATATGCAAAGCGATTCAAAGTTTGACTTGCAAGAGAAGGTACTGTTTCAGCATCTCCTTTCACATTTGCTTTGTAAAGCAATCTATCTCCTCCAGAGTTATCAGTATTTTCAGATCTAACATTTTTCACTGAAGACTTCGAATTATGTTGTAAAAATTGTTTGTGTTTACTAAGTCTATAATTGTTATATGATTCAGAAAGAATTGTGTGGTAAGAAGGATTTGATTGTGTCTTTGCTTCATCACTTTTCAAAGTCTGGATCTTTGTGAAGGATGGATATTCTGATGTTACATCTACATATGGAATAATTGAAGTGTAATCCACATCATCATTTGACAGACAGCTCAAAGATAGCTGAGAAGAGTTATTTAGTGAATGTTTGTTTTTTGTAGAGTGGATGGAATCTGTGTACTTTGGACAGGCACAGAAGTGTCTACGAGTCCCCTCTTCGACGGGTGCTGGAGTTTTCTCAAAAAAACTGTTTCCTGGAGTGATCCTGCAAACAACAAATACAAATTGAATTAAACTTTTCTGCTGCATCAGAAAAGCCTTAACTAAATCAAAATGGAAATTGATGAGGGACACAAATTGAATTAGACTTTCCTTTTGCAGAAGAAAAACTTTGGGGAAAGCAGAGGAGAAAATGATTTACTATAAATATGGCATCTGTAGGAAATCAGGTTATTGGTTGAGAGGAGTAGACACCCCACTCAGGCAACATTTACAATCTTTGTGAAGGTCAAACACAAAAATCACTGAATTAACCTGTGCTTAACCCTCTGGTAGCTTGGCAGTAAGCCATCAGGCTTAACTTAGAGGCAAAATATAAAGTGAAACACGAAAAATAAGCAGTGTAGGCTGTCTAGCATCCCATTAGTGTGTCTTTCTATATTTATCTGTGAACGCTTTTTTGCTCAACTTTTAATTACCCCACTGCTTAGGAGTCATATCAAGACATTTAAACAACAACTGAAAAAGGATCACAAATAATCACAATAAGTATGACGCAATTAGAGAAATGAAAGTTCAAAGTGTGTAATTCCGTCATCCCAAAAAAGTTCATACATCATCAATCCAATCAAATTCAATCCATCAGAAGTCATAAATTTAATGTCCAGATCCAATTTATGAATTCCTTTACACAACAGTTAATCAGCCCAGCCAATGTGTTTCATCCATTAGGACTTCATCGGGGCTGTACATTTAAAACATATATAAACACCATGTAATATATGTGTATATTTATAAGTTTTCAAAAATAATGCATTAAATATTCAACTACATTATGAGAAGTACAATTGATAAACAATACACGACTCCCTACCTATATTCATACTTCTTATCCCTAAATAAATCTAGGTTAAATGGCCATAAATCTAAGATTTAGAACCAGATCTGTTGGGATTATGAGAAAAGGAACTTACAAATAGTTGCAGGAGTCTTATTAATATCTTGATTGAAAATGCAGATAAGAAAGATTGCTAAATTATTACAGGAGATTCAAACCATAGAAGATGAAATTAAGCAGCTTAACATGCCTGAACCTACTATCAAGAATTATGTTAAACTTGATGAGATTTTGATTAAATTACAAGATGATATAAAGTGTAGTAAAGCTAGGAAGCTTAAACGTGACGAGAATGACTTTAGAACAGGACGTATATTCACATTTGCTAAACGGTTTGATCACCTAGTGAGTAAGGATCAATATTACAAAAACTGTTGACATTTCTAAGACTGTTGGCACTACCTATAGTGTGCTCGGGGTCGATTTTGAATGCTTTTTACTCTCCAGTGGAGGGTATATACAAGATTGATTTGGTAATCAATCTTTCCTCCCTTGTGAGCACCACTTAAATTACAATTGTATTGTATTGTATTGTATAAGTTTTTGTATAGCGCAACTATCACCACGGGTATCCTGGCGCTTAGAGACTGTGATGACATAAAGCATGTAGAACGAGCAGCCACTAGTCAGAGGTGTTGCTACCTATTCCTGGCAAATAGCCAGGTCTTAAGGTCTCTTCTAAAGCCCAACAGAGATTCGGCCTGTCTCAAATCTTGGGGAATCTTATTCCAAAGGCATGCTGCCACTGTGCCAAAGGCCCTTCCTGCCATCCTTGCCAGTTTTACTCTGGCCACGGATGCCAGGCTTTGGCTAGTGGACCGAAGGAGTCTTTTTGGTTCATACCAAGAGAATCGCTCTCGTATAGGTAGCGGACCTATATTATGTAGGGCTTTATAGACCATGACCAGGGACTTAAAGCTGATTCTGTCTTTAACAGGCAGCCAATGTAGGTCCCTCAGTGCCAGCGTCACTGATGAGCCACGCTGTCTCCTAAGGGCTAGTTTAGCTGCCATAGACTGGACTCTTTGCAATCCCTGCACAATGTATTGGGGAGCACCCAAATACAAGGAATTACAGTAGTCCAGTCTACTCAGAATCACGCTCTGAACCACTAAGGACCTGGTCTCGCTTGGAAGTAGCGGAAGAATTTGAAGAAGAGCTCTCATCAGGGAAATACAGGTGCTGATTGTTTTGTTGGCCTGAGATTGCATCTGAATGTCCTCGTCCATCATGACCCCTAGATTGCGAACTGTTTTTGCTACTGCTATGGGGGCGTCCTCTGGCCTAAGCCTGATCTCGCCCATAAGATGTTTAGACATTTTTGCTGCATAGCAGTGCAATAACTCCATTTTCCCAGCGTTCAGCTGTAACGAGTTGGCCTTCAAACAGACTGAGACCCGTCTCATACGTGCCTGAAAAGAGCTCATGGAGACTGCGTGCTCTCCTTCAGTGGAGAACAGCAGTTGAATATCGTCCGCATAATTGACCACTTCGATCCCATAAGATTTTATTATAGGGATCAAGGGCCCTAAGTAAACATTGAAGAGGATAGGACTGATTGCCAAGCCCTGGGGTACTCCATGGCATACCGGGGACCAAGGGGAGGCAAAGTGACTGCCTGTTGTCGGTCTGCCAAATAAGATTGTAACCATTTCAGGGCACAGCCCTTCACCCCCAATCCTTCCAGTCTTGCCAGCAGTACCGCATGACTAACCGTGTCGAATGCGGCCGACATATCCAGCAGCACCAGTACTGAGGAATTCCCACTGTCGGCTCGCATTCGAAGTTTATCCAACACGGTTGTTAGAGCAGTTTCCGTCCCATGCCCTGGCCGGAATCCAAACTGGTCCCTGTCCAGAAGATGGTTTCCTTCCAAATAGCTTGACAGGGATTTACTAACCATCTTTTCCAAGATTTTGATAGGAAACGGCAAAAGAGATATGGGACGGAAATTAGCTGGCATCGTTGGGTCTAAGGATGGTTTTTTCAGCAGGGGGGTGACTATCGCTTCCTTCCAGCAATCTGGTACCACTCCTTCATTCAAGGATTGGCAGCAAATTTGCCACAGACCCGGGAATAAGTCAGGGCCATACTCCTTCCAGATCTTGTGAGGGAGGGGATCAAGGGGCAAACCGGATGATATCTCTCGAGCTATGCTGCTAAAGGAGTCCTCCGTGGGGGGTTGGAAATATTTCAGAGAGGTATCCTTCCTGATATCTTCAGTAATCAGAGGAATTTGAATTACACTCTGGTCAAACCCACCCACGATTTTGGTAACTTTGTCAATGAAAAAAGTGGCAACTTCGTTGCACAGATTTTGTGATGGCTGGACTCTGTTAGCCAAACACCCGGGATTACTGAGATCCCTTACAATGTTAAAGAGGGCCTTAGTTCCATTAGATGCCTGCAGAATGGAGCTTGCGTAGAATTGCGATTTGGCCTCCCTGATAGCCTGCTTGTATTGGGCTTGTATTCATTTTAAAGCTTTTTTATCTATTTCTAGGTAAGACCTGTGCCAACTTCTTTCAGCCTGCCGGCGAGCTGAGCGCAATACTTTCAGCTCCTCACTGAACCAGGGGGCCGAAGGCGTTCTCCTCACCTTGAGCTTTTTTCTTGGGATACATCACCCCAGCACTTTCTTAATAAAGTTACTATATCTATTATAGTTTTCCTCAACTGCCTCCTCTGGATTGAACATATTCTGTCTAGGAAAAAGAGGGGCTGGGCCCATTTTAGAGAGTTTCGCCCAATCTCTCCCCCAACGGAAGGTAGTTTGATTTTTTCCGCCAGCTTATCTCTTGGTATAGTCATCCTGAATTGTATTAAAAAATGATCAGTCCAATTTAGAGGTAATATACTGAGTACCTCTGTCTCAGACTGTTTAGCAAAAACTAGGTCGAGCATATGCCCTCCCTTGTGAGTTGGTTTTTGAATGAGCTGATGTAGACCGCAATTCTCACAGGTGTGACTCAGGGCTTGCAGATGATTCCCTGAGCTCCCTGTCTCCCAGAGATTAAAGTCTCCTAAAAACAACAATCTAGAATGTGTTGATGCTAAGGCAACAATAGTGTCCAGTAGGGCCTGATGATGTGAGTCCAGGCCCGGGGGCCTATAGCAAACCAGGCCAGTCAGCACTCTCCTCTTAGGCTCCTGTAAGGTGAAGCCCAGGATTTCATACCCTGCTATATCATTTATCTGTAATGGGGCACAGTCCCACTTCTCCTTAAAAATTATCCCTACCCCTCCTCCTCTCCCCATCAGGCGTGGCTTCTGAAGGATCTTGTAGCCTGCTGGGCACGCAAGTCCCAGCTCCACCGAGGAATCTGGGTTTACCCAGGTTTCTGTTATAAACAGTAAATCAAGGTCCAGGTCTTCCAGCAGGTCACTAATCTCTTGGTAGTGCTTTATCAGTGACCTGCTGTTAATCAGACCACATGTCAAAGCCTGCTGATATTCCCCTCGCTGCCCTTTGCCAATGTTGAGTAGTGAATCCCTAGAGTAATGAATTCTGCCTATGCAGGTTTGGGCTGCATTACAGGCGCCAGGCGCCACCGGAGCGCGGACGGGCGCAGACGGGCTTGCCTCTGGCGCGTCACCAGCGCGCCATCCGCACGCCCGCTGCGCGCTTGCATTCCCCTCTTTTAATAGGATCAGCCACTAGAGCGCTGACAAAGATGGCGCCCGGTGGATGGCTCTGAATCAATGAAGTCTCGCTAATAGCGATGTGATTTATATTTTAAGATGCAAGTAAGTGGGCAGAGCACAGTATAACCAAATTTTAAAATAATCTCCAAACACTCAACTGTTAAAAACGGAATAGCAGCAATAATAGGTAAAACACCGCACTTGTGCCTACCCGGCGGAGCGTTCTACAGCAGCAATTTAGTATGCTAAGCGTCTCGTTGTCAGGCGCACTTGCATTCCCCTCTTTAAATAGGATCAGCCACTAGAGCGCTGACAAAGATGGCGCCCGGTGGATGGCCCTGAATCAATGAAGTCTTGCTAATAGCGATGTGATTTATATTTTAAGGTGCAAGTAAGTGGGCAGAGCACAGTATAACCAAATTTAAAAAATAATCTCACAATTGATTTGTGTACACTAACCCGTAACAAGAGTAGAGCGCCCATCAGTGTACCTGGTTACCAAGAGTGAAACTGTATTGTATTTACAGGAGTGGAGCAGCCACCGGGGTTTAAAGATGAATCGAGATAAAGAAGCAGCAGATTTATTCATGAACTTGAACGCAGGTAGTTCTATAGGCACAGCCGTTGGTAAAACAAAGAGTACTAAGGAAGAAGGCTTGAGAGCAAAATTTGTACGTCTAGAATACCTTAAGAGAACAGAGTTACGTGTTTTAAGATCACAAATAGTTCCTACGTATGAAGACTTAGAACCAGATTTGTTGGGAAAAGGAATTTACTAATAGTTCCAGGAGTCTTATTAATATCTTGATTCAAAATGCTGATAGAAAGATTGCTAAATTATTACAGGAGATTCAAACCAAAGAAGATTAAATTAAACAGCTTAACATGTCTGAACCTTCTATCAAGAATTATGCTATACTTGATGAAATTTCGATTAAATTACAAGATGATATAATGCGTGGAAAAGCTAGGAAGCTTAAACGTGACGAGAATGACTATAGAACAGGATGTTCTATTCACATTTGCTAAACGGTCTGATCACCTAGTGAGTAAGGATCTAGGCTCTAAAAGGCTGTGTTTTTTTTGTGAACTGAAGACTGCCTTTTCTATGAAGTGGAGATCTAGCTGTGCCTAGAAATATTACCTGAATACAATATTAAAGTTGGTAAGACTGAATACATTCATGGACATTGGATCTAAAACTATTGGACTCTTTCAATATTACAAAAACTGTTGAAATTTCTAAGACTATTGACACTACCTATAGTGTGCTCAGGGTCAATTTCGAATGCTTTTTACTCTCCAGTGGAGGGTATACACAAGATTGAATTGGTAACCAATCTTTCCTACCTTGTGAGAACCACTTAAATTATAATTGATGTGTGTACCCTAACCAGTAACAAGAGCAGAACGCCCATCAGTGTACTGATAGAGCTAGATTTAATCAAGATTAGGCATTGCTTTATTTTTGTGCTTCAGACAGACTACATTTAAAATGACGCATATTTGGCGCAAGCAAAATGAAAACATGACATAAGGCCTGGTCAAATGTATTCTTTTTAATTGGCAGATTTTGGTGCATGAAAAGTGAAAACATGAATCAGATGCTTTTAAAGGGTAACACTTTTGGTACCTACAAACGAAAGTCATGAAATTAGGCCTGGTCAATGCTTTCAGTCTGAAATGCTTGTGCTGAATTAAAAAGTGTTTTTGCAGTGTAGACAAAACTTTTGATTTTAGTGGCCTCTTTAGCTGTGAAAATAATTATTAAATGTGTTCTCTCTTCCCAGCTCATTTTCCTTGTAATCTACACTCCCTGTTCCCTGTCTCAAGAGACTTTGGCTTTGTTGCATATTTAGGCAAATATATTCAGTTCATAACACATCTTATAATGTGTGTTAATTAAACATGCACCAAACACTACACGTGGGGCTTAAGCATTTTGCATGAAAAGCTATCTAAAACATGTTGCTATGAGTATGTATTAACTGTGTGTGTTTTGAAAATGTGCACTAGTGCATGTTTTATGCTACGTTGTACATTAACAATTTTTTTTGCATGTTGTGCACAAATAATAGAAAAGCTGCTTTAAACTAATAGCTTTTGCTAGGAAAAATAATACAAGGTACGAGTATGGGGGTGGTAAACAGAATGGGTTCTATTTCGAAAATTAATTCTGTTTTTCTGTTTGTTTTATTTTTGGGCCTAAGATAAAATGGCTGCCTGTGAATCCAGCAAGGCTGAGAATGGTGCTGAATTTGAGAGCATGTGCAGATTATACCAGCTTGCCTCGAGTGAAGACCTTGTTCAAGGCCACTGTGAACTCTAAATTCTTGCTATTCTGCCAAAGTGCCAGTGTTTGTGGAATGTGCTTATCGTACGTGCGATGTCACAGGGATGCAGGAAACTGGACTGAAACATTTTCCCTAGTAAATGTTGCTGAAACATATGATTATATTTATCATTAACACTTCTTTTGTTAAAACCGAATTTGCAATGAGAACAGGATGGTGAGACTCTCATGTCATCTATGGTAACCAATCAAGTGCAAGCTTTACTGAAAACTGCAACAATTATTTGTGTAGTCAGCCAAGAATTATAGTATAAATAATGACATCTTAGGGGGGTGTGGAGCTTTCTCTTTAACCCTTGGGCCTTAGTCTGAGAGGGAGGAGAGGAGAAGAGGCAGATGAGATCAGACATCACATGGGTTAGGTATGAGAAACGTCACGGATGCAGCCTGGGAGGAGATTTCTGCAGCCTGGGAGGAGATTGCGTCTGAGGAGAGGTGGGGGTTCTTGCTCATATTTTTTTCAGAGAAGTCCTTGCAAGTCATATTTTTGGCAAGGCAAATCACATTCCTCTGTGGACTTGTGAAGGGCGGGCTGTCTTGCTCCTAAGCACAGACAGGCAGATTGATCAGACCAGGGCAGAGAGAGCAACAGATAGAATTAATTATTTTTGAAAAAGATTTGTCTTATGCCTTTATTTCTCTTTATGGGAAATTGTTGCCAACTATTAATTATTGATTAGCCTTGCAAGACTAATTTTTTCTTAGAAACTCTTTAAGAGTTTTGACTGACATTTTGCGCCATATTTTCTTTTCTACATGTGATGCTTTTATGCAGACTCTAGTATGTTCTGTATTCATGCTATATTTTCCTAATTTCCAAATTCTGTAACCTGATTGATATTTGACTGATGAATAAAGGGTCAGAAAAACTTCACTTTTAACTAAGAAAATAAAACCCTTTAAAAATACTCACAACTCTCTTTATTGGCTTCAATATTAAATGCAGTTTTTGATTTTTCATGTTTATGTAAAGTCTACTGAAGGTAATATACAGTGGCAAGGGTCCAGTACCTTTACAGCTGTGAATTGGAGGTAATGAAGTTTTGCGTTCAGAAATTACCGTGAAATTACCGCTGCATCAGTTTGTGGTAGCAAGAGAATGGTCATTATTGTTTAGTTTGGTGATTAAGGATTATTAATATCACCATCAACTATTCAACTAATAGATCATTGACCTTAGGAGGGAAGTAAAATAATTGCCCAAGTTAGATAAATTTCCAAGTCCTGATTCCTGATTCCAATGCTCAGAACCTGAAGACTGGGAAAGCAGTACTGGAAGGTGATGCAAGAAGGCGCTTGCTGGAGTGGTGTGAGTATCAGTAGGGTTGTGAAATGTTGTTAATGTGCTAGGATGTATTTTTGAAGTGTTAAAAATAGTAAGGGTGCTGACTGTTGAAATGTTTGCTCATTTGAATTGATTGTTTATTTGATTATATTGGTAATTTCATAGGACAGGATTTATTGGTTATTGATGACATGTTTTAACTCTTCATGTTAAGTAAGTTAGTGTCTTGTCCTATGTTGTCTGAAAAAACAGATATGTACGCCTGTGGAATCCCGGAAAGGAATAGCGGGTGGTAACTGGAAGCCACACTGCTCTGAGGTTACTCGTCTGTTGGAATAACACTGAGAAGCTATGCAGGGCTGGCAGTGTTAAATTAGGGAATATTTTCTGTGTAAAAGTGAGAGTGATTGATAGCAAAGAGTTAGCTGGTGAAAATTTGGTGTTATATCACCTAGAAAGGGTAACACAAAAGGAGTAGCAGGGTCTTCTGAGCTTGAGTGAAGGGTAAGCGGAATGGATTTACTCGCAGTGTTTGAAGAGTAAACGGAAGTTCTTACTTTGTGAAGGGTAAGCGGAATGTGTTACTCGCAATGAAAAGAAATCTATTCTTTGTTTAGTGGAACAGACAGAGTAGCAAATGTTTTTATGTGGTTATTAACATAATTTTGATTAAGATTTTGTGGAGGGTCAGTGGTAATAGTAAAAGTGGCTGAAATTGAAACTGACAGCATTGAAGAAAAGAAATTGCATTGAACTATTGCAGGAATGAAAATGTTTCAAGGTTTAAAGAAACTGTTGGGAGGTAAAGTGAAAAATTCATTTTTTATTGGTGATGTTCCTGAAGGAACACCTGTGCATTTTATGTCTGCCAATTTGGTACAAAATTCATGTGTGTGGGTTCCACAATGGTGCAAGATTACTGAAAAAGAAGGTCCTTTGAGGTTTCCAAACAATGGTACTTTTGAATTGCAAGTTATTGACAAATCAAGGGAAATGTTATGTGTAATGAAGACACCATCTAGAGGTGCACAATTTGAGGCCTTAAGCATGTGGGAAAAAACAGCAAGAGACAAAGCAAGTGAGGATAAAAAGGTAAAGCACCAGATGCAGGAGAAGGGATTTAATGATGATAAAAAGCTTCAAATAAATAATGATTCAGGGGATGAAATAATGGATGCATTGTTCACTGAGTGTCCACCACTTTATGTGGTTCCCATTAAAAATACTGAAAATAGTGTACCAGTAAGTACTACAGTGGCTACTGCTTCTGTTGAACAGAGTGAAACACAGATTGAGAGAACTGTGCAGACATTTCAGAATGACCCACTACCTGTTGATTCAGCACTGACAGTGATACTCCAGGTGTTACTGCTTCAAATATGACTGAATCAGTCCAAATATCACAAACTGCAGATGCACAGGCCGTGCCTAGAAAAAGTATGACTGTCCCAAATAATATGGTCCCTACTCAAAAGGTTCAAACAGCTGCAGAAGGAGTAATTATGTCAGGGTTTATTTTAAGGAATCTCAGAATTCACAGATTATTGAACAGTAATTACCCCAGACAGTCCAAACACAGGAAGGTGGGGGAAACATGGTATTTACAACATCTGCAGCCCAGGGTAAAACGAATATATTTGAAGATGGGATATTTCAAACCTCTGTGAGGAAGCAGTAGTGCTTAAAAAGATAGATAGCATGGGGGACCAAATTAACCCAGACCTTGAAAAAGAGAAACAGCTTAATGTTTTAAATTTAACATCTGAACATGAAAAAATTAACAGTCCCTGCTGTTTAAATCATGAAAATGTGAACCAGTGTCAGGAGAAAGAATTAATTTACCCGAGTAAGGAAACAGCTACATATGCAGTAACTACACATGATATACTGACTGATTTGGCTCAAAAATATAAAATTGATGTTTCAGGAAGCTTTCCATTTCAGAAATGTTTTAGGGTACATATGAATGATGAGGCAAATGAGACAATGTGTTCTTCAGGAATGCAATTGCATATTGCAGAAATGAAATATATTTTTTAATGAAATGGGTTTGAGACAAGTGGGCAAGAAAACATGAGAAGAAAATGAAACCACCAGACCTAGCAAGGTAACTGGATAAGAAAAAGAAACCACCAGATCTAGTTGAGGAAAATAATAAGCAGAATGAGGGAGAAGCTTTTGCTTACTCATTGAGAGAAAATGTGGGAGAAGTGCATGTGCCACTGAACTAAGGTGAACTTGCAGCATTTATGAACACATTCCCACAATTGAGATACAAACTTATGCTGTGGTACCCACAAGTTGATGGATTTGTTGAAAATTTATAGGAGTTGTGCATTAATTTGGAAATGTTCTTTGACATTGCCATGCAGACTGAATGTGGTTTGAATCTAAAGTTGTTGTGCAAAGGCCAGGTGAGGAGACAATGAAAAGGGTTTGCATGAATGCACCATCATTTTCTGTTGTTATGGAGAAAAACGTAGCAGTGATTACTTTCCTGAAGGGCAGGGTGCCAGCAAAGGATGTTGATTGGGTACAGATTAAAAGAACACAGGATGGAAGTAAAGGGGTTTTGCTTTGTTCAAATTCGGGTATGGATGTTGCACTGCTGGAAAAAGTATTCTTTTGCCATCTTTATAACAGATTTGAGCGTTGGAAGAAGACATTTAAATTTAAACATGATGCAGCAGTTGGAAATGTGCAAATACAGAGAGAAATGCAGATGCAAGATGTGTCAGCCAAGCAAATGTAAATGTCAGTTCAGAAACAGGTACCAATGGCAGGCGTTTTTCAAGCCCAAATGATCCCACAAAATATGCAAAATGCTCAAATTAATTTAAATAAGTTTCCCGAGCAAATGTGAATTATCCGCAGAAACAAGGCCTGACAGGAAAACAATTG
This sequence comes from Triturus cristatus, assembly GCF_964204655.1. NCBI lineage: Eukaryota > Metazoa > Chordata > Amphibia > Caudata > Salamandridae > Triturus > Triturus cristatus. Next base: position 225,722,251 of record NC_140584.1, read on the forward strand.
TTTTGCAAATTAAACAGTACAGATTACTGTACACCAAATAATGTTAATTTTCAGATTCCTGATGAGGATGTACATTTTAAAATGATCCAACAAGCGACAACTGTAGCATTGTTTTCAGAAAAGACAGTTGAAAAATTACCTTCTGATTTTAACGAAATAATAAAGACAGAAGTAAGGGAGTTCACAGAGAAAGATGTCAGATTAATAAAATGTGCAGAGTATGTCTTATCCAAATTAGAATCAGATGCCATGTATTCAAGAACAGCATCAGTTGCAGAAATTTTACCCATAATTAGAGATAAACTGAGTAAAGTATTTTTGATGGAATTGATTGGAAGTTTATGTAACTTTCTGAACATAGGTTCACAGAAACTAAATGAAAAGAACAGATTAGTGCAGGAGATTAATAGCATAACTTTTCCATGTTCTCCCATGGTACCAAATCCAGCCAATATATTTTTCACATTCCATGTGCTGAAGAATGGCTTACTGTTATTGATTTTTGTCATGTACATGTCACAGAGCCATCGCATGAAAATAGTCAGGAGTACTGTCAAAAAGAAAATAAATGTCTGGGACACATGATTGGAAAGGGAGGTAGAAAGGTGTCACAAGCGAGTGGAAATAATTCACCAGATGAATCCACCTCAAATTCAGAAAGAAGTCAGGATGTTTTTGGGAATGTTCGGTTGCTATAGTGAGTGGTTACCAAACCTTTTCCTAGTGGCTAAGCCTTTACTGAGGGTGGCACACAAGGATGTGTCTGATCCGCTTCCATTGGACAACAATTGCACAAAAGCATTCCTAGAGTTGGAAGAGAAAAAGTGATGTGCCCCAGCACTAGGAATGAAAGTTTATTTAAAAGAAAATACACCAATTTGCAGTGAAAGGGAGGGTTGCGGTCTCTCATTGCCTATTCAAAAACATGAATGTGCTCAAAGGTCTGGGATGTATTTCCCAATGACTTTTTACCCTAACTTCACAGAAATGCCAATGAATTGGTTTGTGATAAAGCTGAATATGTGTGTCTAAATGTCATGAAAATATGCATAAGGCCGAGATCAGACTTTAAGGATGAACGTCTGATTCAGCCCAACAATGTCCATTGTGTAGTTGGCCCATATTTGAAAGATAATAATGACACATTAAGAGCAGCACATGCTGTGCTTCCTATACATTATGTTGTCAAGGCATCATGGCTTTCAGTAGTTACCTTAGCCCAAAATTTGAAATTGATTGCCCTTACCATAACATGCAGTATTTCTGCTCAAATGGGAGCCACTATTGTAATGGGAGAGAGAAATACTAATTCAGTTGCACAAAATTGTGTTCTGTTAGCATATACATTCAATGGAATCTTCACGGGTGAATTGAAAGAGGCTCAAGAAAATGTTTTAGAAGCAGAACAACAGGGTTGTATCAGAATTGTTTTAGAGAAAAATGGCAACTGCATATTGGCAAATGTGTTATTGCGAAAACTGATGCCCAGGTATAGATTGCCAGTTTCGCGGAAATCAGATCATAATGAGGTCTCAAGGATGATGTGTGCAGAACCACAGATTGAACAAGGATTGGATTGTAGCTATCTGCCCGAAGTTTCAAGCATAATAAAGCAACACAAAGACAGCACAAAGTTACACTTTGCAAAAGACTGTGTTTCAGCATCACCAAAGTGGCTTAAAATTGGACATGCAAATACACTTGTGAAAAACACAGATGAAAAGACAAGCCATTACTGTGAAGGTCTGACTGATGTGGAGCGTGCAGTTTCTCACCAGATTGCAGCTGCTACATAAGATCTACGTAATGAATGGTGCCAAAACTTTGATCTGAGAGATGCTGTTAAATGGAAAGGCCTGTTCCAAAGGATCCTGGCAAAGACTGTTGTGAAATATGGTGGCCTTCCAAATTGAGTGCATGCCTCTCACACACATATGGTCCTGAGTCCCCCTGATAAAACAGCTCCTCTTCAAGAAGATATGCCAGCTGTGGTCAAAAGTCTACAGGAGAGGGTCAGTCAAGCTGTAAGGGAACACACAGAGTCTGAAGCAGCACTAGAAAAAACTGATGTGGCACTGGAAAAGCAAAAGGTGGAAACTGACTCAGATGAAAGCAGTGTCCAAAGGGTGAAAGAGTCAGATGCAGCCTCTGAAGAAGAAATTAGTGCTGTGGGCCTACGAGTGGAGGTAGGAAAAAGCTGGCTGAAAGGGAATCCAGAAAGTTTACAGTGGTCCCTTGAAAAATCATTTGCACCCATAGCTGAAACATCTGAATCTGATCAAAGTGAAAATAAAAGTGAAAGCCTTGGATTGGAAAAGTGCAAGGAATTGATGATGCTCTGTCAGAGTTTCTCAGCACCTGAGTGGTCAAATTGCATGGAAAAAGTACAGAATGCCACACTCTTTGAGCCCCCTAAAGGCAAGTTGGTGACAAAGAGAAAAAGAAAGGCTGAAACAATAACTGAGAATTGTCAAGAGCTGAAGAGAAAAAGAATCTTTGAATGATGAAAGAAAAAGAAGAAAAGAAAATAGAAAAGATAACTGTTCTATTGAGTTTTCCTTTTATTATTTTAGTTACATATTTTAGAAAAGACTAACAGTTCCAAGAAGCTACTTACAGAACTCTGCACTAAACTTGAGCTTGGCTATATATGATCTGATTACAGACACGATTTGTGTTTGCCTTAGAAATAGAAGTAAAATTGTTATATGCTCAGCTTTTGCAATATAAAATGTAACCTGGGAAATTAAATAAGTGTGATGATTTACAAATCATTTGAGGTATGATTTGATATCATCAAAGGGGAGGATTGATAGAGCTAGAATTCATCAAGATTAGGCATTGCTTTATTTTTGTGCTTCAGACAGACTATATTTAAAATGACGCAGATTTGGCGCAAGCAAAATGAAAACATGACATAAAGCCTGGTCAAATGTATTCTTTTTAAGTGGCAGATTTTGGTGCATGAAACGTGAAAACATGAATCAGATGCTTTTAAAGGATAACACTTTTGGTAGCTACAAACGAAAGACATGAAATGAGGCCTGGTCAATGCTTTCAGTCTGAAATGCTTGTGCTGAATTAACATGTGTTTTTGGAGTGTAGAGAAAACTTGTGATTTTAGTGGCCTCTTTAGCTGTGAAAATAATTATTGAAAATGTTCTCTCTTCCCAGCTCATTTACCTTGTAATCTACACTCCCTGTTCCCTGTCTCAAGAGACTTTGGCTTTGTTGCATATTTAGACAAATATATTCAGTTTATAACACATCTTATAATGTGTGTTAATTGACCATGCACCAAACACTACACGAGGGGCTAAAGCATTTTGCATGAAAAGCTATCTAAAACATTAGAGCATGTTGTTTTGAGTATGTATTAACTGTGTGTGTTTTGAAAATGTGCACTAGTGCATGTTTTAGGCTATGTTGTACATTGAACATTTATTTTTCATGTTGTGCACAAATAATAGAAAAGCTTCTTTAAACGAATAGCTTTTGCTAGGGAAAATAATGCAAGGTATTAGTATGGAGGTGGTAAAAAGAATGGGTTCTATTTCGAAAATTAATACTGTTTTTGTGTTTGTTTTATTTTTGGGCCTATGATAAAATGGCTTCCTCTGAATCCAGCAAGACTGAGAATGGTGCTGAATTTGAGAGCATGAGCAGATTATACCAGCTTGCTTCGAGTGAATACCTAGTTCAAGGCCATTGTGAACTCTAAATTCTTGCTATTCTGCCAAAGTACCAGTGTTTGTGGAATGTGCTTATCCTGCGTGCAATGTCACAGGATGCAGGAAACTGGACTGAAACATTTTTCCTAGTAAATGTTGCTGAAATATATGATTATATTTATCATTAATGCTTCTTTTGTTAAAACCGGATGTGCAATAAGAACAGGATGGTGAGACCCTCATGTCATCTATGGTAACCAATCAAGTGCAAGCTTTACTGAAAACTGCAACAATTATTAGTGTAGTCAGCCAAGAATTAGAGTATAAATAATGACCTCTTAGGCGGTGTGGGGACTTCTCTTTAAGCCTTGGGCCTTAGTCCTAGAGGGAGGAGAGGAGAAGAGGCAGATGAGTTCAGACATCACATGGGTGTGGTACGCGAAACGTCGCGGGTGCAGCCTGGGAGGAGATTGCTGCAGCCTGGGAGGAGATTGAGTCCGAGGTGTGGTGGGGGGTTTTTTGCTCATATTTTTTTCAGAGAAGTCCTTGCACGTCATATTTTTGGCAAGGCAGATCACATTTCTCTGTGGACTTGTGAAGGGCGGGCTGTCTAGCTCCTAAGCACAGACAGGCAGATTGATCAGACCAGGGCAGAGAGAGCAATAGATATAATTAATTAGTTTTGAAAAAGATTTATTTGTTTTATGCATTTATTTCTCTTTATGGGAGATTTTTGCCAACTATTAATTATGGATTAGCCTTGCAAGACTCATTTGTTTTTTAGAAACTCTTTAAGAGTTTTGACTGACATTTTGTGCCATATTTTCTTTTCTACATGTGATGCTTTTATGCAGACTATAATATGTTGTGTAGTAATGCTATATGTTCCTAATTTCCAAATTCTGTAACCTGATTGATATTTGACTAATGAATAAAGGGTCAGAAAAACTTCACTTTTAACTAAGAAAATAAAACCCTTTAAAAATACTCACAATTCTCGTTATTGGCTTAAATATTAAATGCATTTTTGATTCTTCATGTTTATGTAAAGTCTCCTGAAGGTAATATACAGTGGAAAGGGTCCAGTACCTTTACAGCTGTGAATTGGAGGTAATGAGGTTTTGCATTCAGAAATTACCGTGAAATTACCGCTGCATCAGTACCTGGTTACCAAGAGTGAAACTGTATTGTATTTACAGGAATGGAGCAGCCACCGGGGTTTAAAGATGAATCGAGATAAAGAAGCAGTAGATTTATTTATGAATTTGAACGCAGGTACTAAGAAAGCAGGCTTTAGAGCAAAATTTGTATGTCTGGAATACCTTAAGAGAGTAGAGTTATGTGGTCTAAGATCACAAATAGTTCCTACGTATGAAGACTTAGAACCAGATCTGTTGGGATTATGGGAAAAAAAAATTACTAATAGTTCCAGGAGTCTTATTAATATCTTGATTGAAAATGCGGATAGAAAGATTGCTAAATTATTACAAGAGATTCAAACAATAGAAGATGAAATTAAACAGCTTAACATGCCTGAACGTATTATCAAGAATTATGCTATACTCAATGAGATTATGATTAAATTACAAGATGATATAAAGCATAGAAAAGCTAGGAAGCTTAAACGTGACGAGAATGACTATAGAACAGGACGTATATTCACATTTGCTAAACGGTTTGATCACCTAGTGTGTAAGGATCTAGTCTCTAAAAGGCTGTGTTTTTCTTTGTGAACTGAAGACTGTCTTTTCTATGAAGTGGAGATCTAGCTGTGCCTACAAATATTACCTGAATTCAAAATTAAATTTGGAAAGACTGAATAAATTCATGGACATTGGATCTAAAACTATTGAACTCGTTCAATATTACAAAAAGCGTTGAAATTTCTAAGACTGCTGACACTACCTATAGTGTGCTCAGGGTTGATTTTGAATGCTTTTTACTCTCCAGTGGAGAGTATACACAAGATTGAATTGGTATCCAATCTTTCCTCCCTTTTGAGCACCACTTAAATTACAATTGATTTGTGTACCCTAATTCGTAGCAAGAGTAGAGCGCCCATCAGTGTACCTGGTTACCAAGAGTGAAACTGTATTCTCAGAGATCAGTGTAGGTTTCAAGCAGCAGGGCAGTTATCTTGGGGACAAAGCAGGCCTCAAGCTGCAGGGATGTCCTCTGAGGAACAAGGCAGTCATTTCTCTTCTACTGTTCACAGCTCCAGAAGTGGACTGAAGAGGTGTTCTGAGGGTACATGGTGCCAGTCTTCGGAGTAGCGCAACATCCTTGATACCCCCACATCTTGTTCTGGAAGGTTTTTCCCTTCCCCCTACCAAGGGTCCATGAAGTCTGGGGTGACAAAAGACTGGTGTCTGGTTACTTTGTATTTGCTGGGGCAGCTCCTTAAAATGTAAGTGGGTAGGGTACAGCTCCACCCCAGCAATCCCGACAGGATGGCCCATCCTGCCTACCCCTGTCCTCTTTGTTTTAGTGTTTTACAGGAATACACAAATCCCCAACAGCAGAGCAGAGCTATTCACAGTCATGTAACCTAGAAAACTGACAGAGACAAGAAAATGGTTAAAACAGGTGTACTGGGCGCAAAAAGGGAAAGTGCACCCTATTACATAGAATGGACTGAAGGACAGCTGTGAACTTGTACTGCCCTAGGGCAACACATTGAAGTGAAATATGGAGTAGCTTTGAAGCAGCCACTCTGTGTTTCACTGTGCTGGCGGCAACCTACCTGCAATTTTAAAGAGGATTAGAGATCTGCTGCCCCTGGGACCACCACCTCCCCTGGGACCACATATATTTTTAATTAAAAAAGTGCTGGGCTGACCTACAGCCTCCCCCACAGCCCCGGGGGCTGACAGCTCTCCGGGGCTAACATAAATAATAAAGCGTGGGGGGTCCAGCATCCCATGCAACCCCAGGGACCGCCACCACCCTGGGGCACAAACACAAACATGAAGGGGGTTCATTGCAGACCCCCTACACCGAGACCTCCACCTTCTCAGGGCTTACTTAGAAGGGAGGGGTCTGCACGGTCTCCCTCGTGGGCCCTTACATGGCCCTGGGGACAACCATCCCCCAGGGCCGGCTACTGCAATGTCCCGGGGTTCCCTCCCCAGGACAGCTCCCGCCATCCTGCTCCGGTTTCAGAGATCATGAACATTTTGCTCTCGCTGGCTGAAACGGCCCCCCCAGGGAGTTGCATGTCAGCAGCTCCCTGAGTGTAAGAAGCAATGCCGGCTCCCGCAGAAGCAGGATGTGACTGTGTGGGGCAACAGGCTCCTCCCATGGTCCCCAATGAGATGGCCATGTCCTGGTAGATGGGGTCCCAAAGGCAGAAAAGGGCCCGAGAGGGGGGCGGTTCATCTCTGGGGACAAAACTGACCTGGGGAGGAGGTGCAGAGCAGCCCCCTTTCCATTTTATAAAAAAATATAAAGGTTTGGTTCCGGGAGATGGGGTCCCGGGTAGGGGTGGGCGGAATATGCGTAGTCGTGCTACGCAAAGCTCCGTGAAACAGTAAAAAATCTCCGCAAGCACACAGAAATTCCGCAAACATGCAGAATTGCTTTTTCGTGATGCTTTTTTTCTGTTCGCGAATGCTGTTTGCGTGCTCGGGGGGAAATATCTCGCGAACACGCATTTTGAGAACGCAAATTTTGGGCAATTCCACGTTCTCCGTGGAACGCGAAATTACCCAAATTCCACGAACGGAACGGAATTTACTGCCCAGGCCTTGTCCCGGGCAGAAATTGGTTTTAGGAGGGGGGATGTACGGCCTCCTTCCTTTTTTATATAAAAAAAGAAAAGGGGGCAGTTCCAGCGGGATGAGGTCCACAGAGCCTAAAATGGCCCAAGGAAGGGACCATGTGGCTCCCCTTCCTTTAATTAAAAAAAAATAATAAAAGACCAGGCCCCAGGGATGGAGCCCCAGGGCCAAAATCGGGCCGGGAGGGTTACCATGCTTCCCCCTCTCCTTTTATTTTCCTAGAACATATATTTTTTTTAAAGCCGGCAACTCACTGAGGCCCCACCCCCTTTCTTCACTACTCTGCAAATGTGCACCACTGGTTAGGGATGAAGTCCCCTTGGCTGCTGAGGGTCCGTATGGGGAAGAAGATCTCCTGTTAACTCCAGTTAGCTCCCCACAGTGGGATTGCTGAGAGGTGGTCAGAGGCCACGCCCCCTTTCTCTACCACTCTGCAAATGCGCCTCTTGCTGCACTGCTGATGGGGGAATGAGGTCCCAATGCCTCCTGAGGGCATCAGGACTAAAGTGGACTTCATCCCTCAAGCAGCAGTGCACCAGGATGCGCATTTGAACATTAGTGTAAAAAGGGGGCATGGCCTCTTACGACCTCTCAGCAATCCAGCTGTGTGGGTCTTACTGGAGGTAACAGGAGGGCTAGTTGGCTGCCAAAGACCCTCAAGCACCAAAGGGACTACATCCCCCAACCAGTTGTGCGCAAGTAGAAACTGATTAAATCCTGAACTTTATGACTCCCTTTGAGTACCTGGTTTCTGGTGATTTTCTGGCCAGTTGCTTCAACGGCATAAGTACCACCTTCCATAGGTCCATGATCTGAGTGGAAGCAGGAATTTGGAAATATATATATTTACCTTAGGGGAGAGATACTTTGTTTATATACACTGCCTTAACACCACTGCACTACCCTAAACCCTAAAACACTACCCCAGCATGACCTACTACACTACCCAAACACCACTGCACTACCCTTAACCCTAAAACACTACCCCAGCGCGACCCCCCAAACACTACCCAAACACCACTGCACTACCCTAAACCCTAAAACACTACCCCCAGCACAAACCCTACACTACCCAAACAGCACTGCGCTACCCTAAACCGTAAAACACTACCCCCAGCACAGCCCCTACACTACCCAAACAGCACTGCGCTACCCTAAACCCTAAAACACTACCCCCAGGACAACCCCCTACACTACCCAAATGCGCTACCCTAAACCCTAAGACACTACCACCAGCACGACACCCTACACTACCCAAACACCACTGCGCTACCCTAAACCCTAAAACATTACCCCCACCATAACCCCTTTCACTACCCAAACACCACTGCACTACCCTAAACCCTAAAACACTACCCCCAGCACGACCCCCTACACTACCCAAACAGCACTGCTCTACCCTAAACCCTAAAACACTACCCCCAGCACAACCCCCTACACTACCCAAACACCAATGCGCTACCCTAAACCCTAAGACACTACCACCAGCACGACACCCTACACTACCCAAACACCACTGTGCTACCCTAAACCCTAAAACATTACCCCCACCACGACCCCCTTCACTACCCAAACACCACTGCACTACCCTAAACCCTAAAACACTACTGCCAGCATGACTTCCTATACTACCCAAACACCACTGCGCTACCCTAAACCCTAAAACACTACCCCCAGCACGACCCCTACACTACCCAAACACCACTGCGCTACCCTAAACCCTAAAACACTGCCTCAGCACAACCCCCTACACTACACAAACACCACTGCACTACCCTAAACCCTAAAACATTATCCCTAGCATGACCCCCTATACTACAAAAACACCACTGCACTACCCTAAACCCTAAAACACCACCCCCAGCACAACCCACTACACTACACAAACACCACTGCTCTAACCTAAACCCTAAAACACTGCCCCCAGCTTGACCCCCTACACTACACAAACACCACCGCACTACCCTAAACCCTGAAACACTACCCCCAGCATGACCCCCTATGCTACCCAAATACCACTGCACTATCCTAAACCCTAAAACGCTACCCCCAGCACAACCCCCTACACTACACAAACACCACTGCACTACCCTACACCCTAAAACTCTATCCCCAGCATGACCTCCTTCACTACCCAAACACCACCACACTACCCTAAACCCTAAAACATCACCCCCAGCACGACCCCTTACACTACCCAAACACCACTGCACTACCCTAAACCCTAAAACACTACCCCAGCATGACCTACTACACTACCCAAACACCACTGCACTACCCTTAACCCTAAAACACTACCACAGCACGACCCCCCAAACACTACCCAAACACCACTGCACTACCCTAAACCCTAAAACACTACCCCCAGCACAAACCCTACACTACCCAAACAGCACTGCGCTACCCTAAACCGTAAAACACTACCCCCAGCACAACCCCTACACTACCCAAACAGCACTGCGCTACCCTAAACCCTAAAACACTACCCCCAGCACAACCCCCTACACTACCCAAATGCGCTACCCTAAACCCTAAGACACTACCACCAGCACGACACCCTACACTACCCAAACACCACTGCGCTACCCTAAACCCTAAAACATTACCCCCACCATAACCCCTTTCACTACCCAAACACCACTGCACTACCCTAAACCCTAAAACACTGCCCCCAGCTCGACCCCCTACACTACCCAAACACCACTGCGCTACCCTAAACCCTAAAACACTACCCCCAGCACGACCCCCTACACTACCCAAACAGCACTGCTCTACCCTAAACCCTAAAACACTACCCCCAGCACAACCCCCTACACTACCCAAACACCAATGCGCTACCCTAAACCCTAAGACACTACCACCAGCACGACACCCTACACTACCCAAACACCACTGTGCTACCCTAAACCCTAAAACATTACCCCCACCACGACCCCCTTCACTACCCAAACACCACTGCACTACCCTAAACCCTAAAACACTACTGCCAGCATGACTTCCTACACTACCCACACACCACTGCGCTACCCTAAACCCTAAAACACTACCCCCAGCACGACCCCTACACTACCCAAACACCACTGCGCTACCCTAAACCCTAAAACACTGCCTCAGCACAACCCCCTACACTACACAAACACCACTGCACTACCCTAAACCCTAAAACATTATCCCTAGCATGACCCCCTATACTACAAAAACACCACTGCACTACCCTAAACCCTAAAACACCACCCCCAGCACAACCCACTACACTACACAAACACCACTGCACTAACCTAAACCCTAAAACACTGCCCCCAGCTTGACCCCCTACACTACACAAACACCACCGCACTACCCTAAACCCTGAAACACTACCCCCAGCATGACCCCCTATGCTACCCAAATACCACTGCACTATCCTAAACCCTAAAACGCTACCCCCAGCACAACCCCCTACACTACACAAACACCACTGCACTACCCTACACCCTAAAACTCTATCCCCAGCATGACCTCCTTCACTACCCAAACACCACCGCACTACCCTAAACCCTAAAACATCACCCCCAGCACGACCCCTTACACTACCCAAACACCACTGCACTACCCTAAACCCTAAAACACTACCCCCAGCACAACCCCTACACTACACAAACACCACTGCACTACCCTAAATCCTAAATCTACCCCCAGTACGACCCCTACACTACTAAAACACCACTGCACTACCCTAAACCCTAAAACACATACCCAGCATGACCTCCTACACTACCCAAACACTACTGCACTACCCTAAACCCTAAAATACTACCCCCAGCACGACCCCCTACACTACACACACACACCACTGCACTACCCTAAACCCTAAAACACTACCCCCACCACGACCCCCTACACTACCCAAACACCACTGCACTACCCTAAACCCTAGAAAAGTAAACCCCACCCCATGCCCAATCCCCCTTACCTGTCACTCCTCATGGTTCCTGCTTCACATCATCACTGAGGTGCGGTGCATGTCATTTGAGGAAACAGAACAGCCTGTTTCCTTACAACGACGTGGATCGTCTAAATTTTTTTAAAGCGCATGGTCATTTACCATACATACCTTTACAATGAAATTCATTGTAAAGGCATGCGTGGTAAATGACCATGCGTTCTAAAAAAATGCGTAGTAGTGACTTTGCGATGTACAACGCATGCATGGTAATGCATGCGTTGTAATGGTATTGCGAAGTAAAAAAGTCGTTGTAACAGCTGAGTCTTTTATTTGATTAGGAGGAAGGAATGTGTTTTTTTGCCAAAAAGTGCATTCCGGGCTGTTGTATTGTGAAAGTGTCCGCGTGGTCTGGTTTCACTTCCGGTGAGAGAGTGGAAGAGTCGATTTCGATCTAAAGGAGTTCTGTTGTTGGATGGGGCAGGTGCAACACATCATCAGAAAACACAGCTAATGGAAAGCGTCCTCCCCGAAGTGTGGAACAGTGCCATGAGAGGTTAACAAGTGTGCGTCCACCGCAGTTTGACCGTACTGTGCCATTCTAGGTTACGGGAGGCAAAAGCGGCATCCATCACAGGTCCTCTTGTACACTAAAAAAGGACCAAACAATGCTTTCCTTTCTTTTCTTCTTCTGATGCACCATCTGTTCTATCTCCTATACTGCAAGTAGATCAACTTTGGCAAAACTAGAAGTCATAGTTGCATGAAACATAAACAAACACACAAAAAAGGTATATCAATATAAAGAGAATTAATAAACAGGTCTTCTCTCTATCAAGGACAAAAAGTAAGGGAAATATCAGAAGGATGGATCCTCCCTCTTTCACAATGAAATTGATTTCAACCAATGAGATTCCTTTGTTCTTTTGCTGACACCCTTTGCGCAACCGCGTAAATCATATATATCATTATACACTATTAAAAAAAATCTATAAACTTTTAATAAGTATATCAGCAAAACTGTTCTAATATCATATTCAAACTTTCTATAGTCATTTTTTCAACTTTAAAAGTACGCCGAAGTCTCGATCTCAGCGCGATCAAGACACGACCCTGGAAATACGTGTGGGGAGATGTTGCGCACATTAAGTGGCTACACCGCGCATTTTGTAAGTTTACTTTCGTTGAAATTATATTGAAAATAATACTTTAAAAATACTTTTATTAATACATTTTAGACAGACACTTAGAGGAAAACTTTTATTTCTAATAATTTAAAGATATTTAATACTTTACAAATTACGCCAAAGTTGCGACCCCAGCGCGACTTTTCAAAATGGCTTCCGGAATGCGCGCAGCCATCGTGTAGGATGTGCGAAGGGTGCGCGACTTCTGTATAATATATATTTTTTTTAAATGAATATATTTTTACTTACTAAAAAGTATACACAATTTAAAAAAAAAATATATATATATATATATCACGCTACCAGAGTCCACCATGCGGCAATTATCGCACTCTTGTGGGCGGGTGCAGTTAGTGTGGTGGTGGCCCACACCTAATCTCAAGGCTCCAGTTTCTACTGACAGAAACACTGCACTCGCGGGATACCATGAAAGATGCATTTATTCAACAAGGAACGCGTTTTCGGCGTGTTGCCTTCATCAGCTTGTTGTATGAATCTGCACATTCTGTCATGATGACAATTTAAACAGGTAAGTTGGTTGTGATTGGATGTAGCTTTAAACATCAAAAGAGGACTATATCCACGGAACCAGTGTCCAATCCTCATGATGTATTGTGGGATTTGGAGTCCGGTACTAGACATACAACTTACTACTTTGTGGTATTCACAGAATGCACTTACTACTTTAGGTATTCACAGACTGCACTTACTACTTTTGGTATTCACAGAATGGATTTACGACTACTAACTTTACGTCCGCACTCGGGCCGGAAATTCCGGCCCGGAGGCGGAGCTTCCGGCCCGGAGGCGGAACTATCCGACCCAGAGGTGGGGCTTCTGGGCCAGAGGCGGGGCTTCCAGGCCGGAGGCGGAGCTTCCGGCCCGGAGGTGGGGATTCCGGCCAGTGGCGGTGATTTAGCCATGGCCGAAATCTCCACCTCCGGGCCGGAAACTCTGCCTCCGGAAGTGCATTCTGTGAATACCACAAAGTAGTAAGTTTAGGATTTAGTCCTAAGTTAATATTGTGAATCGGGCCCCACGCTTCCAGTACACAAGCGGATATTACAACATCTCAGGGCAATAGTAAATAAGTATCGTAGATATCCAGTTGCACACTATTTTGAAAAAGTACATCATAGTGATCCCACTGAGTTGACATACAGTTGTTTAGCCCATGTCCCCATAAGAAAAAGAGGGGGGATAGGAAAAAGGAGTTACGTAGACTGGAAACCCACTTCATTTTAGAACTAGATACCATGGAACCTCGCAGTTTTAATATAGAGGAAGAAATGTACACTTTTATGGGGTAGCCTCACCATCCTTAACACACTCCTTTTGAATGTCCTTTTATCTTATCTGTTTTATTTATTTTAGTTGGACAAAACAGACAGTACAGCAATTTAGTGTTCTTTAATATTTAATATACATCTATTAATAATTGTATTTAGAATAGACTCATGCAATATATGGATATTGCCAGGATAACATTTACCCATTGGGGATTTTGCAAATTTGTAAGTTAAAGACTGTAGTATACTTTGGCACCTATTACATTACTCATGACATCTTCTATGACCTCATTGATAATATCACTGCAAAATTTACAATGAAATTCTTGATGAGAAAACTGTGCATGTTGAGGTGTGAGTTATAGTTTCCTTAGGGCATGAGTTATACTTACTTGAGATAAGTACAACTGCTGATTTTCAATTGTTTTGCATGTGTAAAATCTGAACCTAACTATAACATCCCTGTAACCTTTGGATTTTTTGTGGATTTCAACATTTTCTTTAATTCTATTATCTAATTATAACGCCCCTGTAACCTTTGTTTCTTTCAGGGAATTTCTATGGATCTTAAATCAATTTCCTAACTGTAGCGCCCCTTTAAGCTTTGATTTTTATATATATACTTCAAAGCACCCTCTCCCTTCATCAGCTTCGGACCGGTGGCATATCAATCCATACTCTAATCTTTTTTATTTATGTTATTTATTCAAACAAAGCAAACATATTTCAATTCACTCCCAGCACTGTTTCTCTTATTGCCTTCCATTGGGCCTTTTTAACAAACAGCAGTGACACACTTAGCTCTTACTGAGTCCCTTTTTCAGTTTGATTACTCTTGAACAACTAGACCAGAAATATCATAATGATTCACTGAGGTTACTAGCTTCCATATTTATTTTTACATAGTACTCAATCCCTGAATCAATGTAGATTTCCAGAACAGGCAATTTTATATATAATGATTACCGTCGAGTCAGTCCTCATCTAACCAATCTAGAGCTGATTGTTGCCAATGATACCACTTCACAATTCATGTCCCTCACTGGAATTTTGTATCACATTTATACCTACCTACTGACATATTCTTTGTCAGGCCTCTCCAACGTGCACTTAGGTCGAACAAATCCTAAATGTTAAAACCTGCACTCCTGAGGTAAATGACAATTTCCATTCAGTACTTGTATTTTTCAGAACATGTGTTTTTTCCAAACATGAGTTATTAATGTGTGTTTTTAAGATCTGGTCAACTACAAAGAGTTCCAGTGTTGTAAGAACATAGTGAAAGATGATTGAATTCATATTGATTTAAAAATGATTTATTTTTGCTTTGTCTAAAAATACTTATTTTTAAGGATATCATGTTTCAATGCTTTGTCAACACTTCTCTCTCCCTCTACTTTTTCTATAATTTATGTATTTGTCAATGTAGACTCATCGATGACACAATATTGCCTGCTATTTGTGGATCACATATTAAAGATAAGTTATGATTTAACATAGCAAAATGTTACTTGTGTCTTAATGTGTAAGGTTTTAGATTCAAATTCTCAAGATTAAGGGTTCTCTTTAAAGTATTGCAATGATAGTGTGTCCCCTCTAAGGTCTGGACAGTTGCAAAGAGTTGCACATTTGAATGAATATAATGAAAGGTGATTTCTTTCATATTGATCTGAAAATATGTTTTAATTTCACTTTGCCTGAAAATACCTCTTTTTAAGTATAAAATGCCCCTTATGTTTATAAAAATATTTGTCTCTCTCTCCTCTATCCCTTTTTCTGTAGATGATATAGCTGTTAGTGTACCCTCGCCCATTGCTTATTTCTTTTGGTTCAATTGTCAATGTTATATTTAGATCTCATATAGCAAAGTGTTACTTGTGGTCTACTAATTAAAGTCATAGGGGGCCATTATGAGTTTGGCAGTCCATAGACCACAAAATCCATGGTGGTGAGGTGGCACGGTGGCTACCACCACACCGGCCATCCGACCACCCTATTTTGAGTTTGGTGGTCCACATACCACAGGCCTGCTGCAATGGCCATGGGCACACTATTCCCCAGCTGTTTTGTAGTGGTGTGAGGCAGTGCTATGCTGGTGGTGATGTTGCGGCACCGCCAATCATATTACGAGTTTCCACACTGCCAGCCTTTTCATGAGTCTTGTCAATTTCAAAGAGATCCAATGTTGATGATTTCTTATTGATTTGAAAATACCTCTTTTAAAGTATGTCATGTCCAAAAGCTTTATAAAAACTTCTTTCTCTCTCTCTCTCCATATTTCTTCCCTCTATCCTTTTCTGCGAATTATGTAGATGTCAATGTATACTCACCTGCACAAATGACTCTAAACTTAAACTTTGATAGCTTTATTTCGGTCATTGACCATAAAAGCACAGGTAAAATATGTACATACAAAATAAAACATAAATATTTATACATACAGATAAAAAGTTATTAAACAGGAGTTATCAAAGTTGAAATTTACACATCATTAATTTGGTTAAAAAGTGGACCTCCTCCGCCACATACTATGCAAAAAACGGGAAACGGTGAACACAATAGGGGGTGAAGTATCATAACGCAATATCCTGCATGCTTGTGCACATTGTTTTAAGCCTAAATTTCTACATAGTGGCACAAGCCATGATCTGCGTATTTCTTTATAGGCAGGGCAGAAGAATAAGATATGAGCTAAATCTTCTTTGGTTGCGTTACAAGCCGGGCAAAGTCCCTCACTTCTTCCTGCCCATTTGCAGGTCAGGTCCCCGATTGGAAGGCAACCATACCTTAGCTGAATATACAACTTTTTAACAATCGGGGGCTGGATTTGGTCTAAAAACTCCTCCCTGCTGGGTACCATCTTAACTTGCAAGAAGTCTGTAGTCAGCCTACCCATAGTCTGTGAGCGGTATAGCAGAGCTAGTTTATGCTGTTTAAGTAGGACTAGCAACTCCTTCTTCTGTACCGCTATACAGCTCACCCCTGGAGACTCTCAGAGTTGTGGCAGGCCTATCTGATATATTAAGGCTTTGAGGTGGGATAACCAGGGTATATTTTTGGCCTTCAGTTGGTCCCAGATTGCTAAAAATTCAGCTCTATAGTCGTTAAGCTCGGGCACTGTCCATAACCTTCTCCAATATAGGAGGGGTCGGTTTGATAGAAATTCAGAAATGGGTTCCAGGTCTAGATCTAACCTCATGGGTATGAGAGGTGTGCTCTGAGGGAGCCCTAGCAAGTTTCTAACGAATGTGTGTTCAGCCTTTGATAGGGGTGATACACGAGTGTGGCCCCAGAGTTCTGCGCCATATGTAGCGGTAGGTCTGGCTTGAACCCTATACATTTCGAGGGCTGGGGAAACTGGTTTGAATTGTGTTTTCCTGTGAAACTTGCTAATGCCACCAGCTACCTGTGTCAACTTTAGGGCGGATTTGGTCACCTGGGGGCCCCAGCCGAAATCTTCGGTCAGGGTGACACCCAGGTAGACAAAAGTTCTGACCCTTTCGAGCGGGGTACCATTCAGAGATGGGCAGGGGCGGGTGCGCTTTGGTGGGCCGAAAATCATGTACTTTGTCTTATCTAGATTCATCTCAAGTCCCCTCAGAGCGCAGAATGTTACAAATCCTTCCAAGACCCTCTGGATGCCTGTTGATGTCCGTGATAACAATAGAGTGTCATCCGCGAACATCAGAGCAGGCACCCGCCCAGTTGACAAGCGAGGGGCGTCATTATTCCTGACCGCATCCAGGTCACCAACCAAGCCATTTATGTAAAGGCTAAAGAGTGTGGGTGCCAGGGCGCAACCCTGGCGTACTCCTCTGGTGACGGGGAAAGGGTCGGATAAATCACCGTTCTTCCCACAGCGTACCTGGGCGTAGTTCCCTTTGTGGAACCGCTTTAGAAGCTCTAGTAAATATGGGGGAGCTTTAGGTCTTCCAATACCCTCCATAGCTTTTCCCTGGGCACAAGGTCGAAGGCGGCCCGTAGGTCAACAAATACCAGGTATAAGCTACAACCCTCCAGTATTACCGTCTTCCAGTACAAAACCTGTAATCTAAAAAGCTGGTCCAGGGTCGAAATCCCGGCTCTGAACCCGGCCTGTAGAGTGGTTAATATTTTGTTTTCTTCTGCCCATTCTAGAATTCTATCCAAAATAATCCGACCCATAAGTTTCTGTGAGGTGTCCAAGAGGCTTATTGGTCTATAGTTTGAGGGTGCCAGGGGGGAACCTTTTTTGAATATAGGTACAATATCAGCCCCGGCCCATGTGTCTGGGATGTTAGTTCCCTCAAGCACTGCATTAAACAGTGCCGCTAAATAGGGTGCCCAGATCCTGGGTTGGGAGTGAAAGAGGTCGCCAGGGACTTTGTCCAGGCCGGGTGCTTTATTATGAGGCTGCCTGGCGATGGCGTGCTCTACTTCCTTGATTGTTATTCTAACAGTGCTTTCTGGAACTACCCCAGCTCTAGCGCCTACATGGTCCGGAGGTTCCACAGATGTCATAGATCCTCGCGTACTGGGCTCACTCTGATAATCCGGATTCGTTATCGTACCAGTGAAGCCATCCGGTTGAAATGCCCTCTCACCAACATGGTGCACCAATACTTCCCCCGAGGGGGAGCTATATAGGGTCGCAAAATGGGCTTCCCACACTGCGGGCGAAATATTTGGGAGAAAAGGTTCCGCACTGTTTCTCCTGGTGTTATTCACTAAAGCCCAGAAAAGTTTGGCGTCCTTCAGCATCAGGGCATTCCTCAATTTTCCCCATGTATCCTCTTCCCAATCCAACCGGCTCCTAAGTAGTTCCTCCTTGTATGCCTTCCTAAGGGTTCTGATGTCTGGCTTATTTTTTAGCTTAATTGCCATAAAAAGTTCCCTGCGTAATTTCCTACAGTCAGTGTTATACCAGGGATGGGTGTTTGGTATGTGCCTCTTAGTACGGATTACAGGATGGAAAACATCCGCCAGTGCCACAACTAATTGTTTATGAATGCCCAGTATTTGCGCGTGCTCTTTTCCTTCGGCCATCTGAGCTATGAATGGCGTGGCCATTTGGTAAATTTTGGCAAGTTGTAGAGGTGACTCTGCCAAATGGGGCCATTTCACCCGCCTTCTATTATTAGTTAGTACGAGGGGGTGGATTGCTAAAGTGGGATTGGTCTCAGTATTTTTCAAGCCAAAGGACCCTGGCTTCAAGGTAAGGATCAATGCATTGTGATCACTGTCCTGTCTTTTCTCAATTCTGAAATCCAGCAGCTTGTCCCAGTTTTTAGCCTCAATCATTACATAGTCAATGATAGAGATTTTGTTGGATCGGTTAAATGTTCCAGTTGCTGGGCGATCGGAATCCAATCTACCATTGCATGCCCGCAGAGACATTGCAAGGGAGAAGGATTTTATTTGTAATGCCAAGGGTGTCCAGGCTCTTACTGGTACAGTGTCGAGAGTAGGGATGTGCCACAGCTCATCTACTTCGTCCTGGTCACCCAACTCGGCTTCACCCAGCGGTTCAAACTGGCAGTTAAAGTCCCCTCCAATAACTAGGGCAAAAGAGGGGTCAAGCCCTGAAATAAATGAAGCCAGGTCGCTAAATACGGGTAATTCTTTACCGCTTTTGGTGGGTCTTGAGTATACATTTATTATTGCCACTGGGGAGTTACCTAGGGGTTTTAAGAGGACACACTGGAAGTCCAGGGATTTTGTTGGTACTTGGGTGGCCTGGACTCCCAAGTGTGTGGCTATCCAGATTGATAGTCCACCAGAAGGCCGACCTTTGCCTGCGAATGACGCCAAGATGTCGTAGGTGGCAAAGGTCGTGCTGGCGCTATTTTCGAGTGCCCAAGTCTCCTGCATAAGGCAGATATCAAATTTGGCCATAAATCCTGCCCACTCCGGGGAGGGGAGTTTATTTTTGATACCAGCTATGTTCCATGAGACCAAGTGTATACAACATTGGTTCGGGTCATCAGAGCCCATAGTATCCCCCGTGTTGGCATTAATTGCCCTTTCCTTGGGTCTTTGTTCAGGTGGTAAGGTGGTTATCAGGTCTTCTTGCAGTATTTTCTCCACCATAGCCTCTGCCCGGGTAGGAGTCTCGGTAATGGCATGGGAGTTTAGTTTTACTTCTGGGATAAGTCAATCCACCTCCTCCAACACACTGAATCTATTCCAGTGTGATTGTATCGGAAGAGGAAAAGGGCGGATGGATCCGCTTTCCCTATATGGCCCTCTATTTTCCGGGTAGGGTGGACGATAGTGCCCTCTGCTTGCTAATCTGACGCTTTGCCAGGGTAGTTCCAAACTAGGAGTGGGATAAAAATGTGAGAGGTGTACTGCAGATATTTGAGTATTTTGTGCATAGGCCTTGGTGCTGCATATGTATTGCACAGCACTGGTGTCCCTAAAATTTAAAATTATCACGTCCCCTGCTATGGTTTTAGGATTCCTCCCAATCCATCCCACTCTTCTAGCAAGAAGGATTTCACCTGAGATATTATTTGGTAGGGGCATATTGACCGTTAGCCATTGGATACACTTATTTTTGAGTTCATCCTCCCTTTCTCTTTTTCCCTCAGTTAAGGGTGGTACTCCCACAAGTGCTACAACGAATGGCTGGGCTTCTGGGGGTAAGTTTATTGTTGGGAGCTGATAAGGACTCGTTCTCGTCATTATGTCATTTCCCATGGGTGTGATGGTTTTGGGCCCCTGGCTCATTTCCTTCATCTTCGTCACAGCTTTATCAGATGTATTTGTCAAGGTTGCTGTGGGTAGGGCACTAGTACTTTGGTGGCCATTTTTAGGTGGAGCAAAAGTTGGGCTTTGTGTATCTGTAGTTGGGTCTATGTTACTACTCTGCATTGGGAATTTATTATTTCCGCCATTTGAATGAGAGGAGGTTTTGGATAGTTCGGCTTCCACGGTAATGGGTCCCATATTTTTAGGGGGATTGGCTATCCCTGTTTTATCTCCCCCTTTAGCATTAATTGCAGAAATAAGTTTATCAATTTTTGAGACTAATGGCTTTAGTTGTGTTGTTATTATCCTCTCTAGGGACGTTTGTAAGTCCGTAACCATACTGGCGACCCAGCAAGGTATCCTTGAGGTGGAATCAAAGGAACTATTGGAGGGGGTCACCAGATCATGGTTTACGTGGTTATGCTTACTTAGCCTGTTGGTATTACATTTTTTCCTAGTTCTAGGGCAGGATTTTCGTGTGTCTAACTTGTTCCCTACAACAACGGGAGGGATTAAAGTAATGGGCCTACTGTGGGGCTGCTTGTCATTCTCTACAGGTAGCTGACTACAGGGCAGGTCTACATATGAAGATGTCATACATGAGCTGGCTCCCAACATCTCATTCGTGATAGTAGAAATGTCCATTTCCTGTGTTGGGATACATAAAGATGGGGTGATGGAGAGCCTTCTCTCTGTGTTCTCGATAGCGGTGGCCACAACCCCAATGGTCTGCTGTAGCATTTTGTCTATAGCAGTCAAAGTTGGTAGGGGCTGCGGTTCCATGGTCTGTAGTCTGGTATGTGACCGTGTGGCAGGAGATTTAGTATTGGTTTTTTTCCCCCGTTTCATCATTTCGTTCAGTGCTGTGTACTATTATTACAGCACCGATTGGTAACTGGTCTGGTACTAGCAGATAGTAAGCTGAGTAATACCAGAGAGGGGGATGAATAGCCTCGGTACTGAACGTGAGTGCCAATACAATATACTGGTTACAATAGGTCACTGCCTAACACACTACAGAGTAGGGCATATGGTCCAACAAAAGAAAGAAAATCAGGGACAACAGTACTGACCAGGAGATGTGGCCCTGCCCGGCCTCGATCGGCCCCGGACGGCCACAGACGGTCCCGCCCTTGTCCCGGGCTTCTCCCGGCACCGACCCGCGCGCGGACCCGCGATGCGGTGGCACGGCTGACCTTTAAGCGCCTCCAGGCGCGGATGATAGGCCGGCGGCTTCCGGGCCTGCCGCAAAGGGTGATGGGAGTTGTAGGCAGCAAGCGGTAGCGAAGCGGCGCTCAGCAGTGGACCCTCGCCGCACACCAGGCAGTAGACAGCACCTCCTCCGGTTACGTGGCAGGTAGGAAAGAAACTCGCCCGCTCTGTCAGCGGCACGGCTGACCTTTAAGCGCCTCCAGGCGCGGATGATAGGCCGACGGCTTCCGGGCCTGCCGCAAAGGGTGATGGGAGTTGTAGGCAGCAAGCGGTAGCGAAGCGGCGCTCAGCAGTGGACCCTCGCCGCACACCAGGCAGTAGACAGCACCTCCTCCGGTTACGTGGCAGGTAGGAAAGAAACTCGCCCGCTCTGTCAGCGGCACGGCTGACCTTTAAGCGCCTCCAGGCGCGGATGATAGGCCGGCGGCTTCCGGGCCTGCCGCAAAGGGTGATGGGAGTTGTAGGCAGCAAGCGGTAGCGAAGCGGCGCTCAGCAGTGGACCCTCGCCGCACACCAGGCAGTAGACAGCACCTCCTCCGGTTACGTGGCAGGTAGGAAAGAAACTCGCCCGCTCTGTCAGCGGCACGGCTGACCTTTAAGCGCCTCCAGGCGCGGATGATAGGCCGGCGGCTTCCGGGCCTGCCGCAAAGGGTGATGGGAGTTGTAGGCAGCAAGCAGTAGCGAAGCGGCGCTCAGCAGTGGACCCTCGCCGCACACCAGGCAGTAGACAGCACCTCCTCCGGTTACGTGGCAGGTAGGAAAGAAACTAGGTTTGAAATTTGACTTTGACATTTGATCCAAAATTTGAGGCAATGATGGGTAGGTGCACCGAAAGAAATGGACAGAAGAGAAAGAGAGGAGTTTTTATAAAGCTTTGGGGTGTGCTACTGTTAGAAAGAGGTATTTTCAGACAAAGGGAAAACAAATTTTGTTTTTTTAAATTTAATAAGAAGGAAATCATTTTTCACTAAATTATTTCGAAGTTGAAACTTTTTGTAATTGACAAAACACTTGAACATTGAGACTCCAGGAAATAAACCTTATGGGGCCGATTCACAGAACTAATCTGAGACAAAATACTAAACTTACTACTTTTGGTATTCACAGAAGGCATTTAGTAGTAGTAACATTAGGATTTTGTCTTAAGTTTGACTTAAGACAGACTTAAGACAAACCTAAGACAAACTTGGAACAGACTTAAGACAGACTTTTTCTGAGACACATTAGTGCATTGCATTTTGAAACTTTCAAATTTTGAGTCACAAAAAGTCGCAAATAGAATGTTGCAAAATGATTTGGACGTACATGTGGCCCCATATCTCCTATAGGCCTGGGCGAAAATTTCGTTCCGTTTGCGGAAATTGCGATAATTTGACATTTTTGCGTTCCGCGGAAAGCGCAAAAATGTCAAAATTTCTGCATTCCGCAGCTTGGCGATAATTTGTTTCTTGCTTGCGCTGTAGAATAATACATTCTCGCGCGCGCGCGCGCGATCGCCTTACCTGAATCCCTGCGTTCGCCGACAAGTTTTCTTGATCCGGTCGCGTTCTCCATGAGATGTTGTATTGTTTTTAGCCATTTGCGCTGTCTCGCGACAGTTCGCGCCCGCAGTGACGTCATGCGTCGCGCGATCACGTCTTTCTTCTCGCGATCATGCACCGCGAGACAACTGAAAACAAGATGGCCACGCCAGCGAGCAACCACATGGGTAAGTTGGCGAGCCGCAACCATGCAGAAAATCTCGCGAACGTACGGGAAAAAAACTTCCGCATCTTCGCGATATTTCCGCGTGTTTGCGATAATTTTTAACATTTTTGCGATAATTTGCGAAAGTGGATTTCGCAAATTCCGCCCACCCCTAATCTCCTACCACTGTATTCATTCAACATTGAAACTATTTGTAATTGAGCAGACCTTAGAGGAGCCACATGACATTGAGACACCAAGAACGAAACTGGTATTCTTAAAAGTGAGAGGGAAGAGAGAGAGATACATTTGTATAAAGCTTTAGGGCTGGATTTACTTAAAAAGATGTATTTTTAGTCAAAGTAAAAAGAAAAATTTCCAAATAAATAGGAAATCATCTAGATGTTTGTTCAACAGTGGAACGCATTGTAATTGACCAGTGCTTACAGGAGACACCACACCATTGAGAAACTAGGAATCTAACTATTTTTATTTAGAGTGAGAGTCTAAGTGCTTAACCATTATGCCACAAGTGACTCTTACTGTGCTAGATCAACACCTACCTTTGATTTTTAGTCAGAAAATACAGGGCAAAGTGATGCCATATGTGAGTGCACAATGACAGCTACATAATTTGCAGAAGAAGGATGGAGGGAAAAGAAAGAGAGAGCAGTTTTTTTAATGAAGATTTGCAGCATAATGCACTTAAAAAGAGGTGTTCTCAGACAAACAGAAAAGAAAAAATATTTTCAAATCAATAAGAATAAAATCATCTTTCACTACATTGATTTAATGTTGGAACTGTCAAAATTAGACATTAGGAATTGAACCCTTGCTTTATGAAGGGTTTGTTAGGCCCTGCAATCACTGAATCCTACCCCTTGACCCAGAGCTATGCCCAGCGAACTCTTGGGGCTGGTCCTACACTCAATGCCACTGCTATGCATAACATTTGTAACGTACCCTTGAAATTCTGAAAAATTATTGATAAGAAAAAGAGCAACCATTTTGGGCTTAAATAATATCTTTGATGATGCAAATGGTATGTACTATTTGATGTCGCTAAGGTTGTCTTTAGAGTTGTCATCTGTAGCATCATGTAGAAGATCATGGCCAGTGTTCTGGGAAGTTTAAGCAACCTAAAGTTTATTCCAACCCCTGTGAATTTCAGTTGTTGATAGGTTTTAATTTCTATCCAGAGTGCCGCTTAAAATGACATTTTTGAAATGCATATTTCCCTTCTCCTGTGTCTCCTGCAATCAGGTTTCATCTGTTCCCAGAGGGCACTAATACAAGAGTGACTGTTAATCATGCTTTGGGTCCATTCTCCTTGCTCCGAGGGCCAACTTTACATGGCTTTGACTACATTATTGCATATGAGCAAACAGGCATCCATAAACATTTACTTTAAAGCTTTTCTTACAAGATCAAGGCAGTTAATTCAATGATACATTTTGAGCTAGACTCTTGCATTTTTCCTATCTAGGTCTGACATTTAAGCATCTTATTAGATTGAAGTGCATTGAAAACTCAGCTGCCAGGGTAGTTTATGGCATCAAGAAAGTTGTACCTGTGGCTATGTACATTTGACATCTACAATGGCTTTCGGTGTGAATGAGAATTAGAACTAAGTCTTTGCACATTTTACACTAAGTTACATAATGAAAAATTCCCTATTCTATTTCTTGGGAAATTGGTTTCAACTATATGTCCCTTTTATGCCATGGTTTTTCTCTAATAATCTCATTGCCCAGCTCAAATTTAGGTACTCTTGACAGGATAGCAAATTTTGTCAACACATCTTTGTCAGGATGTGGAGATTTCTTAATTTCTAACCTTGTTCTGTTGTCAGCCAGCTGGAGTTCAACAGTCAAATTAAAAACTCCCTATTTGATCAAAACATATATTATGCTATTCTCAGTTGACTCACTAAATCCATTCTTTTCTTTTACTGATAGCACAGTACATCCTTGTTGGACTTGGCCCTTCTGGCAGGTTCACCTCTAAACTTTTTGCTTTTTATTGTGACCTGATGTTAGTGATTTTTGGCTTCTGCGCACTTTACCACTGTGTCCCAGGGTAAAGTGCGTGCGTGTAGTGAGGTTGGCCTGCCCTCCCATAGGAATGCATGGGGGAATGTATGTGTCCCTGGTAGGTCCTGATGCGTGGGGAGTGCAGGTGCGAGTTTGGTATGTGCGGACTCGTGTGATGAAATGCTGCGCGATGATGTATGCGGCGTCAATGTACCTAGTGTAGAACTGCCACTTCTAGAAGTTGCCATTTCTGTGTGCAGTGTGAGATGAGTGCCTTGTCTGGCGATTGGCTGGCTGAGGTCATTTGATGGGCATGGGAATCCCCAGAGTCAGGATGAGTCACCCAGTGGTGAATGGGGAGGTCAGCAGCCAGATGGGTGGGAGGAGAACAGCTTGGGCTTTCCCCACACAATGCTGGCTCCGCCCCATGTGGTGCCACTGATGACCCTGGCCTGTTCTGTGAATAGGGAGAGGGGCTGAGCAAAACAAAGTGCTCAGGAACCAGTTGCATCTGGTTCGCCCCTTCCTTGCACCTAGAAACAAAGGTAACCTGTGCATAAAAAGGGCCTGTGACCCCATGTAGAATGTTCTCTGCTGATCCTAACTGGGGGGGGCCTGTTGCTGCTGCTGGGTGCCTGCCAGGAGGGACCGCCACTGGGGACTGCATCCCTGCCTGGAGGGCCCTGTGAGCTGGCCCCTGGGCCCAGCCCTTGCCCCCCTGCCTCCTGAACGCCTTTATTCCTAGGAACCTTGCCTTGTCTGGAGGAGCGCTGTGGTTTGGACTGAGGAGCGCCTTCGTTGTGACCAGCAGCGCTGTGCCGCGATAATTGGCGAGGGAACCCCGACGTAGGGATTCCCCCACTTTTTGCCCATGTTTTATGGCAGGTGCCCACCCCGCATTGTGGTGCTCGTTGGCGGGTGCCCACCCCGCTTATGTGATCGTATCTAGCTTTGAAACGAAGGCGGGAGTCCACCCCGCGCTTCGGTGAAAGGATTAGGAAGAATCACCGCTGCGGCCCGGTCCGTAACAGGAAGCCAGGCAGCCTCGGTGAGGACGTGGGCAGGACTTACAGCAGGAAGCGGACGGGAGCCTACCCCGTGCTCCTGTGACGGAGAGAAGGAGGAAGTGACCTCGTGCATCACCGCGTTGGCCCGGGTGCAGGAGACCAAGGAGACCAAGCCGGAAGCCGACGGGAGCCCACCCCGCGCTCCGGTAAGCTGAAGGAGGCCGTTGAGAGGAGGAGAGAGAGCCCCCGAGGAGCGGGAGCTCTCTTGTGCCGGCCGCCACCTGGGAGCAAGACGCCGTGACCGAGGAAACAGTGGAAGCCGGAACGGGGCTCTCGTGAGTCAGGAGAGAGCCCTGCAGCCCCCGAAGCGTCGGAGCATTGCCGCCTCCAGAGGAGCTGAGTCCCCGAGGCGACGTCCCGGTAAGTGAGGCGGATCGCGGGTGGAAGGCAGCATTGTGTGCTCCAAGTCCCCGTGTGGCTTGGGGCATTGTTGGGCGCCCTCAGTCTCAGGGCCACTCGGTTAAGAAGTCCCAGAGGGGGACTTAAGGAGGCACAGTGCTCGAGCGGCCCCGCCTGCCAGAGGGCTGCTCCAACGTCGGGGACATTAGTATTCCAGAGCCCGAAAGGCTCCAACGAAGGGGGGCATCATTGTTCAAGAGCCCGAAAGGCTCCAACGAAGGGAGCATTATTGTTCAAGAGCCAGAAAGGCTCCAACAAAGGGGACATCATTAATCAAGAGCGCCAGTGCGCTCCAACGTGTGGCATAGTTCATTCCCCACAGCTGCCCAGCACTTCGTGCCCTGCTGCCTACGCTGCGTGCGCAGTCCAGCCCTGACTTTGGACAAAGGGCGTTTGAGCCCCTGAGAGGTCAGGTTGGCCTAGGGGACAGGTCTAAGTGATCTGTGCGCTATTTGTCATTATTGCCAAATGTGAGTTATGCAATGCTTTGTGTATCCCTCTAGATGTATTTTTATACCTAGGAGGTTGTGTTACCTAGTCTAGTGATACTAGTGAGTTCATGGTCCCCTGGGTAATATTTTCCTAAGGTGGTTAGGGTTGTGGAGGTGGTACTTACCTATTACCAGTGGTTACTGGTTGTGTGCTACATTTTCTAAGTGGTGCTACAGTGATTGTACGTGCTAGTTCTAAAAGTGCTTATCCCTGACAGTGGTCCATGAGGCCCTGTCCCATGTAGATAATTCCCCTGTAAATTCTGCCCGTGCCAGGGGCACATTGTAAAGTGTGTATTTATTATCTAATGTGTTTGGTTTAATATAAAGGCTATTTTTATATATAACCTTGTGTGGAGTTTCTTTTGTGGTGGGCCTTGGGTGTTGTTGCTGGGTGCGTGCGCAAACGCTTTACACATTGCCTCCGGGATAAGCCTGACTGCTCGTGCCAAGATTCCAAGGGGGTGAGCAGGGGTTATCTTTGGCATGTAACCCCCCAGCCCTGACTAGAGTGGTGGTTTCTGCCTGGCTTTGGCGCAAGCCCTAGCCAACCAGAAATCCCATTTCTAACAATCCTAGTAGCAAATTATTCTCTCTATAAATGATCTTTTAGAAAAAGTGGTAGATCATAGACACTAGATGTAACTGTATGGCTTAGCTGGCTTTTACCATACCAACAACACAGTCCAGTCACCTCCTAAGCATGAAATGTAGGACATTTGCTTTTTTTCAAATAAATCTTTTTATTGTGTTTGCACCGGGAAAGGATAAAGGAATACAACAGAGGGCCTGCTTATCACTACATAATGCATCCCATCCGCTGCAGTAGTTCCCAGAGATAGTCCACCTCCCCCCCAACAGAGACCCCCGAAATTAAATCACCCAAGGGGGTTATCGCAAATCAAGCAAGAGGGGAAGATAGGGAGAGCCCCACAACCAGCGGGGGAATGGGAGGATGGGGGCCCATTAAAAAACAATGGAAGAGAGTGACATTAGGAGTTGTGGGGGCACAGAAGGAGTGGCAGTGGCTTCAGAGGGTCGCAGATGAGAGGAAGCCCTCGTTATCATCAAAGAGTTGAAGGGTCCTGAGCCGATGAGGAATATTGGAGCGGAATTCAAGGTGCAACATGAAATGTGTGAGGACTTGCCAGAGTTTAGTGAAAGGCTTTTGCGTGTTTGGGAGGCTTTGTGTAATGTGTTCCATGCTAGTACCTGTCACATCCTCTGAAACCACAGTACACCTATTGAGGGCTCTGTTTTATTCCAATATAGAGTGATCAATTGATTGACTGCCCATTATGTGATGTACGAGGGTCCAATCCTAGCCTGTCATCTCCTCCAGCATGGCTGGTCTCAGCCCCAACCGAATTTTGGAGGGGTAAGCCGGAATGGTGTAAGTTAAGGTGGGTTTAAAATGTCCTAGTATCTCCTTCCAGAATGTCTGGAAGAGGGTGCAGTCCCACCAGCGGGAGGTGCCCCTGTCATCTCTGCATGTCCAACAGGCATCCGAGGCCACAGGAAACATGCATTGTAGACTAACAGGGGTGAGATACCATTGAAACATTGCTTTGTTTGCACATTCTCTTTGAATGACACAGTGCAACAATTAAGGAATGTCAGCACACAGTATGCCCCATTCTTTTGGGATATGTCTCTCTCTAAGTCTCTTGCCCAGCTGGTGTACCATTCAGGGTTTGTAGTCCTGTGGGCCTGGTATGTTCTCGAGATCAGCCCCATCATCCCTATGAACACCCTCACCAACTTTTCAAAGGGTGTGAGTTTTCTTGTGGCAGTCCTACAGTTAATAAGGTGGAGGGCCCAGTGTCTGTGCTGGTATTATTGGAAGCGTGACTTTTTGGTATCTGGAACTCCTGCTCATATTTTGTTCAATTGGATTAATGTGCACGCCCTGGAAAAGATTTTTAAAAATATTCTGCAGTCGACCCTCTCCTAAATTGGGAAGGGGGAGTGCTATTGTGAAATCCAGGCTCCTGGCAATGAGTGTTTTAGAGTATTGAAGGTGGTGAGGCCTTTTTAACTGCTATCTGGTTCCAGATGTCTAGGACCATCCTGGTTTGTGTAGCTGCATATGCACTTGGATGGTGCACATGGGAGACAGGCTAGATCCCACACTAAATGCCATGCTGCCACTCTGTCCATATGGAACCACCAACTCCGAGAGATATTGGAGGAGGTCCATCAAGTAATATTGCAGCAGATTGGGAATGCTAGTCCCACACCTGTTTCTAAGGAGCATTAAGACCTGGTTGGAAAGCATGATGCTTTACCTGCCCAGAGAAAGGGCCAGAGGTGGTTTTGTAGGAGAGTTATGCCTCATGCAGTAATTGGCAAAGGGAGCATTTAGAATAAATACAAAGGCATGCAAAGGATGTTCATTTTAATAACATTTATGCAGCCTAGCCATTAGAGGTAGAGAGATTTGTCCCGGGTTTAGTTTGCGGAGTCCTTCTGTGAGGAAGAACCAGTTGATATGGTCAAAGGCCTTCTCTGCATCTAGGAATAGGAGCAGAGCTGTAATCTTCCTTTTGTGTGCCTTTTTTATCAGATCAGTCAATGCTGGAAAAGGCTTTCTCTGCATCTAGCGATAGGAGCAGAACTGGGATCTTCATTTTGTGTGCGTTTTCTATCAGGTGAATCAAAGTTTGAAAAGGCGTTCTCCATATCTACGTATTGGAGCAGAGTTTGGGTCTTCCTTTTTTGTGCCTTTCTTATCTGGTGGGCAAGTCGATGAATGTTGTCAGCACCCCAGCGGTCGCAGACGAACCCCACCTGGTCTGGCTCTATCATGCAGGGGAGAAGAGGGTCCAGGCAAAGCTCCAGAATATTTGTGCAAATTTTGCCATCTGCACTTAGAAGTGCTGTAGGCCTGTAGGATGCACATTCAGTCTGACACTTATCAGATTTACGGATCAGGGTAATGTATGGTAGACGTTAAGCCTGTACTAGCTGAGAAAGGTTTGTAGAGGGCACATGGATGGTCCTGTAGAGGAGTCAGAAAGATTCTGTAGAACAAGAGAGAGAGAGAGAGAGAGAGAGAGAGACAGAGAGAGAGACAGAGAGAGAGACAGAGAGAGAGAGAGGCCATCTGGGCATTGCCTTAATCACTTGCCAAGGCTCGCTGCATCAATGAGGCTTCAAGAAGGTCCACATGATGGGTGGGGATGGGTAGCCACTCACATTAGTCTAGGAAGCATCATATGGACTCCGGTTGTACTATGTCCTGCGAGTAAAGCTTCTGATAAAATGTCCGAAAGACATTTTGCTTATCCTTTTCCTTCAGCGCCCTGGCCCCTGACTCCATTCTATCCCTCTGAGTATAATGTGACCTAGCATACTGTACTCGAAGATGGCAAGCAGAGTGGGGGCCTATTTTATCTCTCTATTCATAGAATTTTTGGCCCACTGTAAGCAGGGGGAACATTGGCCCTGTGGAGTTTCAGCTGACACTATACCACCACCAGTTTGTGTTTAAGGAGTTTGGAGAGTTGTTGCTTGTCTTGGGCCTCCAAGTCTTTTATCTCCAGTGTTAAGGAGTCCTCAACCAATCTAGCTTCCCTGGCTCTTCCCCTCTCAATCCCTATGATAGTGTCCTGAATGGTAAACCTAAAATTGTCCCAGCAGGTATAGTCAGAGATTTCCGGGGTTGATTTATGATCAAAGTAATTAGTTATGGCTAGCCATATATCAGCTTGTTTACCAGTTCCCTGAGAATGTAGGGTTTGAGGCGTCTGGGAGTGCGAAGGTCTCACAGCCATGAAAGCTCAATGTGAGTGTGGTCCAAAATTGAGATGTCAGATATATTCACAGAGTATAGTGTGGGGAGGAGTGAGTGTGTAATCAGGATATAATCTATGCACAAGTAGGAGGAATGTACATGGGAGTAGAGTGAGTAGTCTCTGCAATCTGGGTGAATGTATCGCCATCCGTCAAAAAGACCTAATTCAATGATCTCTGTCTTTAAGAGGGCCAACATTGCCCCAGCGCAGTGAAAGGTGTTCATGTTCCTATACCTATCAGGGTCCCGGGCCAGACTGAAATTCCCCCAACAATAATATCCCCCGAGGCACCTCGAAGGTGTTTTCGCAATGTAGTGTGTAGGAATGTGTCCTGTGAAAACCTGGAGCATAGATATTGAGTAGGGTGAGGGGGCGGTGCAAGTCAGGCAAAGGATAATTTTGAAAACTCTCCTCCCAGCATCCCACGTCGCCAAGGCATCAGTGATCCCTACGTCTGGCTTGCACATCACCACCACCATTAACATTTTAGTCATGAAGGATGCCCAATACTGAAGGAGGAAGGATTTGTGATGCATTCAGCGCTGGTCTGCTTGCAGTAAGTGGTTCTCCTGAAGGAGGATGATGTTGGTGGTCATGCTGTGTCAGGTACTTGGCATCGTTTATTTAGGGAGTTGAGGGTTCTCACATTTAATGAGAGTAGTTTGGTTGCAGCGGTTGATGGAATGTCTACCCTGGGTTAGGGTGTGTTAAGGCTCAAGGGAGCAGAGGTCCATGTCTGAGAGATGCCTAGAATCACTGAGCAGTGAATATCCACCTTCCCCATAGTTCCCATCCCTGGTTAGGAGAAAAACAAGAGAAAAGAAACAAAAAAAGAGAGAATGAAACACTTCAATAACTGTACAGCCAACCGGGCCCATCTGGGGAGCGTCCTTGTCAATAATGTGGGTGGAAGTCCTAAACCCAGTGAAGGAAAAGTAATTATGATGGAGGGGCTCCAGAGGAGTGAAGCAGCCATTGTGGTGTGAATAAGAGGGGAGGTGAAGAGTTTCTGAGATCACGCCCCTAGAGCGCAGCAGCCGCGCTCTCAGGTGCCCTATCAGGTGCCCAAAGTGGTGGAACCAGAATAGGGTGGGTGTTCAGGTATTCTTTGAGGAGACAGTTCCTGGGGTGGATGTCCCCTGAGACTCTGAGTAATGTGTCATCTGGAGCGGCTGCAAAATGATATCTGCCTAAATATCGTCTGCTATTTCATGACTGTTGTGGCGCGCTGGTGTTTGCTGATGGAGGTGCACAACTCTGGGTCATTTGGCTGTTTTTTGCATTTTGGGACCTCTGACATCTGGTCCAGGAAGGAACTCCAGCAGTGAGGGGCCTCTTGCATTAAACAACGCATCCTCCACTGGGTGTCCCTTTGAAAGATAAGGCCAAAGGGATGGCCACATTGGTATCTGAAATTGCGCTCTGCCAGGGCTGCTGTGACTGGGCAAAACTCTCTCCTTCTCCGCAATGTGGTAAGAGCTAGGTCTTGAAATAGGTGAATCATTGCACCACAGAAGATCAGATCCACCTTGCCTTGCACTACAGCCATGATGCCCTCCTTCTCCTGGAAGAAGTGGACATGGACCGGGGTGTTCAGTGGTGGGACCTATGTGAAGGCAGCCAGAGAAACCCTATGGGCACGGTCTAGTCTGAGGAGGGGGGTAATGCTATGTCACCTCTGTTGCCACCTCTGACAGTCTGGAGTAGATCTCTAACAAAGCACAATATCTCCTCACCTTCAGCCCCCGCAGAATGCCTCTGATTTGCATGTTGTTTCAACAGCTCTTACTTTCGAGGTCTTCCTGTTTCAGCTGGAAGTTGATGTTTTGCTCCTCGAGGGCATACAGCCTTATCCAGAGTGTCTCCTGATCTTCAGTGTGAGCATCAAAGGTATGCTCTAAATGGTACACCCAATCTCCCACATCACTAACCTCTCTCTGCATCTCCTGGATGCAGAATTCAAATTTAGCATTAATAAATACTATTTCAGAGAGAATTACAAGGAGGAGAGTGGCTGGGGTTGCTTTGCCCTCCGCTGGTGAGTCTGGTGGTTTATGCGTTCCATCACCTGCTGCCTGGCATGTCCACATTTCTGGTACCATGCTGTCTTTGGTATATTTGCACTTCAGCATGGAGGAAGTAACATGGATGGCCATGTGAGTTGCTTCTATTCAAGATGTAGACTGTGAGCAAGGATGGACTACAAAACCTGTGGCACCCAGCGTGAGGGGACATGACTGTGGCATCTAGGGTCCTGGGGTATGCACTTCTGGAGTGAGAACCCATGGTGCAGGTGTGGTCCCCTCAGGGGTGGCACAGGAGAGTGGCATCTAGTTAAAGATGGCTGGAGGTGAGCAGGGCTCTGGTTCCCAAAGCGACCTAACTGCCTTGATGGCTCCCAAGAACGAAGGCCGGCCCCCCCAGTACAAATATGACACTTTACCCCACACCTGTTTACAACGCATGCCATTATCCTGCATTTTTTACTCTGCAAAATCTTTTACAATGCAGGGCTATACAACACAATCCATTACAACGCATTCACCATTACAAAGCAATGTACTATTTTAACTCAACCGGGACGTTACTTTGAGGAATGCGTTGAAAAGGTTTGCAGTGTAAAGCACTGCATTGTAAAAGATTTTACGTAAAAATTGTGGGGTAATGGCATGCATTGTAACTCATTTGTGGTAAAGGATGTTGTCAGAGCCGGTCTGCGGTCCAGTCATTTCCACCAGTGGGGCCACACAATCAGGTAACTGGGATAGGGGACCCACAGACATTCCCTTCCAATAGAGGGCCACCAGAGGCCCAGGGTCGCCGGCGTCCACATTGCGTGGGACCCTCGCTACATGAGCGTAAGTCACTAACCTTCAAATGCCCTCCCCCCCCCCCCCCCCCCCCCCCGGGCCAAGTAGACACTTGAGGTCATTGCTCAGGGCAAGCTATTCCGGAAGGTTGTCACTGTCGACTGTGACAACGACTTGGCCGAGCAGTCACGGCATCCAAGGAATCAAGGTGGTGGATTGGCTCATACTGTGGTGCATCTCCAGAGGCGTGTGCTGGAGATTTGCAGGGAGACAGAGCAGCAATGTCTGCACTGTCTTGGTGGTTCACCTTACATCAAGGGTGCATTAGGGTCCCTGCTTTCCACTATGGGGTGCACTCGAATGCTGTATGATCGCGGTGGAGCAGAGCTCCTTGAGCCTGCGTGATACTCCGTGCTCCAACTGGCCAAGCCCATGCATTTCCTTTTAACCAGTAGGTACTGCGTGCATAGCATGACTTTAACCATGCGCTGCATCCACAGATACAAGCCACTAGGTTCTGCAGGTGGACAGTTGTCAAACAGTGTACACTTTTGCATGTCTTGACAATTGAGAAGCCTTTTTAATTTGCGTACAGCTTTTTCACCACTTGAAAATATGCATGAAATCTGGCAGACAAGGAGTATGTTAAGCTTCCTCTTGATATTATCAAATGTGTGTTAATCTGTGAAAGGAGGTTCACTTACTAAGGAGGGCGTGTTAATACCTTTAATGGAACTGTGCACTTGCAAATCTTTTACAGGTGGGGTGTAATTTGAAACACAGTGCCTGCGACCATCAAGTCTGGTTCCTGAGCTAGTCTTTACTTAAATTTGTCTCAGTAGTAGCTTTGCGATACTTGGATTTATACCTATCGTGTGTAGTTTGTATACTGACTAGTTTACTAACAAATCATCTCCGGTGTAAACTCACTATTTAAGATGTGTATGCTTAGGGATTTGTATTTTATTAAGATATGAGAGCACTGAGTTATTGTTTTATATGGTGAAATGATGAAAATAAAAGTAAAAGAAGAGATATGACGCAAAATGTGATATTTCTTTAGAATTTTAGACAAGTTTCAAGTTTTATGTGCCTATTCCCTGATTATTCCCTGATTGTGAATGGGTTGATGTTTTCTGATCCGTTTGTAAACCCCTGTTGGCGTGGGGGTTGAAATTACGAGTTGGGTGTTATTTTCCACGTCTGGTAATTACCAGTGCATTAAATGTCTCAAATATATTCCCCTTCATGATATTTTGACAGATCAACCATGCTGAAATTAACAGGGTGTAAGTGTTTTTTACAGTACATATTTTTGTGTGGTACCCAACAACCTCCACGTGCTATTACCCAGAAACTCGTAATAGAAAGCTAGTTATAGCACCTGATATATAATGTACCCACAGTATCCTAATTTATCTGATGCGATAAAAAGCAACTGGAATCTGGCAAACTCCGACTGGCCTCTGGTCACTTTCATTTTATTCTACCTTTAATTTTGGAACCCATGAAAGGTTTCAGATACAAATCAAAAGAACGCACATACATTTAAAGCACCATTTGAGGCTACACAAATATCTTTTAAAACTTACTGTAGCAAGACCCACGTCTGTTTGGGGCACTTGGTACACGAAATTCATCCCTTGATCTAGCCAAGTTAATTTTAAAATAGGCTACATTTAGAAGGGTTTCTAATATAACAATTCTATGCTATGCTTTAGGAACAGCCAACCCTCTATATACCTACGTTTCATTTCAGATTCAACACTAGTTTTTCTTAGTTATATCTTCAAAATTGTACTGAAGTAACGTATCACAGATTATGGAATAATATGTTAGAATAGGAACTAAGCGGCACTTCCGAAGCACAGGGATGCAACATATTTACAGGAGTATGTCGCATCTCTGTGCTTCCCCCTGCTGGCGCACAAGCTGCAGCCATGCGTTGCGCAGGCACCATTGCACCATGGTGCAAGGATGGCTGCGTCATAGGGAGATTGTTTTTGTGCAGGAAGGTGCACCTTCCGGGACAAAAACAATCACTACAGGCATTTTCCTTTTTCAATGCGTGCTGTAGAATGCAGCACGCATTGAAAGAGGAAAAAACTCCTCGTTGCGCCTGGCTATGCCACTAGGGTGGCGTAGCATTCAGACAAGTCTCCAGATTTACGATTTCTCATAAATCTGGAGATGTGTCTTGTTCCATGGGTGTTGCGTGGGAACACCCACAGCAACGCCCATGGAATGCCCCTTCAACGCAAAGTGCTGCGTGTGAAGGGGCCGTATTTACAAGGAGAGGAAAAGTCACGCAGGGTGGATTTTCCTCTCCTTGTAAATATGGAGGAGCCCCCTGCGCCACCAGTACGTCACGAAAAGTGATGTTCTGGTGGTGCGGCAGACTTGTAAATCTGCCCCATAATTTGTCATTATTTCTCAAGAATTCCTTTCACCGAAAAACAATGAAGGGCAGAAAGTGACGCATCTGTCACTTTCCCAGCGCCACCCTGAGAAACCCTTTCGTCACTATGGATGCGCCGTATTTAAAATATGGGGCACCATGGCTCAAGGATTGACAGATGTGTCAGAAATTCTGACGCATCTGTTGACGCAAAAGTCACGCGTTGCTGGAGTGGTGTCACAAGCACAACACAACTCCAGCAATGCATGGGGAGGCGTATCCTCATTGTGCTGCGTCACTCCTTACGCCTGCTTCAAGCAGGCATAAGAATTTGACACAGTGGCGTCCTAGAAGTGGCGCAGTCAAATCTTGTAGATTTCAAGTGCGTCACTTCTACAAGGCTTTTTTACGTTGGAACGCCCACCCTGCATACATTTGGGCAGATTTACAAGCCCCTTGCGACAGTTTTACGCCACCGTTGCGTCACTTTTGTGACGCAGCGGCGGCGTAAACAATGTGCCACTATGCGACATATTTACAACGTGACGCATCTAGTGAGATGCGTCACGTTGTAAAGCCCTGCGCTACATTTTACCTGCGTCAGGTATAATGTATGCAGGGTGGGTGTTCCCTCGCAAGGAAGCCTCGTAAAAGTGACTCAGTAAAATCTACAAGATTTCACTGAGTCACTTTTACGTCCCCCAGCGTCAGAACCTTATGCCTGCTTGAAGCAGGCGTAAGGAGTGATGCAGCATAAATGGTATAGGGCACCCCTGAGCAGTGCTGGAGTTGCGTCGCGCTTGCGACACAACTCCAGCACTGCGTCACCTTATGGCGACAGATGCGTCACGCATCTGTCTAACCTGTGCCATGGTGCGCTGCATTGTAAATGCGGCGCATCCATGGTGGCACAAGGGGGTTTTTGAGTCACGCAAAATAACTGGTGCATCCCTGCTAATATGCAGGGATGCACCAGCTATTGTAAATCTGCCCCATTGTACCTGACGCAGGTATAATGTGATGCAGGGCTTTACAACGTGACGCATCTCCTTAGATGCGTCACATTGTAAATGGGCCGCATTTTTAGGCTGCTTATGCGTTACAAAAAGTGACGCACCTGCAGCGCAAAAATTACGCAAAGGGCTTGTAAATCTGTCCCAGAGAATATATGACCGGTATTGATTGCATGTGGCCCCTTTACTTACAATAGTGTCATCAAAGCCAGAGATGTCTCAAACTCATGCTGCAATATCATCTTTATAACAGTCATTACTTTAGTATTTTAAAATGTAAAAAGTAATTTCAGGTTAAAGAGCGCGCTGCTTCATCCAAGCCGCGATTAACAAGGCCCCTTCCATGCCATGCGTTTGGGTGAATATTTTATTCAAAAAGCAATTGCAATTATTAAGCCTTTTAAACATTTTTATTCAGAAAATGAGAACTTCAGAAACATTTACATATATTGTATTGGACATCTAACATTAAATTGTGAAGCTTCCTACCTCCACTCTTCAATGAAGTCTTCAAGATTTTCCATTTTGTGTAACACTAATGGACTCCCATCAGCCTTATGGAAGTCGTTATGACCTTTGTTATCAAATATGCCACATAAACCTCTGGTTCCATTGAAGTCAATGCTGGGCGCCCTCACAGTCAGGCTCATTCCCCAGTCGCTAACATCAGCTCTGACAAATGCCCCGGAAGGGAACATGATCTGCAAAAGTAGATAGTAGAAATAAAAAAAAACTTTTTTTAAAACCATGTAAACGCTGAACTACATATATTTGTATACGATTAATTAAAAGTGTACAATACTTGTTTGCACTGACATCGCATTTTTATAAAAACGCCTTTTATCCCCGTACGTCCACACTTTTAGAGAACGCATACTGTTGAAATGTCTGTAATAGAAACAAAATGTGCTGTCCAAAGCTTAAGGAATTAATGTTAATTCGGTGTTATCACCCGCACTAGCGGGCAATAATGGCTGTAATGGGCCCTTAGGCACGGGTAAGGACCCATAGTAAGGCAAAGGCAATTAATAACCGTTATTGCCCGGTATGTAAGAACAACAAGTCTATCAGCAGCAAGTGGTGATTTCAGTTTACTGGTCTTCAGTGTGACAAATAACTCCTGTCTACTGCAACAGCATCAGCCCAGGGTAGGCTTTCTTTCATTTTAAGCCAGTGCTGTTTTTTCTGACGTACTGTGAGACCATCCCACCCCCACCACTACTTCGACAAAGGGGGATGAAAGCAGCTCTAACCACCATTGAAGATACTTGCTTTTCAATGGGTGCTAAAGCTGACATTTCTGTTAGCGAAGAAACGCGAGGGCCTGACTCAACACAACAGAAAGGCTTGCCTAGGACGAAAGACAGCTGATGCGGGACTGCTGCGGTGGTGACAGAAGGTAATTATCCCCTTGCGTAGCAGGACATTAAAAAAAAAGTAAGACCGAGTCGTGTGCAGGGAACTGGCAGCCAATGAAAGCTATCTTTGCGGGTTTGTAGCGGCAGCTGTAGCCCTCACCGGGAGCATTTTGACCTGCTGGCCAGCTCCCAGCATTCCCTGCTGGGTGCAAGTCTATGTTCATACTTTTCAAATAAGCTTTAGTCCGACTCTTATTTACAAGTGGGTCGCAGCAGGAAAAAATACAGACACTATATGGAAAAGAAACGTTCAGTTTCAGCTTTAACTCAAAGCTGAATATCTCCAACAGAGTACAAATCAATATAAAATCTTTGATATTAGAAAATAATAAGTATGTATAATAATACTATGCAACGGCGAAATTTGAATAGCTAACACAAGGTGCACCACACTAATAACCGGCATTTTAAGAAAGTCTACCAGTCTATGGGATATCTGCTGAAATTAACTCAATTTCTACATATAGTCATGTTATATCGGGTTTCCCAGGACATGTGAAGCTGCTCTTTTTATGACTTGGATGTCACTAGGGGCCTGATTACTACTTTGGCGGTGCGCGCCAGGTCTGCCCTGCCACCGCACTACCAAAGCCATGGTCAGACCACCCGCTATATTAGGAGTTTCCTCCTGTCTGGCGGGCTTTTTTTTAATGTTCCTACGTCAGTGCAGTAAAAATGGGCACCGCAATGGGAACACCAAAAACAGATCCTGAACAGCATGAACTGTAAAGTCTGTTGCACTGGAGGAACTGGTGTGTATGCACACAGTGGGGGCACAAGGTGTTCCCCCCTGTGTGCATCCACTTGCGAGGAGGCACAGGTGTCTATGGAGGAGGAACTTCCATGACACTGCCAGCAGAGAGGAAACTCCCAGCCAGAATATTGCGGCCCCCTGATCACCGCAACACCAGAAGGGAACAACGGTTCCCTGGTGGCTGTGGCAGTCTGAAATTGAGGTGCTATGATGGATACAATGTGGTGGAGGAAGTGGTGGTGTCAATATTACTAGAGGGTGTTAGACCTGGCACCTTGGCGTGAGTCTCCCTTCCTCTTTTTTTTCGCTGTGCCTCATGTGTTTTTATGGTGTTGGCCGCTCAGCGCGCTGTGCCACTGCCAACCAGTGTCGCGGTGCGAGTGCTCCCTATGTAAATTGTATATGTTGGTTGGATTCCATGATTGGATTGTTTGATTTACTGTCAGACCCCAGTAAAGGGCGCCGGGGGCGCCAGGGCATGTAAATGCGAACACCGCTGGTGGGCTTGCAGCACTGGTTGTGCCACCCACAGAAGCGGCCGGTAAAATATGTCTGAGGTCTGCCATCGCAGAACCTGCGTGCAGTCTGGTACTGACATGCTGACCGGCAAGTGCCCACACTTGCCAGTCCCTAAAACCTTCCCTTAGCTGCATGTTAGTCACCCCCTCTGGTAGGCCCACGGGCAGGGTGCGTTGTAAGCCTAAGGTAGGACAAGCCTGAATGCGTGGCATGTCCTAGTAGTGAATTACCGCCATCTTGTTGTTCACTACTGCAAGGCTACCCTGTTCTCATAGGCCAGTATGGGCGGCCGGGATTATTACACCCTATGATCCTAACCGACCCTGGGAACATGGTAGAAGATCGAGTTTAGTATGCCTGAACTCGGAATAATAAGGTACATCTTTTCGCAAGGTTTATTTTAATATTCCGGGTTTGCAAATGCCGCTTTTAGAAAGTTGGCCTTTGCTTGCCTAAACCTTTCAGCCGCCTCTGCGTGATGTGTATCTGATGTCTGGCTGGTATGAGTGACAGGGTTGGGGGAACCCAGATGGGCAGGGCTAGGTAGCCTGGTAATGAATAGGACGATCGACAGGTAGATGGGTGGGAGGAGTGCTCCTAGGCTCTGAATAGGACAGTGCTCTGCTACCTCAATGCCGGCTCCGCCCCCTGTGGAGCGTCTGATGACTCTGCCCTGCACTCTGAAAGAAGAAGCCTGCATCGCGTAAACAAAGTGCTCAGAAACCGGACTGAACTAGGCAAGGCCCCCCCTGGCCTGGGAGAACAAAAGATTTGCTGTATAAATGGAGGAGCCCTGCTCCTGAGAAACTAGATCCGCTTTTGACCAAGAAGAATCTCTGCCTGAGGAGGAGGCACCGGGAAAGCTGTAGGAGGAAGACTGTCCCTATCCTGGGGGATTGGCCTGCAGTGGTGACCTTGCTGCCAAAGGAGAGAAGAGAAACTGTTGCTGAAGACTTTCACTTTACTTTTAGTTTCAAGACTTGTGCTTTTCCAAAACGATCTCCAAGGGCTTGGAACTGAGCTTGCCCCCTGACCTGAGCCCCAGGACCATTGGGCTCTACCTGATCTTCACTCGCCTGCTGCTGGACTGTGGTGTCCTTTCCCTCGCCGGAGCTGTGACCCTCGTGCCCCAGTCCCTCCTTGAGCCGTGACCAGGACTGCTTAGCCGCCCCCGCCTTGGGAAGAGCCTCGCTCGATCGGAGCCGCTATCCCTACGCTGTGCTGGGCTGCCCCGTCACCTCGCTCGTTGGAGGCTCGCTGTGCACCTTCACCCTCCCGCCGGAATCGGCGTTTGTGAGCATCTCCAAGCCTCGGACGGCCCGGACGTATCTGCGTGCCCGGCTGCCCCGCTTTGTTCACCCGCCACCTGCAACACCCCGCTCTTGTCGTGAGCCTGAAGATCAGACACCCTCGTGAAGTGTGGGAGCCCCGGACGCCGCCTCGCTCTTCTGTCGAAGAGCCGCTGAAATCCCGCACCCGCCTTTGCGTCAAGAAACAAGGTACTGTACTTACGAACTCGACCGCGAGCTCGCATCGGATCCAGGGTCCGCAACGTTCTTATTTCCCTGTCATCTGCTGTGTGCTCCCTGGGCGCTGCCTCAGCACGAAGTGCGCTGAGGCCTACAGTTACCTTGTGCCCGCCTAAAGAACTTTCCGTAAAACAAAGAGAACTTGACCGTATTTCCAAGAATTGTGGCCCCATCAGTTCAACGTTACTGGGCCTTGTATTTGAATCTGCTGAATCTACATAAAAGCTTATTTTTATATACTTCCGGATTGGTGTCCGTTTGTGGTGCATGCAAGGGGTTTACTGTATGTGTAATTGCATTGGCTTAACCGTGTACGCCTGAGACTTAGCCTAGACTGCTCGCGCCACGCACCTAGAGGGTGAGCAGGGGTTATTCTGGGGAGTCATCCTTCGCCCTGACAAGAAGTAAAGGGGCCCTGCTTGTTGTGGGTTCACACCTGCGTCAACCAGAGCCCCCTCATTTCTAACATTGGTGGCAGCGGTGGGATTTACGGATTTGCATTTGCGGTTTGCGTATAGTGAACCACTGATCACCACGTAGTGAGAGCAGACCAGTAACACAGCCACAAGTCTAGAATTTGTTTTTGTTTTGCCAAGAATCTCCGTTGTTAGAACCATGCCTGGTTCACTTCCCGCCGGAAGGGCAGCTTCTATAATCTCTGGATTTGAGGACATAGATTGGGAAGAAAGCGCACTTCGGAATTATAGCAATGAAGAATTGAAAGGTTTTTGCTCCAAGTTCAGAATTGCCCAAACTGGATTGAAAAACAAGACCCAATTCGTGAAGGCGCTGAGGGCCTGGTATGAGTCAAAGGCACCAGAGAATCAGGTGGAAGTGGTTCCACCAGAAAGTGTCCATGAGTTTGGCCGAGGCCTGTCGCCAGAAGAGTTGGCAGACAGGGCAGCAACCCGGGCACACGAGGTGGAGATGGCAAAACTTCATGGGCAGATGGATATGGAAAAACAAAGACTAGCCATGGAAGAAAAGAAACTACAATTAGAGCATGACATGAAGCTGAGGGAGCTGGAGCTGAAAGCAAAAAGTTTGGAGCTTAATCCCTCTGGTGGCAGCACACCGCCAGTACCGGCAGAACCAAGAGTTTATATTCCCAAGGATGTAGTGAAGGAGTTCTTCAAGAATGACGACATCGGGCAGTGGTTCAGAGCCTACGAGGTAGCCATGTCTTCCCACCGGGTCCCTGAGAAAGATTGGGGAGCGGGGTTGTGGGGACGGTTCCTGAGTGAAGGGCGGGACACACTGTTAGATTTACCTGCTGATGTTCATAATTCTTATGCCCATATGAAGGAAGCATTGATGGCTAGGTATGGGTTGACCCCTGAGTTATATAGACAGAGGTTTAGGGGTTGCACTAAGATTCCCAATAGTACGTATGTGGAGTATGTGACTTTCTTTTGCAGAGCACTGGATGGTTGGGTAAAGGGTAGTAAGGTGAATGATTATCAAGGGCTTCTTGATTTAATGGCATGGGAGCACTTGTCCAGTAATTGTTTTCCTGAGCTACGCCAGCACCTGATCGATAGTAGGCTGACTAACCCTAGGAAGCTTGCTGAGGAGGCGGACCGCTGGGTCAGTACCAGGGTCCACAAGGGTACCGTGGGAGATTCCGCCAAAGGTGGGCAGGGTCCCCAGCAGAAGAGTGGGGGGGACAGGGGTAAACAGAAGCAGTTCCAAAAAGGGCCCCAAAATAGTCCCCAAGGGAACCAAGGGAAGGGTTCTCAGCCTCCCCCACCCCAGAAACCGACCGGGGCCCCGACAGGTCCTCCTGTTCAAAAGGGGCCCGTAAGATGTTACAGGTGTAACAATTTGGGGCATTTTGCCTCTGATGTAAAGTGTCCATTGTTTGGTAAACCAGCACCCACTGGTGCTCCATCCCGGCAGGTGACTAGTGTAGCCTTGGGGGAGGAGAGGGATGTCCAAGGTGGGTGGGGTCCCGCAGAGATGTCCCTGGTCTCGCTAGGAGACCGTGAAGTGGTCCCTCCAACCCAGCTGCCTGAGAACACTAAGAAGTACAGGCAGTGGGTGACCATAAATGGCCATAGAGTGGAAGCTCTTAGAGATACAGGAGCCAGTGTGACAGCTGTCAGGTGTCACCTGGTGTCTCAGGAGCAGGTGGTCCCCAATGCATTCTATCCCGTTGTTGCCGCTGACAACACAGAGAGACACTGCAAGGTGGCTCAGGTTCCCTTTGAGTGGGGGGGGGTCTCTGGTACTCTTCAGGTAGCTGTGAGGCCCGCCATGCCTGTAGACTGTTTGTTAGGGAACGATTTGGAGAGCTCACCTTGGGCTAAGGTGGAGCGGAGTGCTCACCTGGAGATGTTGGGTATGCCGGATTGGGCGTGTGTCACCACACGGTCCATGGCAGCCAGTAGAGGTACTCAAGAGGTCCTGGAGCCTGAGAGGGAGGCCCAGGAACCGGCCTCAGAGAGAAGGAGCAAGGGGCGCGGGAAGCCGGCCCCTGAAGTTCCCACGGTCCAGGAGGAAGCAGACCTTGAGGGGGATGCCCTGGAGCCTACAGGGGAGCAGATAGCTGAACTGGGAGACCTGCCGGAGCTGACCCATTGGCAGCAGGAAGGGGGTCCCACCAGGGAGGACTTTTGCAAGGCACAGAAGGAGTGCCCTTCTCTCGTAGGTATGCGGCAGCAGGCTGCAGACCAGGCCGCAGGTGATCAGTCAGGATCGCATTTCGTTTACAGGGAGAACGACCTCCTATATACAGAGCCTAAGGTTGCTGAGCCTGGGTCAGCCCGTGCGCTGGTGGTACCCCAGGACTTCAGAGCCTTCCTACTGGGGCTGGCTCACGATGTGCCATTGGCAGGGCATTTGGGGCACGACAAGACCTTTGAAAGGCTTGTCACCCACTTTTATTGGCCTCAAATGCGCAGGAGTTCAGATACTCACTGCAGGACATGCCAGACTTGCCAGGCAAGTGGAAAGAGTGGAAGGAAGCAGAAGGCTCCACTCCAGCCATTCCCTGTGGTCGGTACCCCATTCCAGCGAGTGGGGATTGACATTGTAGGGCCACTGGACCCCAGGACAGCGATGGGCAATAGGTTCATCCTGGTCCTGGTGGACCATGCCACCCGGTACCCGGAAGCTATTCCTCTAAGGACAGTGACGGCCCCCGTGGTGGGACGGGCACTGATGGGAATTTTCTCCCGAGTGGGATTCCCTCTAGAAGTG
Organism: Triturus cristatus; assembly: GCF_964204655.1. Taxonomy (NCBI): domain Eukaryota; kingdom Metazoa; phylum Chordata; class Amphibia; order Caudata; family Salamandridae; genus Triturus; species Triturus cristatus. The sequence continues at coordinate 225,767,158 of NC_140584.1, forward strand.
GTGTCTGACCGAGGTACCAATTTCATGTCCAAGTACATGAAATCTCTTTGGCAAGAGTGTGGTGTAACCTCCAAGTTCACCACCCCTTACCACCCCCAAGGAAACGGGTTGGTTGAGAGATTCAACCGAACCCTCAAAGGCATGATAATGGGCCTAGAAGGAGCCATGAGGCGTAAGTGGGACGTCCTCTTACCATGCCTTCTCTTCGCTTACCGTGAGGTGCCGCAGAAGTCTCTGGGGTTCAGTCCCTTTGAGCTTCTGTATGGCCACCCAGTCAGAGGACCTCTAAGTCTGGTCAAAGAAGGCTGGGAGCAATCTCCCAGGAAGCCTCCCCAGAATGTATATAGTTACATGCTGGCCTTCAGGAATCAGACTAGGCGATTCAGGCAACTTGCTGAGGCAAATCTGGAAGCCAGCCAGGAGGAGATGAAGCGGTGGTACGACCAGAATGCCACTCTGGTAGAGCTTCAGCCTGGACAGAAAGTATGGGTCTTGGCCCCCGTGGAGCCGTGTGCGCTCCAGGATAAGTGGACCGGTCCCTTTGAGGTGGTGGAGCGCAAGAGTCCTGTTACCTACGTGGTCGACCTGAAGTCTCCTAGGAACCCCTTAAGGGTCCTACATGTCAACCGCCTCAAGCCCCACTTGGAGAGGTCCCAAGTGGGCATACTCTTGGCAACAGATGCTGGAATGGAAGAGGAGACAGAACCTCTTCCTGACCTCCTGTCAGCCAAGGAGCACGATGGGTCAGTGGATGGTGTCATCCTCTCTTCCACCCTGACCCCTGAGCAACAGAATGATTGTCGCCAGTTGCTGGGACAGTTTTCTGACCTGTTTTCCCTGGTCCCTGGTGTCACTGATTGGTGCGTCCATGATGTGGACACTGGGGATAGTCCACCTGTGCGGCACAAGGCCTACAGGGTGACTGACAGGGTGAGGACATGCATCAAGGAGGAGGTCTCCAAGATGTTTGCACTCGGGGTAATTGAGTCTTCTAGCAGTCCTTGGGCCAGCCCCGTGGTCTTGGTCCCAAAGGCTGCAGCGCCGGGAGCCACACCCGAACTCCGGTTCTGTGTGGACTACAGAGGACTCAATTCGGTCACTAGGACCGACGCACACCCCATCCCCAGAGCTGATGAGCTCATCGATCGGCTAGGGGCTGCCAACTACCTCAGCACGTTTGATTTAACGTCTGGGTATTGGCAGATCGCCTTGACCGAGGGGGCCAAAGAGAGGTCAGCATTTTCCACCCCAGATGGGCACTACCAGTTCCGGGTTATGCCATTTGGGATGAAGAATGCCCCTGCCACCTTCCAGAGATTGGTCAACCAGGTGTTGGCTGGGCTGGATTCGTTCAGTGCAGCCTACCTGGATGACATCGCAGTGTTCAGCTCCACTTGGGAGGAACACTTGCGTCACCTCTGGGAAGTGTTGATGGCGCTGCGCAAGGCAGGCCTCACGATCAAGGCGAGTAAGTGCCAGATCGGGCAGGGTTCCGTGGTGTACTTGGGACACCAAGTTGGGAGTGGCCAGGTGGCACCCCTTCAGCCCAAGATAGAAACCATCCTGAATTGGGAGGCGCCCAAAACCCAGACGGAGGTGAGAGCCTTCCTAGGTCTCACCGGGTACTACAGGAGGTTTGTCAAGGGGTATGGCAACATGGTTGCCCCCTTGACAGCGCTGACTTCGAAGAAGCAGCCCAGGAAAGTGATTTGGACTGACACCTGTCAGAAAGCTTTTGAGGCCTTGAAAACTGCTATGTGCACGGCGCCCGTGCTCTTGGCTCCCAACTTCTCCAAAGAGTTTATCGTTCAGACAGACGCTTCAGAGCATGGTGTGGGGGCTGTTCTTTCACAGATTAATGAGGAGGGCCTAGATCAACCCGTAGCCTTTCTTAGCAGGAGGTTACTTCCACGGGAACAAAGGTGGAGTGCTATTGAGCGTGAGGCATTTGCTGTGGTCTGGGCGCTGAAGAAGCTAAGACCCTACTTGTTTGGGTCTCACTTCCGGGTTCAGACGGACCACAGGCCCCTCAGATGGTTGATGCATATGAGGGGTGAGAATCCAAAGCTGTTGAGGTGGTCCATTTCCCTACAGGGTATGGATTTCACGGTGGAACATCGCCCTGGTACAGATCACGCCAATGCTGACGGTCTGTCCAGATTTTTCCGCCTTAGTGATGAGGAACTCCCTGGGGTAGGGTAGTTCTCCCCACTTTTCGGCTGGAGGGGACACGTGTTAGACCTGGCACCTTGGCGTGAGTCTCCCTTCCTCTTTTTTTTCGCTGTGCCTCATGTGTTTTTATGGTGTTGGCCGCTCAGCGCCCTGTGCCACTGCCAACCAGTGTCGCGGTGCGAGTGCTCCCTATGTAAATTGTATATGTTGGTTGGATTCCATGATTGGATTGTTTGATTTACTGTCAGACCCCAGTAAAGGGCGCCGGGGGCGCCAGGGCATGTAAATGCGAACACCGCTGGTGGGCTTGCAGCACTGGTTGTGCCACCCACAGAAGCGGCCGGTAAAATATGTCTGAGGTCTGCCATCGCAGAACCTGCGTGCAGTCTGGTACTGACATGCTGACCGGCAAGTGCCCACACTTGCCAGTCCCTAAAACCTTCCCTTAGCTGCATGTTAGTCACCCCTCTGGTAGGCCCACGGGCAGGGTGCGTTGTAAGCCTAAGGTAGGACAAGCCTGAATGCGTGGCATGTCCTAGTAGTGAATTACCGCCATCTTGTTGTTCACTACTGCAAGGCTACCCTGTTCTCATAGGCCAGTATGGGCGGCCGGGATTATTACACCCTATGATCCTAACCGACCCAGGGAACATGGTAGAAGATCGAGTTTAGTATGCCTGAACTCGGAATAATAAGGTACATCTTTTCGCAAGGTTTATTTTAATATTCCGGGTTTGCAAATGCCGCTTTTAGAAAGTTGGCCTTTGCTTGCCTAAACCTTTCAGCCGCCTCTGCGTGATGTGTATCTGATGTCTGGCTGGTATGAGTGACAGGGCTGGGGGAACCCAGATGGGCAAGGCTAGGTAGCCTGGTAATGAATAGGACGATCGACAGGTAGATGGGTGGGAGGAGTGCTCCTAGGCTCTGAATAGGACAGTGCTCTGCTACCTCAATGCCGGCTCCGCCCCCTGTGGAGCGTCTGATGACTCTGCCCTGCACTCTGAAAGAAGAAGCCTGCATCGCGTAAACAAAGTGCTCAGAAACCGGACTGAACTAGGCAAGGGCCCCCCTGGCCTGGGAGAACAAAAGATTTGCTGTATAAATGGAGGAGCCCTGCTCCTGAGAAACTAGATCCGCTTTTGACCAAGAAGAATCTCTGCCTGAGGAGGAGGCACCGGGAAAGCTGTAGGAGGAAGACTGTCCCTATCCTGGGGGATTGGCCTGCAGTGGTGACCTTGCTGCCAAAGGAGAGAAGAGAAACTGTTGCTGAAGACTTTCACTTTACTTTTACTTTCAAGACTTGTGCTTTTCCAAAACGATCTCCAAGGGCTTGGAACTGAGCTTGCCCCCTGACCTGAGCCCCAGGACCATTGGGCTCTACCTGATCTTCACTCGCCTGCTGCTGGACTGTGGTGTCCTTTCCCTCGCCGGAGCTGTGACCCTCGTGCCCCAGTCCCTCCTTGAGCCGTGACCAGGACTGCTTAGCCGCCCCCGCCTTGGGAAGAGCCTCGCTCGATCGGAGCCGCTCCCCCTACGCTGTGCTGGGCTGCCCCGTCACCTCGCTCGTTGGAGGCTCGCTGTGCACCTTCACCCTCCCGCCGGAATCGGCGTTTGTGAGCATCTCCAAGCCTCGGACGGCCCGGACGTATCTGCGTGCCCGGCTGCCCCGCTTTGTTCACCCGCCACCTGCAACACCCCGCTCTTGTCGTGAGCCTGAAGATCAGACACCCTCGTGAAGTGTGGGAGCCCCGGACGCCGCCTCGCTCTTCTGTCGAAGAGCCGCTGAAATCCCGCACCCGCCTTTGCGTCAAGAAACAAGGTACTGTACTTACGAACTCGACCGCGAGCTCGCATCGGATCCAGGGTCCGCAACGTTCTTATTTCCCTGTCATCTGCTGTGTGCTCCTTGGGCGCTGCCTCAGCACGAAGTGCGCTGAGGCCTACAGTTACCTTGTGCCCGCCTAAAGAACTTTCCGTAAAACAAAGAGAACTTGACCGTATTTCCAAGAATTGTGGCCCCATCAGTTCAACGTTACTGGGCCTTGTATTTGAATCTGCTAAATCTACATAAAAGCTTATTTTTATATACTTCCGGATTGGTGTCCGTTTGTGGTGCATGCAAGGGGTTTACTGTATGTGTAATTGCATTGGCTTAACCGTGTACGCCTGAGACTTAGCCTAGACTGCTCGCGCCACGCACCTAGAGGGTGAGCAGGGGTTATTCTGGGGAGTCATCCTTCGCCCTGACAAGAAGTAAAGGGGCCCTGCTTGTTGTGGGTTCACACCTGCGTCAACCAGAGCCCCCTCATTTCTAACAGAGGGGATAATATTAGAGATGGTAGTTACGGAAGTTGTGGTGGAGGAGGAAAATATAGAAGAGGAGAAGCACTGTCTGACTGCCACTTGAATAAATCTCTGCTGGACTGTGAACTGGTGGCATAGTAGGCAAAACCATTTTATTCAAATGACAAGTAGAGATTTCTCTGCTGAAATACTCACAACATGGTATTTGGGCCCTCCATTTCAAGGATGGGGTTCAAGCTAACATAAAGGTCCCAGACATGGAGGGCATGAATCCTATTGCAGACTATAAGATGTTAGCAATTACTTTCTAAGTACTTGCCGAAATTTTGGTTCCTCAGAAGCCCTGCCCTAGTGGACTGTCCGTCTTCGAACCAATCCACAAAATTAACTATTTGGATAGAACTACTAACACAACTGAAGCACAACATAGACTGTTTTGTGGGAGATAAGCAAACTGGTGACAGAATTGCCACTTCCAGCTCACACTTACACCCCGTACAAAGTAATTTTGAATTTCGGCTGGCAGAATGGGGAATAACAAATGGGGCCTGACCCTTTCCTCAATTTATATTCTTGATTTAATTCATACTTTCATGCACAGGTTCCTACTTCTTCAAGCAGCAGGAATCTTTTCATAGGGACACAAGGTGATTCTGCATTTGGGGAATTCAGATTTTAGCAGGGTGGTAGTTCCAATGTAGCTAACACTCTGCCCGACTCAGAATCAGGCCCCAATGGTAACTTTACAACTTTGGGTCTGTATACAGAGCTCTGACCATATGTAGTAGGGGTGTGACCTCCTATTGAGGTTTGGATCTCTGGAGGGAGCTTGCTATTTGCACAGTCTTCATACTGAGTGCTGACTGTGTATTATAGGAGCTTGGCAAAATAATGTGACCTGGATCCCTGGAAGAAGTGGGCTGTATGCACAGACAGAGCACTGAGCTCTGACTTTGTATACTAGGGGCTTCAATTTGGATTGGGTCTGTGGAGGGAGTTGGCTCTATGCATGGTTGTGCACTCAGCACTGACTGTGCATAGTAGGGATTTGCATGTCTGAATGGAGTTGACTCTATGCTAAGTCTGTGCACTCAGGGCAAACTGTGCATAGTAGGGGCTTGCACACCTAATGGGGCCTAGCTCCTCGGATGGAGTGGGCTCTACACACAGCCTGCACACCCATTGCTGACTATGCATAGTAGGAACTTGGCCATCTAATAGTGCTTGCATGTCTGGAGGGAGTAGGCTCTACACACAGTCTCTGCATGAGTGAATATTGTGTGTAGTAGGAGCTTGGCCGAATACTGGGGCTTAAGTCTCCGGAGGGAGTGGGCTCTAAGCACAGTTTGCGTACTGAGTGCTAACTGCACATTGTAGGGGCTTGTCCACGTGATGGGGCTTCATAGCGTATTGAGAGTGCATCTCTCTGTAAAGAGCTATGCTGTAATTTTGTTCTTTGTTTTGGGGGGTGGGTCCTCTTTCATCCCACTACTCTCCTTTGGTACTGCAGTGACCCCAAAAAAGCATTTTATTAGTTAATTTGGCAAAGGTTGGGGGCTTCTGGGACCTCCCACATGGCCCAGTGGTCAGAGTAACCTCTGCCCTGACCCATTCTATTTCTTTTCATTTTTATTTTCAGGACAATGGGGCTGAGTCCTTGTTTTCTGTAATGGCAGCTGCTACATTTCTGAAACTGTTGTAGCCAGCCCATCAGAGCGCAAGTTCCCTCAGAAACATTGTGCTCAAACTGGGGCAAGAGACCAAGAAATAAATCTCACTCGGTTATTGAGAACACTCTATTTTTTAATTTGTGGCCCCATGGACCTCTCGTCAACATACGTATAATTTTGAGCTTTAATTTCACAAAAACTACAGAACAGATTTACAGCATATCAGAAAACACACTTTCTAGGAAAAGATCTAGCTTTTTGCCAAATTTGATGTAACTCCGATTAGTCATTTTGCATATATATATATATTCACAGAAAAAACCATAGGTTTCAGGGACGTTATAGTTAGTTGGACATTTCACTCGTACAAAACCATAGAAATTCCCCCGTTATAGTTAGTTCAGCTAACTATAACTTGCACCCCCACAATGCACTGCTGATGATGTCACATATTACATCATAGATGACATGGTCAGTGACATCACTGATGACATCTCAAATGACATCACTGATGACATCATCCAGTGACTGTGTGTTTCTGTAAAGTTTAAATATGTTTTAATATATATGCCATGGTATATTGAAGAATGAGTGGGTGTATAAGTGTCTGGATGAAGGATTTAGTAGGTGCATGACTGTATAAGCGAGTGATCAAATGTGTCTTACTGAATGCATGGGTTAGTGACTAAACTGTCTGAATGTGTGCATCAGTATGTCTGTTGTTGTGTAAACTGCTGCATGTGTTGGTCAGTAGCTACATGAGTGTCTGTATGGGTTATTGATTGGATGCCTGAGTATTTGTATGGGAGACTGAGTGTGTGTGTGTGGGTGCTGGGAGGTGTGTGACTGTGCATAGATGTGTGAGTGGTTGATTCACTGAGTGTATGGGTTCAAGAGTGCATGTGTAAACAGCTGTATGGGTGGGTGAGTGTGTGTATGGGTGTGTTGGTGGGAGATTGGATCTCTCAGTGCACATGTCCAAGTAACTACATATGTAAAAGGCAATGTATGTCAGAGTTGGAGTATATAAATGACTATACGTGAGAGTCAGTGATTGTGAGAGTGGCTGTATGGATGAGTGTGTACTGGTATCAGTGATTGTATAAGAGAGTAAGTATGTGTTAGCATATATTTGAATAAGTGAGTTGTTGTGTGTATAACTGTATAGGTGAGGAAATGGGAGTGTGATAGATTCTTTGCATGCCTGACTATGTGTGTGAGTAACTCCATTGATGAGTGGTGGTGTGTGAGTGTCTGTATAGGTGTATGAATGCATATGATAATGTTGTATTGATGAGCGACTTTATGTTTGAGTGATTGTATGGGTGAATGAGTGGATGTGTGTGTAGACCTAGGAATCAGTGAGTGCGTATGTAGTAACTGGTATTGGTGTGTCAATGGTTCCGAGAATGGTAGTCTGTATTTTACAGTGGGTGTATCAACGGTTATATTAAAGTGTGAGGAGGTGCATCGTATTATCATGCAGATGATGTCATCAGTGATGTCATTTGAGATGTCGTCAGTGATGTCATCAGTGATGTCACTGGCCATGTCATGAATGATGTAATATGTGACGTCATCAACAGTGCATTGTGGGGGCATGAGTTATAGTTAGCTGAACTAACTATAATGGGGGAATTTCTATGGTTTTGTACGAGTGAAATGCCCAATTATAACGTTCCTGAAACCTATGGTTTTTTCAGTGTATTTCTAAGATTTTTTAATTGCTAATTTCTAACTATAACGTGCCTGAAACCTATGGTTTTTTCAGTGAATTTCAATGTTTTTTTAATTGCTAATTTCTAACTATGCCTACAAAGGTAGGACATGAGAAGAAAGAGGAAGGAAAGGGCAGCAAGAAGCAAGACAAATACAGAAAGAGGCAACAGAAGTCCAGAAAGACGAAGAAAAGTGCCGGAAGAAGCAAGAGATGTGCAGAAAGAACCAACAGAGGAGCAGAAAGTCCTCCTATGCCCCCAACTTTTTAGTGACAGGTACAGGTGGTAACTGACTCTAACCAGGACCGGATCAAGTGCTATGCTAAAAGACACTTAGAATACAGTGAAAACACCTATATACACTAGGGAACACTATGCGTTGGGGTACCCCTGTAATGAGCATGACCTCCTCTGTATTTGCCATGAGTTAGTGCCTGGGTCATAGCATGAGTACATGGGTAGTGACTGGATGATTAGAGTGCTGCAAGGACAGCACATGGTGATTTTATAACTGCTTGGGTTTTGGCAGAGTGTTTGGATAAGTACATGATGCTGGATGGGTTATTGGAGGAGTGCATGGGTAGTGACATATGGATTTCTAGAGTGCATGGGGACAACCTGGGTAATTGGAGGAGTGAATCAGTACTGTGTATGTGGTTAGAGGTCTGCATGGGTAGTGCACAGGGGATTGTAGCATTGCATGTGTTAGTGCATGGGTCACTGACTGGAAGATTAGAGTACTGCAAGGAGAGTGTGTTGAAAAGGCGTTCGCCGGAGGGGGGTTCGATGCCCGTCTTGCCCACCCCTTCGACCCACCTCTCCCACATAGGCCGAACCAGGCGCGCACACCCTGAGCTAACACTACGAACAGAGTGACACCACACGTATTCTTTGTAGGACGATAGGTTCTTTTATCGATGATTTCAAGGGATCTTTATGATCCAAGGTGCAAGCAGTACAGCAGTGTCACAAGGTACCACAAATCGGTCGTGAGGAATGGGGGTAGCGGGACAGTCTTTAAAGATAGTGTCTCTGCGAAATACCCTGCGGATAGCTCACAATCCTCGAGCTGGAGGGTGTCGTGTCTCTGGGCGATCTCTTACCGAGTCGTCCTCAAGGGGAGCGCCGCAAGTCTCTCAGCAGGCACAGGTGGTCGGGGTTCGGGAGCCGCGATTCCGTCAGCAAGGCTCAGATGGTTCAATAGCTGGGGGCCGCGAGTCACTCAGCAGGCCAGGTGGTTCAGTGGTCGGGAGCCGCGACCTCGTCAGCAGGGCTCAGATGGTTCAATAGCGAGAGGCCGCGAGTCACTCAGCAGGCCCAGGTGACTTCAGTGTTCAGGAGCCGCGACAGCGTCAGCAGGCTCGGATGGTTCCAGGTCTTCTCTGCATTCGTTCCTCCGGCACCCCTTGTTATACTCCGCTTTCTCTTTGAAGTCCGGAGTCCTCGCAGAGGGGGGACTGGGGTGACGGAGGGGGTTCGGCGGGATTTCCTGCCGCTCACTTCTTTGGTCTTTTCAGGTGGGTCTGGGAGGGACCCCAGACGCTCGGCAGGGGAGGCGCCTGCTCCCCAGGGGCCTGGTGGCCGATCGAGTCTTCCCGGGGAAGGCGACCCGAGGTGTGACTGGGCTGGCGCCTCTGGGTCTGGCTCGAGGGTTCCCGCTCCCTCGGTCGGACATGCGTGGTAGGGTGTCGAGTCTGTCAGGGCTCTGGCCGGCCCTCGGATCTGGGTGGCTGGGGCGGCCGGAGTCGGAGATGTCGTGTCTTGAGGGTGGTTGCAGGGTGGCTGGAGGATTGGGAGGGCAACGCCGTGAGGCCGGTCTCACAGAGTGCATAGTGAATTTATAAGTGCCTGGGTTTTGGTGAAGTGATTGGATAAGTACATGGTGCTCACTGGGTGATTGGAGGAGTACGTGGGTAATAACAGGGCAATGGCTGGACTGCATGGGTACTGCTCAGGGTATAGTAGCAGTGCATGAGTTAGTGCATAGGTCATTGCATGAGTGCATGGGTAGTGACTGGATGATCAGAGTGCTGCAAGGAGAGTGCATGGTGAATTTATGAGTGTTAGGGTTTTGGTGGAGTGATTGCATAAGTACACACGTGTCCCATCAGGCCCCGGCCCCTCCCTTCACCACTGTGCAAATGCGTCCCCTGGTGGGTTTTCATTTGGGGGATTAATTCCCCTTGAATCCTGAGGGTCCCTGGGGGCCAACTAGCCCACCATGTACCTCCAGTAAGCACCACAGAGCTGCATTGCTGAGAGGTGGTCCGAGGCCACGCCCCTTTTTACACCTCTCTGCAACACAACTCTGTGGCGCTTGCTGGACATACCTGGTGGGCTAGTTGGCCCTCAGGGACCCTCTGGATTCAAGGGGACTTAATTCCCCAACTTAAAATGTGCCACAGGGTGCGTTTGCACACTTGTCACACTAGGCCACGCTGTCAGGAGTGAAAGAGTTAGATGGGCATCTAGGCAAGAAAGACGCCAAAACAAACCTCAGTACACTCATCTCCTTTATGGAAGGCTGCACCGAGTCCTTCCCCTGACTCTGGTTTCCCTATTGTTGCGAATTCTTTTAGGAACACAGTCGCGGAATTCCAAGATGGCCGCGCTTGACCAATGTAGAGGTTATCGGTCTAGTCTTTTACTCGCGAGTGACCGCAGCTGTGATGGCGCCCGCTCGCGAGCACCGTTGCGCACTTCAACTGTATTCCTGTGAGAAAAGGCTGCGTTTAGTGAGAGCGCTGTTTTTCTGAGAAGACTCGAAGATTTTTGGGTTCTGGCAGTGAGAAGACGGACAGCTAAGTCACACTAGATTGTTATGCTTGTAGTGGCGCAATAATTCTTTGATAAAACTGAATATACTATTCTGCATAACTTTTTGGGAGAATTAGTTATGAAGGCAACAGAATTCTCTTATTATAGGGATACAATTTCTGCATAGGATTGGATATTAGAGACTCTGAAGAACTATTCGGCAAGAAGGCAATTGACAATTTGCATACTGATATTTGCCTAACTTTGAGAGAAAAAGAATAAATAGATCAAAGAACAAGACTGTACAATAGAAAACTATGTAGATATAATTATATATATAATTGTACTTACCTCCACTCGCCCTCGATTTCTTGCTGAAATACAAGAAGAAGAGAAGGTACCAGAACTGTTCTACTAACAGCAGGCAGTTAGGACAATAAAGAACAGTTACAGAAGGAATTTATCAAACACATGGTTCAGGTGTAAGAAAGGTAACCAAGGAATAAGGGAGGTTGGGGTTATCAGGTGACAGAAATTACATGTAGTTTGTCTTACAGAATTCGACAAGGCAGCACTAACACCTAACCAGAGTAGAATAGAGCTAGATCAGAAGTATCGATCAGCATATCAAGAGAGCGGCAAAGCACTGTGGGATGACAGGTAACATAAGAGTGGTATGGGAAGGAATAGTAAGGAGAAAGTAAACTACTGTGTTTACATGACATTGTCGTTACAGGGTTCAACTCCAAGAAGATTCGAATCCAGTCAGAAGAAGACGAAGCTGTGCAGTCTCTCTTTCTCATTCCAACTCCCCTTCCCCCCTCTCTCCTAGTTGTGAGTATCGAAACTTGCAGCTAGGGTAGTCGGGAATTGAGGAATACGCATCGGCTCCTGTGGAAGCTACAGTTTGGAATTTGTACTTTACACATGCCTCCTCCCTGCACCACAGTGCAAACGCACCCCCTGGTGCATTGTCAATTGGGGGATTAAGTCCCCTTGAGTCCTGAGGGTCCCTGGGGGCTAACTAGCCCACCAGCTACCTCCAGTAAGCTCCACAGAGCTGCATTGCAGAGTGATGTAAAAAGGGGGCATGGCCGTGGACCACCTCTCTGCAAGGAAGCTCCCTGGCGCTTACTAGAGGTACCTAGTGGGCTAGTTGGCCCTCGGGGACCCTCAGGATTCAAGGGGAGTTAATCCCCCAACTTAAAAAGGGCCACGGGCGCGTTTGGACAGTGGTGTAGGGAGTGGGCAAGGCCTGATGTAACAAGTGTGCAAATGCGCCCGGTGGTGCATTTTAAGTTAGGAGATTAAGTCCCCTTGAATCCTGAGGGTCCCTGGGGGCCAACTAGCCCACCAGGTACCTCCAGTATGCACCAGGAAGCTGTGTTGCAGATAGGTGTTAAGAGGCCATGCCCCTTTTTACACCTCTCTGCAAAGCAGCTCCCGGCGCATACTGGAGGTACCTGGAGGTGGGCTAGTTGGCCCCCAGGGACCCTCAGGATTGAAGGGGACTTAATTCTGCAATTTCCAATGTGCCAGGTGGTGCATTTGCACACTTGGTATGTCAGGCCCCGCCCCCTCCTTGCACCACTGTGCAAATGAGCCCCCTGGCACGTTGTAAATTGGGGATTAATTCCCCTTGAGTCCTGAGGGTCCCTGAGGGCCAACTAGCCCACCACATAACTCCAGTAAGCGTCCCAGAGCTGAATTGCAGAGAGGTGTAAAAAGGGGCATGGCCTCTGAACACCTCTCTGCAACGCAGCTCCCTGGCGCATACTGGAGGAACCTGGTGGGCTAGTTGGTGCCCCAGGACCCTCAATATTCAGGGGGAATTAATTCCCCAACTTACAACGCGCCAGGGGGCCTGTTTGCTGAGTGCTGCAGGGAGGGGGCAGGGCCTAGCCACAAAGGCGGTTTAAAAAAAAAAAATTAAGAAGGGGGGCTCTGTGGCCCCCCTCTTGCCTTTTTTGGGCCCTGCAGACCCCATCCCTCAGGACCTGGCCCCCATTTTTTTAAAATGTAAATGGGAGGGGGGCCGCGTGGGCCCCCCTCCCATGTATTCCGGCCCGGGGACCCCATCCCTCAGGGCATGGCCACATATATTTTTTTTATCGGAAGGGGGCTGCATTGCCCCCCTCCTGTGGCCTCTATTGGCCCCGGGGACCCCATCCCCCAGGGCCTGGCCATCCTTTTATATTTTCTCGGCCCCCCTCCTCAGGCCAAATATTGCCCCGGGGACCCCATCCCCCGGTGCCTGGCTTCTCCGTTTAAAAAAAAAAAATTATATACACAGGGAAGGGGGCTGAGGGGGGCTGCTTGGCCCCCCTCCCGGGCCACTTCTGACTCCGGAGACCCCATCTCCTGGGGCCTGGCCTCTTCGTTGGGGACTGTGGGGGGAGCCCCAATGCTCCCACGGTCCATGTCGGCTCCCCGCATCCTGCGGGAGCCGGCATTTCTTTTCCACGTGGGGAGCTGCTAACATGCGGCTCCCCTTGTGGAAAAGCAATGTGGTTTGAATTTTGTAAGCGAGAGCAGGAAACCTCCTCTCGCTGACAAAATCCAAACCACAGTTTGCTGTGACAGGGCGGGAGCCGCACAGCTCCCGCCCTGCCATAGCACACAGCAGTTTCACTGCAGGAGACGGCCCTAGAAGCTTTTTCAATATTATATACAAGCCATAATTGCTGCTTATTTATCTTATGCAACTAACAACCATTGACAAAGCAAATAGTCCTGACTTGTTGTAGGTATGATGTTACTTGTTGCATCATATATCTGAAAGCAATGACAGAAACACAAAATACCAGTCAGGCGGCACACTATGCTAAGCACAGATTTTTAGCTTAGGCATTTTTAAGCCACACCATTGATTCTGTAGGCCACGCCCCTTTGAGAAACCACCAGTTTTTTCATCCCACTTAAAGTCCTGAGTGAGTCAATGCCCCCCTTAACCCCGGTAATGTCATACATACTGCGCCTGGCACTGGCAGGAATGTATTGGCCATGATGTTTGGACACAATGACACAGCAAGGATTCGACTGACTCTAATAAAAGTAGCATGAATGGGCCCAGTCGGGTCCTTCGGTGAGCCAGTAGAAGACACCCATAACTGGGGTGCAATCCACCCTTCATATCTTGAACCCTGAACTTTTTACACCCCACAGTGAAATTCCATTGTGTTTGTGTGTACTAAAGTCAGTATGGGTAGTGTATAGGTGTCTGTACATCCTTATACTTATGCTGGTGTCAGTAGTGTAGGATGCTTGCAAAGTGGCCCTAGTGGGACCAACGAAAAGGGTCAAACTATACCCCGGTGGGGAAGGAAAAGACACCCATAATTGGCATACAAAGAGCCTCTGAAGTACCTAGAACCTACTGCCACTCTACCTGCTGCTCGCCCACACATTTGGCAACTAATTTTAGTAAGCTATCCAATATATCCTGAATACCGTTCCGTACTTCAGTTATTTCAGAATTACAACGCTCCACTTCTTATGACGTAAACCGCATGTGACTAGGTCATGGGAAAAGCCTCTTTAAATCCTGTTATGGGCACTGAATCTTCTGCCCTCAACACTGGCTGAATAAATCTATGCAGAAGTTGTTGATTGTTATCGCTCGAGGTGAAAGCATTGATTCAAGTAAGCAGCCCCATACAGTACTTTATACTAAACAGTCAGTAAAAGGATCGGGAGTAGCAGCAACGGCATCAGGTGGTTAATCAGTGTATGAAGCATCTGACCCCAAACGGATATTGCCTCAGAAGCCACTGTGGGCGCCATGTGCCTCTCCATTATCAGGACCATGGTAGAGAAACCAGGACATCTCTAAAATCAATAATGCATAGTAACCGATCCATACAACTCAACACTTTCTAAATTCAGAACGAAAACTTGTAACATAAAATTAGTTTTTTTCCCAAGTTTGAATAGTCACTGATATCTGAAGAAATTAGAATCTGACTTGAATGTAGTACTAAAGCACAGGGAAGCGCAGGAGGCCTATAGGACAGGTGGGGCATTAGGTGATCCTCTGAGTCCCCTGCCGCACTCCCCCAAAAAAACAGATTCTACTCGTCCCTCGTTCTGTAATGTACCATGTGGCGTTTCTAGAGCGGTTACAGTTGCATGGTCGATAGGGGACCGAAAGCAATGCTGGCAAAAAAAAACACGCTTAAACTAACCCTGCCTCTGTTCTTTTCTCTCTATTTGTCTCCCCCCCCCAGTAACAACTCATGTGCCACCTCCAAATTACATGGGAAAGGGAGAAAAGGCCAGCGGCGCCAGCAGTTGACCTTGCCCTAAAACCGGTCTCCAAAGCTCCAGCACACTGGGAAATGCCCACAAAACCACGAACAGTAAGGATCAAAGCTGATGGGGCATTTCCCCCTACCCCTGGTCTATTTGTCCTTCTCACCTGCATTATCGGTGACACAAGCTTATTATAGTTTCTACTGGCGCATCGACAATCATGCTACTTTATATACATAGACAGATCACTATTTTGCATGTGTGCCCAAAGCCCTTCTCTCCAGGGTACTCACCAGCTGTTCCCTGAGGGCACTTAGAGTGTACTTCAGCCACAGTTCCTCGCTGCTGCCTCCCGGTTGGACTGGGGCTCCCATGGCCGGGTCCATTGCTAGTGCCCGGGTCACCTGCGCTTGCTGCCGGCTTCGAAGCAGGTGCAATTCCCGCAGACCAGTCAAAGCAGCTGGCAGCCTCTCCCCTTCGCGTTCCCAGTCCAATCCTCCTCGGCTCGCGAGGCACCCCGGCTACATGTTCGCCTCTAACTGCGGCCCCAAGGCATTGAAGGCTCCTCCAGTGGGGGCAGGGGTGAGGAGAGGCAGCACAGAGGAGAGCAGACAAGGGTAAATGACACAAGAAGGACAAGGCTACAGGAAGGGTGAAGAGAGCACAATGAAAAAGACAGAAGGCACCAGATGGCACTGGGGATGGCAACACAAGGAGAGAGAAATAAAGTAAGATCGGAGGAGGGCACCGGCTCTCAGGAAAGGGCAGAAAGACTCAGGCTCTATAGGTATCGGATAATGGCTGCGCTCAGGGTTTCAGGGCAGGAGCTAGCAGGCAGTGACCTGTTTTGTGAGATACGCTCTGCCCCTGCAGCGTGACTCGCCCAAAGTTAATCTCGGGCCAGCAATACCTGTGTTTATGCAGTGCCCTGCCTGCTCACGCCATCTCTCCATCCCTTCCGACTGCTCTCCTAATCCACACCTAGGGCCAGAGATTAACGCTCCCTGCAGGCCTGAGCTGTGGGGGGTATTCTCATTCACTCAGGAATGTTTAGATTGAATGCAGGCTCAGTCTTGATATGTTTGGTGTCTCTAGCCCGTGGGGCCAGAAGCCGTAAGGGTTGGGAGGCAACCACTCTAACACTTTTGGGGTGCATACAATTCCAGGTGACCTTTAGCTCCCGGAACTCGCCAGATGCGAACTGAGTTCATAAAAATTTACATTTGTTTGGATTTGTTTATTTTGGAAAGTTTTATATAAGAGAGAAGGACGCCCAAGACAAGAGAGCACCAGATTTACACAGATTTACCTTTTTGTAGATTCTTGAATTTCCAGGCGTGCTCCTGTATGTGTGGCCCCCCCACACATTTTTTCAGTGCCCCCGGGACCTGGCCCACCCGGGGGCTTCAATACAACGAAGCGCGGGAGCCCGCGCTTCGTTTAGTTTTTTATTTTCTCAGCCTTATTTGCGCACCCAGCGCTAATTCGACCGATTTTCTTTTTTTTTTAAATGCTTTTTTGGGCACTGGGTGTCCTTGTAGGACCCCATGAGCAGGCCTAGGGGGTCAGGGTGTTTCTACTCTGCCCCCTTTTCTTGTTTTTCACGTTTGTTTTTCTCTTTTCTTGTGACTCGGTTCTACCGAGTCACAAGATGGCTGCCAACACTTCCTGGTTTGGAGTGTTGGCAGCCAATTACAATGAAGCTCGTGGACGGGAGGATCCACGGATCCACTGCACCTCTAGATATCAAAACTTTTATTTTTTGATTTTTTCAGCAACTACAGAAAGGATTTACACCATTTTAAAAAAAAGAGCGCTTTCTGAAGCAAGCACTACCTCTTTGCCAAATTTGGTGTAATTCCATTCAGCAGTTCGAGCTGTAGCCGTGTCTAAAGTTTCCTATGGAAAATTCATTTTCTGAACACTTTATTTTTTATTTTTCAGGAACTACTGAACAGATTTACACCATTTAACAAAAAAGGGCTCTTTCTGAACCAAGGGCTACATTTTTGCCAAATTTGGTGTAATTCCGTTCAGCAGTTCGGGCTGTAGCCGTGTCTAATATTTCCTATGTTAAATAACATGGAGAAAACACTTTTTGGGATCCCCCTTTTTTCTCGCCCCCCCCCCTTGGCGAATCACCCCGAAACTTTCAGTATAGAAGCTGACCGGAGCGGGTCACTAGTTTTGAAAATTTCGTGAAGATTCGTCAACCGGCACCAAAGTTATTGGGAAAAGAAAAAACGTTTTCCTATGGAAACTAGGTCCTAACTATAACTACCTACTGGTGGGACATTATAGTTAGGCTGACATTTCACTTATACAAAACCAGAGGAATTCAGCAGTTATAGTTACGTGAGCTAACTATAACTTATGCCACCGCAATGCACTGCTTATGATCTCACATATTACATCACTTATGACATGATCAGTGATATCACTGATGACATCTCAAATGACTTCCCTGATGATAAATTAAATGGCATCATCCAGTGATTGTGAGCGTTCTCCAAAAGTTACTCAGTGTTAAACATATATACTAAGATAAGTTGCTTTGGGAGTGCCTGTATGGGTGAGTGAGTGGCTGTGTATGTGATGTAAAAAAGAGTGAGTGGGTATGTGAGAGACTACATACATGAGTGAATGGGTGTGTCAGTGGATGTATGAGTAAGTGAGTGGCTGTGTGAGTATCTGTAAGGGTGAGAGAGTGGGTGTGTAAGTGGCTGTAATGGTGAATGGGAAGGTGAATGAGTGGCTGAATACATGACTGAGGAGGTACATAAGTGTATTTGATACATTGAAGAACCATCATTGAATGATGTTATAAGCCACCAATTCGTACTGTCTTACCTTGTATATACTTCACTGTCTTTATTTTTGTGTGTATTGTTTTTATACATTGTGATGCTATTCCCTCTCTGTGTGATTTTTCAGACTTCTACATGTTGAGTAATTTCAGGGTACTTACAGTCATGCAACACTGTCAACATACATCCCGGGTCTGGAATTGATGTGTATTCTTCTGTTTCTTGTGCTGTTACTGTATTTAATAAGTCTATTTATACAGAACCTTAGAAATCATGTGCTTTGCAGCTATTTAACAAATGTTTTGTATTAATAAAATAAATTTCTTATAGTCACTAGTGGCACATTGAGTCAATTGCTATCACCTTAGATGTATGGTCTGATATTCTCTTGAGACCAATTAGTTGCCTGGGGATCTTTTTCAATAACAATTGCATTTTCCTTCTTGTCCTAGGAACAATTATTAGTAGCAGGGGGTCCTTATATTTACATTGTGAATATGCATATTAGTCAGTAAGTAGGTTCATGAGTGTCTTTATATGTGAGTTAGTGGTTGTGTTAGTGACTGTATGGGTGAGGAGATCTATGATTGGTTCCATGAATTAGTGAGTAGATGTATGAGTGTTTGTATGGGTTTGTGCATGGGATGTGTGGGAGTGGGTGTATCAGATATTGTATGGTAGTATAAGTGGGTGTCTCAGTGGTCCGGTAGATTATGTCATCAGTGATTTCATTTGAGATATCATTTGAAATGTTATCACTGATGTCACTAACCATGTCATAAGTATGTAAATATGTGAGGTCATAAGCAGTGCATTGCGGGGGCATACGTTATAGTTATCTCAGTTAACTATAATGCTGAATTTCTCTGGATTTGTATGAGTAAAATGTCAGCCTAACTATCACGCCCCTGTAACCTTTGGTTTTCATTGATTTTCCAAGGTTTGTTTTACATTCTATTTGCTAATTATAATATCCCTTTAACCTTTCTTTATTTAGTGAATTACTACAGGGTTTTTTGGATTTCCTAACTGTAACTTGGAAGTGTTGAGAGTGACTGGCTGCATTTGTGTCTTAGTGGGTGTGTTAGTGAGGATGTGAGTGTTTGAATTTATGTATAAGTGGGTGTTTGTATATTTGCATGGGGGTTGGTGTGGCTGTATGTCTCACAATGGGTGTGTTACTTGGTATGTGAGAGTCTGAGATGGGCTATGAGTGGATATGCAAGTCTTTGAGTTTGTGTGTGGGTGCATGAGTGCTTCTGAGTGAGTAGTGACTAACTTTGTGACTTTGTGAGTGGGTGGATGAGTTTATTAGTGTGTCTCAGGTTGGGTGGATGCAAGTCTAAGTGGGTCTGTACCTGGGTAAATAAGTCTCTAAGTGTTGTCTATGACAGAGTTCATCTGTGTGTGAGTGGGCCTGTGAGTGGTTGTGTAAGTCTCTGAGTGCATCTGAGAATGGGTGCATCAGTCTCTGAATGGATGTATGAGTGAATTCATAAGTGTAAATGGGTTTGTAATGAGATGTTTTAGAATGTCACTCAATACCTTTGCAAAATACAATTTAATGTAAGTTGTATAGTAAGATTGTAGTTAAATGTATTGGTTTTAAAAAATAAATAGGAGACGCACACCCACCGTGATCCATCGTGCAGCGTATCTGACTCCTGAGTGGTTTAAGTAGTATTAATACACATATATATATAGCAAGTTCTATAGTTTAATTTTAGGTTAGAGGTTTACTAACACATGAAAAAATAGTAGCGAAAAACATTTTCATGGTTGTCGTACTCGATTTTACAGAGTTGTGATGTGCTTGCGCATTGTTGTGGCACGTATTTCTAGAGTCGCACTGAGGATGCGACTCTCGCGATTTATTTACAATGGTGAAATATGTATTTAAACACTTTTTTAGTTTACTTTGAGGAATGAGGTATACTAATATTAAAAAGATAATAGTATAACTTTTTTGAAGATTTACTAAAAATTAAATTTTAATACATTTTACAGAGTCACGATCCAGGCACGATGGAACCACGATGGGGTTGCATATTCCATGTGACACAGAAATATTGATAGGTTAAACACCTTTCCATCATCAAGAGATAGACCTTTTCCTCTTCATTTGGGTGTGGCTCTCAGTTTTCACAGTTTTTCAGGCAGCTTGCATTTTGAAGTTCACTTGTTTTTTTTTAACGATTTTCTTTGTATTAATCATGGCATTTGCAGCAGACTTTCTGGAGGAAGAAAAAGAAAATTTGCAGGAGGAAGAGGAAGAACGACCAAGAAAGAGGAAAGAAAGTGTGGTGTGGGAATTCTTTTTAATTCCAGAGGGGCAGAAGAAAGACAAAGAGCAGAAAGTGACATTTACCATCTGTCAGATAGTGGCAGCGATAAAAAGTACTCATGTGGTAAATCTTCCATATACAAACATCTTCGTACTATTCATAGTACCCGGCTCACAAGAGCAGAAATGAGAGACTGAAGGAGCAGCAAGGAATATCTGGTGCTACTCAAAATGAGTGCTGTTAGGTATATGAGTTGAAACGTGAGTAGCAGATTGGATGTATAACTGGATGTATAACTGGGCATGTGGGTTTGTAAGTGCAGTTATCAGATACTCAAATTTGAAACTATAGGTGTTAGATTTGAGCAGATAGCTCACTGTCTATAGTCTACCTACTGTCTTCTTTATGGGTTATTTATATGTAAGAGAAGAGGACTTTAAGTCTTTTGAAGCACTTTTTAAAGTCAATTTCAGCTTCTGGTAAAGGTGCAGACAAAGGTTCTACAGCAGCAGGCCAGACATGTTAGAAGGGGCAGTTCTGTACATGGATGAGTTGTTAGTGCCTCAAGCGATATCTGAATGAGTGTCTCATTCCGTATTTGGTTGTGCTTGCACATTTAAGGAAGTATGTTGCTATATGATTATCTCTCTTAGTTTTTCTACGACTCTGTGAATGTGTATCTAAGGGGCAATATACATTGCTTAGTAACTGTGTTAGTGACTTTTGGGGTATGCAACTTGGTAACGTAGAGCAGTGCCCAGTAGGCCTAGCAATATATGATCTATCTCTATATTTGAGTGAATACTTTAGTGCTATTGAGAGTGTGTGACTGGGTATATTAGTGGCTTTATTGTTTTGTAAATAAGTTTGTGAGTTGCAATGTGACTGTCAGGCTGCATGTATAACTGAGCATAGGGGTCTGTAAGTACCGATGTCATTCACTAAAACTTGAATGTATATTGTTAGCTTTGAGCACATAGCTCATGACGTATGGCCTCCCTACTGCCTAGCTTATAAGTCATTTATTTGTAATAGAAGAAAAGTTTAAGGCTTGGAAAGCACTCTCAAAACTCAATTTGGCCTATAAGTAAACTTGTAGCTGCAGGTTCTGCAAAAGGAGATCTGACACATAGGACAAGTACTGTCTAACTGCAGTTGTCAGTGACTCAATTTTGACAGTATGTGGCTAGGTTTTGAACACATAGCTGACTGCCTATTTCCTACCTACTGCTTCCCTTAGGGGTGAATTACATGTAATAGGATAGGGGTTTAAGGCTTGTGAAGCATTGTTGAAAGTCAATTTGGCCTACTGCTAAAGCTGCACACAAAGGTTTTGCAGAAGCAGGCGTGGCATATGTTTGAAGTGGCAGTTGTCTATATAGGTGCTTCATTAGTGTTAGTGACCCAGTAGATATTTGAAGGAGTCTCGGTCCCTATTTGAGTGTGTCTTTTGATATTTAAAGAACTATGTTGCTATTTGACTACCTCTCTTAGTGTCTCTATTCTCTCTAAACGTCTAAGTGGCTGCATATTTTGCTTACTGGCTAAGTTAGTGAATACTGGCATACGCAACTGTGTGTGCAGAGTTGTCTCCAATGGATCATATAATGTATCTCTATATCTGAGCGAATGTTTAGAGAGTATTATGAGTGTTTAACTGGGTGTATTAGTTGGTCTATTTGTTTGCACATACGTATGTGAGTTGCAATGTGAGTATCAGACTGGATGTATAACTGGGTACGGGGGTCTCTAAGTGCAGTTTTCAGTGACTGAAATATAAAACTATAAGTGTTGGTTTTTGAGTGAATAGGTCGCTGCCTATGGCTTACCTATTGCCTTCCTTGGGTGTGAGTTATATGTAATAGAAGGGAGCCTGTAACTGAGGAGAAAGGAGAGAGCGGGTAGGACCATAAACCCCAGCAATATACGTGGCTGCCGTACAGCATCACATCTGCTGCTGTGCACCCAGAGGCATGTATTTTTACTGGCTCGGGCCCCCACAGCATGAGAGCCCACAACTGAGGAGAAAGGAGAGAGGGGACAGGACCACAAGCCCCAGCACTAACCGTGGCTGGGCCCGCCACACCACGTTTGCTGCTGTGGGCCCAGAGGTGCATTTTTTACTGACTCAGGCATGTCTACACCCATCAGAGCCCGGAAGAGGCTGGACTGGGCCACCATTCTAACACCTAGCTTTTGGACCACAAGGTACTGATATCTGAAATACATTTAAAATCTACGTATTAGCGACTAAGCAAAGTATACTAACTCTAAGACTTTCCTATTGGTCCACAGTTGTCTGTAAGATTTCTATTGTGACAGTCCTTTCCTAAATGAAATGGCTAAAGGAAGGCGGTGGAGGGAGGGGGTGGATCTGGCTAAGAGGAAGCTAAGAAAGCCTTTTGGTTGAATGCAAGAGTATTTTAGATGTATCAGGTGCTGAGGTGGGTGCAAGCTGTTCCAATAGTTCCTCTAATCCATCAAACCATGGTAGTACCCAAATTATCATAAAGATGTTTTCGAGGCCAATTTGTAAAGAGGATCTTGCACCTACTACAAAACGGCTAAACACTCACTTAGAAACAGTAGTCGCAATTCATCTGGACAAATATCCAGATATACATCTCAATAAAACTGTAGACTCGACTATTGTATGTATTAATCGCTTCACCACTTTGCAGAGCACCATTAAAACAAAAGAAAGTTGCATTGAGAAGTGCTCCTCAACTCGTGTCAATAGCATCACAGCCCCTATTCCTAGTGTCCTCGACTGTGTCAACAAGTTAAAAGCTGAGGTAACCGCCCTGAAATCCACGATTGGTGATCTCATGGGGATGCTGGAAGAATAATTGGCCCTATATAAACTGACATCTTCTCGCCTCGAGGCTCAGGCCAACCTTCTAATCGACCTGCTATAAGCAAAAACCATGACACATCTGGGGGTAACAGGTAGGCCGCTCCGCATTTTACATCAAACCAAAAGGCTGCATTGAAGGGTAGAAGCACAACACAAAGAATCAGGGAAAAGATCTTTCTACCTAGCATAGACTGGGGTGAGCCGGAAGGGCGGCCGGAGTTCTTTATCAGGCCTAGGAAGGTCGGGATGATGAGTCTTTGATTGATACATGTACAGAGCAAAGACCTTTTCTTGCTTGGCACTCAACGACTGATAATACCTTCAACGTGTTCATGACTAATGTCCAAAAAGTTTCCCCACAAAGAAGGCTTGAGGGTGAAAAATCCCTGAAAAATAAGGTGAACCATTGGATAAGGCATGTAAAAGGTTGTAGGTCCCTAATTAGGGAAGATATTGTCAGGGTTAGAAGGCATGAGATTCCACATTCCCTTACTGATTGCCTAGATCTGATACTGGCTAATGAAAGATTAGCTGAGAATCTAATAGCCTTAGATTACAGAGCTAGCTCACTAACACCTTCTGCTATACAGTTTAGATACAGCCCATTACCTGCAGACCATCTGCAGATGGGCCCTTGCCATAAGAAGGGACTGTCATCTGATTCACCATTGAGGGAGTCTTGATTCCCGTAGGCAGGAGCAAGGTGGGAGTGGCAGAACAGGCCCAACGCTGAGAGGCGATCTCCTGGAGAGCCGTGGGACATCGCCATACTGTACTGGAGGACACCGCCGCTGCACGGCGACAGCTTAGAGGTGACCTGGAGGTGATGGAAGATCCCGCGTCGGAAGGAGAAACCAACGAGGTGAGGAGAAGCGGAGTACTAGAGGAGGGGGACAATCACCTGCCACTGAAGTGTGGAGAGCCCGGTAGTCAAACTGACTGAGAAGGAGACAAAAGGCAGCGAGCCCTGGAGAATGGGGAGAGGCGGTAGCTGGATTTCAGAGGCCTGCCAACACACAGAAGGAGGCCGCAAAAGTGGGGAGAGAGGAGCTTGCCAGATTTAGGTGGAGACCTCGAGTGGAGAATCTGGCTGAATTGAAACAGGGAGGGGATAGGAACAATACAATCTCCTGTGCAATGCCCCATGGGTCGTTACAGGCTGGCAATATTGAGAGGCGCTATCACAAGCTTTGGGGCAATCTTGAGGTGCTACAGACAGGTGCGGGGTGCCGACCCGGGGCTTCCTGACCTCAAAATGGCATCTGTCACTGACCTTCACCATGATCTCTAGGCAGCACTGAACAGAGGGCCTCCATAGAACAAACATACACTGGTGACCATAAAACAACAGCAAATGCTGAGTCCTTGTCCCGGGGACCATCGCTCTAAAGTCATGCATGCCTGATTTAGAGTTCGTCAATTGGAGGCCACTACTAAGACAGACAGTACTAAGATGGCTGCCAAGCTGGAGCTGCTCAAGGAAGCTCCCATGGCCGGGATCATTAACAATTAAATATCCCACCGATACCCTGCCATCCACCAACTTTTGTAACCAGCAATGCTGCTAGGAAGGAACATAAATCGCTCTCTCACAAGCAATTCTTAGATCTATTTGGATGCAGCAGGAGCTCCCTTGATGACCAACTCGTCCCCCCAGGGACTATAAATCCCTGCCTATGATGACTGCCTCGGCACAGGAAGCATTGCTATTTCAGAGCATATTACCCTACAATAAGTCTGGGCTTCCCTGTAACTCCGGGATGGGTGCTACCAATTTGATCTATAACAATGCCTCCCAGACTGAAACCTTCAGCATGGTACACACCTCAGAGCCGGATCAACAGGGCGCATGCCTGGTGTAACTTTGATGGAACTTTCGATGGACTTTTGACGATGCCCCCTGGGCCGATACCAAACTGTTTGTACTTACCTCGGTGCAGGAGCAACCCTGGACGATGCCCTGTGGAGCTGTTATATGCAGCTATAGAGATGTCTGGCCCTGGTTTCACCCCCTCGGCCATCACCTACCCAGCCGGTCATCTGAGATTGTTTTTTCTCGTTTCCCCATTGTGTTTCCTTCCCTCCCCCTCCTCCTCCCTCCTCCCACCATGATTCTTTGATTTAATTGATGTAACTATGTAACCTGTAACTCGCTGATCCTCTGAAACCTTGAACATTTTACACACCACGGAGCCAGATCAACAGGGCCCTCAACCAATGGAACTTTGATGGAACTTCCAATGGACCTTTGACAATGCCCCCTGGGCGGATACCAATACTGTTTGTACTCACCTCATGGCACGAGCAACCTTGGCCGATGACAGGTGGAGCTGCCATATGCAGCTATGTAGGAGTCTGGCCCTGGTTTCACCCCCTCGGCCATCACCTTCCCAGCCAGTCACCTGACATTGTTTTCCTTGTTTCCCCGTTGTTTCCTTCCCTCCCCCTTCTCCTCCCTCCGTGATTCTTTGATTTAATTGATGTAACTATGTAACCTGTAACTCGCTGATCCTCTTGTAAAGCGCTCTGATACCTCCAGGTCTAGCCAGCGCTATATAAAACTTTTCAAATAAATAAATAAAATAAACCAATGCGATCCCAAGCCCATATAACCAATCAAGCGAGGAAGCCTCCACATTGTTCTCTATGATCTACTGGAATGTGGCTGGTATTAAGAGCAAGCTATCGCTCCCGCACTTGAATGAGCTGATAGAGAACTTTGATGTATGCCTATTTCAAGAGACCTGGAGTATTACTCAAGTATTTAAGACAGGCAGTGCTCATTTTTTTGTATCAGCAATCAAAAACAAAATTGGTCATCCTGCGGGGAGTTTATTAATATGGGTCAAGCTAGGCCTATGTAATAACATAATACAACTACAGGTGAACGACCCAGATATTATGGGAATCCCCCTTAAGGGATGCATGTCTACTTATAGGGGTGGGCGGAATTTGCAAAGTCGCGCTCCGCAGAGCTCTGCGAAATGGTAAAAAATCTCCACGAGCAAGCAAAAGTTTAGTGAAGACGTAGAATTGCTTTTTCTGCTCATTCGCGATGCTTTTTTCCTGTTCGCGAACGCTGCTTGCGTGCTTGAGGAGAAATATCTTGCGAACACGCATTTTGAGAGTGCAAACAAGCAAAAAATTACATGGATTACGTGGATCGCGGAATTTTTGGCAATTCCGCATTCTACGCGGAACGCGAAATTCCCCAAATTCCGCAAATTCTGTGAGCGGAGCGGAATTTACCGCCCAGGCCTATCTACTTCTATTGACATTTACAACGTTTATGTAAGAGGGACCAAAGGAGGTAGACCTTCGTTGGCCATTACAACTTTGAAGGATTTATGGAGGAAGAGAAATCCCTACCCCTCCCTAATAATAGAAGGGGATTTTAACACAACCTTTGAACCACTAAATGAGGACAAGAGTCTTGAAGCTTTAGCGGAAGAGATGAAGTGGTTTGTCTCTCCCCTGGATCTGGCACCGGTTAAAAGGTGGACTCAAATAGTACTACAAATTAAAGCTGTGACCCTGGATTTTGGTCTTAGGGCAGCTAACTGCAGGTCCAACTCAAATAAATCTGGGGTTAATACCTTCAATAGATTTTGATGCCAAAGTCGTATTGACTATCTCTTACTTGACCTGAGGCTATAGTGTATGATAAAAGATATGGTGGTTGATGAAACAATAGACAGCAATCACAATCCACTTTGCCTATCAATGCTATCACTGCAGGGAACCACAACAGTTCTTCCAAAGGCCCAGGGGCTGACAACTAAGGAAGTTTGTCTTACTAATGATAGGCGTTGTCTTAAATGGTACAAGCTTGCCACTGACCAGGACAAATTAATCGGGGGAGGATAAGAAGTTGAGGCCGTGTTGTCGGAAAATTGCTTCGAGGGGGGGGCATGTCGATGTTAAAGAGGGTGGGGCTCAGGGATGAACCTTGGGGGACTCCAGAGGTGGTTTTCGTGGGGTCGGAGAAGAAGGGTGGGAGTCTGATCCTTTGGCTTCTTCCAGTGAGTAATTGTCGGATCCAGTCCGGGGCTGTTCCTTGTATGCCTGCATCGTGTAGTCTGACGATTAGTGTGTGGTGGGAGATGGTGTCAAAGGCTGCGGAATGGCCTTGGTCCAGGAGGGTGCAGATGTCATCTGTGGCAGGGAGTAGGGCGGTCTCTGTGCTGTGGTTGCTTTGGAATCCCGATTGGGACGGGTCGAGGACGGGTCGAGGACGGCATTCTCTTCAATGAATCGTGTCAGCTTCCTGTCGCCTGTTTTCTCTACAACTTTGGCTGCGAAGGGGAGGAGCGAGATAGTCCGATAGTTCTTGAGGTCGGTGGGGTCAGCTGTGGGCTTCTTGAGCAGAGGTCTGACTTCTGCATGCTTCCAGTCATCTGGGAAGGTGCCTGTTTTAAAGGTGGTATTGATGGTGCGTTGTAGTTCGGGTGCGATGGCGGCCGCGGCTCTGTGGTAGATGTGAGGGGGCAGGGGTTGGAGGGGGCCCCTGAGTGGATGCTGTTCATAGTCAAGGCGGTGTCTTCGGCCGTGATCGGTGTCCAGTTGGAATTGGTGGAGGGCCTGGGGTTTCTGGGGGCGGGGGTGTCATCTGTGGTGCCTGGTGGATGGTCGATGAGGGGAACAACCTTTACAACGCAACTGTTACAACGCACTACACTTACAACGCATTTTTTACAACGCATAATCCATTACAACGCACTACACTTACAACGCATGACACTACAACACATTTTTAAAAAATACCTTTACAACGCATACCATTACAACGCCTACCATTACAACGCATAATATTACACTACACTATCCAACACTTACCCTACTGTTGCACCCCCTGGAGTTAGAATAGTAATTTTTACCCCTATACTATCCAACACTTACCCTACTGTTGCACCCCCTGGAGTTAGAATAGCAATTTTTACCCCTATACTATCCAACACTTACCCTACTCTTGCACCCCCTGGAGTTAGAATAGTAATTTTTACCCCTATACTATCCAACACTTACCCTACTGTTGCACCCCCTGGAGTTAGAATAGTAATTTTTACCCCTATACTATCCAACACTTACCCTACTGTTGCACCCCCTGGAGTTAGAATAGTAATTTTTACCCCTATACTATCCAACACTTACCCTACTGTTGCACCCCCTGGAGTTAGAATAGTAATTTTTACCCCTATACTATCCAACACTTACCCTACTGTTGCACCCCCTGGAGTTAGAATAGTAATTTTTACCCCTATACTATCCAACACTTACCCTACTGTTGCACCCCCTGGAGTTAGAATAGTAATTTTTACCCCTATACTATCCAACACTTACCCTACTGTTGCACCCCCTGGAGTTAGAATAGCAATTTTTACCCCTATACTATCCAACACTTACCCTACTGTTGCACCCTCTGGAGTTAGAATAGCAATTTTTACCCCTATACTATCCAACACTTACCCTACTGTTGCACCCCCTGGAGTTAGAATAGCAATTTTTACCCCTATACTATCCAACACTTACCCTACTGTTGCACCCCCTGGAGTTAGAAAAGTAATTTTTACCCCTATACTATCTAATACTTACCTTAAATGCAATTAAATATTATGTGTTGTAATGGTATGCGTTGTAATGGTAGTTTTTAAAAATGCGTTGTAGTGTCATGCGTTGTAAGTGTAGTGCGTTGTAATGGATTATGCGTTGTAAAAAATGCGTTGTAAGTGCATGCGTTGTAAAAGTGTGCGTTGTAACGTCATACATCCGGTCGATGATGTTGTGGGACAGGTTTTTGATCTTGAGGTGGAAATAGGTTCCAAGCTTGTCGCAGAGGTCTTGGGATGGGGTGATGTCCAGATGTTATATTAAGTCCTTCATGATAGATAATAGTCATTGTTGTGTAAGTTCTTCCAGAAATCGATATTTGACATATTTAAAGTTTGTAATTATGCCTGCCAATTTAGATCTATTTGCCCTCTATCGTTGCAGCATTAATATATGGTATTTTCCACTTCTTTGTATTTGCTTAGACATAACGTCTGTTCTACAATTTTGGCAGGTCATATTTTTGTTTTCTGTTTTTAATCAATCTGTCACAAACACTGTTTTGCAATCTGGTAGTGTTAAGTACATGAATAGTTCAACATCTATTTCAGTGGTAGATGTAAATGAGCAATCATCACAGTTAAGGTCCCATGTGTAAGTTAGTTCAAATAAGTCATCAATATTTACTTTTTCTTCTAAAACTGTAATATTGATCATTATACATTCTTGTGCATCTTGTTGAATGTTGAGAATAAAATTACTGATCCGCTACATGTATCCAAAAGATCTTGAATACCTGAAGCAGAATGTATTAACTCGTTCCGTGCTCATGACGGAACCACGCCGTCATGAGCCACGGTTGCCGTGTGCTCATGACGGAGTGGTTCCGTCATGCTGCGGCCGTTGGCGGCCGCGCCGCCCACGTGGCGCTAATTCCCCGCCTGTGCGGGTGATTAGCTCCGTGGGCGGAGTCATGACGGAACCACTCCGTCATGAGCACAGCCCAACCGTGGCTCATGACGGAGTGGCTCCGTCATGAGCACCGCGCCACCGCGCTGCCCCCCCCCCCGCACCCCCCAGCGCTGCGGCGGAATTTCCGCCGCAGCGAAGGGGTTAAAGTTCTATGGCTGATTGAACATTGGAGTAAATGATATAGTGCACAACAAAACCTTTTTTTAAACTTGTTTGTTCAATCTGATTAACAAGATGTGTTATATAAAACACCACATTGATAACCATATTTGGATAGCAGTAGATACCTGAACTGTTTTTCAACTGGAGTCCTACAATATCTCCCTCAGTTTCCACTTTTTTCTTCTTAGCGCCTTCTACCTTGTCCTCTATTCCTCTCTTTTCTTGGACATCAGTTGAGTCTTTTGCATGTTTCCATTGTGGACACTTTATCTGTTTCTAATAAATAGGGTATTGACCTAAATGAGGAGCATATAGACTTCTTAACTGATTGTATCCATTTGTATCATCAAGTTCCATCAAATACAAACCAAACAATGTTCTTACACGAGAGAATGCAATATATGCCATTCCTTCTTTAAACACACGACTACCGATGTTCCCAAAAGCTCTGGCTACACTTAAACTTTGAGATTTGTAGATGGTACTGTGTATGCTCGGGACACTGGGAACTGCTGTCATCAGATATACAAGTCATTTACATGCAAAACATGAGCAACACATTGCTCAATCTACTTTAAGCCATCAATCTGATCACATTTTACAGACAACAATGCTATCTGATCCCTGTTTCAAAAAGTAACAAAATCAATAACTTTACCCATAGCACCTTTTACTAATCCTTCCTCTACATTCAAATTACACAGCAAAACAATTTGATAGTATGTACACAAGTGTAAACACTTTTCTAAACATGCAGTCTTCAATAGAGTCTTCTCCAAAGAATCAAAATCATTGGTAGTTTTTAATTATAAGTATTGGTATGCCCTGGTGTTCCATTTTATTGATGGCTGTAATCTCCAAAATATGCTTTTCAGTTCTTCTTCATTAAAGCTGGAGCACTCTTGAAGTGTAGGCATTAAACATACTATTGATATGTCTCCTGCAATGAAATTATATATTAGTTGTGCTGGTGTGTTTTGAGACAAAACAGTTTCTTTTTTTTTTTTTTTTTTTTTTTGGAAAACCTTTATTCTTGAAAACATGGACACAGCTATTCAGCCGACATCCCGGAGGTTCGGCAGCTTTGAGAAAGCAGAACAAAGAAACGTCCACAGTGCATAGAGGAGAAGCAAAAAAGGTTCTATTTTAAATAAACACAAACTCACACAAAACCTCAGCAAGGCGAAGGACACTGAATACCACTGGTGATTGCCCCTCAGGGGAGAGCAGACCCCCCTCGTCTAACAGTCACAACACTGTGTTAAGAGGAAAAAGGGGGAAAAGCAGAGGCCCAAAAAGTCAATTAACAATCAGATACATATACAAAAGCTGGAAAGAATGTTAAGGAGAGAGCTGTTCATCGGGGGGATCCAAATCAGGGGCAAGACATATGCCCCCCCTATACTGGTTCCACCTCCCCCAAATGGCGTGCCACTTCCGGGGGCGCCCTCTAGCACAATATACTGTCTTTTCCCTTAGCATACTCCAGTCCATGTTTTCTTTCCACGCAGTCAATGTGGGGGGACCCGCAGAGCCCCACAGGCGCGCGATGTCTCGCTTAGCCACCATATTACCCAGGGTCACCCACTGGGTCTGTCCCTCATCGTGATCGGTAGGCCCCCAAACATTCAGGAGACAGCACCGCGCCTCCGGCTGCATAACAATGCCCGTCACCTCCCCCATCACCGTATGGACTCTCCTCCAGAATTCCATGATAACGCCACATTCCCAAATGATATGCATAAAGGTACCCACCATACCGCAGCCCCTCCTACATAAACCCTCCTCAGAAAATCTCATATGAACCAGCCTAGGCCCCGTAACATAGGTTCTGTGGAGTATTTTGAGCTGCACCAGCCTCAGACGCGATGGGATCGCGACCTCCTTAGGAGAGGAGACCGCAGACTGCCAATCCTCGTCATCCAGTTCGAGCCCGTCCCTAGTCCACTGGTCCCTCAGCCCCAACAGCAGGTCCGCCCGAACATTTATCAATTTCTTATATATGAGAGAAATCGTACTCTCTGGCATATGGCCGTCGAGGATCCGATCCTCCAATGGAGAAGACTCAGGCACCTTCTCACCGTCTACGAGAACTGATCGCAGGGCATGACGCACTTGAACATAGCGGAAGAACTCGGATTTCCCCAACTCATACTCCTGCTGCAGCTCTTCAAAGGACTTCACCCTCCCCTTAATCAGCAAATCTCCAACCCTGGAGATTCCAATCAAGTCCCATTTATCAAAACCTTTCGTATGCCAGAGCCTCCCCAATTTTTCAGATTCAAACAACGGGGTAGCTAGGGTGAGCCTATGCTTCCAGCCCAACGAGTCAGTCGCCAACCTCCACACGCGCACCGCCACCCCGGTGGGCCCCGTGAGGGACAAGTCCAGCGCCCGAGAGTACAACGCTCTATGATAATTACCGCCGCGCAGCAACCATCGGTCCATGGCGTAGCCGGGGCTTAGAGCCGGACCATAGAAACCATGATTAATCGCGCTCAACTGGGTGGCCCAATAATAGCGTCGAATGTCCGGAAGCGCAATACCCCCGTCGTACCACGGAAGCGTCAACTTAGCAATCGCTATGCGCGGCCTTCCATCCCACAACAACGATCGTTGGAGGCTTTCAACCTCCCGAAAGTAACTGGCCGGTACCCAATCAAGGGTATTCTGCAAGGCATAGAGGAACCGGGGGAGAGACATCATTTTAAACAAGGCGGCGCGCCCAACGAGGGAGAGCGGCAGCTTCCGCCAGCCCGCAACATCCCGCCGCAAGCGCGCCAGTGGGGGGAGCAGGTTTCTCTCATACCGCAGGGTGGAGTCAGTGGAGATAAAAATCCCCAGGTACACAAAGCCCTGCTGGGCGATCTGGATCGAACACGTTCGCGGGACAGGTGGAACCTCGCCGCTCAGAACATACAAATACGATTTACTCCAATTGATGACGAGACCCGAGTTCCTGCCAAAGGACGTCAGAACGTAACAAACCACTATAAGCGAGTTCTTGGGCGAGGCGAGATATAACAGGATGTCATCAGCATAGAGCAATATACGGTCCTCGTGCTCGGGCGACCACCTAAGTCCACGTATATCCGGATGCCAGCGTATCCACGCCGCCAGCGGCTCGAGGGCAAGGGCGAACAACAAAGGCGACAAGGGGCACCCCTGCCGAGTTCCCCTCCCAAGCTGGAACGGAGTCGACGCCCGCCCATTTACCACAACACTCGCAAGGGGACCCTCATAAAGCAACCTCACCCAGCTCAAAAAACCAGGGCCAAAGCCGAACTTGGCAAGCACAGCCCACAGATATGCCCATTCCACCGTATCAAAAGCCATCGTGGCATCGAGAGATGCCACAATAGCTGGTTCTCGGATCGTGCGCGCCCTGGCAATCACTCCATGGAGGCGCCGAAGGTTCAACGCAGTGTTACGGTGCGGGATAAAGCCGGATTGATCCGGATGGATCAAGTCTCCGAGCACCCTGACCAAGCGGCCTGCCAGAATTTTAGCCAGAATTTTCGGCTCAGCATTAAGGAGTGATATTGGCCGATAGGAGGAACACTTATCTCAGGGTTTACCCTCCTTGTGTATTACAACAATCGTCGCCAGTCTCTGGTCCAACGGAAGGGACCCGCACCCCCGCGCCTCCACCAACATGGCGCACAGGTGAGGGGCAACCCTATCCGGGAACAGCTTATACAAGTCAATCGGCAAGCCATTAGGGCCTGAGGCCTTTCCCGAGTTCAGCGCACGGATGGCACCCGCCACCTCATCGACCGTTATGTCTCCATCGAGGTCATCCCTATCTACGTCAGAAAGGCAGGGCAGATCGATGTCCCGCAGGAGGTCAAGCGAGTCCTCGGTCGGCCTATCCGAAACTGAGGCATAAACCATACGGAAATAATCTGAAAAACACTGTACTATCCCCTCAGGGTCAACAACTACCTCTCCCCCCTCTCTCGTCAGCTCCGGCACCACTCTATTAACCCGTTCTTTTTTGTCCAGCCAAGCTAGGAGCTTCCCGGCCTTATCCCCAACATCATACAAGCGGCCCTGCTGTTCCCTACTGAGGGTCTTGGCGGCATTCGTCACCAGGTCCTTATATTCGGCTTGCTTCAGGCTCAGCTCATGCAGTGAGGCCTCTGTAACCTCCTCCTCCAGGGCCACCTCTAAAGCCGCGATCTCCTCCTCAACCTGCATAACCTCGCCATCTCTCCGCCGCTTGGCTGCCACTACCAAGGAGAGGGGCTCTCCCCATCAGCACGGTCTTAAATGCTTCCCACAACGTCACGGCCGAGTTAACGGACCCCTGGTTGTCCTTAAAAAAGTGATCAACTGTCTTCAACAGCGCACTGCGCATCTTGGGGTCACGAAAGTACCAGGGGTTAATAGGAGCAACCCTGCCCCCTCCCTCACGCCCGACATCCAGCCGGACCCACACTGGCGAATGATCCGATATGCCCCGCGCCATATGCCTGGCCTCAGATACCAATGAGGCATGCGCAGCCAGAGTGAGCAGGTAATCAATCCTAGAGAGGCTACCATGCGCCCCGGAGTGGAAGGTGTATTGGCTCTGTGTGGGGTGCCGGAGCCTCCAGCAGTCTACCAGGCCGAGTGTGTCTAGAAAGTCTGGAAGCCACTTCTGAGCCCCCCCGGTGTCCCTGGGCGGGTACCTATCCAGCAGCCCAGAGCCGACAGCATTGAAATCACCCCCCACCACTAGCATACCCTCCGGAAGGTCCAACAAGGCCCTACCCAGATCTGTAAACGTGGAGGCCTGCAGGGCAGGAGGGACATAGACTGAAACCAAAACCAAAGTTCTTCCTTCCCACCTCCCCGCCACCGCCACAAACCTCCCCCTATCATCAACAATGGTGGAGTTCACCTCAAACGGTAGTGAAGCTCTAACTAGGATGCCCACACCCCTGGATCCGGAGGAGAATCCCGAGTGAGCTATGAATTTGTAACCTTTCCTATTAAGAGCATGGCAAGTATTACCTATAAGGTGTGTCTCCTGCAGTAGGACGACATCCGGCAAAGACCGTTTCAAGAACTGCAGGACTATCCCCCGCTTAATGCGATCCCCCAAACCATTAACATTCCAGCTAAGAACATTTAAACCCCTACCCCCCATCCCCACACCACAAGAGACCCACCCCACACCCGAAGAGCCACCATGGAAAAATTCTGACAATGATTACTGCGCCTTGCAAAAACAAACCCCCCAACAACAAACCCAAAATCCCAACTATCCCCCCCACCCTGCACCCCTGCTGCAGCTCACAAAGCCCCCCCAACTTGCAGTGTGCCTGTCGCCCTACCAAAACCCAAATCTACAAAAAGTACCCTGAGGGAGGAAAGAGCTCCCATCGTCCTCCCGCAACCCTCCGTATTGTACTGCAATCAGTTCAAGTCCTCATCCGGAACCAAATCAAGTCAGTCCGGCTCCAAAGGCATCAACCCTGCCCATCCCGGCCACTGTCCCCGTCTGCGGCGGCATCCTCGCCAGTCCGTCGTCGAGGCAAAGCGTCCAGCCATTCACCGGCCATAGCAGGCGACTCAAAGAAGAAAGTTCGGTCTTCATACACCACCCGTAATCTGGCAGGGAAAAGCATGGCATACTTCAGGTCCCTCTCCCGAAGCCGTCTCTTCACCCCCAGGAAGCTCTGCCTTTGCTTTTGCACCAGCTGGGTGAAGTCAGGATAGAAACTCACCGACGCGTTCTGAAAAGGGACCGGGCCCGTCACCCGCGATGCTTGCAGGATAGCGTCCCGATCTCGGATGTGAAAGAGCCTGGCGACAATCGGTCTCGGTGGAGCTCCCACCTTGGGCCTCCCACCCGGCACTCTGTGAGCTCGCTCAACTGCGAAGAACTTCCCAAGGCCCTTAGGCTTCAGATGGTTAAGCACCAAGTCCTCCACGAGAAGGTCTACAGAAACCTCGTCCGAGGACTCCGGGACCCCGATAATGCGCACGTTGTTGCGCCTGGCCCGGCTCTCAAAGTCCTCGAGCCTACGGGCGGTGAGGTCACTCTCGGCCCGCAGCTTACGAACCTCAGTCTGAAGTTCCGAGACATCGTCAGCGAGGCCCGTGGTCTTGAGATCAAGGGTTTTTACCCGTTCATTAGTTTTGCCCAAGTCCGCGCGGATCAGGTTAACGTCCACCAAGATGGTATCCACTTTGTGCGCCAGGGCATCGAACTGTCTCCCAATCGAGGTCTGCATCCCTTCGAGCGCGCCCATGACGTCCTGCAACGAGAGCTCCGAGGCCGGGGGTGAGGCAGTCTTCTGTCCATCCAGCGACTGGCTCGATCCACCAGGCGACCCCTTCTGCTGGGCATACCGATCCATATTATTGGCTTGAGTATAGGCTCCCCGCCTGGTAGCCTTGGGTTTCAGCCGACCCACCTCTGCTTTACCCGACATGTCTGGCACCAAGCAGTCCGGTGCAAAAAGACGGCCATCTCACAGGTAGAGGGAGCAGGAGAAGTCAGATCTGCAATAGCCAGCCAGGGTAGGGCGCAGAGCGTCCAGAGGATAATAAAGCAGCCGAGAGCCCTCCCGGGCCAAGGCAGACAAAGGGCGAGAAAGTGAAAGTGAAAGGACGGGATCCTCCGTCCGACAGTTCACACCTCGCCTGGCCGCTGTTGTTCAATTAGAGGTCGGGCATCCTGCCAACGCCAGCCCCTGGCATCCCTCGGAGACAGGCCTCAATCTTCCGCCGTGCACAACTCCGGTTCCCGGTGGGCGATCCGAACTCGGGCGGCATCAATCGCCTCCATAACGAGTCATCTGCAAGATGCCGTGCATATAAAACAGGATTGAAGACAGGATAGTCGACGGAGGGCGCGTGGGTCTCGGGAGCTCAAAGCTCACGCGGCCATCTTGGTCAGGCGCTAGGCTCCTCCCACAAAACAGTTTCTTGATTTGTCGACTTTCCAGAGCTTGTTTGCTGTCTTTTGTCAAAACTCATATTCTAAAGTCCTTTAGAATATCTTAATATTTCACATCAGATGCTTGATGCATATTCTTCACTTGTTCCTTGTATTCATAGTTTAACCAAATATTTACATTGCCAAAGCTTCCCAAATAATTTCTTGTTTCATTATGTACAAGTGCCTTGAAAGCAGGTTGGCCTTTCACTGGGGTAAGTTGGAGTAGGTCACTGAAGACAATTAAATGCTTTCCACCTAACAGCACATCATACACTTTTTTAAATCTGTTGTATTCTCAAGTGTACAAAGGCAGGCACTACGTTTGAGACCATGCTAACCTCATCAATATTTAAAAGCTTGAATTTCTTTAGTACTCTTGAGAATTCAAGAGAAGCTTCTCCAGATAACTTCTGGTATTCCAGTTTATCATCAAGTTCAATAGGTAGCATAAGTAGTTGATGTAAAGTAACTCCTTTAATGTTGTGTACTTCTAATCCAGTTGGTGTTGTTTCTACAGAGGATACATTTGATTCTGTAGTTCTGTGTAGATAACTGGTGGGAATTTTAATTAGCTTGGCCACTGATGTATAATAGGATAGATTTAAACAGTGAGCATTCACATTGTTTGTTATCGTGTAGGAATTCATGCTGTATTTTGCCTTTTATTTCTATATAGATTTGTTTCTGTTCAGTGTTTAGTTGTCCTTCTAATAGTGTCCTGTCTCGCTTGTGTTATTGCAGTTTCCACCACATACATAGCTATTGCTGCTTCATTTTGAATAATAAGTTGTCCAAAACTATCTTGACTCAATGGTCCTGAACTTTGGCTACTTTTCAAACTTTCTTTAACTATTTCAGCTGCAATGGTTTCTTCTTGTTCAATCTCATAATTTAACATTAAATGTTTTCAAATAAGTAGAAAAGACTTAATGTTGTCTTTTATTGCATTGAAAGAATCTTCATAGCAGTCATAGTCTCCAAGTAATTCTGTTTCAGCACTCCAAGGCTTGTAGACTTGCTGAAGTGCTAAAATGAAAATTTCTCTCTTGTCTGGAGTTTGGCAACTGAGTTTTTTATGGTTTATTAGATGTCCTTTTGCATGTATGATCAAACATCCATCACATCCAACAACTGCGTACTTTTCTTCTTCTGTGTTTTCTGTTACATTCCTTTTATATCTGTAGTGTTGAAGTACTTCATAGAGGCACATATTTTCCAGATGTGGACTCTTTCTTGGATAGTATGTATCAAACATATTTGTTTTGACAATATCAGTACTTTCTGACTCAAACTCTGCTAAGTATTTGATTTCTGTTCCGCGGTCTGGCCAGGCCTAGACTCACCCAAGTAATTCCTCTTGACTTTGAGAACAAACTGGCCAAGCTCAACTGATTTGAGCACTCATAGAATCATGTCTCTCTATGGGAAAGCAGTTTCAACCTGAAGCTGAACAATTTCTTGCTGAAACTCTTTTCCACAGAAATCTCCTCCCACATCTCTTTCATCTCTGACTTCTCTGATTGTATATAATGTGACATAACAAGCAACAGCAATTGAGTTGTCTAAAATGAACTGTATATCCATGTTCGCATTCTACATTTTCAAAATGACTGGATTATAGGCATTATTATACTTTGAAGGTACTGTTCTTTTTAGGCTGTATGTGTTTTTGGGTGATTTCTGAATTAGTGTAACAAAAAGCTGTTTGCTCTTTCTTGTGAAATGACAGGTCATTGGAATCCAAAACAACATCTTGTATGAAATTTACCTTTGCACCTGTATTTTCAACTGCACATTTATGACTCTGAAACCACAACAATTGTTGTCTCAACGTGTTTTCACCACCATCTTTTTGATTGGTATATGTGACATAATGTTAAATGAAAGACATGTCAGCCTCATCACTATTTGTGGCACATTTTGGTGCAGCCTTTATTCATAACAGCATATATATATACACCTCTTGCCTGGTACTCTTTTTGCCCAAAAAAATCAGTTACTTCCCCAATAGGAGGATTGGTTTTGTTACAGAATAAAGAAATCATAGCTTGAAGACTCTGGTTAAAATATCTGACAACATTAGCGGGATCCAAAGAACAAAGGGACATATTTACAAGCCCCTATTGCCACTAGAACGTGACTTTTTGTGACGTTGTGGAGGTGATATGGGCTTCACCTTACTTACAAGGCAGCGTTAAGCTACTTCACGTCACTTAAAACTGCCTTGTAAAAAAGACACCCTTTTACGCTATACTTAGTGTGAAAGGGGAGGGCAATGGGTGTTGTGGTGAGCATTGCACCGCCACACCCGTTGATTTTGACGTTGCCCCATATTTACAGGGGTGGCATAAATATGGGGCAGCGCCAAATTTAAGATAAAATAAAACTGGTCTTATCCTGGTGAAACAAGGAGAAAGGCTTTATTTCTCCTTGTTTTTGCTGTTTCTATCTGTCCTGCATTGTGTAGCGGACATAGAAACAGCAAAATGCCACTGATTGTTTATGTGCAGGAAGGTGTCCCTTCCTGCACATAAACTATCTTTAAAAACAATGACGCACACATAGAAGTTACAAAATACCATTAGTGAATGTTTATGTGCAGGAAGGGACACCTTCCTGCACATAAAAATGTTTTCCCTGCAATGCAAGCACCCTTGCACAATGGTGCTAGAGTGCCTACATTGACTCTAGGCAGATTACAATTAGCACAAATCCAGGGTGAAAAGCAGGGCTGCACTGTATTGTAAATATTTGTAAATGCTAAGCATGGTTGGCTTAACTTCATGCGCCGCCACTTCATTGTGAATTTGACCCCAAAATTCCACAGCTGTCTTCACTTTATGTTTTAATTTGCTTCCCACCAGAATTGATGTAGATCATCCCATGTATACTCAGCACAACTGAGTGATAGAAACCAAGTAGATACTCCTGCGTTTATCAGCATGCATTGGAGATCCCCATGACAACGATATCACCACAATCAGATTGACTAAGCTGTAGTTTTCATCCCTTCCATGAGCTTTGTCAATGAATTCCCTTGCAGAGAGATTTTCGTGATGAAGTCCTTTCTTCAATATATGGTTAACAGCATATGAAAGTCCAGACAAGTCACTCCCAAACACAAGATGAAATATGTAGGGAATACACTGCCAAAATCTTGGATCATCCAACTATAATCTTGTTGACCAGTATTCAGATGCTGGTACGTGTACAGGGCGGTCATCGAAGTATCTACCTTCTCCAGTGTGAAACAGTTGTGGAAAACAGAGAGCTTCTAAACCTTTCTCTCATACACTCATGGGAGCTCCTTTTGCTTGATTCATTTGAAATAGTTCAATGGCATCACCGATCAGATCTTTGTAATGCAGAGGATGGATGCTATAGTGTTCATAAATGTCTTCTGATCTGGATCAATCCCTTTTTTAATCTGTCCACTTGATTGTAATCTTTCATCCTCTGCATATGTCGCATCTTCAACAACATCAACATTCTTATAATAAACAATATTTTTTACCAGATATAATGCAGTTTTTTTACTTTACTAATATCTGCTAACTCTTGCCAGATTTATTTATTCATTGCAGGCACACCATTTACTAGAATGCCAAGTGGTTCATGATCCTCTCTGTCTACACCAACAGTTGTAATATTCTGTTAAAAATCTAAAGATAAGTACACAGCTCTTCCTTTTAGGCCTTTTTGTAGGTCAGTTGGTGGCAGCTTCCATGACTTAGGCTCCATATGAACTTTGGCCTAAAATGTGTGTACACATTGTATTAGAATGGACTCATAAACATATCAATCTCTTAGTTCTTGTGGAATATATACAAATTTTAAGTTGTCATGCACTTCTTCCAGCTGGCATTTTGTTTTCTTCTAACTTATCATAGCAGTACTTACATATGACTTGTCAAGTGGACAAGTCAAACAGCTCCTCTACAAATAAACAGCAAATTGTTGCCACATGTCATTATTGTGTTTTCCCCTTTTTAAGTGCAAATCAGCATTCTGAGATTGACATTTGTAGTGATTGTGTTGACAGCAAATGCAAACAGGGCTTGGTTTCTCTGAAGAAACACTGTCGATCTTTCCGAACTCTATTTGAAAATTATCAACAGTAATACATGTGTCTTGTTGCACTAGACCTGAAGGTACCACTCCTCATTTTCCCTACACTCTTCTTCTGGACCAAAGAAACAAAACTGAACATCCTCACAAATGTCTGCTATTGTACTCTGCAAAAGAGCTCTATTAATTTCTCCTAAACATAGTGCAGGAGTTTTCACATATTAAAGTCTCCTAACTATATTTTGCATTTTAGAATGATGAACAGCTAACATTCTGAAATGCTGAAAGATGCTTTGGCACACTTTCCTTGATAGACCTCCTATCCTTGAATATCCTTTTAAATTACAATACTTACTTACTTTGCATGGATCTAATCCTTTCAAAATTGCAGTTTTCTGTTTGATATTTTTATCTGAAAATTGACGGAAAAAAGATCCGTAATATGTCTATTGATTCTGCTGCATTTCTACTTATCTGTCTACCCCTTTCCTATATTTCTTCAACTATCACTTCTTCAGCATTCCTATGACTCATCTTCTCTTTTGGAAAGGGACTATCATCTTTCTCCTCATTGCATCTACCAGTTGTTTCAGCTGAGTGCACTAATGTGTTCTCTTGAAAGTAGATTTCTTCATTAAAGGAAGGCTCAGTTCCGGAAGTATATTTCCATTCACAAGTGAAGATTTTTAGAAAACTTAACAAGCCTCTTTTTCTGGATTTTTCTCTTCATAGAGAGCACTATTTTATTAAGTGTTTTCATTCAGTTTACAAAGATAAATAGTTTTCACTTTAAGGCAAATGCTTTATCTACTACAGTTTCAATGAGTTGTTGTTGCTTATAATTTGCTGATCTTCTCTTATACTGCTTTATGTTTCTTACCAACTTTTGTATTACCCTAGTTATAACATTCTTGTTCTTATCAATTTGTACTGTTTCTGCCTTGGTGTTAGATGAGTTGTTTTTCACTTTGAACATAAGTTACTGCTTTTTGTTTCTTAGTTTTCTTAGAGTTTTCTTTTTGTTCCTATACTTTTCCACATTTTTGATTTTTCTAACTACTATTTTAAGATATTACTCAGTTCTCTTACCAGCGGATTTTTTTTCCTGCAGAACATCCTGTCCATCAATTCACTTTTTTCCAAATAGTACTGTTTTTGTGCATTTCTCCTCTGTTCATTTCTGTAATTCTTCTCTTTGAACTCAAGTGGATATCTGAAAACAAAATAGAATACACATTGTATATTATAATGATTAGAGCATTTAAAATAGTAGACATCTGATTATTTTATACCACTCTGGACAAAATACACAGCACTGCGTTGTATGATCTATCTACAGCCTACTTTACTAGTCACTTGTATGTACTTGATAAACACATCTTAGAAAGAGTTATAAATGTGAAGTCTGCCTGGCTGTAAAACTGCACACACAGGCTAGCCAGTATGAGTAGCCATGCTTAAAGGGCTACTTCCCTGGATAGGTGACTGGGTAGTGTCAGTTCTTTAGTAGATATCTGAATTGGTGGCTCAGTCCCTATGTGTGGTGTATTTCCATATGTAAGTAACTTTGTTGGCACATCACTGGCTCCCTTTGTGACTGTAAGTGTCTGTAAATGTATATGTAAAGGGCATAATGGATTGCTTGCTGGGTCTGTTACTTACTATTGGGTTAATTAAGTGAGTGTACAACCACCTCTGGTAGTGCTAGATATGTAAGAGTTGTGTTTGTGCATATGAGTGAATGTTTAGATGCTTCTTCCACTGTCTCACGGGGTGTATTAGTGGCTCTCTCCTTTTGCATGTACTTATATCAGATTCAAATCAGGGAGGGAGAGTGGATGTATAACTGAGCGTATGTACCTGTGCCTGTGAGTGTGCATGTAGCTCACTGATACTTCTAACTACATGTGTTAGCTTTTATGCACATACAAGCGTACCCTATGACCTAGCTACAGCCTGCCTTAGGGTGAGTTATATGTGGGAGAATAGCAGGTTAAGGCTTGTCAAGTGGTTTTAAATTCCCAGTCAGCCTAGCAGTAGTACCAGGCCTGAGGCATGTTTGAAGGGCTACTTCTCTGGATGGGTGACTTGTTAGTGTCAGTTATTTAGTAGATATCTAAATTGTTTTCTCAGGCCCTAAGTGGGGATGTGTTTCCAAATGTAAGTAACTTTGTTGGTACATCACTGGCTCTCTTTGTGACTGGATGTGTCTGTAAATTATTATGTTAGGGGCTAGATGAATTGCCTCCTGGGTCTGTTATTTACTATTGGGTTTTTTAGGTGAGTGAGCAACCATCTAATTTAGTGCTAGATAAATAAGAGTTTTGTATGTGCAAGTGAGTGAATGTTTAGATGCTTCTGACACTGTCTCAGGGGCTGTACTAGCTTCTCTCTCCTTTTGCATGTACTTATATCAGATTCAAATCAGGATGGGAGAGCGGATGTATAACTGAGAAAATGGGCCTGTAAGTGTGCATGTAGCTCACGTAAGCCTGTAACTACATGTGTTAGCTTATATGCACATAGGAGCGTGCCTAATAGCCTAGCTGCAGGGTACTATAGTGTGAGTTGTATGTGAAAGAATAGCAGGTTAAGGACCAATAAGGGGTTTCAAATGTCAAGTAGAACTGCATATACAAGTGCAAGTATACCAGGCCTGAGACATGTCTAAAGGGCTACTTCCCTGGATGGGTGACTTGATAGTGTAAGTTCTTTAGTAGATTTCTGAATTGGTGTCTCAGTCCCTATATGTGGGTGTGTTTCCATAACTAAGTAACTTTGTTGGTATATCACTGGTTCTCTTTATGACTGTAAGGGTCTGTAAATGTATATGCTAGTGGTGGCATTGATTGCCTCCTGGTTCTGGTAGTTACTATTGTTTTATTTAAGTGAGTGAGCAGCCACCTCTGTTAGTGTTTGATACATAAGGAGGTGTATTAATGGCTCTCTCCTTGTGTATGTACTTATATCAGATTCAAATCATGGTGGGAGAGTGGATGTATAACTGAGCATATGGGCCTGTAAGTGTGCATGTAGATAAAGGAAACTTCTAACTACATATGTTAGCTTTTACACGCATAGAAGCATACCCTATAGCCTAGCTACAGGCTACCTTAGGGATGAGTTATAAGTGGTATAACAGCAGGTTAAGTCTTGTGAACTGGTTATAAATACCAAGTCAGCCTAGCAGTAGAACTGCATATACAATCTCAAAAATACCAGGCCTGAAACTTATTTAAAGGGCTATGGTTGGGCGAACTGGGTGTTTCCATATGTAAGCAACTTTCTTGTTACATCGTTGCATCTCTTTGTCACTGTAAGGATCTGTAAATGTATATGTAAGGGGAGACATTGGATTGCCTCCTGGGTTTGTTAGTTACTATTGGGTTCCTTAAGTCAGTGGTCAACCTCCTTTATTAGTGCTATATGCATTAGAGTTGTGTCTGTGCATGTGAGTGAATTTTCAGATGCTTCTGACACTATCTCAGGAGGTATATTAGTGGCTCTCTCCTTTTGCATATACTTATATCAGATTCAAATCAGGGTGGGAGAGTGCATGTATAACTCAGCATATTGGCATGTAAGTGTGCATATAGCTCACTGAAACCTCTACCCAATGGCCTAGCTATAAGCTACCTTAGAGTTGACTTATATGTTTAAAGAAGAGAACCTTTTAAACTTGAAAAAATGGATTACAGAGCACTGGGGTATGTAAGGCTGTGTGCAACTGCCTCCATTTGGCCTAGTTAGATAAGAGCTCTATGTGTCTAGGAGTATATGCTGCAGTGCCTCCATGAATGTCTGTCTTGCTTTATAAGTGCCTCTATCTTTTTCCAGATAGGTATGTGAGTTCCAAAAAA
Source organism: Triturus cristatus (assembly GCF_964204655.1). Lineage (NCBI taxonomy): Eukaryota > Metazoa > Chordata > Amphibia > Caudata > Salamandridae > Triturus > Triturus cristatus. Next base: position 225,811,522 of record NC_140584.1, read on the forward strand.
GGTGTACCACTGCATGTAATGCTGGGCATGTGAGCCTGTAAGTGCACAAGAAAGACACTGAAACTTGAAAGTATATATCTTATGCTTTAAGAACATATCTCTTTGCCTACAGCCTAGCTACAAACTACCTTAAGGAAGAGTTGTATGTAATACAAGAGGGATTTTTAGAGTTCAAAGAATGTTGCAAATATCAACTCTGCATAGCACCAACACTACACACATAGGCTGTCAAGTCGGAGGCTTGAGATATGTTGAAAGGAAAGTGATCTGCATGGGTGTCTTATTAGTAATAGTTTTTCAGCACATGTCTGGATTAGTGTGTCAGACCCTGTTTATGTGTGTCTTTCCATATTTGAGGCAGCGTGTTCATATATGAATGAATGAAAGGAAATTTGTAAACGTGCTACTTAGCCCGAAGGCATCAAGGCGCCTAACCAAAAGCAATTCAAAAGAAAGGCAAAAATCAAGTCTAAGCGTAGGCATTGGCAAATAGCCACGTCTTAAGGGCCTTCCTAAACGCATGCACGGAGGGAAGAGATTTGATCTCCAAAGGCAGAGTGTTCCACAGCTTAGGGGCCAGAGTTGGGAAGGCTCTGCCACCCCACTTAGCTTTACGTATCCGGGGAACTAAAAGCAAGGACTTATTGGCGGACCGGAGGGTTCTGGAAGGTGTATAAGGGACCAACAAGTCCCTCAAGCCTCCAGACCTGTTGGTGGCCAGAGCCCTGTAAATCAGAGTCAAGGACTTAAAGGATATCCTGGCCTCAATTGGAAGCCAGTGTAGGGTCCTTCTGGCCGTGTGGGCAGAGGCCCGTTTGGGCAGGTCCAGAACCAATTTAGCAGCAGCATTCTGCACCATTTGGAGACGGGTTAGCAGGCCATTGTTAATGCCTAAATAAAGAGCATTGCAATAGTCGAGTCTGGAACCTATCAGTGCCAAAACAATTTGTTTCCTGGCCTGAAAGGACAAATAGTACCTGATCTTCCGTAGGATGTTTATAAGGCCCCAACAGGTGGAAATGGTCCTCTTTACCTGTTGGTCCATCCTCAGGAGGGGGTCAATCAAGACTCCTAAGTTTTTGGCCAGGGTCGTCGGTATAGGGCACACCCCCATAGTGGAAGGCCACCAGTCAGCCGACCAAAAATCCTCCTTTCCCCCCAAACACCAGAATCTCTGTCTTTTCCCCATTAAGCTTCAATGAATTACAGACCATCCATTGAGCGACTGCCTTCATACAGTTTTTAAAATTGGAGGCAGCAGAGATGACAGGTTGGGCAAAAGACAGCAGTATCTGTGTATCATCGGCATATGAGATTACCTCCATCCCAAAGGATCTAATGAGCCTGGCAAGTGGGGTCACATAGATGTTAAAAAGGGTCGGACTTAATGCCGAGCCTTGAGGGACCCCACAATGCACAGGAAGGGATGGAGACAAAAACTCCCCCAGCTTTACTCTCTGTTCCCTCTGATTCAGGAAAGATGCCAGCAAACTAAGTGGTCCCTTCCACCCCTATCTCTCTCAGCCTCGATGTTAGGACTGAGGGAGACAGGGTATCAAATGCAGCCGAAAGATCCAACAGGATGAGGAGAGTGGTCTGTCCCTTATCTACCCTGGTGCGGATGGTGTCAAGCACGATAGTGAGGGCAGATTCGGTACTGTGTTCTCTCCTAAATCCGTGCTGCGTGCCTTTTACTCTCTTAGGGGATCTGTAAATCTCTATTGAAGATGCTGCATGGGTTTGTTACTGCATGTGTTAGAGTGTTGGCATGTACATGTGTGTGTAACTGCTTCCATTATGCCTCATCACATAAGATGTGTGTGTGTCTGGGAGTGGATACTTAACAGCCTCTTTCCATGTCTGACTGGGTGTGTAAGAGACTGTATCCTTTTTTAGATACCTATATAATGTAGTACAGGTGCGAGACTGTATGTATAAAAAGACATAAAGCTCCGTAAGTGCAGGTGTGACTCACTAAACCTTGAAATCATATGTCTTAGGTTTTAAGGACATACCTCACTGCCTATCGCCTCCTTCCAACCTCTGTTATAGGTCAGTTATAAGTAGTATAAGAAGACTGTATAGACTTGGGAACGTATTTCAAATATCAACCTTGCCTCTCAGTAACACTGCACACACAGGCTGTCCAGAAGCAGGCCCAAGAAATGTTGAAAGGTCAACTGGTCTGTATGCTGACCTATAAGTGTCAGTTGCTCAGCACTTGCCTGAATGAGTATGTCAGTCCCTGTTTGGGTGTATCTTTGCATATTTAAGACAGTATGTGGGGTACATGAGTGCACCTCTTACAAACAATGTTGGTATGTAAATCTGCATGGATGGAGCTGCATGGATTCATTACTTTGTGTATTTTTAGAAAGCATTGGTTCTAAAACTCGAAATATAGGTCTGTAAGTGTACATGGAGCACACTTATGTTTGGAAGTATATAATTTACATTTTCATTCTTCATTTTAGTGTCTCTTACGTACAGTCTAGTGAACAGTTCACTTCCATATAAGAAAACACCAATTTAAGATTTGGCAATGATTTTTAAATCTGAAATCAAGCAAGTGATAACACTTCATACACATGCTCTACAGTACCAGATCATACCTCAAGTAGAGCACCAAAGTACAACCTTACAAAGTAATTAAATATAACAATTGCAGATAAAGTACCAAAACTATATCTAGCACATACAATTTTCACTTAAACACCAACAACATTTTTGGTCATCTAATTCCAAAAAGATGATTCAGTGGATAGCTTTATTTGCTACTGACTATATCATTATACAAATGCCTATGTATGATACTCTTTACATGTATATATCAGTTACTTTTCAAATAATTGACTGGTTCAATATCCATTTAATTTTATTTGTGAACAAAGACTTCAAGATCTTTGCATACATGTCATTGCTTATATAAGTAATAATCTAAATATACCATGTTAAACTGTCACTTATATCTATCTATCTATCTATCTATCTATCTATCTATCTATCTATCTATCTATCTATCTATCTATCTATCTATCTATCTATCTATCTATCTATCTATCTATCTATCTATCTATCTATCTATCTATCTATCTATCTATCTATCTATCTATATATCTATCTATCTATCTATCTATCTATCTATTTATATATATATATATATTCACATTATCAATCTCCTCATTGTTAACATACCTGTTAATTTGCTTTGTGGATCCTCAAATATTACCACTCTCTCACTTCAAATGTTTTCTCACAGAAAATGATTAGTACGACTCTCTGAAAGAATGAACCAGTAATGGCAAAGTTTCCCTCTCTTTTTCCAGTGATACTGATGTAGTTAGCAAATGAAAATGTTTCCCTCGTTTTTTCCTTTTCCATTGCCATTGTTAAACTTTATTTCGGCCCCAAAGGCCATAAAAGCAACATAAGATATTACAATTCACAGTTTAAAATAACCAAATCAATTCACAGTTGTAAGATATTGCATAAAAACATTCATACAATACAAGAGGAAAATATTTAGGCTTTCGAGTTAGTTACAAAAATTTCCTACGTTTTATCCACATAGCATTGAGAAACCGGGAAACTGCAAAGACTATTGGAGGTTGGGTGTCATACTTCAGAACTCTCAGAGCTTTTTCGCACTCTCTGAATCCCAGGTTGTTACATATAGGCTTGACCCAACGTTTTCTTTGTAGATGGTATATAGGACAAAAAAAGAAAACGTGTTTTTCGTCCTCAAGTCTATAGCCACAAGCCGGGCAGGCAGTAGTGTTGTTTACATCCCACCTGGAGGTGAAAGACCTGAGCGGAAGACTACCCATTCTCAGTTGGCAGTAAAGCTTCCTAGCAGCCGGGGGGCAAATCAAGTCTAAAAATTCCTCTCTCCTATAATTATCTTTGATTTGAAGGAACTCGACCGTCAGCCTACCGATATCAGAACACTCATGCAGACGCAAGAGGTGATAATTTCTGAACTGTTCGGCCAGTTTTGTTTTTGATAAGGCCGAACATGAAGCCTCCGGAGAGGCCCATAAGTCAGGTAGGCCAATCTTGGTACAAGTATCCCTAACAAATCTCAACCAGGAAATATTCTTGCTTTTAATTAGGGGCCAAACCCCCTTGAATTCCTCCCGATAGGAACCCAACTCTGCGTTGGACCAGAGTCTCTTCCAGTATATCAATGGACGCAGTGTTACCGCCTCTTCCATGGGTATCAACCCACAATCCAACCTGATAGGGACCAACGGGGAGCTAGGGGGCAGACCCAACAGACTCCTCACAAAGAAATTTTCGGTCCCGATCAGGCTGTGTATTCTAGAATGACCCCACAGTTCTGCTCCATAAGTGGAAGCTGCTCTTACTTGGGTCCTGAAGATTTCTATTGCTGGTGCCACTGGTTTGGAAACCAAACCTCTAAAGAGTTGGGAAATACCCCCAGTGGTTTGGGCAAGTTTTAGCACGGAGTTAGCAATTTGTCCCCCCCATCCAAAATTTTCTTGTAGTATGATCCCCAGATATCCGAACGTTGTTACCCGCTCAAGGTAAACACCATTCAGTACTGGGTTTGGCCGTGTGTGCTTGGGGGGGGGTTAAGAATCATAAATTTAGTTTTAGCTAAATTAATCTCCAGGCCTCTTTCGGCACAGAAATCCACAAAGCCATCCAAGATGCGCTGGATACCAGTTGATGTTCGCGACAACAACAAGGTGTCGTCAGCGAACATCAACGCTGGCACCGTACCCGTAGCAAGTGTTGGCACATCTGTGTCCCTGATACCTTCCAGATGTTTGATGAGCCCGTTGATGTATAAACAGAATAACGTGGGTGCTAGCACGCATCCTTGACGGACTCCACGGTTAACAGGGAAGCGGGCGGACAACTCTCCATGTTTCCCGCATCTGACTTGGGCGAAGTTTTCCATGTGGAGTCTACTCAAAGCATCCAAAAGATATGAAGGGACATTGAGAGCCCGAAGGACCCTCCACGGGTTTTCTCGCGGTACCAGGTCAAATGCCGACCTCAGGTCAACAAAGATGAGGTAGAGGCTGCCACCCTCTAGACTCACGGTCTTCCAGTGTATAACCTGAAGTCGGAAAATCTGGTCAACAGTAGAGATTCCCTTTCTAAAACCCGCTTACAAGAAACTTAGGATGTTGTTATCTGTCTCCCAGGTCTGTAATCTGTCCAATATTATACGTCCAAACAGCTTCTGTGTGGTATCAATTAGGCTGATAGGCCTATAATTTGAGGGTTGTAGGGGGCAACCTTTCTTGAATATCGGCACGATCTCCGCACCGAGCCAAGACTCTGGGAGTTCCGCACCCATCAGAATAGAATTAAATAGAGAACAGAGATACGGCGCCCATATCTTTGGTTCCGACCGATAAAGATCGCCAGGGATTTTGTCCAGTCCCGGCGCTTTGTTAGGTATCAGCAGATGTATAGCGATTTCCACCTCCTTTATCGTTATCGCCATAGCAGCCTCAGCTCGACATACAAGTCTGGGGGGAAAGGTAGCTATAGGTAATGTGTTGTCATTTGAGCTTGAATAAAGGCCCCCATAATGAGCTTCCCATACTGCTGGGGCTATATTAGGGAATGAGGTAGTTCCTGGTTCTTTTCTGCCATTGCTAACAATGGACCAGAAGCCCTTAAAGTCCTTAGCCTGCAAAGTTAGTCTTAGCTCCTCCCACATATCAACCTCCCAGGCCTTTCTTGCCCTTTCTAATGTTTGTTTATACTGTGCCCTCAATATTTTAGTCCTGTCTTTATCCAAGGCCTTAATAGCCATGAGCAGGTCACTCTTCGACTTCCTGCACTCAGCAGAATACCACAATTGCCTTTTGGGCAAATGGGGCCTCGCGTTCCCAATCGGACAGAACACTTCTGAGAGTTTGTTTACTAACTGTAGATGAATGCCTGCAGGCCCGGTCACCCCTTCTATGGGGATACGGTTAGGCCCACCCTCAGCCATTCCAATAAGATGGGGTAAAGCAAGACTATAGATTTCTGACAATTTATTTGGACTGGCAACAATACGGGGCCATCTTACTCTGCGTCTGTTGTTATGCAGGATAAGAGGTTGTACTATGGGAGATACTGATATATCGTAGCTACTCATACCCCAACTACCTGGCTTAAGTGTCATAACCAGGGCGTTATGATCACTATCATCCCGTTCTGACACCCTGAAATCGAGCACCTTATCCCACGATCTAGTTTCAATAAGAATGTAGTCTAGGATAGAAGTTTGTCCAACTCTGTTAAAGGTAGCTCGTCCTGGTCTATCAGAATCAAATCTGCCATTACATGCCCTCAAGGATAGAGAGAGAGTGAGTGCGAAAATCTGAAGAACCAAAGGAGTCCAGGCTTTGACCTTAGGAATCATAGGATCAGGAATATTCCGGTGTTCATTTTCGGCAGTTGGATCGTCTAAGGCCGACACACTAAGTGGTTCATATTGGCAATTAAAATCGCCACCCACTATCACGGAAAATCCAGGGTCAAGATGAATTTATTTAGCTGTTCTATGACCTTAGATTCCCGGCCACCCTGAGAGGGTCTAGAATAGACATTCAGGAGAGCCAAGTGGATGTTTTTAGGCAGCTCAAGTAAAATACATTGAATGTCATCTGAATTAGTGTGGAGCTGCCTTGCTGAGGCACCCAGGTGGAGAGCCACCCAGGTGCTAAGGCCCCCTGATGGTCTCCCCCTACCGCTAGTTACTGCTAGTGTGTTAAAAGATACAAAGCCAACCCTTTGGAAGTTTTCTAAAGCCCATGTCTCTTGCATTAAACAGACATCGAAATTATCTATAAAAGTGCCCCAGTCTTCACATATCAATTTGCTCTTGAGGCCTGCCACATTCCATGAGAGCAGACTGGTACTCGACTTTGATTTGCTTGTGGCCGGAGTCTGGTCAGCGATAGTAAATGGTGAGAAAGTTGCCCTGTCCGGGATTTCCAGCACAAGCCCATTTGCCGACCCTTCCATTGCTATCAGCCCCCCCAACACTGGAGATGAGTATGGCTCACTAGAGGGACTCTTAGTGTTTTTCCGAGATGAAACCTCTTCCACAGCCAAGCTGTGTGAAGTTTCTGATAGCCCCAGAAGGAAAGGGTTGAATTTCCAAACCAAAGAACCTGTATCGGTGACCAATAGCCCTTTCTTTTCCCCAGTGTGAGCAGTCGGGACACAATAGTTTGGGCGTCAATCCACCTGGTCAAGGGTACTATATCTGTTGATATGATGGAAAGCTTCAAGTGGGGGTGGGCAAAATCGATCGTGGACTTGGTTTACATTAGAAGGGCAGAGAAGGTGTCCCGCCCTGCCAGTTCTCAAGCTATCCACCCCTCCCCTACAGGAAATATCAGTGCCGAAATTCTGGGGTCCCGGATAAAAATAGGTAAGTGGGAGAGCTTTTATAGCTGAATGGGGACTAGTGTAGCTACCAGACTGGAATGTACAAATGTGCCTAACAGTGCTAGGGTCTCTAAAATTGATTACAACACAGTCACCCGGAACGTCCTTGACTCTTTGACCTACCCAGTTTATCCTCCTTGCGAATAATATCTCGCTTCTGCACTGGTTCGGGAGGGGTTTGTTACAGTTTAACCAGTGCATACATTTGTTTTTTAAGTCGGGAAAAGCCTCCCTTGATCCATGATTCAGGGTGGGAACACCTGCGAGAACCACCACATATGGCACAGATTCAGGTGGGAGATCCAGGCATGGTAGTTTGGGATCGAGGGGATACCCTGACTGCTTATGAAAAGTAAAGTCAGGTTCTCTTAACTCATGCGGTGGATTGTCAATGGCATGACTCGCCCCACTCCTTAAATTCCCTGCAGAGATTGATGGAATAGGGCCATTGGAGACTGCTTGGATGTCGTTGGCCAGACCCTTACCCTGCAAAGTAAGTTGTTCCGTTGTATCTGTCAATGCATTAAGTAGATTAGGAGCAGAGCAAGTAGACTCGGCTACATTTTCTTTAGTTCCCCCCCTATCCCATGTCCCCTTAGCCCCGGACAATACAGCAACCAACGATTCTAAATTAGAAAGTCTATTTTCCATAGAGTCAAGTCTGTTACAAATGGGGCGACAGGTCGCAATAAGTAGCTGTTCCATTCTTAGCCAATAATCTTTATTCGGTGCTGGTCCCGTCAGGCCCTCAGAACCTCCAACCGTCAGGTCTACGTTAACCACGGGGTCAGATTTTCCAGTGTTTGCCAGTTTTTGAATTTTAGATCTTTTATTGGGCAACACTGTTCCGCCCCGCTTACGTTTCACGACCTGTTCTGTCAATTTGGCATCGGTAGCATCAATACGTATTGGTAGGCCGGATCTAGTTGTTCCTACAGAGTTCATAGGTGTGGGAGAATCAGGACCAGTGGAGTCACCTCGTTCAGATAAATTACAGACATTACTATTTGCCATTACAGCAACATTCTCGTTTTCTCTCAAAAACAATGAATTAGTGTTGTAGGCTGGAGTAGGCAAGTTTGTAACTACAGGTGACTTTGCTAGAGCAATATTGCCCAGTGAGGAGCGTTTAGTAAACACTTGGTCGAGGGAGAGTCTTTTCTCAGTTAGCTCAATTTCCTTCTGTAAGACTGACGCGGCCCTCGTGATAAAATTGTCCAGGGTTCCAGCCACTCCAGGCCCATAGAGAGACTTCCGGCCCTTCTTCGTGCCAGCAGTGGCCATTGCCTGCTTTTGCGAAATACTGTAGGGGTGATCAGATAAATGTGTGCCTGATAAGCCTCCGACACACTAGGACTCGGCAGTCAATCCAAAATGGAACAAACGATAACCTCACTCACATAGTGCTCACCTGGGGAGCCAAGAGATGTGCCCCATCCCGGCCTCTGTCGGTCTCTGACGGGCTCAGACGGGCCGGCCCTTGGCCCGGGCTTCGCCCCGGGATGCGCCCCGCACGCGTCCCGCTCATGCGAGAACAGGTAAGGGTTAAATAGGGATGGGGATGAGCCGGGAAGAGGAGCCAGGTGCGGGAGGTGAGTGATCAACAAAGCACCCTGGTCCTCGCAGTCCCGTGTATGAGGAATTGTACAATAAAATCCCCGTGCGTTTTAAAATTGAGTTCGTCGCCAAGCGGAGGTCACATCTGCAATGAGGGCCCAGCCGCTGCGTACAGCAAAGTCCAGAGCCTACGAGCGGCACCTTTAGCTATACATTCTGTCACTTGGAGCCCTGAAGCTACATTGGCAGAAACAGAACTACAAGTACCACACTGCACAGGGGACGAGCCGGGCCAGATAAACTACTCAGGCATGGTTAACTGGGGATCTCTGTATTGATCTCGATGCTCATCAGCTGATCTGGCAGCCGACCCCTTTCCTTTTCATTCTCCAGTTTTCATTCGTCATTTTATTAACCCTTTGTTGTTCCTCTCATAAGAAGCCCAATTTGATAGTAGCTATGAGTGGACCCCGTTGCGACGCCCGTTCTCTGTCTAACTCTGCAACTCCATACGGGAGTCCGTTAAAGCATATACTAAGATATTGCTACGTTTTTCAACTACATTTCAGAACCGATCACAATACCAAATTAGAAATTCATATTTTGCAAAATATGCTATGCCTAAACTACTATTCTTTGCAGATTGAAAGTACCCTGTAATTGGAACCCTTTCCCCATACTGATTTCTCACAGCTTCCATAACGACCAGGTTTCAAACACTCTACTGTACCAGTAAATCAAAAGTTAATACATTTTATAAACAAGTCATACCAGTCCAACTTTAGCAGGTGTGGTTGACTGTGTGAAAATGTAATCATATCCACAGACTGTAACTTGTGTCAAATTGATCTACAGCCATTCAGAGATTAACTTACTTTAGTAATGAAATCACTACCCATTTTAATTATCACATTGTTTACACCACCCAATCATATATATCCATTTGTTCAAGGAGACCACTCCTCCATTTTAACTTCCTTTCATTCTACCAACTGTCACATTCACCAGCAACCTTCTCCTGTGTGCTACTGCTATGCTCTGTCTACTGTGCCAGAGTCTGCTAGAAAGGAACTTGAGTTTACCTAATGTGAATATTACATGGATTGGCCAGAGAGGGTTAAAGAGGCAGCAATTGTTGCCTTTGGTTGAGAGTATTACAGATTGCCAACATCCAGACATCATAATTGTGCACTGTGGTGCCAATGACCTAGGCACTGTTCCTGGTCTTGGTTTGGAAATAGCAATGAAGGAGACCTTTGGAAGTGGATTGACAAAGCCAGAAACATGTTAAAAAAGCTATATTCCTCAGAGAACATAAAATTGGCTCTATCTACAATGAATTTATAGAAGTGATAAAGGTCACTTTACAGATGAAGGCAACAGGGTTTTTCTCAGTAAACATACTCACAATAAACATGAAGGTTCTGTTTAGAGATACCCCATTGCCCAACCCTAAATAATATTCATTTTAAATCCTTTAAAAAAATATATTTTCCAGAGTTGTGACCCAATCATGGATCCACAAAGCACAACAACACATTTAAGAATTCTACACATTTAAGAATTCTAACTATTATTTTCATTCTATATATGTTACAAAGAGTTTGCAAGTGTCTAAGTGTGTGTATAAGTGGATGCCTAAGTCTGAGTAGATCTGCGAGTACATATATATCAGTTCTTTAGTGAATGTGTGAGTGGGGGCAAGAGTGTCTAAGTTGATCTTAGACTGCCTGCATCAGTGTCGGAGTGGCTCTGTGAGTGGATGCATGAGTCTCTGAGTATGTCTGTGAGTGGATGCATGAGGCTGAGTGGGTCTGCGAGTGGGTGTGTGAGTCTCTAAGTTGGTCTGTGAGTGTGTGTATAAGAATCTAAGTTGGTCTGTGAGTGGGTGTGTGAGTCTGAGTGGGTCTGTGAGTAGGTGTGTAAGTGTCTGAATGGGTCTGTGAGTGGTTGTGAGAGTGTCTAGGTGGGTCAGTGAATGGGTATGTGAGTGTCGGAGTGGGCCTGTGAGTGGATGCATGAGTTAATGAGTGGATCTGTGAGTGGATGTATGATTGTCTCAGTGTGGCTGTGAGTGGGTATGTAAGTCTCTGAGTGAATTTGTAAGTGTCTAATTGGGTCTGTGATTGGATGTGTGAGTGTCTGAGTGGGTCTGTGAGTGGGTCTGTGAGTGGGGGCATGAGTCTCTGAGTGGGTCTGTAAGTGTGTATATGTGTCACAGTGTTGCTGTGAGTAGGTGCCTGAGTATCTGAGGGGATCTGTGAGTGGATGCATGAATGAATAAGTGGGACAGTGAATGGGTGCATGAGTGTCTGATTGGGTTTGTGAATGGGTGCATGAGTTTCTGAGTAGGTCTCTGAGTGTGTGTATGAGTGTCTGAGTGGTTCTGTGAGTACATTCATTAGTCTCTGAGTAGGTCTTTGAGTGGGTGCATGAGCTTCTGAGTTGGTTTCTTAGTGGGTGCATGAGTGTGTGACTGGGTCTGTGAGTGGACGCATGAGTCTGAGGGGGTCTGTGAGTGGATGCATGGGTGTCTGAGTGGGTCTGTGAGTGAGTGCATGAGTTTCTGAGTAGTTCTGGGTGTGGATGCATGACTTTTTCTGTGGGTCTGTGAGTGGGGTGTGTGTATCTCTGAATGGGTATGTCAGTAAGTGCAATTATCTGAGTGGGTTAGTGAGTGTGTGAATGAGTCTCTAGTGGTTTGGATGGGTGCATAAGTCTCTGAGTGGGTCTATGAGTAGGCAAATCAGTCTCTGTGGGGGTGTATAAGTGAATGTATAACTCTATGAGTGGGTCTGTGGGTAGACACATGACTGTCTCTGTGGGTTACTCAGTGGATGCTTGAGTGTGTGAGTAGGTATCTAAGTCAAGGCATAAGTCTCTGAGTGGGTCTCTGGCTAGCAGTAAGACTTTGAGTGGGTCTCTGAGTTCATATATGACTCTGTGACTGAATGTCTACATATCTTTTTGTCAAGGTTCATGACTTTGCCATGCCCTTACATAGGGGCTGCAATTAACCATGTGATGGAGTCGCGGCTCTCTCTACGTGGAAAGAATCAGTTTATGCCATTTTCTAACTCATAAAGAGTGCTTCACAAACTCCTACAAAGTACCCCTACCCTGGCCCCTTCTATACATGTTAACGTTCTTTTTTGACCACTAGGGCACAGCACCGGTTTACAAACTGGGCGGCACAACTTTCTAGACCAGGGGTCTCCAAACTTTTCGGTAATCAGAGTTATTAATGCTTAATGAAAATTATCCCGAGCTACTAATATTATTAGTGTTGTAATAATAACCACATCAGGCAACATTATTTTGGTGGGCGCCCTATGCCATATTATCAGCAGTCACCTCAGTGCAGGGTTGCCAGAAATGATAACTTCAGTGCATCAGGCAGGGTTGCCAAAAGCAATGTAAAAAAGACTTAGTCAATTTAGAATGCTTTTATTTGGATAATACACAGCAGCAGTAGCTGCAACTTATGGAACTAAGGAAATAATATAATTGATAGGTTTTACCTAGTGCCACGTGATTTAGGGCATAAATATCAGCTCTATAAAAATGTTGGAATTTCAACCATTTTTCTCCAAACAGGCACACTTATCAATTTTGGTATACAGAGATTAATTCAGCCAACCAAAAGATTCAAATTTAGTACACTGAATTGCACTCAGAAGAGCTACTTAAAGGTACCTGGAGAGCTACTAGTAGCTCAAGAGCTATACGTTAGTGAAGTCTGCTCTAGACAGGTTGTGGTCGTGCAATCACAGTACATCTTATGGTGCGAGGGATCGCGAACCTCCGTATGAGCATTGCGGTCAAATCACATATTTATATATATACAAATTGTTTTTCTCTTAATATCGCAAAAACTACTGAACGGATTTACGCCAATTTACAAAAAGGTTGCTTCCTAGACCAACAGCTACCTTTCCAGTAGGGAGTTATTGTTAGGACATAGTTTCCATGGGAACAACGTTTTTTTCATTTGCCAAAAATTGCAAAATTTTCAAAACTAGTATGACACTGCAGCTGCTGTCTTGAAAGTTTCGGGGTAATCCATCAGGCGGGGGAAATAAAAAAAGGGGGATCCTATATATATATATTTGACAAATCTTTGGGGTGATTCGTGAGGCGGGGCTGAGAAAAAAGGCGGGTTTTCCCATGTTAATTTTTATAGGAATTACACCAAATTTGGCAAAAAGGTAGCTTTTGGTCCAGAAAGCGCCCTTTTTTAAATGGTGCAAATCCATTCAGTCGTTGCTGAGAAATTAAAAAAATAAAAATGTATATATCTGAGCACCGAGGAGGATTCGCGAACCCCCCGAGCACGAGCTTCATTCTAATTGGCTGCCAACATTCCATACCGGGAAGTGTTGGCAGCCATCTTGTGACAGTCAAAGATAAAAATCAAGAAAAGGGGGCAGGGTAGAAACACCCTGACCCCCTAGGCCTGCTCAGGGTGTCCCACAGGGACCACCAGGCCCGAAAAAAGAATTTAAAAAAAAGAAAGTCGGCAGAATGAGCGCTGGGTGTGTGAATCCTGCCGAGAATATTTTTTAAAACGAAGCGTGGTCTCCAAGCCCCCAAAAAAGCATTTCTTAAAAAACAAATCAGCTGAATTCGTGCAAGTTGCACGAATCTGGCCGTAAAAATTATAAAAAAACAAAGCACGGACTTCTGCGCTTCATTTTGTGTAACCCCCGGTTGGGCCAGGTCCCGGGGCAATGTGAAATTAATTAGCAGGGGCTCAGTTAATTAAATGTAGGGGGCACACAGCCCCCACATCCCTGGACCACCACCTCCCCGGGGCTTTGTTCAGAATCAAGTGGGGGCCTTGTGCCCCCCCCAGCCCCGGGGACCGCCACCTCCCTGGGTTTTTCATTAATTATTTGTGGGGGGCCTCACAGGCCCCCCCAAGTCCCAGGGACCACAACCTTCCTGGGGCTTTATTGACTATTGAGGGGGGCCTCGTGGGTACCCCAAGCCCTGGGGACTGCCACCTCCCTGGGGCTTTATTAAATAGGGTGGGGGGCCTCACAGCCCCCCCCAAGCTACGGGGACCGTTACCTCCCTGGGGCTATTTTCACAAATGGAGGGGGGCCGCGTTGCCCCCTTCCTAGAGCACTCGATGGCCCTGGGGACTGCCACCATCAGGGCCGGCTCCTGCCATGCCCCAGGGTGTCCACCCCGGGATCATTGCCATTTGCTATGGCACTTCTACCCTGTCATAGCAAACACTGATTTGCTTCTTGGAAGCGAGAGCAGGAAACCTGCTCTCGCTTCCAAGAAGCAAAGCAGAATTGCTTTTGGGCAAAGGGAGCTGCATGTTAGCAGCTCCCTTTGCCCAAAAGCAATGCCGGCTCCAGCAGGAGGCAGGGAGCCGGCTGGGACCGTGGGGGCATTGGGGCTCCCCCAACAGTCCCCAACGGTGAGGGCAGATCCCGGGGGATAGGGTCCCCGGGCCATAATTAGCCTCAGGAGGGGGGCCCCACGGCCCGCTTCTAAATAAAAAAAAGTAAAGGCTGGCCAGGCCCTGGGAGATGGGGTCCCCGGGGCTAGGCCCCGCCCCCCTTCTGAATATTTTTTTTTTTTAAAACAAAACAAAAATTAGGCAATGCCCTGGGGGATGGGGCCCCCGGGGCTAATAAAGGCCTCAGGAGGTGGGCCGCGTGGGCCCTCCTCCTTAAAAAGAAAAGGCCTGGGGATTGGGGTCCCCAGGGCCCCAAAAATAGTAAGAGAAGGGGCCACACAGCTCCCCTTCTAACAAAACAAAATAAAAAGAAAAGCCATCATTTCAGCGAAGCCCCCGCCCCCTCCCTGCACCTCCTTGTGTGTTCTGAATTGGGGGAATAAGTCCCCTTCAATCCTAAGGGTCCATAGGGGCCAACTCAACCACTTGTTACCTCCAGTAAGTACCACACAGTGGGATTGCTAACAGGTCTTCGGAGGCCATGGCCCACTTTCTCCACTACTCTGCAAACGCACCTCCTGTCACGCTACAGGTTGGGGGATGAAGTTCACTTTACTCCTGTGGGACTTTGGGGGCTAAGAAGCCCTCCTGGTACCTCCTGTAAGTCCTAGTTTCAAGTTTGAATCTGCCTCCACAGCCCCAAGGTCCACGATATCTGCTTTAAAATAATTGATAGCTCACTAAAGATGATAAGGCTGATAATAATCTGCATAAGTAATGACTATTCCTACTCATGAAGTATTGCAAGGTAAGGAATTGCCAATTGTTTACCTTGGCATATGCTTTTGTGTGCCTACAATAAATACATGCCTTGTGGGCTCATTGTTGTTCTATAAGTTTGTATTTCATTATACTGATACCCATGACACATATATTGTCTCTCAGTTGATTTGTTTAATATTTACTAAATGAACATGATGCTTTGTGAAATATAAAAACAATATGGATGGTGTAAACAAAAAAAAGGAATTTGGACATAAGATTTCTTGAATGCAAATGTGATCAAATACAAAATCATGTTGCAATTTAATGTACACTATGACAGTGATTTAATTAGGTCTTTCTAAAAAGAAAGAAAAGATTGTACATAGATGCCTGAGTACTGTGTTGTTGATGGGCCTGCAGAAGACATCATGATGTAACTCATTGGCCACATGAGATATATTTTTTTATCAGACTCGCCGTAAGCATTGTTGTCATCAATGATGTCATTGCAGATGTTGCAGTGATGTCATCAATGGTGTCATGGAACACGTCATGAGTGATTTAATAAGTGAAGTAATTAGCAGTTCATGGTGAGGGAGTGAGTTATTGTTACTTTAGGGCAGTTGACTGTAACTGGTGAATTTCAGTTTTTGTTAGGGGAAAATGAAATATTGTCACTGAACTTTTCACCTAACTATAGCATCACTTCAATCTTTGTTCTTTTCAGTAGCTTTCCATGGTTTCTTTTAATGTAGGGTAATATTTTAATTACCATACTTGAATTCAACACCCCTGTACACCGCACATGGCTGTATGAGGCGGCGTGTTGGCTGCAGGGCCTGACCACTCCGAATTCAGCTAAACTCCATTGCACACATGGCCTTCTGGCATGCGCAGCATGCAGTTATTCTTGCAGTCCTGTCACAATACCAAAATAAAAAAAGTAACCCTATTGAGCATAAGCAATAATAAAAACAATCACAAGAGGGCAGTACGCTCCAAGGGGCAGGGAAATACATGTCTGCTTCTACCCATTTTTAAAGCTCCCACCGGGTGGGAGCAGACATGCCTTCCCTGCCCACGCTCCTTTGAGAAGGGAAACTGTGTCTCTGGATGGACTCCTTGAGGTTGAGGGTTGCTCCTGGGGTTGAGGTCTGCAGGGCTATAACAGGCTTGAGGAGGAGTGCTGTGCACCCCCTTCCCTTATCAAAAAAATATCCCTGAGGTACGGGGTCCCCAGGGCCTTAATGGGCTTGGGGAGGGGGTCTGCATGCCCCCTCCTTTTTCTTTAAAGTGTTGCCCCATGGAATGGGGTCTCAGAGGCCTTAACATGCTGCCTTAACATGTGACTCCCCCCCCCTTTAATATGTAATTGGCCCAGGAGGGATGGGGTACAAGACTGGCTCGGGAAGGATAGTCCATATCATGCCTCCTACCCAAAATGAAAATAAAAATAATGGGGGCATCTTTAAAAAAAATCCTGATTTTGTTTTTAAAGTTTGGTCCCAATCTCCACACCCCGAAGGGTTAGGGGGAAGGGTATCCCTTGTATCGCTTTTCCTACTGTTTTCATGACCGGGCAATAACTTCCAGTAGTTGTGTAATGGCTGTTGCAACATTCTCTTTCATGTTGCGGCCAGCCAATCAGAGTGCTCACTCCTGTGGGAGTGTACTAGAAAGGGAGCTAGGAGGCCCAAGGGGAAAAAGCCCTCTAGGCCAATCAGAATGCTCTATTTTTTAGAATTGGAATTGAGGGATTATTGTGAGACTCCCCCAAACCCAATCATCCAGAGATACAAAAAATGTTGTTTCTTTGTTTCTCAAAAACTAGTGAATGGATTTACACCAAAGCACTGTTTTATAGAACAAGATTTAGCTTCCTGCCCAATTTGGCGCAATTCTGTTCAGCAGTTTTTGCATTATCACTTCCTAAAGTAGTCTATGGAAAATGCATGTGGACATTTGGTTCTGGGACCCCCTTTTTTCACGAGCCCCGTTTGACTAACCACCTTTAAACCTTCCAGAAAGGAGCTAAGTAGGGTGGAAATGTGATTTTTGCAAGCTTCGTGAACATTCACCAAATGGCGCCAAAGTTATAAGCAAACCAAAAAACGCCCTTCCTATGAAAATGCAGACATAACTATAACTACCAAACTGCATACTGTTCATCAGACGTCTCTTGCATCTTTATTAAGATGTCCCACATATCTGTATGGATAGAAACAGTGCATACTTATGCATCACCATTAGTTGAATCAGAGTTTCTAATGCAAAATAAAATTTGAACTTACAGTAATTTTTTTCCCATGATAAGAGGTTCTTATTTTTACTTGCTGCTTTGATGGTCCAACATTCCTTATTGAAAGGTGTGGTCTGGTCTCCTGTCGCTGTCCATTACACATGTCAAAAAAAACAATTTCATTTCCCTCTTTTGCAGCTACACCACAATTGCAGGATACTGCATGATGGCGGCTTCCACAGTTCCGTTGACGAACATGCACTTCCAATTCGCGGACTACACTCTTATAAAATACAAATGTTCCAGTTTTTCGGTTTTCATAAAACCTATAATAAAGCAAACAAAATACAAAATCTTCCTTAGGCAAAATCGAAGAAAATGACATCAAAAAACAATCATGCATTTAAACTTTGTCTAGCAGTAGCCAGATTGTGGTAATAGTCAGATGGACCAACACAGCAATCTATTACATAGTAATTACTTAGGGGCATATTTCTGATCCCCTTACGCCTCTTTAGCATCACTTGTTCTGACGCTCGGTGGGGAAAACCTTAAAATCATATCTATGAAGCAATGCAAAACCACTTTGCGTGGCTTTGAATGGCCTCATAGGCCTCATAGATATGGAGTAAGGCATGGAAGTGCAAATTGCTGCATTGCCTTACTCTGTGCTAGGGAGGAGTTCCATGAGCATTGCGGTAGGTGTTCCCACACAACACACAAATGGATGTTAATGCTTCCCCAGATTTATAAGACCATGTAAAAGTGTGGGATGTGCCAAAACCTTACAACTCCCAAGGTGAAGCGTAACATGGATAAATAAAGTTATCTCTCCTAGTTTATTCCTCTATACAAAATACAGACACATAGAAAGTGGAACACGCCTCAATGGATTGTTTTTTGTAAACATAAACACACTAAACTTAAAACTAAAATTAAACATAAACTTCAACTTAAAATTTGATTGTTTCTTCCTGCACTTAAACAATCCTGCCTAAAATACAACACAGGCATCCTTGCAATGGCACAACCCAAAAGAATTCTGTGCATTTCAATATTCAGTACATAATCTGGCTCAGTTAGAAAGACAACTTACAGACACTGGCATATCCTCAGAAATATAAGAAACCATTTGCACAGTAATAGGTAAACAACCACTCATTTACGTACCGAAAAAACCCATCACTGAAAGACTGAGAGGCATATTCACGAGGACCGGCGCTACCTATCGCAAACGCCAGTTAGCGGCAGTTTTTTTATCGCCCCCTATCCATGAAAACTATTGCCATGTTAGCGGTGTATTATCAAGCTGTCGCTACTTGGTGATAGTATCAGGGAACGGCGGTGAAAACTGCTGCTAACATCAGCGCGATGGCAATAGGAAACCCGGCGTTAGAGGGCCTTACCTAGCGATAAGCCCATTAGCGGCTACAAAACTGATGTTAGTCAGCCCAACGTGTGTTTTCTTGCCTCTAATGCAAAAAAATAGTCAACCTCCAATAGAAGTTAGGCATAAAAAACAATAACATGCAGAATGGAGCAGCCAGAGCCAAGTGCAGCACACATCAACAACCCCTTCATGCCAGCCAGGATGACGAGGATGAGAGCCTTGATACCTCGCTGGACCTGCGTCTGGAGCCTGGATGCCTCGCTAGACCTGCGTCTGGAGCCTGGATGCCTCGCTGGACCTGCGTCCGGAGCCTGGAGTGGGAAGTGGAGGAGCTGTGGAGTCAATGGGCCGTAGCAGTAGATATTGAGGCGCGACGATCGCCTGTACCTGGTGGTGAAGTCTGGCAGGTTGCATGGAGACACGTTGCTGACCTTTGTGAGAAGACCGCCTTGCGACCCTTGGAGCTATTAATGGTAGAGGCGCTCCTGCACACGAACATAGTGAGGTACGCATTGCATACTATGATCCACCACTACACCGGGGTGCATTGAAGGGATTACCAATGGTGTGTGCCGTCTCCCTGCATCACAGGCCGGATGATGTTGGGCAGGCCATACGCTGTGGAGGGTGAGGCCCCTGTGCTACGCCAAACCTGTGTGGCATGAGTGCTGCAACTTCATGCCAAAGGGGGCCCTACTGCAACTAGGTGGCAACTGTTGTACCCAGCGTAGTGAAATCACACCTGGCTGAGGCTCCTGCTGGCTGAGTCACAGATTTGGAGAGAGTGCAGTGGATTGCGAAACTGTGTCAATGTCCAGGTAAGGAGAAGGTGGAACACGTTGCACAGGAGGGCACAGGGGCGAGTCGTTCAGGCCTATCCCACGAAGATTACACACCCCCAGTGGTGGCTCTTCCGCTTTGGCGGAAGAGCATTGCCCCACTGCCTCAAGCAGTGCAAAAGAGGAACAATCATCACATGATGTAATCATGCTATGTATCCTCAGGAGGTGGGAGGGTGGGTAGGAGTGCTCCAAACACAGAGCAGGCATGGGTGGATTGGCATGCCCACTCAAGTGTGCAGAGACTGTTTTGTCGGCCCACTCAGGCCACCCAAAGCAGTCATGCATACTTCATTGTTCGCAATGCAGGCTGCATTACAGCCTGCATGGAGAACATGCCCACCCCTCTGGCCCCTGGCTGCATTACTTGTCCTGTTGCCAATTACCAATCCCACCGCCGCATCGCAGTGTTGTGATTGACTCAGGAGAGGGAGCATGGCTGCCTACTTCCTTTTCCTGGAATCAGATGCAGGAGAGCAGGAGCTATGAAGACACAGGACCCGGCTTCAAGGTAAGACTTCCTTCATTAAAAGTTTTACAACATCCGCTCATACACACATCCCCACATCCACGCCCCATCCAGTGTTCTTTCCAGCATTTACCACCTCACAGCTGTCCAGCCCCCCACCACTTCTCAATGGCAGCCGCTGTGCCCCCATGCACAATGGGCGTACCACTCGTGTGCCAAAGGCACATACATAGTTGCGATGCATCCCATAACATCTAATTCCATTCCAAAGCATATTAATACTAGGCACATTGCAACAGTAGAGTAGCGGAGACATAAATATCACTATTGCCACTTCAGTGAGTGCAACCCAAAACTAACCTTTGCAACCTGAACCCCAAACCCAACAGTGAACCCTGGAATACCATTTTGAGCCCCCAAAACACACCCAAAAATAATATTTTACCACCAAACAAAATCCAATTTTCATATTTTACCCTAAAATACAACCCAATTTTCATATTGTACCCCAAAACACCCCAATTTCCTGATTAGACATCTGAAAGCCATACCCACCCGAAAAACTTTTAATTACCCCATTACTGACCTCACAATGCGTTGTAATCAAATGTGATGTAAAGACACCGGCGTTGTCGGAGTTGCGTTGGTAACGATGTACTGCCTGTGTTGTAATGGTTATCTCCCCTGCCAAAGGCAACCCATAGGCTATGCCATTTGCTTCCGTCTGCCCCTAGACCACGGTCAACACCAAGGAGTCTTCCTCTTGGACACTCCACCACTACAACGTCAGTACCCTCCTCGCCATCAACCTTGGATGCCACCTCGGCTGCGAGGACCAATCTCTGCTCCGGACCAGACATCGCCATCACTTACGGTGGCAGTATCACCCGCAAGGAGCACCCGACCGTCAAGGAGGAGGCATTGCCATCACCTACAGAAGCACACTCCGACTGACCATGCACTCTAATGACCCAAGCGTGACCATGGACAACCTCAACTCCCAGAACTGTACCAAGCCCAAGTACATCCTCTGCGGCACCCTCATGTGCGGGCCCCCCAGGCCATGGCCCCCCATTCTCCAATACCATTGAAGGCCTCATTGCACCACAGGGTCTCCCATCCAACGACGACATCCTGCTTGGTGAACTCAAGTTCCATCTGGACAACCCCAGTGACCAGAACACCACCCCCTTCTGGGGAAGGTCCCCCACATCAGACGCAAGCAGCAAGTCACCTCAACAAGCAGGGATAGGCTCTCCCCATGCATTGATAGAGTTGCATCATGGTTGTGACACGACTGCAGCAATGTGTGACTTTAGCTCAGACATATAAGTCAGGATTCCTGATGTATCTGTCATTACTTGCATCATGGAGCGCTGCCCAGTGAATACAGCGTATCCATGCTGTCACAAGAAGGGCGTAGTGAGAAGTGTTGCAACGCTTTCTTGTCATAGTGCTGCAACACTTTTCATGACTGGGGCCCAGGAATGCACACTATCTTATTGATGGTGCGCATTCCTGCACTGTAGTTTTGTCGCAGGTCAGCGCTGCAACGTTGCTTGCAGAGCTGTCCAGCACCAAACCCTGCTGAGATGAGGCACCAAGTGTTATCCCCATTTTTAAGAACAGCTATTTCCTGGTCTTTAAGTAACTGGCTCTAACTGCAGTTAGAGACAGTTTTTTTGGTCTTCAGAACTTCAAGGATCCCCTTGTAAATATGGAGAAGTGGGGTTTGCTGCCATTTTTGCACGGGAACGCCTCTCCTGCATATAATTATCGCTAACAGAAGTGGCGATCTTTACAACGGATGTTTTCGCCTAAAAACTGTTGCTAACGGCTGTTAGCGACAGCTTGGTAATAGGGCGATAAAATTATCACAACATTAGCGGCAGAAAAGTGCCGCTGACACGGCGATAACTCCTTGAGAATATGCCCCTA
This sequence comes from Triturus cristatus, assembly GCF_964204655.1. Taxonomy (NCBI): domain Eukaryota; kingdom Metazoa; phylum Chordata; class Amphibia; order Caudata; family Salamandridae; genus Triturus; species Triturus cristatus. Next base: position 225,833,563 of record NC_140584.1, read on the forward strand.
AGTTGGTCCATAGTCATTTCCACTGTGAGAAAACTACATTGTGCCTCGTGTCACATCCAGGGTTTTTACAAATGTGGCTCCATTGCAGAGCTATCATCAAATACAGCACAAAAATTATTTAGGCTCGTGTACTGGGTTCCAAAACCAGCAGGAAAATTATATGCAAAACAGAATTTGCAATTCAATGGATGTGTAAAAAGATATATATAGGAAGTACCATCTTTCCTGTAAAAAAAACAGAATGCTAAGACACATTAGAGCAAATATTAACAAAAACTCCCACTACAGTATGGCCAAACATTTCATGTACAAGCACAATAGAACAATCGATTCCCATTGTATAAATGATGTAAATTGCCTGTCTCCGTTATTTTTGAATTCTGAACTTTTTGCACATCTCTGATTTTGATTTAGAGGGCTCTTTTTATACCTTAGAGCTGTTCTTTATACTAGAAAGTAAGATATCTGGATTTTTTTTTACTTATATTGGTTTCTGTTTTACTTGCTGTGTGGATTTTTATTCACTTGTAGGTAAACTTTTGGGAAGATGAGGAATCTTGGAAGAATTAATATTGAATCAAACAAACTGTTGTTATTCTGAAGACTGAGCCAAGAAAATGTTCCTCTATATTTTGCATCTATGAGAAATATCGTTACAGTTTGCCATATGCAATTTAATATCTACAAATAAATAACTTGTGGTTTTACAGTGAGCAACTTATAGCTGTAATGTTACCAAATAGGAACTTGGCTATAACAACAAGTGTTTTTATTTTTTATATAGCGCGAACTTGACCCGAACCCAATCAGAGCGCTTTACATAGCACCAGTTACGTTACATTAGGACACACATTCATTCTTTCTTAGGCACGGGAAGATTAAGTGATTTGCCCAGAATCACAGGATGTTCAGCTTCAATGCCGAGACTCGAACCCAGCTCCTTAGGCCCGCGGTCGAGCGCCCTAGCCGTTAGGCCAACTCCTCTCCCGTGCTGCAATATTAAAGTCCGTTTTCCATATTGCTTAGGCATTTCATCGATCACACTAGTATAACAACTGATATCCATGCCATTGGAAACATTTGACCGAAAAGTAAGATAAACAATTTTGATGTAAGTAAGAGAAACGACTGGTTATCCCCTTTATCTAATTGTTATGATTTAATGTCGAAAATCATTTTGTAACTGCCCCACTTTGTCGCACATATTTGAGGTTATTTACTCATACTCTCAAGTCCACTCTTACTTCCTTTGTTGGTTTAAATAATCTAATCTATCGAAATGTGTCATGTATATGAAAATAATAAATTAATTGACTTTCGATGGTATTTGGTTAAAAAATAAAACAAATTGAATTGCGTCTGTAAAATCGAAATTTCACCATCGAATTAATTGTATTTAAGACTGAACCCATTTCAAAATCTTCACTTGACATTTTCACTATTTGTGTTCTTATTTCACTTATGCCATTTCAATAACATATATTCTGATATATTCAAATTGCGATAGTACTTATTTATCTGCAAAATCGGACCATGAAATAATTATTATTTAATGCAAGTTTGTAACTTGACTTGTTCAAATCATTTCATGAGAGATGTGTATAGCCCATTGCTTTACATTCCATAATCGCAGTATACATTTTACATTTTACCTAAACACATTTCAGTTATTGAACTAATGTTATGTAGCTGTGATTTTATTTTAGTGATAAACTTTTCACAAATAAAGGATTCTCAATGACTTTGAGATAAATTAGAGGAGTAATGTGTTTGACTTAACAGATTCTGTCACATTCTAGCACTGCATATTTTGCATTCCTGTTGCCTTTTTTAATGTGGGCTCTCAATTTCATGTGCAGTTCTTGGAAAGTCACTGTTTGTGTTTGTTCATTTCACCATACAAAACCCCTCTAGACAAGAACAGCTGCGTTCTTGGCTAGTAAAACCATCTTAATTTGCAGTAATGACTAACCTTCAGCCAATATTTTGTAACTGGATCAATTAGATAAACTGCAGCAAATCTTTATAAATGCCATAGTTATCAAAATATAATTATTTTTCCATTTAAGCTTGCCATTAAATTCTTGAACTACACGGTAAATGGTGGAACATATTCAAATTTCTGGTTATTTAGATGGTAGAAAGTAGTTGTTTGCAAACAAAGCTATGGCTGCCGCAGAGGCACGCACATGGTGGCCACCCTTTAGTGCATTATTATAATATTTGAATAAATCCCCAAATCCCAATAAAATGTATGCACATTCACAGCAGCCATCTGGGAGGGAAAAACTATTAGCAAGGCCGTGAAGTTTTCAACTTAAGACCGAGACTTTCTGGCTTTGGCATTGATTGTTTAGATGCCATTACCAATAAGGCTCCATGCCAGCTATCAGGTACTATTACAGTAGCTCATTTCCACCACTTTTAATGTAATAGCCCGGGAATTAGCATTGATCTTCAGTGCAGTACTACAACTCCCCTGTTTTAGAATTTTTTATTGAATTTGCTATTTATCGCTGACTCTCCAATACATATTTCTCATTACTACCAGCATAATGCACTTGTTGAGCAGTTACATAACTACTTCCAGTGAATACTTGGCATAAATAATCTTCAAATGCATCTTAAGTAATTGGGGAGTGAGGCGGCAGCACTTCATGATTGTTAGAATATTTAGTCACCAACTTTCAAAATTTGCTTATATTGTTGATTTTAGGACATGCATTTTCTTTTCCTATAGATGAATATAACTGGTTCATTTCTTCTTTTTCTAAAAATGTTTGAGTTCTAAGGAGGGACTAGTAATTGCTTGTGCTTTCTCTGGTGTTCCCAGCATCCATGCTTTGATACCCTTTGATCGATTCATTTTTGTTGGATAAAAAATTATAGTTTGAATTGAAAAACGTAAATGTTTATATTCACTTTGTAACATTCCCGGCTCAGTTGCTCATGACACATAGTTCTTTGATCATATTGCTAGGCATCACATCAATTAATTTTTGGAGCTGATGTGGCTTTAACTTATGGCTCAGGGCGTGATATCCACCTTATTAGATATTCTTTGTTGACAGCTATGATTATTTAATATCACTACATCACAGCGGTTGAAGTGGATTAGAAAAAGTAAGGGAACTGTGATGCTGTGCACAATGGGCGCGGGCGAGTAAGCATGGGAAGGGATCAAAGGGGTGACTAAAAAAAGCAATATTCTGTAACGTTTTTCTTTTACGTTCAGGTAGGTACATATAAAACAACGCACTGTTTAAATGTAAAATAAATGCAGGTTAAGTTAATCAGTGGGAAATCATAGTTTATGAAACCTCTATTAGAACATTGGAATGTTGTGAGTTCCATTGAAAACAATGTAGTGGTCCGGGCTTCTAATGGCTTACAGAAGCCCGGAGCTCCAACATCCCAATGTTGCTGTTCACAGCTGTTGCTGTGAACAAACGCCTCACCGAACCTCAATCTCCGTGAGACCTTTGTTTTATTTGTTGGAACATTTTGCCCTCTGGTGGCGGAATTTTCTTATAGCCTGATAGCCCTCCCTAACTGGACTATACTGGCATTAAAGTACCAATCCCTTGCCTTTGGCTCAGGCTTGAACGCTGAAGAGGGCCTTCAATGGCCGGTATAAGGCTATATTAGAGGTCTGTGTCTGTAACCAGAGAGACAAAGAATAGAATCCTGGTTGGAGCAGTGGAGAATATTTAGGGGCATAACACAGGACCTTGCAGCCCCTGGGGCACAGGGGCCTGTGTTACACTCCTTTCAAAAAGTAAAAACTTCAGAGCTCAGCTGGTAACTCCTTTCCAATACCACTCAAAACGAAAAAAGCTGTTGCTGTGAACAAACGCCTCACCGAACCTCAATCTCCGTGAGACCTTTGTTTTATTTGTTGGAACATTTTGCCCTCTGGTGGCGGAATTTTCTTATAGCCTGATAGCCCTCCCTAACTGGACTATACTGGCATTAAAGTACCAATCCCTTGCCTTTGGCTCAGGCTTGAACGCTGAAGAGGGCCTTCAATGGCCGGTATAAGGCTATATTAGAGGTCTGTGTCTGTAACCAGAGAGACAAAGAATAGAATCCTGGTTGGAGCAGTGGAGAATATTTAGGGGCATAACACAGGACCTTGCAGCCCCTGGGGCACAGGGGCCTGTGTTACACTCCTTTCAAAAAGTAAAAACTTCAGAGCTCAGCTGGTAACTCCTTTCCAATACCACTCAAAACGAAAAAAGCTGTTGCTGTGAACAAACGCCTCACCGAACCTCAATCTCCGTGAGACCTTTGTTTTATTTGTTGGAACATTTTGCCCTCTGGTGGCGGAATTTTCTTATAGCCTGATAGCCCTCCCTAACTGGACTATACTGGCATTAAAGTACCAATCCCTTGCCTTTGGCTCAGGCTTGAACGCTGAAGAGGGCCTTCAATGGCCGGTATAAGGCTATATTAGAGGTCTGTGTCTGTAACCAGAGAGACAAAGAATAGAATCCTGGTTGGAGCAGTGGAGAATATTTAGGGGCATAACACAGGACCTTGCAGCCCATGGGGCACAAGGGCCCGTGTTACACTCCTTTCAAAAAGTAAAAACTTCATAGCTCAGCTGGTAACTCCTTTCCAATACCACTCAAAACGAAAAAATCTGTGTCATCAGGAGCATCAAGTAATTCCATTAATTAAAGCCAATACAATCTTCAGAGATTCCTTTACATTTGTAGATTGACCCGTTGTGCTCATTTACATTTGTTTCAGGTAAGCAGTCACTCTGGCAAGAAGACTTGTTTAGCTGCCTGCCCACCTTCGGTTTATAACACAGAAGACTATCTATCGTATACTGCGCCTGAAACATTTCAACTCTCCGAATTCTCTGTCCTGAGATGGTTATCTTTTCACAGGCCTTAGGTGAATTGTATTCCTGAAAATAAAAAAGTATTGTAGTCCTGGCGCTTTTCTGGACGACATTTTTAAAAATGGTAAATGCATTGCAGTGATGATGTAATATTTAATGAACCATGAGACCTATATACTTCATTTTGGTGTCAAAACACATTGTCAAACAGGCTCTTTGTGTAGGTTATCTCCAAACATTTTGCCTTCTTCTTCCTATTTTTCTTACCCTCCTTTTGTGGGCTTTCGGACTCTGGAAACTAATCAGTTCTAAAGTGCATGTGCTCTCCCCTAAAACATGTAGATCTTGGTGTACCCCTGATTTGCATATTTAGTTTGCCTATAAGTCCAATGAAAAGTGACATACATATACCAAGGGACTGTAATCCAAATGCTACTAGTGGGCCTGCAACACTTGTTGTGCCACCCACCCATGTAGCCTTGCAAACCTGTCTCAGGCCTATGTCAATGCAGGACCTGTGTGTACTGCCACTTAGACTTGGAATTTAAAACCACCTACTAAGCCTTAAACTCCCCTTGTACTACATATAGGTCATCCCTAAGGTAGACCCTAGGTAGCCCTATGGGCTGGGTACTATGTAATCAACAGGCAGGACATGTGCCTCTATTTTATGGCATGTCCTGGTTGTAACAAAACCTTATTTTGTTTCTCACTACTGTGAGGCCTACTCCTCTCATAAGCTAGCATTTGGATTTCCCTTATATATGTGTAAGTGGTATTTAATGATCGGAAAGGAGTAGTGCTGCCATGTTTGGTATGTTTAGAATGGTATTAATAAATCATGCTTACTGATGTAGGTGGATTTTTTTATTACTATTTTAAAAGGCCTCTTTTAGAAAGTGGGCATTTCTCTGTGCTTATAATTCTATGTGCATTGATGCCTGACTTAAATCAACATCTGGGCCTGGTAAACAGGTACACCTTGTTCATACTTTGAAGATATCCACAGCACAGGAAGTGCTGGTGTGCCAAGAGAAGCATCTGTATTATCTGCATACTGATTATCTTAATGAGCTAGGAGAGAGGGAGGCGGGTGCACTTAGATTTGTGTAGGCTGTGTCCTGCCCTCACACAAATGGCTCATTTACCCCCTACTGTACATCTGAAGCCAGGTCTGGGATCGAAAGGGGGAATTTTGCACTTGTAATGTTTCTTTTGAAGTGCTCCCTAGATCAAAGAGATTTTGAGTATAAGTACAGGGGCTCCAACCCCATGTTGGTAGAACACTTTTGGAAAAGAGACGAAACCTCTGTATGAAGTACTGCTGCGTTGCAGAAAGGACTCATCTGGAATACTCTTTTGCTGTTGCCCTGCTGCCTGCTACTTGTTGGGTGACCTAAACTGACTCGCTGGATTGCTTTTCTGTTTGTTGACCTGCTGCCAGCTGCTCCCTGACTCTGTTCTGCAAAGACATTGTGGCGCAGCCCGGTGGAACCACCCATGGGATTTAACTGTGCTTCTTCTGCTTGACCAAATATGTTTGCCTGCCCCCCTCCCTCCAAGTGTTCTCCCAGGGGCCCAGGGAGTGTTGAGAGTGAGTTGCTACCCCTGGCCCCCGCAATAATAGAGCATTTTGAGTGTCTCATTTTTGCTGGTTTTAGTGAAAGTCAGTCCGTGGTGAGTGCTTGGTGTTTTACTTGTCCAGAGCGCTGAGGGTAAATTGCGCAGAGACTCTGCTTGAGGAGAAATCCCAGTTGGCTCCTTTCAGCAACCCCTGAGAGAGCCATCAGAGCAGCCCACCTTGCTGTCCCGTGGGTGATGCCACGCCAAAGGAATCTCTCATCTCGGACATCCCTATTCTAATGTGTATTGACCAGGGTAAGCCTGCCCCAACCCGAGTGGCCTGATTGCAACATCCAAGCTGTGACCCGCAAGACCTCTCACTGCATACCTGAGCTGCTTGTCCTGTCCACATTGGTGCATTTGTCGTCCCTGTCGTGAGGGTCCACACTTGCCATACCTTTGGCTTTACAGTGCTTTCCTGTCCCATGGGGCCAGAATCCACTTGTACTCAAGTACTTGTTGTAGCCCCAGATTACCATATTCAGGGTAATAGGCAAGTAGGGCCTTCTGCTACCTATGTTTTACCACCGAATACGATCATTTTGGTTTTTATTGCTGATTTATAGAGATCCTATTCAACCTGCCTTTCTGGTACCAGATTTCTGACGTATGTCTGGCGCATGTCGTTTGTAGACTTGCCTCCTTCAGGGGAACCTCCTTGGATGCTGGCCTGGATTACTGTATTGTGTTCTGATGCTTATGGTGATACTTAGGGATGTCTGCATTACCAGTGACATATGATGATTTAAGTGTTTTTATATCAGAGCCTGCCGCATTTCATGCCTTACGTATCTACTGATGCTTTGAAATATGTTATTTGGAATGCATTGGCAGGACAATGATTATTAATTCAGGTTGGGAATAATTATGCACTTCGTTTGTCGTGTAGTTCCCATATACCCTATACAGGATCTGTACGTTTGGATAACATAAACTGTGGGATTGGTGGCAGACTGAGTCCGTGCAACCCCACCGGGTAGGTTAGCCTATCTGTATCAGCTAGCTCACAGTGCCACTATAATCTTCTCTTACAAAGGAGAGTATAGATTCTAGCAACCTCAGAACATGACAACCCTGATCCCTCAGGACCTTGGAAACAATATACTACTTTTCACTCAGTCACTCGTGTTCACTTAGTTTGTCTCAGAGAGATACAAAGAATAAACAGGCTGGACGTTTTCAATAAGAATTTATTGAACAGTAGTTATTCTAGTGTAGAACATATGAGCTAAAACAACCGTCAGACAGTAGCAGAGATATATGATTATCAGTACTACGAAAGAAAAGGGATGGTAAAGCTCTACCATCTTGCTATATTCATGAATACATACAAGTATATAAAACACATGATAAAAAGTGTGTACTCCTACAATGCCTCCCTAACTATGTGTACCTAAATGTACCTAGCATCTGTGTAGGGGCTATGCCACAAATCCCTCTAGGATCTAGTCAACCCCATTACCTGAGAATGAGAGAATATGTGACACCGTCCTGGGCTCGAGTTGGCACCCCGTCAGTGTGTCAGCTGGGTAGTGTAGGAGAGTAGGATCTGCTTCACATGGGTACCCCCACTCTTTGATGGTGTTTCACTGTTTTTCGACCTTAGTCTGGCTGTGGTCCTGCTAATCAGGACCACAGCCTAGCTGCTTCCTCTCTAAAATGGTTTCCATGTACATTAGGTACATATCTAATTGGATTCTGGAGTGCCTTATAAGCCCCTAGTATATGGTATACTATGTACCTAGGGCATAGGTACCTCAAAGGCCTACCAGGGGCTCCAGCATGTATTATGCCACCCCTGGGAAGCACTCCAAAATGACACCACAGGTCTGCTACTGCAGCCGGGGTAAGGGTGTGCTTGCACCCCTTACTGTGGTATAGGCTACCTATATCACTACCTTATACAGATACATATAAACCTATAAGCCACTCTTATGGCAGGCCTTGACAATCCTGAAGGCAGAGTGCTTGGTTTTATGTGAGAGGGTGCCCAAGAATGAGATGAGCCCCTCTGCAGCATTCGGAAATACTTCCTTATGGCTGTTCCGTGATACAGCCATACCATATACTCTTAAGTGTATTATAACCTCGCGGTAAATGGTAACTTTGGAATGGCTGCATCAAAACATGTCGTGTTTGGTGTCAAAACGCTTTGGAATACTAGCCCCCATCAGTCCTGGCGGTGGGGGTAGCATTCCACCCTTCTAGAGGGAGAGACATGTTCACACTGGCAAAACCCGGTTAAAACTTTCCAAAGCCCTGGCATCACAAAATGGATGCCATTGCCACAGACACGGGTCTGGCCTCCTGCTGCTGGTGAAAACTCCAGCAGGGGAAGCCTGGACAATAGGTTTCCTGTCACAGGGAGGTGTAACCACCTCCCCAGACAGGCGGATGTGTATTGGGGCAGGGTGGGTGCAATCAGAGAATGCTTTTGAGACACTGCCTGGGGCACATAAGGTGTCCCTGTGCATAGCCCAGTTCAAACCGGTTGCAGGGGCACTCAGCCCCTGCTCTGGCATGAAACTGCACAAAGGGGAAGGGGTGTAACCACCCCCACCCCAGGTCTACCCATAGGTGGCGCCTTAGAGTCAGTCCATCCCCTAAACTTAGTATAAGTATAGGAACCCAGTCCCTAGGACTTCAGATTACTCTGGACGAAACTCTGCAACATATATCCTGGACCTTCGACGTTCTACTTCAACTAGAAGACTGAATAATTCTCCCTTGGGGTCAAGGAGTGACTCCCCTGCTTGGCAGGCACCAAAGAAGCAGCTGACCACCAGTCTGCAATTCTGAAGCTCCTGCCGAACGCCGAAGTCTCTGCATCCCCAGAGTTGGATTTCCAGACTTCTCCGAGGCTACTCTGAGTCCACAGCAAAGCTGAGGCCCGTGGCTATCGTGGGTGACGTGGAACCATGACCCCTGGACACCGTGAACTTTTGCAGCAACACTATCTTCCTGGTCTTCCTTGAAGTTGTGCTTTGGGCTCCGAGCAGCCCCAGCCTTGAGCACCTCCTGCACTGAAGATTGTTGGCCTCCACTCCACGAGTAATCCATGGGCCAGCTCCAAGTGCGACCGCTCGTTGGCTAGAAGGTCCCCACGAAGGCAACTCCTTTTCTAATTGGCCGTTCCTGGTTGCTCCAGACGTGCCCTGACTTACCCTTGCTGGGTGAATCCATCAGACCTTGCTGGTCTGCACCACAGTCTTTTCTCTGCATTTCCTGTGACTTGCCGTTGCCAATGCTTGCTGGGTCCTTTCTGGTTGCTGACACCGCAGCACTCGACAGAATTCGTGGGACAGCCGGAATCCGGCTCATGGACTTCATTGACACCTCCTGGACCTTGTGGCTGAAGAGTCAAGACACCCATCAACTCACCTGAAGCACCCAACATCTGTGGGCATTGGTCCATCCTGCCCTAGGTCACTGGCAAGTGACCCAGACTCTGCCCCCTCTGCTTTAAGGTTCCTTACATCCTAGATCCAGGCTTGGATCTCTCCGGACACTTCTCCTCTTCACGGCAGCAGCAGTTCTTTGCAGGCTTCCATTGAAATCAACGACCGACACCAAAAGACACCTATGCACCTGGCTTCCCTGGGTGAGGTAACTCGAGATCTCCGGTGCTCTCGTGGTTGCTAGCCCTAGAACTACCTAAGTCCAAAAGGGTTTGGTCTTGACTCGATTAGAAGTGTCCCTAATCTTTAAAATTCCAACCGCGACATTCCCCATAGAAGATAATAGGAGCCCGCGGTTGTGTTTTCACACTGCATACGGCTCCCGTGGGTCCCCTGTGTCACTACCTTGGGTGGATCCTTGGAGTCCCAGCGATTCTAGAGGCAATAGGCCTAGTGCCTATTACAGTTGTGGTTCCTATACCACTTTTTTAGTATATGGTTTGGTATGCCCCTAGGGCCTAAACGTATATTTGTGCTTTTACTGATGCTTGATCACTTGTAACCATAGTACTTCGAACTCCAGTCTCATAAAGAGACTACAGGGGTGTGTGTTATCCTAAATACATATAAATATATACCTGGTGTGGTTGTCTTGTCATTTGATCATTCAAGAGATTATAGACTGGTAAAACAAGCTGCTTTACATTCCTTCAAGACTTAGCCTGAAGGCTGATCTTCATAGCTACCACTAGGATAGCTTTCATATAAGGTTGTCTTTAACCATTCACCATAAGGGGTTGTTTGGACTGATACAAGGTGCCCACTAGAACTAGTGGACAGCATATATCAGGCCACCTTCTCACATTGGTGGGCAGCGTGTGGGATTCCAGCTTGCTATTGTTTTACCAGATAATCTCAATTGAATTGATCAACTGAACACCACTAAAGGTACCTGAGGTACATATAATATCAAGTTTAGCTACAGTAAGTTCTACTGAACTTAGAGTTGTGTGTTAAGGGATAGCACACCCTTTCTACAACTCAAGAGAGTTTAGTAGGCCACACTAGTGTAGGTAGTGCAATGCACCACACCACATTAGTAATGTCTAACCAGCCAGGAACCACTGAGTCCCTACCTGGAACCAGTGAGCTCCTTCCCTATAAATATGAGGATCTCTCCTTTGCTTAGCTTAGGACCTTATGTACCATTAGGAAGCTGGAGATAGCCAAAAGTCAATCCACCCAGCATCTCATAAAGATACTGAAACTGGATGATATCACAAGTCGTAGTGGGCCTGTAGTTGGAGACAGTGTGGGTGGGGCAGCACCTGAGGGTGTGTCCAGGGGTGGAAACTCCCCTGACCCTAACTCTAATGCTGACCAGACTGGTGAAAATGACCAGACTCTGGTGAACACAGACCATCAGGATGAGGATGAGGATGATGACAATAATGCCACTTCCTTCATTCCTCCTGGTAGGCCTGACCACAGGGCTAAAAGGGATAGATCTCTGTCACGGGGATCTATTCAGTCTAACTCCTCTATTGGAACCTCTGTTTCTTCTCACGGAGGGAGGGAAACCTCCCAGCAGAGGAGAGACTACTGAAGTATGAGCAAGACAAGTTCAACCTCAGAAAGCAGCAAATGGCCTTAGATAGGGAAGCCCTGGAGCTCTACAGAGCTAGTAAAAAGGAGGGACTAGAGTCTCTTGGTGGCAGCAACTTCTCTAGATATAGGGAGAGGTCTTATGACCATAGAAACCTAAGTAAGATTGTCCCTCCCTACCAGAGTGGGGATGACATCCACAAATGGATAACTGCCTTGGGGAGGGCCTGTAAAGTACAGAAGGTCCCTCAAGGTTAGTGGGCAGCAATCTTATGGCTCTCCTTTGCAGACAAAGGTAGAGACAAGCTCCTCACTGTAAGAGAAGTGGATGCTGATGACTACAAAGTCTTGAAAAGTGATCTGATAGATGGGTTTGGCCTAACCACTGAACAATACAGGTTAAAGTTCAGAGATACCCAAAAGGCACAAAATCAGGACTGGGTTGACTTTGTTGACTGTGCTACTAAGGCTCTGGAAGGTTGGTTATTGGGCAGTAAAGTGTATGACTTCATAGGATTGCACAATCTGATAATGAGGGAGCAGATTCTTAATACCTTTCAAAATCAGCTGTTGCACCAGTACCTGGTAGACTCTGATCTGACCTCTCCCCAAGAATTGGGAAAGAAGGCAGACAAATGGGTCAGAACCATGGTGAGGCAGAAAGTACAGAACCAAGGTGGTGACCCTAAGAAGCAAGATTCTAAAAACTCTGATAAGAGTGGGGACAAGGGTAAAGACCAGAAGTCTTCACAAGGGCCCCAAAAATCTGTTTCAGGTGGGGATTCACAGGCTAACAAAGGGAAAGTCCAAAAGAAGCCCTGGTGCAAAATCTGTAAGCAGAAAACTCACTGGACTAGTGACTGCACCAAGGCTAAAGAAAATACTCCAACCATCACCAATGCCCTTAAGGCACCTGTTCGCCCTTGTACAGTTACAATTGGTGGTGGAAATACGCAGAATAAGGGTGCAGTAGGGTTGACCCTGGGTTCTGAGCTGGACTCTAGCCTAGTCAGAGTACCAACTCAGGCTGTGCTTGTCAGTGATGGGGGCATGGATGTGTCCCCCTTTGTGAGCCCCAGTAACCTGGGCAAATACAGACAGCAGCCTTTAATTAATGGAGTAGAAGCTTGGGCATTCAGGGACACAGGAGCAAGTGTCACAATGGTGACAAAAGATCTTGTGGATCCTGGGCAGATTATGCTTGGTGAAATTTACCAAGTGACCAATGCTAGCAATGTCAGAACAGACCATTCTCTGGCAGTTGTTAACTTCTCCTGGGGAGGGGTAACTGGCCTTAAGAAGGTTGTGGTAAGTGCGGACTTACCAGTACAGTGCTTGCTTGGCAATGATCTGGAAACTTCAGCTTGGGCTGAAGTGGAGCTCAGGATACATGCAGAAATTTTAGGGATCCCTTCACATGTCTTTGCTGTGACTAGGTCACAGGCTAAAATGTCAAAAGCTGTACAGGCCCTGGATTCTGGAATAATGGACCAGGTGCCTCACAAGAGGAGGAGCAGTAGGGTTAAGGCAGAGCCTTCCCACTTGTCTCAGGATGCTGATCAGTCTCCTCAGGGATATGATCTTGAGCCTGCAGAAGGAACTGTCCCAGAGGAGCTTGAACCTGACCAGGTTGAGTTCTTGGGGACAGAGGGCCCTTCCAGGTCTGATCTGAGCCAGGAGCAGAAAACCTTCCCCTCTCTTGAAACCCTCAGACAGCAAGCTGCGGATGAGGCTGCTGAGAATGCTAGTGGTATCCATAATGTTTATTGGGATGATGGACTCCTATACTCAGAGAGTAGAGACCCCAAGCCTGGTGCATCCAGGAGGTTGGTTATACCTCTGAAGTTTAGGGGCTTCCCATTGACACTAGCCCATAATATTCCCCTAGCAGGACACTTAGGCCAGAACAAGACTTGGGACAGAATTGTTCCTCACTTTCACTGGCCACACATGTCTGAAGACACAAAGGAGTTTTGTTGCTCCTGTGTAACCTGCCAAGCCAGTGGCAAGGCAGGTGGCACTACAAAGGCCCCCCTGATACCATTACCTGTGTTGGGGTTCCCTTTGAGAGGGTTGGGATTAACATTGTTGGTCCCATGGATCCTCAAACAGCATCTGGGCACAGATGTATACTGGTGGTAGTGGATCATGCCACCAGGTATCCAGAGGCTATTCCCCTAAGGACCACTACAGCACCTGTAGTGACAAGAGCTCTCTTGAGTGTGTTCTCAAGAGTAGGTTTTCCAAAGGAGGCAGTATCTGACAGAGATGCAAACTTTATGTCAAGTTACTTAACTGCAATGTGGAAGGAGTGTGGAGTGAATTACAAATTCACCACACCCTATTGCCCACAATGCAATGGTTTAGTTGAAATGTTCAACAAAACCTTAAAGGGCATGATCAAAGGACTCCCAGAGAAGCTTAGGCAAAAATGGAACCTTCTCTTGCCCTGCCTTATATTTGCCTACAGGGAGGTGCCTCAGATGGGGGTTGGCTACAGCCCATTTGAACTAAGGGTGGGCGTAGTTCGCGAAGTAGCACTTCGCGAAGCTACGCAAAGTGAAGTTCGCACTACGCGAGCTACGCGTAGCACTTCGCGAACTGCGAAGTAACATGTTCGCACTGTGCAAGATGTTGTTTTCAATGATTGCACAGTGCGGACAAGCAACCGGCACTGTGCAATCATTGAAAATGGCATCTTGCACAGTGCGAGCTGTAGTTTTCTGCTGCTCGAGTAGATTTTTACTCGAGCTGCAGCTTTCTCAACGCGAACTGGTAGTTTCTCATCGCGAGCGGTCGCGAGCATACGCGACCCCTCGCAATGAGAAACCTGACCTTCTCGCGTTGGGAATCTCGCCGGGAGGTTTATTTTCCATGCTCGCGATCGCGAACAAGGAAAAAGTCTCGCCAGGATGTCATTTTGCTTGCTCGCGGTCGCCAACTTGACGTTGAGGACCGCGAGCAAGCAAAAAATGACCGCAGCACTACGCAACACTACGCTACGCGTGTTCGCACTGTGCTACGTGCAGTTCGCGTAGCGCGAAGTAGCGCGAACTTCGCAAACTACGCGAGCGTAGCGTAGTGCTTCGCCCAGGCCTAATTTGAACTTCTGTTTGGTCACCCTGTCAGGGGTCCATTGTGTTTGGTGACATAGTGGACTATGTACTTGGCCTCTGCTCCCAGATGGCTCAGTACATGAAAAAGGCAAACAAAAACCCTGAGGCTAGCCAGAAACTGCATAAAGCCTGGCATGACCAAAAGGCTGTACTGACTGTTTACCAGCCAGGACAGAAAGTGTGGGTATTGGAGCCTGTGGCCCCAGCCGCTCTCCAGGACAAGTGGAGTGGACCCCACACTATTGTTGAACAGAAAGGAGAGGTTACCTACTTGGTAGACCATGAAACCCCTAGGAGTCCCATAGGGTTCTCCATGTGAACAGACTGAAGCCATATGTGGACAGGGCTGACATGGGCTTGCTCATGGCAACTGATGTGGGACTGGAGGAAGAGAGTGACCCACTCCCTGACCTCCTCTCACTGAACCCTGATGATGGGTCAGTTAATGGTGTAGCCTTGACAGGCGGCCTCACTGCCCAGCAGCAAACTGATTGCAGACAGGTTCTCAATCAGTTCAGACACATGTTTTCACTGACTCCAAGTCAGACTACCTGGTGCACTCATGAAGTGGACACTGGAGACAGTCTGCCTATTAAAAATAAGATTTATAGGCAACCTGACCATTTCAGGGATTGTATCAGGACAGAAGTCCAGAAAATGTTGGATTTGGGTGTGATTGAACCCTCGGAGAGCCCTTGGGCTAGTCCAGTGGTACTTGTACCAAAACCTCACACCAGTGGTGGGAAAAGAGAGATGAGGTTTTGTGTGGACTACAGGTGTCTCAATGCAGTCACTAGGACTGATGCCCATCCAATACCCAGGGCAGATGAGCCTCAGCCAAGTACCTTAGCACATTTGACTTGACAGCTGGCTACTGGCAGATTAGACTAGCTGATTATGCAAAGCCAAAAACAGCATTTTCTACCCCTAGTGGGCACTATCAATTTGTGGTAATGCCCTTTGGTTTGAAGAATGCACCTGCCACTTTCCAAAGGTTGGTGAATACAGTTCTCACAGGCCTGGAAGCCTTTAGTGCAGCATATCTAGATGATATTTCTGTCTTTAGCTCCACCTGGGAGGATCACCTGGTCAACCTAAGGAATGTTTTGGAGACCCTGCCAAAAGCAGGCCTAACTATCAAGGCTAATAAGTGCCAGAAAGGGCAGAGTCAGGTTGTGTACCTGGGCCACCTTGTAGGTGAAGTCCAGGTTCAAACATTGAAGAGAAAGATCCAGACCATAATGGAATGGACTGTTCCAACTACCCAGACTCAGGTGAGAGCCTTCTTAGGCCTGACTGGGTACTATAGGAGATTTTTCAAAGGGTAAGGATCAATAGTGACACCCTTGAATGACTTAACTTCTAAGAAAATGCCCAAAAAGGTTCAGTGGACAGCTAGCTGTCAAAAGACATTTGATGACCTGAAGCAGGCCATGTGTACTGCTCCCATTCTGCAGAGTCCTGACTACTCAAAAAAGTTCATTCTTCAAACTGATGCATCTGAATTGGGGGTTGGGGCTGTACTGTCACAATTGAATGAAAAAGGTCAGGATCAGCCAGTAGGTTTCATAAGCAGAATGGTGACCCCTAGAGAGAAACGTTGGTCAGCCATTGAGAGGGAGGCCTTTGCTGTGGTTTGGGCTCTGAAGAAGTTAAGTCCATACTTGTTTGGTACTCACTTCGTTGTTCAGACAGACCATAAGCCCCTTTTATGGCTAAAACAAATGAAGAGTGAAAACCCCAAACTGCTGAGGTGGTCCATTTGCCTACAGGGGATGGACTTTACAGTGGAACATAGTCCTGGGAGTAACCATGCCAATGCAGATGGACTCTCTAGGTATTTCCACTTAGAACATGAAGCCTCAACTGGTCAAGGTTAGTTTAATGTCCCTGCGTTTGGGGGGGTTGTGTAGGAGAGTAGGATCTGCTTCACACAGGTACCCCCACTTTTTGCTGGTGTTTCACTGTTTATCGACCTTAGTCTGGCTGTGGCCCTGCTAATCAGGACCACAGACTATCTGCTTCCTCTCTAAAATGAAATGGTTTCCATGTACATTAGGTACATATCTAATTGGATTCTGGAGTGCCTTATAAGCCCCTAGTATATGGTATACTATGTACCTTGGGCATAGGTACCTCAAAGGCCTACCAGGTGCTGCAGCATGCATTATGCCACCCCTGGGAAGCACTCCAAAATGACACCACATGTCTGCTACTGCAGCCTGGGTAAGGGTGTGCTTGCACCCCTTACTGTGGTATAGGCAACCTATATCACTACCTTATAGAGACACATATAAACCTATAAGCCACTCCTATGGCAGGCCTTGACAATCCTGAAGGCAGAGTGCTTGGTTTTATGTGAGAGGGTGCCCAAGCATGAGCTGAGCCCCTCTGCAGCATTCGGAAATACTTCCTTATGGCTTTTCTGTGATACAGCCATACCATATACTCTTAAGTGCATTATAACCTCGCGGTAAATGCTAACTTTGGAATGGCTGCATCAAAACATGTTGTGTTAGGTGTCAAACGCTTTGGAATACTACCCCCCCCCGCCAGCCCTGGCGGCGGGGGTAGCATTCCACCTTTCTAGAGGGAGAGACATGTTCACACTGGCTAAACCCGGTTAAAACTTTTCAAAGCCCTGGCATCACAAAATGGATGCCACTGCCACAGACACGGGTCTGGCCTCCTGTTGCTGGGGGAAACTCCGGCAGGGGAGGCCTGGACAATGACCAGACCACTTCAACACGAGCAGACAGTCTCGAGTCGCATGAATTTTATCTTAATTTTATCTTCACCTCACATCCTTTGGGAATATAACATGACCGTGGGGTTAATCAGCCAGCGAATTTCTAACAGCTTGATAGTGCCATATGCCCCCATATGTTTTAGCGGTGATTATTGCATTATTTAAGCTCGCTATCACCTTCTAGTTCAGACCTACTTTTAGAGGTCCTTCGCCTCACGCTGAGTCCACCGAGAACTGTTGTGGCCTACAGTCCTACTGAATAGGGTGAGTCCAATGATGTTTTCTGCCGCTTTGATTGTTTTTAAATGTTCCACATAGGTGTTTAGCCACTATAGTTCACCTTGTTGGTACACCACTTTTTAGGAGCAGTTGCTGACACTCAAGCACCAGCAGTCACCACTGTTGCATTTTAACTATGTTGGAGATGAATCACCTTGCAAGCCTTTTTTGTTATATTTCCTGATACCTGTGGCTATATTTCTTTACAATGATCAACTTAATGTACTGTTCTTTCTACAGGTAGCACCAGACCTCAACAGGTATTTTAGGAATACGTTTTTTTGTTCACATGACCGACTGTGACTAGGAGACACTTATACTATAGATAGTCCCCTGTTACCATTGTAGATATCTTGATAGGTCCTGACGAATCGCGAGCGCACGAGCTCACTGCGAGAAACATGTTGACCACCAATCCCATGCACTACAACTAGAGACATTACACTCTACCTAGTGCTACATACACCTTTTTAATCAGGGAAGGAGACCATTAAAATAAATTGATTTTCCATACTGGTACTTTCGACCCTGTTTTAACTCACTTTTTGTATCTACAACAATCAGGCCCACACACCCGCACTTCACCTGACGGCTGTTGGATTAAAAGAACTCCGATAAAGTGCCCCTTTTTAGGGAGCCCGTTAGGCATTGCACCGCCGGCCCGACGAGGAGCAGCCCAGATGATGAAGCATGACACCTGAAAGGGTGTGTGAGGGCATTAAAATCCAACAAAAGGATTACCCACTTCACACATAGTATACATGTAGTCCTTCTAGGCTAAATCACCGATTCACCTCCACTCCTTTCCTCTCCCTGAGGAACTACTGGTAGCCTTCTTTTCTAAAAATCCCCTGTGTCACTACCTTGGGTGGTTCCTTGAGGTCCCAGCGATTCAAGAGGCAATAGGCTTAGTGCCTATTACAGTTGTGGTTCTTATACCACTTTTTTAGTATATGGTTTGGTACGCTCCTAGGGCCCAAAACGTGTATTTGTGCTTTTACTGATGCTTAATCACTTTTAACCATAGTACCTCGAACTCCAGTCTCATAAAGAGACTAGAGGGGTGTGTGTTATCTTAAATACATATATTTTAAATATATACCTGATGTGGTTGTCTTTTCATTTGATCATTCAAGAGATTATAGACTGGTAAAACAAGCTGCTTTACATTCCTTCAAGACTTAGCCTGAAGGCTGCTTTCCATAGCTACCACTAGGATAGCTTTCATATAAGGTTGTCTTTAACCATTCACCATAAGGGGTTGTTTGGACTGATACAAGGTGCCCACTAGAACTAGTGGACAGCATATATCAGGCCACCTTCTCATAAGAAGTCTCGGTCTCCTCTATCTTTCTAAGCAAGACATGATGTATACATACCCCTAGGTCTCCCCAGGGGTCCTACCTTGCTCATTTACTGCGTCGGCCTAAAGGATGACGTCGGGCCTACAGAGATATTATATCGGAGATGTTAGTCCTGCTGTGCTTCCAAGAAGCCTCATGCATAATGTATGAGATTCGAACTAGGGAAAAACCCTCTTTTTGAATGCAGTGTCGTATCTAGGTAAAAGGTCAGTCCCTAAAAACCGTTATGTATGTAACGTAGGGAAGAATATAGGTGAAAGGTTGAAATGTTACCTGCGCATATATAGGGTACCTAACTACCTATATGGAATATAACACGTTAGTAACTTGGATGTCCTTTTAGTGAATGTTTTATAGCTAATACACACTACATTTTTTAATAGAATCCTGTGTGGAGTCTCTTTTGTGGTGTATTAATTGTGATACTGGTGTGAGTGTATTGCACAAATGCTTTACACATTGCCTCTGATGAGAAGCTTTCTTGCTCTGTGCCAAGCTACCAAGTGGGTAATCAGAAGTTATCCTTAATGTTTAACGTACTCGCCCTGACTAGAGTGGTGGGTTCTGTCTGGTTTAAGGTACAAACCTTAGCCAACCAGGAACATAATTTCTAACAGTAAGGTTTTTTCAAAAGGCTCAAGAAAAGAGGGACAGACAAGAAGAACACAGAAACCAGGTCAGGGAAGTCACAGGGTGCCAGTGCAGGGGTTGGCAGCAGTATGGTAGAGTATTACGAAAGGTCAGTAAACAGATTATTATTAAAATGCAGGCTAAAGCTCTGATAAAAATATTAGCAGTGTTACATTACCAGCCACCAAATAAAAAATGATTATGTATTTATTAGCAGCATGCAATCAAGATGACACTATCTCTACTAAGTCTGTTTCTCAGTCCTTCATGTATTTATTGCTACATGAAATAAAATACATTGACAAAATAAATTGCATTTGATAACAAATCAAATATTCACTCTAAAAACTGACTAAAAAGCAATAAACGTTCAGCATTCAAGCCCAAACAGGGGGTTTTGATTACTACAATAATTAACAATATTGCCAGATTTTATCTCTGGCAAAACTCTCTCAGAATCCATGATCTCACATGCCAGGCTGATTCTAAAAATCCCGAACCAGAAAATAACACAAGGGCTAGTATTGATTTTGCAGATAGCATAGCATGTATTTGTAAAGCGCACGTTCACCCAGAAGGATATCTTGGTGCTGAATAACACATGTTTATTGTTACCCAACTCAATGGTACTCATGTGATTGACCTCAGAAGGGGGACAAATTAGTTCACTAAGCCACCAAACCCAGCCAGATCCTTAAAACATCTCTATAGTGTTTTGTTCTCAGCAGGTGGCAAAGCGGAACAATCTATTCGGATATCTGTGCAGCAGAACAATAGCGGTTTCTCACTTTCTTTGGCCAAGTAACAGACTGGACACTGTTACATTTCAGTGATTTTGATCACCACTTGCTAGTAAAAGAAACTAATGAAAGAGTTCTCACCCTTAGAGCAAACATCTTGTTGAAACAGGATAGATATACCTTAATTCCCGAAATCTTGGTTCCCTTTTCATTGCCATAAATGAGCTCAACTGACTGCCCATAAATGGAGCTGCTTGCAGCTTCTTCTACTCACAATACTAACATCTTATTTTCACAATCTTGTGTGAATTAAGAGAGATGGAGCAAACATTATATCAGTAATCACTCAAACCAAGTGGTTTCATGGATGCCTTAATGAACCTCAAACAAGGCATTTTGAGTCAATGCGGTCTATGAAGGATGTCTTTGAGGCTCTTCGTATCGGGCTCCAATTCTTTACTTGACCAAATACAGAACCCAAAAAAGGATTTTAACAAGGTAGCACTGTGAAGATTGCAATGAGCATGACTTGGAGTCAGATCACCTGACACCCAGGTAGCAAATTCTGACACCCTCCCCAAACATTTCTCTTCAAACGTTAATTCGCCCCTAAATATCTAAGTGGGTTTATGGTCAAAAACTTGCCTTTAAAGGCATTGATGTCTGGACCATGCATGGTACAAAAGGAGGCAAACCTCTGTTTGCGTGACCAAGAGGGTTTCATCAGCAAATAATAAGGCAGGTGTTTTCAAACCATCCAGAATCGGAGAGTCATTTTCTCAAATGATTAAGTTGGCGACACAACAATCTATAAAAATATGAGATTAGGTGCCAAACACATTATTTGTGACCTCGTTTACTGTGTGCTATGTTCTCAATAAGTTCACCTTAAGGGCCCTACCGCACCAGGGCAAAATGTGTGTGATCAAATTATATCAAGTATGTCCTGTGGGGCTCCCAACCCCTTAAGAATTGTCCACAGCTTCCCACTTGGGACCATACCAAAGGTGGCCTTCAGATTAACAAAGGCTACACTGAATAGCCGCTATCTTCCATCAGATCATAAGAAAACGGAAGACCTGACCTGTCATACGAGGCCTTGTCCTGAAACCTAAATGGAAATGACTGAGAATCTGATTGGCATTTATTCAGGTTGTCAGTTTGTCAATGACTTGTTTACAGAATATCTTCTGGATGTTGTCAATTAAACTAATAGGGCAGCAATTATCAGGGGCATTGCGACTCACTAGTATGTGGTTTAGACTTATCTCCTTGCTGTTTTAGGAAGTAGAAACAGGAGTGTCAGGTGCCATGGCATTTGATAGTGTGTTACTATATGGTGATACCAAACGGTTAGTGGGGATTTTATTATTCTAGGGGTCTTCTCATTTTTCTGGCCGCTTACAGCCACATAAGCGACAGACACTGAAAACATGGTTTTGACTAGGAATAAGAGCTTTGCAAGGAGTTATACCAACAACAACAGGAATAATGTCCATTTCATGGACGGCTGCGCTTCGGATGGAGGGAGAGTCATTGGAAATGGTAATAGCCCCTTGAGAGGTGCTGAGTCCAGCCTCTTAAAATATGCACCCCACTCATGGGGTAGGATGTGAGTCTCTAGCATCATGGTCTAATTGCAACCCCAGTGTGTTGTTATGTGCCAGAGCCTTTTAGTGTTATTGGAGGGTGGTTGGAGGAAGCTGCTTCCAGTAGATCCTCCAAAGCTCTTATAGCCTCTTTAAACTTCTTTGTATAGGCAGCCCTGACTTCACTTATACCAAATCTGCAACCCTTCTTACTGATGTTAGTATGCATTGTCTTTGCTGCTCGGTAATCATTGTTAAACCGTTTGTGTGTCCCAGGTGTACTTTTGATACCCTTTTTTAAATCTTAAAAAAAAACTTTTTCAATTAGTTAAAAAATGTCACATGTGCCTCACGTAGAAGCAATGCATTATCCACATTTTGACAGAAAAAGAGGAGTGCTATGATTTGGCTTCCATACAATCTTCCTATAGTGGATGAAGGTTGTATTACATCCTCCCACGTTATGGTCCTTCGGTTATTGGCAATAATATCCTCTCTATTGTTAAAGGGATCAGATAGATCGCTAATCAGACTGACATTAATGGGGTGGCCCAATGGGTTAGGATCACTCTTGTGTTTTGGGATTACAGCAATATCAGTCATACCACCCACAAGTCAAGTAATAATCAATGTTAGGTGTAGGTGCCCCTTTTAAATGTAGAGGTTGCATTAATATCTGTGGGGTATCGACCATTATAGGCATGTAAGCCATGTCAGAGTGTAATATCTACTAGTTGTAAAGAAGAACATTGCAGTTTTTTCTTAGGTGGGCCAGTTATAATCTGAGAGAACACATTACACATACTCATCTCTTGCTAACATCCACAGTAATAATGATGGTTCTGTATGTATGTATGTATGTATTAAATTCTTATTGAGCGCAACTGTCACCCCAAGGGTATCCTGGCGCTGGACCATACGTGAGTCATCAGATCAAATACACTACATTACTTAGGAAAGAGATAGGTCTTCAACTCTTTTTTAAAGGAGGGGAATTCTTGCTTACTCCTTAGCAACAGAGGAAGAGTATTCCACAGCTTAGCTGCTGTAAAACCAAAGGCACGACCACCCATCCTCACTCTAACAAATTTAGGGACCATGGTCAAAAAAGCCGAGGAGGATCTTAAAGGTCTAGCAGCCTGGTACCACGCGAAAAGATGTTGAAGTGGCAGCGGTCCCAACCCATGCAGCGCTCTGAACACAATACAGGCAGCCTTAAAGAGAATACGCTGCTGAACAGGCAGCCAATGGAGGTCAGACAAAGCTTCTGAAGAAGATGCAGAGCGAGGTCGGTCTAAAGCCAATTTGGCCGCCATGTTTTGAACCCTCTGCAGCCTACCTACTAAAGACTTAGGTGCCCCCAGAAGTAGTGCGTTACAGTAGTCTAACCTACTGAGTATAGTACTGCGCACCACCTCTATTCGAGCCTGTGGGGGGAGCAACGGCAAGATTTTACGTAGGGCTCGAAGCAGGCCCATGCACGTCGCTATAGTCTTGTTCACCGCGGCATCTAGTTGCAGCCCAGGCTTAAACATAATCCCCAGGTTACGGGCCGACTCCGCCGCTGTCACCGTACCTAAGATAGAGGCTGGCCAGAAGCCCTCTGGTAACATGCGGGAGGGCTGATCCAATGAGCAATGAAGCACTTCAGTCTTTGCCCCATTGAATTGGAGTGAGTTGAGTCGGAGCCATTCTGCTGTTTCCGACATACACTGATGGAAAGTGTCCCTCGAAACCGCCTCCTTACCCTCAAAAGAAAAAATCAGTTGTGTATCATCGGCATAATTGATAACCGAGATGCCGAAGGATTTTATCAAACTGATTAGGGGCCGGAGGTATAGGTTAAAGAGGATCGGGCTGATCGCAGACCCCTGTGGCACACCCTGCTTCACCTGACGTGTGTCTGACCGAAAAGGTGGTAATGTAACTGCTTGCTGCCTATTTTCCAGGTAAGATTCAAGCCAGCCCAGCGCCAGACCACCCACGCCCGCCCCCTTGAGGCGATCCAGCAGGACAGCGTGATCCACCGTGTCGAACGCGGCCGACATGTCCAGCAGCACCAAAAATGCTGCCTTACCCATATCGACACGCGTTCGCAGATCGTCAAGCACGGTGATCAGGGCGGTCTCGGTCCCATGCGCCGGCCTGAAACCAAACTGGACAGCGTCCAAACAAGCGTTAGATTCCAGGAAGTTTGATAGAGTTCTTGTAACCAACTTCTCTAGAATTTTTATAGGGAATGGGAGCAGCGAGATGGGTCTATAGCTGGCAGGACAAAGCGGGTCCTGGGAGGCCTTTTTTAGCAACGGTGTCACGATTGCAAGCTTCCAGCTATCAGGAACCGTGGCTGAAGTCAAAGACTGACAGCAGATGGTATACAACGGAGGTAGCAATTCTATCTGAAAGGCCTTCCATATCCTATGTGGCAGGGGGTCCAGTGGGGAACCCGACGACACACCGTTAGCCTCTATACAGAATTCCTCCAAAGAAGGGATAGGAAAGCAAGATAATTGCTGTTGTTCACCATTAACCTCCTCGACACCCGAAGGGTGAGGAGGTATCCGTGGGGGAGACTCCATCAGGGCCACGTGGCTCGGAGTCGAGAGGCCACTCAAGATGAGTCAGATTTTTTCCTCAAATGCAGAGGCCAAGGAGTCACACAGCTCCTGAGATGGTGTGGTAGCTGGGGCTGCAGAAGCCGGATTTGCCAAGTTGTTGACCAGCTTAAAAAGGGTCTGCGATTTATTAGTGGCTTTAGTCAAAGAGTCTTCCAGAAACTTCGCCTTAGCCAACTTTAGATGGTCTTTATATTCCCGCAGGGCCTGTCTGTATTGTGTACGATCTGAGTCCGCGTACCCTCTCCTCCAAGCACGCTCCGCCTGTTTACAGCGGAGTTTCTGTTGGCTGAGATCACCAGTGAACCAAGCATTGGTTCTCCGAGGCTTGTTCTTCACCCTTTTTAAAGGGATCAGTACATCCAGTGATGTTACAATCTATTTACAAAGGGTGGTGTAGCTTTTATCCACCGTTTCCTGCACCTCAAAGGTTGTAGGCAACAGAGAAGGTAAACTTGACCCCCTTAGTAAACGGGACCACTGTCTGCTAAATTTATACCCAGCCGAGCTGTCACTGCGCTGCACTCCAGCCACAAAAATAGACATGAGGATCAGAGCATGATCAGTCCAGCATTGATCCAGGACTTCGTTAATAGCAACCAACTCTTTATCAGCAAAGACCAGGACCAAAATATTCCCCTTCACATGTGTGGGACATTGCACAAGCTGTTCCAGCTGTATGTTGTTACATGCTTGGCATATTTCTCTATAGGCTAGATCTTGTGGTCCTGATGGTCGTAAATTAAAATCACCCAACACTATAAAGTTAGAGTGAGAGTTGGATAAATTGTACACAAGGTCAATAAATTGCTGAAAAGAAGGGGCTATACCGGAGGGAGGTCTGTAGCACAAAAGACCAGCAAAAACTGTGCCACCCTGAGCCATTAAGGAAAATCCCAGAAGTTCAAAGCCCACCACCTGTTTAACTGTAAACTGTGAGAGGGCAAGTGTGTCTTTACAAATAAACCCCACTCCGCCACCTCTACCCGCAGTTCGAGGGATATGTCTGATGAAGTATCCTGGGGGACATGCCCAGGCCAACTCTGCTCCACTATCTGATGTAGTCCAGGTCTCTGTCAGGAATAAAATATCCAATTTAGCTGACTCAATCAACAAAAAGATTTCGTCATAGTGTTTTACAAGGGAGCGGACATTAAGAAGGCCACAGGAGATGGGGGGCAAAGACGGTGGCCACACGGCAGAATCTTTATGTGAGGCCGAGTGGTGGTTCAGAGCACACAGTTCTTCTCGAGAATACACTAAGTGTGTCCTCATTGGGTCTCTGGAGCCAGGAGCTACCGGGACGCGAACGGGCGCAAACGGGCTTACCTCTGGCGCACCTCCGGCGCGCCCACGTGCGCCCGCTGCGCGCGAACGCTGCGCGCCCGCATCTCCATTGATTTTATAGTATTACGCCGCGCGGGTACCGCCTCGTAGGCGTCTGACCCACCCAATATGGCGCCTACAATGTCCCAAGCCTCACACCCACTCAAAGATGGCGGTCAAGCGCCGCTGAACCGGAGCCCCCGCTAGCTAAATCCCGACAAATGCGGGTGATAAAATCGTTTTAAATGCAGGTAAGCCTGACTGTCTCCCCCCCGCAGCAAAGCAGCGTAGCAGCAGATTAAAAGAATCTCTATTCCCATAGAGTAGTAAATGATTTTTAAAATACAGCAATGCGCGCGATGACAAAGTCTGCCTTACCGTGTTAAGGAGCAGTTTATATAGCTCTCCAATGCGCGGGTACCGCCTCGTAGGCGTCTGACCCACCCAATATGGCGCCTACAATGTCCCAAGCCTCACACCCACTCAAAGATGGCGGTCAAGCGCCGCTGAACCGGAGCCCCCGCTAGCTAAATCCCGACAAATGCGGGTGATAAAATCATTTTAAATGCAGGTAAGCCTGACTGTCTCCCCCCGCAGCAAAGCAGCGTAGCAGCAGATTAAAAGAATCTCTATTCCCATAGAGTAGTAAATGATTTTTAAAATACAGCAATGCGCGCGATGACAAAGTCTGCAGAATTATTGGTCATTCTATTGTATACATTAAGTACAAGTTGCTGTGCTTGGCTCAGTGTGATCTTTAGGACCAGTAGGTCAAGGGATCTTTTTAATGGAGCAGTTAAAGTCTATTTTAACCTAAGTGCACAACCCAGCAGAGGCCCCACCAGCACTAGATGTTAGCGATGCCATAGATAGCTGTTGTAACCTACTCTAAAGAGACTGTCACTAGCCCAGATTTCTTATATCAAGCAGAGTCCAAAGCCATCAATGAACTGCTCCCATTCAATGACTTGAATCTTTGGATTTACACCTGAAATATTCCGGCTTACTAGAGACAATGCTGTGGGTAAATCAAGATAACTAGGCCCTGCTATATCGACTTGGTCCCCTGGCCTGTGTGGGTATAGATAACATGCTATTATGTTCTCTCCCATGTGAATGACTGTCAATAAGGGCAATACTAAGGCTAACAACTCTGTCCAAGCTCCGGGTATTGTCTCCGCCTGTGTTATCCGTCAATCCACTCTTGAGAATTCAGATTCCACGTGGTCTCTCTGTGTTTCCTTGTTTAAACATAGGTTCTCAGTGATTGGATTTGGAACCCTCTGGGAGAGGGATTACGTTTAAATTAGATAGGGGAATTTGTGGGAGGTGTAGTGCAAACGTCTAGGGCCACTAATCCATTGAGCAATAGCTCTGATTTTAATGTCAGTTTGTGTTGTCATAGGCCTCTGTAGAAATGGAATAACGTGTGGCCTTCAGGCTGTCAGAGCACATCACATCATAACAATCGCAGACCCCTCTGATCCAATGAATTGACTTAATAACCAATGAGGCCTCATCCCCTCAAGCAGAATGAATGTGCTTGAGTATGCTAATCATAAACACTGTTCCTGCATTCTGATCAGGTATTTGGAAGCGACACCCCTTCCAAATACCAAATCGGTATTTGGTTGCAAACCATAATTGCGATTGGGTACCATGCTGCCAAATTGCAGTTTGGGTTTGATACATACCAAAAGATTATTTTTACAGTTGCCAACAGGCAGGTTCTGCAAATTGTCCCATTTGCAATTGAAATAAGCTTGATACCTGTGAGCCCACATGTTCATGTTGCAGGTCATGGAGCGGGGGCCTTCCCAGTTACTGGCCAGACCCAAAAAGACAGAGCAGTTAGTCCCCAAACAGTATCTATAACAACCCACGTGGATGGCATTAATGTTAGTGTTTTTAATGCTAAGAGGGCCCACCTCCTTCTCCCCACATATTGAAACTCCCCTAGTCCTCTGGCACTGGATGTATCAGGTCTTTCTTCCCAAAATGTAGGCTAGGATAATCCACACAGAGGGATTGGCGTAAGTCTTTTGCAGCCCTGAAGGGGCCCTATTTCCTCCTACCCTAGTAATGAAATGCGCCAACTCCTCCTAGCGTAGTGCTCGGTGGGGGAAGGTGACCCCAGTACGATCTGCAAGTACCCTAGTGTACTGCAATTTGCAGGCTTATCAATCTGGCTTTTAAACAATACAAGCACCTCAAGGAAAATTTAAATTGCAAATAAAGCCAGTCTTCTGATGTGTTTATTAGGCCAGTAATACTACAATGCAGGGGAGGGGATGAGGGATGCAGAAATAGGGAAGGTGCCCCTGCCCTGCCTCTTCCTGACACTGAGGGGAGTGGATGGACCTGTGTTTGACCCAGGCTTCGCCCCGGCCTGATCCACTTGGGTTCCGTGCAGCAGTACCATTGATGGAGCAATATAGCGCTGGCTTGTCATGGGCCTGCCTCATTCCCCATCCACAGGCAAAGCAATAAGTCCCGGGGCTTTAAGTACCCAAACAGTGTTGATGTCTCCCGTGCAATTGGATCATTGATGACGCTATTCAGCTCTGGCAGGGTGTGGGCATGCCTCTTTCCACCTCCACAGGTGGAGAATAGGATCCTGCAACTCTGAGTAACCTAACAGATATGATTTCTACCATATTCTAGGACCATTGATGGTTGGCCATGGAACCACCTCCTTCTCCCTCCACAGACAGAGCAAAGTGTCCTGGGACTTTGAGTCCTGAAACCGTGTCGATGTCTGTGATATTTCATGTGGGGCATCTCAATTGCTGTCCTCACATGTTCACCTTGAGAGACCAATCTAGGGCATAATCCTCCAAAAGAGACATCTGGCTTCATAGAATACTTGTGTCCCTTGCCCATGTGCTCACTGAGGTATTCTGGACATTCTGGACACTTGGCATGTGGATTAGGTCCCATGTGCCAAATTGTACTCACTGCAATCATTATAGTGCCAGCTACTATTCCCTCCACTTCACATCAGGCAATATCAGGGGGTCTTGGCAGATCTGGTTCTGTGGAATTATAGAGCATGGCATATTAGTCCAGAACCCAAATTATTGCCTACTTCTCAGCTTTCTCAGCCTTGGTGTTGCTCCACTTAGACTGCTGAAATTAACCCACTCTGTGAGAAGTTGGCCTGGTATGTGCTGTCCATTAATTAAAGTGGGCAACTTGTACCAGTCCAAACAACCCTTATGGTGATTTAAGAGGTCAAACATAACCTTAGAAAGCTATCTAAGTGGTACCTGTGGAGAGCAGCCTTCTGGCTTAGTCTTGAAGGAATGTTAAGCAGCTTGTTTTACAAGAATGAAACCTTATGGTAATGTTTAAAGAAAAGGAGAACCACACAGTAGTTATAAAAAAATATGTATTTATTAATATAACACTCTCTAGTATGACACAGTATCTCCTTCATGGAGATAATCACAAAGCACACAATACTGTAGCACAGAAACAATAGTAAGTAGCACAAATACACGGTGCGCTCCGGGGGAGACCAAACCATATACTAAAATAGTAGTATAAGAACCACGGCTTCAGTCAAGACAGTGTCTAGAGAACGTAGAATCGCTGGGACCCCAAGGAACCACTCAAGGTGAGTAAGTAGGGACCCCACGGAGGACGGGTGCAGTGTGGGAACACGACCGCGTGCTCTGTACAATTCTATGGGAGAGTCGCGGTTGAAGTTTTAGAGTTTAAGGACCCTTCCCAGTGGACTTCAATGAAACCCAGTGAAGGTTAGGAGGTTGGAGAGCCACCCCACTCGTGGATACCATAGTACCAGAGTTACCTATCCCAGGAGAACCGGGTGCATCGGTCTGAAGTGGTGTCGGAAACCACCGTCGAACCAAATGAAAGACTTTGAAGAAGAGCCACTGCTGTCTGTTGGAATCCAAAGGTGGATTCTTGTAAAAGAGTACCTGAAAACAGAGGGCACAGAGTCTGGGACACTCAAGAGTGACCAGGGGCACAGTAGACGAATGCCCACCGATGTCGGGTGCTTCAGCTGCGTTGAGGGGGTTCTTGACTCTGGAGCCACGGGGACCAGGAGAAGTCGAGGACAACCTGGAGCCGGAAACAAGCTGTCTCACAAAGGATGTCGAGTGCGCAGGATCGGTGTCCAGTGAGAGCACCAACAAGCCTTGGCAATGGCAACCCATGCAGAAGGTCAAAGAAGGTTACGGCTCAGACCAGCAAGGTCCAGGAGACACACCATAGCAAGGGGAGTCAGG
Source organism: Triturus cristatus (assembly GCF_964204655.1). NCBI lineage: Eukaryota > Metazoa > Chordata > Amphibia > Caudata > Salamandridae > Triturus > Triturus cristatus. The sequence continues at coordinate 225,863,705 of NC_140584.1, forward strand.
TCAGGCCTGGAGCAACTAGGGGAGCCAAAGAAAAGCAAATTGTATCCTCATGTGGACTCACAGGCCAGAGGCACCGGAGTCACAAGAGGATCTCAAGCAATTTCACCAAACAGCAGCCCACGGAGCACTCAGGGCAAGGAGGACAGAGTTCTTGGTAGGTGCCAGGGATTGGGCCTACTCGGAGCCCAATGCACTTGCTCAGGAAATGCCAACAAGCATATGTACTTGCAAATGAACGCGGTGCACAGGGGTACAGGTATTGCAGTCCCCACGAGGGATTCTGGCCTCACAATTGACAAGAAGGCAGCTCGGACCTTGAGGGATATAGGAATCTACCTCTTGTGTTGCTGGAGCCTTTGCAGTCTATAGGAGCTCAGGAGCAGCAGACAAGTCAGTCATGATGTGGTGCCTGTGGATGCAGGGGAGTGACTCCTTCACTCCAAGGGAGATATCTTTGGTTGTCCTTGATGCTACACAGGTCCTGCATGGAGCCTGTATGGTGCATGGGCACAGATGATACTTCAGACTGAGAGGGAGATGAAGTTGAGCCCAAACGAAGTCCAGCAAAGTCCAGAGTGTCCAGACGGTCAAAGTTCAGTGGGTTCTGGTTCAGAATCTTGTCCACTTAGAATCTAGGGTCCTACAGCCAGGTAAGCCCTTTTGTACCCACTGGAGAGGGTTGGACAGATTCAGAGGACCCTCCTAGGGGAGGGTCTGGACAGTGGGGAGGATACTCCCATATCCTTTGTCCAGTTTTGCACCAGAGCAAGAGCCAACGGTTCCCAGGACCGGTTTGAACGGGACTATGCACAGGGACACCAAATGTGCTCCACATGCGGACTTTCCGTCGCTGGAAAGCCCAGCCACCCAGCCCTAATACAGTAAATCCTGTCTGGGAGGTAGTCACACCTCCCTGTGATAGAAGGCCTATTGTTCTGAATTCCCCTGCTCGAGCTTAGCACAGCAGCAGGAGGGCAGAAATGTGCCTCTGGTCAGCAGCAACCATTTTGTGCTGCCCGGGTCTAGAAGGCTGGTACCCAGGACACCAGGGAGCCAACAAAGCTCGCTTCTGAGGGGTGGAATTCTACCGCCCATACTGGTTACTGGTATGGGGGTATGATACCACAGTGTTTGACACCAAACACAATAGGATTTGTTTAATCTGTATTAGAGTTGGTTATCACGCGGTCGCATAATGCCACTCTATATGTCGTAAATGGCTGCATCACTAACAACCCGGGAGAATGGACTCTGTAGGTTGCAGGGGTGTCTTGCTCATGCAGTGGCACCCTCTCACTTAGAACCAAGCACCCTGCCTTCAGGATTGCTGAGGCCTGCTATGGGGTGACTTATAGGTTTTAAGTGTAGTGATCCTTACATATAGTCAACCTATATCTTAAGTGAGTTTTGCATGCACCTAGTTACACAGGCTGCAATGGCAGGCCTGTAGTTCAATTTTGCATGGCCTCTCATGGGTGGTATAATACATGCCATTGGAGGCCTCTGGGGTACCTATGCCCTGGGTACATACATACATAGGTACCATATACTAGGGACTGGCAAAGGTACCCCAGTATCCAATCTGGAGTGTACCTAAGTACATAACATAACATTTTAGGGAGATATCAGATAGACTGGGGTCCTGATTAACAGGATCCCAGTCAGACTAGTTAAAAACAGTATCACATCCAGCAAAAAGTGGGGTTAACCATACGATGCAGATTCTACTTTCCTACACACTCCACTCTATATTTTGAGTTTGTCACGATTCTCAAATTCTTAGGCAGCTGAGAAAGCACTGTGCAATTGAGCATTGGATTAATAGCAGCAGAGGGAGAATGAATGCTGTAGTGTGCATGCATAGTTGAGAGCACAAGAACAATAGCCGCTTTTGTGAAAAGGTAAAATTCAGAAAAATGAAAGACTCATGGCCTAGTTACAAATACAGAGGTTCACTGGACTGCCGTAGTTGTGGTGGCTGTCCATGGACCACCAGAGTGGCGGTCCATCTGCCGTATTATGACTGTGGCGTTTGGACTGCCACTTGACTGCTGCTACCTCCGAGGAACCGCAATCTTGCGGCAGTGATGCAGAGGTCCGAGGAAGTAATATGCTGGTGGTGCTGCTGTGGCACCGCTGAGCATATTACGAGTTTCCTCACTGCCCAGCCTGCCATGAAAAGGGTGGTTGGGAGGAAACTAAGGGGGCCATACCAGTGCCCCCTGTCGCCTCTGTGCATGGGTGTACATGCAATGGGGCACATGGTATAACCCCTTGTATTTCTGCTTCCCATGTTCCTGCCCGGGAAGAAATGCACAACATTGTGCATTTCTTCCTTTGCAGGAACGTGCTGCTGCTCTCCCACAACAGTCCCTTTCTAAGGCTCTCCTTTGAGCCTTAGAAACGTAGCCAGCGCCATGGGACTGCAACAGCACTCACCACCCACCATGATTCTACTTGTAATCCAGTGGGTGGTCTGACTACAAGTTTGTCAGTCTTCCTGTGGGGCGCTTGCCTGGCGGCCCACAGGAAGACTGACAAACTCGTAATCAGGCAATTAGTTATCATCAGGTCAAAACAGTGACAGATCACCTGGGTAGTGAGAGGGTACTGAAGCCTTCTTTTCATGCTGCAAGGGAATATTGTATTACAGACTCTTGTGCTCGTGCACATAATAAATGTTCTTACTGTCACATGGTTGTTCCTTTATGTACACGTAGGCATGACCATATGTAAATGAGGGGACTATCTACCTCTTCTACTCGTGCCATCCAGGGCTGGACTGGCCGTAGCGGGCACCGTGCAATCCCCCGGTTTTAGGCCCCTGGGGGCCGTTTTTGTTACAGGGCCGTTTTTGCAGCATAGCTGCAAAATCGACCCTGTAACAAAATCGGCTGAAAACCGGCCCTGGCAAAGAGCTCGGCGGCACCCCCAACCTCCCGCGGGGAAAGGGGGGCGGCCAAGCACTTTGCCAGGGCCGGTTTTGGTGCCCAGTCCGGCCCTGGTGCCATCTACTGTTACAGACATGCGGGCCTCAGGAGGTGTACTGTGTGCCTCGCTGTAAGTGCGTGCACATATAATGTACCACCCCAAGGGCACCTTTATGGACAGAGCACAAGGGTTCTTAGACAATAAGAAAAACCCTTGTGCATACTTACTCACTTGGGGAAGGGTACCTCTTTGGTTTCCAAAGGAAAGTGGTTCCACTAGAGTGACTGAACAGAAGTTTGATACTAGAGTTTCATTTACAGTCCTGCACTGAGTGTGGCTCACGCGCAAACTCTCTGAGTTTGCACCTACACTAGACAAAGCGCATTCCTGTTGTACTTTGTCACAAAGTGACGTGTGAGGCAGGCACACTTCCATAGAGGGTGCACTGAAGCACCGATCAGGACCATTGCCTGATTACTATTACAGTCCCACATATCAAAAGTGACCATTGAACTTGACTAGCCAGTCTAAAGAAGTGGCAAATACAATTTTATTTGGTAGAAACCTTGCCCTATCATACAAGCGAACTTAGGAGCAAAAACTATTGGAGTCTTTTGGTCATCTTAAATCTATATGAGGCATTTGCTAGTTTTTCTGTCAGAGCAAAGTGCCTTACATGTTTAAGAAGAGCAGGCGTGTGTATTGAATTTAAGGACAACACCTTCCAGTTTCCGCCTTTATTTATTTGTTAAAATAAGAACTAAGAGAAATGTAAAATGTAGTTGTCGGAATCCCTTTTTACCAACATGAAATATATTTCCTTAGCATCTTCAATCCCATGTCACCCTTGTAAAATCTGGAGTCATTTTTACACTTATCAACAATTTCCGACAGATGTCGACATAAATACGTGTTTGACATTGTCACTAAGTGCCAGAATTTTTAAGGTTTGGCATCGCAAGGGGGCTGAAGAGCGATGCAAATCCTAAGAGAGATTTATCAAGCTACACAAGGACATCATGAATGGCCCTGCGTGGCCTGGTAAATCTAGAGTAATGCAAAGCGCTGACTTGCGTTTCTGTGCTTCAGGGAGGTGTTTCATTGGTGGCGGATGTATTCCCACGCATCCACCCATGGATTTTGGTGCATTCCCAGATTTACCATTAGTGGATGACCTGGGAATGCATCAAAATGCTACCCCTGCCTGGGGTGTAATGAGGAGAAATGTCCTTTTTCTCCTCGTTTCTATCTCTTTCTACGTGTGCTGTATTCTTCAGCACACATAGAAAAAACAATATGCTTCTCAGGATTGTTTGTGTGGAGGAAGGTGTTCTTTCCTGCACAAAAAGAATCCTGCTTTAAATGCAGGCCCCCTTGCAACATGGTACAAGGATGCCTGCATTGGTGATAGGCAGCCAAAAGCGTGCCAGTGCTAGGAAAGGACAGCAATGTTCTGTATGATGTTAAATATGATGCATTCCTGCCTTTTCCCCTTCACGCAGCACAGTGCAGCAAGGTATCTTGCAGCACTGCATGAAGGTATGGTAACTATGCCCCTAAATTTATAAAACTGACTATAGTGACAAATCATTATATGTGTTCTGCTATAACGAAGAAGAGTAAAGCCACTAACAGTCAATAAATCAGAGCAAAACATGATTTCAAAGCAAGAACGTTTGGCACTGAGTGAGATTACACACTTACCGACCATCGAAAGTGATAATATGTGGGTCTGTGAACGAGTAGCAGTAGGCTGTTGGGATGTCTTGAACTGAAACCTAAGCAAATAAAATTATACCCTTCATTTCCACATAATATTTATATGTTGAAATTACAGCAGTTTGCTTGAAAAGCAATTTGGTCTAGCTTTCAGATTGTGCAATCAAGCAGCATATGAATCTACATATCATCACATAAATAAATATCTACGCAGAAAGTGTTCACGTTATTCACAATTATTCTGAAATGAAGAAAGGGTGTTTGTTATTCACATATGAAATCACATTTTAGAGCACAGTTAATAAGCAAATGAAAAAAAGCACACGATTTAAACTGACAATTAAAATTTAAGGGGGTCATTTACTATCGTTTTGTACAGCACTTTACTTGCATGGCGTAAACTGGCGCAAAGCACTGTGTCGCTTTACTGACCATTAAAATGACACGGACCATTATGCCAGCGGCCACACAAATCTTAGCAAATTTGGGGGCATATCAGCAAGGGCCGGCGATAATTATCGCTCAGCGCTCTTAGCGTGAGGATAATTATCGCCGGCCAGCTTTGAATTTTATCGCTTTGGAGCGTTTATCTCCAAAGCGATAAAATTCAGAGCGCAAGCTGCCAATTGTGAGATTATCGCTGGAAATACAGCGATAATCCCACATAGTTTGGCGATAGCTTGCTGATAGGGATAGACATACTTAGCCATGATATCCACCTTACATAGGATATCATGGCTAACCCTGGGCGTAGTTCGCGAAGTTGCACTACTCGAAGCTCCGCAAAGTGCACTTCGCGCTACGCGTAGCACTTCGCGAACTGCGTAGTACCCTGTTCGCACTGTGCAAGATGTCGTTTTCAATGATTGCACAGTGCGGACAAGCATCCGGCACTGTGCAATCATTGAAAACGGCATCTTGCACAGTGCGAGCTGTAGTTTTCTGCTGCTCGAGTAGATTTTTACTCGAGCGGCAGATTTCTCAACGCGGACTGGTAGTTTCTCATCGCGAGCGGTCACGAGCATACACGACCACTCGCAATGAGAAACCTGACCTCCTCACGTTGAGAATCTCGCCGGGATGTTCATTTTCCATGCTCGCGATCGGCAACTTGATGTTGCTGATCGCGAACAAGGAAAAAGTCTCGCCGGGATGTCATTTTGCTTGCTCGCGGTCGCCAACTTGATGTTGAGGTCTGCTTTTTTTTATCTCTAACAGGGTTAGCGAGCTCCTTGATAATAGGAGAAATTTCGCTTAGCAACATTTCTCCTATTATTTTACTCTGGAATGCCCCCTTTGCATCTCATTAGAGATGCAAGGGGAAGCATAGAGTAAAAGGGTGGTAACATGTGAATTTGCGTGTTAGCACCCTGTTGCTGATAGGGCGCTAGTTTTATCACTGCTTTTTTGGCTTTTAAAGCCAAAAAAGCAGAGATAAAGCCCTTGTTGATCTGCCCCTTAGGCCGTTGTTTTCTTAATAAAGCTCAACAATTTTTTAAAAAGTCAGGGTTGGGTACTGTTCCTGATTGCTTTCAGCGAGACCTCTTTATTTTTCTACTAACCTCCGGTGATTTGAGTGTTTTCAAATTCAGAAGTACATTTTGAACATCACAATCATGGAGTTCTTTCTTATTAAAACCTGCTGTTTACAATTCCCGTTCAATTGACTCTTGTATGCGGTTGTTCATTCAATGGACACGAAAGTCGCTTTTTCATAAAATGTGAACTTGCTTTGGTGTTACAATTTAAGTAGAAGGTATACTTCCGCTAAGAGCTGTTGGCCTAATTTTTTTAAGTTTGAATGAATTGAGACGTACAGAGGGCTCAAATGGCTAGGTGCTAAGGCTCTAAGAGATTCAGGGCATGCAAACTAGGACAATTACAATGACAGTACTTGCAAAGTCGAAAGCCTTGTTTGTATTGCTTTCCCAAATAAAGCTATCGAGTAATAGATGTGAGGAGGACAGGTACAGAATTCCAGTGTCTGACCGTCAACAGAAAAAAGCAAGGCCGCCAGTTCGAATGAAACATGAAATTACCAGGAGATTGTCATAGAATGAACTCAGTGGGTGAGCAGGAAGGCAGCAATTGAGCTTGTCTTGCAGATAGTCTGGTCCAATTTGATGGAAGGCCATATAGATTAGACATAGGTATGTTAAGATAATTCTTTTGGAGATAGGAAATGTTAGAAAAGGGGTCTCTAGTTGGCAAGGGTTTGCACCTTTGTCCAAGTAGGGACCCTTCTTCCTAGTCAGGGTAAGGGAGATACACTTCTAAAATAACCCCTGCTCAACCCCTTGGTAGTAGCTTGGCAGGAGCAGACAGGCTTATCTCAGAAGCAGCGTGTAAAGAATTTGTGCACACATACGGTAATATAGTGAAAACAATACAAATGGACACCACACCAGGTTAGAAAAATAAGTAATCTTTATCTAAACCGAACAAGATCAAAACAGCAAAAATCCACAATACAGTAATTAAAATGTACTTCTTAGAAGGTTAAAATATGATCTGTCCATAGCAAACTATAGATGCAACACTTTCAACACAAACTACCTTGGGTGCTTCAAAATCATAAACAAGAACAGCCGCAGGGAAGGGAATGAGTCGGTTCCTCAAGCAAAGGGAAGTTAATGCGTCAGTTCCTTACTCCAGGGGAGGTGATGCATCGTTTTTTTTACTGCCGAGCAGGGGAGGTGATGTGTCAGATTCTCACTGTGTGGGGAGGTGATACATCAGTTTCTTACTGCGGCCCCGGCGTTGATGTAGACTTGGCGCCCCGGTGCAATGCGTTGGTTCTTGCAGTCACACAGCAGGGCCTGCATCGAACTCAGTGCAGTGATCTCGGACTTTGGAAATCGGTGCACGGGATTCAGAGTGCAGGGATTTCTTCAGCCATGGGCAGGCGCTATTTCGGTTTCTTCAGCGATGCATCGGAACCAGATCTGGATCTGTCATGATTCTCGTAGTTGCGTCGCTTTTCCAGCTCCCAACAGCAGGAACAACCTCCAGAGGCCCAACACAGTCACAGGCACCTCTTGGCGGGTCAGAACTCCCAGCAAGGAAGTTCAGGGGAGCTGGTGGTGAAGTCTTTGGGTCCATGAGACTTCAGAACAGGAGGCAAACTCTACTTCAAGCCCTTGGAGATCTTCCACAAGCAGGGGACACAGCACACAGCAAAGTCCTTGTCCTTTCCTTTGCAGAAACAGCCACTGCAGGCCAACCCTAGACAGCACACAGCAAAAATACATAAGGCAGAAGCAAAAATACAGGGGAAACCCATGCCAAGGATGCCAGGTCTAGCAGGAAACTAGTGAAGAAACTGAAGAAGGGAAGATATGGAAAACTATGGAGGGAGATTAAAAATAATCCGGGATGCTGCATTCAGAATCCTTTGAAATTATTGGAGACGGTACAGGTGGGGATCAGATGCAAAGATTTACAGTACTCAGGCCAAATTAAAATGGTAGCTTGTATGACAAGACAGAGAATGCTTTCTAGGCTTGGAGCAATCAGCGCAGCTAATAATTCTGACTTTGTGTGTAGGGCGCACCTAGCTAAATTGTAATGTGGGAGTTTAGTAGTAGATGTTGTTCGGGGCATGTCTGCACAGGAGTGCCAGGGAGATACTGGGAATATTTAAATTCCTGAATGGCTGAGCGCAGTAAATGAGTGCATGGTTCGGAGGTGTTTGAGTGAGATTGCTCGCTGCACTTCCTTTAGGACACCCGCGAATCCAGAGCAACTGGGGCATCTCTTCAAGATCAGAGTATGATGATCATGTTTGTTCGCTTAGAGTTTCCAGCAAGGAAGTGTGGGACTTTCATGGTGTCAGGCGGTGACGGTATCGACCAGTGAGACCGGAGCTGTGGACATGTCGGAGGATTTGGCTGTTGGCGACCATCTAGTGTAGAAGGGCTGGCTCCCTGCAAATGCTTTGGGACTCTGGAGGTGTGGCGCTTTGCAGGCGGGCTGCAGCATTGAGCACTGGAGGATTCACAGGTCCTGGTGGGGGCTCGGTCACCGTGAGAAGATACATTGAGAGCTGGCGGCTGCATGCCCTGCCCGTAAGGCTAGTATATGTGCATGGGCTGCCCCATATTAACTGTGACTCCTGAAACTGCATGTGGCACCCCTCCCCTGGGGCCCTGCTGAACCATTGCGCTCTCTGAGTATGCTCTTGGTGTTGTTGGCATAACTGTCACTTGTGCATGGAGTGAGAAGAAGCCTGTGTCTCATGAATCCTGGCACAGCCAATCTAATCTCCTGCGCTCTTTCTGCCCCTCGGCCTGCACCACCATAGCCCCAATTATTGAAGCATATCCCCCTGCACATAGGTTATTGACAAGCTACCTAGCCTGCTTGTCACACCAGCATCCGCCTGGGAAGGAGCTGTGTCCACAGAAGGTAAATCTGACGTATCATTGTGGGGAACTCCAATCCCCATCACTCTAACTTGGTTGATTCTCCGAGACAATTACATCAGAGTCCATCTCGACCATGGGGAAGCGGGAAACTAATCCTAACGACCAAGTAGGTGAGCCTATCAACACTCTGGACTCCTTCCTTTTAAGGGCATCAGATGCCTTGGCGAAAGAGATTAAAATGACAGAGTACAGGCTCTGCATAGGAGAAGCTGGACTTTCAACTCAAGTAACAAACTCTCCGAATCATGTGACACTACCTTTGTATGATACCAATTCCCTACCTGCTGAAACAAACAGTACCCGACCCAAAGGATTAAATCGTACAATCGCACTTGGTAGACATACCCACCCCCCAATGAAGCCTCCGACCAAATAGAAAAAAGAGGAGAGAGATTAAATAAATCCACACATGTAAACTCATGTCCTACTTTGTTCACTCCAACAGACCACAAGGCCCTTTTCAAACAGATTGTTCAATTGCTATACCCTCTTATTAAGAGACTAACCAAAATAGAAGCCAATTTAGTCTCACTTATCACCCTAGGGGGGAAAGGTCCAGGGAGAGTAGCTACTGCCCAGGATCCCGTCCCAACCTCGCCCAATGAGTTAACATCACTCCTGTGCCTTGCTTCAACACATGAGCCACAGACACAGAGGGGAGATGGTCATGGGACTCTGACAAGAAGCAAATGCCCTCACAATCCTAATTCAAAGCCCCTTTTGAGGAACCCTTCAAGGCCTACTCTGTCGATATACATGCATACCCAGCATCACTCACAGTCTCTTACTACCTCCCTTCCTCAAGCATTTGCGTCACAGGGTACTTTTCTGGCTGAAAGTCCGATTGCTCCCGATTCATCAAATTCAGCCCGGAGGGTGGCTGTAACATCTTGCAGAATGGTCAGGAAGGAGCATTCAGGCTAAGCTCCCACACGTGACTAGACCTCCCACCAGCAGCTTGCACCTCTGTGGTCATTCTGGGCAATACTCCTGAGCTAAAAAACATGCAAACTGGTTCAACTGACCAACCAATGCTCAAACCTCGCCATTGAATATAAAGGCACACGGATGGGAGGTTGGAATCCTTCACCAATATTATCATGGCTAGAAGGGTGGGCTGGGTGGGCAACCTAGTGAAAAAACACTTACATGGGAATGGATAGTGGCCAATTTTAAGTCTCATTCAATGGCACAGAAACTCTTAAATATACTACCCAATTGTCCTACTCCTGATATACAGATTTATGTATTGCCACTAGGTTTCTTCTACAGACCAGCAACCCAACACGCAAGGAGACAGGGACTTAGGAATACCAAAATCTTCCCCTTTCTATCACCCACCAGCTCTATCAGATGCAAGCACTCCCTCCCTTCTTTCCAGTAATCAGTTTGCCGCTCTGGCAGAGCTTGAAACCTGCAAGTGACAGAGAACCAATAGGATGGATCAAAATTCCCTTCCAAGCTGTGGTATATCTAGGCCAGAGGGCCCTCCGCTATTTAGCATAGACAAGGATCGAATATGCCTCCTCACAATGTATTCCTTTTCCCCGCAGGCTATTACAACGCGGTTGTTACAACGACCGCATTGTAACAACGCATACCATTACCCCGCAAGTCATAACAACGATTTGCACTAGGGGGGCGCTGGATGTTGGAATAGTATAATTTACTATTCCAACTCCAGTCTGTGCAACATAGGGAAGGTGTTGGATTTTAAATCCAACACCTCCCGACTCCTCTACAAGTCGTTGTTATGACTTGCAGGGTAATGGTATGCGTTGTTACAACACAGTCCTTGTAATGACCGCGTTGTATTAGCCTACAGGGAAAAGGATTTGTGGTAAACAATGTTTACCATAATGATCAGATAAAAGTAATTACCTGGAACATTGCAGGGTTAGGCACCACACTGAGTAATATGTTTACAAGAGATCAGGGAAACAGGACCTAGATGGTTTTCTTTCCTTTTCTACTCCTGCCCTTCCCTCAAGAGCAGGCTGAGCGAGAAGGGTCAACCTGACACTGGTGAAAAACACTTTAAGACTCAAAGTCTTTGCCTCCCACAATGATTCCCCATACTATAATTTATTGTTGCCTAAAGGACTAAGGGGTGATGCTCTGCTTTTATTTAATTGATATCACAACAATTTCATGGGTGAAATGTCAAGGGTCGGTGATTCACTTGAGGAAACAAATTGAGCAACTCACCAGTGACCTTGATAAGAAGCCTAGTATTCTATGGTTGGTTGATTTTAATGTGCATAGCTGTGGTTTCCTGGCTAAACCAACAGGGAAGGAGAATCTATCCCTCACTTTACGCATAATGCCTATGGCAACACACTTAACAGACTCCTTATCATAAAGTATATAGAAATCATGAATCCAATTCACGCAAGCACAGGCACGAGAGATAAAACCTTTGGTAACAACCTCCAGGGTTCAACCATTGATTATTTGGTTGTTTCAGTACCTCTTAAATTTTTCTTTTATGAAAATAAAACTAATTTTTAAAATTTCAGTGACCATGCAACCATATGCTTTCAAACAGCGTGGAAAGATATATGGGCTCAGCAGACAAGGCATCCAAAACCCAACATAACAAGAAGGAGTGGGATAGTCCTCAAGCGGGGTAAGATTGATAAGGTGATAATTGTCCCTCTGCTTGTCACAAAAAGACGAAATGAGACTATGACTTGCTTTGATATGAATAAAGACCAGGTTTTGGTGGTTGCAGCCTTTGAACCAATTTTGGACAAAGTGAAGAACAACTTAGTAAAACAAGTACTGGCCGGCAATCTTTCAGCTCCCCGGTGGTTTGACCAAGTTTACACTAAATAACTAACCAATTTACAAAAGGCCCTTAGAAACAACTCAAGAGAAAGGGATTTAGTAGGGCTCTCTCAACAGCTATATAAAGATGCCAGGAAGGCCGGACTATAGACTCTAAAGGAGGAAGCATGGGGATAAATTCCCCAGGCGGCCATTACAAACAATTCTGGGGATTTATGGGCTGAAATTAACACCCCATTTCTAAAAGGCTGCACATACCCCCAACTTAGACAACCGTGTGGACGAAGACACCTGGGTTGAATACTTTTCCAAGATATTTGACCTTACAAATGAGGGCACACACTTTTCTTTAAAAGGCACAACATTAATCTCTAAGCCTATTCTCAAATGTAACCATCTTGAGTTTACAGAAGCTTTGCTACAGTGTACCAGTAATGAGATCCACGGCCTGGATGGTGTCCCAGTAGACTTTTTCTCTGAGAGTCCGGACCTCTGGGGACCTGTTTCAACTAATGTTTTTAATGCAGTCGCTAGTGTGGAGCCGCCAGATTTATGGTCAAAGTCTATTATAATCCCCATCCACAACTCTCTATTGGATAGCACTGCCAAACGTATGGGCTGAGTCTTATTGATCAGACTAGAGGAATGGGCCACTCAAAATAACATCATGATTCTGGTACAGTATGGATTTATAAATGGTAAAGGGGCACTGGACCAATGCCTTAATTTGAGTCTGCATATTGCTAAATTCAAAAAAGGCAAGGTCTATATGGCTTTTATGGACCTATCTGCAGCTTTAGATTGTGTTGCCCACCAACATTCATGGAGAAACATGGAGCAGATGGGCATCGGTGAGGCCATCATTTTATTTATTAGACAGATATATTGACAAGATTGGGCTTGCGTCCGCTATGGGAAACTGGGAGAGTGAACTAGGTGGTTCCATATTAATAGGGTGGTAAGACAGGGATGAGTTGTTGCTCCATTTCTTTCTTCTATCTACAATAATGGAATAGAGGTACCCTTGTTAGACCCCGCCCTGGATATCCTTATTGTGAATCAGGTCCGCATTCCCATACTCCTCTATGCAGATGATGCAGTGCTAATTGCTAGTACAGCTCCGGAAACTCATACAGGAGTTCATGCAAAACCTACATTTACAATTTAATGAGACAAAGTCCTTTATCCTAGTAAAAATCTAGGCTCAAAACCACTGGATGTTGTTAAAAATTGTACACAGCCAAATCTACTTCTGTAGCTACCTATGGGGCAGGGGTGTGGGGCATATTAACCCTGCGCCCCTTCAAATATAGAAGACACCTTTTGGAATAAACTAGAACCCCACCCCTTAAGCTGTGCTACTTTTCATTGTCATCTTGAACTGGCTGTTCCTTATCTATCTGGCCAGATACGCTTAGCTCCAATTCTTCTATGGTATTCTATATGGAGAAGGGAATCTGTTAATCTTACTCAACACATCATTAAAGATTACCTCACTCTGGAACACGCACAAAGGATTCACTGGATTTTTTTTATCTCAAACATACTTTAACTTCTTTAGGTTTACAATCATTATTTGAAACTCCATCAAAGTGTTTGGCCATTACAAATATTTAATCAAAAATTGATTTTTAAATATCATGGATAAAGAAAGATATTAAATCAATAGCAACAAATATATGGTGCTATCTTATCTAGAGGGAGCAGCTTTTCCTGAGGGGTCAATCTCCTACTTATCACTTGTGACAAACCACCTCCATAGATTTGTACTCCTAAGGTTCCGTCTAAAACTCATCCGATATATGTTGGGCTATTCCACAGGAACGTTTTCCACTCAAGCGTTGCCGCCTTGCCTGTTTGATGGTGTGTGTCCCCAATCAAATCTCCATAATTTTTTCTTTTGTAAATTTTATTTGGACCACCGCAAACTGGTTATTTTTCCTATCATGAGCAAAATATAAATTCAGACAATGTCGCCCAGGGTTGTTTATTTTACAAATGTTGTCCGATCATTTTGTTTGTTACTGTGTAGCGTCCTTTGTAGGCCTCTCATTAAAGTCTAGGAGACTGCATAAATAGATCGGAATGAATGATACATTTTATCCTGTTTTTATTGACTGTTTTTTTAACTGACAAATCCTATTTGTTAAATCTTGTAATTGGTGATTTTATATATATTTGTACTTCTAGGATCTATTTGTATTTAGATCTAATAAGGTGATTTGATCTGATTTGATTTGACAAGACGGAGAGAATCCAAAGTTAGAAGTGGAAGAATTAGCATAAAGGCTTCAGATAGAAAAAGCAAGTTGATGCAAAAATGAATGACCTGGGTCATTGTGGGCAAAACTGGAATCCAAGATAAAAGATAGATGTGGCCGGAGTCTGCTAGCAAATACCTCAGCGGATTCCAGGAAATCACCAGAATTTTAGTTTTAACGGTATTCACTTTAAGAAAGTTGGTATTGGCAAAAACATCTAGCAGACTTTTCTGAAAATAAGCACTGGCTTCTTGAACGTGATTGTCATGAGATAATACCAACTGAGTTCTGTGCATAACACATAAACGAAATCCTGCTGAGTGGATGAGTTTAGTGAGGGTAAGCATGTAGAGGTTAAAAAATGTTGGGTTGAGGGAGGTGCTCTGAGGAATGCCATCGAAAAGAGACTTGAAATCTGATTGGTAGGGTCACAAGGAAACCACCTGAATGCACTCTGAAAGATAGGAATTGAGCCAGACAAGCACCCTGCCCACAATTCTGACCTTAGCCATATGCTTGGGGAGATGGTCATTTGAGACCGTATCGAATACCACTGAGAGCTCGCCGAGTACCAGGGCAATTGTGCCCATTCCCCAGTACCAATACACCCAAATCATCTGCAAATGGTCTTCCATAATAAGCATTATGTTTCAGCTGACCGCTGCAGCTTTAGGGAAAAAGGATCTATAATTTATGAAGGTTGAGAGGCGCTGCCCTGCTCCATCCCACCCAAGCCAGCAGTGATTGATTTTTTTGTGGGCGCCTCATCCTCTGGGTAAAAGCGATGGCCTACTGCCTGGGTTGTGCCTAGTCCCTATCACACCCCAATCAGGTTTCATAGCTTTTGGCTGTGCATAGCTGTCATTGATACAACACTACACCCCGCTGAGCACAGCCTTTGGGAGCTCCTTAAGAGCAGTCCTGTCCCACCAAAATCAGCTGTTAACTGCCTTTCAATACATGGTATGACCTCGGGCAAAGTTAAAGAGCAGGTACAACAACATTTCATCTTCTAATAACTTAAGTGCAGTTAGATTAATCTGCATGACATCTGGCAGTTTTATGAAGATTTATCAAATGCATTCATATTTATAAACAAATGGATGCATTTTGACCGCTCTTACTTTGCTACTTGAGTGCTAAATTGTATGTATATTTATCAAAACGCACCACAGTTGAAAACCAATTACCACTTTTCTGATAGCCTTTTGACTTTGCCCCCCTAAATGAACATGCATGGAATTTGACACGCCAGGAGAAGTCTAAACGTACAAAGTGTCTGATGTATGTCGTGCAGATTCGTCTAAAGGTACTAATGTAATAATCAGAATAAAAAACGCTTCAAAGTCTCCAAACTTGTTTTCATAAGATACTATCTCAAATAAAACTAGACATATTTACTCCAAACCAAAAAAAATGGATTCCCATTAGATTTTAGTTTTATGCCATGATTAGTGTAAATCCATTCAACGGTTCCTGCTGTAGCAGACAGCAACATTTCTAGGAGCTGTAATTGAAAATGTTTTTTTACCCTGACCCTTTTTATGGTAGAGTCAAATGAAAATTACACTGGCAGGATCCCAATTTATATAATTTGCCTCCAGTACAGTTTTGTGTTTGAGTTTCTAGCTTGCATGGGAACGGCTATAGTTTAACTAGGAAAGGAGGTGACATTAAATACATCCTATGTTAAGTACTTTCATTTATGATACTAGCGTTGAACTCTTTTAGCCTTTGTTTGTTTGGAGTGATTGAATCCGAAGAAGGGGAGAGGAGAATGAAAGGGCTGTTGATCTGATCTACAACATAATATTGTGAGGAGACAGCAACCAAACAACAGAAACTGTGTGGAAGGCTGAAGCAACCCAGGTGTATAAAACTATACTAATTTGCCTTTCTTTTTCTCCTGCCTGGATATTTTGGTATTACCCAAATGGTGTTGTGTATCTTTATTCAGTATTTAGTGTGAGGGTTGAGATCCTCCATCAGAGCAATATACTCACAATGAGGTCTGCAGGACTTTTGCGGCCCATCAGATCTGTGTTTGTGGCCCACTTGGTGAACAGTGGTACTCTCCTCGTCAAAAGCAAGAAGCATTTGTGCTGCTCTTTCATCAGGTCTTCCAAGAACAGCTACTTTTATTTTCAGATTGAAGAGGCTTGGATGAACATTTGGTAATTTCTACATCCCCTTCAAGACATTGAGGAGCTTTGTTAGAAGATTCTGCTGCTGGGGCTCATTCATGAAAGTTTGCAGCACTAAGCAAGAAAGGCAGCGGCTTGGCAGCCAAATCTACATACCCCGCGACACTTTAGCAGGCGACCAGTCAGATCATTGGCTCCAAATTAGCCTCACTTTTGACATCAAGCTGTTTGAGGTTGCTTCATCCATCGAAAAGCTTTCCCCGGCCTGGACCCAACAGGGGAATGATCATATCAGGTATCATTCTTGCTATTGTAGTGAAGGACCAGGGAGATTAAAGAGTTGGTAGTTCGGAAAGTGCCAAGAACCTGCCTACCCTTTTGAGGCCTACTCGGGTTGGCCTATGTCCTCTACCTTATAGATTATGTTCACTAATATAAGGATTAGTGTAAGAAGGTGTGCTGCACCGCTGCAGAGACTGAGGCCTTCCACAAAACCAATGTTGGCAGGAGCAACCTTTCTGTGTGAGGGAGCACATCTGGCTTGATACATCGGATAGCAGAATTGAGTTTGGTCAACGTATGCCCAGCATTAGTCAAAGGAAAATAACTCTGGCACTTGCTTTTTAAATCTCCCAAGATTTGCCAATGGTCATGTGGTACAGCAGCCATTTTGTGCTTGGGCGCCTATGAAAGCCTGCCACTCCCGCTACAACTACCAGCCAATGTGAGTAATTCACTTCGGTGTCAGCACGAGAAAGAATCTTTCTTCTGAGCTTTTGATACAAGCGTTGACCATACTAGGATGCTGATTAGAGAAACTTTAACACAGAAGTCAGAGAATGTCTTTACATCTTTGGGACAAGAAGGGAAAAGGCCTGAGAACTGAAAGCAAGGACGTTCTTGAAATAACATTCCTAACTTTGTTTTCTTTATTTAGAGAGAGTGCATTTGAGAAAGACCTGTGTATAATTCTTGGCAGTATATTGACCACCAATTACTAAGTTTCTGTAAGAATAAGAGTTCAATAGCCAAAAGGCTTGTCTTGATACTGAATCTTAGCATGATAATACTTTCATTCGTGTTGAGATAGGTTTATTTTCTGGACATCCAAGACTAGATTTTCTTTGGAAGAATCAAAGAAGTCTGCAATAACAATACTCTTCAAGATTAACAAACCTTCTGTGCTCCACGCCAAAAGGTTGACAATAAAGATAAAAGTCCATATGCAGGTATGTATAAGAATGACAAAAAAAGAGAGAAATATTCTCAAAAGGGAAATGTCATGTGTTTGGTTATAAATCAACCTGCATGTCCGAACCTGTTCCCCTAGGGCTTATTGGAAAAGTCAGGGAATAAACGCAGTGACTACAGCTGTGCTGCACCTGTCTCTCCGGGGTCAGTCACAAAGAACATGGCTATGAAAAGCTCTGCAGGCCTCGTTCGCTGAGAGGAGGCCTGCTACGCCAACTCAATTGGACACCAGAGCGTAAGGAGGAGGACTGAGAGAGGACCACATCGCTTGAAGCCTGTGATAACCTTCCATTCCTGGTTTTCAAACCGAGGACTCAACCACAGACAACAGGGCCAATGGCCTAGCTTAAAACTCTGACAACAGAGGGAAGAAACTCCCCCATGTACACCCAGTAGCACGGTCCCCAAGGTCTTCATAATTTTTTGGACAAGATCCAGAATTATATACCCTGAGACTACTCATGCTTCCCTGATCCAAACTGATGCCGCATCCTGGGGATAAGACGGATCTCACCTTGGAAACCACTTGTAAAATCTATCTCTACAGTACTCAGGCCATTTTTCCCCATTGCTGCAATGGTTAATCAATGAACCACTAAATCTTCCTCAACTCCAGGGGCCACTATCAGACCCCAAGGATTAGGAGGAGAAACCTCCCAAGCCTTATATTCAACACTGATGATGCCACTCAACAGGGGGCACTATTTCCAGAGCCCCAAAAGCTTGATCAAATACTCCTTTGCATCACAGATACCAGACCAGCTCTAGAATATAATGTTGATGCACTAACCATTGACTTTAATCTATTAAGTGGCAATCAACATTAACTAGCAGAGATGGTGAAAAAATTGAACATTATTAAATGACTTTCACCCTCAGACAAAAGACCTTCAGACACAAATTGTTGTACTCCCGCAAGATCCAGCATCTACAAAGAAGGGCAGAAGATGAAGAGGTGAGCTTCCGCTGCAAAAATATGAATATAATTGGTCTCTGGTCTCCCAGAAACAAAGGATGGTCTGCACCTGACAGCATTAATTGAAAACTGGCTTTCCACTCATGTTGCACTAACTGACCCCTACCCCTACTTTAATGTCGAGCGAGCCCACTGGGTACTGCCATACTTTCCCCCGCCAGGAGCACCACTGAGGCCCATCATAGCAAAGTTCTTAAATTTCTACGATAGGACCAATTTAACTGTGGAGGTGCTCATATTATGAACTTTCCTGATTTTACAATAACTGTGCAACTTCTCCGAGCGTCGTTCCTGGAAGTCAATTGCAAACTCCACAACCATGACCTTAAATACTCATTATTCTGTCCTTTTTAACTTAAGATTTTACATAATCAAAGACCCTACTTTTTCAATATTGCTGAGAGGCACGGGACTGGATCGAGCAACATGAACAATCTGCAAAATTGCAGTGGGGATCCCCTTGTCCACAACAAAATCATGGTAGAAACCAATGCTCCCTGCGTGGAACTCCATATGGAGTACCCAATTTTACCACCTCCAACCTAGCACAAGTCCAGTAAGAAAGATCCATAGCACTGTCCATAGCCTTGCAACTACATGACAACAGAGAGTACACTAGCTATGAAAACGTTGACACTAACTGTTAGAGGCGGGAGTCTCTGGTTGGCGCAAGGTTGCCCTTGTGTCAAGCAGGAACCCTCTCCTCCACGTCAGGGCGCAGGATAACCCCTCGCGAACGACCCTTGCTCACCCTCTAGGTGCGTGGCGTGAGCAGCCAAGGCGATTCCTCAGGCATTGTTGGTGAAGCACTTACAATCGTACACACAGTAAATACATCAATCCCCCCAGAAACGGACACCAGACTTGGATATATATAAAAATACGATTCTTTATGTAAAAATAAGGTATTTATATCTCAACAGACTTATCACAAGACCAATAACGTTTTCGCTAGGCCACCAGGTTATACAGTAGGCAAATGTTCTGGGTTTGTAGGTTTCAAATGGATACTTTGTAGTCTCTTTACTTGTAGTTCCAGTACTCACAGAGATCGACTCCTGTGAACGGGGAAATAAGGCGTTGCGGGCCCCGAGCCCGATGCTGGAACTTCTTTCGTGATGTGGAGAGTCAGCACAGGACGGTGCGACTCTCGGCTTGGGAAGTGTTCTTGGGTCCTCAATCAGCGGGTGTGGGCAGGTAGGCAGGCGCGGCCAGCGACCCTCCGCACGGCGGTGCAGGGGGGTCTCCACAGCGGGGGCGGCGCGGCCTGAGATGTCCGAGGATAGCGAAGCGGGGTCACAGGGCACAGTCAGTGCAGCTGGATGACCCGGCGGGGATCACAGTCGTCGGACGGCTTCCGGCAGGAGGGGTGATAGCGCGTTCAGCGCGCTCCAGTAGCAGGCGGTGACAGGGATGCAGGCGGCCTGGCCCGGGGACAGAGAGCGGCTCGGGACGGAGCGGGGCTCTCACGGGATTGAGGCAGGCGAGCTTCTGAGTGTCACGGCCCTAGGAGGGGCGATGAGGGGCGCAGTCTCTTTTCCAGCGGGATGCACACACGGCTCGAATTGGAGGACGAGCAAGAAGCACAGAGAACCCACTGTTCCTGGGGTTCAGTTCAGGGGGCAAGCTCAGATCAAGCCCTTGGAGAATGTTCAAGCACAAAGTAGCAAAGTCTTTTCAGTAAGTCTCTTCCTCTCCTCTCTCAGCAAGGCAAGCAGCAGGCCAGCTCCTCCGGCGTCTTCTTCTCCTTCTAGTCGGGCAGAGGTCCTTTGTGGTAAACAGGATTCTGATTTCTTAGGAGCCAGGCTCCTACTTTTATACCATGATTCTTTTGTTCTTTAGCGCCAGGGGGCCTAGGCCTGGCTCAGTCCAGTTCTGGAGCACTTTGTTATGGTGACTCTGCTCTTTCCTTTCAGCAGCAGGGCAGAGACATCAGCCGCCCCACAGGGGGTGGCGCCGGCTTTGTGGTGGCAGAGCACAGGTCTATTCAAGAGTCAAGGTGTACTCCTCCCACCCATCCAGGTGTAATCTCTCTACCCACCACCTGGCAGCCAACCTGTCTCTGGGGATCCCCCCACCCTGCTCCTTACTGTTGCCAGGCAGAACACATACACACAGCAGAGGCGGACTGAGATGGTCAGGTCAGTAAATACTAACTTTCTAAAAGTAGTATTTACAAACCCAGGATATTAAAATAAACTTGACTACAAGAAGTATTTTATCATCCTGAGTTCAGGCATACTAAACTTGACACTTCTACCATGCTCTCTGAGTCCACTGGGGTCACAGCGTTGGCGTGATCCCAGCAGCCCATTCTGGCCTATGGAGAGCAGGTAGCCTTCAATAGTGAAAAACGACAAGGGCTGTAATTCACTACTAAGACATGCCACACACATCAGGGCATGTCCTACCTTACACGTACAATGCACCCTGCCCATGGGCCTACCAGAGGGGTGGCTAATATGTAAGTAAGGGAAGGTTTAGGGACTGGCAAGTGGGGGCACTTGCGCAGTCAGCGCGACGGTCCCGGACCGCGCACAGGCTCTGCGGTGGCAGACCCTAGACACATTTTACAAGGCCGCTTTCTGTGGGTGGCGCAACCAGCGCTGCAGGCCCACCAGCAGCATTCGCATTTACAAGCCCTGGCACTCCTGGTGCACTTTACTAGGGGCTGATAGTAAACCGAATAAGCCAAACATGGACACCAATCAATGTATACATTTTACCATAGGGAGAGCATATGCACCTTAGCACTGGTCAGCAGTGGTAAGGTGCCCAGAGTCATAAAACAGCCAACAACAGGTCAGAAAAAATACAGGAGGAAGGCAAAAAGTTTAGGGATGACCCTGCAAAAAGGGCCAAGTCCAACACAACCCCCTTCCAGCCGAAACGCAGGGTAGACCAATCACCACCGTGATGGTCTTCCCTGCTTGGGGCGATAGAACAAGGACCTGGCCCGCAACTGCAGGGGCAGACTCCATTTCTACGCCAATCTGAACCTATCGGACTCCCTCTGTCCATACTCTCAGGGCCCACCAAGCCAATCCATGGGGAACCCTTCTCCTCACCCGTGGACACCACCTGTGCAGCACCTAACCGTAACTGGCCCACAGGTGTGTCCCAACAGACAGACAGCAAAATGCTACAGTGGCCACTGACAGTAGTCAGGGATGAGACCCAGGCCGTATGCCTCTCAGGGCTCTCAATCCTCTGTGGCGCCAGGGAGCGGGGGGCGGTAGCCCCAGGTGCTTGGCACCCTTTGTCCATTCTCCCCCTTGTCAGGTCAGGTATGACATCCTGGCACTGACCCACCAGCCCCAGGACTGTACCCGGCGGCTGGACCCAAGACTGGGGTGGCCTCTCCCACACCCGGTCCTTCTCCTTGGGGCTCTGTACCCTCCCACCTGGAGTGGTACCCCCTTCCAGAATTGCCAGGGCACCTGGGGCAGGTGGCCTGCGCAATTCGCCCACCAGTTCAGGTGTTCTATCCTGCAACTGGGCGTCCAGGTCAGGAGGGACACCCTGAACCTGGCCCTCCAACCTAGGGTCTAAACCCTTCAGTTGAGCCGGGGTCAGAGGCGAGGACTCCCTCCCTCTGCACCCCCTTCCAGAGTACTGCCCACTCCCAACTGGCGTGGTACCCCCAGAAGCAACATGGGTCAGGACACTGATTACAGTAGTCCCACCCTCCAGGTCAGACAACACCTGAACCTGGCTTCCCAACCCTGGGACCAACCCATGCGGTTGAACGCTCGCCTGGCGCACCAGGACTTCCCGGGGAGCACGCATGCCCCCCCTGAGGGTGACACATAACTCAGGTGTCGTGTGACAGTCTGCCTGGCGCTGATCTCCCGACCCCTGTCCATCTGACAGTGCCTGAAGATCCCCCAGGACATAAGTGGTGTCACCATGGTCACTTACGGGGGACGCAGCCCTTCTGGCTGGCCCCTGACCCACTGGTTCTTCCACTGGGGACTCTTTCCCCCTCTCACCCCTCAATCTGGACCTCTGCACCCTCCCAACTTGAGCGGTACTGCCAGACACCAGAACTGAGGGAGGCCTGCTTACAGACGCTCCCAGCTCACCAGACACTAGGGGATCACCCTCAACGGGCGGCCCATCAGGACAGCCTAGGCTCCTCGCCTGGTGTTCCCTTAAAGAACCATCCAGGCTCTGAGACTGGGTTTCGGGCACCTGGGGGCATGCAGCCCCACATTCACTCCTTCTCCACTGAGACAGGACGTGAGCCCCTACACCCCTCCCACTATCATGGGACCTAGCTGGGCTACTCTGCACCACTTCCACCACTATGGGTTGGAAGATACCTGAGCCACTCCCCACAGGGTCACTCCCCAATGCCTCTCCAGACCCTCTGGAATCCACCAACAGGTCTGCCTCCAATGTGAGTTCTCTGCGGTCAGAGAACTCACTCTCCAACAGGTGTTGGCATAGCTCTGGAAAACAGGGACTTAAAATATGCTCTCCCACAATTGGATCACACAGCCCCCTAGCAGGGTTAACCAAACTATCCTTGACCTCACCATCCAGTGCCTCACACACGTACTCCACACCACTCTCCTGAGACTGGCAAGACAGTATCTGACTTTCTCTGTCCCACAACCCACACTCTTCTGGGCGGTCTTCACACTCACCCACCAGGACTTCAATTTTGGGGGAACCCCTCTCCCTGTACCTCTCAGCTAGAGTCAGTAGAGTGTCCCTCCCTCCACTAGGACTATGAACCCCTGCGCCAGTTACCCTATTCCCTTCAGGGATACTGCGCACTACTGGAGCTACCTCATGCCCTTGAACCTCCTGGTGTATGTTAACCCCCTCCTTCAAGTCAGGCGCCACATCTCTGGGTGTGCGTACTACTCTCTCAGCACTGTAAAACTCAATATTGCTGCCACCAGAGGGAGAGCGGTCTAAACTCTTGATCTTGCGATCCAACTCCCTCATTTTTAGATCATGATCCATTTGGCGTCGTTGTGCCTCCAAGGCCAACTTCTGCTTCTCCATTTCCATTTGTCCTGCCAACTTTGCCATCTCCATTGCATGCGCCCTGTCTGCTGCCCTGTCTGCCAGCTCCTCTGGGGACAGGACTCTGCTGGGCTCCACGAGGTTGTCGGGTGGAACGATGTCCCCCGCATTCCGTAGGTCTCGTGACTCCTTCCAGGCTTTCAACGCCTTGGTGTACTGGGGCTTCCTCTTGCATCCAGCATGGGGGACTCTGAATTTTACACTGTAGCCTTTCAATTGCTCCATCGTGTAGCCTTCCAGTCTCTCCCAATCCACCTCATCTATTCCAGAAATCACAGAGAGTGCTCTTCCAGCGGAGTGTGAGCCAGGCATGGTTGCAGTAATGGCAGATGTCTCAACAAAGTTCAACAATTACAAACCTGTGGCTGCGTTACTTGGTCTGCTCTCACTATCTGGTGATTAATAATTCACTGTATGCAAATTACAAGTGCAAATCCGAAATCCCAACCGCTGCCAACAATGTTAGAGGCGGGAGTCTCTGGTTGGCGCAAGGTTGCCCTTGTGTCAAGCAGGAACCCTCTCCTCCACGTCAGGGCGCAGGATAACCCCTCGCGAACGACCCTTGCTCACCCTCTAGGTGCGTGGCGTGAGCAGCCAAGGCGATTCCTCAGGCGTTGTTGGTGAAGCACTTACAATCGTACACACAGTAAATACATCAATCCCCCCAGAAACGGACACCAGACTTGGATATATATAAAAATACGATTCTTTATGTAAAAATAAGGTATATATATCTCAACAGACTTATCACAAGACCAATAACGTTTTCGCTAGGCCACCAGGTTATACAGTAGGCAAATGTTCTGGGTTTGTAGGTTTCAAATGGATACTTTGTAGTCTCTTTACTTGTAGTTCCAGTACTCACAGAGATCGACTCCTGTGAACGGGGAAATAAGGCGTTGCGGGCCCCGAGCCCGATGCTGGAACTTCTTTCGTGATGTGGAGAGTCAGCACAGGACGGTGCGACTCTCGGCTTGGGAAGTGTTCTTGGGTCCTCAATCAGCGGGTGTGGGCAGGTAGGCAGGCGCGGCCAGCGACCCTCCGCACGGCGGTGCAGGGGGGTCTCCACAGCGGGGGCGGCGCGGCCTGAGATGTCCGAGGATAGCGAAGCGGGGTCACAGGGCACAGTCAGTGCAGCTGGATGACCCGGCGGGGATCACAGTCGTCGGACGGCTTCCGGCAGGAGGGGTGATAGCGCGTTCAGCGCGCTCCAGTAGCAGGCGGTGACAGGGATGCAGGCGGCCTGGCCCGGGGACAGAGAGCGGCTCGGGACGGAGCGGGGCTCTCACGGGATTGAGGCAGGCGAGCTTCTGAGTGTCACGGCCCTAGGAGGGGCGATGAGGGGCGCAGTCTCTTTTCCAGCGGGATGCACACACGGCTCGAATTGGAGGACGAGCAAGAAGCACAGAGAACCCACTGTTCCTGGGGTTCAGTTCAGGGGGCAAGCTCAGATCAAGCCCTTGGAGAATGTTCAAGCACAAAGTAGCAAAGTCTTTTCAGTAAGTCTCTTCCTCTCCTCTCTCAGCAAGGCAAGCAGCAGGCCAGCTCCTCCGGCGTCTTCTTCTCCTTCTAGTCGGGCAGAGGTCCTTTGTGGTAAACAGGATTCTGATTTCTTAGGAGCCAGGCTCCTACTTTTATACCATGATTCTTTTGTTCTTTAGCGCCAGGGGGCCTAGGCCTGGCTCAGTCCAGTTCTGGAGCACTTTGTTATGGTGACTCTGCTCTTTCCTTTCAGCAGCAGGGCAGAGACATCAGCCGCCCCACAGGGGGTGGCGCCGGCTTTGTGGTGGCAGAGCACAGGTCTATTCAAGAGTCAAGGTGTACTCCTCCCACCCATCCAGGTGTAATCTCTCTACCCACCACCTGGCAGCCAACCTGTCTCTGGGGATCCCCCCACCCTGCTCCTTACTGTTGCCAGGCAGAACACATACACACAGCAGAGGCGGACTGAGATGGTCAGGTCAGTAAATACTAACTTTCTAAAAGTAGTA
The DNA here is from genome assembly GCF_964204655.1 of Triturus cristatus. Classification (NCBI taxonomy): domain Eukaryota; kingdom Metazoa; phylum Chordata; class Amphibia; order Caudata; family Salamandridae; genus Triturus; species Triturus cristatus. The sequence continues at coordinate 225,889,235 of NC_140584.1, forward strand.
TTTACAAACCCAGGATATTAAAATAAACTTGACTACAAGAAGTATTTTATCATCCTGAGTTCAGGCATACTAAACTTGACACTTCTACCATGCTCTCTGAGTCCACTGGGGTCACAGCGTTGGCGTGATCCCAGCAGCCCATTCTGGCCTATGGAGAGCAGGTAGCCTTCAATAGTGAAAAACGACAAGGGCTGTAATTCACTACTAAGACATGCCACACACATCAGGGCATGTCCTACCTTACACGTACAATGCACCCTGCCCATGGGCCTACCAGAGGGGTGGCTAATATGTAAGTAAGGGAAGGTTTAGGGACTGGCAAGTGGGGGCACTTGCGCAGTCAGCGCGACGGTCCCGGACCGCGCACAGGCTCTGCGGTGGCAGACCCTAGACACATTTTACAAGGCCGCTTTCTGTGGGTGGCGCAACCAGCGCTGCAGGCCCACCAGCAGCATTCGCATTTACAAGCCCTGGCACTCCTGGTGCACTTTACTAGGGGCTGATAGTAAACCGAATAAGCCAAACATGGACACCAATCAATGTATACATTTTACCATAGGGAGAGCATATGCACCTTAGCACTGGTCAGCAGTGGTAAGGTGCCCAGAGTCATAAAACAGCCAACAACAGGTCAGAAAAAATACAGGAGGAAGGCAAAAAGTTTAGGGATGACCCTGCAAAAAGGGCCAAGTCCAACACTAACTCAATATCTGAAAAGGCTCTGAAAGAAGTTGGAATACTGTTTGAGGGGTTGAAACACTATTTATGCAGGAACCACAATGCTTTTCTGGGTGATCCCCAAATTAACCTGTGCTCAACCCACTGGTAGCTTGGCACAGAGCAGTCAGGCTTAACTTAGAGGCAGTGTGTAAAAACATTTACACAGCAATTCAAACAGTAATAAAGGGAAAATATAATACACAAATAAATTGACACCAATTTACAACAATAGAGTACGTTGTATTAAATAAATTATGACCAAAACTACAAAAATCCAATCACTAGAACAGAAGATACGCCATTGTAAAGATTTAAGTGAAAATAGCGCCAAAAAGATATGAAAGGGGCACAGCCACAAGTTCATGCAGACTGAGATGGAGAGCATGCCAGCTACAGGGACCTCAGGCCCACTGAACAAGAGTACCTTAAATCCAGGTTTTAGAGAGAGCAATACAGAGTACTGCATTGAGCCTGTGTCGCACAGCGATGATTCCTAGGAGCTGGGAACCTGCGATGCCAAGTCCTGGTCAAGATGTGTTGTGTACCAGCTGATTCCAAAGAAGCTGCAGGGATTGAGATGCATAGCCCTGCATTGTCATTATGGATGCAATTTACAAAGGGCTTGTGATGCAAAGGCCTGTGGTGAGGATGCATTGCCCAACTATGGTTCCTGGAAGGCTGCGAGCAGTGATACAAAGTCCTTGGGTTGGGGATGTCCACCCAGCAGAGGCAATGCATTAGTTCTGTTCAGGGTTGCGCCGTGCAGCAGACAAGAACCATCGGTTCTGTTGGGTCCATAGATGGGGTGGCAGAGCACCTTCAGACCCACTTCCAAGGGTCCAGGGCTGGGTGGCACCACTTGTCAGGGTGGGACTCACAGATGCCAGTGTCCAGGAGCTAGGTTCAAGGTGGTTGAAGCCATGCTGCCCCTGAGGGTCTAGTCAGGAGGCCAGCCAACTAGCCCTTAGGTTACTCTGTTGATCCTAGGTTCAACAGATGCAGGTCCAGTCTAGACCTGGGCAGAGTTCGGAGAGTTCTGCTCCGCGGAACTCTGAAAAGTGCTGAAAAATGTCTGTGGAGCTCCGCGAGCGGTGGAGTGTAGTATGTCGCGCTGCTTGCACTGATTTTTAGAGCCGGGAGTTGGTCCTAAGTTGTAAAATCAGAGTGAATGGCACGCCGTTTCGCACCAGAGGGCGCTGCTTCTTTCTGCTGCTCAAATAGATATTCTATTGAAGAGGCAGTTTCCACAACACAAGTGGCAGTTCTCTCAACGCGAGCGGTCGCAACCAGCAGCAATCACCCGCGTTGAGAAATCCCGTCTGGAGGAGGTCTAGTAAGTGATTTGACTTACTTGCAAACTTAACGTTGGGGACCAGCATGTGAGGAAAAACTGCTCGGCGTCACTTCACAGAGTTTTGTGGAACACTGGCGAAGAATAGGAAAAAATCTGCATACTCCGCTGGTGGAGTGGAATTCTTCACCCATTCCTAATACAGTACTTCTCACCTAGGCAAGAGGGCAGCATGCAGCGGGTCAACACAGCAGGACAGCAGTCCTTCAGGGCATCAGTCTAGCAGATTGACAATCATTTCAGCGGCCCAGCCGTCCTTCTTCCTGGCATAGTCCACAGGTCCAGAAGTGTACATGAGTTGGGTCTAGGATCCACAATGTAAACCTGGTGCCCTCTTTGAAGTAGAGGATGCTTCTAGAGGTTGCCACTCTCCTGAAATGTCAGGCATCCCCTTGCTTCCTGTCCTGGCCCCAGCTTGTCTGGTATCACAAAAGACTAGTGACAAACCCTTTGAAAGTGTGCTCAGGCAGAGCCTTTGTGATGTGCAAGTGTGGTAGGTGACTGTTTACCCCTCTTATCAACTCTGAGTGTCCCATCCTGGAAAGACATATCTTCCCTTTGTCTCACTGTCTGGAAGCAATACACAAAGGCCAACTGTGAGATACACCTAGTGAGGTGACCCAAGATTAGGCTGCAGGCACCAAATAGTTAGGACAAGAATATGTCAACTTTCTAAAAGTGGTATTCTCAGAATTATAATAAAAAATCTGACTTTACCATTAAAGAGGTATTTTAATTTAAATTCTTTAGATACCAAACTCAACCTGTTCACCTGTTCCTAATTGAAAGTTACAGCTTATTAAATGTAATAAGGTAACTCCAATGTAATCCTACGGGAGAGGTAGGCCTCACAGTAGTGAAAAACAACTGTAGGAGTTTTTCACTACCAGGACATATAAAGCTTAAATGTACATGTCTTACTTTTTATATACACAGCACCGTGTCCTCTGGCCTCTTTAGGTCCTACCATAGGGGTTACTTATATGTAGTAAAACGGAAGGTTTAAACCTGGCAAAAGGTTTATTTTCCCAGGTTGACATAGTATTGTAAGACTGCACTCACAGGCTGCAATGGCAGGCTTGAGACATGTGTAAAGGGCTACTTAAGTGGGTGGCACAATTAGCATTGCAGGCTCACTAATACAATTTAATTTACAGGCCCTGGGTACAGGCAGTAGCACCTTACTATGGATTTACAGGTAAATTGAATGTGCCAATTGGGTATTACCCAATTTAACAATGTTTTAAAGAGAGAGTGCAAGCAGTGACAAAAGTGCACAGAATCCTAAAGCGAGCAAAAACAAAGTCAGCAAAACAGGAGCAATAGACGCAATACTTTAGTGGAGAACTAGGCCAAGGACACCAGGTCTAACAGACTCAATTATATCCCATTGGAGTACTGCATTCCTTATATTGCCGTCAGTTACTCTGCAGACAGGTGATGAATTAATTTGAATCAAAGGCTTAACCCCCACACTTGCTTGAGGGGACAATATCATGAGGGTTATTTATACTGGTGGCCACCTATGATGGCCTCCCCGCATTGACCACTCTCAGTACTACTTGGATAATAGCCATTAACCATGATGGCAGAGGTTTAATTAAGTACTGTCAAATGACTCTCTTGGGTACTGGACTTCTCTCTGAGATAGACTCGCTCGACCCATGCTACCAGGATCCACTCATCCATCCCCGCCTCCCAGGCTATTCAACCCTATTTTGGGCTCGGCTGGACTCACCAACGGGTTGAATACAATCCCTCGCTGTTTCCTCCCCTTGATACTCTCTTTGGTGAACAGACCTTTCCAAAGAGACATCTGCATGTCTAATGTAACAGCCACATAGTTGGGTGGTTATATGATACACTGCTGGCCTGGGGTTTATTTATTTTAGTTTGTCAAACCTGGACTATTAATGTTTCTCTCAAATACGCTCCACACACAGAAGAACCCAATTCATATGCAGCCTCAGGTGCTTAACTCCTTCCGAGGATATGACTCCCCCGCTGACATCACTCTGAACCACATGACTAAAATAACACTGGTTGTTAAAGATTGCAGGAATCTATTAGCATGAGCTGAAAGCCATTTTGTACTTGGCAGCCATTTTAGTTAGCTATGTGCTAGCCATTTGCTTTCTCCCTCTTCCAGAACCTCGCACATGCTCAGAAAGGCCTAGGTAGTAGAATGCACCTGCTCCTAGTATAGAACTGTCAGGCTGTTCTAACTGATGTCAGCAACTCATTACTCCTCCTACATGTTGACTGTGCATTTTCTATATGACCATCTATGTGTACTCTTCTCATGTGTACTTGTACCGCCTTCTTTTGAGCCCCTGTGTGGGTATATAAGGCCCCTGTTCTCTGTACTCCTTAGAATGCCTCCTACAGTGACTTGCGGGTACTGTGTGACACAATCTCCCTCATGTGAGGTTTAGTAAATGCATTGTTTTTATATTACAGCTTCTGTGCCCATCTCTTCTTTGTTGGTTTAAAAGGACCAGTTGTATTAGTGAAACCCCTGAGAAGGTTTATATTTCTTCATGGTGTCCTGGAATGTCATTCATACATACCTGCAATGCAGATGCTCTCACATTGCGTTCCTGCCAGAAACAAATCTGACCAAGAGCCTCCTCCTTAAATTGCAAAAACAAAGTTATTGCACTAAGCATTCCAAATATGCCTAGAGAGATGTGATCTGGGTCAGTTGATCACTAGCATTCATCTCTATAAAAGACATGATAGATGTGGAAGAGTGCTATGTATTCATAGAGGCTCTATGTTTTGCACACCACTCTTACTGTGCAATAAATATGCTTCAAACATTGTCCAAGCTCACTTCCTGGCAGATCAGTCCACTATCCTACTTCGCTGGGCCCACCTCCCCAGGATCATTGGTGGGGACGTTAATCCACACACTAGACTTACACCTCAACAGGTCCTCCACACACCCCCACAATATGCAGCACTGAGATGTAGTCACTATGAATCACACATTGGTCCTTAATAGATGTATGTATGATGTATGGAGGCTGCTCATTAGAGTATCCAGGGACTATTTCTACTACTTCCCCCCAACGACCTACACAGCCGGCTGACTGACCATTTTCTATGCCTCCCTCTTTGAAATCTTGCTTCCACAATGGTGAATACTTGGGCAGGTCACTGTCCAATTATACCCCCTTACTTCTGATCATTACACTGTGTAGGAACATATCACCAGCCTGAACTGGAAGCCATAGTCCACAACATTAGAAGACTTAGGCTTTAGGGAAAAGATCTGAGAAGACATTGTAAACTATTTCACTGATAACACTGGCTTAGCCACTTACTAAATATTGAGATGGGACGCATTTAAGACAGTCCTTTGTAGGCAATGTTTTAAACCAGTAATTGGAGCTTGTCACACCAAAGTGTGCAACCTTAAGAAAGTTGAGCTCTAGAAACTGATGCATACAGGGACCATAATCTCCACACAAATTTAGCCAGGGAACAACAAGCACCACTTATTGAATCACTCTGGTCTCTGGATTATAAAGTCCACATAGCAAAGACAGGGGACAAGTCAAATAGATTACTATACTGATTGATGAAGCAAGACTTTCCCAGATTCAACATCACTGCCATCTGCATCACTAAATCTCCTGGTTTAGACTGACTTCCTATTGAGTTCTACAAGATCTGATGTGATTTTCTAGTGCCATGCCTTGCAAAATTATATATAAACTGGCACCCTCACCATGAGAAAAGCTTTACAAGTCTCCTTCCCTAAACTTGGTTGAGGCCCTCTCAAAGTGGGCTCCTACAGACCCTGTGCAATACTTTTTATTGACTTCAAGAATTTTTGTAAAGTATTTTCTCTACAATTGATGCTGCTGATGCTGTTATTGGTACACCCCAACCAAAACGGTTTCATCCATGCCCACACCTTCCATATAATGCAACCTGCATCTTGGGCTCAGGAAGCCTACATATGGGCAGATGTCTAGTTAGCGGTGCCTGGCATTAAAGAAATAGTTCTTTAACCTTGTCATACATGGTGAGGGCAAAGTCAAGTTCGAGTAGTTTGCACTGCTTCTGCAGTCTGCAATGTCATTTGTTTACTTGTGTCACTCAGGGTGGCACAAAGAGTGCTTCAGGCACTAGTGACCCCTTTAACTCCCATAACCTGGGTTCCACTGGTACCTTTTACCAACGGCGTATAAGGGAGATCAAGTCCTTGCCAATTGGGGTTATCAATTTGCAGTTTCAGGGACAGAGCACCTACACTGTAGCTTGGGCAGCAGGCTCCAGTGCACTTTCAGAGTCATAACCATCAGCATTGGGGCAAAACGTTGGGGGGGTGACCAAACAAAAAGGATACATTCCTACAATTACTGCTTTGCAGCGTAACAACAGTGGCCTCTCAGATGGACTGCACGTCAACTTCTACAAGAAGTTGGTAATATACCCTCACATGGAGCCATAGATTTATTCTGTGAGGCTTTCCTACCCATTGTCACTTCCCTGACACCTCAACAACCTCACCTCAGAACAGCCTTCAAAGACACATGGAACATAACTGAAACAGAACCAACATCCCATCCCCTAACATACACAATATTTCCCATAGGAATAGGCAGACGACTAGTAACATAGTTGGTTAGAGCGATCCCAAACAGAACTCACCCCCTCTTGAACATCTGTGAGCCCAATGGGAAACTATTGTGAGGTGTACCCTTTAACCAACAAGAATGGGACTTCATACTATCCCAGCCTACAAAGTTCCATGAAATACCAGATTTCACAGAGCTTACCAGACTCTGGAATGATTAGGGAAAATATATGATACTGCTAATACTAACTGCCGCGCTGTTGAAATGAAACTGCAGACATTACACACATGATCTGGGACTGCTCCATAGCTACCACCATCTGACTTGAAAGAACAGCTATACTCTCCCATCTCACAGGCCACAGCACTTTGCAGTGCCTTGAAAGTGTATCCTTGGTCTCTACAAGCGCCCCTAAACAGGGAAGGTTAATAGTTGATTGCTAGACCTGGCCCTTCACCTACCGAGGTGCACTCTCTTCCAAGGGTTGTTTACTGGCATGCCACAGTAAAGCATTCGGCTAATGCTGAATTGATCTCTCTCTGAAGAAAGATGACCAGTGGCCTCCGGAAACGTCCTATAGCAATGCAGTGGGACGGGACGAGACGTTATCCACATTCTAAGGCCAAAATTAGGATGGCACAATTCTGCCTTGAGGAACCCCCACACGATTCCTGACACTTGTCGTCACAACAACCATTGATTGTTCTTTTTCTTGGCATGTAACCCAGACACATCATTATAATAGTGTCCAAACGACCACAGGAAACAGAAGGAGGACACACACTACCCCACCGTACAGACTTCCATGCTTACCAGATCTGGTATTCTGGTCTACCAAAAATACGTTTAGATCTAGGCCATGCTCCCAAGCGACATACTGTATTCCCAGACCATAGGCCAGGTTCCAATTTACTTTAATTTTTTTGCTTTACTTGTTCTATTACTTTTGTGTGTTACAACATTGACACATCCTCTATTTCTGTAACTGCAGATCCATCGTGGTTCCAGTTTCTGGAATTCTACAACCCAACTATTACAATATATTGCAATGTCTACTGTCATGTCTGCATTAAAAACAAATGTCTTGATGAGTATATATAGATGACAAAATAACTGTGATTTGTTTTAACAAGGATCAGCTCAGCCTCAATACATTTTTCACCACAAAGCCTTCTTAGGAAAGTAGTCCTTCCCTGGCTCAATTCTCACCTTACCTTACAAGTAGTATGGACTGAAGGTAGAACAAATTGCCCTATATCCTAATATGAATGTGATCTGACCTAGAATCAATGGAATTATCAGTAGCATCATATCACTTTCGAAACAATCTACTTGGTGGTATCCCTTCCTTAACCCTTGCTCCTTAAACATTGCTGGGGTTTGCTCTTTGGGTTAATTTTGTGGCAACCACTTTATGATTGGGATGGCGAGGGATTACATTCTGCTCCTGTGTAAAAGCTCAGGTCCTGACAGGAGAATACACCTTCACACGTACAAAGGAAGGGAAGTGCGGCTCTCATAACAGGTGGAGATGGTACATTTGGGCAGTAGTTGCTAGTAGACTCTTGTATAGGTGAGTTTTTTCTCACAAGATGGCACCACCTTGTAGCCCTGAGGTGTCTCCATAGATTGGCATAGGCTCATCTACCAGAGGAAGGCTGGAAATGAAGGATCATTCAGTTAATGTTTCTTTAGTCTTTGGGCTGTCTTCAATTAGCAGTGGTGTAAACCAACTGTGCACAAGGGGTCTCTGCCCTAGATGTCTGTTGATACTACCCTCAGTGTACACTCTGCTTCAGCACTCTGTGCAGTATCTCTTCTGTGTATCATGAAAGCTTCAACAGTTGCAGCTGCACTTCTTTCTGTCTGGAATGACTCTTCTGCATCAGTGCCATTAGCTCACCAGAGTAAAGTGGATATCAGATTCTATGGTCATTCAACCATTCATTTCTCTGCCAAGGACTGATGCTGCCAAGCACATGCCAGACCATTTGGGAGGATGCACTAGCAGTGGTGTAGCTGGAGGGGGGGGGGGGGGGCAAGTCGTGTCCATCGACTACCACCATCCGTTCCACCACCCCAGGAGAACAAGTCATCCGTCTGCTGATACCCCCCCCCCCCCGAACAAGTCGTCCATTGACCACCCCTCCCCCTTCTCTTACCCGGTGCACCAGGCGGAAAACTAAGGGGCACCTCTGGGTGGCAGTAGGGCTAGCTATGACACTGTGCACCAGATGTTCTAAAAGGTTAAATAAAGCATCTCTCATCTTCTCACTCTTTCCTTAAAAAACAAATCAACCATGTTTAATACAAAGCAGTCATTTTGAAAAGTGTTGCTACAATTTCATTAAAAATATAATTATTTTGCTGAGGGACACTGCTAATGTCTAATTGAAAGTATAAGCGTGCGGCCTAATTCTTGAACTGTTTCTGATAATCCTGTTAAGATGACACCCATCTATTTCTAGTGTGATTACAATTCACTTGTGCTTTTTGTGTAAACAGTTAATGGCAAAGGTTGGAAATGCCAAGGCCAATCCTGGATGTTGGTGTGAAAATCTTGTCACTGTCACATGGGTAAGAGAAGGCTCATTAGGATTACAGTGTTCAGTGTTGCATAACACATGTTGAGATTCAGCATACTCTGGTTCAATGCCCTGGGTGCCTCTGCCAGTTTGCAGAGGCCATACACCTGTGCTCAGCAGTAGAGCACTAGGCCTGGGTGCATGCTGGTCTAAATACCGGGGTCCTAAGACTGAATTTGCCTGCTTTATACTGATTCCCGGAGAGCTGGCGCAGGGTTTACTTGCAGCGGGTATTGGATGCAGCGTCCTAAAATGTTGCTCAGAGGTGCATGGATTAGAAAATTTGGTGTTTGGGCGCTTCTTTTCTATCAGATTTTGGGCAGACATGTAGTATTTGCTAGCTTGTCAAGTGTTATGAATGCTTGTGCTGTCAAAATGAGCGAGCTCAGGATACTGTAGTTGCACCAGTGCTTGGAGGTGTAAGCTCCGGACAAAGCCAGTTTGTTTCCTTCCCACCTGAGAAGTCTATGCTGAGCACTTTCTAGAAACCATGGGCCTAATTTACAAGAAAGTGCCACAGAGCGGTACCGCAAGCCCTTTGGCTGCGCCACGCTGCACCACTTTCAAAGTACAGGGAAGCATCATATCTACAAGGATCCTTTTGCTCCCCCCCCGTGCTGGTGCACAATTTGGTGCCATGGGCTGAGACAGGCACCCTTTCACCATGGTTCAAGTATGCCTGCGTCACAGGGATGATTGTTTATGTGCAGGAAGGGGCCCCTTCCTGCACATAAGCAATCTGAAATTGCATTTTTCAACTCCTATGTGTGCTGCATTAGCACACATAGAACTTGCAAAACTTAATTTTCTTAATGATTGTTTATGTGCAGGAAGGGACACCTTCCCGCACATAAACTATCACTAGAGCTGATTTCCTTATTCTACGTGTGCTGCAGAATGCAGCACGCAGAGAAAGAGGAAAAAAAAACATGGCAAAATGAATAAATTTCTCCTCGTTGTGCCTCCCTATGCCTCCATGGAGGCATAGCATTCACACAGATTTCCAGGATTACAATTTCTCGTAAATCTGGAGATGTGCCCCGTTCACGCAAAGTGCTGTGTATAAAGGGGCCATATTTAAAAGCACAGGAAAAGCCATGCAGTGTGGCTTTTCCTCTCCTCGTAAATATGGAGCAGAAAAATGCACCACCAAATAAATAGGCCCCCAAGTTAGCATCACCTTGAATTACATATACTCCATTATCAAACCTTGAGTTTTTCGTTTTTCAGTATACTTTGAATTAAATGTCTTGATTAACATCCCCTTATTCGCCTCCTATTTGCCTCTGAAACCTATCCACTGTTTACTTTTGTGATATATAATTTCCACTTAAAAATACAGCATTTTCTTTTGAAACGTTTGAATGAAAAGTGTCTAGAGGGAAGGCACCTCAACGACCATTTGTAGTTGGTTTTCAGGACTATGCACTTGTTTTGCTTGCAAAGACAATAGGGCCCTCAGTCAAACCCCAGACCAAATTATTTGGCCCCTGAAGAAATGTTTGCGAGTACCCATGCATTAGAGGGATGAAACAAGAATGTCCACATTTGACTGCTTAAAATAAACCTATTGGTTATGAGCATTCTTATTAAAAAACAAGAGAAAACATTGAACCTTATTATGTGTAGTTGTTTTTAATTCCCGAAGTTCCCCCACTCTGAATTAGCATTATCGGGTTTAAAATCGTTTTAGAGAAGAAGAAATAATGGGGATTATCATTTTTAGGCGAACAAATGGACAAATAAAGCTTATCAGGCTGATTCCTGCATGTTTCCCCCGATATTTCGCCCAGGGACCACGGCCGCTTTAAACAGGTGAAATCTCGGACTGGAAATCCATTCACCAAGAGTGGGCCGGTTGAATTTTTTATAAATGTATAATTTCTTTGGGCCCTATAAATAATATTATGGGCCATCAGAATTACTAGACTACTCTTAATATGGGCCATTATCTTAAAAATAATTGGAAAATATCACAGATCACATTAAATTCAATGTTCTGCTCTAACCTTCGGAATAAAGTGCTATAATTAAATATCTAGGTGTACGTTTCACAACAGACCTTTGCTTCCTTTGGAGAGTAGCCGTTCCACAAAGATTCGCCTGTTTCCAGGGTCTCAGCTTTTATGTAGCTGACACGAGTTCCGTCTCGAGCAAAATCCGTCACAGCTTTCAGTGTCAGGCTGAAGGTTGCACAGCCCGTCCCTCTGCAAGGCTTCGGCATCAGCTCCCCCTGGCACGATGAGAGGGCTATGTTTGCCACCCGTGGCAACCAGCTGTCTAAAAATGCATTAACAATACATTTCGTGAAAATACAAGAGTATATAGAAATCATCAGCAAACATAAATTCCTTAAGGAATAACAAACCAAATGTGTAGCCATATATATCTTCTCAGGCACATTTTTAAGACTGCATGATTCACATATATAGAATTCAAAACAACATCTATGTAAAGATTATTTCTAAATTTTAAGTAGATGTTATACGTTTGATAAAGAGTGAGGGCCAATTCACAAAGAACGTCCGCAGTCATGGCGGAGTCTCCTCCATTTCATGGTTGAATCTCCGCCATATTCCATCACCAGTGCGGAGACTCTGCCAGGACGGCGGATGCTCTTTGTGAATTAGGCCCACAAACATGTCAGTCAAGGATTGTACATGTCCAACTACTCATCACCTACACAACAGTTCGAAGAGCAGAGAATAAGGAGGCGCCTTATCAGGTCTGTGCTTTGCACAATTATTTTAGATTTTTTTCCAATAGCGAGAAATGGCGTTATGCAACAAATTTGGCTGTGAGTGAGTTACAATCCTATCACTTAAGAAATAATAATTCTGAAAGTAAATGAATTTTGGAAATTCACTTAGGTAAAATCTTTGGGGTAGATTTATGAGTCCCTTGCGCCTCATTTACGCCGCCGTTGCGTCACTTTTGTGACGCAGCGGCGTCGCAAATCCTGCGCCATGCTGCGGGGTATTTACAACGTGACGCACCTGGGAGATGCGTCACGTTGTAAAGCCCTGTGCCAGCAGTAGGCGTACCTGTGCAGGGGGGGGGCGTTCCGTCGCAGGAACGCCTCCTAAAAGTGGCTGAGTGAAATCTACAAGATTTTACTCAGTCACTTTTGAGCCCATGCTGCGTCAAAACCCTGCGCCTGCTTGAAGCAGGCGTAAGGATTGACGCAGCATTGTTATGATAGGGCACCCCCGAGCCTTGCTGGAGCTGCGTCGCGCTTGCGACGCAACTACAGCAATGCGCCGCCTTTCTGACAGGAGATGCGTCACGCATCTGCCCATCCGAGTGCCACGGTGCGCCGCATTGTAAATGCGGCGCATCAATGGTGGCGCACGGGTGGGCAGATGTGTCGCAACTCTTCTGGCGCATCTCTGCTGATTAGCAGAGATGCGCCAGACGTCATAAATCTGCCCCTTTATCTTTTGTTAACACATATTGTGATATAGGGAATGATTTAGTGTTTGGTGGATGAGATACTCATCACAAATATGACCGATATGCCATATTAAGTGCCATGGAATATAATGCCCTTGTAATATGGAGACAGTGGGGCAGATTTACCAGAAACCGACGCATCTGTACAGATGCATCAGTTTCCCTGCGCCTCAATGCGAAACCCTTGCCCCACCATGGATGTGCCGTATTTAGAATAGGGCGCACCATGGCACAAGGATTGAAAGATGCATCAGAAATTCTGACACATCTGTTTGCGCAAAAGTCACGCATTGCTGAAGTCGTGTCGCAGCCATGAATCAGCTCCAGCAATGCACGGGGAGGCCTATTTCCAATAAACTGCATTACTCCTTATGCCTGCTCCAAGCAGGCGTAGAGTTTACACGCAGTGGCATCCTAGAAGTGGCGCAGTGAAATCTTGCAGATTTCGCTGCGTCACTTCTACGAGGCTTTCCTGCATGCGAAAATCCACCCTGCATACATTATACGTGCTGCAGGTATTATGTGGTGCAGGGTTTTACAAGGTGACGCATCTCCCTAGATGTGTCACGTTTTAAATGGGCCGCAATGTGGTGCATTGTTTACGGAGCCTCTGCAACACAAAAGGTGACGCAAAGGTAGCGCAAAAGTGTCGCAAGGGGCTTGTAAATCCGTTGCACTATATATACCAAAATGGAGAAACCTATCTGGCAAAATCTAACTCAAGACCCTAGTCTTAGGTATGCTGGCCCAGGGAGTGCAGCTTCCATTGGTGCAGCAGGGACACCCGGGCCCAAAGTGCTGAGGGGCCCACCGAACCGTGATTGTTACTGCATTATATAATTGAAACAACAGTCCATGGTGGCCCATTTCCTCCCTTGTACTATGACACACTTACTGGGTAGGTCTTGGATTTAGGGTTTCCAGATCACTCAATGTCTTAATGGTCTAGGTTTTAACAGACCAATGCATTCTGGCAATTGCAGGTGTGATTTTTGTTGTTGTTGATTAAGCAGGCCTAGACAACAGATTTGTATAAGAAAAACCCAGGATTAAAGGTTTGTTCAGTGAAATAAATTGTTTTATTAGCTTGAATTTGGACTGCTCTATTTATTTGTTACAGCACAGTATGCTGGTGTGTGGTAAACGCTTAATCTTTGTCTTGGTAGAATGTACACTTTCCAAGTGTTACTGTTAGACACGGCACCTTGGCGTGGGTCTCCCTTCCATTTTTTGCTGTTGCCTCATGTGTTTTTGCTGGATTTAGATGCTTTGGGCACTGTGCCACTGCTGTCCAGTGCCACACTGCAAGTGCTCCCTATTGTAAATTGATGTATGGATTAGTAATTCCATAATTGGCTAGTTTGGTTTACCTGTCAGACCCTAGTACAGTGCACCAGGAGTGCCCAGGGCTGGTAATCCAAATGCTGCTGGTAGGCTTGCAGCACTGGTTGTGCCACTCACAGAAGCAGCCTGTAAAAGTGTGTCTCAGGTCTGCCATTGCAGAGCCTGTGTGCAGTCTGGTACTGCCATGCTGACTGGGCAAGTGTACCCACTTGCCAGTCCCTAAACCTTCCCTTTTCTTCATATCAGACACCCCTATGGTAGGCCCAAGGGCAGGGTGCATTGTAAGTATAAGGTAGGACATGCCCTGGTGTATGTGGCATGTCTTTATAGTGAATTACAGCCATTTTCGGTTTTCACTATTCCAAGGCTATCTGTTCCCATAGGCCAGAATGAACAGTTTGATTATTACAGTTTATAATCCTAACTGACTCAGGGAACATGGTGGAAATTCGAGGTGAGTATGCCTGAAATCAGAATGAAAAAAATACATCTTTTAGTGAAGTTGGTTTTATTATTCTGTGTTTGAAAATACCACTTTTAGAAAGTAGGTATTTTCTTGTCTAACCATCCAAGCCTGCCTCTGCTAGGTTGTGTATTCCTTGTCTGGAGTGACAGGGGCTGGGGGATTCCAGGAGACAGGGTGAGTCAGCACAGGACTGAATTGAGAGATCTGGATACAGATGGGGGGGAGGAGTTGCACCCGGAACCTGAATAGGGCTGTGCCTTCCCTCCACAATGTTGGCTCCACCTCCTATGGAGGTGGAGCCAATAAAAAAAAAAAAAATACTCAACAGCAATAGACGGAACTTTAGTGGAAAGGGCAAAACAGCATTTTTGGAGCTGCTCTGGATACAGCGAAATCACAAAATGGGAACAATTTACAAATACTATGTCCACGTATGCTACAAGATCCAAGCCACAGTCACAATTAGGCAATGAAAGACCGAGCAAATTCTCTCAAGAATATAAAGGAAAAATTAGAGGCATAAAAACCTCAATCTATTGTACAATGAGAGAACTTCAACAGAAACCCATGGACATAGCAAAACGCGACCAACTACGGAAATTAAAATTAACACTGAAAAAATCAAAATGGGAAGCAAATAAATCCACTGAGGATAATCTATGGGCAAGACTTCACTCTGACATTAAATGGAACGATGGGGCAAGGTTCTGGAAATCAATAAACTCATTTATAAGACCTACGCACCATGGGGTCTCATCTAACATCTCAGAGGACACATGGGCAAACTATCTTGGTACCCATTTTAACCAGGCTGCTGGAAATAACCAGGACCACGAGTTTGCTACTTACAAAAAACTTCCAACGAGCAATGATATAAGCTCCACAGAATGGCACATTCCGAACAAAAGAGAGAATCTGCCGAATTTACAAAACATCATTCAGCGCCTAATTAAGAAGGGAAGAAGAGAGGGAGCACCAGGGCCGAATGGCATCCCGCCAATTCTCTACAAACAAGATGTGGTAGGCTGGGCAGCAGCCCTGAAACCCCTTTTTTTGGAGATAAGACATTTCAACATCCTGCCAAGCTCCTGGAAGGGCTCAATTATCTCCCCAATTTATAAGGCAGGAGACAAGGCTTCCCCTCAAAACTATCGATTGGTGGCTTTAATCGACAACGAGGCAAAATATTTTGCAGGTACCCTTTTAGAAGAGCTGATGGCCTGGGCAACAGAGAGATCCTTAATCCCGGCCAACCAGACAGGTTTCGCCAAAGCAGTAGGCACAATGACTAATATTTTGAGTATGGGCATGCTAATAGACAAGGCAGAATCTAACAAAATGCCCATTTACTTCTGCTTCATTGACTACAAGGCCGCTTTTGACCACATAAACTGGAACCTCTTATGGTCTAAACTGAACGACTGGGGGATATCGAGACCCCTTTTGGACCTGCTAATTAACCTCCATACAGAGACCTGGGTACAGATAAAGGTGGGGGATGGATCCGTTTTGTCCAGGCGCATACCGACCAACAAGGGCCTGAAACAAGGCTGCTTCCTGGCCCCCACCCTATTTAACCTGTTCCTAAGCGATCTTGTCCCCATTTTAAACTGTTGCAACTCCCACGCTCCCAAGCTAGGAGGACTGCAACTACCTTGTCTACTATATGCTGACGATATCGTCCTTATAAGCTTATACCAAGGTAGGACTTCAGCACCTCCAGAATGCAACACAATGCTACTCAAATAAAAATGAGCTTACAATAAATCTTGAGAAAACCCAGACAATGACCATCAGCAAGAAAAAAAGGAAACTAACATCATGCTACTGGGACAAGACAAGAATTGGAGATACCCCAATATATAAAAACTTAGGAGTGAAGATTGACAACGGTGGGCAGTTCTCTGCCCAGAGAACGAGTATACGAGGGAAAGGGTTATCTTTCGCAATCTCGCTGAAGTCTCTAAATCGCAAACTTTCTGGCCCCTCTCTTCTGCCCTTGACACAAGTAATCCGCGCTAAACTTCTCCCAACAATTACCTACGGGAGTGAGGCACTTAGAGGAAGGGACGCCAAGATCCTTGATAACACAATAACAGCTGCCTATAGAATCATCTTCAGCCTGCCCAAGCAAACCTCACCAGCTCAAATCAGGCTCGAATTCGGCATCGATCAACAGCTCCTGGCAAGGCAGGGAGCCGACATGATAGCCTGGGACAAAGTGAGGAAATCGAAACAAGGAACATTAAATGAACATTTGTGGATGGAGTTAGCACAATACCCGTCCTCAGCAGCAGCTAAGTTCCTAGGGAAAAGCCTGGCGAACACGGGATTAGAGCAGCTCTGCGATACCCCAGTAAATCATATAACATTCAAAAAATTGCTCAAGAAATCGATTAAACAACTATCATGGGTCCAAGATAAGGCAGCCCTCTCTAAAAGAACGCATGGCTGGGTGACCCTAAACTCGTATACAACGAAGGCACCACAGAGCTACTTTGGCGAGGGATACTCCAAATCCGTCAAAATGTGCTTCTTAAAGCACAGGCTGGGCCTGTTACCCTGTATTCAAAACCTTCCAAACTGGATTAAAATAAAAGCTGATCCCCTTTGTCGGCTATGTGGCTTGGGGCAAGAGGATATGTTGCACCTGATATGTTCTTGCGAGAAACTACGTGATGAACGGAAACACTTGTTGATACACCACTTCAATCAGCAAGGGATCCGCACACGAAGGAAGGCAGTTCTTGCTTGTTTTTCTCCCCATGACCCTCGCTTGAACTGCAGCTTCGTAAAATTTATGAAGGCAGTGGGAAAAAAGATGCCAAAAATCAATCTATAACGGTCCCTGTATTATCGATTTAATATTGCTTTGTCGATTGACATTACTGACCCCATGAGCTCATGAGAATATTGGGAAAGAAGAAATATCTTACAAACACAAACTTGAACTATCCTTTTAAAAACTTTATTGCTCATGAAGTTGTTGCGCGTACATTCGAACTTAGGAAATGTGAATGTTTTATTTTGATTTTATTAGAATTGTACTTTTATTACTCTCTGCTCTTAATCTATTTTGTATAGCAATGGTTTTAAGTAACTATGCTAAATAAATTACTTACTTACTTACCTCCTGTGGTGCGTGTGATGTCTCTGCCCTGCACTGTGAAAGGAAAGAAGGAGTCATGTAAACAAAGTGCTCCAGGACTGACCAGAACTGGTTTGGACTAGGTAAAGGCCTCTCTGCCTTCAGAGAACAAAGAGAAACTGTGTATAAAAAGGGGGACCCAGACCCCAGAACTTTAGATCACTTTGGGAAACAAGGAGAAACCTTTGCTGGGAAGAGGAACCAGTGAGACTGAGGACAGACGATCCCTAAACTTGAGGGATTGGCCTGCAGTGGTTGCCTGACTGCCAAAGAGAGTAGAATGGAACTTTGTGTACTTTCTTCAACTTGTGAAGGATCTCCAAGGGCTTGAGAAAAGAGCTTGCCTCCTGCTGAAGTTTCAGGGAAAACAGACTTCACCAACCAGCTCCCCAGAGTTCTTTGGAAGTGCCTGCTGTTTTGCACGGCTTTCTGAGAGACTGCATGTTGCAAGGAGGTGGAAGCGCGACTCACGAACAAGAAGCGTGTCGCCGAGCTGCTGCTGTCGCTTCACGAGAAAGCGCCTCGCATCGCCGGAGAAGAGGATCGACGTTGCATCAGACGCCGCCGCATCACCGGGAAGCAAGTCGCAGGGCCTGTCGTGGCCCAGAAGAAAATTTGAGTCATCACAGGGTCCCCGAAGCACCTTGCATCGCCGGAGAAGTGGATTGACGACGCATCAGATGCCGCTGCATCACCGGGAAGCGCGTCGCAGGGCCTGTTGCGACTCGCATCATAGCTGAAGTGCATAGCATTTCCGGAGAAGAGGATCGACGTCGCATCAGATGCCGCAGCATCACCGAGAAGCGCGTCACAGGGCCTGTCGCGGTCCGCATCATGTTGCATCAAGAAAAGACTCCGTCTTTGTTTCATTGCACCGGATCGTCATCGCATCACAGCAGTGCAGTAAGAAACCGACACATCACCTCTCCTCGCAGAGAAGAACCGACGAATCCCCTACACAGCAGTAGGGACCCGACGCATCACCGTTCTTGCTTGTAAGGAACCGACGCATCAGCTTCCCTGCAACACTTTCGTTGTATAGCGTTACGCATCCTAAGGTACATTGACCTCAAAGTGTTGCATTTTACATCTAAAGAGAACTAAGCTAATTCTACCATTTTGAAAGTACAGTATAGTGGATTTTTGTCATTTGTGGTCTTGTGTTAAGTCTATATAAAGAATACCTTATTTTTATACTACAACTTGTGTGGTGTCCATCTGTAGTGTTGTCACTGGGTTACTGTATGTGCTCACAAATTCTTTACATATTGCCTCTGAGATAAGCCTGTCTGCTCGTGCCAATCTATCAAGGGGGTGAGCAGGGGTTATTTTAGGAGTGTACCCCCTTATCCTGACTAGACGCAAGGGACCCTATTTGGTCAAAGGTACCTACCTCTGCCAACTAGAGAACCCCAGGTATAACATTGGTGGTCAGGGGTGAGGATTTGGACTTGCATTTGTGACTCATGTACAGTGATTGGTGAACACTACTAGGAGTGCAGACCAAACGCAACAACATACTTTTTGGTAGGTTGTTTTACTGGGATTTTCTATTTTTGCAAAGAACTGCCATGTTTAACCACCATGAGTAAAGCAGCATCCATAGCATCTGTTGATTATGATTGGGAAGAGGAGAAACTGGAATGCTACAATGAAAGCAGCTAAAGCTCTTTTGCAGGAGATTCAAAGTTGCAATGACCAGTCTCTCCAAGAAGGATGAGTACCATAAGGCACTGAGGGCCTGGGTCGCAGCAAGGAACACCCCTGAGGATGAGGAAGGGGTTGAGAATGCAGAGGAGCAGCTGGGTGGGCCATTGGGTCCAGGAGGGAGGAGAGCAACTTACCCAGTAGGTAGCAGTGTTTCTGCCAAAGGCCTGTCCCCAGAGGAGTTGGAGGACAGGGAGAGGTGTAGGGTGCATGAGATAGAGCTGACCAAACTCAAGTGAGCAGTTAGAATTGGAGTTGCAAACTAGGAAATTGGCTCTGGAAGAAAAGAGGATGCAGTTAGAGCATGAGAAGAGTTTGAGGGAGATGGAATTGAAAGCCAAGAGTTTAGAGATTACTCCCTCTGGTGGCAGCACACCGTCAATGCCTGTGGAAGCTATAGTGTATATTCCCAAAGATATGGTTAAAGAGTTTTACAAGAATGATGACATTGGGCAGTGGTTTAAGGCCCATGAGGTAGCCATGTCTTCCCACCGGGTCCCTGATAAGGATTGGGGAGCGGGGTTGTGGGGGCGGTTCCTTAGTGAGGGGCGGGATACCCTGTTAGACCTGCCCTCTGAAAGCCATAATTCTTATAGCCACATGAAGGAAGCATTGATGTCCAGTTATGGGTTGACTCCTGAATTGCATAGACAAAGGTTATCAAATTGCAAGAAGGTGGAGTCAAGTACCTGGGTAGAATATGTAACTTTCTTTTGCAGAGCATTGGATGGTTGGGTGAAGGGTAGCAAAGTGAATGATTTTGAGGGGCTCTTTGATTTAATTGCATGGGAGCACTTGTCAAGTAATTGTTTTCCAGAGCTATGCCAGCACCTGATTGATGTGCTGTAAGGAAACAATAGCTCATGTGGATTAATACTTAACAATATAGTATGTATTCTAAAATAATGATCAAAAAAAGGGGATTACGAGAGATGTCAGAAGAAAAGGCAAAGCCATACACGTAAGGTCTTTTTTGTGAAGAATGTTCTTCGTTTATATTACTAGAATATTTACACAGGAAGTGGACATAAATACACAATACAAATTGACATTAAACATGCAAATTACAAGTTACAAATTAGTGTCCCAATGAAAAAAACCTAAACAGACAAATAACATAAAATGCGACATACAAACAAGGTTTCCATTTCTCTTTACAAAGGCAATCACAAATAATTAATAATTCAAATTAGCAACACTTAATTATTATAAGTGTTGATTTAGTGATTTGCCTATCGCGTCAACGGCGTTTCGACCCTATTCCAATTTAAAGGGTCTCGTCAGGACTGTCTAATATAGGGACACCTAAAAAGGGGGATAAGGAAAATATGTGTCAAAAAAGGGAGATCAAATGTCTCAAAGAAAGAAATATAGGTAATGAGCCTATCTACCTTATCGTCCAGGACAGGTCTAGCGTGTAAGTGTACAGTGACACCGTGCTCAAAGTGAAAGGATAAAGTACTCACAGGTACCCAGCCGGGTGCTGCGTGAGGACGATAAAAACCATTATTGTCACCACCATAATCCAATCACTTACTTATCAAGTAAATACGCAAGTTTCTACTTACCCCTGTGAGAGAGGACTCAGACGGAGGCAGTTGCCCACTGTTATTCTGTACGCTTTTGATTTAGCGCGATGTAAGGGTCTATCAATATACAACACCTACGGAAGCTCCAGACTTCTGTGCAGCTGTCGCTTCGTATTCACGAGTCCAGTCAACTATTCCAAAAATATACAAAAACGGAGGACGATGATATAGTAAGCTCATGCGGGGGAAATAACCTCTTCAGTCTATAAATGACCTATACCGAAAAAATCAAATAGAAACACTGCTCCTACCTCTTTTCCTGCTTCCGGGTTTACGAATATCCCGAGAAGTGCTGCAGCAGGCAACCAAAGTCCTGTCTGCTTGGTACGATCACAGCGGTTGGTCAGAATAGTGGGATACTTAAACCTGATTCGCTAGGGAATGGCCAATCTCAAGTGTCCAACAATAATGTACCGGTGGGGCGAGCGTGACGTTGCCTAGTAACCAGCAACTGCAGTCGATCTTCGTAACGTGATTTCGAAGGTTGTGAATAAAGTTATTCGTGTTCAAGGACATTGAATTAAGTGAGAGCTGAGCTATGTCCTATAACGCTATGTCATTAATAGTGTTTATGTTAATGGAAAAACGGGACTGTCGGTTTGAATATCATGATTTCAAAGGTGGTAAATAGACTTGTTAGTGTTCATAGTCATTAAACTTGATAGGAACAGTACTGCGTTCTACGACGGTGAGCGATCAGTTGTGTTTCTGTCAATGGGGTTGCGGTACTTAAAACAAATGCCATGGCAATTACATGATTTCATTAACAATAAACACAGAAATTACAGTGGTTGCTAATATCAGGTATTTTCGTTCGTTCATCGGTTATGGCATATAACAGTGGCGATTACTTCAATTATTTGAACAATGTACAGTGAATATAACGGTCCAGCGCCAAGACCATGGTGAGAGTATATTACTTACTCGTTTGAAAAAATAATAATGCAAATGCATGACATATACTACAAGAAGGCTTAAATTAGTTATCTTATCAAAGCCAATATGTGCCTCCCACAGTGGTTAACTCTTCAATCAAAAACATTATATTACTGTACATTCGTTTTTTCATAGTCCATATGACAATAGATCTCTAACCCTATAGATTATACATCACTTATTGTTACACATGTACAATTTGGGCTAAACATGGGAAAGCACGACGGAACATCTTAGAAATTTCAGTTAGAGCTGTATTGGAAAGGGTGTGTTGGAAGACATACTAAGTACGCAAGCAACACTGATTAGGTGAGGGTAGTAATAAACCCACGCCATTCCTCAGCTGAATTCAGCCCCTGCAATATGGAGTTAGTACGTTCAATCCAACGACACTCTAGTCGTTGCAATATCTGCGATAAATCTCCACCCCTTTTCCGAGCAATCACTTTATCTATTACTTGCCAGCGAATGTCATTTGCCGTGTGGCCTTTCTCTTCAAAGTGATTAACCAATGGGGCATTGGGAACAGAATTCCTAATCCTACTACGATGCTGTCCTATGCGTGCTTTAACAATTTGTTGGGTTTGTCCAATATATGGTAGCCCACAAGGACACAGTATACAATATACCACATTTTTTGTATTGCAGTTGGCAAAGAAATTTAGTTGTTGATCGACCTTTCCATGAGATCAATCTATTGGAAGATCGACCATATGACATCACTAAAGATCGATTAGCGACCCTGGACATCACCTCACTATACACAAATATACCACAGCAGGAATGTATACAGGTGATCCAGGATTTACTTGAAACTAGACCAAAACCTCATCAGGTCCCCACTTCGTTTATTATCACACTTCTACAGATTGCATTGACACACAATTATTTTATATCAGAAGGCAAATACTACCAACAATGCTCCGGGACCAGCATGGGTGCAATTTTTGCGCCGAATCTGGCAAATATCTTTATGGATAACCTAGAGCACAAATTTGTCCTCAATGACGTAAACATATACCACTCAAAAATCAACTGCTGGAAAAGATATATCGATGACATTTTTTTGATTTGGTCTGACACAGTTCCTGAGTTTAATAATTTTGTTTCTTATTTAAATTCAGTTCAACCACACCTTAAGTTCACATCCACCATACATGACTCTTGCATCGCCTTTTTAGATCTTAACATCTCACATGATGACGGGAAACTCTATACTTCATTGCACAGGAAACCAACTGAGCGTAATACGTTACTCGCTTATAATAGTCATCATTCTCGTGCCCTGAGAGATGGATTGCCTCATGGACAATTCTTGCGAATACGTCGCAATTGTACCAAAAAAGATGACTATATGAGAGAGGCGTACATTCTGCGAGACAAACTGTTATCTAGGGGATATCCGAAAAAATTAGTGAAGAACTCTCTGAAAAGAGCTTGGTTTTGCCCCAGAGAGACACTACTCATTCCTAAAGTAAAAACCAAGGTTGACAAATTAATCTGTGTCACCACGTTTGGTATACACAAGAATGCCATTCGAAAATTGGTCACGAAAAATTGGCACATTATTCAAAACATAGACTCCAGCATTGACACACCAATGTTTGCCTTTAAAAGAGGCAAAAATATTAAAGATCACCTTGTAAGATCATCAATGGAGAGTCCATGCCAAAATCTGAGATCATTGGAATCGACCTGGGGCCTACCAGATGTTAAAGGTCACTACAAGTGTGGCAACTGTGTCGCCTGTGAATTTACAGCAAATACCAAAAAATTCACTCATGGAAAGGTCGATCAACAACTAAATTTCTTTGCCAACTGCAATACAAAAAATGTGGTATATTGTATACTGTGTCCTTGTGGGCTACCATATATTGGACAAACCCAACAAATTGTTAAAGCACGCATAGGACAGCATCGTAGTAGGATTAGGAATTCTGTTCCCAATGCCCCATTGGTTAATCACTTTGAAGAGAAAGGCCACACGGCAAATGACATTCGCTGGCAAGTAATAGATAAAGTGATTGCTCGGAAAAGGGGTGGAGATTTATCGCAGATATTGCAACGACTAGAGTGTCATTGGATTGAACGTACTAACTCCATATTGCAGGGGCTGAATTCAGCTGAGGAATGGCGTGGGTTTATTACTACCCTCACCTAATCAGTGTTGCTTGCGTACTTAGTATGTCTTCCAACACACCCTTTCCAATACAGCTCTAACTGAAATTTCTAAGATGTTCCGTCGTGCTTTCCCATGTTTAGCCCAAATTGTACATGTGTAACAATAAGTGATGTATAATCTATAGGGTTAGAGATCTATTGTCATATGGACTATGAAAAAACGAATGTACAGTAATATAATGTTTTTGATTGAAGAGTTAACCACTGTGGGAGGCACATATTGGCTTTGATAAGATAACTAATTTAAGCCTTCTTGTAGTATATGTCATGCATTTGCATTATTATTTTTTCAAACGAGTAAGTAATATACTCTCACCATGGTCTTGGCGCTGGACCGTTATATTCACTGTACATTGTTCAAATAATTGAAGTAATTGCCACTGTTATATGCCATAACTGATGAACGAACGAAAATACCTGATATTAGCAACCACTGTAATTTCTGTGTTTATTGTTAATGAAATCATGTAATTGCCATGGCATTTGTTTTAAGTACCGCAACCCCATTGACAGAAACACAACTGATCGCTCACCGTCGTAGAACGCAGTACTGTTCCTATCAAGTTTAATGACTATGAACACTAACAAGTCTATTTACCACCTTTGAAATCATGATATTCAAACCGACAGTCCCGTTTTTCCATTAACATAAACACTATTAATGACATAGCGTTATAGGACATAGCTCAGCTCTCACTTAATTCAATGTCCTTGAACACGAATAACTTTATTCACAACCTTCGAAATCACGTTACGAAGATCGACTGCAGTTGCTGGTTACTAGGCAACGTCACGCTCGCCCCACCGGTACATTATTGTTGGACACTTGAGATTGGCCATTCCCTAGCGAATCAGGTTTAAGTATCCCACTATCCTGACCAACCGCTGTGATCGTACCAAGCAGACAGGACTTTGGTTGCCTGCTGCAGCACTTCTCGGGATATTCGTAAACCCGGAAGCAGGAAAAGAGGTAGGAGCAGTGTTTCTATTTGATTTTTTCGGTATAGGTCATTTATAGACTGAAGAGGTTATTTCCCCCGCATGAGCTTACTATATCATCGTCCTCCGTTTTTGTATATTTTTGGAATAGTTGACTGGACTCGTGAATACGAAGCGACAGCTGCACAGAAGTCTGGAGCTTCCGTAGGTGTTGTATATTGATAGACCCTTACATCGCGCTAAATCAAAAGCGTACAGAATAACAGTGGGCAACTGCCTCCGTGTGAGTCCTCTCTCACAGGGGTAAGTAGAAACTTGCGTATTTACTTGATAAGTAAGTGATTGGATTATGGTGGTGACAATAATGGTTTTTATCGTCCTCACGCAGCACCCGGCTGGGTACCTGTGAGTACTTTATCCTTTCACTTTGAGCACGGTGTCACTGTACACTTACACGCTAGACCTGTCCTGGACGATAAGGTAGATAGGCTCATTACCTATATTTCTTTCTTTGAGACATTTGATCTCCCTTTTTTGACACATATTTTCCTTATCCCCCTTTTTAGGTGTCCCTATATTAGACAGTCCTGACGAGACCCTTTAAATTGGAATAGGGTCGAAACGCCGTTGACGCGATAGGCAAATCACTAAATCAACACTTATAATAATTAAGTGTTGCTATTTTGAATTATTAATTATTTGTGATTGCCTTTGTAAAGAGAAATGGAAACCTTGTTTGTATGTCGCATTTTATGTTATTTGTCTGTTTAGGTTTTTTTCATTGGGACACTAATTTGTAACTTGTAATTTGCATGTTTAATGTCAATTTGTATTGTGTATTTATGTCCACTTCCTGTGTAAATATTCTAGTAATATAAACGAAGAACATTCTTCACAAAAAAGACCTTACGTGTATGGCTTTGCCTTTTCTTCTGACATCTCTCGTAATCCCCTTTTTTTGATCATTATTTTAGAATACATACTATATTGTTAAGTATTAATCCACATGAGCTATTGTTTCCTTACAGCACATAATACCCAGGCTCCTTGTGGGTAGGGTTTCCTTGTTTCCCAATCAAGTAGCACCTGATTGATAGTAGGCTGACTAATCCTAGGAAGCTTGCTGAGGAAGTAGACCGCTGGGTGAGCACCCGGGTCTACAAGGGTCACGTGGGAGACTCGGCTAAGAGTGGACAGGGTCCCCAGCAGAAGAGTGGGGGGGACAAGGGTAAACAGAGGGAGTTCCATAAAGGGCCCCAAAGTAATTCCCAAGGGAACCAAGGGAAAGGTTCCCAGCCTCCCCTTGAGAAGAAGCATGGGGCCCGACAGGTAACCCTGTTCCCAAGGGACCCCTGAAGTGCTACAAGTGTGGAGAAATGGGCCATAGGTCTAATGATCCTTGGTGCCCACCGTTTGGAAAGACAGCACCCACTTGTGCTCCACCCCGGCAGATGGTGAGTGTAGCCCTGAGGGAGGAGAGGGGTGTCCAAGTTGTGTGGGGGCCAGGAGAGATATCCCTTGTCTCTTTAGGAGACTGTGAGGTGGTCCCCAGGACCTAACTGCATGATACCACTAAGAAGTACAGGCAGTGGGTGACCATCAATGGCCATAGAGTGGAGGCTCTTAGAGACACAGGAGCCAGTGTGACAGCTGTCAAGTGTCACCTGGTGTCTCAAGAGCAGGTTGTCCCCAATGCATTCTATTCAGTTGTTGCCGCTGACAACACAGAGAGCCACTGCAAGGTGGCTCAGGTTCCCTTTGAGTGGGCGGTGGTCTCTGGTACTCCTCAGGTAGCTGTGAGGCCCGCCATGCATGTTGACTGTTTGTTAGGGAACGATTTGGAGAGCTCACCTTGGGCAAAGGTGGAGCAGAGTGCTCATTTGGAGATGTTGGGTCTGCCTGACTGGGCGTGTGTCACCACACGGTATATGGCAGCCAATAAAGGGTCTCAAGAGGACCTGGAGCCTGAGAGGGAGGCCCAGGTACCTGCCTTAATGAGAAGAGGCAGGAGGCGTGGGAAACCATCTCCCAAAGTTCCCACGGTCCAGGAGGAGGTAGTCCCAGAGGGGGATGCCCTGGAGCCTAGAGAGGAATAGGTAGCTGAACTGGTGGACCTGCCTGAGCTGACCCATTGGCAGCAAGAAGGAGGACCCTCCAGGGAGGAGGAATTCTGTGAGGAGTAGAAGAAGTGCCCTTCTCTTGTGGGTTTGCGGCAGCAGGCTGCAAACCAGGCAGCAGGTGATCAGTCTGGATCACATTGGATCTACTGGGAGAATGGTCTCCTGTATAGTGAGCCTAAGGTTGCTGAGCCTGGGTCAGCCCGTGTGCTGGTGATACCCCAGCGCTTCAGAGCCTTCCTACTGGGGCTGGCTCATGATGTGCCATTCGCAGGACATTTGGGACAGGGCAAGACCTTTGAGAGGCTTGTCACCCACTTTTATTGGCCCCAAATGCGCAAGAGTTCAGACACTCATTGCAGGATATGTCAGACTTGCCAGGCAAGTGGAAAGAGTTGGAGGAAGTAGAAGGCTCCTCTCCAGCCCTTCCCTGTGGTCAGCACCCCCTTTGAACTGGTGGGTATTGACATTGTGGGGCCACTGGACCCCAAGACAGCCATGGGCAACAGGTTCATCCTGATCTTGGTGGACCATGCCACCCGGTACCCGGAAGCCATACCTCTG
This sequence comes from Triturus cristatus, assembly GCF_964204655.1. Taxonomy (NCBI): domain Eukaryota; kingdom Metazoa; phylum Chordata; class Amphibia; order Caudata; family Salamandridae; genus Triturus; species Triturus cristatus. The sequence goes on from NC_140584.1 coordinate 225,916,927, forward strand.
AGAACAGTGACGGCCCCCATGGTGGGACGGGCACTGATGAGAATTTTCTCACGAGTGGGGTTCCCTCGAGAGGTAGTGTCTGACAGAGCTACAAACTTCATTTCCAAGTATATGAAGTCCCTGTGACAGGAGTGTGGGGTAACCTACAAGTTTACCACTCCTTACCACCCCCAAGAAAATGGGTTGGTTGAAAGGTTCAACCAAACCCTAAAAGGCATGATTATGGGTGTTGAGGTACCTATAAGGTGTAAGTGGGATGTCCTCTTACCATGCCTGCTCTTTGCTTACCGTGAGGTGGAACAAAAATCTCTTGGGTTCAGTGCCTTTGAGCCTCTCTATGGCCACCCTGTGTGAGGACCTCTGAGTCTGGTCAAGGAAGACTGGGAGCAATCTGCCAGGAAACCTCCCCATGATGTATATAGCTACATGCTGGCCTTCAGGAACCAGACTAGGCGTTTCAGGCAACTCGCCGAGGCGAATCTGGAAGCCAGCCAGGAGGAGATGAAGCAGTGGTACGACTAGAATGCCACTCTGGTAGAGCTTCAGCCTGGTCAGAAAGTATGGGTCACGGCCCCAGTGAATCCCTGTGCATTCCAAGATAAGTGGACTGGACCCTTTGAGGTGGTGGAGCGCTAGAGTCCTGTTACCTACTTGGTGGAATTACGGTCTCCCAGGAACCCCTTGCGGGTCCTGCATGTCAACCGCCTGAAGACCCACTTGGAGAGGTCCGAAGTGGGCATGCTCTTAGCGACAGATGCTGGAATGGAGGAGGAGACTGAGCCTCTTCCTGACCTACTGCCGGCGAAAGAGCGAGATTGGTCAGTGGATGGTGTAAACCTCTCTTCCACCCTGACCCCTGAGCAACAGAATGACTGCCGCCAGTTGCTGGGACAGTTTTCTGATCTGTTCTCCCTGATCCCCAGTGTCACTGATTGGTGCATCCATGATGTGTACACTGGAGATAGTCCTCCTGTGAAGCACAAAACTTACAGGGTGACTGACAGGGTGAGAGCTTGCATTAAGGAGGAGGTCTCTAAAATGCTTGCGTTAGGGATGATTGAGTCCTCTAACAGTCCTTGGGCCGGCCCAGTGTTCCTGGTCCCAAAGGCTGCCGCACCGGGTGCCACGCCAGAACTCCGGTTCTGTGTGGACTACCGAGGGCTCAATTCAGTCACCCGGACTGATGCGCACCCCATCCCCAGAGTTGATGAGCTCATAAATTGGTTAGGGGCTGCCCGGTACCTCAGCTCGTTTGACTTAACATCCGGATACTGGCAGATGGCCTTGACTGATGGGGCAAGAGAGAGGTCAGCCTTCTCCACACCAGATAGGCACTACCAGTTCCGGGTTATGCCTAAGGGTGGGCGGAATTTGTGAAATTGCCTTTTGCAAAATATCGCAAAACGGCAAAAAATCTCTGCGAACACGCGAAATTTCACGTGCTCATGGAGATTTTGGGCTGATTTTAATGCGTTACTGAATTTGAGCTTTAACTCGGGCACCTGCTTTATTTATATCTGTAAGTGCTAACTGTGGAGGTTTAATTTTTGTGACAGGAGCATCGTGCCAGAATGAATACTGCCCTGCATATATACCCAAGAAGATGCCACCGTTTTGTGCAATACCTCTACTCAACTAGAGTACTTTCTGCTGGCTAATCAGTAAGTGCTACCTCGTTGCGTTGGGTAAATGTAAAGTGCTTTCCCTACACTACAGCTGCGTATAGGGCCAGAAGAGTTGTCTACAGCGGCAAAAAATCTCCGCGAACACGACAAATTTCGCGTGCTCGCGGATATTTTGGGCTGATTTTAATGCGTTACTGAATTTGAGCTTTAACTCGGGCCCCTGCTTTATTTATATCTGTAAGTGCTAACTGTGGAGGTTTAATTTTTGTGACAGGAGCATTGTGTACTGCCCTGCATATTTACCCAAGAAGATGCCACAGTAAGTGCTATAAAGAGAAAGGCCCCCCCTGAAGGTACTTTAAGGTCTAAGAGAAGGGGGGAAACAAGAAGCAACTGGTTATGTACTAATAGGCTAACCTAAGAGCAACATACAGGCTTTTTGTCTATGATTTATGAAGACAATATGGCCTTGATAATATTAAATATTGCTTAGCAATTCCCATAAAGAGGAGATGCTATACACATTATTTTTTTTTCTTTTGCCATTTTACTTTTTCCTAATAATTCTTTAAACACTCAGTCCCTTGTAGGTTGACACTATAATCACTAACAGAGTGTAATTTTCTTTACAAATTGCTTTTCATGTTTTTTCTCTTGTTTTAGCTGGGAATGCGACTGAACTATTTCACATAAAAGAGTGATTTTTTTTTATCTCTGGGCATTCAACCTGATATTGATACAAACTGCCCAATCTGTCATTTGTCGACCTTGAACTAAACCACAATTCAATCAAATATCAACAGGGTAAGCATGCTTCCTAGTGGCTTATATGAACTATAAAATGACCACAATGAGGTCTTTCAAATTCACACGTTTGTCTTTATTATTAGAGACCTACTGGTCACACTGTTGGCCTTGACATAAACGTGTGTTCCTGGCACAACCATAGTGAAGACGACTAGAACTCTCACTTGATGTTATTCGTTGCTTAGTTTAAGGTTGAACATGCATTGAACTAACATGATATAAACTATCACTTTTGAAACTTAATAAAAATTGATCTTTTTTCTTCTCTTCTCTTTCACCAATTCTAAGCTCTATCAGCATAATTGATTTTACACATATGACTTGGGTCTAGCTTGTGCTGAAGGTGAAGGTTTCTCTTAATATTCTTACTATATTTTCGTTTCTTTTTCTTTTTTCTTTTTTAGAAAAAACCACAGTGGGTGTGTATTATTTCATTGATTAGATGACCTATAGTCATGTGAACATGGGATCCACTTTAGTAATATGAAGTCACAATTGCATTCAGAATTATCAATTTCCTGCCATCATTAAATCAATTTATTTAAATCCCTACAGACAACCCCCGTCATTTTAAGGGTTTGAGATTCCTCTCCCTCTATATTTGGTCCTGAGGAAGGTGGTTTTCCACCGAAACGCACGTAGACCAAGACCTTAACTACAATCATCCCAGAGGAGTGGTCCTTGGAGACACAGTGTTACCAGAAACAGTCTTACTATCTGTTCTTTCTCCATCTAATCTTTTTGGACCTTCTACAGTATTGAATCTCATGTTATTTTTATGAGTATGAGGATGACTGATGAACATATGCAGTAGTGAGTATGGTGAGAATGTATATGTGTTGGTAGCTGTGGGGTTGTTAATATTTATGAACATATTGTATGTCATTATGTATTATATGCAATACATGTTTTTTGTACAAATTATCAGATGTTACTATTGAAGATGAATATAAAAAAAAAATCCTAATTAATTCTTTAAACTAAAAAATTCTTCGAAATAAAAAATAAAATGAGCTTAAAATATTCTTTTGTATTTACTTTAATTTGTTTCTAGGCATAGACTAATTGTTGGCAGGTTAGAACCTGAAGAGGTCTGTTTGAAAGAAATATAGGTCTTGACAGAGGTTTTCTATTGTAATCAGTAGGTGCTACCTCGTTGCGTTGGGTAAATGTATAGTGCTTTTCCTAGAATACAGCTGCGTAAAGGGCCAGAAGAGTTGTCTACAGCGTCCATGTGTGTCTGTAACGTTGCCAACGCGCAGCCGGCGCCGGGGTCAATCGAGTGAGCAGTCCATCATAGTGGGGAAAGGGCGGGAAGACATTGTACACCGCTGGTGTGTGGGCCAGGGCCAAACGGGCGGGGCTTCCATGCAGTTCACATGCCTATTGTTTATGAAGGGCCAGAGACCGATCAGAGCAGCAGATGAGGAGACAGACTCTCCTGGTGTCAGGAACTACACGGGGATTGCGCTCGAGAAACTCATGGATGCACAGAGCTCCATCAAGGATTACAGCAAATTGTTGACTGTAGATATAGGGAGAAAAGCACACCTGCCTAGCCTCGACCGTGCTGACAAATGTTTTATGCTGATTAATGCATTACTGAATTTGAGCTTCAACTCGGGCACCTGCTTCAGAGACCCACGCCGCTGCCCCGTCCTATGTCAATCTGTCTTGGAGATGTAATTAATGTTTTGTATGTAGCGCTTACATTCGCCTCGCAGCATCAAAGCGCTGCATCTGTATTTATTGAGGCGCACGAGTATCTCTAAAAGAAGCAAGCGCGCGGTAAACAAAACTTCAGGGTGGCAGTAAAGGAATGGGTGTTACATACATTAATATGACCTAGACATCCCATATTATGGTTAAAAAGAAAGCATAGCAGAGGAAGGTAAAGCGTCGGACATCAACATACTTATTTCATCATATCTCTTCCTCGGACATATAAATTAGAAACACATTTTACACGGCTTAAATTGATACTCACAATACAAAGCACTTTTTTCAACCTCCAGAAAATAAAGATTAAAAGGCTGAGGCAGTGACGCAACGCTCAAATCATCTGCTCCCACTTTCAGACCCATCTCTGCAGCAGGTGCTTTAATTCCCAGAGCTATCCCACTCAACATAAACTTTGCAACCTGCAGAGTCCGCACACATCTCTGCAGCAGGTGCATTAACCTACCGTGCACTCCTACAGGGATTGAAAACTGTGGGACTCACGCATGCACGTTTTACTCTGACCGCAGGCACATTAACCCCCAGAACTACCACACTAGAATTAACCTTTGTCACCTACAGAGTAGACACACATGTCTGCAGCAGGTGCATTAACTTCCTGTGCTATCACACCATACTTAAACTTTGTCACCTGCAGAGTACGCACACATCTCTGCGGCAGGTGCATTAACCCCCCCAGCTATCACACTATACTTAAACTTTGTCACCTGCAGAGTATGCACACATCTCTGCGGCAGGTGCATTAACTTCCAGTGCTATCACACTATACTTAAACTTTATCACCTGCAGATATCTGTAAGTGCTTCCTGTTGAGGTTTAATTCTTGTGACAGGAGCATCGTGCCAGAATGAATACTGGCCTGCATATTTATTATTTACCCAAGAAGATGCCACCGTTTTGTGCAATACCTCTACTCAACTGGAGTACTTTCTGATGGCTAATCAGTAAGTGCTACCTCGTTGGGTAAATGTATAGTGCTTTTCCTACACTACAGCTGCGTAAAGGGCCAGAAGAGTTGTCTACAGCGACCATGTGTGTCTGTAAGGTTGCCACTGCGCCGACGTGCGCCGGGGTCCCTCAAGTGAGCTGTCCATCATAGTGGGGAAAGGGCGGGAAGACATTGCACACCTCTGGTGTGTGGGCCAGGGCCAAACGGGCGGGGCTTCCATGCAGTTCACATGCCTCTTGTTTATAAAGGGCCAGAGACCGAACTACACTGGGTTTGCGCTCGAGAAACTCATGGATGCACAGAGCTCCATCAAGGATTACAGCAAATTGTTGATGGTAGATATGTGGAGAAAATCACACCTGCCTAGCCTCGACTGTGCTGACGAATGTTTTCTGCTGATAAATGTGTTACTGAATTTGAGCTTCAACTCGGGCACCTGCTTTATTTATATCTGTAAGTGCTTCCTGTTGAGGTTTAATTTTTGTGACAGGAGCATCGTGCCAGAATGAATCCTGCCCTCCATATCTCCGTTCCGCTGCGGATCGCGAAAGTTTCGACATTTTCGCGTTCCGCGCGGAACGCCAAAATGCCGAAATTTCGCAGTTGCGCGAGCGGAACGGAATTTGTCGCCAAGGGTTAGTTATGCATTTTGGGATGAAGAATGCCCCTGCCACCTTTCAAAGGTTGGTCAACCGGGTGTTGGCTGGATTGGAAGAGTTCAGTGCCGCCTACCTGTATGACATTGTAGTGTTCAGCACCAGTTGGGAAGAACATCTGTGCTATCTCTGGGAAGTGTTGATGGCGCTGCGGAGGGCAGGCCTCACGCTCAAGGCAAGCAACTGCCAGATCAGGCAGTGTTTTGTGGTGTATTTGGGACACCAGGTTGGGAGCGGTCAGGTGACGCCCCTACAGCCCAAGATTGAAACCATCCTGGCTTGGGAACCCCCCAAAACCCAGACAGAGGTGAGAACCTTTTTAGGACTCACTGGGTATTACAGAAGGTTTGTCAAGGGGTATGGCAGCATTGTTGCACCCTTGACAGAGCTGCCTTCCAGGAAGCAGCCAGGAAAGTGATTTGGACTGACACCTGTCAGAAAGCTTTTGAGGCCCTGAAAATTGCTATGTGCTCCTGGCTCCCAACTTCTTCAGAGAGTTTATCATTCAGACAGACACTTCAGAGCATGGTGTGGGGGCTGTTTTGTCACAGATGAATGAGGAGGGCCTAGAACAACACGTAGCCTTCATCATTTGGAGGTTACTTCCACAGGAACAGAGGTGGAGAGCGATTGAACGTGAGGCATTTGCTGTGGTCTGGGCACTGAAAAAGCTGAGACTATACCTCTTTGGGACTCACTTCCGGGTACAGACTAAGAGGATTGGCGGAGCTGAATGCTGTTATGATGCTGACTGAATGAGTGTGTGTACTGTTGTACCATTAATCATTTTATATCAATTTTTCTCTTTGCCTTGTAATTTTTATTCTCTGCTTTCATTGGTTCCTGTTTATTTCCAATGCAGTTCTATTGATTGTCATGTGTTTTGTATTTGACTTGCTTCAAGTCCAGGTGGATGTCATTTTGAGCCTGGTAGCCCTGTAGTACTACTGGTGGTGTACTTTTGTGCATTTAGCCTTCCCTTTTGTAGATGTCAGTATAGTTATAATTATATATTAGCCTGCTCTTTGGCTCTCTTTGATCTTCCTCTTGACACACACCCTTTGAGAAAAACATTTACAATTTTTGGTTCCTTACACCTGCCCTATCAATATTTCTTTGTACCTTGGGGTGTTTTTATGTGTAATATTCTGCACATGTTGAAGCCTGTTGCATATGTGTATATTTGGAAATTACCCCAAATATATTTTCTTTGTGAATGGGGCCTCATCTCATATAACACGAGGTCATTTTGAATATGTGGTATATGGTTGGAAATGGTGACCTATTTAACGCACTGATACGGTAAAGAGAGGCTGGGCTTCTTTCTCTCTTCAGAACAGAATGTTCAATATAAACGGCATTCAGTGACTTTCCAGAGATGTGGTGACCAAAAAGGGATGAGTAACAACCTACCAAAAAGTATGTTGTTGCGTTTGGTCTGCACTCACTAGTAGTGTTCACCAATCACTGTACATGAGTCACAAATGCAAGTCCAAATCCTCACCGCTGACCACCAATGTTATACCTGGGAGTCTCTAGTTGGCAGAGGTAGGTACCTTTGACCAAATAGGGTCCCTTGCATCTAGTCAGGGTAAGGGGGTACACTCCTAAAATAACCCCTGCTCACCCCCTTGGTAGCTTGGCACGAGCAGACAGGCTTATCTAAGAGGCAGTGTGTAAAGCATTTGTGAGCACATACAGTAACTCAGTGACAACACTACAGATGGACACCACACACTTTATATAGTCTTAACGCAAGACCAGAAACAACAAAAATCCACTATACTGTACTTTAAAAATGGTAGAATTAGCTTAGTTCTCATTAGGTGTAAAATGCGGCACTTTGAGTTCATTGTACCTTAGGATGGGTAATGCTATACAACGAAAGTGTTGCAGGGAAGGTGATGCATTGGTTCCTTACACGCAAGAACGGTTATGCGACGGTCCCTACTACTGCGTAGGGGATGCATCAGTTCTTCTCTGCGTGGGGAGGTGATGCATCAGTTTCGTACTGCGCTTCCATGGCGATGCAGCAAGCAACGCCGTGATGTGATGAAGATCAGGTGCAAACAAAGATGGCGTCTTTTCTTGATGCGACACGATGCGGACCGCGACAGGCCCTGCGACACGCTTCTCGTTGATGCGGCGGTCTCTGATGCGACGTCGATCTTCTTCTCCGGCAATGCGAGGTGCTCCGGCAACGATGCGAGCCGTGACATGCCCTGCGACACACTTCCCGGTGATGAGGCCGTGTCTGATGCAATGCCAATCCTCTTCTCCGGCGATGCGAGGCGCTTCGGGGACCCTGCAATTACTCAACGGTTCTTCTGGGCCATGACAGGCCCTGCGACATGCTTCCCGGTGATGCAGCGGTGTCTGATGCAACATCGATCTTCTTCTCCGGTGATGCGAGGCGCTTTCTCATTGTGAAGCGACAGCTGCAGTTCGAAGACACGCTTCTTGCTCGTGAGTCGCACTTCCAGCTCCTTGCGACACGCAGTCCCTCAGAAAGCCTCGCAAAGCAGCAGGCACTTCCAAAGAACTCTTGGGGACCTGGTTGGTGAAGTCTGTTTTCCCTGAAACTTCAGCAGGAGGCAAGCTCTTTTCTCAAGCCCTTGGAGATCCTTCACAAGTTGAATAAAGTACACAAAGTTCCTTTCTCCTCTCTTTGGCAGTCAGGCAACCACTGCCCAGGCCCAGAAGAACCGTTGAGTCATTGCAGGGTCCCCGAAGCGCCTCGCATCGCCGGAGAAGAGGATTGGCATTGCATCAGACACCGCCGCATCACCGGGAAGTGTGTCGCAGGGCATGTCACGGCTCGCATCGTTGCCGGAGCACCTCGCATCACCGGAGAAGAAGATCGACGTCGCATCAGAGACCGCCGCATCAACGAGAAGCGTGTCGCAGGGCCTGTCGCGGTCCGCATCGTGTCGCATCAAGAAAAGACGCCATCTTTGTTTGCACCTGATCTTCATCACATCACGGCGTTGCTTGCTGCATCGCCATGGAAGTGCAGTACGAAACTGATGCATCACCTCCCCACGCAGAGAAGAACTGATGCATCCCCTACGCAGTAGTAGGGACCGTCGCATAACCGTTCTTGCGTGTAAGGAACCAACGCATCACCTTCCCTGCAACACTTTCGTTGTATAGCATTACCCATCCTAAGGTACATTGAACTCAAAGTGCCGCATTTTACATCTAATGAGAACTAAGCTAATTCTACCATTTTTAAAGTACAGTATTGTGGATTTTTGTTGTTTCTGGTCTTGTGTTAAGTCTATATAAAGTGTGTGGTGTCCATCTGTAGTGTTGTCACTGAGTTACTGTATGTGCTCACAAATGCTTTACACACTGCCTCTGAGATAAGCCTGTCTGCTCGTGCCAAGCTACCAAGGGGGTGAGCAGGGGTTATTTTAGGAGTGTACCCCCTTACCCTGACTAGATGCAAGGGACCCTATTTGGTCAAAGGTACCTACCTCTGCCATCTAGAGACTCCCAGGTAAAACATTGGTGGTCAGCGGTGAGGATTTGGACTTGCATTTGTGACTCATGTACAGTGATTGGTGAACACTACTAGTGAGTGCAGACCAAACGCAACAACATACTTTTTGGTAGGTTGTTACTCATCCCTTTTTGGTCACCACATCTCTGGAAAGTCACTGAATGCCGTTTATATTGAGCATTCTGTTCTGAAGAGAGAAAGAAGCCCAGCCTCTCTTTACCGTATCAGTGCGTTAAATAGGTCACCATTTCCAACCATATACCACATATTCAAAATGACCTCGTGTTATATGAGATGAGGCCCCATTCACAAAGAAAATATATTTGGGGTAATTTCCAAATATACACATATGCAACAGGCTTCAACATGTGCAGAATATTACACATAAAAACACCCCAAGGTTCAAAGAAATATTGATAGGGCAGGTGTAAGGAACCAAAAATTGTAAATGTTTTTCTCAAAGGGTGTGTGTCAAGAGGAAGATCAAAGAGAGCCAAAGAGCAGGCTAATATATAATTATAACTATACTGACATCTACAAAAGGGAAGGCTAAATGCACAAAAGTACACCACCAGTAGTACTACAGGGCTACCAGGCTCAAAATGACATCCACCTGGACTTAAAGCAAGTCAAATACAATACACATGACAATCAATAGAACTGAATTGGAAATAAACAGGAACCAATGAAAGCAGAGAATAAAAATAACAAAGCAAAGAGAAAAATTGATATAAAATGATTAATGGTACAACAGTACACACACTCATTCAGTCAGCATCATAACAGCATTCAGCTCCGCCAATCCTCTTAGTTCTGGAACTCATTTGTTTGATTCTTTTGGTCTTGGTTTCCTTAGCCCTCCTAGTTCCCCAGTCCTCCTACCCCATTCTACACCTCTAGCCATCCTTGTCTCCTGGTTTACCATTTCCACCTCATTCTCATCCATCTGACCCTGGTTCCCTCAGCTGTAGTCCTTCTAATAATGCTCCTCCTAATACTGGTATTCCTTATCCTTGTGACACTGGTCCTCCTAGTTCTCATGGTGCAGGTCAACCTGGTTCATGTAGTTCTTGCCACTCTGGTTTAGGATCCCCCTGAGCCTGACCCTTATGGACCTTCTAATCCTGGTCCCACTGGGTGTAGACTTCCTGGTCCTTTATTTTCCTCCTGGCCCTGCTGATCTATGGTCTCCTGGTCCTACAACCCCTTGTCATTTCTGGCAGTGGTCTTCCCAGTCCTATTCCAGTTGCTTTATGTCCCTTGGTCCTTCTTGGTCTGATACCTGTGCACCTGTCCCTGCTATTTTTGGTTGTTATTTCAACTGTTCTCCTTGTCCTGATACTCTTTGGTTGGTCCACCTGGGTCTACTACCCATGGCCCTGGTTGCGTTGGTTGTGGTAGGTGTGCTTGGGCCTTTCTAGCCCTTCTTATCGTACTGGCCCAGTGCCTCTTTTGTTTTTACCCCTGTGCATTCTTAGCCTTTGTGCCCTTGGCCACTGTGTCCTGATCCACCTGTTCTAAATCCTACTGGCCCTCCTAATCTCCTCACCTCCACAGTGACTTTAGTTAGTTACAGCCTCCAAGCCAGTCACTCAGATTGTTATTGTTTTCATATGGCTTCCAGGTTTCTTTGGCTGAGACAACACTGTCAAGGGCAAAACTCAAGGGCCTTTAGAAGCGGGCATTAAAACGGAGGGAGATAAGCGTTATTATTGAAGATGGCTCAGCCTCCTTTTTTTTGTGGAAACTAAAATAGGGCGCTCAGCATGGCATCCAAAAACAACACCACAGTACTGTACCAGACTACAAATAACACTGTATGAAATTGTTCCCCCACAGTAGTCATCAAAGTCACATACATTGAAACAATAGTACATGAACCCTTCACCTATGGTCATACAGTGGAAATACAGCTTTCTGTGCTCCTCAGGTTCACCCCAGCTGCCATGGCTTATCTCAATGCGGTTCCGGATGGATCCTTTTGTATTCCACCCAATCCCCCCATATCTTGAAATGTTTTTGGGGACATCCACGTGACAGATAGATTGAGCATTCCAGACCCATACGATGGTCCATGCTCTTTGTTCAAGCTTCTACCGCCAGAGCTTCCATGTTATTCCAGGCCCTAGCAATGTCACTCATGGCCACAATTAAGTCCAGCCATAGGAGCGCCCTCTGGTACTGTGTGCTCCCAAGTCATTAGTGATGTGAAGAACTATACGTTTGGGATCCCAGGGGACAGTCAATCCCAGCACCGCCTAGAGTTTCTTCAGCACATTTCCCTGGTTGTGGGCCAATCCCTGGCAGTGCCAGAACATATGGGACAAATCACCCTATGGATCTCCACATCGTAGGCAGTCAGCTGTCAGAATAAGTCCCATCCTGTGAAGTCTGGCTCTAGTGAAATACACCCTATGGAGCACCTTTAGTTGAATCTGAAATTGGGATGCTATCACAGCCTATCTAGCGGCCTCCAGAGTCAATCTCCAATCATTGTCATCCAGCAGGCCGAGGTCTCCCTCACAAGCCACCTGAACACCCATCAGGGGAACTGGCTTGTTGAGTAGTAAGATTTTATAGAGCTTCAATAGCTTTTTGTCCTTGAGGTGTGTGTGCAGGATTTTGGCTTCCAATAGGGATAACTCAGGAATAATGTCTAGTGATTGTATCATGGAGAGAAGGGCATACCGGAGCTGGAGATAATGGAATAACTGGATGAGGCGTAAGTTGAACTCACCCTACAAGTCCTGTAAAGGTTCAAGCATCCCAACCCCTGAGCAAGTCACATGCCATTTAGCTGCCAATAGTATCCCAAGCTGAAATGTCCAGCAAGGAGGCCACCTGTGGAAATCTAGCAACCCGCTGTAATGGAGTCTCCAATGTAATGCGGTTCACCCATTCCACCTTCATGAGGGCCGTGTTCCAAATCTCAAACACCACCCATGCAGCAGGTGGGAGATTCACTTGGATAGTCCCCCATAGATCTCATCATTGAAATCTCGATCTCCCAATATCCATTCCTCCACAACATAAGCCGGATCCCTAAAGCCTGTGAACCACCAGTCTTTACAACTAACAGATGTGCTGCCTAGTAGTATAGAACCACATTTGGTGTTGCTATTCCGCCCTCAAAAGCTGGCCTGCAGCGCTTACCCAGGGCTATAACTGGCATTCTGCCCTTCCAAAGCAGCAAAATAATCTGTGCATTGATGCTCTTAAAGAAGCCATTTTTTATCAGAAAGGGGCGGTTCTGCAGGTGATACAGAAGGCATGGGAGGGAGAGCATCTTGAAGATGGCAAAACATCCAAAAGAGAAAAAGGCAAAGTGGACCAAAACTTGACATCCCTACCTAGATGCACTAACTGCAGTGCCAAATTCTGTTCACAGGAGCCTGTCGTGTCGGTGGCGACATAAACTCTGAGGTATTTAAACCTGTGAGGAAGGACCTGTAACTCAATAAATCAATCAGGGGTTTATGCATAGTGGCTACTCACCTGTAAGGGTCTCAATGCTCTGAGAGGGGGCTACTGAATCCGTCTGTGCACAGGGGTTCAGTTGAAGAGCCAGGTAACGATGATGCCTATGGCATGACAGTTGAGCATGGAGGAATAGGGTAGAATTTTGATTTGCGAACAGAGGAATGGTGAAATTTGGGCAACCCTGATGGGTGCCCTGCTCCACTGGGAACCAATGTAATGCCTCTACCCTGACCATCAAGCCAGTATAGAGAATCTGAATATATCATATGCATTTTGGACCAAAGCTGACTCTGGACAAATAGGCAAACAGAAATGTCCAATCCACTGAATCGAAGGCTTACTGGAGGTCATTGGACAAAAGGGCTCTGTGGCCCGGTTGTGAATCTCTCTCAGCATTGTGCACTCTTCGAAGAGTGTGCCGAGTGGCCTGCTGGGGCATGAACCCAAACTGGTCCAAATGGTCCAATCGAGGGATGACTCCCACCAAGCGGATGGCCAGCATCTTGGCCCATACTTTGGCTTCCGTACTCAAAAGCGAGATCGGACCGAAATCACATCACTGAGTGCCCTCTGTACCCGGCTTAGGCAATACCAGTATCTCAGCTGTTCGAAGGTTAGTGGGCAGTTCTCCCTCCACCAAGGACTCCTGAAATAAGTCCAACAACAGTAAGCCCGTTTGTGGCCACACTAGAAGCCAAAATTCAGTCAGGAAGCCATTAGGTCCCGGTGCCTTTCCAGCGTTAAGCTGTGCCTGGGCAGTGCATAGTTTGTCACTGGTTACGTCCGTCTCCAATGCCTTGTGGCCTTCCAAAGACAAGCCGGGCATACGGGATAGAAACTGATGTAGGTAATCGCGAGTGCTCAGTGGGTCTGTACCATAATGGGCTTGATGCCAGTTATCCTTGAGATGTCTCCTCCCATGAGGTAGGCCACCAGGGCCCCCGCCTCCCTGGGACTGCACAACAGATTCAGTCTTTTGCTAGCCTTGTCACCCCAATGACATATTCTACTGTGCAAGGCTAACCAGACTTCCTTTGCTTACTGAGTTAGTTCCTACTAAATCAGGGTTTGAGTATGCAGTGAATCACACAAGATAGAGTCTTGCCATGTCAACAGATATTGTTGTTCCAACTCTAACACTCTGCCCTCCAAGTCCTTGACTTTCCACTCATTCCTTTCCTTCTGGTTCTTAATGTAACTAATGATGCACCCCTGAAGTGTGGCTTTCTGAGCCTCCCAGAGTGAAACACTGGAAGTCATGTAGCCCTTATTATCAGTAAGGAATTGCTGACACAGATTCTGACTCATCTCTTGAAATGTGTACCTTCTGAAGAAGCCAGTGATCTAGTCGCCATTTCCTTCCTGATTGTCTCAAAACCTACTCAAGTCACAATGATGCCGGCGAGTGGTTGGAAAGCCCCTGAGCCATTAATTCAACCCGACCACTCGATATCCATCTCGATTCTGCATAAAGAAGTAGTCTAAGCAAGAAAAGGAGAGGTGGGTACCCGAGTAGAAGGTGTATCCCTCTTTTGCTGGATTTTGACCCCCTTACACATCCATCAGACCAAACTTAGGCACAAAGGAGGGCAGGAGTGTGACTCCATGGCTGTAGGATAGTAGGATCTGCTTTTTATGGTTACCCCCACTTTTTGCTTCATGTTATACTGGTTTTGACTAGTCTGATTGGGATTCTGCTAATCAGGACCCCAGTCTATCTGCTTTCTCCCTAAACTGTTAGGTTATGTACTTTGTTACATTCCAGATTGGATAATGGGGTGCCCTTGTCAGGCCCTTGTATATGGTACCCATGTACCCAAGGTATAGGTACCCCAGAGGCCTCTCATGGGCTTAAGCATATATTATGCAAAGCATGGGAGGCCATGCAAAATGGAAATACAGGCCGGCCGATTGAAGCCTGTGTAAGTTGGTGCATGCACCACTCACTTAAGATATAGGTTTACTATACCTAAGGGTCACTACAGTTAAAACCTAAAGGTCACCCCTATAGCAGGCCTTAAAAATCCTGAAGGCAGGGTGCTTGGTTCTAAGTGAGAGGGTGCCACTGCATGAGCAGGGCACCTCTGCAGCCTGCGGACTCCATTATCCCGGGTTGTTAGTGCTGCAGCCATGTATGACATATAGAGTGGTATTATACGACCGCCTGACGACCAACTCTAAAACAGATAAAAGTAACCCTATTGTGTTTGATGTCAAACATTGTGGAATCATACTTCCATACCGGTAACCGGTGTGGGAGGTATGATTCCACCCCTCAGAAATTAGCTTTGTGAGGTCCCTGGTGTTCCAGGTTCCAGCATTCTAGTGCCAGGCAGCTCAAAATGGTTGCTGCCGACCAGAGACACATTTCTGCCCTCCTGCTGCTGCTGAGCCAAGCTCGAGCAGGGGAAGGCAGAACAATAGGCATCCTGTCACAGGGAGGTGTGACCACCTCCCAGACAGGATTTAGTGTTTTAGGCCTAGGTTGGTGCACTTGTTAGCGACCGAAAGTTTGCATGAGGGGCACATTTGGTGTCCCTTTGCATAGTACAGTTCAAACCAGTCCTGGGAGCCGTTGGCTCCTGCTCTGGTGTGAAACTGGACAAAGGACATGGGAGTAACCTCCCCCCTGTCCAGACCCTCCCCTGGGAGGGTCCCCTGAATCTGTCCAACACTCTTCCGTAGGTTCAAATGAGTTTACCTGGCTGTAGGACCCTAAATTCGATATGGACAAGATTTTGAGCCAGAAACCACTGAACTTCGACCATCTGGGCACTCTGGACTACGCTGGACTTCGTTTGGGCCCGAATTCATCTCCCTCTTAGTCTGAAGCATCGTCTGTGCCCGTGCTTTATACAGGCTCTGAGCAGGACCTATGGAGCATCAAGGACAACTGAAGACATCTCCCTTGGAGTGAAGGAGTCACTCCCCTGCAACCCCAGGCACCTCGTTTCACTGACCGGTCTGCTGCTCCTGAGCTCCTACAGACTCTGAAGGCTCCAGCAACACAGGCGGTATGTTTCCAAGTCTCTCGAGGACCCAGCTGCCCTCTCAACAAGTTTGAGGTCAGAATCCCTTGTGGGGGCTGCATTACCCGTACCCCTGTTCATTACGTACTTTTGCAAATGCATATGCTTGTTGGAGTTTCCAAAATAAGTGCACTGGGCTTTTAGTAGCCTTAACCTCTGGCACTATTTCCACCAAACAACTATGTCCTCCTCACACCGAGTGCTCCGTGAACTGTTGCTTTGCGAAACTGCTCAAGGTCCCCTCGTGACTTCTGTGCCTCTGGCCTGCGGGTCCTCTTGAAGGTCAACTTTGCTTTTCCTGGGCTCCACTGGTTGCTCCAGGCCTTCCCTGACTCTCCTGTGTTAGGTGAGTCTTCTGGACCTTGCTGGTCCAAACCGTAACCTTCTTTGACCTTCTGCATGGGTAGCCATTGCCAAGGCTTGTTGGTGCTGAAGCCAGACACTGACCCCCTCAGTACTCGACATCCTTTGTAGGGCAGCTCGTATAGAGCTCCTGATTGTCCTCGACATATGCTGGTCCCGGTGGCTGCAGAGTCAAGAACCCCCTCAATGCACCTGAAGCACCCGACATCGGTGGGCATTCGTCTACCGAGCCCCTGCTCACCCCTGAGTTACCTATACTCTGTCCCCTCTGCTTTCAGGTACTTTTCACCAAGAATCAATTTTCTGATTCCGTCAGACACTTTTCTTACTCCCAGCAGTGGCTCTTCTTTGAAGTCCTCCATAGTGATCACTGCAGTGTCCGACGCCATTTAAGACCTATGCACCCGGCCTCCCTGGGATGGGTAACTTGTACTACAGTATCCATGGGTGGAGTGGCTCTCCAACCTCCTAACTTCCATGGAGTTTTCTTCGAAGTCCACTTAGAAGGTTCCTTAAACTTTAAAACTTCAACCACGACTCTCCCAATGCATTGTACGTAGCACAAAGTCGTGTTCCAACACTGCACCCGTTCTCCATGGGGTCCCTACTTACTCACCTTGGGTGGTTCCTTGGGGTCTGCAATTCTACAACCTCTAGACACTGTCTTAACTTGAGTCGTGGTTATTAAACCTACATATTTTTATAACTTCTGTGTGGTTCTCCTTTCATTTAACCAACACTATAAGGTTACATTCTGGTAAAACAAGCTGCTTAACATTCCTTCAAGACTAAGCCTGAAGGCTTCTCTTCACAGCTACCACTTGGATAGCTTTCTAAGGTTATCTTTGACCTCTTAAATCACCATAAAGCTTGTTTGGACCACCTTATCTAGTGGACAGCATATACCAAGCCAACTTCTCACAATAGCTAGCCCCAAACTTGCTGAGGAGCGGTCCAGGACTGCATCACCCACCCTGGTAAATTCCCTGCCCATAATCCACGGAGTATCCTGCATCACCCTCACCAGGACCCTGAGTCTGCAGAGAAACTCCAAACTAAGAGGGGGAGGAGCCTAGAACATATAAACAAAGAGTGCATGTGATCGCCACTAAGCCATCCGGTCATCGTGCCTCACCTTGGAAACCACTAGACGAGTGCAGCCCAGATAAAACTGGCCATGCCCTGGATCCCTTATTGAACCCAGAATGGTAAACTTGAGCATAGACCTTACAAGCCAGTAAGGAGCATTTGGTGCCCATCAGATGGGTCTCCTGAAGTATGACCACATCTGGGTTGGCCTGGAGGGTTGGCTTGAGCACTGCCCCTCTCTTAATTTTATCCAACATGCTGCTGACATTCCAGGTCAGAAGCAGCAGTGCAATCGGGACTACGCAAGGCTGTGTGGAGCCATGCATTTGAAGGGGATCACTGATGACTACAGTGGGATTGTATAGTGTTGCAAAATCCTAAATGTTTTGTACGAGCTTGCACGCTGGGCTCCTGCATCTGAACAAAAAAACTAAAACCTCAACAAACCCCCATCCCCTTCCCCAGCCTCAACACCAACCTATACTTTGTGAACGTGAAGAACCTGTCATGGAGCGACTAGGGTTTTACACCAACTGTTTCACCCCCTCTGCCCTTCTCCCTCCCAAAAACACAAACCACCCCAAAAAATGGGTTAACCTAAAGAAAGGTACAGACCAAGAAAAGCAGAGCAGAGCATTAAGGTAAGTGTACAGCATTCTCAAACTATGCTCTCCTGAGAGCATCATGGTGAAGATAGCTCTGCCTGCTGGAGGTCGTCAGTGCCGGATATCGTCAAAGGCCACTCCAGGGGCCATATGCTCAGGACCCACCAAACAAGCTCATTGATCTTTTCTCTTAGAGCTTTTGCGCAGGGCCGTGAGCAATTCCTTTGGGGGCCTTCAACCCTGCCCCACGCCCCCTCCCTCTCTCAGGGGAAGAGGGGGCTGTAGGGCACTGCAGCAGCCTTTCCTTGATCCACTCTCACACTGCCTTAGGAGAATCAAGGAACAGGCTCTTGTCTTGGAAAAGAGCTTTCAGGCGGACCAGGAATGACAGCATATATGTAAACCCCATGACTCTCAGTTTGTGTTTAGTCTCCTGGATGGACCGGCGCTACTGCTGTTACTTCAGAGTATAATTTGGGAAGATCATCACTGGAGTGGATTGTAAAGTCAAGTGGTCGGCCTTGCAAGCAGCCCGAAGGACAGCATCTCTGACTGGAAAGCCAAATATACATACAATAAACAGCTAGGGTGAAGCACTGACTGGGGGTTTAGCGATCTGTGTCCTGTGCTTCTGCCCCACAATGAAGCAGCTCAACACATCGTCATTTGGGATCCAGCTATTCAACCAGTCCCATATGAATTTCATTGGTGCAGAGCCCTCTGTCCCCCTGGGATACCCACCATGCAGAGGTTGTTCCTGTAGGACCTCCCCTCCTCTTCCTTTGCACAGTTTCACAATTGACCCACCAGGCACTGCAGCGCAAACAAGCAATTTTTGTGCAATTTGACAGTGTCCTCAACCCCCGAAACTCTACCCTCCACCTCGGTCACCCTGTACGTGGTGTTGCACAGGTCTTGTCTGGTTAGTGCCAGGTCTACCTTGAGTTCCCCCATCTTGCCTTCTAAGGTGACCTTGAGATCCTGGATAGTATTGAGGCTAGGCGAGGTCTGTGGGTCAGCCAGCGCACACGCACCCCCCTCTGCTCCCATCCCCTGCAGGGGTCTGGTGTGTGGTGTACTTGTCCATTTTTTTCTGGGACGCTGGAGTGGCTGGCTTGTCTAGTGCCATGTCTTTGGGGCCAAAAAGGAAGGAAGACACCACCAGGAGCGAATCTTTGTCAAGAAGGGATCCCCCGTTGGGAGACAGACCCTGCACACAATCCGGTGCAAGTTACCCCACACAGTTGGCTTTGTCCCCCCACAGTGCCCCCAGACCCAGCACAGCAATTCTCTCCCTGTGGAGCAACTGTTTAGGGTGAGGGCAGGGAAACCCAAGAGATGTTGCCACCCCTGCATGCTACCCCCACTGAACAAAGTCCAGGAGGGTCTGTTCCAAAGCTCAGCCAATGCCTGGAAGAGCGTAACACCCAGAAGTCGCCACAGCACAGTGCCTCTGGCCCTAGCCTGGGAGAAAGGGGGTAAATGAGTTTGGGGAGGTGACCCCCAACACCAACTGGGTCAGAACAATGGCCACGGACCAGCAACCCTCGTCACCAGTGAATAAGCGCAGTAGTAGTGCAGGCCAGGGCAGTCAGGGCAGGAACCGTCCTCCAGACCAAACCCAACCAGTTGGAACATGGGAGGCTTCCACAGACCTGACACAGAGCTCACCAGCATGCTGTTGGCCATGTTTCAACCTGCCCAATGTCATGTGGCTGGCTCTGTCCCCAGGGCTTTGAAGTACCCATGTCTCTGTCACAGTCAGGCTCCCAAGCTCCAGTGCTCCATCTGCTTGCCGACCGGCTTGGGTCTCAGGGCAGGCTTCCAAAGCTGTCTGTAGCCTTCGTCCGGCTTGCTGTAGGCCGAGTCTATGGGCCAGCAGCCTCACGCTGCCAGCCAGACCTCCTCATCACCTCCAATTGTGGATTAGCCCTTTTCGCAGCCCAAGACACAGCCAGCGATGTAGACTCTCTGGGGTCCAGTAATCGGCGTGCAAACTTGACAGTGCTGGTGCTTTAAATCCCCACCGCACACAGCTCAAGCCAGGGGAGCTTCGGGAAGCCGCTCTTCACAGAGCGGCTGCCGTGCTTGCTGGCCCAATCCACGCCCCTTCATGGCTCATTCTACTTAACTATCAAAGTCCATAAAAAAACAGGAGCCCTAGTCAGACATGTGGGCTCATCTTCTCTTGGGTGAAAAATAGGCCTGGGCATAAAATTCCACTCCGCTCGTGGAGTTTATGGAGTTTTTCGCAATCTGCACTCTGGTTCAGGAGTGCGTAATTCCAAAAACTACGCATAGCAGACTTTTTGCTCTATCGCAATTCACTAACATTAAGGTGGCGAGCATGAGCAAGGAAAATCATACACTAGACCACCTCCCAGCGAGATTTCTCAACATAGGCATCCACAGCAGTTCCCTACAGCTCACATTGAGAAACCGCCAGCTCAAATTGAGTAAGTTGCAGCTCAAGTACAACATCTACTCAAGCAGCAGAAAGAAACTGCACCCTCTTGCATTGGGCATGGGGCTGTTTGTGCTGATTTTACAGCACAGGACAACTTCTGGCAATAACATTTAGCATGAGCAGCACGTCTTACCTCACTCCGTGCTTGGTGAACTCTACGGAACGTGCCGGAGTTTGTTCGGCACTCCACAGAGTTTCGTGTAGTGGAACTCCGCAACTCCTCATCCAACAGGGTTACCCCTCGGTGGCAAGCTTCATCATTGGGCTCTTCCAGTTGCGCTGCGGAACGGGGCATGCTTCAACCTGTGGGTTACATGTGAGCACTGTATCGTATTTATTCCAGCCAAATGATAGAGGATAGGAGTTGAAGGGGTTTGTAAAGTAAAGGTAAAAATACCTGTCTGGCAGGAAAATCTGTGTTTTATTCTGTCCTTTAGGCGGTATTATATTATTAAGATAGGAGAAAAAAAAGTAGAAAGTAATCTCAGGGTTATTAATCCTTCTTTCTTTAAACCCGATATACGTGTTTCTGCCACCCTTCCCTGTGGTTTTCATCAGGACCATGAATCTCACTCCCAGAGACTAGGGGTGGGCGGTAAACTCTGCTCCTCCGGCAGATTACGCAGCGATTTGTCCCTCCGCTTGGAGCGTGGATTTCAGCAAAAACCCTATCAACCCGGTATAAACTTGTCTCTGTGTTTTTACATAACCAGGCCCTGTTCTTTGCTTTTAGTTAATGTCTTCCTTTTAGGATGCGCTCTTCTCTAAGAAGCTGTTGCTATCAATTCGCCCTGAAGTGGTAGCATGTTTTGAGGTTTATAAAATGCCTACTTGGTCAAGCACTCATAAATACTTCTGATGGCCTTTATTAAAAGCTTCCTTTATAGCTTCAGAAATTTTGCTAAATTATGAAGGTGCAAAACCGAAGAAACAACAGCGCAGCACTTTTCCAATGAACAAGGGATTGAGTCTTGGATACCGGAAGACGGTCTGTCCATAAAATTGTAAGACTTTTCCATGGACTTTCCACTCTAACATCATGATGTATATGTATATGAGGGGAGAGAATGTGGCCTAAGAGCTAGGGTGGTCGACCTCGGAGCTGGGGAACCGGGTTAGAGTCTCGGCAGGGACACTCAACATTCTGTGATTCTGGGCAAATCACTCAATCTCCATGTGCCTAACAAAAATAAATGTGTCCTTCTGTAATGTGACTGGTGCTCATGTAAAGCACTCTGAAACATCCGTTTGAGCAATATAAAACTCCACAAAAAATAAATATCTGATGGATTTCTATGAATTGAAATGCTTCACTTCAATCATTACATTTGGAGCACTCATTGTTTCCATTTACCTATGATTTTTTCCCTTTATTTAAATTACAAGCTTTCTTACTCCAGTATTCTGGCAAAGCAAAGTTTTGCCACCTCTGGGCCTTGCTTATACAAACCAAAGAGGTGACATTAGAGCCTAAGTTCCCATTATGAAAAAAAATATTTTTATTTTCAAAAAAAGTGACATAAACAATAATAGAAATAGGTAAGGAACAACATCTGTGATAAAGTGAGGCCGTTGGCGCTCTCAGGTTTCCCAAAGCCAAGTTTGTAGCTCATCCATTTCAGACAAGTGTTTGTGGTCCCGTTATCTAAAATGGGATACATAGGACTACAAGTACCAGAATGCAATGAAAAAGCCTGGACTGAATGAGCTGCTCCAGCATGCAATCAGAAAACGTAAGTGCTGTTGACCTTTCCAAAAACAAATAGGTAAAATTAAATCATCTGTTGATGCCTTTATCGGACGCCTTACTTGCTACCGTTCCTTTTCAAGATGTTGGCGTCCCTTCCTTTTAATAAGACACTGATTCGGATACTTTACACTTATTCATTCTTTTCTTTTCTTGCTGCTATTGTGGGACACAGTGTAGAACGTTGTGATGACATTGGTAAAAGGGCGCAGGCGCACAATAGTCTCGTGAAGCTGAACGCTCGTTTTTCCCCACTCGAGTGCCAAAATAATAACACCCAATCGGAATGGATGCTGCCGGCCTTGAAAATATTGTCACTGTGACCAACCTGTCTCAAATTTGAAATACAAATGACAGTTTTGATGCAGTGAGGTCAGAGTTGGTATGTGTGTATGAAGCGTGACAAGAGGATTTGTAGCAGTGTAATGCTTACAAGCTGACAATCACCGACGGTGAGTTGTGCCTGGCTGAGCGGCTCGTTATCTCTTTACTACTCTTATGGAGCGCAATGATCAGTATTTTTTCCAGGACATTAATGGTCTCTTCCGGAGTGAGTACTCTTCTGGTAGCAAATCCCATGCATTGGCAGTCGCGCTAGGAGGACTGCAGAAAATTGTTCCCTTAAGGAAGACGAGGTCCGAAAATTGCAGCTCTGTCGAGCAGAGGGTATTATTGGCTAAGAACAGCGCGGCAATTAGTGCTGCAGCTGGAGACGCAGCACATCTGCGAACAAGAAGTTTGCAAGCGTCGGTATTCTTTTCATTTATGTGCCTCATTAAAACCACCGCTCACAGACTGGACTGTATGTGATGACATGCATTCGCCTGCTCCTTCAAATGCGTTTTGGTGGAGACTCAGACAGGAGTCCATACGTGTCCAGTGATAATGGATTTGAGGTCTTGGAGGCGCGCGCGCACATCCAGCCTGCACGCTTCGTTGATTGAATTCAACTCCTCTCGCTGGCAGAACTCAGCGGAATTTGGCAATGTTTCTCAGCTACTCCTCGGAGTGACACATCTTGAGCTCCACCCAGGCCTACCTGTGTTTTAGTGTTAATCTTTTTTAATTCTTAAATTTTTTTGAATTTGGTAGTCTTTGAATTTCTTTGATTCATCTAAATACTTTTCATAAACATACTTTTTCAGATTACACTAGTTTGTAATTGATCAGCAACATTTTTGATCATATTGTGCATCTTTTGGCAATAAACAACCTTTTTCAATGTTTCTATAAAAATGCTCCTCCATAAACTTCCTGTGAGTGCTCCGTGAGTAAGCCTGCAATGGAACCGGGAAGTCGTTTCTTATTTGGTCGCCATTGTGCATGGTACACCTTACTGGCACCCAGCATCATTAGCAGATTGCACGTGCAACACGCACACGCTGCAAGACACAGCCTGAACTGGACGGTACAAAAGGGGGTGGTGATGGACGGAGCATCAGAACCAATCAAACACTCACACCCAGTAAACAGATCTGGGTTTGATCCATCACCGTTCTTTAGCCCACTCTGCCACCCCAGTTCAGACATGGCCATATGCAAATCAGTCTGACCCTGGAACCAGGAAGTTGTTCTATACTCAGCTGCCATTACTACTGAGTGTTCAAACCCCTCCCAAGAGGCGAGTCCCCTCCTCCTCCCTCAGCCATTTCCAACTGCATCCCTCCTAACCTTTAAACACACCACTGACAACGTGCTATGGTGCCCAAAAAGGTTGCAGTTTATTAAAACATCACATGTTATACCTATTGCAATTCTCATGGTCATTCATAACATCCATTTAAACATATTTACTGTGATCCAGCGGTAATTACCTGGTAATTTCTCTAATCAAAACCTCATTACCTATTGTTTACCGTTGTAAAGGGTGAAATGATGGACCTTTTGATGACCGTGTTTCACCAAACAGAAGACTTTACATAAATATGAAATTTGAATGCAAACAATATTTAAGGCAATAATGAGAGTGGTGAGTTGTTTTAAAGGGTTTTATTTTTAAGTCAAAAGTTAAGGTTCTCTGACTCTTTATTCATTAGTCAAATATCAATCAGGTTACATAATTGAAAAATAGGAAAAATAGCATTAATACAGAACATATTACAGTCTGCATATAAGCATCACATATAAGAAGGGAAACTTAAAGAGTTTCTAAGAAAAAGAGTAAGTCTTGCAAGGTTAATCAATAATTAATAATGGCAAAAATCTCCAATAAAGAGATACATCTTTTCAAAAGCAGTTAGTTAAAGCATGAAATTTAAAGTTTAGCACCTAAAATCTATATCTGTTCTGATCCTTTCAGCTCTCTGTCTGCCTCTGCCTCCCTGTGATGGTCTGTGTCTCTGTCTCAGGCTGCAAAATCGCTCCCACAGATGTAGCCCCTCCTTCCTTCTCCTCCCAGTCTCTGTGTCCAGCACAGAAACTGGGCCTGGCCCTTAGAAAAAATGAGCAAAAAGAGACACTCCTCCCACTTGTAAGCCATATTTCAAGCAAAAGTCCATGTGCTTTGTCCTAGCTGGTCCAATCACAACTTCAAGACATATCATCTCCCCATGGACTGACTGGATACGTGATTAATCAGGCGTGTTCCTGTTCAAATTTGAGTCTTGTGATTATGAAAAAAAATGTGTGCTCTTCACTCCACGTTTAAACAGGCTACAAAAATATGCAACAAAGTGAAGGTCGAAGAGACGGAAACCGGAGGGCGTGATTTATTAACAAAGCCCTTTCACTGAAAGTTGGTAGGGAAGAGGAGCACATTCCATTCTAATGTTCAATGGCAAAAACTGCAGTAAGCTGAGTCCACTAAAGCAAACTGAAATCATGTGGTTTTCTACACTGTGAATCACAATTCAGCACATTTCTACTCTTGCAAAAATACATGATGCCATTTTGAAAGTACAAATACATTTTCTAAATTAATGTGCATTCTATAGTGAGATTACATATTGATTAATTACATATAAACATGGCTGTTCAACTAATTGAGCATGTTTTCACATGAAAGCACCTCCAAACTGAAGTATTCTGATCAGGCCTTATGTTTTCATCTTGCTTGCGCCACAATCTGCGTGCCATTTTAGAACTCATGTCTGCAGTTTTTTGTCATATAATAATGCATACATTTTATAGGTGAAATCTAAGCTCCATCAACTGTCTTTGCAATCATAGTTCTTTCAGTCCGTTCTTGGTCATTATCTGCTCTTCAGACAGACCTATTTCGGGGGAGGGGCCCAATGCCTGGCCACTGTTTCAACGATGTTAGGCTCCAACTTGCTACCGACTTGGTGGGTGTCTGTCCGGACTTGCCCAGGCGGCAAGTGCCATCCCGCTTGCCTTCACCCCCTTCTTGGCCCCTCCCTGCTCCTCCGGGTCCCTGCCGTGTGGCAACCCAAGGACCCTGTGGGATCACTTCATCTAGCCAGCCTGAGTCTGAGTTCTGACATCTCGTTCCTTTGGTACTCCTACCATGAGGCATCCCCAGGGCCCTGCACTAGCATCACATCTACTCAGTCTGTGGCTGATTGCCGCTCTTAGCTCCCTCAGTGCCCCTGCCGTGAGGCATCCCAAGGACACTGTGTGAGCCTTCCATCTACCTCTCTTAACTTATCTCATTTGTCTATCTTTCTAGGGTGTGTAGCCCTTTACCTGTGTCCAAGTCCTTTTTCCCTCCCCTCGCCACTTGCCGCTCGCTGTTGTTGGAGTGTGGAACAGAAGGAGGGGTTCATGTGTCTGTAAGGCGGGAGCCTTTCAGCCAGGCCCCACCCCGATGGCAGCCATATTGCGTCTCCTGGCTCCCTGCCCACAGCATAGTTTGGAGCCGGTCCCTATGCTTGCCGCCTAGCGCCCCTGGCTTCGGCGCTTCAAACCACATAGGGCCTACTGCCACAAGGCTCCCAGAGCTCTGAGCAGAACTGATGCTCGTCGACTCCGCTGATGCTTGCCAGCCGATGCTCGTCCCAGCGGGTGCAGGAGCTGGATCCTATCCCCACCTCATCAGCTGTGGGTAGGCCTGGAGGCGCAGTCCTTCTCCACCCACCATGACGCCTGACATCCAGTCACCGCTGGTCCTGATGCGCTGCTCCTCTGGCTCCGATCCGCTCCTATCTGGCGAGGCTCATCCTGATTCTGATTTCCTGTACCACGAGGGGGGAGTGTGTGTTTGTAGGGCCCTGTGCCCCCTTCTTGTCCTCCCTCGCTGCTTACCAGTGGCAATCGGATTGGGGGGCCGTAGCTTGCCTTGGGCGACCAATCCTGGTTGCTCCATTTCGCGGGCTTGAGACCTGAGGGGGGAGGGCTTCCCACCTCCGGGCAGCGTTTGTCTGGGGCCCCCATTGGGTCTGACTTCACCATCACCGGCCCGGGCTCCATCTAGTTTTAATGGCCCCCAGCAACCTTAGCAATTTGTATATGTGATACGCGGATGCTGCAAGACACAACGTTTAAAAGCCCGACAAGCGGATTTGCACCGGTAACATGCAGGTATCGAATATGTGATTCTGGGTTATTTAGTCAGGTGAGATGTGGACGTAGTAAATACGGTACAGCAGAGTGAATCCTGTATGCAGAATCACACATATTCATAATTAGTGATTATTGTTGCCTCCCTCTTTATACGCAGAGTGTGATAACAGCCTCGCCTCATCACAGTGGAACATTTGAAGCACTGTTGGAGCTTTTTATATGTATGTAG
This sequence comes from Triturus cristatus, assembly GCF_964204655.1. Lineage (NCBI taxonomy): Eukaryota > Metazoa > Chordata > Amphibia > Caudata > Salamandridae > Triturus > Triturus cristatus. The sequence continues at coordinate 225,943,679 of NC_140584.1, forward strand.
TGTGATTGCTATACATTTGTTTGTATTGTCCAGTATGCATGTTTAATGTGGATTTTCTATCACAAGGGCTTTGACGGCCGAGTGCATTGGATGTGCTTACATTGTTTTCCTCATCCACTCAGCATTGAGTACATAGGGTGTATTTTACAGCGAGTGGCACTTAACAAATCTAGTGGAGTGCACAGGCTTTACTAAGTGCCCTCCACTTTGGCAAGCTAATTATCCTTTTCTATATTTCAGAAAATAAGCATATATGCCTGAAACCCACTCTGCTGGGTGAAACGTAAGAAAAACTGAGCACATAGGCACTATTCACTTGAATTACCCATAAGCATTGCTTACCTGACTCCTGCTTTCACTGCCCTGTTCCACAGAAGCACCATAACTGTTTCTTGCTTAATTTACCTCCTGCAACTGTCCCAAAGCACTATGCCCACATACAGCAGTTGCCTCCTGTAGGTGTCCTACCCTCTGTGTCCTATATTTCAATATTCACTTCCTTTCAAACGTTTCACACATATTGTATACCCCATTAAAAGTTGGCCACCTCCCTACTCTTGTCTGGCTAGATAAAGACACCCTTCACTGGTTAAATAGTGCATGATCTCTGTTAAGTAGTATTTGGCCAAATAAACATTGAAACAGCTGCCCACTGGATAAATAAGATATAGTATATACTATTTTACTGGATACTGGTTAAATAGCAAAGATTATGCACTGTTTGGCGAGCAACCAGATGAATAGCCACTTCCCTAACTTAAAGTTGAGAAAAATTATATGTGAATAAGAAATAAATATTATTTTATGATTAATTTGATAAATATGTAATAAACGTATTATTTTTAAATAAATGTATCTTGAATATTTAAAAAATAATAATTGAAAATAATTTGGTTTGTAAGTGCAATGTTTAACGCATAAATACACATAAACATTTTACATCAGGTAGGGTTTATTTAAATTAATTTAAGATTAGTTAATAGTGCTGCAGTATTTGCTATTGTGCTCGACATTCAAAATGAAGATATAATATTTATTTATATTATTATTCATGGTGAAAATCTTTTTATTCATTTTTGTTAAGTTGAATAAAGTTAGTAAATTTTCCCTGCACTTTACCATATGGAGATCTCTGCCCAGGTTGCAGAGAACTCTGTCAATAGGTGAAAAATTACTAGTATTAATTTACACTTAAACATTTGACATTACCCCCTGCTCCAGGAGGTAAAGACATGTAAGTCTACATTTTGTATTAAATTTACACTGGTGAGCAGCTGAAAGTAGCACATTTACTAATGAGTGCAATAATAGAAATGTGATGATTTGCCCACATGTAAATTTAACTTTGTGAATAAGCACCTCAATGTGTAAAGTTTGGAATCTTTTTTCATTTCCATAAAGCTTTGGTTGTGATATTTCATAAGGATCATATAATAATAATCCACATTTGTTATGTTCAAACAATTACCCGTAAGGGTCTCTAGGCGCTGGGGGCCGTCAGGAAGATTAAGCAAGCTATTGCCCAGAGTCACATGGTGCTGGGCTAATCTGCTGCCGGGGATCGAACCGTGATCCCCGGATTATGGAGTCACCCTGGCCACAGCGCCACACCTCTTCCTTCATCACTCTCCCCATTTCATTGGATATCTGCCTTAAACCCTTATGTAATCTAATATATGCTAAAGAATTTAGGTGTTATTTTTGTAATTGCTGAGTTGTACTTAAGACTAATTAGGGTTCCACATATGCAAGAAGGTAATGGGTTAAACTGAATGAACTGAAAATAACAATGATGTTAATGAGCCCTAATCATCTCAAATTTTTTCCCATTCACTGCCCAACTCTCCTACATTATTTGGTGTGGCAAAGAAGCTCTCAGCTATAGTAAGACATCTGTGAGTCCGCCAGGATGCTGTTATGACATTAGGTTATCTCATGTGTTAAAGTGATTAAGAATTTCGGAATCAAACTACAACAAATCGACATCCACTTTTTTGCAGGCTACATTGATAAGTTATTCGATGATGCCCTAATTAATTTCAAGATTGATGACAGAATGCCCTAGAGGTGGGATGAAAAAGAGACAGGGCTTCAATTTACCCATAATGCCACAGTTCATCTCACCTTTGGCAGGCAGAAATGATACTGGATTTTTTTTCAGGGACAGTATTGATGTTGCCTGCCAGTAGAGTCAAAAGTGGAGTTTAAGATACTGATCTAGATCCACAAATATTTACATTGTGATGTGTCTACATTCCTGCCTTTCAAGGTCGGCTCCTGAACCAAATATAGATCCTTGAAAATCAGAGGTTCGTTATCTTATGGCCTAAACTCTGGAGCCATTTTTTATTTAATTAGTGAGAAATGTATGCCTTAACAGCCGTAATGAATATATTAAATAGCTAACTTTCTGCTTTCGGCCAATTTTCTGTTTTCTGTTGACATTTTCCTGTATGAGTTGTGTCATTCAGTTGATTCTGTGCATAATAAATAAAACATTTCCTTCCTTTGTAAATCTTTTTCCTCGTCTCCATATGCTATGCACACTTTTCGTTTTTTGAAACGAGTTGTGTTGAAACTATTTCCCAATTTCGCACCGATATTCAGCCATAGTAATTGTAGAAGCTGATAATGCACCATTGGCCATTCCTTTGTCCTGCATTCTAATGTCTCCTATCCGAACTGCAGCTGTGGAATGCAGATGAATGTGGTGGGCAATGATCCTTTATAACCTGAATTTCTTTCCACGGTTTTGGTGTGGAAGTGCAACTGGTGAGCATATTGTCGCTTAGGTTTTAATGTTTGCTTTTGGCAATAGAAATGCCAATGGAAACCTAATCCAAGGAAAATGCCGAGCAAATACTTAAGTAAGCAAATCAATATCACACTGACACATTTTTACACATTTTTGTAGTTTATATCTGTACGCTATCCCAAACTTGTGTGACCTAGTGGTAGACATGCCTCAGTCTGTTAAGCACTGATGGATTTATCTAACATTGATAGATGAAGGACTTTATTGAATTTGAAAAATTGTTCAAATAAAGTGCTTTTGGAGCAATGAATAAATCAAGCTGAGACAATATAACTTTTTCTAATGCTTCCTTAAAAAAACTGAACTGCAATGTCTGATAGAATGGAAAAAAGACAGCTATGCTTGGTGAGGTAAGTGTCACTGCACTCAATCGATGCCACAACTCAGATGGAAATTGTGCAATAAATATGAATGTTAAGTGTTGTACTTCTCTTTCCTTTGGAAGGATACTAATGACACTAAGTGACTGTCCTTTGACAAATAATGCCATATGATTGGTATGCAACGTTTGCCCTTTGACATATATTACAAGTGGTTCTTGTATTCATAATGTGACAATACGATTTATGTGTTAAGAGTTATAGAACTTTTGATATTGCAATTTCATCTTCCTATTCCCGCTACACTGTTTTCAAAGGAGGAATAATGTGTGAGACAAGCGCGGATTTACCGGCAATTTCCATCAATTGTTTAGAAAAGAACATAACAAGCATAATTCTATTGTGTGGAAGAATTTCCTGGCAACACAAAAATAAATCAATGCTTTTATCTGTCTTTTGCATTTACTCGAAATGTATGGGAAACGGTTGCAATTGTTATATTCAGGAAAATATAAATTAAACACCACAGAGTCAGAATTAAGGGCAAAGAGACTGGCTTACTTGTTGGTTGGTCAATTACTTCTAGCGTGGGTAGCGAGAATAGGAGGGTAGAGGAAATAAAGGTATTATGGTTTGAAGAAACAGACACAAGAGAAGGTGAGCGAACGAATACCTGAATATATGGGATTCCGAGAGAAGAAATGGAAAAAGGGAGGTTTAAGAGCGTTTGTACACGGTGTCCATGTTGGTGAAACGGTAAGGCTGTGAAAAGGATGCTTCAATGCAACTTTTTCATTCCAGCTCACGGTTTGAGAGAAGGAAAAGAACGGCCTTAACAGCAGAACACAGACATTATCAATTCGGCATGCATATTATTTAAATGAAGTATTTTCCTAGGTAATTTTGTCAGGATCGCTGTGGGAAGAGCATTGCTTTCCTTTAAAAGAAATGCAGTAGAAGGAAATTGCAGAGAAAGGGTCATAAAAGGTATGTTGCGGTGGAGCATTGCATGCAGGCTCTGGAAACGCAGTGTCTCACTGTACACTTAGGGGCATATGTATCAAGGTTTTGCATCGCCTTTGTGCCATGCATGAGGACGGAAGGACAACACAAAACCTAATAGAGATTTATCAAGCCACACAAGTCCACCTTGCGTGGCCCTGCGTGCCTTGATAAATCTAAAGTAATGCAAGGCAGCGCAAATAACTGCCTGGCATTACTCTGTGGCAGGGAGGCACGCCATGGGTGGAGCGTGGGTTTTCCCATACATCCACCCATGGATTCTGGCACATTCCCAGATTTACCAACAATGGTAGACCTGAGAATGCGTCAGAATTGTATGTCTCCCCATCAGAGGCACAATGAGGAGAAATATCTTTATTTCACTTAGTTATTTCCTCTGTCAAAGTGTGCTAGCCTGGCTGATGAGGGGTGATACCCCTAAACCGGTGCCAGGATGCTTTTTTTCTGGTCCAGGGAGGGCCTGACCCGCTAGTTCGGGTTGGACTGTTCCCATGAGGAGCAGGGTCAAGACTGATATGCATATGTCCAATCTGGGGTGGAAAAGTGAGCACAAGAACAATGGATTCAACCCAAATCTCTTGACTGGTGGTGAGTGGTTGAAAAATTTCAGCACTCCGTCCATCATCTTGTTGAGTTTGCATTTTGCAGCCATTTAGAAAGTGGAAAATGCCTCTGAGGATTGTTTAATAAAACAATCCTGCCTGCAACGCAGGCACTCTTGCAACATGACAGAAGAATGCCTGCATTGGCGCTAGGCAGCCAAAATCTTACCAGTGCTCGGAAAGGACAGAAATGCGCTGTATAATGGTAAATATGGCACATTCCAGCTCTTTCCCTTTCGCTCAGTGCAACAAGGTGGCCTGTTGCTTTGCATTGCACAAACATTTTATAAATCTGGCCCTGGATGTGCATCCTGCCTTCTCAACTTGCACACCACCTATGGGGATGATAAGAGCATAATGGGAGCACAAAATAAGGTTTCATTCCTCCTAAGACATCAGAGGTGCTGCAGGATCGCAGATGTCTTTGATATGGAGCTGGGCAATGAAAATTGGGAGAGCGTCCTCAGCCCCCCTATGCAATCTAAATCCCAAGATGGCAGCCTCCAGACATGGGTACAAAATGTTTTGATTGCCAGACTTATTAGAGTCTTAAGACTCAAAGACTACACAGTCTGGGTGTTTGCAACATCTAGGAAAGGAGCTTCGCAGTAGGGCCATGGGCAGTAGTGAGGATGGTCTTGGAGTTAGAGTGCGGGATAAGGCTAGCAAAAATATTGTGACTCTTCCTCAACACCTCTTCCCCCTTTATCTTTTGGTGTCTGCCATGGAAGTGACTGTTGTGGCATTAAGGCTGGTAAAATGAGGTAGTTGATCCCACCAATCTATGACAGAGAAGTAAACCCTGATAGATTATGTCTGAGATTTGGATGTTGCATAGGGAGGATGTAAATGAAAGCAGAGCTGAGGTCTCTGGTGTTTTCTAAAGGTTGTATATCAGAAGAGCAACTACAAAAATACTGTATTACAAGAATATTGTAGCAAAAATATGGACAACCATTATATTGTGGAAATAAATACATAGTGGTATATATACAGTTCCTAACTCTCCTTCAAAATGAGTTGCAGTCATATATTGTCAAGGTACATTTATGTAGAGTTTATCATAGTAAACCTATGATTACCTATATATACTACTTTGAAGCATAAGTTTAAAAACTTGGGTCCTGATTCCCAACTTGTATTTTGTAGTACATTTTGTAGACTACTGCAATACCACAACATATACTAGAAAGTGCTATTCACAAACTGCACTTGTGTGGTGAATCACACGTTTGAGTAAGTTTACTACTTTCGGTATTCACAAACTGCACTTTAGTAGTAAGTTACACTTTTGTAGTAAGTCCCTAATTCTATTATTTTCTATAGGAGGGTGTTTAGGTACCCATGGTTGGCCAGGTGTAATTCTGCACTTGCTGCAAAAGTGTAAATTACTACAAAAGTGTACATTGTGAATACCGAAAAGTAGTAAACTTACTAAAAAGTGTAAACTTTCTTTTGTGAATCAGGTCTGGTATTTGTATCTTAGGGCCTTATTTTGAGTTTGGTGATGAGGGAGCAGGACTGCTCTACTCCTGCACTGCCAAACACATGTTTGAACCGCCTGACAGGTTAGGAATTTTCTCCTGACTGGAGGGCAGTTCTTTGGTGTTCTCACAGGGGTACCTATGAAATAAGCAACGCAATGGGAAAGTCAAAATCAGAACCTGTATGGCATGGACTGCTGCAGTCCAGCGCCTGCAGGTACTGGGGAGCAGGCGTATGGGAGGAGGGGCATATATTGTGCCCTACTGTGTGCTTCCACATGGTGCAGAGGCACAAGGGGCCCTGTAGAAATTGCGGAAATTGCGATAATTTGACATTTTCGCGTTCCGCGGAGAGAGCGAAAATGTCAAAATTTCCGCATTCCGCAGCTTAGCGATAATTTGTTTCTTGCTCGCGCTGTAAAATAATACACTCTCGAGCGTGCGCGATCGCCTTACCTGAATCCCCGCGTTCACCGACAAGTTTTCCCAATCCGGTCGCGTTCTCCACGAGATGTTGGATTGTTGGTAGCCATTTGCGCTGTCTCGCGACAGTTCGCGCCCGCAGTAATGTCATTGGTCGCGCGATCACGTCTTTCTTCTCGCGATCATGCACCGCGAGAAGAGTGAAAACAAGATGGCCACGCCCGCGAGCAACCGCATGGGTAAGTTGGCGAGCCGCGACCACGCAGAAAAACCGCGAACGGGCGGGAAAAATACTTCCGCATCTTCGCGATATTTCCGCGTGTTTGCGGAGATTTTTAACATTTTCGCGATAATTTGCGAAAGTCACTTTCGCAAATTCCGCCCACCCCTAACGGTGAGGGAACTTGTAATATGCTTGCTGGGACCGCACATTGCAGCCTCAAGACTGCCAGGGATCGCTGATCCCTGGCAGACACACTGGTCACAGGGTGGCACGACCACTCTGGTCCTACTAGGGCAGTCGAAGTACCGCCTCCACTGCGATCTCATCAGTTTGGCTGTCTGTGGACCACCAGACTCGTAATAAGACCCTTTGTCAGTACTGCTAATGGGGTATGAACTATGAATCTGGGATTTCCCAACTGTGATAAGTTGGCCTGGTATACGCTGTCCACTAATTAAAGTTAGCACCTTGCACCAGTCCAAACAACACTTATGATCATTTAAGAGGTCAAAGATAACCTTAGAAAGATATCCAAGTGGTAACTGTGGAGCGCAGCCTTCAGGTTTAGTCTTGAAGGAATGTTAAGCAGCTTGTTTTACCAGAATGCAACCTTATAGTATTAGTGAAATGAAAGGAGAACCACACAGTAGTTATACAAATATGTATTTATTAATACAACACTATATAGTACGACACAGTATCTCCTACATGGAGATAATCACAAAACACACAATGCTTAAGCACAGAAATGACAGTAAATAGCACTAATACGCAGTGGGCCCCATGGGGGACCAAACCATATACTAAGAAAGAGGTATGAGAACCACTACTGGAGTCAAGACAGTGTTGAGAGGACGTAGAATCGCTGGGACCCAAGGAAACACCCAAGGTGAGTAAGTAGGGTCCCCATGGAGGATGGGTGCAGTGTGGGAACACAACAGCGTGCTCCGTATAATTCTATGGGAAAGTAGCGGTTGAAGTTTTAGAGTTTAAGGACCCTTCACAGTGGACTTCGAAGAAACCCCGTGGAAGATAGTAGGTTGGAAAGCCATCCCACCCGTGGATACCGAGGTACCGAAGTTACCTATCCCAGGGAAGCCAAATGCATAGGTCTGAAGTGACGTCGGAAACTGCCGTCAAACCCAATGGAGGACTTCAAAGAAGAGCCGCTGTTGGAAGGTAGAAAAGTGTCCGTTGGAATCCAAAGGTGGATTCTTGTCGAAGGCTACCTGAAAGCAGAGGGGCAAATTATGGGTCACTCAGGAGTGACCAGGGGATCGGTAGACGAATGCCCTCCGATGTCGGGTGCTTCAGGTTCGTTGATGGAGTTCTTGACTCTGCAGCTACGGGGTCCAGGAGACATCGAGGACAACCTGGAGCCAGATACGAGCTGTACCACAAAGGATGTCGAGTACTGAGGGGTTGGAGTCTGGTGGGAGCACAACAAGCCTTGGCAACAACAACCCACCCAGAAGGTCAAGAATGTGTACTGTTCAGACTAGCAAGGTCCAGGAGACTCACCACAACAAGGGGAGTAAGGACAGGCCTGGAACAACCAGGGAGCCCAGGAAAAGCAAAGTTGACCCTCAAGTGGACTCACAGGCCGGAAGCACAGTAGTCGCAAGAGGACCTCGAGCGATTTTACCAAACAGCATCCCACAGAGCGCTCGGTGTGAGTAGGCCGGAGTTCTTGGTAGAAAATGGTGCCAGAGGTTGAGGCTAGTAGGAGACCAATGCACTTGTTTGGGAAATGACAAGAAGCATATGCACTTGCAAATGTATGCGGTGCACAAGGGTTCAGGTATTGTACCCCCACAAGGGATTCTGACCTCAAACTTGGCAAGAGGGCAGCGCAGACCTCAAGAGACATATAAACCCACTTCCTGTGTTGCTGAAGCCTGCAAAGTCCATAGGAGCTCAGGGTCAGCAGACCAGACAGGAGTGTTGCGGTGCCTGCGAATGCAGGGTAGTGACTCTTTCACTCCAAGGGACCTATCTTTGTTTGTCCTTGATGCTCGACAGGTCCTGCACAAATCCTGTATGGTGCACAGGCACAAACGATGCTTCAGACTGAGAGGGAGACAAAGTCATGCCCAAACAAAGTCCAGAGTGTCCAGACAGTTGAAGTTCAGTAGTTTCTGGTTTACAATCTTGTCCACAGTGAATCTAAGGTCCTACAGTCAAGTAAGCCCTTATATACCCACGGAAGAGGGTTGGCAAGATTCAGGGGACCCTCCCAAGGGAGGGCCAAGACGGTGGGGAGGTTACTCCCAGGACCTTTGTCCAGTTTCGTGCCAGAGCGGGAGCCAACTTCTTCCAGGACTGATTTGAACTTGACTATGCACAGGGGCACCATATGTGACCCTCATGCAGACTTTCAGTCGCATGCAAGCGCACCCACCCAACCCTAATACACTAAATCCTGTCTGGGAGATGGTCACACCTCCCTGCGACAGGATGCCTATTGTTCTGCCTTCCCCTGCTCAAGCTTGGCTCAGCAGCAGGAGGGCAGAAATGTGCCTCTGGTCGACAGAATCCTTTTTGTGATGTCTAGGACTAGAAGGCTGGTACCAGGAACACCAGGGACCCCATGAAGCTCACTTCTGAGGGTTGGAATCCTACCTCCCACACTGGTTATTGGTGTGGGGGTATGATTCCAACATGTTTTACACCAAACACGAAAGGGTTAATTTCAGCCGTTTTAGAGTTGGTCATCACGCGGTCGCATAATGCCACTCTATATGTCGTAAATTGCTGCCTCACTGACAACCCGGGAGAATGGACTTCGTAGGCTGCAGGGATGTTCTGCTCATGCAGTGGCACCCTCTCACTTAAACTCAAGCACCTTGCCCTCAGGATTGTAAAGGTCTGCTAGAGGGGTGACTTATAGGTTTTAAGTGCAGTAAACCTATATCTTAAGTAAGTGGTGAATGCACCGACTTACAAAGGCTGCAATAGCAGGCCTGTAGTTCCATATTGAGATGGCCTCTCATAGGTGGCATAATACATGCTTCAGCCTATGGGAGGCATCTGGGGTACCTATGCCCTCGGTACATGGGTACCATATACTAGGGCATGACAAGGGTACCCCAGTATCCAATCTGGAGTGTACCTAAGTATATATCCTAACAGTTTAGGGAGAATTTAGATAGACTGGGGTTCTGATTAGCAGGGTCCCAGTCAGACTAGTCAACAACAGTATCACATTTAGAAAAAAGTGGGGGTAACCATAAGAAGCAGATCCTACTTTTCTACATCAACAAGCAATGAGCTGTACCTAATCGCAGCTTACCTACAGAGTCAGAAAGTTAATTCAAGAATCACCAATGTGTTCCTTCATGAAACCTGTGATGTTAACTGTTTTTTACTTTCTCAAGCTACATAAGCTGAAGGTCTTTCTTTGCCCTATCCAGGAATCCTGTATGTCTGCTTGTTATTGCACTAATATTAAGAATTGATACAGCACATTATACAAAGTGTCTTTTACACTTAATAATAAGCATTTATTACCCAACGAAATCCCTTTTTTAACTTTAGACGAAAAAAGAATTTAGGCTATGCAGGCTTGATGCAGCTGTTTGCAGCAGGTGCATGATTCACTGTGCAATGTTACCAGGAATATAAATGGTGCTTTCCATGATACACAATTATATCTGCAGAACTAATAATACAGGAGCTACTGTAATGCAGGAAGTTTAACCCTCCCAACTTTTTTATGATTATTTATCCATGTCAGTTTAACAAATTGGACCAGACCACTGCTGGGTCCAAGGGAGAGTGAGATTATTCGCCTAAAAGCCAGGGGCCATTGTTTGTGTACTCCATATCAATATGACTCCAACCACAGAAACAAACTGGTCTCTGTTGCCTAGCCCAGCCTCTTATATGGGCCTTAACACACCATATGATATAGGTGTTCCTTCACAGAAGAAAAACTCTAGCTACTCTCTTCATGTGATATTATGGACCCACACAATAGTGCGAGAAACATTACAGGTTGACCTCACACGCCATCCAGGTGTCAGGCTTCATTATCGTCCATCCCACATTTGCAAAAGAATCCTTTAATGGCAAACAAGCCCATACTAGGGCTGTGGTTCAAGCATTAGCAGGAAACTGAGGAGAAAAAGAAAAGAGGAAGGGGTCCAATACCAATAATCCCTACCGCCTACTGGTTACATCTTACAACCTTTATTCCTTGGTGGAGGAGGGTTGGTTAAAAAGTAGATGGACAATAATAGCCCTGTTAGGGTGCTAATTGTCCGATTATAAACAATCAGGTCTGTTTAGTCAATCAGGTCGACATGTTTCAGCCCCCAAAATGGCTCCTACAGGGGTCCCAGGCTTTCTTCAGGACCAAATTGAACCCTATATGTCCCTACAGTGGTTCTGGAATACATGCATGCTAATTTACATGCTTATAAGACCCGATTGGCCCTTAGTCCACTGCGGGTCCTTCTGTGCCAATAGGAAACTATCTTATATAGCTAAATCATGTGCCTCGTGGAGGGGTGGGGTAGGGAGTCCTGTAGTCACACCTTTGTCAAGGATCTCCCTCGCCGGATCACCCACAGTGTATCCCTATCCTCCTCCCAATGCTTATCTATGTAACCAGCCAGAACTCACAGACCTCTCTCACAACTGTATTCACCACCTGTCTTATATTACCAGTGTTAAATTAAAGGTTCTGGATAAACAGACGCCTGGAGCATATGCGCTTAACCCCATAAAATATCTTACAAGACAGACTTTAACTTGCCATTTAAGTAAGCCAGATCAAGATTCCTTTTTGTCAATTTCTTTAGGGGCAGAGTTTGTAAAAACAAAGGGGTAGGTTTATGAACTTCTCACGCAGTGCAGCACTGCAAGTCAACTTGCTGTACTGCGTGACAGGGAAAATGGCAGGAATGCACTGAATTTAAGGCAACACAACACATTTCTGCCTTTTACCCTGCACCAGTGCTCTTTCAGCAGCCTAGTACCAACTCAGGCATCCTTGTGCCATGGTGCAAGGGTGCCTGGATTGCACGCAGGATTGTTTTTGTGTAGGTAGGAGAACTTCCCTGCACAAAAACAATCTTGAGTGGCGCATTCCTATTTCTATGTGAGCTGCGAAATGCAGCACACATAGACAGAGGAAGTAACAAGGAGAAATAAAGATATTTCTCCTTGTTAAGCTTCTCCTAGGAAGGTGCATCTTTTTGGAGCATTCCCAGGTTTACGACAGGTAAATATGGAACTGCGTCAAAAACCATGGCAGTTGCATGGAAACACCCATGCAGTGCCCATGGAAATCCTCCCTTGCAAAGAGTAAGGCAGGGCAGCAATTTGCACTGTGTTGTTTTACTCCAGACTTATGATGCCACTCGGGGCCATGCAAAATAGCCTTGCTTGGCTTCATAAGTCTCACCTCAAGTTTGAGTTGAGCATGTACCAAGGTGCATGGCACAAATGCAATGCAAACGGGCTCATAAATAGGTCCCATTATGCAAGATTGTAAAGGGTGGAAGTTTAGTTCCTGGAATATTGCAGGGCTTATGAGAAAGATTGAGGATCCTGATTGGCTACTCTTTGTTAAAGGCTTTGATGTGATTTGCCGCCAGGAAACATGGGCTGTTGAGAATAGAGAAAGTTGTACCAAGGGAGAAGAGTCCTTCCCCAAGGGGATCCCCGGGGCATAAATAGATGGAACCAACCAGCCTTGGGTCTGAATGGGGTCCCATTTACTCACTTTACTCACTTTAACAGATTTGACTGTCTTGATGCTGTGGACTGACGGTATAACTCCAAAGGGGAGGACACTGTCTGTCCAACTTCTGGAGGGGAGAGGAATACAGGGATGGGTGGGTGCTTATCAAAGATGGTCTCTTTGCCACGGGCTATCCTAGGCAGTGATCACTCTGCTATTGGGGATTCGGCCCCCCTTGGGTCAATCCAAAGTATTCCCGCCGAGATTGCCACAAATACAGATAAGGATTTGAGGTCTCTAGAAATCCTATCCTGGAACATAGCGGGGTTACCCAACAAACTAGATTGCTGTGAATGGGAAGACTTCATCAAAAAATATGATATATGTATGTTCCAGGAGACATGGGCCAGAGAGAGCCACTGCTATGCTGGGTTCGCAACTTTTAACGTTCTAGCCACATGGGGTGGGAAGGGACGTCCGTCTGGTGGCCTGTCAATATGGGTTGGTTCTCATCTCGGCTGCAAGGCAGAGATTGTAGAAACCAACTCCTTGGATATTCTGTGTGTGGCCTTGTCCTGGCCTACTGGGATGGGTCTAACACTGGTAAATGTATATTCAAGACCGGTTGGAGTAGCGGGCACTTCAGGGACAATGGAGGACCTGGCTACATTTCTTGACTCTGTCTCTAGCTCAGTAACACTTCTTGTCGGAGGTGATTTTAACATCCAGTACGAACCACTTCCGGCTTATCTAGACGGGGTCAGCAGTGAGGAGGACGATCTCTGGGACATTCCAATTATTGCGGGCCCCCCGGTTAGGGCATGTTCACCACTTGTACTCCAACTAACAACTATAACCCTTGCAAACTCACTTAGAGCTTGCAACGGTAGGTTTAAAGGGGACATACCACCGCGACCAACCTTTAATAGACCAGGCCATGAGTCCCGGATAGGCTATATACTAACTAGATTACAGGACTGGAAACTAGTTAAAGAATTTAAAATAGTCCCAAGGCCGGACAGTGATCATAATGGCCTGTCCCTCTCCATAGCAGCCGACGGATTCCTCAATCCTGTTGTGGTAGAAAACAAAGCAGTGGCGACAAGTTTAACTATATCCAGTAACAGGCGAAGAATAAGGTGGGAAAAACTCCTGGAAAAACCAAATCGCATTCGGGCGATTTATAAGTTAGTGGCCCCAGCCCTCGAAAAGGTGGGTAGGCTCCTCCCACAATTGTTTTCGCCTGATGGATGCCGCTCCCTGGGGGACATTCACCTGACCCTGTGTAGCAACCTTGCTGAGGTATTGAACCCAGTGGTTCGGGAGAGGAAAGTGAGAAGAGAAAAAGCATCTTGGTTCAACGCTAGTTGTAGGAAAGCCAAGGCAGACCTCCTTCAGGCACTCAAAAATAGGGAGGCCCATCTGGCTATTACGGAAAGGCGGGCCGCCTATAAGCTCCTCCTCGAAAATGCCAAAATAGACTGGGAATTGGAGAACTGGTCAGAAATGACATCTGCCCTTAAAGTCAGAGATCCCAGGAAGTTCTGGCAAATAGTGAAATATGGCTCTGTTGAGCCTGCTTTGGCTATAGAGGCTAATATTGCGCCCGCAGTGTGGGAGGAACATTTTTCTTCCCTCTATAGTGTAGCAGGGCTGGATCACCTGGGAACCGAGGCTGGAGAGATAGCGTCCCTAACCATTGGCAATTCTCCCATGATGGAAGATTTTAATTTAGAGGATTTGGAAATGGCGATTGCTCGCCTTTCCTCGGGAAAAGCGCCAGGACTTGACAAGCTCCCAGGAGACCTCTTAAAACACGAGGTTAGAATCTGGGCCCCCTACTTCTTCGTACTTTTTAATGCCATTGTCCACGGTATGCCGGTTCCCTCTACTTGGCTGGGGGCAGAGATTGTCCCCATATTTAAAAGGGGTTCACCTCTGCTACCAGCCAACTACAGACCGATCAGTCTGATAGACGTCCCCCAGAAGCTTTTCGCGAGGCTTCTGTTGGATCGCCTTTCGGACTGGATCGAAGATAGGGATATCTTGAGCCCTCTCCAGGCTGGGTTTCGACAAAAGGTCTCTACCGTGGACCAGGTCTTTAGGCTTTCCCTCATATATTGGAAAACAATACAGTTGGAGGGTGGCAGCCTCTATACTGTGTTTGTGGCCCTGAGGGCGGCCTTTGACCTGGTTCCACGAGGTAAGCTGTGGGAAGTGCTGGCTAGAATGGGGGTACCCACTGACCTACTGTCGATGATTATTCGACTTCATACCAACACCTACGCTCAAGTGAGGTGTGGTAAGCAGGGCGCCCTATCCAACAAGTTTCCCGTTGGCAGAGGGGTAAGACAGGGGTGCGTACTCGCACCGACCCTGTTCTGCCTCTTTGTCAACGGGGTCATTGACTACCTCAACGGGGTCCCTAATTCTGACGTCCCAAAGCTGGCAGGAAGGAGGGTTCCGGCAATTATGTTTGCGGATGACACCCTCCTCCTTTCCAAGTCACCGATGGGAATCCAGCGTGTTCTGGACGGCTTTGTGGACTTCTGTAGAGAGCACGGACTGGAGATTAACACCACGAAGACCAAATGTATGGCCTTCAACCCCCCGCCTAGGTTTCACTGCACTCCCCGTATAGGGAATAACATGCTAGAAAGGGTTGACACCTTTGAATATCTTGGTGTAACCCTTAATGAGAAAATGGGGTGGGGTCCGCATCAGGAGAAAGCAAAGCTAAAACTAGTTCAACATGCGGGCGGGATATTGAGGCTGTTGGGGAAGAATAGGTCGACTTATAAACCTATAGGCCCTCCGCTCCACATTTATAGGGCCCAAGCCAGAGGAGCCGTTATTTATGGCAGTGAACTATGGGGCCATAAAGTCTCGTCTTGTCTGGCTAAGGAGGAGAACAGGTTTCTTAGATGCTTAGTAGCCCTCCCCCAAGCACACCTTTAGTGCCATTAAGACTTGACTTAGGTATTAGACCCCTGGAAGAAGATCTGGCGCTCCGTCCTCTGATCTACTGGCGTAGATTGTGGACGGTGCCCGAATTGATCCATTATAGGCAGGGCTTGCAGGAAGTCCTTAGCCTTCCGAATTCGGGGAATATCATCTGGCTCAAATTTGTAAGGAGTAGTTTGATGGGCCTAGGCCTTGACTCCCTATGGAATGACCCTTTCGAGGCTTGCCCCAGGCTTTCAAAAAAGGCCCTCACTAAAATGTACTATGACTCCAAGGCTCCCGCATTGCTCCCCTCTACAACTCTTGGGTCCCTTACGGAGCAATTCACTTGTATTAAAAATGTTTATAGTTTGGAACCAGCCCTGGATAATATACATCCTGTACAAATAAGAAAGCTGTACCTGCAATGGAGGCATGGGTCCCTGCCAATCCGTGCATTTACTAATCACTGGATTGAGTCCGCCCCTAGCACTTGCCCGGCATGCAGAATAAGTGATGAAACTGAACTGCATATTATATTTTTCTGTCCGGGCTATAACGAGGTGCGGAGAAAATGGATTGTCCCCATTTGCAGGAATTTGGGTTTTACTAGGTGCCATGAAGCCTTTAGAATTCTGAAGAGTGAAATGGCTCCCCATATTGTGTTTGCTGTGGCCAAATTTCTGGGGGCCTTCTGGCAAACAAGGAGGCGGTACTTGAAAACGCTCACTTGACTCAATTTGTACTGGCCTAAATTGTATATGTTTGTTGTAATGAGTGGCCATATAGATGTCCTGGTGTTCTTAATGTTTTAAAAAATCTTAAATTATCCCTTAATCAATTCTATGCACGTTTTTAAATATTTTAATAACAGTATAATTGTATAATTCTATGTATCTTTTATGGAGATATTCTCCGAAATAAAGTTATATTGATTGATTGATTGAGAATAGATTTTATTTGGAAGGCTATAAAGCTTTCTTTGTGCCAGCTACCCCTTCCATGCTAGGAAGAGTCAAATGGGGCTTGGTAACTTTTATCTTAGTAGCAGTTGGAGGCAGACCTGTTACTTTGCCCTACACCTTCCCTACTCTATAGGCAATATTTGTATCTTGCAGGATGAGCAAACCCCTGCTCTTAAACTTTTATAATGCGGAAGTCGCCCAAATGGAAACACGTAACATTACACGGCTGGGCTCCTGAAGGAAGTGGCCTGTTTTGTTTCACTCGGGTCACTCACAACCATTTGTCAGACAGTAGAGAATACAAACCAATAACAGTTTATTTGTAGTACACTCAGAGCGGAGCCCTGTCTGCCCAGTCGCTAAGAGTGCTGGAGAGAGAGTCTGACTTCAGCAAGCATAACAATACATTATGTACATTTCAGAATCAATGAAAACACGCCCACCATGGAATTATCCAGAAAACGCAGCTCGTCAGTAAATTACAAAGGAGTAAGTTTCAGTTCTGAAGCCGGGCATACATTATCTATCAGTCAAGGTCATTCCTGCCTGTGCCTGCCACTAAACAAGTGGGAGAAGGCTTACATCTAAAGGAAAGTTATGCACAAAGCATTCATTAGTAAGGCAAAACTCATCTCCGAAGAAACATAACCTAGAGAAAGCCATTTCTCAGAAGTAGTGGAGAATTAGTTTCGCTCATGATACAAAATGGCGCCGGTACACAAAATGGTGCAGCAAATGCTAATTTACGTAAAGGCAATACAAAAGCACAATTTTTATTTTAACACTCCGTATTGAGAAATATTACCTTTAGAGGGCGGAATCACCACAATGTACTTATAGCAGGGGATTTTAATACTCACGTGTGCGGGGATATCAGGCGCAGGGGGTGAAAGCCATGGGTCCTGCACGCGAGGCTGGTTTGCATATGGAATATACCCCTCAGGACCCCACACTTAATGCTATCTTGCATGAATTTGACCTCACATCGGACATGAACAAGCTGCTTCCGGAGAAAACAGATATTGCCCCCACTTTTATTAGGAGAGGTTGAGAGACTTTATAGATTTTCTTTTCTTATTAAGGACTTTTCAATTAAGGAGAGTGTAATTAGAGTCCATAATCCTGTCTATGTCTCGACAGGATGGAATTGTGTCAACAAGCAAAATAAGGATGGTTCAGGGGTTCCCCCAAAAGCAGTGGAAGGAGGTAGTAGACTGAAGTGGGGTCAAATTGTCCCAAATCAGCTCAATGAGTCCCTTTTAACCCAGTGTCATAGGGAGTTTGCAATCTGTCTAGATAGTGAGGTCAACCCATGGGACATCATGGAGGCTTTCGGAAGTATGACTAGTGCTATAGAGACTCTACTACGGGCCAGTACGGTTCATGGAGGGAGTGCCGTGGGGTGGTGGGGTGGGGCGGGACAGGGGCAGGGTGGGGGACAGTAAACTCTGGCTCACGGCTGACCGGAGTAATGTCAGTAAAAAAAAAAAAAAAAAATTTCATTGCGCGCGCTGGAACGCATTTGGTGTTTCAGCGTGAACAATGAAATTTGTTTTATTTACTTACATTACTCCGGTCGGACGTGAGCCGGAGTTTACTAACCCCCAACCTGCCCCCCCGCACCGCCCTACCGTCCTGCACCACTCCCTCCACGAGCCGCTACTGCTATGGGCACTGGGTAGGTGTTCATGGAATTTAATACTGAGATGGTTTGACTCAGAGTGCTCCCGTATCTCTAGGAAATTGAAATATGCTTTGGGAGTGATACCTCGTGTCCCTTTAGTCATTTAGAGCCTCCAGAGAGCCTATAAGGCTGCCCTGGCAAAACATAAGTCTAACCTGATAGAGGAGGCTTGGTCAGAACTAGTAGAAGCTAGTACCTTGAGTAACAGCTCTAAGTTCTGGAGCATCAATAACAGCCCCTTTTTAGCAGGCGACACCGACAACCTAGTGGACACCAACATCGCTGAGGATGACTGGGTAAACCACTTTGAGGGTATGTTCCAGTCTGACCTAACGTCTAGAGAAGGGCAGAAAGTGGTGGAGGGTAAATCCGAGGTTGAGTTTGAAGCACATGAGGTAAGAGCCGGAATCATGGGACTGTCCAACAACAAGGCCCCAGGTCCGACGGGATTCCACCAGATCATTATATTGCGAATGTGGAAACACGGTTGCCTGGACTGACAGCAATTATAAACACGTCAGTCCAGGCCGTCCGCCCAAACTCATGGAACTTATCGACCATTGCTCCTGTCTTTAAAAGGGCAATCGGGATAGCACTCTTTGCTATAGACCCATCTCCCTCTTGGATTCTGTGGTGTAGGTGTTGGGTCGTATGGTCTTAGATAGACTTGTAACATGGGCGGATGAAAAAAACATCCTAGCCGAGGTACAATATGGATTCCGCCCAGTATGTTCCAAAGTAGACCAATATTTAAACCTGTACCTGGTTTTGCACAAGTACACTGCGGCTCGCAACCGGCTCTATCTACCTACCCTTTATGGATTTGTCCTCAGCATTCAATTGTGTAAACAGATCAAAGCTTTGGCAGATGATTCTTTCTATTGGCATTGACAGGGATATTGTCTTGTTTTTAAAGGGACCTCCACAGAGACTCAAAAGTGGTTGTCCATTACACAAACGATCTTAAATAGACCTGCAAGTTTGCTATTAGGAGAGGGGTGCATCAGGGGTGCATCTTGGCCCCATACCTTTTTAATTTATACATGAACTTCCTGGAGAAGGTCCTTCTGGATTCACTGTGCCACTGGAATCAAGCTATCCCGGATGATGAGGGGTGAAACCCCCAAACCAGTCCCAGGATACTTGTTTTCGGTCCTGGGAGGACCTGGCTTGGCAGTTAGGGCTGGACTGTTCCCATGTGGCACAGGGTGAAGACTGATTTTCATCTGGCCAGGTCTAACTGGGGTGGCATGGTGAGCAAAAGAATGATGGATTTAACCCAGATCTCTTGACAGGGGGTGAATGTTCCGCATTCCGTCCATCAATTGTGTGCATTTTGCCTTCTGGATTCAAAGCTGATTGCCCCCAGGATGGTAAGAGTAGTCTGCCGGTCCTCCTATATGCAGATGATGCAGTCGTCATAGCAAGGACAGACAGGGGCCTGCAACGTCTGTTGAATTCCTTTGTACATTTTATGGAGGACCTGGACCTGCTGGTTAACCCCAGTAAATCTTTTGTAATGCAGGCGGGACCTAGTACAGCTAAGACTTATACTTTTAAGATAGGATCTATGTCAATCCCCATGGCAAATGTCTTCTCATATCTGGGAGTAGACACCCTGAGCTGGTCCCCTTTGATTAGTCGGAAGAAAGGGAAGTTGGTAAGAGCAACTGTCACTGTCTTTAACTTTGCTTCCAGACTGGGTGGAAAATTTATATTGGCCCTCTTGAAGATTTATAGAGCCAAATGTATTGCAAAGGTCAGTTACGGAAGCAAGAGATGGGGTTATACTGGGCTGGAGGCCCTGCAAATTGCTGAAAACACCTTCTTGAGGCAGGTACTCTCTCTACCGCAGAACATTTCATCGTATGTTGTGCATAAATAGCTGGGGATGGCCTTTCTTTGTGATGAGCTGGCTTTTTGCCCCTCAGCATTGTGGATAAAGATTTGGACTAAGAAAGAACATGCCCTCTGCAAGGACATTTTATGGGATTGTCTTTCCCTTGACCATGTTAATCGTATCCACTGTTTAAAGCATGTTAGAAAAGCCCTTTGCAGTTTAGGAAGGGCAGATCTATTTGATAAACTGGAAGTGATTTGTCAGAGGGACTTAACTTGGCTAAAAGAATGCTTTTCAAAGGGGGTGGTTGGGATAGAGAGAAAATAGAGATGAGAAATCCCAGAGTGTGCAGGTATATCACACTGAAATCCGTGCCAGCCATTAACCCATATCTCTTAGGGGTTAAAGGAAACCATGATTGCTTCCTATTGACCAGATTTCGGCTAGATCTTTTTCATTACCCTTTTGCCCAACCACGTGGTGCTCATAGAGGGACGTGTCTCATACCCTGTGCTGCGACGATCAGTCTCCTCGGGATATGATGCACTTTTTACTGTTTTGCAGTTCTTATGAGGCTCCCAGAAAGTCTAGGTCTACATGGTCTTATTGTATTTTCATCCGAACATATGCTGGAGTGAATTGAATTGAATTGCATAGCCTGACCATCATTGATACTCCACCTCTTCCCCCACATCAGATTTGAGCCCTGCGAGGTACAGTGAAGCATGACTAGCCTGAGGTCTGTGAAGCTGTCAGGTGTCATATGTTGGTATTACACTGAAATGTTTGCAGTACTCACAGATACAGTTTGGTGTTTATACCATGAGAGCTCTGTAGCTTGAAAGACACCACATTCTGTTAACTCCCTGAAACCTATGTAGGTTTGTCAGTGAAAACATTCTATTAATACTCAGAAATCTTTAGAAGCCTCACTCGAGTATTAAGAATTTTAGACCCTGAGATTTTTTAAGCTTGACAGGTGTGTTACTCTATTAAATCCCTGATGCATATGCAGATAACATATGCTATTAATATTCTGATATTACTCTATGCAATAAATACAACACTGATTCCTAAAAATAAATTTGAACCAAGGCATCCCCTTAGAGATAGGAAATTGTCGACTAAGAAACGTACTAGTGACAGAATCCTAAATACACCTACAGAAGTAGTGATGACCCCCCAAGATAACTCTATGCCTTACACCTGATTGATTTTAATGGGACTGAAGAGAAATCAAAACTACTTCCTAAAGACAAAGTTTAAGCACCTTCTGTGCTACCATAAGCAAATAAAGGTCTCACAACTGCAGGCAGGATTCAAACTATCACAACACCATATGTACTATCATTTTCAAGTTAATACTTCACAATGAAGGTGTTCATACAAAATATCGAGAAAAAATATCTAAGACCAGAAATATTGAGTTAAAAATATTGTGTGCAAAAACATAATTGTCAAGAATATCGATTTTAAGATAAGAAATATCGATGTTAAAAATCTATATGGGGCTGATTACACAATCATGGTGAATCCGCCACTGGCAGGCTGCCAGAGGCGGGTTCAACGCGATCTTGTGGCCATTTCCCGCCCGCCATATTATGATGGCGGGCAGGATCGTGACGGTCAGGGTTCATAAATGGGAATTCCATCAGAAGGCAATCTGACGGGCTCGTAGAGCCCGCCGGGGCTGCGGAGGCCCACAGCACATGATGCATGCAGTTGTAATTATGATGCTATACCCCCACCAGCCTTTCCATTGGGGTTCACCCATCATGGAAAGGCTGGCGGGCCCCCCTTGACCAGGCGCAGCTCGTCTTTGTACTTGGATTTCTCAGAACCATGTGGCAGGGAAATGTAAAATGTGCATTTTTAACATTGCAGCAGGTGCTGCAGCTAGCAGCACCCACCGCAATGTTAAATATAACAGATATAACAGATATAACAGATGCGACCGCCCCGGTGGCGGTCGCATCGTTATACCCCCTGTGAGACCGCAGCCTTGTAGGCAGGCGGTCCAACTCCCAGACACGATGGCGGATGGACTGAAGTCCGTCTACCATCATATTAACCCCTTATGTTTCCAATACTACGTTAAAAATATCTATGGGCTGATTATGATGTTGGATGGACTGCAACCGATTGACGGTCGGTCGCAGTCTGTCCGACATCCGCCCCTGTAGTACACCTGCCGCATTATGATGCAGCAGGTAGAAGCATCGGGCAGAGGGACCGCTGGCTGCTGTTCCGACATTTACATTGAGCCCTTTGGCGCATCAGAAATTAACATGTTCCCTTAATGGTGGTGGAGCCAGCCTCGGCTCCTCTGTCGGGATTATGATGTCATTTCCCGACAGCCTTGCCATGTCGGCCTTACCAACATGGTATTACTTTGGGGGCCAATAGCTGGGCCACCCTTCCCCCCTGTCATTCTACTATGTAGGCTGCCCTAAGCATCCCTACAATGTGTGTCAGGCACCATGAGGTGCCTGCCACATGGTGCAGGGATGTTTCCAAACGTCCATTTTACTATGGTAGCTTGTGCTTCAGCCCTTTTCACCCACCAGACAAGGTGCCATAGTAGAATGAATGCTTCCGACTGCCCTATGGGCAGTTGAAACCCAGTTGTGCAGTCAGAACTGCAGGCCTATGGTCAGGCGGTTCCAGACCACTACGCATCATAATGAGGCCCGATGTTTTAATATCGATGTTAAAAATATCAATGCTGTTAATATTGTTGACAAAAACATTGTTATTAATAATATTGTTTTCTGACATTTTTATCTATCATAGTATATATATTAATTGTATATGTTATATATTATTTGTATAAATATTGGTAACGTTTTTTAATACAGTTTATAATTTTTAGTTGATTTTAAATTTAATTTGTTAGTTAATTTGTGTTTTTAGTGCCGTAGAAGGTTGTGTGGTATGTAATGTATTTATAATAATTTCCTAAATAATGTTTGAATATTATTAAAGAATTAAAAAAACAATTAATTATGTATAATTAATTACGTTTCATTAATATTTTTGGTGTGGGTCGTGTTTTTTTTAGGGGTAAATGTTGTGAAGGAAAGAATTAAAAAAACTATTGTTAATTATTAGTCATTATTTATTTGATAAATATTTATGTAAATTATGAAATTAAGAAATGTTTTAAGTTATATATGAAGTTCAGGTTGTGTTTGTAGGTGTAAAAATGGTGGGGAAAAAAAAAAAAAAAAATTAATTTAATATTAGTTCATTGTTAATTGTTTAATTGATAATGAATTATGTAAATTATGTAATTTAATAAAAATATATATGAGGGTCACGTTTTTAGTTTTGTAGGGATAAAGGGAGGGAAGTTATTTTAATATAATGTTTTTCTCATTACCTAATTAATATCAATTGTTTACTTGATAATTAATTATGTAAAATGTGTTACTAATATAATTGTAAGATATATTTTAGGTGTGTGTTGTTTGCTTTGTACAAGTAAAGGTTAAGAAGTTTTTAAGTAATAAACTCAAATAATAGTTATGTATTGTTGAAAAAAAAGTTTCTTATGTTATGTTTTAATTGTGCTATGTTTTTTAATTGCAAATAACATTATATTTATAGGGTGTTATAATTGTGAAAATATAGTGTGATATTTTCATTAATCATCAAAATCATTTTGGTAGAATACCATGAAAGATACAAATGTTCAGAATAAGCATCATACATTCCAATTAGGGAGTGACATACAAATAAATATTGAGAGGAAAATTGAATTTAAAAAATGACACAAGATATCAAAACTGTTGCAGCAAGCAAAGAATACCTAGGCACAACGATTAGCATGTGAATCGAAGCTTTCAGCCTACAGTCAAACAAAGGATATTGTCCTGATCAACAAGGTCCCTGTATGAAGTGCAAATGCGTTTTGGCAGGCAGGGGCAACAAGGGCAGTCCTTTGGTAGGGCTTTGTAAGTCAGCCAGTAGTTTATAAATGCATTTATTGGCAGACTACCATGCCTAAATTGATTAATAGAGCTTCCTGTCTGTGGTACCTTGATAATATCAAGGTAGCTTTCTAGGGATCGGCAGGCTCTGAGGCTTCTAAAATCTTCAGTCAGTCTGCCCTGATTACTATTGGAGTATGCATTTTGCCCGACCCATTCCCAGTATAGTAGTTTGATCTGACTTCTGGTATGGGTTGGTGGACAGCCAATATTGTGTCATGATAGGCCAGTGCTGGATATGAGGCTTTTAACGTGTTTGATCCAGCCTATTTTATTCATAGTGTCTAGAGCATAGACCTCATTAAAAGCTACAGCATAGGGTGTAAATTCAGGGGTGGTGAATATTCTCTGCCAAAATAGCGGGGGACAAAGCTTTGCCAGGTCACTAATAGGATTGATACCCATGTCGAGCTTTAATTGACAGAGACTAGTGCTTTGCGGGAGAGATACCAGATTTCTAAGGAACTTGTTCTCCGTAGCAGAGAGGTCACTTGTTCTTACTATGCCCCACAGTTCTACCCTATAAAGGGTACTGCTCACAGCCTTGTAGCTATATAATTTCAGTGCCAGTGCTATCTGCTTAGTGTAGGAGAGACAGTGTTGCTGTCTCAGAGCCCCGGTTACCTGTGAGAATTGGAGGTGGGCTTTGTTGCGGTGGTATTTCCTGGCCATGCCCTCAGATAGTTTGATTCCCAGGTAATTGAAAGAGCTCACTCTCTCTTAGGGGGTATTGTTTAGGAACAGATTTCCTTTAAAGGACTTATGGGGGTTCAGTAACATAAGCTTGGTGTTAGTAGTGTTTATTTACAAGCCCCTCTTGTCGCAGAAGAGCTTAAATTGATATAATAATTTCTGTAAGCCCATAGGGGTCTTTGAAACAAAGAGAGTGTTGTCCGCGAATAGTGGCAATTTTTTGGTTTGCTAAGGAGGGGGCGCCTGCAGAGATGGTAGATAAAAGCTTGGCCACTTGGTTGATGTAAAGTGGAGCCAGGATGCAACCCTCTCGAACCCCCAGCTGTATTTTAATGGAATCTCTGACCTGTCCCTGACTACCCCATCTTACCCTGGCAAAACTCTCTTTTTGAAATCTAATTAGAAGTGCCTGGACTTCCGGGGGCATACCCACATCCCCAAGAAGAGGAGGCTCACTGATCTATAGGCCTCCGGGCCCAGCGGGGCCTTTTCTTCAGGCTTGGGGAGGTGTTGTTCCCACCAGGGCGGTCAGATTCGCACACTATATGGTCCTGGGTGACCTTAATATTCATTTGGATCCGGCTGACAGTAAGGACGCGAGCGACCTGCTGGATGTGCTACAACTGGCACAGCTTAACCAGCCTGTTAGTCTTCCTACGCATCAAGCTGAACTTGTACTCGATCCCATTTGCACCAACTTCCCGCTTCAATTAAAGGATCCTTGTCCGGTTATCTGGTCAGACCATTTCATAACCCACTTCTCATGGGAAGTGCCCCACACTGCGCCTTTATTATTTTTAGGCTATAAATCAGCCTTTGGCAAAATTGATCCTTCTGCGCTAAATATTACAGCCTCTAAGCCTAGGTTGGCAGGAGAGCTTGAGGAACGTGTTGCTGGGTTTTCCAGCTGGGTCTCGAACGCAGTTGCTATGGTGGCTCCTCCTTGTTCCACTAGGTTGGCTAGAGACTCCCCATTAAAACCTTGGTTTAATGCTTCTCTTAAATCTTTGAAGCACGACTGCAAAACCCTGGAGTGGGCCTGGCAGAGGGGTGGCTATTGCTCAGCCGAAAAGAGAAAGCTCAGAGATAAGCAGAAGACATATTATGCAGCTATCAAGCTGGTGAAAGGGCAATTCTACTCAGCCCGTATCGAATCAGCTAACAATAACTCTAAGGAAATTTTTACAATTGTCCAGAGTTTCATGTCTCCTGCGGCCCAAGCTAGTGTGCCGCCATCTTCACCTTCTTGGTGTAACATCCTCTCTTGTTACTTTTGAGAGAAGATCCCGGCTATTCAAGCAGCATTTAAATCCTGAATTATCAACACGGAGACAATTCTGGTGTGTCACCCGGTTGACACAAGACATGCATTGTCAGAATTTAGATCAGTTGACCCTCTGGATTGTCTTAAAATTCTTAAAGGCCTAAAGTCAGGCTCGCCCTTGTCCTGCTAGGATATTGGCAGAGGCTGCTGAGGTCGTTAACGTAGAAGTGAACTCCATCATTAATTTGTCCATCCAGAAAGCTGTGGTTTCACTGGCTTGTCAGGAGGCCAAGATCCTGCCTCTTCTTAAAAAGCAGTCATTGGACCCCCTATGTCCGGGGAATTACCGGCCAATCTCCCTGCTTCCTACATTGGCGAAGGTGTGTGAGAAGGCGGTAAATAAACAACTCACCGATTTTGTGGAAAAGGAGGCGCTCCTACATCCAGCCCAGTCTGGGTTCCGGGCGTCACACTGCACAGAAACGGTGTTGATTGAGGTGGCGGAGGCCGTTCGGGAGTGTTTGGACGCCAGCGGGAGGGCTGCACTGATTTTGCTCGACCTCTCGGCGGCGTTCGACACGGTCCCGCATTCACTTCTTTTGTCACGTCTGGATAAGATCGGTCTGGCGGGCACTGTATGTGGCTGGCTTCGATCTTTCCTGGAGGGGCGGACCGAGCAGATCTGGATTCCACCGACCTCCTCTTCCCCTCAGCTAGTAACAATGGGTGTCCCGCAGGGATCCTCCCTTAGTCCCCTTCTATTTAATATCTATGTTACTCCTCTGTTATACTTAGCAGAGGAGTTGGGGCTAAGGTGCTGGCCTATGCGGATGACACCCAGCTGCTTTTCACTTGGGACAAGGATGCGGACTCTGTTCTATTGGTCCAACATTGCCTCTCATCTATTTTCAAATGGCTGGCGGAGGCACAGCTCAAATGCAAAGAAGGAAAATCAGAGATTCTGCTTTTTGGTAAATTTCCTTCCAATTTTAGAGAGCAGCTCTGGCCTCCAGAGTAGCCTCTACCGACCTCCACAGGGCAGCGAGTAAAAAACTTGGAGGTCTGGTTCAATGAAGGTCTTTCCTTCTCAGTACATAACAAGAAGCTGGCCGGCAGTTGCTTCGGTCTGCTTAAATCTTTTAGAAGATTTTTTCCCCTTTTGCCGCAGGCAGCGAGGGTAACGGTCACTTGTGCATTGATCCTGTCTCAGCTGGACTACGCCAATGCCCTTTATGCTGGTATTCCGGGCTAACCACTTAAGAAGCTCCGGGTAGTTCAGAATTCCGCAGCCAGACTCCTGTTGGGTTTGTCCGCCAGGAACAGTGTGCCTCAGCAGTTGCGCTCTCTCCACTGGCTGCCCATGGCATCTAGAGTGAAATTTAAACTTCTGATTTTGGCCCACCGTGCGCTCCACGGGTGTGGCCCTCAATACCTGCAGAGGCGTCTTTCCTTCTGGGTTCCTGCACACTCCCTGCGCTCTTCGTCTTTATGTTATGCCCAGGTCCCACGTTTCAAGCGTCAGAGGATAGGAGGCAGCTCTTTCACAGTGAAAGCAGCGGTCGCATGGAATGCTCTTCCTCTGGTCCTGCGCATCATCCAGGATCCAGCTGTTTTCAGGAAGAAACTGAAAACTCATCTTTTCATCTGAAGCCCACTGCTCTACCCCTTCGGTTACATGCCCGACACTTATGAGTAGCCGTGCGCGCAATAAATTCATATAACATAACATAACCCCCCATAATTTATCCCTAGGGACAAGGTCAAATGCTGACTTAAAGTCAATAAAAGTGATGTATAGACTCCCCTTGCCCAGCAAAACCACCTTCCAGTGCAGCATGAGGAGGAGAAAAACCTGATCGATTGTGCCAGTTTTAAGACGAAAACAAGCTTGGAACGGAGGGCGGATATTAATTATATTAATATATTTGTTTTAATCTAAAATATTTATTTAACATTGTAACTCATATTTTTTTAAGTAAGAAAATATTTATACTTATATTTATTTTAGATTTAATATTTATAGTTGTTGTTTAATGTAGTTGGTAAAATATTTTATTTGTTTGAAGTGAACTCCTCTCTCTCTACTGTTATACAGACTGGAGTGGGAATAGTACATTTTAACCCTCCATTATCCAACACTTTTTCTACTTTATTTTATAGTTATTTTTTTTAATAATAGTTTAAAATTATATATGTTTAAATTAACATACACATATATGAGTGTTTTTTCTTTTAAATACATGTATATATATATATATATATAATTCAAATGTATTTAACTATATTTAATTCCCATTCTATTACTGTTTAATAATACCTATTTTAATTTTTAGTATGTTTATATATGTTTATATTAAAAACCTATATTTTTGTTTTTATTATTAGTGCAAAACAATATTTTTTACAATATTTTTCTCAATTACATTATAAGTATGGGATAACAATATTTTTGTGCTCAGTATATTTGACTCAATACTTATGTCCCATTATATTTGTTGTTTCAATATTTTGTCAGTGAATTCACTACAAAATGTGAAGCTCACAACAACATTGAACATTTTCTATGCTACTATCCCAAGTAAATACCTTCTACCAGGAGGTGAGAGTCCATTCAACAGCAATATTTCCACTCCCAAACAAATAATGTATTCAAATTCAAAACAATGGAATGAACACAAACCTCTATATTCCTCTTTCTGTATCTCTCGATGAAGGTGGAGAGGATAATACTCAAACATAAAACAAGTAACAAGTCAACACAGGAATCATAGAAACTAATAATTAGGCCATTGTACTTAGGAGTATCATGTAAGCAGTATGCCCTCCGCAGCACAAGTCATCATCAAGGGCTTAGCTTTGAGCGAGGGAGAGGCTGTTTGAGGTGTCACCCCACCCAATAAATGTATTATTTACCAAATAGTTGGGTAGAGGTGCTTTGGGTCATGTATGGTGACGAGTCAGTCAGATTTCACTTCTGATTTTTACATCCAGACAAAAACACACACACACACACACACACACACACACACACACTGTCGGTTCTGAAGGTCTTAAAAATGGTAATTTACAAAGTAATACGTTTTCAGTACCCCTAACAATTTGAATTCTTCTCCCTTTCCACTGCTCCTTAAGCTCCCTCCATGCCCTGCTTCTCATATAATGCATTTTACCATTATATGCCAGCATGATGGTTGGGAAATCTAAAGCTCACACCCCCTCAGTCTTGGTGACCAAGCTATGACCCTGATCATCATAAATAACTTGACCAGAAGGCCTGCCAAAAGAACACTATCCAACAACTATAGACCATTGGTGACATAAAAAACTACAGGAACAGAATTAGGGAGCCGTGCTCACTGATTCCTGTCCTGAAAGTACACACACAAGAAATATGGTGGTAATGTTGGAAGATAAGTACCGTACCTAGTTTGACACGTAAAGCAGCAACTGAAGGTTTTGTTCCTCTGCAGAACGCTGAACCACTGCACTACTGTTAATATCTAAAACTATGCTTATATCAATGAAATTGAAATATTGTCTCTATTCACAGATTCTCTTGTTATAAACCCTACATCAACCTCAACTGGTAAATATGCAGTTAGGCAGGCTCTGAGATCTAGGCCCGGGGATTGCTGATTGATAGGTCGCATGTGGGAGGGTGCATAGCTGGCAGCCAACACGCAGGCAGGAAACTCTTGATCAATCCCACAGATAGGTGCAGTGACATCACAAAGGCCAGGGGGGATTGCCTCAATAAAGAACACATGGTCTGAGGGGGTACGCGCGCTTCCAATAAAGACCATAAAGTTAGATGTCACATGAGTTAGGAACACATAGCAAATCAGGACCTAGCACACGTAGTGATCATGTGCTCTCCTTGATGGAAATATGGACATGTTCCCCACTGGCCACACTGTGTCCACACAAGGTCAAGACCCACCTGTAGTAACGATTATCCATTGACCATTAATTTATGACTCTAAAGGCAGCAACCAACATTGCTCACCATATATGGTAAACCAGAAACCTTGTATTACGTATTGTATTTTGTACATAGGAAGAACAACCAAATTTAAATTGAGACAGTCCTCAGCGCTAAGCCCTGTAACCGTTCTCTCAGCCAAACTGTTTAATTAAGCAAACTGTTCCTGCTTTGCTAAATGCCTCTTGTCTACTTTTTTCTAAGGATTTCTTACACTACAGCATAGGGTCTTCCTTACAGAAACCAGTTAGTAGCCTGCAATGTGCTACATGTGCTAAGGCATTCCAGTCAGTATATCCCACGCCCCTTAAGCTCCTCCCAACTGGTGCAAATTTGATAAGTGAAATAATTTAACAATGTGTTGGGAAACATGGCTCTAGTCTAACTGCAGAGGGTGCTCCTTTCAAGGGTATAACATGAGCCATCTTTGCAAAGTGATGTATGAATACTTGAAACATCAAAACCACTCTTTGTTTTGGGTAATTCTACAGTAAAACCTACAGAAATGGTAAGCCAAAGATTGGTTAGAACAGGATTGGATTGTGTGGATCGTAAGTCATCAGCAATGAGGCTGTGCGCATGAAGGCATTCTTGAGACTGTATAATAATAATAACCTCTAAAGCAGATAATGTGAGGTTTGAGGTGGGTAACACCAGTGATTGAGCATGATTCCTTTATAATACAGTGACTGCTTTTAACACCAGATTTGCATAGTTGGTGAGGTAGACTTTTGAAAATCTTTTTTCAACAGGCAATGCACATGGTCTTCCTTCAGATTTGTGTGTCCCTCGATTAAATCCTGACAGTTAACGTTCCACAGCGAACAGCATAGTAGCCCTATTTCTTTATTGTCTATACTTTCAACTTATCAACCCATCTATTCAGTTAGAATTACATTTCTACGATTAAGCAGATGGACCCAGCTTTGATGCAAACCTTGTCCACCGACTAATGGGGAATTTAATACCTTCATGGTATGTTCATTAAATATTGGTTAGTAGATGAGTTAGAGCTATTTTAAGATGGGCCCTGAAAACCCAAAGTAAGGGTGGCAGTGAACTAGTCTTGCAGTGGCATGTACCCGAATGTCTAGAGAAACTGGCTCCACCACAAACACACTGGATCAAATTAAAATCGATGTTCCAAAATACCAATTTCAATTAACTCTAGCACAACAGTTTTTAAACATGTTGAATGCTGATGGAGCAGGATTTCAAAAAACGAAACCTGCTTGGAACAACACCCCCATAATACGTACTAACAGTAAGAAGAAATAGAAATGAACATGCACTTTACACACACACGTGGGAAAAAGCTTTGCGCAAATCTGTACTAATGTGATATAATATATAAAGGACTAAAAACCTATATTTCTGTCTTGAAAGATTAGAGAAAATTCATGTTTAGGCCACATGCACAATTCGTAGTTGCATGTTGCATCTTACTTCAGAATACTAATGAATGCCGCTTTTCCGCCTAAAACTTATGCTAGGTAATGTTAACTGGGAATAGTACGCGGCAGGGAGGTACACAGTGAAAACTACATTATCATATAATTAATAAATGTTTATTTGCATTTACTGTAGTATGCTAGACGCGAACCCCAACTTGGTTAAAGACATTCCGAGTGGGAGGAGGAAGATATGAGGAGTGCAGCAGAGCTGACAGAAGCAAGACAAATACGCTGTGCCCAGCAGCAAGAGTGCCCGAGTTGAAGGACACGAGTCCCGGAACATTTGTCAGTTTGCCAAAGAACATGGTCGACCATGGGATTGGATGTCTCTTCTGCAGAAGATGCTCAAATATTGAATTAACTTTATCAAAGTGTAGCATTTGAATGTAGTAGGAATAAAGAACTTGAAACGCTGTGGGAACAGAAATTATGACAAAGAAATGTCGAATGTTTGGGGTGAAGTCACTGTAGGATGATAGAACCACCTACTGAGAGGGCCAATCAGCTGTTAGAATATGTGAGCTGTTGCAATTGAGGTGGGATGAATATGGAGATTTTAGGGTGTAATTGAGGTGCCTTTAGGGGTGTGGTTTAGACTTGCAGGGAGGAAGAGAAGAAGGGTGGATGCGTCGCTGATC
Source organism: Triturus cristatus (assembly GCF_964204655.1). Classification (NCBI taxonomy): domain Eukaryota; kingdom Metazoa; phylum Chordata; class Amphibia; order Caudata; family Salamandridae; genus Triturus; species Triturus cristatus. The sequence goes on from NC_140584.1 coordinate 225,975,713, forward strand.
GTTGGTTTGCAGAGAGGCCTAGCTGTTCCTGTCCTTAAACCTGTCTCGGGTCATGTCTACTTTGTTCCCTGATCCTATCTCGGATACCCTCACCATTACCTGGGCCAGGGGAGTGGTTTTCCCACAGACCTACTAGGTTTGTATAATCGTACATGCAAATGTATTATTCTGAAACTTTTGTCTCTTCACCTATCCTCTCCGTCATAATATTGTTTCTTGCATAATATTTGCTGAAACTTTTGTCTCTTAATCTATCCCCTTCATTAAATGACTACTGTACATGTTGATGTGAGAAAATAATGTGCTTTAGTTGTATTTAACGATGACTTCTCTCCTTTGATGAATTCACTGTTTGTATTTGTACCCCTTTGCATATGAGCATTACAGAATTAAGAACAAATATTAAGATAAAACTTTATTAACCTTACCGAGAGTCTGTGGTTTATTCAAATAAACTGATTAAATAAGTTAGATGTTTCATATCATTGCCATCAACTCTTCAACTAATTGGTCCATCGACCAGCAGAAGGAAAGTTGATGTATAGGTTAGTAATATATACTGGAGATGTTGACTATGAAATAATAAATGACATAGAAAACTGAAAACATTGAAACAAAATTGACCCCAGCGCATCAGGGATACGGGTGAATGTGTATTGGCCATTATTTGAGATATTTGTAAGTATTGATCCCTGATCAGAAATTAGGTTGCGGTGGATCAATGCTAAATCTGTTAGGAATATTATCTCCTATTTTAGGATTTTATCCAGAACCCTTGCAAAGACAACACTCAAATGTTAGCAATTGGAGTTAAGGTATCCTGCATAGCGCCAAGTAATCCCTTGAATACCAATGAGAGATACAAATCAATGAAAGCAACAGTGTATTGTCCATCGAGGGCTTAAGGGGGCTTGACTGTTTTTTCTCACCAACACATTTATTCCTTAAACAATTCAGTAGCCAATGCCCTGACCGATTCATTCTATACTAGGAACTCACACCCATACAAAAACGAGATGTCATGATTCAAATAAAATAGAATAGCTTTGTAGTTGACTACCTGTCTTAAATTAATTGATTTCCCCTCTATCAGAGCGTGCCATGACGTAACTGAGAAGAACAATTAAGTATAAATTAATTTTACAACAAAAACAAAGTTTGCCTAAAAATTGAAATGTTCAGACATGGCATTTCTAGAGATTGTTTAGAGAGAATGTAGAAAGGACTAACATCTGTGTGGAACACATAAAGAAAAATTATTTTGTTAAGAGAAAGAAGAAAATAGAGGGGCGAGAATAGCAACAAACAAGAAAAAGTGAATACTCTAACAAAAGTTCACCACATGACAAAATATGGAACACAAACAACGAAACACAAATATATAAAAATAGCATTATGATGGCAACTGCGTTTGCATAAACACATCCAAAAGTCAGGTCACACTCCAAAATAATACTTTAACAGATCATCACATTGAACAACAAAGTGAAGGTAGAACAGCTCATCCAGAGACCTTTGAAGCTCCCATTTCTCCTCACAAATAGAACATGGTATGAGTGACTGTTATTATATACTAGAAGGGTGTTAACTGAGATTGTGGCTATATTATAGTTCACAATGTAGTAGTATGGTGTGTATCACACATAGGGGCCGATTACAATGAGTTTCGGAAAGCCTTCGACCACAAGTTGTAGGCTTTCCAACACTCATCGTCGGTTTCACTTCTGACCACCTAATAACAATTTAGGTGCTCAGAAATGAAACTGGCCGGTCATTACGGCTGGCTTCCAACTGGCCCAGGGAGCTTGTCAGCCAGTCGGAGACCGGCCTGTAATCCCAATGGACGACGTTTACGCAGTAGGGATTATGATGCCCGGTTTCCCACAGGCTTTCCATGCTGGGCTTTCTAACATGGAAAGGCTGTCGGAAAGCAAGTTTGGGGGCCCGTAGCAGAGCCCCCTTCTCATTGCGGCCCCCATTTGGGTGCCAAGAGGGCACCTATGGTGCCCCCCGTTGATCCCTGCACTGAGTGGCAGGCACCTAGAGTTGCCTGCCACTTGGTGCAGGGATGAACACAATCTCCTATTTCTCAATGGGAGCTTCTGCTATGGCCAGTTTATGGCCTTAGCATAAGCTCCCATTCGGTCTGACCTGTTTCCACGACGGTGTTTGGCAGACGCAAGTCCGCCTAACATCGTAATAATGCCCATAGTCTTCCTTTCAGGCAACTTGGTGTTTGCTCAAGCTACTACCTTCTTTTCGAATGAATGGAAGTTATTGATGGTGGGTCAACAGACTTGACCGTAAGATTAAAAAAAATGAAATCTGGTAAAAACAGTGTTAGCGTACACAATATTTAGGAACCTTAACAAATTGCATGCCACATAGTATCAAGAAAATTATTTCCTGCAACAACCAAAGCAATTGGAAGACTAACACAGATTACAGTAACTTCGGGATGCATTCTTATTATTTGCAGGGGTACATCGGAAGAGACCTTGGTACTGGGTTTTCTGGAACCAATCTATGTAAGTTGTGGACTGATCTCTGTGTAATGTTTTCCTATTTGTTTGTAGAACGTTTTTCTTCAAGAATTGTCTGTACAGTTCATCTGCACTGGGAAAATGAAGGAAAATGCACCAGGGCTCTAATAAAGTGATATTTTTTCTGCCGTATCTGTGAGGATTACTTTATAGTTTTGGCAACAAGTTCTCAGCATGCCCGGAGAGCTAGAAACCCACAGTGCAAATCATGTTTATAGCAGATTGTCACCACTGAACATTGGCTGAGTGGTACTGCAGCTGTACTAAGCCTCACGTTGCTGTCTTGATTTTGTTGATGACCCTGGTCATGGTGTAGTATATTTATTATACCATTATAAGTGTGCACCCAGGAGCACGCGTATGTAACTGGATATTTGGCTCTAGTCTTCCCTTGCGCTCCTCCTCTTTTTTTACAATGTACATGTCGCCTCATGTCACACCATGACCTCGCTCTGAAACAGAAGGTCACATTGTGTGGCCCCACGAAGGAGCCCTCCTATTTAACTCCTCATTACAAACCAGGGCACCCTGGAAGCTACAACACAGTGACTGTTTGAACTGACTTCTACTGCATTTGGATGAAGTTCCAAAGGATTGCAGGGAGGATTATAGTGTTGTATCTTGAAGACTATATTACTGGTTAGTGTTGATAGCACTGTCTGAGACAGAGGGTGTCTGCTCGGTGCTGAGTCTTACTATTGACATCTTTCATCCTGTAAATATTTTAGTTTTTCCTTTCATCTCCTTTCATTGCATGTAAACCTTCCTGTTGGGCTTGGTCCTCTCTGCACAGTCACTACCAAATGTTTTATCTTCATACCTCCTGTTTTCTGATATCTGTTTCTCTTGGCATTATGACTCTGTCAATCAATCAAGGACTTCTAAAGCTCTGCATTACACCTGTGAGTATCTCGAGGCTCTTGAATTGGTAACTGCTTCGCCGTGTTTATTCATTTGAACTGCCAGATCTTGACTCCTTTCCTAAATTGCTGAAGCGATGAGGCAGTCCTGAGGTGCAGGGGAAGGTCACTCCAAAGTTTTGCCAAACAGTTGTGCGAAGGAGCGTCCCCCCGCTGTTATCTCAGCGGAACTGGGGGGGTGTTAGAAATGGGGGTCTCTAGTTGGCATTGGTTTGCACCTTTGTCCAAGTAGGGACCCTTGCTTCTAGTCAGGGTAAGAGAGTTATGCCCTTAGACAATCCCTGCTCACCTCCTTGGTAGCTTGGCAGAAGCAGGCAGGTCTTATCTCAGAGGCAGTGTGTGAAGCATTTATGTACAAATATAGTAACACAGTCAAAACACTACAATATAGACACCACAACAAATTAGAAAATAGAAAATCTTTATCTAAACCAAACAAGACCAAGATGACAAAAATCCACCATATATATGTCAAGATATCATCAAAAATAGGTTATTCACAAAAATAATGCTTGTTGCAACAAAATGCTCCACCTGGGGCGAGTGCGACATCAGGAGAAATCCCAAAGTATGGTGCCGACTGCGAGGTGTGCAGCATCGGGCTTGGAGTCACATGGACCTCAAAGAATATTACTATGACAAACGATGAAAACAAAGATGGTGCACAGCGTTGGGGAATTGATTCAGTGGTGGCGCCGGGTGGTATCGGTTCCCTGCAACTCCAGGGGAGGTGAAGCATTGGTTTCTTATGAATACAGGGGAGGTGAGGCATTGGTTCCTTACTGCAATGCAGGGGAGGTGGGCCGTTGGTTCCTTACTGTTGTTGGGGAAGTGATGTCGAGGAGGCGGCGAGGCGGCAGTTCCTTATAAAGGATCTGTGTCAATGGATTCGAGAGGTCACCCATGTCAGGTATCGGCTCTGTGATGATGAACCACCAGCATCAGTGATGTTGGGGCTGCGGTGTGAATCGAGGCAGTGCATTGTGAATGTCACAAGCGGTACCTTCGGCTCCTGTGCAGGCAGCAGCCTCGGTGACGCCATCAGAGTCGATATGGTGCGGCATCAGTCACGGTGGTGAGTCTTGCACTTCACGAGCCATGCCCACGGCTTCACTGCAAGTCACAGCGGCGCTCGCTGGCATCAGTGTTGCTTCTTTCCCCCAGTGCAGCTGAAACTGCTGTTTCAGGTGCAGGACGACAGAGGAAACAATGGGGCAGATTTATGTTCCCTGGCGCATCCCTGCAAATCAGCATGAATGCGCCAGGGAAGATGCGTCACGCAAGTTTGCCCTTGCGCCACCGCAGATGCGCCGCATTTACAATGCGGTGCATCGTGGTGCAAGGACAAGCAGATGCGTGACGTATCTGCTGCCGTAAGGTTGGTGCAGTGCTGAAGTTGTGTCGCAAGCGCGACGCAACTTCAGCACTGTTCCAATCTACCCCATACCTAACATGGTGCGTCAAGCCTTACGTCTGCTTCAAGCAGGCGCAGGGTTTTGACGCATCAGCGTTGGGAAAGTGACTCAGTGAAATCTTATAGATTTCACTGAGTCACTTTTCAGGGGCATTCCTGCGACGGAACGCCCCCCCCTGCGTGGAAACGCCCACATGAAACCTGACGCAGGTTTCATGTGGCACAGGGCTTTACACCGTGACGCATCTCCATAGATGCGTCACGATGTAAATAGGGCGCAACGTGGCGCAGGGTTTACGCCGCCGCTGCGTCACAAAAGTGACGCAACGGCGGCGTAAAAGTGACGCAACTGCAACATAGATCTGCCCCAATGTCTTTGTGTCCCTAAGACTTCAGAACGGGAGGCAAGCTCTGCACCAAGCCCTTGGAGAGCTTCTTCAAGTAGGAGACACATCACAGCTCAGTCTTAGTCCTCTCCTTGGTGGAAGCAGCCACTGCAGGCCAACCCAGCAAAGCATCCATACAGAAATGTGGCAGTACTCCTCCTTACAGCTTCTTCAGCTCTTCTTCTTGGCAGAGGTTCCTCTTGACTCCAGAGGTTTTCTAAAATCCTAGGGTCACAGCCCAAATATTTACACAACATTTTCTCTTTGTGGCAAGGATCTCTGAGCCCAGTCTAAACCTTTTCTGGCTCAGCTTCACTACAGGAGATGGAGACAGCATTGTGCAGAGGAGACACTGCCTATTCAGGTGCTTGTAAAAACACCTCCCACCATCTAAATGCAGACCAGGCCTTTTCAGCCCAACTATGAGTCGCCCAGGAAGGCAGGACACACCTCAACTCTCAATTGTGGCTGTCTACAGTGAATGCACAACCCAGCCCCATCACTCCAAAACCAGACAGTCAATACACAAACCAGCATAGGCACACAGAATGGTTAGGCAAGAAAATTCCCACTTTCTAAAAGTGGTATTTTCAAACACATAAAATTAAATCATCTTTACTAAAAGAATTATTTTTAAATCATGAGTTCAGGCATACTAAACTCCACTTTTCTAACAGCTCCGCTTGGCCAGCTACAATTGTAAAAGTGTTTGCAAATCAGTCTTCAAGTTAACCTATGGGAGAGATAGCCTTTCAACAGTGATATTTAAATGCACAGTATTTCACTATCAGGAAATGTTACACACACCAGCACATGTCCTACCTTTCACATACTCTGCACCCTGCCGATGGGGGTAACTTATGCCTACCTGAGGGGTGTCTTACATGTAAGAAAAGGGTAAGTTATGGCCTGACAAGTAGGTGCACTTACCAGGTTGACATAGCAGTTGAAAACTGTGTGCAGACACTACAGTGGCAGGTCTGAGACACCTTTGAAAATCTACTTGTGTGCGTGGCACAATCAGATTTGCAGGCCCACTAGTAGAATTAGATTTACAGGCCCTGGGCACACCTGTGCACCGTACTAGGGACTTAGTAGTAAATCAAATAAGCCCATTATGGAAACACCAATCTACAAACACGATTTACATGGAAAGCACATGCACTTTAGCACTGAGTAGCAGTAGTAAAGTGCCCAGAGTCCTAAAACTGATAAAAACAATGTCAAAAACAGGAGGACAAAAATCAAAAAGTCTGTGGGTGAAACCACTGAAAATGCCAAGTCTATCAAGAGGTGTCTGCAACTGCAAGGAAGAGGGAGGCAAATTGTAGGTGTCTGTATGGTTGGTGAAAGGTCATGCATTTGTTGATGTATTCTGGTCCTTCATTGTGCAGTGCTTTTTATGGGTGGGTCAGCATCTTGAAATGGCATCTCATCTTGATCATGAGCAGTGTTGCTTCTTGAGGTGGGGTGTGATGTGGGTCTGTCTGGGGAGGTCATGTCCATCATCACCTTGTGTTTCCCTTGGTCACCCTAAGTTCACAGGATATGCCCACACATGGGTCCCTTGCACATTTTGCCACTGGATACAAGCTAGCCTAATGAGGGAAGTTACCCTGAAACCGGTCCCAGGATGCTTGCTTCCGGTCCAGGGAAGACCTGGCTTGGCTATTTCGGGCTGGACTGTTCCCATGAGGCACAGGCTCAAGATAGATTTGCATATGGCTGGATCTAAAATGTGTTGGCGAAGTGAGCTAAAGAACGATGATGGATGCAACCCAGATCTGCGACTGGGGGTAAGTGTTTGAAAGGTATCAGCAGTGCTTTTTATGGGTGGGTCAGCATCTTGAAATGGCATCTCATCTTGATCAGGAGCAGTGTTGCTTCTTGAGGTGGGGTGTGATGTGGGTCTGTCTGGGGAGGTCATGTCCATCATCTCCTTGTGTTTGCTTTGGTCGCCCTAAGTTGGCAGGGTATGCCCACACGTGGGTCCCTTGCTCACATTGCCACTGGATTCAAGGTAGCTTGACTGATGAGGGATGTTACCCTGGCACCGGTCCCAGGATGCTTGTTTCGAGTCCAGGGATGACCTGGCTTGGCAGTTTGGCTGGACTGTTCCCATGAGGCACAGGGTCAAGACTGATTTGCACATAGCTGTGTCTGAACTGGGGTGGCGTAGTGAGCTAAAGAACGATGATGGATTCAACCCAGATCTGTGACTGGGGTTAAGTGCTTGAAACGTTTCAATGCTCTGTGCATCATCTCCTTGTGGTTGCTTTGGTTGCCCTAAATTGGCAAGGTATGCCCAGATGTGGGTCCCTTGCTCACTTTGCCACTGAATACAAGCTAGCCTGGTTGATGAGGGGTTTTATCCTGAAACAGGTCTTAAGATGCTTGTTTCTGGTCCAGTGAAGACCTGGCTTGGCAGTGCGGGCTGGGCTGTTCCCATGAGACACAGAGTCAAGACTGATTTGCATATAGCTGGGTCTGAACTGGGGGGGCAGAGTGAGCTAAAGGATGATGATGGATTCAACTCAGATCTGTGACTGGGATGAGCGTTTGAAAGGTTTCAGCGCTCTGTCCATCATCTCCTTGTGGTTGCTTTGGTTTCCCTAAATTGGCATGGTATGCCCAGATGTGGGTCCCTTGCTCACTTTGCCACTGAATACAAGCTAGCCTGGCTGATGAGGGGTGTTGTGTTTTCTTTGTCATTTGTGGGGCAGGCCTTCAGGCCCAGGAGACAGTTTTGGGCAGTGGCAAATCATTCCCTGCCCATAGCTTGCAATATGTCAGACACAATTGAGCCCCAGCAAGGTCATAAGGGTCTGCAGGTACAGTATATGTGAACTACATCTGCTGTGTCCACCCCACACCTGCAGATGTGGTGGAGCAGTTGGGGGTCAGGTAGGCCATGTTGTATTTATTTAAATCAGGGGATTTGCTGGGATATTCTAGCCCCTTGAGCCAATCCGAGTCATGCAATGGTTGTCTGAAAGAGTCTTCCCATATGCACCAAAGTTGAGCCAGTGCTGCTAATAGAGAATTTGCAAAGGTTCAATATTTCCATGCATTGCCGCAGTGTTGCCTGAAGACCTCATATGTCAGGACTTCCCCCCATTGTAAGCCATAGAGGTCAGAGAGCCCTTGGAGGTCAGCAACACTTCCTTCATGAAAAAGTCACCAAGTCTTGTGACATGGGCCTCCGCCCACAATTCCCCACATCGGCAAACCATACCCTTCTCCCCCAGGGGTAGACCCCATAGCGAAATCGGCAGGTTGTAGTATTGTATGGAGTTGACTCTTGGAAAGCTCCTTCACAAGAACTCATGAGCCATGTGAAGGAGGGGGTGGGAAGGGGGTCGCTCGTCTGGCATCCCGGGAGGAACAGAGATAGTAGAAGACCGTGTGATGTACCGTGAGCCAGTGTGCCACCCATTGAAGTTGGGTGGCAAGATGGTAGTGGGCGAAATTTGCAGCTCCCATGCTTCCTCCAGAGAGTTGCAATTGCAATGTGCACAGTGCCACTCTCTTTTGTCACAGGACCCATATCAAATCTATAAGCGTTGAGTCTAGGAGTTGGAGGGTGCTCCCCGGTGGGGAACAACATTTACAACGCAACTTTTACAACGCACTACACTTACAACGCATTTTTTACAACGCAACATCCATTACAACGCATTCCATTACATAGCATGACACTACAACGCATTTTTAAAAACTACCTTTACAACGCATTCCATTACATCGCATACTACCTTTACAACGCATACCATTACAACGCATAATATTACACTAAACTATCCAACACTTACCCTACTGTTGCACCCCCTGGAGTTAGAATAGTAATTTTTACCCCTATACTATCCAACACTTACCCTACTGTTGCACCCCCTAGAGTTAGAATAGTAATTTTACCCCTATACTATTCAACACTTTCCCTACTGTTGCACCCCCTGGAGTTAGAATAGTAATTTTTACCCCTATACTATCCAACACTTACCCTACTGTTGCACCCCCTGGAGTTAGAATAGTAATTTTTACCCCTATACTATCCAACACTTACCCTACTGTTGCACCCCCTGGAGTTAGAATAGTAATTTTTACCCCTATACTATCCAACACTTTCCCTACTGTTGCACCCCCTGGAGTTAGAATAGTAATTTTTACCCCTATACTATCCAACACTTACCCTACTGTTGCACCCCCTGGAGTTAGAATAGCAATTTTTACCCCTATACTATCCAACACTTACCCTACTGTTGCACCCCCTGGAGTTATAAAAGTAATTTTTACCCCTATACTACCTAATACTTACCTTAAATGCAATTTAATATTATGCGTTGTAATGGTATGCGTTGTAAAGGTAGTATGCGATGTAATGGAATGCGTTGTAAAGGTAGTTTTTAAAAATGCGTTGTAGGGTCATGCTATGTAATGGAATGCGTTGTAATGGATGTTGCGTGGTAAAAAATGCGTTGTAAGTGCATGCGTTGTAAAAGTGTGCGTTGTAACGACATACATCCTCCCCGGTATCATCACTGGCAGGTTAGTAAAATAGTTGGCGTAGCATCCCCGTTTTGGAGAGGAGAGGTCACACAACCGCTACAGAAAGGAGGAGTGTTGTCTAGAATTAAATCTGGGAGCGCTGGGATCCCGGTGTCTGGTTCAAGGAGAGGCCAGTCAGGTCTCCATAAACATCCCAGGGTAGAGAATCATGTTGTCTGTGTAAAGCGGGATAATGTGGGTCTGGGCATCCTGAGGGATGCCCCAGTTATTGCCTCTAGCTCACAACTATGCCACTAGCGGTTCCAATGCAAGCACAAACAGGGGAGTGGACATTGGACAGCCCTGGTGAGTGTCTCTGTGGATGCAGTGAGAGTCTGAGATGAGGCTGTCTGTCTTTGTCCTGACAGTGGGGTTGGAATATAGAAGATGGATCCAACCCAGCATCTTTGGGCTGAATCTGAAGATCTGAAGGGACCAGAACATTTACTCGAAATTCAATGGATCCAAGGCCTATTCCAGGTTGAAGGACACACACCACCCGATGCTGCACCACAGTGGCACATTCTGAGGTGTTAAGACAGGATATGAAACCATTCTGGTCGGTCAGCATGGACTAGGTTAGGGAGGCGGGGGAGAATACGGTTCTCTGTAATCTTTCTAAGGATTTTGTAGTCTGACGACAGGAAGGATATTGGCCTTTACGAAGATGGAACTGTGAGGTCTCAACCTGGTTTCGGGATCAGCACCACTTGGGCATCTTGCAGGGATTGGGGAAGGGAGCCTAATCCTCTTGATGATTGAAACAGTTGTAGAAGGCGTGGTGTCAAAGCGGGCTCATAAGCTGTGACTATTCGAGGCTAAGCCATCGGGCCTGGTCGACCGACCTCTGGAAGAGCTATAATTTCCTGCTCTCTAAAGGGGCCTTCTAGGATAGCTTGGGCCTATAGGTATCTGGAACAAGGGAATTTCTGCGTACTAGGGAGTCGTAATGTTGGGCCAGAGGTATAGTGGCCTCTGATCTATAAAGCAAGGAGTAGGTGGTTCGAAAGACCACATTGATGCCACACTGGGTGCTATGAATTGTGCCCAGTTGGTTGTGCGGATGGGGGTTCCCACTAAGTGGGATTCAACCATCCAAACCAGAAGTCTGCTTAGTTGGTCCACCTCCACATGGAAGTGTGCTATATGGGCCGTCCAATCTAGACAGCGAAGGTGCTCCAGTAAGTGTATGTAAATGTTTTTCCCTCATTCTCAGTAGGTCATATTCGCACGCTGGGTCTTCCAACACTTTTTGTTTGTAGAAGCCCAAACCCCCTCCATCTCATTCAATTGGGTTTTGATTGCCAATGTGTCAAGGAGGTAGGCCACACCTGCAGTGTTGTAGTCTTTCTCCCTCTTTCGGTCTTGGTGGGTTTCTTGAGTTGAGAATAAAGTTTGGATCATTTGGCTGCGGATCCCATGCCTTTGATATTCCATGTCAGGAGCCTGTAAGTTGCAGTTGCATTCCAAGGCATTGCATTATGATGAGAAGTGTTTGCTCCCTTGCAAGGGGGCCAAAGTGGTAATTCTGTCTCCCACTGTGGTGGTAAATGCATAGAGGCTGTGGGAGTTTCTAAATAACAAATAGTAGAAATTAAGCTGACCTGAAGAGACTGAGGCCAACTGGTCGACAGTCCAAACTGTGCTACATAACTGGAGACTAGAAAGAACATGTTGGCCATTGTTGGGTATGGGTGGGGGGAAAACCTAAATTTGAGGGCAACTTGGGCAAACTGTCAGAGTGGGAGGAGGACAAAAGTGCCTACCCAGGGGTATGTCATGCACTGGAGATATTGTTTCTCTTATCATGGAAGAATGTAGGTAGGAGCATGTGAATCAGGTTTAGGCTCCCTGCAGGGCCAACTGCTGCCTGTGGTGTGATGTGCAGTTCTCCAGTTGTGAGGACTGTAATCCAGAGTATGATTGGGAGTTCGGAGTGTCCCCATCGTCTGAGTAGATAGGGTACACCAGAGGGCCTCTTCAGATCTCAGGGAAGCCCTCGATCCCTCCATCCCTCAGATGCTTGATCCAAAGTAGGGGCCATTGTTATTTGATGTTCATTAAGAAGGCGATTGAGTCGGGTGAGCCAGTGGGCCTGGTTGACTATTGTGGAGTCCTAACCAGGTCCATACCTCCAAAGGGCTTTCAAAGAAGTCGGTATGGTTGTCTTCTACTACTCTGAGACATGAGGGAAAGAGGAGGGCACACTCAAAGTCAAGGTCTCTTAATTGTTTCTTGACCTCCTGGCAAGATGCTCTAGACGTTTGAACTGCCAGGGTAAAGTTCAGGAAGAGGATTACTCTGGAGCAATCAACTGAGATGGGTTCTGATGTTCTGACCTAGCAAAGAAAGTACTCACGGTCCTGGTAGTTTAGCATTGTGGCCACCAATGGGTCAGACACTGCACCTGGAGGGGGCCACCAGGCTGGTACTCTGCCTGCACGTCCACCGCATAAATCTGCTAAATGCTAGTTGGGTCCACCAGGCCCAAAACCTGGACTCAATGTAAGTGGTGTTGTTCATTTCCTTCCCACCTTCAGGGAGTCCCATCATTCACATATTGTTGTGGTGGGCTCTGCCCTCTGCATCCTTGGCTTAGTGTTGCACTCAGTCCACCAGGACCTGGGCTGTGTGATCCTCCAATTTAGGGGTAATATCTTGCAGCGTGGGGGTGTGATGGTGTACTCTGTCTCAAAGTATTCGCTGGTCTTCACTGAGGATGTCCAGGTCTAGAGCCCATATGTTGATTTTGAGTTCTAAGGTGGAATGTGACTTGTGGATCTCCACAAGTATCAGGTCGAGTTTGTCAGACATGTAGCCTGTGACAGTCACCGCTGATGAGGGGTAAGAAAAGTCAAGGGGTCAGCCTTTCAGTGCAATATTTGCCTCCATAGCTATGCGGTGGGGTGTCGCTGCACCTGAGGGTTTAGTGCTTCCCCTGTTTGAGCTTAGACGGGAGGCCCATGACAAGGGCGGCGGGTCCCAGTGATACAGATGCAGTGATGCCTCAGTGAGGCCCGCCAAGCACCCAGCGGCAGGGCCGGCATGAGCAGCCTCAGGTACGGTCATGGTCTGGTCAGACCACACACCCCCCCAGGTATGTAGAACCCCCAGAGGAGCAAGCAGAGCATGCTGCTCATTTGTGAACACAGAGTCTCTCAGTGGCTCCGCCCACACTTGCTGGGTATCAATGTGGCCTCTTCACCACAACCATTGGTTGTCAGGGTCTGCGGCACCACTCAGGGGCCTCATGCACCCCTCTGGAGGTATTAGCAGGGAAAATGAAATACTAGAATTTGTAAAGTGCACAGCTACCTCTGGAGCGGTGTCTCTGGGGGCCGTTGGAAAGATTAAGCGAGCTATTTCCCAGAGTCACAAGGTGCTGGGCTAACCTGCTGCCGGGGATCGAACCATGAGCCCCTGTGTTTCGGAGTCAGCCGCCCTGGCCGCAGCACCACACCTCTTCCCTAGAGGGAGGGGCCCCAAACATTGTACGGGGTGTCCATCACAGTTTTGTGGTGTTGCTGGGCTCTAAGGGTTCATGAGGAATTGGAGATAGTGGTGAACAAGACCGCCAGCTCTGTCCCCGCAGGCCCAGGATGTTAGGACTCTGGAGTTCGAATGCACACCTCAAGTGCAGAGTTCAGAGCAGTTGGGGCCCCCGGCAGAGTGTATGCTTCAGATCATTTGAAGGGCATATCACCACGACCCAATCAGTATGACATCAGCATTGCTATTTAGACCACAACCAGGGCCATTTCTCCAAAGGATTATGGTTGTTGCTTAACCCCTTGCGTGCTCATGACGGAACCACTCCGTCATGAGCCACGGGCGCCGTGTGCTCATGATGGAGTGGTTCCGTCATGCTGCGGCCGCTGCGGCTGCTCCGCCCACGCGGCGCTGATTCCCCGCCTGTGCGGGCGAATAATGCGAGCGGGTGGAGTCGTGACGGAACCACTCCGTCATGAGCACAGCGCGCCCGTGGCTCATGACGGAGTGGTTCCGTAACGAGCATGGTGGCGCCGCGCTGACCCCGAACCCCCCCAGTGCCGCGGCGGAATTCGTGCCGCGGCAAAGGGGTTAAGTAGGGTTTGCACCCCCATCAACCCCCTAAAAATATTTTACCCTCCCCCTATTAAATAAAACGCTAGATGTTAATAAAGTAATGCTTTGTATTTAGTTAGGGTAAATGAGTTGTTTATCTCTGAGTAATGTTCTTAAATTCATGTAGTAAAATGAGTCTGTTGAAAAATAAATTCACCATTTCTTTGTGCATGAAGTAGGAAGGGGTGTCCACCAGGGCAGCAATAAAGAGCTAATTCACCTCTCTTATCTGTGTGAATGAGTTTATAGGGACATATGTAACAATCAGCCAAAGTGATTCATTTTCAAAAGGTGATGGTCTTTCTTTTAGAAAGTGGGTTGATCACATTTTGATTGGAGCGGCACGGAGCTTACCATTGACACCCAATAGTTCCATTGCACCTAATCTTAGTATATATAGGCTCTAAAGAAAGTTGCTCACTTGCTGCAATCTACAATTTCCTATTGGCTCGGACAGTAGAGACGCCCACTGATTTCAAAGGCATCATCTTCATGATTGTACAGTCCAGGATTTTATATTTGCATGAACTTTATTTCCCAAATAAGTGCCGTTCTTAACGAGAGCATACAGCATGCACAGGTGTGTACACAGAAAATAAAATGTACTACAGACAGATTGCTCCATGCAGTTGTCACATTAATCCTTATCCTATAGAAAAATCTAATTCAAAATAGCGCGTGCTCTGTAGTAAAACGTACTTTGAGTAGAGGCTATAAAGCACAGATTTCATAACGTGACATTTATTTATGTTTAGTTTATTGTGCTTCCTTCTTCATCCCAATCTCTAGAAGGATCTTGTTCTATGCAGGTCCTTTCCCCTGCTTATGATAGGCTTTTTCTGCGAAGGATAAGAATAAGGTACTAAAGCGATAAGATGTGACCCTCTTTTTATTGAATCAAAGTTTATTAATGCGCCAAAAATAAAAAACAAATCGGCATCAAATTCCACAATGGGATGCGTCCCGATCCAGGATGAATACTTTGAAAAAAAACTTTTTTTTGGTGTCTATTGCTATGACTTGAATAAAAAGAAATTTAGCAAAAGTTGGATTTAAAAGAAAATAGCCATGACCAACACAAGTTGCTAGTAACATACATTTTAATACAGCACATGACGTCACTAACCATTTCCGACATTATCTAAGTTATTATGCTTCAGTGATATACTTGATAACTGTGTTTAAGGAAAGAGAATGTCATTTGAAGTAACCATTCTATCCATGACTGCTCACTCCTAACGATACTACAGTTTTTCATTTACTCATAAAAAGAGTAGTTAGGAACATCATCAAATAAATACGGGTAGGCGTAACTAGCGCAAATCTCCCTATTGTAGGGGCATATTATCAAACCAGGCAATAAAATTATCGACGCTTTAGCGGCAGAAAACTGCAGCTAAAACGGCGATAATGGGCTTGATAATATGCTCTATGGAATTCCAATAGAAGCTCAGGTTAGACGTCCTTCACATCTAACATGGGCTTCAATTGGAATTCCATAGAGCATATTATCAAGCCCATTATCGTCGTTTTAGAGGCAGTTTTCTGCCACTAAAGCGGCGATAATTTTATCGCCTGGCTTGATAATATGCCCCGTAATTACCACAAAATGATTCGTTATTATGGGGCATATTATCAAGGTCCGGCGTTAAAATTATCGCCGCTTTATCGGCAGAAAACTGCTGCTAAAGCGGCGATAATGGGCTTGATAATATGCCGCAGAGAATTCTAATAGAAGCCCATGTTGACATCAGAACATGGGCTTCTATGGGAATTCTCAAGGGTATATTATCAATCACCTTATTGCCACTTTAGCGGCAGTTTTCTGCCGATAAAGCGGCAATAATTTTAACGCCGGACCTTGATAATATGCCCCCAAGTATTACTAGCTAAGAATCTTAATCCAGCATTTATAGCTACTGTTTTAGTGCAAAATGCACCCTTGTGTTCAAAATGGGGCAGAGGATGCCTTTTGTGCTAAGAAAATAGCAGTAAAAGCTGCAGGACATGAACAGCAGTTGCCAGGAGCTGCTTGTTCTCTGTGAGCTCATTGTTCCTGTGCTCCTGAGGTAGGATTTTTTTTCCCCAAACTGATGCTTAATTCCTCAAGCCGGTGTATTAGCATCATTTTTTGTAATTGACTGCTGACTTTGGAGCTGGGAAACCAAGGTTCGAGCCTGGGGTCAACTCCACATCCTGTGATTCTGGGCAAATCACTTAGGGGCATATTATCAAGCCCGGCGTTAAAATTATCGCCACTTTAGCGGCAGAAAACTGCCGCTAAATAGGCGATAATGGGATTGATAATATGCCGCAGAGAATTCGCATAGAAGCCCATGTTGACACCAGAACATGGGCTTCTATGGGAATTCTCTGCGGCATATTATCAAGCCCATTAACGCCACTTTAGCTGCAGTTTTCTGCCGCTAAAGCGGCGATAATTGTAACGCCGTTGCTTGATAATATGCCCCCAAATCTCCCTGTGCCTACAAAAAAAAATGAAGGTGTCTTTGTGTAACGTAACTGGTGCTCATGTAAAGCACTCTGATACCTTCGGGTTGAGTTCCCGCTATATAAATCTGCAACAAAAAAAAACGCATAACTACTGAAATTACCCAGATAACTCTGGGGAAATAAAAGTTTCGCCCAAGCCTACACATAAGGTGAAGGGAACATAGATAAGAAAGCCATCAAATTATGAGCAAGGGATTGACTCAGTGCACACTCTACAGATAATATACTTTACACAATGAGTAATCGATTGAAAGCACAGATTATAGGCGGGAGGAACTGAATGCAGTGTAAAAACTTAAGACTGATTCAGTATTTGGCCTGAATATCATCTTAAGAAGTTTGATGATACATATTCCACCCTTCCTGTCAAGTTAAATTGCTCAGTCAAAGAGCATGGAAGGACTTAGGGCCAGATGTACGACTCTTTTTTGCAGCCGCAAACGGGGAAGCCTCCCATTTGCGAATGCAAAAAAGGGTAATGGCATGTACAAATGTCACAGATTTGCAAAAAAACCTTTGAGACTCCCGCTATTAGGAAGGGGCGTCCTTTCCTAATAGCGAGTCACCATGCCATGTACAATTGTTTTGTGACCACCTTTGAGGCCAAAAAACACTCACAGTTTACCACCTACTTCAAGTAGGTATTAAACCACTCGCAAACAGGAAGGGGTCCTAAGGGGACCCCTTCCCTTATGTGAGTATGTGAGGAAATATTTTTTAAGAGCAGGCAGTGGTCCCCCCTCCTTAAAAAAATGAAACTAAAAAGTTTCATTTTTCTTTTTTAAATGCATCACGTTTTCCTTTAAGGAAAACAGGCTGCATTGAACAAAAATGCTTTATTTAAAAAGCAGTCCCCGACATGGTGGTCTGCTGACCCCAGCAGGCCACCATCCCTGGGAGTGCTAGCCATTCCAAATTGGGTTGCAAATAGAGACTGCCTCATGAATATTAATGAGGCATGCAATTTACGACCCAATTGGGAATCACAAACAGTGTCTTAGAGACTGTTGTGCATCCCAATTTGCGAGTCGCAAATTCCGAGTCGCAAGGATTGGTGGATGGTACATCTGGCCCTTAGAGAATGGGCAATGAGCAGCAGACAATACCAGAGAGGAGAGTGACGTCTGCCTTGAACAGACTGCTTTGGAAGCAACAGCTATGATGACCAGAGAGTAATCCATTTCCGGCTTCATCAGTAACACAGTTACAAGCACATCTGAATAAAAAACAAATGAATACAGCAAACATTTGCTAAAACTCATTTTGGGAGCCCACATGTTTGCCACGGCAAATCTCCTTTTAATTTGAAGCTAGCCTGCCCATGACTTGGCATCAAAATGTAATTTAATCAACTCTCTCATGCGAGTGTTCCCGAAACGTAAAAATCCATAAGTGCAAGGCTACTAAACATTTGAATTTAACAGCTTTTGAAAAACAATTGATAAGCCAACCAGCTTAGGCTCACAGTATTTTTATCTGCTCCAGTGAAACACCATGAACTCACATAAACACTTTCTCAGACACAGTTAATATAAAAAGAGTCTCACACTGAGACTGTGGGGCATATTATCAAGAAACGGTGTTAAAATTATCGCCGCTTAAAACTGCGGCTAAAGCGGCGATAGTGTGCTTGATAATATGCCCTTGAGAATTCCCATTGAAGCCCATGTTCTGGTGTGAACATGGGCTTCTATGGGAATTCTCTGCGGCATATTATCAAGCCCATTATCGCCGCTTTAGCGGCAGTTTCCTGCCGCTAAAGTGGCGATAACGTTAACGCCGTGCTTGACAATATGGCCCTCGTTTGGCTGTTTAACATCTGGAGTTACACGTCAGCTTCCCATCCCATTAGTGACTATTTTAGCGTGTGTTTGTGAATAGAGTCAGTGCCGTTTATTTGTCTGAATTGTCTTTATTGCATTCTCTACATATCACGTCGATTGACACATTGAGTTATATTCTTTGCTGAATGGTTAATGTATTTCCGTGAATACAAACAAGTAGCTTGTTTTTAATCCAATGAGATGCATGAGTCAAAGATATATGATGTTATAACTTCAACTTCAACATTTGTTTATGTGAACATAGTACATTCTATAGAGAACTGTGCCACTTTAACCATGCATCCCTGGTACACTAAAATAAACTCATACTTTGTTCAGGTATCGACGAGTGAAACCCCATCCCTTCCTCCCCTTTAATTAAGCTCAACCAAACAAAGGTTTGAGTGATGAGAAGTGTGTGTGATGAACCTTTGGGGCATATTTTTTTTAAAATGTTGCGGACTCAGTGTCCAACACCTGTGTAGAGGTGCTGCATATTCATCCAAGTGCAGAGGTGGCCTCACCCTATTGGTTGTCTGTATCTTCGTGTGGAGTGATGCCTGTAGGTGGTCAGCATAGTCAGGTAGCCCGAGCATATATTCAAATGGATCATTTAATTCAGCTGAAAAATAGGGGGGCCCTCAGACATGGGAATTTGAAGCAGGTGTGCGCTATCTAACCTTATATTCCAGCAAACGTTTCCATCCCCATGTGAATATATGTCCTGTTATGAGAAAGTCGCTCGACTGCTAAAAGCTGCCATTTTAGTGGAACCAAAGAGCGATGTAAGAGGGGTTTCTCCTTTTACCAAGAGATGTGCTCATAGCATGTGCAAGGTTAATGCCCTTTTATGTTACATTATGCTCTCCGGCCCTTCTGGTCTGTCCCCAGCAGCCTTAGCCCTGGGTTTTTGGGGGATTGGGAAGCCCAGGGTCCCTAATGTATCCCTGGATCTCCTTCAGAATGTTTGTATGATAATGCATGACCACCAAATATGAAGAAAGGCTCCTCTCTCCTTGCCACAACACCAGCAATCTGTGGTTGCATTTGGAAAGATCCAGCTAGGCCTAATATACCATTAGTGGGTCATATACCATCAGTATATCATCTTGTACTAGGCATATGTTTGGTGGGGATGCCTGATACATCTTGGGAAAGTCTCTCCATGAGCACCACTAATCTCTTTTTCCAGGTCAGCCACCCTCTTCAGTAGGAAGGGCTTTTTCATTAACTCGTTCCTAGCTTGGAGTATTCTATAGGTGTTGGAGATCTGCCGCCTGGACACAGTATGATTATGGATTTGTTTTTATTTGGGTTCAGGGCACAAGTTGCTGCTGATGCTTTGGGTAGGTGCAGGTCCCAGTGTCCTAGTTGACAGCATTGAAAGCAGTTTCCTTTAGAGGTGGTAAAATCCATGTTGCACTGTTCAAAAGACTGATGTGGGCCTGACAACGAGATTCTTTATGGTGTTATTGTCTACCTCACCCAGTATGAGAAGGCCTCTCCCCTGAAAGCCAGCACAAAAGCAGTGTTGGGAATACTTGGCATAATCCTCTATGGGAAGGGTTTTAAGCCTAACCATACAACCGCCTGGTCCCACACTTCCAGCGCTGTCTATGGGAATGTATATATTGCACAGGTACTGTAGCCATGCTAGGTCCCACAGTTAGCACCTACCTCTGTTCAGTCCATAAGATGCCAGTTTTTCTCAAAGCTCTTGCACCGTCCACTCTTGGATGAAGCAGACATGTGCCACCATACAGAACCACAGTAAGGCAAAGCATTCCACACACTCCCTCCCCTTTGTTGTCATCAAGGTTTTCTTGGAGATTCGAGATAACCCTCCTCCTCAAATAAAGTTGATTACGCTATTCCATAGCGCCTTTAGGCCTGACGTGGGCATGCTTATCTGTGAAAACTGAAAGAGCTCTGGGGAGAATGTTCATTATGACAACAATGATGCATCCCAACCAGAAATGTATTGGGCACTCCAGAGTCTGATGTGTTCCATTTTGCCTCTTCTTCATGACTCCATAATGGTGAGGTTCAGTCTGAGGTAACAGATCGATTTTGCCATCCATCTGATGAGAAAGGCCCACTGCAGTTCAGGTGCTACTAGCGTTTGGAAAAATACTTTAAGAATAAATTACATTTTTGTTGAACTTAAACCCTTATACAGTTTTGAATTGCTCTAACAGTATCCCCATTATCAGAGGTGACCTCCCAGGGTCTATTGGCAACAGCAGAACGGTGACTGACAAAACAGAGACAACCTATGCTGTTCTACTCTGATCGTGATGCCCAGATATCTTCACAGGACCAAATATTGATTGCAAACAATTGGACCACAAGCGTGAAACATAAGGCAGAAGTAGTGAGCATCAAAGCCTCGTGCCCTTGTGAGAAGGGAAGTTAGTGGTTCTTATTCAGTTTACTCAAACCGAAGGCAGGTTAGCCATATATTCCCCAAGGATTGAGCTTTTCATCGACTTTCTAAATTTCAGGTTTTCTAAGGACTCGTCAATAATTTGCAAGCTAATATATTCTAAGGTATTTTCAGTGTCAAGGGCTAACATGATTGTTTTATTTTTACCGACTTTTTATTTTATGGTGGCTGATTTAATAAGGTAACGTACACTTTTGAGTAAATTTACTACTTTTCTGAATCCACAAACTCTGAGTATAAGTTACAACTAAGAAAAATCAAACAGTTGAAATTCCAGCACTACACATGGCCAACCACTCTGTAGAAAAATATTTTACATTTATTTAAATTCTTATTAAGGGATCTAAATATCCATTTAGGAATCTAAATTATTTCTTTAAAAGGCTTTAAAATGTCTTCTTAATTTGATCAAGAAAGTCAGTTAAGAAGGAAAGCAGTTCCTTAGCAAAGATTTAACAGATTTTTGGATACCGTCATTCCCAGAGGCTTTTGCATAAACCATATTCTTTTATATTTTTTAACATTTCTATTTATTGACAGTTAAGCAAAAGACAGCTACGCAGCATAATGGCAAACTGACATTTCGATAGATTGAAAAAAAATCATGACATTAGATATACCCGACAGAACCCCCGACCACCCACCCACCAGCCCACCAACTCAGTCAACATTTGTGAGGTACACAGAAGGACCTGACAGCCTCCCCACCAGATCCATTAGCCGGATTCTCAGAAACTGATATTTTAACTAAGAAAATATCTTTCTGTGGCCTTGTCGCTTGAGGCAAATGGATTAAACTTAAATATTGATCTTGGCTAGATCTGGGAACTAAATCGCAGGTGACCCCAATCTATCACAAAACAACTTGTTTTTGCAAGTGGTACATCTGCGTTTTTGGACTCGGGCTCGGCGGTCATCTAGGGAAACCTATCAAACCCAGAAAATCCTGAAAACTAGACATCCGAGGGAGTCCAGGGAGGTGTGGCTTGCAGGTATCCCTCAACATTTTATTACCCACAATCCGTTGCAAACCTTAAATTTAGCTACACAAAAATCAAGTTTTCCTCACATTTCTGTGTGGTAAAGTTGTGGAATCACCGAGCCTGCACAAATTTCCTACCATCCAAAGTTCCCCCAATAAAATTGCTACCTCACTTGTGTGCATGGGCCAAGTGGCCATGACAGGGAAGGGCCCAAAACGGATTGTGGAGGCCATTAATTGTCGACCATAAAAGT
The DNA here is from genome assembly GCF_964204655.1 of Triturus cristatus. NCBI lineage: Eukaryota > Metazoa > Chordata > Amphibia > Caudata > Salamandridae > Triturus > Triturus cristatus. Next base: position 225,997,644 of record NC_140584.1, read on the forward strand.
ACCTGGTTTTGGAAGGGGGTCTCCTGTGTTTTTGGTTCTGGGCTTAGCAGCCATGTAGGGAACCCTACCAAATCCACACATTTCTGAAAACTAGACACCAGGGGCAGACCAGGGAGGTGTGGCTTGCATGGATCCCCAACGTATTCTTCCCCAGAATCCCCTGTAAATCTCAAATTTAGTTAACAAAATCAATTTTGTTCACATTTCTGTGTGGGATCACCGTGCAGGCACACATTTTCTAAGAAGTCAGCCTTCCCCTTGGTCTGCCGAGTAAAATGATACCTCAAGGGCCTGCGACTGTGAAAGGCCAAAAACTTAGAGTTTGAGGATACAGCACTGCAAGCTATAAGCGCTATATTTTTGTATATATAGGTTTTTAGGTTGACTCTGCATTGGACACCCACACAAGTGATGTATGAATTTTAATGAGAGAACAAGAAGAACCCTGGGTGGTAGGAAATTGTTCTGGCATCGTGATCCCAGAGAGAATTGTAAGGAATACATGATTTTTTTAGCAACATTAGAGGTTTGCAGGGAATTTGGGTAAGAAAACGTTGGGGGATTCACGCAAGTCCCACCTTCCTGGACTCCCCCGGTTGTCTAGTTCTCAGAAATCTCTGGGTTTGGTAGGCTTCCCTACATGGACGCCAAGCCCAAGCTCAGAAACACAGGTGACTCCCTCACAAAATCAAGTATTTTTGTGAACGATAATTTTCAAGTTTCCACAGTACTTTTAGGGCTGTTTCCTGTCAAAGACACTAGGTCAACCTACACAAGTACCATTTTTATTGGGACACTTGGGTGAAATATGTGTGTGTGTAAGTTGCTCCCCACAGATGCCAGAATTTTCCATCACAGAAATGTGAGTAAAATGTGTTTTTTTACACAATTTATGGCTTGCAAGGGATTCTGGGTAACAGAACCTGGTGAGAGCAACACAAGTCACCCATCCTGGAATTCACCAGCTTTCTAGTTTAAAAAAATGTACAGGTTTGCTCGGCTCCACAGGTGCCTGCTGAGCTAGGGCCTAAAATCCACAGCTAGGGACATTGCAAAAAAAGGGTCAGATTGCTGTGGAAAAATGTGATGAGTCCACTATACCGTATCAGAAGACTTGGGGAAAATCAATATGGGTGGAAGTTTATGATGCCCTACAGATTCAAGAACTTTCCATCACAGAAATGTGAGGAAAATGTGTTTTTTTGACAAATGTTCAAGTTGCAAAGGACTTTGGGTAACATAACCTAGTGAGAGCCACACAAGTCTCCCCATCCTGGATTCCCCTGGGTGTCTAGTTTTAAAGAATGTACAGGTTTGCTATGTTTCTGTAGATGCCGGTTGAGATAGGGCCCAAAATTCACAGCTCGGCACTTTGCAATAGAAGGGTCAGTTTTCTGTGGAAAAATGTGAGATGTCCATGTTGCATTTTGGGCAGTTTTCTGTCACGGGAGCTAAGCCTACCCACATAAGGGAGATACAATTTTTATCAGACGATATGGGAGAATCGTGGGTGGGTAGAATTGTGTGGCTCCCTGCAGATTCCAGAACTTTCCGTCACAGAAATATGAGGAAAATTGTTTTTTTTTTACAAATTTTGAAGTTGCAAGGGATTCTGGGTAGCATAACCTGGTTAGAGTCACAAAAGTCACCCTTACTGGATTTCCCTTTGTGTATAGTTTTTAAAAATGTATGGGTTTGCTAGGTTTCTTTAGGTGACAGCTGAGCTAGGGCTCAGAATCCAGAGCTAGGCACTTTGCAAAAAAAGGGTCCGTTTTCTGTGGAAAAATGTGATGTCTCTACAATGTGTTTTGGGACATTTCTTGTTGCAGACCCTGGACCTACCCAAACAAGTTAGGTACCGTTTGTATCAAAAGACCTGGGAGAATGCTGGGTGGGTGGAAGTTTATGGCTCCTACAGTTGCCAGAACTTTCCATCACAGAAAGGTGAGCAAAATGTGTTTTTCTTGACAAATTTTGAGGTTAGTAAGGGCTTCTGGGTAACAGAACCTGGTGAGAGCAACACACGTCACACCATCCTGGATTCCCCTGGGTGTCTAGTGTTCATAAATGTACAGGTTTGCTAGGTTTCCCTAGGTGCTGGCTGAGCTAGGATTAAAAATCCACAGCTGGCACATTGAGAAAAAGGGTCAGTTTTCAGTTGAAAAATGTGATGTGTCCACGTTGTGTTTTTGGCCGTTTCCTGCAGTGACACTTGGACTACCCCACAAGTTAGGTACTATTTTTATTGAGAGACTTAGGAAAGCACTGAATAGTAGAACAAGTGTTATTACCAGTTGTTTTTCTATGAATTTCTGCCTTCCAAAAGTAAGACTGTGTAAAATAGAAGACATTTTGAAAGATGCCCTCTAATTCACATCCTATATGGCTACCCACAGATACAGAGATGTGCAAATAACCAGTGCTTCTAAACTTTATATCTTGTTCCCATTTTGTAAATACATAAGTGTTCTTGATACCTATTTTTTTATCTTTATATTTGCTATGTACCCAGTACACTTGAAAAACCATTGCAAGGTGCAGCTCAGTTATTGGCTCTTGGTACCTCAGGTTCTTGGAGAACATAAAAGCCCTATACATCCCTGAAACAAGAAGCGTCTTGCAGACGTAATGGTATATTGCTTTGAACAAGTAGTTAAAGGTGAAAATGTAGGCACAAATGGCTTTTTCTTAAAATTAATTTTAAGATATTTTTAATGTAACTGTTACTTTCTGTTAGACATGTGGGTCTCTAGTTGGCAGAGGAAGGTACCTTTGTCCAAATAGGGACCCCTGCTTCTAGTTAGGGTAAGGAGGATACACACTTTAGAAAACCCCTGCTTATCCCCTGGGTAGCTTGGCACAAGCAGACAGACTTATCCAAAAGGCAATATGTAAAGTATTTGGGCTCAAAACACACAGTAATACAGTGATAACACCACAAATGGACACCACACCAGTTTAGAAAAATAAAGTATCTTTATCTAAACTCAACAAGACAAAAACGACAAAAATCCAACATACATGTTATAAGAATATGACTTTAAAAAGGTTTCAAGCAACTGGGTCCATAAAAAACTATGGATGTGTGATTTCTCATAAAGTACCTGAAGATGAGAAATAATTCACAAGTCCAAACAGCCGCAGAGATAGGAAGTATTGAGAAACAAAGAGATGTGTCAGTTCTTGAGCTCTTAGGAAGGCGAAGCAACAGTTCTGCTACAGCAGTAGAAATGATGCGTCGAGTCTGGCCTATGGGGGGAAGTGAAGCATCAACTTCAAGGCTATTCTGGTCCACGTGAGATGCTTTGGGAAAACTTGCAGCTCAGGAATAATGCCTTGAAATCCGGGATGCGGCAGCTTTCAAAGTGGCAGCATCGATTGGTGCTCTTTCGGTTTCTTCAGCCGTGATCAGTTGAAGTGTTAGTTATTGCAGCCACGACAGGTGCTTCATCAGTTCTGTAGCGGCACGGCGATGCATGGAGATTCTTCTCGTACAGCGGTGCTGCGTCAGGAAAAACAGCTGCAGAGATGGGAAGAGTTTAGAAACAAAGAGATGCGTCAGTTCCTGAGACCTTGGAGAGGCGAAGCTACAGTTCTGCGACATGCAGTAGAAGTGACGTGTCAAATCCAGTCTATAGGGGGAAGTGAAGCATCAACTTAAAGACTATTCTGGTCCAAGGGAGATGCATTAAGAAAACTTGCAGCACAGGAACAATGCATGAAAATCCGTGATGTGTTGGCGATCGATGTGGTGGGCATCGAGCGGTGCAGTGTCGGTTTCTTCAGCCGTGATTCCTCGATACGTCGGTTCTTACAGCCACAACAGGTGCTGAATCAGTTCTGTAGCGGCAAGGCGATGCGTGGAGATTCTTCTCGTACAGCGGTGCTGCGTCAAAAAAAATGGCCACATAAAGAGCAATGCGTCTATTTCTTCAGTTCTTCTTATCTTCCTGGTCCCAACAGTAGGAGCAACCTCTTTAGGCCCATTACTGGAATAGAAAAACACACAAGATGATGTACGGAATGTTGCACATTGGCAAAACATTCACCCCCAGTCACAGATCTGGGTTTTATCCATCGCTATTTTGCTCACCACGCCACCCCAGTTCAGACATGGCCATATGCAAATCAGCTTTGACCCTGTGCCTCATGGGAACAGTCCAGCCCGAACTGCCAAGCCATGACTTCCCTGGACCGGAATCAAGCATCCTAGGACCGGTTTCAGGGTTTCACTCCTCTTCAGCCAGGATAGCTTGACTCCAGTGGCGGAGTGAGCACGGGACCCACGTCTGGGCATACCCTTCCCACATAGGGCGAACAGCAAAACACACAAGATAATGGACGGAATGTTGCACCTTGGCAAAACATTCACCCCCAGTCACAGATCTGGGTTTAATCCATCGTTATCTTGCTCACCACGCCACCCCAGTTCAGACATGGCCATATGCAAATCAGTCTTGACCCTGTGCCTCATGGGAACAGTCCAGCCCGAACTGCCAAGCCATGTCTTCCCTGGACCGGAATCAAGCATCCTAGGACCGGTTTTGGGGTTTCACCCCTCTTCAGCCAGGATAGCTTGACACCAGTGGTGTAGTGAGCACGGGACCCACGTCTGGGCATACCCTTCCCACATAGGGCAAACAGCAAAACACACAAGATGATGGACGGAATGTTGCACATTGGCAAAACATTGACCCCCAGTCACAGATGTGGGTTTAATCCATCGTTATTTTGCTCACCACGCCACCCCAGTTCAGACATGGCCATATGCAAATCAGTCTTGACCCTGTGCCTCATGGGAACAGTCCAGCCCGAACTGCCAAGCCATGTCTTCCCTGGACCGGAATCAAGCATCCTAGGACCGGTTTCGGGGTTTCACCCCTCTTTAGCCAGGATAGCTTGACTCCAGTGGCGTAGTGAGCACAGGACCCACGTCTGGGCCTACCCTTCCCATGTAGGGCGAACAGCAAAACACACAAGATTATGGACGGAATGTTGCACATTGGCAAAACATTCACCCCCAGTCACAGATCTGGGTTTAATCCATTACTGGAATAGACACATCCCGACAGGTCACAACTCTCAGTAGCAGATTTCAGGGGAACTGGGGGGTGAAGTCTTTGTGTCCAAGAGACTTCAGAACAGGAGGCCTGGACCGGAAAAAAGCATCCTGGGACTGGTTTCAGGGCATCACCCTTCATCAACCAGGCTAGCTTGAATCCAGTGGTGTAGTGAGCACAGGACCCATGTCTGGGCATACCCTTCCCACTTAGGGTGACATATGCAAAATAAACAATTGATGGACGGAATGCTGGATAATGCAAACATTCACCCCCAGTTACAAGGATCTGGATTTAAACCATCATTCTTTAGCTCACCACACCACTCCGGTCCCAGGATGCTTGTGTCCGTTCCAGGGAAGACCTGGCTTGGCAGTTCGGGCTGGACTGTTCCCATTAAGTGAAGGGTCAAGACTGATTTGCATATGGCTGGGTTCAAACTGGAATGGCATGGGGAGCAAACAAAAAACCGATGGATTTAGGTCCAGCTCTCTGTACTGGAGTGATTGTATGACATTGTTCTGCATTCTGTCCATCAATTGTTGTTTTTGCAGTTGTCACCCAGAGTGGGACGGGTATGCCCAGACATGGGTCCTGTGCTCTCCATGCCACTGGAGTCAAGCTATCCTGGCTGATGAGGGGTGAAACCTCAAAACCGGTCCTAGGATGCTTGTTTCCAGTCCATGGAGAACCTGCCTGGGAGTTTGGGCTGGACTGTTCCAATTGGGTACAGGGTCAAGATAAAATTGCATTTGGATGCATTCAAACTGGAATGGCATAGGGAGCAAAACAAATATGGATTCAGGCCCAGATCTCTGTTCTGGGGTGAATGTATGACATTGCTCTGCATTCTGTCCATCAATTGTTGTTTTTAATTTCTAAAAGTAGCATTTTCAGCACACAATTTAAAAAACATCTTTACTAAAAGATATGTTATTACATTTGGAGTTTAGAGACTCTAAGCTTTATTTTCCTATCTTGTCCCAATGGGAACTTACACTTGTAAGATGTTACAAAGTACCTCCCATTCTATCCTATGGGGCAGATAGCCTCCCAATAGTGAAAAATAAAAATTGGCAGCATTTCACTTTCAGGACATGTCACACACACCAGTACATGCCTTACCTTTCATATACACTGCACCCTGCCTGGGGGGAGGGGGTACCTTGGGCCTACCATAGTGAAGGTTAGGGCCTGGCAAGGGGGTGCACTTGGTAGGTCGACATGGCAGTTTAAAACTGCACACAGACACTGCAGTGGCAGGTTTGATATACTGTTTCAGAGCTACTTATTTGGGTGGCACAATCAATGCTGCAGGCCCACTAGTAGCATTTGATTTGCAGGCCCCTGCACCCTCTGTGTACTTTACTAGGGATTTACCAGGGAGAACCAATTGTAATAACAATCTGCACAGTGAGCACTTGTACTTTGACACTGATCAGCAGTGGCATAGTGCCCAAAGTATCTAAGCTAGCAAAAACTAAATCAAGCACAGCATCAAAAATACAGGAGGTAGAGGCAACAATTCAAGGGAAACCATGCCAGAGATGCCATGTCTAACACTCTCTAAAACCTTGAAGGTTCTACACACATTACTCCTTGCTGAATTCAGAATGTTATCTACCTTTCAGAAATGTATAGCTTTCTAGGATCCATTACTGGTTTCTCACCCATATTTACCACTAACTCGAAGGAAGTTGAAAGCACAAAAAATAGGAAAAACAGGCTATGTCCCAATAAAACAGCAAAACTGCATAGTAATGTTTGGTTTTCTGACACAAGTCTGCCTTTTCCCGAAAGCTGGGAAGATGTTGATTTTAGCACCACAAACCCTTTGTGGGTACCATTTGCCTAATTTCTCGGTCTCCTTCTAGGGAATCCACAAACTCTGGACATGTTTAGAATCCTCAGTATGTTAGAAGAAAAGGATGTCAATGTGGTGTGGATACCTTATGTGGACAAAAAGCTATGAGGGCCTACCTCAAATAGTCAAAAAAGGGCATGGCAGCAGGGGGGGCTGGCAGCAAAAGGGTTAAAATGAATACATCTAAAGTTGGAGCACTGTTAAATTGGTGAGAAAAACAAGGAAGCTGCTAAAGATCCAGATGATCTGTGCGCCAAGAATGATATAATGCAAAATCTTGTTTAATGTTTGCATGGATCCTCGCACTTTTAGCTTTACTGCTCCTCCAAGTCTTGCCATAAAGTTTTGGAGGGAGGGCTCTACTTCAAAATATTTTGCTTAGGGAGGTTCATAGCAAAAAATGTTTGAAGGCCTCTGAAGTAAATGATATTTGCATGATTAACTCTATTGTTTTATATAGTGTCTCTACTGTGGATAGAACAGGCATGAATGATGATCAGCATTTTATATTTTTTATTTAAACACATTCATATTATTACAAATGCAGGATTAGTTTCATGGATAGTTGGTACCCTGGTGCCCCAAAAAGTTTCATTCGTAATCACTGTAAAACTAATTGTGCAATTATGAATAAATCACTCTGAGCCTGATGCACAAAATCCCTTCAACGCCTATGTGTACTGAACTCACCCGCTTTATGACTACAAAAAGCATTAGTTGCAGTGTTCTAAAGACATTTTGTTTCTGGAAAAGTGTTTGGGACTCACTTTGTGACTCACAGCAAATGAGAAAGAGGAACATGTTAATTGAGCATTCATATCCTTATTGTGAGCTGTAATGATGAGTATCAGTTGCTGCTATCCGATATTAGAGTTACCAATTTGGCAACCTGGAAGGCACTCTCTTGGGACAGCTTCCACATTTTAAATGGTAGCTTCCGCACCCGATGGAGTAAACAGTGATCCAAGGGATTGTTGCATGCTCCCTTATGTCATTACCAGCATGTCAAGTTTCCCTAAGCAGTGTCTTTATCCCCCGTTCCTTGGGACAGGAACTTCTTTAAAAAAATGTTGATATTTCAAGAACATTCACGAACATGGATATAGGGTTGGAGCTCTGCTGTCCCTCACATTCCTCCACATCCACATTTTCAACCACTTGCAGGAACACAAAATGCCTACTACCTCATACAAGTTAATGAGGTAGGAGGATTTCTAACATAATGTGAAATACTGTTTTCCAATATGACTGATTGGTACATCAGTTGTATCACTAAATGAACTGCAGGTCACAAATCAACCCTTTGTCTTTAAAAAGATATTTACATTTATATATAAAAGGTAAATACATTTGATAGTCAGGCCTCATATAATGCCATTGTATACTGGTGTAAAAATAACATCCACATAATTACCATGGTTTAGATATCAACTGGAATGTCCACTGATGAAATGAACACTATAGATCACAATTTCTGATTCACAAGTCTACAGCTGGAGACCTTGCGGCTCCTCTCTGTTCTGTGTGAAGGTCTATTTAGGAATAAGTCTTTGCAACAAACATGGGAGGGACAAGGGCCAGAGGCTGGAAAATGGTGAGTCCTTACAATTATTACTGCTGGTTGTATTTGACTCTGCACAGCACACTGTTATCTTTTGGCTTGGTCTGCCTACAGAATCAATCAATCAATCAGGGAATTGTAAGCACGCTACTCATCCGTGAGGGTCTCAAAGCGCTGAGGGGGTGGTTCCGCAGATCTGTTTAGCCAAAGAGCCAGGTCTTGAGGGTCTTCCTGAAGGTGTTCAGGGAGGGGGCACGTCTGATGTCTGCAGTAGCTTGTTCCAGGTCTTGCCTGCAATGTGAGAGAAGGATCTTCTGCCTGCTCTGGCTCTGTGGATGCGCTGGGTTTGGGCCAGTGTGAGGTTGGAAGATCGGAGATTTCTTTTGGGTACGTGGAAGTTGATTCTGTCGTTGAGGTATTTGGGTCCGTTGTTGTTTAGGCATTTGTAGGTGTGAGTAAGGATTTTGAAAGTGACTCTTTTCTCCACAGGGAGACAGTGGAGACTTTGTAGGTGTTGGCTGATGTGTTCGTGTCGTGGGATGCCAAGGACGAGTCTGGCGGCGGTGTTCTGTATTGTCTGGAGTTTGCAGAGTAGGGACTTGTTGATGCCGACGCAGAGTGCGTTTCCATAGTCCAGTCTGCTGGTGATGAGTGCATGGGTGACTGTCTTCCTTGACTCAGGGGGGACCCACTTGAACGTCTTGCGGAGGATGCAGAGGGTGTTGAAGCAGCTGTAGGTGGCGGTGTTGACCTGTTGGTTCATGGTGAGTGATGAGTCGAGTATGATGCTGAGGTTCTTGGTGTGGTCTGAGGGGGTAGATGGGCTTCCGAGGTCAGTCAGCCACCAGGTGCTGTCCCATGCAGAAGGGGTGGTACAGAGGACGAGGACTTCTGTCTTCTCGGCGTTGAGCTTCAGGCAGCTGTTGTTCATCCAGACAGTGATGTCTTGCATTCCTTTCTGGAAGTTGAGTTTGGCAGTGGAGGGGTCTTTGGTGAGGGAGAGGATGAGCTGAGTGTCGGCGTAGGATACGATGTTGAGGCCGTGTTGTCGTCTGATGGCTGCGAGGGGGCGATGTAGATGTTGAAGAGGGTGGGGCTCAGTGATGAACCCTGTGGGACTCCGCAGGTGATTTTCATGAGTTTGGAGAGGAAGGGTGGGAGTGTGATCCTTTAGCTCCTTCCGGTGAGGAATGGACGGATCTAGTCCAGGGCTGTTCCTTGCATGCCTGTGTTGTGTAGTCTGGTGACTAGTGTGCGGTGGGAGACAGTGTTGAAGGCCGCTGATAGGTCGAGTAGGATAAGGGCTGCGGAGCGGCCTTGATCCAGGAGGGTGCGGATGTTGTCTCTGGCAGCGAGTAGGGTGGTCTGTGCTGTGGTTGCTTCGGAATCCGGATTGGGAGGGGTCGAGGACGGCGTTCTCTTCAATGAATCAAGTCAGTTTCCTGTTGACCGTTTTCTCTGCAACTTTGGCTGCGAAGAGGAGGAGCAAGATGGGCTGATAGTTCTTGAGGTCGGTGGGGTCAGCTGTGGGCTTCTTGAGCAGGGGTCTGACTTCTGCGAGCTTCCAGTCATCTGGGAAGGTGCCTGTTTTGAAGTTGGTGTTGATAGTACGTTGTTGTTCGATTGCGATGGTGGCCTCGGCTCTGTGGTAGATGTGAGGGGTGCAGGGGTCAGTGGGGGCCCCTGAGTGGATGCTTTTCATGATCGAGGTGGAGTCTTCAGCCATGATCGGTGTTCAGTTGGAAATGGTAGGCTATCTGGAGTTTCTGGGGGGCGGGGGCCATCTGTGGCACCTGGTGGATGGTCGATGAAGTTGTCGTAGAGGTATTTGATCTTGAGGTGGAACTAGGTTCCAAGCTTGTCGCAGATGTCTTGGGATGGGGTGATGTCTGTGGCTTCACTGCCAGGTTAGGTGAATTGTTTAATGACACTGAAAAGTTCCTTGGAGTTGGCCAGGATTTTGTTGTGGATGAAGTTCCTCATGGTGGCTCTGATCTGGTTGTAGTACTCCGTCATGGGGTCCTTGTAGGTGGAGTGGTTTTTGGTTGTCTTGGTGTTATCTCCAGTTCTTCTACAGGCATCTGCAGGTGCGTCTGGCTTCTTGGAGAGCGGTGGTGATCCAAGCGGCTTTCCTGGGCCGTAGTCTGTCGGGGTTGCGTAGCATGGCGAGCTCGTCTTGGCAGTTGAAGATCCAGGTGTGGAGTTCTCTGGCTGCGTCGTTTGCGTCGGTGCCCAGGTGTGGTTGTCTCGGGTGAGGGTGGAGTTAATTTGCTTGTCTGTAACCTTGCTCCAGTTCCTTCATGGTGAGCACAGGGCTGGTTTGGGTGCCTTGGGTTTGTTGATGGAGAAGTGTGCGCAGTGGTAGTCGGTCCATGGCGGCTGGGTTGTGTGGCTGAATTGGATGCTGTTTCCTGCTGCAAAGATGGGGTCGAGGGGGTGTCCTGCTCTGTGGGTTGGTTTGTTGCTGAGTTGTTTAAGTCCGATGCTGGCGAGGTTATCACGAAGGATGGTGGAGTTGGGGTCACAGGGGTTATCGAGGTGAAAGCTCAGGTGGTCTCCAATAAGTATGTAGTTTGTTGAGGCAATGGCGTGGGGTGTGATCAATTCGGTGATGGTGGAGGCGAAGGGTGTTTGGGGGCTGGGGGTCTTTAGACGAGAGTTTCTCGAAGTGTGGCTTCGGAGGGGGTCTAGATCTGGAAGCGCAGGTGTTCGGCAGAGGGGAAGGTTTAGCTGGAGGTGGTGAGGCGGAGGGTGCACTTGTGGGCGATGGCGAGGCCCCCTCCTGGGTGGTTGGGGCGGTCTTTCCTCTGGATCTAGTATCCGTCTGGGATGGCGGTGCTGATGTCGGGGCGGAGGATGCGTTGGTCCAGGTCTTTCTGAAGAAGATGATGTCGGGCGAGAGAGAGTCGAGTAGGTTCCAGATTTCCATGGCGTGTTTGTGTATGGAGCGTACGTTGAGGAGGATGCATTTTAGGGTGTTGCTGGTGCTGGCAGTGACAGTGTTGGAGGCCGGGGTGGCGGTGAGGGTCTGGCGGCAGTGGAGGCAGGAGAACTGGCTGTAGGTTGTGTTCGGCAAGGCCTGTTGGCATTCTCTAAGTCTTCCAGGGTTGAGTGCAAGGAGGGTGGTGGTGTTGTAGCAATGGGTAGGGGGAGGTCCAGGGTCCCTGGCACTGGCCGTGGTCGGTTCGCGGATGGGTGCAGATGGGCCTGCCTTTGGCGCGCCAGTGGCCGACCACGCAGCGGCCGCCATTAAGTAGGGGAGGTGGGAGGGAGGAGAGGCTGGGAGGCGGGAGCGGGGGATTTCCAGGGGGAAAACCGGGGGGGAGGGGCCGCCGAGGCTGCAGTGGCAAAAGGCACAGTATGTGTGTGTGCAATTACTAAATTACTACTTACATTTTTTTTATTATGTGATACATTTAATTAGAGGAGTGATTTTTCTTTTTTTTCCCCTAGGGTAATAATAAATTGTACAAGTTTGCTCTGCATTGATATTGTACATTAAATTGTTATGCTCCAATCTTTAACACTTTAGGAAACTTTTGAAAACTGCAGTATTCAGAGTGTAATTTCTATTTGCACATGGTCGTCTGACTTTCCCACCAAGATAGCGTGGAGATACCCCTTCGGGGGTGATTCCTGTGCTTTATAAATCCAATACATACATACACACATTCATACATCTTTTTTAAATTATAAACTGATTACATTTACCATACTTTCGCATAAGGAGTTCTCCACATCCCTGTTTCCATCTCTGCCAACTATGTAGAACAGAAAAAAGGGTTGCAAAGTTGTTTGTAGTGACTCTACTGTTGCAAATGCAATCATTGGAGAGTGTGGAGACATGCAGTTTACACCTAGGTTTGAATTCGCATTTGGAAATTGTGAAAAGCAACAACATGCAGTAGTATCTATACAAAAATATATGTACACAAGTATATGTACCTTTGTGAATCAAGCCCTGTCTCTTTTATTTCAGCTCTCCTATGGAATGTATTCTTCATCTATAAGGATAGCTTTTAGGACATTATATTGCCACCGCTGTCTGAGGCCTCAGCATTTATGACTGGTGAAAACTAATGGATATATTTGCATTACTCTGCATGGCATGGTATGATGTGTTCAAGCATTATTTTTCCCCATCAGTCTACTTTAATTATCTTCTGAAACATCCATAGATAAGAATGCAGTTGTAGGGGACATGACTGGGAAAATGAAAGCAGGAGTAAGAGTAAATTCTAAAGGTACTTAAGAAAAAAAATAATATGCCATATAAAATTAGATTCCCTAGATTTGCATTGCTAGTACGATCTATATCTCCTAAGAAAACTGAACTGAACAAAGACACAGGTTTCAAAATGTCTTTAAAGTCTTCTTGAGTGTGAACCTAGAACAAACACCTGGGGAGAGTCAGGCTCAATTAGAAGATAATGATAGTATTTGCTTATTTCACATAGTTGAAATTGTAAAACAGATTGGTTCAGATTTACTCACAATTAATGCAATGCAGCACTGCAAGTGAGGTTGCTGCACAGTGTTGTACTGTTTTGAGAGAGGAAAACAGAGCCATATCTACTAAAATGTGCTGCTGTTCTGATTTCTACCTGTGCTGGCACACTTTTTGCTGCCATGGTCCAATGCTGTCACACTTGTGCAATAGTGTCGGCATTATTGAAGATTAGGTATAGCACTGGAAGGGGTCCCTTACACACATTAACTATGCTTTAAAGTATTTCTCATTTTTACATGTGCTGTAAAATGCAGAGCACATACAAAAATGAGGAGAAATAAAAATATTTAATTACGCCGGCCTCAAGGAGGCAGATGATTTTGGTGTTAAGAATTGTGCTGTGTGTACCATTGTTTCAGGTTAGGTTTAAACTAGCATGGCTTATGAAATTCCAGTCTGTAACATATTAGCTAAAACCATCCCTGGAAGCTTCTTGCCATTTAATCTATGGGCATATTTACCATCATATCACACAGCACAGTGCTGCAAGTCACCTTGGTGCGCTGTGTGATAGGGAAAGGGCAGGAAGGCGCCATACTTAACATTGTAAAGTTCATTCCTGTCTTTTCCCAGTGCTGGCGCACAGAGTGCTGCCTAGTGCCAACACAGGTACCCTTGCACCATGGTGCAAGGGTACCTGCTTTGTTAGCAGGGTTGTTTTTGTGCAGGGAATAGCACATTCCTTCACAAAACAGTCCTCTGAGGCATTTTCCTTTTTCTATATGTGCTGCAGAGTGAAGAGAAATAACATATTTCTCATCACTACACCTCACCTGCAGAGGTGTAGCAGTTTTGGAGCATTCCCAGGTCTAACACTTATAGTAAATCTGGGAACACTCACTCACCACCCATGGAATGTCTCCCCCGGGCCAAGTGACGCGACGCAACGCAACCATTTGAGCTGTGTTGCGTTACACTGGATTTGTCAAGTCACTCACGGTGCTCCAAGGTGGCCCTGGGAGGATTGATAAATTGCATCACAGGGTTGCGTAGCCTTTGCACCTCATTGCATGGGGCAAAAGTGAAGCAACCCTTGATAAATATGGCCCTTAGCACTTACAAAACAACAAATTATAAGGAGCAATACCTTTTACATGTTTTCTTTTTACTTATAGTTTGAGAGAATATATATGCTGATTCATATTTTCATTTTAATCTTTCCTTCAACTTTGTATTCCATGAAGTCCATATTAGTCTGTGTCAGCGGTCTTCAAACTGGGAAGTGGGCCCTCCTAAGGGGGCTTCAAGTGATCCGGGGGATGTGGGGGTATAAACAACAAGTGACAGAGCTGTTCCTGAAGGGAATGGGAAGGGATGTACCATGTAGGAAGATAAATGTTGTGGATATTGGAGCCCTCACACAGCCATCGGGATATTGTGAATCACATACCCTTCAGGATGTAACGTAACATCATCGGGCTGCTCCTACGTCGAGTCGGCTGGTGCAATACCCGACGGGCTCTTGTTTAGAGAGCACTCTTGTGGAGATCTTCTATATCCACGATAGCCGGTTGTTCAACTTGAAGAGTGTGGGGCTTGGTGATAATGTAGATGAATGTTAAAAAGGGGAGGGAGTACTATCTCAATTTTTTATTATGATGTCTCCTCACCTGGTTAAAAAACATGAGGTAAAGTGATAGAAACTCAGGTCTATGTTCTGGGTTATCTACACTGCCTCTTCATGGTCAACATGTTTCTCACTATAGCTGAATAGTATTCAAGTGATTCGTCAGGACCTTGAAATTCTATCTACAAGTCTATCCAGACAAATAAAGTGATAGACAACAAGCGTTGATGTGTATAGCTGGTTTCATTACCTGCGTCTCGGTCTACCTGTGTAGAAAGTGGGAGGCCAAAATTCGTTAAAAAACGCTTCTTCACAAAACAGTTATCGTACATGGTGCGGGTGGAGCGTGCATTTACAATGAAAGTGCACAAGCTGTGTAGGGAGGGGTAGGGGAATTAAAAACACACAAAACCACGTGAAGTGATCACTCTAAAGAAAGTTATAACAGCGGTAGTTGCACTTACCCTATCTATTCCATAGGATAAACCACTGCAGTCCCTGGTAGGCTTGCGCAAGGAGTTCCTTGCGTTCTGTATTTAGTGTATGGGGGCAGTATTTAAAAAGGTTCAAGGAAAAACAGTACTCCAGGGTCATTAACACCCCTTCTCTTAGATGTCACATAGTTCACAAACATGTAAGAGTAAATGCAGTACTCCAGGGTCATTGACACCCCTTCTCTTGGATCAATATCAAATATGACAGTTACAATATTAATCAGTGCCTATGCATGGAGCAGTTATTGGTGAAGTCCGCTTTCATTAAGGATAAATCAAAGAAAGCGTAATATAGATCTCCCGCCAAACGGAAAATAGGGGCGTATTTCCTTTAAATGCTTGTCGTTCCCATGGTGTAACGCTGTTGATTCCCGTGTACATGGGCAGGTCTCAAGTTAAAATGAAGGAGAGAACCTGGTGACTAGGCAAGGCATAGCACGGCCATATGTTGGTCGAGGTGCGTGATGAGGTTAGCGGTATCTAGTGTGATATGGAGATCTCCCGCCAAACTAAAAATGTGGGCATGTTTCATTTAAATGTTCCTTGTCATTATCATGGTGTAACTCTTTTGGTTCCCGTATATGGTGACAGGTCTCGAACTAAAAAGTCGAGAAAACTAACGTCTAGGCATAGCAAGGCCATATGGTGGTCAAGGTGTGTGATAGAGTTAGCGATACCTAGTGGAACCGGTGATGACCATAATACATACGTAAAGACCAGTAAAAGCAGATTTTACTTACTGACACGCCGAGTCCCTGTCGCTCGTAGACCTACCCCGCACTACCAGGACTGGGGGGCGTGGTTCTACGGTCTCGTGTGTGTTTTAAGCGTCGCTGTCCGAGTTAGTCTAGGATGTAATGTTCACTCGGAGGAGTGGCTAGAGTTAGCCGCCATCTTGGGTGAAGTACGAGTGAGATAAGCGATTAATAGGCAGCTGAATCTTCAATGGTCATAAGTGTCCGTGTTGGCCTAGAATGTAATGTGCATACGGGGGAGTGGCTAGATTTAGTAGCCATGTGGGGTGAAATACGAGTGGGGCACTCGGTTGCCGTATTCAAAAGAGTGGCCATAGCAACAGAATCTTGAGTAGTCATCTGTGTCCAATGTAAAACACGCCTGCATAGAGCGAGTTCCTTGTATTCTCCAAAGTATTTGCCTGATTGTTAGTGCTTAGTGTGGAGAAACCTATGTAATAAAATTAAAATTAATCGGAGATCAGGGTAGTGATTACAGAGCCTCGTATGCGCTATGTTTTGGTGTGTGGTCTCAAAAAAATGGTGTTATTTATTTATTTCAATGGCGGAACTACCTCTATGTGTGAGGAAGTTAACAAGGTGGTTCAGGAGCTTGGTGTATCCTAGATCTCAGGGGGGTTTTAATGAACACCATGGAATGGCATCATTGAGTCCTGTGGTATCTGTGCCACTTTTATACACCCACCGTTGTTCCTTAATTAGTAAGGCTTCTTTAGTTATGTTTGGAAATGTTTCCAGAATAAGCCATCGGAAGGAATCAGGGGGGTGTCCTTTCTCTAGAAAGTGTGCACACATTTTAGTATTCATTCTTTTACAGCGGAAGTTGCTACGATGTTCTATGATGCGTGTCTTAACAGGACGTGTTGTCATGCCTATGTATTGGAGTGTGCAAGGGCATGTAATCATATAAACACAGTTAATGGTGTTGCAATTGGTGTGACGTCGTAGTTCCCACTTGTAATTGTCGTTGATGTCAACTGTCTTGTGTATGTCGGTGAGGTGACATACAGAACAAGAGCCACATGGGTAATGCCCGGTCACAGGGGGCAGCTCCCATAGTGTTCTCTGTGTTATCTGGCTCTGTGTTCGTGGACGGGTGTGTATTATAGAGTCCTTGAGGTTCCTAGTGCGTTTGAAAGAGAACCTAGGTGTTTCTAGGGTCAGTGAGCCCGTGTTAAGTATATTCCAGTGTTTTTTGATTGCCTTGGTGATCTGGTTAGATACCGGGGTGAACGAGGTAACGCACGTGATGTTTTCTGTTTCGCTCTTGATCCTAGGTTCTAGCAAGGCCTCTCTAGGATTATTGCGAGCTCTTTTGTTGGCTTGGGCAATCTGTTTTGGTGGATATTCACGCGCTTTCAGATTCCTGCTCAGTCTTTCAGCTTCAGTCTTGTAGTCAGTTAGGTTGCTACAATTACGTCTTATCCTTAAGAATTGCCCCACGGGAAGGTTGTCTCTCAAACTCCGCGGGTGATGGCTGGAGTACAGTAACAAACTGTTACGGTCCGTTGGTTTTTTGTATAGTGAAGTAGAGAGTGTACCCCCGTGGAGATGGATGTTCAGGTCTAGGAAAGGGATACTCTTGTCTGACACTGTGTGTGTGAATTTTAGGTGTGGATCCAAAGTGTTGATCCAGTTGCAGAATTCTAGGCAAGTTGACATGTCTCCTTTCCACAGTATCAAAATATCGTCGATGAACCTCTTCCAGAGGTAAACATCGTTGTGAAAGGGGTTGGTATGGTTGAAGATGTGACGGGACTCAAAATCGGACATGTACAGGCAGGCCAGACTGGGCGCAAAGGTGCTACCCATACAAGTGCCCTGTGTCTGTTTGTAGACCTGTCCTTTGAATTCAAAAAATGTTTCCGTCATGGCAAGGGTGGCACAATCCATAATGAAGCTTATGGGGGTGTTGTGTTGCCAAGGTTCAAGTTGTAGGATGTTTTCTACCACTTCCAGTGTGGCCCTCTGGGGTATGTTAGTGTAGAGGGCCTGCACGTCTAAACTCAACAATAAGTTGATTTCATCTGTAGGTGGTAGAGACGCTAGAAGTCTCAAAAGATCTGAAGTATCTTGTATGTAAGATTTGGTCTTGTGTACAAGCGGTTGAAAAAAGAAATCACAGAATTGTGACAAGGGTTCTAGCACCGAGCCAATACCTGATACAATGGGTCTCCCGGGTACAGGGAATGTGCCTTTGTGGATCTTAGGGAGGATGTAAAAGTAGGGGGTGCGTGGGTTCTTTTTGATCAGAAAGATTGCTTCTTTCTTACTAATCCAGCCTTGGCTCTCGGCCGAGAAGACCAAGGCTGTGATAGTAGTAAGGAGACGTGGGGTTGGGTCAGTAGAGACAGGGGTGTAGTAAGTTTGGTCACTCAGTTGTCGTCTACATTCTAATTCGTAGTCCACTGTATCCATTATTACTGTGGCTCCCCCTTTGTCCGCCTGTTTAATGGTGATGGAAGTGTCATTGGACAAGGTGGAAACTGCCTCTGTTTCAGTCTTAGACATGTTGTTAAAATGTCTAGAATTGGTGATTTTGGTTAGGTCCTTGAGAACAGCCTGTTCAAAAGTAATAACTTCAGGTGGAACCATGTTAGTACTTGGGGTGAAGGTAGAAGCGTTGTGTAAACCACTATCTGTTTTTTCAGGAGCCTCAGTGTTGGTGAAAAAGGCTTTCAGTCTAACTTTCCGAAAGAATTGCTGGATCTCACATTGTTGTTTGAAGGCGTCAATCTTGGGGGTGGGTACAAACCCTAAGCCTTTCTGTAAGACCCTCTGTTCAATATCACTGAGGTTTCTCTGAGAGAGATTAACCACTAGGCTTTCTTCTTGTTGGTCGTATGGCTCCGTGTCTCCATGGTTCTCGGGGTGTCTTCCCACTGGATCCTTGTACCTTGTCGCTGATTGTTTTTTCTTCTTTGCCCGCGCCCTCTGCCCCAGCCTCTGCCTAAAAAAGGTTGGTTAAACATCGGGGGGTAAAACTGGGAGGGAGGGCCTCGTGGTGGCACAGGGTATGGTGGTGGGCCTTGTGGGTGCATCGGATATTGCCAGAATGTCGGATGTTGGTAAGCCGGCATTTGGAAGTCCGGATAATACTGGCGATTTCCTCTCCGAGACATACCGTGATTCGCCGAATCGGTACTAGAATTGCTATTGCTTGATGAGCCTCTTCTAGAGGAGTTAGATCCGGAGTCTCCCGAGGTGTTGGAGTTTGGAGGTATGAAGTCTTCCTTCAGATAAGGGTAGATTTTCTCTTTGTCAAAGTTGTTGACGTCCTTTTGTAATTTTTTGACTTTTTGGCTCATGAGATATTCGCGGTGTTCGGCCATCTCATGGTTAATTTCAGTCAGCTTGGTCTTGAAGAGTGTGGATGTAGTTGCACTCTTTAATGTGCTTTCTATCAATTGGATCCTTGTAAGAAGGGTCTCTGCTAGTCTCTTTGCTGTACTGATGATTAGTATAAGGAGGTCCCTGGTACATTTCCAGGAGACCTTGGACCAGTCGATTTTGAAGGTTCCATCTTCCAAGAAGATACGTGGAAAGATTTTGACTATCAAGCCATTGGGTGCTATATTAGCCCTCAGGTATTCGGTCATTAAGGCGCCGTGCAGAGTGATCTTGACCCAATCTCTTTTCATGGATGAGAGGGACTGCCAGTCTTCTGTTTGGCTGCCTGTGGCTGCCCCGCCGTCTGCACCCAAGATGGATGGTGCATTAAGTATTTCATCAGCTAAGTCATCGCCGAAACTAAGGCCTTGGCCTTCCATTTCTATAGGGTGTAATGTAAGGCTATGAGTCAACGGTTAGTTAAGAGTGGGACACGAAATGTGGTTTTGAGGGTTGCAACCAAATTAGTCGACAACAAGAAAGAAGTCTAAAAAGGGGGATGTACACAGGTTAACCCACCGTTTTTTTGAGACCACACACCAAAACATAGCGCATACGAGGCTCTGTAATCACTACCCTGATCTCCGATTAATTTTAATTTTATTACATAGGTTTCTCCACACTAAGCCCTAACAATCAGGCAAATACTTTGGAGAATACAAGGAACTCGCTCTATGCAGGCGTGTTTTACATTGGACACAGATGACTACTCAAGATTCTGTTGCTATGGCCACTCTTTTGAATACGGCAACCGAGTGCCCCACTCGTATTTCACCCCACATGGCTACTAAATCTAGCCACTCCCCCGTATGCACATTACATTCTAGGCCAACACGGACACTTATGACCATTGAAGATTCAGCTGCCTATTAATCGCTTATCTCACTCGTACTTCACCCAAGATGGCGGCTAACTCTAGCCACTCCTCCGAGTGAACATTACATCCTAGACTAACTCAGACAGCGACGCTTAAAACACACACGAGACCGTAGAACCACGCCCCCCAGTCCTGGTAGTGCGGGGTAGGTCTACGAGCGACACGGACTCGGCGTGTCAGTAAGTAAAATCTGCTTTTACTGGTCTTTACGTATGTATTATGGTTATCACCGGTTCCACTAGGTATCGCTAACTCTATCACACACCTTGACCACCATATGGCCTTGCTATGCCTAGACGTTAGTTTTCTCGACTTTTTAGTTCGAGACCTGTCACCATATACGGGAACCAAAAGAGTTACACCATGATAATGACAAGGAACATTTAAATGAAACATGCCCACATTTTTAGTTTGGCGGGAGATCTCCATATCACACTAGATACCGCTAACCTCATCACGCGCCTCGACCAACATATGGCCGTGCTATGCCTAGTCACCAGGTTCTCTCCTTCATTTTAACTTGAGACCTGCCCATGTACACGGGAATCAACAGCGTTACACCATGGGAACGACAAGCATTTAAAGGAAATACGCCCCTATTTTCGTTTGGCGGGAGATCTATATTACGCTTTCTTTGATTTATCCTTAATGAAAGCGGACTTCACCAATAACTGCTCCATGCATAGGCACTGATTAATATTGTAACTGTCATATTTGATATTGATCCAAGAGAAGGGGTGTCAATGACCCTGGAGTACTGCATTTACTCTTACATGTTTGTGAACTATGTGACATCTAAGAGAAGGGGTGTTAATGACCCTGGAGTACTGTTTTTCCTTGAACCTTTTTAAATACTGCCCCCATACACTAAATACAGAACGCAAGGAACTCCTTGCGCTAGCCTACCAGGGACTGCAGTGGTTTATCCTATGGAATAGATAGGGTAAGTGCAACTACCGCTGTTATAACTTTCTTTAGAGTGATCACTTCACGTGGTTTTGTGTGTTTTTAATTCCCCTACCCCTCCCTACACAGCTTGTGCACTTTCATTGTAAATGCACGCTCCACCCGCACCATGTACGATAACTGTTTTGTGAAGAAGCGTTTTTTAACGAATTTTGGCCTCCCACTTTCTACACAGGTAGACCGAGACGCAGGTAATGAAACCAGCTATACACATCAACGCTTGTTGTCTATCACTTTATTTGTCTGGATAGACTTGTAGATAGAATTTCAAGGTCCTGACGAATCACTTGAATACTATTCAGCTATAGTGAGAAACATGTTGACCATGAAGAGGCAGTGTAGATAACCCAGAACATAGACCTGAGTTTCTATCACTTTACCTCATGTTTTTTAACCAGGTGAGGAGACATCATAATAAAAAATTGAGATAGTACTCCCTCCCCTTTTTAACATTCATCTACATTATCACCAAGCCCCACACTCTTCAAGTTGAACAACCGGCTATCGTGGATATAGAAGATCTCCACAAGAGTGCTCTCTAAACAAGAGCCCGTCGGGTATTGCACCAGCCGACTCGACGTAGGAGCAGCCCGATGATGTTACGTTACATCCTGAAGGGTATGTGATTCACAATATCCCGATGGCTGTGTGAGGGCTCCAATATCCACAACATTTATCTTCCTACATGGTACATCCCTTCCCATTCCCTTCAGGAACAGCTCTGTCACTTGTTGTTTATATACTTTGGGCACACTTAGCTGGACCTTACCAAAAGCCCTTTTTGGCCCCCCCTTCCTTTTGTGGATGTGGGGGTATGCCAGGCAAAAAGATTATACTGATAACAATGCTTTGTTTACAGCAAAAAAGAAATTAACAGCAGTAAACAGCACTGTAATGGGCTATCACTAACATCTTTTGTCATATAAGAAGGTGTCAAAAGGGAAGGAATTACAAGTATTCTTCAAAACACCCACCATCATTCCTTCAATTTCTAATAATCACGCTGTGGATACGTTTACATGTTAGTAAGGCCTGCCTGATCAGTATAGTATGTTTGGCAATCATGTATTTGTCTGCATTTTTAAAACGGTAACAGAAATTAACTGCAATAGTTGAATTAGTGTAGACATATTTAAACATTGCTAATTTAATAGAATAATTGTGATCATCTCTGAGATTGTTTTTCCAGTGAGGGGGCGCAGCAAAAAAAGCTTCGAAGACCACTGGCTGAGTGCATTAAAAAAAATATAAGAGACACATTTCTAAACAATTCATGCAATTGTCTTAACATGTTTTGTTGTCATTGTGTGAAGTACTGGCAAATTTACATCATGTTGGGGCCCATACATTATGTGAAGCACCCTTTCATTCTGAAATATAATCTATTTACCATGGCATATTACCTGACTCAATGACGCTTATTTTTAAGGTAACTTTGCAAACGTCAGTTTCACTTCGGCATGATATAGGAACAGTGCTAATAATGGTCAGGACATGCTCCTTTCCGTCCTCTGCGATATGAAGTGTTTCTGGAATAAACTATAATAAAATAACATCACACTCTCAGCCTGACATATAGTAAACATAATTTACTGAAACATTCTGCATTTGTTACTTTAATATTATTAACATTTTGACAGTCTTGAAAACAAATGTTCTCTCTAAGGACACATATTTGCTGCCACTTAACAATTTGCAGTGTTTCTGTGTGACTAAAAGATTTGCAGTGCCTACGGCATCACAAGTCTCCTTTGTGTCAGAGAGCTCTACATCCATCCTTCAATGGAGGTCCCCATGAAAATGTGTGTAGCAAGGTCAGCCGCGGCCCGTGGAGGGAATTCCGTGGGGCGGAAAGGCGGGGCGGGGGAGGGGCAGGGTGGGGGGTACTAAAAACCGGAATATGGATAATTGGAGGTAAGTAAACAATTAAATAAATAAAACGAATTTCGTTGCACGCGCTGCATCGCATTTTGCGATGCAGGGCGCGCTACGAAATTCGTTTTATATATTTAATTGTTTACTTACCTCCAATTATCCATACTCCGCTTTTTAGTACCCACCCACCCCGCCCCTCCCCCACCCCGCCTTTCCGCCCCACGGAACTCCCTCCACGGGCCACGGCTGAGCAAGGTACTCTCAAAGTCAGCAGCCACTCTCTCAGCTGCCCTTGTGCCTACGTTCATAGAGCAGCAGGTGATGTTGTTGCTCTGTCAGGGTGCGCAGTGCACTCTGACGGTGAGTCACACGTGTGGCTGAACAGCTGTGTCCGTAATGAGTGGCATGTCAGGAACTGTGATGGTGGAGGAGACTAACCCTAGCCCACTGTGTTTGCCTGGTGTGTATGGGGTTTTGACTTATACCTCTGAGGTTAAACACGTACTTAAAAAAAATATATAGCCTTTTAATCCCATAGAACATTTAAACATATACCTTGTTCCATTTCATAAATGCCTAAAATGTGCTTTGGATAGAATTTTAGAAGTTCCTTTTTTTAAAATTGTAAATATTCTTCGTGTAGTAGCATAGTTTTGTCAATGATTATTCCATAGACTTGTGTAGAGATGTGTCACTTTCCCTGCGCTTTTCTGAGAAACCCTTGCGCCATCATGGATGTGCCGTATTTACAATACGGCGCTCCATGGCGCAAGGATTGACGGATGCATCAGAAATTCGGATGCATCAGTTAGAGCAAAAGGCATGCATTGCTGGAGTTGTGTCGCAAGCAAGACGCAACTCCATAAATGCATGGGGAGGCCTATCTTCATTGTGCTGCGTCACACCTTATGCCTGATCCAAGCAGCCGTAAGGTTTTGACGCAGTGGCGTCCTAGAAGTGGCGCTGTGAATTCTAGTAGATTTCACTGTGTCACTTCTAGGATGCTTTTTTGTGTGGGAACGCCCACCCTGCATACATTATACTTGACACAGGTATAATGTGACGCAGGGCTTTACAACAGGACACATCTCCCTTGATGTATCACATTGTAAATGCGCCGGAATTTTTACACCCCCGCTGCGTCACAAAAAGTGGCAAACATGACGCAAGGGGCTTGTAAATCTGCCCCAATGTATAAATGCCTTTTTGAATTTGTCTCCTGATATTATTTGGACACGAACCGGATCATCACTTCTGGCTCGCGCATTGTAAACTAGATTAGATATATTGTTGATGCGTTGAAACGTGCAAGGGATCCCTATGCCATACTTTTCAATTGTAGGTGAACATGACACGCCTTTTGCTCTCACATCTCCAAGATGGAGTTGCGTAGTTTATAAATCGCATATTGAACATTACCTTATTGGTATGCACTATTCGTCTATGAAGTAACAACTGAAAAATATACTGCGAGGACAGCCTCGTTTCAACTTGAAACATTGTGCGACTGAAGAAACAGAAGTGCCCGAAAACGAATATTGTCATTTAATTTTGGGTAGCAGTAGGATTAAGCCAATAGGCCTAAATACATCCTTTTAAACATTATTGATGGCACGACCGAACATTGCTATTCATTTAATATATCATATTTGTGATTTCATTGTTAAGTTTACCACATATGTAGCTTACGGAATGACTAACAAGACGAGAAGCGTTAAGAGAAAAATGATTCCTTTTCTCACCTCAACGCTTAGGTAACGCAAATACAGGGGAGCGATTTAAATAAAAAGAGAAAAAGTAAAAGTCAAGTAGGGAATGAACCATAATGTAGGGAAGCATGATGATATCAAATGGCAAATCATTTTGCATCCATAAATATTGATATATACTTATGATTAAAAAAAATGTATATAGAATTTAAGAAACGTATGTTGCCAATACATTCTAGTCTTAAAATTGTTTATTCTACAGCCACAGAAATTCTACTTTCAATTTTTAACAATCTCTAGATATTATTATGTTTAAAATTGGAGAGGTATTGGTTTTATGTCATCCAAAGGCTTTCCCCCTTCAGATGTATTTATTTGTGGTTATATTTAGAATTTGCTATTATTTGAGGGGAATATTAGTGTTTTCGTGGCTTTTTTCATTTTGGAGTAATATGAAAACAACTAGGAAAGAAATACTCGAGTGCATAGTACACTGAAAATAATATGAGTCTTTTTGCTTTGCGAGATGTGCAGAAATGTAAGTGGTGGTTCGCTTTGAACAATATTGATTCGAAATAGTCTGCCGCACTACATTATTCGTATTTTGACTTTTCAGGAAATACATTTTATAGACATATTAATATTTACCCTAATTCCAACATAGAAGCCTTCACCCTCCTTGGAAATCGATTTCTGATGAGGAGCATGTCTATGGAAAACTGTTACACTGCAAAACACCTAGAAAAAAAGTAAATGATTATTTTTTCATTTAAAAAGGGTCCCCATTTTTCATTCACACTTGCCACATTCAAGTTATCTAAACCATACGATCTCCACGTGAAATATTGGGTTTCTATATTAATGTGTACATAGATCGCATATCTAGTCATATAAAGGTATCGTTTGTGCTAATACTGAAAAATGTAAAAAAATAAATTTAAAAAACAGAACATTGTGCCTATGAGTAAGCAAGAAATGGCTAGGTATACTTGGCGCACTCTACCACTTTTCAAAAAGAAGTAAAAAATATGAAACATGGTTTGATAAATTGCCCAACTGGTGCTTCAGGAGGAGAGGAAGCCAACCATCCCTCTCAACATGGACCGAGTCCCGAGATAATCAAACAATTTCACCAAGCACACAGAATTTTGAAGCTGAGGTTGCGGTTTCAGAAGTCTTTTATTCCAATGTCTTTATAGGTGCCCATGTGCCAACACATGTTGCGTCTATAGCTCTATCTCTACACCAAAAATTGTCCTCACGTACTGGACGACGGAATTTTCAATGCTTTACTATTGGAACAAATCATTTCTCAACTTTTGGATTTGAGATATTGAATGAAGGATAAAATATTTCTTCGTATTATTACGTACTCATTTGACACTTTGGACCAGAATAGTAATTTACTTTAACAGACATAATGTATTGCCCTGATGAAGTCTGCTGTAACTGAAACAGCTACAGACGTAACAAGTGTTGGCACATGGGCACCTATAAAGACGTTGGAATAAAAGACTTCTGAAACCGTGACCTCAGCTTCAAAATTCTGTGTGCTTGGAGAAATTGTTTGAACATTGTGTCTATGTTTCAAATGTATTTCCACATCAATGGGTCTGAATCACAAAGGTAAACTTACATTTTTATGTAAGTTACGATTGTTTGCAATTAAAAAAAGAATTTTACGAGTAGTATCTTCACGGCTGTGGAGTGTCCGCACTAATGGCAGAGACACAGCACATGAAAAGATAGGCAGTCGTAAAGATTGCTTTGTATATTGCAAAAAACGAAACTTACAGAAAAGTTTAAGTTTAGCTTTTTGAATCAAGCCCAATAATTATAGATGCCAAGGTACATGAAAACTAGCAAATGATGAAGATTGAAAAAATGTTTACATACTAGTTGGAAATTACTTTCTTTTGTATCAGATTCCCCCAGATTTGTACTTTTACACTGAACCTGTTTTTGTTGGTAATAGGACTCTGCACAGTTTACCCCTGCTAACAAGTATATATCTGATTACCACATTTAGGGGCCTATTACGATGGTGGGTGGAAAACCACCCGACTGCAATGGTAGCGGAAAACAACGCCCGCCGGTACCGCGGCAACACCGCCGAACTCATTAGGATCAACCGCTGAAAAAATCCGACCGTGGCGGTAAGAGCCACCAAAAGACCGCCGGACATGAGCGGTGCAGTCAAAAATCCATCCGCAGTGGTTGGATTCGTGGCGGAAACACACCAACCCTCCGCCAGTACAGCGGAGTCGATGCCCGGAAAATTAGGATATCCCCAATGCAACCGCGCTACGTTCCACTGTTTCTGTCCGTCGCTGTCGCAAACAGTGATGAATGGGAGATACGGCGTAGGGGCTGGAGCATAGCCACCGCCGCGGACGCTCCGTGAAAAAAATGGCGGCCGACCTTAAAACACTCACCAAGGCTACCAAGTGCACCCAGCAAACTAGTCCTGCCCCCCAAACCACCTAACACAACCCAAAGTCATACCCCCATGCCAAAACCAAAAACTACAAATCCCATTTAAACCCACACAACACACCTGAGAGAAATTACCCCTACTGACACACCCACATAGCTGAGTATAAAACCAGCCCCTTCCCTGACCACAATCCTTTGCAACACTACAGAAGAGAAGGGCATTCACCAGATCAGAGAGGAGAGGCAAAAGAATACAGCACACACACATCACCACCACCACCACTACTACACCTGCATCTCAAACACCTTTGCACATTAAACACCACACACATCACCACCACAACCACTACTTCCACACCTGCACCTCTAACCCCTTGGCACACCACACACCATGGCAACACAAAAAAAAGCCAAAATTCACAGACACTGAGTTGAGGGTATTGGTAGATAAGATAATCAGGGTTGAGCAACATTTGTTTGGCACCCTGGTCCAACAGACACCAGCAGCCACCAGATCACAAATGTGAGCAAGGATAGTTGAGAAGGTCAATGCAGTAGGGACCACCCCGCACAACAAACAGGAAATCATGAGGAGGTGGCATGACCTCAAGACACTAGTCAAGAAGAAGAGGGCCAAGAACCGCGAGCTGGCCACGGGGACTGGCGGTGGCTCTCCACTCCCCCCCAGAAGATTCACTGATTGGGATGAGAAGGTGCTTGCCATCCTGCACCCAGAGAGTCTCGCAGGAATAGCTGGGGGAGTGCAGGCTGGTAAGTACAATCATGTATCCCATCACACTGCAATGTAATGTCTCGCACAACTACAAAGTAACACCTCCTAGGCACAAGTCCAGTCACCAACAACACAACACACAACACACGTCTCACAGATGGAACATTCACTCCATCCGAATCACCCCAAAGCTACACTACGTTCACAGGGTGGCATGTGTATAGGCAACCAGCAACACAACTCCCACCAGGCACCCCTGTCCCACCCCTGAGCAGGATGGAGCACTCACCCCCCAGCATGTGTCAGCCAGTGTATGGGACACCTTCACCTAACAGGTAGGCAGCCATCTTACCAGGGAGTTGACTCTGGGGGTGGCAGGCCTGCACTACAACTCCCAACATGCTCCCCTGTACCACCCCTGAGCAGGATGTAGCACACACCCCCACTTCCCCAGCATGTGTCAGCCAGTGTATGGGACAACTTCACCTAACAGGTAGGCAGCCATCTTACCAGGGAGGTGACTCTGGGGGTGGCAGGCCTGCACTACAACTCCCAACATGCTCCCCTACACCACCCCAGAGCAGGATGTAGCACACAGCCACGCCCCCTCTCCCGGATACATAAACGCGCGCTGAACGATAGCGTCGCATTGCAGAACCCCTCCTGAGGCGAAAAGCCGGGAGCCACATTGCCAATTTTAAAATCTTTTAAAAACTTTGTTGCCATAATAATTCTGTGTTTTTATATGCACTCACCCCTCTGGCCATTCCTCACTTCAGCTAACCAACACCCCGCACAGCCGATTGAACGCTGCCGCGGGTGAGTGTTGGTTCAATCTTGCCGCCATTCCGGGCCCAGCGGACATGCCCACTCGTGCTGGCCACGCCCCCTCTCCTCCCCCTTTCTTCCTCATTAAAACATGCTTACCCATCGGACGCGCAGCGGACGAGCGCAGCGAGCGCGACGAGTGCACGCCGAAGGCGCGCTTAAGGCAAGCTCGTCTGCGCTCGTCCGCGCCGAGGCCGGGCCTAGGGCTACTCCCCCTGACTCTGCTGCGCTTCACACTTCGCTTAAACCGAGCGCATTCAGATATACTTCCGATCAACTCTTAAAACTTAAGACCTCAGTGGACTTGCCACATTCCCTACCACATCTGCTATATACCAATCCTATCATAGGTCCTCACAAATGTCCAACTTGCACTATTCCTACCCTCACCATTATCTCCCCTCACCAGGTCTTAGCAGCACTTATCAATGTGCGTTCTGTCCCCAAACACAAAATCGAAATCTCAGAATTCATTGAGTCACATAACCTAGATTTACTATTCATTACAGAAACCTGGGGGGATGACTCCTCTGGTCCAGATTTCAAAGCAGCTACCCCGGCAAATTACTGCGTTTGCAGACTAGACAGAATTAAAAGAAAGGGTGAAGGGATAGCCATCATTTATAAGAACCATCTCAAAGCTAAAAATTACGGGGTCTAAATACAGTGAGTGTGAGGCTTTCTCCTTTACCATCAGCCTCTCTGGTAATCAATCATTTATAGGCATGTTACTCTTTCGCCCCCCCGGGTCCAGATTGAAAATTCTCAACAATTTTAACAATCTAATCGAGGTCTCAGCAGGAACGCCACATTTCACCATACTGGGAGACTTCAATGTCCATCTTGAAGCGATACACGACCCTGATACCTCGGCGCTAATTAACGACCTAGCAGCAGCCGGTCTCCAGCAAATTGTTAAACAGCCTACCCATAAAGCGGGACATACACTAGATGGGTTATTTACCAGCAATCTACACATTTTGGTTTCTAATGTAATCCCTCTTATTTGGACTGATCATTCAGCCGTCTGTTTCTCCATAAAACGTAACCCCCTTCCATTCCCCTCCACATCATCTTCTCCCATTTCCTTCAGAGACTGGAAAAATATCAATCCCCCTCATCTTGCGGCTATGCTGTTCGACAGCATTACCACTAATGAACAGGATCCCACACTAGCTTCCACTAACTATCTTAACAGCCTAAACATAGCTTGCCACAACCTAGCTCCCCTTAAAACCTCCCATCGCAGCAGAAAGCTCCCCTCGGCCCCGTGGTTCACGGAATCCTTACGACTGCAGAGACAACATTGCAGGAATTTAGAAAGACACTGGCGCCGCTACTACAATCCCACGGATAAAATTGCTTACAAAAGCGCCCTTTCTAAAAATAAAAAACTTATTACCTCGGAAATGACACTCTACTACGCCTCCCAAATCAATCAGGCAAAAAATTCCGCAAGAGAACTGTTTCAGGTGGTTACTCATCTTTCTAACCCTCCCGCCCCCCGCCTTGACGGATCACAGGCCCTCTGCAATTCTCGCGCCAAGTTCTTCGAAGACAAAGTTACTGCTATTTTCTCAGTCTTCACCCACTCTCCCCCTTCTACCACCACCCTTTTATCACCTCCCAGGATTGCACCTAGCTTCTCGGTCTTCGAAGCTGCTACAGAGGAACAAGTCCGACGACTTGTTTCTGGCACTAAATCAGGATCACCTCTAGACCCTTGTCCTCCCTCCATCCTCAACCTCATCCCTGAAGCTATTTCCCCCGCTCTGACCACCATCTGCAATGCTATGTTTACAACTGGCATATACCCTTCAGTTTGGAAGGAGGCTATCATCAAACCACTTTTAAAAAAACCTACTCTTGATCCCCTCCTTCCCGCCAGTTACCGACCCATTGCATGTCTTCCATTTCCAGCTAAAATTTTCGAGAAAACAATGAACATACAACTATCGAAATTCATAGACAAAAACAACCTACTGGATGATACCCAATTTGGGTTCAGACAGGGTCATGGATCCGAGACCGCGCTATTAAAAGCAGCAGATGAAATAAGGATGACATTGGACAAGGGAGGAGCGGCAGTACTAATACTTTTAGATCTTTCTGCAGCCTTCGACACGGTCGATCATGTCATCTTGATCGACCGTGTCTCAGCAATAGGAATTCAGAATAAAGCCAAAGAACTTCTCGCCTCATTCCTGGCTGACCGTCCACAGACAGTAAAAATGGGACATTTCACCTCTCACACCTTTACCCTTCCCTGCGGAGTACCACAGGGCTCCTCGCTAAGTCCGACATTGTTTAACATTTATGTTTCGGACTTAGCGAGGGTTATAAAATTTTATGGAATCGCCCTCACAACCTATGCTGACGACACACAACTGGTGCTATCTGTACACAACGATGGTACATCAGTTGCGGCAAATTTTCAAGAGGGAATGCGGGCAATCAGTTCCTGGATGTCATCAAACTGTCTCAAACTAAACTCTGACAAAACAGAGGTGATGACATTCGGGAAACTGGAACTAATCTGGTCCCCCCAATGGTGGCCACCCGAGATGGGAGCTCCACCTCAACCTGTCACTAAGGTTCGTAACCTTGGAGTCGTATTCGACAATAAAATGACTTTCCATCAACATGTCAACTCCGTGGTCTCCTCATCCTTTTACATCCTGAAAAAGATAAAAAAAACTGATACCATACCTCCCCTCGTCAGCTGGCAAAACCCTAATCAGCACTTTGGTCTTTTCGAGAACAGATTACTGCAATGCCCTTCTTCTGAATACCCAGGAAAAAGTACTTAACAGATTGCAGATAGTCCAAAATGCCTCGGCCAGAATCTTACTAAGCATCCTCAAGTTCACATCGATTTCCCCTTACATTCGACAGCTGCACTGGCTCCCAGTCAGGAGCCGGATACAATTTAAGGCACTATGCATTGCATACAAAGCCATCAATAACTCAGGCCCACAGTTTCTTAAAAATGCCCTCTGCCCGCTTGAACACTCAAGAACACTACGTTCGTCTTCAGCTCATCTGCTTAAAGTCCCATGTACAAAAAGGGCCAATTGGGGTGACAGATGTTTCTCGATCTCCACAGCCAAACTTTGGAACACACTACCCCTCTACATCAAAACCGCCCCCACGCTCATCAGCTTCAGGAAAAATCTAAAAACCTGGTTTTTTTCATTATAATTTCTGCCACAGCGATGGTCCTGTATTCTGAGCGCCGAGACACCCCCGGGTAGTTGCGCGCTATAAAAATCGCATAAACATAAACATAAACACATCCCCCACCCTCCCCCAGCATGTGTCAGCCAGTGTATGGGACACCTTCACCTAACAGGTAGGTAGCCAGCCCACCAGGTAGGGCTGGGAGGGTGTGGGAGGCCAGCTCCACACCTCCCACCAGGCCCTCCTGACCCACCCCTGAGTCACCTCCCTGGTGCACTCACCCCCCACCTCCAGCATGTGGCAGCCATTGTATCACTACAAACAAACTAACAGGTAGGTACCCATCTTCCCAGGGAGGGCAAGGGGGTGGGGGAAGGCTACACTACAACACCCACCAGGCAGCCCTGCACTCAAGCCCAGCAAGATAGAGCACTCACGCCCCACCAGCATGTGGAAGCCATTGGAGGGTTCATCTACACCTAACAGGTAGGTAGACATCTTCCCAGGGAGGGCGGGGGTGGGGGGAAGGCTGCACTACAACACCAACCAGGCAGCCCTGTACTCAAGCCCAGCAAGATGGAGCACTCACCCCCCCACCAGCATGTTGCAGCCATTGCAGTGTTCTTCTACACCTAACAGGTAGGTAGACATCTTCCCAGGGAGGTCAGGGGGGTGGGGGGAAGGCTGCACTACAACACCCACCAGGCAGCCCTGCACTCAAGCCCAGCAAGATGGAGCCCTCACCCCCCACCAGCATGTGGCAGCCATTGTAGTGTTCATCTACACCTAACAGGTAGGTAGACATCTTCCCAGTGAGGGTGGGGGGTGGGGGGAAGGCTGCACTACAACACCCACCAGGCAGTCTTGCACCCAAGCCCAGCAAGATGGAGCACTTACCCCCCCCCCCCCCACACCAGCATGTGGCAGCTATTGCAGTGTCTTTCTACACCTAACATGTAGGTAGACATCTTCCCAGGGTGGGCAGGGGTTGGGGTAAAGCTGCACTACAACACCCACCAGGCAGCCCTGCACTCAAGCCCAGCAAGATGGAGCACTCACCCCCCACCAGCATGTGGCAGCCATTGCAGTGTTCATCAACACCTAGCAGGTAGGTTGACATCTTCCCAGGGAGGGCAGGAGGGGTTGGGGGGAAGGCTGCTTTACAAAACCCACCAGGCAGCCCTCCACTCAAGCCCAGCAAGATGGAGCACTCACCCACCCACCAGCATGTGGTAGCCAGTGTATGGGCCACCTTCACCTAACAGGTAGACAGTCATCTTACCAGAGAGGTGACTCTGGGGGTGGTAGACCTGCACTACAACTCCCAACTTGTCCCCCTGTACCACCACTGAGCAGGATGGAGCACTTCACCCCACACAGAAGCATGTCCCAGCCACCATATGGTACACCCTCACCTAACAGGTAGGTAGGCAGCTCACCAGGGAAGGCTTTGAGGATGTGGGAGGCCTGCACCATAACTCCCACCAGGCCGTCCTGTCCCACCCCTGAGCAGAATGGAGCACTCACCCCCACCTCCAGCATGTGGCAGCCATCGTATCACTACAAGCAAACTAACAGGTAGGTACCCATCTTCCCAGGGAGGGCGGGGGGAGGCCTGCACTACAACACCCACCAGGCACTTGTGTACCACCCCTTAACAGGATGGAGCACTCTACCCCACACAGAAGCATGTTCCCAAAAGTCCACAACAATGTGACAACAGGACAGGTGAACAGTCAGTGCATGCACCCCATCATACATACAGAAAAGCATGGACACAGATGACAACACAAGGCCTCATATCACACATGGATTGGCACAGATACTATCCCAAGATACAGTGTGCACACAGCTAAGCGTATGCAACGTCCACAGGAACAGCAGCGTGACACACAAAATACTATGTCAAAGCTAATCACGGCAATAACATGCACAAAACAATTGTGCACTGTAACTTATATGGGGGCTGACCATGAAGGACCATATGAATAGTAAGTAAGCATGGTCCTCTGAACTACGAAGTCAAAGCACAGGACAGCACAAAGGAATGCATGAGACGGCAATGGTCAGTACATGCCCAGATATAATGGCTGCCAGGCAGAGCTAACAGCAAAGATGTTCCCCACAGAACGGTGAATCCGCCAGTTGACAACCTTCCATTGTAATACTGAAATATGCATGTGAGGAATGGTATCCATCCACATGTCACCCCATGGCCGACAATTTGTATGTACCCCCACATCATGTCAAAATGTTAAC
The DNA here is from genome assembly GCF_964204655.1 of Triturus cristatus. NCBI lineage: Eukaryota > Metazoa > Chordata > Amphibia > Caudata > Salamandridae > Triturus > Triturus cristatus. The sequence goes on from NC_140584.1 coordinate 226,031,708, forward strand.
CACTGTGCACACATACAATGTGTGAAATAGTCAATTGCGCTATGCATAACCTGTGAACTAGAGACAGTGATCAGCAAGCTTGAGGTGTACACGTCAATGATCATCTCCCCTCTGTACCACAGGTGACCAAGAACTGACCGTGGAGGACCAGGACACCTATCAGGTGATCCAGTCTCCTCCACCGTTGGGCCATGGAGTCTCTGGGGCAGACTCCCCCGACTCAGACTTGGACCAGGAAGCTGGACGGCTGGCATGCCACTGCCAAACCGGTTCCGGGACACCACTGCCGCCACCACACCCTCAGCAACACCAGCCACCCCTACGCCGAGCCCTGCTGGAATTACCCCTGTGTCCACCACCACCACCACTACCACCAGTGCTGCCTGCAACATCCGCCCTGCCTCCAAGGATGTCCACCCCACCCCAACAACCGCTGCAGCCAGCCCAAGTACCGATGGGCAGACAGTGGTGAGGCAACAGGTGCACGACAGCAGGGTAGGGGCGAGGGCCAGGGAGGCACAGAGGCTCCAGTACCATGGGACCGAAGCCCTGGCCAACATCAACAGGGTCATGCAGGCTTACGAGCATGTCCAGGGCCAGATGGACCTGGCCCACCAGGATGCTTGTGAGCTCACTCAGGTGCTTCGGTCCATGGACGATCGTATGGGTCAAATTGTGGACCTCCTGGGCCAGCTGGTGACTGAACTTCGGCTAAGGCCTGCAGCCCAGCCAACACCTCCACCTCCCTCCGGTGTACAGCAGGATGCCAGCTGTCCATCCTCCCCTGCGGGCACGGAGGGGGCCGATTCATCGGACACCACTGGTGCTGCAGGTCCATCTGTCCCTGCCAAGAAACAAAGGGGAAATTCTTTGGGCCCAACCCGCAGAAAGGGTCCAGGTAAACGCAACCCATGAGGCCACCCATGATGGCACTCTTTTTCCCCTGGACATTCATCATTCCAACTATCCTTCTCCACAATGCCATGTTAATGGCATCCCTCTGTTGGACTTGTCTCATCTTCCATCACTCTGAAGTAAGTGCACCACCATTCACATATTTGTACATATTCACTCCCTTGTCACATTCATCCCTTGTAAATAAACACTACTTAAACACAAATGTTGTTGTGTCTGCTCCATGTTTATCACAGTATGTAAAGAATTTACCATGATTATAATGTCATAGGAGCACGGATTGTCAGTAGGCAAGGGGAGACTGAAGGGACCTAGGGAAAACCAACAGAACAATAGTCACAAACAGCAGATGTCAGCAAGGTACACAAAACTGCACACATTAGCATGAGTAACAGTGCCGGCATAGACCTCCCAGAGCTGTGCATAACTACTATGTCCCCTTAACATTGCCATCCAACACTGATGCAATAACAGGCTGCAGTCACAAAGGTCACATCGACCTTTTCACCAACAACAACATCAGCAGACAATGGTCCCGTTGTATCTTGTCACTCATCTTCATGTGAAGTAGCCGTTGATGAGCTGTTCACGCAGGTCAACACCCTCCTCCTCTCCACTATCCTCATCAGTGAACATGGGTTGGTTTGCAGGCGGGGGCCTCGGCTGATCATCATCGTCCAGAATCAGTGGGATCTGCTTGCATAAGGCCAGGTTGTGGAGCATGCAGCAGGCAACAACAATCTGGCACACCTTCCTGGGCGAGTACATCAGGGCACCTCCGGTCTTATCCAGGCAGCAAAAACGTGATTTCAGGAGACCAAAAGTACACTCCACCACACGACGGGTCCTTCCATGGGCATCGTTGTAGCGGACTTCAGCCGGTGTCCGGGGATTGCGCAGTGGGCTCAGCAACCAAGGACGGTTGGGATCTGCAGGGTCACCTAGGTGTGAGGTACACAGACCTACTCTTGAAAACAACTGTGGCAGAGGACAGCATGTCACACACACAGCACGCCGGTTGCACACTTTGAAAGAAGATTAGCCATTAGCTGTGGCACGATGCCATTGCGCAGGATGTATGAGTCATGGGCAGAGCCCGGAAATTTGGCACACACTTGCAAGATGATCATATCTGCCTGGCACACCACCTGCACGTTGATGGAATGGAAATGTTTCTGATTCCTGTAGAAGAACTCATGTGCCTGCGGTGGAACCAACCCTACATGTGTGCCATCAATGGCTCCCACAACATTGGGGATTTGGCCAAGAGGATAGAAATCACCTTTTACAGCCGCCAATTCATGCATCCTGTGGAAATGTATATATCTGTCCTTGTAGATCATCATAGCGGACAGGACGTCACATAGCACCATGCTTAACATGGGTTGCGACATCCCAGCAGCGGTGGCCACCGTGTACTGGAATGGTCCAGTGGCAAAAAAATGCAGGGCTGCCATCACCTTCGATGTTGGGGTGAAAGCAGTTGGATAAGTCCGTTGAGCCTGCAGGTGGGGCTACAACATAGCACATAGGTTCTGTAGGGTGGGTCGATCCGGCCGGAATTTCCTGATGATCTCCTCTTTCTCCATGTCTGCCATCACAACGAAGGGTCGATGTATATTTGGTCTCCTCCTAGTGGAGATGAAAGGGGACACATGTAAATGCAATGCAACAATACACATATACAATCTCTCATGTTTTGAGTGACATAACAACAACATTTACTGGCCTCATTGTTGAGTCATAGACCACCTTACATGTAGGGACAACATCTGCTACACTACTTGCACACTTGTCCCCTTCCACACAGCAATTGCCGCCACAAAAATACAGGCCATGTAAATGCACCAAGGGGTATGGCCACATCTAGCACAAGCTGCACAGAGAGTATGCCATCCAGCATATGTGGGAAATCAGAACACCACTGTCACATACATGTCAGCTGTGCCTAAACCACAAGTGCATGCATGAGCCATGAAAACTGGAAAGTCAAAACTGCACATTGTCCATTTACACATACATCACTGGGACCTTGGCAGCCCCTACCACATTGCACTATGTACCCAATGCAGAGAATGACACAACACTGATCGGTGTACATGCACATCAACATCACAAGTGAAATGTGAGTGACTACATGGCAATGGTCTAGGTCACATACACAGCATGTGTAGGCAGCAGTGGTAAAAATATCACATTGGTATTGTGTGCTTCATGTCGTGCCATTTATCATGTGCTCACTGTGCATTGTTGGGAAATGCCCATTGTACATTGAGACAGCATGGTGTGTCCATATCTGCAGTCAAACAGCTCTGCCATCCAGATCCCGGTCCCTCATAGCAATGCATGGCCCCGGAATCACGGTGGCTACCGCCTCGTACCAGTGGTGTGTCACCACCAATCCCCAAAATACATGTGCAGTAGTCATAGCCATATAAACATGGCCAAATGGCGGTTGGCATGCTCCGCCACCAAAATCGCGGTCCCTCATAGCAATGCATGGCCCCAGAATCGCGGTAGCTACCGCCTGTCCCCTGCGGAGTGTCACCACCATGGACCATGCCCTTACAGCCAATGGAAACCGCAATCGCGGTAGCCTGATATAATTTTGAAAATGGCAGTAGGCGTGCTCCACCACCGCGGAGCCGGTCATTGGATGCATTTGAAAAAGGCCGACCTGAAACAACAATTGCAGCAGCTTAGCACCACTGAAACGACCCCAGGGGGCTATATATGTGTGGGAGAGAGCCTCACATTTCCACTGCTCCCAGGGACTGCTGCCTGAGACCCCTCACCTGCTACTGCCTCCAGGGACTGCTGCCTGAGACCCCTCACCTGCTGCTGTCTCCAGGGACTGCTGCCTGAGACCCCTCACCAGCCACTGCCGCCGCTGCTGTCTCATGTTCACAGTGATAGCAAGGACTGAGAAGATCCGTGCCAGTCCTTTCACAAGCGAGGAGCTGGAGGTCCTGGTGGACGAGGTGCTCACACAGTACCCAAGGCTATATGGTGCCCCAAATGTCGTGGTAAGTCTTCAACAGTGGGGGAGAGAGTGCAGTGGGGGCACACATGTAGTCGGTCTGATGCAGTATGTGCCCTAGAGTGTGGGGTTGGGTCATGCACTGCCTAACATGCTGTCTCCATGGTTAAGGGGTGTGTAGCCTATTTCACACGTTTCCCTGCCTGCACATGAAGATTGGAGGGACATGTCTTGTCAGCCATACAGTGATGCAGCAAGTTGGTAATGCAGGAGTCAGGACAGTGATTGCTTATGTGAATGGCTGTGTGGGTCCCTGTAGTCCATCTCAGTGTGAGCCCACATGGCTTGCACAGTCACCGCCCAATCTGACAAGGACCCATCACTGAATGTACAGAGTGTTACATGTGTGTTTTTTGCAGGACTCTCCATCTATGAGCCATATCAGCCCTGTAGATTGCACACGACTGGCCCTGTGAGAAGGGTGTGGGTTTGCGAGATCATGTCCCTCAATGTAACATCCATGACACAGTGAGCTATTCACAGGGCAAGGTTGTTGAGGCCTGCGCAGTGTTGGACACAGTGAGTCTGCCCCCAAACACACGTAGACATGTGACGTATGTCTTGCTCTACCTGGAAATGGACAGTAGATGTGGGCAGACTACACATGGCTTTCTGTGCTAGCATCCTGCTTGGATGTGAGATGTGCAGGTACTGTCCCCCCCTCATACCTGCATACATTTACATGTGCTTCTCACATGCAGATGTACCCTGTGAGATGCATTCCTGTCTCTGCAAGACATATCTGTGGAGTTGGGATGAGTCAGTATAATGCTACTGTACTGAGGGATTTTGCTACATAACACTGTGTCACTGATGTTTTCCCACTCTTGTCTCCCATGCCTGCAGCTCAAAGTACACCAGCGTAAGGCCGTGTGGAGGGCCATTGCGACCAAGGTGCGGTCCCTGGATGTGTCAAACCGCCGGCGCACCCACTGCCACAAGAGGTGGAACAACATTTCACGGCTGGCAAAGAACTTTGCGGAGATGACACTGGGGCTGCTCCCTCACAGGGGCAGGTTGGCACGACGCAGCATGACACCACTGATGTGCCGCATCTTGGCTGTGACACACCCTGAGCTGGATGCACGATTGAAGGAGCATCAGCAGCAAAATGGGGGTGAGTATTCTGGGAAGGGTGACTTTGGCTGTGTGTGGCTGCATGTGTACCAAGCCTGTGCCTGCGCTGGGCTATGTGATGTTGGTAGTGTGATGCAGTGGCTTGTGAGTGGCCTCTGTGCTGGGTGCAGCTGTCATGCATATGTCCTTCCTGTACTACCTAAGGGAATTTGTGTACTGGGCATTTCAATAGCATTCTGTGCGGTGGGCTTCATGTCTGAGCTATTTGTGTTACTGTTTGAACAGAGCCACATGCAGGATGTTGTGCTGTGTGGTCATCACATGGCTCACTTTTGCCTGGTTTTCTTGTTTACACGCACTGTTTGAGTGACAAAAGTGTGCTTGCACAATGTTATTGCACAGGTTGGCATGCAACATGTAGATTTAGTCATCCTCAGTGTTGCTTTGCTTGCATATGTTTGTTCCATTGCTGCCACTGAACTGACCCTACATCTATCTCTCTCATGCAGCATCTCCCGTGGTCACGGAGGGACAATGGACAGAAACCAGTGGTGGGGAAACAAGCACAACAGCTGCACAGGAGCCTAGTGACACAGAAGTGACCAGCGCCTCGGAGGGGGACAAGAGTCTACTGGAGGAATCACAGCCCGGGATGCAAAGTTCTACCTCATCTGATGCCAGCGGTGATGCATCCATGTTGGTGGGCACAGGGAACTGGGAGTCTGCATCATCTTCCGCCACACAGCGAACAGTGCCCACCTTCACAGCCACTTCCGCTTGTGCTGCCAGTGTTCACACCAGTAAGAGGGGAAGTTTGTCCTTCACCCCAGGTACCGCTGCCCCTTCCCCTGTCCCCCCTGCTGCCATCAGTGATGAGTCTGTGGACCTTTTGTGCCAGCTGTGTGTAGGCAAGACAGCTCTCCTCAATGCATTCATAGAGCACGACAAAAAATTGGCACATGTGGTTGCTTTCATGGAGGGCATACATTCAGACGTGGGTGGGCTGCACCAGACTGTCCAGTCAATGTCCTCCGCAGGGACAGCAGCCCTTCAACTGGCACAATCTCGTAGTCCAGCTCCAGCCCCTTTGTCTACCCCCATGCCAGTGGCCACATATGACGATAGTGACCACGCTCCACAAACCTCAGGGTCACGATATAGCACACGTAGCACACAGCAGCAGCCCAAGCGGTCCAGGCCGCAGACACCATCCCCACAGAAAACCAAAGCCACCCCAGAGCACAAAGAGAAAACCCCTTCAGGCGACACCAAGGCCCAAAAAGTGAAGAAGCAGACCTCAGGGTCAAGTGCCTCAGAGGCATCCCCAGCCAAGGACTCTCCTGTCCCAAAAGCATCTCACAAATACAAGCAGACAGTTTCTGTGCCCACTGAGAAGGTGGTGCCTACCAAGGCTACACAGAAGAAGGGCTCTAAGGCAGATTCACCCACTACCTCTACTCCCATTCCAAGCCCAGTGATGCATGGAAAGGAGGGCACTGTAGGGGGAACACCTGGTAAACAGGGGATGAAGGGGCAGAGGCAAGGCCAGGCGAAGTGTTCCGCCGGATCCAGCATGTCCCCAGAGGGAGGGCCAGCATCTGCACCTGATGCGTGTGCCTGTTGTGTCCACACCACTTCCCATTGATCCAAAGTCAGGCAAGCCATTTAGAATCCCCAATCTCCCACCCACACTGTGTCAGCATGAGTCCTCCTCCATGTGCCACTACACCACCTGGTCCAATCAGCCCTCTGGCTTCCCAAGCCACTGATAGCTCTACCTCAGTTGGGCCTCTCACTCCCCGGTCATAAATAAAACGAAATTCGTAGCGCGCGCTGCATCGCAAAATGCGATGCAGCGCGCGCTACGAAATACGTTTTATTTATTTAATTGTTTACTTACCTGCAATTATCCATATTCCGGTTTTTAAGACCCCCCACCCTGCCCCTCCCCCGCCCCGCCTTACCGCCCCACGGAACTCCCTCCACGGGCCGCGGCTGCTCATCTAGTGACGTCCAGTCATCATTGTCACATGCGTTACTTCCTATTTTTGCACTTGTGTGGGCATATGGTGTGCAGTGTGAAGGTGTGACTTTGTCATTGGTGTTGGTGTGTGTGTGCCCCTGCTATGTGAAATGCACACGTGTCATCCTGGAGTTGTATGCCTGTTGTTTGTGTTGATCATCCCTGCGCTTGTGACTGTGTGCACGTGTGAGCTGTAGGTTGTGCACTATACAGTGTGTTGGTGTGTCCTTGCACTTGTGGGGGACGACTTGTTAGTGGCTATTGTGAGTATGCAGGGTGTGTGGCTGGCAAGTCAGTGTTGTGTTTTGTTGATCCGCCATGTGTTTAGTAACTGTCTGTGGTCACTGTGCAGTCCTGCTCAGCCACACTGAAATTGTGGGTGTGTTTTGTCATGCATTGTTGTCACTTGTGTCTATTTTGTAGCCATTGTGGCATGTGGGGGTGTGGTATAAGACCATTGCCTATCTGTGCTTCGTATGCCTACCCATTGTGTGTGTGCCCTTCATCTATATTGGTATGGGGTACTCCTCACCTATACACTACTGTCGTACTCACCACTACACTATCATGTCAGCTGTCCCCTTGGCTTGCCAGTGTGTGTGCCTCCCCATCAGTTCATTGGCTTCACTATGTTTTGTGGTGCTGATCTGTGCACAGGACGAATGTGCCACTGATGACAGTAGACCAATTGGTTATATGTGATGTTCTTGTTTTGTTTTGCAGACATGTTTGCTCATTTGCAGTTCTGCTGTCTGTGCTGCACAGTCCTCTAGTCATGGTGTTGTCACATGGGAGTCCCTGACCTGTGCATGTGTGTGTGTTGTATTGGCTGTATGTGTGTTTGCTGTGGTACTGCTTCACTTTCTGAGGGTGATGTTGTGTCAGTGCTGTGCTGGTTGGTGGTGTGTGTGTTCCTGTTGGGTCACTCTTATCTGTGTGGTACTGGTATGTTTGTTGTGCACACACTGCTTGTCATGCATGCAGTGCTGTGAGTGTATGTTGCCTTGTCCTTGCCTGGTGTGCACCCCCTGATGTCCTGCTGTGTTGGGCACTGTGAGGCGTTGGCATGTGCATCTGTTGTGTGTTTGATGTGGATGTGTGCAGTGTTTGGTCTGTGTTATCTATCTCTTGAAGCTGACAGTTGCTCAGTGTGTGGTTTATTTGCATGTGAGTGTGTGTGTTTTGTAAGTGTGCTGTGATTCATCCAGATGTGTGTTGCAAGTGTGGTGTGCATTACTTGTGTGTCGGTCACATGCACTTAGGGGTATTGTTGTTCCTGGGCCTGTTTTGTGTGCCTCCAAGGGTGTTTTCTCCTATCATGTGTGAGCTTTCTTTTGTCAGGATTGTGCATGTGCATGCAGGTAGTACAGTTTGACATCATGGTGACTTTGTGGATGGTGTGGTATGTCTGTCTGTGTTTCATTGTATGACCATTGGTCTTTGTTTGTGTCCATGTTTGTTTGAAGATGATGCACCTCTTGTCTGTGTTGGGGTATGTTGTGTCTGCAGTGTTGGGATTGTCAGACAATGTGCTGACTGGACATTGTTGCCACCCTTCTGTGTGTTTAACAAAGGTGTTGTGTGATGCATGTGTGGCTGGGGGTATGCGTGGAGGATGCTACTTGTGTTTGTCAGTTATGGAGTTTGTAAATAGGCCCTGTGTGTGGTGCTGCTGACCCTCATCTATCAAGTAGTTTGATGCTAATATGTTGCTGGTGTCTGTCCGACTTCTGTGACTTCCTTTCATTCCTGGCATATACATGGTTTGCCTTGCTGTCTCCATGGGTTGGTGCATATGGAGTGGCTGTGGTTTGATTTTACTCACTGTAGCAGCCATGTGTGGTTCGATGGGGTAAGGGTGTTGTCATTTGTTTTTTATCTTGCATGTGGTATACATATGCTTGTTGGTTGTTTCCTTGCCCTTTCATTCATGTGCAGATCACTTTTTCTTTCACATTTGTAGTCCTACATTGCTGGTGACATATGGTCTGTGTAGGTGGCTGTGTATCTGTGTGGGGTATGTCTGTGTGACTAGACAAGCTGTGTGTCCAGTTGGGTGTTTGGTTATATTCTGTGTGAGTGTTGAATTTGTGCTTGGGCTCATTTTGTTTGCCATGTGTTTCTGTGCTGTGTGTTCATCTGCAGCCCACCTGCTGGGGCTGCATCCGTAGTTGTTTGGAGTATGTGATGCAGGGTGTGGATTCACCTGGGTGGTTGTTGTGCAGGGGGTGTCACAGGTGGGGCACATGGCATGTCCCTTTAGGGGGGGCTACTGTGTGGAGAAGCAAGGTGTGGGCCTGTGATCTGTGGGCACTCACTGGCACCGGCCCTACCTTCCTGCATTCTGCGCATGTTTTCCCATAGCTTCACCGCTGCGGTGATGTGACCAGGACATTGCAGCAAGATTGCGTTGGATGCGTGGCCTGGATGCGGAGGGGTGCATTTGTGACAATTGGGACATGTGTGAATGCACTTGTCAATGTGTTCCTGTACCCATCTGGATGTCTGGTGTAGACATGAACCCAATGTCAGCTTTGGTGTTGTGTTTGTGGATGGAGTTGTGTAATTGCGTACTTGCGGCGGCGTCCGCAACGGTCCATGACTTGCTGGTAGTGTATCACGTACAGCGCTGGGAAAACGTGTAGGGCTGGGTCCATTGCAGTTGGGTTCGGGTGGCAGGAACCTTGAATCTGGTTGCGCTCGCTCCGCTGTGGTGTTTCCGCCGTATCTGGATGTGTGGTTTCTCCACTGCGGTGCGGCTGGCTGTTTGGGGCATCCTGATTGGTACGGCAGACGGGACGTCATTCCGCACGGCTGTGAGTGTCCATTGGCTCCCACCGCTGCGGTGGTGGGCGCTTTTAGATGGCAGTTTGCGTCGCCCCGCGGTGGACAGGAAATGGGCTTGTGTTTGCCCATGATAATATGGAGGACGTGAGGACCGCTGCTCGCGGATGGAAAATTGCAGTTTTCCGCACCGCCAGCACCGCGGTGGTGCCACCACCGGACATCATAATGGACCCCTTAGTTTGCTGGAAAGTCCCTAGTATAGAGTTCTACATTTACCCATGGCGTGAATTAAATGCTGCTAACGGGCTGCAGCACTCATTGTGCTCATGGACGTCATTTAGGGGTCACCAGCAGTCATAGCTGCGATCCCTGGCTTGCTCCTTGCAACCCTGTCTCTGTCCCTGCAACCCCTGGACTCAGAGGTGGCATAATCAGTACCAAAAACATAGAGGCTGCTCCATATTCCTCACTTTCAGCACATTTTTCTTTATACTAATAGTCAATATTATTCTTCTGTGCACTTTTAATATAAATAAAAATGGAGCAAACTTAGCTGGAATGACACGTTTGGTGGCAGCTTTGGCAAGTAAAAAATGTTTTAAATGTATGTTGTGTGTATGCTTGCAGGTGAGAGTGTGTTTATGTCAGGTAAGAGCGTATGAGTGTGTGAGCATGTGTCTGTATGTTTAAGCATATGTGTGTGAGTGAAAGAGCGTGAGAGGCATTGACAGGTAGTGAGTGAGATTGTTTGAGATTGAGACCAGATTTACTATTCTTTGATGCAAGGTGATTGAGCAAATAAAAAATATATCACAGTGTGTGGTCCTCACAGACTCCACTTTGTTGAATTATTGGCTATTTCATCTGGGCTATTATTATTATTATTATTATATTTGGGTTTGTAAAGCGCACAGATACCCAGGGGTTTCCCGGCGCTGACAGAGGAAAAGAAGCAGGGAGACAAAAGATGGGAGAAGATTAAGCAGAGAAAAGCCAGGTTTTCAGGCCTTTCCTGAATTTCAGGTAGCAAGTTTCAAAGCGCAAAGAAATGGGGAGTGTGTTCCAGAGTGATGGCGCCAGATAGGAGAAGGAGCGACCACCAACTCTGGTGCGTTTGAAACGGGGCACGGAGAAGGTGCCAAAAGAGGAGGATCTGAGGGTGCGCACTGGACAGTATGGTTGAACCAAAATGGAAAGGTAGGGGGGGGAGTTGCCTGTTTTAATCCGGTGCATATAGCAGAGGGCTTTGAATTTTGCTCTTGATTCGATGCGCAGCCAGTGAAGGCTGCGCAGGGAAACGGTGGCAGAGGCAGTTCTGGGCAGGTTGCAGAGCAGGCGAGCTGCCATGTTTTGCACCACCTGTAATTTACGTGTTACCTCCTTGCTAGCCCCAAGGAGGAGCACGTTACCGTAGTCTAACCTGGAGGTTACTAAAGCCTGGACCACAGTTCTTTGGGTGTCCGGCGGAAGCATCCATGCTATTTTTCTCAGCCACCGCATGATATTAGTACAGGTGGCTGAGACTTTCACAACATGCTGCTTCATGGACAGTTGGTTGTCAAATGTAACTCCCAGGTTGCGAGCCTTGGTGGATGGAACCGGCAGGGGACCCATTTGCTGAGGCCAATGCTTAGGGCCCCAGAGAGAGGTGTCAGGACCGAATAGAAGGAGTTCGGTTTTGTCACCGTTTAGTTTTAGTTTATTGGTCTGCATCCAGTTGGTAATATTAATGAGCCCAGATCGGAGAGATGAAATGGGGGCGTGTTTATTAGAAGAGAGAGAAAAAATTATTTGGGTGTCGTCCGCGTATGAAAATATAGAGAGACCAGATTGTTCTGCCAGAGAGGCGAGAGGACTGACATAAATATTGAAGAAAAGGGGGCTCAAGATAGAGCCCTGGGGTACACCGTGTGGGGACGGGAGGGCAGTGGAGGTAGAAGTGGAGGAAAAGACCTGAAAAGTGCGTGCGGACAGAAAACTGGCGATCCAGGCTAGAGCAGTGCCATGGATACCAGCGGCCTTTAGGGTGGAGAGGAGGATGTCATGGGAGACGGTGTCGAACGCAGCGCTTAAGTCCAACAGGATAAGCGCCACCGTCTCCCCTCTGTCCACCTGCTGTCTGATAGCCTCTGTGACACCTAAGAGGGTGGATTCGGTGGAGAATCCAGCCCTGAAGCCAGACTGGGATGGGTGTAGGAATTTCGTGTCCTCAGTGTGAGAGGAGAGGCAGAGGTTGATGTGTTTTTCTAATACCTTGGACAGGCAAGGGAGTAGAGATATGGGTCGGAAATTAGAAGGGTTGTTGGGATCGGCGTTAGTTTTTTTGAGAAGGGGAACCACCATGGCGTGTTTCCAAACTGCAGGAACGGTGGCTTCCGACAGAGATGCGTTCAGGAGGGCTAGGATGGGTAAAAGAGCGGGACTGTCAAGGGTGCTTAGAATTTGAGGGGGCATGGCATCAAGTGGGGAGCCAGATTTCATTTTAGCCATGAGTTTAAAGAAGAGTTCTAAAGAGATATTGTAGTTATAAAGGTCCAGTTTCATCTCCCATCAACATATGCATCTCAGGCACTGTTTCATTTGAGCATCTTTACAGTGTCTCAATCATACCAGGATATATAGACCAGATATGCCACATTAAATTGCTTTCTTCCATTGATGGAAAGGAGAAAATTCAATATGGTGGAGTCAGTGGGGGGGAGGGGGAGTTTGAGGGGTGTGGTCAGTGGGGGGCAGAGCTAGAGTAAAAAAATCACCTTTTCAAAACATTATTAGATACCATATTTAAGCACCAGGAGAAACACAGTTCACACTCGTTTTACTGGGTTAGCCCTCTTACTGGTCAAACTGACACTTACACTACAATGGAGAGCCTCCACCGCTACAATACTAGCATCATGGCATGGTGTGAATGGGGGTCAGTGGAGGGAACTGCCCTCTGTTATGAAGCAGCAAGACATCTTCATATTTATTTAATTATTATTCATTTTATATATCACAAAATTAAATAAAAATATTTATACATTTAAAAAAAACTTGAATAAATGGGCTTGTTTGTGATTATAATTTGTTTTCTTGGCTGAGGCGATTATTCTCAACTTGTCTTTTCTCTCAGTTCTCTGGGATGTTCTTCTGTCAACACTCTCCTGACTCTCTCCCACCCCTGTGGGGAAAAGTGATAATGTCACACAGTTTTCCTGGTTGAAATGCCATGCGCTTTCTTCTCAGTGCCCTTCCAGCAGCCACAATGAGTCAAAGTAGAGCAAAGTCCATCTGGCGCATCAATGGCATGAGTCAGTGATGCGGTCACAGAGTGTTTGGGAAACAGACCATCTTGGTAGGTTTTACATTAACTAAGGGAAGTGCATCCTAAGGAATCAAGCATTTGCAATGCAATCGGTTTCGCATTTACAAGCATTTGAGCTATTGGCATTGTAAATGGCAATGCCTTTTATTTATGAGTATTTAAAAAAAAAAAAAAGATAAATAAAAGGCATTGTTATTTACAATTCCAATAGCTTAAACTCTCGTAAATACGAGACCGATTGAATTGCAAATGCATTTAGCAACCGTGGTATAAAGATGTTTTAAAAAAAAAGCATTAGGAGACAGCATGCCCTGCCTGCAGCAGCAGGCAGGAGAAAGGTATTTGAGAAAATAGTGCCCGGAGTGCAAATTGCCATTGGTGTGCAGTGGAGAGAGGCAGGCCACCTTAATGCTCTTTCCAAAGCCTCTTTATCCATCTGACCCTGTGAAATATGGCTATCTCCATTATTAGGATGGTGCTGCAGGTGTACCAGCCAGACTCTCTACAATCTGTATGCAGGGCTGGAAGTGGAAGGATGCATAAGGCTGCCTGTATTAGGCTGGTTGAAATGCATGTGATGCTCCTAAGGCATGTACTGGCACTGGTTTTAAAACCAGTCTGCTCAATTAGCAGTGAACGTTTTATAAAGATGGATGGCAGTCAGCTGCCTAAGTTGCAGGCAACGAATCTTGTCTTTCAAACTTACTATGCCTTGTAAGCTGTGACACCTGAAGTAGTGCTTCCAAGCAAGTAAGGTGACATTAAAATGATGCAGGAAACAGGAAAGCTTATTGAATTATTTTATTAAAAATCAATAACAGAAAAAACATCAAAAGCAGTAAACAGAAATAAATATCAATCGTAGCAGTAAACAGAGGTCACTTGCTTCATAAGGTGCAATTGGGTTTAAAGGCTCAAAGGAGGGGGAGCATAATTAATTCAATATAATTGAAACAAAACAAAGTACCACAAGCATCACAGTCGGGATGGTCGAATGGAGGCAAGATGGGTCGTTTTAATAGCACTCAAATGTGGAGATGCTACAGAAGCACATGGCTTCAAAATAAGTGTCAAACCAAGGGTTGCAGACTTCGGGGCAACTCTTATGCATTGCGATTTAAGACAATTTACAAGCATTCAAGAGTAGCGACACCAGGATAACCGAGGGCATTCTACAGAATCCAACAGGTGCCGCTAACACCTCAGGTACATAAGGCACCCTGCTCCCTGAACAAGACTAGATATTCACTGGTCCACTGTTATTCAAACAACTGGCTACCCAGATGTGCAAACGATAAAGTTCCTTGCAGAATGCAGTTTCAAGTATCAAGCCTTCAGGTGACAGCTTAATGCATTCTGGGTATTGTTGTCTTGGGTTGTTTCCCCTGAACTAATTGGACTATTAAACCAGATAGCAACTATCTGAAGCTTAAAAACCCATTTCTGAAAACAGTGACCAATATGCACGCTGCTCCTTTACTCTGTCCACAGTCTATGAAGTGTGATGAATTTGTGCCAATGTTGTGTGTGATTCAGTCCAACTTATTTATTCACCTTGCTAGTAGGATAGAGCCTCCGCTCTTACCTTGTGGCTGCTCTGTCTGTAACTAGTGAATCCTTGCATGGCCTGGTTTGCAGGCTAGCAGCAGGTGTAGGACTGCCAACCTGCTACGCCCACATTAAGTGAGAGTTGTTCTTTGATAAATAGCACACAGCAGGCACCAAACCGAGCATTCCAATCCATCACTTTTTAGCTTCTCTATGCCATTATAGACAGGCACTGGACAGATACAAATGAGTCTTGGCTACACCCTGCAAGGCGAAGTCCATTCACCACTTTTTGTGCTATACGAAACTCTCTAAACAGAAGGTGCGTGTCTATATACAAGTCCCTAATTCACTGTAAGTAATTTGCATATGAATGGTCCCAGTCTATATAAATACAGGAAGCCTAAAATGATGACGGAATGGGGCCCAGATTAAATGCCAGTGGCTGAGATTAATTAAAGCATTCCACCCTATAGCTGTTGTGCCACAACTTACATAAGGCCTCTTAGCACTGCCAAAACGTTTGTGTAACAATGGAGGTTTCAGGACACAGTATTAATGATTGACAAATGTCTTGCTGTATTAGTGGTTTAATAGAGTTAGTGGCCCCTTTGGAAGTTACTAGGCGCACGGAAACTGCATGGACTAGTTCTCCTAGATGAAAGCAGCCGAAATTTCCAGGGGAAATTAGAAGGAAGAATGATGAAATATTGGGCCTGGAATTACAGATTCCACTGGTAAGTGCTCATTACTCAGGAAGATTCAGGGGTCTAGTCTGCAGTATGTTAATTCAGGAGGTCTGTGGTCACAGGAAGCTCCGGGGTAAAGACGTAATTTTCCTCAGGCCACGGGGTAATGAGGCCGTTGGCAAAATACTCTGTATTTGACCATAAACTGTTATCGCTGCCTTTTATTTTTTAGAACAAACCCTCATAACGCCAGCGGTAGTAAATGGTAAAGTAAACATGCTGTAGGTCACTCGGATTGCTTTTGTTTAAATAACCATTTCACGTGCCTAGAGGAGATTCCTTGCACGGCGAGTGCTATGAAAGATGCCTGCAGTTTTTACTTTTAGAGCCGTTAATCTTTCAGTGGCTGGATGTCGTCCGTCATGCCCTAGAGAGAAGGCCTGGGTGAGGGTGTAAAATGAGACATTTGGAGTAGTTTGCATGTGGATGGTACAAGGTCTAGTTAGAGATGCGGAGAGAGAAACGCTGCAGTAAGCAATCCCTGTGGAACTCGCACACAGCACATTTGGAAGAGAGCACCGAATCACATTATACACTGCTTCTTAGTAGGCGCACAACGTGACATTCACTCTTCCCATTTGCCCAAGAACTCTCAGAAACAGAGCGTGTTGTTCATGGCGTAGCCTTTTTATTCACGAAACAGGTAATTCACCAGTGACCAACACGAGAGTAACAGTATCCCTTTTGGATATAAAATTATCAAAGCATCACTCTTTAGCGGTATTAACTTGACGAAGGCTGCCAGGCAATTAGGCACAACATTACACTTGAACTTGAGCTTGGCCGTACACTTTAGTGGCCTTGGCCTGTCAAAGGCAGTAAAGAAGATATGGACCACATTACATTTGAACTCTTGAACTTGGCCATACACTTGAACTTGGCCGTCTCGGCCCACCAAGCCCCCCCTCTGCTGTGCACATTGTGCCAGCAGGCCCCAACGCGCTACAGCGAACAGTTGCACTACTTGTAAACCAGGGCCCCGCATGGCACACTGGCATGCCCACCGGGGTACCTGCACTCAGGCAGCCTCCCCAGGGTTCACCTCAGTCCATACGTTGTGGGTTAGGGCAGAAGAGTCCAGGACCACCAGCAGGCCAGTCCCACCATCCGCCTACCCTCTGCACACGTGGCTCCTACCCCTTTCTGGGGGCCATCCAGTTGTTGAACCGCCATTGTTGTGCTTGCTTGTTGTTAACTGTCACCGTTCCGCCCTCGCTCTCTTGCCGGGTGGGTGGGTGGTTAACGATGTGCCCCTGCAGCTTGCCGGAGGTTCAAAGGGACAAAGAGGCTGAAGATCGCAGGGCGCAGATTTAAATAACCTTCCAGCGCACCCCGATGACGTCACCTCATTCAGCCCCCTTTTCGGCCCTGGGGAAGGTCCAGTCCCGTGGCGCTACTAAGGGCGCCCCTCCTCTAGGCGCGGGGGGCGCCAGTCAATTTTGAGCTTTTAAATAGTGTCGCTGCTATTGAGTAATAACATCGAAATGTAGCGCCACGGAATTTTAGGGAGAAATAAACATAGCGCCAAGCACTGATTTTTAAAGGCCACGTGTGACATTTCCACAACTGTGCTCAAGAAGCACAAACATTTCCGGGGCGATTCTTACCCGACTAGCTTTGTTCAATGCTCCCTCTTGTGTAGCTCTCTACCTCGGGGGCCCCTCCATGCCACCAGTGAGGTCTCGCCGAGAGGGGCTGCCTGCTGAAACCCTATGACTCCGTGTGGTGACTGTCAGGGGGCTCAGCTGTCAGAAAGTTTCAGAAAACTTTTTTTTTTTTTTACATGAAAGGCATGCTTTATTGGTTCTAGTCTCCTGTGGAAAATCCAGCTACAAGTAGTCTCCACTAGATACGGTCGCAGCATCTGATTTTGCATCTGCATTACATATGGCCAGCAAACAAAACTAGGGAAATTGTACAAGTCAAATAAAAACAACTGACATCATTAGATAAGTAGAGATCCCTGGAATGCAGCTCGCATGTTATCACAGCAGCTCAGTCAGATCCAAAAATATGCAGGGCAGCAACCGATCTAGCAGAAGCCACTAGCAAGGGAATTTCCACAAGGAAGTATCACGGACATCGAAAAAGTCAAAAATACCATTTGCAATAAACAATTGTTGAGTTTGCATCGCTTCTAAAGTAGGTAATGGTAATGCGCTTTAGGCAGGTTTGCAAAACAGATAAGAGATTTCTTAGTAAATGTATGCTTACACACCGCTTAAATGGGCTTTTCAGCTGCCCACAATTGAAAGCTGGACACACATCAGTTCTAAGGGGGAGGGGGGGGTGAAATTTGATGTCACTTTCCATTGTTCGTAAATTACAAAGAGCTACACAAGACACTACTCAAAGCGTATAAGAAACTTCATACATGTTCTGTTGCATATGACGTTATGGGATCAATAAACTGCTGCAGAAAACCTGGAGTGGGAAGATATATTGAAGGGCACCATAAAAGATTTCTACTGGATCAAGCATGTGAGGTTGGCAGTCATTTTTTATACTTAATCAGGCAGATCGCTCCAGAGAGGCCCATTCACAAAGAGTTTACTACAAGTAGGTACGACTTAGTCTTGTAGTACTCTTGGAATTCAAGAGTTGGTAAGTAACCGCAAAAAAATTGCTTATCGCTCCTTTGGTCTATGGAAAATGTCTTTTAAATCAGAGGTCAAACTGGAAACAAAAGTTCATCATCACATTGTTTTATATTTAAAGTAGAAATGGATTATGCCCGTTTGAGGTATAGAGTACACTACTGTTTCAAAGAGATTAAAAAACAGAGCAAAATTTGATTTTCGTGTCCCAGAGAAACAGTTCTAAAAATAAAGTAAGTCATTTTGCTCAGCTCCACGCAGTAACGACCCCACAGAAATAGAAACAGATATGATTTTAACATTGCAGCAGCCTTCGAGTAGGAAGGGAATGGCATATTACAGCATCATAAATTGCCTCCCTGGTTCTGAAAATAAAGCTTTCTGACACAGTGAATCAAGTTGTGTGTGTCAAACTTCGAAAACGTTTGAACCGGACGTCATTATACCAGAAACGAAGCAATGTGCAGTTTTACAGAGGGAACAGGCTGTTGTGCAACTGCTACTTGTCCTTTTACAGTGAAATGACACGAGTTCGAACTCCACAGCTCTCCGTAGTTAGGGATGTGTCCAGATTCTGAGACTTGAAATGTAACCTCGGAAGACTGAATGTGCGCACGGTAAATGGCAAAGGAAGGGGTGCTGCGAGACCCCCTGGCTCCAGACAAAGGGCGTGGGCGTTTTCCATGCAAGCATCACCACGAACACCTCGGTGTAAATATTAAAAATAAGAAGGCACTGGTTGTAGCTAGAGTTCTTCTTCGCACAAGAACCACACTCCACGCTGTTACTTGAAGCGTAAAAGGCCATTTTATTAGGACATGGTTGCAATCATTTAGACTTTATTCGACAGTACATAAATGCAATAAATATACTTTCCCCAACCCATACCGACTCATTCTCCTTTCATCCATTCTCAAAACCATCTCACCTGTTAGACTCTTCCCCCATTCACTCGGTGACCTCCTTCCTCTCCCCATCACTTGCCCTCCAAGCATCCTCAGTGTAATTTCCTTCATTGGTCCTTGCTTCCCGCGCCCGCTATCAGTCACCTGTGTACCGTTCTCCCCTCCCGAGGGGTGGATCCGCCCGTATGTGACTACCCACCCCTCCAAAGTACCGCCAACCAGGGAAACCCCCGGAGGGCGGTTCCCTGCCCCACCCCCAGTTCTAGTGCGCCTTTCGCCTCCATCCAGTGTCTACCTTGCGGCACCCTGTGGATGACCCCCCATCCCCTAAAACCTGCATCCCGTACAACGTTCTCTCTCGCCAGGACACCCCAGACTGCGAAAGGCGCACCTAGTCGAAGTAGGACCACCGGTCCCCCCAGGTTGCCTCATCCTAACGCTCCAGACACCAGGTGGATGACCATCCACCCCTGAAACTATGTCCTGCGGCAACCAGCAGCTTTTTCCACACGAACCCCGCCCGTGACAAAATTGTACCATCGCAAACAACCACCTGTCTTTCTTCCCTCCGTCTCCTTACCCGCGGACCGTCCCCCTGTAAGCCTGGTCCATCGCCCCCAAACTCCCTTCTTGGCAAGGCCCCGTCGGTGGATGACCATCCACCCGTACAGCCAGTATCCGTCGTAATCCAGTAACCTTCCAGCCAATCCCCCAACCCTAAAGAGCGTCCCAGCCCCAACAAGACCACCTGTGCCTCGTCCAATAGTCCCATTACCTGCGGGCCGTACCCCCGTAAGCAGTTCCGACAGCCCTCAAAATCCATCCTCTGCCAGGCACCCTCGGTGGCCTACCATGCTCCCATACAGCCAGCGCACCTTTCCGACAAGGTACATTTCCAGGGCAATCCAGCCATGAAAAATGCTCCATCCCAAAACCAACCGTCCCCTCAAACAGTCCCCCCGACCTGTGGGCTAGTAGCCGTAAAGCATGTTTAACCGCCCCCACAAAAGTTCCTCCTCTGCAATGCACCATCGGTGGATGCCCATCCACCCTTACTCCAGTGTCCCTCATAAACCAAGAAACATGTCCAGGAGCCTTCCCATCCATGAAAGCGCCCCCCCTCCCCAACCAGGCCACCAGTGTCCCCCAAACAGCCTCATCCACTGCAGCCTGACTCCTTGTAAGCATGCTAGACGTCCCCCAGAGACCCGTCATTGCACTGCGCAGTGCTGCTTCCTAACCCGCTTCCCAAGTTCCCCGTCATTGAACCATATCCCTAGCCAAGTCTCTTGGAATAAACCAGGCCTGCCCTGTTCCGAAGAACCTTCTCCCAAATGCTTGTGCTTGTAGTGGAGCCATTTCCCATATCGTATGGCACAGTCACCCACTGGCCGCCACGCTCACCCCGAGTCAATTCCCCCGTTCCCCCACAATCAAACATACATCCCAAATGACTGCGTTCCCCCTGCCAGATGACATCCGTACACCCGCTATGTCGCCTCTGGTGCTGCCCAACGTTCGGGAGAGTGTCCGCCTGTCCATGCGACCACACTGGATCCCAGGCCACTCTCCTTACCTGCAGTAGAAAAAGAATAATTAGTCCCGCAAGTATTATGTTTCTGTCCTTTCCATCCCCAATCTCTCCAAAACCCTCGCTCAAACCCTTCTATTCCCTACAACGGCACCACACACCCTCCTATGCCGCCATCTCCCCAATCTCCGACTTCCCCCCGCCACCCCCGAACAGCCCTCCTGCTGATACCTCTGTGCCCGCCCTCAGGCGTAAGATTCATGCCACTCCGTAAAGGAGCCACTTCCCGTCGGCCCCAGTCCTCGAACAAAACCGAAACAGCCTGTAGCGCCGTTAAACTACCGTCCACATTTGGCAACCCCAAATCCCCAGCCATAGGCCTCCCTTCGCTTACCACCAATCACTGGTGCCTCATTCCCCCCCCTGCGCTCCCCCTCACCACAGCCACTGTGCCCATGTCCGCTGCCCCACCGGTACCACGTCATCTCGTCTCTTGTGCCCTGCACTACCATACTCCCATATGCCCCCGACGAAATCGCCATATTGTCAGTGGTGTTACGACACGACCACCGTGTGTTGGCTCCTCGCCCCTGACACGTAACACATCCCCTGATGTGTAAAGAAGAGTGTGACAGTTACCACCTTACGACACCGACAGCGTGTGCGGAACTCGAACCCCTGTCCTGCGAGATCCTTCATAATTGTAGGCACAAGACTTACCATTGAGACACAGGTCCTGGCCCCTTACCTAAACTGCGCCCTGCAAGTCCGAATCCCTGCTTCCAACTTATTGCCAGCTACAACCCTGGTGACGATCCCCAAACGCATCGTGCAGTGCCCGAAAAAACCCCCGACCCCGTCCGGTTACCTCACGCAGCGGCCCCAGCCTTCCCCGTCTCCTCCGCTACCCCTCCGGCGCACCCCCGCAGCCCTTTACTGCGACGCCTACCGAGAGGTGAATATCTTACCAAGTGGCCCACAAACTACCTCCACCAGTCCCCATGCAAGTCCCCACCAGCAGAACACTGCCCTCGTCACGCCTCGCGACCCTCGCGCGCCAGATATTGCGGCTCCCCAGGCCCGTGCCTACCCTGCATGTATCACCACCGAACTCCCCTGCTGCCTCCGCTGCGCGTCAGTCGGGCCCCGAGTTCACCAGGCCCCCAGCATCGTCCCCACCGTACTGAAGGACTACCATTGCAGACACTGAGGAATGAGCATCCGGTGCCAACCAGGGCGTGAAACCTAAGCTTCCAAGTACAACTCCGAGACATTCAACCACCCCTTTCATTTACCTGAGCATCCGTCCAGGACCTCCTCTGCCAAACCGGAGCCGCCATCCCCCTTGGATCTCCTTGCCCCCCGCTCCGACTGCGGCCGCACTCGCCTGAAACAAACAACAAATTGGACAGGTTACCTGCCCACACCCCCCCCCCCTTCCAGGGCAATCCCCCACTCCAAGGTCCATTGGCGACATACCAACCCTTGCATGTATCACCCCCGAACACCCCTGCGGACCAGCTATGCGTCACGTGGGCCCTGGGTTCCCCAGGCCTCCAGCATTGTCACAACCTTATTGAAGGAAATACCATTGCCTACACTCAGAAAATGAGCACCCGGTGACAACCAGGGCGTGGACACGGTATCGGCAACATACGACCAAGACTTTAACCCCCCCAGTCATTTACCTGAGCGTCCGTCCAGGACCTCCACCTCCAGCCCGGGGCTCCTTGCCCCTGCGCCGTCGAAAGGCCGCACTCGCCTGAAACAAATAACAAATGGACTGGTCACCTTGCTCCCCCCTCCCTCAAGGGCAATCCCCCACTCCCAGGCCCCCATTGGCGCCGTACCAATCCTTGTATGCATCACCACCGAACTCCCCCACTGACCAGCTGTGCGTCACGTGGGCCCTGGGATCCCCAGGCCTCCAGCATTGTCCCAACCTCATTGAAGGAAATACCATTGCATAGACTGAGAAATGGAGCCCCCGGTGACAACCAGGGCGCAGACACCTTTATCAGCCAAGCATGACACCAAGACTTTAATCCCCCCAGTCATTTACCTGAGCGTCCGTCCAGGACCTCCACCTCCAGCCCGGGGCTCCTTGCCCCTGCGCCGTCGAAAGGCCGCACTCGCCTGAAACAAATAACGAATGGACTGGTTACCTTGCTCCCCCCTCCCTCAAGGGCAATCCCCCACTCCCAGGCCCCATTGGCGCCATACCAATCCTTGTATGCATCACCACCGAACTCCCCCGCTGACCAGCTGTGCGTCATGTGGGCCCTGGGTCCCCCAGGCCTCCAGCATTATCCCAATCTCATTGAAGGAAATACCATTGCATAAACTCGGAAATTGAGCACCCGGTGACAACCAGGGCATGGACACGGTATCGGCAAAGTACGACACCAAGACTTAAACCCCCCCCCCCCTCAGTCATGTACCTGAGTGTCCATCCAGGACCTCCTCTTCCAGACCGGAGCTCCTTGTCCCTGCGCCGTCTGAGGCCGCACTCGCCTGAAACAAATAACACAATGGACTGGTTACCTGCACTCCCCCCCCCCCCCGCCCCTGGCAATCCCCCTCTCCAAAGCCCCATTGGAGACGCATGTCGCTCCTTGCACTGACCTAAACATTAGCACCCGGTGCCAACCAGGGCGTGAACACCTAAACCTCACAATATAACGCCACGTCATCGGACATCCTGCCCATCGCACTGCATCCGGCACACCAACTCCTCTTCCGTCGCACACCGTCACAGGCTTCCATCTGCACCCCCAACCCCAGCCATACCACCCGTCACACCGCACATACTCGGAACTCAGTAGGATTCACAAGGTTGCGTTGCTCAATGCGCGAATCCCTCGAAGGAGGGCAGGCCGCCGCGGACCCCCCTACTGCTTCTGGCCAGCGTCTCAGAGCCGTTGTGCGCCCCGCTGGCAACACCCCTCATCTGCCGGCCTTCTCCGCCGGTCCTGGATCCCCCCCCACTCGGTCGCTAAACTGAGTGGGTCCCCAGCACCACCGGGTCTCATGCCGTCCTGGCAGTCCCTCAACCGGACTCCGATGACCTCAGCCACCACTGCCTGCTGCTCCCTGACTCCCCTTGCACCTCCTTCCCCAGCAGCAGCCTACGCAATGCCCTGCCTCGCTGCTCCTACACTGCCCCCGCTCCCGCCTGCCCCCCCTCCCGGAACCTATGCCGGACCCTGTCCAGCTGTGGGTAAAGCCGCTGGGGTGAGCCCCCTGTCCGCCACCGAGAATAGGCTCCACAAATGCTGGGCAAGCCAAAAAACAACCACCCGTGCCGCCCCCCCACCCCGCACCACGTCCCTCTGACCCCCGTGGGCAATGTGCAGAGCCCATTTCGCATATTAATGGATAGCGCGACTCGCCATAAGGTAGTGGGGCGCTTTCCCAGGCCCCGTCCCGCATTGCCCCTTCCGTACGGAGAGATGAAGTGATGTGCCCCAGCATCCCAGTGGGAGGGGGGGGGCGTGACTGCGAGGCCCGAACCCATGAGGACTGCGCGCCGGGCGACACACGCATACCCCGCCTTCCCACGCCTCAGTCCCGCCCTGAGCCGCCTGACAAGATCGCGCTGCCGAGCGAGCCGTCCCTGTCCCCCCCCCTCCCGCATGGATCTCCACAGCACGCTCGCGCAAACGACAGATGCGTCTGCATGCATAGCCCCCCCCCCAACCCCCCGCATCCCGGACACCGCGATAGGGCAGCCCCCCCCCGCCCCCTACCTGAAGAGGACGGTCGACTCCGCCAGCCACGCCGCCCCAGGACATAGAGTATCCGCCCGGCCGGCCCAGCCAAGACCCCATGCCGCTCCAACGTCCGCCACACCGAAATCACCATGCCGTCCAGCCAGTTGTGGCAAATTCACGGTCCCCCGCCCTCCCAACCAGTGTCAGCCCCCCGCCGATCGACAAATCGGCAGATGGCCTAACCCTATAATAACTCTCCACAAACTTTTTTCTCCCCCCGGTGGTGCTCAGGTGTCAGGAAGAGGCCGGATACTCCTCTCCTGACACCTATATACCCTCCCAACTCCCGCCCCTCTCCTTCCTATGATCCCACCCCCACCATGTCCTTCCGGTCGTTGCGCGAATTCCCCGGGGGAAGACTGGTCTGCGACCTTCACTTCCCCCGGGGCCCGCCTTTTGCGAATTGTTGATCTGCATTATTTGAGTAAATTTGGGGGGTTGTAGAATATCCCACGCAAGAAGCACTAGTGAAAAAGCATGAGAGTTTACGCTAAATCTTCAAAATGGAGCAAGTTCGTTCGGCGTCACGTTTCACTAATGATCATGTATAGCATTATTTATTTAAAATTGCGCAAAATGGACTAACATGATTTTGCCTTTCACGGTTTATTGAACAAAGTAAGCCAATTTTACCTCAAAGTTAGACCTATCTTTTGCGTGTTAAAATGGAGCAAGAAACTTTTTATCGGATTCTACCGTCTCCTTCCTGCTCACCCGTCCTACCAGGTATGCCACGGACCGCGGGGTGTGGCGCAGGAACGAGGATCGGTGTTGGACTTTCAAGGGAAACCTTGGGGCGCTCGGTCCTGTGTTATTGTTTACCTGTGGGCTCTGCTGCATGTCACAGGAGGTGCATGGTGCACAATGGTGGTTGCACAGTACCCCCATGTATGGGCGGCGCTGAAACATTTAAAAACACAAACCCGAGCTCTTGTGCACTCCCTCCACTCGGTTGTTGATCAGTTCTTTCTCTCCCAGCTTGAAAAAATAGTGCTTTATGCGCAGGAGCGTCTGTTTAGCAGCTGCTGGATGACGCATGCGCAATATAGCCGGCTGGACAGGTCAGGCAAAATAAAGTGCGCGGCTCAGCCAGCCAATCCGATGAGAAAACAAGCATTTCTAAATGCAATAGGACTCGTATTACGCGAGCCCTATTCCATTATAAACAAAAGTGCCTGCCTCCTAGAAGGTATGATCGGGAGTGGAGTGGGGGAGGGGTGGGGGTGCGGAAAAGTTACAGACTGCGGGAGGGAAGGGGGGCGGCAAAGGAACAAAAGAGTTTGTAAAGTAAAGGGGCCGATGACCATGGAAGGATTAAAATGACGACATGGCCATGAGAAGGAGGGACAAACAAGCCAAAAACAAATCAGAAAGCAGCATTTCTGATTAAAGCCAATGAAAAACATGGACGGAAAGTGGGTGGAGCTTCCCCCCACAATACTGTATACTGCATGTTTCGCAAAGTGAACAGTGCGTTGCACTGCAACGCTATGCGAAACCTAAAAATTATACGATCTCATAATACAATGTTCTGAAATTCTGCATTTCCTTTTCATGTCACTATTTTTTACTTTACAAAAAGTATTATATTTGTAAGGAAAATGTCCCTCACAGTTTGTTTCTGCAAGATACACAGCCAAAAAGATAAATCAGTCTGAAGTGATGTTTGGTCTGCAAAACCTCTACAAAAACACAATAAATACATAAAAAATACAGCCGTTTATTCCTAATTCCATAACTGGTTGGACAACTGTATTATTTGTTAAAGTGTTCCTCTTTAACCGTGTATGTTTGAAAAAATTATTTTAGTGCATGTCATGGAATTTCTCCATCTGTTCTACTTTTTATTTATTGCACAAAATCCTTTCTTAGATTTTTATCTGGGGCCCGCAATCACAACCTCAATCTTAGCAGCATTCACCTGTATCTTTTCACAGTTTCACCAGTACAATCATTTTTAAGACGTGCAACACATTGATACAGAGCATTTTCGGTAAGAAAACTAAAAACTGAATCACTTGGACAAAGCAAGCATGCTTTCAAGTAATTATTAGGCATTCCACACCAAAAATATTCTGGTTGTTTACTTATGGAGTCATTTTCACTTTGCTTCAACTTCTTAGTGTAATAAAAACATAACATCTGTTTGGGCAGGCTTAGATGCACTACTGAGTGGGAACAAACACTTGGGGGCATATTCTCAAGGACTTATCGCCAAGTTAGCGGCACTTTATCTCAGCCGAAGTGCTGACAATTGTATCACCCTATTCAGAAGCTGTTGCAAACGGCCCATATCACCAGTTTTTCAGCGATAGCAGCCGCAAAATACATTGCCACGGATGACACCGGCAACTAACGCTAATGCGATGCAGAGTAGGCGTTCCCGTGCAAAAAGCCGCAACAACATCACTTTGAAACATTCTCAACGACCAGCCAGATCGGCGATAAGATCACAAAACATGCGATAAGGCATGTTAGCAGCAGGGATTTAACACCTGCTCTTACCTGGTGTTAAGTCGGACGACTACCTGCAGTATGAAAGGGAGCCCAGCCCAGAGCCACACCTGATGAACAACAGATGCCATGAAGCTACTGATCATGCAGCTCGGACACCCAAGAGGGACACAACACCCACCGCCCCCCCGGACTACCACAAAGGTAGCTGTTAGAAATGGGATTTCTGGTTGGGTAGGGCTTGCGCCAAAGCCAGGCAGAAACCACCACTCTAGTCAGGGCTGGGGAGTTACACGCCAAAGATATCCCCTGCTCACCCCCTTGGTAGCTTGGCACGAGCAGTCAGGCTTATCCCGGAGGCAATGTGTAAAGCGTTTGCGCACGCACCCAGTAACAACACCCAAGGCCTACCACAAAAGAAACTCCACACAAGGTATTATATAAAAATAGCCTTTGTATTATACCAAAACACATTAGATAATATTCACACAATTTACACTGTGCCAACTGGCACGGGCAGAATTTACAGGGGACTATTTACACAAGACAGGGCCTCATGGACCACTGTCAAAATAATAAATGTAGCGCACAACCAGTAACCACTGGTAACAGGTAAGTACCACCTACGCAACCCTAAATACATTAGGAAAATATTACACAGGGAACCATGAACATACTAGCATAATTTCTACTAGCAAAACAATCTCCTATGCATAAACACAGTTTAGGAACGAAAATAGCATAAAGGCAATGCGCAGGCGCAAAAGTACACTTGTAAAAATGCTCATGTACCCTAGGTGAGGGCACAACACAGGAAAACTGTCCCCAGGCCAACTTGGCCTCTCAGGGGCTCAAACGCCCTTTGTCCAGCAGAGTCAGGGCTAGCTGCGAATTCAGCAACGCACAGGGTGCAGGGCACAGGGCACCACCTAAACGTTGCAGCTGCCCACTAAGTGCTGGGCAGCTGGGAAGGAACCTGGCACCGGCGTGCCTCTTGAGCCCTCTCTGGGTTCTGGAATGCCCAGAACAGCGTGGGAGCCTCGTGGGCTCTAGATCGGCAAAAGGAATATGCCCCAGTCACGTTGGAGCCTCGTGGGCTCGACAACAAACACTGCGCAGGGCTGGAGCCACCTAGGCTCTGGGAATAACGGTGTCACGTTGGAGCGCACTAGCGCTCTAAAACAAATAATGCCCGGCGTGGGAGCCTTTTCTGGCTCTTTAACAAACAATGCCCCCAACCGTTGGAGTCCCACTCGGGGGACTCTTTAACAATAATTATGGCCCCTTCGTTGGAGCGCACTAGCGCTCTAGGATAATAAAGCCCCTCCTGGGGCGAAGGGACGCTCACTTCAGTGGGGCCCCCATTGGAGCGGCCCGCAACTGCGGCGCCGCTGTGGGAAACAGGGGGCAGAGACCACAACCACGTGGAGTCCCGCTTACCTGGGACTCCCGCGTTGTCTCCACTCGGTCCTTCTCCCGGGCGCCGGCTTTCACTGAGGCCGGGCAGCAGCGTCGCGCTGCCTCGCTGCCTCGCTCTCTTCACTGGCGGCTGGGGGGCATCTGCCAGAGCGGGGTAGGCTCCCGCCTGGCTCCTCGGTGGCTGCGGGGCTCTCTTTCGGGACGGCCTGGAGGGATCCAGACATACAAGTCCCAGAGCAGGGTGGGCTCCCGCCTGGGTCTTCTCCTGGGGCCACGTAGGGATTGGCTGCCCCGTGCAGCTTCTGATTGGCCAGATTACGACGCCTGTCTTCCGGGTCACACCGACAGCGGCCCGGAGGGAGGTCCTCTCATCACACCGAAGCGCGGGGTGGGCTCCCGCCTTCGTTTCAAAGGCAACTAATAAAATAAGCGGGGTAGGCACCCGCAAGAGCACCGCAATGCGGGGTGGGCTCCCGCTCAAAAGGGCACAAATTGGGGGAATCCCACATGGTGCAGCTTCGTGCAGCAGGCACCCACCGTCCTCCACAGTGCCTCCTTGGACTGCCACAAATAAAGCGTTTCTCTCACAAGAAGGCAAAATAAAGCGGTCTTCCAGGCGCTAGGTTCAGGCAAGGTCCAGAAAAAGGCTTTAGATGCAGGGGGGCAAAGACTGGGCCCAGGGGCCAGCTCACAGGGCCCTCCAGCAGGGAGGCAGTCCCTAGTGGCGGTCTCTCCTGGTGCCCAGCATCAGCAGGCCCCCCTCCAGTTAGGATCAGCAGAGAACAACATACGTGGTGTCACAGCCCCTTTTTATACACAGGTTTCCTTTGTCTCAAGGTGCAGGGAAGGGGCGAACCAGTTGCAACTGGTTCCTGAGCACTTTGTTTTGCTCAGCCCCTTTCCCTATTCACAGAACAGGCCAGGGTCATCAGTCGCACCACAGGGGGCAGAGCCAGCATTGTGTGGGGAAAGCCCAGCCCTATTCAGGTCCCAGGTGTACTCCTCCCACCCATCTGGCTGCCGATCTCCCCATTCACCACTGGGTGACTCCTCCTGACTCTGGGGATTCCCTAGCCCATCACATGACCTCAGCCAGCCAATCGTCAGACAAGGCACTTATCTCACACTGCACCCAGAAATGCCAACTTCTAGAAGTGGCACTTCCACACTAGGTACATTGACGCCGTACACATCATCGCGCAGCATTTCATCACACGAGTCCGCACATACCAAACTTGCACCTGCACTCCCCACGCATCAGGAACTACCAGGGACACATACATTCCCCCATGCATTCCTATGGGAGGGCAGGCCAACCTCACTACACGCACGCACTTTACTCTGGGACACAGTGGTAAAGTGCGCAGAAGCCAAAAATCACTAACACCAGGTCACAGTAAAAAGCAAAAAGTTTCAGGGGTGAACCTGCCAAAAGGGTCGAGTCCAACAGTAGCACAGACAAAGAAAGCCGCGGACCTTCAGAAAACGCACCAGCCTCACAGACTTAACACCAGAGGATGTCATTGCCCACTACAGGCTCAAAAGGACCACCATCCTCCGCATCATGACCATCATTGCCCACAGGAACAAACAACATCCCTCCTCAGACAAAGCTGCTGGCTGTGCTGCACCTGCTGGCCTCGGGTACCTTCCAACCAACAACTACCAGAGTCAGAGGAGTCACACAGCCAGCCCTATCCAAGTTCATCACACCTGTCTTGGATGCCATCATCATATTGGTACCCCAGCACCTTCACCTCCCCCACACTGTGCAGGAACAGCTGGAAACCAAGCAAGGCTTCTATGCCGTAGCTGGCTTCCCGCACGTGTTGAGGGCAATCGACTGCACACATGTACTCCTCGTGCCCCCTGCCACCACTGCACACAATTACCGCAACAAGAAGCACACGCATTCCATCACTGTGCAGGCAATAGTGGACCACCTGGGACTCTTCACCAATGTCATCACCAACCACCTAGGCAGTGTGCATGATTCCTTCATCTTCCAACAGTCCATCATTAACCAGCACCTATGGGAATGCATTGCCCGTTGGTAAGCACCAAATGAACACACCACACACCTCAACTCCACAATCAAGCAACTCACAACTCTGGGAATGCACACGTTACAAACTCACATACAACATGCCCAACAACATGCCCACCTACCAGACACGACAGCACAACTTACTGTGGTAACCCAGGCTGGCCATGTACACAAGTCATCAACGGCATGGCACCTCAGCCACACAATAGTAGAATGTGGGGCGAGGTGGGAAACAGGCATATGCGAAGGAGGCAAGTGACCCATGAATGAGAATGTATACAATGCCAAGTGTGGCATGGATGTGCTGGACAGACTGCAGTATGCAGACCACAGACATATCCATGTCAACATACACTGCTGGAGTTTGGAGTGTAGTGGACAGTGGACGCAACCATGTAACCTTAGCCAGTGGGAAAGATCGCGGAAATGTAGTTTGTTACGTCCCCCCTGCAAGCGTGAGCGGTGTAGGCTGGCACGGAATATGCCAGGCCTGCATCGGGGTGTGAATAAAAAGCACATTGCTCTGGGCGTGGTTATCTTAAGGAATGGCCAACGTGTCTTCCAGGGTGGCGCCTCTCACCCCGCCACTAGGCCGACACTTTGAGTGGTGGTGCCGCAATCCTGTGTTCCTGCTGCACCCCAGGCTGCTGGTCCCCTGACTCGTTTGGCTGCCCCTGCACACCCAGGCCTCACTGCTCACCTGCCAACACCGGCATGTGTCAAAGAGGGCCCACCACATGCCGGTGCAAGCTCCAAGCCCGAGGCCCGAGGCCCGTGACCTTGGCAGCCTCCTCAGACCATTGCTGTCCTCAACGAGAGAGGCCCGGAGCACTCCTTCCTCATAGACATACTCCACCGCTGCCTCCAGCCTACACTGTGGTCTAGTAGGTCACACATTCGGAACTGAGTCTTGATATTCCAATGGCCGAGTTCCTATGTCAATGGCAGCATTTATATCACTGTACTCCCTTCGATGTGGTGCCACCAACTCTGTGCATAGCATCCGAACGACACCTGTCTGTGGTCCCTTGCTGACTAGTGCCTTTGGCCTGCACTCCAGTCGAAGAGGTCACACATTTGGAACTGAGTCTTGATTTCTTCATGCCAGAGTTCATATCATTGTCTGCAAGGAGAGGAGTAAGAGGAAGACGAGGTTCAATCCAGAGGAAAAAAGGATCATCGTTACGGAGGTGATTGAAGACTACCAACTACTGCTCTGGTGCCACTAACTCTGTGCATCGCAAGCCAATGACACGTGGCCGTGGGCCCCTGCTGATCGCTGCCTTCGGCCTACACTGCGTTCGACTAGGTCACACATTTGGAATGGAGCCGTGATTTATTTATGGCAGAGTTTATATCATTGTTCAGGCCTCATCGCAGACTGCATCCCCTTCCAGCTCTGACGTCACTAACTCTGTTCCCCGAAATTCATGGACACTCTCTGGTTGAACTTTGGTGGCGTCTGAGTATATGGCCTGGGGGTTCTCTTCATCATCATGTAGCTGATTCTGACTTGGTGTTAATGACGAGTCTGTAGCATTCATCTGCTCCATATTGCCTGTTTCTGCTTGGTTCTGCCCTCTGCACCATGCCCTGGAGGAACACCTTCCACTGCCCCCCGGAACACTCCGCGACATTCACCTAGGACATCGACAAGGACCCACTCAGCTCTTGTGGCCCTGCCTCAGTGCACCGCAAGTCACCGTCCCATGGCGGTGTGCCTGTGCCGGCCGCAGTGCATCCGGGGCTACTAACTCTGTGCAGCTCTAGTCATTGACCCTTTCTAAATGAATATTGGATGGCCTCTGGCTCAATGGCCTGGGGGTCATCAACGTTATGTGTCTGTGGCCCGGCTCTGACTACCGCCTCCGACCTCAACTGCGGTCCACCAGGGTTCACACATCAAATAGAGTCCTGACCTGCCCAGACGATGCATCACCGCAGGATGCACAAGCCGCCACCGCCAGGCTCACCTCCAACCAACAACTGCCAGAGTCGAAAGAGTCTTACAGCCAGACTATCAGAGTTGCTCACACCTGTTGTGGATGCCATCATCAGCTGGATATCCTGCTCAGCTCTTCAGGTGCCACTAACTCAGTGCACCACAACTCATGGACCCTTTCTGATTATGTCTTGTGCTGTGGACAGCTCATGCAGCAATGTCACCTCAGACAGTGGGGAAGACCTGGGACGATGATGAGGAAGATGATGCAGGTGTAACACACCCCACTGCGGCTGCAGCAGGAATATTCTGAAGGGACACAATCCTAGACAATTTCTTCACATGAGCATGCTCAGCTCTGGTGCCCCAACCTCAGTGCACTGCAACTCACGGACCCTTCTGATTGCATATTGGGTGACCTCTGTACTTGCTCCGGCTACCACCATGATGCTTCGTAGTCGTTTGTGTTATGTTGATATTTTCTGTTTCCGCTTTAATAGTGATCACTGTTCAAGTTGTTGCCAGCACCAACCACTCCATGAGGGCTGGCTTAAACTCACCCTGCACCCATCCAGCACAAGCGTCACTGGACATGTGACCCTGGCAATAAAAGGGGCTGAGCCAGTTCCACAAACTATCTCTTAGTGTCTGTGTGGTCATAATGAATGCATGAGGGCCCGGGCCCTACCACATTACATTGTGCTGTGTACAGCAGACGCAACCATGTCACCGCAGGCAGTGGGTGAGACCTTGGACGTGTAGCTTTGTCGTCCCCCACTCAATATGTAAGAGCAGTGGACTGGGCCGGCGTATGCAAGTCCAGCGTGAGGGTGTGAATGATTATCCTGTGGCTCTGGGCGTGGTTCAGTACTGGAAATGTGCAAATGCGTGTGTCTCTGTTGCAGTGTGGGTCTCTGTTGGGGTGTGTAAGTGGTCCCTGATGGGACTTAGACACCCACATATGTGATCTAGTTCGGCTGCCATGAGGTCGAACCCCACCCACACCTGTTCGGCCACCTCCTTCTGGCAGTCTAACACCTGGCCTTGGAATGCGATGTGTTCTTCGGTGAGGTGCTGGGAGCCACCGTGGTGGTGGGTGCTTCCAGCTGTGTGGTCTGTGCAGGGGGTGGGGTCTCCTCGAGGCTCCTGGAGGTGGGTTGCCTAAGATGTCCATGAGCTGTTGTAGGGCATCGGTGTCAAAGGTGTGGAGGTCCTTTTCATCATCACTGATGAGTTGTCTGGTCTGCTCTGCAGAAGGTGTTGATTGTCCCTCTGCAATGTGAAGGGGAGATGCATTTTAACATTGTGTTGACATGTATGTTGACGCATTGTTCAAGTTTACATACAGGCTGTATGACAATGTACATTGTGACTGTTTTGGGAGGAGCTGGCTATTTGATGCAGGACAGTGGACATTTGAACTACATGTGAGGTTGTACACGTTCAATTTCATCTCACAGTTTCCTGCTATGCCAGATGTGATTGGCCAATTTCTATGCACAGGCGGAACCAGTTGTGTCCTCTGTTCTGTGGTGAACGTGTTGAACTGTGTACCACATTGTCATCAATGTGGATGTGCTGTTTTTGCTATGTGTGTTTTGCAGTGTGGGAGAGTCGCCCCTACAGCTGGGATGTTGCTGCCCCTTATCCCTTTGAGGCGGTGTGCCTTTGACTTGTATGCTTTCACCGTGCTGAGATGTTGGCGAC
This sequence comes from Triturus cristatus, assembly GCF_964204655.1. Taxonomy (NCBI): domain Eukaryota; kingdom Metazoa; phylum Chordata; class Amphibia; order Caudata; family Salamandridae; genus Triturus; species Triturus cristatus. Next base: position 226,065,529 of record NC_140584.1, read on the forward strand.
TTGGGTCATTTGTGCTCTTGGAAGTTTTTTGTACTCTTGTGTATTGTTTGTCTGCAGATATCTTGTTGACGTCAGGGGTTGTTTGTGCATGTGGATGTGTCAGAGTGTGACCTGCTCCTTTCCAGATGTGGTCCACACTCAACCACCTCAGTGTCGTAGCATGCACAATGTCATGATGATCGGACTGCAGCCATGGTAATCGTCATGTAGTGTCACTTGCATTGTCAGTGTGGCTCACAAATACGCATCTTTGCAGGGAGTCGCATGTGTGCATGTGTTGGTTGTGGAATTGGTGATGTGTGGGGTGGGACCCCTTTGGGCACATGGTGGACGGGGGCCTACTTGGTGTTTGCATGTGTGCTGCAGTGTGCCATGGGGATCAGGGATATGATCCAGAGTCATTGTGGGTGTGCAGTATGCTACACATCATTGTGCATGTGTGCCATTATGCCCATCTCCCCCCGTCCCCCCAGTCCCTGCTCGTTACTCACCCTGTTGCTGTTAGGTCAGGTCATGTTGAGCTGTGTCCGGACTCCCAACTCCTTGCACCATCTCCACACTGTGGCCACCATTTCCTCCAGCTCCTACTGTGGCGCAGGACTCCCACCTCCAGTCGCCATTGCTGCCTTCCTGTTGGCAGTGGGTTTCTGCTTGGTTTGGCTTTTCACATCATGCCAGTGCCTCTTGACCTCCTCCATTGACCTCCTTGACACTCCGACTGCATTCACGTTGTTCACGATGGACTGCCATATTTCCGTTTGTGTTGCCAATGACACAGTTGAGGTGACGTACAGTTTTGGTAGTGTTCTATCACCTCCGTGACGATGATCCAGTTTTCCCGTGGACTGAACCCCGTCTTCCTCTTCTCCGTGGCCTTCCCCGAGCACCGGGTTCCTTGCTGGTCATCTGTGACGCTTGTGGGGTTCGCTTTGTCCTCTGCACTTGTCATTTTTTTTTGTTCTGCTTTTATAGTGCATTTTCCCGCATGACGCGTGGGAATTGCAGGCCTGTCGCTGGTTGTTGCTGATTTTTGTATTGCAATTGGCCATATCTCAACTTTTCTTGCGTTTGTGTTTCGTGTTTTTTGGGCATCGCATTAGTTTTTACGCAGTCATATGACGTGTTATCGTGAGACTGTCGCATGCTGCCGCCGGGTTGAGAACACAACGTTAACATGGTGTTAATTTCCCGTCATAGACTGCGATATGCAAAGTTGCGTTAAGCTAATTTTGTGATAATTATCGAACGTTCTTGAGAATATCCCCCTTGTTTTTCTCGCAGAACCCACATTAAATTGCAGCCATCCCGCTCCTTGACTAATTTTGCGGTAATGTTGTGAAAAGCTGGGTAGTCCATTTGTGTATTACTTGCTAGGTCCAGGGGCCACTAAGAAAGGCCTGCCAGGCCACTGGCGGCCCGCAGACCGTACTATGAGGACCATGGATCTAGAGTGATATTTGGACAAAATATCGGAAACAAATATTGTGATTGTGTCAAGAACATTGGGACGTCAAAAATACATATTACAGAAATAACAAAGGTAGAAATGTTGTTTTAAGTGTTGTTTTCAACATTGTTATGAAAAATGTTGATTTAGAAAATATAGTTGTATGTAATATCATTTGTAAGTGTTAATGAGAAATTTATTGTAGTGCGTTTGATTTTAGATGTTTATTCTTTTTTTATTTGTGTATTTATTAATATCATTTATCATCAAAATGTTGAAAATTATATTTTGTGTTGTATTGGTGTTGAAAAATAAAGTTTTTCTAATTTTCTTTAGCAGCAGGATCTTGGCTTTTTTACAAGGCCATTTCGCCCCCATTGCATCACTTTTTATGATGCACCAGCAGCACAGAGTGCAGATCCATATCTACGAGCCCACCCAAAAGCCATTATTCTTGGCTTTTCATGGCCTCATACATCCATGTCAAAGAGGAGTTCCATGGGTCTTGTGGGTGGGGGGGGGGTGTTCCCACACAAAACCCATGGATTTTGATGCATTCCCAAATTAACAAGGACTTGTAAACCTGGAAATGTGTCAAAAGGCTACGCCTCCCAGGGGAGACGTAACAAGGAGGAAAAAAGTTGTTTTGCCTAGTTTAATTCCCCTTTCCTCTTACTGCAGCATACATATAAGGAGAAAAACACCTCCGTTGATTGTTTTTGCGCATAAATGTGTCCCTTCCTGCACAAAAACAATAATTCGGGGTCTGGCGGCTCAGTGGGCAAATACGTTCACTGAGGTGGCCTGTGTTTGATCTCATGGTCACAGGTTCAAATACTAGTGGGTCCACTCAGTCTTTCATCCATCCGAGGTCGATAAAATGAGTACCATTGAGTTGGTGAACAATAAACATCTGCTATTGAGCACCAAGATGTCTACAGGTGAACGTGCGCTTTACAAATACACGTGTTATGTTATTCCTACAATGCAGACACTCTTGTACCCTGATGTAAGGGTGCCTGCATTGGCTCAAAGCCAATTGTGCGCCAATGCAGTGGAAGAGGACAAGATCGAACTGCATCTCATAGATACAATACATTCCTGCCTTTTTCTTTTGATGCAGGGCAGTGCAGAAAAATAACTTAAGGGATAAGGGTGGGAATTTCTCTTTAAGTAAATGTTGTATTAATTATCTTAATGATATACAAATTAATGTTATGCAATTTTAACATTCATTTTGTTCGATTAATAATCCTAATAAATTATAATTCATAATTATTTAAATTAAATATTAAAGTTATTACATGTAAAAAGTCAATTTTAAAATAATATAGAAAATACATTTAGAATTTGTTACTCAAAAGTTTTACATTTCATATTTTTGGTGCAAATTAAATGTTCAAAATGCAATATTTTTATTATAATTTAATACCAACATATATCTGTCATTATTTAATTAAAAAATTGTTTTTTTATTTTATCATTGTTAATTATGGATTATGATTGCATTTCTTATCTTATGGTTTAAAGTTTAATAATGGTAGTAAATAGTGTAAAAATATCGTAATTATTAATAGAAATAAACATTTTTATATGTTAATGTTTACATTTGGATATATAGGTCTGTAGTTCTGGGTAGTGTGCTTTTAGATTAAAGTATAATTCATTATATAGATTAAAAAAATGTTTGTGAGTATGGAGTTTTGATTGTGTATATAAAAAGGTTTAGAGTGCCCTGGAAATAGTTGATTTCACCTTCTTCAAATAGGCTTAGATTGGAGTAGGAATCGAAAATGTCACTCTTTAGTGTCCAACACTGTCCCCAAATTATTTAAAATTGGAGTAGGAATAGTATATATAATCAATTTTATGTACAACACTTTCTAAAAAATGGTTAGTTCTATGTTTGTAATCAATTATATTATTAAGTACATATAAAATAAAGACAAGTAACACATTTTCTCATTTTGTTTTCAAAGTTAATTTTATGTATATTTTTACATTTCAACTTAAAACACATATACGTTAAATAAATAAAACAATTTAAAACACATTTTTATTATTATTTTAAAAAATGCTAATTATATTTAAGTAGTATTGTATGCTGCATATTTTCCACTTTTTTCCAATGTTTAACTTTTTTTACCAGTTCTTAAATTGTTCCATATACATATTTTCAACATCATTTTAACATGTGTTTTCAGTATATATGAAATAATTCTTTACAGTTTATACTAATTTTTTATTTATACTTTACAGTTTGTTAACATTTTTACAACATTGTTGACATGTTTTTCATGGCTCATAATGTGTTAAATTTTTTCATAAATGTATTAAAAAAAATCACATTATTTCCCATTGATTTCTATGGAGAGTTAGTCTTTTTTTTCATTTATTGCCCTTTTTACTGCTACTTCATATTTTATAATCTATATGTGTAATATTAGTCTATTTTCCTGCAGCCAGGTCACAGTAAGGTGGTGCTGTTCATCAGAACAAGTAAATCATTTTTTAGGATTTATCAAGGGTTTTAAGAGTAGGATGGGTGTGGAGGGAGGCCTAGAGGTTAGTTACAGCAAATTGGTTGTTTGTAGAATATTCTAAACAAGGGCAGATTGTTGTATGTGTCTCAGTAGGCTTTGAAATAAGAGTAACAACCTTGTGTGGCTGTGTGGGGTGTAGATTTCTAAAATGGTTTGAATTCTGGCTTGCTCAAAGTCTATGATTCTTTCTTTGTAGTAGAAGTAGAAGTAGTTATTTGTTTTATGTTCAATGTGGTTTAAAAGTTTGCAGTAAGTGCTGCTTTGTTTATTTGGCAGTATGACGTGTATAAAGGGGATAGTTGTGTTTTGACATTCACTATGGATGGTGTATATTGGAGAGGATGTAGCCTTAGGGCTAGAGAGGTCGACCCTGAAGCTGGGGAACCACGTTCGAGTCTCGGCAATGACGCTCAACATCCTTAATTTCTGGGCAAATCACTTAATCTCCCTGTGCCTAACAAAAAAATGAATGTGTCCATCTGTAACGAAACTGGTTCTCATGAAAAGCGCTCGGATAACAGATGTCTCGGGTCTAGTTCGCGCTATATAAAACTCTACAAACAAGTGAATCATTTGGGATACATTTTGAAGGTCCCATCAATCACCCAGGTTTGACAATGGCTTAGATTTATTTATTCAAGTTATTTGCTATAGAGAATATTAGGATACATTTTTCATTGTTTAGGTAGTCATTTTAAAGGAAAGATTCCCCTTTGTGTGCGATTTTTAAATGCTCAGGTATTTCCATATCTTGATATCTTCTTGGGGCGGGGGGTGTATCACTGGTGGCTTTTTCATAGTTCATGCAATAAAACTTTTAAAGGTGGGTATAGGTGGTAGTTGGCCTGTGATTTGTTCGGTGACTTAAGGCGGAGTATCTGTGGGGATTTTGGTTGTGGGTTCCTGGGAACTAGTGCTTGACTCTCTTATATCCTGCAATACCTCCCTAACGTCTGGTTTTGTCACATTTGGGAGGTGGTTGTGTCGTCTTACATGAACTATAACATCATTTTTCGTAGTGGCCCTCCAATAGCATGCATTAGAATAATATTTGGTACATTTCCAATTTAAGTTTCCTGTTGATGTAGGGGTAGCCCATGTGACTTAGTAACAGCTTTCCTTTCTACGATGTTATGTATTTGGATCTTACTATTATTGTATCTGAAAGTAGTGCAATAGTTTTAATGCATACAATATTTATTTATTTTATGTTTGTTATTAATATGTTAAATATTGCAATTGCATCTATTTTGTATACTTACAGGAATGTTCTTCTTAGAAGTTTCACACTGTTTTGCAGCTTTTCCATTTGAAGGAGTTCTAATGTGAAGCAGGTGCTTTATTTTTAGTGGAAAAAAGCATATGTTTAATTTTAAAATGTAATGTGTTGGTAGTTTGTAGCAGTTGAGGCCGTTAATTTTAGTGCACAAGTGCACATAAACAGATAGAAGTTGGAGAGTGTTTTATTAAATATTTACCATTTTACATTTTAAAGTTTATTTACAAGTACGTTTTAGTTACTTAGTGAGGTCAGTTGTCAAGATGTATATATTTCTTCTTTAATGGTCTGGTCAGAGAATCCCGTTACCTGAGGATGGCGCGTCCGCACTGAGTCGCTGAGTTTACTGAATTATACGTTTGGAGCCTATCCACCCATCAAGATACTCCAGTGTGCTCTGAACTGAACACTGACATCCAGTCTCTACCGTCTATCTACCAGAGCCTTTTGAGACTACTCTAAAATATTATCGTTCTCGCTCACTGGACCCTTTTGATCTCTTTTACGAGGACACACACACAGTGGATATTGATAGGGTACCTTCCCTTCCCGAAGTTCCTGTGACAGCCCTGAGGGGTTACTATCATCCTTTGGTTACCCGAAAGAATCTTACTGCCAGGTTTGTCTGTTCCGCACTATTGGCCCATCCTCGCCCTGATGAACGTGTAGCCCCGGCTGGGACCTCACACCGAAACACGCGTCTGCTTCGTTTAAGGCTACTGGGTAACTGAAACCCCACTACCCATATATTTTGGATGCCAACTGCCTTTGTGTTATCATAATTAATATGTGGCAGACTGGTCATATTGATGCCCTTTTATCTTATGAATGTAATTGTGTGTTCTGATATATTAGATGATGTTGTTGTGGAGTGTATGACAGTATGATTGTTGTTTTTGAATGAGATGTGTGGGACAGAAACTTGATATCTTTTTGAATTGTGGAATGATGCATTGTAAGACATATCTGTATATACAACAGAATGGTGTTTAAAAATATAGAAGAATAAATTCAATCGAGTCGTTTGATTAAATCTTACCTTGGTTGGAATTTTGTCTTTTTCTCAATTCTTGTGTTTATCTGCCACGATGGTTTGTTATTAACATTAGGACCCTTGTTACGGCCTTTCTTGAATTAATCCTGGCAGGTATCCTACTTGTTGGTTGGTCAGAGAATCCAGCAGAGTTTCTTTGTCTTGAAGTGTTTGTAATTTTTGAAGCATTGATTTGTTTAAATTAGTGTGACTTTTATATTGTTGACTTAGGGGACAATTACGAACCCGGCAGTAAGGAAAATGCAGTCAGTTTCCAGTGGTTTGAACAGCCGCCTCCATGGCAGTCCGACTGCCCAATTGCGATGGTGGTCATAATGCCACTTCCAGGCCGCTGCCACCACCAACATTTGTGATCCCAAGGGTGGAGAGGAAGAACTGGAGAATGGAGACGGTACCAGCATTATGACCACCGAGCCAATTATGACTTGCCTTTCCGCTGACATATACACAGCGGGGACACTGCCATGCGCGAGTCAGTGGAAAGGCAAGTAATGCGCCTTAATGACAGGCTCTAGGGCAAATGTGTCCTTGTATAATGTAGCCGGTGCTCCAGTGATGCCCACCAATGCTGTCAGGTCAGAGCATGCACTGTAGCACCACCACATCATGTTGCAGGGAAACTGTGCACCTGACAGACAGGAGGCACCGCATCATGGTGGGCATTGGCTTACAGCTCTTTTCTGGAGCTGAAAGAAGCCACAGCCAGTACCCTGAAACTCACACACTGCAAGCCCCACAGGAAACTCATAATGCAGTGGTCGGGATACAACGGAGTGGCGGTGTGTCTGCCAAAGTCATATTTGGGCGCTTAATTGTTAGTCTGATATTATTGGTGAAAGTCATTTATACATTGATTTTATTGGTTGGTTTAGTTTACGTTGTTTTTTTATCAGTTATGTACTTCTGTGGTGAATGCTGATTCAGGTTTTATTTATAATGTATGATATATGGTTTAATAGTTTTGAATATACCTTTTTTATAAATATATTTATTATACTTAGGTTGTTGTCTAAATGTTCGTAGTTAATGCTAATACTTTTTTTGGTTGTATATTTATGATTTCAGTTCTATATTTTATTGGGATGAATTGTAAATATTCTCGTGATTTAATTTAAACATGTGTTTAAAATGTTTTAGCTTTATTTCAAATAATTGTTTTATGCAAAAAGGAATTTTAAAATATTTATTGATGCTAATGTTAAGATTTTGGTGATGTTATTGTAGTTGATATTGTGTGAATCAATATTTTTGACATCTTATATTTTTATTTTTTATTTTGATAGTTGTGTTTATTATAGTAGGTGATCCCCAATCTGCACTTTGATGATACAAACTGCCAATTTGTGATCAGTTTCTGAAATTACATGAAAAGTATTTAATTAGCACAACAATTAACCTTCCACAAGCCTTCTGTCTCATAGGCAAGGAACGACCATTATGCTGTTTTACTTTCCTTGTCAGACCTATGCTGTCTAGACTATGGGCTAAACTCTTATCCGCTCAATCTTGTGACTCCCAAGCTGTGAATAAACCTAGGGGGTCATTACGATGTCAGTCGGACTTTTGTCCGACTGCCAACATTGTGGGGCTTGGTACCAGTTGCCTGTAAGGCGGCGGTCCTGCACATGAGATTACGATGCGACCGCCACGGTGGCGGTGACATCGTGTATCTCTAACATTGCAGCGGGTGCTGCTGGCTGCAGCTCCCGCCGCAATGTTAAAGTGCCATGCGTTGCCTGCCACTTAGTGCAGGGACATGTAGGGGGTACCCATGGTACCCCCAGTGCAGCCCCCCACCCTAGGTGCACCTGCAGTGGGCCCCCAAATACAATAGTGGCTATGAAATCCTGTCAATCCAAGATACTACAACTATCAAAGAGGGTCCCCCAGGTTTTCTCCCTGAGCCCAACTCTTTTTAATAATTACATATGGCACCTAGCTCACTTTATAGAATCACTTTTCTGTCCTACACTGCTGACTGGGGGTGAGTGCTTGCAATGTTCAACACTCCGTCCATCATCCCCTTTGGTTTTGCTTTGTTCGCCCTAAGTTGGCAGGGTATGCCCAGACGTGGTTCTCTTGCTCACTTTGCCACTGGATTCAAGATAGCCTGGCTGATGAGGGTTATGAACCATCCCAGGATGCTTGTTTCTAGTCCAGGGAAGACATGGCTTGGCAGTTCGGGCGGGACTGTTCCCATAATGCACAGGGTCAGACTGATTTGCATATGGCCATGTCTGAACTGGGGTGGCGGTGTGAGCTAAAGAATGATGATAGATTAAACCCAGATCAGTTAACTGGGGGTGAGTGTTTGCAATGTTCAACACTCCATCCATCATCCCCTTTGGTTTTGCTACATTGCTGATAAACAACTTTTCTTATCCAAAACTCGGGTCTTCTTGCTTTTCAGTTGAAACTGTGCCCAACTTCTGAAATACAGTGAATGAGCCCTAACTGCCTTACTCTCAATCGTGGAAAGACGGAGGGGATGCTGGTGAACCCAACATATGGTTCAATGCCTGGTGGCCCGGCTTACTGAGTTATTTTCCCTCTCCTAAGCCCAAATTAAGAAATATGGGTGTCTGGCCAGACCAAATTCTCCTGTGGGACCATCAAGTTTGGACAATGTCTGCTTGCTGTTATGGGACTCTGAGATGCCTAAAGAATGTCCTTTGGTTCTTTCCTATCACTGCTGAGAAAAACAATTTTTCCTCCTGGTTTATTGCAATTTACATCACTTAGGCCTCTACCAGATGCTTCTGAGATGCATATAGACAATTCAAAATTCAGCAGCCCATCTTCCTTTGACCATTTTCAGATGCTGCAACATTGTGGCATGACATCTACACTGGCTACCAATCAACAAACAGATCAAATTTATTGTAACATGCTTTGCCTTTTCTGACACATGATTGAGCTACCTCCCACAATTTGATTGTGTCATACATCCCTATTAGAACCCATCTTTCATTTTACTCCCTGTTGGCCGTGGTACATCAAATCTATATAGCTAGATAGGGATGTTGTTCTTTCAAATACCTAGCCCTAAATTCTGGAATAGCTTGCATCTTCATCTCGAAGGGTCCCTACTGTAGCAATCTTTAGAAAATGCCTTGAAACCTAGTTAGTCTAACTCCTTCTACTTGATGACCACCTCTTCTAGGCATGATCCAAGCACTGGGATGCCTTATAGGAGACATGCTCTTTATATGTCAAACTATTATAAGTCAAACTAAATTCAAATTCAAAACTCCATATTATTCCCACTACTCATGTATAATTTATGCTATGTATGCCTCCCCCAAATTCCCTTTACCTGTTCAGCTGATCAGATGGATAGGCTGTGCATGGGGAGGCATTATCAAGGATCCATTAACCTCTTGAGTGCCCATGACGAGCTGGTCTCGTCATGGGCCGCGGTTGCGCTGTGCCCATGACGAGACCAGCTCGTCATAAACCCCGCCCGCTAATGAAACGCCCGGCACAGGGCGGGGAAAGGGGCGGGCACTCAAGGGGTTAACAGCAATGCTCATAGCTCATACACAAAATACACATGCCTGGAGTTTGGTGTTTGACCAAAAGACATCCATCCGGACATCTCACACTACCAGTTAAAATATTAAAAAATAAAGTTGTGTTCTGCTACCTTCCCCCTCCAGCCTTAGCAATTTCTCTTGTTCCACAAATATACCTGACTTCCTGCAACTGTCCCATATCATTTACAGTATAAACCCTAGATCAGTCTATCCTGGTATTTGAATAAAAAAAAACTGGCACCCTGCTACCCTCAGTTAGTTTCAACTCACTCCCAATATTAAACAAAAATCATATGTTGCATTCCGATACCTTCTTCCACCAACTTCTGCAGCTTTCCTACCCCTCCTAACTGAAGTTGTAATCTGCTCATATCGGACACCCAGCCTGTGCATAAGGGGGGTAGCGTTTAACATTCCACCTGCTTTTCTTGATCTACAGAGACTTCTAAAAGGGAAGTGGATGGCAGGCTGTCAGCAACCATTCCACCTGCTTTCACCGGTCCTTTAAGAGAAAGGGAAGCAGTAGATCTATATAAACACAGGCTTCAAAAACCAACTGTCCACTGCTCTGATGTCAGACAAGTGAATAAGAGAGTTTCAAACTCCATGTTCTGTATATTGTCTTCCTATGGAAGCCATACACATAGCCTATTGAAGCCAAGACAGACATTTCACTTCTAGTTATAAGGAGAAGAATGGCAAAATGATGTCTAAATGAGCTGCTACTTCGTTTAAAGTGAGTAGGTATAACCTCGCTTACAAGGAGCACATACACTTGAATGGTAGGTCATATTGTTTCAAGACCAATGTTTAGATCACAATTCCCGTAAATTGTTGTCCCTAGATTATCCAAGAGGTGCACAATTTTCATATCTTGTAGCTCAAATGATGGGTACGTAATACTTAGTATTGCAAAAGAGAGCATAGTCAAATGAGTGTTTTGTATCTCCCACCTGAAATAGGTATGAAGAGAGTGCCACTACATGTGTCACTGAGCTAACGCTTAGCGGAGAGTCTTTGTGGGTTGGACCAGATGCCCAGGTTTCACAGTTTTTGACTGCAAGTTGCAACCCCTGCCAGTAGCCACATTGCTGTAGAAGGAGAAAAGTGGCCTCCGGAATTGACCACACAAAGAAGGAAAACGCCCAAGGGCAATAAACTTCAAAAATTATTTAAGCTGCTGTAGAGACTTAAAGCCATGGATCAAGACAGAGACGGAGGATCCAGACCAAAGTGAATTATCTTGAACAAACAGCCAACTCTCAGTAAGGAGACAATCAAACTCCCTGAGGATCCTAAGGAATCACTGGAGTGCTGGAACACACCAGAGGAGACCTGGAAGCATCACAACACAATTGTCATTTTGAGTTGGAATGTTTCCCTAGAGATCAATGGAAGAACCACCATTTCGGATTGGGAAGTATACCCTCTGCCAGAGATCCCTACCAGAGTACTCTGGGAAGAAGAAACTACAGCATGGAGAAATCTACGGTATGCTCCAGAATGCCTCCCGGAAAAGAGGTACACTGGTGGGCTGGCTGCCATGAGGTCAGTAAGTTTAAGGAGTGCAGCAGCCAGTTGGTGTCTCTGTGGTCCCTCCCTTTTCTCGCTCCCGTAGGAGCACGCATTCTGCCCGCCTGACATTCCATCTGATTCAGGTGCTGTGCGAAATGCTACAACATGAGGAGTGCGTCTTGAAAACTACTGTGCTACCATACCAGTATGTGTCAATTCAATCTGCATGTGGGTAGCTATGTGTCAATTACAAATTTTTACACAAATTTACCTAGGCAGGGAAAAATGCATAAGTATAAATGGCTGGAGCACATTCAGTCAATGTGCATCTGGGCGGTTGGGTTTGTGAGAGTCTGCCTTAGTGATTGGGAAGTACATGCTCAAAAATGTAATGAGGATCAATGAACATCAATGAATCTTTGCAGTACTCTATCACTCTTTGCAAATCAAAGGGGTGGTGCAGAGTTTAAATTATGCAGTGAGATACAACACTAAAGGATTTTTAACTGAGAAATAAATAATTGATGCATGACAGAACTGGGCATGTTATGCCAAATATTTGCTACCATAATGTACGAATAGGCAAACCATAAAGAATGCAAACACATTGGCAGAATGCAAACATACTTCACCTGATGCCATTCAGTTGCCTTTTTGTCCCAAACAATTTAAGGGCCTTATTACGTGTTTGACGGTGTTGCTGTTGGACCGCCACCCAGGACGACTGTGAAGCCTGTGGTGAAATCTCCCACTGGATTCCGAGAGGAATCCAGGGTGGGCAGGTGGGTGGTGCAGCGGCAGTTTCACGGCGGCAGGTATGTTAAGCTCATAGGAGAGCCTATATAGCATACTGCCGCTTTGACAGTGCCTATACCATGTTCGTACATGGTGTGGCATGCACCGTGTCGCCCATGCCACACAGTGCATGCACAAACAAGAACTCTTTGGGAGGGCATTGCCCGGGGGCCCTGTTGGGGGCCCCATTTCATGTCTTTCCACCAAGCATTTAATAATGGGTTTCTCGCCAAAATATGTTTGGTGGATAAGCAGGTCAGAATCTGCACAGCATTGCTGTCATCAGCACGGCTGCGAATCCCAGCTACTTTCGACACCGCCACCAATGTGGATTCCTGGTGATGGCAGATGTTGTGTGGCAGTCCCACCACCCTCATCATATTTTGGCGGCCATGCTACTGGGCTGGTGGCGGTCGGACCACCACTGTGAGTATAGCAGTCCCAGGACCGTCATACTCGTAATCAGGCCCTAAGAGTTTGATGGTTTAAAAGTTCATTATTGCAGCGATGGTTTAATAATGTAGGTGGAGGATTATATCTTATTCTTGGTGGACAAAACATTTGGAATATTTGTACCAATGCAGCACATCATCAAAAAAAAGATGGGTAAAATCTTTTTATAGGATTACCCATGGGAATGTTGTTAGTGCCATTACATATGGGTCGGTCTGAGAAACATTGTTGCATGGAAAATGTATATTGACTATTTATATACCATACACTCTAAAAAAACTGCATAATAACCAGCTGAAGGCAGGCCAAAAAGAATACTGTGTGTTCACTTTGAAAGCAGACGGGTTATTTGCATAAATAAATTCATGCTGCTTATTAGAATCATAAATCTAAGCAACCCTACTTCCTTCACCGTCCCTGCCACACAATTATTTAGGAAACATCTGAAACCATGTGAAATACAGTGATTTTTAGATCACACTGAGACTCACAGGGGCAAACGTGGGCAGAAATATTCCAAGGAGATTTATTAACTGAAACCAAAGAGTCAAATGTACTAAAGTAGCACAGATATTTATATTCTAAGTTTTTCAAAATTTTCAGAATATCTGCCTGAGGTAGACAGATCGAATATCCAAAATTATCCCGCACTTGATAATTTTTAAAACAAATATCTTCTAAGCAAAATAAATGATCGTTTTGTTTCAAAGAAATGTAGACTGTTGCAGCTGCAAAACAACGAGTCAGTTTCTGTTAAGAATTTTAAAGTCTCATAGCCATCAGTGTGATGATTTTAAAAATTCAGTGGGAAAATATAGGCTTCCTCTTATAGAGAGAATACACACTTTTTTTGTGTACTAATTATCAATTATAGAGATCCAGGCAACAGTAAACCTTTGTGAGCATTTAGATAAATTAATAAGGTAACACCAGAGAAGACCACTGTTTGAAGAAATCCTTTATCCTGCCTCCGAACAGGATTGCAAGCCAAAAGGTTGTAAGGTAAAACTAGGGGCAGTTCGGCCATCATTTCATGCAATTCAGGGCAGTATGTGAAGTGGTTGTGCTGTGTTGTGTAAAAGAGGGAGAGCGTAACAGTGCCATACTTTCAAAGAAAGCATTTGTGGCTGCTTAGCGACTTCACCGCCACCCTTGCTTCATGGTACAAGGGGGCCTGCGTTGCGATCAGGATAGTTTATGTGCAAAAAGGAGCACAAAAATGATCCTTTGAATCTATTTCCTCTTTGTATTTGTGCTGCAGAATGCAGTACCCATGCAAAACGGAAATAACAAGGAGATTTTGGTGCAAACCCATGCTTACAGGTCTTTGTTAATATGGGTTTGCTTCAAAACACTTCGGTGAATGTATAGGAAACGTCCATGCATCTCCCAGGTAACGCATAACTATGCACTGTGTTGCATTTCCGTTTTATTATAAAGTCACACAAAGCTGGATTTGCAGAGCTTTGTATATCCCAAAATGGATTTTGCATTGAGGCTGCACCATACAAGTCACGCAGCCCCTGACACAAAATCTTAGTAAATCAGGCCCCTAGTGTATTTGCCCAGCCAAATTTAATCAGGTTAATTCTGGAGCAAATCAGCCAAGCAAAAAACTGATTGGTATATGTATAAAACATTTCTGTCAGAAACAGCCCGATTCACAGCATAGGGCCATATGTCACTGCAAAAATACTTTTGTAAATGTACAATACACAAATTACAATTTGGTAACACAATACCAAATCACAATTTGTGTTAGTGAGTTGGTATTTGGAAGGGGCGCAATTAAAACACCCCTTCCAGATACTGATTCACAGTGATATGTATGAATTGCGGTCACAAAACATTCTTTTTCTAGCAACACCTTGGAGAAGGTGCTAACCCATTCGGCTAATAGTGGTCCTGCAAACCACTGCCTACTCTTAAAAAACTAAACTTAAAATTCTCATTTGTTCTTTTTAAGTGCATCCCATTTCACTTTAAATAAACCCATCAACATTTAAAAAAAAGAGACTGCTTTATCAAAAAGCAATTACTGACATGGTGACCTCAGCAGGCCCCCAGCCCTGTCATGGCTGAGATTCCCAATGGGTACAAATTGCGACCTACCTTAATAACATTCATAAGGATGGATGATTTGTAAACTCATTAGGAATCACTATTTAGGAAATCATTCTTTTGTACTTTAGCAATTGAAATTTCCTAATTGCAATTTATTAAGAATTGTAATTATAAAATCACAATTCCTATTTTTTGTATGTATGACTTATAATGTGCTATTTGCACTTATCAGCACATAAGTGCCAGGGCGGCCTCCCGTATACTATAGCGGGGATGTTGCGACTATCGCAGCGGTACCGCAGATATTGGTGGAAATATAAAAAATACATATTTGTACACACTAGCCGGTGACTGCCACACACCTATGTACCTACTCACATATTCACTCGGATGCTTATACACCCATTCACACACATATATGCATTCACAAACTGACTCAGACACTCATACACCCACTTAAAGACCCAGTATGAGACTTTTGCTACCACTAAAACACATTCACTGCTAGACAGACCCACTCAGACACTTATGCACCAACTCATAGATCCTGTCACAGGCTCATGTATCCATTCACATAAGGAGTCAGTGACTCATACACCAACTCACAGACCAATTGAGACACTCATGCACCCAGTCAGAGACACTCATACGCCCACTTAAAGACCCAGTATGAGACTTGTGCTACCACTAAAACACATTCACTGCTAGACAGACCCACTCAGACACTTATGCACCAACTCATAGATCCTGTCACAGGCTCATGTACCTATTCACATAAGGAGACAGCGACTCATACACCAACTCACAGAGCAATTGAAACACTCATGCACCCAGTCAGAGACACACATAGGTTTTAGAGATAGTTTTTATAGAAACTGTCAAGAAAAACATGACTTTAGAGAATACTGTAAGAAACCCCTAGTGTGTAAAATACTGTAATATGAGTGGATGTATGTGTTTTAGACTTTATGGAAACTTGTGGGAAATTTGTACCAATGCAGCACATCATCAAAAAAAAGATGGGTAAAATCTTTCTATAGGATTACCCATGGGAATGTTGTTAGTGCCATTACATAAGGGTCGGTCTGAGAAACATTGTTGCATGGAAAATGTATATTGACTATTTATATGCCATACACTCTAAAAAACTGCATAATAACCAGCTGAAGGCAGGAAAAAACGAATACTGTGTGTTCACTTTGAAAGCAGACGGGTTATTTGCATAAATACATTCATGCTGCTTATTAGAATCATAAATCTAAGCAACCCTACTTCCTTCACCGTCCCTGCCACACAATTAGTTAGGAAACATCTGAAACCATGTGAAATACAGTGATTTTTAGATCACACTGAGACTCACAGGGGCAAACGTGGGCAGAAATATTCCAAGGAGATTTATTAACTGAAACAAAAGAGTCAAATGTACTAAAGTAGCACAGATATTTACATTCTAAGTTTTAAAAAAAAATCTGAATATCTACCTGAGGTAGACAGATCGAGTATCCAAAATTATCCCGCACTTGATAATTTTTTAAACAAATATCTTCTACGCAAAATAAATGATCGTTTGCAGATTCACACATTGCTAATACATGTATAGTAGTCTTATTGCCAAGACAGGGTGATTAATAGTTACTGAGCAGCATGCCAAGTTTCAAAGATGTTTTGAGCAAAGTAAGATATGTTTTGTTTCAAAGAAATGTAGACTGTTGCAGCTGCAAAACAACGAGTCAGTTTTTGCTAAGAATTTTAAAGTCTCATAGCCATCAGTGTGATGATTTTAAAAATTCAGTAGGAAAATATAGGCTTCCTCTTATAGATAGAATGGACACTTTTTTGTGTGTACTATTTATCAATTATAGAGATCCAGGCAACAGTAAACCTTTGTGAGCATTTAGATAAATTAATAAGGTAACACCAGGGAAGACCCCTGTTTGAAGAAATCCTTTATCCTGCCTCCGAACAGGATTGCAAGCCAAAAGGTTGTAAGGTAAACCTAGGGGCAGTTCTGCCATCATTTCATGCAATTAAGGGCAGTATGGGAAGTGGTTGTGCTGTGTTGTGTAAAAGAGGGAGAGCGTAACAGTGCCATACTTTCAAAGAAAGCATTTGTGGCTACTTAGCGACTTCACCGCCACCCTTGCTTCATGGTACAAGGGGGCCTGAGTTGCGATCAGGATAGTTTATGTGCAAAAAGGAGCACAAAAATGATCCTTTGAGTCTATTTCCTCTTTGTATTTGTGCTGCAGAATGCAGTACCATGCAAAACGGAAATAACAAGGAGATTTTGGTGCAAACCCATGTTTACAGGTCTTTGTTAATATGGGTTTGCTTCAAAACATTGCGGTGAATGTATAGGAAACGTCCATGCATCTCCCAGGTAACGCATAACTATGCGCTGTGTTGCATTTCCGTTTTATTATAAAGTCACACAAAGCTGGATTTGCAGAGCTGTGTATATCCCAAAATGGATTTTACGTTGAGGCTGCACCATACAAGTCACGCAGCCCCTGACACAAAATCTTAGTAAATCAGGCCCCTAGTGTATTTGCCCAGCCAAATTTAATCAGGTTAATTCTGGAGCAAATCAGCCAAGCAAAAAACTGATTGGTATATGTATAAAACATTTCTGTCAGAAACAGCCCGATTCACAGAATAGGGCCATATGTCACTGCAAAAATACTTTTGTAAATGTACAATACACAAATTACAATTTGGTAACACATTACCAAATCACAATTTGTGTTAGTGAGTTGGTATTTGGAAGGGGCGCAATTAAAACACCCCTTCCAGATACTGATTCACAGTGATATGTATGAATTGCGGTCACAAAACATTTTTTTTTTCTAGCAACACCTTGGAGAAGGTGCTAACCCATTCGGCTAATAGTGGTCCTGCAAACCACTGCCTTCTCTTAAAAAGCTAAACTTAAAATTCTCATTTGTTCTTTTTAAGTGCATCCCATTTCACTTTAAATAAACCCATCAACATTTAAAAAAAAGAGATTGCTTTATCAAAAAGCAATTACTGACATGGTGACCTCAGCAGGCCACCAGCCCTGTCATGGCTGAGATTCCCAATGGGTACAAATTGCGACCTACCTTAATAACATTCATAAGGATGGATGATTTGTAAACTCATTAGGAATCACTATTTAGGAAATCATTCTTTTGTACTTTAGCAATTGAAATTTCCTAATTGCAATTTATTAAGAATTGTAATTATAAAATCACAATTCCTATTTTTTGTATGTTTGACTTATATTGTGCTATTTGCACTTATCAGCACATAAGTGCCAGGGCGGCCTCCCGTATACTATAGCGGGGATGTCGCGACTATCGCAGCGGTACCGCAGATATTGGTGGAAATATAAAAAATACATATTTGTACACACTAGCCGGTGACTGCCACACACCTATGTACCTACTCACATATTCACTCGGATGCTTATACACCCATTCACACACATATATGCAGTCACAAACTGACTCAGACACTCATACACCCACTTAAAGACCCAGTATGAGACTTTTGCTACCACTAAAACACATTCACTGCTAGACAGACCCACTCAGACACTTATGCACCAACTCATAGATCCTGTCACAGGCTCATGTATCCATTCACATAAGGAGTCAGTGACTCATACACCAACTCACAGACCAATTGAGACACTCATGCACCCAGTCAGAGACACTCATACGCCCACTTAAAGACCCAGTATGAGACTTGTGCTACCACTAAAACACATTCACTGCTAGACAGACCCACTCAGACACTTATGCACCAACTCATAGATCCTGTCACAGGCTCATGTACCCATTCACATAAGGAGACAGCGACTCATACACCAACTCACAGAGCAATTGAAACACTCATGCACCCAGTCAGAGACACACATAGGTTTTAGAGATAGTTTTTATAGAAACTGTCAAGAAAAACATGACTTTAGAGAATACTGTAAGAAACCCCTAGTGTGTAAAATACTGTAATATGAGTGGATGTATGTGTTTTAGACTTTATGGAAACTTGTGGGAAATTTGTACCAATGCAGCACATCATCAAAAAAAAGATGGGTAAAATCTTTCTATAGGATTACCCATGGGAATGTTGTTAGTGCCATTACATAAGGGTCGGTCTGAGAAACATTGTTGCATGGAAAATGTATATTGACTATTTATATGCCATACACTCTAAAAAACTGCATAATAACCAGCTGAAGGCAGGAAAAAACGAATACTGTGTGTTCACTTTGAAAGCAGACGGGTTATTTGCATAAATACATTCATGCTGCTTATTAGAATCATAAATCTAAGCAACCCTACTTCCTTCACCGTCCCTGCCACACAATTAGTTAGGAAACATCTGAAACCATGTGAAATACAGTGATTTTTAGATCACACTGAGACTCACAGGGGCAAACGTGGGCAGAAATATTCCAAGGAGATGTATTAACTGAAACAAAAGAGTCAAATGTACTAAAGTAGCACAGATATTTACATTCTAAGTTTAAAAAAAAAATCTGAATATCTGCCTGAGGTAGACAGATCGAGTATCCAAAATTATCCCGCACTTGATAATTTTTTAAACAAATATCTTCTAAGCAAAATAAATGATCGTTTGCAGATTCACACATTGCTAATACATGTATAGTAGTCTTATTGCCAAGACAGGGTGATTAATAGTTACTGAGCAGCATGCCAAGTTTCAAAGATGTTTTGAGCAAAGTAAGATATGTTTTGTTTCAAAGAAATGTAGACTGTTGCAGCTGCAAAACAACGAGTCAGTTTTTGCTAAGAATTTTAAAGTCTCATAGCCATCAGTGTGATGATTTTAAAAATTCAGTAGGAAAATATAGGCTTCCTCTTATAGATAGAATGGACACTTTTTTGTGTGTACTATTTATCAATTATAGAGATCCAGGCAACAGTAAACCTTTGTGAGCATTTAGATAAATTAATAAGGTAACACCAGGGAAGACCCCTGTTTGAAGAAATCGTTTATCCTGCCTCCGAACAGGATTGCAAGCCAAAAGGTTGTAAGGTAAACCTAGGGGCAGTTCTGCCATCATTTCATGCAATTAAGGGCAGTATGGGAAGTGGTTGTGCTGTGTTGTGTAAAAGAGGGAGAGCGTAACAGTGCCATACTTTCAAAGAAAGCATTTGTGGCTGCTTAGCGACTTCACCGCCACCATTGCTTCATGGTACAAGGGGGCCTGCTTTGCGATCAGGATAGTTTATGTGCAAAAAGGAGCACAAAAATGATCCTTTGAGTCTATTTCCTCTTTGTATTTGTGCTGCAGAATGCAGTACCCATGCAAAAAGGAAATAACAAGGATATTTCTCCTCGTTACAATAGCGTCAGGTAGGGGCACCATTTTGGTCAAACCCATGTTTACAGGTCTTTGATAATATGGGTTTGCTTCAAAACACTTCGGTGAATGTATAGGAAACGTCCATGCATCTCCCAGGTAACACATAACTATGCACTGTGTTGCATTTCCGTTTTATTATAAAGTCACACAAAGCTGGATTTGCAGAGCTTTGTATATCCCAAAATGGATTTTACGTTGAGGCTGCACCATACACGTCACGCAGCCCCTCACACAAAATCTTAGTAAATCAGGCCCCTAGTGTATTTGCCCAGGCAAATTTAATCAGGTTAATTCTGGAGCAAATCAGCCAAGCAAAAAACTGATTGGTATATGTAGAAAACATTTCTGTCAGAAACAGCCCGATTCACAGAATAGGGCCATATGTCACTGCAAAAATACTTTTGTAAATGTACAATACACAAATTACAATTTGGTAACACATTACCAAATCACAATTTGTGTTAGTGAGTTGGTATTTGGAAGGGGCGCAATTAAAACACCCCTTCCAGATACTGATTCACAGTGATATGTATGAATTGCGGTCACAGAACATTGTTTTTCTAGCAACACCTTGGAGAAGGTGCTAACCCATTCGGCTAATAGTGGTCCTGCAAACCACTGCCTTCTCTTAAAAAATAAACTTAAAATTCTCATTTGTTCTTTTTAAGTGCATCCCATTTTACTTTAAATAAACCCATCAACATTTTAAAAAAAGAGATTGCTTTATCAAAAAGCAATTACTGACATGGTGACCTCAGCAGGCCACCAGCCCTGTCATGGCTGAGATTCCCAATGGGTACAAATTGCAACCTACCTTAATAACATTCATAAGGATGGATGATTTGTAAACTCATTAGGAATCACTATTTAGGAAATCATTCTTTTGTACTTTAGCAATTGAAATTTCCTAATTGCAATTTATTAAGAATTGTAATTATAAAATCACAGTTCCTATTTTTTGTATGTATGACTTATAATCTGCTATTTGCACTTATCAGCACATAAGTGCCAGGGTGGCCTCCCATATACTATAGCGGGGATGTCGCGACTATCGCAGCGGCACGGCAGATATTGGTGGAAATATAAAAAAATACATATTTGTACACACTAGCCGGTGACTGCCACACACCTATATACCAACTCACATATTCACTCAGATGCTTATACACCCATTCACACACATATATGCAGTCACAAACCCACTCAGACACTCATACACCCACTTAAAGACCCAGTATGAGACTTTTGCTACCACTAAAACACATTCACTGCTAGACAGACCCACTCAGACACTTATGCACCAACTCATAGATCCTATCCTGTCACAGGCTCATGTACCCATTCATATGAGGAGTCAGTGACTCATACACCAACTCACAGACCAATTGAGACACTCATGCACCCTGTCAGAGACACTCATACACCCACTTAAAGACCCAGTATGAGACTTTTGCTACCACTAAAACACATTCACTGCTAGACAGACCCACTCAGACACTTATGCACCAACTCATAGATCCTGTCACAGTCTCATGTACCCATTCACATAAGGAGTCAGTGACTCATACACCAACTCACAGACCAATTGAGACACTCATGCACCCAGTCAGAGACATACATAGGTTTTAGAGATAGTTTTTATAGAAACTGTCAAGAAAAACATGACTTTAGAGAATACTGTAAGAAACCCCTAGTGTGTAAAATACTGTACTATGAGTGGATGTATGTGTTTTAGGCTGTATGGAAATGTTGTGGTCGTCATGGTTAACAATGTCATAACGACATCCTGAATAACCCTGAACACAGATAATAGGTTTGAAATATGGTTTTTAAAGAAACTTAGTACAAAAATATGAGTTTAAACATGCTTTGAAAGAAGTATGTATATAGTAATATGTGCAGGGTAATGTTCATAATTGATTTTTTTTACATAATATTTTTGTATGTGTTGGTGGTCATTGAATGTCTGGTTTTGTTTTCCATTTTCAAAACATATCCGCGACGGTCGCAATGTTGTTGCAAATATCCCCAAAAACAAAAAAAAAGCATTTTTGTAAAGAAAATTAACAATATTTCAGGTACTAGGGAGGCTCTCACAAGAGCCGTTGCATTGATTGTGTGTTTATCGCTGCTATACATAAGACCGGATGCAGAGTTTCAGGTTCCTTAGAAACACCCTGCTGCCTTCATCTGTAAAGTGCACTTCATCATTTCTATAAATTGCATGCATGTCAAAATGCAGATTGTTGTTATAGATACAGCCCATGCAATACTCTCAGAGGAATGCAGAAACAGTTTTTATTAACGTTTCCTGGCTTTGTCAACCTGTGGACAGAATTAATTTGACCACTTCCATTTCTGTCTTATTTGAAATATATTAGAGTACACCAAGACAGTGTGGGGAAAAAGCAGCAGCAGTTCAGCAATGGTTTCTTTCATTAGGGTTACCAGCCCTACCCCAATCAATGTGCCTAGGTCATTGCCACCACAGTGAACAATCATGAGGCGAGAAGCTCATGAATCCACAATGGAATTAACCAAAGCCAGCAACTGATGAAACTTTTCCCTCTCTGGCCAAACCAAGTAATCTGAACATTTGGCAAACCCAAGTTGCTGGCAATACCTCTCTTTTGTGCAGCCTCTTTAGCCCAATAAATATAGCTGTGGCCCACAATCCATACACTAAGCATTTTGAAGTGAAGGAGCAATAGTAGTCAGGAGAAGGCTGGAGCTGTATGAGGTAGCTTTCCAAAGGAAAAGCAGTTAAAATGGAGATGTTCTTAGAAAAATGTATAGAAATAGAAAGATCTATCATGAAAGCAAAGCAGGATGAACTATTTATCAAGGTACTGGCATGGAAAAATATGGGCTTAATTAATCAGGAAGAACTTAAGTTTCTCAAGAATGAACATCCGAGAATACCAGTAATATATTTCATCCCAAATATCCATAAGGACAAACTGAGACCTCCAGGCAGACCAATAATATCTGCAAGGGATAGCCTATTGGAAAATGTATCTGTTTATGTAGAGTCATTTCTTCAAGAGCACGTAAAAGCTTTACCGTCATTTATACAGGACACTACAGACTTTTTTTAGGCAGTTACATGATTTTAAATGGCAAGATGACTATGGTCTGGTGTCCATGGATGTATCTAACTTATATACTTCAATCCATCATAAGGATGGATTAAGGGCATTAGAATACTTTTTAAGCACAAGGCCTATAGACTATCATGCGCATAACAAACTGCTTATTGACCTCACCAATTTCTGTCTGAATAACAACTATTTTATGTTTCAACAGCAGGTATACCACCAGGAGAGAGGTGTGGCTACGGGCGCGGGTTTTTCGCCTGTCTCCACATGGGGTGGTGGGAGGAGAAGGTGTTAAAAATAGTACTCAGAAAAAGTTGGACAGAGAATGTGGTGAAGTGGGTCCGTTTTATCGATGATCTGTTCATAATATGGCGAGGTGACAAAGAAAGTGCTGAACATTTTACTTACAAACTCAACAACAATGACATGAATTTGCAATTCACATCTGATATAAGTACAAACTGTATATGTTTTCTGGATGTGGAGGAATATTGCCAAACAACAAAGTACATACATGCTTACATCGTAAGCCCACATCAGGGAATACAATCCTACACTTTAGCAGCTTTCATCCAAAACATACAGTGCAGTTTATCCCGTACGGGGAAATGCTGCGTATTCGTAGGATATGCAGCAATGACAATGACTTGCATATAGCCCAACAGGAAATGTAAATTAAGATTTCTAGCAAGAGGCTATGCACAAAAAGTCATATATCAAGCAATTGTGCGTACAAAATCGATTTCAAGAAAAGATTTGTTGTTCAAGCCTTCGAACAGTAAAATAAAACAGTCAGACACTACAGACAACATGACAAATAATCCTAGGCTAATCCTAACATACAATAAACAAAGGAATAGTCTCAGGAAAATAATAAAGAAAAATTGGCACCTGATTTTAAGTGACGCCGTTATAGGGAACAAAATGTCTACTTCCCCTACTATTTATTAGGCCTGGGCGAAGCACTACGCTACGCTCGCGTAGTTTGCGAAGTTCGCGCTACTTCGCGCTACGCGAACTGCACGTAGCACAGTGCGAACACGCGTAGCGTAGTGTTGCGTAGTGCTGCGGTCATTTTTTGCTTGCTCGCGGTCCTCAACGTCAAGTTGGCGACCGCGAGCAAGCAAAATGACATCCTGGCGAGACTTTTTCCTTGTTCGCGATCGCGAGCATGGAAAATAAACCTCCCGGCGAGATTCCCAACGCGAGAAGGTCAGGTTTCTCATTGCGAGGGGTCGCGTATGCTCGCGACCGCTCGCGATGAGAAACTACCAGTTCGCGTTGAGAAAGCTGCAGCTCGAGTAAAAATCTACTCGAGCAGCAGAAAACTACAGCTCGCACTGTGCAAGATGCCATTTTCAATGATTGCACAGTGCCGGTTGCTTGTCCGCACTGTGCAATCATTGAAAACAACATCTTGCACAGTGCGAACATGTTACTTCGCAGTTCGCGAAGTGCTACGCGTAGCTGGCGTAGTGCGAACTTCACTTTGCGTAGCTTCGCGAAGTGCTACTTCGCGAACTACGCCCACCCTTACTATTTATTAACAAAAGGGGGAGGACAAAAGGGCTTTTACAAGAGGTCCAGCATACATGCCCCGGATAGACTATATTTAGAAAGGGTATGCAGTTCCTTAAGGGGATGGTTTGTCAGTGAGGTCAATTCTCAAATCCGTCGATATTGATTGGACTCAAAGAACCTATAGGTAGGGAAGGGGAGTTCCCATCTTCGGAACTACTGCCCTCACACACCCAGCAAGCTAGGTGTCATGCTTCATCATCTGGGCCTGCTCCTCGTCGGGCCGGCGGTGCAATGCTCGACGGGCACCCGTGAAGGGGCTTTTTAGCAGAGATCTTTTGTTCCTTGCTGTTGAGTGCGTGGGTGTGAGGGGCCTGAAGGAGTGTAGATGAGTAGAGTGAGTTAAAAAAGGTTGGATAGTCTGTTGAATGTGTTTATTTAGGACAGCTGTCCACCTCATTAAAAAGTTAGAGGAAGATGGACAGTTATTGTGACTTGTATTTGTCTCTAACTGTCTCCTACTCTAGTGGTCGACATGTTTCATGCCCTCATGGCATTTCGTCAGGACCTGTGTGTGTTTCTATCTACAGTGTACAGAGGGTGATACTATCACTATCTGGGTATGGCACCACTAAGGTGTGCCAATCGTCGCAGTGGAGCAACCTGCGGAGAAGGGAATATCAAAATTCATATCAGAATCATATTTGCTTATGTTCAAGGTTACAACCGTGCATACCTCAAGCCAACCAAACCATGGTGAGGTATATGACATCAGTCTAGTTCTGTGCCCGTTATTGTTTATGTCAGAGTGCAGGTGAACACCTGAGTGGGTTATCCTACTATAACATTTAGAAAAGCATGCAGTACCAGCTACTACTAGTCAGCAGCAGTCCTGAAATCCCCGCCAACACTAATTCGTTAATAAAACGCAAAGGCTTTGTGAGGTGTACAACATGCAAAGCATGTAAATATGGAGAAAACAATACCACAGTCCATACACTTTTTAATGACAAACCAATTTTAATCAGTAAGTTTTTAACGTGCAAATCTGAGTTCGCTGTTTACATATTGGAATGCTCTTGTGGACTAAGATACGTGGGTAGTACACGTCTCCAAGTCCACAAGAGGAAATTGTAGCATTTACGGGCAATAACCAACAATGATAGTTCCTATCTGGTATACGGTCAATCCAACGAAATTCACAACAAAAATCTCAATCAGTTGAAGTATTATGTAATAGAAAATGCCCCCCCCCATTGAGAAGGGGAGGAAACAGAGAGGCTAAATACATCTTAGATTTAGACAGTAAGAGTCCACATGGATTAAACACGACTGAAGACCTGTATACTTGGCTATAATAAGATTAATCTACACTGACAACATATCCATTTAAATATACTATACATTTTTATTTTTGTCCCCTCTTCCCTTAAAACATCCTGTTTTTTACCAGTGGTACACATGGGCTCATGGCACACTGGAAAACAACAAACAGATCAAGCACGGTGTCTCTTTATTTGATGAATAAAGAGATGAATAGTAGTCAACACATTAGCACTTTAGCACTTTGAGAGCACGCTTTGCACTAACTATGTACTGTATATAGAATATAGGAACCCAATTGCAGAAAATGTTTGGGCTCCAATAGGATCAATAATCAATGTATGCAAGGATGAACATTGGAGTAGAATTGACTAGCCCTGAAGGAAAGACAGACCAATATTTCAAACAGTTGGCATCACAATTTGATCCTGATGTTTTACTGTGTGTAATTTGGTTTAACAAAATGTATTTATATAGACATTGTTTTAACGTGCCAAATTTGCACATGAGGGCTTATCAAAGAGAAAGAAGAAGAAAAAGATATGAAAAGAATCTTTTATGCATTATGCAGATATGAGATGCACTTAACTGTCCAATTGTCACCTATTTTTTAACATGTGTACAATATTTATAAGTGTATTTATACAGTAATATTTATTGATATTTTAACACATGTTTTTATGACAATGATTTAAATCTATATACGGTGATGTTTGTTAAAAGCACAGCTAAAAACAGAGATCGAACGGATAGTCTGTTTTTTATATCCATTGTCACGTAAAGCACTGTGTCACTTTAAAAACGGAAAAAAAATGAGAGCATGTCATGTGATCAAGGGCTCTGGGTAGCCCGAAATGCGTCATGGCAGCGAGAAGCACAAAATAAAGTAATTGCAGCACGTACCAAGTGAAGTCCATTCCGTTTTTCTTTGTGGATCTAAAGGAAGGAGTATCGAAATATATATATGTATTACCTACTGGCAGTCGCCAGTAGGTAGTTATAGTTAGGACCTATTTTCCGTAGGAAATCCGCAACATTCTATTTGGAATAACGTTGGCGTCGATTGATGAATCTGAAGTTTTGGCCAGCTCCGTTCCGCTCCTATCCGGAAAATTTCATGGTGATTCGTCAAGCGGGGGCCGAGGAAAAAGGGGGGTCCCAAAATGCATTTTCCCCATGCATTTTCCCATAGGACCTGTTGACGCCGCTACAGCCCGAAGTGCTGAACGGAATTACACCAAATTTGGCAAAGAGGTAGTCCTCAGTTCAGACTCGTGCCTTTTGCTTAAATGGTGTAAATCCGTTCAGTAGTTCCTGAGAAAATCAAAAGTAAAATCACATTTACGGGGTCAGGCCCAGGCGCTGATTGGCGGGCAGAAAAAGGATGAAGCACTCCAGATCCGACAGCTCGAGAGCGAAATTGCATCCCTAGAGAGGGATGTCGGCAGGGCTCCCTCCATGCAGCTGCGTCATGAGCTTGCTCTTAAACAGAAGGCGCTTTGGTCCCTGGCGGAGGGTGAGGCGTGTGCGTATTCCTTGGCCACACAGTATCGGATATACGACGCGGGTGACAAATGCATGAAATTACTGGCCTGGCTCGAACGTAGGGACCGGGAGCGATCCTGGGTTGCGGCAGTCAGGGATGAGTCCGGGTCCTTGGTCACCACCGGCATGGAAAAAGCAGAGGCCTTTGCGTCGTACTATGAAAAGGTATATACTCCGGTGGGCACTGGAACGGAGTCGGACTGTGCGGAGTTCCTGCGGGATTTTGCCTTGCCTGCTTTGTCAAGGGAACAGGCAGACAGCCTGGAGACTGAACTATCTAGGGTGGAACTGGGTGAAGCACTTAACTCCCTCCAGGCGGGGAAGGCGCAGGGGCCCAATGGACTCCCTGTGGAAATTTACAAGCGGCAGGCGAACATAGTCATAGACCCAATGAGGCAGATGTTCCTCGAGGCACGTGGACGGGGTATGTTGCTACCGGATCAACGGGAAGCCACAATCGTGGTCATCCACAAGCCTGGTAAGCCGGCTGATCTGTGCTCATCCTATCGGCCTATCTCGCTCTTCAATGTAGAGGCCAAGGTCCTGGCCAAGGCTTTGGCAACGCGTTTGCTGGCAGTCTTGCCCGACCTAGTGCATGTTGACCAATCCAGCTTTATGCCACACAGGAGCACTCGACTTAATCTTCGACGGCTGTACGGGGTTCTGTACATGACAGAGGGGGAGGACGACACCCAGACGGCATTGATGGCATTGGACGCCTCAATGGCCTTCGATAGCATTGAGTGGCCATATTTATTTATGGTCCTACAGCGACTGGGCTTCAGGCCGGTCTTTTGTAGCTGGGTGCGCCTGTTGTACGCACACCCGGTGGGAAGGGTGAGGGTGAATGGAGCGCTATCCCGTGCGTTTCCTCTGCGTCGAGGTACTAGGCAGGGGGGCCCGCTGTCTCCCCTCCTCTTCGCCCTGGCTCTGGAGCCGTTGGCCCACTGGATACGTAGGGACCAGGCGTTTTGGGGCCTAGCACTTTGTGAGGGCTGGGAGGAGCGTATCTCCTTGTACACTGACGATATTGTACTGTATATGGCTAGGCCGTACCACTCAATGGCGCAGGCGCTCCATCTTTTTGCCTTGTTTGGTAGCTATTCCGGTTATAGGATCAACTGGTCCAAATCAGTGATCTTCCCCCTCTCCAGCCCCCCCCCCCGCGGATTCCAACCGGGTGCTCGGCTCAGATGGTGTCAGAGGGTTTTAAGTACCTGGGGTGTATGTGACCAGAGATAAAGGGGTGTTCTTCCAAAGAAACTTGGAACCACTTTTGGCGCTTGGCATCGGATGTTTCTCACTGGCGTTCCTTGCCTCTGTCCCTGATGGGGTGCGCGGGGCTCTTCAAGATGCTGGCTTTACCGCGCCTCCTCTATATCCTACAGAACTCACCGTATCCGATCCCTGGGGGGGTGTTCCGGCGCATCTCGCAGATGGTGCGGACCTTGCTTTGGGACGGTGGAAACCCGAGAATTGCGTTGCGTAAGCACACGAGAGGGGTGTATGACGGGGGCTGGCCCTCCCGGATGTCTGTCTCTACTATTGGGCTTCCCAACTGCAGGTGGTCAATGATTGGGTGTACGCAGCGGGGTCGGAGCCGGCGTATAGGGTGGACAGACATGTTATGCCAAGGGGTAACTGTGAGCAGCTTTTATATTCGCGGAGGCGGTGTAGGGACCTCCCATCTCATACCGGGGTGGTGATACAGTGTTGGCGGGAGGCCAATCAGTTTCTTGGATGGGCGGGCACCCTTACTGGTCGGACGCCGCTCTGGTTTGGGGACCAACTACCGGAGGTCGCGAGACTATCCGGTTTCAAGGGATGGCGATTGATTGGGATAGACTACCTGGGCGATGTATGGAAGGGGGCGCCTCCAGATCCTTTGAATATTTCCAGAGTGAGTACCACATGCATGACACTCAACACTACCAATACCTGCGCCTCACACATGCCCTGAGATCCTACCTGCGACTGGGTTCCTCGCTCCCTGAGTATTCTCCCTTGGAGAATAGGCTTTTGATCGACCCTATTCCAGGGAAGCTAACGGCCACCATTTACCGTAAGCTCATTAACAACATGCCCGACCCCTTGGTATCCTTGCGAGCGAAATGGGAGGGAGATATTAGCGATCTGGAGGACGAGGATTGGCAGGAGGCCCTGCAGGGCCCTCGGGAAATTGCCATCCGGATGCGGTTTTGCCTTATCCAATTTAAAATCCTGCATAGGGTGTACTACCCGCGTACCCTCTTATTCTCATGGGGCAGGACCCTGTCCCCCCTGTGTGTGAAGGGATGCCGGGAGGAAGGCACATTCTTCCACATCCTGTGGGAATGCTCGCACATAGTGCCATATGGGACTAAGGTGACAAACACAATGGCGAAGGTGGTGGGGGCGCCGGTCCCCTTGGAGCCCCGGTGGCTGCTTCTGCTGATCAAGGGTGCAACGGACTGGTCCAGGTATCATGAGATTTGGCTGGCTACAGTGGCTGGGGTGGCAAAATGAAATATTGCAAACGCTTGGGGGGCGGCCGCGCCCCCGCAATGAGACCAGTGGCTCAGGGATCTGGATTGGTGTCAGAGGGCGGAGGAAACTGTCTACAAGTCCAGAGGTTGTGTGAAGAAATGGAAGAGGGTGTGGGGCCCATGGTGCAAGTACCGAACCTCGAGAGGCGGGGGGGCCGTTGTAGCGGGACCCTTTGGTAACTCTGTCGATCCTTAATGCTGTATCGTCATACTGTTGGTTTATGAGCCTTTTGTTCACTGCTATGTCATGTATAAGATCTTGAGCAATGTTAATGAGAAAAATAAAAAATTCCAAAAAAATGAAAAAGTTAAATCACATATATATCTGGGCGGAGCCTAACCACACATCTCATCATGAGATCTGATTGGCTTTCAGCACTTCATCCAAGAAGTGTTGGCAGCCATCTTGGGACCAATATGCATGATAGCACCTCATGAAAAAGCATTGCAGTTAATAGAAAATGTTAAGACTTTAGTTACATTATAAATCATTTGTTGATGGTACCATACTCATTTTAGGAATTGTGGTGTGTTCTAAGGTAATTTTACCATGTGAAAAAGCCTTTTGCTGTGATATCATGAATCATGTTTGAGAGAAAACTATTTTCTCATGCTTTTCCCACAGAGGTTTGGAAGGTGATCTATAAGCTAAACTGAGAGCATATTTTCTGTAAATTCACATTATCTTTCTCAGTCATGTGAGAATGAAGTCTGACATTCTCAGTAAAACATGTACATCCAACAAGGGCAGAGACTATCAGTTGATTCCTTTGTGTTCTACTGCAGCGTCCCAGAGTGTTCTAAAGAACAACTAGAGCGCTAACAGTCCTACTTATGACAAACGTATGGCACACCTGAAGCCATCTTGTTTGGAATAAAGTGGTAACTCTTAAAACATTTAATTTAAAAAGGAACAAAATGAGGGGGTTCATTTTGCCATAGAAAGTATGATTAGTGCTGCAGAAAGAAAAATTAGGGCACATTTTGAGTGACTTCTCAAATCCTTTTCAATTTCATAAAAAAATTCTGACATGCAGACTGAAACATGCACTTTCAATATCAGCAGCAGACTTCCCTGGTGAGCAGTAGCTTTACTACAGTGATCTAATAAGCAACTAGAGTGCTAACATTCTAAATTTATGGCAAATGTGTGACACATCTGAATGCCTTCTTGATGGAATCAAAGTAAAAAACTGAAAGTATTTCCTACGGAGGAGACTGTAGTAAATAAGGGAATTAGGAAACATCATAACATATAAGTCTCCCAAAATGGCCACCAAAGACAAAAGAGCCCAAATGTAGCCCAAATATCACTCAGATGTAGCCCAAGTATAGCCCAATGACAGAATGTCCCAGAGTGTTCTAACAAACAACTAGAGCGCTAACAGTCTTACTTATGACAAAAGTATGGCACACCTGAAGCCATCTTGATTGGAATAAAGTGGCATCACTTAAAACATTTAATTTACAAAGGAACAAAATGAGGGTGTTCATTTTGCCATAGAAATTATTATTAGTACTGCAGAAAGAAAAATTAGGGCACATTTTGACTTCTCAAATCCTCTTCTATTTCATAAAAAAATTCTGACATGCAGATTGAAACATGCACTTTGAATACCAGCAGCAGGCTTCCCTGGTGAGCAGTAGCTTTACTACAGTGATCTAATGAGCAACTAGAGTGCTAACATTCAGAATTTATGGCAAATGTGTGACACATCTGAATGCCTTCTTGATGGAACCAAAGTAAAACACTGAAAGTATTCCCACTGAGGAGACTGCAGTAAATGAGGAAATTAGGAAACTTCATAACAAATAAGTCTCCCAAGATGGCCACCAGAGACAAAAGAGCCCAAATGTAGCCCAAATATCACCCAGATGTAGCCCAAGTATAACCCAATGACAGAATGTCCCAGAGTGTTCTTAAGAACAACTAGAGTGCTTACTGTCTTACTTATGACAAAAGTATGGCACACCTGAAGCCATCTTGATTGGAATAAACTGGTAACACTTAAAACATTTAATTTAAAAAGGAACACAGTGAGGGGGTTCATGTTGCCATAGAAATTATGATAAGTGATGAAGAAAGAAAAATTAGGGCACATTTTGAGTGACTTCTCAAACCCTCTTCTATTTCATTAAAAATTCTGATATGCAAACTGAAACATGCACTTTTAATACCAGCAGCAGACTTCCGTGGTGAGCAGTAGCTTTACTACAGTGATCTAATGAGCAACTAGAGTGCTAACATTCAGAATTTATGGCAAATGTGTGACACATCTGAATGCCTTCTTGATGGAACCAAAGTAAAACACTGAAAGTATTTCCTACTAAGGAGACTGCAGTAAATGAGGAAATTAGGAAACTTCATAACAAATAAATCTCCCAAGATGGCCACCAGAGACAAAAGAGCCCAAATGTAGCCCAAATATCACCCAGATGTAGCCCAAGTATAGCCCAATGACAGAATGTCCCAGAGTGTTCTAACGAACAACTAAAGCGCTAAAAGTCTTACTTATGACAAAAGTATGGCACACCTGAATCCATCTTGATTGGAATAAAGTGGTAACACTTAAAACATTTAAATTACAAAGGAACAAAATGAGGGGGTTCATTTTGCCATAGAAATTATGATTAGTTCTGCAGAAAGAAAAATTAGGGCACATTTTGACTTCTCAAATCCTCTTCTATTTCATAACATTTTTTGGACATGCAGACTGAAACATGCACTTTCAATACCAGCAGCAGACTTCCCTGGTGAGCAGTAGTTTTACTACAGTAATCTAATCAGCAACTAGAGTGCTAACATTCAGAATTTATGGCAAATGTGTGACACATCTGAATGCCTCCTTGATGGAACCAAAATAAAAAACTGAAATTATTCCCACTGAGGAGACTGCAGTAAATGAGGAAATTAGGAAACTTCATAACAAATAAATCTCCCAAGATGGCCACCAGAGACAAAAGAGCCCAAATGTAGCCCAAATATCACCCAGATGTAGCCCAAGTATAACCCAATGACAGAATGTCCCAGAGTGTTCTTAAGAACAACTAGAGCGCTTACTGTCTTACTTATGACAAAAGTATGGCACACCTGAAGCCATCTTGATTGGAATAAACTGGTAACACTTAAAACATTTAATTTAAAAAGGAACACAATGAGGGGGTTCATGTTGCCATAGAAATTATGATTAGTGCTGAAGAAAGAAAAATTAGGGCACATTTTGAGTGACTTCTCAAACCCTCTTCTATTTCATTAAAAATTCTGATATGCAGACTGAAACATGCACTTTTAATACCAGCAGCAGACTTCCGTGGTGAGCAGTAGCTTTACTACAGTGATCTAATGAGCAACTAGAGTGCTAACATTCAGAATTTATGGCAAATGTGTGACATATCTGAATACCTTCTTGATGGAATCAAAGTAAAAAACTGAAAGCATTTCCTACTGAGGAGACTGCAGTAAATGAGGAAATTAGAAAACTTCATAACAAATAAATCTCCCAAGATGGCCACCAGAGACAAAAGAGCCCAAATGCAGTACAAATATCACCCAGATGTAGCCCACATGTAGCCCAATGACAGAAGTGTGCAAAACACTTATTTTTTGTGTATTTGCAGTTTTATATAGTGCAGTCTTGTCAGGTATTGGAGTGCTTTACATGAGCATTGGTTACATCACACAAGATCAAATTAATTTTGGTTGAAGACATGGGGAGATTAAGTGATTTGACCAGAATCACAGAATGTTGAGCTGAAGCAGAAACTCCAACCTGGTTCCCCAGTTGCAAAGTCTGCAGCTCTGGAAGTAACACCACATCCTCTCCCCTAGTTGCAACATTTAATCAAGTGGTCAACTGGATAAAAAAACATAAAGATTACAAATAATTTAAAAGTTCTTTGTCGCTATTTGAAAACTCAGAAAATATGTCCTCATTTTAGTTTTTTAGAGCACTAACCATAATTTTGATGCAAATAAGACCCTCTCATATATGTAATTTCTAAAGGAAATACTGTAGGTATTACAGTTTTGATTACATCAAGATGACGTCAGGCGTTCCACACTTTTGTAATGAATATAGAATGTTAGCAATCTAGTTGTTCATTGGGATACTGTTGAGAGGCAGAGGCCAGGGGCACGGACTCTGAAAATTGAAGGCAGGTAGGAGAGTGCAGATGCAACAATTTGACCACACTGGGCAGGCAGGAAGGGCAGTGGCAGCACAACAGACTATGGAGGGCAGTGGAAAGGGGGGCAGGGGCAACAAACCAACAATACAGGACTGGCAAGAGAGGCTGTGGCAATATAATAGACCATTGTGGGCAGAAGGAAGAGGCAGTGATAGTACAACCATACATGCCAACAGACCAGTTTCAGCCAGGAAACGTCCAATGTTTTTAAGCTCAAATGGGCTTTATTTGATCTGTCTCCTGTCTACAATCTGCTCTTTTTCAATGTAATTCAAAGGGGAAAATCAATACCCCAGTTTTTTTTCAAAATCTCCCTCTTACCAAGTTCAAAATGTTCGCAAGTATGGTACATTGGATCATGGTAGGCAGGAGGAATTGGGGTAGGGACATGGACTCGGATAACAGAGGACAGGAGGGACATGGAGAGGTGCACCAAATTGACCCTACAGGGCAGGCATCAGGGTTTGCAGCAGCACAATACACCATACAGCGCATGCGGGACGGGAGTGCAGCACAACAATCCATAGAAAGCAAGAGGGAGGGGACAGGACCATGCACATGGACAACAGAGAACAGAGGGGAAAGAGGCAATGGTAGCTAGCTGACCATAATGGACAGAGAGGAGAGAAAGCTGCAGCATAACAGACCATAAAGGGCAGGAGGGACGGATCGGGGGCATTACAATGGAACAGACAAGCCAGGAGGGAGGGAATAGGGGTCTGCACATGGAAACAGAGGGCTGGGGGCAAGGGGGCAGGGCAGGAGCAGCAATATGACCATGGAGGTCAAGCAGGATGGGCACTAGAAACAAGACACACCATGGAGAGCAACAATGAGACTATGATGGCATACACACAGACCATGGAGGGAAGGTTGGAGAGGGTCAGGGGCAGCTAGCTGACCACACAGGGAAGGTGGGAGGGGCCATGGCAGCACAGAAGACCATGCATGGCAAGCAGGAGGGTTAGTGGCAGCACAATGGCTATGATGGGCAAGAAGGAGGGTGCAGGGGCATGCACAAAGGACCATGGAGGATAGAAGGGAGGGTCAGGACCTGCGCACAGACAAGAGAGTTCAGGGGAAGGGGCCTCACAACAGACCGCACGGGGCAGGCAGGAGGAGCAGTTGCAGCACAACAGACCAGGGAGGGCAGAAGGATGTGGCAGTAAAATGGACCATGGAGGACAGGAGATAGGGGATAGGGGCATGGCATGTGGACAGGCAGGGTGGAGGTGGCAGGGATAGGTTACAGTCATCTGACAATGCTAGGCAGGTGGGAGGGGAGTGGCAGCTCAACAGAACACTCAGAGTAGATAGGAGTGGCAGGTCCATGGAACATGGTGGGGAAAAAGCATGGAGCAGGGCCATGCACAAAGACATCGGAGGGCAGGGAGAAGGAGAATAGGAGCAGCAAGCTAAGCACAGAGGCTAAGCAGGAGGTAAATGATGGGCCATAGAATTGGGCAATGGAGGGCAGGAGGAGTGGACTGGTACATCATGCTAAATGGAGGGCAGTGGCAGCACAATAGACCATGCATGGCAGGAGGGAGGAGGCTAGTCCATGGATTCAGACAACAGAGGACAGGGAGGAGGTGAATGGAGCAGCAAGCTAACTGTTCAGAGAAGGTGGGTATTAGGAACTTTATTGTTTTTAAAATGTGTGTCTGTGCAAACTACTTAAAATATGAACAAGTATGCAGCATAATCTCACTTTTATTCAGGAAGAAGAGGACGTTTGTGACTGTGACTACGGGCTCACTTGGCAAAAACACCCCCTGACCCTCCACCCCCATCGCAAAATGTAATGCCCGTGAAAAGGGTAGGTGGACGCAGTGTTATATAGAACATAGTCCTGAGAGCACGATTGAAAATGAAAACTAGATATAGTATATGGTACAAACTATGCACCAAAAGGTGTGATATAAGATGAACCGGGGCGTGAAATATAATATGCAATACATTGTGCGCAATGACAGATTCATTGGAGAGCGCGAGATAGCACAGGCACTAGCGCGTGCTATGCGATATGCGCCTTGGAGTGTAATATGCACAGGGCAGTATTGTGTAACCTAACTAGTCTCTAAAGTTGTAATATAAAATATGTGCTGGGGAGTGTAACGTTACAACAAA
Source organism: Triturus cristatus (assembly GCF_964204655.1). Taxonomy (NCBI): domain Eukaryota; kingdom Metazoa; phylum Chordata; class Amphibia; order Caudata; family Salamandridae; genus Triturus; species Triturus cristatus. The sequence continues at coordinate 226,101,916 of NC_140584.1, forward strand.
CAAATGATGGACGGAATGCTGACAATGCATACATTCTCCCCCAGTCAAGAGATCTGGGTTAAATCCATCGTTCTTTTGCCAACTACGCCACCCCAGTTTAGACATGGCCATATGCAAATCAGTCTTGACCCTGTGCCTCATGGGAACAGTCCAGCCCGAACTGCCAAGCCATGTCTTCCCTAGACCGGAATCAAGCATCCTAGGACCGGTTTCTGGCTATCAGCCGTCATCAGCCAGGATAGCTTGACTCCAGTGGCGTAGTGAGCATGGGTCCCACGTCTGGGAATACCCATCCCACTTAGGGCGAAAAGCGTTACAACAAACAAATGATGGACGGAATGCTGACAATGCATACATTCTCCCCCAGTCAAGAGATCTGGGTTAAATCCATCGTTCTTTTGCCAACTACGCCACCCCAGTTTAGACATGGCCATATGCAAATCAGTCTTGACCCTGTGCCTCATGGGAACAGTCCAGCCCGAACTGCCAAGCCATGTCTTCCCTAGACCGGAATCAAGCATCCTAGGACCGGTTTCTGGCTATCAGTGTAACGTTGCATATGCACTGTGACAAAGATATGGATCCCAGATTGTAATATGTATGGCATAGCGCTGTGCGTTATAACATAGGCATCGAGGAAGGCACGCTAGATGGGGCAATATAACCTGTGCAAAGGCAAGTGTGGCATGACATATTCACGGGGTGGTGTTACAGTGCACATGGGCTAGAGTGTGTCATAGCATACGCACTAGCTGGTGGAATACAACAGAGGTGTGAGGCACTCGGCGGTCACTGGTGGGTGTAACACAGCATTGTGCCCAGCCAGGAGCATGCTGTGACTCTCAAGTGAGGTTCGTCTCCTTTCCAGAGAGTAAAATAAAAAGTATTACACATCCGGCAGTGGATGTGTCTTTTATTAACCGTGAGGGGGGTTTCTTGCATAGCTTGGTCGAATTTTTGTCGAATCCCCTTTGAATGGCTTGGTGTGCATGTATATTAAATGTGCCCGTCAATAGCTACCCATGTTTGTATAAATAAATGACAAGGGTGTCTACTTGGAGACTACCCACCGGCGGGGGCGCCGGGATTAGGCACGGTAGGGCGTCAGACACATCAGAGCTTCACTAGCGGTGTAAATACATTCCATGTGGATTCATTCTATGCATAGTTGCCTTTTAATGAATATCACGCAAATCGTCATGGTGATAGGTACATACGGTTTGTCCAGCATGTCCTAGGTGTTTCTATAAATATATATTTTATTAAAATATTAAAAAACAAAGGCCGGCCCCGGGGGATGGGGTCCCCGGGGCCATAAGTGGCCTGAGGAGGGGGGCAACGCAGCCCCCTCCTAAAGAATAAAAAAAAACAAGGCCATGACCCGGGGGTTGGGGTCCCCGGGGCCGATTAAGGCCTTGGAAGGGCCAAATTATTTTTTTTCAACAATAAAAAATTAGCGTGCAGGCCCTGGGGGATGGGGTCCCCAGGACCAGTAAATTAGAAAAAGAAGGGGGGCCACACAGCCCTCCTTCTTAAAAAATAAAATAAATAAAAGACCTGCTTAGCGCCAGAGGCCACGCCTCCTGGTCAGTTCTAATTTGGGGAATTAATTCCCCTTCAATACTGAGGGTCCCTGAGGGCCAACTAGCCCAACAGGTATCTCCAGTATGTGCCAGGGAGCTGCGCTGCAGACAGGTGTTCTGAGGCCACGCCCCTTTTTACACCTCTATGCAACGAAGCTCTGTGGCGCTTACTGGAGGTACCTAGTGGGCTAGTTTGACCCTACGGACCCTTAGGATTCAAGGGGACTTAATCTCTCAACTTAGAACAGCCACAGGGCGCGTTTACACAGTGGTGAAGGGAGGGGACGGGGCCTGAGGGGACGTTTGCAAACATGCCCTGTGGCGTGTTTTAAGTTGGGGAAATAATTCCCTTTCAATCCTGAGGGACCCTTTGGGCCAACTAGCCCACCAGGTGCTTCCAGTAAGCGTCACTGCTCTGCGTTGCAGAGAGGTGGTGCAGGCCGTGCCCCTATTTACACCTCTCTGCAATGGCTCATAGTGGACATACCTAGTGGCCTATTTTGCCCCTAGGGATCCTCAGAATTCAAGGGGACTTAATCTCCCAACTTAAAAAACGGCCACAGGGTGTGTTTACACAGTGGGGAAGGGAGGGGACGGGGCCTGAGGTGACGTGTGCAAACACGCCCTATTGCGCGTTTTAAGTTGGGGAAATAATTCCCCTTCAATCCTGAGGGCCCCTGGGGGCTAACTAGCCCACCAGGTGCTTCCAGTAAGCGCCCCTGAGCTGCGCTTCAGAGAGGTGGTCCAGGCCGTGCCACTTTATACACCTTTCTGCAATGCAGCTCTGTGGCGCTTACTGGAGGTATCTAGTGGGCTAGTTGGACCCTAGGGACCCTCAGGATTCAAATGAACTTAATCTCCCAACTAAAAATGGCCACAGGGCGTGTTTACACAGTGGTGAAGGGAGGGGACGGGGCCTGAGTTAACGTGTGCAAACAAGCCCTGTAGCGCGTTTTAAGTTGGGGAAATAATTCCCCTTCAATCCTGAGGGACCCAGGGGGCCAACTAGCCCACCAGATGCTTCCAGTTAGCGCCACTGTGCTGCGTTGCAGAGAGGTGGTCTAGGCCGTGCCCCTTTTTACATCTCTCTGCAACGCAGCTCTATGGCACTTACTGGAGGTACCTAGTGGTCTAGTTGGACCCTAGGGACCCTCAGGATTCAAGGGGACTTAATCTCCCAAGTTAAAATGGCCACAGGGCGTGTTTACACAGTGGGGAAGTGAGGGGACGGGGCCTGAGGTGACGTGTGCAAACACGCCCTGTGGCGTGTTTTAAGAGGTAGTTTTAATCCCCTGCCCTATTATATACTAGGGGCTTACAGAGGAGGTCATTCTGATCACAGGGGGACCCCAAAGCATAGTGTTCCCTAGTGTATGTAGGTGTTTTCACTGTATTCTGAGTGTCTTTTAACATAGCACTGGCTCTAGGACTGGTTAGTCAGATTCAGTTAACACCAGTATCCGTCTGAAAAAGTTGAGGGTACAGGATGATTTTGCAACAAGGCTTCTTTCTGCTCTTCTGTTTGTTCTTTCTGCACGTTATCCTTCTTCCTGCACTTTTATTCGTCTTTGAGGACTTCTGTTGCTTCTTTCTGTAATTCTCTTTTTTCTTTCTGTGCGTTTTTTCTTCTTTCTTCACATGTCCTATCTCTGTAGGCATAGTTAGAAATTAGCATTTAAAAAACCTTTGAAATTCACTGAAAAAACCATAGGTTTCAGGCACGTTATAGTTAGGAATTAGCATTTAAAAAACCTTAGAAATTCACTGAAAAAAACATAGGTTTCAGGGGCGTTATAGTTAGCTGGACTTTTTCCTCATACAAAGCCACTGAAATTCCCCCGTTATAGTTAGTTCAGCTAACTATAACTTGCGCGCCCGCAAAGCACTGCTGATGATGTCACATATTACATGACATGGTCAGTGTCATCACTCATGACATCACTGATGACATCGCAAATGACATCACTGATGACATCATCCTTGTGATAGAGTGGCAGACCTCCTCTCCCCTAATATAACCTTTGATACACACATTCAAAAATAGAAACTAACATTTTCAAAACAATGGACATACCAATATCAGTTACAACAACCTATTCAGTAATTCTAAGATCCACATACACATCCACTCATTCACCAAGAGTCCTATACAGTCACTCGTACATGTACTCACTCATCATATGTACTCATACACCTATACATCCTGTTACACAACGCCACTCATCCATAGAGTTACTCACACAAATAGTCACTCATGCTAATAAAGAATCAAACGTCCATTTACTTGCATATACAGTTATACACACACCACCACACTTACTTCTACAGAAACTTACACATACTTAGTCTTTTAAACAACCACTTATAGAAACACATACATATTCATACAGGAACTCTTTCAATCTCTCACTCTCACATATACTCACTTATATACACCAATAGTCCCATATACTAGTTTAAAACATATGTAGTTACTCATAAAGACACTATTGAGACAATCATTCACTCACCAACACACCCATGCACACACTCATCCACCCATACAGTCCTGCACACATGCTGTCTTCAACACATACAAACAGTGAGTCACTCATTCATGCACCTATGCACTACGTAATACCCCCCACCGAACCATACAGACACTAAGATACTCACACTGATACTCAAAAAAACAACTAATAACCTATATAGACACTCATGTAGCTACTCACCAACCCATGCAGCCACTTATACACAAAGTGAGAGACTGATACAGATATTTACATATTTAAACATTATTCACTAAGCCATGTATTCACTAAGATACACTTAATCAGTCAGTTATAAAATCAATTTTTCAAAAACAAATCATCCATTTAGACACTTATATACCCATTTATTCTTCCATCGACCTTGAGATATACATATATAAAACATATGTAATTTTCAGAAAAACACACATTCACTGGATGATGTCATCAGTGATGTCATCAATGATGTCATTTGAGATGTCATGAGTGATGTCATGAGTGATGTCACTGACCATTTCATGAGTGATGTAATATGTGATGTCATCAGCAGTGCATTGCGGGCGCGCGAGTTATAGTTAGCTGAACTAACGATAACTGGGGAATTTCAATGGTTTTGTATGAGTGAAAAGTCCAGCTAACTAAAACGCCCCTGAAACCTATGTTTTTTTCAGTGAGGATTACACCGTGATTTCAAGTAGTCCCTCGTCACTGGCCATGATAAAGCGCCTCGCCAATGAAATCATCTGTGGTTATATTTAAATGTGCTATGTGTTTAGAGCTGTGATTGATGAGCACTGAGGAAGGCTAAACGCCGAAATGCATTTGCTCTAACTACGATGCTCGAATAAAGAACTATGAAATAACTTCCCGAGAGTGCTCCGCACCTTGCAAGCTTTAATATTTTTCGTGACTTCACCCTCACGATGGCGGAGAATAGCACCCGTCGAATAAGAGTTCAGCAGCTTGGTGGAACTTGTAGCGTGATGTATTTCTGCTTGAACCGCCTGGGACAAAGGAAATGAAAATCATCCTGCCAGCAGGGCTGTCAATTATATAATTGAAGGATCGAAGTAATTCATACTTTACCTACAGGAATGCCTAACATTTTCTGAAGACTGGGCACGGCGAGGGATGACAACATGGCACAAGCAATAAGAAGAGGCACAGGCTGGGTTCACGAAGGATGGCATTAAACATGCTGCGTGTAAGTGACATTTGGCAAACATAACTTTTTAACAAATGAAATGCAGCCGTTTAAACATCACTTGGTATTTGCTATCAGGCTGTAAATCACACGCAGACATGGCAGCCATAGAGTTCAGGATTACACCGTGATTTCAAGTAGTCCCTCGTCACTGGCCATGATAAAGCGCCTCGCCAATGAAATCATCTGTGGTTATATTTCAATGTGCTATGTGTTTAGAGCTGTGATTGATGAGCACTGAGGAAGGCTAAACGCCGAAATGCATTTGCTCTAACTACGATGCTCGAATAAAGAACTATGAAATAACTTCCCGAGAGTGCTCCGCACCTTGCAAGCTTTAATATTTTTCGTGACTTCACCCTCACGATGGCGGAGAATAGCACCCGTCGAATAAGAGTTCAGCAGCTGGGTGGAACTTGTAGCGTGATGTATTTCTGCTTGAACCGCCTGGGACAAAGGAAATGAAAATCATCCTGCCAGCAGGGCTGTCAATTATATAATTGAAGGATCGAAGTAATTCATACTTTACCTACAGGAATGCCTAACATTTTCTGAAGACTGGGCACGGCGAGGGATGACAACATGGCACAAGCAATAAGAAGAGGCACAGGCTGGGTTCACGAAGGACGGCATTAAACATGCTGCGTGTAAGTGACATTTGGCAAACATAACTTTTTAACAAATGAAATGCAGCCGTTTAAACATCACTTGGTATTTGCTATCAGGCTGTAAATCACACGCAGACATGGCAGCCATAGAGTTCAGGATTACACCGTGATTTCAAGTAGTCCCTCGTCACTGGCCATGATAAAGCGCCTCGCCAATGAAATCATCTGTGGTTATATTTAAATGTGCTATGTGTTTAGAGCTGTGATTGATGAGCACTGAGGAAGGCTAAACGCCGAAATGCATTTGCTCTAACTACGATGCTCGAATAAAGAACTATGAAATAACTTCCCGAGAGTGCTCCGCACCTTGCAAGCTTTAATATATATATATATATATGTATATATATTCACTCAAAAAACCATAGGTCTCATGCACGTTATAGTTAGGAATTGGCATTTAAAAAACCTTAGAAATTCACTAAAAAAAACATAGGTTTCAGGAGCGTTATAGTTAGCTGGACATTTGACTCGTACAAAAACCTAGAAAATCCCCCGTTATAGTTAGTTCAGCTAACTATAACTCGCGCCCCCGCAATGCACTGCTGATGACGTCACATATTAAATCACTCATGATATGGTCAGTGACATCACTGATGACAGCACTGATGACATCTCAAATGACATCACTGATGACATCACTGATGACATCATCCAGTGAATGTGTGTTTCTGTAAAGTTTAAATATGTTTAATATATATAGGGAAAGGTCTATGGAAGAATGAGTGGGTGTATAAGTGTGTGAATGGAGGATTTTGTAGGTGCGTGACTGACTATATAAGTGAGTCATTAAACGTATCTTACTGCAGACTAGTGACTAAACTGTGTGAATGTCTGTCTGTTGGTGTATAAGTGGCTGCATGGTTTTGTGAATAGCTATATGAGTGTCAATATGGGTTATTGATTGGTTGCCTGAGTATCTGTATGGGTGCCTGAGTATTTGAGTGGGTGGGGTGTGTGTGACTCTGTGCATAGAAGTGTGAGTGGGTGATTCTATGGGTGCATGGTTTTAAGAGTGCATCTGTGATGGACTGTATGGTTGGGTGAGTGTATGTATGGGTGTGTTAGTGATTGAATGTATATCTCAGTCGTACATGTGTGAGTAACAACATATGTTAAAGGGTGTATATATGTGTGTAAGAGTATATAACTGGCTATATGTGAGAGTGTGTGATTGTGAGAGTGTCTGTATGGATGAGTGTGTGCTTGTATCAGTAGTTGTATAGGAGCGTAAGAATGTGGTAGTAGTTTTATGAGTAAGTGAACTTGTGTGTGTATAATTGTATAGATGAGTAAATGGGAGTGTGATTAATTATTTGCATGACTGACTAGGTGTGTGAGTACCTCTATGGATGATTAGCGGTGTGTGAGTGTCTATATAGGTGTATAAATGCATATGATAGTCCTGTACTAAGTGACTGTAAGTATGAGTGACTGTACAGGTGAGTGAGGGGATGTGTGTGTAGACCTAAGAGTCAATGAATGGGTATGTTGTTATTGGTATTGGAGTATCTATGGTTTTGAGAATGGCCGTCTGAAATTTTGAGTCGGTGTATCAAAGGTAATATTAGGGTGTGAGAAGATGCACTAATTAATCACATGGATGACGTCATCAGTGATGTCATCAGTGGTGTCATTTGAGATGTCATCAGTGATGTCATCAGTGATGTCACTGACCATGTCATGAGTGATGTAATATGTGACGTCATCAGCAGTGCATTGCGGGGGCGCGAGTTATAGTTAGCTGAACTAGCTATAACGGGGGAATTTCTAGGGTTTTGTACGAGGGAAATGTCCAGCTAACTATAACGCCCCTGAAACCTATGTTTTTTTTAGTGAATTTCTAAGGTTTTTTCAATGTCAATTCCTAACTATAACGTGCATGAAACCTATGGTTTTTTCAGTGAATATATATATATATATATATATTACCTACTGGCGGTCGCCAGTAGGTAGTTATAGTTAGGACCACGTTTCCATAGGAAAACCTCAACATTCTATTTTGAATAACTTTGGCGCCGGTCGACGAATCCTCGCGAATTTTTCAAAATAGGTGGGGCGCTACGCTCCGCTCCTACCCTGAAAGTCTCGGGGGGATTCGTCAAGCAGGGGCTGAGAAAAAAGGGGGGTCCCAAAACGCGTTTTCCCCATGCATTTTTCCATAGGACCTTTAGACAGGGCTACAGCCCGAACGGCTGAACAGAATTACTAGAAATTTGGCAGAGAGGTAGTCCCCAGGTCAAGAAAGTGCCTTTTGTAGGTTTGGTGTAAATCTGTTCAGTAGATTATGAGAAAATAGCCTTTAAATCAATATATATATATCTAAGCGCGCTCCGTGCGCGCTGGGTGCGCGCACCTCGCCGTGCGCGAGCGCAATTCTGATTGGTTGTTAGATCTTAGTAAACATTCGAATCGGTGGAAATCAGGAAGCGGCGGCCGCCATTTTGTCTATCGCATAAAGAGGGGGTGATAAACAAAGGGGGAGAACTTGAAAAGGGGGCAGAGTGGGTAGAAATAGACCCAGTAGGCATTGTAAGGGGGTCAAAGTAGGACCTTGTAGGGCAAAAAAAAAGATTAATATTTTGTTAAAAAATATCGCCGAGTGCGCGCACCCAGCGCGCTCCCGAAAAAAAACTTAATAAAACAAATTTAAAAAAAATCGCATTTAAGTATTTAGATATAAGGTGGCTCTAAAAAGAGCCCTTGTGTTTATTGTTTGTTTTTTGGTACCTACAAGTAAGTACCGATGCAGAGTCTGAGGTTCAAGAGGAAGACTCTGTTCCCTTCATCATTGAAGTGCACACCATCTCCTCTATAAATGTCTTGCATGTCGTAACGCAAGTTGTTGTGGTAAATGGAACCCATACCATAGTCTCTGAGGAAAGCAGAAATAGATTTGTTGACGTGCTTCCTTGCTTTGTCAATCTGCGGACAAAATTGGTTGGACCAGTTCCACTTTTGCCTTTGGCATATGTTAGAATATACAAAGGCAGTTTGTGGAAAAAGCGACATCAATTGCACAAAGGTGTCCTTAATAAGCATTTCCAGACCTACCCCAGTTAAAGTGCCTAGATCATTACCACCACAGTGCACAATAATAAGGTTAGGCTGTGGGAGATGTTGAAAGGTTTTCACCAAAGGCATTAATTGGTGCCACTTTAACCCTCTCTGACCAATCCATTTGATGTCTACATTTGGCAAAGCAAGGTCTCTCACCATACCTCTTTTCTCTGCAAATTTTTCACTCCAGAAGACATAGCTGTGTCCTACAATCCACACTGTGAACATCTTCAAAGGAGATCTGGATGCACTCAGGAGGTGTAATTCAGTAGAATGGTAAAAAGAAATGAAAGACAGTTTGGAAATGGAGGCATACATATTTTTTTATATAAAAAAAGAACTGAGTGGCTGTTTCATACCATTCTACACTAAAAACTAGGCTGTATGTGTAAAATAATAGAAGCATGTTTTGTATTGGTACAGAAAAATGTGTTACCAAAGAACAGTACTATGGATTTGCTGTAAGGTTTGAAAAGTCAAGCACTCTTGCTCTGTGGAATTGAAACATTGTGTGGCGAACTTCTGACCTAACTCCACACAGCAGTGTTCCATGAGCTGTTGCTATGGTAGCAGGCAGAAGTCAAGTTGGGGGAAGGGTACTAGGCAGAAGTCAAGTAGGGGGAAGGGTACTTTTGGAAAAGGGTTGGTTTTCAACCAATAGAAATGTGTGATTACATTTGAAAAAAAGGGGGAAGCACTGAGATTTGAAATTAACATGTATATGTGTGGAAAAAGAGAGGGAAAGTTTGCCATTATCTGGTTCTGCTGAGAGGAGAGAGGTGTAGAGAACAGAGGTCCTGGCTCTGATAATCTGCTGTTTGAGTGCCACATTTCTATCACAACTAACTAATTTTAAAGGTGAGGTTAGAGTTTGAGAGGAGATGTATATGGTAAATTAAGAAATGAATAATAGAAATGTAATTCTTTTTGTTGAAGTTGTGTTTATTATTTTCTGTTTTGGGAGAAATTTAAATGTGAGGAACATGTAAAATAATATGGACTATGTTTTCACGATAAATTAAGGTGTATTGGTCTGGACATGGGCTTTTTAAAAAATCTGAAAAGTGGATTCATAATGTGTCAGTCTGTAAAAGTGAATATTACTTGTCAAAAAAAAAGAGCAGTAAGTGTGCTTTCAAATTGGCAAAGAAATTTCGTTTTGTGACTAATGTGAAAACATGACTCTGTGTGCAAAGAGGAATTACAGGCAGAGATTTATTGCGTTTTGCTCTGGTGATTTCACAGTTGCATTAGTAGGAAAAAGGGGGAACCATTTTTTGGTGCAGAAGCAGACTCTTAGCACACACCCAGCTCCTTTCCATGTATAATCATGCACAGTATTCACAAGCGAGTGGGGTTTGAGGTTTCAGTCTGTAATGCAAATACATTCAGCATCACTAAGGCTGGTTGCCCTTGCTGGAGTGTAGGCAGTCACCCAGCATACATATGGTGGTGGTCTGAAAAAGCAGTCTGGACATGGGCTTTTTAAAAAATCTGAAAAGTGGATTCATAATGTGTCAGTCTGTAAAAGTGATTATTACTTGTCAAAAAAAAAGAGCAGTAAGTGTGCTTTCAAATTGGCAAAGAAATTTCGTTTTGTGACTAATGTGAAAACATGACTCTATGTGCAAATAGGAATTACAGGCAGAGATTTATTGCGTTTTGCTCTGGTGATTTCACAGTTGCATTAGTAGGAAAAAGGGGGAGCGATTTTTTGGTGCAGAAGCAGACTCTTAGCACACACCCAGCTCCTTTCCATGTATAATCATGCACAGTATTCACAAGCGAGTGGGGTTTGAGGTTTCAGTCTGTAATGCAAATACATTCAGCATCACTAAGGCTGGTTGCCCTTGCTGGAGTGTAGGCAGTCACACAGCATACACATGGTGGTGGTCTGAAAAAGCAATCTGGACATGGGCTTTTTAAAAAATCTGAAAAGTGGATTCATAATGTGTCAGTCTGTAAAAGTGATTATTACTTGTCAAAAAAAAAGAGCAGTAAGTGTGCTTTCAAATTGGCAAAGAAATTTCGTTTTGTGACTAATGTGAAAACATGACTCTGTGTGCAAATAGGAATTACAGGCAGAGATTTATTGCGTTTTGTTCTTGTGATTTCACAGTTGCATTAGTAGGAAAAAGGGGGAGCGTTTTTTTGGTGCAGAAGCAGACTCTTAGCACACACCCAGCTCCTTTCCATGTATAATCATGCACAGTATTCACAAGCGAGTGGGGTTTGAGATTTCAGTCTGTAATGCAAAGACATTCAGCATCAGTAAGGCTGGTTGCCCTTGCTGGAGTGTAGGCAGTCACCCAGCATACACATGGTGGTGGTCTGAAAAAGCAGTCGGGACATGGGCTTTTTAAAAAATCTGAAAAGTGGATTCATAATGTGTCAGTCTGTAAAAGTGATTATTACTTGTCAAAAAAAAAGAGCAGTAAGTGTGCTTTCAAATTGGCAAAGAAATTTCGTTTTGTGACTAATGTGAAAACATGACTCTGTGTGCAAATAGGAATTACAGGCAGAGATTTATTGCGTTTTGCTCTGGTGATTTCACAGTTGCATTAGTAGGAAAAAGGGGGAACCATTTTTTGGTGCAGAAGCAGACTCTTAGCACACACCCAGCTCCTTTCCATGTATAATCATGCACAGTATTCACAAGCGAGTGGGGTTTGAGGTTTCAGTCTGTAATGCAAATACATTCAGCATCACTAAGGCTGGTTGCCCTTGCTGGAGTGTAGGCAGTCACCCAGCATACACATGGTGGTGGTCTGAAAAAGCAGTCTGGACATGGGCTTTTTAAAAAATCTGAAAAGTGGATTCATAATGTGTCAGTCTGTAAAAGTGATTATTACTTGTCAAAAAAAAAGAGCAGTAAGTGTGCTTTCAAATTGGCAAAGAAATTTCGTTTTGTGACTAATGTGAAAACATGACTCTGTGTGCAAATAGGAATTACAGGCAGAGATTTATTGCGTTTTGCTCTGGTGATTTCACAGTTGCATTAGTAGGAAAAAGGGGGAGCGATTTTTTGGTGCAGAAACAGACTCTTAGCACACACCCAGCTCCTTTCCATGTATAATCATGCACAGTATTCACAAGCGAGTGGGGTTTGAGGTTTCAGTCTGTAATGCAAATACATTCAGCATCACTAAGGCTGGTTGCCCTTGCTGGAGTGTAGGCAGTCACCCAGCATACACATGGTGGTGGTCTGAAAAAGCAGTCTGGACATGGGCTTTTTAAAAAATCTGAAAAGTGGATTCATAATGTGTCAGTCTGTAAAAGTGATTATTACTTGTCAAAAAAAAAGAGCAGTAAGTGTGCTTTGAAATTGGCAAAGAAATTTCGTTTTGTGACTAATGTGAAAACATGACTCTGTGTGCAAATAGGAATTACAGGCAGAGATTTATTGCGTTTTGCTCTGGTGATTTCACAGTTGCATTAGTAGGAAAAAGGGGGAGCGTTTTTTTGGTGCAGAAGCAGACTCTTAGCACACACCCAGCTCCTTTCCATGTATAATCATGCACAGTATTCACAAGCGAGTGGGGTTTGAGGTTTCAGTCTGTAATGCAAATACATTCAGCATCACTAAGGCTGGTTGCCCTTGCTGGAGTGTAGGCAGTCACCCAGCATACATATGGTGGTGGTCTGAAAAAGCAGTCTGGACATGGGCTTTTTAAAAAATCTGAAAAGTGGATTCATAATGTGTCAGTCTGTAAAAGTGATTATTACTTGTCAAAAAAAAGAGCAGTAAGTGAGCTTTTAAATTGGCAAAGAAATGTCGTTGTGTGACTAATGTGAAAAGAAATGTAGTAATATATTTAAATAAAATAAAGGATTTTTTTTTTAGTTTTTTTCAGGTATTGCTGAAGAGCAGTGAACAAAATTTAAGATGCCTACAAAATCCAGAGTTAAAAAAACCCAGAAAAAAAACGTATATTTGAAGACAACTGGAGGACCAAAGTTAGTAGAAGATGCTCATGTTGGGAAAAAGAAAAAATCTTCTGGTAAGCAGAAAAAACAATTTCTTAAAAATATATTCAAAAGAAGGAAAAATGTACAAAATGTCTGTACTGGAAAGAATGTTATGAAACGAAAAGGACAGGAAAAAATTGAGAATTTAGTTAATGCAAATATACCTTCTGCAACTGAAAAGATTTACATAAACAGAAAAACAGCGTTTAAAGAGATACGTAGAAAAATGTTTCAGAGAAGAGTTATGTCCAATTTGATAAAGGATGTGAAGAAATATAAGCAAAAGACTAAGTTTTATAAAAGAAAAAAAGAAATTGAAGTCATTGCAGCAAAGGCATTAGAATTAAAAAGGAAACTATTCATTTTAATTTTGAATAGGATGCGTACATTAGACAAAATGGTTAATGTACTGAAATCACATAGCAAAAGGAAAAGAGTAGTGAACAGAACAAACTTTTGTAAAGTGTTTTTAGGAAAGTGGATGCATAGTTCAAGTAGTGAACCTTTTTTAATGAAGAGAGCTATTTTCAAAGTAATAGTTTGCTGCATGCAGTTGACACCAGAGGTCGTGGTTATGAAGTGACAAATGGTTGCATAATGGAGAAGGAGATAATGGTTCCAAGAGATGAGGTACAAGTGATGGCGGATAAGGCTATGGGGAGACGTCCTAAAGCCCCAGTGTACACTTGGAATTGTAGTAGTATTTGCACTGTGCGTCAGGAATCTATTGACAAATTTCGTGAGTTTCTAAGAGAATATAGTAAAAAAAGTATAAAACAGAAGATTAAGGTGCTTCAAAGTCTGGATCCATGCAGAGTGAGAGAGAATACTGGGTTGCAGGGTCATTCTCTGGCTTGTCTATCTAGAAAAGTGTGTAATAGTGTTTTCCATCATTTTAGGATGCTGGCTGTTCATCATACTGAAATGAGAAAGTTTGTGAGACGGTTGTATTTTGCAAAAAGTCCAGCAATAAAGTTAAATGAATTGAATAGGGCTCTGTTCCGAGGAACGGTATCAGATGTAGAGAAGGTTGTTGATGAAATTCAGTTTTGTTACTTTGGTCCTGAACAAAACAGTGCAGAGAAGGACACAGTAAATGAGGAAGAAGTGGAAGAGAATGTAGAACCCTCTGTAAGTAACACATTTAATGATCACATAACAAAATTTGCAATAATCTCTAATGAAAGACCAAATTTTACTTGTATTTGTTGCCGCAGAACTCATTATAGAAAACAAACTAGGAATGTTGATCTCTACAGAAAGAGTGAAAATGAAGATAATTATAAGTGGAAGGATTTTGCCACATATATATTTCTTGAAAATTGTTTTGATTTGGGTGAAGATCAGCGTATTTGTAAATACTGTTACAACTAGTTAGAGGAAAATAGAATGCCGACCAGAGCTGTACATAATAATTTAGAATTGGATGCTATTCCTGCTGAACTTTCTGAATTAAATACATATGAGTCTATACTCATTCAATGTGTTCATCCGTTCCAGACCATAGTACGTATGGAGCCCAAAACTGGTAAATTACCTCCTTCAGATTTACTGAGAGGTTTAAAAGGTAGAGTGGTGTATTTGCCCTTGGATTTGAAAAAAAATATGGAAACTATTGATGCGGATACTTTGGAAACTGAACCATTAATTATTCTGGTTAATGGTGTACCTACAAAGAATAAGAAGATTTGGCAGGAGCTGGTAGATGTGCGGAAAGTACAAAGAGCAAATTTGTATTTGAAAAGGAATAACAAATGGTATGAATCAATTTATATAGAAGAAGAAGAAGAAGAAGATTTACAAGAAGACACAGAAACACCAACTGGACAAATTGAAAAAGTGGACAAGTCAAAGGAAGAAGAAATATATGAACATTTTAGCATACATCCTCTCCATTCAAAAGAAGTTATGGGAGACAATATTGATCTGTTTCAGATGAAGAAAGCAAAAGGAACTCCCGTGAGTGTATGGGAGGAGAGCTTGGAAGCTCGATGTTTTCCCCAGCTGTTTCCTAAAGGAAAAGGAGGACGATACGATGAACGTCCGGAACAGATTCCAGCTTCTGAGTATCGGACTACAAGACTATATGCTGAAGATCCCAGATTTCGACAAAGTATTCCTTATTTGTTCCATCTTTTATTTGAAAGCGACTTGTCTGCACTGTCTTATGCAGTAAATCACATTTTAAAAAGTGGAGTACATTTACAAAATGTGTCTGCTAAGGATTTTATGGAGAAAGTGCAGCACCGAGATGATCATTTGGAAACACAACTGATCAATCTGATGGCTTGTCAGCGTGGGACAAATGAATATTGGTACCGACGCCATGGTGAATTAAAATGCATGTTACGGAATTTAGGAACACCAACATGGTTCCTTACCCTAAGCTGTGCCGAGTACGCTTGGGATGATTTACTGGATTTTCTACGAGAGGCAAATTCAAACATTAAAAACATCGAATACAAGACAGCAGGAGAACTGTGCTCATTGGATCCAGTTAATGTTTGCAGATATTTCAATCATAGATTTGAGGCTATGATGTCCTTCATCTGCAATAAAAAAAATCCACCTCTTGGAGAAGTTGTAGATTTCTTTTGGAGAAAAGAGTACCAGGCAAGAGGTGCTCCTCATATTCATATGCTGTTGTGGATCAAGGATGCCCCAAAGTTTGGAACAGATGCTGATGAAGCAGTGTTATCTTACATTGAAGAATATGCAACATGTGCTATACCAAAAAGCACAGAAGAGAAAAAGTTAAAGGAGCAAGTTTTACGTTTCCAAAGTCATCGGTGTGGAAAGTACTGTCGACGGAAATACAAGAGCAAAGATAAATACTACACTAAATGTCGATTTGGATTTCCTAGACCTGTTCTTTCAAATGGAAGAGTAAACAGTTTTATGTCAGCTGTGAGACATACTATCACAAGAAAATCACCTAAGAATACCTACAACCTAAAAAAAAAAGAAGAATCAAAAAATATAAATGACTACAACCCAGTCATTTTATCCATGTGGAACGCTAACATCGATATACAGTATGTAGCTGACAATTCCATTGCTGTTGCTCGATATGTAACGTCTTACATTACGAAATCAGAAAAAACAGAATTGAAGGAAATGTGGGAAGAGATTTCTCACGAGAAGACTGTCAGTAAGAAGCTGTACAGTTTCAGTTTGAAGATGTTATCGCATCGAGAAATTGGATCCTACGAATGTTCAGATAGGTTATCTTCTGCAAGTCTCTACTCGAAATCAAGAAGAATAATTTGGGCAAGTTTAGGCCTTGCAGCAATGAGAAATCGGGTACTGAAATCTGTTGGAGAAATTGAATATTTGGCCGAGAATGACCCACAAAGTACAGATATTTTGAAATCAAACATGTTGGACACATATTATCCAAAAAGAAGTCAACATCTGGAGAACATGTGTCTCTATGAAGTGCTGCAGAACTACATTTATTCACCGAAAGCCGCAGAAGACATCAACAATGGAAAATATAAAGTGATTGGTGAGGAAGGATGTTTGGTGAAGCAAACAAAGGGAAGTTTGATAAATCACAGGAAGCTGAGTTGCGACACTACTGACAAAAAGGAATTTTACTACTTGGCTCTTTTACAGCTGTTTCAACCATGGCGTTCAGAGGACGAACTACTGGGAGAATTTCAAAGCTATGAAGATTCTTTTAATGCTTGCAAAGACAGCATACAATGCAGTACATTCACAACTTATCTGCAAATGTTAAATGAAGAAATTGAACAGGAAACTACAATTGCAGCAGAAGTAGCTAGAGACAGTTCTCAAGACAGCCAAAGTTCAGGAACACTCAGTCAAGATCCTCTAGGACAACCAATCGTTGAAAATGAAGCATCAATAGCCATGAATGAAGTGGAAACGGCTAGGAATCAAGCTCAAGAAGAATTTATAGACTTACAAAATTTGGAAAGACAACTGAATGAAGAGCAGCAACAAATTTATGAAGAGATCAGAAGCAAAATTGATCACGGATTTCAACATGAAAAAAAAGAGTGCTCATGCACATCATTTCATCCAATCAGGATGTATGTAAGCGGACAAGCTGGAACTGGGAAAAGTTTCCTTATAAAATTCATCAGAAGCTACCTACAGCAAAAAACGGATTCTACTTTGTCTTGTGTGGTTACTGCTCCAACTGGGTTAGCAGCATATAACATAAAAGGAATCACTTTACATCATTTGCTAATGTTACCAGTGGAGCATGAGAACAAAATACAATACAACAAGCTAACTGGAGAAGCATCCTTGGAAGTTTCAAGAGTATTGAAGAAGATGAAAGTTCTCATTATTGATGAGGTGAGCATGGTATCAAACTTAATGCTTGCCTTTGTGCATTTAAGAATGCAGCAAATTTTGAAGACAGACTATGACATGTTATTTGGTGGAAAACACGTCATAGTTTTTGGAGATCTTTTGCAACTTACTCCAGTTAAAGGACAACCAGTGTTTAATACTGTCACACATGAAGACACGAAGAAGTCATTGGGAAGCATCGGTAATACAAATATTTGGTCCTTCTTTGAGTACAAGGAACTTACTACTAATATGAGGCAAGCAAACGATGAAGAATATGGAAGTATTCTGAAAGATATCAGAATTGGACTACTCACTGAAGCTGGCACAAAAGCATTACAGAGTCGGCTGCTACATAATTTATTTCCAAAGGAAGAAATAGTTGCAGAGAAGATATACAAGAACATTGCAGAAAACAAAAGTGTCATCTGCTTAATGCCAACTCTACGTGAATGCTCAATATTCAATGAGGAGCTTTTGAAATTGGAAAAGGAGGAGATCAGGAAATTGGAAGCAGTTGACAAAATTGAGGATGGAAGAATTACTGTCACAGTAACAGGCACACTGAAAAATAAATTGAATTCACTAGAGAAGAACATTTCCAAAACAGCTGGATTAGAAAAAAATCTATATGTTTGCATGAACTGTAGAGTATTTTTAAGGAGAAATTTGGATGTTGAAAAAGGTTTAGTTAATGGAGCTATGGGAAGAGTTGTGGGTTTTATTAATTATCAGAAAAAAGATGGAATTTAATGTTTAAAAATAAAATTTGATCAGATAGAAGAAGTTAAAGATATTTGTCGTTGTTCAGTTCGTTTCATGCTTGTGAAAGACTTATATGTACGTAGAAAGCAGTTTCCATTTTCTCTAGCATATGCTGTAACTATTCACAAGTCTCAAGGATTGACTGTAGATTGTGCATTTGTGAACATTGGTTCAACTGTGTTCAAAGTAGGTATGGCTTATGTAGCTTTGTCACGAGTGAAAACATTATCTGGTTTATTCATGATAGACTTTGATGACTCAAAAGTTAGTTGTTGGACTTGGCCCTGCTGGCAGGTTCACCCCTGGACTTTTTGGCTTTTTATTGGTGACTTGGTGTGGTAATTTTTTTGGTTTCTGCGCACTTTCCCTGTGGCCCAGGGTAAAGTGCGTGCGTGCGCTGAGTGCATGTGGTGAGATAGGCCTGCCCTCCCATAGGAATGCATGGGGAATGTATGTGTCCCTAGTAGTTCCTGATGCGTGGGGTGTGCAGGCCCGAGTTTGGTATGTGCGGACTCGTGGGAGTGAATGCTGCGCGATGATGTGTGCGGCGTGCATGTACCTAGTGTGGAAGTGCCACTTCTAGAAGTGGGCACTTCTGTGTGCAGTGTGTCTGTCGCGTGATTGGCTGGTCGTGTCATGTGACGGGCTAGGGATTCCCCAGTGTCAGGATGAGTCACCCAGTGGTGAATGGGGAGATCAGCAGCTAGATGGGTGGGAGGAGTCCACCTGGGTCCTGAATAGGACAGGGTTTTCCAAACACAATGCTGGCCCCGCCCCCTGTGGTGCGACTGACGACCCTAGCCCTGCCAGTGAATAGAGTGAGGGGCTGAGCACACCAAGGGTGCTCCCCAACCAGCTGCGACTGGTTTTCCCCCTCACCCTGAACCCAGAACAAAGGGTTTGCCTGTATAAAAATGGGGCTGTGTCCCCACAGAAACTGTTCTCTGCCAGGATCTTACCTGAGGGGGGCTGCTGCTGCTGTTGGACCAGAGGACCGCCACTTGGACTACCTCCCTGCCTGGAGGCCCAGTGAGCTGGCTCTGGGTCCAGCCTTGCCCCCCCCACCCCTGCCTTGCTGCCTGCAAGGGAGAACTTTGCTGATTTTGGGATTATTTGGCCCTAAAGCGCTGGGAGCACTTATTGTGTCCCTAAGCGCCTAGAAACGCTTTGATTTGCCTATAGCGCTAGGAGCGCTCTATTGTGGCCCCAGCAGCGCTGAGCTGCAATATTTAGCGAAGGAACCCCGGCGTGGGATTCCCCGCTTGTCTGCCGTGTCCAAGGCGGGTGCCTACCCCGCTTATTGGTAAATTAATATCCCTAGCGGGTGCCCACCCCGCCAGGGACCTTGCCATAGTGAATTTCACCCCCCCTCGCGGGTGCCCACCCCGCGTCACCACGATCGCAAATCACCGCTGCAGCCCGGCTCCGGACGACAGGAAGTCAGGCAGAGTTCTGGTGACGTGGGCGGGGCCTCGCCTCAAGCCGGAAGTCGACGGGAGCCCACCCCGTGCTCCGGTGAGCGAAGGAAGCCGCTGGGAAAGGAGAGAGAGCCCCCGAGGAGCGGGAGCTCCCTTGTGCCGGCCGCCACCTACGAGCGCGACGCCATCCCGGAAGACCCTGCCGGGAGCCTCGCCTGTTCCCCCGTGAAGTCCTGGTCCCAGGAGAGGGACCGGGCGAAGAGGAAGCCCCGCAGCGCGACAGGAGCAAGCCGGTGAGTCGCGCAGGGCTGGGAGGCTCCGTGGGGGAGTGCGAGTAGTGCCAGTCCTCCCAGATCAGCTTCTGGCCTGAGCGGGACCGCCGCTGCGGGCCGCTCCACCTGTGGGGCATTTTGGTTGTGCCTGAGCGAGGCCCTTGGTCTTCTGTTGTGCCTGAGCGAGGCACTTGGACATTTCAGGTACCGGGCGGCCCCGGAAGGCAGCGGGCCGCCCCGACATTGCTTGGGCCTATATTTGTTAAAGAGCCCCCGAGGTTCCAACGGGGGGCACATCATTTTAGAGCGCTGGTGCGCTCCAACAACGGGGACATTATTCATTCGTTTCAGAGCCCTGGGAGGCTCCAACGTTGGCCCCAGCATTTCCCCAGTTGCCCAGCACTTAGTGGGCAACTGCAACGTTTAGGTTGTGGCCTCGGTGTTCTGGCTTGCGCAGCCTGCGCCGGCGCGCCCTGACTTTTCTGGACGCAGGGCGTCCTTGCCCCTACAAGGCCAGTTGGCCCAGGGACTGCCACAGTAGTGGCTAATGTGAGTTTTGGCGCCATTGTTCCTTTCCTGCACCCCTGAATGTGTTTATGCGTCATGTGCTTTGTTTTACACCTCTAAATGTATTTTATGCATCATGTGTTTATGTGCTTAGACCCCTACAGGTATTGTGATACTTAGGTGGTTGTTTTCTCCCTAGTACAGGTGGTGCTAGTGAGGTCCTGATTCACTGCGCAATATTTTCCTAAGGTGGTTAGGGTTGCGTAGGTGGTACTTACCTGATACCAGTAGTTACTGGTTGTGTGCTACATATGTTATTTTGTACTACAGTATTATTCCTATGTTCTAAAAAGTGCTAATTCCTGACAGTGGCCCAGGTGGCCCTGTCCCCTGTATATATAATCCCTTGTAAATTCTGCCCGTGCCTGTTGGCACATTGTAGAGTGTGTGTTTTTATCTAATGTGTTGTGTATAATACAAAGGCTATTTTTATAGAATACCTTGTGTGGAGTTTCCTTTGTGGTGGGCCTTGGGTGTTGTTGCTGGGTGCGCGCGCAAACGCTTTACACATCGCCTCAGAGATAAGCCTGACTGCTCGTGCCAAGCTACCAAGGGGGTGAGCAGGGGTTATCTTTGGCGTGTAACTTCCTTGCCCTGACTAGAGTGGTGGTTTCTGCCTGGCTTTGGCGCAAGCCCTAGCCAACCAGAAATCCCATTTCTAACATTAGTGCTGATGCAAATTGTGTAAAGGAGTATAATAGATTAAGAAGAACCTATGCTCCTCATTTAGGTCAGTATCCTGTGTTGGAGAAACATGTAGTTTCTCGTAAAAGGAGAAATGAGAATATCTGTAATGAAGATGTAGAGAGGAGGAAAAAAAAGAGGAGTGATGTAATTGCAAGCAAAAAGAAAAAGGAAAATGAAGAACAGGTAGTAGGATGTCATTTTGAAAATAGCTCTGGTGTCAACTGCTACGCTAATGTAGTGCTGAATGTTGCATTTTATCTTGAAAGTTTGCAAGAGCAGATAATAGTAAATCAGGGAAAAAGATTCTGTTCTGAGCTGAGTCTCCTTTTTCATAAGCTGAGTAATGATAAAAGTCAAATAGAAAGTGCTACTGAAATTAGAAAACTTTTAGATGTATGTTCAGGACGAACACAGTTTTCTCAAAATGAACAGCAAGATGCACATGAATTTTTGATGTATTTTCTTCAAGTACTGGAAGAAGAAGAAGTTGCAATTGATATTTTATTTGGTCTCTCTTATAAATGGGAACATACTTGTGAAAACTGTTATAATATATGTGGCTCTAATGTTGATAATGAAAGGTTTATTTATTTGACATTACCAGAGAGTAAAACAGTCACTTTTGCTAAATTAGTTAAAGATGCTAATCATAGCATGCAATGCGGTGAGTGTCAATCTGACATGTTTTCAACATTAATTTTAAAGGAATACGGACAGTATGTAATTTTAATGATGCAACGATGTAGAGCTGATGGTTCAAAATTGGATACTTTAATAAAGAAGTTTACAGGACAGCAATTATCAATTTCAGGAAAAACTTTTGTAACTGTTGCAATAATTTTCCATGAAGGACCTACTGTTACTTCTGGACATTACACAGTTTATCTTAAATGTGAGAAAGGCTGGACACTGTGTAATGATTCCCAATTGGTTTTTAAGCAACGTTTGCCTTTTGATTTAGCAAATTCCTATCTAATCTTCCTGAAACCTAAATTTTAGAGAGACTTGGCAAAATCTGGACAAAACAATTTTACCATTTTATTGGATTACCATTGGAATTTTCAAAAAAAAGATTTTTTAAATTATCATTTGTCCTAATGGAAAGATAACCAATTGTAATGTGGACTTTTATAATTTTTTATGAAACTTTCAAAAACCAAAAATTTAGATAAAATTGGTAACATCTGCACAATTCAAATTTTGGAATGTTATTGGAGTGCCATTGGAAATCTTTTCAAAAAAGAATTTTAAAATTACTATTTGGCCATGCGGAAAAGTAACCAATTCTATTGTGGACCTATTAAATTATTAATAAATCTTTCGGGAACCAAAATGTTACAGAGAATCGGTGAGATCTGTACAAATTTAACTTTAGAATTTTATTGGATTACCATTGGGAATTTAATCAAAAAATAATTTTAAAATTACTATTTGGCCTAAAGGAAATGGAATCAGATGTATTGTGGAGTTATTTGAGATATAATATTGTGATTATACTTCTGAAACAAAAATATCAGACGGTATTTTAAATAAATAAGTATTGTTTTTAGATGATATTTTTTTAGAATATTATGCATTTCTAAAATGTTAAGTTTAAGTGAGAAGAGATTCTGGGCTTTTTTAATACAATCTTTGAGATTGTTATTTTTTTTTTGCCCGCTGTTAAATGATGAATGCAATTGCTTTCACAATTTATAGTGAAATGCAATATATTCTGAAAACAGCAAAAATAAGGCAAAAATATTTTTTGATAAATATGTAAATATGTGTACTGTATTATAAAATGTTTTAAAAAATATTAATACTTTTTTCTTTTTTTTCAGATTGATATAGAAAATTTTCGAAAACTAGAACCATTTTTAAAGCAATTTTTTAGAAAAATAAATGAAAAAATATTTTTTTGAGTGGGTATGGTAAGTCACCAATATCATGGTTCCTTTTTTTCTACTTCTCTACAATCACATTTTCAATTTTTAATTGTAGTCTCTCAAAAAAAAAAAAAAAAAAAAAAACCTTGGGTGCGCGCACCTCAAAAAAATGTCAAAAAAAATTTCTACAAAAAAAATTTGTTTGGTTAAGTTTATAAGTGGCTCTTAAAAGAGCCCTTGAGTTAATGGAGGGAAACAGGAAGAGAAAAACGCAAAAAAAGAAAAAACATCTATGGCCTAGTGCACGGATGCGCATCAAATTTTCTCTGAAGGAGATCAAGACTGGTCTCCCCCACAGAAATAAGAGAACCGCAATCAGTGCACCGTGTAGACAACCTCGCCAAACAAGGTGGACCAACAAGAGGTATAGAAACAGGTGAAGGCACCATCGCAGCTGAAGTGCTCCCCTGAGCTGCCGAAGATGTGCTCGGCTGAGCTGCTGCTGATGTCGTCGGCTGAGCAGGTGGAGGGTTTTCTCCAGAAGCTCGACGATAAGTTACTGGATGCATTTTGTAAACATGTCTCAACATAGTGTGAATGCTAAAAGAATATTTCTTGTTAGGATTCCCACGAGATAAGACTTTTTTACAAAGTAAACATATAACTTTCGGTGCATTTACCTTTTTCTCACCATCTGGAAAAGAGAAAAACTGCCATATAAAGCTGTCTTTCTGCTTCCTGTTCCTCTGCCTCTCAAGAGTGTCCTGGTCACTGTCTGAAGTAGGTTGCTGTTCAGCCATTGTCTCTCAACAACAGAATAGCTCCTTCTCCAAAGGAATCAGAACTAATAATGAGGGGAGTAGGTGTGGTTTGGGAAGAATCTGGAACAGAAAGTACTTCAAACCAATCAAAAGTGATGATTCTTGATCACATGACTTGCCATGAGGGGATTGGGTGTGGTATTGAAACAATTAGAAACTGAAAGTAATGATAACCAATAAGAAATATTGTTTTATTATGTATAAACCCGAGGTGCGCGCACTGCGCAAGCTCCGAGCGCGCACCCCGTGATGACGTATGCACGAACGCGTAAACGCGCAGGTGCATACGTCATATGCGCGTACCTAGCGCGCATACGTTGAACACGCGTATACGCGACCGCTATTGCGCATAATTTTAGCGTATGCGGAAGTAAACCGCGTCGAGCGCGTAGGACGCATGCGTACGTACGTACGCATACGTACTGGGTGCGCGCTCCCAGCGCGCACCATGAAGTATATTTGCGCACGTAAATAACGTACGCCGGAATTCATAAAAAACTTACGAAATAGTACTAGGAGCGCGCTCAGAGCGCGCACCCCAAGAATTTATAAAAAAAAAAAAAAAAGTGGACATAAAATAATTTAAAAAATGTAAAAAAAAAAAATATCCTAATTGAATTTTAAAAAAAAATAATTTATAAAAAAATACAGATAATATATAAATGAATATATAGTAATTTTATTTTAATAAAAAAAATATCTTTAATTAAAAATACATAACTTAGCATATAAAAAACCATACAAATTCACTGAAAAAACCAAAGGTTTCAAAAACGTTATAGTTAGGGATTAGCATTTAAAAAACCTTGCAAATTCACTGAAAAAACCATAGGTTTCACACACGTTATAGTTAGGAATTAGCATTTAAAAAACCTTGCAAATTCAATGAAAAAACCAAAGGTTTCACACATGTTATAGTTAGCTGGACATTTCACTCGTAAAAACCAATGAAATTCCCCCGGTATAGTTAGTTCAGCTAACTATAACTCGCGCGCCCGCAATGCACTGCTGATGACGTCACATATTACATCACTCATGACATGGTCAGTGACATCACTCATGACATCACTGATGACATCTCAAATGACATCACTGATGACATCACTGATAACATCATCCTTGTGTAAGAGTGACAGACCACCTCTTCCCCTAATATACCCTTTGATACAAACACTTAAAAAAAGAGAAATTTTAATTTTAAAAACAATGGACATACCAATACCGGTTACAACAACCTATACAGTAATTCTAAGATCCACATACACATCCACTCATTCACCAACAGCCCTATACAGTCACTCATACATGTACTCACTCATCATATGTACTCATACACCTATACACCCTGTTACACAATGCCACTCATCCATAGAGTTACTCACACACATAGTCACTCATGCTAATAAAGAATCAAACATCCATTTACTTGCATATACAGTTATACACACACCACCACACTTACTTCTACGGAAACTTACACATACTTAGTCTTTTAAACAATCACTTAACGAAACACATACTTATTCATACAGGAACTCTTTCAATCTCTCACTCTCACATATACTCGCTTATATACACCAATAGTCACATATACTAGTTTAAAACATATGTAGTTACTCATAGAGACACTATTGAGACAGTCATTCACTCACTAACACACCCATGCACACACTCATGCACCCATAGAGTCCTGCACACATGCTGTCTTCAACACATACAAAGACTGAGTCATTCATTCATGCACCTATGCACTACGTAATACCCCCCACCAAACCATACAGACATCAGACACTGATACTCAAAAAACCAACAAATAACCTATATAGACACCCATGTAGCTACTCACCAACCCATGCAGCCACTTATACACAAAGAGAGAGACTGATACAGATATTTAAATATTTAAACATTACTCACTAAGCCATGTATTCACTATGATACACTTAATCAGTCAGTTACCCAATCAATTTTTCAAAAAAAAATCATCCATTTAGACACTTATATACCCATTTATTCTTCCATCGACCTTGAGATATACATATATAAAACATATTTAATTTTCAGAAAAACACACATTCACTGGATGATGTCATCAGTGATGTCATCAGTGATGTCATTTGAGATGTCATCAGTGATGTCATGAGTGATGTCACTGACCATGTCATGAGTGATGTAATATGTGACGTCATCAGCAGTGCATTGCGGGCGCGCGAGTTATAGTTAGCTGAACTAACTATAACGGGGGAATTTCATTGGTTTTTTACGAGTGAAATGTCCAGCTAACTATAACATGTGTGAAACCTTTGGTTTTTTCATTGAATATATATATATATATATTCACTTAAAAAACCATAGGTTTCACACATGTTATAGTTAGCTGGACATTTCACTCGTGAAAAACCATTGAAATTCCCCTGTTATAGTTAGTGCAGGCAACTATAACTCACGTGACCGCAATCCTCTGCTGATGATGTCAGATATTACATCACTGTATTTAGACACTTATTTACCCATGTCTTCTTCCGTTAATTTTTAGCTATACATATATTACAAATATTTTTTTTTCAGAAAGACGCATATGTCATCAGTGATGTGATATCTGACGTCATCAGCAGAGGATTGCGGTCGCGTGAGTTATAGTTGCCTGCACTAACTATAATGGGGGAATTTCAATGGTTTTTCACGAGTGAAATGTCCAGCTAACTATAACATGTGTGAAACCTATGGTTTTTTAAGTGAATTTGCAAGGTTTTTTAAATGCTAATTCCTAACTATAACGTGTGTGAAACCTATGGTTTTTTCAGTGAATATATATATATATACATTATCTACTGGCGGTCGCCAGTAGATACTTATGGTTGGGACCTATTTTCCATAGGAAATCCGCAACATTCTATTGGGAAAATCTTTGGGACCGATTGACGAATCCTCGCGAAATTTTCCAAACTTTTGGCCAGCTCCGCTCTGCTCCTACCCTGAAAGTTTTGGGGTGATCCGTCAAGCAGGGGCCGAGAAAAAAGGGGGGTCCCAAAACGCGTTTTCCCCATGCAATTTCCCATAGGATCTGTTGTCGCAGCTACAGCCCGAACCGCTGAACGGAATGACACCAAATTTGGCAAAGAGGTAGTCCTCAGTTCTGACTCGTGCCTTTTGCATATATGGTTTGAATCTGTTCAGTAGTTCCTGAGAAAATTAGGGTAAAAAAGTTAGTGATATCTATGGCCGGGGAGGATCCGCGGACCCTACCCGCACCGTAAGCGCACCCTCCCCGAACCAAGCATGCACCCTCCCGATCGCGCGCTGAATGCTAATTGGCCGTCGAGTGTCTCTCTACATTCGAAACCAGGAACTGTTGGTGGCCATTTTCTGCCTCGGTAGAAGCGAGGCTGAAGATGCAAGGGGAATAAGTGTGTAAAACATATAAAGGGGGTAGAGTGGAAATACTCTGACCCTCTAGAGGTGCTTAGGGGGTCCCAGAAGGACCCCCTGGGGCCCCTCTTTTTTAAAAAAAACATAAGAAAACAGGGAAATGCGCGCACGGTGCACGCATCCTACCGCGTAGGATGCACGGATTCTCTCGCAGTGGGTGCGCGGATCCACCGCAACGTTTTTTGAAAAACGACAAGAAATCATTGGTTATATGACAACTTTCTACACTGAAAGGTAGGGTGTATATTTCTGTTTTTTAAAGGTATGATTGTTATTGGTTAACAAAGATTGTAAGGAACATTATATATGATAAGCTGATATGTTGAAAAGTCAAGCACACTTCCTGTCTTGTGTAGGAACATTGTGTGCTGAACTTGTGACCTGTGAGCTCAGTGCAGTGTTCCATGACCTCTTTCTATGGTAACAGGCAGAAGGCAGATTGGGGGAAGGGTTGAAATGTATTTCAGTTGGAAAGGGTTGAAATGTTTAACCAATAGAAATGTGTGTTTGCTTTTGAGTTTATGTGCGAAGGATTGTGATTTGATGTTTACATGTATATGTGTGGAAAATGAAAGGGAAACTTTTCCATTCTTTGCTTTTGCTGAGAGGTGCACAGTGCAGAGATTCTGTAAAAGAAAATATGGTGAGTGATTGATATACTTCTTAATCTACAAAAGAACTTGAAAGATGAGTTATTTAATTGTGAGGGGATGTATGTAGACTATTCTGATTTTAATCAGACTAATGTATTTTTCCTGCTAAAGTGTAGGGAGTACTTTTTTATCTACAATGTGTGTGCATGTAGAAACCATTCTGTGATAGGCATTTGTGTTTTTCATGTGTTTGTAGACAGATAACTGTGCTGTTTTTATATTTTGGTAGAATTAGAAACCAGTCATTGTTTATGAATTTGTGAAATGAGTTATGTTATGTTTCTATACTAAAATGTAGTACTACTTCTAGATGAAGAAATGTGTTTTGGTATAGTGCAAGGGATAGTGTTGTTTGTCTAGAATCACACAGTGAGTCTGTGTGCATTTGGGAACCACTGTGAGAGAAGCATTTGGTAACATCGTGTATTTGCTGACAGATAACTGTTTTAACTTGTCATGTTGTGAAGTTTTAGTAGCATTAGAAGACAGTTCTGGCTTATGATTTGATTAAATGAGTCAGGCTTTGACAGAAAAGTGCAGTCCTGAAATATGTAGATTGTGTGCAGTTCCCTTACCAGTTGCACTGTAGTGAATGAGTTTTGGTAAACTCCTAGGGATAGTGGTGCATGTCTAGAATCACAGTGTGAGTTAGTGTGTATTTGGGATCAGTGTGAGAGAAGCATTTGGTGATATCATGTATTTGCTTACAGATAACTTTTTTAAAACCTGTCATGTTGTGAAGTTTTAGTAGCATTAGAATCCAGTCTTTGCTTATGCGTTGATTAAATGAGTCATGCTTTGACACTGATGTGCTGTACTTAAATATGTAGATTGTGTTCAGTACCATTAACTCTTCCAGACTAGTGAATGAGTTTTGGTAAACTCCTAGGATAGTGTTGATTGTCTAAAATCACACTGTGAGTCTATGTGCATTTGAGTAAGGATTGTGAGAGAAGCATTTGGTAACATCGTGTATTTGCTGACAGATAACTGTTTTAACTTGTCATGTTGTCAAGTTTTAGTAGCATTAGAAGACAGTTATGGCTTATGCTTTCATTAAATGAGTCAGGCATTGACAGTAAATTGCAGTCGTGAAATATGTAGATTGTGTGCAGTTCCCTTACCACTTGCACTGTAGTGAATGAGTTTTGGTAAACTCATAGGGATAGTGGTGGTTGTCTAGAATCACACTGTGAGTTAGTGTGTATTTGGGATCACTGTGAGAGAAGCATTTGGTAACATCATGTATTTGCTGATAGATAACTGTTTTAAAACCTGTCATGTTGTGAAGTTTTAGTAGCATTAGAATCCAGTCTTTGCTTATATGTTGATTAAATGAGTCATGCTTTGACACTGATGTGCTGTACTTAAATATGTAGATTGTGTGCAGTCCCCTTACCCCTTCCACAGTAGTGAATGAGTTTTGGTAAAGTCCTAGGATAGTGTTGATTGTCTAAAATCACACTGTGAGTCTGTGTGCATTTGGGTAAGGATTGTGAAAGAAGCATTTGGTAACATCGTGTATTTACTGACAGATAACTGTTTTAAAACCTGTCATGTTGTCAAGTTTTAGTAGCATTAGAAGCCAGTCTTTGCTTATGTGTTGATTAAATTAATCAGGCATTGACATTAAAGTGTAGTCGTGAAATATGTAGATTGTGTGCAGTTCCTTTACCACTTCCACTGTAATGAATGAGTTTTGGTAAAGTCCTAGGGATAGTGTTGTTTGTCTAGAATCACACTGTGAGTCTGTGTGCATTTGGGAACCACTGTGAGAGAAGTGTTTGGTAACATCGTGTATTTGCTGACAGATAAGTGTTGTAAAACATGTCATGTTGTCAAGTTTTAGTAGCATTAGAAGACAGTTATGGCTTATGCTTTCATTATATGAGTCAGGCATTGACAGTAAATTGCAGTTGTGAAATATGTAGATTGTGTGCAGTTCCCTTACCACTTGCACTGTAGTGAATGAGTTTTGGTAAACTCATAGGGATAGTGGTGCTTGTCTAGAATCACACTGTGAGTTAGTGTGTATTTGAGATCACTGTGAGAGAAGCATTTGGTAACATCATGTATTTGCTGACAGATAACTGTTTTAAAACCTGTCATGTTGTGAAGTTTTAGTAGGATTAGAATCCAGTCTTTGCTTATGCGTTGATTAAATGAGCCATGCTTTGACACTGATGTGGTGTACTTAAATATGTAGATTGTGTGCAGTACCATTAACTCTTCCAGACTAGTAAATTAGTTTTGGTAAACTCCTAGGATAGTGTTGCTTGTCTAAAATCACACTGTGAGTCTGTGTGCATTTGGGTAAGGATTGTGAGAGAAGCATTTGTTAACATCGTGTATTTGCTGACAGATACCTGTTTTAAAACCGGTCATGTTGTGAAGTTTTAGTAGCATTAAGAAGCCAGTCTTTCCTTATGCTTTGATTATATGAGTCAGGCTTTGACATAAAAGTGTAGTCCTGAAATATGAAGATTGTGTGCAGTTCCCTCACCACTTCCACAGTAGTGAATGGTTTTTGGTAAACTCCTAGGTATAGTGGTTGTTGTCTAGAATCACACTGTGAGTCTGTGTGCATTTGAGAACCACTGTGAGAGAAGCATTTGGTAACATCGTGTATTTGCTGACAGATAACTAATTTAAAACCTCTCATGTTGTCAAGTTTTTGTAGCATTAGAAGCTAGTCTTTGCTTATGCATTGATAAAATGAGTCAGGGTTTGACACTAAGGTGCAGTACCATGTACTATTCTGTTCACTGTGGCAGAACTGAAAATTTAAAAGCTTTACCTAAGCACTGTCCTAGAAGTAGTCTGATTATTTAGTCAGTTTCTAAGTACCAAATAGATTGCTTCAAATGTCTATGCAGTATGCATGTAGTGTTCTAACATACTATACACTTGTCTTTTACACCTTCAGTTCCCTAGTCAGTATCCATACACTTCCAGGAAACATCCTGTCACTTCCTTTGCAGTTCTCTAGAGACCCATTCAACAGCATGTACTAATCCATTCACTGTGCTAAAAGCCAAACACTTATAAATTCACCAAGACACTCTCTTTCCAGTACTCTAATGATTCAGTCACTGCCTAAGTATTCATGCACTGAGCCAGGTCTTAGCACATGGACTTCTTCAAACCCCTATCCACTATGCATGCAGTCCTCTAACCATCTACACACGTGTCTTTCACACCTTCAATTCCCCAGTCAGTAAAACACCCTGTCACTCCCCTTGCACTCCTCTAGTGACACATTCAGCATCATGTACTAATCCATTCACTGTGCCAAACGCTAATAAATTCACCCAGGCACTCTCCTTGCAGTACTCTAATCATTCAGTCAGTACCCAAGTACTCATCCAGTGACCCAGGCCTTAGTATATGTACTGCTTCAAACTCTTATCCACTATGCATGCAGTCCTCTAACCACCTACACAATTGTCTTTCTCACCTTCAATTCCCTAGTCAGTATCCATACACTTCCACTTCACTCCCTTTGCAGTCCTCTAGTGACCCATTCAGCACCATGTACTAATCCATTCATTGTGCTAAAACCCAAACACTTATAAATTCACCAATATACTATCTTTGCAGTACTCTAATCATTTAGTCAGTGTCTAAGTATTCATACACTGAGCCAGGCCTTAGCACATGGACTGCTTCAAACCCCTATGCACTATGCATGCAGTCTTCTAACCACCTAGACACTTGTCTTTCACACTTTCAATTTCCTAGTCAGTATCCATACAGTCTAGCACTTGTCACTGCCTTTGCACTCCTCTAGTGACCCATTCAGTACCAAGTACTAATCCATTCCCTGTGTGAAAAGCCTAGCAATTATAAATTCACCTAGGCACTCTCCTTGCTGTACTCTAATCATTCAGTCAGTACCCAAGTAGTCATGCAGTGAGCCAGGCCTTAGCACATGGACTGCTTTAAATGCCTATGCAGTATGGATGCAGTCCTCTAATCACCTACACAGTTGTGTTTCACACCTTCAATTCCCTAGTTAGTATTCATACTCTTCTAGCAAACACCCTGTCACTCACCCAGTGTGTCTCCTTATAGTACTGTAATCATTTAGTCAGTTAGCATGTAGTCTTTTAGTGAGGTAGGCTTTAGGGCATGAACTGCTTCAAAGTAGTATGCACTATGCATGTAGTGTTTTAACGATCGTCACACTTGTGGTTCAGGGCTATAGTTTCTTAGTCAGTTTTTATATAAAATGTGTTTGTACAGTAATGGATTAGTATAAATTTGAAAGTTATTAATATACACTTATTTGTGATTGTTTTTTACAGATACAGAACAGGAGTGTTTCTCATCTGTTTGCACTCTTCTCGTGCAAGATTGTTTGGATGAAGGGTCCTTAGGTGTTTCATCATACTTGCTGTGCCGCACGAGTATTTTTTGTTAGGATCCCCTCGTAAAAGAACTCTTTGGCAAATCTTGCGAGTGACGAAGGTGTCATTGGTCTTTGTTTGCCCCTTGGAAAAAGTAAAAAAATTCCTCACCACTGAAGAAAAACGTTGTGGGCGTGGTGCCTTCTGCAAAAAAAATTCCTCAGATTCGGTAAATATTTTAAAGCGGTAACATTTACAGTTTTTGTAAGTTAAACTTATAAAATGTTGTTAGCTGTATGCATTTTATATATCTGTGATTTGTTTCTTGTGGTATTTTGTTGAGAATACCATGTTGTTTTTTTTTAACAATCTTTCTGATTTTCCAGGTTTGTCGTCGACATCCGTGGTTCCCACAGGAGTGTTCCGCCTTGTTGTTTTGTATTATTGTTGTTACATTTTGTTTATTAGTTTATTGTTTATATTTATGTTAATAAAAAAATAAAGTTTGAAAATAGTTTGAAAAATAAATTAATAATGTTTTTGGTTGTTCTCTTAACTGCTGTGTGACTCTTTCTTGTTCTTATTACTGTTGTTTGATGGAGTCCACCATGGTGTTAAATTTTGCGGCACTTACCGCTGGAATACTGGTGATATCTGCAGTTTGCACCAACTTCTGAATAGTGTGTTAGATTTATCTCAACTTTACTTCCGTTAAAGTGCTGATAATGAAATGGAGAGTAGCTGTTCCCGTGCAAAAAGACACAAGGTGCACCTTTCCGATTTATTCTAAATACTAAAATCCTGTATTGTATTGCACTGAGGTATTGGCTGCACTTACAGTGTACACTCAAAATCTATTAAGAAATCTCATTGTATTTATATTGATTGGGAATACTGCGTCAGGTGCTGGATCTTGACGAGATACACTGCTCAGTTCGTATATTGTTCTGCACACGAAAAAAATCACATCCCAACTTTCACACCAATTGCAATGCAAAACAAATTCCGGCGATAAGACACGTTAGCACCAGGGATTTTACACCTGCTTTCTGCTGGTGTTAAGCAGGACAACTACCTGCACCATGAAAGGGAACACAGCCAAGAGCCACACCAGAACACCCACAGGTGCCATAGAGTCAATGAGCATGATACAGGGATACCCATGAGGGCCAGAAGACTTATCTCAACAACTCCAGGTCCGCCAATGCCCCCCAAACCCACATCTTAGTAAGTGTGTCCCTGTGGTCATTGTCTTAGCATGATAGGCATGAGCCCTGCAACATCACAGTGTGCTGTCACCTCAGCGTTGGCAATGAGCCTGGATGTGTAGCTATGCACGCATCCTCCTGCATGCACAACTGGCGTGTGCTGGTCTGGGGTTCACAGGTCAGTGGAGGGGTGTGCCTATCTGGCATGGGGAACGGGGTGTCTCGGACATGTCCGTGTACAGGAAGTGCAGTAAGTGTGTCTCTGTGTTCTGGTGTGGCCTGTTTCAAGAGCCACAGCAGTCGATGTTGTAAGGTGGCATGCACCACCTTCAAACGGCACTGTGATGTCATTTGAGATGTCATCAGTGATGTCATCATTGATGTCACTGACCATGTCATGAGTGATGTAATATGTGACGTCATCAGCAGTGCATTGCAGGGGCGCGAGTTATAGTTAGCTGAACTAACTATAACATGGGAATTTCTAGGGTTTTGTACGAGGGAAATGTCCAGCTAACTATAACATACCTGAAACCTATGTTTTTTTCAGTGAATATATCTATATATATATATATATATATATATGAAAGTGAATAAAATTAGGTAGTGTGTTGGATGCCTTAGGAAGAAGTCGTATTATTTGCTGTGGTTTAAAAAAAGAAATGTAATACAGACATGGATATTCTTTTGAATTTGTGGGGTAAATCACACCTGCTGTATCTCATTTGAAAGTAGTAAATGTGCTGTGAAGCAGTGACCTACTGGTTCCACTGGGTTTTAGGTACACTGAGCTAAGAGTGTATTGTGGGGAAGGGTGTTAAAGAGACAGAATTTATTTTTAAGTTGAGGAGTTATGACACAATTTAGGTAATAGCAAACTTTAATTTGCTACTCAGGACTATGTCATAAACTGTTGTTCAGTATTTACATTGAAAAAAACCGAAGCTAAATATTGTTTTATTTTTCCGCGATTTCCCCGCTATGATCGCAAAAAAAATTACAAACACGCAGTGACAGGAACCTTGTTTTGAAAGAGAGGGAAATGGTTAACAGAATCTAACCATTCACAAGTAGTGATACAGTAGTCTAAAATGAAAGATATGATTTCATTTGATGCCTTTCTCATGATCATAGAGTGGGAAGTAGAAGCGGTTGGCATTTTATAGTTGCTTTCCATGAGATTGGTGTAGAAAGAGCTAAAACAGCAATATATTCTACAAACTTAATTCACTGGTATGTACATAACTTTTTAATTATTTAAAAAAATGTACATTGGAAATGAAAATATATATGGGAGTTTGATTAAAAGTAGTAACACAGTGATGTAAAATAAATACATCAGATGAACTGTATCTGACAGAGGGTGTGTGTTTAAGATGTTAGTACTGTTGAAAGTTACCATGAGTAATGCTTTTAAAAATGACAGTGTTTTAAATGTCTAAGCATCATGTGTAGAACAGACAGATCTATGTATTAGCATCCTGGGAACTGTAGTACTTTTATTACCATTATTTAATAGGAGTAGTGTAGTCATGAAGAAAACATGAGAAAAAAGTGCTGTGCCTGTACATAAATTATAAAGTAGTAATACTTGTTAGGTATGTATTAGGAAGAGCTTGTCAATGTGGTTTTTTACTTATATGAACGGTTTGCATATTATTAGATGGTGAGATTTGGTTTTTCTTGTTGCAGATAGTTATATGTACGATGAGACTCTTGAGTTTACTGAAAGATGCAGAGAAGAATATATTTTCAGAAGATGACCTGAAGGAGTATATCTATTATGAAATCACATATATGTTTTTCATGGTGATCAATGTTCTTCAAGGCTGTTAAAAATTTCATTTATATAGTGAGGGTGGTGCATTTATTTCAACATGCTCTGTTTAAAATTTGGGAGGGTTTATAGTGCAGAATGTCTTTTGAGAGTTTGTGTGCCAGCTCCTTTGTGAAATGATGAATATATCTATTAAAGACACAAGAAATATTTGTGAAAAGATGTTGGTATGCCATAAAGAAAGGTGAGAATTGTTGTTTTCAGCTTTAGAAACTTACGGATGCATGTGTACGCTGTTTAACAGAGCAATGTATACTCTTAGAGAGGCATGTATGTCATTATAAATCAAGTGTGATTATATAGACGTATTCAATCACCCAGGTACTACACAAGTACTCTTCCGATGACACAGGCACTAATTATATACTCATTGAACTACGCAGGTAACAGCCATGCATTCATCCAATCACCCAGATAGTCGCAATATAGTTATGTGCATACACAGGCACTAACTATGCAGATATGGAACCAGTGATGCAATTTCTACATACTCAGTGAATCATGCAGGCACTGCCTATATTCTTAGGGTATCACCTAGGCACTATCTATGCACTCATCCAATCATCCAGGGAGTATTGTTGTACCTAACAGGAAACACATGATTGAATGAGTAATGTGTGCTCTTTTAGAACCATCTGGTGAATTATATAAGTAATCTGTCAAACACTCTTTCATGTACTCGGAAGAATTAGTGAGCTATATGCTGTGAGTTAGATTAATGTGTAGTATTTCTCAAAATTTAAATCTGATAAAATAGAAAAGTATTGATACGCTAAATCTACTAGTAATACAGTGGTAGAGAGGCACCAAAATAGCTCTTATGTTATATTTTCGGATTTGCAGTGTGGAGACACTGCACACTTTCAGACTTTGGTTGATATTTATTTTAAACATTAGTACAAAAGGAATAAAGTGGTTGTTTAGCTTGTATACGTGAGAACTGAGATATGGTGCACTTGTGTTGCTATAATGTTAAAAGGTAAGGAATAAATTAAGTTTTGTGTTTTGGTTTGGGATTGGTACATAGAAGTAAGTGCTTGTAGTTATGTAGGTAGGTTGATTTGTAGATTTAAAACTGCAACATAACATAAAAACTGTTTTCTATTGCTCAGACAGAATGCCTACAAAAGCTTGGAGGAAGAAGGAACAGAAGCAATTACAGTATCAATGCAGAACTGAAACACAAAGGGGGCAAAATGTAGAAAATATGATGAAAGAAAAAAGAGCTACTGGTAGGAGAACAAAGTCATTTCTTAAAATATATGTGGATATTTCCAAAGATTATGAAATAATGAAGAGAAAGAATAACAGTGGACACAATCTATTTAACTTGAACAGGAAAGAATGTAAAAAAGATGGGCACACATTAACCAGGAGACAGAAACAGCTTAACTAAATGAGAGCCAGGATGATTCATAGTAGAGTAGTTATAAATCTACTGAGAAATATGAAGTAGAGAAGAAGGACGGGTTGAGAGAGTAATTGATAAGGCTTTTGCTTTGAAGAGTAAGCTTTTCATTTTGATTATAAATAGAATGAAGACTCTTGAAAAAATGATGTTGTGCTGGAGGGGACAAAACCAGAAAAAAGATTAGTGAATGAAAGTAACTTTTGTATATTTTTATTCGAGAATGCATGCATAGTTCTAGTACAGAGTCTTTCTTTAATGAAGAAAGCTATCTCCAGGATCATAGGTTAGTTCATTCTATTGATTACAGAGGACAATGTTATGAAATAAAAAATGGCACTGCTATAGCGAAAGAGGTGATGGTATCAACAAATGTAGAGCGAGTTATTGGAGAACAGTTTCAAGGAGTCGGCGAAACAGCACGTGCAAAGAATTTTTTTAAATGTAATTACTTACCTTACTTCGGTCTGTCGTATGTCGGACTCCACTACCCCCCCACCCTGTTCCTCCCCCACCCCACCCCACCGCCCTACAGAGCCGACTTTCCACGACCCGCCACTGCCTATATAGAAACAGAATTGTACTAGTGTTTGTAGCATTCAACGGAAATCCATTGATATATTTGGGAAATTTCTACATATCTTTCCAAGGTGAAGTTTAAAACACAAAATAGGTACTTTACAAGGATTGGATCCTTGCAAGATTAGTAGGCATACATATTTACTGGGACACTCACTGGCTTGTTTATCAAACAAAGTTTGCCAAAGCACCTTTCAACATTTCAGGATGTTAGTTATACACCACTGAACAATGCAAACTTTAGTTAGGAGTCTGTACTTTGTGAAAACTCCTGCTTTATGTTTAGGAGAAATTAACTTTTGTATGGTACTGTGACACACGTAGAAATGATTTGTGATAATGTGCAGGTTTGTTTCTTTGGTCCTCAGCAGGAGTCTAGGGAAAATGAAGAGTTGTTAAGATGAGCTGTAGAACAGGACACAGATATTACAAGTGATAGTTTTGAAGAAGAGATTACAAAATTTAACACAGTGAGGTCTGAAAAACCAGAATATGTTTGTATATATTGTCGACACACTCACTAGAAGATTTAAACACATAGGGGCCGATTCCGATCCGGGTCGGAAGGGCACCGAACGCGATCCGGACGGAAAAACTGGGAGCCGTACGTGTGTTTTCCGCCCGACTCGTACAGCTGTAAGAGCGGGCAAGTACGATGCGACCTACGTGAAATTCACCGATCAAGCCATT
This sequence comes from Triturus cristatus, assembly GCF_964204655.1. Classification (NCBI taxonomy): domain Eukaryota; kingdom Metazoa; phylum Chordata; class Amphibia; order Caudata; family Salamandridae; genus Triturus; species Triturus cristatus. Next base: position 226,139,784 of record NC_140584.1, read on the forward strand.
TCCGGGTCCGAACTGCTCCGTACGTCTGGGTCGGAAGCTAACCGTGGCATCCAATGGATGCGATTTACGACCGAGCCAGCACGATGCACGTGTCGGACAGCCTGTGCGAGCTGGACACTCTGCCGTTGGGGGTCCATGTCGGACCCCCGTCACCCGCAGCCCTACGACTCGGACACATGGGGAGACCCAAGGGTCACCCAACACAGGCATGTACGGTGCAGATGGCACCAATGTGTACCCACTGTAGGGGGCGCCCTTGTGCGAGATGTACCCATTCAGTCAATGGGAGCCCATGTACGTGTCGTACGACCAGCTCCCATTGACTTCTATGGGAAGCATACTGCCGCATCGTACTTGGTCGGTCGGACTGCAGGACTCCGCTCGGTCGGAAAACACTCCGGATCCGGCTCGGTCGGAATGCTTTCCGACCCAGATCGGAATCGGCACCATACTGTTGACTTGTTTTTAAAAAGTGAAGAAAGTAAATAATAATAGCTGGCAAAAGTTAGCTGTGTATTTATTTGTAGAGGAATGCTTTCACTTGTCTATATGGCAAGTTATATGTAAGTGGTGTTACAAAAAATTTGAAGATAAGTAAAATGAACAACCCATAGATATTAGATACCCATTCCATAAGATAATAAAATGCCTGCTAATGTAGAAAAACTATGAATGGCCAAAAATGCAAAATAGATTTGGGAAAAAGGGGGTGGTGATGGACAGAGTTTCTGAATGATGCAGAATACTCTTACCAAGTCAAGAGATCATGGTTTTAATCCATCACCGTTTTTCAGCTCACTGCACCATCCCAGCTCAGAACCTGGCTACATGCAAATTAGTCTGTACCTGTCCCAGTGCATGACGGGAACAGAGCAAACCAAACTACCAAGCCAATTCTTATACTGGGAAGGAAACAAGCTTCCGGGGACCGGTTTCTGGCATCACAGCCTTTGTCGGCCCGGCTTGCCTGAATCCTGATGGTGCAATGAGCAAGGGACTCACGTCTGAGCATACCCTCCCACACTGAGTGTGGATAAAATCGATTTAGGAAAAAGGGGGTGGTGATGGACAGAGTTTCTGAATGATGCAGAATACTCTTACCAAGTCAAGAGATCATGGTTTTAATCCATCACCGTTTTTCAGCTCACTGCACCATCCCAGCTCAGAACCTGGCTACATGCAAATTAGTCTGTACCTGTCCCAGTGCATGACGGGAACAGAGCAAACCAAACTACCAAGCCAATTCTTATACTGGGAAGGAAACAAGCTTCCGGGGACCGGTTTCTGGCATCACAGCCTTTGTCGGCCCGGCTTGCCTGAATCCTGATGGTGCAATGAGCAAGGGACTCACGTCTGAGCATACCCTCCCAAAATGCAAAATAAACATCAAAATGTATGATTCTTTTCAGCATTGCAAATGGCTGTTATGGTCTGCTCTCCAGCACTCACTAAAACTCCTCAGTCCATGCAGTCTAATGTCATCCAAGACAACAGTTGAGCTAAATCTGGAAGTTGACATTGGACCTCTGAAGGGACTCTCTGCCACAGTGTTGTTGTGGCTGGTATCGATGTTCAGGGTCCTTCAGCCTTGTGTTGCCTTCTTCCTGCTTTTACACCTATGCTTTGGTAGGATTTCAGATGGTAAATACCTTTTATTTGTACCCCTTGACAATGTCTGCTCATTATGAACTGCTTTTACAGAATGTTCACGATAGATAGATAAATGGGCATGTTCTTCCTATTGTTTTAGATCAAAAGTTTATTATCTAATGATATTTCTCTATTTTCCAGAGGCGTGATTTTCTTTTCCTTTTGTTAGTTTTTTTTGTGGTTGTGTGGAGACATTTTCTGTTAGGTTTCAAGATGAGAGAACATGGATGTCATCCTACAGGAATATTTTTTGTTAATCTCTCTAGAGTGATTAGTGTCTATCAGTGATGTCTTTTGAGATGTGATCAGTGATGTCATCAGTGATGTCACTGACCATGTCATGAGTGATGTAATATGTGAGGTCATAAACAGTGCATTGCGGAGGGTGCAAGTTATAGTTAGATCAGCTAACTATAGCTGATGAATTTCTCTGGTTTTGTACAAGTGAAATGTCAGCCTAACTATAACGTCCCTGTAACCTTTGTTTTGTCAGAGAAAATATATATATTTATTAATTTGGATTCCAAATTTTGAATTTTGGAACAAATCAGGGCAATATAAAACAAGGACGCCACTTATCCAGTGGCGAAGCACTTTGAGGTGTTTCATCAAAGTAACAGGGATCTGTTAAGCTTTTTCTGTACTGACCAAGTGCCCATGAATGTGAGAGGGGGCAATAGGCAACTGCAATTGCGCAGATTAGAGTCAAGACATATTATTGACAATCAAACAAAGAGACCAGGAGGTCTTAATAGTGGTAAAGAAATGTCTGTGTTTCTGTAACGTTTTTTCAGATAATGTTTTTTAGATAATGCTTTTTTAGAAAGTGTGAACCTATGTGAATCGACTGTACTGATATTGCATTGTGACTTGGACTATGCCAGCATGTACAGGTACTGTGGTCTGTTACGCATTATCCACATAAGGTGGAGTGTAAAACATCAGGAACTAAGGATAGGCCCATTCAGGGTAAGATTGTTCAGTATGTTTAAATTGGGATAAGAAAATGTCAATCACAGGATTAAGATATCCCATCCAGGGCAGCATGTAGCATGTTCCAAGTTTGGCAGGCAATCCCAATGTTATGCATTACCCAGTAACTTGCTTAGTAATGGCTGACATCTTTGACTGGAGTAAGTCGGGTGTCCTTTGTTTATGTTTATCAGTACATGCATATTTAAATCTGTCTCATGTCGACGCCGGCCACTATTGACAAAGGCGGCAGCCGAAACGCGTCTTGTCGTGTAACAAAGAACCCCCAAAAAATCTGGGGGATAACGTTCCTGTGAGTGCTGGTGCATTTATTCTGTGCCGCGAGCTGTGGATTGTGTGGATCTGCGCGGTGTCTGTCACCGCGCAACAAAGCACCTGATCGCGAGTGAAGGGGAGAAAAGACGGAGAGTGAGCGCGATATATATATATATTTTTTTTTTTTTTCTTCAACAAAGCCCAGAAGGTTTTGAAGGCGCACTCAACGGCAAATGCGGAGTCATCAGGCTTAATTACAACAGAACGCCAGCACACCAACTGTGGTAAATAAAAACCAGCACTGCACTCTGTGCCCTCCGAGAGGGAAAATTATGCTTTAATGAAATATAACTATGTTCACGAACTCACTGAGAGGATATGCATTGCTCTGATGGAGACTACAAGTCCCAGAATGCGTATGTACATCGCGCACTCAGCGAGACTCACTGGGAGTCGATAAAAGTTCATGCAGTTAATGGGATTCAGAGCGCCTCGTGTAACATTTGCATTTCGAGCTGCCTATGAAGAAGAGGCCGTTTGCTTTGAAACGCGTCAGGCTCAATGCTCAATGAATTGCACTTTGGAACGAGGACACTGTGTTTACCCTTTGTGAATAAACCTGATGGTTATCAGCTGGTGTTGAGTGCGTCCTTAAGCTTGCGGGCCTCTGGTTAAAAAATATATATATATATAATATATATGTCCAAGTACGCTGCTCGCAGATGATCACCATTCTCGATACAGTAATATATGTATATATATATATGGTATCTTTGTACTATTTATACTACTTTGGCGCAGTTGCGCCGGCTCTCTGTCGGCGGGCTGCACCAAAGCCGTATGAAGACCGCTGCCCTAAAATTACTTTTTTTTGTCATTGGCATGCATTACCTTTGCCATTCCCATGGCGGTGCCTCTAAAACAGGCACCACCATGGGGACATCAAAGGATGTTCCAGCACTGCATTGACTGAAAAGTCCATTCTGTGCTGGAACTTCTGTGCATGCACACATGGTCACATGTTGTGATCCCTGTGTAAATCCACAAGGCATGATGCACAAGGGGTCCCTTTCTCATGCCACTGTTTTCATAAAATCAGTGGAAGTGAGAAAAGTTGTCAGATGCTGGGTGGGACGACGGCAGTTCTGCCAAGCATAGATACCTCTGGACCCCCGATCCACAGCAAATGAACAGCAGTTACCTCGTGGAGGCCGAGGTCCTAGGGAGGTCACTAGGGTTATAATGTGGCAATCTCAAGTTCGCCACTGCCATACCACCATGAGTCTGGCGGTCCTCGCCACCGCCAGATGTGTAATTGGGCCATTAGAGGGTGACATATACTATTCCGACTCTAACCTAAACCAAATTGGGGAAGGTGTTGGACACTAAAGGGGCGACATTTACTATTCCCGCTCCACTATAAACCAACTTGGGGAAGGTGCTGGACACTAAAGGGGAGACATTTATTATTCTCACTCCAATCTAAACCAACTTGGGGAAGGTGTTGGACACTAAAAGGGTAACATTCACTATTCTTTCTCCAACCAGATGTGTAATTGGGCCATTAGAGGGTGACATATACTATTCCGACTCTAACCTAAACCAAATTGGGGAAGGTGTTGGACACTAAAGGGGCGACATTTACTATTCCCGCTCCACTATAAACCAACTTGGGGAAGGTGCTGGACACTAAAGGTGAGACATTTATTATTCTCACTCCAATCTAAACCAACTTGGGGAAGGTGTTGGACACTAAAAGGGTAACATTCACTATTCTTTCTCCAACCTAAACCAACTTAAGAAAGATGTGGGACACTAAAGGGGTGACATTTAGGGCCTAATTATGAGTCTCTGGGTCAGAAGACCACCATACTTGAGGTGGGGCGGCAAGGCAGTCGTAAGCCACATTACAACCCTAGTGGTTGTGCTGCCCTTGGATCGCCAAACCTGCCAGGGAACTGCTGTTCCCTGTCAGTGGTGCAGTGGTCCAGAGGCATCCATATGCTTGGCAGGACTGTCATGGTCCCACCAAGCTTATTATGAGTTTACTCTTCACCAGGGTTTTCATGGCACTTCTTCCTCCATGAACACCCTAGGGAAGAGGAAAAAAGGGGGCCCTACAGGGAGCCCTTGTGCCTCCTGCCCTGTGGATGCACGCAAGGGGGCACAACATGTACACCCCTGTGTGCATGCACAGAGGTTCCGGCACGGCATGGACTTTGCAGTCCATGCCTTGTTGGAATGCTTTTGATATTACAATTGTGGTGTCAAAACAATCGCATGCCAGTGACTAAATAAGTCATCATACAGTGGGCAGTTCTCACAAGGTTTGGCAGTGCGGCGGGGGGCGGACCAACGGCCGCACCGTCAAATTCATATTTGGCCCCTAAGAATTAAAACTCCAATCTATACTAATTGAAGAGAAGGTGTTGGACACTAAAGAGGCACAATTTACTACTCCCAACCAACCTAAACCAACTTGGGGAAGGTGTTGGACACTGAAGGGGTGACATTTGATATTTCAATTCCAATCTTTATAAATTTGAGGGAATTCTAATAACAAAGTTATTGATAAAAATGTTAACAAATATTTCTTACATTTTAAAAGGTTCTGTGAGCAATTCTTTTAGATTTTGAAAATACTTTTTATTCAAGATGTGTTTATACATCTATACTCATCTCATACAAATAATGTAATATTTTTTATTTAAACATCAAAATCAACAAAAATTAACTACTTTATTAAAATTTACAAAATACATGTAATATTTGTAAAAATAATTGGTTTTTATTTAAAAAGAAATAAATTCATAAATATATATCTTACTTAACATGATGATATATTTTAAAATTCAAAAAAATTATTAGCTTAAAATCTAAAATTAAAATATATATTTCTATAAACATCTCTCCACCCATATCCCCTAATAACCCAAATTCCTGCTACTAAAAATAAAATTTCAATAATGAATTTTAAAAATGAATTCAATTTAAAATACAAATGTATACAATATTTTTATAATTGATCAAAATTAAAGACAAAATAAAAAAATGTCTAAACACATAGAACAAAAAAACATACATTGCATACTAATTAATGCTAAAAAATTATATTTTATGCAGCGATCTTTACTACATTGAAAACCACTGAACCAGCACTGCACCCTAGACCTTATGCATTGCGAGAAATCCCTTCTCTTCATCTTCAGGGCAGGAGCAGTTAGCCGGCATTTGTGCTTTTGGGAGGACTGCAGCACTTTGGGGGGGGGGGGGTGGTTCCACCCGACTCACCTTGTCAATGTGATGGCTTGACAGATCAAACCCTGCTACATATTATCTTTTTTGTAAATTTCATAATCTTCTGTTTCAACACTTTCTTAAATCCTTAATAAACATTTCTGGGTACTGGAAAAGTAGGAAACACTATTGCTAAATAGTCATGATGTATTTTTAAGGGTCTGCTCGTTCCTTAAAGCTGCAGTGAGAACCAGTAAAACAATGAAAGGTTATATCTCTGTCTATGGCTCGCTCACTCATATAATTACATACAAGCTAATTGCCCCTAATGCAATATTTTTAGGATGTATTGCCGCTTGATTTTTATTTTTGTGAATTACTTTGTGGTAATGTGGTTATATTATCCAATTAATTTTACAGATTTTATACGGCTTTTAGAAATATTGTATGTTTTAACTGGTTGTTTTTATTATGCCTGACTTTGTTTTGTGGCCAAATCTGGCCAAATAATCTTTTGATTGGTTGATACTACATCGATATGTTTGGCAACAATATTAAAAACAACACTTAAAACTATATTTTTACCTTTGATATTCTTATTTATGATATATGTGAAGTCTCGATATCCTTGACACAATATTTCTGTACACAATGTTTTTTATCCGGAATAGGATAGGAAGGAGAGACAATTACAATCAATGGCTAGTCCATTAGCAAAAATTAACTTATTGGAGACATTCATGAAAACAGAATGGTTAAAAGAAATTCTTATCTAGTGATATAGGGGTCTCCAGTTTGGATTTGAGGACAATGAATAATCTTTTGCTAACACATCTCTTGTTGCAACAAGAAAACAAAAGAAGATTACTGGAGAACGATAGGAGCTGTGAGCTGGGTTTTATTATTGGGAGAGTTGGAAGTTGTAGCAATGAATGGTGGATTTTGCTTGTTGCAGAAGTGTGGATGACTCTCATTGTATACATTTGGCAAATGGAAATTTTAAGGCAATGTACTCACCAGCCTTCAGGTTGAGTATTAAGTGGGTTGCAATGTTCCATATTCTCTTGAGTCTATACATGATGTTTAATAGCAGCATAAAGTAAATTCAGTTTCCAGAGTTGAGTCTCAACAGCATGAGGGGGTTTTCAGTACACAGATTTTAAAGAAACATTAGGTAAGGCGAATGATAAAAGCAGTGTGCGATGAACGCTGACTACAGTAACTAGTGTTAAGCCTGCATCTATGCAGTTTCAAAGCTGTTCTGATTTATATTCATGAACATTCCTTTTACACCAAATCGTTTTCCCCAAGGAGTTGTATCATCTGAATGAAATGCAAATCAATGAAAACATCAGAAACATGAATATCATTTAAAGCCCAGGTTTATTGCCTTGATTATATGCAAGCTTTGACTCTTCTTTCGCCTCAAAAATGTTTATTTATTTCTTAAAATGTGTCCCTATATTATTATATAATCATTTTAAAGAGTCTGACTAGAGGAAATTAAGAAGAGAGAATTCGCAATATTTTTCTGATTCTCTATTAGAGAATCCAATAATTGGCATTTTTACCAAGTTAATCATTTTAGAAAAGTGCAATAAACAGAGAAAAATAATGTCATGTGGCTACTACTCTGCTTATATTTTCAGAAATTCAGACACTTGATTTTATATGCTTTAAAATGTGAAAGAAGAGACTTTACAGTTTAGCTAGCAAATGGATTTGCTCTGAGGTTTGCACCAACACACATTTTCTATAATATAGATCCAAAATTAATTCATTAGATTTTAGGGGAATGTATGTAATAATAATAACAAAAGGACAAAATAGCAAAGTTTGACATCTGAAGAATAGAGGGTATGTTTACGTTGATGAATATCTATAAAATATAATTAACACCAAGTAAATGTAATATGTTTGACAAATGTTAGGAGATACGGAGAAAACACATGAAAGTTAAAATCCTAGTGGATACCGAACACTGACCTTAATTACCATGGTGGTCAGTCAGACGAATGACATGTGCTCCCCCAATTTACTTTACAGTGGCCTAGGGGGAAGAGGGCCCTCAAAGTCCCTTTCCGGCAGCCTTTTCATGGCAGTGGGACCGCCATGAAAAGGCAGTCGGAAAGGGATATCCTAATCCCTACGGCCAATGTAGGGTTAGGAATTGGGCCGCCATCTTGACCGGATCTTTGATTCTGTTGGAGATGGCGATCCTGCCCTCAACATCTGTGCCCCAACCGCCAGTATTATAATCCAACAGTCAGGCTGATTCCCAGGATGTCTGTGGTGGTCTGACTGACATTGTGATGACTTCCACAGTATCATCTCCATTTGCTAATCTATTGAATCCTTGCTGAGAAATGTAATACACTGTATTCAGGCAAGTCATAGATTCTAGAACAGTTTTTTTAAAATGACATCAAAAAGTTGCTTTTAACCTCTGATTCTGTAGCACATTTCGTTTAGTGAGGCCTACGCTGTCAATACAATGATATTTCATCAACTTTCTACCTATTTCCATTAATTCACTACTGAAGAGCTATGTCTGCTTAGATTGGCATTTTCATCAAGTATTTGGGTTAGTTTACTAGAAGATTTTCCAAGTCTAGCATTATTCAGTAGGAATAGGTATGTGTTACACCAAATCATGTTGCATGGCCTATAACTAACATGATCTCATTGTCATTTTCTTCCCATAATAAACACCTTTAGCTTTCCCATAGCAATTTTCGTAGGTCGATCCATGCTAATGCACCACACCTCCAACATTATTGTTCACAATATGTTGATGGTGCAAAGGCAGCCAGCCACAAAGTTCACTTATTCAATGGTACATTTATGTGAAAACACACAGGGTCATTTCTGAGTTTAGCTAATGTGGAATATCTGCAAATAGTGTAGCAGATGCCACTCACCCATTTGGGTTGTATACAGGCCATATCCACTCTTAGGGGCCAATCCGATCCGGGTCGGAAAGCTCTCCGACCGAGCCGGATCCGGAGTGTTTTCCAACCGAGCCAGAGTCCTGCAGTCCGACCGAGCGAGTACGATGCGGCTGCATGCTACTGGACCCGGTTCGGTCGGACTCCCATAGAAGTCAATGGGAGCCGGTCGTACGACGCGTACATGGTCTTCCATTGACTGAATGGGTACATCACACACAAGGGCACCCCCTACACTGGGTACACGTCGGTGCCATCCGCACCATACATGCCTGTGTTGGGGGGACCCTTGGGTCTCACCCTGTGTCCGAGTCGTAGGGCTGCGGGTGTCAAGGGGGTCTGACACAGACCCCCCAAAGGCAACTTCCCGGACATTTTGGGAGCCGGAAACTCTGGCTCGCACCGGCTGTCCAACGTGTGCATCGTACTGGCTCTGTCATAGATCGCATCCATTGCACACCACGGTTAGCTTACGGCCGAGATGTACAGAGCGGTTCGGACCCGGAAACTACTCGGTCGGTGAATTTCACGTAGCTCGCAACGTGCTTGCTCACTCGTACAGCTGTATGAGTCCGGCGGAAAACACGCGTAAGGCTCGTAGTTTTTCCAGCCGGATTGCGTACGGTGCCCTTCCGACCCGGATCAGAATCTGCCCCTAAATAGAGTGAAAAGGACATATGCCACTTTCTGGTTGATGCGTTACAACAAACAAATGATGGACGGAATGCTGACAATGCAGACATTCTCCCCCAGTCAAGAGATCTGGGTTAAATCCATCGTTCTTTTGCCCACTACGCCACCCCAGTTTAGACATGGCCATATGCAAATCAGTCTTGACCCTGTGCCTCATGGCAACAGTCCAGCCCGAACTGCCAAGCCATGTCTTCCCTGGACCGGAATCAAGCATCCTAGGACCGGTTTCTGGCTATCAGCCATCATCAGCCAGGATAGCTTGACTCCAGTGGCGTAGTGAGCACGGGTCCCACGTCTGGGAATACCCATCCCACTTAGGGCGAAAAGCGTTACAACAAACAAATGATGGACGGAATGCTGACAATGCAGACATTCTCCCCCAGTCAAGAGATCTGGGTTAAATCCATCGTTCTTTTGCCCACTACGCCACCCCAGTTTAGACATGGCCATATGCAAATCAGTCTTGACCCTGTGCCTCATGGGAACAGTCCAGCCCGAACTGCCAAGCCATGTCTTCCCTGGACCGGAATCAAGCATCCTAGGACTGGTTTCTGGCCATCAGCCATCATCAGCCAGGATAGCTTGACTCCAGTGGCGTAGTGAGCACGGGTCCCACGTCTGGGAATACCCATCCCACTTAGGGCGAAAAGCGTTACAACAAACAAATGATGGACGGAATGCTGACAAAGAGGCACAGGGTCAAGACTGATTTGCATATGGTTCAAACTGGAACGGCATGGTGAGCAAAAAAACGATGGATTTAGGCCCAGATCTCTGTACTGGGGTGAATGTAGGACATTGTTCTACATTCTGTCCATCAATTGTTGTTTTTGTTTTTGTCACCCCGAGTGGGAGTGGAAAGGGTATGCTCAGACGTGGGTCCCTTGCTCTCCATGCCACTGAAAATCAAGCAAGCCTGGCTGAAGACGGCTGAAATGCCAGAAACCGGTCCTAGGATGCTTGTTTCCAGTCCAGGGAGGACCTGGCTTGGCAGTTCGGTCTGGACTGTTCCCATGAGGCACAGGGTCAAGACTGATTTGCATATGGCTGGGTTCAAACTGGAACGGCATGGTGAGCAAAAAAACGATGGATTTAGGCCCAGATCTCTGTACTGGGGTGAATGTATGACATTGTTCTACATTCTGTCCATCAATTGTTGTTTTTGCATTTGTCACCCCGAGTGGAAAGGGTATGCCCAGACGTGGGTCCCTTGCTCTCCATGCCACTGAAAATCAAGCAAGCCTGGCTGAAGACGGCTGAAATGCCAGAAACCGGTCCTAGGAGGCTTGTTTCCAGTCCAGGGAGGACCTGGCTTGGCAGTTCGGTCTGGACTGTTCCCATGAGGCACAGGGTCAAGACTGATTTGCATATGGCTGGGTTCAAACTGGAACGGCATGGTGAGCAAAAAAACGATGGATTTAGGCCCAGATCTCTGTACTGGGGTGAATGTATGACATTGTTCTACATTCTGTCCATCAATTGTTGTTTTTGCATTTGTCACCCCGAGTGGAAAGGGTATGCCCAGACGTGGGTCCCTTGCTCTCCATGCCACTGAAAATCAAGCAAGCCTGGCTGAAGACGGCTGAAATGCCAGAAACCGGTCCTAGGATGCTTGTTTCCAGTCCAGGGAGGACCTGGCTTGGCAGTTCGGTCTGGACTGTTCCCATGAGGCACAGGGTCAAGACTGATTTGCATATGGCTGGGTTCAAACTGGAACGGCATGGTGAGCAAAAAAACGATGGATTTAGGCCCAGATCTCTGTACTGGGGTGAATGTATGACATTGTTCTACATTCTGTCCATCAATTGTTGTTTTTGCAGCTTTCTGGTAGATAGCCCACATCCCCAAAACTCTAACAAAAGTACACGTTTTTTGTTGTGCAGTTACACTTAATTTCTGTGAGAACTATGGCAATTATGCACTCCTTAAGATAGGTGTATACATTAAAATATGGATACACACAATACTTTTCATCATAAGAGCTCGTTTTCAATATGTGTTTACTTGCATGAATTATTTTGTATATATTTCCCTCTAGACACACCAATTTCACTATCTGTAAATCATAAAGTGAATGCTTCTAGGAGCACACATTGGGAATTACAGTTCCTTCAAAAACGTCTGGTCAAATTAACTATATGCAACTGGATTAATTATGTAACCTTGAATCAATTCAATAAGCTGAGTTCATCCTTGTGTACTAAGAATTACTTGTATCATGTTAGAAATGGTATTATTGTCTGAGGTGGCTGGAATCTTAACCAGTGCTTAACCATTTGGTAGCTTGGCATAAAAGCAGGCTGGCTAAATATAGAGGCACTGTGTAAAGCATGTATGCAACACAGAAACAGTAATAAAGTAAAAACACAACATAACAAAAATTCCAACCCAATTTTGAAAAATACAGTATACTTAAATAAATAAAATTATACCAGAATGACAGACATCAGATCAGTAGAACCAGAGATTTGCAATTTTGAAGTTATAGGTAGATAAAGTGCATGAAAGCATAAAGTGTCAATTGAGGTTATCTGGTCGTGCTAGATCGGGGAAAGTCAAATATTCAGGGCCACCACAATGGAGTTTCAGCCGAATACAGAAAGCAGGTTACTCCTGCGGACAAAGTTCTCTTGTCAAAATCTGGTGCAAAGAGTTCTGTTGACAGTGGAGGAGGAGGCTGCGAGGAGCAGGGAAAGCATCATGGATGACTGTCGCTGTGGCGCAAGGAGCAGGACTGGAGTCACGGATGGTCATTACTGTGGAGCAAACATCCGGTCGGGCATAGCAAACAGTGGTTGCTGGACCTTCGCCGCAGGCTGCCAATGCCGTAGCATGCAGAACAGATCTTGCGTTGCTGGTCATTGCTAGGGTTGCTGTAGCGCAAATAGTCGATTTCTCCAGAGCCCGTTAGAGCAGACAACAGTCTCAGCACAAACTGGCCCATTCGCGAAGAAACCAAAACTTCAGTATTTCACCTATGCTCACAGGGCGTGCGCAAATAATGCTATACAAGGATCCAGGAACCTAGGAGGCACCTCTTATGGTTTGGAAACTGTCTCCAGTGGAGGCCAGCAGGAATCAGGCAGGCCCAAGTGCAGGTCTTGGCAGGTCCTGTGCAGCAGGTCAACTGGACATTTGTAGGGATGCCTCTGGGCTTATTGTGCCCCTAAAGCTTAGACAGGATTTCAGCCAACCTACCATTAGAGTCACTTAGGTTAGTTTAGGATGAAGAGAGACAGTTTCAGTGTTCTTTGTCAGACGGCAAGGCAGTCCTCAAGCAGCAGGGTTATCCTCTGGAAGCAGCAGGGCAGTCTTTTCGGGGACAAGGCAGACTTTCCTCTGTATTGTCTACAGGTCCAGGAGTGTACTGATTAGCAGCTCTAGAGGTCGTATATTTATACCAGCTGCCAGTCTTTGAAGTGAGGGGATCTCCTGTACAAACCCCAAATATGGTTCTGGAAAGTTCTTCCCCTGGCAAGGTCCCAGAAGTCTGGGATGACAAAAGTATATTGCCAGGTTCTTCTGTACTGGAGACAAGCCCTACAGATCCACCCCAAGGCATCCTGCTAGGATGGCCCATCCTTCCCACTTCTAGTTTCCTTTGTGTCACTGTCTGGGAGGAATACACAAACCCCAGCAGCAGAGCTGTTCACACTCATGTGACACAGTATACTAGTAGAAGACGCAAATGGCAGGGTCGGAAAATGCAGTTTAAAAAAGTGAATTTTCAGAATGGTGACTTAAAATCCTACTTTTCCATTGAAGAGGGTTTTAAATTACAAATTATTTGAGTGTAAACAGCAAGTCCCTGTATGCACCCCATCCAAAGTAATCACTCAATAAATGAAATAAGGTAACCTAGTGTTAGTCAGTGAGAGAGCTCTGCCTACACCAGTGAAAAACAACTTTAGGAGTTTTTCACTACCTTGATATGTAAAACTTAAAGCAACATGTCCTACTTTTTAAATACCATAACCTTGCCCTATGCCTCTTTAGGGGCAACCTTAGGGGTGACTTATAAGTATTATAGAGGAAGGTTTAGGCTTGGCAGACCTGATCGACCTCAAGAACTACTGACTCATCTCTCTCCTCCCCTTTGCAGCCAAAGTCACAGAGAAGATCGTCAGCAGCCAGCTCCCTAACTTCATAGAAGCCAACTCAATCCTTGACTCCTCACAATCTGGACTCCACAACAACCACAGCACAGAGATCGCCCTCTTAGCTGCCATGGATGACATCCGCACCCTCCTCGACCAGGGCAACACTGCTGCCCTCATGCTACTTAATCTCTCAGTAGCCTTCGACTCCGTCTCCCACGGCACTCTAACCACCACACTCCATGACGCCGGCATTCACTGAACTGCCCTTGACTGGATCCACTCCTTCCTCACCAGCCAAACACAGGGAATCAGACTCCTGCCCTTCCTCTCCGAATCCACAGAGATTAGCTGCAGACTACCCCAAGGATCCTCAATCAATCCCACGCTCTTCAACATCCACATGGCTCCTCTCGCCACCATCATCAGAAAACACAGACTCAGCATAGTATCTTACGCAGACAGCACCCAGCTCATCCTCTCACTCACCAACAAACCCAACATCACCAGACACAGTTTCCAGGAAGGAACGAAAGACGTCACCGCCTGGATGAGTGACAGCTGCCTAAAGCTCAACTCAGAGAAAACGGAAGTCCTCAGATCTACCCTCTCCTCATGGGACTGCACCTGATGGCCCCCCACTCTCAGCAACCCTCCCACAGACCATGCTCGCAACCTCAACATCATACTCAACTCCTCCCTCACCATGAACTGACAGATCAACTCTGTATCTTCTGAGTGCTTCACCACCCTCCGCATCCTCCACAAAAACTTCAAATGGATCCCCCCGAATCCAGAAAGATCATCACCCACACACTCATAACCAGCAGACAGTTCTTTGGAGACACCCTCTACACCACAATAAACAAATCTCTACTCCTCAAACTCCAGACCATCCAGTATCCTGCAGCTAGACTTGTCCTCTGCATCCCTCAACACCACCACTTCACCCACCACCTGCAAGAACTCCTCTGGCCTTCAAGCTCCTCACTCACACCTACAAATCCTTCCACAACATTGGACCCCAATACCTCAATGAAAGATTCTCCTTCTATGCACCCAGGAGGAACCTCCGCTCTGCCGATCTTGCCCTGGAGGATATCCCACGCATCTACAGAACCAGAGCTAGGGGGCGAGCCTTCTCCTTTACCGCAGCCAAGACCTGGAACAAACTCTCCCTCAGCACCAGATGCAACCCCACCCTGCAAGCTTCCAGGAAGAGCCTCAAGACCTGGCTCTTGGGATGAGATGGAGCTGCCCCAAACACCCCCCTCCAGAGCCTAAGAGACCCTCACAGGTGAGTAGTGCACTTCACACATCCCTGATTAATTGATTGATTGATTGGCAAAAGGTTTATTTTGCCTGTTGGAAATGATATCTAAACCTGCACTACATTCTTCAGTGGGAGTCCTGACACATGTTTGAAAAGGCTAGTTTAATACGCGGCACAATGAGTGCTTCATGTCTACTAGTGGCATTTAACTTACAGGCCCTGTGCACATGTAGTGCCATTTCCCATGGGATTTACAAGTAAATTAAATGTGCCAATCAGGCAGATGCCAACTGTACCATGCTTTATGGAGTTAGCAAAAGCCCTTTACCACTCGTTAGCAGGGGAAAAGTGCAAAGTGCTAATACGAACAGAAAAAGAGGTTCAGCAACAGAAGGCAAATTATGTGGGAGTGATATTGGAAAAACGGCCAGGTCCAACACATCCCTATTTCATAGTCAATCCTAATGAGATAAGGTAAAGGTATAATTACTAGCCAGACAATAGTATTTTGGGGGATGATACACAGGTCAGATTCCGAAGACCAGAATCAAATGCAGTGCTCTATATTGAGAGAAAATCAATTTCACTACTCTTCCATCAAAAACTCGATCAATGTACCAGTGGTGATGGTTTCATGTTGATGTAAGTAGAAATTGAAAAAATAGTAACAAAAACATCCCTATAACTAAAGTACAAGAATCATATCATCTTTGAATAATTAAGTTTGGGGATTAATGTAAATTCATAAGATTCGGTTAACTGAACATGTGAGATGTAGGAGTATTCACTGTATGTAAAAACATATTTTGCACGTGTGACTATCAGCTGTTGATAATGCATGAATACATGAACGCAGAGGAGTCATCTATATCTGAAATATTGAAGCAATATTGGTAGACCTTCCACATTCATAATATTAACTCTGGTATGGTGTGGGGACGTGGTGGTTCCAAACAAGGTCTCAGTGGACTATTTTTTGGGGTGCAATGTTAATACAAACACCCACAACACACATCTTTGACATATATCAAAGATATTATCAATCGTATGCTTCTCATACTCCTATTCTTATTTGTCAAACTCTAGATTCATAAAAAAGTTATACCAATGTATGTTCCATGAATAAAAAGGAAAACAAACTCATTTTTAGAAGCGGATACCAGTCTTACTTCTATGTTGATTCCATCACCCACTAAGACTCTTACTCCCACTCCTTTCTTTCTGGCTATACCCTTGTAGAGGCTTTGCAGGAAGAAGTGCTATCTATGGAGTCACTCAGGGATTGTCTAGGTATTGGGAACCTCGCAGAGCAGGATAGGTTGTCCTCCTTTCCCATGAACTGAAGGAGCCCGCCATTGCTTATATCGCCTCTTCAGTGTCATTGTGATTAAAGGTTTGCCCCTTCTTTGAAGCCACATCTTGGAAGTCCCTTGTTTTCAAATTTGAAAACTTTATGGCACAGAGGCAATACTCCCATGCCATGTTGCAAGGAATCGTAATCACATGGCCATACAATGAGCAAGATTACATTCAGTGTGGCTTCAATGATAGAGTGTTTGACAGTAGATTACCAACTGAATTGAAGTCAAGAATTGCATACCTTCGTTATCCTGTGCTGTATGTCCAATTGTAGGCCTGACATTTATAATCCTAGTGTAGAAATACATTTCTGTATTTCCGAGAAAATACATTTCAATTTCTTACAAGCATGTTTTGTTACTGTATTTGTTATAGAGTATTTTCTTGCTCTGCAAGCTCATGTGGGCAGTGTGGCTTGTGCTATTCATTCCTCTATGTATTCTTGTATATTTTCTCTGTGATATTCCTTTCTTGAACTGGTGCGTTATCTCAATTGGTCGCTTGCTTGCTTGATGTGCTCGATCTGCCGGCTCCTACGTTCCTAACTTGAATTTGTGCAAGAGGCCTGTTAACTGATGTTGTTTTAATATTTGTATCGATACTACACTTTCATGCAAGAATGATCTTGTTCATTTTTCCTTTCTTTAATGATGCCTATAGTTTTTTGTATTGTTGTAAACGTCAATGTCAGAGCAGCCTCTAGTGTGATGATTTTTCTGGACTGCTGTGAAAAGAAGTTGTGTTAGAAATGTGTCTAGTAATAAATAATGTTGGGGGCTATCTGGAATTTTTGTGGGATGTATCAAATATGTTATAACTTAGTTCTATAATGGAGATTTCGAATTTCAAAAACAGACAGTGAAGGATGTAGTTCACTTTATTTTCTAACATATTTACAAATAAGACATGTCTGCCAGTATGTTTTCTCTTAAGAGTGAAGCAACAACATGTTTTGAAAAATACAGATGTCGCCATAGTAACCACCTCAATGCAGGTGAATATGGATAAAATCTTCAGTTCAGATTTTTTCATCTGCGAACCATTGGTTTCAAGTGTGTTGGTCAATCTAGTCCAATGGAAACCGTAAAAAAGACTACAACACCCAGAATACATTAGGCTATCACACAAAGTCTAGGACGGAATAGTCTCCGTAATGCCCTAAAGGAAAGCGGTCACTATAGATATTACTCCACCACATTACCAGGCTATGGTGCCTAAATTATGGTAATATCAATTCATGACAACGATGAGTTCTCAACTATAAACACTGCATAACATACGCTTTTAGCTGTTTGCCTCATAGATCAAAATTCATGCATGGTTAAAGATTTAGAGCATGTCTTTATATTATCCATTCGCATTCTTACTGACTTTATTTAGAAATCGAACAGGGCTGCCTAGCATGTCATTTCTAGTGTGTAGAACAGTGTTCCTCAATACATTATGCTGCACTATCAGGAGCAAACATGATTTTCCTCCGGCCCTTATATTGATTTGTATTGGTATAAAAATGCAGTTTGTTTATCATAATTAATATACAAAATGTTAACTAGTGGGTGAAAGTTAAGAGGGCAACCTGACTTGTTGTTTAAATGCTTAGGTATGTCCTTAAAAAACAGAGAAATAAACTCTCAATAGTGTGTTATTGTTTATTAAAATGTATGCTTCCTGTAACACTGTTATGAAAAATATTTTAAAATATTGGTTCAGTTGATTTAAGAATAAGGGGCATACTTCTGTAGAAGTCACGCAGATCAGCAAATCACCTTGCTGCAATGCATGAGTGTAATAATGCCCAGGTACGTTGTGGGGAGTTAGGCGAGGTGAACGTACCTTTTCCAGTGAGTAAAGGAGTGCGACAGGGCTGTGCCCTGGCCCCAACCCTTTTCACCGTGTGTATTAATGGCCTCGTAAATTATTTAAATGAGTGTGACAATGATGCACCTAAATTAGCAAGCATGAGGGTTCCTGCCCTCATGTTTGTGTATGACACTCTCCTTCTTGCTAAGTCGCCCATGGGGATCCAGAGAGCATTGGACCAGTTTAGCAAACTTTGTAGTGACAGGGGATTGGAAATTAATGTGTCCAAAACCAAGTATATAGGGGCATATCAGCAACACCCGGCGATAATTATCGCTCATCGCTCTTAGCGTGAGGATAATTATCGCCGGGTAACGTGGATTTTTATCGCTGAGATAGCGTGCTATTAGCAACGCTTATCTCCTCAGCGATAAAATTCCTCACGCTAACTGCCTAACGTGAGATTATCGCTGGAAACCCAGCGATAATCTCACGTAGTGTGGCGTTAGCTTGCTGATAGGGACTCACAAACTTAGCCATGATATCCACCTTCCATAGGATATCATGGCTAAGTCAGTCCTGAAGCAGGCGTAAGGAAAGTAGCGATAACAGGGGTTATCGCTACTTTTCCTGCCGCTATGCTTCATAGCGTGGGGCTTGATGATAGGAGAAATGTCGCTTAGCGACATTTCTCCTGTCATGTTAGGTCAGGAACGCCCACTTTGCATCTCTTTAGAGATGCAAAGCTGGGCGTTGGGAATCCCCACGCTAAAGCAAGGTTTCATGCGTTAGCGTGGCCTTGCTAATTAGGCGATAAAATTATCGCCGCTTTTTGGCCGGCGATAATTTTTTATCGCCAGCTTGTAAATATGCCCCATGGTTTTTATCCTTGCCATACCTCCGGATCAAAACCAACGCTGAATGAAACACCACTCAAGCAGGTCCACTTTTGAATACTTGGATGTCATCTTAGACGGAAAGATGGATTGGACTCATCACATCTCCAAGTGAAGGTTAAAATTACAGCAGCAGATTGATGGTCTGATCAAGATTTATTGAAGGCTCCACTACAAGCTGCTTTTCACAGTTTTCCAACTTTACTGATATCAGTCCTTGGGGGTGGTCTTATATAGAGTGGAGCTCTGGGTCACAAATTTTTCAAACTGTTAGATATGGTGGAAAATTGGTTTTTAAAGCAGGTGCTGTCTATTCCGGTCAGCCTCCCCCTGATTTCCCAAAGGTTTGATGCTGGTTTTAGACCAATCTCAGAGCAGGCAGCGCTTAGAACCCTGGTTTTTCGTAGAAGAATTTGGATTACGCCAAAATGTATATATTAGCATAAAGGTTGAGGAAATTCTTAGGTATCTTGCTACTGCAGATCTCCCCTGGATGAAATATGTCAGACAAATGTTTACTGAATTGGGCTTCCTAATCTGTGGAAAGACCCTGTGGGTAGTTGCTGTTTCATTTCAGTAATTGAATTGAAATTATTGTTTATATCTTATTGGCTCAATAAGCTCCTAACTTTATGAACATTTGGTACATTACCAGGTGCATTATTAATGACTAAGGATTTTTATTGTGCAGAGTCTTTTCTGGACCATATTGAACTAAATCTGGCCAGGACACTTTACATCCTTCATAAATATGGTACTTTGCCACTTTGCACATACACCTCAAGATGGGAGAAGTCACCAGACCTCACTGTTATGTGCTTGCATGAAAATCTGTAGCCTGTATGTTGTTTATCTTCCCTGCTTAGGTGGATAATTTCAATTCTCAGATGTCTAGTTGTTAGAAGACACCTAGATGCGTGTCTGCACCCATGGTCTTTGCAGTATCAAGGTTCTTGATGATTATGTGGCTTATAGGGAAGAAAATGGGAGTAGTTGCCATATCTGATTAATTAGGAATTTTTATGGTGTACAATTGATAATGATTGACTGATTTTAAGATTTTAAATCATTTATATTGATCTTAGGGAATGGTGTGATTCTGTAACATTTCGTTTTTGTTTTTATGAATTTATAATTTTAAGAATATGAATGTATTTTATGATTGTATTTGTATGTCTCTTTTATGGTATATTTTTAACAAAATAATCAGTGCTCAACTGAACTGAAAGGGCAGGAATGTACTGTATTAAAACAATGTGGCATATTTCTGCCTTTTTCAAGCACTGTCGCAGAATGTGCTGCCTAGTGCAGGATATTTTTTGACCAGGAAGAGACATCTCCCTGCACAAAAACAATCCCCTGAGGCATTTGCCTCTATCTATATAAGCTGCAGAATGCAGCCCACAAGAAATGGGGAAGAAAACAAGGAGAAATAAAGATATTTCTCCATGTTACACCTTCCCCTGGATGCAACAGTTGGTTTGAGAATGCATCAAAATCCATGTTTTTTTTGTGGGAACACCCATACGCCACCCATGGACCACCTCCCTGGGGCACAGTATTGCAACACAGTGATTTGTGCTGCATAGCTCTGGGTTTAGCAAGCCACTCAGCACCACATAAGGTGGCCTTGTATGGCTTGATAAATTGCATTTTAGGATTGTGTGGCACATGCACCCAGTTGCATGGTGCAATAGCGACGCAACCTGTACATAAACATGGCCCTAAGGGACATATATGTTAATAAATCATGCAGCAAATCACCTTGCTGCGCTGTATGATATGGAAAGGGTAGTAATGTGCCATACGTAACATTGTGAGATGCATTCTTGTCATTTCCCAGCACTGGCGCACAATGTGCTGCCAAGCACCAAAGCAGGCCCTGCTTTGTAGGCAGGGTTGTTTTCGTCCAGGAAGGTGCACCTTCCTACAGAAAAACAATAATCAGATCGATTTTTCTCTTTCTAGGTGTGCTACAGACTGCAGCACACTTAGAAAGAGGAAAACAACAAGGAGAAATGAAGGTATTTTTCCTTGTTGCGCCTCTGGTTTGGAGGCGTACAATGAATGGATGGTTAGATAGCAGTGGATGGATAAATGGCAGAGTGGATGGATGAATGGATGGATGAATAAATAGATGGGTGGTTGCATGGATGAGTTGATGAGTAGATGGAGGTCTTGACAGATTGGAAGAATGAAAGGATGGATGCGTGGATGGAAGAGAGGATGGATGGCAGGGTGAATAGATAGATGGCAGAATGGATTGATGAATGGCAGGGTGGATGCGTGGATGTATATATGGAGTAAATGGATGGATGGATGGTTGGATGGATGGAATGGGGAAAGTCTGAATGATGGATGAAAGAATGAATGGATGGCTAAATGTAAAGGTCAAATAGTGCATATTAGCAAGTACATGGAAGTGTGAGAGAATGAATTGATATATGCATGGATGGAAGAGACACGGAAGCAGTTCGAGAGAGGGTTCAGCTCATTTGCTTTGCTTGCTTGGTGGAATCAGCACTTTAGTTAAAAGCTGGGGCTTTTTTATTTTCTGGCTACTCACTTTCATTAAACTATATGTTTGATAGGTGATATTTTTGAGTTTTCCCCATTAGCTGACCCCTGTTCTGATGTTCAATGGCATGTTACCACACAGCAAATGTAACTTCACCACATGGTGCTTTGTGTAGTGAAATTTTGTCACATGACAGTGCTGCACAATTGGCAGCAAGCAGAGAGTGCAGTTCTTCCACCACTGCTGCCAAAATCAACACTACCTACACCATGATCATGTGCTTGAAGAGGACGCAGCAGGCATCTTGCCCTACCAGACATGGAGACCAAGCAAATATGTGCAGGTCCTGCATTCTATTTTAAATGTCCTTACTGGCAGGAGGAGGGACATTCCAATGCATTTTGTAAGGAGGCATTCAAATTGTTGTTTATTTGTATTTGTGCTATTCCTATTTAAATTAGGCCTGGGTGGTAAATTCCGTTTCGTTCGCGTAATTTGCGGCATTTGGGTCATTTCGCGTTCTGCGGAGAACGCGAAATTGCCCAAAAATCTGCGTTCCGCGACTTCGCGAAATTTTTTGCTTGTTCGCGTTCTCAATATGCGTGTTCGCGAGATATTTCACCCCGAGCACGCAAACAGCGATCGCGAACAGGAAAAAAGTATCGCGAACAAGCAATTCCGCGTGTTCGCGGAATTTCTGCGTGTTCGCGGAGATTTTTTACCGTTTCACGGAGATTTGCGTAACGCGATTACGCAAATTCCGCCCACCCCTAATTTAAATTTAATCCCAGTTATTATAGGTATTGTTGTGAGGATTTTGGGATATGGTGATAGGGAAATAATCTTTGTGGTGTTGGTGAGTGTTAGAACTGGTGGTCTCTAGTTGGCTGAGGTAGGTACCTTAGTTCAAATAGGGATTCTTGCTTCTAGTCAGGGAAAGGAGGGATACACTCTTAGATAACCCCTGCTCACCGTCCGGTACCTTGGCACGAGCAGCCAGGCTTATCTCCAAGACAATGTGTAAAGTATTTTCAACCACACTCACAGTAACACAGTGATAACACCACAAATGGACACCACACTGATTTTATAAAAATAGCGGTATCTTTATCAAAAGAAATATGATGAGACTAAACGATAGAAATCCAACATATGCATATTCCTAATATTTCACTTTGCCGGTAATTAGGCCAACAATCACTTGTAGGTGCTTGTGGTAATAATGAGCAGTTGACGATGATCTAATGCAGTCCTAATGCAATACTATGCAGTTTGTAATGCAGTTCGTAATGTAGAAATAAGACAGTCCTTAATGCAAGTACTAATGCAGTTTGTAACACAGGAATAATGCAGTTCGTAATGCAAGAATAATGTGGTTCTTAATGCAAGAATAAGGCAGTTCTTAGTGCAAGAATAAAGCAGTTTTTAATGCTAAAATAAGGCAGTTCTTAATGCAAGGAATAAGTCTATAAGCCAATCTGCACAGTCAGCTCTGGCACCCTTAGGCCCCAACAACATAGACAACAGTCTTAAACTTAAAGGGGCCGCCCCGGTACTGCTGGGCAGGTACGGGCCGCTCTGGGACTCAGCAGGAGAGAGATCGGAGCACTCCTGTACTCCTCCTGCATGCCTCCCCAGGCCACACATGCTTGCGGCTCCCGACCTGAGTCCAAGCCTTACCTGGGGGTGTGAGGCCTCGCTCTCTTTCTCTCCCCGCTCATCAGACGTCCTGCTGGGTGGTCCCAATGACATTGCAGCTCCGTTGCTAGGCGATGCTGTAGCCGGACGGGTTACCGCGCTGCCTTCTCCTTCGTTGACGATCTTAGGCAGATTCCTCTTGGCGCACAATGGTCACGATACCTTTCACGTTGCAGCTTCCTTAGCTTCAAGAAATCCTTCAACACGTTGAGGCTCAGGCCGGCAGCTGCGATCCTTACTCACAGCCTCAGTTACAATGACGGCTCGGGCCACAAATAGCTATGAAGCTGCGTGGATGATGTTTCACGCAGCGGGGTCAATGCGGTCATGGGGCACCTTGTAAACAGCACTACAGACCACACAGCAGTCTCAGGCGTGCAAAAGCACACGCACCATGCGTCGCAGAGACACGGTTGGAAACTTTGATGTTCCTGAGGTTCCACAACAGGAGACCAGCTCTCCTGGGGCACTTGAAGACAAGTTTCTTCAGGACACAGCACACAGAAAAGTCCTTTCAAGCAGGGGGACACAGCACACAGCAAAGTCCCTTGTCCTCTCCTTAGTCAAATCAGCAAACTGCAGGCCAACCCCAGAACACACAGCAAGGACAGTCCTTCTCTTCAGTCTCTTCAGCTGTACTTCTTTCGCAGAGGTTCCTCTTGATCACAAAGTCATTTCAATCCTTTTTCAGTCTTGAGTTCAGTCTTGAGTTCAGGGGTTTCAGCTCTCACATTTATACCCCTAAGTGTCTTTGAAGTCTTTGTGTTCAGGGGCACTGAGCCCAGTCCAAAACAGTTCTGGGTGTCTTCCTGCCAGTGCACACCTTCTTCCTTTGATAGTGAGGGTCTGGGCCTCAGACACTCCACAGGAGGTGGAGCCATCCTTTTGTAGCAGCAGCACAGCCCTCTTCACATCCAGGGCGCTACTCCTCCCACCACACCAAATGCAGGCCAGCCTGTTGCTGTCTCCCCTACTCCTCCCTGGTGTCAGGACACCTCCCAGACCCTGTCACATCCAAACCCAGACAGGCAATACAGAACCAGGCAGAGGCACGCAGGATGATTAGGACAAGAAACCAGCCACTTCTAAAACCGTGGTTTCTAAACACACAATTTAAAAACCATCTTCACAAAAAGATGTGCTATTAAATTCTGAGTTCAGGCACACTAAACTCCATCTCTCCATCTATGCCAATTGGAAGATATGCTGGAAACATGTTACACAGCAATCCCCATTCTGTCCTATGGGCAAGTTGGCCTTGCAACAGTGAAAACGAAATTGGCAGTATTTCACTGTCAGGACATGGTGCACACTACAGTACATGTCCTACCTTTCACATACACTTCACCCTGCCCAGGGGGGTACCTTGGGCCTACTGTAGGGGTGTCTGATATGTATAAAAAAGGGAAGGGTAAGGCCTGGCAAGTGGGTGCACAAGGCAGTTAACATACTGGGCGCAGGCACTGCAGTGGCGTGCCTGAGATCTCTTTTTAGGGCTACTTATGTTGGTGGCAAAATTAGTTCTGCAGGCCCATTAGTAGCATTTGCATTACCAGCCCTGCACACATAGTGCACTTTACTAAGGACTTTACTAATAAGACAAACATACCAATTATGGACAACCAATTACCATAACACTTTATACAGGGAGCACTTGCACTTTGACACTGATCAGCAGTGGCAAAGTGCCCCAAGCATCTAAGCCAGCAAAATGAAATCCATCACAGCATCAAAAATAGAGGAGGTAGAGGCAAAATGTCTGGGGTAACCATGCCAAGAAATGCCAGGTCTAACAGTGAGCATTTGAAGGGTAGGGAGATTTATAATTCTTTGATATATCGTGAGGGGATTTTGAATTTGTTTAAATTAACAATATAATCTTTTCTTATCTTTGTCTTTGTTACTATTTACATCTGGCACTGTGGAAATGTTCTAATGAATGTGAATGGAACTGATGTTGACCCTACATCCACAAAATGACACGAAGTGGAAATCTTTTCTTCAACTCTCCACTCAATGGAGGTAGATCTTTCTTGCCTGCCTCAATATAGACTTTAAAATAATTGTTATGCAATCTTTTCAAGCAACTGTTTCCTGCTCTATCATTTACATCTGCATCCTGGTTGACCATTTTGCTAAATTATGTGGTTGCAGCCATATTGAAATACTGAAGAGGCAGCATTGTATCAAAAACCACTGACAAACACAGAGAAAGAATCAAGTTATGGATATCAAGCCATAAGAATATTAATTGCTGAGGGGGTTGTCACCTACTATAGAAGGCTGTGCTAATCATAGATTTAAAAATCTTATTGTGGCCATTGAATATTTGGTAGATGAGGTAAATCTTTCCCCCATATTATTCCAATAATCTATGCACATTTCTTTGTTGAAAGCTTAATTTAGATAACAATACTTATACAATAGCAACATTTACTTTATACCTACACTACATTTCATATGAGATACCATCATCAATGATAGCTGGCAATGATGATAGAAACTGGATGTGATTTCGTAGACATGTATAGTGGTGGACGCCAAGAACCCACTACATATATACAAATAACTTAAACCTATCATTGTCGTCCAATATTATAGTGTCATAGAAAAATAGAAAAAGTGTACAAATGATTAAGATAACAAACAATTCTGTATTGCATCTATTTCCATTTCATGTCACAATGGGAAATTGTTGTTGGAACTGACCCTTTCTACAGGGTCATCCCCAAACGTTTTGCTTTCACCCTAATGTATTCTGAACAATTTGTTGTGTTGGTTTTCAGGAATGTGTGCGCTTAACACAGTGCTTGTGCTCCATCTTTTGAACATGGTGGAAATGTCTTACACCCGATCGGCAAATTGAATGCACTTATAAGTCCCTAGTTAAGTGGTACTGCATGTATCCAGGGACTGTAAATTAAATGCTACTAGTGGGCCTGCAACACTCATTGTGCCTCCCACTTAAGATGCCTTTTAAAAATGGCTCAGACCTGCCATTGCAGCCTGTGTGTGCAGTTTCAAAGTGACATTTCTACCCAGCATAATAACTATCCTGCCAGGCCGAAATCATCTTTTTTAGTACAACTAAGTCTCCCCTAGGGTATGCCATACACAGCCCAAATGGCAGGGTACAGAGTTTTCAAAAGGTTGGGGATGTACTTTTACATTTTACATGTCCTGGTAGTGAAAACACTCTGCAATGCATTGCTCACTGCTGCAAGGCTTTTCTGGTCCATAGGATAACATTAGGTTAGCTTATTACATTTATTAAATGATAACTTTGAATTGGGATAGATAGGAATGTCACGTTTAGTGTCCAAATAATTGTAGTTTGAAGCCCTCTTTAATGGTAAAGTCAGATTTTAAGTCAAAAATCTGAACATGCCACTTTTACACGGCCAGAATTTTCTTTGTCCTATTTGGTGCCTGCAGGGTATATCCTGGGTTACATGACTAGATGTAGCTGTCAGTTGGTTTTTATGCATTGCTTCCAGACAATGAGACAAACTGCAATAGGTTTGGCAGGAGAGACCATCTATGACTTGTAGAGGCGGGAGCTGTCACCTTCCATACTTGCACATCACAAAGGCTCTGCCTAAGCACACTCACAAAGGGTTTGACACTAGTCGTTTGTGACCCAAGACAAGTTGGGGCCAGGCCAGGGCAAGCAAGAAGTTCCAAACACCTCTCGGGGTGGAAACCTCCAGAAACATCTTTCTAAGTGGGCACCAGGTATAAATAGTGATCCCTTAGAATCAAATCTTCAGTACACCTCAGGACCTGTGGAAGAATCTGAAGGACTGCTGTGCTACTATGCCTTTGTATTGCAAGTCCATCTTCAAAGACATCCTCAACAACACCGCGGGACTTCGCATCTCAAGCCCTGCAACTTCTTCGGAACCAGCCGGAAAGCTACCCATCTTCAACATAGGACTTTACATTGCATTCTATTCAGTGACAGCATCCTCGGCGATGACACAGGTCCTTGCATCACAGCCTCACAGATCCTAGAAACTGCCAGTCTGCGACATATCCTCGATGTAGGATCACACAATACTCCACAACCAAGAATTCAGGTACTCATTTTCTGCAGGCATATCTTGGCCCCTATATACGGCTTGTGCTCCATCACAGGCGGCCTGAACCAGTTCAGCACAACCAGAACACAACTGTTAGTGCTTTGTGCTTCTAGGCACTGTTTTCACTTAAATCTTTAAAATCGCATATCTACATTTCTACCAATTGGATTTTTGTTATTTTAATCTCAAGTAATTAATTAAGTCCTACTCTATTTTGCTAAATTGGTATGGGATTTTATTTGTGTTGTGTTTTCACTTTATTACTGTTTGGAGAGCTGCATAAATAGTTTACACATTGCCTCTAAGTCAAGCCTGACTGCTTTTTTGCCAAGCTACCAGAGAGTTAAGTACAGTTTAATTTGGGGGTTACTTGTGTTTCACCATGACAGAGATCGTGATTGTTGCTTGAGTAGGGGTGAACCTCCCACCTTCAACCAGTAACACAATTTTCTACAATGTTAATTACCTAAATGTAAAGGTAAGGTCGGGAAACAGTCATAGAGTTTTGATGTGATGTAGCCAGACACTTTAGCGGAGTCTTAAAGATACAGAAATATATGGCAAGTGATAGCTAAAGGATAATTAAGAAAGCCATTATATTTGGTTAAATCACAGCGCCATGGTTATTTGGTAAAATATGCCACAACTATGTTCATCATCTGTGTTAGACGATGCAATGATGTACCTGTGATGACATTAGAGTTTGATTGTGATAACATAATTGACTGTGAGGAACATTCTTTATTTTGTGATATAAAGCATTGATTTACCTTTACTAATATAAATGAATCTTCCAGTCTGAATGGAGATTTCAAAGGAAAACGTTCTGACAGGACCTCTCTCCTACTGTGCCTTCCATGAGTATTTGTTTCAGCTGTTGGCCATTTATCAAGGTTGCCCTAAGGCGTAGTGGCATTGCTGTCAGGGAAAACTTCAAATTGGATCACATCTCTGACGCTATGCTGTGAAGTGTGCAACAGACAACAATCTTGACACACATGATCCTCAGCCGATATAGGGGCCTCTACCATCAACATGTGTAGGATTTAAAATAGTGAGTTAAGAATTCCAAAACAATGCTCACTGCTTATTAGAATTTTCCTGTGAGCTTCTTATGCTGTTTTTGAGTGCAATTTGTATGCCCTCTTGTTGCATTTCCTTAAGAATATTTAAGATACCAAATGCAAATACCATGCTGGCATTCAATTGAGAAGTTCTACCTACTCATAGTATTCAAACAGGATTTGACACATTGGTCATATTCGGTCCCGTATAACTTTTGCTCATTCACATGTTGTAAAAAGGACCACTCTCACATGTTAAGCTTTTATACAAGTTTATTTAGGAAGTATACACATAAAAACCCCATCCATCAGGAGTTCCTTCGCCAGATGAAGCCACTGATTGCATCCCCTAACATTAATTCAAATGACAACATTTTGACACCTTGGAGACAGCACTTCATGTCTTCTGGAAATATATTAAATCAAGCTCAGAATACTATATTACATTAAGCACAGAATACTACACACCTCCTCCTCAATACATTTAACAACACCAATCTTCTCTGCATTGATTTACCTAATAACAACCACAAATGACTGAAGGAAAACACCCTACAGAATGCAAATGTAAAATTTCTGCCAACTTGCTTGCTCTCGCCATCCTGCTTGTCCATGGTTTCTCATAAGAGGGAGCTTTGCTGGTGCAAATACTTTTGTTTTTCAGGACATCCTTGGTGAAACCATCCTTTTCTGACCCACATTTACAAACAGCAACCTTTCCCAGATTCTAAATGTAGTGGTCCTCTATCTTGACCACATTTTTAAACAGCTTATTAACCTTTACAGACTGGCTAAATGTGTCCACCAACCTCCCTTTTCTCTGGTTCTTATTCTTTTCCCAATCTCCAACACACACCCTGGTATCCTTAACAGCCACGCTCTTGTCAAAATACATCTTCTTTTTTCAAATGTTCTCGTTCGCTCCTTCCATCCAATTGGTATTTCCTCCAGTCACCTCCTGCACACAATGCATGCTCATTACATTCACCTACAATGGACTTATTTGACATTTAGCAGTTATTTTACTTAATAACTCAAAAAGCGTAACTACAGTTGAGGAATACATTCTGTAAGCCCACACCTTTTTTTTGTTTATCCATCCAATTCAAGTGATTAACCAAAGAATGCTGAATGCTATCAATGAGAACTTTGTTGAAGCACTCAATCATGCAATTGGCCATTGGGTGATATAAAGCCGTCTTATGCTCCTTTATTCCAAACTCTTATTCATGACATTAGAAGTGAATTTACATCATTGTCTGTCAACAATGTAGAAGGATACCCCTCTCTTCCAAATAGATCTTTTAAAAATCCGAACACATTGCGCATCTCCACTGAGTTTACCATCTCACCTCGGGCCAACAGGAGAAGATGTCAACACACTCTATGATGTATCTGTCTGTAATAGAAATTCTAGTTGGCCCAACTATATCCAGTGTGACATCCACCTATGGTCCACAAGCCAATTCCCTGATGACCATGGGTTGAGTGAGTCCTATATTGTAAGATCTTATCGCTTTTCCTAGACTCAATGCACACCCTTACCACTCTTTTTATCAAAGGATTTCAGGCCACTAGTAACTCTCTCTGACCCTTTCCTTTGTCTTTCATAGGCCTGCGATGACTCTCATTAGCACATTTAATTAGCTTCAACCTCACAATAATGGATGCCAATAATCTATTTCCCCTCATGATTAGACCATCTTCCAAGGAAAGTTCATCTCTCACATGCAAGTACCCTCTCACATCATCATTGCATTTGTCCTTTGCCATCCATCCCACCATTATTACATCAAGCACAGAAAACTATAGTACATCAAGCACAGAATACCACATGTGTCCAATTGTTCATCAGTGAGTTTGATTCCAAATGCCTTGTTACCATTGTCTGAAAAAATCAGCGTTCAGAGTGCATGGTTTCTTCAAACATTTTAATATAAATGCTTTTTTTAATGGGATATTTAACTTTAGTGAAAATGTAATTAGACCTCCGAGGGCATTTCATTCTTACACCACAAATGATATGCCCCAACCAGAATAAAATGTCACATTCTAATTTGACTTATGTCTGTCATAATAAAAGACATGATCTACAACTCACACCTGAGACCTCTTTAGAACAGCTTAGGTCTTAATGTGAGTCCCCTCACAAGTTACCCTTAATTGTATCAGTACTTTCTTTAGACAGTTCTAGTTCACACATGATTGTTGTTTTTTGGCAAACACATTAACACATAGTTGAAGAATGTGAAGGCAAATCTTTGGTCCAAAGAATCTAACATAGGTGCTGCTAAAGTATAAAGGTAGAATAATAATATTTAGTGTGAGTACATACATTTCTCTGTTTGTGGCACTCTTGCACATTATACATGAATAGCTAGCACTTGAATAGCAGCCCATTATTAGCATACCGTGGTATATAGATTTGTCATGCTAGTATGTTGAAAAATAATCAATTAATAGATAACCATGGAAGAAGTTATTAAAGTGATATGTTATGTGCTCATCCTGTTACGTTGGCTGATAGAGTATTCACAAAACTTGCAGGAAAGGAAGCTGATACGACCTTGGGGCATAAAATAGTTTTGAGAGTAAATGAAAATTGTAATGCCTCAATATGTGTGCAGGGCTGTGCTGCAGATGGCCCTCATTCTGCCAGATTTTTCTCCTCACCTTCTTTCTTAAACCCATATTTGTACAAACTAATGTGGCTTCCCATGCTTACAGAGAACTATGCCAGAATATGGTGTGTTGTAGCCATAGAGACTGAGGGGCTCTCAGTGTGTAGGCAGACTCCAATAAAAATTCATAGAAGTCTGAAGCTCTATGTAAGAAAGGGCATAATTTTGTCTTGCTTTCTCCCTTCCACACTTTTTTTCAGTTTGGTTCTCATGCACCTACGGCTCTATGCATACATATGACATTGCTAAACAACTTACCATTCCAGTAAGACCATTATAGATGGTGCATGTAATGCACCAGTGCCAAGGGTATTGAATAGCTTATGTGGATAGCAGTGTGTATTTACAAAGTAAGCACAACAGAATGATAGACGGAGTGCTGAAACTTTTCAACCACTCATCCCCAGTCACAGACCTGGGTTTAATCCATCATGCTTTTCTCACTATGCCACCCTGGAACCAGCCCCAGGAAGCTAGTTTCTAGTCCAGGGAAGACCTAGGTTGGCAGTTCCGGCTGAAATGTTCCCTTGAGAAAGAGGGTCATGACTGATTTGCATATAGCCGGGTCTGGACTGAGTGGCGAAGTGAGCTAAAAAACAATGATGGAATCAACCAAGATCTATTAGTGACTGGGGGTGAGTGTCTGAAAGGTTTCAGTGTTCTGTCCATCATCTGCTTGTGTTTGCTTTGTTCACCCTAAGTTAGCAGGGTATACCCAGACGTGGGTCCCTTGCTCACTTTACCACTGGATTCAAGCTAGCATGGCTGATGAGGGGTGTTACCCCAAAACCAGTCCCAGGATGCTTGTTTCCGGTCCAGGGAAGACCTGGTTTGGCAGTTCAAGCTAGACTGTTCCCATGAGGAACAGGGGCAAGACTGATTTGCATATGGCTTGGTCTAAACTGATGTGGTGACGTGAGCTACAGAATGATGATGGATTCAAACGTAGATCTAATAGTGACTGGGGGTGAGCGTCTGAAAAGTTTTAGCAGTCTGTCCATCATCTCCTTGTGTTTGCTTTGTTTGCCCTAAGTTGCCAGGGTATGCCCAGATGTGGGCCCCTTGCTCACTTTCCCAGTGCATTCAAGCTAGCCTTGCTGATGAGGGGTGTTACCCCAAAACCAGTCCCAGGATGCTTGTTCCTAGTACAGGGAAGCCCTGGCCTGGCAGTCTGGGTCAGACTGTTCCATGAGGAACAGGGTCAAGACTGATTTGCATATGACTGGGGTGGCAAAGTGAGCTAAAGAACGATAATGAATTCAACACAGATCTAATAGTGACTGGGGGTGAGCATCTGAAAAGTTTTAGCGCTCTGTCCATCATCTCCTTGTGTTTGCTTTGTTTCCCCTAAGTTGCCAGAGTATGCCCAGATGTGGGCCCCTTGCTCACTTTCCCACTGCATTTAAGCTAGCCTTGCTGATGAGGGGTGTTACCCCAAAACCAGTCCCAGGATGCTTGTTCCTAGTACAGGAAAGCCCTGGCCTGGCAGTCTGGGTCAGACTGTTCCATGAGGAACAGGGTCAAGACTGATTTGCATATGACTGGGGTGGCAAAGTGAGCTAAAGAACGATAATGAATTCAACACAGATCTAATAGTGACTGGGGGTGAGTGTCTGAAAAGTTTCAGCGCTCCGTCCATCATCTTGGGTTTGCTTTGTATTTACAAAGCATCAGTTTAAAAGTAGTGCATTATCACAAGGCATGATGGATGTAGAAAATCCTAATCCTGCTTATATGCATTAGCTAAATTGCCCTTAAGGTTTGCCTAGTAAGCCCACAGTGCTGGATTCTTCATATGTAAAAGTGGGGCATGCTAAATATTGGAAAAATAGGCCCCCGCAGTGTACAGGTCTAAAAAGCTGTCTTTCCCTTCTGTAAGCTAAGGGTACAATTTTCAGCAACAGGCCTAGTTGAGAAATCAATCCGTTTTTATCATCTTGGCTGGGTCAAATCTAATTAAGCAGTGAAAGTATATCTTTGAAAACAGTAGTGAAAAAGTCATTTTATTAAAGCTTACTTTGTGCTGGCTGACAGCAAAATAGTTTAAGACTGTTTTGCCTCACAGTCATGCGCCAAGACAAAATGGACACCCTTGGTTGATTGTTAATGACAGTCCAGCTAGAACACAATCACTTGGCCTTTTG
The DNA here is from genome assembly GCF_964204655.1 of Triturus cristatus. NCBI lineage: Eukaryota > Metazoa > Chordata > Amphibia > Caudata > Salamandridae > Triturus > Triturus cristatus. The sequence goes on from NC_140584.1 coordinate 226,173,172, forward strand.
GCAAAGGACGATTGGAGTGGTGTTAAGTGTGGCCACTTTGCAGGGATGAGCAAGCCACTTGGAAGGGGGATAGAAACATCACAAAAGACAACTTTCACAGCTTTTCCTTTGATCCCAAATATGGCTGCCAGGAGCCGCAACCAATGATTTTCAGAGCCATCCTAGACTTCCTGTCTAAGTTCACAGAATATTTGGAAATCAGTTCTAACACTGAGAAAGACCTCATCTCCATAGGGAAGCTACTAGACACAGGGCTAAACTCTTGCAGCTGGAATAAGGCTAAGGCTACTTTGTTTAAAGGATTATAGGATCTTTTTAGTAACTGAAAAATAGAGTGCGGAATAGGAGGTAGAAATGTTGCTAGAAGTAGCCAATATTGGGTTGAGGGAGTTCCCCAATCACTGGCTAGTGCACAGGATAAAATTAGTACCACACCCTTTCCTGTTCCAAAGAAGATTCTTGGATCTAGGTAGACACCTGCTGAAGGAGAAATAAGCTCTCCCCGGCTGTTGGAAGAAATAAAACCTAAGGAATCATGAATACTGCTTTCAACCAGGGATAACAACTGTTCTCAAATGGGTATGTGGTGGGCCTCTTGTAAAAGGACTCTAAAATTCAGAAGAAACAGAAGAACCCCATACTCCAAAAAGGACAGCTAACCACTGTGGATGGGACCCTACAGAAGTGCTTGTTGTAGTGAAACCTGCTGCCAAGAAGCCTGCCCTGAGGATCTGATGGCAGCTTGAGTGACTCCAGAGGAATAGGGCGGGGTTTTGAGGCTCCATCCAGGAAGTTGCACTGTTGGTTGGCAAGAAAATCAGTTTGAGTTGTGTAAAATAAGCTTCAACTAAATCTCAAGTCGAAGGTACCTGGCCTTGTTGAGTCCTGTCTGGCTAGATCTTCTAGCCTTCCTCTACTGGTGAACTCCAAGAAAAAAATTGTAACAAAGTTTGAAGCTAAAATCCTAGACTGTGTCATGGAGAAGCAATAAATAATCGCTGTGATCCATCCTTCTGTTTGATTTCAGAATCCTGATCTGTCCTGTTCCGACTTTTTGTTGCAAAAACGAAAGGTTCAGAAGGAGCTCAAAGATGAAGTATCTAACTTGGATTGATCCTCACTAACTTCAGCTTCAAGCTTCAAGTCTTGCCCCACTAGTTGACTTAGAGCTCCCGAAAATAAATTAAGTCCTGGATAAAATATTTGATTGACTTAACCAACCTCTGTGACATCATGATTAGACTGTGTCATAACCCCCGCATGTGCCCTCTGTGTAGTGGGCAGGTCTCATGTTGCTTTCACCCTATGGCACTTTATGGCATGCAATGATATCATAACTGAAGTTCCCCCAACACCCTCATTATTGATGTTTCCCCAGCACCCTCATAATCGATGTTCCCCCAGCACTCTCATAACTGATGTTCCCCCAGCACCCATAATTCCATTGCGCTTGAGCCCCTGCAAGCATCCCCCAAATCCTGGGAACCAATGGATTAACTGCTTTTGCTATCACTAGGGCCTTATTCTGGTTTTCCATTGAATCCTTTCAAGATTCCCCCAGAAACCCAGGAGGCAATGGCAAACCTTGCTCTCGCTGTTACTGTTACCTTCTGTTGTTTTCCATGCATGTTCCAGTGAAAACAATACATTTATTTCCTAGAATTTGGTTCAGATCAACAAACTGCACCTGCCCATTCTGTAAGGTCAAAGAGAGTGTACTAACATGTTTTCTCCAATGTTTGAGACCCTTCCAGATGGTCATGTGCCTCCCGTGCCATACGTGATCTAGCTACATCCATTAAGACTTCAGGAGGGTATATAAACCCTGCTGAAACCCAAATCGTGGCTTGGCCTTGCTCCCTGTTGAACAATCTTCACCCTTCCCACTCACCTTAAGAACACCAGTGGAACCAAGAAGCACTCCAGTCTTCTTCAACTCCATCTGAACCAGTGAACCCTGTGGCATCAGCTCCCTTGACATCTTCCTCCTCACTCCCTCCTGCACAGTTACTCTGGACCACTGCAAATCCCTGAACCTTGGCACTAGAAATGTATCACACAGGTATTAAAGGCTTAAGCTCCATGTTTCTCTGATGAGCAGTAGTGCCAACAAAAAGCACTTTAGAGTCTTTGATAAATATATAAACCTTCTACCAAAATCTGTGTTCCAAGTTTAATCCATGGGAGTGACCTAAACTCCAATCAGTGATTTTGATGTTTCTACTCTCATGTCATGCTGCTGTTGAAACCTGTAAGGGCATTTCAATTAAGTCAAAGTATGATCACTGTATTCAGAGACCTGTTATTGTATGGCTAGTATCTGCCTCATCTTGTTATTTCCAGTGTATTGTGTCATCGCAAAAACAGAGGTGCTGGTCCCAGGCACATCTACCTTGCAAACGTAGAAGGTCTCAGAAATAACAGATCCTGTTCCGCAGTGTTGCACAGTCACAGAGCTGATCCAATACTGCAAATCTCTCTTATCCTATTTTATCCCAATGCCCCTTCCCCGTGGGGAACAGTGTGTGTTCTAAGGTTTTGAATCATAGACATTTGCTGTCCTCAGGAGGGATAGGCAGTCCCATCTTCCGGGACAACACTGGAGCCAATGCTGGCTCCAGTGTTGTCCCGGAAGATGGGACCAGTTGAATGCATGACATATGGCAAAAACACAGAGGTTCATATCTCTAGTTCTCCTTTCCACTTTAGACTGCTGTAAACTATTTGTTGCTCGAATATGAATTTACCTTAAAAAAAAAAGAAGACAAGGGGTGTTTGGAAAAAAGTGGAATAGTTAGCATAATTAAACACTTCGGCCAGGAGCACAGTTACAGAAGCAGGTCTGTGGACTGTCTCAAAGTAAAATCAATCTGAACAGGGTATCATAAGGTACTCATTCCATCTTTTTTTGGTAAAAGAATGCAGGTTTTGTCAGTGGAGTCATAAATAAGGCCCATGCAAACAAATGCAGGTGGGTCTCGACCTTGCGTGAACACAATAGGAGCCAGTGAATAATGTGTTCAGATGTCCAACATGAGGGGCACGTGATGACTGCATGTACTGCGTGTGTTCTGTCCTGATTTGCTGTGTGTTCCTAACTTCATGTGGCATTTGACTTTTCGGTGGTTTGGGAATGTGCGCACCTCTCTGCCCATGTGTGCTTTACTAGGGCCACTCTCCCTGGACCATTGTGCTGTCGCTGAGCTTATCTGGGGGATTGACCAGAGTTTCCTGTTCACACGTTTGCCTGCCGGCTACATGCCACTCCACTCCATCTGTGACCTGTCAATCCGTAACCTCAGGCCTAGGCCGCAGAGCATGTCTGAACACGTATTTCTGAGCCAGGGTTGATAGAGAGTTCTTGACGGGCGGATTTGATAATAGTGATGCAATTTCATTCTTGTTTGTGAATCTATCATTATAAACATTGGAATTGGTTTTATCAATATTAGCACATTTTCCCTGATTTTTCTAAATTAGTTTGGTAATTTTTGTTCAATGTCACCCATTGCTTTTTGACTCTGCCCAAGATTTACAAAGATGTGTAGACCTGAGGCTGCGCCAAAGACTAACGCCATTCAAAAGGAGCATTTAGAGTAGGGCAACGAGGAGAAATACTTTTAGTTATCCTCGTTTTTTGCTCTTTCTATTTGTGCTGCTTTCTACAGCAGGAAAGGTGTCCTTTCCTGCACATAAACAATAATCCCTGCAGTGCGTTGGCATTTTTTTTTTGCGCTGGCACAGGGTTGAGCACAGGAATGTGCCATATTCATATTGATACGGTGAATCACTGCATTTTTTAAATGACACAGCTCAGGGCAGATTTGGTTGCGGCGCCGCATTGCCCTATTTATTTCATTGTAATCATATCCCTATATTTGTTTGGTACTGCTTTTTCTTCTACACACATTTGTCTGGGGAATTGTCTGTGGCTTGTGCCCTTGTTTCCAGGAATTGAGCAGAGATTATCCTGCAACTGTGTTGTAAAATAACCAGAATAACTTTGTTAAATTGGTAGGGGTCCAGCTTCCTAATTTCTGATATTCACCAAATTAGCTAAAATTATCTGGACCAACTGGTGTTGGAAGCACTAGAAAGGGGCCTGGCAGACAGAAAGTAGTAAGCCATATGGAAACAATTGCACCCTTGGACTAACTGAGATCTAAAACTACAGAGAGTCCAATGCTAAACATAACTGGGTTAATTATTTATAAGGAGCCCTATTTGAAAAAGTAGCAGCAGTTAATGACTGTTAGCCCAAGTCAAAACAAAGGCAAATAGACCATCGCAGACTAATGACTAGCTAAAACAAAACAGACTTAATGAAAACATGCAACATTTGCGGCCTCATCTTCTTTGCATCCCATTGTACACCAAGCAGTAAATGTATAGAATGTATGGGAATAGTTCTGTGCATGAAATACCTACCAAAACATGCTGATACACATATCATAAAGCACATCGTGATCATGCTAAACATAAGCAATAATATTAACGTTGTAAACGGCAGATACAATTAAACGTAACAGGCAAAGCAGACACATCTTTACAGCTATATACCCTTAGCAAATATTTTTCCAAACCAGCCAGGTCTCTCATGACCTTATGCTTAATTGCTGGCTGGAAAGTGTAGAGTGAGATAAATAGAAACTAAGGTTATATTACATCGCCAGGAGTCAAACAGTAAAGTTTCTTCTCCACGTAATACAAGTTCTGAATTTCTAATCCACAACTTAACCCTATCATTAATTAAAAAAAACAATTTCCATGTGGTTCATACTTATATAGTATTAGTACTCCATACAAGTCACTCTCAAAGCATTTGTCATTTGTAGAGTGTCTTTGGAGTAATGAGGGGTGCCGGGGTAGTTAGGTGCTATATTTGTAAAGAGGTACTAGGTATCACAAATGGAAAGGTATGTTTTCTGTTTCTATACATACTGCAGATGATACCAATGTAACATCAGTATAATCAATGGCATATACGACACACATAAAAGTGCATTGGCATAGATGACTTGCTTTACTTCCAGCATTGCATACCCTGGGTTGAAGAGGCTGAGGCGCTCGATGATTAGAATTGCCTCCAATGCATGAGGCAGAAGTGCTGATCATGCACTGCCATATCTGCACATGTCCTATGGAATTAACCTGAAGCCTGTGTATTGCCATCAACTTCATCTGAGCAGGCATGGCATGTGACCTGCATGTGCATGGCTTCACTGCATACCCAATTTGGTAAACAAGGGTATTGATTAGGGGTGGGTGGAGTTCGCAGAGTTCTAGTATGTGGAATTGTGCAGAGTTATCTAAAAAATCTGTGAAATTCCACAGAGTTCAGCGTGGCGCAGAATGTCACACAGGCCTATGAATTACAAATGATAATGCATTGTAACAAGGCTGTGGCAAAAAGAAAAGAATATGAGAGACTTTAGTCTGAGCAGGAAATCTGCAGGTATTTTGTAATGGGAAAATGGAGCTGAGTATCATTGCGCCGCAATCTGCCCCTCCCCGCGCTTTGAAAGTGAAACCCACAACCCCAGTGCATTGGTAAGCTACAATGGGATTTATTTGTGAGGTTAAAAATATGTATTTCATAACTGTTCACTATGCGGTTCTTCTCATTTCCTTATGCCTTCCGTGCCAGAAACACTCTCGGTAGCAGCATACGTGATCATCATCAAATCAGAGAAAAGAAAACCTTGCAGTACTGAAGATCACAAACACTCTCTACATCCACACACTCACTCACTTACCAGCTCCTGGTGGCCTTCTCCAGCGGTCCGAGCAACACATCCAGCCGCAGGAGGCCTCGGTGTTCCCAGGAGGCACACTCTAGTCATTTGCTGGCAGCACCAGCACCAACTCTGCCTCCAGTCTTCGTCCCGAGTGAGTCCCAGCCGCAGGAGGCCTCGGTGTCCCCGGCCGGCATGCTCTAGTCTCTGCCGGCAGCACCAGCACCAACTTCGCCCCTAGTTTCCATCACAAGTGAGTCCCAGCGTTTCCATGAGGACCCTGGGGGGGTGTCCATCACCAGAGGTCTTCCAGCAAGCTGCCGCCCTTGATGTTATCCTTGCCGCAGCTCGGTCTGCATCCTTGCTGTCCTCCCAAGCCTGATCGGTGCACATGTTCCAATTCCAGGTGGCAGTGTTTGCTCCCTGCCTCGCAGCTCTGTCACTACTCACAGGGCAGTCTGGCGAGGAGCCCAGGCTTACACAATATTACAGGCGGCGGCCTTGCTGAGCGCCAGGCTGTGCAGAGAGCCACAGGCCAGAATAAGAGCCCAATACACTAGCCACTCCTGCCCCTAGAGACAGCTTCCTCCACTCCTGTGAACCTGGTAATCAGAACCTGGGCATGTGCTCTGACCCCTAAAAGATGTTGAAATTAGATATACTCCTAATTGGCATATATAATTTACCTATATTTCATAGTATATGGTGCAAAGTGTACCCATGGCCTGTAATTTGAATGTCACTGGTGGACTGCAGCACATATTTTGTCCCCATTAGAGTGACAGTGCAAAACATGACCTCGGTCCTATAACTGTAGCCTGTCTGTGTAGTTTCAAAACTGCAATTTTGACCTGTCAAAATAACCTCTTTGTAGAGACCTAAGCCCCCCTTTTAAATATTATGTCACCCCTAAGTAGGCTTTAACTCATCAGAAATCAGGGAGCATACTATTTAAATGTGGGACATTTAAAACATTAATGTTAAACACTTAGTTACAGTTACACAGCTGTAAAAGGTTTTTCCCCTTGAGAATGGTTAGTTCTTTTAAAGGAGAACACTGGGATAAGATATTAAAATCAATAATGTTATCTATGCCTAGGAACAAGCTACAAAGTTTATGATTGGACTTTTTAAAATAATTATTTCAAGACCAATTCACTGGTAACATAGGAATTGTATTAAGTACTTTAGAAAAAGTACTTTACTCTCCCTAAAGCCTATAAATGGCCATTTGCATGAATTTACAACTGCCACCCAGAAACTGAATAGCCCCTTTAATGTGGAGTGAACTTGTTCCCAAAGGGTATTCAGTCTAAATATATTTTAAAAAATATATCAAGGAACAGAAATACAGAGTTTCAAATATCGGGTACGAAAATATAATTGACAGGAATATCGATTTTAGGGTAAGAAATATCAATGTTAAAAATAACTAGGATGTTAATCTCGATGATAACAATTGTATGTTGTAATATCATTTACAAAAATATAATACTGTTTTTTTAATAATTTTTATGTATTTTAGTATATATATTAATTGTATATGTTATCCATTTTTTGTATAATTATTAACATTTTTTAGCATAGTTTGTTAATGTTTTGTTCTTTTTAAATTTAATTTAATAGTATTTTTTTGTGCCGCAGTAACATAACATAACATGTGTATTTGTAAAGCACACGTTCACCCGGGGGTATATTGGCGATGAATAATAGATGTTCATTGTTACCCAACTCAATGGTACTCATTTTATCTACCTAAGATGGATGAAAGACTGAGTGGACCTGCCGGGATTTGAACCTGTGACCATGAGATCGAACTCAGGCCCCTGCAATGGACGCATTAGTCCACTGAGCCACCAGACCCGGATGTGCGATTTATAGGGGTACAGGGTGGGTAGCAAATTAATTATAATGATTAATTCATTATTATTAATTATTTAATTGATAATTAGTTATGATAATTGTGTAATTAATGTTTTAAATTACATGATGTTTTAGGTGCAGCTGTGGGGTTTGTTCGGATATAGGGTGGGAAGTAAATGTAACTATAATTATTTAATAAATAACGTGATTATTACTAATTATTTAACTGATAATTAATGTAATTTTTTCTGTTTACATTTCTTTATTGATTTTATGTTAACAAAACAAACCACAATACATTGCAAACTGCAAGTATGGCTGTGAGCCCCGTTCCCATGTTGCATTCAGCATGTTCTATTAGGTTGGCAATGTGTGACTAAAGTACATGTAATAATGCTCACATTGTACAACCAGCTGAGTTATCCCAGTGACATGCAAGCTTTCGTTAGCCAGCGTGACTCCATTTTGTATTTCGTAATCCTTATTAGGCTGGCTCTGCTGAGCCCGTGTTGGGCCTTAGAATTCAGAATAGCTTACTTCAGCAGAATACTGTGTTTCGTTATATTTTCTTTCTTTGTCCAAGGCTGTGACTCGACTTGCTAACTAGACGATTATCCTGCTTTTGCATTCCATTGTATACATGTAGCTCTGCTCCCACGTTAGGTGCTGCTGAGACTTGGCACAGTGGCCTTGGGCCGCTGATAGCATGCCCATCTGGCAGGTGTCAGCTCATCTCTCTGTGCCTCCTTTGTTCGTGTCCGTCTTAGACCGATACGTTTCCACCAGATGTGTGGCCGAAGTCTCCAGAAGGGTTTATCATCAATTAGCAAAGGTTGGGGAGTCAGTCCTCTCGACAAATATCTTATGGTGATAGTCTGACTGGACTCCTCTGCAGAGAATAGCAAAAAATATGTACGATTTCATTCTCTACTTTCTGATCTACTCCTCATTTGGGAAGGCATAGCAGGTGGTCATAAATACCTGCGTGGCCCTAGAGGGCCCCGTCCTTCACAGCTACAAACTTAACATATCCCATGATCTCTAGCGTGCCTCCTCTCCTTGTGGTGTTTTGTGGGGAAATTCTGTCCATCGCAGAAGCTTCAATTACCTTGGGCATATAACTCTTTAAACTCAGAGGATAAAGGCAACAGAAAGGATTTCCAGAGGTCATGAAAAGAAGCGCTGGGGTTGGAAAGTGAGAGAGAGATTCTCTCCATCACTAGTATTTGCCAGAGTCTGTGAAGCCATCCCAGACATGTGGGCTGGGTGACCGTTCCCCAGTGTGATAAGATGTTTTGGTGGACCACCCCCAACTCTAGTGCGATGAGTGTCAACCCCTTCGCGATCGGAGTGGAAAGGTGGGGGTGGTTCAGAATCCCAAACAAAATGGAGTCCGGGAAACAAGTGAGTTGGGTATGAAAGTGGGTATCAATGTTGTCTAACACTTGCGACCAGTAGTTTGATATTTGAGAACATTCCCATAGTAAATGAGTTAAGGTTCCTATGGAGTCACATGCTCTCCAACAGTGAGGGGAACAATCTGGGTTACCCCTGTGGAGCCTTGGTGGAGTAAGGTACCAATAAGTGGCTATTTTCGTTAACGTTTTAATGCTTGCCACACTACGTTCTGTGTGCCGGGCCATGTAGTATATGTTAGACCATTCTTTCTGTGATAATGTCCTTCCCAGTTCACCCTCCCACCTGAGCTGTCCAGGTGATTTATAAGTCCCCGGGGGTGCATCTGAGGAAGCCATAGAGGTCCAAAGTCAGTCGGGAGTCAGTGTATTTTGTCATTAGCCGTTTCTCAAAAGGTGTAAGTGCCCTCTGTGCATTTTCCCAAACTTTAGGCTGCATAACCCAGTGCCGGATTTGTTGGTAATGAAAATGTTCCGTCTCTGGGAGGTTCTGTTGTGTGCAGAAGGCTGTAAACGTCAGGGGACCTTCTGTATCAAAGAAATGCCCTATGGAACGCTGGCCTTCTTTAGTCCATTGATCAAATGCTTTGGGGTTGAAACCGGGGGTGAACGCAGGGTTAAGCACAATTGGCGTGATAGGGGAGGAAAATGTCATAGGTCTGCGAGTTGTGGCCATCCTATACCAAGCCGATAGTGTGGAGGGTGTAACCTTGGATAGGTATAAATTGTGTGGCCTCTCTGACTTAGTGAAGAAGGGGACTCCCCACAACCGCTGTCTGGCTAGTGATCTGTCCATGAACAGCCAGTGCTTCTCCGATTCCGGCCTTGACCATGTTATTTTTTTATAAACATTTTTGGTATATGTTGTGTTTTTCTAGGAGTAAATGGTGCGAAGGAAAGAAATGATAATTCATGTTAATAATTAACAACTACTTAATTGATAACTAAATATGTAAATTGTGCAATTAATAATTGTTTACGTTATATATGAGGTGTGGATTGTTGTGTTTGCAGGGGTAAAGGGTGGGAAGATAATTAAATGTAATTTATTTATTAGTTACCAATTGTTTAATTGATCATTAGTTATGTACATTTATGTAATTAATATGTTTTTTAAATATAATTAGGCACAAGTTACTGGGTTTGTAGGGATATAGGGTGGGTAGTTAATTAAAAGTAATTATTATATTTTTAGTTAATTGATAAACGTCAAAATAGTTATTTATTGTTCAAAAATGTCTTATGTGTTAGTTGTGTTATACTTTTAATTGCAAATAACATTATGTTTGTTGGTTATTATAATTGTGAAATAAAGTATGGTATTTTAATTATATTATTATTTGTTTTAGTTGAATGTTTGTAATAAATATGTAAAAATTTTCATATATATATTAGATTTAAATATTTATATTTGTTGTCATTTGATGTAGTTGTTAAAATATTTTATTTGTTTGAAGTTAACTACTCTATGTCTACTGTTGCACAAACTGCAGTGGGAATAGTAAATCTTTCTCCTCCTGAGTCCAACCCTTTAGCTACTGTAGCAGAGATTGGAGTGGAAATAGCAAATTGTACCCCTCCACAAGCCAACACTGTCCCTACTGTTGCACAGACTGGAGTGGGTATAGTAAATTGTACCCCTCCGCAATCCAACACTTTCCCTACTGTTGCACCGACTGGAGTGGGAATGGTAAATTGTACCCCTCCTGAGTTCAACGCTTACCCTGCTGTTGCACAGAATGGAGTGGGAATAGTACATTTTACCCCTCCTGAGTCCAGCATTTTCCCTTCAGTTGCAGCAACTGGAGTGGGAATAGCAGTTTTTACCCCTCTGCAATCCAACACATTCCCGACTGTTGCACAGACTGGAGTGGTAATAGTAAATTTACACCTCTTGAGTCCAACACTTCCCCTACTGTTGCACTGACTGCAGTGGAAATAGTACATTTTACCCCTCCGCAATCCAAAATCTTCCCTATTGCTCCAGTGACTGGAGTGGGAATAGTAATTTGTACCCCTCCTGACTCCAACTCTTTCCTTACTGTTGCACAAATTGGAGTGTGAATAGAATAATGTTACACCTTCTGAGTCCAACAATTTCCCTACTGTTGCACAGATTGGAGTGGGAATAGTATATGTATTATTCCTGCAATTTTAAAGTTTTGTTTATATTGTTTAGTTTCATATTATTATGATATTTCTGTGGATGAATGAGCATCTGCATGGCTGGATGAGATGGTGTGTGACTGCCTCCAAGAATGAGTGAGTGGGTGAGTCAGTGCCTATATGGGTTAGTGAGTGTGTAAGTGAGGGCCTGTATAGGTGACTGAGTGTGTGTATGGGTGTGACAGTGAGTAAATGAATGTGACAGTGCTATATGGGCAAGTAACTGGATATGTGAAAGGCAAAATAGGTGAGAGTTGAAGTATATGAGTGACTGTATGTGCGAGTGAGGGACTGTGAATGTGGCTGTATGGGTGAGTGTGTGCTTGTGTCAGTGACTGTATAGGTGAGTGAGAATGTGTTAGTATCTGGATGAATAAGTGAGTGAGTGTGTATAACTGTAAGGGTGAGTAAATGGCTGTGTGAGTGACTCTAGGTGAGTGAGTAGATATGTGAGTAGGTCTATGAGTGACTGACAATGTGTGAGTGGCTGACTGGGAGTATGAGTAGTTATAACAGTGGCTATATTAGTGAGAGAGTTGGTATATGAGTGACTGTATGGATGACTGAGCAGATGTGTGTGTAGACCTATGAATCAGAGAGTGGGCATGTAAGTACTGGTATGGGTGTATCAATGGTTTTGAGAATGATAGTGAGGAAGTTGGAGTGGGTGTGTGAAAGGTTATATGGGGTTGTGATTGTGTGCATTAAAAATCCTGTGGATGATGCCATCAGTGATGTTATCAGTGATGTCATTTGAGATGTCATCAGAGAGGTCATGAGTGATGTCACTGGCCATGTCATGAGTGATATAATATGTGAGGTCATAAGCAGTGCATTGTGTGGTGCGAGTTATAGTTAGCTCAGCTAACTATAACTACTGAATTTCTCTGGTTTTGTACGAATGAAATGACAGCCTAACTATCACTTCTGTGTAACCTTTAGTTTTTTGACTGCATTTCTAAGTTTTTTAAATTCTATTTCTTAACTATAATGCCCCTGTAACTTTTGTTCTTTTAGTGACTTATTAAAGATTTTTAAATGCTATATTCTCACTATAGCGTTCCTATAACCTTTGGTTTTTTTCAGTGAATTTCTAAGATTTTTCAAATTCTATTTTCCAACTATAAAATTCATGTAAACTATGATTTTTTTTAAATGAATTTGTAAGGTTTTTTAAAATGTTACCTTCTATCTAAAATGGCTATATATGGGGTATTTATAATCGGGAAAAAAGAGCAGACATTCAATGACCACCAATACAACCAAAAATAATATGTGAAAAAATCCATTCTGAACATTGCCCTATACATATTACTATATACATACTTCTTTAAAAGAATGTATAAACTTATATTTATGTACAAAGTTTCTTTAAAAACATCTTTGAGACTTATTTCCCATTTTCGTTGTTATTTGGGACGTCACGATGACGTTGTTAACTGCTATAGTCGTGCCTTTTTCATGAAGTGTAAAACACCTATATTCACACATACTACAATATTTTAAACACTTGGGGACCGATTCCGATCCGGGTCAGAAGCGCACCGAACGCGATCCGGCCGGAAAAACTACACGCCTGCACGCGTGTTTTCCGCCCGACTCGTACAGCTGTATGAGCGAGCAAGTACGATGCGAGCTACATGAAATTCACCGACCGACTCGTTTCCGGGTCCGAACCGCTACGTACGTCTCGGTGGTAAGCTAACCGTGGCATGCAATGGATGCGATTCACAGCCGAGCCAGTACAATGCATGCGTCAGCCAGCCTGTGCAAGCCGGAGTGTCCGGCTCGCAAATCGTCCGGGTGGTTGCCTTTGGGGGTCCGCGTCGGACCCCCTGTCACCCGCAGCCCTACGACTCAGACACAGGGGGAGACCCATGGGTCTCCCCTACAGAGGCATGTACGGTGCGGATGTCACCGACGCGTACTCCCTGTAGGGGGCGCACTTGTCGGCGACGTACCCATTCAGTCAATGGGAGCCCATGTACACGTCAATACGACCGGCTCCCATTACTTCTATGGGAGTCCTACCGAACCGAGTCCGACAGCATACGGCCGCATCGTACTCGCTCGGTCGGACTGCAGGACGGAAAACACTCCGGATCCGGCTCGGTCGGAGTGCTTTCCGACCCGGATCGGAATCGGCCCCATAGGGTTTCTTACAATATTCTCTAAGGTCATGGTTTTGTAAAGAGTTTCTATATAAAACATCTCTAAAACCTTTTTATATTTTTGCGGTGACTCTGGAGGTGGCAATGACGTAGGTAATTGCGATCCTCCGGACACGTCGTGAAAGTGGAAAACAAAAGCAGACATTCAATGGCCACCAATACATTAAGAAATAATATGTAAAAAAAATCCATTCTGAACATTGCACTAGACATATTACTATATACATAGTTCTTTCAAAGCATGTTTAAACTAATTTTTTGACTAAGTTGCTTTACAAACCATCTTTCAGACCTATTTTCCGTTATTACGCATATTCTGGATGCCGCGATGTAGTCGTTAACTGCGACGATCGCGACTTTAACATAAAATGTAAAACACATATGTCCACACATACTACAGTATTTTATACACTAGGTTTTTTTTTTACAGTATTCTCTAAAGTCATGTTTCAGTAGAGAGTTTCTATAAAAACCATCTCTTAAACCAATGTATGTTTTTGCGGTGACTCTGGCTATCCCAATGACGTTGGTAATCGCGATCCCTGCAGATCATGGTGAAAACGGAAAATCCATTATGAACATTGTGCTACACATATTACTATATACATACTCCTTTCAAATCATGTTTAAACTCGTAGGGCCCGATTCAAAGAACTAACAAGACAAAATCCTAAACTTACTACCATTTTGGTATTCACAGAAGGCACTTACTCATTTCGGTATTCACAGAAGTTAGGAGTCCTAACTTTAGGACTCCTAAATGCCTTCTGTGAATACCGAAAGTCTTAAAATTAGGATTTTTCTCAGTTTAGTAGTAGTATAGTTAGGACTCCTAACTTTAGGACTCCTAAATGCCTTCTGTGAATACCGAAAGTCTTAAAATTAGGATTTTTCTCAATTTTGTAGTGCTAAATTTAGGACTCCTAACTTTAGGACTCCTAAATGCCTTCTGTGAATACCGAAAGTCTTAAAATTAGGATTTCTCTCAGTTTAGTAGTAGTATAGTTAGGACTCCTAACTTTAGGACTCCTAAATGCCTTCTGTGAATACCGAAAGTCTTAAAATTAGGATTTTTCTCAATTTAGTAGTCCTAAATTGAGGACTCCTAACTTTAGGACTCCTAAATGCCTTCTGTGAATACCGAAAGTCTTAAAATTAGGATTTTTCTCAGTTTAGTAGTAGTATAGTTAGGACTCCTAACTTTAGGACTCCTAAATGCCTTCTGTGAATACCGAAAGTCTTAAAATTAGGATTTTTCTCAATTTAGTAGTCCTAAATTTAGGACTCCTAACTTTAGGACTCCTAAATGCCTTCTGTGAATACCGAAAGCCTTAAAATTAGGATTTTTCTCAGTTTAGTAGTTGTTAGTAGGACTCCTAAACTGAGAAAAATCCTAATTTTAAGGATTTCGGTATTCACAGAAGGCATTTAGGAGTCGTAAAGTTAGGAGTCCTAAATTTAGGACTACTAAATTGAGAAAAATCCTAATTTTAAGACTTTCGGTATTCACAGAAGGCATTTAGGAGTCCTAAAGTTAGGAGTCCTAACTATACTACTACTAAACTGAGAAAAATCCTAATTTTAAGACTTTCGGTATTCACAGAAGGCATTTAGGAGTCCTAAAGTTAGGACTCCTAACTTCTGTGAATACCGAAATGAGTAAGTGCCTTCTGTGAATACCAAAATGAGTAAGTGCCTTCTGTGAATACCAAAATGGTAGTAAGTTTAGGATTTTGTCTTAAGTTAGTTCTGTGAATCGGGCCCATATTTTTTAACTAAGTTTCTGTAAAAACGATCTTTAAGAACTATTTTCCTTTTTCATGATAATTCGGGCTGTTGCAACATTGCCGTTAACCGTGACGGTCAAACCTTTTCCATAAAGTAAAAAAAACTTATATGCAAACATATTACAGTATTTTATCCACTAAGGGTTTATTGCTGTACACGTCAAACTCATGTTTTTCTAGTGCATCTCCAGAACAACCATCTCTAAAACCTATTTTCCATTCTCGCAGTGAGGCAGGAGATTGCGATAACGTCGGTAATCATGATCCCTGCAGTTAAATCATGAAAGCAGAAAACAAAAGCAGGAATTAAATAGCCACAACCACATAAAAACATTATAACAGTAGATAACTCACTATATAAATAACTCTATAAAAACATTTATAAAAGAACTCAATATCCATATAACAATGCGTATTAATGATTCACTGATATATTTTTTATATTCCCACCAATATTCACAGTGACGTCAGTAGTCGTGATGTCCCCGCAACAGTACACGGGGGCATGCTGGCGGTCACAGTGTTGTTGCGAATTTCGTGCACGAATACAAAAATCAATTTTGGACACATAACTTGTGTCACTAACAACCCCACTCTGACCCCTTATGTTAGCTTTTTCAGAACTTTTCATCCTTGACAACTGTTCCCGATAGATAAAACGGTGGCCCCAATTTTCTGATCTGTTTGCGTCCAGCCAATCGGAGCATTCCTGTTGGCTTGTGAATTCGTTATTCATAGTGAAACCACTGCGAATTATCCATGACCAGAGATATCACTGTAATTTTAAACTTAAATTTCTCAACAACTACTAAACAGGTTTACACCAAATATGCAAAATGCACTTCCTTGAACCAACGTCTACCTCAGTGCGAAACTTGGTGTAAGTCCATTCAGCGGTTTGGGCTGTATGGTGTAGTTAAAGATTTCTATGGAACTTAACATTACAAACACAACCTTATTTCGCACACCAAATTGTCAGTTCCCAATGCATTGATCACCCCCAAACTTTTCATAACAATAGAACCCACCATGACACTTTTTTTAGCAAAATTTCATGAACATTGGTCAAACAATCCCAAAGTTATAGCAAAAAATGATTTTCCTATGGAAACTATGTCCTAACTAAAACTACCTACTGGCAATTGCCAGTAGGTCATATATATTTATATATATATTTATTTGTTATTCTTTTAAAGTCTACAAAATATTTGTAAATTGTAACATAAATTATAAATGTTATTTTAATAATAGTAGTGAATTATACATGTTCAAATAAATATACACATAAATATATGAGGTTTTCCATGAAGTATAAAATGTATATATAATTTCAAAGTATTTAATTTACATTATAATACTGTTTAATGTTAATATAGTTAATGTTACTATCTTTAACTATGTTTATATTGAAAAACAATATTTTTGCGTTCGATATTACTGTATAACGATATTGTTTTCAATATTTTTTTATTTACATTATAAGTATAGGATAACGAAAATGTTGTGATCAATATTTTTGGGACAATATTTATGTCCCAGGATACTTGTGTTTTTGATATTTTGTCAGCGAAGCCAACCAAAGCAGAGACAAAGCCTTGTGTATAGAGAGATATTCTGTTACTCTGACAGGATCTGGGACTGACCATGTGAGTAGGAGTTCAGTTCTTCTTGTTAAGTTACAGGGAAACACGAAGCTGCTAGAAGCCCTTTCCTGAAAAGCCCAGCTGGCCAATTACAACTGGATCTGCTCTGCACTCTTCTTGTAGCTTCTGGTGGAGGGAGCCTTGACCCACGAGTGCTCTTTCTGTTATCTGGGACCCATGGCATGTCAAAGTGTAGTCCTTCTAAAATCCTGAGAAACCTTGGACATCAAAATATTTTGGGACCAAAGACATTCAGGGGACTGGAACAAACCTACCACCTCAATCTGAGAAAGCTGTTTTACTGCTGGGCTGGATTCAGTTTGCTCCTGCTCAGAGCTTTTCCATAGCAGCAAATAAAGTTCAGTGGAATGTCACAGTTAGGAATTGAGCTCCAATAAAGGGACTAAGGACCTGATTACGACTTTGGTGGTCCTACAGTGGACAGTGCAATGCTCTGTCTGCTGTAGGACAGCCAAATCAGCAGTGCTACCGCCCACCAGATTTGGAGTCAAATCCTGGCCTAGTGGGTTGTGCTGTGGCAGTCTGACAGTGATGGTCTGTCATAGAAGAGACTGTATGCAGACCGCAGCTGTCAGAGCACCAACTGCACCTTCCTGCATTGTGTGGTATACATGTCACACCATGCAGGAACTGGGGGTGCAAAGGGGGGCACAACATGTGCCTCTGGCATTCACCCCCTGGGCACAGAGGTGGCAGGGGGTCTTAATAAGGCCCCTTGGTTGCCTCACCATCACCAGTTGGTGTTTTGGCAACTTGGAAGATTGTTGGAGGTTCCGCTGTGGCACTGCCAGAATATTCCAGCTTCAAACACCCACTGCCATGCTGCACGCTGAAGGATCCTGGATCCCGTTGGAGATGGCGGTCCTGTGGTGGTCCGATCGCCACACTCAGAATGCAGCACATGGTGCCACAGTGTGGCGATGGTCAGACTGTCACCGTGAGTAGAGTGGTTCTATGGTCCAAAAATTGAAATCTTCACTGAGTGGCAAAACTATGTGGCCGGCACGGGACTATCCCTGGGCATGAATTTTGAATTTCTCATGTACAGAGCTTTGTCACCAAAAGACAGCAGCTTCACCAGGATCTCATCCAATAGTTCTTCAGCCTTGTGAAACCATTTCAACTACAGCCTGCTGCCGAGGCACGCTGATGATTTTTGACTTTCATTTCAGAGACTGAGTCAGAAAGTGAAACGTCTGACCAGGATGAACCTCATTCCTGTGCCCGACCTTTGCTCCATTGCTGTCAGCCTTAAATTGTGCCTAGGTGCTAGTCAAGTGCATCCAGATGACCACATTTGGCACTTAATACTTTGTGGGGATATTTTCAGGTAAGAGGTTAAAAATAAAATGCATATTTCTGGTTCCCTTATTTTAGTTTCCTCATGTTTGTCGTTCTCGTGTTATTTTTTTCATTAAATTATTCTTTAATTATCTAAATTTGAGTGAACTATTTTTATTATGTTCTGTTTACGACTTTTAACAATGTGGTGCTTCTAAATGTTTACACATTAACCCCTTGGATGCTCTTGACGGAGCGGTTCCGTCATGAGCATCAGTTGGGCTGTGCTCATGACGGAACCGCTCCGTCATGAGGACAGCCCCTGGGGGAAGCGCTGGCGCCCCCCCCCTGGGGCACCGATCGTGCCCCCACAGACGGGGATGACAGCGGAAGAGTTTCCGCTGCCACCCCCGAGCCCCCCCACGCTTCCTGGTGACGTCAGCGCGCACAGCGCGCGCTGGCGTCATCAGGAAGTGCTCGGACGCCTGGAAGCCATTTGCTTCCAGGCGTCCATAGAGGAAGGTGAGTGGTGTTTGCTCCGGTGGGGTGGCGGGGGCCTTGTAGAGTGTATTGAGGCATCGGGGGAGAGGAAAGAGTATTTCCTCTCCCCTGATGTCTCAATACAGGGCATTCCTGCTCCACGATCGCGCACAGCGTCGCGATCGTGGAGCAGGGATGCCCCACTAGACACCAGGGATGTGTTTTTTTTTATTTTGGAAGCGACCCCTTGGGTAAGGGTCGCTTCCTGGTGACATTTGTAATGTGTAGACTTTTCTGCCCCCTCTGGGAGCAGATCGGTGTTTTTTTTTTGCCGTTTCTGCTCCCAGGGGGGGCAGAAAAGCCCACTAGACACCAGGGATATTAGTATTTATGTTGGAAGCGACCCCTTGGGTAAGGGTCGCTTCCTTGGGGCCAATTATTATCTGAAGACTTTTCTGCCCCCTCTGGGGGCAGATCGGTGTTTTTTTTCGCCGTTTCTGCTCCCGGGGGGGGCAGAAAAGCCCACTAGACACCTGGGATATTAGTATTTATGTTGGAAGCGACCCCTTGGGTAAGGGTCGCTTCCTTGGGGCCAATTATTATCTGAAGACTTTTCTGCCCTCTCTGGGGGCAGATCGGTGTTTGTTTTTCGCCGTTTCTGCTCCCAGGGGGGGCAGAAAAGCCCACTAGACACCAGGGATATTAGTATTTATGTAGGAAGCGACCCCTTGGGTAAGGGTCGCTTCCTTGGGGCCATTTATTATTTGAAGACTTTTCTGCCCCCTCTGGGGGCAGATCGGTGTTTTTTTTTCACCGTTTCTGCTCCCAGGGGGGGGCAGAAAAGCCCACTAGACACCAGGGATATCAGTATTTATGTAGGAAGCGACCCCTTGGGCAAGGGTCGCTTCCTAGGGCCCCTAAATATTTGGAAAACTTTTCTGCCCCCTCTGGGGGCAGATCGGTGTTATTTTTTTGCCATTTCTGCTCCTGGGGGGGGGGGGGGGGGGGCAGAAAAGCCCACTAGACACCAGGGATATAAATATTATTGTAGGAAGCGACCCCTTGGGCAAGGGTCGCTTCCTTGGGCCCCTAAAGTTTTTGAAGACTTTTCTGCCCCCTCTGGGGGCAGATCGGTTTTATTTTTTCGCTGTTTCTGCTCCCACGGGGGGCAGAAAAGCCCACTAGACCCCAGGGAATTAGTTCAAATAAAAATAGAAGTGACCCCTCGCTTCCAGGGTGCAATTTGTTTTCTGCCCCACCTGGCACACAACCCGATTGACCATTTGGGTAGTGACATAGCATGTTATAATGTTTATTGTTATATTTTTTGTGATTTCCAATTGTAATGTTTTTTTTTTGTTTACTTTTTTGTTCTAGGTGAAGGCTTTTCTTCTTTTCACGTTGCCGTTTTGTGGCTGGTGGTTCTGCTGTTTGTGTAATTTGGTAAGAGACTTATTTTTGTACAATGTAAATGTGTTTGATTTCTCTGCCTGTTTTTTTTTGCAAATTGTGTAATAATAGCAGTATGTTTGGTTTTTGAGTGTCAAAATCTTTTTGCATTGGTGCTCGATGTGTATTTTGTTGTCTTGTGAGTAATTTGTTTTTTTTTCTTCTTTCTAGTTTGATATCGTTGGTCTTTGCTGTGTCACTGCAGAGTTTGTTTCTGGTGAGTGCAGCTGTCTCTTGTAATTGGATTGTATAGTTTTTGAGTACATTGATCTTTGTGATAAAGGTACACATTTCTTTACTTACTTGGTGTGCACATTGTTGGTTGTTGTTGACTTGTTTGTGCAGTCTTCTATCTTAGTAGGTATCATGGCTAGCCGCAGGATTACTGCTCAGCAGGTTGTTGGTTTGCTGTTTGAGTCTTCCTCTGATATTGGTTCAGAGACTGACTCTGCTTCTGAGGGAGAGGAGGCAGGGGACGATTCTGGCAGTGAGTTTTCTCTCCGTATGGGGTCATCGGATGATGAAGATACTCTTAGTGCGGATGAAGTGCCTGTGTTAGAGGAGGAGACTGATGTGCCGATAGTGCGGCAAGAGGCATCTGGGCTGCAGCCTGCGGCTGCAAGGCTTCCCGTTGGTGTAGTGCGGCAAGAGACATCTGGGCTGCAGGCTGGGGCTGCAAGCCTTCCCGTTGGTGTAGTGCGGCAAGAGGCATCTGGGCTGCAGGCTGGGGCTGCAAGGCTTCCCGTTGGTGTAGTGCGGCAAGAGGCATCTGGGCTGCAGGCTGGGGCTGCAAGGCTTCCCGTTGAAAGTGATGACCTCTGGGTTGCCCCTGGCATGGTGCAGCCGGAATTTCCAGAGTTTACTGGTGTTCCAGGGTCTAGAGTGAATACTGAGAACTTTTTGCCTGTAAATTTTTTTCAGTTGTTTATGGCCGATGTGTTTTTGGCAGAGATTGTTGAGCAGACTAATTTGTATGCCGAACAGTTTTTGAGGGACAACAGTGCCAGTCTTAAGCCACACTCTAGAGCTACCCGGTGGACTCCCACAAATGTTGAAGAGATGAAGAAGTTCTTGGGTTTAACTTTTTTGATGGGCTTGCTAAGGAAGCCATCATTGGCTTCATATTGGTCTAGCAGTCCCTTGATGGCAACGTCTATTTTTCCGGCAGTCATGAGTCGTGACAGGTATTTGCTTCTGCTTCGGATGATGCACTTTGTTGATACTGGTTTAGCGTTGCCACGAGATCACCCTGATTGTGACCGTCTTTTTAAGATTAGGCCTGTCCTTGATCACTTTGTTGATCGATTTTCTGAGATTTATGCCCCTGGTAGAGAAATTGCAGTGGATGAGTCTTTGGTGTTGTTCAAGGGCCGCTTGGTTTTTAGGCAATACATTCCTAGTAAGAGGGCACGCTATGGAATAAAGCTGTATATGCTGTGTGACAGTAGGACTGGATATGTCTCTAATTTCAGGGTGTACACCGGTAAGGAATCTAGGTTTAACCTCCCTGGTTGTCCGTCCACTTTTGGAGTGACTGAGAAAATTGTTTGGGAACTTGGTAGAGGATTTTTTAACAAAGGCCACCATTTATATGTAGATAACTTCTACACTGGTGTGCGGTTGTTCAGGGAATTGGCCAAAGTGGACACTTTTGCTTGTGGCACAATCCGCTGTAACTGTAAAGGTTTTCCGAAAGAACTTGTTTGTCAAAAGCTTGTGCGGGGACAGTGCAGTGCGTTGCATTGCCAGGAGCTTCTTGCTGTGAAGTTTACAGACAGGAGAGATGTCTACATGCTGACTTCCATCCATGATGAAAGCACTGCACCTGTGACTGTTTGGGGTCAGGTCGCTGAAGTGCGCAAACCTGTGTGCATTTTAGACTATAATAGGCACATGGGTGGTGTTGACAGAGTAGATCAGAGGTTGGAACCTTACACTGCTCTTCGTAAGGCTTACATTTGGTACAAGAAGTTGGCTATCCATCTTTTCCACTTGGCAATGTTTAATGCTTTTGTTGTGTTCCAGGATTCTTGCCCTGAGTCAAAGATGACTTTTGCTAAGTTTCAGGAGTCTGTAATAGTCAGCCTTGTTGTAGTGTAACAGGCAAGTGTTCCTAGAGTTGGACTGGTGGAGGATGTTGCTAGATTGAAAGAACGCCACTTTCCAGATCACATTCCTCCCACACCCGCAACGGAAGTTGAGTCGTATGTACTGCCCCGATTGTCCCTCTCATCCTGCACTGTGTCTCCCTGCTTGTTTCAGAGCGTACCACACGCGTAAAAAGTTCTGGGAACATTCATGAGTGGTAAAGTGAACTGCCTGGTCTGTATTCTTTGTAAAATATGATTCTGCTTTAAGGTTGGTGTTAGTGCAATGTATTTAGTTGCTGATTTTCTTTTAGAAGATTTGTATCTATTTGCAATTTGTTTGTGTTTTTATTTTTTTCTAAAAAAATCAAAAATGTGATGGCGGTGTGTGTAGGCTTGCGCTTGGCTGTTGGTGTGTGTGGACTGGCACTTGGTTGGTGGTGTGCGTGGAATGGTGCTTGGCTGACGGTGTGCGTGGACTGGCGGTGTGCATGGACTGGCGGTGTGCGTGGACTGGTGCGTAGCTGGTGGTGTGCGTGGAATGGTGCTTGGCTGGCGGTGTGCGTCGAATGGTGCTTGGCTGGCGGTGTGCGTGGAATGGTGCTTGGCTGGCGGTGTGCGTGGACTGGTACTTGGCTGGCGGTGTGTGTGGACTGGTGGTGTGTGCGGACTGGTGTTTGGCTGGTGGTGTCCGTGGACTGGAGCTTGGCTGGTGGTGTCCGTGGACTGGAGTTTGTCTGGTGGTGTGCGTGGACGGGAGCTTGGCTGGCGGTGTGCGTGGAATGGTGCTTGGCTGGCGGTGTGCGTGGACTGGTACTTGGCTGGCGGTGTGCGTGGACTGGTGGTGTGTGCGGACTGGTGCTTGGCTGGTGGTGTCCGTGGACTGGAGCTTGGCTGGCGGTGTAGGTGGATTGGCGATTGGCTGCCGGTGTGCCTGGACTGGCGATTGGATGGCGGTGTGCCTGGACTGGCGCTTGGCTAGCGGTGTGCGTGGACTGGCGTTTGGCTAGCGGTGTGTGTCGACCGGTGCTTGGCTGGCTGTGTGTGAGTAGTGACTTTCTGCTGGTCACTACACACACTGCTAGCTTAGTGCCACTCCACGCAATCCTTCAGCCTGTGTAGTTGCTGTGTATGGATTGTGGGCGTGTGAAAGTGATGGGCCCTTGAATGGCGCTGTGTGCTGGTGTGAGTTTTGTTATGTGATGGGCCCGCGGCTGGCGGTGTGAATGGTTTTGTATGTCTCACACGTATGAAAGGTGTATGAATGGCCTGTAAAGAGGTTGGTGCCTTGTCGTGGCTTTACAGCTCACGAGCTGTGAGTTAATGGTTCAGTTTCTCGCCCTTTCAATTATTACCAGTGCATTTCATGTTTTGTGAAATCACTTGCTAATACAATTTTATCTACTGAACCATCACTCACCCTCGTGCCAAATCCAACCAGTATGTGTGTGTGCTTGCGGGTTAGATGGCTGTGCAGTAATATTTGTCTTTCTGAAGCAGGGTGTACCTTGTCCCTTTTTGGTGATTTTTGTACTGTGTTGCTTTTGTACCTGGTGGTGCGAATGGTCTTGTTTGTATCACGTATGAAAGGTGTGTGAATGGCCTGTAAAGTGGTTGGTGCCTTGACGTGGCTTTACAGCTCACGAGCTGCGAGTCATTGGTTTGGTTTTTTGTGAATTTAATTATTGACAGTGCATTTCATTTTTGTGAAATCTCTTGTTAATAAAATTTAATACACTGAACCATGACTCGCCCTCATGCCAAATCCAACCAGTATGTGTGTGTGTTTGAGGAATAGATGGTTGTGCAGGAATCTTTGTCTTTAGTTTCTCTGCCAAGGTACACTTTCCATGTAAGAATAACCCACCAACTGTAGATATTGTCGAAAACCCTTGGGAGTTCATGGTGATGTCTCTCTAGTGATTTGAAAAATATTTTTTATTCCCATTGTCCTGTAAACCTCAAACTGTCTGCCACATTTTCTTTACAGTATTATTCCAAAATTCTCACGCTGTAGTAACAATAGTTAATCTGGTTTTGCAAGTGGGGTTACTTTGGTTTTTTGCCCGGTGCTCGGCGGCCATCTAGGGAAACCTTCCAAACCCACACATTTCTGAAAACTAGACACCCGGCGGCTTCCAGGGAGGTATGGCTTGCGTGGATCCCCCAACGTTTCCTTACCCAGAATCCCCTGCAAACCTCAATTTTTGCTAAAAAAAATCACTTTTTTCACACATTTTGGGGTGGGAAAGTAGTGGCATCACCGGGCTCACACAAATTTACCACCACCCAGCGTTCCCCCAGGTCTCCCGGTAAAAATGGTGCCTCACTTGTGTGGGAGGCCCAAGTACCCGCGGCAGGCAAGGGCCCAAAACGTAGTGAGGCGACATCAAAATGGCCTATCGCCAAACCACCTGGTTTTGCAAGGGGGGTCACTTTGGTTTTTGGCCCGGTGCGCGGCGGCCATCTAGGGAAACCGAGCAAACCCACGCATTTCTGAAAACTAGACACCCGGCGGCTTCCAGGGAGGTATGGCTTGCGTGGATCCCCCAACATTTCCTTACCCAGAATCCCCTGCAAACCTCAATTTTTGCTCAAAAAATCACTTTTTTCACACATTTTGGGGTGGGAAAGTAGTGGCATCACCGGGCTCACACAAATTTACCACCACCCAGCGTTCCCCCAGGTCTCCCAGTAAAAATGGTGCCTCACTTGTGTGGGAGGCCCAAGTACCCGCAGCAGGCAAGGACAACAAACGTAGTGAGGCGACATCAAAATGGCCTATCGCCAAACCACCTGGTTTTCAAGGGGGGTCACTTTGGTTTTTGGCCCGGTGCGCGGCGGCCATCTAGGGAATCCTACCAAACCCACGCATTTCTGAAAACTAGACACCCGGCGGCTTCCAGGGAGGTATGGCTTGCGTGTATCCCCCAACGTTTCCTTACCCAGAATCCCCTGCAAACCTCAATTTTTGCTCAAAAAATCACTTTTTTCACACATTTTGGGGAGGGAAAGTAGTGCATCACCGGGCTCACACAAATTTACCACCACCCAGCGTTCCCCCAGGTCTCCCGGTAAAAATGGTGCCTCACTTGTGTGGGAGGCCCAAGTACCCGCGGCAGGCAAGGACAACAAACGTAGTGAGGCGACATCAAAATGGCCTATCGCCAAACCACCTGGTTTTGCAAGGGGGGTCACTTTGGTTTTTGGCCCGGTGCGCGGCGGCCATCTAGGGAAACCTACCAAACCCATGCATTTCTGAAAACTAGACACCCGGCGGCTTCCAGGGAGGTATGGCTTGCGTGGATCCCCCAACGTTTCCTTACCCAGAATCCCCTGCAAACCTCAATTTTTGCTCAAAAAATCACTTTTTTCACACATTTTGGGGTGGGAAAGTAGTGGCATCACCGGGCTCACACAAATTTACCACCACCCAGCATTCCCCCAGGTCTCCCGGTAAAAATGGTGCCTCACTTGTGTGGGAGGCCCAAGTACCCGCGGCAGGCAAGGACAACAAACGTAGTGAGGCGACATCAAAATGGCCTATCGCCAAACCACCTGGTTTTGCAAGGGGGGTCACTTTGGTTTTTGGCCCGGTGCGCGGCGGCCATCTAGGGAAACCTAGCAAACCCATGCATTTCTGAAAACTAGACACCCGGCGGCTTCCAGGGAGGTATGGCTTGCGTGGATCCCCCAAAGTTTCCTTACCCAGAATCCCCTGCAAACCTCCATTTTTGCTCAAAAAATCACTTTTTTCACACATTTTGGGGTGGGAAAGTAGTGGCATCACCGGGCTCACACAAATGTACCACCACCCAGCGTTCCCCCAGGTCTCCCGGTAAAAATGGTGCCTCACTTGTGTGGGAGGCCCAAGTACCCGCGGCAGGCAAGGACAACAAACGTATTGAGACGACATCAACATTGCCTATCCCAAATGTCGCCTCACTACGTTTGTTGTCCTTGCCTGCCGCGGGTACTTTGGCCTCCCACACAAGTGAGGCACCATTTTTACCGGGAGACCTGGGGAACGCTGGGTGGTGGTAAATGTGTGTGAGCCCGGTGATGCCACTACTTTCCCACCCCAAAATGTGTGAAAAAAGTGATTTTTTGAGCAAAAATTGAGGTTTGCAGGGTATTCTGGGTAAGGAAACGTTGGGGGATCCACGCAAGCCATACCTCCCTGGAAGCCGCCGGGTGTCTAGTTTTCAGAAATGCATGGGTTTGCTAGGTTTCCCTAGATGGCCGCCGCGCACCGGGCCAAAAACCAAAGTGACCCCCCTTGCAAAACCAGGTGGTTTGGCGATAGGCCATTTTGATGTCGCCTCACTACGTTTGTTGTCCTTGCCTGCCGCGGGTACTTGGGCCTCCCACACAAGTGAGGCACCATTTTTACCAGGAGACCTGGGGGAACGCTGGGTGGTTGTAAATTTGTGTGAGCCCGGTGATGCCACTACTTTCCCACCCCAAAATGTGTGAAAAAAGTGATTTTTTGAGCAAAAATTGAGGTTTGCAGGGGATTCTGGGTAA
Organism: Triturus cristatus; assembly: GCF_964204655.1. Lineage (NCBI taxonomy): Eukaryota > Metazoa > Chordata > Amphibia > Caudata > Salamandridae > Triturus > Triturus cristatus. The sequence goes on from NC_140584.1 coordinate 226,199,797, forward strand.
GGAAACGTTGGGGGATCCATGCAAGCCATACCTCCCTGGAAGCCGCCGGGTGTCTAGTTTTCAGAAATGCATGGGTTTGGTAGGTTTCCCTAGATGGCCGCCGCGCACCGGGCCAAAAACCAAAGTGACCCCCTTGCAAAACCAGGTGGTTTGGCGATAGGCCATTTTGATGTCGCCTCACTACGTTTGTTGTCCTTGCCTGCCGCGGGTACTTGGGCCTCCCACACAAGTGAGGCACCATTTTTACCGGGAGACCTGGGGGAACGCTGGGTGGTGGTAAATTTGTGTGAGCCCGGTGATGCCACTACTTTCCCACCCCAAAATGTGTGAAAAAAGTGATTTTTTGAGCAAAAATTGAGGTTTGCAGGGGATTCTGGGTAAGGAAACTTTGGGGGATCCACGCAAGCCTTACTTCCTTGGAAGCCGCCGGGTGTCTAGTTTTCAGAAATGCGTGGGTTTGCTAGGTTTTTCTAGATGGCCGCCGCGCACCGGGCCAAAAACCAAAGTGACCCCCCTTGCAAAACCAGGTGGTTTGGCGATAGGCCATTTTGATGTCGCCTCACTACGTTTGTTGTCCTTGCCTGCCGCGGGTACTTGGGCCTCCCACACAAGTGAGGCACCATTTTTACCGGGAGACCTGGGGGAACGCTGGGTGGTGGTAAATGTGTGTGAGCCCGGTGATGCCACTACTTTCCCACCCCAAAATGTGTGAAAAAAGTGATTTTTTGAGCAAAAATTGAGGTTTGCAGGGTATTCTGGGTAAGGAAACGTTGGGGGATCCACGCAAGCCATACCTCCCTGGAAGCCGCCGGGTGTCTAGTTTTCAGAAATGCATGGGTTTGCTAGGTTTCCCTAGATGGCCGCCGCGCACCGGGCCAAAAACCAAAGTGACCCCCCTTGCAAAACCAGGTGGTTTGGCGATAGGCCATTTTGATGTCGCCTCACTACGTTTGTTGTCCTTGCCTGCCGCGGGTACTTGGGCCTCCCACACAAGTGAGGCACCATTTTTACCAGGAGACCTGGGGGAACGCTGGGTGGTTGTAAATTTGTGTGAGCCCGGTGATGCCACTACTTTCCCACCCCAAAATGTGTGAAAAAAGTGATTTTTTGAGCAAAAATTGAGGTTTGCAGGGGATTCTGGGTAAGGAAACGTTGGGGGATCCATGCAAGCCATACCTCCCTGGAAGCCGCCGGGTGTCTAGTTTTCAGAAATGCATGGGTTTGGTAGGTTTCCCTAGATGGCCGCCGCGCACCGGGCCAAAAACCAAAGTGACCCCCTTGCAAAACCAGGTGGTTTGGCGATAGGCCATTTTGATGTCGCCTCACTACGTTTGTTGTCCTTGCCTGCCGCGGGTACTTGGGCCTCCCACACAAGTGAGGCACCATTTTTACCGGGAGACCTGGGGGAACGCTGGGTGGTGGTAAATTTGTGTGAGCCCGGTGATGCCACTACTTTCCCACCCCAAAATGTGTGAAAAAAGTGATTTTTTGAGCAAAAATTGAGGTTTGCAGGGGATTCTGGGTAAGGAAACTTTGGGGGATCCACGCAAGCCTTACTTCCTTGGAAGCCGCCGGGTGTCTAGTTTTCAGAAATGCGTGGGTTTGCTAGGTTTTTCTAGATGGCCGCCGCGCACCGGGCCAAAAACCAAAGTGACCCCCCTTGCAAAACCAGGTGGTTTGGCGATAGGCCATTTTGATGTCGCCTCACTACGTTTGTTGTCCTTGCCTGCCGCGGGTACTTGGGCCTCCCACACAAGTGAGGCACCATTTTTACCGGGAGACCTGGGGGAACGCTGGGTGGTGGTAAATTTGTGTGAGCCCGGTGATGCCACTACTTTCCCACCCCAAAATGTGTGAAAAAAGTGATTTTTTGAGCAAAAATTGAGGTTTGCAGGGGATTCTGGGTAAGGAAACGTTAGGGGATCCACGCAAGCCTTACTTCCTTGGAAGCCGCCGGGTGTCTAGTTTTCAGAAATGCGTGGGTTTGGTAGGTTTCCCTAGATGGCCGCCGCGCACCGGGCCAAAAACCAAAGTGACCACCCTTGCAAAACCAGGTGGTTTGGCGATAGGCCATTTTGATGTCGCCTCACTACGTTTGTTGTCCTTGCCTGCCGCGGGTACTTGGGCCTCCCACACAAGTGAGGCACCATTTTTACCGGGAGACCTGGGGGAACGCTGGGTGGTGGTAAATTTGTGTGAGCCCGGTGATGCCACTACTTTCCCACCCCAAAATGTGTGAAAAAAGTGATTTTTTGAGCAAAAATTGAGGTTTGCAGGGGATTCTGGGTAAGGAAACGTTGGGGGATCCACGCAAGCCATACCTCCCTGGAAGCCACCGGGTGTCTAGTTTTCAGAAATGCGTGGGTTTGCTAGGTTTCCCTAGATGGCCGCCGCGCACCGGGCCAAAAACCAAAGTGACCCCCCTTGCAAAACCAGGTGGTTTGGCGATAGGCCTTTTTGATGTCGCCTCACTACGTTTTGGGCCCTTGCCTGCCGCGGGTACTTGGGCCTCCCACACAAGTGAGGCACCATTTTTACCGGGAGACCTGGGGGAACGCTGGGTGGTGGTAAATTTGTGTGAGCCCGGTGATGCCACTACTTTCCCACCCCAAGATGTGTGACAAAAGTGATTTTTTGAGCAAAAATTGAGGTTTGCAGGGGATTCTGGGTAAGGAAACGTTGGGGGATCCACGCAAGCCATACCTCCCTGGAAGCCGCCGGGTGTCTAGTTTTCAGAAATGCATGGGTTTGCTAGGTTTCCCTAGATGGCCGCCGCGCACCGGGCCAAAAACCAAAGTGACCCCCCTTGCAAAACCAGGTGGTTTGGCGAAAGGCCATTTTGATGTCGCCTCACTACGTTTGTTGTCCTTGCCTGCCGCGGGTACTTGGGGTTCCCACACAAGTGAGGCACCATTTTTACCGGGAGACCTGGGGGAACGCTGGGTGGTGGTAAATTTGTGTGAGCCCGGTGATGGCACTACTTTCCCACCCCAAAATGTGTGAAAAAAGGGATTTTTTGAGCAAAAATTGAGGTTTGCAGGGGATTCTGGGTAAGGAAACGTTGGGGGATCCATGCAAGCCATACCTCCCTGGAAGCCGCCGGGTGTCTAGTTTTCAGAAATGCATGGGTTTGGTAGGTTTCCCTAGATGGCCGCCGCGCACCGGGCCAAAAACCAAAGTGACCCCCCTTGCAAAACCAGGTGGTTTGGCGATAGGCCATTTTGATGTCGCCTCACTACGTTTGTTGTCCTTGCCTGCCGCGGGTACTTGGGCCTCCCACACAAGTGAGGCACCATTTTTACCGGGAGACCTGGGGGAACGCTGGGTGGTGGTAAATTTGTGTGAGCCCGGTGATGCCACTACTTTCCCACCCCAAAATGTGTGAAAAAAGTGATTTTTTGAGCAAAAATTGAGGTTTGCAGGGGATTCTGGGTAAGGAAACGTTAGGGGATCCACGCAAGCCTTACTTCCTTGGAAGCCGCCACGTGTCTAGTTTTCAGAAATGCGTGGGTTTGCTAGGTTTTTCTAGATGGCCGCCGCGCACCGGGCCAAAAACCAAAGTGACCCCCCTTGCAAAACCAGGTGGTTTGGCGATAGGCCATTTTGATGTCGCCTCACTACGTTTGTTGTCCTTGCCTGCCGCGGGTACTTGGGCCTCCCACACAAGTGAGACACCATTTTTACCGGGAGACCTGGGGGAACGCTGGGTGGTGGTAAATTTGTGTGAGCCCGGTGATGCCACTACTTTCCCACCCCAAAATGTGTGAAAAAAGTGATTTTTTGAGCAAAAATTTAGGTTTGCAGGGGATTCTGGGTAAGGAAACGTTGGGGGATCCACGCAAGCCTTACTTCCTTGGAAGCCGCCGGGTGTCTAGTTTTCAGAAATGCGTGGGTTTGCTAGGTTTTTCTAGATGGCCGCCGCGCACCGGGCCAAAAACCAAAGTGACCCCCCTTGCAAAACCAGGTGGTTTGGCGATAGGCCATTTTGATGTCGCCTCACTACGTTTGTTGTCCTTGCCTGCCGCGGGTACTTGGGCCTCCCACACAAGTGAGGCACCATTTTTACCGGGAGACCTGGGGGAACGCTGGTTGGTGGTAAATTTGTGTGAGCCCGGTGATGCCACTACTTTCCCACCCCAAAATGTGTGAAAAAAGTGATTTTTTGAGCAAAAATTGAGGTTTGCAGGGGATTCTGGGTAAGGAAACGTTAGGGGATCCACGCAAGCCTTACTTCCTTGGAAGCCGCCGGGTGTCTAGTTTTCAGAAATGCGTGGGTTTGGTAGGTTTCCCTAGATGGCCGCCGCGCACCGGGCCAAAAACCAAAGTGACCACCCTTGCAAAACCAGGTGGTTTGGCGATAGGCCATTTTGATGTCGCCTCACTACGTTTGTTGTCCTTGCCTGCCGCGGGTACTTGGGCCTCCCACACAAGTGAGGCCCCATTTTTACCGGGAGACCTGGGGGAACGCTGGGTGGTGGTAAATTTGTGTGAGCCCGGTGATGCCACTACTTTCCCACCCCAAAATGTGTGAAAAAAGTGATTTTTTGAGCAAAAATTGAGGTTTGCAGGGGATTCTGGGTAAGGAAACGTTGGGGGATCCACGCAAGCCATACCTCCCTGGAAGCCACCGGGTGTCTAGTTTTCAGAAATGCGTGGGTTTGCTAGGTTTCCCTAGATGGCCGCCGCGCACCGGGCCAAAAACCAAAGTGACCCCCCTTGCAAAACCAGGTGGTTTGGCGATAGGCCATTTTGATGTCGCCTCACTACGTTTTGGGCCCTTGCCTGCCGCGGGTACTTGGGCCTCCCACACAAGTAAGGCACCATTTTTACCGGGAGACCTGGGGGAACGCTGGGTGGTGGTAAATTTGTGTGAGCCCGGTGATGCCACTACTTTCCCACCCCAAAATGTGTGAAAAAAGTGATTTTTTGAGCAAAAATTGAGGTTTGCAGGGGATTCTGGGTAAGGAAACTTTGGGGGATCCACGCAAGCCATACCTCCCTGGAAGCCGCCGGGTGTCTAGTTTTCAGAAATGCATGGGTTTGCTAGGTTTCCCTAGATGGCCGCCGCGCACCGGGCCAAAAACCAAAGTGACCCCCCTTGCAAAACCAGGTGGTTTGGCGAAAGGCCATTTTGATGTCGCCTCACTACGTTTGTTGTCCTTGCCTGCCGCGGGTACTTGGGCCTCCCACACAAGTGAGGCACCATTTTTACCGGGAGACCTGGGGGAACGCTGGGTGGTGGTAAATTTGTGTGAGCCCGGTGATGCCACTACTTTCCCACCCCAAAATGTGTGAAAAAAGTGATTTTTTGAGCAAAAATTGAGGTTTGCAGGGGATTCTGGGTAAGGAAACGTTGGGGGATCCATGCAAGCCATACCTCCCTGGAAGCCGCCGGGTGTCTAGTTTTCAGAAATGCATGGGTTTGGTAGGTTTCCCTAGATGGCCGCCGCGCACCGGGCCAAAAACCAAAGTGACCCCCCTTGCAAAACCAGGTGGTTTGGCGATAGGCCATTTTGATGTCGCCTCACTACGTTTGTTGTCCTTGCCTGCCGCGGGTACTTGGGCCTCCCACACAAGTGAGGCACCATTTTTACCGGGAGACCTGGGGGAACGCTGGGTGGTGGTAAATTTGTGTGAGCCCGGTGATGCCACTACTTTCCCACCCCAAAATGTGTGAAAAAAGTGATTTTTTGAGCAAAAATTGAGGTTTGCAGGGGATTCTGGGTAAGGAAACGTTAGGGGATCCACGCAAGCCTTACTTCCTTGGAAGCCGCCGGGTGTCTAGTTTTCAGAAATGAGTGGGTTTGCTAGGTTTTTCTAGATGGCCGCCGCGCACCGGGCCAAAAACCAAAGTGACCCCCCTTGCAAAACCAGGTGGTTTGGCGATAGGCCATTTTGATGTCGCCTCACTACGTTTTGGGCCCTTGCCTGCCGCGGGTACTTGGGCCTCCCACACAAGTGAGGCACCATTTTTACCGGGAGACCTGGGGGAACGCTGGGTGGTGGTAAATTTGTGTGAGCCCGGTGATGCCACTACTTTCCCACCCCAAAATGTGTGAAAAAAGTGATTTTTTGAGCAAAAATTGAGGTTTGCAGGGGATTCTGGGTAAGGAAACGTTAGGGGATCCACGCAAGCCTTACTTCCTTGGAAGCCGCCGGGTGTCTAGTTTTCAGAAATGAGTGGGTTTGCTAGGTTTTTCTAGATGGCCGCCGCGCACCGGGCCAAAAACCAAAGTGACCCCCCTTGCAAAACCAGGTGGTTTGGCGATAGGCCATTTTGATGTCGCCTCACTACGTTTTGGGCCCTTGCCTGCCGCGGGTACTTGGGCCTCCCACACAAGTGAGGCACCATTTTTACCGGGAGACCAGGGGGAACGCTGGGTGGTGGTAAATTTGTGTGAGCCCGGTGATGCCACTACTTTCCCACCCCAAAATGTGTGAAAAAAGTGATTTTTTGAGCAAAAATTGAGGTTTGCAGGGGATTCTGGGTAAGGAAACGTTGGGGGATCCACGTAAGCCATACCTCCCTGGAAGCCGCCAGGTGTCTAGTTTTCAGAAATGTGTGGGTTTGGTAGGTTTCCCTAGATGGCCGCCGCGCACCGGGCCAAAAACCAAAGTGACCCCCCTTGCAAAACCAGGTGGTTTGGCGATAGGCCATTTTGATGTCGCCTCACTACGTTTGTTGTCCTTGCCTGCCGCGGGTACTTGGGCCTCCCACACAAGTGAGGCACCATTTTTACCGGGAGACCTGGGGGAACGCTGGGTGGTGGTAAATTTGTGTGAGCCCGGTGATGCCACTACTTTCCCACCCCAAAATGTGTGAAAAAAGTGATTTTTTGCGCAAAAATTGAGGTTTGCAGGGGATTTTGGGTAAGGAAACGTTGGGGGATCCACGCAAGCCATACCTCCCTGGAAGCCACCAGGTGTCTAGTTTTCAGAAATGTGTGGGTTTGCTAGGTTTCCCTAGATGGCCGCCGCGCACCGGGCCAAAAACCAAAGTGACCCCCCTTGCAAAACCAGGTGGTTTGGCGATAGGCCTTTTTGATGTCGCCTCACTACGTTTTGGGCCCTTGCCTGCCGCGGGTACTTGGGCCTCCCACACAAGTGAGGCACCATTTTTACCGGGAGACCTGGGGGAACGCTGGGTGGTGGTAAATTTGTGTGAGCCCGGTGATGCCACTACTTTCCCACCCCAAAATGTGTGAAAAAAGTGATTTTTTGAGCAAAAATTGAGGTTTGCAGGGGATTCTGGGTAAGGAAACTTTGGGGGATCCACGCAAGCCATACCTCCCTGGAAGCCGCCGGGTGTCTAGTTTTCAGAAATGCATGGGTTTGCTAGGTTTCCCTAGATGGCCGCCGCGCACCGGGCCAAAAACCAAAGTGACCCCCCTTGCAAAACCAGGTGGTTTGGCGAAAGGCCATTTTGATGTCGCCTCACTACGTTTGTTGTCCTTGCCTGCCGCGGGTACTTGGGCCTCCCACACAAGTGAGGCACCATTTTTACCGGGAGACCTGGGGGAACGCTGGGTGGTGGTAAATTTGTGTGAGCCCGGTGATGCCACTACTTTCCCACCCCAAAATGTGTGAAAAAAGTGATTTTTGCGCAAAAATTGAGGTTTGCAGGGGATTCTGGGTAAGGAAACGTTGGGGGATCCACGCAAGCCATACCTCCCTGGAAGCCGCCGGGTGTCTAGTTTTCAGAAATGCATGGGTTTGCTAGGTTTCCCTAGATGGCCGCCGCGCACCGGGCCAAAAACCAAAGTGACCCCCCTTGCAAAACCAGGTGGTTTGGCGATGGGCCATTTTGATGTCGCCTCACTACGTTTGTTGTCCTTGCCTGCCGCGGGTACTTGGGCCTCCCACACAAGTGAGGCACCATTTTTACCGGGAGACCTGGGGGGACGCTGGGTGGTGGTAAATTTGTGTGAGCCCGGTGATGCCACTACTTTCCCACCCCAAAATGTGTGAAAAAAGTGATTTTTTGAGCAAAAATTGAGGTTTGCAGGGGATTCTGGGTAAGGAAACGTTGGGGGATCCACGCAAGCCATACCTCCCTGGAAGCCGCCGGGTGTCTAGTTTTCAGAAATGCGTGGGTTTGCTAGGTTTCCCTAGATGGCCGCCGCGCACCGGGCCAAAAACCAAAGTGACCCCCCTTGCAAAACCAGGTGGTTTGGCGATAGGCCATTTTGATGTCGCCTCACTACGTTTGTTGTCCTTGCCTGCCGCGGGTACTTGGGCCTCCCACACAAGTGAGGCACCATTTTTACCGGGAGACCTGGGGGAACGCTGGGTGGTGGTAAATTTGTGTGAGCCCGGTGATGCCACTACTTTCCCACCCCAAAAGGTGTGAAAAAAGTGATTTTTTGAGCAATAATTGAGGTTTGCAGGGGAATCTGGGTAAGGAAACGTTGGGGGATCCACGCAAGCCATACCTCCCTGGAAGCCGCCGGGTGTCTAGTTTACAGAAAGGCATGGGTTTGGTAGGTTTCCCTAGATGGCCGCCGCGCACCGGGCCAAAAACCAAAGTGACCCCCCTTGCAAAACCAGGTGGTTTGGCGATAGGCCATTTTGATGTCGCCTCACTACGTTTGTTGTCCTTGCCTGCCGCGGGTACTTGGGCCTCCCACACAAGTGAGGCACCATTTTTACCGGGAGACCTGGGGGAATGCTGGGTGGTGGTAAATTTGTGTGAGCCCGGTGATGCCACTACTTTCCCACCCCAAAATGTGTGAAAAAAGTGATTTTTTGAGCAAAAATTGAGGTTTGCAGGGGATTCTGGGTAAGGAAACGTTGGGGGATCCACGCAAGCCATACCTCCCTGGAAGCCGCCGGGTGTCTAGTTTTCAGAAATGCGTGGGTTTGCTAGGTTTCCCTAGATGGCCGCCGCGCACCGGGCCAAAAACCAAAGTGACCTCCCTTGCAAAACCAGGTGGTTTGGCGATAGGCCATTTTGATGTTGCCTCACTACGTTTGTTGTACTTGCCTGCCGCGGGTACTTGGGCCTCCCACACAAGTGAGGCACCTTTTTTACCGGGAGACCTGGGGGAACGCTGGGTGGTGGTAAATTTGTGTGAGCCCGGTGATGCACTACTTTCCCACCCCAAAATGTGTGAAAAAAGTGATTTTTTGAGCAAAAATTGAGGTTTGCAGGGGATTCTGGGTAAGGAAACGTTGGGGGATCCACGCAAGCCATACCTCCCTGGAAGCCGCCGGGTGTCTAGTTTTCAGAAATGCATGGGTTTGGTAGGTTTCCCTAGATGTCCGCCGCGCACCGGGCCAAAAACCAAAGTGACCCCCCTTGCAAAACCAGATGGTTTGGCGATAGGCCATTTTGATGTCGCCTCACTACGTTTGTTGTCCTTGCCTGCCGCGGGTACTTGGGCCTCCCACACAAGTGAGGCACCATTTTTACCGGGAGACCTGGGGGAACGCTGGGTGGTGGTAAATTTGTGTGAGCCCGGTGATGCCACTACTTTCCCACCCCAAAATGTGTGAAAAAAGTGATTTTTTTAACAAGAATTGAGGTTTGCAGGGGATTCTGGGTAAGGAAACGTTGGGGGATCCACGCAAGCCATACCTCCCTGGAAGCCGCCGGGTGTCTAGTTTTCAGAAATGCGTGGGTTTGGTAGGTTTCCCTAGGTGCTGGCAGGGCTAGGGTTCAAAATCTACAGCTAGTCACTTTGCCAAAAAAAGGGTCATTTTTCACTGCAAAACCACGTTGCGTTTTGCGCCGTTTCCTGTCGCGGGCACTAGGCCGACCCGCACAAGTGAGGTACCATTTTTCTCGTGGGACTTTGGGGAACGCGGGGTGGGTGGAAATTTGTGGATCCATGCAGATTCTAGAACTTTCCATCACAGGAATGTGGGGAAAATGTGTTTTTTTTGTCAATTTTTTCCGTTTGCAAGGGATTCTGGGTAACAGACCATGGTGGGAGGCAGTCAAGTAACCCCATCCTGGATTCCCCTGGGTGTCTAGTTTTCAAAAATGTATAGGTTTGCTAGGTTTCCTATGTGCCGGCAGGGCTAGGGATCAAAATCTACAGCTAGTCACTTTGCCAAAAAAAGGGTCATTTTTCACTGCAAAACCACGTTGCGTTTAGCGCCGATTCCTGTCGCGGGCACTAGGCCGACCCGCACAAGTGAGGTACCATTTTTCTCGTAGGACTTTGGGGAATGCGGGGTGGGTGGAAATTTGTGGATCCACGCAGATTACAGAACTTTCCATCACAGAAATGTGGGGAAAATGTGTTTTTTTTGTCAATTTTTTCCGTTTGCAAGGGATTCTGGGTAACAGACCATGGTGGGAGGCAGTCAAGTCACCCCATCCTGGATTCCCCTGGGTGTCTAGTTTTCAAAAATGTATAGGTTTGCTAGGTTTCCCTAGGTGCCGGCAGGGCTAGGGATCAAAATCCACAGCTAGTCACTTTGCCAAAAAAAGGGTCATTTTTCACTGCAAAACCACGTTGCGTTTAGCGCCGATTCCTGTCGCGGGCACTAGGCCGACCCGCACAAGTGAGGTACCATTTTTCTCGTAGGACTTTGGGGAACGCGGGGTGGGTGGAAATTTGTGGATCCACGCAGATTCCGGAACTTTCCATCACAGAAATGTGGGGAAAATGTGTTTTTTTTGTCAATTTTTTACATTTGCAAGGGATTCTGGGTAACAGACCATGGAGGAAGGCAGTCAAGTCACCCCATCCTAGATTCCCCTGGGTGTCTAGTTTTCAAAAATGTATAGGTTTGCTAGGTTTCCCTAGGTGCCGGCAGGGCTAGGGTTCAAAATCTACAGCTAGTCACTTTGCCAAAAAAAGGGTCATTTTTCACTGCAAAACCACGTTGCGTTTTGCGCCGTTTCCTGTCGCGGGCACTAGGCCGACCCGCACAAGTGAGGTACCATTTTTCTCGTAGGACTTTGGGGAACGCGGGGTGGGTGGAAATTTGTGGATCCACGCAGATTCCAGAACTTTCCATCACAGAAATGTGGGGAAAATGTGTTTTTTTTGTCAATTTTTTACGTTTGCAAGGGATTCTGGGTAACAGACCATGGTGGGAGGCAGTCAAGTCACCCCATCCTGGATTCCCCTGGGTGTCTAGTTTTAAAAAATGTATAGGTATGCTAGGTTTCCCTAGGTGCCGGCAGGGCTAGGGTTCAAAATCTACAGCTAGTCACTTTGCCAAAAAAAGGGTCATTTTTCACTGCAAAACCACGTTGCGTTTTGCGCAGATTCCTGTCGCGGGCACTAGGCCGACCCGCACAAGTGAGGTACCATTTTTCTCGTAGGACTTTGGGGAACGCGGGGTGGGTGGAAATTTGTGGATCCACGCAGATTCCAGAACTTTCCATCACAGAAATGTGGGGAAAATGTGTTTTTTTGTCAATTTTTTACGTTTGCAAGGGATTCTGGGTAACAGACCATGGTGGGAGGCAGTCAAGTCACCCCATCCTGGATTCCCCTGGGTGTCTAGTTTTCAAAAATGTATAGGTTTGCTAGGTTTCCCTAGGTGCCGGCAGGGCTAGGGTTCAAAATCTACAGCTAGTCACTTTGCCAAAAAAAGGGTCATTTTTCACTGCAAAACCACGTTGGGATTTGCACCGATTCCTGTCGCGGGCACTAGGCCGACCCGCACAAGTGAGGTACCATTTTTCTCGTAGGACTTTGGGGAACGCGGGGTGGGTGGAAATTTGTGGATCCACGCAGATTCCAGAACTTTCCATCACAGAAATGTGGGGAAAATGTGTTTTTTTTGTCAATTTTTTACGTTTGCAAGGGATTCTGGGTAACAGACCATGGTGGGAGGCAGTCAAGTCACCCCATCCTAGATTCCCCTGGGTGTCTAGTTTTCAAAAATGTATAGGTTTGCTAGGTTTCCCTAGGTGCCGGCAGGGCTAGGGTTCAAAATCTACAGCTAGTCACTTTGCCAAAAAAAGGGTAATTTTTCACTGCAAAACCACGTTGCGTTTTGCGCCGATTCCTGTCGCGGGCACTAGGCCGACCCGCACAAGTGAGGTACCATTTCTCTCGTAGGACTTTGGGGAACGCGGGGTGGGTGGAAATCTGTGGATCCACGCAGATTCCAGAACTTTCCATCACAGAAATGTGGGGAAAATGTGTTTTTTTGTCAATTTTTTACGTACGTTTGCAAGGGATTCTGGGTAACAGACCATGGTGGGAGGCAGTCAAGTCACCCCATCCTGGATTCCCCTGGGTGTCTAGTTTTTAAAAATGTATAGGTTTGCTAGGTTTCCCTAGGTGCCGGCAGGGCTAGGGTTCAAAATCTACAGCTAGTCACTTTGCCAAAAAAAGGGTCATTTTTCACTGCAAAACCACGTTGCGTTTTGTGCCGATTCCTGTCGTGGGCACTAGGCCAACCTGCACAAGTGAGGTACCATTTTTCTCGTAGGACTTTGGGGAACGCGGGGTGGGTGGAAATTTGTGGATCCACGCAGATTCCAGAACTTTCCATCACAGAAATGTGGGGAAAATGTGTTTTTTTTGTCAATTTTTTACGTTTGCAAGGGATTCTGGGTAACAGACCATGGTGGGAGGCAGTCAAGTCACCCCATCCTGGATTCCCCTTGGTGTCTAGTTTTTAAAAATGTATAGGTTTGCTAGGTTTCCCTAGGTGCCGGCAGGGCTAGGGTTCAAAATCTACAGCTAGTCACTTTGCCAAAAAAAGGGTCATTTTTCACTGCAAAACCACGTTGCGTTTTGCTCCGATTCCTGTCGCGGGCACTAGGCCAACCTGCACAAGTGAGGTACCATTTTTCTCGTAGGACTTTGGGGAACGCGGGGTGGGTGGAAATTTGTGGATCCACGCAGATTCCAGAACTTTCCATCACAGAAATGTGGGGAAAATGTGTTTTGTTTGTCAATTTTTTACGTTTGCAAGGGATTCTGGGTAACAGACCATGGTGGGAGGCAGTCAAGTCACCCCATCCTGGATTCCCCTGGGTGTCTAGTTTTCAAAAATGTATAGGTTTGCTAGGTTTCCCTAGGTGCCGGCAGGGCTAGGGTTCAAAATCTACAGCTAGTCACTTTGCCAAAAAAAGGGTCATTTTTCACTGCAAAACCACGTTGCGTTTTGCGCCGATTCCTGTCGCGGGCACTAGGCCGACCCGCACAAGTGAGGTACCATTTTTCTCGTAGGACTTTGGGGAACGCGGGGTGGGTGGAAATTTGTGGATCCACGCAGATTCCAGAACTTTCCATCACAGAAATGTGGGGAAAATGTGTTTTTTTTGTCAATTTTTTAGGTTTGCAAGGGATTCTGGGTAACAGACCATGGTGGGAGGCAGTCAAGTCACCCCATCCTGGATTCCCCTGGGTGTCTAGTTTTCAAAAATGTATAGGTTTGCTAGGTTTCCCTAGGTGCCGGCAGGGCTAAGGTTCAAAATCTACAGCTAGTCACTTTGCCAAAAAAAGGGTCATTTTTCACTGCAAAACCACGTTGCGTTTTGCACCGTTTCATGTCGCGGGCACTAGGCCGACCCGCACAAGTGAGGTACCATTTTTCTCGTAGGACTTTGGGGAACGCGGGGTGGGTGGAAATTTGTGGATCCACGCAGATTCCAGAACTTTCCATCACAGAAATGTGGGGAAAATGGGGTTTTTTTTGTCAATTTTTTACGTTTGCAAGGGATTCTGGATAACAGACCATGGTGGGAGGCAGTCAAGTCACCCCATCCTGGATTCCCCTCGGTGGCTAGTTTTCAAAAATGTATAGGTTTGCTAGGTTTCCTTAGGTGCCGGCAGGGCTAGGGTTCAAAATCTACAGCTAGTCACTTTGCCAAAAAAAGGGTCATTTTTCACTGCAAAACCACGTTGCGTTTTGCACCGTTTCATGTCGCGGGCACTAGGCCGACCCGCACAAGTGAGGTACCATTTTTCTCGTAGGACTTTGGGGAATGCGGGGTGGGTGGAAATTTGTGGATCCACGCAGATTCCAGAACTTTCCATCACAGAAATGTGGGGAAAATGTGTTTTTTTTGTCAATTTTTTCCGTTTGCAAGGGATTCTGGGTAACAGACCATGGTGGGAGGCAGTCAAGTCACCCCATCCTGGATTCCCCTGCGTGTCTAGTTTTCAAAAATGTATAGGTTTGCTAGGTTTCCCTGGGTGCCGGCAGGGCTAGGGTTCAAAAACTACAGCTAGACTCTTCGCAAATAAAGTGTACATTTTCAGTGTGAAAATGTGGTGCGTTCAACCTAGGTTTTGAGCCACTTCCTGTCGTGGGCACTATGCCTACCCACACAAGTGAGGTACCATTTTTATCGGGAGACTTAGGGTAGTTCAGATTTGTAAAGCAACTGTTATTATCTATTGATTTTTGATGCATTTCTCCCTTCCAAATGAAAGACATTGTGTAAAAAAAAAATCATTTTGAAAAATGACCAATAATTGTCATGCAAATATGAGTATTCCCAATTTCGAAAATGTACAAATATGCACTGTTTCTAAACTCTGTAATTTGTTCCCATTTCAGAAATACATAGGTGTCTTTCATACCGATTTTTCCATGTATACATTTTCCCACAATAATTGCTATATACCCGGAACAAAAAAAAAAAACATTACAAAATGCTGCGCAGTTTTCTACTCTGGGTTCGTTGGGCTCTTGGTGAACCTACAAGTCCTATATGTCCCCACAACCAGGAAGGTCCACCGGATGTAACGGTACATTGCTTTCAAAGAGATGTCATAATTCGAAGAAGTTACAGGTGAAAACGTTGACTCAAAATGCTGCTTTTTTCAACAAATTTTTAATTTTTCCTATATTTACCTGTAAGTTTCTATAAAGAAACCTTGATGGATCTACACAAATGACCCCTTGCTGAATTCAGAATTTTGTCTACTTTTCAAAAATGTATAGCTTTCCAGGATCCATTATTGTTTTTGTACCCATTTCTACCGTTAACTGGAAGGAGGTTGAAAGCACAAAAAATAGCAAAAATAGGGTATGTCCCAGAAAAATGCCAAAACTGTGTACAAAATGTTGGTTTTCTAACAAAATTCTGTCATTCCCTAAAAGCTGGAGAAATGGTGATTTCAGCCCCACAAACCCTTTTTTGATACCATTTGCATAGAAAAACCCAGAAGCTTTCATTTGCAGTCCGTTTTTCCAATTTTTCACAAAAAAAACAACATTTTGCTGTATTTTGACTAATTTCTGGGAACCCTGTAGGAGAATCCACAAACCCTGGGTACCTTTAGAATCCCCAAGATGTTGGAAGAAAAGGACGCAAATTTGGCATGGATACCTAATGTGGTCAAAAAGTTACAGGGGCCTAAGCGCGCACTACCCCAAATAGCCCAAAAAAGGCTTAGCACAGGAGGGGAAAAGGCCTAGCAGCGAAGGGGTTAACATAAGTTAAGCGTGTTTGTCTATTTTTCCAGCTTAAATTGCACAAACTTTTCATCGTGCTAATTTGTGTCATGTTCGTAGTTTGATTTTTGCATTTGTTTTCCTGTTTGTTTGCACTGGTTCTGCCCCAATGCTTATTTACGTACACTAAAATGGTTTCAGTGCAGCCCAACACAAAACTATTTGCACTGAAAATACTTTTTTAAATCTACACCTTTACAATTTGCTTCACTGATTGAAACAAGCATTCTTTCAGCTAAGCCTTTAGTTTGTTGATAGATTTATATTTTTGTCTAATAATAGATCAGCACTTATATTTGAACACAGGACCATGTAGTGTCTTTGTTGCATGTTGAGTAGAGCTCAGATAACGGTTTCCAGAATGTCATGTTTTCCTTGATGTTGTAGCTTTGTTTTTTACTTGACAGCTACATGCAGATTTGGCAATTACATTTTCTTCTTTGTATTTTTCTGCATTGAAGCAGACCTCACTATTTACTATTCACCTTTGAAAGTCTTACGGACGTTGAGGTGCCCTCTCTTTTTTACCCTGTTTTCCATTCTGATTAAAGAGCTTCAACATGTTCAGGGCCAGATTAAAATTGTTTTATACAACGCAATGCAGCAAGAAAACTTGCAGCATTGTGCTGCATTAAGGAAGAGAGAAGGAATGTGCCATATCTATCAAGCTATGTCACATTCTTGTCCTCTGCCTCCTCTGACACACATACTGAAGCCTAGTGCCTCTGTGGTGCAAGGATGTCAACTGTACAGGCAGGATTGTTTTTGTGCAGAAAGGGGTCCGCCCTGCTCAAAAACAATTTTGAGAGGCATTTTCCAGTTTTTAAGTGGGATGCACAATGTAACAGAACTTAGAAAGATGAAACATGGAGAAATACATATATTTCTCCTTGTTGGAAACTGTATAATTCCGATGCATTCCCATGTCGACCCCGGTTGGTAAATCTGGGAATGCTTCACAATACATGGACATATGTGCGGGAACACACAGATTAACCCAAGGCAGAGACTTGCAATGCCTTCTTTTACTCTGAATTTTACAAGCCATGCAGGACCAGCTACGGTGACCTTTTGTGGCGCGGTAAATTTCATTCTAGGTTTTGCATCAGCCTGCTTCCCCTTACATGGTGCAAGGGTAATGCAACACCTTAATAAATCTGGGCCTCCATGTCTTTAACCTGGTTAGAAGTAGGTTGAAATATGGTGAGCAATATCAATTTTTGGGGTGAATGTATTGCCCATCATGGATCCCAAAAACTACTTTGATGCAGTTGTTCAATCATAACAAACATTTGCCTAATTTCCTGAGTTTGTTTATAAAAGAATGTTGCATTATCGAGGTTGTTTTGTTGTATGACTTCTTCTACTTCTGCAAATGAGTGAATGTTGATGAGCATATGTGGGTGTGTGGTGTGAGTGCACGCAGGAGTGTGTGTGATGGCTAGTGTCTTAATATGAGAGTGTCTAAGTGTGTGTTTGAATACCTTTAAAAGTATGCTTTAATTGGAGTCTTTGGACGAGTATGTGAGTTTGTTCCTGAGTGTGCTTTGTCGAGTGTGTGACTTACGCAAGGGTGAGTATGTCTGATTATATGTGGCTGAGTAATTGTGCAAGGGTGGGAGGAAATGTGTATATTGCATATCACTTTTGTTATTTTTTTACATTATTAGAAGTTCAGTGCACTGCTTTAAAAATGTTGCTTTATTAATGTGTTTGTTATGACTTTTTTGTGCCATTTTTGATTTTGTGTTTGTTACTCTTTGTGGCCAACACAAGACCAAGCTGATTACCTTTTAGACAATTGTTTTAACATGGTACAAAACACACAAGTTTTGCCAAACTTGCAAAGTGCTTTTTAGAAATGGGTTCTCTAGTTGGCAATGGTTTGCACCTTTGTCCAAGTAGGGACCCTTCTTCCTAGTCAGGGTAAGTGGGATACACTTCTAAAATAAAACCCTGCTCACCGCTTGGTAGATCGGCATGAGCAGACAGGCTTATCTAAGAGGCAGTGTGTAAAGCATTTGTGCATGTATACAGTAATACAGTGAAAACACTACAAATGGACACCACACCAGTTTAGAAAAATAAGCAAAACTTTATCAAAACCAAATAAGACCAAAAATGCCCAAAATCCACAATACAGTTCTGAAAAATATGCAGCGTTGCAGGAAAACCTTACAATTGTAGAAGTATTGTTATAACACAGTTCTTCCGAGTTGGTATCTCCATCCGGGGCTACCGTGATGCTGAAAACAACAGAGTCTAGCAGTTCCAGCCGACCGCGTCGGTACGGGCCAGCTAAAGCGTTGACAGACTCGTGTGAACAGTACCTTTCTCGTTGGTGCTAGTCGGTCGGAGGCAACCGTTGTGGTTGCATTGCAAAATGGAAAATGGAAGCTGTCATGGTGTAGTGCCCTCACGATGCGGTGCAGGTAGCAGCTCTGTGACGATCATCCAGATGGCGTCGGTATGGCCAAGGCTTACGGTGCTGGGTGAGGTGGTGCTCGATGTGGTGCTGTCAGGTTGCAGTGCATGTGACGGAACCAGTCGATGTTGAGGTCGTGCAGCGATAGTGTGGGTGACGTCCAGACAGGGTGAAATGAAGCAGTGCGGAGTTCAGAGTCCACAGGATGCAGTCCAAGCACCAGCTCGATGATGATCATCCAGACAGCGTCGGTGATACCAAGGATGCAGTGTGCAGTGCGGCGGTACCTTCTGTGGTGCCTTCAAGACACTGAACCTGCAATGGACTCGGTGACAGAGTCAGATGCTCTCTTCATCTGTGGCGACTGAAACCAGTGAATCCAGAGACGGTGCCCAGAAGGATGGTGAGGTCTTTACTGTTCCTGAACAGGGGACAAGATCCACTTCAAGCTCTTGGAGACACTTTGCAAGCAGTATACACACACAGTTCCTCTCCTAGGCAGAAAAAGCTACTGCAGGCCAACCCCAGACAGCACACAGCAAAGGGCTTGTACTTCTCCTTCAGCTTTTTCCAGCTCTTCTCCTTTGCAGAGGGTCCTGCAGAAGTAGTCTAAAAGTCCGGGGTCTTGGCCCCACTTTTTGCAGCATGGATTCCTTTGTTCTCTGGTAGCAGAGAATCTCTTTGCTGAGCTCTGGTGTAGCTGCCCAGCAGGGGGTGGAGACAGCATTGTCCAAGGCAGACCCGGCCCGATTCAGGTTTGAAAGAAATCTCCTCCCCCTACTCTGAATGGAGCCCAGGTCTATTCAGCCCAGCCCTGACTCACTTAGGAAAGGCCGGCCCCTTTCACTCCAAAGCCAGGTAGTCAATTCACAAACCAGCAGAGGCACACAGGATGGCTAAGCAAGAAAATAACCACTTTCAAAAAGTGGTATTTTGAAACGCACAATATAAAAATCATCTTTACTTAAAAGATACATTTTTATATGCTGAGTTCACGCATACTAAACTAAACTTTATATCTTGTCCCAATGCGAAGATATATTTATAAGAAGTTATAAATAAACTCCCATTCTATCCTTATAGAACAGATAGCCTTTCAATAGTGAAAAAACGAAATACACTGTATTTCACTATCAGGTCATGTCACACATCTCAGTACACGTCCTACCTTTCACATACACTTCACACTCCCCATTAGGTATCCTTGGGCCTACATTATGGGTGTAGTACATATAAGAAAAGAGAAGGTTAGGGCCTGGTAAGTGGGTGCACTTGCCAGGTCGACATGGTAGTACCAAACTGTGCACAGACACTGCAGTGGCAGGTCTGAGTTACGTTTACAGGCTGCTCATGTGGGTGGCACAATCAGTGCTGCAGGCTCACTAGCAGCATTTGATTTACAGGCCCTGGTCACACAGTGCACTGTACTAGGCAATTGCCAGTAAATCAAATATGCATATCATGGAACCACCAATCCATAAACACACATTACAGGGAGAGCATATACACTTTAGCACTGATCAGCAGTGCCCAGAGTCATTAAACCAACAAAAACAGGGTCCAAAACGGGAGGCCAAAAAGCAAAAAGTCTGGGGATATACCCGCTGAAAAAGCCAGGCCTAACACTGATGTTTGTAAAAAGAAAGATTTTCTTCGATTAATAGCATTCCAAATGTGTGTGACACAGTGAATGACTTTCTGGTCTGTGAATTAAAGAGCAAAGATACCTCAAAAATATAACTGTTTGGCACTCATCCAACACATTTTTCAAATATGCTGATCAGATTTACACAATGCTGAAAAGAAAGCATTTTGTTTGAAGATCTGTATTTGTGAAAATCTATTCCGTAAGTTTTTCTGTAGACGATTGGAAAATGTACCCCACTTTATTTTTTTTCTCTTTGCCCTGATGTGCATGTAACTTGCCAATCCAAAACGTTAATTGTATTTTGTTTACAATGTGCAAATTTCATGCAGAGCCATGAATTAGCAGCAACGCTATCACACATAAAACTCACATATATATATATATATATATATAGGATTTGGGTTTACCATGCAACTTTTGTGCATATATCTGCCATTTAAATTCATGAATCAGTGATTTGCAGCTCTGTTGGTTTGTCTTTAAATTTGTTGATGAAAATGATAACACGCCTCCACTGACTCAGAGACTCTTACATAGCCATTTATGCACACACAGATCCACACACAGAGACAAACGTGCATAACAGTACTTAATGAAACATACATTAAAGAACTCCTTAGTCCTTCGCACACTTTTTGGCACAAACAGGGAAATGTATTTGCATGCCACAATTAACTCAAGCACACACTTGCATACTAATGGGTGCAGGCATACACACAGAGACTCACACATGGACACACATTCAACACACTGCCACTAACTTCGACAAGCATTCAAATTCATAAATGCATATTCACAAATAAATGCTAACAGAGGCATGCTCACAGTGCCACTCACTTAGACACACACTCACATACTCATATGTGCACTATCACAGACAGAGGAACACATGGGGAAGCCCATTCACACACCACAACAGTCTCAGACACACACTCACATAATTGTACATACAGACTTACATGTAAAGGCACTCATATTTACACACCACTGACTAAGGACCGGATTGCAACTTTGGTGGTGTGGGAGTGGGGCTGGCACACCATTGCACCTCTCCCACACCGCAAAAGCCATATGAGCACTGCCCACCAGATTAAGAGTTTTTTGTGTCTGGCGGGCGTTTCTTAGCTGGTCCCAAAGCGGTGCCCATGAAAAAAGAGCACCACAATAGGAGCATCAAAGGCAGTTCCCGCACAGCATGGGCTCTCCAGTCCATGCTATGCAGGAACTGGGGTGCATGCACACAGGGGAGTACAACACGGGTACCCCTCCATGCCTCCCATTGTCCTGAGGCAACAGGGGGCCCTGAAGGACCCACTCTGTTTCCTCTCCGCCACAGTTTTCCTGGCAGGCTCAATGCCATGAAAACTATGGCAGAGAGGAAACTCATAATATGCTTGGATGTGCTGCAGCAGAACTGCCAAGTTTATTGCATCCTCAAGACCTCCGCATCATTGCCAGGGATCTCTGATCACTAACTGTTGCGGCAGTCCCATGGTGGTCTGAGAACCCAACTTGTAAAAGGGCGGTCAGACCACCGGTGCGGCAGTTCCCGCACCGCAGCTACGGTAGTTATAATCAAGCCCTAAATCACACGGTCAAGAACTCACTGGCACTGAATCACACACAGGCACGCACAGATGGAAATGGATTACCGCACCTCCACTAACTCAGTTTTTGTTGAACTTGGCCCTTTCTGCAAGGTCATCACCAATATTTTGCCTTCATCCTCTTGTTTTCTTAACCCATTTTTGTTGGCTTTTAGGTCTCCGAGCACCAGTACTAAATTGCTTATAGTCTCTCCTCTATTCATGGGAAAATTGGTTATACCCAATTGGTGTATTTATTTACGTATAAGTCCCTAGTAAAGTGGTACTACATGAACCCAGGGCCTGTAAATTAAAGGACCTGCAACACTTGTTGTGCCAGCAACTTAAGTAGCCTTGAAAACCTGTCTCAGGTCTGCCATTGCAGGCTGTGTGTGCAGTTTTAAACTGCCATTTCTGTTATTTTGTAACCATTACAAGACTGGCTCGTGTATTAATGTGAGTGGAGCCAGTGTTCTGTAAAGGAATGTGGAATGTATAAGACTGGCGATGTTGTGTTCAAGGAAGAAGTGGAGTAAGAGCTGAGCAGGGAGTTCAGCCTGCTTAGGGGAGTCATGGAATAAAGCTTAAGTTTATTAATACACAAACAGGCTCCAATTTATGTGTGTACACACTACAAATTGGCGATGAGCAGGCGACTCCCCAGATAAGAATCCACGCTGAGAGAAGACTAATAATTTTGCTTAAATCTGTGAGCAGGCTTGGATTTGCTAGTGATTGTGTTGTGCTCTTTGTTCAGAAGGCCTGGTAAGGATCTTTCTGCTCACATTGTGCACTGCTGGTAAATTGTGCTCTGCAAGTTACAGATTTCTGGTACTACCTTTTAAGAAAATTGGCATTTTACATTGAAGGCTTCTCATTACTCAGAGCTGCAGCATACTAACTGTATTTATTGAAACTGCCAATCAGTTGAAATCCTGTGCCGTGATCTGTGTGCAACATTGCTTTGCTGACGTTAGTTATTGAGCCCTGGTCAGACAAGGGGAACTGGATTCTGGAACCAGGCAATTATCACAGCTGGGAGCCATGTACAAATAAAACTTAATATCCTACCATGAGTGAGGCAATTAACTGTGCTGAAAGCCTCAGGGCGATTGAGGCAACATTCAAATAACAATGCAGTAAGTCTTGTCAATAATTCAGCTTTTACCTCAAGTTGCGACTCACCACTCACCCACTCCTTTGGCCAAAGCAGTGTTTTTCTTTCCCAACATTCTCAATTCATTGCATATTTGCCAGCAAAACTGTGGAAGGACTTCAGTTGGGCAAGCAAAGGGGCACAAAATTAAAGAAGGGATTTCATTGTTGAAATCGGCTGGAGGAGGCTCACCAGAATACTACAGTGGCAGTCATTTTGGAGTGTACTTTAAATACAGTATTATATCAGCAACTACACTTAAATTCTGGTAATTTGCACACTTCATGATTTCTTGCAAGCAGGTGAGATGACGGTGACAACTTTGTTTATTTTAGATTATTATTTTGAGTGCAGTGAGATGACGGTGACAACTTTATGTGATTTCATTTATTATTTTCACAATGTCACACAATTTATTAGTTCCGCCAATGTTTTTACCAAAACCAGGTGATCCTGTGACTCCATGGGAGGAGTGGATTGATGGTTTTAAAATAAAAATGTTATGTTGGCTGCTGGACATGAAAGAATGGCTGATAACCGAAAGCCATTTTATTGCATTCTTTAGGCAAGCAGGGTTTAAGAATGTATCGTACTCTACCTGATCTACCTAATCAGGAAGAAGGTGATAGTTTCTCATTGTATGCTTAGACCATAGAACAGTTGAATTTTGGTACTAAGACAAATGATATTTTAGAGCATTATCATTCTTTTTCATGCAAACAGGCAAGCAATGAAAATATTGATTCACTCGTGACAGGTATGAGAGCATTAATAGTGAAGTGTACATTCACGGGTACTCAGGACGAACATATTCATGATCAGCTCATGATGCATACTTTTAACACTGCAATTCAAAATAAATTATGGAGTGCACGCAATTCTACATTATTGGAGGCACATGATATTGCTAGAGGTGAAGAACTAACTAATAAATGTGTTAAGGATGTTAATTAGGATAAAACAAAAGAAGAGAAATGACATGAAGGGCAAATAATTTGTATAGCCAAGGGTAAGGTGAAAGCAGAAGGACAGCATAACAAAACAACAGAGAAAACCAAAGGAAAATATCAAAGGGGACAGAAGTGTTAATATATGAGTTGTGGCAATATGGGCCATTGGGAAATGATAAGTCATGTCCAGCACGAAATGTTACATGCATGAAATGCAAAAAAGCCGGACACAATGCACATATTTTCAGAGGTATGTCATTGAAATATGTTAGAGTTGTAAGTGACATGAGTTATGTTGATTCAGAGAATGAAGATGGGTGTGATAATCAAATTTTTCTTGCAAGAACATAATTCGGAATAGAGCGCAACTTCCCTGACAGTCCGCTGTGTATAACAGTCGGCGTCGATAGGAGAAAATAAAGGCGACCGCCAAAGCTTTGACAGCGGTGCATTCGAGGAGCAGTGCCTGATTTTATGTCTGACGCTCGCAGACATAAGTGACCACGGTCGCATTTATTTTCCCCTACCAATGACGACTGTATTCACAGTGGACTATCAGCGGAGTTGCACTCTATTCAGAAGTTGATTCTTGTAAGCGCAAATACTAAGAAACATTCAAAGGGGACTCCATTAGTGCCTCAGAACAAGTTGCCTCAGAACAAGTTGGCTAGTCAAAGGAATAGCACCCCACTTTTTGTCTGTTGGAAAAGGCTTTTTAATAGCTCTTCCCTGGTGCAATCAATCAGGAAGATTTCACCTACTTTACAGATTCAGTCATTTTGTAGATATTCCCCAAGGATTGTCTAGAAGGGTCATACATCAGTTTAATTGATCGTCCTGAAGATGGTCTAACGGATGCAAACACCAACAAGACCGAAACGTGGACATCTGCATCTATATTTCCTATTTGATTTGTTTTCTGTGGAAAGTGTTTTCTGTTTTGTTTAGATTCACTGTTTTATTGATATATTTATCTTTGGAATAGATGATTGCATTAATGACTCTGAGATGTGAACAGCACAGAATTATTTTGCAAACCTCGGTCATTTTTGTACTGCTCTAACTTTTTGTACCCTTATTGTGTATTTTAAATACATTTGTCTTTTGAAGAATTTACACTTGTTTCAGTAGTATCTTTTATAGATATTTTAGGAAGTAATTAACAATTGAATTGTTGATTGTTTGACTGCAGGTTACCAGTTGGAACCTAGATATATTACTATATGAACTACTTAACTACGTACGCTTAAATAAATCCCTTCTAGGCACATTTACCCGTTAATAGTTTATTTTTCCCAAGCCTTCTAGGGTTATTTGGGTCCCCCACTTTCTTTCGCAATATAGATTGTCAGGCACCCGTTACCAAACATCAAAGAGATGATTGCCACCATTGGAAAGAACAAATGGTTTCCGACAATTGATCTATCATCTGCTTACCATCAGATTGAATTGCATAGTGACTCCAAACACTTAACATCTTCTGTCGCACCTTTTGAGGCATATCTATTTAAGCTTATGCCATTTGGGTTAGCCTCTGTGTTTCAGAGGTTAATGCGAAAAATGTTTGGGAACTTGAAGGGAGTTTGTTATTTTCAGGATGACATATTGATTTGTGGGCAGGATGAGAAAGATCATGACGATAAATAGAAGAATGTTTTGGAATATTGCAAAGCAGTGGTCTCACAGTGAATGCAGAAAAATGCAAAATTAAGGTAACAAATGTGACTTATTTAGGACCCATTATTGATGTCAATGGGGTAAGACCTTGTGATAAACTGGGAGACAGTATTGTTAAAAGTATGGTACCTAGCAACGAGGAAAATATAAAGTATTTTTTAGGTATAATTGAATTTTACACCAGATTTATAGAAATTTTTTCGGACAAGACTAAGTCAATGAGGAATTTACTTAGGAAATCTTCCAAATTTGAGTGGTGCAAAGGTTATGGTAAGGAATTTGACAACATCAAGTTGGAAATAGCACCACACTGTATTTAGGTAGTTTTTATATGTCCTGCAAGACTCTGCTTTCCACTGATGCCAGTGCACATGGGTTAGGAGCAGTTCTATCACAAATGCATGAAGGTAAAGAGATTATGCTTATGCTTCTTACTTATTATCTGAAATGAAACAACACTGCTCAGTGATCGAAAGAGAAGCATTACCAGTTTTTGGGCTGCCAGACCCTTAAGAAATTATATATGGGGCATACCTTTTGTTATCAAAGCAGATCTTAAGCCATTTATAAATGTTTTCTCAACAAAGGGTGCGGGCATTTTGTCACCTAGAATTGCAAGATGTTTGGCACATCTGGAAGAATTTAACTTTGTAATGCAATTTGTTACAGGATACAAATTTTTTTAGCTGATGCTCTATCTAGGAACAAAGTTGTGGCGGAGGCACGCAATTTTTTCTGGGGATGACTTGCAAGAATTTGGTTGGGTTGAAGATTTAGAATGTTTTGATGAAGAACTGATCACAATGAAAGAATGGTTAGATGTGGTTAAGGAAGATGTAGAATTGGCAATGCTGGCCAAGTGTGTTAAGGAAGGCTGGACTGATATTACAGACATGAAAGGGTATACACATGTTGAGGATGAATTGAATGTGGAGAAATGGGGTGTCAGAAGAGGTGGCAAACTCATTACTCCCATGGCATTGAGGAAAAGAATTGTCCATGGTGGCCACCAGGTTCATCTGGGAAGGAACAAGACAAAGAGTAGTTTTAGAGAATTGCTCTGGTGGCCAGGGATGGACAAGGATGTGAAGTAGTTAAAGAATGTACTCTATGTGGAAAGAGTGACAAAATTGTGAAAACTAACACACAACCGCTTCAACCTGTTAGTTATCCTGCTGGTCCCTGATTGAATGCTCGCATAGAAATAATAGGTCCTTTTGACATTATGGGACATCACAATAGGTTTGTGATGGCCATGGAAGACTATTATTCGAAGTGGTTTATGATTGAATTTATGAGTGAAGAGACAAGTAAAAATGTAATACAATTTATGGAGAAATTATTCATTAGAGAAATTTATTTAGGAGAAACAACATCGAATTATGGTCCACAAATTCTGTTCACAGGATATAGAAATCTATTTTTGTCACCGGAACATTAGTCATTGCAAAACAGCAGTATAAAATCCCAGGGCCAATGGCCTCTTGGAAAGGGTAAATAGGATTGTAAAGTACAGCATTTTTAATTGGCAGCGGCAATGGAAGAAATATTATAAATCATGTAAACAAAATGTTATGCGCATACAAAACTAGTATACACTGTACCAAATGTTTATCTCCGTTTGAACCACTGAGAAAGAGGAAACCGAAACTGGTTATTGCTTTTGGTTACAAGGCAAGAGGTATGGTGCCTGATGAGAAGGCATTGCAAGAGAAGGTTAGTAAAAAGCAAATCTTGTAATAAAAGAGGACCAGAGCTAAGGAGCTTTATTGGGGTGTGTGGTCAAAAGGTCAGAATTAAATTGCCAGGATGCAAGATCAGTATTTTTGGAACCAAGGTGGTCAAGAGAGTGGGGATAAGTTATGTAGAATTGCAGGATGGATCAAGATGGAATAGGAGCAGGTTGGTAAAAGTAAGTGATATGTGTGAAGACAATGGTTGGGCAGGAAAGGATGCTGGAGCGATTGTGATCAAAAACTCAAGAGTAGTATAAAAGAAAATGAAGGTCCAGCCGACATGGAGGAGCATGACAGTGGTAGAAAGAAACGAGAAATTACATTTCTGAAGAAGTACAAAGAATTTGTGTGTTCAGGTTAAGCATCTGTATATTTTATCTTAAGTTTGTAGGTATAATATTTGTATAGTTTTTTCATCGTTTTTTATATATACGTGTTGGTAATATTTTCTCCTTTGTAAAGGTTATTGTAAGTGAGGACATATGTTATGTTTTAACCATTACAAGTTCGGCTCATGTATTCATATGAGTGGAGCCAGTGTTCCGTAAAGGAATGTGGAATACAGAACACTGACAATGTGTTTCAAGGAAGAAGTGGAGTTGGAGCTGAGCAAGGAGGTCAAACTGCTCAGGGGAGTCGTGGAATAAAGCTTACATTTATTAAAACACCAACAGGCTCCAATTTATGTGTGTACACACTACAAATTGGAGATGAGCAGGCGACTCCCCAGATAAGAATCCACGCTGAGAGAAGACTAATAATTTTGCTTGAAACTGTGAGCAGGATGGATTTGCTAGTGATTGCATTTTGCTCATTGTTCAGAAGGCCTAGTAAGGATCTTTCCGCACACTGTGTGCACTGCTGGTAAATTGTGCTCTGCAAGTTACAGATTTCTGGTACTACCTTTTAACAAATTTGGCATTTTACACACATACAAATAGGCTCCAATTTATCTGTGTACACACTACAATTTTGACCTGCCAAAATAAACTTTTTGCCAGGACTAAACCTTCTTTTTTATTACATATGTCACCCCTGGGGTAGACCCTAAACAACCAACACAACAGACTGCAGCATATTTAAAAAGTAGGATGTGTACTTTTAAATTTAAACATCCTGAGAGTAAAAAAATCTTAAATTCATTATTTACTATTGCAAGGCCCACCCCTCCCATAGGATAACACTGGGTTACCATATTACATTTAATAAGGATATCTTCCAAATGGGAACAGGTAAGTATTTATGTTTGTTGTCTTTAGAATTGTAGTGCAAATTCCTCTTTGATGGAAAAGTCGGATTTTGAATTTACAATTTTAAAAATGCCACTATTAGAAAGTTGGCTTTTTTCCTGCCTTAGCTATTTAGTGTCTGCTGCCTGTCCCTGGTTCATATGACTAGGTGTAGCTGGCAGCTGCATATTGCTCAGACAGTGAGAAAAAGGAAAGCTAGGTGTTGGCATGATGGGCCACTCTGAGTTAACAAGGGAGAGATGCTGTCACCTACAACACTTGCACGTCACAAAGGCTCTGCATGAGCACACACACAAAGGGGTTTAACACCAGTCTATTGTAGCCCCAGATAATCAGGCGCCAGGGCAGGTAGGCAGAAACTTTCAAGCATCTCTGGGTTGTGGAAACCTTTAGTTCTTTGTCTTAGTTCAAAATGGGCACCTGGTATAAATATTGAACTTCAGATCCCAACTCTTCAAAATACTTCTGGATCTGTGGAAGACTCTGCCAGGAAGAAGGACAGCTGTGCTGCAGAAAGGGCTACCACTCTGCTGGACTGCTGCCCTGAAGGACTACCTCCCTGTTGTTCTGCACTGTTGCCTTCTTGCTTGTGTGAGAAGGACTGGAAACTACAACTTGTACCCAGGAACATCAGAGTGACACCAAGGGCTAGTCTCTTGTAACCAGCATATGGACTTTGCAACTATGGGTCCTACGCTGCCAAGTGGTGCCAGTCCAGTCCTGGATCCTTGGAAGTGGGCCTGAAGGTGCTCTGCCAGCCCATCTGTGGACACAGCAGAACTAATGCATCTCCTCTTCTGCACAGCGCAACCCTGAGCAGAACCAATGCTTTGCCTCTGCTCCATGGACTTTCCCCATGCCAGGACTTTGACTTGCCCTTTCAGCCAGCAGCCCCAACCAAACCACTGCTCTCTAATGCATCCTTAACATGAGTCTTGGTATCTCAAGCTCCTCGTTGATGGTATCCTTGACAATGATGTAGAATTTTGCATTGCAAGCCCGCAGCTTCTTTGGAACCAGCTGGTGCATGATGTATCCTCGATGCAGGACTTTGCATCCCTAGCACCCTCATCGACAGCCTGGTCGACGCCGATGCAGAACCTCGCATTACAACCTCAAAGCTCTTCAAAACTGATGCTGCACAGCACATCTGTGACCCGTAAATCTCATTGCCTTGGCCGCATGGCATACCTTACAAGCAGGTCCTAGTAACGCTCCCCAACTATGATTTAAGGTACTCTTGTTCAGCGGGCCTCACTGGCTCCCTATAGTGGGCCCATGCTCCATTGTTATCTGCCTGGACTTGTGAATTTGTCCTGGTCTAGCGTGACCAAATAACCACAGTTGGTGCTCTGTGCTTTTGGGGGGCTATTTTCACTTAAATCTTTACATTTGCATATCTCCGGTTTTGCTGATTGGATTATTGTCATTTTGGTCTTGTTTCATTTATTAAAACATACTCTATTGTTCTATTATGGTGTTAGATTTTTCTTGTGTTGTGATTTTGCTTTATTACTGTTTGAAGTGTTCCTCAAATATTTATTTATTGCCTTTAAGCTAAGCTTGACTGTTCTAGAGAGTTGAGCACAGGTTAATGTTGGGTTTGCTGTGAATTCACCCTGACAATGATTGTGGCTGCTGATTTAGTTGGATTTCACTTCTTCAACCAGGAACACAGTTTCTTACAATTATACACTCCTGAACTCATGGCTGCAGACTTACATACAGACGTTTACTCAGAGACATGTCGTCACTCACCAGTATTGACTTATTCTAACACTCATGTAGTGATAGGTGCAGAATCACACAAAGTGGCACAAAGAGGGATAAGCTTTTGAACACTGTCTTCAATGCTGACACAGACTCGTAACCGTATAGACACAGACTCACATAGAGACACACACAGGTATACCTATTTTCACACCATCACGACTTAGAAAGGCATTAATGAATTCAAAGGTACAGATGAAAACACAAAGGCATACACAGATGCAGGCTTTTGCCCACTGCTATGGACTCAAGCAGACACTCATGATACTATAGGCACATACACACAAAGGCACACAAAGGGACAAGCATTCACACACCACCACAGCATCAGACACACACTTACTACTGATTGGCAAAGACTTACACACAAAGGCTCACATAGGATCACACATTTCCATTCCTCATCCGACTAAGATACACATTCATGGACTCATAGACACCCACTCATGCTTTAAGGCAAGCACCGGGCTACTCATTCTAGCACTGCTACTGATTCTCACACTCATGTTATCATAGATGAAGACTTAAACAGTTTTAAATAAACACACAGCTACCCACAGGAATACACATTTGCGCATTGCCACTGACTTTCAATCATTTGGCATGTCAAGTTTTTGCAGATCCTTGTGAGGAAAATAGAAGAATGTAAAAAATTTAGTGAAAAGTTTGTCTGGAGTATTGTAAACTGCAGTGAATTACACCAAAGGTGGCATAAAATTTGCGTACTTACCATTATGAAGAGGTGTTGTGTGGGCTGGAAAATTTAACTTATAGAGATATAAAGGATCCACAAATAAAAAAAAAAAGACATGCCATTGGATGAGGGAGCTTTTAATACCTTTACTAATTTCGCATTCCCAGATCTAGACCTGGATCAGTGAATCTACATGTTGTGATTGACTAGATGTCGCTGAAAATTTTCACTTGCTGTGGCCATTACCAAACATGGAACTATGTTTAACATGTTGAGTCTGTGAACCACATGGCACAACCTGCTTTTTTTCAAATCAGGCAGGATTTTGTGACCTTGATTCACCTCTCTCAGTCACTGAGTAATTGATTGCCATTTAGATGGTATTGCACCAGATTCTTGTCGATGGATTCCTGCTTTATACTAAAATGATACACAAGTGGTGAGAATGCCATTATTGGCAAGATCATGACCGATGAGCCACGGACATTTTTGAGTTGCAGGACATAAAAGTGGAAAAACAAGAGAAATACAAGGAAAATAATCTGAAGAGCACTCAACAAGGTACTATGCCATGACTTGTTGAGAGCAATAGCTGACTCACCTTCATCAAGGATTAAATTCTGTTTACTGAGAGTGGTGTGAGCAACTGCGTTGGTCTAGACTGACTTGTTCTTCTTCCATACTCAGCTGATGTGCATCCTCCACCAGATAGTACAACCTATATGGACATGTCAGCTACCACCAGCAGGGATGTCAGCTTGTCTTGCATTTAATATCAGGGCACTGTGAAATTCTCAAACTAGGTCATGGAATGACCTGATTAAATATACATTTTCCTAGTGACTTCAGTAAAATTCACAAAATTTGCATTATGCAAAATATTTGTGAAATGTTCTAATTTTTCATTAAGCGGTATTGTACACTTTTTTGCAGGGAAGACTGCTTCATGCTGACTACATCTCATTGAAGGACATTTTTCACTTGCCCGATTCTCCTTCTAACATCTCATGCCTTTGTATGTGACCTTGCTCTCAAATGAAAAAAATAACATGAGATGCATTAAACCACATTTCATGCCGGAATAGTAATTTAGTGCAATTTCACTGAAATGTTGCAAAGCTTTGCTTGGCAAATTGTGCACAATACCTTGTGACTGCAATTTTGCTATGGCTACAGGGTTGATGGTTGACCCAAGCTATAGCTCCTCTGATTCATTAACAATTAAAGCAACAAGTACATTCCCTTATCATGACCACAACACCAAGAGGCACATTTTATATTTTGCCCTGGGTTTGTGTCGCAAAAGTGATGCAAACCTGTGCATAATGTTTATTTTTACGTACTTTGAAAGTTGCCTAAAAATAACACAAAATCGCACTATGAAGTGCTTTCTGTTATTCCCTAAGCACTGCATTGGCATTCCCATGCAACCACAGATGGTTCTTGACATACAATCTTAAATACTAGCGATAGGTTCACACCAAAATTAATACCTCTTTGAAGCTGTAGTTAAACTTGTCTGCTGCACTGTACTGCACAGATCTAAATTTGGAAAAAGTTGAACACTGTCTAGGCATAGCATTTTATGCTGGAATGCTAGCCTTTCAGTACAAAACCAATGACAGACATAAAGCAGGTGTGTGTGGCACTAGGCAGCCTTACGGCAGCGCTAGGTTGAGAGCAGGAAAGTTCCATATCTTAGTAGATATGGCACTTTCCTGTTCTCCCCCTCTCATGCAACAGAGGACAGAAACTTTGGTTGTTGAGGTGCTTTGTTTGACACCTTTGTAAATCGGCCCGAAAAGTCATACAGGGGCACAGTTATCAAAAAATAACTCAGCACAGCAAGCCACCTTACTGCTCTGCGTGATAGGGAAAGGGCAGGTATTTAACATTACATGGAACATTTCTGTCTTTTCCGTGCACTGATACACAATGTGCACCCTAGTGTCAATACAGACACCAGTGCTGCAACGGTGCCTGCGTTGTAAGCAAGAATGTTTTTGTGCAGGAAGGAGTACCTTCCTGCACAAAAACAATACTCTGAGGCATTTTCCTCTCCTGCAGAATGCAGCACACATAGAAAGTGGAAAAAACGAGGAGAAATAAATAAATATATTTCTCCTTGCTACGTCTTACCTGGGAAGGCGCAGCATTCTGACGCATTCCCAGGTCTACCAGTAATGGTAAACCTGGGAAAGTGCTACAATCCACTGGTGGATGTGTGGGAACATCCATGCTCCACCCATGGAATGCCTCCCTGGGGCAGAGTAATAGAATACAGTGATTTTCATGGCTTGATAAATCTTGCTTAGTAATCGCGTCGCCCACATTACTTTCATGATTTTTGACAACCTCTTGCACCACTTCTGTACACAAACAAAGTAGGTGTATGTCATGATCAGATTAGTGACATTCTCGCCCTTCTCATGTTTTTCTAGAGAAAGTTTTATTACGAGTTTCTACACCACAAAAACTTCTTTTCATCATTAATGTATAAGTAAAGGATGAAGGATGCTATAAGGTGCACCGCAGTAAATATGAAAGTGGACTTTTGTTCTTTCCATCACTGTCATCTATGAGATCATTTCAGCTCTGTGCTTTGACTCTAGGTTTCCAGGTTACATTATAATTGTTATCTGCCAGCTGTTCCCAGGTGATTTCTCTGCCTTCTGGTAAATACATACGAATATTTTTCATCCTAACTATCAACATTTTTGTACAACTATCATTTGAAGTGAGGGGATAATAGCAGCGCTGCCTGGATGTTTCTGACAGTATTGGCACGGGTGTCCTGGGTTTTGATATATTGCTCTCTTTGAGAAGCAGAATGTGTACTTAGTCTTTCAGTTCTGCAGAGGGATTCTAGTAAAAACGTGGATATTTTATCTATGGAATTGCTATCGTTCTTGAGTGCATTTGCGTCCCAGCTAATGCCATGCAATTAAATAAAAGCTCATGTTTTGGGAATATTACATTTATAATACCATTGGTCCAAATAATAATTATCATCTTGTTCTTCTAATTGGGTATTATGACCTAAATCCAACAACTTGTAGTTCAATTTAGCTTGAACAAATCCATCTTAAATATCCTTTACATTTTTAGCAAATAACCCGTATATCCAGCACTCATATTTATGGGGTAAGCCAGACACTCTACTCATCAGAATCTTCGCCATTCAGGAATTTGGACAACAGCAGCACCGAATCACCTGTTTGAATAGTTAATGTGATAAAGTTGAATGTATCATTCCAATAACCTGCCAAATGGCCAATTAAAATTGCATGCAGCTAATTACTGCAGAAATAGTCACATATTCACATGCTCATACATGCAGATGCAGAAAGGGGCTTTCCATAGCCTTTTTAAAGAATTGGCAATTGTGGTTCTGCTGAATTTAAGCACTGGCTTCTGGGGTAGCCATCAGGGTTTGAGCCAACCCGCAGTATTTCGTATAAATTAGTTTAAGATAGGTATACATACATATTGCTTTTGTTTCCCTTTTTTTAACAAAATGTACTTGTATCATGTGCATGTGTTGGCTAACTCGTCACTGTGCCGTCGCATGTGTGCACAGTCTTGGCTCGTGTTTGTGTACAATTCTTTCCTGCCACGCATGAGTACAATGCATGCATCTTCAAGAACGGCAGACATTTTGATTTTGTGTTTTTGCCAGTACAATATAACTGACAAGTTATACTGTTAAAAGAAAGGGCTCTGGCAAAGCCAGTACATCAGCAACCACATATTAAAGGTGAGACCTATAGTTATTGCCAATACTTGTTTCTATGTTGGTCTTTAGAAAACAGAATAATGCTGTCACTACTCTTGGGTGCTTCTTAATGCGTTGAATACATAAATCATAAAGCCTACAGCACATAGAATTAATGAAGGGTACCTGTTGATAACTGTTTCCCAAGTGATATCAAGTAGACAATAAGAGCAGAACTAAAAGTCTAAAACAACCAAATTATTGATCCTTATCCATATACAATAGTATGTCATGAACAGCACTCCCAATCATTATTCACTACATACCTGATTCTCTAATGAGCTACACAGGGAAACAGCTGCCTTGTGGGAGTCCTCCACCCATCTGTGGAGCACAGCTCGGGTGGAGAGATCTAAGTGTTCATGTCGGTTTGGCTGTCTTTAGACAGCCAGCCAAACCGACATGCGCACTGACAATGCACACTACTCCTCCTTCCTCTGCTGCCTTCATGGCCCCGCCTTAGACTTGGCTGTCTCTGGTGCCATAAGAAAACTAAAACGATAATAAAATGCTTATATTATCATTTTATTTTTCACGTTTCTCTCTGCTGGCTCTCAGTGGGGGGGGACGCTCCTCCTCCATAACGGAGGAGCCCCTGTTCACCACTATTATTGCTCTAGCAATAATGATTATATTGAGAATGTGGTAAAAGCAAGAAATAAAGACGCACATTTTTATAAAATTGATTCTCATCAAAATGGCTTCAACACTTTAGATTATGAAGCAATCAATAGATTTTTCTTGCTAGCCTGGTTTTGTGTCTGTACTGTATAGTCTGTTTAGTGGTATGCACTGTGCCGTAGAGCTCCAGACTGAACATGAGTTTTATTGTATTTCTCGAAAACCCGTTTTCAGCAAGCGTTCTTTCCTGCAGCATTATCTTAAATTGGACACTGAGATAAAGAGATATCATGAATTTGAACAGTTTAAGCTTAAGATAAGTGGTGTAAGATGCATGAGAGTTCCCATCATCCCAAGATTCACCTTTTGCCTTAAGCTCTAGGATATAGGTGAACTAACTTACTGGGGAGTATAGTTTCACATTGTGGGAAAGTCATCGATTTTTCCTTGATCATCTCAATTTTTGGACTGATACTGGTGGTTACTAACTCTGAAAGTGCAATAAAATCTGCTAACCAGGCCCAGGGCCAGTGCTGTGTCCTTAAAAGGAACATGGTGATTGGGGTAGTTATAATTGGTTCAGGCAACCTACCTCCAAGTCCCTAGTATATGGTTGCTTATGTAGGTTTAGAGACCTTCAGTGGACTTAATGCTCTTAAGTGTGCACTGTTGTGGTGGCTGATGCCATTTTAGAGCCAGCCCTGTCTTTCAGGCTGGTTTAAAAATAAAACTCTGTCCAAATTCGACTTTGGAACTAAAAGTACTTTCAAAGTCCAATATTAACTTTATTTTACATATAAGACAGCACTAAGGTCTGCCTTAAGTGCCCCAAGGGTAGGGTGCCTTGTTATAAAAAGCAGGGACATTATAAAATATGTTTTAGCTGACCTGGTGGGACAAAAACAGCCAAACCTGTTTTCCCCATTGCAGTGCTGCTAGCTCCATAGGCAAACATCTGATGGCAATATTAAACTTTACTAACGTCTAACGTCTGATTGGGAATACCTAGCAATATGATTCAAAGTATTAAAATATTAGTTACAATCCATCCTACAATTTGCCAAGGTCAGAATTATTATAACTATTGCAGGAAAGTAATTTTAGAACTTACTATCCTAAACCTACCTAAAACAGCCATGTGGCCATTTCTTCTCATTGACCAGCTTCTGACAGACTGAGCCAAGCTTCTTCCTGATTAGGTGTGAAGAGGCCTGGGGCTGAAACAATACAGTCTTTTGGTGGGAGGAGATTTGCTTCATGGAGAAGCCAGTAACAGGGGTATGGAGAGATTACCTGAACTTCAAAGGTAGAAGCACAGATGTCACAAGACCTAGCCCAGCCCCCACTTCCTTTATCCCCAGCAGGATGGGAGCCCCTCCCCTCTAATTAGATTAGGAGAGGGGCTGGAAGGAGAGTGTTGGGGTAGGTTAGCCACACCTGTGGGTGGGGTTGGGTTAGCCAGACCTGAACTACAAGATCAGATTTTCTCCATATTGATTTTTAAAGAGATTCTGGGACACAAATATGCCACACTTCCCAAGACGTTGTCATGGCAGTGGGTGGCAACTTGTACCCCATTGGATGGGCTGCCCCCCCCTTTGCCAGCCCAAAATCGGAAATAAATATGGGAGAGCTGCAAGAGCACATCAGATCCCTGCCTAAAAACATCTGGAGAAGAAAGACTGCAGTGTAGGACCCTTTGACTGCACTTAGAAGGACTGTACCTGCTGCACTTTACAGGCTCCATAACAGAAGGACTTTACTTACATGAAGAGATAGGGAGTGGCTCCCTGAGCATAAACAGGTAGAAAAGTGCTGGAAGAAGCCACCAGCAACATCCACTTCAAGGAGAACTCCAGCTGATCAGCTTTGCCTGGATTTTATTTGGATTGACCAGGTGCTTTGTGGGAGTTGACATCCCAGACTCCAAGAGGCAAATCAGATCTTCTGAACCCTCAAGGAACCTTTCAGGAGCAGATCTGAAAGTTTCTGAGCTTTTTAGCCAACTTTTGTGAAAAGCTCCATGAGAAGACCAGCATTGACAACAAGAGTCCAGTTGTTGACGTTGAACCATGACTCGGCCTGACTGAGCAGGTTTGCCCCACTGAAAGCTCTGGAGCTCCTCACCATCAGCGATAAAGATAAAGGCCATCGTCGTTGAAATGAAACTTGAATCCGAAGACCAGATCGCTCGATGTAGAGAGAAAAAGCTCCAAAAAATGTACTAAGTCAGAGAGTAAAAATTTGACCGTGCGCAACCACTCATCATATCCGAACCATGCTCAGTCTTGGCCAGCGTGAAACTTTGACTTTGTCTAGATCCAGTGCGACCAGATAGCTCCTGCTTTACACGTTTGGGCACTAGAAAGCACGTGTTAATATTTAAACATAAGAAAATTCATGTCTCTGGTTCCCTACATTGGATTCTTGTCATTTTGGTGTCATTTTAAAGATAAAAATATTCTCAGATTTTATAAATTGGTGTTGAATTGTTTATCTCTTGCATCTTTTACTTATTTACTGTTTTGGTGATACTAAATGCTTAACACACACCTCTCCTTAGTTAAGGTTGACTGCTCATCTACCAAGTTACCAAGGGTTGAGTAAGGATTCATTTATTGAGGCTTGGCTGGAGCATATTTGTGATTATGGTGTTACTGCCAGCTGTAGGTACCTACCTGCACCTACTAATAAACCACCTTCCAACAGGCATAATTGTCTAAATGTCATCAGTGAAAACTTGTCACTGATAGTATTTAGGCAACTACGCCAAACTAGACTAGAATCTAAGAGAACAACCCATAGTATTTACACGAGTTCACAGTAATTTGGTATTTAGCTATTAGAGAGAAAGAAGGTCCAGTGAAATAGAAGGAACCTGTGTGGGAAATTTCTATACTGCCAGTTGTCCATGGGGCTAAATCATTATGTACATCATCCATTCAGATTATTGTCACAGAGTAATGGAAGTCTTAATTATGCTTAGGGGTGAAAGAATGTACATTGGGTTCCGAAACCTCTCTCCTCCCAACCTTATGTCTGAACGTTTGAAAACAGTGACAGACAAGTGCAGCTATAATTTTGGTCATTCAATTTCTTTTGTGTAAGATTGGGTGGCACCAATTTAGTGGGAAAACCCATTGAAAGAAAATGTTCTAAACTTTTCTTGGTCCAATCTATTATCCTTAATATTGTTAATACTTAAAGATGCCTCTACATGTATATGCAACGAAGGATAGCATGGACCTGATTGACAAAGGTAAATGTACACTTTTGTGTAAGTTAACAATTGTGTACTGTAGGAAGGTGGAATCTGACTATATGGTTGCCCCCAACTTTGTTCCTGGTATTTGAATGGTTTTTGACTAGTCTGGCTGGGATCCTGCTATCCAGGACCCCAGCCTATCTGCTTCCTCTCTAAACTGATGTGAGTACCCTAGGTACATACCAATTGGATACTGAAGACACCCTATCAGCCCCTTGTAGATGGTACCCTAGGTACCCAGGGCATTGGTCCCTCAGAGGCCTACCAGGGGCTGCAGCACTTGTTGTGCCACCCCTGGGACAGCCATACAAACTGACACCACCAGACCACTACTGTAGTCTGGGTAAGGTGGTGCTTGCACCCCTTACAGGGATATAGGTACCCTGTATCCCACTTAATACAACACATATATCCTCATAGGTCACCCCTAAGGCAGGCCTTGCTAATCCCACAAGGCAGGGTGCTGAGATATGTGTGAGGGGGAACCCCTACCTGAGTAGGGCCCCTCTGCAACCTTCGTAAAACTATTGCTGGGTTGTTGTAGTGCAGCCATACCATATACTCTTAACCGCATTATAAGTAATCGCGATAGCGTGATAACTTGAGAGTGGCTGCACAGAACCATGTCGTATTTGGTGTTAAACATGTAGGAATCATACCCCCAATCCAACCATGGGAGTGAGGGCATGATTCCCCCCTGCTAGAGGGGTGATATGGTAAAAGCGGCAGATTTTAGACACCAATTTAAAAGTGCACACATAGTACAAAATAGATGCTACCCGCCACCCACACGACTCTGGCTGCCTGTTGCTGGGCAGAACTCCAGCCACGGCAGCTGGACAATAGGGATCTTGTTGCAGGGAGGTGTTCCCACCTCCCCAGACAGACTATGTGGATTGGAACTGGGTGGGTGCACCATAGGATGTCTTTCAGACTTGCACGTAGGCTGCTCCAGTGCCTACTTCTGCATACACCGCCTCAAACCAGTTCAGGGGCATCCTGTCCCCTGCCCAGGCGGGAAAACACACAAAGGGGAGAGGGTGTAGCCACCCTTTCCCGCCTGAACTCTCATTGGTGGGCCCTGATTTAGACACTCCCCTAATCCTTGGATAAAGGTGGGTGCAGGGTCCCCAGAGCCTCAGATTAATCTTGGACTTCACAGACTTGAACCTTCGACTTGCTGCCGCACAGCTGAATGAAGAAATCTCCCTTGGGGTAAAGGAGTTACCCCCCTGCTTGGCAGGCACCTGAAACACTGCAAGTAACCCGGTTGGAACTCTGCTGCTCCTATGGACATCAAAGACTTCTGCCTACCTTGAGGTGGGTTTTGAAGTATCCCAGAGGCCAGTGAGTGTGCACAGCAAAGCTCAGCACCGTGGACCCCGTGGGTGCCGAGATCCCCAATACCCCAGGACACCAGCCACCTCTTGCACAGCACATGACCCCAACCAGTGGGGAAGTTGTGCTTTGGCCCATTATTGAGCCAAGCTCTCAGCATCATTTGTGCCAAAGATCGACACCCTAGCCCACTCTGGTGATATGTGGGCACATCTTTACGCACGCCAAATTGCTGCCTCCCACAGTCCCTTGTCTCTCGACTGGTGGGCCCTAATGGAGGTCAATCCTCACTTTAAAGGGCTCCCCTGGCTGCTCTAGGTCTGCTCTACAGTCTCCTTGCTGGAGACCTTGCTCAGACCTCGTGAGTCTGCACCGTAGCTGTTTTGTAATCCTTGCATAGGTTACGGTTGCAAAGGCTTAGTGGATCCAATCCGGACACTAACACCGCAGCGGCCTTCATCCTTTGTGGGACAGTTGCTCTCCAGAAGCTGGCCTTCCTTGAAGCCTCCTGGACCCCGTGGCTGCCGATCCAAGCTACCCATCTTCCACCTGGAAGCACCCGACATTGAAGGGCTCTTTCTCCTGAGCCCCCTGGTCACTGTGCCATGACCCAGACTCTGTCCCCTCTGCTTTCAGGTCCTTACCTTCACGATCTACATCTTCAATCTGCACGACATCAACAACGCTTCACGCCAGCAGCAGTTCTTCACCTTTTTCCATTGAAAACGAGATTGCGACCGACATCGAAAACGACCTATGCACCTGGCTTCCCTGGGGCAGGTAACAGTGGTACATCAGTACTGTCGTGGGTGTGGGCCCTCCAAGAACTTAACTCTAAGCTGCTGAACTTGAACTCCTGCTAGAAGTGTTTAGATTCTTGCAATTTCCAACCGCGACATTCTCCATAGGGTTTAATAGAGATCCCGACAGTAGTTTATACCACTGCACGCGTCTCCTGTGGGTCCCCTTCCTCACTACCTTGGGTGGTTTCGTAGTGGGCCAGCGACCCTAAGTGCCCTAGGCACTTCAGTAGAATTGTCGTGGTTCTTATACCACTTTTTTAATATATGGTTTGGTCCCCCCCTGGGGCCCTATGATTTCAGTGCTAGTTATTGTAACTATCAATGCTTGTTTGAATTGTATCTTTACCTCCAGTTTCATAAAGAGACTAGTGGGATTATTCTTAGAATAAATACATATATTTTATATATATACCTGTGTGGACTACTCTTTCATTTGGTTATTCAAGAGGTTATCTATGGTAAAACAATAAGCTTAACACTCCTTCAAGTCTTAGGCTGAAGGCTGCTCTCCAAATGTTGTCTTTAAACCTATTACCTTAAGAGTCGAATCGGACTGGTGCAAGGTGTCCCCTATAACTAGTGGACAGCATATGCCAGGCCAACTTCTCACATGTACTATTCACAAAGGGATTGCCGAGTAGTATCTTTACAAATGTGGAGTCTCCACACATAATTTTTTTTATCTTTTTATGTGTTGAGACTGCGCACTCATACAAATACTACTCGTAAATCCCTTTGTGAATAGCAAAAAGCCATAAACTTACAAAAAATGTAGGTTTAATAGTTAGTGAATCAGGTCTCATGTTTCTTAATGTATGCAGGCATTTTCGGTTGCAAAGTCTCACCTTTGTCACAAAAGAGGAATAGCCTCTTTTAGAAACTCTAGAAGATCTGAAGGCAACGTTTCTGGCAACCTCTTTAACCAACAACAAATAATTTGTCACTCGCCAGAATGGCCACATAGATTTACACATAAGTTTAGACTTACATATCTCTATGCCCTCAAGTCAGGGGTAAAGTCACTTGCAACAGAATTTGTCACTAGTAACTTTTCACATGTAGTTCTCCATCTCCCTATTGGAAAGTACTTAAGAAATATGAAAGTTTATTATTCTTAAAGTAAGTTTAAAACTATTTGAATGTAATCTATGAATTTACATTATTTTAAGATGTACTATTAACCTAGAACTAAC
Source organism: Triturus cristatus (assembly GCF_964204655.1). Lineage (NCBI taxonomy): Eukaryota > Metazoa > Chordata > Amphibia > Caudata > Salamandridae > Triturus > Triturus cristatus. The sequence continues at coordinate 226,241,068 of NC_140584.1, forward strand.
AAAATAAAATGTTACAGCACATTAACTCATCCAACTAAATTTGCATAAAATAATGAATCAATTTACATATGTTCATTTCATTTTAAATATTAGTTTTAGCAATCATTTTTTTTTTAAATTGCGCCCTCACTAACATTTTTATTAACTATGTTGTATGGATTGCATTGTTTCAAATTATTTTGAACTTTTTAATAATATTTTAAAAGTGCAATGCATCTTTTAAAATAAGTTATCATTCCAATTTCAATTAATAAAACACACACACATACACATTATGAGGGAGTAGGGGGCACATAATAATGACATGCCAAAGAAGGAACTGCTAAATAAATTGGAAATAAATCTACAGAATTATGAGCAAAAAATCATGGAAATGAAAGCTCTGAAATTTAATAGAGACAGGCTGGATTATCAACATAGCCGGATATTCACTTTTGCAAAAATGTTTGACCATTTTAGAATGAAGGAGAACATGGAGAGACCCTTTGAGGAGCGCCAAGCGAAAGTGAAGTGAGCTCGATGCAGGCTCAAGTGCAGATAGAGCACCTCCTGAGCAACTGGATTTTCATCACGCACTATGTGTACTTCGCATGTCTACGCGACCAGGGTGAAGGAACCCAATGACACAAAATTGCAAAAAAAAACGGAATAAAACAAGGGGCTAAGGCAAAGGAAAGAGGAGCGGAAGAGGGACAAATTAGTGATGAGTCCCGTAATGATGTACATTAAGATGAATCACACACAGAGTATGAGATCCACTGTATTAAATCTTTCAAAATTCTCCCTCAGTCCCAATCAAGAAGAAATTCTGAATTTAGGACTCACATATTGCTCTATGGAAATCTCGAATTTCATGGATGGATGTATTGAATTATATAAATACATTAGGAAGTTAAAATTACTTGAATACTTCCAGACAAGACCTAAAAGAACTACAATGATGAGAACTGAAGAACATAGACCTTCCACATTTAAAATAAGTGACATTCCTGATCTTTTGGACATTCCATATTCAAAGAATGATCCTGCAACTGAAACAGAAGTTGTAGCTCAGTTGGAAAGTTCTCTCAGTGGTTGAAGGAATAAGAGACGTTAAAACATCCACTGAAATGGTGAATGCGAGAACTGTAACCAATACTGAGAAGTTGAATCGAAGGGGTTTCGTCACAGACAAGTCAATTTCGAGTGCATGTGAGATGAGATAAAAATTTTGCCCACAGCTGCCCTCGGGCAACAAAATTGATCTGGTTTATGAACTCAGTGTTGATGATCTTAACAATTTGAGACACAAGTGGCGTAATAATAAGAACCACAACAACTTCTCTTTTAAGGATTGGCAGGACAGTTCTACATTGAGAAAGGATTCCTCCCTTATCATCAAACCCTCAGACAAGGGGGGAAATATAGTACTAATGGACTGGGATTCATACTTAAACAGGTGAAAAGACAACTTGACAATACAGCTCATTACAAGCGCTTGCCCTCAAGTCCTATGAAGGAGATGGAAAGGGACTTCGACTCGAAACTCCAAATATGGCATGGAAGAAACTTGCTAGAATGGGAAGAAGATGTATATTTAAAAACTAGTAGCAACATTTTAATTTCTACCGAAAGCACATAAGAACTTGGAAGTTCCACCATGCAGGCCCATAGTGAGCTTGATGGGCTCACTTTTGGACAACTTAACAACACAGCTCATTACAAACGCTTGCCCTCAAGTCCTATGAAGGAGATGGAAGGGACTTCGACTCAAAACTCCAAATATGGCATGGAAGAAACTTGCTAGAATGGGAAGAATATGTATATTTAAAAACTAGTAGCAACATTTTAATTTCTACCGAAAGCACATAAGAACTTGGAGGTTCCACCATGCAGGCCCATAGTGAGCTTGGTGGGCTCACTATTGGAGAACTGCTCATGTTCAATTGATTTGTTCCTACAACTTTAATGTCGCAAGTTTGCCTTCGTACCTGAGGGACTTGGCGGAGTTTGAACAAAAGTTGGATGGTATACCATGGAAATCAAAGTAGATTATGCTAACTCTCAATGTAATTTCTCTCAATACTTTGATCTATGATAAAGATGGTATATCAGCATGTAAATGTTTTTTGAGAGATAGACCGATTGTCTTTTTGGAAACCACTCAAATGGTGATCGATATTCTGGAATATGGCCGAACACACAATGTGTTCACCATTAGTGGGAATTTATACCTCCAGTTACAGTGCACGGTCATGAGCAACTCCTTTGACCCCACCCACATGAATTTACTCATGGGGTGGTGGGAGAAGCAGTTGGCCTGGACTGATAAAAACAAAATTTACATGGAGAAGGTCATGCTCTGGTGCCATTGTATAGATGATTTATTCATCTATTGGGATGGGGAAATGTCATTACTGGAGGATTTTGACAAAATATTAAATAACAATTATGTAAATATTCGATTTACTTCAACAGTGATCATGGCACATTGTGTATTTTTGGTCATGAACTTGGATGTTGGAGAAAATGATTTGGTCCCCACCATCCATAGGAAAGCGACAGCCAGTAACTCTATATTCCATTCCAATAGTGGACATCCAATGACTTTGAAATGGAGAATCCCTCATAGTCAGATGTTTTGAGCTAAAATAATTTGCTCAACTGAAGAACAATTTGAAAATGAAATAACAAGGATGATGGAGAGATTCATCCAATGATGATACCCGTTAAGTGAGTTAAGGGATGCAAGAGAGAGAGTTAGAAATAAATCAAGAGACCATGTACTCTATCAAGCCCATGCAAACCGAAAGAAAGATGACACTAAGAGGTTACTCCTAGAGTACAATTAAGCGCAACTGACCATAAAGAAAGTTTTACAAAATAATTGCCACATTTTATGAAAAGATGATCACTTGAAGGACATGGTTGATCAGGTTCCAAAGATAACTTTAAAAAAAAGAAATCCTTAGGAGATAATTAAACAAGGAGCCACCAAGAACCAATCAGAGAGAGGAACTGGTTGACAAACATTACAAAGGGCTTTACAAAGTGCTGATCATGCAGAACGTGCCACTATGGGATTAACCAGAAAACATGCTAAACATTAGATGGACAAATTAGAACTATACAAGACGTAATAACATGTGAGACAGAGTTTGTGGTATATGCACTGAGGTGTGATTGCAATAAGTTCTCTATTGGCAGTACCATCAGCAAAGTGAAGTTAAGAATATTGCAACACATCTGAGCAATTAAAAATGGTGATAAAAGCTATCCCATGCGGAACCACTTTGAAAGTGAATATAATAACACCTTGCAAGGATTTGGGTTCATTGGGCTCAAATAAGTACCAACACATGCGAGAGATGGTAATAGTAAAGGAGCTGAGAAGGGAGAAGTCTAAATTGATCATCATGATGTGCACAGAGCTCCTAATGGGCCGTAACACAGATGCTGAACTATATGTCCATCTATATAATATATAATAGCATCCCTAATATATTTATTCCTCCTCTCGACATGTAACATATTTGATTGGACATGAATTACTGATGATGTATTTGAGTTAAGCCTGGGCGTTGAACTACTCTCCGTTCGCAGAGCTTGCGAAGTTTAGGCACAGAGCGCGAAGTTGCAGATTGCTATGCAATCTAGCGCGTAGCGTAGTGGTTTAGCTGCCTCGCGCGCTCAATATTCATTCTCGCGCTCGCGGTAACGTCTTACCGTGATTCTGCGATCGCCAACTTGCTTTTCTGTCCGTTCGCGAGCGCCACGAGATTTGTAATATGGCTGCCCAAGCCCGCGAGAGTGTGTGAACGCGAACACGTCATTCGGGCGCGCGAGTTGACTTCCGGCGGCTGTCTTGGTAAGATCGCGATCCCGAACATGCAAAAACTACAATCTGGCGAAGAATATCTCGTGATCTTCATAAAACCTTCTCTAAAATGATCATTTTGCTCAGAAAAACTCCTCAGATTGTGATTTTGCTGTAGTCTTTTGAGTAAGGAGGAGTCCTTTAATTTTGTTAACTCTTTTTTTCAAGAGGAAGGAAGTGCCCCTGAGTCTACAACTTCCTGTTCCTGTCCAGCAGGCTCCTCCCAGTGCTTTGTGCATGTGCTGTTCACTTTCATTTGGATTTGGAGCTGGAAGGATCACTTTTTGTGTCTGTCTGCTGCATCATACCATTGGATTGGATTTATTTGAGGACTTTTTGATTTGAGATTTAATTTACTACAAGTAAGTTGGAGAATTGGTGTGTTTGTTTCATTGGGGCTTGTATTACCTACATCTTTCTGGGTTTTTCATTGTTTTTTAAAATTATTGTTGTGGCGGGTGGCCTGTGCTTTCAATAGGGGCCTAGTTGTTTTTCTCTGCAATTTCAGCCAGAAGGGTACCCATGGGTCCAAGTTTCGTGGTGTCTGTAGAATTTTCAACATCATATAGGGCATGGATGGCATAGGATTATTTGAAATGCTAAATGTGGCTGTGGTATATTTCACTGTTGGTGTGTGTGTGTGAAATACCTTTGTTGGATGTGTGTGCTTGATGTGTAACTTCTTTCCAATCCTTTCGTAGCCCTGTTGATTTTCATTTTTGTATTGAAGCTGTGTTGTTTAGCAGGCCTCCTTTGTCCGGTCATATATTATAGGCCTGCTTCAGTTCACTGTTTTCCATGGCCTGTTGTGACTGTGAGTGCCCATGTGGCTTGTGGCAATTTTGTGGTGGTAGTTTAGTAGTCTGTGCTTCTTTTTCCATAAAGGGCTGCATTTCTTTTCTTTGTTCCCCTTGGCTTATGCTTGTTGTTGTGTCCTCCTGGCCATGTGTGTGGCGGCCATTTTGTGAAGGCAGGCATTGTTCTTTTCCCTATAGGCTTACACTGACTGTTCCAAGCTTGTGGCCTAGTCTGCCAGTAGGCCCAGAGGTAGTCATCCTCAAATCTTTGGTGCGTTATTTAAATTTACAGTTTGAGTTGTCTGTTGGATTTTATTGCAAAAGGTGTTTTTTTGGGGTGGAATAGCATTTTTTGGGTGTGTGTTAAATAAATAGGGCTTTTTAGCCAGTGGGTAACCCTAGGGATTCAGCTCGTGTACTTTTGGTAACTCTGCACAACGCGACAACGCGGACTTACAGTTTTCGTCATTTTCGCGCTCTCAATATGCGTGTTCGCGCTCACGATAAAGCCTTTTTGTACAGTTTGCGATCCCGAACACGCAGCATTTGCAATCTGGCAAACAATATCTCGCGAGCAACATAAATCCTTCTCGAAAACGCTTTTTTTGTGCATTTTGCTAAAAAACTCCTCAGGTTGTCATTCAGCTGTAGGTTTGGAGCACTGAGAAGCTTTTATTTTTTTGAAAATATTTTTATGAGAGGAAGTAAGTTCCACAGACACTACAACTTCCTGTTCCTGTCCTTTGTAATCACTTTTTGGTTATTTGTGGTGGGTGGCCTGAGCATGTGTGTGGCGGCCATTTTAGGAAGGCAGGGATTGTGCTTTTGCCATAGGCGTACATTGACTGTCTTCCATTTCTTGTTGTTGTGGGTGTGTGGCGGCCATTTTGTGGAGCCATCCAAGCAGTGTGCTTGCTTTTGCCATTCTTCTGTTCCAAGCTTGTGGCCTAGTCTGCCAGTAGGCCCAGAGGTAGTCAGCCTCAAATCTTTGGTGCGTTATTTAAATTTACAGTTTGTGTTGTCTTGTCTGTTGCTTTTTTTTTTTTACACCATGAATGGGTTTGGATTTTATTGCAAAAGGTGTTTTTTTGGGGTGGAATAGCATTTTTTGGGTGTGTGTTAAATAAATAGGGCTTTTTAGCCAGTAGGTAACCCTAGGGATTCAGCTCGCGTACTTTTGGTAACTCTGCACAGCGCGACAACGCGGACTTACAGTTTTCGTCATTTTCGCACTCTCAATATGTGTGTTTGCGCTCGCGATAAAGCCTTTTTGTACAGTACGCGATCCCGAACACGCAGCATTTGCAATCTGGCAAACAATATCTCGCGAGCAACATAAATCCTTCTCGAAAACGCTTTTTTTGTGCATTTTGCTAAAAAAACTCCTCAGGTTGTCATTCAGCTGTAGGTTTGGAGCACGGAGAAGCTTTTATTTTTTTGAAAATATTTTTATGAGAGGAAGTAAGTTCCACAGACACTACAACTTCCTGTTCCTGTCCTTTGTAATCACTTTTTGGTTATTTGTGGTGGGTGGCCTGAGCATGTGTGTGGCGGCCATTTTAGGAAGGCAGGAATTGTGCTTTTGCCATAGGTGTACATTGACTGTCTTCCATTTCTTGTTGTGGGTGTGTGGTGGCCATTTTGTGGAGCCATCCAAGCAGTGTGCTTGCTTTTGCCATTCTTCTGTTCCAAGCTTGTGGCCTAGTCTGCCAGTAGGTCCAGAGGTAGTCAGCCTCAAATCTTTGGTGCGTTATTTAAATTTACAGTTTGTGTTGTCTTGTCTGTTGATTTTTTTTTTTTACACCATGGATGGGTTTGGATTTTATTGCAAAAGGTGTTTTTTTGGGGTGGAATAGCTTTTTTTGGGTGTGTGTTAAATAAATGGGGCTTTTTAGCCAGTAGGTAACCCTAGGGATTCAGCTCGCGTACTTTTGGTAACTCTGCGCAGCGCGACAACGCGGACTTACAGTTTTCGTCATTTTCGCGCTCTCAATATGCGTGTTCGCGCTCGCGATAAAGCCTTTTTGTACAGTTCGCGATCCCGAACACGCAGCATTTGCAATCTCGCAAACAATATCTCGCAAGCAACATATATCCTTCTCGAAAACGCTGATTTTGTGCATTTTGCAAAAATAACTACTCAGGTTGTCATTCAGCTGTAGTTTTGGAGCACGGAGAAGCTTTTATTTTTAAAAAAAATATTTTGAGAGAGGAAGTAAGTCTCACAGACACTACAACTTCCTGTTCCTGTCCTTTGTAATCACTTTTTGGTTATTTGTGGTGGGTGGCAGGCATTGTGCTTTTTGCATAGGCCTCCAAGCTTGTGGCCTAGTCATACAGTAGGCCCAGGGGTACTACTCATCAATCATCACGGGTGCATGGAATTTAAACAACAGTTTTTGTGTTGTGCGTTAAATTTCAACATCATTTATGGCTTTGGATTGAATTGTAAAATGTGGCCTTTACTTTTTTTACGGGGGTAGATTTCACTTTTTGGATGTTGTAAATAAATGCTTTTAGTTTTTGTATATGTTTGTTGTTGTTGCTCCCTGATGCTGCATCCATCCCATAAGAAGCACACATTTTAATTTAGGGCAAACAGGCTAGACTACATTTATGTTTTTGTTCTTTGCTATTCTTCTTCCTGAGTGTACACAGTACAAATACAACAGGATCCCTAGCCTTGTCAGTCTCTTAATGGCTGGCTATACTGTTGTTGTTCACTGACTTCATAAAATTTAATAATTGTGACCACCCACCAGACACTAATAAGTTATATATTATATTATGGATCTTCTGACTGATGTTCTTCTGGCTTTTTTGCTTTTAGGTGCACAAAAGACAGAGGAGGTGTGTCGTCATCATCCACCGTTGTGGTGCCAGACAGACGTCCTGCTGCTGTACACAACGTGACGTGTCAGTGACCTGACCAGGCATCTTTGCAACTTGTGCAACTGAGTGCTGTTTTGACATCTGTTGAAGATGCCCCCAAAGAAAGCAGGTAGCAGGTCCTCCGGTACCAAGAAAGTTGCCATGTAGAAGAAGGAACAGAAGAAGAAGGAAGTGTTACTTAAGTCTGGTGTGCCTCCCAAAACCTTTTTTGGTACACCAAAAATGACGCCTGCAGCAGCGGTGTCGGGGGGCCAAGCTGGGGGCAGCACCTCCACATCAGTGGGCCCAACCCACCAACCCAGGACCAAGCAAATGAGTGTGGAAGAGGTAGCCAGCCTTATGGTGGAAAGCAATGATGCTGAGCCTGAACTAAACTTATCGCTATCTCAAAGTAGTACACAATCAACGCAGGAGGGAACACAGCAGATAAGTGGTCAACAGCCGCAGCCACCGCCCGCAATAGTAGCTGTTGTTCCTCCCGAAGTATGGGCCGTTCAGGAAATTGAGCCTCATGCAGAGGAAGAAGAGGAAGCCACTCCTTTAGAAGTTCCATTGGCTTCCAAATCCCCAGCAAGGAAAAGGAGGGTTAGTACATCAAGTTCTTCACCAAGCCCCCCTTCTGATGATCCAGATGCCACTTGAAAGCCACAAACTGAGTCTGAGAGGGCAACACATCACAAGAGCAGGCATGGGAAAAGGAAGGTTCCAGAAAGCCTTACACTTATGGATGTTGATGTAGAAGAGCAGGATGATGATGATGGTGATAAGCCAGTCATCACAAACATCACTCCCGGGCCTGAGGAGATGGAGACCAACATTTTGACACTATCCAAAATGGCTGCGAGGGATGTAGCACGCATACCTCCAACACAGGTAACACCAACACGACCTCCAGCTTCCATATTTACATTAGCAAAGGGCCGGCAGCGTCCTACATCCAGCACAAGCATCACCTCAGCAGAAGTAGGTAGTGGTACTGCACAGAGTCAAATTCAACACACACCCTCCAGTTCATCCGGCATTGGAAGTGGGAGTGGCACCTCCAGCAGGAGACAAAAGTTAAGCTCTCCAGTGTGGGACTTCTTTACGGTTAGCGGAAAGGAGGAGAACATTGCTATATGCTCCATTTGTCATACCTCTGTTAGTCGTGGTAAGCTTGGTACAAACTATGGTACCGGAGGCCAAATGACCCATCTGAAAAAACACCACGCAATCCAGTGGGAGGAGCACCTTAGTCTTATCAAAAGTGGAACCATTGCTGTTGGGCATAAACGAGTAGAAAGTCCGCTCTCGGTGGAACAGGAAGAAGATGGAGACATTCTCTGTGGTAGTGGTACACAAAGTAGCCCTGTCCCCAGCACTGCAGTGGTAACGCCCACATCCTCAGCCACATCTCATTGGCACAAGAGTAAGAGTCAGCCTGAGACACCAAGGAGTACTGCTGGCCAAAAAAGTGCGACGTTGACCACAGGAAGGAATACCATGCAGCCTACCATTCTTAGCATGTTTAGTAGGCCGGAGGGGCAGTACGAAAGCAACCACCGATAGCACGTTTGTACAATGCAAAGCTGGCTAAAATGTTAGTACTGGACCTTCTCCCTTTTTCTTTTGTTGAAGGGGTGGGTTTTCTTGAATTTGTGACCACCATCTGCCCAAAATGGAAAGTTCCCAGCCGCTACTATTTCACAAGAGTTGCTGTTCCAGCACTACATCACGACGTGCTGGAATTGCTTGGAAAAGCCTTAAAACAGAGTGCTGTTCAGAGTATACACCTGACAACAGACAGGTATGTGAGAAGGTAGTGACCAGACAACTTTCCAAATTTGTGGAAAGATCTGAGGCCTTGCACCCAGCTCAGTCTGGGTTTCGGGCATCTTATAGCACGGAGTCAGTGCTAGTTGAGATCTCGGAAGCTATTAGGGACTGCTTAGATGCTGGTGGCAGAGCAGCTTTGGTAATGCTTGATTTGTCAGCAGCATTTGACACGGTGCCGCATGCCAGACTGCTCTCCCGCCTCTCTGAGATTGGGGTCTGTGGCCTGGCTCTTGCCTGGCTGAGGTCTTTTCTGGAGGGTCATAGCCAACAGGTTTGGGTGCCACCGGCCGCCTCTTCTCTGCAGGAGGTCTCCACAGGTGTCCCCCAGGGCTCGTCCATTAGCCCCCTCCTTTTTAACATCTATGTCACCCCTCTGGTCCTTTTGGCCGAGAAATTGGGGGCTAAGGTGATAGCCTATGCCGATGACACCCAGCTTCTTTTCACCTGGGGCTAGGGGGAGGATTCCGTCTTGCCTGTGCAGAAGTGTTTGTCTTCAGTATTTGGTTGGCTTGCTAGAGCTCAACTCAAGTGCAATGAATACAAATCGGAGATCCTTCTCTATGGTAACTTCCCCTTGGACTTTAGATGTAAGATCTGGCCCCCGGATTTCCCCCCTCCTTCTTCTAATGGGAGCTCCGTCAAAAACCTAGGAGTCTGGTTTGAGGATAATCTGTCATTTTCTGTCCAGGTGAAGAAGGTCTCGGGCGGCTGCTTTGGCCTTCTTAAGGTTCTTAGGAGTTTTCTCCCTCTTCTCCCTAGAGCTGCTAAGGAAACGGTCGTTAGGGCACTGCTTTTGTCCCGCCTGGACTATGCCAATGCCCTATATGTGGGCTTACCCGGCTACTCCATGAACAAACTACAAGTGTTCCAGAATGCGGCCGCAAGGCTCCTTCTTGGTATCGCTAGAAGTAGCAGTGTTCGCGCTCATCTTCATGCCCTGCACTGGCTGCCCATGGCTGAGAGGGTTGAGTTTAAAGCTTTGGTCATTGCCCACAAAGCCCTCCACAACTTGGGTCCCATCTATTTGCAGAGGCGGTTTGCCTTTTACGTCCCGACCAGAGCTCTCCGCTCGTCAGCCCTTCTGTTGGCCAGGGTTCCGCGTTTCTCCCGGTCCAGGATTGGGGGTAGCTCGCTTGCGGTCAAAGCTGCCGCGGCCTGGAATGCTCTCCCATTCTTCCTGTGCAATACTCAGGACCCATTCTGTTTTACGCGTCTCCTTAAAACCCATCTGTTTCCATAGCTTCTTCCTTAGTTCTCCTCACTTGGCTTCGTGCTGGGACACTCCTCGGAGTAACTATTGCGCGTTATAAAAATATTTAACATAACATAACATAACATGTGGACCAGTTGCCAAGCCACTGATTACATGTGCATCACCGCACACTGGGCCTCTTTTTCAGGTGTTAAAGATAAGATATGTGACGGTGTTGTTGACACCGCCGAGATTTTTAAAGACACTTGCAAACATGCAACTGTAGCCATGTTTGCTATGGAGAAATCTCATACTGCTGCAAACATTTTGGATGAGTTTAACAGCAAGGTGTTTGAGTGGCTGCGACCAAGAGGGCTTACCATTGGTTTTGTTGCCACGGACAATGGCAGTAATGTAGTTAGGGCCATGAAAGATGGTGGCTATTTCAGGGTGCCATGTTTGGCACACTGCATTAACATTGTTGTTCAGGACTTTCTGAAAAATGAAAGCAAAGTCAGCAGCTTACTGACCACCTGCAGAAGAATATGCACACATTTCAACCATTCTTTTAAAGCCCGGAAGCAGCTGAGGGTCATTCAACGTGAGCATAAAATGCCAGTCAAAGCACTCATCCAGGAGGTGCCAACACATTGGAACTCAACGTATTACATGCTTGAGCATCTGTTTGAGCAGTACATACCACTTAATGCTTATGTCATAAAAAGGTAAGGGGATTCTACTGTGAAATGCATGAGAGTTGAGATGGCCCAATGGGACCTCGTCAAATGCCTGACAGAGATGCTACTTCCTTTTGAGGTCTTCACACGTGAAGTGAGCAGGGAGGACTGTACTATGGGCCAAGCTATCCCATTGTTGTACATGCTAGAGCAAGAGCTAAAGGAAGTGTTAGAAATGTACGCAGGTGTGGATGACAAAGTAGACGCATATTATTTGGCAGACACCTTAGTCGCTCGCTTATCTGACAATACAAGGATTCAAAATAACATTGTGTCACATCCACATTACATTACTGCCTCAATTTTGGATCCACGTTACAAATTATTGCTGCGCAGTAATGAAGTAATTCCTTTTTCAGAAGTGGATGTTGCCCAGTACAAAACTTTGATAGCTGAGGAAGCCACTGACTTTGAAAACGAAAGGATCTTAATTAGAGGCCCGCCCCCCCAGGGCAGAAAAAGTACTGCAGGGCACCCACAGTCAAGTTCTACTTCAGAGTCCAAGAGCAGTGCGTTTGCCTCCCAGCAGTCAACAACACTGCCAGCAATAACATCAACAGCACCAACAGGATCATCAGGCACATTTAAAAAAACGGCAGGTGATTGGTTTCTACGGAAAGGGGATTGTACGTCCATGACTGATGCAAAGGCAAAAGAGGCCCAGGAAATCGGAGCACCCCTGAACATTGAGCGGATGGTTCAGGCCTATCTAGATGACACAACAGAGGTCTTCATGGAGCAAAGCCCATTGGTGTATTGGTATGGGAAAAGACGCCAATGGCCAGTGCTCAGCAGGCTGGCGATAAAGTATGTGGCTTGCCCTGTTGCAAGTGTCTCTTCAGAGCATCTTTTCAGTGCTGCTGGTGCCATTGTTACTGTCAAAAGGACCAGTCTCTCGCCCAAAAGCGTTGAGAGGTTAACCATGATCAAAATGAATCAACACTTTATACCACCGGAGTACAAAATACGTGAATCACAGCAGGAAGAGGAGAGCGACTTCGATGACATAAGTAGTGGGTTGTTAGACGTACTTCTGTCCGAACCACCAGAGTTTGAGGACGAGCTCCTCTTCCCTGACAACTAGGTTTTCAAATTGTTCTCCCTTCCTTTATTTGTGTGTGACTGTGTATCTGTTTTTCTGGTTCAAAATCTAATCACAACAAATCCATCAACAGTCTCCTCTTTTTATTTCCCTATTGGAGTTGCACGTCTGTGCATAACTGTCCACTTCACTCCTCAGGGCCCTGCTCCATCTTCCTTACTCTCCCTAAGTACATTTCAAGCAAGCCAGACATTGGATGGAGATGGAGAATAGTACAATACATGTTGCCTCTAACAGTCCCTCCATAAGAAGTGAAACGTGACTCCAGCTATATTCCATTTTGTTTCCAAGCCCAAAGAAACTCATCACTGACTGCCAGAAGGCAAGGCAGGCATCAGATCAGACAGCCAAAGAGAACACCAACACAGGTAATGAGTGATTATTGTGAATGATGGTGGCATGCATTGGGTGTGGTGACAGTTAATGTTTCCTTGTTGTTTAATAATAACCACATTGTACTCCTACCACTGCAGGTGCCGGACAATATCCGTTGCAATTTTGTAATATGGAATATATTATAAACTTAATCAGTCACTACAGACTGAGTTGGTGTTGGAGAATACGTACCACACGGTCATCATCATGATGCTGCTGAGCATACTATCTTTGCACACAGTCAGTTGGATCGGAGAAAATTGATGGAATAACTACGTTTCATGGCCTGACTTAAAAGGTAAACAGTTTGAACAAGAACCACAGCAGACCTAGGCTAGATGTGCGTGTAGTGGTATGAGGGACAGTGGCGCATTGATTTAGTCACTTCATTTGGAAAATGCTAGGTTGCTGCAGTGCATATGACATTTCTCTGGCTCGGTCGAAATGTAAGTAAGGGGTAGGGTGCCTGGCCTGTGCCGCGGTTCTCCTGTTCTGTGGCTGTGCTGGCTCCTGAGTCCTGTCCCGTTGTTGTTGTACCTTAATGCTGTAGAGTAGAGACTATGTATCCTATCCAAGCTGCCACAGTCTGAAAGTGTTCTCTCCAGAGTGTTGTCTTCTCGTCTTGCACTCCACTCTAATTGAGTTTATTGTTTTAAATGCAGTAATTTTTCAATACCCCGTTTGTTTTTCCGTCTACACTTACAGGCCGGCCTTTAACCTGTGCTATAGTGGGAGAAACGACTCACACTAACCTTACCAATACGCATCAGGCAGGCAGTGGTACCCAAGATTGATGTGCGGAGTGTCCATGGAAGGGAGGACCAAGAGGAATGACGAGAATGATGCAACTCCACATTTGGACCAGGATAATACAGTAACTTTAGTATCATTCATCATTCGTCTTTAAATTCATTTGATTGCTTTTTTGTCTTCAATCATTACGACTGTGTGTTGTGGTTTGTTTGGCAATTGATCCCTACAACTATTTTTTAATTTCCTTTGCTAGCTTGAAAAATAAAAGTAAGCCCGGTACAGCATGTAATTGGGTTCGGTCTGAGCTCTGAGGGTGGCAGACAGGCAAGGCAAATTTCAATTTCTTCCCTGACTGTACTGTCTCATTGGGTAATAGTAGTTATTGTAAGTACAACTCATTATCATTAAACATCAAGTTCTCTTCCTCAGCCTGCATGCATTTGCTTTTTCTCACTTTATACTTTGATTTATTTGATAATGGATCATGGTCGTCTTACAAGATTGTGTTTTACTTTTGTTGTGTCCATGCATACTGTGTTTTTCTTTCTCAAACCTTTCCCAAAACCCCACTTCCCATCCATTCATCAATCACTAACCCTCTTCCACCGGGCTGTGTGATTTATATTGAAGTGTGATGTCATGCTAAATGTACACCAATTGATCACATGCTTGCTGGGGCAGATGTGGTGAAAGCAACACTAATTGCATTTCAACTAAGGCAGGGCAAGGATCTTCTTCTGCTTGCCCACCCATGCTGTAGTTTACTTTGTGTTCTGTTCTACTACTCCTCCCACAGTCTCTCAGTCAAGTGACTTTCTATTTCTTTTTTCAAATGCTATTGCCAGTGTCTACTACTACCACCACAATAATGACATCTTGTCCGTTAATTTGGGAAACCAACCATGCAGCCATCAGTGTGCCGAACTTCATCATCAATCACAGGTAAGATAAGTTTGCTGGGAGGTATGGACTAGGAGGAGAGACTGACAGTACTATTCTGACAATTAAAAATAAGTCAGTGAGGGGTACTGCATCTATCGGTTTGTGTGTTACAAAATCGGCAGATCTTTTAAATCAAACACTGGCTGTGGGCATGCAGCAGCACGGAAACAAAGTAACAAACCATGTAACTTAGATTGAATTCTTAAAACTGTAACCCACCACAAAACATTAACATCGTATAAGTAAATAGAATAAAATGTAATCTCCCCTAACAAAAATAAACTATCCCACTCTGACCTAACCCACCCCTCTCCCTAACCCCAACCAATGTCCAAAACGAAACGAAACCGAAAGCTGAAGAGTCCCAAATGTCCGAAAGAATCCCCAACGCCCAAAAACCCACCCACCAACAAAAGGAATTAAAAAAGGGGCAAATGACGAGGTCCTCTATTGTCGGCGGGCCTTAAAGTGTTTGTCGACCAGGATCTTTACCCGCTCCTCCAGGTTCTCCTCTAAGTGGGCCATCCGGCGGAGCAGCAGGCGGCGAAATGCCCTGCAGTTACATGCAGGGTGGGGGGCAGCAGTGCTTGAAATCGAGGCGCGGCGGCGGGCGGATGCTGGACCACGGCGCCGTGAAAGTGGAGGCAGGGCCTGACTGGGGCCCGGGGCATTGGAGGAGGCTGCAGCTGCAGCCGCCTCCTCCTCCTCCTCCGCCTGAGCCACCAGCCGGCGATAATGTTCGCAGATGGCCTCCAGTTTCCGGCGCCGGGCCCTAGCGGCCAACTCCTTCCTTGATGGTTTAGTGGATGTGGAAGGAGTATCTATATCAAGAAAGAAAAAGAACATGTTGTAGCCAATACTCTTAGCAAAACAGAAACACT
This sequence comes from Triturus cristatus, assembly GCF_964204655.1. Taxonomy (NCBI): domain Eukaryota; kingdom Metazoa; phylum Chordata; class Amphibia; order Caudata; family Salamandridae; genus Triturus; species Triturus cristatus. Next base: position 226,256,410 of record NC_140584.1, read on the forward strand.
AAAATCATTCAACACATAGTGTCACAGTATCACTAGCAAGCACAGTTCATAACATTTGTGATTTGGTGGTAATTATCTCTACTCCTACTTCCTTGGACTCTAACATTTGTGGGAGTTTCCGACATTATAAATATAATCGTACTATGTACTCCGGTACACCAGTCGTGTTGTTCTTATCTGTAGTTTAGCCCAATTACATAACCTTGTTGTAGCCGGCATGCCAGCTCAGTCAGCTAAGCTTGCACCCAAGAGAAACAGATATGAGCCACATGATGCAGACTCACGTTAGTTTTATTTACTACTACTGTCTGCAGGTGGGGAAGCTCATATTTTTGTATGCCGCCTTACGGCCGTTGGCACTGGCCATACTCTGTTACATGAGGGCAAATGGCATGCACAATTTCACTTACACCCTGCCATGGGTACTACAAAAAGGCTGATTATTTATCTGATCCAATGATCATTGCTTATATATTCAGATTATAGATGCTAATACGATACGACATCAGGTCAGTAGCGGTCGGTGGTGGGAGTGCTGCCGGGCGGTGAGTGGGTGACGTGGGAAGGTGCAGGGTGGGGATAGTAAACTATGGATTAAGGACAATAACAGGTAATTAAACAATACATAAAAAAAAAAATTGTTGCACGCACTGCATCGCATTCGGCGGTGCAGTGAGCACATTGAAAATAATTTTCTTTATTTTTATGTTGATTATTACCTGTATTTGGCCGTATTACACAGTTTACTCGCCAGTGCCACCCACCAGTCCCCTCCCCATGTCACCGCCCGCCAACACTCCCACCACCAACCGCTACTGCAGAGGGTACTTTGCTTTCATTGATTGTGTAACCGATAACCATAAACAACAGATAGCCCACCCTTTGCAGGCTGGCTGCCCCAATCGAACATACATTAATAATAATAGGTAGGGAGTGGTCCCCAGAGTGGGAGGAAGGGGCTTCCGCTTGATAATAGATATATATATATATATATATATATATATATATATATATATATATATATATATATATATATATATAAATATATATGACGTGCTTGCAAACTACTGCAAGTGTACTGTATTCTGATAAATACTACCTATATTCCCTACGCTTTGCTACTGTGGCGCAGTTTCTTTTACATTTTCTTCAAAGTAAGAATCTCCAGTGACACTTTCCACCTATACTGTCTATATTGATGGTAGTAAATCCAGGCATACATCCATTAAAGTAAACGTTTATCCTTCTTTTTTATATCTCTCATACTTAGTTGGTTTCACCAACAACCACCCATGCTTCCGCTCCTTCCTTGCTTGCCTTGGCTTTGAATTTGAACCAAACAACGCTGATTGTTGCTATCTAGCACTATCCACCCATACTGTGTCGCCCACCCAGGCAGGCATTCTTTCACCTTCCACCCATCCTTCAACAACCCATGCATCTGATCTGATTACTATCAGCCACCTATGCATGCTTCCACCAACATATCCTTCTCTGCCAGTTAGTCATATTATTTATCTCGCCCGTCCTTCCACCCTTAGTTCTTTCCCTCTTTGTTCAACACATCCATCAAGGTCATCTGATCTGAGTTTGTCTTCTCCATAAAACCTTCACAGCTTATTTTGGAGTCAAATAGAAGAGGCCATTGGTTACTCTACTCACGCTGCTAATGCTAAGTAAAGGGTGTCTTCTTCAACCGTTGTATAATAATAAGTCGCACAGTACAGTGAAATAGTGAACACACTTCCATCCAGTAGTAATGTCAAGAAGTAATGAATATAACTTACAGCCGCCGGCCACTGCTGCTGGATCCCCCCCTGTCTCTCCTGCAGGTGCCGCCAGTTCGCCTGCCCCCTCCGGAATGGCCGCATCGCTGGCCCCGACGGCACTGGTGGATGGTAGTGTGCCTAGAAAAAAACATCACAAATTTTTAGATGCCTGGAAACCTCCCCCTATTTTAAGTGTTCACTTGGAACATTGAAAAAAAAGTTAATACAACATACATCAGCACTAGACAGTAAGTACAGTCAGTAGACAGACACTAGTAGTAGTGATATGGTTCCACTTCCTAGGGTCATCTAGTCCTACTCTACTCTTTTGAAAGTTAGCCTGAGCCATGTGTAACCCTTTTAGATTCATCATGTCGACTACTACTCTTTTTGCGCATATTTAATTATACCTGCCCGCTTATTGACATGTGCGGTAGATGCCTTTGAGGCCACTTGACTGTTGCGTACAAGTGAAGAGGTCGGATAAAAAACCACTTACTGAGTTTGTTTAGTTCATATTGCTTAGCCATCACATACATGTTACACTTTTTGCCATGACTGCAAAATGCTTGCATTCACCAGTATACTATCTAACAGCTAACTCGCAGCATTTTTCTCATATAATAGGCGGAATATTCCCTTTTACAAACCAGAGATTTACAGAACATGTTATGATGCAAGATGATGTAACCAGTATTTCTACGTTCTACGGTGAGGGGTCTTCCAGAATTCTAAAGATCTTGACTCTTGTTCTTGAATTAATCTTTGGCTTTTTGCTGGCTTATTGACTATGGCTGTAGTAAATTAAATTTCATATTAACGATGTACAGAGTTTGATACTTGTTTCAAATAAACCTTTTGAACTTACACATAGACTCTGTGGTATTTGGTGTGGTGGGGTGGACTTACACAAGTGAGTGAGCAAAATGGTGTTATTATGTTCTGGGTTGTCTGTCTCAGTCATCATCAACATTGTGTATCTTCTTCGTGGGGGGGGTCAGGAGTGGGACCCTAATGTGAGACACTCACACTATAGCTAGTCGGTCAGGGGATCCTGGGTTCTTCGGACTGAGGTGTGATCAGTAAGGTCCAACCTCCCATCAGCAACATCCTATTTTGTTGTGCATAGTTCTGAATGTGGCTCTGCAGAATCACTAGCCAAGAGTAGTATCATGTACTATCCGATCAAAAATACTAGTCAAATATCTGGTTGGCCATTTTGTTTGTGGTAATTGTCAAAGCCTCAACATTGAGAAGACTTGAAGAGGACAACCCAAAGGACAGGACACAGTGGCTAGAGCTATTGGTCAATCAGAGTTTTATTATTCCAAAGAAAACCTTCTATAAAGAGTGAGCAACTGTGCAAGCTTCGCTACAGACAGACTAATATAATAGTAGTAGTAGTAGTAGTAGTAGTACAGAGAGTCATAGGAGAGGCAGTTAGAAGCAACTTAGTTAGAGGCAGGGATAAACAGAATTTGGAAACAGATAGTCAAGGTCAAAGTAAGCTTTTGTAAAAAATAGAATTAGAAAGTGGAACCATAATTTATAGTTCGGAAAAAAAAGATGCAGTAAAAGTTAGGGAAATACAAATGTCAATATAACCACTGGAGGGCTTACTGGGGCCAGCAGCAGGAGCCTCGGTAGAGGAGCGGTCCTCTGGTTCCCCCGCTGACTCCGACCCCGTCTTCTTGCCTCTGGGTGGTGCTGATGATCATGTAAAATATAATAAAGAAAGAGACAAACATTAAGGAGTGCTGTGAAAGAAATAATAATAAATCATTTGGAAAAAATAAGTCAAACAACATTTTAGGAAACAACAATTGCAATAAAATTGACCTATCTAATCAGATGGATCGACTACTGGCTTCTTCCTGCATTCACGGATCGTCTACTTATTTAGGAACATTCCAGTGTTCCATAATCATTCTGATTACAAATACTAACGAAGCCTAGTAAGTACCACCTGACCTACACCACCTATTCCAGACGGGCCAATTGTTCACTAAGTCTGCATTTCCTTTTTTATTTCAGCCATCAAATGCATAGATGAGATAGAGGACACATGCATACATTAGTGCATACATACATACAACAAATTGTGGGTTGATTGCATGATTCTGATCTAGTTCTGCTACTGACTGACCATGCTGCTAAGCTTACCACTCACTAAACAAAGTACAAAAGGTTCGACGGTGGACTGGGGTAAGCAGCACTCAGTGACAGAGGAGGCGTCACGCAGACCGCATAAAACAATTATTAACTAATACTAACAAACTAAACCTAGTATCCAATATCCATCCACCACTATTTCACAGTAGAGTCTCTCTAGCAAATCGCATTACCTAACTTCAGTTCTGTAAAATAAACTCTTATATAATCAGCATCAGCACAAGCTAGAGCAAACTAAGTTGCAAACAAGTAAGAGTACCACCGAGCACCTGGGTCCTAGTTAAATCAAAGAACATTTTGCTTTTTGGAACTTAATTTACCAGCAACGCTTGGCACGCAGCAGTAATCTTGTTCATCAAATTTAATAATAATAGACACAATAAGTTACTCACCAAGCCCGACGACCTCGACACCTAGCAGGTCCAACAGGTCCTGCTCCCGGTCCAGGATGTTGGACCACCGGTGGGCTAGTTGATTGTGGGTGCGCCGGACACCAGAGCACCGGAACACGGCCCGGCGCACCTTCGCCCACCGACGGTGCCGCTCCTGGGTAGCGTACCCGGAGCCGGGCCTGCTGCCAAGGTCAAGGGGAGGTGGCGCTGGATGAAAAAAACAAGGGCGGCCACCTCCTCCTCCCCCCCAAACAGTTGCCGGGCCTGCACCCCTGCAGGACGCATTCTGCCGCAAGGCAGGCGGCCCTTCTCTGCTCCTGCAGGTCCCTTGCCCTTGCCACTCGGTCTGCCCTTGGCCATGGTTCTGGGGTGTGGGGGAGGCAGAAAAGAAAAGTTAGAAGGGGAAAAAAAAGTTAGGGGGAAGAAGATAGAAAGAACTTTATAAAAGTAACAAAAACAAAGTAAAAGTAGAAATAAAATGCAAAATATAAACTTAGGCACAGAGAAAGATAGATAATAACTAAAAAAAGTCAGAATAAATGTTTTAAAGACAAAGGATTGAACAGATAAAGGGAGGATACAAAAGTAGGCTCAGAACCATAGAATAGAGTGAAAAACAAGATGGCCGCGCCCATTCGCGACCGCGTGGGTAAGTTTGCGCGATATTTCTCGCGAACATGTATTATTCATCGCGAACAAGTAAAATGCGCTCCCGAACACGTCAATGCACATCGCGAACACGCTATCCGCGACCCGGAACAGGAAATAAGGCATAGCGGGCGGGCGGGACAATAGAAAAACAAGATGGCCGTGCCCGTTGGCGACCGCATGGGTAAGATCGTGAGATATATCCCCCGAGCATGCAAACAGCTCCCCGAACACGCTCACCACGTTCCCGAACAAGAAATAGCCATCGCGAACGGGCGCACCAAGCAACTACGCAAGCTCACGAAGCTACGCGAAGGTCGCGTAGTGCAAGTACATGTTCGCGAAGCTTCGCGAAGCGCAGCTACACGAACTATGCCCAGGGTTAATTTGAGTATGTTTTATCATGCACGGATCATTTTATAACAAGTGCATAGGATTGGGTGAATATGGAAATTGGTTTATGGTTTAAGATACATACTTCTTTGTGATATAAGATGTCAGATTTTATAATATTGATGCCCGTATTAGCAATTCTTTCAGTCTCATTAAAAATATTGCTGATTCACATAAACCTTGTACCCGCTATACGTACTCTTAATATATCTGGTGGAGAGATGAAACCTCATTAAAGGAAGTTAAATAACATCAGGATAGATTATTCACCCAAATATTTACTGCTACTTCTTCACTGATAGTTAGGAAATGTAATAAGGACCATGTACATAACTCAGGGTCAATGATGGAAGGTATTTAATCAGAAAGATTGTGCTTGGGGTTAGGGCAGCAGAATAAAAGTAGAAATATTAAGAATTTTAATTGGAAATAGGATATAGGATAATCTTACCTCCCCTCTCCCTCTTCCCACCTCCTACACCCTAACCTTTTACCCTCTTCCAGGTCCCTTAGAGATTCTAATCTGCCCAAGTATTATTGTATGCATTTGCACTTTAGCATGGGTCACCTTATGGTAATATGTGTAATAAACTGCTTTGAAGGAGACAGAGTGGGATATAGGGGAATTTAATTACTGCACCAATTGGGTCGGACTTGTTATACATTGAGAATTGTGGAGTATATGTGATTTGAGCTGAAAAGAAGTTAATTATCCCTTGTACATTCCATGAACCATTCGAAAGAAATAATAGTAAAGTAAAAGGCCCTGAGGGACAAGACATTTGGGGTTTGATCACGCACAGGCACTTTAGCATAAGTTACTTTATGGGCATGAGTGCAATAGCAAGAAGCGAAGATTTTATTTATTGGTAGATCCTTTTTAAGAAACTAGTTATGGCATTATAATCACTTTAGGGGATGTAACATTAACAGAGAAAGAATCCATGAATTACGAAAATCTTTCTAGCAACTGAGATACAAAAGTAGAACATAAAAGTAGCCAAGTGGTGAAATAATCTAACCTCAAATAAGGCACTAACACCCTAGCCTATTTCACTTTGTGGATTGAAGTGGAATAATAATGTTGGTAAAAAACATTTTTTTTTAATAATGGACATTTCATCATAGAAATATTTGATAATGTGTTCATAACAAGTATACCAACACTCCCAACTGTAATCTCGATGATGTAAATTCGCAAAGATTAATTTTTCATTTGAGATGTCATCAGTGATGTCATCAGTGATGTCACTGACCATGTCAGGAATTATGTAATATGTGACGTCATCAGTAGTGCATTGCGGGGGTGCGAGTTATAGTTAGCTCAACTAATTATAACAGCCAAATTTTACTGGTTTTGTACAAGTGAAATGTCCAACTATAACGTCTCTGAAACTTGTGTTTTTTTGTGTGAATTTCTAAGGTTTTTAAAATCTAATTTCAAACTATAACGTCCCTGAAACCTATGGTTTTTGTCAGTGAATTTCTAAGGTTTTTTAAATGCTAATTCCTAACTATAATGCCCCTGAGACCTATGTTTTTTTCAGTGAATTTCAAATGTTTTTTAAATGCTAATTTCTAACTATGCCTACAGACGCAGGAAAAGCGCAGAAAGAAGCAGAAATGCACAAAGAGGCAACAGAAGTCCAGAAAGATGAAGAAAGGTGCAGAAAGAAACAAGAGATATGCAGAAAGAACCAACAGAGGTTCAGAAAGAGGCCTTGTTGTAAAGTCATCCTGTGCCCCCAACTTTTTGCTGACTGGTACTGGTGATAACTGACTGACTAACTGGACCCAGAGCTAGTGCTATGCTGAAAGACACTTAGAATACAGTGAAAACACCTACATACAATAGGATACACTATGGGTTGGGGTACCCCTGTGATTGGCATGACCTCCCCTGTAAAGGCCCTAGTACATAATAGGGCAGGGGGATTAAAACTACCTCTAAGTCAGAGGTGCAGAAAGAGGCAAGAGAAGTGCAGAAAGAAGCAACAGAGGTGCTGAAAGAGGCAAGAGAGGTGCAGAAAGAAGCAAGTGAAGTACAGAAAGAGGTAAGAGAATTGCTGAAAGAAGCAACAGAGGTGTAGAAAGAAGCAAGAGAAGTGCAGAAAGAACCAACAGAGGCGCAAAAAGAGGCAAGAGGGGTGCAAAAAGAGGTAGGATAGGTACACAATGAGGCAAGAGGGATGCAGAAAGAGATAGGAGGGGTGCAGAAAGAAGGAAGAGAAGTGCAGAAAGAAGCAGCAAAGGTGCTAAAAGAGTCACAAAGGGTGCAAAAAGAGGCAAGAGAGAAGTGCAGAAAGAAGCAACAGAGGTACAGAAAGAGGCAGTAGAGGTACAGAAACAGGCAGGAAAGGTACAAGAGAGGTGCAGAAAGTGGACAGAGGGGTGCAGAAAGAGGCAAGAGGGGTACAGAAAGAAGCAAGTTAGGTGCAGAAAGAGGCAATAGAGGTGCAGAAAGACGCAAGAGAGGTGTAGAAACAAGCAAGAGAAGGGCACAAAGAGGCTAGAGAGGTGCAGAAAGAGGCAGGAGGGGTGCAGAAAGAAGGAGGAAAAGTGCAGAAAAAGGCAAGACAATTGCTGAAATAAATAAACAACATAGGTGTAGAAAAAAAGCAATAGAAGTACAGAAAGATGCAAGTGAGGTGCAGAAAGAGGCAAGAGCAGTGCAGAAAAACCAACAGTGGGGCAAAAAGAGGCAAGAGGGATGCAGAAAAAGATAAGAGAGGTGCACAAAGAGGCAAGAGAGGTACAGAAAGAGGGAGGTGGGGTGCAGAAGGAAGTAAGAGAAGTACAGAAAGAAGCAACAGAGGTGCTGAAAGAGGTGTGAAGGATACAGAAAGAGCAAGAGAAGTGCAGAGAAAAGAGGAACAGAAAGAGGAAAGAGAGGTGCCGAATAGGTAGTTGTTGAAGTTGGTGGGTGTCACCAGGGTTCACACACAATTGGTCACCTGGATACCACCTATTCAAAGCATTGAGATATGTGAATGCCTTTGTGCTCTTTTTGTTCATATAGATTAAATGGGTGAATTAATCACCAAGTCCAGTTCTGGATGTCATATATACAGAGAGGTTGAGTACTCGTCTACGGTGTTCTTTTCTTCTTTATTTAAAGACATGTGCAGAGACAGAGAAACAGCCAACACGTGTTTCACCCAGGTTCCAGCAGCCCAGGGCTTTCTCCAGGCAGATCAATCTCTTGTAGTTGGTGTTTGTTATTTATTTGTTAAATCCAATGTGACAGATGCAAGCGTCTTCTGTGATGTAAGTTTCTGCGGTCTGAATGAGCTGCAGGAACAGTGCAAAAAGAGGGAACAGGGATGCAGAAAGAGGCAAGAGGGGTGCAGAAAGAGAAAAGAGGGGTACAGAATGAGGCAAGCAAGGTGCAGGAAGTAGCAAGTGAGGTACAGAAAGACACAAGAGAGGTACAGAAACAAGCAAGACAATTGCAGAAAGAGGCAAGATAATTGCTAAGAGAAGCAACAGAGGTTTGGAAAGAAGCAAGAGAAGTGCAGAAAGAAGCAAGTGAGGTGCAGAAAGAGGCAAGAGAAGTGCAGAACGAGGTAGGAGAGGTACACAAAGAGGCAAAAGTGATACAGAAAGAGGTAAGAGGGGTGCAGAAAGAAGGAAGAGAAGTGCAAAAAGAAGCAAATAAGGTGCTAAAAGAGGCATGACGGGTGCAAAAAGAGGCAAGAGAAGTGCAGAAAGAAGCAACAGAGGTACAGAAAGAGGCAATAGAGATGCAGAAACAGGCAGGAAAGGTGCACGAGAGGTGCAGAAAGAAGGCAGAGGGGTGCAGAAAGAGGCAAGAGGGATGCAGAAAGAAGCAAGTTAGGTGCAGGAAGAGGCAACAGGGGTGCAGAAAGACGCAAGAGAGGTGCAGAAACAAGCAAGAGAAGGGCACAAAGAGGCTAGAGAGGTGCAGAAAGAGGCAGGAGGGGTGCAGAAAGAAGGAAGAGAAGTGCAGAAAGAGGCAAGACAATTGCTGAAAGAAGCAACATAGGTGTAGAAAGAAGCAAGAAAAGTGCAGAAAGAGGCAAGTGAGGTGCAGAAAGAAGCAATAGCAGTGCAGAACGAACCAACAGAGATGCAAAAAGAGGCAAGAGGGGTGTAGAAAGAGGTAAGAGAGGTGCACAAAGAGGCAAGAGAGGTACAGAAAGAGGCAGGAGGAGTACAGAAAGAAGGAAGAGAAGTGCAGAAAGAGGCAGGACAATTGCTGAAAGAAGCAACAGAGGTGTAGAAAAAAAGCAATAGAAGTACAGAAAGAGGCAAGTGAGGTGCAGAAAGAGGCAAGAGCAGTGCAGAAAAACCAACAGAGGTGCAAAAAGAGGCAAGAGGGGTGCAGAAAAAGATAAGAGAGGTACACAAAGAGGCAAGAGAGGTACAGAAGGAGGGAGGAGGGGTGCAGAAGGAAGAAAGAGAAGTACAGAAAGAAGCAACAGAGGTGCTGAAAGAGGTGTGAAGGATGCAGAAAGAGCAAGAGAAGTGCAGAGAAAAGAGGTACAGAAAGAGGAAAGAGAGGTGCAGAATAGGTAGTCGTCGTAGTTGGTGGGTGTTACCAGGGTTCACACACAATTGGTCAGGACCCAGTTTGGGCTGTGGCACAAACCAAAACGGTGGTTTCACCCGGATACCACCTTTTCCAAAGCATTGACATATGTGAATGCCTTTGTTCTCTATTTGTTCATATAGATTATAGGGGTGAATGAATCACCAAGTCTAGTTCTGGATGTCATATATACAGAGAGGTTGAGTACTCGTCTGCGGTGTTCTTCACTTCTTTATTTAAAGACATGTGCAGAGACAGAGAAACAGCTGGCACATGTGTCACCCAGGTGCCAGCAGCCCAGGGCTTTCTTCAGGCAGATCAATCGCTTGTAGTTGGTGTTTGTTATTTATTTGTTAAATCTGATGTGACAGATACGAGTATCTTCTGTGATGTAAGTTTCTGTGGTCTGAATGAGCTGCAGGAACGGTGCTGAAAGAGGGAACAGGGATGCAGAAAGAGGCAAGAGAGGTGCATAAAGAGAAAAGAGGGGTACAGAAAGAGGCAAGAGGGGTGCATGAAGAAGCAAGTGAGGTGCAGAAAGACACAAGAGAGGTACAGAAACAAACATGAGAATTGCAGAAAGAGGGAAGAGAATTGCTAAAAGAAGCAACAGAGGTTTGGAAAGAAGCAAGAGAAGGGCAGAAAGAGGCAAGTGAGGTGCAGAAAGAGGCACAATAGGTGCAGAAAATGCCAAGAGAACAGCAGAAAGAGGCAAGAGTGATGAGGGATGCAAAAAAGGGAAGAAGGGTACAGAAAGAAGCAAGAGAAGTGCAGAAAGAAGCAAGAGAGGTGAAGAAAGAAGGAAAACGAGTACAGAAAGAGAAAACAGGTGTGCAGAAAGAAGCAAGAGAGGTACAAAAAGAGGCAAGAGAACTGCAGACAAAGTCAAGAGAGGTGCAGAAAGAAACATCCACTCTACACCAATAAACATTAGTAAAAATCTTTTACATTTACAATGCCAATAGCTCTAACTCTTGCAAATGTGTGACCTATTACATTACAAATGCTTCTTTAACTGGTAGCCGCATTTGCAGAGTGGTGCAGAAAGGGGGCTGGACCTCTGACCAGTGCTCAGGAATTCCACTTCATAGGACTTGCAGGAGGTACCAAGAGGGCTTCTTGGCCCCCAAAGTCCCTCAGGAGTAAAGTGAACTTCATCCCCCAATCAGTACTGTACCAGGAGGTGTGTTTGCAGAGTGGTGGAGAAAGCAGGAGTGTGGCCTCCGAAGACCTCTTAGCAATCCCACTGTGTGGGACTTAGTGGAGGTAACAGGAGAGGTAGGTGGCCCCCAGTAAGTCCCACACAATCGGAATGCTAAATTGTCATAGCAGGCCATGCCCCCTTTCCCCACCACTCTGCAAACGCACTCCCTGGAGCGTTCTTGAATGGGGATTAAAGTCCCCCTCACTGCTTGGGGTCCTTAGGGGCCAACTAACCTGATACCTCCAGTATGCTCCAGATAGTGGGATTGCTGATAGGTGGACACAGGCCACATCCCTCTTGTCCACCACTCTGCAACCGTGCCTCCTGGTACACTCTTAGTGGGGTACGAAGTCCCCTTGTCTCCTGAGGGTCCATGGGGGCCAACTAGTCCACCTGTTATCTCTAGTAAGCCCCACACAGCTGGATTGCAGAAAGTGGGCCGGCCAAGCCTCCTTTTTACACCACTCTGCAAATGTGCCTCCTGGCGCACTGCTGCTCAGGGCGATGAAGTCCACTTGTGTCCTGAGGTCCTCAGGACACAAGAGGACCTCATTGCCCCACCAGCGGTGCACCAAGAGTCACATTTGCAGAGTGGTGTATAAAGGGGCATGCCCCGGACCACCTCTCAGCAATCCAACTGTGTTGGGCTTACTGGATGTTCCTGGTGGGCTAATTGGCCCCCAGGGGCCCTTAGGATTCATGGGGACTTAATCCCTCAACTTGGAACACACCAGGGGGCACGTTTGCAGAGTGGTGGAGGGAGGGAGTGGGGTCTCCACAAGATGGTGGCTTTTAAAAAAAAACTGTAAAAAGGGGGGCTGTGTGACCCACCTTTTTTTTAGTAATTTTGGGCCCTGGGGACCCCATCTTCCAGGGCCTGAGCTTTTTTTTCTTTAAAAAATAAAAACATCAAGGGGGCCATGTGGCCTCCCTTCCCTGGGCCAATATTAGCCCCAGGGAACCATTCCCCCGGGGCCTGGCTTCATTTTAATGATTTTTTTCCTGGGAGGGGGACCGTGTAGCCCCCCTTCCCTGGGTCACTTCTGTCCCCGGGGACCCCACCCCTGTGGCCTGGCCATATTTTTTTTTCCTGGGAGGACTCCATCCCCCGGGCCAACCTTCCTTTTTCTTTTTTTTAATTAAATGAAATAAAGGGGGGCAAGTGGCTCCCCTCCTGGGCCACTTCTGGCCCCAGGGACCCCATCCCCAGGGGCCTGGCCTCTTTGATGGGGACAGTGGGGGAGACCCAATGCTTCTGTGGTTCCTGCCGTCTCCTCGCCTCCTGAGGGAGCCAGCATTGCTTTTAGGCAAAGAGAACTGCTAACATGCAGCTCCCCTTACCCAAAACAATTCTGCTTTGCTTCTTGGAAGCGAGAGTAGATTTCCTGCTTTCGCCTCCAATAAGCAAAGCTGTGTGCTCTGCCAAAGCAAACGATGGATTTAACCCAGATCTCTTGACTGGGGGAGAATGTCTGCATTGTCAGCATTCCGTCCATCATTTGTTTGTTGTAACGCTTTTCGCCCTAAGTGGGATGGGTATTCCCAGACGTGGGACCCGTGCTCACTACGCCACTGGAGTCAAGCTATCCTGGCTGATGACGGCTGATAGCCAGAAACCGGTCCTAGGATGCTTGATTCCGGTCCAGGGAAGACATGGCTTGGCAGTTCGGGCTGGACTGTTCCCATGAGGCACAGGGTCAAGACTGATTTACATATGGCCATGTCTAAACTGGGGTGGTGTAGTGGGCAAAAGAACGATGGATTTAACCCAGATCTCTTGACTGGGGGAGAATGTCTGCATTGTCAGCATTCCGTCCATCATTTGTTTGTTGTAGCGCTTTTCGCCCTAAGTGGGATGGGTATTCCCAGACGTGGGACCCGTGCTCACTACGCCACTGGAGTCAAGATATTCTGGCTGATGACGGCTGATAGCCAGAAACCGGTCCTAGGATGCTTGATTCAGGTCCAGGGAAGACATGGCTTGGCAGTTCGGGCTGGACTGTTCCCATGAGGCACAGGGTCAAGACTGATTTGCATATGGCCATGTCTAAACTGGGGTGGTGTAGTGGGCAAAAGAACGATGGATTTAACCCAGATCTCTTGACTGGGGGAGAATGTCTGCATTGTCAGCATTCCGTCCATCATTTGTTTGTTGTAACGCTTTTCACCCTAAGTGGGATGGGTATTCCCAGACGTGGGACCCGTGCTCACTACGCCACTGGAGTCAAGCTATCCTGGCTGTTGACGGCTGATAGCCAGAAACCGGTCCTAGGATGCTTGATTCAGGTCCAGGGAAGACATGGCTTGGCAGTTCGGGCTGGACTGTTCCCATGAGGCACAGGGTCAAGACTGATTTGCATATGGCCATGTCTAAACTGGGGTGGTGTAGTGGGCAAAAGAACGATGGATTTAACCCAGATCTCTTGACTGGGGGAGAATGTCTGCATTGTCAGCATTCCGTCCATCATTTGTTTGTTGTAACGCTTTTCGCCCTAAGTGGGATGGGTATTCCCAGACGTGGGACCCGTGCTCACTACGCCACTGGAGTCAAGCTATCCTGGCTGATGACGGCTGATAGCCAGAAACCGGTCCTAGGATGCTTGATTCAGGTCCAGGGAAGACATGGCTTGGCAGTTCGGGCTGGACTGTTCCCATGAGGCACAGGGTAAGACTGATTTGCATATGGCCATGTCTAAACTGGGGTGGTGTAGTGGGCAAAAGAATGATGGATTTAACCCAGATCTCTTGACTGGGGGAGAATGTCTGCATTGTCAGCATTCCGTCCATCATTTGTTTGTTGTAACGCTTTTCGCCCTAAGTGGGATGGGTATTCCCAGACGTGGGACCCGTGCTCACTACGCCACTGGAGTCAAGCTATCCTGGCTGATGACGGCTGATAGCCAGAAACCGGTCCTAGGATGCTTGATTCAGGTCCAGGGAAGACATGGCTTGGCAGTTCGGGCTGGACTGTTCCCATGAGGCACAGGGTCAAGACTGATTTGCATATGGCCATGTCTAAACTGGGGTGGTGTAGTGGGCAAAAGAACGATGGATTTAACCCAGATCTCTTGACTGGGGGAGAATGTCTGCATTGTCAGCATTCCGTCCATCATTTGTTTGTTGTAACGCTTTTCGCCCTAAGTGGGATGGGTATTCCCAGACGTGGGACCCGTGCTCACTACGCCACTGGAGTCAAGCTATCCTGGCTGATGACGGCTGATAGCCAGAAACCGGTCCTAGGATGCTTGATTCAGGTCCAGGGAAGACATGGCTTGGCAGTTCGGGCTGGACTGTTCTCATGAGGCACAGGGTCAAGACTGATTTGCATATGGCCATGTCTAAACTGGGGTGGTGTAGTGGGCAAAAGAACGATGGATTTAACCCAGATCTCTTGACTGGGGGAGAATGTCTGCATTGTCAGCATTCCGTCCATCATTTGTTTGTGGTAACGCTTTTCGCCCTAAGTGGGATGGGTATTCCCAGACGTGGGACCCGTGCTCACTACGCCACTGGAGTCAAGCTATCCTGGCTGATGACGGCTGATATCCAGAAACCGGTCCTAAGATGCTTGATTCAGGTCCAGGGAAGACATGGCTTGGCAGTTCGGGCTGGACTGTTCCCATGAGGCACAGGGTAAAGACTGATTTGCATATGGCCATGTCTAAACTGGGGTGGTGTAGTGGGCAAAAGAACGATGGATTTAACCCAGATCTCTTGACTGGGGGAGAATGTCTGCATTGTCAGCATTCCGTCCATCATTTGTTTGTTGTAACGCTTTTCGCCCTAAGTGGGATGGGTATTCCCAGACGTGGGACCCGTGCTCACTACGCCACTGGAGTCAAGCTATGCTGGCTGATGACGGCTGATAGCCAGAAACCGGTCCTAGGATGCTTGATTCAGGTCCAGGGAAGACATGGCTTGGCAGTTCGGGCTGGACTGTTCCCATGAGGCACAGGGTCAAGACTGATTTGCATATGGCCATGTCTAAACTGGGGTGGTGTAGTGGGCAAAAGAACGATGGATTTAACCCAGATCTCTTGACTGGGGGAGAATGTCTGCATTGTCAGCATTCCGTCCATCATTTGTTTGTTGTAACGCTTTTCGCCCTAAGTGGGATGGGTATTCCCAGACGTGGGACCCGTGCTCACTACGCCACTGGAGTCAAGCTATCCTGGCTGATGATGGCTGATAGCCAGAAACCGGTCCTAGGATGCTTGATTCAGGTCCAGGGAAGACATGGCTTGGCAGTTCGGGCTGGACTGTTCCCATGAGGCACAGGGTCAAGACTGATTTGCATATGGCCATGTCTAAACTGGGGTGGTGTAGTGGGCAAAAGAACGATGGATTTAACCCAGATCTCTTGACTGGGGGAGAATGTCTGCATTGTCAGCATTCCGTCCATCATTTGTTTGTTGTTCTGCCAAAGCAAACAGCAATGTCCCAGGGGTGGGCACCCCAGGACATTTCTGGAGCCAGCCCTGGGAGGTGGTGGTCCCCAGGGCAAGGAGGGCTCCAGGGGGTGGCCACGTGGCCCCCTCCCAACATGTAAATAGCCCCTGGGAGGTGGTGGTTGCCAGGACCAATGGTCCACTATGGTCCCGGTATTGACATATTCAATACCCCAGGGAGGTGGTGGTCCCGGGGGCAGTGTGGGGTAGCTCGAATCCCCCCACACTTTTGATTTTGAAAATAGCCCCGGGGAGGTGACGGCCCCCGGGGCTGCAGGGGGGTACATGCCCCCCACATTAAAATCATGTAGCCCTGGAGAGGTGGGGTTCCCCGGGGCTTGGTGGGCCCGCAAGCCCCCCACCCAAAATCATTTAAAGCCCAAGCGAAGGTGGTGGTCCCCGGGGCTTGGGGGGCCGCTTGGCCCCCGCCCTAAAATGCAAATTCCTCGGGAAGGTGGTGGTCCCTGGGGCAGCGTAGGAGGCAGGAGCCCCCTCACAATTTTTTTTTTAAAAGCCCTGGAGAGGTGGTGGTCCCCAGGGCTGCAGGGGGCCCAGTGCCCCTGCATATAATTATCTAAGCCCCGGGGAGGTGGTGGTCCCTGAGGCTGCGGGGGGCCCCTCAGGCCTCCGCTAATTAATTGGGCAGTGCCCCTGGGACCTGGGGCGTCATTAAAAGGAAACCTGGGACACCGCGTTTCGTTAAAAAAAAAATTCCAGCCAGATTCGCGCACCCAGCGCATATTCGGCTGATTATTTTTTGAAAAAATGCTTTTTTTGGCCCTGGGGCTCCTTGTAGGACCCCCTGAGCAGGCCTAGGAGTCAGGGTGTTTCCTGCCCGTTTTTCTTGCTTTTTAATGTTTTTTCCACTGTTTTCTTCTGACTCGGTTATCGAGTCACAGGATGGCTACCAACCCATTCTGGGTTGGAGTGTTGGCTGCCAATCAGAATTAAGCTTGTGCTTGGGAGGCTTCGCGAACCCTCCTTGGTGCTCAGATATATCAATTTAAATTTTTTGAATTTCTCAGCAACTACTGAACGGATTTACACCATTTAAGAAAAGCACGCTTTCTGGACCAAGACCTACCTTTTTGCCAAATTTGGTGTAATTACATTCAGGAGTTCGGGCTGTAGCTTTGTCTAAAGTTCGTATAGAAATTAACATGGGAAAAACGCCTTTTGGGACACCCTTTTTCTCGGTCTCGCTTGACGAATCACCCCAAAACTTTCAAGATAGGAGCTGACCTGAGTGAACCATTAGTTTTGAAAAGTTGGCGAAGGTTCGTCAAACGGCGCAAAAGATATTGGCAAAAGAAAAAACACTTTTTGAATTCTAACTATAACTTCCTACAAGCGACCGTCAGTAGGTAATATATACATACGAATATATGTTTCAAATGACCTTCTGACGTGAGGAGCACCACAGCCTCTCGGGTCGGGGCCCACACAGGTGCGTCAGACACCTACAAATATTCCAAACTAAAACACGAAACGCATGATAAAGTAGCGCCCGCCGGCTGCAAAACTGGACATCAACAGAATATTGATGGCAGGGCCACTGTTGAGAGGCCCGCTTCTATTTTGGAAAATGGACTTCTAATCAGCCAATGTTTGCATTTGGATTTCTTGTGCACTTCGTGCTTCATCAAATGGAGCACCCACTGGCTGCCAAACTGGACATCAACAGCATATTGATGACAGGGCCACTGTTGAGAGGCCCGCTTCTATTTTGGAAAATTGACTTTTAATAAGCAAGTGTCTGCGTATGGAATTCATGTGCACTTTGTGCTTCCATGAACACTATTTTTCAAGGCAAGTATGAATCAATTAGAAACAAAATTGGAGCGGTTCTGTTTGCATAAAAACTGTGACCTTTGCCAGTATATGGAACTTTTCTGTGAATGCATTATGGAGCCAAAGGGCACACAGTGTAAACAAGTTTAAGGACATTTGAGAACAAACTATAAATGAGAAGAGATGCACAAGCAGCAGGAGTGGAACATTATGGTTGTTGTGGTTGAGGTGACTACTAAACAGAAATTTAAGGCATATAATGATGGCAAGTGAAATTATGAAAATACTATATTTATGAAGGATTAACCTGTAACAAAATTGCAAGGAATACTTACCAGCATTGCCAAAATGAATTCATGTAAGACTCGTAAAAATGTTGCTCACTGCTGCTTTAAATTTAACATGTGGGCTATTAGTCCGTTCTCAATGTTTCCAGCTATGTAATTATTTAAAAGAACCAATGAACTTGCTTAACATTCATTAGCATTTGACAAAGACTCGCATGAGTTGAAACGCGTTATACCATCTGTTTGCCTGGTAATACAGGATTTCACCAAGCACTGTTGGTGTGGCCTGCCAGCTATGTAATTATTTAAAAGAACCAATGAACTTGCTTAACAGACATTAGCATTTGACAAAGACTCGCATGACTTGAAATGCGTTATGCCATGTGTTTGCCTGGAAATAAAGGATTTCACGAAGCACTGTTGGTGTGGCCAGCCTCATGGTACTCAATAGTATGTGTTTTGCATTTTTAACATAAATATATATTATCTACTGGCGGTCGCCAGTAGATAGTTATAGTTAGGACCGAGTTCCCATAGGAAATCTGAAAATTCTATTTTGAATAACTTTGGCGCAGGTTGACTTATCTTCGTGAAATTTTCAAAACTAATGGGGCGCTCCACTCAGCTCCTACCCTGAAAGTCTTGGGGTGATTCGTCAATCGGGGATGAGAAAAAAGGGGGATCCCAAAACATGTTTTCCCCATGCATTTTCCCATAGGACCTTTAGTCGAAGGTACAGCCAGAACGGCTGAACAGAATTACTTGAAATTTGGCAAAGAGGTAGTCCTCAGATCAGGGATGTGCCTTTTGCATATATGGTGTCAATCTGTTCAGTAGTTCCTGAGAAAATTGCAGTTAAAAGTACATAAATATCTATATGCGCGCACGGTGCCGTTCGCGAGCGTAATTCTGATTGGTGGTTAGATGTCAGTCAACATTCGAATCGGTCGAAATCAGGAAGTGTCGGACGCCATTTTGTGTGTGGCAGTGAAAAACAAAGGTGGAGAACGTGAAAAGGGGGCAGGGTAGAGAGTTCCTGACCCCCTAGCCTTTGTCAGGGGGTCCCTGAAGGACCCCGAAGGGTGAAAAAAACATTTTATTCATTTTTCAAAAAATCGCGGAGTGCGCGCACGGTGCACGCACGGTGTGTGCTCGGTGAAAAACCCATAAAAAAAAAAACATTTTAAATGAGCCATTCCATATTACAGGATACAGTCAATCTATAACTATATACATAGGTAGTTTATTGTAAAATAAATATATAAAAAATATAATAATGCATACATAAATTAGCATTTAAAAAACCTTACAAATTCACTAACAAAACCATAGGTTTCACACACGTTATAGTTAGAAATTAGCATTTAAAAAACCTTGCAAATTCACTTAAAAAACCATAGGTTTCACACATGTTATAGTTAGGAAGTAGCATTTTAAAAACCTTGCAAATTCTCTGAAAAAACCATAGGTTTCACACATGTTATAGTTAGCTGGACATTTCACTCGTAAAAAACCATTGAAATTCCCCGTTATAGTTAGTTCAGCTAAATATAACTCGCGCGACCGCAATCCACTGTGGATGATGTCACATATTAAATCACTGTATTCACTAAGATACAGTTAATAAGTCAGTTATACAATTAATTTTACAAAAAAAACCATCCATTTAGACACTTATTTACCCATTTATTCTTCCATTAACCTTTAGATATACATATATAACAAATATTTATTTTTCAGAAAGACACATATTCACTGGATGATGTCATCAGTGATATCATCAGTGATGTCATTTGAGATGTCATCAGTGATGTCATGAGTGATGTCACTGACCATGTCATGAGTGATGTAATATGTGACGTCATCAGCAGTGGATTGCGGTCGCGCGAGTTATATTTAGCTGAAATAACTATAACGGGGGAATTTCAATGGTTTTTTACGAGTGAAATGTCCAGCTAACTATAACATGTGTGAAACCTATGGTTTTTCAGTGAATTTGCAAGGTTTTTAAAATGCTAATTCCTAACTATAACGTGTGTGAAACCTATGGTTTTTAAGTGAATATATATATATATATATATATATATATATTATCTACTGGCGGTCGCCAGTAGATAGTTATAGTTAGGACCGAGTTTCCATAGGAAATCTGAAAATTCTATTTTGAATAACTTTGGCGCTGGTTGACGAATCCTCGCGACATTTTCAAAACTAATGGGGCGCTCCGCTCAGCTCCTACCCTGAAAGTCTCGGGGTGATTCGTCAAGCAGGGGCTGAGAAAAAAGGGGGCCCCAAAACGCGTTTTTCCCATGCATTTTTCCATAGGACCTTTAGTCGAAGGTACAACCTGAACGGTTGAACAGAATTACTTGAAATTTGGCAAAGAGGTAGTCCTCAGGTCAGGGATGTGCCTTTTGCATATATGGTGTCAATCTGTTCAGTAGTTCCTGAGAAAATTGCAGTTAAAAGCACATAAATATCTATAAGAGCGCACCGTGTGCGCACCGTGCGCGCACCGTGAACGCACTGTGTGCGCATCGTGCGCGCACGGTGCCGTGCGCGTGCATAATTCTGATTGGTGGATTCATGTCAGTCAACATTCGAATCGGTCGAAATCAGGAAGTGTCGGCCACCATTTTGTGTGTTTTGTGTGTGACAGTGAAAAAGAAAGGTGGAGAACGTGAAAAGGGGGCAGGGTAGAGAGTTCCTAACCCCCTAGCCTTTGTCAGGGGGTCCCTAAAGGACCATAAAGGGTGAAAAAAACATTTTATTTTTTTTTCAAAAAATCGCGCAGAGTGAAAAACCTTACAAAAAAAATAAAATTTTAAACGAGCCATTCCATATTACAGGATACAGTCACTCTATAACTATATACATAGGTAGCTTATTGTAAAATAAATATATACAAAATATAATAATACATACATAACTTAGCATTTAAAAAACCTTACAAATTCACTTAAAAAACCATAGGTTTCACACACGTTATAGTTAGGAATTAGCATTTAAAAAACCTTGCAAATTCACTTAAAAAACCATAGGTTTCACGCATGTTATAGTTAGCTGGACATTTCACTCGTAAGAAACCATTGAAATTCCCCCATTATAGTTAGTTCAGATAACTATAACTCGCGCGACCGCCACTCTATCACAAGGATGATGTCATCAGTGATATCATGAGTGATGCCACTGACCATGTCATGAGTGATTTAATATGTGACATCATGAGCAGTGGATTGCGGGCGCGCGAGTTATAGTTATCTGAACTAACTATAACGGGGGAATTCCAATGTTTTTTTACGAGTGAAATGTCTAGCTAACTATAACATGTGTGAAACCTATGTTTTTTTAAGTGAATATATATATATATATATATATATATATATAACACTGAAAAAACCATAGGTTTCAGGCACGTTATAGTTAGGAATTAGCATTTAAAAAACCTTTCAAATTCACTTAAAAAACCATAGGTTTTACACATGTTATAGTTAGCTGGACATTTCACTCGTAAGAAACCATTGAAATTCCCCCGTTATAGTTAGTTCAGATAACTATAACTCGCGCGACCGCCACTCTATCACAAGGATGATGTCATCAGTGATGTCATGAGTGATGCCACTGACCATGTCATGAGTGATTTAATAAGTGACATCATGAGCAGTGGATTGCGGGCGCGCAAGTTATAGTTATCTGAACTAACTATAACGGGGGAATTTCAATGGTTTTTTACGAGTGAAATGTCCAGCTAACTATAACATGTGTGAAACCTATGGTTTTTTTAAGTGAATATATATATATATATATATATATCACTGAAAAAACCATAGGTTTCAGGCACGTTATAGTTAGGAATTAGCATTTAAAAAACCTTAGAAATTGACTGAAAAAACCATAGGTTTCAGGGGCATTATAGTTAGCTGGACTTTTCACTCGTACAAAACCATTGAAATTCCGCCGTTATAGTTAGTTCAGCTAACTATAACTCGCGCTCCTGCAATGCACTGCTGATGACGTCACATATTACATCACTTATGACATGGTCAGTGACATCACTCATGACATCACTGATGACATCTCAAATGACATCACTGATGACATCATCCATTGAATGTGTGTTTTTCTGAAAATTACATGTGTTTTATATATGTATATCTCAAGGTCGATGGAAGAATAAATGGGTATATAAGTGTCTAAATGGATGATTTGTTTTTGAAAAATTGATTATATAACTGACTGATTAAGTGTATCTTAGTGAATACATGGCTTAGTGAGTAATTTTTAAATGTGTAAATATCTGTATCAGTCTCTCACTTTGTGTATAAGTGGCTGCATGGGTTGGTGAGTAGCTACATGAGTGTCTATATAGGTTATTATTTGGTTTTTTGAGTATCAGTATGAGTGTCTTAGTGTCTGTATGTTTCGGTGGGGGGTATTACGTAGTGCATAGGTGCATGAATGAGTGACTCACTGTTTGTATGTGTTGAAGACAGCATGTGTGCAGGACTGTATGGGTGGATGAGTGTGTGCATGGGTGTGTTAGTGAGTGATAGACTGTCTCAATAGTGTCTTTATGAGTAACTACATATGTTTTAAACTAGTATATGTGACTATTGGTGTATATAAGTGAGTATATGTGAGAGTGAGAGATTGAAAGAGTTCCTGTATGAATAAGTATGTGTTTCTATAAGTGATTGTTTAAAAGACTAAGTATGTTTAATTTTCTGTAGAAGTAAGTGTGGTGGTGTGTGTATAACTGTATATGCAAGTAAATGGATGTTTGATTCTTTTTTTAGCATGAGTGACTATGTGTGTGAGTAACTCCATGGATGAGTGGCGTTGTGTAACAGGATGTATAGGTGTGTGAGTACATATGATGAGTGAGTACATGTATGAGTGACTGTATAGGACTGTTGGTGAATGAGTGGATGTATATGTGGATCTTAGAATTACTGAATAGGATGTTGTAACTGGTATTGGTATGTCCATTGTTTTGAACATTGTAGTTTCTATTTTTGAATGTGTGTATCAAAGGTTATATTAGGGGAAGAGGAGGTCTGCCACTCTATCACAAGGATGATGTCATCAGTGATGTCATTAGTGATGTCATTTGAGATGTCATCAGTGATGTCATGAGTGATGTCACTGACCATGTCATGAGTGATGTAATATGTGACGTCATCAGCAGTGCATTGTGGGCACGCAAGTTATAGTTAGCTGAACTAACTATAACGGGGGAATTTCAATGGTTTGTACGAGTGAAAAGTCCAGCTAACTATAACGCCCCTGAAACCTATGTTTTTTTCAGTGAATTTCTAAGGTTTTTTAAATGCTAATTCCTAACTATAACATGCCTGAAACCTATGGTTTTTTCAGTGAATTTCAAAGGTTTTTTAAATGCTAATTTCTAACTATGCCTACAGAGATAGGACATGTGAAGAAAGGAGAAAAAACGCACAGAAAGAAAAAAAAGAAATGCAGAAAGAAGCAACAGAAGTCTGCAAAGACGAAGAAAAGCACAGGAAGAAGGATAACGTGCAGAAAGAACAAACAGAAGAGCAGAAAGAAGCCTTGTTGCAAAATCATCCTGTACCCTCAAGTTTTTCAGACGGATACTGGTGGTAACTGAGTCTGACTAACCAGTCCTAGAGCCAGTGCTATGTTAAAAGACACTCAGAATACAGTGAAAACACCTACATACACTAGGGAAAACTATGCGTTGGGGTCCCCCTGTGATCGGCATGACCTCCTCTGTAAGCCCCTAGTATATAATAGGGCAGGGGATTAGAACTACCTCTTAAAACGCGCCACAGGACGTGTTTGCACACGTCACCTCAGGCCCCGTCCCCTCACTTCCCCACTGTGTAAACACGCCCTGTGGCCGTTTTAAGTTGGGAGATTAAGTCCCATTGAATTCTGAGGGTCCCTAGGGTCCAACTAGACCACTAGGCACCTCCAGTAAGCGCCACAGAGCTGCGTTGCAGAGAGATGTAAAAAGGAGCAAGGCCTAGACCACCTCTCTGCAACGCAGCGGAGTGGTGCTTACTGGAAGCACCTGGTGGGCTAGTTAGCCCCCAGGGGCCCTCAGGATTGAAGGGGAATTATTTCCCCAACTTAAAACGCGCCACAGGGCTTGTTTGCACACGTTAACTCAGGCCCCGTCCCCTGCCTTCACCACTGTGTAAACACGCCCTGAGGCCGTTTTTAGTTGGGAGATTAAGTTAATTTGAATCCTGAGGATCCCTAGGGTCCAACTAGGTCACTTGGTACCTCCAATATGTGCCACAGAGCTGCATTGCAGAGAGGTGTAAAAAGTGGCACGGCCTTGACCACCTCTCTGCAACGCAGCTCAGTGGCGCTTACTGGAAGCACCTGGTGGGCTAGTTAGCCCCCAGGGGCCCTCAGGATTGAAGGGGAATTATTTCCCCAACTTAAAACGCGCCATAGGGCGTGTTTGCACACTTCACCTCAGGCCCCGTCCCCTTCCTTTCCCACTGTGTAAACATGCCCTGTGGCTGTTTTTTAAGTTGGGAGATTAAGTCCCCTTGAATCCTGAGGTACCCTAGGGGCAAAGTACCCACTAGGTACGTCCAGTAAGCGCCATTGCAGAGAGGTGTAAAAAGGGGCACTGCCTGCACCACCTCTCTGCAACGCAGAGCAGTGGCACTTACTGGAAGCACTTGCTGGGCTAGTTGGCCCCCAGGGTCCCTCAGGATTGAAAGGGAATTATTTCCCCAACTTAAAACGCGCCACAGGGCGTGTTTGCACATGTCACCTCAGGCCCCGTCCCCTCCCTTCACCACTGTGTAAACGCGCCCTGTGGCCGTTCTAAGTTGAGAGATTAAGCCCCTTGAATCCTAAGGGTCCCTAGGGTCAAACTAGCCCACTAGGTACCTCCAGTAAGAGCCACAGAGCTGTGTTGCATAGAGGTTTAAAAAGGGGCGTGGCCTCATAACATCTGTCTGCAACACTGCTCCCTGGTGAACACTGGAGATACCTGTTGGGCTAGTTGGCCCTCAGGGACCCTCAGTATTGAAGGGGAATTAATTCCCCAACTTACAACTGGCCAGGGGGCGCGTTTGCAGAGTGCTGCAAGGAGGGGGTGTGGCCTCCAGTGCGGTCTTTTATTTATTTTATTTTTTTAAGAAGGAGGGCTGTGTGGCCCCCCTTCTTTTTCTAATTTACTGGCCCTGGGGACCCCATCCCCCAGGGCCTGTACCATAATTTTTTTTTGGGTTGAAAAAAATTAATTTGGCCCTCCCACGGCCTTAATCGGCCCCGGGGACCCCAGCCCCCGGGTCATGGCCTCCTTTTTATTTAAATTCTTTAGGAGGGGGCTGCGTTGCCCCCCCCTCCTCAGGCCACTTATGGCTCCGGGGACCCCATCCCCAGGGCCGGCCTTTGTTTTTTATTATTTTAAAAATATATATTTATAGAAACACCTAGGTCATGCGGGACAAACCGTATGTACCTATCACCATGACGATTTGCGAGATATTCATTAAAAGGCGACTATGCATAGAATGAATCAACATGGAATGTATTTACACCGCTAGTGAAGCTCTGACGTGTCTGACGCCCTACCGTGCCTAATCCCGGCGCCCCCGCCGGTGGGTACTCTCCAAGTAGACACCCTTGTTGTTTATATACAAACATGGGTAGCTATTGACGGGCACATTTAATATACACGCACACCAAGCCATTCAAAGGGGATTCGACAAAAATGTGACCAAACTATGCAAGAAACCCCCCTCACAGTTAATAAAAAACACATCCACCGCCGGATGTGTAATACTTTTTATTTTACTCTCTGGAAAGGAGACGAACCTCACTTGAGAGTCACAGCGTGATCCTGGCTGAGCCCAATGCTGTGTTACACCCACCAGTGCCCGCCGATTGCCTCACACCTCTGTGTTGTATTCCACCAGCTAGTGCGTATGCTATGACACTCTCTAGCCCATGTGCACTGTAACACCACCCCGTGAATATGTCATGCCACACTTGCCTTCGCACGGGTTATATTGCTCCATCTAACGTGACTTCCTCGATGTGTATGTTATAACGCACAGTGCTATGCCATACATATTACAATCTGGGATCCATAACTTTGTCATAGTGCATATGCAACATTACACTCCCCAGCACATACTTTAGATTACAACTTTAGAGACTAGTTATGTTACACAACACTGCCCTGTGCATATTACACTCCAAGGCGCATATCGCATAGCACGCGCTAGTGCCTGTGCTCTCTCGCGCTCTCCAATGAATCTGTCATTGCGCACAATGTATTGCATATTATATTTCATGCCCCGGTTCATCTTATATCACACTTTTTGGTGCATAGTTTATACCATATACTACATCTAGTTTTCATTTTCAATCGTGCTCTCAGGACTATGTTCTATATAACACTGCGTCCACCTACCCTTTTCACGGGCATTACATTTTGCGATGGGGTGGAGGGTCAGGGGGTGTTTCTGCCAAGTGAGCCCGGAGTTACAGTCACAAACGTCCTCTTCTTCCTGAATAAAAGTGAGATTATGCTGCATACTTGTTCATATTTTAAGTAGTTCGCACAGACACACATTTTAAAAACAATAAAGTTCCTAATACCCACCTTCTCTGAACAGTTAGCTTGCTGCCCCATCCAGCTCCTCCCTATCCTCTGTTGTCTGAATCCATGGACTAGCCTCCACCCCCCTGCCGTGCATGGTCTGATGTGCTGCCACTGCCCTCCATTTAGCATGATGTACCAGTCCACTCCTCCTGCCATCCATTGCCCAACTCAATGGCCCATCATTGACCTCCTGCTTAGCCTCTGTGCTCAGCTTGCTGCCCCTATTCTCCTTCCCTCTGCCCTCCGATGTCTTTGTGCATGCCCCTGCTCCATCCTTTTTGCCCACTATGTTCCATGGACCTGCCACTCCTATCTACTCTGAGTGTTCTGTTGAGCTGCCACTCCCCTCCCACCTGCCTAGCATTGTCAGATGACTGTAACCTGCACCTGCCACCTCCACCCTGCCTGTCCACATGCCATTCCCCTATCCCCTTCCTCCTGTCCACCATGGTCCATTTTACTGCCACACCCTTCTGCCCTCCCTGATCTGTTGTGCTGCAACTGCTCCTCCTGCCTGCCCCGTGCAGTCTGTTGTGAGGCCCCTTCCCCTGAACTCTCTTGTCTCTGCCCAGGTCCTGACCCTCCCTTCTATCCTCCATGGTCCTTTGTGCATGCCCCTGCACCCTCCTTCTTGCCCATCATAGCCATTGTGCTGCCACTAACCCTCCCGCTTGCCATGCATGGTCTTCTGTGCTGCCATGGCCCCACCCACCTTCCCTGTGTGGTCAGCTAGCTGCCCCTGACCCCCTCCCACCTTCCCTCCATGGTCTGTGTGTATGCCACCATAGTCTAATTGTTGCTCTCCATGGTGTGTCTTGTTTCTAGTGCCCATCCTGCCTGACCTCCATGGTCATCTTGCTGCTCCTGCCCTGCCACCTTGCCCCCAGCCCTCTGTTTCCATGTGCAGACCCCCTATTCCCTCCCTTCTGGCTTGTCTGTTCCATTGTAATGCCCCTGATCCGTCCCTCCTGCCCTTTATGGTCTGTTATGCTGCAGATTTCTCTCCTGTCTGTCCATTATGGTCAGCTAGCTACCATTGCCTCTTTCCCATCTGTTCTCTGTTGTCCATGTGCATGGTCCTGTCCCCTCCCTATTGCTTTCTATGGATTGTTGTGCTGCACTCCCGTCCTGCATGCGCTGTGTGGTGTATTGTGCTGCTGCAAGCCCTGATGCCTGCCCTGTAGGGTCAGTTTGGTGCACCTCTCCATGTCCCTCCTGTCCTCTGTTATCCGAGTTCATGTCCCTACCCCAATTCCTCCTGCCTGCCATGATTCAATGTACCATACTTGCAAACATTTTGAACTTGGTAAGAGGGAGATTTTGAAAAAAAAACTGGGGTATTGATTTTCCCCTTTGAGTTACATTGAAAAAGAGGAGATTGTAGACAGGAGACAGATCAAATAAAGCCCATTTGAGCTTAAAAACATTTGACGTTTCCTGGCTGAAACTGGTCTGTTGGCATGTATGGTTGTACTACCACTGCCTCTTCCTTCTGCCCACAATGGTCTATTATATTGCCACAGCCTCTCTTGCCAGTCCTGTATTGTTGGTTTGTTGCCCCTGCCCCCTTTCCACTGCCCTCCATAGTCTGTTGTGCTGCCACTGCCCTTCCTGCCTGCCCAGTGTGGTCAAATTGTTGCCTCTGCACTCTCCTACCTGCCTTCAAATTTCAGAGTCCGTGCCCTTGGCCTCTGCCTCTTAACAGTATCCCAATGAACAACTAGATTGCTAACATTCTATATTTATTACAAAAGTGTGGAACGCCTGACGTCATCTTGATGTAATCAAAACAGTAATACCTAGAGTATTTCCTTTAGAAATTACATATATGAGAGGATCTTATTTGCATCAAAATTATGGTTAGTGCTCTAAAAAACTAAAAGGAGGACATATTTTCTGAGTTTTCAAATAGCGACAAAGAATTTTTAAATTATTTGTAATCTTTATGTTTTTTTATCCAGTTGACCACTTGATTAAATGTTGCACCTTGGCGAGAGGATGTGGTGTTACTTCCAGAGCTGCAGACTTTGCAACTGGGGAACCAGGTTGGAGTTTCTGCTTCAGCTCAACATTCTGTGATTGTGGTCAAATCACTTAGGGGCATATCAACAAGGGCTTTATCTCTGCTTTTTTGGCTTTAAAAGCCAAAAAAGCAGAGATAAAACTAGCGCCCTATCAACAACAGGGTGCTAACACGCAAATTTGCATGTTAGCACCCTTTTACTCTACGCTTCCCCTTGCATCTCTAATGAGATGCAAAGGGGGCGTTCCTTAATAAAATAATAGGAGAAATGTCGCTAAGCGACATTTCTCCTATTATCAAGAATGTCGCTAACCCTGTTAGAGACAAAAAAAGCAGCGCTAACCGCGTTTAACGCTGCTTTTTTACGTCTGCTAATTTTCAGACTTAGCCATGATACCCTATGGAAGGAGGATATCATGGCTAAGTTTGCCTGTCCCTATCAACAAGGTAACGTGTGATTATCGCTGGGTTTCCAGCGATAATCTCACGTTAGCCTGTTAGCGTGTCGATTTTTATCGCTATTGAGATAAGCGTTGTTAATAGCACGCTATCTCAGCGATAAAAATTCACGCTAGCCGGCGATAATTATCCAAGCTCTAAGTGCGCTTTGCGATAATTATCGCCGGTTGTTGTTGATATGCCCCTTAATCTCCCCATGTCTACAACCAAAATGAATTTGATCTTGTCTGATGTAACCGATGCTCATGTAAAGCATTCCAATACCTGACAATTCTGCACTATATAACACTGCAAATACACAAAAAATAAGTGTTTTGCACACTTCTGTCATTGGGCTACATGTGGGCTACATCTGGGTGATATTTGTGCTGCAATTAGGGTCTTTTGTGTCTGGTGGCCATCTTGGGAGATTTATTTGTTATGAAGTTTCCTAATTTCCTCATTTACTGCAGTCTCCTCAGTAGGAAATGCTTTCAGTTTTTTACTTTGATTCCATCAAGAACGTATTCAGATATGTCACACATTTGCCGTAAATTCTGAATGTTAGCACTCTAGTTGCTCATTAGATCACTGTAGTAAAGCTACTGCTCACCACGGAAGTCTGCTGCTGGTATGAAAAGTGCATGTTTCAGTCTGCATGTCAGAATTTGTTTATGAAATAGAAGAGGATTTGAGAAGTCAAAATGTGCCCTAATTTTTCTTTCTGTAGAACTAATCATAATTTCTATGGCAAAATGAACCCCCTCATTTTGTTCCTTTGTAAATTAAATGTTATAAGTGTTACCACTTTATTCCAATCAAGATGCCTTCAGGTGTGCCATACTTTTGTCATAAGTAAGACTGTTAGCGCTCTAGTTGTGCGTTAGAACACTCTGGGACATTCTGTCATTGGGCTATACTTGGGCTACATCTGGGTGATATTTGGGCTACATTTGGGCTCTTTTGTCTCTGGTGGCCATCTTGGGAGATTTATTTGTTATGAAGTTTCCTAATTTCCTCATTTACTGCAGTCACCTCAGTAGGAAATACTTTCAGTTTTTTACTTGGTTCCATCAAGAAGGCATTCAGATGTGTCACACATTTGCCTTAAATTCTGAATGTTAGCACTCTAGTTGCTCATTAGATCACTGTAGTAAAGCTACTGCTCACCAGGGAAGTCTGCTGCTGGTATTCAAAGTGCATGTTTCAGTCTGCATGTCAGAATTTTTTATGACATAGAAGAGGATTTGAGAAGTCAAAATGTGCCCTAATTTATCTTTCTGCAGCACTAATCATAATTTCTATGGCAAAATGAACCCCCTCATTTTGTTCCTTTGTAAATTAAATGTTTTAAGTGTTACCACTTTATTCCAATCAAGATGGCTTCAGGTGTGCCATACTTTTGTCATAAGTAAGACTGTTAGCGCTCTAGTTGTTCGTTAGAACACTCTGGGACATTCTGTCATTGGGCTATACTTGGGCTACATCTGGGTGATATTTGGGCTACATTTGGGCTCTTTTGTCTCTGGTGGCCATTTTGGGAGACTTATTTATCATGATGTTTCCTAATTTCCTCATTTACTACAGTCTCCTCAGTAGGAAATCCTTTCAGATTTTTACTTTGATTCCATCAAGAAGGCATTCAGATGTGTCACAAATTTGCCATAAATTCAGAATGTTAGCACTCTAGTTTCTTATTAGATCACTGTAGTAAAGCTACTGCTCACCAGGGAAGTCTGTTGCTGGTATTGAAAGTGCATGTTTCAGTCGGCATGTCAGAATTTTTTAATGTAATAGAAGAGGATTTGAGAAGTCACTCAAAATGTGCCCTAATGTTTCTTTCTGCAGCACTAATCATACTTTCTATGGCAAAATGAACCCCCTAATTTTGTTCCTTTTTAAATTAAATGTTTTAAGAATGACCACTATATTCCAACCAAGATGGCTTGAGGTGTGCCATACGTTTGTCATAAGTAGGACTGTTAGCGCTCTAGTTGTTCTTTAGAACACTCTGGGAAGCTGCAGTAGAACACAAAGGAATCAACTGACAGTCTCTGCCCTTGTTGGATGTACATGTTTTACTGTGAATGTCAGACTTCATTCTCACATGACTGAGAAAGATAATGTGAATTTACAGAAAACATGCTCTCAGTTAGCTTATAGATCACCTTCCAAACCTCTGTGGGAAAAGCATGAGAAAATAGTTTTCTCTCAAACATGATTCATGATATCACAGCAGAAGGCTTTTTCACATGGTAAAATCACCTTAGAACACACCACAATTCCTAAAATGAGTATGGTACCATCAATAAATGATTCATAATGTAACTAAAGTCTTAAAACCTTCTATTAACTGCAATGCTTTTTAATGAGGTGCTATCATGTATTTTGGTCCCAAGATGGCTGCCAACACTTCTTGGATGAAGTGCTGACAGCCTATCAGATCTCACGATGAGATGTGTGGTTAGGCTCCGCCCAGATATATATGTGATTTTTCTTTTGATTTTCTCAGGAACTACTGAACGGATTTACACCATTTAAGCAAAAGGCACATGCCTGACCTGAGGACTACCTCTTTGCCAAATTTCAAGTAATTCTGTTCAGCCATTGGGGCTGTACCTTCGACTAAAGGTCCTATGGGAAAATGCATGGGGAAAACGCGTTTTCGGACCCCCCTTTTTTCTCAGCCCCTGCTTGACGAATTACCCCGAGACTTTCAGGGTAGGAGCTGAGCGGAGCGCCCCATTAGTTTTGAAAATTTCACGAAGATAAGTCAACCGGCGCCAAAGTTATTCAAAATAGAATTTTCAGATTTCCTATGGGAACTCGGTCCTAACTATAACTATCTACTGGCGACCGACAGTAGATAATATATATATATATATAGATATATATATCACTGAAAAAAACATAGGTTTCAGGCAAGTTATAGTTAGAAATTAGCAAATAAAAAACCATTGAAATTCACTGAAAAAACCATAGGTTTCAGGGACGTTATAGTTAGTTGGACATTTCACCCTTACAAAACCATAGAAATTCCCCTGTTATAGTTAGTTCAGTTGACTATCACTCGTGTCCCCGCAATGCACTGCTGATGACGTCACATCTTACATCATTCATGCCATGGTCAGTGACATCACTGATGACATCTCAAATGACATCACTGATGACATCATCCAGTGACTGTGTGTTTCTGTAAAGTGTAAATATGTTTTATATATATGCCAAGGTGTATTGAAGAATAAGTGGGTGTATAAGTGTCTGGATGAAGGATTTAGTAAGTGCGTGACTGACTGTATAAGTGAGTGATTAAATGTGTCTTACTGAATGCATGGGTTAGTGACTAAACTGTCTGAATGTGTGCATCAGTATGTATGTTGTTGTGCAAGCTGCTGCATGTGTTGGTTGGTAGCTACATGAGTGTCTATATGGGTTATTGATTGGTTGCCTGAGTATTTTTACGGGAGACTGAGTGCGTGTGTGGGTGGGTGGGAGGTGTGTGACTCTGTGCATAGATGTGTGAGTGGTTGATTCACTGGGTGTATGGGTTCAAGAGTGCATGTGTAAACATCTGTATGTGAGGGTGAGTGTGTGTATGGGTGTGTTAGTGAGAGATTGGTTGTCTCAGTGTACATTTCCAAGTAACTAAATATGTAAAAGGCAATGTATGTCAGAGTTGGAGTATATAAATGACTATACGTGCGAGTCAGTGATTGTGAGAGTGGCTGTATGGATGAGTGTGTACTTGTATCAGTGATTGTATAAGAGAGTAAGTATGTGTTAGTATTTGTATGAATAAGTGTGGTGGTGTGTGTATAAATGTATAGGTGAGGAAATGGGAGTGTGATTGATTCTTTGCATGACTGACTAGGTGTGTGAGTAACTCCATGGATGAGTGGCGGTATGTGAGTGTCTGTATAGGTGTATGAGTGCATATGATAGTGTTGTATTGATGAGTGACTGGATGTATGAGTGATTGTATGGGTGAATGAGTGGATGTGTGTGTAGACCTAGGAATCAGTGAGTGCGTATGTAGTAACTGGTATTGGTGTGTCGATGGTTTTGAGAATGGTTTGTATTTTACAGTGGGCGTATCAAAGGTTATATTAGAGTGTGAGGAGGTGCATCAGATTTTGACATGGATGATGTCATCAGTGATGTCATTTGAGATGTCATCAGTGATGTCATCAGTGATGTCACTGACCATGTCATGAATTATGTAATATGTGACGTCATCAGCAGTGCATTGCGGTGGTGCGAGTTATAGTTAGCTGAACTAACTATAACAGGGGAATTTCTATGGTTTTGTACGACTGAAATGACCAACTAACTATAACGTCCCTGAAACCTGTGGTTCTTTCAGTGACTTTTTAAGATTTTTTAAATGCTAGTTTCCAACTATAACATGCTTGAAACCTATGTTTTTTTCTGTGAATTTCAATGGTTTTTTTAAATGCTAATTTCTAACTATAACATGCCTGAAACCTGTGTTTTTTTTCAGTGAATTTCAATGGTTTTTTAATGCTAATTTCTAACTATGCCTACAAAGGTAGGACATGTGAAGAAAGAGGAAGAAAAGCACAGAAAGAAACAAGACAAATGCAGAAAGAGGCACCAGAAGTCCAGAAGACGAAGAAAAGTGCAGGAAGAAGCAAGAGATGTGCGGAAAGAACCAACAGAGGAACAGAAAGTCCTCCTGTGCTCTCAACATTTTACTGGCGGGTACTGGTGGTAACTGTGTCTGAATAACCAGGACCGGAGCCAGTGCTATGCTAAAAGACACTTAGAATACAGTGAAAACATCTACATACACTAGGGAACACTATGCGTTGGGGTACCCCTGTAATTAGCATGACCTCCTCTGTATTTGCCATGAGTTAGTGCCTGGGTCATTGCATGAGTACATGATGATTAGAGTACTGCAAGGACAGTGCATGGTGAATTTATAAATGCCTGGGGTTTGGCAGAGTGATTGGATAAGTACATGTTGTGCGCTGGGTGATTGGAGGAGTGCATGGGCAGTGACAGAGCGATGGCTGTACTGCATGGGTACTGCTCAGGGTATTATAGCAGTGCATGAGTTAGTGCATGGGTCATTGCATGAGTGCATGGGTAGTGACTGGATGATTAGAGTGCAGCAAGGAGAGTGCATGGTGAATTTATAAGTGTTTGGGTTTTAGCAGAGTGATTGCATAAGTGCACACATGTCACATCAGGCCCCGCCCCCTCCCTTCACCACTGTTCAAACGCGCCCCCTGGTGGGTTTTAGGTTGGGGGATTAATTCCCCTTGAATCCTGAGGGTCCCTGGGGGCCAACTAGCCCACCAGTTACCTCCAGTAAGCATCACAGAGCTGCGTTGCAGAGAGGTGGTCAGAGGCCATGCCCCTTTTTTCACCTCTCTGCAATGCAACTTTGTGGCGCTTACTGGACGTACCTGGTGGGCTAGTTGGCCCCCAGGGACCCTCAGGATTCAAGGGGACTTAATTCTCCAACTTAAAACGTGCCACAGGGCTCGTTTGCACACTTGTCACATCAGGCCACGCCCCCTCCCTGTCCACTGTGCAAACGCACCCCCTAGTGTGTTGTAAATTGGGGGATTAAGTCTCCTTCAGTCCTGATGGTCCCTGGAGGCCAACTAGCCCACCAGCTACTTCCAGTAAGCGCCACAGAGCTGCGTTGCAGAGTGGTGTAAAAAGGGGGCGTGGCCTTGGACCACCTCTGCAACGCAGCTCCCTGGCACTTACTGGAGGTACCTAGTGGGCTTGTTGGCCCCCAGGGACCCTCAGGATTCAAGGGGACTTAAACCCCCATCTTAAACGCGCCACAGGGCGCGTTTGCACACTTGTCACATCAGGCCACGCCCCCTCCCTGGACCACTGTGCAAACACACCCCCTGGAGTGTTGTGAATTGGGGGATTAAATCCACTTGAGTCCTGAGGGTCCCTGGGGGCCAACTAGCCCATCAGCAACCTCCAGTAAGCGCCACAGAGCTGTGTTGCAGAGAGGTGTTCAGAGGCCATGCCCCTTTATACACCTCTCTGCAACGCAGCTCTGTGGCACTTACTGGAGGTACCTGGTGGGCTAGTTTGCCCCCAGGGACCCTCAGCATTGAAGGGGACTTAATCCCCCAATTTACAATGTGCTAGGTGGAGTGTTTGCACACTTGCTATATCAGGCCCCGCCCACTCCCTGCACCACTGTGCAAATACGCCCCCTGGCACATTGTAAATTGGGGGATTAATTCCCCTTGAATCCTGAGGGTCCCTGAGGGCCAACTAGCCCACCAGGTACCTCCAGTAAGCGCCACCGAGCTGCGTTGCAGAGAGGTGCAAAAAGGGGCATGGCCTCTGAACACCTCTCTGCAACGCAGCTCCCTGGCGCATACTGGAGGTTCCTGGTGGGCGAGTTTGCCCCCAGGGACCTTCAGGATTGAAGGGGACTTAATCCTTTAATTGTACAATGTGCTAGGGGGTGCGTTTGCACACTTGCTATGTCTGGCCCCACCCCCTCCCTGCACCACTGTGCAAATGCGCCCCCTGGCACGTTGTAAATTGGGAGATTAATTCCCATTGAGTCTCGATTTTTTAAAGAATTTCAGCAGGATTTGCGACCCCAGCGCAAATTTCACCGGAATATTTTTTAAAAAAAAGGCTTTTTTGGGCCCTTGGGGTCCTTGTGGGACCCCCTGAGCAGGCCTAGTGGGTCAGGGTGTTTCTACCTGCCCCCTTTTCTTGTTTTTCGTGTTTGTTTTTCTCTTTTCTTGGGACTCAGTTCTACCGAGTCACAAGATGGCTGCCAACACTTCCTGGTTTGGTGTGTTGACTGCCAATTAGAATAAAGCTCCTGGTCGGGAGGGTGCGCGGATCCACCGTGCCCCTAGATATCAATATTTTAATTTTTTTAATTTCTCAGCAACTACTGAACGGTGTAATTCCGTTCAGCAGTTCAGGCTGTAGCCTTGCCCAAAGTTTCCTATGGGAAATTGATGTTTTGACTCTTATATTTTGAATTTCTCAGCAACAATTGAACGGATTTACACCATTTAAAAAAAGGTTGCTTTCTGAACCAAACTGCCTTTTCGCCAAATTTGGGGTAATTCTGTTCAGCAGTTATATATATACATATCGCGCTCGCTCTCCGTCTTTTCTCCCCTTCACTCACGATCGGGTGCTTTAATTGCACGGTGACGGATACCGCGCGGATTATCAAATCCACAGCTCGTGACACCAATAAAATGTACTAGCACTCACAGGAACGTTATCCCCCAGATTTTATTGGGTTCTCTCTACACGACCAGACGCGTTTCGGCTGCCGCCTTCATCAATAGTGGCCGGCGCCGGCATGAGACAGATTTAAATACACATGCACTGATAAACATAAACAAAGGACACCCGACTTACTCCAGTCTAAGGTGTCCATTACGGAACAGGGTACTTTGTAAAGCATAACATTGGGGTTGTATTTTACATTTGGAACATATTTTACATTCTGCCTTGAAAGGGCTTTCTTACTCCTATGATAGGCGTTCTCTGATCCCCATTAGAACAAACTAAACAATCATGCCCTGAATGGGCTTTAGTTTATAATGTTTGTCACTCCACATATTGTGGATAATGCTTAACACACCTCAGTGTCTATACATGTTGGTATGATCCAAATCACAATGTAATATCAGGGCCATTGATTCACATAAATTCATATTTCCCAAAAGAGCATTCTCAGAAGCAAACATTACCAAAAGTAACCTTACAAATGCACAGCCATTTCTTCACCACTGTTAAGACCTCCTGGTCTCTTTGTCTGGTTATTGATAATGTGTCTCGATTCCAATCTGCATAATTGCTGTTGTCTATTGCCCCCTCTCACATTCATGGGCACTTGATCTATGCAAAAAAAGCGTCCTTGTTTTGTATTGCCCTGAGGTGTTCCAAGATTCTTATCTTTGTAGGGTGGATCGTACTTCCGATGTAACGTAAGCCACACGGGCACACCAGACAGTACACTGTGTGGCTAGTGTTACAGTTCATCAAGCTTTTGATTTTCTTGGGTTCCCTCATTCCCGGTACTGCATACTCCAACACCTTTTTGCTGTTTCTGCATGCCCTACACTTGAGGCATGGGTAAAACCCCGCCAATCTCCCAAAAGTTGGTACTCTATTCTCATTTCCACAGTGACTCTGGACTAAACTACTGCGTAAGGATCTTTCTCTTCTAAATGTCATCAAGGGTGCTTTAGACAGGTCCATCCCTATTATTGGGTCTGACCTCAGCATATGCCAATTTTTAGCAAAAATTCTTCTAATCTCCGAGGCATTACCTGAGTAGTCTGTAATCATCCATAAGTTATTGACTTTAGCATCTTTTTCTTTTATTCTTTCTTTCTGTACACTAAAGTCACAACCAGCTATCAGATCCTTTCTGTGCATCCTATCTACCTTTGACTTGGCCTCTTCTAAGATCTCTTTGCGACATCCTTGGCCCTTCAATCTGTTCATACTGTCTTTTGCTGCTGTTTCAAAGTCACATGTGCGTGTGCAGTTCCTTTTTATTCTTAATAATTCGCCATATGGGAGGCTGGTTATAGTTTTCCCAGAATGGCAACTGCTCGCTTGTAGCACGGAATTCCCTGCGGTCGGTTTCCTATGCAATGATGTGCATAGTCTTCCGTCCACATGGAAGACCTTCAAGTGCAAAAAGTTAACCGATATTTTGCTAACTTCACCTGTAAATCTGAGATTAAGATTGTTTGTGTTCAGGACTTCAATATACTCTTTGGCTGATTGCTCTGTACCTTTATAGACAATAAATAAATTGTCTATATATCTACTCCAGTCTGTATTCCCCTCTGCACAGTCCACCTGCTTCTCCCACCAGCCCACAAAAAGATTTGCGTAGCTGGGGGCCCATCGCAGTGCCACGTATCTGTTTAAAAAGTTGTTCCTGGAAGAGAAAAATTTTATTCCCTAGACAGAATTCCACAAATTCCAACATTTGGTTGTGCTCAGCCAAGTTAATTGATCTTGTCCCAAGGAACCATCTAACTGCTTCAATTCCCTGTGAATGATCAGTGCTGCTATATAGACTTGATATGTCAAGTGTAATCATTACCAAGTCCTCGTCCCAGAGTAAATTCTCCACTTTAATCAAAAAGTCTTTAATATCTCTGATGTACGATAACAGTTCTTTGACAAATTCAAAAAGGAAATAGTCCACAAACCTGGACATGTGTTCTGTCAGGCTTCCCAGTGACGATACGATTGGGCGACCTGGTGGACAGGTCGCATGTTTGTGCAGCTTTGGAAGATGATCAAAACTGGGTATGCGAGGATGTTTACATTCCAAGAAGGCTTACTCCTGTCTACATAACATACCTCTACGGAACCATTTGTTCAACATTGTCCGATAGACATGGACTCTGCCCTCAAATGTTTTCCTTGTCACTCTCTTGTAGTTTGTCTCATCATTCAGCTGCACTAGGGCCTCTTTTATGTAGTAGTCATTTGTCATCAGGACTACATTACCGCCCCTGTCAGACGGCTTGCAGACGATGGTCTTGTCCTCTTTCAAATCCGTAATTGCCTTTCTTTGCAATTCCGTAATGTTACTTCCACCTTTCTTTCTGATATTTGAATTACAAAGTTTTAGTAGTTCCTTGGTCACTATGTCCTTGAAGACGTCTATAGAGTCAGCTGGCATTAGTGGACAAAACCTTGATTTCGGTTTGAAGGGGCTACCGGGATTGATCTTTGTCACCCCTGTCTGGTTCTTGTCAAACATCAATGATGGAATCAGTGATATGGGATTCCCTTCATCTGCCAAATCATTTAGTACTGCTAAGGTTTCAACATCGTCAACTGTGAGATTGTCAGTATTGATTCTAACTTCAGTGACTCGTGTTGGGGCTAGGCATTCTTTTGTAAAATTTTTCAAGATGAACGAATTGGTCTTTCAGCGAATATATATATATACAACAAACAAAGGTTAAAGGGATGCCATATTTAGGTGACTATGTCAGTGATATCAATGACAACAGTGCATGGCAGAGGGCAAGTTACAGTTAGGTCTGCTGACTATAACTGGTGAATTTCTATGGGTTTTTTTAGCGCAAAAGATTAATTGTGTCACTCACATATTCACATAATCACCTAACGTTATCCTTTGTATTTTTCAGTGAACTTCTACAGATTTTTTAATGTAAAGTAATATTTTATTACCATATGTAAAGCCAACCTCCACCTGCTGCATGCATGGGGGTTGGCTGCAGGACCTGGGGTGCAGTCAGGCCTTGCAGTGACCCTCTCCACAGACAGCCAACCCCACGCTATGTATACCCTTTAGCTGTGCACCACAGGGAGTAGGCCACAGGGCTTGACCTGCCACCATGGCTTGTAGCCAACCCTCCAGCGGACAGCTTCTTCACGCTGCACATAGCAATTGGCAGCGAGCAGTAGGGGGTTGGCTACAGTGCTTGGCCAGCCACCAGGCCCTGTGGCCATACCTCCAGTAGGCTGCCAACCCCACTTCACACACAGCGTTTCGCATGCATATCCTAGGGCTGCCCTTCGGGCCATGGGGACACATCCCCTGGGGACAAAACATACATATTAGTGGAAGAGAGTCATGGAGCCTGCCTCCCCAATTCTTAAGTTGTCCCAGAGACCTCATTTTTCCGGGGCCAGTTCTAATAAAGAGAGGATGGTCAATGAGGCCCCCCTCCCCAATCTTTAATATGCCCTCGGGACCCCATCCTCTCAGGCCAAAATCTAACAGAAAAGAAGCATGCAGAACCCTTCCTGAAGCTTTTTTGGCCATTGGGGACCTCATCCCCAGTGGGATGTCTATTTTCAAATAAGGGAGCGGGCCCCATGGCCCCCTCCCCAAGCCTATTTTGGCCCCAGTGACTCTATCTCATATGGCCTCCATTGATAATAGGTCGGTACCCCGGTGCCCACCCAGGGCACTCATCAAAGCACCACATTGGGAGCGGCAGGGGAATCCCCAATGGCCCCACAGCCCTAGGCGGCCCCCGCATGGTGATGGAGCTGGTATTGCTCCTACCTGGAGGGGGACTCTGCTTTTTGCATACTCTCCCTGGGCGGGAGCACTGTGTGTTTTGTTTTCCTGCTTGCAGGAGTGCAGGCAGTGAAACAAAACACAAATCTGCTGCTCCCAGCTAGCAGGAACATCTCTACATCTCTCAATAGAGTCCCTAGAACCCAATTTCATAAAATAGAACCCAAGGGGATTTTTTTCCCATGGGGCAAATATTTTCCATTGGAGTCACACTCTTGAGGGAGTAATGGGATCCCTGCAACATGAGGAAAAATGTTGCAGGCAGCCATTTATAGGACTCTGAAACGTAGTCTGGTTTAATTAAAAAATATAAGGGGGACAGGTTAAGGATGTCCTGCACCCCAGGTTCTGTGGGGGCCCAAAATATATTTTTTTTTAACAAAAAAGTCTTGATCCCATAGGCATTCCACTCCTACTCTGTTTTACTAGTGGAGTTTTTAGGCATAGGATTAGAAGTTTGCCATCCATGCTGAGCTAAAAAGTGACAAAGCCTTTTGCCATTTTTACAGCAGAGTCTTTTAGTATAGGACAAGCACAGTGCCATCCGCCTCAAACTGGAAAATGACAGAGGCCTTTTATTACTCCAGGCACAGTATTATAACTTTGGATTGGTAAAATACCATCCATGCCAATCTGGAATGAATAAAAGCAACCCCTGACACGTGTGTTTTGCTCACGTTAGAGTTCATCAGAGAAGTATGGCTCTGTCAAGACACAAGGAAGCACCCTGTATAAGTCAAGACAATGCCCTTTCAGGCTTAAGAGTGCTGCAGAAATTATGGAAAAAGTAAACTGAGAACTCTGGGTAGTTCCCAAGTTTAGGTGGAGAGCAGGTCCTTTACATGGAGCACTCTCCATATGGAGCACTGTCCATATAAAGGAAATGTTTTTACAGGGAACGTGCAGTAGGCTGTTGACATACTAGATTTAGAGGTTAGGGAGTTTGGTGAAGTATGAGGGACTTACTTTATGCAAATAAAGCCCAAATTCTTACAGTTGAAGAAAGTGTCACGTCAATGGTAGAACTTACTCCTCTTCTTTTTAGTATATTTTTTGCATGCATGCCTTTCAAGGTGGCTAAAGCCAGCAGCTGCACTCAAACTCAAGTGGATTTCAAGATTATTGTAGGCAGAAAACCTGGCAAGCTTGAATTTATTTAATTTGGGTTATAACCCCAGCTGCATGCATAATAAAATTTAAGAAAAGAAAATTAGCCACTGATTAATATTTTAGGAAATTAGGTATTATTGCATGGTGATAAGAACCAAAAGAGCAGCCTCTCTCATATGTGGGACAATCATTTGCCCTTCAAAGGCAGCTTTCCCTTTGGAGCTCAAGTTTTGAGCTCACATCCAGCTAGTGTGAGGTCACACCTCTTCCAACAGCTGTCCCTTGGTGTTCCTTCCCGAGAGCCATTCACACGTCCCCCAGGCGGGCAGAAGACTGTCTTAAGAACAGCGACTTGTATTCCACTGTAAACAGTCACTGAAAAACTTTGAGCAAAAAGTGGCAACTTTCTAAATTTGGCCAGGTCTAAACTGGGGTGGCATGGTGAGCAAAGGAATGATGGATTTAACCCAGATCTCTTGACTGGGGCTGAATGTTTTGATTTGTTCTGCATTCTGTCCATCAATTGTGTGTCTTTTGCTTTCTTGCCCCAAGTGCGCCTGGTATGCCCAGATGTGGGTCCAAGGCTCACTGTGCCACTAGATTCAAGCTATCCTGGCTGATGAGGGGTGAAACCCCAGAACCGGTAATAGGATGCTTGTTTCTGGTCCAGGGAGGACCTGGCTTGGCAGTTCGGGCTGGACTGTTCCCATGAGGCACAGGGTCAAGACTGATTTGCATATGGCCAGGTCTAAACTGGGTAGCATGGTGAGCAACAGAATGATGGATTTAACCCAGATCTCTTGACAAGGGGTGAATGTTTCGATGTGTTCTGCATTCTGTCCAACAATTGTGTGTCTTTAACTTTCTAAAATTGCCATATGTGGAAAGGTTACATTAAACTTGAACAACAAGACAGGTTTAATGCAATTATTTACAGTCAATGGATTTTGAAATCCGGAATTCAGAGTTCCTAGGTGTTCGTTCCTGAGAGCCGTTCACACCTCCCCCAGGTGGGCAGAAGGCTACCTTGAGAACAGCGACTTGTGTTCAACTGTAAACAGTCACTGAAAAACTTTGAGCAAAAAAGTGGCAACTTTCTAAAATTGCCATACGTGGCAAGGTTACATTAAACTTGAAAAACAAGACAGGTTTAATGCAATTATTCTTTTCATACCTTAAAATACCACATTTAGTAGTCCTAATCAGAAGTTACCACTGCTGAGTTGTCAGTCTGTAACCCTGTATTCGCGTTGCGGGCCATGTGCCAAACAGTAGGTCAGCAGCTAACTGTAATTAACTTTTGAAGCAATAATCAATCAGCACTTCTCCCTTACCATTCGTTATCACTTATAGCTGGTACATGCAGGGGTATAAGAATGCATATCCTATCTTACAACCTTGAGGAAAAATAGCCACTGATTGGTAGCACTGACAGCATTACAAACTGTTTCCTAGTGAAGAAGCAGGCTGAGCAAGAGAGGGAAGCAGCCCTTAAATTCATTTGCTTGCAATGTGTTACCTTTTTAGCCAAAGGTATCTGGAGAGTATGAGATAATGGCATTACTGTGTTTACCAAGCCGTGGATTCCACAGACATAAACAGGATCACTGCTGTGAACTGTTATATGTAATCGCACATCCAAAAAACACAGGTAAGTGATAAAAACATAATTGAATGTATAATGTTAAAGTTGAATGACAAACATTCCCAAAGATAATCAATGTGGATGTCAGAAAACCCACAAAAGCCCTTAATGGAAGTCTTTAGGGAGTAATGAGAATTTGAAATTTAAGACTTGAAAATATTTCAGTTTGAATTAGATTCAGTTTCCCAAACCATAAGATAAGGTCTGCTGAGGTCGCATCAAATATAGGCGAGAATATATTGAGTAAATGGTGACACAGAGTACTTTCTAGACACTTAAGATAGTCAACAATTCTGGTTGGAAGGTGTCGATGTGGCATCAGGACTGGTGGTCAAACCACAATGTGATGCCTATTACTGTCAAAGGTGAATGTGGTTTGAGCCAAAACTAAGACTTCAGATCCGAAAAGGTCAAACTCTTGGGTATATGTTGTGATGAAAACTAATGGGGCTGTGGCACAATTGGAGGACTGGAGGATTGCAGTTTCCTTTATCACAGCCGAATGCTCATTCTATAGTGGGCTTTTCAAATCAGTCCCAATACAAAATGTATGTTAGGGCTGACATGAAGATTTAAAAAGGCAAAAGTAGTTCATCAAAACACAATTGTGCAGTTGTTCAAGGTAGTCTGTGCCAAATGTAGTCTGTTTTTTCAGCGTGTTCATGGCTCAGCACCTCTCTCTTGTCTCTGGATCTTTAGTTTCCAAAAATTAAAGCTTCCAATCTAACAAAAGGCAAGGCGAGGAAACAGACACTATCAGTTCTGGAATCACATCCTGGAAGCATATGTTCAAGACAGAATTAGGAACAAACTCAGGGGCAGATTTACAAGCCGCATGCGCCACTTTTGCGTCATTTTTAACAAGGGAAAGTGACGCAAAAGTGGCGCAAGGGGCTTGTAAATCTGCCCCTCAGTGTTCTTCTAGCCGGCAATAGTATTACCAGTTACAAAATAATAGGAATCCTAATTTTTCTACTGAATGTAAGCTGCTTCTAAAGAGACAGTGGTCCTAAATCAATCCTGAGATGTTCTCACTTGACATACTCTTTCTTTTGTTACATTATGATATATCATTTTTGTACGTTGAGACTTTACTATTGCAGTTGTCCAATTTACTAAAGTATAGCATGCTGACAGATCCATATAAAACCAATCAATGCAGTTTGGGCACACAAACAGTATTTCAGCACATACTACAATATCCCAAGTTGATCTGCAGGGTATTGATAACAAGAGGCCTGTCAAAGACCTCCTACTGAAATGGTCTAAGTTAGAGAAGATCTTTTCAGTCATAAATGTATACACAATAAAAGAAGACTGACACCCCTATTGAGGACTTTGATGTCTGCCCTTTGGAGTTTAAGATGTCAGATTTTCATTCAGTAAGGTTGTTATGTATTGTCAAAAGAACCCAGGACCTCCAGTCACAAATATGAATCCCATTAAAACATGAAGCTGGATCCGGGAGAAAGCATTTCATTTCTCAAAAGCATCATAACTAACATTGGTTACACAAGTACAATCAATTACAGATATGACCAATTCAGGCCAAATTACAGTAGGACCATAATTTTACTGTTGGGTACATTTATCAAATTCTATATGCGAATGAATAGAGGAGCTGCATCTAGTTGACTGAGACAGTTCACTTGCACAGCTGTCACAGCCTACAAGGGAGAACGAAATCAAAAAGAGGGAAGCATGCATGTTGAAGATA
The DNA here is from genome assembly GCF_964204655.1 of Triturus cristatus. NCBI lineage: Eukaryota > Metazoa > Chordata > Amphibia > Caudata > Salamandridae > Triturus > Triturus cristatus. Next base: position 226,300,693 of record NC_140584.1, read on the forward strand.
GATTCCCGAAGACAGGTAGTGAAAGATAGATGATCTCTTAAAGATAAGAGGCATAAAAGGCACTTTCGACACAGATCATAGATTTTAAAAGTCCTTTTTTGTGACTCATCAGGGACATCTTTATTTAGTATCAATGACATAATGAATTGTAAATATGAATGACTCATTTACCGGACAAGACTCATTCTTGTGGCCTAAGGGTGTTTGGGCAGGTGCTCAAATCTCAAGATAGGCGTTCAGGCTAAAGAAATAAGTTGCATTCTTTTAACATTGCATACTGAAAAATGCAGTCCCATTGTCTCATACAAACACTAATACTGTAACCATACTAACCTTACAATGACCATCAATTGTAACTCAAGCTACAAAAACTCATATGCAGGCATGTATACCATTCACGAACTAAGTACAGGTATATGTACATGAGCAAACATCAATAATGTATACAAACCATATGCAGTTACATAATGCTACCTAATATTCAGAACATGGGTACCAATAATAGGCTCCTGCACGAGCCGTGAAATTTACAAAAAAAAGATTTTGTATTCCAAGGGCCCGGTTTGCGCAACTCTTGCACCAAGCAAGGTGGTGTAAGAGCGACACAAACCTAAAGTCATATTTTTTATGCCACACAAAGCAACTTTGAACGGCTGTGAATGACTTCAAAAACATGGAATAATGCAACACAGTGCAAATTGCTGCATTGCATTACTCTGCGCAAGGGAAGTCTGCCATGGGCGTTGTGTGGGTGTTCCCATACAACTCCCATGGTTTTTGATGCATTCCCAGATTTATCAAACCTGGTAAACCTGGGAATGCTCCAAAAAGAAATGCCTCTCCAGGTGAGGCGTAGAGAGGAGGAATATGTTTATTTCTATTCCTTTTTTCCTCTTTCTATGTGCATTCTGCAGCATATATAGAAAGAGGAAAAAACACTCTCCGGATTGTTTTTGTGTAGGAAAGTGCCCTTCTTGCACATAAACCATCCAGGAAGGAGCTTATGGTGGGTCAGGCTCTGGGGACAGAGGAAGGGGAGGTGGGTGTTGGGGGGTTGGATAGCACATGTGTGTGGGGTTGGGAGGAAAGTAAAAATGGGGAAAAAACAGCAATCAATGAGATGTAGGAAATATAATGTCACGCAGTAGGTTGAGAACTATTTCAAGTAATGTGAATGAGCTGGTTCAGATCATTACAGTTAGATATAATAATGTTACAGGAGACACATTTAAAAGATCAGGGTATGCAACCTCGGCTTCACTCACTAACTCGGTGTGTATTCTTTGCCTTAACACAGGCATCAATCAGGGGGGTGGCTATATAAATAATGCGGTCACTTCAAGCAGAAGTTTTGAAAGTAGTTTGCAATCCACTTGCTAGGTGGATTTTTGTTAAAATACAAATTAAAAGGGACATTTATAACTTGAAAAGCTATTATAGTGCAGTTGAAGATTCTCCTGCAGCCCTACAGAAATTACATTTACTGGTGCAAAATGAGACAGGTTATATTATAATGGGTGGGTATTTTAATTTAATTCAAAACTTAGCAATGGACACATCACGCCAGAATAAGTTGCAAAACAAACATAAATCCATAAGGGTTTTACAGATTTTAACCCAGGATTTCCCCATTATAGATCCCTGAAGTCTCACAGGAATATACATGTTATGCGAAACACTATGGTACCGCATCCCGCATGGATTATTTTTTACATCATATATTTTAGGCTGCGAGGGGGCAAGCATCATTAACAAAGTTTTTTCTTATCATGAGTTGATTAGTTCATTTATCCATTGGCATCATCGGGGTCTTTGCGAGCCAGTTGGAGCATTAGCAAGGCACTATTATTAGAAGATTGTTGGGTTGAATGGACGAAACAGAATCTTGAGGAATTCTTAAAGCTCAATATAGATTCGGTAACAAACTTTGCGATTTGAGGAGCATTGAAACCATTTTTTAGGGGACTAGCAATTGCATTTTCTGCCGCTACTAGACAGAAAGAGAAAGCTCAACTGGATAGTCTGAGCAAAGCAGTAGACAAGGCCATTGGGGCCTAGCCTACCTCCCGATCCAAACGTACGTTGAAATTATTGAAAGAAGCCAAGCAGAACCTGCGGGAGTTCTTTTTTTAGAAGGAAACTTTAAATCATGCTTCATATCTACAGCAGAGATATGAAGAAAGAGAATTTGTGGGTACGTTTCTGCTTGGTCTGCCAAATCCAGAAATAATTCTAATTTTATTAAAAGAATAAATGATTCTCTGTAAAATATTAAAACTCTTCCCTCAGAAGTACCCAGATTTTTTATCAGCATTATCTTAAAACCTATACTGAAGGGATAGGGAGTTCACCGGAAACAATTGAACGATGGCTGGTGGACATAGAAGTCCCAACCCTTTCAGAAGCCCAGCGGATTCAATCAATGCAGCCGTTACGTTATCAGAGGTGCAACAAACTATTAAATCCCTTTCGATGGTAAGGCCTGTGTTAAATACGGTTTGCCAGCTGAATTTTATAAAATGTATTCTCAACAATTAGCACCTTTTTTAGTTTGTTTGTTTAATCAGATCTTGCAAGGATGTAGTGTCCCTTGTTTGTTTTCAGAATCTATTGTCAGTTTAAAAAAAAAAGGAAAGCCTGAACTTGATCCAAACTTGTATCTTCTCATCATTCTCCTCAAAATTGATTATAAACTATTTGCCAAAAGTATGGCCAAAAGGGTCGCAGCTGTAGCACAAACTACTGTCCATCAGAATAGCTTCCACCCGGGGAGATTGATAACTTCAAACAATATTTTTTTAATACAGGCTATAGATTATTTCTCAATAGAGAAAATGAAAGCCACGGCCATTATGTTAGATGCTGAGAAAGCTTTTGATTTGGTGGAGTGGGGGGGACTCTTTGCAATACTTCGTAAATTTGCTTTCCCAGCTACTTTGTTGTTAATGTTGCCAACATTATACTTCGGGGATAAGGCATCTACTATGATTAATAATATTTCAGCGGGAGACTTTAGCACCAGTCTCAGTATTTGTCATGGATGCCCAATGTCATCCATATTGTTTGCATTATCGAACCATCGGCATGTGCTATCCGCTCTGATCAATCTATTGAATCACCTATGAGGACGGCACCTAAACATAAGCTATATGTGGAAAATAGGGTTTCATATTTAAAGGCAGATAAGGGTGACGTTCAACGTGCCTTCAATAAGATTTCCGAGTTTACGGCCATAGAGGGCTATAAAATCTATCAAGTAAAATCTGCAGCTCTAATTTTCAACAGTTCCCCAAAGTTATGACCACTTACTGTACAAATATCATTTTCAGCCACACGCCCGATTAGCTATCTTGGGATTAAGTTAACAATAAATTATAACCCTTTAGGAATTAAAGTTCATACATTGCTGAATTGTTGGAACAAACTTTCTTTTTTAATTATTGGTCATGTATCTCTTATAAAAATGAATATGTTACCAATTATTTCTGTTTGCTTTTTCAAATGTTCTAAATAAGCTAACAAAGCCCTTTTTGAAGCCCTGGAAGCAAATTCTAGCCTTTTATTTTGAAGTCAAAGAGACCTAGTGCCAAGATGGTAATACTTTCATTGGCTCAGGAGGAGGGAGGGCTAGATCTTTCCTCTTTAATAACTTACTATCACACCATGCTTATAAATTGGATCACCTTAGTTTCAAACAATATAGCTGCTACAGATAATTACTATTTAAATATTGGTGCCGATTCCGATCCTGTAAAACCCGGGTACGAACCATCGTACGGAGCGTTTTCCCGGGTATGAGTCGGACGGAGATAACGCACCATACGACGGTTCGTACTCGGGAAAACCACCTTACAAACCCGCAAGTCCGATTCGTACAGAAATACCATTTCCGTACGAGTCGTACAAAACACCGACCGGCTAAAATATACCCACAATTCCGATCCGGGACACCGCGTACGTGACGTCCGGACGGAGTCAGGCAGAGTTTTACGAACCAGCAAGTACGAATCGTGCCTACGACACTCCGCACGTAGCATTTTTTACGGGAGCCAAAAATTGCCGGGAAATTGAGGACGACGCGAGGAAGGAGCACCTGTACGCGACGGACAGCCATGGACCCCATCCTACGTGTCATCCCGGCCCTCATAGCCCACGACGCAGACGCCGCAGAAGGTCAGAACAACACCCAGGGGCAAAGGTGGGGGGCAGGGTCAGGAAACATAACCCCCACCCAAGGCAAAATGTATACATGCCCTGTACATACCGTACCTCCAGGGACTGGTCACTCGGGGGGGCGTGTCCACCAAGGCCTGCGTCCCCCCACAACGGAAGTGGATGTGTCCCGTCACCACAACAATTGTGGTACGCACCGTACCCACGCCTTAAGAGCGTGGGTACGGGTAGTACCACGCCTACCCCTATGTCACCCCAACATTGGGGGTACGGCCCGTACCCAGGCCTTCGGAGCGTGGGTACGGGTCGTACCACGCCTACCCCTATGTCACCCCAACAATGGTGGTACGGCCTGTACCCACGTTCTGTAGGCCTGGGTACGGGCCGTACCCCTACGTCACCCCAACAATGGTGGTACAGCCCGTACCCAGGCCTTCAGAGCGTGGGTACGGGTCGCACCACGCGTACCCCTATGTCACCCTAACAATGGTGGTACGGCCCGTACCCGGGCCTGAAGAGCGTGGGTACGGGTCACACCACGCGTACCCCTACGTCACCCCAACAATGGTGGTACGGCCCGCACCCAGGCCTGAAGAGTGTGGGTACGGGCCGTACCATCATTGTTGGGGTGGCGTAGGGGTACGTCCCGTACCCAGGCCTACAGAATGTGGGTACGGGCCATACCACCATTGTTGGGGTGACGTAGGGGTAGGCGTGGTACGACCCGTACCCACGTTCTGTAGGCCTGGGTACGGGCCGTACACCTACGGCACCCCAACAATGGTGGTACGGCTCGTACCCACGCTCTTCAGGCCTGGGTACAGGCCGTACCACCATTGTTGGGGTGACGTAGGGGTACGCGTGGTGCGACCCGTACCCACACTCTGAAGGCCTGGGTACGGGCCGTACCACCATTGTTGGGGTGACGTAGGGGTACGGCCTGTACCCAGGCCTTCAGAGCGTGGGTACGGGTCGCACCACGCATACCCCTACATCACCCCAACAATGGTGGTACGGCCCGTACCCAGGCCTGAAGAGCGTGTGGGCGGGTGGGTGGGTGTCGTGCTACGATCCACATCAGTGAACAGAGACATAAGGGTGGGTGCCTATCACTCCCAGCAGTGCCCAGACATATGAGGGGTGGGTGCCTATCACTCCCAGCAGTGCCCAGACATATGAGGGGTGGGTGCCTATCACTCCCAGCTGTGCCCAGACATATGAGGGGTGGGTGCAGAGGACCCCCAGCAGTGCCCAGACATATGAGGGGTGGGTGCAGAGGACTCCCAGCAGTGCCCAGACATATGAGGGGTGTGTGACTATCACACCCAGCAGTGCCCAGACATATGAGGGGTGGGTGCCTATCACTCCCAGCAGTGCCCAGACATATGAGGGGTGGGTGCCTATCACTCCCAGCAGTGCCCGGACATATGAGGGGTGGGTGCAGAGGACTCCCAGCAGTGCCCAGACATATGAGGGGTGTGTGCCTATCACTCCCAGCAGTGCCCAGACATATGAGGGGTGTGTGCCTATCACTCCCAGCAGTGTACGCGTGGTGCGACCCGTACCCACACTCTGAAGGCCTGGGTACGGGCCGTACCACCATTGTTGGGGTGACGTAGGGGTACGGCCTGTACCCAGGCCTTCAGAGCGTGGGTACGGGTCGCACCACGCGTACCCCTATGTCACCCCAACAATGGTGGTACGGCCCGTACCCAGGCCTGAAGAGCGTGTATTGTCGTGCTACGATCCACATCAATGAACAGAGACATAAGGGTGGGTGCCTATCACTCCCAGCAGTGCCCAGACATAAGAGGGGTGGGTGCCTATCACTCCCAGCAGTGCCCAGACATATGAGGGGTGGGTGCCTATCACTCCCAGCTGTGCCCAGACATATGAGGGGTGGGTGCAGAGGACCCCCAGCAGTGCCCAGACATATGAGGGGTGGGTGCAGAGGACTCCCAGCAGTGCCCAGACATATGAGGGGTGTGTGACTATCACACCCAGCAGTGCCCAGACATATGAGGGGTGGGTGCCTATCACTCCCAGCAGTGCCCAGACATATGAGGGGTGGGTGCCTATCACTCCTAGCAGTGCCCGGACATATGAGGGGTGGGTGCAGAGGACTCCCAGCAGTGCCCAGACATATGAGGGGTGTGTGCCTATCACTCCCAGCAGTGCCCAGACATATGAGGGGTGGGTGCAGAGGACCCCCAGCAGTGCCCAGACATATGAGGGGTGTGTGCCTATCACTCCCTAGCAGTGCCCAGACATATGCGGGGTGGGTGCCAATCACTCCCAGCAGTGCCCAGACATATGAGGGGTGGGTGCAGAGGACTCCCAGCAGTGCCCAGACATATGAGGGGTGGGTTCCTATCACTCCCAGCAGTGCCCAGACATATGAGGGGTGTGTGCCTATCACTCTCAGCAGTGCCCAGACATATGAGGGGTGTGTGCCTATCACTCCCAGCAGTGCCCAGACATAGGAGGGGTGGGTGCCTACAGTGCCCAGACATATGAGGGGTGGGTGCAGAGGACCCCCAGCAGTGCCCAGACATATGAGGGGTGTGTGCCTATCACTCCCAGCAGTGCCCAGACATATGAGGGGTGGGTGCAGAGGACTCCCAGCAGTGCCCAGACATATGAGGGGTGGGTGCAGAGGACCCCAAGCAGTGCCCAGACATATGAGGGGTGGGTGCAGAGGACTCCCAGCAGTGCCCAGACATATGAGGGGTGTGTGACTATCACACCCAGCAGTGCCCAGACATATGAGGGGTGGGTGCCTATCACTCCCAGCAGTGCCCAGACATATGAGGGGTGGGTGCCTATCACTCCCAGCAGTGCCCGGACATATGAGGGGTGGGTGCAGAGGACTCCCAGCAGTGCCCAGACATATGAGGGGTGTGTGCCTATCACTCCCAGCAGTGCCCAGACATATGAGGGGTGTGTGCCTATCACTCCCAGCAGTGTAAGCGTGGTGCGACCCGTACCCACACTCTGAAGGCCTGGGTACGGGCCGTACCACCATTGTTGGGGTGACGTAGGGGTACGGCCTGTACCCAGGCCTTCAGAGCGTGGGTACGGGTCGCACCACGCGTACCCCTACGTCACCCCAACAATGGTGGTACGGCCCGTACCCAGGCCTGAAGAGCGTGTATTGTCGTGCTACGATCCACATCAGTGAACAGAGACATAAGGGTGGGTGCCTATCACTCCCAGCAGTGCCCAGACATATGAGGGGTGGGTGCCTATCACTCCCAGCAGTGCCCAGACATATGAGGGGTGGGTGCCTATCACTCCCAGCTGTGCCCAGACATATGAGGGGTGGGTGCAGAGGACCCCCAGCAGTGCCCAGACATATGAGGGGTGGGTGCAGAGGACTCCCAGCAGTGCCCAGACATATGAGGGGTGTGTGACTATCACACCCAGCAGTGCCCAGACATATGAGGGGTGGGTGCCTATCACTCCCAGCAGTGCCCAGACATATGAGGGGTGGGTGCCTATCACTCCCAGCAGTGCCCGGACATATGAGGGGTGGGTGCAGAGGACTCCCAGCAGTGCCCAGACATATGAGGGGTGTGTGCCTATCACTCCCAGCAGTGCCCAGACATATGAGGGGTGTGTGCCTATCACTCCCAGCAGTGCCCAGACATATGAGGGGTGGGTGCAGAGGACCCCCAGCAGTGCCCAGACATATGAGGGGTGTGTGCCTATCACTCCCTAGCAGTGCCCAGACATATGAGGGGTGGGTGCCAATCACTCCCAGCAGTGCCCAGACATATGAGGGGTGGGTGCAGAGGACTCCCAGCAGTGCCCAGACATATGAGGGGTGGGTTCCTATCACTCCCAGCAGTGCCCAGACATATGAGGGGTGTGTGCCTATCACTCCCAGCAGTGCCCAGACATATGAGGGGTGTGTGCCTATCACTCCCAGCAGTGCCCAGACATAGGAGGGGTGGGTGCCTACAGTGCCCAGACATATGAGGGGTGGGTGCAGAGGACCCCCAGCAGTGCCCAGACATATGAGGGGTGTGTGCCTATCACTCCCAGCAGTGCCCAGACATATGAGGGGTGGGTGCAGAGGACTCCCAGCAGTGCCCAGACATATGAGGGGTGGGTGCCTATCACTCCCAGCAGTGCCCAGACATATGAGGGGTGGGTGCCTATCACTCCCAGCAGTGCCCAGACATATGAGGGGTGGGTGCCTATCACTCCCAGCAGTTCCCAGACATATGAGGGGTGTGTGCCTATCACTCCCAGCAGTGCCCAGACATATGAGTGGTGGGTGCAGAGGACTCCCATCAGTGCCCAGACATATGAGGGGTGTGTGCCTATCACTCCCAGCAGTGCCCAGACATATGAGGGGTGGGTGCCTATCACTCCCAGCAGTGCACAGACATATGAGGGGTGGGTGCCTATCACTCCCAGCAGTGCCCAGACATATGAGGGGTGGGTGCAGAGGACTCCTAGCAGTGCCCAGACATTTGAGGGGTGGGTGCCTATCACTCCCAGCAGTGCCCGGACAAATGAGGGGTGGGTGCCTATCACTCCCAGCAGTGCCTAGACATATGAGGGGTGGGTGCAGAGGACTCCCAGCAGTGCCCAGACATATGAGGGGTGGGTGCCTATCACTCCCAGCAGTGCCCAGACATATGAGGGGTGGGTGCAGAGGATCCTCATCAGTGCCCAGACATATGAGGGTGTGTGCCTACCACTCCCAGCAGTGCCCAGACATATGAGGGGTGGGTGCCTATCACTCCCAGCAGTGCCCAGACATATGAAGGGTGGGTGCAGAGGACTCCCAGCAGTGCCCAGACATATGAGGGGTGGGTGCCTATCACTCCCAGCAGTGCCCAGACATATGAGGGGTGGGTGCAGAGGACTCCCAGCAGTGCCCAGACATATGAGGGGTGTGTGCCTATCACTCCCAGCAGTGCCCAGACATATGAGGGGTGGGTGCAGAGGACCCCCAGCAGTGCCCAGACTTATGAGGGGTGGGTGCAGAGGACCCCCAGCAGTGCCCAGACATATGAGGGGTGGGTGAAGAGGCCTCCCAGCAGTGGACAGAGACATGGGGGTGTGTACATCATCCTCCCATTAGCAAAACTCCATGGGTGCATGAAGGCATCCACAATGTGCGACTATGTTGATAGTGCCATGACAACACATCACTGACAGCAGTGTCCCACTCCCATGAGGATGGATGTCCTTCCCCCACTGCATGACACACCACATCTGGGTGTGATGACAAATTACACATGCATACCCACCCCTGGCGGTGGCAGCACAATACACACACTGAGATCATGCAACAAGACTGTATCCTCATGTGAAACCCCACTAAACTAAGAGAGCCTAAGGGAACACACACTGTCACCCACATTCCAGGACTGATAGGAATGTATAGGTGCTGGGACAGCCAACAAGTTGTTGCCTCCCATGGAAGGAAAAGGGTGGAGTACCCACAGATACAATGCCCACAATTGTCAGTCAGGTGCGCAAATACCCTGCAGAACAAGTAACACATGTGTGCTAGGCTGGGAGTACACACATGCATAGTGCGTAAAAGGGACCATGTCCACATGAAGCCATGGCAACATACTCCATACACAAGTACAGTGACTAGCAAGGATGGCACAGACGATGCAGGCGTAGACATTGCTGAGCAGGCATGGGCAAAGTTGAAGGGATCCCTCACACAGCAAGGAACTGTAGACACAGGTCAGCACAACAATTGGGAAACACCCTGCAGGGAAGAAGTCAGGTGCCACAGCGAACGGAACACTCCTTGGGACAATGTCACCATACAGTAAGAGCTTACATGACCAAAGATTACTTGCAGAGATCTTGTGATGGCACGCAGATACCAGGGTCCTCCCCATGAGCAGCACACTACAACATTTCCCAGACACCTAACACATTATCACCACCCCAACTCAGGGAGCAGCAGCACCAACAGCAATACCAGCAAAGCATTCGTGTGCAAATGAAAAACAAAATGCTTTATTCAGCATAAAAAAAGATTGGATTTGAAATGTACACTATATACAAGGCCCATAGGCCAGTCCATATGCGAATTCCGGGGGGGGACGACACATTGGGTCGCGTCTCCCCTAGCTTGCCTGCACAGTTCACAGTTCCTTTCCATCCACAGAGGGGGGGGCATCATGTGGGGGGGAAGGACCAGGCACCGCAGGGACAGGAGGGGCAAGGGTAGGTGTTGTGGGTGCAGAGACAGACGACTCCACCACAGGGGGTGGGGCAGCACCAAAGGTGGTGGTTAGGATGGCGCTGCACACGGTTGCAAGGTCTGCCAGCGTCTCCCCTGCACCCGAAGGAACCACAGGCCCCAAGGAGGGGGGGGTCGGAGGGATGGGTTGCAGCGCTATTGGGGGAGGGTGTGGACAGGGGGGGGACTCAACTCCCCTGCCTGGGGACTTCCTTGACCGCTTGCGGGGTGGTGTCACACTGGGGCTGAGGGACAGACTGGCCATGAAGGACTCTTTGACCGACTGTTGGGCAGGGGAGCTAAGGGGAGTGGTTTTGGAGGAAGTGGGTCGTGAGAACTGCGGATTCCCACTGTGGCTGCATGGCTGCCGTTTGCCCCCTGACCCAGTGGGTGTGCCTACTTCCCCCTGTGTGTGCGTGACTGGAGGTGTGCGCTTGGCCTTCCCTGTTGGTGTGCTGCCTGTGTCTGGTGGGGTGCGTGCATGGGGATGGCTGGGTGTGCTTGGGACAGGCATGGGAGTGGGAAGTGTGGATGGTGCAGGTGTGGGGGGGACAGAGCGCTGCTGGAGAACCACTGCTACCATCAGTGACGAGTCCATGGACCTCAGCAACATCCGTTGGTCAGACATCGCTGATGACATGCCCTTCATGTACGACACCATCTGTGTCAGCAGTCTGGTGTGGCCATGGAGGACATTAAGCAGCGTTGTCTGACCAACCTGCAACTGCCGCAGGATGTCCACAGACTCGGCATTGATGGCCGCAGGGGAGACAGGGGCAGGGGGTGCGGTGCCTGGCATGAAGGAGACATGTGGTAGCCTAGCACGGACAGAAGGGACCCGAGCAAGTGGGAGGGCGGTGATGGGAATGGAGGGGGCGGCGAGAGATGCACTGCTGCTTTCAGCTGTGGGAGCAGCCTCTGCCCCCTCTGGGAGCTCAGCCTCGGACCCGTCAGCATCATAGTCAGTGTTGGGACTGGACAGGTCCTCCGCCTGACTTCCCTCGCCCTCTGTGCCACTTGCTGCACCAGACTCCCCAGCACTCGTGGCACCGGTGCTGGATCCCTCCTCCACGTCCGTGCCGGTGTCTCCCTCGGTGTCCCCCGACGATGCTGTGGGCAAGGTGAAGAGACAGGAAATAATCAGACACCTGTATACATATGACACATGAGTTCAAACTACATAGGTCACAGTGCATAGCATGAAAAGCATCATGAGTAACATCTACAATACTACGCACATATGTAGGCCCTGCACTACACAGTTGGTTGAGCCACCATGCCACTTTGAAACAATGGAGAGCATGACACAACAGCAAAGAACTTGATATCGAATTATACAGAGAAGCTAGTGTCTGTGGACAGTCGAGCACAGCATCTGGACCACACACCGTTGCCAAAAATGGATGAGCAGGAACCATGTCTTTTAACTTTTGACACATGCTGCAAAGCACAAACATTAAACCCTGCACAACATGACTTGATCAATACTTGTTGAGTGTCTGTTCCGACTATCATCACACACAGGCCAGACCTGGCAAGGAGACATAAGCTTTGGACATGTAGGCCTTGCCCGCACAAACCCCCCCCCCTACCTGAGACAATGTGATTGAGACAGAGGAAGGACTTACACCTCTTAATCAGGGATCACATTAATGGGCTCCATTAAAGCCTAATTGCACTCTAACTACCCCTCGTGGGGCTGACCACACATATTATTGACAAACAACCATCATCAGATAGTTGTACACAGACACGCAGGCACTGGCCAGTGTGAGGATGCACAAGCTACATTGGTTCACCCTGTACAGTGTACACATGTAGCACACTTTACGTAAATACAAATGAGGCCAGGGTACAATGCCACAGAGGCCAACCTATGCTGAAGACACTGAGAATGTCCACAGTGTTGGATGACACACATGATTCCTAGGAAAAGGTGTCTCAGGGGACTGTAGTGGCCTCACTGCTCCATGGACCTGGATAGATCTGACTGCAACAGGAGCAACCGTCCCCGCACTATGCATATCTCCCCCTCATGCACATCATGTCTGAGGCCACAACATCGGTCATGCATGATGCAAGGCAGTTCATTTTAAGCCTCACACTCCTATGTTGAGACTCTGCATCAGTGCCAACAATCATGGACCCCCAAATGACTGAAAAGGACAGGGCACAGGCAAGGTCCCAACACATGTCACAGACCACCCCCACACATGATGCTGCAAGCATTGGGCACTTGGATTAACTGCCAGCCTAGATTACCTTGTGCAAGAGTGACTACACACAGACCAGGGAACACATGTCAAGGAGGGGAAGGGAGGAAGAACAGGACCGGTTGACTTTGGGGAACAGGATATGCACTGCACATATAAACCCTGGCAGTGTATCCAGGCGACTGAGCACTTCCAAAAGCTGGTGACACACAACAAACACACATGTACCTACCCCCTTGCTGCTGCTGCTTCTCCTGTAACCGCCTATCCATGTCAGGGAAGACCACCGCCAGTACACGCTTCATTTGGTGGGTCAGGCGCCGGCGCCCGCGGTTCGTGCCCTCAGGTGAGTCCCCCAGCAGGACCCGGGTGATACTCCTGGTCCAGCACCGGATATCCTGCCAGCGTTTCCTCACCTGGGCCAGGCGCCGACTGCGACCCTCCACCGACCTCACGGCCCTGACGGCCCGCTTCCAAATCTCCCCCTTGGCGTAGGCGGCTACCTGTGAGGATGAAACAGTGAGACAACATCAATACACCTGCTCCATGTCACAGAGACACACATTAGAACAATTGGGCTTGTTTGAACAGGGCATAGTATGCAGCCAACTCACTGCACCTTTGTCATAGGGTCATAATCCTCTTGGGAAGGCCAAATGCACTACGTGGCATTTAAAGTACATAGGTGGCATGAGGGGTGCGACGGAATCAAGGATCATGGCTCACACTGTGCATCACAAGCAACACCAGGATTATGGACAGCACCTCAAAGCAGTCACATGCCCCAGGCCACTGATGCAACCTCAGCGGAGTACACAGACACACACAGGCACAGGACAATCACCTGCCATTGGCAACTGTGGGTACAAACATCACTCTGCACATGTGCCACTTGACTGGGGGGAGTCACAGGTGTGGGGCTAGCTCAGCACGTCAGACACACAGCACGGCTCCCTGCTCACATCAGATGGGTAGGGCATATGCATCCTCCATGCAGCTGGGGTGCAACACTCCACATAGACACTTACCCTCATGACAGGGGACTTACAAACACACCAATGTCCAGGGGCCGTACACATCATTTGGACACTATCGCCACAGGTACAATCAACTCACACACATCTGTGGCTACAGTGACCTGTCACACTGGGGGGACCACAGAATCACAGCAGGACTATGGAAACAACATTCCCAAGAGGATTAGCCAGGCTGAATGTGGCATGCACCATGCAGTGATTGTCACAGTAAGCACAATGCAAGTGAGGAGTGCAGATATGAACCACATCAGGCTCTGCATGGGAGACATAAGGCAGTCCCCCCCTGGGACCCACCATGAACAACAAAATTGCATGTCTGTCACACCTGGACACAATGCCAGAAGTGACAGACACAAAAAAGGGGCACAGTCACAGCTAGTGGAGTCAGCACTCACCTGCTCCCCTGGTCTCCCATACAGGCAGGGGTACTGTGGGAGGATGACGTCCAGCAACGCCTCATTCTCCTCTTGGTTGAAAGGCTGGGCCCTCTCCAGAGACCTGGACATGGTGCCAGAGGAATCACAAGCAGCAGCAGTGGTGTGGAATGAAAGGCTGTGCAGGCAAGTGCTCTCTCATGGGTCCTGGCTGCCTCATATCTCCCTGTTGAAAATTGAAACAGCGATGTGATTAAGCATTCACTAAAGACATGAATTCCCCTTTGTGGACCAAGTTTCTTCCCTTATGTTGACTAATGTTTGGACTCCATTTTGCATTGTCGTGTCTCCACGTGCTCAGCACGAGAAGAGTCCTATCTCCGTATCAGTTGCTCTCATAATCTGCCCAGTAACAGTCTATAAATAGCTCCTTTGTCCATCTGGCGCATGCCCAGACTTGACCACATATGTTATCAGTTAGTCCTTGCTTGACCATGTTTTCGCGGGCTTAAGGAGTGTGTTAACTCCGCCCACATATTGATTCTGTATCGAAAAATGTCCATAAAAGGCAACATTCCGTGCTTCATGTTGTATCCGCCCACTTATGAGCCCCTCTGGTGTGTATAAAAGGGGACCGTGTACGCAAGTTCTGTGTGCTACTCTATGCAATACTGAAGAGTGTTGTATAGGTTGTAGGACCACCCTTAAGGGTTAATAAACTCTGTCTTTGTACTTTGCAGTTTCCGTACCAACTTCCTTCTAGTTTCCGTTACAGGAGAGCGAACCCTTGTATTCTGCGGGCCTAGCCGGGGCCTGTATTCATCATCCCTTGCTGGGCTGTTTCATTTACAGGAGTACAGAGTGATTGGTCAATCTCATTTGCATCCTACGTTTCCTCCAATCCCTTTAAACCTACCCCAGTGAGGGCCTTTGCATGGTTCAAAATTTGAGCATGATGTCAAGTCAACAACCACTTTGCAACATAGCATATTGTCTCCAACCGACTTTTGCTGGCCACCTGATGAAAAATTTTGAACTGGGAACTCGGTCTCCATGACAACCAGAATGCATTTAGGCCCTTATACTTGTCCTTCATGTGTCCCCTATGTAATTTCACTATCCACACACAGGTACGGTGCTTTCCACACGTACCCCTAGGGCACCACTACTCCAGTGATACGGTCCGTACACGCGTGTGTAGGGCCCGTATCACCTTGGTAGTGTTGCCGTAGGCATACGCCATTGTGATACTGGCCGTACACGTGTGTGTTGGGCCCGTATCTCTATGGCATACGCCTACGCGAACACTACCCTAGTGCTACGGGCCCTACACACGCGGGTGCGGCCCGTAGCACTAGGGTAGTGTTGGCGTAGGCGTACGCCATAGAGATAGGGCTCGTACCCGTGTATGTACAGCCCGTATCTATATGGCGTACGCCTACGCCAACACTACCCTAGTGATATGGGCCGTACCCGTGCGGGTACAGCCCGTAGCACTAGGGTAGTGTTGGCGTAGGTGTACGCCATAGAGATAGGGCTCGTACCCACGTATGTACGGCCCGTATCTCTATGGCGTACGCCTACGCCAACACTACCCTAGTGCTACGGGCCATACCCGCATATGTAGGGCCCGTAGCACTATGGAAGTGTTGCCGTAGGCGTATGCCATAGTGCCACGGGCCGTACATACGCGGGTACGAGCCGTATCTCTATGGCGTACGCCTATGCCAACACTACCATGGGGATAGGACCAGTGTGCACACGTACGTGTGTACGGTCCTTGCACACACGCGTACTCCTACCCAAACCCCATATTGTGATACGACCGTACACACGCCCTCAGAGTGTGTGTACGGTGCGTTTCACAGCTTACACTGGTGATAGGAGGCTCACAGGAAAGGAATGGAGGTGTATGACTCGCACAAGGATGGACATCAAGTCATTGTCAGTGCAGTGCATCACGTGTAGGGCCTAGGTGTGTCAGGCAGTGAGCTGGCACATGTCTCCTCATGTTTTAACCCAATAGTTGTGTGATGACCTGTGTACACATGTCATGTGTGATGGGGCACCATGTGGCGCACTTCCCCTTCACACCTTTTACATGTGTGCATGTATTTCAAACTTGTCATGCACTGCATCACTGGCATGGCACAGTCCCCAACACCCGCAAATGTCCCCTGATGCCAGGTACACGGATGATGACACCTGACATCTCACTACCAGCGTGCCACAATGTGACTATGTCATGTGTGTGTCATGTGTTACCATGATCTTGCTGTTGGTGTTCCGTCAACGGCATCTGCTGTAGCTGCATCCAACATGTGTCTGTGTGTAGATACCCATGTCACACTATTACGCACACCAGGACACATGTGGAATAACACGTGACGTGTGTCTGTATGCATCTAACAGGGACTTGCAAGCTTAGGACATATCTGCGTAGTCTCAATGCCTGTGTGATCATATTTGACATGTACCCCTTCATGGCAAGGTGTGTGGTCGGTCCTTTTTCCATGACATGTGACCTGTGCGTCTAGCTTGCCGGCAGCTGTCTGTATGAGGTGACATCCTTCAAATGCACATATGTGGATGTATGTCACTCCGGTAATGTGTCTGGCTGTTCACTCACACTGGCCCACAGCTACTTTCATGGCATGTCATGTAGACCTTGACAATCCATGTTTGTAGCTGGCTCTTGGTAGGAGTATCACTTGGTTGGCATACGTGTGCAGGATGTATTGCACAGACCAGACTCTGTATGTGGCATATGTGTATTAGCTGTTGAACATGTGCTCAGTTCATTGACATTGGTGTAGTAATGTACTCAATCTTCGCTATTCCTTCCAATTTTCTGCAGGGCCCCGCCTCTCCCCCGACCAATGCCAGACTTGGCTGCCATGAGGGAACGTGACTGCATACGCCACTACCGATTCCCCCAACGGTTAATTGTGGACCTGACAAACAGGCTGGTACCACACCTCCAACCGCGACACAGTTATCCAACTGCGCTGACCCCCAAGATGAAGGTGATGTCAGCCCTACATTTCTTTGCTACCGGTACGTTTCAATTGACCATAGCCGATGTGGGTGGCATGTCTCAGACCATGTTCAGCCGTGTCCTGCATGATGTTTTAGAAGCCATGTTGGAGCACCTGGATGAAGTCATCCATTTTCCAACTTGTGAGCAGTTGACAGGTATCAAGGGTGAGTTCTATGCCCTGGGAGGGATGCCCCATGTAATTGGGTCCATTGATGGGACACATGTGGCTGGACCGTCTGCACATGCAACGTGCACATTGCACGACCCTCAGGTCCTTGCATGACCCACATCACACTACAGTGTGATGCTGCAGCCACCCTCCAAGCAAGGTCCATCCACACATCTCCCGCCTGCTCTCAGGCATGCACTGAGCGCACACACAACACCTTTGCATGATGAGTGTGCAACTCCGACTGCCTACACAGCACTGCCACGCCTTCCAGGACCTGTCACACCCACCAGGTCATGTCCCTCCTACTCCCCACAGGATCTGTACCCCTGCAAGGCCATGGGTGTGGGACTCAAGGCTTCTGCATGTAGTATGCTTTCGTCGTGAGGCACATGGCACAGGTATCATCTTTCAGCGTGTCAATTTACAATGTGTCCAGGACCCCCCTATCCACCATCACATGCGCACACCTCACCCTCACCAAGGACGCAGACATTTCCAGTTCCAATATTCAAGATTGCATGGGATCCATAGATGAATGGAAGGAACAGCAGCCACCTGAGGCTGGACTTGTACAGGACTGAGGTCAACATCTGAGGATTGTCCCCTTACAGCTGGCTCAACTGCTTGTGTCCCACCCACAGAAGCCCCGCACAGGCACCCAGTGTCCACGCACACAAGATGTTGTGCATCATGGATTGCTTGCTCTAATTTGCCATGGTAATCACCAGCATCTGTACCTCACACTGCAACACCCTCAGCATTATGCACATGATCCCCAGATAGATCCACTCCAAGGTAAGATGGACCATCCCCCAGGTCCACGACAACATCCGTGTCAAATACTGCCCTGCCCTCTACGGAGCAGCCACATCCAAAATCCAGGGACACTTGTCCACATCCAGGCTGCTACTGCACACCTCAATGTCAACATCCCGCGCCCCAGCCACATCACCGTCCAGCAGAGATAGCATCAATGGATCACTGTGTGCTGCAGGATGACCTTCAGACTCCTCACCCACACTCAGGGGGCAGGCCACAACCCTGACCCAAAACCAACCTTGTACCACTGTCATCCGAGACCCCGTAGTGCCATCTCCGTGCATCCAACCTTGACCTGGCCACCATTCCTCTGATCCACCGTACACCTGCATGCAGGACATAGTTCTCCCACCTGGGAACACATACCTGGGACTCCCTCCCCGGGAACCTCCAAATGAGGCATGACCTCTACGCCTTAATGTTACTCTTCCAAATAGGTGTGTCCTCACAGTTTCCCTAGCACCCCCTCAGCAGCTTGAGGCCATCACAGGTGAGTATTGTGCTCCATGTCTGCATTGAATGATACCTTGTGACCCATGTGTGTCCTGTACCAGACTCCGATCCCAGGGTATGGATGTGTGGAGTTAGTTCAACACTCAGGCATAGTTTGACATTTACACACACATATGTTGGTGAATAATGCCAAAAGACAGCATCATCTCATGACAAAATTAAGTATTTATTTTTGGTGGATGAAGTAAGGTGCTCTACCGGGTGCATTGAATCCAAAGTTCACAGGGGGAGATGGCATCCTTGTCAGTTGGAGTCATCAGAGTCCAGACCACAGTGTTGGTCATCATTGGTCAGACTGTGACCAGCAAGTCCATGTGGCAGAGAATGTCATTGGGTGAGGTGGTGCTGTTGCGCCAGAGGGCCAGGTGCCAGGCCAGGTGACCTGCGAGATGTGGATGGTCCGCTGACTCTCACGGTCTTTTTCGTGGATGACCCACCTTCCTCCGGGGATCCTCAGATGCAGGCCTTGACGATGTCTGTGATGCTCCGTCGGACGAATCCTCCTACTCCTCCTCCCTCCCTGTGGCTAGTGCTGGTCTTCGCCTGGTGTCACAGGGAGGGTTGCCCATGTTGTCGGCAATCCGACGGAGTGAACGGCTCATGTCCGTTTGCACCGCCAGGAGCTCAGCCAGTCTTGCCTCCATCCGTCCTTGGTGTTGTTGTTGACTGGCATGTTGCTCGGCCTGCAGCTTCTTCTCATTAAGGGTCCCCTTGATGTCTGTGAGGCTCGACACAACCTGGCTGATGCCCCTGGTGTCACGCTGGTATGTGTCCAGGATGTGGTGCATGTGTGCCATACCGGTTCCCTCAGCTGGCTGGTCAGGTTCTCGCCTCCGCCTGCCTCCACTCCCAACACCCCTGCCCACACGAGCCAGGCTTGCCGTTGTGGGTACATCGGGTCTACGGGACCCCTGAGGGATGGCATTAGCGTGGTCGTCTGCCTCCTCCTGGGTGCCCGGAGAACCTTGTCCCTCCTAGTCAGACTGGCTGTGTTGTTCGGTGCGAGCAGGGGTCCTGGGTGTCTCCTGGGATGTGGCAGGAATGGGGGTGGGGGTTGGCACAGATGTACCTGACGCAGGTGCTGCAGGGGCTTGGGCACCAGAGGGGCCAGGTTGGTCGGGGTCATCCACGGAGTGGTGAGAGTCGTGGCTGCCAGTGGGATCATCTTCATGCTGAGCCTGGGACTGTGATTGTTCCCCCCCCATTGTTGGGGGGAGGTCGATGACGTTGCCCTGTGTGTGGGAGAGAGACAATGTTAATGCTGTTTCATGCCACATCCATGTTTCATACATATTCAAGTAGTCACTCACAGTTCCTCCAGGTGGTTGGATCTGCCTAGCATTCCTCTCAATGTACACTTGGGGATGGGTATGTTGCGGGGGACAGATTGGTATGTGCTCCTGAGTGTTTGCCAGTAGATTTTTTGCTGGGATGCTTATTTGGCTATGGATTGGTCTTGTTGTGTCACATGTCCATTGTGAGAGTGGGTAAATCCGTTGCCTGCCCCGGGGGTGTGTGCTTGTGTGAGGGGGGGGTGTGACCAGGCCTGCTGTTGTGTGTAGTGTGATTTGTCATTGGGTCTCTCAGGTGATGTGTCTGTCCCCTCATGGAGCATGCTGGCATGACAGTGTGTGTGAGTTCCTGTGCTGGGTATGTGAGCTAGTGGAGTTGTTGTTTGAGTGTACAGTGGTCACAGGAGGGCCTCGTGCTGCCTACAGCAGGGCCAAGTGTCAGCTACCTTGTCATTACTTTGCCAGTCCCTGTGCATTGGGCATGGTGCATGGGTATGTACCTAGGCCATATGGGCTGTGGGCATTGGTGTCTGGTTCTGAGTTGCACAATGTGTTGTGTGAGCCCCACCCTCCCAGCATCCTGGACATCCAGTCTTGTGTTTGTGGTTGGTGTGGCCTGGGACATGGCATTGCCTTTATTTGTGAATGGGGCATGGAGACGTTAGTGGCATGAGCGTGGTTTTTAGGGTGTGGTTGTGTGCGGTGAGGGCTTGGGGGTAGGTGAGTGCATTTGTTGTAGTTGGGGTGTGGATGCCATTCCCCCCATGTTACGTGAGTTGTTTGTGTACTCACCAGGCTCTGCGACTCCTTCGACACCGTGTACTCCCACCGGCGGAAGCGTGGCCATCACCTTCTCCTCCCAGGGATGGTAATGTACGGGTCTGCGGGGCAGCCCGCCTCCAGTGATGTTACTCTGGGCGTATTCCTCGTTCATTTTCCTCTTGACTGCCCTGCGCAGATCGTACCACCTGGCTTGGCATTCATGCCTGGTCCATCGGATGGGCGCAACAGCATTCACCTTATCGACGATCCTCTGCCACAGGCTGATTTTTTGGGCTATGCTGGTCTGTCTGACCAATGTTCCAAACAGCTGTGGCTTGACTCTGATGACTTCGTTGACAAGGAGCTCCAGCTCTGCCGTTGTGAACTTTGGATTCTTGTCAGTGGGCATGGTGTGGGGTGTGGGTGTGGATGGTTGTGGGTGTGTGGGTGTGAATGTGACGGTGTGTGTGTGAAGGTGAAGAGGGGGTGTTTGTGAAGGAGCTTGTGTGAAGGTGTGTAAGTGAAGGTGTAGTTAAGGTGTGAGTAAGGTGCAGTTGTTTGTCTGTGGTGTCTGTGAGCAGTGGGTCTGTTGCAATGGCTCATGGGTTGTGTGTGTGGACCCTTTTTATTGGTCCATTTGTGGGTGTGGCTGTGTTTGAATTTGTGGTGGGTGTGTTATAAGAGGTGGTTGTGATTTGGTCCTCTGTTTGGCTGTGGCAGGTCAGTCATAGAGATGTATTTTGTCATGTTGACGTGTTTTGTGGTGTTGTGCGAGTCAAATTGACCCTTCTTGTGCTGTTTTACAGTGTCCTGGTTCTGTACAAGTCTTTTTCGCGTAGGTACGGTCCGTACATACGCGATGCTGGGGGAGGGTGCTGGGGTACGGTGTTGGGGTACGGTGCGTACAGGTGCGGGGTTGTGCTACGGTGTTGGGGTGCGGCACGTACAGGTGCGGGCTGTGCTACGGTGTTGGGGTGCGGCACGTACAGGTGCGGGCTGTGCTACTTGTTGGGATACGGTGCGTACAGGTACGGGGCTGGGCTACGGTGTTGGGGTACGGTGCGTACAGGTGTGGGGCTGTGCTACGGTGTTGGGGTGCGGCACGTACAGGTGCGGGCTGTGCTACGGTGTTGGGGTACGGTGCATACAGGTACGGGGCTGGGCTACGGTGTTGGGGTACGGTGCGTACAGGTGCGGGGCTGTGCTACGGTGTTGGGGTGTGGCGTGTACAGGTGCGGGCTGTGCTACGGTGTTGGGGTGCGGCGCGTACAGATGCAGGCTGTGCTACGGTGTTGGGGTACGGTGCGTACAGGTACGGGGCTGGGCTACGGTGTTGGGGTATGGTGCGTACAGGTGCGGGCTGTGCTATGGTGTTGGGGTACAGTGCGGAGGGGGGGTATGGTGCTGACATACAGGGGTACGGTGCTGACATGTGCGGGGTGAGAGGGGCTGTACGACTCGTATTCGGGCACAAGTTTACCCGTGTACATGTAGGCAACAGCGTTCGCTCAGTACGGGGCCTTTTACATGCGGTTGTGTATTCGGACGGGAGGTACGGATCATACTTGCGCGCTCGGACTTCTGTTTTACGATTTGCAAGTAAAAATGTCCGGATCCCTATCGGACACTTTTCCCGACACTATTCGGACGTAAAAATGTACGGCTCCCTCTCGGACCATTTTCCCGATGCAATTTGTATGTATTTTTGACGTATGAATCGTACTTCGCAGTTTGTACGGTACTTGTACGATTCGTACGTAAAAAAATACGGATACGATGCGAACGGTAAATTTTTTTAACGGATCGGAATCGGCACCATTATGTTAAAAAATTGCAAAAATAGACCTGGCTTCTTTTTTTATAATCCCAATATTTGGCGGGAATATCAGATCCTAGATTGCCATCTCTAATGAAGCTTGAGGCTTGTGCTGGATTAGATTTGAGCCTTGGGCGCTCCATACTAATACGCTGGGCAAATATTGGATTCCAAACATTAGGTGATTTTTTTTTAAATCATTGCTTTGTTACCAGGCAAAAACTTATTTGCAAGCATAGATCATTGAGTCCAACACATTTTTTTAAGACAAGCTTTTTTTATTGCACAGCTTAGGGGAATCGGTAATTGGTATAGACTTTTACATCAACGCTATGGATACGAAGTAATATTGAAGCACCTTAATAGCATAAGCAGCATCACTGGTTGTAGCATCACAAAGCCATTGTGGGAATATTATAATCATTTTAGCAAAGCAGCCATTCGAGCTGCTAATTTTAAACTGATGAGTTTTTATTGTGAACGGATGCTCTACCCCATCCCTATAAAAATTAATAAAATGTACCATACAGCCAATCCCTTATGTTTTATAGATAGATCCCAGTCTAGTGACTGGCTGCATATGAAATTTCCTGTCCCAAACTGAAGGAGTTTTGGACAGCGATTTTTGACATTTTAAGTAATTGGATAGGCAGACCTATTTCACTAGAATCGATGGGAGCTCTTTTTGGCGACTCGTCAATTGTTTATAATTTGACCACTGAATTGAAGCAGCTTTGTTTTATAGCATCTTTTGCAGCCAAATCATTATTTTTAGCAAATTGGAAGTCTATCAAAATTCCCAACCATCAATCATTGGTGCAATAAGATGGACAAGGTATATTGCCATGAGCTTCTCTATGCAAAGAGAATTGGAGCCAGCGGGAGCTTTAACAAAATCTGGTCAAGTTTACAGAGGGCAACGGTATTGGAATAAGAAGTTAGAAATCAAGTCTTGATGGTATTTTAGTAATCTAATAGCTTAGCTTATATTGCAGGGCCAATTGGGTATATTGGGACATCATATGAATGCTATTTAATGGTTATTCGACAGTCTATAATATTATAGTAGGAAGAATAGTAGTATCATATCAATTATTCAGAAGAAACAATAACATGAATTATTAGCAGCGTAATGTTTGAGAGAAGTTTTTAATTAAGATTTTTTAGGATTAAATTGTATGAATTACAAATATGAACTATGCATTTACTGATAACGATTTGATGATGCTGTCATTTTTTTCCAATAAAACAAAAATAATTCTGCCTACAAAACATGCATCATGATGTAAGGATGCCGGCATTGGCGCTAGGCTGCCAAAAACGGCGCCAACACAAGAGGAAAGGACAGGAATGTGCCATACAGGATAAATACATTGCATTCTTGCCCTTTCCTTGTGATGCAGGGCAGCACAGCAAAGTGACTTGTTGCACTGTTCTGCAGATGTGAAGCAACGCAGGCACCCTTACACCAAGGTGCAAGGGTGTCTGCACTGTTGGCATGATTGTTTTTGCACAGGTTCCCCTTCCTGCACAAAAACAATCTCAAGAGGCGTTTTCTTCATTCTCTGTGTGCTGAAGAATGCAGCACACATGAAAAGTGGAAATAACGAGGAGAAATGTAAACATTTCTTCTCATTACGCCTGGACTACTCTCATGGGGAGCAGGGTCAAAACTAATTGGCATGATTGGCATGTGTCTCGGTCCAAACTGTGGTGGCATGGTGAGCAAAAGAAGAGTGGATTTAACATAGATCTCTTGACTGGGAGTGAGTGTTTGAAAAGTGGCCAAGGGTATGCCCAAACGTGGGTCACTTGCTCGCTGTGCTGCTGGATTGAAAATAGCCTGCCTGATGAGGGGTGATACCCTGAAACCGGTCCCATAATGCTTGTTTCTGGAACAATGAAGCCATAGCCTGGAAGTTCAGGTTGGACTGTTTCCATGGGGAGCAGGGTCAAGACTGATTTGCATATGGCTGTGTCCAAACAGGGGTGGCATGGTGAGTGAAAGAACAATAGCGTTAACACATAACTCTTGACTGGGGGCGAGTAGTTGAAAACTTTCGGCACTTCACCCATCATCTTGTGTTTGGTATGTTTCAAAATTGGGGCAGTGTCAAAATCCATTGGTGTTGCATGGGAACATCCACAGCAACACCCATGGCACGCCTCCCTGCCGCAATGTAAGGCAACACTGCGACTTGTGCTGCATGACCATACACCTTTTCTACAAGGCCATGAAACGCTACGCAGGGTGGCTTTTCTTAGCCTTGAAGATATGGCTCCGCACTGTGCGCCACTGGAGCGTCAAAAAAGTGACTCTCCTGTGGCGCAAGGATCTTGTAAATTTGTCCCTAAGAATGGTAACATTGCAACTAGTGTAAAATGGGGCAGGTTTTCACCGCCAACAGAAATAAACAATTCAAAAATAAAGCCTGCTTTCTCACAAACAGATTTCTAAGGCTCACCCCACACAACCTCAAGCACACATATGCAATTATAAATAAAATGTGGTGAGTTATAACAGCTTTTTAGAAAACAACATTAAATCTTGCTTCTCAGTTTAAAGGAATGACTTAAATGCAGCGTAAAGCAGATTCAATCACCTTTGCTTAGTTTAAAATACAATAAATTTGAGTTGACTCGTTGCCGAGGGAACTGGTTGTCCTTTAAGAAGTGTCCTTCTGAACGATGAATAATATGAACCAAGGACACTCTTTCCTTAGTAATAGGAATATTTCCTAGTCTTTGAGAACATTTAATAAAAATATTGAACCAAGGAACGTCATTCCTTACCATTGAGACAATTCCCCATTCATTCAAAACATGAAATAGGAAAAATAGTTTCAATTCTGTAAAGAACTGCTTAAAGATTACAACTGTTGTCACATTTTCGCAAAATACTTTTTTATTGTAGGTTACACTAAATGCTTGACAATATTAGATCCATCGAAAAAATTTGACCGCCGATCTATAAAAGCAAATGCATTAAAACAGTTTTTGTTGTATATGTGTTAAAATGTAGCCAAAATGGGTTTTTGAAATGTTTGTATTTAAATATTTGAGTTTGGAACACACATACAGTAGTTTCAAGTCTACTGCTAGGTGCAGGAACATTTTGTAACTCAAATAACATTGGTTCCTGCAAAGCTCTTTTAACAATTGTACAATATAAACAAGAAGTGGGGTAAATTATTGAAGAGAACAGAGGAAAACGAAATTTGAAGGATCCCCTACTTAAAATGAAATAAGCACCGAACAGAAATGTCCCAGTATCAATAAATCATTAAACGAACCCGTCAGTGTTATTTTATGTTATGTTGTTGTAAACTTCTCGAGCTCAAAGTTCACCTGGACGTGAAAACAACAGATCAGATAAGACAGGGAAAGGAGTGTATCAAGTAAAAAGAATATTTTTGCGTTTTTTTTTTATTGAATAAGAGTTGTGAAGTGGTGATTTTTCTTTTAGTTCTAACTGTAAATTATTCATGAAGTAAGGTGTCTGTGTTGAAAATGCTTTACATCTAAATTTGCTGTTTTTAAAGAATAGTTAAATGAATAATTAGGTTGTAATCATAAGGTCATACACAATTACCATAAAAATATCCTACATACAAATAAACAAACACCAATGTAAAGAATTAATCTAAAAACATAGAGATTAGTTCACCATACAATAGTCAATCGTTGCCACCTCGTCCTCAGTTTTAAATAATTTGGCTATGTGCAGTCAAGGACGGAATGCTCTGAGTTTTGCCATATCTTACAAAATGTGCCTGTTTAATTTTTTTTTTTTTGCATAGAGCCTTCTGAAGAATGAAGGGTACGAGAAGGCTTATATTGTATTAATGTTTTAAAAATTCTGAGGTATCACCTTACAAGCATTTATGGAGCAGATGCAAAGTCTACTCAGGGGTCAGCGACTGCTTTGAACATTAAAGTAATATTAGCAGAGTAATAAACTGTTTGTAAATATAGGGGCAACATTTTAAATTAATTTGTTTTAAATGTTCTGTATATGTGAAGAAATTATGGAGGCAGAAAATTAAGTTTGTATCCGCAGAATAATTTGTGGGAGCAGAGCAAGTACATTAAACCGAATATAGTATAGATGCTGTGTGGCATTAATTGAATTTAGAAATGATCCATCCTTGCCATTAAAATAAAAACTTTTTTTATAATTGCCTGTGAATGAAATAAAATAGTTAATCATTTGTCTATTTATTTGATGAATGTTGGATCCTGTATTTTTCGTGTATTGTTCTTAATTTCAAATCATAATAAACACTTAAGCTGTGGTAACAACACATTTTGGGTCCCATATTACCAATAATGATCCTGTGGGGGTCCCGAGTTCCAGTAACGATTAAGTGGGGTCAGCAAAAGGTTAGAAACAACTGGAGTAGACAAACTCTTCAAACTGATTCGCCTCTCAATAGGTAACAGAAGTTATCTGCAGTATGCTGTGGCACTATTGGTCTAAATTTGCACATCAAATGCAGGATGAAACAGCAGAGAACCAACTTCCAGAGTAAGACTAGTGTCTAATTTGCTACAGGAGGGTTTCACGGAAGTCTTAGGAGAACCTATAGAACCAGCTGTAAAATAGGAGATCCTAAAAAGGATTTTTACCAATGGTAAGAATCTCCTAGGGGCATATGTATCAACATCACCATTTGTGATTCTCAAATAGCGATTTTTACGGAATCGCTATTTGAGAATTGCAAAACGGGATGTATTAAAAAAATTGCAAACTTTTTGCGATTTCTTAATATTCCTTAATTGCGATTAGCAAATTGCGAAATCGCAATTAAGGAATACCTGCCCATTCATTCCTATGGGCCAGGAGACCCATAGGAATGTATGGGAAGTAATTCTCAAATTGCGAATCACAATGTGCTAATCGCAATTTGAGAATAATTTCAAAGGTGCAAGGGTGTCAAGATGACACCCTGATACACCCCTGAAATCAGCATGTGTGGTCATATGGCGCACATACATGCCCTAAGGGCATGTATGTGCATCACGTGGCACTTTGTAAAATTACAAAACGTGCATTTTTAAAAGAAATCACAAATTAACACCAACTAGTAGTTGGTGGTAATTTGCGATTTCTTAAGGATTAATTGCAATTCTTTGGTGAGTGTTACATTTCATTTAAGAAATCGCAATTTGCGATTTCTTAAATGCTTACGCAAACTTAAGAAATCGCTAAATTAGCGATTCCTTAAATTTGCATTGGGAATTTGCCTAATGCATCCCGTTTTGCGATTTTTTAATCGCAAACGCTGTATTTTGCGAATCGCAGCATTTGCGACTAAAAATTCGCTTGATACATATGCCCCCTAGTTTATAGAGTTATAGTTTCAATGTTTATTTTTAATCAGTTTTGGTCCATCTAATTCCTCCCCTTGCGTAGACAGTCTATGAGGAAGATGGTGCAAAAGAACCAAGATGAAACATTAGTATCGCTAACACAGATGTAAAACTTGCAAACAAAAGAATTAATGAGTCTTATGAAAGCCTGTAAATGTTAGATAGAAAGATGAAGATGGAGATAGGGCGAGATTCAGCTTGAAAGGAACAAAAAAGATCTCTTTGGATCTGTTCTCAAGTGCAAGCGCTATACCATTTAAATTGCAACACTTCAGTCTGGTTAATAGAGTAGTAGGGTCCAGTGTATTGAAACCTGCAGACAGATTAAGTGAAATAAAAGCATAGGTAGTAATACATTTTACAGCCATTAGTAGGTTATCCAGGACAGGCGCTGAAGTGGACTCTGCACTTTTTTTTGGGCGGGAGACCCACTAGGGATAAATAAGGAGGAAAATTGGTGCAAACAGCGCTTTAAAAATATTTTTACGATCACAAGCAGCAGGGTGATAGAACGATAGTTGAAAGGCACTTCAGGATCACGATTAGATTTTGGGAGAATAGGTCTGACAATGCCTTGTCTTAGCTTCAAATTAAGTGATGAATAGCTTAGTGAAAGATTAACAGTATGACTGATAGCATCAATGATAGCCGAAATTCCCAGATGAATAATATAGAGCAGAATAGGATATGTGGGAGCACCAGATTATCATGTTCAAGTACACAGTAATATGTCATCTAAATGCAAACAGGACATTATTGGGGGAACTTGACTGAAAAAGTGGATAGAAGTTATAAGACAACTTTGGGGAAGAAAGTAAATTAAAAATCGTTATATTTACAGACACAGTCTGAATTTAAATAGAACGGCTAATACAAATAGCGGGCCACATTTTCGTATGAGTTTATGTTTTTGATTATTATAATAATGAAAGCCTTTGCTTTGAACAGCTCTTTTTTCATACATTCCTTACTTTGTTTTATATGATGAAGTTAATTCTCTGCAGAATAGAACCTTCACCAACTTCGTTCTGACCAACTAACTTCAAATTTGATTAGGACGATGACAGGTGAATCAAGGAGGTATTTTCTGTTTGGCCTTCTGGTGGCATTTAGTGTATGGATGGAGCTAACGGTTTGGCAATTGATGTAGTCTATTTAAGGTCATTGGAGTAACTAGGGGTAGAACAGTTCAACGTTGCAGGGTTAGAACGAGATAAGCTCAACTGCTCGTTATCAACATGACACCAACCTTGATACTTGATAGAAATGTTATTAGGTGTCTCAGTGGCATGGCTTGTTTAAGCTAAAAAAAAAAACAAGTAACAGCTAGTCCGAATCAGAGGCGCAATAACAATAGGGTCAAAGACTCTATAATGAATGACTGGCCTCACAGATGAGGGGTGTTCATTAACTGCCTGAAGCCTCAATCAAGCAAATGTGTTAGCAGTTGAGACAGCCTTGTTTTCAAAGTGAAAATGTAAGTCTCCAAGAAATATACAATAGTACAAGCCAAAGAAGAAATGACGCCCACCAGAGAACGAGATTTGTGGTAAATTAGCATGATTTATATAACTAGGTAAGTGGATAAGTGGAAGGATGCAATTAAAAGGCCTACATCTGCTAAAATTAGAAATTGTGTTTGTGTTAACACATTTTTGGTAATGATTCGTAAAAATAACAGCAACGCAACCCTTCTCTTTTCAGAGAGGTCAGTCCAATGTGAGAAAGGGGTTGTCCTGAAGTATGTGATCATGGAACTTCTGGGCAGATTTACAAGGTCTGGCGCATCTCTGCAAATCAGCAGGGATGCGCCAGAACACTTGCGACCCGCAAAACAACCCATGCGCCACCACTGATGCGCCGCATTTACCATGCAGCGCGCCGTGGCGCATGGATGGGCAGATGTGTGTCGCATCCCCCGGCGGAAATGTGGCGCATTGCTGGAGTCGCGTCGCAAGCGCGATGTGTCTCCAGCAAGGCTCGGGGGTGCCCTATGTCTAACATGCTGCGTCATCCTTACGCCTGCTTCAAGCAGGCGCAGGGTTTTGACGCAGCATTGCCGTAAAAGTGACTCAGTCGTAACTTTTATGAGGCTTACCTGCGAGGGAACGCCCACCCTGCGCTGAAACGCCCACATGAAACCTGACGCAGGTTTCATGTGGCGCAGGGGTTTACAACGTGACGCATCTCCCTAGATTCATCACGTTGTAAATACGGCGCAACATGGCGCATGATTTACGCCGCCGCTGCGTCACAAAAGTTACGCAACGGCGGCGTAAATGTGTCGCAGGGGGCTTGTAAATCTGCCCCTATGACTTTTAGACTCTTTTTGAGCCGAAAGTCTAACTAATGCATCAAAAGAATAGAAAGTTAACACGACAAACATTGCTGTAGCATGTTTGACCCATGAAGGAGAGTTAGTTAGCCCGTATTTAGTGTTTTCACCCAGCAACGATTTATGCTGATATTATTTTTGTTTGGCAAAAGCCGTGGAGAAAAATTCGTAGTTTGTTTAGTACAGTCTGAGCTGAGATTTGTTTGACTGGATGAGAATAAAAATCCAGCGAACGGAGCTTTACTCAGCAAATCACTATACAAAATGGACGCCAACCAGTGCTTAATTTGTAAAATATGAAGTGCAGGTGCTCAAATGTTTTTTGGAGGCCACACCTACTTTTCTTCGGCTCCACCCACTTCTTCCACTGGCTCCACCCACTATATTAGCTCCACCCACATCCTCAACTGGCACTGCTAAAAGTCAGATGTAATACCCAATCGATCTTACTATGAGGAAGGCTCCCCTGCTGGAATTAAGGTTTTGAGAGGAGGTTCCCCTGCCCTGTGAACATTTTGAAAAAGATTAAACCAAAAGTGCATTAAAAGCTCAATTTTGAAATAAATTAGCTAAAATCACTAATCAATTGAAAGGGACAATTCCAGTGCTGTATGAGCCGATTTCTGGAACGGACAATACCATTATTAACAGATTACAGATTTGGAACAATTTTCTTCTAGATCGCAACACCATAGTTCGAGCTAAATAGATCCGATTCCTCAGTAGACAGTGATGTAAATATTTACACTTAGGTGACGGTCAGTCGGTCACACCTTAGCCGTCTCGCTGGAGCGGGTGATTATTACGGAGCATTATAAGCTCTTGGAATCTGCAATTCTCATGAGCTCCACCCCCAATGCCGTCGTACCCCCACTGTCACCAGGGCCGGCTTTAGCGCTGGTGGTGCCCTGTGCGACGATGTTTGTTGGCGCCCACCAATGACCACCTCCACCACGGATTCTCTCACTAGCACCCTTTAACAGTGACCAAGTCTCTATAACCACGCTCTCTCAGATGCATTGAATTAGTTCTATAGCGCCACTCATACCAGTGTAGGGTGTCCGAGCACTTTACATCACATGCACATTACACAGAGACAATCAATCATATGTGTGTAAATCAGTGTATAGGTAATGTTACATAAGCCAAAGGACTAAAAGTGTAGGAGTCACATGTCATCCATACTGGTAGGCAGTATAGTTTAAGAGTGCTTGGTGTGGAGAAGCACAAACTCAGAGTCGAAAAAGAAACAGCATAGTTGGGAGTTTTCTTTAATAATAATCTATTTCTAGCCAAATTAACCCTTTTTGCAACATTAATCAATGTTCTAATAATGTATACTGTGCAGTGTGTATGCAGTTCTAGGATGAAAGTTAATAGCTCACTATTCTATATTAGGACTTTAAGTTATAAATTGCAAGTAACAAAAGGATGCCTCTTTTGAAAGCAATAACCTGCTGATCTGTTTACATCATACCCACTCTGTAATCTACTTGGTACATTCTTTGCAGCAGGCATATTAACCCTCTGCACTAACTTCAGCGAAGTCAAAACCTCAACTATACAACATGCTGATCTCTCTCCAGGAAGATAATTAATCACAAGAGTTATCTTGACATTTATGTGAGGCCTGGTAATTGCCGGGGGGGGGGGAAGAAACGCTGCAGCAGGTGCTTCAAAAGCATAATAAACTTTCAAACACGGAGCCCCCAGGAAGCCAGCACCCGGTAAAGCCGGCCGTGACTGTCACTCTGGGTCAGTTGAGTGCGGTTTGGTCGGTGCTCAGGTAAATTACCCGAGTGCTGCCTGCCATGCCATGGCATGCCGCATGCCATGGATCTCCTGTCGGCAGGTTCGCTGCGGCTCGGCTCCACTCTGCTACAGCCCTGCTCCCACCATACTCCATCGCATGCTCACCAACACATCACAGTTGTCACTACAGAGAGCGTCATCCAAACCCTAGAGCTGCAAAGACTCCCGGGGCATACACGGTGCGCCCTGTGCTCCCACCCCACATCCCTCTGGCACACTCCAGGCATACATGCAGAGAGCCCTGTGCTTCCACCCCACATCCCTCTGGCACACTCAAGGCACACATGCAGCAACCTATGCTCCCACCACACATCCCTCTGGCACACTCAAGGCACACACGCAGCACCCTATGCTCCCACCACACATCCCTCTGGCACACTCAAGGCACACACGCAGCACCCTATGCTCCCACCCCACATCCCTCTGGCACACTCAAGGCATACACGCAGCACCATATGCTCCCACCACACATCCCTCTGGCACACTCAAGGCACACACGCAGCACCCTATGCTCCCACCCCACATCCCTCTGGCACACTCAAGGCACACACGCAGCACCCTATGCTCCCACCCCACATCCCTCTGGCACACTCAAGACACACACGCAGCACCCTATGCTCCCACCCCACATCCCTCTGGCACACTCAAGGCACACACGCAGCACCCTATGCTCCCACCCCACATCCCTCTGGCACACTCAAGGCACACACGCAGCACCCTCTGCTCCCACCCCACATCCCTCTGGCACACTCAAGGCATACACGCAGCACCATATGCTCCCACCACACATCCCTCTGGCACACTCAAGGCACACACGCAGCACCCTATGCTCCCACCCCACATCCCTCTGGCACACTCAAGGCATACACGCAGCACCATATGCTCCCACCACACATCCCTCTGGCACACTCAAGGCACACACGCAGCACCCTATGCTCCCACCCCACATCCCTCTGGCACACTCAAGGCACACACGCAGCACCCTATGCTCCCACCCCACATCCCTCTGGCACACTCAAGACACACACGCAGCACCCTATGCTCCCACCCCACATCCCTCTGGCACACTCAAGGCACACACGCAGCACCCTATGCTCCCACCCCACATCCCTCTGGCACACTCAAGGCACACACGCAGCACCCTCTGCTCCCACCCCACATCCCTCTGGCACACTCAAGGCATACACGCAGCACCATATGCTCCCACCACACATCCCTCTGGCACACTCAAGGCACACACGCAGCACCCTATGCTCCCACCCCACATCCCTCTGGCACACTCAAGGCATACACGCAGCACCATATGCTCCCACCACACATCCCTCTGGCACACTCAAGGCACACACGCAGCACCCTATGCTCCCACCCCACATCCCTCTGGCACACTCAAGGCATACACGCAGCACCATATGCTCCCACCCCACATCCCTCTGTCGCACTCAGTCAAGGCACACACGCAGCAAAAACATTCAGCTATCCCAACAGGTTTGGTATACAATGGCTCAACATACCGGCCAAACACTGATATTGGGACGGCTGCTTGCAGGGCGGCTGGAAGACGGGTATTCTTTGCAAACACGTTTCTGCATCTCTGTTTCGCTCCAAACTCAAGCGAAGCCACAAGTTCCTGTGACATGTTCGGAATATCCATACAGGCCTCATGCCAACCACCAAAACTCTTCCTGCATATGTCACTCTATACCCCCATGCTATGCCACCCATGATCAGCAGAAGGAGCGGCCTGTCAGTCGTAGAGGGCAAGAATATGCATTATGCACAAACCCTCAGTATTTCGCACCTCTTCTCTAGAGTCCGCGCGTCAGCGCAGCTACAAGTCTGGAGCACCGACTGCACCGCATTCAACACCACGACTCTTCCCACATACCCACTGTCTGTCTACCAATCACAGCTGACGTGCTGTGGGCACTCGCCAGGTGTACCCAGGACCATGCAAATGCCTGTAACCAGAGGCGGCTGCACACTGTGCACAGGTTGATGGCCTGGTTAAATTGTGGCGATTTCTTCCACGACAAGAACACAAATATACACACAACTCAAACACAAATCTTACCGCGTTACTCGTGGTGGGCCGTGGGCAGTCCAGTCTCAGTGTGGAATAAGTTACTGATGATTTTAGGCGTGGTCCGGTCCGAACCGCAGTGTGTGTCCCTCCCGCGACTCCCGGACTGGTTAGCAGTGGGCTGCAGTTGTGCTGGGGCATGGCGTGGGCATGTGACAAAAAGCTGCCACGCGCTGCGCGTACAGCTGCCCCGCCCCCTATCACAACAGTCAAGAGTCAACAGAACCGACTCACTGCGACCTACAAATCCAGCCCGCCCCTGGCGCCCCAATAAATCAGTGTGACGTGCACGCACGCCGCACGGCCCACTGAGCCCACCCCCCACTCACTGACTGTAAAATTTAAAATTACCGGCGAAAGTGAAACCGTTACCAGGCTGCGGCCTCTGCCGCCATGATCGATGGATCACACACACTACTTACTACGCCACCAACCAAGGCACCAATAATTTATTCTCTTTCGCACCGTGCGGTGCGCAGCACGGCAGCAGCTAAAAATAAAATAATTGAAATGAATCGTTGAAGTAGTGTGAGTTAGTCACTCTGTCTGTCGAATGAATGTCGATGAACTCACACACACAGCCGCACTGAACTTCTCCTGTGACCTGCAGGCTCTGCCAGGCTGCATGACGCACCCGCTGATGAGACTGAGAGAGTACAGTGAGTATTTTAATCTATTGGAAAAAAACATCAATGACGCACGTTATGGGCCGGGCGAGATGCATAGACCCGGCCCTGTCAATTAAGTGCCGGTGCTAAGCACCGGCAAGCACCGGCACAAATTAAGCCCTGACGCCAACAGATTTAAAACAATGAGTTCTTTGAGGAGAACAGGTCAATCATTGCAATGAACCTATATGAGTTGGAGGAAATTGGGCACAGTGTCGGACTCCAGTTTCTAGTGGATGTGGAGAGGACAAGATGGGCTTGCCTGCAGCTACTGGTTTGTGCAGATTAATATTGGTAGACCCACATATATACAGTTAGGAGCAAAGAACGTCCCTAAAAATCCTTACATTATTAAAGGCAGTGGTATGTTCAAAACACTTTGGACCTGATTCACAAAGGTAAACTTACACTCTTGTGTAAGTTTACTACTTTTCGGTATTCACAAAGGTAAACTTAGGCAAATAGTCTAATTTTACTACTTTTCAGTATTCACAAAGGTAAACATAGGCCAAAAGTCTAACTTTACTACTTTTCAGTATTCACAAAGGTAAACTTAGACCAAGAGTCTAACTTTACTACTTTTCAGTATTCACAAAGGTAAACTTAGACCAAAAGTCTAACTTTATTACTTTTCAGTATTCACAAAGGTAAACTTAGACCAAAAGTCTAACTCTACTACTTTTCGGAATTCACAAAGGCAAGTTACTACTAGTAAAGCTAGACTTTTGATCCAAGTTTACCTTTGTGAATACTGACAAGTAATAAAGTTAGACTTTTGGACTAAGCATACCTTTGAGAATACCGAAAAAAAGTAAAGTTAATCTTTTGGTCTAACTTTACCTTTATGAATACTGAAAAGTAGTAAACTTACACAAAAGTGTAAATTTACCTTTGTGAATCGGGCGCTTACTTTCCTACTCCCACATTTTGCTGCACTAGGCAGAGATACTTCATAATGCGACTAGCAAAGCATGGAGTCATTCCTTAATCACTGATAAATTAATCTTCTTGGACCAAAGTGTTTAGCTGTTTTAGAGTGGCCCAACATCCAGCTTTCGCAAATATTAAAACTGCCAAGACTGGCTTCACCGTAAGCCCTTATCTTCTACTACGTTACACTTCATATAGCTTTATTTTACTCCTACCGGTCATTTTGTCATCTCTGCTCTGCTTTCTACTTTTGTAACTATTTCCCAAGTCATGATCCCCTAAAATGAGTGCCACTGTACGACAACTTCAACCACTGTCTTCTGCTTGTAGCCATGCAGAAAAAATCGCCTGTTACAAGTGGTGGAAAATAAGTTCATAAAACGCTTATTGATGATTCCACATAGCTCTGCCATTTCTTTCTCCCACCAAGAACTGGGGATGGAATATGTAGAGGACCGCATTGGCACTGCCTCCCTGCTTTTATAGACCAAAATATGAGTGCCTGAAGGGTTACTGTTTTCCATGGAGGTTATTGAAGATTGTATTAACTTGAATAAGTCTCTGAATATCCCCTGGTTTCGTTTTGTGAGGGCTAGGTTATTTGAGATTGGTTTGGGCGAGTACTTTGACGCCCCAATGAGTATTCGTACAAACACTAAGGTTATTATAAAAGAGGCGCACCACACCTGGGCAACCTTGCGTCATACTCAATTGGAGGCGTCAGGTCCTAGCTGCTTTTTTACGCCTAAATAGCTATTTTACCTATTCTTCACTACGAACATTCAGACACATTTCTTATTAACAAGACTCCGCTTTGGCCCTTTGCATTTTCTAGTGGCATTTCCTAGACAATCTGGGTAGATGGACAATCCCATACCCTGTCCTTGTGATAATATGGCAACCCAGAGCACCCTGCACTTAATCCTTTTTTGTGCACTTTACAAGGAACCCAGGAGAAGATTTTTGGCACCCCTACTAAAGAATATTCGTCCATGTACATATGTTGAGGGGTTCAGATATCTGCAATCCCTGACTAATTCTGTTATTCGTAGCGCCGTGTCAAACTTTATCAAAACTGCCATGGCTAGTAGGAAACGATATGAACAATAGTAATTGGATGGGGAGAAGAAATATTCTGTACAGTTTAATTTTAACCAATATGAAATTTTATGATTGATGATGTATTTAGTTTTAATTGTGATTTTACCTTATTAATAAGGATTTTTTAAACATTTTAAAATGTATAGTCTGCTTGTCAAACCTTTGTGGTCTTGGTGCCGAGTAAAGTTATTTTGAGTGTCACTATCCAACAACTACAACCACTGTGCTCTGCTTGCAGCCACAGTGCAGGTGCACATAGAAAAGTGCACAGCTGATGCAAACCATGCAGAAGAGTTTACCTGTATCCACAACTGTAGGTGTTAAAACCCAGCACTGATAGGTAAACTGCTGTTATACCCTCATTGCTGACTGTAAAACTCTGTGAACTTTACTCCTGTTGATCAGTAGTAATATGGTAGGTCCCACCCCTTTTGACATGGCTGAATTGGTATATATTCCTAAATAGCATATTTAACTTGCCAAAAGTCATATTGCACAAAGTGTATACAGGGCTTGCAAGTTAAATACCACTAGGAGATTGTAGCACAAATTGTACCATCAACTATAGTGCAAACATGGCTTCAGGCCTACCATTGTAGTGTGACTGGAGCGGGGTATAAACCCCTTTTTGACAGGTCTAAACCATCCATTTAAATATTATTAAGGGAAAATAATCTTGTAGCCTTCAAGCCACTGTGCATGGTAGTTAAATATAGGACATGTAGAAATGTAATATCATGTCTTTACAGTGATTAGCAAACCAAAAAAAAACAAGGAAATTCATTTGGAAGACTGGGTGGTCCATTGAGAAACACTTATGATGTGGATGAGGATGTGGCCTAATGCCTTGAGCAGTCGGTCTCGAAGTTGGGGAACCGAGTTCGAGTCTCGGCAGGGACACTCAACATCCTGTGATTCTGGTCAAATTACTTAATCTCCCCGTGCCTAGCATGAAATTAATGTATCCGTCTGTAACTCAACTGGTGCTCATGTCAAGCACACTGATACCTTCTGGTCAATTTCGTGTTTTATAAAAATCCCCCAGAAAATGTAAATATTCATTCTGCTCCCTCAGGTATGGGTAAGCTAGTAATATAATTTAACAACTAATTTTTAATGTTTATGAAAAGTCCAGTTTAATTGTAAAGTTAGATTTGTAGCAAATATTCAGAAAAAATAACTTTTAGAAAGTTGCATTTTCCCTGCCTGAAACTCCTGAAAGCTAATTTATATGACTCTACCATCAGTCATCCAGAAAGTGAATGGCTCTGAGTGAGGTGTGAAAACTGCTCCCAGAGAAGAGACAAAGGCCTAGGTATGGGGGGGGGGGGTTGTTCCTGATAGACTTGTCAGCCTTAGTGTGGTCTTCCCTCAAACCTTTTGCCTTCATCCTCCCATTGTTGACAGTGGGACTCTGTGAACTTTCCCACTTGTGATCAGTGCTAAAGTGCTTGTGCTCTCCCCTTTAAACATGGAAAAATTGGCTTACAATCAATTGGCAGATTTATTTTATGTGTAAGTCCCTAGTAAAGTGGTACCACATGCACTCAGAGCCTCTAAATTAAATGCTACTAGTACGGCTGAAGCACTCCTTGTGTCTCCCACTTCAGTGGCCCTTAAAGATGTCTCAGGCCTTCCATTGCAGTCTATGTATGCTGCCTTAAACTGCCATTTCCAACTAGCAAAATAAAACTTTTGCTAGGCCTAAAGCTTCTTGGGTAGGCCCCACACAGCCCAATTTACAAAGTTGGGCATGCACTAGGTTTTACATGTACTGGTAGTGAAAAACTCTTACATTTGTTTTACTAGCTCTGCAAGCCCTACCTCTCCCACAGGATAACATTTGGGCTAATTTTTACATATAATAGGAGATGATTTTCAACTGGGAGCAAATGCAAATGTTGAGTTTGTTGTCTAAAGAACTGTAATTTAAGAACCTTTTTAACTGTAAAGACAGATTTTAAGACACGATTCTGAAAGTGCAACTTTTAGAAAATTGACATTTTTTATAACACAACCGTTTGGTGCCTCCAGCCTGTATCCTTGGTCACATGACTAGGTGTAGCTGTCAGTTGTTCTTTATATATTTCTACCCAAAGGTGAGACAAAGAGGGAATAGTTTTGTCAGGATGGGCCATCTCTGTCAGGATAAGGAGGGTGAACAGTTACCTAACATGCTTGGCATGTACAACAAAGACTCAGCTGCACTACACTCACAAAGGGTTTCACTCACGTCTTTTGTGCACCCAGACAATCCGAGTCTAAGATGGGAAGGAATGAAATTCCAGACACCTCTAGGAGGGGAAGATTCTAGAAGCTTCTCCCACTTCAAACCTGGAACCAGGTATAAGTACTTGACCCTCAGACCCAACTCTTCAGATTACTTATGGACCAGTGGAAGACTCAGAAGAAGGACTGTCCTGCTGAAAGAAGGACCGCTGTGCTACCCTGCTGCCTGAGAGAGAAGAACTGGGCATGCACCTTGAGACCAGGACCTCCAATGGCTACCTGGCTGGCCTCCTCATTGGAGCCTCTGGGACAGAAAAGGGTCCAAACATCCTGAGCCTCGCACCTGGACTATGCCTGCTCAGAGTCCTGACCCCTTATGTGGTGCCCTTCTAGTTCGGGGTCCTTGAAAGTAGAACTAAAGGTGCTCTGCCGGCTCAGCTGTGGACTTCACCAGAACCAACAAAGCACAATGCAAATCCAATGCAGCCTTGCAGCTCCTCATTCGAACTGATGCAGTATGATGCAGCCTTGATGCAAGACCATATCACTGCCCTCGCAGCTCCTCATCGGAACTGATGCAGCACAAACACAACTTTGATGCATGCCTGCATCTCAGGCCTCACAGCTTCTCTGAACCACGGCTTCGGATGCATCCTCCATGTGGCCCTCGCATCACTTATAAGAATCACCACTGCGTGGGGCAATACTCAGCATCCTGGACTTACAGTACAATCATCAAGTGGTCCTCACTTGGTCCAAGTATCCGGCCCATACTCTATCGCAGTTGGGCTGAACTTGTGACTATGCCCCAGTCCGGTGTGACAAGATAACCACAGTTGGAGCTTTGGAGTTTTAAGTCCTAATTTTGCCTGGCATTTTAAAAGTGCATGTCTACAGTTCTACTAATTAAATTGTAGTCATTTTGATGTCAAAACATTTATTAAAACCCCCTCTCTGTTTCTAAACTGGTGTATGATTTTTCTTGTGCTGTGTTTTGACTACATTACCATTTGGGTGCTGGCCTCCTGATCTAGTCTCAGGGACAGCAAAGGCTCCAACCATCTTGAACCCACACCTGGACCCAGCCTGGGTGAGTCATAATCCCCTTGATTGTAGCCCTCCAGTTCTGGACCTACTGTGGTAGTACTAAATGTACCCAGTTATCCAAAATCCTAAGCTGCTCTGGGAGGAGACCGGGACCAACTTGCTCGTCTATCTGCCCAAGGTGATTGTGGGTCAACCTGACTTTGTGCAGCTCCCATTCTATTCTTCTTCGCAGCATAAACTCCTGTTCAGTGGACCTTTACCAAAGGGGTATCTGGCATTCTGGAATTCTCATTGGCTACAACCTCCAGCTTAGTCCTGCTGGACATTTTCAACTTCCAAAGCAGCATAAACTCCTGTTCAATGAACCTTTACCAAAGGGGTATCTGGCATTCTGGAACTCTCATCGGCTACAACCTCCACCTTAGTCCTGCTGGGCATTTTCAACTTCCAAAACAAGACTGATCTAACGAAGAAATCTTCACTGTAACTTCATCTAGTGGCTCCCCAATGATAATGCCTTCTCCTCGGACATTGCCTACAGTCCAGCCCTACTGAACTATGCCTTCTCAGGACATTTTTCCTAAAATTTCTTCTTAGTCCAAAGTTAAGCGCCAACTGGGCCCAATCCACTCTTTGTATCTGACTCGCACTCCATTGCGGTAGGCCATATTTTTCAGCTTTGACCTGGTTGTGTGGGAATAGATGTCTGTGGTTGGTGCTTTGATCATTTAAGCACTAGTTTTTACCTTGAACTTTTATAAATTCATTATTGATACTGATTGAATTTTTATCATTTTAGTGTCAAATAATTTTTTTAAAAAATCTCTATTTCTCTATATCGTTGTGGGATTTTTCTTACACCATATTTTCACTTTATTACTGCTTGTATGCTGCATAAATGCTTTACACGTTACCTCTAAGTTAAGCCTGATTGCTTTTGTGCCAAGCTACCAGAGGGTTAAGGACAGGTTAATTTAGTGACTCTTGTGCTTCACCCTGACAAGGATTGTGATTGTTGCCTGATTTAGGCTTCAACCCACCTCAACCTCCAACCACATTTCTTCACAATCTAACACTGAAACATGTGGCAATGTGTGATTTGGCTGTAGCAGAAAATACTCCCAATATCAAGCCAATAGCTGAAAATAATGCGGGACTATTAAATGGCCAATAATTATCAGGAACACTGTGATTTTAGCTGATATATACATGATGTCTTTGCCTCTGTGCTATACACCTGAAACTATTTTCATTTTTAAAGAGTTTATTTTATGAAGGCATGTCCTGTTAAGATAAAAGTAAATGCTTCTAAGTTCAATTAGGATTTTAAAATAGCCAGAGCCAACCTAATGACAGCAGTGAAATTGAAAGGTAGATCTGCAATTGTAGAGGGTGGCACATTCTTTAAACACACCCTGCTCCAAGCTGGGAGAAATTGGGAAGACTCCAATTGGAAGGATCTTCTAGAAGCAGTGCAGAAAAATGACCATTGATCGCCAGACTCGTATTTAGCCCCTGAATGTATTACTAAGGCAGAATCTTGATGTTTTCTTGCTGCATTTTGGGGGCTTTCCTGTCACATGTGATAGGTCTAGCCACACAATTAGGGAACTGTTTTTATCAGGATAATTTTAGGAATAATGGGTTGTTGAATAATGTGAACCACACAGATTCCAGAACCTCTAGGACAATCTGTGATTTCAGCCTAAGTTTAACATTTGTTGAGCATACTTGGTGGGAACCCGGGCCCAAAATACCATAGCTAGACACATTGACAAAATGTGTGAATTTCAAGAAACACATTTTGGTATTTTCCTATCTGTCTTCGGCCTTTTCCCGTTACAGGTGACAGGCCCATCTAGACAAGTAGGCTGCTTTTTTTATTGGATTAGGTGTGGGAACACAGACTATTAGAACAATTGCATCTCTCTCCAATTCTTGGCAAATATATTTGAACCAGTTTGCAAGACTGACCACATTTTGCAAAATGCCCTTGGAAACACATGATATTTTGGGTAAACCAAGGTGAACACACAAACAATGTTACTAAACTCATTACCCTGTGCATATTAACAAAAGGCATTGGTTACTTGATACCAACTATTCATTTACTAGATTTTCCTTTATGAATTAGTGCATTCATGGTACACAATTGAAAATAATTTTAAGCTACAGCTCAGTTGATGGTCTGTGCATCACACAGTTTTGGACAACCACCAAACACTACATATTTCTGTAACAGGATGAGTCTGATGGACATAATAGGATATTGCATTTGTACATTGGCTACTGGGCCCAAAAAAATACTGACAAAAACAAATATCACCTGTTTCTAGTTGTACATACAAATGTTCATTTTATTGAACTAGTCAGTTACTTTGGGTCAACCATAAGCAATGTACAGAAATGACCCCTCACTGAATTACATTTTCTTTTACTTTACAGAAATGTATTCCTTTCAATTTCATCCATAGGTGCAGTGTCATAAACTACATTTAATTTACTACCACATGGAAAACCGCAAACCATGTGGTAAGATGGTAAGATATTTTTTACAACCCTGCTTGTTCCTGAAAGCTGGGAAG
This sequence comes from Triturus cristatus, assembly GCF_964204655.1. Classification (NCBI taxonomy): domain Eukaryota; kingdom Metazoa; phylum Chordata; class Amphibia; order Caudata; family Salamandridae; genus Triturus; species Triturus cristatus. The sequence goes on from NC_140584.1 coordinate 226,343,290, forward strand.
AGAGGGATTTTACTATAGCCACTCTTTTTTATGTACTTTTTACAAACATAATTCATAATTTGTATTCCTCATGAAATATTTAATGTTTCCAAATGTAAAAAAAATTGTTAGATTACATTTTAGTAAAATATGAATATATTACTTTTAATCTTGTAATTGATTCTAGCTCTCTGCCCCCACTGTGATGCGTGCCTTTGGTAAAGTATAGGGAAAAGTAAAAAAAAGTTTAGTAAACTAGGAAATTAGTAAATATTTTTGTGTTAAAAATTGTTGCAAATTATCTTTGTTTTAAAAAAAAATTGGAACAAAAGATAAAGAACTACAGTACTATTAACTTAATTTTGAATTAAAAATAAAATTACCATAAATATATTAAATTAAAGTAAAAAGATTTTTCTCAAGATTACATTAATAATTTAATTCTCAACTGACTTAAAAACATGCTTTTATTATTCATTAACAATTTTTAGAAGTGGTGAATAGAATAAATTAAAAGTTATTTCCTTATAGTTTAATAAAATATAATGGTACATGATTTTTTAATGCAAATAAGGTTGTCGAGCTATTTTATCATTTAAACATATTTAGGTATTACTTTTATATCTTTTACATTAAAATATATTTGTTTTGCATTTTTTACTATTTTAACAAACATAAACAAATGTAATATTCTTTTATATGAGGTTTTATTTTAAGAATCCTACATCCAGTGAATTTTATGGAAGGTTGTGTCAGTACCAGTGGTTGACCATGTGTGCTGCGGACTACCTTCTGCTTTGAGCTGGAGTAATTTACTACTGGTTTTAGTCCCTTTTTGGCTGCAGTATTTTAGAAGGGCTAGGAATAAGCTTACTCGTTTGTGTCTCTCCCTAAACCCCTCCTTACTCCTCTCTTACCCTCTCTCCTTTAGCCATAAGTGTTCACCATTTTCAAGCCACTTCACTGTCCCTTCTACATTTACATCTGAACGTGCACTTACGTGTGAACGGAGACACAGCAGTCGGGATGGCGAGCTCCTCATGGAAAAAGAAAGGTCAGGTGAAGGCGGAACCTTTGCACATATGTTTATGAATAGCATTCTATAGTACGTTTGTTCGTAGTGTTGTAGTACCACAAAACGTACTACAAAATACAGTTTGAGAATAGGCCCCATAGTTTAGCAAGAACACCGCTGGCGAGTGCTATTCCATATAGACATGTCACCTGTTACAACCCGGGGAAGACACCTGCAGAAATACCATGGAAAGCATGCAGGAATCAGCATGGTCAGTATGATGCCCAGCTGCTATTCCCCAAAAAAGTAAAATACCCATTATTTTCTACCTCCAAAATTACCGAATCCACCCAAATGGAAGTTCCAAGGGTGAAGGTTCCAGGAATGTTAATGGGCCACTCGAAATAGGGGCAGAAAGAAGGATCAACGGTGTTAATAACACAGAGCTGGAGCATACTGCAGCGAATTTTCTAGGATGGCCATCATGTTTTAACATCATCTTGAAATGTTATTAGTTGAGTCTTGATTATTTGTTCAGGCTAAAGAAAATATTTATTTGAAGTTTTCCTCAACTGAGATGAATTACAGTTTTTCTTCAAACGCAAACAAAACCGAAGTGTTTGTATAAAAATATTTATTTTGCATGATGCTGGGCTGAGGTTTAATGAATACAAGTGCAACCGCCATGTTCTGTGTTGAAGAGTTTCGTGTACTTTAATTGAATTTTGTAGAATCGTACATTCAGCATATTATGAAATCTTCTTAAGCAGATTAAAGCAAACATGCGAAAGCTCAGACAATAGAACACATAAGACTGTCCATAAATATTTCAGCTAAGACTTTAGTGCCTATTATGGTGCATTATATTTCGAAACACACATTAGAAGCACAAACAAAATAAGGTGTCGCTCTCTCTCGTAGTTATGTAGCACGTTTTACACCAAATTGACCATTACCATTTACATGTTATTGCTTACTATTTCTCATGACAATTTGCGGGTAATTATAGCACTTTAAATGTCCCATCCGTGGCTTCAAATAGTTTTTCAGCTGCTAAGTGAACATCTGAGTGTTTCTAAACCAGCTAATATAAACACATGCTCCTTTTCTAGCAAATGACAAACAAGATCTTTTATAAAATTCGAAACTGCTTCAAGTGACTCATAGAGAATTGACGTCTTGTGGTATCAGGAACATATAATCAGACATTAGTAAAATTCTGATCCAATCGATAAAAAGTGCAGTATTTCAAACAGATTATTTAAAATAAAATGTGCAGACCGAAGATTTAGGCAATTACCAGGTTTCCTTGATACACTTTAGGTGTTAGCTGTTCAAATGAAACATCCAGATGGACGTCACCATATGTTTTTTTATAAAAAGTTAATGAGACAGATATCCAAATGGAACAACTCTGGGGTATATTCACAAGAACGTTTGATAACCACCGCAAGAGTAGCCTAACTCAACTCTCAACATCGTAGCCCACCGCGGGACAATTACGCTGTGCCAACCAAGTATTCACAATGCGGCGGTAGCATGCGATAGTCGCCAAATAACGCGTCAAATGGCCGCGCAAAATCCATGCCGCAAAAATGCGAAACGTGAACACAAAAAAACATGCGATGAGGCTAATCCCGGTACAAAAAGTCGCAAACACTAGCCACAGGCCTGCAACTACCACACGTCTGGCGGGAAAATGCACCATAAAAAACACAAAAACAACACACCAGAAACAAGCCATAGCACGTACCAACATGGATGCAACCTGACCCAGCGCAGAGGCCAACGTGAACCCCACAACCCCCACAGACCACCAGCAAGAAACAACGGGGTCGGGGAAGGCCAAGAAGAAGAGGAAGAGGAAGACAGGGTGCAGACCGCAGGAAAACAAGACCAGCGTCACGGAGGCGACAGAACACTACCAGCAACTGACCAACAAGCAGACCACCTGGAATTCAGTCGGAGTGCCGAGGAGGCCAATCCAGGAGGCCAAGAGGCGCCATCATGACGTGACAACCGAAACCAGGCACAAACCTGCTACCAACAGGTGACAGGAGGTGGCAGTCCTGCACCACAGGAGGAGCTGGAGGAAACCAAGGCCACAGTCATCAGTGTGGAGACTGTGCAAGGAGTAGGTAGTACGGACAGAGCTTGAGAGGACCTGACACAACATGAACAGGGAGAGTAATCAACAGGGACTGGGGGGGTGGGGGAAGATGTGCACAATGACACACATTCACAATGAGGCATAGCACACTGCACACCCACAATTACCCAGGATCATGTCCCTGATCCCCTTGGCACACTGCAGCACACACACATAGCAAGAACAGCACACCCTCATTGACGACAACGTGGTACAATGCGCATAGCCAACACGGCAGAACAGAGGACACAACTGGCTCCGCACATGCATTGAAACATGTCTACTACATCTCACAGAGCAGGAAACTGTGAAATGGAAATGTACGCATACGACCTCACATCCGTCATGTAATCAAAATGTACACTCTCCCGCAGCAGAATTCATCACCTCATGAACAGTCACAATGTACATTGTCATAGAGTCCAGAACAATGCGCAAACATACATATCAACACAATGTCAACATGCATCTCCCCTTCACATTGCAGAGGGGCACACAACTCCTCCAGCAGAGCACAGAAGACAACACATCTGTGATGCCGGAGAGGATCACCACACCTTCAACAACGATGCCCTACAACAGACCATGGACATCCCACACAACCCACCACCAGGACCCGGGCAGCCAAGCTACTTGGAGGAGGATACAGAGCCTACAACAGACCACACAGCAGGAAGCACCCGCAAGCACAACTGGCTCACGACACTTCACCCACCCTACATGGCACCCCATTGCCATGTGTCAGCACACCAAAAAGAGGTGGCCAAACAGGCGTGGGTGGGGTCCAAACCCATGGAAGGCGAACTAGATCACATACGTTGGTGTCCATTACACTTCAGGGACCACCCAGACCCCACAAAGGAGACCCACACAGCCATAGAGACACATGCAGATGCACATTCCCAGTACAGAACCACGCCCAGGGGCACGCAAATAGCAGTCACACACCCACGTTGGCTCTGCCTATGACGGCCCAGCCCACTCCCCTTATGAATTGAGTGGGTGACGACAAAACTACATGTCCAAGCTCCAACCCGCTGCCTGGGGTGACATGTCTGCATCCGCTGTACACAGCACAATGTAATGTCGTAGGGCCCAGGGCCCTCATGCATACAACACCACAGGGACACACGCAGATATCATGTTGAACTGGCTACGGGCATGTGTGCCCGGCCCCTTTATTGGCAGGGCCACATGTACGGTGACACCTGTGCTAAATGTGTGTGGGGTGAGTGTAAGCCAGCACGCATGGAGTGCTTGGTGCTGGCAACCACTTGAACAGTGGACACCAGTGCAACGGGAACTAAAAACACCTGCATAACAGAGTCAACTGCTGAGCTTCATGGAGGGAGCTGGAGAAAGTCCAGAGGAGACACAATATGCAAACAGAAGTGTCCGTCAGTTACAGTGCACTGTGGTTGGGGCACGCTCATGTGGAGAAAAAATCTTGGATTGTGTCCCTTCGAGATATTCCTGATGCAGATGCAGTGGGGTGTGTTAGACCTGCATCAGCTTCCTCAACAATGTCCCAGGTCTCCCACACTGCTTGAGATGACATTGCTACGCAGCCTCTCCACAGCACAAAACACAATCAGTAACGGACGAAAGCTTGCGGTGCACTGAGTTAGTGGTACCTGGAGTGCTGAGCAGGGTATCAGTCTGATGATGGCATCCACGACAGGCATTTTGCAACTCTGTAGGATTGTCAGGCCCACCCTTTCGACTCTGGCAGATGGCGGTTGGAGGTTGTCCTGGCGGAGGTGGCGTGTGCCTCCTGCGGTGCTGCGACGTCTGGGCCGGTCAGGAGTCGATTTCATGTGTGAGCTCTGGTGGACCGCAGTTGAGGCTAGAGGCAGCGGACAGCGCAGAGGCCACAGACACATGGCATTGATGACACTAAGGCCATCACCTCAGAGGGCATCCAATACCCCAGAAGAAGGGATCCAGGACATGACCAGCACAGAGTTAGTGGCCCCGGATGCACAGTGGCCGGCACAGACACCCTGCCATGGGACGGTGACTTGCGGTGCAGTCAGATGGGCCATGCGATCTGAGTGGGTCCTCATCAATGTCTGAGGTGTATGTTGCCAAGTGTTGCAGAGGACAGTGGAAGGTGTCCTCCAGGGCACGAGGTGAAAGGTCTGATGTTATCCGGAAGCAGCAAATGATGAAGTGGAATGCCACGGCCTAGTTTTCGCCACAAAGTCAGTATCACCGCCATAATGTCGATGACAACCCCATGTCCATGGAGTCAGTCGCCCTCAAAGTCCAACCAGAAAGTGACCATGGGTCTCGGGGAATAGACATATTGGCACCGAGGCTGAAAGGAGATGCAGTCTGTGATGAGGCCTGTACAAAGACATAAAGTCTTCCATAAATAAATCGAGGCTGAATTCGAAGGTGTGTGTGACCTATCCGACCGCAGTGTAGGCCGGGGGCAGCAGTCAGCAAGGGCCCACAGCCACCTGTCTTTGGGATGCTATGCAGATTGGTTGCTGCCACCTGACCAAAGGGAGTACATTGAAGTGGAATCTTCCTTTTCATGCGTACACGGACAATGTATGATCAAGACTCAGTTCCAAATGTGTGACCTACTTGTCCGTATTGTAGGCCGAAGGCAGTAGTCAGAAGGGGACCACACACACCTGTCGTTGGCTCGTGATGCACAGAGTTAGTGGCAACAAGGAAGTTGTCGGTAGTGTTCGATCACCTCCGTAACGATGATCCTATTCCCTCCGGGCTGCAACGTGTCATCGTCTCTCACCACTCCTTGCGTGCGAAGATATGTAATCTGCCGTTGAAAAATCGATGTTCAGTTCCAATTCTGTGACCTACTGGTGCTCAGCGTAGGCCGAGGGCAATAGTCCATGTAGGGCAACAGACATGTGTGGTTGTGTTGCTATGCACAGATTTGGTGGCACCACATCGAAGGGAGTACACTGATGTAAACTCTGCAATGAACATATGTTCTCTGCCATCATGTAATCAAGACTCAGTCCCAAATGTGTGACCTGCATGACCGTGGTGTAGGCCGGAGGTGGCAGTAGAGTACGTCAACGTGAAAGGACTACAGTGGGCCTGTATCGTGGAGGCGTGATGGTCTGGGAGACTGCCAAGGACCTCGGGCTTGGAGCTTGTGCAGGCATGTGGTGGGCCCTCCTTGACACACGCCGGTGTCGAAGGTGATCAGTATGGCCTGGCTGCGCAGGGGCAGGAATGACGGCTTCGAGGTCCAGCGGGCGAGGGTACGGCAGATGCACAGGATCACAGGCAACTCCGCTCACAAGGACAGTGTCGGCCTCGTGGCATGGTGAGAGGCATCACCCTGGCAGAAACTTTGGGCTTTCCAGAAGAGGACCAGGGCTACATGCTCTTTATTCAAACCCATACGCTGGCCTGGCATACGCCGGGCCATCCCACTCTTTTCATGCTGACCGGGGGGGATGCAACAAGCAACATTTCTGTGAACTCCCCCACTGGCTGGGGTGACATTGTTGCGTCCAGTGTCCAGTACACTCAATACACCAGCGGTGTATGTCGCCACGGATATGGGTGTGTTCTGCATGCTGCAGTCTGTCCAGCACATCTCCGCTACTCTTGGCATTGTGTACTTTGCCAATCATGGTATTCCTGCCTCCTTCACACATGCCTGGTTGCCACCTTTCCCCACGTTCGGCTATTGTGTGGCTGAGGTGCCATGCCGTTGATGGCTCATGTTCACGGCTTGCCCAGGTTACCGTTGTGAGTTGTTCTGTTGTGTCTGGTGGGTGGGCTCGTTGTTTTGCATGTTGGTTGTGATTTTGTGTTGTGTGCATTGCCAGTGTTGTGAGTTGCATGGTTGTAGAGTTGAGGTGAGTGGGGTGTTCATTTTGTAGTTGCCAAGGGACTGTGCATTGCCCTTGGTGCCATCCTGGTAACGCTGGATGCTGATTGAATGTTGGAGGGTGAAGTTATCATGCACACTGGCGGGTGATTTCTAGGCGACATTGGTGGAAGTTCCATGGTGTTCGGTTGTTGCCTGCACATTGATGTGAGACGTGTGCTTTCTGTTGCGGTAATTGTGTGCTGTGTCACCAGGGGGCACGGTTAGAAAATGTGTGCTGTGGATTGCCCCCAACACGTGCGTGCATCCAGCTATGGTGCATGGTCCTTGCTTGGTCTCCAGCGGATCCTGCGCAATATGTTGGACGTATGGGGATTGGGATACCAGGCTGATGGTGATGTCCAGGACAGGTGTGAAGGACTGGGATGTGGCTGGCTGTGTGACTCCTCTGACTGTGGTGGGTGTTGGTTGGGGCGTACCAGGGGCCATCAGGTGCAGCACAGTCAGCAGCTTTGTGTGGGGTGGGATGTTGGTTGTACGCCGGAAACAAGCATCCTGGGACCGGTTTCTGGCTAATCAGCCGTCATCAGCCAGGCTAGCTTGAATCCAGTGGCAAAGCGAGCAAGGGACCCACGTCTGGGCATACCCTGCCAACTTAGGGCGAACAAAGAAAAACCAAACAAGCAACCTGGGATAGCCTGGCTGATGAGGGTTATGAACCTGAAACCGGTCCGCGGATGCTTGTTTCCGGTCCAGGTAAGACATGGCTTGGCAGTTCGGGCTGGACTGTTCCCATGAGGCACAGGGTCAGACTGATTTGCATTTGGCCGTGTCTGAACTGGGGTGGCGGAGTGAGCTAAAGAATGATGATGGATTAAACCCAGATCAGTTGACTGGGGGTGAATGCTTGCAATGTGCAACACTCTGTCCATCATCCCCTTTGGTTTGGCTTTTAAATGACACCACAGCAATGCACCCCTAAATGCATTAAGTCCACTGGGGTTTCTAAACCTACATGTCCTACCATATACTTGGTACTTACAGGTATGCTGTCTTAGTCGATTGCAATTACACCAATTACCATGTACCTTTTAAGGACAGAGCACTGGGCCTGGTTAGCAGAGCCCAGGGTACTTTCAGAGTGAGTATTCACCAGTATATGTCAAAAAATTGGGGTAATCAGGGCAAAAAGGATGACTTTCCTACAATTGATTTCTGCACTTTCATGATAATAGTTTTTTTTGTTCCCAAAGTAAAGACATGCAGGCATAATTTGCTTTATATTACGTTTAAGTGCACTATCTCTGCTCAAACCTCCTGTTCAGTAATTGGGCCATACATACTTCCAGCTCACATACTGTTGTTGCTAAAGATGTTGCTTTGGTAAGGGATTTTCGTTCCAGCACACTGGGGCAACACACACACAAAGTTGCTGAAATATCCCCAAAAGACAATTCCTGAACAAAAAAGAGACCACTTAACTTTGCCAATTTTTGTTTTGTTCCTTCTCATCATCAGACATGGGTGAGGATTTCTGGTCTCCCCTAATGCACTTTTCTCAAACCCTACATATTATAATTAGCTGGCTCTAGTAGAACCAATGGCACAACCATATAAGGTCCAATTGCTGAGGCCATGTGATGTAACTTCCTGCGATATCACTGAGTCAAATACAGCGGTAAATGCATGGCCATGCCATTGAGGCTTTGTTTTCACCCTATAAGCTACCCTGAATAGTTGAGAGGTATGAGTCATGTGTCAATTTCAGCTGTACTTACATGCGCAATCACCTTTCTGAAAACGCCCCTGTCTGATAGGCTTTAGACTTTATACAGTTTTCAATAGTTCTGTCCAAATCTAAACATATACAAAGGAATTTCCAGAGCGTTGCCTGCTGTGTACAGCTTCACAATTGTTTAGTGGTTATAAACTACCCTGCAGAACAAACTGACCCAAAAAGAAGTCTATCTTAATTAGCCTTTCAATAAGTATTACAGAATGGAGCCACTAACTCTGTGAACTCAAAACAGCTAGTTTAGACTTCAATTAACTTGTTAAAGACATCAGACTGTTTTCACACGAACATTTTGAACCTTTGTTTGTGTTCCGAGTTACTATCGACAACAGACATAATTCTAGAAACATATTGTTTACTTGAGTACTTTTTATATCTGAGAAAAATACAGATAAGTGAGACAGAAGTTAATGTAAACCACAGAATGTGCTGCACAGAGATTTGATCCAGCACAATGTGTGACCTTACTTATTGGGTTCAGGAAAGCATTACCGTATCTCCCAATCTGAAATTAACACCATCCATCTCCAGGAGGGAGAATGTCTGCAGCGTTGTTTCCCGGTGTATCTGCTCTTTCTTGTTGAATATTGAAAGCCGTGACCAGACCACCAGATATCCAACAGATGCGTCAGGAGGGGACTGGCTGTAACTGCATTTTAAATGCACAATGTTGCCCATTAACTCAGGTGTGATGGCAGGTTTTAGCGGCGGGGTCGGTAGCTGCCCTGAAAATACCAAGCAAGGGGCAACTATTAAAGGCCGAGAGAGAGCATGCTCAACAGACAAAAATATACAGTCGTAAAAGTAAAAGGACAATAGCAAAATCAGCTGTTTATGTTTCAATTCAAAATTATTTTCCCTTAATACTTAATAGTAAGCAATAATAAAAAATTAAGAAAACCATTAACATTGTAAATCACCAACAGAGTAAGCATTTGTTTCATGTCGAAACAAAAATAATTTATGTATGACTTTTATGGAAAGCCTGTAACGTCAATACTAGAGAGTGAATCAAGTTATTCACTTCTGCTATATTAGTTGTTTTTACTCCTCTTACATCGCCCATGAAAGCCTTTGCCTTCTCTTTTTTTCTCTCCTCAACAGGCCTTCCAAAGACCCATGCAATGTGGCAGAAATGCAGCTGGTGGTCTCCCTTCTCACCCACATGCGTGTTTCTCCCTCACATCGTCAGTGAGGAGAAGCAGGTGGGATAGCTTTGGTGGATCTCCGTCTCCTCCATCTGCCCTGTACCCTGTTAGCTGTGAGTCTGCAGAGAACTCTGTCTGGCTGGGAAATCCCAGACCATAAGAACACAGCTCTCTTACAGCCTCTGTCAATGCGGAAAATGTTGGGAGAAAAGAAAACATGGTCGTGGTAGTGGATAAGCAGCACATCAGGGGTTTTTTTAAAAAAAAAATATGAGTGGGCAAAAGAGTCTAGGGAGATGCTGAGGGTGGCGTGATTTGGTGGTAGGACGTCAGGTATTGTATTTTTGATTATTTGGGAGAGGACAAGGGGAGGGAAATACTGAAGGTAGGTGGCAGGATGCCAGGAGGACAGGTCCTTTTCCTTTCATCTTGGTGGTAGAGGGGAGAGCAGGATGCCAAGTATAAGCTATGTGTAATGTTTTAGCATATTTCAGAGGTTATGGTTTTAGTATGGATGGCTTCTCCATGACTTTTCTACCCCTATCACTCTGCTCATCAGGGCAGGATGAGAGAAGTTGTGGGAGCCATTAATAACATAATCACATCTGAGTTCTGAGAGACATCATATGCAACTCAAGCTTTACTCTCCTTCTCTACTAGGGGTCACTCAGAGCCCCTTGAATTAAGATATCCTAACTGCTGCATATGCTGTTTATAGCCACTGTTGTGTGGTGAGCGGCTGTGAACCATGAGAGGCAAAGCCTCAAGTGGGTGCAGATCCGCCAAGCCTCCAGGAGAGGCAAAGCCTCAAGTGGGTGAAGATCCGCCAAGCCTCCAGGAGAGGCAAAGCCTTAAGTGGGTGAAGATCCGCCAAGCCTCCCTCCTTATTGGTGGTAGGTAAGCCCAGTCAAATGTTCCTTTAGGCCAATATAATTACGGCGTTTGGCGTCACAATTGTTCTGGGTAATTGCCAACAATATTCCGTTTGGTTACACAACGTTATCTTCTATCAAAGGTGCATGCAAACGACTCTACTGTACTAGATGTTCATAGCATCACACGCAATGCCGTGCTTTTTTGTAGTTTAATTTCTGTTTACTTCTATTTTGGATGCGAGGTTCTGGAGTGAAATCTCCCATAATACAACATTTTGCATACTTTTTTGACATTTTGTATAATTTCCACAAAGGAAATTACGTAAATCTTAGTAATTAGAAGTTAGATGCTTCTAAGAGGTTTGCACATATGGTGTGGGGCATGCTAATTTCCTTTCTAGGATTTTATTAAAAAATGATTTTTTCGCAGATTGATGCAAGGTTTTAAACGTGTTTGATTTGAAAATGTGTGGCTTTGAAAATATTGCAATGAATAAGGAATGTCTCTCCTTTGCCGTTCTCCTCTTTACCGCAGTCCCTGCCTTTCTATTCCGGTGCAGATACGGGAGTCCAGCCAGTGGGCAGTCATATTCCATAATCATATCACTCCCACCCCTCATACATTCTTTTTTCTCAACCTCCCTTCCTCTAGTCAACAAATGTCCACAGGCATTTCCATGCATTCCCCTGCTCTATAGCACGGTTACTCATAGTACGGCCCGCGGGCCACCAGCGGCCCGGCAAACCTTCCTTGGCAGCCCGCGGACCTTGCAGACATCCTACCTAAAATTAGCAAACACTGCCAGGTCCAGCAGCCCGGACTCTGAGACTCTGCTCTCTTGGGGGCCGGGGGATTCCAGTAATTGTCAAAGTGGCGATGCAGGGGTCTAAGAGGTGAAATACAACAAAGCTTTATTAACATGTAAATGGTCTTTTAAAGACCTGTGAAGTACTCGAGTGCGCGCTGGGAAGCTGTTTCAGTGGGGCTGTGTGCCCGCGCTGGGAAGCTGTCTCAGCCGGGCTGAGGGCTGACACACACATGGGGTGAGATAACAGAGGGTGACGGAGGGAGGGAGAGGGAGACAGAGGTAGAGGGAGACAGAGGGAGAGGGAGGGAGAGGGAGGCAGAGGGAGAGAGACAGAGGTTGACAGAGGGTGACAGAGAGAGGGAGACACAGAGGCGCAGTCCGGGGGAGACAGAGGGAGGGAGACAGAGGGAGAGGGAGGCAGAGGGAGAGGAAGGGAGACGAGAGAGACAGAGAGAGGGAGGCAGAGAGGGAGACAGAGGGAGGGAGATGGAGGGAGACAGAGGGAGGGAGAGAGACAGGGAGAGATCGAGGGAGGGAGACAGAGAGAGAGACGGAGGGAGGGAGACAGAGGGAGGGAAGGAGATGGAGGGAAACAGAGGAAGGGAGACGGAGAGAGACGGAGGGAGACAGAGGGAGACGGAGGGGGAGGGAGGGAGAGGGAGAGAGACAGAGGGAGAGGGAGGGAGACAGAGGGAGGGAGAGAGAGGGAGAGGGAGGGAGGGAAGGAGACGGAGGGAGAGAGACAGAGGGAGAGGGAGGGAGAGAGACAGGGAGAGATAGAGGGAGGGAGACAGAGAGAGAAATGGAGGGAGGGAGACAGAGGGAAGGAGACAGAGGGTGACGGAGGGAGGGAGGGAGACAGAGGGAGGGAGAGGGAGACAGGGAGGGAGACAGAGGGAGAGAGACAGCGGGAGAGGGAGGGAGACAGAGGGAGGGAGAGAGACAGGGAGAGAGACAGGGAGAGATAGAGGGAGGGAGACATAGGGAAGAAGACGGAGGGAGAGAAACAGAGGGAGGGAGAGAGACAGAGGGAGAGGGAGGGAGACGGAGGGAGAGAGACAGAGGGAGAGGGAGGGAGACAGAGGGAGAGGGAGGGAGACAGAGGGAGGGAGAGAGACAGGGAGAGATAGAGGGAGGGAGACAGAGAGAGAGAGAGACGGAGGGAGGAAGACAGAGGGAGGGAGACAGAGGGAGGGAGATGGAGGGAGGGAGATGGAGGGAGGGAGATGGAGGGAGGGAGATGGAGGGAGACAGGGAGGGAGGAAGACGGAGGGAGACAGAGGGAGGGAGAGGGATGGAGGGAGGGAGACAGGGAGAGAGACAGAGGGAGTGGGAGGGAGACAGAGGGAGTGAGGGAGGGAGGGAGACGGAGGGAGGGAGGGAGACAGAGGGAGACAGGGAGGGAGGGAGACAGAGGCAGGAGGCGACAGAGGGAGGGCTACAGAGGGGGAGAAGGAGACAGAGGGAGGAGAGAGACAGAGGGAGGAGGGAGACAGAGGGAGGAGGGAGACAGAGGGAGGGCGACGGAGGGAGGGAGACAGGGAGAGAGACAGGGGGAGAGACACAGGGAGAGAGAGACTCCTACCAAAGCTTGAACTGATGATATTGCCCTATTTTTCTTTAATAACATTTCTTCTATACAAGCCTCCTTTGAAGCGGCAAGCCCCAACTGTGACACAAAGCTGGACTGGCTACTCCAGCAACCGCCTCCCACTATAAACGGCCTACTACATATCCCTGCTATCCTTTTGTAGAAATCTCTTCACCTTCTCCGCTCTCTTAAGTCTGGCTCCCCAGCAGACCCCTGTCCCGCAAAAATCCTGGCCTCGATCGCTGAGGTAATCAATCCAGCAGTCAATAAGATACTGAATCTTTCACTTTCCACGGGGACTGTCCCGAAGCGATGGAAACTGGGTAAAATTCTTCCCCTTTTAAAAAAAACCTCCACGGACCCCTCGATAGCTAGTAACTACAGACCCATTTCACTACTCCCTGCCCTATCCAAAACTCTGGAGAAATATGTTAACCAAATCCTCTGAGAATTTGTCGAATCAAATAACATTCTACATTCCAGTCAGTCTGGTTTCCGTGCTAATCACAGCACCGAAACCGCTCTCCTTGAGGTCTCAGAGTCAATAAAAGTCACCTTGGATAACGGCGGGTGAGCAGTGTTGGTCCTGCTCGATTTATCGGCAGCCTTCGATACCGTACCCCATGACCTTCTCCTCGAGCATCTTTGGAGGTGCGGTATTGGGCGCATCGCCTTACAATGGTTTCGGTCCTATCTAACCAATCGACAGCAAATTGTCTGGTCCCCCCATTTGAGCATATACAAAAAAGGACCTGCCTCGTACTAATCCTTGTTTTAAGCACAGTGTACACACTCAACACTTTATACTCAACGTACTGGCTTCTGCACAAACTGTTGCTCTTTAGCCGTCTTTGCGGCCCTGATTGCCATTCGCTAAGGAGTTCTAGTGTCACTGGCTATGTAAATGCCTGAAACTAGGTATATTTAGAAAAGTGTTTCCCCTGAAAAGCTATTATATCCCCACCACTATGTGTGAGAAGAAAAGAGGAAGAAAAAGCGAGTTCAAATTCAAATTCAACAGAACCATCAAGTATAGTCTCTGTTCCAATACCTCAAAAGGAAGAAGTGCAAAAAAGTGAGGCGGACGGCAGTACCTCACGGACGTAACCCCAACGAGGTTTATGCAGACAGGTACTCGCCCGCTACCTCATGTTCTCATCATAGGCGACTGCCGTCCCAAATGAAGATGAAGAATGAATCAAAAGTAGTTGTGTCTATTCTAATACCTAATGTGAAGTGGAACTAAAAATCTAAACGTGTCTATGTTCCAACAACAAAAAAGTGGGTGTCGACCCTAAGAAAGAGGAGGGTGAGTCTGATCAGGACCCAAGACACTCCCAATTAAAACCGGGCAAGACCACACTAGCTAAATCAGACTTTTATTTAGTGCTGTGTGGCTGTCAACTAAAACCAACATGTTTCGTTGCCTGTATGGATTGGCGGCAACTTCTTCAGGGCTAGGGTCGACTAGCCTCTCTGCTTTAATAGCTCTGACCAGTATAGTATCTGTCAGGACCGTTGGGGTTGCTCATTTACAGCATACCTCAACCCTCAGAGTAGGAGCGTCTGTGCTACCTCGGGTACTCCTGAGCTGCTTGCCCGCAAACCGCGGATTCGTATATCTCGTCAGTCTTGCGCTCCGGGTTCTATCCAGCCTCCATCCATTTGAGGCCTGCATTCAAGCTATGAATGTAGGAGTCCCCCAAGGCTCCATCCTGAGCCCTACACTGTTTAATGTGTATGTGGCTCCTCTGGCTCTGTTGGTTGAATCCTTTGGCGCCAGAATCGTCTCTTATGCAGACGACACTCAATTGCTATTCACATGTGCCAAGGGTGAAGTCTTGGATGGGAAGACCATCAAGCTCTGCCTCTCGGCAGTTTTCAGCTGGTTCAACACCAATCACTTGAGATGCAACTCGGATAAATCAGAAATGATCTTCTTCGGCGACACACCAGATGATAACTGGCGTGATTGGTGGCCACCAAATATGCCGCCGCCCACCGACTTAGCTACCACGGTTAAGAACCTGGGGGTGAAACTGGATAGTAAGCTCCCCATGAATGCCCAGGTTCAATCGGTAGTAGGCACATGCTTCTGCTTACTTAGGATGATGCCAAATTTTTTACCACTGCTTTCTCAATCGCACAGAAGGACAGTCGTGCAGGCCTTGATACTGTCCCGCCTCGATTATGTGAATGTTCTGTCCCTGGGTCTCCCTGAATATCTCTTTAATCGTCTCCAGGTGGCTCAGAATGCTGCTGCCCGAGCGATTTTTCTTGCTGATCGACGCACCCACACGACCCTCCTCTTGAGAATACTTCATTGGCTCCCAGTGCGTAAGAGGGTACTCTTTAAAGCACTGGTATTGGCTTTTAAGGCTTCTCATAACATCGGTGCACCTTATTTAAGGGCTCGTTGCCAACAGTACGTTCCTTCACGTACGCTACGGTCCTCTTCTGCTCAACTGCTCCACACTCCCAGGTTCTACCTCTCACGACGGGGAGGCCGTACCTTTCAGGTACTGGTCTCCTCACTATGGAATAATCTTCCCATTGAACTACGCCAGGAAAATGATCTTTTGTGCTTTCGTCACAAACTAAAAACTTTGCTGTTTTTATGATCTGTGTCTGTGGTATCTGACTACTGAGTGCTTCTTGTTACGGGTCCTATGATTAGCGCCGGGACACTCTTGGGAGTAGCTGCGCGCTCAACAAATACCCAGTAACATAACATAACATAACAGAGAGAGGGAGGGAGTGGGAGGGAGTGAGAGGGAGGGGGGGGAGGGAGAGCAAGGGGGAGAGAGGGAAGGAGAGGGGGAGGTAGAGCAGGGGAGGGAGAGGGAAGGGAGAGGGAGAGGGAGAGAGAGAGAGAGAGATGTGTGTATGCCGGGTCTGGTGGCTCAGTGGACGAAGGCTTCTGCTGCAGGGACCTGTGTTCAACCTCATGGTCACAATTTTTTTGCTTTAGCCCCGCCCCTCCTCCTCTGACCCCGCCCCCACCGGTGCGGCCCTCGGCCACAAACCACACTGTAAATTTGGCCCCCGAGAGAAAGTTTGTGAGTACCCATGCTCTATAGCAAAGGATTAGGAAAGACTCCCTCTTCTCTCTACCCCTGTGTTGAAATGCGTGTCTCAAAAGTAGAATGAGTGATACCGTGACAATGTCCACCATTCTCAACAATGCATTGCTGTCAACTAAATATGAAGGGGCAGATTTACAAGTCCCTTGCGCCACTTTTGCGTCACTTTTCCCAAGAAAGTGATGCA
This sequence comes from Triturus cristatus, assembly GCF_964204655.1. NCBI lineage: Eukaryota > Metazoa > Chordata > Amphibia > Caudata > Salamandridae > Triturus > Triturus cristatus. Next base: position 226,359,744 of record NC_140584.1, read on the forward strand.
AAAGTGGCGCAAGGGGCTTGTAAATGAGCCCCGAAATTTCGACGGTCAGCAGGATTTATGTGTGCATGTTGTGCTGCTGTGTGTGTCCCTGTTTTTTGGAATGTTTTAAAGCATACAGGTACATTTCTCAAGAGTTTTCACTATATCATTTCTTTTGATCGGTATAAGTTATTCACCTTGGCAACTCCACTTTTCTTCTTTTTCTCCATAAGGGCAGGATTTTATTTTTGACGCTATAAAAGATGAGACAAATGTGTCTTGTTAAATACTGCATTCAAAAAAATACTCCACTCTCTCACAAACAAATTTCTTCAACAGTGCATATGTGTTTTTGTTCTAACTGCATCTTGAGCGCTAATTGTTTTAACCGAAAGCTGATAGATTTGATAGAATAAAAAATAAAATAAGCTATTAACACTTAGGCGATGACGTTGTTGAACCAATACACATTTGTCCTAGCCGCTATCTTTTATCATTACATCTCTTCCATTCCTTGAATAAAAATATGCTGCTCTTAGGAAAGAGGCAAGAATGGAAAAAGTAAACATGAAAATTGGGCAGTTAAGCTTTTATTTTTAAGCTTCCATTTTATCCTTTTACTAGTGCACTATATTTACCGAAAGCCAATTTGAACCGTAAAAGGTATGAAAGTAAAAGTAACATCAGTACAATTTACCATTAAGAAACTCAAACAACAAACTGTGTCCTTCAAAAGATCCTGGAGGCATTATGATAATTTACAGCGGAATATTGTACAACCGAGTACGTGATGCATACACGCTCTTGTCATGGAAAAAGGAAATTCGATATTAAGTGCAGTACATTTCTGCATTTCTACAAGTCTTATGACAGAAGAGCGACGGTGGGCCACAAGTCGCAGGGGAGTGAATGGGGTGGAAGAACGTGAGGTACACCTGAAAAATCATCGCTCAGATTCCACAATCAAAGAGCACGGAGTGTTGTTGATGGGCCCTGTTCACAAAGAAAAGTAATATATTTACACCAGTAGATATATGCATGTTAATGAATGTATGGCTTTTAGGAATTCACAGACGTTACCAGCAGTACATCTCCTCACATTTCCCCAAAGAGTGCAATTGACTAGGACCTAGGCACCAGCTGAGGCCGGCTGTGATCCACCGGAGACTGCTAAGCCTAGTAGGCCAAGCCAGTCAAAGATTTTACCTTCTAACATAGGGGCTGATTATAATGTTGTTCAGAAAGGGACCGAATGAGATTCGGTTTTGCAGAACCTGACTAGGAACCCTTGCTTCCAAACGAATCGTAAACATTTCCCAACAACCGATTACCATTCAAGCAGTCCGAATCTGTTCTGAAAGGCATTCGGGCAACCCGAGTCTTTCGCAGCTGATTCGTACAGCTCTATGGACACGGTTTACGGACGAGCAATTAAGATGACCGAATCGGACAGCCGTTCCGATTCGGTCTGCCCAACATGAAACTGCTGTCAGAATCTGTCTATGGGGGCCCATTGCGGGTCCCCCTTCACCCAGAGGCATATGATTGGGGCCTGTGGGGGTACCCAAGGGCTCCTCTTCCCACAATGCACAATGTGGCAGCACCATGGTGTGCCCGCCACAGGGTGAAAGGTTTTCCCCAACCACCCCTTTTTTCAATGGGAGCCTGTGTTTTTGTTCTTGTTCGGATCACAGGCTCCCATTGAAGTCAATGCGAGTCCGACCGAACGATGTTGGAAAGCATCGCAATTGGTCTTCTGCACTCACAGGACCCGATTCGTTCAGAAATGTGTTTGAGACCAATTTGTTCGGAACAGTTTCCAAACAACATCGTTATCAGCTCCATAGTCCTATTCATGGTAGTAGAAATGATTCAGCGGAGCAAGTTTCAAGCCTGAACTGAACAAAGTCCTCTCAAAGTTGAATAGTCGTGGGATTACATCGCATTGAAGCTGTTGGTTTTGGCTGGAATCATTTTGAACATGAACATTTACATTTCCTGCCTGCCGAAAGTCCTGTGATTGGTCTGATACATTTCTCATCTTTGGCTTTAAAAGTTTGTCTCAATGCGTCCACCTCATTTACAGACAGGTGGACTATAAGCTTTCCATCAACAGAGCTCTTTGTGGCTCAGTCGATGGAAAGTGTCCTCTGACAGCTGGATGGAAAAAAGGATAAATGAAGCAAGGGCATGACACTATCCACCCTATTTAGGGTGGATAGTGTATTGTGATTTTTTTGGGTGTTGCGGAACAGAAAATATAATGACACTTAACATCCTCAGAGAAAAGTCCCATGGAGTGGGGGTCATTAGTTTTCTTTCTCTTTATCCAAAGCAAACTCTTACTTTGTCAGATTGTTTCAGAAAAACAAAATAATTTAAAAGTACGCCGAACAGCTGTCATAATTGAGAGTGGCCATCTATCAAATTTGTTGTTCCTTGAAAGGAATCCACTTGACTGTGGCTCCTTTCATGGCACTGAGATGATCACTTTGCCGGTGGTCATCTCTAAATTTGGCAGATGGTAGTCTGTCAGGGTGGTGAAGGTTATGTTCTCTGCCACTCTGATGGATGCGGTACTATTTGCCAAAGCATAAATCATGCCCTTAGTCTCTTTTGTGAAGCAGATCCTCCAGTGGTACATTACTCTCATGAATTCACAGAAGCATTATTTCGAGCTGTAAAAAAAATACTACAGGGGGGAAGCTGACTTCCTTGCCCACTGACATTGCACATTGTACAGATAGCCTTGTGTAGTTAGACTTGGTCCTCCAGAGAATGAAAGTTTGCCACTAGTCAACTGGAGACTCCAGAAAAATGGCCCCTTGCTGCTCGTGGAATCCCTGTAAGAGGTCAGACAATTGACCATTGGAATTCACTTCTTATTCCTGGATAAGTTGGGAGCATAACTAGAGCTTCTGGCCCTCACAAATTAGTAATAAGATTCTTAGGAAAATCTTTCTGGTCTTTTGCAGCACATTGTGTTTGCCTTACTGCAAACTATCTTGCATAACTCTCAGAATAAAGCAATATGGCAGAATCTTTGTCACCTTGTGGGCAGCTTGTGTTCCTCCCAGGGGTTTGTGTAGGGTAATGAACAGCCCTCCTCCTACCTTTTCCACACCAAGCTAGTTGTGGAACCAGCTTCCCTCTCCCTGTGAGTGGAATCAGACTTACTAGAGTCTACAGTGGGATGAAAAACTGCTTCTTTCTGAACTCCCGAACCTGCTTATGAATGACTTACTTAATATTTATTATTTAAAAGTAGGTTTCTCTCTTGGTAAAAAGGGGTTTTCCAATAGGCCTGCATGTGGAAAAGCTGCAGCAGACTGAACATACATGTAGGACTAAAGCCATGTTAGAGTTGTCAACCTAGTGGATGTCACAATAGTGACACGGTCCACAGGTGAAATTTCACTTTCATGCTATGGGTGTGTTTCCTGCACCATATACTATGGCCTGATTAAAAGGTTTACATATCACAATTGGCGATTTGCCCATTTTTACTTTGTTTTTGGGGCCACCACCCAGACACTGAAGAGCGGACACCAGTGTCCCAGTGGCAGAGTTTAAAAGCCAGCAGCACCAGTCCATAAATGGGGGTGATCATTGAAGATATATCCAACTCTTTTCTTTGTCATTATTTACTCCATATTTATGCATCATAAGCCTGATCACTCATATTTGTTCAAATCTATAGATTGAATATGTGTGTCACTGCTGTGTACCTTTTCAATAACAGTCCATTTCAGGTCCATATCAGTGTGATGTTCCTCTTTATAGTTTGATAGGTATTTAATTGTTAACCTACCTTTTGTAATAATGCAGCGATGTTGTGAAGCATTTTTTGGCTTAAATTGATATCAGGCCTAGGCCCGGGCGAAATTTAAACTATGCCAGAGTATTTTTGTTAAATCTGCATCAAAGATTACTGCTGCTTGTGCAATTCTTGTAATTTGGGGGTAAAAATTCAACTGCAAGAAAATGTTTAGCGAGGGCGATTGACCGCTTGTGATCGCTATTTGTGTTCTACTGCATTTAGCTCTATTTCTTCATTTTGGACACAAGAGTGCATTTTGTGCTAAATCAATTGTGCTAAATGCTGGGAGAAAGCTGGGGGAAAATTCTACTCCAAGAGCACATTTAGTGCTATTAATTAGGGGATAAAGCATTCTTCTGCCCATATTGTGCACAAGAGGGCATTTTGTGCTCAGAAAATAGAGCTAAAGGCTGAAAATCGTACCCAAAGAGCACATTTGGCAAGCAGCTGCTCGCTCTCGCTATTTGTGTTCTGTTGCATTTAGAGCTATTTCTTAGTAAAGAAGAAATTCTAGCGCCCATTTTGGACCCAAGGAGGAATATTTGTGCTTGGAAATAGCGCTAAATGCAGAATTTATCTTTTTGCATAAATATGTGTAATCTCGCTGAATTTTCAGGTAATTCTGCATGATCACGCTACACAAAATTTAATGAGTTACTCTCATCCCTATGATACCCACATATTGCAAATTACATGGGCATGTAATCATGTAAAATCACTTTTTTGTTGTACCTTTGGCAATAGAGGGGAGAGGGGCTGGCCTAACGGCTAGGGAGGTCGACCTCGAATCTGGGGAACCGAGTTTGAGTCGCGGCAATGATGCTGAACATCCTCTGATTCTGGGCAAATCACTTACTGGCACATGCATCAAGGAAGGCTTTTGCGATTCCTTAATTGTGATTAAAGAGGTGTCATCCAATTGTTTCCTTCAAATGATTGAGGACCATATGAAAAGAATGTGTTCTCTTTAATCCAGGTGCATTTATTTCTTTACAACTTTTCCCTTTTTCATCTACACAGAATTAGAGACAAAAAGAATTTATGATTTGATTCAACATAGAAATTGGGTGGGGACAGATCTGATGAGTATCCTGGAACAGGATAGGGACAGAAACTAGGGGACAGAAACATGTTGACTCTCAACTAAGGGTTTGTAATATGGAAACACCTATGTACACTACAGTAGGAGGTGTGCTGTAGCCATGCTTTTGGCTGCCTTAAAGGTTCTTCTCTCTCTACTATGCTCCTACAGCATGATGGTTGAGGGTTTGGCCTGAAATTCTCTTTGTAAGCCAAATCCACCTTCCCTTACCCTGATTTGTGTGGACACTCTAAGTGGCCAAGGACATGCCCAGACTTGCTGGGTCCGTTGATCACCAGGCCATAGGATCTAACTGATACCTTACTGATGAAGCCTAACAAGACCTAAACCAGACTGGAGTTGCTTACATTTTCCTCTGGCGGGGTCCTCACTGAGGAGTTAAGGATGGACTGTTTGCATGAGGAGCCGGGTCAGTACTGATTTGCATAAGGTGTGACTTTGTCTAGAGTGGTAGAGTGGCTGGAAAATGATAGGTTGGAATGCTACCTGAGTGATTGCCAGTGGTTAGGCTATTTGCAAGCATTCCACCCATAACTTTCTGTGTGATTAATTTACAGATACATGACACAAATCACACAATTGGAATACATTCCCCTCTGCATTGGAGCTTCAGGTGTATCACTGTGTCCCTTTCTGCAGTCCTAGGTGCCTCCTTATGGCTAGGGAACATCACCTGCATGAAATGATGTGCAAGTTAATGGTGAGCAGGGTGTCCACAGACCTCTATGTATTCTTCCATCTCCTCAGTGAGTCTGCCGACCACTCTGGACCTTGGCCTAGCTGCTGAGCCCTCATCATGTTTACTCAAGTCCATGGAGTGTGCTTGTGACAACTGGAGAGGTGTTGTGCAGTGACTCTACACCCCTCCTTTAACTGGCTTCTTAAACTTGGTTTAGCACATTTCTTCACTGTCTGACTTACATGGTGAAAGACCAGATGGGCCTCCTTCCCAATCAAAACAATCTGGATAAATTTGTCAACTATAATCCTCCAGTAGCTCAAAATGCAGTTGCTCAGACCTCTGATACTTCTTGTGAGACTTATTTTTTGCAGAGGTTATACTGCAATCATTTTCCAACACTGGGTCATAGTAGGCTGGCACGGTCTAAGGAGAGGCCACCCTATTGCAGAAGATCTACATAACACAGCTGACAGAGTCACAGAGAGAATCAGACACATATAAACTTTGAAAAATAAAGTGGAATAATTCAAGACATCATTTACATGGCTACTGGGGACACCCTCTGTCACTGAAACAACATGTGGAAGATACTAAGGAGTTGTGAAAATCTGCCTCTAGTGTGGTTCCTTGAGGGAGCTGATGGCCACCACCCGTAATTACTCCTGAAGTCCTGACTTTGGCTCTTGAGTGCTCATGGCGAAACTGATATTGTTGATTTAGTTTTACACAGGCACATAGGTCCCTGACACAGATTCCACCTTCCAGTGCCCCACCGCAGCTGACGTCTTAATATAAATGAAAAAGAAAAGGTCCTGAAGGCTGTCTACATCAAAAGATAAGTACTATTGAAGTCCTCATATGTTTTGTTGTTTCCAGACTACACAAAACTGGTGCAAACACAAAACATCTTTGCATGAGAAAAACAAGGACAAAGGACAGTGATTATATGCAGCTCAACCCTTTATGCCTGAAAGCCATGTTTCTCTATATTTCCCATTTTTTTAAATACAACAGAAGCTGCAAGGGAATGGGCACATAGTGATAGGACCTGCTTCTAAATGGAGGCAGGAGAGAAGATAGGGGAATAGGACTTGTCACCCATGAGACCCTGTTATCAGGAACAACATTCAAATGGTTCCTGGGTTGGACTGCACAAGAGATCGCTCAGACATAAAGTCTACTCAAAGTGCAGTGGCTTAAGGTCATCTAGGGCACTTACCATGAGAAATTGTGTGTGTGTCCATGAGTAAAAGCTTCACTTACTGTAATCAGCTCTATAATCTCTAGTTTTCTTCCTTTTGGGCTGAGTGAGACTAAGGACGGCCACACTAAAAGCCTATTCTACCTTGTGTATTGTCTAGGAGTCAGCATTCACTTGGACTCTGGAAACTTTAAACAGCCTCAGTCATATATTAATTTTTGCTGATGCCCCCTACTTGTCTTTGAGTTTGAGTCCATATTCTTGTATTATTGTGTTCTAATCTGTTATCATGTCCCACGATGAGCCGTTCTCATTATGTGGGTAAATGCAACAGATGCTTCTTTAATGGGAAGGTAGAGTGGGCATTGAGTTTGCTTTAATTCCTTATTGTGGCTTACAGTCTTTTGGTATGGGCATTTTGTCAGTAAAGGTCTACTGATATACTTTTTGCTCAGCAGGACCTTTAACACCTTTCTATTAAATGTCAGGTGGAAATGTCAGGTTGGAACCACCCTCTTACATATCCTTCAATGGAATGTTAACATACTGAATGTTAAGATTAAAAGGGGACATGTCCAGAACGCAGCTAAATGGTATTCCATTAACATTCTTTTTCTCTGGGAAACACAGTGTGATTTTTGGGACAACTAATGTTTTGCTATTGTCCTTCATGGCGGTTGCATGTTGGAGTCATGAGCAGTAGCTTTTGTGGGATAATCACAGCTGATATGGGTTGGTATCTTTGTTATGTATGAATGTGTACATCCCACCCCTATCTGAGCATCATTACTGGCCATAATTTGGATTGTTCTCCTACAGGGCCTGCCAACCTTACTTGCTTGCCTTTAATGGACAGGGCCTTGAGCATGCATAGCCCTAGGCATACAATACATATTAGATCTACCCCACCGTACAATTTTACTTCATCCATGGTGCTATCATCATCCACCCCTCACCTCATGAGCCACTACCATTTTCTCAGATTTAGATATAAGATATACAGAGCTGGGCTGTAGACTGCCCGAGTGGGCTCCAGGGCCTTGGCGACAGAGGCCAGAGAGATAGCAGAGGGCCCGGGTGCAGTAGGGTGGCCCCTCAGTGGTAATAGTGGAAGAGAAGCAGTGGTGGGAGGCCAAGACGGTGCAGAGGGGCATCAGCCAGATTCCTCAGCTGGGGCCCTCTGGTAATCGCAGCACGTGCTCGGGGAATGCTCCGGGAGCCGGGGGCCTAGCAATAAACAGCTCGACCTGGGTATCAGCGCCGCCAGGCTTTGCAACACGCCGACAGTGGACCGAGCCAGGGGGCATGCAAGCCCACAACGCAACTAGTCTCTTGGCGGTGCAGGGCCTGGCAGTAGGGAGCAAGGGCAGGCGCTTACGCTGATGGCGTGGTGAGCCTCTAGCTCCTGACAATAAATAAGTACGTGCACATCCATATCTGGGTGTATTGTCCTCAACAGCCTCGGAGCTCAAGATCTCTTATAGCGGGCCTCGGCCAGGGATCCGCCTGGCACCCGCGCTATCTGGTGGCGTGCTGATTGGCTGTGTGGTGCACTGGGGTGGCCCTGCGGCAGTAGAACAGTGATGCGGCAAAGAGAGGAGGCCATCTGCGGTGCAAGAAGGCATTGGCCAGACTCATCGGCTGGCATCCCCACGCAGTTGTGGCAAGCTTCTTGAGGTTTGCTCAGGTGGTCGGGGGTCCTCTAGTTCAACCGTGTGACTCGAGCGGCGGGGCTACCAGCTCTTGTGGTGCACTACTGAGTGTCAGCGCCAGCGGGCACGCCAGACTGGTGTATGACCAGAGCTGAGGCAGTGCGGGCCTGGTGGCCAGGAATGGAGAGAGGCAGTCAAGTAAAGGGAGCAATGGCACATGAGGGGCATCGACGAGGGGGACCAACTGGCACTCATACTGCCTAGGGGTGTGGTTGTCACCCCATCACAGGTCACGCTTAACTGCACCATTGCGAGCGCTGCCCCTCAGTCATGCAGAAGAAAGGATTCTCATGGTGGCTGTCCACAGTGACTCACAGGATATACGCTCATCCGCTGTGGCCCCTCTGAAGCAGTGGGAAAGGGTGGAGGGCCCTCACTCAGGGCATCTCCAGGAGAGGAGCAGCGAATCTCAGGAGACTGGGGCCGACATGGTAGCGCTCCCCCCACCGGCATACACAGAGCTAGAAGCAGGCTTTCATCGAGACCGGGGAATGCCCTCAGCCGAGAACTCGCCTTGCCCGCTGTCGCTATGGCGGTGCAACGAACCAAGAAGGACCGAATATTGAAAGATATGCTCACTAAACTCACGCCAACGGGCTCTGAGACAGAGGGGATGGAGTGACTGATAACCCATGCATTTCTATAGACATTATTTAATACTTTGTGAGACGATTTTCAAACCCTAAAAAGCGAAGTGCCGGGGGAAGTGAGAGAGATCCGCCAGGAGGTAGATACCTAAGGAGACCGAGTGGCAGCGATCGAAGACCAAGAGAAAACAAGCGAGGAGGAGGAGACACAACACCAGCAAGAGGTGATCCGCTTGAGGGAGCAGCAAATTGACCTCCAGGCCCACACGGAGGATCTTGAAAAACGCTCTCGGCGGAAACACATACGGGTGGGGGAGTCCCTTTCGGACGCAGAGTGCTCAGACATGGTCCACTGCCTGCAAGCCCTGTTCCGAGAGATACTTGGAGCGCCAGCTGACCTGGAGACCCGAATTGATAGGGCCCATAGAGGCGGTCTGCGTCGGAGGGCCCTGGCACCACCACCAGATATCCTTGCTTTCTTGCCAGATTATCCCCTGAAGGAGCGCATTCTACGGGAGGCCAGGGCGAAGCAACCGCTCCATTACCATGGCCACAACATTGCGTGTATCAGGATTTGGCAGCCATCACCCTTCAGAAAAGACGAGACTTTCGAGAAGTGACCTCCCTCCTGCGCGATAAGGGTGTGACATATTCCTGGGGGTACCCATTTTGCATATTATTTAAATGGGAAGACCGGCTCCACCAGATTTGATCACTGAAAGAGGCCCGCAAGCTGATGGGCTTGCCACCGCCCAGCCCCAATGATCAACTCACCACTAGTCAACGTCCACCGTGGGAGAGATGGCAGAGAGTTGGCGGGCGACATTCCTCAGGAGCTTCCCAGGGGCCAGACCCCGAAGCCATGGCACAAGAAAGAAAGGCAACATTGGAGTCTGTGCTCAGGGATACAGCGTCTAATGATAGTTCTTGAGTGAAGCGGGAAGTGATAACATATGCAGTGTAGTTGGGGGGTGACGGGAGATTCTATCCTTCTTGGCCACAGGATGTCCCTGTTCACCAGAGGTGTGCGACTAAGCCCAGCGGACTCTGGACATTGAGGGGAGTAATGGGGAAATTTGGTTGGGGCTATGGAGGGGAGGAGGGGATCTTGTGTGCTAATGGGGAGTCCACGCAGGCGTAGGCGGCATAGGCGGCTAGCTGGGGGGAGGGGAAGCACAGGTTTACAGAAAGGGCAGGCCGGCGGGCGGATACAGCGGAAAGCGACCCCTTTTCTTCTGTGACACAGTCAGAAGTACGCATTCTAACACTTAATGTACATGGCCTGAATAGCCCTATGTCCTATCTTGAGGGCGGATGTATGTCTTTTGCAGGAGACCAATGACTGGTTCAGGCTGCGGTCCCGACCATTTCCACAACAGTTTTTCTCCCCCACCCTGGACAAGAAGGCAGGGGTGGCCATACTGGTGGCTAAACGCTTTGCAGGGAAAGTGGGTGATAAAGTAGAAGACATCAGAGGCCGGTTTTTAGCATACAAGCTGTGGGTGGGCTGTTCACCCGTGGTAGTGGGATCTCTTTATGTACCCAACACTGGTCAGGAGAAGTTCCTACGAGTGGCCTTGTCCGAGGTCTGGGGGCTCAGGAGTGGTGGGGACTCGTAGAAGGGGACCTGAATTTAGTCATGGATGAGTCATTGGATAGGTCTGGTCACAGGTATGCTCAGACAGGAGCAATTTCTGCGGAGGTCCGGCAGTGGCTCCAGGATCAGGGGCTCATAGATTTATGGAGGGTAGCTCATCCCCACACCTCACAATTTTCCTACTACTCCCAGGCACATCACATGTATGCCCGTTTAGATCACTTGCTGGGTACAGTGGAGGTGCACACCTTGGTAAAAGATGTTATCATAACGCTGGCAGCCTTATCCGACCACGACGCAGTTCAAGTGACCCTGGGGATGCCACAGCCACGTAGGCCTGGGGGGGTGGAGGTTGAGAGTGCATTTTTCACAGACCAGCCATGCAGGAACAGATCCTCAAATGCATCACAGACTATCTTGCCACAAATGATTCCCCGAGGGTCTCTAGGTCTACCTTAACGGGGGCTCTTAAAGCAGTTTTACGGGGAGAGCTGATTGCGATTTCTTCTGCCGAAAATAGGGAGTGTAAGGCGAAATGTGAACAGCTCACGGCCCAAGATCTGGAATTGGAGAGGGTCCACAGTAGGACTGGGGCACCAAGGGTCTGGCATCAACTGAAAGCAGCATGAGCCCAGTTGGCGGGTCTCGACCTCGATAGGGCCAAATATGTGGTGCTCAGGCTTAAGTACTCCTACTACATAGGAGGCGATAAGACAGGGCGCATGCTTGCGAACAAATTGCGAGCCCGCACCTTACACTCTAAGGTACACACGCTCAGGATGACCCAGGGGACCACAGTCGACAAAGATGACGAGATAGCTCAGGTCTTTCAATCCTTTTATGCTGAGCTCTATCGCCGGGAGATCCCTTCGCCCATCCAAGTCGACGCCTATCTTGAGGGTTCCCACATAACTGTCCTGGCTCCAACCCACGCAGATGGGTTAGATGTGCCCATCCATGTGGAGGAGGTCATAGGTGCGATCTCGCGTCTTAAGCTTCAGAAGTCACCGGGACCGGACGGTTTTTCGGCCGGGTTTTATAAAACATTCTGCATGGTGCTGGCCCCGGTGTTGACAAAACTTTTTAACTATTTCACGGGCCCAGGGACGATTCCCTTGGACATGCTGGCGGCTTCCATAGGCATACTGCCGAAACCCGGGAAAGATAAGTCCCTGTGTGGATCCTACCGACCGGTGTCACTGCTTAATGTGAACCTGAAGTTGTTCATGGGCATCCTAGCAGTAAGGCTGGGTCCCTTATGCCGGGTATCATCGAACCCGACCAGTGCGGTTTTATTCAAAACCGGCAAAGTAGTTGCAATACCAAATGCCTATTTCACCTTATCAATAAGGCTCACCCCACGGATATGGATGCCCCTCTGTTATCGGTGGATGCCGAGAAGGCATTCGACCGCGTGGACTGCGAGTATGAGTATATGGAGTTACATCCCGACCATTTGAGATACAATGGGGAACTCGGCAGGGGTGTCCGATGTCACCCCCTCTTTTTGCCCTCTACGTTGAGCTGCTCGCTCAGAAGATCAGGGAGAACCCTGACATATTGGGCATTCCGTTTGGAGGTGAGAGGCTTACAATAAGTCTTTATGCGGATGACATTTTCACCTCCATTGAAACTCCAGCATGGTCGGTCCCGGCGTTTTTACGGGAGCTGGAGGCTTTCGGCCGGGTCTTGGGGTTCCGGGTTAACATTGAGAAGTCGGTGATCCTATGGCTGAACCGAAGCGGTCATTCACTCGCCTCAAACAGGAACACATACGCGGGTATACAGGTGAAGGCATCGGTCCCCTATTAGGGCATCGAATTGGCCCTGTCGGTGTCCCAAATGGTAGCGCTAAATTATACCAGATTAGCCTCTTAAATTGCTCAAGGTTTACACCAGTGGAAGCATTACCAGCTATCCCTTCTGGGATGAGTGGCAGCAATTAAGATGTCCATCCTACCTAAAGCATTATACCTCTTCCAGACAATCCTGATTTGGCCTCCGCCTGGTACTCTCCAGAAACTGCAACAACTAATGCAGCACTTTGTATGGGCAGGAGTTCGGCCTCGGCTATGGAAAGAACTGGGTTACTTATGGCCGGATGAGGGGGAGTTGGGGATACCAAATATCCTAGAGTATTTTAGAGCAACACAGTTTCTATATCTAGTGGAGTGGAGCAGATCTGAATCCGAAAAGAGATAGCTGTTCCAAGACAGGGCGCTGGCCAAGCTGTCGCTTTGGAAGGTCCCATTCTTTAAGCGTGAGGACAGACGTCCCAGTCTTAGAGGGTCTCCTGTCACGCACTAATTTCTAAGGGTTTGGGATGGGGTCGTTCTTAAAAAAGGGTTGTCCTCTTTCCCTTCGCCAATGACTCCCATCCACGACAATAAGGACTTTTCCCCGGGGGCAGATGAAAGGGCGTTTCCGAGGTGGAGGGAGGCAGAATGCAAGGCAGCATGGCACTTTCTCGATTTGGAGGGGATTCTTTCCTTCCATGACATGCGCACAGAATATGGTCTTCCAGAGACTGAACGGTTCCACTCTCTGCAAATAAGGCATTGGCTACGAAATTTGAGAAATGACTTTACACGAAGACCACGGATAAGAAAATGATCTCTGAGTTATATGAGGCGCTACGCCCTCACGTCCCATGAGGACCCACGGCTGGACAGAGGAGATGGACAAGAGAGTTGGGGAGGGATATTAATGGCAAAGGAATGGATATCTACTATCGCGCTACCCACACTGCACGTAATACCGCTAGTAGAGAGATGGCAGTTAAGGTTGCTATGTACTGGTACTTGACGCCGGTCCGTCTACATAGAGGGAACCCTGATCGTAGCCCAACTTGTTGGCGTGGGTGCAGAGCGGCAGGCACACTAGTTCACTTATTGTCGGAATGCGCAGAATTGGCAATCTATTGGTCGGCCATCCTAGATGATGTGGATTGCCAATTCGATACGCAGATCCCGAGATTTCCGGCCTAAGTGGTCTTGGGCCTGCCTAACCCGCTGACATATCCACTACGGTCCTGAAAAGGGAAACAAATGGGGCTAGCATTGGGGCGGCTCTCCAAAACATCTTTTCGCATTGGGGAACATGGGTGAAACCGACATATTTAGGGTGGCTACACAGACTATGGTACATTCTCGGGATGGAACGCATAGAGGCCTCTCTCACCAACTCTATGACGAGCTTTAATGAAATCTGGCAACCGCTGCTCTCACTCTTGTCCACTGAGATGAACGAAATCACATGCCCCAGATACCTGCATCTTCAGCGCCTCACGGGCTCTGCATTCCCAGTCTAACACAGCCGCAGTACAGTTATGCTTGCGTCGCTTTTAGTAGAAAGTTCAGTCATCCCAAGCACACAAGTTCGAGGGAGGAAAGGGGGTGGGGGGATCTGTTTTTTCATTATTCTGTTTACTGGCAGTGCCACCTACGACTTGGAGCAAGATTCCAGACAGCATAGAGACATTTCAGACATTTTAGTGAGCCCACGTGGAGCCCTGCTGGGGGTTCCCGGTTATGGCATGTCAAGCAAGACCATGGATTGTAAAAGGCTCTGACTAGCGCACAGCAGGGAGCAATTTTCTGGAATTGTATGTTACTATATTGCAGATTGCCAATAAAAACAAAGTTAAACCTAAAAAGGATAGGTAATGGCTCACCATTAATGGCAAGGTATGGAGTCTCTGAAGGATACAGGAGCAAATATCACTATGGTACGGAGTCAGATGGTTTTTCCACAGCAGGACATTCCAAATGCATTGCACATGGTCGTGGTGGCTGACAACAGAGAGGGTCACTATCCTGTAGCGCTGGTTGCCTTTGAGTGGGGGGTTTCAGGTCCTCAGAAAGTTGCTATGAGCCCTGAAAAGTATGTGGACTGTTTGTTGGGTAACGACCTTGAGCACACCACCTTGTAGGAGGTGGAGCTGAAGGCTCATGTAGAGATTTGGGATTACCTGATTGGATCTGTACTACAACAAGGTCCATGGCTGACCAGGAAGCAAGGCAAAAAGGGATGGACTATGGAAAAATGATCCAGCTGGATGCTTAAAAGTGAAATGCGGGGGTGTGGTAAACCTACCCCTGAATGTACACTTAGTGAGCTGGATGGGGCACCTGCAGTGGTTACCCCAGAATCTACAGAGGAGGACATAGCTCCCCTTGGTGATGGTCCTGTCATTGCTAGATGGCAAGTAGAAGGAGACCCACCAAGGAGGACACTCCGATAGAATGTCCAACGCTTGAGGGACTGAGGCAACAGGCTGAAGTCCAAGCAGCAGGTGATGCCTCTGGTAGGCACTATACTTACTGGGAGGACAGCCTCCTTTATATTGAGCCTAAGATTCTTGTGCATGGTTCATCAAGGTCCCAGTGCTACAGGGCCTTCCTTCTGGAGCTGGCAAACAAAATTCCCCTGGCAGGACACCAGGCTTCTTCTGCACTGTTATTGGCTCAGGATCAAGACTTCATCAGATACATTCTGTAGGACGTGTGTGACCTTCCAGGCCAGTGGGAAGACAGGGCAGAAGAACAAAACCTCCCTTAACCCACTCCCAGCTGCTGGCATACCCTTTGAGAGGGTGGGCATTGGGATTGTAGGGCCTTATTGAGCACTAGACTGCTTCAGGCAACAGATTAATCCTGGTTCTGGTGGATCATGCCACTAGGTACCCAGAGGCAGTCCCACTGGGGACCAACACTGCACTTGGAGTGGCAAAGACCGTGATGCATGTATGCAGTCAATGTGAAAGGAGTGTGGAATAACTTACAATTTCTCCATCTCTTATCATCCACAAACCAATGGGATTGTTGGGAGGTTCAACAAAACCCATAATGGCATGATTAGGGGTCTGCCTGAGGCTTTAAGGAAAACGTGGCATAACCTCTTGCCTTGCCTGTTGTTGGCCTACAGGGTGGTACCGCAGAAAGGAGTGGACTTTAACCTATTTGAACTTCTGTTTGGGCACCCTGTTAGAGAACATCTGAGTTTGGTCAAGGAAGGACTCGGAGCACTCTCTCAGGAAATGTCCCCAGGATGTAGTGAGCTACATGCTGGCCTTCATGAGCCAAAATGCTGAATTGTGAAAGTTATCTTCCAACAACCTAGAAGCCGCCAAGCTGTCATGAAGGAGTGGTATGAGAAAGATTCTACCACTCTGGGTTTGCAGCCTGGTCAGAAAGCTGAGTTGATGGAGCCAGCGGACCACAGATCTCTCCAAGATTGCTGGACTGGCCAATATAATGTGATTGAGAAAAACGATGAGACCACCTACCATGTGGATCTCAAGACCTCTAGGCAATCCCACAGGGTGCTGTATGTCAATCGCCTCAAGCCCCACTCAGAGAGGTATTAGGTCACCATGCTGTTGGTGACAGATGGCGAGAAGGAGGAAGAGGGAGAGCCTCCCCATGACCTTTTAGTTTGTAAGGAAAAATATGGGTCTGTGGAGGGAGTAATCCTTACCCCAACACTAACTGCTAAACAGCAGAGAGACTGCCACCAAGTGTTTGGGCAGTACTGTTCTCTATTCTCCATTATCCTTGGGACTACCCATTTACGCTACCATTTGTTTGCATGGCATCACATATTTAATCACCGTCAGCAACATTAGTTTAGACATGGCCCGAAGTAAGTGTTAATGTCGCTAACTTTTGCATAAAGTTTGCCTTTAGGACTCACTAAATGTGGACATAGTTGTCATGTGAAGTTAACATGCCAATAAGGTCTATACAATTCCTAGTCTCTCATAGCTGATGCGGACAGGTGTATATGACATCTAGAGCAATTGTCCCATCCCAAATATAAGAGGGAGTAAGTAAATCCCAAAGTAAGTGACATGATGTATCAGTAACGAGATTCATATGAATTCCGAATGCAAAGAGAAAATTACCAATTTGAAATTATAACAGCATAACAAATGTGTTAAATAGCAAGTAAGGATAAGTCTATAAAGCAATACTAATCTTTTTTCAATGTACTGGTAGACACACTGCCAGGGGTATCATGAACTTTACATGAATTTGGACCCCTTCATTATCTTCTAAAAAATTAAATAAAAGGACTACAGACTATGATTATTATATTTTGTATGAACAATATGGTAAAACTATGTAAATAAAAAAAAAGATTTAGCAAAGAGTACTGCTTATGGTTCCAAAGATGAGTAAGAATGAAAAGGCTATTTTTTGTAAAGTTTCTATTTAGCATGTCTCATACATAAATTGTACCTCAATAGCAACAGGTAGTGTTATTTATTTGGTGAGCAGGAACAATTCATCCCTATAGAGAACCTTTTTCAAAAACGCCATGCCTGAAGGCTGGCATTGTCTTTTGCCACTTTAATTTCTGTGGAAAATACAATACTCCAATCATTCATAAGGGAAGCAAAATATAGAAGGCTCCTGTGAAAAGTCAATAGCTCCCTCTATTGGCAGAGCTGGGGGCATCCCCGAGTGATCAATGGTATTGATCAAACACTTGGGCCATCACTGTGCCCCCCAACTGCAAAAGACCAGCATCAGTTGTGAGAAAGACTGGGGCAACTGAGGACAAAGAAATGTCACCATATCAAATGCTGCATGACCAATCACTAAGCCATGCCGTTACTAAATGCCAGGAAGTACAGGGAAAATGCAATTATAGCTTCACAATCTATGCTACCAATGAGATATTAGATGATACAAAAGGGGCCGCAAGTAGACTTGAACTCAAGGAATCTCTTCCGTGGCTGATTCCATGTGACAGATCAATGGAGAGTCTAGGACAAAGGACAAGAGTTGATGCAGAGGACTCACACAGCTGAGCAGTATAAACACCCAATCTAATCTAAAGAAATCCATGGCATTCTAGGGATACAAGGACCAGCCAACGATCCCTCTCTGAATTGGAGAGAGTAGAAGCAGATGTCAGCCAAATGTCCAAAAACATAACACTCTCAAAGATAGAGAAATATACACCCACGGATCCCAATCCCCTGATAAAAATCTTTACCAGAGTGAAAGGCAGCACAGAAACTGGTACTGAGTAGCTCCCACCACAAACCTTTGGAAATGGCTCTGGGTTGAAGAAATTAAATATGCCAGTAAATGTCCCTGAGCTGTAAAACCACCAGGAAACCCCCTTGTTTGATTAGCAAAATATTACACAGAGAAAGAAGAAGGCTCTCCAATAGCACTTACACTCCCAGAGTGATGATGATCATGGGTAGAAGACAGGCTTACCACATTGCGGGGAAAAGGAACACACCATACCAATGGTTGTAGTAAAAAAAAAAAACTAAGGGGCATATCATCAAGTACCGGCGATAATTATCTCTAAGCTCACTTAGCGCTAGGATAATTATCGCCAGGTAACGTGGAATTTTATCGCTGAGATAGCGTGCTATTAGCAACGCTTAGCTCAAAAGCGATAAAATTCCAAGCGCTAACTGCCAAATGTGAGATTATCGCTGGAAATCCAGCGATAATCTCACAAAGTTTGGCGATAGCTTGATGATAGGGCATGGCATACATGGCGTAAGGAAAGTAGCGATAACAGAGGTTATCGCTACTTTGCTTGTTACTCTGCAGGTTAGCGTGCCCATTGCTAATTGGAGAAATGTCGCTTAGCGACATTTCTCCCGTTATGTCAGGGCATGAATGCCCACTTTGCATCTCATTAGAGATGCAAAGCTGGCCGTTCAGAATACAGGCGCTAATGCACGGTTTCCTGTGATAGTGTGACCTTGCTGATTAGGCGATAAAATTATCTCCGCTTTTCGTCCGAAAACGGACGCAAAAGCGGCGATAATTGTTTATCGACTCGTTGATGATATGCCCCCAAGCTTTATGATCCTTGGACATTTTCTACACTGTTTTCCCTAGTTCATCATCAACACTTGTTGCTTTAGATATGAAAGCTGGAGCAGTTGTTTATTCTGTGCAGCTTTTATCTTCCCAGGACAAGGTCAGATCTGATTCCTGGATACCTCTGATGATCTGAATTCCTTCGAAGATTATCATGATATTTTATTTCAGATAAAAAAAACATACTCTTAAAACATACCATTCAGCACTGTATATTAGTGAAAACAACAACAATATAAATCATAAACATACATCAGCAATAAATAAAGTTTGGGTAGTGTTTAGGCCATGCAAATAAAAACAGTTACTTTTGAGTCAATACTACATATTAAAATATGGCAGGTAAAAGAAAACCACATATGGCTAAATAAAAAAAGGAAAACAAATATCCTATAGAATGGATGGATCACAATAACCATGGATATGTCTGCCTTCATAGGAAATCAGAAATGCTAACCTCATATGCAAAACGTGGTGATTCTTCACTGTTCTGATGTTAGTACAGTAACAAAGCAGTTTTAATTTTCACTACTTTGATCTCAGATCTCACCTCTGAATCAATTATCACTCAGAAATTCACACAGTTATATCCCTCATGCTTGCCAGTCAATACAAAACTATTCCAAGACTAGTGCCTAATGTTACATCCTGCAAAGTTTCCTTACAAGGGCTTCTTCTCTACAACCCCTTGTCCTGAACTCATATACAAATGCTGTCCTCTTCAATAACTATAACAGAGGGACTTTTACTCTGGCCATGATTTTAACTTCTCTTCCTTTGCTTCCTTCCTTCCTATCGCAATAACAAGTGCCCTGTTGGCATTTCTGTCACTGCTAAAAAAAAATTGTAATAATTCTGCTGACTGGATGCACTTAGGACAAAACCTATGTTATTCGATAAATATAACGGCTGCTCTTTTGACCAACAAAAGATCGAAGCTTTTCATTTTATTAGTGACCCCTACTGCTGGATGGCGTCTCTCACAAGTGCCTCAATTGAAGTAGGTTTTGTAATGTGTGGTATACAAATAAATGTATATTAAATCCTGGAATGGATTGGAGGTGTTGCTGAAGGTGGTGGGAATGGGTGTCTCTTTCTCTCTCTCTCTCTCTCTCTCTCTGTCACTCACTCTCGCTCTCTCAATGTATATATTATAAGAGGAGGCAGCGGGCACTTTGTTGCTACCCCAATGGAGCACTATCTCACTCTTATCGAATAGGAAGGCCATTGAGGTGAGACGGCACAAAGATCGATGTATGTCCTTGATGTACCCTAAAAGGGCCATGAAGGGATCAAGTGTAAGATCTGCATCTGTCATGGGTTTGGCTTGGGTGAAAACGGAAGCCAAGAACGCAGATACCACTGGGCACATCCATGTTAGGAGTGCAGAATCTGCTTCTCGAGCACATAACTTAAGACAGCATTTGGGTCTGGTGGGGTCAAATACAGCTGTATCTGAGAGGAGAGAAAGATGCTGTGTAAGAATTGTAAGTGCAACAGTTTATGCCTATGATTATTGAAATATGTTGAATCTGGGTACAACAGTATAATCACATCAGGTCGGTGAGGGGGTTCCCAATTCCTCCACCCTTGTCTCCCGAACACACATACTAGTGCCAGGTTTCATGATGATACACAAATGGTACAGTCTAGAGGTCATGTGTCAGACACCACAAGTGTCAACATTGAGAAATCCTCTGGGGGTAGTGGGTAAGAAGGGTATTGCAGAGTATTATGCAGTCACTGAAAGATAAAATGATCCATGTACGAGGCGTCATGCAGACTGGGGTCAAAAGTACATTGAAAAACATGGCTATCAGGAAAAAAAAAACATCATGTGAATAGATTTTGGTGGCGGAGTGTGCGCTGCACTAACTTTTTACGAGGATTGGAAGAACAGGGGAGTAGAGAGGACCACCACCCATTGTCCGCTGAAGTCTACGCCATGCCCAGCAGGTTGTGGATACTATTTGAATGTTGTTGATATCCATTGGAATGCCCTTCAGCAGGATCGTGGAGTGGGAGAGGCCGCCCAACTGGTACCACTCAGGTCTCAGATAGGGAATGCGGGCATCCTGTTGATACCACCGATGTGTATATTGACACTGGGCAGCAGCGTAGTATAAATATTGGAAGCCCCAAATCCAATGCAGTCATACAGGAGTGTGAGAGTATCCCAGTGGACGTGAGGACGACCTCCGGCCCAGAAAAGGAGCAAGAGGAGACTGCGTAAAAAGTGGTAGAAGGTCTGCCAAAGTAGAATAGAAATGTTTAAAAAAAAGATATAACAAATGGGGAGGTATAACCATTTTAGTGATAGCCACGTATCCAGCTAGAGGGGTAATTTAATCCAACAATCTACTTGTGTGGTAAGGTCTGCCAATACCTGGCCATAATTAAACTGTAATACTTGGTCCTTGTCTCTGTGGAGCTGAATGCCACGGTATTCGGTTATTTCCGCAGCCCACATTCTGTGGGCTGCGCGGAGGCCATCAGAGGAAAAAGTTATGACTTGGCGCAGTTTATCTGCAGCCTGGATAGATTACCAAATCAAACAATCTCCTGAATGAGGGGAGAAAGGTTACCTGAAGGGTGGCGGATAAATAGCAATATATTGTGCGCATATAACAAGAGCAAGAGGGTGCTGTGAGTACGCTGAAGTCCATGATGTAAATGGTGTTCCTGCATATAGTGGACTAGAGAGTGCATTGCAATAATGAAGAAGAGGGGAGAAAGGGGGCAACCCTCCATGGTCCCTCTGATACTAGAAAGTTCTTCAGTTAATGAGCTATTGAGCCATATATGGGCCACCTAAGGATTAGAATATGAAAGCATGACTAGGGACAAGAAAGGGGGGGCAGCTTGCTCAGGACTGCATTTCTAGCATCTAGCAAAGCCACAATTGTAGGTATGGATGGGGAAATCTTGCTAAGTACTGAAAAGTTAGTACGTAGATTCAGAGAAGTAGACCTGTGGGGTACAAAACCAGATTGAACAGGAGAGGTCAACTTCTCCATTAGGAGAGATAATCTGGTGGCAAGGACTTTTGATAAAATATTATTATCAAGATTTAAGAGGGAAATGGTTTGATAGAAAGCACAGAGGCAGGGGTATCTGCCTGGTTTCAACAATAGAGTAAGAACTGCTTCATGTAGAGTATGAGGTAATGGGCCAGTAGTGAAGGACTCTTTATACAGTGTCAAGAGGTGAGGAGCTAATTATTACTTGAAACCTTTAAAGAAGGGCCATATTAAGTCATCTAGTCCTGGTGCCTTAGAACTGTCAAGAGTATCAATAGCCTGGACAATTTTTTCTGAGGTAAGTGGTTCACTGAGAAACTGTAGCTGAACATCGCGAGTGTGCGACCCAGATGCTCCCCTTCCCCATAGTGGCTGGCTCTGGCATATCTTCCCAAGTATGCAATCTCTATGTCAGCAGGTCACAAACCTCTGCCAACAATACTGAGTGGTGATGAAGTCAGGGATTCCTACCAGAAGCAGTGATTCGATCTATATCCTGCAGGCCGGCCTTGACCGCTGCAGCTGAATACATATATCACAGCAGAGACCTGCATGTTTGAAGATGCATACCTGACTTCAGTAGCCCCAAGGTGTACGTTAGCTGAGAGGAACCAGTAGCCCAGTCTCGTGAAGACAGAAAGGGGAGTGGAGTAGAAAGAGAATATGCAGATGGGTAGCGGGTGCGCCAAGCATCTCGCAGTGTATAGGAGCCCAGGACTTGTAACTAGGTTGCAAGCTACTGGAGTCAGTTTATGGCCATTGAGGCACAGTGCCCAGTATCACACGGTCGACATCTAGATGTCCCGCATGGGCAAAAGGTTCCTTAAAAAAAAAGGGGGACGTCAATGTTTGGAACATAGACATTTATCTATAGGACATGTTTGTCGGTGAGAATACATAGAAGGATATAGTGGCCGTTCAGGTCCCATTGACAAGTATGAAATGTAAAGGGTACACTTCTGTGTATGAGAATGCAAGTATCACAGGAATACAAACTATAACAGGAGAAATAACGAGGTGTTCCCCATGCTTTTAGGAAAGCCATTAGGTTCTGGCATTGGGAGGGAGATGTGTCTCCTGGAGGAAGGCAATTTTGATGCCATGTCTGTTCAAATAAGACAATACATGCTTCCCCTTTCATAGATTGTTAATTGTACATATGTTCCATGTGAGAAGGGGGATATCTAGTGTTCTGTTTATGTCGGGAGTGGCATAGAAGGTATGGAGAGGGGATATGAAAGGATGCATTACCAGAGATCATGTATAGGTCATGTGATGTGTTGCTGCAAGCAAACATAAAATAACAATCAAACATTAACAAAAACAAAACATTACAGCCCCCACCCACACCAGATAGTGAGACATCCACTGAATCCCAAAAGGTAGAAACAAACAAGAAAACAATCCCAGCTGTAGAAAATTGGTGTTCACCATTGGGGCGCGGTGCCAACTCGGCTGGCCATGAAAGGTACATGGGAATCAACCGCAATTATACTATAGTACTATGCACAGACTATATGATAAAACATTTGATGGTGTTCAATATTAAGAGCAAGGTATAAATTCAAGGTATAGATGTAATAAAAGTTTAACTCACAAACTTCAGGCCAATTTGATCTAGTGAGGATTACTGTCGATTGATGGTAGATCCAGCACGCTCTGGAGTAGACTGTCTGGGGAGGGGGAGATTTAAAAGGCAGTTTTTTGCAAAAGGCAGTCACGTCTGCTGGTGCATCAAATTTTCGGGTTTTCCCATTATGCTCAACATGAAAGCGGGCAGGATAGAACACGGAGGCCTAGGTTACAGAGAGAGCTCTGTACATCACAACATTTTCAACGGGTTTCCTGTATCATAGGGGTAAATTCCAGATACAGCAAACTGCTGGTACATTGGTAGCGAAGCAGGCCACTCTCACAGGCCAAGTGTAGGGCAATGTCTTGTCATTATAATTGAGGAGACGGCTATAATGAAGCGGAGTGGTGTACCTTCGGGAGATCGAGTGCTGAGGGAGCGTTGAGAGCACTTCAGAGCAAAGGTATAGGAGAAGTTGGAGTGATCAAAGAGATTAGTGAGGAGCTGCTCCACTAAAGTATCTGGTCTTTCCATGTTGATAGTTTCTGCAATACTAGAAATCTGCATGTAATTTCTGCGGGACCTGTCTTTAAGGTCTTCGTTGTTAATTCGACCTGCTTCAGGATACATTCCATCTTGTCCAAGCCTTTCTGCATAGTTGCAGTTTATCCTCCAGTCCCGATATCCTCTCCTCGGCACCATCAACCCTCACCCCTCACCCCTTGACAATCCAGTTTGTCTATGCGGCCCACAAGGGTATCAAAACGCGTATCTACAGCGTGAAATACCACCTTGAGTTCTGCCATAATGGCAGTTGCACAGCTGGTGGTGTTAGTGTCTGGTTCACAATCTGTAATCTCATCAGAATGGGAAACCCTGACCTCTGGTAGGCTTCGTCCAGTCAAATATCAGCATGCGTTCTTTACGATTAGTGTGACCCATTTGTGTAGGAGGGTGTACCCAAAGAGTAATGGCTAGGGGAGGCAGTGCTTCACTATGATAATGAGTAGGATGCAAAAAAGTATTGGCAACTGGGACCCCAGGCAGGGTGGATCAAGCGGAAGGGCAATGGTGACCTGTGGAATGGAGCAAACTTGAAAAAAAGACAAGGTTTCTTCTCAGTAAGTCACAGAGTCACAGAAAAAACAGTGAAATTGCGTTTGCGGTAGAGGTATGGTGATGGGCATGCAGCCATAAGTTCCAGGTGAGTAAGTGCACAGAAAGTCAGGGCCAATGAGTTGACAAACACGGGAGCTGTATTTAATCACAAACAATGCAAGGAGGTATCAACATGCTGAAAGCTGTTCATAGCTGCACATTTTGCTGGAGACATGTTAGGAGGCCAAGGGGCATCCTCAACCGACCATTAGCGCCAATCTAGCAGTACGTGGGTGACAGAAGATGTGGCAGGCCCAGGGTGGATGCAGGGACTGGCGAGCAACCAAAAGGACTCTGCAGGCATGTAGAGACGGAGTGGCAAGAGCAGGACCCTCCCCAAGAGCAAGGGAGCACTTCCAGACCTTGCTGACATGTAGAATAGGGCCATCGAATGGGCAGCACAGCAGTCTCAAGCCAGCTGTCCCCCACACTGGCAGGGTCCAGCTGCTGAGCAGTGTGGCCACAGAGGCAAGGAACACTGTCCACACCCCCCGCGATCAGGGTGGCCCACAGGCCATGGCACCAGCAGGCCAGCATGAAGGTGTCCAGGAGCAGAAGCAGTTCAGTAGCCCATGGGTGCTTCGATGATCAAGCGGTGCCCCAATCAATGGATGGCAGCAACAACCGCCAGATCCTCAAAAGATTGTGCCTAATTATAACGTCCTCTAACATTTGTTTTTTTGTGAATTTTTATGGTGTTTTTAATTCTGTTTCCTACCTATAATGTCCCTGTAACCTTTGTTTTTTTTCAATGAAAATTATATATAGGTAGTTATAGTTAGTACCCAGGCTCATATTTATGAGCACCTTGCACCACTGTAACATCACTTTTTGTGATCCTCCAGTGGTGCAAACCACAAAATCATATTTATGAGGTCACTTGAAGCCACTTTGCGTGGCTTTGAATGGCCTCATAGATATGGAGTAAGGCAAGGCAGAGCAAACTGATGTGTTGCCTTACTCTGCACTAGGAAGGTGTTCCACTCACAGACCCACACAGACACTGACACACCCACTCTCAGACCCACATAGACACTCACACACTCTCTCAAACACCCACTCAGAAACTCACACACCCACACAGACACTCACATACTGACTAACAGACCAACACACTCACATACCTATTCACAGACCTACTCAGACACTCACACACCCACTCACAGACACATACAGATACCCACACACTCACTCAAAGACCAACACAGGCACTAACACACCCACTCACAAACCCACCCAGACACTCACATACTCCCACCCCCCCACAGATACTCACACCCACTTACAGACCCACACACATTGACACACTTCCTCACTGACCCACTGAGACACTCACAGACCCACATATACATTCAGATAACCACCCACACACACACAAACACTCACACATCCACCCTCATACCCACTGGACAATCTTACAACCACTCACAGACCCTCTCACAGACCCATAAAGACACTCACACACCCAATCACAGACCTAAACAGACACCCACTCACAGAACCACAGACACTCACACACCTACTCACAGACCCATACAGACACTCACACATCCTCTCACAGACCCACAGACACTCATAGACACTCCCACTCCCACTCACACACCCACTCACAGACCCATTCAGACACTCCCACACTCATTTACAGACCCACACAACCACTCACACACCCATTCACACACCTACACATCCACTCACACACCCGCTCACACACCAAAGTTAAAGTTAGGAAATAGAATTAAAAACATAGAAATTCACTGAAACCACCAAAGGTTACAGGGGAACCATGCACATTCACTGAAAAATACAATGGTTACAGGGCTGGTATAGTTACAAAATGAAATTTAAAATCCTTAGAAATTCACTGGAAAAACAAAGGTTACAGACACGTTATAGTTAGACTCAGATTTCACACACACAACACCATGGAAATTCAGCAGTTATAGTCACCTGAGCTGACCATAACTTATGGTTCTGACATGCACTGCTTGAAACCTCACATATTACATCATTCATGATATGGTCAGTGACATCGCTAATGACATCACCCTGACATCTCAAAGGACATCACAGGTGACATCATACAATAAGGTTAAATGTTTTGGAAATGCTTCTGAGATTTAAAGATATATACTAAGCTACTGCATCATTTAAATTACTATTGTTGTATAAGCTTTATTTTGACAACTAGTGTGATAAAAGCTATAAAAACACCAATTATAATAAAAGAATAAATATATAACTAAACAGTTTATGCAGCAGCTTGTTACAATAACATGCAAACAAATTATACATCATGATTCACGGCTACAGCGAAAGAGCAATATAAATTTCAGCAGATCAGTGATAAAAAAACAATTGGCACACCATTAGAATATTTAATGTGTACTTAAAATAGTGTGGAAAAGGAAGCGGTTTTTCAACACTTGGGACCTCTTTGGTTGGGCCTAATACTCAATGCCCAGCAGTCCTTTTAATTGCTTTTTCAACAATCTCAGGACAGAATTGCAGAGTGATTATATACACTAAAGTGCATGTGCATAGCAATTGAATGAGACATAAATTACCATCCTATGAGCCCTTGGACAGCTGTATGTGGAAGTCATCCTGCTGGATACTGTGTGATGTTTCTATCTGAGCCTTCCTCCTTATAATCCATGCATGACTTAAAAACCTGGCCACTCCAAAGGCAAAGAGTGGTCTGGAATCTGATTTTAAAATGTGCAAGGCATCCCAATGGTTTTGTGTGCCCAGTTGCCAGCAGATTGGTTTTAGCCATTTGGACCTGGGTTTGGCATAAGCCTAGCAAACAAACTTGACATGAGCAACAGATTCCACTGGGTCCTTTCAACTTGGGGTTGGATCAAGTGAATACCAGTTAGCTGTTACCTCACAGACAGGGAGTGTGCCAAACCTAAAATGGATTTATAACTTAGGTTCTCGAGGGACCTGAATTATGTCTTGGTAGGGCTCCAGATACCTGGACTGTTTGTGGAGGTGAACTTCTGTGGTCGGTTTCCCCAAGTTTGGTTTGCTGTATTCTTGCTGTTCCACCCATTCCCAATAACATCGTTTGAGCACTTCTATTCAGGGTGGATCTTGTTTGGCCCATTGGGACCCGGTTACTCACTTGAGGCCCAATAGCATCTTAGTTAGGCGAAGCTTCCACAGCATTTTTTCTGAAAGTCGGACACTAGGATGATCAAAAGTGTCAACTCTTTCCAAGGGGGTCCCTCTTAACATTGGGCTGCCTTCGTAAAACCTGTAGTGGTTAAAGGCCATACATTTTGTTGTTGAGGTGTTAATGACCAGACCCCTGGTGTCGCAGAAGAGATGGAATCTATTAAGAAGGAGCTATACCCCTGCTTGGATCTTCAACACCAGCAAAGTGTCAACTGCAAACAGAAGTGTCGGTACCTTGTAACCCCCCAGGTTGGTGCATCGGCTTGTGCTTGCTTCAGGAAGCTGACCACTTCGTTCATGTACAGGGAGAATAGGGTGGAGCCAGAACACAGCCTTGTCGGACTCCCCTGCTAACTAGGATGTGCTCTGTCAATTGACACTGAGCCCCCCATCTGATCTGGGCGTAGTTCCCTTCGTGCAGCCGAAATACCAGGTTAAGAATGGTTAGCGGGATGCCCATGTCTTTAAGTGTGAGCCAAAGTTTGTGCCTGGGGACTAAATCACAGGCAGTCTTTCAATTGATAAAGGCTAAATAGAGACTGCCCTTTCCGATCACTACCACTTTCTAATGGAGGAGTAAAAGATGGAATGCCTGATCGATGGTCCCCGTCTTCACCTTCAGGCTATTGAGCCATTAGTTTGAGGGTTCATCTCTATCTGCTTTTTTATAAATAGGGACCACCTCTGTGCCCTTCCAAGACCCGGGGACTGGGGCACAGCTAGCTATTGCATTTGACAAAAGTAAGATATAGCGGGTCGAACTCAGCTAGAAATTGATCCCCTGGGATGCCATGTGGCCCTGCAGCTTTGGACGGTACTGCGGCCTCTATTTTGCCCAAGGTAAAGAATTCATCATCCAATGGTTGGCTCTGAAAAACAGCTCCTCCGCTGCGGACATGTCTCCAGAGGTTGTGTAAAGCTTCCAGAAGTGGTTGTGTCATTCCTGATATGAGTGGGGGATGATTGGACCCCTGGACTACTGCCCCAGGTGACTTAGGACCAGAATGACTAGGTGCCTGTTGGACTTGGTCCTTTTTGGCTAAAGTTCCCTAAACATTTTGCTTTCCCTCTAGACCTTTATTCTGACATGGTGTTGCCAACTTAGATGCTTTGGGCACTTTGCCACTGCTGATCAGTGTCAAAGTGCAAGTGCTCCCTGTATAAAGTATAATGGTAATTGGTTGTCCATGATTGGTATGTTTGCCTTACTAGTAAAGTCCCTAGTAAAGTGCATTACATGTGCCAGGGCTGGTAATGCAAATGCTACTAGTGGGCCTGCAGCACCAATTGTTCCTCCCACACAAGTAGCCTTAAAAGAGAGAACTCAGGTCTGCAACTGCAGGGCCTGCGCGCAGTTTGTTAAACTGCCATGTTGTTCTAACAAGGGCACCCACTTGCCAGACCTTACCCTTCCCTCTCTATGCACATCAGACATCACCCTGGGCAGGGTGCAGTGCATGTGAAAGGTAGGACATGTACTAAGGTGTGTACCATGTCCTGACAGTGAAATAATCTCCATTTCATTTTTCACTGTTGAAAAGCCATCTTGCCATAGGATAGAATGGAGAGCCTGTGAAATGTCGTTTCCAGCCTATCTCCCCAAAGGCTTAAGGTGGAGAGGTGAAGTTTAGTGTGCCTGAACTCATAATATAATAACACATCTTTTTTATGAAGGTGGTTTTTGCATTGTGTGTTTAGAAGCCACTCTTTTAGAAGTGGCTGGGTTTTTGTGCTTTAATAATTCTATGTGACTATGCCTGTATGTGGATTGACTGTCTGGATTTGAAAGCAATAGGATCTTGGGAATGTCATGACCCACGGGAGGAGGTGAGACAGCAACAGGCTGACCTGCATCTGGACTGTAGGGGGAGGAGGAGCCCCTAGAGGTGAAGAGGCCTGGGTTGCTGCTATAAAATAATTGTCCCATCTCCTGCTGAGTCATTGACAATCCAGACCACCACTAATCAAAGGAAGAAGGTGTCACTTTCAGGAAGGCACCCAGAACTGGTTTGACCAGGGGTCAGTTCCCCCTTGAATACAAAGACTTCAAAGACATTTAGGGGTATAACTATGAGAGCTGAAGCCCCTGAACTTTGGAGAAATGGATTAATCAAGATTGAACAAGACTGAAGCTACTTCGTGGTCAAGAGGAACCTTTGCCAAGGAAGAAAGAAGTGAAGAGACTGAAGGAAAGGACTGACCCTTGCTGTGTGTTCTGGGGCTGGCCTGCAGTTTGCTGTTTTAACCAAGGAGAGGCTAAAGGGACTTTGTTGTGTGCTGTGTGAAAGTGAAAGGACTTTGCTGTGCTGTGTCCTGAAGTAACTTATCTCCAAGGGCCTGAGGTGAGCTGGCTCCCTGTTGCGGAAACTCAGGAACACAAAAGTTTCCAGGAGAGTCTCAGAGACGCTGGGACCCTCATAAGGAGTGCCTTGTGATCGTGGGCACCTGGAGTCCAAGCGAGTCTCAGTACCGCTGTGTGCGTTTGCTTTGTGCAGCCTGAGACCTTCATGAGGATTGCCTTTTTATCGTGCACCCAGAGTCCAAGTGAGTCTCAGCAATGCTGTGCATGTGCTTTGTGCAGCCTGAGACCCTTGTGAAGATTGCCTTGTTATCGTGCACCCGGAGTCCAAGTGAGTCTCAGCGACTTTGCTGTGTTCTGTCCTGAAGTAACTTATTTCCAAGGGCCCGAGGTGAGCTGGCTCCCTGTTGCGGAAACTGAGGAACACAAAAGTTTCCAAGAGAGTCTCAGCGACGCTGTGTGCATGTGCTTTTTGCAGCCTCAGACCCTCGTAAGGAGAGCCCTGTGATTGTGGGCACCTGGAGTCCAAGCGAGTCTCAGCGACGCTGTGTGCGTATGCTTTTTGCAGCCTGAGACCTTCATGAGGATTGCCTTTTTATTGTGCACCCAGAGTCCAAGTGAGTCTCAGCGACGCTGTGTGCGTGTGCTTTGTGAAGCCTGAGACCCTCGTGAGGATTCGCTTGTTATCGTGCACCCGGAGTCCAAGTGAGTCTCAGCGACACTGTGTGCGTGTGCTTTGTGCAGTCTGAGACCTTCATGAGGATTGCCTTGTTATCGTGCACCCGGAGTTCAAGTGAGTCTCAGCAACACTGTGTGCATGTGCTTAGTGCAGTCTGAGGCCTTTGTGAGGATTGCCTTCTTATCGAGCACCCGGAGTTCAAGTGAGTCTCAGCGACGCTGTGTGCGTGTGCTTCGTGCAGTCTGAGGCCTTTGTGAGGAGTGCCCTGGGATTGTGCACCCGAAGCTCAAGTGAGTCTCAGTTACGCTGTGTGCGTGTGCCCTGTGGCAGCCTGAGATCTTCGGAGCAGCAGCGGCCCGGACCGGCAGCCCTGGAGGAGCTGAGCCGCCAGCCCAATCCCGCAGTTGCCAGAGCGGGACCTCGAGCAAACCTCGTTGAGGGAGGGCCCGAGTGGAGGAAAATAAAAATCTATGAGGCCTATGTGTCCCCATGTGCCCCCCCCAACGCTTATGTGCACATACATGTAACCTATGTATTTCCCCTCCATGGCCTTTCTATCATGATGCTTATGCTATAACGTGGCCTGCCATCATCCAGTCTCCCATGAGAGAAACAACAAATCTGTATTGAGGCCTACACGTTTTTCATCATGTTTTCCTGCATTTTCATGAAGCCCATGTTTATGGCTCAGCCAGAGCTGAAAAGAGGTTTCATGCCTCAGAACGCTCTGAAAGCTGCAGCTACGTATCCTTGGCCTCGCACACTTGGGCCTCAGCCAAAGGGGCCCTGTCACAAGGTACCGAGACAGTATTGAGCACGGTTATCTGCTTACTCCTACAGAGCCGCATTCTTGCCTGGTGAAGGAGGAATGAACGCGACCCATCTGCAAGGAGGGAGCCCAGCCTTACTGTCTCTCTTTGTGAGATTGCAAAGCTCACGTCAGTAAAAAGCCCATAGCCCCCATGTAAGGCCTCTGCAGTAAATGAAGTAAATGAAGAAATAGATGCCACATCGGCTCTTGGTTATGAGCAACCTATGTCACAAATCAGTCCCTGCTCCAGACATCGGATATCAGATAATACAAGATGTGCTGGTCGTCCTGACACTGAAGGCCTCACTCACTGAAGGCCTCACTTCCAGACTTGTCCGGTTGCATAGCAACCCTCCCCACGTCAGTTACACGTCATGCTCGAGTTGAGCACAAGTAAGGCAAAGTTCCAGTACAATTCCAGCAGATCACGCAACCCCCTCCAGGTATCCACCCACACATGACAAATTACCCATTATCATCAAGTGGACGCCCACATGGACGCCCACCTTCACGCCTACTTACACGCCCACATGCTCTTATCTCATTCTCTCTTGCTCTTTTGCTTACGTACAATTGAGAGATGTATATATACTGTACTCTGTGAATAATGTTTTGAGAATATTGAGAATACTTTTGAGTCCCTTTCCAGATCCTTTGTGGTGATGGTAATATTCTCCCTTTGACTCGAGTTATTGGAATAAAGCCCTTTATGAACCTGATACCACAGACTCAGCCTCTTGCTTTATGCATGATCTTATTTATATACTAAAAATTCTGAGAGCGTAATATTTTATTTACCACATAATGGCGCCCGAATAGGGACATCTCTTTCCCCACACGCCGGAGATGAAGGTCCAGTTTTGCCCCCTTCCATAGCCGTGACGGACTTCAAGCGCGCACGTCGCGGGTCTTCCCGCCAACTCCCTCAGGCCAACGAAGGGGACGGACTGCGACCAGGCATCCAGACGAGGCGGTGAGGAACGCAGATTGTCCTACCCAGAGCCCACCTGCGAGAGAGCTGTGTCCGAGGTATACAGAGGCCCACCAGATTCCGAAGTTCCGAAGTATCCATGTTACGAGTCGAGTCCAGTACAGTCCAGTTTGGTCTAGTCCAGTTCAGTTCCGAGGCCTTCCGTTCCGTGCTACCCGGTGAGTACCGTTGCTGGGGAGGCAGTTAGACGTGCACATTAGGTTGTGCCGGTCAAGACGGGTTTGGGTACACAAATCCGGTCTGCACTGTTTCAGCAGTGTATCTGTACTGTTTAGCAGTATATCTAGTATGTCTTGCATATAATTCAGTATTATCCAGTGTTAGTATTATGTCAGTAACTAGTTTCCTATTAGTTATCATCGTTCGTTAACTGTTAAATGTTAAATGTTTTAATACGTTCTACATATTGTGGTGTGAATGATTGTTCATTATTGTGTTTATTGTATTAAGTGTGTTCAAGTAATAAGGTCTAAAAATGCCGCTCTTTTCAAAATTAAGACAGATCAAAACCAGAAAAGGGGTACTCGAAGAAGCTGTTCCCATTCCACCTAGGGACACTCCAGGGTACTTTATGTATCATAAACATGGCCTAGATGCCGTATTATATCTTGATTTATGGGTGGACTACACCAAGGATTTAGCAGAGAGTCAGAGATGGCCCGCTGCTGGGACATGGGATGCAGATTGCATCATGAGAGTAGAAGAAGCATTATGGAAAAAGAAAGCCAGACAGTCACAGAAAAATGCCATTGAATTATGGCGTAAAGAATTGCATAGACGCACAGAGAAAGCGCTCAGAAAAGAAGAGAAAAGTAGGGAGGATTCAGACAAAGCCCGAGAAAACGTATTAGTTGAGGAAGGTATCCGAGTAAAAGCAGAACAAGTAGACAGACAACGAAACACTCTTATGAAAGAGAAAATGTAGACCAGCTCGGAAGGATGCCATTGAGTTTTGGCGCAAGGAGTCACATAGGAGGACAGAGTAAGTGTTTCACGAAGCAGAGTGAAGTAGACTGGAGTCTGGAAAAGCCAAGGAAAAGATGTTACAGGAGGAAGTGGAGCTGGTAAAATGAGCGCAGGCTGACAGAAAAAGAAATACTGACGTTGCTGGTATTTATCCCGTCCTTTCAGAGGACCTAGCAAGAGTGGCCCCAGTAGAAGGACCAGTTAGAGTGCCACCGCAAGTACCACGATACATATAATAATGATATAGTAGCCCAAAGGTTCTTGAGCCACCCACCAAATGAACAGCGCATAGCTGGTGTTTACATGGTCCAACATTTGACTACGTTGTCAATAGGAAATTGAGAGGGGTGTAGCTAGAGAAGGAGCAACATCTGTGATTTGATGACACCCCTAATGTACAAATTGTTAACGAAAAAATAATTAGTGAAAAGTTTAGCTTGAAAAAAGAATTGTGGGTATTTCGAATTTGCAAATTGTTCAAGAATACAGGTTTGTGTTCTTGGTGGTCCAGTGAGCCAATGTGCTGGGTCAAGTCGGTAAGATTATGACCCCCTGAGTGCAAATTGTATGTAAAAATAATTTTTCAATTGGGCGAATTATTGCAGTTTTTATGGAATTGAGTAGTCTTTTTGTCTTTGACAGCTTCAGAGTGCGGAGAAGGTGGGGGCTGTGTAGAGCAGAATGTGATACAGAAATCGGAGACAGATTCTGACCTTGTAGCCAGTGTAGGTGGGGGCCGGTGAGAGGAGCAGAACAGAGGCACTGCTTAGAAAGCTTCTCTGACATCGCATCTGTGTAATGCCTGCAGCCGGAGAGCCTTGGGGGCCAGGAGTAGGAAAAACAAAAAAAGATGGCTGGCAGCCCAGGCTCAGGCCGCGCTGAGGGGCTATTTTTAGCTTCTCTGATAAGACAGGGCAGCTGAGAAATGTAAGTCGAGAAAGATTCCCTTGTTCTATTCTGTGCAAAACCAGTGCCCCGGGGAAATGTCTATGGAGAAGATTTGTTTTATTTTTTAGCAAATGTTATATTGCTTCTGGCCAGAAAGTAAAATGTTGCTCTTGCTTGGAATTTTAAGGGCTATATGCCTATATAAAAACGATTTTCAAATTCAGACATTTTTGAATTGTGGCCACAAGCTGCCACCAGTTGCATTGGATAAATGATCCAGTGGTTACGGGTCTGTGAGGAAAGATGGGAGATGCATCTTCGACTAGGACATGAGGGTACATTGTGTACAAAGATGCATAGCTCATTTTTATAAAAAAAAGACAGGTTCGTGTGTTCTTCATTTTTGATTATTGTTGCTGATCCTGTGTGTCAGACTTGACACGGTGATTTCAGCTGCCAGCTGGTCATCATTGGGATGACCCACTGTCAGTTGGGGCTGTATAGGGCAGGTAAATCAATTATTGATTATAAGCCTGACAAATTAAGCAGGCCAGAATGTTCGCCTCTGAGCTGTAGGTACTGTAATTGCGCATCACTGCTCATTTATATATGTTAGTGTAATTGTCTATGCTTTCTGTGCTTGGTATACTGATGGCTTGGCATATGTATTTTATATATGTTTTGTTTTTGTGTTGTATTGACAAGTATGTTTGGTATTGATACAAGTTCTCCTGGGCGTTACAGAGATGGACGTGACGACGTAAATCTTTGCGCAGCGCTTGGCTGGAACTTGTTCACAATTACTAAATTTCACAGACATGATATTTCCTTTATCATGCTGTCAAAATAGCAGACAACACGTTATCAGTGTATGTCTAATTGGTATTGGAGATGAATAAAAGAAGGAAAAAGTTATGCAAGACTAAAATATGTATCACATGACTGCCTTTCTCTTATAGACAGGCAGCCTCGGTCATATGTTTCCAGATTGGACATTAAGGAACCATTATGATCTATGCACTCGCATCTTAACTCTTGAAAGGCCTGTTTTAAATAAGGACTGCCACCCCAGAGTGACAAATGAGGCTCGGTATTTAGGGTAATGAGAAAATATCTGACAGGATTTCCTTTTTAAAGTTTGCTTTAGTAAGCTCATTCTTGTAAGTGGTGGCCCCAAAAGTTGACATGTTTTTTAATTAGGCTATTAGGTTTGAGCCTCTGAAGGGAGACGTTTGAATATGAAAGGCGAGGGATGCAGTTTATTGTATAGGTGGAAATTATTGCAAAATGACTGATTTCTTTAGCAGATAAATTATTAATTATCAACATTAACAACTGTTCTTAAACTTGGTTTTCCGAATATTTAGGTAATTTAGCATTCCTATTAGGGCCTCCTAGCATTAATATTGACTTCAGGTTGGTGTAGGTTCATGTAATAGGGACATTTGCATATGAGATGTCATTTGGCCAGCTTATGAGCTAACACAATGAGGTTTGTACATTAATTTGAAGGATTTCTCGCCGTTTCAAATACGCTGTGTATCTCCTATAATTTTGCTTACGCCCAGTAGCTACACACAGGGATTAATAGTGTTGACAAGACACAGGGTTTGATAGTGTTTGACAGCAGTGAAATCTGTTTCAGATTTCCTCCTGTCAAAAAGGGGGGAAGGAGGAGAATATTGGCTTTCTGCTGGCCCCTGAGGAGGTTCGCTTCCCGCTAGCCCCTTAAGAAATTAAGCCCCTTAGAAATTAGCCCCCTTAGAAATTAAGCCGAGGAAATAGGTATGGTGCTTTCCCCTTTTTCTCATGTTTTATTGTGATCTTTCAGGGGAATTAGTTGTGGGCACCGGAACGTATTCAATTGATTTCTGGTTTTTCACAGCCCAAGACACAAAAGGAGGTACGTGCATTCATTGGCCTCACTTCATATTGCAGGCAGTGGATTCCCCAGTATGCTTACATAGCCAAGCCCCTAATACAGTTGAGGACACAGGAGGCAGTTTCTACTAAAGTCCTCTCTTGGACACAAGAACACACTGTGGCATTTGAAGAATTAAAGAGAGCTTTATGTCAAGCACCAGTTTTAGCAAACCCTGATTACAACAGATCGTTTATGCTTTTTGTGACAGAGCGGGATGGAACAGCACTATCTGTCCTAACACAAGATCATGCAGGAAAACACAAGCCCTGTGCTTATTTTTCTAGTACATTAGACCCAGTAGCACAGGCTTTGCCTGCGTGCCTAAAATCAGTTGCAGCAACGGCCTCAGCCATAAGACAAAGTGACTCGATAGTGCTGGGCCACCCTCTGACAGTACAAGTACCACACGCAGTAGAGGTTCTCTTGAACCGGACACAAACACAACACCTGACTGTAAGCTAGACTGACAGGCTATGAGCTAACGTTATTTCAACCACACATAGAGATCAGACGATGCAACATACTGAACCCCGCTACCCTTTTGCCCTCCAGTACAGAAAGCGTTTCACCACACGACTGTGTTGAAGTAATACATACCGTGACTAAGCCAAGACAAGACTTGACAGACGTTGCACTCCCAGACCCCGACCTAACACTATAAGTTGACGGCTCATGCATGAGGACAGGGGCGGGAGAATTAGTGGCAGCATATGCAGTGACTACTGATACTGTAATAATAGAGACTAAAAGAATAGACATATTGTCAGCACAAGCAGCAGAGCTCATCGCCCTGACACAAGCGTGCATAAGAGCTAAAGCACCTGAGAGTAAACATTTACACCGATTCTGTGGCGAGAAAGAGGTTTCTTGACCTCTCATGGGGCCAAGATACAGCATGGCCCCCTTATTCAAGCCCTACTGGAAGCAATACATTTACCAACAGCCATAGCTATCCTAAAATGTAAAGCACATACTAGAGCCACAGATACCATTTCCCAAGGCAATGATCTGGCAGACCGAACAGCTAAACAGACAGCTCAGACCCCACTAGACATGACAAAATCACAGATACTATCACTGTCCAAAGCCATGACAGTTAGGGATCCTTCCAGGGATGTACAAGACATTCAGACACATGCTACTCTAGACGAATTAAAGAAATGGTCGGAACAAGGAGGGGTACTGACTGATCAGGGTTGGATGAATAAGGGCAAATCCACATGGTTTCTTCCTGATTCGATGGTACAAGTGATTATAAATACCGCACATAGTCCTGCACACTTAGGAGAGAAAGCAATGATAGATAGCTTACAGAATATATGGTTCAACAAGCACCTGCGTGCAGCAGCGAAACAAAAGGTCAGAACATGTATGATCTGTTGCCAATTCAATCCAGGTAAAGGCATTCCGATGGAACAAGGTGGATTCCATCCACCTGACCACCCTTTTGAAGTGCTCCAAATGGATTATATCCAAATAAACAGATGTAGAGGTTACAAATATGTCCTGGTACTAATGAAGCAGGTGTCCCTTCTGTTAGGGTATACCTGGAAATTCCATTGTGTGCGACATCCTGAAGCAGCAGGCCTTGTAGAAAGACATAATCGGACATTAAAAATTTGCGCAGACAAAGGTGTAGATTGGATGGTAGCCCTGCCGGTTGCCCTCTTTTACATGCGAATGGTAGCCCATTCTAGAACAGGCTTATCTCCCTATGAAGTGGTCTTTGGTAGATTACCAAATATGTGGGGCACTCCAATGCCTAAAAGATTACTGATGTTGATAGTAACATGCTGACAGATTACCTGGCTTCCTTGATGTCTGCATTACTCTCTTGTTGTTCGCAGATTGCTGCCGCCTTCCCTGACAACACCCAGGTCAAAGAATACTCCATCGCTCCTGGATGGAAGGCGCCAAAGTCAGTGCTCTGGACCACGGGGACGGCCGTTAAAGTCAAAGGGCGGAAAGGATGGTTGCACCTTCACCACTCTTTTACAAAGGAAAATACCTTTTTCAGACTTTGAACACCATTTTCTAAGAGGAGACTCCCCAGCAGTTTCCACAAAGCTAAACTTAGATCTAAAAAGTCAGAACCCGTTTGATCAATTAAGTCCACTAGGTGGTGAAGCGGTTGAACATGTATTCTGGCTTGCATAAGATCTTGGACAATAACATTGATAAAAAGAGCAAGATAAAAAGCAAACACTGTAAAATATTACGTGGTAGATGTATAGTGACTGTAATTTTTCTATCTCTTCTGTGCATCACGATAATATGTATCAGCTTAATACTACATGCTATTTTTCCTCCTATTGCCTCACTCTTATACTCCTCCACTAATGATACCATAAAGCACACATTTAGTGATCTGCCATCCCATGAGCTATCATATCGACTTGCCTTACGCAACAATACCTTTATTCAGATGCTGCACCATTCACATCAGACTAGCAATGCTACAGACTGCTGGGTCTGTGGCCGATTTCCCCCGTATCAGAAGGTAAAGGGAGTGTTGCCTCTTTTTCCTTTTCCGTTCTCCCATAATGGTTCTTGCGGAGCATGGTTTGCCTTAATGACATCCATCAACGGTGATGCCAAAGAATACAAAGCAATAACAAGGCTCCACAAGATTGCCCAAAACATACATCAAGACCCAGGCACGTGGACATGGTCCGGTTGGCTCTGGGGATTAATATCGGCTTGGGGATGGAAAGTGTTGACCGTCTGTGGGTTGATACTATTAATGATATTCAGTTGTTGCCTATGTCTGCAGTGTGGCCCGGCCATTTGTGGCCTGTGTGCTACTGCATGTGTTCCACATCCCTATTTACAAAGCATTGAAAATGGAAAAATAATGCTGCAAGAACAGATCGACTGTCTCATGAAAATAGACGTTACATAGGGGGTTCACTAGGGTACAAGGAGGGAATGAGGAAAATAAAAATCTATGAGGCCTATGTGTCCCCATGTGCCCCCCCCAACGCTTATGTGCACATACATGTAACCTATGTATTTCCCCTCCATGGCCTTTCTATCATGATGCTTATGCTATAACGTGGCCTGCCATCATCCAGTCTCCCATGAGAGAAACGACAAATCTGTATTGAGGCCTACACGTTTTTCATCATGTTTTCCTGCATTTTCATGAAGCCCATGTTTATGGCTCAGCCAGAGCTGAAAAGAGGTTTCATGCCTCAGAACGCTCTGAAAGCTGCAGCTACGTATCCTTGGCCTCGCACACTTGGGCCTCAGCCAAAGGGGCCCTGTCACAAGGTACCGAGACAGTATTGAGCACGGTTATCTGCTTACTCCTACAGAGCCGCATTCTTGCCTGGTGAAGGAGGAATGAACGCGACCCATCTGCAAGGAGGGAGCCCAGCCTTACTGTCTCTCTTTGTGAGATTGCAAAGCTCACGTCAGTAAAAAGCCCATAGCCCCCATGTAAGGCCTCTGCAGTAAATGAAGTAAATGAAGAAATAGATGCCACATCGGCTCTTGGTGATGAGCAACCTATGTCACAAATCAGTCCCTGCTCCAGACATCGGATATCAGATAATACAAGATGTGCTGGTCGTCCTGACACTGAAGGCCTCACTCACTGAAGGCCTCACTTCCAGACTTGTCCGGTTGCATAGCAACCCTCCCCACGTCAGTTACACGTCATGCTCGAGCTGAGCACAAGTAAGGCAAAGTTCCAGTACAATTCCAGCAGATCACGCAACCCCCTCCAGGTATCCACCCACACATGACAAATTACCCATTATCATCAAGTGGACGCCCACATGGACGCCCACCTTCACGCCTACTTACACGCCCACATGCTCTTATCTCATTCTCTCTTGCTCTTTTGCTTACGTACAATTGAGAGATGTATATATACTGTACTCTGTGAATAATGTTTTGAGAATATTGAGAATACTTTTGAGTCCCTTTCCAGATCCTTTGTGGTGATGGTAATATTCTCCCTTTGACTCGAGTTATTGGAATAAAGCCCTTTATGAACCTGATACCACAGACTCAGCCTCTTGCTTTATGCATGATCTTATTTATATACTAAAAATTCTGAGAGCGTAATATTTTATTTACCACAGAGTCCCACTGCTCAGAATTCACAATGATTGCATCGGAGGCCCAAGTCTCTGGGAGAGGAGAGTGAGGTCGCAGACCCCAGGTAACATGTGTCGATGCCTGGAACGGGGTGCGGGCTCAGAGGGAGACGCTCTCGGCCTCTCGCATTGTGGCAGCACGAGCCTCTGCATTATTTCTGCATAACGAGGTATCTGATTGTCGTACTACACATAGCATCATTTCTGCATAACGAACTACCTGATTAGTGCATTACGCATTGCATTATTCCTACATAACGAACTACCTGATTAGCGTATTACGCATTGCATTATTCCTGCATAACAAACTATCTAATTATTGTATTACGCATTGCATTATTTCTGCATAATGAAGTACCTGATTGGTGCGTTAAGCATTGCATTATTCTTACATTGCAAAGTGCCTGATTGTTGCGTTATGCATTGCATTATTTTTACGTTGCAAAGTGTCTGATTCTAGCATTACGAACTGCATAAAATTCAATTAGGACTACAGTGGAACATTTAGAAGTGCTCATTATTATCGCCAGAACTTACAAGGGCTGGCTGGCCTAACAACCAGCCAGGAGGAATATTACCAATACGCATATGTTGGATCTATATTGTGTGGTCTTATCGTATATCTTTTTATATAAATTTATACTCGTTTTTATGAAACTCATGTGGAGTCCATTTGTGGTGTCATCATTGGGTTGCTGTGAGCATGGTTGCAAATACTTTACACATTTGCCATGAAGATAAGCCTAGCTGCTCGTGCCATGCTACCAATGGGGTGAGCTGGGGCTATCTGAGAAGGTGTCCTTCCTTTCCCTGACGTGGAAACAAGGGTCCCTATTTGATCTAAGGTACCTACCTCAGCCAACCAGGGATCCCGGGTCTAACATTTGGTGGTCAACGGTTGGGATTTGAACGTGTATTTGCAAGTTCACTCACGGTGATTGGTGTACATCACACGTTTAGCGCAGACCACGTCACAACCACATATTGTGTTCTTGATTTGCTGGTTCTATTTTTGAGCGACCTTTAAGCCACACATCATGTCTCAGAGGAGTCAAGTAGCCAGTGAGGCTACAGAATTTAGTGTTCGACATTGAGGCATTGCTTACCTACAAAGTTGATCAATTGAGGCAATTCTGCAGAGATTTGGGATGTCCCATGAAATGTAGCCCCAAGAAGGAGGAGCTGCAAATGGCCTTGAAGGCCTGGTGGGAAGCCAAAGAGGCTCAGGAGACGGGTGATGTTGAGGTGGATGAGGATGACCCAAGGAATGGATTTGGTCCACAGGATTTGCCAGTGGAGGGACCAGACTCAGGGGCTGGTAGTAGCCATTCGGGGAGTAGTTTTTCACCAGAGAAGCTGAAGGACAACCAAAGGGTCAGAGAGCATAAGTTGGAGGTTTTAAAACTTAAAACTCAAGCAGAAGAGAAGAAGCTGCTCATTGAAAGTGAAAAGCGAGGAGAGCAGGAACGCTCTCACATTGAAATAGAAAAAGATTCCCTTAGCTCATGAGTTAAGCATGAGGGACCTGGAAATGAAGGTTAAACAGGCAGACTCTAGTTCAAATGGTGGCAGCGTACAGCCAGTGCCAAGTG
Organism: Triturus cristatus; assembly: GCF_964204655.1. Classification (NCBI taxonomy): domain Eukaryota; kingdom Metazoa; phylum Chordata; class Amphibia; order Caudata; family Salamandridae; genus Triturus; species Triturus cristatus. The sequence goes on from NC_140584.1 coordinate 226,401,470, forward strand.
TGGATGAGTACAAGCGTGCACTGAATGATTGGATGTTGGTGAGCATGGCAAACGATTTGAAGGGGTTGCTCAACTTTACCCCTCGGGAGCCTAGGCTCAGTAATTATTTTCCAGGGTTGAGCCAACCCGTGTTAGAATGCAAGCTCTTTGATTCTCGGTGGCTGGCACAAGAGCCGGACCTCTGGTCATGGGTCCAAGGGACTGAAAAGGCCCTAGAGTGGGAAGAGAGGCAAAGTATAACTGTTAGGTCCCAGAGGAGTGGGGGGCATGCGGGTTAACACCCTGTCTCAAAGGAGAGGGAGGGAGTGTAAGCAGCATACCCATGGGTTACCCACCCCACCCCAGAGACTGGAGGGTTCCTTAGAGGAGCAGCAGGTTGGAGGCCTAGCGCCTACATGCTAGCTGTGCAAGGAAGAACACCTTGAGTCAGGAGTGCGTGGGGCATCTGTCACCAGAGCTCCTGCGGTCCTGAAGTTTGTGGGTGTCATTTTTAGATGGCAGGCACAGAAATCTAAATGGAAGGTTAAGGGAGGAAGGTGTCCCCTGTGGGAAAACCAGTGGGACCTTGTCCAGCCAGGAGGGCTAGGTCCCCTAGGAGTGATCAGGATAAACCCACTTCTAACCTGAAGGGCAGGATAACTGGGAACAGTATCCTGACTGATAGGTCTTCCAGGGATACTGCTCTAGGTGGGGGTTGGCAAGGGACCAGCACCCCTAGAGAGGCCCCAACTGCCTGAAAGTACCCATTAAGTGGCATAGTTGTCCCAGGGAGTAGTGACCAAGAGAATCCCGTGGGGTCAGGAAGGCATAAAACAGGAGGGTGTCCCTGCAGTAGCAGGCCTGTGTCCGTGTTCTATCATCCCAAGCAGGGATGTCCATCAAGGTAGTTGATTGGTCTACTCTGGCTTTTGGCTGGGAGGGGGTTGTGTTGGACTTGGCCCTTTTTGGCTAAAGTTCCCTAAACTTTTTGCTTTCCCCCTAGACCTTATATCTTACATGGTGTTGCCAACTTAGATGCTTTGGGCACTTTGTCACTGCTGATCAGTGTCAATGTGCAAGTGCTCCCTGTATAAAGTATAATGGTAATTCACAACCACATATTGTGTTCTTGATTTGCTGGTTCTATTTTTGAGCGACCTTTAAGCCACACATCATGTCTCAGAGGAGTCAAGTAGCCAGTGAGGCTACAGAATTAGTGTTTGACATTGAGGCATTGCTTACCTACAAAGTTGATCAATTGAGGCAATTCTGCAGAACTTTGGGATGTCCCATGAAATGTAGCCCCAAGAAGGAGGAGCTGCAAATGGCCTTGAAGGCCTGGTGGGAAGCCAAAGAGGCTCAGGAGATGGGTGATGTTGAGGTGGATGAGGATGACCTAGGGAATGGATTTGGTTCACAGGATTTGCCAGTGGAGGGAACAGCCTCAGGGGCTGGTAGTAGCCATTCAGGGAGTAGTTTTTCACCAGAGAAGCTGGAGGAAAACCAAAGGGACAGAGAGCATGAGTTGGAGGTTTTAAAACTTAAAACTCAAGCAGAAGAGAAGAAGCTGCTCATTGAAAGTGAAAAGCGAGCAGAGGAGAGCAGGAATGCTCTCGCCTTGGAATAGAAAAAGATTCTCTTAGCTCATGAGTTAGGCATGAGGGAACTGGAAATGAAGGTTAAACAGGCAGAGTCTGGTTCAAATGGTGGCAGCGTACAGCCAGTGCCAAGTGTGGATGAGTACAAGTGTGCACTGAATGATTGGATGTTGGTGAGCATGGCAAATGATTTAAAGGGGTTGCTCAACTTTATCCCTCGGGAGCCTAGGCTCAGTAATTATTTTGCAGGGTTGAGCCAACCCGTGTTAGGATGCGAGCTCTTTGATTCTCGGTAGCTGGCACAAGAGCCGGACCTCTGGTCATGGGTCCAAGGGACTGAAAAGGCCCTAGAGCAGGAAGAGAGGCGAAGTATAACTGTTAGGTCCCAGAGTACTGGGGGGGGCATGTGGGTTAACACCCTGTCTCAAAGGAGAGGGAGGGAGTGTAAGCAGCATACCTATGGGTTACCCACCCCACTCCAGAGACCGGAGGGTTCCTTAGAGGAGCACCAGGTTGGAAGCCTAGCTCCTACTTGCTAGCTGTGTGAGGAAGAACACCTAGCATCAGGAGTGCGTGGGGCATCTGTCACCAGAGCTCCCGCGGTCCTGAAGTTTGTGGGTGCCATTCCTAGATGGCAGGCACAGAAATCTAAATGGAAGGTTAAGGGAGGAAGGTGTCCCCTGTGGTAAAACCAGTGGGACCGTGTCCAGCCAGTAGGGCTAGGTCCCCTAGGAGTGACCAGGGTAAACCCACTTCTAACCTGGAGGGCAGGATAACTCGGAACAGTATCCTGACTGATAGGTCTTCCAGGGATACTGCTCTAGGCGGGGGTTGGCAAAGGACCAGCACCCCTAGAGAGGCCCCAACTGCCTGGAAGTACCCAGAAAGTGGCATAATTGTCCCAGGGAGTAGTGACCAAGAGAATCCCGTGGGGTCAGGAAGGCATAAAACAGGAGGGTGTCCCTGCTGTAGCGGGCCTGCGTCCATGTTCTATCGCCCCAAGCAGGGAAGTCCATCAAGGTAGTTGATTGGTCTACCCTGGCTTTTGGCTGGGAGCGGGTTGTGTTGGACTTGGCCCTTTTTGGCTAAATTTCCCTAAACTTTTTGCTTTCCCCCTAGACCTTTTATCTTACATGGTGTTGCCAACTTAGATGCTTTGGGCACTTTGCCACTGCTGATTAGTGTCAATGTGCAAGTGTTCTCTGTATAAAGTATAATGGTAATTGGTTGTCCATGATTGGTATGTTTGCCCTATTTTATTTTATTTTATTTAAAAAGTTTTATATAGCGCGAACATGACCCACGGGGGTATCAGAGCGCTTTACAGTACATAATTATCACATATTATACTTAGAGTCCCTACTAAAGTGCAATATGTGTGCCAGGGAGGTAATGCAACTGCTACTAGTGGGCCTGCAGCACCAATTGTGCCACCCACACAAGTAGCCTTAAAAGAGAGAACTCAGGCCTGCCACTGCAGGGCCTGCGGGCAGTTTGTTAAACTGCCATGTTGTTCTGACAAGGGCACCCACTTGCCAGACCTTACCCTTCCCTCTCTATGCACATCAGACATCACTATGCCCCCCCCTGCCCAGGGTGCTACCTGGGCAAGGTGCAGTGCATATGAAAGGTAGGACATGTACTAGGGTGTGTACCATGTCCTGACAGTGAAATAATCTACATTTCATTTTTCACTGTTAAAAGGCCATCTTGCCATAGGATAGAATGGGGAGCCTGTGTAATATGTTTTCCAGCCTATCTTCCCAAAGGCTTAAGATGGAGAGGTGAAGTTTAGTGTGCCTGAACTCACAATGTAATAACACATCTTTTTATGAAGTTGTTTTTTGGATTGTGTGTTTAGAAGTCACTCTTTTAGAAGTGGCTGGGTTTTTGTGCTCTAACAATTCTCTGTGTCAATGCCTGGTTGTGGATTGACTGTCTGGATTTGAAAGTGATAGGATCTGGGGAATGTCATGACCCAGGGCAGGAGGTGAGACAGCAACAGGCTGACCTGCATCTGGAGTGTAGGGGGAGCAGTAGCCCCTATAGGTGAAGAGACCTGGGTTGCTGCTATAAAACAATTGTCCCATCTCCTGCTGCGTGATTGACAATCCAGACCACCACTAATCAAAGGAAGAAGGTGTCACTGGCAAGGAGGCACCCAGAACTGGTTTGAACAGGGGTCAGTGCCCCCTTCACACAAAGACTTCAAAGACATTTAGGGGTATAACTATGAGAGCTGAAGCCCCTGAACTTTGGAAAAATGGATTGATCAAGATTGAACAAGACTGAAGCTACTTTGTGGTTAAGAGGAACTGTTGCCAAGGAAGAAAGAACTGAAGAGACAGTAGGAAAGGACTGACCCTTGCTGTGTATTCTGGGGCTGGCCTGCAGTTTGCTGTTTTAACCAAGGAGAGGCTAAAGGGACTTTGCTGTGTGCTGTGTCCCTCTGCTTGAAAGGACTTTGCTGTGCTGTGTCCTAAAGTAACTTATCTCCATGGGCCCGAGGTGAGCTGGCTCCCTGTTGCAGAAACTCAGGAACACAAAAGTTTCCAGGAGAGTCTCAGAGATGCTGTGTGCGTGTGCTTTTTGCAGGCTGGGACCCTCGTAAGGAGTGCCCTGTGATCGTGGTCACCTGGAGTCCAAGTGAGTCTCAGAGACGCTGTGTGTGTGTACTTTTTGCAGCCTGAGCTCTCGTGAGGATTGTCCTGTGACCGTGTGCACCGGAGTCCAAGTGAGTCTCAGCGACACTGTGTGCGTGTGCTTTTTGGAGCCTGAGACCTTCATGAGGATTGCCTTTTTATCGTGCACCCAGAGTCCAAGTGAGTCTCAGCGACGCTATGTGCGTGTGCTTTGTGCAGCCTGAGACCCTTGTGAAGATTGCCTTGTTATCGTGCCTCCGGAGTCCAAGTGAGTCTCAGCGATGCTGTGTGCATGTGCCCTCTGGCAGCCTGAGATCTTCATAGCAGTAGCAGCCGGCATGGCAGCCCCGGAGGAGCTGAGCTGTCGCCCAAGCCCGCAGTTGCCAGAACGGGACCTCGAGCCAACCTCGTCGAGGGAGGGCCCGAGTCCCACTGCCCAGAATTCACAAAGATTGCATCGGAAGCCCAAGTCGCTGGAAGAGGAGAGGAGAATGAGGTCGCACCCCTCAAGTAACGTGTTTTGATGCCTGGGGCGGGGTGCGGGCTCAGAGGGAGACGCTCTCAGCCGCTCTCATTCCGGCAGTGCGAGTCTCTGCTTCAGCTCGTATAGAGGCCCGTACTTGCCACGGTTGTGGCAGTACCGGGGCCGTAGTGCAGAGCTGCACTTTTTGTTACACCATACCCGTGTTGGGGGCAACTGTTGCCAGAGGCTGACTGCGGGTCAGCAGGAGTAGCGGAGAGACCGCCTAAGGCACCGTGATCAGTGCTGGAGTGTATTACGCATTGCATTATTTCTGCATAACGAAGTACCTGATTGTCATATTACACATAGCATCATTTCTGCATAACGAACTACCTGATTAGTGTTACGCATTGCATTATTCCTGCACAAGAAACTGCCTGATTAGCGTATTACGCATTGTATTATTCCTGCATAATGAACTACCTAATTAGTGTATTACGGATTGCATTATTTCTGCATAATGAAGTACCTGATTGTTGCATTACGCATTGCATTATTTTTATACTGCAAAGATTCTGATTCTAGCATTACAAACTGCATAACATTCAATTAGGACTACAGTGGAACGTTTAGAAGTGCTCATTAATATCACCAGAACTTACAAGGGCTGGCTGGCCTAACAACCGGCCAGGAGGAATATTACAAATACGCATATGTTGGATTTATATTGTGTTGTCTTATCGTATATCTTTTAATATAAATTTATACTCGTTTTCATGAAACTTGTGTGGTGGCCATTTGTGGTGTCATCATTGGGTTGCTGTGAGCATGGTTGCAAATACTTTACACATTCGCCTTGAAGATAAGCCTGCTTGCTCATGCCAAGCTACCAAGGGGGTGAGTGGGGGCTATCTGAGAAGGTGTTCTTCCTTTCCCTGATGTGGATACAAGGGTCCCTATTTGGCCTAAGGTACCTACCTCAGCCAACCAGGGATCCCGGATCTAACAGTGCCCTTCTCTGCACTTGCTTCTTTAAGTTGCTGCCAGTAGGATTCATTCCATGCCCTTTTTGCAGAGCGCAAAATTGCCTTGTTGTGCTTCCTAGAAGCTTTAATAATGGGAGCAGTTCTTAACTTTAAAGGCTGAAGCGAATATCGAGTGCTCGCTTGGCAATCCTTTGTGTGCCACAAGTACACTCCTCCTGGTGGGATGCTAGGCTAAAAATAGGAACTAAGTCGGTCAAAGGTTGAGAGTGGGCTGTGACTGCATCAGCCACTACATTTTTACTTTTGGTCAGAGACTGAAGCTCGAGGATGCCTATTGTCAGATCATGCTGTATGCCCTTGATCTTATTGTCTTGCAGAACTACCTTTTGCCCTTTGAGCGCTCACCTGTTGTTAGACCGATAGATCTCCCTGGTGTAAGTTGGGGGCTCGTTGCTCTTAGAGTGATAGAAAGCTACCCACATTCATTCTGAGGCAGAGGGGATTGTGGTTGTTGTCTGTTGTTACACCCACACTCATATCACCCAGATCTCTCCAGAGCTTCACATCAAGGAGGATATAGTTGATTCGGGATGCGCAATTACCCCTATTGTATGCATTAGCATTCCGCCTGTCCGAAGGGGTTCTTCCGTTTACAGCCCTCAAGCTGTACTCGGCGTTAAGGTCATTACGTTGGAGTGCCATATGTGTCCATTTTTTGACTGGGGGGAGGTCAAGGGAGGAGACAGACAATTTGAGGTTGTCGTCCTCAGAATCTGTTAGGTCTTCTTTATCGAGAGGCTTGAAAGTGCTATTGAAGTCACCTGCTACTATTAATCTTGATTGAGTTGGAAATCTGGCTAGGCTCTCTTCCAATTGGGTGAGAATGGGCAAAATCTACCCCATTTGGTCCCCCTCACATAGAGGTTGAAAAAATCAATAGGATCTCCCCACATGGGTCCCTTGATACGAATCCCCAGGATATCTGCACTAGGGCTTGGGTGGAGGGTGCTCTGGAATCCCAAAGCAATGCCCACACAGATGATCAACCCCCCCGCCGGACACCCTCTCCCTACTGTGGTTGCGGGTGAACAGTAGCATGCATAACCAGATTTAAACAGGGGGACCAGACTCCAGCTCTCCTAAAAAATACAAGTGCCATATCCGTCGATTAGATCATTCCAGTGAGGGAGTGACATTTTGCTGTTTAGCCCAGCCACATTCAAGGATATTACCCTAAGCTGTCAGTAGGTATCAAGGTTAAGGGACAATGCAGCATTTAGGTTGAAAGAGCAATGGTTAATGGGAGCCTGGGTTGGTGCTTAGGAGTTGTGGTTCATACTGGAAACCAACCCGCTGAGATTGGCTGAGGCGCTACTCACATCTACTTCTAACAGAAGTCCATCCTCCCTTGTATAAAGCAACTTCTGTACGACCTCAGCGCTTGGGCGGTTATCTGCATGGACGGAGGGTTTACAGCATGGCCAGGAATGCTGGTGTTCTTCCCTCGAGAGTCAATCATTAGATTCTAAGTGGGAACCTCTAAGTGTTCCGCCCAGGGGTAGAGGTGGGATGGGCTTGCTCTGTTTCTGGGGTATAGAGTTTAAACTGGATTAAGGAGGCATCGGGGGAGCAAGTTTGGTATTCTAGGGCAAAGAGATTTTCTGCCAGATCTATCCCTTTGAATGTAAGTTCGATGAAATCAAAAGTTTGGGCAGGAATGGTGCATCTTTGAGCCCTTATGATGTCATCACGGATCACAGAACGGCATCCCGTGACGTGACGTATCCAGTGGATCACTTTGTTGATCAAGGAGTCTACCCCCTCGTACCCCATTCTTCTACCAAGTTTTAGAACATTAACCATAAAGATTTTCCAGGTGGGTGGCAGGCATGGGATGACTGGTGGTGTTGGATGGTTCCCACCATGGTATAACAGTGATTGTCCCTGGTGCGGGTTAGTATTACTGATCCCAAGGTGATTGGGGTGACCGTGCATATCCATTGGTTTAGGAGGATAGTTGACTCGATTGGCAGCGAGTTCAGGTTGTGTTTGTGTACATGGGATGGTGACAGGGTGTAGCTGGGGGGACCCATGATGAGGGGAGTCCCTTTCGTATATGATTGGCCAATGTGACATGGGGTAGTTACGAGTCGTTGAGTGCCTGCTCCCAGGGTGGGTTCGGCAAGCGGTGGGCCATTCTGCAGTAGTAGTTTGTCTAACATTGTGAGACCATCAATCATTGATCTCATGATCCCTACTTCAGTCCTGAGATCATTAATGAGCTGATGAGTGCTCAGATTCTGAGGGTCTATGTAGGAAACGGGTGTGGTCTAATCAGGAATTTCAGGGAGATGTTGGGGAGTGTCATCCCTAAGATCATCGGACAGGTCTGGAAGTGGAGTGAACCTGTTGGTATATAGAATGGCGGGTTCTGGCTGTGATGTTGAACGGCAAGGGGGATTAGGGGAGGTAGGTGGACCTTCACAGTTTGGGATGTGCCCTTCTGATTGTTTAAAGGGGTCCCCTTGGAAAGTGATCCCTTAAACATGGCTGGGATGGCTGGTAAGCCGCTGGGGCCAGTGGTACATGGAGTAGGATTGGCCAGCAGGTGTGCATAAAGAGGTGGCTGGTTCAATGTCTAAAATGCCTTCGCATTGGCTTAACAGGCTGTCAATGCGATCTAAGAATCAATTGCTGCCTGGATTTTTGGGAGATTTCCTGAACTTTTTCCCCTTCCCGGCTTGCCCACCTCCAGTACCCTCCGTAGCTTTTCTCTTCCCCATCCCTAAGGCCTCAAAGGATACAGCCAAAAGTAGATTGAAAACAGCAGTGGTCTAAACCTTTCCAACACGATGTGAAAAAGTGCTAAAGCAGGGTGGCAGTAGTGGGAGCGCCCAACCCAACAGAAAATTTGCACAGCTTGGGGGCTTTGACCCAGCCCATGGAATAAACTAGTAATAAAGGGAAGGCAAGGAGAATACTTTCCAGAAAACACAAAACAATAAATGCCTAGGTAAGTCTCCCCCAGCAGCAGGTGCAGGATCCTAAGGAAGCTGTTATGAACGAATGGCTAGATTTGCCAAAGAGGGACCAAAAGACTTGAGCAATAACAGATAATCAGTGTCAATGGAAAATGTCAGTGTCAAATATTGAGCGAGTCCCGTGCCACGGTTTATGGTGGTGCTTAAAAGCACATTGGTGGACCCTCCCTCCTGGGAGTGATGAATTATGTGGCCTGTAGTCCCCCAACGGTACAGCAAGGGTTACAGTGGCGGCAGTAGCAGCGTCCTGTGCCGCGGGTGTATGGTGGTGCTTAAAAGCACGCCGGTGGCCCCTCCCTCCTGGGTGTGATGACTTCTGGGGCTTACAGTCCCCCAATGGTACAGTAAGAGTTACGGTGGCAGCAGTGGTATTTCTAGCATATGTCATCTGAGTGGCTGCCTGAGTGGTTCTATGTGTGTGTGAGTAGGTGTCTGAGTGGCTGTATGTGTGTGTAAGTTGGTGTGTGAGTGGCTGTAAAGATCTATCAGTGGGTGTGTGAGCAGCTGTATATTTCTATCAGTGGGGTTGTGAATGGCTGTATGGGTCTGTGAATGGGTGTGTAAGTGATCTTCTGGGTGTGTGAGGGGTGTGTGAGTGGTTGTGTGGGTGTGTGAGTGGGTGTGTGACTGAATGTATGGTTCTGTAAGTGGATGTGTGAGTGGTTGTATGGGTCTGTGAGTAGATATGTGAGTGTTTTTGTGGGCATGGGTGGTTAGTTGTATGGGTGTGTGAGTGGGTGTGTGAGTGGTTCTGTGGATGATGTCATCAGTGATGTCATTAGGGATGTAATCAGTGATGTCTTCAGTGATATCACTGACCATGTCATGAGTGATGTAATATTTGAGGTCATAAGCAGTGCATGGCTAGATAGATAGATAGATAGATAGATAGATAGATAGATAGATAGATAGATAGATAGATAGATAGATAGATAGATAGATAGATAGATAGATAGATAGATTTTCTCTGTTGCTTTCTTTCTGAGTCACTTCTTGTCTCTAGCTCTCCTCCGCTAAACCTTCTTCACACTCACTATTTCTCACACTTCCTTTGACAGAATTACTTTCTCTTTCTAACTCTCTGTCTCTTGGCTCTATCTCATTATTTCTCACTCTAACCCGGTTTCTCACCAACTCTCTTCTATGTGTCTTTATCTTATGTGGTCTGTGTTTGTCCCCGCATCTTTCCTTCTTTTTTCACACTCAGTCTCTTTTAACATCTCCCTCTCGCACACACACATACACATGCAAACACACGCACACAAGTGCACACACACACACACAGAATACACTATAGCTCTATCTTACTCCATATTACTCTCTTTGTTGTCCCACCTATATCCATCTTTCTCTGCCTCTAGTTCTTTATCTACAGTTCTGTTGCTCTCTCTGTTTTCCTTTGGTTCTTTCTTGAATTCCCATTCTCTCTCCTGTCACTTTTTCTAAATATTTCCCTTTTTTCTTCCTCCATATTACTCACTTTATAACACGCTTCCTTCCCCCCTTCTCTATCTATTTTTCTCTATTGTGCTCCCACTCTCTCTCCCTGCCTTTTTGTTGACCTCATTGCCCACCCGCCCCTCTCTCCATTCCTTCGTCCTAGTTGTGAAATATTATGCAATACTTTAGGAAATGTGCTGAAGCAAAAGGAAAAGTATGCCATATTGGCATACATCTTAATCTCTGCTGATATCATTTACGATACAATGTTCAACAGCCTGACAAAACGGTTTTAAATACGCTACGTAATGAAAGGTAACCTTTAAATGAGAGACACAAAGCTTATTTTAGAATATAAAAGAATACGGATGGACAACTTTGGTAAAAACAGATGATTAAAGATATGGTAATTCTAGTGATGGCGTCAAAGAAATAGCAAATCACGATAATGGCCTGTTCTACAGACTGCTAACTTCTAATTAAAGATGGCACTAGTACAAAACGATGTTTAACAGAATTAAAGAAAAGTAGACATAACTTAAAATCCGGCACAGACAAATGTGCCTACAGTTCCTCACTTCCAAGCAACATTTCTCAGTCATCTAAACCCTAGGTAAATTGCGAATGCAAAGAACATGAAACGCAGACTACAGAAGGAGCATCAGATGGCAACGTGTCCTAGAGAGGCTGTTGACTGAAAGGAGTGCGAGATGCGGATATTGAACGCAGATGGCACTGTGAGCTGTCTGATGAGATTGGCAAAGGCAATTTAACATTCCCCTCAGCTCCAAAGTGCTTAAAGTTGTTGCATGAACGAAGAAAGGCTCTTGCCATTTTTAGGCTTGCAGCCAAACTAAATCCCAAACTTTTCTTTCTTTTCTTAATTGCGACTTCGCATTTGGCATATCTCACCCTCAGCACAGTATCCCGTGCATCCATGCGCAGGCTGTAGATGGTAAACAAAGAAGTCTCCACAGTTTCGCACCGACACGGGCATTCGGAATAAACAACAGTCTTTGCTGCTCGAAAGGGAGAATTGCCAGGTGGCACAGGCCGTCAGCTGCTTTAAATCACCAGGAAGAGGAAGGAAATCATCTTTAAGTGACAGCCAGACAGGTGCTTGCGTGCCACATTTGTTCACCTGTGCAGACATATAAGAAAACAAAATTACTAAATGTTTATTCACAACAGGCAATAAAACAACAGCTGCATTCAGTTACTGAACAGGCTACTGTATGCATTATTTTGAAGCACGCATGGTGGTTGCTGCAAACAAATACGTATGGTGGTACAGAGATACAACTAAGGAAAAGAATAAACATACGTGCACTATTTATCTACTAAGTAATTAGCGAAGGCATGTATTGGATGCTTGGAGATGCAAAGGTGCTTTAGATCTCTTTCGGGCGTGAAAAGTTAGACATCGTGATTTATTGTCGGGTGGCGAACAGGGTACAACCAGTGGAGCAGACAATCTAATTCATGTTCAGAGGTGGAAACCCCATTCAGTCCTACAAAATAATACCTCACCAGTCGATAATTGGGAAAATAAGGCTGTTGTTTATTGGTGTGTTTACTTTTCTACCAATCCCATCCTTTTCCATGTCTATAAGACTTGCACCATACATTCCCAGAAAGAGTGGCTTATCGTCAGTCTCCTTAAGCCAATGAGTTTCATGCGTTTTTCATAATTTCTATTTCCTGGGATGAGCTCTTGATCAAGGAATTTAGCATTTCCTGAAAAGTTGAATTCTTCTGTTTGTTCTCAAATTAGATATTAATCAATTGACATCACACTGTGCTTTATTAGACTGTAGATGCAACTCAATGTGCAGCTTCTAATTGTAAGCCGATCTGTATACTTTGATGTATTTAATCACTGACAAGTTAATTTTGTAATTGCTAATTTATGGTTTTTATTTGGGGAAAGTATGCTCTTTTGATGCCTTTTCCTCTGGTAAACACGATGTACTGTTTACTAATAACTCTTGTGAGTGTATTTGCACATTGCCTTTCTTAACCCCTTCGCCGCGGCGGGAATTCCTCCGCGGCGCTGGAGGGTGCGGGGGGGCAGCGCGGTGGCGCTGTGCTCATGACGGAGCCGCTCCGTCATGAGCCACGGTTGAGCTGTGCTCATGACGCAACGGTTCCGTCATGACTCCGCCCAGTTGCGTTGTCCCCCCGCACAGGCGGGGAAACAGCGCCGCGTGGGCGGAGCGGCCGCCAACGGTTGTGGCATGACGGAACCGTTCCGTCATGAGCACACGGCAACCGTGGCTCATGACGGAGCGGTTCCGTCATGAGCGGGGAAGGGGTTAAAGATGGAACAGAAAGTCTACAGTTCCTGACTGGCCATTAGCTACTTCCAGCCCCTCCGAGCAAACTGCCTCGCTGGCCAATTGTTGAATACTCAATTCCCAGGTTTCTTAAATGCAAATCGGTTGCTTTCAGCATCTTTCAATAAACTACCTGCAGATTCATAAGTCCTTTGCCTCATCTCTTTAAATTTCCTGTTCTGTGATTGGTGCCATCCCACACCACTGGTCATTATTGCTGGGTGATTGTTCACTACTGGGCTTCCAATAACCTTTTACTTTCAGGTGAACTTTCGCCAATACCGAAATGGAATGGTATATATTAATTTTTTGTGACTGAATTCTGGTCACAAAGCATTAATCTTTTACCACCCCTTCAAAGGAGGTGGTAAGCCATTCGCAAATAGGAAGGCGTCCCCTTTGTGAATGTTGAAAAATATTTTTTAAGAGTAGGCAAGGGTCCCATGGATAAGTGACCACTCTTAAAAAATGAAAATTACAGGATAGGTAAAATTAAGTAAAAAAATAAAGAACACCACTTACCTTGCACTCGCCGCTGTGCAATGTAAGTGGTTTCATTTTACCTATCCTGTCATCTGTTGCACTTCACAACTCAGGCCCTGCCTACCTGAATAGCTGCATACCTTTCCACCAATCCTGCACCTGCACTTGGATGGTTGTTTACTAGCACACATCCCACGCATTCATCAAAGCTAATCCAGAGGTCAAGGCTTCTCATACATTGCTTCTAAAGCATGGAGCAACCTCCTACTCCACATCAAAACCTTCTCCTTCCTTCTTGAATCTTTAAGAAGCTAAAGAACTGGCTCTTCAAGTAAACCCCCTCTGGGGGCTAGCCTCACACCTAATAAGCAGCAGAATATCTTCCTGTGTAATGGTGCACTATACAAGTAGAGATAACATAACAATAGCATAACATAGCATAACATAATATAACAAAAAATGAGGAATAGCTCAGCTATCTCATAGAATCATGTTTTTAGCGTTTATTGCACATTTTCCATTAGAGAGAGATGAATACAGCACTCAAGAGAGAAAAATAACAACTCCTTAGCTTATTTCTGAAATGAGAAAGCCTTCTTCAAAATGGCTGTGAAGGGTCATCTAATGAAAGGGAAGCTAAACCATAACTTATTTGTTGTTGGGTGGTGAGTGGAAGGGAACAACATCACAATGGTTCACTAGTAAGGCTATAAAATCCATTGGAGGATAAACACGGTACAGTTGACACATAAGACGGCCTCAAATCGGGTCCTTGCGACAGCACACTGTGCAGAGAGAGCATGATGATATGTTGGCAGGAGGATTGTAGGTAGGTGTTTCAATCATAACTACAAGAGTGCTCACTAAGTTGGTAATTTTTTCCACTCATGGGGGTAAAGTGTCATCTCTGTGTGTCTCTTCCAAGGCTGTCCTATATCTGTCTCAATCGTTAGCTATTGGATGCTCACGGAGGCCTTTAATCACCTTCCAGTGAAGGGTTTTACTCTCCTGTGTCAAGATGTGAGTAAGTGCAGTGTTGAGGCCTTCCATCGCAGAGTAATCACTCATTTGATCAAAAAGAAGTTTGAATCTATGAATTGGGTTGGGGATTTGCCTTCCTTCTTTGGTTAAATAATAATTGAATTTTAACAAGACTTGAGTTATGATTTGATTTGTCCGACTAAGGACCCCCTCCCATCTGGGACTGCAGTAATGGGGATGTTTTCTTTCTGAGACAAATATCCAGATGAGGAGTTGGCCCAATTTATCTGCCTTTGAATCGGACTGAGCAGTATCCTTAACCCGATGTAGGCAGCAATGTGTTTTAATTAAAAAAGCTTTTTCTTTGAGAAGTTCACCCATGGCAGCTCTTACTGGCGGTTCAGAGACAGGCGGCTACTTGGTCTCAAAATAAACATGCTTGCCTCGGGCCAGGTCTTTTTCTTGGGTCCTATTGCTACCTATCAATAACTGTATGCAATATCCTCGGGTTACTACCTTTTGAGCCTCCCATTCTATTGCCCTTGATGAGGTCAAGGTATCACTGTTGTCAAAGAAGTCCTCGACCTGGGTAGCAAGAGTTTCTTGGGGCATCCAATCCTCCAACATTGAGGCAGGAAGATGCTAGGTTGGGGCAGGTAATTGGACGTGTTCCAATCTAAATGAAGTAGCAGTGGACTATTACTGACACAGAACAATGCATAAGTGATGTAGAAGATGATCTACAGCAAAAGATGGATTCATTCTCCAGTTTAGAAATGGTGATGGCCGTGATCAATATAAATAATGAAGAATTGAAGCGAGATCCCACCACAACAACCGGCACATTGTTGGCATCTCTGAACCGTCAAACACAGGAAAGATGGAAATATATGTGGAAAACATGCTCACAACTCTCTTCAGTGCAGACAGCTTGTCTCGTCTCCTGGTAGTAGAGTACCCACATATTGTTCTGGCTCCCAGATCTTTTCTGGGGGTACTGTCACACCCTATAATGGCCAAGTTATTAAATTACCATGACAGGGACTCAGTACTGCACATGGAAAAACATGATTTGAATAACAAGGGTTACATCATTTAATGTTTTCCTGACTCTATGCTAGTAGTGCAAAAAGCAAGGAGAGAATTTCTATTAATAAAAAGCGCAGCTTCTTAAATGTGTAATCTCTTATGCCAAGCTATATCCAGCATGCCTGCAAATTGCTTACAAAGGTCACGACGGGCATTAACCACACATGTACAGGCTCCCAATGAATCCATGGTTTCTTATGTCATAGCCTTAAAAGAGCTTGTAGCGTCCTGTGAATTTAAGGGTTCTACTTCTCAGTTAATATGAGATCAAATTGTTTTGAGATGTTACTAAAAATAAAAATACAACAAAGGTTGCTTGCTAGTAAAGATTGTTTACTTGAAATGTTGGACATCGCTAAGATCATAGAAACCTCTCTTGAAGATACTAAACAGATAGGAAGCAGCGACACACAGACATCAGTCACTTGGGTTAACATGCAAGGGAAAGGTGTTTCTTATAACAAACAATCTGCAACTCAAGGTCCTTTTGTCAATTTTAATAGAGGGAGGGGGTCTGCTCGAAGACCAAACATACAAATGTGTTTCAGATGTGGATCTTCTTTGCACTTATTACATTTTAAGAATTGTGATAATAAATACACTGATCCGTATAGTCCTATACTCATCGATGGGATTCACATTCTGTTACTTTTAGATTCGTGTGCCAAAATCACAATTATTTAATGCAAAAAGTACAATAAACACTGGATTGACAAATAATTGTTACCTCCTGATTTAATTACGACTGCGTTCAATGGCAGCAGAACAGATTTAAATGGGGAAATATCACTTTTGAAACCAACACTAATAAAGGAAAAGTCTATGTTGCTCTTAAAGGCATCGGTTTTTCAAAAAGTGATGCCAAGAATATTTCACAATATTTTAAATGTGGTTGTATTCCAGGATGACATTCTGATTTATGCTGATTCTATACTGGAGCATGATAAGTGTGTCGAGAAAGTGTTGTCTGTGTTGCAAAAAACAATGGTGTGACAGTCAGAGCAGAGAAATGTGTGTTTGGTATTAATGAAATAGAATATCTGGGGCACGTTTTGAATTCTGAAGGTGTAAAACCTAAACCCAGTATTGTTGAGGGTATAGTGAATGCACCACATCCCACAGACAGAGAACAACTCTGATCGTTTTCAGGACTTTCCAAATGTTATGTACATTTATACAAAATATTGCCAAAATGACTGCATGTTTAAAGGATCTACTTAAAAAAATCTGTATTCATATGTTGTGATGTGTGTCAACATAGTTTTGATTGTATCAAGCAGAGTATTTTGTCAGCACTTGCATTACAACCATATGTGGAGGGTCGTGAAATATTTGTTACTGTGGATGCTGGTGCATATGGAATGGGAGGTGTCTTGTCACAGATGTGCAACCGTACAGAGGTTACTGTGGAGTTTGCGTCCAGGAGGTTAAGAGATGTGGCATCCAGGTATTCTGTATTAGAAAAAGAGATGTCAGCTTGTATCTGGGATGTGGAAAAATTGAAACCTTATCTTTGGGGTAGAACATTTGATTTCAGAATGAATCACAAACCGTTGGTTGATATTTTTATCTGGTATTAAGATTTAAAAAAACACAGCTAGGTTGGCCCAGACTATCGATGAAATTGTTATAATATAACTTCATTGTGAGCTCTATTGCGGGTGGTAGAAATGTCAGAGGAGTTTTTGTATATCGCCTGCCTGTGGAAAATGACTGTATCGAAGATGTACATGATGAAATCAAAGAGTGCATTTGTGCTAAAGTTGAAGACCGGGTAATTTGTGCTGACTTGATTGAGTGGTGTAAGAGAATAAATGAGGATGTGGAGTTAAGCAAGGTGGAATCTTTGGTGAAATCAGGAAGGCCGAGAGAAAAGTCTCTTGAGATTTCATTACAACCATACAGCAAAGTATCAGATGAGTTATCATTGGAAGGTGACGTGTTGGTAAGAGGAGATAAGCCAGTTCTACCTTTATGTTTCTGCTAACAAATTCTAGAGACTGCACATAATGGGCATTTAGGTATGACAGTCACAAAACATGGACTAAGAAATTATTTCTGGTGGCAAGGTGTGGACACTGATGTAGAACTGAATGGTAAGAAACTGCACGCAATGTTGCTCTAGTGATAGGCATATGGTCAGCCAATCCCAGTAAAGTGTGGCAGAGAATTGCTGTAGATATTTTGGGACCTTTCCATATTTTGCCTCGCAGAATGAGGTATTTTATAGTGCTAGTGGATCATCTTTCAAGGTGGTAGGAAATGCGAGGAAAGGCAATACCAAACACAGAGGCTGTGATTAACATTTTCTGTGAGGTATTTACCAGGAAAGGAAGTTCCTCTCAGACAATGGGGTCCAGTTCACCTCTTTAGCCAAGAAAGTATTCCTGGATGAATGTGGTGTGAAACATTTACCTAAACCTCTATACCATCCTCAAGCAAATGGAAAAGTTGAAAGGTTCAACAGAGTATTGGTAGAGTGTATCCAAAGTGCTATAAGGTTCAAGATGGATTGTGAAACTGCTTTAAGAGAGTTGGTTTGGGTTTATAGGTCCACACCCCATTCGGTTACAGGGGAAATACCTTTTGAACTTATGAGAGGAAGTAAGGTGGTATTTTCTTTAGGCCCTGTTTGGAAGGAGGGAATGATGGGCCAAAGTTATGATATTTCTGAGGTTTGTGTAAAAGCAAAGCTGTTGAGTGATAATCACAGTATTTTGCGATGTCAGAGAGAAGCAAGATTCAAGGGCAGTGTAATCAAGAAGTCTAGAGTTAAAATAGGAGATATGGTTCGAATCAAAGATCCGGTGTTGCAGAGAAAAGGTTTCTCCAGGTTTCAAGATCCTGTTTGAGTCACTGAAGTGAGAGGTAATGCGGTGCGTGTGTCACATGGACAATGGTGGAATTTGTCCCGAATTGCCAAAGTGGAAAAATGTAACATGGAAAAAAATCAGAGATGGGGACAAATTAATTTCAGAAAACAAGCAGGTTTGTACTTTAAAGAATTCTGAGAGTGCAATGTTGAGGAAGAGTGGCAGGACCATCGGATTGCCTAAAAGATACACAGAATAATTTATTTTCTTAGATGAATTCAAATTTTTCATTCATATAGTTGTGTAATTAGTTTTACATTGTGTAATTTTGTTTTTTGTTACACACCTTTACAAAAAGAAAAGAGATGTGTGACATGTTAAGATAGTATTTCTTCTCTGTTAGGCTTTATATGATGTAAACATTTTATGTTATACTATTGGTTCTTCATATGTTCTAATTTGGAATATTGCTGGTATCTGTATGCACAGTACTAGACTTTACATTCTCTGGGCCCTTTGTACCAGCAGCTCCTTTACTGTGATTGTCTACAATAAAGAATTATAAATCCTGAACCTTGGAGCATTTCCTATACTTAACACTGTGTTTGTAGGATATTTTGTGCTAAGTCAATTTCATTAGATACAGCCCAAACCAACATATAAAGTGAAAATCATGCCCCTCTTTATACCCCCTGGCACCTGCTCCCTAGTGGGATGGTTTCACAGGCTCTCTGGATGTCTTCACGTGGTAAAAGCCCATCAATAATGTTAGGTATGTTTTGTTTGTTAGGCTTCATGCTGGTTGTTTATGTTAATGTTGATTGGGAGTATGGGTTGAGGAGGGTGGACATATGCACTGGCAAGTTCGTGGTTGTCGGTGTAGATGGGGCAGTGGATTGGGTCAGGTGGATTACTGCATACAGTGATACACCTTACTCAATAGAGACATTACTCCTGGTCTGTACAGGTCACATCCATACTGATGATGCATGTGTAGTGTGCAGACTATCGTCAATGCACTCTTGTATTGCTAAAAACTCTCTAAAAGAAACTAAAGCTTAACTTACTAACATGGAATGTCAGGGGGCTCAAAAACCTCCACAAAACAAATACAAATGTATAAATATCTCCAAGGCACAAAAGGTCACTTGCATTTCTACAGGCAACCCACCTATAAGAGTAATAGAGAAACATTGATAAAAAATGGCCAGCACAAGTGTTCTTCTTAATATTCCACTTATGCCAATGTGTTGGCCATTTTGATAAACTGGGGGATTCAGTTTCATCACATATAGAAGGTGAAAGATATGCAAGGTATATAAGTTACGGTGCAGGCAGTCTTAGCTTATACACATATCACCCTGGTCAACACGCATGGACCCAATGTCTATGTTTCATGGTGACTGTACTGTCCCCAAGGATACTTTTATGGGTGACGATCTTATTGTAACAGTGAACCATACTCTAGACAAATCTCGGAGCTGTACCAGGCGGGCAGACACAGTGGCCACTGCTGTTAGGGAACATCATGAATAACATGATCTATTAGACCTTTGGGGTTACACAATGTGTCACAGCATGAAGGCACATCTGGGTCATAATCTGTGGTCTACATTAGACTACTGGGTATCATCCAAGGATGTAATTACAAGGGTAATAGATGTACGTCATCTGGCCAGAACTTTCTCAGACCATGCACCAGTGCTGCTCATGATAAACATCCTGAAATCATCTTTGCCATCCATTTTATGGAGGCTCATGCCAGATGCTCTAAAAGATAGTGTGTTTTATGATGAGATTACTCAAGAAATTCAGAATTATTTCAAGTGAAAACACAGGTTGGGTACAGTATGGAAGCCACTAAAAACAATGATTTATGCCTAAAAACAGAAATTAATATGTTCTCGTGCAGTCCTGAAGGTATTGCTTCAGGTTGAGCTTGCTCTATATAAAACTGCAAAAAATCAGTGGTCTGCTGCACTTTCTAAGAACCCACATGACTACAATTGAACAAGATATTAACATACTTGTGTGGCTTCGGTAGCCTACCTCAGATTCGTCCCTATATGAGCAGATAATGGGGGGGGGGGGGGTGGAATATCTTAACATAATGAGATGGCGCTGTGTGAGTTGCAGTTTCTGGGTAAAGAATATGCTGAATAATGTTGATATGGTGAAGGTCAGAGTACGAGTAAGTCTTTAGCCAATTATTTAAGGAGCCCTGGCCCACCAATGAAGTTAGAAATGTGCAGGGCCACAGAGATAGCATTAACATGGAAACTGATGAGATCATGAGGAGCTTTCACTCCTAATTCTCAAACCTATATGAATCTAAATTGTGCTTAGGCACAGAGAGATTAGAATATTATCTAAAGGGCATTGCCTTAGCCTGGATGGGTGATTCGAGGTGCAAGAACCTCTGCCGGTCAATTGCAGTGGAAGAGATACCAATAATTATCAAATGCCTTTCATTGTGTAAACACCTGGCTCTGATGGCCTGCCATAAGGAATATGTTCATCTCCTGGCCCCTCATATATAAACACTGCTTTAGGAACCGCATATTAAGCACTACCTCCCTCCAACAATGCACAACACCATGCTACTCAAACCAGGCAAAACTCCTAAAAATATGAGTCATATCTATCTCTGTCTCTCATTAACTGTGAGTCCAAGATTCTAGCCAAGAAACTACTGAACAGAGTCCTTCCACTTCTTCCCAAGTGAGTGCTACCGAACCAAGCAAGTGTTGTGCCTGGTCAATCCACAAAGCATAATTTACATACACGTATGCACTACTACACCAGATTAACCATCAGATTCCTGCTGCAGCAGTGTTTTTGCATGCTACAAGGGCATTTGACTTGGTGAAATGGCCTTACCTTTTTTTTTATCTTGCTACATATGGGGATCCCCCATTCTTTATCCACTGGGTCTTGATCTATTTAACTAACCCCACTTCATGCATTAAAAGCAGTGAAGCAGTCTCAGACCGTATTAAAATAGGGCATAGAAAACTTTAAGTCTGTATGCTATCCCCATTCTTATTTGTCCTTATGTTGGATCCATGACTTTCAAATTACAAGAACATTATGAGCAATGTGCCATAAAATATTCTTAATGTAATACACTCAATGTTGATGCTTTTATTACTTAATGAGAATAGTATGAATTCATATATTCGTGATCCTGAGTCAAATCTTAATCTCATTTTAGGGAATATTCAAATTCGATAGACTATCTGTTATCACTATAAATTGGTCAAAGTCAGTAATTTCCCCTTTGACAAATAACACACCAAAATTCACATCAGAGAACCTCCTGGAGTGGTGTGGGGATTAAATTAAATATTTAGGCATATGGATTAGTAAGGACAAAGAAACCATTAAAAAAGAATGGTAGAGCAATGATAAAATTGAAAGAGAAAATAGATCACTGGATGAAACTCCAGTTATCCATGGCAGGTTGCATTGCACTCTGTAAAATGATAATCCTACCACACATGCACTTTTATTTTCTCAATATTAATATTCCTCTCCTCAAGGACCTTCTTTACCTCACTACGCTCTCTGCTGATACAAATGTGTTGGGCAAATTAACAGCCATATCTAAAGTGGGGCATATTGACTCTGCCGTATGTCCAGGGCAGTTTTACTGCTCCAGACATGGAGCTATTCTACTCTTGTGCACATGCTCATTGTGATTTTTACGTGTGCCATGCATAATCTTATATGCACATTTAGCAGTAGGGCTAGACAGTGCTTCTCTGACTCCCCTTCCTAGCTATTCTCTGCCAACCAACAAATGTGCAAGAAATGCATACTATCTATTGCACGGTGCAGCGTGGCACAAATGATGTCTTAGAAGAGGACCGGAGCCTATATGCTTACCATTCATTCCCCTTGTGGATTATCATAGAATGATCTTTACTAGCAAACTGAAGGCTAAAGCGCAGTTTAATAAACTGAATATTCTTACTAGGGCAACCAATATCAATAGGGTATGTTTATAGATATCGATAAAGTCACTGCGCTTTCAGCCAGCACGTTGTTGGATATCTTTCTATACCGTCACTTGAGAGACACATGTAGAGCTATCAAAACCTGTTTCCCGCAGGAAACAGCTACATTTAGGCTATTAGAGATAATTGCGAGAGTACTATGAAGGATGTTAGCAATCATGTATGCAGCAATGCAACAGGAAGCCCTTATTTGTGAATTTAACTCTAAAGGTAGGTGGGTCACTATGTTAAAAGCCACACTATCAGACAAAGACTGGCCATATTGCTGTGCTCAGACACCTTTGCAAACTGTGAGTAGTAGGATTTGAATGATACATTCCATACCTGCATGCACTATATCACACCCACCTAGCCCTTCACAAGACGGGATTGAACTACATTGCCTGAGGTGTGGGTTGGAGAAAGCAGATTTCCTGTAATTAGCTTGTAACCGTACATACAAAGATAACTATTAGAGCAGCATCATTGATACTCTCACTGAAATGGTGGGCGAGTCTTTACAAGTGCACCGTAAGATTGTGTTTTTGGAATGGGTGCAAGAGGTCAATAAAACACTTAAGAGATTGGTGGCACTGGCTCTACTGTTGGTAAAACTGTTGGTTTCTAAACACTTAGGCAGAACCTGACCACCGAAATAAGAATATGGTTATTGGACTTGGCATATTGTAATGAGCAAAGGGAATCATATGATGATCTACAGCCATTAACAGCCAATCATAAAGATATACATGGCTTAGTGCCTGAGTACTTACTTAATGCTAGAATGGATCTATGCTCGCTTGCTTCAAGAACACCAGCTAGATCGCCCACCAATTGTGGACACGAAGGGTCGTGATTTTGAACTATTCCAATATATACTAAACATGTCTTTTAGTTTTTCTCTTTATGTTATGTGTCCATGTACCTGGGGTGCTGGGTTTGGGTGGGTATTGCAATATCACCTAATGTAGATGAGAGAAACGGTGTTGTTATTTTAAGGTTTACCCAATGTCCATTAACTGTATTTGGACATTTGAGGTGTATTGTGCAATCATTGAACTCATCTGTGACTGTGCTGAATTTGGTTACTTGTTGCATTTTGTTAAAACTCAATATATTATTTAAAAAAAAAAGAAAAATATGATGTGCCGATAATTATCCTTATCAAGTTTGCCAGCTTGCCTAGAACTTGAAATAATAGAATCTTGATAAAGTGGAGGATTCTTCAGTCTATTGGCCACAGGGGAGTTTTGGGGGGAGGATGGTAGACAGGAATGCAGTGAGCCATATCTATTAAAAAAAGAACAGCAAGGAGCATGCTGGGGTAAAATATTTAATCAATGCGTCTAAAAAACGTAATATGTTAGATCGCTCAACTCCTTTGGAACTCCAGACTACGCAGATGTTGTTAGAATTAGAACTCCCCTCTGTATCCTCTGCCCTGCCAATTAAGAAAAACATTCTTTCTGTTAAATCTTGTATTTCTTGGTGAAGGACTGAAGTATGGGATTGAAGTTCAAGAATTGTTTTCTTCATCAGGGATATCCTTTCTGACAAATAACAATGATTATCACTCAGTAGATTACCATTTGTTGTGATGGCATCCACCTTCATTTTACAGAGAAGATCTAGATATTCAGATAGTTACCAATATTTTCTCAATTTGTCAGACTCTGGTGCCATGGTAGTTGCTTTCTTCATCTCCTTCCTTCCCAGCAATTGAGGGGTATCCATTTTTATTTGTCTTGCTCACCCCATTGTGATGGCTTCCATTAGGTGTCCACTGTGAACTTTCCAGCTGGGTAGTTTCCAGTGGAATCTAGGATGAGCAGTTTCTTGCAGAGCATTGTGGCAAGAAACTCACAGTGAGCATGACTGTTGTCGGGATGTGGTCTGGCTGCAGCTTAGCACATGTTACTTTCAGGAGCGTCTGGTCTATGGATTAAGGGGTAGAGTGGTTCCTCATCACCCACTCTCCACATCGCACCCAAGCTTGGTTTTTGAGACCTGCTTGGGGTTGCAGACAAATCAGCAGGACAGCACGCGCAGTCCATTTGTCGAGCGAAACTAAAGTCAGGCCACTAATAACTCATGGTTGTTGGCTGTGAGGCGGTACATTGTCCTGTAGGAATTAGTCTTTCTCTGATGTTCAGAAGGTTGCCACATGCCTACATGCCCTCTTACTGGGATGAGCAACAACCTTCAAATCAAAAGAGGAAAGGCTAGTAACCCCGAGTGTTGTGTGCCTATCCCCGCATCTCCTGTGGAAGGGGGTGAAAAGTTTATTAACGTGGTTCTGCTCTGTGAGGTGGGTTGCTTTGGTTTCTAATTAACCCAGGGCTCCTGTGGTGTCCCCTCAGAGCAAGCATCCACCCACAGCAGGGTTTTCTGTTTGTATTCCCTGAGCATTCTGGTGGGATTAGGGATCCCTCTTCCCCCCACAGCAGACCCACTGTCCTATCTTCAGGAGATCCAAGATTCTGGGTGGGGATTTACACCCATCTGCTCATTTGGCCCGGGCAATCATTACTGCTATACTACCTCCTGGAAAAAGTGGGTAGATTCCAGGGCCCTGTGTGTCAGGCTTATGAAACTAAGCCTGTTTGGGGCAATGTGTAACTGGCTGGAGTTGGAGCAGAGCCACCGGGAGATACCTCAGAGTAGCAGCCAATCAGAAGGACCCGTTGTGTGGAATTTAACAGGAGATCCTCATGTCAGCCTCTGACTCCGATCAGAAGATCATCCAGGCAAGCCGGCACTATTCTGCACCCTGGGCTGCGCCACTCACCTGCTTATATCCCATGAAGATGTCTCTTGATGTCTTCGCAATAGAGGGAACCACCCAGGGTCTGTGATCCAAATCGGGCTACCCTGGCAGCGGCCTAACCACAACTCCTACAGGACTAGGCCACCCGGCCCTATCGCATAGGCCTTAACATTGAAGAATCCTGTCACCTCACACTGATGTTCTTACCGGGCCAGCAAGTTCAAGATAATCTCCCACTAACATATCCTCAGTTGCATTGGATGCCACAAGTGCCTTCTCCTTGCCCCTATGTAATTTTCCTGTTCTGGCTGGAGTTTGCAGAAGGTATTGTATCCAGTAGACACAGCTTCAGGGAAATGCAATGAATCAGTAGTTAAAATGAAGATGTTATGTTCATAAACAAAGGTCCTACCTAAAAGATACAGCACATGCTATTGCCGTCTTTGAAGGTCAGGACTTCAACAGGGTGACCCAAATTTGGGTCACCCTGGATATTGAAGCCCTGTACACGAATATACCTCAGGACGACAAAATTCGGGTCATGGCATCCGTTCTGGAACAAGAACTTAATGGAGCCAATAAGGACTTCATATTGGCATGTATCGCGATGGTGCTTAAAAATAACATCTTCTTATTTAAAGACGAATTATACAAATAAATCAAGGGGACCAGTATGGGGGCCACATGTGCCCCTAGTCTGGCCTGTTTCTATGAGAGTGCTTTTGAGCAGTTACATATATATAACGAGATGGCACCTTACTATAAGAATATCACATGCTGGCACCATTTTATTGATGACATTATATTCATTTGGAATGGTGCCAGCGGTGAGTTGGAATCCTTTCTACAATGGTTGAATTAAGGTGACCCCAATTTGAGATTCACATCTCATTACAGTGACGAAAGGTAACATTTCTGGACATCTGTGTAAAAAGTGTAGATAATGAATTACAAGTGGAGCTATACACCAAGCCCACGGACAAACATTACAGTAGCAATCACCATCGTTCCCAGAGGGATAACATTCCCTTTGGAGAATTTCTAAGATTAAGACGTAATTGTACCACACTGTCCGATTTTTACAAACATGCAGATATAATGAAGAAAAAATTAAGGGACGGAGGGTACCCGAGCAAGCTCATCAAAAAATCTTTTATGAGAGCTTGCTTTTACAATAGAGATTGTCTGTTGGAAATTAATAAGGAGAAAAGTAGGCAGGATATAGACAGGGTGTTTTTTGTCAGTCAATTTTCGGGTGTTAGTAACACAATTAAAAACATAGTAAATAAGAATTGGAAAATCTTGAATCACGGAGCAACAATCCAATTACAAAAAACGCTTTTTTCTTTTAGAAGAAATAAGACAATTAGGAATTCCCTAGTTAAAAGCTATCAAACTAAATTTGAAGCCCAACACAGATTAGAAGGGAAAAAAGCAGTTGGTAACTATAGATGTGGATCATGCTCTATATATCCACACTGATTGGAATCTAAGAGTATAGAAATTGCAGGCATAAGAATGACAGTGACTACTCAAAATAATTGTCGCAGTAAGAATGTCATATACCTGTTGATGTGTCCTTGTTGTCTTGGATACGTAGACGAGACAGGTCGTGAGTTACGCATACGTCTCCTTGAACATAAATCAGCCATCAGGACCAAAAAGGAGAATGACCCATTGACCGAACATTTTACAAGATGAGGACATAGCTGTGATCAATTCCAGTGGTTTATTTTAGAAAAAATAAGCATAAATAGAAGAGGGGGCTATCTTGAAACCAGAAGGAGACAGAGAGAAGAATGGTACATATGCCATTTAAATACTGTGGAGACAGGTTTAAATTCTAGGGAGGACTGGATGAGAATAATAACAAATTAAAATAAAATATAGTGTGACACACCCATTTTGTGGACAGCAGGAGCCCAGTCCAGCGAAGGAAAGGTGTTGTCTTAACATAGTGATTGATAAATGATTGAAAATATCTGTGTACAATTGTGCCTTATTTAAACCATATATGTAGGTATTCCTCTGAGATTTATTTGGTAACATTAGTCAAATACTGCTATCAAAGACTAACAATAAACAAACTACGTGTATAAGAGCAAAAGAGACAGTAATTATATAACAGTGATTATACAAGCAAGTGATATAAATAATGAAATTGGGCATAGATAAATAAGAATAGAGAAATAAGAATATATAGTTTTTGAGAGCTAGAATCGGGCTAATATCCGAATTGGCCACAGGAACTGAATCGTTATTGTGGATATCCGAGAGGGCTGTCTGTGTACACACACAATGATGGTTAGTAATGGCAGAGAGAATGCAATATTAGCGAACGGGGAAGCATAGGGTTGGACAATACGAGCTTGTACATTTGTAACATAATAAATAAAAATATCCTTTACAAAAAGATTAACGCATAATCAACTCACAGAGAGGGCCGTTACTATAACAATCAGTAGAATAATTGAATACGACAGCTCTCAGGGGCCATTTTCACCGACCTTGAGCGTGTTTTGCTACCAGTTGAAATTAGGTAGTGTCAGCACAAGACTTTTACAACACTGAAATCAATTTAGAGTTAACCAATGGGAATGGTTTTTGTCTCTATTTAAACCTGTCAACCGTGGAACGTGTTTGTAGAGGGTTTACACGACAGGGAAGGACGTGCAGGACGCAGGCTGCATTTCAAATAGTTGAGTGCATTAGGACCCGCATATGGGCTTATATGGCGAATGGGTAAGGGTCAGTTCGTACCCTCTGCATAAGAGCAACTAGAGATTAAGGCTACACGAAGGGTGGTGGTATGAATTTATGGCCGGCGCATAATGCTGCCTGTGAAGGGGGTAAGAAAAATACACTTGCCGGTGTTTTGGGCACGGTGAGGATTAATTGTAACGGCTGACACTATGTGACCTTTCTTTAGCAGGGATACCGTCACACCCCTCTTTTTGAATAAAATAATACAAAGTTAGAATAAAATGTAACCATGTACCACGAGGGGATATAAGAGATTTATAAGCTGACATTCGATATTCTATTTAAGCAGCACAGTGTGGAGGTGAAAGACTCATTTGCCCCTCGGTTGGTGTGAACAACTGCGCCCTGATACTTGTTTAACCGCCAAGTTTTAAAAGGTATGATACCATGCGTTTCTAATGATTAGAAAAAAGTGAATTTAATTTGGGAAAGATACCTTTTAGGCTTACCCTTGTATGATTCTTTCTCAGGGGTGAGAGTGGACATTTCATACAGTGGAGCAACTAATATAACGACAGGCCCTAATATCGAAGGCTGCTCACCTAATACAAATAAAAAGGTATGAACCCAGCTATGTCCTGTAATAATACAATCTAAGACACATTAGAAAACATTATGTGACCACGTTTTTTTGCTTTTTCCTCCTGGTTCTAAATAGGCGGCAGAACACAGGATAGTATACGACTTTTAAAATAAAATCAAAGTCCTCATATTTACAGAAGGTAATGAATCTTGTTGATTATTAATAGAACGACTAATAACTCAAGGAACAGGGGCAGTATTGAAAAGTGGAGAGATGAGGATGTAGAAACCTATAATAAGGTGTGCCAAGGGGATGAGTACAGCAGCAAAGTTACCAAAGTAGGGTTTGGGCATTGCATAAACATAAAACCAGGAAGCGGGTGGCTAGCATGCATTCCATTTATTAATAGGTGGAATAGAAAGTGGCAGCAAGAACAGTTTGGATGAGTCTTTATACATTATATCAATTACATTAAGCGATCCAATTAAGTGTACAAATGTTTGTATTTTTATGAGATAATCTTCATTAGCTAGAATGAAAATATGGTAACTGGCATCCAGTATGTGAGAGATGTTTAACACTGGAGTGTAGGTATAACAGAGATAGATTGATTATATTGTTCATACATTTGTTTTCATGCATGATTACTAAGAATCAGGGATCGATATATAGAGAACTCTATCAATCACTTCTCTTGCTAAAGATGGAAATATTCCGAAAGACCCATCGAAACGCGTCGACGCTACTCTGATGAGGTAACCTTTATTGGAATGTGGTCTCGGCATTGTACAAGTAGAAGTCTAACCAGACCATAAATTCACTGTTATGGATGATATGTACAAACAAAGACTAATTTAAGGAGTCTGAAATCGTGCTTTCTCTTTTGTGTGCATGTGTTTTTATGTTTTGTAAAATGATGCAATATATGTCAAAGTGAATTTTTAAGCATATGGAATGTACTAAGGAACTTCTTGTATAATTCATAGATTTTTATGTGATTTGAATTAAAGAAACATTTGTAAACGCTTTAGTTCATGTGTTAGAATTTAATTTAAATGGCTCGTCTTAGTTGAGAGATTTTAACTCATTAGTTTGAGGTTTTAAGGGGTATATCAGCAAGGGCCGGCAATAATTATCGCTAAGCGCACTTAGCGCTAGGATAATTATTGCCGGCTATCGCTGCTTTCTATCGCGGAGATAGCGTGCTATCAGCAATGCTTATCTCCAAAGCGATAGGGAGGCAAGCGTTAGCTGGAAAACAGTGTGATTATCGCTGGAAATCCAGCGATAATCGCGCTGTGACCGTCGATACCTTGCTGATAGGGCAGGGTGGTCTTAGCCATGTAATCCACCTCCCATTGGATTACATGGCTAAGTCAGAACTAAAGCAGGCGTAAGGAAAGTAGCGATAACCATGGTTAGCGCTACTTTTCTTATCGCCATGCTTGTTAGCGATTCCCTTAATAATTGGAAAAATGTCGGTTAGCGACATTTCTCCAGTTATTTCGGAAAGGAACGCCCACTTTGCATCTCATTAGAGATGCAAAGCTGGGCATTAAGTAAACAGGCGCTAAGGCAAGGATTCACGCGATAGCGTGACCTTGCTGATATAGCGATAACATTTTCGCCGCTTTTCGGCCGAAAACGGACGCAAAAGCGGCGATAATTTTTTATCGCCGCCTTGTAAATATGCCCCTAAACTTGTTATCTGTTTTGTATTCACGTATATGTTATATGTTATCTAGGTGTGTTCCAAAGGGAACTTGTATTTTACTTGTTAAGAGTACCTTATCCCTTTGGTCATAAAGGGGTCTCTCTCTTTAATTTATACATCTGTGGAAAGCGCAACACAACTATAAACTAGGAAAATCAATCTGAAGAACGATGAAGAGGGATGAAAGGTGTAATTCTCTGTTGTGTACTTCCTGAGGTGAATGACCATTCTTAATGTCGGTCATGCAGTACATAGGGGCATTTTAGCAAGGGCTGGCGATATAATTATCGCCGCTTTAGCGTCCGTTTTTGGGCGAAAAGCGGCGATAATTATATCGCAATATCATCAAGGACACGCTAGCGCGTGTTTCCTTGATGTAGAGCCCGTTTTTTCACAGCCTCGCCTCGCATCTCTAATGAGATGCAAAAAAGGCGTGGCTGTGAAAACAACACATGTTAATATTGTGAAGGCAGCTTCGCGATATTAACAAGGAGGTGCAGCGATAAAAAAAATCACGCTACCTTAGCCTTAACTCAGGAATTGAACGTCTGTTAAATTCCTGACTAAGGCATACTTGTAATGGGAGATGGATTATGCTGATAGGACCACAGGGTCCTATCAGCAATGTTATCGCTGTTTTCAATGGAACATCGCTGGAAAACCAGCGATGTTCCATTGAAAACACCGCTGTCGCTGAAATATTATCGCCATAGCGCTATGAGTTGTAAATATAGTGTTATCATGGCGATAATATTCAGCGATAGCCGGCGATAATATTTCTGTCGCTATGTACGCCCAGCCATAATTATCGCTGGCCATTGATAATATGCCCCATAGATTGTTGCAATTCATTGGATGAGTATGACTAGCTATTCTTTCCACACATGAACTTGAAGCTAAAAACAAAAAGTTGTTCTCCCTCTTTTGATCATTTTATTCCAATGCATTTTCACTACTTGCACTACATTTTTACTGTGAATAGTACATAATAGTGTTACGGAGATAATGGAGTAGCTTCGTGAAATGTGCAAACCAAGAGTAACGTGAAATTACCAAATTTACTTTAGATTACTCCAGAATAACAAAACTTTTGCCCACCTAATTTTTAAACAATTCGTTTTCTAAAATAAAACAATGATCAGTACATCTGAATATTTAAATGTGCGACATTAATGATGATTGCCTTGCATATATTGTTTGTGTCTATGAGCAGCCATCTGGCAACGAAGGAAAGAAGTTCACATTTTATATTATTGCTAAAATGTTGCTCATTCTGATTACAACTGGCCATGTGATCCTGCATCTAGGAAACGGAGGCAGGGAACACCTGACTCTTTTTTTTACTGACCAGAAAGTCTGGCTGATAAAATCAACCAACCCCAAATAAACGTTTTTCTTTGGCAAAAGTGATCATGCTCCCTCCCCTCTTCTTCCCCTTTACTCCATGCTCTCCTCCGCTGCTCTCACCAAACCTCCACTTTTTAACTCCTCCCCCATTCCTGTATCACACAATCCCCCATACACACCCACACACAAATACCTGCTCGTGGCAGGTGGTAAATGTGTATGTTAAGCTCATTGGAAAAGGGAGTACAGCGCAATATTTCTGTGCCCCCTGTTATTCCCCATTTCAATTAGGTTAACTCATAATTGCACAGTACTGGTGAGGTATTATCGAACAATAATTGTAATCACATGTGATGGGTTTGCACCCCACTAGTACAGTGCAACTTGTAATTGGGGCCTAAGATGTTTTAGGTCATATCATATTCCAGATCTGGCATTAAACTTGGCTTGCGATGTTTTTTGGGGGGTTTCATTAAGATTTCAGAAACAAAAGATAACAAAGGCCTGCATAAATGCATCTTTAGCAAAACATAACATTGCAGGTAAGATTTAACTTTCTTGTACTCTACAACTTGTAGGAGTCAAGTACTCACTTCGATACAGCGTGTGGGTATTTCTGCAGATTGGTTATTGATGATGAAACGGTACCATCCCTGCGTCAAAGAATTATCACAGATAAGATCCAGACGTGCTGTGTGCTGAAGTGCCAGGGAATCAAAATCAACGCTGCGGTAAGGATTATTCAAAATCGTATGACCCTCTGGATGACACTCACGATGAGCTAAAGCAAAGAAATATAGAATAAACATTTCCTTAAGGTGGACATTCTAAGAACTGATATTTGTCTCAATATAATATTTAGTTTTGATTAAAACAAAATCTTGGTCCACAACATATTAAAGGTATCTATAACAAGGTCACTTCTAGATTTTCAAGACGGATCTTTTAATAGCTCAAAAATTGCACATTTCATGTTCACGATGTTTTAGTGAATTATAGCATTTTGTGCATTCTACGGTGCAACACATAAATAGAGACAGAGCTCATCTGAACTTACCTAGGCCCACTTTTCACTTATGAAATACATTCTGCAAACACTGCCAAAATGCTCTGTTTGGCCCCAGAAATTGTAGGTAAAAGATATAGGGAGGTCATCCTTCATTAGATAGTTTAGGTTTTTTCAGCAATATGGGGAAATATCTTTAGATAGTTCTGAGACAACCAATCAGTGGGTGGTTAAGGAATATCGATTGGGTGTTCAAACAGCTACCTAATCTGATCAAGTATAATTATTAAAAATACTCTGTAGAATATTCCATAAGAGTCTTAAATAGAGAGAATTCTGATAAGTTTTATATGGGGTGATGGTTTTATTGAAAAAGAGGAATTTTCTCTTGGCTGGTTGGACGGTTTTGTGCGTGCTGTGCACAGGAATACATTTTTAATGCCCCCAAATTCCATGTTTTGCATTTTATCAAAGATCTTGCCTCGGGTAAATTTCAGCAGGGTTGATCAGCTAGATTCAGACAGCGGTAAGCTGTGGATGAAAGATGGTTATCTCACAACTCATAATTCCAATTCCTGCTAAAATGTTTGCATAGGGATAGTATTTTTCTCTACCCTCGGAATCGGGGTCTTTGTGTATTAAATGGATCAATCTGCTTTGTTCTTGACCTTTTAAACTCTACAAGCACAATCCTTGTCGAGGTCAACCAGAAAACTCACTAAATTAACCTGTGAATAACTCTCTGACTGCTTGTCAAAATGCAAGCAGGATCAATTTAGAGGCAATGCGTAAAGTATTTATGCAATAACTATCATCGTAGCTAGGCCTATGATGATGCACCAATATTGTGGTAAATAAGGATCCTGAATGCATATCAGACAATACTTTCTACATATATGCACTCGGAGATTTATTATTTTTCTCTGACTCAGCTCCTAATTAGATTCTGGCTTTCAAATTATTTAAAATATTCCTACTGGGCCAAAGTTAATTAGTGTGATGGCCAGTCGGTGAACAAAGACCCCACACCCTCTTTCATGGCCATTTCCCAGGTATTTGTCCTGCTCCTGTGAGAGTGAAGTGAGGGGATGCTAACTGCATGTGCTAAATACTTTACACACTGCTCCTGATGTGGGCAGGCTCAACCCCACAGAACCAAAGAAGGGTAGTCAGACAACTGGAGCCAGTCACAGGTAGGCCTGTACTTTGAAGCTTTGGAGGAAAGGGACCAGGCAGCTGTGGCAGTTAGGGGCAGGTCATAGGATCTAAGAGAAGATCTTTCAACAGACCATTTGAAGGCACCATCTTAGAAGTTCCTAGCATGTTCTGCAGGGTACTTGGGCAGGAGTAGAGGTATGCTGTGTCAAACTAGCATTGGGCAGAGGTTCTTACATTCTGGAACTCTCCACCTAAAAAACCCTGCATAAGGTTTGGACTTAGGAGAACAGTTTGAGCCTGGGGTAAGCAATACTTGAGGAATGCCCAGCTGCAATGGAGAAGACACCTGACCTCTACTGCAATAATGGACTCAAGGACTTCTGATTTCATTAGGCACCCAGGGACTAGGCTTTGTTTTCTCTAGGGCCAGTGGTTGGTCCCGTACTCCCCCTGGGAGACAGTGGAGGGATGGACTTGCTGGTGGGACCCTGAATGGTTCCCCTGGATTTTCTGTTGACTGGTCATTCCAGAGTTGTGACCTCCAGAAGGAGACACCCAGACCTCTGCTGACCCATGTGTCCTGCAAGTGGCCAAAGGAGTGTTCCCACTCAGGAGGGAAAAGGAAGATTGCTGGCTCCCACATTGGCACCTCAGTAGTGCTGGCCTGACGAAGAACCAGATGGGTAATGTGGGCTTGGGTTCCTGCCATTTTAGAGGCCAGCTCTCAAGTACCCCATAGGAGGTGTCGGGACACCAACTTCTTAAATAAAAAATAAGTTCAACTAAAAGGAAAGCATATTGTTGTGGCTCGAGGCCCCATGATAAAAAAATAAAAACGTTGCCCAAAGGAAGAGGTACACTTAAGGTGGACATGGGGCTACCAAATAATTCATATTTAGCATGCAGTGCCCAGAAGAGCAGGAGCACTGCTGTACTGGTTTAAAATGCTAGGGAGCGCCTTGCAACAGTGCCGTGTCCCATCAATACCACAGCAGCCCCCTAATACAATTCTTAATGGCACCATAAGTCCAAAAGGTAGTAAAATAATTGACTTGGGGAGGTTTATTTCACTTTTCAAGTAGTCATGGAGCCTAGTTTATTAATTTCATAGCTGTAGAGTGCTGGCATTTATTGTTTGGTTTTAAGACTGTTTTTACATTTAAAAAAAAAACAATTAAGCGAAAGTTAATTGAAATGCTTTCTTTTCAAGGGCAAAGTTAGTAGTTAATCATTACATGTATTAAAAAAGATCATTGTACTACTGTATTGATAATGTGAATAGGAATTAATTAAACTGAGTGAAATACTTTAGTTACCATGACAAAGTTAACAGTGAATCATTATTTGCCTCAATGAATGTCATTGTGGTTTTAACGGTGTTGCATTGGTTTATTGAAATACATTTTTATTTTTATAAATTTGGTGACACCCTGACAAAGCAGGTAGACCTGCCTTTTGATAACTTCACCCCATTATATTGTGTCTAGTACATGTAGGGGGTGTTGTGGTTTTAGAGTTCAGGGCTCACTAGTGGTGTGAGGTGCTAAAAGCATGTAACCATTGGAATTTCTACCTGCCATCTTGTATTTATTTGTAAATTTAGTGTGCGTGTAATAAAGTATTTCTCCTTTTTATTAATAAATGTACTTACTGGATAATGATTTGTTTGTTGCATGCCTGTGGACTGCCCACAACACTTTTGCTGAGTAGGCCGTGGACTGTTCTGCCTCATTAGGGAGGTTAAAGACTTGTTATTTGTGAAATACCCGTATTGTTTGTGACTAATAAGACAAATTCTTGTAGTTATGTTCTGCGGAACAGCTTTGATATCTGGAGGGGGCATCAGCATGCTGATAGCATGTTTTGGTTTATTCACACAGATAACTATCTGGCCAGATGGAGGGGACCACAGAATTATCAATACATGTAAGAGTTTTTCCATAGCAATGCTATTTATGGATGCACCTCCAATGTATGCAGACAAGAGTGCAATATCATTCTAACACTTATATGCCGAGGATATTGCTTTGATTGTGGAAGTCCATGATAATGATACTGACCAACTTTCATCTTTTGGACCAATTTTGAATACTGATGATAAATTGGCATGCAACTTCAATTGACCAGCAGGACACGGCTTGTTCATGCTAATTTCAGACTGCAGCTCCACTAATGGTAATGAGCCTAATAATTACCATAACATTCATGCAGCCATGATAGCACGAGCTGCACGTGCATAATACAATAATTTGCACCCCCTCACACTGAAGGGTATCTACATGTATGGGCCTCATATGGTACTTTTTCCAAATGTGGTATATTTTTTTTGATAAGCACTTGCATATCACAGAGACAGGTGTCTGTGTACCAACCATTTACTGTGAATATTCAAGATACTATTTTACATGTGTCTTTGTAACTCCCTTTGTAGGGTCAATGATTGACATGGATCAGCTGCTAAGTGTTCAATCAGTCCCAAAGATAAACACCGTATGGGTCACCATATTAGCTCATGACGAAAGACCACACAGAGCCACTGGGGAGTACATCTCTCATGCAGAGCCATTGTGTATAGACTGCTGAGGTGTATATGCTTTGGAGAGAGCAGACAGTTATGCTGGTTTTAGCGACAGGTGGTGAGGACTGTATGGATTTGGGACATCACAGGGCACATTTGATTTTCAGGGATAGTCTGTGGTGAGAAGTACTTGCATACAAGGACAGATCATTGGGGGCTCCAACTAATGGACATGGACAGAGGAGATAAGGGACAGATAAGCAAACAGAGTTATGCTAGCAGTTTTGTTGGAGGAGAAGCGAGTGGGGCTACTTACTAAATACAGTTTGCTGCAAAAATTATGTCAACATTGTTACTAAATATTGCAAGTGGCAATGCAACATGAATGGCCATTATGTCACCGCTGCTTTAATGCAATAGAAACAGGAGCACTTTATGGAGAACATAAAAAACCTAAAACTAATCAATTCCACACGACTTACAGAAGTGGGTTGTCGTGAGACAGTGCCTTGCCTCAACATTCTCTATTTTTCCGAACTCTGGCTGCTAACATTATAGTGGAGCTCCCAGTACAGAATGCATTATGCGTTAAACTCAGTGGGCATCGGTATTGTGAAGAAGACTACTGGTGAATCTGCTTTATTTTCTGCAAAAGACTCTTACAACTGTGAATTGTCACTTGTTTATTCAACAGTTCTGTTTGAACAGTGACGCCTGTTTCCCATCAACCACTAATGTGTAGTTACTATAGACCAGTAGCAGCTCCTGGAGTGAGTGCTGCGGGGTGGGTTGGGGCGGGGGAGGGTCATGGTGAGGGTTAGTAAACTCCGGCATACGGCAGATCGGAGTTAGGTAAATAAATACATTGTATTTATTTCTTTCTTTACCCAAATCCGATCGGCAGTATGCCGAAGTTTACTACCCCCACCCTGCCCCTTCCCGGCCCCACTCCACTGCCCCGCAGCACTCCCTCCAGGAGCCGCTGCTGCTATAGACAGTAATACGGAGTCTCCTCTGATTTTGGGGGGCAAATCAACAAGTTTCACAAGGGCCATGCAAGTCAATATTTCTCAGCATCACTTTATCCTGTACTACATGGATCAGTTTTTTAGTCAGCATTTTGTACCACCGCCCCTTCAACTCTTGTTTTAGAACATTAATTAAAATTGCTTACATGCTCGCCAATATCCCTCATGTCCTCCTGCTGATTCAAGAAGCCCTCCTAAGAGTAACTGAAATATGAAGTAGCTGTCTCCCAGCCCCCAAATAGTGAAAAACCTGCCATGTGTACTTTAATCGCACAAAATACATTGAAACCTTAAATCACATTGTGCCCAAAAGTTCACTGAAGACATTCTAGCATGGCAGGATTCACACCCACAAGTTGTCCTCCATTTTCTCTAAGATATTCCTTGGGGACCTCTTTCATTGCTGCACCGCTCCAACCACTACTTCGTGATGAAGTCACATCATGTAATACTTTAGTGATCATGGGCAGTTGGCAGCATGTAATAGATATGTGAGAGCTCAGTGATCCAAATGGTTTCCAGGACAGGGCTGTAATTATCATTTATAATTCTGGCCCTCAGCTATGGTGTAATATTTCAGAATTCAAAGAAACAGAAATGACAGAAATCAAAGTGTTTTGGTTTTTCACTATTACGATTAATTTTTCATAAAATAAGCTCTTGTGAAATTTGAACAAGATTCAAAATATAGAGGTAAGGTAAAGTATGACTACTCTCTAGGTATTCGGCTTGTCTGGGGGTCATTTCTTTCAATTGTGTCCCGTCATATGATGACTCACAAGCACTATAATATTTAGTAAGGGTCAGATGAATTATATTACAGATCTTATTAACTGACAACTATTTGTGACTAGTATATTTTAGACCAGTAATGAAATTTGCAAACCAACCTATACGCTAATAGTAAATCAGAGTGGATCACAATCTGATCTTACTAAATAATAATAATTAAGTAGGTCACAAGTTGCTACTCACTCTGATTGGATACTATCACACGGATGGTGGCCAGCAAGGGTCAGCAGACTACCATGTCTGTGATTCCATTTAATTAAATAGTCATATAAAGGAGCCCAGTATCCTTAAAAAACATAGTGATACTTTAGAAAGATTCTTTTTTCCAAAGGTTTCTCATGTATTTTGGTATAGCTCTTAACCACTGTCAACTCCTCCAGAAACCTTTCCCTCAATTCACAAAGAGAAAAGAGTCTAAAGCGGACCCCTTTCCTATTGCAGATGAGTTACCACCTCAACTTGGTGGTCGTAGCTATTCAATGGCTTGCAACAAGAATTACAATCATAATCTTTAATACAAAGGGTACTAATCAGGTATTTTTAAGGACTGCTGAAAACATTTACCTTCCAATTACTGAATCGGTATCCACTTGGGATTTCATTTCAGGAGTCAGTAAAACATTATTAAATCATAAAGCAAGAGTGATACAAAGGAAAAACAGTTTTTGTGGTCACAAACTCCGCTTTGGAGTGTCTGCAACTGTAAACATGATTAATACATCATAAACTAAATGATTGCAGAATGCAGAATGTGCATAACTCACAAATTAAATTACATTTAGTGTATAATGTAAACGCTGGAGAGGGAATCAGTTTAACTTAAAATCTTGGGGGCATATCAGCAACAGACGGCGATAAATATCGCAAAGCGCGCTTAGCGCTTTTATATTTATCGCCGCCTATCGCTGTAATTTATCGCCCGGATAACGCGTTATTAACAACGCGTTACTCCAGGGCGATACATTTTATATCAAAAGCGGCGTTATGTAGAATTATCGCTGTTAAACCAGCGATATTCCCATAGCAATAGAAGAAACCTTGATGATAGGGAGATGTGAATTCAGCCACTGAATCCACCTCCCATGCCATAGATAGGGTAGTCATGAAAAATAGCAGACTTAAAATACCGGCGATAACAGCGGTTAGCGCTGTTTTTTACATCGCTATGGGTGTCCTGGGCCGTATTGTAAATACGGAGTAGGGCAGTTGGAGATCATTTTCCCTTAGTTTTTGCAGGGAACGCCTACTTTGCATTTCATTAGAGATGCAAAGCGAGGCATGAACTAAACAGGAGCTGAATCAAGGAAACACACGATAGCGTGTGTTTGTAAATAATACGATATAATTATTGCGCTTTTCGCCCAAAAACGGACGCTAAAGCGGCGATAATTATATCGCCAGCCCTTGTTGATATGCCCAATTGTTTCCCATTATCTGGGCTAATTCCTGCTGTCACTGAGGCAATGGATCTTTGCATTGCTTCAGAGAAGATCAGGAGCTGTACATCACATGAAATTATAATCACAATCACTAATCTGTTTTCAGTCAATAATGAAAGTTTGGTATGAGTTATAGGGTTTTATTATTCATATCTTTAGAAAGTCATATTTTATTAAGATTACAAGTTAATTTCATCAATCTGAGTTGTTAGAATATCATCAGAAATCAATAAGTAATCAATGAATCACATTAATGTGTATTAAGCATGTTCCATAAATGAAAGAATCCCTATTCTAAGAATGGAAAGAAAAAGGTGTCAGTCAGAACCCATAAAGATTTCAAATTTGAGAGAAAGTGAGAGACCAAGCATAAAGCTTTAACATCACGAATCAGATTAATAATTCAATAATTGAAACAGAACTTCTCATAAAAAGAGTTTCAAGAAACTCAGTACAATCTCTGAGCAGCATGAAATGGGGATAGGTGTGGATGAAGTGGAAAGAAGGGGGTGACTACTCCAGGAACACACACTATTATAGACATCACAGTCTGAAGCTTTTGCAACATGTTGCCTCTTTTGTCTCCAGTCAGCCAATCACCTTCCGATGCTCTCATGGGAACACAATCACTCCTCGTCTTCTCACAGGAATACAATAGTCCACAGATAGCAATTTTGAGTAAAAGATTCCTTATCAAATACATTGTTAGTAAAGGCTGCATCTTCATATGTGAACTTCTTCATTACCTCACATTGGTCCAGATGTAGAAAGCGAAATACCAATTGCAAACGCAGAAATTCGCAGAATTTCTATGTTTGCGATCGCAAAAGACCCATGTGAAATGTAAAGGCAAGCGCAAAATAAGGAATCGCTAAAAAAAGCGAAGTCAGTTAGCGAGTCCTTATTTTGCGACTCAGACCCACTGACTCCCAAATAGCGCCTCACAAACTGCGAAATCGCAAAAACAAATTCACAGACCAATTTAGGAAGATTCGCAAATAGCGATTTCTCGGAAAATCGCTATTTGCGAGTCGCAAATTACCACCAACTCAAAGCAGGCGGTAACCAGGTGCACTGCATAAAAACAGCCCCAGAATGTATCAGTGCAAACACAATGGCGGCCCTCTATGTTGTTGCAAGGCAGATGCGGATCCAAGCAGCAGCACAGACGATGAGGAGGCGACAGGAACGCATATACATAGTGCGCATCGCCCTTTTCCAACTCACAGAAGAGGAAATACATGATAGGTACAGGCTTCACCCCACAACCATCCTAGACCTCATTTGTGAGTTGCACCCCATCCTGGAGCAGCAGACACGCAGGGTGCATGCAATTCCACCACATGTGCAGGTTCTTTGTTCCCTGCACCTACTTACATCAGGTAGTTACCAGGGGGTGATAGCTGTGGCTGGAGGTGTCTCACAAAGTTGCCTGTCACGCTTCTTCAACGCCTTCCTGGATGCCATGCTTCAGAAAATGCACAAATATATCTGGTTTCCCTCAACGCAAATGGAACTGCATAAGACCAAGATGGATTTTTATTAGATGGTCCAGTTCCCACATGTGATAGGGTGCATCAATGGGACACATATCGCAATCTGCCCCCCCTCTACCACTGAGTATGTATATCGGAACAAGAAGTCATATAATTCGATCAACATTCAGGTCATTTGTGATGCGTCACAAATCGTAACTGATATAGTTGCGAAATTCCCTGGGAGCACGCATGACTCCTACATCTTCAGGCACAGCCGAATCTATACACGTCTGGCTGGGGGTGAATTCGGCGAAGGATACCTGCTAGGTAAATGCATGTGACACACCCTGATGTATACCTTGGTTGTATCTGTTGTTGCCTGTGATTGACGTCTCATGCTTTCCCACTTAGGTGACAGCGCATATGCGGTGCGTGCATTCATACTCACCCCTTTCCTCAACCTGTCTACCCCAAGTGAGAGGAGATACAAGGCTGCCCATAAGTCCGTGCAGAATTTGGTGGAGCGGACATTTGTACTCCTGATGAGAAGGTTCCGCTGCCTCCACAAGAGTCGAGGGTGCACAGCAGTACCGCCCGAGATATGCTGCAAAATCATTGCCACCTGTGCCATGCTACACAACCTGGCCACGAAGAAGGGGACATCAGTCGAAATCACTGACTCAGACTCAGAGGATGAGGAATGCCCACAGCCACTGCACAGCACAGCAGGTGTCGTAGGAGCGGCAGATGAGAGACACAGACATGCTGAGATCACATGCAACTATTTCTAAGTAAGTAATGAGACAAAGCGATTAATGACAATTGTGTAACGGGGTTCTATTGTCCTTACATCAGGCAATAGGAATGCACACTGCCTCACCATATTGGCCTCTTTGTGCGCTGAGTAGCCCAGCGTGGCATTAACACACTGCATGTACCTTGCATTCCACTATCAGTGGGTCCTATGGGTTACCTCACCCATCTACAAATGTCAGCAGCCTTTCCTGCAGCCACACACAGCAGTACCCCTCTCAGTTTGCACACTGCCCTCCCTAGAGGACTGTTCTGCTGCTGGCCCCTGCCTTGCGCTACGCCGTCTGGGCTCAGCAATGGGTGGAGTAACTTCTGCTGCAGCTGGTGACCTCCTCATTGTCTCCACCATCCCCAGACCATGTGGCAGCAATGTTTGGATTGTCTGGAGCAGTTCGACCGCAGTCGTGACCTGCACCAACCCCCTAGCAACGTCCTGGCTGCAGTGGGCCATTTCCAATTGCATGACCACTGTGCGTCTGCTGAGGACAGAAGTGGCATTGGCTAGGCAGTTCACCGCCTTGGTGAAACCCTCCTGGCGCTGTTTTTCCCTGCACCTTGCGCCACGTTCACTGTCCAATTTTGTGCACAACAGCCTCACTGCCTCAGCCATGTCCTGCATGCCCTCTGCAACAGTGTTGTTCAAGCCATTGATGCCCTCCTTAATGTCCCTAAGGTTCCTGTTCATGGACACCATCTGTGGTTGCATTGACCGCATTGTCTTCCCTTGCAGCCGCTGCACCTTCACGATGGTGCCCTCCAGACATGCGAAGACACTGGATCCTCCATCCTGCTCATCTGGAATGTGTGCCCTTGCTCTGCATCGGGGACCACTGGTGTGGATAC
This sequence comes from Triturus cristatus, assembly GCF_964204655.1. NCBI lineage: Eukaryota > Metazoa > Chordata > Amphibia > Caudata > Salamandridae > Triturus > Triturus cristatus. The sequence goes on from NC_140584.1 coordinate 226,443,508, forward strand.
GCTGTAGGGCTGACTGTGTCTCCAGAGACTGTGCTTGTTCTTCTTGCAAAGTCTGTGGAGCTCCCGTGCTCTCCTCCTCTGACCCCTCCATCTCCTGCAGGCTACCCACTGTGTACCTCCGGGGTCTGGGGGGTGGTGGTGGTGGTGTGACATCTCTGGGTGACAAGGTCTCTTCCTCCTGAGCATGGTGTTCCCCAGGTGCCTCTTGTGTCTCCCTCTCAGCAGTCTGGGGCGCAGGTTCGCCTGTGGATACAGAATATCCATTTACTGACTTGCCTAACAGCATTTGTGTTACATTAAATTACATGTGTTGCTATTCACACTAACAGTCCTCAGCTTGCTTATTGACTGATGTTTGTCCCCTGCACTTGTGTTCAGTTAACTCACTGATATGCTATATGGGTTTCAGGACTACATCTCCCATGATGCATTGCTGGTTGTTTACAAAATATTAGGCCTGGGCTAAATTTCCGTTCTGCTCGCGGAAATTGCGATAATTTGACATTTTCGCGTTCCGTGGAGAGCGCAAAAATGTAAAAACGTTCGCATTCCGCAGCTTAGCGATAATTTGTTTCTTGCTCGCGCTGTAAAATAATACATGCGCGCGCGCGATCGCCTTACGTGAATCCCCGCGTTCGCCGACAAGTTTTCCCGATCCGGTCGCGTTCTCCACGAGATGTTGGATTGTTGGTAGCCATTTGCGCTGTCTCGCGACAGTTCGCGCCCGCAGTAATGTCATTGGTCGCGCGATCACGTCTTTCTTCTCGCCATCATGCACTGCGAGAAGAGTGAAAACAAGATGGCCGCGCCCGCGAGCAACCGCATGGGTAAGTTGGCGAGCCGCGACCATGCATAAAATACCGCGAACAGGCGGGAAAAAAACTTCCGCATCTTCGCGATATTTCCACGTGTTTACGGAGATTTGTAACATTTTTGCGATAATTTGCAAAAGTCACTTTCGCAAATTCCACCCACCCCTACAAAATATGGACTGGAATGGAATTCTGACTTGCTCATGGGGGATTGGGATTTGGGGGGGGGTGGTCAGGCCATGCTGTGCATGCATCTTACCTTGTCTGTTGTTGTCTCTGACTGAGCTGTCCACATATCCTATGCCACTGATGGTCTCAGGCTGGAGGTTGGACTCCACCAATTCATCCAGGGGTGTGCTTGCAGGCGCTGTGGATCGTCCCCCACAGCGGCTTCTTGGCTTGTTTAAGCCTGTCAGCAACCCTCTCCTTCGCACGGGAGCGCAGATCATACCAGCGCTTCTTCAGCTCGTCGATGGAGCGCTGTGCATCACCAATTACATATATTTTCCCTGGATTTCAAGCCCGAGCTTCCTTTTCTGGGATTCTGAAATATGCAGAGATTTCTTCCCAAACAGTTGGCTGTGAGTCTTCACAACCTCTTCAATTAACACTTCAAACTCCTTCTCGCTAAATTTCTGCTTCCTCTTCCTCTCTGCAGGCTCCTTTCCATTCTCCTGTGTCTCCATCCTGGTATTTGGTGTCTGCCTGGTAACTCCTGTGCAGCTCCTGGGTGTGTGCTCCAGCTCTCTGCCTCTCCCACAGCCTCAGGCACTGAGAAACAGCATGGGTGTGGCCACTTTCTGTGTGTGATGTCATCAGGGTGCACCTGAATGGCAGATTCACAAATTTGCGATTTTTTTAAAATAGCAATTTCGCTAATTCTGAATCGGTAATACCGATTCAGACAGGGGTTTGCGATTTTTACCGAATCGCAGACATTTTTTTATTTTTTTTTGCTACATTGCGGTTTGCGAGTTCTTAATAGCGATTCCGCAAAAACCGCTATCAGGAACTCGCAAATTTGTTTTTACCTATATCTGCCCCAAAATTGCATATCTCTAATCTTTAGGTAATAGTGATCTTTGTGTAAGTAGAAACATTTTGCAGAATTAGATGAAAACATTTCTGCAGCTATCACTCATTATGAAAAACATGTCTATTATAAGGCCCAGTAATAAACATTTGTATGCACATTAAAAATTTTCTAGTCATTTCAGCTTGTCAGGCAATGTTGCTTCAGCCATTTGAGGCCTAGTACAAATAAATATGCTTGCCTACTATCATTTTTGCATGTAAACACATTTTTATATTCACCAACGCCTACATGTTAATTCTGCACATTTATTGTAAACTGTAGTATTTTCTCTATATTATTAAATGCTTCTCCAAAAACATTTCACAAAGATGATCTGAATCTTTATGTTAATAAAGATTGCCCAAATTATTTAAAACAATAACGCTAATATTGACTTCAGTATTTAGCATATAGTAGGACAAAGTGTCACACCACAGGACATTAAGCTAAGCATTGTAACCACTTGACCAGTAGTGGATATGTAATTAAATCTTTATTGCACCTTTTAATATGATTTAAACTTTATTGGCTTTAGCTTCAAGCACGCATGTTTTCATGAGAGCTGTATTATGTATAAGCCGTCCAGAACTGGAAGAGAATAATATCTCTAGTAGCAGCACCACACCTGAAACCAGGGCATTATCAGACTGGAAACAGAAACTTGCTAAACACAGAAGTGAAGCCTTATCCAGTAATGCTGTCAGGATATGAAACAATATCTAAATCAACATCAACACTGTGCCAACCCTTCTGCAATTCAGAAAGGAGGCGAAGGCCAGACACGTCTGAGCACATTTCAACTCCACACACACTTTATCATTCACAAGCATTGTGTGTCATTGTAAATGATGCTGAATCTTAATTCGCTGCTCATGCCCTTGTTTTATGCTATTGTTGCATGTTCCATTGCTGCCTAGCTAGTTTACACACTACAATTTCCTATACCTGTACATACATACATATGTGTCATTGATAACATTGCTTCATTTAGTTCAGATGAAATAGACAGCCAAAGCTAATGGCACAAAAGATATATCAATATATTTAAGTCCAAAATTGACCAGCTTTCAGGAAGTCAGGTGATTGGAACATGTCTATCCGACCTCTTTTAGAGTGTGACGCTAATGCTGAAAAGTGGCGATGGAGACATGTGGACTTAGTGTTAAAAGCAAAGCTTTTTAAAGTGGAGATCTATAATAGAGAAAAAGCAGCACAGTAACAAAAGGGAAAATAATTACATTGCTTATACCCACTCTAGTTATTGCAAGAGTTCAAGTTATGCAAATTCTTCCATGACGAAATTCAGTATTAGTTTCATGCAATGAGTAGATAAAAATAACTTGAAATTAATTAGATTTGCTCCAAAACGTATAGCCTAATTGTGCATAGCGAGAGAAACACAAGAAACTGGTTCCAACAGAGCAGCCCAGCCAAGAATAAGAACCATGAAACAGCACCATGGTAAAGGGACCAGAACAACTGGGGACACTTACAATAAAGTAGCAGAGCTTGGGTTGGCTCCAAAATAGCTAACACAGTGCTTTCTCACTTTAGAAATGCAGGCGCTAAATGTATCTGCCTAGCGCCAATGCAGGCACCTTGCTCCAGAGTGCAATGGTGCAAGGGTGTCTGCATTGTGGGCATGATTGCTTATTTGCAGGAAGGGGTCCCTTCCTGCACATAAACCATTATAAATGGTGATTTGTAACTTTTTTTGTGTACTGCTTTGTGCAGCACACATAGAAGGTGCAACTCGTCATTTTTTAAACGATTGTTTATGTGCAGGAAGGGACACCTAATAGAAATACCGCATAGAAACAGCAAAAACGAGAAGAAATTAAGCGTTTCTCCTTGTTTTGCCTTTTTAAGACCAGGTTTTCCGTGTCATCCTTGTTTGCCACCATTACACTATTGATATGTTCATTGATACACCACCAAGAACAAGATTGATCAGAGATAATACTTTGTTGAAAACTGAGGGGCATATTATCAAGAAACAGAGGTAAATTTATCGCCGCTTTAGCGGCAGAAAACTGCCGCTCAAGCGGCGATAATGGGCTTGATAATATGCCCTTGTGAATTCCCATAGAAGACCATGTTTTGGTGACAACATGGGCTTCTATTGGAATTCTCAAGTGCATATTATCAAGCCCATTATCGCCGCTGTAGCGGCAGTTTTCTGCCGCTAAAGTGGCGATAATTTTAACTCCATGCTTGATAATTTGCCCCTAAGGGTGGACATAACTTGTGTATTTTCATGCATCATAATCATGCAAAATTACCTACAAATTCAGTGAGTTTATGCAGAATTACACGAGAAGAGTACTTCTGCATTTAGCATTATTTTCTTAGCACAAAAATTCCCTGCCACGTCCAAAATGGACTCAAGGCTTCATTTTGCACTGAGAAATATTGCTAAATGCAAGAGAACGTGAAGAGCGGAGTGAGTTACCACGAGGGCTTGATTAATGTGCTCTTGAGGTAGGATTTTTCCCTAACTTACTTTTGTCATTTAGTGATATTTACATAGTGTAAAAATGTTCCCTTGTGCCCAAAATGGATGCACTAAGAAAATAGTACTAAATGGTAAACAACATGAACTGCAGCATTCACAGCTGCTTGCGTGTGCTAAATCTTTTGTTTCTGTGCTAATTTCCCCCCGAATTTCTCCTAATTATGATAGCAGGCATAATCACATAACAGTCATTCCACATCAAAGAGTTTTGCAGAATTACAGAAATGATTCCTATAATTCCAGTATAAATAACAGTTCTCCTATGCCTAGTGAAAACAAAACCATACGGTGTTGCAAGTTTTTTTGCAGTGGAGAGAGCACCTAGGCAGAAATACACGCGGTGCTGTTCAAGGTGACAATGTCAGACAATGCAGCATTTAGGCATACTTTAAGGGAAGAGATCACTCAATTCATTGCTACAAATGTAGGCTCAATTGATGGCACATTGATATCTGAGATGCCTTCAAGGCATACCTAACAGGAATATGCATTAAAAGCATGGTTAGAGTGAGGAAAATACTAAAATACGGTCTTAAGAGACTTGAAAATGATATGATATTGCTGGAGCTTCATGTTTTGGCCCAGCCTGAGCTTCTACAAAATTTGTATGTGAAGCAGCCATAGGGACTTTGGACAGGATTACATTCTTTGATTATAGAGAGTACTTGGCACTGAGACACTAGGAAGGGGACAAAGCGGGCCACCTGTTGGTGAGAATGGTCTGCTTTTTGGCCCTACAGCATGACATAACCATGATCAGACACAATCACAGGCAAGCCAGACAGAGTCAGGCAGACATTAACACATCATTTGCCGTATATTACCAACACTCATATGAGAAACTCACAGGACAGTCAGATGAGTCAAAAGAGTGCTATCAGCTGGTGACTGATCTGGTGCCAGGGTGCCTGCATTGGTGCCATGCTGCCAAAAGGGCACCAGCGCAGGGGAAAAGGCAGGAATTCTCTGTATAGTCATAAATACAGCGCATTCCTGCCCTTTCCCTGTCACACAATGCAGAACAGCAAGGAGACTTGCTGAGCTGCACTGCATGACAAGTTCGTAAATAGAACCACAGTTTTCAGTAGATAAAATAAAATTGCTCCAGACTGTCAAAACACCAGGTTGCAATAGGTTGTACCTGTGATTTTATAAGATATTCAAGGAGCAATTAACATTTCACCTTTTGGACCTAGAGAAGCTGGTATAATGGTGCTGCCAAAGGAGAACTGAGAACTTCTTATTATGGGGTCATACAGGCCATCTCATTGTTAAATCTAGAATGCATAATTTTCGGAAATGAGCTAACAAATATACTGCTCTGTGTGCTTCCCTGTCTGGTTCAGCAAGACCAAAGTGAGTGTGTTTCAAGCAGGAGAACGACTCCCAACCTGCACAGGCTGTTCCATGAAATCAGTAGGGCTCAACCTGGTTGGGTAGGAACAGCAGCACCTTACTAGATACAGAAAAGGTTTTTGATTCTCTATATTAAGATGATATGTGGCTAGTCCTGTGACAACTGGGGTTCAGAGAGGATATCAATACATGGATAACATTGCTTGACTCCTTACTCATGGCCTTCATTAAGACAGGTAAGGTCAAATACTTGGCTCGTCCAACGTTGAATCTCCTCGCTATTTTTTCCATTGGTAATGGTTCAGGTAGCCCTCTTCAAGATGCTGCAATTACCCTAATTTCTTTGTTTTTTTTTTAAAACATCCCATTACAACTAAGGAGACCTTTCTTCCAAGTACTGTTCACACTGCTGCTGTTGGGAACAAGTAAGAGACCGCTTCCACCTGAGAAGCTTTACTTGGCGCTGGAATGAGAGATCCCTGACTTCAGATCATATGATTTAGCAGCGCAACAGCAGTACCTGGTGGGTTTGTTTGAAAGAGGGGAACCTGGATCAGAGTTTGGTTTCTTCAACGGGGGCCGTTTATGAAGCTGGAGCCCTAATGGCATTTAAGGAACTGACTGTAGCATCTGAGCTGTTCTCCATAGACACTGACCAAGACTATGACCATACATAGGAGAAGGGAGGTGAGAGGCTAGAGGTAGATACCTTTATGAAACTTCTCTTCACTTGGAGATCAGTCAACACTGTCTCACAGTGGTTTACACATCCACTGGAGTACACCTGGGAGAGGATTTGTGGGAAGCGGAGAGAGTGCAGGTTTATAGCATTTGCTTAAGGTGTTCCAGAATACCCGGCATATTCAATTATATTCACATAACACAGGCCCCTGCAGTTCATAAGGGCCCCCAGCCCTCAGGGGTTCCTCAACACTTCGGAGAGTTTCCATTCAGCTCAGAGGCAATGAATATCTTAGATAAATGGGAGACTTAGAGGTTGCCTCTTTCCACATTTTGCAGGGGGACCCCATCCTTTTTCATTACCATACTGAACAGGAATGGTAGGCTTAAGATGTGTTCACTAGGGCTTATGTGGCGGCCTAAGATTGACAAATCCAACAGCAAATGTATTGATTTAGTGTTAGTTCTTACAAAGGGGTCAATTGTGAAGCATTGGAGTTCTCCATTGCCACCAGATCTAGGTATATGGCAACAGATCTGCCGAGATTTACCCAAGTAGGGATGGCCATCCGCAGCCACTTATCGTGCACCATGCCTAGATAAACAGTAACGCTAGACAGTGAGCCCCTATTAGCAATAAATCAGATTATAAGCCCTCATGCGACCAGTGTGGGTGAACATTGTGTGGGTGAAAATGAGGAAATGTGGCTAGAGTAGAACAAAAATGTTAACTCTGGAGAGTCCTGTTATAACTGGGTATGTATACACAATTGAGGGCACACATACCTCAGGGTTTTAAACTTAGAATACTGTTGTGATCTAGCACATTGGTAGCAGAGGCGAGTTGCAGATTAGGAGGGTGCTACTCCTGGCTTTAATTGTCTACATTCATTATGATAGGCTTGAAAAGTTTGATCTGACTGCTGCCGGAAACTTGCCATGTAATGCAAACGGATTCCAAAATGTGAATATTACCTTAGTGTTGAGATGCACATGATGTGCTTGTGGTATCATGCCCAAGGCAATCCCTGGATGGTATTATCTTGAAAGTTAAAAAAGGATCTACTAAAAAAAGAGCAGTACTGCAGCACTATATAATAAATGCAATTTATAAATGCCCCCCTTCATATATGAGTGAATTCTGTTCAAAGTGAAAATTGCAAAGAATAATTTTCTGTCTCCTATCAGTAGTAGTAGCTCAGGGTGACCTAAGAACTGGCACATGACACATCAACCTAGTACTAGTAGATAGGCTCCTGAGGCGGAAGCCGGGAGTACTCTGGATTTGGTAATTATTTATTTTGCGCCGCAAGTTTATCTTTCTAATTTTAACCTGCATTCTGTTTTTAAAAATAAAGTGGCTTACTTGCTCACCTCACCCCCAGCTGACTAGGTGCCTGGGAGGGCTTTCACGCACTCACTTGGTGACCACAGGAGTGGGCAGACATATTGAGCAGGAAGGACGGGTAGCGCGCTAGTCGTTGCTCCTCAGTAATTTTAAAAGAGGATGACAAGGCGTGCGCGCAGAGGGCGCGCCGGTGGCGCGTAAAGGCAAGCCCGTCTGCGCCCGTCCGCACCCAGTCGAGCTCAGGGGCCAGAGATGCTGCCACCACCCAGGATAAATATAAGCACCATACCCCGTTATGTTACTCAGCTGAATCCCTGCGGGCTATTAGAGCGTTTGAACTTACTAAGGAGCAAAGCCACAGTAATTGTACTCAGAAGTTCCCCATTGTGCTAGAAGGACCAGTTACGTATAAACATTGACAACTTCTTACGGTTATACATGCAGAGGACCCCTTCTCAACAACAAAGTCCCCAGACCTAGTTACTATAGGATTAAAAAATATATTGTGTAATTTAAGGTCCCTTGCAAGACATCCGTTTGAAATCTGGGACATGATTGTTTCTCACTCCCCCGCACTAAGTTTTTTCACGGAAACTTGGCTAAATCCCTCAAATCACCCCATGATAAACTTAGCGAACCCAGAAAAGTATACATTTATTCATCTGGATAGGGAGGGAAAAACATTGCCATTGCCTTCCAGAATCCTCTTACAGTGAACTGGGAGTCCACAGTAAAAAATGAATGTTTGGAATTGGGAATATTTAAGGTCACTATATCTCCTATGGATTGCTGGCATGGTGCCTTACTCTATCGGCCCCCAGGATCTAAAGCCAATTTTACTGACCTTCTGGTCGAACACATAGCTTTACATGCGCACGCGGCAAATAAGTTTCTCCTACAAGGGGATTTTAATTTCCATGGGGAAAACACCGCTAATCCGGAGGTTGACAAACTTCTTTCCTCTTTGAAATCAATAGGACTCACACAAAGAGTGGAAGGTTTCACACACCAAGCTGGTCACCTATTAGATCTAGTGTTCTCCAACTATGACCAACTGAGTTGTGACCTCCCTGATCCCCTGACATGGACTGACCATTCGATGATAACCTTCTTCATCCACCAGACGCGGCAAAAAAATGGGGAACTATAAATTAGGAAAACACCAGAACAACGCAGGTCACGGCGTAATCTCACCTTAGAAACTTTTAATGAGGTTTACTCCCTGGACTTAGTAAATAACTTAACCGAGGCTTCCAAAAAGTTGGAGGATCTTAACGCTGCACTAGAATCTGCTTTTGATGAGACCATACCCAAAAAACATGGCTCCGTTCAACGACGAATCTCGACTCCTTGGTATACTGAGGAGCTTAAGATGGAAAAAGCTAAATGTAGGTGCCTGGAAAGAACTTGGCGGGCAAGTAAGGCCCTTCAAAACAGACTACTGTACAGACAGTCTCTAGCCACATATCATCTAAACCTAAAAGCAGCGAGACGTACGTTCATAATCAAGCAGATAGAACAAGCCAGTAACTCTTCGAAAGCCTTGTTTACCATAGTCAAAGATTTTTCATCCCCTAAAGCTTGTATCCAGTCTCCTATGGAGTCCCAGGATTTATGTACCTCCCTGGCGACTTCTTTTCAGGATAAGATATCCAGATTTTATGATAACTTTCCTCTGGTAGCCCCCTCAGTCTTGGAAACTCTGTCCAAACTGGAGGACAGGGATAAGGCAACTACTAGTTCCCTGGAGTGCTTTGAACTGACCACCATTGAAGAGGTCTTAAAAGGCCTCTCCAAAGCAAAATATGGGTCACCAAATGACATGTGCCCTCCAAAAATTATGGCTCTCCAAGCCACGAGCTGTGCTCCTGCAATCAGCGACATCTTCAACTGCTCTATAACAACGGGCACCATTCCCCTGGCATGGAAAGAGGCATCTGTTCGCCCTATATTGAAGAAGCCTACAGAGGATCCATCAATCCTTGGCAAATATCGGCCTATCTCCCTATTACCACTCCTGGGGAAATTGTTTAAAAGCACTATAAATAGACAACTTAGCTCTTATTTGGAACTAAATGGAATCCTGGACCCATCGCAATCAGGCTTTCAGCCAGATTTCAGTACGGAAACTGCCGTACTAGCGGTGACAGATTTGCTCAGACAGACAATAGATTTGGGGTGCTCGACGATACTGATCCTCCTAGATCTCTCCGCAGCTTTTGATACCATTTCTCATGCAAAGCTGGCAGAGAGACTATCCTCCTGTGGTATCAAAGGGACAGCCCTGAAGTGGTTACAACATTTTCTGTCTGATAGAACTCAACCAGGCCCCTACTCCTTGGCCAAAATGCCTCTGGAGAGGGGTGTTCCACAGGGCTCTTGTTTGAGCCCCACCCTCTTTAACATTTATATGGCCCTTTTGGCAAGGGTAGTTGAACAGTTGGGCTTCGAGATCATCTCATATCCAGATGACACACAGCTTATGTTCACTATTGGAGAAAACCCAGAGAAAGAGAAAATCCGTTTTGCCATTGGCATGAAGGCGATCTATGACTGGATGACGGGAAATTGCCTTCAACTGAATCCAGGAAAAACAGAGATCATGTTGTTGGGAAAGCAACTGATATCTGGTCAGATGATTGGTGGCCTGTCCAATTGGGCCCTTCTCCCATTTCCAAACTTTCATTAAAAAACTTGGGTATAAAAGTAGATCGGACGCTGTCCATGAAGGACCATATTGCGGCCACGACCAGTTCATGCTACTATAGCCTCCGTCTTCTGTGGAAAATACTCCCATATATGCCTACCTGTCATCGTAGGGCATTAGTGCAGGCTATGGTAACTAGCCGCTTGGATTACGGCAACGCGTTGCTGGCAGAAGTAGGGGAGACTCACCTGGCAAAACTGCAAGTGGTTCAGAATACAGCAGCGAGAATGATTCTCGACCGACCGGCAGGCTCCCCTTCATTTCTGCTGCTCAGAGAACTACATTGGCTATCTGTGAAAAAGAGATCCTTTTTCAAGATATGTTGCCTCACTTATAACGCTTTGAACAACAGAGGTCCTCTTTACCTACAAAGAAAACTTCTCAAATACTGTCCCTCTAGGAGCCTCAGATCTAGTTTGCTGGGCCTCCTTCAGGTTCCTCGTTTTCGTCTTACTCGGACTGGCGGCCAAGCCTTTTCATATCTTGCTCCAAAATATTGGAACCAGCTCCCCTAGGCTTTGCGATCAATCCCCAATTATGGCCTTTTTAGAAAACAGCTGAAAGCCTTTTTGTTCTGAATCTTCACTCCAGTTTCTCCAATGCTTTCCGTGCAGGATTCTAATCTTCTAGTCAGCGCCGAGATGCCCCAGGGTGAGTTGAGCGCCATACAAACTAATTAACATAACATAACCATGAATAATCAACAGTATCGACCTCTCCTGAAGGATCTGAGTGAAACTGTTTATGGCCAAAAGCCATATTTATAGACAGAGATTCGCTGACTTGCAGAAGATTTTACAAATAGGCAGCAGCATCTGTTTGTACAAGACATTGCCAAAACATTTGAAATATAATTTTTCAGTATCTGTCAAACTTCTCAGTCATATATCATTTTTTATGATCATAAAATGTAATTTTAAAAAACACTGGTTAAAACAAGCTCATAAGCACAACCTACCCTGCCACCTTGTCTGACCACAAGCTGCAGCAAGGTGATTAGGAAAGAGTGATTGTTATACTCGACTATCTTTTTCAGAACAGAACATATTGAAGAAAAGATGTTTCAAATGCAGTGTCAAAATTAAACATGTGCAGAAATCCAAATTTGGTACATTTTATCGTTTGCATATTTTTCAACTTCAATAGAAAACGTGTTTGTGCGATACTGTTCCCACTTCGAAGGCGCAAAATAGCTCTCCATAAAATGAAAAAAATATGTCTGGATAATCAGAAAAATGCTTGTGGTAAATTAGTTGGAAACCTATTGCGACTGAAGTTTCAAAACAGTGGAATGCGGCAATGAGTGAGGAACACGGGTACACCAATGGCTTAGATTGAAACTCCAAAGGGGTGAACTGAAAGTGGAAAGGTATAGGGTATAATATTTAGAGGATCTCCGCATAAGAAAATGTAAAGGTGCAGAAGAGGAGGAAAAGATGGGATGAGCAGAAAGGGAATTGAAAACACAGATAGTGGGGGGCAGAGAACCAATGGCAAGCAGGAAATGAATGGGCAACATTGGAGTAGAGGGGAAGAAATAAAACAATAAGTGATTGTGAGGCATCAGAACAAAAATAAACACATTAAGAAGTAAAGGGAATCTTTGTGATCCAATGAACAAAACATCCTGAAAAGTCACATGAATCAATGTTAAGTGATCTGGAGTCCTGTTAGAAATGATACACACTCTACATTGGCATTTGAATATGATGGAGTGGGGATTCTTAAATCTCAAACATCCTGTATAGTCACCATACGAAACCCTTCATTGGTCTATGGACCTTTTTTAGTTGATGTGGAGAGGATATTAGGAGAAATTATTTACATTCATTTTGATAAATTGAAAACAAACATGGCTCCACAGGACAAACAAAGAGAATTGTAGAACGTTTTAAAAGGATTTATTGACAAACTTTTAAATCCAAGTTATTCATTCATTTTCTATTCAAATTTAAGCATCATTATTACAAGTTCAAATGGTCCAGGAGTCAATATTTCATGATAAAGTAAAATAAAACATTAACAAGGGCTAACAAAAGAAATACTAAGTATTAAACAAGTGTGTTCCATGAAGCAAACCTCCTAATTTAATTTAAGGAGGGATAGCTTGAGAGAGGGCATTTGGTCAGGCAAATAAGATAAGGTGTCAGCTACAGAAAACCGAATAAAGGTCTCTGATGAGACAATGTGAGTGCTTAGGCCTAAAGCTCTTGAACTCGGGAATGTTATGTTAGTGGCATTTGTAAAGCACAACTGTTACCCAAGGGTGTCCTGGCGCTTTCTACAGTCCTCCAGATGAAGCGTACATATGAGACCAGGGTTATACATCAAAAAGTCAGGTCTTTAAGGCTCTCCTGAATGCCAGTAGATCACTACAGTTTCTAAGGTGGAAAGGGAGGTTGTTCCAGACCCTAGGCCCTAGCTGCCCCAGCCACAAAACTCCTGCCTCCCCAGCTGGATACCAACTTTGCTCCAAGGGAGCAAAGTGTTCTATTGGGGAAAAGCCACTGAAACTGCAGCTTCAGGTGGTTTGGACCTATACCCTGAAGGGTGTTGTAGACAGTACAGAGTGATTTAAACTGCACCCGTTTCTTAACGGGTAGCCAGTGAAGTCTTCTAATATCCCCCGAGACTGAAGCAACTTTGGCAGTCCCGGTAAGCAGTCTGGCAGCCACGTTCTGTAAGAGTTGGAGCCTATGCAGAAACCGCTCCTGTATGTTAAAATATAGACTATTACAATAATCCAGCCTTGACATTCTTAATGCAGGGATTACTGTACGTTGACTATCCTTAGGTAGAATAGGCAGTATTATTTTACATGTTCTAAGAACAAATGACATGGCTGAAGCTACTGCATTAACTTGGTCACCAACATTGAGTTTATCATCTATCAAGACTCCCAGGTTTTTCACTTTCCTAGTGGGGGTCGGGAGAGAACCCAAGGAATCTGGCCACCAGCTTGGGGCCCAAAACTTGGGGTCCTTACTAAACAGGATAACCTCTGTTTGCTGAATTTAAGTTTTAGACAATTTTGGGACATCCATTTGCCCACCGCTTCCATACAATCATGAAACTATTTTTCCGGCCCCATCTCCTGCCCCGGTAGCACCAACACCACAATTTGAGTGTCGCCTGTGTACAAAGTCAGACAAAACCCAAAGTATTTGATAAGAGGGGCAAAGGAGGACACATAGACATTAAAAAGTGTAGGGCTAAGGGACGGCCCCTGAGGGACTTCACAAGGTAGTGAGAAAGGTTTGGAACAGAATTCACCGAGTGAAACCATTTGCACTCTGTCCGAGAGGGAGGACTTCAGGAGTTTGGTCGGGCGAATGCTAACTTACATAGAGCAATACATAATGAACACAGCAAAAACAATTTCATTCTAACACTCCCCTATCCAGGCAAGTAGGCCTATAAACAAGTTCCAGGTCTGCTACATTTGAGCGTGCATATGCACTTCTCCTGCTAAACTGAGTTCAGAATCAAAACATGTCGCTAAGCCCTCAAATCCTCTTCTACTACATATAAGACACTTCTGAGATATGCTGAAGGTAGTCTATAAGGCAGGGAGATATGAGCTTAAAAGATAGATGCTTCCCAAGTGTTATTTAGTTATATGCACATTACCAGACCCATATGTCCAGTTATACATTGAATCTCCTACCTAATATGTTACTCACATGCCTACATATAATTGGATAGAGGCATCAATGCACCTAGTCATACACTGAGAGTGTTGCAGGGATTCTGCTCATGCACAGAACTACGCACAGGAAACCAGGACCTTGGTGTATTGTGTACCAAAAAAGCCACCTCAGTGCCAAGAACCCCAATCCGACTAGCAATAGTGTCTCATTCGTTCTCCGTACTACAGCGAAGCTACCAATGATTAGACAACCTAGAACGTGTGACTTAGTAAACTCTCAGGATTAGTGGGAAACAGGAACACTCTTTCGTTCACACTCATATTTGTCCACAACGTGAGTAATCAGAGCTACTGTATAGTTTAAAATGTTTATTTTTAATTAACGTGCTCTAAGGTGCAGTACTCTCGCCAATACGAGCAGCATAATGAATAAGAACAATACAATCAGCATTGTTACAATTCCATAAAGCACAAAAGGGGAAATCATATTATAATGACAGTAGAAACAGGACTATAGCGCCTTCTACCACCCTCCCCTGCTCTTGAGCTAGTTTAGAATAATTATAGAAGACCTCTGGGCTTTGTCAGTGAGACCTCATACCTACTAGATCAGATGCAATGAATTACATCCCAGGATCAGCACAGCTCTTCTATTTTGGAAAGGTTTTCTCCAAGTGCCTCCTCATGCATGTAATGCCATATTAAAAAGCACCCGAGTTTCAGTTGGGCTGCTGTGCTTCATGAATCAACAGCATACATTGTTATTCGACCTTGAACATGCAGTGCAGACAGAGAGCACCGTGCCCAGCTGGATATGTGAAAGGTAGACAGTTCTCACTTGAAGCAGCACCAGCAAAGTATTTCACGAGAACAGAGCCATGTAGTGTCGTGTGCAAAAGTGACAGAATGGCAGCCAAGCATATACTACTTATGCGAACTTAGCATTGTCTGCAGTTAACCCCATTTCCTCACTACAAGAGCCAATTAAACATTCACTCACACACACATATAGCGTTTATGTATCCAGCAGTATGGGAGTTAGTTAAACACACTGTTAAATACCCCAGTAATAACTAATACAGCCAGTAAGGGATCTATGGATCCCCTTATGTACAGATGTACACCTTCTTCGAAAAGGCATGTACCAACATGCCTACTCACACATACAATAAAGCACTCCCATACACACTGAGACACTCAGATAGGTATGTACTGCAAAATTGGCATTAATAACTCATCCATCCACACAACTAGGCCTCTTAACTAGGCCTGGGCCAAAATTCCGTTCCGTTCGCGGAAGTTGCGATATTTTGGCATTCTCGCGTTCCGCGGAAAGCGCGAAAATGTCAAAATTTCCGCATTCCGCAGCTTAGCGATAATTTTTTTCTTGCTCGCGCTGTAAAACAATACATTCTCGCGCGCGCGCGATCGCCTTACCTGAATCCCTGCGTTCTCCGACAAGTTTTCTTGACCCGGTCGCGTTCTCCACGAGATGTTGGATTTTGGTAGCCATTTTGCGCTGTCTCGCGAGAGTTCGCGGCCGCATTCAAGTCATTTTTCACGCGATCACGTCATTTGTCGCGCGATCAGGTATTTCTTCTCGCGATCATGCACCGCGCGAGTATGAGAAGATTGAGATCTCGAACATGTCATTCTACATCGCGAGCCAGAGAATGAGGACGCGGGCACATGAAATCGAACGCGAACAGGAGAAAGAGACCGCGAACACGTCATATCCAACGCGACAGGGACAAAGAAGAGAACGCGATCATATCGTTTTCGACACGCCGGCGGAAGTAATGTGAAGCTGGAGAACTCAACAATGTAAAATTTACAATTTGGAGAGGAATATCGGCTCTAGCAGCATGAAACCATCTGCAAATACTGATTTTGGATGAAAAGAACTCCTTACATTCACATTTGGCTTTCCTTTTTTGTGCAAGGACTCCAGGATTCATTTTTTTTTTACAAAGTGGAGAGAGGGAGGAAGTGACACAGATTCTCCAACTTCCTGTTCCTGTCCAGCAGGCTCCTCCCAGTGCTTTGTCCATCTCCTGCTCATTCTGCCTTTGGATTTGGAGCTGGAAAGATCTCTCTTTTTGTCTGCTGCATCATTGCAATTGGATTTCAGGATTTTTGGAATAGGATATTTTACAAGTAAGTGGTTGTTGTGTTTGATTGTGGGCATTGCAGTTGTTGTGTAACTACAATTTATTTTTGATAATTAATTATCATCATTCCTTTTTTTTTTTTTTAATTTATTTTAATTTTGTGGGTTGTAGTAGTAGGCCCGAGCTAGCCATGGGCATGGCCTCATGGGTGTGTGTGTGCATGATGAAGCAACTGTTCCTTTTGTTTTTTGAATATATTTCATTTTCAATCACATTTAGGGCATGGATGGCATTGGATTGAGTTGGGGAAGTGTGTATTTTGGGGTGGCCTTGCTGATGTTGTTGGGGCTCTCCATGTGGCTGGTGGCCATTTTGAGGCCTAGGCCTGCAAGCTTGCCTGGCCTTGTCTGCCAGCAGGCCTGCTTTCATCCACTGCTACCAGAGCAGGTAGCCACAGCTTTAGTAATCTACTGTTTTCTGTGTGTTCTGTTGATTTTAGACATCATTTTGGGCATGGATGGCATTGGATTGAGTTGGGGAAGTGTGTATTTTGGGGTGGCCTTGCTGATGTTGTTGGGGCTCGCCATGTGGCTGGTGGCCATTTTGAGGCCTAGGCCTGCAAGCTTGCCTGGCCTTGTCTGCCAGCAGGCCTGCTTTCATCCACTGCTACCAGAGCAGGTAGCCACAGCTTTAGTAATCTACTGTTTTCTGTGTGTTCTGTTGATTTTAGACATCATTTTGGGCATGGATGCCATTGGATTGAGTTGGGGAAGTGTGTATTTTGGGGTGGCCTTGCTGATGTTGTTGGGGCTCTCCATGTGGCTGGTGGCCATTTTGAGGCCTAGGCCTGCAAGCTTGCCTGCCCTTGTCTGCCAGCAGGCCTGCTTTCATCCACTGCTACCAGAGCAGGTAGCCACAGCTTTAGTAATCTACTGTTTTCTGTGTGTTCTGTTGATTTTAGACATCATTTTGGGCATGGATGCCATTGGATTGAGTTGGGGAAGTGTGTATTTTGGGGTGGCCTTGCTGATGCTGTTGGGGCTCGCCATGTGGCTGGTGGCCATTTTGAGGCCTAGGCCTGCAAGCTTGCCTGGCCTTGTCTGCCAGCAGGCCTGCTTTCATCCACTGCTACCAGAGCAGGTAGCCACAGCTTTAGTAATCTACTGTTTTCTGTGTGTTCTGTTGATTTTAGACATCATTTTGGGCATGGATGCCATTGGATTGAGTTGGGGAAGTGTGTATTTTGGGGTGGCCTTGCTGATGCTGTTGGGGCTCGCCATGTGGCTGGTGGCCATTTTGAGGCCTAGGCCTGCAAGCTTGCCTGGCCTTGTCTGCCAGCAGGCCTGCTTTCATCCACTACTACCAGAGCAGGTAGCCACAGCTTTAGTAATCTACTGTTTTCTGTGTGTTCTGTTGATTTTAGACATCATTTTGGGCATGGATGGCATTGGATTGAGTTGGGGAAGTGTGTATTTTGGGGTGGCCTTGCTGATGCTGTTGGGGCTCTCCATGTGGCTGGTGGCCATTTTGAGGCCTAGGCCTGCAAGCTTGCCTGCCCTTGTCTGCCAGCAGGCCTGCTTTCATCCACTGCTACCAGAGCAGGTAGCCACAGCTTTAGTAATCTACTGTTTTCTGTGTGTTCTGTTGATTTTAGACATCATTTTGGGCATGGATGCCATTGGATTGAGTTGGGGAAGTGTGTATTTTGGGGTGGCCTTGCTGATGCTGTTGGGGCTCGCCATGTGGCTGGTGGCCATTTTGAGGCCTAGGCCTGCAAGCTTGCCTGGCCTTGTCTGCCAGCAGGCCTGCTTTCATCCACTACTACCAGAGCAGGTAGCCACAGCTTTAGTAATCTACTGTTTTCTGTGTGTTCTGTTGATTTTAGACATCATTTTGGGCATGGATGGCATTGGATTGAGTTGGGGAAGTGTGTATTTTGGGGTGGCCTTGCTGATGCTGTTGGGGCTCTCCATGTGGCTGGTGGCCATTTTGAGGCCTAGGCCTGCAAGCTTGCCTGGCCTTGTCTGCCAACAGGCCTGCTTTCATCCACTGCTACCAGAGCAGGTAGCCACAGCTTTAGTAATCTACTGTTTTCTGTGTGTTCTGTTGATTTTAGACATCATTTTGGGCATGGATGGCATTGGATTGAGTTGGGGAAGTGTGTTTTTTGGGGTGGCCTTGCTGATGCTGTTGGGGCTCGCCATGTGGCTGGTGGCCATTTTGAGGCCTAGGCCTGCAAGCTTGCCTGGCCTTGTCTGCCAACAGGCCTGCTTTCATCCACTGCTACCAGAGCAGGTAGCCACAGCTTTAGTAATCTACTGTTTTCTGTGTGTTCTGTTGATTTTAGACATCATTTTGGGCATGGATGGCATTGGATTGAGTTGGGGAAGTGTGTTTTTTGGGGTGGCCTTGCTGATGTTGTTGGGCCTGGACATGTGGCTGGTGGCCATTTTGAGGCCTAGGCCTGCAAGCTTGCCTGGCCTTGTCTGCCAGCAGGCCTGCTTTCATCCACTGCTACCAGAGCAGGTAGCCACAGCTTTATTGATCAAGTGTTTTCTATGTGATCTGTTGAATTTTTAGACATCACCTTCCTGAGAGTGTAGTGTGGCTGTACACAGTACTAGTAGTATAACATAGCTCTAGTTAAAAAAAATTCATAAATGGCTAGACTATCTTTTGTTTGCACTAGTACAGTACTAAGTAACTGAACCACAAAAACAAATGCAACATTTCACTGATGTTCTTCTCCTGTCTTCTTTGCTTTTAGGTGCACAAAAGACAGAGTAGGAGGTGTCATCGGCATCACCTGGCTACCCGTTGTACTGCCAGCCAGACAGAAGTCCTGCTGCGCATCACGCCCACGTGTGACCAGAACTTGTTGTGCATCTGCCTCCTGCCTGACGTCGGAATAAGATGGCCCCAAAGAAAGGTACCAGGTCCAGTACCAAGAAAGTTGCTGGTGAGAAGAAGGAACAGAAAAAGGAAGTGCCATTAACCACGACTGGTGGTGTGCCGGCCAAGGTTTTTTTTGGCACCAAAGCGTTGTCCGGGAACCAAGCTGGGAGCAGCACAGCGGTCCAGCAACCCCACCAACCTAGGCCCAAGGGCTTTACTGTCGCAGAGGTAGCCAGTCTACTAACGGGCAGCGGTGTTGAAGAAATGTCATTACCGCAAAGTAGTACACAATCAAGTTCAACGCAGGCGCAAACTCAGCAGATCAGTGTGCAGCCGGCGCAACCAGAACAGCAGCAGCAGCCGGCGCAACCAGAACAGCAGCAGCAGCCGGCGCAACCAGAACAGCAGCAGCAGCCGGCGCAACCAGAACAGCAGCAGCAGCCGGCGCAACCAGAACAGCAGCAGCAGCCGGCGCAACCAGAACAGCAGCAGCAGCCGGCGCAACCAGAACAGCAGCAGCAGCCGGCGCAACCAGAACAGCAGCAGCAGCCGCCGCAACCAGAACAGCAGCAGCAGCCGCCGCAACCAGACCAGCAGCAGCAGCCGCCGCAACCAGACCAGCAGCAGCAGCCGCCGCAACCAGACCAGCAGCAGCAGCCGCCGCAACCAGAACAGCAGCAGCCGCCACAACAGCCCACCATAGTAGTTGTTGCTCCTGACGTAGGGGCATTTCAGGAAATCGAGCTTCCTGCAGACAAAGCGGAGCGAAGTCAAACCACTGTTCCAGAACATCTATTGTCTTCCAGACCACCAGCAAGGAAAAGGAGGCTTAGTCCATCATCTTCTTCTTCAAGCCCCGCTTCTGATGATCGTGATGACACTTGGGTCCCACCAGCTCGGTCTGAGAGTGAAGTACGCCACAAGACATTGCTTCTGAAAAGGAAGGTCCCAGAAAAACTTAGAGTTATGGAGGTAGATGTAGAAGAGGGGGGTGATGATGTTGATGAAGACGAGCCAGTCATCACGCACATTACTCCCGCCCCAAAGGGATTGGAGACCGACATTCTAACCCTATCCAGAAAGGCTGCTACTGAGCGGGATGCAGCACGGATCTCACCAACACAGGTTACACCACCACTACCTCCAGCTGCCATATTTTCCAAGGCCCGGCAGGGACCTACATCCAGCTCAACCACCTCAGTAGGAAGTGGTAGTAAAAGTCACAGTGTAGGTGGACAGGGTCACATATTTTCAAGGACCCCCTCAAGTTCATCTGGTGTTGAAAGTGGCACATCCAGCAGTGCCAGAAAGTTCTCCTCCCCAGTTTGGGACTTCTTTTCTGTTAGCGCCAAGGAGGAGAACGTTGCTATATGCGCAATTTGTCGGCAAGGTGTTCGGCGTGGTAAGCTTGGTACAAACTATGGTACCGGAGGACAAGCAAGTCATCTCAGAACACACCACACTATTGTGTGGGAGGATCACCTACTTAAGTTAAAAGAAAGTAGGAAAACTAAACCCTTTGAAGTTGGTCAGGAATCAGGGAGCGATATTATTGTGGTGGCAGGTGAAGAACAGGGAGGCATTTCTAGCCCTGTCTCCAGTAGTGCAGTCACTGCAGTGGTAACGCCCACATCCTCCTCAGTAACATCAGAGTGGCACCGCAGTAAGAGCCATACTCAGAGTGTGGGTGAGACACCAAGGCGACCGGCGGCGAGTACCTCAATGAGACAATCTGTGTCGTTGAGCCTTAGTGGGTTAATGGCACCACTAAGGAAAGTAAGCCAGCCTACCATTGACAGCATGTTTAGGTTGGAGGGGCAGTTCCAACGCAACCACCCAACGGCACGATTGTACAATGCGAAGCTGGCTAAAATGTTAGCGCTGGACCTTCTTCCTTTTTCATTTGTGGAAGGGGTGGGTTTCCTTGAATTTGTGTCTGCCATCTGCCCGAAATGGAAAGTTCCAAGCCGGTCCTATTTCGCAAGAATTGCTGTTCCGGCACTACATCATGATGTGCTGGAATTGGTTGGACAAGCTTTGCAGAAGAGTGCTGTGCACAATATCCACCTGACAACAGACATGTGGACCAGTTGCCAAGCCACAGATTACATGTGTATCACTGCACACTGGATCTCTTTTGTGGGGGTTAAAGATCTACTATCTGCACGAGGTGTTGTTGACACAGCTGCGATTTTTGAAGGTACTCGGAAACATGCAACTGTAGCCATGTTCGCCATGGAGAAATCTCATACGGCTGAAAACATTTTAGAAGAGTTTCGCACCAAGGTTTTGGAATGGCTGCAGCCCAGAGGGCTTGGTATTGGTTTTGTTGCCACAGACAATGGCAGTAATGTACTTAAGGCCATGGAACTTGGTTCCTATTTCAGGGTTCCGTGTTTGGCACACTGCATAAACATTATAGTGCAAGACTTTCTGAAAAAAGAACCCATAGTAAGCAATTTACTGTCCATCTGCCGAAGAATATGCACTCATTTCAGCCATTCTTTTAAAGCTCGGAAGCAGCTGAGGATCTTCCAACGTGAGCGTAGGGTGCCAGTCAAGGCACTCATCCAGGAGGTGGCAACACGTTGGAACTCAACGTATTACATGCTTGATCGTCTGTACGAACAGCACAGGTCACTCAATGATTATGTCTGGTACAAAGGCAGTGATGCTAGTGTTAAAGGCATGACCCTTCAGAGGGAGCAATGGACCCTAATTCAATGCCTGACTGAGATGCTGTCTCCTTTTGAGGTCTTCACACGTGAAGTCAGCAAGGAGGACTGTACAATGGGCCAAGCGATCCCATTGTTGCAAATGCTAGAGCATGAGCTGAATAATGTGTCTGAATCCTACAAAGGTGTAGAGGACAGAAGGCAAGCCCATGACTTGGTGGAGAGCTTATCCAGGCGCTTATCAGAAAATGTAAGGATACAAAATAAAATTTTGTCACAAGACCATTACATTTGTGCCACAATTCTGGATCCACGTGCAAAATTAGGACTATTCCGTTCTTTTTCCGACACTGATGTTGCCCGCTACAAAAGTTGTATAGCTGAAGCAGCCATCAAGTTTGAAAACGAAGGGCTGCTAATTAAAAGCCCGCCACATCAACCCACAACAAGTACTGATACTGAAGCAGGCCATGCAGAATCAAGTGCAACTTCGTCGGCTGAGGGCAGTGCGGTTGGCTCACAATCGCAACACTCACCATCACCATCGACTACAAAAACAATAACTGGATCATTCGGCCGAGTACAATCATTATCAGATTGGTATGTAAAGATGGGCCGTAAGCACAGTGCTGATGCACAGAAAAAACAGCACAAAAGCTTACCAGCAGCAACCCTGAACATTGAGCGGATGGTCCAGGCCTATCTGGACGATCCAACAGAGGTGTACGTTGATCAAAACCCAGTGCAGTATTGGTATAGGAAAAGGTCTGAATGGCCACAGCTCAGCAGGCTGGCGATAAGCTATCTGGCTTGCCCTGTCGCAAGTGTCTCTTCCGAACGTGTTTTCAGTGCTGCTGGTTCCATTGTAACCTTGAGAAGGACCAGTCTATCTCCCAAAAACGTGGAGAGGTTAACAATGATCAAAATGAATCAGCACTTCATACCACCGAATTACACAATGCATGAATCAACAGAGGAAGATGAGGACAGCGGCTCAGGTGACGGTAGTATTGTGTCAGATGATTACCTACTACTGGAAGATCCCCCAGAGTTTGAGGACGAGCTATACTTCCCTGACAATTAGGCTCGCACTTACTGTCTTCCTCCCTTTTTTCCCCCTTTGTTTGTGTCTGTTGTTCCGGTTATAAACTTGTGAATCGCAACCAATGCATTATCACCGTCTTCTAATCTTCTAATTTAAGATACAAGTTTCAGGTGTCTGCCATTTGACACTACAGTCCTCAGAATCCAGCTCCTCCGCTCGATCATACTGCATCTCCTGGTCAATTCCATTTCCCTCATGAATGATGATTGGATGATGGTAACAACAAATTCAAACTTTCCTCGTCCTTCCAAAACAAGTGGACCATGAATCTGATGACTTCTATAGCTATCCTCCTTCAGAGCCGAGAGAGACTGGCCATTAACTGAAAATAAGATGCAACAGGTAATGATTGATGCCATGCATTGTCCGCAGAAAAGCAGACTGAGTGATGTAGATTTTGTTGTGTGTGTTGCGCATGAATGAATTGATGTAATTGTGCACTGCCACTAATCAACTTTCTACAGAACACACTAGTAATTACTAATTTTCCTCTTCTGGCAAACAAGAAATGTGTACTTCTCTCCTGCATCTTGGTGATACATTGCTTTTAATTCAATACAGGAAGGGCACTCACTCAATCTGCTGCGCAATGCAAATGACTGTGACTTAACAGCACCGTCCATCATGATGATGGCGAAAGAGACGGCCTGCAGCGTTAACGAGATGAGATGCAACAGGTAATGATTGATGCCATGCATTGGCCGCAGAATAGCAGACTGAATGATGTAGATTTTGTGGTGTGTTTCGCATGAATTGATGTAATTGTGCACTGCCACTAATCAACTTTCTACAGAACACACTAGTAATTACTAATTTTCCTCTTCTGGCAAACAAGAAATGTGTACTTCTCTCCTGCATCTTGGTGATACATTGCTTTTAATTCAATACAGGAAGGGCACTCACTCAATCTGCTGCGCAATGCAAATGACTGTGACTTAACAGCACCGTCCATCATGATGATGGCGAAAGAGACGGCCTGCAGCGTTAACGAGATGAGATGCAACAGGTAATGATTGATGCCATGCATTGGCCGCAGAATAGCAGACTGAATGATGTAGATTTTGTGGTGTGTTTCGCATGAATTGATGTAATTGTGCACTGCCACTAATCAACTTTCTACAGAACACACTAGTAATTACTAATTTTCCTCTTCTGGCAAACAAGAAATGTGTACTTCTCTCCTGCATCTTGGTGATACATTGCTTTTAATTCAATACAGGAAGGGCACTCACTCAATCTGCTGCGCAATGCAAATGACTGTGACTTAAACAGCACCGTCCGTCATGATGATGGCGAAAGAGACGGCCCGTTAACTTAAGATGAGAAGTAACAGGTAATAAATGATGATAATTAATGGCATGCATTGGACACCTGACTCTGAGCTATTGATCTTTGTGTTGGCGTTGTTTGTTGTGCACAAAGTGAATGATGTCAAAGTGTACTAGTGTTAATCTATCTTTCTGTACACAATAAAGAATGACTCAAGTCAGTAATATTTATATTTCTACTCTTGTTGTGTTCTAAAAATTACACTTGTACTGCAGGCCGATCTTCAGTCAGTAGAAGTATCAGAGCTGATGATGAAGTCAGGAGGATGTTTCATGAGTGGCATAAAACGGAAAAGCCTAAAGGTAAACACGTGAACCACAACCACAGCACACCCAAATGTCTGTGTAGAAGTTGAATAGAGTGTAGCGGTGGGATGACTGCAGTGCATTGATTTTACTAACTTTAACTGTAAAATGCTATGTCTGGAATGGATAATGTGCTTTGCGTTTGTCCAACTCTTTGAGAGAAAAAAAAAAGGACTCTAAAGTGGTAACGTAGGATGTGCTAATGGTAAGCACTGTGGGCCTGATCTCTCCTGTTACTGTTGAAGGTCTATGCTGGAAACAGACTACAGTAGAGATGATGCATATGCATACATGCCACCTCGGAAAGTGTTCTTGTTGCACTACACCATCACTTGTGCATTTGTTTTCACTTTCTTTCTGAATATCCCCTTTGGTTTTCAATCTAAAATTACAGGCCGGGCCTTGTCCAAAACTTTGTAAAACATTACAATGCATATTAATTACCTTACCAATCAATCACCTTTTTATTCCAGCCGGGCAGTGGCGAGTGGTGAGGCGACACACCCTAGATTGATGGACGAGAGGAGCAAGAGGAATGCCGAGATGCAAAAAACCAGTCCACATTTTTGACCAGGATAAGACAGTAACAGTATCCACTTTTCACTTCTTTTAAAAAATTTGATTAATATCTTGTATACATTCTTTACAACAGTGTGTTCTTGGAGTTGTTATTATCAATCATCATTACGTTTTCTCTGTGTTTACGATTCTTCACTACCAATATTTAAAATTTCTATTTGCTATCTGTTAAAGTTTTAAGGCCGGAACAGAACAAGAAATAGAAGTGTATGTAATCCGGGTCTCATCATGCATGCATTTCCTTTTTTATACCTTACCATATGGAATGGATATGGTATGGTAGTCTTCAATGATTGTCGTTTGTTTGTCTATGTATGCATACTGTTTTTCTATGTCAAACCTTTCCCAAAATCCCCCTTCCCATCCAATCAACGGACCCTAACCCTCTTCCCCCGGGCTGTGTGACTTATTGTCGAGGTGTAACTAAATTAAAAGTACACCAATACTTAATCACACACTTGCTGGGGCGGATGTGGTGAAAGCAACACTACTTCAATTTCAATGCAGAGCGATGATCTTCTTCTGCTTGCCCACCCATGAGTAGGATATTTCACAGGTTATTTTATTTAACAAAGGAACATATACCTCAGCATGAATTGCCGGCATTGATTTGATTTGTTTGTTGTCATTCCTCATATACAGCACTAACTGTTAGACTGTAGGCATAGCCAAGTCGACAAAACTATAGTTTGTAACTCTGTCTAGTAGGCTATCCTCATAATATCCAGCATTCATTTTTTTTGTCAAATATTTGAACATATAATTGTTGCTCGGTAAATTCTGTGATGTACTTCATTCAACTACTCCTCTAACAGTCTCTCAAAGGCGATTGACTATCTCCTTTTCTTTCTTTGGAAATGCTGCTACCCTGCCAGTGTATACTACTACTATACTACCACCACCACCCCAATCATGGCATGTATGAAAAAGGAAACCATCTTCACCATGCAGCCAGTGCTGTGCCACAGTTGGACATAAACATCAAGCACCGGTAAGAGAGAAGTTTGGGGGAGGCAGAATCAATAATGGACATGTCAATGATGTCAGTTTCAAACACCACTCCAAAGAATGCATAGTAGGACCAGTCAATGAGTGAGGTGTGTCGCATCTATCTGTTTGTGTCTTATACAGTCAGCAAATTATTGAAATCAAACACACGCTATGGGCGGCCATGCACCAGCAAAGAAACAGTGTGATGTAAAACAGTTACCCCACCTACAAAACATTAACAACATTGCATGTAACATAGAAAAATATATTTAATTGACCCTAACAAATAAACTAAACCCACAAAAGCTGACCCACCCCCCTCCCTAACCCCAACGACTGTCCATAGAAATAGAGAACGCCCAAACGAGTGAGGAAACAAACAGGAATTAAAAAAGGGGCAGTGACAGGGACTAACTGGTGGGGCGGGACTGGAGGAGGACACGAATCTGGTCCTCTAAATGGGCGACGCGGCGTCTAAGGCCGCGGCAGTTGCAACCACAGTGGGGGGGGGCACCGGAGATGGCACGGTGGCGGCGGGCAGCCGCCAGACGGTGGCGCCGTACCGCTGGAGGGCGGTGGCTGGGGCCCGGGGCACTGGAGGAGGCTTCAATTGCTGCTGCACTCTCCTCCTCCTCCTCGGCTAGGACCACCAGCCGCCGGTATTCCTGCTGGATTGCCTCCAGCTTCCGGCGCCGTGCCTTGGCGGCCAACTCCTTGCGGTTGATTTTCGGAGTAGCTGTGTATCAAAAAGAAAAAAACACGACAATTGTAAAATATAGTCTTAATAAAACAGTAGGACAAGGTAATTATTTATACACATAGTGGCATGGTAGAGTAGCACTATAAAATAAAGCACAGTAGTACATAACATTTTAAATGTCGCCCGTCCTTCTTCCTTCCACCTGTCTTACACTTTTTAGTTGAACAGTGCACCAGGTGCTCTTCTCCATAAAACTTTCAAAGCGGAGTTGAAATCAGATAGATGAGGCCATTGGTTACTCAATACTCTGGCTCCTAGTCCTATACCAATTAAAGGGAATTCTAGTCTTCTAGTTCACTCTTCAAACGTCCCCAAGAACTCATACTTACTTACGACATCGGATAGCGGGCGGACTTTGTCCGCCCGCCATCCGACTGCTAAAAAGGGTGGGGGTCCCGTGGGGACAATTAATTAGGATGATGCGCCCGGCACAGTGGCGGGCGCACCCTGTTATTTTAATTTTAAATTCTGGTTGGCTTTGCTGAAAGCAATGCTAAAATGTTGTGCTGCTTTTCCAAGCACAACATGACGGGCCTCGCACGGAGCCTGTCACGTTTTGCTTTGAAAGTCGGGGGGTACCATAGCATCGGTAGGTACCCTCCATGGGGGCCCCCAAGCATACTCTGCAATGTGTGCATGCCTTTCCGTGGCGGACGGTAATGCCGCCACGCAAAGGCATTCCAAAATGCAGATTATATGGCTGCCGGTGTGGTGAGAGAGACACCACCGCCATATTGAACCCTTTTCCGCCTAGACATGCCTGAATATTTTCTACAGGGATGGCGGGAGGTTTGCCCCTGCTGTGACGGCAGTGAATTCCAGCCAGCCCGGCGGGGGCAATACGCCCACCATCCTAATGGGGCCCTAATTCACAACTTTACAGTATACATAGACATACAGTACACCTTTGCAGTGAGTGTGCTGTCAAGTTCAACAATAGTTAAAGATTATGAATCTAACTTACCACCGCCTGCCACTGGTGCTGCCACTCCCCCTCCGTTGCTATCTGCAACTGCCGCATCCTCGCCCTCGGCGTCGCCTTCGCTGGCCCCAGCAATGGTGGTCGGTAGTGCGCCTAGAAAACATTACACATTTATTAGGCAACATATACACCTCCCCCCTATTGATCAGTAGCAAGGTTGAAAAATGAGTTAATACTAACATAAATCACTAGTACAAATCAGGTAGTAGTAGAGTAGACACTAAGTTATATGATCATTGTAGCATTTGCTTGATTAGCCCTAGCCATGCACATGTGACGTTACCTTTACCTTGCAGCTTCTTAAGACACCTTTGAGCCCACATGACCTGCCTCACACTGCTACTGTCTAGTCTACGCGCTGCGTACAGGCGGTCAACAAACATTAACCAGCCACTTTTTTAGGAAGAACTGGTGTACTACTGTTACTGTTAGTCCATATTGCTTATCCATAGATGCTACACTTTTTGGCACGGCTGAGAAATGCTTGCAAGTTGCAATATACTAACGCACACCATTTCTTTTTTCGCATTACAGACGCAAGATTCGCTTCTACGAACCAGAGCTTCTGAACGATGCACCAACTACCAGTACTAGGTTCTTCTGAGGTGAGGGGTCCCTTCACTCACATCTTCATTTATAAATGTATATAAACTAAATTGCTATGGGATGGTGGTGCTGCCTTCCACCACTTCAGTTATCATGATTTAATTCCCAACTGTATTAGTGTAACAATGTATTTTGTTTTAATGTTATTGATTTGCCGGTTGGTGCTGCTAAGATAACAGTGTACAGACCTTCTCAAATTGAAATAAAAATTTTAAACTTACATAGACTTCGTGGTATTTGGTGTGGAGTGGACTAACTTACACGATTGAGCAAATTAAAGTAAGGGTGTGCATGTGAATTGCTTCCACGACAGAGGTTGGGTGTGTTAATGTTCTGGGTTGTCTACTTGTTGGTTGTCTTGGGGGGAGGGTTCCGAGACCTAATAGGTATGACAAGACAGTACTATAGTCAAGCAGTGGAATTGTGGTGGGTGCGGAATTTCTGATTGAGGTGTGCAAGGAAGGTCCAACCTACCATCACCAACATCCTATTTTCTGGTGCAAATGTATGTGCAAGATCCCTACAACAGTTGTATGTCCTATAGGGTATCATATCAAAATATTAAGAAATCTGGTAGGGCTGTTGCTGTGAATTTTCAAAGCCTAAACATCAACAAGAGTAAAAAGTAGTACAAGACAACGACCCAACGGATTGTACGAGCTACTGGTGAATATGAGTTTTATATTACAACCTTTCACAAAGAGTGCCACTGGGCAAGACTAGCTACTACAGTACAGACAGACAGACTGATAGTATGTAGTAGTACTCAGTCATCGTAGCGGAGGCAGGGATAAGCTTTTTGAAACCGTACAGATCGAAGGATAATTGGTGGTAAAAAAATAGCATTTGGAAACACACTATAGTTCGGGAGAAATGGGGCAGTAAAAGTTATGGAATAAGAAATATTATTAAAAACAAGAAGACTTACTGGGGCCAGCAGAGGAGCCCTCAGCGGTGTCCTCCTCGTGGTGTTCCTGTCCCGCCGACTGCCCAGTCCCTGCCCGTCTGCCCCTGGGTGCTGATGAACAGGAAAGATATAAGAAAGACAAACATTGATGGATGGTGTCAACTTAAGCAAATACAATTTTTTTCAACAACGGTCAAAAAACACTTATCTAAACAATTGCAATAACTACATTGACCGATCTCATCTGGTCAACATGTAATATCGGGGGATTCGCAGTTCGACTACTTAAGTTACTATTTATCAACAGTAATCCATTCTTCCATTCTGATTCCAGAAAACTAAGTTACAAGTAAGCCTAAGTATTAGTACAACCTACCACCCAACCTAGCCCACCTATTCCAGGCATGCCAATTGTACATTAAGTATGCATTTCGACTGTATTCCTCAACAATGTGTATGATCCAATCATGGAGGACACATTAACATGACTACATTTTTTGTATATACACAATTTTGGTTTGATTGATGCTCATCTGCTACTGCTAAGTAACTGCAAAGCCTACCTCCACTCATTGAACAAACTAGAAAGGTTCTAAAGACTGGCGTACTAGCAGCACGTCACGTAACTGAGTGAGGGGGCATCACGCATACCACTAACCAATTAGAAGCTCATACAAAGTACCTAAACCTATGTATCAATCCGCCCCTATCTATTAGTGACAGGACAAAGTAAGGAGTGGACATGAGTCACTGTAGCATTACGTAACTTAATTTCTCTAAAATAAACTCGTAAAGAATCACGCTAAGCAAGCGCAAACGCAAAGCTGCAAACAAGTAAGATTAGTAGTAGCGCAGAAGAGCACCTGTGTCATAATCACAGAAGACTTTTAAACATTATTAACCTGGAATGTATTGCAAGCAGCAACATTCTATCTGGTTGGAAGGAAAAAAAGATATTCGCAATATATAACATAGAGCAGAAGAACAGACACAAAGTTGTAATAATTAAATAGGTACTCACCAAGCCCCGGGACCTCCACTCCTAGCAGGTCCAGCAGGTCCTGCTCACGGTCCAGGATGTCGGACCACCGGTGCGTCAGCTGTGCCTGGGTGCGCCGGACCCCAGAGATGCGAGACACTGCCCGGCGCACCTTCCCCCACCGCTGCCGACGCTCCCGGAGGCCGTACCCGGACCCAGGCCTGCCACCTGCTGCCAGGGTTGAGGGGAGGTGGCGCTGCACAAAGAAAATTAGTGCAGCCAACTCCGCCTCCCCAAATAAGGCCCGTGCATGCACCCCTTGTGGGCGCCGCCTTCCGCAAGGAAGGCGGTCGCGGCTCTGGCTGCGCCGGCGAACAGCCCTGCCCTTGGACATGGTTCTGGGGACGGGGCGGGAAAGAAAAGGTAAAATAAATAAAGGAGTAAAGGAAATAAATAGCAGGCAATACAAAGAGAAAAAGTAGCTAAAAAACAAAAAAAAAGGTACACAAAAACCAAAAATATAGAGGCAGGAAAATAGTTAGAGAAATAATAAGTAATAAAGATCCGAAAAAAGTGGCTATAAACAAAGGATTGAAAAGATTTAGGGAGGATTGAAAATCAGGCCCCAGAACCATGCAATAGAGTGGAAAACAAGATGGCCGCGCCCGTTGCGACCACGTGGGCAAGTTCGCGCGATATTTTCTCCCTGAGCAAGCAAAAAGCAACGCGATCAAGTAAAAGCGATCGCGAACAGGAAATATCGACCGCGAACATGCATTGCGCGACCCGGAACAGGAAGTAAACAACGCCAGAGGGCGGGACAAGTGAAAACAAGATGGCCGCGCCCATGAGCGACCGCATGGGTAAGTTGGCGACCCGCGAACACGCAAAAAATACCGCGAACAGGCGGCAAAAAACTTCCGCATCTTCGCGATATTTCTGGCGTGTTTGCGGAGATTTTCTGCAATCTCGCGATAATTTGCGGAGGTTAATTCCGCAAATTCCGCCCACCCCTACTCTTAACAAGTTTCAGGCTTTATGTATATGCAGAGCATGTATATGTAGTGACACTCATATATACAGTGACATACATACCCAGGCACAGACTGATGCATACTTTGACATATCTACTCAAAATCTGAAACATACACTGAAATATTCAGTATCATACTCATACATACAATGACACAAGTAGGTATTCACTCATGCATATTCTGACACAACCAAACAGACAGTGGTTGATATAGTGACATACCCAGGTATACACTGAAGGATACACTGGCATAGCTAGAGACACACCGACACATATGTTACAACAACCACATATACTGAAATATACTCTTGACACACTGAAACACACTTTTATGCATACACTAACATATGTGTGTATCGATCTATACTAAGTCTTATGCAACCTTTTGGAAGCTAAAATCACTGCTTATGTACTTAGCAATTCGCTTAAAAAAGTAAATGTTATACTTCATTCTGTACAGGTAAATGTATTCTTTTTTTGCTTTCCAGAAACCCACTTAAATGTCAAAAAGAAGATTTTAAATGCCTGACAAGAGTCGAACAAGAAAGAAACAGAGAAATCACTATTACAAACTTCAAACTGAAAAAGAATATGAGGTGGAGAATGTCCATCGCAAAAAAAGAGAAGCTGGTAAGCGTACTAAGCAGTTTAAAAAAAAAATATGCCGGAAAATGCAGAATGACGGTAAAGTGTTATGTAAAATTTGAATTTTATCTTCAACCGGGAAAAAGGAAGAACACCACGTTTCTGACAGTTGGAAATGTTTTATGAAAACAGAGCATTTATCAAGGAGATAGAAACAGCTTAAGGAGTTATGAACTAAAATGTTCCAAAGTAGAGTAACACAGAATTTGCTAAAAAGGATGAAGAGATATAAGAAGAGTAGTACTGCATTTAAGCAAAAACAACATATAGAAAGCTTTGGTGAGCAAGCATTTGCTTTGAAGAGGAAACTATTTATCTTAATGTTGAATATGATGAGGACACTAGACAAAACAGTACTGTGTATGAAGAATAAAACCCTTAGGAAAAGGCTTATTAAAAGAACTACGTTTTTCAAGATTTTTAAAGGTGAATAGAAGCATATCTCTAGTACAGAAACTTTTTAATGAGGAAAGCTATTTCCAAGAGAAAATACTAGTGCATGCAGTTGATTTAACTGGTCGTTATAATCATGTAAAACATGGTACTCCTGTTGCAAAAGAGGAGATGGTTCCTAGGAATGCAGAAGAAGTAATAGCTAAAGACATGTAACGAAGGCTTAAAAAGGCCCCAGTATACAAATGGAACTGTAGTAGTATTAGCAGTGTTCATCACCAATCAATTGATTTATGAAGAACTTTTATACATGATTTTCCATGCAGAAGTCTAAAACAGAAAATTTCAATTTTGCATGGAGTAGATTCATGCAAAGTGAGGAAGTATATTAATTTACCGGGACATTCACTGGCATGTCTCCCAAACAAAGCGTGCCAAAACACCTTTCATCATTTCAGTATCTTAGCTGTTCACCACTCCAAAATACCAATCTTAGTTAAGAGACTTTACTATGTACGCAGTCCTGCTTTATGCTACGGAGAGATGAAGAGAAATCTACTACATGGTACAGTAGGAGAGCTTGAAAAAGTTTGTGAAGATATTCAGTTTAGTTTCTTTGGTCCTGTGGAGGAAAAACAAGGAGTTGTTTACTGTAGGTGTACTAGAACATGATATATTAGTACATTAGTATTGGAAACTTTGCACAAGAGGTTGCAAAGTTTAACACAGTTTGTCCTGAAAAACCAAACCATGTTTGTATTTGCTTAATGCACGAACTACAAAAGCCAAACTTGTAATGTAGTTGTGTACTCAAAAACCACACATATGAATAGAGATAAGTGGCAACAGTTTGCTGTATATTTATTTATTGAAGAGCGGTTTGATTTGAGCATGCAACACATTACATGTAAGTACTGCTTTTATATGTTAGAGGATAATGACATGCCAGCTCAAGCAGTACATAAGTATTTAGAATTAATTTCTATTCCACAAGAACTTTGACATTTGAATGTTTACAAATCCATTCCTATACATATTTTCTAAGTTATTTGGCTTATGGTACTTAAAACTGTGATAGTACCACCAACAGAGCTTCTAAATGGTCTTAAAGGTAGAGTTGTGAACTTGCCATTGGGTTTCAAAAAGAATATTGAAACTGTAGGGATACAGAGAGGTTATGATGAGCCACTTATTATTCTAGTAAATGGTGTCCCTACTAAGAGAAAAAAAATATGGCAAGAGTTAGTGGATGTTAGGAAAGTAAAAAAAGGAACCTTATATTTACTATCAAATAATATCTTTTATACAAATGCTGATGTTCAAGATATAACACATATGGAGGAAGAAATATTACCAACAAGTGGTCAGTTTGAAAAGGTGGATCAATGGAGATCAGAACAAATTTATGAACACTATTACATCCATCCTCTGCATTCTAAATACATTGATGGTGATGTTATAGACCTCTTTCAAATGAAAGAAGTGAAAGGAGCTTCCAAGAGTATGTGGATAAAATCCTCAGAGGCTCACTGTTTTCCGCAGCTGTTTCCCACTGGAGCAGGTGGCCGCTATGATGAGTCCCCTGTAAAGATACCAGCAGCTGAATGCTGGTCAACACGACTATATTCGGAGGATACAAGATTTCTCCAGTGCATTCCATACATGTTTTATCTGTGCTTTGAGAGGGACTTGTCATTTGCTGGTAACCATATACTAAAGACAGGAGTTAATCCTCAACATCTGTCTGCACCGGAATTCACTGAAAAAGTTAATGGGAAGGACAAAAAATTGGAGCGCAACTTTGTTAATTTGATGGCATGCCAAAGTGGCACTATAGAACAGCAGTATTGCGGTCACGGAGAACTCAAATGTATGTTGAGAAATCTGGGTGCACCTACTCTGGTTCTGACACTTAGTTGTGCTGAGTATACCTCGGATGACCTGCTTGAAGTTTTGCGAGAAGTGAATTCTAACATTAAAGGCATGAATGTAAAGACAGCTGGGGAACTTCGCTCCATGGATCCCGTAAATGTATGCAGATATTTTAACTACAAGTTCCAAGCCAGGATGTCTTTCATCTGCAACAATACTAATACTCCTCTTGGTGAAGTAACTGATTTCTTTGGGCAAAAAGAATACCAAGCAAGAGATGCTCTTCATGTTCACATGCTGTTATGCATAAAAGATGCACCAAAGATTGGAACAGAATGTGATATATTTGTCTTGTCTTTCTTACAATAGTATGTGACATATGCCATCCCAAGAGACTGTCCTGAAAACTGCTTGAGACAAGTTCTAGCTTTCAAACTCATAGATGTGTGAAGTTCTGTCATTGAAAATACAGATGCAAAAGAAGATTCCCATGATCTGTGATTTCACAAGAAAGAGTGAACAGTTTTATATCTGCAGTCAGGCATACTTCGACACGAAAATCACTGAAAAACACATACAACTTGAGAAGAACAGAGGCCTCCAAATACATAGATGACTACAACCCTGTGATTCTGAAAATGTGGAATGCAAATAATGATCTACAATTTGTTGCAGGTAACTCCATTGCTGTTGCATTGAACATCACTTCCTACATTACAAAATATCAGAGAAGACCGAGTTGAAGGAAAAGTGAAAGAAGATTTCAGCAGAAAAGACTCTATCTAAGAAATTGTACAGCTTCAGCTTAAAAATGCTTTCCCAGAGGGAGATGAGCTCCTATAAGTGTTGTGACCATTTGAGCTCGGCTAATTTGTTCTCAAAGTCAAGGGGAATTGTTTGGGTAAAGCTAGACCTTGCAAGCACGTGAAATGCAATGTTGAAGTCTTTCCCAGAAATTCAACATCTAGCAGAGTTTCATCCAGAAATCAGAGATATTGTGAAGTCAAATATGTTGGATACATAATAGTGTAGAAAAAGGCAACACCTGGACAACATGTGTCTATAGGAAGTACTTCAACACCACAGGAATATGCAATAGTTGGATGTGACACTTGTTTGGTGAGACATAGCAAAGGAAATCTAATTAACCACAGACATCTGATTTGCCAAACTACAGACAGAAGATAGTTTTTCTATTTGCAACTGTTCAAACCTTGGTGTGCTGAATCAAAACTACTTGGAGATTACAACTGCTACTAAGACACTTTCAATTATGTAAATATTGAAAGATGAGATGGACCAAAAATAAACTATTGCTGCTGAAGTAGCTAAAGAGAGTTCCCGAAGCAACCAAAGTTCTGGACCACTGAACCAAGATCCACTTGGACAACCAGTTACTCAAAATGAAGCAGCTACAGCCATGTGTGAAGTGGAGACTGCAATGCAACAAGCAAAAAAGGAAACTGTTGATTTCAGACACTTAGTAGAACAATTGAATGATGAATAGAAATAAATGTATAGTAAAAGATAAAATAGAGCATGGATTTAAGCACGAGAAGAAAGAATGTGGATGTTCTTCATTTAAGCCAATACTGCTATACATTAGTGTTCAAGGAGGCACTGGAAAACATTTTCTAATTGATGTTCTCACGGCTTATCTCCAGTAGCCTACAGAATCAAATGTATTATGTGTAGTAACAGCACCAACTCGATTAGCTACACACAGCATAAAAGGATCACTTTACACAACTACTTATGCTACCAGTTGAACATGAGAATAAACTGGAATACCAGAAGTTATCTGGTGAAGTTTGTCTTGAGGTATCCAGAGTACTGAGGAAACTAACGTTTTTAATCATTGATGAGGTGAGCATGGTTTCAAACTTAATGCTTGCCTTCACACAGTTAAGAATGCAGCAGATTGTAAGAAGTGAGCATGACGTGCTATTTGGAGTGAAACGTATTTGTCTTTGGTGACCTTCTGTAGCTTACACCCATGAAAGGACAGCCTGTTTTCAAGACACTTCTGCATAATGAAATAAAAAATTATTTGGGAAGTATTGGCAATGTAAATATTTGGCAAAACTTTGAATACAAGAAACTAGTGAAGAATATGCATCAGGCATCTGATGGAGAGTATGGAAAAATCCTAAAGGACATTAGAGTATGAGTTCTGTCAAAAGAAGGGGAAACATGCTTTAGAAAGTAGACCTACCAAGAAACTATTTTCTTCTAACAGCACAGCAGCAGAGCAATTTTATAATTTCATTAAAAAAGACAAATCCATAGTCTGTTTAATGCCTACACTTCAAGAGTGCTCTATCGTCAATAAACAAATATTGAAACTGGAGAAAGAAGATATTTTACATATTACCACCATTGATAAAATGGAGCACCAGGGAGTAACACCACTACTAACCAAGAAACTACTAATTGGATTCATTGGCGAAGTCTGTGTGGAGGACTGCAGGATTAGAAAAGTGTTTACACATGACTAAAATGTGTCGAGTAATTTTGTGCTGTAATTTAAATGTGGATGAAGGGCTAGTAAACGGTGCTATGTGCAAAGGTATTGATTTCATTAATTTTCCAAATAGGGAAACTTCACCAAAACATTTGATCAGCCTGATGATGTAAAGCAGATTGGCTGATGTATTGTACATTTTTTGCTTGTGAAGGACTTGTGTGTGCATTGGCAACAGTTTAACATATGTTGGAACTATCCATAAATCTCAAGTTTAAGTGTAGATGCCGTTTTTATTAATATTGGAAGTACAGTATTTGAATAAGGTATGATGTATGTAGCAATATCTCAAGTTAGAACATTTTCAGGTTTGTGCTTTGCTGATTTTGATGATAAGAAAGTTAGTGCTGCTGATGCAAGCTGTGCAAGCGAGTGTAATTGGCTAAGAAGTGTATTTGCTCCTGCTGGAGCGGGTAGTACCACATTTTGTATACCCCCCCCCCATTCTGCATGTTTATATTAATCCAAATAATCAATTGATTGTAATATTATTAATTTGTTTGAAGTGATAACTCACCAACTATATTAACAAGAGAATTACACGTGGGAATTGAACTTTGCATGGCTATATTAATTGTGAATTAACTTGTGTACGCATATTAATAGTAGAAAATTAGAATATTACATGTTACATGTTGCTTTAAGTGATGTATTTGTGATTTGTGCTTTATTCAGTGAGTATAAACCGTTCTGAGTGTTGCTTTTGCTAGATAAATACACACACATATGGGTATTAGTAAGGGGATACCATTTTATTAGTCCTTTCTATCTTTTAATTACGTTTTTGTGTTTCTTTTGCTTAAGTTGACCATTTCGGCCTATACAAGATGGCTGAACGAGGCGTTAAACGTGACTGCCCTGACAACACGAGGTTCTGGGTGTAGTGTGCAGGCATCACCGCCAGCAACAGTGGCCTTGACCTGACCCCGGGAGAACATGTACCCTCCAAGGACGCTCCGGGAACCCATCCAAGACTAAAGACAAAGCTAAATTTAAAAGCCGGAACAAGCAAGTTTGATGACTTCATCATTCAACACCCTGAGAACTGTACCCCGCCACCCCAAGTTGACCAATCCAGACTCTCTAAACCCCGATCTTGATACTTTTTGACATTATTTTGATTATAAAAATAGGTAGGGAATTGAACTGATTGAACTTGCTCTTCTTTGACGAACTCGATTTCTTGACGTTATGCTGACGGAGAGGACGGTGACACTGCTGGACAGCTGTTATCCTGAATCTTTGAAAGACTGAATTGCGGCCTAACTTTGCTGAATAAATTCTTCTTTAACTGATTGACTTAGAGGACGACTTTAGCCAGAATAGGTAAATATGATGCTCGGAAATGCTGATGATGATGATTTCTAATTTTCGGCAAAGACGGAATTCTCGTGAGAAAGGTCTATTGCTATTCTTTGGTTAGCGAAGCGGACAATGGAGACGTTTTTATGTTGTTACTAACAGGATTGTAGCAATTGAAACAAAAGCTTGCAGAGCAAATTTGTAAAGGAGGGGTAGACAGGAGCAGGAGCTGCCGCAACGGCTGCTGATGTCAGAACGACCGTGCTGAGATTGGACAGTCGGTCAGAACTGCAAAACGTTCCGGGTTGGTGCGTTAGTGTGCGCCACGCTAGGAGTGGAGAAAGACAGGGTGACGTAAAACGCTCCCTATTGGTGCGTTAGTGTGAGTCGCGCTGGGATTTGAGAATTGTGACAGTGACGTAGATGCTCCAGATTGGTGCGTTAGTGTGAGTCGTGCTGCGATTGGACATAGTAGCGGTAGAGTCGTAAGGAGAAACTAGTAAGACACGAAAGGAAAATGTATTACGATCCACTAGAAAAGGAGAAAAAGGTCATGGTTTGGTAAAATTAGGAAGTGGTTTAAGAAGGACAAACCAATCATAACTAGGGAAGGACAGTTACTTCCTCCACCGAAAACCCCTGCATCCTTTATGGTTGCGAAATATGGATATCACACCAGTATTTGGTTAGACAACTGGGTTAAGTATAC
Organism: Triturus cristatus; assembly: GCF_964204655.1. Lineage (NCBI taxonomy): Eukaryota > Metazoa > Chordata > Amphibia > Caudata > Salamandridae > Triturus > Triturus cristatus. The sequence continues at coordinate 226,482,352 of NC_140584.1, forward strand.
GGAGAAAGACGGAGTGTTGGCTTTTCCACAGCATGGTTCATTTAATTTGGCTGTTTTGAGAAATTTGAGACAGAAAATGATGAATTTAGAACCGAGACCTAGACCGACTCAATTCGAGGCTTTGACGGAATGGGAAGACGAAATGCATGACCGAGAAAGACAGAGAAATGGTAGAGGATATAGGTACTTGTTTGACAGATCATACGGACATGAGACGCATGATGATCGAATGAGAAGGTGACGGAATGCGAGTATGACTGAGGGTTTGTTTCCCGTAAGAACTGCAGGAGAGAATGAAGGATGAAAGTGTGTAGAAAAGAGGCATAATGTGGAGACGAAAGGGTATGGAGTGAATGAGTCCGAGGATGATGTTCTTGATGATATGTTCTATAAGAATCCACCACCATACAGATCAGAACCAGAAATATTAACTCCGAGTGCCCCAATGAAAGAAACAGTACGAATCATGAAATCGGAACCAGAGTTCCAAGATTTGGGAAGAAACATTCATATTAGTGAGGTAGAAAAGAAGTCTGGAGGAAAATTGGATGGAGGAAATTCAACAGAATTAGCCAAAACAACCCTAGAATTAACGGAAAAGTTTTTCAAATAATCCGTTTGTAGGTCAGAACTGTGCAGAGAAACGTATGACAATGATGGAGACTATGTCAGAAACTCAAAAGGATTTTGGGCAAGGAAATACAGAGAAGCCAGTAGGACCATCTACAGAGGAGTTGAGTGAATGGTTGAGAAGCTTGCAAAAGAAAGACAAGGAATCCCAGTCAATAGATGTAGCAAAATTACGAATGGTACTGGAAGAATTAATAGTAGGAACTATCCCAACAGAGAAGTTAAAAACATACCAAGATGAGGAATTGTTATTTCTGTGCAAAAGCGTAACATGGAGAGCGAAAAGTCTTCATGAAAGATTAGAAGAAGTGGCAAATGAGATGGGTATTGATATTGAAAAGGTAAAAGCCTTACAGAAACCCTATCTAGTAGATTTCACCGAAAAAGACATTGAAAATATGAATACCACAGGACGAATAGATCAGATTAAGGATATAATTATTTTGTTGAGAAAATGGGGAGATGTAGACAAATGGAAGAGCAGATGGTATCGTAAGCGAGACGAAGTGTCAGACAAAATGTTTTCAGCTTATCCTGTGAGAGAGAAAGAGAAGGTTGTGACAGAATACCCTATGAGAGAGATTCCAGGAGGAGCATATGTGCATGTCCCATGGACTGGACAGGATATTTTGTCATTTACGAATGACTTCCCTCGACTGCGTGAAAAGCCCTGCGAGTGGCATAGACAGGTGGACAGATTTGTGAAATTATCCAAAGTATTGTGGATTGATCTGAATAGCCTGTTTGACATAATTGTACCAGCAGATCTATGGACAGAATGTAAAATAGTAATAGATTGGCCAACACAGGAATACCCAAGGGATCCAAAGACAGGAACTCCAGACCCTGAGGTAATGAAGAAATACGAACAGGTTATGGCACTCTTGAAGAACAAAGTACCCCCTAAGGAGACAGATTGGGTGAAAATTGACAGAACACATCAAGAAAGCAAATAATCTTTACATGCCTATTATGAGAAGCTAATTTTAGCCTTTAAACAATTCAGTGGAGATGAAAATTTGAGTGACAAGGATTTGAGTCATTTCGTATACAGGTTTGTATATGGTCTTCGTCCAGAAATTAGTGAAATGATCAAACCGCATACGGTAGATTGTAAAACAAGAAAATAGATGAAGTATTGAGACATGCTAAATATTTCAGTGATGAAATTGAAGCAAAACAGCGAAAACTAAAAGAGAAGGCAATGTGGGCACAGGTAAAAGTAGCAGAGAGACAGGAAGCACAATTAGTGAAACAAGCTGGGTCAAAACAAAGATTTAATCCAGGGAAAAATAAAGGGAATATTGAGGAAGCTAAAAAGAAATTTCCGTGTCATAATTGCGGTAGGATAGGGCATTGGAAATCCGAATGTAAGAATCCACCAAGTACTAATGATGAAAATTCATCCTTGAATCCATAAGTGCAGAATGAGGTGAGTGGTCAACAGCAATGACAACAGCAGGGTGTAACACAACAGAGTCAGGTGCCAAAACCATCTTTTCCACAGAACAAAATTTGACAGAAGTATAGTAAGGAGAATGGATTCTACAACGAAGAACAGGTAAATAAGCCGCAACGCGCTAGCGCTGCTTCGCAGTATTGGCTGCAACGCGATGAAAGCGATTCAGTAGAGGATTATTGACAGTGCCGAAGGGAGGAAGAAGAGTGCGTGCTTGGCGCAACTCTAGAAGTAGACCAGACAGGCCCATTTGTAGATGGAAAAGTTAATAATGAAAATATTACTTTCTTAGTTGATACTGGTGCTACTCGATCAACTGTTAGATCAGCTGATATTAAGAATCTTCCTCTCTCAGATGAAACGATCCAAGAAGTTGGCGTCTCCAACAGACAGATTAAAACTTACCTTACAGAACCAGTGAAAGTTAGTATAGGGAAATTTTCTGAAATGCACAGATTCATAGTGTGTGACACTAGTCCTGTGAACTTGTTAGGTAGAGATTTATTGTGCAAGATGAATTGCACTATATTTTGTACTCCAGACGGAATAGCCTTTGAAATGCCAGATGATGATGTGTTGTATAAAATGACATTGGCAAACAGAGAGAAAGAGGTTACAGGAACATATGCTGTATTCAACCCTGACAAATTACCAAAAGAATTGAAACAATCAGTAAAAGCAGAAGTTTGGGACTTCACAGGAGAAGATGTGGGATTGATGAGGAATGTAGATCCAGTGAAGATAACTGTAAAAGAAGGAGTAAGTTATGCAAATGTCCCACAATATAAATTGACTCCTGAAATAATCGAAGGAGTTACTCCCGTGATTGAGAAAATGATAAAACAAGGAATTTTGAGAGAAATAATGAGTAGCCCATGTAATTCACCAATAATGGGATTGAAAAAGCCTAGTGGGAAGTTCAGAATAGTGCAAGATCTGAGAAAGATAAATAAAATTGTTGTACCATGTTGTCCCATTGTACCGAATCCATCTGTGATTTTATATCAGATCCCTCATGACGCAGAATGGTACACAGTGATTGATTTGTGCCATGCTTTCTTTTCCATCCCATTGCACCATGACAGTCAGCAAATTTTTGCATTTCGCTTTGGTGAGTGTATTTTGGCGTGGTGCCGAATTCCACAGGGGTATACAGAAAGCCCCTCAATATTTAATCAGCTATTGAAAAAGTCTTTGGAAAGCCAAGAAATGCCTGAAAATTCAGTACTAGTCCAGTATTTCGATGACCTACTTGTGGCATCGAAAACTCGTGAAGCTTGTGAAGTAGACACGGTAGCTTTGTTAAATCATTTGGCAGATGGAGGACTAAAAGTGTCACTATCAAAATTACAATTTTGTAAGAAACAAGTCCAATATTTTGGACACAGCATTGAGAAAGGACATAGGAAAATAACCATAGATAGAATCAGGATCATAAAAAGAATGAGTCCACCAATGACCCAAAGAGAAGTGAGAATGTTTTTGGGAATGGTTGGATATTGTCGTCAATGGATAGGAAATTTTTCATTGATTGCAAAACCTTTGGTACGTCTGACAAGAAGTGATGTGAGAGACCTGATTGATTTGAACAAAGAGGAGTTGGCAGCATTCAAGAAGTTAAGAGAAGGATTGTGTGAAGTGCCAGCGTTAGGTATGCCTGACTACGATAAGGAGTTCCAGTTGTATTGCAGTGAGAGAAATGGATGTGCACTCTCTGTTCTAGTGCAGAAGCATGGAAAACTGACGAAACCAATTGCATATTTTTCATCCATGTTGGACCCAGTAGCTGTAGTCCTTCCTGGGTGTCTGAAAGCAGTAGCTGCTACATGTCGAAGTTTGGAACAGAGTGAAGGAATTGTGATGGGATACCCTGTGAAAGTTTTTGTGCCTCATGATGTGGCGATTCTTTTAACAAGGAGTCGTACTCAGTATATGACGCACAGCCGACTGACTAAGTATGAAAAGGTCATTTTGGGCGCAACAAATGTGAGTCTTGTGAGATGCTTGAATGTGAATCCTTCAACATTGTTGCCTGATGTAGAGCATGTGGAGGTAAAAGATGAAGCAGATCATGATTGTTTGGATGTACTTGATTTTTGTACAAAACCAAGGCTGACATAAAAGATGACCCTTTACCAGAAAGTGACTATGTCATGTTTGTGGATGGATCTTGTTTGAGAACAGATGATGGAGTGTTAAGTGCAGCATATGCGGTATGTACAGTTGTAGCAGTGATGGAAGCATCCTATTTGAAAGGAGTAAGGTCGGCCCAAGTAGCTGAACTTATTGCCCTAACCAGAGCCTGTAAGATGTGGAAAAGTGTGAGAGTGACTGTGATAACTGATAGCCAGTATGGCTATGGGGTGGTCCATGATTTCGGCCAAATTTGGCTGCAAAGAGGTTTCCTGACCTCAAGTGGGACTCCCATTAAGAATGCTGAAGTGGTTGGAAGGTTGCTTGAGGCAATAGAGCTGCCTAGGCAATTGGCTGTGGTAAAATGTGCTGCTCATAGCCGCAGTGGTGATTACATTGCCACTGGAAACAAGTTTGCCAATGACATGGCACAATATTGTGCACGAAATCAGAATTCAATCAATAGGGCAAAGGAAAAGGAGTTGATTTCTTGTTTCCCAATGTTTACTAACACTGTGGGGACATGCGAAGAAGTAAGACAATTGCAGGAAGAAGCAGGAGAGGAAGAAATAAAATGGTGGGTAAAAGCAGGATGCGCACCAAGAGAGAAGGATCATGTGTGGGTCTATCGAGATGGAAGACCAGGGATGCCTGATAGCATGATGTCTGCCATGGCACGGATGTATCATGGACAGGGACACATAGGGAGAGACGCTATGATTAGGTCCTTTAAACAGACTTGGTAGAATGCAAAATTCAGACTTGTAGCAGAAAGTCTTTGTAAGAGATGTCTAATTTGTCAGCAATACAATCCAGGAAGAAAAACAGTAGTGAGTCTAGGAACAATAGGTCGAAAAGGATGGCCTTTTACCAGAATGCAAGTGGATTTCATTGAAATGCCTCCCTGTAACAGGTTGAGGTATGTTTTGGTCATGGTATGTCTATTTTCCAGGTGGGTAGAGGCGTTCCCAACAAGAAGGAATGATGGGATGACAGTGGCAAAATTACTTTTGAGGGAATTTATCCCTAGATTTGGGTTCCCAGTGACAATTGAATCAGACCGAGGAGGACATTTCCATAATGAGATCATAAAACTGATTTGTGAAACATTGAATGTACGACAAAAACTGCATTGTGCCTATCGACCAGAGGCTTCTGGTGTAGTAGAACAAATAAATGATACTATCAAAAATAGAATAGGGAAAATGTGTTTAGCCACAGGTATGAAATGGCCTGATGTCTTGCCTCTAGTACTCATGACTATTGGATCAATTCCAGACAGAACTACATGGTTGAGTCCACATGAAATCATCATGGGACGAGCCATGCGCCACGTTTTTATACCAGTCAACAAGCTGATGACTATAACTGATGACATGGTGTTGGAATACTGTAAAAGCCTGGCTGATGCAGTTCATTCTGTGTTTCATCAGGTTGGAGCGGATGCCACCACTCTTGAAAAGAAGCTAGACCATGATCTAAGCCCAGGAGATTGGGTAAGGATAAAAGTCCACAGAAGAAGAAACTGTTGGGTTCCCAGGTTTGGAAAACCGAGACAAGTCATCAACAGCTGTAAAGTGTGCTGGATTGAAGAACTGGATCCATGCAAGCCATACTTTGAGAATTCTAAATCCAGTCGACAGCAAAGAAAAGGAGTATTTTAATGAATCAGAATCCAGTACTGAGTCGGATGACGGAGAGCCAAAAGACAAAGAAAACCCTGAAAGGGGAGAAACAGAGCCAAGTCTAACTTTTGTCCCCAGAAGTAATTCCCTGAGGAGAAGGTTACAGATTTCTGATACCAGTTCAGACTCAGAGACAGAACAAAGAGCACACTCTTCTAGGAAAGAACAAGGGAAGAACAAAGAAAAAGACAGTGGAGAGACAATAAAAGAGATTCACAAGAAAGAAGTACCAGATGAAAGATTGAGAGAAATTCCACCTGAGGAGGTGTAGGGTACTCCAACATCCAGTTAGAAGCAGGGACAAGTAGTCAGCAGGAAGATTGCGTGCCGGAGATTCGAGGAGGGACAGAAGTAGGGAAAACGAAAGAAGTGGTGGAAAAAGAAACTGTTGAGAGTAAAAAGCAAGTTGAAACAGAGTCAGAAGAAAGCGAAGATGAAGTACCAGAAGGCCGAGTTCTGAGAAAGAGAGCTTGGAGGACTGAAAAGAACAATAAAGGGAGTAAATTGAAAAGAGCTGCAAAAGACGACGTTTGGCCGAATAAAATAAAGAGATTGAGATATCGACTGACACGAGTAAACTCACCAAGGGCTGAACAGGTGAATGAAGTAACGAGTCAGGAGAAATCGAAAGAAGAGGAAACAATTGTGGTTAAAGAAAGCAAAAGAACAAGGAAACCTAACCAGAAGTATAAATCACTGGAATGGACATATATGGCCCTGCCTGAAGTAAAAGAAGAGGCGGATAGCCAAGGAAATCCAGAGATGGTTGTACCGGAAGTGGTTGAGGAAGACAAAGAATCGGAAATCCTGAGAGTTATCTTGTCCGATATTTGAGACGAAGCGGATGTTCAGGACATTCTGTATACTGAAAACAAAGGAAAAGTGAAAGATGATGAAATGCCAAACTGAATGAGACAAGAAAACTACTGATGGAAAGACAATAAAATACTGAAAAAGACAAAAACTGGTAGAACCACGTAGGTGCTTAGAGCCTTGGGTTAGAAAACTAGTTGTGAAGTAGAAGAGGCTAAGTCAAAAGACACGGTCCATTTTAGCGAAGATGGCAAACATAGATAGTAGCAAAGGTAGATGTACATTCTTTAGAAGATGGTGTAAAATGTGTTGTTGTTGTACAGGATTATTAATGCTTGTTTGGAGTATACTTGCTCTACTAATCTCAATTAAAGTTACTATAGATACATTAGAAGGACATAGTGATAACATAACTAATATAGGGAAGATTCAAAAGGTAGTTCCGACTAGAATAGATAAAAATTATTTGCATAAAGACAGGTCTATAATAGATTTTTCTAATAATGTGTTTTCAAAATTATTGTATGAATATGTAAAAACAATGGACGTAAGGGATTGCTACGTATGTATGCAGTTACCTGCATCTGTATGTGAAGGAGTGACTTATCATCACCTTCCAGTAACTTATGGAATAACATGTAGTGTAATAGCTAGTTTATTTTATCAAACAGGTAAATTAGAGTATTATTTTTCAGATGTAGATACTATATTTTCACAAGTACCCGCAATTAACAAACTAAACAAGGTAAAACCTGCAAAGGTATTTGGTGAATTTTTCTTAGAGACAAATGAACTAACCTTAGAATATATATTTAGAAATAACTTGACTTGCAGTTTAAAGAAAGAGGAGAAGACATTTTTGGATATGGTTGAAGAAAGGAGATTGAAAATGCAAAGGAAGGTTTCAGAAGGGAAAGTGGAGAAAACGATTTGGGATGTAGAAACGGAGAAACATTTAAGAGGAGAAACGAGTCCAACTATGGCTTTAGATTGGCCTCAGAAAGGGAAATTGTGTATACGAAGGAATCAGACGGCGTATGACAATTATTTTCTAGGGAATAGTGAGTGCCATGATACATACCGAATCATAGGAGGATGGGGATTTAAAGGTGGAAGAGATCCAGTCTTTCCAGGACTGTATTTCATTTGTGGGAACAGGGCATATTATCGTTTGCCAGACCATTGGTATGGCACATGTTATGTTGGCCTGGTTTTTCCAAAGATTTTTCACATGGATAGAGGAGAAGATGGTGTACATAGTTTAGGTAGTTATTTAGCACGTAGTAAGAGAGAATCTTGGACTGAAATTGTGGGTGATATTTTTGGAGCACTGATACCCGCAGTGGGAATATCTCTGTATGCAAACAAAATTAGAAAACTTTCAACAGTAGTGGATCGCTTGTCAACAAGCACCGCTGGAGGATTCTTATTGGTAAATACTGAAATGGTTGCCATGCGTGCTATGGTAATGCAATATCGACTTGCCCTTGATATTTTATTGGCAAAAGAGGGTGGAGTCTGTGGAATACTGAAAGTTCAACATTGTTGTACTTACATTCCTGATGAAAGTGGAGATTTGAAAATTTATATTAAGAATATTACAGAATTGCATGACGAAATTGTACCTCTGGAGATTAAAGGTGTTTGGGAGAAGATTGGTAAGAAAATATCAGCTATTAAAGACTTTGTAGTAAAACTAGGTAGTACATTTATAGGTAAGATATTATTTCCATTAACTTGTGTGATTTTCTTAGTATCAATAATCAGACTAGGTTGTATTTGTTGTAAAAAGAATAAAAACCAGAAAAGAATATAAAGAGAAAACTTAAGGAGAAGGGATAAGAAACAAGAAAGAGAATTTGAAGAAATAGAACTTGAAGAATTAAAGAATAGCATGTATAAAACAGCAAAAAGAGAAGAAACAGGGGAAACTGAAATATGAACGAAACAAGAAATCAATTCGAAATTTCCGTAAAAGGGATACAAAATTTTAAATTGGTGTGGTGATATAATCACCAAAGGGGGGATTGCTGGAGCGGGTAGTACTAAATTTTGTATACCCCCCCCATTCTGCATGTTTATATTAATCCGAATAATCAATTAATTATAATATTATTAATCTGTTTGAAGTGTTAATTCACCAACTATATTAACAAGAGAAATATACGTGGGAATTGCACTTTGCATGGCTATAATAATTGTGAATCAACTTGTGTACGCATATTAATAGTAGAAAATTAGAATATTATATATTATTTGTTGCTTTAAGTGATGTATTTGAGATTTGTGCTTTATTTAGTGCTAGATAAATACACACACATATGGGTATTAGTAAGGGGATAACATTTTATTAGTCATTTCCATCTTTTAATTAAGTTTTTGTGTTTCTTTTGCTTAAGTTGACCATTTTGTCCTATAAAAGATGGCTGAACGGGACGGTAAACGTGACTGCCTTGACAACACGAGGTTCTGGGTGAAGTGCGCATGCGTCACCGCCATCAACAGTGGCCTGGCCCTGACCCCGGGTGAACATGTACCCTCCAAGGTCATTCCAGGAACCCATCCAAGACTAAGAGACAATGCCCAATTTAAAAGCCGGAACAAGCAAGTTTGATGACTTCAGCTTCGACACCCTGAGAACCGCTCATCGCCAGTCGAAATTGACCAATCAGAACTCTCTAAACCCAATCTTGATACATATTTGTTAGTATTTTCATTATAAAAGTAGGTAGGGAATTAGGGTAGTAAATCTACGACCGGCTCGCTCTTCTTTGACGAACACGATTTCCTGACGTTATGCTGACGGAGAGGACGGTGACACTTCTGGATAGCTGTTATCCTGAATCTTTGAGAGACTGAATTGTGGCCTAACTTTGCTGAATAAATTCTTCTTTGACTGATTGACTTAGAGGACGACTTAGCCAGAATTGGTAAATATGATGCTCTGAAATGCTGATGGTGATGATTTCAAATTTTCTTGCAAAATAATGTAGATAAAGAGTATTTGATTAATTGACAAATGTGTTGTCGGTTATTTGATTAAGAGAAATGTGGTAAGGAAGTAATGTATAGCTAGACGAGCATTATTCATTAAAACCAAATATAACAACTAAATGATCCATCTCCTTATGAGAGGGATATCTTAGAAGTCTGAGGGCAATGTGTTTAAGGGTAAGGTAAAGGTATTACTCTCATGTCAGCGTTTGGAAACATATTTTCCCTCAGAAAACAGATCAACCGAGTGTAAGTATATTGGTGTTATGGGCCCTACCAATAAATGTATTTGAGTGAATTGGATGCCGAGGAAGTTGTTCTGTGCCGAAGGGGGAATTTGACGTTTTTGCGCTGCACCACTCCTCACGTAGGACAGTATCCTATTTATGAGAAACGGATAATCTGTCCTAAGTGGAAGTTTAGAAGACAATCAGTGATTGTTCCTCAAATGAAACAAAAGAAAGACATTAGAGACCTTCTAGATATTTGTCATGGATTACTAATATTTACTCTCAATACTTAACAAGACACAGAAGAATGTATAATAGTCATCTTTGGAGTTTTAGAAAAAGAAAGAGTAAATATTGATGACTTATTTGGAATGACTTACAAATGGACCCATGACCTTGAAGACTGCTCTCTCATCCACTACTAAAATAAATTCTAAGTGATGTTGCTACTTAACATTACAAGTTTCTAAAACTATGCATTTCGACAGACTCAGCAAAAAGGCTAGCCAAAATATGACGTGCCCAAATTGTAGATCAGATTGTATGTCGACATTAGCATTACAGAGCAGTGAGAAATACATTATATCATTGCTATAACTATGCAGAGCAGATGGATCTTAAATGGAAACTGAAATTACAAACTTCGAAGCTGTACAAATTTCAATTTCTGGAAGATCATACAGTACAGTGGCTATCATCTTTGATGAAGGACTTCGTATAACTTCAGGAAACTACACAGTGTATTTAAGAAGTGTGAGTGGATAGACAGAATGCAATGATAACAAGCTTACATTGTAACAGAAACTGCCTTTCAAACTTCTGATTGAATACCTCTTGTGTTGTTCAAGCAAAGTTGTAAGGAGGATTATTGTTTACTGTGCCCTCTTGCTCTTATTGCCCATGTGTCTTGTGCCCCTCTCCTGCTGCCCTTTTGTTATCAGTGGACATGATGCCCTGTTTCTCCTCTGATACCCCTTCCCCCACTCCTCCGTATCTCCCGTGCCCTCCCCTGCAGAACAATGTATTGGCAACTATGGGCAATGAAGCAGGAAAGAGGGATGTCTGATGACAGAGAGCGGGCGACTTTCAAATTGAAAGGAAAAAAATTGTTGTTTAAATATTTAGGTCGCAATAAGAAATATAGACGGGGCAATCATAATAAACACATTAAGGTGTGGGAGTTCATTGAGTTTTGTTCACTTCAATTGATTTTTGTAAGATGCGCGTGGACTTCAAAGGCAGGTAGAAATACAATTTGACCAGCAGGGGTTTAAAAGCACAGGTAGAGCTGTTTCTTCTTATATCCAGTAGACATCCAGTAGATGGGAAAATCATTTCACTTCACGGTTCCTTTCTTCTCAGACTCTCGTTGCAACAGGACACGTGAATCAGTTAAGCACATACTTCCACTGTAGGCAAAACAGCTGCTCATGTATGCTCAAAAGTGCAAATTGCCAAGACAATGCCAGGAAGAATTGTTCATTTGAGCTAAAAAAAAAATGGATGAGCAACTTTATGTAAGTATCGCTAAAAATGTACGATTGTAGTTTTAATTAGGCATCCCTCTGAAACTAAAAACTAAAGTGATCATGTCATTTGAGATGTCATCAATGATGTCACTGACCATGTCATGAATGATGCAATATGTGACATCATCAGCAGTGCATTGCAGGCGCGTGAGTTATAGTTAGCAGAACTAACTATAACGGAGGAATTTCCATGGTTTTGTATGAGTGAAATGGGCAGCTAACTATAACACCCCTGAAACCTATGGTTTTTTCTGTGAATTTCTAAGGTTTTTTAAATGCTAATTTCTAACTATAACGTCTCTGAAACCTATCTTTTTTTCAGTGAATTTCAAAGGTTTTTTTAAATGCTAACTTTTAAGTGTGATAGTAGTTATATCTATTTTTTTGTACTGATTTTCTACAGTTTTTTAACTGTTTATTTATAAATATTTTATTCATTAAATAACATTATATATGTTTCTGAAAATTGCAACAAAAAAAACGTTTTAATTGAAACTGAAATATTGATGAATTTTCTTGTTTTCATTTTTTATTTTAATATATTTATAATATTTTCTTTAAAAAAAAAATTCCAATGTTTTTCGGAGTCGCGCACTCAAATTGTACACATCACGGTGGGTGCGCGCATTCTAGCCGCCATTTTAGAAAAGTCATGAATGATCCGCGTATGGTGTGCGACGGCTGCGTATTTTTCAATTACATCATATACATTTAATATCACGTGATATGCGCGATTGGTATGCGACCAGTCTGCGACTCCTGCTCCCGCGCATTCGCGACACATGCGCATTACGGTGCGAGATGTTTGCGCGGTTGCGGGTCCCATGTGACATCATATACGTGCTGGGGTGCGCTGGGTGCGCGACTCCCGCAAAAAAATGTATGTTCCAAAATGATATGTATGTGTCTTTAATATACATATTAAGGCAAGAGATTATGTGAGATATTCATCAAAATAATACATTTGTACTTATAATAAACGTATAATATTTTTAAATATATTTTCGCGAAGTCGGGTGCGTGCATCGTGAGTGCAGAAAACCAGGTCAGCAGAGCTGCTGTAGAGCCAGAGAACCAGGTCAGCAGCGCTGCTCTAGAGCCTAAGAACTAGGTCAGCAGAGCTGCTGTAGAGCCAGAGAACCAGGTCAGCAGAGCTGCTGTAGAGCCAGAGAAACCAGGTCAGCAGAGCTGCTTTAGAGGGAGAGAACCAGGTCAGCAGAGCAGCTTTAGAGCCAGAGAACCAGGCCAGCAGAGCTGCTTTAGAGCCAGAGAACCAGGTTAGCAGAGCTGCTTTAGAGCCAGAGAACCAGGTCAGCAGAGCTACTCTAGAGCCAGACAACTAAATCAGCAGAGCTGCTTTAGAGCCATAGAACAAGGTCAGCAGAGCTGCTTTAGAGCCAGAGAACCAGGTCAGTAGAGCTGCTCTTGAGCCTAGGAACCAGGTCAACAGAGCTGCTCTAGAGCCAGAGAACCAGGTCTGCAGAGCTGCTGCAGAGGCAGAGAAACCAGGTCCATAGAGCTGCTTTAGAGGGAGAGAACCAGGTCAACAGAGCTGCTCTAGAGCCAGAGAATCATGTCAGCAGAACTGCTTCAGAGCCATAGAACTGGGTCAGCGGAGCTGCTTTAGAGCCAGATAACCAGGTCAGCAGAGCTGTTGTAGAGCCAGAGAACTAGATCAGCAGAGCTGCTCTAGAGCCAGAGAACCAGGTCAGCAGACCTGCTGTATAGCCTGAGAAACCAGGTCAGCAGAGCTGCTTTAGAGAGAGAGAACCAGGTCAGCAGAGCTGCTTTAGAGCCAGAGAACCAGGTCAGCAGAGCTGCTCTAGCTGACACTGACTGACTGACACTGACTGACTGACACTGACTGATTGACACTGACTGGCACAGATTGACTGACACTGACACTGATTGACTGACACTGACTGACTGACACTGACTGACAGACACTGACTGACACTGACTGACACTGGCTGACTACTCTCTACTACTCTACTACTGACTCTCTACTACTCTCTACTAATCTCTCTCTACTACTCACTCACTACTACTCACGCTCTACTACTCTCTACTACTCACTCTCTACTACTCTACTACTCTCTACTACTCACTCTCTACTATTCACTCTCAACTACTCACTCTCTACAACTCTACTGCTCACTCTCTGCTACTCACTCGCTACTACTCTCTACTACTCACTCTACTACTCACTCTCTACTACTCCCTACTACTTACTGTCTTCTACTACTCTCTCTACTACTCACTCTCTACTATTCACTCTCTATTACTCACTCTCTACTACTCACACTACTACTTTCTACTACTCTCTACCACTCACTCTCTACTACTCTACTACTCACTCTCTACTACTCTCTACTACTCACTCGCTACTACTCTCTACTACTCACTCTCTACTACACTCTCTACTACTCTCTCTCTACTACTCTCTACCATAGCTGATTTTGTGGCTCCCACTATTCAGCAAATATGGAATATGTCCATCTCATCCGGGGTGTTCCCGAATATTTGGAAACATGCCACTCTCCTCCCGCTAAAGAAAAAACTAAATGGGGACCCCAAGGACCTTAGTAATCTTCGTCCGATTTCTTTGCTGGCAGCACCAGGCAAAATGCTTGAGAAACTAATCCAGCGCCAACTGAATAAATTCATTGAAGATAATAAAATATTACACGAGATGCAATCAGGCTTTAGACCCGGCTTCAGCACTGAGACAGCACTAATTGAGGTAGCTGAGTCAGTGAGGTGGTCGATGGATTCAGGAGACTCAGCGATGCTGGTGCTCCTGGATCTGTCGTCCGCTTTTGATACGGTCGACCGCGCTAAACTGCTGTCACGACTAGCGGAGTTAGGCATCCAGGACCAGGCACTGGGGTGGATACAGTCGTATCTGACCCAGAGAACATAGAAGGTGGCGCTAGGGACTGTCTCTTCAACACCAAAGGCTCTCAGCTGCGGCGTCCCCCAGGGATCGGCTCTTAGCCCACTTTTATTCAATATTTACCTGGCTCCACTCTTCACGCTGATTACCAACTGGGGGGTCAAGGCAATTTCATATGCCGACGACACCCAACTGGTGTTTCCGTATTCAGAAGTGTCGGAGGCGTCCTTTTTAAGCTTCAAGGGCTGTCTCCAAGATGTGGCTTGTTGGATGAACACAAATAAACTAAAACTTAACGCTAACAAGACGGAAGTGATCTTTTTCGGCAAAGGCCCCCCTCCTCCATCTGATCTCTGGTGGCCGGCAGAGATGGGACAAGCCCCCTCGCCCAGCCACTCGGCAAAAAATCTGGGAGTGCGGTGGGATGACAGTCTGTCCTTTGCGTCGCACATCAAGCAAATAGTTGGCTGCTGTCTGTGTAAGCTGAGGAATCTCCGTAAGATTCTGCGACTCTTACCAGTAAGCTGCCGAAAAACAGTAATCCATGCCACAGTGACATCTAGGCTGGATTACGCTAACGGCCTGTATCTGGGCTTACCAAAATACCTTATACAGCGACTGCAACTGGTCCAAAATGCGGCTGCGAGACTATTAATGCGGATCCCTTTTAAGCAATCAGTCTCTCCGCATCTTCTCTCACTTCATTGGTTACCAGTAGCAAACAGAATAAAATTTAAGGCACTTACATTGGCCTTCAGATCACTGTATGGCACCTGCCCAAACTCTCTGAAAGCCCGACTGCCAAGATACACCCAAGCTCGCTCCCTCCGATCCAACAACCATGTTCAGATTGCAGTCCCTAGAGCAAAAAGAGCGCGGCTGGGAGGACGGACTTTTTCGGCCAATGTGGCGACACTTTGGAACACCCTGCCCCCTGCTCTTAAACAGGCCCCCTCCGAGGCATGCTTCAAGCGCATGCTGAAAACCTGGCTCTTCGCTCAACCGCGCTAGACGACAACACCCCTAGCCCTCTTGGTCAAAAAAAAAAAATAAAAAAAAAATATCTTGTTCTTGTAGCGCCGGGACACCTCCTCGCGAGGTAGCTGTTCGCGCTTTACAAAATTCCGAATTATTATTATTACTACTACTCTCTACTATTCACTCTCTACTACTTACTCTCTACTACTCACTCTACTACTCTCTGCTGCTCTCTACCACTCACTCTCTACTACTCTCTCTTCTACTCACTCTCTACTACTCTCTCTCTACTACTCTCTACTACTCTCTCTCTACTACTCTCTACTACTCACTCTCTACTACTCTCTCTCTACTACTCTCTCTACTACTCGCTCTCTACTACTCGCTCTCTACTACTCGCTCTCTACTACTCGCTCTCTACTACTCACTCTCTACTACTCGCTCTCTACTACTCGCTCTCTACTACTCACTCTCTACTACTCACTCTCTACTACTCACTCTACTACTCTCTACTACTCACTCTCTACTACTCTCTACTACTCACTATGTACTACTCACTCTCTACTACTCACTCTCTACTACTCTCTACTGCTCACTCTCCACTACTCATTCTCTACAACTCGCTCTCAACTACTCTCTACTACTCACTCTACTACTCACTCTCTACTACTCTACTACTCTCTCTACTTCTCACTCTCTACTACTCTCTACTACTCACTCTCTACTACTCACTCTACTACTCACTCTCTACTACTCTCTAATACTCACTATCTACTACTCACTCTCTACTACTCCACTACTCACTCTCTACTACTCACTCTCTACTACTCACTCTCTACTACTCTACTACTCTCGCTCTACTACTTACTCTCTACTACTCTCTACTACTCTGTCTCTACTACTCTCTACTACTCACTGTCTACTACTCTCTACTACTCACTCTCTACTACTCTCTCTCTACTACTCTGTACTACTCACTCTCTAATACGCTCTCTCTGCTACTCACTCTCTACTACTCTCTACTACTCACTCTCTACTGCTAACTCTCCACTACTCTCTACTACTCTCTACTACTCACTCTACTACTCACTCTCTACTACTCTCTAATACTCACTATCTACTACTCACTCTCTGATACTTTCTCTACTACTCTCTACTACTCTCCATTACTCACTCTCTACCTCTCTACCTCTAACTCTCTACCTCTACACCTCTACCTATACACCTCTACCTCTCTACCTCTCTGTACATGTACACATATGCACATATATATATGCATATATATGCATATGCATTTATATATATGTATGTGTATATATATATATACATATACTACTCACTCTACTACTCACTCTACTACTCACTCTCTACTACTCACTCTCTTCTACTCACTCTCTACTACTCACTCTCTACTACTCACTCTCTGATACTTTCTCTACTACTCTCTATTACTCACTCTCTACTCTCTATTACTCGCTCTCTACTCTCTACCTCTCTACCTCTCTCTCTACTACTCTCTACCTCTACACCTCTACCTCTACACCTCTACCTCTCTGTACATGCACACATATGCACATATATATATATGCATATGCATTTATATACATGTATATATTCACTGAAAAAACCATAGGTTTCACACATGTTATAGTTAGCGGAAATTTTACTGATAAAAAACCAGTGAAATTCCCCCGTTATAGTTAGCGCAGGCAACTATAACTCACGCGACTGCAATCCTCTGCTGATGCTAATACTGTATTTAGACACTTATTTGCCCATGTCTTCTTCCATACATTTTTAGCTATACATATATTACAAATATTTTTTTTTCATAAAGACACATATGTCATCAGCAGAAGATTGCAGTCGCGTGAGTTATAGTTGCCTGCGCTAACTATAACGGGGGAATTTCACTGGTTTTTTATCAGTAAAATTTCCGCTAACTATAACATGTGTGAAACCTATGGTTTTTGCAGTGAATTTGCAAGGTTTTTTAAATGCTAATTCCTAACTATAACGTGTGTGAAACCTATGGTTTTTTCAGTGAATTAGTACGGTTTTTTAAATGCTAAGTTTTTTTCCCTTATAATAAGCCCTGTACATTTGGTGGCCTTCGGCCACCAAAAGCACAGGGGGTGGGGTAAGTGTGGATAGTGTTTTTTGCCCTTAACATAAGCCCTGTACATTTGGTGGCCTTCGGCCACCAAAAGCACAGGGGGTGGGGTAAGTGTGGATAGTGTTTTTTTTATTTGTATTTTTTTACCGTACGCTTACGGTAAGCGTACGGTAAGCGTACCCCGCGAAATTGCCGAAAAAAAAATAAAACCGTTTTTGCACTTGGGGGATGTTTGGGGACTCCCTCAACATGACTATGTGGGAGGGAGTTGTCAAAACAGCCCCTTTACATGTTTTTGGGCTTGATATTTTAAAAATCACTCTCAGTGCGAGAGACAAAATGGCGGCCGCCGCTTCCTGGTTTCGGCCGATTCGAATGTTTACTAAGATCTAAGAGCCAATCAGAATCGCGCTCGCGCACGCCACCGTACGCTTACCGTAAGCGTACGGTAAGCGTACCGTAAGCTGGCTCAGATATATATATTGATTTAAAGGCTATTTTCTCAGAATCTACTGAACAGATTTACACCAAACCTACAAAAGGCACTTCCTTGACCTAGGGACTACCTCTCTGCCAAATTTTGAGTAATTCTGTTCAGCCGTTCGGGCTGTAGCTCGTTCTAAAGGTCCTATGGAAAAATGCATGGGAAAAACGCGTTTTGGGACCCCCCTTTTATCTCAGCCCCCGCTTGACGGATCCCCCCGAGACTTTCAGGGTAGGAGCGGAGCGTAGCGCCCCACCTATTTTGAAAAATTTGCGAGGATTCGTCGACCGGCGCCAAAGTTATTCAAAATAGAATGTTGAGGTTTTCCTATGGAAACGTGGTCCTAACTATAACTACCTACTGGCTATCGCCAGTAGGTAATATATATATATACATATATAAACATATAAATATAATCTGCATATCTATATAAATATAAATGCATGCAAACATATACATACACATATATGCATACATATGCATGGTATGTACATGAAAGTTTGAAAAACTCTAATACAAGCAAAGCTAAAAAGCCACCTAATTGCAAACAGAATTGCTTTAACTTAAACGAGGGCGAGACCTATTGCATTTTCAATGCTTGTTTACTTTGGTTCCATCAAGAAGGCATTCAGATGTGACACATTTGCCATAAATTCTGAATGGAAGCACTCTAGTTCCTCATTAGATCACTGTAGTAAAGCTACTGCTCACCAGGGAAGTCTGCTGCTGGTATTCAAAGTGCATGTTTCAGTTTGCATGTCAGAACTTTTTAATGAAATAGAAGAGGATTTGAGAAGTCAAAATGTGCCCTAATTTTTCTTTCTGCAGCACTAATAATTTCTATGGCAAAATGAACCCCCTCATTTTGTTCCTTTGCAAAGACTGTTAGCACTCTAGTTGTCCTTTAAAACACTCTGGGATTTCTGTCATTGGTCTATACTTGGGCTACATCTCGGTGATATTTGTGCTACATTTGGGCTCTTTTGTCTCTGGTGGCCATCTTGGGAGACTTGTTATGAAGTTTCCTAATGTCCTCATTTTCTACAGTCTCCTCAGTAGGCATACTGTCAGTTTTTTTACTTTGATTCAATGAAGAAGGCATTCAGATGTGTCACACATTCGCCATAAATTCAGAATGTTAGCACTCTAGTTGCTCACTAGATCACTGTAGTAAAGCTACTGCGCACCAGGGAAGTCTGCTGCTGGTATTGAAAGTACATGTTTCAGTCTGAATGTCAGAATTCTTTAATGAAATAGAAGAGGATTTGAGAAGTCACTCAAAATGTGCCCTAATTTTTCTTTCTGCAGCACTAATCATACATTCTATGGCAAAATGAACCCCCTCATTTTGTTCCTTTTTAAATGAAATGTTTTAAGAGTTACCACTTTATTCCAATCATGATGGCTTCAAGTGTGCCATACGTTTATCATAAGTAGGAGTGTTAGCGCTCTAGTTGTTCTTTGGAACACTCGGAAGCTACAGTAGAACACAAAGGAATCAACTGACAGTATCTGCCCTTGTTGGATGTACATGTTTTATTGAGAATGTCAGACTTAATTCTCACATGACTAAGAAAGATAATGTGAATTTAGAGAAAATATGCTCTCAGTTTAGCTTATAGATCACCTTCCAAACCTCTGTGGGAAAAGCATGTGAAAATAGTTTTCTTTCAAACATGATTCATGATATCCCAGCAGAAGGCTTTTTCACATGGTAAAATCACCTTAGAACATACCACAATTCCTAAAATGAGTATGGTACCATCAACAAATGATTTATAATGTAACTAAAGTCTTAGCAGTGCATTGTGGGCGTGCGAGTTATAGTTAGCTGAACTAACTATAACGGGGGAATTTCAATGGTTTTGTATGAGTGAACAGTCCAGCTAACTATAACGCCCCTGAAACCTATAGTTTCTTCAGTGAATTTCTAAGGTTTTTTAAATGCTAATTAGTAACTATAACGTGCCTGAAACCTTTGGTTTTTTCAGTGAATTTCAAAGGTTTTTTAAATGCTAATTTCTAACTATGCCTACAGAGATAGGACATGTGAAGAAAGAAGAAAAAATACACAGAAAGAAAAAAAGAAATGCAGAAAGAAGCAACAGAAGTCCTCAAAGACGAAGAAAAGTGCAGGAAGAAGGATAACGTGCAGAAAGAACAAACAGAAGAGCAGAAAGAAACCTTGTTGCAAAATCATCCTGTACCCTCAACTATTTCAGACGGATACTGGTGGTAACTGAGTCTGACTAACCAGTCCTAGAGCCAGTGCTATGTTAAAAGGCACTCAGAATACAGTGAAAACACATACATACACTAGGGAACACTATGCGTTGGGGTCCCCCTGTGATTAGCATGACCGCCACTGTAAGCTCCTAGTATATAATAGGGCAGGGGATTAAAACAACCTCATAAAACGCGCCACAGGGCGTGTTTGCACACGTCACCTCAGGCCCCGTCCCCTCCCTTCCCCAGTGTGTAAACACTCTCTGTGGCCATTTTAAGTTGGGAGATTAAGTCCCCTTGAATCCTGAGGGTCCCTAGGGTCCAACTGGCCCACTAGGTACCTCCAGTAAGCGCCACAGAGCTGCGTTGCAGAGAGATGTAAAAAGGGGCACGGCCTAGACCACCTCTCTGCAACGCAGCGCAGTGGCGCTTACTGGAAGCACCTGGTGGGCTAGTTGGCCCCCAGGGGCCCGATGGATTTTAGGGGAATTATTTCCCCAACTTAAAACGCACCAAAGGGCGTGTTGCACATGTCACCTCAGGCCCCGTCCCCTCCCTTCCCCACTGTGTAAACACGCCCTGTGGCCTTTTTAAGTTGGGGGATTAAGTCCCCTTGAATCCTGAGGGTACCTAGGGGCAAAATAGCCCACTAGGTACGTCCAGTAAGCGCCATTGCAGAGAGGTCTAAAAAGGGGCACAGCCTGCACCACCTCTCTGCAAAGCAGAGCAGTGGTGCTTACTGGAAGCACCTGGTGGGCTAGTTGGCCCCCAGGGTCCCTCAGGATTGAAGGGGAATTATTTCCCCAACTTAAAACGCGCCACAGGGCGTGTTTGTACACGTCACCTCAGGCCCCGTCTCCTCCCTTCACCACTGTGTAAACTCGCCCTGTGGCCGTTCTAAGTTGAGAGATTAAGTCCCCTTGAATCCTAAGGGTTCCTAGGGTCAAACTAGCCCACTAGGTACCTCCAGTAAGTGCCACAGAGCTGCGTTGCAGAGAGGTGTAAAAAGTGGCACAGCCTGGACCACCTTTCTGCAACGCAGAGCAGTGGCGCTTACTGGAAGAACCTGGTGGGCTAGTTGGCCCCCAGGGTCCTTCAGGATTGAAAGGGAATTATTTCCCCAACTTAAAACGCGCCACAGGGCGTGTTTGCACACGTCGCCTCAGGCCCCGTCCCCTCCGTTCACCACTGTGTAAACGCGCCCTGTGGCCGTTCTAAGTTGAGAGATTAAGTCCCCTTGAATCCTAAGGGTCCCTAGGGTCAAACTAGCCCACTAGGTACCTCCAGTAAGCGCCACAGAGCTGCGTTGCATAGAGGTGTAAAAAGGGGCGTGGCCTCAGAACACCTGTCTGTAACGCAGCTCCCTGGTGCATACTGGAGATACCTGTTGGGCTAGTTGGCCCTCAGGGACCCTCAGTATTGAAGGGGAACTAATTCCCCAACTTAAAACTGTCCAGGGGGCGCATTTGCAGAGTGCTGCAAGGAGGGGGCGTGGCATCCGGCGCGATGCCAGTCTTTTATTTATTTTATTTTTTTAAGAAGGAGGGCTGAGTCGCAATGTATTTCATATTATATTTCACGCCCCGGTTCATCTTATATCACACTTTTTGGTGCATATTTTATACCATATACTATATCTGATATGCAGACTGAAATATGCACTTTTAATACCAGCAGCAGACTTCCCTGGTGAGCAGTAGCTTTACTACAGTGATCTTTTGAGCAACTAGAGTGCTAACATTCTGAATTTATGGCAAATGTGTGACACATCTGAATGCCTTCTTGATGGAATCAAAGTAAAAAACTGAAAGTATTTCCTACTGAGGAGACTGTAGTAAATGAGGAAATTAGGAAACTTCATAACAAATAAGTCTCCCAAAATGGCCACCAGAGACAAAGAGCCCAAACATAGCCCAAATATCACCCAGATGTAGCCCAAGTATAGCCCAATGACAGAATGTCCCAGAGTGTTCTAACGAACAACTAGAGCACTAACAGTCTTACTTATGACAAAAGTATGGCACACCTGAAGCCATCTTGATTGGAATAAAGTGGTAACACTTAAAACATTTAATTTACAAAGGAACAAAATGAGGGGGTTCATTTTGCCATAAAAACTATGATTAGTTCTGCAGAAAGAAAAATTAGGGCACATTTTGACTTCTCAAATCCTCTTCTATTTCATAAACAAATTCTGACATGCAGACTGAAATATGCACATTGAATACCAGCAGCAGACTTCCATGGTGAGCAGCAGTTTTACTACAGTGATCTAATGAGCAACTAGAGTGCTAACATTCAGAATTTATGGCAAATGTGTGACACATCTGAATGTCTTCTTGATGGAACCAAAATAAAAAACTGAAAGTATTCCCACTGAGGAGACTGCAGTAAATGAGAAAATTAGGAAACTTCATTACAAATAAATCTCCCAAGATGGCCACCAGAGACAAAAGAGCCCAAATGTAGCCCAAATATCACCCAGATGTAGCCCAAGTATAGCCCAATGACAGAATGTCCCAGAGTTTTCTTAAGAACAACTAGAGCGCTTACTGTCTTACTTATGACAAAAGTATGGCACACCTGAAGCCATCTTGATTGGAATAAATTGGTAACACTTAAAACATTTAATTTAAAACGGAGCACAATGAGGGGGTTAATTTTGCCATAGAAATTATGATTAGTGCTGAAGAAAGAAAAATTAGGGCACATTTTGAGTGACTTCTCAAATTCCCTTCTATTTCATTAAAAAATTCTGATATGCAGACTGAAACATGCACTTTTAATACCAGCTGCAGACTTCCGTGGTGAGCAGTAGCTTTACTACAGTGATCTAATGAGCAACTAGAGTGCTAACATTCAGAATTTATGGCAAATGTGTGACATATCTGAATACCTTCTTGATGGAATCAAAGTAAAAAACTGAAAGCATTTCCTACCGAGGAGACGGCAGTAAATGAGGAAATGAGGAAACTTCATAACAAATAAATCTCCCAAGATGGTCACCAGAAACAAAAGAGCCCAAATGCAGCACAAATATCACCCAGATGTAGCCCACATGTAGCCCAATGACAGAAGTGTGCAAAACACTTATTTTTTGTGTATTTGCAGTTTTATATAGTGCAGACTTGTCAGGTATTGGAGTGCTTTACATGAGCATTGGTTACATCACACAAGATCAAATTCATTTTGGTTTTAGACATGGGGAGATTAAGTGATTTGACCAGAATCACAGAATGTTGAGCTGAAGCAGAAACTCCAACCTGGTTCCTCAGTTGCAAAGTCTGCAGCTCTGGAAGTAACACCACATCCTCTCCCCTAGGTGCAACATTTAATCAAGTGGTCAACTGGATAAAAAAACATAAAGATTACAAATAATTTAAAAGTTCTTTGTCGCTATTTGAAAACTCAGAAAATGTGTCCTCATTTTATTTCTTTAGAGCACTAACCATAATTTTGATGCAAATAAGACCCTCTCATATATGTAATTTCTAAAGGAAATGCTCTAGGTATTACAGTTTTGATTACATCAAGATGACGTCAGGCGTTCTACACTTTTGTAATAAATATAGAAAGTTAGCAATCTAGTTGTTCATTGGGATACTGTTGAGAGGCAGAGGCCAGGGGCACGGACTCTGAAAATTGAAGGCAGGTAGGAGAGTGCAGAGGCAACAATTTGACCACAACGGGCAGGCAGGAAGGGCAGTGGCAGCACAACAGACTATAGAGGGCAGTGGAAAGGAGGGCTGGGGCAACAAACCAACAATACAGGACTGGCAAGAGAGGCTGTGGCAATATAATAGACCATTGTGGGCAGAAGGAAGAGGCAGTGGTAGTACAACCATACATGCCAACAGACCCGTTTCTGTCACGAAACGTCCAATGTTTTTAAGCTCAAATGGGCTTTATTTGATCTGTGTCCTGTATACAATCTCCTCTTTTTCAATGTAACTCAAAGGGGAAAATCAATACCCCAGTTTTTTTTCAAAATCACCCTCTTACCAAGTTCAAAATGTTCGCAAGTATGGTACATTGGATCATGGAAGGCAGGAGGAATTGGGGTAGGGACATGGACTCAGATAACAGAGGACAGGAGGGACATTGAGAGGTGCACCAAACTGACCCTACAGGGCAGGCATCAGTGGTTGCAGCAGCACAATACACAACACAGGGCATGCGGGACGGGAGTGCAGCACAACAATCCATAGAAAGCAATAGGGAGGGGACAGGACCATGTACATGAACAACGGAGAACAGAGGGAAAGAGGCAATGGTAGCTAGCTGACCATAATGGACAGACAGGAGAGAAAGCTGCAGCATAACAGACCATAAAGGGCAGGAGGGACAGATCAGGGGCATTACAATGGAACAGACAAGCCAGGAGGGAGGGAATAGGGGTCTGCACATGGAAACAGAGGGCTGGGGGAAAGGGGGCAGGGCAGGAGCAGCAAGATGACTATGGAGGTCAGGCAGGATGGGCACTAGAAACAAGACACACCATGGAGAGCAACAGTGAGACTATGATGGCATACACACAGACCATGGAGGGAAGGTGGGAGGGGGTCATGGGCAGCTAGCTGACCACACAGGGAAGGTGGGAGGGGCCATGGCAGCACAGAAGCCCATGCATGGCAAGCTGGAGGGTTTGTGGCAGCAAAATGGCTATAATGGGCAAGAAGGAGGGTGCAGGGGCATGCACAAAGGACCATGGAGGATAGAAGGGAGGGTCAGGACCTGGGCACAGACAAGAGAGTTCAGGGGAAGGGGCCTCACAACAGACCGCGCGGGGCAGGCAGGAGGAGCAGTTGCAACACAAAAGACCAGGGAGGGCAGAAGGGTGTGGCAGTAAAATGGACCTTGGAGGACAGGATGAAGGGGATATGGGCATGGCATGTGGACAGGCAGGGTGGAGGTGGCAGGGACAGGTTACAGTCATCTGACAATGCTAGGCAGGTGGGAGGGGAGTGGCAGCTCAACAGAACACTCAGAGTAGATAGGAGTGGTAGGTCCATGGAACATGGTGGGCAAAAAGGATGGAGCAGGGGGAAGGAGAATAGGGGCAGCAAGCTAAGCACAGAGGCTAAGCAGGCGGTAAATGATGGGCCATAGAATTGGGCAATGGAGGGCAGGAGGAGTGGACTGGTACATCATGCTAAATGGAGGGCAGTGGCAGCACATCAGACCATGCATGGCAGGAGGGAGGAGGCTAGTCCATGGATTCAGACAACAGAGGATAGGGAGGAGGTGGATGGGGCAGCAAGCTAACTGTTCAGAGAAGGTGGGTATTAGGAACTTTATTGTTTTAAAAATGTGCAAACTACTTAAAATATGAACAAGTATGCAGCATAATCTCACTTTTATTCAGGAAGAAGAGGACGTTTGTGACTGTGACTCCGGGCTCACTTGGCAGAAAGACCCCCTGACCCTCCACCCCCCATCGCAAAATGGAATGCCTGTGAAAAGGGTAGGTGGAAGCAGTGTTATATAGAACATAGCCCTGAGAGCACGATTGAAAATGAAAACTAGATATAGTATATGGTATAAACTATGCACCAAAAAGTGTGATATAAGATGAACCGGGGCGTAATATATAATATACAATACATTTTGACTCTAAAGTGAAGTTCGTCTCCTTTCCAGAGAGTAAAATAAAAAGTATTACACATCCGGCGGTGGATGTGTGTTTTATTAACCGTGAGGGGGGTTTCTTGCATAGTTTGGTCGAATTTTTGTTGAATCCCCTTTGAATGGCTTGGTGTGCGTGTATATGAAATGTGCCCGTCAATAGCTACCCAAGTTTGTATAAATAAACGACAAGGGTGTCTACTTGGAGAGTACCCACCGGCGGGGGCGCCGGGATTAGGCACGGTAGGGCGTCAGACACGTCAGAGCTTCACTAGCAGTGTAAATACATTCCATGTGGATTCATTCTATGCATAGTCGCCTTTTAATGAATATCACGCAAATCGTCATGGTGATAGGTACATACGGTTTGTCCAGCATGTCCTAGGTGTTTCTATAAATATATATTTTTTTAAAATAATAAAAAACAAAGACCGTCCCCGGGGGATTGTGTCCCCGGGGCCATAAGTGGCCTTAATAGGGGGGCAACGCAGCCCCCTCCTAAAGAATTTTTTTTAAAAAGGCCATGACCTGGGGGTTGGGGTGCCCGGCGCCGATTAAGGCCTTGGGAGGGCCAAATTTATTTTTTTCAACAAAAAACAATTAGGGTGCAGTGCAGACCCTGGGTGATGGGGTCCCCAGGGCCAGTAAATTAGAAAAATAAGGAGGGCCACACAGCCCTCCGTCTTAAAAAAATAAAATAAATAAAAGATCGGCGTCGCGCCGGAGGCCACGCCCCCTTCTTGCAGCACTCTGCAAATGCGCCCCCTGGCCAGTTGTAAGTTGGGGAAATAATTCCTCTTCAATACTGAGGGTCCCTGAGGGCCAACTAGCCCAACAGGTATCTCCAGTATGCACCAGGGAGCTGCGTTGCAGACAGATGTTCTGAGGCCACGCCCCTTTTTACACCTCTATGCAACGCAGCTCTGTGGCGCTTACTGGAGGTACCTAGGGGGCTAGTTTGACCCTAGGGACCCTTAGGATTCAAGGGGACTTAATCTCTCAACTTAGAACGACCAAAGGGCGCGTTTACACAGTGGTGAAGTGAGGGGGCGAGGCCTGAGGTGACGTGGCCAAACACGCCCTGTGCCGCGTTTTAAGTTGGGGAAATAATTCCCTTTCAATCCTGAGGGACCCTGGAGGCCAACTAGCCCACCAGGTGCTTCCAGTAAGCGCCCCTGAGCTGTGTTTTAGAGAGGTGGTCCAGGCCGTGCCCCTTTTTACACCTCTCTGCAATGGCTCTTACTGGACATACCTAGTGGGCTATTTTGCCCCTAGGGATCCTCAGGATTCAAGGGGACTTAATCTCCCAAATTAAAAAACGGCCACAGGGCGTCTTTACACAGTGGGGAAGGGAGGGGACGGGGCCTGAGGTGACGTGTGCAAACACGCCCTTTGGCGCGTTTTAAGTTGGGGAAATAATTCCCCTTCAATCCTGAGGGACCCTGGGGGCCAACTAGCCCACTAGATGCTTCCAGTAAGCGCCACTGCGCTGCGTTGCAGAGAGGTGGTCTAGGCCGAGCCCCTTTTTACATCACTCTGCAACGCAGCTCTGTGGCACTTACTGGAGGTACCTAGTGGTCTAGTTAGACCCTAGGGACCCTCAGGATTCAAGGGGACTTAATCTCCGAACGTAAAATGGCCACAGGGCGTGTTTACACAGTGGGGATGTGAGGGGACGGGGCCTGAGGTGACGTGTGCAAACACGCCCTGTGGCGCGTTTTAAGAGGTAGTTTTAATACCCTGCCCTATTATATACTAGGGGCTTACAGAGGAGGTCATGCTGATCACAGGGGGACCCCAACGCATAGTGTTCCCTAGTGTATGTAGGTGTTTTCACTGTATTCTGAGTGCCTTTTAACATAGCACTGGCTCTAGGACTGGTTAGTCAGACTCAGTATCCATCTTAAAAAGTTGAGGGTACAGGATGATTTTGCAACAAGGCTTCTTTCTGCTCTTCTGTTTGTTCTTTCTGCACGTTATCCTTCTTCCTGCACTTTTCTTCGTCTTTGAGGACTTCTGTTGCTTCTTTATGCATTTCTTTTTTTCTTTCTGTGCGTTTTTTCTTCTTTCTTCACATGTCCTATCTCTGTAGGCATAGTTAGAAATTAGCATTTAAAAAACCTTTGAAATTCACTGAAAAAACCATAGGTTTCAGGCACGTTATAGTTAGGAATTAGCATTTAAAAAACCTTAGAAATTCACTGAAATAACCACAGGTTTCAGGGGCGTTATAGTTAGCTGGACTTTTCACTCGTACAAAACCATTGAAATTCCCCCGTTATAGTTAGTTCAGCTAACTATAACTCGCGCACCCGCAATGCACTGCTGATGACATCACATATTACATCACTCATGACATGGTCAGTGACATCACTCATGACATCACTGATGACATCTCAAATGACATCACTGATGACATCAACCTTGTGATAGAGTGGCAGACCTCCTCTCCCACTAATATAACCTTTGATACACACATTCAAAAATAGAAACTAAAATTTTCAAAACAATGGACATACCAATATCAGTAACAACAACCTATTCAGTAATTCTAAGATCCACATACACATCCACTCATTCACCAACAGTCCTATACAGTCACTCATACAGGTACTCACTCATCATATGTACTCATACACCTATACATCCTGTTATACAACGCCACTCATCCATTGAGTTACTCACACACATAGTTACTCATGCTAATAAAGAATCAAACATCCATTTACTTGCATATACAGTTATACACCCACCACCACACTTACTTCTACAGAAACGTACACATACTTAGTCTTTTAAACAATCACTTATAGAAACACATACTTATTCATACAGGAACTCTTTCAATCTCTCACTCTCACATATACTCACTTTTATACACCAATAGTCACATATACTAGTTTAAAACATATGTAGTTACTCTTAAAGACACTATTGAGACAGACATTCACTCACTAACACACCCATGTACACACTCATCCACCCATACAGTCCTGCACACATGCTGTCTTCAACACATACAAACAGTGAGTCACTCATTCATGCACCTATGCTCTACGTAATACCCCCACCGAACCACACAGACACTCAGACACTCATACTGATACTCAAAAAAACAACTAATACCTATATAGACACTCATGTAGCTACTCACCAACCCATGGAGCCACTTATACACAAAGTGAGAGACTGATACAGATATTTACATATTTAAACATTACTCACTAAGCCATGTATTCACTAAGATACACTTAATCAGTCAGTTATACAATCAATTTTTAGAAAAACACACATTCACTGGATGATGTCATCAGTGATGTCATTTGAGAGGTCATCAGTGATGTCATGAGTGATGTCACTGACCATGTCATGAGTGATGTAATATGTGATGTCATCAGCAGTGCATTGCGGGCGCGCGAGTTATAGTTAGCTGAACTAACTATAACGGGGGAATTTCAATGGTTTTGTACGAGTGAAAAGTCCAGCTAACTATAACGCCCCTGAAACCTGTGGTATTTTCAGTGAATTTCTAAGTTTTTTTAAATGCTAATTCCTAACTATAACATGCCTGAAACCTATGGTTTTTTCAGTGAATATATATATCAAAATTGGGAGTATGTATTGGAGACGAAAATGCGTGTATTTTTAAAACTTGTAAGCTGATGTTTGGAGATAACAGGTCTAAATTTCTGAAACATTTTAAAAAGCTATTTGAGTGTTAAATTGTCTGGCATTGGGAAACTTACTACTAACATTATTACCTGGGTGCCAGGCCCGGGGGATGGGGTCCCTGGGCGCCCGGTGCGCTGCAGCTATGGCTTTTATGTATTACACATGTAGAGGAATTCCATATTGAAAAGCCTTTTTTCATTACTTCTGGCAGCCCTGCCTGATGCACTGAGGTGATCTTTACTAGTACCTTGTCTGAAGTTGTCTATGAACAAAACTAATATTGTAGCTCAGGGTGATTTGCACAAAACATTAGTAGCTCTTATCACAAAGAAGCTTGAAGAATCTTGGGCCAGGCCATACAGGACACCACAGCCCAACCTCAACCACTCTTCAATAGAGAAACAGTAGGCATCCGCATGTAGTTGCTTGCAGAGCAGGCCTGGCTTACAAGTCACTCTCACTACACTCATAATACCCAAAATACATGGCGAAAAATACAGTTTTTTTATTAGCAACAAGAAACAACGTGTTACTGTGAAAGGAAGGTGTTAGTTAATTTTGGCCTGATGGCACCCAGTGCTTCCGATGGATATTGAGAAGTGCAGGTACTCACTACTGAGTAGCTGTTTGCTCATGAGAAGTGCCAGTCCACTCCCATTAAACGTATTGGAGCAGTGCTGAGAAGTGCAAGTTCTCTGCCTTTCAAATTAAAGAAGTGCAAGTACTCAGTACAGGACAATACCTGCCATTTAAAGCACTGATGGCAGACTAATATATTATTAGAGTTTCAATGACTTGTGTTACTGAAGGCTTATGGACCACAGCTGACTGTTGAAGTATTTATTATGAGGGAACTTTCCTTTGAATAGGTGCACTGAGATATTATACAATTTTTTTAACCAAAAGTCACAAAGTCCTTGCTGGCTATTGGCTTAGCGAGGCTAAGCAGAGATACATACGATGCTATATATTAGTGAATGTGAGAGTTTAAAGGCCAAAGGAGGTGGCAGCTCATAGTGTGTTGTGAAGGGCCTCAATCAGAATGTCAAGTCTGTCAATTAAATGGACTGGAAACTGTACATTGTTACTGAACATTGCGGAAGAATGTGCTGTTCAGCGTCAAACCCCTTTGATTAACATAGAGAACAAAATGAAAATTGTTCATAAGTTACATGCAGTGTGTAGTTTAATTATTTCGGTGAATCGGAGCCCTGAAGTCTGGGAGAAATCAGCTCTCCTACAGCTAGCCAATGATATCATTTGGAGAGCATGATTCACAGACAAGACGGCCTGAAGTGACAGCTATGCTTTTGGAAATCCAAGCAATCGTAAAGTGACCAAATGCAGTGACTGGACATATCTTCCAGCTATAGGGTCTGGCCTGTTTGCTGGAGACATGCTTAATGAGGCACAAGCGGGAACCAACAAAACAAAAATTGATACTTTACAAGAGTGCATCTGTTCAATGCAGGAAATCGATGCCACCTCATATCTGCACACTAACTAATTAGAATCACAAAAGTGGAAGGATTAACTTCCAGGAGCTGTGTCAGGCCAGTGAGACTGCTATTTATGTGTATGTGTCTTTCACTGTGTGTGCTGTTGTGTGAGATAGTATTTGTTAGTGTGCACATCTCTGAGTAATCACGTCAATCGTCCTGTGCATACATGTATGTTGATGGATGCCAGATGGAAGTGTTTTTGGCACCATGGTGACAATTAAAGACATAGTGGCATATCGGTGGCTCAAACACAAAGTGACCCTCCTTGACCTATTGTGGGCATTACGGGTATTACGCTGAGAGTGGCATAAGTTGACTGTAGGAAAGCTGCCTCTTTTACATGGTCACTTCAGATTTTTTACCTTTTTCTGGACACTACTTTTCCTAGCTTTAAAACTCTGTGCACCCTGCGACCCAGGTGTAAAGAGATTATGATCACCCTTTAAATATGGTTAAATTGGCATATTCTTGACTGCCACATGAAACTTCCCTGTACGTCCTTAATAGATGGTGTAGAAAATGTAGGGCCGCTAGCTCAAATGCGAATTATGGACTGCAGCACCTATTGTGCCACTCACTACAGTGGCAGTGCAAACATAGTTTCAGGCCTCCACTATTGAGCCTGACTACTTCAGTGTAAAACCTGCAGAGCGCCCTGTCAAAATAACCCTTTTTGACTGATAACGACCTTCATTTTAAATATTAGAAAGCTACCCCTATGTAAAGCTTGTAACCCTTAAGGTTAGGTGCATAGTATTTAAAAGTGGGACATGTAGGAAATGTATGTTATCATGTTCTGACAGTGACAAGGTGCTGATGGCTTTTTATGCTGTGGCATTCCTAGCTGTCTTATGTTGGAAACCAGAGTACATATGAAAAAATTATAATATGGCCAACTCAGAAATGGGACCAGTTAGAGACATAATTAACCCATTATTTTTCATAGGTATTAAAAATCCAATTCCATGTGGAACTCTGATTTTTAATGAATATTAAAGAAAAGTAACTTTAAAAAGGTGCCTTCACCCTGACTGATGCTCCTTGAGGCTAATCTACATTAACTGTCTAGCATCTCCCAGGTGTACTTGTCCTAAATGAGTTATAAATAAGGTGTGATATTCCACACAGGAGCTTCATAATAGGTCATTATGATTGCCTGGTCAACCCGAATGGGCAGGGTGACTTCTCAGAGCACATGTACAATGTAAGCACTCTTGAAAGGGAACAAACTGGGCCAGAAAAAAATTATTGTGTTTCTCCTGTCTGGTCACTGATGGACCCTGCTTTGTTTTAGTAGAGTTCTGTCTCCTGTTTTACTATGGGTCCAGGGCATGTTTTAAATTGGATTTTAGTGTTAGATGTGGGAGAACATTGGTGATTTTCCAATGGCATCCCAATACACACACTCAGCCCTCAGAATCTAAGTTAAGTGAGGCTGAAGACTTTATCCATCTTACCATGGTTAATACCTGGCACTGGCATTGTCAGCGTGTTTACAGTAAGGCAAACAGGAATTACTGAACAATTTGGCAGGGTTGCGACCAGTTACATTTAACCCATTGGTTATGTTGTGCTGAGGATTTACCCCAACCTACTAGCTGATGCCAGGCATTAATGTAGCATCCCCAGTAGCCCTTCTCAGAACATGTAATGGAAGATCAAAAGAGGACTGGACTGGGTTGTTTGCCTCTCCTAGCTCTTGATTTATCCTTCTACGGCTCAGGAAGCTGAACCAAGTAGTTTCACTTTTAATTCAAGTGATGGTGAGTAGTCGCAGGCTTCTCTGGAAGGTTAGTGTGGGGGTTTCATAGGCTCACCTCTCAACGCCACACCCAACAGCTTAAAAATATAATTGTCCAGCACAGTGATTCTCTCTTGAAAAAGATAAATACTTTACCTAAAACATAGGCACAATACTACACAGTTCAATAATGTGCTAGATACCCAGTGCTCAAGTGTGAGTTCCATGTGCTTCAAGGCGGGTCCACTGCTAGGAGTTATACTCCCCTTCTCAAAACACTCTGAGCTTTAGGTTCTGATGGTGTAGCACTCTCCACCTCTCTTAGCACACGGTCACTTCTTGGGGCCTAATATATTGTCCCTCACACATTCCTTTCCTGGTGGTATAGAACTTTGTTTGGCCTCCCACTTTGGACAGGTTCACTATACCAGGCACACAGCCTAAGGCACTCCTGCCCAGGAAGGCCGCTGGAGGGCTCTTGGTAAGTCTTGCGATGGCAACAACAGTTTCTGGCAGTAGCCTTCATCCAGGCCCCAGCAGCCTCTCAGTGCAGAGAGGCTTTGAAGGCTCAGCAGTTCTAAAACTCTGGTGAGTACATTGTCAGTCACGCTGGGGAACCCCTGGATCAGGGATGATTCAGAAGTCCTCTTCTACAGATGCGGGTCTCCGGCAAAAATGGGGTACTTCTTGGTGCTGTTTGAGATATGATGGTAAAAACCAAAGGAAATGATGGACGGAGTGTTGAACATTGCAAGCACTCACCCCCAGTCAACTGATCTGGGTTTAATCCATCACCGTTCTTTAGCCCACTCTGCCACCCCAGTTCAGACATGGCCATATGCAAATCAGTCTGACCCTGTGCCTCATGGGAACAGTCCAGCCCGAACTGCCAAGCCATGTCTTCCCTGGACCGGAAACAAGCTTCCTAGGACCGGTTTCTGTCATTTCAGCCGTCTTCAGCCAGGCTTGCTTGAATCCAGTGGCAAAGTGAGCAAGGGACTCACGTCTGAGCATACCCTGCCAACTTATGGCGAACAAAGCAAAAACCAAAGGAAATGATGGACAGAGTGTTGAACATTGCAAGCACTCACCCCCAGTCAACTGATCTGGGTTTAATCCATCACCGTTCTTTAGCCCACTCTGCCACCCCAGTTCAGACATGGCCATATGCAAATCAGTCTGACCCTGTGCCTCATGGGAACAGTCCAGCCCGAACTGCCAAGCCATGTCTTCCCTGGACCGGAAACAAGCTTCCTAGGACCGGTTTCTGGCATTTCAGCCGTCTTCAGCCAGGCTTGCTTGAATCCAGTGGCAAAGTGAGCAAGGGACTCACGTCTGAGCATACCCTGCCAACTTATGGCGAACAAAGCAAAAACCAAAGGAAATGATGGACGGAGTGTTGAACATTGCAAGCACTCACCCCCAGTCAACTGATCTGGGTTTAATCCATCACCGTTCTTTAGCCCACTCTGCCACCCCAGTTCAGACATGGCCATATGCAAATCAGTCTGACCCTGTGCCTCATGGGAACAGTCCAGCCCGAACTGCCAAGCCATGTCTTCCCTGGACAGGAAACAAGCTTCCTAGGACCGGTTTCTGTCATTTCAGCCGTCTTCAGCCAGGCTTGCTTGAATCCAGTGGCAAAGTGAGCAAGGGACTCACGTCTGAGCATACCCTGCCAACTTATGGCGAACAAAGCAAAAACCAAAGGAAATGATGGACGGAGTGTTGAACATTGCAAGCACTCACCCCCAGTCAACTGATCTGGGTTTAATCCATCACCGTTCTTTAGCCCACTCTGCCACCCCAGTTCAGACATGGCCATATGCAAATCAGTCTGACCCTGTGCCTCATGGGAACAGTCCAGCCCGAACTGCCAAGCCATGTCTTCCCTGGACCGGAAACAAGCTTCCTAGGACCGGTTTCTGGCATTTCAGCCGTCTTCAGCCAGGCTTGCTTGAATCCAGTGGCAAAGTGAGCAAGGGACTCACGTCTGAGCATACCCTGCCAACTTATGGCGAACAAAGCAAAAACCAAAGGAAATGATGGATGGAGTGTTGAACATTGCAAGCACTCACCCCCAGTCAACTGATCTGGGTTTAATCCATCACCGTTCTTTAGCCCACTCTGCCACCCCAGTTCAGACATGGCCATATGCAAAGAAACCGGTCCTAGGAAGCTTGTTTCCGGTCCAGGGAAGACATGGCTTGGCAGTTCGGGCTGGACTGTTCCCATGAGGCACAGGGTCAGACTGATTTGCATATGGCCATGTCTGAACTGGGGTGGCAGAGTGGGCTAAAGAACGGTGATGGATTAAACCCAGATCAGTTGACTGGGGGTGAGTGCTTGCAATGTTCAACACTCCGTCCATCATTTCCTTTGGTTTTGCTTTGTTTGCCATAAGTTGGCAGGGTATGCTCAGACGTGAGTCCCTTGCTCACTTTGCCACTGGATTCAAGCAAGCCTGGCTGAAGACGGCTGAAATGCCAGAAACCGGTCCTAGGAAGCTTGTTTCTGGTCCAGGGAAGACATGGCTTGGCAGTTCGGGCTGGACTGTTCCCATGAGGCACAGGGTCAGACTGATTTGCATATGGCCATGTCTGAACTGGGGTGGCAGAGTGGGCTAAAGAACGGTGATGGATTAAACCCAGATCAGTTGACTGGGGGTGAGTGCTTGCAATGTTCAACACTCCGTCCATCATTTCCTTTGGTTTTGCTTTGTTCGCCATAAGTTGGCAGGGTATGCTCAGACGTGAGTCCCTTGCTCACTTTGCCACTGGATTCAAGCAAGCTTAGCTGAAGACGGCTGAAATGCCAGAAACCGGTCCTAGGAAGCTTGTTTCCGGTCCAGGGAAGACATGGCTTGGCAGTTCGGGCTGGACTGTTCCCATGAGGCACAGGGTCAGACTGATTTGCATATGGCCATGTCTGAACTGGGGTGGCAGAGTGGGCTAAAGAACGGTGATGGATTAAACCCAGATCAGTTGACTGGGGGTGAGTGCTTGCAATGTTCAACATTCCGTCCATCATTTCCTTTGGTTTTGCTTTGTTCGCCATAAGTTGGCAGGGTATGCTCAGACGTGAGTCCCTTGCTCACTTTGCCACTGGATTCAAGCAAGCCTGGCTGAAGACGACTGAAATGCCAGAAACCGGTCCTAGGAAGCTTGTTTCCGGTCCAGGGAAGACATGGCTTGGCAGTTCGGGCTGGACTGTTCCCATGAGGCACAGGGTCAGGCTGATTTGCATATGGCCATGTCTGAACTGGGGTGGCAGAGTGGGCTAAAGAATGGTGATGGATTAAACCCAGATCAGTTGACTGGGGGTGAGTGCTTGCAATGTTCAACACTCCGTCCGTCATTTCCTTTGGTTTTGCTTTGAGATATGATGGTAGCAGTCCGATTGATTGGTGGGTCTTCATAACCTTGTCTGTCTCTCGTAATTCAGTGCCTAATACCTCAAGGGAATGGCCATATTCTTCAGGTATGTAACAAGAACAATGTCTCAACAGGCAATATTCAGATGCTCTCAGGGATAGTGTGGAACCAGCTTGGTCCTCCAAGCTGGTTCTACAGAATCAGACTCACGCCAATTGTGGACACTATCCCTGAGAGGATCCGGTCTGGACCTCTTAATGACTGCCCCCCACAACAACTCATGCTGCTGCCCCCGGACGCCTCCAATTTTACCGCCGACATTCGGTTGCCCTCTATTGCCGTATCCATGGCCTCTCACAGCTCAAAACACCGCTGACTCTCCAGTGCAACTTTTGGCGCTTGTGTCTTTGTCACAAATTGTTCAAACTTCTATAAAACTCTTGTAAAAAATGTAATTGTGATCCAAAGAGTACCATGTAAATATTTTTTCATAAATGTTCACCCTGCAACGTCTTACTGCTGTGTCACTTGTCACTTGCGCCGTCCACCTTGTGTCACGAGCACTTATGTGCACAAAGTGTTTTCAGGTAATGCTTACATTTGTTGTAAACAGTGCTGATACAACTGTTTTCCATCTTGCTTTAAATACATAGCACCTCAGGCACTCTCTTTAACCTTGGAATCTCCCCTGCCAGTCCTTATACAATCTTATGTCCTTGCTCATTAAGTAGCCTATTTGAATAGTGCCTGTTGAGACATTGTTCTGGTTACAAACGTTCATCACCCAGGTCTCAACTGGGTATACAGGTGTACTCCTATTCCATGGTCTCCATATTCTTCAGGTAATCATAGCCCACGTGGCACCCCAAGGGATTAGTCCGGGTCTAGACACTAACTTCAGGGGTATCCTGAGTGGGGGCACCACAGGATCGCGTTTTTCAGTTTGGGGGTGGTCAGTGCTGCACAGCATTGATGTGTCATGCCATCTAAGGTTCAAGACATGAAGCAGGTGCTATTGAGAAATTGCTGATCCCGGCTTCAGTTGGGTCAACCTATCAGCCACACTTCTACAAGTGGCAGGATGAGGATCACAGGGATGACACAGGAGACTGCTCAGTCATGCTTTGAAAGTGCTGTGTTTCCTATGAGGATCTCCCGGAATGATTGACAACTTCTGTCACACCAATCATGCAGTCTGTGAAATATCTGGAGGATAGACCCCTGCCCCAGAGTTAACTGCTTCTAGCCCCTTCCACAAATCAGCTCCTGGTTCTGGGTTTGCCCACTCCTTCCCTTAGGCTGGACTCCTTGGGTTCCCAGGACAAGTCAAACAGTTTCCATCCAGATTGGATTTCAGGTGATGGGCCCTCACCCCGAGGAGGGTGGCTGTCCGGAAGACATCAGTCTTGGTTACCTAGTAGCCCTCTGGGTACTCTGTGGCTCACCCACACCTTGGTCAGAAAGAACTTGGAAGTGGAATAACAAGTGGGCCAGCAATTCCCACTATTATACAGAATTGAAGACAGGGGATGTGGATTCTCTGTCTCTCTTTGCGGAATTGCTTAGGGTTGGCTTCCCTTTCACATGTTCTTCTCAGATTGTCCTCCAGCCTCAACCTTTGCCTTGAGTGATGGTGTTCACATCAGAGTTATCTCCACAATAGAGGTACAGAGAAGTGTGAGCATTCTACATCTGACTATCAAAAGCCACTTTTGAAAATGACCAGGAACACAGACAAAGGGTTTCATCCCTTCAAAAGGACCCTCCACACCCTGACAATATAAACTACAGTCTCATCCTTCATCCCTGCCATCTGCCAAATAGAAGTCTCAGGAAGACTAATCAGTAGCCCTCTGTATCAGACCTAATCACATTTCTATATATTTTTTTAAATATACTTTTATTAGAGAGAGAGAGACAATAAATACAAATATTTCTCATCCCCACCCCCTCATTTTATCTCTTGCACCCCTCCTCCCTCGGCTCATTTTTAACCATATATTATTCCAATCTTAAAGTGCTTAGATAATTTCAAACAATCTTTCATTATATTATGAACAGGATTAACAGGTTTTGAAGTGCCTTGTGTCAAGTGTTGATGTACAATAAACAGTATATTAATTCTTCAACATTTCAATCTTCTTTCTAAACAAAAAGAATTTGAAGGCTCAATACAGGTCTATAAATGCTATTTCACCCAGTCTACCACAGGCTTCCAAACCTCAAACCCCCTTCTTTTTGCCTTAAGGCCCCTGTGCTTGTAGATAGCCTTTTCTAAATTAAATATGGCCAGCAGCTGCGCCACCCATTATTGCAATGATGGGGGAATCGGATCTAGCCAGGCTGTGGCAATGCACAGCCTGTACACTGCCATTGCTATAATTATCAGCGCCCCTCCTTTTTTTCAGTTAATGTCGATATTCCTAACATGATTGCCGGCGCATCCAGCTCAACCTGCAGGTGTAATGTCTCCTTTAAAAAACCCATTTATATCCCTAATCAGGGGTTGTAGTTTATTGCAAGTTGCAAACATATGGATTATGTCCGCCTTGTATAAGGAGCAGTGCGTGCAATAGGCTCCCTTCCAAAATAGGTCTTGTAAAACTGAACTTGCAGGTTGGCCGATATTAGGATAGCTTGGGTGCTTAAAAAAATCTTTTGAAACGTATTCTCCGTGATCTCCAATCTTTCTTGCCATCTATTGGAGCAAATTTCCATGTCATTTTTGGGTACCTCATTCAGTATTTTGTAGACTGTCCCTATTCTGGGGGGGGGGGGGACGAGAAGGGTGATTCTATCCACTAGTTCCCTTCTCCCTTGCTGATCCATCTTTTCCCCATTTTTTTGTAGAAAGTCCCTAATCTGCAGGTACTTGAAGAAATCATTGTGAGTAAGGCCATAGTTAGAGGCCAATTCCACATATGATCGAATTCCCCCCATGGGTATAAAAGCAGCCAATCTGTTTGATTCCGGCCTTGTCCCTGAACATTTCTGGTAGATTCCTATTCTGCCATTGTGGGGTGTGGTGATTTAAGTCCCCTAAACCATTTATACGCCTTATTTCACCCCATATTCTAAAGGCTGTTAATACAGTCTTAAATCGGACTCTTTTAGAAATATCCGTAATTTAATT
Organism: Triturus cristatus; assembly: GCF_964204655.1. Taxonomy (NCBI): domain Eukaryota; kingdom Metazoa; phylum Chordata; class Amphibia; order Caudata; family Salamandridae; genus Triturus; species Triturus cristatus. The sequence goes on from NC_140584.1 coordinate 226,521,572, forward strand.
GATGTCAAAGGCAGCCCCTGGCATCATGACCAATCACAAGTTCCCGAATGGTGGGATATTTAGCTTCCATTGTACTGCAGTCGATGCACAATAGTGTAGTGAAGTGAGTAAGTGAGGTTGCCCACAAATACAGCTTAAGATTCGGTAGGGCTAAGCCTTCCTGCTCTTTGGGTAGAGATAAAAATTTGAAGGCTCGCCTTGGCCGAGAATAAGACCAAATAAATTGAGCAAAAATGTTTTCACATTTTTAAAACCAAAAATCTGTAAAAAAAACAATGGAATTGCTCTAAAATAATATAACAATTTAGGATAGTAAATAATTTGTAATAAGTTCAATGTAAGTGGTCTTGTTTTTTAAATGCTGTTTTTGTTTCCACAGCACATCTCTCCAAGTTGTCCTTTCCCACCTGATCCACATCCGCATTAATTTTAACTCCCAGATAGTTTGCCTTCTCCACTACTCGGCTATCATTATACGTAATAAATTCATTTATAATTATTTGCGTTTTCTCCCGGTTCAGGGAGTAGCCTGAAAGTATGCCAAATTGTCTTGCCTCTGCTTCAATAGCTTTCATAGCTTGCTCCGGTTGAGGTGTTACTATGGCACGTCATCTGCGTAGACCAAGACTTTACTCTTGTGCTTATGGCTGATTATCGGGATGATGTTCTTTGCTGTTTCGAAATCTTTTAAAAAGGGATATATGTACAGGGCAAACAAGAGGGGTGAGCAAGGACACCCCTGCTGTGTCCCTTTTGTGATCTTCAGAGGTTGGGTCATTTCGCCATTAATAAGTACACTGGCTTATGGGTCTGTATACAGGGCTTGTATTGCTCTTACAATTTGTTCCGAATCCCCTTCTTTTGCATTGTTGCCCATAAAAATGGCCAGGAAACCCGATCGAAGGCCTTCTCGGCATCTAAGAAAATAGCTGTGATTGGGTCTCCTGTCACTTGCTTTACATCGAAAAGGGTAATAACTTTTCGTATATGCTCTATAGTTCCCGTACCGGGTATAAAACCATGTTGTCCCTCATACACCATTTTGCTGATGATATGTGATATGTGAAAGTTGCGTAGCTAGTATCTTGGTGTATATTTTAACATCTCCATTGATCAATGTTATTGGTCGATAGGAGCCCAACTCCTGAGCAGGTTTATCTTTTTGGGGAAAATTATAATTTTTGCCCGTGCCCAGGATTTTGGGGGTGCCACCCCTTCTGCTGTCTGTAAAAACACGGAAACCAGGGTTTCTTTAAGTTCTTCTTTAAATACTCTATAAAATTCAGTGGGGATTAGATCGGGCCCTGCTGCTTTCCCTCTAGGAAGGTTTGACATTGCTTCTTCAATTTCATCCCAAACGATCGGGCCTCCAGAGCCTCCTTTTCCTGTTGCATCAGAACTTCCAGCTCACATGCATCTAGATATTGGTATATTTGGCTTTATGCTTCCCCACTCTCTCTTTCTACCTTTTCCAGGTACAGTGGCTGGTAAAACCTGAAAAAAGCTGCTCGTATGTCACTAGATTCTGTTACTAGTCCCCGCATAGGATCATTTATCGATAGAATTTCACTGCGTGTCGCCGCTACCCTAGTTCTGACTGCTAGTAAGTGACCCACCTTCTCCCCCCATTCATACACCTCCTCCCGATGGGCTTGTGCTTTGTCTATAGCTTTCTGTGATAAATCCCCTTGGTTTCCCGATTTTGCTAGGGCCACTTCCTCATGTGCTTTTTCCAACCCCTGATTCAGTCTTAGGCATCAACTAGTTTTTCCTCTGCCTGGGCTAATTTCAGAAGACTAGTGTTCCACCGATCCCTTTCCTTTTTTCTTTTCCTGCCTGAGTATTGGATCGTCTCGCCCCTCACTCCGGCTTTTAAGGTGTCCCAGACTACTCCCAGTGAGGCCGTCCCCTTATTTCTTGGCAAAAAGTCAGGGATCCATTCTTTTAGGTGGCCAATATATTCTTCGTCAAGTAAAAGAGCCCTTTCTAAGGTCCATGTTGACATTCCCTTGGAGGTTCTTCCATGCTCTAGCTGTAACACCAGAGGCCCATGATCGGATAGCACTCTGGGATGCCAACAGATGTTACTTCTACCCAATAGAGAGGAGGAAACGAAGACAAAATCCAGCCTAACGTGTTTTTGATGGGGGGCTGAGTAATAAGTGAATCCATGCTCGTCTGGTTTTTCGTCCGACCAAACATCCACTAAACCGTGTACCTGACATAGATTACATAATGCTTGATATACCCTTGGCTTTCGCCCTTTATACCATTGCTCCTGACCCCATTTCGCTTCAAGGTTTATATTAAAATCACCACACAGAATAATTGGAAGGGGCCAATGCGCCAATTCATTAGTTAACCATTCCAGTAGGGACGGATCATCCACATTTCTGCAGTAAATAGAACATAGAGTGAAGCTTGGAAGATCTGGAGTTTTCCCATTTACAATGACCCAGCGGCCTAACCCATCTAATCTAACTTTGGCACATTGCATTGACTACCTTCTAGATAGTATTGCAACCCCCCTTGTATGAGTTCCCTGAGTCGCTGCCCCTATTACTCTATACCCTAGACTTTTCAACACATCCTTTTGAGTCCCATCCAGGTGTGTCTCTTGCAGGCAGACAATGTCAGCTTGCAATAATTGCAACCCTTGCGCCACTACTTGCCTTTTTTTAACATCATTCAGCCCACAAATATTTAGTGTAGCTATTCCTAGCTTCCCCATTCTCTAATTTTATCTGTTCCTGCTACCTTCACTAGTCCACCTGTTCCACACCTTGTGTGAGCCGTCCCCTCCTTCCCCTCCACCCTCCCCCAGACAGAAGGCAATCCGGCAAGCCTGAGTGATGTACGGCATACCCACGGCCCCCACCTCCCTCCCTCCAATTTTTTTAAAAATTACTCTTGACTGCACAATTTATGAATGTCTCCAGTCCTTTTTCATAGCCATTTCGTTATATCATGTTTTGCCTCTTCTTTTCATTTCCAGTCCTTATTTGCATGCCATGTCTTTTCCCTTCACTTTTTCCGCTTCTTAGTTCTTCAAGGTATTCCTGTGCTTGCACTTCCGAGGTGAAGCTACGTGTCCTACCCCCTAGATTTATCTTAAGTCTGGCCGGGTTTTGCAGGAAGATCTCTGCTCCAAGATTTTTGAATGGGGTAAAGAGTTTTCTTAAGTTCCACCGTCTTTCAACCGTTGCAAGTGCAAAATCTGGACGCACAAAATATGTAGCCCGTTGCAAACTTTAGGAGCATTAGGGCGGGCCTGGTCAAATATCATTTGTCGCAGCAGAAAGTTGCCAATAAAAACCAACATTACTCTCGGTTTCTGTCCTGCTTCCTGTGTTTGTTTCTTCCCGAATAGAGAAAAACGATGGGCCCGCTGTATTTCCCTGTCCCAGTCCCAATTTGTTTGGTCTGGAAATGTGTCTTTTAAGAGTTTAACCATGTAGTTTCTAGGATCTGTCCCTTCCAGACCTTCTGGTATTCCTAAGAAGTGCAGATTATTCCTCCTTTGGCAATTTTCATACTCTTCCAGTTTGGCCATTGCTCAATACCTTTTGTCTTCATTGTCTCTACGTCTGCTTCCGGGGCCTCCCCACAGGCTTTGTTTAGTTTGCGGATTCCTGTTTGTACCATTTTTTAGGCCACCGTAGCTCTGCGCCCCATGTTTTTATTCTCTTCCTGCATTTGTTAAATTGATGTTAAAATGGTCAGCAGAGTAGGTTCTTCAGTTCCTGTAGTATCATCCCCTTTCTCACATTGGGGCCATATCTGTGCGTCGGAACAGTCCCACTTGAGTTGTGTCTGCATGCTTCTTTTGAGGCTCCCCTTTCTGGACTTCTTCTTGTCCCTTGAAGTTCTTTTCTTTAGTGTTGATTTGGTTGAAGAACTGGAGCTATCTTCTGAGAGAGATTCCCCACTTAGTGACTCATCCTCGTGTTCTGATACCTCTGAATCTTCCGTCAGTGAATGGAATTTCTCCCCACCGTGACTTTCTGGAGTGTAGGTGCCACCTTGCACACGTAAATGTCTAGAGCTTACTGCAGCAAAAGGTGTTGCCCGTGTTTTCTCCCTCACGGACTCCTCTCTGTGGCCAGCCTCCTTGGTGTCTTTAGGTATTGGCAGTACGGTCTCTTTTTCAACCAGTTCAGTGTTTTTGTTGGGGGGTAGATTCCTTGAACCCCAGTGGAGTCTATAAAAGAGGTACTGGTCTCTATTCCCCCCTTAGAATCCTCCTCCTCCTGCTGGGTTTCCTCTATCAGTGTCTTGTCCCCCCTGCATCTAGGGATTCAGTTTTCTCCAGTGTAACCCCTGACACTGTCATACTGGCAAACATTAAAGCAACAGAAGGCTGAGCAAGCCCCCCCCCCTATACTGCCTCCTAGTCTGGTCACAGTTTGTTTTTTCCCCAAATGCAGGTCCCTCTTTACCTTGCCAATTCCGCCTCGCTGCTTTGCCTCCTCGGATGCCTGAACAGCTCCGTTGTTGTCCTGAGGCTGGCCACCTCCAGCTTGTGCTCTGCTATTCCCAAGGACAGTCGCTCCTCTCCCCCTCGCTGTTCTGCTGCCGCGCGTCGCCATCCCATGGATCGCGGTATTCTTTTTAATGGATCTAATGTTCCGGTTATGCGACCTCCAGCATCTCCTGCCAGCAGCTACGTGCTGTGATGCTTGTCAGTACCCTCGTGCAATGCAGTCGATCCCTGAGACTGCGATCCATCGAGGGAGATGAAGATGGAGGCGTGTCACTGCAGCTAGCCTCCCATCATCATTGCCCCCAATCACATTTCTAAGCGAGAGCCAGTCTCCTCTTTCTTTACATTGGTGTCTGGAGTTCTTCCTCCTATCTTGTGAATTTCGGGAATATACTTACACTGTCTGAGAAAGCACGTTCAACTCCATTTTGTGCACATGAACAGGCCATGAGCAGCCAATATTGAAACCACGAGCTTCAGTCACTCAGCTTCATTATGGCAATCACGCAATTGAGAGAAATTGGGGTATTATTTGAGGGGCGTTAGTACCCACCTCGAACATTAACTACAGTACTGTTAGGGTGAATCACTACATGCACTAAATTAGTCTGAGATCAACTTTAAACTGAGCTATAGCATAGAGCAGACAAGTTTTAGAAGCAATGTGCAGCGTATTTATGTAGTACTAAAATAACTATCAATCAGCCAAGGATTCATAAGTCACAGCAAATCACACTTGAGGGTCTCAAGGCACTGGACCTGGTAACTTATTATTTTTTTTTTTTAAAGGAGGAAAGTAAGGAGAAGGCCCTCAAGAAATGGAGAAGAAGACAAGGAGAAAAGCAATGTAAATGAAGGGAAAGCAAGGAAAATGCACTCAAAAAATGGGGGAAAACGCAAGAAGAAGACAGGAGCAAGAGCAATGCAGCTGCATGTGGAGAGCTCGGCCTGGATCCTTCCCAATGGGTTCGCACTGCAGCCTCCATTAAGTAGATAGTGGGAAGAGGAAGAGGCACTGGAGGTGTAAGCGGGGCTAGGCAGAGGTGGGAAAATGGCCACAGGCAGGAGTGGCATTGAGGGAAAAAACAAGGAGAAAGTAATGAAAACGAGGGGAAAGCAAGGATACAGCACTCGAAAAATGGTGGAAAAAACAAGGAGAAAGCTATTAAAATGAGGGGAATGCAAGGAGAAAGCACTCAAAAAATGGTAGAAAAAGCAAGGAGAAAACAATGAAAATGAAGGGAAAGCGAGGAGAAGGCACTCAAAAAATGAACGAAAAAACAAGGTAAAAGAAGCCAAAATGAGGAAAAAGCAAGGAGAAAGCACTCAAAAAACAGGCGAAAATACAAGAAGAAAGCAATGAAAATGAAGGAAGAGCAAGGAGAAAGCACTCACATAATGGGGGAAAAAGAAGGGAGAAAGCAATGAAAATAAGGGGAAAGCAAGGAGATGGCACTCACAAAACAGGGGAAACAGCAAGGAGAAGACAGTAGCAAAAGCAATGTAGCAGCACGGGGAGAGCTGGGCTTTTGGCCTTCTCAATGGGGTCACCCTGCCGCCTCCATTAAGTAGGTCCTAAGAGGAGGAAGGGGCTTTGAAGGTGGTGGAAAAAAAACACAGGCAGGTGATGCAATGAGGGAAAAACAAGCAAAAAAACTATAAGAAAGAGGGGCATCAACGAGAAGGCACTCATAAAATGGGGGGAAATAAGGAGACACCAATGAAAATGACAGAGAAGCAAGGAGAAGGAACTCAAACAACAGCATGGAGAAAGTAGTGAAAGTGAGGGAAAAGTAATAAGAAAGCACTGAGAATATGTGGGAAAAGCAAGAGAAAGCAATGAAAATGAGGAAAAAGCAAGGCGAAGGCACTCAAAAAGAAGGGAAAAGCAAGGAGAAGACAGGAGCAAAAGTGTTGCAGCAGCACGGGGAGCTGGCCCACAAGACTAGAAAACTCCCAAACCAATTTTGAAAAAAAGAGTACAGTGTAATACATACAATGACACCTAAAATCCCGTAAGTGAAGCAGTGTTATGAATATTTAAAGTTTAGGGTTTAAAAAAGCACCAAAAAGCATTTAGCGTCAATGACAGTCATCTGGTTCTGCTTGACTGGGACAAGTGTAAGTTTTAAGGCCTACTGTGATGAAGCGTGGGTCTGATATGAGGACCAATGGAATGGAAGTCAAAAAGAAGGCTGTGGCTGAAGAGGGCACTATGTCATCAAGCAGCTTCTGGATATGGTCTCAGTGAAGTTGTTGACTTTTGGGGAGAAAGCTCCAAATGGGAGAAATTTGAATTTCGTGCCCATAGAAAGTCCCTCATTGCTCAGATACTTTCAGTCTCTTTGCCCGGTGAAGATTTCGATCTGAAGGCTAAAGCTGTAGCTGAAGAGGACCCCATGAGGCTGGAAATCTTCTCTGTGAAGTCTCATTGAACCTGATTTTCTGCTGAGAAGAACATAGTAGGAGCAACCTCAATCTTTGGCTCAGAGGCGTTGCACCTTCATCAGATTGACTTGGCAGGTTGGTCCCATTGGTTCTCAGACCAATACGTTGGCAAAGAGTTTCAAAGTCTAAGGTTTCAAGATTTGTTAGGATGAGTATACTTTGACAATTGTCAGGGGTCCAGAACTTCGGGGACACCCCCTTAGGGTCAAGACACACTCAAGTAGAGACAAGCAGCAGGTTTGGCAGTGTCTGAGCAGGTCCAGTTGTGCCAGGGCAGCTCAAAATGCAGGAAAAGGACTCTTGAAGCTTCTCGTTTCCATGCCCAAAAACATATGACCCTTGGAGTCCACTTCTTTGTCCTGGATACAAGACAGAGCAGGTACAGTCTTAATGGCTCTTGTCAGGTCACAGACAGAAGGTCCAGTCCTCTTTGTTCTTCCACAAACCCAGCGGTGATCTGAGGAGAGGACTGTGTGTGCCACATTTATGCTCAGTACCAGTCTGTGGGTGGGAAAATCTCCTGGCCGGTCCCTTAACAACCAGGTAAATGTTCCCAGGAGTGTCCCTCCCCGCTTTTTCAATTCTACATTTGTGTTTTACTGCAAGCAATCCCACTATATCCTCTCAGCCCAAACCCAACACAACAGAATCTCTCACCCCCACAAATGGACCCCCTCTGCCTACCCTAGAAGTGTGTCCAGGGAAAGGAGCAACCCCTCCTCTGTGGTAATTCTAAATTAATTCTGGATGGCAGCTCCCACTGGGCTGGTGCCCTCCTGGCTAGGGGGAAATGAAAGTGGCAGACCCAGGTGTTAGCTACATCTGCCTTTGATAGGTAGGTCCCTTTGAAATTATTTGTTCCTGGCCACCGCCCATCTGGTCAGCCTGCCAGATACACAGAAAACCTCTCCATACCCAAGGCCTTTGTCTCAGCTTTGGGAACAAGTTCACAGCTCACTAAGGAGCCCATCCAGCTCCTGAGTGGCAGTTGGAAGCTCATGCAACTGGACTTCTAGAGACTTTAGGCAGGTAATAGGCAAATGGATTGGGCCTTTAATAAATATTTTCAGTCCAACTATCAAGCTAGTGGCTGCTTCCTAACAAGAGATAGCAAATATGAAATTCATTATTGTATTTCAATGCTTTTCTACGGAACAGGCAAACCATGCACCCTGTGTTTATGTGTGGTAAGATTACGTAGGGGTGACTCAGAAATACCTAAAAGATAGGTATAGGTCTGTTGAAAGAGTTTATTTTGAAAAGTTGAAATTGCAGTTAAAACCTGTACAGCCAGGGTACTGGTGCAGGCCTGCAGTCACGTTTACATTGCTGCTGCACTGAATGGAACAATGACTGCTACAGTCCACTTGTGACATTTAACTTACAGACTCTGGGTACACTGTGGCAACATATAGTAGGGACTTATATATAAGTTAAATATGCCAATTGGTATACCAGTTTCATCCTGTTGAATCGGGCTCATACGCACTTTGCCACTGGTTAGCAGGGGTAAAGTGCACAAAGTTTTACAGTCAGTAAAAACAGTGAAGGCCTAGAATTTCTCACACTTGCTATATTAGCATGAAATTGGGGCCAAAATCTGAAAAAAACAGGAAACAAGGTACTTGCAGTCAGACAAGCAGATTAAGGATCACAACTGTACACTGTACAGGAGATATTCTCATCCCACCTCAACTTGTTCACTTTGTGTTCACTGTACAGTGGACATACACAAAAATCAGATATTAATATATTGAAACAATTCCCAGGAAAAATGCACATGCAGGGAGAGTTAATTAGTATGGTTTCAGAGTAGAACCAGATATTAGTATAGCTAATGTACACCCGCTGACGCCATGGAAAAATCCAAGCACTTTGGTGTGCATCATTGTAAGAAATTAGGTTATTGAAAAAACGGTTTTAGGAGTGTTGGAAATGGCTCATTCTGCAGGGTCCCCCAAAATGTTTGCCTTCCGTCTTCTGTTTTTCTGACCTCATTTGTGTTAACGATAGGACTCCGGGCACTTTACCACTGCTAACTAGTGCACAAGTGCATGTGCTCTCTCCCTAAAACCTGGTGCAATTGGCTTATACCCAATTGGCATATTTATTTACTTGTAAGACCCCTTGTAAAGTAAACTACAGGTGCCCAGGGCCTGTGAATTAAATGCTACTAATAGGACTGCTGCAGTGATTGCGCCACTCACCCAAGTAGCCCTTTAAACATGTCTCAGGGTTGCCACTGCGGAGCCTGTGTAGGTAGTTTAAACAGCCATTTCGATTTGCTGTTTAAAACCCCTTTTTACATATAACTCATCCCTAAGATAGGCCCTTGGTAGCCCATAGGGCAGCGTGCTGTGTAACTTAAAGGTGAGACATGGCCTGTGAAAAACACATAAATTCATTTTTCACTACTGCGAGGCCTAGTCATTGGGAATTCCTTGTTACCCTTTTAAGCTGTAATTCCTGATTGAGAAGGAGAAGCCCTGTTGTGTTTCATATCATCAGAATGGTAATGATAAATCATCTTTGCCTGCAAATTTAGATTTGTAATTACTGTTTTAGAAATGCTACTTTTAGAAAGATGACATTTCTCTGCTCCTAAAGCTCTGTGTACCTGCAGGCTGTCTCCAATACACATCTGAGGTGGGTGACATCTGGACTTCGTGCATTCCCTCTAGACATCCACACACAAAGCAAGGGCAGGTGTTACTGAGTGCCCCTCTGCATCCAGATGGCTCATCCTGGGTAGGATGCGAGGGAGGAACTGACACACCTAAATGGGAAGATTACCCCCCTGTAGTGAGTCTGGAGCCAAGGCTGGGATGGGGAACCTCTGTGCACTTCAAGGCTTTATTTGAAGTCTTCCCCTATTCAAAGGCAGAACTAGGTATAAGAGGTGGACCTCTGATACCATGACTTTACACACTTCTGGACCTTTAAAGAAACTCTGCCAGGAAGAAGATCTGCCACTCTGCTACAAGATTCTGCCACTCTGCTGAACTGCTGCTCTAGAAGAACAGTTTTTTTCTGTGGTGCTGCCCTGCTGCCTGCTACCCTTTGCCCCTGCTGAGGAAGAACTGGACTCTTGCTTGAACCCAGAGTGATCTCCAGGGGCATGCCGACTTGCCTCCTGTTTTTGGACTCAGGGATATTAAAGTCTCACCTTCTGCTTCTGTGCCTACTCTATTGGTAGTGAATCTAGGTGCTTGCTCCAGTGGAACCAACACATCCTCTGCTTCGGGGAAATAGAATTGATGCAATGTTGCTGTTGAAGGGACAGACCTAGTGCACTGCACTAGGATCCAGTACATCTCCTCAAGAACCGACACATCAAAACCACCACATCGAAGCCACTGCAGTGCAAGAAGATCGATACATCCCCTCGACTGCATGGAGAAACCTGCACATCGTCTTCAGAACCAACACATCTTGGCTTTGGCGCCTGTGCATTGCCATGTTGCAATCACTAGTATTCGCTTCGCATCTCATTTATGTGACCAGGAACAAGGTACTTTGTTCAGTGGCCCCTGTATCTATCCCTGTGCCCCATGGCAATCGGCCTGAACTCTTGACTTTGCTCCGGTCCAGCACAACAAGATAATCCTCATAGGAGCTTATTGCGTCTAAGCGCTATTTCCACTTTATTCTTTAAAAATTCAAATCTCAACTTCTACTTATTGCATTTTGTCTTTTTGGTCTTGCTTTATTTACAAACATAATATCTATTCTTTTAAACTGGTGTGTAGTCTTTTTATAGTGTTTTCCTTATGTTACTGTTTGAAGTGCTGCACCAATACTTTACCTATTGCCTCTTAAGTTAAGCCTGACCGCTCTGTGCCAGGCTATCAGAGGGTGAGCACAGGCTAATGTATGGTGTGCATCTTACTTACCCTGACAGATATTGCGGTTCCTGCTTTTACAGGGTGCATACCTCTCCAGACCAGAAACCCAATTTATAACAAGGAGTTTTCACTACCAGCACATTTAAAACTTAAACCCACATGCCATACTTTTTAAATACACGGTACCCTGCCCTAGCGCCCTTAGGGCTTACCTTGGAAGTGACAAATATGTATTAAAATGGAAGGTTTAGGTCTGGGAAAAGGTTTATTTTGCCACGTCGAAATAGCAGTTTGAAACAGCTCTACAGGCTGCAGTGACAGGCCTGAGACATTTTTAAAAGGCTACTTAGGAGGTGGCACAGTGTATGCTGCAGGCCCACTAGCAGCATTTAATTTACAGACCCTTGGGTATTTGTAATACCATTTACTAGAGGCTTGCAAGTACTTGTATTGTGCCAATTAGGTGTAAGACAATTTATCCATGTTTTAGGGAGATAGCACAAGAATTTACCCCTGGTTAGCACAGAAAAAGTTCTATTGCCAACAAAAACTGTTTAGCACTAGTGAGCAGTGGGAAAATGTGCAAAGTCCTAAAGCCAACCAAACACAGATTTAGAAAACAGGAGTGAATGCAAAATGTTTGAGGGGATTTCACTTCCCAGGATGTCAGGTCTAACAATCATGATACAGTGTTATGCCAAACACTGGCTCTATTATTTCTCCACTTGAAATCTATTTGTCAAATGATATTATAGGAAGGTATGGCTTTGCACATGTGTAGCAAATGACATGCAGGAGCAGTTCGACAAGGGCAGGGTAGTCAATGGAGCTGATTTGCGGGTTGGAGGCAGTTGATGTGCATGTAGGTTCTTTAGACACATTGACCCTCCTTTACGAGGCCCCTTGCGCCACCCGAGCGTCACATTTTTTGACACTTCAGTGGTGCAGTGTGCTGGCCCATATTTACAAGACCGTGAAAAGCCACTCTGCGTGGCTTTTGAGGCCCTGTAAATATGGTCTCTTTTCACGTAGTACTCTGCATCAAAGGGTCGTTCTATGGGTTTTGCTGTGGATGTTCCCATGCAACACTCATGGAATCTTACATATTCCCCGATTTACAAGGTTTCGTAAACCTGGGAATGTGTCATATTCATATGCCTCCCCAGGGGAGGTGAAACAAGGAGAAATACCTTTATTTCTCTTTGTTTTACCTTTTTACATGTGTGCTGCAGAATGCAGCACACATAGAAAAAGGATAACACCTCTTGTGATTGTTTTTGTGCAGGAAAGTGTCACTTCTTGCATAAAAACAATCATCCCTGCAATGCAGACACCATTGCACCATGGCACAAGGATGTCTGCCTTGGTGCATGGCAGCCCATTGTGTGTCAGAGCAGGGGCAAAGGACAGAATCTGCTGCATCTTGTAGATACAGCACATTTCTGCCCTTTTCTTTTGACACCCGACAGCGGAGCAGGATGGCGTGCTGCGCTGCTGAGCATCAAAATATTGTAAATGAGACACTTATTGACTCTAGCATTGACACTCTTTGTGGGAGCGATGTGATGTTGTTAATGTGGGTTTTATTTTACATACCACCACTAAAGTTGCGTTTACTTGGGCAGTATATATGTCCGTGTCCAGGTTTATAGCAACATGAGCCACAATAATATATTGCCGTATCAGGGTGACATGTGAGCTTTTTTGTGTTTAGTTGTGGCATGCACAAATGATGGATTTATATAATGTGTTAATCCGGGGCGGCTGGCATGGCTCGCGGGTGGTGGGGCGAATGCATGGGGTCCGGGTGTCGTGCAGATGTTGTGGGAGGTTAGAGATTGGAAGTTGAAAGAATAAATAAAACTTATCTTGGGGCCTGGTCTCGCGTATTCTCTGCTCCGGCTCTCCTGCCTCTGTCTATGACAGGAACAGGAAGCAGGCAGCCAGGCTCCCTCCCCTAAGCCAATCACAGCGCTGCAATGCAGCATTGTGATTGGTCTGAGCGCCGTGACACAGTGCACAGCCAGGGGCTGTAGGGGTGGGTATGTATTCCATGCAGGTTGTAATGCAGCCTGCATGAAGTAGGGGAAAGTGTGCATGACTGGCGGCCCAAGAGTTTTTGCACACTTAGGAGTGGGCAAACCACTCCCCCCCTCCCCTGTTCCAAGAGGAGAGCAGCCCTGTCCACTCACCCGCCTGCAGAGCAGCAGGAAGCAGCTCAAAATAATAATAATAATGCAAAGTTATCATTTTATGTTTCTGCTTGCCACTGCTTAAAAGCAGTGGGGCGAGGCTGCCACTGCGTTAATGATAGTGATTCAATGTTGCAATTCTCTATTCATAATGTGTGGTCGCTGGCCTTTAATGTCTTTAGCTTCTCAAATGAACAGTCATGTTCACCACTCACAAAGTGGAACATTGAAAAATAATTTGGACTTACTTCTACTATATTGTTATGTGCTGTCTCTGTCGCTGGCTTGAAATGATGTCTTTGAATGAACTATAGGTGCAAAAAGACAGAAACGACAGTACTTGTATAAAGTGTAGGACTGCACTTCTAATAAGCATGAACCCGTGTTTGTGTTTGAATATTTCACTTGATCACAGAAACACACCACTTTGTGGAAACCTCAGCTTGGTCAAGTAAATATTTAAGAAAAAAGTGAGGTTTTAAATGAAACAAAAGCAACATTTAATGTGAATGTTTTATTTAAATGCATATCTATTTTTGTGCTTTACATAAAACAAATTGTGTGTTCCACCTAGATTTTCTAAGTTTCACCTTTGAAATAAATGTTTGTTTGATTAGTTAAAAATGATGATGCCATTTGTTGCTTCCGTTCTTATTATATGTCCACATGATATGTTCGAGGTGCCCACTCTCAGGCTCATGACCGCCACCCTCAAGCCATCCAAAGTGCACCAGCGCAGAGGTAAAGATAAACTGTAGCATATCTTAATGGATACGACGCTGCTCTGCTCTCTCCCTTTGATGCAATGCAGTGCAGCAACTATGGTTACTGAGAAGTATTGAGTCAAATCATAGTAAATCTGTCCCTTAGGGCCAGATTTATTAAAGTTTCATGCAATGCGGCAAGGGACCTTGGTGCGCTGCGTGAAACAGATGGATCAGGAGCGCACCATATCCGCTAGAATATGGCACACTTCTGCTGCCTCCTTGAATTTGCTGCCACCTAATGCGCAGTTTAGCACCAAGGCAGGCACCCTTGTGCCATAGGGGAGGGGTGTCTGCATTACAGACAGGATTGCTATTGTGTCTGAAGTAAATAATCCTAGAAGGCAATTTTCTCTTTCTATGTGTGATTCAGAATGCATCAATTTTAGAAAGAGGAAACAGTGAGGGGAAATAAAAATATGTCTTCTAATTACTCATCTGAGGAGGCACAGCATGTTGGTGCAATTCCAAATGTACTTATTTTAGTAGAACTGGAATTGTGTAAACTTTCTTGGGTGGATGCATAGGAACATCCATGGTCCACCCATTGAACAGAATGTAAAGCAACGCTTGGTGGAGAATTCCACACGTAAAAAGATAGGGCAGGCCTATCTTTGTATGTGTAGAGTTCTCTGCCCAGTCTGAGGAGTCTCTGCAGTTGTAAACTTACTATTAAATCGGAGTTTGCGAATAGCAAATAAATTGTAGCCTTAAATTTCACATAAAAGGTCATATTTACATAAATATGTTGGAGTGCAGTGTTATGCCGAATTTGGCCACACCACGCTCCGCCATTTTTAAAACCGTATTCGCAAGAATATGGTGCAACCCTGTGTTTCTTCTAGCGCTGGCGCTAAAAAAAAGCTGCCTAACGCCTGGGCAGCAATCCTGCTGCCATGTTGCAAGGGTTCCGGCGCTGCAGGTGCTATAAAAAGAGCAAAAAACAAGGAGAAATGAATAATTTCTCCTTGTATCACCATTCTAAAACCAGGTATTACCTTGCCTTAGTTTTCGACGCTGCCCACCCTTGTTAATCTGGGGCAGCATCAAAAAATCATTGGGTGTTGCAGTGGAACGTCCCCTGCAACACCCATTGCCTGCTCCTTTGCTGTCGAGGACTGTGACGGACAGGGGCATATTTACATGGTGGTGTTATGCCACATTAAGTGGCTTAGCACCACCTTGTAAATATGTGAAATGCTGCTACGCCACCGGAGCGCCATAAAAAGTGACACTCCACTGGGGCTTGTAAATATGCCCAAACATGTTGTAGCAATGCAAAAAATATCTACAACCAAAGGGCTTTAGAAATATTTGTTAAAGCTTTCTGATGGTACTATTTCACTGCACAATGCCAAGAAGTTTGATTTTTGGCTGTTTTTTTCGGCCACTTTTCTGAAAATGTGAGATTCAACCACATGTTGTTTTGCTTCAAGAGAGCTTGGATTAGCTGAAAATGAGTAATACATTCAAAGTAGCTCTAAAGAGAGGAATCCAAAATATGTCTTGCTCAGGGCCTTTTAAAATCCTTAAGAATGCATTTGGTACAAACAATGCAGAGCCTTACCCCCGGAGTGATAATTATTACTGCTATTTTTCATTTTTTCTAAATGAAGCTTCCCATTAAATATTGATGTCATCATTAAAAGGCCTGTATTAGAAAATGGTGTGAAAACAGCCCATGGAAATCACTTTTTTTCATGTTTTATAACTGAATCTTGCTTGTGCACTGGACATTTGAAAATATTGTACAAAATGCCTATTGTTTTTGCACATAGCATTCCCCTTTATAACATTGTTTTGCAAAAACATTTTTTCCAGATTGTAGCACGAGGAAATCGTTTATTTGAAAAAACCCCAGACTGAGTTCAGCTTGCGTCATCACATGATGTGCACTGATCACAAACAGAGTTCAAAATTATTAAACATTGAGGGGTATATGTACAAGCCTCTATCATCACGGGAACATCACTTTTTTCAATGTTTTCCATGGCTTAACGCTGCCTTGTAAATAAGGCACCCTTTCAAGCTATGCATATTGTGAAAGTGTGCTTTGTAATTAAGGCCCCCTTTCAAACTATGCTTAGGGTGAAAGGGGAGGGCAATGGGTGTTGCGGTGGACGTTCCACCGCAACACCCATTGATTCTGATGCTGCCTCCTATTTACCAGGGAGGCGTAAATAGGAGGCAGCGCCATCATTAAGATCAGGAAAAACCTGGTCTTACCCCGGCACAACGAGGATAAATGTTTAATTTCTCCTAGTTTTTGCTGTTTTCATGTGTGCTGCTTTGTGCAGCACACATAAAAACAGCAAAAGGCCAATAGCTGTTTATGTACAGGAAGGTCCCCCTTCCTGCACATAAACAATAAAAAAATGTAAATGCCGTTTTGCAACTTCTGTGTGTGCTGCATTGAGCAGCACGCATAGAAGTTACAAACCAGCATTTCAAGATTGTTTATGTGCAGGAAGAGGGACCTTCCTGTACATAAACAATCTTCCCCTGCATGCAGACACCCTTGCACTATGGTGCAAGTGTGCCTGCGTTGGCGCTAAGCTGCTTAACGTAGCGTCAGTGCAGGGGAAAACGCAGGGCTGCATCACATTTCTTGTAAATATGGTGCAGCCCAGTGTTTCAGAAGTGGTGGGGCGTGTTGTTAAACCAATGAGGCTAACAACATGCTTGGCTATTTCCCTTGTACATATGGCCCTGAGAGAGAACACTGGGACTACAAGTGTGCAGGCTATGGAACAAATTGAATTGGGTTAAACTACATTTGGTCCAAAAAATGTGTTATAAAATAGACTACTAAGCATCATATTTACCTGGACACTCTAAGACATGGACAAGAAATGGAAAAATGACGGACCAGAACCTCCTGGCCAATAGGACTCCATCATGCTCCATCTTCTCATAACTGTGGGCCCGATTTGGAGTTTGGGGGCTTGTATTCCATCCATCTTTTTAAAATTGCATTAGTATATAATGCACTTATAATAAGGTGGATAGGATATCTTTCACATTTGTTACAGAATACCTATCTTCCAAACTCGAATTCAGGCTCCTAGGGAGGAGATATTGCCTCATTTGTGTTCTTGGAATCAGGATTTGAATCCTGGCCTCAGTGCTTGATTAAACATTGTGTAATTCTGGGAACAGTACTTTAGGCCTGATTTAGAGTTTGACGGATGAACTTTACTCCATGGGGAGGGAGGACAATACCTGCACCATATGCCTGCCAAATTTAGAGTTGTCCGCCAGCCCTGTAGACAACTCTCTACAGTGATAGGAACTGCTTTCTTAGCAATTCCTGTCAATGCAGCAAAAAATTCATGGATGGTATTTACAGCCAGCAATCAAAGATTTCACAAGTATTTTGTTTTTCAAAAACAAACCCCAAAAGAGTAAGTTTGTTTTTGAAAAACAAAAATGTATGACCCCCACACCCTGAGAGTTTTCTTTCAGAGTGTGAGGGTCATTAATGTTTTTTCTTGTCCTTTATCAAATTAAGCTAAATTGGGCAGACGGCGTAAAGTCCTTCTGCTGACAGCCCACACTCCGCCAGGAAGGAAGTATTACAATGATAGAGACAAAAGGGTCTCTACTAACAGAATACTTCTGGCCTGCCTGGCTATAAACGATGCATACGGATTGCGGCTTTACAGACAGGGAGCCCCATTCCATTTACGACAGAATATCCTGTCTGACAAACTCTAAATCAGACTCTTAATCACCGTGTCTACAGGTGTGAAATATAAGGTGTGTCAATTGTTTTTGTGTAATCCCCTCTTGAGTGCTTCATAGCTACATTTGTAGTGCATAAATACTAATAGATACATACATATCTAGATAGATACTAACTTGGGCTACACTGATGTATCTAAAATGTAACACACAGTGCTTTCAAAAACTCCTAAATACATATATAAATAGGTGTAAAGCTAGATGCTGACATGATTTGTGCCAAACTTCTCACACATTTGAAAATAAGACTGTAAAGAGTGAAGGAAAATGAAAACTAAAATCCCCACCTACATACTAAACAACCAACTCCACACTTCCACAGGGTGAAGTGAGACTATTTACAGCCAAAAGCAATATAATGATAATAATAAAGTTCTTCCATAGGTGTGTAAACAAGAGGGATTATTTGCACCTAGCCTTTGGATGCTATCTGCCTCTCGCATTTAGTCTAGTTTCCTCACACTGAATTGTTTGGGATTCAATTATAAGCTGTATGGAAGAAGGCACACTTTTGGGCCCGGTTGACGAAAGTAAACTTAGACTTTTGTGTAAGTTTACTACGTTTCGGTATTCACAAAGAAAAACTTAGACCAAAGGTCTAACTTTACTAATTTTCGGCATTAACAAAGGTAAATTACTACTATTAAAGTTTGATTTTCGGTCTAAATTTTCCTTTGTGAATACGAAAAGTAGCAAAGTTGTACTTTTGGTCTGAGTTTACCTTTTTGAATACTGAAAGTTAGTAAATTTACACAAAAGTGTAAGTTTACCTTTGTGAATTGGGTGCATTGTTTAGTAGTGCAAGCCAGCACTTGTTTTTTCCTTTGTCCCTCAAATTTTCCCTGTCTTTTTCATATTGAAAATTGTTTACAGTGTCTTTAATCTTTCTTTCCCAGCATTAAAGCGAACAAGGCTCACCAGAATCTCCTGGGTCCTGGGTCCAGTGCAGCGCATTTTCAACGGGGTGGCAACGCAGTATGTCTTCCCTGCCGCCAAACAACATCGTCGGCCGCAGTTGGGGGAGACTACAGCTCCCGTGAGCCTTCGCGGAACTAGCCCACTTCTGCCCACCAGCGTGCCCGGAGGCGCTTCAAAAGCACCGGCTCCCTCGGTGGAGCGGGGGACACTTTCTTTCCCAGCATTAAAGCGAACGAGACTCACCAGAATCTCCTGGGTCCTGGGTCCAGTGCAGCGCATTTAAACGGGGTGGCAATGCTGTATGTCTCCCCTGCCGCCAAACAACATCGTCGGCCGCAGTTGGGGGAGACTACAGCTCCCGTGAGCCTTCGCGGAACCAGCCCACTTCCGCCCACCAGCGCGCCCGGAGGCGCTTCAAAAGCACCGGCTCCCTCCGCGTCGCGGTACGCGCGTGGGCGGCACTGGGCTGAGCCCGGGCAGAGGGCGGGCCATCTGTGGCCGTCCAGGGCAGGAGGAGGCAGGGCTGGGCCATATCCCTATCATCCGGCTCTAAATATCCCCTACGGAGGACATAAGGTACTGTTGTGATTTGACATTGTGCCGTTCCAGTGACTCTGGGGTTCATAGTGGATAGTTTACCAACTGTTGCATCATGCCTAAACCTACACTCCCTAAACATGTTCAAGGGGTTCGTGCATGTGTAACCAAACACCAACAAACTAAACCAAGAGCACCTGAGGGCAAACTCCCGACTGCAATAGACTTAATGCTCCAGAAAGCTATTGGTATGGTCACCTCGGAAATTGAACTGACTGAGCGCCGTCTTTCCTTAACCCCCGATTTTCCATCTTTGGGGTCATCTGTCCACCCTATTGAGCTAGATACCAACGAACCACATACTAGCCAGAATTGTTCTCCATCGGTTGCAACTACCCAAGATCCCATAATAACACCTATGGATACTGAGACTTCTATTCCTATACCCCCCAAAACTAGGGGAAAAAGGAAAGTTACAAGGGTTAGTAAAAAGAGTAGGAAGACTAAGGGGAGCCCGTTAAAGGGAACCATACATTCTAGTACTCAAACACTTGTCATTACTCCACCACCAACACTTTCTCAGGACACACCTTATCCTTCTTGGGTACATGCAGTGGTGATTAATATTGTTGACCAATGTAGGTCTATTATAAAAGAGAAGGTAGCCCCTATTTTAAAATTAGTCCAAAGCTTTACGAAAGTACATACTGACCCTCCCCGAAATTCTACGGCTAGTACATCTAACGCTCAAAATGATGGGCTGCTTACAGCCCAGACTCCATCATCAGCCTCAGTGTCTGCTCAACGTAAAACTGGGCAAACTAAGGCAACTAAAGTCTGCATATCGACAGAGGGATCCCTTGCAAATAAGGGCACTAGAAGGCCCTCTTCTTATGTTCCCCACGCACGAGATCCATGCCTAAATAATCCCATTCCTTCAGTGCAGAATGCTAACAGTAGTGAGATCATAGCTACTTCTACCCTGTCTCGTAAAAATCCTCTGGATAATAACACTGAGACTACTGTCACAAACTTGCCAACGATCAATCTTCCCCCAGCTGCATCCCCGTATGTGTCCATATTGACTGGTGTCCCTGAACTTAAGGAAGGCATCAAGGAAAATCACCTAGACATACAAAATAAAGTTCTTTTTGGGCTGGCAAGACATAAACAATTCCCATATGAGATGGCCAATGAGATTCTGATGGTGAGAAGGGTTGCATGGATAGGACCAATGGGAAAAAGCTTGAGGGGGGATTGTGTGGTTATTAATTTTAGATACCCGCAGATTAATCAAAAAATCCTCGCTCAACCAACACTACCCTTAGGTAATCAAACCTACCTCAATCAATGCGTCCCCCCTTGAATTCTTTTATCCTCAACTACCTTGGGTTCCTGTTCCTCATCAAACTGGCTCTATTGCCACAGACATTGGGCTATCCCAAAATATTCCACAGAGATTTAACTTGAACATCCCACCCTTTAGAATTCCTCTGTACAATCGATTTGCTCCATTAGAGGACGTTGATTGACTGGATGATTCGACTGACCTAATATTAGATAAAAGGGTTTTGTCGTGCCCTCTGTTAATTGATGGCAACACCTTGATTAACCCCATCATGGGCCCTATGTGTGCCCAGGTGCCTGGAATCATTTCAGCAAACACAAACCCTGCACATTTGGACATTACAACTAGTCCTATCCCCTCTTCTTTATACACCGCTCCCCAAAACATTCCTTCCCCCATTGACCCGTATCCTCTTAAAGTTACTCCCATTGAGGTGACTTGCCACTCTTCTTCTCCCTCGCCCTCTGCCTCGCAACCAGAAAGAAAGAATATTCATCCAAATAATCAACTAAAAGTATTATCTTGGAATGTCGCGGGCATTGTAAATAAACTTCTCTGCCCTGACTGGAATCTTTTCATTAACCAGCACGACATCTGTTTGCTGCAGGAGACTTGGGCAAAAGAAGAATTCACAAAAAAGGGCTTTCTCACAGTTAATAGCTTAGCCCTTGCGGGTCCTAGGGGAAGGCCATTTGGAGGGCTGTCTATTTTTATAGGGTCACATTTGGGATGTGCAATCTCTGAAATTACCACGCCAAGTATTGATTTGCAATGCATGCAACTCACATTCCCTTCTGGGTCTACCCTTATTTTGGTTAATGTTTATTCCCGTCCTACCAAGTCAGGTAGTGAATCACCCACATTAGAAATCTTGGACAAATTCATCCAAACAGTAGCGGATAAGGGCATCCTGATTGTTGCTGGCGATTTCAATTGCCAGTTTGAGCCCTTACCGGGGCTCATTGATCCCATTACCAGAGAGGAGGATGAACAGTGGTCCATACCGGCCCTCCAAATTCCACCCATTAAGGCCTGGACACCTCTAGCCTTGCAAATAAACTCCTTAATACTCGCTAACTCACTGAGAGCCTGCAACGGGCGTTCCCTATCGGACCTAGAGGGGAACCACACTTTTAATCAACCTGGACAGACTTCACGCATTGATTATATTATGGTAGAGGCCAAAACATGGTCCAGGATTATGGATTTTGTGATTCACCCTCGACACAATAGCGACCATAATGCTTTGATTCTCGATCTGACTTTAGTGACGGAGAATAGTCCTACACAAAATAGTGGGAACCCTAGACCCCTATTCCTTTCTGGTGACAGAAGACGGCTCAAGTGGCCGTTGATCCTTAAATCCCCGGAAAAAATCAGTTCTGTCTATTCGGCCACATATAAAGCCCTCGTACAAATATGTTATACCTTAGACCAGGACAGTGATAACAGGGAAAATTATCTACTTCAAATCCACACAGAGTTAGTTACAACATCGGGTGATCTTTTGAACCCAAAAGTATTTAGGAAAAAAAAAACCTGAAGGTCCTTTCCTGGTTTAATACCGAATGTAGGAGGGCTAAACTAGCTCTTCTGGTTTCATTAAAATCTGGTGATAGGACAAAGGTGGCTATGAGGAGAACTGAATATAAACAGGTTGTAAAAGTGGCCAAGCAGAATTGGGAAAATTATAAATGGGACGATATCAAAAGAGCTCTTATTAATAAAGATATGAGGGAATTCTGGGCAATCATTCGATCAGATACAAAGGAGGGCCTAGTGGCCGATGACCCTAATATCGCACCGAGCCAATGGATTGATCACTATCAGAGTTTATACGCTCCCCTGGCTCCGGCCACTGAGTCCTTATCTCTCTCTAACTCGAATGATGAAGCCATTGACACCATAACCCTCAAGGAAGTAGAAAAGGCTGTAAATAGGCTCCCAGTAAGAAAAGGCGCCGGGTCTGGATAAAATCCCTGGGGACCTATATAAGCACCAACCTGAGGTCTGGATCCCCTATCTTTGCTCCCTTTATAATGCTATACTCCATGGTGCACCTATTCCCAACACCTGGGCAGGTGCCGAAATAGTCCCGGTTTTCAAGAAAGGCTCCCCACTCTTGCCAAACAATTACCGCCCGATAAGTTTAATCGATGTTAGCCAGAAGCTCTTTGCACGTATCATTCTAGATCGAGTGCAAGCCTGGATGGATGAAAAATCAATACTGACCCCATACCAGGCTGGCTTTAGAGAGAAGACATCCACGGTGGACCAACTTTTTCGCTTACAACTTCTTCATTGGAAAACCGTGAGGGTGGAGTGTGGCAGCCTCTACCTTATCTCCGTCGATCTCAAAGCAGCTTTTGACTTAGTTCCCCGGCAAACTCTTTGGGCGGTTTTGGCTGAGATGGGGATGCCTGCCTGTTTACTTGGGATTATAAAACGGCTCCATAAAGCCAATTTTGCCCAAGTAAGGTGTGGTAAGAGGGGCAATTTGACACCAAAGTTCCCTGTTAATCGTGGAGTCAGACAGGGATGTGTGCTGGCCCCAACCCTATTCTCCCTTTACACCAATGCATTAGTGGCCCACCTTAGGGGAGTCAAGGATATCGATGCCCCAAACTTAACAAAGAGCAGGTGGTGGCACTAATGTTTGCCGATGACACCCTTTTAGTGTCAAAATCCCCCATGGGGATTCAGCGTGCCCTTGATAGTTTTTCCGAATTCTGTTCCCACAGAGGGCTCGAGGTCAATTCCTCAAACAAAATGTATGGTATGTAACCCGCCCAAAAAAAGTGGCCCTAATCCTTCTCTTAATGGTGCTACATTGGACAGGGTTACAGTGTTCGAATATCTTGGAGTCACACTTTCGGATAGGATGGAATGGGGTCCTCAGTTAGCAAAAGCCAAATTACGACTCACACAGACCTGCTGCGGGATCCTCAAAATGCACAGAGCATCTACCTCCAAACCCATAGCACCCATCATCGAGATATACAAAGCACAAGCACGGGGTGCAACTTTTTATGGGGTTGAACTTTGGGGGCACTGCCCAACTGGAGACATCGGCAGATTTGAGAATTCGTTTCTAAGGTCTTTATTGACCCTACCACCCAGCACACCACTTAACCCACTTAGAATGGACTTGGGAGTTTGGTCTATCCAAGAAGAAATTGCACTAAGGCCATTACTGTATTGGCGGAGGCTGTGGGCAACATCGGAGCTAGTGAATTATCAAAACGATCTAAAATCACTAATGGCCCTTTCTGGTCTAGCCAATATACCGTGGCTAGTATACATTAAAAGGGAGCTTATTAGATTGGGAATTTCTGCTCTATGGCATCACTCCGAGATAACTGCCCTAAAATTCTCTAGAGCTGAATTGGTTAACGCATTTTGGATCCAATAGCAAAAATATGATGCTAACCAATAATAAGCTAGGCCCACTGACTATGGACTTTTTTAATATTAAGGAGGAGTTTAAAATAGAACCTGCTCTAGATTTGATTGAGCCAAATGTTTCTAGAAAGCTGTATATGCAATTCAGATATGGTACACTGCCCTTGAGAGCCTTCTCAGGAAAGTGGTTGATAGATAATCCTTCTGATTGCCCAACTTGTGGAGCTACAAGTGAAACTGATTTACATGTCCTTTTTTTTTTGTCCCACATATAAACCAATTAGAAAACGTTATCTCCTTCAACTTTGTATGAATTTGGGCACTACACACTGTAAGGTTGCCTACAGAATCCTGAAGACTGATACATCATTACCTATAGTCTTCTCGGTATCACGCTACTGGCATGCTGTGTGGCGGAGGAGATGTTCCCTTCTTTTATCCAATTCTTAGGCCCATCCAAATAGCTACCGATTTTAGGTCACAACTGTTTTTATAATTATTTTAACTTATTACTCTTTTATTGTTTTAATGAATTGCCTATGAACTAATGTAATCTTTATTGTACATACTTTTTATGAATTATAATATCTATTTTTAACAATGTATGTTTTTTAGGATTGATTATCTTTTATGGTCTATGACCGAAATAAAGATTACTTTGAATTAATCTTTAAGGCCCCTCTAACTGCAATTTGGTGATCTATACAAGATAAAGTGGACCAGTGGGGTATTTGCTGGTTATTGGCAGGCACACAACTTCCAGACACCATTAAATAAGCCGCTACATGTCCGTTAGGAGTAAGCTAGGTTTTAATGCAAAAAAACAGAATCGACGTCCCTGTCTTGCTGGGTCTCACTGACCACTGGTAGTAAATTATTGTCTTTTCCTGTTTGCAATCACCATGAGTGTCATGTCAGTTGTGAAAAGAAAGAAAAGGTATTGGAATACCCACTCTTAATAAGATGGGCGTTACGAAGCCCTGAATCCAGCGATAATGTCGCCTATGGACTGCTAAAGAAGGTTTTTCGACAGTGGAGACAGTATTGGCTCACCATGGTAAACCAAGCCGGCCACCCACCGCTAAATGAAAGAGACAAATTTGGCGAGGACAGACAGAGCATTCACTGATTTTTGGCAGAAGCTCTGCTTCAGTCCACCTAGAAACCAGCCTCTCAGTGTCATTTAAGGATAATTATAACCTGTTTATAGTGCAGTATTTTTATAACAGTGCACTATTTGCTTAAAATACAAATTATATTGAAATGAATTGTACTTTATTTTGTTCTGTGACTGGTACAGCTTGGGAAAATAAATGTGGGGAGAATATGAATTGAAATTGAGGAAACGTATTTATCTGTTTGTTTTGTTAATCTCCAGCAATGGTTATCAAAGAGTTGTATGCCCCTTTAAATAAAAAAAAACGTTTTTTACATTGATTATGAGTACCTAAAACGAGGCATTGTATAGAGATATAAATGTCCCCAGCTGCATTACATGTGTCAAATCAAGTAGTTTATTGTGCAGTCAAGTGACACCACTACAAAATAATAAAAATAGCACACTCATACAATATTCTGCTGGTGTGTATTTATTGTAATTTTCAAACATGGATGCAAGCCATTCAAAATGACAAAACATATACAGCTTCAAAACAATCATCATTGTGAAGTGAGGATTCTAATGTCTAAAGTGATGCAGCACACACTGTCAGAGCTAATAAATCTGAGAGATACAAAATCTTATGCTCTGAGTTACTTTTAAATATCTGGCAATCAGAAACATGCAATGATAGCATTTTTAAGTTAATTTATTGTTAAACGAAGAATTCTTATTAATCTATATATCAGATTGGCATCATAGCCCAGCAAACACACACTTCTTGTTTCATTAATGGTGCAAATCCCAGGGAGTGGAAAGGCGGTTGTAGGAGTGACCTATGCAGTATCAATAGGATTGGGCATGGGCATGGTATGTGTATTAGAGATTCAGAGTTGTGTGCCACATTTGGAATTTCTAGCATGTCCCAGAAACTGAAACCGTGTACCTCATTAATGTATTTGTGATTGCTGATTTGAGATAGATTTCCAAATAACTCTGGGATGACGGGTGGAAAAATGATGGCAATAACACCTTGATTCACATATCGGTGGATGGGTTACTCTAGTCACAAAGGTGACGGCTATCCCGTCCGCCAGAATATAAATCCCATTGCGTTCTATGGGATTTAACCATCACCATTGTGATGGAGTAACCTATCTGCTGAGTTCTAAATCAGGCCCTAAGTCTTTCACCCTTTTAAGTTTCAGGAGCTTTCCGATATCATTACAAAAGGAGAGAGCAATCACTACTTCTTTGGACTTTGTTTTGAATTGTTCAGATTATTTTTAGGGGTGGGCGGAATTTGCGTAATCGCGTTACGCAAATCTCTGCGAAACGGTAAAAAATCTCCACGAACACGCAGAAATTCCGCGAACATGCGGAATTGCTTGTTCGCGATGCTTTTTTCCTGTTCACAATCGCTGTTTGCGTGCTCGGGGAAAAATATCTCGCAAACACGCATTTTGAGAACGCGAACAAGCAAAAAATTTCGCGAAGTCGCGGAAAGCAGAATTTTGGGCAATTTCGCGCTCTCCGCGGAATGCGAAATTACCCAAATTCCGCAAATTCCGCTAGCGGAACGGAATTTACCGCCCAGGCCTAATTATTTTACCATTCTTCCATCTTTTATGTGGTCACCTTATAGGCCTGTTAGAAACACCTCCATTTTACATGTGCATGTTTTTTAAGTTGCCTTCTTTTCTTAAAACACAATGACATTTGACACACATTTATATGAGTGCCTGTCCAGAATAATATTATCTGAACTAGCTTTGCTTTCATTTCCAATTCGTGGGCACATTATCAAGTACCATGAATATTCTGTACAAGGGTTAAGTTCACTATGCAAAATGTTGTTATTTGTTATTGTCCATTTGGCGACAAAGCTATTACAATATAATAAACAATAGCAGCTTGACTGGGGATTCGGCATGGTAACACTGATGATATTTATTATATAAACAGCATCATTCCTTTGCTTAGACAGAGGAGTATTTCACTGGCACTGAGAGGTCGACCCATGCCGGATTTCCAGCCCAGTAGATTTCTGTTTACCTCATGCGAGAGATTCTGCCCAGCTCTCCACTAAGACGAGTTGCCTGATGACACCTACCCACAGGTAATGGGGAGTTAGATCACCCTACAGGGATTTGGCAGATCCATCCACCATAATCGCACTAGGTTAGGATGCACTAGGTAAGAGTACAATATATCACACTATTTTTATGCAAGTATATATTCTCTCTAACAGCAAAATGGTTGAACTGTTGAAATTCTCGTTATGCTATTAACATCATGAATCTGTTTCCTTCTATTGATCATTGATCATAAATATTGAAACTGTGGGTTGCGTATTTCTTTTGTCTCTTTGAGGATGTATGTGTAACCAAATTAAAAGGTTATAGATCTGTTACCATGATCTCCTTGGGGAGTCAGGGTTGGCATTATCTGAGGGTTATATTATATTTGTTACCTTTCCTGGTTAGGGATACAGATGGTGCACTGGGGGCTAGCAGGACTAAGGCCAACATATCCTGATGGTGTGCTCAGAATCAGTCTCAGACAATTCTGAAGTTTATGTTGACCAACAAATGCAACGTTTTTACTGAGAATCTTTAAGTCGTACTACACATTATTCCCAGTTTGTTGAGAATTTGATTTAGGTTTAAGAGACTGTTTGCAGATTGGATTTTGGTAGGTTGCATACTTTCTTTCAAATTCGTTTTTGAATGTTCCTTCCTCTGATTTTTTTTGCGGTAAACAGCATTTCGTGAACTGTAAGTCTAAAATTTCTCAGGTGTTTACTAGACCATTACAAGTCTAATTAGACATTCAGTGATGCTGGTTAGTAGTTAAAAAATGTATTTGACAGCATTGCTAATATCTAATCCAAATCTGCATGTAGTTTGACTCCGTAATTTGGTGATACATATTTAATGGCCTTATTTTGCTTTAAATTCCTCATTGATGGACATCCAGCTTCGCTCTTTCATTTTGTGTTCAATTGCCAACGCTGTACATACCAGGCCCTGTATCTTATGGCCTTAAGTTCACAACTTTGGCCCAAGTTATTGGTTTTCTTGAAGTCCAAGTATTTATATGAGTCAGTGAGGTTCACAGATTCCACTTGATATTATAGTCACTTTTCCCCAATATCACAATCTATATTGTATTCACCTTTAGTTTAAGGTCATTGTTATTATTATACTTATTTATGGCACTAAGCAAACAATGAAGTTCAATGGAGGTATAGCTTAATGTACATTGTCATCTGCATATTGGAATGCCACTACTTGTGCAAATTTGGGAAAGAAAGCTCATGCCTCTATAATAGTTGACATCAGATCAGATCTGTACAAATTGAATAAGTGGGTTGGGGTAACACGGACCCATGGTTTAATCCCTTTAATGCTTTGGACGCGCAGGAGCCGTTAGATGCATAAGTGCTCATGTGCGTTGGATAGCTCCTGCGCGTCTGATGCCATAGCACTGGAAATCCCTCTGGTGCAGACACCAGAGGGATTTCCTTTTCCCCCAACAGCCTGGGGAGCTGGAGGCGAGCTTTCCCAGCTCCCGAGGCTGTTCCCCTGCTTTTCCTAAAATGACGATCAGCGCGCACATCGCACTGATGTCATTTCAGTGATGATAGGCTCATTTCAGTTTCACTTTCGATGTGTTCAGGGGGCTATCTCACCCCCCCCGATCATGCAGAAAGACAGGAGAGGTATCATTAGAAAGGGAAGACTCTCCCCTTTCCAATGGTTCTCTGTTTGGGAATCACCCCAGGAGGGCGATCCCCAAGCAGGGTTCCACCCGCTGGACACCAGGGATGGAGGAGCGACCCCTTGGGCAAGGGCCTTTGCTTGCTCCCAAAAATTTGGTGTGAATCAGTCTTTCACCCCCCCCCCCGGAGATGCAGATGGGGTAGAAGGCCTCAATCTGCACCCGAGTGGAGGGGCAGAAAGCCCACTAGACGCCAGGAATTTTTTTTCATTTTGAATTTAGGGGTGGGGACTGCCACTGTAAAATTCCACAGTCTTTCTGCCCCACCCCCCCCTGGAAAGCAGATGGGGCAGAAAGCACACTAGGCACCAGGGATTTTTTTTTGTATGTATATAGGGGTGGGGGCTGCCCAAAATGGGCATGCCAATGCCTCCACCGCCAAAAATAAATTCCACAGTCTTTATTCCCCCTGGAGGCAGATGTGTGCAATCACCCCTGATCCGACCCCGGGGGCAGAAAGCCCACTAGGCACCAGTGATTGTTTTTCTTTTATACGTAGGGGTGGGGGCTGCTCAAAATGGGCATACAAATGCCCCAACCCCCCCTCCCAGATGGGGGCAATAGCCCCCAGTCTGCCCCCGGGGTCTGAAAGCACATTGGGCACCGAGGATTATTTTTAATATATATAGGGGGAGGCTGCCCAAAATGGATGTGCCAATGCCCCCACTCCCCAAAAATGTCCATAGTCTTTTTGTCCTCCAAGGATTCAGATGGGGGCAATAGCCCCTGATCTGCCCCAGGGGGGGAACGGAGAGCCCACTGGGCACCAGGAATAGTTGTTTTATATACGTGGAGGTGGGGCTGGCCAAAATGGGCATGCCAATGCCCCCACAAAAATGCAACAGCCTTTCTGCCTCCGCTGGGATGTATTTGGGTCCCTAAGTTGCCCCCCAGAGGGGTCAGAAAACCCACTAGGCACCAGAGATTTTGCTGGTTTTCTTTTTATGTAGTGGTGCGGGCTGTCGAGAAAAGAAATGCTAATGCCCCCAGTGCCAAAAAAGGCTTTCTGTCCCCCTGGAAGGCAGATCGGGGCAATAGCCCCTTATCTGCTCCCCCGCAGGGGCAGAAAGCCCACTAGGCACCAGGGATCTGTTTATGGGCATGCCAGTGAGAAGCCCCCTAGGCAAGTGTCGCTCCCTTTATTTAGGCACTCATTTTGGCTGTTTCAGTGATATTTCTTTTCTCATCTGCAGCCAAGCGGGGGCAGACAATCACTAGAAACCAGAAAGAGTTTGGCTGACAGTCTGCATGTACTGACCTTCGGCTGGCATTTTGCTGGCGGTGTGTGTGGCCCTGCACTTGGCTAATGGTGTAGGTGGACTCGCTCTTGAGGATGGTGTATGTAGATTGGCATTTGCCTTTTGGTGTGTGTGGAGTGGCTGTGTATGTGGACTGGTGCTTAGCTGTCTGTGTGCATGGATGGTGCTTGGCCGGACAGGCCGTAGTTGGCACAATGCGTTTCGCCCGTGGGCCAGAGGGGTGGGGGCTGGTTTTCTGGTAATGGGGGGTGGTTTTGTCACTGGGGGCCGGTTTTGCAGCAGTGCCGCAATATCAGGCCCCAATAACAAAAGTGGGAGCGGTGCTTTTTACTAGCACGCCCCCCCTTCCCAGGGTTGGTCAAGCAGCAATCTGCACGGGCTGTTTGCTGTTCCAGTCTGACACTGCTTGGCTGGCAGTGTGTGGGGATGACACTTGGCTGGAGGTGTGCGTGGGTGGTGCTTGACTGGTGGTGTGCGTGGATATTGCTTGAATGACTGTGTGCACCGATAGCATTTGGCTGCCATTGTACATGGATGGGGCTTGACTGGCGGTGTGCATGGAGGTGACACTTGGCTGGCAGAGTGAATGGATGATGGTGTGCATGTACTGACTCTTGGCTGGTGGTGAGGCTTGCATGGATCCCTCGGCGTTTTCTTACCCAGAAACTCCCGCAAACCTCAAATTTACTTACAAAGTTACATTTTCCTCACATTTCTGTGTGGGTAAGTTGTAGGATCACCCCACAGGCACAAATTTCCTACTACCCAGCATTCCCTTCGTTCTCCTGAGAAAAAGTATACCTCACTTGTGTAAAAACGTATACAAATCTGCCCTTTTGGAACCATTTTGGGCCCCCCTCAATTTCTACACGTTTTTGGCCTTTCAATGTTATAGGCACCTGGCCCATCCACACAAGTAAGGCTATCATTTTCATCAGGAGTCTGAAGGGAACGATGAGTGGTAGGAAATGTGTGCTGTTAAGTGATCCCACAACTTTACTACAAAGAAATTTGAGAAAAATGTGATTGTTTCAGCTAAATTTGAAGTTTTCATGGGATTCTGGGTAGGAAAACGTTGGGGGTCCACACAAACCATACCTCCCTGATCCCCCCAGGTGTCTAGCTTTCAGAAACATGTGGGTTTGGTAGGTTTCCCTAAATGGCCGCCGAGCCAAGGCCAAAAATCCAGGTGCCCCCCTTGCAAAACCAGGTAATTTTGTGATAGGTAATTTTGATATCCCCACAATACTTTGTGGGCCCTTGCCTGTCGTGGGTACTTTGCCCACCCACAAGAGTGAGGTACAAAGCCTGGGGGAACAATGGGTGGTAGGAAATTTGTGTCAGACCAGTGATACGAAATCTTTCCCACACATAGATTAGAGAAAAATGTGATTTTTTTCAGCTAAGTTTGAAGTTTGCAGGGAATTCTGGGTAGGAAATCGTTGGGAGATCCATGCAAACCATACCTCCCGAACTCTCCCAGGTGTCTAGATTTCAGAAAAGTGTGGGTCGATTTTTGGTAGGTATTTGTGATATCTCCATAATACGTGTTGGGCCCTTGCCTGTCGCAGGTACTTGGCTCACCCACACAAGTGAGGCACCATTTTTATCAAGGGACCCGGGGGAACGCTGGGTGGAAGGAAATATGTGTCAGCCCAGTGATCCAACAACTTTCCCACAGAGAAATGTGAGAAAAATTTGATTTTTGTCAGCCAAATTTGAGGTTTGCTGTGGATATTGAGTAGGGACATTTTGGGGGATCCATGCAAGCCATACCTCCCTGGATTACCCTACGTGTCTACTTTACAGAAGTTTACGAGTTTGGTAGGTTTCCCTAGATGCCCGCCAAGCCCAGGGCCAAACACCCAGGTGGCCCCCCTTGCAAAACCAGGTAGTTTTGTGCTAGGTCATTTTGATGTCTCCACAATACATTCCCTGCTGCTGGCGCTTAGCTCACCCACGCAATTGAGGTTCCATTTGTATCAGGGAATTTTGTGGATCCACCCAGATTCAAGAAGTTTCCATCACAGAAATGTAAGGAAAATGTGTTTTTTTTTCTACAAAGTTTGAGGTTTGCAAGGGATTCTGGGTAACAGATTCTGGTAAGAGAGCCACACAAATCATCCCATCCTGGATTTCCCTGGGTGTCTAGTTTAAAAAAATGTTAGGTTGGCTAGGTTTCCCTAGTTGTCGGAAGAGCTAAGGTTCAAAGTACACAGCTAGGAACTTTGGAAAGAAAGGGTCTGTTTTCACTGTAAAAATGTGGTGTGTCCATGTTGCATTTTGGCCCATTTCATGTCACGGGCAATAGGCCTAGCCACACAAGTGAGGTACCATTTTTATCAGGAGACTTTGGGAAATGCGGGGGGAATTATGTGTATCCACACAGATTTCAGATCTTTCCATCACAGAAATGTGAGGAAAATGTGTTGGATACAAAGTTTGAGGGTTGCAAGGGATTCTGGGTAACAGAACCTGGAGTGAGCCACACAAGTCACCCCATACTTGATTACTCTGGGTGTCTATTTTTCAAAAAATTATTGGTTTATAAGGTTTCCATTGGTACCGGTTGACCTAGGGTTCAAATTCCACAGCTGGGCACTTTGCATAAAAAGGGTCTGTTTATCACTGTAAAAATGTGATGTGTCCATGTGGGTTTTGGGCCATTTGCTGTCGCGGGCACTAGGTCAACCCACACAAGTGAGGTACCATTTTTATTGGGAGACATAGGGGAATACAAAATTGTAGAAAAAGTCTTATTACCTATTGACTTTCTATGCATTTCTGTCTTCCAAATGTGAAACAGTGTATAAAAAATAACTCACTTTGAAAAATGTCCTGTATTTCACATGCAAGCATAGGTACACACAATTTTGAAGATGTGCACACAACTACTGCTTCTAAACTCTAGGTTGTGTTCCCATTTCGGAAATACATAGGGGTCCTCGATACCTATTTTTCACTCTTTATATTTTACCACATGAATTGCTATATACACTGTGCGCAATGAAAAACCACTGCAAGATGCAGCTCAGTTATTGACTCTGGATTCCTCGGGTTCTTGGTAAACCTACAAGTCCTATATATCCCCACAAACAGAAGGGTCCAGTGGATGTAACAGTATATTGCTTTAAAAGATCTGTAATATTTAGAAGAAGTTACAGGTGAAAATGTTGGCACAAATCGCTGTTTTTTTTAAAAACATTTTCAATATCTTACTTTCAACTGTTCGTTTCTATAAAACATCCTTGAAGGATCTACACAAATGACTATTTGCTGAATTTAGAATTGTGTCTACTGTTCAGAAATGTATAGCTTTCCGGGATCCATTATTGCTTTCACACGCATTTCTACCAGTAACTGGTAGGAGGTTGAAAGCACAAAAAGTAGCAAAAATAGGCTATGTCCCAGAAAAAATGCCAAAACTGTGTAGAAAATATTGGTTTCCTGACAAAAGTCTGCCTGTCCCTGAAAGTTACGAAAAATGTTGATTTCAGCACCACAAACTCTTTGTGGATACCATTTGAGGGCGAAAAAACAGACGCTTTCTTCTGCAGCACTTTTTCCCCATTTTAAAAAAACAACATTATTTTGCTGTATTTTGGCTAATTTTTGGTTCCCCTCCAGGGGAATCCACAAACTCTGGATACCTTTAAAATTCCCAAGATGTTGGGGGAAAAGGACGCAAATTTGGCATGGATACCTGATGTGGACAAAAAGTTACAAGGGCCTTATCACAAACTACCTAAAATAGCCAAAAAAAGGCTTAGCTCGGGGGGAGAGGCCTAGCAGAGAAAGGGCTAAATCATTATTTGTTTACATTTTCCTGTTGACTGATTTATTTATGTATTGTGTTTTATAAAGCGCAAACAGGACCATCAAGCTGTCAGAGCGCTGGACAAAGAGCAAGCGACTCAGGGTTGCTGAATTATAAAAGCAACTGTTACTTAACATTCATTGTACATGGCATTCGAGGAGCTCGGTATACAAACAATATGATACAATATACAATAAGGTGGATGACAGTTTCATGATAATTTTATTATGACAAACATCTTTCAAATAGTATGTCTTTAACTTCCGTCTTAAAAAGCCTGGGTGAAGAATTAGCTCTTGTTGAGGGTGGCAGGGAGTTCCATATTTTTAGAGCATATCCAGACTGATGAACCATTCCCTAATAACCCAGGAATCCATAGATAGGAAGAGTATTTCTTTTTAATATGGTTGGTGGAATGCCCCACCTTGTTCATTTTCTTCACAGTAGAGTTTGATTTGCTCTATTGAAGACCGCACTGAAATCAAGATAACATAAGTATGATGGTGTTCCATTAAAAGTTGCTTTTTGTGATATCAAATTAATGGCTAGAACATTTTCAAGTGTCTCGCATACCTTTCTGAAACCAGGTTGATGTGACGGTAGTATTTGTTTCTGTTGAAGGCAGTCCTCAAGTCCAGTATTGGATATGCGAGCACTGTTTTGCCATCATTGCCCAGGCGAGCTAATATTCTGTAATTTTGTGGTCCTCTAAATTCTCCTTTGTATAAATTGGATGTAATATTGACCCCCGCCATGTCTCCGGGATAGTATCAGCTGCCAGTATTATAGTGTGATTAGCGCTTGATCCAAAAACCCAAGGTTATTTTTTATTACGGAAATCAGTATGCTATTTGGCCCCAGTGTGCTAGATGCTCTGGTTTGATCCAAAGCACATTTTATCATTTTGTTCATGATTACAAATTTGTTTGGTGCATATTCATTCAAAAACCTTTGTGTACTTCCTCATCATAATATACATCAGACAGGTATTATGTCCAGGTATCATAATTAATGATGTTTTGATCCAGTTCAGATTGTTCTAAAGATCTAAATAGTCCCCAGAATTCATTGGAGTCATAAATAAATAACTATTTATTTATGCTATAACATCTTTTTTATTTCAAAAGTTTTTCTTTCCAACATTTGTATTTGCATTCATCTCTGAGCGATTTTAATTCTAATTGCTTTGATTCTGTTCCTCTTTCTCATTCAGATGCCTTTTTAGGTGGTTGTATCAGTTTCTCATTGATCTCATTTTTTTGATTGTCAATAAGATTTAGACCTAGTTCATTCACTGGTATGATTAATGCTATGTTTCTTTTCTGTTCCCAAAGAGAAATCTAAAAACTATGATAGATAATCTGCACAGTGTTTTATACATGGCCTGACACAAACTTACTCTTAGTAGCAGTGTCAAGTGTTAAGTCGCCAAACTGATATTTCCATGTTTCAAACATAGTGTTGGAGTACTGTGACCCTTTCAATTTTCTCATGGTTGAGTTTTCTTCTGGTTCTGCTAATATTTTCAGGGTTTTAGATGCTGTGTACCCCATGTGATTTCTGTCAGTTGAGGATGGTGGTCACTGTTCTTCCTAGCACTGATTTTGTAGGAAGCAGCTGGTAACAATATTGTTGGGGTTATAAATGTGTAATACAGTAACTTTCTTTTTTGCCTACAAAGTGATCCAGTATGCATGATAGTATTTGGTGGTGGAGATTGGGGAGAGTGGTGCTGTATAGCATAGACCAAAACTGCACGTTACTTTTTGTATTGGACAATATTTCAGTTCTGGTTTTGGGTATTTCCCAGATATGATGCAAAGCTTTTTGCTAGTCTGGAGTGAGCCATGTTGGATCCAAGCCATTGTTCAGATCATCTGTGGGTATCAAGTCAACGTTCACTCTTGCCTTTAGTTGTGTATAAAAACGATCTATCAAAATGGTTTGTACTATTTTTTTAAAGCAAATCTGGTGAAATATATATATATATATATATATATATATATTCAAAAGCAAAGAAAAGCCGCACTCTTTCTGGATCTTCGTTTAGTAACTTTTAATGACCATCTCTGTTACCAACGCGTTTCGAACTCCACTGGTTCCTGATCACGGTATTGACAAGAGTCCATCATTTGTTTTTACATTTATACCCACTGATCCGTCCTGCTCGCAATGAAGCATTCTGGGAGTTGTGGTTTCAAGACACAACAATACATTTGTTTCATGCTTGTTTCCAAAAAACCATATTTACATTTTTTTTACATTTTCAGGTCTGTTGTTATTAATTGCCACGGAGGTCCGTGGTACATGACTGATCGTTTCAGTTATTAGTGCATATAATCAATTACACATATAAGCGGCAAAGTGCCGAGGATGATAATTAGTGTCAAACAGTCATGTGTCAAACATACTGCTAAGTGCCTGTTTGTTTGACAGGTTGATCTATATTTAGGGCTGAGTGCCCTTGTTTTTCAACTTTATCATCCTGTAAAATTAAGAAAGATGGGAACAGCTATGAACATAAAGAGAAAATTATTTAGAACGAATTTTCATTATACATTTTGAATTGTCTGCCATGTAGCTCTATTTGCATGCTGAATTTTCAAATAATACAATTTCTAAGAACCGATATTAAAGGTGTGATTTAGACTCTGATTGACGTTTATAAATGTACATAAAGTTCCTCATCCCCATTGAGTCCATGCGGGGTTCGAGTTCTGAAGCGGATTATTAATTTAGACTCAAGGCGTCTCAGTCTTTCAGTTCTGTTTCCCCCTCTCTCATTGTCAGAGATCATCGCGCTCCCCCCGCAAGGACACTTTGCTCATTCATATATATATATATATATATATATATATATATATATATATATATATATATATATTCACTGAAAAAACCATAGGTTTCACACACGTTATAGTTAGGAATTAGCATTTAAAAAACCTTGCAAATTCACTGAAAAAACCATAGGTTTCACACATGTTATAGTTAGCGGAAATTTTACTGATAAAAAACCAATGAAATTCCCCCGTTATAGTTAGTGCAGGCAACTATAACTCACGCGACCGCAATCCTCTGCTGATGCTAATACTGTATTTAGACACTTATTTGCCCATGTCTTCTTCCATACATTTTTAGCTATACATATATTACAAATATTTTTTTTTCATAAAGACACATATGTCATCAGCAGAAGATTGCGGTCGCGTGAGTTATAGTTGCCTGCACTAACTATAACGGGGGAATTTCATTGGTTTTTTATCAGTAAAATTTCCGCTAACTATAACATGTGTGAAACCTATGGTTTTTTCAGTGAATTTGCAAGGTTTTTTAAATGCTAATTCCTAACTATAACGTGTGTGAAACCTATGGTTTTTTCAGTGAATTTGTACGGTTTTTTAAATGCTAAGTTACTTTACGCCATTCGTGGCGTGCGCGCCCACTTAACGCAGTTCGTTCCGTGCGCGCACGGTGCGCTTCGCGCACCGTGCGCGCACAGTGAGCACGCGGTGCGCTTCGCGCACCGCGTGCCCACTTTACGCAGTTAGTGCCGTGCACGCACGGTGGGCAAGCGGTGCGATGACAAAGCAAGAAAGCACGTCAACAAATCTGTTTCTGCTTTCCTCCGTGACTATTGTATGGGTGTCATTTACCACAACAACTTGCGTTATGACATGCAAGACATTTATAGAGGAGATGGTGTGCACTTCAATGATGAAGGGAACAGAGTCTTCCTCTTGAACCTTAGACTCTGCATCGGTACTTACTTGTAGGTACCACTAAAAAATCATTTCATAAACACAACGGCTCTTTTTAGAGCCCCCTAATATCTAAACACTTAAATCTGATTTTCATTTTTTTTTTTTTTTTTTTTCTACCGTACGCTTACCGTAAGCTTACCGTACGCGTACCCCGTGATTTTTTTTAAAATCAATAAATGTTTTCTTTGTACTTTACAGTCCTTCTTTGACCCCCTCACAAATGTAAGGGGGTCTGTAACTCTCCTCATTGCCCCCTTTCCTTGTTTTCACTCTTTTTTTTCAGAGTGAAATACACAAAATGGCGGCCGCCGCTTCCTGGTTTCGGCCGATTCGAATGTTTACTAAGATCTAAGAGCCAATCCGAATCGCGCTCGCGCACGCCACCGTACGCTTACCGTAAGCGTACGGTAAGCGTACCGTAAGCGGGCTCAGATATATATATTGATTTAAAGGCTATTTTCTCAGAATCTACTGAACAGATTTACACCAAACCTACAAAAGGCACTTCCTTGACCTAGGGACTACCTCTCTGCCAAATTTTGAGTAATTCTGTTCAGCCGTTCGGGCTGTAGCTCGTTCTAAAGGTCCTATGGAAAAATGCATGGGAAAAACGCGTTTTGGGACCCCCCTTTTATCTCAGCCCCCGCTTGACGGATCCCCCCGAGACTTTCAGGGTAGGAGCGGAGCGTAGCGCCCCACCTATTTTGAGAAATTCGCGAGGATTCGTCGACCGGCGCCAAAGTTATTCAAAATAGAATGTTGAGGTTTTCCTATGGAAACGTGGTCCTAACTATAACTACCTACTGGCGACCGCCAGTAGGTAATATATATATATATATATTATACAGTATTAGAATTGGTAAATACGCGTTACTAGTGAACTTGACTTCGGCCACTAGCAGATGGTGTGAGTCAATTGTAATTATTTTATTATTTTATTCCATATTTGCATAATTAAGGGCTCAAGACCTCTGGAGAGTCTGCATTTGTCAAATAGTTGTATTGCTGGTTTTATCCAAGATGTGCAGTTAGGGAGACTTATCATTTCCTTAGACCAACTTTCTTGCAGATATATAATGTGGGAAGATCTCAGTAACTTTATGGTTTCCTTAATTGTTTTAAATGTGTGTGCCCTTGCTATATTCCATAAAATGATTGTACGGATTTGACTGTTTGTTATATGATTTTCAAGTTTATTATCGAGGCAATCTCTCTTCTTTAATTGCTATGTCATTTCTTTAGATGGGATGAGCATTCCAGGAATGTTCTAATGATAATGATAATTCCTGTATGTCTAGCTAATCTGATAATTGTGTACATAATCTTTCTCTTTATGGGAGCAGGGACAGAAAAATGTTGTATGTATCTCTAACTTGAGTGACAGTATCTTGTGTGTTAAGTAGTATGAATTTTGGTTCCCGAAAATGACTTCACTTAAACTTACTTTCTGATTTCATCTACATGTTTACTGTATTAGGTCAGTCCTTGTTTGGAAAAGATACCTCTATAAACCCATATGGGAGTAGTGACCTCCTGTGAACAGCAGGTGATTTTTATCAGTTCGTTAGATGTACTCCAGACTGTTTTGGGTTTAGAAATAAATTAAAGTCAATATCTGAGCTTTTTTTATCTGAATAATTTTGGGAAGCTAGTACCGGGAAAGGATAATTATACAATTTTCCAATGTCGGATTTATTAACGTTCTCCCTTTTGTCCTGTGTTTTTCTGTTTGGTGGAGTGTGATTCCTTCTTGATGTCTTTATCCAGTCTGTGTGTCCCATTTGATTTGTTTAGTTCTGCATTATATTGACTTTTAGTTTTGTCTTCCTCTCGTCTGATAGTTAAAATAGGAATTTTTAGCAGTCTTTTTGGTATTATGTGTCACTACATCACGTTGAATTCCTTGGTTGGTGACTATCTTAGTGGATTTGGAATTAACAGTGCAGGGGTTGGACATAGGACCTGACTGTTACTTTTTATAATCTCAGTGTGAATTTCATAGACTTGTTATATTTTACTTGGGGCCACCAATCTGGCAATGTATGATTTTTCTGCAGGTCCATCTCTCAAACTTCCTGGCCCAGTTGTTAACTCTGTTTCTTTTCTCAACCTTGCCTTTAATTGAGAGACAGTTCTTCCATTGTTTGTTGGAAGATAAAAAGTGTATTGTAGATTATCTGATTGTACTTCATTCGTTTTTAAATATCTTTTCTTTTCTAGAATTCACCTTGGCAGACTAATAACCTCCTGTAGTGAGAATGGTTGATGATCTACATTTGTTGGCCTCATTCTTGTAGCTGTATTCCATACCTTCCTCCAATTGTGAAGTCATAATTGTTGCTTTACTCTCTGTTGCAAGAGTGAATTATATTAGAGTTACATTATCACGTGCATCCGAGGATGTAAAATGCAGTATGATCTGATGGATCCGAAAACTATCTGAATTATTGGGGTCTGATTGGAGTTCTTGTTTTATTACGGTATGCCTTTGATAGTGATGGTTCTTTTAATTGTTAGATGTGGTACCTTTTCCAAAACTATTCACCTTGATAAATGATCCATTCTGTCCTGTTGGACCTTTTGCAAAGAACCTGTCATTCTGCGCAGAATGCTTGGAAGTGTCCCTAATTAATCTAGGATTTCTCAACAAAAATAATGCTTGTCTTGTCCCAATTGATTATTTTTATTGATGCTGGTGGACTATACTGTTATTCCACAATTCCCTGAAACTGGACAGAAATTTTGAATAGTATATACATTTGTGCTGTCTAGTTTGTCTACAGCGTTATCGCTAGTATGGTTTGACAGTTCCAGATTCTCGGCTTCGAAGAGATCATAGGGGCTGGTTTCTAGTCTGGTAACATTCGAAAAATTGATTATTGTGAGTTTCCTCTGTTTTTTGATGGGTCTTTTATTTATAATGTCTGATAAAGTGACAACATTTGGAAGGTTGCAAAGAAGTGTTTGAGAATAAAACCGAAGCTATTCTGCTTTTATTGTGTTTGCGATCTTGATTTTTAACTATTATGGGCCATATGTACTAGTACTGGCGAAAACTACAGCTAACGCTAGTTAGCGGCAGTTTTCTTACCGCTGTGTACCATGAAAACTATTGCCTTGTTAGTGACGTATGTAGAAGACATCGCTACATGGCGATAGCTTCAGGGATCAGCGGTGAAAACTGCTGCTAACATTGGCATGATGGCGATAGGAATTCCGGCGTTAGGGCGAAAACCAACGAGAAGCCCATTAGTGGCAAAAAAACGCACGTTAGTCAACCCAACATGAGTTTTTTTTGCCTCTATTGGAAAAAATAGCCTATCAGTCGACCTCCAATAGAAAATAGGCAAAAAAACAATGAAATGCAGAATGGAGCAGGCAAGGCCAAGTGCAGCAAACATCAACAACCCCCTCAAGCCACCCAACATCTAGGATGACCAGGATGAAACTACGAAAAACAGGATTAGGGAGTGAAGAGGTAATGCCCCATGGGGGCACTGGAGGTGGATAAGTCCTCCTCAACAAGTTATACAAAACAAAAGGATCCACCTCGAAGAGGTTCAAAGGAATGTGTTCCCAGGCTTGGTAGGGCACACAAAGTGTTTGCTTAAATACACCTCACACACCAGGATCATCTTTAGTCCTAATGAAGAAGCCTTGACGCTTCGAAACATGTTGACTTGACCAGGAGTATCCGCACATTACACGCAGGACATCTCCGAACCACCATTTTAACAGTACCATCCTAAATGACCTATTAAATTCCTTAAGTCCATAAGGCCAGGTACTTTTTAATTCACTCATCTCATCCACCCCTGACCCTTCCTCTCACTACCTATACACCACACATAGTACTGCAATAACAGTGCTCCAGCGTAGTCGGTACTTGTAGCATGCTCCGTTCCACAGCGGAGCGGGAAGACCCCTATGATGAAGCATGACAGCAAGGGCCCTTTTGGTGTGTGAGGTGTATTTAAGCAAACACTGTGTGTGCCCTATAAAGACTGGGAACACATTCCTTTGAACCTCTTCGAGGTGGATCCTTTTGTTTTGTATGACCAGGATGAAACCCTGGATGCCTCACTGGACCTGCGTCTGGAGCCTGGATGCCTCACTGGACCTGCGTCTGGAGCCTGGAAGCCTCGCTGGACCTGCGTCTTGATCCTGGATGCATCGCTGGACCTGTGTCTGGAGCCTGGATGCCTCACTGGACCTGCTTCTGGAGCCTGGATGCCTCGCTGGACCAGCGTCTGGAGGCTGGAATGGGATGCGGAGGAGCTGTGGAGATAATGAGCAATGGCAGTAAACACTGAGGCACAGCGATTGCCCGTATCTGGTAGTGAAGTCTGGCAGGTCGCATGGAGACACGTTGCTGACCTGTGTGAGAAGACCTCCCTGAGCCCCTTGGAGCTGTGAATGGTAGAGGCACTGCTGCGCACCAACGTAGGGAGGTCTGCATCGCATACTACAATCCACCACTACACCAGGGTACAAGGAGGGGATTACCAACTGTGGGCGGCGCCTCGCTGTATCACAGGCCGGATGATGTTGCACTAGCCGGATGCTGTGGAGGGCGAGGCCCCTGAGCTGCGCCGGACTTGTGTGGCAGGAGCACTGCAACTTCACACCTAAGGGGGCTCTGTTGCATCAACTGCATCAGGAGGATGCCCAGCAGACTTGTCGGTGACTGCTGTACCCAGGCTTGTGAAATCCCACCAGGCTGAGGCTCCTGCTGGCGGATTCACAGATTTTTAGATAGTACAGCAGATAGCACCACGGTGTCAATGTCCAGGTAAGGAGAAGGTGGGATGTGTAGTGGAGGAGGCCTCGGGGTCGAGTTGCACAGGCCTAGCACCTGTAGAGGACACACCCCCAGTGGCGGCTCATCCGCTATGGCGGAAGAGCGTCCCTCCACTGCTTTCAAGCAATGCAGGAAGAGGAAAAATCATCATATCATGATAACTTCAGGATGTAATCATGCTATGTATCCTTTGTGGGCAGGAGGGTGGGTAGGGCTACTCCACTCATGGAGCAGGGCAGGGGCGGAGTGGCATACCCACTCAAGTGCGCAATGACTGTTTGGTCGGCCCACTAAGGCCACCCAAAGCAGTTATGGGCACTGTCCTGTTCACAATGCAGGCTGCATTACAGCCTGCATGAAGAACATGCCCACCCCTCATACCCCTGGCTGAATGCCTTGTCCCGGCGCCAATGACCAATCCCAACGCTGCATTGCACCCTTGTGATTGGCTTAAGGGAGTGAGCAAGGCTGGTATTTCCTGGAAGCAGACCTAGGAGAGCAGGAGCAACGAAAACATGGGACCTGGCCTTGAGGTAAGATTTCTCTCATTTAAATATTTATAACACCCTCTCACACACACCCGCGCGTCCACACCCCATTCAGTGTCCTTTCCGGCATTTCCCACCTCCCAGCTGTCCAGTCCCCCCACTGCACTTCTCAATGGCGGCCGCTATGCAGCCATGTGCAGCGGGCATACCACTGGTGTGCCAAAGTATATATGAAGTTCCGATGCCTACCATTACATCTCATTCCATTACAATGCATACTAATAGAAGGCATATTGCAACAGTAGGGAAGGTGTTGGGTAGCGGAGATGTAAATATTACTATTCCCACTGCAGTGAGTGCAACCCTAAAACTAACCCTTGCACCACAAACCAAACCCTAAAATTCATCTTTGAGCCCCCAAAACACACCCTAAAAATCATATTTAACCCAAATGCAAACCCCAATTTTCATTTTTTACCCAAATGCTCCCCCGCATTTTCATGATTGACCCCAAAACACAACCCAAATTTCAAATGCCACCCCATGAGACACCCCAAATTTCATCTCCGAGAACCAAAACCCATTCCCACCGTAAAACTTAAAAATACCCCATTTTTTATCTCGCAATGCGCTGTAATGGAATGCGATGTAAAGGCACCTGCGTTGTTGGAGGTGAGTTGTAAAGGCATTATGATGTAATGTCTGCATTGTATTGAATGTCTCCCGTGCCAAAGACAAGCCGTAGGCAAGTCCGTCTGCGTCCATCTGCCCCTGGACCACGCTCAGCACCAAAGACCCTTCCTCTCGGACACTCCACCACTACGGCGCCAGCACCCTCCTCACCTTCAATCCTGGACGCCACATCCCCTGCAAGGACCAACATCTGCTCTGGACCAGACATCGCCATTGCCATCACTGACGGCTTCTAAATCACCCGCAAGGACCACTCTGACCGTCCAGAGTAGGTATTGCCATTACCTACAGAAGCATAC
Source organism: Triturus cristatus (assembly GCF_964204655.1). NCBI lineage: Eukaryota > Metazoa > Chordata > Amphibia > Caudata > Salamandridae > Triturus > Triturus cristatus. The sequence continues at coordinate 226,565,253 of NC_140584.1, forward strand.
TCCGACTGACCACACACTCTAGTGACCCAACGGTGACCATGGAACACCTCAACTTCCAGATTCGGACCAACCCCAAACCCTTCCTCTGCGGCAATGGGTGTCCATGGCCTGGGGTCCTGAAGACTTCAGGACCCCAGGCCATGGACACCCATTCTCTGATACCATTGTAGACCTCATTGCACACCAGGCTCCCCCATCCACTGACAACATCCTACTCGATGAACTCAAGTTCCACTTGGACAACCCCAGTGACCAGAAAACCAGCCCCTCTTGGGGAAGCTTCCCAACATCAGACTCAAGCAGCTAGTCACCGCAGCAAGCCACAGAGCAGGACACACGGTCGAGCACGTCGCCTCTGCAAGCGGCAACTTCAACTACAGCCACACCTCTCCTGGACCGACCATCGTATACATCACATCTTCACCATGCCCACTGTACACCATCCCCATCATCGCCCCCCCTTGCAGCTGGATCAAGGCCACCGAAGAATCTCTCGTCAACTCCCTCAGCACCACCACTCCGCCAACACTAACAGACGATGTCACCATAGCACGCAAACGCCACCGATGAATCTCCAACTGCGCCGACACCCTGGCACCCATCAAGAATGGACCAGGCAAAACTTGCACCACGTTGCGCTGTATTCGCAAAGTGACGCATGTTGGCATATGCATGACCTTGTGAAGCCCTGTGTCATATCATACCTGCATCAGGTATGATGTACCCTGGGTGTACGTTCCCACGCGACAAGGCCTCATAGGAGTGTCACAGTGAGATCCCTCAGATTTCACTGTGACAATTGTAGGATGGCACAGCTTGTAACACGACTGCAGCAATGCGTGACTTTAGTGCTTACAGATACATCAGGATTCCAGACGTATCTGTCATTACTTGCAGTATGGAGCACTGTCCAGTGAATACTACGCATCCATGGTGTCGCAAGAAGGGCTTAGTGAAAAGTGTTGGAACACTGTCTTGTCGCAGCGCTGCAACACTTTTCATGACTGAGGACCAGGAATGCGCACTATCTTATTGATGGTGCGCATTCTGCCCTCTAGTTTTGTCAAAGGGCAGCACTGCAACATTGCTTGCAGCACTGTCCAGCACCAAAACCTGCTGGAAAGAGGATCGAAGTGTTAGCTCCATTTTTAAGACCAGTTATTTTCTGGTGTTAAAAAACTGCCTCTAGCTGCAGTTAGAGACAGTTTTTTGGGTCCTTCAAAGTTAAGGAATCCCCTTGTAAATATCGCAAAGTGGGGTTAGTGGCCGTTTTTACATGGAAACGCCTCCCTTGCATGTCATTAGCGCTAACAGAAGTGGCGATCTTTAGAATGGATGTTTTCGCTGTAAAACTGCCGCTAACAGAGGTTAGCGACAGCTTGTACATATGGCGATAATAATATTGCCGCAAAACCGTCGGTAAAGAGCCGTTAAGGTGGCGTTAGCCCCTTGTACATATGCTCCTATGTGTTTCTATTACATAATTCCCCAAATGGGAAAGGCAACAGTTATCAGTGCTGTTAATACTTGTGCGGACTGATGCTAAATCCGCATTCTGCCATAAGTTCACATAGGCCAGTATCACAGATAGGTTTGGACCAGGTGTCCATCCAGCCTAAGGACTGAGGCCTTTTAGTTATTTGACCCAATTGTTTTTTAATCTCAACATTCAGCATTTTAACTCCTTCTATTCATATCGACTCAATTAAGTTATTATCACAGGCATCATAAATCAATGACTTATGGATTTGGGGTTGTACAAGAAGCAGGTACTTATCTTGGTGATCATCGCTTCTGTGCTGTTCTAATTGCCCTCCCTCTCCCCCACCCCGCCCCCAGGAGATCTGGATGTTCCTCAGAGTTCATCTAAGTGTGTTTGTGTTGCTGTGTTATCATGCAGCCACTACGGTGATTTCATTTCTGTCCGCATCCGTAACTCGTGCTTTAATCTTAAAACATCATATTATCTGCCTAATTTTCTACTTGGGTTTTAATTCATCGTTCTACAGCGACATCTTTATCTCGGAGATAGTGGCTTTCAATGTGGTGCTTTATTCTTATAATTTGATTTGAAGAACACTTTGAATAATGCTTGACACATCCTGTGTTAAAGTGTCCTTGTAGAGCTTATCTAGTGAGCTATGTACCTTGGTCGGTTGTTTCTGCAGAAAATCAATACTAACAATTAATGCCTGTAACTTTAATGTCCGATTACCGGTGTTCTGAACGCCGTCTTCAGGTGTATACGATAAATTGACAATAGAAGTTTATCTTAACAAAGGTCTTAACAAAGTTAAGATACAGCAAAGCAGAGCATATAAATAATGAAGAGAAAAACAAGACAGCCACACCATCACATGCAAAATACAATTCTCAGAGTTAGCTGGTATTGTAACATTGTGACACAATATTTTCATGTTTCATTAAGTTCATTCTTTGCTAATTTTAATGTTATTTATTCATCTCTCTCTTTCAACTTGTAGTTTGGTTTGAGGCTGGGACACAATCTGCCAAGCAATTAAATTATCGTGTGAAGCGGCTAGAGGCCTCCAGATATGAATGCAACTAAACTTCCACCTCAGTGTTTGCCTGTCAGAGGTAAGCACAATACCGGCCATTCATGTGCCAGTGTTACACCCTTAATCCAGAAGTAAACTGTCATAGAATGTGCCGCCTCATCTCCTCTGAGGGTGTATCCCTTTAATTAGTCGCTGATAATTCTCCATATTATGTGTTCACTGAGTTAACCTGTAGGATCTTTTACTCTATCTAAGAACCAAGGATTCTTGGATAGGGATGGGCTCTCTGTGCCTGTTCCTGGCTGCTTGATAGTCCCATTCAGAGAGCAGCAAGAGACAACAACAACAGCTCACAAACCATTCTACTTCGGCTCTCCACACCTTGCTGTAAACTCCAACTGCTACTTCAGCTTCCCAATCAAGCGTGTTGGTTATTGATCATCAATCGGCGACACTAGCTGAAACGGGGATCGCAGGATAAATAGCAGAGCAGAGCTAGAGAACCACAGCAGGTAGCAATGTAAATGTGCAGGTCAAGCAGAAAGAGTACAACAGCTACCGAGAACTCCCACTGCTTGGAAGCTCCCATTTGGGCCTCCTCAGCCAAGGAGCACCCTCCAGGGCTGGCCTCAGACTCCAGACACAGGTTGCAAGGAAGAGAAAGGGCCATATGTATCACACATTTTATTGGCAGCAAACAGCCCGATTCACAGAATCAGACAATATGATTGAATTCGAATTTGCGATTCTGTAGCATGTTACCGGATTGTAATTTGGAAATTGCGAATACATACCAATTCTGTATTAGGAAGGAGTGTGTTTAGGGCATCCCTTCATAATACCGAATTGCAACAATATGTCAGAATCTTTTGCGAGCGTAATGCGGTCGCAAAACATTCCCATTTTACCACCTACTTCAAGTAGGTGGTAACCCATTCGCAAATGGGAAGGGGCCTCCTGGGGACTCCTTCCTCTTTGGGAAGCAAAAACATTTTTACCCAGTGCTCTTGGAAGGGCTACTAAACTGCCACACCGCAGCTCCTTTAAACAGCAACTTGAAAACAAGCATCCACCGAGGCACCCACATGACTGAAGTGCATGTCACCCAGGGAGGTATAGCAAACAATCAAAATGCATTTGCTGCCCTAAGTGGGAAGGGTATGCCCAGATGTGAGTTCTATGCTCTCTATGCGCCCAGATTCAAGCTAGACTGGCTAATGAGGTATGATGCTCAGAAACCGATACCAAGATGCTTGTTTGTGGTCCAAGGAGGGCCTGGCAGTTCGGGCTGGACTGTTCCCCCAGGGAGCAGGGTCGAGACTGATTCACATATGGCTGGTTCTGAACTGGAATGGCGTTGTGTGCAAAACACCAATGGATTTAACCCATATCTGTGACTGGGGTGAATGTTTCATTTGTTCAGCAATATGTCGATCATCTGTTCTTTTTGCATTTGTCGCCCTAAGTGGAAGGGTATTCACAGACATGGGTCCCGCGCTTGCTACGCCACCAGATCCAAGCTAGCCTGGCTGATGACGAAACCAATCCCAAGATGCTTGTTTCTGGTCCAGGGAGGACCTGGCCTGGCATTTTGGGCTGGACTGTTCAGTGTCAAAACTGATTTGCATAGGGCGTGTGTAAACTTTAATGGCATGGCATGCAAATAAAATGATGGATTTAACCCAGATCTGTGATTGGGGGTGAATTTTTGATTTGTTCGGCATTCCGTCCATCATCTGTTCTTTTTGCATTTGTCACCCTAAGTGGGAAGGGTATGCCCAGACGTTGGTCCCATGCTCACTACGCCACAGGATTCAAGCTAGCCTGGTTGATGAGAGGTAGTTCCCGAAACAGGACCCAGGATGCTTGCTTCTAGTCAAGGGAGTCCCTCGTCTGGTAGTTAGGGCTGGACTGTTCCCATGACCTGCCATGCAAAAAAAAAACGATTGATTGAACCCAGATCTGTGACTGGGTGTGAATGCTTGATTTGTTGATCATTCCATCCATCATCTGTTCTTTTTGCATTTGTCACCCTAAGTGGGAAGGGTATACCCAGAAGTGGGTTACGTGCTTGCTACTCAACCAGATTCAAGCTAGCCTGGCTGATAAGGGGTGATATCCCGAAACCGGTCCCAGGATTGTTTCTGGTCCAGGTAGGACCTGGTCTGGCAGTTCAGGCTGGACTGTTCCCATGGGGAGCAGGGTCTAGACTGATTTGCATATGGCTGGGTCTAAACTGGAATGGTGTGGCATGCAAAAAAACAATGGAATTAACTCAGATCTGTTACTAGGGTGAATGTTTGATTTGTTCAGCATTCCGTCCATCTTTTGTTCTTTTTGGGTTGGTGTGGTGTGTCAGGAGGTAAGGTATGCCTTTTAAATTGGTGTATCCAAACTGATGGAGGCTGCAGACTATGGCATATGGCTGCTTGAGGCCAGGTGTTCTCTTGACATTAGCGTATAGTCGAGAGAGGAAGCAAGAGAATAGGTTTTCATTTTCTGTTTCAATTATAACAGGTGGGGAGGTAGATATCGTGGTTGATGAAGGAGTAAACATTCTAGCAAAAGGGAACAAAAGTAGATATAGAGGGGTGGGATGGAGAGGTAAGGTAACAAATGTGTTGGTGGTGTTGTGAGAGAGCGGAATGGTAGAGTGAGATGGGGCAGTTGAGAGATGTGAGGTAGAGAGAAATGAGGTAAAGAGAGGTGTGGTAGAGAATGCTGAGGTAGAGAGAGTACAGAGAGTGAGAGTGGGACACAGGTGAGGAATAGCACGATTGAAACAGAGATGGGAGGTGGAGCAATGAGAAATGAAGTTGACAGAGATTTAAAAGAGATGGAGGAGAAATAGATACAAGATAGACCAAACAAAGCACTGATGTACATAAGGAGATGAGATATAGAGAGATATGTTGGTGTGAGAAGGTAGATGCAGAGAGATAGGTACGGTTGTGACGGTAGTTGATAGAAATGTGGTAACGAGTAGAAGTAAATGTAGGAGAGGTAGAGAAAGTTGAGGTCAATAAAGTGAAAGAAATGAAGAAAGAGAAGGAGAGAGAGATAACGAGAGAGTGTGATAGGAGTGGGTACATAAGTGTGATGAATAACACCATTTGGAACCCCTTATTTGCTTGCGGGCCACCTGTTTTTTTTATCTCTCCTTTGATTGAGCCTCACCAACAGTGTCCGACCCACTGTAACAGATTGTAAAATGCTTTTGAGTGCTTACTACCAGTGTATACCTTTTAAAATAAAGCCTTCTGATGCACAGCTGGGTAGGAGGCTCTTGAATGGCTACACTTGATCAGATGTGCACACTTATGTCCACCCTTATTTGGGATAATGAGGCAGAACTACTGTCTACTCAACCCAGCATCTACTTAAAGGCAGACTGTTGCAGATGGGACCGTTAATAAATTGACATAACCTTGACAAATTTTAACAGTGGTTCTCTAAGTTCCCAAATGTCAGAGTGCTAATATCATAGAAATGTGGTCAAATTTGCACACCTTCATATGCTTGGGTTTTAGTCATATTTCTCTGAGTCAGCCCTTATTGAGTTTCAGGCTTTGAATTAGCCTTCTGGGCTAATGTTTTTAGTCTGCTGTCCAGAAGTAGATCAAAGATTTGCCCACACAATAAACCCATTTTGAGTGAATTAAGCCTGTTCCTGGAAGAGTGAAAGGGTGGTCTCAAAATCTCCATATATTAATTACATGCATGCTGACTGACAAGCTTGGGCATTCCTTTCCCAAAGAAACAGCGTGGATGCAGCCAGACTTCTATTCCCATTCTCTGCAATTGACTCCTTTGAAGTTTTGATTGGTAAGGAACCATTTGGGAAATTTAATTTATGGCCAGGCCTGAAGCTCTTAGAAAGCTGTGACCACTGACCCATTGATGCTGTGCAGGAGGGTTGAAAAAGGGATGGAGTTATTATATATCATTTTTGAATAAGGAAGAGATTGCCACTTCTAGAATTTCAACCTCCACTTAAAACCCCGCTCAAGAGGAAGACTGTGTCACGCATGGGGTCGTGCACAGGATCCTTTATAAAGCACAAGATCCTGCAGAAGGCAAGAGCTCAATTCCCCTCATTCATAAACCCCTGTCTACAGGGAGGGACATTCTGGACTTATAGTGACTTTAACTCTGTGGACATCTGTCTCCATGATCATTGGCATTGGCCTGCTCATTTCCTTGGGGCACAGAAAAGGATGCTCCTGCTGAGGATCTTACAGTAGAGTGTCACCCTAGAACTTCAGTGGACCAATAATAATTGCAGGTGCTCAAGAACAGATTCCCCAGACTGCTGCAAGAAAACACGTGTTCGGCAAGTGGCCAGGAGGCAGTGAGCCCATGGTAGAGGAGGCAAGCACTGTGTCCTGCCTTGAGTTTCAAAAGTTGCTGCAACTGGAGACACTGGGTTAATGAAAAAACTGAGAAGGTGGGGCAGGAGGCTAGGTCTCTGAGCTCTCTTTAAATGGAGGGAGAGGAGTCTAAAAGGGTTAATGCTGAAAACTCTAAAACCTTTTGGGGCCTTTAGGTCCAGAATAAACCAGCTTGGTGGCTTGAGCACACCACCAGGAACAAAACAGAGGGGCATATTTACCGACATTTCACGCAATGCAGCACAGTGAATGAAGCTGTTGTGCTGCATTGTGTGAAAGGGAGAGAGAAAAACAGGGCCATATTTTCAAAGATGTGGTGTGTTCTGCTCTCTCCCCTAGCCCTGGTGCACCTGTGGCTGACTAGCACTAATGCAGGCAACCTTATGCCATATAACAATGGGGCCTGTATTGTGGTTAAGATAGTTTTTGTGCAGGAAGTGGTGCCTCTCTGCACACAATCTATCCTTTGAGGCAATATCCTCTTTGTATGTTTGCTGCAGAATGTAGCAGATATGCAAAGAGGATATAACAAGGAGTAATAAAGATATTTCTTCTAGTTGCACCAGCCTCAGATAGGCACATCATTTCGGCGCAAATCCATGTTTACAAGTCTTTGTTTTGTGTTGCTTTTTTTTTCCAAAGCAACACAAAACCATGTACATCAGTCTTTGGGTGGCTTTAAAATCCCCAAATAGATTTTGTGTCAGGGCTGCACCAAAATGTGACGCAACCCCACTGCAAAATCTTTGTAAACCTGGGACACTATTTCTACCATCACAATCATCTCATATGGGCTGAAGAAAACAGTCTTTTTGTCCTTGGTGTACTTTATGGGTCCTTGATGGGTCCTAAGTCCTTCTGAGCCATTCAGAACCTGACCCTGCTCAGCAGTTCATTTGGAATACCCCAGGGAGAGCCAGAGACCAGGTGGATCAGATAATAATAGACCCCATGGTGCTTTCTTTTTCTTCAGTTTATTGTCCCCCAGGGAGGGTGAGGGCTTTAGAGGTAGAACCGAAGTATGCACCTAGTGCTCTCCACCCTCCAACTCTTCAAGCACCCCAGAGAAAGCAAATTCCAGGAAGGCACCATAGAATGCCCCAGGCACAGTACCAAGATGCATCCCTGCAATCGGGGACAGAAGAGAAGACAGCTGACACCTGCACTGGCACATGAAAGCCATGCTGATTTGGTGCAGAGTTGGCTGGTCAACACATGCTTGGACACCCGCAAGGCTGTGGTGCAACAAGACCCAGAGGCCTACATGAGAGCTAGGAACTCCTAGTTAAAGAACAAACATGCCTGCAGGTGTATAACAAAAGGGAAAGGCAAGGTTTTCATGCAGTAGCTGGAAAGAGATAGCTGTAGGTTAAATCTGTGCATCATAAGTCACTGAAGCCCCCTTCCAATTTGCTAATTTGCTCATAGTTCCCCAGAAGGCAGAGGCCCAGCCAGAAGAGTGTATTTTGTGAATGGGAAACTGGCTGGTCAGTAGCAACCCATATGTTTTATTGAAATGACACACTAAGTCTCCCAGGTTAAAGGAAGAGCAACCTGGTCAGACTTCCATTCTTCCATTTGTTTCTCAAGCAAATAACTTAAAGCCAATAGTTTTAGAGTGTAGAACGTTTTGAATTGATTGTCTGAGTCTGAAATCATGCTACAAATTGTGAGTGCTATGGTAGTCAGACATTGAGATTAGCTTGTGCCTAGTATTTATGTATTATAAGCTAACAAACAATACATCAACATACACCCAGTATATAAAACCTAAACATATTCAAAATGCGAACATTAAGTACATGGCCACTTCATTGCATCATGATCAGGACTCCATAAGCAGATTAGACTAGCCAGTTTTTCAATACTTGCTTTTGAGACTAAGGGCCTGATTTAGATCTTGGCGTACAGGTTATTCCTTCACAACAGTGATGGATATCCCGTCTGCCGAAATATAAATCCCATAGCATTTAATGGGATTTATATTTCGGCGGGCGGGATATCCGTCACCATTGTGACAGAGTAACCCCTCCACCAAGATCTGTATCAGGTGCTAAAACCCCATAAAAACTCTCAGTGGAGAATTCTTTTCACCCCTTCATCTGTGTTTTCTGAGCAGAACCCCATTCTTTATGTTGTTTTCATATATGCCACTCTTTTACAGCAATTGTTCATTTAGCAAAAGAAAAATATCTGCTTTATTCCTCTGTTCTCATTAGGGAGGACGAAGACACATTTTAAGATATTTCCTACCGAAGTTTTTCAATGTTAAGAAATTCTGAAGTAAAAGAACTCCTCAGTTTGGCTACCAACATATAGATAGATTTGCAACCCAGTGCAATTGTCTTTATCCAGAGTAATGCAAAGATTCAGTTATTTGTGGAATGAAGCCCTCAGCTATTCTGTAAACAATGAAATTTATGTTGGCACATTGGAATATTGAGAGTTCCACTGAAGACAATGGAGTAGCAGCAGGTTATAAACATTGGTATAGGCCCGTTGTTATCATTTACCAGTGCCCTAATCTACAGTATCTTATTCGTCCTTTTACTTGCCTCTCCATGAATTTAGTGGATTATGAAGGGGAAAGTGAGAGGCTGAGGCTATGGACGACGGTACACAGCAAGTCTTCCCCCTTTCATCCTTCTGTACCTCACAGTGTCACTGGACCTGCAGAAGTAGAGGCAGTTGATTTCTTCTCAGTCCCTGGATCTCCTTTGGCTCTGTTGAACAAAGAAGGGGAGTTTGACAGAGCCAATGAAGACTCAAGGGCCTACTTCGGCCTCTTTTCACTGATTCTGAGGTAAGCATGTTCTCACAACTGTAAGCACAAACAATTATGAGCTATAACATGAACTAAAGCTTCATAGGAACTACATCCTCATGGGACGGAATATTGCAATAGCTTATGGCCTGCTATAGAAGGTCAGACTGGCCATTAAAGTTCCTCGCCCTTGTTTTAAGCCCTAGCCAAATACTTCAGCAGGTCTTTAATGCCCTGGCTACTCACCCGTAATCTTCATTACTCTGAGTCCTAGTCTTCCTCGCCACAGTATTTACATAATGAGCTTTAGCCTCCCACAGACACTCACAAGTCAAAAGTTAGAATAATAGCCTCCCATTCCTTTAATATGGCTGAAATCCTCTTCATCCTATAAAAAGGAAGTCAATCCACAGATCATCATGTCACCAAAGCCACAACAAAGAAAGATGAAGCAGTACACAACAGGGCAGGGAGGGATGGGAAAATATACTGTGGCGAGGAAGACTAGGGCTCGGAGTAATGAAGATTACCGGCAAGTAATCTCAGCACTACCTCTTTGTCCATCTTCCTCGCTACAGTAAATACATAATGAGCAGTTACCAAAGCAAGAATCAGCTTCATCAAATAAGCTGTGAAAACAGAAATTAAGGGAAGAAACAGTAGAATACAGTCTAATCCAAAAAGAGAACAACATGTTCTCAAACATAAACACAACACCAAAACATAGTGTTGAACCAAATCAGCAACTGAAATAGATGCGCCCCCACCAACTTCCAACCATAGGAGGACCATAAGGTAGGAGGAAATGTCCACAGGTCCACAACACAGACACCTGCCATGGACAACCCCATGACTGCAAGCCAAGAAGCAGCCACAGAACCAGTGGGATCTTTCCCAAATCAGACCACAACGTGGCCAAGGGAAGCAGAAGTTCAGCAGAAGAGACAGTATAATCCACCCCCAAGAGTGGAGTCTCAGAGAAACAACCCTAACAACACTAGGACAAAAGGTGCAAAGAAAATAACCACCAACCAGAACATCCTGGATAGTCAAAACAATCACACCCGAAAGAAGGAACAAAGCCCCGACCCTAGAGAGAGATTCAGGACAAAAAACACAGGGTGCACAGCTGGTGCACATCCATGAAAACAAGAGGGAACCACTGGAACAAAAGTGGAGGGGAGCCTCAATACCAACACAGCACCCAAAAAGGCAAAACAACACACCAACACGTCAGGCAGACAAAAGGCCACCACAAGACCGCTGCAAGGGCCAGGGACGACAGTCCAACTAACTCCATGGGACCAATCCACTCCCCTTTCAAAATACAGAAGTGCACAGACAAAAAAAAAACAAGGAGGTGCCGCCAGCTAAGGCCCAGGGTGCCACCGCCCTAAAAAATACCAAAAAGTGGGACACAAGGGGCATAGAGAACCAACAAAAGGACACCCAAATACCTCCAAGAGCATCACACAAACCCCAAAGAGAGGAAGAGGCCAGCCTCAACCTAAAACCAGCGGACCCAAGAAAACCAGCACTCCCAAAGGTTCAAAATCGTAAACCACCAAACCCATTCAATCACACCAATCACCAAAAGCAACCTAATGTGAGCAGAAGCGCACAAAGCAGAAGAATGGTGGGAAAGCTGAAACAAACTAGCCCCAATTCAGTACACCATCTAGGTATCAGGGCCAACCGCCCAATTCCCAGGCCCGAAGGTGCAACTGCCACAACATGGTGACCTGGAGCCACGGACTCAGAAGCAGGGACAGATGACCAGGGAGCACCTAACAAGGCTGGACAGCCAAGACCAACAAGAGGGGAGACCACAGCGTCTGCCCTGCCATCCTGGAATCACCAGAAGCACAAAGGAACAGACCAATCCGATCACCCTCAAATCACAGGGAAGCATTGTAACTGGTGGAAACACAACACACCCATAGGGCAAACAAAAGACATCGTGACCACCCACCAAGCAGGCCGGCATGCAAAGAAGAACTGAGCAAAAGTAAGGCAGCCTGGCATATATCAAGGAGGCTATCTAGGCAAACCCTAAAATCCAGACCATGCAGCAAACTCAGGACCACAGACACCAGCATGGGAAAAGAACACATCAGACCTTTCAGGGAAAGGAAGTGCAAACAAAGACCAGAGCAGCAGTACAGCCCAGTAACATAGGACCAAATGCAGATGAAGGAGGGACTACACTCAGGTGGGCACAAACCCCAAGACCAAGCAGGAGGCTGACCATACCCAAACATGGCAACACAACAGAGATGGGGCAGATGCAAGGAGCCCCAACTGAACATCACCCAACCCCCAGGAGCAGGAAGAACAGGTAGGCTTGACCCATGATCACATCACCGGAACAGACAAATCCAACAGAGCAGGGCTCTCCGACCAACAGGGGGGTAACCTTTGACACAACTTTGGAAAGGTACAACATTGAAAAGATGGCAGAGAAAGGAATCACCATGACCAACCACCAACCCAAAATTTCCCCCACCAGCGCCGTCACCCAAAAACTCAGAGGGAAAGCTGGAGAAGACGGAGGAAGTGGGAAACGACCCGACAGAGTAACAGACACAGACTGAGAAGGCACCAATGAATCATCACAAGTGAAGCAGACAAAAGACCCTGGAGACAAAGCCACTGAGGCACCGGGAGATACAGCTGCGCAAACCACCCCTGAACCTTCTTCACCAGGGACAACACTCGGGCTACCATATGGAAGATCAACCTGACCCATGAATTGAAAATAACCGCAATGAAAGGCATCAGGACCAGATCAGACTTCTCGAGGGTCACCAAGACTCCATGAAACCATACACAGTGCAGACCATCTGACCTGGTGCAGCACTGTTGAAAAAGAAGCAACGACCAGCAAGGCTGCTACAAAAGGAAGAACGTAATCCGCAACCCCCAGGAAGAAGACACAGGGGCTCAAACTAGACATGAGGGAGAAAAGGGATAACTATCGCAAATCCACCACAGGACAGAGAACACCAGAATGACCAACTCCAGAAAGGGAAGAGAACATCCCTTCCCCCTTCTCAGAGAAGGATGGACAGGAATGAATGCCCTGCTGACCAGGAGCAATGGTAGCCCATCCACCAAGGCCCGCTGCAATATGCCTAACACTGGACCAGGAGAGCCCCAACAAAGAATGGCGGGGAACCACAAACCAATTAGGAACCTTCACCCACTGCGCTGTCACAGTGTCAGTCCAACAAGAGAATACCGACCAACCACTGTGGTGACTACCCCTGCCACTAAGCCAGTGGCTCCAGTGGACCAAGAGCCAGCAGCCACATGCCAAATCCCAGAAATGTCAGCAGCAGGGGCGTCCCAGGTGAAAGCACCAAAACACTCATAGAGACAAGAAAAACAACCGCTGCACAGCCAACACAGGATCCAACAACATTCTCAGTTGCCTGCTCAAACATGACCACCAGGGGGTGGGGTCACCAAACAACCAAGCCCCAGAGAAAAGAAAGGGCATCAAGAATGCCACTGCACAGCAGCAAACCACAATGACAAAAACCATCACAGGTGCAAGACTGCCATGTACAACCCTTCAGAAGATGCAGCTGCACCCAGAAAGTCCAAGAACACCAGGCAACCACCTAACCTGCTGCACAACAAAGCCAGGGCAGAAGAGAAGTCCACACCTCAATCCAACAATACTGGCAGGTACTGGAGAAGTACAGCAGGGATAGAGGAAATAAGAAGAGGCCACCACTCAGTCTACAAAAGAATGGAGAACCGCCACACCCCAAGACCAACAGGGTCTGTGAGAACGGTGTCCACAGAAACAAACACACAGCCATCTCCCACTAACACTCCACAACACCATGTGGACATAGCAATGGAGGGGAAGTTGCAAAGGCACATGACACAGGCAATGAGAAAGAAACCACATACACTGCCTGCAAAGCCACAGCCTGAAAAGCCATGCACAGCCCAATGTGTAGGAGGACCACTATAAAAACAGGACCCTGCAAATACCAAGCAAATGAAGAGACTAAACAGGAGCAACCCCATTTGACCAACATGCAACTGACAAAAATCCACTTCAAGGAACTCAAATAGCATCACCGGGAAACAAACTCAAGTACAGGGAGTGCCGTGCCACCAGAGACACAAGACTTAGCCAATGAAACATAGCCCCTGCAACTGAGAGTCTCTGTGCCCCATGGAGAGATGACCAAACAACAGAGCATGCAAACTGACAGGCAAGAAGCTACAAAAAGGGCCTGCACAAGCAGGGAACCTCCAGAAAATCAACATGCTTCCAACCATCCATTGGAGACGGGACTAGACAGTCAGCCGGAACCGGCACAATCAGTGTGCCTGGTAATGAATACCCCGAACTGAATAAAGCGGGCCAGAACAAATGCAAGCACCCCAGAACTTCTCAGCTGGATCCCAAACAAGTAATGGGTCTGCACATAGGGGCGAGCGCCCAAAACAGAAGAAAGTGACCTGAGTCTGCCACAAATCACCCCCATAGTCTGCTACAGCAGGACTCTCAGGCAAGGCCACATAGAATGGCACGCAAGTGCAGGCTGCTTCTCCGATACCCTCGCCCAGTCTGCTAAGGCAAGACCACATGGCGGGGAATGCGCGATTGTGAATGGCATGCCACAATCTTCCCCTGATCCCTTGCAGACCCTGTTTATATCAGGACCGCACAGCAGGTGAATAAAAAGGAAGAAGCACCACAACCTACCTCCGAACCTTCCACCGAGTCCGCTAGTGCAGGACTTCATGGTGGAGGTACGGGAGACGCGCGCGACTGAAACAACGGCTGAAGCACGAAATAATATCAATAAAAGGAATACATACAAAATCAAAGACGAAAGGAAACAGAAATAAGAAAGAAGCATAGTCTGCTATAGCAAGACTCTCTGGGCCCTTGGACTGCCAAATCAAGACGCACCCCCACTCACCCTGCTGCACATGAAAACTGGAAAGTTTCACAGAAACCAAAAAACATGATGTGCTGTGGGTGGACTTCCTCTTTATAGGAGGAAGAGCATGTCGGCCATATTAGAGGGATGGGAGGCTAGTATGCCAACTTTTGACTTGGGAGTTTCTGTGGGAGGCTAAAGCTCATTATGTAATTACAGTGGCAAGGAAGATGGACAAGGAGGTAATGGCCAGCATGCTCTCATTTGGGGGAGCTACAAGGCTATGTGATTGAAGGGCAAGTGCCACAGTATTCATTATGAGCAATGCTCACATACTAAAAAGAAAAATAGAATTTCATTAGAAGCCAGTGGGATTACCTGTGTACAAGACAAGTATAATTTTTAAAAGCAGTGCCAGATGAGCTGCATCATTTTGCATTTGCTGCAATTTCTACCATTGAGGGATAGACGATCCTGGTATAATCCCTTTTAAGGACTATCCATGAATGATGTCACAGCATGGTTCAAACCCAAGCAGATGTCATCAAACAGTGGAACAATCTAGAATTGCAGATGCAGGGCCAGGTAAAGATAACGGTTTTATGTTTTTTTTCTGTATGGGTGATGCCCCTTTTAATAGACTTTGTTCCAGATATACGACCTTTTTTTGCAGTCGCAAATGGGAGATCGGCCCGTTTGCGACCGCAAAAATGGTCTTGGCATGTACAAACACTATTTTGCAAGTCACTGACTCACAAAATAGCATTTGCGACTCTCGCTATTAGGAAGGGGCATCCCTTCCTAATAGTGAGTATCAATTCAATGTACTATTGTTTTGAGACCTCATGTGCAGCCGCAAAACACTTGCAGTTTACCATCTAGTTCTAGTAGGTGTTAAACCATTTGCAAAAGGGAAGGGTTCCCCAGGGGACCCCTTCCCCTTTGTGAGTCTGTGCGAAAATATTTTTTAAGAGCAGGCAGTGTTCCCAAAGATCACTGCCTGCACTTAAGAAATGAAACTAAAAAGTTTCACTTTTCTTTTTTAAAAACTGCTTTTTTTTAAAAAAAAGTCCCAGACATGGTGTTCTGCTGACCCCAGCAGGCCACCATCCCTGGGATTGCGAGCTATTCCCAATGGAGTTGCAAATTGCGCTTGCCTCATGAATTATAATGAGGCATGAAATTTGCGACACCATTGAGACTCGCAACCAGTATAAAGACACTGTTGCACATTCACATTTGCGAGTCGCAAATTGCAAATAATGATAATAATATAATTAGCACTAGAAACCTAAGAATTTTCAGCTGCACTGATCTAGCAAGGCGTGGGATTGAATAATATTCTCAGGCAATTTTACCAGCTTTTGATATTCTCCCTTCTCTATTTCCTATTATATGAACTTCCAGTTTCTTGATGTTTAATTAAAAAAAAAAAAATCATAAAATTACGTTTGCTTATTCACCTCCATAAGATATGATTTCAAGCTGGCTGTATCGTTATCTACAGAGCAGAGTATTATGGATTTTTTTTGTTAAGACTGCTAAGGGTCAGTCTGAGACGACGATTGTGCTGTCAGAAACTATCTTATCACGCAGGCAATTTTCAGCATTATATCCTCGGCCATAGCTCTATTGTGTCGCTCAATATTAGCATTCTAATTCATAATTTAATTTGTTTAATAGCGATATATATATTGTCACCTCTTATTTTTTTAGCGTATTAAGTTTACTCAATATTATTTTGTCCTTGACATCAAATCAGAGGCATTCATTCTTTAACTTTTTTTAATTTGTTAAATGAATAATCGCACAATTCTTTTCTAAAAGGTGCTTTTTCGCTCAACCTAAACCTTGGTTACTTGAAAAAGGTATTATTTTCTATTGATATTATTCTAAGCCTGATTGTGACTGAATCTTTTGGCAAAGGCAAACAAAACACATTAGTTCATTCGCGTTCACTGAAGATTGGAACGCACAGTGAGGTTGAGTGCTTGGAGCTGATCAGAAACATGCGTACTCTACATCAATTTAAAATGATATCCATGCTTAGCTAAATACATTTTCGGCAGGAAAAAATAAAACAGCACCCTATGGTTGCTCTTGCGCACACTGCTCAAATCAGAAAACAGTGAAGTAAAGAGACACAATCACAACAAATTGGAACAATCAGAGCGACAACAGTAACAACAAATGATTATGTTAAGAATTAGCCTTAAGAAGAATGCATTAGTAACAAAGGGGTGTTCAGTTTTTGGAGAGGAGTAAGATGAATGACTAATCATTAATATTTCGAAAGTGAAAAGTGCTTTGCATTTGTCAACAACCTTTTATTGACCGGAATAATGCATGGCAAGATAATTCAATAATAAGGTTAATTTGGGTGCAGGCGATTGGGCGGGAGCCCGTGGGACTGAGGGGGAATTAGAAAATAAGACATCAAAACAGAAAATGAACAAATATTTAATTCTACAAAGCAAGGGTGTAATATTGTTTGTCTCAGTAGTAAATAAAGCCAGCTTTTAGTATGGGTGTTGGCAAATTTCCGTTCAGAAGCAAACACAGCCATTCATCACGACAGGCAGGTAGCACAATGCTTGGGTGAAATGACAGAAGCAGTAAATAATGCACCCTCAATTGGTTTGCAGTTTATTGATGACTCTGCTATAGACTAGCAAGATCGCTCACTCATACTATCGATAGTTTGGTTACCTTTGTAATGAGGTGGAAGGCAACGTTCTATGTATGTTGAATCGGATTTAACCAATGTTATTTGTATCTCTCTTGATGAACTCTTGGTGTGATTTTTAAAAGCATTGTTATGTTTCATATAGGTACCCTGAGAAAGGCTCAGGTAGCAAACAAACCTATCACCTATATTCCCCTGACATTACAATACATAACGGTTCTTAGTACTGACCTTTTACCTAGTTACCGTAATGCCTAAATGACATGGGGTTTTTCCTGAAAACTAGCCTTATCCACTATGCATGAGGATTCTTGGTAATTCAGGAGGACTTATTTTCACAAGAGAGAGTGAGAGAAGCAGCACAGTTGCAATCTCCCAAATACTATATTATCACTAAAGGCAACTGCTGTCTACTGTTTTCCTCTGTGGATATACAGTTTTTTTGAGCCCCGATGTCATCTGAGGTGGTTCGTGGACAGATAGTGTATCCTGTATCCACTTAGTGTGGTGGGATATCCAAAGATATTGGAGAAGACGCCTTACTCACTAATAGTGACATGCTTCATCATAGGCGTCTTTCCACACCTAGGGAAGATGGTACTACCTGGGCGGACTCAACCAAAGCTGTTCTGGGAGTTCTTATATAAAATAACAACTGGTCAAGCAGGGAACCAGATAGGTGATATATTAAAAATATCTACAAGTATACCCAAATACTATACTTTACTCCTAGGGTACCTGTGGTATATTTTAAAATCGTGAAATGAGGTTCTTTTGAATGCAACTTTTTCAAATATACCCTCTCTGTAATGCCAACATGTTTCGGCCTTCGATACTAGCCCAACCGGGTCTGGTGCCTTCTTCAGGGCTATGATATCTACTCTTTTTAAAGTCCCTGACTTGTGTTAAGCGATTATGCCATGCACAACATTAATGAGGCCTATTGCACTCACCTAAATTTCTGAGAATATCCAGTAGATTTTCTACGAGATAAAAAGAAAAACAAACATATATAGACAATTTAATCAATAACGTTGGTGATCTAATTTTGTTCACATTATCAAACCATATATCCACCAAGACTAGCTGATTCTTGCACTCAGTGTGTTGTAAACTGAAGATTGTCACCCGGGCTACTAACTCAATATTTATCTCTTCCTATGTGATTTTTGTCAGTACGCTATACATGATTGAAAAACTATTCATGATTAAAAAAACAACCAGTGTGTCTCACAGTGATTAGTCACATTCCCAACAGCGGTGTGTGATACCTACTATATACTTGCACACGTGTATGTTTGTCTTTTCTCGAGCATGCTAGGTGGTAACAACTCGTGGTCAAGAATAGAGCCCACTCCCATGTTGATGGTATGTCTCTTGTATCATGCAAAAGGAAGTGGTGCATTCTTAATACTTCCTATTCCTGCTCTCACCTACTGTGTGGTGCTTATTTGGCACCATGCGGGTCTTGTGTGTCACGGTGTCATCTTGTAGTCGCACACTAGATACAGGGATCAAGAAGCAAGCAATGGATCCTTCTCAGTTATATGGTCTATTTAATTGTCTTTTTGATTCATTAAGTGTTCATAGATCCTCTTTTTGTTTCATATTGCAATGTACAGTATGGTTCAATTTTGATTATTATTTCAGTATAAGTTATCAGTAAGAGTCCCAACCTGGAACACTGACTCCTCTATATCATTTAAACGAACCCTTTTCTTTTGTTCTTATGTATATTATTTGCCGGTTTTGCTATATACTGTACATTTCTTTTTGAAAAGTTTCCTAAATTCGCACATCTAGTTCCATAACATCCATTCCATTCTGTTCTCATGGTATTCTCATGGACGTTAACTACAGGCTACTTCAATCTGTGAAAGTCTAGATGTCCATGCGTATCTTTTATACCATCAATATGTATTTTACAAACTATTACCCTTGTCTTATTCCTCCAAAGAGGATGGCTTCTCTCTTCCTATATTTCTAGAACGGGGACGGATAAACTTTTCTCACCCCTGTAATTGTCAAGTGCAATGGCACCTTCTTTATTTCATCTAAGTGCGCAATATGATGAATATGGTAATATACATATTTTTCAACATTACGTTCATGTTGTATTTGTGAGGATCCCGTGATCGTGAAACGCGCAATGTCCTGCAGCTCCCTGGTGTATTTATGAGCTGCTAGGCGATGTTTGTATCAAACTAATATCGTGTGTTCCCTGAACCCATTTCATTGAGCAACCGCATGTGTTTGTCACTCAAGGAATGTTAAAAGACGGCGCGTGTAATACTATGCCGGTCTTCTGATCTGAAAAATGTTGTTTTTCCCATTACTATATCCAGGGGTCACACAGGGCGCTTACAACATACTTAAAAGTGTCTAAAGCATACTTCTTGCATCCTTCACATGTGTCTCACTTACTTCGTCAAAGATCAACTACCGTTAGAGTACCTAGGTTTTCACACCGCCCGCCGCCGAGGATCTTTGATGGCGCCGCGGCGTTTTGAATACGCTCGTGTGTTTCCGGGGGCGTCATTCCGCGATTAGTTCCCGTAGTCCTTCCTTCACACGCCTATTTCCGGTGCTTCCAGGGCGCATAGACTATTTGGAAGTGTAGTAAACACAAGTCTACACCTCCGACGGGCGAGAGATTTCGGAACCTGCATACAATGATTAAGTATGGTATTAGTCACATGCTCTATTTATCCTTTGTTGGAGAGCTATAAGGACCCATTTTTTGTTTATCTATGTATCTTGGTGTAATCAGTCAGACTTTTAACACATTCTCATATTTTTGTATTTTTGAAAGAGCAACTCCGTTGCATTGTTAGGCATAACTATAATGCCGGCATCAAGTTGAAATGTCAGACTTCCGTACATTTGGGGACATGAATCAGATCTTCTTGTCATTTTAATTTGTGTACGATTTTATTTTTATTTTACCCACTATAGTTTTTATTTTTACATTCTATTGTGTATAGGCTAAGCCATAATGATAGCTTACTCCCTATTTTATTGTTCCACTCTGGCAGTTACACAATAGGTTATATATTGTCATAGGTGCCCATCATTTGTGGATTTATTATTGTGGTATTTTGGTGAATGGCATGAGGAGTCTTTCTCTATTTTTTGATGATTATCCAGTCGGAGGTGAAGTTGGATAGCCATGTTGGTAATTTCTTCATCATCTTATGACAGCCTTGTCCACGGAATTTCCTCATTTAAACCCTGTGTTACACTTGATAAACAGTAAATCCATCTTTGCTCAAGTTTTAGAAGTTGTTTTTCGCCTCATGTGTTCGGTAATCTTTCAATCACTGTCCATGTGAAATCATTTTGCATATAGACTGTTGTTTGAAAATGACGCATCATTTTTGTAACTGTCTTTCCACATCTGAAAGTGCTACGATGTTCATTTACTCTTATCTTCACTTTCCGAGTGGTCATTCCAACATATCTCGGATGACATGTGCAAGTAATTATATATACAACATTGTGACTATTACAATTTTTAAAATTCCTCTGTTCCCAGGGAGTTCTTAAACCCAGATTGATGTCTTTGCTGGTTCTGTTAAACAGCACACGTTGCATGTGCCAGAAGGGAAATGTCCCACCACTTCAGGGAGGTTTCATAAAGTGTTGGTCTGTTGTCTTATGTTCGCTGTCTGCTTTTTTGGGCGAGTATGAACAAGTGAATCCTGTAGGGATTTTCCTCTTCTGAAGGCAAACATTGTTTTTTCCATTTTTAGAGGTCTTGAATTCAGGGTTTTCCAGTGCCGCAAGATTATTCTTTTTACCCGATTGGATTCTGTTCCATATGTGGTTACACATACTCATCTCTTATTTTCAGGATTTTGGTGTGTTTCTAATAACCCATCCCGTGGATTATTTTTGGCCCTCTTATATGCTTGTTTTACCAATTTTTTGGGATAAAACTTTGTTGTTAATTTCTGTGTAAGCTTCTTTGCATGAACTTCATAGGTTTCTTTTTCTGAGCAGTTCCTGCGTAATCTTAGGAACTGTCCTATAGGAAGATTGTCTGGGATCAAAAAAACTGTATATCCACAGAGGAAAACAGTAGACAGCAGTTGCCTTTAGTGATAATATAGTATTTGGGAGATTGCAACTGTGCTGCTTCTCTCACTCTCTCTTGTGAAAATAAGTTTAGGGGAGCCTCTATAGCCCCGAGAGTACAGAAATTGTGACCACTCTAGGTGTTTAAAGTGTCTAGACAAAATTTGATCTGAACTTACACCCTTTGATGGTCGACCGTCTTTTCCCCACCGTTTGTTTAAATAAATAAAAAATGACAGAGGGTTTAGCATATGATGAGGACGAAATATCGTCCATTCTAGCACTACCTCCACTAATTTACGACACAACGCTAATACAAGTTAGTCAAAACAATGGCGATTGGTATTCCCTGACTGAATTGAAAAGGACCCAATTAAAGACATTACTACATGGGGCAATAATGACGGAATATCTCCGTGGAAACATAGCTCCGAATGGCCTTATTGTAGCAAATGCTCCGCTAATTTTTCTGAATGATCCTGAATTCAGACGCAGATGGTCCCTTATAGCTTGGAAATGCACAAGGGACAGGTTGGTCTTAATCATAATAATGGCAAAGAGACTTTCCAACGCTCTTTTAATAGAAATTAAAATGCTGGAAAATGGATTAAAAACTCAAATCACCATTGGTGCAATTTAAAAAGAAACTAGAAGAAAATAATAAAATAATAAACGAGTATAAGGAATATTTGACTCAAGCAAAGATTGCAAAATTTCAAAAAGATTTAAACCGATTTAATTATGAAAACACCTTTCCATACTCAAAAGAAGATTATAATCCGACAGAGAGGGACACATCGGACTTCTCTGACACGGATAGCACAGGATCCGGAAAAAATTCAAGTGACTCCTCATCTGATGGTCAAAATCAGAGATGGAACAACAAAAAGAGGGGAGGTCGGTCACGCAGAAACAGGGGTAACTACCAACCAGTAGGCCCTTGTCAACAACAACCCCCATTTGGATGGGGCCCTTATATGCAACCAACTTTCCAACCTCCACAATTCGGATACCAATGGCAACCCTTCCAACCTCCTTTTTTAGGGGGAGGCCATACCCGAGGAGGAGGCAACCGGAGAGGCCCCAGAATACAATGGGAATTGGACAAAGAGGACTGCATGATGCAGGATGCCAGACCAAGCACCAGTAAGAATCCTCTGGAATAATACATTCGAGCACAAAAATACTCTCAACAGCCCAGAAAGAGGTTCTAAATAAGGGCTTGGGTTTTGCACCCACAACCAGATCAAATCTCTTTGATGTAAGAATAGAATTAGTCGAATTATTTCGCAGACTACGTCTAGCAGTGTTTTATGCAGAAGCAGAACCATCAAAAGAGAACAGTGAAGATAAAAACACAGGCCTAAGGAAGAAGTCTAAGTTTCTTTCACCGAACCATACGATGCCAACAGCATTGCTGGCTTTCAAAAAAGCAGTAACTATGGAGGTGGATAAACTGAAAGACAATGACACTAGAGCCTTCAATAATTTATCAACTATTGAACGCAAGGCGACTTTGGAAATTGACAGTATGCATGATATCATAATAAAACCTGCAGATAAGGGAGGAGCAACAGTGGTATTACCTATAGACATGTATAAAAAAGAATGTCGCAAACTACTGAATGACCCCCGTAACTACCAACGGGATGCACAGTTAATACCTAACTTTCAAAAGGAGACAAATCCCTGCCATGTTGTTTGGCTTTATCTGATTAAGTCATTACCCAGGATCTATTAACCTTGATAATTTGATTACATGATGACAACTTTACCTAAGTCAGTTGAAGCACTCAGGGTGAACTCACTGACCGCTTCCCCATTGGGAAAGGGGTTCGCCAACGGTGAGTGCTGGCCCCTACGCTTGTTTTGCCCTTTCTTAATGGCATTGGCCAGATCCTTGCCTGTTTACCTACTGATGCCCCAACGCTTGCAGTCTCAAACATAATATTTTAATGTTCGCAGACAACACACTCTTAATCTAAAAAAAAACCAGCAGATTACAGAGTGAGTTGCATCACTTTGAGGCATTCTGCAAGGAGAGAGGCCTTGCAATAAATCTGGAAAAGATGAAGTACATGTCATTCAACCAGCATAATCCTTTAACCCTTTCACCGCGGCGGGAATTCCGCCGCGGTGCTGGGGGGTGCGGGGGGGCAGCGCGGTGGCGCTGTGCTCATGACGGAGCCGCGCCGTCATGAGCCACGGTTGGGCTGTGCTCATGATGGAACGGTTCCGTCATGACTCCGTCCAGTTGCGTTGTCCCCCCACACAGGCGGGGAAACAGCGCCGCGTAGGCGGAGCGGCCGCCAACGGGCGTGTCATGACGGAACCGTTCCGTCATGAGCACACGGCACATGGCTCCGTCATGAGCAGGGAAGGGGTTAAGGGTATGGTTAAGCTGGGGTGCAAGCCCTTTGATCGAACAGAGGTCTTTTACTACTTGGGCATTACACTGGCCTCAAATATGTACTGCAATCCACAAAAAGAGACAATTGCCCCTAAACATTTACAAATCTCAGGTGCTTTATTTAAGGAATATAAATGTTCCTTCACAAAGCCAGCTAGCCCAGTCCTACAGATATATGACACTATGGTCCTGGGATCTGTCCTTTATGGCTGAGAATTATGGGGCTTCTCCAACATAACTTTCTTTTACATGCTCTGAAAATATCTTTAGGAACATGACACACCTTCCTAAAAGTACGTCCCTAAAACTTCTGTTAGATTTTGTAGGAAATCGGTAGCTTACAAAGCCAGACTTTGCCCAATATTTTACTAGAGGAGGCTGTGGTCCACCCCTTAGCTGGCCCACTATGCCATAGCTCTGCAGGACGTTTGGGACACTGATCGCTCCCAAAAGATCGTCTCACTCCGAAACGTCCAAAAACATTCATCCACATTGGAATGAAGGATCTATGGGACAACCCAAACAGTGCCTTTGCACTTTTAGCAGACATTTTGAAAGAGCATTACTGGGTTGCAGTCTCTTTAGATGAGACCTGAGGATCAGAAAGCTCATCCTTGATGGGGAGATTTCTAGAATTTAAAGTGCAGATCCATCCATGTAAGTCTCTGGGGACAAGAAGTAGCTCCACTCCATTGAGAATCTTAACAACTGATTCCTGTCCACTTTTCGCAGGTGGGATGTGGGCAATGGGTTGAAAAAAGCTACAGAGTCTACTCCCAGGAGCATCTAATGATCCTTTATAATTATTTAACCAGTGTCCCCTTAGACAAGTGTAGCATTTTGTATTGAGACTATGAGAGTCTTTAGTCTTCCCTTAATTACAGGCTCAAATATTCTAATAGGCTTTCAACACATATATATCCTTTTTTATGGTATGTTTTTATTGTCTCTAACAGCATAATTGGGGATGACATATTTTCTATACAACTGTTTTAATCACTTATATGCTGTGATTCCTAGGCTCTCATGCACAGTTGATTTTACTGCATGCACAATTTAATTCTTCTTCTAATTAATTTAATTGAATGTGTTTATGTTTTGCTTTTATAACATGTATTGTTGAACTAAAGCCTACTGAATGAATGTACATTTTGTTCCAAGTGTGAAGGGTGGACCCTGCTTTCTGGCCCTGGAGAGCACCACCCTAGCATGCTGATGTCTGAAGAAGCATGCAGTAATTTGACACGGCCTGGACTGGTCTTGTGGGCATCTAGAGCGAACCTGGAGTGCCCTTTGGACTTCCAAAGGTGGGGGTTAAAAGACAGCGGTGTCAGGGCCAGTAGAAAGTCAGGGACCTTCAACTTCTCTGGGACCCCCTACCAAGAATGGTTATCACAACTATTCTGGTCCTCTCAACTCCACCATCTTCTTTTGGAGGTATCAGTGGTCATGCTCCTAGTGTATTTTCAAAGACAGTTGTTGGTCAATGCAATCCAGGCAAGATTCTGCTCCAGTAATATGGGCATTGAAGGAGATCAGTTCATAGCTGATGGACCGCACAACCATCAAGGTATTATAAACCCCCTCTATCATAGTAGTCTTAAAAATGGACATTCGGTAATATAGCCTCCAGGGCCGCGTCATGTCTAGAGTCTGCATCCTTGAAATGCCTCTGTTTAGCCGCCACAGCTTTGGTAAAAAGCACTTTTCTGGAGAACTTGAATATGGTCGGTCATTAGGGGAGGAGGCAGGAGAGGCAAACTTGAGGAAGAGTTGGGGAGCGGCCCGAGTGGTCTACATGAGTCAGTGAGCACGGAGCGGAAGCTGGAGTGCAGGCAGACAAGTCAGAAAAGCAGCTCAGGTCTCCAATGCTGAAGGCGACTGCCCCCATGACCCACAAAAAAAGGTGTTGAGCACTAACATTAGGAGATGCAAGATGGAAGGAGACCAGCCTCTGGAGTGCCCTGCATGGTAGACAGAGGTTCCTTGGGACAATGGCAAAAGCTCGCCCAAAGGCGAGCAGCTAGTAACAGGCAGTGCTGCACAGGAGATCCAATAGGTGGAGGCAGTGAGCCCTCGCCATGTGACAGGTACCTGAGGCGCAGTGATCCAACAATGGTAGGAGTATTCAAAGGGTGTTGATGTGGAACGGCCTCCAGACCACATTTCAAGCTAGAGTTTGATGGTGGCATGAGGTCGCTGGTGCCCCTGCTTGCGCGTCCAATGTCAGAGGGAGCAGGGACTGAAGGGTCTACTGTGTATGAGTCCCAGCTTACCTCCTAAGGCAGCATTGGTGTCAAGAAGCATCTCCGCATAGATCCGGACAGGAAGGCTGCACCCGGTGGGATGATGTGGCGACAGGTACAGCTGAGCCGCTGGGCTCAAGAACAACACCAGCGCATACCCCAGTCTGTCATCTGTAGAGCCTCCTCCTCCGGTGCCCCATCTAACATTGTGGAAAGGAAAAAGATTGTGGATGGGCGCTGCTGGCTCGTGAGCTCCTTCAAATAGCTGCCATTATCCTGGAGTGTCAGGCTCTGCTCCAATATTCACTTTAGTTGAAAGTCTTTAGTATTCACTTTTGTTGGTGCTGCTGGTGCTGTGTATCTCTTGGCACGTATTTCAGGACATTTTAAGGTTTTCAGTAGAGGGTATCACTTGAAATGTGGGGGTGCTGACATTGCTGCTCACTCAGAAGAAAACTTGTGTGAAAAATTACCTACCAAGCATATTATTTGCTAAAAAGTCAATATGCAAGAAGCACCAGCCAAACTGTTCCCCAGCCTAATGAACCTGGCATTGAGTGGTTAACAAGGCACATTATCTAACATAGATAAAATAACATGAACTCCATGAATGAAAATTAACCTTACTGGTTGTCATATTTTATCATCACAGTGAGACAAATGACAGCAAATGTGTCCACTTCCCATTACTCCAGGCCCAACTGTTAGGGTTTGTGCAACACAGTAACAAGTAGGCCTTGGGTAGTGTTTCTTTAATGTGTTTCTTTAATGTCTCCAGAACTGACTCAATGGAAAATGTATGTTAAATTCTAAATAGCTAGTGCTTCCACTCCAGTATGGAATTAAAAACATTGCTGAATCTCTCTCAAGTTGGTCTGCTATGCCTCCAAATTTCAAACTTTCTTCTTGCGAATGACTCATTCAGTCGAGGAAAGTTCCCATTTACCTGGTGTCCGCAAATTGTCACAGCAACACTGTTCATCTCCTTGACCACAACACGAGCAGGAATTGTGACACCCTTTCTGATCACTCCACTTTGGGTGCCATAAAGTATGTAAAATGTCTTTACCCAGCACTCTAATAGACGGCAGACTGTCTTCCTCAACTTAGCCAGGCTTCATGTGCTCACCAGTCTTCTTGCTTCTCATGCCCCTCTGGCAAATCAGTCAGAGCTTGTACCTTTTGGCAAAACTGTGACAGGCTAATGAGTGATGCATGATCTCAACACCCATGATGTTTCGGTTCAACTGGAGCAACGTGCTTACTTCACAGTACACTAACACCAACCAGCCACACAAGATCCTTCAAACACATGGACTAACCTGCTCCATAGTCATCTCAATTGAGAAATCATCCTGTACTCACACCAATGCTTCTCCTTATGCCACTATCACCATTAACTGTATGATCGCCGGACGCTCCAAGGTCAATTCAGAGTTATTCTTACCGTAAAGGCGATTTTCGGCATTTCCACTGTCTCCAGAGGACTGTCCTTATAATAGTGTCTCTACAGCTTTGTTCCTAGGCTTATGACTATACTCTAGGACACTTCACCTCAGTTTATAATTACTCTCAGCTGGCTCCTTGTACTTGGCAATCCTTGCCCACCCTCCTCACTGGGCTACTCCCACCCAGCAGTTTGAGCTGACATAAACTGTAGTGGATTCGAGGAGGGTTGGTGCCAAACAAATCCTTCATGATTACAGGGCTATCTTCCTTATGAAGTTATGCCTCCTCGTCAGACAGAAATGACTCCTAACTGCCACCAGAGTTTTGCATTTTCACACAGGTCCTTAAGATCTTCTCACCAATATTTTGTAAATAGAGAACATGGACTTTATACAAAAGCCTGGAGTTATACAGGAAGGAGGTAAGTTCTTAATTTCATGTACAACCCTAGGTTATAGAAAAAACTGGTAGATACTGTGAGGGGTTTCTCCACCAGCAGCTGCTTCTGTCTCATAACTACCACTCATGACCACACACCAACTTTTAATCACATCATTCACTCTCAGCATTCCAGACACCCTCTCACACACACTAAAACTGAGGACACAGGACGCCAAAAAAAGGTGAGGGACAGCATCAGAGAAAAAGGACCAAAGCTGTTGGCTTTGGGTTGTAAATATGGAGCCCACAAAACATTGCAGATGTACAATGGTGATTTTTCAGAGTAAGAAACAAAATACGTTTTTACTAGTGAGTTCTTAAGAAGACTTATTTTAGAATACTATTCAGCTGCCATAAGGAGCAATGAAAAGAAGAAGGGGATAGTTTTAAGGCAGTGATTGTTGGAACGTTTGAAAGTGTATAACTTCTCAACTACATAAACCGAAAATATTTCATGAGGTTTCAAAAATTGAGTACAGGTGAGGTTTTATTTTGCATTCAGTTTTCAATAGTCATTTTGTGATAAAGAAAAATGTAAAACTAGGGTGCAAACTTTCCTCCTTAGAACTGTATGGAAAGCTAATTTGCCCTAACTGTGAGCCAAACTTGTAAATTGCAGCTTACAAAAATCAGCAGCATCAGTGAGGTTTGAGTGATTGAGCTCTCCATCTATCTATCTATCTATCTATCTATCTATCTATCTATCTATCTATCTATCTATCTATCTATCTATCTATCTATCTATCTATCTATCTATCTATCTATCTATCTATCTATCTATCTATCTATCTATCTATCTATCTATCTATCTATCTATCTATCTATCTATCTATCTATCTATCTATCTCATTCAAGAAGGCTCCAAAACAAGGAAATGCTTCTTTTTTCAAAGGTAGAAATCAATTGAGTTCCATTATTTTCCAATTTCAACTGAATTCCTAATTCTTTAGAGGATGTTGTGTTTGTACTGGAAAGGAAAATGTTAAAATGTTCTCTGCATTGATTATGTTCGCTATAATGTAAGGCACACTTTTTAAAGACAGGTTATTAGTGTCTTACAAGGTATTAAAGAATTTCTAGCAATTGAAATTGAAAAGAGTTTCAAGCAATATCACTGTGTCAAAATGAAATATTGGGGCTATTTCATTTCACTTATTTACATATCTGTGGCCAATTAAATGTATTTATTAATATGTTGTTATGATCAAAGAATTAACAAAATTAACTAAAGTTCCACCAATCAACAGGTTCACCACATCGGTGAATGTTGTTGTTAGAAAGTAGGTTTCTGGTTGGCAGAGGTAGGCACCCTGGCCATGCAGTAACCACAATCCTAGTCAGAGTAAGTCAGATGCACACCATAAATTACCTGTGCTCATGCTCCGGTAGCTTGGCACAGAGCAGGCAGGTTTAACTTAAGAGCATATGAAAGTGCCACTTTTTGACATGGTCACTCCACTTTTTGCTCACTGGTACTGATGTTTAGGGCACTGGGTCCCTGCTAATCAGGCCCCAGTGTCAGTAAATCTTTCCCTAAAAACATGACACATGCTTAATTGTAACCCAATTGGAAGGGACTTTAGCACCCTTTTAAGTCCCTGGTAAATAGTACCCCTGGCACCAAGGGCATGGGTACTAAAAAGTGTCCCTATGGACTGTATCATGCATTATGCCAGCCAAAGGGGCCCACACACAAACTGTATGCAGACTGACATTGCAGGATGTGTAAACTGGTAAAAACAGGACATTGCCTGCTCCCAGTGTGCAATGGACAAATGCACTGCATGAACTATATGTAAGTCACCCCTGCAGCAGGCCTGGGAGTCCTAAGGCAAGGTGTATTATACTACATGTGAAGGCACACCTGCTTGAGCGTATATGCCCCTGTGATATCCAGCTCCACTGCTAGACATTGCAAGTGATTAGGAAGCCATTTTAAAGGTATGTACTGGGCACTTGTCGTTGTGGCTTACCCAGCTACATAATGACATCAAACATCTTGTCTTAATAAATCTGTACTGATACCAGTAGTGGATTTAGGAAGACATGCAACCAGATAGCATATTAGAGATGCCCCTGTATACTTACTAGTCACTTAGTGTGTTGGCCGGGTTGTATCGTCCTACCTGCCACCACAGCTGAGTTTCTGACCCCCTGCAGGTGAGAGTCCATTCTCTCAGAAGCCACAAACAATGCTTTCCAGGCGGAAGCTGGTCAAACCTCTTTCAGCAGGATGGCTAGTGAATTTAGCATATGAAAGCCAGAGGCTTCTAAGCCTCTGCCACCTTCAATATGTGACCACGGATTCCCCAAGACCTGGTGTAAGCCACCCCCTGCCCTCAAGCCCATTTCGCACCAGTGTAGGCAGTAAATTAGATATTCAAGAGGCATGTTTCACTTACAGGCTATTCACACCCCTAAGGTGGACTACCTGAAATTGACAGCCAGAGAAGGGTTTTGCCATCAGGCTTTTGGTGACACTAGAGAATTCTGGGTCAGGGCTATACCCACTCTCTAAAGGAAGTGGTAGGTAGCCCATCAGCTACTACCATATAATCCACTGAACACCACAAAATGGAGTATTTAGGGACCCCCAAACAGCAGAGGGATAGATTTATCTACCTGGGAACTGAAAAAGGACAAACAAGAGCCATCACCACAAGAACTAAGGACCTGCACCCAACTTGGTGCAAAACCCTGCCTGGCTGCTGGTACCTCAACCTTTACAAAGACCTAACTCGTCCAAAAGCTGTGCATCCTCCCCAACACTTGGAGGACCTGCAGTACTGTTTGTGCCACCCATTTAGGAAGCCCTTTCTAAAATGTCTCAAGCCTGCCACTGTAGCCTGTGTGCAGTTTTAAACTGATGTTTTGACCTGCCAAAATGAGCTTTTGCTAATCCCAAACCTTCCTTTTTTATACATATAAGTCATACCTATGATAGACCATGGAGAGCCCAAAAGGCAGCACAACACGGCCTCAACATCGTATCCTACGGCGACGACACTCAGCTCATCCTCTCCATCACCAAAGACCCCACCACTGCCAAACTCAACTTCCAAAAAGGAATGCAAGATGTCTCAGTCTGGATGACCAACAGCTGCCTGAAGCTCAATGTTGAGAAGACAGAAGTCCTCGTCCTCGGTACCACCCCTTCTGCATGAGACTGCACCTGGTGGCGACCGCCCTCGGAGGCCCACCTACCCCCTCAGACCACGTCAAGAACCTCACCATCGTACTTGACTCATCACTCACCATGAACCGACAGGTCAACACCGTCAACTCCAGCTGCTTTAACACCCTCCGCATCCTCCGCAAGACCTTCAAGTGGATCCCCCTGAGTCAAGGAAAACAGCCACCCACGCACTCATCACTAGCAGACTGGACTATGGAAATGCACTATACACCGGCATCAACTAGTCCCTACTCCACAAACTCCAGACAATACAGAACACTGCCGCCAGACTCGTCCTCGGCATCCCCCGACACGAACACATCAGCCAACACCTACGAAGTCTCCACTGGCTCCCCATGGGGAAAAGAGTCACTTTCAAAATCCTCACTCACGCCTACAAATGCCTACACAACAACGGACCCAAATACCTCAACGACAGAATCCACTTTCACATGCCCAAAAGAAACCTCCGATCTTCCAACCTCGCACTGGCCGAAACCCCGCGCATCCACAGAGCCAGAGCATGTGGAAGATCCTTCTCTCACATTGCAGCCAAGACCTGGAATGAGCTACCGGCAGACATCAGAGGCACCCCCTCCCTGAACACCTTTAGGAAGACCCTCAAGACCTGACTCTGCGGCTAAACAGATCTGCGTCCCCCCCACCCCTCAGTGCCTTGAGACCTTCACGGGTGAGTAGCACGCTTACAATTTCCTGATTGATTGATTGAGTGTGCAGTGTATTCAAAAAGTAGGAAATATACTTATAGGTTTTTATGTCTTAGTATTTAAAAAAAACGTATTCGTTTTCACTACTGCAAGGCCTTCCACTCCTGTAGGATAACTTTGTGGTTACTTCATTACATTTCATAAACTGTAACTTCTAAATGGAAACAGATAACCAGTTCATGTTTGGTATCTTTGGAATTGTAATGAAAAATCTTTTTTTATGGTAAAGTCATATTTTTTATTACAAATTTGAAAATGCCACTTTTAGAAAGTTGGGGAAAACTAGGGCCTGTACCCTAGACACAAGGTGCACTACTGTTGTGCACTTGAAGAGTGTCTACCAATTTATATGCTAATAGTGAGCTGGTTTAAACAATGTGTGTACAAAACTCAGAACAAAAACAGCATTTCAATATGCTGAAGTCCATCAGTAAATCATCCCTGAAACGCTGAGTTTTACTCCTCCGTATTTTATTGCACAAACGCAGGAGAGTCATAGGAAAACCATTCCACATGAATTTAGATGATAATCATACAGTTCCTGCTTAGATAACACAAGTCCCAATACATTTCGGCATAAACAAAAGCCCTTCTTCAGGGGAATCTACAAACAAATAAATAATGATGACAATAAGAATGCTTCATGTTCAGGTAATCAATACATTAGATAAAAAATAACGGCTGTTACATCCTCTGAGGCGGACATAAAAATTAAAAATAATTAATATCTTTCAGCAAAAAACAAGGAAGACAGCTCTGCTTAGAAAAGTTTAAAGAAAGCATACAAAAGATAGGAAACGTATAGGATGAAGGACCCAAATGATACCCTCACACAACGTGCTCCTCATCAAAAAGTGGAGTCTATGAAAATGATGCCTCCGTGCATGGTGCGTAACGAGAAGTGGCAATATCCCCAAGCTAAACTGTAAACCACAGTGAAATCCCATAAGTGAGCAAGCGGAACACTCATGCCTAAAATTAATCCAATACCTCCAGACTACATGATCCGGGGGCCAGTTCCCGGCTGAGAAATCGCCGTGTGTGTTAAAATGTCTATAACCAAAATAAAAATACAGTAACAAAAACGTGTCCCCGCTGAACGCGGATACTACAACAAGTGCTTGTGACAGAATAGTAAACTTACTAAGCCTAAACTGCTAGCTCAAAGAAGGAACGTGGCCAGCCCCGTATGGCTCCTGCTCAGATAACTAATATTCCAAACAAGTACTGCAATGTGGAAACCTCCCAGAGATCACAGGAATTACTCGAACTGTAAAGCAAAATGACACATGGACTCACAAAAATATTACCACTTGAAACATAGGTGCTTGCTATAACAATTTAAGTAAAGCGTCAACTCCACTTACCAAATCTCCGCTGCAAAAGCTAAGCGCGACCGCAGTAAGCCTCGTGTGGTGCCCACTGAGGAAACTGGTGTTCAAGTGCTTGAAAGCTTCTCCAACTTCCCCCAGTATGAGAAAAGCAGTAAATCTAGCAGCGCGTAGTCAAACATGTGTGCTTAAGTAAACCTACTCCCACAGCTGAAACGAGGAGAGGGAACACAACTCCTCCAAATCCAGAAAAGTAGAATGGGGAGTCAAAAAGAAAAGGAAAAGGGGAGCGCGAGCGGGGAAACATGGCGGCCGGAAGCTAACGGCCGCGGCTGAGCTCCCCCTGACACTCGCTCCTAGACTCCACATGGAACCCAGCAAGATGCACCTTCTCCGGTCCTAACGCATTCTTTTAAAGAGCTCCCCCTATTTAGAATCAGAAATCGCTGACTCTCCGTACCTTGGATGGTGCTTGCAGTCGCGGGAGGTGTGGAGCCTCCGGAGATCTCGCTGCTTCGGCTGGGTGGCGCGGTACGGGGGTGGAGACGGCACGCCTCTGATCTCCAGTTCGGGGTTAATCCCGGCAGAGACAAAACCTGCAAGCTTGGCTACGCCTATGGCTTCGGCGAGTGGAGGAGCAGGACCTGGTGTGAGAGAGGGCAGGTGAACTGGGGGAAATGGAAGAATCGAGGTGAGGTTATTTTACTCCCTGACACTGTGGCTCTGAAATTTGGCCCCCTGAAGGAAAGTATACTTCCAACTGCTTTGAAGACTGCTTTGAAAACTGAGGATAGATTGCACGCGGGCCGGGCTGCTCTAGAGGAGTTGGTAGAAGCCATCCTCTCTAGTACTGGGCTCCGTGTGTGCATGGATAGCAGGGGACGTGGTCTCCCCCGGAATGTTATATGTAACGCTACCTCTCAGCAGGGCTCTACAATTTTAGCTACTAATACTACTACCCTAATTAGTAGGTATACTCTGCGGAGTAGGGCAGCAAAGCTGGATATAGACACAGATCCTGTTTACCCCATTAGTGTCGCTCTCTTAGCGTCTAAGGTTAAGGTCTCTGCAAGGCAGGTGAAGAAAAAAGCGACCACGGAGGATTCTCCTGTAGAGGGTGGAAAAGGAAGAGGAAGGGGAAAGAAAGCCCCGCTATCAAAGGTTAGAGTGACTCCTTCTTTAAAGTAATTCTACAAAGTGTTATCCAACCCCTTAGACAGAGGTAAGGAAGTAAATAATAAAATGGCTTCCCCCAGTAAACAGACTCCCCGTCTCTACCCCCCGAGAATGTCTCCCATTCGATTCTAGCTTTGGGAGATAGTGAAGTGCCTACCACAGACGTCCAGCAGGAGTCCATACATCCCTTGATTAGCGTGTCAAATAGATTTTCAGCCCTAGAAATACAAGGCAGCCTGGACTATTGTGAAAGTCAAGAGGTTACCCCGGGAAGGGTCAAAGCAATAGCGAAATTCGGTTCAGTAATGACAACACTGTCACTAGCCGCTGAAAAGCCCCATTCACCAGAGTATGAAGCCCATAAGAACGGGAACGAGGGAGTCGGGGCGTTAGCTGATATACTACTGACTTTGAAGGAAGACATCGGGAGGAGATTCTCAATTACTGAGACCAATCAAGCCGATATTAAATCATCATGTGAGGTTCTGGCGCTAAAAATTGAAGAGGTATCCAAGAGGACTGATACTCTGGAAGGGGAAATCCCCAAGATGAAGGAAGCTCTACACAGCTCCACTGTGGAAATGGATAAGTTAGCCCTTCAAAACAGAGACTTAAAAGATAATATCGAACGGCTTGAGAACCATGCTAGGAAGAATAATTTAAAAATCTTGAATGTCCCGGAGGATCTGGAGGGTAGTGACATAAAAGAATTTGTGATTTCACTCCTAAAGGGTACAGTCCTTAAAGATGTTCCAGATTTGGACCTGTCTCTTGACATACAGCGAGTTCACCGAGATCCATATAGAAGAAACCCTACAAGGCCAAAACCAAGGAAAATCTTGGTGAACTTTCTCACATATACATCTAAAGAGAAAATCTTATCCCTTGCATTGAAAGCAGGTCCAGTGAAGTGTAGCTTATATTCTAGTCCATTCTCCTTTACCATTAGGTCTGATATTTCTCATATCACGGCCGCGAGACAATGGGAGCTAGGTAAAAGAATGACAATTTTAAACTCCCTTGGTGTTAAGGCCCAATTAAGATTCCCGGCCCTTCTCCGAATAATGTGGAATAACCACATGTACAATCTACGTCAGATTGAGGAAGTAGATGACCTTATCGGAAAAATAAGGAGTGAAAAAGAGGGAGGAGCTTCCCTGTAACAACTACCATCAACTATTATCACCATTAATTCCATTCTCGCTGGGTTTTTAAATAGAGGGGTTTAGGTAATTATTGTTTAGTATCTCTAACTTGTATATATGAAGTGTCATGGGGACCTTGCCTCAAGAGCTTATGCTCAGGAAAGTAGGGAGGGTTTCCCGGGGTCGCAAGGTAGGGATGCCTGGGCAGGATAGGGACACGGGTGGAAGGAGGGGAAGAGGTGGGAAGGGGAGCACGGGTGGGGTTGCAAAGGGGGAAAATGCAAAAAATATCCTCATTCTCAAAGAAATTTGGTAATAAGTAAGCAGTGTTCGGAACATCTGAAAATAGCTTTGATAAGGGGCTAACACAATGAATAGAAGTATTAATTTCATTTCGTGGAATGTAAATGGTCTTAGATGCCCACGGAGGTTAAGATTGTTTATGAAATATCTTGAACAAACCGCAGCTCAGGTCTTCCTTCTCCAAGAGTCACATTTGAGTCTCTCGGAAAGTAGGGCTTCTTTTAGTAAATTCCGATGGGTTGAGTCGTTTTGTTCTTCTGAACAAGTAGGCCATACTAAGGGGGTGGTAATTTTAATTAGATCAGGTACTGGAGTGAATATTAAATCAGTCTCTTCAGACCAGTCTGGTAGATGGATTACTGCACAGATTGAAATAGAGGGGAGGGAGCTAACTATAGCATCATTTTACGGCCCAAATCTCGATGACCTAACGTTCATTTATAAACTACAGGCTAAGTTAACAGAAACTACCTCCCCAATTATCATCGGAGGCGACTTCAATGTTCTCCTTAACCCTATTCGGGATAGATCTAATAATAGCCACTATGTCGGAAACCCCAATATCCGCCGTGGAATGATCAATATGATGCATGAGCTGGGATTTGCTGATGTGTGGAGGGCAAAGCAGGGAGATAAGATAGGTTTTACTTTTTTCAGCAAGAAATATGGTCATTCCTCGAGAATCGACTATATATTAACTGATAGGTATGTCTTGGAGAATGTTCTTGATATTTTGATTTTACCTACCATTCTCTCAGACCATGCCCCTATTTTTCTTTCATATGCAGGGGGGAGGTGTACCCCCAGTCCCAGATGGACACGGGTGGAAGGAGGGGAAGAGGTGGGAAGGGGAGCACGGGTGGGGTTGCAAAGGGGAAAAATGCAAAAAATATCCTCATTCTCAAAGAAATTTGGTAATAAGTAAGCAGTGTTCGGAACATCTGAAAATAGCTTTGATAAGGGGCTAACACAATGAATAGAAGTATTAATTTCATTTCGTGGAATGTAAATGGTCTTAGATGCCCACGGAGGTTAAGATTGTTTATGAAATATCTTGAACAAACCGCAGCTCAGGTCTTCCTTCTCCAAGAGTCACATTTGAGTCTCTCGGAAAGTAGGGCTTCTTTTAGTAAATTCCGATGGGTTGAGTCGTTTTGTTCTTCTGAACAAGTAGGCCATACTAAGGGGGTGGTAATTTTAATTAGATCAGGTACTGGAGTGAATATTAAATCAGTCTCTTCAGACCAGTCTGGTAGATGGATTACTGCACAGATTGAAATAGAAGGGAGGGAGCTAACTATAGCATCATTTTACGGCCCAAATCTCGATGACCTAACGTTCATTTATAAACTACAGGCTAAGTTAACAGAAACTACCTCCCCAATTATCATCGGAGGCGACTTCAATGTTCTCCTTAACCCTATTCGGGATAGATCTAATAATAGCCACTATGTCGGAAACCCCAATATCCGCCGTGGAATGATCAATATGATGCATGAGCTGGGATTTGCTGATGTGTGGAGGGCAAAGCAGGGAGATAAGATAGGTTTTACTTTTTTCAGCAAGAAATATGGTCATTCCTCGAGAATCGACTATATATTAACTGATAGGTATGTCTTGGAGAATGTTCTTGATATTTTGATTTTACCTACCATTCTCTCAGACCATGCCCCTATTTTTCTTTCATATGCAGGGGGGAGGTGTACCCCCAGTCCCAGATGGACCATAAAAAGGGCAATGCTTTCCAATATCGATATAATTAACGCTCTTAAAACTTCCACAGTGGATTATTTCTCTCTTAATCTAGGTTCCACTTCCTTAGATTTTGTCTGGGATGCTTTTAATTCAAACCTACTAGGTCAGCTTCACAGTCTGATTTACTCCAAAAATAGAGAAGAGGCATTAGTCTTTAAAAACTTGGAAAACAACATAAGCAAATGGGAGGATGAAAGGATAAATAACCCCCAGTATTCCTTTGAAAAAATGACACAATTCCATAAAGACCTTGACTACCTACGGCAAGTCTATAGAGGAAAACTAGAGGCGAAAATTAAGGCACAGTGGTCGGTTAAAAACATGCAACACTTTGAATATGGCGAAAAGGCAGGGGCTATTTTAGCCTGGAAGGCCAGGGCAGACCGAGCTAAAAATAACATCAGTGAATTAATAATAGATGAGAGTGGTGCCTGCTTAGGGAAATGGGGGGACATGCAGAGATGTCTTGTTTCCCTGTTCTCAGATCTATATAGAGAGGAATCTATACCAAACTCAGAGAATATCCAAAAGTGGTTGCAGCTTAAAAAACTACCTGTCCTAACTGAATGCAGCCGACTATCTCTCGATGCCCATATAACAGAGTCCGAAATAAAATTATATATCAGCAAGGTTAAGAACAATAAAGCTGCAGGGACCGATGCCCTCCCAGGTGAAGTATATAAATTACTCCAGAACGAATTAGTCCCAGTGATGTGTGAACTATTTAATTCTATATATAGTCCAGAAGGTAGAGTCCCGAACTCCTGGAAGGAAGCTACGATTGTTCTTGTTTTAAAACCAGGGAAAGACCCCCGTAAAGCTGACTCATATAGGCCAATCTCCCTGCTAAATGCTGACTATAAGATCTTTATGAGTATATTGGCAGGGAGATTGGTCAAGGTAGCTCCACATTTGATAAATGGGGATCAAAAGGGTTTTATCCCTGGCAGATATATCCAGGAGCAGACTCTGCAGCTAATTGGAAGCATTGATCTAGCAGTAGCAAGGGCGGAGCCCCTAGCCGTCGCAGCATTTGACGCGGCTAAGGCATTTGACCGCGTTTGCTGGATCTTTTTATGGGAGCTTCTGAGAACGATGGGTTTGGGATTAATCTTTATTCAGACTCTGACCAACTGCTATCAAGGTGCCTCTGCTACAATTTTGCTAAATGGCCTGTTAACATCTAGCTTTGCAATAACTAGGGGGACAAGGCAGGGCTGCCCCATCTCGCCCCTGCTATTCGATCTTTATATAGAGCCTTTGGCCCAAGCCATCAGATTAGATGATTTAATCACTCCCTTTAGTGTTAACCTATATAGTAGCAAGGTAGCCCTTTATGCGGACGATTTGTTGGTATATACCATTAACCCCATCGAGGCACTCCCTAGAGTAGGAAAACTCCTGGAGGAATTTGGCGTATATTCAGGCTATCTTGCCAACTCATCCAAAACGGAGGTGATATGTTGAACATCGATAACTGGGCTGGTCCTACTAGTAAGGAATTTAGATACCTTGGGATTACTATAGTAAATAATTTAGATGATATTCCGAAGATTAATCTGAAGAAGGTGTCTAAAGAGTTTGATCATATATTTTTATGATGGAAGAACTTACCCGTAACAATATATGGAAGGGTTAACTTGGTTAAAATGGTGATCTTGCCAAAATTAACCTATTTATTTAGCACCATCCACCTTGGTTTTTCTAGTAGAGACATTAGTAAAGTCCAAGGTAAGATAGGCAGTTTCATTTGGTCCAATAAAACTACAAGGATCTCCTGGAAGAAATTAAGACGAAAACTTCTGAAGGGAGGCCTTGCTCTCCCAGACCTTCTATGGTATTCCCTTTCATTTCAATTTAAAAATGTCCGGGCGCTACTTATCTCCCTGGGGGATTCCAACTGGGGGATGATTTTGAAGGAAATGTATTTTTTTGAAGGTGGAGAAGAGGGCTTTTTATATAAGTTTGGAGCACCAAGGTTTTTAAAAAAGGTACGCTTGAAGGTATTAAAAACAGCCCTTTATGGGTGGTTTAAAATCAGGGGAATGTGGGGGATCTGTTATTATTCAGAGTTTGCTCCTATTTGGGACTCCCCCGGCTTGCCCGCTTGTTTGGAGGACAGCCTTGCGAAGCCTATAAAAGACGCCGGTATTTTGATCTGGACTGATTTCATCTCCTCAGAAGGTGTCCATCCATGGGAGGTGTTAAGGTCCCGGATAGGTAGCTCATTCTCAAAGTTTAAATACCTCCAATTGGTTTCCTGGGTCACCGCAGAGAGAGAACATATAGGTGGAAATTGGGAAATAGAACTCCTACTTCAAAATACAAATCTTATAAAAAAAGAGGCAGGTCTTTGGTATAAAAGGCTTCTGGAAATCGATGTGGCTGAGTCTCCTCCACAACAGACGGTATGGAATTTGTCAGCTCTGGATAATGCTGCTGTAGAGCTATATGAACCTTCGCTCCTTACACTATATAAGTGTGTTAAACCAGCTTCATTAAAAAAGAACCATTTTTATGTTATCAACAGATTATATTATACTCCCAAGAAAATAGCTAAATTTGCTCCACTTGCATCTTCAAAATGCCCAAGATGTGAATTCTCCCCGGCTGATGATTTACATATGTTTTTTGATTGTGGGAAATTGAGGGCCTTCTGGCAGAAAGTGGAATGTGCACTTAATACCATCTTCAAAGTTAAGATCAATTTGAACCTTCCTCTGGTAATTTTTGGCATCAATAATGACTTGATGAACTCGATGTCAGTAACACAAAAAGGCTTGATTATGTATCTAATTCTTATTGCCAGAAGGGAGATTTGTAAGCTGTGGAAGGATCCATTACCCCCACTCTACGAGAAATGGTTGAGTGCCTCATTTAGTGCGGCCCGATTAGATCTTGGACACTTGGATGGTACGGAACTCACCATTTGGTCACCACTCGTAATTTGGGGGAGAGACCTGAGATTGATCTAGTGCCCCCAGGTCCTATGATTACACCTAGCTTCATAAAGAAGTTGGCCTGGGTAGGCCTATAGCTAATGCATATGCAGAGGCCTGGGGGAGTTCAGGTCCAAAAGATGGCTTACTGCTCTTTATTGTAGGTGCTATATGGTGAGATGAGGACTAAAAAAAAAAAAAAGAAAAGGAAAAGGAAAAGAAGGCTAGTAAAGACAACTCAACATGTCTGCCAAAGTGCAAGAATCCATTACAATGTCACTTGATATAATGCAAAAAATTATGCGATTCAAGCTGTATATCTCTAGTAAGCCATTGGACAGGAGACATATCATTAATAAAAAAGCCAAATGTATGAAAACAACGAAGTGTGCTAAGTCAAAATATGGTGTTAAACAATTGATATACCAGCTTGAGTAATTTGAGAAATTTGTCACAATCAACTAACATGCTATACAAAATTGTGCAGCTATGTATCGCTTCTGGGCAACTTAATGAAAAACATGTCAAGCATGAATTGTATGGAGTATATAAAAATTAACATACAGAGTAGAAATTAAACATTGACCAGTTGATACATGTAGATGAACAGATAACTGTAAAAATACTTCAGTGCAAAATGTAGTAAGGCGAACTAACACTGAGGGGCTGATTACGATGGCGTAATGTTCACCACCGCCACGTCACACCATCGTAACCTGAATTACCTACCGCCATATTATGATGGCGGTGGGTATCGCGGCAGATGGAAAGCCCGTCCGCCGCTTTTCCGCCGGTCAGCAATTGGTACGATTGCCGGCCGGGCGGAGCAGGGGCACAAATATGGTGGTGGGGCCTAGCAAGCACCGCCATCCATATTAGGATGTAGAACATTTGCAGGCCTTTGGGCTGGCCGGGATTTGCTTTAGGGGCCCATTGTGTGCCTCCGGGGGGGGTGGGCGTCTGGGGGGCTGCACTTGGGGGGTACCCCATCTACATTACCATGCACAAGGTGGCAGGCACAGTGCGGTGCCTGTCACGTTGCGCATGGCAATGCACAACAGGGCATTTTACCATTGGAGCAGTTGCTGCAGCCAGCAACACCCGCGGCAATGTTAATATGCCAGATGTGACCGCCGCGGTGGTGGTGGCATCATAATTGGGGTGACGGGACGGCAGCATGGCAGGCGGGTAGTCCCATTACTGCTAGGGTGCCGCCTAATTACCCCCTAAGTGAGGAAAACAAAATACAGACAAACTAAAATCTCATCTAGATGACTTGTAATAACCACAGTTCAACACTATCATAGCGTGTACCACAATGAATATATGGTTGCTCATACACATAGCAATATATGGCACCCATTAGCACATAATACCAAAGAAACCAGTGCTTGATTGCATGACCCTTGATCATAAAAAAACATAGTGCTCATATTCCAATGCAATGTAAAAAGGAAGAGCTTTGATGTGTAGGGAATACAGTGCCCTAAAAACCTGGCATGGAGCATGTAACTGAAGAGTAATAGAGCAAAAGCTACTAGATAAAAACATAATATAAAATATAAAATCATGATCACCATGCCCATTAATTAAACAGAAACTCAGTGTGCGAATAGTCAAAAATGAGTGATCAACCAACCTAAAGGGTAGTAAATAAATTCGAGCTGAGAATCATTTTCCTGCTTTAGCCAATTGGTGCCCGCAGCCTGTCTCTGGGTCGCATGACTGGGTATAGTTGACAGTTGAGCTTTGTGCATTACTCCTACACAGCCACAGGTAATAGAGAGCTTAGGGTACCTGGATGGGCTATCACTGGCAGGAAGGGAGGAGGGAGCTGGTCACAGCCCTATGTAAACCTGATTAGGCTGTATCCTGCCTCAACACAAAGGACTGTATACCCCCTCTAGTTAGTCTGGAGCCATGAGCACATGACATCTGTGTATTTCCAAGGAGATCCTCCAAAAGCTTCACCCACTTCAAAG
Organism: Triturus cristatus; assembly: GCF_964204655.1. Lineage (NCBI taxonomy): Eukaryota > Metazoa > Chordata > Amphibia > Caudata > Salamandridae > Triturus > Triturus cristatus. Next base: position 226,607,683 of record NC_140584.1, read on the forward strand.
GGAGAACTGGGTATAAGCATTGGACCTCAGACAACCACTTTTGAGCACACTTTTGGACCTGTGGATACTCTGCCAGGGAGAAGGACTGCTGTCCTGCTGAAAGGACTGCCACTCTGCTGGACTGCTGCTCTGAAGGACTTCTGTCCTGATTTGCAGTCCTGGTGTCCTCTTGCCTGGGTGGGTATTATCTGCATCTGCTGAACCTAGGACCCCAGGGTGACTCCAAGGGCTAGTTGGCCGGCCTCCTGACTTGAGCCTTTGGGATATTAGGCTCCAACAACCTTGACCTTAGCATCCTTCTATGCGTTTACCCTACCAAGTGGGGTCACCTCAGTCCTGGACCCTTGGAAGTGGGCCTTAGGTGTTCTGTCATCTCCTCTTTTGCGCAGCAAAACCCTGAGTGGAGCCAATGCATTGCTGGTGTGTGAATCATCTCTGTTGCAAAGACCCACATCGCATCGCTGCTTTTCACCTCATTGGAACAATTACTGTGCAATGCATTTTGGGCGCAGGTCCTCGCACCCCTCATTGAGGGCAGCCTCGAAGACACACTCCACATTTCACCCTTGCAGTTCTTCTGAAGTGACACATCGCCACGTTTGCACAACACATCCTCGACACTGGACATATGCATTGGAAACCCTTGTCACAGGATCCTCAAGGATGATAAAGGCCATCGCACTCAGCCTAACCGTATCTCAAAACAGACGTATTGCTTCGGCTGCACAAGGCATCTTTGACGCAGACCCTTGCAACACTGCTCAAACCAAGATTTAAAGTACTCTGTTTAACAGGCCTAACTGGGTCTCTCTAGCTGGTCTGCATTCCATCGAGGCTGACCTGAACTTGTCACTTTGTCTCAGTCTGGCATGCTAGATATCCACAATTAATAATTCAAAAAATGATGCAGCGGAATGTATCTGAGAATCTCTTATTGTGAAAGGACACTTAAATTATTCCTTCGCCTGGAATATATGTCCAAATGATTTCTTTACATATTTAAAAACCATCATCAGCATATGGTCCAAAGTTTTGTTTATATTTATATGTATATGTTTATCTAGAAGGATCAATACATAACAGTAAAAAGTCAACATACAACATTTATATACACCAAGTTTTATATATACGTAAACAATCACACATGTATCTGTGCACAAATATATATGATTCCTTATTACCCTGACTACTATAGCGGATGAAAAAAAAGGTTTTTTAGAACACGTTAATTATCACTTGCAATCCATATTCACGAAGGTATCCCATCTATATAAGCACAAAAGAGGGAACATTGACAAACCCTCTTCAATCATTAAACTGTGCTCAACAAATCCTTTCTACACTTAATTCTAGTTATTTTTGGCTTCTCCAGAATGTGGTTTCAACGTGTTTCAGCCCGGTCAGTTAGGGCCTCATTAGGACTAAAGGAAACCTTTATTTATTCCAGCTTTCTTAGTGGCCCAAAAATAACCAATGTCAAAATTGCACAATGGTGCCGGGAGGGTATAATTTTTTCGGCTACAATCTCGGTGTGCCGGTCGTGTTCTCAGAAGGGGGCCTAACGTATCACGAAGGTACCAGCCCACTCTCTACGGTCGAAATTCCCAGTATCGTAAGAATAAATTAGTCACTACGCATAGGCAGAGTCGTCTGCAGCAAAACTGCTCTCTCAATGAAGATTACGTCAATATCCACAATTGGCGCTTTGTGCTTTTTAGCACTATTCTTACTGAAATCTTTTAAAATTATTATCTCCGGTTCTACTAATTGGATTTTTGACAATCTGGTCTAGTTTTATTTTTTTTAAATGACTCTATTTTTCTAATCTGGTGTGACAGCTTTTTGTAGCATGTTTCACTGTGTTACTCTTTGAAGTGTTGCACAAATACTTTACACATTGACTTTGATTTAAGGCTGACTGCTCTATGCCAACCTGCCAGAGGGTTGAGCACAGGTGAATTTAGGGTTTGCTTGTGACTTCACTCTTACAAGGACTGAGGTTACTGCTTGAGTTGGGCTTCACTCCCCCTCAACCAGTAACCCAATTTCTTACTTTAAGCATCTGCCCACCATGTTTAGACAGCAGCACGTTTTCTTTTTTCTTTTCTTCTTTTAATTTATCCTGCACATGTTTTTAAATTTGTGTTTTATTGTAGTTGTGTAAGTGGGTGGATGAATGAATGCATGAGTGCAAAGATGAGTAACGGAGTTCATGTACAATTACTTAATGAGTGTCTGGACCCATCAGTGGCAGAAGAGATGCTAAGCCGGGCTTATTATGCTTTGACAATGCTTGTTATAGCTTTTGTAGTCCAACTTCTATGAACAGTGATATTTTTTAGGGTATCTGAGAAGCCCACGCAAATTTTAAAACATAGGTTGATTAAGGAAGACTCATGTTCCAAAGACTTTCTAATTGTTTCAATTTCCAGTAAGATGTGTGCCTTGGTCGTAGGTCATGGTATGCCCAAAAAAACCAGACCTGAAGGCTAAACATTTTAACAAGAAATAGTCATTTTGTGCTTTCATTGGAAAGGCCTATAGTCCATAGATTAGTACAGGTACCAATTAGTTACAGAGTACAAAAACCACAGGCACCACTTTAGGTCATAGGACCTTAAGGCTTTCCTTCTTGTGCGCAAACAGTGGTGCAGCAGCTTTATTTTTTAGATGTATACGTTGAGATACAAAGCCACCAAGTCCAATGAACCAAATTCCCGAGTAATTATATCTGACGGTGCTCTCTATCTAGTCCTTATTAAATACTCAAGAGCCAGTTGTCCTTGTCTCCTATTGAAGACTGCAACACTTAGTCTTCCATAGATTTGATAACCTACACATTGGCAAGACTGCATGTTTGAAGGGCCTTCAGAAATGCTGCAGCCCAACCCTGGCATGATCCTTTATAAATGCATTGGCAGCATATTGCAGAACATCTATATGCTGAGAGCCAATATCTGGGAGAAGGACGTATGTTTTGCTCAACTCCTGCCACAGATCAGCTATAGCGAGGTTGAATAATAAGGATTTCATAATGCACCCCAAGTCCTCTACTAGCAGAACTATTTCCAGATAGTGTGGAGCGATGACTCAAATTCCCCCTCACTAAAATGTCTGAGTGCAAATTCTGAATAGCTTGTACCAGTGATACAGGCAACACCACTTAAGCAAGTTTCGATCACAAGAGGGCATGTTCCATGGTGCTCAAGGCTACCTAGAAATGGGCATGACAAAACATGCAAAATGAGGAGCTTTCAACACAAAGATAGGCAAAGTCAGTTGGACGTACCTGGGGAAGGTGTTATCTGGAGTCTCCACCTTGATGAAATCTGGTCTGAAAATGGGGTATCAGTTTGGGACTCTTAACCCATCCTCAATATGTCAACAGAGCGCAGTTCATCAGTAGATTCACATAATTTATGAGTCTCATTTTTTCTTAAAAGAGGTTGGAATGCAGATCCCTTCCGAAACGCCGGGATTTCTGCTGCCTGCCCTAAAGGCTGGATGAAAAAAACAGTTTGAGTCAATCAGCAAAGTGTTGTGGCCACTTCTTAAATTAGTTTAGCTGGTAGCTCATTTGGTTTCGGAACTCCAATGGTCTATCACCCTTTAAGGACGTTAATCATTTTTACTTAAGTTGCAGTTTCGTTTTGCTTCGTTAACTTTCATAGGTTGCAGATTTGCACCTCACCTCACTCACGATCGCCAAGAACGTGAACCGGGCCATTATCTGCATTATGTGCCTCACCCACACTTCTAGAGAGATTCACTCTCCTGCAGGAAATGGTGCAGACTTCCCAAGTTACGAATTGTGGGGCATATTATCAAGGAACGGCCTTAAAATTATCGCCGCTTTAGCGGCAGAAAACTGCCGCTAAAGCGGCGATAATGGGCTTGATAATATGCCCTTGTGAATTCCCATAGAAGCCCATGTTCTGGTGTCAACATGGGCTTCTATGGGAATTCTCTGCGGCATATTATCAAGCGCATTATCGCAGCTTTAGCAGCAGTTTTCTGCCGCTAAGGCGGCGATAATTTTAACGCCGTGCTTGATAATATGTCCCTAAATACCAAAATCTTTTAGATTCTTAATTAATAGTGGTTAATAGTCATGTAACACAACAGGACCCATTGCTGTTCCTAGTAAGCAAATTTAGTAGTTCATCTAGCCCATTTCAATGATGGTTAAAATATTTTTAAATCTACCACAAGCTGCACATCAAGGGGCATATTATCAAGACAGGCGATAAAATTATCGCCGCTTTAGTTGCAGAAAACTGCTGCTAATACGGCGATAATGGGCTAAAGCGGCGATAATTTTATCGCCTGTCTTGATAATATGCCCCATAGTTTCTATGGACAGATATTTAAAAATACAAAAACGTGAACCAGCCTTAAAGTAGGTGCCAGTATCAGAGAACATAAAGCTATTAACCACAGGGAATTTTACCAAATTCCAAAGGTTGTTCACTTGACTTTATGGTAATTTTTATCCTCCAAAGAATGTCTGTGCTACTGAGGAGGACACTCTTGAGAAACACTATACATCGTTTATTATATCGGTGATAATAAATAGGAATATGCAAATGAGGTGACACACAATGAAGGGAATTATGCTGGTTTATAATCTTAGTGGTACAACTAAACATGGGGCATATTAGCAAGGGCTGGCGATATAATTATCGTCGCTTTAGCGTCCGTTTTTGGGCGAAAAGCGGCGATAATTATATCGCAATATCATCAAGGACGCGCTAGCGCAAGTTTCCTTGATGTAGAGCCCGTTTTTTCACAGCCTCGCCTCGCATCACTAATGAGATGCAAAAGAGGCGTGGCTGTGAAAACAACACATGTTAATATTGTGAAGGCAGCTTCGCGATATTAACAAGGAGGTGCAGCGATAAAAAAAATCGCGCTACCTCAGCCTTAACTCAGGAATTTAACACCTGTTAAATTCCTGACTAAGGCATACTTTTAATGGGATATGGATTATGCTGATAGGACCACAGGGTCCTATCAGCAATGTTATCGCTGTTTTCAATGGAACATCGCTGGAAAACCAGCGATGTTCCATTGAAAACACCGCTATCGCTGAAATATTATCGCCATCGCGCTATGCGTTGTAAATATAGCGCTATCATGGCGATAATATTCAGCGATAGCTGGCGATAATTTTTCTATCGCTGTGAACGGCCAGCGATAATTATCGTTGACCGTTGATAATATGCCCCCAAGTTTCTAAAAGTTTAACCGAGCAACAGTACCACGGCATACATTAAAGGGATGCATGTGATTATGTTTTACAGAATAACGAGATTCTACAATTGAGCTCAACAAAGGTTATTGCCCATTTCTGAGTTATTTTCTACCGCCTACGAATGCGATGTTACTCATACTTTGATTTATACAATAAATTCTTCGATTTTGCTGTTTACCACATTTTATTGAAATGCTATCTTTGATTGAATCAAGGGATGAAAATAATGATTAGGTTGGACATGACTGTGAGTTTAGACATTATCTAGATGACAAATGCAGCCTGGGCGGATACGAGTTTGATGTTCTGCTTGGAGGAGAGGGGGAGGGGAAAGCGAGCCCTCAGATGCCCGTAGGTGCGTCACTTCCAAGTGGTATCCTGTAATCCAAGTTTTCTCTCACCGTCAAAAGAATCTGAATTTCGGATGTCTCTTGAACCAATAGATGTTTGCACTATTTGAAGATGCGAGACAAAACCTCGATGGAGGTAAAATATGTATTTTTTCTAGATCCCTGCTTTTTGCAAACTCCATCAGATGTCCGTGTTTCAATGGAACGTGTGTTGCTCATGTTCCTTTGGCAGGTTTGACTGATTGTGTGCTTAAATTATTGAAGCTTGGTGGGCACAACACCTGAAGATTAATTGCCCTGAGGGAAGGGAACTTTCATTTTTCTATTCTCTTTAGACGTAGGAACCATGCAGCACCTATTGAGGTATTATGCGATTGTAATCCAAGTGTTTTTTGTCACAATCAAACGAATCTGCAATTCATCTCTCGAACCATGGGGCTGTGCGCCATTTGAACAATGCAAAGTATGGCGAAAGTTGATCGAGGTGGAATATGGCTCTTGTTTAGGCCCTTTGATTTTAAACTCCTTTATATTTCAGCACTCTCTCGTTTTTTTCTTCTGGCAGCTTTGGCGGCATACTGTTTTAATTATTGAAGCGCGCTGAACAGAGCACCTGGAGATTAATGGCCATGAGGTAAGAGGGCGCTTTCCTTTTTCTGTTCCCACACGGCCCGAGGCCAGCTCTAAAGGCTTTACACACGATGATCGTGGCAGAAGCTGAAATGTCAGGTCTCACGCTGCTCACGGTGCTTCCCTGCGAAAGACATCTGGCCATTTGGCGTGAGTGATCTGCTGTATTCCCTCATTGTTCTGCTGCTGTACAAGGGTTGTCAAAAGTGAGCGGATTATGCCTATATTATACATGCTGCTGCCTTTGCACTGAATGCAAGACTCATATTTGCCATACAGCTGGTATGACATGACATTGCATATCAATTTACCAGAACTACTATAAAACGACTATGAATATAGTATTAATTCAGGAAAGATGACTCATTACCCACCAACTATCATACGAAATGCAAGCATGAATTGAATGCACTCGTAATATTACTTCACACTTGAATAACATAAAGCGCAACTCCATCTTAGCTTTTCTTAAAAAGTAGTTTCTTTGTTCAAAGTCTTGTTTTTGAAAAATAAAAAACTTTTCTTCTTTTGTTTTGACGTAGCCAACATGTTTCGTCCCCAAACAGAGACTGCATCAGGTCTACAAAACATATATGGTACATTCATGTTTTAAAAAAACTACACAAAGTCAATAAACACAAAACACCAACTTATATGAAATGCATATAATGTCAGGTTACAAAGAAAAACATGAATGTACTGTGTTACATAAAAAAACAGTTTAATCAATACTATTTTGGGACATATTCACTGTGCACAATGCAGATTTTCAAGTTCTATTTAATTTAATTCAAAAACGTTTGAAACTCATGAGGCTACAAAATTATTTACCTAAGTATCTATACTCTATACATCACATTGCACAGAGAAAAAAGCTCATACCCTCAGAAGTAGTATAAAAAAAAAGCTACAAGTGTACCTTGCAAATTGAGTTATGTCCATGTAAGCTGCAGAACACTTTCCTTGTGTTATGAAATAACACCCAAGAATTGGAGGTGAGTGAAATGGCTTCACGAAGGTGCTTAATCTATGATTTCACCCTTGTTAGGGACTTAGAATTCTGCAGGTACCGTGGCAGGTGGAGAGCCGATCTTATGAAAGTAAAGTCAAATGACAAGGACAAAGACCTAGTTTTCATACAGCCATTAATAATAGTACAAGCTTAATGTACCTTATCTCCATATGTAGTGATGTCGAGATGGGATCAGATGTCGCAAAGATCAAAGTTCTCTGTGTACTGCCTTGGTGTCATGCACAATTAACAGATAGGTCTGTCCTATGCACAGTCGTAAAGATACTGCTCGTGAAACACATTTGTGAGTAGAAAACTACTGTAAATTTACACAAAAGTGTAAGTTTACCTTTGTGAATCAGGCCCCTAGCGTGTACAATCAAATTACAGTACTACTCTACCTCAATCAGTCATTTTTCAGATATGTTACATTAACAACAATAGCTAAAACGTCATTAATTTAAATTGCACAAAATATTTAACTTATACCCCTTGAGTAACTCATAAATGTAATTCTTAATTTATCATACAATTTTCTGATAATACAAGACAGATCAGCCCAGCCACCCAATGTTCCCTTATTTGTAACTTTTTTCGAGCGGTAAAATACATATATTATAGTAATTTAAAATTAAATAAAATCTACTAAGAAACTTTACGCTTCATACATCCTTTTATACGTCTGTACATTGTACTTGTTATAGATTCTTAAAACATATGAGCAGACAAGCACATGGATAAGTGAAATTTGATATTATGTTTTGTTATTTAAAGATGCGCTTTTAAGAATTGTTCCATATTGGTATAAATATTTTGAAATCGTAAGCATTGCTTTTTAAAATATGGAATATGTTTTGCATGGCTGTTGTGCGATTTATATATTGCAGAGCTAATCACAACTTGTTGATGTCAATGTTTTCCGGTTTTGTTTTGTACCATAATTTCAGTTTAATTGTGCCATCATAAGCGAATTACAGTGGATTTTTTTAAATGGATGTTAAGGTGTTATATTGAAGTCTAACCATCACTTCAGTTTTTAATTTTTTTTTTTTCATTGAGCAGCAGAGATGCGCATAAAAACATTGTACAATAATCAATGATCAAGGATAGAAAAAATTATGAAAACATCAAACAAGATCTAATAAAATCCTTAAGTAATTAATAGCATTTAGCAATTATGGTTGATACAGAGCAGGAAGCCGGTAAAAAAGTACAGCATGCAGTCGTTTCTAAAATCACAATTCCAGAAAGATACAAATGGTGCAAAATACTTAGACATGAGATATGTAGACAACCCTACATTATAATTCTTATCGTTTCCCTTTGCCAACCCCAAAAAGTTGTGCATATTTACTAATCCTGGACTTCTTATATAGATAAAGTGTCCTGTGCTAAAGTGCTAGGTGCCAATCATTAATTGATCACTATTAAAACATTTCCAGTTTCTGGTAAACTTGTTCATTGCCCCAACTCTTTTGGCGTAGGCCTCTTCAAACTTTTTTGTCCTTTTCACGTTATTCACCCATTTTAGATAAGAAGGAATCTCCTCTGATCTCCAATTTTGAAGGATTAAGGAGCGGGCTACTAAAGAACAGATCGCCGTATAAAACTCTTCGGCTTTGGACAAGTCAGATCTTTTTGTTGAGATACCAAATAAAGCAACCTCAGCTTCAGGATCAAGCGTCTTTTCAATGGCCTGACTTATTGATGAAAATATTTTACGCCAAAACATTTAGAGTTTAGGGCAGGTAAAAAAAATGTGAAGCCAGTCGCCCCCCTCTCGAAGCTGGCATCGGAAGCATTTATTTTCAACTCCCGGAAAGCATTTATTTAAAGCTTTTGGAGTAAAATAGGCCAACCAACGGGATAAAAACTATATCCTTTCGAAATTGGCAGCTCTAAGGGCCTTGCCTCCTAACTGGGCGATCTGCTCCCATTTCTGCCTCGAGAAGGAGCAGTTAGTTTCATAAGTTATTTTGGCCAAAATACCTTCAACCAAACACGACTCTTTGCCCTTACTCAGTAAAGTGTACCAGGTCCCCAATCCTTTTAATTTCGCTTTATAAAGGGCATTAGCCAGAGGTGGTGGTGACCCGCATTCCGAAAGACTGTATTTATTTATTAAATTTACAATCTGTAAATATTCCAAAAACCCCGTCTTTAATTGATTACTAGACCTGACCTGGACCTCTTGCCAGGTGATAAGTTTCCGGCTTAGAAAAAAAGAGCCCAAATCACCCAATCCAGAATCTCTCCATTTTTTGAGCTTACTGGAATGAATTTGAAGCCCAAAGATCTTACACTCTTCCAATTTTAAGTAATAAAAACCACCGGACCCTACTGGTTTAAAACAAGACTGTAGTCTGTAGGAGAATTCCCGGATGGCCTTATACCTGGTCTTTTTGGGTAGTTTAACTGTTTTTAAAAAAATCGGAACTTGCGAACCTGCCTCTTGTATCATTCTGTGATAAAAAAACATATCAAGCAGCCCATTAGGATTCAGTAAACGTGCTGCGAGATCCATAATCGCTGCCATATAATAGAAACGAATATTTGGCAATGCTAGACCCCCTTGAGCAGTTCCCAACTGCAATACTGACAATTTAACCCTGGATGCTTTCTTATTCCACACAAAATCCCTGATCATTGACTCAATTTCTCGAAAGAAATTAGAGTTAATCTTTAACGGAACATTTATAAAAAGAAAAATGAATAAAGGGGAGTATTGACATTTTAATTAGTGCTACACGGCCAATTAAGGTTAAAGGAAGAAGAGTCCATCTATCAAGCAGAATTTTTATTTTATTGCGCATAAATAAATAGTTTAAACTGAATAGTTGATCAAACTGATCAGAAACATAGATACCCAAGTATCTAATCAGTTCTGTTTTTAGGGCTTGAAATTTAAGATTTAAAGGCAAAAAATTACAATCAGCGTTTATTACTAGAATCTCCGTTTTCTTTTGATTAATTTTATATCCACCGATCTGTTCAAATCGACCAAATTCAAATAGAACTTGATCAAAATTGGATTTATCAGGTCGTAGATATAAGATTATATCATCAGCGAATAATTTTTATTTCGCCATTCCTTCTATTGGTGCTTTGATTTCAGGATTTTCACGAATTCTTATTGCTATGGGCTCAATAAAAAAGTAAACAAAATGGGGGATATCATCCCAGTTCACCAGGTCGAATGCCTTTTCGGCATCGACCATTGAAACCAAAATTAGAATTTTGTTGATAGAAACATAATCAAGGGCCTGGATTAAAAACCCGGTATTTGACGACATAGACCTCTCAGATACAAAGCCAGACTGGTCAGGGTGGATTAAAGCCTGGGCAATCGGGGTAAAACGTTGGGCCCATATTTTCATCAAAATCTTGAAATCTGCATTAAGAAGGCTGATTGGCCTATACGAGTTTACATCTTTGTGATCTTTCCCTTTTTTTAACAAAACTAACGATGATAGACTCCTTAAATCTCGGGGGACAATGCCTCCCGATTTAACAATATTGAATAATTTGACCAGAAAAGGAGTTAATTCTTTAGCAAAGATTTTATAGAATTCAATTGGGAGCCCGTCTGCTCCACAGGCTTTCGCTCCAGATATGGATTTGACTGTGTCTAAAATTTCTGTGTCCAAAATATCACTCTCATGTTGATCAACTAACGGAGCAGGTAAAACAGGAAGATTAACTTCATCAAAGTATTTCTGAATTAGATCTGCCCCTACCTCATATTTCGTGGAATGAAGCTGAGAGTAGTGATCCATAAATACTTGAGCTATGCCTTCTTGATCTTTAATAATATTTTGAGTCATGGGGTCAACGATCTCTGTTATTAAAGCTTTTTCCTGTTTAGTTTTTGTTTGACCCGCCAACATTTTGCCCACCATTTGACTCTCCTCGTATACTTTTTGTTGGAAAGTTTTGAAACTGTTGATTTCCTCAATTAAAAAAAAATCTTTTAAGGCTGCCTTCGCCCTTTCTAGCTGTAAAGCACCATCTCCCCTCCCCACAGGAAGAGTATCTCTCAGATTGGTAGCATGATTTACAGCCTGTTGGAGTTGATTGATCTTTTCCCTCCTTTCTCTTGACTGAGCAGCTGAGCGTGCAGTCATCTGGCCTTTAATGGCTACCTTAAACCCGCCCCAAACTGAAAAAATTTCTGCTGAGCCTTCATTTAAATTAAAGAACTCTAGTATCCACTCTTTGGTTTGAGCTACCCAATTAGGATCTTGGAGGAGTAGACGATCCATCTGCCACCTGGATTGAGTCTTAACTCCCCCTTCGATCTCAAACTCTACAGAAATTAAAGAATGATCTGAAAATGGGTTAGCGCCTATAGTGGTATCTAAGACCTTAAGGGATCGTGATGTAAGAAAAAAATCAATCCGAGAAGCTGTGTGAAATTGTTTAGAGTAACAAGTAAATTTTGCAACGGTCGGATTATGTTGGCGCCATTGATCCATGAGTAGATGTTCCTGTTTTAAGGCTTCCAAGACTTTCTTTGTTTGGGGTTTCAGTTCTTTTTTATTTTTATTTGAGGTGTCTTTTTTCAGCTCTTGAATAAAATTGAAATCCCCGCTCAGAATTATTTTTCCCGGGGCGCCTCTGAGTAGCTCACTGATTTAGTAGGGCTTTAGTATCATCTACTATCAAGCCGTAATAGGTTAAGAAATTTAAAGTCGTCCCGTTTAATTTGGCCTTAACCCAGAGCCAGCGCCCTTGGGGGTCTCTCTGAATTCGACCAAATTCCCAAGGAAGAGTACCGCAAAAATAAATCACAACCCCTCTTTTAGCTAACCCAGCAGAGGCAAAAAACACATGCGACAAAAAAACCTGGGGAGATATAATTTAGGAAAATTAGTTTTCAAATGGGTTTCCTGAAAAAATAATACCTCGGGCATACAGGATACTAGCCACCTTATTAAAGCTCCATATTTAGATTTATTTAATATCCCATTAGTATTAATGGAGATAATGCGACACTTACTACTCATTTTGCCCTGATTGTGGATAAATAGAAATCAAAAAAAGCATACCAAAATTGAAACATTTAAACACTCCCATTTTCTTAAAAACTTTTACTTCAATACCCCTACTTCTGCTCTTTTTACTGTTATTCTTTTTTACCCTCCCTACACCCCCCTTTGCCCTCTCAACCCAACCCCCAGAAGAGGAGTCCCAACATGCTAACCACCTCTTACTACCCCTAGCGATTTTAATGGGTGCCATGATTCTGCACCCGGGGTAACCACCCCCCCTTGACCGGCATACGGATGTTATACACTACCTAACTGCCAAAAAAAGAAAATTGCAAAACAAACAATCAATAGAAGATAGGAAAATACATACAATAGCTCACTTTTAAACCCTGAAGAGATAAAAAAAAAGGCAATCGAAAAGAAGAAAAACAATCTTAAGACAATGTCTTCATTATGAACTAGAACTGGAAATTTCCTTAAGAAAAACCTGTGCATCTTCTAGGTTAGTGAACATTTGAAATTGCCCCTTCACAAGTACACGCAATTTCGACTGTTGTGCAATTGATGCCTGAGCACCTTGAGCTTTGAACAAAAACAGCAGTTTAACAAATTCTTTTACGTCTCCGAGCAGCAGCGGCAGACATATCGGAAAAAATTCTACAATTGGAGGTCTCATCAACCGGGAATTGTCTCTGCTGAATGGCTTTGGACAGGATCCTCTCCTTTAATCGAAAGTCAGCAAAATTGACTAAAATAGTGTGGCGGCCACTCGTACTTGGCAAGGAATGAAACGGAACTCGATGGGCCCTAGTGATTGTGAGATCCCCGCTAAACTCTGGGCGGACTTTATCCTTAATAAAGGATTCTACCCATTGCAATGTCTGGACCCCTTCGATTCTCTCCGGAATTCCCACTAAACGTAAGTTGGAACGCCGAGAATAGTTTTCCAACTCCTCGAGCTTCATTTCTAGAGTACTCCTGTCCTTTGTAGCTTCTCGGACTTTGCTAGACAATCCGGTTATCTGGTCCTCTAATTTGGAGATCCTGCACTCTGCTTCCTGTATTTTACCTGGAAATCCGGCCACAGCCTCTTCTATCTTTCCCAGATGGAGATGAAGAGAAGCAATTTCATTTTCCTGGGACCTTTTCATATCTCTTATTTCAGCCAGAATAAGATTAAGAATCGTTTTAATATCGAGCTGTCTTGTTGAGTCATCCATCTGAGTTTCTACAGGGTCTAAAGAATGTACAGGATCTGAAACTAAGCTGGAAGCAGTTTTTTGAGAGATATCTAATAACTTCCGCACCTTTTGGCTATGAGCCAGTTGTCGAAGCTGTTCCTGGGACCCAGGGGAAGATACCGGGTTACTATAACCCGCCGTCGGGAGGGGCATGGTCACCAGTAGCTACACGGAGGCGTGTCTCTCCGTCATAGCCACCTTCGTGCCCCTGTTGACTCATACCAGCCATCACTTCAGTTTAACTGTAATTGTTATGTGACTTTCAGGATTTTTCTGGGATATATAATATTCAGCCTCTTTGTAATTATTCTTTTCTACCAAGGCTGTACACAGCACTTAAAATGTGTGACCAGCCAAACATCACTGCACACAGATTTCGACAGATACAGTGGGGGTTGGCCCTACCTGCCCTAGGTAGCCAGCAACTACTGTGCATTTATTTTATTCTTTACAGTTTTAATTTGTTAGAGATTTTTGTAAGGGTTTCACACTCCAGTGGGGGTTTCCGATTTCTTAAAGGCTCTAGGTGCCTTTTTTGCCATACTATTTAAATGAAATTGAGCAAAGGCACTTCTATGAGAAAAGTTCTGCTTTCAAGTGTTGTTTTTATGTCATTCAGTGTTTTTATCTGTATTGGAGAGCGAAACTCTCATTGGGAGTCAAGACAGAAAAGTGACACTTTTGACAATCCCAATTTCTTGGCTGCTCTTCACGAAACTTTTACCCATAAAAATATTTTTTCTCACACTGTCACAAAGATTTGTTAAATTGTGTCTACGTAATCAAGAAACCAATAAACAGCTTTTGAATGGAAACTGAGTTAACGGTAAATACTGAGTTACAATTACTATGTATATTATTTTTATTCACTAATAAAGTTTAAAAGTCAGATATTGTTCAGGTTCAAACAAGATAAACCATTGAAATTTCCCAGTTATCGTTCGTGACGCTAGCCATAGCTAACACAACCCTCTTCCCAAGCATATGACATCAGACATAAGCCCTGTGTCTAATCCAGCGCAAGTGACCAACCTGATACGCATGACCTTTGACTGTACACAGCCTAGACCCTAATTCACTATGGATGACCAAACTGCAGAGCATGTAGATTTATTATGGGTTTTTTGATGTTATCAAAAATATCCTTTTTTTGGTTGTAACAGTGAGCCTTCTTCTATAGCAAAATCACTGAAGTGGGATTTCCTATCCAAGTTCCACAAATCCAATAACAAGCTCAACAGATCCTATCATTTTTAAAGTCGCATTTGGTGTGAAAACAAATTGCAGTATATTGCTAGAATTAAAGGATTAGCTAAGTCAAACTTTAAAGCAACAGATGTGGTGGCACGTTTCAAATTTTCAAGTTTTAAGCCTTCTGGAATTCACTTTGCCCAAAATAGGAACCCAGAATACACGGCATGCCAGACCCACGAATGTGAATCTTTGTAGACCACTGTACATGTTTGATTGCATCTAAAGAATAGTTCTTCACTTTCTTGTACAGATTATTGTACGTCTTTCTTAAGAGTGCTCAACAGCTAAGGAGACTGTATGGTTTTTCCAGTGCCTTTTTTGTGAACCATAACTTTTTTGCTCCTTTGCAATGGCTTCGAAAGAAGAAAATATGATAGCGGAATTACAGAGGAACCTGGAATGGAGAGAAATGAAGAACTAGAAGATGTTCAGACTGAGGGTCCTAGATCGCCACCAGAATCCACTGTCTGGAAATGTTTCTGATTCCACTGGGTGCAAAAAAATGTCTTCCAAGAAAACAAGAAAAGAGGAGGGTAACCAAGGAAAATACAGTTCCATAACATCTTCAAAGCACAAACCCTTAGCAGCTATTCAGTGCTGAAAAGAGAAGGTAGGATTAAGAAGAGGTGCGTTCAACTTCTTCAGTGAGGGAACACTCTGGAAAGAGAGGTTGCCTGAAGACATGCTGCAGGAGGATCAACTGATTTCTGATTTGCAACTGTGTGAGTACATTGCTTACTATGTGGCAAGTGTGAACAAAAATAAACTGCTTCTCCACAAGCAGACATGTAAAAAATATTTTTTACCCTGTTCTTTTCTCATTGTTGAAGTTGTATTTTTGCATTTTTGTTTTGCTTTCCCAACAGAAGTAAAACTGCAAACAATTACACAAATAACTGTAAAAAAAACCATAAAAGGATCTTTTTCATAATCTACTTTAACAGTTAAAATGGATAAAATATATGTTGTTTATTTACTTTGCTTGTGATTGCGTGCAAGTTAAAATGAGAAAACGTAATAGACAGGAAAAGAGATGAATCAGCGAAACAGCAAAAAAGTGGGTGAAAGTGAAGATGAGAGTAAGAGAGATTTTTCACTAGGGATCCTTTCACAGGTGGCACACCCCCAGCTGAGCATGGCTTTCTGTCAAGCACAGAGGCAGTTGGCTGCAGGGCCAAGGCCCCTAACTAGGCCTTGCACCCAACCATCCATGGGTGCCAATCCCACATCTGTGCATGGCCTTCAACTTTACACCATAGAGATGGGGATTATCCACAAGCCTGGTATAGCACAAAATCAGCTGCGGGTGACCAACTCCATTGTTGGTGGCTTTCAGACATGTGCAGTGAAGATTGTATGCACCCATCCAGCCAATGGTGGTTAACACCTGCTGCAATGGCCTACAGGCATGTGCAGCAGGGGTTGGCAGCAGAGCCTGCTCTCAACCCATACTGTGCACAACCTTTGGTCAAGCAGAGCAGAGATTGGCTGCTTGGCCTGGTCTTTGCCCATGGCTGACTGTCACTAGTCATGTTGAACTCTTTTGCTGATTACCTTTGTTTCAGTTCCATTTACAAATAAATATGTTGTGCACAGCGGATGAAATTAGTTAGAGCATGAGTTGTGTATACTGCCTACCCTAACTGGTGAATTGCAGTAATTTTCTAAATTTGGAAAAGTACAATAATTCTGTTTTTAATTGTTATTTTCAGTGAATGTCTGTGTTTTCATAATGCCCTTTATTCACACTCTAGAGGAGAACCATGCATCCAATGCTTTGCCTAGTTGTCAACTTCAGCACAGCCTTCCCTTTGGCCATGCGTAGCAGTGGCGGACTCAATGGCCTAGCCTCTGCCTTTGCCCGACTATCACTTATCATGTTTAACTCTTGCTTGATTACTTAATGCCAGTTCCATTTCCAAATGAAGTTTTTTGTGTATGACTGTTGAAATGAGGTATGGAATCCGTTGTGTATATTGCATGAATTTCACTTGTTTTGCACATTTGAACAAGAACCCTCATTCTGTTCTTAACTGTGCTTGTAAATACATGTCTATTTTATCTATAATATACCTTATAATATACCTTATTCACACCCCACTGGACAGACCCTGCATCCACACCCATGCGAGGAACCACCCTCAGCCTTTGGCCATGCAAGATGGGGTCTGACTGAATGGATGAATGCTCGTATCTCAGAAACCCCACAGTCCAAATCACATGAGAAAAAGTTTTGTCAGCCAATCAAAAGTTCATATTCTATATATTGTTTTACTGTGGAACTAGTTTGGAACCAACCACCTAGATGTACTTAACATTTTAATCCCTTAAATCCCTTTAAACTCAACCCCAGCATCTCTTTCAATGCTAGTTTCTCGAAATCGCTGAACAGATTGACACTAAGGGCCTGATTATGATGCTGGTTGGACCGACCAACTGACCGCTGTCTTCGTGGGCCCATTCTGACCTCTGAGACCAGCAAGTTTCCCCCTTGCGATGCAACCGCTCCTATCGTGCAGGATGCTTCTAAAGCGAAGCACATATCCCTGAATAGGTTGCTGCAAATGTGTAAACACATGCATGATATATGGGGGATATGCCTTGTGTATGTCTGTCGGTGCGGGGAGGTCCACACAATAAAATATTACTGAAAATATCAACCCGAGAGTGCGTCCATTTTTGGTCTGAATCTTGCCAAAGTGGAAGAATATATGCCAGGCACTTTGAAGAGTTCCATAAAAGTAATCGTAACCTGTTAAGATTTTTTGTCTTAGACCGAATTTTACCCTCCAAGAGGGGTGGCGATAGAATCCGCAAATTACACCAACTGGAGTCCAGGTACATTATGGAGCTCGATACTAAGATTCCAGCGGGTTTAAATTCGGAGGAAGAATTGTCTTGGCATTTGGGAGATAAAACTTGAAACTCAGAGCTTAGGTTAATTTCTTGATCCCTATTATTTCCTTTCTCCCTGGAATTTTAGGGGTTACAGTAAGACTTTGCTGCCTCTAAAAATCAGAAAACTAGGTCTCCAGTTTCCTGGCTTCTATGCAAATGTTCTGAACCTTATTGTCCCATCTCCATTCTGTTTCTCTTTGCTTTTCTGTTAGGCCGTTATAACATTTTAGTATAGGAGGGGAGTGAAGAAATATGTAATGGTGAGTTGGCTTTAAAGTTTTCCTCCTTTTGAGTCTGTATTGATCCTTTCTAGTTGTTTAGCATCGGTGCTACACTTTGATATGAGAGTACTAGTCTGATTGACGGTTTGTTTTGTTTGCTATCTCCACTTTGCCATGTTTAGGTGATCCAAGAAGTAGAATAAAGGATGAAAGAGGCAACTATCAAGATTAAGAGTCAGAGAAAGAAGTATAAGTACAAGAGTCAGATCAAGAAGTATAAGAATAATTGCTGGCCCACTGGGGCTAGTTACATACACATGTATGCGTGGACATATACATATTTTGTATAATTTTGCATAATTCGCAATTTGAATTTTGGTTCATTACTTTATATTTCTTATACTCTTGTAAATTGAAGTAAGATGAAGTATTTAAACCCTTATGAAATTTGATACATAAGCATACCATGCAATGTCGAAATGTTATAACTACATGCATATTCCCCTTTCAGCAATTATGTTAACGTTTATCCACTTGGATAGGATATCCTTTTCAGTAATTATGTTAACGTTTACCCACTGGGGTAGGATGTGGATATATTGTGAATTCTATGGCTTTATACCTACAACAATGTATTGAGGCAATTGGGGGCATTGGATTGAGTTCGAGAAAAATGTTCGATTAATGTGCAGTTGCAACAATTTCCTAAAAAAAGTATCAATTTAACGAGTTAATATATAGCATGCAAACTAGCAGACTTCAAACGTTATTGGCAGATTGCAATTCATGCAGGAACATGAATTAATATTATTTACGTTCTCGCCTCTGTCCCTTTTGATTGTAAAACTTTATTGAGGTATTTCTTTGTTGAATATAACATAATGCCTTTACCGTTTCAAGATGGCCGCCATGCCGCCAACCAGGAGTACATGCAAACTATTGTCCCCTCTTTATGTTATTTTACGCCAAACTTGTGCGTTGCGCCGATGCCTCTTTTTGTGAATGTATTTAACTGTTGAATTTGAACAGATACTTACCCGTGACCAAGACGATATGTTCGTCGAAACGCGTTGGGTATTCTTTGGCTTAAAAGCACATTAAATCTTTGTGATTGAATTTGGAAATGCTGTGTCCTTCTTGGGGAGGAGTGCATCCGTGTATGTTATACACTTGGTGAGACGTTTATATATATATTCACTGAAAAAACCATAGGTTTCACACACGTTATAGTTAGGAATTAGCATTTAAAAAACCTTGCAAATTCACTGAAAAAACCATAGGTTTCACACATGTTATAGTTAGCGGAAATTTTACTGATAAAAAACCAATGAAATTCCCCCGTTATAGTTAGTGCAGGCAACTATAACTCACGCGACCGCAATCCTCTGCTGATGCTAATACTGTATTTAGACACTTATTTGCCCATGTCTTCTTCCATACATTTTTAGCTATACATATATTACAAATATTTTTTTTTCATAAAGACACATATGTCATCAGCAGAAGATTGCGGTCGCGTGAGTTATAGTTGCCTGCACTAACTATAACGGGGGAATTTCATTGGTTTTTTATCAGTAAAATTTCCGCTAACTATAACATGTGTGAAACCTATGGTTTTTTCAGTGAATTTGCAAGGTTTTTTAAATGCTAATTCCTAACTATAACGTGTGTGAAACCTATGGTTTTTTCAGTGAATTTGTACGGTTTTTTAAATGCTAAGTTACTTTACGCCATTCGTGGCGTGCGCGCCCACTTAACGCAGTTCGTTCTGTGCGCGCATGGTGCGCTTCGCGCACCGTGCGCGCACAGTGAGCACGCGGTGCGCTTCGCACACCGCGCGCCCACTTTACGCAGTTAGTGCCGTGCACGCACGGTGGGCACGCGGTGCGCTACGCGCACCGCGTGCCCACGTTACGCTAGATGGGCCATGTACGCACGATGCGCTTCGCGCACCGTGCGCACATGGAGGACATATGATGCACTTCGTTTTGAAAGGTAATATTTTAATTTTTCGTATATGTTATAAGCCATGCACAAATGGTGCCCTTCGGGCACCATTTGCACACGGGGTGGAGAGAATGTGGATATTTTTTTTTTTTATTATTATTTTTTTTTATATTTTAGTTTAACTCATCTTTAATAAGCCATGCACAATTGGTGCCCTTCGGGCACCGATTGCACACGGGGTGGGGAGAGTGTGGATATTTTTTTTTTTTTATAATTTTTTACCGTACGCGTACGGTAAGCGTAATCGGCGAAATTAGCGAAAAAATAAAAATTCAGTTTTTGGCCTTGGGGGATCTTTGGGGACTCCCTCAACATTGCTATGTGTGTGGGAGCTGTCTAAACAGCCCCTTTACATGTTTTTGTGCTTTATATTTTAAACATCACTCTCAGTGCGAGAGAGAAAATGGCGGCCGCCGCTTCCTGGTTTCGGCCGATTCGAATGTTTACTAAGATCTAAGAGCCAATCAGAATCGCGCTCGCGCACGCCACCGTACGCGTACGGTAAGCGTACCGTAAGCGCACCGTAAGCTGGCTCAGATATATATATTGATTTAAAGGCTATTTTCTCAGAATCTACTGAACAGATTTACACCAAACCTACAAAAGGCACTTCCTTGACCTGAGGACTACCTCTCTGCCAAATTTCTAGTAATTCTGTTCAGCCGTTCGGGCTGTAGCCCTGTCTAAAGGTCCTATGGAAAAATGCATGGGAAAAACGCGTTTTGGGACCCCCCTTTTATCTCAGCCCCCGCTTGACGAATCCCCCGAGACTTTCAGGGAAGGAGCGGTGCGTAGCGCCCCACCTATTTTGAAAATTTCGCGAGGATTCGTCGACCGGCGCCAAAGTTATTCAAAATAGAATGTTGCGGATTTCCTATGGAAACGTGGTCCTAACTATAACTACCTACTGGCGACCGCCAGTAGGTAATATATATATATATATATATATATTCACTGAAAAAACCATAGGTTTCAGGAACGTTATAGTTAGGAATAAGCATTTAAAAAACCTTAGAAATTCACTGCAAAAAACATAGGTTTCAGGGGCGTTCTAGTTAGCTGGACTTTTCACTCGTAGAAAACCATTGAAATTCCCCCGTTATAGTTAGTTCAGCTAACCATAACTCGCGCGCTGCAATGCACTGCTGATGACGTCACATATTACATCACTCATGACATGGTCAGTGACATCACTGATGACATCACTGATGACATCTCAAATGACATCACTGATGACATCATCCAGTGAATGTGTGTTTTCCTGAAAATTACATATGTTTTATATATGTATATCCCAAGGTCGATGGAAGAATAAATGGGTATATAAGTGTCTAAATGGATGATTTGTTTTTGAAAAATTGATGGTATAACTGACTGATTAAGTGTATCTTAGTGAATACATGGCTTAGTGAGTAATGTTTAAATATGTAAATATCTGTATCAGTCTCTCACTTTGCGTATAAGTGGCTGCATGGGTTGGTGAGTAGCTACATGAGTGTCTATATAGGTTATTAGTTGGTTTTTTGAGTATCAGTATGAGTGTCTGTATGGTTCGGTGGGGGGTATTACGTAGTGCATAGGTGCATGAATGAGTGACTCACTGTTTGTATGTGTTGAAGACAGCATGTGTGCAGGACTGTATGGGTGGATGAGTGTGTGCATGGGTGTGTTAGTGAGTGAATGACTGTCTCAATAGTGTCTTTATGAGTAACTACATATGTTTTAAACTAGAATATGTGACTATTGGTGTATATAAGTGAGTATATGTGAGAGTGAGAGATTGAAAGAGTTCCTGTATGAATAAGTATGTGTTTCTATAAGTGATTGTTCAAAAGACTAAGTATGTGTAAGTTTCCGTAGAAGTAAGTGTGGTGGTGTGTGTATAACTGTATATGCAAGTAAATGGATGTTTGATTCTTTATTAGCATGAGTGACTATGTGTGTGAGTAACTCTATGGATGAGTGGCGTTGTGTAACAGGATGTATAGGTGTATGAGTACATATGATGAGTGAGTACATGTGTGAGTGACTGTATAGGACTGTTGGTGAATGAGTGGATGTGTATGTGGATCTTAGAATTACTGAATAGGTTGTTGTAACTGGTATTGGTATGTCCATTGTTCTGTAAATTTTAGTTTCTATTTTTGAATGTGTGAATCAAAGGTTATATTAGGGGGAGAGGAGGTCTGCCACTCTATCACAAGGATGATGTCATCAGTGATGTCATCAGTGATGTAATTTGAGATTAAGTCCCCTTGAATCGTGAGGGTCCTTAGGGTCCAACTTGACCACTAGGTACCTCCAGTAAGCGCCACAGAGCTGTGTTGCAGAGAGATGTAAAAAGGGGCACGGCCTAGACCACCTCTCTGCAATGCAGCGCAGTGGCGCTTACTGGAGGCACCTGGTGGGCTAGTTGGCCCTGCAGGGTCCCTCAGGATTGAAGGGGAATTATTTCCCCAACGTACAACTGGCCAGGGGGCGCATTTGCAGAGTGCTGCAAGGAGGGGGCGTGGTCTCCGGCGAGAAGCCGATCTTTTATTAATTTAATTGTTTTAAGAAGGAGGGCTGTGTGGCCCCCCTTCTTTTTCCAATTAAAAAAATTAAAAATTATTTTGGCCCTCCCAAGGCCTTAATCGGCCCCGGGGACCCCAACCCCCGGGTCATGGCCTTTTTAAAAAAAATCTTTAGGAGGGGGCTGCATTGCCCCCTCCTCAGGCCACTTATGGCCCCGGGGACCCCATCCCCCTGGGACGGCCTTTGTTTTTTATTATTTAAAAAAATATATATATTTATAGAAACACCTAGGACATGCTGGACAAATCCGTAGGTACCTATCACCATGACGATTTGCGTGATATTCATTAAAAGGCGACTATGCATACAATGAATCCACGTGGAATGTATTTACACCGCTAGTGAAGCTCTGACGTGTCTGACGCCCTACCGTGCCTAATCTCGGCGCCCCCGCCGGTGGGTACTCTCCAAGTAGACACTCTTGTCGTTTATTTATACAAACATGGGTAACTATTGACGGGCACATTTAATACACACGCACAACAAGCCATTCAAAGGGGATTCGACAAAAATTCAACCAAACTATGCAAGAAACCCCCCCTCACGGTTAACAAAACACACATCCACCGCCGGATGTGTAATACTTTTTATTTTACTCTCTGGAAAGGAGACGAATCTCACTTGAGAGTCACAGCATGCTCCTGGCTGAGCCCAATGCTGTGTTACACCCACCAGTGCCCGCCGAGTGCCACACACCTCTGTGTTGTATTCCACCAGCTAGTGCGTATGCTATGACACTCTCTAGCCCATGTGCACTGTAACACCACCCCGTGAATATGTCATGCCACACTTGCCTTCGCACGGGTTATATTGCCCTATCTAACATGGCTTCCTCGATGTCTATGTTATGACGCACAGCACTATGCCATACATATTACAATCTGGGATCCATATCTTTGTCACAGTGCATATGCAATGTTACACTCCCCAGCACATATTTTATATTACAACTTTAGAGACTAGTTAGGTTACACAACACTGCCCTGTGCATATTAAACTCCAAGGTGCATATCGCATAGCACACGCTAGTGCCTGTTCTATCTCGCGCTCTCCAATGAACCTGTCATTGCGCACAATGTATTGCATATTATATTTCACGCCCCGGTTCATCTTGTATCACACTTTTTGGTGCATAGTTTATACCATATACTATATCTAGTTTTCATTTTCAACCGTGCTCTCAGGACTATGTTCTATATAACACTGCGTCCACCTACCCTTTTCACGAGCATTACATTTTGCGATGGGGG
This sequence comes from Triturus cristatus, assembly GCF_964204655.1. Lineage (NCBI taxonomy): Eukaryota > Metazoa > Chordata > Amphibia > Caudata > Salamandridae > Triturus > Triturus cristatus. The sequence goes on from NC_140584.1 coordinate 226,631,365, forward strand.
TGGAGGGTCAGGGGGTGTTTCTGCCAAGTGAGCCTGGAGTCACAGTCACAAACGTCCTATTCTTCCTGAATAAAAGTGAGATTATGCTGCATACTTGTTCATATTTTAAGTAGTTAGCACAGACACACATTTTAAAAACAATAAAGTTCCTAATACCCACCTTCTCTGAACAGTTAGCTTGCTCCTCCCTATCCTCTGTTGTCTGAATCCATGGACTAGCCTCCTCCCTCCTGCCATGCATGGTCTGATGTGCTGCCACTGCCCTCAATTTAGCATGATGTACCAGTCCATTCCTTCTGCCCTCCATTGCCCGATTCTATGGCCCATCATTGACCTCCTGCTTAGCCTCTGTGCTTAGTTTGCTGCCACTATTCTCCTTCCCCCTGCCCTCCGATGTCTTTGTGCATGCACCTGCTCCATCCTTTTTGCCCACCATGTTCCATGGACCTGCCACTCCTATCTACTCTGAGTGTTCTGTTGAGCTGCCACTCCCCTCCCACCTGCCTAGCATTGTCAGATGACTGTAACCTGTCCCTGCCACCTCCACTCTGCCTGTCCACATGCCATGCCCCTATCTCCTTCCTCCTGTCCTCCATGATCCATTTTACTGCCACACCCTTCTGCCCTCCCTGGTCTGTTGTGCTGCAACTGCTCCTCCTGCCTGCCCCGCGCGGTCTGTTGTGAGGCCCCTTCCCCTGAAGTCTCTTGTCTGTGCCCAGGTCCTGACCCTCCCTTCTATCCTCCATGGTCCTTTGTGCATGTCCCTGTACCCTCCTTCTTGCCCATCATAGCCATTGTGCTGCCACTAACCCTCCCGCTTGCCATGCATTGTCTTCTGTGCTGCATTGGCCCCTCCCACCTTCCCTGTGTGATCAGCTAGCTGCCCCTGACCCCCTCCCACCTTCCCTACATGGTCTGTGTGTATGCCATCATAGTCTCACTGTTGCTCTCCATGGTGTGTCTTGTTTCTATTGCCCATCCTGCCTGACCTCCATGGTCATCTTGCTGCTCGTGCCCTGCCCCCTTTCCCCCAGCCCTCTGTTTCCATGTGCAGACCCCTATTCCCTCCTTCCTGTCTTGTCTGTTCCTGTGTAATGCCCCTGATCCATCCCTCCTGCCCTTTATGGTCTGTTATGATGCAGCTTTCTCTCCTGTCTGTCCATTATGGTCAGCTAGCTACCATTGCCTCTTTCCCCTCTGTTCGCTGTTGTCCATGTGCATGGTCCTGTCCCCTCCCTATTGCTTTCTATGGATTGTTGTGCTGCACTCCCGTCCCGCATGCCCTGTGTGGTGTATTGTGCTGCTGCAAACCCTGATGCCTGCCCTGTAGGGTCAGTTTGGTGCACCTCTCCATGTCCCTCATGTCCTCTGTTATCCGAGTCCATGTCCCTACCCCAATTCCTCCTGCCTACCATGATCCAATGTACCATACTTGCGAACATTTTGAACTTGGTAAGAGGGAGATTTTGAACAAAAACTGGGGTATTGATTTTCCCCTTTGAGTTACATTGAAAAAGAGGAGATTGTAGACAGGAGACAGATCAAATAAAGCCCATTTGAGCTTAAAAACATTGGACGTTTCCTGGCTGAAACAGGCATGTATGGTTGTAATACCACTGCCTCTTCCTTCTGCCAACAATGGTCTATTATATTGCCACAGCCTCTCTTGCCAGTCCTGTATTGTTGATTTGTTGCCCCTGCCCCCCTTTCCACTGCCCTCCATAGTCTGTTGTGCTGTCACTGCCCTTCCTGCCTGCCCAGTGTGGTCAAATTGTTGCCTCTGCACTCTTCTACCTGCCTTCAATTTTCAGAGTCCGTGCCCCTGGCCTCTGCCTCTCAACAGTATCCCAATGAACAACTAGATTGCTAACATTCTATATTTATTACAAAAGTGTGGAACGTCCAACGTCATCTTGATTTAATCAAAACTGTAATACCTAGAGCATTTACTTTAGAAATTACATATATGAAAGGGTCTTATTTGCATTAAAATTATGGTTAGTGCTCTAAAAAACTAAAATGAGGACATCTTTTCTGAGTTTTCAAATAGCGACAAAGAACTATTAAATTATTTGTAATCTTTATTTTTTTTATCCAGTTGACCACTTGATTAAATGTTGCACCTAGGGGAGAGGATGTGGTGTTACTTCCAGAGCTGCAGACTTTGCAACTGGGGAACCAGTTTGGAGTTTCTGCTTCAGCTTAACATTCTGTGATTCTGGTCAAATCACTTAATCTCCCCATGTCTACAACCAAAATGAATTTGATCTTGTGTGATGTAACCAATGCTCATGTAAAGCACTCCAATACCTGACAAGTCTGCACTATATAAAACTGCAAATACACAAAAAATAAGTGTTTTGCACACTTCTGTCATTGGGCTACATGTGGGCTACATCTGGGTGATATTTGGGCTGCATTTGGGATCTTTTGTCTCTGGTGGCCATCTTGGGAGATTTATTTGTTATAAAGTTTCCAAATTTCCTCATTTACTACAGTCTCCTCAGTAGGAAATACTTTCAGTTTTTTACTTTGATTCCATCAAGAAGGCATTGAGATGTGTCACACATTTGCCATAAATTCAGAATGTTAGCACTCTAGTTGCTTATTAGATCACTGTAGTAAAGCTACTGCTCACCAGGGAAGTCTGCTGCTGGTATTGAATGTGCATGTTTCAGTCTGCATGTCAGAATTTGTTAATGAAATAGAAGAGGATTTGATAAGTCACTCAAAGTGTGCCCTAATTTTTCTCTCTGCAGCACTTATCATACTTTCTATGGCAAAATGAACCCCCTTATTTTGTTCCTTTTTAAATTAAATGTTTTAAGAGTTACCACTTTATTCCAATCAAGATGGCTTCAGGTGTGCAATACGTTTGTCATAAGTAGGACTGTTAGCGCTCTAGTTGTTCTTTAGAACACTCTGGGAAGCTGCAGTAGAACACAAAGGAATCAACTGACAGTCTCTGCCCTTGTTTGATGTACATGTTTTACTGAGAATGTCAGACTTTATTCTCACATGACTGAGAAAGATAATGTGAATTTACAGAAAATATGCTCTCAGTTTAGCTTATGGATCACCTTCCAAACCTCTGTGGGGAAAGCATGAGAACATAGTTTTCTCTCAAACATGATTCATGATATCACAGCAGAAGGCTTTTTCACATGGTAAAATCACCTTAGAACACACCACAATTCCTAAAATGAGTATGGTACCATCAACAAATTATTTATAATGTAACTAAAGTCTTAAAACCTTCTATTAACTGCAATGTTTTTTACTGAGGTGCTATCATGTATATTGGTCCCAAGATAGCTGCCAAAACTTCTTGGATGAAGTACTGACAGCCAATCAGATCTCACGATGAGATGTGTGGTTAGGCTCCGCCTAGATATATCTATCTTTTTAACTCTAATTTTATCAGGAACTACTGAACGGATTTACACCATTTAAGCAAAAGGCATAAGTCTTAACTGAGGACTACCTCTTTGCCAAATTTGGTGTAATTTTGTTCAGCAGTTCAAGCTGTAGCTGCGTCAACAGGTCCTATGGGAAAATGCATGGGGAAACGTGTTTTGGGACCCCCCTTTTTTCTCGGCCCCCGCTTGACGAATCACCGTGACATTTTCAGGATAGGAGCGGACCGGAGTTGGCCAAAAGTTTGGAAAATTTTGCGAAGATTCGTCAATCGGCGCCAACGTTATTCCAAATAGAATGTTGCGGATTTCCTATGGAAAATAGGTCCTAACTATAACTACCTACTGGCGACTGCCAGTAGGTAATGTATGTGTGTATACATATATATATATAGAGATAGATATATATATATATATATATATTCAATGAAAAAACCATAGGTTTCACACATGTTATAGTTAGCTGGAAATTTTACTGATAAAAAACCAATGAAATTCCCCCGTTATAGTTACTGTAGGCAACTATAACTCACGCGACCGCAATCCTCTGCTGATGCTAATACTGTATTTAGACACTTATTTGCCCATGTCTTCTTCCATTAAATTTTAGCTATACATATATTACAAATATTTTTTTTTCATAAAGACACATATGTCATCAGCAGAGGATTGCGGTCGCGTGAGTTATAGTTGCCTACAGTAACTATAACGGGGGAATTTCATTGGTTTTTTATCAGTAAAATTTCCAGCTAACTATAACATGTGTGAAACCTATGGTTTTTTCATTGAATTAGCAAGGTTTTTTAAATGCTAATTCCTAACTATAACGTGTGTGAAACCTATGGTTTTTTCAGTGAATTTGTACGGTTTTTTAAATGCTAAGTTACTTTACACGCCCACTTAACGCAGTTCATTCCGTGCGCACAGTGAGCACGCGGTGCGCTTCACGCACCGCGCGCCCACTTTAAGCAGTTAGTGCCGTACACGCAAGGTGGGCACGCAGTGCGCTACGCGCACCGCGTGCCCACGTTACGCACCGTGCGCACATGGAGGACATATTATGCGCTTCCTTGTGATAGGTAATCTGTTAAATTTAATTTGTAAGTGATGACAATAATATGCCATGCACAGAGAGTGTTTTTTTTTTAATTAAAATTTTTAGCGTAAGCGCACCGTACGCGTACGGTAAGCGTAATCGGCGAAATTTTCAAAAAATAAAAATTTACCGTTTTTGGCCTTGGGGGATCTTTGAGGACTCAACTAACATGGCTATGTGCATGGGCGCTGTCTAAACAGCCCCTTTATATGTTTTTTGCCTTTGTTTACAGCCCCCCCCTCAGAGTGCGAGAGAGAAAATGGCGGCCGCCGCTTCCTGGTTTCGACCGATTCGAATGTTTACTTAGATGTAACAGCCAATCAGAATCGCGCTCGCGCACGCCACCGTACGCGTACGGTAAGCTTACGGTAAGCGTACCGTAAGCTGGCTCAGATATATATATTGATTTAAAGGCTATTTTCTCAGAATCTACTGAACAGATTTACACCAAACCTACAAAAGGCACTTCCTTGACCTGAGGACTACCTCTCTGCCAAATTTCTAGTAATTCTGTTCAGCCGTTCGGGCTGTAGCCCTGTCTAAAGGTCCTATGGAAAAATGCATGGGAAAAACGTGTTTTGGGACCCCCCTTTTATCTCAGCCCCCGCTTGACGAATCCCCCCGAGACTTTCAGGGTAGGAGCGGAGCATAGCGCCCCACCTATTTTGAGAAATTCGCGAGGATTCGTCGACCGGCGCCAAAGTTATTCAAAATAGAATGTTGCGGATTTCCTATGGAAACAGGGTCCTAACTATAACTACCTACTGGCGACCGCCAGTAGGTAATATACACACACACATATATATATCATGTGATCAAGGCTCCCGTGAGAGCTGAAACATGTTAAGCCGTCATGCACTAAATAAAGGATTATAATCGCACCATATCGAGGTCCGGACCCGTTGTTTTGAGAGATTAAAGAAATATACGGTGACGAATTGATATATGTAAATGTATATATATATATATATATATATATATATATATGTATATATACATATTTATAGTTCATAGCATAATTGTAATGCAAGATTTTATTTCTCATTTTACAGCGACACATTCACATGAACTACATCTGTTTAAGATTGACTTGTATCTAAAATTTAAACTTATATTGGTTTCTCAAGAATTGAAAATGGATTTAAATGTCACATTAAAAGCACTGAAAGTGTTTCACAAACTAATGTAGTAACCATATTTATAGCTGCATAATTTTAAATCCCTTGGGCAACATAACTTATAAAATATTTTTTAATCATAGGAAACAGTGAAGTTTAAATGCTGTATTGATGTGTGTGACCTATATGAAACAGGTTTGTTAATAAATGTATTAAAGTTGCATCAAGACCCTTGCAGGCATGTGCCTATCATTTCTGAACTAAAATATGGTTCTTCATTATGTATCACCAATACATAGCTCTTTGAAACATTCTCTTGGTCAGTTTAGTTAATTTAAGGGTGTAAAAAGTGTTTTTCTCACTAATGTCAGGAATTTCTTGCAAAAACATCAAAAATGTATCAAGAATGTTAAGTTGTATGTGAATTAGCCTTAAGCTCAGAAATTGGGACTGAACTGTAACTTTTATTAACTGATTTGCAAGGAAACATTAACAAGGGCGTTCAATTGCATATAATATGTTTGAAAGTTGCTATCATTACAAGGTTTCAGGGTACTCATGAGAAACACAAGAACAACTAAGCAAGCTGTGTACTTGTATTTATTGGGGCCTTTTCACAAACTTGTACTACATGAAGTAGTACTACATTGCGACTACTCACGTACTACAAACTGCTATACACTAATCTACAGACTGGAAGCTCAGACTGTGCTTTTACAATTTTTCTGTGCAGAGATCTCTGCCATGAATTTGTAAGCCCACATTTCAGTAGTAAATTTATGGAGGGACAAGTAGAGTGGCTGGAAAATATGGAATGCTTACTAAACAAAGGCGGAGTGTAGGGAGGGATAGCTACAAAAGAGTAAGCTCATTTTCATTCAAAACCGTAGCAAATGCATTCCAATCCAACCTTAGTAAGTCAACCACCATACATGGGTACTCAAAGGTACTACAACACAGTTTCATTAACAATCCAAAATAACAGAGGCAGGGACTTAACACACAAGGGGAAATAATGTTCTTCTAAATACAAAATAATAGAGACTGGGACATAACACACAAAAGGAAATTATGTTCAAAATGTATATATAATTTCTAAATATATTTTTTATTATTCTAAAATGTACTTAATAAAATGTAAAATAAATTAACCTTTTAAACATCTATTAGAAATTAAAAATAATTTAAATTAATTGTACACATTACATTTTATAAAGGTTAACACATAACCTTTAACAAACTGCATAACTTATTAAATCAATCAATCTATCAATCAATCAATCAAATTACCTTTATTCGATCTTCCAAAGAAATATGATAGACAATACACACAATAAAATCAAACTACACAGAAACATACATGTTAAAAAATAAAGACCACATATTTAGAAGAAATACAATTCAGTGTGCAAATTTGCAGATAAAAACCATATAAATGACAAACTACCACATTAATGCAAAAAATACTCATCCTGTTAGTTTACATAGAATAAAATGACAGTGCAAAAGTTCTGGAACCAGGGGCGTCATAGTTAATAAAACAAAATACGTAATGAATCAAAATTGAGAGCAGCAATATATACTAAAGGTGCAATGTCACACATCGTAGATACGGGGCAATTGTTGGAGTCACTTGAATAATTCAGAAATCTCTCACTGTAGGTTTGGCCACTTCCAATAATTTCCTGGTGACTTGTTTGTGCTTGCAAAAACTGTTCCGGACCCAATTTTTATCCTTTTTTTGGATGGACTCAGGATGCTCAAACAAAGAGGCACAACCAAGTACTGAGAAGCAATTTTGATATATTGTAGCCAAGGAATGGCCAAACCACGAGCACAGGTTAGACAGTCTCTAATGACAGCCTGATTGAATTTGGCTTCCTATTGGACCAAATTGAGCACCAAAAAGCCACGGGGGCATTGATGGTATCTTGAACGTACTCCATATCTAGCTCCAGATGGAGAGGCAAATACGGGGATGAAGGGGGAACGCCTAGTAACCGGCCGCATGCACATCCCAACAACCACAGATACCCATTCCATACGTTAAGATCGGCAAACATTTCTGATTGTATATCTCTAATACGGAGCAAAAGGCTTTTTACCAAATGTCATAACTAGCGAGGAAGTGGTGCCTATAGCTTGAGTATATCGGAATATTCTATTTTTGATACAAGTAAGCCATGTGTATCATTCATCAAACTCAAGACCTAAATAGGGAAAGAAACTAACCCTATCTAGGGGTTTACCATCAATGTTTAGGGTACGGGTTTTAGTATTTCTTGGGTCACATATCATAGTAAATGTTTTCTTAAAATATGTCTCCAAGCCCAGGTCACGCATGAAGCTAACATTGCTGTCGATACGTTTTTTAAGGCCATTCGCCGTCCTAGCCAGGAGGACTGTGTCATCACCATAGAGTAGTACGGGCACAGCTTTTTTCTCCACATACGGAACATCCCCCCAACAGATACCAAAGTTTTCTCCAGATCGTTCAGATATAGGAGAACAGTTCTGAATGGTTTTGAACATTCGCCAGTGCTCCCAAACCTAACTGAAGCAGTGAGGACATGGTGAAGATGCCTTAAACATGTAACCAGCCCCACGTTGACACCCATGCTGTCTAAATTGGCCCACAGCTTTAAATGGGAGATGCAGTCAAAGGCACTTGACAGGTCCATAAACGCCAAATGGGTGGAGACTCCCTTGGCATATTTATATTTTGCCACAATAAGATGGAGATTAAGGCACTGTTCAATGGTCCCAAGCCCCTTTCTGATTATTAAAACAAAATAATATACTATAGGTGGCAATTTCTTTTAACTATTCTCCGAGACATAATATTTAAAACTTAAATTAATACTTTTTCATTAGTAAATTATTCTATACACATTTAATTAAATGAGTTAATGCGCTGTCATTTTAAAAATTATTTTAAGGTTTATGATAAAAATGATACTTTTTCACAATTATAATTTGTATTCAAATATTCCTAATATTCGTTTAAAGAATAGGGGGCATATGTATCAAGCCCTTTTCCCGTTCGCAAACGCGCCGATTCTCAGAATCGTCCCGTTTGCGAACGGGAAATGGCCTTTTGGGATGTATCATCCCAAAAGGGCGTCGCAAATTAGAGAATCGCAAATTTGCGATTCTCTATTTTGCGATTGCATTTAAGGAATTGCAAATTGTGATTTCTTAAATGCGATGTAACAAGCACCCGAGTTGGTGGTAATTTGCGATTTCTTTTGAAAGATGCACTTTTTGGCATTTTTCAAAGTGCCATGTGGCGCACATACATGCCCTTAGGGCATGTATGTGCGCCACATGCTCACACATGCTCATTTCAGGGGTGCATCAGGGTGTCCTCATGACACCCTTGCACCCTTGAAATTATTCTCAATTTGCGATTCTCTAATTGCGTATCGCTAATTGAGAATGTCTTCCCATTCATTCCTATGGGTCTCCTGGCCCATAGGAGAAATGGGAAGGTATTCCTTAATTGCGATTCGCAATTTACTAATCGCAATTAAGGAATGCCAATGAATCGCTAACAATTTGCGAATTGTTACTTATATCTCGTTTGCGATTCCCAAATAGCGATTCTCAGAAAAATCGCTATTTGAGAATCGCAAATAGAGATTTTGATACATATGCCCCTAATACACTGCAATATTTTCTTCCTATGCTTTCCAATGGAGAGATCTCAGCTATAGTGGTGGGGTCTCCACTAATATGTGAGGTGTGACGAGTAGTACCTTTACACTTAGTAAATCCTGTTGTAACAGGTTCCACAGTTGGTGGAGACATGTAAGTGTGCACTTAGAGTACATCTACAACAGCAAATGGTAAATAGCAAATAAGTTGAGCTTCACACCAGGGTGTAGTAGTAGGAGAGTTGCACATGAATAAATCTGCACTTGCAAATTTACTAGAAATTCTAAATCAGAATGGTCTGTATCTTGCATGGCCTCATGGTCTGTTAGAGTTGAACTTCACAAGACCAGACCTGCATCTCACCTCTATTTTGGACCATATCTAATTCATCCTTTTACATTCCAATTTTAGTAGGCACCTTTTACAGATCACAGCATTTATCGTTTTTACCTCTGTGCCGTTCACACTCTGGGAAAGTCCACCTGAGGCCCATGAACACAGCATATATTAAGCTAACCATTAACTTTCGGTGTGGAATCAGTTTAATGGCTTGTTACTCCTTGTCTTGCTCCAGCTCTCTCTATATTAAAAGACTATGATGAAGATCTCATGGTAAGTTCTGTTCAGCCCCTTTACATTAGTTTAGACTACTGGATGTCTAATAACAGGTGCGCACTTAACCCAGATGATGATTCACCTATTCGATATTGCATTACCACTAAATTACCACTGCGCAGATTGGCACACATTCCTCTGGACTCCTAGGAACCTCATAACTTACCCTTTATTATTCTTTATGCTCAATCTCTGCAGCTTCAGAAGCTCTTAGCAAGTGTTGAATTGTGCAAGTTACTTCTAGACCTATAGAAATATGACCCTTTGCTCTGTCTCAATACATTGCTAGCTCATCTTAAAAGTGGATTACTCCTGTGTAGTTCTATGCATACTCTTTCTGTTTTTCTTATTGAACTTTTGGATGAAATTTAACTTAACCCTTAAGAAAGATAGTATGATAATGTACTGTGCACACTCTGTTTGGATTAATTGATCCTAAACGGTTGTTTCTTTCTCTTTTAATTTCAATTTTGTCTCCTCCACATTTTTATTTCTTTTCCATGCACTTTTCCTTCCCTTCTTTTTATTCCTGTCCCCTCATTTTGTCACTTGTTCCTGGCCTTTTTCTTCTTCTTCTCCTTCTTCCTTCTATCCCCCTTCACCCTGTCACCCTGCCGTTTGACTACATGGTTTGATTTTGTACCACCACTGATGAATACTAGCCTTGAAAAAGCCCTAGGCCTGCTGGCCGCATGGGCAAAACACGTGTCGGCCATTCTTCAGTTACCTGTAACTTTTGGCACAAAATAAATACAGCCTAGTATGGTTTAAAAAAGCATTTCGGACTTTGGGATTTCCGAACCCATTTACTACTATAGGAAATACATCAGGCATAAACGCTTATCACCCCCAATACCAATAACATTGCATTATGAATAAACACTGACTTCACAAATAGGCTGATGATAGGGACTTTGTGTGCAAGGCTCTATGGTGCTCTATAGGTATACACTTGCGGTGGCACGTTTTTTTGACTGATGCACATTTGGAAATTTGAATACTTCAGACATGCACTTATTTAGGCATGACTAAAAGATGAGAGTTTACTCTAAGATAAAATGGCTTGATAACGGGAACTAGTTGACAGTGGGATCTTCTAGGGCTGTTTGGTCAATGTTGATGAAAAAGATATAAATTACATGCCAAACAAAATATGTTTGTCCATGTTTACATAACCAAATTCTTGCACATACCTACAGATACCACATGCAGAACATTCAGTGGAAACAATATTATAGGATGGAGAATACCTTGTGGCTTCATCTGACTGAGTCAACAAAGGCTCACTGTATCTCACATTCTGTGTAAACATTGATTGGAGAGTGGGGACAAGCCAAGTGAGACCAGGATGGGGGTGCAGTTGTACTTGATATTTAATACAGATAGTCATGACTATCAGTGTCTGGATATGTGTGCATGGGACACCCACTAATTGTGTACACTTGCACTGTAGAAAAATTAATGCTGAAGATTGTAAGTGACTCCCAACATTAGGAATTTGATTGTTGCCTTCCACACATCCTACAGATGGACAAAGCATAAGCATCAGGACTACCACTGTGGGTATATGCAAGGCGACCACCACAATCGTCGCAGCTGCCTCTGCTACCACAGCACCTGCCTCTTTTACCACCACAGCTGACTTTGTTACCATTACAGCTCCTGCTGCAGCAATCTCTTTGGTGCCCAAGGGTGTAGGCAATAATGAGGTGAGCGTCCTGCAGTGAGAGGAGAGTCAAACCATTAGCCAGGAGGATGATCACATTGAAAAGATGGCTGCTATGGATTTGTCTGGTACTTAATAGCTGTGACTGAAGATGACACAACTGCTGCTGTGTCCAGTGGCATAACGTAACATGATGGGGCCCCCATTAAGAATGTGAACAAGGACCCATGAGTCTCCTGGATCTCAATGATATTCCTTGGCCTTGGGCTGAATGGGGCCTCCTGAAGTATTAAGGTGGGCTCTTGAAGGGTTGAGGCCCCATGCACCGCAGGGGCCTGCCTTACATGCTTGGCTGTAACTGTCCCCGTAGTGTATATGACTATGCTCGTTGAGGTAATGCAGGACCCAGCTAAAACTGTTCTAGAAACATGCTATGGCACCACAGGCTCTCATTCTCTCCTCACAGACAACCATGATGAGTGGACTGAGAGCCTGTTTGTGCCTTGATAGGTCATGTAGGCACAATGAAAGAGGGAGAAGTAGAACTGCAAAGGACAATCGGACAGCCCTGTTTCAAATGACATACTGTAATGCCTTGGTTATACCATTCCAGCTACCATCCCATTTGCCTTCTTTCTCTCCCACACCTCACATTTGTCCGCAGTTATAAAATTGCTCTGCCATGCATAATACTGGTTTTAAGACTGTTGTTTCTGTCTAGGACAGATTTAAGGCAGTCCTTCTTAGCTATAGACAGTTTTAATATTGTCTTAAGGCAGTTCATGTTCTAGTAATTCAGACAGTGCATTAATAAGGTACACTGGGGATAATTAAATAGATTGCAATAGAAGACATCATCTAACATTCTTGCTACAAACTCAGTAGTCAATTCACACTATTAAAACCCTTCTTCTCTCATTAACTACTACCTGTAGAAATATTGTACAGAATGATGAGTGATTTAGCCAATTGTCTAATGACAAAATATTGCCTAAACCCATCATATCCTTCTAGCTTACATGGACTTGTTAAATATGTATATACTGTTATCCAGATCAGCAGTATCCCAAAAAGCATCACTATGTTTCACTTTTGTTTAGTGCATAAAAAGAAACACAAAATGTTGGCACACACAGTCATAAACATAGACCAGTGCTATAGAAAACAGCTGGTCCACTTGAACACAACCCAATAAACGTAAAGGAATAAATGTACACAGGCCAAAATATTCCTGCCCAGCAGAACAAACACATCAATCTGCATCAGGCTGGCAAACTGCAATGTACAGCATGGGATAACAGGGCAATGAAAACAAGAGATTTCCCTGCAGCAAAATGATACTAATGTGTACTACAGGATATCAGTCAGTCATGTTTATCCATGTTCATAGTATATGTAATATAATAAAGAAAAAAAGCATAGAACAAAAGAACAGCAGTGTACATCAATACAATAAATACAACTGAACTGTTAGCTTATGAGATATGACATTTATTTTGATTACCTATCAACACACGGGATAGGTAGCTTGGGGGATCAACCTCAAATCTGGGGAACCGGATTAGAGTCTCGGCAACGACACTCAACATCCTGTGATTCTGGGCAAATCACTTATCTCCCTGTGCCTAACAAAAATTAATGTGTCCTTATGTAATGCAACTGGTACTAATGAAAAGTACTCTGATACCTGATACCTTTGGGTGAAGTTTGTGCTATATAAAATTCCAGAGGAAAAAAACACAACCTGAAACAAGGTATCACCAGGCCCTGGTTCGAGATATACAGGAAAAGGTATCGCCCTATTTCAATTAACAAACTAACCAAAGTCTCCCATGCCAGGCTCGTAATTTCTCAAATTCCAGTTCCCACCCTGCTGGCTAAGAAAAAGATTGTTTTTCATTTGTTAGACCCTCACCAACTCTAGTAGCAGCATGCTTCATCATCCGGTCTCATCCTGGTACCTAAAAACCAGAATTGGCTTGACCTCATTTCATGGAGCACTTTAAATATTTCTTAGGCCAGGGTCTATGATAAAGGTACCTCAAACAGCCAACCTATCCTTTTAATCGCAGCTGATTCTGTATGGTTAACATCTTGCAAATTGGGAATAACGATACCGAGTGGTTGGGGGTCCAACAAAGAAAAGAACTATCTTTTTCTTAGCCAGCACAGTGAGAATTAGATGATGAACTAGCGTTCTTTGAGAAATTTTGCGCCAGGCAAGGGATAATTTACTTAGTGTGTTTCTATTGATTATTAAATTGTGTTTAGCGTGCAACATAAAACAAGCTCTTCAACTAAAAGCAGAGACTAAACATGCATCAGCTGTGCATTAGTTATCTCTCACATTAATGACAAGCTCTATGTATAAACTGATAAAACTATTACAAGAAAGCTTGTGCTATGGAGGAACGACATAAACTCACTGGCAGATAAAACACAACTGCCCATAAAAACAAAAGCTTTCCCCAGAAGACAGGAAAGAAAGTAACTGAATTATAATTTCCAAGCAACTAAAAGGACACAGAGTTTCCTGTCTCATATGATCACTGTACCAGTCACGAAAGCTGGACCAAACTGAATTTCCTATATAGCTTCAAGGTAGGGATCTTTGTACTATTGGACTGGCAGGAAAGACCCTCTATTTGAAGTATGGCTGAGCATGGATGCAATCACTTCTCTTTTAATAGCCTTAAATATCTGAGTAATTCACTCGCTGAGTTCTTCTCTCCTGTGGTGATGGTCTGGAGAAGCACATAGTGTACTCGATCGAGGCAAACCACATTATCTTTTGTGCTTATTCTGGCTTGGCCATCAACACGGCTGCTCTATAAAGGAAATACAAATTACCAGAGAGCTGCAGCAAGAGTATCAAAGGTCTTTTATTGAACTGCATTTTGACTAGAATGCCTCCAAGTCCTGGCCATAACCATCAACTTTCTGGTGGACTGTGCAACACACATTAAGGAGAATGATAGGATATATTTGAGTTGTCAAAAATTGGGTTGTCGGTCGGAGGGGGGTGGGGGTGACCCTCAATCAAGCAACAGCCACAATCTCAGTCACGTTGAACCACAAAATTCACTGAAATAACCTGTGCTTAACCCTCTGGTAGTTTGACACAAAAACTAGGCTTAACTTAGAGGTAATGTGTAAAGTATTTATTCATCACGCAAACAGTAATAAAGTGAACACACATCACAAGAATAATCCCACACCAAGTTAGAAAAATAGAGTGCATTGTAGTTAATTAATTACTAAAACAACAAAAACTCAATTGGTAGAACCAGAGTTACGCTTTTATAAAGTTTTTAGTCAAATCTAGCGCCTGAAAGATCAAACCACCAACTGCGGACATCTAGTCGAAACAATAGGTCCCACTGTGATGGAGCAGGGGTTGAATAGAAAGTTATGTGATACAATGCATTCCCGTCCTTTCTCACTGTGCCTGCACCGTTTCTGCAGCCTAGTGCCAAGGGTGCCTCCGTTTTATGCAAGATAGGTTTTGTTGAAGAAAGGGCAACTTCCTTGACAAAAACAATTCTTAGAAGAGTTTTCCTCTTTCTATGTGTGATGAAGAATGCAGCACACATAGAAAGAGGAAACAACTAAGGGAGAAATAAAGACATTCCTCTTCGTTAAACCTCACCTCAGGTGGCGTAAGGATTTGGCGCTTCCCTAGGTTTACATGATTTTGTGAATCCAGGGGCAGCCTCAAAGTCCATTAGTATTGCGTGGGAAAACCCACAACAATGCCCATGGAACATCTATGGCCTAGTTACAGTGTACCTTAGAGGTGACTTATATGTAGTAGGAGAGCGGTTAATAGACTTAATACCATGTTTTAAATGTCAAGTCTGTCTAGCAGGTCCACTGCACACACACTGTTCAGTTGCAGGCCTGACACATGATGAAAGTGTGAGTTGCCTGCATGGTTGTCTTCTTAGTGTCGGTTCTACAGCACATATCTGAATGAATATGTCAGTCCTTATTTGGGTGTCATAAACAAGAATATTGATGTAAAAGTGCCTCTGTTAGTGACTCTATGCATCTCTAAAAGTGTATGGAAGGAATTGCATAGGTTAGTTACTGGCTATTTTAGAGACTAGTGGAGTTTGTACCTCTGTGTGTAACTCCTTCCTTTAGGCCTACTCATTTAAAAACTGGGTGTGTTTGAGACTTAATGTTGAAGTACGCCTGTGAATGCGTAACTGGGTGTGTAAGAAGCTGTATCATTTTGTACATAGCTGTTTCAGTTGCACTAAAGGTGTAAAACGTGATCTATACCTACACATAAGACTGTGTAAGTGTACATGCCAGACATTGAAACTTGAAAGTATATCTCTTGTGCTTTAAGTAAATACCTCACTGCCTATGGTCTTCATATGATTTTCCTTAGAGTTGAATTATATGTAGTAGGAGAGTTTTTATGGATTTGGAAATGTGCTTTAAATGTCAGTACTGTCTAGCAGTTGCACTGCACACACACAGTGTCCAATAGAATGTCTCATACATATTGCAAACATAAGTGGTAACACTACACACACAGGCTCTTTAGTGCCAGGCCGAAGATATTTTGAAAGGGGAAATGCTCTCCATGTCTGGAGTGCAGTCTAAGTAACAGTTAACTTATATATAGTATAACAGCAATTTAAAATGTGCCAATGTTTTTTAAATCTCAAATCAAGTGAGTAGTAACAGTTCAAACACATACTATACAGTAGCAGATTCTACTACAAGTAGAATACTGAAGTACAACCTTAAAAACAAGATATATATACCAATTGCAAATAAGGTACCAAAACTATATCTAGAACATACAAATATTCACTTAATCACAACACATTTTTCAATCATCTAATTTGAAATAGATGATTGAGAAGATTAGCTTTATTGCTAATAAGTGTTTCATTATGCAAATGGTTCTCTATGATACTCTTCACATGTAATATCAGTTCCTATTAAATTTGTTGACTAGTTCCATATCACTTCATATATAAACAAATATTTCAAATCCTCTCCATCTGTTATAGGTTATATAAGTAATATTCAAAATGTAGTACTTTAAGTTATAACTTATAAGTGACTATATATATATATGTGTGTGTGTATATTACCTACTGGCGGTCGCCAGTAGGTATTTATAGTTAGGACCTATTATCCATAGGAAATCCGCAACATTCTATTTGGAATAACTTTGGCGCAGGTTGACGAATCTTCGCAAAGTTTTCAAAACTGGTGGCTCGCTGCGGTCCACTCCTATCCTGAAAGTCTTGGGGTGATTCGTCAAGCAGGGGCTGAGAAAAAAGGGGGGTCCCAAACCGTGTTTTCCCCATGCAATTTTCCATAGGAACCGTTAATCGCAGCTACAGCCCGAACTGCTGAACGGAATTACACCACATTTGGCAAAAAGGTAGCCCTTGGTTCACACTCGTGCCTTTTGCTTAAATGGTGTAAATCCATTCGGTAGTTCCTGAGAAAATCAAAAGTAAAATCATAGATATATATATGGGGGCGAGCACCAGCTGTATGCTAATTGACCGTCAACACTCCAAACCAGAAAGTGTTGGCAGCCATCTTGTGCCTCGGTGGAACTGAGGCAGAAGAAAACAGAAGAAAAAAGGAGCCAAACGCAAAAAGAGGGCAGGGTAGAAACACCCTGACCCCCTAGGCCTGCTTAGGGGGTCCCACAAGGACCCCCAAGCTCATACTTTTTTTTTTTAATTAAATCGGCAAAATCCATGCTGGGTGCGCGGATCCTGCGATTAAAAAAAAGAAACGAATATTTCTGCGCTTTGTTGGTAATTTTCCCCCGGGGGCTATGCTACTATTGGGTTGGGGGGCCCAAAGGGGCCCCCCCAGCCCCAGGACCGACACCCCCGGGGATTTATGGAAATATGTGGGGGGCTCAACAATGAATGGGTGGGGGGCTCAAAGGCCCCCCAAGCCCTGGGGACTGCCACCCCCGGGGCTTTGTGAAAATATTTGGGTGGGGGCTCACAGCCCCCGAAGCCACAGGGACCGCCACTCTTCGGGGCTTGTGTAGTTTATAAAAAAAAAAGAAATACCCTGTGTGGGGGGGCAAAAGCCCCCCCCACACGCCCCGAGGACCGCCACCTCCCCGGGGCTCTAAATATGTAAATTGGGAGGTCCGTGATGGACCCCCCTTAGCCCCGGTGACCACCACCACCCGGGGCTTTGTAAATTGGTGGGAGGGGGGCCGTGCGCCCCCCCCCTGGAACCAATGATGGCCCTGGGGATCACCACCCCCCAGGGCCTGCTCCTGCAGTGTCCCGGGGTGTCCACCCCCAGGACACTGCAGTGTCTCCTACCCTGCCATAGCAAACTTGGTTTGAATTTTGAAAGAGAGAGCAGGCTGACCTGCTCTCTCTTTCAAAATTCAAACCAAATTGCTTTTCCACACGAGGAGCTGCATGTTAGCAGCTCCCCATTTGGAAAAGCAATGCTGGCTCACGCAGGAGGCGGGGAGCCGGCAGGACCGTGGGGGTATTGGGGACCCCCCCACGTTCCCCAGGGGAGAGGGCCAGCCCCGGGGCTGTTAGTGGCCCGGGAGGACCTCCTCCACAAAAAATAAAAAATAATAATTACATACATTTGAAAGGCCGGCCCCGGGGGATGGGGTCCCCAGGGCCTTTAGTGGCCAGAGGAGGGGGACCCCCTCCAAAAAAAAGAAAAAAAGTCCACGCCCCGGGGATGGGGTCCCTGGGGCTGATTTAGGCCTCGGGAGGTGGGCCACAATAGGGGGCAGGGCCTGGGGGATGGGGTCCCCAGGGCCAAAAAATGAGTAAAGGAAGGGGGGCTACGCAACCCCCTTCTTAAAAAAAAATATACCAGCATCGCGCCGGAGGCCACGCCCCCTCGTTTAAGCACTCTGCAAACGCGCCCCTGGCGCGTTAGCGGATGGGAACGAATTCCCCTTGAATACTGGGGGTCCCTGGGGGCGAACTAGCCCACCAGGAACCTCCAGTATGTGCCAGGGGGCTGCGTTGAAGAAAGGCGTTCTGAGGCCACGGCCCTTTTTACACCTCTCTGCAACACAGCTCTGTGGCGCTTAATGGAGGTAGCTGATGTGCTAGTTGCAGGCCAGGGACCCTCAGGATTCAAGGGGGGTAAATTCCCCAACTTAACTCGCGCCACTGGATGCGTTTGCACAGTGGTGAAGGGAGGGGGCGGGGCCTGAGGTGATATGTGTGCAAACACACCCTGTGGCACGTTTTAAGTTCAGGAATTAATTCCTCTTCAATCTGGAGGGTCCCTGGGGGCCAACTAGCCCACCAGGTACCTCCAGGAAGCGCCACAGAGCTGCGTTGCAGAGTGTTGTAAAAAGGGGTGTGGCCTCTGAGCACCTCTCAGCAAGGCAGCTCTCTGGCGCAGACTGGAGGTACCTGGTGGGCTAGTTGGCCCCCAGGGACCCTCAGGATTGAGGAGGAATTAATTCCCCAACTTAAACCGCGCCACAGGGTGTGTTTGCAGACATGTCACTTCAGGCCATGCCTCCTTCCTTCATCACTGTGCAAACGCACCCCGTGGCGCGAGTTAAGTTGGGGGATTAACTCTCTTTTAATACTGAGTGTCCCTGAGGGCCAACTAGCCCAACAGGTATCTCCAGTATGCGCTAGGGAGCTGCGTTGCAGACAGGTGTTCAGAGGTCACATCCCTTTTTACACCTGAATGGAACATAGCTCTGCGGCGCTTACTGGAGGTACCTAGTGGGCTAGTTTGACCCTAGGGACCCTTAGGATTCAAGGGGACTTAATCTCTCAACTTAGAACGGCCACAGGGTGGGTTTACACAGTGGTGAAGGGAGGGGACGGGGCCTGAGGTGACGTGTGCAAACACGCCCTGTGGCGCGTTTAAAGTTGGGGAAATAATTTCCCTTCAATCCTAAGGGACCCTGGGGGCCAACTAGCCCACTAGGTGCTTCCAGTAAGTGCCACTACGCTGCGTTGCAGAGAGGTGGTGCAGGCTGTGCCCCTTTTTACACCTCTCTGCAATGGTGCTTACTGGACGTACCTAGTGGGCTAATTTGCCCCTATGGACCGTCAGGATTCAAGGGGAGTTAATCTCCCAACTTAAAATGGCCACAGGGCATGTTTACACAGTGGGAAAGGGATGGGACGGGGCCTGAGGTGACATGTGCAAACACGCCCTATGGCACGTTTTAAGTTGGGGAAATAATTCCCCTTTAATCCTGAGGGCCCATGGGGGCCAATTAGTCCACCAGATGTAATTTGAGATTTCATCAGTGATGTCATGAGTGATGTCACTGACTATGTCATGAGTGATGTAATATGTGACGTCATCAGCAGTGCATTACGGGGGCACGAGTTATAGTTAGCTGAACTAACTATAACGGAGGAATTTCTATGGTTTTGTATGAGTGAAATGTCCAGCTACCTATAACACCCCTGAAACCTATGGTTTTTCTGTGAATTTCTAAGGTTTTTTAAATGCTAATTCCTAACTAAACGTGCCTGAAACCTATGGTTTTTTTAAGTGAATATATATATACACAGTATGAGTCTCCTCCTTATTAACATACCTGTGAATTCGCTTTGTTGATCCTCATAATCCTCATATATTAGTACTCTCTCACTTCAAATATCTTTTAACGGAAAATGATTAGTACCACTCTCTGTAAGAAAGGACCGGTAATGGCAAAGTTTTCTCTCTTTTTTCCAGTGATAAATATATAGTTAGCAAATGAAAATCTTGATCTCATTTTTTAGTTTTCTTACTCCAGTTTTATTTGGTCATTTTTTTTTACCCTTTATTGTTCCCCTTATAAGAAGCCCACTTTGCTTGTAGCTGTGAGTGGATCTGTGACCGAGCCACAGCACTCAGTGTGGCCCCCCTGTGTAACTTCCCGACAAGGTCGTGACTCCGCAGGGGAGTACGTAAAACCATTTACAACAATGCTACTACCATATTTCAACTACATTTCAGATGCAATACCAATTCTTAATTAGAAAATACATTTTTTCCAAAATATATACTATCTCTAAACTACTGTATTTAGCCCATTTAACCTGCCCTGTATTTGTAACCCTTCTCCCACACTGCTTTCCCTTAGTTGCCATAAAAACACTCTACTGTACCAGTAAGTAAAAAGTTCATGAACTTTCTAACCGGAGCATACCAGCTTCAACTTTAACTATATCAGATGTGGTTGAGTGCTTGAAAATTTAAACTTATACACAATGCATTAACCTGCATAAAATGTATCTGCAGCCAATCACAGATGTACTTACATTAGTAATTAAATCACTACCTGTTTTTACTTATCTCATTATTCACATCACTCAATCAAATAAGCACTTTTCTAAAAGCAACTCCACTCCTTCATTTTAACTTTCTTTCATTCTACCAACTGTCACATTCAGCCGAAGCCTTCTCCTGTGTGCTACTGCTCCATCCTTCAAAATGATTAGAGTGTGGATTGTGGGTCACATCTATGTCTTCTTGGCCAGAGAGTTTGCGAGAAAGAGTGACATTGACAGGGACTTGGGTGTGCCTAATGTGGACATTAAATAAATTGGCCAGAGAAGGATTAATGTGGCACCAATTGCTGCCCTTGGTTGAGAGCATTGCAGATTGTCAATATACAGACCTCTTAATAGTGCACTGGTGTGGCAATGACCTAGGCACTCTTTCTAGGGTCAGTTTGGAAATTGCAATGAAAGATACCTTTGGCCAATAAATGGCACTTTTCCCTCGCACTCTCTTGGTGTATTCCAATATATGTCAAAGGCAGAAATGGAAGTGATCAAATCAATTCTGTCCTCCACACCACAAAGCAAAAGCAGGAATTCAATGCACAACAACACTTCTAAAATATATAACTAAATTTTACTCTATACAAATGACAATAACTTTGCAACTGCTTTAGTAAGTGTATAACTGTGTGTGCAAAAGGGAACGCAACTCTAAGTGGGTCTGTGAGTGCATATATCAGTTTTAGAATAAAAGAAACACTGTCTCACTTGGTCCAACGGTAGCTGCATCAGTTGCTTTCTACATCAATGCATGGTTGCATAAGTATCTGAATAAGTGCATCAGTGCCTCACTGAGTGCATGAGTCTCTGAGAGGGTGTCTGAGTGGGTGCATGACTGTCTGAGTGGGTCTCTGAGTAGGTGCATGAGTCTCTCAGTAGATCTGGGAGTAGGTGTAAGACTATCTCAGTGGGTTTGCGAGTGGGTACATCAGTGTCTCAGTTAGTTTTTGTGTGGCTGCATCAGTATCTGAGTGGGTCTCTGAGTGGGTGCATGTCTCTCAGTGGTTCTGTCAGTGGGTACATGAGTGTCTCAGTGGGTTTGTGAGTGGATGCCTAAGTGTCTCATTGGCTCTGTGACTGAGTGTGTGAATCTCTTACTGTATCTGTGAGTGGGTGCATCAGTGTTTCAGTGGGTTACTGAGTGGGTACATGAGTCTCTGAGTGGGCCACTGAGTAGTTGGATAAGTCTCACTGGATCTGTGAATGGGGCATGAGTGTCTTAGAGGGTTTGTGAGTAGGTGCATGAGTGTCTGAGTGGATCTGTGACTGGGATGTGACTCTAACTGGGTCCGTGAATGGATGCATGAGTGTCTCTGTGAGTTTCTGAGTGGGTGTATGAGTCTTGTAGTAGGAGCATATATCTCTGAGTGGGCCTGTGAGGGGGTGCGACAGTGTCATCTGAGTGGGTCTGTTAGTGGGTTCATGGGTGACTGAGTGGGTCTGTGAGTGGGTGCATGAGTGTCTGAGTTGATCTGCGAGTGAGCATGTGACTGTCTGAGTGGGTCTGTGACTTAATGCATGACCCTCTGTGGGTGAGTGAATGGGTGCTTGAGTGTCTATTAGTCGGCGTGTAAGTCTCTTAGTGGGTCCTTGGCTAGCTGTGTGATTCTGTGTGGGTCTGTGAGTTCCCACATTACTCTGTGACTGAATGTGTGTACATATAAATATTCTTTTGTTTTTCGGCAAGGTGTGCGACTCTGCCGCAACGTTTCAAGTGGGCCACTCTGAGCATTACAACAAGTCTGCAACTCCAACCACGTAGTAAAAAATATGGTTTGTGGCATTTTAAACAAATAAGGGGTCCCTCAGACACCCTACAATGTACCACTGGGGTCAGGGTACCCCTAAAATATAATCTATTTAATCCTTATTTGCATCCCCAGGCATCGAATCCCTCTTCATGAAATGGCAACATCAACTTTTTAGACATGTGATCAGCCAATCAGAGCACAGATCCTGCCATGTGGAATTGTGCACCTCTGAGTAGGCATTGCAAAGGATCTGCATCCCTATAGATCAGCATGTATATATATTTTTTTCGGTGAGGTGCACAATTCTGCCACAGCATTACATGGGAGGGCTGGGCTGAGGATCGCGGCAGGTCCACAACACTGCGCATGTGGAAAATAAGTTTTACTATATTTTTTAATTCATTGGTGTTCCTCAGAGAGCCCTATAATGCACCCATGGGGTCAGGTTACCCCTACCCTGACACCTTATACTACATTTAATCTTTCTTTTCAACCTCCGGGAACATTAAAGTGAAATGGCGTCCATACCTTTTTAGACACGTTGCAATCAGCCAGTCAGAAGACGGTTCCTGCAGTGTGGAGTCGAGGAGGGTCCATACGACTAACTATACAAATTTGGATTTACTTTAATATCTCAAAGACTACTGAATGGGTTTAAATCAAAGAACAAAAAGCATTCTTCCTGGACCAAGAGCTAGCTTTCTGCTAAGTTTGGTGCAATTCTGTTCAGCAGTTCAGGCTTTAGTCATGTTCAAAATTCCCTATGGAAATTAATATTGGAAAACACTTTTTTGACCCCTATTTTTCTTTTATCTATCTATCTATCTATCTATCTATCTATCTATCTATCTATCTATCTATCTATCTATCTATCTATCTATCTATCTATCTATCTATCTATCTATCTATCTATCTATCTATCTATCTATCTATCTATCTATCTATCTATCTATCTATACACACACAATAAATATATTCACTTAAAAGCAAAAAAGGTTAAAGGGACGTTAAAGTTAGAAAATACAATTTTAATAGCCTTAGCAATTCACTGAAAAAAACACAAGGGTTACAGGGACGTTATAGTTAGGCTCAGATTTTACTCAGACTATAACAGTGAAATTCAGCAGTTCTAGTTACCCTATAACATATGCCCCCACAATGCACTGCTTATGACCTCACATATTATGTTACTCATGACATGGTCACTGACATCACTGATGACATCATCCACAGAACCATGTACACACCCATAAAACTTCTCACATACCCCTTCACAGACCCACATGACCACTAATATGCCCATTTATAGACCTATACAAACACTCACACAATCACTCTACCATAGAGCCACTTACACATCAACTCACTCACCCATACAGGCACTCACATACCCCCTCACTCACTCATAGAGCCTGATCATACAACCAGTCACTCACCCATACAGCCACTCACTCATCCACACACTCACCCATACAGCTTCTGATACACCCAGGTATTCACCTATACAGCCACTCACTCCCATACAGCTTCTCAACAGAGCCATATGACCTCTTGTATTCTCCACTCCCACACAACCACTCACATTTCCATTTACAGACCCATATCAGTACACACATACCCACTCACTTCTCCATAGAGGTACTCACACACCCACTCACTCATAGAGCAACTCTCACAACTATTCACTCACCCATACAGCACTCACACACCCACTCACTCACCCATACAGCCTCACAAACTCACTCACTTGCCCACACAACCACTTGCATACCCATTCGTACTCCCATACAAGCACTCACACATTAGTTCACTCACACCCATAGTCATTCACACAGACACTTACTCTCCAATACAGCCACTCACACACCAACTCACTTAACCAAATACACAGTAAAACAGCCACTCACTCACTGATACAGTTACTTACACACAGATGCATTCCCTCATACAGCAATTCAGTCAGTCACCCTCACAGTCACTACACCCTCACTTACCTACCCATAGAGCTAATCACACTGCCACTCACTGACTTATACAGCCAATGGCACACACACTCATTCACTAATATTGGCACTCTCACAGCATCTCACTCACCTAACTATAACATCTCTGTAATCTTTGTTTTTTTCAGTGAATTTCTACGTTTGTTTACATTCTATTTACTATTTTTTAAGTGAATATCTATGTATATATATATATATATATATATATATATATTATTCACTTAACAAACCAAAGGTTACAGAGACGTCATGGTTAGGCTCAGATTTCACTCATACAAAACCAGTGAAATGCATCAGTTATGGTTACCTGAGCTAACTATAACTTGTGCCCCCCCAATGTACCGCTTATGACCTCACATATTACATCACATTTTGAAGTGAATTTTTAAGGTTTTTCGAAATCTATGATGTCCTTGTAACCCTTGTTTTTTAAGTGAATTTTTATGTTTTTTAACTAGTAGTCACCTTTGCAGAGTGGTGGACAAAGGGGGCAGGGCCTCCGACCAGTTCTCAGGAATTGTGCAGTGTCGGATTTACTTGAGGTAACAGGAGGGCATCTGGGCCCTGAAGAACCCTCAGCATCCAAGAGGACTTCATCTCCCACCCAGCAGTGCGCCAAGAGGGGCATTTGCAGAGTGGTGGAGAAAGGGGCGTGGCTTCCAAAGACCTCTTAGCACTTCGCTGTGTGGGACTTACTGGAGGTGACAGGAAGGTTTGTTGGCCCCTAAGGACACTCTAGAGCCAAGGCAACTTAATCTCCCAACCAGAAATGCGGCCGGAGGCGCATTTACAGAGTGAGAAAGAAAGGGGTGTGACCTCCAAAGTCCTCTCAGACATTGCGCTCTGTGGCACTTACTGGAGGTAATAGGAGGGCTTGTTGGTACCCAAGGACCCTCAGCATCCTAAGGGACATTCTTCTCCAACTAGCAGTGCACCAGGAGACTAGTTTGCAGAGTGGTGGAGAAAAGGGGTGTGGCCTCTTAAGTCCTCTCAGCAATCGCTCTCTGTACGACTTACTGGTGGTAACAGGAGGGTTTGTTGGCCCCCAAGGACCCTCAGCATCCAAGGGACATCATCCCCTTCCTTCAGTGTGCCGAGCGTTGTATTTGCAGGGTGGTGGAGAAAGGGGGAGTGGCCACCGACCACCTCTCATCAATACCGCTATGTGGGACTTACTGGAGGTAACAGGAGGTCTTGTTGGCACCCAAGAACCCACAGCAGCCAAGGGGACTGTATCCCTCAACCTGCAGCACACTAGGAGGCCCAATTGCTGAGTGGTGCAGAAAGGGGGTGGCATTGTGCCGGTAACCTTTTCTTTTTTCATTCCTTTTTGAACAATCCCCCGGTCCGATTATGTCCTCAAGGAACCCATTCCCCAGAGCTGGCTTTTTCTTTTTTAATAAAGGAAGAGTGGCTGCGTGGCCGACCTTTGCTGGGCTTGGCCTCCGGGACCCCATCCCCCTGGCCCTGCCCTTTTTTTAAATGATTTATTTTTAAACATTGGAGGGGGGCTGCATGACCCCCCTACCAAATGATTTTGGCCAAGAGAACCCTTTCCCCGGGGCCCAGCCACAATACTGGGTGCCCTGGTCCCTCCCAGGGCAGCCACTTTCTCACATTGGGGACCACGGGGTGTGCCAGATCTCTCTGTCCTCTGGGAGCCAGCATTGCTTTTGAACAGAGGGAACTGGTAAATGCAGCTCCCTCTGTCTAAAAGCAGTTCTGCTCCGCTCCTAGTAAGCAAGAGCATTTTTAATGCTCTTACTTCTAGAAGCGGAACAGAAGTTGCTATGGCCTAGCTGTAGCAGTAATGCTCCTGCCAAGCCATAGCAAACAGATGCCTCCCTAGGGTGGGCACCTTGGGTGGTAGCAGGAACACGCCCTGGGGGGTGGTGGTCCCCAGGGCCATGTATGGCTCAAGGAAGAGGGCCATGTGGCCTACTCCTTTCTTGATTTTGCCCCGAGGAGATGGTGGTCCCCAGGGGAGCGGGGAAGGCCATATGGGCCTCCCCCGAATTAATGTTTAAAAAAGCCCCGGGCAAGTGGTGGTCCCCAGGGAATAGTTAGCTTTGGGGGTCCGTTTGCCCTCTTCTATTTTTACATAATGCGCCAGGACCTGGCCTACCCAGGGGCCGATAATTAATGAAGTGTGGAAGACTGCGCTTCCGTTTTGTTTAATGTTTAGTGAGATTCATGGATCCAGCAAAACTCCCAACAATATTTTGTTTATTTTTTTTTGGCCATTGAGGTCCCTGCGGAGATCTCTCCCCCCAAGAGGACTAGGGGGTCAGGGTGTTTCTACCTTGCCTCCTTATCTTTTTTGTACATGTATTTTCAGTAACTCGGTTCACTTCCTGGTTTGAAGTGTTCGCAGCCATTCAAATTTCAGTAGGGTTTCAGTAGGATTTTTGGCTCCTAGATATCTATATTTTTTCAAGTAAAAATCTCTGAAACTACTTAACAGATTTACACCAAATCAGAAAAAAAGGTTTCCAAAATGCGTTTTCCCCATGTTATGTCTATGGGGATTTTCTTTTATTGAACACGACTACAGCCCAAACTGCAGAACGGAATTACACCAAATTTAGCAGAAAGCTAGATGTTGGTCCAGCAAGTGTGATCTATATGATTTGGTGTAAATGTATTCAGTAGTTTTAGAGATATTCAACTTAAAAAATATAGATATCTGGGTGCCCAACAGCCTACTGAAACCCTACTGAAATTTGGTTAGCTGCCAACACTTCAACCAGGACGTGTTGGAAGCCATCTTGATACTCAGCTTGAAGCAGAATCCCAGAAAAAAAGTCAGAAAGAAAGAAAAGGGGGCAGGGTAGGAATACCCTGAAGCCCCAGACATGATGGGGGCCCCTCAGGGTTATCGCTGGGGTTCAATTTTTAAAAAAATATTTTACTATGGTTTGACAGTTGGATCTGGGAATCCACTGCAAATATGTACCTCCTGGTGCGCTTATGGTTCGAGGATAAAGTCCCCTTGGCGGCTGAGGGGCCAACACAACCTCCTATTACCTCCAGTAAGCCCCACACAGTGGGATTCCTGAGAGGTGGTAGGAGAACACGCCCCCTTTCTCCATCACTCTGCAAATGCACCTCTTAGTGCAATGCTGGTGGAGGGATGAGGCCCCCTTGGCTCCTGAGGGCCTTAGGATTAAAGTTGACTTCATTCCCCAAGTAGCAGTCCGCCAGGAGGCACTTTTGCAGATTGGTGTAGAAATGGTGTGTGGCCTCTGATGACCTCTCAGCAATCCAGCTGTGTGGGATTTACTGGCAGTAACAGGAGGACTAGTAGGCCCCTATGGACCCTCAAGAGCCAAGGGGACTTCATCCCCCCACCTAGTAGTGTGCCATGATGCACGTTTGCAGAGTTATGGAGAAAGGGGGCGTGGCCACCAAAAACTCTCAGCAAACCCACTGTGTGACATTATAGTTAGGCTCAGGTTAACTTGTACAAAATCAGAGAAATTCAGCATTTATAGTTAGTGATCTAACTATAACTTGATCTCACGCCGTGCTCTGCTTATGACATAACATATTCCATCACTCATGACATGTTTAGTGAAATCACTGATGACATCTCAAATGATATCACTGATGACATCACTGATGACATCATCGGGTGACTGTGAGTTGTTTTAAAAAGTTTGAGTGTTAAATTATATATCAAGGTATATTGGTGAACAAGTGGGTATATGAGTGCCTGGTTGGATGATTCAGTGGATGCATGACTAACTGTATGAGTGAGTGATAGGCATCTTAGTGAATGTATGGGTGAGTGACTGGTTGTGTGAATGTCTGAATCTGTCTGTCAGTTTGTGCTTAAGTGACTGTATGGGTGTGCGACTAAGTACATGAGTTTCTGCATGGGTGAATGATTGGTTGTCTGAGTACCTCTAGGGATGTCTAAGTGTCTGCGTGGGTGGGTGATGAGTGAGTTGGTGAGTCAGTGGCTGTGTGGGTGAGTGAGTGGATGTATTGGCAGTATATGGGTGAGTAACTGGGTATGTGAAAGGCAGTAAAGGTGAATAATGGGGTATATGAGTGATTGTATGTGTAAGTGAGTAAATGAGAGAGTGGCTGTATGGGTGAGTGTGACCTGACCTTGGAACACTTGGCAATGTGCATATTAACACAATGCCCCGTGTTTTAATAATGCTTGTCCAATTGTTTTCTTTTTTTGATTCATTGATTTTATGGTTGCAATGGTTTTAAGTAATCACATAATAAAGATTAATATTGGTTATTGGTATGGGTGAGTGTGTGCTTGTGTCAGTAACTGTATAGGCGAGTGAGTATGGGTTAGTATCTATATGAGTAAGTGAGTGTGTGTGTAACTGTATTGGCGAGTAAGTGGCTGTATGATTGACTGTATGGGTGAGTGAGTAGGTGTATGCGTAGTTCTATGGGTGACTGACTCAGTGTGTGAGTGGCTACATGGGTGTGAGTGGATATGTCAGTTGCTGTATTAGTGAGTGAGTGGTTACATGAGTGGCTGTATGGATGAGTGAGTGAATGTGTGTGTTGATCTATGACTCAGTGAGTGTCTTTGTAAGCACTGGTATGGGTGTATGAATAGGTTTGAAAATGATAGTGTGGAAGTTGGAGTGGGTGTATGAAAGGTTAAATGGGGTGTGAGTGCGTCAAAAATTCTATGGATTCTATGGATGATGTCATTTGAGATTTCATCAGTGATGTCACTGACCATAACATGAGTGATTTGATATGTGAGGTCATATGCAGTGCATCGCGGGGGTGTGAGTTATAGTTTTGTATGAGTGAAACCTGAGCCTGACTATAATGTCTGTGTAACCTTTGTTTTTTTACAGCTAATATATATATATATATATATATATTACCTACTGGCGGTCGCCAGTAGGTAGTTATAGTTAGGACCACGTTTCCATAGGAAAACCTCAACATTCTATTTTGAATAACTTTGGCGCCGGTTGACGAATCCTCGCGAATTTCTCAAAATAGGTGGGGCGCTATGCTCCGCTCCTACCCTGAAAGTCTCGGGGGGATCCGTCAAGCAGGGGCTGAGATAAAAGGGGGGTCCCAAAACGCGTTTTTCCCATGCATTTTTCCATAGGACCTTTAGAACGAGCTACAGCCCGAACGGCTGAACAGAATTACTCAAAATTTGGCAGAGAGGTAGTCCCTAGGTCAAGGAAGTGCCTTTTGTAGGTTTGGTGTAAATCTGTTCAGTAGATTCTGAGAAAATAGCCTTTAAATCAATATATATATCTGAGCCCGCTTACGGTACGCTTACCGTACGCTTATGGTAAGCGTACGGTGGCGTGCGCGAGCGCGATTCTGATTGGCTCTTAGATCTTAGTAAACATTCGAATCGGTCGAAACCAGGAAGCGGCGGCCGCCATTTTGTGTATTTCACTCTGAAAAAAAAGAGTGAAAACAAGGAAAGGGGGCAATGAGGAGAGTTACAGACCCCCTAACATTTGTAAGGGGGTCAAAGAAGGACAGAAAAGTACAAAAAAAACATTTATTGATTTTTAAAAAAATCACGGGGTACGCGTACGGTAAGCTTACGGTAAGCGTACGGTAAAAAAAAATAAAAATAAATAAATGAAAAGCAGATTTAAGAGTTTAGATATTAGGGAGCTCTAAAAAGAGCTGTTGTGTTTATGAAGTCATTTTTTTAGTGGTACCTACAAGTAAGTACCGATGCAGAGTCTAAGGTTCAAGAGGAAGACTCTGTTCCCTTCATCATTGAAGTGCACACCATCTCCTCTATAAATGTCTTGCATGTCATAACGCAAGTTGTTGTGGTAAATGGCACCCATACCATAGTCACGGAGGAAAGCAGAAACAGATTTGTTGACGTGCTTTCTTGCTTTGTCAATCTGTGGACAGAAATGATTGGACCAGTTCCATTTTTGCCTTTGGCATATGTTGGAAAACACAAAGGCAGTTTTAGGGAAAAGTGTAAACAGTTGTGCAAAGGTGTCCTTCATAAGCATTTCCAGACCTACCCCAGTCAAAGTGCCTAGGTCATTGCCACCACAGTGCACTATTATGAGGTCAGGGTGTTGGATTTGAATGAAGGATTTCACCAATGGCATCAATTGGTGCCACTTTAACCCTCTCTGACCAATCCATTTAATGTCTACATTTGGCAAAGCAAGGTCTCTCACCATACCTGTTTTCTCTGCAAACTTTTCACTCCAGAAGACATAGCTGTGCCCTACAATCCACACTGTGAACATCTTCAAAGGAGAACTGGATGCACTCAGGAGGTGTCTTTCAGTAGAATGGCAATATGAAAAGAAAGACAGTTTGGAAATG
The DNA here is from genome assembly GCF_964204655.1 of Triturus cristatus. Lineage (NCBI taxonomy): Eukaryota > Metazoa > Chordata > Amphibia > Caudata > Salamandridae > Triturus > Triturus cristatus. Next base: position 226,662,301 of record NC_140584.1, read on the forward strand.
GAGGCATACATATTTTTTTCAAAACAAAAAGAACTGATTGGCTGTTTCATACCATTCTAGAATAAAAACTAGGCTGTATGTGTAAATTAATAGAAGCATGTTTTGTATTGGTAAAAAAAAATGTGTAACCAAAGAACAGTACTATGGATTTGCTGTTAGGTTTGAAAAGTCAAGCACTCTTGCTCTGTGGAATTGAAACATTGTTTGGCGAACTTCTGACCTAACTCAACACAGCAGTGTTCCATGAGCTGTTGCTATGGTAGCAGGCAGAAGTCAAGTTGGGGGAAGGGTACTAGGCAGAAGTCAAGTTGGGGGAAGGGTACTTTTGGAAAAGAGTTGGTTTTCAACCAATAGAAATGTGTGATTACATTTGAAAAAAAGGGGGAAGCACTGAGATTTGAAACTTACAAGTATATGTGTGGAAAAATAGAGGGAAAGTTTGCCATTATCTGGTTCTGCTGAGAGGAGAGAGGTGAACACAACAGAGATCCTGGCTCTGATAATCTGCTGTTTGAGTGTCACATTTCTTTCACAACTAACTAATTTTAAAGGTGAGTTTACAGTTTGAGAGGGGATGTATGTGGTAACTTAAGAAATGAATAATAGAAATGGAAATTGTTTTTGTTGTAGTTACACATGGTGGTTTCATAATGTGTCAGTCTGTAAAAGTGATTTTCACTTGCCCCGAAAAAAAAAAGAGCAGTAAGTGTGCTTTCAAATTGGCAAAGAAATTTCGTTTTGGGACTAATGTGAAAACATGACTCTGTGTGCAGAGAGGAATTATAGGCAGAGATTTATTGCGTATTGCTCTGGTGATTTCACAGTTGCATTAGATGGAAAGGGGGAGCGAATTTTTGGGGGAAGAAGCAGAGTCTTAGCACACACCCATGTGCTTGCCATGTATAGTCATGCACAGTATTTACAAGCGAGTGGGGTTTTCAGGTTTCAGTCTGTAATGCAAATACATTCAGCATCACTAAGGCTGGTTGCCCTTGCTGGAGTGTAGGCAGTCACCGAGAATACACATGGTGGTGGTCTGAAAAAACAGTTTGGACATGTGCATTTAAATAAATCAAAAAAAGTGGTTTCATAATGTGTCAGTCTGTAAAAGTGATTTTCACTTGTAAAAAGTGATTTTCACTTGCCCCGAAAAAAAAAAGAGCAGTAAGTGTGCTTTCAAATTGGCAAAGAAATTTCGTTTTGGGACTAATGTGAAAACATGACTCTGTGTGCAGAGAGGAATTATAGGCAGAGATTTATTGCGTATTGCTCTGGTGATTTCACAGTTGCATTAGATGGAAAGGGGGAGCGAATTTTTGGGGGAAGAAGCAGAGTCTTAGCACACACCCATGTGCTTGCCATGTATAGTCATGCACAGTATTTACAAGCGAGTGGGGTTTTCAGGTTTCAGTCTGTAATGCAAATACATTCAGCATCACTAAGGCTGGTTGCCCTTGCTGGAGTGTAGCACTCTGGACATGGGCTTTTTAAAAAATCTGAAAAGTGGTTTCATAATGTGACAGTTTGTAAAAGTGATTTTCACTTGCCCAAAAAAAAGAGCAGTTTGTGTGCATTCAAATTGGCAAAGAAATTTCGTTTTGTGACTATTGTGAAAAGAAATGTAGTAATATATTTAAATACAATAAAGGATTTTTTTTTTAGTTTTTTTCAGGTATTGCTGAAGAGCAGTGAACAAAATTTAAGATGCCTACAAAATCCAGAGTTCAAAAAACGCTAAAAAAAAAACTATATTTGAAGACAACTGGAGGACCAAAGTTAGTAGAAGATGCTCATGTTGGGAAAAAGAAAAAATCTTCTGGTAAGCAGAAAAAACAATTTCTTAAAAATATATTCAAAACAAAGAAAAATGTACAAAATGTCTGTACTGGAAAGAATGTTACAAAAGGAAGAGAACAGGAAAAAATTGAGAATTTAGTTAATGCAAATATACCTTCTGCAACTGAAAAGATTTACATAAACAGAAAAACAGCGTTTAAAGAGATACGTAGAAAAATGTTTCAGAGAAGAGTTATGTCCAATTTGATAAAGGATGTGAAGAAATATAAGCAAAAGGCAAAATATTACAAGAGAAAAAAAGAAATTGAAGCCATTGCAGCAAAGGCATTAGAATTAAAAAGGAAACTATTCATATTAATTTTGAATAGGATGCGTACATTAGACAAAATGGTTAATGTACTGAAATCACATAGCAAAAGGAAAAGAGTAGTGAACAGAACAAACTTTTGTAAAGTGTTTTTAGGAAAGTGGATGCATAGTTCAAGTAGTGAACCTTTTTTTAATGAAGAGAGCTATTTTCAAAGTAATAGTTTGCTGCATGCAGTTGACACCAGAGGTCGTTCATACGAAGTAACAAATGGTTGCATAATGGAGAAGGAGATAATGGTTCCAAGAGATGAGGTACAAGTGATGGCAGATGAGGCAATGGGGAGACGTCCTAAAGCCCCAGTGTACACTTGGAATTGTAGTAGTATTTGCACTGTGCGTCAGGAATCTATTGACAAATTTCGAGAGTTTCTAAGAGAATATAGTAAAAAAAGTGTAAAACAGAAGATTAAGGTGCTTCAAAGTCTGGATCCATGCAGAGTGAGAGAGAATACTGGTTTGCAGGGTCATTCTCTGGCTTGTCTATCTAGAAAAGTGTGCAATAGTGTTTTCCATCATTTTAGGATGCTGGCTGTTCATCATACTGGAATGAGAAAGTTTGTGAGACGGTTGTATTTTGCCAAAAGTCCAGCAATAAAGTTAAATGAATTGAATAGGGCTCTGTTCCGAGGAACGGTATCAGATGTAGAGAAGGTTGTTGATGAAATTCAGTTTTGTTACTTTGGTCCTGAACAAAACAGTGCAGAGAAGGACACAGTAAATGAGGAAGAAGTGGAAGAGAATGTAGAACCTTCTGTAAGTAAGACATTTAATGATCACATAACAAAATTTGCAATAGTCTCTAATGAAAGACCAAATGTTACTTGTATTTGTTGCCGCAGAACTCATTATAGAAAACAAACTAGGAATGTTGATCTCTACAGAAAGAGTGAAAATGAAGATAATTATAAGTGGAAGGATTTTGCCACATATATATTTCTAGAAAATTGTTTTGAATTGGGTGAAGATCAGCGTATTTGTAAATACTGTTACAACAAGTTAGAGGAAAATAGAATGCCGACCAGAGCTGTACATAATAATTTAGAATTGGATGCTATTCCTGCTGAACTTTCTGAATTAAATACATATGAGTCTATACTCATTCAATGTGTTCATCCGTTCCAGACCATAGTACGTATGGAGCCCAAAACTGGTAAATTACCTCCTTCAGATTTACTGAGAGGTTTAAAAGGTAGAGTGGTGTATTTGCCCTTGGATTTGAAAAAAAATATGGAAACTATTGATGCGGATACTTTGGAAACTGAACCATTAATTATTCTGGTTAATGGTGTACCTACAAAGAATAAGAAGATTTGGCAGGAGCTGGTAGATGTGCGGAAAGTACAAAGAGCAAATTTGTATTTGAAAAAAAATAACAAATGGTATGAATCAATTTATATAGAAGAAGAAGAAGAAGAAGAAGATTTTCAAGAAGACACAGAAACACCAACTGGACAAATTGAAAAAGTGGACAAGTCAAAGGAAGAAGAAATTTATGAACATTTTAGCATACATCCTCTTCATTCGAAAGAAGTTATGGGAGACAATATTGATCTCTTTCAGATGAAGAAAGCAAAAGGAACTCCTGTGAGTGTATGGGAGGAGAGCTTGGAAGCTCGATGTTTTCCTCAGCTGTTTCCTAAAGGAAAAGGAGGACGATACGATGAACGTCCAGAACAGATTCCAGCTTCAGAGTATCGGACTACAAGACTATATGCTGAAGATCCCAGATTTCGACAAAGTATTCCTTATTTGTTCCATCTTTTATTTGAAAGCGACTTGTCTGCACTGTCTTATGCAGTAAATCACATTTTAAAAAGTGGAGTACATTTACAAAATGTGTCTGCTAAGGATTTTATGGAGAAAGTGCAGCACCGAGATGATCATTTGGAAACACAACTGATCAATCTGATGGCTTGTCAGCGTGGGACAAATGAATATTGGTACCGACGCCATGGTGAACTAAAATGCATGTTACGGAATTTAGGAACACCAACATGGTTCCTTACCCTAAGCTGTGCCGAGTACGCTTGGGATGATTTACTGGATTTTCTACGAGAGGCCAATTCAAACATTAAAAACATCGAATACAAGACAGCAGGAGAACTGTGCTCATTGGATCCGGTTAATGTTTGCAGATATTTCAATCATAGATTTGAGGCTATGATGTCCTTCATCTGCAATAAAAAAAATCCACCCCTTGGAGAAGTAGTGGATTTCTTTTGGAGAAAAGAGTACCAGGCAAGAGGTGCTCCTCATATTCATATGCTGTTGTGGATCAAGGATGCCCCAAAGTTTGGAACAGATGCTGATGAAGCAGTGTTATCTTACATTCAAGAATATGCAACATGTGCTATACCAAAAAGCACAGAAGAGAACAAGTTAAAGGAGCAAGTTTTACGTTTCCAAAGTCATCGGTGTGGAAAATACTGTCGACGGAAATACAAGAGCAAAGAAAAATACTACACTAAATGTCGATTTGGATTTCCTAGACCTGTTCTTTCAAATGGAAGAGTAAACAGTTTTATGTCAGCTGTGAGACATACTATCACAAGAAAATCACCTAAGAATACCTACAACCTTAAAAGAAAAGAAGAATCAAAAAATATAAATGACTACAACCCAGTCATTTTATCCATGTGGAACGCTAACATGGATATACAGTATGTAGCTGACAATTCCATTGCTGTTGCACGATATGTAACGTCTTACATTACGAAATCAGAAAAAACAGAATTGAAGGAAATGTGGGAAGAGATTTCTCACGAGAAGACTGTCAGTAAGAAGCTGTACAGTTTCAGTTTGAAGATGTTATCGCATCGAGAAATTGGATCCTACGAATGTTCAGATAGGTTATCTTCTGCAAGTCTCTACTCGAAGTCAAGAAGAATAATTTGGGCAAGTTTAGGCCTTGCAGCAATGAGAAATCGGGTACTGAAATCTGTAGGAGAAATTGAATATTTGGTCGAGAATGACCCAGAAAGTACAGATATATTGAAAACAAACATGTTGGACACATATTATCCCAAGAGAAGTCAACATCTGGAGAACATGTGTCTCTATGAAGTGCTGCAGAACTACATTTATTCAAGGAAAGCCGCAGAAGACATCAATAATGGAAAATATAAAGTCGTTGGTGAAGAAGGATGTTTGGTGAAGCAAACAAAAGGAAGTTTGATAAATCACCGGAAGCTGAGTTGCGACACTACTGACAAGAAAGAATTTTACTACTTGGCTCTTTTACAGTTGTTTAAACCATGGCGTACAGAGGATGAACTACTGGGAGAATTTCAAAGCTATGAAGATTCATTTAATGCTTGCAAAGACAGCATACAATGCAATACATTCACAACTTATCTGCAAATGTTAAATGAAGAAATTGAACAGGAAACTACAATTGCAGCAGAAATAGCTAGAGACAGTTCTCAGGACAGCCAAAGTTCAGGAACACACAGTCAAGATCCCCTAGGACAACCAATCATTGAAAATGAAGCATCAATAGCCATGAATGAAGTGGAAACGGCTATGAATCAAGCTCAAGAAGAATTTATAGACTTAGAAAATTTGGAAAGACAACTGAATCAAGAGCAGCAACAAATTTATGAAGAGATCAAAAACAAAATTGATCACGGATTTCTACATGTAAAAAAAGAGTGCTCATGCACATCATTTCATCCAATCAGGATGTATGTAAGCGGACAAGCTGGAACTGGAAAAAGTTTCCTAATAAAAGTCATCAGAAGCTACCTACAGCAAAAAACGGATTCTACTTTGTCTTGTGTGGTTACTGCTCCAACTGGGTTAGCAGCATATAACATAAAAGGAATCACCTTACATCGTTTGCTAATGTTACCAGTGGAGCATGAGAACAAAATACAATTCAACAAGCTAACTGGAGAAGCATCCTTGGAAGTTTCAAGAGTATTGAAGAAGATGCAAGTTCTCATTATTGATGAGGTGAGCATGGTATCAAACCTAATGCTTGCCTTTGTGCATTTAAGAATGCAGCAAATTTTGAAGACAGACTATGACATGTTATTTGGTGGAAAACACGTCATAGTTTTTGGAGATCTTTTGCAACTTACTCCAGTTAAAGGACAACCAGTGTTTAATACTGTGACACATGAAGACACGAAGAAGTCATTGGGAAGCACGGAAATACAAATATTTGGTCCTTCTTTGAGTACAAGGAACTTACTACTAATATGAGGCAAGCAAACGATGAAGAATATGGAAGTATTCTGAAAGATATCAGGATTGGACTACTGACAGAAGTTGGCAAAAAAGCATTACAGAGTCGGCTGCTACATAATTTATTTCCAAAGGAAGAAATAGTTGCAGAGAAGATATACAAGAACATTGCAGAAAACAAAAGTGTCATCTGCTTAATGCCAACTCTACGTGAATGCTCAATATTCAATGAGGAGCTTTTGAAATTGGAAAAGGAAGAGATCAGGAAATTGGAAGCAGTGGACAAAATTGAGGATGGAAGAATTACTGTCACAGTAACAGGCAAACTGAAAAATAAATTGGACTCACTAGAGAAGAACATCTCCAAAACAGCTGGATTAGAAAAAAATCTATATGTTTGCATGAACTGTAGAGTGTTTTTAAGGAGAAATTTGGATGTTGAGAAAGGTTTAGTTAATGGAGCGATGGGAAGAGTTGTGGGTTTTATTAATTACCAGAAAAAAGAAGGAGTTGAATGTTTAAAAATAAAATTTGATCAGATAGATGAAGTTAAAGATATTTGTCGTTGTACAGTTCGTTTTATGCTTGTGAAAGACTTATATGTACGTAGGAAGCAGTTTCCGTTTTCTCTAGCATATGCTGTAACTATTCACAAGTCTCAAGGATTGACTGTAGATTGTGCATTTGTGAACATTGGTTCAACTGTGTTCAAAGAAGGTATGGCATATGTTGCTTTGTCACGAGTCAAAACATTATCAGGTTTATTCATGATAGACTTTGATGAGTCAAAAGTTAGTGCTGATACAAACTGTGTAAAAGAGTATAATAGATTAAGAAGAAGCTATGCTCCTCATTTAGGTCAGTATCCTGTGTTGGAGAAACGTGTAGTTTCTCGTAAAAGAAAAAATGAGAATATCTGTAGTGAAGATGTAGAGAAGAGGAAAAAAAAGAGGAGTGATGTAATTGCAAGCAAAAAGAAAAAGGAAAATGAAGAACAGGTTGTAGGATGTCATTTTGAAAATAGCTCTGGTGTCAACTGCTACGCAAATGTAGTGCTGAATGTTGCATTTTATCTGGAAAGTTTGCAAGAGCAGATAATAGTAAATCAGGGAAAAAGATTCTGTTCAGAGCTGAGTCTCCTTTTTCAAAAGCTGAGTAAAGATAAAACTCAAATAGAAAGTGCTACTGACATTAGAAAACTTTTAGATGTATGTTCAGGACGAACACAGTTTTCTCAAAATGAACAGCAAGATGCACATGAATTTTTGATGTATTTTCTTCAGGTAGTGGAAGAAGAAGGAGTTCCCATTGACATTTTTTTTGGTCTCTCTTATAAATGGGAACATAGTTGTGATAATTGTTATAATATATGTGGCTCTATTGTTGATAATGAAAGGTTTATTTATTTGACATTGCCAGAGAGTAAAACAGTCACTTTTGCAAAATTAGTTAAAGATGCTAATCATAGCATGAAATGTGGTGAGTGTAATTCTGACATGTTTTCAACATTAATTTTAAAGGAATACGGACAGTATGTAATTTTAATGATGCAACGATGTAGAGCTGATGGTTCAAAATTGGATACTTTAATAAAGAAGTTTACAGGACAGCAATTATCAATTTCAGGAAAAACTTTTTTAACTGTTGCAATAATTTTCCATGATGGACCTACTGTTACTTCTGGACATTACACAGTTTATCTTAAATGTGAAAAAGGCTGGACACTGTGTAATGATTCCCAATTGATTTTCAAACAACGTTTGCCTTTTGATTTAGCAAATTCCTATCTAATCTTCCTGAAACCTAAATTTTAGAGAGACTTGGCAAGATCTGGACAAAACAATTTTACCATTTTACTGGATTACCATTGCAATTTTGTAAAAAAAAGATTTTTTAAATTATCATTTGGCCTAATGGAAAGATAACCAATTGTAATGTGGACTTTTTTAATTTTTAATGAAACTTTGAAAAACCAATAATTTAGAGATTATCGGTAACTTCTGCACATTTTAAATTTTGGAATGTTATTGGACTGCCATTGGAAATTTTTTCAAAAATGTTTTAAAAAATTACTATTTGGCCATGTGGAAAAGTAACCAATTCTATTGTGGACTTAATAAATTATTCAAAAAATTTTCGTGAACCAAAATGTTACAGAGAATCGGTGAGATCTGGACAAATTAAACTTTAGAATTTTATTGGATTACCGTTGGAAATTTATTCCAAAAAAAAATTTAAAATTACTATTTGGTCTAAAGGAAATGAAATCAGATGTATTTTGGAGTTATTTGAGATATAATATTGTGATTATACTTCTGAAACAAACATATCAGACGGTATTTTAAAGAAATAACTATTGGTATTAGATGATATTTTTTTACAATATTATGCATTTCTATAATGTTAAGTTTAAGTAAAAAAAGAATCAGGGCATTTTTAATACAATCTTTGTGATTGGTATTTTTTTTTGCCCGCTGTAAAATGATGAATGCAATTGCTTTCACAATTTATAGTGAAATGCAATATATTCTGAAAACAGCAAAAATAAGGCAAAAATATTTTTTGGAAAAAAATGTAAATATGTGTACTGTATTATAAAATGTTTTAAAAATATTAATACTTTTTTCTTTTTTTCCAGATAGATATAGAAAATTTTCGAAAACTACAAACATTTTTAAAACTATTTTTTAAAAAAACAAATGAATAAATATTTTTTCAGTGAGTATGGTAAGTCAATAATAATAATTGTAGTCTCTCAAGGACAATGTAATGTGATAAATGATTTTTAGTGTTTTTTAAAAAAAAAAAAAAAAAGTACGCGCACCGTACGCGTACGGTAAAAAAAAAATAAAAAAAAGTTTTTAAAAACATATGTAAAAAAAAGATGAAAGATAAGGTTGGCTCTTAAAAGAACCGTTGTGTTCATGCAGGGACAGAGGAAAGGAAGCATGGGAAAATTATTCAAAGCGACAAATGTGCTGATCTATTTTGTTGTTCACTAGGGAAACACTGGTCTCCCTATGGCAAATTAGATCTTTACAAAATGTGCAATGAATATCAACCTTCCGAAATCGAGGGTTCATTTCCAGAGGGCCAGCAAAAGGAGATTCTCCCCCCACAGATGAAGGGCTCACCTGACCTGCAGAAGAAGGAGTCAGCCCTGCAGATGATGGTCCAGGCTGAGCTACTGTGGATGTACTGGCTCGTCTTTCTGAAGAGTTACCTCCAAAAAGATGACCATGTGTCCTTCTGTGTACATCCTGGAGGTGTCTCTTCATGGTGTGATTCCCAAAGGAATACTTCCTGTTAGGATTACCTCTAGAAAGTACACGCTTACACAGCTTACAAGTCACTAAGGGTGCATTTACCTTTTGCTGGCCTTCAGGAAAAGTAAAATAATCCCATACATAAGAGGGCTTTTGTTTCCTCGATCTCTGCCTCAAGACAGTGCTGCTAGTGCTAGCCTCACTCTCAGAAGAGCTCTGCTGTTCTGCCATCGTATCCCAAAGACAAACCAGCTCCTTCTCCCAAGGGATCACAAGCAGAAATGAGGGGAATGGGTGTGGTGTAGGAGAGTTCTAGAACTGAAAGTAGTTTCAACCAATCAAAAGTTGTTTTTCATGATCACATGACCTACCGTACGCTTACGGTACGCTTACGGTACGCTTACGGCAAAAAGTACGCATGCGCGTAAAAAAGACACGCGCTTGCGCGCATGCGCATAACAGTCACTACCCGACACTTCCGCGTAACGTGCGTGTGTGGCGTAAGCGCGCACGCGTCCCACGCGCAGTACGCGTGGCTACGCAAAGTGCGTAACTATACGCAAGCAGCGTAGATAGATTACGGACGTTGCGTAAACCGTACGCTTACCGTGAGCTTACGGTACGCGTACTAAAAAAATATTTTTTTTTAAAAAAAAGTACTGCAAATAAATTTTACATGTTTATTTTAAAAAATATATTTAAAAAAACATATTAAAGAATTTTAAAAACTTTAATCATAGTCTTTATAAAAGGTAAGATAATTAAATTAAAAATATGTTAGAAAAAAAAAAAAAAAAAAAAAAAATTAGCATTTAAAAAACCTTGCAAATTCACTGAAAAAACCATGGGTTAACACACGTTATAGTTAGGAATTAGCATTTAAAAAACCTTAGAAATTCAGTGAAAAAACCATAGGTTTCACACACGTTATAGTTAGGAATTAGCATTTAAAAAACCTTAGAAATACAGTGAAAAAACCATAGGTTTCACACATGTTATAGTTAGCTGGACATTTTACTCGTAAAAAACCAATGAAATTGCCCCGTTATAGTTAGTTCAGCTAACTATAACTCGCGCGCCCGCAATGCACTGCTGATGACGTCACATATTACATCACTCATGACATGGTCAGTGACATCACTCATGACATCACTGATGACATCTCAAATGACATCACTGATGACATCACTGATGACATCATCCTTGTGATAGAGTGGTAGACCTCCTCTCACCCTAATATAACCTTTGACACACACATTCAAAAATAGAGACTAAAATTTTCAAAACAATGGACATACCAATACCAGTTACAACAACCTCTTCAGTAATTCTAAGATCCACATACACATCCACTCATTCACCAACAGTCCAATACAGTCACTCATACATGTACTCACTCATCATATGTACTCATAAAACCAAAACATCCTGTTACACAATGCCACTCATGCATAGAGTTACTCACACACATAGTCACTCGTGCTAATAAAGAATCAAACATACATTTACTTGCATATACAGTTATACACACACCACCATACTTACTTCTACGGAAACTTACACATACTTAGTATTTTAAACAATCACTTATAGAAACACATACTTATTCATACAGGAACTCTTCCAATCTCTCACCCTTGCATATACTCACATATATACACCAATAGTCACATATACTAGTTTTAAACATATGTAGTTACTCATAAAGACACTATTGAGACAGTCATTCACTCACTAACACACCCATACACACACTCATCCACCCATGCAGTCCTGCACACATGGTCTGTTCAACACATACAAACAGTGAGTCACTCATTCATGCACCTATGCACTACGTAATACCCCCCACCGAACCATGCAGACACTCAGACTGATACTCAAAAAACCAACTAATAACCTATATAGACACCCATGTAGCTACTCACCAACCCATGCAGCCACTTATACACAAAGTGAGAGACTGATACAGATATATACATATTTAAACATTACTCACTAAGCCATGTATTCACTAAGATACACTTAATCAGTCAGTTAAACAATCAATTTTTCAAAAACAAATCATCCATTTAGACACTTATATACCCATTTATTCTTCCATCGACCTTGAGATATACATATATAAAACATATTTAATTTTCAGAAAAACACACATTCACTGGATGATGTCATCAGTGATGTCATTTGAGATGTCATCAGTGATGTCATGAGTGATGTCACTGACCATGTCATGAGTGATGTAATATGTGACGTCATCAGCAGTGCATTGCGGGCGCGCGAGTTATAGTTAGCTGAACTAACTATAACGGGGCAATTTCATTGGTTTTTTACGAGTAAAATGTCCAGCTAACTATAACATGTGTGAAACCTATGGTTTTTTCACTGTATTTCTAAGGTTTTTTAAATGCTAATTCCTAACTATAACGTGTGTGAAACCTATGGTTTTTTCACTGAATTTCTAATGTTTTTTAAATGCTAATTCCTAACTATAACGTGTGTGAAACCCATGGTTTTTTCAGTGAATATATATATATATATTACCTACTGGCAGTCGCCAGTAGGTAGTTATAGTTAGGACCCTGTTTCCATAGGAAAACCGCAACATTCTATTTGGAATAACTTTGGCGCCGGTCGACGAATCCTCGCGAAATTTTCAAAACTAATGGGGCGCTACACTCCGCTCCTACCCTGAAAGTCTCCGGGGGATTCCTCAAGCGGGGGCTGAGAAACAAGGGGGGTCCCAAAACGCATTTTTCCCATGCATTTTTCCATAGGACCTTTAGGCACAGCTACAGCCCGGACGGCTGAACAGAGTTACTTGAAATTTGCCAGAGAGGTAGTCTACAGGTCAAGGAAGTGCCTTTTGTAGGTCCGGTGTAAATCTGTTCAGTAGTTCCTGAGAAAATACCATTTAAATCAATATATATATCTGTGGCAGCTTACGGTGCGCTTACCGTGCGCTTACGGTAAGCTTACCGTACGCGTACGGTGGCGTGCGCGAGCGCGATTCTGATTGGCTGTTAGATCTTAGTAAACATTCGAATCGGTCGAAACCAGGAAGCGGCGGCCGCCATTTTCTCTCTCGCATTTTTAGAGGGGGAGGAAAAACAAAGGTTAAAAACATGCAAAGGGGCAGTTTAGACAGCTCCTAACCACCTAGCCATGATTATGGTGTCCCCAAAGAACCCCCAAGGTCAAAAATTCATTTTTAAATTTTTTCGAAAAAACGGTGATTACGCTTACCGTACGCGTACGGTAAAAATTAATAAAAAAAAAAAATATCCACACTTCCCCCCCCCCCGTGTGCAAATGGTGCCCGCAGGACACCATTTGTGCATGGCATATGGTTCTATTGAAACATTTAATAGTATAACTTTTGCTCAACGAAGAGCATAATATGTCCTCCGTGTGCGGATGGTGCACGAAGCGCATCGTGCGTACATGGCCCATCCAGCGTAACGTGGGCATGCGGTGCGCATAGCGCACCGCGTGCCCATCGTGCGTGCCCGGCACTAACTGCGTAAAGTGGGCGCGCGATGCGCGAAGCGCACCGTGCGCGCACGGAACGAACTGCGTTAAGTGGGCGCGCACGCCACGAACGGCGTAAAGTAACTTAGCATTTAAAAAAACTTACAAATTCACTGAAAAAACCATAGGTTTCACACACGTTATAGTTAGGAATTAGCATTTAAAAAACCTTGCAAATTCACTGAAAAAACCATAGGTTTCACACATGTTATACTTAGCTGGAGATTTTACTCATAAAAAAACAATGAAATTCCCCCGTTATAGTTAGTGCAGGCAACTATAACTCACGCGACCTCAATCCTCTGCTGATGCTAATACTGTATTTAGACACTTATTTGCCCATGTCTTCTTCCATTAAATTTTAGCTATACATATATTACAAATATTTTTTTTTCATAAACACACATATGTCATCAGCAGAGGATTGCGGTCGCGTGAGTTATAGTTGCCTGCACTAACTATAACGGGGGAATTTCATTGGTTTTTTATGAGTAAAATCTCCAGCTAAGTATAACATGTGTGAAACCTATGGTTTTTTCAGTGAATATATATATATATATATATATATATATATATATATATATATATATATATATATTCACTGAAAAAAACATAGGTTTCAGAGACGTTATAGTTAGAACTTAGCATTTAAAAAACCTTAGAAATTCACAGAAAAAACCATAGGTTTCAGGGGTGTTATAGTTAGCTGCCCATTTCACTCATACAAAACCATAGAAATTCCTCCGTTATAGTTAGTTCTGCTAACTATAACTCACGCGCCCGCAATGCACTGCTGATGATGTCACATATTGCATCATTCATGACACGGTCAGTGACATCACTGATGACATCACTGATGACATCTCAAATGATATCACTGATGACATCATCAGTAGAGCTGCTCTAGAGCCTAAGAACCAGGTCAACAGAGCTGCTCTAGAGCCAGAGAACCAGGTCAGCAGAGCTGCTGCAGAGCCAGAGAAACCAGGTCAGTAGAGCTGCTTTAGAGGGAGAAAACTAGGTCAGAAGAGCTTCTACAGAGCCAGAGAACCATGTCAGCAGAACTGCTTCAGAGCCATAGAACTGGGTCAACGGAGCTGCTTTAGAGCCAGAGAAGCAGGTCTGCAGAGCTGTTGTAGAGCCAGAGAACTAGATCAGCAGAGCTGCTCTGTAGCATAAGAACTAGGTCAGCAGATCTGCTCTAGAACCAGAGAACCAGGTCAGCAGACCTGCTGTAGAGCCAGAGAAACCAGGTCAGCAGATCTGCTTTAGAGAGAGAGAACCAGGTCAGCAGAGCTGCTTTAGAGCCAGAGAACCAGGTCAGCAGAGCTGCTCTAGCTGACACTGTCTGACTGACACTGACTGACTGACACTGACTGACTGACACTGACTGACACTGATTGACACTGACTGACTCTGATTGACTGACACTGACTGACTGACACTGATTGACTGACACTGACTGACACTGATTGACTGACACTGACTGACACTGATTGACTGACACTGACTGACACTGACTGACTGACATTGACTGACACTGACTGACTACTCTCTACTACTCTACTACTGACTCTCTACTACTCTCTACTTCTCTCTCTCTACTACTCACTCTATAATACTCACTCTCTACTACTCTCTACTACTCACTCTCTACTACTCTACTACTCTCTACTACTCACTCTCTACTACTCACTCTCAACTACTCACTCTCTACTACTCACTCTCTACTACTCACTCGCTACTACTCTCTACTACTCACTCTCTACTACTCACTCTCTACTGCTCACGCTCTACTACTCTCTACTACTCACTCTCTACTACTCTCTACTATTCACTCTCTACTACTCACTCTCTACTTCTCACTCTACTACTTTCCACTACTCTCTACCACTCACTCTCTACTACTCTACTACTCACTCTCTACCACTCTCTACTACTCACTCGCTACTACTCTCTACTACTCACTCTCTACTACACTCTCTACTACTCTCTCTCTCTACTACTCTCTACTATTACTCTCTACTATTCACTCTCTACTACTCACTCTCTACTTCTCTCTACTAATCACTCTACTACTCTCTGCTCCTCTCTAGCACTCACTCTCTACTACTCTACTACTCTCTCTCTACTACTCACTCTCTACTACTCTCTCTCTACTACTCTCTACTACTCTCTACTACTCACTCTCTACTATTCACTCTACTACTCTCTACTACTCAATGTCTACTACTCTCTCTCTACTACTCACTCTCTACTATTCACTCTCTACTACTCAATCTCTACTACTCGCTCTCTACTACTCACTCTCCACTACTCACTCTCTACTACTCGCTCTCTACTACTCTCTACTACTCACTCTCTACTAATCACTCTCTACTACTCTCACTGCTACTCACTCTCTACTACTCACTCTCTACTACTCTACTACTCTCTACTACTCGCTCTACTACTCACTCTCTACTATTCTCTACTACTCACTATACCACTCTCTCCTACTCTCTACCACTCACTCTCTACTACTCTACTACTCACTCTCTACTACTCTCTCTCTACTACTCATTTTTTACTACTCACTCTACTACTCTATACTACTCACTCTGTACTACTCTCTACTACTCACTCTGTACTACTCACTCTGTACTACTCACTCTCTACTACTCTCTACTGCTCACTCTCCACAACTGATTCTCTACTACTCACTCTCAACTACTCTCTACTGCTCACTCTACTACTCACTCTCTACTACTCTACTACTCTCTCTACTTCTCACTCTCTACTACTCTCTACTATTCACTCTCTACTACTCACTCTCTACTTCCCTCTACTACTCACTCTACTACTCTCTGCTGCTCTCTAGCACTCACTCTATACTACTCTACTACTCTCTCTCTACTACTCACTCTCTACTACTCTCTCTCTACTACTCTCTACTACTCTCTACTACTCACTCTCTACTACTCACTCTACTACTCTCTACTTCTCACTCTCTACTACTCTCTCTCTACTACTCACTCTCTACTATTCACTCTCTACTACTCACTCTCTACTACTCGCTCTCTACTACTCTCTACTACTCACTCTCTACTACTCACTCTCTACTACTCTCTACTACTCTCTCTGCTACTCACTCTCTACTACTCACTCTCTACTACTCTACCACTCTCTACTACTAGCTCTACTACTCACTCTCTACTATTCTCTACTACCCACTCTACTACTCTCTCCTACTCTCTACCACTCACTCTCTACTACTCTACTACTCACTCTCTACTACTCTCTCTCTACTACTCACTTTCTACTACTCACTCTACTACTCTATACTACTCACTCTGTACTACTCTCTACTATTCACTCTGTGCTACTTACTCTCTACTACTCACTCTCTACTACTCTCTACTGCTCACTCTCCACTACTGATTCTCTACTACTCGCTCTCAACTACTCTCTACTACTCACTCTACTACTCACTCTCTACTACTCTACTACCCTCTCTACTTCTCACTCTCTACTACTCTCTCTACTACTCACTCTCTACTACTCACTCTTTACTACACACTCTCTACTACTTGCTCTCTGCCACTCGCTCTCTACTACTCTCAAGTACTCACTCTAATACTCACTCTCTACTACTCTCTACTACTCACTCTCTACTACTCCACTACTCTCTACTACTCACTCTCTACTACTCACGCTCTACTACTCTACTACTCTCTACTACTCTCTCTCTACTACTCACTCTCTATTACTCACTCTCTACTACTCTCTACTACTCACTCTCTACTACTCTCTACTACTTACTCTCTACTACTCACTCTCTACTACTCTCTCTACCACTCTCACCTACTCACTCTCTACTAATCTCTACTACTCACTCTCTACTACTCTCTCTCTACTACTCTCTACTACTCACTTTGCTACTCACTCTCTACTACTCTCTACTACTCACTCTCTACTACTCACTCTCTACTACTCTCTACTACTCACTCTCTACTACTCTCTACTACTTTCTACTACTCACTCTACTACTCACTCTCTACTACTCTCTACTACTCACTCTCTAATACTCACTCTCTACTACTCACTCTCTACTACTCACTCTACTACTCTCTACTACTCACTCTCTGATACTTTCTCTACTACTCTCTACTACTCTCTACTACTCACTCTCCATTACTCGCTCTCTACTCTCTACCTCTCTACCTCTCTCTCTACTACTCTATACCTCTCTACCTCTACCTCTCTACCTCTACACCTCTGCCTATACACCTCTACCTCTCTACCTCTACCTCTCTACCTCTCTGTACATGCACACATATGCACATATATATATGCATATATATATATATGCATATGCATTTATATATGTATGTGTATATATATATATACATATATAAACATATAATCTGCATATCTATATAAATATAAATTCATGCAAACATATACATATACATATATGCATACATAGGCATGGTATGTATATGACATTTTGAAAAACACTAATAAAAGCAAAGCTTAAAAGGCACCTAATTATAAATAGAATTGCTTTAACTTAAACGAGGGCGAGACCTATTGCATTTTCAATGCTTGTTTACTTTGGTTCCATCAAGATGGTATTCAGATGTGACACATTTGCCATAAATTCTGAATGGTAGCACTCTAGTTCCTCATTAGATCACTGTAGCAAAGCTACTGCTCACCATGGAAGTGGGCTGCTGGTATTCAAAGTGCATGTTTCAGTCTGCATGTCAGAACTTTTTAATGAAGTAGAAGAATGTGAAGAATGTGCCCTAAGTTTTCTTTCTGCAGCACTAATCATAATTTCTATGGCAAAATGAACCCCCTCATTTTGTTCCTTTGCAAATTAAATGTTTTAAATGTTACCGCTTTATTCCAATCAAGATGGCTTCAGGTGTGCCATACCTTTGTCATAAGTAAGACTGTTAGCGCTCTAGTTGTTCTTTAAAACACTCTGGGATTTCTGTCATTGGGCTATACTTGGGCTACATCTCGGTGATATTTGTGCTACATTTGGGCTCTTTTGTCTCTGGTGGCCATCTTGGGAACCTTGTTATGAAGATTCCTAATTTCCTCATTTACTGCAGTCTCCTCAGTAGGCATACTGTCAGTTTTTTACTTTGATTCAATGAAGAAGGCATTCAGATGTGTCACACATTTGCCATAAATTCAGAATGTTGGCACTCTAGTCGCTCATTAGATCACTGTAGTAAAGCTACTGCTCACCAGGGAAGTCTGCTGCTGGTATTGAAAGTGCATGTTTCAGTCTGCATGTCAGAATTCTTTAATGAAATAGAAGAGGATTTGTGAAGTCACTCAAAATGTGCCCTAATTTTTCTTTCTGCAGCACTAATCATACATTCTATGGCAAAATGAACCCTCTCATTTTGTTCCTTTTTAAATTAAATGTTTTAAATGTTACCACTTTATTCCAATCAAGATGGCTTCAGGTGTGCCATACCTTTTTCATAAGTAAGACTGTTAGCGCTCTAGTTGTTCTGTGGAACACTCTGGGAAGCTGCAGTAGAACACAAAGGAATCAACTGACAGTCTCTACCCTTTTTGGATGTACATGTTTTACTGAGAATGTCAGACTTCATTCTCACATGACTGAGAAAGATAATGTGAATTTACAGAAAATATGCTCTCAGTTTAGCTTATAGATCACCTTCCAAACCTCTGTGGGAAAAGCATGTGAAAATAGTTTTCTCTCAAACATGATTCATGATATCCCAGCGGAAGGCTTTTTCACATGGTAAAATCACCTTAGAACATACAACAATTCCTAAAATGAGCATGGTACCATCAACAAATGATTTATAATGTAACTAAAGTCTTAAAACCTTCTATTAACTGCAATGCTTTTTAATGAGGTGTTATCATGTATATTGGTCCCAAGATGGCTGCCAACATTTCTTGGATGAAGTGCTGACAGCCAATCAGATCTCACAATGAGATGTGTGGTTAGGCTCCGCCCAGATATATATATGATTTTACTTTTGATTTTCACAGCAACTACTGAACGGATTTACACCATATATGCAAAAGGCACATGCCTGACCTGAGGACTACCTCTTTGCCAAATTTCAAGTAATTCTGTTCAGCTGTTCGGGCTGTACCTTCGACTAACGGTCCTATGGGAAAATGCATGGGGAAAACACGTTTTGGGACCCCCCTTTTTTCTCAGCCCCCGCTTGACAAATCACCCCGAGACTTTCAGGGTAGGAGCTGAGCGGAGCGCTCCATTAGTTTTGAAAATTTCAAGAACATAAGTCAACCGGCGCCAAAGTTATTCAAAATAGAATTTTCAGATTTCCTATGGGAACTCGGTCCTAACTATAACTATCTACTGGCGACCGCCAGTAGATAATATATATACATACATATATATATTATAGTTAGGACCACGTTTCCATAGGAAAAGCATTTTTTCATGTGCTTATAACTTTGGCGTCGTTTGATGAATCTTTACGAAATATTCTAAGAAGTTTTTCTTTTTTGATCAGCTCCCATCTTAAAATTTTGGGGCTGATTGGTCAAGGGGGGGGCTTAGAAAAAAGGAGGGATCCCAAAACGTATTTTCTCCGTGCATATTCCCTAGGAAACTTTAGACAAAGCTACAGGTCAAACTGCTGAACTGAATTACGCCAAATTTGGCAGGGAGAAAGGTCTTGGTCCATAAAGCACACTTTTGTTGAAATGGTGTAAATCCGTTCAGTAGTTTTTGAGATATTAAAGGAAAAAAATATATATATATCTGGGCGGAGCCTAACTCCCGAGCTCAAGCTTGCCTCTGATTGGCTACTTCAAACCAGGAAGTGTCCTTTGATTGGCTGCTAATACTTCAAACCAGGAAGTGTTAGCAGCCATCTTGTGCCTCGCATCGAGTGAAAATATAAAACAAAGGTGCCGGGGCAATTTAATATACCGGAGCTCTGTCTGTGTGAGATACCCCTTTCATGCTCCCTCTGCCCACATCACCAGTTGCAGCTATGCCTTAAGAAGGCAGTCCGTCGGCTCGCAGCTCTCTACCTTTGTGAGCTACTATGCTGCTGTGCCTCTTTGAGAGCAGACGCGCCACATTTGGCAGGGAGAAAGGTTGTGGTCTAGAAAGCACGCTTTTGTTTATACCCCTTTCGCGCTCCCTCTGCCCACATCACAAGCTCGCAGCTATGACTTTAGAAGGTAGTCGGTAGGCTCGCAGCTCTCTACCTTTGCGAGCACGAGCTTGCTTCTGATTGGCTGCTAACTCTTCAAACCAGGAAGTGTCCTCTGATTGGCTGCTAACACTTCAAACGAGGAAGTGTTAGCAGCCATCTTGTGCCTCGCATCGAGTGAAAATATAAAACAAAGGTGCCGGGGGCAATTTAATATACCGGAGCTCTGTCTGTGCGAGATACCCCTTTCACGCTCCCTCTGCCCACATCACCAGCTCGCAGCTATGCCTTTAGAAGGCAGTACGTCTGCTCACAGCTCTCTACCTTTGCGAGCTAGTATGCTGCTGTGCCTCTTTGCGAGCGGATGCACCACATTTGGCAGGGAGAAAGGTCGTGGTCCAGAAAGCACGCTTTTGTTTATACCCCTTTCACTCTCCCTCTGCCCACATCACTAACTCGCAGCTATGCTTTTAGAAGGCAGTCCGTCGGCTTGCAGCTCTCTACCTTTGCGAGCTAGTACACTGCTGTGCCTCTTTGCGTGCGGACGTGCCACATTTGGCAGGGAGAAAGGTCGTGGTCCAGAAAGCACGCTTTTGTTTAAATGGGGTAAATCCGTTCAGTAGTTTTTGAAAAATATCATATCGTACAGATATCGATATTTGAGAATTCTGACATCTGATTAGTTGAGGCGTTACGAGCACGGGCTTGCACTGTAGGAAAGTGGCTCTGTATATACTGTTCCTAAATAGGTACAGTGTTTACAGAGTCCACAGTCCCCAGAGGTTTGGCAGACGCTAAAGTTAGATATAACCTTACTCTCTAAAGTGGTAGCTTGGTCGAGCAGTAAGGCAGTGTCAGAGGACAGTGTAAAGCATTTGTTTTACCCACTGTAGAAGTGTGGCTCAATGATTAGAGCGGCAGACCCTGATGCAGAGGTCTAGCCCGGGACCAGGGTTCAATTCCCCACCTCAGCGGGTCTTGGGCTCAAAATTCCACGGACCTGATAATTCTTGCCTCGGTGCCTATTCCAATCATGGAGTCCCACTCTGCAACTCTGGGCAATAGCTTGCTTAATCTCCACAACGGCCCCCACAACGCTAAGGATGCCTGGCCTCCACCTTGAGGGTGCCCAGGAGTGGACGCCTCACAGGGAAAGCCAGGATGGGTTCCACAGCAGTATTCGTACAAGCGCCTTGAGACCCTTGTGGGTGAGTAGTGTGCTATACAAGTATCAAATTTACATTTACCCACTCAGTCAGAAAATGGTCTCACACACTCAAGAACTGAACTCTAGGCCAATGGTTTGTATATAAAAAAATATAGTTGTTTTATTTTAGAACCAACAATAGGTATCAAAATATACTTTCTCAGAATGAGATGCTTTAGTTAAATACTTCGCAAGAGGCCATTGACTTGAAATGCAATAGTTACAGTTTGTTGCAATAGGCAACACAATTTCAAACACAGTATTACATTGAGCTCAATTAGAATTTTAAGTTATATGCAATTGAGCATTTTCAGGATTACTTTTCTAACTCCACGACTGGATCCTAGATTCAGTCCTGGCACAGTTCTTGGAAACAAGTGAGTAAATATGTTTTAGTTACTGTTATGATTTTTAAGCAATATTTTGCTATTTTAAAAGTTGACAGAAACTTTTTGTGATCAAATTACAAATGTTATCCTATGGAAGGAAATTCACTTAGCAGGTAAGTGGGTTTATGGTTACTTTTTCTAGATCAATGTTAGATCCTGGATCCAGCACTAGTGTACCACCTGTAAGCATTTGAGAAACTGCGTTTAAGTTATACAGGCGATTTTTAAGGAATATTTACAAGTTTCCAAAATCGACACGTAGAAGAAATTTCACAGAAAAACAGTCAATGGTTTCCTATGGGAGAAAATTCGAGTTACGGGTAAAGTATGTTCTCGTTACTATTGTAATCCAGTGCTAGGCTCCTAGGCTCAGTACTGGGACATCTAGCTAAAACAGGTAAGTAATTACGTTTTCACAGTTGGTACGATTTTGAAAGAATATTTGTAGTTTGCAAAAATCGACACAGAAGAAATTTCACAGAAAAACAGTCAATGGTTTCCTATGGGAGAAAATTGAGTTAGTGGTAAATACGGTCGTAAGTACTTTTCAGGGTCAGTGCTGGGCACCAAGATCCAGCACTGGGATCTCTCCTAATAGCAGGTGAGTATTTCTGTTTTCGTTACTCGGTTGATTTTAGGTGAATATTTTAAAGTTTATAAACACCACACTTAGAAGAAATTTCAAGAGAAACCAGTCAATGTTACCCTATGGAACAAAAGTGAGTTATCGGCTTTTGGGTAAGTACTCGACTGGCAGAGTTAAGGTTCTGGGCATAGACTCACGGGTCTCCCAGGGTCAGGTAAGTACAGTTGTTACACCCTCAGCGGCACAGGGGCAGCCGGGTGCAGAGTGAGTTATCCTATGGGAGGCAGGGGGCCCTTGGTTGGTGGCTGCTGACTAGCAGGCCACACGGCTCTGGGAGCTGGGCTCCTGGTCACTTGCTCAGGGCAAATGGGGAAGTAGGTAGGAGTAGAAGTTGCACTGCCAGGGCCACTCGGGTGGCTGGTTGCAGGGTGCTTTTGAGCCTTCGGGCGCTCAATGGATTGCAATGGAAAAGCTCAAGAACGACCAAAGGCTGCAAGCTCGGGGACGAACATTTTTCAGGTGTGCCCACCACTTCGAGAGGTAAGTTGGGTAGTTGGAGGATAGGTAGGTACCCAGGAGTCGGGCACAGGGGGCCGCAGGGTGCCTGGTGCAGGGGTGCCTTTTGGTGTCAGGAAATCTTACCCTCTGTTGATCGCGGTAGGCAGGGTCCCTGGTTCTGAGGCTGCAGGCATCGTCAGGAGCGTTTAGGTGGGTCCTTGGGTGCCAGATTCGGGGTCACAGTCGCCAGGGGGATGTCCTCGGTGTCTTTGTCCACTCCAGCACAGGCCAGACTTGGCGGGTGCAGAGTGTGCTAGGTTCTCAGTTCTGGGCTGGTGCCAGGGGTTAGATACTTGCTTTGAGCAGAGCCACTGCTCGTGGGAGTCTCAGGTGCTCAGAGTCACAAGGTAGCCAGGTCCTCCAGGCTTTGTGAAGTTGCTGGCCTCAGGAGGTGCCGGGATTTAGCAGGAGCAGGTTTGAGGGTCGACAGGCCGGTAGGGCTGGGGCCAAAGCAGTTGGTGTCTTCCTCTTCTTAGCAGCTGCACGGCAGGTCTTCTTTCTTCTTGATCTTCTTTGCTGTTTTAGAATCTGGAATCTAAGGAAGGAAGGTTCAGGGTGCCCCTAAATACTAAATGTAGGGGTGTTACAGGTAGGTAAAGGGCAGGGACCACTGGGTCCCTGTCCTGGGGTGGGTACACCCCCTATCCTGCCACTCTCCTGTGGGAGGGGGGCAGTGGCCTAGTCCTAATTGGGTAGTGCTCCCCATCTTCAAGATGGCAAGGGCCCGGGGATGTGCTTCACCTTCCATCCCCCACCTGAGGGGTGGGGTTGGCAGGGCTGGCACATCCCCTGTCCTTACTTGGAGTTTCCGGCCAGTCTTCCCACTAGAGTGGGGGTTTAGAACCGGTAGGGGCCCGTTGCTGAGTACAGCAAGTGGCCTGGAGAAGTTCACAAAGGTGGCATGCCTTTGAAGCTTCCCCTGCCCATCCTGGGGAGGAGACTTAGCACCTCGCCCAGGATGTGCATTGTTGCAAGCCCAGTAGAGCAGATGGCTCTCTTCCCAGGGGTCCAGCAACATGTCTGCTATGTGGCAGCCTAGGCAGCCCCTCAGACAAGGCGTGGATTGTAGGTTAGGTTCAGGGGGCATCTCTAAGATGCCCTCTGTTGTGCATTGTCCATTAAATCCCACACTGGCATCAGTGCGAGTTTAATGTGCTGAGAAGTTTGATACCAAACTCCTCAGTCTTCAGTGTTGCCATCATGGTGCTGTGGAGTTTGTGTTTGATGAGCTCCCAGCACCATATACTCTTAAATGGCAGCACTGCACTTACAGTACCCAGGATTGGACCTGGGTACTGTAGGGGCACAGGGCTCATGCTCCTGTGCCCTCACCACTGGCATAGGGCACCCAGCTAGAGGGGTGGCTGATGTCTGCCAGGGCAGTGTAGGCTGTGGGCATGGCACACAGGTATGTGTGCCATGGTGACTCTCTGTCTTGTCTTGTACCCAGACACTCAGCCTGCAAGGGCAGTGTGTTTGTGTTAGGGTACAGGGCCTCTAAGGGTGGCACAATAAGTGCTGCAGCCCCTAGATGCCTCCCCTGGTCACAAGGCCCTGGATACCTAGGGTACCATTTGCCAGGGGCTGACATGTGGCCACGGTTTGCCAATTTGGGTTTTAGGTTTTAGGGAAGGAACATAGGCCCTGGGCCCCTGATTGGCAGGAGTCCAGGGCACACTCAGTCAAAGTACATTCAGCACTTCAGCAAAAAGTGGGGGCATACCATGCAAGAAAGATGGCACTTTCTCACATGCGGCTCATTGGCTGCGAACTGTTGACACTAGGAAGTGTTGTCAGCCATGTTGTGGTTCAGTCCGTCAGCTCGTATCTCTCTGTAGTTCTACCTCTGCGAGGCAATACTGAAAATATACCAGAGCTCTGTCTGTGCGAGATTTCCGTTTCACGCTCCCTCTCCCCACATCACCACTTTGCAGCTATGCCTTTAGAAGCCAGTCCGTCAGCTCGCAGCTCTCTACCTTTGTGAGCTAGTACGGTGCTGTGCCTCTACCTCTGCGAGATAGTATGCTGCTGTTCCTTTGGGAGCGGATGGCCCATAGTTCTCCCTCTGCGAGTTGAGCCCACGGGCCGCGGCTGTCCCTCTGTGGGCCTGGGTGCGAACTGTTGATAAGTCACACTATATGAGCATTGAAAACCCATTTTGTGATTCAGTCCGTCAGCTCGCATCTGTCCGAGGCAACTCTGAAAACATACCGGAGCTCTGTCTGTGTGAGATACCCCTTTCATGCTGCCTCTCCTCACATCAGCAGGTAATGCACCCTCTTCCCATATCACCAGCATACCCCCAACAACCTTCTTGAACCCGAAAGTCCTCCTCTGCAAACCACCGGTCAGCTCGCAGCTCTTCAGGTGCGACTTCTCAGGCCCTCAGTTGTATCTTTGAAGCCAAGACTGGAAATATACCACAGGTATCTCTGCGAGATACCCCCTTCACGCTCCCTCTCCCCACATCACTGTTCCTCAGATATCCCTTTGGAAGCCGACGGCCCCCACTTTTCCCTATACCTGTCAGCCTGCAGCTGTTCCTCTACGAGCCGGCCCGCAGCTCTTCCTCTGCGAACTGACGGGCCACGGCTCTCCCTCGACGAGCCAGCCAGTCGGCTCGCAGCTCTTCATCTAAGAGCCAGCCTGCCGGCTTGCAAGTCTCTGAGAACAGATGCAATGGAGCCAACGATCATGCAGGTCGGACACCCAACACTGCTCTGACACCCCCCAGCAGCAGCTCCTTGTCCGCCATCCCCCCTCACCCCCACCCCCACAAACAAATGTGAGTCGAGTTAGGGAATATGGAACATCAAAAATTGGCTAATGTTGTACAATTATTATTGAGAAGATGCTTGTGAAGTTGGACAAATAAAAATCTTAGTCATGTATGGATTTACATGTAAAACATTTTATTTAAACAAAAGAACAAAATAAAAGTTGTGACAGGTATGGCGTGTCATCCCTCGACAATTTGTGAATCACAGCCTGCAAGACAAGAAGAAAGATAACATGGTGCGTAATGCGTCCAGCAAAAGAGAGAGAGAAAGAGTGAGAGAGAGGAAGAGAGAGAGAAAGAAAGAAAGAGTGAGAGAGAGAGGAAGACAGAGAAAGACAGTGAGAGAGAGAAAGAGTGAGAAACAAGGAAGAGAGAAAGAGAGAAACAGTGTGAGAGAGAGAAAGAGTGAGAGAGAAAGAAAGAATGAGAGAGAGAGGAAGAGGGAGAAAGAGAGAAAGTGTGGTAGAGAGAAAGGAAGAGATACAGAATAAGAGAGATGGAGAGGGAGAATGAGTGTTGACACTGTGGAGAAAATCTTCACAGCTCACCTTTCTGCCACATGTGTGTCTCCAACCATGTGCCGAAATATAATGCAGCCCTCAAGTTTAGTCATCTGAAACATAGTATAGGAACAGTGATGACAGAGTATATACAACTGCACACGTGTCATTCTCTGTTTCGCCCCTGCGCACTCAGGCTGATGCACTCCATCGACTACCGTCCCCCAGAGGTATCTGTCCGGCCTGCACACTCAGGCTGTCGCAAACCATCGACTCCTGCCGCCCAGAGGTGTCTGCCTGCTGCTGTGCACCCAGGCTGCTGCACCCCATCCACTCTCAGTGCCCGGAGGTGACTGCCTGTTCCTGCGCATCCAGGCTGCTGCACCCCATCCACTCCCAGTGCCCAGTGGTGTCTGTCCACTCTTGTGCACCCAGGCTGCTGCACACTATCCACTCCAACCGCCAGAGGTGACAGCCCACTGCTGCGGAAATAAGCCTCTCTGCCCACCTTCCGCCACCGGTGTGCATGTAAGAGGGTGCACCACGTGCCGACGCAACCTTCTCAGGCGTTGCGTACAGGCGTTACAGCAGAGCTCACAATTCAGACTAAATGTTGATTGTCAGGATGGCCATGCATCATCGCAGGCTGCACACTCGTTCAGCGCTGGTGGCACTGAGTGGCAGGAGTTCCGTGTTGGGGGGGGGAACATCAATCCGTGAATCACAGCCTGTTAGACAAAAAGCAAGATAAGATTGTGCGTCATGCGCCCATCAAAGGAGAGAGGGAGAGAGAGACAGAGACAGAAAGAGTGTGAGAGAGGAAGAGGGAGAGACAAAGAGTGAGAGGAAGAGAGAGAGAAAAGCAAAGAAAGAGTGAGAGTAAGACAGAGAAAGAGAGAAACAGTGAGAGGAAGAGAGAGAGAAAAAGAAAGAAAGAGTGAGAGGAAGACAGAGAGAAAGAGTGAGAGAGACAAAGAGAGAGAGAAACAGTGAGAGAGAGGAAGAGAGAGAGAAAGAGGAAGAGGAAGAGGAAGAGAGAAACAGAGGAAGAGTGAGAAAGAGAAAGAGAGAGAAAGAGGGAGAGAAAGAGTGAGAGAGAGAAAGAGAGAAACAGTGTGAGAGAGAGGAAGAGAGAGAATGAGTGTGAGGGAGAGAAAGGAAGAGATGAGGAGGGACAGTGAGTGCCCACACTGTGGACAAAACCCTCACAGCTTACCTTTACGCCACCACTGTGTCTCCAACCACCTGCCGGGATCTAGTGGAGCCCTCAAGCTCCCACATCTGAAACATAGTCCAGAATGGGGAATGGCAGAGTATATATGACTGCGTCCCGCCTTTGTACACCCAGGATGCTGCACCCCTTCCACTCCCGCCGCCTAGAGGTATCTGCCCACCCCTGCACACCCTGGCCTCACTGCTCACCTTTTTGCGGACAGGGCACCCTCCACATCATTCAGCCCAGCTCCGCAGGCCACCAGGTCTCACATTTGGTGCTGCGTCTTGATTTTACCATGGCAGAGGACATACCAGTGCACCCACCATCATCGCAGGTTGCACACCGCTCAGCCCTTGTGGTGCCACTAACTCAGTGACCAGTGAGGGCACTCACATGGTGGTAGGCCCCTGCTGTTCGATGCCTCAGGCCTACACTGCGGTTCAGCAGGGCACACAAAACATGAGCTGTCCGGACCACCGGGACAGGGCATCATCGCAGGCTGCACACCCGCTCAGCACTTACAATGCCCCTACCTCAGTGGACCGAAATTCACCATCCCATGGGGGTGTGCCTGTGCCGGCCGCAGTGCATCCGGTGCACCAAGTCTAAAATGGAAATGGCGTGGAGCTCGTGCGTCCGGTCGTTTTTATTGGCAGGGTCACGTGTCCTGTGATGCCTGTGCTTGATGGGTGTGGTGTGGGTGTAAACAGCCATTAGGGAGTGGCTGTGGCGTACTGAGAACTAGACCTGCGAGCAAAAAATCACTAAAATGAAAAGCTAGGCCATCTAGCGTTGTTGTCCCTCCCTGTATGTGTAAACGGATTGGGCTGGCCTGGTGTATGCCAGTCATGCGTGAGGCTGTGAACAATGACTCCGGAGCTCTGGGCGTGATTCTGTCCTGGGCTGTATGAGGAATCAATTGATGCGGGTGTCCCTGTTGTAGTGGTGCCGCCACCCGGGCCGCAAGCGCCAATAATTCACCCTGCACTCTTGGTATTGCGTGCATTATTATTGGTGGGTGACTTGCATTCTTCACACGTTTGGTTGCCACACCTCGCTACATTCAGCAATTATGTGGCTGAGGGGCCATGCCGTTTTTGGAAGGTCCGCTGTCCTGTTGTGTGCTGCCTCGTTGGTAGTGGGGGGTGGTCCGGGGGAGGTCCTGAGGGTGGTGGCAGTAGGTTATGTGGCCTTCTTGGGTGTCGGAGATGCATGAACAGTAGCTCTATGACATGTGTTGGTCTTCAGATGTGATTCAGGGCTGGGCTCCCTTTCACACTGTAGGTAGTCGTCCTACTTTACACCAGTAAAAGGCAGATGTTACATTCCTACTGCTAACACAGCTTATCGCCTGTTTTTGGAACGCACTGCAGATTTGGCTGCCTGTTGAAGACATCAGGAAGTGGTGTTTTCGTGTTATTTTTGTACAGGAACTCCTACTCTGCATATTATTAGTGTTCGTTGTTGCTCTCAATTGTGGCAATTTTTTTTGGGCGGGAGCTATTGCTGGAAAACTGGCAATATCTGCTGTTTTCACCAGGTTGATAATTTGAAATTCACTGAAAAAAACATAGGTTTTACAGACGTTATAGTTAGAAATTAGCATTTACAAAACTTTTGAAATTAACTGAAAAAAACATAGGTTTCAGGGACGTTATAGTTAGAAATTAGCCTTTAAAAAATCTTTGAAATTCACTGAAAAAAACCATAGGTTTCAGGGACGTTATAGTTAGTTGGTCATTTCACTCGTACAAAAACAGAGAAATCTGAACTTTATAGTTAGTAGAGCTAACTATAATTTGCGCCCCCGCAATGCACTGCTGATGATGTCACATATTACATCACTCATGACATGGTCAGTGACAACACTGATGACATCATTGATGACATCTCAAATGACATCATTGATGAGATCACTGATGACATCATCCACGTGATAATCTGATGCACCTCCTTACACCCTAATATAACCTTTGATATACCCAGTCTATAATACAGACTACCATTTTTGAAACCATAGACAAATCAATAGCAGTTACTATATACCCACTGACTGATTCCTAGCTATACACACGCATTCATTCATTCACCCATATAGTTACTCATACTTGCAGTCACTCATCAATACAGCACTATTATATGTACTCATACACCTATACAAATACTCATACACCATCACTCATCCAGAGTTATTGAAACACCTAGCTAGTTATGTAAAGAATCAATAACACTGCCATTTACACACCTATACAGTTATACATTTACCATCTAACCTATTCGTACAGATACTAACATATACTTACTCTCTTATACAATCACTGACACAAGCACACGCTCACTTATACAGCCACTCTCACAATTACTCACTCTCACATATAGTCCTTTATATACTCCAACACTCACATATACTGCCTTTCACATATGTAGTTACTCACACATATACCAATGAGACATACATTCACTCACCAACACACTGATGCACACACTCAGTCACCTATACAGCTATTTCCACATGCACTATTGAACCCATACACTCAGTAAATTATTCATTCACTCATGTAGGCAGAAAAGCACACACCGCCCACCCACCCACACACACAAACACTGAGGTACCCATACAGATACTCATGCAACTAATAAGTAACCCATATAGACAGTCATGTACCTAATCATCAAACCATGCAGCAGCTTACACAACAACTGAGAGACTGATACAGACATTCACACAGTTTAGTCACAAACCCATGCATTCAGTAAGACACATTTAATCACTAACTTATACAGTCAGTCACACACCTATTAAATACTCCACCCACACACTTATACACCAACTCATTCTTCAATACACCTTGGCATTAACATATAAATATATTTAAACTTTACAGAAACACACATTCCCTGATGATGTCATCAGTGATGTCATCAGTGATATCATTTGAGATGTCATCAGTGATGTCACTGACCATGTCTTGAGTGATGTAATATGTGACTTCAACGGCAGTGCATTGCGGGGGCGCGAGTTTTAGTTAACTCTACTAACTATAACGTTCTAATTTCTCTGTTTTTGTACGAGTGAAATGAAACCTATGGTTTTTTCAGTGAATATATATATATATATATATATATATATATGTGCCACAAAGAGATCTTTTTGCTTGAAAGAAACAGAGGGACACCATGGGGTACTTCTAACAGGGGATTTATTTTAAAGAGCATGGGCATGACGTGTTTCGGACATTGCCTTTCTCAAATGCCCGCTCCTCCCCCGATCAACCACAGTTCTGTTTAAATTCCTCCAGTCGCTCCACCATTGGTGGCTCTCCTGATAGGCCAGTTAAAAGTCACACACAGACCTGCAATCCCAGTAGTAAACTGCAAGTCCCAGCATCCTCACCGCATTCTAGGCAAGTGACTTCAGCCGGCAATGTCTGTAAAACAAAACCATAAGGATAACATTAAGAACGCTTTTCAGGGCTGTGGTAGTCGAGGCAGTTTAAAACAAATACTCCTTCCGAGTCCCCAAAACGCCTCAAACCACACTGATACGCTCCTTGGGTGGCCTAGAAAAAGTGGGTACAGTGATCCGGATTCCTTCGTGGAGTCACGAACAGTGGCACAGATACCGCGGGTGGGTGTGGTAGGTCAGAGCCTATTCATTACCATGAATACAAAGAAATTGCCGAAGTTGCCCCAGATGACTCTGTCCTCTTGTTGAGACGGGTCTTCTCCATGTGTGCCCAGGACTTGCACACAACATATGCCACGAAGAGATCCTTATATACAGTCGCCAGTAGGAAGTTATAGTTAGAACCTATTTTCCATAGGAAAAGCGTTTTTTGATTTGCCAATATCTTTGGCGCCGTTTGACGAATCTTCACAAAATATTCAAAACTGATGGCCTGCTCCGGGCAGCTCCTGTCTTGAACGTTTTCGGGGTGATTCGTCAAGCAGGGACTGAGAAAAAAGGGGCATCCCAAAATGCGTTTTCCCCATGTTAATTTCTATAGGAAAAATTGGAACAGGCTACAGCCGAACTGCTGAACGGAATTACACCAAATTTGGCAAAAAGGTAGCTCTTGGGTCATAAAGCGAAGTTTTTTTAAACGGTGTAAATCTGTTCAGTAGTTCCTGAGAAATTCAAAAAAGAAAAATATCGATATCTGCGCACCGAGTCGCGACTCCTCCCGAGCATGAGCTGACTTTTGATTGGCTGCCAACACTCTAAACCAGGAAGTGTTGGCAGCCATCTTGTGACTCGGTAGAAACAAGTCACAAGAAAACAGTAAAATAAAGGATGAAAAACAAGAAAAGGGGCAGGGTAGCAACACCCTGACCCTCTAGCCCTGCTCAGAGGGTCCCACAAGGGCTCTCAGGGCCAAAAAAGAGCCTTTTTAAAAATAATTTCAGACGAATTCGCGCTGGGTGCACGAATCCGGCCGAAAGTATAAAAAAACGAAGCGTGGTCTCCCGCGCTTTGTTTGTTTCAAGCCCCCAGGTGGGCCAGGACCCAGGGGAAATTAATGATGGTGTGGGGGCCCGCAGGGGCCCCCACAGCCCCGGAGACCACCACCTCCCAGGGGCTTTTTCATAAAAAAATGCGTGGGAGGGGCTCCTTCCCCCCACACTGCCCCAGGGACTGCCACCTCCAAGGGGCATTCCTAACTATGTGGGGGGCCTCATGGGCCCCCCAAGCCCCAGGAACCCCAATCTTCCTGGGTCATTTAATTATTTGGGGTGGGGCCATATGGGCTCCCCAGGCCCGGGAGACCACCACCTCCCGGGGCTATATTCAAAATTAAACTGTGGGGGTGCTCAAGCCCACCCACATTGCCCCGGGGACCACCACCTCCCCGGGGCACTAATTATTTACATAGGGGGTCCGTTATGGACCCCCGGGCCCCGTGGACCACCACCTCCCCGGGGCTTTAAAAATGATGGGAGGGGGGCCCCCCTCCAGGAGCCCTTGATGGCCCGGGCACAGCCACCCCCCAGGGCCGGCTCCTGCAATGTCCCAGGGTGCCCACCCATGCAGCTCCCGCCCTGCCATAGCAAACACTGCTTTGGTTTTTGGACACGAGAGCAGGAAACCTGCATGTCCGCAGCTCCCCTTGGGCAAAAGCAATGCCGGCTCCTGCAGGAGGCTGGGAGCCAGCGGGACCATGGGGGCATTGGGTTTCCCCCCATGGTCCCCAGCGGTGAGGCCTGGCCCCGGGGGATGGGGTCCCTGGGGCCAGAAGTTGCCCAGGAGGGGGCCCACTCTTCACCCCTCCCCTTTTTTAATTTTTATTTAAAAATAAAATTAAAAATAAGGCCAGCCCCAGGGGATGGGGTCCATAATTGGCCGCTGGAGCGAGGTTCCCCCTCCCCCAATTTTTTTAAATAAAAACAGGGCTGCCACACAGGGCTGTCATTGTTAATTATGTGCGGGGGGCTTGAGGGCCCCCTGTAGCACTGGGGACCGCCACCTTCCCGTAGCCCCGGGGACCGCCACCTCCCCGGGGCTTAAAATTAATTAAAGAAATGTGGGGGGCTCCTGCCCCTCCCCACACTGCCCCGGGGACCACCACCTCCCCGATGCAAACTTTAATTATGGGTGGGGGTCCATTGCAGACCCTCGGGCCCTGGGAACCACCACCTCCCTGGGGCAATTTTGACAATGGTAGGGGGGCTGCGCGGACCCCCTTCTGGAGCCCTTGATGGCCCTGGGGGTTGCTACCCCCCAGGGCCGGCTCCTGCAATGTCCCGGGGTGCCAACCCTCCGGGACATTGACATTTGCTATTGCATGGTGGGAGCACGGCTCCCGACCTGCCATAGCAAACATAGGAAACATAGGAAACCTGCTCTTGCTTTGAAGAAGCAAAGCAGAATTGCTTTTGAGCAAGGGGAACTGAATGTCAGCAGCTTCCCTTTCCCAAAAGCAATGCTGGCTCCTGCAGGAGGCGGGGAGCCAGCAGGGGTGGCGGGGGCATTGGGGCTCCCCCCGCAGTCCCCAACATGAGATCCAGCCTCAGGGAAGGGGTCCCTGGGGCAGTAGTGGCCCGGGAGGGGGGCCACTCGCCCCCTCCCCTTTTTAATTAAAAAACATTTAAAAATAAGGCTGGCCTGGGGAATGAGGTCCCCAGGGCCATAATTGCCCACCTGAGGAGGGGGCCATGCAGCCCACCTCTAAAATTAATAATAAAGGCTGTCCAGCCCCGGGGATTGGGTCTCCTGGGCAGAAGTGGCCCAGTGAAGGGGGGGTCTCGCGCCACGAGGTCCCCCTGCTGTAATTAAATAAAAAAGGAGGCCAGGCCTCGGGGGATGGGTTCCCTGGGGCCTTCCCTATTAATAATTAAGAAAAAATAATAATAAACAAGGCAATGCCCTGGGGGATGGGGTCCACGGGCCAAACACCTCTCCTATCTCTGTGTGCACCTCTCTTGTTTCTTTCTGCACTTCTCTCGCTTCTTTCTGCACTGCTCTTGCTCTCATGTTGGGGCTCTTGCTTCTTGTTGCACCTCTCTTGCAAAGTTCTGTATCCCTTTTACCTCTTTCTGCACCCCTGTTCCCTCTGTCTGCACCTTTCTTGCCTGTTTCTGCACCTCTCGTGACTCTTTCAGCACCTCTGTTGCTTCTTTCTATACGTCTCTTACCTTTTTCTGCACCCTTCTTGCCTCTTTCAGCACCTGTTGCTTCTTTCTGCACTTCTCTTGCTTCTTTCTGCACTTATCTTGCTT
The DNA here is from genome assembly GCF_964204655.1 of Triturus cristatus. Lineage (NCBI taxonomy): Eukaryota > Metazoa > Chordata > Amphibia > Caudata > Salamandridae > Triturus > Triturus cristatus. The sequence goes on from NC_140584.1 coordinate 226,696,579, forward strand.
CTTTCTGCACCCCTCTTGCCTCTTTCTTTACCTCTTTTGCCTCTTTGTGCACCTCTCCTGCCTCTTTCTGCACCTCCCTGCCTCTGTCTGCAGTTCTCTTACCTATTTCTGCACCTCTTTTGCTTCTTTATGCAGTTTTCCTTGCTCTTTCTGTACCCCTCATGCCTCTTTCTGCACCTCTGTTGGTTCTTTATGCACTGCTCTTGCTTCTTTCTGTACCTCTCTTGCTTCTTTCTGCACTTCTCTTGCTTCTTTCTACACCTCTATTGCTTCTTTTAAACTGACCTTGGGTCCAGCAGTGCACATATGCAAGTGCTAAAAAGGGCTGCTAGCCTCTAAACTGTCTTGCCCTATTGTATGCTAGGGAATTAAATGTAGTTTTAACCCCCTGCCCTATTATGTACTAGGGCTTTACAGGGGAGGTCATGCCAATCACAGGGGTACCCCAACCCATAGTGTACCCTAGTGTATGTAGGTATCTTCACTGTATTCTAAGTGTCTTTCAGCCTAGCACTGACTCCGGGCCTGGTTAGGGAGAGCCCAGGCTCAGTCAGGGTCAGTTACCACCAGTACCAGTGAGCAAAATGTTGGGGGTGCCCAGGGCACAGGATAACTTTGCTACAAGGCCTCTTTCTGCACCTCTGTTGGCTCTTTCTGCATATCTCTTGCTTCTTTCTGCACCTTTCTTCCTCTTTCTGGACTTCTGTTGCCTCTTTCTGCATTTCTGTTGCTTCTTTCTGTGCCTTTCTTCCTCTTCCTGCACATGTCCTACCTCTGTAGGCATACTTAGAAATTACATTAAAAAAAACATAGAAATTCACAGAAAAAAATACAGGTTTCAGGGACGTTATAATTAGTTGGACATTTCAGAGAAATTCGGCCGTTATAGTTTGTTGAGCTAACTAACTCACGCCCCCACAATGCACTGCTGATGACGTCACATATTACATCACTCATGACATGACACTGATGACATCACTGATGACATCATCCACGTGATAATCTGATGCACCTCCTTACACCCTATATAACCTTTGATACACCCACTCTAAAATACAGACTACCATTTTCAAAACGAAAGACACACTAATACCAGTTACTACATACCCACTCACTGATTCCTAGGTCTACACACACATCTAATCATTCACCCACACAGTCACTCATACATGCAGTCACTCATCAATACAGCACTACCATATGCACTCATGCACTTATACAGACACTCACACATCACCACTCACCCATAATCACTCACACAGCTAGTCAGTCATGCAAATAATCAATCACACTCCCATTTACTCACTTACACAGTTATACACACAACACCTCACTTATTTAAACAGATAGTAACACATACTTACTCTCTCATACAATCACTGACAGAAGTATACACTCATCCATACAGCCACACTCACAATCACTCACTCTCACATATAATCATTTATATACTCTAACATATACTGCTTTTCACATATATAGTTACACATGTACCACTGAGACAGCCATTCACTCACCGACACAGCGATACACATAGTCACCCACCCATACAGCCCCCAGAGACATACTCTTGAACCCATACACCCAGTCAATCACCCACTCACACATCCATGCAGGGAGTCACACACACCCCACCTACCCACACAGACACTGAGGCACCCATTACAGATACTCAGACAACCAATCAATAACCCATATAGACACTCATGCAGCTACTCACCAACCCATGCAGCTGCTTACACACCAACTGACAGTGATACAGATATTCACACAGTTTAGTCACTAACCCATGTATTCAGTAATCACTCACTTATATAGTCAGTCACACACCTACTAAATCATCCATTCAGTCACTCATACACCCACTCATTCTTCAATGCCCCTTGGCTTATATATATATAAAACATTTTTTTAAAACTTTACAGAAACACACAGTCCCTGGATGATGTCATCAGTGATGTCATCAGTGATGTAATTTGAGATGTCATTAGTGATATCATCAGTGATGTATATATATGATTTGGGTCTTGGGTCCATGGTTTAGAAAATTCCAATTTTAGCTGACCTCTAACAGTTATTTAATCAAGTCTATTTCAAATTATTACATTAATGATGGAATTTGTCTCTCAATAAGCTGCATGTTGTTTAATAGAGTAATAATATTTAGAAAAATAAATATATGCTGCATTTGCTCTATACATCCGAGGTAAATACAACTCAAATGAAATATCGGGAAATAGCTGTCCCTGTTGAATTTCCAATAATTTACATTGGTAATTGAAATTTCAAAGGAATCTCAATAGGAAAAGCCGTAGGGTGAATATAATTAGTATTTTGACATTGAGAGGTTGTCTTTTGAGAAATACTTAGAAATACTTTACTTGGGGTAACGTTCTGTATATCCTTGCTTTTTTCCACATATTTCAGAAATTATTTGTGACTCGAGGGATGTTTCATTGCAGGAAGGTAAACAGACAAAACTCTGAAGAACCATATTGACAATGACGTAGTTCAAAGCATCACAGGCCAACAGATGGTAACAGATATGCCAAAATACATTTATTTTCATTCAAAATTAGAAACCAAAAGCTGTCTATATATATTTTCACATTTATAAGTACATCAAGGCAGGACCGAACAGAATGTGGCAAAGTTTTATATTATCCAGTATTGTGATGCTTTGAAGATAAAAGAGCTAGAAAACCATCCATCCTGTCTACCAAGGTTTTCCCTTTATATGTTATGCCTGTATAGTAGGCTGTATGACAGAACCATGCAACCCGCTACCACTCATGCCATTACCATGCCGCATTTAACTCGCATTGCCTTTACCATGCATCTTTCCAACGAAAATGTAGGCAACTTTGGCTTCGTTTGACGAATATTCATGAAGGTTTCCCAACCAAATGTCTAGTAAGGTCTTGTTGTGCTTGGAAGGTTTTGGGGCGATCCGTCATGTGGGGGCAAAAAACAAAGACAGTAAAAAAAAGTGTGTTTTCCAATGCTAATTCCCACAGGGGTTTGAATATGACTACAGCCCGAACCGCTGGACAGAATTACATGGAATTTGGCAGAAAGGTTGATTTGGTTCCACAGATCATGCTTTCAGTTATTCAGTATAAATCAGTTCAGAAGTTGTCAAGACATTAAAGGAAATACTAATTTGTATATCTGTCGCCGCGACTACTTCACGAATAATAATGAGCTTGTGCAAAGCTCTTCAGACCTCTGATTGGCTGCCAACACTTCAACCAGAGAGTGTTGGCAGCCATCTTGGGATTGAGATTCAGCTAAGTCTCAAAAACAAATGTAGAAAAAAAGGAGGCAGGGTATGAAAACCCTGACCCTCTAGCTCTGATGCTGGGATTCCAGACATAACCCGCAAGGGCATATAAACAAATGTTTTAGTTCATGGCAACATTTGAGACTATCATCATGAATTTAAAAAAAAACACAAGAGCGGTCTCCTGTGCTTGTTTTTCAAGAAGGTCCCGGGGGAATGCTATCTTTAATAAATGAGGAGGGGGCCCCCTGGGCTTTTTTATGCCCCGGGGTCCGGCACCTTGGGCTTATTTATGCCCCGGGGACCACCACCTCCCAAGAGCTGATGCTAATCTTATAGCGGGTAGGTGGCGGGGACCCTCCCAAGCCCTGGGAACCACCACCTACCCAGGGCATTAAGTCAAAAAATGAATAGGGGACTGCGTGGACCTACCTGAGCCCTGGGGACCACCATCTCCCTGGGCTACCATAAACATTAAAGTGGGGGTTTGTGCAGACCCCCGCCCTGGGTATCACCACCTGCCTGGGGCTAATATCAGTATTGGGTGGGGCCTCACGGACCCCCATGGCCCTGGGACCACCACCTCCCCAGGGCTGGCCAGTGCACAGAGAAAGATGGGGGCAGCGCGGTCCCCCTCCTGAAGCCATTAATCGCCCTCAGGAAGTCCACCCTCTGGGGCGGCTCTTGCAATGTCCGGGGGTGCCAACCCCAAAAACATAGCTGTTTGGTTTTGCTTGGCTGCGTCTGATAGCTCCCACCAAGCAAAAACTTCCAGCAAGCAGAAGCTATCAATATGATCCTGTTTGTTGAAAGCAGAGGTTTAATCTCTTTCTGTGACTGCAGACTTGCAGGCCGGAAATTAGATGAAACTGTTTCTCTCTCATGCAGGGAGCTGCATTTCCAGCAGCTCCCTGCATGCAAGAGCAATGCCGGCTTCCGCTGGAAGCAGGAAGTAAGCTGGGACCACAGGTGCCTTGAGCCTCCCCTCCGTAGGACACATGGCCAGGCCCCAGGGAATGGGGTGTCCGGGCCTGAAAATGGCCTGCCCTCCTTCCCCATTGAACTTTGGTGAGCCCTGGAGGATGGGGTCCTCAGGGCTTAAATTGGCCCAGGTAGGGAGGCCACACAGTTCCCCTCCCCATTATGTTATCTTCTGGTGCCAGGGGATGGGGTCCGCGGGTTGTTCTGGCCCTGATGCTCATTTCACAGAAATTAAACCTCAACAGGAAGCAGTTACAAATATAAACTTAGCATGTCTCCCCATTGAAGCTCCACTTCTGTAAAGGATATATGATCCTAACTCCTGAGCTTGGTGAAGGCAACGCAAGTGTTTTTTCTTGGCAATTCCATATTGAAAAAAATCTGAAATCCTTCATGGAGGTGACTGCATCATTGATCTATTGGAGCACAATCTATATTTGACTTTTACCAGTGGGTTCTTTCTTGTCCTCTCCTGGAGAGAGCAGAGTCCATGGCTGACCCTTTAAATTGCTAGGAGTGTGTACATGTGGAAATCACTTGGATGCATCCCTGTGTGACCCCGCCCACCTTAGTAGTATCCAAAGGTCTTCCAGCCTTTTGCCAGGATGATGGACAGCTATACAAGCAGCCCCCAGCGCGTTTCCTGCTGATTTGGGTGGCACATTCTTTATGCCAAGGAATATGAGGACATCTCGACCAAACAAATAAGGGTCCTTGTTTGGTGGAGATTTATGTCTTTGTAGTCTTGTTGTCTTCTCTATATAAGGATTCATGTTATCACATATTTCTGGATAGAGATGCACCAGGAACAATCACATTGCCAAAATGCATACAAGGTCACTGGTGACATTTCATTGGGCTCCATTACACATCTGTTGTGTAGAATACGTACTGGATATTATTTACCAAGGATGTAGCACTTAGCAATTAACCAGATGAAAATAACTCAATTTTGGTAAATAGTATGAGCAAAACTGTGGACTCTAGTTAGATAAAAGGGGAGGTGTGGTTCCTTTGTGGCTAAGTCACTCACACAGCTACTGGCACATCCACACAGACACTTGCACACCCACTGAGACGTACTCCGATACTCACTCAGACACTCAAAGTTCAAAGTATACTTAATTCAATTTGTTCACATTAAAAATTATAAAAGAAACATGGTTAAAAAAGAATACTTTCATACATATATATATAATTAATTCCATCTGTTCAGAGATCTCAATCCTACCAATCTACAAGAATATAAACAGACCAACATCCAATTTTAGGTAGTTATACTTTTCCTTTTTCACAATATACTTTTTTAAAAACTGGCTATAATTCCCACACAGTAGACATTTTACAACTTTTGTAAATATAAAAAAGCAGGACAACATTGCTCTCCCCCCCTCTCTTCAACACTGGTAGAATCCATATTATTCTTTCGCAATGATAAAATTTACAAAATAAAATCACATGTATTGTTGATTGGGTCAACCTCTCATCACATGGACATTGGCATAAATATCTGGTCCAGTCATTTGCCAAGGGAAAACTAAATAACCGATGGAAATTATTAAACCTTAGTCTAGTAAGGACATACCTGTCGTACCCTCCTATGCACCAGACCAAATATGGTTGTATACTAAAAGTTGTCAGAATTAGGTGGTGCTGAGTCACAGTACTTTTCTTAATTTCCATTACGACTCTTAAGGATTATAAGTGCTTAGGCATAACAATTTGAATTCCTTCCTAGAAATAGTGCTCATAGTTTCAGGGTGAGTAAAATAGTCAGGTTTATCCCAATCTTTTAAATATTTTCTGATAGAATTCAACCAAGGTATCTTATTTGCATAGCATAGACTCATGGCATCTCCTATGATTTCCCTGTTCAGCCCTGTGTTTGCAGTCGTCCATACTCTATGCCATATTAGCAGCGGTTGTATTTTAATCATGTCAGAAATATAGGGGATTCCCAGTTCATTGTGACAGTTAAAAACTGAAGTGCTCTGCGGAACTGCAAAAATGCACCTTAAAAATATATTTTCCACTATTTGTATTGGGGATACAACGTGGTGCCCCCAGACTCCTGCCCCATACATCGTGATGCTTAATCATTTTGCCTGATACATTTTGAGTAAGATCCCGGGAGGTCTTTTACCCATTTTTTTTGCGAATTTAATCACGGCCCCAATTGACTTCTTAAAGAGCAGAGTCCTACTTTTAATCGCTGGGTGCCATGAGCCAGTGTGTTCCAATAAAACACCTAAATCGGAAAATGTATCAGTTGCATATATCCTATCATTCCCATACCAAGCTTTTACATTTGTTTCTCCCCTTCCCACGTCATTACGAAGAATTTCTTAATATTCATTTTTGACCCTCGACCATCCATAAAATCAATATATGCCGTAAGAGCGCTCTGTAAACCTAGCTTGGTCCTGGCCATAAGAACCGCGTCATCCGCATAAAGCAGGGACATGATCGACTTATTTTTGTATTGTGGAGGATCTCTTGTCCTGGCCACCAGTTCCTCCTCTAGGGCGTTGGTATATAAGGAGAACAACAATGGGGCTAGGACACAACCCTGCCTCACTCCCCTCTCCCTTTAGGCCATACCTCACCTTAGCACATTCCCCAGTATACATTTGTCTCATAAATTGCACTAATAGTGGGTCAACATTTAGATCCATCAGGATTTCCCAAAGTCTATTACGTACAACACAATCAAAAGCAGTCGAGAGGTCCACAAATGCCACGTACAGTTTCCCTTCCTTGGCTTGAGTATACTTTCCCAATAACATAGTGAAGTTTAAAACCTGTTCCACAGTCCCTAACCCATGTCTAAAACCATATTGTACTATACTTGAAATAATATTGTCCCCAGCCCAAATCACAGACCCATACAGTCACCCCCAGACCCATTTAGAGACTCATGTACCTACTCATGGACCCACTCAAAAACATACACCCAACTGACCTACTCAGATACTCAAGCAGCCACCTACACACCCATAAAGTCACTCACACAGCCACTCAGAGACCCACTCGGAGACTCACAGACTCACTCACAGACCCACTCATAGACTAACACAACCACTCACAGACCCATTCAGACACTCAAACACTAACTCACAGATTCACACACTCATGGAGGTACTTGCAAACCCACTCAGACACTCCCACAACTACTGACATTCCCGTTTAAGCACTCACTCAGACACTCATGCACCCACTCAGACAACCGCTCAGACATTCACACATGCACTCATGCACCCACTCACACACACAGTGAAACAATTATGCAGCCACTCCAAGACTCATACAGATACTCTCACACCCATTCACAGACCCATTAAAACACTCATGCACTCCCTCACAAACCCAGTGAGACACTCATGCACGCATTCACACACAGAAAGGGGGCATGGCTTCCAACGAGGTCTCAGCAATTCCGCTGTGGGGAACTTACTTGCGACAACAATAGGGGTTCTTGGCCCCAACGACTCTCAGCAGCCAAGGGGACACCATCCCCCAACTAGTAGTGCATCTGGAGGGGTGTTTGTAGAGTGGTTAAGAAAGGAGGCAGGGTATGCATGAGGTCCCAGCAATCCCTCTGTGGGGGACTTGTGGAAACAATAGGGATTCTTGGCCCCCAACAACCCTCACAAGGCAAGGGGATCTCATCCCCTAACTAGTAGTGCTCCAGGATGCCCTTTGCAGAGTGGTTGAGAAAGGGGGTGGGGCCTCCCATGAGGTCTGAGCAATCCCACTGTGGGAGACCTACTTTTGGGTGTCATTTAGCCCTGGGGAGGCGGTGGTCCCCAGTGCTTGGGGGGTCTGTGTGGCCCCCCATTAATCTTTCTTTAACCCCTTCGCTGCCAGGCCTTTTCCCCTCCTGTGCCACGCACTTTTTTGGCTATTTGGGGTAGTGCGCGCTGAGGCCCCTGTAACATTTTGACCACATAAGGTATCCACGCCAAATTTGCGTTCATTTCTTCCAACATCATGGGGCTTCTGAAGGTACTCAGGGTTTGTGGATTCCCCTGGAGGGGTCACAGAAATGAGCCAAAATACAGCAAAATTTAGGTTTTTTGGGGGAAAATGGGAAAAACGGGCTGCAAATGAAAGCTTCTGGGTTTTTACCTGCAAGTGTTATCAAAAAAGGGTTTGTGGGGCTGAAATCACCATTTTCCCAGCTTTTAGCGGAAACCAGACTTTTGTCAGAAACCCAACATTTTTTACACATTTTGGCATTTTTCTGGGACATAGCCTATTTTTGCTATTTTTTGTGCTTTCGACCTCCTTCCAGTTAAAGGTAGAAATGGGTACAAAAGCAATAATGGATCCTGGAAAGCTATACATTTTGGAAAAGTAGAAAAAATTCTGAATTCAGCAAGGGGTCATTTGTGTAGATCCATCAAGGTTTTTTTATAGAAACTAACAGTTAAATATAGGATAAATTGAAAATTTGTTGAATAAAAAAGCCTTTTGTGTCAACATTTTCACCTGTAACTCCTTCTAATTATGACAGCTCTTTAACAGCAATATACCGTTACATCCGCTGGACATTACTGGTTGTGGGGATATATAGGACTTGTAGGTTCACCAAGAACCCGACGAACCCAGAGCCAAAAACTGAGCAGCAACTTGCAATGGTTTTTTATTATGTACCGGGTATATAGTAATTATTCTGTAAAAATGTGTACATGGAAAAATCGGTATGAAAGACACCTATACATTTCTGAAATGGGAACAAAATATAGAGTTTAGAAACAGTAGATATTTGCACATTTCCAAAATTGGGATTACTCATACTAGCATGAGAATTATCTGTCATTTTTTAGAATGACTTCTTTTTTACCCAATGTCTTTCATTTGGAAGGCAGAAATGCATCGAAAGTCAATAGGTAATAACAGTTCCTTTACAAATCTGAATTACCCTAAATCTCCCGATAAAAACGGTACCTCACTTGTAGGGGTAGGCATAGTGCCCACGACAGGAAATGGCTCAAAACCCAACGTGAACACACCACATTTTCACAATGCAAAATTACCCTTTTTTAGCAAAGTGCCTAGCTGTAGTTTTTTTAACCCTAGTTCTGCCGGCACATAGGGAAACCTAACAAACCTATACATTTTTGAAAACTAGACACCCAGGGGAATCCAGGATGGGGTGACTTGACTGCCTCCCACCAGGTTCTGTTACCCAGAATCCCTTGCAAACCTAAACAATTGCCAAAAAACACACTTTTTCCCCACATTTATCTGGTGGAAAGTTCTGGAATCTGCGTGGATCCACAAATTTCCACCCACCCCGCGTCCCCCAAAGTCTTCCGTGAAAAATGGTACCTCACTTGTGTGGGTCAGCCTAGTGCCCGCGACAGGAAACGGTGTAAAAAGTAACATAGACACACCTCAATTTCGTAGCGAAATAATGACCCTTTTTTGGCAAAGTGCCTAGCTGTAGTTTTTGAACCATAGCTCTGCCGGCACCTAGGGAAACCTAGCAAATCTATACATTTTTGAAAACTACACACCCAGGGGAATCCAGGATGGGGTGACTTGACTGCCTGCCACCAGGTTCTGTTACCCAGAATCCCTTGCAAACCTCAAAAATTGCCAAAAAAAACACATTTTCTCCATATTTCTGTGGTGGAAAGTTCTGGAATCTACTTGGATCCCCAAATTTCCACCCACCCAGTGTTCCCCGAAATATTCCGAGAAAAATAGTACCTCACTTGTGTGGGTCGGCCTAGTTCCCGCGACAGGAAACGGCGCAAAACGCAACGTGAACACACCTCAATTTCACTGTGAAAAATGACCCTTTTTTGGAAAAGTGCCTAGCTGTGGTTTTTGAACCATAGCTCTGCCGGCACCTAGGGAAACCTAGCAAACCTATACATTTTTGAAAACTAGACACTCAGGGAAATCCAGGATGGGGTGACTTGACTGCCTCCCACCAGGTTCTGTTACCCAGAATCCCTTGCAAACCTAAAAAATTGCCAAAAAAACACTTTTCCCCCACATTTATCTGGTGGAAAGTTCTGGAATCTGCGTGGATCCACAAATTTCCACCCACCCCGCGTCCCCCAAAGTCTTCCGTGAAAAATGGTACCTCACTTGTGTGGGTCAGCCTAGTGCCCGCGACAGGAAACGGTGTAAAACGTAACATAGACACACGTCAATTTCGTAGCGAAATAATGACCCTTTTTTGGCAAAGTGCCTAGCTGTAGTTTTTGAACCATAGCTCTGCCGGCACCTAGGGAAACCTAGCAAATCTATACATTTTTGAAAACTACACACCCAGGGGAATCCAGGATGGGGTGACTTGACTGCCTGCCACCAGGTTCTGTTACCCAGAATCCCTTGCAAACCTCAAAAATTGCCAAAAAAAACACATTTTCCCCATATTTCTGTGGTGGAAAGTTCTGGAATCTACTTGGATCCCCAAATTTCCACCCACCCAGTGTTCCCCGAAATATTCCGAGAAAAATAGTACCTCACTTGTGTGGGTCGGCCTAGTGCCCGCGACAGGAAACGGCGCAAAACGCAACGTGAACACACCTCAATTTCACTGTGAAAAATGACCCTTTTTTGGAAAAGTGCCTAGCTGTGGTTTTTGAACCATAGCTCTGCCGGCACCTAGGGAAACCTAGCAAACCTATACATTTTTGAAAACTAGACACTCAGGGAAATCCAGGATGGGGTGACTTGACTGCCTCCCACCAGGTTCTGTTACCCAGAATCCCTTGCAAACCTAAAAAATTGCCAAATAAAACGCATTTTCCCTACATTTCTCTGGTGGAAAGTTCTGGAATCTGCGTGGATCCACAAATTTCCACCCACCCCGTGTTCCCCAAAGTCTTCCGAGAGAAATGGTACCTCACTTGTGTGGGTCGGCCTAGTGCACGCGACAGGTAACGCCGCAAAACGCATCGTGGACACACCTCAATTTCGCAGTAAAAAATGAACTTTTTTTGGCAAAGTGCCTAGCTGTAATTTTTGAACCCTAGCTCTGCCGGAACCTAGGGAAACCTACTAAACCCACACATTTCTGAAAACTAGACACCCTGGGGATTCCAGGGAGGTATGGCTTGCGTGGATCCCCCAACGTTTCCTTACCCAGAATGCCCTGCAAACCTCAAATTTAGCTGAAAAAAACACCTTTTTCACACATTTTTGTGTGGGAAAGTTGTGGCATCACCGGGCTGACACAAATTTCCTACCACCCAGCGTTCCCCCGGTTCACCTGATAAAAACAGTGCCTCACTCGTGTGAGAGGCCCAAGTACCCGCGACAGGCAAGGGCCCAAAACATAGTGAGGCGACATGAAAATTGGCTATCTCAAAACGACCTGGTTTCGCAAGGGGGGTCACTTGGGTTTTTGGCCCGGTGCTCAGCGGCCACCTAGGGAAACCTACCAAACCCACACATTTCTGAAAACTAGATACCCGGGGGATCCCAGGGAGGTATGGCTTGCATGGATCCCCCAACGTTTCCTTACCCAGAATGCCCTGCAAACCTCAAAATCATCTTTTTCACACATTTCTGTGTGGGAAAGTGGTGGCATCACCAGGCTGACACAAATTTCCTACCACCCAGTGTTCCCCCGGGTCTCCCAATAAAAATGGTGCCTCACTCGTGTGGGAGGCCCAAGTACCCGCGACAGGCAAGGGTCCAAAACGTAGTGTGCCTCAACAGGCAAGAGTCCTAAACGTAGTGCACCTCACTACGTTTTGGACCCTTGCCCGTGGCGGGTCCTTAGGCCTCCCACACGAGTGAGGCACCGTTTTTATCGGGAGACCCGGGGGAACGCTGGGTGGTAGGAAATTTGTGTCAGCCCGGTGATGCCACAACTCACAGTGATGTGTTCAAAATTAAAAAGAGTGAATGAATCAATGTAGGAAGAAAATAACCTCCTATGGTTAATAATGCCATCTACGGAGCCGACCGGGGTGGTTGATTTGGCGGGATATTATCCCAGGGATTCATAGCCGAGTGGACATTCCCACCACCCGGTTTCGAGCTCATGAGGCAATTTTCTCTTTACAGCAAGTTAATGGACCATATAAGACCTATCTAGGCATTATTAACCATAGGAGGTTATTTTCTTCCTACATTGATTCATTCACTCTTTTTCATTTTGAACACATCACTGTGAGTTTTAGGAAGGGATCCTTAAGGTCCTGAAGAAGAAGCTTGGGGAAGCTTCGAAACATGTCGGCACCATCAGGAGGCACAGCTCATTGAGGCATACTCCCTCCTCCCCCCCACCATTTTACTAATACCAGCTCAAACGGTATAATAAATTTCTTTAGACCAAAGAGCCAGGTATTTTTTAATTCACGTTTCCATCCACTCCTGACCCTTCCTCTCACACCCTCGCATCACACATAGTCGTCTCATTTATAACAGTGCTCCCGCGTAGTCGTAGGTGGTAGCCCGCCCCGTCCTGTAGAGGGGCGGGAAGACCCCTATGATGAAGCATGACACCAAGGGCCCTTTTGGTGTGTGAGGGGTATTTAAACAACTGATTTGTATTCTCCACGGCTGTGGGATACATATATTCCTCTTGTGGGAGTTTCTTGACATACTCAACCTACGGGTGGATCCCTATGTTTATTAGCATCTGACCGGGAGGAAGTATCCACCTCCACCACTCGGACGAGTGGTACCTCTCTACTCCCTATTTTGTTTTTGTCTGGATCCTTGGATGATCCACGTACCCACTCCCACTCCCACACCCACACAACCATTCATAAACCAATTCACAGACCCATACCAATAAATAAATATCTGCTCACTGATTCATAGATATACACACACACCCACTCACTCACGTATACAGCCACACAAAAAAAGTTTTTAAAGTTTTTTTAAAAAGAGGAAGTCCGGGAACTAGGGGATGGGGTGCCTGGGGCCCGGTCTTTCTTTTTTTTAACATTTATTTTATTTAAAGGGAGGGGTGCTGCATGGTCCCGTCCAGGCCTATTTTGGCACCGGAAACACCATCCCCTGGGGCCTGCCCAAAGTTTTTTTTTTTAAGGGCGGGAGCCCATGCAGCCAAGTCAATACTATGGGTGCCCTGGTCCCACCCACGGTACCCACTCATTTATTGGGGATTGAGGGGATAGCATGAAGGCCCTGTGGTCCCTGCCAGCTGCCCCTATCCTGGGGAAGCCAGCATTTCATTTGAACAGAGGGGGCGCTAAACATGCATTCCCTCTGTTCAAAAGTAATTCTGCTCCGCTTCGAGAAAGCAAGAGCATTTTACATGCTCTTGCTCACTCAAAGCAGAGCAGAGTTTGGTATGGCTTGGCATCAGCGGTGCTCCTTCCAAGCAATAGCAAACTGCAACGTCCTGGGGTGGGCACCCTGGGACATTGCAGGAGCCAGCCCTGGGGAGTGGCAGTCCCCAGGGCCATCTATGGCTCTATGGAGGGGCCCCTCCATTGTTAATTTAGCCCCTGGAGGTGGTGGTCTCTGAGTCGAATGTATGAGGGAATTCTGCATGTGTTTTTATCATGCAAGCCTTAGGAACTCTGTCATTTGAATGAATGTGCCTTTAGCAAGCATTTGTTCTGCACACAAGTCATTTTAATGACTTGCCTTAGGGGGGAGCTGGATATTGGAATAGTTTAATTTACTATTCCAACTCCAGTCTGCGCAACAGTATGGAAGGTGTTGGACTTTGATTCCTCCACCACTTCACCATTGCGCCCCCCCAAAGCAAGTCCTTGTAATGACTTGCATGCATGCAGAATGAATGCGTGCTAAAGACACATTGGTTCTGTTGCTAGTGCTGAGAAGGCACAGCGTGATTCTGGCGTCATCCTCATGGGGCATCCTCATTTATGTGCCCCAGGAGGGGGGCCTGTGCGACCTCCCTCCTATAATTTCAAATGCCCCCCGGATCTTTCCTCCCCAGGGGCCTATAGCTATCGAAGTGCTGGAGCATGCGCTTAATTTTTTCCCCTTTTTTATTTTCTGCAGGATTCATGTATCCAGAAAAACACCCACCAAAATTATTTGTTTTTATTAATGCTTTTTTGCCTCTGGGGGTATCTTGTTTTACCCTCCTCCCCCAAGAGGTCTGTGAGGTTAGGATGTTTCTACTCAGCCCCCTTTTCTTTTTAAAAAACCTTTTTTCTGTGACTCGGTTCAACTGAGTCACAAGATGGCTGCCAACACTTCCTAGTTCAGCACGAGATAGGGAAGGGTTGCGGATCCACCATGTCCCTATATATACACTGGTAATTTCATTAAATTTCTCTACAGCTACAGAACCTATTTCTACCAAATTAAAAAAAGGCACTTTCTTGGACCAACATCTATCTTCCTGCCAAATTTGGAGTAAGTTCAGCAGTTCGGGCTGTAGCAATGTCTAAAAGTCCTATAAGAATTAACATGGAGAAAACATGCTTTTAAGCACCCTCTGGTTCCCGATCCCCGCATGATGGATAACCCCAAAACTTTCAAGACAGCAGCTTAAGTGAGGGTTATATCAGTTTTGAAAATGTAATGAAGATTCGTCAAACTGCACCAAAGTTATTGGCAAATGGAAAAATGCTCTTCCTTTGGAAACTAGGTTCTAACTATAACTACCTACTGGCGACTACCAGAAACAAACTAAAGTTTACAGGGATGTTACAGTAAGGTTCAGCTTTGCTGAGCTTGTTTTAAATGGTAGGTAACAGCAAGCCTCAGGGCTCCTTGCTCAACCCTACACTTTTTAACATCTATGTTACCCCCTTGATCAATCTCTTCTGAAGCTATGGCTTTGCAGTGTTCTTTTAAGCCGAAGATACGCATATTGTGGTGTCTACATCTTCTGACATCATAAAGGAAGCAAACAACTTTCACAGCTGCATTACCCATATCGCTAGCTGGATTCAGAGGAACTGCCTGAAATTGAAATCGGAAAAAAACCGAGGGTTTTGATCTTTGGAAAGGACACCACCTTCTGGAACTTGTCTTGGTGACCAGATGATCTTAGCCCACTTCTAGTGCCCGTGCAAAATGAGAGAAACCTTGGTAGTTACCTTGGATACTAAACTTGGATTCTCTGAACATATACATCAAATCAACTCTTCGGGTTTCTTTTTTCTTAGGGTACTTAAGAAGATTTTTCTATTCATCCCCCAGGACCTACAAAAGATAGTGATTGTGGCACTTGTCACCTCCAAGATTGACCACTGTAATGCCCTATATTTGGGTGCCCCAAAGCAACAGGTGAAAAAAACTGCAATCCTTACAGAACGCAGTGGCCAGAATGCTCTTAAAAATTCCAAAGTTTGCATCTATCTCCTCATCATTGCAATGCCTGCACTGGCTACCTGTCAAGAAGAGGATAATTTATGAGGCCCGTTGCCTGGTTCATAAAGTGCTTTACCGGACAGGTCCTTTATACTTCCAGAATCTGTTCAGTTGGTTTACCCCCAGCAGGCATCTAACATCTAATTCAGCAAAAATGATAATCAGTCCCAGAAGAAAGAAAACAAGATGGGGTGGAAGGATGTTCTCCTACTGTGGTGGAAATCTCTGGAAGTCTTTACCTTTAACCCTACGCTGCCAATCCAGCCTCTTACTATTCAGTAAGCAATTGAAGACCTGGCTCTTTACTGAATCTTTCATTTAGGTGTAGCTATTTAGTTCTCGCCTACAGCTCCTCACCTGAGGGGCCACTGCCAGCGCTAAGACACCTTTGGGTATTTGCACAATATATAAGCCATTTTACTTTACTTTACACACACAAAACCATAGAAATTATATACATAGGCTTCACTTACCTGATATGTATGTACATGTTCATTGTAAAGGCATTGGTGGTAAAGGCATATGTGTGGTAAAGTCTTGCATGGTAAAGACTATGCATTGTAAAGGCAGTGCATGTTAATGACTGTGTGGTAATGGTAATGCATGGTAATGACTGTGTTGTAAAGGTTGTTTCCCGTATAATATATACCTGATTCTCATGGATCAAAACTAACAAAAAAATGACTAAAGATTCTTATGGTAAATATTGCGAATGAGACCAACTTGTCAGGTTTGTGATGTAAGATTTATCACCTGTGCACAGCTTTTGTAGGTGAAATTTCCTGCAGAACCTTTTTGTGGTGCATTTTGTTTCTCCAAAAGCTTGTGGGCAGGGAAGAACCTATAGCAAAAATAAGGTTTTACTGTTTTCCCTAAAATACATAAGTCCAGATTCACTAACACTTTGTGAAGGATTTGCATTAGTTTTGGAACTCAAACCAAGTTGAAAGTGTGATATTTACTTTCCAACACAAACCAGGACTAACTTTAAAATGTTTTGGAAAGTTTGGCAAACAAATGTAATGCAGCATTATGCACTACTTTGGGAACATTGATGCAAATCCCTAGGGGCCTATAACTATCGAAGTGCTGGAGCATGCACTTAATTTTTTTCCCTTTTTTATTTTCTGCAGGATTCATGGATCTAGAAAAAAAAACACCAAAATGATTTGTTTTTTTAATGCTTTTTTGGCTCTGGAGGTTTCTTGTGGTACCCTCCTCCCCCAAGAGGTCTGGGAGGTCAGGATGTTTCTACTCAGCCCCCTTTTCTTTTTAAAAAACCTTTTTTCTGTGACTCGGTTCAACCGAGTCACAAGATGGCTGCCAACACTTCCTAGTTTGAAGTGGTGGCAGAAAATCAGATCTCAGCACGAGATAGGGAAGGGTTGCGGATCCACCATGTCCCTATATATACAACTGGTAATTTCATAAAATGTATCTACAGCTACAGAACGGATTTACACCAAATAAAAAAAAAGCACTTTCTTGGACCAACATCTATCTTCCTGCCAAATTTGAAGTAAGTTCAGCAGTTCGGGCTGTAGCCATGTCTAAAAGTCCTATAAGAATTAACATGGAGAAAACATGCTTTTAAGCACCCTCTGGTTCCCGATCCCCGCATGATGGATAGCCCCAAAGCTTTCAAGACAGCAGCTGAAGTGAGCGTTATATCAGTTTTGAAAATGTAATGAAGATTCGTCAAACTGCACCAAAGTTATTGGCAAACAAAAAAATGCTCTTCCTATGGAAACTAGGTTCTAACTATAACTACCTACTGGTGACCACCAGAAAAAAACTAAAGTTTACAGGGACGTTACAGTAAGGTTCAGCTTTGCTGAGCTTGTTTTAAATGGCAGGTAACAGCAAGCCTCAGGGCTCCTTGCTCAACCCTACACTTTTTAACATCTATGTTACCCCCTTGATCAATCTCTTCCGAAGCTATGGCTTTGCAGTGTTCTTTTAAGCCGAAGATATGCATATTGTGGTGTCTATATCTTCTGACATCATAAAGGAAGCAAACAACTTTCGCAGCTGCATTACCCATATCGCTAGCTGGATGCAGAGGAACTGCCTGAAATTGAACTCGGACAAAAACCGAGGGTTTTGATCTTTGGAAAGGACACCACCTTCTGGAACTTGTCTTGGTGACCAGATGATCTTAGCCCACTTCTAGTGCCCGTGCAAAATGAGAGAAACCTTGGTAGTTATCTTGGATACTAAACTTGGATTCTCTGAACATATACATCAAATCAACTCTTCGGGTTTCTTTTTTCTTAGGGTGCTTAAGAAGATTTTTCCATTCATCCCCCAGGACCTACAAATGATAGTGATGGTGGCAATTGTCACCTCCAAGATTGACCACAGTAATGCCCTATATTTGGGTGCCCCAAAGAACAGGTGAAAAAAACTGCAATCCTTACAGAACGCAGTGGCCAGAATGCTCTTAAAAATTCCAAAGTTTGCATCTATCTCCTCATCATTGCAATGCCTGCATTAGCTACCTATCTGGAAGAGGATCATTTATGCGGCACGTTGCCTGGTTCATAAAGTGCTTTACCGGACAGGTCCTTTATACTTCCAGAATCTGTTCACTTGGTTTACCCCCAGCAGGCATCTAACATCTAATTCAGCTAAAATGATAATCAGTCTCAGAAGAACGAAAACAAGATGAGGTGGAAGAATTATATACACAGGCTTCACTTACCTGATATGTATGTGCATGTTCATTGTAAAGGCATTGGTGGTAAAGGCATATGTGTGGTAAAGTCTTGCATGGTAAAGGCTATGCATTGTAAAGGCAGTGCATGTTAATGACTGTGTGGTAATGGTAATGCATGGTAATGACTGTGTGGTAAAGGTTGTTTCCCGTATAATATATACCTGATTCTCATGGATCAAAACTAACAAAAAAATGACTAAAGATTCTTATGGTAAATATTGCGAATGAGACCAACTTGGCAGGTTTGTGATGTAAAATGTATCACCTGTGCACAGCTTTTGTAGGTGAAATTTCCTGCAGAACCTTTTTGTGGTACATTTTGTTTCTACAAAAGCTTGTGTGCAGGGAAGAACCTATAGCAAAAATAAGGTTTTACTGTCTTCCCTAAAATACATAAGTCCAGATTCACTAACACTTTGTGAAGGATTTGCATTAGTTTTGTAACTCAAACCAAGTTGAAAGTGTGATATTTACTTTCCAACACAAACCAGGACTAACTTTGAAACGTTTTGGAAAGTTTGCCAAACAAATGCAATGCAGCATTATGCACTACTTTGGGAATAGTGATGCAAATCCCTATCAATTACCAATTGTAGAAATTTGCACCAGTTTTACAAGTCTTTGAGGCAGGTGTAATATTGAAGAAATGTTTTAATTTCTCCATACTTTTCAAACATCACCTGTGCCATGCATCCTGCAACACACATATAAAGTGTTCACTCTGCTTTCTCCCTTTTTCGCACTTTCTCTTCCTCCTCTTCTCCCCTTTTCTCTATTTCTCTCTTTTGCTGGAGGTCAAAGTCTGTTGAAGAAAAATGAGTGCCCCTCTCGAAAAATGAATGCCCCACCTGCAACCACTGGCTCAAATTTAGCACTGTGGTTAATGCACTTGATGGAGTGATCTGTGAATTGTCTAGTCACAGTTTTGGCTCATGATAGCACAATGGGTTAAAGTTCCTGCTTCAGAGAACAATGTGTAACATGAGGATCACAGATGTGTATTTTGTGTTGCTAGCTCTGGGAGATACTGCTTTTGGGCCAGTGATCCTTCCTTTACTTGGAGCTCATTAGTTGCAATCCTTTTAATATACCACATTGAGCTATTAACTGTCATTAAAGAACTGCAAGAAAATTGCAAGGCCTAGGTTTAGAACCTTATTGTTTTTCCCACAGTCTTTCCTTATTCTAACTTTGCTAACAGGGTTCCTTTAGGTAGTAATACAATTTTATTTATATCACACCACCAATTATTGTGTGACATTTCAAATCCTGAGTTCATGGAGTGAATATATGAATGCCTCATTCCTTGTTTTCATCCCAAACTTAACAAATTGATGGTGGAAATTGATGTTTTGAGGTTTACATTTCAGCACAAATTCCGAATTGTGTTGGAAATTAGCCTCAAGGTAACACAAAGTACCACTTTGCCTTGCTTTGCATCAAGGAAGGGTAGCATACGTGGTTAATGGATGTTCCCATGCACCCACCCATTATTTTTTACGTTCATCCCGATTTACTAACTTGAGTAGAAAGGGATTTGCATTCAAAGATTTTGATTCCTCGATACAGGCATAACGTTGAAGAAAATATTTATTTTCTCCAAACCTTTGAACTGGACAGCACACATACAAAGTGTTAAAGTGTTAAAATTTGTAAAAGCAGAGAATGTTGTTGTGAGAAAATACACTTTCACTATACAACCTATGATGGCATCAGGCATACATCTTGCACTATGGTGTGAGAGCATGTGCATTAGACCAAGGCAGCCTATACTATGCCAGCACTGGAAGAGAGAGTGACAGCACTATATCTAAGTAGCTATGGTGCATTCTCTTTTATTATTCAACACAGTGCAGCAACTTTAGTTACTGCACTGTGTTAAAATATAGTAAATCTGCCCCCTCGTTTCACCAGACCAAGTGCTCTTAACTTATATTGCCTACCAGTATGGATGAAATGTGACAAACTCCTTGTAGCCGTTATTGTATTGAGTCAGATTTCTTATACATTGATTTAGACACTTGTATGACTCATTGTCTCTGTATAATATGTTTGTGATGTAAAGTGCTCTGACACTACATTGGGATGAGTAGCGTTATAAAATAAATAAATGTAAAAGAAGGGCTATGGAGAGATGAGGGGCCTCATTGGAGGGTGGTACTGAAGGAATCAGTAAAGGAGAAGGTGATTGGGGGAGAACTGACAAAGATTGTTGCAACGGGTGCCATCAGTGCTAAAGCCGACTTTGAGCCTCATGTTCAGGTTCTTCCTGCAAGACTGACTGATTTTACTTTCACTTTGTACATTGTGGCAATTGTAAGCTTCGTGTTTTGTGAAGCAAAAGTCATCATGGTAAACTATTAGAGCTCAATTTACAAAGATAAACTTGAGCCTGAAGCCTTAGTTTAAACCTGAAGTCTACGGCCCTACAGGGCTGGACTGGGAACCGAAACCGGCCCTGGCAAAGAGCTCTGCTAGTGGAAAGCTTTGTGCCACTTTACGCTATTGCTGCAGAGGGCTGATATTGCAGCTATGCAAAACCGGCCCCTGTAACAAAAACGACCCCCCAGGGGCCTAAAACCAGCCCTCACCCTGACAGACCACCGGAGAAACGCCCAGTGCCCGCTTCGGCCAGTCTGGTACTGCGGGCCCAGTCTACAAATGTAAACTTACACTTTTGCATAACCTTACAATTGCTTGCTGTTCACAAAGGGATTTACAAGTAGTATCTATACGAGTGATGAGTCTCCTCACATAAAAACATAGGACTTTTTATGTGCAGAGACTCTGCACTCTTAACCCGTTGCGTGCGCGCGTCGGCCAACAGCCGTCGCGAGCACTACCTCAGTAGTGCTGAGCACGTCCGTTGACCCACCCGGCGCGGCCCACTCAATAAAACTCCCGCACCACGGCGGAATTTGCGCCGCGGTTAAGGAGTTAAAGTTACTACTTGTATATCTGTTTGTGAATAGCAAGCAAGCATAAACTTGAACGAAAGTGTAAGTTGGCCTTTGCAAATCAGGTCCTAAATTTAGGCCTGAAGGTCTAAACTTAGACTTCAGATGTAGACATAGAATTCAGGTCTAAGTTTACCTTTGTATATCGGGCTCTAAGTGTTCATTCGATGCAAAATTCCATTTTAAGTGTAATTTCTTTTTGTTATGGAAACAATCTATTTTCACACAGCAATTCTTTGCTGCCCTTAACTGTAGAGACTGTCAGTGATATGCATAATATGAAATGCACTTTATGAGTTATACTCATTAAACTTGAAACACGTAGGGAAAAAATGGCCTATCCTACAAAACTTTAGATTGATCGCTAAAAACTAGATGTTTCACATTTCAACACTATGATAGCTACATGTGTATAATACATAACATATTTTTGTGCTTGCTTTATAATGGCAGACATGTCATGGCTGGAGAAAATTATGTTACGCTTATTTGTGGAAGAGAAGAGAATGTCAGAGAATCCTTTGTAAGCGTTAAAAAAGCCAACAAAACAAACAATTTCGTCCTGGACTTCAATACAAAAATCAAAGTATAACAAACATGTTAATGCTTTTTTTATTCCCAGTCACATAAAAGATTGGTTTAAAATCCGTAAACATCTTTCATGCATCTTTTACGTTTTTTAATAGCAAACTGTTTATGCAGACCTGTTTATGTTTACACAACGCCCAGGCACATTTTACAAGTAAATACAAAAATTCAATAGGTGTGTGTCACTTTTTCGCAACAGACACAAATACTGCGCTGCATTGCATGGCATGAAAGGAGCAGGAGAGCGCCATGTCTTCAGAGATATGGCTCTCTCCTCACCTCTCCCTAACGCCAGCTTTGATTTTAGCAGCCGTGCACCAGGCACACGCCTTAGCGCCCTAGAGCTAGCCTGCGTGCCTGAGTCTACCATTGGTTTTGTACTGGAAGAGTACCCTTTCAGTACAAAATACTATGCTTAGACACATTTCAAACTTTTCCTACATTGTATGAGTGCTGCACAGACTTCCTTACAAATGGCATTAACATTTGGCGCTGTATCCTGTCTACTATTGTTTGTAGATAGAGTTTTGCGTCAAATGAAATGGGTAACTCCTCTTAGCACTAAGTAATGCAAAGCAGCAGTGGTTTTCGTTACTTTTGGGTATTTTTCAGCACAAAACAAGTTTTGCACTGGAAAGGGAACCAGGAAAAACATTTTGTGAAGGTTAGCGTCATTTTGTGAGGGTAACCCAGTACAAATGTTTGAGAATACCCCCTACATTTCTTGCAATATCGCAATATAAATTCAGATGTGAACATTCTTTGGGGTTGGTCAGGTTAAACATGATTATGTTTATATAGTATGCCCCACATTACTAGTCAGTGCTGCTTATCAACACACTTTAAAACACATCCTGCCAGATATAGACAAAGGTGCAAAATGAACATGACTCATCATCTGGAACATAATGATGGAAATCTTACCTAACGAGGCACGTCCCGTTCCCGGAAGCACCATAGTAGCCCACAAGAGGAAGGTTTCGAGAAGTAAAGCCCGTTGATGCAAAGATGCAAAGCTTGCCATGTTGCTGAAAGTTGTCTTGTCTCACACATCCACCAACAGTCAACAACCAGAAAAGAAAGCCTTCTAGAACAGGACTTTGCAGAAAGGGGTCCGACTCCTAAACCGCATATGTAATGCTAGGAGAATGTTGCCTCTGCTGCGGCGGGAAAGGTTTCGAGGATTACGTAAGCTAACATTTGGAATATGGCGACGTCCGGTAACTGCGCACACACCCTTACTTCAGAGACCGAAGTTAATGCAAGCCATGCACCAGATGCTCGGAGAAATTGAAAAGGAAACATTAAACACGGAGTGCTGGACGAATCGTTATAATCCTGTCAATGAAACATTCGCGCAGTTCGTTTGTAGGTCAAAGAGTGCCTGTAGTAAAACATACACCAGACTATGCACGTTTCAAAGATTGCTAAACAAACTATTGTTGTTCTTTTAAATTAAATTATCAGAGATAGCTTTCGTTATCTATCAATATGTAGAAAACACGTGTCCCTTTTATTTAGAAGCATTGCCCTAGCTATCAAATTAGCTACCCTCATACTTTATGCGCACCAACAAAATTCTAAATATTAAGAATACCTCACTTGAAGAGAGAGGCGTCTAAAGTTATTCAATTATTCCTATTTTGTGTGCCACTCCTTGTTATTGTTAAGGGAACTGTTTTCATAGAGTGACTGCAACCTCAAGCTCTCTGGTGGGTAGGTAATGAAAAGCACATATAAATAATTCGAAAAACCAAAAACAGACATTGCAGGTACTGTAATACACGGATTACTCCCCCCAGACCATTAGATCAAGACACAGAATTCATACGGGACATAATATTGTAAAATGATTGTAAATCGAATGTAAGGTTTGGTTGTGGTAATCATTATACTACACTTGTGTATTTTTGTTTCAGATACAGGGCGTTCATAATGGAATGTTATGTCAAAAAAGTGGGTCTCAGTGTGGGGGGGGGAGGTTGGGTATTATGTTGGACACAGGCACGTGAGAATTCATCCAAAGATATGTTCATATGCACTTGGCAGACGCTAGTTCAGAACGATATGGGTTGATGAGTGATCCAGACAACAGAAACATCAGACGCCCTGCACTGCAATTTATAATGGGGATTTAATAACCATCACACAGCACGACAGGCATCAGCCTATCTGAGCAGATTAAAAATCGATATTGCATTACTTCAAGAGACACATTTGGCTCCCGCCCACTCCACACAATTCACTGTGCACTGGACGACTTCTAGATATTTCTCTGCTTTTTCCACTTACTCTAGGGGTGCGGCTGTGCTTGTGAGAGGAGGAACTGAATTTAGATCCTTCAGTGTACTATCAGACGATGAGGGACGCTGCGTCATATTACAGGAATGGACTGGGGTGCACAAAATAACATTAGTGAACATATGTGTTCCAATTTTGAGACCCCAAGGGGAGGGTTAATAAACTTGTGCTGTGTGCTCGTGCATGCATTGCCATGTTCTCGTGTATTATCATTTTTATGAGTTCTGTATTCCTAGAATGCTGGCGGGATTCTTCAGTTTATTGCTGGCAGCGAGCTCTGAAGATCGTGTTGCCCTACCTCTGTACTGTAAAGAGATTTGGGGCTATATTATCAAGAATGGCGCAAACATTATTGCCGCTTTAGCGGCAGGAAACTGCCGCTAGAGCGGCGATAAGGGGCTTGATAATATGCCCTAGAGAATTCCAATAGAAGTCCAGGTTCTGCTGTCAAGGACATAAAATGAAATGGCCCTTGGAGCCTAAACGGAAGGGGTACCTACCTGCACAAAAACAATCCTGAGAAGCATATTCCTCTTTCTAAGTGTGCTGCAGAATGCAGCACACAGAAAGAGGAAGTAACGAAGAGAAATAAAGATATGTCTCCTTGTAGACCTCTCCTGGGAAGGCTTATCTTTTGGGCTCCTTTCCAGGTTAACTAACTCTGGTAATACTGGGAATGCATCAAAAACCATGGGTGTTGATTTGTTACACTCATGCAGCGCACATGGAATGCCTCCCTTGCACAGAGTGAGGCAATGCAGAAATTTTGCGCTACGTTGCTTTAGTCCAGATTCATTGAGCCGCTCAGGCCATGCAAAGTGGCCTTGCATGACTTCATATATATCTCACTTAAGGCTTGTGTCACTATTTACCACAAAGCGTGGTGCAAACGCGCTGCAAACCAGCTCATAAATAGGGCCCTACATTTTGGCGAAAGATGTGGATTTGTGAACCACAATTTATTAATCAGGGTGGTGATTACAACCTGACGCTGAAGTGGAACAGTAAGGCACTGGCAAGCACAGGTGACATTTAAAGACATGACGGTGCAATTTGACTTGCTCGATCTGTTTCAAATCCGAGAGCCAAATTCCAACACACATACATTTTACTCATCAGTGCATAAGTTTTTAGCATGGATAGAATATTGGCTAGGTACAAGCAGCCATGGCCCATGCAGGTAAGATCGGTGCGGAGGTGGGGCTGATTGGGGGGGTTTTGACAAACGACGAGGAAAAATTAAATAAATAATTAATCTCCCCTTGTCGTCCTCTGTCAAAATCCCCCCTCACCCGGCCCCACCGCCTTACTGCTCCTCCCTGCACAGGCCGCTGCTGGATACAAGGGATGTTAATGGCTGGGTCGACTTCATTGACCATTTTCCCTGCACTCTATATGATCACTCCCCAGTAATTATGAATTTAAAAATCATCTCTACCATGCATGTACATGCATTGTGATGCTTAAGACTGACTGCCCTGCCCGACCTGTTATTCAAAGATGAAATTAAGCAGGCAATCCTTAACTTTTCGAGCAATCGTGGGTCAGTCGAGACACCCAACACTATGGGAATCTTTCAAGGCAACAATTAGGGCTGAATGTATAGTAAAGGTGCACAGTATCCTCAAAGCATGTTGTGGTGATCTTGAAAGGCTCGAGTAAGATATTAGTGCCTTTGAGCTAAAACAAATGACAAGGTCATGCTCAACAGTAGAGGCAGCCCTCAACATAATGTGGGCAGACTTCTGAGATGCACCAGAAAGGAAGGTGAAATGTCATGGGAAATATGCAGCATCAAGGAAATATAGTGAGGTAGAACACCCAGGGGACAAGCTAGCATAAATGATGCAGCCTGCATGGTCAGCTGCAGATATCATCCAAACTTAATCTAGTGATTGTAAAACTCCCTTTGGTACGCACACATTAAAGGAAGAGTTCACTGAATACAATTCTGTTTTATGCACAGCTAAAGCAGATTTAGAAATAGTTCAGATTCGTACCTATATCAAAAAAGCAACATTAGCATGGTAAGGTCAAAGTGAACATGGAGCAATTTATTCCCTGATCAGGTTAGATGACATATAACGAGGGATTTAAACTATGAAAAACTGCTCAGCACCGAAGAGATAGCTCCATTCTTACTAGAAGTATATAATGAGGCTTATGAACTGGTGGTACTGCCTGGATCCCTAAGGGAGACCATTGTGATAACCCTGCAGAAGCCAGGTAAGTCCCTGTATGCTGTGCATCTTATCACCTGCTGCCCCTGATAAACATGGACAATAAAATTCTGGCCAAGATATTGGCCAACAGGCAACTCCTTCTGCTACCTGGGTTGATCAGACTGGATCAGTGTGGTTTTAAACCATGCATGTCCACAACCAACAACTTGTGTACACCTTATGCAGTGACTCCTAAGACTGTCCCGATGCTTTTGGCAGTGGTGGCCTTTTTAAATGCTGTCTAAGCCTTGAATTCCATTGAGTGGTCATTCCAGCTAATTGTTGTGGAAATAAGTGCAGAACCATGCTGAAATTACTCTCACTTTTATATTCTCAGACCACTGCCAGAATTAGGGTAAATG
Source organism: Triturus cristatus (assembly GCF_964204655.1). Lineage (NCBI taxonomy): Eukaryota > Metazoa > Chordata > Amphibia > Caudata > Salamandridae > Triturus > Triturus cristatus. The sequence continues at coordinate 226,723,293 of NC_140584.1, forward strand.
GTCCCTGTCAGCCATTTCATTTGCTCTGGCAGTAGAAACACTTGCGAGCATATTGAGAGATTACGTCATCGCAGAGGCATAATATGTGATACTTGTAAAAACGTCCTGTCAATGTAAACCAGTGATATTCTACTGTTTGTCAAAGACCCTGCACAATACTTAGACGCAATAGGTCAAGAAATATTCTTATTTGGGAGCTGGTCGGGTCTTAAAGTAAATTGGTCTAAATCTGCACTAATGCCCTTGACCAAGAAAACTTGCCTTTTAACGCTAGACTTCCCCTTCAGATGACAGTTGGATCGAAAACAATACTTGCGTATATAATCCCACTAGGATTTAGAATTGGTGATGCAGGAAAATTATAGGAAATGTATCAATGGGATTGTGGAGCTGGTGGAAACGTGGATTACGTTGCCCTTGACATTAACTGGCAGAATAGCTCTTATGAAAATGGTCCTATTACCAATGATATTATACTTATTTCAAAATACACCAGTACCCAACTTCAGGTCCTTTTCCAGACAGCTTAAGATATTGATAGTTAGACCTGCATGAAAGAGAAGGCTACACAGAATCGCTTGGTCTAAGCTTCAGCTAGCCTATGAAAAAGGGGGATATGCTGCCCCAAACTTTCAAATGTACTATTATGTGACACAAACACAGTTTGCACACTTTTTGTTTTATATGGACAGACAAGCCCCACATTGGAATTTAGGAGCCGGCCTGACTGCTCCCACTCCCCTGGACATGGGCTTACTCCAGAAACCTTATAGATCAAGTGACAAAATACATATGGTACACTACACTATCTGGCATAGACAAGTCTGGGGCAATGATTGGAAACATGGAATTGTACTCCTGACAGATTCCGTTGGCTGGTAATTTCATATAGAAGTTATTAATGAAGGGGGCACAATTAAACAGCAACTGATGAGAAATTTGCAAACGATTGGTGACTTATTTGTTAGCAACGCATTTACATTTATTTGGATATGTGAACAATGAGCAGGGCACATCACTGAATGTATTAATGCACCAAAGGGTTCACATTTCCTTTGCCCAGTTGTATAGAACCAAGCCTGAGTAGCTGTTTGAATGGAAGGCACTCACATTGGCCATGTTGAACCACAGCCCAGCTAAGTTGACCACGAGGTGAATAATTGTATAATTAATGACATGCCTACTGAAGAGGTATGTGTTAAAAGTAAATACTGGTGGGAACTGGAATGGGACCTAACAGATGCACCATGACCCTACTGTTGCCGATGAACTAACGATGTCTCTACCAATGGCAAATTTTGGTTAATTCAATTAATAAACATTAACCAGACGTAGTACACACCAGTGAATGGGGAAAACCTTCAGCACGTCACACAGAGGATGGGACAGGGATACGACTGACAACTACTAGAGTTCTGACCACAAGGGGATTGTGCTGTTACATTTGAATATCTCATTTCTTTGCAAGTGTAAAATTATAACAAAAATTCTACTTATCATAAAAGCAAATATTTGTCTGGACATTGATGTATTGTTCATGCTGTTTGCTCTTTGAGTTATGAGTCATATTCACTAGCTTGTGTCTACATCCTCTTTCCCAGAAGGAGTCTTGGGACATCTGGAGTAAAAGGCTTTAACCACCATGGGTGACCCCGGTAGTCCCTGCATTGCCCGTGGCCCTTTGAAAGAGGTTCTGGCATATGTGCTGTGTCATGGGTATCAGTGAGGTACAGTGAAGAAAGACTGGTCACAAGGATTCTTCATCAATAGCTGTAAGGTAGGGGAAGTGGCTTGCCCAGCAAAGAATGCAGTCGCCTGAGGCTCTCACTCTGCTCTGGCCTAACAATTCATCCAGCAGTTTAGTCTTCTTCCTGGCCATTCGTAGTGCATTCCCGGGCCAGTACAGCTTGGGAATCTGTGACAACTCTGGAGCTGAGCCGTGTCCTGCGGGACCGATGAGCGGGTGCTCCGTGTACAGGGTGCCCAAGCAGGCACGCTCTGTGTCTGAGGCCAGACACGTGGAGTGGAACTTTGGTGTGGGGGTGGGCTGAGACCCCTAGAGGAGCCCTGGTCTCCACCGGGGGGCTAGGGCTGTGCTCTGGATTGGTGCAGTGGGACCCAGCAGTGCTGTCTTTGGTGTTTCTGTGGTGTCGTCCAGCCTTGGGGCACCCTGCAGCCAATTAATGCAGGGGAGGTGACTGGCTAGACCCAAGAGCTTTGTGATGCGGTTTGGCACGTGGAGGACAGCACCATTCCACACATACGACAGGACCTCTGGGGGCCTGCGTCTGGAGTTGTCGGGTGGCTACTGTGGTCATGTCTCCCCTTCCCTAAAAAGGCCCACGGTGGCAGACTGAGAGGTCATTCACGGATACTCAAAGTGTGAGTTAGCACACAGTGACAGGAGGGGAGGGGACATCTGCCCAGTACTGTTGATGCATTACAACTTGCAGTTGGCACCATTAGACGTGGTGTAGATGGCTTGGGGCATGCCTGGCCACATGCTGGGAATATTACCCCGTCCCCAGGCTGACATATAGATCTGGGTTCTGCTGACTGGTGGTTAGCCAGTGGACAGCTAGGGGTGCACAGGACAATGGACAAACCCAAACTGAAGGACTCGGTCTCGTCCATGGGGATGCAAGGAGCACCCCTGTTGGGGTGCAAGCTGCCAGTGGCTGGTCTAGAGCATGTTTCACCTGCCCTACAAATAACTTTGGATAAGATACTGGCGGCCATTGCTGACTCCAAAGATACTCTACAGAGACAGATTAGTACTGTTACAGCAGAGTTAGGCCTTCTTAGGGCAGACTATTACAAGCTAACCGAAAAGGTTAAGGAAATAGATGTACATGCTGGGGAACACCAGCCAGGGCAGTTGTCCTGGTGGCAACAAATGGGCAATCTCACTTTACAGTGAGGATCTTAGAAGATAGAGTGGAGGAAGCAGAACATCGCAATTGGCGCAACAATGTGCAGATCATGGGGCAGCTGGAGGGAACGGAAGGCAACAACATAGTTGCTTATTTGGAAAACTGGATGAAAAAACATGTGGCCCCTACTGATCTTTCCCCTTTCTTTGCCCTTAAATGAGCACACAGGGTGTCTGCGAAGCCTCCTGTCCCTGGGAGACTGCCGAGACCAGTAGCAGCCAAATTGCTGTATTACCGTGACATTACCTGCTTCAGAAGGATCCCACAGGCAGTATCTTTCGTTTTGATAATACAGTGGGGACCATGTTCCTGAACTTCCCTGTAGCAGTGCAGGCTAAACGAGCATCCTTCTTGGAAGTCAAGCTGGAGCTTTGGGACGCTGGACTGAGGAACTCCCTCCTGTTCCCCGATAAGTTGCGGGTATTGTTGGAAGGAAACACCCAGTGTGGGACTTGGCCCTTTTTGTAGTGTCATCCCTCAACTTTTTGCCTTCCTCCTGTATTTTTTCTGACTTGTTTTTGTTTGTTTTTTGACTCGGGGCACTTTACCACTGCTGATCAGTGCTAAAGTGCATATGCTCTCCCTATTGTAAAGTGATGTAATGGATCAGTGACTCCATGATTGGCTTATTTGGTTTACTTGTCAGACCCTAGTACAGTGCACCGTGTGTGCCCAGGGCCTGTAAATCAAACGCTGCTGGTGGGCTTGCAGCGCTGATTGTGCCACCCACGGGAGCAGTCTGTAAACTATGGCTCAGGCCTACCATTGCAGGGCCTGTGTGCAGTCTAGTACTGCCATGTCGACTTGGTAAGTGCAACTCCTTACCAGTCCCTAAACCTTCCCTTTTCTACATGTTAGCCACCCCTAAGGTAGGCACTAGGGTAGGGTGCATTGCATGTGAAAGGTAGGACATGCCCTGATGTGTGTGGCATGTGCTGATAGTGAATTACAGCCATTTTTGTTTTTCACTATTGCAAGGCTATCTGCTCCCTTAGGCCAGAATGAGCAGTTTGATTATTACATCTTATAATCCTAACTGACGCAGCGAACATGGTAGAAATTTGAGTTTAGTATGCCTGAACTCAGAATAATGAAATACATCTTTTAGTAAAGTTGGTTTTTAAATTCTGTGTTTGAAAATACTACTTTTAGAAAGTAGTTATTTTCTTGCCTAACCATCCAAGCCTGCCTCTGCTAAGTTGTGTATTCCATGTCTGGTTTGTGAGTGACAGGTGATGAGGAGGCTCCAGGAAACAGGGTGAGTCAGCACAGGGCTGTATAGACCTATCTGCATGGTGACTGGTGGGAGGAGTAGCACCTGGGCCTGAATAGGGCTGTGCCTGCCTTCCACAATGCTGGCTCAACCTCCTGTGGTGTGTCCGAGGACCCTGGCCCACACTGACAAAGGAAGAAGTTGTACACTGGTAGAATGCACCCAGAACTAGGTACAGGAGGACCCTCTGCCTTCAGAGTGCAAAATATTTACTGGTATAAATAGTGGGGCCCAGACCCCAGAACTTTAGATCACTTCTGGGAAAACAAGACAAACCTTTGCCAAGGAGAAGAACCAAGGAAGCTGCAGGAGTTTGGACTGTCCCTCTGCCAGTGTGCTGTTTTGCTGGGTTGACCTGCAGTGGTTTCGTTATTTCTAAGTAAAGGAGAAGGAACTTTGAAGGAAGTTCCATCATCTAGCAGAATATTTCTCCAAGGGCTTGAATTTGAGCTTGCCTCCTGCCTTAAGTATCAGGGATACAAGACTTCACCCCTTCTGCTTGCCTGCATCTGGAACTTGCTATTCTAGTTGCTACAGAAGGAAATTGCAACACCGATGCCGTGGAGCGACGCCGTAATCTGCTTCGAAGCCGTGAGCGCTGCTCCGACTTACAATGTAGACCCGACGCCGGTTGCTGTGCCGCATCGACTCCGAAGCCAACATCATCGTGGAGCCGATCCTCGACGTGGGTGGTCCAGAATCCATTGACATCGTGACATCGTATAGAACCGTGGTTTCGGCGCCATTGTGACGTCACCTCCTCTCCGGTAAGGAACCGACGCCTTGCCTGCTTTACGCAAGCATCGAGGACCCGACGCATCGCCCGCCCGAAGCAAGGAACCGATGCCGCACAGCGCCAACAACGCCGCATCTTCCTGACGCCGTGAGCTGTCTTTGTTTTCGCTTTGCCAAGGTACTGTTCTTTGTGGGTCTGTTTTGACTCCGTGCCCAACGCCGCTCACCTCGCGGTCGGCGCCGTACTTTGGGATTTCTTTGACCTCGCCGTCGTGATAACTCCGGTTGGGGTTATCTGTTGCTAAAGACTGCTTTTAAGAGAATAACCCATTTTTTTAGCTATTTCTACTATCTTGAAGTATTATTTTCTTGATTACCATATTGAGGACTTTTGTCGTTTTGGTCTCGTGTTAAGTCTATATAAAGAATACTTATTTTTATAAAACTGGTGTGGTGTCCATCTGTAGTGTTTTCACTGTATTACTGTATGTGTTCACAAATGCTTTACACACTGCCTCTGAGATAAGCTTGTCTGCTCCTGCCAAGCTACCAAGGGGGTGAGCAGGGGTCATCCAGTAGTGTAATCCCCTTTCCTTGACCAGAAGCAAGGGTCCCTATTTGGTCAAAGGTACCTACCTCTGCCAACTAGAGCCCCCCAGTTCTAACACCCAGGTATTCATGAACCCCATGGATGCTTGGGATTGGCTGGAGTGTTTCTGTGCCTGAGCACAGGCAGCAGTGCTTTAGTTGTGAGGCGTTGCCCGCAATATCAACTGTGGTAGGGGTGCTGTGATCCGACTAACCTGGACTGCATCCGGAAACTGAGGAAAGCTCAGGTGGACAAAGATAAAGCAACTGTTCTGCTGAGAGCAACTGGGATCACTTATGGCAGGCCTACGGATTCGGATGATAGAACCTGCTAGGATGGGCCTTCCGAGCAGTACGCTTCAGATGACACCACACTTAGCAAACAAAGCATTCCACAAGTGACTTCCCAAATGGCTGAGTACTTGCTGTGATATTCATGCCAAACATTAGTAAGATGGTTCCACAGTTGGGGGGAGGCATGGGATGCAACACATAGTACTCTGAACTTCAGGGAAGGGCCATACGGATCTCAGTAGCTCCACTGCAGGACTGTGGGGGGTAACTTTCTGCCATGCACTGAACTCCTCTCACATCTTAGGAACATAGTTGTTCATCTGCAGGGCCCTTGATGGAGAATCGATGTTGCTGGACTTTGTTGCAGCAGCCTGCAGGCATCTGCGGTATTGTGCACACTGCTTGTCCTAACTTTGCTATATGGAGGGATGCAGCTAGCCACGCTGTAGGTTGCTGGGCCAGAGCAGGGTACCTGATGTGCTACCTGTGAGGTTTATCACACCCCCACACATGCATATCCACTTACTTGTGGATAACAGTTGCACAATATACACAATGTTCACCATGCCTATGTTTGGGCAGCTAGCCATTACTAAGCTGCTCTCGGGATGGGAGGATGGGGTAAGTTTTTATATTTTTCAGGTTCCAGGGTTGGTACATCTGCTTGCAGAGAGGTTACATACACGGTGGATAGGGGGTGGGGATAGGGCTGTAATGACACGGACTGCATATCAATACTATGGCCACATCCCATACTTAGTTTGAACTGTTAATGTGGAACAGGTGGAACAACAGAGGTATGTCGTTGTCAGTCAGGTGACACAATGTGAACATGTTTTTGAAACACAGGGCTGTTCACATTTCTCTATTACAGGAGACACACCTTAAAACCATTGAAGTACAGCATCTCGAGAGGCGCTGGAGCGGGCATCTGTGTGCTACAGGATATTCTTCTTATGCTCGGGCCCTGATCTGATAGAGTGGATGTCCCCTTTGAGACTATACAGTATACATTACCACCCTTAACCTGCACTGCTGACCTGGAAAGTCATTTGACATGATTAGTAGGTCTTATGTGAAAGCAGTTATGATCAAAATGAGACTGAGGGCTGCCTGGGTGGCATGGGTGTGCTGGTTGTACATCAACCCCACTGCCAGGGTCCGTACTGGTCAGATTGTGTCCAACTTGTACCACATTCATCGTGGTACTAGACAGGGGTGCCTGTTGTCTTCACTCTTGCTATTGAGCTGTTGGTGGAGTTGTACAGAATGCAGGGATGGGGGAGAGGCTTTACGATGGCCAGATCAGAATACGTAATATTGTTTTATGCTGTTGACTTGGTGTTATATGTGTCCAATATGGAAACGGATGTCCCCTTTATGTTGAGGTTGCTACATACGTTTGGGGAGATATTGGTGCTGAGGGTGAACCTGGTGAAGGCATGTGTCTTTCCTATGCTTCTGAATTGGAGTAGACTGAGCACTGAGGCTTGCCATCAGGGTAAGGATTGCACTAGCCAAAATTATAATGTTGCCCCAGTTGCTTTATTATTTCACTAATCTCCCCACCAAGGTGACAGTATATTGGTTTTGACAACTGGACTTGCTGCTCATAGAGCTTAAATGGGATGTTGGGAGACACAGGATGTCCTTGGACATAGTCCAGCAACCCACACAGGAGGGGGCTTGTTGGTGCCAGGTTTTGAATTGTACTTTCTTGCTGCCCAGCTGCAGTGGATCACACAATGGCTGAACAAAGTTAACTTGGCCAAGCTCAGACCCAGGGGGCTGTTGGCTAAGCTTCTGCAGAGGGTGCCTAGGAGGAGGAGAGATGGTTTTTTCCTGGCCACGACCCTCCATTGCTGGAGGTGCTGCGCCTGGTGAACGTTGCACTGTCCATTGTACACCCCGGTCTTTACATTTGAGGGTGTCCATCATGGTAACACACCCAAAACAATGTCAGCAGCGCAGCTGACGGGCTGGATAGAGCTGGGGCTGGTGATGGTGGCTGACTGCTATGAGCCTCAATTGTTCTACTCCTAGATGCTTTTACTGATGCAAATGGCTTACCCTCAGGACAGTTCCTTACATATGAGGAGCTAGCTAGTACATTCATAGCTAAGTTTTTAGGACGCTGAGAATGTAACCTGCTGTCCTGAGTATGTGTCAAACACAGCTCGGAAGACTGACTCCAGAAGTTTGAATTTGTAATTTGAAATCTTACTATGCAATATATATTTTTCAAGTTTTGATTTACACAAATATATTTCCAAAACAATTACATACCAGACAATTGGTTGTCCTTTGCGATGTTGTTTACATTGATTGGTTGATAATAGCTTAATATGTAGAGCTGCCCTGAGGAAGCCTTTGTTAAGGTGAAATGCCTTGGCTGCACTTGTGCTTTCTGAAGAAGAACTCAAATAAAAGACAGACGCAGACAAAAAGGAACTACTAGTCTTATCTTAATTGTCTCCTCTACAATGTTTCTTTGAAGACACTATGTTGCCTCTTGATTTTGTGTTTATTGACATGACATGAACCTTGGATGCATATTGTCTTACATTTAATATTGTAATTGGGAACAGGTAGGCATCTAGTGAAAAGGTTTTATGGCACTCTCATAGGGATGGTAAGGAAGCCCTTAGTTGGTCTCAAATCATAGTGAGAGGGAGCATTGGGAAGGGATATCTTGAAGCAGGAATTGGCGAATGTAGAACGGTGGAGTATTATGTGGTGATGCTGGTTAGTCTTCACCATGCAATACTCTCACAATACTCCAAAGATGATCATTGAATTCACAATAATAAAGCCTTAGCTCAGTCCTTGTAGAATGACAAAGTGTAGTCAGTTTTTACTAGAGGAACATGTGTTAAGAATTTCAGAGTACCAACATGGGCGATAGGTAATAAACATGATTCGTAAGAATTCAGACACCTATTTATAAACATAAAGCAGAATTGTATTTAAATGTATACACCAAAATGAAGTCAATTAGACAAAAAGAACCAGAGTTATGGATTTTAGAAGCTAAATTAAATCAGTGCAAAAAAGTACTGCAAAATGTTATCATTTCTGTCAATGGAAAAAAGCACTAGTGACATTCTGTTACTTTCAGGTCGAGTTGTGTGGAACCCAAGGAGGGTAAAGGTGATGCGGGTCCAAGCTACAACAGTCAGTTCAATTTTACAAGGCTTGAGAAGTCCAGGTGCAGAGTTGTCTTGTTTGCCCTTGGTACTGAAGTGGGAGACGCAGGGTAACTGGTTGTATCATTTACCTGTTACTGTTGGGGAACCGGGTGCAAAATGGTCAATAACAAAGCCACTGCTGATGTTGGATAGAGGTTTTGTGGGGTTAATTAATTAATTAATTAATAGGATTTGTAAAGCGCATGGCTGCCCTGAGGCTTCCCAGCGCTGCGTGGTCATGTACCGAATACAGGTCAACCATGTCTTAAATGTATTGCTTAAACAGCCAAGTTTTGCTCTCCCTGCGAAACTCTAGTTCTCTGTTTATTAATCTGCATTCTAACGGCAAGGAGATCCAGACTTTGAGGGCTAGATGGGAGAAAGATCTTCCTCCCCATTTCTCCCTCCTAACCTTTGTCTGTATTAGACGTTCTTCCGTGCTGGATCGCAACTGCCTCTTTGGGATGTAGGGAGGGATCAGCCTCCTAACTTTTTTGGGGCTTCGATTATGCTGTGCTCCATGAATAATAACCAGTGCCTTGAATTTTATTCTGGCCTTTACCAGGAGCCAGTGGAGTCTAAATAGATGCTTTTTTACTGACTCCCACACCGGGATGTTACATAGCAGCCTAGCTGCTGCATTCTGAGTCACCTGCAGTCTCTGGGTGACATATTTAGGTGCATCCAGGAACAATGAGTTTCCGTAGTCCAGTCGTGAGGTGACTAAAGAATGGACCACTGTCTTTGTTAGTTGTATGGGGATTCTATCCAAGATTTTACGCAGGCTTCGAAGAAGTCCAAAACAAGTTGCTGTGACTTTCTTGGCTTGTGTCACCATTGAAAGATCAGTTTCTAGCCAGAATCCTAGTTTTTTTACTATTTCTGCGGGAATGGGTGGATTACCTAGGGATGCAGACCAGTCTATGATGGGTCTGGGTATAGCTTTATTTCCAAGGAGTAGTAACTCCGCCTTGTCCTCAATTAACTTTAAACAACCTGTCGTCATCCACTCTTTGACTTTTAGTCGTTCCCTTGAGAAACAGTGTCTAGTAAAGGGGGTGATTGCCAGACAGGCGACCAACAAGCCTTGGCAGCGGTAAGGTCAGCAGAAAGCTATTTCGATGTCCGTAGGTCCGGGGGAAAACGGTAGCCACTTAAAACTCATTGGAGATCAGGACTACATTTCCCACAGTGCACTGGACCATCTGCTTTTGGATGATCCCTTGGAGGGTATGATGTCTCAGCCTTTGGCTCTCAAAGTGGTCTCTCTGTCTGGGGAATCTGGCCTTTGATCAAGGACGAGTCACAGTCATGCAGTTCCAAGAAGGTTGCTACAGGTACAGAGTATCACACCTTTGGTTTGTGCAGCTCCTGTTGTCACAGACTCGTTCCTCTTCTTGTACCTTTGTTGCAAGTCAGATCAGAACTGAGATTCCGGTGTCAGAGACAGCCCTTAAATCCTAGATCTAGGGGCTTTAGGAGTGTGGTGCAAGTGGCCAATGGGCTGCTAGCCCCAGTGGCTAATCTGCCCCTGAGGTGACCACATCTGGGGGAGTGTGTCCCCTTTTCTATCCAGAATCCTCTATTCTGCCACTTATAAAAATGGCAGAAACCTTTCTTAGCTGTACAGAACCATTCTGGGGGTGTACACCTCCTGAATACCTAATTATCCAGCCTGCCTAGGACCTTTGGCAGGCAGTCTAGTTGCATATCACAGGCAGTGAAGGTTTGAAACTCAGTGCATGATGTACTGCTTCTATAGCCATCCTCTCATCGAGGGAGATATGACCTCCTTTTTGTCCAGGCCATTGTTTCGGACTCCTGGAAGAGTTCACACCTCTGGGCAGGGGTCAGAATCTTGTCTTGGTGGCAGCAGCTGCAGGCTGGCAGCCAGAGCACAGACAAGGCTGGAGCAACCAGGTGCGCAACCTCTAAGGTAGCCTCCTGGGTGCATTCCACAACATGAGAATCATGCCAGGGTGATTAGACACATTGTTTAATACAAACAGGATTTATTTTGGCGGTACCATAATGGAGATGGGGACCTCAATTTTACCCCTGGTGCTAGCCAATGTTATCCTATGGACCTCTTATCACTGATAATATCCTTTAATGGTAAATTCCACCATAGGGATAAATAACCTTGCACCTAAATGTCCTCACCTTTAATACAATGCACCCTGCCTCCTGGGCTCAGAAGACCTTCCTCAGGGTGACTGGCATTTATTAAAAAGAGTGCATTGACTTTTCCTCACATAGTGGGGGAAAGGTCAAGTTCAAGCAGTTTTCACTGCTCCTGCAGTCTCCAATGGCATGTCTGATATAATCAGTTTACTTGGGTCTCTCATTGTTGCACAAGCAGTGCTTCAGGCCCTGTTGAGCCCTAAATGCCCATGCCCTAGGTACCTCTGGTACCATATGCTAGAGTCTTATAATGGGTTAAACTCCTTGCCAATCGGGATTTCCAATTCCTATGTATCAGTTTTGGGTAGAGAACAATGGCACTGGGGCCTGTTTAGCAGGCTTTAGTGCACTGTCAGAGTTGAAAACCAGCATCTAGTTGTCTAAATGGGGGCACAAATTGGGGGGATCTGCTAAAAGGTCTGTTTTCTCACAGCGAAGACACTGGTGTACCCACATAGGGTCTTTTGAAATAGTCATCTCCAAGTTATCCAATTTAATTAAAGCCATCAGACCTAACTCACCCTGAAGAATCTCATTGATCTTTATGAGGGGGAGGCCAAGCGCTGCCCTTGTGCACTGGCGGAGGAGGATATTTTCCATATGACCTGGTCATGTACTCATACGAAGGAGTTTTAGGCATTGGTGGTGCAGAAGTTGAATGAGACACTTGGTCGTATTGTGCTGTGAACTTTGGAGGCATGCTCGTTGGGGATCTTCCTTTGTCTGAAACCCCCCAAAAATGGGGGAGTTGGCATTCTAGATTTGGCGCTTGTATTTGCTAAGAAGCAGATTGCCATGACGTTGAAATCGGCAGTTGGTCTGGTGGTACCATGGTGGGAGGCAGCAGTTTAGGAATGGCTTGTGCAGAGAAAAAGGCACTTAGAAGAGAGGAGGCCCTGGGGTTGTTGAGACAACCCATAGCGCCCCTCTAGTCGGAGGTAATGGACGTCTTTGATACTCACTGGGATCAAAGGCATTCTCCCTCTGGTGTTTCGGGCCTGAGGGTGAGGATGGGGTGGCTGCCTAGTGGCAGACTTGTTGATACAGTAGTTGCCTTGGGGTATGAGTTCTATTAGAGGCAGCTACCTGAAGTTTCAACGGTGTGCACCTTGGTCACGCTGATGGCTAGTAGTGCAGTCGAGCAGGAACCCAACTTTTCAAAACTGCGCATCACCACATACCTGATAGATATGTCTGATACTAGACATCCTAGAACCCTTTATTTGAAAAGTTTGTTTATTGTTTTTGTTTCATGCTTGTTTTATCTATTAAAGAAATGGGTGCTGAATATTCATGTTTGTACACTCAGGGGAATGGGGAAGACATGAGTGGGAACAATGAAAATTTTAAATGCTATCTCATATACTAACAGTACAAAGGTCTACTGTGAAAAATTCAGACATATCGCTTCACACAAGGGAATGATGGAGATGTTATAATGCTGTAAATCTATGCTCTTTGAATGTATAACACTGAGAAACATATAATAAAAATATTTTTTCTAAAAAGATGTAAGGTAGGATTCTTTCTGCGAATCCTTGGAATTAGAGGGAGACTGTCACCCCACCAGCCACATATTTAAAACACTTGTATTACAGCCTCTTTGTCTTTAAGGAACAGGGACCAAAAATGTAACACTTTGTAAAAGAGACATTAAGGGAGAATGCCATGGTCCATAGAACAGCTTTCTGTTTCCTTCCTTGAAGAGCAGGATCAGCAGTGGTTTACCATTATAATGGTAGCTAAGTAGTGTGACATTTCTAAGGTAAACAACAGAACATAACACATTAACTTGAAACAAATCAGCATATCACAATCAGAATATAACAGGGCACAGCACAACAAAACCGTTAAAATAGAGGCAACACAACAATGAAAGTAAACTCAAAACAACACAATGCCATAATGTAACAGAAAAAACACAATAGCTCACAAAACAAAAATTACACACCACTGTAACAGAAAAATGTAACAAACACGTGTACTAACATTTTTGTTTCTTACCACCACTATCACAAATATGCTTTCATATTATGGTGGTAAATGTCTTTGCACCAAACACGCCATGCTCGTCACCAAGATCATGCATTAGCACCAGTCCAAAGAGATCCAGTCGAATGTGTTTAGGTATTTCACAGACCGAGCGCTGGCTTTACCTTGGTGAAAACTCCTGCATTAACTGACCAGTTTTTCTTTTTGAAACAATGAGGGATGAGATATAGTACTATATTCACAAGAACATACCTTGGAATATACATACATTGGAATTCATTTTATTTAAAGACCTCCACCTCATGACCTGTCAAATTGTGGCTTGCAAAAGTACACCCTTGCTTGTCCTTGAGTTCCTCTGAAAATGTTATCTCTTGTTTTTCTGTTATCTATGTGCAATTCATGTGTACTTTTAGGTAGATGTTTTAACTGACGTCTCATGATTGGGCCAACAAGACTGAACCATGCATGCACCATCTGGGTTTTGTGATGGGCCAGCTTGTGAAATATTAGCTTATGTAATCAAGAAGTATAGTTGCTTGGGTGATGGTTGTTCCATAACTCTCAAACTTGAGTTTTAGACAAACTCTCCACAACTGTACACTGATACTTGTATTATCATTTATAAAACAAAGCTCTGCTTATACAAATGGAGACACTGCTTTTGTTCATGATGGTTAGCCCAGTAGGAAAAATGCACAGTGGTTGAGGGGACCGACTGGGTCCCGCTGAGGTTCTGAAGAGTACACCTACTGAGGGGATTGAGTTTTCTGGAGTCAGTAACCAAGGAGGACCTATCGGCCTGACCCCGAGACACTAGACTGACCAGGCTGAATACAAAATTGACTGAATGGCATCTGCCACATCAAAGTACAGTCATTGAGACAGATGGAGGATGAGTACAAATGATGTTAATGTAGTGTGGTTAAGCTAAACACCGACCATGATGAGGCCTGAAAGAAAGGATGATGTAAAACTGATGATGATGATATTTCAATAATTTACCTCTTGGAGTTCACTGTTAGAAATGAGATGGGGAAATTATTGTTGAAACCCAAAAAGCCAGATCAGCTAGCAGGTGCCCCCTAAAGACATGCCTGACCATGAAATAATGACAAAAGAAAGATTTTGAAATGGGAATCGTTCTGATTTATGAGTATAAATATAATCACATAAAGCCTCTCTTACTGTTATACATGTTCCTACAATAGGATGAAGATGTATATCTGTTAAATACCCGCAAAGTTGCTATTGTCTATATGTTCCTATTATAGGTTGTCTACTGCATATATGTTGTTGCCACATAGGGGATTTCTTTAGGTGGTCACATGAGGGGTTTTAAAACAGTAAAATGATTTATGATTATAAGGTAGAAAGTTTTCATATGGGTTTTCAGAGGGGTTTTGTGTCAAGGATACCAAAGATGCAGGTTTTTTCAAAGAGCAAACACTTCTACTTGCTACAAAGACAGATCGGATGCACTAATACCAGATCTGTCCCCCTGTGGCTGCTCCTCCCTCCCACCCTGGGGGGACCCCACTAGCAGAGATCTCCTAGTGGAAACTGGTGCAATTGTGCGCAAACGACATCAAGGCACCCACTGAGGCCAGATGCCTCTCGACCCATCGACCTCCCACCGCCCCCCTATGATTTGCTTGAAAACCCACGGCCCGAACTCTTTCTCCATCATCTTCCCACCTAATCTCTCACTCAAAGCAAAAAGAAACTTCAAACATAGGTTGATTAGAGAATTCCCGGGAACTATCATCGCTGATATATACCACTGCTCCTCCAAAGGACAAAAGAAAATGGATCTCATCTTCCACAACCAACGAGTCGCGAAATGGAACACCATACTTAGATCCCACCTCTAAATATCCAAAAACAACTAGCACCCCTCTCAGCTGCAAACTGACGATCTCTAATGAGAAACATCCTTCGCGCAGCGGCTACAACTCTGCCACCATCTACAGCAACGGTATAGCCCTGATTCAAGCCAACAACACCAACCTAGACTCATTTGACTCCCTAATCCACATATAACAGAATGCCATCACTCACTTAAAATATAATCACTCACTTAACCCCCTACCACTGATCTCCCTTTCCCCTAACCTCCCACCCCATGCAAATTCACAAAGCATTCTTCAGACGCACTCCACCAAAGCTAATCCCACTCCCTCCAATGCCATCCTCTCAACCAGAGCATCTCCGAGATGTGTCTCTTCTAAATCTCACCGCCCCCCAAAGAACCCTTCCCCTCCCTCTCCTTTCCAAAAATGTGTCCTTACGGCCATCAAGGGGAACCGAGACACGATCGAAGTCTCCTCTCATTTCGCAACAGTACGCAATAAACCGTTATTTAAAACACAACATGAGCACTCCCTCCATATGCCCTCGGCCAAACACAGGAGCAACACAGGTGCCAATGATATAATAACTCACCCTCTCACCGACAGGCTCACACCATCCCCAGACTATCCTTCACAAGGCATCTTGAATCTAAACCCTCCTGACTCACGGAATATGTCTCCAAAACTCTCTCAGGTGGAAAGCCAACTTGGGATTATAACACAGGGCCTAAACATACTATCGAACATCAACACGCATCTGGAGCCTATCCAACGCTTACACTCCCCTCCTACTGTCCCCAACAAAAAACACCCAAGCCCTCACAATCCACAGACACACAACTGGATCTTAATCCCCCTCATTAACCAGCCTCAGAGACCCAAAAGGACAAGTGCTGCAATGTCTATGGAAGAGGCGACTGTTCTTGCTAACTCCTTTGACTCCTCCACATGCTAACAACCCCAACTGCACGATCCAGGTAATCACGGGTTATGGGAGAGATCAAACCCCACCTAGAACAGAGAGGCCACCAGCTCTCCTCACGAACATACCCATGGCCCCCCTCCGAAGAAACCTGTCAACATGACAACAAGCCACTGCATACTTATAAACTGCAGATCTGTGACCAAACACGCAAAAGAATTGGCGGAAACCATCCTAACTCATGACATTGACATCACGTTCATCATAGAAACTTGGCTTAAAGAATCCTCTTTACCTATCCTTGAAATGCTTGTGCCCACCGGGTTCTCGATCATAAACAAAGACAGAAAGAACCACCGTGGCGGGGGTATTGCAATCATCCAGAAGAGCAACATCTCGATAACCAAAACCGACTCTCTCTTCTACACCACATTTGAATATCTCTCCTCCACCATTAAGACGAAAGACAACAAAACAATTCACTGCCATCTCCTCTACCACCTGCCAGGCAACACTTCCTCTTTTAGAGAGCACCTCTCTGACCTGATATCATACTGCTCTCTCCTAGACTCTGACAACATAATATTAGGGGACCTTAACCTACATTGGAATGATGCAAATAACACTCTGATCTAATCCCTAAACAATCTTATTCTCAATAATAACCTTACTCAACACTGCACAAAGCAAACGCATTATAGAGGCTCAATCCTGGACACCATTATAACTCAGAAAGATACAGTTATTATCAACCACATCCTCACTGTCGACTGGTCAGACCACCACATCATTCTTTTTCACATTAACCATCAGTTCCACTGCCCTACCCGTCCACAGGATACCCTTCATTGGGCAAGAAATCTGAGACAGATTCCCCTTGCTGACCTGGAAGAAAGGGTAAGAACAGTACTTCCCCAACTTGAACGACCTATCGGCAACTGAGCTCACTACTCACTACAACACAACAATGACAACTATACTAGACCAAACAGCCCTCCTGAAGCAAAAAAGAGTCAGGAACAACCCATCGAGAACCTGGTTCAATACAGACCTACACTCTGAAAGAAGACATCTCAGAGTGACGGAAAGACTCTGGAGGAACAACCCATCCTCAACTCACCTTGACCAGCTCAAATCAGAATGCAGGAAATACAATAAGCATATCAAGAATGAAAAATCCGGAGGGAGGAGCCTAGCGCGCAACCAAGATGGCCGCGTAGGTGCGAGGCTCCTGAGGACCTCCGCAACCTCCTACGTTTATCCTGTCTTCATCCTGCATCGGTTGAGGGGACTGTGTCGGTGAGCCTGAGCCGAGGTGGTACCCGTTTTCCGTTTTTGAATCGGACCCCGGGTGCCGGGGTGAGCACCGACTGAAGTTTGCGGCCTACTTCCCTCCTGACCCCGGATTCGAGTTTGGGGGTAACCCAGTGGCGAAGTGAACAACAACGGCGGGCTGGGCCTGGCGAGTCGCGTACCCCGCACTTTCACTTTCGCTTTTGACTCCCCTTGCCGTCATCGCAAGTGGGATTACGGCGTTTCTTTGTGTTGGGGTGGCGTCGCTGGGAGACCCTGCCTGCCTGCCTGCGGTGGCCCGCTCTGCCGTCCTGGGGTGACCCCCAGGGCTCTCGGCCTTGATTGATTGCTTGCTCTCCACTGCGTACCTGGTGAGGTCGCGAGCCACACGACGATGCCCATGAAGCAGGAAGGGGATCGGTTGAAGGCCAAGTCTACCCGGCGTGGCACCGCGCATCAGGCCAACATTATGGACCGCTACACCCTCCCGAAGGGGTCTCCCGGCGGATCGCACAAGTCCTCTGAGTGCCCCTCGGATGCCCCGGATTTGCCTGCGGATCTGACTTTGCAGGATGTTATGGGCGCCATTGCTGAGATGAAGACCTCAGTGGGCCAGCAATTCAACACCTTGGCACATAAACTCGACGCGGTCCTCATCTATGTCAACCTTGTTAGAGCCGATCTCGCTAAGACAAATGACCGAGTCGACTCTTTGGCCCACACCGCGTCGGGCCTCACGACTGAGGTAGCGGCCCTTCAGACGGAGGTGCATCGGCTCCGTCAGGCAAGTGCGCTCCTGGATCGGCGCCTGGAGGACTCCGAGAGCAGGGCCCGGAGGAATAATATCCGTATTATTGGAGTGCCCGAGGGACGGGAGGAGTCGGCGGCGGATATCTTTGTGGAGGACCTGATCTCTACCCATCTCCAGCCTAAGGGGCTGAGTAAATTCTTTGCGGTGGAGAGGGCCCATAGAGTTCCCGGAGGCAGGCCGAAGGTCGGAGCCCCTCCGCGGCCTCTTATTGCCCGTATTTTTAACTTTCGGGACAGGGATGCGATTCTGCAAGCTTCCAGACTGCAAGGGCCGATTAAGCTGGAAAACATGGAGGTGAACTTTTATCCTGACTTCACGCAGGCGGTCCAGAAGCAGAGATTGAGTTTCCTGGGTGTCAAGCGGCGGCTTCGGGACATGAACCTAAAATATGCCATGCTCTTCCCGGCCAGGCTGCGGGTGGAGGCGGATGGTCGCACTCACTTTTTTGACCGTCCTGACATGGCCGGGGACTGGTTGGACACTTTGACTGGGGGACATGGTCGGGATGGAGGGGGGGCGACGGGAGGTGAGCGCTCACCGGACCGGGTCTGAGATACTGACACCGTGGCTCACCCCGGATGATGCCACTTTTGGCCATGCTTAGGGTCTTTTTCCTATTGTGCCTTGTTTCCCCTCCATGGGAGGTTGTGCTGGGTCTCGAGGGGGTTCTCCCTCCTCCTCTAGGGGGTCTTAGTAGTTCCATTACATAGGGGCGACAGGCACACTGCAAGTTGGGGGGGCTGTTTGGGCTCATGCAGGGGTGCAGGGAGGGGGGAGTTTTGTTGGGGCTGTTGGGTTGGGGTTGGGTATTGTTTATTTGTACCACAAGGCAGATGTATTGTTGTGCTACTTCTACAGTGCTCCCTGGGGGGGAGATGGCTCGATTTCGGCTATGATGGGGGGTAGGGAACTGAGTCTTTTGTCCTGGAATGTCAATGGACTGGGGGACAGGATAAAACGGGGTGTGGTCCTGCAGTTTTTAAAACGTATTTCTCCCGATATAGTATTTCTGCAGGAAACGCACCTCATTGGAAACTCCTTTCGTGCCATGAATAGACGGGGCTATCGCCTTATAGCCCACTCGGGCTTCACCTCTGGTTCGAGGGTCGTGGGAATTATGGTTAAAACTTCGCTCCCGTTTGAAATGGATGAGGTGTTCCACGATGACAGGGGACGATACACGGCTCTGGTGGGTAGATTGGAGGGTAGAGTGATTGTTTTAGTTTCTGTTTATGTACCACCAGGGTTGCAAACAACTACTTTCGCTGATCTGGGACGCCTCCTCCTTGGCCTTCCGGAGGGGATTCTAGTGGTTGGGGGAGACTTTAACGCTGTAGTTTCCGGTACTGAGGACCGTCACCCTCCTAGGGACCTCCCCCGTGCCCAAGTGTGGCTGTCCGGCCTCTTGGATACATTGGGGCTGGTGGATTGTTGGCGGCTGAAACACCCTACGCAGATACAGTACACCTTTCATTCCGGGACTCATGGCAGTCTTTCAAGGCTTGATTATGTTCTGATGCCAGCGGCACAGGCGGGGAGGGTTGGGGAGGTACGACATTTGGCGCGGGGTATTTCGGACCACTCCCCGCTCCTGCTGCACTTCGACATTGTCCCGAGGGGGGAGGGGAGGGTGGTCCCGGTCAATCCCTGGTATCTGCGTGACCCCACAATTCGCGCAGATTTGGTTAAATCTCTGGAGCGGTATTTTGAAGATAATGTGGGGTCTGTATCGTCTGCGGTCTCTATGTGGGAGGCGTTTAAGACGGTAATTCGGGGGGGGGCCCTGTCCATCATTTCCCATTCCCGGAGGCGCGGGCGGGAGGAGGTGACCCGTAATGAAACTGAGATAACTGAATTGGAGGGTGATCTGGAATGTGGGGTGACGGATGGCAAATTACATGCTCTCCGACTCAAGCAAGCGGATTATAAGGCCCTCGTCACGGAGGCAGCCAGGGGCCTCAGTAGAGAGCAGCATGGGAGACTGTATGATGTGGGTGATAAGGCTGGTAAATTGCTTGCGTGGCTGGATAAAAAGGAGAGAGCGAGTCGAGTTGTCCCGTCGATTGAGAAATTGGATGGTGTGTGTGTCACTGATCCGGGTGAAATTGTTGATTGTTTCACAGACTATTTCCGTGGGGTGTATTCCCCGGTATCTTCCCGCTCGGAAGAGGATTCCCATGCTCTGCTCAGGGACATTGCGCTGCCTTCCCTTTCGGAAGAGGATAAAGTGTCGTTGGATGCCGCCCCTACATCTGAGGAGATTGCCCTCGCCACACGTTCGGTCGCTTCCGGCAAGGCCCTGGGTCCTAATGGCCTTCCCATCGAATTGTACAAGCTGCGACCGGATACGCTGGTGCCACATCTCCGCGCTATGTTCCTCGCGGCCCGTTCGGCGGGCTCCCTCCCGCTAGACCAGCGTCTGGCCACTATCGTGGTTATTCATAAGGAGGGGAGGCCGCGGGATCGGGTCACGTCCTACAGGCCCATTTCTCTGTTGAATGCGGAGCCCGAAATTCTTGCCAAGGTGCTGGCTAATCGGCTGGTTAGCGTGGTGTGCGATCTGATTCACCAGGACCAGTCCGGCTTTATCCCTCATCGCAACACCGCGCTTAATCTGCGGCGCCTGCACGGGGTGCTCGCGCGGGTCCCGTTCATACGAGAGCCAGCCATTTTGGCGTCCTTGGACGCCACTATGGCGTTCGACACGCTTGAGTGGCCATATATTTGGGCGATGCTGGCGAAGTTTGGTTTTGGCCCGGGATTCATTGGCTGGGTGAAACTGTTATACTCCGGACCTCTGGCGCAGGTGGTGGTGAACGGTAGAGTGTCGGCTCCGTTTGAGCTGGGCAGGGGTACGCGGCAGGGCTGCCCGCTGTTGCCGCTCCTCTTTGCGCTTGCCTTGGAGCCCCTGGCAGAGTGGCTGCGGTGGGAGCCTTCCATTCGTGGTCTCCGTTGGACCCCTGAGTATGAGGATCGCGTATCTCTTTACGCAGATGATATCCTTTTATACCTTGCTTCCCCGTGTAAATTGCTGATTGTATTAGTGGATGTTTTGCATTCCTTTGGCCGTAATTCTGGCCTAGTCATCAACTGGTCTAAATCCTGTGTGTATGTCCTCTCCGGGGAGACTCCTATCCTACCGCGGGGCTGCCCTATCCAGGTCGCCTCGCAGGGATTTAAGTACCTGGGTATCTTTATTACCCTGGATGCTGAGGCCCGATATAAACAAAATTTGCTCCCCCCCCTCCAGCGCCTGAAGGAGGACGTGGCGCATTGGAGGCGCTTGCCGCTCTCGTCGCTTGGCCGTGCGGCATTGTTTAAGATGATGTCGCTGCCACGTTTCCTATATGCTTTACAGAACACGATGGATGTTGTCCCGGCGCGCTATTTTCGCGAGGTAGAGAGTTTACAGCGCAAACTATTCTGGGATGGGAGGCCGCGTATCGCCCTTGCGAAGCTGACACTCCCGTGGTATGACGGGGGGGTCGCCTCCCAGCTGGCCGCGCTAAACCACGGCCTTTACGGGCCCGCTCTAAACCCGGCCTTTGAGATGGATAAACTATTACTGCCGGGTGGTGACTACAATCGGGCGCTTTATTCTCGATCGCTCGGCGCGCGTCTGACGGGCCCTACGCGGGTCATGGTACGGGTGTGGCACGCGGCAAACTTGGCGATGGGGTGGAAGGATCGAATGACCCGTGCGACGCCACTGTATGCCTCTGAGCGGCTGGGCTCCCTGTGGACCTCGAAGGGCTTTGAGAAGTGGGACATGATAGGCATCAGCAGGGTGGGCGATCTCTGGACGAGGGGGGGATTCAAAACTTTCGATGTGCTGCAGACGGAATTCCAGTTGCAGGACAGGGAGTACTTTCGATATCTACAGGTCCGTCACGCGCTGGTCTCCGTATTCCCGGATGTTGCCTCCATCCCGGAGTACTCCCCTCTGGAAGATAGAGTGCTAGATGGGCATGTGCCGGATGGCACGATTTCCTTGATTTACAAAAAGCTCATCAACGATCGCTCGGGACTGTTGACTAGGCTTTGTGAGGCGTGGGTCGCCGATGGATTGGAGCTGGACGACGAGGACTGGGTGTCTGCGGTGGCCTCCCCGAAAGAGGTGGCCATACCGACCCGCCTTCGCTTCGTCCAGCTCAAAATACTCCATAGGGTCTATGTTACGGGGCCGGGTCTGATGCGTATGGGATATTCCGTGGATGGGTTGTGTAAGCGTGGGTGTGGTTCATTAGGGACCTTCGTCCATATTTTGTGGGAATGTCCGGAGGTGGCGCGATTCTGGCGTGGTGTGCATGCGGTGTTGCGGGCGGTCACACATGTGCCGCTGCTTCCTGAGGCGAGGAGGTGTCTGCTAAATGTGTGGGAGCCGACTGATTACTCAGTGCCGCAGACGTGGTGGGTGACTCTGGGCTATATGGTGGCAAAGCGTGACATAGCGCAACTGTGGGGCTCCCAGAGGTCGCCAACGATCTCGGCATGGAAGGACAACATGGATTGGTGTATGTTTCGGGAAAAAGTGGTGTATGTCGCGAGAGGTAAGCCTGGGAAATGGGTGAAAGTGTGGGGCCCCTGGAACTCCTACCGTGGCGGAATTTGTACCCCGCCGCTGACGCCTGAACTGGCACTGGCCCCGTCTCCCTAGTCTCCTTGTCTCCTTGGTTCTGGGTACGGAGTCCACTTTGTCTCCGCTCTGGCCTGCCCCCCCCCGCTTTTCCTGTGTATTGGTAGGGTGCTCCCCGGGGGAGCGCATACTGCTGCTTCGATTTCCTGCTGCCTTGTGGATTTGTTTGTTATTTCTCACATAAAAATGGAACCGCCATCTGGGGGGTCCGGACGGTGTGGCCGCCAATGTTTTTTCTTTCCAACTCCTGTGATCTCTCTCACGCTGCAGCGTGTGTTTCCCACTTGTATTCTATGCTTTATTGTTTGCTAGTGGCCGGCCCGAAGGTTGTAGGCCCATTTTTGTAACTCTTTTGACTTCTGTAATAAAGGTTTCAAAAAAAAAAAAAAAAAAAAGGATGAAAAATCCACCTTCTTCCGTAGTGCACTAGACAACGCTAAAAATCGTCCAAAAGAACTATTCAATCTCATGAAACAACAAACAACCAAACCTCCCACATCAACCATACAGGCTTACAAAGAACTCTGTGACTCCTTTGCTAATTTCTTTCACGATAAAATTACCAAGATCGAACGCTCCCTTGATAAACACCTCCTGGCAACTAATGACAACCAGCCTCCCAGCATTGAAGGAAATAACCCCCCTCAGCATCTTCCATGCAGCTTGAGGACATTCAACCACATCTTCAAAGCAGACATCACGGAAATGATTATCAGGTCCAAACCCTCCTCACACACAGCGAATCTGATTCCCGTCCAACTGGCAAAAAGCTCAACCTCACCCTAGCCCCCCTCTGGACCCAGATCATAAATAGCTCCCTGAGTACTGGAATCATTCCAGACTGTCTAAAGATAGGCCAAGTCACACCATTATTAAACAAAATGGTCTCGGACCCAGGCAACCCCAACTAATTCCAGCCAGTCTCCAATCTCCCTCTCCTATCAAAAATCCTGGAAAGGTGTGTTCCCCTTCAACTCAACCAACACATTGACAGCAACAATCTTCTGGATACTCACCAATCAGGCTTCAGAAAAGGCTGCAGCACAGAGACAGTGATCCTGAACATCTTAGATTATGTCTACAAATCACTCGATGCAGACCATGGCTGCCTACTCATACTCCTCGACCTTTCGGCAACCTTTGACACGGTTGAACACAATCTGCTCATAAATGCACTCCGAGAAAGAATTGGTGCAGATGAGGTGGTCCTACAATGATTTACCTCCTTCCTTCAGATCCCCTCACAAAGAATAAAAATTAACAACTTCACGTCTGACCTTCTCCCCATAACCAGGAGAGTTCCACAAGGATCGGTTCTCTCCCCATCACTGTTTAACACCAACATGGAACCCCTCACCTCCATACTCAAAAAAGCCAACATCCCCTGCCACCTCTATGCAGATGATACCCAGATCTACCTAGACACAGCTCACTAGGAGACATACAGAAACTAAACAACACCCTACGAGAAGTCCATCACTGGTTATCCCACAACCACCTTAAACTCAACCAAGACAAAATGGAAATCCTTCTCATTTACAACAAGGAGCAGACCCCCCTAGACACAGAATGGCTAAAATCCATTGACGCTCTTAAATTCAAATTTACCCCGGCAGACTCTGTAACATCCCTGGGTATCACCCTGAAAGCAGGCGCAAACATGAACAAACATATCAAGAACTCAGCAAAGAGCGCATTCTTGAACCTCAAATTACTCAACAAAATAAAATCCTTCATCCCCCAAACGACCTTCAACTGGCCACTCAATCCCTGATGCTGTATAGATTGGACTGCGAGAACGCAACTCTCACGGGCACGCCAAATTCTCACTTAGCTCCCCTCCGAGTAACCCTAAAGGCAGTGGCCATGATGATCACAGGAGCAAAGAAATACGACCACATCTCGCCCTCCCTAAGAGAACTAAAATGGCTACCAATCAAAATGCGTGCCATCTTCAGAACTGCCTGTCTCACACACAAAGCTCTTCACACCGGAAAACTAGCCTACCTGGCTTCCAAACTCAAAAAGGCAGGACAAACGAGGAACCTCAGAAGCACCAATACCCTTCTTCTCATTCCACCGAAAGCCCGCAAACAAAAAACCCTATGTCCCTCCTTCTCGGGAAATGCACCCAAAATCTGGAACTCCATACCAGTTCACATTAGGACCAACTCCTTCTTCATAAACTTCAAAACCCAGCTCAAAGACCTCTTCCTCAACAGATCACACCCAAAGTGAGAGATGCCACACAATGTGACAGAGCCCCTTCACCAAAGGAATCCTGCTAAGCGCACAACCTAGACTCCTCAACAAGAAGACTTTCCATCACCTGTTGCCCTTCCCTTTTAGCCTCATTCCCAAGACCGCTGGAACAAGATTTGACACAAGACAATGCTGTCTATCGTAACACTGTATAACTATTTGTTTCACGATATATGTTATAAAGCTCTCTGATACCTCCGGGTCTAGCTAGCGCTATATAAAACTCTTAAATAAATAAATAAATACTTCTAGTGCATGTTCTTTACTTCTATACTTCCTATGTGTGAAGAATTAGTGTTGTGTTGTACCTGTCTATTAACACTGCACAGCTTTCCTTTGTCCCTGTATCTTTATCATGTGTATTTTCGATCTTTCTCCTCTTGTTAAACTAGCACCTTGATGGGAGTGTAATTAACCGTTTAAGCTGCAGGGTGAGTTAGCTGGTAATCAATTAATATTGGCTCATTTTGTTAAAACATTTCAGACAGTTCATATTAACAATCGAGAATTTCAAAACTGTAACGAAATGTGGCAAAAATAGGAAATTGCTATACAGATCTGTTCTCTCACAATTTAACATGCACAGGCTTTGCAAGACAAGAATAGAGGTGATTTGGTGGTACCAAAAAGACCATCACCCTATGCTAGGGAGCAGAATAAAATCCAGCAAATGTGTTTTCTCAATTAGCACATAAAGAGCTTGTAAACTGCGAATTCCAGCTTGTAATGCTTAAGGACGCATTATACAACATATTTAAACCTGCTCATCATGATTTAATAAATGCTTATCAAACTCTCTACAATGTTACATCAGTGTACCCAAGAAAGGGTAGAAGTTCCCTCCTATGTGAAACATAGGCTTGTCTGGTCTCAGAAATAAGATAATCCTTATCTTCTATCCCACATGAAGGTCTCTGCACTTAATTTTCTTATTTGTGATATGGCTACTAACGTGCGAGAGTGGCATATGCATCACTATAACTTATTTCAGGAGTTGGAAAAGGCTCAACACAATAAAAGGGACCACAATGAGATTGAAAAACCTCTTTCCATACAGATATTTACCGGTAAAGTCACAAATGAATGTAGCCAAGTGTGAATTCCCCCTAGCCCTTCCTGTTTTATTTTCTTACAGTAGGCAAGAGTCTACCCGCAGGACAACTCAAGACTCTTGGGTTAGAGCCAAGACTGGTGCCCAGCCCTGCCTAAAGCTTTCTTAATAGAACATCTGAGTTTCACAATATCATACGTGCGGAAAAGGGGAGGTGGCATCCGATTCTAGTGATGCCTGCCTTGCCCCTGCGATTCCGGTCTTGTTCCCACTATTTAATCTATGGTACAGTCAGCAGTAGAGCTAAGGAAGTACATGAGAAGGAACAAGCTCATTAAAAAGGAGGGTGATAGGATGGCAAGATAATCTCATTAAGTAAGTACACATTATAAATTACACCTATATGCACCTATTGTAAATCTACCCATATGTAAAACTCTTAATCCTACCACACTGCTACTGTTGCCAACATCTGACTGGGAAATACCTCACAATTGTGTATTGAAATCAGGAAAAAACCAGAGGAAGTGTAGATCTTACAATACCCTGTTACAACAAATAGACAGAGACCTGTGGGTAGATGGCGTCAAACTACGAGATGGTAGAGCAACAGCAGCATATGCCATTACTACCCTTGATACTGTGGTAGAGACTTAAAATATCACAATGTTCTGCACCACTTGTCGGGAGTATTGCATTGACTAGAGCATGTGAATTAAGTAAGATTATAATGGTGAAGTGTTATACTGATAGCCAAAATGCCTTTGGCATGGCTCTCAATTTCAGAAAACTCTAAAGGAAATAACATAAAACATTGTACCTTCATTTTAAAATTGCTCAATGTTTTAGCCTTACCCAAGCAAGTGATATTATAAGTGTTTTATTTTCAATATTATTTGGAGGAAACGATTTTTCTATTTTCATTCACAATTATATTTGTAATTTTTTGTTTGGTTACAATATTTATTATAACATTTAAAAAAATAAACTATACATTTTGCTATTATTCACATTTCATTAAAGAGTATAACATATTTGTAACATTTATTTATTATTTATGAATGTCAAACAAATCATATTTTATTACATATATATTTTGGGGGTACAGTGTTTAACAATTGTGTGTATGTATTCATTTATTTGGGTTAGTAGAATTATATCATAATTGGTTAAATATTTATATATATGTTGTTATAATTTATTATAATTATTTGTGATATGTTAAATAATTAAATACTTGTAAATAGTGTTTATTCAATGTTAAATGGCATTTTCGCTATTTTTTTTATGTATTTTACTGATATTTGTGAGTCGACATTAGAATATTTTGAATGAAATGGGGAAGGAGAATACTTTTGCTGGTGCAGTAGTAAAGGAAACTGCCCAGAGGGACTCTCCCCTTGCGTATTTTTTAAATGTATTACTGCTAGCTGGAAAAGATGAATTGACTTTAAACAGGCACAGCGTTGGGGACCAGCAGACACTGGCCACTCTTGAGGAATTGACTACATGGGCAAAAACAGGGAACCAGATACAACGTGGAAGGGCAAGGATGGTCGCATAATATTGCCAAACTCTATGGTCCATCAAATAGCCCTATCCATACACGGACCAGTGCACTTAGGGAGAGATGCAATGCGTGCATATTTCTGTAAATTGTGGAGTAAAACCAAGTTTAGAAAGACTGCAGAAAGTAAGATGTTGAAAAAGATTCATAAGCTGAAATTATGTGTTCCAACAATACTTTTGTGTTCCTCTAACCTCCGGAGTTACCATTTGTTTAATGACAGTTTTTTTCAGTAATGAAGGCTCACTAATGATAAATGTAGCAGAATAGCTCTATAATTTTGGTAGGGAAAAAAATGTTCCTTTGATTATGTTGTATTTGGTTAAGTTACTATTGCATACACGCAAACATTTCAAAAATAATTTCCCTTTACTTCTTACTCATCAAAGACATGAAAACACATTAAGGGCTTTCTTAAGGAAAGGCACACAGGGTAGACTTGAGCATGATATGTTTCACAGCTTTGTCACATGAGACCTACAGACATTCACTTATTTCTCCAATATCTTCTCAATTTAAGAGTTTGAAATAATTATGCTCAATGGCAGAGGACATTTCAATACATTCATGATGCTTACTCCCTTTTAAAATGGATTACGTCTACATGATAACCATGGCTATCTAATTGCACTTTAGTTATGTACTTGTTCCAGGCAATTAAGCAACTGTTTTATGGTAAAGCATCTGTTTTTTTACTTTTTACCCCATAAATACCTTTTGTGGCTTATGTTTTCAACACCACCTAAACATTATTTAGCTTTACTGATTTTTGATGTACTGCAAATGTGGTTCAAAGTCAAGAACATGGCACATTTGATCAGTACTCAAACTCTTGTTTTTGCTTTGCCTTGGTGTTTAAAAAATAAAACAGGACATACCACATTGAATGATATTACATTGTTACCCATTCTTAAAATAATTCATTGCACTGCAGTGTTTTTCATTGTGCTTAAACATTACCTAATGTGCACGGAAGTCAGCAAATATAGCTAGCATGTGTCCTCCTTTGCGGCTGTTATTACCATTCAGAATGGTCCCAATATATGCACAACTGACAAATATTCTACACATGCGTAATGCATTTATATATTAAGCACTTGCTCTATAGTTAGGGAATTACATTTCGACATTGTAAGTTTCAGCATATTAGTGTCCCACAGTCTCAATTTGAATGATATGGGGAGGAACTACCTTCATGCTGAAAAAAGATTTAGATAGGTTGCATCATTTAAGGTACACTGTAGATTCCAAGTTGGATGTATGCAAGCAGGGGAGTGGTATGAGCATAGTTGGTGCCGTTAAAAAGATCTGTGAGCTGTATTTTATATAGAAAATGCTTTCTGGTCCAGGACAGTATAACATATGAGTGAAAACATACCAGGGAGATGCTAGATGGGGACCATGTAAGTAAATAAATATCACCTCTTGCATAACAAAGGATCCCAAACTAGAAGAAGTACCCCTAATAAAACAATAAGACATAATTCCCAGGACAGGATTGAGGAACAATAGCCTGGGGGGGTTAGAGGAACCAGAGAACAAACATGAGAGTCACAAATTGGGAATAAAACAGGAAGAAGTAATGCCTCTGCTAATCTGAGCCATCCGATTTGTCACCTATCTCCCTTGAAATTCTTCCAAAAATTGTCCGAGGAAGAAGAGGATAAATGCAATTGTATTAACTACTTGATGCATCTAAGCCCAAAGATACCTCCAGATAGAAATGTATACTTGGGACATAGTACCTGCCAACATTACATACATTTACACACCTGCAGTGGGTAGGAAAGAAAGATCAAGGGATTGTCTCCAGAGGATATTCCATGTTCGGCATTTGCCTGAAGTAAGGAATGGAGCAAGAAAGCGAATGGCCAATTGGGTTAGAACCATGCTCACAATCTGAGGAATACTAATATCACACATGGTCCATCAATATCCCAAACACAGCTTGCAAACCCAAATGAAGGGCATTGATGATGTCACAGAGCAAACAAAAAAATGGAAGTAAAGAAGCTAATGACCATAAAAAATGACTAAAGTTTGAACAAATCATTGAACATTAGTTCAAAAGGAGAAATTGAGAAGGCGTACTGCATTCGCAAATACATATATTGGAATGTACATGAATTGGAATTAATTTTGTATAAAGATCGCCATCTAATGAGCTGTCAAATAGTGGCTTTCTAAATTACACCCTTGCTTGTCCTTGAGCTTCTCTGAAACCGTTTTCTCTTGTTCTTCTGTTATCAATGTGTAACTTGTGCACATTTTAACTAACATCGCAGGCTGAGCATGTTTGTGCATGTTTGTGCCGATAAGACTGAAACTTGCACGCACTGTCTTTTACAGGGATTGTTCTCAGGATCATAGAATGAAAATAGTGACAAC
The DNA here is from genome assembly GCF_964204655.1 of Triturus cristatus. NCBI lineage: Eukaryota > Metazoa > Chordata > Amphibia > Caudata > Salamandridae > Triturus > Triturus cristatus. The sequence goes on from NC_140584.1 coordinate 226,753,263, forward strand.
TGATAGTGACTGTCAGAAATAACAATACGCCTTGGTCGCTGAATGATGTGAGCAGAAAACTGAACTAACACATCCATCTCATATTTTTAAATTAAAATCACTTTACTGAAGCATTAATTCTTGTTCTGTTGTGTCTAACTTTTATTTTACTTTTTATAAACACATCAAGGAAGACCCTTCAGTTTCTCTGACATATTTTCGATTGTGTGAGATGAACTTGTTGGCAAATGTGCATTTTGTAACTTCATTCACATGCTATAAAATAAGGTCATTTGTTTAAGCAGATTAATGCTTAAATCTTAGATTTTGAAGTGGAGATTGCTGGTTTCTGATCACCAATGGTCAAGCAGTGAACAGTGTACCTCTTATCTGGCCATTTTCTGAGGGATATCTGCGTTTTAATACTCTAGATTGATTCAAATTCCCAACAGGGTGAGGACGAATAGGTATTGAGCAGAAAGAATTATTGGTGAACTTTGTTTTTTGGACAAGTAAACATGATGCCACCCTTTTTCATGCAGCTACATAAGCTACTTCTATAAACTCATGTAAACTGCAAAGAATGAGAATAACAGAGCTGTTTAAACAAGTGACATCTATCAAAGCAATACTTCCTACATTTTATTTATACCTACATCTATATTCACACTTTACTGTAAGCAATCACAGTACTAAACCTGAAAGCCTTTTAGAATACTATAGAGGATCACGCATTAGCAGAGTGAAAATGTTTTACAATAAATATGTTTTCACAGCCATACTGAAGCTAGAGGCATCAAAACAGAACTCTCTGAAAGTAAATTTCACATGTTGATTCAGGCAATCATGGATTGTGGGGTTTTACATTTGGAAAATGTGCTTACAAGTCTGTCAATTACACAGGTACCAACTGGCTGCATTTGAATAAGGGGGGATTTGAAGATATTTCAGATTGGGGCAAATGGAAATTGGAGGTGTGGAAATGCAATAATGTATATCGGTGGGTATTAAAGAACAAATTACATGTAGTGTCTCACCCTGGCAATGTGAACATTTGTACTTCTCAAAGGCAGACGCAGGACTGGTTTGGGAGGGGCAGTGAGAGGACACAGACCCATATTTAATTATGATCTGGGAAAATTGTTACTCTGAGGCGAACATTTTTTTCCTGTAGAGAAATTCAATGTTCATGTTCTAAATCATTTTTTCTTACATATGTTTATGTGGAATTTTCCACATACAAAAAGAAATGCAGTTATAAATATTATGCTTTGGAACAATGCAGGAAACCTGTCTTAGATATCCTGCATGCAGCACTTCAGCCATTTTTTCTTACATGGACCACACCTCAGGAGAATCCCAGTGGTAGAAGATGAATCACATACCCCTTTAACCCCGGTGACATCACAGGATGTGACATCACACTTCCTTAAACCTTGATGACTTCAGGAAACAAGATATCACTTGAGCTTTGTCTCTGATAGCATTACTGGAAATTACACTGCAGATAAAAACCTTCAAACAATTGCACATCAATTAACTATTAATAAACAAAAAAAGACATTAAAACAGACATAAGAGTAATTTAGATGTCATCTGAATATATCCTAGGTACCTGCAAAGAAAGGATAGGGCAGGTCAATAACATAGCAAGGGGAAATACAAACTAATAGACAGTGACCATGTGCCCACGGTGAACCTAAATACCCAATTAGAACCTCACATGCCCAAGACAAGTCCTAAATGCACCACATTAACCATCCTATGCCCAGTTGTAGCCTATTATATACGCCCATTTACAGTCTCCAAATGCTAGTGTCTGAAATGCCCAGAAAAACACAAATCCCCAGGCATAGTTGCCAACTGGAAAGGTGCAACCCTCACATTTTGGCTTGTATGGTGCATCAATTTCCCAGTAATGAAACATTCAAAGAGCTTTAATGATACACAGATACTTTAAACTATCCTACCACTGAGACTTCTAGGTATTTGTTACTATTCGCCTCTGTCCTGCCGTACATGATGCATTAGTTTTTGATTAGTTTACCAGTTGTACGACAGCTACAGAACTCTCGCATTGCCCCCATCTGGAAATTCATTGGGCTTTTGTCTCCTACTGCTGACACAGGATAAGATGTAACACCATTACTGAGGCCCACTGTCTGCTTTTGTAGCAAAGTAATTAAACCTCATTAGAATGCTCCAAGTGCACCTTAAATTTGATTTGCACTTCACCCTGCCAAAACACTAGAGAGCTCTTAGACAGCACCTAATTCCTGATGTGCATCATGGACGAATGCATGGAAAGATTTAAAGGTTTTGTGCAGCACATATGAGTACACCATAGTATGGCCATACTGAAGTATCTAGTTTTTTACAGCATTTCTAACCCAAATTGTAGGTTTTTCAGCGTGCACATACTGACAGACTAATAAGATATTCCCAAAGCACATAGGGGGTTATTAACAAAGGTAAACTTGCAAATGAATACATTTACATGTGAACGTTTAGTCTTGTAATTGTGAGTAACTTTACTACTTTTGGCTACTCACCATTTACGGGCTTAAAGTTACATGTACCCATCCAGCAAAAAAGGGGGTGGAGTCCTTAGAAATCATCATATACAACCATAACATTTCTATTAGCAATGACTTTATGACTGTATGTGATGTTCCTCGCTCTTGGTGAAAACCTTCACAAGTAAGTATGTGAACAGCATTTTGTAAGATGTTAGTAGTGATACTGCAGTACTACTAAACATACTATAAAATGTGGTTTGTGATCGTTCCCATAGTTTCTTAGTGTAACCAGCAGGTCAGGGGCTACAACATCAGGAAAACTGCTTTGTGTATTCATGAATTTGCTGCATAAAAGTCTTAGGTATGTGCGTTTGTATGTTGTTTACACACATCTCTGGAACAGTTACATTAACCATAGGAGTTTCGGAATGTAGCTTTCACATAGATCCCTTTGGTCAAATGCTCAACCTCTGAACTACCCAACAATGGGCAGAGCCTGGTCAGTAAAACTGGATGCTGCTAGCCTGAGACTTCCTACACTCACCATGGCATACCCAACTAAATTCCTGATTTACTATATTTAGCATGGGAGCTCGACTGACAGCAGGGCTTCTGAAAATATATGTTTTGCCAGAAACGTGACGCAAGCACAGCTCAAAATGTCTCTTTGGAATGGAGCATTATCGCCCTGATTTTCTATGCCAGGGATGTATAAGCAAGTAGGAATAGCACAAACACCGACAGAATTTTATCGAAAAGAAGAAGTATTAAAACAGCATGACTTGCCTCTCTGTGAAATCATAGCTCTAATTGAAACCGTCTGCAAAAATTACGAAGGAAGCAAAATATGGCATGATATACCCGGTTAATAACGTGTTTTTCCCCAATGTTACAAATGTTATGCAACATACACAGAAAAGTGCTCATTGCATAGAACTCTGGACCGGAGCTTAGCATAATACAATATTTCGAATTTATTAATTTTGTACTGCGCTCTTTCTCTCCATTTGCACAATGTAGCACTACAGAATCTACCCCAGTGTGTTTGCTTTAAGTTTAGTAAATCTGGTTGCCAAGAGATGATGCAAGGAGCAGGAGACCAGAGGCATTAGGAGTTGAGAAGGTAGACGTGTGTATAGTGCTCGTGCAAGTGATATCATGAAAGTATAACCACACTGTTGATGAATTTCAATTCTGTCTAAGCACTGGTGTATCTATATGTTCCATAACAAATAGTAGATTCACCACCAGCTGCAACACAGAGACACCTATAGCAGCAATAAAACAGCAGCATTCTTGCCTCCACCACTGCTCCATCACTTCTACTGACATACACCCACAAAACACCCTTTGCATGACATTGTTTCTTGGCCTGCTGGAAATACGGGGTTGAGGCTGCCACCTCAAGCACAATATTGTTTCTGCACATACATCAGACTTGAGCAATATTTTCTCAGTGTCAATGAACCTTTTAAAATCAGAGCAGTTATATTTGAACACATACGTTTTTCCTCACACAAATATTTCAGTGCTAGTAAATCTATGACCAGGGATTTTGAGAGGGTGGAAAGTGTGTTTTACAGGGCCCTGCAAGAGTGGGACCACTCACAAACTTACATCTGTGGCAGTGTTTAACAATCTCCTATCTGCCTGCCTTCCCACCGTGAAACACTTTGCCTATTTACTCCTATCAGTGGCTTGAGTAAATTCCCCTCAGGGTGAGATTGGCAAGGGCATACCCACAAATCTCATGGAAATTCATGAAAAGGAGTTCTTCACAGAAGAAAATATTGTCATCCATGGAGAAAAAAAAGTTTTGAACTTGCATTTCCTTCTGAAAGTTGCTTTCAAAGATATATGAGTGTACATCTGTGCGTGGGAAAAGTAGACTGAACAGAAGTTTTCCAGGAGTGCCCCCTGAAACCTGTAAGTGGGGCAGATTTCCAGGCATAGGCTTGAAACTTTTGGGGAATTCCGAAAACTAATACATCTTTATCCATGAAAGTTGTAAATCCCAGGCAGCAGATTTATTTATCTTCTGAGGAATGGGGCCTCTATCTAAGGAGCATGTGTGAATAATTTCATATGTGGAACATTAGGCATATCAGATATTAATGTGCTTTGTTTCCTTTGTGTCCTCCTGCTATGTGTGTGTGGGTGTGAGAGGTGGATGGGAGTTTTAATCAGACACTTCAAGGCAGCTAATGACAAGTGAAATCCAACACTGCTTTTTCGCCTGATAGTCCTTTTACCCAACTGCCAAGTAGTTAATGCAGTTATTAGGTGGGTGAAAAATCCAAGTCATCACTATAAGCTACACCCTTGTACCTAACGGGGTTTTAAACTTCAGGTCACTTGGCTATTTCCAACTTATTTTATACTCTCAGTACTGGGATATCATTGCTTGCTGACGATCACTATAGAATTGAACCACAACTCTGCATGCTGAGATATTAGTGCATGGATCAAGTAACCCTTGCCACATCATCCCTATTGAAAGTTTAGGTCAGGTCCACCTTCCAGCTTTTCTCTCCTTCTCTTAGGTTGCCACATCATTTTTACCACCTTGTTTAAACAAACCTACATCTTTTTTAGTTTAATAGTCAACTTTCTTTAGTTTCTGTTTCTTCTATTACTTTTCTTCCTTTTTATTTACATGCTCATCTGTATCTCACTCTGTCACTTCCTTTCCCATCCTACATCTCTCTCCATCCTGGTAAGCATCAGTCAATCAAAAATCACTTACTTCTACACCTTACCCTTGATAGTAGCACATCTCTCCCCCTTTCTCCATGTACTCACCGTTGTACTTAACCCTCCTGCTTTTTCCCTCAGTCTTCTTTTTCTTCCGTATTCTATCATCATTGCTCTTTTCTTTCAATGTTATTTGTACTGTATCTTATTTCAATTCTATTAATGAATTTCGCTTACTTAATATTTTTTCCTTTTCTCGATTTTTTATTTCTTCACTCTTTCTTTCCACAATATCATTCTTTCTTTCTCTTTCACCTTTTTCTTTCTCAATTATTACTTTCTTTCACCCTTGTCTTGTATTTGCTTTTCCCTCATGTTCTTGCCAATGTAGTATTCTATACACTTTTGTTCCATCTCCTGCTTTATCTGCTGATTTCTTCTACCAGTTCCTCTCCTTTCTTTCATTACATCACCCTTAGATTTCTACTCTTTTTTTCCTACAAACTCTTACTTTTTCTTTTTGTGTAATAATTTCCTCTCCATTTAATCCTTTCACTTTCTTGAATTATTCCCTAGTCTCTCCCTCACTGGCTTCTTTTGCTTCATCGCCACCCTTTCTGAATCTAATTACCATCGTGTGTCATTCACAAAAATATTGGTGACCTTCAGACCATGGTGCCTCAGCCCTGTCAGTTCAGCCCCTTTCTCAGGTTGTTTATGACCATCTAACCTTAGCAAACAGATTACTGTTGCCGGGAGATGGCTTGCAACAGAAAGCCAAAGCAGATGCAACAGCACACCAGCACCAGGTTTTCCTCTTAGAGAACGAGTATGGTACAGACATAAGAAGCACAAACTTCACTCTAGCACGCAACTGATAAGGCACAATATTTATATATGTACACAAAACATCAACAGCAATGGATAGTGTCCAAGACTGCTTCAGACAAACAACAGGTCACCCGCATGAAATTGCAGTGCACCCTTCTCTCATATCTTCAGAGCATGTCTATGTTGTAAAGCTAATCCCTTTTTGGCAATGCGTCTCTGTCTTCTAAAGGAATCCCTTCTGCTGCAAATTTGTAGTCCTACATCTATCTTTGTCAAATGTCCTGGTTTTCACTGTTCAAATTCTACCCACCCTATTGAAAGCACGTCTGCCCAGTAAAGCACATTTCCTGCAATACACTTCACGTCTGAGAAATATCTGTGACTGCACCCGTCTCTTTTAAAGCACTTATCCTATACTGTAACTCTGTTCTGTAATGCATGATCCTCCTGAAAACACCTCTCCTATTGCACTTATTTTGTTCCAATGAGTATCACACCGGTATTTCGAATGGTTTGGTAGGATGAAATTTAATTACATTAAGACCAATCGTGGTCCCTGCTGCAGGAAAATGTATTTGCAGAATTTGGAAGTTCAAAAAAGAAATGAGGACAGGCACTCTCTATCACTCGTGCCAGTCAGCTGGCCATAATTAAGACCAAGGGCCCGATTCACAGAACTAACTTAAGAAAAAATCCTAAACTTACTACCATTTTGGTATTCACAGAAGGCACCTACTCATTTTGGAATTCACAGAAGGCACTTACTCATTTCGGTATTCACAGAAGTTAGTAGTCCTAACTTTAGGACCCCTAAATGCCTTCTGTAAATACCGAAAGTCTTAAAGGTAGGATTTTTCTCAGTTTAGGAGTAGTAAAGTTAGGAGTCCTAACTTTACTACTCCTAAACTGAGAAAAATCCTAACTTTAAGACTTTCGGTATTCACTGAAGGCATTTAGGAGTCCTAAAGTTAGGAGTCCTAACTTTACTACTCCTAAACTGAGAAAAATCCTAACTTTAAGACTTTTGGTATTCACAGAAGGCATTTAGGAGTCCTAAAGTTAGGAGTCCTAACTTTACTACTCCTAAACTGAGAAAAATCCTAACTTTAAGACTTTCGGTATTCACAGAAGGCATTTAGGAGTCCTAAAGTTAGAACTACTAACTTCTGTGAATACTGAAATAAGTAAGTGCCTTCTGTGAATACCAAAATGAGTAAGTGCATTCTGTGAATACCAAATGGTAGTAAGTTTAGGATTTTGTCTTAAGTTAGTTCTGTGAATCGGGCACTCATTCACTAAGGATCCAACCACTCATGAGTAACAACTCCGGGGTATCATAGACCCAAGACTGTCCCAATCTAGCATGGACCCTTTAGTTCCCTTGGGCCAAATCAAATAGAGTGGACACTCTCTCACTGAGCAGCAGCTGTGGGTTGGGACGGCTGGGGGACAACAGCTTTCACACTGTCAGAGACCCATTTGTGAGAGTTTTTGAATGGGCTGTACAGAGACACACTTGTCTTGTACGTGGATGACTCTACCATTTTCAGGCTGGGGTACCTGACCCCTCACAGGCAGCATGATAGCCCAATTGCCAGCACCATATTATGATGTTATAATGTTGCAACAAGTTCACCTCCACCACAGAGGAAACTGAATGAGCAGCTCAGTTGGAAAGGGACCTGGTTGCAATGTGCCCATGCTTTCTGTGTGCATAGTTTAGTAGGTTATTATATAGCAGGGTGAGTATTTTCTACTGTCTTATTTTATTTCAGCTGTGACCTTGAATACATACAAAAATATAAAGGGTGTTTGCTGCATATATGCGCATGTCTTGGTCACTGGCCGTGCTCCTGTTGCGGGTTTCTAATGCACTGGAATAGAGAACCTCTGAGTCCTGTAACATGACTGAATACGAGCAGCTAGCAGTGTATATTTACATAAATCACACTTGAGAACAGACGCCCACACGCCCTTTCAAGTGGATCTCTCCCACCCTGTTAGAGCAGAAGACAGATTTGACAGTTTTGTGGCAGCAAAGATGGGATGAATATATTTACTCTAAGCACAAAAGATAAACAGGGCTTCAAGCTCCGTTTTCCTCTTGTGTGTGACACACATTCTGCTGTTTCCTCTGAAGCTAGGGGTCTCAGTGAAAGTGCAGGGGTTGCACAGCCAGAGATAGCAGAGCAGATGCTACCCCTTTGACCCCTAAATGACATTCATGACGCATGCTTGGTGAAGAGTAAGGGGCATATTTATAAAATTATCACGCAGCAAGTCACCTTGTTGTGCGGCACCGTACTTAAAAATATACAGTACATTCCTGTCATTTCCTTTCGCAGGCGCACAATGTGCCACCTAGCGCCAATGCAGGCACCCTTGCACCAGGTGAAAGGTTGCTTTTGTTGTAGGCAGGATTGTTTTGGGGCAAGAAGGGGCACCTTTCTGCACTAAAACAATCCTCGGAGGCATTGTCCTCATTCTAAGTGTGAGCAGAATGCAACACACTTAGAAAGAGGAAACAACAAGGAGAAATAAAGATATTTCTCCTTGTTTTGCCTCTGGTAGGGAGGCGTACAATTCTGATGCATTCCTAAGTATACCACTCTTGTTAAATCCAGGAATTTTCGGAATACATGGGTGGATGCATGGGAACTCCCACACTCCACCCATATAAGCCCTCACAATGCAATGTAAACAAGGCAGCGCAAATGCCTTGCATTATACTAAATTTACCAAGCCGGCAGGGCCACCTATAATAAATATTCCCCTCAGTAATCTTTTTCTAGCTTAGAAGAAATGCAATGGGAGCAGGATTCTGGCGTTGCAGACCAGGGGGCATATTTTCAAGAAAGTGTCCGAACGCGGGTCAGCTCCATAACTGCTAACGCTGCACTCCGTCACTTTAAAAACACAGGTATGTACCATATCTACAAAAAAATGGCACACCCCTGCATTTCTACCTGCGCTGGTGCTAAATTCAGCTGCCTACAGCCAACAGAGGCACCCTGGCTTCATAGTAAAAGCAAGTGATTGATTGTTCATGTGCAGGAAGGTGTCCCTTCCTGCACAGAAACAATCCAGAATGGTGTTTTGCAACTCCTATGTGTGCTGCATTGTGCAGTACACATAGAAGTTGTAAATTAAAATGTTTTAAATGATTGTTTACGTTCAGGAAGGGACACCTTCCTGCACATAAACAACCATTCATGCCAATTTGCTGTTTCTATGTGTGCGCACAATGCAGCACACATGGAAACAGCAAAAACGAGGAAAAATAAAGCATTTCTCCTCGTCTTGCCATGCTATGACCAGGTTTTCCCTGGTCTTATTTTGGAGCTGTGTCCTATTCAAGTCACCCTTGTAAATAGGGGGCAGTGTCAAAATCAATGGTAGTTGCATGGAAACGCCCACTGCAAAATCCATTGCCCTCCCCTTTCACGCTAAGTCTAGCATGAAAGGGGGCCTTATATACAAGGTGGCGTTAAGCCACATTTAGTGGCCTAACGCCGCTTGTAAATAAAGCGAAGTCCCTATTGCCACAGGAACATCGCAAAAAGTGACTTTCCTGTGGCGATAGGGGCTTATAAATATGCCCCTCGAGCTTTCTGAATCAGGCCCCAGTTCCCTGAAACCAGACTCTTGTCCTAAAGTTGCTCCACAAGGACAAGAGCATTCTTTAGAATACCCATGCTTCATTTTGGGGACACATATTAGGCCTGGCAAATAAATAAGTCTTTTTAATTCATGACATTACTTTGCTTATCTAGCTTGCTTCATCAACATCAGTTCATTGTTTCAGCTCAATTTCCTAGAACAATTCATCCCAGCAAACTTCAGGCATCCATTAACAGCAATGAAAAGAGCATAACTCCTTAGGAAAATACAAATATGTACAAAAGGCTGCACGGTGAATACAGTGAGGAATGGGCCCATTAATTGCATTTTTCTGTCAACAAAGAACTATCATTGAACATAAGGCAGCAAGATAAACTGTCTAATTTGCTTTTGAACATGTATTTTTTAGTTCAGTCAATCTATTCAAATAATTATATTCCGCTGCCTCAAAAGTATTCATGCATTCATGGAAAAAAACATATTCACTGATGTTCCACTGGGATATAATGAAAAATCTGACTTAAGACCAGAGTGCCTGAATTACATTCCAGAACAGAAACACTTGGCACACCTCAATAGCCTTAATAAATCTACTAGTCTGATGAAGTCTGGTATAAATGTGATCGGTGGTAGGGAAGTGAGCAAATTGGTGCTAAGATAATCATGTGCTTGCAAAGATTGTTGCTGGTCTTATTACACTTTAAGTATGTAATGGAAGTTATCATTTAAGTTTTTCAATCAAAAGGCTTGTCTGGGAATAGTTTAAACTCCATGTGAGTCATATTGTATCTGGGATAAAGGGTTTTATTGATGCTGGTCAAGGTGAACGTCAGTACCATAAATTAAATGGAACTTAATGTTTTCCACCTGGAATGGAGGGTGTATGGAAATCAGACCGAGGACGTGCGGTGCTTTAAGCGAGATCATTCGAAAAAAGGCAGTTCTTTTGTACCGACACAAAGACGTTTTTAAAAGCACAATTGCCGAACTGAATTTTTCTTTTTTAATTCAGTCAAATATCGCGCACAAAAGACTCACATGAACTATGTTAATTGGACTGTACTTTATTTCACCTATCCCTTTTTTATTTTTTTGTGCTTTTGGATCTTTTTCAAAGACGCCATGTCATCATGCAACTAGCAATTTGCAATGGACAAAAAGGGAATAAAATATATATTTGACAGTCAGAGTTAAAAATCCTCTGGGCCCAATATGTTACAGTACTATTTGCAAACGCGCTTGCATCTTTGTTAGTCCTAAATTTCATTGCAATACTTCAATTGTTTCATGGTAAAAAAGACTCATTATGGGTCAGTGCTTACTTAATTAGTAGTAGAATGACCGCAGGTGCCCAAAGCTCGGATCAGAGGCTGCAGCTGGTGCTTTTAAATTCCTTGCGCCGAAAGTCAAGGCAGCATAATCTTTAATCCCCTGCCAGACACCCCATGTCCCTGTATCTCACTCTTGCAACCTAGGTTTCTGCTTTTTTTCTCCGTGAAAGTTCTTCCCTCTTATTGTTTCTCATTCATTCCTCTTTGTGTGTGTTTTTCCCTCTCTGCTCCCCGAAAATGATTAATGAGAAAAAATAAGTGCCGGTCCCCAAAAATGAGTGCTGGTGGCCCCACCGGTAACCACCAGCTCAAATTAAGCACTGTCCTTCTTGAACCCCTCTTTGTGCACAAGGGGATTTGTGTCTCAAATAGATATGTCGGAATTACTCTCAGAGTTTCTCCCCATAGGATTTTCAGTAGGTAAAAGCTGGCACAGCTCATGGTGACAAGTGCAACACCTCAAAATGCTCGCCATGTAATGTGGGAAACTCTCACTATTAGAGGATTTGGTCCCAATCTGAAGTGGTTTTTCCCACATCTTGATAATGAGTCCCCAACAGTGATTCATCTGTACTGCTCGTTACAGTTGGTGGGCACTGATAGCCCTTGTTTGCATCAGCACTTATTTTTATTATCAATTTGATCTAAAGCAAGAGGGAAAAAGCAGAAAGAAGGAGGAAGATAAAGCGAAGAAAGTAATAAAAGGATGAAAAATGCATTTCAAAGGTAACATGAAGGGGTAAAAAGTACTGGGTAGGGCAGGAAAGAGGCATGATGTGGAAACGATTATAGACACTCTGCCTGGCATTCAGCAACCGTTGTGCTCAACCGTTGTGCCCAATAGTGCCAGAGGTGGGTTCCAAAGGCAATCTTTGCACCTCTGCACCTATAAAAGTAGGCACGGGATCCGACAGCAAATAAAATGCTGCATATTTATTGCAATACATGTTTTAAGGATGAATCAAGTTTTGATTAATATATGTTGAGAAGTTTCATAGGTTTGAATACGTTCTTAGTTTACAATTATTTTCAATCTTGATATTTTCTGTCGAGTTAATAATGTTGTTTGTCACTTTGAAAGAAGGGAGAGTCAATGTGCTTTTCACGAACACATTTAACCAGATAAAAGTCAAATGAATGCATTACATATAAATGCAATATGTGCAATGATATTTACAGCAGACTATTGCTGGCCAGAGGCTTCAAAAGCATTTACTACTCACATAGTGGGGTCCACAGATGCAAACATTTGAAAACCATACGGGTGACTTTTAATAAGTGCAACAAGAAACTGACTGGGACCAGACAAGTTTTACTGATCTTGACAAAGAAAAGCAAATAATGGGAGGACTAGATTTGTCCACGCCCATATACAAACACCATAATTTCTTTTCAACAGTTAATTTACCTGCTTTCCCCTAAAACTGGCCAACACACACTCTCCATTAAAACTGTACATTACTTAAGAAAACTAATTTATACAAACACAAGATACATATACGCCCAAACACAAACAGTGTGAAGTCACATTTGAATAATGACTCAGAAATTCTGTGCCACTTGTGTCCACAATCATTTAGTTGAAGCTATCCAGTGAAAAAGAATGAGTCTAATTTACACCAGTTCTTCTATGAGCAGGTATAACGTACACTTGAAGTACATCTCGCTTACAGTAGTAATCCTGACTTATACTTACTTGACTCACACCTGAAATTTAGGAGTTTAATCAGGAATTCTTCAAGTGATTCAAGCTAACAACTGTTAATCTAAAAGGGGGAGAACTAAGCCCGATGTTCTTTTGTCGATCTATTTACTTCACTGTACTACTTAACAGCTGTCGAATATGGCATTTTGCACATTCTTTACTTACTGTTCTCTGTCTTGTGCGACCTTGGAACTTTTAAATTATTGCATGTAGGGGTTTTACTTTACAAATAGAATTGCACTATTAGCGGTTTAGCTATCAGCTTTTTAATAATGACTAATGTCTTGTCCCGTGGCCTTAGTTGATGCTAAATTAGAACGGACCACCACGGCGCTCAACTGTTTCTCAACTGTCTCTTAAAAGGCCCAATTGTCTAGATGAAGTTTACATTTTAACATCATGAATAAATAGATTGTTAGGTTTTTAAATAATTATTTATTGTTGGATTTCACATCCTTCTATTACTTACCATTTGGTGCGACGGTATTAATGCATTAAAGTGACGCATTTAGGCAGATTCTAAAAAAGCAAGAGGAAACAATGTAAGCAAAGACACAGGAGTTTAGTTAACGCTTGTTTACTACTTTATGTGTAAATATTTTAGCAATTGTTCGACATACGTCTTTTTTGATCATCGATGCACGCCCATTATTGTAATGATTTTTATTAATCAAACAATAAAGTATTCTAACTGTTATCTGCCAAGCAAACTGCCATTGCAGGCTGCTTGTTTTGGTGCAGAGAAAACTGAAGAGTCAACATGGCACACAGTCCTGTGGGCCATTCCCCCATACACTGCATGAGATATAGGTAAGTCACCCCTACTGCAGGACTTACAGCTCTAAGGCACGGTGCACTATATCCCTTGTGTGGACATATATGCATGAGCAGATATGACCCAACAATATCAAGTTGATTCTATATTGTATGTGCACAGGTAAGCCATAGAGAGTATATGGATTGAATACTAGTCAATACATGTTTCCTAGCTCCATGATGGCTTTACTCTACCCTAAGATGTTTGGTAGCAAACATATTGTCTTATTAAATCCTCACTGATGCCAGTGTTGGATTTATTAATAAATACACACAGGAGACCCATTATAGGGTTCCCTGAAAACCTACCAAGCACTGGTGTCGTCTTTGACTAGTCTTAACCTGCCTGTCACCACCCTTTTCTGACCTTATGGGGGGAGGGCCAGTGCTCTCAGAGGCCAGGAACAAAGCCTGATTTCAGCAGAGGTGCTTCACACCTCCCCCAGAACAGGATGGACTTCCAAGGCGGTAAGCTTTAAAGGTGATGTTGCCTTTGAATTGTGACACAGACAGTTCCAGCTAATAGAGGATGCAAGCATCCCCTTTCCTGCACCACATTTGGTAGTATAACAGGTGGCAGTTAAATTAGGATATTGGTCCCCATTCAGTTAGCACCACCCCTAAAGTGACCACTTCCCTCCATCTTGGTTTGTGAGGCAATAGCCAATTAGGGTCAGGGTAGTGACCCCTCCCACAGAAAGTGGTCACTTAGAGGGTGTAGACATGTTAAAGGATGGTGGCCCATTGGCTGCTACCTGTCGCCCCCTGTAATGCCACTAAATTGAGTATTTAGCTGGCATCTCAGGACCCTGAACTCAGATTCAATGAACACAAAGAAAAAAAGGACAAAGAAGAACTGCTGACCTGAAAACTGAAGCCTTCCTCAGGAAAATTGGTGCCAAACCCGGCCTACTTCCTTAAGGAGTCGACAGTTGTGGTGTGCTGTCTCATCCTGCAACTGTGAGGCCTCCAAGAACCCCAGAGCTCCTCCAGCCTTCTACAAATCACCAAAGAACTCCCTTTTTAGGAGAGGTACTGCTCCCCTGCTTCCCACATGCACCGAACCACAGAATCTGTTTTCTTGACTTGCTGTACCCCAGCAACTCTGACGCAGCACTTGAAAAGTGATACATCAGCTTCGTAGGGTCAGATCTGGCTCCCCACCAATTTTGGAGACACCAGGACCTACCGGAGCCATGCCACACCAATACCCAAGGTACCCTAACCACTGCAGCATTCACCAAGATGAAAAGCCCAATACGGACTCCAACTGCCCGGGAAGCAAGCACCCATTGAGGGATGTTGAGACTCTTGGACTTCGAGATACTTCATGAGTGGCCTAGCTGTTCTGGAATCACCTCTCAAAGCTGTCTGCTCCTGACCGTGAGGACATCTTGACGTGCACCACATGGCTGAATTTTCTACTCTACACCCAGCGCGCCCAGCCTGAGTACCAACAAACCAGCTGTGCTCCCATGGTCCTGAGGCCCTTGCAACTTGCTCCCTTGACTGGACCCCTCAGACTTACCTTTAGGTCCACTTGTGCAGTGTGTTTTCAGGTTGTCCGTTTCTTCCCAGCGCACCAGTTACCAATGACCTCAGCACCTTGCTCTAAGCCACATCCGGGATGCTCCAGAGAATCCACTGGTGGAACATTGGGCTTGGTCTTGCTACCTACTAAAACTCTGGAGGAAAACCTTGACATCCTACTCTGTGACTTTGTATTCATTTCTCTCTTTTCTCCCCCTTGACTTCAAAGGTGCGTAACTGTGCACAAAAGCAATTCATTTTGCAAACTTGAAAAAGTAATAACTTATAAAATACTTACTGTAAAACAAAGGTCTTGGACTAAAAAATGACATACAATTGGTGTTATTTTTATAAATTGTTCTCTGATGTATTCTTGAGTATGTGTCTCATTCATAGCCTCTGTGAGTACAACAAATGCTTAGCATTACCCTCTGATAAGACTATTCCTCAGCCACACTACCATTAATAGAATGTTAGTATAATCTACTTTTGCTTCTGTACACCAATCTGGGTCTCACTGGACTCCTTGAACAGTGTACTTCATTTTGGTGCCTTATATAGAGACAGTGCCCTACACAGTCTTTGTACCACTAATCTCATCAAAGAACATCAGAGTCAGGTACAACTGTGGATTCCCGATAAGAAGCAAACAGAGCCATGCTTCCCACTTCATGGTTGGTTTGAGATGCGGAGGAAAGATGTGGCAAAGGAGAGCAAAATCAGAACATACTGATGTGGGGGTCATCAAACAAAAAGAAGGAAATATAACAGTAATTCTTCCTTTTATATCATAGTATTTGTTATTATAAAGTACTTATAGATAATACCTCTGAGATGTGAGACAGATGTGCTAAGGTACTGGGGCCTGAATCAAAGTTTCTTATTAATATTGTGATTTTGGGCTGATATAATTGTTAGAAATTGGCTTGTTGACTGACTGGGGCATAAGCCCTGGTCAAGCAACAGCAACAATCCCTTGTAGGGTGAACCACAAAAGTCACTAAATTAACCAGTGCTTAACCCCAGGTAGCCTGGCACAGAAAGCGCCAAAAAGCACAACGCACCAACTCACGAGATCTGGTTGCGCTGGACCAGATCAAAGTCACACATTACGGCTGCCATCAATAGAGGGTAGCTCGGATACCATCACCAGCTTAGGCCGAGCTTAAGTTTACCTTCTCAAAGTCTGTGCCAAGAGTCCACATTGGATGGGCCACGAGGAGCAGGGAGAGTATCAAAAGAGACTGCTGTCATAGCGCAAAAAGCAGGCAAGGCGTCCCGGATGGTGTTGCTGGAGCTTTGAGCTGGTGGTCCCAATAAGTGGTCACTGATGCAGTGTGAATAATTGGACTGACAGAGCTTTGCATTGAATAGTGGTGTGGATAGTAAGGTCTTGGTGCAAATTGGCCCATTTGAGGTTGCAAAGAACTCAGAAACTTGGGGGCATATTAACAAGCCAGGCGAAAAAATTATCGCTGCTTTAGCGGCAGAAAACTGCCGCTAAAGCGGCGATAATGGGCTTGATAATATGCTCTATGGAATTCTAATTGAAGCCCATGTTAGACGTCATTCACATTTAACATGGGCTTCAATTGGAATTCCATAGACCATATTATCAAGCCCATTATCGCCGTTTTAGCTGCAGTTTTCTGCCGCTACAGCGGCGATAATTGTATCGCCTGGCTTGTTAATATGCCCCTTGGTTTCAGCTCTCTGAGGGGTACCACTTGGGTTTGGGAACTCACTTCAGCTGGGTCCAGGTGCTGGTGCAGGATGTTGGGAAACCGTGTATATTTCTGAGGCTCAGATAAGACTAGCCCTTGGAGTCACTCTGAGAGCACTGTGTTCAAGATTAAGTAAAAGGTCCAGTTATCTTCCCCTGGCAAGAGGGAAGCAAGGCAGAAAGGCAGCAACACAGCAATGTATCAGCAAGTCAGCAGTCCAGCAGAGTGGCAGTCCTTTCAGCATCACTGCAATCTTTCTTCCTGGGACAGGTCTAGAATTGTACTGAAGAGTTAGTACCTGATGTCCTACATATATAGCCTGGTGCCCTGATTAAAGGAATGTGGCAGACGGTTTTACAGAGTGGCCTTGAAGTGCATGTAATTCTCTGCCTTGCCTGCCCCTGCTCCAACCTAGCCCCAGTGCCCTTTTATGCAGGGATTGTTAGGCCCCTTGTCTTTAGGGTCTCATTCTAGAAACTTAAATCAATGCAGCCATTAGGTGAAGGATCTTTACAGAGCACCCACCACGTCTTAGAACTTCATTGTGTCTTAATGGTCATAGCCATTATTTCTTTGCAATCACAAATCATGAATTCTTCAATCAGCAACACTGGATGTAACAAAATACACATTTTTGTGCCGCAATAGAAACAGTAGCTGATGCTGCTGGTCCTTTTCTAGATGTTTGCAAGTCATTTGCCTATTGAAATACCTATGTCAGAAAGTGAAATACACGCAGTTTCGCTGATGTTAAACTTCAATGACAGCAAATCTGGTGTTCAGGAAGGCAGAATGATTCGTAGGGGTGCTGCTATCTTAAGCCAGAGAATAACCAATATTCATTTGCATTACTTGAATACTCCAGAGTGCTACTTAAATATCCGGAAATGTTGGGATTAACATAATGTTCAATCAGCCTGACAAGGTGTTCCATACTATAGATATTGAGGCCCACCCTATGTGCAGTGCTACTCAAATATATCTGGGCTTCTTATTTACCAGGGCTAATATAGATTTTCTGACTAGTGATTATTATACGGTATTTGGACAAAATATCCAGTTGTAAATATCGGGAGAGAGATATATCAAAAAATATCGTGCTGCAGAAATATCATCAAGAATATAATTTTTCAGGTTAGTAATATTGGTATAAAGAATATCATTGTAAATATTGTTTTAAAAAATATGGGTGTTATTCTCAAGAACATATATGAAGTATATATTTAAAGTGATTTATTAAAAATAGATTCCCTAATTTATACAGATGAACTCTTCAGTACAAGTGTCTCGGATTGAATATATGGCTGTGCCAGACTCAAATACCGTTCTCAGATTAATATGAAAGCACAGACCTTGCGATGAAGAATGTAAAATGCAAAAATTAGCACATGAAGTCTGTTGCACTTTTTCAAAAATCGACTGCACATCATAAATCACCTTAACATAGAATTAATGCGCTATCAACCCATAACAAAGCTAAAGATTATGGAGCTGATTACGACGTCGGTCAGAAAGCCTTTGACCGCTAGTCGGAAGCTTTCCGACCGCGGTCGGAGGCTTTCCAGCCGACACAGTTGGTTTGCTGTCCGACCGTCGAATAATGATAGCAGCAGTCATTCCGACGTGATTCCAACAAGCTCTCCGAGTCTTCTGGCCAGTCGGACCCTCACAGGAATCCCCTTTGGATGGCGTTTCCGCCGTCGGGATTACGATGTCAATTTCCAACAGCCTTTCCGTGCCAGCCTTTCCAACATGGAAAGACTCTTGGAAAGTGACTTTGGGGGCCACTTGGGGGTCCTCTTGCCTGCGCCTATTGTTGGTGGCCAAGGGGGTACCTAGGGTGCCCCCTGTAAATCCCTGCACTGTGTGGCAAGCACCATTGGGTGCCTGTCACAGGGTGCAGGGTTTTAAACAGACCCTGTTTATGGGCGTAACACAAACTCCCATGAAGAAATGGGAGCATCGTAATCAGGCGGTCGGAACCGCCGACCTGAGGTCCAGAGACCGCAACAGTGTGCTCTGACCGACTTTGTAATAAGCCCCTATATATTGTACACATGTAAATAAAACAAAATGAAGCAACGGTTTATAAATGAAAAATGTGCACCCACATGCATGAATATATGAAATGCAATGGGACACATAACCAGAGAACAGAAAGCATGTCAGGACATTGAATATTTGAAAAATATATATTGTACTATAACGATTTTATAAATGTATATGATTCATGTTTGTTAGGGGTACATTTAATTCAAAATAAACAATCATTGATGGTTATTATGATAATGATGGTAAACAAAGCAGTGCATCTGAACAAAAAGTTTCAATGTGTCCGGTCCAACTGAAAGGGTTAAAATCACAAGGTGATGAATGTGGAAAAGTATTGCTCTGAAATTTTCTAAAGGCATCTATTTGAATACTTTACAAATAGAGGATCGTGGACCCGCTGAGTTCTCATTCACCATACGTATTTTGATCCTTACTTTAATCTTGATTAGTAAGCGTATTTTAATGTAGACTCACCAGGAAGTAATTCTTTTTCGTTAATGTACTATTAATTATTCATCTGCCTGTTGCCTTTATTAGACTTCATGTTTGCTCAGTGATTTACTTAACACCAATTCGTTTTTTTACATTTTTTGTATTTGAATTTTTTCTTTTAGAAGGACAATCCAGTTTTCAATAAAAAACCTCTACATGTTTCACTCATTTTAGGGATAGCTACAGGCCATGTCAAGATGGGCACCCTGGCTCAGCCAGAGTCTAACCATTGCTTTCATGTGCTTGCTGTGTGTAAAGTGAATTCACTTAACCCAATAGTGCTTTTTTTCAGACAGGGAAACAGTAACCAAGATTAGCCTCTGTTTCTGTAATAGTCCATCTGAAAATAAAGCACTAATTCAGAGATATATCAGGTTAAGCTGCAGAGGCATAAAAACAGGCGCTGGGCTCTATGCTGCACCAGTAAAGCCCATCATGATACTGCTCCCTTTATCATTTGAAAGGATTTGCATCCTGAAGATGAAAAAGAAATGAAGGACACGTCCACAATCTTTAATAGGTTTTAAGACATGCAGCAGCTAATGTTTGTAAGTACTTCTAGAAGAACAGTCGGAGAGCAAGCACAGTTGTTAATGATGTACATTTATTATAGATGAGTTATCGCTATGAGACAGGAGAATCTGATCAATTGGCATTCTTTGAAGGTGCAGGGAATTATGTTGAGACCCTTTTGTTATCGATCAAGACGTTGCATTTGGCTGGTGAAAGAAAATGGGACAGCAAAACAAATAACAATGCCTTTGATTAGCATGTTTTATCTGGTTTATCAGTGTATCAGAAAGGGTGCTTCATGCATTTGCGATTTTAATCTCATGTCAAGCTCACGTTTGAAATGCAGGCTGCAATCCAAGTTCAGTAACTGGCAATTTATTCTCAAGAGTGAGGTGTCGCTTCATGGCATGGTTATATTAGACCAGTTGGCAATGGGATTGATACTGCAAGTGCAATAACCTACTTATATTTTGATAATAATTATTACAAAAATTACTGTGTTAGTGCATGTGCATGATGTTCTGTAGACACATGATTTTACTATAATACCAGGCATGCAATACGCTTTTGTCACCTGCTCACAGTGTTCGCGGAGTTAGTGCCTGCAAGCCGGAAACAGGCATCATTCTGGGCTCTTGGGTATCATTCATAATAAATCTCGAGCGTGGTGGACAAACTTAAAAATTAACATGGAGAGGCTAGCCTGAGCCAAAATAGAAATCTAGGAGCCTGTTCACAAGCTGAGCCCTGAAAATGTTTGCTATATAAACCATATAACAAACATCACGTAAAAATATGACACCCCTTTAGCCATGAAGCATTAATGAACAAAGAGGCAAGACAGTACTTGGCCCAGATTGATATGGAGCAAAATTACAGGCTACTACTTCAAACACAATAGGTTTTGTACAACTGGTATTCAGAACTAATATAATTGAAAGTGCTTTATTAAGTGATAATGAAGATAAAGGAGTCTTGCTCAAATAAGATATTTTTTATGTTGAAGAGTAAGAGCCTGATTTTGAACTTGGCGGTACTACCATAATACCGCCGCAGTGGGGGTCCCAAATACTCCGTCAAGCTGACAATGGTGTCCTTGCCCTATTAAGAGGTATGCTGGCTGACTCTCTGTCCGCGTCGACAGGGTGTTCACCGACGTGTACATGGCGGAATCCTCAGCTGGCAAATAATATTCCTCCACCATCAGGGCAGTGGGATTGCGCCAAGCTGATTTAGATATCACAGTTGTGCTGGCTGTAATCTAGCGGCTGCCTGCTGATGGGGTGATTCCGTCACATTACGTAGTCAACATTGGGCTATTACTGTTCCTGCAGGATGGATGCTAGCATCACACATATCATGTGTATTGGGTAATTATTTGCACCTGCATACCACACTATAAAACAGACCCCAAACCAAATTGTGATCCTTTGCCATTCCACAGAACCACAACCTTTGAAAGGCTAAATGTGGTCACAAAAATCAGGTTAAATTGCTGTTTTTCCCTGATTATTTCCCCTTTTTATTCATTTCATTTATTTTCTTGTGGTCAATCAATTTTTATCCATCCAAATTTTTAGGATAATGTAAAAGCACAAAAATCCAAGTTTCACTGAGGGAGAATTGTCAGTAATGGTGCATGAAATCAGAAGAGTAGAGCAGCAGTTCATTGGAGCCCAAGTCCAAAATATAGCCCTATCTCAGAAAAGGGATATGTGGTCCAGAATAGTCGGCAGAGTGAATGCTGTAGCAAACAACCGGCGCACACAGAAGAAAACTAGGAAAAGGTGGAACAACCTGCAAGGGAGAGTGTGTTCCCTGACCTCCAATCATCACCTGGAGGCCCAGAGGAGTGGTGGTGGTTCTCCCAGAACCCCATTGCAACTCATTACCTGAGAGGAGAAGGTCTTGCAGATCCTAAATCCTGAAGGCTTGACAGGAATCCTTGGTGGACTGGAGACTAGTAAGTTACACTTTTCAATGTGTCACTAAACCTGAATGTCCTGTTTGCTTTCAAGTTTGCAGTTGCTAATGTGTTGAGCACAATATATTTTACATAGAAACCTTAATATATCAGTGACATCTTGTTTGGCTTCTTCATTTAAATTCATTTAGTTGTATTTAAGATAGCAAGTTTTAATAATCATTACATGTCACATGATGTTATGGTGCTTGAAAGTGTATGTACTCGAAATAACAAATAACACATATGTCTTACACATAGTTAATGTCTGTTCTTTTTCTACACAGATTTACACAAGGTATGTTAAAGTCACAATTTTACAAGCGTTGTGAATATTTAATTGAAATGAGTATAACTACCATAATGTCTTGTTTCAGTTTTGTGATAATATTGGTATTTAAGTTTGATCATTCTACCTTTTCTATAATATTTTCACTTATGGTAAAGTGTCATTTATTGATCGATCTCTATTTGATGCTCTTTTTTGAAAATTGTTTCTGTTGAATTTTGTATTTATGACGCCAGATTCTTATCTACCTACCATCACTAAGAATCCTCTCAAGTCACCAGGACTTGAGAGGATAGTGTAGAGGGGAGGAAATCAAATTTTAACACATAATAAATATTTGAATTTATTCTCTGAAAGGACCACCGACTCCGAATCTTAAAAATTTAGGAATTTATTACAACCAAGAATAACTGCACGTACAAACACCTCAAAACAAGGTGAAGAAAATAAATGGGCACTAGTACAAAAGAGATTCTATGCAGGAGTCTCATCCGACTCAGAATAAGAAGAATAATCAATTCCAGTAACATCAGAAATGCGATAATTACTCCAGTCTCTATATTAGAAGTCATTAGCTTGCAAGAAAATCAGTTAGTCTATTCCTACTCTACCTCTAAGGTGGCATCCCTACTTAGCATTTTCCCCCCGAGGCAAGAGAGTAAAAGGTGTCAGAAGTGAAGACTTCCTTAGAAGTGCACTCACTTAGTCAGAGCTCGCTCTAAGATGCTCCGTCTAGCTTCCCATCTAAGCCTCAACTGCTCAACCCTCGGGGCACTGTCCCCAATACAAAATCCCCAAAACATAGAACACGCCATCCGGCACCCTTCTTCAGCCAGGTCTTCTTCCAGTACTTTTCCAGTGAAACTTGTATCCCATCCAGCGATGGTTTAGCTTGACCTTGGGTCCCAGGCAACTGCTTCTGCCGAAAGTATCATCCCTAAATTCCGATGTACTCCCATATCGTACCATCCTAACTCCTAAAACAAAGGCCTAGTCTCTCTAACGAGCTAAATGTCCTTGCACCTGCAACAGAAACATGTGAATAAGAAACTTTCCACTCCTCTAAGATTTTCTAACATCCTGAAACCCAAAGCCTTACCAAGGGAAATCATTTTCGGCCTACAGCATTTAGCTAACATAAGAAACGAACAGGCCTTTCTCTTCAAACGTATATGCGATCAGGCCTTTACACAGTTTTAACACTCACTTCTAGAATTCACACTATAAGTCTTAATTTTGTTACACTTTATATATGAGTAAGCAACTACATGTGCAGACTTTAATATGATGCACATTTAAATCCAATGCATTGCATTACATGAAAACAAATCATTATAGATTGACTAAAATACATTGCAGTAAACTACGATATTTCTCTTCATGAAAAGCATGGTTACATTTCTAATCACTCTAATATAAGCAGATTTAAGTGATACATTTCTAAGTCACACTTCATACAGTTTCGATTAATATGTGGGTGCGGACTAACAGTGAATATGATGCACCCCTACAATTCTCTGAGTAATGTGGCGCTCTATCAGTATGTTGTCATGTGGTCATGTAATTGAATTGACATCATTAGTTTCAAAAGTCATCATTTATTGACCTTAAAAATATAAGGCATTTGAAATTGTATGCTGAATAAAAGTGTTTTTTGTGAAAACTGAATTCTGCACTGTTAATATGATGACTAATGCTAAAAATCACTCTAAGTTGTGTAAATATCTGTTTTTAGCCTGCAAGGCCTTGGAATGGTACATTTCACATTTCCCCTCTCTAATGTGTTGTGTGTGTTGTGTTGATTGGTTGGTATATTTCATGTATTCTTACAAATTAATCTTTTTTCATTTCAGGACATCTTCTTTCCTGTTTATTTGAAGAGGTTTTGTAAAACAAAAGTATTTGTGTACTTAATTACATTTCCACTGAAAGGGCTAATCATGATATTCAATTCCTTGTCCTTTCTAGGTTGCTATATTATATTTGCTTAAAACTCATTGAATGTGTAATTTAATATTACTTTTATTACATTCATTATAGGTCTAACAGCCAGAGTGCGTAACAAAACATCTGTGTCTCAGGATATCTCCACTCCAGCCCAGGATCAAGCCTCCAGGGAGGACCCACTCCTGAAAGTCCATGTTGGAAATGGGGGCTCTAGTTGGCAATGGTTTGCACTGTTGTCCAAGTAGGGACCCTTCTTCCCAGTCAGGGTAAGGGGAATACACTTCTAAAATAACCCCTGCTCACCTCCGAGGTAGCTTGGCATGAGAGGACAGGCTTATCTCAGGCGTGTAAAGCATTTGTGCACCCCTACAGTAATATAGTTAAAAAATTACAACTGGACACCACACCAGTTTAGAAAAATAAGTATTCTTTCTCTAAAGCAAACAAGACCAAACTGAAAAGAAATCCACAATACAGTAATCAAAACATGACTTTTAAAAGATAGAAACAGTTCTGTCCATAGCAAACAAAAGATGCTATACTTTAAACACAAAGTATCTTGGATGAGTCAAAATTATAAACAAAAACAGGTTCCTTATACCCAGGGACAGTGATGCGTTGGTTCCTTACTCCTGGGGAGGTGATGCGTCGGTGCCTTACTACCATGCAGGGGCGGTAATATGTTGGTTTCATACTGAAGGAGAGGTGATGCATCAGTTTCTTACTGTGTGGGAAGGTAATGCGTCATTTTCTTACAGCGGCCTCAGCGTTCTCGTAGACTTGGTGCCCCGGTACGATGTGTGCAATCGGGAATGAGTTGGTTCTTGATGCGGTGGTGGCAACAGCACTGCATTGGTCTCATCAGCTGCGGTCCAACAATGTGTTGGTTCTTGCAGTTGCACAGCAGGGCCTGCATCGGAATCAGTGCGGTAATCTTGGACTTCGGCGATCGGTGCACAGGATTGGGCGTGCAGCAATTGTTTCCAGCTTCCAACAGCAGGAACAGACCCAAGAGGCCCAATACAGCAACAGACACCTCTTGACAGGTCAGAACTCCCAGCACGAAGTTCAGGGCCTGGTGTACCTGGTCTGCCTGGGCAGAAGGCTCCAGTGAGTCTCCCTTGCCCCATACCTACACCTCCTGTTGCAGGGATTTTGCGAAGTCACAGAACTGTGCTTGGGATCATAGAACCTTAGTAGGCAGAGACTGAGTCATTCTACCACCTGAGTACCCATGAGCCCTGGATCAACTAGCTTTAGTGTCTCACTTGCCCTCCTACTCACTCACAGAAGAACAAGTGATCAGACATCCCAGAACACAGCACTCTCGACCCTCTCAGGAATCACAGTTGCAGGAGACACCCTTTCACTCTCACACTCGTACTAGTCCACAATAAGATCAGACAGAGACAAGAGAAAAGTTTCAAATGTTTATTTCAACCATTGTGCTCAATTATGCAGTATATCTGGAGTGGTGTGGCTCACTGGTTAGAGGCGGCAGAGTGGAGTGGTGTGGCTCACTGGTTAGAGGCGGCAGACCCGGAAGCAGAGGTCGGCCCGGGACCAGGGTTCGATTCCCGACGCGGCTGGGTCTTGGGCCAAGGTCAGCGGACTCGATAATTCTCGCCTCGGTGCCTACTCTAACCATGGATCCCACTCAGCCACTCTGGGCAATAGCTTGCTTAATCTCCACTTACGGCCCCATCAGCGCCGGGGAGGCTTGTCTTCACCTTGGAGATGCCCAGTAGGGACCATCTCACAGGGAAAGCCAGGATGGGTTCCCCAGCGGTATACAGCGCCGGGACGCCCCGTTGCTGGGGCAGCTGTGCGCTTTACAAGTATACTACATTTACAGTAAGTAAGAAAATGCCTAAAACAAATACGGTCAGCATAGTAAATAGTCCATAAATCGTAAAAACAGCTGTCATTATATAAGACTGGGTAGCCTAACCCCCTCCCCTTCTACAGAAGCAAAGTGATTATATTTCAGAAGATCTCTGGGTTTTTGCAGCAGACCCTGCACCTTAGCATGCACAGATGAAAGTTCTACATCTTAGGTGCTGTCAAAATCTCTTCCCTGGAAATATCCTTCTCCAAGTGTGTTGTTATCTATTCTGTACATAGCTATGTGACAAAGTACGTGTTTTCTCAAACAACAGATGCATTCGTGTTTTTGTCTAGGTGCTGAGGCCTGACCAGAACTAAATAACAAGGGACATTGTTGTTTGGCCTTGTCTACGGTGTGCAGACTAAATCCCTGGAAAGATCTGCACGCTAAAAAAACAGCAGGTTCTGTGTGAAAGTACAGTATGGCTTAAAGCAAAATATGTTTGTGAGTATAGCACACAGCAGAGGGCAGTCTGCAACATGCTCATGCTAACATAGGGAAAATGACAATGAGCCTGTCCTGGACATATGGCACTCCCACCCAGCTGTTACAACACCTCGCAGGCTGATACCTCCACTTCCTGGGTCTGAAGCAACATAACACCCATCTTGTGTCCCCTAGTCCTGGCTGGTGGTGAGACTACACCACCACCTGCAGTTCAGCCAGGACCCAGCGGGACGGGCACACTGGCTCAAGGCAACAGGCTAGTGGGTGTAGGGGTCATGGAAGGGATCCTGTGGGCTAGCATAGTGAGGCCAGTAGGGTCACTGTCACCCAGGACACCATTAAACAAGTCTTGGGATCCCTCTCACAGTCCCAAGACATGATGGGCCAGGTCCTTACAGAGCTCCAGGACATGAAGCAGTTACAGATGGAGCACAATTTTCAGATGAAGAATCTGTCCTCTAACTTGGGCTCCCTGACTGGGATCCTCAAGGACAATTACACCCATATGTGCATGGTTTTTCCTGCACCAGCTTCTCATTTCTGTGGCCTATCTACATCTGGCCCTACTACATCTGCCACTCCCACAGCCACAGAAAGGGAGGCCCTGTCACAAGAGGCAACACCTGCACCCACCTCAGTCCCTGCAACTGTGGATCCACCAGCCCCCCGCAGGAGCACATGTTCATCCGGATCACCAGGATAGCATGGGAAGACCACCACCAAGAGATACTAAGCCAATTGTTTTCCAGTGTATTTTGGACATTAGACCACCAATTTTGGCAAAAAGAATGGTTTCATTCAACATGGATTTTTAGTTTTTTGGTTCACACCCACTTTTACTTTTCCAAGACTGGTTTTGAAGTTATCTTCGCTATCATTAAATTGTTTGCCTTTCATCATACATTTCAAAATGTAAACAACCAAAGGATAGTTATTTCATAACTGAATTACATGTAGGTAATCTTTCTCACTAATTTCTACCATGACAACAAAATACAAATACAAAAAAAACATCAACTAGTATTTCATTAAATTTGAAACAGAGTGTTCTGTCACTTTTTATTAATCATAGGAAACCTTATATAAAACGAATACTCAGTACCATTTTTACATTTACAGTTCCACAACTTGCCACAATGGAAGAAGGGTATATAGTCAAAATAATACAATTCAACAGGAATAATATTATTGAATTATATCATCAGATGGAGCCAGATCATCTGCTTCACAATAGGAAATGCATAACAATAACACCAATAGTCATAAATCCTGGCAGTACTCAATTTTGTGGCCACTGGATCAGTCAAATACACTGTTGTTGTTTCTAGGGGAATGTCACAACCAACTTTAGGGGGTCTGCTAAAAAAGGTTCTTTCTATAATGATGAGACACAGCAACATATTCATAAACTTAACACAAAAGGTGCATTTGGCCAAAGTGAAGGGGGATGACTATGCTTTTGTTGACCACCACATGTAGTTAGAGCAAATGAAGCAGCATATATTGGCTTGATGTCAGCATTCAACAGAAAGCAAGTCCAATGCAATATTAAAAAACATCCATTCAATCACTTTCCAAGTTGTCTCATTACCGAATATGTTTACACCAAGTCTGTGTGTATCTTCAACAGGAACAGCCCACGGTCCCTTTGTACTTTGAAAAAATACACTTTAACTGCAAATGTCACAACTTTGAAATGTCCAAATGAAGACATGGTGAAGATACCAAAAACATTACAATAAACGATGAGTAATGAGACAATAAATAAGACACATTACAAAGTCATTTTTTTAGGACAATATTATGTTACAATCAGAGATAAGCAATGAAAATGAACACAAAAGTCAATGTGTCAAAACTGTGCTCAACAAAGACATGTGGCCTGGATTTTCCTGAACTTGTCCCTCCTAAAAATGCCCAGCACATGCTTTTTTTCTCAATACATCAATATTTAGTTTAACAGTTAATGTGATAACATGTAAGGAGATACTTACACTCATGTGAAGCAGTTGTCAATGACATCCGATTCCTGACGTAAGTCAGCTCCTTCATCCTCACCACTATCATCTTCATGTGGCATTACAGGATCCTCACCTGGTGGCTCTTCATGGTCTCCATCCCCTGCGATTTTAGGGATGTTCTGTTGCAGGGCTATGTTGTGCAGCAGGTCATGGTGATTTGGCACTCCTTGTAGGGTGAGTAGAGGAGGGCTCCATCAGCCTTTTCCAGACAGCAAAATCGGGCCTTTATAAGCCCAAATGCCCACCCCACTGCCTCTATGTTCTTCCGTGGGTCTCACTGAATCAGACTTCCCCTGGGGTTTTAAAATTCCTCAGTGGTGCCAACAACCATTGTTTGGGAGGATAAACTGAGTTTCCTAAATGGAAAAAATAGAAGAGCCAAGATATGTAAAACTGTCTCAGAGGATTCACCTTGAAATTACACAAACAATATTATGTCAGATTGTACTTACCAACAGGCCAGGCCCTCTCTCATCCAAGTTGTGACATTTGCATGGGTATGCTGCTCTTCTGTACTACAAAGGAATCATGGGCTAATCTGGGGAAACATGCAGAGACACTTGTGATGTATAAATCAGCTAAGCAGTAAACCTGGACATTGATTGAATGGAAGTGCTTTCAATTCAGGTAGACTTGTTCCCTGGTGTGTGGTGGCAATATGAGTGCCATCAGTTGCTCTAACCACATGTCGCAGGTGACCCAAACCATTAGCAAAATCCTCATGTCATAGAAACTGGATGAAGCTGTTGATGTGCTTCATCATTGGTGAAATAACTTCTTGTAGCACACCACTGAAAGTTGGTTGTGACATTCCACCTGATACTGCCTCAGTGTACTGGAATTATCCTGTGGCCATAAAAAGAAGTACTGCCATGAGTTTGACAATTGGTGTAACACATGTGGTATTTCTGTTGTGCAGCAGAAGATCTGGCTTCAACGGATGATATACATCCAGTATAGTTTTCCCATTCAATCTGAATTGTTTGATAATATCCCTTTCTTCCATGACGGCAAAATATAGAAATGGGTGGTACATTTCTAATGTATTATTTACACGTCATTTTTTTCAACCTAATTTCCGTCAATGGTGGTGTACACATCATCGCGCAGGTATCACACATAAATGTTTTTTGTTTTAAAAACATGAGTGTCCTTCAAATTTTGAATATGTAAACAAAGTAGGCATGATTTTCAGTGGTGGTGACACACTTAAAAGTCACAAACACACTATTTGACGTGACATAGCCGGAACCTGATCTTGCCATCAGGACATTTGCAATCAGACTTCCGCAGCAGAAGTTGACCACCTAGTGGGTGTTTAACTCCATGCCTGACACAGCCATAAGCTAACATTCTTGAAAGTAATGTATAAAGACCAATGGCTGTGTCCGTCTCCAATGAAGATCGCATACATCGTATAGATGTACATGGTCAGTTAAAAAAAGATCACTTGCCACTTTCGCTGCTTTTTGTGACCTCTGGATACAACAATGCCAGGTCAAACAAGTGAGAGGGCCACTGCCTTCTTGCCAGAGGAGCTGGAGTTGCTGACATAGGAGGGCCACTGCCTGAATGGCCAACTCTATGGCTCACCGGAGGAACAGGTACATGTATGAAATGTATATGTGAATCTGTCTAACAGCTTTTTTAACACAGGCTACAATGTCCCTTTGAGTTCCTGAGTGTAGTGATTGATGTGAAGTGTCATATATTTTGTTCCCTACACAGGACAATGACAATGATGTTGGGTATTTGTAAGTACTTCATAATGTTATAAAACAATAACATTAGTATGCATTGTGTGTTTAAAGCCCTAGATTCTATTTAGTGTTTATGTAGAAATATATCTACGTGTATGTTTGAATTATATGTGAAATGCAGAAATCTCAAATCATGTAAATTAGAAAATACATTATATAGACTTTATAACTGTACATATACATGTTTTCTGTACACAAAAATGAAAATGATGTTAGATAACTGTATGATCACACTAATTGCTCAGCTTAAATCAGGGGCTCCAAACAGTTGATTGGGAACTACAAGTAGCTCCCAGACCCTTTCAGAGTAGCACACAGACTTGAGGTCAGTTATTAGCTGGGCACAAGGTTTTTTTTCATATGAAAGCTGAGGGCAAGCAGTGTTCATTTGGCATTGTGATCATCAGGCCTCATATAGCAGATCCTTACAATCAGCAGTGCTCATTCAGAATCATGGGTAGGCTGGGGCTGAGCCACAGGTACAAACAACTGAGGCACCGAGGTATATCTGTCATAAAAATATTTCCTTGTCAACTCAAATTTGGATGTGATTGCAAAGATATGCCCTTGAATGATTTTAAATGGACAACATTTGAAATGGAGAATTACCTAACTTCTTGGGATAATACTTCCTTTCATTTTGCTCCCATTTCACAGTATTTTTTATGTCCAAACTACAGGCCCATTACTCCCTGTGGCCAGTATTCACTGCACCATAGGTATTAATGCAAGATACAGCCCTTTTTTACATGTGAACATTGTAAAGTGCACAAAAATCTTCCATGATAGTTTGGTAGAATATTTCTCCGCACTTTTAAATTACACCAATTCAAAGGACATTCAATTGTATGTTTGTGTCATCCATGTAATGGTGCCACATATGGCAACTGTAGCCCATACAATTATATCCCATTAATACGTACACATATTCATACATCCCCACACATGGCAGCCATTTCATGGGAAACATCCGGAAGAACGACTACGGAACAATGAGTTCCGGAGTCACGCAAGCCAAACAATGACTTGCCCGAACAACGAGTTAGCCTTAACCACGCATGTGCGTGGTTAAGTTTGAGTCGGTCTAGTGTTCGGGATGGGCGGGGAGAGAGGAGTGTCGGCCAGGAACAGGACAGGTATGAAGGGTTTGGGGTAGTTTTTAGGGTGTGGGATGGTTTCAGGGTAGTTTTTAGAGGTAAGGGGGGTTTGGGGTTGTTTTAAGGGGTGGGAGGGGTACTGGGTCGTTTTTAGGGGTTACTTGGCAAAAGACAAAATGTGGCTGACCACTCGTTCAGCACCTCAACCCTTGTTTATAGGATATAAAATAGTCCTGTGCACAATTCTTCCAGAGTCCGCCGCAGAAGGACTCCACTGGGATCCAGAAAAATACTTTTTGTAACAGAAAAAAAGGAAGGTGCACCAGTAAGAAGTCCAAACTTGGCAGGAAGTCCTTTTAGTTTCTTTTATTTTTATATCGTTTTTAGGGGATGAGGGTTTGGGGTAGTTTTAAGGGGGTGGGAGGGGTATTGGATAGTTTTTAGGGGTGGGGGCTGGGGTTAGTTTTAAGGGGTTAAGGTCAGTTTTTAGGGGGTGGGGGTAAGGGGTAATTTTTAGAGGGTGGGAGGGGTTTGGGTTTGCTTTTAGGGGTAGGAGGGATTCATGGTAGTTTTTAGGGGATGGAGGGGTATGGGATACTTTTTAGGGGGTGGGGGTAGTTTTTAGGGGGTAGAGGGTTTGGGTTAGTGTTTAGGGGGTGGGGGTTCGGGATAGTTATAGGGGTTGGGGGTATGGGAAAGGTATAAGGGTTTTGAGGGGATCGGGGTAGTTTTTAAGAGGGTGGGGGGTGTATTTAGGGCTCAATGGGAGAGGGAGGGTGAACGTAGGATTAGCCACAGAAGACCAATTACCATGCATGCCTTTACCCTGAACATTTGTGGTAAAGGAGTGCATGGTAAAACAAATTGTGGTTAGGACTCATTTGTTGTAGAGAGCGCGTTTTTAAGGTAGTCGTTCTTGAGGAACTCGTTGTTCCAACATACAACCTCATTTCATAGTGCCCTAATTCATAGTATGCAATTCAAGCCATAGTATCTGACTCTATAGACTTCAGGCCTCCAATCAACGAAGCTGGCCATGAGAGTGTCTAGTAACAAAGAGCAAGTTGTTTAGCCTTCAATAGTTCACAATGTTTTGCTCTGGTCTGAAGTAGCTCACACCGAAGAAAATGTAGAAGCCCCCTGGGCAAGATGATGTCCCTGGCCTGGATTAGTGAGTGTAGGGCATGACAATGGATGAGGGTAGTCAACAGGTCACTACAAAAGTGTTTATTAATAGAAATGGGATTCCCCACTGCTAAGTGCTTGTGATGCCTGCTCTGCTGCTTCTCTTGGGAGTAGCCTGGGTTTTACATTTGACCCTGTTTTGTAAGTTAGGTGCTGGGAGGGGCCTGGCTCCCGTCCCAGTAGGCGGACTTCTTAAGTTGGTGCGCTGATTTTAGTTGGTTTATGGTTTCACTGTTAGCAATTTTATTTTCACCTTATTGCTTTATTTATTGTTTTATTTCCTGGTACCTCTATCTGGGATGGGAGCCAGCCAGGTTAGAGCGGAGTGCTGGGAATCCAGTTTGTGGTTTGTTGCGCCCTGGTTCTCTGCATTTTGGCACGCTCTCTTGGAGACGGGCTATAAATGCATGGTAGCTGCGTGGATGCGCCACTGGCACACCAAAGGCATTCAAAAGGCAAACTTATCTGCACCTGTCCTTGGGGCCCGGCCCCCTGTCAGTTTTGCATCAGCTGCCCTGCAATACTTGGCAACAGGGATTTTCTCTTTTGTGCTTACAGCTAAGGAGAACTGCCAACATTCTTTTGATATGTTATCCAGCGTGACCTCCTGTGGTATGTGTAGCTTAACCTTTGATACATCACCTATGGTAGAGATGAGGGAAGGATTGACCCCCACAGCTCCAAATCTGTACAGTGCTTTTTGATTAAATTGACGCTCCTTTTCTAAACACAAGTTTGAAATTGCAAACTTCCTGGTCAGTCACCAACCAGCTGCACAATTCCTTGTTGAAACCTGGCTTAATGCTCAGTCAGCCCCCAATATTCTAGAAGCCGTTCCTCAGGACTATGCTATCCTGAGGCTTGACAGACACAGTCAAAGGGGCAGCAGTCTTAGTGAAGTAAAGATTACCGGCTGTGAGGCAGCCTCTTTCTCTTTATCTTTGAAGAGTAGTTGTTCTTTAGCAGGCTTCCTTATGTATCATCCACCTGGCCCTGCCTCTCAGTTTGTAACTGCCTTAATGGATATCATACCCTCATATGCCATACACTATTCTGATTTTCAAATCCTAGGCGATCTCAACATACACTTTGGCGATGCGAGTTGTCACATAGCATCACTTCTTGTTGAGGAGCTCTGGATGCCTCATTTTAATAAGCTAGTTCAGGCCCCCACCCACACTTTTGCTATATTGCAGATCCCATCTTTGCTAACTCTGCTCATGTAAGTGTGGCTTCTGCTCTGCCCATTGCATGGTCAGACCATTTTATTCTCCCCTTTCACATTTCTGCTACTCCCTTTGCCCCCACTGTTCCTGGAGTCTCCAGTACTATAACCTGAAAATGGTCCTTGGTCATACCTCCCGCTTTACCTGCAGCTCTTATACTTTAACGCCTGCTACTCATTGCCTGGCCTCATGTTGCTAATCGTCAGGCTGGAGCTTGGATTAATGAGGCTCTAGACACTCTAGCCCTCTGAAATCACCTAACCTTACCCGCTCCAAACCAACAGTGGAATTGTTTACCAAGGATCTCTTGACCATGAAAAACACCTGTGGCACAGAAGCTACATTGTAGCTGGTAAAACTACCTACCTCAATGTCTGAAGAAATATCACAAACTAATTAGATGCACCCGGACCCAATACTTAGCCAAGCACATTGAGCTCGCTAAAAAGTCTTCCTGGGAGATTTTCTGAATAATTAAATCCCTCACCTCCCTAAAGCATGTCTCAGCTTCTATTGCCACTGTGGTCGATAACTGCTACAGGATTGCACATTTTTTCTCAGAGAAAATAGCCACTATTTATGCACCATTCCCTGAAAATGCTAAGAAATACCAATTCTCTATCCCTGGGCAAATACCACCCACTTCTTAGGAGGTTTTTCTGAGTATAAATGCTCTATTTCTGACTAAGACCTGTGCCCTGTCTTCTAAAGTGAAATCAGTGTCCCCACTTAACCCGGCCTCACCTGCTGTGCTGGAACGGGGCATGGAGGCTATTGCATCAATGATTTGTAAACCACTTAATCTGTCCTTCTCCACTGGTCATGTACCTTCTGACTGGGAACAAGCCATAGTAATCCCCCCCTTAAAGAAGCCCTCATTAGATCCATCTAAACCAAAGAACCTTAGACCGATAGCCCTGCTTTCGTTTTTCACAAAGGCTGCTCAAAAACATGTTAATCAGCAGCTGATGAAAGTCATAGAAGAAAATTCATGAGGCTCATTCCGGTTTCAAATCACATTTTAACACTGAATCGGCACTCCTACTAGCTTCGGTGTCTCTGCGACTTACTGAAGATGACGGCAAGACAGCTGCTGCGGTTATGCTGGACCTAAGTGCGCCCTTGACAGTGTGTCCCACGGTCTGTTGTTAGAGAACGGCTATGTCAGCAAAGTGTTGGGGCCCGTGCCCTTGGATGGATTGCAGATTTCCTTTGAAATCGCACCTTCCAAGTATTCCAGCAGCCTTGTACTTCTGAGATTCTACCCCTGCAGCAGGGAGTGGCGCAGGGTTCGGCCTTGAGCCCGACCCTTTTCAATTTGTACATGCGCCCCCCCTGGTGGAAGTGATCAAGCGCTGTGGCTATAAGATTGTGTCATATGCTGATGACACCGAATTGATTATCACTCTGGCGCAGGATGAAGGCAGAGCTGCAGACAATTTTAAGGCATATATGATGAATCTGGCTAAATGGAAAATCTCTAGACCCTTACCCTTACTGCAGGAGAAACGGATGACTTGGTGTTAGGTAAACAACCCTTAATATGGTTCACTGTGTGGTGGCCTAGTGAATTGGGCCCATCACTTCTTGCTATATCGAAGGTAAAAAAACCTTGGCTTCTGGTTTGATTCTACCCTTTTAGGTTAAGCCCGGGCAGTGAACTCCGCTCCATTTACCAGTTTTCCGCTGACCATCAGGTTAAATAGTGCAAGCAAGAAAAATCAACCTCAGAGTATGATTTCTAATCAGAGGCGGACAGATTTCCCAATGCGGGCGGTCGCAGGTAGTCAAGACCACTCGAGTTGAGAAACCTTCCGTTTGCGTAGAAAATCTACTCGTGCAGCTGAAAAGAAGCAGCACCCTCTTGAGCTGCACATGGTGCCATCCGACTTGATTTTCCAGCGCAAGTCAAATATACGGCACTGAAAATCAACGCGGACAGGCATGACCAAGCACACTTCGCTGCTTGCAGAACTACGCTTAGCGTGGCAGAGTTTTTTGGTCTCCACGCGGAGTTTCGTATAGCGGAATTTCTCAAACTCCATCCAGCATTAGTTTTGGTGTTGTAAAGATGCTCTGTTGAGCTTCTTTCCGACACTGAAAAGAAGACTGTAGTCCAGGCTCTTCTGGTGTCCTGACTGGACTACTACAATGTAAACAACCCGGGGGCCTCTAAGGGTAGGCTGAAAATGCACCAAAGGGTGCAAAACGCCATTGCCCAAATGCTTTTGAACATCCCTAGACACTGTTCCACTGGCGCAGCTCTTTTAAAGGTTCCCTGGCTTCCCATTAAGGATAGAGTATCTTTCAAAGCACTCTGTTTTTTGCCACGAAATTTTAAATCAGAAAGGTCCTCGTTACTTATTTCCTTTGATAAAACCCTATCACCCTAACAGGCACCTCAGATCTAAAGGGACTACATTGATGATGATCCCTAAAATAAACAGAGCATGTATGGGAGGTGGCTTCTTCAGTTTCCTGGCTACTAGGCTTTGGAACTCACTTCCTCTTGACATAAGAATGGAGCCTTCTGAAGTTATGTTTCGGAAAAAACTAAAGGCCTGTTTTTTTAGACAAACGTAAGTCATAAGATAGTATGGGGCTGGTTTGTTAGGCTTTTAGAGTTGGAATCTAGCATAGGGACACTCTGAATCTAGTAAGCAGGTGCTTTACAAATCTCTCAACATAACATAACATAACATACACATTTTGACAAGCATGTGAAAATATACATGTTGTATGGTAACTTATGAGTAATGCTTGTGATAGATGCAGTAGAATTGTGTTACATCAATAGAGACAAAAAAAAAGTCACAAAACCATTTTTTTTGGCTTTCACTTCTTGTCACCATGCAGGTCAACGTCAATCAAAAATGGGGGACCTGGAAGGCGATCACCAGGAAGGTGCGGACTCTGGGTGTCCACAAGCAGTGCAGCCTCCATTGCGGGAAATGATGGTAGGACCTAAGATGCTGGACCAGAGGTCAGCCAAAGTCTAGCTCAGGCATTACTCCCAACGTGAGAAGGGAGTTTGCTGCACCCTGACCGCCCCATTGGCTCGAATTCTTGTAATGGCCTATCCCCAGCTTGATGGGAAGTTGAGAGCCCAACAGCAGCAACAAGGGGATACATTCTTATTTGAGTTTCACATGTTATATGACAAATTTTCTTCTACAGCCAGGATCTTTCACATCAACATTAAGAGTGACTCATGTCCAATTCAGAGTTCTTGAAGGTGTATGATTATGATGATGTGCTTTGTCTATAAACTAGTTGGAAAGGATGCCAACTGATTCATTTTCACTACCAAAGAACTGTTCTGATCAGGCAAATGGCTGCCTAAACTACACATATACATCAGATTGTTTGAGGTCATGAGGAGCAGTTCTACCAAACAGGCCAAAGTCTTTATTGTTTCAGGTGCGACGCTTCTTTACTATTGTGGACGATGTAACGGTAGCCCTATTGAATGTGTCATAGAATTATATGTGCTTATGATATAGTGGATGTACCAAACATCACATTGGTAAGTTAGAATTCTATACAAACAAGAGTGAGCGTGTGAGACAAAATGAGTAGTCATATCAGAATTAAAAGCCACATTTTGGACTCCAAACATATCCAAATTGTGTTTTGCATCAGAAATACTGTTTCATACATGTTAAAAGTGACGGATTTGCATGATGCCTTCCTCTTTCACAAATGTGTGTGTAAGCCAGTCTGTTTTTGGATAAATATGTGTTTAGTTGAAACACAGACAGGAATGTGTACACATCGGTGTCAGAGTCACACATACTCAAAACCATTTCTTTTTTTTTCTTTATTTATTTTTGGTAAGCCAATAACAGATAGTGTACATTTACGGTGAAATTACATTAACAAGAACAAAAACTAGAGACCAGAACATACATTTAGTCACAAAAATATTTATATTTCAAAAAAGATACCAATAAATACGTAATTCCAAAACCAGCGCAGACAGCAGAATCAAAATCAAAAGGAGCAGAGAGTATAATAGAATAGCAAGAGAAGAGAGAGATGAGGAAAGCATATTATAGACCTCATCAATTATACATAAAAGGTGTAAACAAACGTATACTTTTTCTCTAATTTCATAATTCGTTGAACGCCAAAACATAGATAAACACACATAGAGAAGCCAGGGTATGCACATTTAAATCATAGTCATTTTAAATAGTCCACTAACACCCCCCATGTCTTAATACCTAACCTACGTTTCGGTAGCCCTTTAAGGGCATAGAGACTCTGTTCTAGGATGCATATGACGTATAGTCTGCCCCTCCACATTTCAAAAGATGATGGCTCTTTTTGCCTCCATAGTGATGTTATGCACAGTCTAGCCACCGCCACCACTATAAATATAAAGTACCTGAATTCATGCATTCCCGGTGCGGCTAATGATTCCTCCAATACACACAAAAGCATCCCCATGGATGTAATCACAGTCTGTACCCCTCTAACCTCTGTCAGGAAAGCCTCCATCTTATTTATCAGTTGTTTCAATTCTAGGCAGTCATAAAACATGTGCAGACTATCAGCTTGAACCATCCTACAGCACGTACAGTTGCCCTCATTTAACCCCCCTCACCGTGCAATTTTGGCAGGTGAATAATATAAATTAAATATGGTTTTATAATGTTGCGCTTTAAGACTGGAGGAAATCAGAAGCTTTTCTGCCAAGGCAATTGATTATTGTAAGATATTCCCTCTCTGATCTAGTTTGTTGTTCGATTTGAGGCTCTGTATTTCCAGATCATCACTTTGTAGTTCAATAAAACTTTGATACAAAGTGCTGATCCTTCCACGCATCCTGATTACCTCCAGCAGGTTATTTGTTTGGCCAGATTTTCTACCTCTACTCTTTTTTTAAGTAATCCTGAATTTGTAAATATTTTTTAAAAAAATCAGTTACGGATACCAGCGAGGAGTAAGCCTTGATACCACTATTATCAACTAAATCCCCCAAGGTCAAGAGTCCCTTTCGTCACCATATAGCCATGATGGTGCCGGAGAAAATAGAAGGGGGTAGTGCTTCGGAGGAGGTAGGCGTATAAAAATTAAGTTTACCAATCTTCAAATACTTTTGTATCTGCAGCCACACTTTGTGGGTAGCCTGAACCACCTTAAATCGAGTTTTCTTTATACTAACTGGGCTCTAAATTTTGAAAGAAACTCCTCTTTTCTTTTGAGCCAAACAGCTTCTGAAAAATGTTCAGAGACTCTTCTACCTTTACCTCACCTTCCCCAACCAGTAAGATTCCTATTTGTTGTAATGAACACACCCAATAATAAAATAGAAAATTAGGAACTGCCCACCCCCTTGAGATCATGGTAAGATCATATACTTCATTGCACGACAGGGCTTACCTTGCGCCCACAAGAAACTACTACAAATGGATTGAAGTTTCTGAAGTTGCTTCCCCGTAAGTTCCAAGGGGACAGGGGGCAGAGCTTGGCTCACAACGTGAATGGCCACCTGAGCCCGGGGCTCCTCTGCGCCGATCGCTGATCCTCTAATTATCTGCTCAAACCATACCTTACACAGAAACATGAATATAAATTTGTGCACCGGAATCCCGCAGCAACCCGCGGATGAAATCCCGGGCCTCACTAGCCCTCCCCTGACCGAGGCAGCAGAGCAGAAAAGAAGGCGAAGCACTGGGCCGTGAATCCCCGGCCTGAAGTAAGCTCAGGACAGAGAGACGTCAGGGGGGTGCCGCTCGGAGAAGCCGATTCACGGAGTTGCGGCACCTGGTCTCGCCGGGTTCTTTTAGTGCGCCCCTGAGGGGTTGACCGGCACGGAGGAGAAAGCGGGGGGCCAGTGACCCCTGAGGCGGTGAGAGCAGATAGATTGCAGCGTCAGATAAGGAGCACTGTGGGAAGCGCTGATGCCTCTCTCCACCCCCCCAGGTACTCGGAGCACACACGGCCTGGGGACTGAATCAATATAACCGTCAGCTGCTTGCACAATTGGTAAAGGAGGCGCCCACAAGCAGGAGAGAGCAAAAATGGGAGCTCATCTGGCAGCAACTAGAGGTATGGGGGCAGCCTGGAGAAATAGCAAAGCTCATCAGTAGAGGCACAGTGGGGGAAAGAGAGCACGTTAGAGTACGAAGGCAGCCCTGGGAAGCCCACATCGGCACTTCAACAGACACAGTGCAGCACTGCTAGGACCTGGAGGATAACTGGCTGGCCAAAAGTTTGTCTGCAGGAGGTTATGGAGGCGTAAGGGCATTATACTCACAACGACACTGAAGCTGCAATCTGGTCAGGGGGACAGGCTACCAGAAGACACAGAGGCCTTCACAAAGTGTGGCTATAGCGGACTCTAGCAGCACGGTGGGATCACCAAGGAGAGTAGCTGCCACCCGGTTGCACTGTAGAGTGCAGAGACCACAGCAGTGACCATTCGGCAGCAGAAAGGTCTGCAGAGGTGAATAGGACCAGCCCGCAGACACAGCGGTGAGCGTGGAAGGGGCATAAGGTACAATATAAGACTGGTGTCAGCCCGCCCGACTGTAGAATTGCGTGCATTACGAAGCCTGGGCAGATTGGAGGGGGCAACGCGTGGGGCCATCTAAGCAGGAACACAGGGTATCACGGATATTGCGGAGCGATAAGACGCTCAAGCCTGATGTTGACTAACTGGCCGGCCAGTGGGCGACCGCGCACAGGTAGTAAAGGGTACAATGCCCCTGGTGACTGGGGTACTGCAGCAAGCGGCGGAGAGCCAGCGAGTGTGGATTACTGGTCTGGGGCATTGCCATAACTCTGCGATAGGGGGACGGAGAACGCGTTCGGACTTCACTGGCCCTATGGTGGAAACTCTTGGCAGTTTAGTGCTGGCCCTTTCAACCAAGGAAGACAATGGGAAGAAGAGACAAGACCCAACCCAAACTTACTTTCGAACAAAAGCGCTCTCAGTCGCAGGACTTGCCTCTCGCGCGCCGGCTCAGACCCCGCCGCCCGCGGAGGAAGAACCGGATCTTTGCAGCCTGCTGTTATCAATGGAAAAGGGTCTGCAGACCGGTATCGCAATGCTGGGCGTGAGAATAGACGCCCTCTCCTACCGGATGGACAGGATGGGGGAGAGGTTGGACAAACATGCGGAAAGACTAGATATGTCCGAAAGACGGGTGACGGAGGTTGAGGAGGCGCAGACAACCTTGAGCGCGGACCAAAAACAACTGGAGAGGATTACACGGGTATTGCAGGACAAGACGGAGGATTTAGAGGCACGATCGAGACGCTGTAATCTACGCATAACCGGTCTGCCGGAGATGAACCAAACGGACAACATGGGGTGCTTTGTGGAGAAACTGCTGGTAGATCTTCTGGGCGCAGAAGTGTTCTCAAATATGTTTGTGGTGGAGCATGCCCACCGCTCCTTGGGGCCCAGACAACCACCGGGAGCACCGCCACGCTCAATCATAGCCAAGTTGCTAAACTATCAGGACATGGACGCGGCCCTTCGCACTGCGAGGGACAAACAGACACTGGCTTATGAAGGATCAAACATCTCGCTGTTCCCGGACTTCACTGCCCGAGTGCAAGAGGCTCGCTGACAATATATCCCCATGAAGAAACAGCTACAGGAATTTGGAGTAGACTATGCAATGCTGTACCCAGACAGGGGTGCTCTCACATTTTTGTAGACCCGAAGGAGCTGCAAAAGGTGATCAAGGTCTGGACCAAGGAACAACGACGGAGTCCAGAGAACCCACCTCTGAATGAAGCTGAGGGGAGTACGATGGAGGAGCAAGACTGAGTCCTGGCTGATAACGTTCTGCTGATAAGTATTTTGGGGACGGGGGTGGAGGGAGGCAGAGGTAAAGATATGGAAGTACTAATGTTCTTGCTGGAAGGGAACCTTACTGTTTCATGGTAGTACACAGCTGCGAACATACTGCATGCATCAGTTGATATTTGGACAAGTGTCAGATATTTAGGTGCTGCACGGAAACAGTAGAACAGTTTAGGGAAGACATACGGTCCAATGCATATAACTGGCCGGGCTGAGATGGCGGGGTGCATAGCGGGGCCTCAGCAAGTACAAAGACTAGTTGCTAGGTGGAAGGAGAATGTATAGCGGTCGGCAGGGGAGGGGGCTGGGACAGATGCATATTGGTGTACGTGTTTATCATTGTATTCGTTGTCCACAGAGCAACCTTCGCCTGCAAGTGACAAATACCACAACAAGTTACTCAGTTGGGGAAGGGAGGGGGGGAAGAGTGGGAGGTCCCAGATAGGGATGATGCGCGACCGAGTTGTGGGTGGTCTGCTGGGAGGGGGGAGGAGAGGGTAGGATTGGGAACCTGTTTTTATTCCAAAAGTTGGGGAGAGTAGAGTTGCAGTTGCAAGAGGTACATAATGAACGTCAGTCAAAGGCTTCAGAGTGTTCTTTGCTGTGTAATAGAAAGAAATGCAATGTCAGGAGAAATAGCTGACCAGAGACCATTAAACTCCCTCAGAGCGCTATCATGGAACGTGAGGGGCCTGAATGACCATCGTAAACTGCGGAAAGTCCTGCAATATTTAAACAGGCATAAGATAGATGTGGTCCTGTTGCAAGAGACGCACCTACCTCAGCAGAGTCCAATGATGCGTACCAGGCGCATTGAGGGTAATACCAACACGGCAGGATTCACGTCACACGCTAGAGGGGTGATGACATGGGTGAACCCTAGAACTGACTACACACTACAATACTGAAAGCAGACACGGGTGGGAGGTTTGCTGCGTTAGCCAATATTGTGAGAAGGTGTGGAGAGATGCACATGTTATGGGGAGGGGACTTTAACTTTGTAAGGGACCCGAGCTTAGATAGAAATATGCCACAGCGAGGGTATACGGAGAGGGGGACAGACCGGGATCAGTTCTGGCTAACCTATTGAAAGCCAAACGCGATAAAACTATAATTACGGCAATAAAAACCAAAGAGGGCGACCTCCTCACCGAGGACCTAGAAATAGCTAATAGATTTAAACAATACTATATGCCTCACCAATAGCGGACATGGACGGGGAAATATTTGACTATCTGGAATATATCAAGCTGCCCTTTTTTCCCAACGCACGTAGAGAGTTCCTTGCCCTCCCCATCGAAAAAGATGAGATTTTGGAGGCGCTGCCGGGAATGAGCGTGAACAGTGCCCCAGGGTCGGATGGCCTCACAGTGAACTTTTATAAGACCTTCATAGATTTTCTGCTCCCCCACCGCTCTGAATTATTCGATGACATGTGTGTTACGGGACAGATGGCGCAAACGATGAGGGAAGCTATGATAGTTGCAATTCCCAAACCAGGTAAACCACGGGAGAAATGTGAGTCGTATAGGCCGCTTTCCTTGCTGAATGTTGACACCAAACTGTTCGCCAAAGTATTAACGACTCGACTGGCACTGCTGACTCCGGATCTGGTAGCTCCGGAACAGGTAGGGTTTGTGTCTGAGAGAAACCTCACCTACAATCTCCATAGTATGGTCTTTGGGACAATACAACATGTCCGACACGATATGAAGGCAATTGCAGTCTTCTTGGATATGGAGAAAGCTTTCGATTCGGTGGAGTTGCCCTTCATGAGGCAGGTCTTGACCAGAATGGGACTCGGCCCAGTATTTCTACAATTGATAGGGGTGTTATATAATTCACCCACGCCGTGTATCAGGCTGGGATCCTTGGTCACTGACCCTGTTCGCATTACTAGAGGTACTAGGCAGGGCTGCCCTCTGTCACCGTTGCTATATGCACTAGTGGCAGAGCCCTTGGCATGTGCACTTTGGGAATACCACGGCCACAGCGGGGTTAGTTTCCCTAACTATAAAATAGTGCTGTCAACTTATGCGGATGATACACTACTCTATGTGAGGGATTCCGAAAACAATCTAGCCTCGGTCTTGCGCGAAGTGGTGCACTATGGAGCATTGTCTGGACTGAAGGTCAACTGGGACAAATCCATTGCCTTTCGACAGTACGGTTCGAGATGGAATATCCGTTACGATGGTCGGACGACTCGGTTAGGTATCTTGGCATTAGACTACACA
Organism: Triturus cristatus; assembly: GCF_964204655.1. NCBI lineage: Eukaryota > Metazoa > Chordata > Amphibia > Caudata > Salamandridae > Triturus > Triturus cristatus. The sequence goes on from NC_140584.1 coordinate 226,796,955, forward strand.
CGGATTCGGACATCGTCTTTCGCAAAAATTATGGAACAGCGGTGGCCAGGTTAGAAGATGATGTAGAAACATGGATCGGACTGCCGCTATCACTGCTCGTCAGGGTCTCTATAATGAAGATGATAGTGCTGCCTAGATTCCTCTTCCTCTTCACAGACATACCGATAGTGCTGCCGCGTTCCTTTTTTGCCCGGGTAAATAAATCATTAGTGCGGTTGGCTTGGGCGGGCAAACAAGCACGTGTACAATGGCGAGTTCTCACATTACCATTTCACCTGGGGGGACTGGGTGCGCCCGACCTGGAGCTGTACTACAGAGCAGCACAGAGCGCGCAAGCTCATAGCTGGATCCACGGTGCGGATTACATCCCGTACCTCCGACTTGAGAGGTTGTTCGCTGACCCAATCCCTGCTGTCATATTTGAGCCGGTGGACTGCAGAACATGCTTTCTGGATTCATTAAACTCGACCCGGCATGCCTGGCACAGCTTGCTACAACTAAGAGAGGGAGCGTTGCTATATTCCCCAGAGATGTCAGTGGACTGGGCGGTCTGGCTGCCCCCCTGTATGCATCTAGGCGTCATTAGACGCTGCAAGCGCTGGGTATTCACAAGAGGGGAGACAGGGTTGACAAGACTTGTGAAGAAGTCATGAATTTCGCAGAGGCTCCCAATTTGCTTCAACGCTTCCAGTTTCACAGAGTGCACAGTGCGCTTAGACAACAACTGGGGGACGACTTGAACGAATCTCCGGAAGTGCAAGAACTAACATACCTGATCAAAACTAAATCCCCCCGCAAGCTTGTCTCCAATATCTATAGACTAGCAATGTTGCAGAGAGCTAACCAGTATACCAAGGCTAGATTGGCGTGGCAGCGTGACCTGGAAATAACTATTGATGACGCCATGTGGACCTACTGCTGCACAAACACAAAGTGCATCTCTCTGCATGGGAAACATAGACTGATACATTTTAAATATCTTAATAGAGTGTATTATACACCTGAAAGATTACACAGGTATGGGTTGAGGGAGGACGAGACATGCAATAGATGGTGGGCCACTTCAGCGGATTTCATACATGTAGCGTGGAACTGCCCAGGTGTATACCGAAATATATTCTGTGAGATTAGTGCAATAGCTGAGTTGGAGATGCCCCCGGACCCAGCATGGGCATTGCTAGGCTACTCTAAAGAACTACCGAGGGTGACTCGTCGGCTGATTGACTTGGGCCTGCTGATGGCTAAGCGCAGAGTAGCAATGTGCTTATTGAGGGGCCCCTTACCCACAGTAATACAATGGTCGCACGATGTGCTTTATTGCTGTACACAATCTGAGAGCTTTAGCGATTTGATCCCTCCAAGGAAGATAAGGGAGAGAGAACAGCGGCAGCGGGACAGGAAGTGGGACTCGACCCTATTGCTCCTTAGAAGATAGGATTGACTTTTGGTTTCAGTAATCTGCACCCTTAAGGGAAACAGTCAAGTGCTGAGAGAGTGACTAGGTCAGATCAATAGGTGGGGACTAGAGGGCAGAGGAGCGACAGGCATAGAATGTTATCACAGATCAGAGAAGCTACTAATGAGACCTCGGAAGATGGTTGGCTGGTTTAAAACCTCTTTGTTTGGTTGTTAATTTAAAGAAAAAATGGTATTTTAAGATATAGCACAGACGCTGACACATAGCAATCCCACCTAGTATAGTGCTCAATTACGCAACTTACAAGGATTGTGCTGCCCGGCCTCTGGAATGTGGGCAAAAGAGCGGTGTAATACGCTTGAAATTGGACTGCCGCCGGCCCCTGGGTTGTAGGCGTAAGGCTGTCTTTGTCAGTGGCTTCTCTGGCAATAAAAAAAAAAAGCACTATAGGCAAGACATCCATTTTTAAAACATTACATCTGCCCACCATTGATAGATGTAGGCCTTCTATTCTGTTCAAATCCCTTTTTATTTTCCGCACTAGGGGTTCCCATTTATGTAATACCACCTTATCCAGGCATGCATTAATATGTATCTCCAAATATGAAGCCTCCTCTCTAACCCTAGGATCATTAATGCATACTTGCTCTGTACAAATTATTTGCATTCTTGTTATATTTAATTTAAAACCAGATCTTTCCCTAAAAACAGCTGCTAATTGTTCGATCTCTATCAAGTTCTTGGCTGGGTCTGGTGAGACAACCTCAATGTCATCTGCATATGCTAATATAGTAACCTCCCTCCCAGGTCTCGTCAGCAGTGCACTTAACCGATTTTCCAATAAATTAAAAAAAGGATTAATGTAGAGGGCAAATAATAGGGGGGTGCAGGGACACCCTTGCTGGGTGCCTCTTGATATTATAACAGAGTCAGACTTGAGCCCCAATGCACATTTGTTTGCCTTAGGGGATCTATACATAGTTTGGAGAGCTTGAATAAAACCAGATCCAAAGCCTTGCCATTGCATAGTTGCTCATAAAAACTCCCATGAGACACAGTCAAACACTTTCTCTGCATCAAGTAGCACTACTCCACAAGGCGCTTTCAGTACATTAGCAGAGTCCAGCAGAGTAACTACAATTCTAACGTGATTGTCCGTGCCTCTTCCTGGGATAAAACCATGCTGATGAATCGAGACTATGGGAGTTAGCACTCGTGTTGCCAGAATTTTTGCATATGTCTTTCCATCGCAGTTTAAAAGCAAAATGGGTCTATATGACCCAGGCAGCGTAGATGGTTTATCTTTTTTTAGGAAAGTATTGATGCTCTGGCGTACCCTTTCTGTGCCTCGCAAAGGTCCGTGAGCAAATCCGCTTGTATCTCAGATAGAAAGGTCTTGTAAAATTCAAGCGGGGGCTTATCGGGCCCAGCAGCTTTCCCTGTTGCTAACGAACAAACCGCCTCCACTAGCTCTTTCAGGGTTATAGATTCTTCCAGGTATCCACAATCATTCACGCTTAATATCTTCATATGTGGATCTTTATAAAAAAATTTAGATCTATCCTGATTCACGTAATCCCCTCATAGAAAGCTCTAAAAACCTCCAGGATCTCTGCCGGCGTTTCTACAAGTTTCCCATTTACATCTTTAATTGCAGTAATTGCATCTCTTACCTCTCTGCATCTGATTTTCTTTGCCAGGCATTTTCCTGTCCATTCCCCATACTCATAACAGTCCCTTCTGAATATTTGATATTTCCTAGCATTGTCCTTAGCTCATTCCCCATTTATACTAGCCTTGCAGCAAGCTACCTTAGTTTGTGCCTGAGAACTATCTAACTTCTCCCTCAGAGCATATATTAATGCATATTCAGCGTGTTGGAGGGTGTCATACATCCCCTCAATAAACTGTCTCTGTTACTTTTGAGCATACAATCCAAAGCTCAAAATTTCCCGCCTGAATCCAGCTTTTAAAGCATCCCACACCATGCCACATTTAGTGGAGTTCCGATTCATGGCAAGAAATTGCTTTAGCCACTGTTGTATATGGCTAACAAATTGCTCGATAAGCAATAGCTTCTGATCAAAGGAAAAGGTCCCCCGGGCTCATACCACTCCTTGCATTTTGATTTTTAGTAGAAGTGGATTATGATCCGAGGTAATTCTTGGGTAAATCTGCATCTGGGCTTTGGCTAAAAGTGTTTTAGTAGCAAGTAAATAATCGAGCCTTGCTAACTTCTGATACAGACAAGAATAGTGCGTGTATCCTGGATCAGATTGCTTTAATCTGGGCCAAACATCAGCCAGACCATGCTCATAAATAAGTTGCTGTAAAGTCTTATACACCTTGGGTTTCCGACCATAATATTTATCTCTAATAGAACCCTGGGTGACTTCTTCAAGTGGAATGTTGAAATCACCGTACAGTATCAGAGGAGATACCGAAGATGCTAACTCTGTATTCAGATGATCTAATTTTATGAGCTTCATCGTGGTTTGATCCATACACCAAGCAAATTGTAAACTTTTTATTGACAACAACACATTCAACAATTACCCAGCGACCATATCTATGTGCAAGGCTTTTCCCTAGCTTTAAATTGTTTTTTGGGGATAAAATGGCTACCCCCTTGTAATGTACAGCCAGTAACTTTTACCGTAACTCTGTTAGCACCTTATGCTGAGTCCAGGGGATATATGTCTCTTTGAGACAGATCACATCAGGGGATATGATTTTAATTTCTTATGCTACCCTTTGGCACTTAGTCCTCTTATTGAGACCCCGAACATTAAATGAACATATCGAAAATATATTCCTCATCAACCTTCTTCAAAGCTACAAAAACAGCTCCCTCTCTTCCAATGCAACACATAATTTCTTCTTGTTTGCTAAGATTCATTTATTGGCTTTTCCCCCCCATTTTTCAACCCCTGTGCCCCTGCAGAAGCCACCCCCCACCCAGGTGCCCCACCCTTCCCCACCCTAGTGTCTCTTTTCTTCCAGCAGAGACCCCCCCCTACCCACCCAACCATAGAATGTAGATACGGTCTAGATAACTTAATCTGCTACAGCCCCCTGCCCTGAAATGTAGGATTTAATGTCATGGAGGTATTCTTTGGCCTTGATCTCAGATGTATAAAAATGTGTGTTGTCCTTATATATAATCTTGAGTTTAGCTGGATTCAGGAGGAATGCTTGGGTTCCTTTATGCTGAAATGGAGATATTAACTGCTGGAGTTCCCACCTTTTTTCTACTGTTTAATGAAAATAGTCAGGGCGAACAAAGAACTCAAACCCATTCCCCTTTCTCTTCCTATCTGGCCTGGTCAAGTCATACAAAGCCTGCCTAGATAAAAAAAAATTAGATAGACAAATGAGAATTGCTCTAGGTTGTGGAGCAGAGTTACTGGTCCCCTGGTTGTTACTTTGCCAGAAGGGGAACCGATGAGCCCGTTGCACCTCGATGTCCCATGTCCAATGAGTCAACTCCGGGAAAGCTTCTGTAAATAGTCCTGCCACAGACTACCGCGGGTCAGAACGTTCAATGCCTTCAGGCACACCAAGAATTCTTAAGTTGTTGCGACAGATCCAATTTTCCAAGTCCTCGAACTTCCAAGCCATATCACTATGCTGTACTGACAAGGCATCTGTAGCCGCTTTCTGAGCAGTCATTTCGTCCTCAAGAGTGGAGACCCTGTTCTCAACTTCTGTTATCCACTCAGCGAATTTGGAGCAGGACTTGGCCACTCGTCGAAGTGAATTTTGCAGCTTTCAACATGCTCCCTGTGTTTCTTGGCTCTCTGCCTAGGTTTACTCTCTATGTGACATAAGTGTCTCATAAATTACAGCCAGGGAGATTTCTTCCGTGTGGTCTGTTGAGTTATTCTGTTCTTGTCGCAATACCCCCTCTGAGGACACATTTGAGCCTAGCTTAAACATAGGAGGCTGTGTTTGAATAGACACGGTCGCTGCCTCGATCTCCTCTCTAGGTGTCACTGTTGGTGGGTTTTTTTCGTATTGTATCTGGGCCAGACATCCTGGTCCAATTCACCAGGGTCTCTTCTTGGTGAATGCTGCTGGTCTCACTCCACTGCCCGCTTGGTGAGCCAGAGGGGCCATCAGATATCTGTACAGACTCATCTCCTGATTAGTTAGAATGGTCAGACAATGAGAAAAAATGATCACCCATATCTGCCTCAGGCAGTTCTTGTGAGATTTGCTCTGATCTATCAGATCTCCCATTGGCAGCATGTCACAAACTCTTTTATCCATCTCTGGGTTGCCAGCTGTTAATTCTGCCATGTTTACACCGTATTCCACCCCCGATGTTGTGTGGTGTGCAATACTTTGCCCCCCGTCCCATCAATGCCCCCTGCGGTATGCATTAAAGGGTCGCTATCCCCCTGCCCTCCATGTTTCATTTTGTTCATTGCTGCCTTCAAAGTATAGTCAGAAGCCCCTGCATTCCCACAGCTCACCTCTTCCAGGTGGGTAGTTACACCTGCCTCTCCCATCATGAGGCCGTCCGACTTGAGGTTCTTTCTCTTCCTGGCTGTAAGAAAGATAGCGGGGCAGTTTTCTTCCCTTGCCCCTCAGTCCGGCTGTTCCCGGATCCCACATTACTTCCTGGATCAGCAGCCGCTCCATGTCATTGTTTCTCTGGGGCGTTTTCTGGGTGCTTCGTGGATGACGTCGTTGCGGGGTCTCCGCCACGCTGCTTGGCTCCTCGGGTGCCCTTTGGGGGCATCTTAACTCCGACCGCTTCTCACCAAACCCCAAAGATGGATCGGCGAGTTCCTTGAAGAGGGCACCACACCAGCTGCAGAAACAGAGTCACCGCCTGGAGACCAGATACCGCTAAGCAGCGAGACATGAGTACACTTCGAAGCATTTCTCACTGGCTACCACTATGCACCTGTAGCCTGCAAGAGCCTGTGTTAATCTCTACTCTTGAATCTCTTGAGCTGCATTGGGTCCAAAGAGTTTGGGGAGTTTATGGAGGGCAGTAAGGTGCAAGACCTCACTTGACCACCGAAGCGGCCGCCATCTCGCTCCTAATCAAAAGCATTTCTCAATGTCCTTTGTCATGTCCAGATGATAAATGAATTATGTAGAAAAATCAGATACTGAAAGGGATTTGCAGATGTAATGTTACATCACATATATGTAGGAGTACCCCACCCGGAAAGCTCCAAATCATTCCCATCTCATTAACTTACTAAGCAAATGTAGAAATGCATCAAGCTTTAAAATGTTGCATTTTGTGATTTATATTTGAATCTTTGAAGTAAAAATTGTATTTGAATCAGTGTTTGTAATAATTACTGTGACTTTGTACCAATTTGTGCCAAAAGTGAAAGCCAAAACCAACACTGGAGGTAGGCCGAAAGCAGTAAAGCTGGGCCTCTAATAATAGATAACAACAAAACTGCTAGTACTTCAACTAATCTTAAACCTCAAATTCACTTATGAGGGCACATCTTGGGGAACAACAAAAATTACAAAGAAATTACTAGACTAAGTAATCCCTATATTTGTTTCTTTTTTGAAATATTCAAAATTCTTATGGTCACATCACAAGGGATTACTTAGTCTAGTAATTTCTTCTGTGGTCTAGACAAAAAGAATTCGACGTGTGTTTTCAAGTCAAATTTTGCTAATTTTGTACATGTATGTTTTTGAATGGCTGATTGTAATTAGTGAATGGTGTGTGAGATCAGAGTGTTTGGAGTGAACAAATGAACGGTGTGAAGAATTGCGTTCAAAGAAGGTTCCATTAATGAATGGTTTAATCCTTGATGTTTTCTGGAAAATGGAAGGTTATACATGTAAATAAAAATAAATAAATTCATCGATTAATTTGACGAAAACAAAGGTCTTAGACGCATTTTGTTGTTCCCCAAGATGTGCCCTCATAAGTGAATTTGAGGTTTAAGATTAGTTGCAGTACTAAAAGTGAAAGCCAGCATATTTTTTGAAACAATTTCACAATGGTGAAACAACCTACAGATATTTAGGAGTCAAATTTGAAAATGTTTTTGCTCTGTACTGAAGTGGATTAGAAATGTTTCTAAGACCCTTGTATTTACTTATGCTGTAGAAGTCATTTGTCAATCCACCCAAATATATTATTCTTAATATCTTCACCAGCATAGGTATCAACATAAGACATGATACATTGCTAAGTTACTTCAGTACTGCAGTGACGGCTGCTGCCAATCTAAAGTGGCGGGCGGAATGGAGTGTGACAGGGGTTAGAGGAATAATAATCAATTTAAAAATAAAGACTTATCTGCCACTCACCTCAGTGCTCCTCTCTTCCCGACAGTCCAGGAGCCACACATCACAGCCTCCCCACTCAATCCAGACACTGCTCTCATGATAAACTTAGCATAAGTGAAGCACCAGGATTGGCCTGAGCAGGTCGCTCAGGCACAGGGTGTGCCTTTTCTATACCTGGCTATGCGACTTAGCAGCTTTTGAGAAATCCAAATGCACATGTCGGTTCGACCATCCTAAGATGGCTGGCAAAACCCACAATTGTGCTTACAGTGCCCAACTCATCCCCTCCTCCCTGCTATGGCCTGGCCCGCCCTGCTCTAGAATCGCATCGGCTTAGTAGCCAGGGAAAAATAAAATTATAATAAAATTGTTTTATCATCATTTTCTTTTCCATATGCTGCTCTGCAGTACTGAATCCATTTTTTATTTTTTACATTTGACATGTATTCTAAATACTTGAGGTAAATGTTACCATTGTGAAATGCCCAAACAAAGGAAACAGACTTTCAGTTTATACAAATATTGACACAACATTGTAGTATTTGGTGACACACATTGCAACATATTACACTTTTTGAAAAGCCAAATAATGCTGATTTGTGGGCCTTGTGAACACACTGTACAATGGTATTTTTGGTTCATATCCTTTTGGGTGACATAAATTCACTATTCTAAACAATTTATTTTATTTATTTATTTATTTATTTTTTAAGTTTGTAAGGCGCTACAGCTACCCAAAAAGGGTTTCCCGGCGCCGAGACACAGCATAAGGATGTCAGGAGAATTTACAGGCTATTCTTGTTATTGTTCGAATAGCCAGGTCTTGACGTGCCTTCTGAACCTGACATGGTTTTCCTCCTTTTGGATGAAGGGAGGGAGTGCATTCCAGAGGGATGGTCCAAGGTGGGCAAAAGATCTGCCTCCCATTCTTGCCAATTTAAATCTTGGTACACAGAAGTTGGCAGCTGATTGCGAGCGAAGATTACGCTTGGGAGTATAGGGGTGAGCCAGAGCTAGAAGATATTTGGGTGCAGTACCTGCTTTGATTCTGAACATGTAGTTCAGGGCTTTAAAACGGATTCTGCTTTCTACCCTGAGCCAGTGGAGTTGCCAAAGGTAGCTCGAGACTCCGGAATTTTTAGGGATTCTGCACAGTAGTCGGACTGCAGCGTTCTGGACAAGTTGCAGTCGACTGACTACCGCTTTATTTGAGCCAAGGTACAGAATGTTGCCGTAGTCAAGCCGTGATGTTATGAGGGCATTGACTACGGTCTTTTGAGTGGGAGAGGGCAGCATCCAAATGATTTTCCTCAGCCATTTGATGATGGTAAGGCATAGGCCGACAACTTTGTTGGCCTGTTGGCTCATGGAGAGGGAGCTATCCAAGATGACTCCCAGATTACGAACTTGAGTCACTGGGGTAGGCAAATTACCCATCTGGTTTGGCCAGTGTGAAGGATTCCAAAGATCTTGACGTTTTCCTAAGAGAAGGATCTCTGTCTTGTCTCCATTGAGCTTTAATTGGTTTCTTGTCATCCAATTAAGGATGTTTTGAAGCCCTGATTTGAGGAGATATGGGGATGTCGGACAGGATTCAGATAGGGAGAATATAATTTGGGAATCGTCGTCGTAGGTCATGAGGGTAAGTCCAGATTTTTCGGCTAAGTCAGCTAGGGGTCTGAGGTAAAGATTAAAAAACAGGGGACTCAATATAGATCCCTGTGGCAGGCCGTGGGGGGCATTGAAGGTGTCGGAACAGGCCAGTGAGGATGTTATTTGGAAAGTCCGTTCCGCCAGGAAGGATCGAATCCAGTTAAGCGCTTTTCCACGGACACCATTTCTGTATAATGCCTTGATGAGAGTTTCGTGGGATATGGTGTCAAAGGCCGCGCTCAGATCTAAAGGCACGAGCGCGACCGTCTGACCTTTATCGAGGAGATTCCAGCTGTGTTCCGTAACTCCTAGAAGGGTGGTTTCTGTCGAGAAACCAGCCCGAAAACCCGATTGTGAGGGGTGCAAAAGCGAGTTTTCTTCGGCAAAGGTGGATAGGACCGAGTGGACGTGTCTCTCCAAGCATTTGGAGAAGGCAGGGAGCAGGGATATGGGTCTGTAGTTGGCTGGACTTTCCGGATTTGCTGTGGGCTTTTTTAGCAATGGCGTTATCATGGCGTGTTTCCAGAGGGTCGGGACTGTAGAAAGTTCAAACGAGGAGTTAAGCGTATCTACGATGATTTCCAGGGAGCGATCGTCCAGTTGTTTAATTATTTTAATCGGGATAGGATCCCTGGGGGAGCCGGACTTGATGTTCTTAAAAATGGTTTTCAGTATATCTACCGAAAAGGGAGGCCAGGCTTCCAGGGTATTTTCACAGGAGGGAGCATGTTCCGAGTCAGAAAAAGGGGGTGGTTCATTATTGTTGGTATTAATGTCCCTGATGATTTTCTCGATTTTTTCAGTAAAGAAACATGCTAGATCTTGGCATTGTTGAGTGTTCAGTGGGGGAGCCGAGGCTGTGGTTTGTGCGCCTGCTAGTTCTTTGACTATATTGCACAAAGTTTTCGGCTTATTTGTTGCTTCCGTGATAGTATTAGAAACGAATGAGGCTCGTGCTTTTGCACAGGCAGTATGATATAAATTCCTGGCTTCATGGTAGGTCTTTTTTGCGTCAGGGGCGTAGTCTTTTCGCCATTGACGCTCAAGTGCCTTGCATTTCGATTTTTCCGTTTTTAAAAAGTCATTGAACCATGGGGCAGGGTGGCGGTGTCTGTTTCCTTTGATATGAGGGGTGGGTAAACAGTGATCAGCGGCGTCGCTGAGCCATTTGTGAGTAGCTACTGCTAGGCTGTCCATGTTGTGACCGTTTCTAGGAGGGTTTTCATGGAGTGCTGAATTTAGTTTTGCCAAGTCCAGTAGCTTCCAGTTTTTCCTGGACGTAGCTGGAAAGTCAGATTGCATAGTGGAGGTAGGTGGGAGATTTATGCTGAATTTTATTAAATGATGGTCAGACCAACAAATGGGAGTGGTCATCTAACAAATTAGAGTAAAAGGGAATGGAAGGGTCATCAAGATGTAAGTTTAGATCACCAATAAGTGAGAAATGTTTTGAGGCAATGTAGTATGGAGTGATATAGTTGGCTAAATTTGATGCCCATTGGGATGAATTTCCGAGGGGCCGGTATATCAATAAGCCTGACATCGTGAAGTTCGGGTTCAGAGAAATTTTGAAAAAGCCAGCTTCGCAGTCAGGGATGGCAACTTGTTCTAACGTGCATTTCAAGTCTCTGTTAAAGATGATTGCTATTCCACCTCCTAGCTGTTTGTTACGATCTATCCTAGTGATTGCATAATTGGCGGGGAGGGCAGTAGCAACGTCTGGGCCAGCACTCTCGTGCAGCCACGTCTCTGTCAGGAAGAGGACGCTAGGGTTATCATCCAATAGGAGGTTGAAGATGTCCAATTTGTGTTTAGGTAGTGAGCGGCAGTTTGTACTGTAGAACACGTATTTTTGTGCCTCAACGTTGCAAGGCTGTTTGCGTTTCCTGTGCCTCCTAGCAGCGTCAGGATAGGGTTGGCGGATGGTGGTGGTAAGTTTGCAGATTTTGCAGGAGGTAACTCCTGTTTTGTGGAGATTGAGTGTTGTGCACCTCATGTTAGTGATTGGGCGTAGCGCTCTTAGTTCCATAGGGGATCTTACCAGCCTTTTGTGGGCGGGGGGAGCATGGTCTTGTGCCCCATGCCCCGTACTGGCCCGGACGGGCACAGACGGGCTAGTCTTTGGCGTGTCTTCGGCGTGCTGAGGGCGCGCCCGCTGCGCTCGTCCGCTGCGCTTCCGAGGAGTGTGCATAGTTATGGGGAGGAGGAGGGGGTGTGGCTAGTTGTAAGGGGCGTGGCCCAGTGTCTCGTGGGTGGTGATGGCGGCTGAGATATCGCCCTTCCTACAACAGCGCTGGCTCCGCTGCGCAGGAAAGTGTCATCAAAAGCCCAGATGCAACTGAATTAAAATGAGCAGCAAAAACGAAAACACAGTTTGTTTTTAAAATCAACAAAGTGCAAATTACGCTGTATTTAATAATTGAGGAGCGACACCCCCGGCTTCCGCCTCAAGGGTAGCTGTCTGTCAACACCGGCTTGTATCTCAGCGCGGCGTTATAAGCGTCAGGGAGGGGGCGTGGCTAGTTGTAAGGGCCGTGGCCCAGTGTCTCGTGGGTGGTGATGGCGGCTGAGATTTCGCCCTTCCTACAACAGCGCTGGCTCTGCTGCGCAGGAAAGTGTCATCAAAAGCCCAGATGCAACTGAATTAAAATGAGCAGCAAAAACGAAAACACAGTTTGTTTTTAAAATCAACAAAGTGCAAATTACGCTGTATTTAAAAATTGAAGAGCGACACCCACGGCTTCTGCCTCAAGGGTAGCTGTCTGTCAACACCGGCTTGTATCTCAGCGCGGCGTTATAAGCGTCAAGGAGGGGGCGTGGCTAGTTGTAAGGGGCGTGGCCCAGTGTCTCGTGGGTGGTGATGGCGGCTGAGATTTCGCCCTTCCTACAACAGCGCTGGCTCTGCTGCGCAGGAAAGTGTCTTCAAAAGCCCAGATGCAACTGAATTAAAATGAGCAGCAAAAACGAAAACAAAGTTTGTTTTTAAAATCAACAAAGTGTAAAATACGCTGTATTTAAAAATTGAGGAGCGACACCCCCGGCTTCCGCCTCAAGGGTAGCTGTCTGTCAACACCGGCTTGTATCTCAGCGCGGCGTTATAAGCGTCAGGGAGGGGGCGTGGCTAGTTGTAAGGGGCGTGGCCCAGTGTCTCGTGGGTGGTGATGGCGGCTGAGATTTCGCCCTTCCTACAACAGCGCTGGCTCTGCTGCGCAGGAAAGTGTCATCAAAAGCCCAGATGCAACTGAATTAAAATGAGCAGCAAAAACGAAAACACAGTTTGTTTTTAAAATCAACAAAGTGCAAATTACGCTGTATTTAAAAATTGAGGAGCGACACCCACGGCTTCTGCCTCAAGGGTAGCTGTCTAGCTGTCTGTCAACACCGGCTTGTATCTCAGCGCGGCGTTATAAGCGTCAGGGAGGGGGCGTGGCTAGTTGTAAGGGGCGTGGCCCAGTGTCTCGTGGGTGGTGATGGCGGCTGAGATTTCGCCCTTCCTACAACAGCGCTGGCTCTGCTGTGCAGGAAAGTGTCATCAAAAGCCCAGATGCAACTGAATTAAAATGAGCTGCAAAAACGAAAACACAGTTTGTTTTTAAAATCAACAAAGTGCAAATTACGCTGTATTTAAAAATTGAGGAGCGACACCCCCGGCTTCCGCCTCAAGGGTAGCTGTCTGTCAACACCGGATTTTATCTCAGCGCGGCGTTATAAGCGTCAGGGAGGGGGCGTGGCTAGTTGTGAGGGGCGTGGCCCAGTGTCTCGTGGGTGGTGATGGCGGCTGAGATTTCGCCCTTCCTACAACAGCGCTGGCTCCGCTGCGCAGGAAAGTGTCATCAAAAGCCCAGATGCAACTGAATTAAAATGAGCAGCAAAAACGAAAACACAGTTTGTTTTTAAAATCAACAAAGTGCAAATTACGCTGTATTTAAAAATTGAGGAGCGACACCCCCGGCTTCCGCCTCAAGGGTAGCTGTCTGTCATCACCGGCTTGTATCTCAGCGCGGCGTTATAAGCGTCAGGGAGGGGGCGTGGCTAGTTTCAAGGGGCGTGGCCCAGTGTCTCGTGGGTGGTGATGGCGGCTGAGATTTCGCCCTTCCTACAACAGCGCTGGCTCCGCTGCGCAGGAAAGTGTCATCAAAAGCCCAGATACAACTGAATTAAAATGAGCAGCAAAAACGAAAACACAGTTTGTTTTTAAAATCAACAAAGTGCAAATTACGCTGTATTTAAAAATTGAGGAGCGACACCCCCAAGGGTAGCTGTCTGTCAACAACAAAGCCCAACCATTCAGAGGTGTTAAACAGTTCTCAGAGAGACATAATAATGCAAATGGGACAAGATCAGACATGATATCAGGGCGATCTGGGGAATACCAAAACGGTGACCAAATAGCTTCTAAAAATGTTGCATACATGCATGAGATTATACTAATGTAAAAACAAAGTGTGAGAGCCTTGAAGCAGGTGAAAAATGAAAACTTGGAAACTGTTTTGTGATCAAACTTTATGATCAGTTCTGTTTACACAGATTCAATATTACTATTGTATATTTCATTTCAGCATCATGAGGAGCAGGCAGAGAAGACATTGGCCACAGAGGCAGGGAAGCAGCTGACCACTGTGGTTTGGATGCTGACACCACCAATACCAAGAGATCTAGTGGCATGGAGGGTGAAGAGAGTGCAACGGGCCAACAGCTTCCTAGTTGTGATGGACCCAACAGGAACTCTACCACCTGCATCCGTGTGTGCCACCCAGAGTACCATCTCCACCCTCCCCCTTGCTTCTCCCAGTTGACTAATCCTGCCCCCCCTTGAAGGGGTGGCATCTCCTTCGCTTCCCCTGTCCATCCGGCTGCGCTTAGTGACGAGGCTATCGACCTTCCCATGAACATCTCTGTAAGCCAGAATGCACTAATGAATGCCATCAAGAGGCTTAGATGCCATATGCAACAAATGGTAGCATACCTGGAAGGCATTAACAATGCTATGTCTGGCCTACAGAGGTCTTTTCAAGGTCTAGCCTCCCCACTGACTGCAGCCTCCCAACAATCCCAACCTTGTGCTCCACCACCCGCTCCTTACCCATCGCAAATCACTATTTCTTGACCTGTACCAAGCACACTCACACCTTTGCATGCACCCACTCAAACAGACAGAAGAAACATGCACACACAAAAAACCAAACACCAGAAAAACAACATGTAGTCAACCAAACATACAGGTACCACATTCACCACCATACCCACATTCACCACCACCAGCGCACCCACAGGCATTGAAACACCACTGCACACATGTACCACTACATTACTAGCACACACACAGACACTGCACCCACCACCACATCCACATCTACCACCACCAGAACACATATAGACATGGCAACCACACCCACATGCACTACTACCTGCATACCCACAGACACCAGACCCACTTGCACACCCACATGTACCACCAAAAGTCTACCCACAGACACCACACCCACTACCAGATCCAAATGCACCATAACCACACCTAGCACCTCCACAGCACACACATCCACACACACACATTAGAATGAACACACAAAAACACAAACCTAGTAAGCAAGACACACTCAAACATTCATGATAAAGACCAGGCCCATGGGCACCTGCACCCTTAACAGACACATGCCACTCCCTCTAACTCCCAAACCCAACTCACTGCTGAAAATCCTACCCATTTTCCCCTTGAGAGTCTGTTGTTTGCCCTTGCCTTGACCTCTTTCAAAGTCCAAACCACCCCTCCCAAAACGCAAACCTACTCCTCCCATTGCCCAACCCACCTCTTCTACCACCCAATCTACCCATCTATACCCCAACCCACCCCTTCCACATCCCAACCCACCCCTCTCAATACAGAAACAAACCCTTCTAAAACCAAAGTACCCCACCCAAACGCAAACCCCCTCCCAAACCCAAGAGCACCCTCCCAAACCCAAACCCCCCAAACTCAAGAGCACCCCTCCCAAACCCAACCCACCCAAGTAAGATATTTGAGGTGCCTGCCCTGCCCACTACATGCTCTTTACTGAGGATATTCCCCTTGGCAGTGAATTAGGAGGCAAGCTTTGTGCCATTGCATAACAGTGCACAGGACTTTATCTACAACTTATGTACTGTCATTGGGCTCTAATTTTTTGGAATAAATCCATTATTTTGATTTCACCAAGTTAGTCCTGGCATTAATTTTCCTTGGCAATTGTTTCATTCCTAGCAATGTTTCTGACTAAAATGTGAAGTACTTATTTTACTTTACTATGATGGCAGGTGATACAACAGATTAGTTTAATGTCCACTTTGTTAAGTGCATACACTGGCTACCATTGTGTGTGATGATCATTTGAATTTAGGTGCAGGCATATATCATATTAATGGTCACTTGCACTAACTAATTGATCTTTAAAACATTTTTTGGAAGTGTTACTGCAGGTGTGTTTGTTTCCCCTTGATTATCGATCATGATCAGTATGAGCACATATGCATTGTGAAACAACCTTTACACAACAGTCATTACATCGCACTACCTTTACATAGCAGTCGTTACATCGCAACATCCTTTACTTCACATGTCATTACAACGCAGCCTTTACATCGCATGCCACTACAACGCATGTCATTACAACGCATGTCACTACAACGCAGGCATTACATTGCAAGTCATTACAACACATACCTTTGCAACGCATAGTAACCTTACACTATCCAACACTTACCCTACTGTTGCACTCACTGGAGTTAGAATGGTAATTATTACTCCTATACTATCCAACACTTACCATAAATGCGATGTAATTGTATGCATTGTAATGGTATGCGTTGTAAAGGTATTATGCGATGTAAAAACTGCATTGTAAATGTATGCATTGTAACGTCATACATTCATATGCATTACATTTTATGAAATATTGTAACTATTGAAATTGGATACAGTAAATGATGTGCACTCGCAAGGGCAAATGTTGCATGGATGTATGTGTTAAATTTCCTAAACATCATCAGTACAGATGTATGCATTGCACATTAGTATGCAATTGCTTGTAAGAGAGATTTTGAAATTCATGACTCCAATGCAAGTGTTTACAGACAAGTCAAAAGGTAACTGGTAAAATGGGACCTTATTGTTGGTTCTGTCCATGGCGGTGTTGATTTTGTTCATCACCAACCAACAGCGGCAGGAATAGGAAGATTGGGTCCATGGCAGAAAAGGAAGTTTGAAAGTGAGAAAAGGTGAATTTCTGCCATATATCCCTTCCAAACTGCCAACTTGGGGGCCCGGCAGACAAACTGGCAGTTCTCCAACCGACAGCTGCTTTTGCATATTGTTCCATCAACTTGGATTAATAGACCTGGAGGAGTCGGCAGCACTCTGGCGGTCTTTTCTCTGTCGGACCTGCAGTATCTAAATAGAGCGGGTGAACATCCTAGTAGGCTGGTGGGAGACTGTTGAAAAAGCGGTGGCCGGACCAGGTCCCCCAAGATCTATATCAGGTCCTAAGTGTATTATCCTGAATAAGATGCAATCAAAAAATGCTTAGGAATCCAGAGGAAAAATGCAATTAAAATAGTGAAATACAAATGCATTACGGGGGGAGGGAAAAGAGGAGAGGATAGACACATGGCTCATGTGGAACATTGTCCGATACTATACATAGGAGAAATGACGAGATATATAAAGTAAGGTGTATTATAAGGAAGTAATACTGTCATGAGTGGGAAGTCAAGAAGGTTCAAGAACTGGGTGCAAATTTGTCAAGGAGATGTGTGATGGGGGTCCAAAGGTCCTGTTTTGTAACTTGTGAGATAGGATCCATACAGGCACTGTCCAGTCTATGGTAGTGAGAAACTGTGGAAAACCAAGATTTGAATGATAATTGAGTGAAATCCTTCCAGTGTCATGCTATTTGCTAGAAAGCAATTGCTAATAAAAAATCCAACAATTTCGCATTGAATGTAACAGTTGCCCAATCATCAGATACACTCCCTAAAAAGACATTAGAAACAGAATAGAGTGTGTTTGAATGAAAAAGTGAATTAATCCGATTCAAAATGTTGGTCAAAAATTAGAAATGGAAGTGCATGTGAAAATAATGTTATAAATTGGCATGGTGTGCTGAACATGTCCAGCAAGTATTAGGAATGTCCAGGTTAAACATTGTGCAAAGATACCATACGGATAAGAAAAGTCTATTGTACAGGGAAAAAAAGTATTTGCATTGTTTGCTGCTTGGTAGGATTTTCTGATTTTCAACCAGGTGAGATACGCAAAGTGATGGATAGATGCCACTGCCATGCCAAATCAGTATATGATTTTGGTCTAATAATAGAGACACATTGAAAATGTGAATACATAGTAGAGGCCTTTGGATTTGTAATTAAAATATCAGCAAGAGTATTATGAAATATAGAGGCGGGTTGAATGATGGATTTGAAATAAGTGTATGCCTTGAGAATGGTATCTTGTAGAAGTCTAAATTTATTTTGGAGCCTTGATTCAACAATTCAATAATCCATTTAGCCCCCTGCTCCTCCATGTTTGCAAGTAGATAGGTCAATTTTTTGGTTGTGCAAAGTGATTGTGCAAAATAGTGGAATGAAGAAAGGTATATGGGTCTTTGATTGAGAATGGTATTAAGGAGTCTAACAACTTTCAGGTGTTTTTAAAAATTGGATTGCAAAGCGTTTGAGGTTTTCGTGTGAATGTTAAGTATTCCTTAAATGAAAAAGGTGATAGGAACTTATGCTCCAAATCAACCCACAGTGGGAAATATGTTGAAGAAGGTGCAATCCAATGTGAAGATTGTTTCAGTAAAAACACTTTATGATATTTGGAGAAATAAGTAATGTTCACTCCACCTTCAACTTTAGGACATTTTAGTTTAGGTAAAGTCATATGAAGTCTTTTATTGTTACAAAGAAAAGAGGAGAGTATGGAGTTAATTTTTGGATTAAAACTTAAGAGCGATACATAATGGAATGTTCAAAATGATAAAAAGAATTGTGGTTACCAGCATCATCTGATTAGTGTCAAACCCTACCAAAATAGATGCCAGGCATGCTAGTGACTAGATAGTGCAGTTATTTGTGTATACATTTCTCTAACTTTAGGAGGTGGAAGTCTTAAGGGATTGGGTGAAGTGAAGACCAAAGTATTTAATTTATTTTAGTTGCCACTTAAAGTTAGAGGATAGGAAATCATGTTTAATAGTGATGAATTTATTTAGAGGTAATATTGAGCACATCACCTGGTTTCATTTATAGCCAGAAACTAGTGCACAAGAAGTAATTTCAGGGGAAAAAGCAGGAAGCGAAATGCTGGTTTCAATATATATAATAAAATATCATCTGCTTAAGCAGGCAATTTAACATGCTGAGTGTTATGGGTAAAACCATGTAAATCTATTTGCCTTAGTGGAAATATGAGGAGGTTAGCCCATTTACACAAATGGCAGGTTGGGGTGAGGTATAGCGAAGAGAGATTAAAGTAATGATTTTAGGACCGAAACCAAGCCAATTGAGGGTATGAAATAAAAATGAACAATTCACATGATGGCAACCAAAGTAATGGCTGTTAGGGCTTGGGACATACTTGTGGATTTTGAGATGATATCAAAGAGCAGGCGAGTGTTGTTCCATATTTATCTTCCTTTGACAAAACTTGTTTGCTCCTTTCCCAAAAGGAAGGAAGGGTTCTAAACTTGAGGCTAGTGCCTTGGAAAAGATGTTTTAGTTTAAGTTAACAAGATAAATTGATCAAATTCAGCTGTGAAACAGTCTGCTCCCAAAGCCTTATCTTTTTTGAGAGAAAGTAGTGCAAGGTGCAGTTTTTGCGGTGTAAGGTCTGCTTCTAAGGATGAAAAATCGAGGTGGGGAGTGCCCGGATTGTTAAGAGAGGAGAGATACTGTAGACTTTCAGGAGCTGAGGGAATGAGATCTGGAGTGTATAAGCTTTTATAAAAAAATTAAAGTGGTTTAAAATGTCTGAATCTTTATAGTAAGCTGCATTGGTATTGTGTATGATTGATTCAAATTGTAATTTGCTTTGCTTGACTTTAAGATCGTTTGCTAGTAGTTTCCCAGATTTTTTTTTACCCCAATAGAATCCGGCAGTAGATTTAAGAAGATAGGATGATGCGTTTTCAGTAGGGACTTTGTTACATTTAAGTTTATCATTAATAAGTTGTATACAATGGTGTGAGTAAGAGGTGTAATAGGAGTGTTCTAGTCATTTAATTTCTTCAATAATTTGGTTGCCTTGGATCTGAGACCATTTTCTTTTCTTGGACACAAAGTTATTTACAAAGTCTCCAGCTGAGGCCTTAAATGCATCCTATATGGTATGGAAGGCAATATTGTCAATATGATTAAAGTGAAAATACAAATGAAAGACTGAAGTGAATGCGGAGGTAAAGCCAGTGTCCAATAACAGGGAATTATTGAATCTCCAGCTTTTTGGGGATGTGGGCTTAGGTGGAATGTCTAATTGTATAGAGACAGGGGCATGGTCAGATATCAAGATGGAAACTATATCTGCAGAATGTAAGGTGTGAGTTAAATTATGGGAAATAAAGATACAGTCGATCCACGATTGTGTGTAATGAACCGGGGAAAAATATGAATACTCTCTTAAGGTGGGGGTTGCACAACCGTCCGCCAGGCATTAGTTAAATTAAATTGCTGAAGAGCATGGACAAATGATTTTTTTGGGTTGTTGGGAATTTAATGTGAGTTGGAATGTCTTTCAAATATGGGTCAACAAGTTTATTACAATCACCTGTTAAAACAAAGTTATGGTCTGGGTTATGCAAATGTTTCTTAGTGATAGTAGACCAGAACTGACAATCTGGAGCATTAGTTCTATGAACATCAAAGAGAACAATCGGAACATTATAAATCAACATTTTCACAAATATCAATCTTCCCTCCGTATGAATTTCCTAAGACACCATCTGAATTTGGAGGGATTTGTGACAAAGAATCATATCTTCATTTTTTACCGGATCCCAGAGAGAAAAATTGTTCACACGTCTGCCCTTTCCTTGGTTTCAAAGATTCACTCTCTGTGATATGTTACACTTGCAAAAAATATGTACCCTGAATTTCGATAAGTGAGTCAAAAAGGAATTGATGTTTGATGGGGGATTCAACACTCTGTCATTCCAAGAAACACATATCAAACCCCCTGGAAAGAAACAGTATAAACAAAAAGGATCCAAAAAAAATGTGAGAAGGTAAAGGAGAACCATGTAGGTAAGTGTAAAAGTAGCAATGTGGAGAAGAAGTGTTGTAGCGATAAGTCTAACACAATAGAGAAAATTAAAAAGAGGGGTTAGAAAAATCTAAGGTAATAACACAGAGAGAAAAAGGTATAGTGCATTGAACATGGAGAAAAAAAGGAAATTACCAAAAAGGGCAAAAAAAGGGAAACATATCTATAGGTACTTAAATAAGGCTGGGGAGACCACATGGAAAAGACAGCACATCCGGTTTTTGGAGGAAAACAAGGTGCAAGAATGATGATAGGATATAGATCCGGAATCGAGCACAGGCACATACAGGGAGATAACCCCTGTAGGGAGAAAACATTAAGGTGAGTAGACGTAAAATATGTATAATCTGTCAACGATATAACAATGCAATGCTGCAATAGGGAAACCTTAGTTAAAAATACAAAGACACCATAAAAGGTTTTCATTTCAAGTTTGAAAAATGGAGAGTTGAAAA
Source organism: Triturus cristatus (assembly GCF_964204655.1). Classification (NCBI taxonomy): domain Eukaryota; kingdom Metazoa; phylum Chordata; class Amphibia; order Caudata; family Salamandridae; genus Triturus; species Triturus cristatus. The sequence goes on from NC_140584.1 coordinate 226,818,052, forward strand.
AATGAATACAAAGAGCCATGAAGTGTAGAGATATCAATAGTCTCAGGTCTACATGTTGGGAGAAAGGCCTTCAGTTGAAAGAGGTCCTCAAAAGTTGTTGTTATATTCTTGTAGGTGACTTTGAAGAGGTAGTGGTGAAGTAGCTCGAAATGATAAACAAGACAGCGAAGTGTTGGTCTCATATTTAAGAAGTCCTTACGTCAATCTGAAGGGCTATTGTCATAGTCCTAGGAGAAGTAGATATGACCTGACCACGAAATAGGCTTCACCTTTTTGGCAGTGAAAATGACCTGCATCAATTTGGTGTATTCCAAGAAACAAAGGATAACACTTCTGGGTTTTCTAGAAATAGTAGCAACCACAGGAGGATGGCCTAGTATATGAGCCCACTGGATATCACGGGTAGCCCTTCTGGTAAATATAATAACTTAGGCAGAAAGGATTTGAAAAATGAAATAGGGTTTTCTCTTTCCATCCCCTAAGAATGACCAAATATCCAGACATTTTTCCTTCTATGACGGTTTTCAAGGGCCTGTTTCTGTAAGGTGAATTCCTCTGATTGAAGAGAATGCACTGTGGAAGAGGTTTTATTGAGGCTGATGATTTGATGTTCAGCTATGGATAGTCATTCTCCCATATGAGACTGCTCCGGCGTGGAGTGCAAAGTCCCTCCCTCCGTCACAGACCAAAGATCTCACATACACACATTATCCATACGTTCGCTGGTGGGGCCCAAAACACCAACATTCACTCACCATTAATCTGTGTTTCTTGGGAGGCGATTATCTTCCAAACGCTGGCATGAAAGGAAATACCACTTTACCCTAATGAGTGACAAATCTACGCAACCTTCTGATACTCATTAGGCCCTGAACTTCACCTTTAGTATTCCTCTCATAAATCGGGATGGATCAGTTAGTTGCTGGTTTAGCTCTAATTCTCTAATTAACCTTTTCTTTAACACATTTTCAATGAATAAACAACCCAACTCATTTCTGTAGATATTCAATTTCAACCTTTATATTAATATTGCAAATTAAATTGTTCATTTAATCAAGTTGCCATTCATATTTACCTATTCTGGCTAATTGTCATCCTCTATGTCAATCTGGCAGTCTCGCAAATCTATGCCCATCAAATTTAGTAAGTTCAGTTCATCAGGAGTTTGGGCATTAATTCAGTCCATCAAAGATTCAGGCAAACAGCTGTCCTGCAGTGTCACCGTCCTCTCCGTCAGCATAACGTCAGGAAATCGAGAAAGGCCAGTAACGAACCCGCCCAACCTCTCTATTCTACCATAATTTATAGCAAAAATCATTGACAAATTGTATCGAAAATGGGTCTTCAAATGTTCTGATTGGTCAATTGAAATCGTCTGACAGGATTCCCACCAAAATAAAGCCTCTGAGGTCATTATACTTGATTGTTCCTATTTTTAGAAGCACATTATTGTTCTTACAGAAAAGCTGGCTTGTGTCCCAGGGTAACCTTGAAGGGTACAGTCTGGTTAGGGTCATGACGAGGCCACTGTAGCTGACGTCAGCGCAGGCGCACTTCACCCAAGCCTTGTTCGGCGTCGGCAGTCGGGTTAGGCAGCAAAGGCAGCCACTATACGATAGGCCCAAATGGCCAACTTAAACAAAAGAAACACAAAACATAATTAATACATAGAAATGACTAAATAAATGTTATTCCCTCACTAATACCCATATGTGTGTGTATTTATCTAGCATTAAGCAACACTTAAGCGGGTTTATACTTACAAAATAAAGCACAAATCACAAATACATCACAAAGCGAGATTTATTATGCAATATTCTACTTATCTATCATTAGTATGCGTACATAATTTAGTTTACGGTTTAATAAAGTCATGCAGAGCAATCCCACGTGTATTTCAGTCATTGATAAGGTTGATTAGTCAATTCCACTTCAATCCATTAATTCGATTACAATTAATTAATTAATCTAATTAATAAACATGCAAAGTGGGGTGGGTATACAAAATTTTTGTATTACACGCTCCAGCAATACCATCTGTCTTTGAGAGTTTGTAATTTGGCAATTGTTTCCTGCTTGTAGGGGCACAAGGCTCAAATTTCTACCAACAATTGATCCTTTGACACAGTAGGAAGAGATTTTGTAGGGGAACGTGGATCTTTTTTAAAGTCTTTTGCTTGACGTCTTGCCTGTATTGGGTTGCAGAGGAACTTTGGCAGAAGCAGAAGTATTACCCCTTTGTGAACAAGAGTCCTCCATTGCGATCATTGGTGGGGACAAAGAGGAGAGTTTAAAAGATCTGCCTGATAATATCCTGAAGGGTTTTTTAGGTGTCCTTACTCTGCCCATAAAGAAAAGTTGGTGGGGAAAATGGAGAGAAAGGCAGAATGTCATAAAGAAAAAGATAACATCTTAAGGGCACCACTGAAGAAGAGCTCAAGTCCAAAAGAAAAAATCCAATTCACCGAGGAGAAAAATCATGCAGTTGATAGCGATGGTTAGTAATCCTCACAGGATTGTTAGAAGAGCAGCATGCTGTCAGGTAAAAAACCCCATTGACAACAAAGGAGTTATCCCTGTCTTCAACAGGGGGGTAAAACAGGTCAGGCCAACCTGTAAGTCAAATGCTGGTTGATAGAGTGCTGAGAGACAGTTAGGGCGCCACCAGCTGCGTCCGAGCCGTACCAGTCCTTTCAAGATGAGGGAATGAAGTGTCCCGCTTGTATTAGTGGAAGCATGCCCACCTGAATGACCAAGAAAGTATTTGGGGCCGCTGCATTATCTCACTTGGGTGCTGCCATCTTCCGTGACTGTCAGGCCAAGCCCCCAAAATATAATATATTTGCATGAGACCACACTATTTAAGCAGTAAATCGCAATTTATTCTGGTTTTCTGGTATCACTATGCACAAATCAGCCACTAAATGTGCATCTATTTGTATTGTTTTTATGTAAACGTTTTGTTTTTACCTCTTTGTGCATTTTCAGCTGTTTTATAAAGGGCAAAGTCAACCTGAAGGTATGGATAGAGCGCCTTATGTGGGCACTGATTGCATTATCAAGACCCATTCATTTTTTAAAGGCACCAGAGAATACGTTATTTGCCAGAATCACAGGATGCTGAGCCAACACAAGACTCAAATCTAATCGGTTCCCTATTTTCAAAGTTGGCAACACTGGCCATAATGCCACATTCTGGGAAGTACGAGGGTGGCAGACAGAAGCTCAGCTCTTTATGGGCTCAAGGTTCCATCAGATCCTAAAGCTAAGCCAAAGCCAGCCTTCAGACTCGAGTCTGGCTCAAGGTTCCAGTGGCTCACCCACCTCTTAAAGTCTTGAGTACTGGAACTCAAATTTTAGTGTACTATATATTTACATTTACCAGAAAGGCACAAATGTTCGAACATGCGATCACTAATATAGATGTGGCCTGTGATAGCAGGCAAATTTGCGCTCTTGAATGCTAAATTTGGAGTTCTAACTTCAAAGCTCCTTGTGTTTGCATTGCATGTTCTATGCGAATTTGAAGGCCATCTGACTAGAACTTGGTGAAATTCACACAAACTGGATTAAGAAACAGATTCACACATAAGGTGAATCATATACCTAGAGGGCTAATAGTCAACAGTACCTGAATTCACACTTTCAATGTGTCAAAAGAACAGATAGGGTGATGAAATTGATAGAAAATGTGTTGTTCAAAAGGACAATCGATTCAACAGTGTGAAATAAAGATCGTATAAATCTAAGCTGATATATTTGCTGGTGTAGGGTTAGAGGTTAGCCCAGAATTCTTGAAATCATGAACAAAAAATTGCTGTAAAGTAGAGTGGAGATGGAAAGTGACATGCTTAAATGGTGTTATTTGATAAGAGGAGCACTCCTACTAGTATACTCTTTAAATTGTATTTTGAATTTAGTTAGAAACAGCGGCGTGCTGCAATGGTTGACATGCTGTCTAGACAAGTCATAAATCAAATCAAAGTAAATCAAGTATTTCAACTTGAACGTTGCGCACTGTATCCTGTGGCTTTTGCTATGATATTTTTAAACCGTAATCTGACATTTCAACAAAATAAACTTTAAGACTTCATCAAAACATTCATGGAGTTCCATAAGTCAGTCGGAGGTTAACAAGAATCTTGGTGAGACGAGTTTTGTTGTTGAGTGTTGGTTCTTTTATTCGTTATCATCACCTTAGGTGTTACCCGGGCACTTGGACGTGATTAGGTGTTCAGTTCACTCTTAGGCATTGGGTGACAGTGTGGTTTTTAGCTGGCATATGTTATGTTTTATCTCTTTATGAGCACACGAGTGGTTTTCTTGGCTTTTCTCTATCACCGTCAACTGGGTTTTCTCTCAAACTATTAACTATATTTTGAATAATGAAGATGGTCATAATAATAACATTCTGTGCTGTTGTGAACAACGTGATGTATTCCTAATCATAAAACTTGTTAGGTCAAGTTTGTTAGCATGTTCCCCTGCGCACTACATGAAGTGGTTGTATAAATATTGTATCGTTTGTATGATTTGCAGATTTTCAGCCCCTGAAGAAGGGCCAAGGGGGCCCGAAATGCATTGGGCATGTTAAATAGGAAGGCAACTCAAAGAAATGGATCTTATGGACATTATATATTGTTTGCAAAGAATATTATGCCTCAAGAGAACAATCCATTAAAAATACATATGTGAAGTGATTATCACACAAGGTTTGGTTCTGTATGGAGTTTCACTTCATGAATGTTTTGATGAAGTCTTAAAGTTTATTTTGTTGAAATGTCAGATTACGGTTTAAAAATATCATAGCAAAAGCCACAGGATACAGTGCGCAACGGTCAAGTTGAAATACTTGATTTACTTTGATATGCTTAAATGGTGTACCACCATCACATTGAAGTCTGCATCAGGAGTCATTATACCGGAAGCACTACAAATGGCGTCCCTGTGGTTAAGAATATAAAACATTACAAAAAATAAAGTCATATAATTACAATGAATTAAGCACTAATTAAAGTGACAAAAATCAAATTCAGTTTACATTATTAAAGACTAAAAAATAAATGGTCAGTTAAAAAATAAATAATCAATAGACATGGGTGGAATCATTTGGGAATGATGACTTTATATCTGTGTGTCTGTAGAGATAGATAGATAGATAGATAGATAGATAGATAGATAGATAGATAGATAGATAGATAGATAGATAGATAGATAGATAGATAGATAGATAGATAGATAGATAGATAGATAGATAGATAGATAGATAGATAGATAGATAGATAGATAGATAGATAGATAGATAGATAGATAGATAGATAGATAGATAGATAGATAAAAGAGAAAGTGAAGTCATGGTACAGTAAATTTATGGTTACAAAACAAAACCAAGAAACCACAGAAATGTACTAGTTACGGTTCAGAAAACTAACCATTACTTTCACCGCTGTCATGCTCTACCTATGACCTTAGATACTATGTCACGCACTGCGTGCATCCTGGCTGCTCTAGTGTCTTTAGAGGCCATGATGGCAATGGATTGTGATCCAAGAAGTCTGCCTCTCGGTAATAAAGTAAAAACGGCGCCTTTCCAATGGTCGAGTTCTGCTTATGGTTCAGAATATCTTGCTCACTGGTTGTGCAGATACACAAGCTCTAGACTATGACTCACACTATATAGTGCATTTTTCTTCACTGACGTGTCAGTGAGGGAATGGCTTTGTGACTTTTTTTACATCTCCTGGGTGCCTGTCGGGTGTGCCTTCCTATATACTCTTTGTGCCTCTAATTACATATTTTTACATTTGTAGCTGTTACAGGTTCAGTAACAGTGTTTATTGCGCTCTTTGAGTGTGGCCCTTAGTGTCTGGATCAGTGGCTGTGTAGTGACATATGCCCCTTGCTATGACAGTAAGTATATCATATTTTTTTCATTACACTGACTGAGCTTCAGTGAAGATTACTAGTTGAGGTGTAAGAGTTTGCCTTTGAGTGTGTGAGTGAAACTGTAATGACACAAATGCCTTGGTGAAACCATAAGTGCTTTATCTGCATGTAGTTCATCATTATTTCCAAAAAGCCTTTAAACTTAAAGGGCAACCTATGCATGTACTGTACAAATGGTACTTAGGTTATTATTGTTATCATAATGCTATTCATTTATTATGTTTAATACTATGTATCATCATTATGGCTTATGATGATATTAACAACGTTTATTATTACATCTTTATCTACATTTGACCATTCGGCAATAAGTAATGGTGAGATTACTCTTTTCTTTTGTCAGAATGTACCCCTGAGACTCCAGGTGCGTGGCACTGCACTCACACATGTACTTGGTTACTGCTGTAAGTACAGTAGAGTTTTTTCCCCTCCATTTGCCTGTCACAGAGTCAGTGACAATGTACGTGTCCAGGTGTCTAAGTCTGCTTCTGAGTGTCTGCATAACTGGCTGTGTAGTGAAACATGTCCATGGGTGTGAGGATAAGTGGTTTCTCCACTATACATGCTTTGCAGTCATTGATGATGTAATTGTTAAGGGGTTTGACTGGTGTGGACTGGGGACTCGATGCAGATTAGGTGAGTGTATAATTACTGTCTGATGTACTGTGTATTAATGCTATAGTGTCAGTGATATATTTCACTTGTTTCTATTAATGTGTATAACTTTGTGTATATTTTATGCACTGCTTCGTGAGCAAATTGTGGCCCTCATGGCTTGAGCTTGGTGTATTTATTGACGCTGTCGTTATAAAATGAACTCAATAAAATGTTTTATGAAAAAAGGAGTCTGGCTGCCTTTGAGTGCGTGTCTGGGTTAGAATGTGGTGATACATGAATGTAGGTGTTACTCTAAATATATCATAGTGCCTTTGTGTTCCTTTGAGTACCGTCTGTAACTGATTGTGGGTTTCTTTAGGACTGTTAGTGTGACCCTGAATGTCTTTATGACTCATAAGGAAATAAAACATGTGCCTTGGTGTTACTGTGAGTAACTTTGCTTCCATTAAACTGGCACAGAATCTCTGGCACTTTTTTCATATTTGAGGGTGCTTCTGGATGTTTTGTTAAGTGTTTTTGGGGTTCCCAATATGCTAGGTGTGGCTATATATACATCACATCTAAATAGTGACAAACAGACTATCAATCAATCAATCAATCAATCAATCAATCAATCAATCAATCAATCAATCAAATGTTTGTTGAAGCGTGACTACTCACCCGTAAGGGTCTCAAGGCGCTGGGGGTGGAGGGTGCAGGTTCAGGTCCATCAAGGAGGGGGTCCGTCGAAGAGCCAGGTCTTGAGGTCTCTTACGAAGATGGGAAGCGATGTTGCCTGTCTGAGGTGGAGCGGAAGGCCGTTCCAGGCCTTGGCCGCTAGGAAGGAGAAGGAGCGGCCTCCCGATCTGGTTTTTCTGGTGCATGGGACCACGGCGTAGGTGAGCTGGGCTGATCATAGGGTCCTTTGGGGTGTGTGTAATTTGAGTCGGCTGTTCAGGTATGCTGGTCCGGTGTCGTAGAGGGCTTTGTGTGCGTGGGTGAGCAACTTGAAGGTAACTCTAGCCTCGATGGGGAACCAGTAGAGTGTGCGCAGGTGCTGGGAGATGTGGCAGTGTTTTGGAAGGTTGAGGACTGGCGGCATTCTGGATGTTCTGTACCTTGCGGGTGAGGATTTTGTTTATCTCGGCCTAGAGTGCATTGCCATAGTCTAGTCGGCTGGTGGCCAGGGCATGAGTGACGGTCTTTCTGTGTTCAAGGGGGATCAATTTGAAGGTCTTACGTAGGAGGCAGAGGGCGTCGAAGCAGGAGGACATGACTGAGTTGATCTGGAGGTCCATTTTGAGCTCAGAGTCCAGGATGAATCCCAGGTTGCGTGCGTAGTCTGTGGGGGTGGGTGGGTTTCCAAAGGCGGGAGGCCACCAGGTGTCATTCCAGGCATCGTGGTTTGGGCCCATGATGAGTACTTCCGTCTTGTTGGTGTTAAGTTGTAGGCATCTGTTTTTCATCCATTTGGCGACGGCTTCCTTGCCTTATCGAAAGCTGTGTCTGGCGGTGTTGGGTTTGTTGGATAGGGAGAGGATGAGTTGGGTGTCGTCTGCGTATGACACAATGTTGAGTCCGTAGGTTTTGACAATGGGTGCTAGCAGAGCCATGTAGATGTTGAAGAGCATCAGGCTGAGGGGGGACCCCTGAAGGACTCTGCAGGTGGTTGGTGTAGGGTCTGAGAGGAAAGGGGGAAGTCTGACCCGCTGCATTCTGCCAGAGAGAGAGGAGCTGATCTAGTCGAGAGCCTTGTCCTGGGTCCCTGCGTTGTGAAGTCTGCGTATTAGGGTGCGTTGGGAGACTGTGTCGAATGCCACTGAGAGGTCGAGGAGGATGAGGGCTGCTGTTTCTCCTTTGTCCAGACTATGAAGTAGTTAGACTTACATCTAGGGTCATGTGTCACCACACTGACACTCAGAAGACACCCAGGGACGCGCAAAATGACCTGAACTTGTACACTGTCACTGACTCATTGACAGTGATTTGGTGGCAAAGGGACTATATAGTAGTTACTGACACACCCAGGGACATTGCAGCCACTTCCTTAGAGACTCTGGGCCAAATGTATGAGGCCAGTTGCAATGCACTGCACCACAAACGCAACTCAAAAATTACGTTTATGAAGCCACGCCAGGCTACCTTACATTTCCCTGAGTAGCTTCATAAATCTGGAGTAATGCAATTCAGCGCAAATCGTTGTTTTGCGTTACTCTACCCTGCAAAGGCATTCCATGGGTGTTGCATGGGTGTTTCCACGCAAACCCCATGGTTATTTTGATGCATCCCCACGTTTACCAAAAGTAGCAGACCTAGAGATGTGACAAAACGATACACCTTCTCAGGTGAGGCTTAACGTGTAGAAATATCTGTATTTCTGCTTGTTACTTCCACGTTCTATGGGGCTTATTATGAGCTTGGTGGTCCACTGACAGCCCGCCACCGCTGTGCTGACAGGAGGTGTCCCAAGCCTGTTGTGGGCCTGCTCTCCAGGTTAGGAGTATAATCCATGGCATGTGGCCGGTGCTGCAGTAGTCTCACGGTGGCAGCTGTGTAAGGCTCATAGGAGAGCCTTAACAACAGACTTCTGCCATGAAAGCACGTGCAGCACGTTCCTGCACAGTGTGGCCTGCATTCCACACAGTGAACGAATGAGGGTGCTATTCCAGGTGGCACAATTTGTGCCCCCCAGCATGCACCCCCAGGCCCATATCAGGCCGGCTGCCTGTTAGGGTGCACATTCCTGCATGTCCACCGCTCATCGCCATGAAAAAGAGGGTGGATATGTAGATCGCAATATGCTCAGCAGTGCCAGAATCAGCACCTGCAGCATAATGAGGGTGGTTGCAGAATGCCCGACCAGTGAGATCCTTGATCCCAGCGGAGCCGGTGGTCTCACAGTGGTGGCGGTGGTCGGACTGCCACTGTGAGTACGGCAGCTCGTAATAAAGCCCTAATTATGCTGCATTCTGCAGCACACAGAGAAAAAGGAATATGACTCTCAGGATTGCTTTCGTACCGGAAGGTACCACTTCTTGCACAATAACAATTCTGCCTTAAGCACAGGCACTCTTGCACCATGGCGCAAGATTGCCTGTGTTGTAGCTATGCAGCCAAAATAGGGAAAGCACAGTCACAAAGCAGAAATGTGCCATATTCTTTTAAATGCAGCACATTCATGGCCTTTCGCTGTTACACAGTGCAGCAAGGTGACTGGATGTCCTCCCTTGCATGACTTTGTTATAAATATGCCCCTCAGGGGATAGCCCTGAGACTATCACTGATTCTATGACAATCAATAGGTGAGAAAGGTGCTATGATAAGCTTAAAGTCACATCCAGGTACAAGTTTCACCACTGTGGCCAGGCCCTGCACTCATCCCATCACAGGCAGCCAACCCTCATTTGGTTTGCCCCAGGTTCTGAGCTGGTGCCAGACCCTTCCTTATATTATATTCTTGATATTATTTTAAATATATATATATTAGGGGACATCTAATGGACGTTGCAGGAACCTTGCTTTACAGTAGAAGAGGATCTGTTTAATCACAGCGGGGAGTACATCATCGGGGTCCAGTGATGCTGCCACAGGTGATTCAACAGAGGAGGCAAGACATTCTCCCAAGTTTGTTTAAATGCATGTTTTTATTCCCTATGGTGATCCCACATACTGCTGCCTCACTTCGTCTTTCCATGACCAGAGAACAAAAACATGAGCACGAGGAATACAATGGATGAACTACAGTGGCTCAGCAGGTTCACAATGAAGCTGACTCCTCCGAAGCGTTCTGCTTAGTCTCAGGGTGGGAAATAAAACAGGGGGATAATGGAGGATAAAACTGATTTCACAGATGTCCTACATGCACTTTTCCTCACACACACTAACAATCCCAGATCCAGTGCTTAATTTGAACTGGTGGTTTCTGGTGCTCTGCACTGGCACTTGATTGCCGACACCTGTACTTGTGACAGTCTGTCTCATGGTGATGCTGTTTGTCTTAGTTAAAGATGAGCACACAAGAGCTGTTTGCTAATTAAACATTTAACAGGACGACTATCTGCTGCCCAATCCATTCTCATAGCTTTGGGGGCCTGGAATAGTCTAAAAATGTCACTCTTGTAGGAGTGTGATGGTTAGTATTTGTGTTGGAACTGTCATTAGCAGGGCTAGCAGGGAGGATGGATGGTGCAAGCAGCAGTGGCCTCACAAGATGGGCCCTGGCACTCCTTTTTTGGCAAACTAGGCACTGCTCAGATCCCTGTGTGTACCTTTCATCGTGAATTCTCTAACTACCCCAGAACAGTAAAAATGACAGCACAGTGAAACGGCCTCCACTTCAGCATACCTGTGAGTTGCAGACATGAGGCTTTGCATAACAGCGAGACTGCCTGCACTCCTTTCTAAAAAGATTAAAGATCATTGTTTGCGTGACAAGGTACCCCAGGGCTCTTGCCTCAGCCCAACCCTGTTTAATGTGTATGTGGCCTCCCTTGCCAAAAATATTAGAGAACATGGTTTCACTCCCTATTCCTATGCTGACAACACCCAATTACTCCTATCGTTTGATTATGATTCAGATTCACCCGAACAGCTCTTTGCGGAGGGTATGCAAGCAATATCTGGCTGGCTGACCAAACATTTTCTTCAGCTGATTGCTGCCAAAACTGAGATTCTGCTATTTGGCACTGCTCAAACTATTTGGTCCCCAAATTGGTGGTCTCCCACACTTGGTCCCGCCCCTATCCCGAAGACTACAGCTAAAAACTTGGGAGTCCGACTGGACAACTCTCTATTTATGAGAGACCAAGTCATGGCAACCTCAGGCTCCTGCTACCACATGCTGAGCCTTCTTCGTAGAGTATTCCAGCCGCTTCCCTTACCAGTCGGCAAAACCTTGATTCAAGCCCTGGTCACTAGCCGGCTTGATTACTGTAACGCTATTTTAGCTTCGGCCAATGAATCCCTTCTAAGTAGAATGCAGGTGACCCAGAACGTTGCCGAGCGTTTGGCTCTTAATATGCCTTCTCAAACGCCTTCCCAGCCTTTACTGAGGCAGCTTCACTGGCTGCGAATCCACCAGAGAATTAAGTTTAGAATGTGCTGCCTAGCCCACAAGGCACTCCGGTGGGAGTTCGAGCTACCTGGCAGAAAAATGTGAGTTCTACCTCCGGGAAAGCGTGCTTCATTCAGACGGAAAAGGGCTGCTTGCTGTCCCCCGCTACAGGAAAATACGAACCAGCAGCAAAACAATTGCCTTCCTAGCTCCGAAATATTGGAATTCATTACCCATCAAACTGCGTTTATGCTCCAATCTCCTCAATTTCAGGAAACTTCTCAAGACCGAACTATTCTGTTACTGATCTCTCTGACCTGTCTTTTACCTCTTTTGCAGCGTGGAGATGCTCCTTCGGGGGAGATTACGGCGCTTCATAAATCACATACAAATACAAGGTTGAGTGCTGTACCTTGCTACATTCCTTGCCATCTTTAGACATGTTCTCAGTTTATCTATTGTCTTACTTCAATTAACTCTATTATAAGTAATTATTAAAGACACACAACCCCATACCTTATTGTTTTACCAGATTTCCTTATTTATTTTTCTGTGCTACTTTTGTCTGTCTTCCATGTTTTGCGCATTATGTTATCCTTTGGTAAGATGATGTACTATTACACATATTTTATTCTATGTACTGTAGTATAATGAATTATTTTGTACTATGACTAAATCTTGTTTGATGCAAGGCCTATGCATCTTTGTACTGTACTTTAGTTATTTAAATGGCAATACAATTATTGAACGCTAAAAAGATTAAAGACGACCTCACTTGTGAGAAAAATCTTACTCGGTGATAAATGTCTTTTCTTGATTAAAGATAAAAAAGAACGCCATAGTTCACGAAAGTTTGAATGAATCTGATAGTGTTCATTTTAATAACGCTCCTTTTGATTAATTTGTGGAATGACGCTCCTTTCGATTAATTTGTGGAATGACGCTCCTTTGGATTAATTTGTGGAATGACGCTCCTTTCGATTAATTTGTGATTTCGAAAAGAAATGGGTGACGTCCTCAGACTGTAACGCAGGCCCCTGCAGCCCCTTCGGCGCAGGGAGCCCCCACCCTTCTTGTGAGATGGGGATGGTGGTGGTGATCAATTCTGTCTAAAACCTATGGATATATATGGGAGTTGCAGCGTCCCTCATTATTTTGCATTACGACAACTGCTAGGTGAGATATTTCTATCTCCATCACCCACAATACAATACTTGCAGCCCATTAAAATAAGAAGTTGGAATAAAATATTTCCTTGTAAAAACTCCCACTCAGTTTCCAGGAGAAACTTTGGAAAAATGTCCAAAATTCTAACTGCACACAAAAAATATCTTAGCAGAAGTTTGCCTTATTCCTGCTTGTAAAGATGCTCTAAATTATACAGGATGAAAACGCAGTTACAATTACTACAAGCTTATGATCATACAAGTACTTTGGGGCAGATTTACAAGAAAGTGACGCATCTGTAGAGATGGGTCACTTTCCCTGCGCCAACATGCCAAATCCTTACATCACGATGGATGCGCCGTATTTACAATACGGCGCACCATGGCGCAAGGATTGACAGATGCATCAGAAATTCTGACGCATCTGTTGACGGAAAAGTCACTCATAGCTGGAGTCGTGTCGCAAGCACGACGCAACTCCAGCAATGCTCAGGACCGCCCTATGCCTAACATGCTGTGTCAATTCTTACGCCTGCTTCAAGCAGGCGCAGGGTTTTGATGCAGCATGGACGTAAAAGTGACTCAGTGAAATCTTGTAGATTTCACTGCGTCACTTTTACGGGGCTTTCTTCGACGGAACGCCCACCCTTCATACATTAAACTTGACGCAGGTTTAATGTGGCACAGGGCTTCACAACGTGACGCATCTCCCAAGATGTGTCACGTTGTAAATGGGACGCAACTTTTACGCTGCCGCTGCGTCACAAAAGTGATGCAACGATGGTGCAAAAGTGACGCAAGGGGCTTGTAAATCTGCCCCGTAGGGGCAGATTTACAATAACTGGTGCATCCCTGCATATCAGCAGGGATGCGCCAGTTATTGTGCACCACAGCTCCGCCATGGGGCAAAAACGGCACAGATGCGTGATGCATATGTGCCGTAAAAGTGGCGCATTGCTGGAGTTGCATCGCTATCGCGACGCAGCTCCAGCAATGCTCTGGGGGGCCCTATCTTGTGAATGCTGCGTCAATCCTTTCGCCTGCTTCAGGCAGGCGCAGGGTTTTGACGCAGCATGGGCCTAAAAGTGACTGAGTGAAATCTTGTAGATTTCACTCAGCCACTTTTAGGAGGCGTTCCTGCGACGGAATGCGCACCCCCTGCACAGGAACACCTACTTCTGGCGCAGGGCTTTACAACGTGACACATCTCCCAGCTCAGCTAGAACAACTGCTCAAAGAAAAACCCACATTAAAATGTCCCATCGACATTTTAAAAATAGAGGCCTTGTGCGACTGAAGTTCCTCGCTGGAGAAGAAGATGGCAAACATGACATTTAGCAAAAGAACAATTCATGAAGATTCGTGGCTGGTAATCTCACTGATAAACAAAGCTGGGTGTACTGATCCAGCATGAGTCAGTCTATAAATATGAGGGATGCGATGGGACTTCTGTATATTTTAATCTTTTCAGTGGTGCTAACGCATTGGTAGATAGTAGTTAAAAAAAGTTATGGGTACAATTATAGCTCGGATTAAAAAAAAACGGAGCTTTATTTTGAGATGGTAAAATAACTTCCGGTGCACGTTCCACAACTAAACACATAGGAGCATGATAGAGTGTGGAGCCCAAATCATGCTGTAGATCGATTCGGTGACAGGTCAGAATGAATTTGGGGTTTTGTATAATACACTGTTAACAAACTTATTTCAATTATTCCAATCCTTACAGAAATATCGAAAATCTGCAAACTCAGGCAGTGCGGAAAGAAAGTATAGTGATCTGAGAGCATAGGAAATAAATGGTTGCAAACCATGCCCACATTTATCTCCTAACAAAGCACAATTGTTCTATAAATTTTGCTCTGTCTTGTCTCAAGGTGAAATTAAATAGACTATGTTTTTTTGTTCTTGGAATTTTAGGTCTGACTTGACAGTGCAACTGTCCTAAATAAGTATTGATACCAAGGATCATATTTATCAAGGTTTTGCGTTGCCCTTGCACCGCGCAAGGGTGACGCAAAACCTAAATGAGATTTATGAAGCCATGCAAGGCCGCCTTATGTGGCCCTGAAGGGCTTGATAAATCTAGAGTAACGCAAGGTAGCGCAAACCGCTTTTGCATTACTCTGCAGTAGGGAGGCATGCCACAAGTAGAGCGAGGGTGTTTCCATGTTTTCACCCATGCATTTTGTCACATGCTCAGATTTACCAACATTGGTAGTCCTGGGAATGCATTAGAATTGTATGCCTCCACACCAGAGCCACAACAAGGTGAAATATATGTATTACTACTCTTTGGTTCCACTTTCTAATTGTGCAGCATTGTGCAGCACACTTAGTAACAGGAACATGTTGCTGAAGATTGATTAAGTGGAGGAAAATGCCCCTTCCAGCACAGACACAATCCTACTTACAACGCAGACACCCTTGCACCATGGTGCAAGGGTGTCTGCGTTGGTATTAGGCAGCAGTTTGTGCGACTGCACAGGCAGAGAGGTGGAATGCAATGTATACTGTTAAATAAGGAACATTCCTGACCTCTCACTTTTAGGCATTGAAGCAAAGCAAGGTGCTTTCCTTTCCTAGCGCTGGAGCACTTTTGGCTACCTAGAGCCAAAACAGGTGTTGCAGGGATTCTGCTTATACACAGAACTATGCGTAGAACCCCAGGACCTCAGTGAGTTGTGGTGTACCAGAAACTCACCTCAGAACCCAGAACCCAGTATCCGGCTAGCATAAGTGTCCCATTCGTTATCCGAGATTTAGCTCGGAGGTCCCAATGAAAAGACAACCCAGAACAAGCGACTCAGTACATACTCTCAGTAATGGTGGGAATCGGAAATACCTGTTCGTATATTATTCTCACATCAGTCCACAACAAGAATCAACAGAGACACGGTGAAAATAAAAAGAGTTTATTTTTATAGACCACGTGTCCTAATATGCAGTACTTTGGCTAATACAAGCAGACAAATGATTAAAATCAAAACCATCAACATAGTTACAATTCCATAGAATATATAAGGGGTGATCATGTTATAATGACAGTGGATACTACCACCTTCCCTTTACTAAGAAGCTAATATTATTATTAGACTAACAGAAGGTCTCTTAGGCTTGAATAGGGGACCCCATACCTCAAAGATCAGCTTAGTGAAATCACATCACAGGAGCATCAGGAGTCTTCTCGCAGGAAGGCTCGTCTTCGGTCTGAATAATAAACATGATGTCCGTGATATTAAAAGCACCAACTTTCAGGTATGTGCAGCTGCTCGTGTGTTATGACTAAATAGTGGGTCGATCAACCTAGAGTGGAAAACATGCATTGTCTAACAACTCAGACTGTTTGTCACATCGTGTGCAGACCAAGGTCGCTTCGCAGAGCCCGGGATGGTAACAACAGATTGCTCTCGTGTGAGGCAAAACTCGAGTCAGCAGTTCGTTTAAGCAATAACATGTGAACGCAGTGTCGTGTGCAAAAGCAGCAAGATGGCTTTCTAACTTCTGACGTGGTTATGCTAACTTAACAATGTATGTAAGTATTAAGGGAGTCCTTACTACACAGGCACTCTTTACCACGGGGAAGGCTGCCTGCATTGCAGGCAGGATTATTTTTTGTGCAGGAAGAGACACCTTCCTGCACAAAAACAATCCTTAGAGGATTTTACTCTTTCTAAGTGTGCTGCATTCTGGAGCTCACTTAGAAAGCGGAAACAATGAGGAGAAATAAAGATATTTTTTCTCGCTGCACTTCAGGGAGGTGTACAATTTCTGACACATTCCCAGGTTATCTATGAATGCCGGCAAATTTGAGAATCTGTTCGAATCCTTGGGTGGATGTGTGGTATGCGCGGTTCTCCCCCTAAGATAATTTTGGGAGAAGGTGCATGATGGACAGACAGACTCTGGAAGATTACAGGCACTGAGCTGGTCTCCCCCAGTGCAGTGGACCCTGTTCTATTAAACACTGCCTCCTGGCCCTTTGATCTCCACAAGGACAGGCCCGGGGCATTTATGTATTAGTGCTTACTTGATGCTTTGTCCTGGCACTACCTTATTTCCTGGCTATGTAGCAGTCCCCCTAGTTCCAGCCTCCAAAAGCGACATGCCTGGTCCAACAGCACTTGCTGCAGGAGGCAATACGGTTGCTTGCTTGCTGCTTATGGATCAGAAGCCTCGAACAGCATGAGTGGCAGAGGTCAGTAAGGTTTGCATGAGGGGATTTAAGTAGGTGACATCCAAGGCTGGGATCACAGTGGCAGGGTAGGTCAAACATCATGAGGGCTGACAAATGTGTAGCACTTTCGCACTATTGCACCGAATGACGGCTGTGTCAGAAGTAGTGAAGTAGTGGTGTTAATATTCTTTTTTAAACATTGTGCAGGATTCAGCTTGTATGAAGCATGTGCACGCTGCTAGTGTGCGGGCACCTGCTGGGAGGGAGAAGAGGAGGCCAGCAGTGTGAGCTTGGTGCAGACTCACACTGGTGGCCTTCTGCTTTTGTTACTGGGGGTCGATTTTCAAAAAAAGTGGCCCCCACTAACAAAACTAGCCCCATGTGACAAACCAGTATTCATTGTTGCAGCCACTTGGAGGATCGCCTGGTGCCTGGTATTGCCAATCTGGACCGACCTCCCTGCTGCAGAGTAAAGCAAGGCAGTGATTTGCACTGACTTGCACTACTTTATATTTATCAAACCACTCAGGGCCATGCAAGGTTGTCTTGCTTGACTTGATGAATCTCCTTTAGGTTTTGCGTCACCCTTACATACCCTTACGTGATGCAAGCGTACTGTCAAGCTTTGAAAATGATGCCCCTCTATGTATAACACAATGGGCCTTATTCAAAAAGGTAAAATTACTTTTTTTGCGTAAGTTTACTACTTTTTGGCCATTTACAAACTATGATTGTAGTTTTACATGTAGGTCCTTTACGACTTTAGAGAACAACACAGATAAAAATTTAGGAAAATCTCTGCAATCCTAAAGATATTAAAAGTGAAACTACACTTGGAGTTTGTGAATAGCAAAAAAATTGAAAACTTACAAAATAAATGTAAGTTTACCTTTGTGAATAAAGTCCAGTAACTTTATGACACGTTTTTCCAGCACCGATAATGCCAATAGGCAGACTTTAATACGATAAGCAGCATTTGTGCAAGTAACACATGTAAAATGGATTTATGACTGCCCCTGTTTATATGTTTTGTAAAATGAAAGCTACATTTGTTGGCTTTGACAATGCTTGTTAGCAAGGGTAATGAAAAGACATTGAGGTTTACGATGAACTCATTTTGTATCCACCAGACAACTACCCACAATGTGGTAAAGATATGGAAATAATTTTGGACTACTTTTTGCAGTAATTTTCTATTTCTAGATGGAAACACATTTATAGTGCAATAATTTTACAGCCCAAAAGTACACAGTAGTATTGTATTTTCAGGTGTGTTATTACTAATGTAGTTATCTAATACCACTTGTAATGGGCACTTAGTGTTGCACATTTACAAGGATATTTTTTAAATGTGCTTCCCTAAAAAACAGGGGTGGTCCTAAGCATGTCCCTGTTATTTGTCATAGGATACAGTGTTGATGAAAAGTTTATTCAGATTAATGGTATTTGTTTTGCATGCTTTCCTGTTGTTAGAAAAATGTTGTCTTAAAGATTGCACTGCATAACCTACTGACTAGAAGTGTTATCTTAATAGCAAAAAAAGCAGAGTACCCCTTCAATTGGGTGAAGTGTAGAACTGGTACCTGTGTAAACCTCCTCAGCTATGGATTACGAATGGAGCAATCGAGTTTGGAAAATCATTTTCTTTAAAAAATATTATTAGCTTCTGTTACAAAGTGGTTTTGCATGTGTAGCAAATGACTTATGCTTATTCAATCTCTTTTTTGTTTTTGTATACTTGGTTTTGGATTTTTACTGTGAGTGTCACTAACTGAGTCTCTTTCATGGTACACTCTGTGGAAATAAACTGAGAGTGTCAACCCTCAGTGTCTGCCTTTTGAGGTGAGGACTGCTGCTGCACAGCTGGCATAAAGGGGTTTGAACTGGTTACACATGAAGATGGAAGAACAGACTTGTACACAAGCGAGGGCTGAATGTGTAAGACCTACTGCCTAGCTCAACCCATTATCTGCGCACCGGTTACCTATAAGAAAAGGGACCCTCCAGGAACTGATACTGACCTGGTGTAGGCCTTACAGTTTGAGTGGGCATTCATTGTATAGGTCTGTAGCACTTTAGAAAAGAGAGGGTGTTTTACTTTATTGCATGTTATGCATGAAATGTGCCCAAGAGCACAGTTTCACTCTACTTAGACATAGAGAAACTAGTTAGATATATCAATCCTAGGGTACACATATTTCCCAAGTACACATTCAAAGTTTTTTTGTGATACATGTACTCCTTGTGACACTGGGAGAATTATCATATTTCCCTTGCTCAGCTCTTAAACAGATTATAGGCCATTTGTCAGTGATTGGCACTATTTCTAGAAAAGAAAGGTGTGGGGCGGATATCTGCCTGTCCTAATTAGCTCTAATCCAAACCAAGTCAACAGAATCAAAATGATGTAAAACATACCTTTGGATCCAAACACAGAAGGGGCTGAACTTTTAAGTTTTTGTGGGAAGCAGTAAGGCAGAGGAGCTGAGGCTCCCAGGGAAGGTCATTCCGTAGATCACTTGAAGCTACCATATTGAAATGTCCTTGAATGTTGTGCAGGATAGGAGGAGTAGGCGTGAATTGATGATGTGGCACACCAGCGTTGGGTATTTCTACCTTCCAGTTCTCTCCAACCCTACAAAAAAACCTTTACAATAGAAAGACTGTTGATATCTAAATGGACAAATCAAAGAATGGGGTCACTGTTCCTAAGAGATACATAAAAGAAGTCTGGGTTCTGGGCAGGATATAGGGGACAGTCGACAAGACTGTTTCTTGTTGCCCTCACACATCCCTGGGGATGTCATGTTTCACCATCGGGTGGGTGCTCCTCATTTTGCCAATGCTTCAGTGCCCTATGGGTGTGGGAGGTGTATGATGTGTGCGATGGTTCGAGTAAAAACTGACTAAGGGATATCAAATCAACCTTTAATATATGGATTTCCCTCCCAGAGTAAGAAATCAAGATAGGTTAGTGCTACTTCATGGGATATAATGTGCCCTAGTAGCTTTGTGTGACTTTAGTGTAATAACACACAGGTCAACATGTTTTGCACTTCTGTGGTCTCTAAAATATCTGTGGTGCTTCTTCAGGGCCAAAAAAGCAGGTAATCAGCATACTCCACACTTATTATGAGCAGTCCTCCTCTAAAAGGGTGGTACCTACTTGTTTTTAGTTAAACTGGCCGTCCAACGTAGAGAGGATGAGAAAATAAAAAAGAGAAAAAAACCAATGATAATACAGGATTATTATGTTTCTGGCATAAAACATTCATAATGACCAGAAGGTCCCTTATCGGGGACCACTGTGTTCATCAGGGTCTGGAATAGTTGCCCTATGTGGAAACATACACACATATGACATCACATAAAATACAAATTACAAAAACACAAGAAATCAGTCATATGCTAGCTTTTTGATAACATCCTTAAACATTTTGTGATGTCAAACATGTGCCAGCTTGTGTTTGACATCTTTTTGCAAATTGTGATGTCACAGATTTGGGTGGCAACAATAGGGGTTCTGGCTCCAACGCAGTAAGGCTGCGCCAATACAAGAGTCAACAAACTAAAGCAACGAGAAGCAATGCTGATCCTAAAATTCAACTCGGCCACTCAGGGCTTGAACGAAATGTCGGAACTTTATAACTTATGAACATAGTGTTTTTTTCTCTCTCCCTCCATTTTACATCTACTGTGGCAAGAATTCATGGAGACATTGGACAGCAATGACACATTCCACCACTAGACAATCGATCTACAATGCACTTACACGGGTTGCTAAGTAACAGCTGTCAAGTTTTTTTAAAAAACCTCCAGACCTACGGAATCGGCATATCCTGCCACCAAAAACGGACTAAAACACACTTTTACATACCCCTAAACAAATATTGTAATCAGCACAACATGTTCAAAACTTAAAACTACGATTCCCAGAAGCCTTAGCAGCAGGCTCCAATCACTTATACAACCGGGTCAACCGGGATAATCACAAACGCGCCTCAGTGATGGACGTGGACGCGTATGGAGGAGACTTGAGAAACTAATACCGGTAAGATTTCCTTAGCGCGCAGCCGAAAAGCTTCAACCCATCCGTGCACTTGGAATGCCGCCTGACGAAATCTGTCATTTAACACGAGCATAGACACACCATCGAATTACAGAACGCAGAAGTGCCTAAGTGAATTCTACATTCTTCCTAAATGAACGCTACCGAACGCCAAACCACTCCATTTATTGGCACACCCTCACCTAGAAATCAGGCTTGCTGCGTGCTAACAAACTTAAGAGCTCGATTACACCCGCCCCACTAAGCCGGTCATTTTAAATATGAGCATCTGCGTGCCTTTTTTCGCCAAAGTAAATAGGACATTTCTTCTTTTCTTCATTACAGAATTGTTTGAAGAAACTGACAACAAGTAACTGACCACGCGGTCATACCGCATCTCTATGTAAGTACCCAGATTAACGAACGTCATCATTGTTTCCCTTTTACTGGCTAACCAACACTAATTATGCCCATTGAATTCTTAACATTACAGCTACACGATTAGACACTTTGTTGGGAGACCGACCACTGAATCATAAATACAGGTATGATCTGAGAGTGTGCGTGATTGATTGAAGTCGAGTGTTGTGAGTATGACTGACAGAATGTTTTTATTATTTTTTCTGTAGATTGAATCTTCACGGTCCTGATGAGAATCCCTGCTACATAAGGGATTCGAAACGCGTCGACCCCTGTTCTCTTTACCTCCGTTCTCTCAAATAGACCAATCTCCCCAGGATTACAACTTAAAAATTGAATTATCTGATGGTCTATTATATGAAAATATGAACAAACAAATCTTATACTAATCACTAGTATCCGCACCTGTTCTCAAAAAACTTTATTTAATACAGGGCGTTTACACTTGTTTCTGAACAGGCTATATTTGTTAATGTGTCGTCAATTTGTCCAGTTTTGTATGTTTATGTCTCTAAGTGCACTTAATGTTGTCCTTTGAATGTTTAATGTGTCCACTAAATATTTTGCAAAGTGATATACATTATATGTGAGTTGTGACAATTTTTGATGTCTTTGTATATATTGGATGTTTTTGTATATACCTTTCAAGTCTCTATTTGTTGTGAAATAATATTTGTTTAAAGAAGGTCCAACAAAAAATAGAAAAAAACTTTAGGAATAAAATCCAAAATAAAAAGAAATGTTCATAAGAAACCAGACTAAAAGATTGGTCTTTCCAAATTGAGGATTGTTACTCAATTAGCAGAAACTATTGAATTGAAGTGCAGTACTGGCATTTTTTTGTTGACTCTTGTATTGGCGCAGCCTTACTGCGTTGGAGCCAGAACCCCTATTGTTGCCACTTATTATAGCGGGTATCCACCCGCGAGGTTCTCAAAACCGCTGTTTAAGCATTGAACATTTAAACAGGTGTTCTCAGGTTCACTGCCGGATTTTTCCTCCAGTTAGAACCCCCCCTCCCCACTCTTTCTTCTTCTTTTTTGATTCTTTTTTGATTGTTCATTTATGTTCTACTAGTGTATGATTGGAGTACGTGTATGTGTGAATGATTGCATTTGGGGCCCCTACCAAACGACTGTTGACTGACTCAACCTTTGGACTGCTAACTTAACATGTCAGAAGAACAAACCTTTGCATACAGCGAAGATCATATAAAAAATCTTCTCAAGAACCCTCCTTCTTTTGGTTCCGCCACTCTCAGCAGCACCGCACAAACAAACAACGAATCGGACAAACTTATTCGATTCGGTTAAAGAAAAAACAAATTCGGACGGATTTACATGGTCACTATCTTCTCCAACACCTCAGGTCAGGCACAATACCTACAGGCTTGATTGTCAAAAACATACCCGTGATCTTTACGGAAGATAACATCTACAAAAAAGGCTTCAGTTACATTGAAACCAAATGTAGCAGAGACCTCATGGTCTTAACCATTGAAACCGCACAAAGGTTATCCATAGCTCAATTGGAAGAAATCGAAAAATTGGAAACGGAAATTAAAGCAAACCCCTTGATTCAAGACTCTAAGATTCTTCTTGAAAAAGTTGATAAGGAAATCCTGGAATTCAAGGATTATACTGTACAACAAAAAGAAAACAATTTTGATAGAGACAAACGGAATTTTTCTTTTGAAAAGGCCTATCCTTATCTGCAACAGGATTTTTATTCTCGCCCAGAAGCGAGACGCTTCTTATCGGACAACCAAGGTCGATCAAGAACAAAATATCTAACCTTCTCGGACACATCATCGTCAGGAGGAAGCGACTCTGAACCAGGCACATATAGACCCCAATTTAATCGACGTGGAGGATACCAACAGCAGCAATATCAACAAAATTTTCAACAAAATAAACAACAACAACAGCCTTTTTTAGATCAAGGCCAACAGAAAGCTCGCGGAAAGACAAGATACAACCAGCCATGGGAGATGTCCACGAGGAGACAAAATTACAAAAACTAGGTACCTCATCAGTTATCAACCTCTCCAACAAAGTTCTTTCCTCGTCGGAAGTAAGTGTATTGGAAAAGGGACTCTCTTTTGTCCCTGCAAAACTTCCAGACTTTGTTAGACTCAAACTGGAATTCATTGAGTTCTGCAGGAAGATCCGTCTGATTGCATTTTTTTCAGGTAAAGAAATAATGTCGCAAGCAGAAACCACGGGTCTAAAGAGGAAATCAACCTTTTGTCCACCAGCTTTTAAAATACCTAAAGAAGTGATATACTTTGAGAAAACTGTGTTGTCAGCTATTGCCTCAGAAGAAAAAAAGAACAAATCTTTTACCAAACATAACTTGTCTAAAAAGGAAAAAGATGCACTTTTTTCTCTCAGAAATGATGAGAATATTATAGTCAAGCAAGCCGACAAAGGCGGTTCGATTGTTATTTGGGGTACCAACGAATATATAGCGGAAGCCAATCGACAGCTACTTGACATAGAATGCTATCGGAAAATACGATCAGATCCAACGACTGAATTTCAGAGAGAACTTGAAAAAATTCTACAGAATGGGTTTGAACAAGGTTTTTTGGGCAAACAAGAATTCAATTATCTAGTCAACAAACACCCAAGAACACCATTGTTCTATGTACTTCCGAAGGTACATAAGAATGCCAAATCACCACCAGGCCGCCCCATAATATCTGGGTGCGATTCACTTTTTGAACCCATCTCCAAGTTTATTGACTTCTTCCTTAAACCTTTCACATTGACAGTACAATCTTTCTTGAGAGACACCTCAGATTTTCTGTGTAAATTACAACAATTACCATTTACCGAAGGACAGGATTTACTAGTAAGCATGGATATAGTTTCACTATATACCCAAATTCCCCAAGATCAGGCCTTGGAAGTGGTGGAAATCTTCTTGGATAAAAGAGATCGTCCAGCAAGAATTCCTACGGACTTCATTTTGGAATTGGCTAGAATGGCTTTAACTAAAAACTACTTTAAATTCCATGAGGACTTCTTTCTCCAAATAAAGGGAGTAGCCATGGGCTGTCCCTTTGCCCCGGAGCTGGCTATACTCTTTATGAGTGTATATGAGGACAGATACGTACACAACAACAACCCCTTCTCACAATGGATAGGGGGCTGGGTCCGTTTCATTGACGACATTTTTTTCACATGGTCCGGCACAATGGAACAATTAACTGACTTTCATGGATGGCTCAACAGTCGCACAATGGACATCAAATTCAGTATCCAGTCATCACCCACAAGACTTTCCTTTCTAGATGTGGAAGTTTATTGCACAGATGGACAGTTGGTGACCACCCTCTTCAGAAAAGAGACTGACCGCAACAAATCCTTGCATTTCTCAAGTAACCACCCGCGCAGTCTGAAAGAAAATTTACCAATAGGCCAATTTCTCCGTATACGTCAAAATTGTTCATTTAAAGACGAGTATATGTACCATGCAAACTTGCTCATGGAGAGACTTTTAGACCGGGGATATCCATCTAAATTGGTTAAACAAGCAATCAAACGCGCGTGGTGGACACCACGAGAAGAACTCCTGAGAAAGAAAGAAAAGAAAAAACTCGAGCGCACAGTATGTGTCACTACCTTTGGGGCATCATCTAACTTTCTCAAAAAGGTCATCCACCAGAACTGGCATCTAATAAAGGATATTGACATACAGTTGAACGCCAAACCACTCTTCGCCTTCAAAAAAGATAAGAGCATTGCGAACCAAATCATTAGGGCAGCCGTCCCTGTCAAGAAGACCCCCACAATACGTGAATTTGTCAATTTACCTCCTGTTACAGGACATAAGAAGTGCGGAACATGCATGTGTTGTAATTCCACAATTGAGGGGAATGTATTCCAACATGAAGGAATCTCATGGAAACACAACACCTTTACGAATTGTAAATCAAAAAACTTGATCTACGCCATCCTATGTCCATGCCCCAAATTGTACATAGGGAAAACAAATCAGGAAATCAGACAGAGAATCTCTCAACATAAATCAAGAATAAAGAAAAAAATCACCACAGCACCCCTTGTACAACATTGGATTGACGAGTCACACGGAGATCTTGACTTCAGATGGACCGTCATTTCGAAGTTAGAGCATGACCAGAGGGGCGGAGATCTAGAGACCAAACTAAAGCAACGAGAAGCAATGCTGATCCTAAAATTCAACTCGGCCACTCAGGGCTTGAACGAAATGTCGGAACTTTATAACTTATGAACATAGTGGTTTTTTCTCTCTCCCTCCATTTTACATCTACTGTGGCAAGAATTCATGGAGACATTGGACAGCAATGACACATTCCACCACTAGAAAATCGATCTACAATGCACTTACACGGGTTGCTAAGTAACAGCTGTCAAGTTTTTTTAAAAAACCTCGAGACCTACGGAATCGGCATATCCTGCCACCAAAAACGGACTAAAACACACTTTTACATACCCCTAAACAAATATTGTAATCAGCACAACATGTTCAAAACTTAAAACTACGATTCCCAGAAGCCTTAGCAGCAGGCTCCAATCACTTATACAACCGGGTCAACCGGGATAATCACAAACGCGCCTCAGTGATGGACGTGGACGCGTATGGAGGAGACTTGAGAAACTAATACCGGTAAGATTTCCTTAGCGCGCAGCCGAAAAGCTTCAACCCATCCGTGCACTTGGAATGCCGCCTGACGAAATCTGTCATTTAACACGAGCATAGATACACCATCGAATTACAGAACGCAGAAGTGCCTAAGTGAATTCTACATTCTTCCTAAATGAACGCTACCGAACGCCAAACCACTCCATTTATTGGCACACCCTCACCTAGAAATCAGGCTTGCTGCATGCTAACAAACTTAAGAGCTCGATTACACCCGCCCCACTAAGCCGGTCATTTTAAATATGAGCATCTGCGTGCCTTTTTTCGCCAAAGTAAATAGGACATTTCTTCTTTTCTTCATTACAGAATTGTTTGAAGAAACTGACAACAAGTAACTGACCACGCGGTCATACCGCATCTCTATGTAAGTACCCAGATTAACGAACGTCATCATTGTTTCCCTTTTACTGGCTAACCAACACTAATTATGCCCATTGAATTCTTAACATTACAGCTACACGATTAGACACTTTGTTGGGAGACCGACCACTGAATCATAAATACAGGTATGATCTGAGAGTGTGCGTGATTGATTGAAGTCGAGTGTTGTGAGTATGACTGACAGAATGTTTTTATTATTTTTTCTGTAGATTGAATCTTCACGGTCCTGATGAGAATCCCTGCTACATAAGGGATTCGAAACGCGTCGACCCCTGTTCTCTTTACCTCCGTTCTCTCAAATAGACCAATCTCCCCAGGATTACAACTTAAAAATTTAATTATCTGATGGTCTATTATATGAAAATATGAACAAACAAATCTTATACTAATCACTAGTATCCGCACCTGTTCTCAAAAAACTTTATTTAATACAGGGCGTTTACACTTGTTTCTGAACAGGCTATATTTGTTAATGTGTCGTCAATTTGTCCAGTTTTGTATGTTTATGTCTCTAAGTGCACTTAATGTTGTCCTTTGAATGTTTAATGTGTCCACTAAATATTTTGCAAAGTGATATACATTATATGTGAGTTGTGACAATTTTTGATGTCTTTGTATATATTGGATGTTTTTGTATATACCTTTCAAGTCTCTATTTGTTGTGAAATAATTTTTGTTTAAAGAAGGTCCAACAAAAAATAGAAAAAAACTTTAGGAATAAAATCCAAAATAAAAAGAAATGTTCATAAGAAACCAGACTAAAAGATTGGTCTTTCCGAATTGAGGATTGTTACTCAATTAGCAGAAACTATTGAATTGAAGTGCAGTACAGATTTGGTACAGGCACCTCATGCCTCGTGATATATGGTCAATGCATTCTGCTCATACCGCAACTATAAAACGATGCATCAGTGAGAGATATAACATGCTGTACAACTGGAGTAAGTCGGTTACATTCGCCTCGTACCCTGAATAGGAAAAGCCTTACCTAGGAATGTTATGCCTCATGGGTTGAGGCAGAGGTCATGCACAGTTACTGACTAAGAAGTAGGAAAAGAGAGAGGTTAAGTATGATTCTCTGTCTGAGGCGAGGGAGGCTGTGCGTCAGCTCAAAGCCCCCATCACTGAGGGTAATTGCCTAAAGGAATACTCACAGTTGAATTGTGTGACTGGTTCGCTCTACCTATCCTCTTCCTTTGCTTGCCCCGGTCACGGTGGAGCAGGAGGGATGATCTGGATTTGAAGGGAGTTGACTTGCTGGCAACTGGCCCTTCTGAGTTGTTTTCGGTAGGAGGCCAGGGTGCAGGTCTCGCAGCCATCTTGGAGTGGTGTACATTGTGTACACACTCCATATACAGATCTCTGACTATGATGTGAGGCGCCATGGCCGTTTAATTCTAAGTGACTTAATTGAAATGATAGTGACAGTATGTGGATGGTTTTCAGTGACTATACAGAGTTATATATATATAGAGCCAGCATGTTCAGTCCATGTCTCACTTAGCTGTGTCATGTTTTTGTATGGGCAAATGTTTTGTAGGCCTTAATTAATCAGTTAGAATTCTCCCCTTATAAGAAGGATAATTACAATTGGAGTGAATAAACAAATGTATGCTTCCCAGTGAAACGTATATGCCATTATTATGCCAGTTGGGTGGTACCTCAATGAAATGAGGGTATTGGGGGTGAGAAAATAATGTTGCTTGGTTACAGTTCAATCCATGGGATCTCATCTTTCAGTCCTTCATTGTTTGTCTTAAGACGGAAAACCCAGCGTTGCTCCCTTCTAAAGAGCAAGGTCATATTCCACATTGGGTTGACTTTCAAAATAGTCCAGTTTAGAACCTCTGATGAATGCTTCAGCTCATTAAAATGGTTACAAATCCTGGCTGCATTACATCCACATTGGATGGTGCTTTTGTGTTCCCCTATCCTGATCTTGATGGCCCTTGTCATCATTCCTACATAGTACAGCTTACTGGGACATGCTACCAGGTAGACACAGTGCTTACTGTAATAGTTAGTGTATTGTCTCCGTATCCATGTAAAGTTGGTGCCCAGATTTAGTACCTTTGAATGTTGGGTGGTGATTCATGCAGTGCAGGACCCACATGGGTTATGTCCAGTCACAGGAGGAAGGGTCCATGGAGTATTTTGCATGGGAGCCTTTTTAATCCGTGGTCATCCAGCCTGTGTTCAGGATGTTCCAATGTTTCAATTACAATGTTCTTGACTCTATTGGACTGTGGAGTCTAGGTGGTCATGCACGTCATAACGTCTTAAGTTGGCCGTGTGGGGTTATCCAGAAGGACCTCACAGTTTTTGTTGCGGGCCCCTTTTTTCAGCCTGTCTAATCACTTTTGTCTGATAGTTCCTAGCCAAAAGGTTTCTGCTCAGGGCTTAGCTTGTGTGTCATAATCTCCTAAGGAACTGTAGTTCCTATATAGTCGCAGAAATTGGCCATAGGGAATGTTCTCACCTAGAGCTTTAGGATGATGGCTGTCGAATGGGAATAGACTATTGCAGTTTGTGTTTTTCATATAGGTTTTCATGTTGAGTTGTCCTTGATTGATGGAGATCAAAAGATTAAAAAATGGTATTCCTTTGTCAAAGTGTGACTTAGTAAAATGAAGGTATGGGTCCAGAGAATAATTCCATTCACTGAATATCTTACAGCTACTCTCTTCCCTTTTCCAGAAGAGATGTCATCTATGTAGTGCTTCCATGTGATGATGATTGCCTGAAAGCTGTTGGAAGGTAAGAATATGTGCTGTGTTTCAAATTGAGCCATGTACAAACAAGCCAGACTGGAGGTGAAGGTACTTCCCATTGAAGTCTCTTGTGTTTCGTGGTACAGCTGGATTCTATACTTAAAGAAGTTGTTTTTCACTGTTAGCATAGCACATAACATGATGAAATCCACAGGTGTCACCTCCTGGGTAATGTTGGTGTACAGTGCTTCTACATCAAGCATCATCAAGATATTGATCTCCTGTGAGTTATCCATGTTTGTAATCAGATTTAAGGCATCTCTGGTATCTTTTAAAAAAGGAAGGTATGTCCTGGAAGGTCAAAGGTAATAGTCAAAGTAATGGTCGCAGAATTCACTGAGTGGTTCCACAAGTGATTGAATGCCGTAGACAATTAGTCTTCCAGGTAGTGGAGGAATGCCTTTGTGTATTTTATGTAATACACAAATGGTGACAAAGCCTGCGGAGTGCCCAGCTGGTAGGAGAAGCCACTTGAATCCAATGCAAGGGAGGACTGTGACTCCAACTTGCATCCAAGAACTCAATTTTTTCAGGGCTAGCGGTGCTGGCTCCTTATAACCTCTGAAAGACAATAGACAAATGTACCTGTTTGAGGGGAACTTAAAAGGTTCTCCTGGATTTTGGTGAACAGGCCCTGAGAGTTGAGTGACCTCCATCAGGAGGGAGCCACTGACTCCACTACTGACACACAGGTGCCCTGGAAGATGGTCAAACCCTTGAACTTGGGGAGTGTGGCAGCGAAGGGGGGGTCTGTTGGCGAGCTGTGGATGTGTCACTGTGGAAGCCTACAAGCAAAAGCCAGAAGGTGCCTGGAACCGAGACAGGGGACAGGTCCAGCAGCAGGAACAGCCACCTCATCAAGAAAACAAATATAACATTTAGAGGACAGGAGACACAACTACTCCTGGTTGCTAGAGCTCGCCACCAAGAGCAAAGTGACACCAAAATTCTAAAAGTCTGCTCAGAGTAGTGGACCTGTGAAGATTGACCCCCAAGGGCATGGGTGGGAAACAAAGGGCATGGTGTTTCACAGCAAATTCCTGAAACACCCCTGGGGTGGGCCAAAACCTCAGGTGTCGACCAAACTCAATTTAATATTTTTAATGATGTGGGCATGCATGGGACCTTCTTTTAACCCTTACCCCTTGTATCCTATCTCCTGGGGCCCAATGCAGTGGAGCACTGTCCCAAGGGCCTCCATCTCCCCGACACAGAAAATTAGTGCTACCTTGCTCCTTCAGTAGCAGAGTGCACCCCGGCTGCCTATGTTCATGTGGCGCACCTGCAGGTGGGGAGAGAGAGAATACTGGCTCCTTCACCGGTACAGGAAGGTATGGCAGGGTATGATGCCAACTGGGGTCATTGGGATTGAACCACTGCGTGGACCTATTGTCAAGCACATACAGGGTACCCAATTAACAGGCAGGGATGCATGACTGTACAAATCTAAAGCACAGAGCAAGGCCACATTTCAAATGAAGAAAAGCATATTCAAGTAGCTACAAAATGTCTCATGAATTACTTCCCAACAGCCCAATCAGCTGACTTTGGAGCATTCCATAAGCCCCCAGAAGGACTTAGCATTTGCATATTGTTCTTCTGTGGTGCCCCAAAATGGGCAGGGTCAACACCAATGTTTTTCAGTATGTTTAGGGTCTACCAGAAGTGCAGAAAGCCCTAAGAGGGTTCCCCCAAAAAGATTGGCCTGAGTCTCCCACAGGGTTAGGTTGATGCCCTGGGGAGAATGTTCTACAGTTTACCAGCACTCTGAGAGCTTGTACTATTCTGCATAAGTTCTAGAGTATGGGCATTCCTAGCGTTTGATCCTACTTCGGCAGTGGCAGCATGTTAAAAGTAAGAAGACTTTTGAACACATTACATTGAATCAGCCAAGCTTTATTGACAGTGAAATGGTATTTGTCTTAAAGAACAATTTTGAAACATAGAACCATTCTTAGTGATTTAATGGTGTTGTATATGTTGTGTGTGGTCAGAAAATCTGCCTTTTTTGATAATAATGCTTCCTTATATTGTGCTTACTCTATATTGGGAGATTGGCATTCTCGGGATGTGAAATGTTCTGGGGGAGTCAACAAAGGTATTTCCATATTCCTATTTGTAGATATTTCTAAAGGTAACTCATAATATTTAGTAGAGTCTCTGTAATAAAGTACTTTTCCTTTTTAGAAGAAAAAGTACCTGTGGGTTAATGATTTATTGGGTGCTGTTTTTATGTGTGATCAAGCAGGGGTACCAGCTGACACCAGCTCCCCTGAGTAGGCCTAGGACTGCTGCGCTTTGCTACACCGAGAGAGCCAAGTGCTAAAATAGGGTACTTGTTACCCAGTAAAGGAAGGTATATGGACCTATTTCTTGCGAAGGACTCACATCTTTTGTAACTATATCCCACTTTCTTATAGCATTTTCTCACCCCCAATGATATGTACCAATAAAAGTAAACACAGGACCTGGCCACCTAGCATCCTATAGTTTTTGTCTAATGGGGTTTGGTGGAAAAGTTGTTGCAAGATGTTGAACAACTTCCGTTATAGCTAGAAAGCAATTGGAAGCATGATTTAAATTGTAATTTCTTTAGTTACGTTTGTATTCTGATTTCTTTTATTCTTTAACTCCTGGGGTCAGTTCATATAGCTTAAACACAGCCACTTCTTTATTGATGTCATAGCTGTTTTTGCTTCTAACAACTTCTGTAGAATAAGATGAGTAGAAAAGGAAAAACATTGATAAAATGTGCTCATTCCCCATGCTGTATGATGTGGTGGCCAGAAGCAAAATGTGAATGACACTACAACGGAGAAATAGATGAAGAGGAGCAAATAAAATGGGGAATTCACTTGTCAGTCTTAATAAACACTTTCAGATCAGGTTACAACATGGTTCTGACAAAATGTAACTAATCCCTAAGTAGCATTTGCAGAAGAAGCTAGCAGATGTTAATTTTCATCAGTGGCAAATTATTTTTAAGTAAAGGAAACAAATCAATAAAATTCCCAACCAATTTTAAAATTGAAGAATATTTTAAGACTACACATTGATAAGAAATGGGACAAGGAGAACTAAAGCTATGAATTAGTATATTTTGAAGGAAGAAAGCACTCCAAAACTCAGAGTCAAATCAACATCACAGCCTTCTTTATACTGAGACGTAGGCATAAGTTCAGTCATACTGCTGTGAACCTGGATATTTTGCCTCCCACAAATGCACCCTCCATGAAAAAACACCCACACCACTCTCCACATTATAATAAAATGCTAATATAAATTGGGAAAGTTACTCCTGGTCACTCCTCCACCCGCAGGTCCTTAGAGGAGTTATGTATTGTCTGCAGTCATAGGAGATGATCTGTGATTCCTGAATAGAGAGTGTTGCCATAGTCTAGACAGCTGGAGATGAGGGCCTGGGTCAAGGCCAAACTCGGAACTGAAATCGGCCCTGGCAAACTGCTCGGCCAGCCCCCCTTGGGAGCAGGGGGGGTGCGGCCGAGCTGTTTGAAAGTTCCGGTTTTGGCCGATTTTGTTACAGGGGGCCGATATTGCCAGCCCCCGGTAACAAAAACGGCCCCCAAGGGGCCCAAAACCAGCCCCCACCCTAGCGGCCCACCGGGGAAACGCCCGGTGCCCGCTACGGCCAGTCCGGCTCTGGCCTGGGTGATGGTGCATCTTGAACTTTGGGGCATCCATTTGAAAGCATGCAGAGGATGAAGATGTAAAAGGAGGCAACAGAGTTGACCTGGGTCATCATGGTCATCTTGTTGTCCAGAATGATGCCTAGGTTCCTATTGCAATCAGTGGGCGTAGGAGTATGGCCGAGTTCTGTGGGTCACCAGTATGCGTCCTATGCGGAGCTTTTGTTTCCGAAGAGCAGTACCTCTGTCATGTTTGGGTTGAGCTTCAGGTAGTTGTCCTTCATCCAGTTGGCAATGTGTATCATGCATTTATGAAAGTTGGTGCTGGAGGTGTCTTCAGAGAGGGAGAGGATGAGTTGTGTGTCGTCAATGTAGGATATGATGTTGAGTCCGTGAGTTTTGATGATGCTGGCCGGAGTTGTCATATAAGTGTTGAAGAGGGAGAGGCTGAGTAAGAATCGTTGGGGTACTCCACAGATGATTTCCTTGGGTTTAGGGGTGAAAGGGGGAAGGCAGACCTTTTGCTTTCTTCTGGTGAGGAAAGAGGCGATCCATCCCAGAGCAACTCCTTGGATGCCTACCTTGGCATACCTATTCTTGGCTTCTAGGCTATTCTGCCAGGGCTCCTGCAGGGTCCAGCTGCAGTTGTTAGCTGGGCATTCTTGGTGAAAGATAACCAAGTAAAAGTATATTTCGATGAATGTTCGGTGAGGTGTGCACTAGCTAGTGCTTTGAGAATCCCCTCATCACAATCATGGCTATTTTATTGTAGAATTCCAACCTTTAAGTTCCTTTCTTAATTTACTTAATGCCTTCTTGGGCAGCAACCTGGTCTCTACCTCTGGCCACTCCCATATGAAGATGAGGTTTCCTCTCCTCTGCCACTGCTAGCACTGTTATTCCCTCCTGCAGGCAGCTCAAAAATAAAGTCAAGGAGGAGGAGCCTAGCGCGCATCCAAGATGGTCGCGTGAGCACAGGGCTCCCCGGACCCTTTCTGCTCCTCGGAATTTATCCTGATAATATCCTGACGTTGCTTATGGAATCTGGGAGATAAAGACCAGCTGAGCATTTATCTCTTTTCAAAACTCAAATCGGACCTGGGAATCCTGAGTTGTCGTCGTCGGAACTTTTGGGACCCACCCGACGGAGGTGACCGGGGTGAAGGTGACCCGAGGGGCCGGGCTGCAATTGAACAACAGCGGCTTCAGCGCGGTGCCAGCTGCCGATCCACCACTTTCGGTTTCGGTTTTGGACTTCAGGAGACCGGCGGGCGGGTGCGCTCGGGGTGGCGAGGTGCTTCCTGGGCCTCTGCACGAGGTCTTCTTCCACCTGCCACTAGAGTGCCTATTGCCTCGGACCCCCTATACCGACATTTTGTGGTCTTCTTGCTGGTGCCCTTACACCTCTTGATTGGAGGTCCCCTTGAGTGACCGTGTTCACATGGGGGGCAAAGGGGGTCCCGAGGGGCGCAAGACCAAGGCTTCCCTCCGCGGGGGAGCAGTCCAGAGCAATAACATGGACCGCTACACCCAGGGCAGGGGGTCCTCTGGCGCTGCTGGCCTCCCCTCGGATACTGCGGAGGGAGGCAAGACCGTCTCTACGGAACTATCCCTGCAGGACATTATGGGCGCCATTGATGGCATTAGGGAAACCATCGCGACGCAATATGAGGCCCTGGCCCGTAAGATTGACACTGTCGCGATTGATGTCACACTGATCCGGGCCGACCTCTCCAAAACTAACGAGAGGGTCCAGGCTCTCGATACCCGGACCTCCACCCTCGGTGCGGAGGTGTCGGATCTGCGGGCCGCGCTTGGAGACATCAGGGTGGTCAACGATCATATGGCCCGGCGGCTTGAGGACTTCGAGGGACGAGCCCGACGCAACAACATCCGCGTCATAGGTGTACCGGAGTCCTCCGACGGCCGCCCGGTTGACCTCGTGGTCGAGGAACTTATCCTGAAACAGTTGTCCCCGGCTGGCCTAAGTAAGTTCTTTGCCGTGGAGCGGGCCCATCGAGTTCCGGGCGGTCGGCCACGGCCGGGGGCCCCCCCGAGGCCTATCGTGGCCAAACTGTTCCACTACAGGGACCGCGACGCTATTCTGCAGGCCTCACGGACCCACGGCCCGGTTCGTCATGAGAACTCGACCATCAATTTTTATCCGGACTTCACGCAACTGGTCCAGAAACAACGGATGGGATTCCAAGGGGTGAAGCGTCGTCTCCGCGAGCTGGGCCTAAAGTATTCGATGCTCTACCCTGCAAAACTCCGAGTGGAACATGGGGATCGGACAGCCTTTTTTGACTCTCCTGTGGCCGTAAGTGACTGGTTGGACTCTCTGCCGGACGGAGGTGGCCGTCCCGGACCCTCTGCGGGCACCGCGGGTGACGGGTCCCCTTTAGAATGACTTTTGGTCCTTGATTTTGCCGTTTTGCACTGTACAGTTGGGTCTTATTTCATTTGTATATTGTGTTTTACCAGGACCAGTGAGGGGGGCGGGCGGGGACGGGTCCCTTACCTCCTCTGGGGTCTTTTCGTAGAATGGGGTTAGTGGGGCGACAGGCACACTGCAAGTTGGGGGGGTTTTTTGGCCCGCAGGGGTGCAGGGTGGGGGGAGTTGGTCTTGGGGTGGGGTTGGGGGGGAGGAGGGGTTGTTTTGCTGTGTGTTTTTTGTTTACAGGGCGAGGTACTGATTTTTGTCCACATCTGGGAACGGTGCTGCAGGCTGGGGGACCCTTGATCTATTGGGGGGGATGGGGGGGGACGGGTTGAGGCTTATGTCATGGAACGTCAATGGGTTGGGGGACCGTATCAAGCGGGGTGTAGTACTGCAATATTTGCGTCGTTTGACTCCTGATGTGGTGTTTCTCCAGGAGACGCATCTGGTTGGCAATGTTTGTCATGCAATGAACAGGGGGGGATACCGCCTCGTGGCACATTCTGGTTTCACAACTGGTTCCAGGGGGGTGGGCATTCTCCTGCGAACCTCACTTCCGGTGGAGATCACTAAGATAGTCTCGGATGACAGAGGGCGCTATGTGTGTTTGATTGGGAGGTGGGAGGGGCAGCCCCTTGCCCTGGTTTCAGTTTACGTCCCCCCGGGCCTCCAGAACTCCACCTTCACTGACTTGGGTCGAATGCTGCTTGACCTTCCGGACAGTCTCCTGCTCATGGGCGGGGACTTTAATTCTGTGGTTTCGGGTGAACTGGATCGTCACCCACCGAGGACCCTCCCCGCTGCCCAGGCATGGCTGGGTGGGATGCTGGAGACCTTCGGCCTGGTGGATAGTTGGAGATTAATGCATCCGACCCAATGTCAATTCACCTTTCACTCGGGGGCGCATGGGAGTCTCTCTAGGTTAGACTACTTCCTTATGCCCGCGGCGCAGACTGGTCGGATTCGAGAGGTCAGGCACCTGGCGCGGGGTATCTCCGACCATTCTCCGCTGTGGCTTCTTTTTGACACCGGGTCGCGGTCTGCAGGGCGGATCGCTCCCATTAACCCATGGTACCTGCGAGACCCTACGACTCGTGACAACCTGGTTAAGGCTATGGACCAATACTTCCTTGATAACGAGGGGTCAGTGTCGTCTGCAATGTCCCTTTGGGAAGCCTTTAAAACCGTGATCCGTGGACACGCCCTCTCCCAGATAGTGGTGGCTAAGAGGGTCAAGAGTGAGGCAGTGGTGAGGCTGGAGACTGACATCTCGGGGCTGGAGTCGGCCGTGGAGGCGAATGTCACTCCGGACGGGCTCCATGCCCTCAGCCTGAAACAGTTTGAATATAGGTCCCTGGTCACTGACGCGGCCAAAACTATGTATAGGGAGCAGCAGGGTCGACTGTACGACGCCGGGGACAAGGCGGGAAAGTTGATTGCGTGGCTGGACAGGAAGGAGAGAGTGAATCGCGTGGTCCCGGAGTTGCGTGCTGCGGATGGTGTGTGTGTGACGGAGCCGGATGAGATTGTTGAATGTTTTGCCGATCACCTCCGGGCGGTGTACTCCCCAGTGACCGACAGGGATGAGGACGACTCTCGCCTTCTACTGAGGGATATCGCCTTGCCCGGCCTGTCCGTTGAGGACCGTGAGCGGCTGGACGCCCCCTTGTCGGCGGATGAAATAGCGACTGCGATCCGCTCCCTTCGCTCGGGCAAGGCTATGGGTCCCAACGGTCTGCCCATTGAGCTATATAAATTGCGCCCTGACAAGCTTGCGCCCTTCCTCAGTCGCATGTTCCGTGACTCTCTTGCGGCGGGTTCCCTTCCGGCCGACCAGCGTTTGGCCACGATAGTCGTGATCCCCAAGGAGGGCAGGCCGCGAGACCGCTGTACTTCTTACCGGCCTATTTCACTGCTAAATGCAGAGCCTAAGATCCTGGCGAAAGTCCTTGCCAATCGTCTGTTGAGCGTCGTGTGCGATCTTATTCATCCGGACCAATGCGGCTTCATCCCGCATCGTAACACCGCCCTTAACTTGCGGCGTCTTCACGGCGCCCTTGCCAGGGCGGAGCTCCTCTCCGAACCGGCCGTGCTGGTTTCTTTGGATGCCACGATGGCTTTTGACACCATCGAGTGGCCATTCCTCTGGGCTGTCTTGGCTAAATTTGGCTTTGGGGAAGGATTTATTGGCTGGGTGAAGCTTCTTTACACGGGACCCATGGCTCAGGTGGTGGTGAATGGGCGGGTCTCTCGGCCCTTTGCCCTCGGCAGGGGCACGAGGCAGGGATGCCCGTTGTCCCCTTTGCTCTTTGCTCTCGCCCTGGAGCCACTCGCTGCTTGGCTCCGCTGGGAGCCCTCGCTTAAGGGGATCCGGTGGGCCCCGGGCTTCGAAGATCGGGTTTCGCTGTATGCGGACGATATTCTCCT
Organism: Triturus cristatus; assembly: GCF_964204655.1. Lineage (NCBI taxonomy): Eukaryota > Metazoa > Chordata > Amphibia > Caudata > Salamandridae > Triturus > Triturus cristatus. Next base: position 226,855,817 of record NC_140584.1, read on the forward strand.
GTATCTCACCTCACCGCGGCAGTCGCTCAACGTCCTCTTTGACGTTCTGACTTCCTTTGGGAACAATTCGGGTCTCACGATCAACTGGTCTAAGTCCTGCGTCTATCCGATCTCCGGTGGTCCTCCTCTCCTGCCGCCTCGGCTTCCGATCCAAGTATCTCTGAGCGGCTTTAAGTACCTGGGGATATACGTTTCGCTGGACCCGGTGGCTCGCTATGAGCAGAATCTCCTGCGTCCACTTCGGCGATTGCGGGAGGACACGGCCCGGTGGTGCAGGCTGCCCCTGTCCCCGCTGGGTCGGGCCGCGCTGTTTAAAATGATGTCCCTTCCCAGGTTCCTCTATGCACTCCAGAATTCCTTCGACGTCATCCCAGTGGCCTACTTTCGGGAGGTGGAGAGCCTGCAGAGGAGACTGGTGTGGGACGGGCGGGCGCGTATTGCTCTTGCTAAGCTTACTCTCCCCTGGTACGACGGGGGCATCGCGCTTCCCGACATTCGCAGGTATTACTGGGCCGCGCAGCTTTCGGCCATTAACCATGCCACGTAGGCGCCTGGCCTGAATCTGGCGTATGAGATGGACAAGTTCCTGCTTCCCGGCGGGAACTATAACAGGGCACTTTACTCCCGCTCGGCTGGCCGGACCCTTACGGGTCCTACTAAGATTGCGGTGCGGACCTGGAGGGCTGCCACTGCGGCCATGGGCTGGAGTGAGCGACTGACATGTGCTACTCCTTTGTTTGCCTCCGATCGCCTGGGCAGCCTCTGGACTACGAAGGGGTTTGACCAGTGGGACACGATTGGTATCAGCAAAGTGGGAGACCTGTGGCATAAGGGCGCGGTTAAGACTTTCGCGGTGCTTCAGGCCGAATATGAGCTTACGGACAGGGAGTTCTTCCGCTATGCCCAGGTCCGACACGCCCTGCTCTCGGTCTTTGGAGAGGGGACCAAGATCCCGGTTTCCTCGCCCCTCGAGGACCGCATACTTGATGGACATGTCCCTGACAGTACTATTTCTTTAATTTATAAAAAACTGATCAATCATCGGGCTGACCTCTTTGTGCGCCTTCGGGAGGCTTGGACGGGGGATGGGGTGGAATTGGACGACGAGGACTGGCAGTCTGCACTGTCGTCCCCCAAGGAGGTCGCCATTCCAGCCCGTCTCCGGTTGGTACAGCTTAAGATTCTTCACCGGGTGTATGTGACGGGTCCTCGCTTGGTCTCGATGGGATTTTCCGACGACGGGCTCTGTAAGCGGGGTTGTGGGCTCAGCGCCACCTTTCTCCATATCCTGTGGGAGTGCCGCGAGGTGGCGGACTACTGGCGCCGGGTCCATACGGTTATGGGACAGGTCACTGGGGTTGTGCTGCTGCCGGAGGTGCGTCGCTGTGTCCTGAATGTGTGGGAACCCAATGATTATAGCGCGGCTCAGACTCGGTGGGCGGCCCTGGGGAACATGATTGCCAAGAGAGATATAGCGCAGCTTTGGGGTGCCCAGCGGCCGCCCACCGTGTCAGTATGGAAGGAGAATATGGACTGGTGTATGTTCAGGGAGAAGACTGTGTATGTTGCCCGTGGTAAGCCGGGGGCATGGGGCAGAATCTGGGGGCAATGGAATGCGTATCGCGGGGGTATCTGTACGCCCCCCCTGGTGGACACCGATATCGCCATGTCCCCCTGACCCTTGACGGTTCCTGGCACCTTTTGGAATGACTACATATGGACGTTCATTTCCCTTGCCCCCCCCCCCGTCCCCAGCCTCCCGGTACTCCTTCCTTTTGCATGCTGCTTAATGGTCTGAACTGGAGTTCCCCGGAGGAAGCCTGACCTGCGCTGTTTGTCTTTATGCCTCGCCTTTTGTTTTTCTTTTAGTTTTTTGTGTATGTTGGACTTAAGTCTCCTGTTCCTTCAGAACTATCCGGAGCCACTATGGGGCCGAGCCCCGGGAACCGACTGCAGCCTGGATAAATGTATATTTCATTCTGTACTTAGCGGCCGGCCCTGGTGGTTGTAGGCCCGTGCTTGTAATCGAATTATTGTTCAATAAAAAATTTATAAAAAAAAAATAAAAAAAAATAAATAAATAAAGTCAAGGGGCTGTCTTTGCGTGAATGATTGCATTTTCTGACAGCCCCATTTTGTATCTCTGCCTAAAAAGATGAAGAGCTGGGGAAAGTTGCCCTGTCTGTTGCTAACTGTTACTGCCCTCTGTCAAATGGCTACTAACAGTCAAGTGACAACTTTTAAAACCCCTACAGCCTTCTTGCTCCCAGAATCTGAGACATTGTTATCCAGGAAGGGGATCATTAATAGGGAGCAAGAGATGTATATTCTACCTGTGGATCTGAGCTGTCAAGAAAACCAGATTTCTCTCAGGCAGTTATTTTTCTACTAAAGTTATCACAAATCTACCTTCACCATTGAATTACATTTGTTTTTAAAACTAAGTGGAAAATAATGGATCCACATTTATTCATACTGGACCTGTTGATTAATACTATAACTTTACCTGTACAGTGACAAACCACCTTTTCGTACTGTACGCTGTGAGAGTTTTACTTAATAATAAATAAGTTGTGCTTATATTAAGGTGTCAGCCCAGTGTGCATAAAAAGGCAGACTTAAGGAGTGATTTAACTGGTATATAAATGACAGTTTTTCTCCAAGACAAAAGCACTTATCCGTGACATGTGACACTGAAGTGCTTTGAAACTGCAGTCCAGCCATAGCACAATGGCACTCTCTGAAGCCACACACTATTGTCATATATGTAGGTAGTGAAAATATGTATTGCATCCCACAAATTGCATTTTGTAATTTATTGGGTACAAAATGAGTTTGATGATAATCTCATTATTACATGGTATGACCTTCTATACCTACAGCCATGGTATTTCCCAGCAGGAAAGGGAAATTGATTTGAGGAAGGGAGAGAAAGAACGAGAGAAAGTATACTGAATTCTTATGGGGGTTTTACAGTGTTGGGGGACATCATTAATTCCGGTCTCTCACTCTCAATGAATATAGCATTACAGGTAAGTATGCACCATTATATATCAAAACAAAAAATGCATTGTCTTCCTCACCTTTGAGCTTGTATTCTCCGGTTTCAACTTGACAGTGCACTGAATATGGAGATACATTGACGAGAAGAATAAAAGGATTTATTTATTTATTTATTTAATGCGTTTTATATAGCGCTGGCTAGACCCGTAGCTATCAGAGCGCTTTACATAAGGTTAAAAAATGTAACAACAATGATAATAATTACATGTTACATACACATTAAAGAGCGAGAACGGGAGACAAATAGAGCCGATAGGGGGAGAGGGGGGGTGAGAAGGGAGAGGAAGAGGGGGTAGACGTTATGAGAGACCAAGGGAAAGTCTGCCCAATGAACAACTGGGTAGGTGACGGCTGAGGAGGGAATTCACAGCCAGTCTCCCCTTTAGCTCCCATCGGGCATCAGTCAGATAGCTAGGTCTCAACAGACGAGGGAGAAATCACAGAAGAAAGTCCAGATGTGAAACAGGATGGGAACGCAGGACCAAGTGGGAAAGGCAAAGGTCAGAAACGGGAAAGGAGATAAGTAGAGTGGATAGGGGTAGGGGGTAGTAAGAGGGGGGAGGGAGGAGATAAGGTCAGGAGAGATGAAGGAGAGTCTGCCCAAAGACTGGCTGGGTAGGAGACTGCCAAGGAGGGAATCCACAGCCCATCTCCCCAATAGCTATCGGGGTAGCTCCAGGATGCCACTTCTTCGAGCAGTCGGAGGACTTCCCAGACACAGGACTGCGACAGCGAAGAGAAAGAACTGCAATACATCCTTATGGAACCAGTAAAGAGAAAAACAAACACGTATTGGCATAGCCAATAGGTCTCGCCTTTGGGACCTTATACACGTTTAGTTATCCAGCACAATATCCCTGGTGCAACAACATCAACTGTTGCATGGCTAAACACTTATAAGGTCCCAAAGGCGAAATCTATTGGCTATTCCAATGCTTGTTGTTTTTGAACTGGTGTATCCCACCCTAGCAGTTAGTGACGTGCTCACTGGTGTGTTAATGTCCCTTGGTTGGGAGCCATGGGATATTACATTTGCTCAGGTTCGTTCCGAACCCTTCAAAGCTCGCGACAGCTGCTGAGGCTGGCGCTCCATCGCTCCCTGCCCTGTTATCCAAGCACTGACTCTTTCGTGGTCTGCCACGGGGGCTACTAATGCCACCGAGAGGGCCACTACAGCCCCTCCAAGGGCGAGAAACAAGTTTAATCCCACACAAAATATGCGGTCAGTGGTCAGTCATCCTTGAATGCGGCCCTTGGTCTGCAAAACTTGAAATTAATATGTGGCATTTTCATGTGTTCGAACACTAATTCTGCAGCAGGGAGGCGGGAGAAGAAAAAGTGGTGATGTCTCCCGCTTTAATGTAGCCCAGGTGCGGCTCTGCTCCTAAGATGTCTTCCCTGGCTGCTACCCCTCAGAGCAGGCACTGGAAGGGGCTGGGCGGGCTCAGCTGCAACAGTTTACTGGTGCTCGCGGGTCCACTGACACGGAAAGGCTACAAGCCTCCTCGGGAGGCCGCAGCCTCTGACAAGGAAAATATTTGCAGCCGGACAAGAAACCAGATCCCCGCCCTGCGGAGGGCAGGGGCAAGCTGTGGGGAGTACCTGCCAGTCCCCTTGAAGGGGGTGAGGGGGTGGCGGCCATGGAGGGAGATTTAACGAAGGGGAGATACAGAGCTACCTTAAAAATCACTCAAACAAAATACGGCTGAGCTGTGGGGCATGCCGGTTAGTCCCCTTTTCAGTGGTGGTGGGGGGAGTTAATGAAGAGAAGAAACAGAACTAACTTAAAAGTATATAATAGACAAACTCCTTAAAACCTTAAACTTAAAAAGTGAAGAAAAACAATACACAAAGGCCACCGTGTGGTGGGAAGGAGCTTAGCTATTGGGGTCTCTCAGTCCCTCCTGTGGGAGAGGGGGTGACATAGGACGGAGAGTTAACTCTAGAAGATGAAGAGACACCATGGAATCTGAAACGACACCAAACCGGGAACTGCAGTTTGGACCACAGGGGCCTAGTTCTTGAGACACAGAAGTACCGGTCAGTCCCTCTTCAACGGTCAGAAGATGGTGAGTGACGTCACTTTCCCAACACATTCAAACTGCTTTTTGGTGATCCCTGCTCGAAGTATGGAAGTACCTGTCAGCCTGCACTTCAGAGGTCAAGGGGTCCTCAAGGCACACGTTTTATTGTATACATACATTAATGCCCACACAGACATAGGTACAGACAGGCTACTAGAGGTCACGGCCTGCATTGTGGAGAAGCTCAGTCCGACCCCCACCACATTAGTGTTCTGTGTGCAACCCGACAATGGGGGGCGAAGACACCTGGCTACTTGCCCCCGCCCACCGAGCGCCATGTGAGGTTCAGACAAGCTCCTTTTCAAGTGCCCTTTCCCACGGATATACCCCCCCCCACACACGCAAACACTGTTGTGATGCAGCCGCGGCCCAGCTTTGTCCCTACACATCAGCCTCTTCTTCAGGAGTTTCCCACAGACAGCAGGACAGGGGTGGGAGAAGTGTGTACAAGATGGTAGGGTGTGTGGTAAGAACCATGCAGACTCCAAGGCAGGAAGGGGAAGAGGTGGTGGGCAATAACCAGCAGAGGAGTATGAACTACATGGCGAGACATATATCGCTCCACCCCCCAACTACACCCAGACTGGTGAGTGTAGGGCTGGGCGCTAGCAGTGAAACTACCCTGCCACCACTTGTTCAAGGCTCTGCCATGTGCTACCGAGAACAGGGCAGTGACAGGGAGGGTGGATAGGATGCCAGGGTGGCTGTACAGGCCCTGGGCCCTGTCAGCCAGGCTGCAGGGAGGATGGCAGGGTCTGGATGTGGCAAGTACCCTTTAGTGACAAACAGCCAAACACCGTGAAACATGCTGAGACAAACACCGCACACTGAGAGACCACCTTGCCCACTGCACTCCAGGCAGCGGTCACTGTCATGACACACACCGCAGGGCCTCCTGTGGACAGGCAGTGAAATGGTGGGAGAAGGTGCTGTGAGGCACACCAGTGCCCTATACACAGATGGGTCACCGCACTCCAGGCCGGGGGTCACCCCAGTCACACAGCAGGGCCTTGTGTGGGCAAGCAGTCAATCAGTTGGAAGAAGGTGCCGAGACACACAGTGCCCCACACACATGGTCCACCGCACTCCAGGCAGGGGTCACTGCCATGACACACACAGCAGGGCCTTGTGTGGACAAGCAGTCAAACAGCGGGAAGAAGGTGCCGAGAGACGACACACAGCACACCATACACAGGTAGGGGTCACTGCCATAACACACACTGCAGGGCCTGGTGTGGAAAGACATTCAAACAGTGCTGAGAAGGTGCTGTAAAGCACACCCCACCTCACACACACAGATAGGCCACCATACTCCAGACAGGGGTCACTGCCATGACACACACCGCAGGGCCTGGTGTGGACAAGCAGTCAAACAGCGGGAAGTATGTGCTGAGAGACACACAGCACCCCACACACAGGCAGGGGTCACTGCCATGACACCGCGGGGACTGGTGTGAATTGACCTCTGGCACCTCGGGCAGCAGTGAGCCCAGCAAAGGTTAAGACAGCTGAAGAGTTAGGGTTTCCCTCCACATGACGGTGGGCCCTGGTGTGTTTGGAGAGCGGGGCAGTGCCATGTTGTGCCGCCGATCCCAGAGCCCACAGCATGCCAGCCACATTAATAAAGTGGATTATATTTAAAGCTCATCCTCTTATGTTGTGTGTAAGAAGCCTCTTAATCGCTGTTTATTCTCCGCGCTGTGCTAAACTCGCGCCTTAGAGTATTCTATCACTGTAACACAGCCAGCGGGACCCCATATGCGAGGGGGGGTATGCTTTGCTAGGGTTACATTTAAGCCGGCGATTGAAGGTAGTGAGCACCGACCCTCATTTTGGGGACCAGGGCGTATTTCCCACCATCTAACTTTGACCCAGATCGAGGGAGACAAAAGGCAGATTTGGGCAAAGGATAACAAGTAAAAAGTGACAAAGGAAGGAAGCAGGGGGAAAAAGAACCTTCAAAAGAGTGAGTATTGCGTGAATACTTGTCACATCATGGTGATGCCAGACCCGCTCCACGGGGCACTTCTCGCACTTGAAAGAGAAGCACTTGTTTTCCCTGCGTCTGCGGCCCGTGCTCAGCTGGGCAGGGGAGAAATGAAAACAAGTGGGAGGGGTGGGGTGAGTGCGGCTGACAGTGTTTCCCTTGCAGGAGCGTGCAAGGGCACCATATGTTTGAAAGTTAATTACAAACAGATGGTATCAAAGCTCACTCCTGCAAGGGAATTGCCAAACGTGCACGCGTTGCCATTGAAAGCAATGTAACGCGTGCACGTTTTTGGCCCAAAAAGTTAATCAATTCCTAAAGGGCTCCTCCTAAGCAGCGCATGCGCGCAGCGTAGGCGAGACCTACAAAGGTATGGATGGACTTAGGCCAGTGAATGAACTCGCATAACAGCAAAAAAGCCACAGAATGCAAACTGTCTCTACATGTCAATGGATGCCATTCTATGTCCTAAATACCTCCATGACTATGCATGTTGACCTGGAAGATGCACACTTTGACCTGGATACCTGGATGCTGAACCACACTCTCCCTCTGCCCCAACACCCTTCCCACAACTAGTCAGCCTGCCACAGTTGCTGCCTTTCATCGCCATATCTACAAAATATAGGGGCTTATTTATGAGCCCTTGCGACAGTTTTGCGCTTCCTTTGCGTCACTTTTTTTTACGCATTGGCAGCGTAAAACATGCCTCCTGTTGCGCCCTATTTACAAAGTGACGCATCTGAGCAGATGCATCACTTTGTAAAACCCTGCACTACATTATACCTGTGTCAGATATAATGTATGCAGGGTGGGCGTTCCCACGTAAGTAAGCCTCATAGAAGTGACGCAGTGCAATCTACGAGATTTCACTGCGCCTCTTCTGGGGTACAAATGCGTCAATATCTTACGCCTGCCTCACAGCAGGTGTAAGACTGAAGCAGGCCCTTTCACATGGGCCTTGCCTATGTGAAATGACACATTGCTGGAGTTGCGTCACATTTGTGATACACTTCAGCAATGCGTCACTTTTGCACCTACAGATGCGTCAGAAATACTGACGTATCTGTAACTCCTTAGAACATGATGTGTCATACAGTAAATATGATGAATCCATTATGTCGCAAGGAGGGCGCACTGAGAAGTGACGCATCGCTGTTTTCACGCAGCGATGCATCACTTCTCATAAATGAGGCCCTTAGTTATCTAGTGACTACTTGCTGCATGTTCCCTGATATCTTGAAACCTCCCCTCCTGAGATTTTAATGGACCAGACTTATGGAGAAAATGAAAATGTGCCACTAAGAAAAGCAGCCGGTTCCTAAGACCACTCAGAGATGCCGTGCCCTTCCATTGCACAAAATCTATAAGCTTTCCTGACCTGTCAAGAATCAGAAATGTTGATTGGTAGAGGAGGAAGAGTGGGAGATGTAACAGCATATTGGACATATCATGGATAAAATGCTCGATGGGTACATCAATCGAAGTGGCCTTTTTACCACTTGGTGAGTGACAGGAAATGGTTCTACAAATTTGGGCAAAAACATGGAGTGACACACATAGATTTGCAATTTGTCAGTTGAAAGACAGATTTATGCCCACTTACATATGATGGAGAAGACTGACGATGATCACCTCTGCATATTTTGTAGTCGAGATTCACTTGGTTCAAACAAAACAATATATCTGCCCCATCTACCTGTACCGTTGCTATTGACACCAAACATACTGACACAGAGGGAGTCGGAGGAAGTGGAACAACACTAGGTAGTAACTCTGGATGGAAAATCTACAAAGAGCAAAAGGGAGAGTGACCGAAAAATATGCAGTGAATTGTTATAAGGAAATTCAGGAACTGACAGCCATGTTGCCCATTTTTCATGCTGGCTCATAGTGTAACACCTAAGGTGCTGCTTCACAGTCTGGTTCAATGTCTCACTGCATAATAAACCATTATTGTGGCAATTAATAAAAATGGATACAATGTTACTATTTAAAAGCAGGATGCTAAAAAAAGACGAACATAAACTCAGTAACTATTAAAAGAAAAAAGAAAAGTGCCTACAAATTGAATTTATATTCAGCGGGGCTGGTCCTTATAGGCAAAGGAATGACAAGCTTAGCCCACTACTATGCATGGATAGTGCTAACTGTTTATTGCATTGTGTAAAATATTTGAATATTTTCAAAACCAGCCAATTTCTATCAGTCTATTAGTGCTTAGGCAGTAAACCCAGACTACTTTACATGTGTATTTTCGGTGATTTAAAAACACAGGTCTCAATAAAGTGCATTGTGCTTCTAAAACTAATGGGCAGCAACACAGTAGATGCAACATTGATTCTTGCCTATAATTTCTGCAGGAATGTGGAAGCAGCTAAGGGGCATATTATCAATGGCTAGCGATAATTATCGCTGGCCGTGCTTAGCGATAATTTTATTATCGCAAGCCATCTCTGAGATTTATCGCCCTGGTAGCGCGTTATTAACAACGCGTTTCTCCAGGTCGATAAAAATTCCAGAGATAGCGAGGTTATCGCCCTTTTGCAGGGAACATCGCTGGTTTTCCAGTGATGTTCCCTGCAAAACGGCGATAACCTTGCTGATACGACCTACAGGGTTGTATCAGTATAATCCACCCCAATGTTGGGGATAGGTAAGTCTGCATTTTAGCAGACGTTAATTTTTGGAGAAAACAGCGGTTTACCATGTATGAGCCATTCAGTAGCTGGTTTTTCAGCCACTGTGAAGGGTAATGTAGTAAATCACTTCTCTACTATTCCCCACAGGTAATTTATCCAGTTTTTCAATGCTCAGCCTAGTGTAGTCTGCTCCCCTTTGTGCCAGTTTGATCTGTTTATCAGTGAGATTGAATTCTGAAAACAGTGACGTAGTGTTGATTAAACGCCAAGGCACATAGCCTGCACGCAAGTTTTGTAGCGTCCAGCCCAATAGCATGATAGAACGTAGTTGAGACTGACCATGTTGCAACATGACCAAGTCTTGTTCCATGATGTCTATGACAGAAGGCACAATGCTGTCCAATGAATATATTATGGACGACAGAGTCGTTAACCCATTGTCTACCACAGAGAGAGTTTTCTCCAAATTAATACGATCAATTTCTCGTATACGTTCTGCTTGGGTAACCTTCCATGCTTCATTATAAGCAGTTTAGATACCGGCATATATGAAACGTTTTTGACGCGGTTTTCTTGGTCCTAGTAAGAATTCCTTAAGGTCTGCGCCTTCTTGAAGCAAAGTTAGGTGTTGTTTCACATCCTTCAGTGTAGCTTTCTGTAACCAATCACGGCAAAGTTTCCCTACCACGTATGTTGTTACTACCCCTGGATGCTGTCTTTGGACATAGCGTGGGTCTGGCCTATGGATAGTGAAACCCTGTGTTTTGTTCAGGAATCAATCTTGACAGTTGTTTGTGTCTGTGGGCCAGAGCAACCATTTTTTCCATTCTGTATCTGATCTGTTGTGATGCAAAATATTATGTACGTCGACCTCACCCATGTAGTGCTATTGCTTGCAGGTATAGGTATGGTCGGTGTGTTCATGTCTTTGATCTTGGCTAATCCAAGGCAAGACATTTGCTGAACAGTGTCATTCAAATAATTTGCTCAGGAATGATACAGGCTCTAAACAAAGCTTCTACCCCCTGTACTTGCCAATCTTTAGTACCCCAGACAGTTTTTGTCTCAATGTTGTCTTTCCAAAAGTCGAAACCCTGTCTAGACAGTTGGGCAATAAAGGCTGTCGAATAAATCTGTTTTGTATTCGTTAACATATTTTTAGCTCCTGTTTTGTTCACATTTTTGAAGTAAAACGTATCTGGATTAGACAAATTGTAGTCTGAAAAATATAGAAATTTCATTGCAAAAGTTTTTGAGCTACCCTTTGGAGGTGTAGGACAATGTTCCCATTGGTTATACATAAATACATTTCTAGGTGTTGCAGATTTATGCAAGAAATGGTGACCATAGGGGTTATAACAATACATTTGTTCATAGTCTGATGAACCTTCTAAATATTCATGATTCGTGAATGCTGCAGACATTTCTAGATCAGACATTATGTCTCGAAGTCCCAATCATCAGAAAAGGTACTAGAGGTAATAAAGTCACTTAATGAACTTTTAAATAAGTGTGGAATCTTCAAAAGCTCCGACGGGCCAAAAATGTCATATTGAGTTTTGTCCCAAACTATACCATCTGGTATAGGAACGGCTGTGATGTTCACTGCTGACAAGTCTCTTGCTTCACGATGGGATGATTTGTGTGGCTGGAGAAGTAAGTTCACTCTTTTACTTGCTGTGTCCATTTGAATAAATCTCCCATTTATCAGCATACCCAGAGTTAATACCAGAGCTAACCAAAGTAGAAAGAAGAATATCCTCAAAACAATCCATAGTTCAATCCATGGTGAAACCAGATAAGTCTTTTTCAGGAGATGAAAAAAGTCTGTTGATGGTTCTTTGAAAGTTCGTTGTGCTGGCGTTGTTACAGGTTCGCTGGGATCCTCAGAAAATGTATCACAATTCATGAAATAGCCAGAAGAAGTTTTGTCAATGGTTGGAATTGCATCCGAATTTGATGAAATTGCTGGAACCAGTTGATCGTTGTAGACAGGTGTATCAGGACGAACTGTTATTTGGGTCTCAAGAGGTACAAGGTCCATAGCATTGTTGCTTAGTCCTCTACTTCTCACTGTTGAATCTTCAAAGGTGATGAGTCTCTCAGTTTGAACCTCTTGGATTGTAGCTAGAGGAGTGTGTCTGCTACATTGGCGGACTGTTCAGTATCGGCCACATAGTGTGGTTTGATCAGGTCGATGGACACAAAAATGTTCTCCTTTTTACCAGCAAGGGGCGGCAAAAGTACTGTTCTTGATCAGTGGATTGCTAGGACAGGTACTGGTTGTCTGTATGAAGGCCCAAATTCCTTCTTATCCGCGATCTTTTATCTGACTAGATCACCAAGCTTTGGGATCCAGACAGGCCTTACTGGGATGGCCGGATTTTTCTCAGTGGTGGTTGGCTTCAGGATGTTGCATTGTTGTGTTCCGATATCATTTAAGTCCTGTAAAACAGCCAGACGATCTTTGATATCAAATTGTTTGTTTTCCACCACTGTGCCTTTCATATCTAAGTCCGGAACCAACATTCTAGTCCCAAACAGGACCTCATATGGAGTGACACCCCCTAGAGAACTTCTTGGTAAGTTGTTTATTGCACGCTGGACCCCATATAAATGTTTGACCCACCCATCACCCGCACCTAATACCCTAGCTGTTTTAGACTACTTTATGTCCCGTTTGTTTCTTTCCACAACAGAATTTCACTCAGGATGGAATGGAGAAGAATACCGCAATGCTACGCCCAAATTGGCCATGGCTTCTTTGTAAGCTCGAGAGCTAAATGCAGGACCCTGGTCAGAATGTAGAGTGCCTATTGCGTATGTGCCGATAAAGACTCGCAAATCTTTTATAACAGTTCGAGCGTCAGCCGAGCGCTGAGGCCACATCCATAGGAACCTTGATTTAGTGTTTGTGGGATTGCATTTGTTCAAGAGGACGCCTGCACGTAGATAGTCTAATGCTGTCTAATAATGGTGTCTGAACTGGGCTGGCTACTTTGTAGTCAGGTATCTGGTGGCGTTCTGTACTCCGATCTCTATTGCAGTCTATGCAGTTATTAATGAAGATTTGAAGCAGTGTATTCATTCCTGGCCACCAGTACATCTCTTTTAGTTCTAAAATTGTTTTAGAGATCCCCTGATGTGTCAGACCCTCTCCCAGATGTGCTCCGTAAATCAAAGCTGCTCTATGTTCCATGTTTGGAATTACTCTGTCCCCCTACTCCAGGGATTCGCGCAAATGGAACGCCATTCGCATCAATTATATATGAGTATTTGAGTGGAAACTTTATAGGTAATGACGCACCGCTGCCTTTGCTTGATGCGTTGACAGCCAGCATTATTTCGCTGTCTATTTTCATTTTTGAACGAGTGATTGCAGCTACAGAAGTCGTTTGCACAGCCCCTTTCGTGGCTTCATCAGCCAATGAATTCCATTCAACGTGAACGCCATCACGTTGATGACTCCGCATGTGTATCACATGAGTGTTTTGTAGTCCATTTCGCAACTGAACTACTTGTTCCCAGAGCGTTTTATGCTTGATTGTGCCACTTTTTGCATCTTTGAAACCATTATGAAGCCAATTCTGTAAATATTCATTGTAAGATTGAACACAGTAAAAAGAATTGCACACTATGAGTGTGGGGAATTTGCGATCCGTGTTTTCAAGTGCCATCTTGAATGCTTGTAGTTCAGCTCGCTGAGCAGTACAATCTCCTTCAGATTGCGTTTTTGTGACCATTGGTCTGAATTTGCCATCGCGCATACGACCTTTAACGATCGCACATGCTGCATGCTGCATGCTGCACTGTAAGCTAGTTTACTCCCCGTAGTGGGTTGAGCAGATCCGTCGGTGTAAATTATGAATTCGTACTGATCAAGAGGGAGAATTTTAGTAGGCAGAGGACACTCGTGTTCGTATTGCAGGAATGCTTGTGTTTTTAAATACGTTACAACAAACAAATGATGGACGGAATGCTGACAATGCAGACATTCTCCCCCAGTCAAGAGATCTGGGTTAAATCCATCGTTCTTTTGCCCACTACGCCACCCCAGTTCAGACATGGCCATATGCAAATCAGTCTTGACCCTGTGCCTCATGGGAACAGTCCAGCCCGAACTGCCAAGCCATGTCTTCCCTGGACCGGAATCAAGCATCCTAGGACCGGTTTCTGGCTATCAGCCGTCATCAGCCAGGATAGCTTGACTCCAGTGGCGTAGTGAGCACGGGTCCCACGTCTGGGAATACCCATCCCACTTAGGGCGAAAAGCGTTACAACAAACAAATGATGGACGGAATGCTGACAATGCAGACATTCTCCCCCAGTCAAGAGATCTGGGTTAAATCCATCGTTCTTTTGCCCACTACGCCACCCCAGTTCAGACATGGCCATATGCAAATCAGTCTTGACCCTGTGCCTCATGGGAACAGTCCAGCCCGAACTGCCAAGCAATGTCTTCCCTGGACCGGAATCAAGCATCCTAGGACCGGTTTCTGGCTATCAGCCGTCATCAGCCAGGATAGCTTGACTCCAGTGGCGTAGTGAGCACGGGTCCCACGTCTGGGAATACCCATCCCACTTAGGGCGAAAAGCGTTACAACAAACAAATGATGGACGGAATGCTGACAATGCAGACATTCTCCCCCAGTCAAGAGATCTGGGTTAAATCCATCGTTCTTTTGCCCACTACGCCACCCCAGTTCAGACATGGCCATATGCAAATCAGTCTTGACCCTGTGCCTCATGGGAACAGTCCAGCCCGAACTGCCAAGCCATGTCTTCCCTGGACCGGAATCAAGCATCCTAGGACCGGTTTCTGGCTATCAGCCGTCATCAGCCAGGATAGCTTGACTCCAGTGGCGTAGTGAGCACGGGTCCCACGTCTGGGAATACCCATCCCACTTAGGGCGAAAAGCGTTACAACAAACAAATGATGGACGGAATGCTGACAATGCAGACATTCTCCCCCAGTCAAGAGATCTGGGTTAAATCCATCGTTCTTTTGCCCACTACGCCACCCCAGTTCAGACATGGCCATATGCAAATCAGTCTTGACCCTGTGCCTCATGGGAACAGTCCAGCCCGAACTGCCAAGCCATGTCTTCCCTGGACCGGAATCAAGCATCCTAGGACCGGTTTCTGGCTATCAGCCGTCATCAGCCAGGATAGCTTGACTCCAGTGGCGTAGTGAGCACGGGTCCCACGTCTGGGAATACCCATCCCACTTAGGGCGAAAAGCGTTACAACAAACAAATGATGGACGGAATGCTGACAATGCAGACATTCTCCCCCAGTCAAGAGATCTGGGTTAAATCCATCGTTCTTTTGCCCACTACGCCACCCCAGTTCAGACATGGCCATATGCAAATCAGTCTTGACCCTGTGCCTCATGGGAACAGTCCAGCCCGAACTGCCAAGCCATGTCTTCCCTGGACCGGAATCAAGCATCCTAGGACCGGTTTCTGGCTATCAGCCGTCATCAGCCAGGATAGCTTGACTCCAGTGGCGTAGTGAGCACGGGTCCCACGTCTGGGAATACCCATCCCACTTAGGGCGAAAAGCGTTACAACAAACAAATGATGGACGGAATGCTGACAATGCAGACATTCTCCCCCAGTCAAGAGATCTGGGTTAAATCCATCGTTCTTTTGCCCACTACGCCATCCCAGTTCAGACATGGCCATATGCAAATCAGTCTTGACCCTGTGCCTCATGGGAACAGTCCAGCCCGAACTGCCAAGCCATGTCTTCCCTGGACCGGAATCAAGCATCCTAGGACCGGTTTCTGGCTATCAGCCGTCATCAGCCAAGATAGCTTGACTCCAGTGGCGTAGTGAGCACGGGTCCCACGTCTGGGAATACCCATCCCACTTAGGGCAAAAAGCGTTACAACAAACAAATGATGGACGGAATGCTGACAATGCAGACATTCTCCCCCAGTCAAGAGATCTGGGTTAAATCCATTGTTCTTTTGCCCACTACGCCACCCCAGTTCAGACATGGCCATATGCAAATCAGTCTTGACCCTGTGCCTCATGGGAACAGTCCAGCCCGAACTGCCAAGCCATGTCTTCCCTGGACCGGAATCAAGCATCCTAGGACCGGTTTCTGGCTATCAGCCGTCATCAGCCAGGATAGCTTGACTCCAGTGGCGTAGTGAGCACGGGTCCCACGTCTGGGAATACCCATCCCACTTAGGGCGAAAAGCGTTACAACAAACAAATGATGGACGGAATGCTGACAATGCAGACATTCTCCCCCAGTCAAGAGATCTGGGTTAAATCCATCGTTCTTTTGCCCACTACGCCACCCCAGTTCAGACATGGCCATATGCAAATCAGTCTTGACCCTGTGCCTCATGGGAACAGTCCAGCCCGAACTGCCAAGCCATGTCTTCCCTGGACCGGAATCAAGCATCCTAGGACCGGTTTCTGGCTATCAGCCGTCATCAGCCAGGATAGCTTGACTCCAGTGGCGTAGTGAGCACGGGTCCCACGTCTGGGAATACCCATCCCACTTAGGGCGAAAAGCGTTACAACAAACAAATGATGGACGGAATGCTGACAATGCAGACATTCTCCCCCAGTCAAGAGATCTGGGTTAAATCCATCGTTCTTTTGCCCACTACGCCACCCCAGTTCAGACATGGCCATATGCAAATCAGTCTTGACCCTGTGCCTCATGGGAACAGTCCAGCCCGAACTGCCAAGCCATGTCTTCCCTGGACCGGAATCAAGCATCCTAGGACCGGTTTCTGGCTATCAGCCATCATCAGCCAGGATAGCTTGACTCCAGTGGCGTAGTGAGCACGGGTCCCACGTCTGGGAATACCCATCCCACTTAGGGCGAAAAGCGTTACAACAAACAAATGATGGACGGAATGCTGACAATGCAGACATTCTCCCCCAGTCAAGAGATCTGGGTTAAATCCATCGTTCTTTTGCCCACTACGCCACCCCAGTTCAGACATGGCCATATGCAAATCAGTCTTGACCCTGTGCCTCATGGGAACAGTCCAGCCCGAACTGCCAAGCCATGTCTTCCCTGGACCGGAATCAAGCATCCTAGGACCGGTTTCTGGCTATCAGCCGTCATCAGCCAGGATAGCTTGACTCCAGTGGCGTAGTGAGCACGGGTCCCACGTCTGGGAATACCCATCCCACTTAGGGCGAAAAGCGTTACAACAAACAAATGATGGACGGAATGCTGACAATGCAGACATTCTCCCCCAGTCAAGAGATCTGGGTTAAATCCATCGTTCTTTTGCCCACTACGCCACCCCAGTTCAGACATGGCCATATGCAAATCAGTCTTGACCCTGTGCCTCATGGGAACAGTCCAGCCCGAACTGCCAAGCCATGTCTTCCCTGGACCGGAATCAAGCATCCTAGGACCGGTTTCTGGCTATCAGCCGTCATCAGCCAGGATAGCTTGACTCCAGTGGCGTAGTGAGCACGGGTCCCATGTCTGGGAATACCCATCCCACTTAGGGCGAAAAGCGTTACAACAAACAAATGATGGACGGAATGCTGACAATGCAGACATTCTCCCCCAGTCAAGAGATCTGGGTTAAATCCATCGTTCTTTTGCCCACTACGCCACCCCAGTTCAGACATGGCCATATGCAAATCAGTCTTGACCCTGTGCCTCATGGGAACAGTCCAGCCCGAACTGCCAAGCCATGTCTTCCCTGGACCGGAATCAAGCATCCTAGGACCGGTTTCTGGCTATCAGCCATCATCAGCCAGGATAGCTTGACTCCAGTGGCGTAGTGAGCACGGGTCCCACGTCTGGGAATACCCATCCCACTTAGGGCGAAAAGCGTTACAACAAACAAATGATGGACGGAATGCTGACAATGCAGACATTCTCCCCCAGTCAAGAGATCTGGGTTAAATCCATCGTTCTTTTGCCCACTACGCCATCCCAGTTCAGACATGGCCATATGCAAATCAGTCTTGACCCTGTGCCTCATGGGAACAGTCCAGCCCGAACTGCCAAGCCATGTCTTCCCTGGACCGGAATCAAGCATCCTAGGACCGGTTTCTGGCTATCAGCCGTCATCAGCCAAGATAGCTTGACTCCAGTGGCATAGTGAGCACTGGTCCCACGTCTGGGAATACCCATCCCACTTAGGGCAAAAAGCGTTACAACAAACAAATGATGGACGGAATGCTGACAATGCAGACATTCTCCCCCAGTCAAGAGATCTGGGTTAAATCCATTGTTCTTTTGCCCACTACGCCACCCCAGTTCAGACATGGCCATATGCAAATCAGTCTTGACCCTGTGCCTCATGGGAACAGTCCAGCCCGAACTGCCAAGCCATGTCTTCCCTGGACCGGAATCAAGCATCCTAGGACCGGTTTCTGGCTATCAGCCGTCATCAGCCAGGGTAGCTTGACTCCAGTGGCGTAGTGAGCACGGGTCCCACGTCTGGGAATACCCATCCCACTTAGGGCGAAAAGCGTTACAACAAACAAATGATGGACGGAATGCTGACAATGCAGACATTCTCCCCCAGTCAAGAGATCTGGGTTAAATCCATCGTTCTTTTGCCCACTACGCCACCCCAGTTCAGACATGGCCATATGCAAATCAGTCTTGACCCTGTGCCTCATGGGAACAGTCCAGCCCGAACTGCCAAGCCATGTCTTCCCTGGACCGGAATCAAGCATCCTAGAACCGGTTTCTGGCTATCAGCCGTCATCAGCCAGGATAGCTTGACTCCAGTGGCGTAGTGAGCACGGGTCCCACCACGTCTTTGAATACCCATCCCACTTAGGGCGAAAAGCGTTACAACAAACAAATGATGGACGGAATGCTGACAATGCAGACATTCTCCCCCAGTCAAGAGATCTGGGTTAAATCCATCGTTCTTTTGCCCACTACGCCACCCCAGTTCAGACATGGCCATATGCAAATCAGTCTTGACCCTGTGCCTCATGGGAACAGTCCAGCCCGAACTGCCAAGCCATGTCTTCCCTGGACCGGAATCAAGCATCCTAGGACCGGTTTCTGGCTATCAGCCGTCATCAGCCAGGATAGCTTGACTCCAGTGGCGTAGTGAGCACGGGTCCCACGTCTGGGAATACCCATCCCACTTAGGGCGAAAAGCGTTACAACAAACAAATGATGGACGGAATGCTGACAATGCAG
Source organism: Triturus cristatus (assembly GCF_964204655.1). Lineage (NCBI taxonomy): Eukaryota > Metazoa > Chordata > Amphibia > Caudata > Salamandridae > Triturus > Triturus cristatus. The sequence continues at coordinate 226,874,755 of NC_140584.1, forward strand.
ACATTCTCCCCCAGTCAAGAGATCTGGGTTAAATCCATCGTTCTTTTGCCCACTACGCCACCCCAGTTCAGACATGGCCATATGCAAATCAGTCTTGACCCTGTGCCTCATGGGAACAGTCCAGCCCGAACTGCCAAGCCATGTCTTCCCTGGACCGGAATCAAGCATCCTAGGACCGGTTTCTGGCTATCAGCCGTCATCAGCCAGGATAGCTTGACTCCAGTGGCGTAGTGAGCACGGGTCCCACGTCTGGGAATACCCATCCCACTTAGGGCGAAAAGCGTTACAACAAACAAATGATGGACGGAATGCTGACAATGCAGACATTCTCCCCCAGTCAAGAGATCTGGGTTAAATCCATCGTTCTTTTGCCCACTATGCCATCCCAGTTCAGACATGGCCATATGCAAATCAGTCTTGACCCTGTGCCTCATGGGAACAGTCCAGCCCGAACTGCCAAGCCATGTCTTCCCTGGACCGGAATCAAGCATCCTAGGACCGGTTTCTGGCTATCAGCCGTCATCAGCCAAGATAGCTTGACTCCAGTGGCGTAGTGAGCACGGGTCCCACGTCTGGGAATACCCATCCCACTTAGGGCAAAAAGCGTTACAACAAACAAATGATGGACGGAATGCTGACAATGCAGACATTCTCCCCCAGTCAAGAGATCTGGGTTAAATCCATTGTTCTTTTGCCCACTACGCCACCCCAGTTCAGACATGGCCATATGCAAATCAGTCTTGACCCTGTGCCTCATGGGAACAGTCCAGCCCGAACTGCCAAGCCATGTCTTCCCTGGACCGGAATCAAGCATCCTAGGACCGGTTTCTGGCTATCAGCCGTCATCAGCCAGGATAGCTTGACTCCAGTGGCGTAGTGAGCACGGGTCCCACGTCTGGGAATACCCATCCCACTTAGGGCGAAAAGCGTTACAACAAACAAATGATGGACGGAATGCTGACAATGCAGACATTCTCCCCCAGTCAAGAGATCTGGGTTAAATCCATCGTTCTTTTGCCCACTACGCCACCCCAGTTCAGACATGGCCATATGCAAATCAGTCTTGACCCTGTGCCTCATGGGAACAGTCCAGCCCGAACTGCCAAGCCATGTCTTCCCTGGACCGGAATCAAGCATCCTAGGACCGGTTTCTGGCTATCAGCCGTCATCAGCCAGGATAGCTTGACTCCAGTGGCGTAGTGAGCACGGGTCCCACGTCTGGGAATACCCATCCCACTTAGGGCGAAAAGCGTTACAACAAACAAATGATGGACGGAATGCTGACAATGCAGACATTCTCCCCCAGTCAAGAGATCTGGGTTAAATCCATCGTTCTTTTGCCCACTACGCCACCCCAGTTCAGACATGGCCATATGCAAATCAGTCTTGACCCTGTGCCTCATGGGAACAGTCCAGCCCGAACTGCCAAGCCATGTCTTCCCTGGACCGGAATCAAGCATCCTAGGACCGGTTTCTGGCTATCAGCCATCATCAGCCAGGATAGCTTGACTCCAGTGGCGTAGTGAGCACGGGTCCCACGTCTGGGAATACCCATCCCACTTAGGGCGAAAAGCGTTACAACAAACAAATGATGGACGGAATGCTGACAATGCAGACATTCTCCCCCAGTCAAGAGATCTGGGTTAAATCCATCGTTCTTTTGCCCACTACGCCACCCCAGTTCAGACATGGCCATATGCAAATCAGTCTTGACCCTGTGCCTCATGGGAACAGTCCAGCCCGAACTGCCAAGCCATGTCTTCCCTGGACCGGAATCAAGCATCCTAGGACCGGTTTCTGGCTATCAGCCGTCATCAGCCAGGATAGCTTGACTCCAGTGGCGTAGTGAGCACGGGTCCCACGTCTGGGAATACCCATCCCACTTAGGGCGAAAAGCGTTACAACAAACAAATGATGGACGGAATGCTGACAATGCAGACATTCTCCCCCAGTCAAGAGATCTGGGTTAAATCCATCGTTCTTTTGCCCACTACGCCACCCCAGTTCAGACATGGCCATATGCAAATCAGTCTTGACCCTGTGCCTCATGGGAACAGTCCAGCCCGAACTGCCAAGCCATGTCTTCCCTGGACCGGAATCAAGCATCCTAGGACCGGTTTCTGGCTATCAGCCGTCATCAGCCAGGATAGCTTGACTCCAGTGGCGTAGTGAGCACGGGTCCCATGTCTGGGAATACCCATCCCACTTAGGGCGAAAAGCGTTACAACAAACAAATGATGGACGGAATGCTGACAATGCAGACATTCTCCCCCAGTCAAGAGATCTGGGTTAAATCCATCGTTCTTTTGCCCACTACGCCACCCCAGTTCAGACATGGCCATATGCAAATCAGTCTTGACCCTGTGCCTCATGGGAACAGTCCAGCCCGAACTGCCAAGCCATGTCTTCCCTGGACCGGAATCAAGCATCCTAGGACCGGTTTCTGGCTATCAGCCATCATCAGCCAGGATAGCTTGACTCCAGTGGCGTAGTGAGCACGGGTCCCACGTCTGGGAATACCCATCCCACTTAGGGCGAAAAGCGTTACAACAAACAAATGATGGACGGAATGCTGACAATGCAGACATTCTCCCCCAGTCAAGAGATCTGGGTTAAATCCATCGTTCTTTTGCCCACTACGCCATCCCAGTTCAGACATGGCCATATGCAAATCAGTCTTGACCCTGTGCCTCATGGGAACAGTCCAGCCCGAACTGCCAAGCCATGTCTTCCCTGGACCGGAATCAAGCATCCTAGGACCGGTTTCTGGCTATCAGCCGTCATCAGCCAAGATAGCTTGACTCCAGTGGCATAGTGAGCACTGGTCCCACGTCTGGGAATACCCATCCCACTTAGGGCAAAAAGCGTTACAACAAACAAATGATGGACGGAATGCTGACAATGCAGACATTCTCCCCCAGTCAAGAGATCTGGGTTAAATCCATTGTTCTTTTGCCCACTACGCCACCCCAGTTCAGACATGGCCATATGCAAATCAGTCTTGACCCTGTGCCTCATGGGAACAGTCCAGCCCGAACTGCCAAGCCATGTCTTCCCTGGACCGGAATCAAGCATCCTAGGACCGGTTTCTGGCTATCAGCCGTCATCAGCCAGGGTAGCTTGACTCCAGTGGCGTAGTGAGCACGGGTCCCACGTCTGGGAATACCCATCCCACTTAGGGCGAAAAGCGTTACAACAAACAAATGATGGACGGAATGCTGACAATGCAGACATTCTCCCCCAGTCAAGAGATCTGGGTTAAATCCATCGTTCTTTTGCCCACTACGCCACCCCAGTTCAGACATGGCCATATGCAAATCAGTCTTGACCCTGTGCCTCATGGGAACAGTCCAGCCCGAACTGCCAAGCCATGTCTTCCCTGGACCGGAATCAAGCATCCTAGAACCGGTTTCTGGCTATCAGCCGTCATCAGCCAGGATAGCTTGACTCCAGTGGCGTAGTGAGCACGGGTCCCACCACGTCTTTGAATACCCATCCCACTTAGGGCGAAAAGCGTTACAACAAACAAATGATGGACGGAATGCTGACAATGCAGACATTCTCCCCCAGTCAAGAGATCTGGGTTAAATCCATCGTTCTTTTGCCCACTACGCCACCCCAGTTCAGACATGGCCATATGCAAATCAGTCTTGACCCTGTGCCTCATGGGAACAGTCCAGCCCGAACTGCCAAGCCATGTCTTCCCTGGACCGGAATCAAGCATCCTAGGACCGGTTTCTGGCTATCAGCCGTCATCAGCCAGAATAGCTTGACTCCAGTGGCGTAGTGAGCACGGGTCCCACGTCTGGGAATACCCATCCCACTTAGGGCGAAAAGCGTTACAACAAACAAATGATGGACGGAATGCTGACAATGCAGACATTCTCCCCCAGTCAAGAGATCTGGGTTAAATCCATCGTTCTTTTGCCCACTACGCCACCCCAGTTCAGACATGGCCATATGCAAATCAGTCTTGACCCTGTGCCTCATGGGAACAGTCCAGCACGAACTGCCAAGCCATGTCTTCCCTGGACCGGAATCAAGCATCCTAGGACCGGTTTCTGGCTATCAGCCGTCATCAGCCAGGATAGCTTGACTCCAGTGGCGTAGTGAGCACGGGTCCCACGTCTGGGAATACCCATCCCACTTAGGGCAAAAAGCGTTACAACAAACAAATGATGGACGGAATGCTGACAATGCAGACATTCTCCCCCAGTCAAGAGATCTGGGTTAAATCCATCGTTCTTTTGCCCACTACGCCACCCCAGTTCAGACATGGCCATATGCAAATCAGTCTTGACCCTGTGCCTCATGGGAACAGTCCAGCCCGAACTGCCAAGCCATGTCTTCCCTGGACCGTTATCAAGCATCCTAGGACCGGTTTCTGGCTATCAGCCGTCATCAGCCAGGATAGCTTGACTCCAGTGGCGTAGTGAGCACGGGTCCCACGTCTGGGAATACCCATCCCACTTAGGGCGAAAAGCGTTACAACAAACAAATGATGGACGGAATGCTGACAATGCAGACATTCTCCCCCAGTCAAGAGATCTGGGTTAAATCCATCGTTCTTTTGCCCACTACGCCACCCCAGTTCAGACATGGCCATATGCAAATCAGTCTTGACCCTGTGCCTCATGGGAACAGTCCAGCCCGAACTGCCAAGCCATGTCTTCCCTGGACCGGAATCAAGCATCCTAGGACCGGTTTCTGGCTATCAGCCGTCATCAGCCAGGATAGCTTGACTCCAGTGGCGTAGTGAGCACGGGTCCCACGTCTGGGAATACCCATCCCACTTAGGGCGAACAGCGTTACAACAAACAAATGATGGACGGAATGCTGACAATGCAGACATTCTCCCCCAGTCAAGAGATCTGGGTTAAATCCATCGTTCTTTTGCCCACTACGCCACCCCAGTTCAGACATGGCCATATGCAAATCAGTCTTGACCCTGTGCCTCATTGGAACAGTCCAGCCCGAACTGCCAAGCCATGTCTTCCCTGGACCGGAATCAAGCATCCTAGGACCGGTTTCTGGCTATCAGCCGTCATCAGCCAGGATAGCTTGACTCCAATGGCGTAGTGAGCACGGGTCCCACGTCTGGGAATACCCATCCCACTTAGGGCGAAAAGCGTTACAACAAACAAATGATGGACGGAATGCTGACAATGCAGACATTCTCCCCCAGTCAAGAGATCTGGGTTAAATCCATCGTTCTTTTGGCAGTTCGGGCTGGACTGTTCCCATGAGGCACAGGGTCAAGACTGATTTGCATATGGCCATGTCTAAACTGGGGTGGCGTAGTGGGCAAAAGAACAATGGATTTAACCCAGATCTCTTGACTGGGGGAGAATGTCTGCATTGTCAGCTTTCCGTCCATCATTTGTTTGTTGTAACGCTTTTCGCCCTAAGTGGGATGGGTATTCCCAGACGTGGGACCCGTGCTCACTACGCCACTGGAGTCAAGCTATCCTGGCTGATGACGGCTGATAGCCAGAAACCGGTCCTAGGATGCTTGATTCCAGTCCAGGGAAGACATGGCTTGGCAGTTCGGGCTGGACTGTTCCCATGAGGCACAGGGTCAAGACTGATTTGCATATGGCCATGTCTAAACTGGGGTGGCGTAGTGGGCAAAAGAACAATGGATTTAACCCAGATCTCTTGACTGGGGGAGAATGTCTGCATTGTCAGCTTTCCGTCCATCATTTGTTTGTTGTAACGCTTTTCGCCCTAAGTCGGATGGGTATTCCCAGACGTGGGACCCGTGCTCACTACGCCACTGGAGTCAAGCTATCCTGGCTGATGACGGCTGATAGCCAGAAACCGGTCCTAGGATGCTTGATTCCGGTCCAGGGAAGACATGGCTTGGCAGTTCGGGCTGGACTGTTCCCATGAGGCACAGGGTCAAGACTGATTTGCATATGGCCATGTCTAAACTGGGGTGGCGTAGTGGGCAAAAGAACAATGGATTTAACCCAGATCTCTTGACTGGGGGAGAATGTCTGCATTGTCAGCTTTCCGTCCATCATTTGTTTGTTGTGTTTTTAAATAAGGATCAAAAACATATTCAACATCAGTTGCAGCAAGAGAATTAACCCATTGTATCCATCTTGGATATAAAGCTTTTGCATTTGGAATGCTCGCTTTAGTAACTGCCTCTAAGGCTGGTACAGGAGTCACAACCATTATTCGTTTCCCCTGTGCTAGGGCTCTTTCTTTTGCTACAGCGATTTGAACTGCTGTCAGAATCTTTCCTGTAGAAGTGAATTTCTTCTCTGGTTGTGTATACAAGTGTGATTTGTATGCAATTGGTACCTTTTTACCTTCATTAAAAGTTAAGTAGGTGAGTCCGCATTGACTCAGAATGATTCGGATCACTAAGTTGTGTACATGTACGCGTGTTTGCAAGTGTTTTGGTGCTAACATTTCTGTTTGAAGTGAACGCAAAATTTCTGTGTGTTCTTGTGTCCAAGTTGTGGCTTTGAAATCAGGTTGGATTAATTTGTAGAGAGGTTTAACCCTCTCTGTGTAGTTTAGAATGTAAGTTCTTCCAAAATGCAGGAAACCTAGAATCGACTGTAAATGTTTCAGCGTTTTTGTAGGTTGGAGCAGCGCACACTTTTCTAAAAAGTTGGCTACAAGGTTTTTGCCTTCACTTGATAGTTCATATCCTAGGAAAAGGACGTTGAGCTGGGCGATTCTGGATTTTTTAAAGTTGAATTTGTAACCCTCAGAGGCGAAGCCCAATATAATGGTGCTCACCTTGTTCAGGTGCCTATCCAGCTCATCGTCTGTCAGATATATATCATCAACATATCACAATGCCTCCTCATCATAAGCTTGTAGTAACTCTGTTACCCTTGCTGAGAATAATCCTGGGGCAGTTGACAAAATTGACCCTGGGTCCCCATTATTGAGAAAGCGGTCAAATATCTGCTTTATGGTGCGACATTTTGACAAAAAAAAACATTTGAAATGTCTAATGTGATATTATATTTTTTACGCACAATGTTATTCATTAATGCTGTACTATGTGCATTTTGCACTGCAAATGTTTTGCAACAAGAATTTAAGTTTCTGTAATCCAAAACTAGACGATATGTATTGTCTGGTTGGAGACAGGAAACAAAGGATTGTTCATTGATGAGGTGCATGTTTCACTCACCCCCTGGTATTCAAGTTGATCTAAAATCTCCCTGACCTGTTTTTTAGTTTCTTGCTTAACTGAGTACTGCCTTTGTGCAGTCGGTTGACTTTTTAACTGGATTTTATGGTGAGGTGAGTCCTCATCCCATCCTACATGATTTTTATACAGTGCTGGGGCTTGGGCTTCTGCCGATTTTCTGGCTGATGTATATTTTATGTGAACTGGAACATGGTTGGAGAAGGTTGGGATAATGATGACTTCGCCATATGGGCACTCCCTGACAAATTCTGGTGGCCAGTCCTGTTCTGCTAGAAGTATATCACAAACCTTTGAAAGATGCTCCCAAAAGAGTGCTTTCACTTTTCTTGGTATGTCTCCCTCCATTCTTATAACCTATGTGGAGAACCAACCCTGGTGTCTACAGTCTCAACTTGTATGTCTTCATTCAAGTCCACTGTCTCCAGAAGTCCCTTCAGGTTCTGGCGAGCTATTGTACCTTCTGCAGCACTGTCCAGCATGGTCTGGGCCCACTCTCCGTTCCTGAGTTGGGTTCTCAGTATTCTCGGCATGTCTAATCTTTAGACCTGCTACCTTTTTCTTGGAGAATTGAGGTTTTGCTTTATTTTTCTGAACATGTTGATCGGCTTTGGACTTCACGTGTTCTTCCTTGTTTTCTGACCGTCCTCTTCTTTCGGATGTCTGTGACGATATCTGAAAGGTACGAGAGGAACGTGTATCATTATCTTGTTATCTGTCAGGTTTTTGATCAAATTATCCCTATTCCTGAGGTTGTACCTCCTTTCATAGGGCTCCTTCTGTGGAGGAGACCTGCCTCTGGAATGAGAATGCTTCTCTTTGGAATTCTGTTTATTATTTTCCCATTTTTTTTTAGAAGAGGTAGGAGTGGTTTTAGGAAAGACCTTATCAGAACTTTCAGACAGTTGTGGTTTAACTGTATAGCTCTATTAGCTTTTGTATGTTTTTAAGTAATTTCTCGTCTGACATTGATTCAATGTCAGGGTCAGGCGTGTAGCTGGCTAAAATCGGCCATGTTGATCCTGGTCTACCTAGTGGACAGAGCCTGGTAATGTGATTGTAATGTTTTAGGGCGCCTTTAAACCAGAGCTCATGCTCCTGGAATATGAGTGGAATTTCAATATCCTCAAAGGAATATATTCCTCTTGTGGTTCATCTTCTTTGTAGAAGTGAAACAAGTTTGTTACTGGATTTGATTCTGGGAATTCTCTCCATGAATAGAATACCTCTGTCTGGTGAGATTCATGTGCCTCTATCACAAAAACTGCTCTACCACCTCTTGATGTTAGACCATGTTTTATAAGTTTTAAAATGATGGCTCTCCTTAAATTTGGATGGATGATTATAGCATCCTCGTAGGTTTCTTGAAAACCTGTACAATTAAAAGCTGCTGCGACTTGGTCAGCCACAGCTCCACCGGTATCGGTGTTTGTGCCGTTTTCGGACATTTTGAAATGAAAAATGCAGAACAAGTTTCAAGGGAACAAAGATAAGGTGAACAATATTTTGGAACACTGCATCCTTTCAACGTTGAACAAAACCAAACAGCTAATACATAGGTCTTTCGTCCTACTCAGCTATGGAGGATATTATCCCTACCCACTCCAGACGTCTTATGGAGTTTTATGAGTAGAGGGTCTCTGAGAAAAGCACGGCTGAGTTACTTTAGTATCTAGCGTTAAATTAGTGCCTTCCCAAACCGTTGGGCACCATGTAGTGTAGATCCTATAATCCTGGGCTCTGCGCATTGGAATAACATACACTATAGATTTGATATAGGACTGAGGTCAGTATGTCTCTATCGAGTATATTAAACTTAATTACTTGTGTGTGCCAGCTAACTCAGAGGTCACTAGAAACTTCTCGAATAAACTAGAAGGGATTAGTCTCTGACAACCGCATAAATATGACAACTTTGTTTCCCTTAGATTTGGAACAATCGCAGAACCGTGGAAACAATAGATAACAGTTTCCAGTCAATCGTGCATGCTTCGTTTCTACAGAGTTGCACAGAAATATAGAGACGGACGTTTCAATAAAAAGGGTTATTGAACAGTCTTATTTCTCATCTAAGAGATATGAATTGCTACAATCGTAAAACAGACTGCGAAGTACAATATGTACAGAGTTAGCAGTAAGATAAAATAATACTGCAATAGCATGGTCTGTAGCTATGACATATATTAATTAAAATACATACATAAATAACACAGGCTAAAATGTGATACTCATCTGACGCTTCTAAATAGTTCTACCCCAGTGTACCTAATCTAAGTGTAGTACAAGGTAAGAAGTTGGTGCCGTCTCTAAAGTATAGCTAGCTATATTTTAGTTTAGCCAAGAGTTGCCAAAAGTTTCTCTAAGTTCTAGTCAGCTCCATACTTTAGAATGAGAGAGGTTGGAATCTCTTTTCTGGAATCGATAGTCTAACCTCCCGCAAGGGAAATCAGAGCGCACTGGAGCTGCATTCTCTGCGAAGAGGATGGCAGCGTCAGTTCAGTGCATCAGGCTGGAACTCGATCTCCTTCCGAACTTGCCGTAGCGAACCGTGTGGTCTGGGTCGAATCGAATCCTCTGGGAACCGTGGTTTGCCAGGGCAAGTGCAGGTATATTTATACCTTAAGGTGTTTAGGAATGCTAGCATTGACATAAAAGTCGGGCAGAGGAATATCATGAATGAACCCCTTAGGAATAGATGTTCATGCATACTAAATGAGTTCTTGGAAAAATCAATATTCAAGCTGAGGGCTTAAGGGTCTGGTTTTCCAAGAATTCGTTGTGACGTGGATGGACAGATGTAGGTGGCCATGCCTGTATTTGGTTTGTACGGACAATGTCTAAATAAGGGCCAGATTTCTATGTCCAAATAAGGGCAATGTGAATTGTACCTATATAAGGGCATAATTCGGGAAACCTATATACGGAATCTAAATCTGCAAACCGGGTGGTAAACACGCACACTTCATTTGCCATGTGATTACTGTGGATGAGACACATGTAGTGAATCTCACCCACAGTAAAGGTCCAACACTGGGTGATTCAAAAATAAAAGAAAGTGGGTGTAATGAATGAGTGGAACCACATTGCAATACCCTCCACAAGAGTTAAGGAAAAAGGTAGGTTCCTGAAAGCATTAGAAGTGAGGAATATAACTATGAAGCTGTGATTGTTAATGCAGAGAGTGGCATAGAAAAGGTACAGCTCACCTCTATTCAACCTGCTGTTAGACATATAGTTCCCAGTCTGGATTTCGCAGCAACCACAGCGCAGAGACCGCCCTCTTCGCTGCCACCGACGACATCCGCATGCTGCTAGACCAGGGACACACCGCGGCCCTCATCCTGCTAGACCTTTCTGCAGCTTTCGACACAGTCTCACACCGCACTCTCGCAGCCAAACTAAACAACGCAGGATTACAAGGAGCTGCCCTCGACTGGATCCAATCCTTCCTCTCCGGCAGAACCCAGAGGATACGACTCCCTGACTTTATCTCCAAACTGACGGAAATCAACTGCGGAGTACCCCAAGGATCTTCACTTAGCCCCACACTCTTCAACATCTACATGGCCCCCCTCGCTGCCATTGTCAGACAGCATGGACTCAGCATCATTTCCGAAGCCGACAACACTCAGCTCATCCTGTCGCTTACGAAGAATCCTGAAGACATCAGACTCTGCTTCCAGGAAGGAATGAAGAACGTGGCGACCTTGGTGAAGGACAGCTGCCTGAAGCTAAACTCAGAAAAGACCGAGGTCCTCATCTTCGGCCCCTGCACCTCCGCCTGGGACAACACCTGGTGGCCCTCCGCCATTGGGAGCCCACCCACCCCTACAGACCATGCTCGGAACCTTGGCATCATCCTTGACTCCTCCCTCTCCATGAACGACCAGATCAGGGCCGTCACCTCCACCAGTTTCAACTGCCTCCGCATCCTCCGTAAGACATTCAAATGTATTCCCCCGACTGCAGAAAGACCGTCACCCACGCACTGATTACCAGCAGACGAGACTACGGCAACTCCCTCTACGCCGTAATCAACAACACCCTTCTACACAAACTCCAAACCATCCAGAACACCGCAGCCAGACTTGTCCTCGGGACACAGCGACACGAGCACATGTCACAACACCTGCGAAGCCTCCACTGGCTCCCCGTCGAGAAGAGGGTGACCTTTAAACTCCTCACCCATGCCTCCAAATCCCTAAAAAATATTAGACCCAAATACCTCAACGAGAGAGTTTCTTTCCACGTACCCAAGCAGAACCTCCCCTCTGCAGACCTCTCCCTAGCAGAGGTCCCCTGAATCTGCAGAGACAGAACCTGCAGGAGAGCCTCCTCCTACATCGCAGCAAAAACCTGGAACAAGCTCCCGTTGAACATTAGATGCTCCCCGACCCTGCACACATTCAGGAAGGACCTCAAGACCTGGCTCTTTGACTGATCTGGAGGAGCCGTACCCCCCCAGCACCTTGAGACCCTCACAGGTGAGTAGTGCACTTTCTAATCCCCTGATTGATTGATTGATTGATTGATTGATTGAGTTCCCCAAATACCACTTGCATCCTTTTTTTCAAGACCCCAAAACTTGCAGCAACCACTACCCCTATTGCAGTCAAGGTTTTCCCTGGAGAAAGGCCAACAAAAATGCCTAGCTGTACCTCAGCAAGTTCTTCAATCTTTGGCATCATAAGAAAGTATTTCTCTCTAATTTGAAATTTCTTTACTCTCAGGTCAAATGAGGAGTATATCGCAGAAGGTTCAATTGGAAAAAAAAAGTTTGGCGTGTAAAGCTTTGCAGACATTATGGTTTTAGGGGAGAGCTGACCCATCTGAAAAATCAACAAGCATTTGCATGCGTTGAGCACCTCAAAAACGTAGCTGGTGGCAGTGAGAGAAGCAAAGAAGCTCAACTGATAGAAGGAGGTGGTACTGAGGAAACAGCAGATGATGACACCTCACGTCAAGCAGCACTGTGACAATTGCATGTAGTGGTCAGTCAACACCCACAGCATCCTCAGAATGGCACAAGAGTTATAGTCACCCCAAAGCACCCAAGCAGTCTACCAGCTGCACATAGGCCATCACTACCGGAGGTATCACAAAGAAGGCAACCAACCATCAAGGTTATGTTCACAAAGGAGTCACTGGACCATAGACCCCATAAGAAAGTCCATTTAAAGAGTGTGAAGCTGGCATAAATGTTCGAGCTTGACCTCCTCCAATTCTTTCTCTTGGAAGAAGAAGAGTTTCTCTATTTTTCCACTTTTGCTGTGCTAGCTTTGCACCATCAAGACCATCCACCTCACGAAATGTGGACCAGTTGTCAAGCAACAAATTACAGGTGTTGTTGACTGCACACTAGAATTCTATCAATGGAGTGAAGTAACGGCTAACAGCTCATCTCACACTGATGATAATTTCCAAGGTATTCAACAGCATGGCAACAGTTGAGATGTTCATATTGGAGAAATTTCACACAGCTGCCAATATCCTGGGCAAATTCAGTGCTAATGTTTACAAATGGCTTTGGCCCAGAAGTATCACAGTAGGATTAGTTGTCACTGACAATGGCAATAATACAGTCAAAGTCATGGCTGACAATGGACACTACAGAGCTCTGTGTTTAGCATAGTACATAAACCTAATTGTGCAGGAATTCCTCAAAAAAGGAGACGTAATCAGTGACATATTTGTCACAAGTCAAAGAATTTGCACACAATTAAATTATTAATTGAAGACCCAGAAGCTGTTGAAGTTCATTCAGCATGCCTTCAGTACCTAAAAAGCCTTCATACAAGAGGTGGAACTTAACCTACTACATGCTGCGATGCCTTTTTGAGCAGTACAAATCTAGCAGCAATTAAGTAATTCAAAGGAGAGGGGATGGAACTGTCAAAGCCATGATAATGGTGATGGACAAATAGGGGCTAGCGCAGCACCTGATACAAATGCTACTTCCTTTCAAGATGATGAAATGTGAACAGCTTAGTCCTTCACTTGAACACTAATCTAAGACAGTAAAATGTGACTGTATCCTCCCAAGAGTACATCTGTGTCAATATACTGGATCCATGTTACAATAAAGCACTGGCCACTATAATTCCTTTAACAGATTGTGGATCTCCCAGTTTACAAAACTTGGATTGTTGGTAAAGCAGGTGATCGAGAAGAAGAAAAATTGCATTTTAGGTCAGGGCCTAACTGAAGTGCACCCTCAACATTTAGAGAGGCTAGTTCTGTTGCTTGCAGTCTCTACAGCAGTAACCAATACCATCTCCAGCTACTAAACCCACAGCAAACAACAACTTCAAGTTCACTGCCAACCTCTGCAATGGGTTAGTTTCATATGGCAGGACTTAGGCCAAGTGCAGAGGTGCAGGCAAGGTGGCAGCAATAATGGCAATCCAGAAGATGGCCTAAACTACCTGGAAGGCCCAACACATCTGTAAATGGATCAAGACCCATTGACGTACTGGCATAGGAAGAAGGAACAGTGGCCAAAACTTATCAGGCTGGCAATAAAGTACCTATCATGTCAAGTAGCCACTGTGTCTTCTAAATGTGTGTTCAGTGCAACTGGCACAGTTGCAAAGGTCAGGACGACCAGTCTTTCTCCTCAAAATGTAGAGAGATTGACAGTTATTAAAATGAACAAACACTTTATACAGAAAGATTACAATACTCTTCAAGACACAACCGTAGATGAGAGCAGTTGGTCTTTCATCACAAGTGTGGAGAGTGATAATTCTCTAGAAAACCCCGGAGTGTGAGGATGAACTCTACTTTGATGACTAGTAAATAACACAATACTAGAAAATATATTACTGCTTTAGAGGTGAGAAACACTAATTCAACCTTCAGCCTTCAGTTCAGTCATTGATTTTAAGATGATCAAATGCTGACAATGGTGATGAACACCACAGTTTCACAAAAAAGAAAGCAGGTGTCTCCAACCCTTATCATTCGTTTCATTCCCTTGCTGGGCTGCCATGAATATTTAAAAGACTGTCATATATTGTGTATTGTTTTCATGGGAAAAAGAGACACAGGGGTAAATGGACACCATGCTTCGAAAAGGTAATTTGCATAAATGAATGCCAAACAATGATTGTTAGATTTTGAGGTCTCTAGTTGGCAGGGGTAGGTACCTTTAACCAAATAGGGGCCCTTCCGTCTAGTCAGGGGAAGGGGGTACACTCCTAAAATAACCCCCGCTCACCCCCTTGGTAGCTTGGCACGAGCAGACAGGCTTATCTCAGAGGCAGTGTGTAAAGCATTTGTGAACACATACAGTAATCCAGTGACAACACTACAGATGGACACCACACAGGTTTTATATCAAAAATAAGTATTCTTTATATAGAATTATCACAAAACCACAAACGACAAAAATCCACAATACTGGTCAAAATAGCTTAGTTCTCTTAAGATGGTAAATGCGACACTTTGAGTTCAATGTACCTTTTGATGCGTAACGCTGTACAACGAAAGTGTTGCAGGGAAGGTGATGCGTTGGTTCCTTACACGCAAGAACTGTGATGTGTTGGGTCCCTACTGATGTGTAGGGAATGCGTCGGTTCTTCTCGGCGTGAAGAGGTGATGCGTCGGTTTCTTACTGCGCTTCTGTGGCAGTGCGACCCGCAACGCCATGATGCGATGAAGATTCGGTGCAATGAAGCAAAATGGCGTCTTCGTCTTGATGCGACACGATGCGTGCACACCCGACGGCCGTGCAATGACTCAACGATTCTTCTGAGCTGCGACAGGACCTGCGACAGGCTTCTCCAGTGATGCAACGGTATCTGATGTGACAGCGACACGCTTCATCTTCGTGAGTCGCGCTTCCAGCTCCTTGCGACACGCAGTCCCTCAGACGGCCTAATACAACAGTAGACACTTCAAAAGAACTATTGGGGAGCTGGTGGGTGAAGTCTATTATTCCTGAGACTTCAGCAGGAGGCAAGCTCTATCTCAATCCCTTGGAGATCCTTCACAAGTTGATTTGAAAGTAGCACAACGTCCTTTCTCCTTTCTTTGTCAGTCAGGCAACCACTGCAGGCCAATCTCCCAAACAGCACTCAGCTAGGGATCGTCTCTTCCTCAGTTTCTCTGGTTTCTCTCCTCTGCAAAGGTTGTTCTTGTTTCCCAAAAGTGATCTAAAGTTCTGGGGTCTGGGTCTTCCTTTTTATACACAGTTTCTCTTTGTTCTCTGAAGGCAGAGAGGCCTTTGCCTAGTCCAAACCAGTTCTGGTCAACCTAGCAGAGGCAGGCTTGGATAGTTAGACAAGAAAATACCCACTTTCTAAAAGTGGTATTTTCAAACACAGAGTGTTAAAACCAACTTTACTAAAAGATGCATTTTATCATTCTGAGTTCAGGCATACTAAACTCGAATTTCTACCTAGTTCCCTGAGTCAGTTAGGATTATAAGATGTAATAATCAAACTGCCCTTTCTGGCCTATGGGGAACAGTTAGCCTTGCAATAGTGAAAAACGAAAATGGCTGTAATTCACTTTTAGGACATGCCACACACATCAGGGCTTGTCCTACCTTTTACCTACAATGCACTCTGCCCTTGAGCCTACCATAGGGGTGACTAATATGGAGAAAAGGGAAGGTTTAGGGACTGGCAAGTGGGTGCACTTGCCCAGTCAACATGGCAGTATCAGACTGCCCATAGGCTCTGCAATGGCAGACCTGAGACACACTTTTACAGGCTGCTCCTGTGGGTGGCAAAACCAGTGCTGCCAGCCCACCAGCAGCATTTGGTTTACAAGCCCTGGGCACACTCAGTGCACTGTACTATTTTCTGAAAAGTAAACCAAACCAACCAAACATGGAATCACTAATCCATACATCAATTTACCATAGGGAGAGCATATGCACTTGAGCACTTATTAGCAGTGGTAAAGTGCCCAGAGTCATAAAACCAACAAAAACAGGTCAGACAAAATCCAGGAGAAAGGCAAAAATTTCAGGGATGACCCTGCAAAAAGGGCCAAGTCCAACACAACCCCTTCCAACCAAAACGCAGGGTAGACCAATCACTACCTTGATGGGCTTCCCTGCTTTGGGTGATAGAACTTGGACCTGGCCCGCAACTGCAGGGGCATATTCCAGTTCTAAGCCAATCTGAACCCATTTGGATCCCTCTGTCCATACTCTCATGGCCCACCAAGCTAATCCATGGGGAACCCTTCTCCTCACCTGTGGACACCACCTATGCTGCACCTAAACTCTTAAGATGGTAAATGCAACACTTTGAGTTCAAACCTATGTGGCATCAGAGAGTGGGGGGCAGTAGCCCCAGGTGCTTTGCACCCTTTGTCCACTCTCCCTCCTGTCAGGTCAGGTATGACATCCTGACACTGACTCACCAGCCCCTGGCCTATACCCACCGGCTGGACAGGAGACCTGGGTGGGCTTTCCCACACCATGCCCTCCTCTTCCTCCTTGGGGCTCTGTACCCTCCCACCTGGAGCTGAACCCCCTTCCAGAATTGTCAGGGTGCCTGTAGCAGGCATCCTGCACAATTCACCCACCAGTTCAGGGGTTCTATCCTGCAACTGGGCTTCCAGGTCAGGGGGGATACCCTGAACCTGGCCCTCCAACCCAGGGTCTAAACCCTCCAGTTAAACCGGGGTCAGAGTCAAGGACTCCCTCTCTCTGCACCCCCCTTTCAGAGGACTGTACCCTCCCACCTGGAGTGGTACACCTATAAGACCAACCGGTCAGGACACTGTTTACAGTTGTCTCTCCCTCCAGGTCAGACAACACCTGAACCTGGCTCTCCAACCCAGGGTCTGTACCCGGTGGTTGAACACTTGCCCGGTGCACCAGGACTTCCTTGGGAGCACGCATGCCCCCCCTGAGGGTAACACATAACTCATGTGTTGTGTGATAGTCTGCCTGGCGCAGATCTCCCGACCCCTGTCCATCTGACAGTGTGCGAAGATCCCCCAGGACAGAAGTGGTGTCACCATGGTCATTCTCTGGTGACACAGCCCTTCTGGCTGGCCCCTGACCCACTGGTTCTTCCACTGGGGACTCTTTCCCCCTCTCACCCCTCAGTCTGGACTTCTGCACCCTCCACTTAGGAGTTGTACTGCCAGACACCACAACTGAGGGAGGTCTGCTTACAGACACTCCCAGTTCACCAGACACTAGGGGATCCCCCTCAACGGACAGCCCATCAGGACAGCCTACGCTCCCTACCTGGTGTTCCCTTAAAGAACCATCCAGGCCCTGAGACTGGGTTTCGGGAACCTTGGGACACACAGCCCCACACTCACTCCTTCTCCACTGATACACGACGTGAGTCCCTACACCCCTTCCCCTACACTGGGACCTAGCTGGGCTACACTGAACCTCTTCTCCCACTCTGGGTTGGAAAATACCTGAGCAATTCCTCTGAGGGTCACCCCCAATGCTTCTCCAGACCCTCCGGAATCCACCAAAAGGTCTGCCTCCAATGTGAACTCCCTGGGGTCAGAGAACTCACTGTCCAACAGGTGTTGGCATAGCTCTGGAAAACAGGGACTTGCAATATGCTCTCCCACAATTTGATCACACAGCCCCCTACAAGGGTTAGCCAAACTATCCTTCACCGCACCATCCAGTGCCTCGCACACGTATTCCACACCACTCTCCTGAGATTGGCAAGACAGCATCTGACTGTCTCTGTCACTCAACCCACAATCTTCTGGGTGGTCTTCATACTCAGACACCAGGACTTCAACCGTGGGGGAACCCCTCTCTCTGCACCTCTCACCTAGAGTCAGTAGAGTGTCCCTCCCACCACTAGAACTATGAACCCCTGTGCCAGTTCCCTAATCCACCTCAAAGACACTGCGCACCACTGGAGCTACTTCACATCCTAGAACCTTCTGGTGTAAATTAACCCCCTCCTTCAAGTCAGGCGCCACCTCTCTGGGTGTATGTACTGCTCCCTTAGCACTAGATAACTCAATTTTTCTGCCGCCATATGAGCTGGATTCCATCTCTAACTCAGCAAAGCTGACTTCCTGAGCTACACACATTTCTTTTTTCTGGGCTGAGACACTCATGGCCTCAAGCCTCTCAAGCTCCAAATCAAGCTCCCTCATTCTCAACTCATGCTCAAACTGCATCCTCCTTTCATCTAGGGCCAAGTTCCTATTCTCTAACTCCAATTGCCCACCCAACTTGAGCTTGGCTATCTCCATCTCATGCATCCTACACTCCTTCCTGTCCTCCCACTCCTCTGGGGACAGGCCTTTGGCAGAAACACTGCTACCTGCTGGGGAGGTTGCTCTCCTCCCCTCTGGGCCCACTGGCTCATCCAGCTGCTCATCTGCATTCTCAACCCCATCCTCATTCTCAGGTATTCCTTGCTCCGACCCAGGCCCTCAGCGCCTTTTGGAACTCAACCTTCTTGGAGAGACCGGTCATTGCAACTTTACATTTCCTTCAGAAGTGCTTTAGCTGTTTCCCGTTGTAGCATTCCAGTTTCTCCTCTTCCCAATAAAAATCAACAGATGCTGTGGATGCTGCTTTACTCATGGTGGCTAAACTTGGCATTTCTTTGTAAAAGTAGAAAATCCCAAGAAAAACAATCTACCAAAAGTATGTGGTTGCGTTTGGTCTACACTCCTTAGTAGTATTCACCAATCACTGTATATGAGTCACAAATGCAAGTCCAAATCCTCACCGCTGACCACCAATGTTAGATTTGGGGGTCTCTAGTTGGCAGAAGTAGGTACCTTTGACCAAATAGGGGCCCTTGCGTCTAGTCAGGGTAGGGGGGTACACTTCTAAAATAACCCCTGCTCACCCTCTTGGTAGCTTGGCACAAGCAGACAGGCTTATCTCAGAGGCGGTGTGTAAAGCATTTGTGAACACATGCAGTAATCCAGTGACAACACTACAGATGGACACCACACAGGTTTTATATAAAAAAAAAGTATTCTTTATATAGACTTATCACAAGACCTCAAACGACAAAAATCCACAATACTGTACTCAAAATGGTAGAACTAGCTTAGTTCTCTTAAGATGGTAAATGCGACACTTTGAGTTCAATATACGTTTGGCTGCGTAACGCTATACCACGAAAGTATTGCAGGGAAGGTGATGCGTCGGTTCCTTACACGCAAGAACGGTGATGCATCGGGTCCCTACTGATCCGTAGGGGATGCGTCGGTTCTTCTCGGCGTGGGGAGGTGATGCGTCGGTTTCTTACTGTGCTTCCGTGGCGGTGTGACCTGCAACGCCATGATGCGATGAAGATCCGGTGCAATGAAACAAAATGGCGCCTTCTTCTTGATGCGACACAATGCGTGCACGTCCGGCGGTCGTGCAGTGACTCAATGATTTTTCTGAGCAGCTACAGGCCCTGCGACACGCTTCTCCAGTGATGCGACGGCATCTGATGCGACGGTGACACTCTTCTCCGGTGATGCGAGGCGCTTCGGTGATGTGATGCGACAGCTGCAGTGGCGACACCCTTCTCCAGTGATGCGATGACAGCGGCTGCGGCGGCAACACGCTTCTTCTTCGTGAGTCGCGCTCCTTGCGAAACGCAGTCCCTCAAAAGGCCCAGCACAACAGTAGGCACTTCAAAAGAACTCTTGGGGAGCTGGTGGGTGAAGTCTGTTGTCCCTGAGACTTCAGCAGGAGGCAAGCTCTATCTCAATCCCTTGGACCAATCCCCCAAACAGCACTCAGCTAGGGATAGTCTCTTCCTCAGTTTCTCTGGTTTCTCTCCTCAGCAAAGGTTCTTCTTCTTTCTAAGGGTGGGCACCAATTTCCGTTCCGCTTGCGGAAATTGCGAAATTTCGAAATTTTCGTGGAACGCGTGGAGCGCTAAAATGTCAATCTTCCGCCATCTGCGGCGGAACGGAAATATGCAGGGCAGGATTCATTTCGGCACGATGCTCCTGTCACTAAACCTCAACAGGAAGCACTTACAGATATAAGTAAAGCAGGTGCCCCAGTTGAAGCTCAAATTCTGGAATGCATTAATCTGCCAAAAGATTCGTTAGTGTGGTGGTGGCTAAGCAGATGTCAGTTCTCCCCATTTCCACTCTGAAATGTTAGCTGTAATCCTTGACGGTGGTGTTTGCATCCTTCGTTTTCTCGAGCGCAATCCTCGAGTAGAATTCGTGAGCGTGGTTAAGCAGATGTCAGTTCTCCCCATTTCCACCCTGAAATGTTAGCTGTAATCCTAGCCGGTGGTGTTTGCATCCTTCATTTTCTCGAGCGCAATCCTCGTGTAGAATTTGTGAGCGTGGTTAAGAAGATGTCAGTTCTCCCCATTTCCACCCTGAAATGTTAGCTGGAATCCTTGCCGGTGGTGTTTGCATCCTTCATTTTCTCGAGCGCAATCTTTGTGTAGAATTCGTGAGCTTGGTTAAGCAGATGTCAGTTCTTCCCATTTCCACCCTGAAATGTTAGCTGTAATTCTTGCCAGTGGTGTTTGCATCCTTCATTTTCTCAAGTTGTCGTACTTTGGTATTTGGGACCACGTAGAAGACAGGGCCCTACCCCTGTTTATTCATGTCTTAGCAAACCGCGATTGGTCAATGCGGTATTTACAAGCGCTTTGCATAACGTCCCATTGCCAAATGCACTATGTATACGTTATTATACATTGACTCCGTGGGTTCCATCTTGGAGCGGTGGCCATCTTGTCATTGCCCTCACATAGACAAACACATTATAAGCCTTTAGAATACATGTACTTTCTGCTTGACTTCTCCATGACCTGGGCAGCTGGTCTCCGCTGCCCCAGGTCAGTCCGGTTTCACGAGCTCCCCTTCCTCCGGCCACCTGTGATTAGCATCAGGGCTTGACACACCATAAAGTCCTTTCATCGCACACAAGCCTCCGGCTAATCACTTTCGCACCTGCTTGTTCCTGCTTTATGGCCTGTTTCTCAAAACAGGAGATGCTCATGTTTATTGGGGTCAGATGTGGGATCTGAGCCTTGCTCGGTAAATAATTGCGGGCTGGCTGAACTGAAATGTGAGATTGCAATCATGACTCTGCTTGTTCTTTGAAGTAAAATATGTGAATGACCAACTGCAAGAGAAGGGCGGTGTTGCCCAGAGCATAATATGCATTATAAAAGAGAACACTGGTTTTCGTTCTGCAGACTGCCTCATTCAGTTGCTAAGGCTTCTGTGCGACGTAGTCTCACTCATTTGAGTTTAATAAAGATGTCTTTTCATATTTCAGCTTCTTCTGCCGGTTTCTTTGTTGCATTACCATGAGAGCGTCTTTTATAATACTACAGCAACAGGATAACCTGAAGTCATAGGGTGCTATCCCTGGCACCGCTGGGGTCCTAAAATCCCCGGTACTTCAGTTGGCGCCCAACGTGGGGCATCAATACAAGTGACTATCTGGAGGAGCGATCTTGTCAGAGGACAGAAATCTACTGGGAAGAACAGGACAGAAATCCACTAAGCAGGTACTACTCTGAGCACCGAGGTTCTGGGGGATTCTTTGTCTCTGCAGCCCAGTATATCTCTGATCTTTCTGATTTTGACTCTCCAAAAGATGTCACTCCCGATTAGAACCCTTTTTGGCGTGAGTATTATAAAAGACGTTTTGTTATGAAGAACTTGACAGTTAGAATTTGGATAACCTTTTTGATTATTAAGAATAAGAATTAAGTATAAGTGGGTCGCTCCCAGTCCTTTGGTTCTTTGGGTCTTTAATTTGGTTATCGCAATTACCAAAGCCGAGGCGTTGGTTTCTTGGTTTCTGATTTGGTCATTGCAATTACCAAAACCGAGGGTCTCGCATATTTGCGAGTTTATTGGTAGAGATAAACCCTTGAAGTTTGAAGCTAGATTAGTGAGCTATAAGATGCCTGATCTTAGCAAATTTGGAAATGTAGCTTTGGAATTACGAAATTTGTGCTGGCCAGCTTTTGGTTTGTATAAGTTTGGATATGCGAATTGCAATTTGCGTAGGCAGGTAATGAGGAGATATTTCTCCATTTGGTTTTGATTATAATACTTGCGTTTTCAGCAGTATTTTTGGCATGCCTGTTTTGTAAGCTCACATGGAAAAATGTGTTGCTTTTTGTTTTGAAAGGTACCATAGTGTGGGAAATATCTAAATAGGTTAGATTTAAAAACATATTTCTTCCTTGGTGATTTTGTATCCCCAGGGAATTAAAATATGACATAATACAAAACAAGGATCCTTCGTTCTGCGCAGTTTCATGAATGAAGATATGCAGAACGATTTTGTGTGGTGTTCTGCTAGGCAAAGCTAGTGAATTGAGCGCATTCACTACTTCTTGGACATGCATCTGTCTGTGGGGCTGTTTATGCAGCCTTTTGGAACACTATTGAAAAGCGTTGCTTGTAAATATGACCTACAACCAGTATTTGCAAATGGTTTGTTTCAAGTATAGTCTGTAAGCTGTTCTTTCTTTCTGTCATGCGTATTGATTTGTAAGTCAACTGTGTGTTTAAATGTCTGTGGTTTTTTTATCATTAGTGCAACTTCCGTAAGTAAATTGCGACGGCGCTATTTATGAAAAATGGCTAAAGCGCGCTGTATTGTCTGTTTAACCCTTTTCTGTTTATGTCTGAAATGAGCTCAATGTGTGTTTGTGGGTCTTCTGATGTTTTCAGTCTGTTAAATAAATTGCTGGTTAGTTAATATCAAGAAGAAACTTAGGAAAAAAATCCAGAAATGAACAATGTGATGTGCTAAAATAGCTATGTGTTGCTCTTTAATTTATAGAATGAGCAATTGTGCCCATATACAAAACTGCCGTTAAAAGCTTAAAGGATAAAATTAGAAACACATTCGATAGATATAAATCAGGCCCCAAAAACGAAATTATCTATTTTTGCAAAAGTAAATAAATTTACAGCATTTTCCTTAGATGCATTATATTAGATGTTCACAGGCAAACTTTTCAGCTGCAGTATATTTGATAGAAATGTTCATTCAGCCAGCACCTTCCCAGTTGAACACGGGTGAAATTTGGCAGAACCGTCTTTTTAAATGAAAGTGGCGCAAAGATGTGACGCGTTTCAAATTGGGCTTATGCGCTTAGGCTTGTGAGTTAAATGTGTCCAAAATGATAGGCAAGGGATGCAGCTTGCTTTTTATACATGGAATTATCACAAAAACGAATAATTGGGATTTTTTAAAAAGAAAATTATTAATCATGGGAAAAATTATTTTAAAAAATAAGTGCTTTTCAAAATCGTTTTTTGATATTTATAAAGCTTAATACTCATACTATGACTTCCTAGCATTAAAATTTGATTTAAGTTGTGTTGCATCACTAAAATGACAAGCATTCGCGCGTACAATTTTCCCTTGGCGCAGGCGCAAACAAGCTCATTTTTATACAGTATAAGTTATTATTTCCAATGCCTGACTCATGGGTTATGCAATAGACATTCTGGTAATGCATATTACGCAAGAAAATTGTAGGATATTCATTTTTTAATGCTTGAAATATCAAAGTCGAATTTGGGTAAAAAGGACTGTTTCAATTGCATTTTCTTTCATTCAGAGTACTGTTTAAAGTGTCCCAGGCTTCAGTAAATGCATACGTTTAGGTTTTGATATATATTTACAGGTTGTGCCTTCTTATGATTCAATGAGTCAATGTGCCAGTACAAATGCTTGTTTCAATATCAGGGTTGAAGGTTCTAACTTTAGCTGTGTCTGTCACGATACCACTGAACATGCTATGAAAAACAAGACCTTTTTTTTAAAAAACTTGGGGAAATTAAATAAAATATGGTGTTGCAACCCGCAACTATTTGATGTTAATACAAAACGGCCTTAATGGAGTTAGCACCCACATAGAGAAAGAGAAATGGAGAATTGTTTTTTGATGAAGGAAAAAGAGGATGTTTGTGAGCAGGTACGTGATGAAGTCAGTAATGATAGAGGGGTGGAGAAATGTAGAACTACGGTTATAGGAACTGGGTAATGCGTAGGAAGGAGAGGAACGATTGGGAAAATAGAATGCCATGGAGGGAAGAGAGATGATGAACGGGGAGTAATAAAGACATGAAGAGTAGCATGAGGAAGGTTGTATTGACGAAGGGAATAAAGAGGAATATGGTACTGGTTTGAGTAAGTAGGAGAGGAAAGATGAGATTGCAGGTTCTAGCAGTAGGGGTGAAAATATTGTGATTACCTGGCGGGAGGCACTGAGTTTCATATGCTAATATAAAAGGGACTAACAGAGCTCGAATAAAGGCAAATGACTAAATGATGAAGAAAATATCAAAACTCATTGTGAATACAATTCACTTAAGGTTGATGAAATGTATACCATTGCATAGGATTACAACAAGCATTTATTCTAAAAACTGGTATGTGTGTTATTAAGTTTTGTGAATTATTCACAGTACATGTAGTTTAACAATCTGGGAATAGGGATAATTTTTTTAGCGCCTAAAAAGGAGAAATTATTTTTCAACATAGAGCGAATTATTGCAAGTTAGGAGGGATTAGGAAGGCCTTCTGGCTTTGACGAATTCAGAGTGTCAGAAGCTGGGGGTTGGGAGCTGCAGAGCAACTCGGTCAGGCTGCTGAGATGCTATCTTTAGTGTAAACAATGAGTAGGCTGGTTGACTTTTATGACCTTTTAAATTAGGGCCTTGCCTCTGTGGAATGCAGAATGACCTTGCTACACGGGCCTCTAAAGGTGGGGTTTCTGGTTTCTCCATAGCATCACTAAAACTAAAGAACTTAATTCCACCGGGAAAAGGGGTTTTCTTTGAAAGTCCAAACATCATGTTAAATGCTTTGCTGATACATTGGTGCTCTAAAAAAAAAAAGAAAATAGAATGATGCCTGCTATAGTTGCTCTTATTTAACAGAAAACGAAGTGTTGCATTAAGTCTTAGACAGAAAACAAGATGCAGCCTTTTTCTAAAATTTCTTTAAGGCTACATGCCTACGTGAAAATGCATTGCCAATTAAGACTTCTTTTCCACAGTGGAAATTGTAGGTGCCAAATTACTATGGAGTGTCAGTGTAACGATTTTTTATTTCTAGAAATGTAAAACTTGAGTGGCTGGATGTTGAAAGGACTGACAAGAGGGTAACAGTTAAGTAATGCAATTTATTTTTGTGTATTTGGTTCTATCATGAATTGTTCTTGCTGGTCCTGTATGTTAGAAAAGAAACAGTAGAGTTATGTTTGACAGCAGATTTCCATAGCCTGGTGATCTACTGTCAAAAAGGAGGGCAAGTATTTTAAACCTGACAAATTAAACAGGCCCAAATATTGGGTTTTGGGCTGCATTTTTACAGTGCATGAAATACATGACATGGTGTTGTGTGTCACCGTTTTATTACATATGCTATTGTTTTGTCTGTGCTTTTTTGTGCTTGATATACAGCAAGTATATCTGATGGCTTTACGTTTTGTTTACCTATATTGCATGGGGATGGTCATGACGATGCCCATCGCTACGCAACAGTTGGTTGAACTTGTTCTGGTTACTAAATTCCACAGCTAATGATATTTCATGCTGTGAACATGAGAGACAACACTTCACCAGTGCATGTCTAAATTGGCTATAATGGTATTACAGAAAACTAAAAGAGATCTACAGGATCAAAGTGTGTCACCTGTCACGTTATACTGCCCTTCCCTTAAAGGAACAGGCAGCCCTACATTTATGTATCCTTGATTGGACCTAAGGATGAAATTATAGATCTGTGACTCAAGGTGGCCTAATTTCTATATTACATGAGGTAATGGTGTCCTGTCTCCTAAGTAGCATATGGCCTTTGCTTCTTAAAAGGAAACTAGGTTTTCATTTTTCCCTGCAGAAGGAACTGGAACATTACCTAAGATTACCGTATATGGTGTAGTCGCCAGCGGTAGAGTTAAAATGTATGTGACTTTGGCCTTTTGTGTATCACCCGTACTCTTGGTGATGTCACATGCCTGACTACTAAATTCTTGTCCTTCCTATAGATTTTTATTTTTTTTATTGCTTTTGTTTCTTCCCTGCCCAATGTCGCATTATGCTTAGTGATTGGGGATTTTAGTTGTGTCCTAGTTCCAATTCCCTTTTCCGTATTCCTTTCACCAGTCAGCCCATTTATTATTGTAGGTGTATTGTTCAGGTACATACTTCCAGACTGCAGTGATGCACCAGGAACCCCCATATTATGTACAATTCCCTTTTGTATGACCAGACTGGTTTCTAAGAATTTTCCTTAGGCCTGCTTCAATGTTTTCCAGCCTGACTGTCAGGATAGCGATAGCCTGGCTAACTGACTCAATATTATAGTAAGACAAGTTTTCCATACCAATAGGGGATATCTTGCGTTTACCCTTTTGAACATGACGAATTTTCAATGTCTATTTTTAATGTGGTTTTTACCCTTTTTGTTCCTACTGCTTTAATTTTTGGTGGGATCAGATGTGTTCTAATCATGCAAATATCAGGACCCTCTAGTTCTTGTCTTTTGTTTTCATATCTGACTATTAGCCTGTGTATTGCCTAGTGCACCTGATATGAAAGGTTTCTACATGCCTATGATAATCTGTACCATGTGATTTCTCTATTGAAATGTCCTAGATAAGGAATTTAGAAACACTTAAATGTAATCATTCAGAAAAAAAAATGTGTGTTTGCCCTATTAGACAATGCCACCATATGTGAAGACATCCATTTTAGATAGAATTCTCGTGTAGTTATCTACCCTTAGATGATGAAGGCTCTCACACGGAAACCCAATTGAAAAGCTTAGAGGCACTGTTTTGCCTACTGCCTTTTTATTTTATTTGTATTGCTTCCTAAGAAAGACAGTGTATTCTGGACCAAAATTGTCCCATGGCGTGTGGCCACTCCTTTGAAGGACCGCAGGCCACCTGTTTACAGTCCCCTTGTTATACAACGAACTGGTTAAAGCATCACGCTTGCTTCGTCATAAGGCGTTCAACATCAGAAAAGATGGAGGAGCTGGTTTTGCCACAGAACCAGAATTTCAGTACAAAAGAGCGCCTGTCATGTTCTGGTAACCTCTGACAGTGTGCAGTCCCTTGAGCCCCTTCGCCTGAGTTTTTGGCCACACATACCCCCTCTTTTCCTTTGCTTCAATGGAAGTGCAGTGCACCGGCGGATCCAAGATTGACAGAAGGCACTACATTCCAGTGCCCATGAAAGAGCAGCCTGAGCGTCCTCTGACACCGAATGATGAGTGTTGGATCCTGAGAATGGTCCCGGGTCTGCACAAGATGATCTGTGCCCATGACCAATGAAGAGCATATTATTTGTAGTGTCTGCAGCAGAGGAAAGACACAGGTGCACTGCCTTGAAACATTGAGACCGTGAGCTGTGAGTGTTTGCCAGGAGGGCACTCCATCTGAGCAGTACTTTCTTTTTTTCATGAAAGGCTTGAATGAAGAGGCCCATGCAAAAGAAAACAACAGAAGAAGATTTGATGGACAATAGAAGCCTGCCAGAGAGGCTTTTTGAACGGACTCTGGGCATAGGTGGTTTCACGAGAGGTTTCCGTGTGATTGTATAGACTAGGTGTTAGAAGACTGTTTGTTTTGCTGGCATTGTCTAGTATAAGCAGAATAAAATCCATTTTCTGTGGAAAGGTGCCCCCTTTTCACCTCAGAGCATTGATGAGGGTCACCACTGTTTCACCTGAACATAAAAATTATTGTTTCATTTGTAATAGTGGTTACTACTTTCTCCCGTTGTCTCTGTTTTCTAGTGTTTTTTAAACATGACGTTGTCATTTATGGGTGGGATTGTTTTTCTCTACCCAATTGACTTCTGCACCCGCTTCTCAACCTATGTCTTTTTTCCACTACTGTTTCTTTGCACCCTTTTCCTGAACATGAGCAGGTTAAAAGATCAGAATTCGTAAGCAATTCTTCTATACAGCTTCTGCATCGACACTAGTTAGGAGTAAACATCACTAATTGTTGGGGGTGTGATCTTATGCCACCTAGATAGAGGTATTCCTTATTTTGTCCTGCCATATGTGGCCTTTGTGCTACTACATGTGTCCCGTGAGAGTCGCTAAGTAACAGGATGATGCTACAGCAACATCTCCATGACTTCATGTCTGTAGACCTGGACTAAGATCAGTATGAGTATAGTGATTGCCTATGTAAGGGCAAAAGGAGGGTCTGTCGTACTTTGGTATTTGGGACCACGTAGAAGACAGGGCCCTACCCCTGTTTATTCATGTCTTAGCAAACCGCGATTGGTCAATGCGGTATTTACAAGCGCTTTGCATAACGTCCCATTGCCAAATGCACTATGTATACGTTATTATACATTGACTCCGTGGGTTCCATCTTGGAGCGGTGGCCATCTTGTCATTGCCCTCACATAGACAAACACATTATAAGCCTTTAGAATACATGTACTTTCTGCTTGACTTCTCCATGACCTGGGCAGCTGGTCTCCGCTGCCCCAGGTCAGTCCGGTCTCACGAGCTCCCCTTCCTCCGGCCACCTGTGATTAGCATCAGGGCTTGACACACCATAAAGTCCTTTCATCGCACACAAGCCTCCGGCTAATCACTTTTGCACCTGCTTGTTCCTGCTTTATGGCCTGTTTCTCAAAACAGGAGATGCTCATGTTTATTGGGGTCAGATGTGGGATCTGAGCCTTGCTCGGTAAATAATTGCGGGCTGGCTGAACTGAAATGTGAGATTGCAATCATGACTCTGCTTGTTCTTTGAAGTTAAATATGTGAATGACCAACTGCAAGAGAAGGGCGGTGTTGCCCAGAGCATAATATGCATTATAAAAGAGAACACTGGTTTTCGTTCTGCAGACTGCCTCATTCAGTTGCTAAGGCTTCTGTGCGACGTAGTCTCACTCATTTGAGTTTAATAAAGATGTCTTTTCATATTTCAGCTTCTTTTGCCGGTTTCTTTGTTGCATTACCATGAGAGCGTCTTTTATAATACTACAGCAACAGGATAACCTGAAGTCATAGGGTGCTATCCCTGGCACCGCTGGGGTCCTAAAATCCCCGGTACTTCAAAGTGCAATCCTCGTGTAGAATTTGTGAGCGTGGTTAAGTAGATTTCAGTTCTCCCCATTTCCACCCTGAAATGTTAGCTGTACTCCTTGCCGGTGGTCTTTGCATCCTTGATTTACTCGAGCGCAATCCTCATGCACTGCCTGTGACAAGGCGGTTCCTTCTCCTTGTCTGCCTCAGAGACCCTGCTCTGATCCTTCATAAACAAGAGGCATGTGAACTGGCCTAGAAGCCCCGCCCGTTTGGCCCCACACACACTAGTGGTGTGCAACGTCTTCCTGCCCTTTCCCCACTATGATGGACAGCTCACTCAAGGGACCCCGGCGCCCATCGGCGCGGTGGCAAAGTTACAGGCACACATGGTCACTGGAGACAACTCTTCTGGCCCTTTACGGAGCTGTAGTGTAGGAAACAAGCGATGCATTTACCCAACGAGGTGGCACTTACAGTTGAGTAGAGGTATTGCACAAAACGGTGGCATCTTCTTGGATAAACATGCAGGGAAGGATTCATTCTGGCACGATGCTCCTGTCACAAAAATTAAACCTCAATAGGAAGCACTTACAGATATAAATAAAGCAGGTGCCTGAGTTGAAGCTCAAATTCAGTAACGCATTAATCAGCCCAAGATATCTGTGAGCACGCGAAATTTCACGTGTTCGCGGAGATTTTTTGCCGTTTCGCGAAATTTTGCGAAAGGCAATTTCGCAAATTCCGCCCACCCCTACTTGTTTCCAAAAAGTGATTTAAAGTTCTGAGGTCTGGGTCCCCCTTTTTATACACAGTTTCTCTTTATTCTCTGAAGGCAGAGAGGCCTTTGCCTGGTCCAAACCAGTTCTAGTCAGTCCTGGAGCACTTTGTTGACAAGACTCCTTCTTTCCTTTCACAGTGCAGGCCAGGGACATCAGACATACCACATGAGGTGGAGCCAGCATTGTGGAGGGAAGGCATATCCCTATTCAGGTCCCAGGTGCAACCACTCACTCCCATCTGCATGCAGATCTCTCTATTCAGCCCTGTGCTGACTCACCCTGGCTCCTGGAATCCCCCAGCCCCTGTCACTCAAACTCCAGAGAAGGAATACACAACCTAGCAGAGGCAGGCTTGGATAGTTAGTTAAGAAAATACCCACTTTCTAAATGTGGAACTTTCAAACACAGAATGTTAAAACCAACTTTACTAAAAGATGCATTTTATCATTCTGAGTTCAGGCATACTAAACTCGACTTTCCTCCTAGTTCCCTGAGTCAGTTAGGATTATAAAATGTAATAATCAAACTGCCCATTCTGGCCTATGGGGAACAGTTAGCCTTGCAATAGTGAAAAACGAAAATGGCTGTAATTCACTATTAGGACATGCCACACACATCAGGGCTTGTCCTACCTTTTACCTACAATGCACCTTGCCCTTGGGCATACCATAGGGGTGACTAATATGCAGAAAAGGGATGGATTAGGGACTGGCAAGTGTGTGCACTTGCCCAGTCAACATGGCAGTACCAGACTGCCCATAGGCTCTACAATGGCGGACCTGAGACACACGTTTACAGGCTGCTCCTGTGGGTGGCAAAACCAGTGCTGCAAGCCCACCAGCAGCATTTGGTTTACAAGCCCTGGGCACACTCAGTGCACTGTACTAGGGTCTGACAAGTAAACCAAACCAACCAATCATGGAATCATTAATCCATACATCAATTTACCATAGGGAGAGCATATGCACTTTAGCACTGATCAGCAGTGGCAAAGTGCCCAGAGTCATAAAACCAACAAAAACATGTCAGAAAAAATCCAGGAGGAAGGCAAAAAGTTCAGGTATGACCCTGCCAAAAGGGCCAAGTCCAACAATGATGATAAACGTGTTGGCTGGGAAAGTCAAGTAAGCTACACTTGCAATGATTTGTGATCATTCTGGATCAATGCTTGCCTTCCATGTGTCACTGAGGTTCATACTTTACTTGATTGTCGTTTCCTTAACTTATGTCCATCATTAGTAGTTCCTTCTGAGACCAGCCAGTTAAACTAAACTAAATGATTACTAAATAAAATAAACTCCCATGCTCCTAAACTTGCCAGCTTTCGCTTGTCAAGCCTCTTATATGCAGACGATTTGGTCCTTTTAAGCAACACAAAAGTAGGTCTGCAAAGATTAATGGATGCAGCTGCTGAGTATTCAATACGGAATGAGCTCCAGATAAATAACAAAAAAACAAAAATCTTGGCGGTGCGTCCTGGCAAGCCCCGGAAGACGGCTTGGTTCTTAAATATGGTGAGAATTGAAGAAGCACCTTGTCAAAAATATTTAGGTGTATTTTTTAACAACAACGGTGGCTACAAAACTCAGCTAGAAGAGCAGAAAAAAAAGGGAGTAGCACTTTCTTTTGCTCTCAGCTCCATCTTTAAGAAATTGTTTGGACCAACATTCACCCCAATTTTACAGACAGCTCAGGCAAAAGTCATCCCCACCCTATCATATGGAAGCGAGGTTTTAAAGGGGCGGGACAGTGGCAACTTGAACACAATTATTGCAAAAATTTTTAGAACAGTGTTTAAGCTTCCAAAAAACACCTCATCAGCACAGATCAGGCTAGAATTTGGCATCAGCAATCAAACTCTGGCGAGACTAATGAGTTTTTTAATAAACTGCCATAAACTAAGGTCATCAAAAGCCGGGAGTCTGGCACAATATCTTTGGTCCAATATATATAAAAACTAATGGCAGTCGGGGCATGCATACTGGGCCAAAGGCCTGGCAACTTTGAACCTAACAGAAGCATGGGATTTGCAAATCAGCCAAGGCGAATTCAAAAGATTGGCAAAAATAAGCATGAAAAAACTTTCTGTAATAGAGGACAAATCATGCCTCGCAAAAAGGTCACATGGATGGCTAACCCTCAACACGTACTCCAAATTGTCTTCTCAGGGGTACCTAACTTTACCATTCTCGGCACATACTAAACTTCGTTTCTTAAAACTAAGACTGGGAGTACTCAACCTGCTTTGTCATCTGCCGAAGTGGAAAAGAGATCAAACACAGCAGTTATGCCGCCTTTGTGGGAAACACAGAGAAGATATAATCCATATTCTCTGTTTATGCACATGCCTGATGCAGGATAGAAGGTCCCTCCTAAGGAAAATTTGGAACAAAATGGAAATCAGATCCTGCAGAGCCACAGTTTTAGCAAGTTTCAACTCACATAACCCGGAGCTAAATTACGCCTTAGTCAGGTTCATGGAGCAGGCCGACAAAAGAATAACGAAAGGGTCAAAAAATTGAAATCATCATCATGGACTTCGCTGGGTGGCTGTTCTTGAGGGGCGATGTTAAATGAACTTGAAAGCACCCCACACCAAAACTTTGCAAAAATTTTTTTTATAGAATTTTGAAAATGTTTTAGCAAGAGCGAAAGGAGAATGGACTCCGAACCTGAAAGGCTGCACTTTTAGTCACTTAATGCACTTTATTGATTGCACAGAATGTCATTTTAAGAATCAGTACAGTCTTATGGTAATATCGCAACCTCTTAAAGTAATTAATTAAATCATTTTTTTTTTTTTTTTTTTACACAAAAAACGTTGCCAATCTATTTGGGCTTATGTTATTGTATAATGAAGTGGATTGCAAAGGTTATTTTAACTAAGCAATAAAGTATTATTATTAAATGATTACTCAAACTTCAGTTTTCTCGCTCCACACTTTAGATCGATCACTTTTTGGATGAAATCTTAACATACAATTGACAACAGTCAGAAAAAAGGACTAGTGCTGATCTACTTATAAGGGATTCAAGAATATTTAAAGAGGCCTTTTTCCATGAACAGGAGAAAGGTGTGTTGATAAGGAAAATGTAGATAAGTGGCCCACGAGCCAAACTACAGTTAAGTGGTTGTGTTCTGGTGGATATTTCATATGATGAGTACAAATAAATGTTTCTATTATTTGAGTGGTT
This sequence comes from Triturus cristatus, assembly GCF_964204655.1. Lineage (NCBI taxonomy): Eukaryota > Metazoa > Chordata > Amphibia > Caudata > Salamandridae > Triturus > Triturus cristatus. The sequence continues at coordinate 226,907,891 of NC_140584.1, forward strand.
CATCCAGGAATATGAAGATGGTTGTCTTAGATTAGTACAAGATTGGCTCTTTGTTTTTCTGTATAAACAATTTTTATTGATTTTCATTAGAAATGGGATCTCTGGTTGGCTGAGGCTTGTGCCAAAGCCAGGCAGAGACCACCACCCTAGTCAGGGCAAGGGAGCTACCTACCAAAGATAACCCCTTCTCACCCCCTTGGTAGCTTGGCACGAGCAGTCAGGCTTATCCTGGAGGCCATGTGTAAAGCATTCGCGCACGCACACAGCAACAACATCCCAGGCACACCACAAAAGGAACTCCACACAAGGTTATATCAACAATGGCCTTTATATTCTCATAACACATTAGAATAGTAATCACATAATATACATTGTGCCACCTGGCACTAGGCATTATTCACAGGGGATTATATACAGGACCGGGCCAATCGGGCCACGGTCAGAACCCTCAGTTCAGGTAAGTAAATTGAAACCACAACCAGTGACTACTGATCCCATAATGACCTAAGCATTATCACATTAGCATTAGACATAAACCCATATTAGGCCCAAACCTCACCAGCATAAACACATTACGCAATGGGCCTCACCAGCATAAACACGTTATGCAATAACCTCATAAGCATAAACACCTTACGTAAATAGGCACTCCCCAAAACATCATAACATGACATTAGGCATAAACACATTAGGCCCAAACCTCATTAGCATAAACACAGTACACATTAGGTATCCCCAGCATAAACACATTAGCGTAGATACAATGGGCCTAAGTCATTCTTTTGGCAACACTCCTAGTAATGGACATATTACGCAATTTGGCAGAGCCTGGCGCTCTACCCATGTCACCAAACTGCCCCCAGGCCAACTGGCCTTCTCAAAGGGGCTTGAATGTCCTATGTCCCAATGTCAGGGCCAGCTGCCAATGCAGCAGCAGAAAGTGCACACAGGCACTGGCCTAAATGTTGCAGCTGCCCACTAATTGCTGGGCAGCTGTGGAAGGAACGTGGGCCTGGGCACCACTGTGCCCTCCTGTCCCTCTCAGGGACTCTATCATAAAAAAAGAAATGGTGCCCAACGCTGTAGCTGCCTGCTCTCTCGCAGGGCAGCGGGGAAACTGCTCTGACAAGTACTGGCCCAACAGTGAACGTGGGAGTCCCGCTCTGGGACTCTGACATAATAAAAATGCCGAATCGGTGAAGCTGCCTGCTATCGTGTGGGGCAGCTAAAAAAATCTCATAGGCACTGGCACTGGGGCGGGCACCTACAATGTACCCCGACACACCCCCAACAACCAACAATGTCCGTGTGAGCCCCCCGGGGCTCTTTCTGCAAAACATGCCCCCTTGTTGGAGCAGCCCGCAACGGCGGGACCACTCAGGAACCAACACTGTGCCTCGCGCCTCATTACTCAAGCCCCACTCACTGGACTGTGGGACTCGTCTGGGTTTCCTCCCTCACTGGGAATGATCCATCGGCTCTCTTCGCCCGGTCCCCCTTCTTGGGACCGGGACATGAACTTGGACCTGCAAGTCTCTTTTCTCTCCTCTGAGGCTGCACGTGGGGCTCTCCTCTCCACACGGGAGCCCCGCCTTGCCTCCAGTGCAGCGCTGCCTGTCAACCTCCAGGAAGGTGACACACGCGGGGCTTCTCCCTTCACTCCCGGGGGCCCCGCCAGGAGCCAGGCTCAGTCTCCCTCAGGTGCCCATCCCAGCATGGGCTGGGCTCCCGCCTGGGTTTTCCGGCCGGCGCTTCACTTCCAGCCCAATTTCCCCTCGGCTCCGCCTCCAACCAGGCAGGCTGCCTGGTTAACGGTTCGTCTGTCCCGAGTCGCAGCGATGAATCTTTTCCTCTGCAAATGCGGCACTGCAGGGTGGGCACCCGCTCTTGAAATAAAGATAATTGCGGGATGGGCACCCGCTTCAATGCTGCGGGGTGGGGACCCACTGTCTCCAGTCACCACAGTGCGCGGTGGGCTCCTGCCAGGTACGCACTCATGCGGGGTGGGCACCCGCCCTTAAAATATGTATACAGCGGGGTAGGCTCCCACTCGGTGTGGCAAATGCAGGTTGGGCTCCAGCCTGGTCACAGCATCATGGAGGGAATCTCTATGCTCGGGATTGCCTCCATCTCCATATGAAGTGCAGCGCTGCAACAGTCCACACGCTCCTCTTCCTTTGGAGAAAGTATAGCGCTCACCAGGCGCTAGGTGCAACCAGAAGAAAGTCTTTAAGAATCAGGGGGGTAATGCTGGGCCCAGAGAAGCAGCCCTCCTGGCAGGTCCTCCTGGGCCCCAGCAGCAGCACACCCCCTCAGCCTCAAGAACAGCACCCAGGCCTGAACAGGAACTGACCCCCTTATGGGGTCACAGCCCCTTCTTTTATACACCCTTTTACTTTGTCTGCGCCAGGACAGGGCTTGGGAAAACAGCAGAAACTGGTTCAGGGGGGAATTGGTGTACTCTGTGGACAGGGCTCCTCTTCCCCATTGTTAGGTGGGGGCTCGCCACCAGACACACCACGCAGGGGGTGGAGCCAGCATTCACTAGGGAAGACACCCTTCTAATCAGAGTCAGGGGATTACTCCTCCCACCACTCTTCCTCCAGGCGTCCCATTCAGCTCACCCTGCCCCTCCTGGAGCCACTCACTCATCTCAGCTCCTGTCACTCACAAGCCAGACATGCAATTCACATCAGGCAGGCAGACACATAGCACACAGAAATGCCAACTTCTAATAGTGGCATTTCTCCACCACTCACCATAAATCTGCGCACACCATTGCGCAGCATTTATCCTCCCGAGTTCATACATACTAAACTCGACCCTGCACTCATCTCATACCAGGAATTACCATGGAAACACTCATCCCCAATGCATTCCTACGGGAGGGCAGGCTACTCTCACCACACATACACAGAGAACGCACGCACTTTACACTGGGCCACAGTGCTAAAGTGCTCAGAGGCCTAAAATCACCAACACCAGGTTACAGAAAAAGGCTAGGAGAATGCAAAATGTTTTGGGGTGAACCTGCCAAAAGGCACAAGTCCAACAATTTTCAATTTAGAAATCATAAAGAGGTATAACAGTGCCTTACAACTGCTCCTTTTACAATATGTCAGCAAATAATATTTAGGTTCTTATGCCATAGTATTACATCATGGGAGCGATAAAGCATATCAACTTACCAATAAATCAGGAAGATAATAGTTGCAACTTATAAAACACCAGAACATTATCTACTATCTGTGCATTATGTTAAAGGCCTTCACTGTTATGCCAAAGAGTCATAGGGCAGGGCTGGGGCTCAGTGGAGAGGGAAGGGCACATATTCAAGATATATGTTTATTAAGACAAGTCCAGTAGAGCCTCCTCAACATGCAACCCATTTTGGGAGAGGAAGTCCAACTGTCACTCAGGGTGTTGAGTGGTTCAGGGACAGAGGTCTCATCGGCTCATGGTAGGAGGTGAAGCTGCATAGTATAGTGGCTATACAGATGGTTTTCATTTCTGTGCCCAGTATGTTATGAGCTCTATCTATTTGTGGACCCTCAGACCCCTTGCAGATTTTCAGGTGATGGCAAAGCTTCTATTTACTAGTGTTAGGGACGATTCCATAAACCTATCTGGCATTTTGTCTTTTTTTGTGTGGGGATACAACTCTAAAAAGTAATATCTTGGGTCAAGAAGCTTTCTGTTGGCTTGTCATCTGTTCCATTTTGCCTGTAATCACATCCCAAAAAATAGGCACCTTTTGGCATGACCATATCATATGGAACAAATCTGACTCATTGATCCCACATCTGTGGCATCTTCCAGTTGCATTTTGATTAATTAGATCTTTCCGTTTTAGGAATCAGGCATGCTCTCGGTAGGAAGTAAAATTGTTGCAGACTGAACTTAGTACACCCTTGAGATCTAGGTTAAGAAGACCAATGTCCTATCCCAATCTTTGCGAAGGAACTATGCCAAGGTCTGCCGTCTGGTTATATGACTTAACAACTACTGCCTAAACTGCCTAAACCACGACTTCCTGAACAACGAATTCTAAACAACGAACAATACTTAACCACTACTTTTTTTATAACGACTTCCTTAACCACGAAAAAAATATTAAATTACCCATTACTAATTGTTGCCATTATGTTCTTTTAAATAAACATGTACTAGCTGTGTCCATTAGCGAGCACAATTAAGCAGAGTGAGATGAAAGGCTGTGCTTATCTCCTTAAGCACCTTACATTTGACGATCACAAACCCATCAAAATGTGCACCTCTGCACAAACACAACCAATGATATTAGATTTGTTATGCTTTTAAAAATGTGTGCATGTTCTTGATTTTTTTTAAAAATAATGTAAAAATATTTAAATATTTTATACTTTTTTTTTAATTGAAGATTCCTTAAATAAACATATTTTTCAAAACAAAGACATACTCTAAAATACCGAACGAACAAGAAAAAGGCAATAATTCACTCATATTCTATTCCCACATTGTGCTACCAAACTTGATAAATGCAGACTGCTTCCCAACACTCTTTTTTCACTCCCCCGTATGTTTGCAGCAATGCCTTTCCGAAGTCAGTCAGTCAAAATATCTTTATCCGACTCAATTAAAGTCATACAAAGAGATTAAAAACATTTCATACAAAGAGTTAGGAACATTTCATGCGTGTTAAAATATGACAATAAAATAATTTACATTAAAACAAATCTAGGCATACAAAAGTTAAAAAGGAATAACGATGGATCTAATGGGTGTGTTTTTTCATCCTAACTGCAGCTACCAAGAAATTGGCTATACGCAAGGTAATATGTATGTTGGGCAATGATTGCAAGAAGAGCAGAGCCGGTCTCACTTGTGTGAAGCCCGCCTCCTTCAAAGCTGATACCAGATATTTTTTCCTTGGCTCTAAATAAAACCCACAAAACATAACAAAATGCATGGTGTCTTGAGGTGAGAAATGATCGCAACTGCAGGGTGAGGCTATTTTCGGTTTTTCCCATGTTTTAAAAGTGCCTAAATAAAAATGTAACAAATTAAACCTGAACTTGGTTAAAAGAAACCTATGGAATGGAATTGTAACGAAACCAAGATACGGTGCTAAAGAAAATGAATTAACAAGTAAGTAATGGCCCCTTACTGATGGTTTCACTAATTCCCTTTCTTCACGAAGTGCTCTTGCCCTCCCCATAAAATGCTTTTTGACAAGATCGATGTCTTGGACCTTCATATCTTGGGGGGAAGTAAAGAGCTCTGGTCGTCCCAAATCTGAGAATACCTTCAACAGATAGGCCAGCCGGGGGATCTTTTTACAATGGTCTAGGGACAAGACGCCGGACATGATCTTATGGTTCAGTGGGAGGTCTTCATTGAGCCACGTCTTTAACCAAAAGATCAGGGGAGCCATATTCAACCCATCAGTAAGGAAATCTAGGCCCACCTCCAAGTGTATTGAGTAAGTTGGTGTTGACTGCGGAACAGAGAAGAGTGTCCGTATGAATCTGTTCTCCGCTCTCTGGATTGGTTCCGCGTTTACATAGCCCCAAATTGGTGAACCATATAACGCAACGGCGACAGGTTTACTCTTGTAAATTTTTAACAATGCTTCCATGGGCCTGGCACCTAACCTGCTCGCAAAGCCCATGAGGGCAGACGATGATCTAATAACCGCCAACCTCTTCGCCCTCACTTGAGGACATTGAGTCATTGAGTTCGAAAATACATTTTTGTTCCAAAAAGGATTCCATTTCCACATTATATTAGTCATTTGAAGTTCCTCTACTGTGCAGTTCATAGGGGTGAGGGGGCGGAGATGAGTGACGTAACACTCCAACACTGCCAAATCAAACTGCATGTGATGTGTAGGGGGCGGAGACAAGTGACGTTCCTGACTTACTTCCCGGATACAATCATGACGTTTTCCTTCTAGACTTCATGGTTCTGGTCCTGAATTCCTTTAAGAGTCGTGGTTCAATTCTTCATGGTTCCGGACTTCGCTGAAGACTCGTGTTGTGGTTCAAGACTTCGTGTTTCCGTACTTTGTTGAAGAGTCTTGGTTCGTTGTTAAGTCTTCGTAGTTAAAGTTAGTCGTTGTTAGAACTTCGTTGTTTAGGTTGTTTCCCCTGCCGTGCACCAAGCCTCAGTTTAGCAAGGTCATTGGCGAGATCTGCATGTAGTGCTCAGTAAAGTAGTGTGGTGGCCTTGCTCCCACTACCAAGTGTCAACATTGCAGTCAGTGTTTGGTGATGAACTGGTTCAGTTGATACAGTTAAGCCCCATTGTCCATGCAATTTAACAACTAAATTCCCTATGACAGGAAGAGGCCTTCAGTGAATTTTAAAGATCCATAACCACACTTTTCTGAATTAGTTTTTGTTGTGATTAGGACGCTGTGCAAGTTACCTCTACCAACCTGTGCTGAAGTGAATGTGCTCTCTCCTTAAAAACTTTCAAATTGGCCCATACCAGATTGGAAAATGTAATTCTCTTGTAAGTCCCTACAAGATGGTACTACAAGGTACCCAGGGTCTGTCAATTAAACGCTTCTAGTGGACCTAAAGCACTCATTTTGCCACCTGCTAAAGTAGTGCTTTGAAACATGTCACTGCAGTCTGTAGTACAGTTTCAAACTGCCGTTTCGACCTAGCAAAATAAACATTTTCCCAGGCCTCAACCTTTTCAATACATTTAAGTCACTCATAAGGTAGGCCCTAAAGGCCCATAGGGCAAGGTTCATTGTGTTTGAAAAGGATAAATTGTGGGATTACATTTTACATGTCCTGGCAGTGAAAAATTCCTACATTTGTTTCTAACTACTGTGAGGCCTACCACTTCCATTGAATACCATTGGGCTACCTTATTGCATTTAATAAGGGCTAACTTTTGATGGGGAGCAGGTGTCATATTTAGACGTAAATGTCATTTAAAATGGTAAAGTTGCATTTTAATTCTAAAAATGCCACTTTTATAAATTTACCATTTTCTTGTCCTAACCATTTGTGCCTTCTGCCAGCGTCCTGGGTCACATGACTGTGAATGGCTCTCCTGTTGGACATTTTGTATTCCTCCCATACAATGACACAAAAATGAAAAGGTGTGGACAGAATTGGCCTTCCTGCCAGGATGGCTGGGAGCCGAGCTATTGCCTTATCCACTTGCACTTCAAAGAGGCTTGCCCTGAGCACACAAAAGGGACCTGACACCACTCTTTTTTCATCCCATACTTCTTGGATCCTTGACAGAGCCAGATGTGGGGTTGGTATATGGGAGCAACCCACTTCAAAACCTGGCACCAGGTATAACTATCGGACCCTCGGAACTCCTCTTCAGTACACTCCTGATTATGTGAAAGTCCTCAGAAGGACTACATGGACCTCCAGAAGCCTGCCCTGCTGCTACAGATGACCGTCCTGCTGCATAAAGGTCAGCTTTGCTGGTTGAAGGAGAACATGACCACCTCCTTGAATCCAGGACCATCAGAAGTGACTCCAAAGACTAATGGGCTTGACTCCTGCGTACAGGGACTTAAAAACTCCTGAGACCTTGAAACCTGCACCTGGAATCTGCTGGAGAAAGTCCTAACTGCCCAAGGGTTGCCCCACCAGGTCCTGGAGCCCTGAAAGTGGTGTTAGAAGTATTGATCCTGCCTAACCCTAAAACATGGAACTTAGATTTATTTTCCACCAAAAAGTGCTCTAAGAACCAACAGAAGACTGAGACAATCACCCAAGATGCATTGCTGTCAATCTTGAGTTTGCAGTAGCTCCTACTACATTATTCTCCACACAAGCAAATACTGTTCAGTGAAACGTCTTGGCAAAGGTATCTGGCCTCATGAAGCCTGCTTCGGCTACAATATGCAGCTTTTTCTAGTTTGAGTTTTTCAACTTCCAAAAAAGTGACAAAGTCCAAAGGTAAAAAACTCGTCCATCAGGTCTCCTACAATGACACCTCCTCCTCAGACACTGCCTGCTGCCTTGTCCCACTAAAATCTATCTGTTCCTTCCTAACCCTTAAATTTATTCTTAGAAGACATTTCACAAAAAAGAACCGGAAGAACTGACTGATGACTGGGACCTATCTACCATACAATCTGCCCTAGGTGTGTCGTCAGTCAATTTGACTTTGCGGTAGCTCCTCCTACATTCTTCTCTGCAACAGCAAATCATGCTCAAGGAGACCTCTCATCAATGGTATCCTGCCTCGTGGTGCCCTCTTTTGCTACAGCCTGCAGCTTCATCCAGCTGGAGGTTTTCACTTTCCAAATAGTTGTCCAAAGGTGAAAATCTTCAATGGGCTCCACACCACCAGGCTCCTCCTCAATGAATACGACAGTCTCCTCAGCCTGGAAAGCCAGCTTTTTCTACCCAGAACTTTTTCCCACCATCGTCAACGGCTTCACCTAGATCTCGTCGAGCGGATCCCTGGTAATGACGACTCCTTCTAAGAGACAGAAAATTTTCCTCAAATTTTCTTCTACATCCAAACGTGAGTCAAACCATACCCAATCGATCTCATGTATACAACCCATTATGGTCAGCGCTAACTTTTGACTTTGCCCCCTTCTCGCACGACCAGATGCAGTTGGTGCTAATTTGCACTAAAATATTTTAAAATGTAAACGTCCAATTTTATTGATTAGATTTAATTTGTTGTGGTGTTAATACAATGTACTCTATTTTTCTAAACTGGTTTTGGTTTTTACTTGTGTTTTGTTTTCATCTTAATGCAGTTTGTATGCTGCTTAAGTACTTTACACATTGCCTCTAAGTTAAGCCTGACTGCTTTTATGGCAACCTACCAGTGTTCTGCACAGGCAAGTTAGTGACTTTTGTGGTTCAATCAGACAAGGATTGTGGTTATTTCCTGAGAGGGGCTTCCATCCTCCTCAACCAATAACCTAATTTCTTACAGTCACCCACCAAAGACAGACCCAACCAGTTCCAGTCACAGATTCTGTTACTTACTGATATCAATTTCACCCTATGCGTTTTTGGGGGAGTGAATATGCTGTGGCAGCATCTCTATTGAAGCTTCCCTGCCCAATGCATCAATGCTGTAGTAAGCACTGGCGGGCCTTTAGCTTAGCATGCTCGTAAAGATAGCACACAACGAGTAAGCTTGTATGGTCCTTTTCTAGGCCAGACTCATACTGCCTCGCAGAAGGGAGCTGTCTCCATTCACCTTGCCTACCTTTGGAGATAGGCTGCCATGTGGTAATAGTGGAAATCCATGATAGCCAGCCCCTCACCAATCAGTAACTTCATTTTGCTCAGGTCACCGCCTCTGCATCTCGCCTCCTTCCGTAATAAGGATACCGTCAGTGAGTCCAATTCCCTATGATAAGCAAGAGGCAGACTACACAGTACATTGGTGTAATAAGAAAGCATTGTGGGTAAACCACTTTTTCCATTAGCACCACCCCCCCAAACCATAATCAATTGTAATTTCTTCCAGAATTCAACATTAGTGCACAGGGTTCTGACTGTCATACCAATATTGGCTTGAATAATGGTCTTCTGATAACAAAGTACCTGGATCCGTTGACACCCGAATGAGTGGGGCTCCCAGCATTGTCCCCCTCCCAAGTGAGCTTTTGTTAATAATGGTGTGGAAAGACACGTTTTAACCTTATTGATCATGAGACTTCAGAGGATCAAAGTAACCCCATGATTTCAATCACTCTGCACAGACATTTGTCTGACATCATCTGCGTATAAGGACATTAAGTGGTCTTTTCCTGCTTTGTTTATTCCTAGCACTGTCCAGTTGTTGCAAAAAAACGTGCTGTCATTGGTTCCATCCCAAGCGCAAATAACACTGATGTTAGAGGGCAGCCCTGCTTGCACCCTTCTATGTCATTGTGGATGGAGAAATACATTTCCCCATTTTCACTATCTGATCAATGGCTGTCCCAATACTGTTCATTGTATCAATGCAATTAGACAAGACTGTGGGATCTTCATCATTATCTAGTTTAGAGCCTATTAGATGTGACAGATGCCCAATGTTGGGGGATATGCTGTGACCTGAAATGAAACCGCTCTGGTCTTGGTAAACTAGGCTCACCTAGCAAAGAAGTAGCTATGATTTTACCAGTTTTTTATATGCAATGTTTAACGTTGATAATGGCCTGTGGGCGTCTGCATCATGGACCAAAGTCCTTGCTTTGGGGAGGGAGAAAAAGAGTGCCTCAACATTCTACCTGGTAATTGCCCTGCCTCAAAGGTATTATTTTACAGGGCAAGTATCTGCGGTCTAGTTTTTCTGAGTAAGACTTTAAAAATTCAGCCAGTAAGCCATCAGAACCAGGGGTCTTCCCCAAAGCTATAGATGTGATTACTTATTGTATCACTTGCAATGGGACCTGACCATTGTTCTCATCTCTCTGCTGAGGTGCGCGTCTATGTAATACATGTTAATCAAGTAGCTGCCCTATGCCATCTGACGGGGGCAACTAAGTCTCTAAATACAAAGCAGAATTGTAGTCTAAAAACGTGTCATTAATTCCCATTTGCGTGTAACTGGAACGTCCTGCTTCATTTAGAATTTGAGTGATGGGTTTGCCTCTCTGATCCAGATTGATGAGGCAGGCCGGTATTCTACCAGCTTTCCCTCTCACCATATCTAAAAACTAAATCCACCTTATAATCATGACAATCTAACCAAAAAGCTGGCTATGCCTCTCATTGTCACATTATATTTTTGGGATTATCTGGTCTGAGGTGATTTTCTATGTTGAATACCCCTGCTGTAAGTGTTGTACTTTGCAGGAGCTGTGACAACCTAAAAAGTCTCCCACTCATTTGTGGCTTCTACCGCTGATCTGTCAATGGCCCCAAAGTAGCTGTCAATCTCCTCCCCCATTGTAGCTCTAAAAACAGTGTCCTCTAATTCCCTGGGTTTCAGCCTCCATATTGGAATGGTGAACTGGGGTGTCCCTCCATATGGTGAATGATAAGTGGATTATGACCTGAATACATCCTGGCCCAGCACTCTGTACAGGCTAGCTTGCCCTCTCTTCTATATTTTATCTAGGCATTTGTAAAATTCTCTTTGGTCTGCATTCTGGACGTAAATGTTGGCAAGTAGCATATCATCCCCATCAAGACGACAAAGCAGAAAAACGTATGCATCATTTGTTGCAAGGGGTTTGAATGGAGGTCTGCATTTTAAACAGGTCCAGGTGCTCCTGGTGAAGGCTAAATGGCCTATACAATATAGCTGCCTCTCCACCTTCTTTTAATCTTAGTCACCTCTGCAGAAGTCAAATAAATCTATTGGTATTGGTCAATGTCCACAGATTGCACAGTATGTATGTGTGGATATTATGTTGTTTGGGAAGACCATATAGACCTTTGACATTCTAGGACATTATTATTTATCTATTTTCTTATGATAAATTGCTCCTAGCAATTGCATGTTAGTGATTGGTCATCCTTACCAATTTTCCACCACAGTACATATCAACCTTTTGCATCCCCTACCGATATGGTAGGTGTACAGTCCAATCTGAAAAAGAAAGACAACCAACTTAAAAAAAAGAATTTCTGAACAAACTTTCATTTCAAGGATAGGGCTCAAACAGTCCCTGTCCAGAAACCTACGGTTAAGCAAAGTATTCCACTTCGCCAGCAGAGTTTGTGGAGTTCTCCCATTCCTCAACCCACGTGGAGTGCGGCGATCTGAAAAACCCAGTAAAGCGACACCGAGTTTTTTCTCTTGTGAGGCTGAGAAGCAACATTAAGTTGGCGAGCACGAGCAAGTGAAATTGCTTGCTAGACCACCTCCCAGCAAGATTTCTGAATGCAGGAGGCCATGGCAGGTCACTACAGCTCGTGTTGAGAAAGCTGCAACTCGCAATGAGGAAGCTGCAGCTTGTGTTGAGGAAGCTGCCGCTCAAGTAGAAAATCTACTTGAGCTGCAGAAAGAAGTAGCACCCTCAGGCAAACCGCTTGATGCTGTTCGCACTTCTTTTACAGTGCAGGAGAAACTCTTGGTGCTAAAAATCAGCGTGAACTGCACAAAGTACCGGCGGAGTATTTCAGCACTTCACAGAGCTCTACGTAGTGCGCCTCCGCAAACTCCGCCCAGGCCTACAAAAAAATGAATATTGATGGGGTATCTCAGTATCTCACAGAACCTGAGGAATTATGACAGTATATACTAACAGGGGTTCTGCCGAGAAGTGTGTACCTTATTTGAAAAGTTTACATTTATCTTGTTTTCCTAGGAGAAGCAATCAATGGTGTAAGAATGGGGCTGAGACTAAGTATTTAGACAATGAACGATATATTAATGGTCATATGCCATGCAGTACAATACATAAACATATCTTGAAGACACAGAACTGTTACACAACATCTAAGGTTACATACATAAGTGCCATATACAAGGTGCATTACATAGAACCCAATCCAAAACATTGACATTATCAACAAACAAAAAAGGTAATTTAATTAGGCATCCGTATATACTTTGTTTATATGTATATGTTCCAACATATGCCCTATATGGCTCAACACTAGAACTTTGGATACACAATTCACAATGACACAAAGTCAAGATGAGATTAATTTCCTAGATCTGAGTATCAAAGTGTTTGACGGTGCACTATACACTACAGTTTCAGAAAACCCATGGAACGCATCACACCAGTCAGATATTCCAGCCACCATGCACGTAATCTGAGAGAAAACCTACCATATGGACAGTTTTTACAGCTTCGTAGAAACTGTACACTTAGGGAGGATATTTTTAGAGAGATGGACTACATCATAACAAGGTTGAGAAAACGGGGTTACCCGAAGGGCTTACTTAAAAGGGCTAGGAAGAGAGTGTGGTATTGCCCCTGAGAAACTTTACTGGAAGTTAACAACAACCTTAATACATCCAAGTACAGAATAGTATGTGTAACTACATTTTATAATAGAAGCAATGACATAAAAATATCACCAATCAGCATTGGGCCCTGATCTCGGACGAGGTTACACTGAAGAAAAAACACTCTTTGCCTTGAAGAGGGGAAAGAATATACTACATTTTGTGGTCAGCTCTTATTGAAAGACACCATCAGCTCCTGACCTCAGGACACAACTATTGGTACCTTCCTTTATTGGGCAATTTCAAGTGTGGGCAATGTAAAGCCTGTGACCTCAATGTGGAGAGAAAACACTTTATGTGTTCCAATTGTAGATACACACTTAAACATCATACTAATTGCAATTCCACATTTGTCATTTATGCTATCACATGCCCTTGCGATATGCTTTATGTTTGTCAGACGAGACAGAAATGTAAAGTTAGAATCCTTCAACATTGCTGAAGAACCTGCTGCAAGACACAGTGTGGACCCTTAGTTGAAAATTGCAATAGCATGCACCACACACCAGCGAGTCTCAGATAGTAGGTACTACAGAAAGTGATTCACAATCCAAGAAGAGGTGATCTGGGATCCATTCTGAGTTTACGTGAGTGCAAATGGATACATTTACTTGATAAAGTAAATAAGGGGTGTAACGAATCAGAGGAAATAGCAAGACAGGTGTCCTTTCTTTGCATGGACTCCAGGTCTATAGGAACCCTGTGAACTCCCATTCACCTTGAAAAGGATACACAGTCGCAAAAAAAAAAAATCACAAATAACATATCAATACTCTTGCACCCCTGAATCAAACATGTTATCTTAGGAATTCGTTTTCTCTAGAAATTGTTGTTTTCTCAGGAATCTGACATTGTTTTTCTTATCCTTTTGAAGAATGTGACTTTTCAATATTATGTATTTTGATTAATGTAATTTAAATGTGGCTTGTCTGCCACAGAATCGGCATTTTCAGTTTGAAACTTATGGTGGCTCATGAATCACTTTGTAAAATCACTGTATAAATGTAAAAGTATTAAGTTAGTGGTAGTCTTCTACTTAGCATCTTTCGCATGGTTATGTACTGTATCTTTTAGTTAGCACAGGTACACACGGGTCTAGAACTTTAGATGAATTGTTATAAATGTTTATGAACCTTTTACATTTTTTAAAGCAAAAGAGTTTGTATCGTTCATATTAGACAAACATAAACTTGTTTGATTTTTAACATGATTTACACTCATGTTAATTATTGGAGATTATGATTGATATATCGTGGTGATTTTACTTATTGTCTTTTATGATCAGATTAGTCGAAATAATGACTTAATAAATTGATATTTAACTGAAATTGAACTGTTATTGTTGATCCCGTCAGGTTCTTATATTTACGAAATTCTTTAAGGGCAAGCCCACTCAGTCAAAAGTCCCCAAAGTTATTGACTATATGTAGTTATGTAAACAGAGGATGATTCCACCAAGAGCCTAAGATGCATGCCACAGATTCACAGTAATAAAAAGAAGAGGGTTCCCCTCAACTGTATGGCTTCCACTCGGAGACACGGCATTCTTGTTGGTGTTTTTCTTGTTAGTGTGGCACGCAAGCAATTATTGTCGGGCTGCATTGCCATGACCACTGAACAGCCGAATGCATCAGAGTGACGTCTTCCGCGTGGTTCCGTTGAATCAGCTGTTTGATCCCTACTCGAGACAGCATTGGACATGCGAGCCGTCTAGTTTAACAGACTTGATGTCAGTACTGTGTAATTTCATTTGATTCTGGAAGCGACGCAGCAAAGGGAAGGGAAGAATAGTTCCCTCTCTACCAACTTTAAAGATATGGGGAATATGGTGTCTTTAATTATTTAACTAACTATTTGCCCAACTCTCTGCTTTAGCATAGTACCTATGGTTAATCACCCACTCCGTTTTGTTTATTTATATCTTAGAAATTACTGTGTGTTTGGAGCTCAGGAAGAACTAATTGGCATTTATGGTGAAATCCAACGTGCACAAAGGATTGAGAATCTTGATTCTTCTGAGGTTTTTCTCTCGATTTGTATAAGACAATACTCATTAAGGTAGGAGTGCTGTGATTCTGAGCATACCGCAAAGGCTGTCTCTCCCATAGGTTACGATGGAAGCTTTACCAAAGTAGCTTGCCAGTGGGAGCTGGCAAACAAATGGAATTTAGTATGCATGAACTCTGGATTTAAAAATATGTCTTTTAGCAAAGATGATTTTTATATTGTGTGTTTGGAAATACCACTTATAGAAAGTGGGTATTTACTTGTCTAACCATCAATGTGCCTCTGCCTGTTTTGTGTATTAGCTGTCTGGGCTTTAGACTGCCAGGAGCTGGGGATGCTCAGTCATACTAGACAGACACAAGAGGGGTTTATGTGTGTCCTGCCTTTCCTGGATGACTTCTAGCCTGGCTGTATTTAGAGTAGTGGGAGGAGTTGTTCTTTGCACCTGAATGGACTGTGGCTGCCTTCCACAATGCTGTCTCCACCTCCAGTAGTGAACCTGTCTTGAGCAGGACAGAACTGGATTATGTTTGCCAGGATAACTTTGTTTGTGTCAACACCACTGAACTTCAAAGGAAAATGTGGTATAAATATTGGGGCCCTGACCCCAGAACTTTAGATTATTGCTGCACTAAGGAACCTGCGAGGAAGAAGAGCTGGAAGAGCTATGAGAATAGACGAAAACTTTTCTGCGTGCTGTTTTTTTCTGTGCAGGAAGGGACACTCACAGCAACACCCAAGTACACCCCTTTCACGCAAAGTGATGTGTGAAAAAGAGCCGTATTTACAAGACTACAAAAAGCCACGCAGGGTGGCTTTACGTGGCCTTGTAATTATGGGGTACCACACTGCTCCGCTGGTGCGTCAAATAAAATGACACACCAGTGGCACAAGAGGCTTGTAAATATGCCCCATTGTATGATTTAACCGAAAAGACAGGAAGTGACTAGGTTTCCTGGAAACAAATGATGGCTGCTTTTTGTTCCTTCAAGCAGTCTATTTTTAATTTATCAAGCCTGTCCAGATTCCAGTATATCAGCGGTATTTTATCATCAAATGGAATGCTGTATTTGGCCTTGACTTTTATTTTCGTTCAATGACCTGAGAGACAAGACCAAGAGAGATTAGTTTTCAACCGCTGGAACACTATAGGGTATATTTACAAGAAATGTAAATTTGGTGTTTTGCCGCAGTGGAGCGCAAAACATTTTACAGTCACAGTACAGTTTCTAACACCATGTTATTGTCGTATTTACAATACTCTCCATGTACTCCTTGGCATTAGGCAGAGTCCGGTATCATGAAAACCGCTGCTGTACATAGCACAGAGTCACAAAAACAAAGCACGCTAACGTAGAAAAAGTGATGCTCTGCCTATTAGAGGCCAGAAAAACCAACACTAGCTGTCCTAGTATCACTTTAGTGCACCTAGTAGGGAAACAAAAACTCAGCTAAGTGAAGAAAAATAATTTACACTGACCTAAAAGCAGCTATGGAGCATCCAGGAGTGAGCACAGCAAAGGACAACAACCTGCTGACCCCACTACCAGCCAGAATGACCAGCTAGAGTCCCAGAGAGGTTTGGGAGTGTGTTCCCATGTGCATACTATGTGGAACACTTCAAAATCATCATACAATGAGTGGCCTCTACTTTCGCCCACAAGTATAAGGCCAAACATATGACTAGCATCAGGACACGGACACACACACACACACAGTGATTGCACACTATATATGTTACCACACCATAGTATTTGTGGCTGACAATGGAGGACTATCTAATCAATCAATCAATCAATCAATCAAGAGTTTATTAAGTGCAATTACTCACCCGTAAGTGTCTCAAGGCGCTGGGGGGGGGGGGGATGCAGGCTTCAGTCTATCAGGGATGGGGTCAGTCGAAGAGCCAGGTTTTGAGTTTTCTTACGAAGGTGGGCAGCACTGCCGTCTGTCTAAGGTGGAGCGCCAGGGCATTCCAGGCCTTTGCTGCGAGGAAGGAGAAGGAGCGGTCTCCCGTTCTGGTTTTTCTGGTGCGTGGGACCACGGCATGGGAGAGCTGGGCTGATCGTAGGGTTCTCTGGGGCGTGTGGAAATTTAGTCGGCTGTTCAGGTATGCTGGTCCTTTGTCGTGGAGGGCCTTGTGTGCGTGGGTGAGCATCTTGAAGGTCATTCTTGCCTCGATGGGGAGCCAGTGTAGTGTGCCCAGGTGCTGGGAGATGTGGCAGTGTTTTGATAGGTTGAAGGCCAGTCTTGCGGCGGCATTATAGATGTTCTGTAGCTTGCGGGTGAGGTTTTTGTTTATTCCGGCATAGAGTGCGTTGCTGTAGTACAGTCTGCTGGTGACCAGGGCGTGAGTGACGGTTTTTATGTGTTCAAGGGGGATCCAACTGAAGGTCTTGCGTAGGAGGCGGAGGGTGTGGAAGCAAGAGGATGTGACTGAGTTGATCTGGCGGTCCATCTTGAGCTCGGAGTCCAGGCTGATCCCCAGATTGCGTGCGTGGTCGGTAGGGGCGGGAGGGTTTCCGAGTTTGGGGGCCACCAGGTGTCACTTTAGGCATCGGGTTCAGGTCCCATGATGAGTACTTCCGTCTTGTTGGCGTTGAGCTGCTGGCAGCTGTTTTTCATACATTTGGCGACTGCTTCCATTCCTTCTCGGAAGTTGTGTCTGGGGGTGTCGGGTTCGTTGGTTAAGGGTATGATGAGTTGGGTGTCGTCTGCGTAGGACACTATGTTGAGTTCATGGGTTTTGACGATTGGGGCGAGAGGAGCCATGTAGATGTTGAAGAGCCCCTGGGGGATTCCGCAGTTAGTTGGTGTAGGGAGCGATAGGAAAGGGGGAGCCTTACTCATTGCGCTCTGCTACTGGTAATTGGCATGCACACTATTTCATCTGAACCGTGTGTGGTTTAATGCTGTTTGTTACACATTGCTACATACATTACCTGTGTGTCAAATATTAGTGGGTCAAATGTAAAAGTTTGGTTGTTTAGTGTGAGTATTGAATAAAAATGCACACACAGTGGTAGTGCTCAGAAATGTATGAGTATGGTGAGTAATGCAATCTTCCCTGTTAGAACTGGAGGTCTCTAGTTGGCAGAGGTAGGTCCCTTTGACCAAATAGGGACCCTTGCTTCTAAGTCAGGGGAAGGGGATTACACTACTGGATAACCCCTGCTCACCCCCTTGGTAGCTTGGCATGAGCAGACAGGCTTATCTCAGAGGCAGTGTGTTAAGCATTTGTGAACACATACAGTAATACAGTGAAAACACTACAGAGGGACACCACACAGGTTTTATAAAAATAAGTATTCTTTATATAGACTTAACACAAGACCACAAATTACAAAAATCCACAATACTGTACTCAAAATAGACTTAAAGATATAACTTAGAAGTCACTTAGTTCAAGTTGATCGTTAATGTGACACAGTTCTCACAAAAGTACCTGGATGTGTAACGCAAAACAAACAAAGGTTCGCAGGGATGGAGATGCGTCGGTTCCTTGCTTCGGGGGAGACGACGCGTCGTGTCTCAATACTTGCGCAGAGTAGGGGAAGCATCTTGGCCCTTACCGGAGAGAAGGTGATGCGTTGATTCTCGTACTGTGTTCCAGTTACGATGTGACGAGATGCCGCCTCGATGCGATGCGACAATCCGTT
The DNA here is from genome assembly GCF_964204655.1 of Triturus cristatus. Classification (NCBI taxonomy): domain Eukaryota; kingdom Metazoa; phylum Chordata; class Amphibia; order Caudata; family Salamandridae; genus Triturus; species Triturus cristatus. The sequence continues at coordinate 226,926,445 of NC_140584.1, forward strand.
GCGATGCGATAAGATGACGCCCTTGCGGCGGCCGTGCGGCTAATTCTGTAACTTTGGAGCCGCGAAAGGCCCTGCAACACGCTTCTCTGGTGATGCGATGGCGACCTCTGCGGTGGTGACACGCTTCTCTGGTGATGGGTCGGGTGACAACTTTGACGAAGGCACGCTTCTCTGGTGATGCGGAAGCGACCTCTGCGGCGGCGGCATGCTTCTCCGGTGATGCGACGGCAACAGCTGCGACTGCGACATGCTTCTTCTTGTTGAGTCGCGCTCCCAGCTCCCAGCGACACGCAGGCTTCTGCAGACAGTATTTCCAGCAAGGAAATTCAGAGGGGAGCTGGTGGAGAAGTCTTTTGTCCCTGAGACTTCAGCAGGAGGCAAGCACAATTTCAAGCCCTTGGAGTAATATTCTGCAAGATGATGAAAGTTCTTTAAAAGTTCCTTCTCCTCTCCTTAGCACTGTAGGCCAACCCAGCAACACAGCACACTGGCAGGGGGGCAGTCCAACTCCTCCATCTTCCTTGGTTCTTCTCCTTGGCAGAGGTTTGTCTTGTTGTTCCAGAAGTGATCTAAAGTCTTGGGGTCTGGGTCCCCAAATTTATACTACTTTTGTCTTTATTCTCTGTGTGATGTTTCCATGCGTTCTGGCCTGGGTGCTTATGTGTAATATTTCCACAGTTTCTGGCCTCAGCCTTAAAAAAGCCTGAAACGCATAGCACTTTTTGCTGAAAAGACAAGAGTGGCCCGAAGGGTGTTGTGATCATCACTATACGGCCCCTTGAGGAGTTCTGGGCAGCAATGTTTGCAATTTCACTCTCTCTTACACTGAACCAGGGAGTAACCTCTAGGTTGTGATTTCACTCTGTACAGTGCTTTCTCTGGGCACGTCCTAGGCAGTGGTCTCGTCTTCAGCTGTGATCTTCTTCTGTTTCACACCATGCCTCAGTCTGCCTCTGTTCAATGAAGCAGTTTCTCCTTCTGTTGCGATTTTAGCTTGTACAGAGTTTCTCTGAATCTGTCCTGGGAAACACTCTCTTGGTCACCAGGCATGTGCAGATAGACTGATAGAAAGAAGCAAACGGAAGGCACATAATTATTAATGATAAAACCAAAAAAAGTGATTATAGTGTTAATGATAATAATTCCCAATGAAAAAGTGCATGACTGAAAGGGAGCCAACTATTGAGAATGCTTGAGTTGGAATTATTTACATGTTTGAAATTTATAACATGTGTCTGCAAGCGAATATGTGATCCTATCTTTACCACTTTATAGCTGCCTGAATCTGTGGGATTTCCTGTTCAGGAAATGAAATTGTGCAAAGCATTCTCTATGCACACGTGACTCAACAGTTCCTGTATATCTGATAACCAAGCCCAATGCATTAGGTGTTTGTGAACCATGCTTTTTCTCCCAGAAGAAAAAGCATCACATATCTATGATTGTAGTATCCTTATGTATTTCATTTGTATATATTGAGTGGTAGCTTCCGTGACACCTTGTCATACGAATAGAAACACAAAAAACTTGTCAGATTGATATCAAATCTGGTCATTTCTTTTAATTGCAGTATCAATAGTTTTGATGTGTGCTGACGTACACTAAGGAATGTCTTGTTTCAAATTTGTTATCAGTTTGCTTCAGCTTTGAAAACCCTTTTGTCTATCAATTTGGATGTTCACTATGGGTATTGAAGGTGCTAAAAAGAGAAAAAAAAAGAAAGGAGGAGCTGAGAAAGAACGGGAAAAAAAGAAAAAATGCAAGAGAAAGAAGCAAGCCACTACCAAAAAGTGACTAATATTTTTACTCCCAAAGAAGATTTGGTTTCTCTCAAATGTGACATCACGTCTACCAGCTTCGGAAGAGAAGCTGTTGAGCAAACTGCTGAAAGGCAAAGGACTGAAATGAGTAGTGAATCCACAGTAAAGGAGGTCGCTCCCAAGTGTTTAGGAGGTTACATTGGAATAGGAAGTGGGAAAGATTCCAAAGAGAAGTGTCAAGAAGACCCCATAGTTGAGAAATCAGCAAAGGCTGATGTGACTTTGATTGATCCAGCGGACGACCAATGGTTTTTGAGACCAACATATGAAAATTTGAATACCTTATTTAACTTTCATCCCTGTCAACCTGATGGTCTACGTTGGAATGCTAAAAGATTATATCAGCAAACAAAGGGGAAACCAACGTAGTGGTTGACTTATTCACACAAAGCCGAAAATAATTTCTGCTTTCTATATCTAGCTTTTAGCAAACAGACAGAAGTGCTTTCTTTGATGGCTGTTCTGGTGAAAGGCATATGTATCAAATAATCGATCAGCACGAAGACAGCATCCTTCATCACAGTACTTCGGAATCTGTCATGATGCGATCAAGAAACATAGATATATGTAGCCATCTTTCTAAAAAGCACACAACTGCAAAACAAGAGGAAGTCAAGCAAAAATATACAATTTTAGAAAGAGTAGTGGAAACAATAAAACTGATTGGCACAAGAGGTCTGAGCTATCGAGCAACTGCAGAAGCTACCTACACCTTATAAGATAAAACATTGGATCATGAACATTTTTGGGAACTTCTTCAGCATCTTTAAAAATGTGATCCATTATCGAAAAGCCATCTTGAGGATGTCATTAAAAAGAGTAAAAAACATCATGAGGTTGCAAAGAGTGGTAAAGGGAGTCAAAATCTGGTTACCCTGATTCAAAAAACAACTGTGAACTGTCTCATAGATATAATTTCCTCATTACTATAAGAGGGCATTGCTGAAGAAATCAGGGAAGCCGAAATGTTCTCAATACAGCTGGGTACAACATAGGACAATACACAAAAAACAAGAACTGGGGGTCTAGTGACAAAACAGCACGAAAGTGATGAGCGGAACTGAACCCAAGTGCAATAAACCAAAACTAGCAACGAGCAGAGCATGGATTACCATCAATCTTACTCGAAGGACAGAGCAAATAGTGAGAGAAAAGTAGCTCTCATGATCATTAATATCATTTGGTGATCCAACTTTTGGCAGAGGTATGTCCCTTGATCATGGGGACTGCCTCGCTAGTTTGAAGCTCTGTTGCTCAATCAGGCTGGTGAATTTTAACCAGCAACACACCGAGTGTAAAGAATAAGGATAATAATCCTATAGTGTGCAGTGCAAAGAAAAAGAATTAGTGAGAGCTAAAAAAGGTTGTGTAGAGAAGATAAATCTTAATATTCCAAGTGTTCTACACACCTTGATTAAAAGGGTGTAACAAGGTTATAGCAGTGCTTGCAAGTGACTGCTATGTAGAGGTCAACATGTTTCAGCCAACAGGGTTTTCCTACCCACGGCTTTCGTCAGGACCTATGTTGCACAAACACATGCTACTGCAAAAAACACATTTCTAAGTGTGAAAGTGACTACACTTATCTACCATGTATAGGGTTGAATAGGATTGAAAAAGATACAACCTTCAACAATCTAAATCCTCTCGATCGCAGGGTGTAGTCATCACCCCACGTAATCTGGGATTGTACCTCACCTACCCAGGAACCGTGCTCGGGTGTAGGAGGCCCCGCTCTATCCGTCGTTGCCCCAGGGCTAATCGAGCTGGATGGGAGGCGACATAGGACATACATGTTGTAGACCAGTGTCAATTATAGTCAGATATGTGACCGATGTTTGCCACAAACGTCTCGTGTCTGTCATGAATTGTACAATGTAGGAAACAACGGGAGAGTGAGGAAAGAATACGGGGGGTGTCCTCTTCCCCAAAGCAATAGTAGAAACAATGTGGCTGAACCCACACAGAGTGTTGCCACTTCTGTTGACTCACTATCCGATAACAGAGTACAGACATCCAATGGATTTGTAAGAAGGCCCCTCACCCACCAACCTGTACAATGACAACGGGAAAGGCACTGTGTGAGCTAGTTTGCACTGCACTTGAATCAATGAAAATTAATATTGCAAATTGTGTTAGTGACTCAACAGAAGGAGCCTCCAATATGCAGAAACAGTAGAATGGGTTCAAAGCATATGCTAAGTAAAAAAGCACCTGATCAGATGCATGTGTGGTGCTACGCACATGTACTTAACCGTGTTATAACTGATGTCACTAAAATCTCTGTATCACTGTTTTGGCTGTTAAATTCTTGTACTGTATTTCACAGGGATTCATACCTTCGAATGAGCGTGTGGCGAGACAAAAGTATTGAAGCACTGTTTCGGTCCATCTCTACAATTGGAGAAACAAGATGGTGGTCCAAAAATGCAGCACTCAAAAAAATCTTTTGTCTATACAATGACTCAAGCAAATTTGTGTACATTGAGGTTCTTCAAACTATGTAAGAGATATCGTCATCAGATATTGTCAATGATGGGATCATTTATAAAGCCATTTCATTTCTAAAGTCACTAGTTACATTTGACACCATTTTAACTGCACAGATGTATCTGTTTATTTCTCAAAACACCACTCCTTTATCGCTGTACTTGCAAACACAAGGTATTGATGTACTGCAGGCATATTGAATGGTAACTAAATCCATTGACTCCCTACAGCAACAGGGTCGGGATTTCAGCTGCATAATGGATGCTACAAATAAATTGATTAATTGGGCAAATGAAAAATTGGATCAGTGTGATAGCGAGATTTTGATTCAAGTTGACTTCCCAGAGGTTCGAGTACGCAGGAAGATGATGATGCCTGGGGAAACTGCGACTGATGACCCCATCAGGTCAGCTACTGATAAACACAGGATAGAAGTTTATAATGATGCAATGGACAAAGTAGTTACAACTCATGGCCAGTTGTTTGCAGATTTGGCATGCCTGGACCCCAGAAACTTTGAAGACATTCTCCAGAACTTTCCCCAAAACGCTCTTCAACAACTAAGTGGCTTGTTAACTAGATTTGATCCGGAAGCATCTGTTAAAAAACTACAGCATGAATTGCTTGATTTTGCAGCTAAGTGGAGCAGTCTAAAACTCAGTATTGAGGAAGAGTACAGTATCATCCAAGAAGTTCAAGATGAGCAAGACTTAGTCACTCGTTATCTCAACTTTGAGGATGAGATAGTACAGCATGCTAATGTTGGGCAAAAAAAGTATAAATGTAAGACTTGCAAGAACTGTATTGCTTGCTGCTATATTTTATTATTGCGGTGTAACCTGTACAGTAAAGCCTACTCTTCTCTCTTTAATGCCTAGAAGTCAACATTGACTATTTCCTCCTCTCAGGTGGCTTCTTAAAGATCTTTTTCTAAGCTCAAGTACATCTTGAATAGGCTGCGTAATTCTCTCTCTCTCAGTCACGTTTGGAAGCCTAAATGCTTATGTCAGTGGAAAAAGATGCTTTAGTCCAAGAAGCAATGAGAAAATCGTTTATCTTTTTGCCTCCAAAAGAAAATGTATGCAAGGAATGTTAACACTTTAAAATGTGAGCTCAAGTTGCCACATTTCTAAGCTGAGCACTTGTAATAAAATATTTAATTTGAAGGTTGCACTCTGGACATGAAAAGCATTTGGCTTTTGGATGTTACCGTCAGCATTTTGAGGGTGATTTATAAATATCAAACAACGCAGTGCAATAACCAGAGTTGATCTCCTTGCATTGGCTCTCTTTGAGCCTGCTTTGCACCACGCACACACCTTTGTACCATAGTGAAAGGCTGTGCGCATTATGTCTAGCATAGGCTTCGCACTGAAACAATATCCATCCACTTCAAAATCCTATGCTTAGGCAAACTTTAAAATGTTTACTGTACTGTATTTATGCTGTACTGTAGATCATACATGTATTCTTGGAAAACCTCAAGAAGGCGTCAGCTTTTGTCTTAAATCTAGGTCTACCTTTGCTAGAGTAGGTAGGGCTTTACATCAAAACCCATGGGTGGTTGTTTAGGGACTCCCACATCTCATCCGTGAAGCACCCTCTTGACACAAATTAATGCAAAGTAGTGTGAAGAACGATAGAATATAGCCCTTGTTTGAGATGAAGTATGTTATTATGTTTTTACAGTATTTCATATTAAGGATTTGCTGCACGCAGGTCATGTTAACTGTTTAAAATGTCAAAATGCCCACAATCATAATGTTGTGCACTGTTGCACTTCACATAAGATGCTTTATTTTAGCACTGATTACAAAACTCAGGATATAAAAATCATTTAATGTTTGCACATTGTCTTGTACATTTCTCATTTGAACCTTTGAACAATTGTTTGAAGTTGAGCTCATTTTTTAATATCTTTATACTATTCTATATTGGAAATAAATCAGATATATTTAAATTCATGTTTCATGCTCGACATTTCATTTTTTGGTGTTCTCTGTAGGAATGTTTGTGATTTATGACTGGGTATACAGTTGCTCCATAAGGTAATCATTTACTAAGTTCATGCAATCTAATATGCAATGAAAAATGTGTTGAAAAATGCATTGTTTTGGCCTTTCTGTCTCTAAATTTTCTTGGGGGAGAACCCCCTCCAAACTGCCCCTAGTGGTGGTTGCTCACTGCCCTTGCTCGCTACACACCATATGGGGGCTGATCTCACTTATACTTTGTTCTCTACTCTGATTCACTACTCTTGTGTCTATTTTTGGTGCTCTCTGTAAGAATGTCTATGGGTACATATGACTGGGTAACCTAGTGCTCTTTAAGGTCATCATCTACTATTTACTGTGCTTTGAAAGTTGATACAATTAAATATATATTTAAACATGTGCTGTAAAATGCACCATTTTCGTCTGTCTTTTTCCAAACTTTTCTTGGAGGGAACCCCCCCAAACCTCCCTAGTAGTGGTCAGGCTCGCTAGCTGCACTCACTCGCTATGCGCCAGACGGGGGCTGGTCTGGCAAAATTTGCCACGGCTGCTTTCAGTTTCCAGTCCGCCCTGGTTGGGGAAGTAGCGGTACTGGGGCGTGATGCTTATGATGGCATCCAGGATGGGTGTAGGTGCCTGGAGAAGGGTACCTGGGATACTCCTGCCTCTCTGGCTGTGGTGGGTTTAAAAGTTCCAGACGCCAGCATGCGGAGTACAGCCAGTAGCTTGGCCTGTGGAGGGATGTTGCTGCAATGCTGCAATGTTGGCTGCAGCCATGGCACAATTTGCTGCAGGAGGCGAACAATGGACTCCCTCCTGAGCATGTAATGGACAATGACCTCTTCCTCCCTGAAGTAAATGAGGGTTATCCTTTGGCGGTATGTCCTCTCCCTTTTCCTGTGCTGCCTTTTTGGTGGTGCTGGTGGTCTCCTTGGTGCTCTGAGCTGAAATAGCAGTAGATCCATGGCATAGTTAGGCTTGCTGAAGACATTTTGTGTCTCTTCCCCTTTTATACAAATGTGCTAGCATCATTTTTAAGACCAGCCTTTCCTTAGCGGTAAAAAAACTGCCGCTAATGGGAATTAAAGCCTTTTTATGAAAAGTGGAGGAGTTTCCGAAAATCTGTGTACATATGGCAGCATCAGTTTTACTGTGGTTTTTTCAAGGGAATGCCTACCTTACATATCTTTACCCGAAAATGCCACCAGCAGACCTGGCAATAATAAAATTACATTCTAGCATTGGAAAAGTGACGCTAAGGGGCCCTAGTTTCACTTTGGAAATATGGTGCTAAAAAAACCAACCACCATCAAAAAAGTGATGCCACGGCAGCCTAAGTTCCTTCTCAATATGCCCCAGTATTTTGTTCTTGCATTTTTATTGTTCACCCGAATACTGTGAATTCCACCACTATTGAGCGGGCCAGATTTTCAAGTGCCTACTATTGTGCAGAAGGGTTGCTACTTTCCAAATCGGAGGCTTCTAAGTCAAGAAGTTTAGTTGCCTTTTTTCTACCCATTGTGCTTTCATGGGGTTTCATTACTGCAAATATATCATATCTGTTATTTCTAAAGAAGGTTTCATTGCCAAGAATGACACTGGGAGCTCGCCTATAACAGATGTACGCTCTACTGTTAGATTAGTCTTTTTTTTTCAGGGACTGACACTCTTAGTATTGAGGATAAGTATTTTCACTATGGGAACAAGTGTAATCATTTTAAAATCGTGCCTCTGTTTAAGGGGCGAGCTTCTCCTGAAAACAGAGTGCAAAAATTAATAGTTTGGATTAAATAAGAAGATTCATCCTTTGGGGGAGGCTTAAATTTGGGAGTTTGGAGTTGTAAATTTGGAGGATTATCACCATTTTAAGAGAACTTACTTTGTTTGATAACTACAGCTACATGATTCAGACTACGACCAGTTGAGAGAGCTGAGAAATTATTTCTTGCTGGAGTCGTTGTTCCTGCTAAAGCTTCTCTCTCAGTAATGCCTCTTATACAGATGGTACTTCAGATTGAGTTAATTTATTAAAATCTTGACTGAGTATACCCAACGCACCTGGTTGAAATCCGAACTGTCTACTGCTATTGTGCATCAGCCTCTGTTTTGACTCTTCCTTTTTCATGTCTTGCTTCGTGGAAGGATTCCTAAATATGTTCACTTCAGAGGGTAACTCCTATCCCTTAGTTACCTCTTTTTGGGGCATTGCTGTATAACATCGTCCTATCTGATTTATAGTCAATATCAGGAAGAAAGCGATTTGGTCTGCAGATGATGAGGGAGCAGCGAGTACCTGCAATTTATCTATTAATACACTAACGCGAAATTTAAAATCCTACCGGACTGTCCTGCTCCTGCTCCTCGACGGGGGTGCCGTCCTCGCTCTCCCTGTTGCGCCGCTGGCTTTGTTGGCGCTCTGTTGGTGCTCCCTCGCTGGCTGTGGGCTGTCACGCTGACCGGACCGGAGCGGGGAAAAACTTCAACTCCCGGGTGCCCCGGCGCTCCCTGACGACATCGAAGCGCCCGGAGGCGCATAAAAGATCGCTGCTTCCTTGGTGGGGCGGGAAAACGCGAAATTTAAAATCCTACCGGACTGTCCTGCTCCTGCTCCTCGACGGGGGTGCCGTCCTCGCTCTCCCTGTTGCGCCGCTGGCTTTGTTGGCGCTCTGTTGGTGCTCCCTCGCTGGCTGTGGGCTGTCACGCTGACCGGACCGGAGCGGGGAAAAACTTCAACTCCCAGGTGCCCCGGCGCTCCCTGTCGACATCGAAGCGCCCGGAGGCGCATAAAAGATCGCTGCTTCCTTGGTGGGGCGGGAAAACGCGAAATTTAAAATCCTACCGGACTGTCCTGCTCCTGCTCCTCGACGGGGGTGCCGTCCTCGCTCTCCCTGTTGCGCCGCTGGCTTTGTTGGCGCTCTGTTGGTGCTCCCTCGCTGGCTGTGGGCTGTCACGCTGACCGGATCGGAGCGGGGAAAAACTTCAACTCCCAGGTGCCCCGGTGCTCCCTGACGACATCGAAGCGCCCGGAGGCGCATAAAAGATCGCTGCTTCCTTGGTGGGGCGGGAAAACGCGAAATTTAAAATCCTACCGGACTGTCCTGCTCCTGCTCCTCGACGGGGGTGCCGTCCTCGCTCTCCCTGTTGCGCCGCTGGCTTTGTTGGCGCTCTGTTGGTGCTCCCTCGCTGGCTGTGGGCTGTCACGCTGACCGGACCGGAGCGGGGAAAAACTTCAACTCCCAGGTGCCCCGGCGCTCCCTGACGACATCGAAGCGCCCGGAGGCGCATAAAAGATCGCTGCTTCCCCCGCGTCGCGGGACGCGCGCGGGCGGGCGCCGGGAGAAGCCCGGGACAAGGGCGGGCCCTCTTAGGCCCTCAGAGGCCGAGTGAGGCTGGGCTGGGACCCTTCTCTTTGGCGTGTGACTTTGGGACACCAGCTGTTATTCGAGAACGGACTGCAAGAAGTGGGTAACGCTGTGTCAGTATTTCTGTTATTATTGAAGTGGTGATTTCAGGGGGCTGGTTGTGTTTCTCACGGCTCGTTATTGTACACTACCATAGTAGAAAATGAACACTAAAGCATGCAAAAGGACCGTGGGTTTGGGGACCCTTGATAGCTACCTGAAACATGCTGAATCTGCAATTGTTAAAGAAATTGCGTCAGTGGAACGCAGATTATCGCTTGAACCACCTAGGTTAGCTGCGTCCCGTACTACTCCCATGACCATTGCTGTTGATGCACCCCCCGTTGTTGCCAACCCTTGTATGCCCCAAAATGGGTCAGGAACTGTGGAGACTTCTATAGTTACACCTGCCTTGTTACCCAATTTGAGTCCTGCCCCCTCTCCTGTGGCTGTTAGAACAAGACAATCAAGAGGCATTTCCAATCAGCCATCAAACGGGGGCAAAATCATGGCAGGTAAAAGAAAGGCAAATAACTCCATGGGAGCACGGAAACAGGCAAAAATCCCTAGAAAGAGCAATTTCGCTCAGGGGTTGGCTCAGGTTAATCTTAATGTTCCCCAATTTGCTGGTGAGTCAACGTGTGGGGAAATTAATAACTGTATAACTCAGGGCCCCGATATTGGTAATAAAAGCATAGGGCTAGAAATAGCGACAATTATCGACGCCCGTCTTAAGTTACTAACTGTACCGCTAATGGCTACATTGAAACGAATAGAGGATCGCATTACTAAAATCGAGTTACACCTTCAAACCAAGGTTTTAAACGTTGAGCCAAGCTCCGCGGCAGTTGATTCTCTAATTACGTGTACAGCTACAGTTGATAATATGTTGGATTCTATGATTACTATACATCAACAACCAACACTTCCCTGCACTACCCCGGCTATAGGTTCTACTACCTTATCCCGACCTCCAATTGCTGCAGAAATTGCTCAGGGTAGGGAAACACACAAGCAGAACCCAAGAGGGAGGATCTCTTCTCCGGATCGGCCCCTAGGGAGGGACTCGACACTGCACTTACCACCAGAGGCCTGCCCCTACTCTATTGTTTTAGCCAATGTCCCAAAGCTTGTGGATGGGAATAGGGAACACTGGTCTTCATTAAAAAATAAAGCCCTCCACTACTTATCGAATAAAACTGTTTTGGGCCAACATTTACATAGTAATTTCTTGATGATAAGACGAGTTCCTTGGGTGGGTAAGATTAACAAATGTTTAGATGGTGACTGCATTGTCATAAGTTTTAGATCCCCCAGGTTGGTTGAGGACATTTTGAGGCAGGCAGGTTCTGCTAGAATTCATCATGATTATGTTAATGTCCTCCCTTTGGGTTTTTTCTATCCCCCAGCTTTTGACATAAGGACGACCAATAACTTCCCAAAGAGTTGTGCCCCCCTTGATTATGCTGTCCCTATCTCTAATAGATACTCTGCCCTATCCACCTTGGATGACAATGAGTGACTAGGGCGGCAAGAATTAACTATAGCGCCTGGAACTCAGCCTGCAGTCCCAGATATAGAGCCATTGATAGTCAACGGCCCTAGCCACGGACCCATGGGTCCTTTAACTAAATTGGTTACCTGGAACATAGCAGGGCTGAGAAATAAGACAGATGACCCAGCCTGGAGAGACCTTATCTGCTCAGGCGAAGTAATCTGTCTCCAAGAGACTTGGGATACGGATAACACCCTGTGTATAGATGGATATAAAAGCTTCTTTGCGTCTGCTGTACCGTCTAACATGGGGAGGGCTAAGGGGGGGTTGGTTACCTTGATTTCAGCTAGCATCTCTGGCTCGCTGACCCAACTTGACACTGGCTCATGTAATTGTTTGGCAGTCCAAATTTCCCTCAACGGGGGCAGTAATTTTTTAATTGTAAATTTTTATAACTCTTATCACAGAGATACCACGGTTGATCATCTCACCGCATTAAATTGCTTTTTGGTTAAATTTAAGGAGGAAACTGAGATTACTTGTCCCATCATTATCATGGGCGATTTTAATATCCATAGATGTCCAGAGAAATGTCCTTTGATGGATCCCTTAGGCCCAATAGAATTACGGGAGGTCCATTTTGAGCACTCACCCCAGGGTGCTCTTTTGGAAATAATCCTTGCTGATCATGGCTTGCTACTCCCCGCCATGGTGGATGAAGATACACCAACATTCAAAGGGAACGGGAAATACTCTGTGATTGATTATATTTTCATCAGTTCAGTATTGAGGCGCAGGACTATGGAATATTCAGCAGCCTGGACATATTTCAGCGACCATAATCCTGTGGTCCTCATTTTGTCTGATCTCTTTTTACAACCTGTTATGGCCCCTGATAGAACGAACAAATCTCACATTCGCCCCACAGACCAGGATCGCAGGATCAGATGGAACAAAGTTATTCCTGATGATTTTTTTGCCAATTTGAAAAAGAAGGTTGGCCCTGAGTTGACCATGTGCCTTGACTCAGAAGCAGGGAACGTGGAAGTACTAGGGGCGTATTCCGTAATCTGCTCCCAGATCTCAGCAGATCTTCGGTGTCCAGTCAAAACAATGGACAAGGCAGAGTTAGGTTGGTTTGACAAAAACTGTTCATTGGCCAACAGAAAGCTGAGGGCGGCCTTGAGCAGTAACCCTTTGAATCGGTCTAACATAGCCCAACTCAGGAAAGAATATACTAAAACCTTGGCAATCAGGAAAAAGGAGATCCGGGAGGACGCGTGGGAAGAACTCTCTTCGGTTGACGTCCTTCGCAATAGTGCAAAGTTCTGGTCTGTCGTCAATAAACCCTTCTTTCGTGATCCCTGTAACAATCAATTAGATTGCGGTATCGGGGTACACCAGTGGTTTTCTCACTTCAAGTCAGTCTATGAAGTGGGTATGAATGGTGGATCAAACCCTCCTCTTCCCACTGTGAAACAATATACTTTATTCGTAACCAAGGGCGAGGTGGTTGAGGCCATCGGCAAGATGACGAGCAATAAGGCTCCAGGACCCGATGGCGTCCCATCGGACCTTTTTAAATCAGACATTGAGACTTGGTCCACAGTTTTAACGAATATTTTTAATAGGGTCTGTGTCGCAGGCATCCCGGACACATGGTCCGAGTCCGTGATCATTCCTATTTTTAAAAAGGGTAATAGAGGGGACCCTAGTTGTTACCGCCCTATCTCACTCATTGATTCCGCAGTAGAAGTCCTGGGGCGAGTAGTTTTGGGTAAATTAACAGAATGGTTGGAGGATACCAACACCCTTTCGTGCCTACAATATGGGTTTCGTAAGGGCCGTGGCACTATAGACCAAAGCTTGAATCTTTACCTTTTAATAGGTAAATACACTGTAGCTAAGAAAGGGACATTATACCTGGCCTTTATGGACTTATCCTCGGCCTTTGACCGAGTGAACCGGTCGAAACTGTGGGAACTTCTTCTCAAGCAGGGAGTAGATGAAAACCTAGTCTATTTTTTAGCAGATCTCCATAGAGATCTCTCTGCTACTGTTAGATTCGACCGATCGGGCAACTGCACTGGCAAGATCGGAATCTCTAATGGTGTTAGGCAGGGTTGTATTTTAGCCCCCCTGCTTTTTACACTTTATATCAACGACCTAGCCACTGCCTTAACTGAGTCTTGTAAGGACATTCCTAGGGCAGGGAAGTACCAAATTCCAGCATTATTGTATGCAGACGATGCTGCACTGTTAGCCCGTACAGCAGTAGGGCTTCAAAGTCTTTTAGACACTTTTGCTGACTTTATGAAAAGACTTGATTTAAGCGTGAATTTTGCTAAATCTCATGTTATGACTGTAGGTTGTAAACCCAAGAAAACCAAGACTATGCTTTGTGAGGGCCATGTCTTATCTAGAATCACCAGTTTCCCATATTTGGGGGTTATTTTTGATGATAAGTCATCCTGGGTCCCTCAATTAGCCGCAAAACGAAATGCCTTTGCCAGATCAACCATAGGTGTGTTGGACTTTGCTCGTAAACTGGGGGTGAAACCCATGCAAGCTATATTGAACATTTATGCAGCTAAATGTATCTCTATAGCTATGTATGGTGCGGACCTGTGGGGATTTAAAAATGTGAAGGAACTTCAGGTGGTAGAGGACAAGTTCCTAAAAACCATTCTATCACTTCCCCAGGCAACCTCTGGTTACATTGTACATCAAGAATGCGGGGTTGGCTATTTAACTGACCGGATAGCATTAGCCCCCCTTTTAAAATGGTTATCAATCTGGCAAAACCCGGAACTCGAGCTAAATCGTGAAATTATAATAGATTGCTTATCGCTTGAGTTCGGAAAGGCTATTCCTTGGCTGCGCTATGTTAAGAACCTAAGTGACGAAATAGGTCGCCCAGACATATTTGATAATCCCAACAATTTATCAAAGGGAGACTTTAAATGGGTAAAAGACACACACAAGCTTAGAACTACTTTAGCCAGAGAAGAAAAGGAGCTAACAAAACCTACAGTAAAGGCCCATCAGCTATTAATAACTACAGGCAGCATAGAACCTTACTTGACCATAGTGAATAACATGAATCATCGCTTTTTATTGACAAGGTTTAGACTGAACAAATACCATCTTTTGCTCACTGATTCTGTTGGTTGGATGAAGGACAGGGACCTGGAGATATGTTCTTGCGACAGATTGTCCCTTAAGGATACTGCCCACTTTATTTTCTTTTGTAAACACTTGTCCCCTCTCCGCAAAAAGTTCATCATCCCTCTTATTAAGAACAAAGGATTCAGACAAGTCAAACCTGCTCTTTTGTATCTCCAGCTGCTAGGTACTACTTGGGAGATTTTTAATATTGCAAATTTTTTGGCAATCGCGATGAGATTAAGGAAAAAAATCAAGTGGACATAGTGTTGTTTAAAATTAATTGTGAATTTTGATTAAACTAGACCTAGTCTTATTTTAAGTAGTGTTTTAAAATCATGTGTAAATGCTCATTTTAAATGTTATTTATTGTATATATTGTGATGTTTTGCACTTTTATGGTTCTTGATATGAGCCGAATAAAGTAATTTTGACTGACTGACTGACTGACTATTAATACACTTGGGACAGATGCATCGGGAGCAAAAAGGTTTTGAAGTTAATAAATGTAATAATTAGTTTGCTCTTTTTTTCTACTTTGCTCCTTTCACATTAAAGGCTTGTCTACTTGGACCGCCATGTTTATTTTCCCCCTTTTTCACTAAAGAGGATTAGGATTGGATCGAGAGAAGAGGGTTAGGTAAAAATATGTGGTATTGCCCTGCTTGAACACCATCATTTGTTATAGAAAACAGAATAGCAGATAATGTTTCCAGCGTATGGTCTGAGTTTAAATGTAATTTTTCCCAATAGTTTTAGAATTTAAACCAGAATGTCCTGTAGCACGTGTAGGGCTTCGGAGATGTGAACATAATTTTGTTCAGGGTGAGTGCTGTTTAGAAGCAACCCAAGAGTGTTGGGAAGATCCTCCAAAGGGAGGGAGCTGCTTTCAATGACAGCTTATGCCTCTATCGATGGGGGAATGTTTGGAGCCTCTGTGGCTTCTTTTGCCCTATTTTGATGTGTTTGACAGTCTACATCTATATCTGGTAGTGTATAATCAAATAATTCTGACCGGGATGTAAGTTATTTGCATAATATTTTGTTCTGATTATATTATAAACCATTACCGTTATGAGGGCTCCCTTAAACTTGATGAAAGACTTTGCAACCAACAAATACTGTCTGGCAGATGACTCAACTGGGGTTAAGGGCTAATTTTCTTCTCCGGTAAATTTTAAAAATGTGCCAAAATATGATGTCTTTCTTTGGACCAGTTTAGAGCTTTTAGCGTGAAGTGATGAGCAAGTTGATGTTAGAACTATGTTTTTTAGTAGTCAAATTTGCACTTTTATGATGCACCTGACTTTTCTCAAAAGGAGGGGGCTGTATCCTCTGTGGCCCTGCCACACAACAAATGTTGGTACTCTACAAATCCTAGACCCAAGATCTTGGGGTTAAGTCTGTCTAGGTATAGTCCTGATTAGGACCTAAATATATCCAGGGTCTCATTTACAATATTTTGATGCATAGCAGCGTAGCAAGACTTCCTGCTGCGCTGCCAAGCATCAAAAGGAAATGGAAGGAGGGTGCTGTATCTAAAAGATATGGCGGATTCCTGTCTTTTTCCCATGTACTGATGCACAATGGTCATGCACCAACGCAAGCACCCCTAAACAATGATGCAAGGGTGTCTGCATTGTAGGGGGTGATTGTTTTTGTGCAGGAAGGGACAACTTCCAGCTCAAAACAATCACAAGAGGTGCAGACTGCAATACACATAGAGAGAGGAAAAACAAGGAGAAGTTGCTTGCGTCTCCCTTATGCCTCCTATGGGGAGGTGTAGGAATCCAATGCATTCCCAGGTTTACAAAACTCTGAGAATGTGTCAGGTTCCATGGACGTTGCTTGGGAACACCCACAACAACACCCATGTAACAGCCCTTTCATGCAGGGTAATGTGTGAAAGTGGCACATATTTACAAGTCCGTGAAAAAACACACAAGGTGGCTTTACGTGGCCTTGTAAATATGGGGAGTCACACTGCACCACTGGTGCATCAAAAAAGTGATGCAGCGGCAGTGCCATGAGCTTGTAAATAAAACCCCCAATTCTTAGAAACAAATTATGAAAAATTCTTATGGGAGTTTTTTACATATGTACTAGCTCATCGATGTGTTTTCATAACAAAAGAATACTTAGAGGCGGTGAGCTAGTCAAATGAATCCCAGCTTGGGCAGAAGAGAAAGTGTGTATAAGAAAATCCCACTTAAGCAGTGCAGAGATGATTCTCATCCTTTATTGCAGGTCCATTTTGGCATAAGCCTCTAAACACATGTGTTTTTAAAGCTTTGGCTCATCTCAATGCCTGGGGGCCCACAAGCTGCACTGGGTTCCATTTTCACACCAGTCAAATCACCCAGCCTCGTGCTTTCCCCCCATTCCTCCTCCACCACCCCAGTCCACCTGCTGCATTCACCCCTAAGCCTTCATCTGGTAAACATCAGCTTGTGAAGGGAGAGAGTGGGGCAGGAGGGAGGAATTAAGGAAAGACAAGCGGAGCATGAGCACTTTCCAACCACTTCTGCACACTTTCAGCTAAGCTGCAGCACAGTTTGGGTGCACTTACACAAACTCAAACACAGCGGGTTGTGAAGTCAAATGAGTATCACCCTTATTCGACTTTGTGACAAACACCATTGTTGTGGGAAGCAGATGACTGAAACCCTGCACAGAAATTAGGTGGCTGATTCCTCTAGCAAATATTGGAGGCTTGACTGAATATTTTAAGAGGCTGTGATGTGCAGCTTAAATTTCTCACCATTAATTTACTGGTATCATGCACTAACCAGCAAGCATGAGAACAATAGCAATCCTTTATGGGTCGGGCCTGCTCGGGCCCTCAGTAAACTTGGGGAGCTTCAGAGACCGTGTACTGCCACTTCAATGAGTAAGAGAGAGGAAATACTGTCTAGACAAAGGATATCATATATCTCTGTACCGGACTTCACTATAACAGTCATGGACACTTGCACAGTATTTACAACCATAAAGTAAACACTGCAACAAATGCAAGCCCTATAAGCTATGCTATACACTGCACAACTATGAATAAGGCAGCGGGTAAACTGAAGATATTCACAGATCAAGAGCAAACCATGGTGTTCCTGTAAAAACTGAAAGGATGTGTAAAAAATCACAACTACCCAACAATGAGGACCAAGAACCTCCATCTGACTATGAACTGGTGAGAGCATCAAATAGAGCATATTACCAGTAACCGCTCATGACCTGTAATAGTGTTCCTTAAATGAGGAAGAGTTAAGATGTCGGCATGCATAGACATACCTGGCTACAGTACCTCAGTGCTGCTGCACTGTTGGGCCCCCCTGCCCTGACTGCAAAGTGAAAAGTGGAAGCAAACCCTGACCAATCTCCTTGTCCAGGAGCTGCTCGAGGGTCACTTGACCCCTGATACGGCTGATGAATATTATGCTCTTGTCACTACCTGTTGTGGTGTCGGAGGTGTGTAACTCTAATGGCCAAGTGGAAGCATTAAGACCATGAAACACAGTGAGTGGTCGAAGAGCTAAAGGTCAGGCTAAGGACCAGTGATCCAATGTCAGGAAATGGCAGGCCTGCTGAGGGAGTGCACTGCACAATAGACTGCCTAGAGCAGTGAGACCACAAACAGTGAGGAGGACCCGGCAGCCTAGCCAGTTGTTAAATACCATCAAGTGGGCATAGCACATCATTCTTGTGGGGTGCTGCTAGTTACACCTTTTAGCGCCACTTGGTACTGCGACTATGACCTTTCCTTTACACTTATATTGATGGCCATTTGGGAGTCTCTGTTAATACTGTGTGCATGATTGTCGGAACACCACTCGATTGTTTAATACCGGGACCCAGATAGCGGCAGAGCAAATTTTGTGGATTAGATATTCTGCCTGACAGACCTCAGTACTGAATAGAACATTTTGCTGAAATAATTATGGAGGCCTAGGGAGAAACTGGCTGACTCCTGCAAAAATAAAAGGATGGAGGCCCTACCAACAGAAACCGAAACACTATTGAGGACCGCCTGGCCAAGATAGCACAAGCTGCCGGAACTGGGATACAACAGTATCAAGATGATCAGTATTTGTTGATTCCACCCAACTCTGAATTCAAACAACTCATCATGGATGCCAATAAGGCCAAATATTTAGATAACCTCAGCATCAATGTAATATTTGTACAATACCTGTAGAAGAAATGCGGTCATGGATACACCCTTACAGATACAATGCAGTAATACTTGTGTTCACAGAGAAGCACACTCCTGCCAAGCAGCAGATTAAGTTCAATACATTTTAAATACATCCATAGAATCTACTCTACTCCATTATTATTAAAAAAATGAGGATGGGATCCTATTTCCTGTTGTGAACGCTGCAGAATGGAGGCGGTGGGGTTCCTACATCTGGGAATGCGCTAAGTATCTTGAGTTTTGGGGAAATGTAGCACACATGATATAAAAATAATTGAAACTCCTACTCTGGGGCTGCAGACAAGCGCAGGCACAAAAGCTGACAGAACTGACATACTAGGCCTCCTGTCTAAAAGGCATCTGGGTATCATTCGACGATTTCTGTTCCTAAGTGCGGATGCTGGTTGGCCAAGAGCAATTATATGGACGATGTAGGAAAAAAACAAAGTGGATTGATGATTAGTGTATATGTATGGGACAGTGGAACATGTTGAGTGAACATGGTACACTGTTCAATTTATTGAGTATTGTTAAAAAATAAATAAATGAAACAAAATGAGCTCTTTAGAGCATTGCAACCTATTTAGATGGTGTTGACTTTGAACCTTGCAGAACAATTCAAATGGTAAAATACCCAAACATCTCTTCCAGCAGAACATTGGCCCAGGACCTGGCTAGTTTCAAAAACACAAATTCAGTAAGACTCCATAGCATTGTGGTAAAGGATCGCCATGCATCTTTTATTGAGTTTTTAAAGCTTCATTTAACAGTAAAAGTTGGCCCAATTTTAAATTAGGTAATATCCTGTGAATCAAACAGTTCAGTTTTTGCTAAGGTATTTTCCTGAGGTCACTACCTTTCACTTCTATTACAGCTCTTAAAAGGAACTCAACCATGTTAGGTGGTGCTGACTTTGAATGCTGCAGAGCAATCCAAATCGTAAAATATTCATATACCTCTTCTACAAAGAGATCAAGCTTTCAGTGAAGCCACAGCTTTCAAAAACTCAAATCTAGAGTGTGGAAGTGCAAAAACAGAGCAGCATGGACATATTCACAGATGTTTGACTAAGGCAAGACTACCTTCAGAAAGGCCCAAGGGTGCCTGAGTTGAAGGGATGATTGTTTTTGTGCAGGAAGTTATTCCTTCCTGCACAAAAACAATCATTGATTGTGTGTTACTCCTTCTACTGCAGCACACATAGGAAGAGCAGTAAACAAGGAGAATTAAAGGCACTTCTACTCGTTGTGCAACTTTAATGCCTCCCCTGGGGATGCGTTATTCTCTGACACATTCCAAGGTTTACAAAACCTTGTAAATCTGTGAATGTATCAGAATCCATGAGTGTTGCATGGGAACACCCACAGTAACGCCCATAGAGTGCACCTTTCACGCAGAGTAACATGTGAAATGGGGCCATATTTACCAGGCCATGAAAAGCCACACAGAGTGGTTTTGCGTGACCTTAGAAATATGGCTCAGCATCGTGCGCCACCGAAGCGTCAAAAAAAGTGACACTCCAGTGGCGCAGGGGCCTTGTAAATATGCCCCTAATTTTTTAGATGAGATATCTTCCATGTACAACCTTGCACACTTTGTTATATCTAAAGCGTTCCACCGAGAAAAGGAAGTGCAATTAGTCTGCACATTTATTAATGGGAAGTACAAAATAAGCTCCTTAATTTCATTATTTTTCAAACATATCAATTGAATGTTAACCGAATCTTAAAGTTATAGCATGATTTTTGCTAGAAATTTCGTTTTCAGAGTTCAAGGGAACGTTCATTTTTTTTTACACTTGTACTACTCTTGGAACACTCATAATTTTCAGGAGTAAGGCAACGCGAAAGCTTGGTGAATTATGCGTTTTGACTCCAACTAGATTCTGACATCTAAATCAAATGTCAGCCACATTTTCTGAAACTACTGGATTCTTGAACCATGGCTACTTTAAATAAAATCTATATCATTTTCTCCTAATAAGTTCTAACACATCTTGACTATCTTTCTCTCTAAAGTAGGCCATACCTATTTGCTGCTACAGTGTTAAATAATAAATAAAGAAACAATTAAATAAATAAATACCTATGTGTTGGAAATGCAACCTACCTTATCAGTTTTGCACCAATTAGAAACCCTTTTTTCTGTATAATTTTTGGACACAGCTCCGATAAGCAAGTCACACGAATTAAATGTATACCCTTCTTCAAATGTATGGCATTTATCAGAACACTCTATTTGGGATATTAGGGATTTTCAGAGTAACTTCAGAATATACATTCAACAGAAAGGAGACTTTTACAAACATTTAAGATACTAATTTTCTTCTTGTAGTGTATGGCTTTGTAAAATAAACTAAAACACATCTGTGGTACAAAGACCATCTGTTCCAATGATTTGTACGTCCCTAAAGGAAACAGTGATAATTGTAAAATAAAAGAAGACAAACATATTTAGCTTCAACCGTAAACAAAGCTGACAAGAAGAAAAATGAAGTCATTTAAATGGCTCCATGAGTGCAAATTACGATGAAACTTTTGCTAAATGCTCCCCTGCATTCCAAAATCTTCATTTTAACTTGTGCGTGCATAAACATATCTCTATTTGGATTTTTTTTTTAAGAATCTAAGTTATGGAATAAATAGTTTACTCTCTAAGGTGTGAGTTTGTCTAATAGGGCGAATTGCACCAAGGCAGACTGGAATATCTCTTTAGCTTTCTTCTTTGTGGGAACAGATTAAAGTAATTCCATGGGAAATTTTGCAAAATGGGAAATGAGCAGAATTATGTTTTTGTACAGTATGCTTCCCTACTGATATGTACGCATGGGTGGAAAGACACACTTGAGTGCAGCATAAATCTAATGTGTGCAAGGGTGTTTGTGCATCTCTTAACAATGTGTAGGTCAAGGGACTCCTTAATTCTGTAGCCCATTTTCACTTGCCTTTGTGCTTTATGTATGATTATAGAAAAATTGTCTCTTGGTGGTTTGCAGCCAATCATTTTGAGTACGTTTTCTTGTTATGAATAAAAGTTTGAGAAACATCTCCATTGTAAACTTTTGACAGCTACTGTAGATCACTAATCTACAAAACCTAAAAATGACCTCCTCGGGTTGGAGAGATTTTAGGTATACTCCTTTCTTTTACTCTAAAAAATAAATTTGAGTGCGTACTAACGTTTCAACAGTTTCCTTCATGTGACCTGATCATTTGGAGGAACAATAATTGGACTGTGGATTTAGGATCATTAATTTGAAAAAGGGGCCCTCTAGTTAGGTTTAGAACACATTTAAACCCTTGGTAGCTATATCACTGGCAGCAGACATTCTCCAGGTAAGTGCATATTCAAGCAGTATCAACAATTATAAAGTAAAGAACGCAACAGAATAACAATACTAACCCAAATTAGAAAAAAAGCAACAAATGTCATGAAAAGTAATGAAGAAATAAAAAGTCTCTGCTTATAGTTTATTGGGGCTCATCTGGATTTCAGTCTGACCATAATGCAGCTGAGATCAGATACACTAAGCAAGTTATCTGGGCCAGAATTTATACCTCCAGACTTTGGGTCTGATTGAGACTTTGGTGGCGAGGATACTCCATCACGTTGATGACAGAGTAGTCTCTCTGCCAAAATGAAGTTCTGCCCATTTAGAGTTGGGTGGAACTTCAGTATGCAGGCGATTGGGAGTACTCCATCTCCACTGCCTACATACACCTCCAGCATAGAAAGGGCAGTTGGAGGTTTGGCCAGGGGTTCACACACCCTATTAAGAGTAGGTGAACACTTACCCATTTTTTACTGTCCATTACTGTCAGATAAAAAAAACTGGCAGTAAGAGGTAGTGAACATTGCAAAATTACACCCACAACAATGGGAGAAAACACCGATGGAGATGGGGGGCATTTTTATTTTTAATTTTCAAAATCATGATCCCACTTTGGAATTTTGTTTGTTAGAATAAAAATAAATATAAAATATTTGACATATGTCTCTGTAATGTTGACCTAGCGGTCCATTAAAATTTCAATGTATTTACATGAACTTCCTTGGGGCAGTTCCTGGAAATGCAAGAGATGTATGCTAGGCTGGGAATTAATCAATCCACTATCTTCCAAATGTAACCCACCTCAGGTCAATCCCCTACCAGGTTCAGCACTCCAAGCTGCAGCTGGAGCAGAATCACAGAAGCAGACTGGCTTTACACTCTCAACCTTGCCCCATAAACAACCTTAACAAGGACATCAACAGCTTCAAAAACTGCGCTGACTACCTCATACACATCAAACTCAACAAGCATAGCAGATCAAACAAGCATGCCAACTGGTACTCAGAAGACCTCTGAGATACCAAAACAACATTGTAAACAGCTAGAATGGAAATGTAGAGCCTGACACAATATCACCAACAGACCTACCTACATGGCTGCATTCAGAAGCTATTACCAGTAAATTAAAGACACCAAGAAAAAATCACTAGTGGACCGCATCGAATGAAGCTTCAACACCTACAAGGAGATCTTCTCAATTGTCAAGGATTTTACCTCTCCCTAAGCCACTGTCAACAGCATTGCTGCCTTTGAACATCTCTGTGACAACCTATCCAACTGCTTCCACAGTAAAACTGCACACATCTATAGTAACTTTGCACACCAGCAGAACCCAAAGAACTCCTTGCTAACCTACTCACCACCAACCAAGACGGCTACCAGACTGAAAGGAAACCCTCACTAGTAATGACACAGCAGTAACTGTGCAGACCATCCACTTAGGGGTCCCAATAGGCCCATGCCCCGCCACATCAAAAACCTGGGAACATAACCAATCAGTGTCACCCTGACTCACATCATCAACACCTCCATCATGTCTGCCACTATCTCGGATGAATGGAAACTTGCAGAAATCATTGCCCTCTTCAAGAAGCTCACAGCCGACCCGAATCAACTTCTGACCCATCTACCTGCTCCCCTTTCCAACTAAAGTGATGAGGAAGGCCATTAACAAGCAACTCACAACCCACCTTGAACTTTAATTTCTTCTGGACAACACACAATCCGGATGCCTTTCAGAAAGAACAACAGCACCAAAACAACACTCATCACAGCCACTGACTGAAATACCATGGACCGAGGGGAAACGGCGGCCCTTATCCTGCTCACCCTCTCTGTTGCCTTCAACACTCTCTACCACAACTCTCTCATCAGAAGACTCCACAAGATTGGCATACAAGGATCCACTCTCAAATGGATCTGTTCCTTCCTCACAGGAAGAACCGATAGGGCCAGGCTGCCACCCTCCTCATCAGAGACAAAGAAACTAATAAGTGGTGTCTCGCAGGGATAATCTCCCATTCTTTTCAACAGATAGATAACACCATTCGCCAACAGCATCCAATCAAAAGACATCACTGTCATCTCCTACGCCAATGATACCCAACTCATCGTCTCTCTGGCAGATAACACAAACACCACCAGAACCAATTTCATCAACTGCATGACCATGACAACCGACTGAATGAGTTCCAACTGTCTGAAGCTCAACTCTAACAAGATGGAAGTACTGCTCTTCAGCAACAAGACCTCCATGGGCTTCTACCTGGTGGCCGTCTGAGGTAGGAATAACCCCCACACCCATAGACCATGCAGGAAATATTGGGATCCTCCTAGATGACAAGCTTGACATGACAGCACAAGTTAGTGCAATGTGCATCTCCTGCTTCCACATCCTATGCATACGCAAAAGATCTTTAATTGTTTGCTGCAGAACACCAGATGGACTATCACACAAGCACTCATCACCAGAAAACTGGACTACTGCAACACTCTCTACACTTGACTCAATCTCCAAACAACTCCTAGACCAAACCTAGAGCATCCAGAATGCAGCCACATGACTCATACTTGACCTGCAACTCTGCATCTACATCCCATCATACCTCAGGAAGTTTCACTGGCTTCCGATTCACAAGTGCAGTCAATTCAAACTTCTCATGCACAAATACAAAGTCCTACACAACACAGGACCATAACACCTGAACAGCAGCATACACTTTCACCAACCCACCAGAAAACCTATGTTCTACCTCACTTGCACACATGCCCGCATCCGCAAAAGCAAAATTGGAGGTCACTCACTCTCCTACATCACGCCCAAGAAATTAAATGGCCTCCCTCAATACATCAGAGCCTTGTCCTCACTTATTGAGCTCTGCAAGACGCTGAAGACCAGGTTCTTCATTTTAGCACCTTGGGGACCACACACCTACACACCATTCCCAAGCAATCTCAGGTGATTAGTGCGCTATGCAAATCAACAACATAACATGACACCAATCTCTAAATCAGAAGTCAAAATCTTCCAATGGGGAAGTCCAAAGCTGTGGCCAGCGAGGGTCCTTTAAAGTAAAATATATTGTCATCGACCTCCTGCTGAGGCTGGTAATTTTTGCACCAAAAGCTCTGAGTGGGATAAGTCTGGGTTGCATAGTAGTTAAAGCCGCTTTGCTGGTCAAATGCATTTGCAGCCTCACCCTGGTCCACGGTTTTAAACCCATATTTAGTCACTTATTTAGAAGTTAAAATCCACATTTGGAACAAGGGTGGAAGCCAAATCCGTGCAAGGCTTGACAAGGCAGTATACCTTCACCATGTCGTCCAGCTCTACAAGTTATCAGTGTGTCAAAAAGCTCAGAGCATTCCATAAAATTGCTCTTGATATCCTATTTCAATATAGCAGAAACCAACTGCCACTACTTTGCTACCCCGTAGTTAAATGAGATCTCCTCCCATATGACAGGCAAAACGTGATCTCTCCCTACAGTGAATGTAGCCAGGATGTGCGAGTTAATATTAGAAGCCCTCCCTGACCTCCTCAAGTCAAAGGAGGTAGTGCCAAATCTGCATTTCATTTTGCCAGCAACTCCTTTCCACTCCAAGACAGTTAATGCATGCTAAGTGGTCCACAGTTAACATCATTGGTCCTCCTTACCTCAGAGATACTCTTCTAGCTAAGGATGTGCATACCAGCTCTGGATGAATTATGAATGTCAGAACTGATTTTAAGCTAGTTTTGGTTCAAGAAGCCTAAAGTACATTTTTAAGATTTTCTCAATTGAACCAGATATTTTAACATTAATTAGTAATTGTCAAACATTTTTCTAATATTGTCACCAGTGCAAATAGGAAATAAAGATTTGTAGATGTTTCCTACATGGGTAAGGCACTTACCTCTGCAATGTGTCACTGCAGCACATTTAAACTTCTGAAGAGCAAGGTGACAACCCTGACTCCCCAAGGAAATCATTGTAAGAGATCTAAAGCCCTTTCATTTGGCAAATCAAGGGAGACACAAGAAATACTCAAATTGACATATCAAATATTTATTGAAGCAAAACGATTCTTGTAAAAAATATGTGTGCTGCAATTATCAATAGAAAACAGAGTAATTAGCATTGCAAGAATGATAGACAATAAACAGTATAACCATTTTGCTGTTACATAGAATACATGCTTACATGCCAGTATAGTTATAAGAATGTTCTGACCAAGCGTTCCCAATCGTAGTGTTCCTAGGGTGAGTGAATCTGCCAGAATCTCTGCAGGTGATCTAACCCCCCTAGTTACCTCTGGATATGTATAGCTTGGGAGCCCGTCTTGGTGTAGAGCTGTGTGTCATCTTTTGCAGGAGGTAAAAATGACTAAGCTGGGCTGGGAATGTGGCCCATGGCGATCTCAACAGTGTCAGTAAAATGCTTTTCTAACTCGTAAAACTAGTTGGCCGCCAGGGGACCTCAGGATTCAAGGGGACTTAATCTCCCAACTTAAAATGCGCCACGGGGCGCGTTTGCACAGTGGTGAAGGTAGGGGGCGGGGCCTGAGGTGAAACTGTGCAAACACGCCTTGTGGCGCGTTTTAATTGGGCAATTAATTCCTCTTCAATCCAGAGGTCCCCTAGGGGACAACTAGCCCATCAGGTACCTCCACTAAGCGCCACAGATGTGCGTTGCAGAGTGTTGTAAAAAGGGGTGAAGCCTCTGACCACCTCTCTGCAACGCAGCTCCCTGGCGCATACTGGAGGTACCTGGTGGACTAGTTGGCCGCCAGGGGACCTCAGGATTCAAGGGGACTTAATCCCCCAACTTAAAACACCCCACGGGGCGCGTTTGCACAGTGGTGAAGGTAGGGGGCGGGGCCTGAGGTGAGATCTGTGCAAACACGCACTGTGGCGCGTTTTAAGTTGGGGAATTAAAAATTGGGTTTAAAAAATGTAGTAAATCAGTATCAAAAAAATCAGTATAACAATGAATATATTCAAAATTGTCATTTACAAAACCTTTGTAATTCACTGAAAAAACCATAGGTTTCAGGCCTGATATAGTTAGGAATTAGCATTTAAAAAACCTTTAAAATTCACTGAAAAAACCATAGGTTTCAGGGGCGTTATAGTTAGGAATTGGCATTTAAAAAACCTTAGAAATTCACTGAAAAAACAATAGGTTTCAGGGGCGTTTTAGTTAGCTGGACATTTCCCTCGTACAAAACCCTCGTACAAAACCCTAGAAATTCCCCCGTTATAGTTAGTTCAGCTAACTATAACTCGCACCCCCGCAATGCACTGCTGATGACGTCACATATTACATCAATCATGACATGGTCAGTGACATCACTGATGACATCACTGATGACATCTGAAATGACATCACTGATGACATCACTGATGACGTCATCCATGTGATAAATTAGTGCATCTTCTCACACCCTTTGATATACTCAATCAAAATTTCAGACGTCCATTCTCAAAACCATAGATACTCCAATACCAATAACTACATACCCACTCCTTGACTCTTAGATCTACACACACATCCACTCACTCACCTGTACAGTCACTCATACTTACAGTCACTCAGTACAGGACTATCATATGCATTTATACACCTACATAGACACTCACACACCACTAATCATCCATAGAGGTACTCTCACACCTAGTCAGTCATGCAAATAATTAATCACACTCCCATTTACTCACCTATGCAGTTATACACATACAAGTTCACTTACTCATAAAAATAGTACCACATTCTTACGCTCTTATACAATCACTGATACAAGCACACACTCATCCATACAGTCACTCTCACAATCACACACTCTCACATACACCCACTTATATACTCTTACACACATATAAACTGCCTTTCATATATGTAGTTACTCACACATGTACCACTGAGATATACATTCAATCACTAACACACCCATACATACACTCACCCAACCATACAGTCCATCACAGATGCACTCTTAAAACCATGCACCCATAGAATCACCCACTCACACATGTATGCACAGAGTCACACACACCCCACCCACACAAACACTCAGGCAGCCAAACAGATACTCAGACAACCAATCAATAACCCATAGAGATGAGGAAATATGAATTTTGTGATCAGTTATGTCCCCTATCGTAGGCCCCAACGGCTCCATGTGCATGCTATAAGTACATGTATGTTCCCTCCAGTTCCAGTTTTGAAGACGCAAATATATGTGCGTCCACCGTCAACATGTCCTCTTTCAGATCCGCCATGAATGGGTCAGATATTCCATTCCTAAGTATGAAAGGCCACCGACTTTATGTGGTTCACTTTCCACATTTCACAGATTCAGGCGAGTAGGCCCTGAATTCTGTCATCAAACCTTTTCCTGCCTTTTGCCTCTGAAAGCTCCAGTCTGAGCCTGCATTTGTATCCATGAACTTTGTCCTACTCCCTGCGCGGCTAACGGTGCCTGATCCAGCCTGTTGCCTGCCAAAAACTGTATTTCACCTTCAAGATTATCTACTCCGCTCCTCATCCGATGCATTCCTGTCTAGTAGTTTAGGTAAACATTCCTCCAGCTACCGTGCAAAGGGCCAGGCCTCGCTGTCCTCATGCAAGTAATTCATAGCCCCGTTACCATGGAATATTCCTACCCCCTCGCATCTCATGTAGACACTTAGACGCTTGTACACGCACTAACAGTCAGTATAGAATAGATTCTATCCTAGAAAACCTTTCCTTTTGGATAACACAGTTCTTTAAACATAGGATATTAGATATGATTTGGGATTAGGTTGACATGACCCCCAGACTTCTGTCTCCACATGTAGGGCTAAATGTCGAGTCCCCTTCACCCTCTAGTTGCACGTCAATCACACGTCATGCGGCTGCGCGCGCATCTCTGCCAAATATTTCTGCTGACATTGCAGGATTCTCTTATGGATCCACCCACTTGTGACATCATGTATGATGACGTTTATTAAATTACGCCCATATATCCGCCTCTATTAGTTACGTATGCACCTTTTATCTGTACTATCAGCTGTTACGCCTCTTGCATCTGTTTCACTGTAATGTATTTTCTATAAAACTGCTTATCTGTCAATAATGTATGCCCTTCCTTCCTGAACTTTCGTGGTGATGGAATAGAAAGCCTGCAATTCGAATTGTATTCCTTTGTATAGGAATAAAACCTTTTAAAACATCTAATACCACGGATTCTGCCTCTTATATTTACTGAGTTATTCTTAATAGACTTTACCGCATAAAAAATAGTACCGGTAATGAAATATTTACCACATAAATTGGCGCCCGAACAGGGACACTTTCTCATCTCACGCGCCGGCGGTGCGTTGCAGGCCCGGTCTCCTGCCACAGCTGAACGGACAAAAACGCGTACCTGCAGGATTTCCTGTATCTCCCTCCGGCCAAGCGGGGACGACTGAGGCTGCGATCAACACCCAGACGAGGCGGTGAGAAGTGCGAAGTATCCCGACCAGAGCCTAGCTGAGAGAGCAAGATCCGAGGTATACAGAGGCCCACCAGGTTCCGAAGTTCCGAGTCCAATCAAGTCGAGTCCAGTCCGGTCCAGTTTCAGTTCCGTTCCGAGGCCTTCCGTTCCGAGCTACCCGGTGAGTACCATTACCGGGGAGGCATTTAACGTGCACATAGTCTGTGCCGGTCAAGACGGGTTTGGGTACACAAATCCGGTCTGCACTGTTTCAGCAGTGTATCTGTACTGTTTAGCAGTATATATAGTATGTCTTGCATAGAAATAAGTATTATCTAATGTCAGTATTATGTCAGTAACTAGTTTTCTATTAGTTATCATCGTTCGTTAAACTGTTAAGTGTTAAATGTTTTAAATACGTTCTATATATTGTGGTGTGAATGACTGTTCATTATTGTGTTCTTTGTATAAAGTGTGTTCTAGTAATAAGGTCTAAAAATGCCGCTCTTTTCGAAACTAAGACAGATCAAAACCAGAAAAGGTGTACTCGAAGAAGCTGTTCCCATTCCACCTAGGGACACTCCAGGGTACTTTATGTATCATAAACATGGCCTAGATGCCGTATTATTTCTTGACTTATGGGTGGACTACACCAAGGATTTGCCAGAAAATCAGAGATGGCCCGCAGCGGGGACCTGGGATGCAGATTGCATCATGAGAGTAGAAGAAGAATTATGGAAAAAGAAGGCCAGACAGTCACAGAAAGATGCCATTGAATTATGGCGTAAAGAATCATATAGACGTACAGAAAAAGCACTCAGACAGGAAGAGAAAGGTAGAGAGAATTCAAATAAAACCCGAGAAAATCTATTACTTGAGGAAGGTACCCGAGTAAAATCAGAACAAGTAGATAGACAAAGAAACACTCTTATGAATGGTATGTATCCTCTTCTGGCCGAAGGGTTACCTAAGGCTACCCCGGAAATACCAAAAGACTTAACTCCTCCATTGCTCCCGATAAAAGCACATCCCAAAACACATCCCAAAACAGCAAAGGACGTTTTCCTTTCCTCCTATTTAGATGACGTAGCTCCCGAGTATGCTAATGCCATACCACCCACACCGCTTGCCGATGGTGTTCAACACCAAGAGCATCCGTCTGTATCCCCGCAACTACAAACTCCTACACAAGTCCCAACAGGTCCGTCCGTTTCTACAGTTTTTCCCGCATCTACAATCTCTATCCTACGCCCAACGAATCCTTTCGTGCCTAGCACCTCAGATGGTGCGACAGGAGGTACGACAGACATGTTTGCCACCCCGCCGCGAAATAAACAGACCCTTAGAGATTTAGCACTCCAACGTACACCCCAATTAGCAACGTCCGACATGTTTAAAGAACAGCTTGTGGATTGTAGATACGATCCAGTACCAGGTAGACAGGACAAATTGCTCATATCATCACTACGTATACGACGAGCTACATTATATTTAATGACAATACCAGGAATGGGTGAACACCTAGACGAAATATATCGCTTTGTCCAAACAGGGCGAGGTCCAGAAAGTATTAACGAAGCTATGGAATACCAGAAAGTGGATGTCCAAAGACAACTACTACGTTTTTTCATAAATTGCGTAATTAGGAATCAAGACAGGCCTGGGGCAGATCATGATACCATGCAAAGACTTGCCAAATGGGGTCAGAACATATCAGAAGAGAAACATGATAGACAGGCGTGTATAATCGCCATGTGTCGAAAGATCCGCAAGGAAGTAGAACGAATACATAAAGAAAGACGAGAAACAGACAGAGTAGAATCAGAAGAAGAGGAGGAGCAAGAATCAGAGCAATTAGAAACGATAGCTTATGTAGGTAGAGGAAGACCCCATAATAATACCAGAGGTTTCAATGATCCGATACGTCCGATACGTCCAGAACATAATAGACATTTTCCAAACCCTATGTTAAATACAAGATCCCCTGAACACCTATTCCAAGCCGTTGATAAATTACTCCGAGATCGAAGGGGGTACCATATGCTCGATTCCATGGACGAACAAGAATTAGCCAGATCAGCAGTACAATGGGCTGACAGTCCCAGTGAATACAATGATGATGTACTTGCACACACGTTTCTGAATCTTGACCCATACGAACAGCGTTTAGCTAGTATTTACATGATTCGCCTATAACTAAACTGGAATTATTAGAAATGAAGAAAGTAGTACCCAGCCATGACAAGGATCCAGCAGGTTTCCACCGTGAAATAAAAGACATGTTACTCATGGGAGAGTATACCTACCCCGACATTATGAAAATATTAAAAGTCCTATTACCCGCCGGTGTTTACGAGAAACTCAAGGAAAAGGAATGGGAGGTGGGAGACCAAAAGATAGATTGGATAGCATTAGAAAACGAAGAAAGGGCCCGAGCCGCAGGAGCAGGGCTTGGGGAAAAGACTACAGCACTAGCAGGGCTACTAGTGCAGGTACTGCCACGTTTATTAACTACGAAAAAGGAAGACTGGGGTGCAATCTCAGCCTGTAAACAAAAGCCAGATCAAGATACTAGTGATTTCTATTCCCGATTTGAAAAATGTTTTGGTATAAATAGTGGCATAAAAGCCAGTAGCGAGTCATATCCACATCTGTTTGTGACAAAATTAGTTGAAAATTCTCTGCTGCAAATCAAGAATAGAGTATTGAAATTCGAAAGTACCTGGCAAGGTAATACCCCATCACAGATGTTACAGATGTTACAATATCACCACAAAAGAATTAGAGAAGAACAAGAACACGAACAAAGACGTATGAAAGATACAAAAATGAAAATGCTTGTTGCACAGTCAGTTCCAGCCGATGGTCATCAAAGGGGTGATTCCGCAGGTCCTACGAAAGGGACATGCAACTATTGTAAACAACAAGGTCATTATATACACGATTGTCCAGTCCTGAAACATAATATTGCCACAGGTAGAACCCAGGAGAGACCACGTCTACCTAGACAGGATCAGAATCAACAACAAATCCCTCAGCATGCACAACCTAGGTTAGCACCACCACAAGCGCAGCCTATTGCTGCAACACAAGCAACAACACAACAGATGTATCAGTATGCACAAGCAGATTATCCCGATTATCAGCGATACACATGAAATAGCCTAGAGAGGGAAGTTGGCTTACCCCTTATAGAGGTTCCTGTAGACCAAGAGGGACCTTATGTACATAGTGAACTATTAGGGGAAGACAGAAAGTTTTTACTTGATACAGGGGCAAGCAGAACAACTATAAGACGCAGTGAAGTTCCAGGGGCACCCCTCTCAGGCTCACAAAATATTTCCCTTGGATTCTCAGGAAAACCTATAATCAATGACGTAACACAACCTCTTCCACTGACGGTTGGTCCATTGACACGTACTACAGATGTATTGCTTACTAAATCATGTCCAGAAAACTTGTTAGGTATAAAAACATTGAAAGCTCTAGGAGCCATAATATGTTGTTCTCCGGAAGGAGTACGACTATTTTTACGTGACTTTAAAGGTCACTACGTGTCCAGAGACATGGATCACCGACTGCAGAATTTACCTACACATTTATGGGCACAAGGCCCCACTGATGTTGGTTGCATGAACATTACACCATATCGAGTTACACTGAAAACAGGAGTAGTACTACCACGAATGCGACAATACAAGTTACCACCAGATGCTGTAGTGGCTTTACTGCAAATCATTGACGAGCTCATTGCACAAGGAGTTGTTGTCGAAACTGACTCCAATGTATGTAATTCCCCGATAATTCCGATTCTTAAAAGAACGGATCCAAAAGCACCACCAGTATATCGATTAGTTATTGATCTGCGCGAATTAAATAAATGTATTGTACCACAATACCCTGTGGTCCCAGATATCTCTTCATTACTAACAGCTATTGATTCAGAAGCAACGTTCTTCACTGTAATTGATCTCAAGAATGCTTTCTTTAGTGTCCCAATAGATCCGGAAAGCCAATATCTGTTCGGATTCAGTTTAAATGGACGAAGTTTTAAATTCACACGCGCACCTCAAGGATTTACAGAAAGCCCCAGCATCTATAGCCAAGCACTGAAACGAGAACTTGACAGTATCCACATGCCAGTTAACACTGCCCTGCTTCAATATGTCGACGATCTGCTGATCACCGCCCGAAGCGAACCTGAATGTGAAACAGCGTCACTGACGGTTTTGAAATTTCTGGCCGACAAGGGGCACAAGGTGTCCCCTTCTAAGCTGCAATTCTGTGTCCAGCGAGTTGTTTACCTTGGGCACTCGCTGTCCAAGGAGGGAAGGCAGCTTACATTCGACCGCATCCAGTTAATTGTTAACATGTCACCACCCAAGACACAAAAGGAGGTGCGGGCTTTTATAGGCCTCACTTCATACTGTAGGCAGTGGATCCCTCAATATGCATTTCTAGCAAAACCACTCATCCAGTTGACAACACAGGAGGCAGCCACATCGACTGTCCTCCCTTGGACTCAAGAACATACACACGCCTTTGAAAACTTAAAGAAAGCTTTATGCCAAGCACCTGTCTTAGCAACACCATGTT
Source organism: Triturus cristatus (assembly GCF_964204655.1). NCBI lineage: Eukaryota > Metazoa > Chordata > Amphibia > Caudata > Salamandridae > Triturus > Triturus cristatus. The sequence continues at coordinate 226,960,372 of NC_140584.1, forward strand.
ACAGTAAACAGTTTACACTCTTTGTTACAGAACGCGAAGGTACTGCCTTGTCAGTACTCACTCAGGAACAAGCAGGATCACACAAACCATGTGCTTATTTCTCTAGTACATTAGATCCAGTAGCTCAGGCTCTTCCTGCGTGCCTGAAATCGGTGGCAGCAACAGCTTTAGCTATCAGACAAAGCGATGCCATAGTGTTAGGACACCAATTGACAGTACAAGTACCACATGCAGTAGAGGTTCTCTTGAAACGCACACAAACACAACACTTGACTATAGCGAGACTCACGGGTTACGAATTAACATTGTTTCAGCCACACATAGAAATCAGACGTTGTAATACGTTAAATCCTGCCACACTGTTACCAGTGGGCGGAACAGATCCATTGGCACATGATTGTGTCGAAGTCATTACTATCACGACGAAACCCAGACAAGACTTGACAGATATCCCTTTGTCAGATCCAGACTTGACATTGTATGTAGATGGAACCAATTAAGGAGGGGGACCCCAAGGAACAGATGGAGGGCCGAAGCAGCGGGGTAGGGAAGTCAAAATGAATCAAAAATAGAATCAAGCCCTCGTATAAATAAACAGGGCCTAAGAATTAGGTCCCAAATTATAACACCACTAGTAAGGAGCTGAAACCACACTTAAATGTGCATACGACATGAAATGAACAACAGAGAGTTCAACATATTGGTTTGATACGAAAAATAGGTTTTCAGTTTATTTGATTGTTTTTTTGCTTTGTAAATACACATAGTATAACTTTAGGTATTAACTGTTTTTTAAATATTTTGTTTAGTAAAAATGTTTTTAGTGCAGTTTAGTGATACGAAAAGCGACAATACATAGTATTGGTGTATAAAACAGTGACATGTCCCACTCAACATTCAACACATACATATCCACAATCATTCATCACAATTCAAGGACAATAAAACAAATCAAGTAATGAGATTCAAATGAGAACAAATGTATCATACAATTAAATAACAAACAAACAACATATCAGGGGTGCAAACGCCAGATGAACTGAAGACAGATGGACGTTACAGGTGTCTGGAGTATAAGCGCCAACGCGCGTTTCGGTGAATGACCCGAGCAGGGGTCACACCTTCATCAGGGCGCCGAGAGATAAGTAGAGGGGGACATGTATGATACCTAAATTTAATCAAGAGAAGAAATTTAGATAAGACTCGCATATACAAAATCAATCAAAGACAACTTTTTAGGTTAACATTCTAATTATCCATTACAGAGAATGTTTAGTGGGGATCAGCTCCAAAATAGTGTACATTGATAAGCATAATACTTTTTTTCATAACATATCGGGGGTCCAATAGGTACCCAGAACAAGAGCAGTATACAGACAGTACCTCTAATCACACATACAATAATCATTTCAAAAGTACAACAGTAGGTTTCTAGTGAAGACAGATAAGAAAAAAGTGAGAAACACACGAGAGAGCACAAATATAAGCAGGCTAGTTCCATGATGCAAGAATGAGATGATATCGGTAGAGGCAATACATAAAGATAGACAAGGACGGCCTTACGTAATTCGGTGGGGACGTGCCCTTAGTGGTTTATCTTAAGGGATACATCAATCATGGGAACTAGTTCCGCCATAGGCTGGCTCTTCGCAGGACCAGGAAGTCTGAGAGGGGCAGAGAACAGTTTAAGAATATTTAAGGGGAAAAAAAACTCGGTGTTGCAAGGTAGTACGGACGGGTTAATAAATTAAGTGGGGGTGCGGAGCAAATGACCTACCGTAGGAATGCTTGAGGAACAAGAGGTTTACAAGGCCGTTCAATTGGTGGAGTCAGAAATGAGGGGATGGCATACTTGGGCTAAAACTTCCAAGGAAAATGAATACTGGCCTGCAAGAAACGAATATAAAATTGCTAAATGAGGCAGGAGAATCTGAAAAAAGAAAATACGTGACACGGGTAAGGACAGTTGAAAAAGAAAAAGGGTTTTCTAATCAACAGCCAGGGGAAACACATGCTACTACCAACCTGTGGCAGATGCGCGTAGTGGAGACACAAAGGTAGAAAATCAACTTCTTCTACGGAGCCCCGTAGGGGTCAACGACTCGAATAAAGAGATAGCGGGATATACGCAGATCGAGCTGTTAGTTTCCAAAAGGATGTCATGCTGCGGAGGAAGCAGGGAGAGCATAATAAAAGGAACTCAGTGTAGCGCAACTTATAGGTGAGCAGAACTAAGAGCGTCCTACTGGGGGGAGGGACTGGATAAACATAAGTTGAAGGCACTAAGTCATGGTTACTATAAGTGCAGGAAGGGAGTTTAAACAAGGGAAATAAACAGTTCTAAACAAAGTTTGAAGGGGAGATCAAGATGTAAGCGATAGCGGTAAATGCGACAGGGGTAGGATGTAAAGTACTTACAGGAGCGTTCTGCACGAATTCATCCGTTAGCCATGGTCCTGTCGGGCGTACGTCCGAGATCAGTTTCAGCGGGTGAAATTGATCAGCTTTAAGTGGTGACGCGAAAGTCGTTCACCAATGGGGGGACGGGTATGGAGGATGCGAGTGGAAGTGGAAAGGGGACTAAACCGAGGTAGGGGTATTAGTGGGAGAAAGCGGCGCGGCCATGTTGGAGGAGGAAATAATTTTAGCAGATGGAAAAACAATCTTAAATTCACCGTATGCTGAGACGCCGGGGTGAGCAAAGGTGTCCATCTAGTCTGATAGAGGGAGAATGGGATCTCTTAAGTGATGGCATTTTCCCATTGAATAATTTCATTCAAACCGAGGCGGACAGCATCAAGGTAAAAAATCCAAAAAGTCTCTCTTTTCTTTCTGATGGCATTAGGGTCTCTGCCAAGGGGGGAGCGGATCTTTTCAAGAATAGACCATTTAAGGTCCTTGTCATTGTGGTTAGCACTGAGCCAGTGGCTAACCAAAGGTGCAGTAGATTTCTTTAGCCTAATGTTGGATGTGTGCTCGCACATCCTGATTCTGCACTCGCGGCTTGTTTCCCCAATATATATCAAACCACAAGGGCATGTGATGATGTAAATCACATTGGCAGAACGGCAGTTTGTCATTTCTAAGAGACGAATAGTTCGACCATTGATGGTTATGTTGTCTCCTACGATAGCATTTGGGCAAGCCTGGCAGTGCCCACAACGGTGGTTCCCTCTAACAGGTTCCAGACCAGAGATGGCCGTTTGCACAAGGTTTTTCTTCTCGATGGTTTTCCCTTTTACAAGGAAATTTTTCAGATTTTTATTGCGGCGAAAGGCAAATATGGGTTTGGGGATAGTGTATTCATCATTGCCCATGTTGAGGAGATGCCATGATGAGTTTATGGTTTGTCTGATCCGGTGATTGATATTGGAATGTTTGATAACGCAAACCAGTTTGTCAAGGGCGTTGGTTTCCCTGGGTTCAAACATAGCATCTCTATTGAAGTACCTCGCTCTTTTGAAAGAATCTTTAACCAACTTGTATGGGTAGCCTCGGTCTAGAAGTTTAGCTTTTAGGATATCACCCTGGATGAGAAAGTCTTGAAGTTGGGAGCAATTTCTCCGGATGCGGAGAAATTGACTAAATGGTATACTGTCCCTTTGGCTCCTGGGGTGGTAGCTACCATATTGCAAAAGTGTGTTTCTAGCAGTTGGTTTGACATAGAGTGACACACAGATTTTGTGGTGATTGTGTTGAATCCACACATCCAGGAATTCCACCTTAAGGTTGCTGTAATGGGCCGTGAATTTCAAGTTACTGTCAGCGGCGTTGAGCCACGAAACAAATTCATCGAGAAGGATATTATCACCGGTCCAGATGAAAAAAATATCATCGATGAACCGTGACCATACTTGCACATTTTCATAAAAGGGAGCAAGCTCGTTATAGATGTTAATTTGCTCAAACCTTCCCATGTAGAGGCATGCCACACTGGGAGCACAGGAGGCCCCCATGCTGACGCCCTGTATTTGCTGAAAATAGTTGTTGTCAAATTCAAAATAGTTGTCGTTCAAGACCATTTTGAGGCATTGGATGATAAATGGGCCATTAGTGATTTCCGCTTCTCGAGAGAGAAGCTCCTGGATCACTAAAAGTGCCTCGCCTTGCGGGATGTTAGTATATAAGGCTTCCAGGTCCAGTGTGACTAAAAGCTCTCTCTCCGGGTCAAATGGGATGTTTTCAATTTTAGAAATGAGGTGGCCCGTATCTTTAACAAAAGATGTAAGCTTACTGACCAGTGGTTTCAAGAAGCAGTCTACGTATTTAGCCAGAGGCTCCAAAGCGGAGCCAATGGTAGACACGATGGGTCTTAGTGGGGGGTCACAGATGTCTTTGTGCGTCTTGGGCACTCCATAGATGATGGGCATGCGAGTAAAGCGTGGAGTTAGGTATTCTGCTTCTTTAGTGCAGATGAAGTTCTCCTCAACTGCAGTTTCGACCAAAGCAAGGATACGTTGTTTTAAATTAGGTTCGGGGTTCCTGAGAATCCGTTTGTAGTGGTTGGTAGAGGATAGAAGGTTGTTCATTTTCTCGATATAGTTGGGGGTATTAAGGATGACAATACCACCCCCTTTGTCACAGGGTTTGATTGTGAGCTGTTTGTTCTCTTGGAGGGATTTAAGAGCATTCTGTTCAGTGGAAGATAGATTATTGTCGGGTTTGGCGACATATTTGATGATTTTAGCAATTTTCATGGTGACCGTTTTCTCAAAAATGCCGACCTCAGGTCCAACCAGGTCAAGGCTAGGTGTGAAATCGGAGGGAGGCCTTAAACCAGATCGATTCTCACTAGAGTCAGGGGATGGTCTGTTAAGGAAGAACTTTTTCAACCTGATCTTCCTGAAAAAAGAATGAAGGTCTTTCATGAACTCGAACTTATTAAATGAGGTGGAAGGAACGAAAGATAGGCCACGAGAGAGGAGGGTCAATGATTCAGGGTCAATCTCAGATTTAGATAGATCAAAGACCGGGATGTTCGTTAGGTTTTCCAGTATTGGTTGTGTCTTGTCTGGATATACATTTGAGGTTGGCCCCGACCCGGACCCTGATGGTAGTTCCTCGTTCGGTGTGTCCGGGTTCTTGGGCGGTAGTTCCCCCTGCGATTGCCTAAAAAATGGTGGTCAGGCATGGGCTGTCGGTCGAATGATTCATGACGCGATTGGAAATTAGGGTCATAATTAGGATCGTAGTCGGTGGATCCTTCGCCCTCCGAGTCAGTAGTGTCCGAAAAAGTTGTTATTTTCTTGTTGTTTCCCCATCTGTTGTTGCCATAGGGTGGTCCATTGGGGTCTGGCATGTTATAGAAATTAGCAGAGAGATATGGATAGGTTTTTTCTTGGGAGAAAAGCCTAATGTCCTTTCTCAGTTTCTCTGTTTTCCTTTTTAGAAGGTAAACAGAAAAGGACTCAAGTTCTTGTGCAATTTCTTCCATTTTTTTCTTTGCTAGGTCAAGAGAGTTATCTTTTTTCAGTTTTTCTTCAAGTTCTAGGATTTCCTTGTTCATCAGGCATAGAACTTCTCTCGCCGTTTCGATAATAAGCATCATCCAATCGCGTGAACAGCGATTGGATATAAGTGCCCACTTCTCAAGGAATTGCCTAATTTCGATGAATAAGCCAGGAATGTTACGGACTCGTAGACCAAAGGGAATAATACCCGCTTTGAGATACTCGAGCATAAAATTAGCGTGTGCCTCAGTTCGTATTGATTTTTTCTTCAGGTTGAATAATTTTGTCCATTCACCTTCTAGACCTTTGGATAGTGGGAAATGATTATCGCTACCAGCCACTGCCCCAATCAGTTTGGCAAAATCCTCGTCTGAGAAACCAAAGGTTTTAATGCTCTCCATGGCGGGACCAATAAAAGGAACAAAGAGATTTCAAGAATTCACGGTAAGGAGGGCACTAATATGTAAAGGATGAGGGAGCAAGCCATCAACACCAGTCTGCACAGAGATGGACAAAAACAAGGTTCTTGTATTAATAAAACATTGACAAATAGAGTAATGCAGATAGGAAAAGACAAACAAAACACCCATAAACAACAAAAGGTACTCAAGATACAATTGCTCACGAGAAAACGCAAAAACCCCCACAGCGACCAGGCTGTGAAGAAATAACCAATTAAGGAGGGGGACCCCAAGGAACAGATGGAGGGCCGAAGCAGCGGGGTAGGGAAGTCAAAATGAATCAAAAATAGAATCAAGCCCTCGTATAAATAAACAGGGCCTAAGAATTAGGTCCCAAATTATAACACCACTAGTAAGGAGCTGAAACCACACTTAAATGTGCATACGACATGAAATGAACAACAGAGAGTTCAACATATTGGTTTGATACGAAAAATAGGTTTTCAGTTTATTTGATTGTTTTTTTGCTTTGTAAATACACATAGTATAACTTTAGGTATTAACTGTTTTTTAAATATTTTGTTTAGTAAAAATGTTTTTAGTGCAGTTTAGTGATACGAAAAGCGACAATACATAGTATTGGTGTATAAAACAGTGACATGTCGCACTCAACATTCAACACATACATATCCACAATCATTCATCACAATTCAAGGACAATAAAACAAATCAAGTAATGAGATTCAAATGAGAACAAATGTATCATACAATTAAATAACAAACAAACAACATATCAGGGGTGCAAACGCCAGATGAACTGAAGACAGATGGACGTTACAGGTGTCTGGAGTATAAGCGCCAACGCGCGTTTCGGTGAATGACCCGAGCAGGGGTCACACCTTCATCAGGGCGCCGAGAGATAAGTAGAGGGGGACATGTATGATACCTAAATTTAATCAAGAGAAGAAATTTAGATAAGACTCGCATATACAAAATCAATCAAAGACAACTTTTTAGGTTAACATTCTAATTATCCATTACAGAGAATGTTTAGTGGGGATCAGCTCCAAAATAGTGTACATTGATAAGCATAATACTTTTTTTCATAACATATCGGGGGTCCAATAGGTACCCAGACCAAGAGCAGTATACAGACAGTACCTCTAATCACACATACAATAATCATTTCAAAAGTACAACAGTAGGTTTCTAGTGAAGACAGATAAGAAAAAAGTGAGAAACACACGAGAGAGCACAAATATAAGCAGGCTAGTTCCATGATGCAAGAATGAGATGATATCGGTAGAGGCAATACATAAAGATAGACAAGGACGGCCTTACGTAATTCGGTGGGGACGTGCCCTTAGTGGTTTATCTTAAGGGATACATCAATCATGGGAACTAGTTCCGCCATAGGCTGGCTCTTCGCAGGACCAGGAAGTCTGAGAGGGGCAGAGAACAGTTTAAGAATATTTAAGGGGAAAAAAAACTCGGTGTTGCAAGGTAGTACGGACGGGTTAATAAATTAAGTGGGGGTGCGGAGCAAATGACCTACCGTAGGAATGCTTGAGGAACAAGAGGTTTACAAGGCCGTTCAATTGGTGGAGTCAGAAATGAGGGGATGGCATACTTGGGCTAAAACTTCCAAGGAAAATGAATACTGGCCTGCAAGAAACGAATATAAAATTGCTAAATGAGGCAGGAGAATCTGAAAAAAGAAAATACGTGACACGGGTAAGGACAGTTGAAAAAGGGTTTTCTAATCAACAGCCAGGGGAAACACATGCTACTACCAACCTGTGGCAGATGCGCGTAGTGGAGACACAAAGGTAGAAAATCAACTTCTTCTACGGAGCCCCGTAGGGGTCAACGACTCGAATAAAGAGATAGCGGGATATACGCAGATCGAGCTGTTAGTTTCCAAAAGGATGTCATGCTGCGGAGGAAGCAGGGAGAGCATAATAAAAGGAACTCAGTGTAGCGCAACTTATAGGTGAGCAGAACTAAGAGCGTCCTACTGGGGGGAGGGACTGGATAAACATAAGTTGAAGGCACTAAGTCATGGTTACTATAAGTGCAGGAAGGGAGTTTAAACAAGGGAAATAAACAGTTCTAAACAAAGTTTGAAGGGGAGATCAAGATGTAAGCGATAGCGGTAAATGCGACAGGGGTAGGATGTAAAGTACTTACAGGAGCGTTCTGCACGAATTCATCCGTTAGCCATGGTCCTGTCGGGCGTACGTCCGAGATCAGTTTCAGCGGGTGAAATTGATCAGCTTTAAGTGGTGACGCGAAAGTCGTTCACCAATGGGGGGACGGGTATGGAGGATGCGAGTGGAAGTGGAAAGGGGACTAAACCGAGGTAGGGGTATTAGTGGGAGAAAGCGGCGCGGCCATGTTGGAGGAGGAAATAATTTTAGCAGATGGAAAAACAATCTTAAATTCACCGTATGCTGAGACGCCGGGGTGAGCAAAGGTGTCAATCTAGTCTGATAGAGGGAGAATGGGATCTCTTAAGTGATGGCATTTTCCCATTGAATAATTTCATTCAAACCGAGGCGGACAGCATCAAGGTAAAAAATCCAAAAAGTCTCTCTTTTCTTTCTGATGGCATTAGGGTCTCTGCCAAGGGGGGAGCGGATCTTTTCAAGAATAGACCATTTAAGGTCCTTGTCATTGTGGTTAGCACTGAGCCAGTGGCTAACCAAAGGTGCAGTAGATTTCTTTAGCCTAATGTTGGATTTGTGCTCGCACATCCTGATTCTGCACTCGCGGCTTGTTTCCCCAATATATATCAAACCACAAGGGCATGTGATGATGTAAATCACATTGGCAGAACGGCAGTTTGTCATTTCTAAGAGACGAATAGTTCGACCATTGATGGTTATGTTGTCTCCTACGATAGCATTTGGGCAAGCCTGGCAGTGCCCACAACGGTGGTTCCCTCTAACAGGTTCCAGACCAGAGATGGCCGTTTGCACAAGGTTTTTCTTCTCGATGGTTTTCCCTTTTACAAGGAAATTTTTCAGATTTTTATTGCGGCGAAAGGCAAATATGGGTTTGGGGATAGTGTATTCATCATTGCCCATGTTGAGGAGATGCCATGATGAGTTTATGGTTTGTCTGATCCGGTGATTGATATTGGAATGTTTGATAACGCAAACCAGTTTGTCAAGGGCGTTGGTTTCCCTGGGTTCAAACATAGCATCTCTATTGAAGTACCTCGCTCTTTTGAAAGAATCTTTAACCAACTTGTATGGGTAGCCTCGGTCTAGAAGTTTAGCTTTTAGGATATCACCCTGGATGAGAAAGTCTTGAAGTTGGGAGCAATTTCTCCGGATGCGGAGAAATTGACTAAATGGTATACTGTCCCTTTGGCTCCTGGGGTGGTAGCTACCATATTGCAAAAGTGTGTTTCTAGCAGTTGGTTTGACATAGAGTGACACACAGATTTTGTGGTGATTGTGTTGAATCCACACATCCAGGAATTCCACCTTAAGGTTGCTGTAATGGGCCGTGAATTTCAAGTTACTGTCAGCGGCGTTGAGCCACGAAACAAATTCATCGAGAAGGATATTATCACCGGTCCAGATGAAAAAAATATCATCGATGAACCGTGACCATACTTGCACATTTTCATAAAAGGGAGCAAGCTCGTTATAGATGTTAATTTGCTCAAACCTTCCCATGTAGAGGCATGCCACACTGGGAGCACAGGAGGCCCCCATGCTGACGCCCTGTATTTGCTGAAAATAGTTGTTGTCAAATTCAAAATAGTTGTCGTTCAAGACCATTTTGAGGCATTGGATGATAAATGGGCCATTAGTGATTTCCGCTTCTCGAGAGAGAAGCTCCTGGATCACTAAAAGTGCCTCGCCTTGCGGGATGTTAGTATATAAGGCTTCCAGGTCCAGTTTAGAACTGTTTATTTCCCTTGTTTAAACTCCCTTCCTGCACTTATAGTAACCATGACTTAGTGCCTTCAACTTATGTTTATCCAGTCCCTCCCCCCAGTAGGACGCTCTTAGTTCTGCTCACCTATAAGTTGCGCTACACTGAGTTCCTTTTATTATGCTCTCCCTGCTTCCTCCGCAGCATGACATCCTTTTGGAAACTAACAGCTCGATCTGCGTATATCCCGCTATCTCTTTATTCGAGTCGTTGACCCCTACGGGGCTCCGTAGAAGAAGTTGATTTTCTACCTTTGTGTCTCCACTACGCGCATCTGCCACAGGTTGGTAGTAGCATGTGTTTCCCCTGGCTGTTGATTAGAAAACCCTTTTTCTTTTTCAACTGTCCTTACCCGTGTCACGTATTTTCTTTTTTCAGATTCTCCTGCCTCATTTAGCAATTTTATATTCGTTTCTTGCAGGCCAGTATTCATTTTCCTTGGAAGTTTTAGCCCAAGTATGCCATCCCCTCATTTCTGACTCCACCAATTGAACGGCCTTGTAAACCTCTTGTTCCTCAAGCATTCCTACGGTAGGTCATTTGCTCCGCACCCCCACTTAATTTATTAACCCGTCCGTACTACCTTGCAACACCGAGTTTTTTTTTCCCCTTAAATATTCTTAAACTGTTCTCTGCCCCTCTCAGACTTCCTGGTCCTGCGAAGAGCCAGCCTATGGCGGAACTAGTTCCCATGATTGATGTATCCCTTAAGATAAACCACTAAGGGCACGTCCCCACCGAATTACGTAAGGCCGTCCTTGTCTATCTTTATGTATTGCCTCTACCGATATCATCTCATTCTTGCATCATGGAACTAGCCTGCTTATATTTGTGCTCTCTCGTGTGTTTCTCACTTTTTTCTTATCTGTCTTCACTAGAAACCTACTGTTGTACTTTTGAAATGATTATTGTATGTGTGATTAGAGGTACTGTCTGTATACTGCTCTTGTTCTGGGTACCTATTGGACCCCCGATATGTTATGAAAAAAAGTATTATGCTTATCAATGTACACTATTTTGGAGCTGATCCCCACTAAACATTCTCTGTAATGGATAATTAGAATGTTAACCTAAAAAGTTGTCTTTGATTGATTTTGTATATGCGAGTCTTATCTAAATTTCTTCTCTTGATTAAATTTAGGTATCATACATGTCCCCCTCTACTTATCTCTCGGCGCCCTGATGAAGGTGTGACCCCTGCTCGGGTCATTCACCGAAACGCGCGTTGGCGCTTATACTCCAGACACCTGTAACGTCCATCTGTCTTCAGTTCATCTGGCGTTTGCACCCCTGATATGTTGTTTGTTTGTTATTTAATTGTATGATACATTTGTTCTCATTTGAATCTCATTACTTGATTTGTTTTATTGTCCTTGAATTGTGATGAATGATTGTGGATATGTATGTGTTGAATGTTGAGTGGGACATGTCACTGTTTTATACACCAATACTATGTATTGTCGCTTTTCGTATCACTAAACTGCACTAAAAACATTTTTACTAAACAAAATATTTAAAAAACAGTTAATACCTAAAGTTATACTATGTGTATTTACAAAGCAAAAAAACAATCAAATAAACTGAAAACCTATTTTTCGTATCAAACCAATATGTTGAACTCTCTGTTGTTCATTTCATGTCGTATGCACATTTAAGTGTGGTTTCAGCTCCTTACTAGTGGTGTTATAATTTGGGACCTAATTCTTAGGCCCTGTTTATTTATACGAGGGCTTGATTCTATTTTTGATTCATTGTATGTAGATGGGTCATGTATGAGAACAAGTACAGGAGAGTTAGTGGCCGCTTACGCAGTCACAACAGACACTGAAGTCATTGAAACAAATTGTATTAACACTTTGTCAGCTCAAGCAGCAGAGCTCATCGCTCTGACACAAGCCTGTATTCAAGCCAAGAATAAGAAAGTCAACATATACACAGATTCACGTTATGCATTCGGAGTCGTCCATGACTTCGGCGTACTGTGGCGAGAGAGAGGTTATTTAACTTCTCACGGTGCCCACATCCAACACGGACCCCTCATTCAAGCCCTATTAGACGCGATTCATCTACCTACTGCAATATCGATTATGAAATGCAAAGCCCATACAAAAGTTACCGATATCATTTCTCAGGGTAATGACCTAGCTGACAGAACAGCTAAACAGACTGCTCAGAATCAGACTCATACAACTGACGCGACAAAGACAATAATTCCGACACCAACACATTGCATGACAGTTAAGGATCCCGCCCTTGATGTAATTGACATACAGACACATGCTACACCAGAAGAAATAAAGAGATGGACTGAATTAGGAGGGATCCAAACGGATCAAGGATGGATGACGAAGGAAAAATCTATATGGTTTCTTCCCGACTCAATGGTTCAAGTCATCATTAACACAATACATAGTCCAGCGCACCTAGGAGAAAAAGCTATGCTAGACAGCATTCAACACATTTGGTTTAACAAACACTTGCGAGCAGCAGCTAAACAAAAAGTACGTACCTGTATGATATGTTGTCAGTTTAATCCAGGTAAAAGCATCCCCGTAGAGCAGGGTGGATTTCAATCTCCCGATCATGCTTTTGAAGTCCTCCAGATGGATTATATCCAGATGGAACGATGTCGAGGATTCAAATATGTTCTCGTAGTTGTCTGTGCTCTTTCCCGTTGGACAGAAGCCTACCCGGTTTCAGATTACACTGCCCCGACTACTGCCAAACAGTTAGTTCGAGAATTCTTCCCACGGTACGGTTTACCACGTGTTGTCTACTTAGATAACGGCCAGCCGTTCTCATCCGAACTAATGAAACACGTTTCCCTTTTGTTAGGCTACCAATGGAAATTCCACTGTGTCCGACATCCCGAGGCAGCAGGTCTTGTGGAACGCCATAATCAAACTTTGAAAATTAGATTGTCCAAAATATGTAGGGAAAAAGGTGTCGATTGGATAGTAGCCTTACCAGTTGCGCTCTTTTACATGAGAATGGTAGCACATTCTCGAACAGGGCTATCCCCGTACGAGGTGATCTTCGGTAGACCACCAAATATGTGGGGGACGCCTATACCTCGCAAAATCACTGATGTTGACTGTAATATGCTGACAGATTACCTGGCTTCCTTGATGTCTGCACTACAATCTTGTCGTTCACAGGTAGCCGCAGCTTTTCCCGATAATACTGAGGTGAAGCCCCATGACGTGGTTCCTGGCGACCTTGTTTTGGTCAGGAATTTTGACCGAAAGACCCAACTGGAGCCTAGATGGACATCGCCAAAATTGGTTCTACTAACTACAAGGACAGCCGTGAAGATTGAAGGACGCAAAGGGTGGTTGCACTCGAGTCATATCAAGAAATTTTATGGACTACCATCTAGTGTGAACGTTCAGCCCTGCATTCCCTCACAAACAGACTCAAAGCTCCCCTTGGCTGAATTAACAAACTCTGAATTTTACAAACTAAAATTAAGGTCTAGTAAGTCAGACAATTTGATTGTTTAAGTCCTCTCCAAGGTGAATCGGTTGAATTTGTCTCTGACATGTATCCTCTAGACCGGAATAGAGAAAGAAATCAACAGATGCAGCTTAAGAAGCATGCGTATTGTAAATCACTTCGTAGTCACTGCACAGTAACATTATTAATTTTGTTTTTTCTAAGTCTTCTGATCATCATTGTCAGCATACTATTGCACATGTATTACCCTATTCTTAAGCGTGTTTACAATGTAACTGCAGAACATTCTTTTAGTGAATTACCTCCGCATGAGTTGTCCTATAGATTTGCGCTGCGCAACAACACATTCATTAGTATGTTACATCATTCCCATCAAACCAGCAATGCCACCAATTGTTGGATATGTGGCCGACTCCCTCCCTATCAGAACTATAAGGGAGTTTTGCCTCTCTTTCCATATCCATTCACACACAATGGCTCCTGTGGAGCATGGTTTAGTTTGATTAATTCCCTAGATTCAAATTCCGCAGTTTATCAAGACAACTGGGTATGGGGAAACCTGAACCTAGTTCTGCTTAAAGTCTGCTACCCTAACAAGGAGGGACTTCCCAAAAGAACAGGAACTGATCTAGAAAATGAAGTATATGGATTAGGTAATTTTACACTTAACCTCATGATCCTGAACGTTGAATCCGAAGCTACACCAATCTTGCCCGCCATGTCAGTATTCCCAGTAAAAGGGGAATTATGTTTAAGAAAGAATGGTTCCATACACATGGGCCATAGTAAATGCACCACTGTAATAAAATTCAGTGATCAAGGCAAGTCTACATTTAGAGCTTCCCGTCATTCCTACTTTATATGTGGCCAGACCGCATATATACGTCTACCTCTAGATTGGGATGGTACCTGTTACATAGCATTCCTTCTGCCACCTGTTTTCCTAGCTCCTCCTGATTATCATAGAAATACCCATTTAGTACACAATAGACAGCAGAGAGATCTCCCAATTGTCGATTACACTGAAACAGCATGGGAAAAATACACAGATTTCAATAAAGGTTTCTTTCCCTATATAGGTACAGTCACTAATAGTAAGCTGATACGTAGATTAACCAGAACCCTTGAAGCAGTAGTGAACGAAACTATTTCCGCCTTAGGCAATTTAACAGAAGAGCAGTCTGCTATGCGGATTGTTGTGCTTCAAAATCGTCTTGTCCTTGACGTCATCCTGGCCGATAGGGGCGGAGCTTGTAGGGTCATCGGATCAAGTTGCTGCATTTTCATACCAGAAAATTCGCCGTCAGTATATAAAGCCATAACTCGCCTTCATAAGATTGTAAGCCAGATACACCAGAGTCCAGGCACCTGGACTTGGTCCGGTTGGTTCTGGGGCGTGTTGTCAGCCTGGGGATGGAGAATACTATCCTTCCTAGGTATTGGCTTTCTCATACTATTCAGTTGCTGCTTATGTCTACAATGTGGGCCAGCGATTTGTGGTCTGTGTGCCACATCGTGTATCCCACATCCAAGTTTTCGCTCAAGATCCCGGAAGAAGAAAGAAGAACAAATGATGCTATATGAACAGATCGATGGATTGATGAAGATCGATATCTCCTGAGGGTCGGTAGGGGACAAGGAGGGAATGAGGAAATATGAATTTTGTGATCAGTTATGTCCCCTATCGTAGACCCCAACGGCTCCATGTGCATGCTATAAGTACATGTATGTTCCCTCTAGTTCCAGTTTTGAAGACGCAAATATATGTGCGTCCACCGTCAACATGTCCTCTTTCAGATCCGCCATGAATGGGTCAGATATTCCATTCCTAAGTATGAAAGGCCACCGACTTTATGTGGTTCACTTTCCACATTTCACAGATTCAGGCGAGTAGGCCCTGAATTCTGTCATCAAACCTTTTCCTGCCTTCTGCCTCTGAAAGCTCCAGTCTGAGCCTGCATCTGTATCCATGAACTTTGTCCTACTCCCTGCGCGGCTAACGGTGCCTGATCCAGCCTGTTGCCTGCCAAAAACTGTATTTCACCTTCAAGATTATCTACTCCGCTCCTCATCCGATGCATTCCTGTCTAGTAGTTTAGGTAAACATTCCTCCAGCTACCGTGCAAAGGGCCAGGCCTCGCTGTCCTCATGCAAGTAATTCATAGCCCCGTTACCATGGAATATTCCTACCCCCTCGCATCTCATGTAGACACTTAGACGCTTGTACACGCACTAACAGTCAGTATAGAATAGATTCTATCCTAGAAAACCTTTCCTTTTGGATAACACAGTTCTTAAAACATAGGATATTAGATATGATTTGGGATTAGGTTGACATGACCCCCAGACTTCTGTCTCCACATGTAGGGCTAAATGTCGAGTCCCCTTCACCCTCTAGTTGCACGTCAATCACACGTCATGCGGCTGCGCGCGCATCTCTGCCAAATATTTCTGCTGACATTGCAGGATTCTCTTATGGATCCACCCACTTGTGACATCATGTATGATGACGTTTATTAAATTACGCCCATATATCCGCCTCTATTAGTTACGTATGCACCTTTTATCTGTACTATCAGCTGTTACGCCTCTTGCATCTGTTTCACTGTAATGTATTTTCTATAAAACTGCTTATCTGTCAATAATGTATGCCCTTCCTTCCTGAACTTTCGTGGTGATGGAATAGAAAGCCTGCAATTCGAATTGTATTCCTTTGTATAGGAATAAAACCTTTTAAAACCTCTAATACCACAGATTCTGCCTCTTATATTTACTGAGTTATTCTTAATAGACTTTACCGCATAAAAAATAGTACCGGTAATGAAATATTTACCACAGAGACACTCATATAGCTATTCACAAAACCATGCAGCCGCTTATACACCAACAGACAGACAGATACAGACATTCACACAGTTTAGTCACTAGTCTGCAGTAAGATACGTTTAATGACTCACTTATAGAGTCAGTCACGCAGCTACTAAATCATCCATTCACACAGTTATACACCCACTCATTCTTCCATAGGTTTTTCCCTATATATATTAAACAAATTTAAAATTTACAGAAACACACACTCACTGGATGACGTCATCAGTGATGTCATCAGTGATGTCATTTCAGATGTCATCAGTGATGTCATCAGTGATGTCACTGACCATGTCATGAGTGATGTAATATGTGACGTCATCAGCAGTGCATTGCGGGGGCGCGAGTTATAGTTAGCTGAACTAACTATAACGTGGGAATTTCTAGGGTTTTGTACGAGGGAAATGTCCAGCTAACTATAACGCCCCTGAAACCTATGTTTTTTTCAGTGAATTTCTAAGGGTTTTTAAATGACAATTCCTAACTATAAGGCCCCTGAAACCTATGGTTTTTTCAGAGAATATATATAGATATATAGATATATGAAAAACTTCACCCATTTTGACATGCCAAAGTCCCAGTCAGGCTGTCATTATTGATTCTATCCCAACAAAGCTATCACAGAGCACACAATAACAAACAACAATTTTTTTGCAATGAACTTTAGCTTTTGTACAGAATGTTCTATGCTCTGATGTATGCCTACGAAGATGTGTGAATGTAAGCAAAGTTACTTCATGGGACATTATCCCATGCAAGCAAGCAAGCACATGTGTGTCAAATGTAAACTATCAAGAAAAGATGTCAACTTAATATGAGCATGTAAAAGGGTGGTATTCTCAGCCGAGCCTAAAGTAACCACACGATGCCCACTCCTTGAATATGAGGCGCATAAAAGCTTCCTAAAAAGCAATGCTAAAAGCGTGTATTTAACCTTTTCTAAGATCCTAAAATCATAAAACATTGCACTTCTTTAATACCAAAAGCATAGGGAAAGTTAAACTGTATTAAAAGTCAATCAAAAAAGGCGAATGAAAAGACTGCAATTTGAAGCAATTTAGCAAGTGACAATAGGCAAATTAAAAAAAAAATCTCCACTGCTCGAATCTAACATATTGTTGAAATGTTCAGTGGAGTGGACGAAACAATGTTATTCCCAGCTATTGCAGACGATTGTTCCTTTGGCGCCCCTCTCACCAGCTCCAGGGAACAAACATTTTTAAATCCAACACCCTCAGCAGCCGCTAAAGGTGGGACAGGCAGTAGTGCATCCACAGAAGGTGAGCCAGGATCCAAACCAACAGTGGCTGAGGCATTCCAGGAAGGATAATAAAATGTGTTTCGAAGCAACGTCAGTCTGGAAGGGCATATGTACAAGTGAGTCATTAGAGGACACACCAGCAGTTCCATGTCAGTAGATTGGATTGGTTGCATCGCTAAGCATATGTCTAGGACACACTGACAGCTGAATACAGGCAGCACGCAGTATAGACGTACAGGCCGAAAGGACAAGAGCCATTTGTCATTCAGTTTTTGAAGCAAGGGTATGCCAAAGATGGCATCATTATCTCATGACACTGTAGCAGATTTGGTTGTGCAATCTCCATATGCCTACATGGCAGAACATCCATTGTGGTTTGTGGATCACATAAAAGAAAGCCAGTGTCCCGAAATCCAGGAATCGAAAGAGAGATAAGCCTCCAAAATACTTCACAGCACGGAGTGTATGAAAGACAGAATAACTCCTAAGACAGTCTGGAAGATACTAAACAACCCAGAGCCAATTATTTTTAAAAAGCGCGCTGCCCCCATGGTATTTGAAATATAAAAAATGGGGTGCACTAGCTGCCCAAAATGGTGTGGGAGATTGGTTCCAAGTAGCAACTATATCTCAGAGGAAGACCTTGCAATTTGAAGATCAAGTATCCACTTTCTTCTGAAAAAATAAGCCTTTCAGTCTGCTCATAGCATCAAAGTTCAAATTTGAAATTTTTATCCAAAGCAGGTGGTATCATGTTTCCCAGTTAGGCCTAAAAGGAAACGTTACATGAACACATGTTCTTTCTAAAATTGCCTTCATTTTTACACATCGACCTTTGACACACATTTGCATTTGTGACAGATCGGATTAGTTTCCTGGAAACGCAAATCTTGCTTACTTGAGTCAACTTCACAAGAATACTATATTTGTCATTACGCTATGTACGAGGCCTACACATAGGTGTGGAAATGTGCTTGCTATTTTCATACATCTGGCAACATATCTATATGTAGCGTACAGACAAGGCAGCTTGAATACAATCTCCGCCCAAGGCAAGTATGACTTTTGTTATATATTAACATCTATTTCCAGTGGTGTTGGTAGAGGAGCACTTCTGCTGTCATCAAAAGGTCTCTACACATTTATGCTTTCACCCAGCAGCTGACCCATATCTCTGTGAGGGATGTTTAGCTTGTAACCAAGGCGGGTTCCTACACTCTTTCCCTACAGGTAATCGGGTTGGATCATCCAGCACAGGAATTCTTGGCAGAACATACACATGCACCCCAGACACATAGGTTAGTGTACGCATAGTAGGAGTATGCCAGATGGTTATACTGTTTCATATGTTTGCATATACACTAGGCCTGGGTCTAATATTCTGCTGGGCTTGCGGAGTTTGCAAAATTTCACCCACTCTGCATTCTGCTCAAAGCATGGAGTTCTGAAGAATTCAGCGTAGCGGCACAGAGCAAAGTTTTTCCTCTTTCGCGGCTCACAGTGTTATGTTGGTGAGTGCAAGAGAGGAAAATCAGATGCTACACCAGCTCCCCATGAAACGCGGGCAGTTGCAGCAGGTCGCTACCGCTCACATTGAGAGACCTACAGCTCCCGTTGAGGAAGCTACCTCTGGAGTAGAATGTCTGCTCAAGCAGCAGAAAGAAAAGCTGCACCCTCTTACTCTTAGCATGGTGCTGCTCGCGCTGTAAAAATTTACAGCACAGGACAAACACCTGGCACTAAAAATCAGCATGAGCAGCGTGACTTACCTCACTCTGACTCTTGTGGAACTCCGCAGAGCTCGGCAGAGATTTTTCAGGCCAGGTCTGACATATATGTGTCAGCAAGATGTTGGAATTTTTAATTTTGTTCATTATCATGATACTTGTAATAACATTCATCTGCTTCTGTCTATTCATTATTGTGGCACACATATTCAAGACAAAAATCACTTTGGTTCAATAAATATTGAAAAACATCCCTATGTGTATTCCACATATATTTTTCTGAGCAAAAGAGAGCACAAGTGTATGAGCAAAAGGGTTCTAGATCTGTCACCACAAACCCCAAGGCATCTGGTTTGTCATGTTCAGTGGTTGCTCGAACTATTTGCTCTATGTCTGGTTTAGGGGGTGTTATGGTGGTAGTGTGAGCTAGCTGGTCCACGGGACAACATATCCTGATGGCGTGCATGGTATCAGTCTGGCACCATCTCAATGTTTATGCCATCCACAAATATGCAGATCCTACTGATTAGTCAAAACTACAAGACCGTGGTAAAAGCACTTGTGCACAACAGGACAAGACCACATTTGCTGCCAATTCACAAAGCACCCAAAAGTGGGAATTTTTGATTTATTTATATCCTTATTTTGGCCAACCTGAGGCAGGACATCTGCTGCGCAGTTCTATTTAGGAAAACTAGTTCTTTAGGTCTGAGGCATGCTCTGAAAAAATACCTTGTTCTCCTGAACCTGCCAATCTCTAGTTCCCCATATATATTTTAAATTGATATTTTCTCTCCAAAAGGCCTACACTTGTGCCAGCAACTGGGAAATGGAAGATGCAAAATAAAGCAACAGACAGCTGTAGAGAAAATTTGATCATTAGCTCAAGGAAAACAAATAATAGACGTGACACCATTACAAAGGTCAATGTTACCAATGCGAAAGCTTTACATTCAAGATAGACACAATGGGTCAACATACTCACAGCAACAGATGTAGATTAGGGGCCCGATTCACAGAACTGACCTAAGACAAAATCCTAAACTTACTACCATTTTGGTATTCACAAAAGGCACTTATTCATTTTGGTATTCAGAGAAGTTAGGAGTCCTAACTTTAGGACTCCTTAATGCCTTCTGTGAATACCGAAAGTCTTAAAGTTAGGATTTTTCTCTGTTTAGGAGTAGTAAACTTAGGACTCCTAACTTTAGTACTCCTACATGCCTTCTGTGAATACCGAAAGTCTTAAAGTTAGGATTTTTCTCAGTTTAGGAGTAGTAAAGTTAGGACTCCTAGCTTTAGGACTCCTAAACTTTCGGTATTCACAGAAGGCATTTAGGAGTCCTAAAGTTAGGAGTCCTAACTTTACTACGCCTAAACAGGGAAAAATCCTAACTTTAAGACTTTCGGTATTCACAGAAGGCATTTAGGAGTCCTAAAGTTAGGACTCCTAACTTCTGTGAATACCGAAATGAGTAAGTGCCTTCTGTGAATACCAAAATGAGTAAGTGCCTTCTGTGAATACCAA
Source organism: Triturus cristatus (assembly GCF_964204655.1). Classification (NCBI taxonomy): domain Eukaryota; kingdom Metazoa; phylum Chordata; class Amphibia; order Caudata; family Salamandridae; genus Triturus; species Triturus cristatus. The sequence continues at coordinate 226,981,014 of NC_140584.1, forward strand.
AATGGTAGAAAGTTTAGGATTTTGTCTTAAGTTAGTTCTGTGAATCGGGCTCTAGGTCTTTGACTCTACACTACAAACACAGGCATACCCTCAATATGAACATGAATATCCTCTGTCCAATGAAATAATGCCTCTAAATCAGTATGATTTTATCATCCACACTGATGGTTCTGCCCAGCCTTCAGTAGGGACCAAACATCAATACTCTTCTAGGACCTAAATGACTTCAGGGACCCTCGGAAAAATGTCCAGAAATGATCTCCCACTGGGTCCATCTTACAGAGTGCCTGTGCCTGTCCTGGCTGTTGAAGGTACCAGAACTCAAAAGAGGTTTGTGTCTATTGATGTCATCATCTGCATCATGTGCCCCATCCTACATAGTAGGCCTTGAGGGCTCGAGGGTAGCTACCTTCCTCCTCTTACTACCTTACAGGAAGTCTCATTACAAGCTTTAACCATCAATGAAGCTTCTTCTCTCCAGCTTGGGGTAGCTAACACCTAAGTGTCATTACTTCCAGTTACATCAGCATATATCAGACCATCATCATGTACAACTACACAGATTTCAACTCCGAAAGCAGATATTAATGGTGTCTAAAACATGATGCCATTAGAGTAAGCTAAGCAACTTTATGTCAGTGAGCATAGTTTTCCTTGCTGGGGAAGGTGTAATTTTATAATAAAATACTTTAAGTCTGCTGGATTGTCACCCAAAAAATATGCAAACTTCTGCGCAAACATCTTTGAGATACCCTGTCTGTACCACCATCAAGATCTTTTCTGTCAGTACAAAATGCATTTCTGCATTTGTATATAAATGTGATTCATATGAAATTGGTAAATCGTCTCTTTCATTGAATGTGCATATGGGTATCCTGATGTACCTGCTATTATGTGGATCACTAACTTTGTGGTGTTGTCAATTGTGTGTACGTGTTTTGAAGCTAACATGTCATCTTGTACTGAATGTAAGATGTGTGTGTGCATGTGTGCTCATTGTGTGTTTGAAAATTTTGGACGAACCAAGTGGTAAAATGGTTTTGCCCGTTGTGCATAATCTGGTATGCAATTTCTATTGAAATTTGGAAAACCCAATATTGATTGGAGTCTTTTCAAAGTGTTTTGAGGGTGTTAAGTGCACATTTCGCTAAGAACTGTATTTCCAGACTTTTCACTTCACTTGACAGCTCGTATCCCAGGAACAGGACACTGACATGGGCAATCTTTGATATATTTTGAAGTTATATTTGTAGCCTGTGTGAGCAAATCCCAAGATTATGCGCTCTACTCTGGTCAAGTGTGCTGTTAATTCATCATCCATTCGGTATATGTCATTGATATAGGACAATACTTGGTCATCAAATTCTTGCTACCGTTCTGTTACACGTGCTGTTACCCATGGGACAATTGACAGAATTGTTTTTGAGAGTTAAAAGTGATAAATGCGGTCAAGCATCTGCTTTCAAGAGCTATGTTTTGGAGGAAAACCCCATTTGAAATGTCTAATGTGGCTTTATATTTTGTATACACTATTTTGTTTATTAGTGCTGCTCTAAATGCATTTTCACACAAATGTGCGTGGAGCAGTGTTCACGTGTCTGTAGTCCAAGAATAAACATTATTAAAGGTCTGGTTTTGTTACTGGAAATGAGGGAGTAATCATTGGTGAGGTGCAACTTTCTGTTACACTCTGATATTCATGTTGTGTATGTATCTCTGTAACTTGTTTTTTGGCCTCAAGTTTAATAGGGTATTGTCTTTGTGGTTGTGGGCTGGACCTCACAGGTACTATGTAGTAAGCAGATCCTTTATCCTAATCCACAAGGGTCGCCTTCTGCAGTACATGTTCCAATATGCTACTTCTCCCACGCTTGGCTTTGCACACCTGTCCTGTCTGCATGAAGGACAGGAAGAGGTGCCTGTATAATACCATGGTTGAGGTGTAACACTGGAGCATGCACTAAGGACCACTCCTTGGTAAATATTGTAGACGACATATGTAAATGGAGCCCAGCTAGCACAGGCACAAAAATTGAAGTTAGGCCTCTTTCCTATTTCTATTCTAGCAATCAACTGAGTGATTCAGACGAAGGCTGGTCGCTCGCATCACACCGTCGAACGGGGAGGGGAGGGGTGAACTGGCATGGCCGCTATCCATATGCCCAGAATCAGATCCCATGCTACAATAGGTTCAGCGTCCTGGACCAGGTCGACTGACTGTCTTTGGCTGGGCAGGATACGCAGGATGAGGTCCTGACTCATGATGAGGCTGCCGGGGATGGCCCGGTTGTGGTGGAGAGAGACCAGGTATGCGAGCCGCCAGGAGCTCAGAACCCCCTAATAGGTAGCATTAGGAGTGGTGTTATGCCTGTTCTGGGCAGGGTAGTTGATGATCACCTACCAGTATCATCCTTAGCTACCACCAGTTACGTTAATCCCCTAGGGAGAGACGATATTTTGCCCGACAGCACATGTGCTAGTGTGGGGAACACAAAATGCATGTCTATATTGTCATGGAATGTGGCAGGCTTACCAAATAAATTAGCTTGTCCGGAGTGGGGCACTTTCGTGGACAATAGTGATATATGTGTATTCCAAGAAACCTGGGCCAGGGAGGACCAACATAGAGTGGGCTTTGCGGCATTTAATATCGCCGCACTGTGGGGAGGAAAGGGACGCCCATCAGGGGGCCTTACAACCTGGGTTGGGCTACATCTGGGCTGCTCGGGCGAGATCATCCCGACTTACTCTGATGACATTCAGTGCGTTCTCTTGTCCTGGCCAACCCCCTACAAACTTGCCATCGTGAATGTCTACTCACGGCCGACAAGTGTGGCAAATGAGTCCAAAACAATTGAAGAGTTGTCATCCTTCCTTGGTTCCCTTAGCAGGGATATACATTATTTGGTCGCAGGGGACCTAAACTGTCACTATGTGCCACTTCATGGCTTAAATGAGGGACTCCTGACGGGCGAGGACGAATACTGGGGAATCCCGCCATGCCAGTCCCCATATCCGAAGTCCTGGTCCCCACTGGCCATCCAGATCACGACCCTAACTTTGAACAACTCTATTAGGGCCTGTAACGGTCGGACGCCATCTGATACCCAGTCAAAGTGTACCTTCAATAAGAGGGCACATGAATCAAGACTAGACTATATTATGGTGGAGACATGCTTATGGTCGAAGGTTGTTGACTTCGAGGTATTGCCTAGGGTGGACAGCGACCATAATGTACTAAGCCTGAGGATAGAGTGCCCACGGCCTATAACGAATGAAAAGGAATTTGGCCCGGACGTGGTCGAAGGGCTGACCATGACGAATAATAGACGCAGAGTCAAGTGGGAGAAACTGGTGGTTTCACGAGATGCTCTGCCTAAAATATATAGCACAATTTTACCCTATTTTATGAAGGTGGGCTCCCTAATCTCCCAGCCCCTGGCACTTGATTTTAACGATAACATGCAGTGTGTGCATCAGGACCTAGTAGCCTGTTTAGTGGAATTTTTTAACCCCCCTGGCTCTAATAGGAGGCGCAGGGTGCCTGTATCCACATGGTATAATGCCTCATGCAGGAAGGCAAAATCAGAGCTCATTGTAGCCCTTAAAGATGGGAGAGACAAACCAAAAATTCGCACACTTAGATCACAATATAAAGAAACAATGAACCTCGCTAGGGAGGAGTGGGATTTGGAGAAATGGTCCAACCTTTCCTCCTCATTGGACACGAGAGATGCACGCAGATTTTGGGCAATAGTTAGCACGGGATCAGGAGAGCCTAGATCTGCAATAGAACCCAATATTGAGGCGGGGGTCTGGGAGCTCCATTTTAAGACCTTATATGCGGCAGTCACAGGTCTAGAAAGTCCACTGGCACATACACCTAGACTGGGGGTACAAGATGACCATGAGTGTACAGTGGAGGAGGTTTACATTGCCATAGGGAAGTTGGCCACGGGTAAGGCTCCCGGCCTAAATAGACTCCATGGTGATTTATTTAGGGATCAACCGGCGATCTGGGCCCCCTACCTATGTGCTCTTTTCAATGCAATTCTGCGAGGTATGGAGATACCGGGTACTTGGTTGGGAGCAGAGATTGTCCCAATCTTCAAGAAGGGCTCTCCTCTGCTTCCAACCAACTACAGGCCCATTAGTCTCATTGACGTTCCCCAAAAAATCTTCTCCCGTCTAATCCTGGACCGCTTACAGGAGTGGATTGAGGAGTATGATATCCTCAGTCCTTATCAGGCTGGATTTAGGAGGAACACATCGACCATGGACCAGATATTCCGTCTTATAATGTTATTCTGGAAGACGGTAACATTAGAGGGTGGCAGCCTCTACATGGTCTTTGTGGATCACCGGTCCACGTTCGATTTAGTACCCAGGGCCAAACTGTGGGCGGTGCTCTTGGAAATGGGAGTTCCCAATGCAATACTGACGGTACTGATTAGGTTGCATGCACAAAACTACGCACAGGTCAGATGTGGGAGGGAGGGGGTGCTGTCGTCCCGGTTTCCAGTTTGCAGGGGGGTCAGGCAGGGGTGCGTTCTGGCACCAACCCTGTTCTGCCTCTATATGAATGGCGTTATGTCGCATCTGGACGCGGTTCCCAACAACGATGCACCCAGATTGGCAGGCAGGAGGGTGCCGGCGATAATGTTTGCCGATGACACCCTCCTGCTTTCCAAGTCCCCCATGGGGATCCAACGAGTGTTGGACGGCTTTACAGACTTTTGCCGATGCCGCGGACTGGAAATCAATGCTGATAAGACCAAATTTATGATTTTCAGCCCCCTGGCATCGACCCGCCCAACACCGATCCTGGGTTCGGTTAGACTGGAGAGGGTTCAGACTTTCCAATATCTAGGGGTAACGATCAATGAAAATCTTTCCTGGGGCCCTCAACAGGCGAAATCACAACTTAAACTTTCCCAATTAGTGGGCGGTATCCTCAAAATGTCTAATACATCTACAATCAAGCCAGTGAGCCCCGCACTGGAGATTTACAAAGTGAAGGCGAGGGCATCGGCTCTTTATGGTGGGGAACTCTGGGGGCATACCTGTAGGCCCGAAATTCTTAACGTGGAGAACAAGTTTATGAGGCAGCTACTTGCACTCCCCCAAAGCACACCCCTCCTTCCGCTGAGATTGGATTTAGGACTGAGTTTTATCCAGGATGAGCTCGCCCTGAAACCTCTTAGGTTTTGGTGCAGGCTATGGATAACTCCAGAACTGTCCAATTATAGGCTTGAATTAAAGGATGTGTTGAACTATGGTAGTGCAGCGAAAATCCGCTGGCTTGCATTTGTGAAAAAGGAACTGGGGAAAATGGGATTATCGGACCTTTGGTATGAGACAGAACAGGCATGCAGGGGGGTTTCATGCAAAATGCTTGCGAAGTCCTTCATGGACTACAAACAAAACACATGGCTGCATGACTCCAAAGCTGGCCCTCTGACAACGACCTTTTTAACACTTAAACACTCATATGTTTTTGAGGAGTTTTTGAATTTCATTTACCCAGTTGGAGCTAGGAAGTTATATATCTAATGGAGATTCGCAACACTACCACTAAGGGCATTCACAAGTAAGTGGTCTACACCAAAGAGCAACTCTTGCCCTGGATGCGGTGCGATTAAGGAGGATGAACTACACATGCTTTTTTTTTGCCCTGCTTACAGTAAAGCCAGAAAGTACTGGTTGGCACCCTTGTGCAAGAACATGGGCTTTGATAAATGTTTTGTTGCAATGAGAGTCCTTAAAATTGACACTTCACCGCACATAGTTTTTGCACTCTCAAAGTTCCTGCTAGCTATGTGGTCCAAGAGATGTTCTCCCATTACAGCGGCATCCAGGGGTGATTGTATATCATGATTGCATACCCTGCTTGCTAATCTGATTTCATGAAATGTTTATTTATCTCTTGTGGTTTTATACATGTTTTAACTGTTTTAACTGTAATCTTTTATGACTGAAAAAATGTCGAAATAAAGATCAAATGATGATGATGGTATATGCATGTTTTTCTCATTCTGAAACCATTTCAGAAAAGCTGGTAAGATTACTGGTCCTCCCAGGTGCCAAATCTTTTTCATTAAGAGAATGTCCTAGCCAAAAGAAATTCTCCCAAAAGAGAACATTGATAGCCCGTTGTATCTGTCCCCTCCATCTGGAGTTGCAATTCATATAATTGACTTGGAACACTCAGTCTCAAGTCTGGTATTTGGACCTGGATGTAGTCACTCGCTGCTACAGCCGGCAGACATTACTTATGAGTCCAGAAAACTATTGTGACTTCTGCTGCTCCATTCAGCATGGTCAGAGTCTACTCCCCTTTCAGAAGCAGAGTCCTCAATATTTGTGGCATGTTCGGCTTAAATCCCGTTCACCTTTTTCTGTTTAAATTGAGGCTTTGACTTTGTGGGTTTGACTTCCTTTTTTTTAATGAATTCAGAAGAGCATTGTGAGTCCTTCAGTTTCACAGACTCCTCTGATTTGCACTCTCATCATCCTCCTCTCTCCAAGTCTTTTTCGGATGACTCCTACATGTAATGGAAGACGTGTATCAGTATCCTGATACCTATCAGGCTGTTGTATTGACTCAATGTTACATGAAGTATAGCTCTTCACAGTGGACCCCTGTTGAGGAGATCCGCGTTGTGTTTAAGTCTTTTTTTATTATTCCACTTCTTCTTTGAAAACTCAGGTGCCTGCTTTGAGTTATCCTTTTCATAATTACCCTTAATTTGTGGTTTGTTAGGTCTGGCTCCAAAATTATCTCTACCTATGGATGTACAGGTTTCCTCAATAATTTCAGGTAACTTACACTCCTGGATCTACTGGAGCAACCTGTGTGGCCTGGTGGCTCCATTTTATATTACTTAGTATGATTGAGGATACTATGGCAAAGTTGGCCAATTTTTTCATCCGCAAATCCAGGGCAGAGGCTACCCCATTCTCATTCTGAATCTGCCTAAGCACCTCAGGCAAAACAGCTATTGATGGTGTAGCATGCATTGTGGTATAGATTGCATCACAAACTGTGCCTCAAGATGCGCAGCCTTCCACTGGGGGAGCCATGTCCTATGTAAAAATACTATGTTTTTCTTGGGGTCCCAGATGGGGAAACACTGCTTCAAGATCAGTTTTTTTGCACAAATCAAAAATGGAGTTGTATCCCGTCTTATAGGAACTTTACCGATTATTGCATTTTTGGTTAATGGACTAATTCCTGGCATAGCCAGTTATGGATGTGCAGCTTGAGCAGCCCTTTGTGAGATAGCCGTTATGGTTTGCATAACGAATTGTACTAGACATCTATAGAGTGTTACTAAATCTCTGTATAGTTGTTCAAACTCTATGTCTGCAATGTCTGCTATATCTGGATATGGTGTGTACCTGGCTAAGACTGGCAATGTTGCTCTTTCATTGCTGAGAGGATCTAGTTTATCCAATATATGTGGTAGGGCACCTAGGAACCGGTTCATGCATCCTGATGAGTAAGTTCGATTTCTAAATCCTCACATGCTCTGTATTAATTTGGTACTGCTACTTCCGTGCATGTGTGAAAATTCCCTGAGTTGGCATTTACTGCCAGGAATGTGACCTGTGAATAGAATACCTCTGTTTTGCAAGCTTCATGTTTTTTCTCAGTAAAATGGTGCATTATTTAGACAACATCAATGTCAAAACTGTGCGAGGCTGAGTCCATGCGCACCATCAGGATATGTCGGCTTGAGTCCTGCCTAGCTCACAGTGCAACTTCTGTACCCCTAATCTAGCAAGGGAACAGGTGGTATGTGGAACCTCATAACAAGACAACCCCCCGAAGAAATCACGGAAACAAATCTAAAGCCCGTTCATTTGGTAACTCATACAAGCCCAAAGGTAGACACAAGAAATACTTGAATTGGCATGTCAAAATTTTATTGAAGCAATAAGATTTCTTCTGTGAAATACGTGTGCTGCAATTATCAATAGAAGAAAGCAAATCAGAGTAATCAGCAATGAATGGCAAAGAAAATGAACAGTTTAGCTATTGTGCTGTTACATAGAATATATGCTTGCATATAAGGATAGTTATAGTTTTGCGCCTATCTTCTACTCCCTATCCTAGTGTGTATAGGGTGGGTGCATCTGCCAGAATCCTTGCGGGTGATCTAACTCCCCAGTTACTTGTGAGTATGTTTCACCTGCGAGTCCATCTTGGTGTAGATCTGGGTAACAGCTTTCTCAGGAGGTAATCCGGATTTAGCTGGGCTAGAAATCAAGCATGGGGCAACCTTGACAGTGTCAGTGAAATGCCCCTCTAACTCCACAGAGGAGTGAGGTCGTCTATATAATAAACATCACTCATGTTGCCATTCTGAAGTCCCAGTCAGGCTGTCGTTATTGATTCCATCTTGCAAAGCTATCACGAAGCGCACAACAGCATTTTGTGTAGTGAACTTTAGCTTTCGTACAGAATGTTCAAGGCTCTGATAATATGCCTACGAAGATGTGTAAATGTCAGAAGTTATTTCATGGAAAATTATGCCACACAAGCTTGCAAGCTAATGTGTGTCAAATGTCAACATTCAAGAAAAGATGTCAACTTTAAAAGGGAGCGTATAAAATGGGGGTGTTCTCACCCAGGCCTAATGTGACCATATGACAAGTTAAATAGACCAAGTGAGTGAAACCAATTTTACCACTACAATTGATGAAAGCTCATGCACTGTGGCACTGGATAGCAGTGTCACTGATTACTAAAAGCTCAAACTGTACTAAAAAAAGGAGAATAATCTAGGGTTACCATACACAAAATATACATTTGCTACATGAACTAAGTGATTTTGTGTGTTTTGTGAGACGGCAAAGAGTGTATTTTTAAGCTGTGAAAGTCTTGTGAGCCATCCTCAAACAACTGAGCTCTTCCTTTTGCATTTCATCTGGTAGATCAGTGTCTGGTTTTCTCTCAAACAAAGTAAAAAACAACTTGTGCACCAAGTCTAGAAGTTCTAGTTCAAATGTCCTACAGGCTCAAGTTATACAATAATTAAACATTTGGTCAATTTAATTGCTTCATTAATCTTGTACATTTGGCACTCTCAGTGTCTGAGAATTCATTTGCAGTTCATGCCTTGGTCTGTGAGTATGCTAACCTGAGCAATCATTATATTATTCCCAAACCATCCTCTTCTAAATTAAAAGTATTATTTATGTTGTCATTGTGAGATCTCACTGTAAAAGCAGCCCTTACCTCTCCATATCCTGTGCTTAAAACTATTTAAACATTTTAGCAATTTGTAGAATTCCTTCTGGCTGACAAAGAAACATCTGTCTTTGTTGATTGCTTGGGTAAATGTAATGACATTCCAATAAACATCTTCCTCTCTTGCATTTTGGGTTTTTAGCATGAAACATGATGGGTACGAAGCTCTGAAAAATATGTTTCAACTTATATAAGAACTCACAGGCCATATGCGACCTCACTCTCAGGGAGGGTAATCCATGAATGTCGTATAAACCCTGGAAATTTACTGTCGACTGGAAAAAAAACAGAAATGCTGATAACCATTGAAATGTATTGATATTTTTGAGTGCATTAAAAATACCCCAATGCAAAGTCCGACAAATGGAAACTGAAAACAAGAATGCCTATAAATAACGAAAGTTCAGTAAGATGCCCAAGTAGTTTATGCTTGCAAAGCTCATGCAATTCTTGGAGCTTTTCTGGATATTGTTCTGGAATTAATTGTCGACAGATAGCCAGGAACGAAACAACTTGGGTCCTAGCATGATGGGCTCTTCTGGTGCAGTGCAGAGTCGACCATCTTGTGTGCATTAAATGAATTTGTTTATCCATTATTTTCAGACAGAGCAGACCTTGCTAACAGTTTCTGACCTGTAACATCTAAAAATAAAGCAATAACTCAAAGAAATATCAGATTAAATTACTTAACTTTAATCACTGCATGCACATATAACTGGGGCAGGGCTCTCCACTGCCCCAGCAAAACCCATTATGATACAGCCCAAAGACTTCTCAGTCCAAACTCAGGAAACAGACATCCAAGGACCAGTTGTATTCTTTGCTGCTCACAAAATACTGGTTGCAATTGCGACCAGTAAGTGATTTTCTGACCAAAGCTCTCTTCAGAAAATTCAGATTCGGAGTGGGTTACAATCCAACCTGCCCATTAATATTCATGAAGTAGGTGATAAACTACAGTACAGTAAGGTAGAGTCATTTACAACCTCAGATAAAGACCTATCTAAACATTTAATACAAAAAAGATATTAACAAGGGTTACTGTGTAGGCTAAAATATACTTTCTAACCAATCGTGAAAAATGTATAACTTTTCCAGCCCAAAGGCTATGCCCGAATTAAAAAATGCAAAACATGTAAAAACCCTTGAGCACAAGGTCATGGGTAAATTATCTACATGTGGTTTTGCTTTTAGAATAAACCTGTGGAACCTGTCAGCAATGTATATTTAGGCTGTGAGTGAAATCAATTGTAAATCCTCAGGGTTCGTTTAGTGGTTTTCACACATTTTGTAAAGCATTTCACACTACTATTGTCAATTTGAAACTTACACATGAAAGGTTAGAGCATATGTGCTTAGGAAAATCGGGAAAAAGCTCTAGAATGTGGAAACACCCGAGGAATATTGAGGCGGAGGGGGGATAGGCATTTGAGGACTGGACACATTTTTATTGAAAATCAAAAAGTCCACACATTTCTCAAATATAGATATGGGTACTGTTCGTATAGCACTGGGGACACACATGCTCGTTTAGGAAACAGGACTTCGCATTCACACTAGTAATTTTGTGCAATGCTCACATACTATGTTCTCCTAAATTAGGAGCATGCATAAGACCTAAACATGCTTGCTGTTATGCATGACTATTCTGGAGCACTGGGGTACTGTGAAATAACTATGAATTGTGAAGGAGACGTTTCTTTGAAATAAATGATCACGTTTTGTTTATTTGATATTGATATGAAGCAATTTTGACCGGCACAGGGATGTATATCTTTCTCTATGTGCAATAAAAAATGCTACACGTTTCTCAAATGTACCATCATTCATTTTATACTATTCACGTCAAAAAATGTACTTCACAGGGACATATAAATATTGAACTTTTAAATTGCTTTATGCCTTCAAATGCAGAAGTTATTTCTCTTTTCAAAGATTGTGTTACTTTCTTGATTTAACTTGCGAATAAATATATCTCAGCAAATAAGCACCAAAGCCTTTTTTATAGCTTGCATATTTAACTCGGAAAAATGTATTTGCTCTTGGGCTCAATAAACATATTACTTGATGAAATGTTCTAATTCACTTTATATCATTTTAAAGCAGGATTCTGTAATATTATCTTATGTATTTCAAGATATTATTGCAACCGGAACGAAGAAGTGAATATTAACGGTGCCACCATAGTATAACTGAAAAGGTTACCTTTTCGTAATAATGTAAATATGATCAACTTACAGTCTAATTATGCATGCTTTTTATATACCACTGAGAAACATTAGCTTAGGGAAAAGTATGGTTGCCCAGGACAGAATGCTCATTTTACCGAAACATTCTAGAAAATAACTTGTGACATCAACATTTGAACACAATAGACCTGGGTCACCAATAAAAGCACAAAAGGTATGGACAGGGATTTATGTTTTTCTGACATTCACCAGCATTCCCAATACTATGCCTGGCACACTTTTGGCACTGCTTTCCTGCATGTTATTGGGAGAGTCATGTGACTTTGCAGTGTTTTTTGGGCCCACTTGCTTACTATTGGTCTTCCGATGGACCAATATGTCTGCCTGACGGGTGATTGGACCAGGAATCGGTAGCTAAAGGTAAAGTTTATTACAAATTCAAAATCAAGTTAAGATATATGACTCTTAACACACGCTATAAAAGTACAAAATAGCAACAGCCAGGCCCAATTTATGGAAGAAATTGAGGTGGATTAATATTAGGCAAACAAGCAATTCAGTCAACAATAACGCCTCACTGTCCACAGGAATAGTTCCTTCTAACTGGAAAGGGGCAATGGTGAAAGCCCTACTTAAGAAACCTAGTCTAGAACCGGCGGATATGGGCAATTACCAACCTATCTTCCTTCTGCCAGTAAAAGGCAAGATCGCAGAGAAATATGTTAATCAAACCCTCTCCTGCTTCCTTAAACATACAACCTGCTCCACTCCTCTCAAACAGGATTCAGACTGCGACAGAGCACTGAAACGGCCCAGTTTGCAGTGGTGGTGGAAAGTAGAAAGATCTTAGATGCAGGAGGATCGGCTGCCATTATACTCCTTGACCTGAGCACAGCGTTCGACACGGTAAACCATGGGATCCTGGCTCACCATCTCAGGAATATAGGAGTATCAGGCACGGTGCTTCAATGGCTGTGTTCCTTCCTGGAGGGAAGATCTTTTCAGGTATTCGAGGAGAACATTGTGTCTAAACCTACTGCTCTACCGAGCAGAGTCCCTCAGGGCTCATCGCTTAGCCCGACTCTTTTTATGTGTATATGGCCCCTCTGGCAGCCATCGTAGCCCCCTCAGGGATCCCATGGTGACCTATGCCGATGATATGCAATTGGTGGTAGCGTTAAACCTAGCAGATCAAAAAACTAATTGCCTCTATTCTTGTCTTGAGGACATCTCAAACTGGATGGATGCGTCTCATTTCAAGCTTAATGGTGGGAAAACTGAGCTCATGATACTGGGCAACCCCATTAGCTTTAAATCCAGTTCCATGTGGCCAGCCTGTATGGGTTCTTCACCAGTCCCTAAGTCAGAAATAAAGAGCCTGGGCATTTGGTTGGACCAGGATCTGAACTTTAGGGTGCAGGCCAGGAAGACGGCAGCCATTTGCTATGGCCTGCTTAGAATGGCCCGCAAAGTCCTCCCCCTCCTCCCTGTCCAAGCTAAAAAAGTACTGGTCCAATCACTTATACTTTCCAGATTGGACTATGGTAATGCCCTATACCTGGGTGCCCCCACCACAGTAGTTTCCAAACTACAGTCTGTTCAAAACAGAGCTGCCAGACTTTTGACTGGAGCTCCTAACAGACAATCGGCGAAACCGGCACTCCACTCCCTCCTTTGGCTCCCAGTGCAGGAACGTAAATTCAAGGCCCTGTGCCTAGTTCAGAAATCCATGCAGGGGATCAGGCCTTCTATTAACTCAGCCATGATCCGTCCCTACAAGGCCAATAGGAAACTTCGGTCAGATGAGCTGCATCTGGCGGAGGTCCCTAGGATCAAGAAGGCCAGAAATGGGGGATGGCTCTTCTCTTATAACGCTGCCAAACTTTGGAAATCTCTGCCACTCCAACTTCGCATAGTTCCCAATCATCTTGCCTTCCGTAAACAACTGAATACCTTTCTGTTTCCTTAGTTCCTTCTGCTTCCCCCGTGTCAGACCTGGTGCTGGGATGCTCCTGACTAGCCATGCGCTTTATAAATGTTTTTTCATTTCATTCAATACAAAAAATCAAGAGGAGTGTTTGGTGCTCAGAAAAGAGTCGCATCTGGACGTGACAGCTTCTACTACCAGCACCACCCCTTCCTCCGGTATGATGATGACAGCATGCTAATAACATTCTAAACAGCCGAGGATACACTGGAAGCCACTTGCGTCCATGGCGGCCCGGTGAGAAGACTGCTCTTTGGTAAGTCCTGTGCTAGGAGACGGACTTGGGTGGAAGAAGATATACACCGGGGGTGTTAAAGATTACAGGGATCTGTTAGCATGAGCTGAAAGCCATTTTGTACTTGGCAGCCATTTTAGTTAGCTATGTGCTGGCCATGTGCTGTTTCCCTCTTCCAGAGACTTGCACATGCTCAGAAGGGCCTAGCTAGTAGAATGCACCTGCTCCTAGTATAGAACTGTTAGGCTGTTCTAACTGATGTCAGCAATTCATTACTCCTCCTACTTGTTGACTGTGCATTTTCTGTATGACCATCTATGTGTGTAACTCTTCTCATGTGTACTTGAGCCCCTGTGTGGGTATATAAGGCCCCTGTTCTCTGTACTCCTTAGAATGCCTCCTACAGGGACTTGAGATTACTGAGTGACGCAATCTCCCTCATCTGAGGTTAATAAAAAAGATGTCTTTTATATTACAGCTTCTGTGCCAATCTCTTCTTTGTTGGTTTAAAAGGACCAGGTGTATCAGTGAAACCCCTGAGAAGATTTTGATTTCTTCAGGGGGAAAGGAAAGCTTTTCCTTCTCCCCTAATATCTCTCTTCAGTGAATTCCTTCTGCAGGATCGCAGGTGGGACCGTGATTTTGCAGTAGGAATGCACCCACTAGACTTCAGTTATGTCTTTTTTGCGTGGGGTGCAGCCCCTTGTGCAAGGGTTGCTTCCCATTCATTGGGACACATGTTTTGGCTGGTTTCTGCCGTCCCCGGATTAATTACCTACTTTTTAAACCAATATGCCCCCCAGGGAGATATAAACCCATAGACAGCAGGGAATTCTTGTGCATGCACGTTGGGGAGTGGGCTCTTGGGCATGGGTCACTCCCCATATTATGGGAATTGTGTTTTGGCTGTATTATTCCTTCACCCTGGGGGAAAATGGGCCATTTTTTAGGCCAAACTACTCCCACAGGTGGACGGAAGACTACTAGATATAAGGAAATCATTGCTTATGCATGTTTTGGGAACAGCCCCTTGGGCAAGGGCCATTGCCCAGTTTTGGGGATATTCCTTTTGGCTGTCTCTGTTCCCCTTGGGGACAGATCCGCAATTTTGTAGGCAGATATACCCCCATGGAGAGGAAAGCCTTTAGACACCAGGGAATGACTGTGCATGCCTGCCAGGGAATGACCACATTGGGAAAGGGGTGCTCCCCATTTTTTTGGCAACATATTTTGGAAGTTTTCTGCCCCCCTGCTCACAAAACCACGAGACAACAGGTATTTGTTTTTATCCATGTCATGGAGTGGCCCCTTGAGCAAGGGTCACATACAAAAGTTATTGCCACATGTATTGACCATTTTCTGCCCAAAACTGGGCAGATCGGCCATTTAGTGGCCCGATGAGCCCGGGTGGGGGGGCGAAAAATCACCAGACAACAGGGATTTATTTCTTATGCATGTCAGAGAGTGGCCCCTTTAGCAACGGTTGCTCCCCATTTTGAAATGGGCATGTCTCTTGTTTTCCGCCATCCCTGGGGGCCGATTGGCCATTTTTTTAAGTGGCTTGCCTGGGGGAGTGGGGGGCAGAAAAACCACTATACCCCAGGGAATCTATATTTATATATGTTCAGGAAAAGGTCCCTCGGGCAAGGGTCACTTCTTGGTATTGTATACACATATGCTTTGTTTTCCACTCCCCCTGGGGGCATACCAGACTTTTTTATGCCAATCTGCCAATGGGGGTGGTGGAAAATCACTAGATGCCAGGTAATACATTTTTCTGTGTGTGTGAACCAGGGTTTGGCTGGAGGTGTGTGTGGACTGGAGTCTGGCTGGCAGTGTTTGACGGGCTGGTGGTGTGTGTAAACTGGTGTTTGGGTTTGATTTGTGTCCCTATTGGGGGCGGGTCAGACCATTATGATGCTTATCTGCCGCTGGGGCAGACTTCATTATTCTTTATGAGGTTAACTGTTTAATTTTTTGTCATCTTTGCAAACTTAATGTTTTATTTCTCCTTTTTATTTTAGTTCAAAGCATTTTATTTCCTTGGTGGTGACTCCTGCTTGCAGTTTCGGCCCTTACCGAGTTTGTGTAGTAGCATATATTTTGTAATGTTTACTTCAAATGAGTATAATTTCCAAGCTTGAATGTGTTTTTTTCCAGCAGATTTAACTTCTGTTTTATTGTGTTTCAAATTCACATTCAGATTTGTGCAAGGTGTGCATTGTATTGTTGTGTGTGTAATTATTTAGTTTTTCCTTTCTAGTGGAATATCTATGGTGCTTGTGTCTGTGCAGAGTAGGTGCAATTAATCCTCAGTCTAGACTGTGGCACTTGAAAGGTAGCTTTATCGTTTATAAAGTCAATTGTGTGGTTTGTATTGATAGTTTTTTCTAGATCTTTATATGTGTAGTTATATTTGCGATTTTATATAGGCGGAGTTTGATGAGGTCTAATTTGACACAATATTGTTTATTGTTGTATTGGTTTTCATTAGAAAACATTATTACTGCTCACAAGCTGACGGCCCAGCAGGTTGTTCGTTTGCTTTTTAAATATGCCCATGAACATGGCTATGAGACTGACTTTCCATTTGAGGCAGAGGGCCAAGTTGAAGATTCTGGCAGTGAGTTTTCTGTCCGAGAGGAATCATCCAACCACTATTAGTGCAAATGAAGTCCCTCTTTTAGAGGAGGATAATGACAGTAGTGCAGCAAGAACAAGGTGGATTGCAGCCAGGGGTAGGAAGGCTTCACATTGGAAATGCTGAACCCTGGGCTGCCCCTAACATTGTGCAACCTGCAACATTTGTCTGCCTTTAGTGGTGTTGCAGAGTGTATAATCAAGATAGAGAATGTTTTGCCTATTCATTTCTTCCAACTATTTATTGATGATTTGTTTTGGATGATATTGTTAAGCAGACTAATTGTGTATGCAGAACTGTTTTTGAGGGACAACATGCCATAATTAAGACCCACTTTAGAGCTACCAGCTGCACTCCCATAAATCTGCACAAGATTAAGCAGTTCAGGGGTTTAATTTTGTTAATAATATTGCTAGGGAAACCATCACTGTCTTTATATTGATCTACTAGTCCTTGATGGCAACTGATATATTTCCAGAAACCATGAGTCAAGAATTGTATTTGCTTCTGTATTGGATGCTGCATTTTGTGTATAATGCTACAGCACTTCTAGGAGATCACCCTGATTGTGACAATTGCTTTAAGATTTGACCTGTCCTAGACCAATTACTAGATCTTTTCTCGAAGATTTATGTTCGAGGGAAGGAGGTATCTGTGGATGCGTCTCTGATCCTGTTCAAGGGCTGTTTGGTTATCAGACAATGCATTCACAGCAAGAAAGTATATTAGGGTGTTAAGCTTTATATGCTATGTGACAGCGAAACTGGTTATGCATATAATTTCATGGTGTACACTGGTAGGGATTCTTCAATTGACCTCCCTAGTTGGTCTTGCACTTTTGGAGTCAGTGGAAAAAGTGTGTGGGAACTTGACAAAGGACTTTTAATAAAGGTCACCATTTATATATGGACTATTTCTACACAGGTGGGCAATCATTTAAGGAATTGTTCAAAGTGGGCACTGTGGCATGCTGCTCAATCTTCTCTAAACTTTAAGGTTAACCTAAAGAGATTGCGTGTAAAAAATATGAAAGGGGCCAGAGCAGTGCTTTGCATAGTAATCAACGTTTTGCTTTACAATGTTCTGATCGAAGCGATATATGCATGCTCACAACTATTCACAATGAAACCACTTGACTTTTGACAGTTTGGGGTCAGGTAGCTAAAGTGCACAAGCCTCTGTGCATTTTAGACTTCAAAAAGCACACATGAGTGTAGATAGAGAAGATTAAAAGTTAGAGCCTTAAAATGCTCAAAAATCTTACATCTGGTACAAGAAGGTGGTTATTCATGGGGGTGCTGGGTGGCGCACGATTAAAATGGCCGCACACCTCTGAGGTTCTTGCTACATGGCGGCATAATCCTGCAATAATCCTGACTGCAGCTATGACATTCCTTCCAAAAACACTTGCCACTTGCTGATAACCCTCTTCTCCATCCCCACACCAACTTTCTGCGGAAACAGACAATCCAGGACTCTCTGGTGCCCGACTGTGCCCCTCAAAGGGGTTCTGCTGTGGAGACTGTTGGAGGTGTGGCCGGCCCTGACTATCACATGAGGCCCAGGGACTCCACGTGGTGCCCGGGCCGGGACACACACATAGGACGGAGGGACTTTCTTGCTCCCTGAGGGAAACAGTTTCTCTACAAGATTCCCCCCCCCCTCTGTCCCATCAGCACAGGACCGTTACACAGCGGAGGGGGGGCACAGTCTGACACACGCTGTGGCCTTCTCAGCCTCTCTAACACCCTGCATAGCCTCTGGTCTTGACTGAGACACCAGGGTTGAGATCGTGTCCGTCAGAGTTCCCCGTGGCCCGGATTTACATAGAATACAAGATCTTGGGTGCGACGCTCCCGTGAAAAGGACTGTTCATGATCGATATTTGGTGCCGGTGACATTGCCGGAACGTGCAAGCATGACGCAGAGAGGGCGAGGCCCGTTTTGAACCCAGGGCTGTGGTGGTGCTGGGAGGCCTGGATCACCCCCCTTGCCGCATCTATGTGCAACAACTCCCCTGCGGTAAGGGGCAACTAGTGCACACTGTAGATTCTGAGCCCTGCCGCACACCCTACGCTGCCTCAAGCTCATGCTGGTGACATGAGGAAGGCTTAAAACACTGCGTTGGATGGGGTTAATACTGAACTAATTCGGCACCGCAACTACCTTGCCCCCCTGCCTTACAGCCCATATTCACAGCGTAGGGGCATTTACACTTGAGCATTTGGCGCTGAGCTCTCCAACTGAGGAACACATAAATGCATTGAAGCTTCCGCAGTTGGCCATTGCAGACTCTACTGTACACTCCGACCTACGGACCTGTATCATTTCTTTACTCATCGCGAGCTGCCTTGCCTCACTGCCTTCGAGCCACTTACACTGCCCCCCCCTTTTTGTCTGCACCACCTGCACCACATCATAACTATCGCATAATGGGGAAAATGGATGGCTGGCAGTCCAAATTACCCTTTGAAACTAAAAAGGCTGTGACACGTGCCAGCTCAGATGATCCGGACCAGGCTGCTGCTGTGCGAGCACCAGAATTGCTGGTCACTTGAGATGATGATGTAAAGAGCATACTACCTGCAATGCAGCAAAGCCTCTCTGCCATCTCAAACAAAATGGACTCCATGAACAATCGAATAGACTTCATAGTCCAAAAGCTAGATAAGCATGATGAAAAAATCAAGGAGGCGTATAGGTTGATCTCCGACAACGAAGACACTGCAGCACAGGTGAAACAGCAAGTTACAGTAAGGATTATTTACTTACCTGTAATCCTAGTTCTCTTCCAGGGGTATCCTCATCAAAGTCATAAGCATTAGCATTAGAATATTCCCGCCCATGCGCGGGACCCCGGAAACACTATATTATATGTGCCCCACATATAAATATCCATATATATATACATATATATATGAAAACAAGCAATTGCAGCCTAACCAACATCAGAGCTGAAACATGCTGTAAAGGAATTTCCACTAAACCCATAAAACATGCATTAGAAACAGGAGAAACAACCATAAAAAATTGTTTAGAAACTGTTTTAATGCGCAGTATACAGTAGAAATTCTCATAAACCACTGAAAGCATAGTAAGCTCCCAGGCTGCATTGCAAATACCCAGTCTAACAAGACTGAAAAGCTAACCTGTAGCTGCATAGCACTAAATTGACACCGTGCCTTTAAGGCACACCTAACCCCCCAGCTTCCCATCATGCCTAAGGGGTGGCAGTTAGCTCAGTTGTTCTTTGCGGAGACTGAAAAAGCCATGGCACAAAGAGATGACCACATCTGTAAAAGATAACTATCCTTTGCCCGTGGAGGCGGGAGGGTTGCTTGTGACTTTGATGAGGATACCCCTGGAAGAGAACTAGGATTACAGGTAAGTAACTAATCCTTCTCCTCCAGGGGATCCTCATCAATATTGAATCAAAAAAAGGAGCTACAGAGGGAAGACGTGCCAGAACACCCTCCAATCAACTACAGTTTCAACAAATAGGAACTGGCACCAAGTAGCAACATTTTTTTTATGTATTCTGGAATTAGTGGAAGAAAGAATACTTTATCAAAAACCTCCAGTACCCATTAAATCATATGGTATAACCCCATCCAGTGTGCTAAAAGTATTAAAAAAAAACCAAGGAAGTGTAAGGTCAGTCCACAGGTTAATTAAACAACTTAGTTCACTCTACACACACCCTCAGGAATGGAAAAAAGTAGGTGAAAAAATGTGTAAAGAAAGAAAAAATGTGAATTGTGAAGACAAGAACACAAAAGATGTGCCAACAAAGACAGAGAAGGGGTTAGACTCTCAAATATACTTTTTAATTTTGTTAGGAGTCTATCCCGCTGTTTAAAAACACAGCATGTTGAATACCTTGTTAATGACGGCCAACATGTTTCATTGCCAATTAGTTTGTGGCAAATTCATCAGGACGAAAGAGGTCAAAGATCACCTCCCTGGACACATACCAATAAAAAGGACTGACAAACACAAAGAGACAACATACAGCTCAGTTAGTTCAACGGGAAGTATATTCACAGTTAATCATGGAAAAAATTCCACGATTATGAACTCAGGTCTATTACCTAGTTGGAGCTATGGGCCCACATACCAGCCACAAACCAGTCACAGGGGCGTTTAACCTGTTTGCTTTCGCCTCCCTGTTCAAAAAAGCACTACCGTTGCTAGTGCCTGCATCTGTGAAAAGAGTATAAAAATCATATAAAACTGACGGGGATCGGTCCCTGCTATTTACGTCATCACACTCCATCTCATGAAGCAGAGATGTTCCACCTGTGCAGAAAACGAGCGCGTCAACAGCCATTGTGAATAGCCACTGATCTCACATAGTCACTGCTGGTTTTCCTCAAATCTCGGCCACCGTGCATAAGCCCATGTAACTGCCTGCACATTCGAGCCCTTTCAGCCTTGTCATCACACTATTCCAAAGGTTAGGCTTCTAGGCATTTCAAGTATGCTCACCCACAAGAATGTAGACTAAACGGAAGGTAAGTCATAATCGCCACGGTGACAAGTCACACACAGGTCCTCTAATTGCAAAAGACATGCGGGTCTGCCGATGCTCTTATACCCTAAAACAGCCTCAACCTAGTGTATGCAGCTCGCGCCACGCGCGCGATGACCTATGACTCTGTACACTGTATTACAGCCTCACAGCATCTCTTGCGCCCCCCTGCTTACCGTATCCCTTTACACTCGGGTGGTAACTCAACCCTGGATCGAGTTGCCGCCCACACACGTCTGCTTACAAACACTCAAAACTCGCGCCTCGCAAGATTCCAAAGTTTTCAATATCTTCATCAATAGACATAAGCATTAGAATAGAATAGCGAGCCTCACCTCACCTCCCTGCGGGCAAAGGATGTGATCAGAAAGCTTAACCAACCGAGCTCGGATAGAGTAAAAAACTATCCAAACAGATCACTCAAGGAGGCCTGGCCTACTTGAGCATCAGCCCTGGAATCAGATTCTAGGCAGTAGTGCCTCGTAAAGGTATGAACTGATTTCCAGCTTGCTGCCTTGCAAATCTCTGACTTAAGGACGTCATGCAAGAAAGCAACTGGGGCCGCTTTCCCCCTAGTGGAATGAGCCTTTGGGGTTAACGGTAAAGGCCTTTTCACCAGCTGGTAAGCTAAGGTAATGCAGGACACAATCCATCTCGAAATGGATCTCTTAGCGGCTGGGAAGCCTGTTCTCATGGCGCCATAATTGACAAATAGCTGGTCCGATTTTCGTATGCCTTTGGTACTTTCTAAATAGAGTTTAAGTACCCTCTTAAGGTCCAAGGAATGGAGCGACCGCTCAGCCGGGGTCGCAGGATTTGGAAAGAAGGATGGGAGGGAAATGGACTGATTGATATGAAAATCAGACACTACCTTAGGGAGAAAAGATGGACGCGCCCTCAAGACCACTCTGTTATGGTGAAAAACAGTGTAAGGCTCTTTGATACACAGAAAAGCGACCTTCCAAGACAAATGCTGCAAGGAAGCTCTGTGGATGGGCTCAAACGGTGGGCCAATCAATTTGGATAACACCAGGTTCAATTCCCACGGAGGAGAAGGGTTTCTAACCGGGGGATACACCTTTTTCAACCCCTGTAAGAAGTCCTTGACCACCTGCATCTGGAAAAAAGAGGGCTGCCTAGGCGATTTTCTGTATGCCGTAATGGCAGACAAATGGACCCTGATAGAAGCATACTTTAAACCTGATCTAGCTAGGTATAGAAGATAAGGGAGAATTACATCTTCCTGACCCTTGGTAGGATCAAGGTGATTTTCCCTACACCAAAGAAAAAACCTTTTCCACTTGAACGCATATGACGCTCTTGTGGCGGGTCGTTTTGCTTCTTTCAAAATATGCATACAATCAGGAGGCAGATTCAAATGTCCGTACTGCAGGACCTCAGGAGCCATGCTGTCAAGTTCAGTGAGGGAAGGTTGGGATGCAGAATCCTCCCGCCCATCTTGGTCAGCAGGTCTGGCCTGCAAGGCAATCTGCTGTGTGGAAGTACCGACAGATGAAGAAGGTCCGGGTACCACCACTGCCATGGCCAGTCTGGAGCGATCAGAAGCATCGTCATGCTGGATCTGAGAAGTTTGGACACCACCTTGGGGATCAGGGGCAGAGGAGGAAAGGCGTAGGCATATGTCCCTGATCAGTCCATCAAAAGCGCATTCCCCCTTGTCCCTGGACGGTGGAATCTGGACGCGAAGGCGTGGCATTTTGTGTTTTCATCGTCTGCGAAGAGATCTATCTCCGGACGACCCCAACGATGGAAAAGGTCCGCCACCAACTCGTCGTGCAGCACCCAGTCTGGCTGATCTTCGAAGTGCCTGCTGAGTGCGTCTGCCTTGATATTGAGCTCTCCTGGAAGGTGCACTGCCACTACCGAGAGGTTCCGGGCAAGAAGCCAGTGCCAGATCGCCTGAGACTCCAGGGAGAGAGGACGTGACCGAGTTCCGCCCTGCTTGTTCAGGTAGAACATGGTCGTTGTGTTGTCGGTCTGGACCAGGACCGAATTGGACTCGATTGCCGGAAGGAAAGCTTTGAGAGCAAGGTGGACTGCTCGGAGCTCCAGCATATTGATGTGGTAGGTCTGTTCTTTTGCCGACCACCGCCCTTGTATCTGAAGGCACCCCATGTGTGCCCCCCAGCCTTGCAGAGACGCGTCTGTCACCACCAATTGCACCGGAAGTGGCTGGTGAAAAGGGACTCCCACCATCAGATTCTGCTGCTGAGTCCACCATGTGAGGGAGGATCTCGCCACCTGGGAGAGACATATCCGATCTTCCCAGTGACCTGTTGCCTGATCCCACTGGTCCTCCAGAGTTTGTTGCAAAGGCCGCATCCGCAGCCTTGCGTTGGGGATAAGAAAGATGCAGGACGCCATGGATCCCAGCAGGGATGCCACCTGTCGGACCGACGGTTTCTGTACCTGGAGCAGGAGGCCGCACTTCCGTTTCATTGAGGACAGTCTCTCCTCCGAAGGATACGCTCTTCCCACGCTTGTGTCCAGAACGGAGCCAAGGTAGTGAATGGTTTGGGTGGGCTGCTGCACTGACTTCTCCATGTTGACATGAAGGCCGAGATCGTGCAACTGTTGAAGACATATCTGGAAGTCGTGCCTCACCTGCAGCTGGGATGGACCTTTCAGAAGCCAGTCGTCCAAGTATGGATAGACGAAGAGACCTCTTCTGTGGAGGGCAGCCGCCACCACTGCCATGCATTTGGTGAAGACTCGCGGAGCCGACTTGAGACCAAAGGGCAGGACCTTGTATTGATAATGCTTGCGGCCGACCACAAAACGCAGGTACCTGCGATGACGCTTTGCTATGGAAATATGGAAGTACGCATCTTGGAGGTCCACTGAACACATTCAATCCCCCACTTGCAGATGTGGACATATCTGATGAAGTGCCAACATGCGAAACTTCTCCTTGACTATGACTTTGTTCAGGAGGCGAAGGTCCAGAATTGGCCGAAATTTGTGCTCCTGATCTTTTTTGGGGACCAGAAAGTACCGGGAGTATACTCCCTTGCCAATTTGAGACAGAGGAACCCTTTCTATAGCCTGCTTTTGGAGAAGGGTCCTCACCTCCTTTCGGAGCAGTAGTAATTGATGATGACTTTTTGGTGGAATGCCTTTTGAAAGCGCACGGAAACGTAGCGCATATCCATTGCGCAGTATATTCAGCACCCAGCGATCTTTTGTGATGCTGACCCACTCTGCCAGATGTTGTGAAGCACTTCCTTCCACTGGAGTGGGCAACGGCGGAAGAGGAAGCCACTGTTCATGACTTTCTGCCTGCCTTCGCTGTGGTAGAGGACTGCTGCTGGTGTCCTCCTCTACCTCTGCTGGCCTTTCCTCCTCGAAACTGCGATCTTCCCTGCGCTTTGCTCTGGGTCCACTGAGGGGTTTGAACCCTCTGTTGAGGCCCTTTGCGTTGGTTGGGTCTGTAGCGGCATCAAAACTCTTTCTTCTTCTCCAGCCCAACCACCTTGAGAGTGTCCAGCTCAGTTTTCATGCGGGTCATTTCCTCATCCGCATGCGTGCCGAACAGAGAAGAGCTAGAAAATGGGAGGTTTAATATTCTCTGTTGAGCATCTGGCTTCAGCCCGGTCAGTTTCAACCAGGACTTCTGGCGCACACCCCATGTGCGTACGAATGAGCTGCCAGTACTGCCACATCCGCTGCCATGCTAATTGACTGATTAGCCACCAGAGATCCCTCGAAGTCTTTTTGGTCCTCCTTTGGAAGCTTGGCTTTAAAGTTGAAGTTGAAAGTTGAAGTTGAAAGGTATTTATTTAGCGCTCGATCACCAAGCGGTTTCTTGGCGCTGTAGGAAGGAAACTAAACCTGAGAAAGGAAGGGAAGCAAATTAAGAGGGGTAGGCTAGGAAGAACAAATGGGTTTTGAGTTTAGCTCGAAAATCTAAGTAGGAAGGAGTGGATCGGATCCCGAAAGGGAGTGAATTCCAGAAAAGACGGTCCAAAGAGTCCCAGAGGGCCCTATCGTAATGGCCCAGGAGTGCCGCCGCACTGGAAACCTTCAGGGATGCAGCCGCTGACGTACAAGCTTTGCGACCCCATGAGTCCTGAGATCTGCTCTCTTTGTCAGGAGGGACAGAGGAAGATGCCGATACTGCGTGAGTCTTCCTCGCTGCTGCTACTATCACAGAGTCCGCCGGAGGGTCCGACTTGACAAACACCGGATCAGAGGCAGCCGGCTTATACTTTTTTTGGATGCGAGCAGGCACCCCCTTGATGGTCGAAGGCGTTATAAAGGTGTCCATAACAGGTTCGAGGATCCCCGGAACCAAGGGAAGCAGAGGGCGAGACGCTGACTTCTGGTGAAAAGTCTCAAAAATCACAGTTGTTGTGACCTGAGGGACTGACATTTGAATGTTAAGTTTCTGCGCGCCTCTTTGCAGGACCTCATGATACGTATTGATATCATCAATCGGCGAGACCCTGGATACCGGGCTGTCCGAAAGTGTGGGGGAGCGCGATCTAGAGCGCTGTCTCACCGGTGACCTCTCGCGTGCTCGTCTAGGCAGACTCACCCGGTCCACTTCTTCCACCAGCCTCTGGAGAGGAGACCTATGGTGCAGACCGGCATATTCTTGCATCCTCCTAGTCGCCCCTGAATCCCGCCAGTGATGCACGGGTCACAGCCATTCTGGCGACAGCTGATCCATCGAAGTGGTCTCATGTGGTCTTGAAGGAGACCTGCGGGACTGTCAATTATCCTTGGGACGGCTTTGTGGAGCCACAGACCTCGGAGAAGCCCTCCTGGATGAGTGGGAGGATGAATGGCGCAAAGGTGACTCCGTCACCAGTACCACGGAGTCCCCAGACCTCACCGAGGCTTGTCTCGACGTCGAGCGTGCTCTTGACGTCGATCTGTGTGCATGCTGGGCCTCCCGTCTGCTCGACGTCGAACGCCTTGACGACGGAGATCTGTGCCGATGAGAGGTAGGCGAAGAATGGTGCCTCGACGTCGAACGGCGATGCAAAGCCGACGACGGAGGGACCCTCTCTCTCGACGTCGAACGCCGAGTAGACGACGGCGGAGCAGTGTCCATTCTCGACGCCGACAGTCTGCGCGACGACGGCTGAGGGGTAGTTCTCTCCCTCGAAGCCGAACGCCGTCGAGACAACGACGGAGACCTCAACCTCGACGCCGATCGTTGCCTGGTTGGTGACGGCGGAGGAGTCTTCTTCGCTCTCAACGTCGACCGCTGATGGAACTGCGATTATGGGAGAGAGGCCGCCCTCGACGACGGAGGGGTGATACTTCTCGACGCCGAGCGTCACCTGGTTGACGCCGGCGGAGGGGTCTTATCTCTCGGCGCCGAGCGTCGCCTGGTTGACGCTGGCGGAGGGGACTTGTCTCTGGACGCCGATCGTCGCTGGGTTGACGATGGCGGACGACTCTTCGACGTCGACGACGTACCTTTTCTTGATGGCGAGCCAGCTGTCGAGGGTCTTTTTGAGGAGATATGTCCCATCTGAAGGTCTTTTCTCAGCGCTGAGCCCGACGCTGAAGGAGAAGGACGCAAGGACTTACTTCTAGAAGGCGTCCTGGACCTCTTGGAACCCCTCTTGACCGGAGATCTTCCTCTAGATGGATTCGCTAGGCCATATATGCGAATCCTTTCCCTGTCCTTTAAAGTTCGTTTGGACAGGGTCTGGCAGTGATGACAGGTCTTAGGATCATGGTCCTCTGGCAAACATAGGATACAGACCCTATGGGAATCAGTCTTGGCCTTCTTTTTGCCAAAAGAAGGGCAAGGGTCAAAAAGAGATGGCATTTTTGGTATTAAAAAATGCCTAAATCTGTCAAAAAAGGACAGCTTCTTACTTGAACAGATAGAAAACGTTGAAGTAAGGTATAAAAAATTGTTAAAAGTGAAATGATTTTCTGAAAAAATCAGAAAAAAGTGGAGCTGTGTTGCCAGGATCCTTCCAGAAGGAGCCGGAAAGAACAACTGAGCTAACTGCCACCCCTCAGGCATGATGGGAAGCTGGGGGGTTAGGTGTGCCTTAAAGGCACGGTGTCAGTTTATTGCTATGCAGCTACAGGTTAGCTTTTCAGTCTTGTTAGATTGGGTATTTGCAATGCAGCCTGGGAGCTTACTATGCTTTCAGTGGTTTATGAGAATTTCTACTGTATACTGCGCATTAAAACAGTTTCTAAACAATTTTTTATGGTTGTTTCTCCTGTTTCTAATGCATGTTTTATGGGTTTAGTGGAAATTCCTTACAGCATGTTTCAGCTCTGATGTTGGTTAGGCTACAATTGCTTGTTTTTATATATATATGCATATATATATGGATATTTATATGTGGGGCACATATAATATAGTGTTTCCGGGGTCCCGCGCATGGGCG
Organism: Triturus cristatus; assembly: GCF_964204655.1. Lineage (NCBI taxonomy): Eukaryota > Metazoa > Chordata > Amphibia > Caudata > Salamandridae > Triturus > Triturus cristatus. The sequence continues at coordinate 227,008,242 of NC_140584.1, forward strand.
GGAATATTCTAATGCTAATGCTTATGACTTTGATGAGGATCCCCTGGAGGAGAACCAAAAAGTATCCAGCCCAGTAGAGACTAATGAGTAAGGTGTAGGCACATTTCTCTATCAGAAGGTGATCTCAGTTAACTGCTACTACCACTATTGGGAGCAGTACCTCTTTGTATAGTAACCCTCACACACTCTAGTAGTGTCATGCTTCATCATCGAGTTCACTCTGGCTCCTAAAGGCCAGGGTGAGCTCAACGTATTTTAGGGAGCACTTATGAGAAAAGGCCAGGGGGGCTAAAGATTAAAAAACCACCAGAAACTTCTGGTATCCCTTTAATATGGAGTAGTGGTGGCTATTAAAAACAAAACAAGGTTGTTCCCAGTATACAATGGTCCTATGACCCTAAAGTACTTGCCAACATGTTTCAGCCAATGAGCGGTACTATGGGTCCATGACTTTCTTCAGGGCAAACCAAAAGTGCAAATTCCCTCCCTGAAAAAATAAACACAATGAAATCAAGTCAATAAAATCAATTCATCCAATAATACTCCTTATGGATATACTTATCCTCAGTTTGGGATTAAATCAAGCATATGTCCGACCTGTTGGGAGCCAAAATACAGAATAATTGTGTACTTGACCACCACCATGACTGCATCATTCTGCCACGCGTATGCAGCACATTACTCTTCTTTATCTTTCTAAGAGCGTATGCGCAGCGCGTTTACTGTGAGGAGTGTAACATTCAACATTCCCCATCTTTTATAAAACCCCTCTATTAAGGGATATCGGGCACCGCGATCCGTCCCATACATACCATATTGTATAATGCCCAACAAGCAAAAAATGACATCACCTGATATATTAGGGACCCCCAACAAAATCTCACTCCACTCTTCCGAGAATTTGTGCGGTTCGGTGTGCTCTCAGGAATACACATCAAATGGACAAAGTGTCAGATTTTCCCTCTCACTTCCTCTGTGAAGATGTTCACACCGGACTTCCCAATAGAATGGCGTGACACAGAGGTTAAATGCCTAGGGGTGGGGATCACGGCTTATCAGGACAAACTGATCCAGCTGAACGACGGCAGTGCGTTGGAGAGCATTACTAGTAGCGTCATGAGATGGGTTGCACTCCCACTGTCTATGGCAGGACATAACTCACTCATTAAAATGGTCATTCTCCGAAACTCCTTTGCCTTCTTTTAAATATCCCATATGACCCGGATAGATATTTCTTCTCCGCATTACGCACGGAGTTACTATGACTAACTTGGAGGCATATTAGCAAGGAACGGTGATAACATTATCGCCGCTTTAGCGGCAGGAAAGCGGCGATAATGGGCTTGATAATATGCCCTTGTGAATTCCCATAGAAGCCCAGGTTCACATCAGAACCTGGGCTTCTATGGGAATACACAAGGGCATATTATCAAGCCCATTATCCCCGCTTTAGCGGCAGTATCCTGCCGCTAAAGTGGCGATAATGTTATCACCGTTCCTTGATAATATGGCCCCTGGGGAGGCAACCAACCTAGGCTCCAGTGGGATATGCTCACCAGACCCTACTCCCAGGTAGGGTTTGACATTCCTGATCTAGAATTGTCCTATCCTTGCGCGCAGGTGCATTATGCTCACTTTTGGTTTCACCCACCTAAATATATGCCACTAGTGGCTACGTAACACTGGCTGGCGGACCCTATCCCTTTGGAAGAGGCTATACTGTGCCCGGTCATGCCTCGGGAGACTGACCCAACACTGGTTACATGTACGGTGAGAGTATGGCAACGCATTCGCAGGCAAACACACGTGCATATGGTATATTCCCCTCTCCTGCCTTTGGTCTACCACCCTAGGATGCCAGTACTGCAAGAAGGGGCTTTTAAAAAAACTAAAGCAAAGTTCAACATTACATGCTGGGGAGATCCCTTTTTGAATGGCATATTCCGTACCATGCAGCAGCTGTTTGCCAATGCGACACCCTCGCCCATGGACACCTTTCTTTGCATCACGCTCCATCGAGGCATAAAATAATGCATTACCGCATATCCACAAGAGCCACAAAACCTCCCCCCGCTACACTCAATTCTACACAGTAACACCACCTTACACTTGGTAGCGACATTATATCACAGACTACATACCAGTCCGACTTCAGCCCAATGCCCTGCTAGAGAAAGGTGGACTACTGACATCGGTCAGGCCATAACTGGCAAAAAGTTGGGCTATTGCTGCACGCAGACAGAGCGAATCTCAGTCAGCAGCCACCTGCGCATCATGCATTACAAATTCTTGCATCGCACCTACTACACCCCTGCCAAAATGTACAGGGACAAACTGAGTGATAACGATAAATGCGATAGGTGTAGAGTAGAAGCGGCGGACTTTCCACATCTCTCGTGGGAATGTGGCGCTGTACAGACATATTGGCAACAAGTATTACACGCTTTAGAACAGATGACATCAATACAGATACAGCCTTCTCCTCTGCTGGCACTGCTAGGTTACATGGAGGATCTCAGTGTATCATATCAACGCTTTGTTTTATTTAGTCTCTTATTGGCCAAACGGAGAATAGCATGTAGATGGGGATAGGGCAGGGCGCCCAGGTTTAAGGACTGGATCAATGACATGATATTTTGGCAGGAACAGACATTTACAAACGCCGAGCTCCTCCCTCAGACTTCGCGTCCTAAGGATATATGGGATCCCCTCAAAATATATTTACTTGCACACCCAATCGACACCTATATTCGGCACATTCATCCTAAAAGGCCTGCACGATCCAAATAACACTGACTTACACTTTTAGCTCGCAGTGGATTAACAGCTACAAATTTCTACTTAACTCAACAAGATGCCATGACTGTTATGGTAAGAATACTGCATATGACTGATGTAACACCAAGTACTGCTATAAATGTAATTTTGGAAATTGCTATGTATTTGTATGTTTATATTTAAACTGTATGAGCATGAATCTACACAAGTACTGTATATGCTGAGTTGAGTTTATGTTCAATAAATTAAAAAAATTAAAAAGTGGGTATTCATTTGTTTCCTTTTGCATCTTTCAAAGCTTATTTTGTTTGTAAAGATTGTTCTCCAGAATTTCAGATGACGTTTTTACAGTTTGAGAAGTCTGCAGTAGGCAGCCTTGTTGCCATCAAGCAGGCAGGTGTTCCTAGAATCGTATTGGTGGGTTATGTGGCTAGATTTAAAGTTTGCAACTTTCCTGAATACATTCCTCTGACACCCATACAAGATTGTCCTTGTCGAAGATGTAGAGTCTGTGTCCAAAGAGGAGTACAAAATGAGTTGTATGTACTGCCCCAAGTGCACTTCTAATCCTGGCCTATGTGTGCCCACCTGTTTAAAATTGTCCCTTGGACAACTCAAGTATTGTGAGCAACCATAACAGTCAAAGAGATCATACTGTGGTCTGTATTGGTATATATATTTTCAGTTTAGATACCTGTTGGCAGTAGTTTGATGTGTTTAGTTACACCTGTTGGGTATACATAGCTGTTTTTTTTTATCTTGTTCGTTCTTTTCATTTGAAAAAGTTTTGTTTTAGTTTGATGTTTTATTTTTCCTGTCTGTACTTTGTGTGTGTAATCTGTTTATTGTGGGAGTGTTTTAGATATGAAAATGGTGTGGTGCTTCATGGTGGCTGTGTCTGCTGGAGTGTGTGGAGTAGCATTTGGCTGGTGGTATGTAAGAAATGGCGTTTGTCTGGCAGTCTGTGTGGAGCTGGACTGGAGTCTGGTTGGCAGTGTGTGTGTGAACTGACGTTTGGCTGACAGTGTGTGCAAACTGGCATTTGGCTGGTGGTGTGTGTGGTCTGGTGTCTGGCTGGTGGGGTATGTGGATTAGCGGGTGATAAGTGTGTGTGGAATGGTGACTGCACTGGCAGTTTTAGTGTGAAGTGACTTGCTTCTGGTCACTAGACACACACTGGCAGGTTTGCTATGTTTCCCTAGGTGCTGGCTGAGCTAGATCCCAAAATCCACAGCTACTCACATTGCAACAAATGGGTCAGTTTTCATTGGAAAAATGTGATGTGTCCAGGTTGTGTTCTGGGGTCTTTCCTGTAACAGGTACCAAGCCTGCCCACACAAATGGGGTTCCATGTTTATTGAGAAAGTAGGAGAAATTCTAGGTGGTCAGAAATGTGTGGCTCCCCACAGATTCCAGAACTTTCCATCACGGAAATGTTAGTAAAATGTGCGTTTAGAAGGGTTTGAGGATTGCAAGGGCTTCTGGGTAATATTACCTGGTGAGTGCCATGCAAGTTACCCCACCCTGGATACACCTGTGACCTGAGTGTAACGATTTACAAAATGCAAAGTTTTTAAAAGTTTTTTTAGGTGTCCGCTGAGTTAAGGCTCAAAGTCCATAACAACCTATATTGCAAAAAAAAAATCAGTTTCCAGTGAAAAATGTGCTGCATCTATGTTGAATTTTAGGGCCTATCCTCTCGCAGGTGGTAGGACATTTGTGGCTTCTAGCAGATTCTAGAACTTTACATCACAGAAATATGAGAAAAAATAGTTTTTGTCAGTTTTAAGGTTTGCAATGGCTTCTGGATAAGAAAACCAGATGAGGACCATGCCAGTCATCCCAGCCTGGATTTACCTAGGTGGTGAGCAGGTTTGCTACATTTTCCTGGGTGTCAGATGAGCTATTGTCCAAAATCCATAGCAACCCACAGTGCAAAAAAGGATCAGTTTTGAGTGGAAAGATGTGATGTATATATGTTGCATTTCGGGGCCTATCTTGAAGTGGACAGCAAACCCATCACACAAGTAAGTTACCATTATTTTTGGGAGACTTGGAGGAACACAAAGTAGTTAGAAATGTGTGCCTCCCTGCAGAGTTTAGTATTTTCCATCACAGAAATGGGAGTTAAATGTATTTTTAAGCCAAAGTATGATTTTTGAAAGGGCTTCTAGGTAAGAAAAACTGTTGATATTCATACACTCACCCCATTCTAGATTCCCCAAGGTGTATAGATTTAAATAAATGTGCAGGTTGTCTAGGTTTCCCTAGATGACAACTGTGCTAGGGCCCAAAATCCACAGCTATCCATATTTTTTAAAAAAGATGAGTTTTCAGTGGACAAATTTGATGTGCCCATGTTGTGTTTTGGGCCCTTACCTTTCATAGGCACTGGGCCTACTCACACAAGTGAGGTATACAACTGGGGAAGCATTGAATCTTTGAAAAGTTGTTATTACCAACGTGAATTCTTTACATTTGTGCCTTCCGGTGAAGTCAGTGTGTAAGAAAGAAGACATTTTGAAAAATGCCCTTTGCTAGTATGGGTAGCCAAAATGTAATAGATGTGCAAATAACCACTGCTGCTAAACACTGTGGGGCCAATTCAGATCTCATAAGGAAGGGCTCCGAACGGGATCCGCAGCGTGCGAGTCCGATTTAGAGCTCGTGTTTCTGACCAAATTGTCCCCCGTTACAAACAAGCAAGTACGATGCAAAGATCGCAAAGCTATCTGTCCGACTCGTACGGAGCTGTATCGTGCCGCACAATGGAGCCGGATTCTGAACGAGCGAGTACGATGCAAGATTCGGACAGCTGCATCAACTCGGTCTCAGCAAGACAAAGCAGCTGTGGAATTGGACTTCGTGGCACTCCCCCTTCACCCAGAGCTGTACACATTGTTCAAGGGGTTGTATGCATGTGTCCCCCCGATCCAAGTGTGCACAGTGTAGCAGGCAAAATGGGGTGCCCGCCACGGTGTGTACGATTTTCCGCACCCACCTCTTTTTTGCTATGGAAGCCTGTGTACACAACCGTACACAACCTCCCATAGAGTGCTGTGGGAGTCCTGCTTATTCGAGTCCGTAACCATTTATTTATGTATTTATTTTATTTTGAAAGTTTTATATAGTGCGAACATGACCACCGAGGGTATCAGAGCACTTTACAGATTATGCATCACAATGGTTATAATCAAACATACAAAATCAGCAAGGCAACAAAATCAGAGTCTAATTGGCAAACCTTATCCTAAGGGAAAAACAAACACAACAAAATCATCAGCTCAACCAGGTCCAAATCTAGAAATGTCCAAGAAGACTCGTGAACCAAGTGGTTGGGCCATAGTCAGCGGGTATGGACCAAAAACAAATAAAGGAACCATGTTAAAGAAGACATTTCTTCATCAGGAGTCCTTTAACTTCTTTTTTGAAGAAGCAAGTGGAGGAGTTCACCCTAACTTTGGGTGGCAGGGAGTTCCAAATCCTCGGCACCATCCCTGAGAAGGTTCGGTTGTAGGTCTTTTTTTTCTTGAATTTTTGTGGTTTTAGCAAAAGGGTGCTGGCATCGTACTCGTCTGGACAGACTTACACGGCGCATCTCGCTAGGAAGTCCCTCTGGGTTTGATTCGTACAGAGGACATTCCTAGCGGAATCGGAATCAGGCCCTGTGTCTGGTGTGCATTTCAAAAATACATAGGTTTCCTTCACACCCATTTTTCAATCTTTATATTTTACCATCAAAATTGCTGTATAGTCGGCACAAAAAGAAAATACATTGTAAGGTGCTGCTCAAATGTTGTCACAGATGGCTGTTTTTGTACTCTTTTTCAGCATTCTTTTTTTTAACTGATAGTTTCTTTGAGAGGACCTTCAGGGAATTAAACAAATGACCCCTTGCTGAAGTCAGAATTGTGTTTACTTTTCAAAAATGGTTATCTTTCTGGGACCAGCCGTGGTTTTCACACTGGTTTCTACCACAAACTCAAAGTAGGTGGATAGCACATAAATTAGGAAATGTGGGCAACTTCTTTGAAAAACAGCAAAACTGTGGTAAAAAAATGGAATAAGCTTTGCATTTTTCTGAAATTTGGAAAGGTGGTAACCTTAGCACAGCAAACCTTTTGTTCATTTCTTTGTTAAAAAAAACAGACACTTTTTTGCAGAGCCCCTTTTTCCTATTTTTCTAAATAATTATCTTTATTTTGACTAATTACCTGGTCTCCTTTAGGGGAATCCACAAATCCTGGGTAACTTTGGAATCCCCAGAAAGTTTGAAAAAAAAGAATGCAAATTTGACATGGTTCTGCCTCGGAGTGAAATATCTATACATTTTGAACCGCAATTTCTCAAAATCTACAGAATGGATTTACATAAAAACAGAAAAAGCATGCTTTTGGGACAGAGATCTAGCTTTCTGCCAAATCTGGTTTTCTTTAGCCTCTGGTTGAGAAATCACCCCAAAACTTTCCATAGGGGAGGTGGATAAGATTGATCAAACGGTGACTAAGCCACCCAACAAATGGTATTCTTATGAAAATGTGTTCCTAAACTGGCTAACTATAAAAACATTAATGTTGTCATTGTGAAATTTACCTACCTATTATGTTACTTTAACCTTTTATTTTTCAGTGGAAATATACACAGACACACACACACACCTATATATATATATATATATATATATATATTTCAACAACAAGGTAGCCCCATGAGCTGCACTCGAACCAGAGAGAAGGTTACCAGCCTTTAATCACGGTATGGACAAGAAGGTTCGCCAGTATGATAAACAGCCCTTCCTTCGCCTGACGCGTTTCGATGGAATTTCACCATCTCTTCAGAGGTTTTTAGGAAAGGAACGCGCATTGGCGGGCAACTACTTCCTTTTGTAATGTCACGCCCCTTATACGTTTTCCAAGTGTCTTATGGAATCGTAGTGCCACAATTATTTCCAACCTTAGTAACGGTGCGCTGATTCCTGCCAAATACGGCCCAAACGTGAGCCCCAGCTTGCCTGCCAGTCCTTAATCCGGGCTCTCTGTTCCACTTAGAGAGTGGTGAATCCACTCCTGTGGCCCCCTAGGAGTCGTGGGGTGGTGCAGACTCGGCGGATGGGCGTCCGCCTCAAAATTTCAACAACAAGGTAGCCCCATGAGCTGCACTCGAACCAGAGAGAAGGTTACCAGCCTTTAATCACGGTATGGACAAGAAGGTTCGCCAGTATGATAAACAGCCCTTCCTTCGCCTGACGCGTTTCGATGGAATTTCACCATCTCTTCAGAGGCTTTTAGGAAAGGAACGCGCATTGGCGGGCAACTACTTCCTTTTGTAATGTCACGCCCCTTATACGTGTTCCAAGTGTCTTATGGGAATCGTAGTGCCACAATTATTTCCAACCTTAGTAACGGTGCGCTGATTCCTGCCAAATACGGCCCAAACGTGAGCCCCAGCTTGCCTGCCAGTCCTTAATCCGGGCTCTCTGTTCCACTTAGAGAGTGGTGAATCCACTCCCGTGGCCCCCTAGGAGTCGTGGGGTGGTGCAGACTCGGCGGATGGGCGTCCGCCTCAAAATTTCAACAACAAGGTAGCCCCATGAGCTGCACTCGAACCAGAGAGAAGGTTACCAGCCTTTAATCACGGTATGGACAAGAAGGTTCGCCAGTATGATAAACAGCCCTTCCTTCGCCTGACGCGTTTCGATGGAATTTCACCATCTCTTCAGAGGCTTTTAGGAAAGGAACGCACATTGGCGGGCAACTACTTCCTTTTGTAATGTCACGCCCCGTATACGTGTTCCAAGTGTCTTATGGGAATCGTAGTGCCACAATTATTTCCAACCTTACTAACGGTGCGCTGATTCCTGCCAAATATGGCCCAAACGTGAGCCCCAGCTTGCCTGCCAGTCCTTAATCCGGGCTCTCTGTTCCACTTAGAGAGTGGTGAATCCACTCCTGTGGCCCCCTAGGAGTCGTGGGGTGGTGCAGACTCGGCGGATGGGCGTCCGCCTCAAAATTTCAACAACAAGGTAGCCCCATGAGCTGCACTCGAACCAGAGAGAAGGTTACCAGCCTTTAATCACGGTATGGACAAGAAGGTTCGCCAGTATGATAAACAGCCCTTCCTTCGCCTGACGCGTTTCGATGGAATTTCACCATCTCTTCAGAGGCTTTTAGGAAAGGAACGCGCATTGGCGGGCAACTACTTCCTTTTGTAATGTCACGCCCCTTATACGTGTTCCAAGTGTTTTATGGGAATCGTAGTGCCACAATTATTTCCAACCTTAGTAACGGTGCGCTGATTCCTGCCAAATATGGCCCAAACGTGAGCCCCAGCTTGCCTGCCAGTCCTTAATCCGGGCTCTCTGTTCCACTTAGAGAGTGGTGAATCCACTCCTGTGGCCCCCTAGGAGTCGTGGGGTGGTGCACATTATATATATAATACCAGCCTGACAGCGTCCAACAAACATATATATATATTCACTGAAAAAAACATAGGTTTCAGGCACGTTATAGTTAGGAATTAGCATTTAAAAAAGCTTAGAAATACACTGAAAAAACCATAGGTTTCAGGGGCGTTATAGTTAGCTGGACTTTTCACTCGTACAAAACCATTGAAATTCCCCCGTTATAGTTAGTTCAGCTAATTATAACTCGCGTGCCTGCAATGCAGTGCTGATGACGTCACATATTACATCACTCATGACATGGTCAGTGACATAACTCATGACATCACTGATGACATCTCAAATGACATCACTGATGACAAAATCCAGTGAATGTGTGTTTTTCTGAAAATTAAATATGTTTTATATATGTACATCTGAAGGTTGATGGAAGAATAAATGGGTATATAAGTGTCGAAATGGATCATTTGTTTTTGAAAAATTGATTGTATAACTGACTGATTAAGTGTATCTTAGTGATTACATGGCTTAGTGAGTAATGTTTAAATATGTAAATATCTGTATCAGTCTCTCACTTTGTGTATAAGTGGCTGCATGGGTTGGTGAGTAGCTACATGAGTGTCTATATAGGTTATTAGTGAGTTTTTTGAGTATCAGTATGAGTGTCTGAGTGTCTGTATAGTTCGGTGGGGGGTATTACGTAGTGCATAGGTGCATGAATGAGTGACTCACTGTTTGTATGTGTTGAAGACAGCATGTGTGCAGAACTGTATGGGTGGATGAGTGTGTGCATGGGTGTGTTAGTGAGTGAATGACTGTCTCAATAGTGTCTTTATGAGTAACTAAATATGTTTTAAACTAGTATATGTGACTATTGGTGTATATAAGTGAGTATATGTAAGAGTGAGAGATTGGAAGATTTCCTGTATGAATAAGTATGTGTTTCGATAAGTGATTGTTTAAAAGACTAAGAATGTGTAAGTGTGGTGGTGTGTGTATAACTGTATATGCAAGTAAATGGATGTTTGATTCTTTATTAGCATGAGTGACTGTGTGTGAGTAACTTTATGGATGAGTGGCGTTGTGTAATAGGATGTATAGGTGTATGAGTACATATGATGAGTGAGTACATGTATGAGTGACTGTATAGGACTGTTGGTGAATGAGTGTATGTGTATGTGGATCTTATAATTACTGAATAGGTTGTTGTAACTGGTATTGGTATGTCCATTGTTTTGAAAATGTTAGTTTCTATTTTGAATGTGTGTATCAAAGGTTATATTAGGGTGAGAGGAGGTCTGCCACTCCATCACAAGGAAGATGTCATCAGTGATGTCATTTGAGATGTCATCAGTGATGTAATGAGTGATGTCACTGACCATGTCATGAGTGATGTAACATGTGATGTCATCAGCAGTGCATTGCAGGCGCGCGAGTTATAGTTAGCTGAACTAACTATAAGGGGTAATTTCAAAGGTTTTGTACGAGTGAAAAGTCCAGCTAACTTTAATGCCCCTGAAACCTATGGTTTTTTCAGTGAATTTCTAAGGTATTTGAAATGCAAATTCCTATCTATAACGTGCCTGAAACCTATGTTTTTTTCAGTGAATTTCAAAGGTTTTTTAAATGCTAATTTCTAACTATGCCTACAGAGATAGGACATGTGAAGAAAGAAGAAAAAACACCCAGAAAGAAAAAAAGAAATGCAGAAAGAAGCAACAGAAGTCCTCAAAGACAAAGATAAGTGCAGGAAGAAGGATAACGTGCAGAAAGAACAAACAGAAGAGCAGAAAGAAGCCTTGTTGCAAAATCATCCTGTACCCTCAACTTTTTCAGACGGATACTGGTGGTAACTGAGTCTGACTAACCAGTCCTAGAGCCAGTTCTATGTTAAAAGACACTCAGAATACAGTGAAAACACCTACATACACTAGGGATCACTATGCGTTGGGGTCCCCCTGTGATTAGCATGACCTCCTCTGTAAGCCCCTAGTATATAATAGGGCAGGGGATTAAAACTACCTCTTAAAACGCGCCACAGGGCGCGTTTGCACACGTCACCTCAGGCCCCGTCCCCTCCCTTCCCCACTGTGTAAAAACGCCCTGTGGCCGTTGTAAGTTGGGAGATTAAGTCCCCTTGAATCTTGAGGGTCCCTAGGGTCCAACTAGACCACTAGGTACCTCCAGTAAGCGCCACAGAGCTGCGTTGCAGAGAGATGTAAAAAGGGGCACGGCCTAGACCACCTCTCTGCAACGCAGCGCAGTGGCGCTTACTGGAAGGACCTGGTGGGCTAGTTGGCCCCCAGGGTCCCTCAGGATTGAAGGTGAATTATTTCCCCAACTTAAAACGCACCACAGGGAGTGTTTGCACACGTTAACTCAGGCCCCGTCCCCTCCCTTCACCACTGTGTAAACACACCCTGTGGCTGTTTTTATTTGGGAGATTAAGTTAATTTGAATCCTGAGGGTCCCTAGGGTCCAACTAGCCCACTAGGTACCTCCAGTAAGCACCACAGAGCTGCGTTGCAGAGAGGTGTAAAAAGTGGCATTGCCTGCACCACCTCTCTGCAACGCAGCTCAGTGGCGCCTACTGGAAGCCCCTGGTGGGCTAGTTAGCCCCCAGGGGCGCTCAGGATTGAAGGGGAATTATTTCCCCAACTTAAAACGCGCCATAGGGCGTGTTTGCACACGTCACCTCAGGTCCCGTCCCCTCCCTTCCCCACTGTGTCAACACGCCCTGTGGCCATTTTAAGTTGGGAGATTAAGTCCCCTTGAATCCTGGGGGTGCCTAAGGGCAAAATAGCCCACTAGGTAAGTCCAGTAAGTGCCACAGAGCTGCGTTGCAGAGAGGTGTAAAAAGGGGCGTGGCCTCAGAACACCTGTCTGCAACGCAGCTCCCTGGCACATACTGGAGATACCTGTTGGGATAGTTGGCCCTCAGGGACCCTCAGTATTGAAGGGGAATTAATTCCCCAACTTACAACTGGCCAGGGGGTGCGTTTGCAGAGTGCTGCAAGTAGGGGGCGTGGCCTCTGGCGCTATGCTGGTCTTTCATTTATTTTATTTTTTTAAGAAGGAGGGCTGTGTGGCCCTCCTTCTTTTTCTAATTTATTGGCCCTGGTGGCCCCATGCCCCAGGGCCTGCCCCCTAATTTTTTTTTTGAAAAAAAAAATTGGAAGGTCTTAATCGGCCCCGGGGACCCCAACCCCCGGGGCATGGCCTTTTTCTTTTAAAATTCTATAGGAGGGGGCTGTGTTGCCCCCCTCCTCAGGCCACTTATGGCCCTGGGGACCCCATATTTTCTTTTAATATATGTATAGAAACACCTAGGACATGCTGGACAAACCGTATGTACCTATCACCATGACGATTTACGTGATATTCATTAAAAGGCGACTATGCATACAATGAATCCACGTGGAATGTATTTACACCGATAGTGAAGCTCTGATGTGTCTGACGCCCTACCGTGCCTCATCCCGGTGCCCCCGCCGGTGGGTACTCTACAAGTAGACACCCTTGTTGTTTATTTATACAAACATGGGTAGCTATTGACGGGCACATTTTATACACACGCACACCAAGCTATTCAAAGGGGATTCAACAAAAATTTGACCAAAACCGTGCAAGAAATCCCCCTCATGGTTAATAAAACACACATCCACCGCTGGATGTGTAATGCTTTTTATTTTGCTCTCTGGAAAGGAGACAAACCTCACTTGAGATTCACAGCGCGCTCCTGGCAGATCCCAATGCTGTGTTACACCCACTAGTGCCCACCGAATCCCACACACATCTGTGTTGTATTCCACCAGCTAGTGCGTATGCTATGACACTCTCTAGCCCATGTGCACTGTAACACCACCCCGTGAATATGTCATGCCACACTTGCCTTCGCACAGGTTATATTGCCCCATCTAACGTGCCTTCCTCGATGCCTATGTTATAACGCACAGCGCTATGCCATACATATTACAATCTGGGATCCATATCTTTGTCACAGTGTATATGCAACGTTACACTCCCCAGCACACATTTTATATTACAACTTTAGAGACTAGTTAGGTTACACAACACTGCCCTGTGCAAATTACACTCCAAGGTGCATATCGTATCGCACGCGCTAGTGCCTGTGCTATCTCGCGTTCTCCAATGAATCGGTCATTGCGCACAATGTATTGCATATTATATTTCACGCCCTGGTTCATCATATATCAAACTTTTTGGTGCATAGTTTATACCATACACTATATCTAGTTTTCATTTTCAATCGTGCTCTCAGGACTACGTTCTATATAACACTGCGTTCACCTACCCTTTTCACGGGCATTACATTTTGCGATGGGGGGGTGGAGGGTCAAGGGGTGTTTCTGCCGAGTGAACCCGGAGTCACAGTCACAAACGTCCTCTTCTTCCTGAATAAAAGTGAGATTATGCTGCATACTTGTTCATAATTTAAGTAGTTCACACAGACACTCATTTTAAAAACAATAAAGTTCCTAATACCCACCTTCTCTAAACAGTTAGATTGCTGCCCCATCCACCTCCTCCCTATCCTCTGTTGTCTGAATCCGTGGACTAGCCTCCTCCCTCCTGCCATGCATGGTCTGATGTGCTGCCACTGCCCTCCATTTAGCATGATGTACCAGTCCACTCCTCCTGCCCTCCATTGCCCAATTCTATGCCCCATCATTGACCTCCTGCTTAGCCTCTGTGCTTAGCTTGCTGCCCCTATTCTTCTTTCCCCTGCCCTCCGATGTCTTTGTGCATGCCCCTGCTCCATCCTTTTTGCCCACCATGTTCCATGAGCCTGCCACTCCTATCAACTCCGAGTGTTCTGTTGAGCTGCCACTCCCTTCCCACCTGCCTAGCATTGTCAGTTGACTGTAACCTGTCCCTGCCACCTCCACCCTGCCTGTCCACATGCCATGCCCCTCTCCCCTTCCTCCTGTCGTCCATGGTCCATTTTACTGCCACACCCTTCTGCCCTCCCTGGTCTGTTGTGCTGCAACTGCTCCTCCTGCCTGCCCCACTGTTGTAAATTAAGGCAGAATGTGATTAAGCATTCACTGAAAACATTAGTGTTTCCCTTTTATCGTGTTTTCCTCATTATGTTGGCCGAAGTCCGGACTCCATTTTGTATTGACATGCTGCCACGTGCTCACCACGAGGAGAGTCCGACCTCTGTGTTAGTTGCTCTTGTAATCTGCCTAGCAACAGTTTATAAATAGCCCTCTTGTCCATCTGGCGCATGCCCAGACTTGACCACATCTGTTATAATTAGCTTTGCTTGACCATGTGTTTTCGCGGGCCCAAGGAATGTGTTAGCTCCGCCCATGTATTGATTTGGTATCGAGAATGACCCTAAATGGTAATGTTCTTCGACTTCATGTGGTATCCACCCACTTATGAGCCCCTCTGTTGTGTATAAAAGGGGACTGTGTATGCAAGTTCTTTGTGCTACTCCTTGCAATACTGAAGAGTGTTGTGTGGATTGTAGGACCACCCTTAAGGGTTAATAAACGTTGTTTTTGTACTTTGCAGTTTCCGTGCCAACTTCCTTATAGATTTCGTTACAGAAGAGCGAACCCTTGTCTCTTGCGGGCCTAGCTGGGGCTTGTATTCATCAATTGGCGCCCGTCACGTGGGGCTCATCGGCGACTCGGATGCTCGAAGGACTGGTCGCGACGAAGGTGAGGAGTTTGGCCGGGGACGTGATCACTGCCAGCGGCGTCTTAGCCCTGGCATCCCGAGGTTTTTCTTCCTTCCCTTCCGAGCTGACCATCTGGGTGGCGCCGGTCATCGACTGAGACCTCTTCTGTCGGTCCTGCCGTGAGAGCCGTTTGGGCGATTGTGGAGCTTGGCAGTTGGAACCTGGACTCTTGATTGGTAAGAACCGTTGTACGGTACTTGCTCCGAGTTTTGAAGCCTGGTCTGGCTATTTGAGTTTGATTGATGGTGACTAGTCATATTTTGAATTTGTCTTTGTGAAAATATATGCGTTGCAACACATATAGGCAGGTAATGTGGAGAAATTTCTCCGGAGCTGTGTAAACTTGTAACGGCGCAACGATTAAGTGCCATTTTTTTTGATAATACTGCATATTTTGCATTATTCCTAGCATGCCTGCTTTTAGCGCACTCCGTAAGTGGTGCTGCTGTTTGGATAACCGGTTGAACCTCGAGGAATCTGCTCCAGCTCCCCCAGAGGGGACTCCTAATAGGGATATGTACGTGAAGCATGGTCTTTCTTCCATAATGTACAGCACGTTATGGAGGAAATATACTAGGAAGGATCCTGAGTTGCGATGGCCTTTGTATGGATCGTTTGATATACGTAAGATTGAGTATGTGGAACAGTGTATGTGTAAGCGACGTGCTCGTCAGGATATGTTTGAGTGTGTGCGATTATGGGTGAAGGAAGTGCGTGAGCGAGAGAAACGTGAGAAAGCGCTGTTTGATAAGGAGCAACAAAAGAATGATCATATGCGAGCGCAGGAAGCGAAGCATCGGGAGGACAAAGAGCAAACGGACAGACAAGAGAAAGAGCGTAGGCTACAAGTTTCGGGTCAATATGTTGTTCGCCAGCCGCTTTATCCTGTCCTTAATAATCCTGATGATGATTTTTATTTGCTAGATCGCTCTCCGCCCCCTTATGTTGGCGCATCCGCTCCGCGGCCGCAAGATTCTGACCCGGCTTCGGGTAAGGTAGACACACGGTCCATGCTGCCGGCCGAGCAAATGGCTGAGCTTCGGCAAATTTCCTTCCGTGCGCTTAAAGGCAAGGTATCCATGGAGGAATTATTTCAAATTTGGGGGCCATGGCAGGAGAGAGATAAAGTGTATTTTCTGGGTCATTTCGCGGATGAAGTGATTAATGCTTTCCGAAAATATTCTCATGTTTTTGAGCCTGACGAAGTGTCTTCGGATGCCAGAGCAATACGTAACGGTGCTTTTTCTCCCTCTAAGGCTCCTGAGGCGGCTCGGCGGCTGTTCGCCTTGCGGGACGAGGTGCTGGCCCTTCGAGAGAAAGCACGCCAACGAGCGGAGGAGGAGAAGCGGTCGGATTCAGTTGCGGCAGGGGGCCACCCATCCACCTCCCAGTCAGATAAGGATAATGTAGTGCATGCTAAACCGATGCGAGAGGCGGCACCTTTGTATGTCCCTCCGAAAGGAGCAGGGACTAGCTCGGACATTAACTCTGCCGATGCTAGGGGATATTTTGTGTATAATTGGGTTTATACTCCTTGGCATAGGGCCGATGTTATGGCGTTAAAGAATGCATTGCCTGACCCCCGCAAGAATCCAGCGGCCTTCTATGAAGAAGTCGAGGGGGCCTTGAATTCTTGCATTATGACCTTAGCGGATATAGATCTGTTCTTTGGCCTTATTCTACCACCGGACACGTGGCGGTCTGTCCGAAAGGTGGATGATGCAGTTGCTTTTAAGGCCCGGTGGTCTGAGCTTGAGGATGAGGATAGGGAACGGAAGCCCGCACAGAAACCACCCCAGAATATTCTAGATCTCCCTGCTGCTATTGTGGCTAAATTGAAAACAATAATCCCCCCTAAAAAGATTGACTGGAATATGTTAGCGGCATGTAAGCAGAAAGTTGATGAGTCAGTTGCAGATTTCTTCACGCGCTTCGAAGAAACGTTCCATGACTTTAGTGGCCAGTCGCTTACCGACGACACAGGCCGCCACCTTTTCGCGGACAAATATGTGGCCAATCTGCTGCCGGCAGTTGCGGCCCGGTTAAAAGCGAGTGAGAGTTCTTGGTCCTCCGCGACACCGACGGCCCTTCTGACCATCGCTCAGTATTATGAGCGTCAGGAGCACGAGGCGAAGGGCCAGGAGGAGAAGAAATCGAAAGATCTCAAAACCAAAGTGATGTTAGCACAAGTATATGGCCCGCCCCGCCGGGGTAATAATAATAGGGGAAGGGGCGGATCTTATGGTCCCCCTTCGGGCCGATCTGATTTGAATAGGAACCAGTGTGCGTATTGCAAGCAGTTGGGCCATTGGGCCAGGGATTGCCCAGCGTTGCGTGCTTCGCGTCAGGGGCACACTCCGGGTGGCCCGAGAGGTAGAGGGGGCTTCTCGAACTTTAGAGGGAATTCTAACGATAATGTCCGTTTCGACACTGCTGGGCAGCACCGAGATAGCTCAAACGTTTTCGATCGCCAGCATCAGTATCATGTATCGGACATCGATCACTCGGGATATCATGATTCTCAGCATGCATAGGAATGCGTAGGATGGGGGTCCGAATCAGTTGAGGTGCCGGTCGATCAGACGGGTCCTTATGTATCGGCTGAGGTTTTAGGTTCTACTGATCAGTTCCTAGTGGATACAGGAGCGACACGTAGTGCATTGTCTAGGTACTTGGTTCCGGGGGCTCCCCCATCCGGCTCAATAGTTACATCGGTAGGGTTTGACGGTACACTCTCCCGAAGCCCTCTTTCACAGCCCCTTGCGTTTAAAGTTGATTGTTTTTCTGCGCCTTGTCCGTTTCTGCTTGCTCCGTACACACCGGATTACATTATGGGCCTTGATATGTTAAAGTACTTTAGGGCTACAATTCGTTGTTCCCCTGAGGGTGTGAGGGTGATTTTAAATGACAACTACCCCCGATCTGGGCGGATGTGTACGATCTCAGAGGATGCGTTGTTGGCTACCCTCCCCCAAGCTTTATGGGCGACTTCGGACACAGATGTCGGACAAATGGTGATTCCTCCGGTCCACATTAGTGTTCAGGAGGGGGCGGTGCTACCACGCCTCCCACAGTATTGTATTTCCCAGGAGGGCGAGGAAGCTCTCATACAGATTGTGCAGGATTTGATCGCAGTGGGAGTAGTGGAAGAAGTTCCCTATAATATCTGTAACAGTCCGATTCTCCCAATTTTGAAAAAGGACACGGATGCAAAAGTCTATCGGTTTATAATTGATTTGAGGGAGGTAAATAAGATCGTGATACCTCAGTACCCGGTGGTTTCCGATATCACGACGTTGCTTACCTTGGTCCCGCCTACGGCGACCGTGTTCTCAGTGATTGATTTGAAAAATGCCTTCTTTTCTATTCCCATTCACCCTGATAGCCGATTTCTTTTTGGGTTCACATTAAACAATAGATCTTATCGTTTTTGTAGAATTCCCCAAGGCTATACAGAAAGCCCTAGTATTTATAGTCAGGCCTTGAAGCGACAGTTGGATTCCTTTGTTTTACTCGAGGGGGTCGCCCTCATTCAATATGTCGATGACATCTTGTTGGCGGCTGACACCCTGGAGTTGTGCGAGACAAGCACGCTATCCCTACTTTCCTTTTTAGCATCCCACAATCACAAGGTCTCTAGGAAGAAGTTGCAATTCTGTAGACCAAAGGTGACTTATTTGGGTCACCTTTTGTCTAAGGAGGGGCGTGCACTCACACCAGATCGTATCCAAGTAATTTTGGACACACCAAGGCCATCCACGCAGAAGGATGTGCGTGCATTTTTGGGTCTTGTTTCTTTTTGTAGACAGTGGATATTGGGGTTTTCACACATAGCTAAGCCATTACTAGCGCTCTTGACAAAAGACACGCCCATCCCGATCCCCTGGTCAGATGAGTGTGATGCTGCTTTTCAGCAATTGCGACAGGCCCTTTGTTCAGCACCAGTGTTAGGGACCCCTGATTATGCAAAACCCTTTTCGTTGTATGTGCATGAGAAAGATGGATGTGCATTATCAGTTTTAGTACAGATGCATGGTGATAAGCAGCGCCCTTGTGCATACTTTTCGGCTGTGCTTGATCCTGTCGCCCGAGCATTGCCGGGGTGTTTTCGCTCGGTTGCGGCGACAGCTGTGTCAATACGGCAGAGTGAAGGAATTGTATTGTCCCATAAACTGTTGGTGTTAGTTCCCCATGCTGTGGATGCCCTGCTTAATCAAACAAAGACGCAGCATTTGACCATTGCCCGTTTAACGGGCTATGAGTTGACGCTTTTAGCTCCTCACATTACGTTAAAAAGGTGCGTGACATTAAACCCGGCCACATTGTTGCCATACCCCGAGACACAGCCTGAGGCACAGAAAGCGCATGATTGTATTCTTGTGACTGAGGAACAAACAAAGGGTCGTATTGATCTCCAGGATACGCCCTTTTCAGATGTAGATGGAGAGTTGTGGGTAGATGGATCATGCCTGAAGCTACCAGATGGTACGACTTCAGCAGCATATGCAATTACCACGTTACAGACGATAGTGGAGACAGCACGCATACCGCAGAAATCAGCTCAAGCGGCGGAACTGATAGCGTTAACACGAGCGTGTGAGCTTAGTACAGGATTATGTGTGAATGTTTACACAGACAGCCGCTATGCCTTCGGAGTAGCGCACGATTTCGGCCTACTCTGGAAGGAGAGAGGGTTTCTAACGTCACATGGGGTGCAGATAATGCATGGGGAGTTAGTCCACAATCTTTTAACTGCATTGACATACCCAAAGAAAATTGCTATTGTTAAGTGTAGTGCCCATAGGAAAGTAGTTGATAAGGTTGGAGAAGGGAATGCGTTAGCGGATCGAGTAGCACGGGAGACTGCGATTCAGCCCGGTACTACTGCCATGTATGTAGTGAAGTCACAGGTGGAGAGATGGCATGATGCGAAGGAGGAAGTGCGAGAAATACAAAAGACCGCTTCTGACAAAGAGCGGGAACAATGGGCTAGCGAAGGAGAACTGGATGACGAGGGTTGCTGGAGAAATAAGCAGATGGATAGATGGAAATTACCCACGGCTTTTGTACAACCTATGGTCCAGATGGCACATGGGCTAGCACATGTTGGAGCTTCCGCAATTGTGAAATTGCTTACCCAAGTCTGGGAGCATCCAGAGATTGCTAGCACGGCAAAGAGGGTGGTGCAGACCTGTATGATCTGTCTGAAGTATAACCCAGGGAAAGGCACGCGAACTCCAGCAGGAGGATTTGCGACACCCACTGCACCCTTTGAGGTTCTGCAGATGGATTACATCCAGCTTGAGTGCTGTAACAATTTGAAGTATGTTCTAGTAGTGGTTTGCGCCTTTAGTAAATGGGTCGAGGCGTACCCTGCGAAAGACAATACTGCAATGACTACAGCGAAGCTATTGCTGAAAGAGTTTTTCCCCCGATACGGCGTCTGTAGACTTCTGTGGAGTGATAATGGCCCTCACTTTGTAGCAGATGTTATAAAGTATGTCTTGAAGGGCCTAGGCATCACCCAGAAGTTCCACGCCGTGTTCCACCCTCAGTCTGCAGGACTAGTCGAGAAATATAATGGTACACTGAAGCTTAAGATCGCCAAAATTCAAGCTTCAACGTCTTTGACTTGGCCAGACGTTTTGCCACTGGCGTTATTGTCAATTAGGTCGGTGCCACACTCCCGAACCGGCCTTACACCCTATGAGATTGTATTTGGACGCCCAATGAACATTTGGGGTCCACCAAGGCCTAAGGCTGTGTATGATGTACCTTGTGTGATGATGAGTGATTATCTGGCACAGTTAACGGATAACTTGGTTTCTATTCATCAACAGGTCCGAGAGGCGCTCCCTGATCGGTCTACTGGCGAAGGACATGGTCTCCGGCCTGGAGATCATGTGATGATAAAGGTTTTCGACAGATCGAACAGTTTGGAGCCGAGATGGGTCGGACCTGAGCAAGTCCTTCTTGCAACGAGGACGGCTGTGCGAGTCTCGAACAGGAAGAATTGGATCCATTCCTTGCACTGTCGAAAGGTACCGCCCGGATTGGTGGAGTCTGCCGTGCTGACCGATCAACGCGACATCCTAGCAGCAGAGACAGGCCGTGCTGCAGAGCCAAACGACACTGAGGAGCTCTTTTCGGACCACACGACTTCTGGAGGAAGGCGATATCATCTGCGACCAAGGAAGTGAGGTTTCCAGTACCGGGACATACTGTCAGAACGGCCCTTGGGTTAGTGAAACGGAGAGCCGATGAGGCAAGGGGGGGGGATCAGCCCTGCATTAGTGTAGTGACACCCGTCTTGGCCCGCTGGTGAAGAAATCAACCGCTGCCCAAGGGGAAGAGTTCTGACAGACTTTTTAGTTTCAGGAAGATACCAGGGTATTGTTTCCTTTGACATGGAGAAGAAGAAAATTCTTTGTGCACTGGGGTTCATGCTAACAGTAGCTATCATTGGTATAACCACATGGTTTGTGGAGGAGGCAACTCCTGCCCGAGAGACACTTGTGTTGACGACTCCAGTGCCTGCGGAGCACTACTTTTACACATTGCCATACCAAGAGTTGAAGCATCGACAATCCTATTTGAATAACACTTTCATTCAGATGCTGCATCACACCCACGTTGCTACAAATGCTACGAACTGTTGGATATGTGGGATGATGCCAGCCCATCAGAAGAAAGGAGGTACGCCATTCATACCCCTTCCTTTCTCTCACAATGGCTCTTGTAGAGCATGGTACACTCTGTTGTTTGCCACTCGAAAACCGACAGTGGGACGATTGCTTTTCAGACTTAATAAAGAATGCCATCAGGACAAGAATGGATATCCACAAGCGAATGGGACAATTTGGGAATGGGAAGAGTACCGACCGGACAATGAATCCATCCCCTATATCTTCACGAACACCAGAGACACTGTGGGGAAGGATAAATTTGTAATCCAAGTAGCACAAGCCCAAGCGGACCTGTGCGTCCAGAGTGTGGGTTTTATCCCTGTTGGTGTCAGTGATTGTATAACTGTGTTAAACATTGATGGGTTAAATAATAGCACCTTCCTAGCATCCCATAATACCTACTTTGTATGTGGAAATAAAGGTTATTACCGTTTGCCGGCTGAGTGGTCTGGGGTATGCTATGTATCATTCCTATTACCTCCTGTATTCTTAGCACCTGCGTCATATCATAAGGATTTGAATTTGCTGAATAATGTGACTGTAAATAGATATAAACGTACTCTATCTATTAATGAGGTGGATCAAACAGATACCAGCTTGCAACAGTATATTGATTTTAATTTAGGACTGTTTTTCTTTGTTGGAGCCGCTCTGAATAGTAGGAAGATCCGAAGATTAACAAGAGTGGTAGAAGCTGTGACTAATCAGACTGCTGCTGCTCTTGGGAATCTTACGGAAGAATTACAGATTACCAGGATTGTTGCATTACAGAATCGTATGGTATTGGATGTGATGCTAGCTGATCGAGGAGGAGCCTGTAAAATTATTGGAAGTAGCTGCTGTGTGTTCATCCCTGATCATACGCCATCCGTTTATAACGCCATTAATAAGCTGCATAAAATAGCAGCTGAAATCCACACGGAAAACGGCACTTGGTCCTTTTCTGGATGGTTTTGGGCGTTGGTTACTGCCTGGGGATGGAAGGTCTTAACTGGTTTCTGTATTATCATAGCAATTCTGTTCTTTCTCTGTATGTGTATTCAATGTGGACCATTGTGCTGTTCCGTATGCATTTCATTTTGCATTCCAGATAAGAAAGCTATTGCCGATGTTGCCCGCCAGAAGGGTCTAGCTAAAGAGGTTAAAGGAATGATGATAATTGACATATACGATGATTATTCTTGGAAACCGGATGTCTTCAGTAAATGCTGAAAGGGTCGTCTGTTGTAAATTAAGGCAGAATGTGATTAAGCATTCACTGAAAACATTAGTGTTTCCCTTTTATCGTGTTTTCCTCATTATGTTGGCCGAAGTCCGGACTCCATTTTGTATTGACATGCTGCCACGTGCTCACCACGAGGAGAGTCCGACCTCTGTGTTAGTTGCTCTTGTAATCTGCCTAGCAACAGTTTATAAATAGCCCTCTTGTCCATCTGGCGCATGCCCAGACTTGACCACATCTGTTATAATTAGCTTTGCTTGACCATGTGTTTTCGCGGGCCCAAGGAATGTGTTAGCTCCGCCCATGTATTGATTTGGTATCGAGAATGACCCTAAATGGTAATGTTCTTCGACTTCATGTGGTATCCACCCACTTATGAGCCCCTCTGTTGTGTATAAAAGGGGACTGTGTATGCAAGTTCTTTGTGCTACTCCTTGCAATACTGAAGAGTGTTGTGTGGATTGTAGGACCACCCTTAAGGGTTAATAAACGTTGTTTTTGTACTTTGCAGTTTCCGTGCCAACTTCCTTATAGATTTCGTTACAGAAGAGCGAACCCTTGTCTCTTGCGGGCCTAGCTGGGGCTTGTATTCATCACCACGCGGTCTGTTGTGAGGCCCCTTCCCCTGAACTCTCTTGTCTGTGCCAAGGTCCTGACCCTCCCTTCTATCCTCCATGGTCCTTTGTGCATGCCCGTGCACCCTCCTTCTTGCCCATCATAGCCATTGTGCTGCCACTAACCCTCCCGCTTGCCATGCATGGTCTTCTCTGCTGCCACGGCCCCTCCCATCTTCCCTGTGTGGTCAGCTAGCTGCCCCTGACCCCCTCCCACCTTCCCTCCATGGTCTGTGTGTATGCCATCATAGTCTCACTGTTGCTCTCCATGGTGTGTCTTGTTTCTAGTGCCCATCCTGCCTCACCTCCATGGTCATCTTGCTGCTCCTGCCCTGACCCCTTGCCCCCAGCCCTCTGTTTCCATGTGCAGACCCCTATTCCCTCCCTCCTGGCTGGTCTTTTCCATTGTAATGCCCCTGATCCTTCCCTCCTGCCCTTTATGGTCTGTTATGCTGCAGCTTTCTCTCCTGTCTGTCCATTATGGTCACCTAGCTACCATTGCCTCTTTCCCCTCTGTTCTCTGTTGTCCATGTGCATGGTCCTGTCCCCTCCCTATTGCTTTCTATGGATTGTTGTGCTGCACTCCCGTCCCGCATGCCCGGTGTGGTGTATTGTGCTGCTGCAAACCCTGATGCCTGCCCTGTAGGGTCAGTTTGGTGCACCTCTCCATGTCCCTCCTGTCCTCTGTTATCCGAGTCAATGTCCCTACCCCAATTCCTCCTGCCTTCCATGATCCAATGTTCCATAGAGAGAGATTTTGAAAAAAAACTGGGGTATTGATTTTCCCCTTTGAGTTACATTGAAAAAGAGGAGATTGCAGACAGGAGACAGATCAAATAAAGCCCATTTGAGCTTAAAAACATTGGACGTTTCCTGGCTAAATCGGGTCTGTTGGCATGTATGGTTGTACTACCACTGTCTCTTCCTTCTGCCTTCAATGGTCTATTATATTGCCACAGTCTCTCTGCCAGTCCTGTATTGTTGGTTTGTTGCCCCTGCCCCCCTTTCCACTGCCCTCCATAGTCTGTTGTGCTGCCACTGCCCTTCCTGCCTGCCCAGTGTGGTCAAATTGTTGCCTCTGCACCCTCCTACCAGTCTTCAATTTTCAGAGTTCGTGCCCCTGTCCTCTGCCTCTCAACAGTATCCTAATTAACAACTAGATTGCTAACATTCTATATTTATTACAAAAGTGTGGAACGCCTGACATCCTCTTGATGTAATCAAAACTGTAATACCTAGAGCACGGGTACTCATAGTACGGCCTGCGGGCCGCCTACGGCCCGGCAAGCCTTCCTTGGCGGCCCGCGGACCTTGCAGATATCATACCTGTGCAAGCACCACCGGTTGCAGCAGCGCAGAGCTATGGGGGCCGGGCGATTCTTTTGAAAACCATTCACTTGTTAATAAGGCTTTGTTCTATTTCACCTCTTCTTAGCGCCCCTGCATCTCCACTCTGATTGAGTGGAGATGCAGGGGCGCTAAAAAGAGGTGAAATTCAACAAAGCCTCATTAACAAGTGAATGGTCTTTAAAAGACCTGTGAAGTACTTGGGTGCGGCGGCTGTGTGTGTTCCAGGGAAGCTGTCATAGCGCGGGTGAGGTGACAGGGACAGCAGGGTGAGGTGAGGGGTGGGGGGTGGCAGCAGCTAGTGAGAGCAGCCGGTGAGTTTACAGCGGAAGGAAGACAGAGTGCGACAGAGGGAGGGAGAGAGAGAGGGAGAGGGGGAAGACAGAGAGCAGGAGACAGAGAGGGAGAGACAGAGAGAGAGGGAGACAGACAAGGAGACAGAGGGAGAGGAAGGGAGAGGGAGGGAGACAGAGGGAGAGGGAGGGAGGGAGACAGAGGGAGAGGGAGGGAGGGAGACACAGAGAGAGGGAGACAAACAGAGTGAGTGAGATACAGACAGAGGGAGGGAGACACAGAGTGAGGGAGACACAGAGAGAGGGAGGGAGACACAGACAGAGGGAGGGAGACACAGACAGAGGGAGGGAGACAAAGAGTGAGCGAGACACAGACAGAGGGAGGGAGACAGGGAGGGAGACAGAGAGAGAGAGGGAGGGAGACCGAGAGAAAGGGAGACAGAGCGAGAGAGATAGATAGAGATGTGTGAATGCCGGGTCTGGTGGCTCAGTGGACGAAGGAGTCCGCTGCAGGGGCCTGTGTTCAACCTCATGGTCACAGTTTTTTATTTTGCTCAAGCCCCGCCCCCTCCCCGACTGCCCCCGCCCCCACCGGTGCGGCCCTCAGCCACAAACCACACTGTAAATTTGGCCCCCGAGAGAAAGTTTGTGAGTACCCATGACCTAGAGCATTTCCTTTAGAAATTACATATATGAGAGGGTCTTATTTGCATCCAAATTATGGTTAGTGCTCTAAAAAACTAAAATGAGGACATATTTTCTGAGTTTTCAAATAGCAACAAAGCACTCTTAAATTATTTGTTATCTTTATGTTTTTTTATCCAGTTGACCACTTGATTAAATGTTGCACTTAGATGAGAGGATGTGGCGTTACTTCCAGAGCTGCAGACTTTGCAACTGGGGAACCAGGTTGGAGTTTCTGATTCAGCTCAACATTCTGTGACTGTGTGTCAAATCCCTTAATCTCCCCATGTCAACAACAAAAATGAATTTGATCTTGTGTGATGTAACCAATGCTCATGTAAAGCTCTCCAATACCTGACAAGTCTGCACTATATAAAACTGCAAAAACACAAAAAAAAGTGTTTTGCACACTTCTGTCATTGGGCTACATCTGGGTGATATTTGTGCTGCATTTGGGCTTTTTTGCCGCAATCCTCTGCTGATGACGTCAGATATTACATCACTGATGACATATGTGTCTTTCTAAAAAATAAATATTTGTAATATATGTATAGGTAAAGATTAATGGAAGAAGACATGGGTAAATAAGTGTCTAAATACAGTGATGTAATATCTGACGTCATCAGCAGAGGATTGCAATCGCGTGAGTTATAGTTGCCTGCAGTAACTATAACGGGGGAATTTAATTGGTTTTTTACGAGTGAAATGTCCAGCTAACTATAACATGTGTGAAACCTATGGTTTTTTAAGTGAATATATATAGATATTACCTACTGTTTTCCATATGAAAAGCGTTTTTGGTGCCACTTGACAAATCTACAAAATATTTTCACAAAACTTCACCTCTTTGGTTCGGCTACTGAGTTGAAAGTGTCAGCCTGATCTGTCGAGTGGGGCAGAGAAAAGAGGGGGGCACCAAAATGCGTTTTCCCCACGTTATGTTTATGCCGCTCTTCCATTTTTTTAACGCAACTACAGCTCGAATTACTGAACAAAATTATACCAAATTTGGAAGAAAGCTAGATTTTTGGCTCCGGAAAGCATGCTTTTTGTGATTTGGTGTAAAGCTTTTCAGGAGTTTCAGAGAAATGAAAGTAAAAAAATATATATATGCGGGGACACAATTCCTTGCAGTGGATTTGCAGATACGACTAAAATTTGATTGACTGTCAACACTTCAACCAGGCAGCCATATTGAGACTCGACATAAAGAAGAAAGTAAAGAAAAGGGGGCAGGGTAGCGTTTTAAAAGTATTTTATTGTCATTTTGCTGTGGACTCACGGTTGAATTCGCTAAAAGTAGAGCTTCTTCAGGAACTGGTACAGGCCTTGCCCACGTATATAAGAGACACCAGCAACTTCCTACAAAAAATCAACAACTTTGAATGGCAGGACAGTTACCTATTAATGACTTTGGACGTTGTGTCCTTATACACGAGCATAAGACACAGGGATGGCATAAGAGCATTGGAACATTTCCTAAGCAAAGGAAAGCCAAGACTTTCTGCACACAGCATGATGCTAAGTGATTTGACACAATTTTGTTTGCAGAACAACATTTTTTTTATTTGGTAAAACTGTCTAGCAGCAGACGCGTGGCGTTGCGATGGGGGCCAGCTTCTCTCCGAGCTATGCTTGTTTACACATGGGCTGGTGGGAGGAGCTAGTCCTCGGGGTGACGCACAGGTTGGTGGTAGAAAAACAAGTCAAACTTTTTTACAGATATATTGATGATATCTTTTTGGTTTGGGATGGTCCTCTACAGGATGCTCATGATTTTGCTAAAAGCCTGAATAGTAATGAGATCAATTTAAGCTTTATGGCAACAAGTGACAAACATAACATACATTTCTTAGATGTGGAGGTATATGTTAAGAATGGTAAACTGGAAACAAAACTCTTCAGAAAATTGACAGCAGGGATCTCTTTATTACACTCGTCGAGTTTCCACCCACGACATTTGATCAATAGCATCCCCTACGGGGAAATGCTAAGAATCAAACGTATATGTAGCTGCATGACTGATTTGCAAAAGGCACAATCAGATTGTAAAAAAAGATTCCTAGCCAGAGGATATAATACCAAAATCCTAGATCTAGCCATCGCTAAAACGATGAAACTGGAAAGAGAGCCACTTCTAGTTACTAAACCCAAAATCGATTCAACATATGAATTGCGACTTATCACTACCTATAACCTGCAGCACAAAACTATCAGAAATATAATGCAGCGCAACTGGCCAATAGAGTTAGACGATCCAATAATAGGATCACTACTGCCCAAAAGATTGGATCTAACTTTTAGAAGAGCTCCATCAGTAAGCAACAGCTTAGTTACAAGCAGCCCTGAGGTAATAGAACCTTTGAATTGGCTTTCTCAAAGAAAAGGATTTGTGGCCTGTAAAAATTGCAAAGCATGCATTCATGGTATAAGCAGGAAAATATACAAAACTCTATTCAGTGATAAAGAGGTGGAAATAAAGCAAGCCCTACACTGTAAATCCGACCATGCAGTATATGTTTTAGAGTGCACCTGTAATATCAAATACGTAGGTATCACAAAACTCCCGG
The DNA here is from genome assembly GCF_964204655.1 of Triturus cristatus. Lineage (NCBI taxonomy): Eukaryota > Metazoa > Chordata > Amphibia > Caudata > Salamandridae > Triturus > Triturus cristatus. The sequence goes on from NC_140584.1 coordinate 227,036,549, forward strand.
CCAATAAAAGAATCTTACAGCACCTTAGAGCCATCATTAATAGGGACCCCTCTTACCCAGTTGCTAGACATTTTCAAGAAACCCACAACAGCGACCCCAAGTACCTGTCATATTATCTTATCGATGCAGTACCAAAAAACAGAAGAGGAGGCGACAGAGAAGGTGCCTTACGCAAAATTTGAGACCCGGTACATTTTAAATCTAGACAGTAAGATACCGGGAGGTCTGAATGCCACCGAGGACCTTTATACCTGTATTTAATGGGTCGATACCTCTTCAAGTATTAGACATGTGCAATTTCCCTTGTACAAAGCCAATAAGCTATAAGATTCAGCCAAAATTAAGTTCCCTTTGTACTTTTCTGCAAGATTCAGTCAGCAATTCATATGGTAATTTGATAGGATTAGCCAGTTACTGTCGCTTGATGCCCGATTTCACAAACTCTGAGTCTCAGCCTATGCCCCATCAATAAGAAAAAAATCTAGCTACATAGGCTACACCCACTATTGCAATATCTTCAAATAGGTCCATGTATTTTCATTTTTTATATCATTTATCCAGCACGTGTGTTACATTGCACTTTATGTATCAGCATCAATGGAAAGTTAAGCAACATCTTTCAGTTAACGTTTCTTGCATTCTACAAGTTATTCAACTTATAACAATGTCAATATGCATTGATGCAATCATGGTTTGAATTTGAAAGCAGTAGTCTTGAATCGTAAACATCAGATTTGTATTATAGACACTTTGTTTTATTATGAAATTTTAGAGCAAATCTAGCACATCTGAACTCTATGCACTTTTGTGCAATTATTTATTAATGTGCTTTTTATGCTTTTAAACGGAATGATATTAGCCATTTATGTTTTTAGAATATCCAAAACTGGAACTAGATCAATTTGCACTATGTCCAGCGAAAAACAAAGTATGTATACAAAATTACATTTTAAGTATTTCTTCACTTTTCATGATATTGTGGATTTTGTTGCTCTCTATTTTGTTTTTGCACTAAGCACTTGCACTTTCATTACTATAAAATGGCGGCTGAAGCAAAGAAGCGTTGTCATGTGATCAAGGTCCAGGAGGGACCGAAACGCGTCATGGCCGACTAGCGAAAATAAATTAATCTGCACAGAATTGTGGTCCGTGCCTGCTTTGTATCTCGGAGATTGGGGAGCGAAGTAAGCAGCAAAACTGTATATATATATATATATATATATATATATATATTCAAAACTTGTTTCGCGATATCCTCTGCCTCAACGGGATGGCGGGCTGCCGGCAAGGACGCGACCCTTATTCTTCAATCGATCAATCCTTTACTCAAAAAAGATTGCGCCGAGCCCCAATTTTGTTCATAACAGCGTTTTTTTATTCCATCAGGTTTGTGGCAAACAACTCCCGACGCGTTTCGAAACCCTCCGGTTTCTTGGTCACGGGTCGATACGATGTTGACACTCGTCACATGATATAGTACACAAAGTATAAATAAACAAAGGACTACATTGCTGCCAGGTTCACATAGCTAGCATGAGCGCCATCTTTAAATGATAAGATGATACTGAATTTCAGCACTTGGTCCACAGTATTTCATTTTAAACACATTCCATTGGACATTTGATTGATTAATATAATAAAATTTCCAAATAATAATTACAAGTGTACATTCAGTCCAATGATTATATAACCTGTATAATTTACGATTACATCATCATAATTAAACTGATCATGTCGTGTAACCCTAGTGGGTATACTGTGGTTTCTGTTGCATTTAACCGCCCCAGTGGGCAAACACTTATCAATTGAAGAGTTCAGTTCATTTTTCAAAATTTCAACAGATGGCTAACGCTGCATATTTCACAACCTCTGGCAAAAGCTCCGTCTCCTATAAAAATAAATCATAAATGTACATCAATAAAAACTTTTTAAAAGACCTTATAAACATCATATCACAGGAGGCAACGTGACTTCATCATAATTCTATTTACAAAACAATTCATAATGTTCAGAAAAAACAGAAAAAACTGTTTCAACCAAGGTGGACTGACAGTTCCTCATCTTTATTAATGCCCACCGGATGCACAGTATCATATTTTATAATTAATCTGGATTCTAACCTGCGCAAATCCTGGATTCTATTCCCTCCCCGTTTGGAGAGAGGAATTCTATCAATGGGACAGTATTTCAATAAACTAGTTTCTTTGTTATGGCATTCCTTAAAATGCCGCGCAATTGGATACTGTTTGTCCTCATTTGTTATTGCTCGCATATGCTCTAAAATGCGTAATTTGACCTGGTTGATAGTGCTGCCAATATAAACCCGTTCACATGGACATATTAAGGCATAGACACAAAAATCAGACTTGCAACTAAGATGTTTAGAAATGACAAATGGTTTTAAAGATTTTGATAAAACTATCTGTTTGCAGTTCAAACTGTTCCTGCAAGCTTTGCAGGAAGCACATTTATAGAATCCCTGAATTTTAAAATAGGGATCCTTCTCATCAGTCAGCATACTTTTACATAAAAGATCTTTCAATGCTGGACATCGTCGGAATGTAATACTGGGATAGTTTTCCAAACTTTTTTCAAAAGTACTATCAACACTCAGTACATTCCAAAATTTCTTCAAACACTTTCTGACGTCATTCGCTTGGTTACTAAAGGTAGTGATAAACCTTATTGGTTCTGTGTCAGTTTCAGTTACTTCTTTTCTGACTAATAGATCTTCTCTTTTGATTTTTCTTACCTTTTCACATGCTTTTCTAATGACTTTCTGTGAGTAGCCTCTCTCCTCAAATCTAACCTTCATGACATTCATTTCTTCTGCAAAAGTCATCTCTGAGCTACAGTTTCGTCTGGCCCTTAATAGTTCTCCGTAAGGGATACTATTAATTAGGTTTGGCGGATGACAGCTTGAAGCATGTAAAATGCTATTTCCCGCTGTTGCTTTACGGAATAGTTTGCTCTCCAAATGGTTCTCATTCACTTCAACTAGTATATCCAAAAATTCTATAGATTTTTTATCTATTGTGTAAGTGAATTTCAAATTCAGATTGTTATCGTTCAGTGAATTTACAAACTCCATTGCCTCTGTTTCATCTCCTCTCCAAATGCAAAAGATGTCATCGATATATCGGGCCCAGAGGACGACCCGGTCATTAAAGGCACTGATGTTTTCCGCCACCTGCTCCTCCCACCACCCCAGGTACAAACCCGCATAACTGGGGGCGAAGCAGGTCCCCATTGCCGTCCCCTGGGCCTGGCAATATATCACATGGTCAAATATGAAAAAGTTGTTCTTAAGACATACTGACATCATATTTAGCAACATTTCGGTATGCATCAAAAAACAGACAGATCTATCTTTTAAGTAATGCCTGCAGGCCTCAAGGCCCAACTCATGCGGTATGCAGGTATACAAGCTGTTGACATCCAGTGTGAGTAACATCATGTCCTGTTCCCAACAGACATTTTCAATTAATTTAAAAAAATGTCCGCTATCTTTTACATAAGATGGTAATGCTTGCACATACGGTCTCAAAAAATGGTCAATATATTTCGAAGAATTTTCAAACATACTGCACATTGAAGAAACAATGGGGCGACCATTAGATTGGGGTCTGGGTCTTGGAACGTAGGGGTTAAAAAAATACGTAAACCTCTCGGTACCCTTCCACAATCTATATACTTCTGCAGGGCTGTCGCCTCCCACCATTTGGATTGTTCCGTTTTTGCCGCTTTCCACAATTTGCCCCAAAGTTGACGTTTACGCAGAGTAAACGTCAACTTTGGGACAAATTGTGGAAAGCGGCAAAAACGGAACAATCCAAATGGTGGGAGGCGACAGCCCTGCAGAAGTATATAGATTGTGGAAGGGTACCGAGAGGTTTACGTATTTTTTTAACCCCTACGTTCCAAGACCCAGACCCCAATCTAAAAGAAGAATGGATGGATAATAACCACAAATGTTCCACGATTATGCTAAAACTACTTGTCAAGTATGCACTTAAAGACACAGAACGACTAGCGGCTGAAATTGACAAATTATCGGAATTACTGAAAGGGAAAAGCACAACAGAAGAATTTGATACAGAAATGGCTAAACTTAAAAAGAGATTGGAAAAAGCAGAAGAAGAAATCAAGCTAAAAAAACAACGTAAATTTCACCGCGATGAGCTAGATTATAAGCAAGGGCAGATTCTCACTTTTGGGAGGAAATTTGACCACCTAAGAGAAAAACCCACTGTCGAGGTAGAAACTACATCGGATAATGCTGCAGAATGTGAGATCATGAGTGAAACTACAAATGAGACTGCAACAACCTCGCAAATATGTGATAGTGAATCCAGGGGAAATGAACAGAACAAAACACCTGAAGGAGTAAAATCCAGCATTTTAAAGGAGTACGACATCATTGCGAAAGGAAGGCAAGAAGTTTTGAGTCCCCAAGGAACACGAGGTCGAGGTCGAGGAGGCAGAGGCGCCAAGCGGGGCGCAAAGCAGCAAGGAAACATTCAAAGCTTCATGGGAATGACTACAAGGGGCAAAACGGCACCAAAATGAGGGACACACATACGGTATTGAACCTCTCTGATTTTCCTTTGACTAATGAACAAATTGATGTACTATCTTTAGGTTTGACTTTTTGCCCGACTAGGAGTTTTAATTATACTGAAAGTAGAATTGATTTATTCTTTTTTACGCGTAAACTCAAACTAAAAAAATGGTATGCCAACAAAATTCAACAGGAAATATTTACTCCGGTATCCAAAGAACCAATATTATCGATTGGGGATATAGAGACACTACATACACTAAGAGAGTTGGGAGCAGATGATTGGGTAGATGATCCACTAATTACCCTAGAACAGGAGGAAATTACGGTTACCAACTCATGTGATAGTGGGTTTAAACCCAAATCTATTTTTCTGCCCCAATTGTATAATGACTCTATCGACATTTTCGAGAAAGGGGTTTTAAATGAGTTTAAAAATTTGGCAAAGCATAAAACACAGTTCAAGAGTAATTTAACTAAAAAGCAAGAAAATGCACTAAAAAAATTACAAGATAACAAATCTATTGTAATTAAAAAGTCAGATAAAGGAGGTAACATGGTGGTATGGCCACGGAACATGTACATTGAGGAGGGCATGAGACAACTGAATGATGTTGAAAACTATACTAAGAGTAATAGACAACTCTATGAGAAAAGTAATGATATGTACAAAGAAAAATTGCATGGGTGGAGAAATGAAAATTTAATCACAGATGACGAATATAAATATCTGTATTGTAAATATCCCAAATTGGCAGCCATGTATCTATTACCCAAGATACATAAAAATAAGGAAGTCCCACCTGGTCGCCCCATTGTTTCTTCAATGTGCAGTATGTTTGAAAATTCTTCGAAATATATTGACCATTTTTTGAGACCGTATGTGCAAGCATTACCATCTTATGTAAAAGATAGCGGACATTTTTTTAAATTAATTGAAAATGTCTGTTGGGAACAGGACATGATGTTACTCACACTGGATGTCAACAGCTTGTATACCTGCATACCGCATGAGTTGGGCCTTGAGGCCTGCAGGCATTACTTAAAAGATAGATCTGTCTGTTTTTTGATGCATACCGAAATGTTGCTAAATATGATGTCAGTATGTCTTAAGAACAACTTTTTCATATTTGACCATGTGATATATTGCCAGGCCCAGGGGACGGCAATGGGGACCTGCTTCGCCCCCAGTTATGCGGGTTTGTACCTGGGATGGTGGGAGGAGCAGGTGGCGGAAAACATCAGTGCCTTTAATGACCGGGTCATCCTCTGGGCCCGATATATCGATGACATCTTCTGCATTTGGAGAGGAGATGAAACAGAGGCAATGGAGTTTGTAAATTCACTGAACGATAACAATCTGAATTTGAAATTCACTTACACAATAGATAAAAAATCTATAGAATTTTTGGATATACTAGTTGAAGTGAATGAGAACCATTTGGAGATCAAACTATTCCGTAAAGCAACAGCAGGAAATAGCATTTTACATGCTTCAAGCTGTCATCCGCCAAACCTAATTAATAGTATCCCTTACAGAGAACTATTAAGGGCCAGACGGAACTGTAGCTCAGAGATGACTTTTGCAGAAGAAATGAATGTCATGAAGGTTAGATTTGAGGAGAGAGGCTACTCACAGAAAGTCATTAGAAAAGCATGTGAAAAGGTAAGAAAAATCAAAAGAGAAGATCTATTAGTCAGAAAAGAAGTAACTGAAACTGACACAGAACCAATAAGGTTTATCACTACCTTTAGTAACCAAGCGAATGACGTCAGAAAGTGTTTGAAGAAATTTTGGAATGTACTGAGTGTTGATAGTACTTTTAAAAAAAGTTTGGAAAACTATCCCAGTATTACATTCCGACGATGTCCAGCATTGAAAGATCTTTTATGTAAAAGTATGCTGACTGATGAGAAGGATCCCTATTTTAAAATTCAGGGATTCTATAAATGTGCTTCCTGCAAAGCTTGCAGGAACAGTTTGAACTGCAAACAGATAGTTTTATCAAAATCTTTAAAACCATTTGTCATTTCTAAACATCTTAGTTGCAAGTCTGATTTTTGTGTCTATGCCTTAATATGTCCATGTGAACGGGTTTATATTGGCAGCACTATCAACCAGGTCAAATTACGCATTTTAGAGCATATGCGAGCAATAACAAATGAGGACAAACAGTATCCAATTGCGCGGCATTTTAAGGAATGCCATAACAAAGACACTAGTTTATTGAAATACTGTCCCATTGATAGAATTCCTCTCTCCGAATGGGGAGGGAATAGAATCCAGGATTTGCGCAGGTTAGAATCCAGATTAATTATAAAATATGATACTGTGCATCCGGTGGGCATTAATAAAGATGAGGAACTGTCAGTCCACCTTGGTTGAAACAGTTTTTTCTGAACGTTATGAACTGTTTTGTAAATAGAATTATGATGAAGTCACGTTGCCTCCTGTGATATGATGTTTATAAGGTCTTTTAAAAAGTTTTTATTGATGTACATTTATGATTTACTTTTATAGGAGACGGAGCTTTTGCCAGAGGTTGTGAAATATGCAGCGTTAGCCATCTGTTGAAATTTTGAAAAATGAACTGAACTCTTGAATTGGATTTCAATTGATAAGTGTTTGCCCACTGGGGCAGTTAAATGCAACAGAAACCACAGTATACCCACTAGGGTTACACGACATGATCAGTTTCATTATGATGATGTAATCGTAAATTATACAGGTTATATAATCATTGGACTGAATGTACACTTGTAATTATTATTTGGAAATTTTATTAAATTAATCAATCAAATGTCCAATGGAATGTGTTTAAAATGAAATACTGTGGACCAAGTGCTGAAATTCAGTATCATCTTATCATTTAAAGATGGCGCTCATGCTAGCTATGTGAACCTGGCAGCAATGTAGTCCTTTGTTTATTTATACTTTGTGTACTATATCATGTGACGAGTGTCAACATCGTATCGACCCGTGACCAAGAAACCGGAGGGTTTCGAAACTCGTCGGGAGTTGTTTGCCACAAACCTGATGGAATAAAAAAACGCTGTTATGAACAAAATTGAGGCTCGCCGCAATCTTTTTTGAGTAAAGGATTGATCGATTGAATATATATATATATATATATATATATATATATATATGCATTTCACGAAGTTACTCCTTCTGAAGTTCGAGCCCCTGTTGGAGGGGTGGCGCGGACTTGCGGAGACAACCGGCAATACTATCAACAAAAATGGAGTCCCAAACGCGCTCTCGGAGACAAAAATAATCACCAGGGAAACGGAAGGTCACTTAGACACAGGTAGGTTTATTCACGTCATAAACCTGCTGCAACGCGTTTCACCCGCGAACGGGCTTGTTCACACAGCGTGCTCAACACAAATGCCACATTACATACTATTTCGTAAAGATTCAGTTGTCATAAAAAGAGGACTTCGTGAACCCCACTCATTAATACAAGTATCAACAAAAAGTACGTTGCACACAGCGCCATGTTGCACTATGTTTGTACTGCTGGTCAGTATGGATATATAAACATTGAATGCATTAAAGTCTTAACATATCGTTACTTTACACAGAGGGAACTGGCATCCTAAATGGTAATGAACTAGCGTAGCTTATTTATATTCTTATATATCCTGTGGGGAATTACGATAAACACGGGTTATTAAATTCGTTGTCAGATGTCGCGTAATTGCTCATAAGGTTGTGTGTCAGTTTACCCTGTGATATGTGTCATATTCAACGGCCGTGTGAAAACCATTACGGCAATAGGCAATCGTTTTTCTAACAAGGTTTCTTTCGTTTTGTACAATTGAAACTTTATACAGCCTCATGGCATGTACACTTGTAATTATTATTTGGAAATTTTATTATATTAATCAATCAAATGTCTAATGGAATGTGTTTAAAATGAAATACTGTGGACCAAGTGCTGAAATTCAGTATCATCTTATCATTTAAAGATGGCGCTCATGCTAGCTATGTGAACCTGGCAGCAATGTAGTCCTTTGTTTATTTATACTTTGTGTACTATATCATGTGACGAGTGTCAACATCGTATCGACCCATGACCAAGAAAACGGAGGGTTTCGAAACGCGTCGGGAGTTGTTTGCCACAAACCTGATGGAATAAAAAAACGCTGTTATGAACAAAATTGAGGCTCGGCGCAATCTTTTTTGAGTAAAGGATTGATCGATTGAATATATATATATATATATATATTTTTATATATATATTTTTATATATATATATATATATATATATATATATATTCACTGAAAAAAACATAGGTTTCACACATGTTATAGTTAGCAGGACATTTCACTCGTGAAAAACCAATGAAATTCCCCGGTTATAGTTAGTGCAGGCAACTATAACTCACGCGACCGCAATCCTCTGCTGATGACGTCAGATATTGCATCACTGCATTTAGACACTTATTTACCCATGTCTTCTTCCATTAATTTTTAGCTATACATATATTACAAATATTTTTTTTTCAGAAAAACACATATGTCATCAGTGATGTAATATCTGACGTCATCAGCAGAGGATTGCGGTCGCGTGAGTTATAGTTGCCTGCACTAACTATAACGGGGGAATTTCATTGGTTTTTTACGAGTGAAATGTCCTGCTAACTATAACATGTGTGAAACCTATGGTTTTTTCAGTGAATTTCAAAGGTTTTTTAAATGCAAATTTTTTTTTGAGATTTTTGTTAAAAAATAATATCCAACCTATGTATAAAATAATATATGTACTATATCCTGCATTATGGAATGGTTAATTTTTGAAAAAATTAATGTTTACATACAGTTGTACATCACAGTTATTATCTTCTACAACCCTTGAAACTTTAAATTTTTTTTTTTATGGGTTTTTTGCCGTGCGCGTACGGTAAGCTGACGCTACGCGCTCCGTACGCCATAAGTACGGTGCGCTTACGTGATACGTACGTGACGTACGTACGCATGCGTACTTCTTCGGCAACGCGTACACGCATGCGCGTTGCGCGGAACCAACATTGCGGTTACGCGGATTCGTGTAATGCGCGTGCGCGTCCTACGTACGCGCTCCCTAAGCGCTCCTTAAGCGCTCCGTAAGCGCATGTTTACGTCACGTTTGCGCATGCGTACTTGTTTACGAGCGCGTACCGTAAGCTTACGGAGCGCGCACGGTAAGTCATGTGATCCACAAAGAACACTTTTCATTGGTTTAAACTACTTTCAGTTCCAGAAACTTCCAACACCACACCCATTCCCCTCATTACTGCTTGAGATCCCCTAGGAGAAGGAGCTGAATTGACATTGAGATACAATGACAGAGCAGCAGTCCTCTTCTGAGAGTGAGCCTAGCAGCACCATCATCAGACAGAGAAGGAGGAAACAAAAGGATTCTTTTGTGTGGGAGTATTTTACTTTTCCAGAGGGGCAGAAAAAGGTGAATGCTCCATTGGTCACTTGCACACTTTGTGACCGTGTTTTATCGAGAGGAAATCCAAGGAAGAAGTATTCCTTTGGAAATCACTCTATGATGAGACACATTAGGGATAAGGGTGAAAAGTCGAAGGGGAATAAAGTTTTCCAAACCCAGCTAGCCACTCCTCCTTTGTGAGCAAATATAGCTTTGACGCCACTCACCCCCTTTTAACTAGGTGGTTGACTGAGCCAATAAAGTTACATTTCAGATTAACCAACCTTTTTAATTCACTTACATCTACACTCCCGGGCCCTCACACGCATGCACCATACGGCAGGGAACAAAAGATCTCCGACAAAGAGCCCCTGTATGGGTGCCCGTCGGGTATTGCACCGCCGACCCGACGAGGAGCAAAACCCAGATGATGAAGCATGACACCTAGCTTGCTGGGTGTGTGAGGGTTTCAGTTCCACCCTTAAGGGATTCCCTTCCCTTGTGCACTTACATTCACTAGGTGAAAGTCTGGGTTTGGAAAACTTTATTCCCCTTCGACTTTTCACCCTGTAGGAACTACACATCTCTCGTTGATATCGCTACTTAGGGCTTATGTGTAGGACCTCTATGAAAATAGCCCACTTTTTACTCTCCTTCTCTTTGTTGAACACACATTAGGGATAAACATCCCAGGACCTTTGCTCGACATACAGAAGAAAACTCTTCAGTAAGTCACCAGAGCCCAACCTCAGAAGCTCAGCCGAGTACATCATCGGCAGCTCAGCTGAGCCCTTCCTCTGAGGTGGGAGCATCACCTTCTTCAGCTCCTCTGGACATTAACCCTCGATTTCGGAGGGTTTCAATGAGGTGTACAACGTGTTGTGGTCTTATTGTTTTTGGGGAGACCAGTGTTTCCCTTATTAACAATAAGATAGACCAGCACGTTTGTAGACGTTCATAATATTCCCATTCTTTCTTTCCTCTATCCCTGTATTAACACAACGGCGCTTTTAAGAGCCAACCTTACCTCACAATTTTTTTTTTTTTTTAATCTTTCCTTTTTGAAAAAAAATGTTTGCCGCGGAATCGTTACGCGAAGTTCGCGGAATTTTTCCGTTTACACCGTGCGCGTACGCTACGCCCTTTTTGCCCTTGGGGGTCCTTCTGGGACCCCCTGACAAAGGCTAGGGGGTCAGGAACTGTCCACCCTGCCCCCTTTTCACGTTCTCCACCTTTGTTTTTCACCCCCTCAGAGTGCGAGAGACAAAATGGCAGCCGACACTTCCTGGTGTCGACCGATTCGAATGTTTACTAAGATCTAACAACCAATCAGAATCGCGCTCGCGCACAGCGGCGTGCGCGTACGGTGAGCTTACGGTACGCGCTCGGAGCGCGCCTATAGATATATATTGATTTAAATGCTATTTTCTCAGGAAATACTGAACAGATTTACACAAGACCTTCAAAAGGCACATCCCTGACCTGAGGGCTACCTCTCTGCCAAATTTCAAGTAATTCTGTTCAGCCGTTCGGGCTGTAGCTCGGACTAAAGGTCCTATGGAAAAATGCATGGGGAAAACGCGTTTTGGGACTCCCCCTTTTTCTCAACCCCCGCTTGACGAATCCCCCCGAGACTTTCAGGGAAGGAGCGGAGCGGAGCGCCCCACCTATTTTGAGAATTTCGCGAGGATTCGTCAATCGGCGCCAAAGTTATTCCAAATAGAATGTTGCGGATTTCCTATGGAAACACGGTCCTAACTATAACTATCTACTGGCGACCGCCAGTAGATTATATATATATATATATCACACACACATGTTACCTACTGTTTTCCATAGGAAAAGCGTTTTTGGTGCCACTTGACAAATCTCCACAATATTTTCACAAAACTTCACCTCTTTGGTTCGGCTACTGAGTTGAAAGTGTCAGCCTGATCTGTCGAGTGGGGCAGAGAAAAAAGGGGGGCACCAAAATGCGTTTTCCCCACGTTATGTTAATGCCGCTCTTCCATTTTTTTAACACAACTACAGCTCGAATTACTGAACGAAATTATACCAAATTTGGAAGAAAGCTAGATTTTTGGCTCCAGAAAGCATGCTTTTTGTGATTTGGTGTAAAGCTTTTCAGGAGTTTCAGAGAAATAAAAGTAAAAAAATATATATATGCGGGGACACAATTCCTTGCAGTGGATTTGCAGATACGACTAAAATTTGATTGACTGTCAACACTTCAACCAGGCAGCCATATTGAGACTCGACATAAAGAAGAAAGTAAAGAAAAGGGGGCAGGGTAGGTTTTAAAAGTATTTTATTGTCATTTTGCTGTGGACTCACGGGTGGATTCGCTAAAAGTAGAGCATGTGTCTGTTTCCCTGCCCGCTGTCAAGTGAGCAGAAAAAGAGACACATTGCTTTGAGATCCAGGGAGCTGGATTTTAGTAGATCCCAGGGTCTCAAAGTAATGCTGTCTCCAGCAGGAGGTGGGGAGGCAGCAGGCATCACAGGGGCCTTGATGCTCCCCCGTGGTCCCCAATGTTTCAAACTTTATATTCAGTGAGTCCCACACAGTGGGATTGCTAAGAGGTCTTCAGAGGCCATGCCCTCTCTCTCCACCACTCTGCAAACGTGGCTCGTGGTACACTACTGGTTGACGGGTGAAGTCCACCTTACACCTGAGGGACCTTGGGGACCAAATAGCCCACCTGATGCCTCCTTTGAGTCTTACTCAGTGGGACTCCTGAGAGCTGGTCAGAGGCCCAGCCTTCTTTTTCCACCACTCTGCAAACACGACTAAAACGTAAAAAAAATAGAAATTCACTGAAAAGACAAAGGTTACAGGGACTTTACAGTTAGGAATTAGTATTTGAAAAACCTTTGAAATTCACTGAAAAAACAAAAGGTTGCAAGGATGTTATAGTTAGGAAATGGAATACAAAAAAAAATAGAAATTCACCGAAAAAATCAAAGGTTGCAGGGACATTATGGTTCGGTTCAGGTTTCATTTGTACAAAACCAGTGAAATTCAGCAGTTATAGTTAGCTGAGCTAACTATACCTCGCACACCTGCAATGCACTGTTTATGACCTCACATATTACATCACTTATGACATGGTCAGTGGCATCACTTATGACATCTCAAATTATATCACTGATGACATCATCCACAGAATCACTGATGCAGCCACTCACACCCCCTTATAACCTTTCATACACCCACTCCAACTTCCACACTGCTATTCTCAAACCCATTCACACACCTATTACAATACTTACAAAGCTACTCACTAATTCATAGATCAACACACACCCATTGAATCACCCATAGAAGTAATCATAGAGGTACTCATACACGTATTCAGTCACTCACTCAATCACCCATACAGTTAAATACACTCACTCACTTCCTCATACAAATACTTACATGTACTCACTCTCCTATACATTCACTGAGGGCCTAGAGAAATTGAGGTCATTTTAGCAGTCTCAAATATTAGATGATATTCAAAGGATTGGTAACATAGGTTGGTTCAAAAATGTAATCATCCAAGTGGTTCAATGTCTAAGAGTTAAGTTAAAAGGGAAAAGCTGTAGGGGTGATAAGAATAAGAAAGGACATCAAGAGAAAAACTGGTTTAGTGAGGAATTTAGGAAATTAAAATCAAACCTAAGAAAAGGGCAAAGAAGATTGAAATTGAAGTATGATATAGATATGGTGATTAGCTTACAGAAATAAAAGAAAACGTATAAAAAGGTCATACAAAATCATAAAAGAACATATAAAGAGAAATGCTGGTTAAACCTACTTGAGGCAATAGAAACTAAGAATGTAAAAATGTTTTGGAAACTAGTCCAAGATGGGTCTGGGAAGACACAGGCACTTATGAATTGCGTAGTGACAGAACATGATTGGGAACGATATTTGGGTGAAAAATATATCATGGGAGAATCGTAAGTAACTACGGAACACGTAATATGGCCAGAGATGGGACATTAAACGCATTATAGCAAATTTAACATTGACTAGAGCAGCTGGCACTGATAATCTCCCGGCAGTAATTATAAAGACCCAATCAGACTGGTGGGCACATTTTTTACAAAAATGTTTTCTGGCATTCTGGAGACAGGGAAGATGAACCAGACTTGGAAAAGAGCGATCATTAAACCATCCATAAATGAGGAGATGTAAAGATCCCCAAAAACTATAAATTAATCAACCTTTTGGATGTGGGAGAGAAGGTATTTTCTAAAGTAATCTTAGAAAAACTTAAAGAATGGGTAGAGGTTAACCAAATACCCCGAAACAGAAGGGATTCTAGAAAGGGGATTCTACAATAGACCACTGTTTCTCCCTTTGGTCCATCGCATGGAAGTCAGTAAGGCAGGGAGGGTATGCTGTTCAGCTGCTTCATCGATTTCCAGGCAGTTTTTTATCTGGCTGACCGTTGCCGGTTGTGGGAGATGTTGATGAACATTGCCATCCCTAAGGACCTTTTGGACATTATACAAGAGCTCCACAGAAACAATTGGACACAGGTTATCCTGGACACAGATGGGACACTGTTGAAGATACCAATTGAAAACGGGTTAAGACAAGGGTGTGTCCTGTCCCCCTTGTCCTCCTCTTTGTTCATAGCCGACTTACAAATTATATTAAATAAGGTACGGGTACGAGCCCTATATTAGACAGGAAACACATTAGTTGCCTACTCTATGCAGCCGGCCTGGTTATCTTAGATCGAACAGAGATAGGTCTGCAGAGGAAGCTGATTGTGTTCAATGAATATTGTAGTCAGAAAAAACTTGTTGTAAACCTAGACAAAACCAACGTCTTGAGCTTTGGTAAGAAAAGGAAGAAATTTAGTTGGTTTCTGGGCTCCACTAAAGTGGAAGAAGTGAATGTGTATAAATATTTAGGGATATGGTTTGATAGATCCCTAAAATGAGAAACTCATCTGAATGAAATAAGAATACATGCACAGGCCTCAGTTAATGGGTTGAAAAATTGTAATAGGAATTATGGAGAAAGGTCAGATAGAACTGTCTTGAAGGCTTATATGGCCATGATACTGCCCCAGTTCCAATATGGAGCTGAAATATTGTATATGAGTGGGCAAAGAAGGTGGGATATTGATGTGGGAAAATGAATACAAAAATTACTATCCCTACCTACATCTGATACAGGCAGTAAGAATAGAAACGGACATGGTATCCTGGGAGATAATGGCATGTATGGCATTAATAAGATTTTGGCAACTTCTGGGAAATGGGAAGGAGCAAAAAATAGCAAAATGGTGCAAAAGGGAAATCATACAGAGTGATTTGAAATGGGCATCAGTGGTCAGGAAAATGTTAGAGACAGCATGCAGGAAACTAGGAGTTATATCAAACGCTCAGGACTTACAAATTGATGTTGTAAGACGAGAATTAAAGGTACTAGGGAAAGAAACGTCTCAAGATCATGAATGCCAGTACCTGGAGGGGAAAAAGTCGGTGGATTTTATGATTAAATCATGGAAATCTGATCAACAGTACCTGTATGTACATACACTAACAAGTAACGACCCACTATCTTAAAAATAAAGCTTTAAGATTACGAATAGGAATTAATCCTTGCTATATGAATGACGATATAGCAGTGGTTATGATGGATCCCAAAGGAAATTGCACCTTCAATTCAGGCACGAAATGCGATATTTTGCACATCATATTAGATTGTCTCAAGGTTCTTGACATACGGAAATTGTTTTTATGACCCATATTTTTAAAATATGGGATGAAGAATTGTGCACAGGCAGCAGAATTGCTAACCAAAATTACCTATTTGGACATAGCATGTGCACTGGGGAGATTTCTGCTTGAAGTTAAAAAGGTTTTTAGGGCCCGATTCACAGAACTAACTTAAGACAAAATCCTAAACTTACTACTTTTGGTATTCACAGAAGGCATTTAGTAGTAGTAAAGTTAGGATTTTGTCTTAAGTCTCTCTTAAGTCTGTCTTAAGTCTGTCCTAAGTTTGTCTTAAGTTTGTCTTAAGTCTGTCTTAAATCTGTCTTAAGTTTGTCTTAAGTTTGTCTTAAGTCTGTCTTAAATCTCTCTTAAGTCTGCCCTACTACTTTTGGTATTCACAGAAGGCATTTAGTAGTAGTAAAGTTAGGATTTTGTCTTAAGGCAGACTTAAGACAGAGAGGGGCCGATTCACAGAACTAACTTAAGACAAAATCCTAAACTTACTACTTTTGGTATTCACAGAAGTTAGGATTTTGTCTTAAGTTTGTCTTAAGACAAACTTAAGACAGACTTAAGACAGTCTTAAGACAGACTTAAGACAGACTTAAGACAGACTTAAGACAAAATCCTAACTTAAGACAAACTTAAGTCAAAATCCTAACTTAAGTCTGTCTTAAGTCTGTCTTAAGTCTGTCTTAAGTTTGTCTTAAGTCTGTCTTAAGACTGTCTTAAGTCTGTCTTAAGACTGTCTTAAGTCTGTCTTAAGTTTGTCTTAAGACAAACTTAAGACAAAATCCTAACTTCTGTGAATACCAAAAGTAGTAAGTTTAGGATTTTGTCTTAAGTTAGTTCTGTGAATCGGGCCCTTAGTGTTTATAAAATTGGGATTTTATGAATCTCATTTTAGGATAACAGGAGTTAGATTAGAAAATGAAATACCTATTTATTATGGTATGTCATTTTATTGTGTCCAAACAATTAATGATATTGTATTATGGAAAGATGGAAATGTTCTTATTATTTTATGTTTAATGACTGAAGGTCTAAAGAAACATTACCTTTGATTGATTGATTGGTTATACATTCGCTGGCACAAGCACATATTCCCCCATACAACCACTCTCACATTCACTCACTCACCCACAAAGTCACTCACATACCCCATCGCTCACCTATAACGTCTTTCACATAACCAGTTACTCACCCATATACCACTGACACAGCCATACACACATTCACTCACCCCTTTACACACACACTCACTAAGCCATCGAGCCACTGACTCACCCACTCACTCATCCATACAGGCAGTCACACACACCTTCACCCACCCACACAGAGAACCATACAGGTACGCAGTCAACCAATCACTCCCCATACAGCCAGTCATGTACCCACTGACACACCCATACAGCCACTAAGACACCAACTGACAGACAGATGCTAACATTCACACAACCAGGTGCTCATCAATACATTCACTGAGACACCTAATCACTCACTTATACAGTCAGGCATGCACCTACTGAATCATCCTAACAGGCCCTGATACACCCACTGATTCACACATACACCTTGGTATATTTATTTAGCACACATAAACTTTTTCAAAACATTCACTGTCACTGGATAATGTCATCAGTGATGCTATTTGAGATGTCATCAGCGATGTTACTGACCATGTCATGAATGATATAATATGTGAGGTCATGAGCAGTTCATTGTGAGGGCGTGGGTGATAGTTAGCTGAGCTAACAATAACTGCTGAATTCACTGGCTTTGTATGAGTGAAACCTGCGCCTAACTATAATGTCTCTGTAACTTTTGGGTGTTTTCAGTGAATTTCTATGTTTTTTTAATTCCATTTCCTAACTATAACCTTTTGTTTTTTCATTGAATATATAGGTGTGTGTGTGTGTGTGTGTATTTTCTCAAAAAAATATATAAAGGTTAAAGTAACGTTATATTTAAGTTAATTTCTCAGTGACAACATTGTCGTTTTTATAGTTTGAAGTGCTAACTATAACTTGCGCCCCACCATCCACTGCTTATGACCTCACATATGACATCACTCATGACATGTACTATCACATTTTTCATGACATCACTG
Source organism: Triturus cristatus (assembly GCF_964204655.1). NCBI lineage: Eukaryota > Metazoa > Chordata > Amphibia > Caudata > Salamandridae > Triturus > Triturus cristatus. The sequence goes on from NC_140584.1 coordinate 227,054,372, forward strand.
ATGGCAACTCATCCAATGAGTGTGCTAGTTTGTATTATACTTTAAATAGTGACCAGTAAGTAGAATATCTAAAGACAAAAGAGGGGCCCTGATATACCGAGGACAGATCTAGGGATATCTAAATCAAAATAGGAAATAGTAAAAGGCTACCCAATGCCATTACATCTGCATATTTCAAGTAATACCTCATTATTCAAAACAAGTGGCAAACCAAGAATATAGTAGCCATACAATTCTAAGTTTTTCTCAATGCTTTTTAATAATTATTTTCTCTTTCAATATGTTTTTCTTTATTGTCCACACACATCTTCACTTTTTGTGGACAATAGTGATTAAACAACACAATGCACTATAATCAACCACAATATAATCAAATCTCTCTCAGCAAAGCTATACCAACCATTCTCATCTCCACACATCTTAATAAAAACTCAACACACCTTCAGATATATTACAAACATTCTTCACATTTACCTCAATTACAACTAGCATATCAAAGACATTAAAACATCATGTAGGGCAACACAAAAAAGAATATACACATCAAGATGCTAATATGTCTGTAATGATCGCTTACTCCAAGAATAAATAACAAACATTTCTACCATTATGTACTAAATGATGAAATATCTTTTTATAGACAATCAATATGTTTTGATTTCATAACTGAACTCTTTGAAACCTTCAGTACAGATAATTATAATTTAACACTTTATAATAAAGAATCCTCTTGATTTTTATTTTTTGCTTTTTTCTTTAGACAGCGTACATTTCTTGTCCCCACTTTTAGACACATTGGTGCCAGTAGTGAATGCTGACAAATAGGTGAAGTATTATCACATATTGAGTATATTCTTTCTCTGAGTACACAAATACTCTTTTATATGGGGTTTGATGTGTATTGTAATCATTGTTGTAGTATGGGCCTTATACTACTTATATACATATTGCAAGTGGTATTTTCCCAAGGATTCTTTCCCTCTTTCAACCCGTATTTGACTGTTGCACCCTGAGGAAGGTGGTTGACCACATTTGGCTTTTGCACATATATGTACGTTTGCGCTAATCAAGTGGGGACCTAAAGACTTCGCCATCTAAAGTGGTTATTGTTTCTTGTTTTGATTTGGTAAGTAAAATATTACTTGTCAACCTAATTTTGTACAGCATAGGTCCAGCTAATGGGCTTACAAAACACATTTGCTCCCAATGTACCATATGTGTGTAGAGGTATTGAACACATTATTAATCTTTTTTTTTTAAGAGTAACTCTGTGTGCAGGTGACAGTTGCCTGTTTTCATTATGTTCCACAGAATTTATTTTGGGTACTACAGAACAAGTTTTCAGCAGGAGTAAGATTCTACAAAGTAGATACTAACTTTTGTAGGCAGCCTTGAGTTATTAGACACAATCATGTGAGCATGATAATTTGTACATAACTTAGAAACGTGAGTGCACCAGGTACTAACCTATATACATGTGCTTGTTTTGCAAGAGAAGATGGGCTATCTGTAAAGTTTTAACAGTGTAAAGAGTGCAGGTCGTAGGATGTATAGCACCTTCAGATCTTGGTTATATTTTAGCAAATATCATCTTTTGTGACAACTGATGCATAGAGTCTACACTCCTCTTAGTAGATACTTTTTAATACTCGATGGTATGTGTCTTATGAAAGGTTATCTGTTTGCAAACAGTGTGGTATAAGGCAAACTTTCTCCATAGAGTAAGCGCTGTTTACAGTACCCAGTTCTCTATTGATATCAACTTCATTTCTCAATGTTGGTTCATCAAGTTTCAGGTGTTTGACACCTATAAAATCTGTCCACAGTAAGTCATTTGTTTTGGATCATAAATTTACCATTTTCAGGAACGTGGCTTTTTCGGAACAGGTGTATACTGAATGAACACCATACTCGATGAGAATTTCCTTCATATCTGTGGTTGATTGTTAGTGTGACCTGTGTTAGCTGTAGAGTTTATGGTATATTCCAATGTTTCACATGATGCATGCTTTCTACACCTAAGGGAGTTGTGCCTCTGATGGCAGTAATTATGGCTGACATTTTCCTTTTGTACTTACTGTCAGGTCGCTAATGCCATAGTAATTTATAAAGCACTATGCAGCAATACGATGCTTGGATGATGTCACAAGTGATGTAATCAATAATGTTGTTTGCAATGTCATCAGTGATGTCATAAATGATGTTATAGAACCTGTTATGAGTGGTGTCAGCACACTTAGAAATAGGAAACAACGAGGAGAAATAACGTTTTTTTCTCCGTGTTGCACCTCTGGTGGGGAGGCATGCAATTCTGAAATACAGGGGTGAATATGTGAGAACACCCATGCTCCACCCATGTGATGTCCTCCCCAGGCAGTGTGGCGCAAGGCAGTGACTTGAGCTGCCTAGAGTTACACTAGATATAGCAAGCCATGCAGGGTGGACTTGTGTGGCTTGATAAATCTCATTGTAGGGTTTGTGCTGCCCCGAGTTACCTTGCATGGCACAACATGACACAAAATCTTGCTTTTAAGGCTCTCGTCAGAGCCAGCCTACTCCAACATTATGTGATTGTTTCATGGTATAAATCAATTTTTTCTTTAGGGAAACTGACACACATGAGAGTCTTGGGAAAGCTGGAGCACCAAAACACCTACCCTCACTTGTATTTATGTATCTCTTGCGAGAGTCTTGCAAGCCCCAACATTTTCCCTCATATTTCATGCATAATTGCTCTGTATCGTAGCGTTGGCATAATAAACTGTACAAACACAGAAGCCTCTCAGGTGAAACTTCTCTGAGAAAGATTTTCTCCAGATTCTACTTTTTTTTTCGATCCCTGAAGACTCGCAAGTTTGCAAAGTTCTTGGGGACAGGAATATAACTTTCCTTCATTATAGTACTTATGCATCCCTTATAGTCCCTATTAGTAGGGTATGGGGAGAAAGTGGCCTCTCCAATGAGAGATTTTTACAGTATAACAACAATGCATTGTAGGGTGTGAGGAGAGACTGGGTTCTCACTCACACTTCTCCCAAAGCCAACAACTGTATATAGTTGGCTATGTAGAGGGACTGGCCATATGGTTCCTACTAATTAAGTTGGACTGTTTGTTTGGACAAAATATGCATCAAAGTATGGGGATTGAATCCACTCATAATATTAGAATATGTTGGCCCAATTCCTGGCTATCACACTGTGCACCATCTGGACCCATAAACCCAACAGGGTACCCAATAGTGTCTCCAACCTCAGAACATGACAACTCTACCCTTTTGTTGTTACCTCAAGCATGCCCACAGGGGCTACAAGAGATACACAAATTGACATTTTCAAACATATACTGAAGCAATGGGATTCTTGTGTAAAAGACCTAAAACCATTCAACCTATATAATTATTGTAGTGGTTATAAGAATATATGAATATATGTCATAATGATACACCCCCTTAACACTATCTATGATATAGAGTGGATAGTGAGTGGATAGTGAGAATGCATTCTGCCAGATCGCTTGGAGTAGTATCATGAAGCCAATCCGGTGTAGAACAGGCTTCAGTCCTTTGTAGGAAAGTGATGGAAGTCAGCAGTGCTGGAAATCAGTTGTGGGCGAATGTCCAGGATAATCCATATAATTGGCAAGCCAAGTTCAGAAGCAGTTTATATAATAAAAACGGGTTCCATTTGCACTGTGTCTAAGGTCCTTTTTGAGTGTTTTTGTTTGTATTTCCTATTCAGTGCTGTCTCAAAACTGACAACAAAATTCAAGGGCAAAGTGCTCAGTATATTTTATGCTTGAACAAAATGTACAGTGTCATGATAAAATGATTACGAAGAAATTTGCTTGAACGCAGAACACTTTCTGAGTATGTTATCATATAAATGCACATTATATAAAAAATCGCTGACTAAAAAAATGTCAAGATTAGATGTAAAATGGCTACTTTTCTGCACGGGCCCTGTTGAACCCCACAACAGGCCTCTCCACTGAGACATTGCGTCAAGGTGACCAGTGTGCCCAGTGTGTAGATTAGGGTATAAAGAGACACTGCCTCTCCACTCACATCTTTCACAGGCCCAGCTGTATACATAGAAGAGTGTATAAGGTACACATCTCACATGTAAGACCTCTGTATAGCATAGCAAGTATTAAAGGTACTGTCTTCGCAATCAATTATTCTATCAGTAGATTTGAAGAGCGCTTCTTGTCAGCTATGAGGGAATTCAGGCACTGGCAGAGTCCAGTTGCTTAGCTGAATAGCAAGATTTTCAGGGAATTTTGGAACTCTGGGAGGTCCGTTGATGAAAGGGTAGTGGCCTCCCCGCCTAGAACTCTCCCCAGGGTCATAACCATGTATATTAGAGTGTAGGAATGGATTTGCCTGTCTAGTGACACTCCCCAGAATGACACACATACATAGTAATGTGAATGGAAACATTGTCCTCTCCACCAACACCTATCTTCAGAAAAACATGGATGTACAGTACAGTGTGGGAAACCAGTGGCCTCTCTGCTGACACCCCTCTCTAGAGACCCGGGAATAGATAGTACTGTTCATAAAGGGAGTAGCTTGTCTGCTAACACATCTCTCCAGGGTAAGAGGTGTCCATAGTAGTCTTTGGGACAAATGTATCTCTCTGCTAATACCTCTTCTCATGCTGACAGGTATATACAGTAGGCTGCGAGGACGAACTGCCTTTTTTGCTGACACATTTCTCTTGAATGGTAAGTCTGCATAGTAGAATGTAGGGAGATACTGCCCACTCTCCTGTGACCTGTTTCTTGTATGGTGGGTGTGCAAATTAAGGTGTGAAAATGGGCTTACTTCTCTGGTCACTGCTCTTCACATGATGACAGATGTACAAGTAAGTACCTCTATGCGGAGAAGTCTATCTTACATAATGACTATGGAGACTAGGATATGGGATATGGAGATACACTGTCCTGTCAAATTAGATACCCCCCAGACAAACACATGTGCAAAATAGGCTCTTGGTAGAGACTGCTCTCTCTGCTGATAACTCTCTTTATGGTGAAGAATGGAAAATGGAGAAACCTCCCTGCTGGGAACAGTCTCTTGGAAAACTGGTGTGCTTATTTGAATTTGTGGACACATTCTGCTTACCGTCAATCATCTCCCTATGAGGATAAGCATGTGTAGTAGGGTGTAGACAGATAAACACCTCTGTGCTGAAGCTTCTCTCCAGAATCACAAGCACATATAGCAGCATGTGCAAAGAAACTTCACACTCCACTCACATCTGCAACAGTTGATAGCAGTGTGTTGGAAAATATAAAGATGTACTGGCCTCTGTGCCAAGACCTCTCTCTTGTATGTGAGATCTGTATACAACAGTGTGGAAAAGAACTGTGCTCTCTACTGAGACCTCACTGTTGCATGACAAGTCAGAATACTAGGGTATTCAAATAAATGACTTCTCCATTTCCAACTCTCTTATGTGTGAAAAAAAAAGTGCATAGTACCGTATAGATATATATATATATACAGGAGCACTTCTTCACTCCCTGAAGATGGAACTGGCAGTTTTAGCCAACAATAAAATACTGTAATAATATTCAACTCTATAACAACCATTAAAAAAAATCATTAGTAACTTTTAACTTTTTTTTTATCACAACAACATAATTTAATCACATAACAAAACTACAACTATATGTATTAACTACTTCAACAACTGTAAAGCAAACAAAACAATCAACTTCAATACTTCATAAGGTCTTAATTAGATTGTGATGAGCATCCTGAAGTAGTTGTAAGACCTAAGCCACCTCTGCCTGCCAAATAATTTTTTATATGAGGCCAGGTGATAAAAAAGTAACAGTAAAGTTGTTAATGTGTACAGGTTTTTAAAAAGAGTTCAAAAGGATAGCTTGGACAGAGTTAGCTCATGCTGATGAACTGGTGAAGAACCAGAACCTTTTGGACCTGGCGGCGCAGGGTACGCCTTAATCTCCTGGGTTCTCCTGCTTAGCTACACAGAGACACGGGGACACTCTGTCGGCGTAAAAGATTAGATTTATTAGCTGCAGCTAGTACAGTTATCCTAGAAGTACACACGGTATGTTTTCAGGAGACTGCCACTTTACTCCGTGGCGCACAATCTTATATAGTATATATGTGACATATACATTAACTAAGAACACACCTAAAACATATAAAAGGAGCCAATAAGGAAAGTTGGAAAACAGAACAGAACTAATAGGAAAGGTTTGAAAATAAAGTATCGAGTGACTCGAAGAAGCTTCTCTTCTAACTGTGTTTGTCACCCCTCCCCACGAGCTAATTCATTAACTGACTTGTAGCTGTCTTGCAGGTGACGAGATACGTTTGTGTGTTTTGGAGGTTAGTTGTGAAACAAGAGAATACGAGCAGAGGACAGCGAAGGCCAGACGATAAGAAAAAATCAGAAGAGAATAGTGTGAACCAACAGATAGTTGAGACAGGGATTAGGAAAACCAGACAGGGATTAGTGTACTCGGCCAGTCTCCGACACCAGCTTTTGTAAGCAGAAACACAAGGTTATTTAGACACACTATTGCAGGAAAAGCAGAAAAAGACTTCGATCATCATGCTGCCTGAGTGAGGGCAACACAAAATGGCGGCGAAGCACAAAATGGCGGGTCGATACGATTACGATCGAAAATCGAAGTTCCTCACTGGAGAGGTCTTCAAGTGCTTCCACATCTTTTTCAACCTGGATACAGCGTGTCTGCTCATGTACCTACTGCTAAACAACAATATAATATTGATGTACTTAATAAGCCTCTTTTTTACTGCTCATGTAAGCAGATGACTTTTTCACTAGAGACAAGTAGACCTGCACAGGACAATGTTATGCAAGACCACAAATTTTCACCTAGGCGATAAAAACATAATCACTTTTCCAATTAAGAGTTTTTTCCTGATTTTCAACACAGTTATTCTTTCCTGTTTCTTGAAAAGTGAAGAACTTTTCTTTTCCTCCTCCATATATTTTTTAACATGGCACTTTTCTTCACAATCTGTATTTTCAATTTTTCTCCTACAAAAAGACAAAATAACTTGAAAATTTAAAATTATAATCTGGTCAATACTTTTTAAAGGGGATTTTGTCTTCTCTACACTTGTAAACATCTTTCACCCACAATCATGTATTTATATCTAGGATGTCACTAACATTGTATTCCTTTCTCCTACAAAATTTCATACCCTCAAACAATGCATTCTTTTTTCACAATTAGAATATAGCATACCCTCAACCCTGGTTCTATAAAAGTTTATAAAGTAACACATTCCTCTTGACACACTTTTACCAGCAGTGAACATGGTTTTTTAGTCTATAAAAAGCAATATCTCCGCTCAAACATCTTGTAAGGGTATAACATATGCACAGTAAGGTTCCTAAAGGCTTGTATTAACATGTAGATCATTTGTTTTACAATTTGTGAAACGCTGCCTCTTGTATTTAAAACTACATACAGTACTTACTGATATCGCTCTACATTCTAACCTCTACATCTCAAAAACTATATTTTGAAAGCTACATGTGTACAAAACAGTAACTCCGAGTAAAATATGTTTACACACACTAGTGCACTTAGTGGCACTTTTCCCCGAAGTTCATAAAATATATTATTAAATACTGAACTGTGAGCTGTGTCCTAAATCCAGCTGAAACCAACAGTCTTTTTCAGTCACTTCTAAATTAAGTCAGCACAACTCAAACAGACCTGCTTCTTCTCCAAAGCATCAAAAGCAATCTGAGCGATCTATGGCTCTGCAGCCAATCAAATCACAACATTTCTTCAACCATGCAACAAGAATGTTAAGTATTGGTTTACCCTGGCCCTTATTTTCTACTTCTCCCCATAAGATCTCAAGGGACTCTCACAGGATCATATAACACCTTCTGGCAGGCGCAGTAATTCTCCATGCTGTTCTCACAAGAGTCTAGCGGGATCAAACGAGCCTCTTGCGGCAAGCTTTACTCCCTGAAGCTTGGGTTTTACTCTCTCAGGACATTTGCGAGATCATAACAGTAATGTAGCGAAATAGTAGTATATGGAAAGGACTAGCCATAATGCGTGTGCATACCAGAGTGTGTGGAGGGACTATCCTCATCTTTCAAACCTCTCACTTGGATAACAGGATGTGTGGAGAGATTGGCCTCTCCACTGAGACCCCTCTCTTGAATGAATGATGCGCATAGTAGGGCGTAAAGGACTAGTCTCTCTGCTCGGACCTCTCTCTCAGATGATGAGAGTGCACAGTAGTGAAAGTGGAGGGACTAGCCTCTCCTTTGAGACCTCTCTCTCATATGACAGGTGTGCATAGTAGGGTCTTCACAAAATGTTCCAAAACAAAAGTCATCCACCTCAGCTTCCTCTTGGAAAATGTTGAGGGATCCATCAAACGGGGGCCGTAAAAAAAGGTGGGTCCTAAAATGCAAACTCCCAATACATTTTCCATAGACTTCTTTAGACACGGCTACAGCAAAAACTGCAGAACGGAATTACACCTAATTCGTCAGGAGGCTAGATTTTGGTTGGCAGATTGTGCTTTTTGTAATTTGGTGTAAATCCGTTCTGTAGTTTTTGAGATATTAAGGTTTAAAAAGATGTATATTTTTCAATGCTGGGGCTTGTGACAATCTTGTGAGTGTCCTGCAGGAGAACAAATTATAAAATGGAGGCTTGTGAATGGGCAAGACGCCCATTTCTTCAGTGATCCTTCACGCTCACGCATGAGCGTGAAGTCTCCAAGTCTTGTGAGGGCACTGATTGGCATTTCGGTTCACTGATTGTGCTTTTTGTGATTCGGATTAAATCTGTCGTTTTTGAGATATTTAGGCTAAAAATTGTTTTTTTATATTTTGGCAGTTGGGTCCACGCGAGTATCATGAGACTCTTGCTTCATTGCCAATTTAAACATTGAGCTTTCTGATGGCCCAGTGAGCTCTAATTCCATTGGGCAATTTTGCTCCAGCTGAAGTCAGTCTTTTGCGAGAGCCAGTGCTCTGTTTGACTGCCAGCAACATGGAGAAAACGTAGCTGGCAGCCATTGCAGAAGTCAGGGGCTGAGTCACCTTTCCTGAACTTAAAAAAAGTAGTATAAGTGGGCAGAGTAGGGATACCTTGACCTCATAGGCCACATGGGGTGGTCCAAGAAGAACCTATGCTGTGGTCAAAAAAGACAAAACATTAAAACAAAGGGGCCTATTAGGATGGCAGGTGGACTTTCGTCTGCCCGCCACCCTAGTGGTGCTGGGACCTGCCGCCAGTGGTGCGGCGGTCCCGCACCGGCAATTCGGATGCCACCGCCACCGTGGCGGTGGCAGCCTCTTTTCCCATCATTGTGGTGGGCGGTGCTCACAGCACCGCCTGCCACAATGCTGGGAATGCACGTTGTGCATTGTCATGCACAAGGTGACAGGCACTGCATGGTACCTGCCACCTTGTCTGTGACAATGTAGGGGGGTACCATAGGTACCCCCATGTGCACCCCTCACCCCCACAATACCCTGGGGGCCCACAACAGGCTCCCAAAAGCAGATTCTGCCTGGCTTTCCATGACGGGGTCACTGCCATGGCAAGCCCTGCACCACTGCCCATGCTAGTATGGATGGCAGTGCCTAGCAGACACCGCCACCATATGTAGCCCCTTTTCCTCCCGGTCGACCGGCAGAAAACCGGAGGACGGTCTTTCAGTCCACCGGGGTTCTGTCTGCCATACTAATATGGCGGGGGGAAATGGGTGGTGGCGGGGTATGATGTAGGGCAGATCGCTACCGCCATGCGGGCGGTGGCGATCCGCCCTACATCATAATAGACCCCAATGTCTTGATCCCATGCGATTCTTGCGTGATCAAACAAACAGAATAAAACAAAATGGTGACCAGTCCGTATTGAATAACTATAAACCTCAGGGAGCTCAACCCATTGGCATTATTCATGAAGGGGAGTAGCTGCGTCCCCGTTCCCAATCCACTAGAGGCCCTGGGGAGCCCGTCCTAGGGCCAAAATTTGATTATATGGGGAGAAGGGATGTGCAGCCCTACTTCCTGAGCCATTTGTGGCATCAGGGCGCCCACCTCCAGGGCCGAACTTAGTATGAATTGGGGAATGTGCGGCCTCACTCCCTGAGCCCTTAGAATCCCCTGGTAGCCCATCCCCACTGCCAAATATATTATGAATGGAGAGAGGGCATGCCTGGCCCCCTCCCTGAGCCATCAGAGGCCCCGGTGAGCCCAGCCCCAGGGATGAAATTGAACTAAAATGGGATGTGGGCCATGATGCCCCCTCCCTGAGCCTCCAAAGGCCCTGTGGAGCCCACCCCCAGTGCTGATTGCTCTTAGGGAGGGGGTCTCATAGCCCTCTACCTGAGCCATCAATGTTCCCATACTCCGGGGCCGCCTCACAGGCTATGTCCCAGGAAGCCCACCCCAGTTCATAGTGGTTTCCCTGCCCGCAGTGGCATGGACAGGGAAACCTGTATTTGCTCTTGCTTGGTGGAAGATTTCCAAATCAGCTACCAAGTGGGATCAAACAGAAAGTCAACTTCCAGGGGTCGGGCACTTCAAAAATGCTCCCACCCTCTGAAAGCACAATGTTGATCAAAAGATTGCTCCGGCCAGAGGGAGCAGCATTATTAGCTACTCCCTCCACCTGCCAGCAATGCTGGCTCACATTGGACGCAGGGAGCCAGCTGAGGCTGCGGGGGCCTTGGGGCTCTCCCCGTGGCCTCCAACAATTCTATGGTGGGTGCCCTGGGTAGACATCAGGGCATCCATATTTTTCAGTGGCAGGTACTGGAAATAGGGTTCCTGGGGCTGAAAGCGGCACAGGGAGGGGAACCACAAGCCCCCCTAAAGAATGCACCAAGCCACATGGGATGGGATTCCCAGGGCCAAAAGTGGCCTGGGTGGTGGGTCATGTGCCCCTTCCCTCAAAGTAGCTCACCAGGATTTGGGAGATCGGATCTCAAGGGCCAAAATCAACCTGGGGAGGGAGGCTGCACCCCGCCCTGATAATAAAACCAGAGCCTGGGGAATGGGGTCCCTAGGGCCAAAATAGGCCTGTGGAGGGGGCAGCATGCCCTCCTCCCCCTGATTATAACAGCGGGCTCTGAGAGATGGGGGTCCCTGGGGCCAAAAACAGTCCAGGGAGAGTACAGTGCAGTGTGGGGGCTAGCTGCCTTTACGGAGGTTGAGAACAGGGCCTGGCCACAGGCCAGGATTAGTGGCAAATCCCCCCACTGTGCTTGGCTGAAGGCCATAAGCAGTGTGGGTTTAGCTGCCTTTACGAGTCAGTGTGGCCAACTTTCGACTGCACAAAGGCCAAAAGGTCATTTGAGATGTTACCAGTGATGTCATAAATGATGTCTTAGAACCTGTCATGAGTGATGTCATATGTGAGGTCATAAGCAGTGATGGCAGGTTGTCACGTTTTAGTTAGCGCCTCTATCTATAAAGGGTGGATTTCAGTGTTCTTTTTAATTCAGAACCTTATGTTGTTACTCACATATTCACCAAACTATAACGTTGCTTTAACCTTTTTGTTAGTGAATAAATATGTTTATATTTCATTATGTTCGACCTTAGTCAAGCCAGCTAACCAGTGCTAAAGTTTTGGTCCTCACCCCCTAAAACATGGACAAATTGGCTTAGACCTGATTGGAATATTTCATTTACTTATAAGTTCCTAGTAAAGTGGTAGACCATATACCCAGGGATGGTAAATTAAATTCTGCTAGTGGGCCTGCAACACTTATTTTGCCACCCACTTTAGTAGCCCCTTAAAACATATCTCAGGCTTGCCATCTCAGCCTGTGCACAGTTTAAACTGCCAATTTGACCAAGCTAAATAAACCCCTTTGCCAGAGCTAAAAACCCGTTTTGTAATACATATAAGTCAACCCTATGTTAGGCCTTAAACAGTCCATGTGGCGGGGAGCAGTGTATTCAAAAAGTTGGACATGTACTTTTAAGTTTTACATGTTCTGGTAGTGAAAAATGTACATATTTGTTTTTCACTACTGAGAGGCCTATCCCTCTCATAGGCTAATATTGTGTTACCTTATTACATTTAATGAGTGATAACCTTTGTTTTGGAGCAGGTAGAAATGTCATGTTTATGTCAAGGGAATTGTAATTTAAGATCCTCTTTAACAGTAAATTTGAATTTGAAGTCACAATTCTGAAAATGCCACTTTTAGGAAGTTGGTATTAGCTTGTCTTAACCATTTAGTGCCTGCAGCCTGTTCCTGGGTCACATCACTAGGCATAGTTGTCAGTTGGCCTTTGTGTATTCCTCCTAGACTGCCACCTAAAAGAGGGATTGGGTATTGGCAGTGCAGACCATCCTGGTAGGATGAGGGGGTAGAAGTGTGCACAGCCTCACTTGTATGTGACACTGCCTCATCTCATACAGAAATAACTTTACACTAGCCTATTGTGACTGTAAACAGCCAGGAATCTGAGCAGGGACACTCACTATTCCAGACACTTCTGTGGGGGGGAACTCCAGAGGTTTATCCCACTTCAAAACTGCAACCAAGTATAAACATAGGACCCTCAGCCTCACTCTTCAGTTCACTTCCAGACCTGCAGAAAGACTCTCAAAGGACTACCTGCTGCTTGTGCTCTGTTTTGTGCTTCATAAGACTGCCCTGTTGCATAAAGAGGGCTGCCATGCTACCTTAAGCCTGTATGTGCTCTTGGAGGGTCTGCCTTCCTGCATGAGACCTTCTTTTCTGCTTAAACCCAGGACTTCCAGAGTGACCCCAAGGGCTAGTTTGCTGGCCTCCTGATCAAAGCCTCTGGGACAGAAAAGGCCCAGACCTTCTTGAACCTGCACCAGGACATAGCCTGAGTGAGTCCTTACCCTCCAATTAGTGCCACTCTAGTTTTGGACTGTTAAAAGGGATGCTAAAGGTGTCTAAATAGACCAAATCCAAACATTGGAAAAATATTCGCTAAATAGTGCTTTGAGATCCAAGAGCATACCTGGACCTACCTGCTTACCAATCCACTTAAAGTGCATCACTGGTTGGCCTGACTTGGCAGTTGTTCCTGTCATATTTTTCCCTGCAACAGAAAGTCCTGTTCAGAGGAGGGATATCCAACCTTATGGAGCTTTCGTCAGCTACAGCCTGCAGCTTTGTCCTGCTGGAATTCTATAAAAGAGACTCCAGAGCTGATTAACAAAAATAAACGTATACTTTTGTGTGAGTTTACCATGTTTTGCAATTCACAAAGGAATTTAGTACTGTCTTTACGACTGCAGAGTCTCCGTGTCCAGAGACTCCGCACATAAAATGATAGGCATTCATAAAGATACTATTCGTAAAATTGCACAAAATCATAAACCTACACAAAAGTGTATGTTTACCTTTGTGAATCAAGCCCTAAATCCGAACGTTTAAATCTTTATGACAGTCCCAGTCCATACAAGTAACAGCGGTGGGGTGGTGGGGCTGGGTAAGGGGGGATTTTGAGGTAACATGCTGAGGGAAAATTAAATAAATAATTAATTTTCCCTCGCCATCGTCTCTTGAAATACCCCCTTACCACACCCCACCGCTGTTACCTGCATGGACTGCGGCTGGATGATGATACATCCTCCTAAGAAACTGCCTAGATTTGCTAGAGCTTATGTTCCCTAGTCTGACTCTGTATATTTGAGAGATGGTGTGGATGAAGCTTTAACAGTTATACCTTTTCAAATACGAACCTATTAACATTACTGTATTTCTTCTTTTTCCATCTTTCACAGAGTCTTGGTAAAAAATACTCCATACTAAAAAGTGTGAACATGTGATGGGGCACAACACATCATGGGCCAGATGTTCGACCCATTTTTGCATGCGGAAACGGGTTTGCGAACCCGTTAGCGGAAGCAAAACACGATTGTGCCATGTGCATAGCCTATTTAGTGAGTCACACTTTTTTTAAGACTCGTTAAATAGGTTTTGCGACTCGCTATTTGGAAGGGGCGTCCCTTCCAAACGGCGAGTCTCAAAACCATGTACAAATATTTTACGACCTCAATTGTGGTTGCAAAACACTCGCAATTACCACCTACTTCAAGTAGGTGGTAATGCATTTGCAAATGGAAAGGGGTCCCCAGGGCACCCTTTCCGCTTTGCAAATGCATGCACATTTATTTTTTAAGGGCAGGCAGTAGTCCCAGGGACCACTGCCTGCAGAAAACCGGAGGACGGTCTTTCAGTCCACCGGGGTTCTGTCTGCCATACTAATATGGCGGGGGGAAATGGGTGGTGGCGGGGTATGATGTAGGGCAGATCGCTACCGCCATGCGGGCGGTGGCGATCCGCCCTACATCATAATAGACCCCAATGTCTTGATCCCATGCGATTCTTGCGTGATCAAACAAACAGAATAAAACAAAATGGTGACCAGTCCGTATTGAATAACTATAAACCTCAGGGAGCTCAACCCATTGGCATTATTCATGAAGGGGAGTAGCTGCGTCCCCGTTCCCAATCCACTAGAGGCCCTGGGGAGCCCGTCCTAGGGCCAAAATTTGATTATATGGGGAGAAGGGATGTGCAGCCCTACTTCCTGAGCCATTTGTGGCATCAGGGCGCCCACCTCCAGGGTCGAACTTAGTATGAATTGGGGAATGTGCGGCCTCACTCCCTGAGCCCTTAGAATCCCCTGGTAGCCCATCCCCACTGCCAAATATATTATGAATGGAGAGAGGGCATGCCTGGCCCCCTCCCTGAGCCATCAGAGGCCCCGGTGAGCCCAGCCCCAGGGATGAAATTTAACTAAAATGGGATGTGGGCCATGATGCCCCCTCCCTGAGCCTCCAAAGGCCCTGTGGAGCCCACCCCCAGTGCTGATTGCTCTTAGGGAGGGGGTCTCATAGCCCTCTACCTGAGCCATCAATGTTCCCATACTCCGGGGCCGCCTCACAGGCTATGTCCCAGGAAGCCCACCCCAGTTCATAGTGGTTTCCCTGCCCGCAGTGGCATGGACAGGGAAACCTGTATTTGCTCTTGCTTGGTGGAAGATTTCCAAATCAGCTACCAAGTGGGATCAAACAGAAAGTCAACTTCCAGGGGTCGGGCACTTCAAAAATGCTCCCACCCTCTGAAAGCACAATGTTGATCAAAAGATTGCTCCGGCCAGAGGGAGCAGCATTATTAGCTACTCCCTCCACCTGCCAGCAATGCTGGCTCACATTGGACGCAGGGAGCCAGCTGAGGCTGCGGGGGCCTTGGGGCTCTCCCCGTGGCCTCCAACAATTCTATGGTGGGTGCCCTGGGTAGACATCAGGGCATCCATATTTTTCAGTGGCAGGTACTGGAAATAGGGTTCCTGGGGCTGAAAGCGGCACAGGGAGGGGAACCACATGCCCCCCTAAAGAATGCACCAAGCCACATGGGATGGGATTCCCAGGGCCAAAAGTGGCCTGGGTGGTGGGTCATGTGCCCCTTCCCTCAAAGTAGCTCACCAGGATTTGGGAGATCGGATCTCAAGGGCCAAAATCAACCTGGGGAGGGAGGCTGCACCCCGCCCTGATAATAAAACCAGAGCCTGGGGAATGGGGTCCCTAGGGCCAAAATAGGCCTGTGGAGGGGGCAGCATGCCCTCCTCCCCCTGATTATAACAGCGGGCTCTGAGAGATGGGGGTCCCTGGGGCCAAAAACAGTCCAGGGAGAGTACAGTGCAGTGTGGGGGCTAGCTGCCTTTACGGAGGTTGAGAACAGGGCCTGGCCACAGGCCAGGATTAGTGGCAAATCCCCCCACTGTGCTTGGCTGAAGGCCATAAGCAGTGTGGGTTTAGCTGCCTTTACGAGTCAGTGTGGCCAACTTTCGACTGCACAAAGGCCAAAAGGTCATTTGAGATGTTACCAGTGATGTCATAAATGATGTCTTAGAACCTGTCATGAGTGATGTCATATGTGAGGTCATAAGCAGTGATGGCAGGTTGTCACGTTTTAGTTAGCGCCTCTATCTATAAAGGGTGGATTTCAGTGTTCTTTTTAATTCAGAACCTTATGTTGTTACTCACATATTCACCAAACTATAACGTTGCTTTAACCTTTTTGTTAGTGAATAAATATGTTTATATTTCATTATGTTCGACCTTAGTCAAGCCAGCTAACCAGTGCTAAAGTTTTGGTCCTCACCCCCTAAAACATGGACAAATTGGCTTAGACCTGATTGGAATATTTCATTTACTTATAAGTTCCTAGTAAAGTGGTAGACCATATACCCAGGGATGGTAAATTAAATTCTGCTAGTGGGCCTGCAACACTTATTTTGCCACCCACTTTAGTAGCCCCTTAAAACATATCTCAGGCTTGCCATCTCAGCCTGTGCACAGTTTAAACTGCCAATTTGACCAAGCTAAATAAACCCCTTTGCCAGAGCTAAAAACCCGTTTTGTAATACATATAAGTCAACCCTATGTTAGGCCTTAAACAGTCCATGTGGCGGGGAGCAGTGTATTCAAAAAGTTGGACATGTACTTTTAAGTTTTACATGTTCTGGTAGTGAAAAATTTACATATTTGTTTTTCACTACTGAGAGGCCTATCCCTCTCATAGGCTAATATTGTGTTACCTTATTACATTTAATGAGTGATAACCTTTGTTTTGGAGCAGGTAGAAATGTCATGTTTATGTCAAGGGAATTGTAATTTAAGATCCTCTTTAACAGTAAATTTGAATTTGAAGTCACAATTCTGAAAATGCCACTTTTAGGAAGTTGGTATTAGCTTGTCTTAACCATTTAGTGCCTGCAGCCTGTTCCTGGGTCACATCACTAGGCATAGTTGTCAGTTGGCCTTTGTGTATTCCTCCTAGACTGCCACCTAAAAGAGGGATTGGGTATTGGCAGTGCAGACCATCCTGGTAGGATGAGGGGGTAGAAGTGTGCACAGCCTCACTTGTATGTGACACTGCCTCATCTCATACAGAAATAACTTTACACTAGCCTATTGTGACTGTAAACAGCCAGGAATCTGAGCAGGGACACTCACTATTCCAGACACTTCTGTGGGGGGGAACTCCAGAGGTTTATCCCACTTCAAAACTGCAACCAAGTATAAACATAGGACCCTCAGCCTCACTCTTCAGTTCACTTCCAGACCTGCAGAAAGACTCTCAAAGGACTACCTGCTGCTTGTGCTCTGTTTTGTGCTTCATAAGACTGCCCTGTTGCATAAAGAGGGCTGCCATGCTACCTTAAGCCTGTTTGTGCTCTTGGAGGGTCTGCCTTCCTGCATGAGACCTTCTTTTCTGCTTAAACCCAGGACTTCCAGAGTGACCCCAAGGGCTAGTTTGCTGGCCTCCTGATCAAAGCCTCTGGGACAGAAAAGGCCCAGACCTTCTTGAACCTGCACCAGGACATAGCCTGAGTGAGTCCTTACCCTCCAATTAGTGCCACTCTAGTTTTGGACTGTTAAAAGGGATGCTAAAGGTGTCTAAATAGACCAAATCCAAACATTGGAAAAATATTCGCTAAATAGTGCTTTGAGATCCAAGAGCATACCTGGACCTACCTGCTTACCAATCCACTTAAAGTGCATCACTGGTTGGCCTGACTTGGCAGTTGTTCCTGTCATATTTTTCCCTGCAACAGAAAGTCCTGTTCAGAGGAGGGATATCCAACCTTATGGAGCTTTCGTCAGCTACAGCCTGCAGCTTTGTCCTGCTGGAATTCTATAAAAGAGACTCCAGAGCTGATTAACAAAAATAAACGTATACTTTTGTGTGAGTTTACCATGTTTTGCAATTCACAAAGGAATTTAGTACTGTCTTTACGACTGCAGAGTCTCCGTGTCCAGAGACTCCGCACATAAAATGATAGGCATTCATAAAGATACTATTCGTAAAATTGCACAAAATCATAAACCTACACAAAAGTGTATGTTTACCTTTGTGAATCAAGCCCTAAATCCGAACGTTTAAATCTTTATGACAGTCCCAGTCCATACAAGTAACAGCGGTGGGGTGGTGGGGCTGGGTAAGGGGGGATTTTGAGGTAACATGCTGAGGGAAAATTAAATAAATAATTAATTTTCCCTCGCCATCGTCTCTTGAAATACCCCCTTACCACACCCCACCGCTGTTACCTGCATGGACTGCGGCTGGATGATGATACATCCTCCTAAGAAACTGCCTAGATTTGCTAGAGCTTATGTTCCCTAGTCTGACTCTGTATATTTGAGAGATGGTGTGGATGAAGCTTTAACAGTTATACCTTTTCAAATACGAACCTATTAACATTACTGTATTTCTTCTTTTTCCATCTTTCACAGAGTCTTGGTAAAAAATACTCCATACTAAAAAGTGTGAACATGTGATGGGGCACAACACATCATGGGCCAGATGTTCGACCCATTTTTGCATGCGGAAACGGGTTTGCGAACCCGTTAGCGGAAGCAAAACACGATTGTGCCATGTGCATAGCCTATTTAGTGAGTCACACTTTTTTTGAGACTCGTTAAATAGGTTTTGCGACTCGCTATTTGGAAGGGGCGTCCCTTCCAAACGGCGAGTCTCAAAACCATGTACAAATATTTTACGACCTCAATTGTGGTTGCAAAACACTCGCAATTACCACCTACTTCAAGTAGGTGGTAATGCATTTGCAAATGGAAAGGGGTCCCCAGGGCACCCTTTCCGCTTTGCAAATGCATGCACATTTATTTTTTAAGGGCAGGCAGTAGTCCCAGGGACCACTGCCTGCCCTTAAAAAATGAAACGAAGACATTTAATTTTTTTTTTTTTAAATGAATCCTGTTTTCCTTTCAAGAAAACGAGCTGCATTTAAAAAAAAACAGCTTTATTTAAAAGCAGTGCCAAACATGGTGGTCTGCTGAGTCCACCAGGCAAGCATCCCTGGGAGGGCTGGCATTCCCGATGGGCTCGCTAATTGCGAGAGGCTCAATAGTAATGAGCCTCGCAATTTGCGACCCCACTGGGAATCACAAACAGTATCAAACACGCTGTTGTACATTTCATTTAGTGCCTTGCAATTTGCGACTAGCAATGTGTCGCAAATTTCGAGGCACTAAATGAAATGTTCGTACATCTGGCCCTATGAGATTTGCATCCCACCCAATCCTACCAAGTTGAAATGACCACAGATCTTTTCTGACAAAGCTTAAACAATGACCAATATAGGATGGGGATGCCAATAAAACAGTACAATAACACTATCCAAGATCAACTGCCGTGAGCATGAGGTCAGCTCTTGATAAGGGAATGTATATCTAACATATATAGACACATAAATAAAGATTGCACAGCATCCAGGGTATTGCCTCCAAGTGTACTCCAATAATCTGGACCTGTGGATCCTGGTGAACAAAGTTTCCTGATTAGGCACACCTCCTGCACACCTCCTGCATCTCACTTGAGAGTAGGAAAGAGGCAAAGTCAGAAGCTGCAGCAGGTTTAATCTAACCATGGTATAGACACAGTGGAAGATGGCAAGAGTAGTCTACAAGGTCATGCTGAAGCATCTCTCACATCCCACAAACCGGACTCACACAACATCAATGAGCTGCTTGGAAGTGTGAGAATGAAGCAGTTAGGAGACTGTCATCAGATTCAGCAATACTTTGCCCCCACTATTACTAGACAAGGGATATATCTGCCAATTTTTCATCTCCTCAATTTCAGCTCAAAATCCTGTAGTCTGAACCAAATATTCTATTGTTTAATGGCATCATAAATTTGCTCTAACATTGCACATCTAAAACTGCCTGTCACCCATAAGTCCAAACACCTGCTCACATGTCTCTTTGATTTACCACACAGTATGATGTGGCTGTTCATCTGTCATAAGTGCTCTTAACTTCTTGGATCTTGGTAACTGCAGTTCCTTTGGGATTGTCAATGGTGACAATGCTGTTGGCTGACTCAGCAACACTCTGCCCAATGGAAGTGTGACATGCTCTTGGCCCAATTGGAATCGATTAAATCAAGCATTACACATGTATAATATAATTTGCTTCTCAGATTCCTCAAAATATGTTCAGAATGCATTAAATCATCAGACTTGGATGTCTTTGTCTTTAGCTCATTCCAGGAACAAGCAATTGTACATTACAAATGTCAAATTGAGCCTTTGTGACTGCAAAATAGCATTTTTAAATGTACAAAACTAAAATTGTGATTTGGTAACATGTTATAAATAACAATTTGGGTTTTAAAATAAATACAGAATCAATTTTCGCAAGGGGCATCTAAAGAATGTCCCATCTAAAAACTGAGGCGGATACATACAAGAAAGTGGAAGAGAGAGGTGTTAGCCTTCCTGACTTAACGCCTCTCTCCTCCACTTCTAAAACGCAAGGCTGCACCATATTTGCAAGAATGTGGTGCAGCCTTGCATTTCTCTGTGCAATGGCGCTAAGATTAGCAACTAAGAGCCAACACAGGCACCCTTGCACCAGAGTGCAAGGGTGTCTGCGTGCAGGGGAGGATTGTTTATGTGTAGGAAGGTGTCCCTTCCTGCACATTAACAATCCTAGAAATACCATTCTTTCACTTTCATGCATACTGCTTCAGGCAGCACACAGGAAAGTGACAAAATGGCATTTTTAAAAAAAAGTTTGTTCATGTACAGGAAGGGACACCTTCCTGTACATAAACAAACCATGGCATTTTCCTTTTTCCATGTGTGCTGCACAAGACGAGGAGAAATAATACATTTCTCCTCATTTTGCCAAGTGAAGACCAGTTTTTACCTGGTCTTAATATTGGCGCTGCCTCCTAGGTACGACACCCTTGTACATAGGGGGCAGTGTCAAAATGAATGGGTGTTGTGGTGGAACACCCACCACAGCACCCACTGCCCATGCCTTCCACGCTAACCATAGCATAAAAAGGGGGCCTTTTGTACAAGGCAGCGTTACGCCGCGATAAGTGGCTTAACGCTGCCTTGTACATAAGGCGCAGCCCCTATCACCACCACAATGTCAATATAGGTGACATTGTGGTGACAATAGGGGCTTGTACATTTGCCCCTGATTCTTTTTCTTAGGTATGAAAGTTTTGTAATCGAAATATGGTTGGTTTCAAAACATTAATATTTTACGAGCAAATCAAAATTGGTGGTAACTATGTGCAAACAAGGAGTCCAAAAGGGTCTAATTCCCCTTTGTGAATGCCAACAAAAGCGTATTTTATGAGCAGAGACTGCTGCCTGCTCCTAAAAATGTTTATAAAAGTATTCATTTCTTTTTTAAATGCATCCCCCTTTACTATTCGGAAAATAGGCTGCATTGGAAAGAAAAAAGATTGCATTAGTTAACAGCAATTACAGACATGGTGGTCTGCTGATCCCAGCAGGCCGCAGTGTCTGTGACTGCAACCAGTAATAGAGGGTCTCAATTTGCGACCAAACTCATACATATTAATGAGTTAGGCTAATTTCAACCCACTATGAATCAGTATTTTGTGAACCAACCTAATAATACATAGCTTGGTTCACACAATATTAGTGCATTTGTTAGAAGTCAGTATGCAAATTGTACCTCTACAGAATCCATTTTAATAGATTCTCAATGAGAAGCGGCAAATTACAAATTGGTATGTAATGCAATTTACGGATTCCTAATAGGAATCTCAGTTCATCAGGTCCTTGATTTGTTACTTTTGGATTCTTCAGTCATTCAATTTGAAAATGGGAACCGTGATTCAGCACTCATGAACACATGCCTGTTCCTGGAGGAAGATAACACAGTGCAGGTCACTGAAGGTCTAATTTTGAGTTTGGTGGTAATGAAAAACATCCAATTTTAGTAAGAAATGCAAACTCAAAAGGAAGATCCTTCAGATTAATTGTACCCACCATACCATCCATATGGTACAGGCAATGATGATTGCACTCTGGATTTAGCCTTTTACTTAGAAATTGGAGATTTTAATGTTACCGGTAAGTTGTAAAGCAGTGTTTATTACACTCAAAAGAGAAGGGAAGAGGGTACAGAACTCCCTTACTCCGAACACCCAGTCAAATACTTATACACACCAAAAAGAAGTAGGGAGTGAAGATCGTGGTGTAATGGTCCAGTGGTGGCATGTGCTATGTATCCTAATACTGCCCTCCCTCCCACAAATGTGTAACATGCTTCATCATAGGGCTGCTTACAATACGCCCCGGCACAGCCAATGCTTGGGGTGGAGCAATAAGGGTGGGGAAGACAAAAGCAACACAAAAGAGAAACTAATGCTTTCAATGGTGACTGGGAACACCGGAAGTGAAAGTGCAGTGTGGTGTGTGTTTCAAACTAGCTCGGAGGTATCTCCATACCTAAATTTTATTTCTAGATCCTCCGTCCAGGATTAAAAATGTGAAGGATGGTGGTGATGGGGAGATAAAATGTGCTCCTTCACCCCTCCTTACTGCCAGGTAGTCGACATGTTTTGACCGTGTATCAGTGCCTAGTCTCAGGGTCACGTCGGCCTTCTTCAGGACTCTCTGGTCCCAGTGAAATATGTTGCGCTCTAACCTTATAGGTTAGTGGGTATCCAAAACCCTAATCCTAATGTAATTTCCTCTAGACAATGTGTGAGTTTACGAGTTTACCCTGAAGTCATACTAAAAATGGCGGTCGGCAAGGAGAGACCCCCGTTGTCACACTTGTGACACTTGCATCAAGGACGGTGCACCTCGGAGTCGGTGCTCCTCCGAGTCATGGCAGGAACAGGAGAGCACTGACTCGGAGGAGCACCATCCTTGATGCAAGTGTGACAACAAGGGGCTCTCCGTGTTGACACAACTAAATAACAATATCACAAGAAGGGGGGGACTTGGAGCTGGGTTTAGAAAAAAGAGGTCCTGTACCTGTGCTCCTAAGACAATATGTATAGCGAAATGGTAACAGTTCCTAATGTGAAAAAGGTAGATACTCCGTAACCCAAGTGTGGTTGAGAGTAAGGTGTAGGTGTCTCCAAAGGATGGTTGAGTGTGCTCTCAAGTGTGAGAACTCCTAATATCTTTTTGCCCTCACACACTCTTGCAAGTGTAAAGCATCATCATTGGGCGGTGCTCCTCGTGGGGGTGGCGCTGCAGTCCCTCACGGGCTCTCCAAGAGAGCTCTTTGTTGGAGATCTTTTCAGGAGGTCCGGTACTTGTGCATGTGGGTTTGTGGGTAAAGAAACTGAGTGAGAGTGGGGTTAAAATTACCTTTAGGTACCCAAAGGAGTTTCATTAGGGGTCCATGAGGTAAATTAAAAAGTAATGGGATTTGGAGACTCTCCTTCAGACTAAATAAGGGGAGGGATTAGTATGTTCCCATCTGCTCTCAAACCATGAGCGAAAGTGTGAGGTGAACTAAAAGTGAATGATGGTCGACATGTTTCGCGCAAGCTTGTGGTCCGTAATGGATCCCTGTGCGCTTCTTCAGGACCTAATGTGTAAAAAACAAAGTAATATCAGTGGTAGTCAGGGAAAGACACCCTATACTGCCACTTCACCTATAGTCAGGTTGGAAGTGACGTCTCTGCGTCGGAGACTCGTAGTGTCCGTAGTCTCAAAAAACGGAACCTCGTGGAGACATAATAAGGGAAAAGAGAAAGGGATTATGTGGATCTGTATGTAACATTGACACAGCTAAAGATAAAGGATACAAATACTGTATAGAACCACATGGTATATGGTGCTGGCATATACACATAGGTACTGCATCAAAAGATAATGGTTTTATAACTACATGCAGTAATTTCTCCTGTAGTATTTTGTCTTACACCTTACATTTATGACTATATAACACATCACTGTGAGTATAGGAAGGGATCCTTAAGGTCCTGAAGAAGAAGCTTGGGGAGCTTCGAAACATGTCGGCAGATATAGGAGGCGTAGTTCATTGAGGCATAAACACCTCCTCCCCCACCTTTTATTGATACAAGCTCTAAGGTATATTAAAGTTTTTTAGACCACCTAGCCAGGTATTTTTTAATTCACTCTCCCACCTACTCCTGAACCTTCCTCTCACATCCCTACACAACACATAGTTGTCTCACAACAACAGAGCTGCCACGCAAACGTAGGTCGCAGCACACCCCATCCCGTAGAGGGGCAGGAAGACCCCTATGATGAAGCATGACACCAAGGGCCCTTTTGGTGTGTGAGGGGTATTTAAACAACTAGCACTCCTGGTTTAAACATAATATATACAATGTAAAAATATATGCAGTTAAAAATATATGATTACCAAATCTCCACAAGCACACATAAGATACCTGCTAAAAAAACACTCTAGATGGTACAATAAGGCCTTGTGCTTGATCAAGTTATTAGTTAAACAGGCAAGTGGAGCAAGGTAAAGTACATAGTGTCGGAAATAGTGACAAGGGTCAGGCCGGTTAGTCACAGCTCGCCCTAAGCCTGATCACGCATTTTAAAAAGTTAAACACATAAAAAACAGTGTTACCGGTCTACATTTGAAGAAATATAAAAGTGGGCTGTACTTGTCCAAAATTGGTCGTTTCCTGTCGCGGGCACTATGCCTACCCACACAAGTGAGGTACCATTTTTATCGGGAGACTTAGGGTAATTCAGATTTGTAAAGGAACTGTTATTATCTATTGACTTTCTATGCATTTCTGCCTTCCAGATGAAAGATATTGTGTAAAAAAGAAGTCATTCTAAAAAATGACTGATAATTCTCATGCTAGTATGAGTATTCCCAATTTCAGAAATGTGCAAATATCTATTGTTTCTAAACTCTATATTCTGTTCCCATTTCAGAAATACATAGGTGTCTTTCATACCGATTTTTCCATGTACACATTTTTACAGAATAATTACTATATACCCGGTACATAATAAAAAACCATTGCAAGTTGCTGCTCAGTTTTTGGCTCTGGGTTCGTCGGGTTCTTGGTGAACCTACAAGTCCTATATATCCCCACAACCAGTAATGTCCAGTGGATGTAATGGTATATTGCTTTCAAAGATCTGTCATTATTAGACGAAGTTACACGTGAAAACGTTGACACAAAATGCTGTTTTTTTCAACTAATTTTCAATGTATCCTATATTTAACTGTTAGTTTCTATAAGAAAACCTTGATGGATCTACACAAATGACCCCTTGCTGAATTCAGAATTTTGTCTTCAGGATCCATTATTGCTTTTGTACCCATTTCTGCCATTAACTGGAAGGAGGTCAAAAGCACAAAAAATAGCAAAAATAGGCTATGTCCCAGAAAAATGCCAAAACTATGTAAAAAATGTTGGGTTTCTAACAAAAGTCTGGTATCCCCGAAAAGCTGGGAAAATGGTGATTTCAACCCCACAAACCCTTTTTTGATAACATTTGCAGGGAAAAACCCAGATGCTTTCATTTGCAGCCCGTTTTTCCAATTTTTCCGAAAAAAAACTAAATTTTGCTGTATTTTGGCTCATTTCTGTAACCCCTCTAGGAGAATCCACACACCCTGAGTACCTTTAGAATCCCCATGATGTTGGAAGAAAAGGACGCAAATTTGGCGTGGATACCTAATGTGGTAAAAAAGTTACAGGGGCCTAAGCGCACACTACCCCAAATAGCCAAAAAAAGGCTTGGCACAGGACGGGGAAAAGGCCTGGCAGCGAAAGGGTTAAACAAACTTGGTATAATGCCAAGTTCAGGCTTGTGGTGGAAAGTATCTGTCAAAGATGTCTAATTTGTCAGCAATACAATCCAGGAAGAAAGACAGTGGTGAGTCTAGGAACAATAGGCCGAGAGGGAGGGTCTTTTACCAGAATGCAAGTAGATTTCATTGAGATGCCTCCTTGTAACAGATTGAGGTATGTTTTGGTAATGGTATGCCTATTCTCTAGGTGGGTAGAAGCGTTCCCAACAAGAAGAAATGTTGGAATGACATTGGCAAAATTATTGTTGAAGGAATTTATACCTAGATCATAACGAGATCATGAAACTGATTTGTGAAGCATTGAATGTACGACAAAAACTGCATTGTGCCTACCGACCAGAGGCTTCTGGTGTAGTAGAACAAATTAATGGTACTATCAAAAACAGAATAGGGAAAATGTGTTTAGCCAGAGGTATGAAATGGCCCGATGTCTTGCCTCTAGTACTCATGACTATTAGATCAATACCAGACAGAACTACTGGTTTGAGTCCTCATGAGATCCTCATGGGACGCGCAATGAGACATGTATTTATACCAGTCAACAAGCTGATGACAATAACTGATGACATGGTATTGGAATACTGGCTGATGCAGTTCATTCTGTGTTTCATCAGGTTGGAGCGGATGCCACCACTCTTGAAAATAAGCCAGCTCATGATCTGAGCCCAGGGGACTGGGTAAGGATAAAAGTACACAGAAGAAGAAACTGTTTGGTTCCCAGGTGGGCCCTCCCTCCACCCGTTCAAAGGCTCATGTGCATTAACCTTAAAAACTTCAGGTAGGTTGTTTTCTGTTGCCTTGCCACCAATATAGCGCTACAACACAGGCTTATGCCCTTTCATGAATTCTATGAGCTCATTAACCGAAGTCCATTTTAATAGAGTGTGTGCTTCAGGTTGTGTGTGTGTTTGTCTTTTGTCATCGTCCTTTATTTATTTTTTCACGCCAGGACACTTCACTGCACTAAAATTAATTTTAATAGAACCTTATATCACTATTTTTTACAGGTCACCAATGCTCATAATGGACTAAGAATTTAGCTTATAAAGTACGTTCTTTCTTTCCCCGTTTGTTCTTTTTTACAGGTTAACGACTACAAAGATTTTTGTGTGGGAAAGTTGTGGCATCACCGGGCTGACACAAATTTCCTACCACCCAGCGTTCCCCCGGGTCTCCCGATAAAAACGGTGCCTCACTCGTGTGGGAGGCCTAAGGACCCGCCACGGGCAAGGGTCCAAAACGTAGTGAGGAGCACTACGTTTGGGACCCTTGCCTGTTGAGGCGCACTACGTTTTGGACCCTTGCCTGTCGGGGGTACTTGGGCCTCCCACACGAGTAAGGCACCGTTTTTATCGGGAGACCCGGGGGAACGCTGGGTGGTAGGAAATTTGTGTCAGCCCGGTGATGCCACAACTTTCCCACACAAAAATGTGTGAAAAACGTGATTTTTTCAGCTAAATTTGAGGTTTGCAGGGCATTCTGGGTAAGGAAACGTTGGGGGATCCACGCAAGCCATACCTCCCTGGAAATCCCTGGGTGTCTAGTTTTCACAAATGTGTGGGTTTGCTAGGTTTCCCTAGGTGGCCGCCGAGCACCGGGCCAAAAACCCAAGTCACCCCCCTTGCAAAACCAGGTCGTTTTGAGATAGGCAATTTTCGTGTCGCCTCACTACGTTTTGGGTCCTTGCCTGTCGCGGGTACTTGGGCCTCCCACACAAGTGAGGCACCGTTTTTATCGGGAGACCCGGGGGAACGCTGGGTGGTAGGAAATTTGTGTCAGCCGGTGATGCCACAACTTTCCCACACACAAATGTGTGAAAAAGGTGATTTTTTCAGCTAAATTTGAGGTTTGCAGGGCATTCTGGGTAAGGAAACGTTGGGGGATCCACGCAAGCCATACCTCCATGGAATCCCCCGGGTGTCTAGTTTTCAGAAATGTGTGGGTTTGGTAGGTTTCCCTAGGTGGCCGCCGAGCACCGGGCCAAAAACCCAAGTGACCCCCCTTGCAAAACGAGGTCGTTTTGAGATAGGCAATTTTCATGTTGCCTCACTACGTTTTGGGTTCTTGCATGTCGCGGGTACTTGGGCCTCCCACATGAGTGAGGCACCGTTTTTATCAGGAGACCCAGGGGGAACGCTGGGTGGTAGGAAATTTGTGTCAGCCCGGTGATGCCACAACTTTCCTACACAAAAATGTCTGGAAAAGGTGATTTTTTCAGCTAAATTTGAGGTTTGCAGGGCATTCTGGGTAAGGAAACTTTCGGGGATCCATGCAAGCCATACCTCCCTGGAATCCCCCGGGTGTCTAGTTTTCAGAAATGTGTGGGTTTGGTAGGTTTCCCTAGGTGGCCGCCGAGCACCGGGCCAAAAACCCAAGTGACCCCCCTTGCAAAACAAGGTCGTTTTGAGATAGGCAATTTTCATGTTGCCTCACCACGTTTTGGGTCCTTGCTGTCGCGGGTACTTGGGCCTCCCACACGAGTGAGGCACCGTTTTTATCAGGAGACCCGGGGAAATGCTGGGTGGTAGGAAATTTGTGTCAGCCCGGTGATGCCACAACTTTCCCACACACAAATGTGTGAAAAAGGTGATTTTTTTCCAGCTAAATTTGAGGTTTGCAGGGCATTCTGGGTAAGGAAACTTTGGGGTATCCACGCAAGCCATACCTCCCTGAAATCCCCCGGATGTCTAGTTTTCAGAAATGTGTGGGTTTGGTAGGTTTCCCTAGGTGGCCGCCGAGCACCGGGCCAAAAACCCAAGTGACCCCCCCTTGCAAAGCCAGGTCGTTTTGAGATAGGCAATATTCATGTCGCCTCACTATGTTTTGGGTCCTTGCCTGTCGCGGGTACTTCGGCCTCCCACACGAGTGAGGCACCGTTTTTATTGGGAGACCCGGGGGAATGCTGGGTGGTAGGAAATTTGTGTCAGACCGGTGATGCCACTACTTTCCCACACAAAAATGTGTGAAAAAGGTGATTTTTTCAGCTAAATTTGAAGTTTTCCAGGGCATTCTGGGTAAGGAAACGTTGGGGGATCCACGCACGCCATACCTCCCTGGAATCCCCCGGGTGTCTAGTTTTCAGAAATGTGTGGGTTTGGTAGGTTTCCCTAGGTGGCCACCGAGCACCGGGCCACAAACCCAAGTGACCCCCCTTGCAAAACCAGGTCGTTTTGAGATAGGCAATTTTCATGTCGCCTCACTACGTTTTGGGTCCTTGCCTGTCGCGGGTGCTTGGGCCTCCCACACGAGTGAGGCACCGTTTTTATCAGGAGACCCAGGGGAACGCTGGGTGGTAGGAAATTTGTGTCAGCCCGGTGATGCCACAACTTTCCCACACAAAAATGTGTGAAAAAGGTGATTTTTTCAGCTAAATTTGAGGTTTGCAGGGCATTCTGGGTAAGGAAACGTTGGGGGATCCACGCAAGCCATACCTCCCTGGAATCCCCCGGGTGTCTAGTCTTCAGAAATGTGTGGGTTTGGTAGGTTTCCCTAGGTGGCCGCCGAGCACCGGGCCACAAACCCAAGTGACCCCCCTTGCAAAACCAGGTCGTTTTGAGATAGGCAATTTTCATGTCGCCTCACTACGTTTTGGGCCCTTGCCTGTCGCGGGTACTTGGGCCTCCCACACGAGTGAGGCACTGTTTTTATCAGGAGACCCGGGGGAGCTCTGGGTGGTAGGAAATTTGTGTCAGCCCGGTGATGCCACAACTTTCCCACACAAAAATGTGTGAAAAAGGTGATTTTTTCAGCTAAATTTGAAGTTTTCCAGGGCATTCTGGGTAAGGAAACGTTGGGGGATCCACGCAAGCCATACCTCCCTGGAATCCCCCGGGTGTCTAGTTTTCAGAAATGTGTGGGTTTGGTAGGTTTCCCTAGGTGGCCGCCGAGCACCGGGCCACAAACCCAAGTGACCCCCCTTGCAAAACCAGGTCGTTTTGAGATAGGCAATATTCATGTCGCCTCACTATGTTTTGGGTCCTTGCCTGTCGCGGGTACTTCGGCCTCCCACACGAGTGAGGCACCGTTTTTATTGGGAGACCCGGGGGAATGCTGGGTGGTAGGAAATTTGTGTCAGCCCGGTGATGCCACAACTTTCCCACACAAAAATGTGTGAAAAACGTGATTTTTTCAGCTAAATTTGAGGTTTGCAGGGCATTCTGGGTAAGGAAACGTTGGGGGATCCACGCAAGCCATACCTCCCTGGAAATCCCTGGGTGTCTAGTTTTCACAAATGTGTGGGTTTGCTAGGTTTCCCTAGGTGGCCGCCGAGCACCGGGCCAAAAACGCAAGTCACCCCCCTTGCAAAACCAGGTCGTTTTGAGATAGGCAATTTTCGTGTCGCCTCACTACGTTTTGGGTCCTTGCCTGTCGCGGGTACTTGGGCCTCCCACACAAGTGAGGCACCGTTTTTATCGGGAGACCTGGGGGAACGCTGGGTGGTAGGAAATTTGTGTCAGCCGGTGATGCCACAACTTTCCCACACAAAAATGTGTGAAAAAGGTGATTTTTTCAGCTAAATTTGAGGTTTGCAGGGCATTCTGGGTAAGGAAACGTTGGGGGATCCACGCAAGCCATACCTCCATGGAATCCCCCGGGTGTCTAGTTTTCAGAAATGTGTGGGTTTGGTAGGTTTCCCTAGGTGGCCGCCGAGCACCGGGCCAAAAACCCAAGTGACCCCCCTTGCAAAACGAGGTCGTTTTGAGATAGGCAATTTTCATGTTGCCTCACTACGTTTTGGGTTCTTGCATGTCGCGGGTACTTGGGCCTCCCACATGAGTGAGGCACCGTTTTTATCAGGAGACCCAGGGGGAACGCTGGGTGGTAGGAAATTTGTGTCAGCCCGGTGATGCCACAACTTTCCTACACAAAAATGTCTGGAAAAGGTGATTTTTTCAGCTAAATTTGAGGTTTGCAGGGCATTCTGGGTAAGGAAACTTTCGGGGATCCATGCAAGCCATACCTCCCTGGAATCCCCCGGGTGTCTAGTTTTCAGAAATGTGTGGGTTTGGTAGGTTTCCCTAGGTGGCCGCCGAGCACCGGGCCAAAAACCCAAGTGACCCCCCTTGCAAAACCAGGTCGTTTTGAGATAGGCAATTTTCATGTTGCCTCACCACGTTTTGGGTCCTTGCTGTCGCGGGTACTTGGGCCTCCCACACGAGTGAGGCACCGTTTTTATCAGGAGACCCGGGGAAATGCTGGGTGGTAGGAAATTTGTGTCAGCCCGGTGATGCCACAACTTTCCCACACACAAATGTGTGAAAAAGGTGATTTTTTTCCAGCTAAATTTGAGGTTTGCAGGGCATTCTGGGTAAGGAAACTTTGGGGGATCCACGCAAGCCATACCTCCCTGGAATCCCCCGCATGTCTAGTTTTCAGAAATGTGTGGGTTTGGTAGGTTTCCCTAGGTGGCCGCCGAGCACCGGGCCAAAAACCCAAGTGACCCCCCCTTGCAAAACCAGGTCGTTTTGAGATAGGCAATATTCATGTCGCCTCACTATGTTTTGGGTCCTTGCCTGTCGCGGGTACTTCGGCCTCCCACACGAGTGAGGCACCGTTTTTATTGGGAGACCCGGGGGAATGCTGGGTGGTAGGAAATTTGTGTCAGACCGGTGATGCCACTACTTTCCCACACAAAAATGTGTGAAAAAGGTGATTTTTTCAGCTAAATTTGAAGTTTTCCAGGGCATTCTGGGTAAGGAAACGTTGGGGGATCCA
The DNA here is from genome assembly GCF_964204655.1 of Triturus cristatus. Taxonomy (NCBI): domain Eukaryota; kingdom Metazoa; phylum Chordata; class Amphibia; order Caudata; family Salamandridae; genus Triturus; species Triturus cristatus. Next base: position 227,085,717 of record NC_140584.1, read on the forward strand.
CGCAAGCCATACCTCCCTGGAATCCCCCGGGTGTCTAGTTTTCAGAAATGTGTGGGTTTGGTAGGTTTCCCTAGGTGGCCACCGAGCACCGGGCCACAAACCCAAGTGACCCCCCTTGCAAAACCAGGTCGTTTTGAGATAGGCAATTTTCATGTCGCCTCACTACGTTTTGGGTCCTTGCCTGTCGCGGGTGCTTGGGCCTCCCACACGAGTGAGGCACCGTTTTTATCAGGAGACCCAGGGGAACGCTGGGTGGTAGGAAATTTGTGTCAGCCCGGTGATGCCACAACTTTCCCACACAAAAATGTGTGAAAAAGGTGATTTTTTCAGCTAAATTTGAGGTTTGCAGGGCATTCTGGGTAAGGAAACGTTGGGGGATCCACGCAAGCCATACCTCCCTGGAATCCCCCGGGTGTCTAGTCTTCAGAAATGTGTGGGTTTGGTAGGTTTCCCTAGGTGGCCGCCGAGCACCGGGCCACAAACCCAAGTGACCCCCCTTGCAAAACCAGGTCGTTTTGAGATAGGCAATTTTCATGTCGCCTCACTACGTTTTGGGTCCTTGCCTGTCGCGGGTACTTGGGCCTCCCACACGAGTGAGGCACTGTTTTTATCAGGAGACCCGGGGGAGCTCTGGGTGGTAGGAAATTTGTGTCAGCCCGGTGATGCCACAACTTTCCCACACAAAAATGTGTGAAAAAGGTGATTTTTTCAGCTAAATTTGAAGTTTTCCAGGGCATTCTGGGTAAGGAAACGTTGGGGGATGCACGCAAGCCATACCTCCCTGGAATCCCCCGGGTGTCTAGTTTTCAGAAATGTGTGGGTTTGGTAGGTTTCCCTAGGTGGCCGCCGAGCACCGGGCCACAAACCCAAGTGACCCCCCTTGCAAAACCAGGTCGTTTTGAGATAGGCAATTTTCATGTCGCCTCACTACGTTTTGGGTCCTTGCCTGTCGCGGGTACTTGGGCCTCCCACATGAGTGAGGCACCGTTTTTATCAGGAGACCCGGGGGAACGCTGGGTGGTAGGAAATTTGTGTCAGCCCGGTGATGCCACAACTTTCCCACACAAAAATGTGTGAAAAAGGTGATTTTTTCAGCTAAATTTGAGGTTTGCAGGGCATTCTGGGTAAGGAAACGTTGGGCGATCCACGCAAGCCATACCTCCCTGGAATCCCCCGGGTGTCTAGTTTTCAGAAATGTGTGGGTTTGGTAGGTTTCCTTAGGTGGCCGCCGAGCACCGGGCCAAAAACCCAAGTGACCCCCCTTGCAAAACCAGGTCATTTTGAGATAGGCAATTTTCATGTCGCCTCACTACGTTTTGGGTCCTTGCCTGTCGCGGGTACTTGGGCCTCCCTCACAAGTGAGGCACCATTTTTACCGGGAGACCCAGGGGAACGCTGGGAGGTGGGAAATTGGAGTGAGCCCGGTGATGCCACAACTTTCCCACACAAAAATGTGTGAAAAAAGTGATTTTTTTCAGCTAAAATTGAGGTTTGCAGGGGATTCTGGGTAAGGAAACATTGGGGGATCCATGCAAGCCATACCTCCCTGGAAGCCCCCGGGTGTCTAGTTTTCAGAAATGTATGGGTTTGGTAGGTTTCCCTAGATGGCCGCCGAGCACCGGGCCAAAAACCCAGGTGACCCCCCTTGCAAAACCAGGTGGTTTTGAGATAGGCAAGTTTGATGTCACTTCACTACGTTTTGGGCCCTTGCCTGTCGCGGGTACTTGGGCCTCCCACACAAGTGAGGCACCATTTTTACCGGGAGACCCAGGGGAATGCTGGGAGTTGGGACATTTGAGGGAGCCCGGTGATGCCACAACTTTCCCACACAAAAATGTATGAAAAAAATGATTTTTTTCTGCTAAAATTGAGGTTTGCAGGGGATTCTGGGTAAGGAAACGTTGGGGGATCCACGCAAGCCATACCTCCTTGGAAGCCCCCGGGTGTCTAGTTTTCAGAAATGTATGGGTTTGGTAGGTTTCCCTAAATGGCCGCCGAGCACCGGGCCAAAAACCCAGGTGACCCCCCTTGCAAAACCAGGTGGTTTTGAGATAGGCAATTTCGATGTCGCCTCACTACGTTTTGGGCCCTTGCCTGTCGCGGGTACTTGGGCCTCTCACACAAGTGAGGCACCATTTTTACCGGGAGACACAGGGGAACGCTGGGAGGTGGGAAATTTGAGGGAGCCCAGTGATGCCACAACTTTCCCACACAAAAATGTGTGAAAAAAGTGATTTTTTCAGCTAAAATTGAGGTTTGCAGGGGATTCTGGGTAAGGAAACGTTGGGGGATCCACGCAAGTCATACCTCCCTGGAAGCCCCCGGGTGTCTAGTTTTCAGAAATATTTGGGTTTGGTAGGTTTCCCTAGATGGCCACCGAGCACCGGGCCAAAAACCCAGGTGACCCCCTTGCAAAACCAGGTGGTTTTGAGATAGGCAAGTTTGATGTCACCTCACTACGTTTTGGGTCCTTGCCTGTCGCGGGTACTTGGGCCTCCCACACAAGTGAGGCACCATTTTTGCCGGGAGACCCAGGGGAACGCTGGGAGGTGGGAAATTTGGGGGAGCCCAGTGATGCCACAATTTTCCCACACAAAAATGTGTGAAAAAAGTGATTTTTTTCAGCTAAAATTGAGGTTTGCAGGTGATTCTGGGTAAGGAAACATTGGGGGATCCATGCAAGCCATACCTCCCTGGAAGCCCCTGGGTGTCTAGTTTTCAGAAATGTATGGGTTTGGTAGGTTTCCCTAAATGGCCGCCGAGCACCGGGCCAAAAGCCCAGGTGACCTCCCTTGCAAAACCAAGTGGTTTTGAGATAGGCAATTTTGATGTCGCCTCACTAAGTTTTGGGCCTTTGTCTGTCGCGGGTACTTGAGCCTCCCACACAAGTGAGGCACCATTGTTACCGGGAGACCCAGGGGAACGCTGGGAGGTGGGAAATTTGGGGGAGCCCGGTGATGCAACAATTTTCCCACACAAAAATGTATGAAAAAAGAGATTTGTTTCAGCTAAAATTGAGGATTGCAGGGGATTCTGGGTAAGGAACCGTTGGGGGATCCACGCAAGCCATACCTCCCTGGAAGCCCCCGGGTGTCTAGTCTTCAGAAATGTATGGGTTTGGTAGGTTTCCCTAAATGGCCGCCGAGCACCGGGCCAAAAGCCCAGGTGACCTCCCTTGCAAAACCAAGTGGTTTTGAGATAGGCAATTTTGATGTCGCCTCACTACGTTTTGGGCCTTTGTCAGTCGCGGGTACTTGAGCCTCCCACACAAGTGAGGCACCATTGTTACCGGGAGACCCAGGGGAATGCTGGGAGGTGGGAAATTTGAGTGAGCCCGGTGATGCCACAACTTTCCCACACAAAAATGTGTGAAAAAGGTGATTTTTTTCCAGCTAAATTTGAGGTTTGCAGGGCATTCTGGGTAAGGAAACTTTGGGGGATCCACGCAAGCCATACCTCCCTGGAATCCCCCGGATGTCTAGTTTTCAGAAATGTGTGGGTTTGGTAGGTTTCCCTAGGTGGCCGCCGAGCACCGGGCCAAAAACCCAAGTGACCCCCCCTTGCAAAACCAGGTCGTTTTGAGATAGGCAATATTCATGTCGCCTCACTATGTTTTGGGTCCTTGCCTGTCGCGGGTACTTCGGCCTCCCACACGAGTGAGGCACCGTTTTTATTGGGAGACCCGGGGGAATGCTGGGTGGTAGGAAATTTGTGTCAGACCGGTGATGCCACTACTTTCCCACACAAAAATGTGTGAAAAAGGTGATTTTTTCAGCTAAATTTGAAGTTTTCCAGGGCATTCTGGGTAAGGAAACGTTGGGGGATCCACGCAAGCCATACCTCCCTGGAATCCCCCGGGTGTCTAGTTTTCAGAAATGTGTGGGTTTGGTAGGTTTCCCTAGGTGGCCACCGAGCACCGGGCCACAAACCCAAGTGACCCCCCTTGCAAAACCAGGTCGTTTTGAGATAGGCAATTTTCATGTCGCCTCACTACGTTTTGGGTCCTTGCCTGTCGCGGGTGCTTGGGCCTCCCACACGAGTGAGGCACCGTTTTTATCAGGAGACCCAGGGGAACGCTGGGTGGTAGGAAATTTGTGTCAGCCCGGTGATGCCACAACTTTCCCACACAAAAATGTGTGAAAAAGGTGATTTTTTCAGCTAAATTTGAGGTTTGCAGGGCATTCTGGGTAAGGAAACGTTGGGGGATCCACGCAAGCCATACCTCCCTGGAATCCCCCGGGTGTCTAGTCTTCAGAAATGTGTGGGTTTGGTAGGTTTCCCTAGGTGGCCGCCGAGCACCGGGCCACAAACCCAAGTGACCCCCCTTGCAAAACCAGGTCGTTTTGAGATAGGCAATTTTCATGTCGCCTCACTACGTTTTGGGTCCTTGCCTGTCGCGGGTACTTGGGCCTCCCACACGAGTGAGGCACTGTTTTTATCAGGAGACCCGGGGGAGCTCTGGGTGGTAGGAAATTTGTGTCAGCCCGGTGATGCCACAACTTTCCCACACAAAAATGTGTGAAAAAGGTGATTTTTTCAGCTAAATTTGAAGTTTTCCAGGGCATTCTGGGTAAGGAAACGTTGGGGGATGCACGCAAGCCATACCTCCCTGGAATCCCCCGGGTGTCTAGTTTTCAGAAATGTGTGGGTTTGGTAGGTTTCCCTAGGTGGCCGCCGAGCACCGGGCCACAAACCCAAGTGACCCCCCTTGCAAAACCAGGTCGTTTTGAGATAGGCAATTTTCATGTCGCCTCACTACGTTTTGGGTCCTTGCCTGTCGCGGGTACTTGGGCCTCCCACATGAGTGAGGCACCGTTTTTATCAGGAGACCCGGGGGAACGCTGGGTGGTAGGAAATTTGTGTCAGCCCGGTGATGCCACAACTTTCCCACACAAAAATGTGTGAAAAAGGTGATTTTTTCAGCTAAATTTGAGGTTTGCAGGGCATTCTGGGTAAGGAAACGTTGGGCGATCCACGCAAGCCATACCTCCCTGGAATCCCCCGGGTGTCTAGTTTTCAGAAATGTGTGGGTTTGGTAGGTTTCCTTAGGTGGCCGCCGAGCACCGGGCCAAAAACCCAAGTGACCCCCCTTGCAAAACCAGGTCATTTTGAGATAGGCAATTTTCATGTCGCCTCACTACGTTTTGGGTCCTTGCCTGTCGCGGGTACTTGGGCCTCCCTCACAAGTGAGGCACCATTTTTACCGGGAGACCCAGGGGAACGCTGGGAGGTGGGAAATTGGAGTGAGCCCGGTGATGCCACAACTTTCCCACACAAAAATGTGTGAAAAAAGTGATTTTTTTCAGCTAAAATTGAGGTTTGCAGGGGATTCTGGGTAAGGAAACATTGGGGGATCCATGCAAGCCATACCTCCCTGGAAGCCCCCGGGTGTCTAGTTTTCAGAAATGTATGGGTTTGGTAGGTTTCCCTAGATGGCCGCCGAGCACCGGGCCAAAAACCCAGGTGACCCCCCTTGCAAAACCAGGTGGTTTTGAGATAGGCAAGTTTGATGTCACTTCACTACGTTTTGGGCCCTTGCCTGTCGCGGGTACTTGGGCCTCCCACACAAGTGAGGCACCATTTTTACCGGGAGACCCAGGGGAATGCTGGGAGTTGGGACATTTGAGGGAGCCCGGTGATGCCACAACTTTCCCACACAAAAATGTATGAAAAAAATGATTTTTTTCTGCTAAAATTGAGGTTTGCAGGGGATTCTGGGTAAGGAAACGTTGGGGGATCCACGCAAGCCATACCTCCTTGGAAGCCCCCGGGTGTCTAGTTTTCAGAAATGTATGGGTTTGGTAGGTTTCCCTAAATGGCCGCCGAGCACCGGGCCAAAAACCCAGGTGACCCCCCTTGCAAAACCAGGTGGTTTTGAGATAGGCAATTTCGATGTCGCCTCACTACGTTTTGGGCCCTTGCCTGTCGCGGGTACTTGGGCCTCTCACACAAGTGAGGCACCATTTTTACCGGGAGACACAGGGGAACGCTGGGAGGTGGGAAATTTGAGGGAGCCCAGTGATGCCACAACTTTCCCACACAAAAATGTGTGAAAAAAGTGATTTTTTCAGCTAAAATTGAGGTTTGCAGGGGATTCTGGGTAAGGAAACGTTGGGGGATCCACGCAAGTCATACCTCCCTGGAAGCCCCCGGGTGTCTAGTTTTCAGAAATATTTGGGTTTGGTAGGTTTCCCTAGATGGCCACCGAGCACCGGGCCAAAAACCCAGGTGACCCCCTTGCAAAACCAGGTGGTTTTGAGATAGGCAAGTTTGATGTCACCTCACTACGTTTTGGGTCCTTGCCTGTCGCGGGTACTTGGGCCTCCCACACAAGTGAGGCACCATTTTTGCCGGGAGACCCAGGGGAACGCTGGGAGGTGGGAAATTTGGGGGAGCCCAGTGATGCCACAATTTTCCCACACAAAAATGTGTGAAAAAAGTGATTTTTTTCAGCTAAAATTGAGGTTTGCAGGTGATTCTGGGTAAGGAAACATTGGGGGATCCATGCAAGCCATACCTCCCTGGAAGCCCCTGGGTGTCTAGTTTTCAGAAATGTATGGGTTTGGTAGGTTTCCCTAAATGGCCGCCGAGCACCGGGCCAAAAGCCCAGGTGACCTCCCTTGCAAAACCAAGTGGTTTTGAGATAGGCAATTTTGATGTCGCCTCACTAAGTTTTGGGCCTTTGTCTGTCGCGGGTACTTGAGCCTCCCACACAAGTGAGGCACCATTGTTACCGGGAGACCCAGGGGAACGCTGGGAGGTGGGAAATTTGGGGGAGCCCGGTGATGCAACAATTTTCCCACACAAAAATGTATGAAAAAAGAGATTTGTTTCAGCTAAAATTGAGGATTGCAGGGGATTCTGGGTAAGGAACCGTTGGGGGATCCACGCAAGCCATACCTCCCTGGAAGCCCCCGGGTGTCTAGTCTTCAGAAATGTATGGGTTTGGTAGGTTTCCCTAAATGGCCGCCGAGCACCGGGCCAAAAGCCCAGGTGACCTCCCTTGCAAAACCAAGTGGTTTTGAGATAGGCAATTTTGATGTCGCCTCACTACGTTTTGGGCCTTTGTCAGTCGCGGGTACTTGAGCCTCCCACACAAGTGAGGCACCATTGTTACCGGGAGACCCAGGGGAATGCTGGGAGGTGGGAAATTTGAGTGAGCCCGGTGATGCCACAACTTTCCCACACAAAAATGTGTGAAAAAAGGGATTTTTTCAGCTAAAATTGAGGTTTGCAGGGGATTCTGGGTAAGGAAACGTTGGGGGTCCACGCAAGCCATACCTCCCTGGAAGCCCCCGGGTGTCTAGTTTTCAGAAATGTATGGGTTTGGTAGGTTTCCCTAGATGGCCGCCGAGCACCGGGCCAAAAACCCAGGGGTCCCCCCCTGCAAAACCAGGTGGTTTTGAGATAGGCAATTTCGATGTCGCCTCACTACGTTTTGGGCCCTTGCCTGTCGCGGGTACTTGGGCCTCCCACACAAGTGAGGCACCATTTTTACCGGGAGACACAGGGGAACACTGGGAGGTGGGAAATTTGAGTGAGCCCGGTGATGCCACAACTTTCCCACACAAAAATGTGTGAAAAAAGTGAATTTTTCAGCTAAAATTGAGGTTTGCAGGTGATTCTGGGTAAGGAAACATTGGGGGATCCATGCAAGCCATACCTCCCTGGAAGCCCCCGGGTGTCTAGTTTTCAGAAATGTATGGGTTTGGTAGGTTTCCCTAAATGGCCGCCGAGCACCGGGCCAAAAGCCCAGGTGACCTCCCTTGCAAAACCAAGTGGTTTTGAGATAGGCAATTTTGATGTCGCCTCACTAAGTTTTGGGCCTTTGTCTGTCGCGGGTACTTGAGCCTCCCACACAAGTGAGGCACCATTGTTACCGGGAGACCCAGGGGAACGCTGGGAGGTGGGAAATTTGGGGGAGCCCGGTGATGCCACAATTTTCCCACACAAAAATGTATGAAAAAAGAGATTTGTTTCAGCTAAAATTGAGGTTTGCAGGGGATTCTGGGTAAGGAAACGTTGGGGGATCCACGCAAGCCATACCTCCCTGGAAGCCCCCGGGTGTCTAGTCTTCAGAAATGTATGGGTTTGGTAGGTTTCCCTAAATGGCCGCCGAGCACCGGGCCAAAAGCCCAGGTGACCTCCCTTGCAAAACCAAGTGGTTTTGAGATAGGCAATTTTGAAGTCGCCTCACTACGTTTTGGGCCTTTGTCAGTCGCGGGTACTTGAGCCTCCCACACAAGTGAGGCACCATTGTTACCGGGAGACCCAGGGGAACGCTGGGAGGTGGGAAATTTGAGTGAGCCCGGTGATGCCACAACTTTCCCACACAAAAATGTGTGAAAAAAGTGATTTTTTCAGCTAAAATTGAGGTTTGCAGGGGATTCTGGGTAAGGAAACGTTGGGGGTCCACGCAAGCCATACCTCCCTGGAAGCCCCCGGGTGTCTAGTTTTCAGAAATGTATGGGTTTGGTAGGTTTCCCTAGATGGCCGCCGAGCACCGGGCCAAAAACCCAGGGGTCCCCCCCTGCAAAACCAGGTGGTTTTGAGATAGGCAATTTCGATGTCGCCTCACTACGTTTTGGGCCCTTGCCTGTCGCGAGTACTTGGGCCTCCCACACAAGTGAGGCACCATTTTTACCGGGAGACACAGGGGAACGCTGGGAGGTGGGAAATTTGAGTGAGCCCGGTGATGCCACAACTTTCCCACACAAAAATGTGTGAAAAAAGTGATTTTTTTCAGCTAAAATTGAGGTTTGCAGGGGATTCTGAGTAAGGAAACGTTGGGGTTGTCCACACAAGCCATACCTCCCTGGAAGCCCCCGGGTGTCTAGTTTTCAGAAATGTATGGGTTTGGTAGGTTTCCATAGATGGCCGCCGAGCACCGGGCCAAAAACCCAGGTGACCCCCCTTGCAAAACCAGGTGGTTTTGAGATAGGCAATTTTGATGTCACCTCACTACGTTTTGGGCCCTTGCCTTTCGCGGGTACTTGGGCCTCCCACACAAGTGAGGCCCCATTTTTACCGGGAGACCCAGGGGAAGGCTGGGAGGTGGGAAATTTGGGGGAGCCCGGTGATGCCACAACTTTCCCACACAAAAATGTGTGAAAAAAGTGATATTTTCAGCTAAAATTGAGGTTTGCAGGGGATTCTGGATAAGGAAACGTTGGGGGGTCCATGCAAGCCATACCTCCCTGGAAGCCCCCGGGTGTCTAGTTTTCAGAAATGTATGGGTTTGGTAGGTTTCCCTAGATGGCCACCGAGCACCGGGCCAAAAACCCAGGTGACCCCCTTGCAAAACCAGGTGGTTTTGAGATAGGCAATTTTGATTTCTCCTCACTACGTTTTGGGCCCTTGCCTGTCGCGGGTACTTGGGCCTCCCACACAAGTGAGGCACCATTTTTACCGGGAGACCCAGGGGAACACTGGGAGGTGGGAAATGTGAGGGAGCCCGGTGATGCCTCAACTTTCCCACACAAAAATGTATGAAAAAAGTGATTTTTTCAGCTAAAATTGAGGTTTGCAGGGGATTCTGGGTAAGGAAACATTGGGGGGTCCACGCAAGCCATACCTCCCTAGAAGCCCCCGGGTGTCTAGTTTTCAGAAATGTATGGGTTTGGTAGGTTTCCCTAGATGGCCGCCTAGCACCGGTCCAAAAACCCAGGGGTCCCCCCTTGCAAAACCAGGTGGTTTTGAGCTAGGCAATTTTGATGTCACCTCACTACGTTTTGGGCCCTTGTCTGTCGCGGGTACTTGGGCCTCCCACACAAGTGAGGCACCATTTTTACCGGGAGACCCAGGGGAACGCTGGGAGGTGGGAAATTTAAGATGGACTTCAGTATGGATTGTGGTGGACAGGCCTTCAAGGTTAACCCACAATTGACACCACTAGGGTACACCTGCTTGTGCTAAGACATAAAGCCTTCTAAGGTCTAGTGGGGCCTTCTACGGTCTAGCATGGGAATGTTCTCCCTCAGTACAGTGGTGTGATGGATAGTGCCACATCCCCACTGAACACCATACTTGCCCACTTTAACTCGCACTGCCTTCAGCTGTAAACTAATTGTGCCCGCTATAAGCACTTGGATGTGGCTCAATTCAAATTATGCACTTGATAAGAGTAATATGCTGCCTAAAAAAAGCAACCACTCATAGGGAATGCAAAGCATGTGAAATGTAAGCAGAAACAACATGGTTACCTAAACGATCTCTCACTAACTATTCAGAAATCAGCGAGTGGTTTCACCTGAAAAGTTATGGACATGACTAGAGGGCCCTGAAGGGAACCGTTTCACTGTCCATTGCTTACATCCTTACAAAACATAAGCAGTATGGTAGACCACATCCATAAACACAGAGCCATGGTGCACATTGTGTTTTCCAATTCACCCATCAACCAGGTATTGCAGTACCTCCAGGAATGGTACACTCTCCCACCCTGGAAACAACAATGCTGTTCAAAGGAAGACGAGAAAACGAAAGTAGCACTTCATTGGCAAACTCTGTGATGCTGGTGTATTTGGATGTAAAAAAAAACAATCTAGCCACTTTGCAACCCCTCTGTCTTACTTTATTTTGCCCCCCCTGGAAACAACAATGCTGTTCAATGAAAGAAGAGAAAACGAAAGTAGCGCTTCACTGGCAAACTCTATGATGCTGGTGTATTTGGATGTAAATAAAATCAATCTGGCCACTTTGCAACCCCTATGTCTTACTTTATTTCGCCCCCCCCTGGGAACAACAATGCTGTTCAAAGGAAGACGAGAAAACGAAAGTAGCACTTCACTGGCAAACTCTGTGATGCTGGTGAATTTGGATGTAAATAAAATCAATCTGGCCACTTTGCAACCCCTATGTCTTACTTTATTTCGCTCCCCCCGGGAACAACAATGCTGTTGAAAGGAAGACGAGAAAACGAAAGTAGGACTTCACTGGCAAACTCTGTGATGCTGGTGGATTTGGATGTAAAATAAAAAAAAACAATCTGGCCACTTTGCAACCCCTCTGTCTTACTTTATTTCGCCCCCACTGGGAACAACAATGCTGTTCAAAGTTAGACGAGAAAATGAAAGTAGCACTTCACTGGCAAACTCTGTGATGCTGGTGTATTTGGATGCAAATAAAATCAATCTGGGCACTTTGCAACCCCTCTGTCTTACTGTATTTCGCCCCCCACCCCCCCACGCTAGCAGCACCCACCGATCGCTAAAATCCCCCCTCCCCAGCCCCAAAACTCACCTTTACTCTCCGACGCGCAGGAGGCAAATGGCTTCCTGCGCCTCGGAGAGAAAAGGGGACACCTCCAATGACGTCAGTGCGCCTCGCGCGCTGACGTCATTGATGACGCGGGGAGGGGGGCGGGGGGAGGCAGGGGAAGGTCTTCCCCTGCCTTCCCAGTTAAAAAAAAAAAGATCGACCACTCACGGGGGGAGCGCCAGCGCTTCCCCCGTGGGTGGGTGTCATGACGAGATGGTCTCGTCATGGGCACAGCGCGACTGTGCTCCATGACGAGACCATCTCGTCATGGGCACAGAAGGGGTTAAAGGACCGAATCATGGCATCTCTCCCTATATGTCCCTGTCCATGATACATCCGTGCCATGGCAGACATCATGCTATCAGGCATTACTGGTCTTCCATCCCGATATACCCACACATGATCTTTCTCTCTTGGTGCACATCCTGCTTTTACCCACTGTTTTACTTCTTCTTCTCCTGCTTCTTCCTGCAATTGTCTTACCTCATCCCAGGTTCCCACAGTGTTAGTAAACATTGGGAAACACAAAACCAATTCTTTGTCCTTTGCCCGATTGATTGAATTCTGATTTCGTGCACAATACTGTGCCATGTCATTGGCAAACTTGTTTCCAGTGGCAATGTAATCACCACTGCGGAAATGAGCAGCACATTTTACCACAGCCAATTGCCTTGGCAGCTGTATTGCCTCAAGCAACCTTCCAACCACTTCAGCATTCTTAATGGGAGTCCCACTTGAGGTCAGGAAACCTCTTTGCAGCCAAATTTGGCCGAAATCATGGACCACCCCTAGCCATACTGGCTATCGGTTCTCACAGTCACTCTCACACTTTTCCCAATCTTACATGCTCTGGTCGGGGCGATAAGTTCAGCTACTTGGGCCGACCTTACTCCTTTCAAATATGATGCTTCCATCACTGCTGCAAATGTACATACTGCATATGTTGCACTTAGCACTCCATCATCTGTTCGCAAACAGGATCCATCAACAAACATGACATAATCACTTTCTGGTAAAGGGTCATCTTTTATGTCAGGCTTTGGTTTTGTACAAAAATCAAGTACAGCCCAACAATCATGATCTGCTTCATCTGTTATCTTCACATGCTCAACATCAGGCAACATTGTTGAAGGATTCACATTCACACATCTCACAAGACTCACATTTGTTGCGCCCAAAATGACCTTTTCATACTTAGTCAGTCGGCTGTGCGTCATATACTGAGTACGACTCCTTGTTAAAAGAATCGCCACATCATGAGGCACAAACAATTTTTACAGGATACCCCATCACAATTCCTTCACGCTGTTCCAAACTTCGACATGTAGCAGCTACTGCTTTCAGACACCCAGGAATGGCTACAGCTACTGGGTCCAACATGGATGTAAAATATGCAATTGGTTTTCTCAGTTTTCCATGCTTCTGTACTAGAACAGAGAGTGCACATCCATTTCTCTCACTGCAATACAACTCAAACTCCTTGTCATAGTGAGGCATACCCAATGCAGGCGCTTCACACAATCCTTCTCTCAATTTCTTGAATGCAGCCAACTCTTCTTTGTTCAAATCAATTGGATCTCTCACATGACTTCTTGTCAGTCGTACCAAAGGTTTGGCAATCACGGAAAAATTTCCTATCCATTGATGACAATATCCAACCATTCCCAGAAACATTCTCACTTCTCTTTGGGTCATTGGTGGACTCATTCTTTTTATGACCCGGATTCTATCTACAGTTATTTTCCTGTGTCCTTTCTCAATGCTGTGTCCCAAATATTGGACTTCCCTTTTGCAAAATTTTAATTTTGATGGTGACACTTTTAGCCCTCCATCTTCCAAATGATTTAACAAAGCTACCGTGTCTACCTCACAAGCTTCACGAGTTTTCGATGCCACAAGTAGGTCATCGATATACTGGACTAGTACTGAATTTTCAGGCATTTCCAGACTCTCCAAAGACTTCTTCAATAGCTGATTAAATATTGAGGGGCTTTCTTTATACCCCTGTGGAATTCGGCACCACGCCAAAATACGCTCACCGAAACAAAATGCAAAAATCTGCTGGCTATCATGGTGTAATGGGATGGAAAAGAATGCATGGCACAAATCAATCACTGTGTACCATTCTGCATCATGAGGAATCTGATATAAAATCACAGATGGATTCGGTACAATAGGACAACATGGTACAACAATTTTGTTTATCTTTCTCAGATCTTGCACTATTCTGAACTTCCCACTAGGCTTTTTCAGTCCCATTATTGGTGAATTACATGGGCTACTCATTATTTCTCTCAAAGTTCCTTGCCTTATCATTTTCTCAATCACAGGAGTAACTCCTTCGATTATTTCAGGAGTCAATTTATATTGTGGGACATTTGGATAACTTACTCCTTCTTTTACTGTTATCTTTACTGGATCTATATTTCTCATCAAACCCCACACCTTCTCCTGTGAAGTCCCAAACTTCTGCTTTTACTGATTGTTTCAATTCTTTTGGTAGTTCATCAGGGTTGAATACAGCATATGTTCCTGTAACTTCTTTTTCTTTATTTGCCAATGCACATCATCATCAGGTGTTTCAAAGGCTATTCCATCTGGAGTACAAAATATAGTGAAATTCATCTTGCACAATAAATCCCTACCTAACAAGTTCACAGGACTAGTGTCAGACACTACAAATCTGTGCATTTCAGAAAATTTCCCTATACTAACTTTAACTGGTTCTGTAAGGTAAGTTTTAATCTGTCTGTTGGAGACCCCAACTACTTGGATCGTTTCATCCGAGAGAGGAAGATTCTTAACATCAGCTGATCTAACAGTTGATCAAGTGGCACCAGTATCAACTAGGAAAGTAATATTTTCATTATTAACTTTTCCATCTACAAATGGGTCTGTCTGGTCTACTTCTAGAGTTGCGCCAAATACGCACTCTTCGTTCTTCCTTCGGCACCGTCAATAACCTTCTTCTGAATCGCTTTCATCGCGTTGCAGCCAATACTGCGAAGCAGTGCTAGCACGTTGTGGCTTATTTACCTGTTCTTCGTTGTAGAATCCATTCTCCTTACTATACTTCTGGCAATTTTTGTTCTGTGGAAAAGGTGGTTTTGGTACCTGATTCTGTTGTGTTACACCCTGCTGCTGCCGTTGCTGTTGACCACTCACCTCATTCTGCACCTGTGGATTCAATGATGCATTTTCATTGTTAGTACTTCGAGGAAATTTACATTCGGATTTCCAATGCCCTATCCTACCACAATTATGACACGGAAATTTCTTTTTAGCTTCTTCAATATTCCCTTTATTTTTCCCAGGATTAAATCTCGGCTTTGACCCTGATAGTTCCACTAATTGTGCTTCTTGTCTCTCTGCTACTTTTACCTGTGCCCACATTGCCTTCTCTTTTAGTTTTCGCTGTTTTGCTTCAATTTCATCACTGAAATATTTAGCATATCTCAATACTTCTTCTATTTTCTTGTTTTGCCAATCTACCGCATGCTGTTTTATCATTTCACTAATTTCTGGATGAAGACCATATACAAACCTGTATACGAAATGACTCAAATCCTTGTCACTCAAATTCTCATCTCCACTGAATTGTTTAAAGGCTAAAATTAACCTCTCATAATAGGCATGTACTGATTCTTTGCTCTCCTTATGTGTTCTGTCAATTTTCACCCAATCTGTCTCCTTAGGGGGTACTTTGTTCTTCAAAAATGCCATAACCTGTTCGTATTTCTTCATCACCTCAGGGTCTGGAGTTCCTGTCTTAGGGTCCCTTGGGTATTCCTGGGTAGGCCTGGGCTAAAATTCCGTTCCGCTCGCGGAAATTGCGATAATTTGACATTTTCGCGTTCTGCGGAGAGCGCGAAAATGTCAAAATTTCCGCAATCCGCATTTTACCGGAATTTTTTTGCAAATAATACATTTTCGCGTGCGCGCGATCGCCTTACCTGAATCCCCACGTTCGCAGACAAGTTTTCCCAATCCGGTTGCGTTCTCCACGAGATGTTGGATGTTGGTAGCCATTTGCGCTGTCTCGCGACAGTTCGCGCCCGCAGTAACGTCATTCGTCACGCGATCACGTCTTTCTTCTCACGATCATGCACCGCGAGACAAGTGAAAACAAGATGGCCGCGCCCACGAGCAACCGCATGGGTAAGTTGGCGAGCTGCGACCACGCAGAAAATACCGCGAACAGGCGGGAAAAAAACGTCCGCATCTTCGCGATATTTCCGCGTGTTTGCGGAGATTTTTAACATTTTCGCGATAATTTGCAAAAGTGAATTTCGCAAATTCCATCCACCCCTATTCCTGGGTTGGCCAATCTATTACTATTTTGCATTCTGTCCATAAATCAGCTGGTACAATTATGTCAAACAGGCTATTCAAATCAATCCACAATTCTTTGGATAATTTCACAAATCTGTCTACCTGTCTATACCACTCGATGGGCTTTTCACGCAGTCGAGGGAAGTCATTCGTAAATGAAAAATATCCTGTCTAGTCCATGGGACATGAACATATCCTCCTCCTGGAATCTCTCTCATAGGGCATTCTGTCACAACTTTCTCTTTTTCTCTCGGATAGGCTGAAAATGTTTTGTCTGAAACTTCGTCTCGCTTACGATACCATCTGCTCTTCCATTTGTCCACATCTCCCCATTTTCCCAATAAAATAATTATATCCTTAAACTGACCTATTCATCCTGTAGTATTCATGTTTTCAATGTCTTTTTCAGTGAAATCTACTCGATAGGGTTTCTGTAAGGCTTTTACCTTTTCAATATCAATACCCATTTCATTTGCCACTTCTCTTAATCTTTCATGAAGATTTTTCGCTCTCCATGTTACGCTTTTGCACAGAAATAACAATTCCTCATCTTGGTACGTTTTTAACTTCTCTGTCGGAATAGTTCCTACTATTAATTCTTCCAGTACCATTCGTAATTTAGCTACATCTATTGACTGAGATTCCTTGTCTTTCTTTTGCAAGCTTCGCAACCATTCACTCAACTCCTCTGTAGATGGTCCTACTGGCTTCTCTACATTTCCTTGTCCAAAATTTTTTTGTGTTTCTGACATGGTCTCTATCATTGTCATACGTTTCTCTGCACAGTTCTGACCTACAAACGGGTTATTTGAAAAATTCGGTTCAATCATTCTCATAGTCTGTCTCCATGGATTCTCACTCTTGGTTGTTCAACCAGTTTATTACTTTTATAAGGGACTGTCAAACAATGTTCACTGTCTTTTTGCTTGTCAAAAATAGGCATTACTGGACCTATCGTTACTGGTACAGTTACTGCTTCCAGATTCTTAGTTAATTCTCTTATTTTCTCCGTTAATTCTAGGGTTGTTTTGGCTAATTCTGCTGAATTTTCTCCATCCAATTTTCCTCCAGACTTCTTTTCTACTTTTCTAGTAGGATTGTTTCTTCCTAAATCTTGGAACTCTGGTTCCGATTTTATGATTCGTACTGTTTCTTTCATTGGGGCACTTGGAGCTAATATTTCTGGTTCTGGTCGGTATGGTGGTGGATTCTCATACAACATATCATCAAGAACATCATCCTCAGATTCATTCACTCCATACCCTCCCGATTCCACATTATGCCTCTTTTCTACACACTTTCGTCCTTCATGCTCTCCTGCAGTTCTTACTGGAAACAAACCCTCAGTCCTACTTGCATTCCACCACCTTCTCATTCGATCATCATGCGTCTCATGTCCGTACAATCTGTCAAACAAGTACCTATATCCTCTACCATTTCTCTGTCTTTCTCGGTCATGCATTTCGTCTTCCCATTCCGTCAAAGCTTCAAATTGAGTCGGTCTAGGTCTCGGTTCTAAATTCATCATTTTCTCTCTTAAATTTCTCAAAAGGGCCAAATTAAATGAACCATGTTCTGGAAAAGCTAACACTCCGTCCTCCTTTGTATACTTAACCCAGTTGTCTAACCAAATACAGGTGTGATATCCATATTTTGCAATCATTAAAGATGCAGGGGTTTTCGGCGGAGGAAGTAACTGTCCTTCCCTAGTTTTGACCAGTTTGTCTTTCTTAAACCACTTCTTAATTTTCCCGAACCATGACTTTTCCTCTTTTTCTGGTGGACCGTAATACATTTTCCTTTCTTTTCGGGTCTCACTAGTTTCTCCCTACAACTGTACCGCTATTCTATCCAATCACAGCGTGACTCACACTAACGCACCAATCCGGAGCGTCTACGTCACTGTCACAATTCTCAAATCTCAGCACGACTCACACTAACGCACCAATAGGGAGCGTTTTACGTCATCCTGTATTTCTCCACTCCTAGCACGGCGCACACTAACGCACCAATCCAGAGCGTTTTATGGTTCTGACCGACTGTCCAATCCCAGCGCGGTCGTTCTGACGTCAGCAGCCGCTGCGGCAGCTCCTGCTCCTGTCTACTCCTTTACAAATCTGCTCAGTAAGTTTTTCTTTCAATTTCTACAATTCTGTTAGTAACAACATACAAACGTCTCCATTGTCCGCTTCGCTAACCAAAGAATAGCAATAGACCTTTCCCACGAGAATTCCGTCTTTCCCGAGAGCAGCGCTTACCTCTGCCCTACTACGGAATCGTTACTTCCGTTGATAAAGTAGCACATCCCTCTACTTCACCCTTCTAACAAGCATTAGCTAACTGTTTCTCTAGTATTTAAGACACTAAGGTGCCGATTCCGATCCGTTAAAAATATTCCCCGTACGAATCGTATCCGGATTTTTTTAGGTACGAATCGTACAAGTCCCGTACAAACTGGCAAGTACGATTCGTATGTTAAAAAATCCATACGAATCGCATTGGGAAAATTCCCCGACACGTCCTCGGGTCGGAAAAAGTGTCCGACACGTCCCCAGACAGTTTTACGTACGAATAAGTAAACTGACGTCCGAGCGCGCAAGTACGATCCGTCCGAATGCACAACCATATGGAAAAAAGACCGTACGGAGCGAACTCCCATAGCAACCATGGAGACGTCCAAACATGTGCACCGCATACGCGCCGAACACCCCCCCAGCCCACCGCCCCAAGTACGCGCCGTACCCCCAGCCCCCCCATGTATGCGCCGTACCCCCACCCCACCCCCGTAGGCACGGAGCATACCCCCACCCCATAGGCACGGCGCATACCCCCACCCCGTGTAGGTACGGAGCGTACCCCCACCCCCGTAGGTACGGAGCATACCCCCACCCCATCCCATAGGTACGGAGCGTACCCCCACCCCGTTTAGGTATGGAGCGTGCCCCCACCCCCGTAGGTATGGAGCATACCCCCACTTCACCCCGTAGGTACAGAGCATACCCCCCGTAGGTACGGAGCGTACCCCCACCCCACCCCGTAGGTACGGAGCGTACCCCCACCCCTGTATGTACTGTGTGGGGGTACGCACCATCCATAGGGGGTGGGGGTACGCACCGTCCATAGGGCGGTGGGGGTACGCACTGTCCATACGGGGGTGGGGGTATGCACCGTCCATACGGGGGTGGGGGTACACACCGTACCCCCAGCACCCCGTATGTATGTGCCGTACCCCCAGCCCCCCGTATATACGCGCCGTACCCTCAGTTACCGTATGTACGACATGTAGCCACAGGCCCCTACACCCTGCCCGTGCCTGTACGCACCCTACCCCAGGCCCCTACACCAGCACCCTCACCCAGCATTGCGCATGTACGAGTCGTACCAAGCCATAGCAAATGTGAGCACTGTACAACAACATGGCCGATGTACGCACCTTACAGACGCGAAAAACACACGTACTGAAACAGGACACTGCAAAACACCACAAGGAGAGTCAATTCGAATCGCACAATACCCCAAAACACATCCAACAAGCCCAAATACATCCAATACACTGACCTGCAACAGCCAAACAGGTAAACAGAGGCCCAAAACACAACCACTCCTTATAACACAGCCACCCAAAGTTCAAACACAGCCACACCCACAAATGGACCAATAAAAAGGGCCCACACACACAAACCATGAGCCTTTGCAACAGACCCACTGCTGCCAGACCCCACAGACAACCCACAACACCATACTTGAACCTTGACTACACCTTACACTTGCACACCTTCACACAACCACCTTCACAAACACCCCCTCATCACATTCACACACACACCTTCACAACCACACACACACACCCCCACAACCATCCACACCCACACCCCACACCATGCCCACAGACAAGAATCCAAAGCTCACAACAGCGGAGCTGGAGATCCTTGTCAATGAAATCATCAGAGTCGAGCCAGAGCTCTTTGGCACATTGGTCAGACAGACCAGCGTAGCAGCAAAATCAGCCATGTGGCAGAGGATTGTCGAGAGGGTGAATGCTGTTGCGCCCATCAGAAGGACCAGGCATGAATGCCAAGCCAGGTGGTACGATCTGCGGAGGACGGTCCGCCGAAAAATGACTGACGAATATAACCAGGGGAACATCACTGGAGGTGGCCCGCCCCACAGACCGGTACACTACCATCCCTGGGAGGAGAAGGTGATGCGCACGCTGCCGTCGGTGGGAGTACATGGAGTAGAAGGAGTCGCCGAGCCTGGTGAGTACACAAACAACTCACCTCACATGGGGGGAACCGCATCAACAACCCAACTCCCAATAATGCACGCAACTACCCCGAAGGCATCACCGGAGACAACCACACTCCAAAAACACGCACATGCCACTAGCGGCTCCATGCCCCATGCACCAAGCAAGGCCATGCCAAGTCACAGGCCACACAAAACACCAACACAAGACAGGATGTCCGTGATGCCGGGAAGGTGGGCCACCAAAAAACATTGTGCAACTCAGAAGCAGACACCAATGCCCTCAGTCCAAATGGCCTAGGGCAGAGCTATACAAACAGTGTGTCCCGACACTGTACTGTGTCGCCTGCAAATGGTGGCCGCGTCGCAGGATGACATGGGTATGAAGGCCCAATTTGCACATAACAGCAGCTAATGAAGAGACATCACTGTGAAAGATGTCAGCACACACTGCCGCAGCAGCGCAGACTCAGAGACACTCTGCCCAATGGGGGCCGGGAAATTCTAAACAAAGCCACATGAACAAGCCAATGGCCTTTGAAAGACCTGCAAAGTGTGTGTGCCCAGGAAGCTGGGCTGAGGTGACAGAGGGTGACAGACAGACGGAGGGAGAGGGAGAGAGAGGGAGGGAGACAGAGGGCAACAGAGGGCGACAGAGGGAGATAGACAGAGGGAGGAGGGTGACAGAGGGAGGGAGAGAGGTTAGACAGAGGGAGACAAAATCACCCTTGGGTGGTGTGGGCATGTCCGCTCGTCAGCAGGTGGACTGTGTGCATGTTGACAAGGTCTGGCAGTGCGTGAAACACCCCTTTTACATTTGGAAATCACTGGGCCATGTGTCAAACTGTGCACGAGTAGATCATTGCTGCAGGCACAAACCTAACCTTACACCCAGTATACCCACTCAGTGTGTTTGTTAGTTACCAGTCACAAATGCATAAGTTTCCTACCTGCATTCTCCAATAGATATGAAAAAGCACCATTTGGCCACGTACAGTGCAACATGTAAGCCGGTTCTGCATCGCTCGCTACGCACGCTCGCTACACTACTCACTGCGTTCAAAAATTGATGCAACAACATAGAGTGTGTCACACATAGGAAAAGTGTTGAAAGCTGTGGCCATGGGACACGCCCATGCACCATGCACAATGCACAGGGACTTGCCAAGTACAGACAAGGTAGATGACACTTGGCCCTGCTGTAGACTGCACAAGGCAATCCTGTGACCACTGTACACTCAAACACCAACTCCACATGCCACCTACCTACCACAGGAACTCACATTCACTGTCATGCCAGCATGCACCATGAGGGGATAGACACATCACCTGGTAAACCCAATGACAAATCACACCACACCCAACAGCATGCCCGGTCACACCCCCCCCCCCCCCCCCCTTACACAAGCACACACCCCCGGGGCAGCCAACGCAAATTGGCACTCCCACAATGGATATGTAACACAACAAGACCAATCCATAGCCAAATAAGCATCCCAACACTCATTAGACAGGCCAAATAACCAGGAGTACATATCAATCTGTCCCCCGCAACATACCCATCCCCAAGTGCACTGTGAGAGGAATGCTAGACATATCCAACTACCCAGAGGAACTGTGCCAACTTGAATATGTATGAAACATGGATGTCGCATGAAACACCATTAACATTGTCTCTCTCTCACACACAGGGCAACATCGTCGATCTCCCCCCAGGGGGGAAGAGTCACAGGACCAGGCTCGGCGTGACGATGATCCTACCAGCATCGACGACTCTCACCACTCCGTGGATGACTCCGACCAACCTGGCCCCTCTGGTGCCCAAGCACCTGCAGCACCTGCGTCAGGTACAACTGTGCCAACCACCACCCCCATTCCTGCCACATCCCAGGATACACACAGGAGCCCTGCTCGCACACAACAACGCAGCCAGTCTGACCAGGAGGGACAAGGTACTCCGGGCACCCAGGATGAGGCAGGCGACCCCGCAAATGCCATCCCTCAGGGGTCCCGGAGACCCGATGTGCCCACAACGGCAGGCCAGGCTCAAGTGGGCAGGGGTGGTGGGAATGGAGGACGGCGGAGGCGCGAACCTGACCAGACAGCTGAGGAACCCGTTATGTCACACGTCCGCAACATCCTGGACACATACCGGCGTGACACCAGGGGCATCAGCCAGGTAGTGGAGACCCTCAATGAGATTAGGAACCTGCAGGCCGAGCAATATGCTAGTCAACAGCAACACCAAGGACAGATGAGGCAAGACTGGATGAGTTCGTGGCGGTGCAAACGGACATGAGCCGTTCACTCCATCGGATTGCCGAAAACATGGGCAACCCTCCCTGTGCCACCAGGTGAAGATCACCACCAGCCACAGGGAGGGATCAGGAGGAGGAGGATTCGTCCGACGGAGCATCACAGACATCGTCACGGCCTGCTTCTGAGGGTCCCTGGAGGAAGGTGGGTCATTCACGCAAAAGACCGTGAGAGTCAGCGGACCATCACCATCTCCCAGGTCACCTGGCCTGGCACCTGGCCCTCTGGCGCAACAGCAGCACCTCATCCAATGACATTATCTGCCACATGGACTTGCTGGTCATTGTCTGACCAATGTTGACAAAGACTGTGGCATGGACTCTGATGACTTCCAATGGCAAGGATCCCAACTCCCCCTGTGAACTTTGGATTACAGACACCCGGCGAGCACCTCTTTACATCCCCCCAAATACGTACCCCACCACTAATAAAGATCATAAAAATCACGAGATGATGCCGTCATTTTGCATTATTCCATAACATGTGTGTGTTGGAAAGTCAAACCATGCCTGAGTTTTGAAGTAACTCCAACCATGCATACCCTGGGGTCTGAGTCTGGCACAGGACACACATGGGTCACAATGTATCATCCAATACAGACATGGAGCACCATACTCACCCTTGATGGGCCCAACCAGCTGAGGGGGTGCCTGCACAACTGTGCGGACAGACCTATTTTGAAGAGCATCAGTCATGCGCAAAGGTCAGGGATCATGTGGAGTGTCCTGGGGTGGGAGTCCCAGGTATGTGTAGCCAGGTGGGTGAACTATGTCCTCCATTCTGGAGTTAGGTGGATGTGGAGAATGGTGGCCAGGCCATGGTTGGATGCATGGAGATGGCACAATGGGGTCTTGGATGACAGTGCCACAAGGTTGTGTTGGGGTCGTGGTCGTGGGCTGTATCCTGAGTGTGGGCGTGGATTGTGAAGGTCAACCTGCAGCTGACAGTGATCCATTGCAGCTATCTCTGTTGGACGGTGATGTGGCTGGGTCCCCAGATGTTGAAGCAGAGCTGTGCAGATGCACCCTGGATGTGGACAAGTATCATGGGAGTTGTAACGTACTTCTCCGTAGAGTGCAGGGTAGGATTAGACACAGATGTTGTAGTTGACCTGGGGGATGGTCTATCTTGCCTTGAGGTGGAACAAACTGTGGATCTTGTGCATAATGCAGAGTGTGCTGAAGCCTGAGGTACAGATGCTGGTGATCAGCATAGCACATGTGAGCAAACAATCCATGATGCACACCAGCTCGTGTGCGTGGACACTGTGTGTCTGTGCAGGGCCCTTGCGGGTGGGACACAAGCAGTTGACCCAGCTGTAAGGGGACAATCCGCAGATGAACACCTCAGTCGTGTACAAGTCCAGCATCAGGTGGCCGATGTTCAGCCATCTGCCAATGGATACCATGCATTATTCAATATGAGAACTGGCAAGGACTGCGCCTTTGGGGAGGGTGAGAAGCACCTGTCTGGCAATGGGACAACAGATGATGATGAGATGCAGTGCACATGTCATGGTGTAGAGGGGGATCCTGGACACATTGTAGACTGACACGCTGAGACATGATACCTGTGCCATGTGTCCCACAACGACACCATTCTACATGCAGAGGCCTGGAGTACCACTCCCATGGCCTTGTTGGGGTACAGAGCCGGTGGGAGTAGGAGGGACATGACTAAGGGTGGGCGTAGTTCGCGAAGTAGCACTTCGCGAAGCTACGCAAAGTGAAGTTCGCACTACGCGAGCTACGCGTAGCACTTCGCGAACTGCGAAGTAACATGTTCGCACTGTGCAAGATGTTGTTTTCAATGATTGCACAGTGCGGACAAGCAACCGGCACTGTGCAATCATTGAAAATGGCATCTTGCACAGTGCGAGCTGTAGTTTTCTGCTGCTCGAGTAGATTTTTACTCGAGCTGCAGCTTTCTCAACGCGAACTGGTAGTTTCTCATCGCGAGCGGTCGCGAGCATACGCGACCCCTCGCAATGAGAAACCTGACCTTCTCGCGTTGGGAATCTCGCCGGGAGGTTTATTTTCCATGCTCGCGATCGCGAACAAGGAAAAAGTCTCGCCAGGATGTCATTTTGCTTGCTCGCGGTCGCCAACTTGACGTTTAGGACCGCGAGCAAGCAAAAAATGACCGCAGCACTACGCAACACTACGCTACGCGTGTTCGCACTGTGCTACGTGCAGTTCGCGTAGCGCGAAGTAGCGCGAACTTCGCAAACTACGCGAGCGTAGCGTAGTGCTTCGCCCAGGCCTAGACATGACCTGGTTGGTGTGACAGTGCCTGGAAGGCGTGCCAGCGCTGTGTAGGCAGTTGGAGTTGCACACTCATTATGCAAAGGTGTTGTGTGGGCGAAGAGTGCATGCCTGAGTGCATGCAACAGATGTATTGGATGGACATTGCTTGGTGGGTGGCCTCAACATCATGGTGTAGCATGATGTGGCACATGCAAGGACATGAGGCACGTACAATGTGCACGTAACATGTGCAGACGGTCCAGTCTTTGCCACCGCAACTGTGTCACACACAAGCAGATTACACCAAAATGAATAGGGGGAGGGAGGAAGGGGGGTGCGTCTTAGAGGCGTGTGTGTGAGGGCAAATATAGAAACTCTGTGTGCCCTTGCTGCAGGGCCTGCAGCAGCAGGCGCCATGTCCTGAAAACCATGCCACAAGTTGCACACAAACACAAGCATGTCAGAAAGGACTACTGCAAAAGGTGTATGATAAGGAAGGAGTGTCTGGTTCCACATGGCACACACACAGACAATGGATGCACATGCAGCAAAGTGGCCGTTGTGGGGACTGAGATGCCAAAATACCTACACAGCCATGTACATCATGCACAATACATATCATAATCCCTGACAAACAGCTTGCATCTTGCTACTCTACACATAGACTCATATGCACAATCTGTGATAACTATGCCAGACATGCCGCATGCACAGTGGCAGGAGACCTGCATTGACCGAGATGAGGCACCTTGCAGGCTGAGGGACACCTTTATTAGTCATGTTTGCCGGAAGGCAAATGCATCTATATTAACAGATGCGCAGGTCATGTGGATGAACATGTGGGACCTACACTTGTACCCCCCTTTGCACCACAGATGCAGGAAATCCATAGAACGGGCACACAAGTGACGGGTTTGAGGCAAACACCCCGTGCTGCTCACGGAGAGGCTGCTATTCACCATTGAGCCTCTAATGGGGATGTCCCACACTATGTCAACCCGGTGCATCCCGTATGATTCCGAGGGCAGTGTCACACACATTGATGCCTTCATCACAATCCCATTACAGATGACTGTCACCAAGTGTGACTATCAATTCATGTGAATCCAGCTCCATGTCATGTGCCCCATGGTGATTCCACATGTATGCAAAGTAACCAAACATGAACAGGAGCAGTACACACACATTCAAAACAAATACCACACCCAAAAAGCCGTGCTGCATCCCTTACCCTAAGGAGAATTTACAACTTGTCCATGCATGTAACGCTGATTCAGCACACGTTGCTGTATTCATGAGGAATAGCAGGAGCACAACGATGCCACCAGCAGACAGCATGCGCAAATACCTGGGGATGAGAGACACACAAGAAGTCAGCCAAAAGAAGCACATCCGCATGCATGGGCATGTATTCGACACGTATAAGGTTGTCAACATGCTAGGTCAAAATAGTGTCTCAGGAAAAACATTCTTTTATTACACCATCACTCCAGTGACACATCCAAACACACCTCTGAGTCACTTAGCATACATGCAGATGGACCCACACATTGCAACACATGCCACACAAGGCTCAATGCTTGCACACTCAGACACTGGAACTCACCACTAAGCAAAGAAGTTGCATATGAGCCGACTCCGGATGTCCTCTTCCTCCTCCTTCTCCATAATCACTTGCCTCATCACCAAGCCCTTCATCCTCCACGGGTGGATGTTCCTGCTCATCCGGATCCAGTATGAGTGGCACAGCTTTCTCCACTGCCATGTTGTGCAGCATGCAGCACACGAGGAAGATTTTGCAGACCTTCACCTGTGCATATGGGAGGGACCCACCGGTCTTGTGGAGGCACCGAAATCGGCTCTTCAGGAGGTCAAAAGTCCTCTCTATCACTCACCCTACATGGAAACATCATGGACAGAAGTGGGTCAGGAGAAGCAGTAAGACATGAAGTTGACGCGAAATACAGGACTAACAGAGTACACCCACCAACAAGACATGCTCGTTCATTGCGCAGCTGCAGTATCATTTCAGGCATCCTGCTATGCCTCATGATGTAGGCATCGTGTGCTGATCCTGGAAAACGAGCACAGACAGGGGAAATCACCATGTTAGCAAGACACACCACAAGGGCATTAATGGAGTGGTAATGTTTACGGTTGCGATAGGCTACCTCCTGTGCCTGTGGTGGTACCAAAAATACATGTGTCCCATCAATAGACCCAATGACATGGGGCATCCCTCCCAGGGCATAGAACTCACCCTTGACACCTGTCAACTGCTCACGAGTTGGGAAATGAATAAACTCATCCAGGTGAACCAACATGGCCTCTAAAACATCATGCAGGACACGGCTGAACATGGTCTGGGACATGCCACCAACATCAGCTATGGTCAATTGAAACGTACCCATGGCAAAGAAATGTAGGGCTCACATCACCTTCATCTTGGGTGTCAGTGCAGTAGGATACCTGTGTAGCGGTTGGAGGTGTGGTGCCAGCCTTGCGGTCAAGTTCTCAACCAACGGTTGGGAGAAGCGGTAGCGGCGTATACAGTCACATTCCCTCAGGGCAGCCAAGTCTGGCATTGGTCGGGGGAGAGGCGGAGCCCTGCAGTAATTTGTCAATGTCAATGTACTGAGCACATGTTCAACAGCCAATACACATATGCTACATACAGAGTCAGGTCTGTGTAATATATCCTGGACACGTATGCCAGGCAGGTGACACTCCTACCAAGAGCCAGCTACAAACGTGGATTCTCAAGGTCAACATGACATGGCATGAAACTAGCTGTGGGCCAGTGTAAGTGAACAGGCAGACGCATTACAGGAGTGACAGACATCCGCATATGCGCAGAATAATGATGTTTATCATACAGACAGGTTGCGGAACACTAGAGGCACAGGTCACATGTCCTTGAAAAAAGGACAGACCACACACCTTGCCATGAAGGGGTACATGTCAAGACAGATCACACATACATTGAGACTACGCAGATATGCCCTTGTCGCGCAAGTCCATATTCGATGCATACATACACACGCTACGTCTGATTCCACATGTGTCCTGGTGTGCATAATGGTGTGCCATGCCCATCTACACACAGACACATCTTGGATGCAGCAACTGCAGATGTATTTGACGGAACACCAACAGCAAGCTTATGGGAACACATGACACACACATGACATAGTCACATCGTGCCACGCCGGTAGTTACATGTCAGGTGTAATTATCCGTGTACCTGGCATCAGGGGACAGTTGCGGGTATTGGTGACTGTGCCATGCCAGTGATGCATTGCTCAACAAGTCTGTACTACATGCACACATGTCAAAGGTGTGTAGGGGATGTGCGGCACATAGTGCACCATCACACATGACATGTGTACACAGCTCATCACACATCTATTGGGTTCAAACATGAGGCGATATGTGCCACATTACAGCCTGACACACCTAGTCCCGAGACATGTAGGACTGCACTGACAATGACTTGATGTCCAGCCTTGGCCAAGTATGACAGCTCAATTCCTTTCTGTGTGCCGCCTGTCACCAGAGTAAGCTGTGAAACGCACTGTACACACGCTCTGAGGGCATGTGTAGGGTCTGTATCACTATGGTAGTGTATTCGTACGTGTGCGCCATAGTGATACGGTCCGTACACACGTGTGTAGGGTCTGTATCACTATGGTAGTGTAGCCGTACGCGTACGCCATAGTGATACGGTCCGTACACGCGTGTGTAGGGTCCGTATCACTATGGTAGTGTAGCCGTACGCGTACGCCATTGTGATACGGTCCGTACACGCATGTGTAGGGTCCGTATCACTATGGTAGTGTAGCCGTAGGCGTACGCCATGGTGATACGGTCCGTACACGCGTGTGTAGGATCTGTATCACTATGGTAGTGTAGCCGTACGCGTAAGCCATAGTGATAGGCCCCTACACACGCGTGTACGGACCGGATCCCTATGGCGTACGCGCACGGCAACACTACCATAGTGATACAGACCCTACACACGTGTGTACGGACCGTATCCTTATGGCGTACGCCTACGGCAACACTACCATAGTGATATGGACCCTACACATGCGTGTACGGACCGTATCACTGGAGTAGTTGTGCCCTAGGGGCGTGGAACACACCGTACCTGTGTGTGTATAATGAAATTACATAGGGGACACATGAGGGACAAGTATAAGGGCCTAAATGCATGCTGGTTGTCATGGAGACTGAGTTTCCAGTTCAAATTATTCATCAGGTGGCCAGCAAAAGTCGGTTGGAGACAATATACAATGTTGCCAAGTGGTTGTTGACTTGACATCATGCTCAATTTTTGAATCATGGAAAGGCCCTCACTGGGGAAGGTTTAAAGGGATTGGAGGAAACGTAGGATGCAAATGAGACTGACCAAGCCCTCTGTACTCCTGTAAATGAAACAGGCCAGCAAGGCCAATATAAGGCAGCCAGGTCCCATTAGAGAGCACTTGCCTGCACAACCTTTAATTCCACACCACTGCTGCTGCTTGTGATTCCTCTGGCACCATGCCCAGGCTGTGGAGAGGGCCCAGCCATTCACCCTGGAGGAGAATGTGGCATTGCTGGATGTCATCCTCCCACAGTACCCCAGCCTTTATGGGAGACCAGGGGAGCAGGTGAGTGCTGACTCCACTAGCTTAGACTGTGCCCCATTTTTGTGATTGTCACTTCTGGCATTGTGTCCAGGTGTGACAGACATGCAATGTTCTTTAGTGTGGGTCCCAGGGGGGGAAATGGCTCATGTCTCCCATGCAGAGCATGCTGTAGTGCATGTCTGCACTCCTCACTTGCATAGTGCTTACTGTGACAATCACTGCATGGTGCATGCCACATTCAGCCTGGCTAATCCTCTTGGGAATGTTGTTTCTACAGTCCTGATGTGATTCTGTGTTCCCCCCAGTGTGACAGGTGACTGTACCCACAGATGTGTGTGTCAAGAATTCCTGTCATACGAGGGGAGGAAAACGGTAACCAGCGAAAACGGACTACATCTCCCAGGATGCTTAGCGGTTGAGAGGTTATGTAAACAGGAGAGCTGTTACATAACTCAAGGGAAACACGCCCTTATGTAAACAGGAGAGCTGTTACATAACTCAAGGGAAACACGCCCTTATGTAAACAGGAGAGCTGTTACATAACTCAAGGGAAACACGCCCTTATGTAAACAGGAGAGCTGTTACATAACTCAAGGAAAACACGCCCTATAAAGGGAGGAACCGGGAGGTACAAGGCTGTCGGATATTGTGTTTACACCGACGTACCTCCTTCGTGAAGAGCAGTGTTCCGGAGTGGTGCTCCAGTAAGGCAAGAACGGAGGTAGGTCGAGTCGTTACTCCCTGGGCCGTGTCTTGCCCCATCGTCACCTGTGAAGGACCCGGAAGCTCTACCGGTCAACCATTGAGCCTCGCTTTTTGACTCGGCTGAGTCCAAGCGCAGTGGCGCTTTTGCTGGTTGGAGTCGTAACTCCCAGCCCGACCAGAGACACAGGGACTGCCAGCTGTAACGCACACCAGGAGGTGTTTGCCGCGTTACAGACTCGGAAGTCCACAGGATCGATCGAGCGGCTGCTCTCGGTTCAGTCTTCTTGCTTGTGATTGGGGTATCGGTGACGCATCACCAGGAGGTGACTCCGCGTCCCGGTGCAGTCTGAGGAAGAGGTTGAGCGGCTGCTCCCTTCAGGTAGAGACCCCGGCTGGGTGTTTCCCTGACTCCTCGATTCTCCCCAACACTCTTCGTGCCCCTCACAGCCTACCGATTGGCATTGTCGGCCATTTCATTTCTGCCCTCTGTTGGCATACGCCGGGATCGGCGTATATGCAGAGGACGGTTAGGACCATCCGTGCTGTGGGCTGGTAACGTACTTAGCCTGGAGGATTCCAGTGACTATAACTTTTGTTTGTTCTTTGTATTTTATTTGCCTTCATTAAAAGAACTAACCCTTCACAAGTGGTTGCGTCCTCATTGTCGTGTCTGTTAAACGATCCTGAGACGTTCAGGGCGTTACAGTGTGTGAGTTGAGTGTACCTGTGGTGAGAGTGTCCAAATGATGTGTTCGTCCCCTGGACATTGGTGTGTCCCCTGTCATGTGGGTGAGTGTCTATGTGGAGTGTTGCAGCCCAGATGCATGAGGGATGCATATACCCTACCCATCTGATGTGAGCAGGGAGCAGTGCTGTGTGTCTGACGTGCTGGGCTAGCCCAACACCTGTGACACCCCCCAGTCAAGTGGCACATGTGCATAGTGAGGTTTGTACCCGCAGTTGCCAATGGCAAGTGATTGTCCTGTGCCTGTGTGTGTCTGTGTACTCTTCTGAGGTTGCGTCAGTGGCCTGGGGCATGTGACTGCTTTGAGGTGCTGCACATAATCCTGGTGTAGCTTGTGATGCACAGTGTGAGCCAGGATCATTGATTGTGTGGCACCCCGCATTCCACCTGTGTACTTTCAATGCCACGTAGTGCATTTGGCCTTCCCCAGAGGATAATGTCCCTATGACAAAGGTGCAATGAGTTTGCTGCATACTATGCCCTGTTCACACCAGCCAAATTGTTCAAATGTGTGTCTCTGTGACATGGAGCAGGTGTATTGATGTTGTCTCACTTTGTCATCCTCACAGGTAGGCGCCTATGCCAAGGGGGAGATCTGGAAGGAGGCCGTCAGGGCCGTGAGGTCGGTGGAGGGACGAAAGCGGCACCTGGCCCAGGTGAGGAAACGCTGGCAGGATATCCGGTGCTGGACCAGGAGGATCGCCCGGGTCCTGCTGGGGGACTCACCTGAAGGTCATAAGAACCGTGGGCGCCACCGCCTCACCCACATAATGAAGCGTGTCCTGGCGGTGGTCTTCCCAGAGATGGATAGGCGCTTACGGGAGAAGCAGCAGCAGGAAGGGGGTAGGTACATGTGTGTTTGTTGTGTGTCACCAGCTTTTGGAAGTGCCCAGTTGCATGGATACACAGCCAGGGTTTATATGTGCAGTGCATATCCTGTTCCCCCAAGTCAACCCGTGCTGTTCTTCCTCCCTTCCCCTCCTTGACATGTGTACCCTGGTCTGTGTGTAGTCACTCTTGTACAAGGTTATCTAGGATGCCAGTTAATCCAAGTGCTCAATGCTTGCAGCATCATGTGTGGGGGTGGTGTGTGACATGTGTTGGGACCTTGCCTGTCCCCGGCCAGTTCAGTCATTGTGGGGTCCATGTTAGTTGCCACTGATGCTGAGTCCCGACATAGGAGTGTGTCTTACAAGTGTACTGCCTTACAGCATGCATGACCAATGTTGTGCCCTCAGACATGATGTGCATGAGTGGGAGATGTGCATAGTGCAGGGACGGTCGCTTCTGTTGCTGTCATATCCATACAGGACCATTGAGGAGTGTGGCCACTACAGTCCCCTGGGGCAGCTTTTCCTAGGTATCATGTGTGTCATCCAACAATGTGGACATTCTCTGTGTCTTCAGCATAGGTTGGGCTCTGTGGCATTGTACCCTGGCCTAATTTGTATTTACGTAAAGTGTGCTACATTTGTCCACTGTACAGGGTGACCCAATTTGGCTTGTGCATACTCACAGTGGCCAGTGCCTGTGTGTCTTGGTACAACTATCTGATGATGGTTGTTTGTCAATTATATGTGTGGACAGGCTCACGAGGGGTACTTTGTGTACACTCAGGATTTATTGAAGGGCATGTTTGTAATCCCCGAGTAGGAGGTGTAAGTACTTCCTCTGTCTCAATCACATTGTCTTAGGTAGGGGGGTTTGTGCGGGAAAGGCCTACATGTCCAAACCTCATGTCTCCTTACCAGGTCTGGCCTGTGTGTGATGATTGTCTGAACATACACTCCACATGCAGTGACCCAGTCATGTTGGGCATGGTTTAATGTATTTGCTAAGCAGCATGTGCCAAAAGTTAGGAGACATGGTTCCTGCTCATCCCTTTTTTGGCAACGGTGTGTGGTCCAGATGCTGTGCTCGACTGTCCCCAGAGACTGGCTCCT
This sequence comes from Triturus cristatus, assembly GCF_964204655.1. Classification (NCBI taxonomy): domain Eukaryota; kingdom Metazoa; phylum Chordata; class Amphibia; order Caudata; family Salamandridae; genus Triturus; species Triturus cristatus. The sequence continues at coordinate 227,118,145 of NC_140584.1, forward strand.
CTGTCTAATTTGATATCAAGTTATTTGCTGTTGTGTCATGCTCTCCATTATTTCCCAGTGCCATGGTGGGTCAACCAACTGTGTGGTGCAGGGCCTACATATGTGCGTAGTATTGTAGATGTTACTCATGTTGTTTTTCATGCTATGCACTGTGACCTATGTAGTTCTGAATCATGTGTCATATGTATTGTGGTAAATATTTCATTGCCTGTACTATTTTTTTATGCGGTAAAGTCTAGTAAGAATAACTCAGTAAAAATAAGAGGCAGAATCCGTGGTATTAGAGGTTCTGAAAGGCTTTATTCCTCTACAAAGGAATTATGGTTCGAACCATAGGCATCAAATTCCATCACCACGAGGGTTCAGGAAGGGAAGGCAATACATTATTATCAAGTAAAGATATTTATATGAAAAGCATTACATTAAGACAGATGCAGGAGGCGTAACAGCTGATAATACAGATAATAATACACATACGTAATGAAAAAGGCATACATATAGGCGTAACTAGAAACGTCATTAAACATGATGTCACAAGTGGGTGGATCCATAAGAGAATCCTGCAATGTCAGCAGAAATATTTGGCAGAGATGCGCGCGCAGCCGCATGACGTGTGATTGACGTGCAACTAGAGGGTGAAGGGAACTTGACATTTAGCTCTACATGTGGAGACAGAAGTCTGGGGGGTCATGTCAACCTAATCCCAAATCATATCTAATATCTTATGTTTAAAGAACTGTATTATCCAAAAGGAAAGGTCTCTAGGATGGAATCTATTCTATACTGACTGTTAGTGCGTGTACAAGCGTCTAAGTGTCTACATGAGATGCGAGGGGGCAGGAATCTTCCATGGTAACAGGGGCTATGAATTACTTGCATGAGGACAGTGAGGCCTGGCCCTTTGCTCGGTAGCTGGAAGAATGTTTACCTAAACTACTAGACAGGAATGCATCGGATGAGGAGCGGAGCAGATAATCTTGAAGGTGAAATACAGTTTTTGGCAGGCAACAGGCCGGATCAGGCACCGTTAGCCGCGCAGGGAGTAGGACAAAGTTCATGGATACAGATACGGGCTCGGACTGGAGCTTTCAGAGGCAGAAGGCAGGAAAAGGCTTGATGGCAGAATTCAGGGCCTACTCGCCTGAACTGTAAAACGTGGAAAGTGAACCACATAAAGTCGGTGGCCTTTCATACTTAGGAATGGAATATCTGACCCATTCATGGCGGATCTGAAAGAGGACATGTTGACGGTGGACGCACATGTATTTGCGTCTTCATAACTGGAACTGGAGGGAACATACATGTACTTGTAGCATGCACATGGAGCCGTTGGGGTCTAAGATAGGGGGCATAACTGATCATAAAATTCATATTTCCTCATTCCCTCCTTGTCCCCTACGGACCCTCAGGAGATATCGATCTTCATCAATCCATCAATCTGTTCATATAGCATCATTTGTTCTTCTTTCTTCTTCCGGGATCTTGAACGAAAACTTGAAGGCGGGATATGGCTTTATATACTGACGGCGAGTTTTCTGGTATAAAAACAAACAGCAACTTGATCCGATGACCCTACAAGCTGCGCCCCTATCGGCCAGGATGACGTCAAGGACAAGACGATTTTGAAGCACAACAATCCGCATCGCAGACTGCTCTTCTGTTAAATTGCCTAAGGCGGAAGTAGTCTCGTTCACTACTGCTTCAAGGGTTCTAGTTAATCTACGTATCAGTTTACTATTAGTGACTGTACCTATATAGGGAAAGAAACCTTTATTGAAATCTGTGTATTGCTCCCATGCCGTTTCAGTGTAATCGACAATCGGGAGATCTCTCTGCTGTCTATTGTGTACTAAATGGGTATTTCTGTGATAATCAGGAGGGGCTAGGAAAACAGGTGGCAGAAGGAATGCAATGTAACAGGTACCATCCCAATCTAGAGGTAAACGTATATATGCAGTCTGGCCACATATGAAGTAGGAATGACGGGAAGCTCTAAATGTAGACTTGCCTTGATCACTGAATTTTATTACAGTGGTGCATTTACTATGGCCCATATGTATGGAACCATTCTTTCTTACACATAATTCTCCTTTAACTGGAAATACTGACATAGCGGGCAAGATTGGTGTAGCTTCGGATTCAACATTCAGAATCATGAGGTTAAGTGTAAAGTTACCTAATCCATATACTTCATTTTCTAGATCAGTTCCTGTTCTTTTGGGAAGTCCCTCCTTGTTAGGGTAGCAGACTTTAAGCAAAACTAGGTTCAGGTTTCCCCATACCCAGTTGTCTTGATAAACTACTGAATTTGAATCTAGGGAATTAATCAAACTAAACCATGCTCCACAGGAGCCATTGTGTGTGAATGGATACGGAAAGAGAGGCAAAACTCCTTTATAGTTCTGATAGGGAGGGAGTCGGCCACAGATCCAACAATTGGTAGCATTGCTGGTCTGATGGGAATGATGTAGCATACTAATGAATGTGTTGTTGCGCAGCGCAAATCTATAAGACAACTCATGCGGAGGTAGTTCGCTAAAAGAATGTTCAGCAGTAGCATTGTAAGCACGCTTAGAAATAGGGTAATACATATGTAGTAATACACTAGAAATGATGATCAGAAGACTTAGAAAAAACAAAATTAATAATGTCACTATGCAGTGACTACGAAGCGATTTACAGTACGCATGTTTTTTAAGCTGTATCTGTCTATTTCTCTCTCTATTTCGGTCTAGAGGATACATGTCAGAGACAAATTCAACCGATTCACCTTGAAGAGGACTTAAACAATCAAATTGTCTGACTTGCTAGACCTTAGTTTCAGTTTATAGAGTTCGTTCTTCGTCTGTTCAACCAAGGGGAGCTTTGAGTCTGTCTGTGAGGGAATGCAGGGCTGAGTGTTCACATCGGACGGTAGTCCATAAAATTTCTTGATATGGCTCGAGTGCAACCACCCTTTACGTCCCTCAATCTTCACGGCTGTCCTTGTTGTCAGCAAGACGAGCTTGGGCGACTGCCACCTAGGCTCCAGCTGGGTCTTCCGGTCGAAATTCCTCACAAGAACCAGGTCACCTGGAACCACGTCATGGGGCTTCACCTCAGTGTTATCGGGAAAAGCTGCAGCTACCTGTGAACGACCAGATTGTAGTGCAGACATCAAGGAAGCCAGGTAATCTGTCAGCATATTACAGTCAACATCAGTGATTTTACGAGGTATAGGCGTCCCCCACATATTTGGTGGTCTACCGAAGATCACCTCATACGGGGATAGCCCTGTTCGAGAATGTGCTACCATTCTCATGTAAAAGAGCGCAACTGGTAAGGCTACTATCCAATCGACACCTTTTTCTCTACATATTTTAGACAATCTAATTTTCAGAGTTTGATTATGACGTTCCACGAGACCTGCTGCCTCGGGATGTCGGACACAGTGGAATTTCCATTGGTAACCTAACAGAAGTGAAACGTGTTTCATTAGTTCGGATGAGAATGGCTGGCCGTTATCTGAGTATACAACACGTGGTAAACCGTACCGTGGGAAGAATTCTCGGACTAGCTGTTTGGCAGTAGTCGGGGCAGTGTAATCTGAAACCGGGTAGGCTTCTGTCCAACGGGAAAGAGCACAGACAACTACGAGAACATATTTGAATCCTCGACATCGTTCCATCTGGATATAATCCATCTGGAGGACTTCAAAAGGGTGATCGGGAGGTTGAAATCCACCCTGTTCTACGGGAATGCTTTTACCTGGATTAAACTGACAACATATCATACAGGTACGTACTTTCTGTTTGGCTGCTGCTCGCAAGTGTTTGTTGAACCAAATGTGTTGAATGCTGTCTAGCATAGCTTTTTCTCCTAGGTGCGCTGGACTATGTATTGTGTTAATGATGACTTGAACCATGGAGTCGGGAAGAAACCATATAGATTTTCCCTTCGTCATCCATCCTTGATCCGTTTGGATCCCTCCTAATTCAGTCCATTTCTTTATTTCTTCTGGTGTAGCATGTGTCTGTATGTCAATTACATCAAGGGCGGGATCCTTAACTGTCATGCAATGTGTTGGTATTGTCTTTGTCGTGTCAGTTGTATGAGTCTGATTCTGAGCAGTCTGTTTAGCTGTTCTGTCAGCTAGGTCGTAACCCTGAGAAATGATATCGGTAACTTTTGTATGAGCTTTGCATTTCATAATCGATATTGCAGTAGGTAGATGAATTGTGTCTAATAAAGCTTGAATGAGGGGTCCGTGTTGGATGTGGGCACCGTGAGAAGTTAAATAACCTCTCTCTCGCCACAGTACGCCGAAGTCATGGACGACTCCGAATGCATAACGTGAATCTGTGTATATGTTAACTTTCTTATTTTTGGCTTGAATACAGGCTTGTGTCAGAGCGATGAGCTCTGCTGCTTGAGCTGACAAAGTGTTAATACAATTTGTTTCAATGACCTCAGTGTCTGTTGTGACTGCGTAAGCGGCCACTAACTCTCCTGTACTTGTTCTCATACATGAACCATCTACATACAATGTCAGGTCCGGATCTGATAAAGGGATATCTGTCAAATCTTGTCTGGGTTTCGTCGTGATAGTAATGACTTCAATACAATCATGTGCTAATGGATCTGTTCCGTTTACTGGCAAAAGTGTGGCAGGATTTAATGTATTACAACGTCTGATTTCTATGTGTGGCTGAAACAATGTTAATTCATAACCTGTGAGTCTTGCTATAGTCAAGTGTTGTGTTTGTGTGCGGTTCAAGAGAACCTCTACTGCGTGTGGTACTTGTACTGTCAATTGATGTCCTAATACTATGGCATCACTTTGTCTGATTGCTAAAGCTGTTGCTGCCACTGATTTCAGGCACGCAGGAAGAGCCTGAGCTACTGGATCTAATGTACTAGAAAAATAAGCACATGGTTTGTGTGATCCTGCTTGTTCCTGAGTGAGTACTGACAAGGCAGTACCTTCGCGTTCTGTAACAAATAGTGTAAAAGGCTTACTGTAACATGGTGTTGCTAAAACAGGTGCTTGACATAAAGCTTTCTTTAAGCTTTCAAAGGTTTGCGTATGTTCTTGAGTCCAAGGGAGGACAGTCGATGTGGCTGCCTCCTGTGTTGTCAACTGAATGAGTGGTTTTGCTAGAAATGCATATTGAGGGATCCACTGCCTACAGTATGAAGTGAGGCCTATAAAAGCCCGCACCTCCTTTTGTGTCTTAGGTGGTGGCATGTTAGCAATTAACTGGATGCGATCAGGTGTAAGCTGTCTTCCCTCCTTGGACAGCAAGTGCCCAAGGTAAACAACTTGCTGGACACAGAATTGCAGCTTAGAAGGGGACACCTTGTGCCCCTTGTCGGCCAGAAATTGTAAAACCGTCAGTGACGCTTTTTCACATTCAGGTTCGCTTCGGGCGGTGATCAGCAGATCATCGACATATTGAAGCAGGGCAGTGTTAACTGGCATGTGGATACTGTCAAGTTCTCGTTTCAGTGCTTGACTATAGATGCTGGGGCTTTCTGTGAATCCTTGAGGAGCGCGTGTGAATTTAAAACTTCGTCCATTTAAACTGAATCCGAACAAATATTGACTTTCCGGATCTATTGGGACGCTAAAGAAGGCATTCTTGAGATCAATTACAGTAAAGAACGTTGCTTCTGAATCAATAGCTGTTAGTAATGAAGAGATATCTGGGACCACAGGGTATTGTGGTACAATACATTTATTTAATTCGCGCAGATCAATAACTAATCGATATACTGGTGGTGCTTTTGGATCCGTTCTTTTAAGAATCGGAATTATCGGGGAATTACATACATTGGAGTCGGTTTCCACAACCACTCCTTGTGCAATGAGCTCGTCAATGATTTGCAGCAAAGCCACAACAGCATCTGGTGGTAACTTGTATTGTCGCATTCGTGGTAGTACCACTCCTGTTTTTAGTGTGACTCGATATGGTGTAATGTTCATGCAACCAACATCAGTAGGGCCTTGTGCCCATAAATGTGTAGGTAAATTCTGCAACCGGTGATCCATGTCTCTGGACACGTAGTGACCTTTGAAGTCACGTAAAAATAATCGTACTCCTTCCGGAGAACAACATATTATAGCTCCTAGAGCTTTCAATGTTCTTATACCTAACAAGTTTTCTGGACATGATTTAGTAAGCAATAAATCTGTAGTTCGTGTCAATGGACCAACCGTAAGTGGAAGGGGTTGTGATACTTCATTAATGATAGGCTTTCCTGAGAATCCAAGGGAAATATTCTGTGAGCCTGAGAGGGGTGCCCCTGGAACTTCACTGCGTCGTATAGTTGTTCTGCTTGCCCCTGTATCAAGTAAAAACTTTCTGTCTTCCCCTAATAGTTCACTATGTACATAAGGTCCCTCTTGATCTACAGGAACCTCGATAAGGGGTAAGCCAACTTCCCTCTCTAGGCTATTTCATGTGTATCGCTGATAATCGGGATAATCAGTTTGTGCATACTGGTACATCTGTTGCGTTGTTGCTTGTGTGGCAGCAATAGGCTGCTGCTGTGATGTGGCTACTGTCTGTTGTGGAGCTGCCTGTTGCGGAGCTGGCCTAGATTGTGCATGCTGAGGGATTTGTGGTTGGTTCTGATCCTGTCTAGGTGGACGTGGTCTTTCCTGGGTTTTACCCGTGGCGATATTATGTTTCAGAACTGCACAATCGTGTATATAATGACCTTGTTGTTTACAATAGTTGCATGTCCCTTTCGCCGGACCTGCGGAATCACCCTTTTTATGACCATCAGCTGGAACTGACTGAGCCACAAGCATTTTCATTTTCGTGTCTTTCATACGTCTTTGTTCATGTTCTTGTTCTTCTCTAATTCTATTGTGGTGATATTGTAACATCTGTAACATCTGTGACGGGGTGTTACCTTGCCAGGTACTCTCGAATTTCAATACTCTATTCTTAACTTGCGGTAGGGAATTTTCAACTAATTTTGTCACAAACAGATGTGGATATGACTCGCTACTTGCTTTTATGCCACTATTAATACCAAAACATTTTTCAAATCGGGAATAGAAATCACTAGTGTCTTCATCTTGCTTTTGTTTACAGGCTGAGATTGCACCCCAGTCCTCTTTTTTCGTAGTTAATAAACGTGGCAGTACCTGCACTAGTAATCCTGGTAGTGCTGTAGTCTTTTCCCCAAGTCCTGATCCTGCAGCTCGGGCCTTTTCTTCGTTTTCTAATGCTGTCCAATCTATCTTTTGGTCTCCCACTTCCCATTCCTTTTCTTTGAGTTTCTCGTAAATACCGGCAGGCATTAATACTTTTAATATTTTCATAATGTCGGGGTAGGTATACTCTCCCATGAGTAACATGTCTTTTATCTCACGGTGGAAACCTGCTGGATCCTTGTCATGGCTGGGTACTACTTTCTTCATTTCTAATAATTCAATTTTAGTTATAGGTGTGTACACAAACACGCGTTTAAAGGTATTATCTTCACCTCTGATTGGGTGTACTTCGCGAAAGGGATTCTGTCTATCTATGTGATACATTTTTCTTCCCATAGTGGGAACTGGAACATGTTCTGGGCATACGAAAACTATATACTGGTTTCGAAATTCTAGAATTTCTTTAATTAGATCAGTACCTGAACCTCTCCATTTATTCGTGAGTAATTCTGTCAATATGTCAGGTAGGGGTCCAGGATCGGAGTGTTGGCTTTTATATAATATAAGGAGGTGTTGAATCATGTATATACCAGCTAAACGCTGTTCGTATGGGGTAAGGTTCAGAAACGTGTGTGCTAGTGCATCTTCACTGTATTTGCCGGGACTGTCAGCCCATTGTACTGCTGACCTGGCCAATTCTTGTTCATCCATAGAATCGAGCATATGGTACCCCCTTCGGTCTCGGAGTAATTTATCAGCAGCTTGGAATAGGTGTTCAGGAGACCTTGTATTTAACATAGGGGCTTGAAAATTTCTGTTACATTCTGGACGTATCGGATGTATCGGATCATTAAAGCATCTGGTATTATTAAAAGATCTTCCTTTACCTACATAAGCCATCGTTTCTAAGTGTCCTGTGGGCATTTCTGATTCTTCATCCTCCTCTCCCTCTGATTCATGTTGGTCTGTCTCTAATCTTTCTTTATGTATTCGTTCTACTTCTTTGCGGATCTTTCGGCACATAACTACTATACATGTCTGTTTATCATGTTTCCCTTCTGATATATTCTGACCCCATCTGGTAAGTACTTGTATTTCCTTCTGCTCTACCTCAGGCCTGTCTTGGTTTCTGATCACGCAGTTTATGAAGAAGCGTAACAGTTGTCTCTGTACATCCACTTTCTGGTATTCCATGGCTTCGTCAATACTTTCAGGGCCTCGCCCTGATTGGACAAAGTGATATATATTGTCTAAATGTGCCACCATTCCTGGTAGCGTCGCTAAATACCTTGAAGCTCGTCGTATACGTAGTGATGACAGCAGCATACCGTCCCGTCTACCGGGCACAGGATCATATCTACAATCCACTAGATGCTCTTTAAACATGTCGGAAGTTGCTAGTTGGGGTGTACGTTCGTATGCTAAATCTCTAAGGGATAATTTATTTCCTCGGGGTGGCGTGGCAAAAATTTCTGTCGTACCTCCTGTCGCACCGTCTGAGGTGCTAGGCACGAAAGGATTTGTTGGATGTAAGATAGAAACTGTAGAGGTAGGAAAAGCGGTAGAAACAGATGGACCTGTGGGAATGTGCATAGGAGTTTGTTGTTGCGGCGATACAGACGGATGATCTTGGCGTTGAGCACCATCGGTGGGCGGTGTGTGTGGCGGAACATTAGCATATTCAGGAGCTACATCATCTAAATAGGAAGAAAGGAAAACATCTTTTGCTGTTTTAGGATGTGCTTTTATCGGGAGTAATGGAGGTGTCAAGTCTTTCGGTATTTCCGGGGTGGCCTGAGGTAACCCTTCGGCCAGAAGAGGATACATACCATTCATAAGAGTGTTTCGTTGTCTGTCTACTTGTTCTGCTTTTACTCGGGTACCTTCCTCAATTAATATATTTTCTCGGGCTTTATTTGAATTCTCCCTACTTTTCTCTTCCTGTCTAAGCGCCTTTTCTGTACGTCTATATGATTCTTTACGCCATAATTCAATGGCATCTTTCTGTGACTGTCTGGCTTTATCTTTCCATAATTCTTCTTCTACTCTCATGATGCAATCTGCATCCCAGGTCCCAGCTACAGGCCACCTCTGACTTTCTGGTAAATCCTTGGTGTAGTCCACCCATAAATCAAGAAATAATACGGCATCTAGGCCATGCTTATGATACATAAAGTACCCTGGAGTGTCCCTAGGTGGAATGGGAACAGCTTCTTCGAGTACCCCTTTTCTGGTTTTGATCTGTCTTAATTTTGAAAAGAGCGGCATTTTTAGACCTTATTACTTGAACACACTTAATACAATAAACACAATAATGAACAATCATTCACACCACAATATGTAGAACGTATTAAAACATTTAACATTTAACAGTTAACGAACGATGATAACTAATAGGAAACTAGTTACTGACATAATACTAACACTGGATAATACTGAATTATATGCAAGACATACTAGATATACTGCTAAACAGTACAGATACACTGCTGAAACAGTGCAGACCGGATTTGTGTACCCAAACCCGTCTTGACCGGCACAACCTATGTGCACGTCTAAATGCCTCCCCGGCAACGGTACTCACCGGGTAGCACGGAACGGAAGGCCTCGGAACTGAACTGAACTGGACCGGACTGGACTGGACTCGACTCGGAACTTTGGAACCTGGTGGGCCTCTGTATACCTCGGATCTTGCTCTCTCAGCTAGGCTCTAGTCGGGATACTTCGCACTTCTCACCGCCTCGTCTGGGTGTTGATCGCAGCCTCAGTCACCCCCGCTTGGCCGGAGGGAGATACAGGAAATCCTGCGGGTACGCGTTTTTGTCCGTTCAGCTGTGGCAGGAGACCGGGCCTGCAACGCACCTCCGGCGCGTGAGATGAGAAAGTGTCCCTATTCGGGCACCTATTTATGTGGTAAATATTTCATTACCTGTACTATTTTTTTATGCGGTAAAGTCTAGTAAGAATAACTCAGTAAAAATAAGAGGCAGAATCCGTGGTATTAGAGGTTCTGAAAGGCTTTATTCCTCTACAAAGGAATTATGGTTCGAACCATAGGCATCAAATTCCATCACCACGAGGGTTCAGGAAGGGAAGGCAATACATTATTAACAAGTAAAGATATTTATATGAAAAGCATTACATTAAGACAGATGCAGGAGGCGTAACAGCTGATAATACAGATAATAATACACATACGTAATGAAAAAGGCGCACATATAGGCGTAACTAGAAACGTCATTAAACATGATGTCACAAGTGGGTGGATCCATAAGAGAATCCTGCAATGTCAGCAGAAATATTTGGCAGAGATGCGCGCGCAGCCGCATGACGTGTGATTGACGTGCAACTAGAGGGTGAAGGGAACTTGACATTTAGCTCTACATGTGGAGACAGAAGTCTGGGGGTCATGTCAACCTAATCCCAAATCATATCTAATATCTTATGTTTAAAGAACTGTATTATCCAAAAGGAAAGGTCTCTAGGATGGAATCTATTCTATACTGACTGTTAGTGCGTGTACAAGCGTCTAAGTGTCTACATGAGATGCGAGGGGGCAGGAATCTTCCATAGTAACAGGGGCTATGAATTACTTGCATGAGGACAGTGAGGCCTGGCCCTTTGCTCGGTAGCTGGAAGAATGTTTACCTAAACTACTAGACAGGAATGCATCGGATGAGGAGCGGAGCAGATAATCTTAAAGGTAAAATACAGTTTTTGGCAGGCAACAGGCCGGATCAGGCACCGTTAGCCGCGCAGGGAGTAGGACAAAGTTCATGGATACAGATGCGGGCTCGGACTGGAGCTTTCAGAGGCAGAAGGCAGGAAAAGGCTTGATGGCAGAATTCAGGGCCTACTCGCCTGAACTGTAAAACGTGGAAAGTGAACCACATAAAGTCGGTGGCCTTTCATACTTAGGAATGGAATATCTGACCCATTCATGGCGGATCTGAAAGAGGACATGTTGACGGTGGACGCACATGTATTTGCGTCTTCATAACTGGAACTGGAGGGAACATACATGTACTTGTAGCATGCACATGGAGCCGTTGGGGTCTAAGATAGGGGACATAACTGATCATAAAATTCATATTTCCTCAGTATACAGGTGTCTGATTTTTCCTGTCTCTTCACCTTGCCCACAGCATCATCGGGGGAAACCGAGGGAGACACTGGCACGGACCTTGAGGAGGGATCCAGCACCGGTGCCACCAGTGCTGGGGAGTCTGGCACAGCGAGTGGCACGGAGGCCGAGGGGAGTGAGGCGGAGGACCTGTCCAGTCCCACCACCGACTATGACGCTGACGGGTCCGAGGCTGAGCTCCCAGAGGGGGCGGAGGCTGCTCTCAGAGCTGAAAGCAGCACTCCATCTCTCGCCGCCCCCTCCATTCCCTTCACCCGCCTCCCACCTGCTCGGGTCCCTTCCCACCGTGCTAGGCGCCAACATGTCTCCTTCGTGCCTGGCACCGCACCACCTGCCCCTGTCTCCCCTGCTGCCGTCAATGCGGAGTCTGTGGACATTCTGCAGCAGTTGCAGGTTGGTCAGACATTGCAGCTTAATGTCCTCCATGGCCACACCAGACTGCTGACACAGATGGTGTCGTACATGGAGGGCATGTCAGCAGCGATGTCTGACCAACGGAGGTTGCTGAGGTCCATAGACTCGTCACTGACTGCAGCAGTGGGTCTCCTGCAGCGCTCCATCCCCCCTACCCCTGCACCATCCACACTTCCCACTTCCATGCCTGTCCCAAGCACACCCAGACGTCCCCATGCACGCACCCCACCAGACACAGGCAGCACACCACCAGGGAAGGGCAAGCGCACACCTCCTGTCACGCACACACAGGGGGAAGTAGGCACACCCACTGGGTCGGGGGGTAAACGGCAGACACGCAGCCACAGTGGGAGTCCGCAGTCCTCACGACCCACTTCCTCCAAAACCGCTCCCCTTTGCTCTCCTGCCCAACAGTCGGACAAAGAGTCATTAACCTCTTCTGTGCCCATGACGAGATAGTCTCGTCATGGAGCACGGTTGCGCTGTGCCCATGACGAGCCTATCTCGTCATGAACCCCACCCACTAATGCAACGCCCGGCACAGGAGGGGGAAAGGGCGTGGCACTGAAGGGGTTAACTGCCAGTGTGACCCTCAGCCCCAGTGTGACACCACCCCGCAAGCGGTGGAGGCAGTAACCGGCCAGGGGAGTTGAGTCCCCCCTGTCCACACCCTCCCCCAGTAGCGCTGCAACCCATCCCTCCAACCCCCAACCCCCCTCCTTGGGGCCTGTGGTTCCTTCGGGTACAGGGGAGATGCTGGGAGAGCTTGCGACCGTGTGCAGCGCCATCCTAACCACCACCTTTGGCGCTGCCCCACCCCCTGTGGTGGAGTCGTCCATACCTGCACCCACAACACCTACCCTTGCCCCTCCTGTCCCTGCGGTGCCTGGTCCTTCCCCCCACATGATGCCCCCCCCTTCTGTGGATGATATGGAACAGTTAACTGTGCAGGCAAGCTAGGGGATACGCGTTCCAAAGTGTCCCCCACCAGGAATTCGCACATGGCCTGGCCTATGGGCCCTGTATATAGTGGACATTTACTTTGCAATAATGTTTTATGCTGAATAAAGCATTTTATTTTCCATTTGCACGCTTTTCTGGTCTTGCTGTTGGTGGTGCTGCTCCATGATTTGGGGTGGTGATAATGTGTTAGGTGTCTGGGACATGTTGTAGTGTGCTGCTCATGGGGTGGACCCTGATATCTGCGTGCCATCACAAGGTCTCTGCAAATAATCTTTGGTCATGTAAGCTCTTACTGTATGGTGACATTGTCCCAAGGTGTGTCCCTTCCTCTGTGGACCCTGACATCTTCCCTGCAGGGTGTTTCCCAATTGTTGTGCTGAGCTGTGTCTACATTTCCTGGGTGTGTGACGTATCCCTTCAACTTTGGCCATGCATGCTCAGCAATGTCTCCACCTGCATCATTTGTGGCATCCTTGGTGGTCACTGTACTTGTGTATGGAGTATATTGACCTGACTTCATGTGGACATGTTCCCTTTTCCGCACTATGCATGTGTGTACTCCCAGCCTCGCACACATGTGTTACGTGTTCTGCAGGGTATTTGGTCACCTGACTGACAATTGTCGGCATTGTATCTGTGGGTACTCCACCCTTTTCCTACCATGGGAGGCAACAACTTGTTGGCTGCCCCAGCACCTGTACATTCCTATCAGTCCTGGAATGTGAGTGACAGTGTGTGTTCCCTTTGGGTCTCTTAGTTTAGTAGGGTGGCACATGAATATACAGTCTTGTTGCATGTTCTCAGTGTGTGTATTGTGCTGCCAAGGGTGGGTATGCATGTGTCATTTGTCATCACACCCACATGTGGTGTGTCATGCAGTGGGGAATGGACATCCACCCTCATGGGAGTAGGACACAGCTGTCAGTGATGTGTTGGCATGCCACTCTCAATATAGTCGCACTTTGTGTATGCCTTCATGCACCCATGGAGTTTTGCTAATTGTAGGATGGTGTACACACCACCGTGTCTCTGTCCACTGCTGGGAGGACTCTGCACCCACCCCTCCTATGTCTGGGCACTGCTGGGAGTGTTAGGCACCCACTCCTCCTATGTCTGGGCACTGCTGGGAGTGTTAGGCACCCACCCCTCCTATGTCTGGGCACTGCTGGGAGGACTCTGCAACCACCCCTCCTATGTCTGGGCACTGCTGGGAGTGTTAGGCACCCACCCCTCCTATGTCTGGGCACTGCTGGGAGTGATAGGCACCCACCCCTCCTATGTCTGGGCACTGCTGGGAGGACTCTGCACCCACCCCTCCTATGTCTGGGCACTGCTGGGAGTGATAGGCACCCACCCCTCCTATGTCTGGGCACTGCTGGAAGGACTCTGTGCCCACCCCTCCTATGTCTGGGCACTGCTGGGAGGACTCTGCACCCACCCCTCCTATGTCTGGGCACTGCTGGGAGGACTCTGCACCCACCCCTCCTATGTCTGGGCACTGCTGGGAGTGTTAGGCACCCACCCCTCCTATGTCTGGGCACTGCTGGGAGGGCTCTGCACCCACCCCTCCTATGTCTGGGCACTGCTGGGAGTGATAGGCACCCACCCCTCCTATGTCTAGGCACTGCTGGGAGGACTCTGCACCCACCTCTCTTATGTCTGGGCACTGCTGGGAGTGATAGGCACCCACCCCTCCTATGTCTGGGCACTGCTGGGAGGACTCTGCACCCACCCCTCCTATGTCTGGGCACTGCTGGGAGTGATAGGCACCCACCCCTCCTATGTCTGGGCACTGCTGGGAGGACTCTGCACCCACCCCTCCTATGTCTGGGCACTGCTGGGAGTGATAGGCACCCACCCCTCCTATGTCTGGGCACTGCTGGAAGTGTTAGGCACCCACCCCTCCTATGTCTGGGCACTGCTGGGGCTGATGGCCACACACCCCTATGTGTCTGTACACTGGCGTGGTACGACCTGTACCCACGTCCTAAGGCCTGGGTATGGGCCGTACCCCTACGGCACCCCAACAATGGGGGTACGGCCCGTACCCACGTCCCAAAGTCATTGGTACGGTACGTACCCCTACGGCACCCCAAAAATGGGGGTACGGCCCGTACCCACATCCCAAAGGCATGGGTACAGGCCGTACCGCCATTGTTGGGGTGACGTAGGTGTAGGCGTGGTACGACTCGTACCCACGTCCTATAGGCATAGGTACGGGCCGTACCGCCATTGTTGGGGTGACGTAGGGGTAGGCGTGGTACGACTCGTACCCACGTCCTATAGGCATGGGTATGGTACGTACCCCTACATCACCACATGCCTTTGGGACGTGGGTACGGGTCGTATCCCCCATTGTTGGGGGGCCGTAGGGGTACGTAACGTAACAATGCCTCTGGGATGTGGGTACGGGTCATACCGCCATTGTTGGGGTGCCGTAGGGGTAGGCGTAGTACGACCCGTACCCACGTCCTAATGGCATGGGTACGGTACGTACCCCTACATCACCACAACAATGGGGGTACTGCCCGTACCCACGTCCCAAAGGCCTGGGTACGGGCCGTAACGCCATTGTTGGGGCGACGTAGGGGTGGGCGTGGTACGACCCGTACCCACGCTCTTAAGGCATGGGTACGGTGCGTACCACAATTGTGTTGACGGCTCGCGTCCATGTCCACTTCCGTTGTGGCGGACGCAGGCCTTGGTGGACACGCCCCCACCCCCGAAGTGACCAGGCCCTGGGGGTCATGTATGTACAGGGCATGTATGATTTTGAACTTGGGTGGGGGTTATGTTTCCTGCCCCTGCCCCCCCTTTGCCCCTGGGTGTTGTTCTGACTTTCTGCGGCATCTGCCTCGGTTCCTGTACACCAGGTGGACTGCTATGAGGGCCAGCATGACACGTAGGTTGGGGTCCATGGCTGTCCGTCGCATACAGGTGCTCCTTCTGTGCGTCGTCCTGATTTCCCGGCAGTTTTTGGCTGCCGTAAAATATTGTCCGTGCGGGGTGACGTGGGCACGAATCGTACTTGCTGGTTCGTGAAACGCTGCCTGACTCCCTCCGGACGTCACGTCCGCGGTGTCCCAGATCAGAATTGTGGGTATTTTTTTGTCGGTCGGTGGTTTTTACGAATCGTACGGAAATGGTGTTTCCGTACGAATCGTACTTGCATGTTTGTATGGTGTTTTTCCAGGGTACGAGTCGGACGGAGAAAACGCTCCGTCCGACGGTTCGTACCCGGGTTTTAACGGATCGGAATCGACACCATAGTTGGAGACCCAATGCTCCTGAGAAATAAACCCAGAGTCTCACAATTAACCTGAATGCTATTTCGTTCACGCACTTTCACACTAAAAAATGTAGTATATTCACACAGAATCCTGTCTTTCCCGAGAACTGCGAACAATCTGTTCTACTACAGAATTATAACACACGTTAACAAAGCAGCGCTTACCTCTCCTTTGTCCTTCTAACAAGCTCAGAGAGTACCTATTACCTTTCCAGTGATAAGCGTTATCGGGATGCCAGTTGGATCCCTGGTACCTAAGACCAGAATTTCACAGGTAACCTTCGCTATCATACACACTTCTCTCACACATAAAATGTCTCTAATGGCAACACACGGCGTTGTCACCGAATCAAACCCAGACAATGCGTCGTGCAACTTCAATCGTCACACATTTTCTCCTGTGTACCTACAGGATAACAACAATTCCGTCTTTCCCAAGAACAGTGCTTACCTCTGCTCTACTACGGAACTGTTACAAACTTCCGACTCCCTACATCCCATAAGCCGTGCAAACAACATAAAACTCAACACGACTCAACATAGAGTGTTAGTACATAAACCAATATCAATAACCAATAATCAATAAGCTATTTACAAGCAAAAATCACCAAACTATAACAATAAAAACAATCATACTGCTACCAGAAAAACTGATGCAGCGCAGAACGTCAAATTCCCCCTTCGGCACAGACCAACTACCTCGTCATTCAATTTACTCACATACATTCATTGGTGGGGCCCATAACACCAATATACTTACACTCGGTTGACCTGTTTTCTGAGGGAAAATACGTTTCTCAACGCTGACATATGAGGAATACCTTTACTTTACCCTAAACACTTGGACATCAAACCTAAGATATCCCTCCCATACGGAGATGGGTCATTTAGTTGTTTTACTTGGTTTTAATGAATAATGCTCGTCTATCTATACATTATTTCCTTACCACATTTCTTTTATTCAAATAACTGACACAACACATTTGTAAATTAATCAAATACTCTTTATCTAAATTATTTTGCAAGAAAATTAGAAATCATCACCATCAGCATTTCAGAGCATCATATTTACCTATTCTGGCTAACTCGTCCTCTAAGTCAATCAGTCAAAGAAGAATTTATTCAGCAAAGTTAGGCCCCAATTCAGTCTCTCAAAGATTCAGGATAACAGCCGTCCTCTCCGTCAGCATAACGCCAGGAAATTGTGTTCGTCAAGGAAGAGCGAGCCGGTCGTAGCGTTACTACCCTAATTCCCTACCTACTTTTATAATGAAAATACTAACAAATATGTATCAAGATTGGGTTTAGAGAGTTCTGATTGGTCAATTTCGACTGGCGATGAGCAGTTCTCAGGGTGTCGAAGCTGAAGTCATCAAACTTGCTTGTTCCGGCTTTTAAATTGGGCATTGTCTCTTATTCTTGGATGGGTTCCCGGAATGACCTTGGAAGGGTATATGTTCACCCGGGGTCAGGTCCAGGCCACTGTTGCTGGCGGTGACGCATGCGCACTTCACCCAGAACCTCGTGTTGTCAAGGCAGTCACGTTTACCGTCCCGTTCAGCCATCTTAAGCAAAAGAAACACAAAAACGTAATTAAGAGATGGAAATGACTAATAAAATGTTATCCCCTTACTAATACCCATATGTGTGTGTATTTATCTAGCAGAAGCAACACTCAGAGCGGTTTATACTCACTAAATAAAGCACAAATCACAAATACATCACTTAAAGCAACATATAACATATAATATTGTAATTTTCTACTATTAATATGCGTACACAAGTTAATTCACAATTAATATAGCCATGCAAAGTGCAATTCCCATGTATATTTCTCTTGTTAATATAGTTGGTGAGTTAACACTTCAAACAGATTAATAATATTACAATTAATTGATTATTCGGATTAATATAAACATGCAGAATGGGGGTATACAAAATGTTGTACTACCCGCTCCAGCAAAACCGAATAAAGTTATTTGAATTACAGTGCTCATAATAGATTGAATGTAATGCCCCTAGCCAGTGCTGCATCATGCACAGATGCTGCAACCCATTCTGTTCATCTGGTGGAACAGGAATACACATTAAGAACAATGTCAATAGATCTTGCTTCAACATACTAGCACATGCAAAAACACACCTGCATAATTGTGCACTTGTGCAAACTTGTATTTGCATGTATTATCACTTTATAGGCATAGGTAATCAAATCACCATTGCTTGTTTTTATAGTATACTTTGTCCTCACGAAACTCTCATTAACCCCCCTCCTTTTTCTATCCCCTTTCCTTTCGGCTGTGAAGTTCTTTTTGTGATTTGAAAAGGATCCTAGGACTGAATGCAAATAACACCTAATGATCCTCAGATAAAGTTATGAAGTTCTCCAACCTACATAAGAAATCAGCAGCCTTGGATATGTATGTGTAATCCTTGGGCTTTTCTGGTGGTAACAACCTAACATTGTAAATACACAAAGGCCCAAAATGAGAATGATCCCTCAATGAGCTTTGTGAATTGTAAATGACAAGGTTAACTGTGGATGGGACTGACTTCATGAAGGTCACCTATTTCCATGATCCAAAACCCACAATGAAGCCTGAGGCCTAGATTAGAGAACCCCAGAAGATAATGCCATAGTATTTGGCAGGCAGATTGCCGTCTGAAGGTTACCACTGATTACTTCCCCTATGCTTGGTTTGTGAGGTCTCAGGTGAACACCTTGGCCTAATATCTGCATCACGTGACATTACAACATAGTTCAGTCTATCAATACAAATTTAGACTGATCTTCCATCTGAGGTCTTGTGAAAAGGACCACATTATACAGTGTGAGCAGTATCCCTGCTTCTGTTATCACTCCAATCAGCTGTGAGGACAGAGCTCAGTCTAAGGAACAATCTGAAGTGACACCCTGTACCATGCAACTTTGGGAGTTCATTCTACACTTGGAATGATTGTGTTACTGGCCCACATTCATATTTGGCTACCAGTACCGGGATACACACTATTCTGTGCAATACTCAAATGAGGTACAGTTGCCGGCACACTGTGCATGTATCTCCATATGGTTTACCCCACGACGTGGGTGAACAGTGGCCACAGAGCAGGGCTTAATTTGTACAAAAATAAGTGCCAGCGCCCTCGTCAGGAGGCAACTGAAGCTTGCGACACCTATTGCCTTTTGCAGCACTGAAAGTTCTAGTACCAACATACCTACTAACCATCACAATCCTACAAGTGTGGCAATTCTAACTATTCCATGCCCCAGTGCTATAAGAATGTCTTGGGCAGAAGGTATTAGTCATTTGTACTGTATATTAAACAATTAAATAACTGTTGTTGTCCTCATCTCTAAATTAGATATACAGCATCACCATGTGTCACTTTAAAATGTTTGCGCCTTTATGTACAAATGATAGGGGCATCGTTTGACTAGAGGGGTTTGATGTTTGTGCTGCTAAACTTGTCATTTCTTTACCAGTCACTTTGAAATATTTGTACATTCATGAACAAACAAAAGGGGAATTAGTTTGACTTAATAGGATTGATTTATGCATGCTGCTGCCTGCTATGTCTGTTATTGTTTTACCAGTCATGTTGTCATTTTTGCACCTTCATGCACAAACCAAAGGGGCATTGGTTGACTAAACTGGTTTGATTTCTGTATCCTGCTGCCTGCTGCACTTGTTATTGTTTTACCAGTCACTTTGAAATATTTGCGCCTTCAAAAAGGGCATTGTTTGTCTAAACTGATTTGATGATTGTATGGTGCTGTACTTGTTATTGTTTACCAATTGCTTTGAAATATTTGTGCTTTTATGCAAAAACCAAAGGGGGAATTGTTTGACTAACCTGGCTTCATTTTTGAACAGTGCTCAACTTTTTTTTATCATGCACTTTGAAAGTATTTTCACTTTGATGCAAGACGAAAGTGGGATATTTTTACAAAATAGGATTGTTTTCTGTATATTTCTGGACTGGTGATTGTTTAATTATGCACTTTGAATGTATTTGCAATTTTTACTTTGCTTTACCAGTTACAGAGTGCGAAGGTTCTTTCATTAGGTACTTGCTGAAATATTTTGCTTTTTTTCTACATGCTGTGCTATTTATGGTATTGATTGCAGTTGTCTGTAATAGATATGCCTTAATTCTTGTAATTAGCATTGTTTACGCTACAGAAATGAAACATGCATACTGAAAAACATCTGCATCAATGTTCTGAAGCATCCATGCAGTTTTCATCCTCAGCCTCATTTGCCTGCCTGTTTTTGTCCTGCTTACTAATCAAGAAATGATGGTAGAAATTGAAATTGCTTCCTCAGTTCACTTTATTACCATGCACAACCCTTGACAGTCGCAAGTGTGTGGCTTGCAAATAATTCACGTTAATTTTACTTGGAGTTGGCAGGATACTGAGTTATATCCTGTATACTCCTTGTGCATATTGTCAGTTGAGTCTGTGAAATTGCAGGTTGGGTTAGTCTGTCAAAGTTTCAAGTTATTGTCCATCAATATAAATTTTAGTTCAGACCCTACATAGTTGTTCTTTGTTCTTCAATGAAAGGCAGTTCCTGAGACAATAGGATCACTCCTTGGCATTGTTCTGATTGCTGTCTCAGTTAAATAATCTTCTCTTGACAATGTTACAAATAGCTTAGTTTATATGTTAAGAGTGTTTCCCGTGTTCTTATTAGAACTTTGAGCAAGACAATATAGAGGCAGTTCGTTAAATGTTGGAGATTTCAAATCAAAATATACCAGATTTTTGGGCGTAGGGGTAAAGAGGTAGGCCGGGCAGTTTAGGGGGGCTCTCCTTGTACTTCACAGGGGCCCCCCTCAAGTTTTGTTATGCCACTGCAGTGCGGCTATCGTCTTCCCTAGATACTGTTCTGCCTTGCAGAGGATGCCAGTCCTTAGAGCTCACTTGATAAGCCATCTTTGTTATGGGCAGAATGTGACTCCGCTCTGGTGAGATGGCTGATGTATTTATTGACTGTTGATGCCTTAACATTGCCATAGTTTATTATGTCCTCAGAGGAAAGTGCTGTTGTTTCAATAATCCAACTCCATATTTGTCTCTGAATCATTAATTTTATCAATATTACTCATATACATAATTTTAGGCGGTTTTCTGAAGTATGCTCTCCTTTTTACCAGAATGAGTTCACTGAAGGTTACAGCTTGCAAGCTAGTGCCAGCAATTCAATGTTTGTGGTGTGAGGCATCTTCTTTCCTCACACCTGTCTAAATTTCGATTTTCGTGTTGAGTATGTTTTTTTTTGATCAGCACTTGTAAAGCTGTTGTCAACTTCTTTCTAAGGTAATTGTGTTTTTAAGTAGAATACTCCTATGCTAACATAGGAGCTGTGGGACAGCAATTTGTGTGGGATTCTTGTAGTTGTCCCCTCAGTGTTCTAGTCCAGAGGTATCCTTCGGTCCCTAGCTTTTTCAGTTAGTCTCAGTCTGTGCTTTTGTTGTCCGGGTGATGTGTATGCTTCCCACCATGCTTTATGTGGAACCAATGCATCCACAAACATAGTTTAAATTACCTTCACCTACATCTGTATTTTAAAGGAGTTAAGCGTGTGCCCTATATGAGATGATCTTGGTGGACTACAGGTATTAAGCATGCCAGTTGGGACTGTGGAGAGGATGTGGCCTAATGGCTAAAGCGGTGGACCTCTGAAGTTGAAGAACCGGGTACGAGTCTCGTCAGGGATGTTTATCATCCTGTGATTCAGGGCAAACCATTTAATCTCCCTGTGCCTTCCGGAAAATGAATGTGTGCATCTGTAACGCAACTGATGCACATGTAAAGCCTCTGATACCTTCAGGTCAAGTTTGCGCTATATGAATCTCTGGAAAACAAATGCCCATGGAACATTGCTCTACAAAAGTATATCTTGAGCACCATATATTTCATGCAAAGGCTGTTTTTTAATTTAAGTGGTGAGAAGGAGCTATGTATAATCGTGAAGCTAATATTAGGTAAAGACCGCAGTCAAACATAGTTTCACATGTTTTGGATTCCCTTGATACTCCGGCTTTCAATTATGATGTTGTCCTCTGAATGTGATGGCTTTTATCTTGGTGAGCTTTGTGTCACAGGAGCCTTTGCTTTGCTTTTTCCAGCTTGAGGGAATTTTGTTGACAATGCATTGGCTCTTGTTGACTGCAGTTCTATTAAAAGTGCTTGTTTGGTTGTTGCATTGGACGAAATATGTTGGTAAAAGTATGTTTAGGAACACATGTTGGAATGAAAGGAGTTTAGACAGGCAACCTCTTTTAATATGAGTTTTTCGCCGCATTTTCACCTGCTCGCATATAGTCGCAATTGTGTAATCACTTAATCATTATAGATTGCCTTTTTCTGAAGAAGCAACTTGTTCGAACACCTAAACTTGGCATGCTCGCCCATATCAAAAAAGAGCATTCTAGGCATTTTCTATTAATGTATTTAAATTCTGACTCTTATAACAAAATCATGAAAAAGCGGAATGTAACGCATAATATATGCAGATTATATCATGCAAGGGCTACATTTGTTAGAAATACATTTTCTTGCCTTCATCATTCCAGCTACATTAAAATTCTTCAGTTGCAACTTTGCAACATTACTTAAACACTAGGTTGAACATTTTTGTATTCTAATTTGATATGCATTTATTTTGTCACTCTGCAAATGCAGTAATTCTCACAGAAAATACTTGAAAAATAGTCAGAGTTTATGGAAATTGCAGCAAATGTTTCACTAGAGAATTGATCTATGTCGAGTTTATTTTTGATGCCTGCCTTTATTGACACATATACATGATGCTGATGAGTCATTTCTGAACCATTAAAGTACTCCTGAGTTCTTTTAGCCTTCAAATCCCCCAGCAAAACCACTCTAAACCTGGTCACTAAAGAAATTTGCATGAATAACAAAAAATATTTAGTTTTTTTATGTAAAATGGTTTTCATATGTGAATGAAAAATACATTGTTGACTGCACCTACACTATGTATATGGGCATTTAGTTTTTTTTCTTTTTGCCTTAGATATTGAGGGAGTGACTGGCAGAGCTCCCATAGCCCAATGTGTAGCACTTTGGGTAAAGTAAATTCATTTAACCCACCATTTGTCTGATTTAGTGGTTTAATTTCAGGCAGCACAACCCCGAAACAGAAAGAGGCAAATCTGCCCAATGTTTCCGAGCTGTACTATCTGAAAATAAAGTACTAACCAGTGCAGAAAATAAGGGGGATCCAGTCGGATCCGATAGCTAATATTGGCATGGTTCTGGGATCTGGGCTAGCCCCAATGATATATGGTGTATTTGTTCTCACCCCATTCTTTATTAATTTATTATTATTATTATTATTTTTTTTTTCTTCAGTTCATGGTATACAAGTTATCTTATACAAAATAATACATTCAAAATCAATAGATAAGTTATCAGTATTTGGATTTTACAAAGTCCGATATAAACGGATGTAGATTTGTTAACGAGTTAACAGCAAAAAACAAAATAAAGCAGAGTAGTATCATATAAAAAAGTAAAGAGATCATACAACCAAACCAAATTACAAAGGGAAGATAGAATTCTCAATCTCTCATATAATCAATTACTAGCCCCCAAATTTCCTTGCCAAGCTTTTGTTTGGTCAAGCTTTTCACAGCATATAAATTGTATTCTAAATAAAATATATTAAAGAATCTTGCCCGCCATTGTTCGAACATTGGTACCTCTTTTTGAAGCCACATAGAGGCAATACATAGCCTGGTAATAGCTGTAGTTAAGAAAATTAAGTAACGTATTTTATATCGGGAATGTGTAGGTATAACTTCTGTGTCCATCCCTAGTAACATGTCCGTAACTGATAGTTTGATGGTTACTCCTGATATTTCCAATAAAAACTGTTCAATATGAAAGAAAAAAGTGTCTAATTCGCTGCAGGTGTAAAAAATATGCACAATGTCAGCAGCTTCACTGCCACACCGAAAGCATTTTCCATCATTTGAGCTTCCCCATTTGGCAATTCTAGCAGGTGTATAGTAGAGGTTAAACATTGTTTTATAATATTGTGTTCTGAGATTAGCTGACACAAAAACCTTTGCCGCGACGTTAATATATTCTTCAAGGTTAGTGCCTATTCTCCCTAACCTAATATCCCAAAGCAGGTTGAGCTTGCTAAGATCATCCACTTGGGTCTGTTGGAGAATATTATATAACACCCCAATGCGAGCCCACTGACTTATCCCTTCTACTAAAGGATTAGGTTCAATTATCCCTCCCCTTTTAAATATAAAGTCCCGCAATTGCAGATATTTAAAGAAATCATTTCTGGGTATACCATATTTCCCGGAGAGATCGGTGAATGATGATATAGCCCCATTCAAATACAAATCCCCAATGCGGGCTATGCCAAGTTCCCTCCACTTCTTGGCAATCCTGTCCCAAAAAACAGACGGAAGTAGTAGCGATGCTGTTGTTGGTGTATAATGCGAGATTTTTGTAATCTTATACCGTTTCCTTATAGTTCTCCATATTTTGAAGGCTGCCATTAAAAGTTTAAATCTTGTCCGCTTGTAATAATTAAATTCGAAAGATATAAAGAAGCGGTTATTGGCATCAGTGCCTAACAGAATTTGAAATATTGATGGATATTCCGCAATGTTTGCCACCTCTTCCCCAGTTAATAATATACGCATATGTTGAAGCATACAGGCTTAATAATATAGTGTGAAATCTGGGACCGCCCAGCCTCCTCTTTCTCAAGGGAGTGTCATAAAGCGCATAGCTCTGCGGGCTTTCCCTTGTGCCCATAGAAATCTGGCACATATTGACTGTAGTTTTTGAAGTTGTGTACGAGTGATCTCAAGCGGGACAGCTCGGAAAAAATAGAGAACTTTTGGTAGAATCACCATTTTTAAGACGTTACAGCGGCCAACTAGAGAGAGATGAAGACACTCACATCGATCTAGTTGTATTTTAGTCGCCCTCTCAATGCCAACCCAATTAGCCTCGACCATTGATTTTAGGCAAGTGCGTAACTTCATCCCCAAGTATGTTACTTCTGTCATATTTCTTGGGTCATTAGTAATTGGTTGATTTAAGCTCAAAATTTGTGTTTTGGCCGTATTTAGCTTATATCCAGAAGCAGTGCCATAGTTACTGGCCAGGTTTTCAATTACCCGTATTGCTGCCATAGGGTTTGGTGTAACAACCGCTATGTCATCAGCATAGGCGAGTACTCGGCAGGATTCCAGCCCGCAAACCATAGAGTCTATTCTTGGGGAGCATTCAAGCATATTTAAAAATGTGTCTATATATAGAGAAAATAGCAGGGGTGAACAGGGTCAGCCCTGACGTGTGCCTCTAGAGATCAGGATCGGCTCTGACTCATTCCCCGCGATGCATATCTTTGCCGTTGGGGCTTGATACAGCACATGAATGGCCTTGATAAAATCCGGGTTCAAGCCCACATGTAAGAGGGCTGCCCAGAGAAAGTCCCAAGCCACCCGGTCGAATGCTTTCTCTGCGTCGAGGAGGATGAGTCCAAATTCAGCATGTTTTACATTGGACCAGTCGATCATTGTTAATACACGGTTGATGTGGTTAGTGGTCCCCCGCCCTGGTATGAATCCGTGTTGTCTAGGGGATACCAAAGATATTATGACCTTCGCAAGTCTGTCAGCCAGAATTTTGGCGTATATTTTACCATCCACATTAACCAATGATATGGGCCGGTAGGAGCCAGGAAGGGTTGGAGGTTTATCCTTTTTCCTGAAAATAATTATATTCGCTTCCTTCCAAGAAGGCGGAGGGGCAGCATTTTGTGCTTGAAGTATGGTGGCAAGTAAATCATCTTTAATTTCGGTGAAGAATATCTTATAGAATTCTAAGGGTATTTTATCTGGTCCTGCAGCTTTACCAGAGGCTAAATTGTTAACCGCCCCTTCTAATTCATCAAGGGTAATAGGTGTGTCCAAAGTAGTAGCGATAGTGGGGTCTAGCTTTGCTACGATGTTATCCCGTAAAAGCCTCTCCCCATTAAGCATATCGGGGGCCTCGCCAGTATAAAGTTTACTGTAGTAGTCGTGGAATACATCAAGGATCTCTTTTGGTGTTTCCCTAATAATGCCCTGTACATCTATTATTGTGTCGATGCGTTGCGCTCTCTCCTTTGTTCGCAATCTCTGTGCGAGGCAATGCCCCACCTTTTCACCGTATTCATAACTGGTTTCACGTTAAAGTTTATGTTTAGCTGCTATATCCTTACTCCATTGGAGATTAATTTTGGCCTTACACCTAGCGAGCTCCGTCTGCAAAGGATCTATCAATGAGCCGTGGCTTATCCCATGTGCTAAATTTACCTCAGCATTAACCAAGTTTGCGTACAATATATGCATAGCCTGTTTTATCCCTTTTTGTCTATATAACCCAAAGCTGAGGGTCTCACCCCGTATCCCGGCTTTAAACGAGGCCCAAACTATCCCACAAGGGGCAGAATTGTGATTAATAGTCAAAAATTGTTTTATCCATTCCCTCATGTGGCTCACATACTTTTCTTCCATCAATATTTTACGATCAAAAGTGAAGGACCTGGGTTTAACATCAGTTTTGGGCAGAGATATGTTCAGAGTTAAGGGTCCGTGATCTGAGGTAATTCTTGGGGCTATCGCAATTGATGCATGATTTAAAAGCTCTGGGGAAAGGATAAAGTAATCTAATCTAACCAGCTTGCGATGTGGGTGAGAATAGAATGTACCCCCTGGTTCTGACCCACGAAGTGTTCCCCAAGCATCAACCAAACCATTATCCAACATCAGATTAGACTAGGCCTTAAAAACTCTAGGTTTCCTACCCCTGTATTGTATACCGCCCACGCATAGGCCTTGTGCCTCTGTGTGTATGTTGATATCTCCGCAAATAATCAAGGGAGCGGGCCAGAGAGCCAGTTCTATGTTTAGTGTGTCCAGTACCTCAGCCTCATCAAAGTTAGAGCCGTAGATTGAGCATACAGTGTATATCTGAGCACTAATTGTTACTGCTGTAATGGCCCATCTACCGTGTTTATCTGCCATGGTTCTGCCAGTGCCTTGTATTGTAGAGTTAGCTAAAATTGCTACTCCCCTGTTCGTTGTAGATTGCTGTGTGCATACTATAATGGAATATCCAATCTCAGTTATAAAGTGCTTCCTCTCCCAAGGGATATGTGTTTCCTGTATACAAAGTAGGTCAGGGTGTAACATCCTTACTTCAGTTGCAACTCGCTGACGTTTGTCGCGGTTGTTAAGACCACATACATTAAATGAACATATGCGTAAGCCAGTCATTCCACACCTAGTTACTGTTGCTGCCATAATCATTCCAGAGCTGCAAATGCTTTAATCTCCATAAATCAAGTTGGTTTGCCATAGGTCTCGTTCTTACCATCAGAAACATCATTAAATTATGTACTACTTGCTTCTCGCTATTCCAACCATGAACTTTTTTATACAGTTTCAACCCCCTCCACCTCACTCCCTCATCCCCACCCAAAGTGCCACCCCTCCCTCGCAAGGCTTCAGCCGAAGCCCTGCCCCTCCCCCCCACCCTCCCACCCTCCTTCCCCAAAAACAGGGCTATGGGACACAAAGTCCCGGCGATGGAGTTGAGATCCAGCTTCCTCGACCAAGCCCCGGTCGCACATAAATACATTAGCTTCTCAAATAAAGAAATAGAGATAGACAAGGGTCCCACTACGTGTAATCATCCTCTTTTCTTTTTGTAATAATGGTAATTGAATCAGCAGTCAACAATCACTAAGTGAGTGAGTGTAGGTGTGCTTTCGCTGCAGCCTCTGAAGTGAAATATTGTACTTGATCTTTGTAAACAACTTTCAATTTTGCTGGATTTAATAAAAATGCCTGTGCACCTTTATTCCTATATGGAGTGATAAGTTGCCGTAGCTGCCATCTAGCCTCAACTGTAAGTGGGCAATAATCTGGTCTCACAAAAAATTCAATGCCCTTGCCAGTCTTTATACGATCAGGGCGAGCCAGATCATAAAGAGCCTCCCTCGCTAAAAAGTTGCTGACAAAGATTAATATTGCTCTGGGTCGTGTTTTGCTAGAACCGGGTCTAGCTCGGGGGGTAAGGGGAAACCTATGGGCCCTCTGTATTTCTGATTTCCAATTCCAATGTGTTAGTGTTGGGAAAGCTTCTGTAAATAGTTCAATAATGAATTGCCGCACGTCTGCCCCTTCAGCCCCCTCTGGAATATACATTACGCGTAAGTTGTTCCGGCGCAGTCGATTTTCCAAGTCCGTTAATTTCCACAGTGTGTCGTCTTTTGTGGCTTGTAAGGACTCAATGGTAGCCTTTTGGGTAGCCAGTTCATCCTCCAAAGATGAAATGCGAGCCTCGGCTTCTGAAAAACGAGTAGTAAATTCGGTACAGGATTTTTCAATTCTCCTGACAGAATTTTGCAGTTTGCGATACGCACCTTGCATGCGCTGACCCTCGGTTCTAGTTTCTTCCCTATGGGCATGGATGCTTTGATAAATATCCGCTAATTATATATTTTCGAGATTGGCCGTACTATTCCTGGGCACAGATGTAGACAGGCAGTTATCAGCGGCAGTATTGGCACCTCCAAGTTGTGTAGTGAAGGAATAATCCCAGTGTAGGCCCATAGCTACATCATCCCTTGGGGGGTGAGGATTAGACCATTGTTCTCTCCCATGTTTTTTCCGTACAGTTTGTGGGCTCATCTTATGTGACTGATTTGACCTTGATTTCTCCAACGCTTGAGCGCGCCCCCCCAGTGTGCTCATATTGTCTGAAAATTCATGCTCACCCTCCGAAGCGTCCGAAGTGTCAGATAGTGAAAAAAAGTCCCCAGAGTCAACATCCTTAGCTGCATCCCAAATATTGGAGCAGGCGATTTCTGGGAGGTTAAGTACAGGCTCATGGGAGTGATCAGCTATGTTCATCTGTGCAGTAGTAGGTTCCAATACTGATTGCAAGTTCTCTACAGTAATCAGATCACTGAGGGGGTCAGCAGAAGAATCCGAGGGGATTGCTATTGAAGTCAGGGTATTTGCTGGTGATGTAGATAGTATCCCTGGGTTCAGAGTATTATTAATTGCATCATCTGTAGGGCCCTGTTGCAAGGATACATCGCTACCCTCCGTCTTTATTTCTGGTTGCAGCTCACCCTGTTGTGAGTTGTCATGGCAGGGAAGCTCAGAGTCAGTATTCTTTCTGGGCTTTGATTTGCTGGCCAAAAATATGTTAGGTACAGTTCTTTTTCCCCCTGCCAAGTTTTTCTTCTCAGTCACGGATAATTCTTTTGTTTTTACCTGTCCACGGCCTCCTGTTCTGGGCGAATTCTCCCCGCCAGCAGCCCCAGCGATTCCGTCATTTCCAGCGCTTCCAGCGTCAGCTGGGCCGCGGGTTCTGCCGCGCCCTGCGCAAATCGGCATCCTGCTAGCGTTCCGGTCGGCTCCGCCTCCAAGATGAAACAGCCTCGAGGGACGCCAAACAGGTAGGCAGAGTCACCACAGAGTTGCCGAGGGGATGGTGTGCAATCTAAATACCCAAAGCATCCCGTTGAGATGAAAATATGATATTTGATGTTTGGCCACGGGGGGGCTTAGTTAAAGTCTTGCCAGCGCCACTTCTGCAGCCGGGGGCCGGGAGCCGAGAAGCTGTGGTCTCACTCAGCCGATGAGAGCGGCCGCCATCTTGCCCATCAATGCTGATCCATTCTTTAATAATTTATATTTGTCAGAGATAATAACAGTACTTAATAAGGTTAACTCCTGTTCCGCAAAAGTGGCCAGTTTTAACGCTTCAAGTATGATGTATGCTAATGGCGTTGTCTTGTTAAGTCACACAAAGGTAGGCCTGAAGAGGTTAATAAATCCCATGACGATATACTCAGAAACGTATCCCCCGGAAGTCAATCTTCAAAAACGAACACAGGGCGTGGCCAAACTGCCCGCAAGATTGCTGCAGGATCGTGAGGCTTTGCACAGTGATGGAGACTTTTCTTCACTACAGGAAGCTGTTTCAGAGCAAGGTGTTTCTGTGCTGAAGGAACCGTTGCATGAACGTGGGGAGAAAAGGTATTTTATTGTTTTGGGCTATTTTTAAGCCATTTACCTTGATGCTCTCCCGTGTCGTGCACTTCAACATCGGTGGTTGTGGCCTTCATCTTGTCCTTTGAAGTGCGCGTCAGAGCCAGCTTCCCCTGGCCGGTCGTGTTAGTTTACACAACGCTGCTAATGCCTACTAGAAACAGAGAAGTTCACAGCAATTGCCTTCAAATGCCTCTTTGCTCATTTAAGGGGGCTATATCATGAAAAGACTGACATGCTAGGTAAATGAAGCACTAATGGCATAGTCTTCTAGTCCCGTCAGGCATAAATATGTGTGGAGATAGTTTGCCAGCAGGCTACCTGACAATTTACTTAAAGTGAATTATTTTTTATATTTATTTTTAAGCACTGAGCTGATATAGTGGACTGTTTTTGTCACTCACTCCTTCACAACAATTACCCTGTGCAGCCTTCTCTATTTGGTTTCATATTGATATTTTTCAATTACGCATACCCTCCAGGAATTTTTTCTGGGTGTTCCATTAAATCCTTTTCACAGCCTTTATTGCAATGTTTTTCTAATGCTTACGGAGTCCTCTCCTCCCTCTTGTCTAAATGCTGTCACCTCATCCACAATCATGCCCACTGCTCACAAAACCTCAAATGCTCCTACTAAGAGACAGAAAAAAGATCCTGAATCCCCTACAAAATCTCCTATACCTTTGATTTTGGAGGACCTTATGGTGGATATTAAGAATGTGAAACCTTTTGTCATGGAGATTAACGTCACACTTCAACGTATTAATGAAAAGTGGTGCACATTGGAGTCCAGGGTGTTGAACAACGTATTAGTGAAGTACAAGATGTGGCTGCCAAAATTGATGGTATAGCTGAAGTGATTGCGCTTCTGAAACAACAAACATAAGATTTGGAAAATCGGAACAGGGTCAGTAATCACCAAATTTATGGCATTCCTGAAGGAGTGGAGGGGTCTGAAATGCTTGCCTTTCTTGGAGTCCACATTCCTAACCTGGTGGGCCCTAAGTAAGGAACACCTCTCAATGTACAACGTGCTCACCGTATCGGCCCTAAATCTACCAATGCCTCACGCTCTGGCAGCCCTAGGGGAATAATTGTTCTCTTTTTAAAGTATACTGAGCTGCTTATGGTGTAATCAGCGGCTAAGCAAAGGAAACATATGCCATGGTCTGGTCAGAGAGTTTTTATATCCCAGAATGTAGCACGTACAACTGCCGCTCGTCGGAAGGAGTTCTTACCCTTTCGTCCTACTCTACGATCTATGAATGCGAGGTATGGCCTTGTGTACCCATGCTTCTTTAAAGTCACATATAAGGAACATACTTTATATTTTGACTGTCCAGGCGACCTGAGGAAATTTATTCTCCAACACAAGGGTGAGGCAATGGATTTTGGGAAAGCTTGAACTCTTCATTTAGTGTTGCCCAGCCTGTTCTATGCCTATGCTTTTTGATCCTTGTCTTTGAATTGAATTTACTTATTCTTCAAGAAGTTAAATTTACCGTGATTTATGATAGAATGTTCATGGTGTTTGTGATATTGTTGATGTTTTTAGCCAATCCGTCCTCTTGTTTAACCTTGATATTTATTTATTCCTCTTTGCAGTTGTCTGTTGTGTACTCAGGATTCCCTTCTTTGATGGGTTGTCCCCCAAACACCTCCCTTTCCAGACCTCCTGTTTCCATATTATCCTCGTGTCTTGATCAGTTATATTTATTGGTCATTCTTGTGCAATGCAATCATTTTGTTGTCTTATTTGTACTGTTGTTTTATTGGTCCTAGTCACATGAATAGCTGCTGCGTCGATCTTTTCTTTCTCTCTATTTTCTTCATATTCTCTGTTTCTCTTGTCTTACAATGATTGTCCTTGTCGCTATTGTTATTCAATTAATTCAACTTTAACCTGTTGTCCATCTTCAGTTTTGCAATTCTCCTCCCTTACATCACATTCTTTTCACACTTGATGTGTCTTACTTTCTTTCTGACTGAAGCTTATTGGCTTTCTGCTATCTCTATTGCCTATATCATTGTCCCATTCTTTACTCCCATTTCTTCTTCTTCCATTTCTTGTTTTTTTTCTTCTTTTTTGCTGGTTTCATTATGCTTTATAGATCTTCATCAACTATGAATGTTAGATCATTTCTTAAGTTATATGCATTCAGATGGTTTGTTATTCCGGTTTCCTTTTATAGATACAATGGTTTACTATGGATATTAATGTACTACAATGGTGAATTCCCTTAAGGTTATTTCTTGGACTTAAATGCAATATTGCTCTATTACAAGAGACACATTCACTTGACAAAGATTTAAACTCATTGCTAAAAATTGGGTTGGTCAGGTTTTTTGTTCCCTGGCTCTTGACCATACATACAGGGTACTTCTATTGGTTCACAAGTCCCTTCCCTTGGTAATGGAAAAAGAGGAAAGAGATGTGGAGGGTTGATGGGTTTTAGTACATGCCACTATTCATCACACGCCTGTTTCCATTCTTAATATTTATGGTCCTACTGGCATTGATGTACAATTTCTGGAACAAATGTCAGTCGTTTTATGCTCATGTTCAAATGCAAACTTAATAGGACGTGTTGATTTTAATCAGATTGCAGACCCTTTTTTAGATAGAAAATCTCAAGTTAAATATGTTTCTAATAAAATGCAGAAAACCTTTATACGATCTATCCATTTAAGAGGATTGGTTGATGCCTGGAGATTATAATCTCAATCCAGAATTGATTATTTCTTTGTTTCACCCTCCTTAGTGACCACACTCACACATGCTGAAATGGAGTCAATATTAATTTCAGATCATGCACCGATTATTATAGATATGGATATATTACCTGAGACCTCTAAATCTAACAGATGGCGCTTCAGCAATAACTTACTGAAGACAAAGAATTTGTGCAGAATGTTGAATGTTTTCTACAGGATTTCTTTTTGCATAATATCACACCTGATAATTCATTTCATATTGTTTGGGATGCCTTTAAGGCTTCTGCCCGAGGACATATAATTAATTATGTCAAGGCCAAAAAGCAAATAGCCAATAAGGAATCCTCATTACTGCTTCAATCTATTAAGCAATTAGAACATTAATGAGTTCAATAGAAGTTCAACAGTGGAAGCTGCCGGAACACTGTTAAAAATGTATTCCAAGTTTTATGATGCACAAAATAAAGCCGGCAAATTACTTGCCAACTACTTGAAAGATAAATCTCAAAAGTCTAAAATAGTAAAGACGAAAGTGGAACCCCTCATGTTAAAAACAATGAAGTGTTTTTCTGACAATTACACAAATCTTTACACACCAGATCACTTTCCCATAGATGAGGCATTAGGTTCCTATTTTCACTCTCTCCCACCAAGACAGCAACAGACACAGGATTTTTCTTTTTTAGAAGACCCTATTTCAATTTCTGAACTAAAGTCTGTCCAGACAGTTTTTCTGTTGAATTTTATTCCTTTTTTTCACATTTCTTACTCCCGCATCTACTTACCTTAGATCAGTGCTTTCTCCAACAAGACGAAGCTAAGAAGGCTATGAACTTTTTGACCCCTAAAAAAGGATAAGGATCTCTCCTCATGTGCCAATTATAGACCCATCTCCCTTATTAATTTAGATTGCAAACTTTTCACCAAGATGTTATCTATTAGAATCTCTCCTTTAATTTCAGATATTGTAGGAATTGAGCAAACTGGATTTGTTAAAAGAAGACACATGACCGATAATTCTAGGGTGTTTCTGGATATTTACATATGGCTTCTATTAACAATATGCCTATGGCTGCTGTAACTTTGGATGCCCAAAAGGCTTTTGACCGTGTCAATTGGAAATTTATGATGCTGGCTCTAAAATGGCATGCCTTTAGTCCAATTTTTCTTAAATATATAGCTATATGGTATTCCTCTCCAATTACATCTGCTCTCAGTCTTCATATTTTCCTCTTTTCTGGGACACTAGACAGGTATGTCCTTTATCTCCTTTTTATTTTATTTCTGGAACCCTTTTTGCATGCACTACAACATTCTGCATCATTTCAGGGCTTTCGCCATAAAGACACTGAGATAAAATTCTCAGCATATGCCGATGATGTGATCCTTTGTCTCTGAACCGGAATCATCAATGCCAGCTTTTTCTAATCTTTTATCTTCTTATTCTAAACTATCTGGATATAAATTTAACTTTTCAAAATCTGAGTTCCTCCCTCTTAATTAGTATTAGCGGAAAGATGTGTTTGATGGCACGGAGCTCAAATGGTCTTCACACTTTTTCAAATGTTTGAGAACTAAATATTCTTCTTCCATGGCAAAGACAATTCAGATAAATTTAGATGATATCCACCATAAAATTCTTCATATGACCGAGAAATGGCCTCCTCTATATTTGTCTTGGTGGGGAAGGTTGGCCACCATAAAGATGATGTTTTTACTGGCCATAAGTTTTTCTTGTCCATGTTGCCTATTAAACTACATTTAAAAACTTTTAAGTTATTAAATAAATCACTTACTACATTTTTATGGGATGGGAAAAAACGCGGATCTCTTTAGCATCTCTTTGTAAACCCGAAGAGTTGGGTCGCATAAGTTTCCCGAAGTTTCAACAATACCATACTGCTTTTGTTCTAAAACATGTTCTGCCATGTATCAGGGACACTGATTCTCCACCTAATATTTGGTGCAGACTGGGGGATTCCCTTTTGTCACCTTCTTCTTCTTTACCATATTTTTTTAAACCTCCTCGAGCCTTTGCCGCACCATCTATTAAACACTTTATTATAGTATCTTCCTGTATTTTTACAAGGCCCAAGTCCCCGGTACAAGAATTCCTGGAATCATTCAAATCAAACAATTACTTTGTGATAAGCTCTGCTTCCTTTTTTGGAAATTCAAACTAAATGTAATCTTCCCTCTGTAGATGCCATCAAATATGAGTCTCTCAAAGGTGCTCTTTTACAGGCGATTTCCATACTCAATCAATCGCAATTTCATAAATGTTCCTCACCTCCTGACCCTATTGCACTTTAATCATCGCTTGAAGCATCATATATATGTAAATATTTGCATTTGCATTACACTACTCCTTCCTGGCCCAAGTCAAAAACTAAATTAGGATGGGAGTCTGGTCTTCAGCATTCCTTCTCTTCAAAAGTTTGTGGTTGAATTTGGAACTAGATACACCACACCTCGCCTAATGCCAGCACTGCACAGAACCTTTATTGCTTTTATAATAGGTTAAATATTACGCCACTTTCTTTTCAAAAATACAGCCCAAATCTATTGAATATGTGTTGGTCTTGTAAAACCCTCCCTGGCACATATTTACACATGTTTTTCCACTGTCAGCCTACAACTGCTTTCTGGCTGCAGGTTTGTAGAATTATTTCCACTATCTCCATTAACTTCCCTTTTGATATCCAATGTATTTTCCTGAGAAGCTCTTCAGGGTCTTGGCTGGTACGCTCTAAATTAGGTAAATTTCTGGACCTGTCACTTGCTATTGCTTTTCAAGTTAAAACATCCAACTGGAAGAATGCCATGAATATTAACATAATTGTTGGTGGAACCTTCTTCATTCCCATAATAGACTTGATACAGCATCTGCTACGTCTGCACTACAGATGATAAATAAAAACCTCTTTTGGGCTCCACTCATTGGTTACTTAAACAAAAAGCCTAAACCCTCCAAGGATTCTATGATGGTTTTTCAACCCCCATGACTGTTTATCCCTTTCCTGTTTAATATCATATATAGTTATTTTGCCATTTTCATTTTATTAGATATGTTGTTATCTGCCATTAAGTTACTATATGGAATAAGCCATTATGATATAAGGTTTACATGTTGTCGTATTTTTTTCTTCCTTCTCTCTTCCCCTTTCTTCTCCCCCCTTTCTTCTTCTGCCTTCTTCTTTCTTCTTTCCTCTTTTCTCAAAACACAAAATACAAAAAATGCATTATCATAAGTGCAGAATTATGATATTATATTAATAAGCTTATTGTACAACTTTCTATTCTGTATTTTAAGTATTATTTATTCCTTCTTTTTCTGTTATTTATCTATCTCATAACGTGATTTTCACTATTAGCAACACATAATTCTGTACATTTGCATTTCACTTTAATAAAGCTTTTAATAAACAAACAAAATGAATACAATGTCTATCAGCAGGGGAAGGTCCACAGTCCCAATATTCAGCTTCAAAAACAGCAAGCTGACGTCTCTACTATAGTATAAATACATGAGTGTGATTTTTTAAGCAAGTGGCACATTTTTGGTACACAACCAGTCCAGAATAAAAAAGAGACGCTCCCTGCTAGCCACGTTTTGCACTTTAGGGAATGCCCTAAACAGTCCACTTCTTCAACATTTGGCACAAGTCATCCATTCAAAACTTGCTCCAGCCTTAGCATATGGTTCCGAAGCCCTTAGGGAGCGGGCAGTTGGAACCATCAAAAACTTGATTGTGGGCATTTAACATAGGTGTTCTGGCTGCCACGTCACACACGGCCAGCGCAACTAAGGCTACAATTTGGTTTGTGCAGACAAAATCTGACCAGTTTGGATGTTGATATAAAAATGTGTTATGAAATGAAAAGAGTGCAGGAAGGTATGTTAAATAGCACTCTGAAGAAGCTGTATCTGGTGCAGAAATAATATATGAACTCTGCTATACAAAGGTTGTAACTTGAACCATTATGGTCATTATGCTGTGGTCAGGGGGTTTTAACAAAGCGGGAAACTCAGTGGTTAAAAAATACTCCATGCTTGTAGATAAGGTGCTGTTTTAAGATCTCACGCATGGATGATGATTGACAGGTATAACCTCCTGAAACTGGGTGAGTTCTACAGATTCAAAGCAAAACTGAAACTGATGGGCTACAGACTAAGCAACTTCCCCATGTTACATAACTTCCCTCAATGGGAAAGACCATCTATGGAGGCTGCATGCTGCTTGTGCAACTGTATGAGAGAGGGCTCAATCCATATTGCATGCACATGCTCAGGGCTGATGGAGGAACTAAGACAGTTAAACAAGCTTGGCTATATAAGAAAAGATGTATGGCGTCTGCTTAGAAGAAATTATTAATGTTATATTCCCCAGTCATGTCGGGCGAGCTGAGTTGAGGGGACGTAGGCCAGGAGTTTTGCAGCTTCGTGCAGGGAACACGCAAATCCTTGAAGACTGCTAAGAGTGGTATCTTATAACTGACTGTGTGGGAAGCCCAGAAAACGTGTTGCTTGCTGCCACTGTGGTCCAGAGGGGGAGCAGAACAGGACTCCAGGTCCCAGGCTCCCTTGCGGCTGCCACTGATGACCCATTACGAGCCCGGAGGGGCTTTAAAAATCTGCCGGGCTCCTGCAGCCCGGGAAGCCCGGAAAACTTTCTGCTTGCTACCACTGTGGTCCAGAGGGGGAGCGGGACAGGACTCCAGGATCCAGGCTCCTTTGTGGCTGCCAGCGCTGCCCGCATTACGCACCCAGAGGCGCTTTAAAAACTATGCAGAGCTCCCACAGCGCGGGACGTGCCCAGGCAAAGCCCGGCCCAAGGTCAGGTCCGCCTGCGCCTGTCAGCGACCGGAGGAGGCCGGGCTGGGCCAGACCCCTTGGCTGTTTTATTCCAGATCCCTTTAATTGTGTATTGGAAAATTGGAAATTGGGCGGAAACCAGTCAACAAATCAAGGTACTTTTTAATTATCCCATCTGCCCTGACTATCCCAGTATTTAATTGTGACCTTATACGGGCACGCTAGGGCTTTGGGTTCAGTGTCCCCAAATGGGCAAAAGGAAAACACCCGCTTCACATGGGGAGACCTCAGGGGTTTGAATGACTGGCAAAATTGATTCTTTTTTTTACTAAAGCTGCACACGCGATTACACAGGAGATAGCCCTGACGGAGCAAAGGTTATCATTAGAGGCTGGAAAATGTTTTCAGACCCACACTGCTAGTGAGGAGGGGGCACAAGGAAAATCAGCAGCTGTTGTTGGTTCTTTAGAAGGCTCATCAATTGCAATTGCCTCTGCGTCTTCATGTGAAATACTCTCCCCTGATGAACCTGACATGTCATCTAACACTTTAATTGATAAAATAACAGAAGGGAATGATGTGGCCTCAGACTTAACACCGTCCAAGAGAAAACAAACTGCTTGTAATAAGTCTTCTAGGAAATCCCCACGTACTCATACACGGACACAATCGTCTTTACAATCTGGTTTGAACCTAGAGCAGCTATTGGACACTTTATTTACAAAGCTGGAGAAAATGACAAAGGCTCTCTTAGTGCCATTAACGCTAAAAGTGGAAAAACTTGAGAAACTTGTCCATGACTTGATTACCAATTGTAATAAATGTGCTACGATGCTTGTGCCCAAACCAACGGGCGTAGGGGCGGAAATTCCATCTCGGAATATGAATCAAATTCAACCTGGCCCATCTAGCCCCTGTTTAAATGTTCTAGGTACTGAGGGAATACCTAGTGGATCTAGTCAGTCAAATATAACCGAGGCAATAGGTTCTGTAGCCCAGAATTCCGAAGTAGCCCAAGCGAGTAGACCTCTGAACTCTGAGAGGGACCTTCTACCTACAAGTATCCAACCTAATCATGTTATACCTAAAGTCATGAACCAAAGAATACTTGATTTGCCCCCTGCATCTGCCCCCTTAGTAGCCGTCTTACTAGAGGTCCCTTCTCTCTCTGAAGAAACTAAGTAAACCACCCAGGACCTAATACATAAAGTGACTCATTGGTGTACTAAAATGCTAGAAATGGCCTGAGTATTTCATCTGACATTATCATGGCCAGAAGAGTGGGGTGAATAGGTCATCAAACAAAAAAGATTGGTGTAGGAGACTGCATAGTTGTCAGCTTTCAGGTCTCCAAGAAAACCAAGAGGCTAATAGGCTACGCATACCAGAGTAGTTCAAACTTCTTAATTAGAGTAGTCTTGCTACAAACTTTTTACCCCCCTAGTCAGCGCAGATGCCCTACGCAATGACAGATGCCCCAAAACGAAGGTAGGCCTGTCAATAAAACTAATATAGACAATAACTTAACAATGAGTAACCAGTTCCAATCCCTAGCTAGTCTCAAGAGTCTGTATGAAAATGACTGACCAGAGCTAGAAGACAAAACATGTCAAGGCACATCTCCAGTTAACATGACCCAAAACACACATATCTTATCAGTCCGGGATCATGTTGAAATAACCACTACAACCCCAGGAATTTCCCCTATTTTATCTCCCACTATGGCCACTCATGAAAAGGTCCTCTCATGGAATATAGCGGGAATAAGGTCTGAAAGAGGAAATTCACTCTGGGAAAACTTTCTTTCTATGTATCATATTATTGTCCTCCAGGAAACTTGGGAAGCAAATGATTGTTTTTATTTAGATGGTTTCATTTCATTTCATAAATATGCTATTCCATCGATTATGGGTAGAGCTACAGGGGGTTTACTCCTAATGTTCTCACTGAAGCTTTCTTGTAGGACACATCTGGTTGACTGCAAATCTCAAAATGTTTTGGCAGTAGAACTGTCTTTTAAGAATCGTGCCACCCTGCTAGTGATACATTTTTATAATTCCTTTTCCAGAGGGCATGAGTTGGAACATCTGCAAGATTTGAAAGAGTTTTTGGAATGTTATGAGGAGACCTAACAATTTTAATAGTAATAATTTGTTGTAATAATCCTAGGGGATTTTAATATCCATCAATGTTACTTAAACTGTTTTATAAACCAGGACCAGGGGGAGTTTTCTTCCTCATTTAGGGCCTCATTTAGGTAACATACCATTTACCGATTCATAAATACCGAATTTTACCGAATCGGTATTTATGAATCGGTAAATAGTATGTAGGTAAACATTCGGTATCAATTACCGAATCTGTAAAATTCGGTAAATGAATACCGAATCCACAATACCGGCCGGTATCATGAGGCGGTATTTACCGAATCGGTAAATACCGAAGTGGTATTTACCGATTCGGTAAATACCGAATCGGAGTTTACCGAATCGGAAATTCAAATACACATCACTTGATGAATCAGCCAATCCCGTGCAAGGCCAACCCCACCCAACCAGGAAGTGGCCACACCCAGGCAGGTGCACACAATCATCAGACTCTGGAAAGGCTGGTAGTGCAGAGCAGAGCAACAGAGCCAGTGCCTGATTGTGAACAACAAACTGACACAATGTCCAGCCAGGAGACAGAGAGAGATGGAGGTGAAAAGAGGAGAAAACAAAAATTCAGCCCAAAGGAACTGCAGGTACTAGTGGAGGAGGTGGTCAAGCAGCACCAGAAGCTGTTTGGAAAGCAGTTCCTGCAAGTGCCTGAGTCGGAGAAGAGGAAAATCTGGTTGGGAATCCAGGCGCAGGTGAATGCAATGGGAGTGACCCCCCGGGACATAGACGTGCTGAAGAAGCGGTGGTACGACCTACGTATCGTCACGAAGAGGAAGATGGGGGAACTGCAGAAAGAGGCCAGCCGGACAGTAAGGGGAAGGAACAGGGCACCTGCCCTTACAGAACTTGAGGAGCTGGTGGAGTCAACAATAGAGCCCGAGAGTGTCGTGGGGATTGGGGATGCAGACAGCTCTGCCAGAGCCGCCACCAAACAAGGTAAGATGCATGCACAGCAATGTGGCCCCCCCACCCCTATCCCAACTCCCCAATAGGGCAATGAGTATCCCACTCCAGTACAGGTGTTAGTGCATACTAGCAATGCATTATGGGAGATGTAGTCTTGGAAACCCCAAACATGAGAAGAATAGCACAGAACAACAAGGCATGTTACACACATTAGCGAAAAGCAGGCAGAGGACAATGAGAGAGTGTTTCAGAAATGTATTGTGATGCTAGCAATGCAGGGCTTCAGGTGCACTGAGCTGATGTTGCATTTCTGTCCACAGACGATACATTGCGCAGGACTGCACATGAGACGGGAGAGAGGGCACACCAGAAGGACAGCTCAGGGAAGGCCACCACAAGTTCTGGGCAGAGATCAGCACCACACGCAGCCTCACCACCACAGCCAGCCTCACCACCAGAACCAGCATCGCCACCACAGCCAGCATCGCCACTCCTGCTAGAGTCACCGGCATCATCACCGTCTGCATTGCTCAGGTCGAGGAGGCGTGCTGCTTCCAGGTTGCATGTCTCAAAGTCCTCATCTGAAGACTGCAGGGGGCCGGAACCATCCACTGTGCCCCTGGATGGTAGCCATGCCAGTGTGCCCTCCGCCTCTGAGGGAGCACACACAGGTGCCAGACGTCACCGCAGGGCTCGGGTGCAAAGTCCACCACCACAGGGTAAGAGCCATGGAGTGTTCTCAGGGCTGGAGGCCACCATGGTAAAGATACAGCGCCTACAAGCAAAGGCAATGATGTCAGTGCAGCGCCAAATGCGGGGCCTCAAAGATACATTTGGAGATATTGACAGGGGCATCAGCGCTATGGCTGAGGGAATGAGTGAGATGGCTGCGGGCATGCGGGACATGTCCCAGTCCGTCATGCTGCTGTGCACAAAGTTTGATGAGGACAGAGCAGCACGGCGCCGGGAACGGCAGAGAAAAGACCATCACACAAGGGCAGTCAACCGGCTGGCAACTGCCACTTCGCTGCTCTGCAGGCGCTCTGTGGCAATGCAGGAGGGCCTTACGCACTGCAGCAATGACGTCTCAAGGGGGATGGTGAGGGTCACCAGTGCACTGGAAGTGCTACTAACAAGCCAGTCTGCCACAACTTGTGCTGTGGATGCTGTGGACAGCGAAGAAACCACCAGCAGGAGCAGCATTACCCCCCCAGTCCCAGATACACGGAGGAGCAGCAGGCAGCATGGGGCTGCCACTAGTGAGGACGCACAATCAATGGCATCCCGCACTGTAGTGCGTGGGCGCAGACACTAATGCTGCACAGTATAGCATGAGACAATTGGGTGAAGAAACCCTTGACTTGCAACTAGTGATTGCACAATATTGAGAGGACAGGTTTTCCTTTGTGTTGTGGCGTAGGGCCGCATGATTAAACTACGTCATGGCATCCAACTACTGGCTGTGTCCCCTTACTTACTCAGAAATAGTTGCATGTGATCTCTGCCCGTCTCTCTCTCCCATCTGTTGCTGTTGCCACTCCTGCTGCGTTGGCCTCTGGCTGTGCAGACTCATCATCATTGTCCTCAAAATCAGTTAGTTCCACCTCTGTACCTCTCTTCGTGGCAAGGTTGTGCAGCATTGCACAAGTGGCAATGATCTTGGTGTGTACTGGCGTGCGCCTCCGCTTTTGTGGAGGCAGCGGAACCTGCTTTTCAATAGTCCAAACGTGCGCTCCACCACGTTGCGTGTTGATTTGTGTGCCACATTATATCGTCTCTCACTCAGGGTTGATGGGTGTAGGTAGGGAGTGAGGATGAATGACCGCACGGCATATGCACTGTCGCCTAGGTGAGTAAGAGAGAACCATCAGTCACATGCCTCAATACACAATAATTTGCGATAAGTATTAGGGAGCGTCACAGTGATTTACCTAGCAGGTATCCTTCTCCAAATTCTCCGGCAAGCAGTCGTGTGTAGATCCCACTGTTCTGGAAGATGAAGGATTCGTGGGTGCTCCCAGGAAACTTAGCTACGATATCAGTGATAATGCTCCCTGCATCGCAGATTACCTGCACATTGATGGAGTGGGTGGACTTTCTGTTCCTGTAGATGTGCTCAGTGGCTGCTGGTGGGCAGATTGGAATGTGTGTGCCATCAATACAGCCTATGACATGCGGGAACTGTGCCATCTGGTAAAAGTCTCTCTTGGTTTTCTGCAGTTCAGCCTGTGTGTTTGGGAAGCTGATGTAGTGGTGCATTCTCAGCATCATGGCATCCAGGAACTTCCTGAAGAAATGGGACAGGCAACTCTTGGATACACCGCCTACCGCAGCTATCACCACCTGGTAACTGCCAGATTCAAATAGATGTAGGCTACAGAGAACCTGCACATGTGGTGGTATGGCATGCGCCCTTGTTAATGGCTGGTCCAGGAGTTGGTGCAGGTCCCTTATCAGGTCCATGATGGTTTGGGGGTGTAGCCTGTACCTTTCATGTATCTCAGCCTCAGTCTGTTGAAAGAGTGTGATGCGCTGTCTGTAAATGCGTTCCTCCCGTTTCCAAATCCTCAGCACTGCTGCCTGTAGACGTAGGCGCCTTGCAATCACATAGAGAGCCGCCATGGTGTCCATGCTGTTGCATTTTGGGATTGCTTATATGCACTGTTGCTTATTTCCACCTGCTTTCAATCTGTGTTAATTTCCGACTCTTAAATACCGAATTTCAGGGATTTCTTAAATACCGAATTTACCTACATCTCTTTTCTCGTTTTTACCGTTTCTTATTTACCGATTCGGTAAATAAGGAATTGGTAATTCAGAATCGGTAATTTAGAATTCGGTAATGATGAATCGGTATTTACCGATTCATAATTACCGAATCCTTATTTTTGGCCTCCTACATCTCAATTGTCTAAATACCGGTCGGTAACGGGATATTTACCGAATTTCGGCCGTTACCGACCGGTATTTAGCTACCTACATGAGGCCCTTAGTCATTTTGAGCATACACCTTCAGGTATTTTGCTTGAAGGCATTTTTTCAAATTAAAATTCATGTTGCGGTCAGCAAATAGACAGTTTGGCGTCGGTACCCACTTATGTGGGGAATGGAAGGCCAAGCACCATTGATTATATTCTACTGTCTGCTCCACTAGTTTTGTTTACTAAGGATCTAATTGTTACCTGGTCAGGTTTTAGAGACCATAACCCCCTTACTGTTGCCATATCACTTTCTGTTATTGAAAGTGGAGAATCTATCATCAGGCTGACAAAGATATAAGCACCAAAGATCAGGCCTGCAGGCTAAAGTGGGAAACAATAGTTCAATATAACTTTTTGAATAATCTGTACACATTCTGTGCCCCTGAAATTGAGTCTTGTTTAGACCCCGATATACAGGGCAGTTCTATCTTAACAGCTTTAGGGAAACTAACAAAACAAATACAATCTGACCTCACGGTTATGGGTGGGATCAGACGCCCCAAGGTTGTAAGGTGGTTTAATGGAGCATGTTCAGCGACCCATATGGAGCTTGTACAGGCCCTAAAATCTATCCCTAGAGACAAAGTAGAAATTAGGGACAAAAGAAAGGCCTATAAGCTATCAATTCAGAATAGGAATAAGGAGCTAAGGGAGCAGGCATGGGATGCCCTACAACTGGCTAGTGTACTGAAAGATAGTTCTAATTTTTGGTTGGTAGTGAATAGTCCTTTCCTTTCTGAAACTCCTAATTCTAACACTAATTGTTTAATCCCAGCGGATAAATGGGTATCACATTTTGGAAATATTTTCAGCAATGTAAATTTGGGCGAATCTAAGGAGTATAGAGAAGGTGGAAAAACTAGTATGCCACTCCATTTTTGTGTAGAGGAGGTCCATAAAGCAATCACTTCTGGTGGAAAGGCCCCGGACCCCGACGAATTTAAAATGTA
Organism: Triturus cristatus; assembly: GCF_964204655.1. Classification (NCBI taxonomy): domain Eukaryota; kingdom Metazoa; phylum Chordata; class Amphibia; order Caudata; family Salamandridae; genus Triturus; species Triturus cristatus. The sequence goes on from NC_140584.1 coordinate 227,162,747, forward strand.
ACCCAGTGATTGGGGTTGGCTGTGCTAATAAGACTTTATTATTTCCCAATGTAGGCCTTGCAGCAACCTTAGAATAACAACAAATTGAGAAAATAAGGGCCTAAACCCATGCCTTACTGTTTGCATTAGGCTCCTTGATTCTGGTTAATAGCTCCCTGTGTTACACTAGAAGGATTTTCACTTATGAACTGCAAGTAACAAAAGTATCTCTTTATCGTAAACAGTAACTCACGTACTGATTTACATAAACTACAAAATGTTACACGATGTGCTTTAGAGGAGACACATTAACCCATTCTGCTGAATAATGAGTCAAAAATGTGACTGCACAACAACAGATTTCCCCAACTCATACACTAACCAGCAGTTTTATCTTACTGTTAGGCTGATATCTTTGGAGTGGTTTTCCCCCCAAACATTTTGCCTTCAACCCTCCTGTTTTGCTCATTTCATTTTTTTTCTCACTTTACCACTCTGTGCAGTTTACCATTGCTAGCTAATGCTAAAGTGCATGTGCCTTCTACTTCAAACATGGTAAAGTTGACCCACACCTAATAGGCACCTTTAATATACTTGTAGTTCCCTACTAGATGGTGCTACATGTACTCCTGGCCAGTAACTAAAATGCTACAGTGAACCTGGGTTGCTTATTGTGTCATGAACTAAAGTAGCTATGTATATCATGTTTCAGGCCTTCCACTGCAGCCTGTACAGCAGTTTTATACTGCAATTAAGGCCTGGCTAAAAGAAAAAAATACTTTTCCAGGCCCCAGGCCTAAACCCTCCTGTTCAATAATTTGTTAGTCACCTCTAGGGTAGGCCCTAAAGGCACATAGGGAAGGGTGCATAGTATTTCAAAAGTAGGACATGTGTACTTAGGTTTTACTTGTTTTGGCAGTGAAAGACTCCTAAAGTATCTTTTCACTGATGTAAGGCCTATCGCTTCCACTGACTAACACTGGGTTACCTTATTACGTTTAATAAGTAATAGCTTTGTATTGGGAGCATATAGACATATGCTGTTTACACACAAATGAATTGCAATTAAAATGCTTTTTAATGGTAAAGTCCAATTTTAAGTTACGGTTCTTAAAATGCTACTTTTAGAAAGTAGGGATTTCTTGTCTCAAACATTTGTGCCTTCTGCCAGTGCCCTGGGTCACATGACTGTGAAAGGCTTCCTTTATTATTCGAAAGGTCACTTGACTAGTGGCGGAGTAGTAATGTACTACCACTAATGTATGATTAGATTTTAGAATCTGGTCACCGCTGGCATTCACAAGCATTAGATTATGTTTGCCCATTTGCAAAGAGGTGTTTCTGATCACTAATGTGTACTGAATGCTTCACAAGGAATTAATAATTGACTTCTAGATTATACTTTAGCTGCACAGTGATGGCTGAAATGCATTGTGTTTTGGGAGGGAGGACTGTGGCTTTTTGTCACCATTAGCATTGTGCTTAACCACACTAATTTATGAATCGTGAGCATTAAAATCTTGGAACGGTTTTCTTCTAGCAAATATTTGGCTTTCTGTACAGAGGAGATCTTGTTTTACTATAGTGCCTGAAGAGGCAGTGAGGTAACCAAAAACCATGAAGCACGTGTTGGCTGTTGAAGGTTATTGCTTAAGATCAAGGACTGTACACATTGCGCTCATCCTTAGGAGTAATTTTTCTTTTAGAAACAGGATCTGACAGGATTTGATAAGATAACGAATCAATAATCTTGGAATTGAATGACGTTTTGACTGTGTAATGAAAATTTAGTGAATAGATTTTGCAAATAATATGAACTGAGTACGGTAAAGGCCAGATGGTTTCCAATTTTCTAGTAACGAACAAACTAGTAAATTAGATATATAAAGGCTATATTAAACTCAGACTGCAAACCACTCACCTCATCAGCTGCGATACTGCCTTTAACAGGATTACTTCCTTCTACCAGGAGCCTTGAGGGAAGGAGGCGGGCCCTCCCAGATTGTGCTATCGAGTGCTGATTTCTGTCCCACAGTGCAGGAGTCTCAGACAGCAAACCACTTGCCTCATGAGCTGTAGGGACTATCTTTTCCATGTTTCCTTCCTTCGACCAGGAGCCTCGACGACAGGAGGCAGTGCGCTTCCAGATTGAGCTATTTAACGCAGATTGCTGTAACAAGGGTGGGCCCATCATTGCCAAAAATAGGCTGGGCTGGGACATCTCCCTTTGCTCAATCTCAGGAGGTCCATAAGGCTCAGTTTTCTTTACTTTTCTATCACAAGTAACTGAAGGTTCCTAGCCAACCCCTTTGAAATTATTTATAATTTTGTTTGCTGACATTTTGGGGTTTGGTTTGTCTTTTTAGCAGTGCCGCTTTTACTCTATTGTTACTGGCTATGGCTGATGTGTGGTCAAAGAAATTGACTACTTTATTGAAGAAGTGGAATATATTCTGTGTACTGGAGGACAACATTCTGGCCAAAACACAAAACAAATCATATTAACTAAATTCTTGGGGAAAAGGTTAAAGCAACTTGTAGCCATCCTTGCAAGTCACCAGTATCTGAAAAGTCTCAAGTGCACCTGATATCTTTTTGGTTAATGTTCCAAAACTGCTCCCTGGATCACACAAGAATTTTGAATCATTAAAAAATAAGGTGGTTCATTGGATTAGATCGATGCTCAAGTGATATGCAATAGTCCATAAAGATCTGGTATATACAGAGTATCACCCAGACCCTTTTGGTCAATGGAGCTAAATTAGAATTGCACTAAAAGAGGTCTGGATGGTGGAAGGTGTAATGACTCCCAGCATTAGGACTGACCATCACCAGGGCTCAAGAAGTCAGCTAACAAAACTTGCCCCCAGTGCTTCACTGCGGGTGGCACCTGCTTCTAGGCTTTCCAGTGACAAACCATATGTACCACATTTTGATCAGATTACTCCTTGGCATCATAATAAGAGGCAGGTGTGACTTTACCTGGAGAGTACTCAATGAAGCTGTTACTCTGTGCCTCCCCTCTTAACATCATTTATGTAAACTGATTATAAACCCTGGCTGCACCAGACTGAACAATTGCCTGTACTTGGTAAACCTGTCTCACTCTACTCATTTGGGCAAGCTAGCATAGTCTGCCTGCAACCACTCGATGAACACAAAGGATTACAACATCTAGTGGGCACTGGTTCTATTCCTCAAATTAATTTGAAAGGCACAGGGGGAGTTTTTATTGCGAATTCTGTTGCACCTAAGTTTTTATCTAAAGCTGTTATGGTTGATGGGTTCAACTCTCTACACCCCTCTCCCACCTGTAACTCTGCTTCGTTGGAATGTTGCAGGTATGAAGCCAAAGCTGGGTGATAAGAATTGGGGGACTTTGATAGATTCATTTGAAGTGTGTATGTATCAAGAATCTTGGGCTATGGGTGAGATATATCGACATGGTTATAGAAATTACTAAGCGCCTGATTATGACTTTGGCGGCCTTGGTACCTCTGTCATGTCGAATTCATCGATGACCAACTAGGCAGTCTGACAGCTGAATCACGATGTTCAAGGTCCTACAGATGAAAGATTGCTGTCTCCTCCAGGATTTCTCTTCCCTCCTTGACAGTGGTAGAAGGTGACGGAGGCTGATGGAGTGAGTCCAGCCCCTGTTCCCGCTGTCAAGATCACAATGTGCCTTATCGCCAAGCCGACTGTGGCGGGAAGGCCTTCACACTCAGCCTGGTGGAAATGCATGATTTAAGGAAATGATTTACCTTCCTCCAGGTCTCCTGTTTGCTGCAGACACTTGTCACGGGGGAAATCCACACTATCGTCACCAGAATCACAGGTAAGTTCCTCGTCCATTTGTCTACTGTTGGTGGTGACCGATGCCTTAGGAGAAGGCTAGTTTTCCTTTGGTGTAATACATAAGTGTGTTTTTACAGACTTGTTTCATGAAAATACACACATATTTATTTGCACTGCGGCAAAAAACTTAAAAATAAGTGAGATTCCGAGCACGAAGGTCCTCCTCTCTTGGAAGACTGTCAAGTCAAGTAAGCTTTATTCGAAAACACATGGTGTATCATAGGAGCCATATAAGAAAACAGTATCTGAATTAAAAAGACATCGATAAAAAGAAGTCGCTAAAATGAGGAGTAAAGCACATAAAAAAAAGCAAACAGGGACATCCCCTTGTAAACAATAACATTTCTACAGCTGCTTCCCGTGTCTTATGACAGCCAATAAGTAGCGTGACAAAATACAACACGTGTATACAGGCTCGGAAGCAATTGCAATTAAATAAAAGTTTACTGAAGCAATTTCTCAACTCTGAGTAACACAAAGAGAAAAAAAGAATGTGAATGGTACTTTGATCAGAAACGTTGTAACATGTACATAACTCAATATCGGGGGCCCAGTTATAAATATTTGGAAAAGTCGTTAAATAATGAAAAATATCCAGCCAAAACCTGGTCTGCATAAATCTCTGGTGGTGATTATATGCATTGGCTAGGTAAGGTTTGCATATCATGGCTGGCCAAAATTAACCGGTTCTTCCGAACTAAGGGTTTCCTAATATTAGTGAATAGCCTCAAATTGTCTAATAAGAATAAACATTTTAATTTGAGAGCTGTTCTTTGGATGCTAGCTAAAAGCTCCGGGTTGTCAAAGAACTCAGGGTGGCCAATGTCAGCCAAGTAATCACACACAAATCTGAACCTGGGGATTTTTTGTGCAGATTTTGATCTGAGACAGTCCACTATAATAGAGCAGTTGTGTGTGTGTTCCGAGGACCAGATCTTGTGCCAGAGCAAAACTGGCTGAATCTTAATCACATCTGTTAGATATGGAACTCCCAGTTCAGAGTGACAGACGTAAGTGGAACAACTTTTTGGAAGAGCAAGAAGATTCCTTAAAAATGCATTTTCTGAAAGCTGTAGTGATTCGACATTTGCGTATCACTGAAGCTCGGACACGTACGTGGCAGTCGGTCTACATGTGGCCCTATAAATGGACATCACTTCCCGCAGATGTTTTATGCTCAATTTTCTGGCAAAATCCAGTAAGGCTGTAGTACTTTTGACAAATTGGAGCCTCCTTGAGTTAATTGCATTTGACCAACTCCCATCTTTGTTGAATAAAATATTGAAATAAGAAAATGTAGGAGTGAGCAGAATTTTAGAGCTTTCTATGTCTCGACAGTTTGTGGACCTATTCCCAAGTTTCATGATGAATGCATGAACTGGGAAAATTCATTGTGTGCTCGCTGTAGTCCTAATGGGGTGCGAGCCATTAGTGCAGCATTGTCGGCATATAGAAGAGCCGGAATCGGAAGCTGTCCTACTTGTACTACATCAGAGCAATTATTTACAAGGGTACTGCCTAAACTATTAAGATAAACGTTAAACAAAAATGAAGCGAGCACTCATCCTTGGCTAATAATGCGCCAGAAAGGAATGTTCTCTTTTGTCTGGCTAGCGAGATCACCAGCACAATGGTCACATTATAATACGGCAGTCGCTAAACCGATGGCTCAGTGATCTTCTTGGGACCAACGCAGCAGCGGTCCGGCAGTAAAACCGCCAAACCCGTAATCAGTCCCTAAGTGTTAGCTACAAAGTCCACTGCTGGCTGGCCAGCAGGTGGTCTAATATGGGTTAAGACATCCCTGGCTTAAAGTGTAAAACCAATTGCCACTCCGTCTCCTCCTGATATACTTGCCCTAAATGTTTACCCTAAGGGAAAGCAAACCATTTATTTTACTTTTTTTCAACTTTGTTGATTTTCGGCAACAAATAAGACTATGATGAGTCGCAATTGGGATAAACAAACATATTTGGCACCCTTTAAGTGCACTGAGTCTCGATCAGCATCTTCTAAACAAGGTAGAAGAGGATATTAAAAATTTCTGGAGGTGGGCTGAACTCGGAGTTTTTGACTCCACTGAATTCCGTAAAGTTATCTAAAACTCAGCGAGATTCTGCAGTATTCCAGTTTGTCATGCTGGTCGTGCTGATTTTTTAGCACTAGGAGCAGGATGAACAGCACCAGAAAGCATGCCAGAAGGAAGTGCTTCTTTCTGCTGGTCGAGTAGATTTTTTTCTACTCGAGCAGAAGCTTTCTCACAGCAAGTGGTAGTGACCTGCTGAGACCCCCCGTATTGAGAAATCCCACCAGAAGGTGGTCTAGTGCAAATTTTTTCTCACTCACAAACTTATTGTTGGCAAGCCGCGTTTGAGCAAAACTCTGCCACGGGTCGGAGTTTTTGCCGAGTGGTAAAAAAAATTCCACAAACTCCATGGGCAGAGCGAAGTTTACTGCCCATCCCTATAGATTTAAAAAATAAACAGCAATAGTAACAGGGACGTCCATCAAGGATGAGGATGGTGCGGTATGCGTTATGCCACTGGAACATGTTGGGTGGGTGGGAGTCTGGGCATGATTACAGATGTGTCATTCGCAATATGGTACAGTTGAGCTTAGGGGGCGCTGACACCAGTGAGTTGGGACTGCATGCTGCTCCAGGGAGGTGCAATAAATGCATATGACTGGACAAAGATGTTGAGCTTGTGAATGTGTCACATCCTCTGGGTCTTCGCAGTAGTTTTATCTGGCTACACCCCTGCACTGTACCCCCAGGGGGGCTCCAGTGACATCCCTCTGGCATCTGGGTCCCCAACATGCCCCAGAGCCCCCTTCAGGTATGTTGCCCACTAGATTGCAGAGGTGTGTTCACCTACAGTTGGAAGTGGTGTGTGCATCAGGGTGGATGGGCTCATTCTTGGCCTCTGGGTTGTTATTGTAGGTCCCCCAATGCCCAAGAGCCACCTTCAGGTGCGTTGCCCACTAGATTGCAGAGGCATGTCCCCCTGCAGTTTGAAGTAGAGTGTGTAATAAGGTGGGCGGGTATTGTTCTTGGCCTCATGGTTGGTAATGTAGGTCTCCCAGTGCCCCCCTTCCAGCCCGCCACCTCCCCTTGTGCACAAGAGCTGGAGTGCTCCTGCTTCTGCGTGTGTCCATATCAGTAATGTGAGTAGCCAACGCTGTATGTCTGGAACAGTGGGTGCCTTCCATGCCAACACAATTTGTTGATTAAGTAGCACAAATGCGAGGTCTATAAATCTGTGCAGGTGTTTGTCTCCTTTAGCCTTGCGGTGGAGGCTGAGGAGGCAAGACTCAGTCGTGGATGTGAGAGTGTTTTCTGTGAGTTCCCTAGTACTGGTTGTGACCTCCGTCCAGGTTGAGAGCAACACATGGCACTCCCAGACCATATAGCTGAATCTGGGTTCCATTGTCCTACACCTAAGGCATTCCGCGGATGATGCCGGGAATAGATGCTTGATGCGTTTGGGGAAGAGGCAGGTCTGGTGTTCGTAATTGAAGTGTGTAAAGCTAAATCTGGGGTTACGAGGCACATTCCTTACATGCTGGAGCCATCAAACCCAAGCCTAGTCCAAAAGAGGTTGTGGAGAAGCATTGTTCCACTTAGTCATTGCTCTTTTTTTCTCCCCTGGAGTGCTGGTGATAAGTGTAATTCATAGTGCAGCAATAGATCAAAGCATGCCCCCGTGTGTAAGAACATGTAGCGCTGAGGATGGATTTGGTTTTGCCTCCCCTGCACTCCAGGTGACATGAACTAGGTGTTGTATGGCCCCTATGCCATATGTGTTCACGTGCCATAGTGGAAGAGATCCCCCAGGTGGTCAATTCGCACCTTCCTCCATGGTTCTAGGTCATATTTCCATAGCACTTTCTGGAGCTCAAGGAGGTGCCTTATCACTAGCAACAGGGAGAATCGAATGCAGAGGTCCTTGAGGTGCACAAAACATTCCTAGCACAGTCAAGCCACCTTCACCTGCTGTGTCTCCCATTGCAGGCAGCAACCCGGGTCGGTCACCCATGCGTAAATACCCATTTTGCCAAGGATCATGTGGATGGCAGTCTGCTCGGGGCATGCAGTCATACACAGTCATCTCAGCAGCCACTGTAGCTGTGCCCCCATGTAGTACACTTCATACTTTGGTGCCCCAAGACCTCCATCAAGCAACGGTCTCTGCAGCATGGTGAAAGCAACTCTTTTTTGGCCCGCACTACATATGAATTCCAGCAGGAGGCCATGAAATTCTCAAAAGATGTATCTGCGAAGCACGAGCTGGAGTGCTGGAAAAAATATATAGTACACAGGGCAGCACAGGCATTTTAGCGATCACCACTAGGCCCAATGGGGAGAGGGGCAGCGAGTGCCATAAAGTGAGTGTTCTACATATCGACCCCAGCGCTCTGTCCCCATTGCCTTCTTTAATGTCTTTTTCTGTGTGGTATATCTGGATGCTTAAGGACGTAAACGTATCACAACACCATCTGAGCCAATGCTCTGATGAGGCACCCCTGTATGCCACTGAAGTTGGTTTCAGAGAGAATAAACACAGCTTGGGACAGTTGACTTTAAGCCAAGAGATACGCTTAAATTCATAGGGCAAGAGCATCAGGCCTGGGAGGGCCACCTCAAGGATGAAGACCAGGGAGCCATCCACATAAAGCAAGACAATATAGTGTATGCCTAACTCTGGGATCTCCCAGTCCTGCACTCACAGGCACAAGTGACAAGCCAGTCAAGAAATAGCTAGTACAAAATATAGTGGGGACAGCAGACATCACGGCCTGGTGCCCCTCTGTATAGTTAAACTTTCCAAGATGAGCTGGCCCGACCGTACTCTTGCTGTCGGGTTCTTGTACAATATATGAATCCATATGCATACAAAAAGGGGGTTTTTCGTCAACAGGAAGAAAATGGCGCTCAGCCTATATACATGTGTATTATATTAGAAAGGAAACAATTAGGTATGGTGCTAATAGGGAGGGGAAGACCCTAAAACCCCTCAATCTGTGGAGGCAAATCCTCACACATAAACAACTGACAGTAATCCTGTGCACTCATACAATATTACACTATACAATATTAGTGTGTCTTAAATTTGACATGGAAACACTCCAGCGTAGAATTCTTTGGTTTCTTTAATAGGTCCTCACAAGAATAACCAAACAGCCAGCCGACACGTGTTTCATCAGAGAAAACATTAATCTATGACTCTTCAGGGCTATATCGCTCTGTCCAAGATCAGTAACATCCAAAGCAAAACGGTCATACTTCCACCCCCATGGGGTATGCAAAATCGATAAATGCGGATGGCAAAGTCAGGTGTTCAACTAACAGTCTTGTCACTAAACAAACTTGAGCTGTGGTTCGATCCAACAGTCTATTCAAATTACTGGTTACAGTCAAACACGCCAGTACACATCCAAACGGGAAAAATCCTCCCAATCATCACAATCACGTATCTAGTAATCAGTGTTCTATATTAATCTTGTAGAAACACGTGTACGTGCTTCCCGAAACTCGACTCCATTGAAAGCAAGCGTCCTGGCGTCCATGCATGGTCCAGGGGTGGAGTTTCCTCGGCCCTGTAAAGTGTTTGATTATTATCTGGAAAGTCAGTATTAATGGCATGCCTCACGTCTTATGGTTGCTATGGGGGTACAGTGTTGGTCTTCCTTGACCAGCCATGCCAGCAGCCTTCGTGACCGGTCTCCCTTGGCATGCAAAATGGTCAGATGGTGCTTGTAGTCATGCCTCCTCAGGTGTGATTCCATCTCTATATGCTGTTTGCACAGCTGCTGGAGCTGCACACCTCTGGGGTTCAATTAACTACCTCCATCTTGAGAGGGCGCAATTCTCATTCAAGGGCCACCAAATCCCTCTGAATGACTCGGTGAACCCCCCCACAAGGCAGCTATGCATTGACCCTGCGTGACTACATTGTGTGCATCCCATTCCAGGGTCTTGGATGTGTTGAATCCTTTGTTAAGGTCAAATTATTGGGTGATACACTTCGAAAGGTCTTCCCTAAATGGAGGGTCCAACAGAGCTCTGGTCTGCAGCCACCAGGTAGGAATCCTCGGATGCAATCTGCCCCACTGCATGCCCAATTGCAAAGGGCAATGGTTCAAAAGGGTGCATCAAAACAACAAGTAGCAAGATGGTGTGCATCTCGCTACTTGTTGTTTTGCTGTACCAAATTACCGTCCTCTTGCGAGTTTGCACCCACGAAAGAATTTAGAGAATTAAAATTAAGTGAATGACTCTTGGATTTAAGAACAACGGACTGTAATAGAGATGACAGACACAGGAGTGTTTTTGTGTCACGTTCAGTCAACGATAACTTAGTAGTTTCGAACTATTATGATGATTTTAATCTTTCTTTTCCTATAAGTTTCCTCAATCTGTCTGAGGTTTACAGTTTTTGTGTGAATGCAATTTCTATGACGATGCGATGTTGGTTCATATACTTTAGGTTTAGCACTGAGGATATGGGACACAAGCGATGCAGGTTATGGAAGTACCGTAGTGGGTTGTGGGCAATGTAGTTGCTAAAGTAAGTGGGAGGGATTTAATAATGATAGGTGCGTTGTGGATCAGCTGGGAACCTCCGCGACAGTTGTAATTAGCTTGTGCACCTGGAGTCAATGCTGTGCTATGGAGAGTATAAAAAACAGCCGTGAAGTAAGCGTGTTCTTTACTTCAAGGAGAAAAGAGGTGCACCGTGCACGGTTTTAAAATCTAGTGATGTGGCACACACTGGTGTCGAATCAAGCTGGCAGCGAGAAAAATTAAGCAGTTTATTGACCTTGAAGGATCACTTTGTATGTCACGGTAAGCGGCGTTAGGCAGCATTGTTTGGGGCATTTCAAATACTTTCTGTTTAAGCAGGTCAATAGGCCAGTTAAACGGAAGGAGGGGCAGTGAAAGGAAGGTGAAGGTCAGGAGTAGGGAGGTGTTCAGAAGGCAGGCCAAAGATTCATTTCGCATTTTGGAGGGAATAACTGGTGTGTTTGTACGCTTTTTCTATAACAACTGGTGTGGCTCAAACAAGTGGGGTGATTAAAGCAGCATGTATTATCGACATCTTTCATAAACAATACAAGAGGTGTGTTATTGAAAGGGAAGTTGAAGTCCCACAATGATGTTAATTTTTATTAATTTTTTGTATTGTAGATACCCCTGAAGAAGGGATTCAATCCCGAAATGCATTGGGTTTTTCAATAAAATCGTGACATTTGGATACCATCTGGCCTCCTGTGTTTAAATGAGCGATCCTCTATGTGTATGCAATGAGTAAAATGAATTGAAGATTATTCAAAATAACGGAGTAAAAAGTATAGGATTAATGGAAGAGTTTAAGTATAAAGAATATTAGTATTTAATTGATTGGACTCATGGAAATGGCTGTGCTGCCGGTATTGGAGCTGCAATAGGTTCCTGAGTTTCTTGTTCAAGAGGGTGCATGCCAGGGACTCTTATTAAATGGCCTGCACACCCAGTTGCTTGGTGCATAGGATAAGATCCAGTACAATGTGAATGTCATGGAAAGGGGAATCAAATAAATACTCACAATCCATCAGGTGCCCCAGTCGCCACGCACTGTGCAGTCTCCTTTGAGTCAACCTATTTTGAAAATGTTGCGCCATTCGGATACATACAGTATTATGCACAGGGAGAGAGCGGTCACATGTAATGTCCAGAATGCAGTTTAAGTCTCCACCTCATATGCTTGGAGAATGTGGGTCCCAGGAGAGCACAGGGGTGAGTGTATCAAGGAGGCTTTACTGATTAGTGTTGGGTGCATACATCCCCACCAAGGTCAGTGGAGCCCCATCCTGGTGCCTTTCCGTTATTACATATTGCCCTCTGGCATCCACACTGTAGGTATCTACCACTCCGGGGACCCTGGAGTGATCCAGAGAAGTACTCCACATGCATATGCCTGTGAACAGGTGCCATACATCTGTCCCTTCCACTTACCACAAACCTTGTGCAGTTCTGTAAGCGTTACGTGCATCTTTGTAGCATTGCTATGTGCGTATGGCAGAACTTGAGGTAGACATAAATCAGATATTGTTTGGCAGGAGTGGCCATACCTCACACTTTCCATGTAATTGCATTATGTTGTGGAGTGATATTGTCCATGACTGAAACCCATACTGAGTCTTGATGATGTCTATTCTAGGTATTGGGCCATTGTTCCCGTACTCCATGCATGTAAAGCCCGTGGCGCCCGCTCTTGCAGCTATCAAACCCACCACACAACTATGTGCAGAAATATCCTGACACCTTGATGAGATTCCATAAATCTAACTGTGAAATGAAAAAGACAACAGCAAAACAACTGTAACCTCACGCAGTTCAGGTGACACATGGGTCCCTAGCCGTAAACCCCAAGCAAGAAACCTATAGCTGCATAAACTTAACAGAGAGTAAAACATGTCCTCTTTGAAGTTCACTTGGGGCATGGAATATGAAGTATCCACTGTCTTCTCAGCATGGGCCCAACTGGATAAGCTGGCATCCAGTCTGCTGTTGTTGCTGTGGCTAACATTGAAAGTGTAAACAAAACAAACTTCCCTTTTCCTTTAACTCTAGAGGGAAAATATCAGTATCTTCAACCCCAATTATCTGTCCAGTTATATCTGGATCACCCTAGAACCTTTAATTTAAGAACAAGCTTTTACAAGGTCTAATCTTACCAAGTTACCAAATTTACATTTTGATTTGTACACAATGCCCCGTAGTTAAAAACAAAACAAGTTCAAAAGGAATGTTCTATTTATCTATTTCATTAATCAGCATAATATTTCATCAAAATATTTTAGCGCAAGTTATTAAAAACATTATTCATTGCTTCTTATTAAAAACATACATTGTACATAATAAAATTAAGAAAAAAATGTCGACGCGGCGTTTTGGTGTTAGAAAAGATCGTCACCTTCTTCAGGACAATAATTTTTCAAGATTAAAAAACAGTCTTGATGAATTCTATATAGGCCTTTCTTAATTGGCTTCAATAGAAGAATTAATTCTTCAGAATCACTCGATAGAAAGATACAGGTCAATACTTAGTGATAAGTATGTCTTTCTCATCCAATTTCATTTACTTCTCACTGTCTTGCTTACGTCATCAATCCCTTCAAATATACTTTGCAAACATTTTTTGGGGGGAAAGGGTTTCTTGATTCGATGTTATTTCTGGAATTTTTTTCTGTTCCTCTTGCACCAGTATTTAATTATGATGCCTTTCTCTTGTCACTGCTTCTTGTGGTGTGCACTTTCAATGTTATATGGAAGGTGATGTAGGAGGTACCCTTATTTTGGAAAGGGAATAAGTATTCACATGTAAATAAAACAAACTGCTGGAAACCAGTCTGGAAAGGGAGCAAGACGGATGCATGCTCGAACCACCTCTCGTCCAAAGCTAATGGTCCAGAGTAACATTAAATAAGGACAAAACAGCACAACTTAGAAGCAGTGCCAAGAGAAAGACATCATAATTAAATACTGGTGCAAGAGGAACAGAAAAAGTGTCCAGAAATAACATTGAATCAAGAAACCCTTTTCCCCCCCCAAATTTTTTGCAAAGTATATTTGAAGGGATTGATGACATAAGCAAGACAGTGAGAAGTAAATTAAATCGGATGAGAAAGACATACTTATCACTAAGTATTGACCTGTATCTTTCTATCGAGTGATTCTGAAGAATTCATTCTTCTATTGAAGCCAATTAAGAAAGGCCTATATGGAATTCATTAAGACTGTTTTTTAATCTTGAAAAATTATTGTCCTGAAGAATGTGACGATCTTTTCTAACACCGAAACGCCGCGTCGACAGTTTTTTCTTAATTTTCTTAATTTTAATATGTACAATGTATGTTTTTAATAAGAAGCGATGAATAATGTTTTTAATAACTTGTGCTAAAATATTTTGATGAAATATTATGCTGATTAATAAAACAGATAAATAGAACATTCCTTTTGAACTTGTTTTGTTTTTAACTACGGGGCATTGTGTACAAATCAAAATGTAAATTTGGTAACTTGGTAAGATAAGACCTTGTAAACGCTTGTTCATAAAGGTTCCAGGGTGATCCAGATATAACTGGACAGATAATTGGGGTTGAAGATACTGATCTTTTCCCTATAGAGTTAAAGGAAAAGGGAAGTTTGTTTTGTTTACATGTGAATACCCATTCCCTTTCCAAAATAAGGGTACCTCCTACATCACCTTTCATATAACATTGAAAGTGCACACCCCATTGAGCACTTCACCCTCAGGGATACATGATCTAGGTCCCAAACAAGCAGACATACCAAATAATCAGCTGACCACAGATTAGGTACTGGACCGTGGTGGATACTAGTGGTTGTGGTTCCGGAGCTGCCCATGTCCGAATCGGAATCTGAGACGTGCCAGACCGCAGAAGAGCAAATTAATTCTTGCTGCGTTGCAAGGCCTCCATCACAGCCCGTGCCTGCTCTGTGAGCCACCTGATCCAGAGTGGGGCGAGTTTAAGTGTTTCTGCACTTCCTGCATTGACGCTGGGTCACACATCAATCACCGTCAGTGTGGGTCTCTGTAGAAGCCTGACCCAGTCCCATGGCATGGAGCCAGGTCCACACATCCTACGGGGTGGAGAAAATGTGTGTTGCCTCGCTATCAAACACTTTGACTTTTACAGTGAATAAGAGCACATAATTTGCTTGCAGTTCCTGTAGACATTGCTTGACTTCCACGTAAGATCCATGAAGGTGCTGTACCCCTGCTGTGAAGTCGGGATATGCTGTGATCACTGCTTAGTCATAGCACCAGGTCACAATCTTGGTAATTAAGGAGACAGGCAATAATTGCCCATGGTGGAGCTCCTTGGTGCAGTGGCCTACCAGGTATGCGATGCACCTGCTCCACAAAAAAGAGTTTCGGCACTCTGTTTGCTAGCACTGTGTCCATCAGCCAGCATTTGTTGAAGAGATCCACGCTGGGGTCTTCCGTATATTCGGGAAAGCCAGGCAGATGGACGTTATTGCACCTCAAGAGCCTGTCTGCATCCTTGGATTTGCAGTGCAGCAAGGCCGCCTTCTCGTTCATGGCCTACAGTTGAGTTTGCAGATCTTACACAGTAGATCTTATGGTTGTCAGGCCAACCCGATCTGCAAAATGTCCGTGGTCTGCTCTAGTATATTCACATTTAGGAAGACTTTGTTCATTTCAGCATCCAGTGATGTTTTAGTGTACAGAATCACTTGGAGAACTTTCACAAATTGAGCAGAGAGTGTGTTGAGTGTGGTTTCTAAGTGACTAAGGACATTCATGGCCGGGTCAACAGAGGGAGAGGCAGTGCAGGGCCACTTGGGTCATGGCCAGATTCTTAGCTATTTTAGACTGCACCATCATGATATTGCAGGGTGCAGTCATGTCAGGTAGCTCACATGAGTTTGCAGGTGCCTTTGGCCCCCTGCCCCCTGAGGCAGTTTGCAGTCACAGCTCATGGAAAAAGGAGCAAGAAATGGGCCCTACTGCCACTAGTATGGTCTCGGAGTAATGACGTTATGCCCCAGAGTGGCAAGAAGCTGCATGGTAGATGCCAGTCATCTCTGCCAGGGAACTTCAAATGCCTGTGCTTTGCTCTGTTTCAGCTCCATGGCCCCCCAGTCCAACAGTCAGGATGAAAGAAAAGGGGCCGCCCAGGAGGGGTCGTGTTGGTCCAGTCTACCACATTATACTGCAGGCATAATAGTCAGTGTCTCAGGGGCCTCATGGGTTCACCTCATGTGCTCCAATCTTCTCTCAGATGGTTGGGGCCCATTTTAGGGACTGCCACATCAGGGCAGGGAAAAGGTCGGGGGAGACAGCAAATGAAGGTCCATGTATCTCCAGGCCACAATGAGACCTCTCACTGAAGAGCTTTCTCTGGTCTGCAAGTGGGCCCCAGGGCCTACTTCATATGATACAACCAGCTCACAGTCACCCAGGCCCCGTTAGGATGGTTCCAGAAAGGCGGTACAGGGACCAGACCCCAGGGAAGACAGCTGTTGGAGGACTAGATATCCTCAGGTCTCAGCGATGCCTCTGCCATGTGGGTGCTGGACCTACATACTTTTTGGGCCAAGCTCTTCCCTCTAAGGACCTGCAGGTGCAGTACATCAGTGCAAGGGGCCCACTCTCTGTCCACTTGCCACCAGGCTCCTGAAGGATATGACAATAGTAAAAACACAAGAGAGTGACCACAATCTTTTAGCATTTATATTTTAATGGCTTTGTAGGGATTGACTCGTTTGAGGCTTCTAGTTCGACAAGCTAATTCCATTGTTGTTTGTAATAATCCCAAATTGTTAGATGGGCTATAATCTGTGTCAATACAGTGGTTTTAAGCTCAATGTATGATTTAGAAAGAAAGAATTTAGAAATCATCAGTACTAACTTAGGTAATCCCTCCTTTTCAATGAGTATGTATGCATTATTGTTTCTGGGTCTAAACACATTTGTTGAAAAGAATGCTAGAACTGACAATTCACCAAGGCCTGGCAAAGAACCATTTAATGGGGAATGCAGCTGCAGGAAGCTCAATCTTATAGCAGCCATTAGCTCAGGCAATAAAGGTGAAATAAAGTAATCTAGAACTGCATTCATAACTGTGTTTGGAGGTGCTGGATCAAAATGGGAAGCATGCATTTGGGACAATCTTAAAAACCTGCCTCTTCTAAATACTTGAAACATTTCTGGCACATTGTACCTCACATGGGAAGTAATAGACCAATGAAGCCAGAAATCCATGTTTAGTCTGATGAATAAACTGGAAAAAATCTACAGGTCCTGCTGTTTAGGTTCATGTGGTTTTGTTCCACTCCTAGTTTATAATTAAATAGACACAGAACAAAATGTATGTTTCTTAATCCACATAAGAAGTATTGCCCGAAAAGTACTGTAGGTGGGTGCCATTTGGAAGTGAGCTAAAGAACGATGATGGATTCAACCCAAATCTGTGACTGAGGATGAGTGTTCCGTCTATCATCTCCGTGTGTTTGCTTTGTTTGCCCTAAGTTGGCAGAAGTATGCTGAGGCTTGGGTCCCTTGCTGACTTTGCCACTGGATTCAAGCTAGCCTGGCTGATGAGCGGTGTTACCCGAAACCAGCCCAGGATGCTTGTTTCCAGTTCAGGGAAGACCTAGCTTAGCAGGTCGGTCTGGACTGTTCCCATGAGGCACAGGGTCAAGACTGATTTGCATATAGCTTGGTCTGAACTGAGGTGGTGAAGTGAGCTAAAGAACGATGACGGATTCAACTCAAATCTGTGATTTGTGGTGAGTGTCTAAATAGTTTCAGCGCTCTGTCCATCATCTCCTTGTGTTTGCTTTATTCGCCCTTGGAGAGAGTTACAGAATTAGATTATCTTGGAATTCGGATCCCGACTCTAGTTTCTGGTCAAAGCAAATTGTTGAAAGGGCTGTTTTACTAAACCATAGGGCATTTGCTATAATGAATTTTGTTTAAAGAGCCACTAATCATTCTGTGTCACTGGTCATAGATATATATAGAGCACAAGCACGCAAGAGCAGCTTTGTATGGATCAGAGATTTTATTGCAACTCTTGCAAACTTGAAAAAGTAGATAATAACTTTCTCTGCTCTCTTTTGACATCCCTCCTGAACTCTCCTATTCTGCAGACTCGACTAGACTTGGCCCTGAAATCTTGGTGCATCTAAAAATCCTTTGTTAGGTTATGTAAATAAGCCACTTCATGAGTTTGAGCTTGCAGCCTTTTGGCTACACACAGGCTCTTTGCCCGTCAATGCCAAACACATTGTAAAGGATATATTTTGGTGTTAGATTCACAGAAGATTTCTTTTTACATCTTCCAGTGGTTGACTGACCAGTGGTTTTCTCTTAAATAAATGGGACCACAAATTTGAGGCTTTTTTAGATTATATTCAACCAAGCTTAGCTAGAACCCTTCATTTAAAGTTCAAGTTGGGAACTTTACAGACAGCCTCCTTTTGCAGTAATTGGCAGAATGTGTGTCAAATCTCCTGCACCTCTCCATTCTCCAAGTCCCAGGATGAAACAGAAGGTCATATTTTATTTCTTTGTAAATCATACAGTAGAGCATGATCCAAATGGGTCAAGCTGCTTTGTAAACTACATGGATTAAGCATACTCTTATGGTATTACGAATTTTAAGACAAATACAAACCCTACAGTTGTCTTTGCAGTAGCCACATTTTTTATACTCTGCTTGAGTCATTCGATGTAAAGCCTCTAAAGTGATTCCTAGACATTTATTCTTTTAACAATTGTTTACAGACTTTTGTACATTGCACAATCACACTTTATTGTTCGGCATCATTCTCATTGGATTACGTATGACAAATTGGTGCTTGACAGAGTATGATGGAATGTGCACAATACAATCTATTTAATTGTACTGCATTTAATGAATTTTAAGATTAGTTTCTTTTGTTTAGTTTAATTTTAGTGATGTGTCATATTGTTTTTAATGTTTTTGTCAATGGACGATGTATCCAAAATGACCATAAATGAAAATTTAAATGACTGTGAATGGCTTGCTGGTGGGGTTTGTGTATTGCTTCCAGACAGTAACACAAACAAGGCTTAGGTGTGGATAGGATGGACCATCCCTGCAGGATGGATAGGGAGGGGCTGTATCTGGCAACAAGTACTTCAAAGGGCTTTGCTGTCTGCACACACAAATGAACCTAACTCCAGGCTTGCTGTGCCTTATGCCATCCCCAGTCAGCTTGGAGCCTTGACAGGGGAAGAAGTTTCCAGAATCAAATGTAGGGGTAGGACAGGGAGTTTATCCACAATAAGGCCGGCATTATTTATAAATATTGGATCTCAAGAACCACTCATCACAACACCCCTGGACCTGTGGAAGTTTCAGAAGGACTGCCCCGCTGCCATAGGATGTCCCTGCTGGTTGACATACTGACTTGCTTGCCTTCATCCCAGGCTAACCTGAGTGACTACAATGGTCAGTTAGTTGGTTGACCTCCTCCTCTGCAAATTTCCAGCTGACCTGCTGCAGCTGAACCTGCCTGGACCTGCAACTGGAGCTGCTTCAGCACCACTGCCCTCTGCAAAAACCTTCTAAAAGTATAGATACCTATGCCACAGCGTGAATTTGAAGATATCACTTCACAGTTAATTAGGGATCGATTGGTGGTAAGATGTAGTTCCAAAAAGCTACAAGAATGACTACTCATAAGTAAAAACCCTCTGTTGGATGAAGCAATAGATATAGCCAAACGCATAGAAGGTTTTGTGAAGATGTGAGATTCTTAGAAGAGTCTCTTAGTAAAGCTTCCATTTCAGGTGCATGTTCCAGTAGAAGATAAGAAAGGAAAGATTATAGGGAAGTTTAATATTCATGTGGATCACCAAGTCATGTATCTTTCTTCAAATAGTGTCCTGCACATGGTCAACAGTGCAAAAATGTGGTAAAGTACATCATTTTTGAAAGGTATGCAGAGGAGGCAGGACCAACTCTGTCCGTTGTGTAGTTAGTGAAGGGTATGAGGTCAATGAAGATAACCAACAAGATGAATGTAACAAATTGGTTTAAGGAATAAGATGTGAGAAACAAGACAAAGCACCTCATATCCTGAGATTGGAGTATATATTGGGAGTAGTCCAGTGAAATTGTTAGTGGATACAGGAGCTCAGATCACTATTGTAGATCAGAGTAATTATATCAAACTATAGAAGGAGCAACCTTCGTTACCTCCTGATGTAATGACGGTAGCTTTTGAGGGTAGCAATATAGATTAAATTGGTTACTTTCATTAAAAGCAAAGTGTATGTTGCACACAAAGGCATTAATGTGGTAGGTTTACTTTATCAAGCAGTATTTAACTTAACAACAAGACCTGGTTCAAGCAATCCTGTCACTATTGAGAAGGTCAAAATAAAATCTGTCACAAGTGTACAAAATATATGGGAGAGTATATTTCAAATTGTTTTTCAAGATAATCTAGGCAAAATTATGGATTTTGTATTCTCTATAAAAGTCAAAAAAGAAATTCCTCCAGCGAAGCACAAGCTGCAAAATGTTCCTTTGAGTGTTACGAGAGAACTCTCAAACATGTTAAAAACTCTGTATGAACAGGGCATTATAGAGGAAGCAGAGGGGCCTTTATCGTTATCTCCCATTGTACTGGCAAAAAAGTCTGGGAGCTCAGAATGTGTGTGGACTTAAGGAGTGTCAATGATGCCATCTGGTTAGATATTTTTCCCTTACATAGAATAGAAGATCTTATCACAAAAATCGGCCATTCCAGTTGGTTTACAAAATTTTACCTCAAGTCTGCTTATCACCAGGTTGAATTAGACAAATATTCCTGCCATTTAACTGTCTTTATCACTCCCAAAGGTACTTTTCAAGTTGCAGAATGCCATGTGACATAGCTTCTGCAGCAGCGGTCTTTCAAAGACTTATGTCCTCGATGTGTCAAAATCTTCCACAGGTAGCAGTGTTTCAAGATGATATTTTAATCTTCACTGATAATGAATCTGAAAATGATGTTGTGTTAACCAAAGTCCTTCAATCCTGAGGTGCAACAGTACGAAGAGCTAAGTGTATTATCAAAACAAAAGGAAATTGAATATTTAGGTAATGTTTTTTCTGGTCAATGAGTGAAACCATTAAAAAAAGCATTGTAGATGCTCCTGCCCCTAAAAACAAGGAACTTTCATTCTTAGGTTTGTGTGAATTTTACGCCAAATTCTTAAAGACTTTTGCGAACTTAAAAGAATGTATTAGAACACTTCTTTAAAAAAGGCTGAGTTTGTATGGTCTGATATGTGTGAGCAATCATTTAAACCATCAAAGAGAGAATTCTAAATGAACCTACTTTACATCCATTTTTGGAAGGCAGAACCACAGTGGTTACAGTAGACACATGTGAGTATGGATTGGGGCAGTCCTTTCTCAAAGTTTTGCATCTAGGACACTGAGACAGGCAGAAAGTAAATACTCAGTAATGAAAAAAAACTTTTGGCCTTTGTATGGAGTGTGGAAAAATTTAAAGCATATTTATGGAGAAGATCTTTTGTACTAATGACTGATCATCGATCTTCATTTAATATTCTCTCTGGGAGAAAATTTAAATGTACTACTACCAGAATTTCGAGACTAGCATCTAAGGCGACGATTATGATGGTGTGCGGACTTGAGTCCTCCAGCAATCGTAGCAAGATCGGGACCACCTTCCTGTAATGCTGCGGTCCCGCATCCCTAATTACGATGTGACTGCCACCGCAGCTGTCGCATCCAGCAATTTAAGATTCTGGCAGTTGCTGCTGGCTGCAGCACCCACCACAATGTTAAATGGCCATGTTGTGCATTTCCCTGCACAACGTGGCAGGCACCGCGTGGTGGCTGCCACCTTGTGCATGGAAATATAAAGGGTACCATGGGTACCCCAGTGCACAACTGGCCCCCCACCACAGAGGGGGCCCGCATCAGGCCCCCCCGAAGACAGCCTCCACCAGCGTTTTCATGGCAGTTCCACCACCATGGAAAGGCAGGCTGACGCCAGCATTGTGATTAGCGAGAGGTGCCTGCTAGGCACTGCCACCATATCCCAGGTCTGATCCGCTCCGCCAGGCAATTGTAACGATTGCCTGTGGCGGAAGCGTGGTAGGCGGTCTTTGTGCCCGCCACGCTTGCGGAACGATTCCCCCACCATCCTGATGTGGTAGGGGAAAATGGACATGCAGATGGCGGAGGGACCGCCACCGCCAGCTGTGTGGTGGCGGTCCCTCCGCCTTAGTAATCAGCCCCTAAATTACTGGAATACGCGTTCACAATAGAGAATATCCCAGGTGGGAAAAATTCAGGAGTAGACTGTCCTTCCAGGCTTCCTGTTGAAGAATCTGAAAACTTAGAGTGGGAATCAGAGATTGAGGAATTCTTTATTGCATGTGTAGGAGATGTCAGTGTAAACATCAAGATTGGAAATTGGTTCACTGTCATTAAAGATCGAGGGAAGTACTCAACTTGGTAATGTCTAGGCAGTAAAAAGAAAACCATTTAGCGTATGATCTACAAGTATTTTGGAAAATTATATTTTAGTGCAGGGGGACAAACTTATTGCCCCTTCTTGTTTTTAGCATTGCATAATTGACTTAGCTCATCAAGGTCATCTGGGTGCAACTGCAACCAAAGGGAAGATGAGGGAGAGGGTCTGGTGGCCACGTATGGATGGTGAAATTGTGAGTTTGTGTTGCTAAGTTCAAAGTACGTTACAAAGTTTTGGTAATGGAACGACAAGTGGAGTCAGAAACTCTTTGTCCAGGAAAAGCTTGGCTACGTTTAGGAGTAGATTTCTTGGCACCATATCAAATTCTGCCCAGTTGTATGAGGTATTTCATAGTAATGGTGGATCATCTTTCTAGGTGCGTTGAGGTAGAACTGGTTTCTGAGCCTACCACTAAAACATGATTGACTGTTTCCAAAGAGTTCTTTCAAGAGAGGAGTTACAAGAGGAAATTCTAACAGTATTCAATTTACGTCTGCAGAAATGACCTTGTTTTGAGGAAATGTGGTAAAAAGCATTTAAGAACTCCATTATATCACCCTCAAAGTAATGGGAAGGTAGAACGTTTCAACAACGTTTTAGTGGGTGTATACAAGCCACACTTAGAAGTAACATGAATGTAGCTGAATCCATTAGAGAACTGGTGTGGTCTTACTCCAATAACACCTCATTGAAAATAGGTGACTGGGTGTGTGTAAAAAATCTGGTCATGAGTGGGAAGGGACTCTCGAAGTTTAAAGATCCTACTCGGGTATATGAGTTGAGGAAGAGTTTGGTGAAACCGTCTGATAGGAATTGGTGGAGCATCACTCGTGTGGCTTTAGTTCCCAAAGATCTTCTCATGGGTGGAAAAGGGGGAAAGAATGTAAAAGACGACATGGCAATCGAAAGCACTCACACTTAGATTGTACCATAGAAATGGAAGTATTTTATTCCACATTGAGCAGCTATAACGATTTCTAGCAAATATGTTTTCATGCATTCTTGGCATGTATGTCATGTTTTTTTCTTTCTCACTTTTTTAATGTTTCAATTCATGGTTCTTCATTTCAAGAATATCACAGCTTTCTTTTTCAGTTCTTGTTTTTATTTTTTTTAAAAGGGACATGTGTGGAGGAAATGTCTTATGTTGGTGGGATGCTTATTTATGTTTAGTTAGTCATGTTTATGTTATTGTATTCTTGTTTTTATAAAAGAAAAAGGGAGATGTTGGATGATGTGGGTATTGGAAGACAGGAGGTGGAATGTGGGGAGGTCATTGGAGTTCTCTGGCTTCATGAATCAGTTACTCTTGTCCCCATTGTAGATGGATGTATTGAGCTGAGTAAACAGTTGCCCTACACCTAGGACGATTGGGAAGATTCCTTCATGAAAATATGTTTTAATTGTATATGTTATAAATTTTTCTTTAACACAGTTTGTAAATGTTTTGTTGTTTTTAAATTTAATGTAATAGTTTATTGTACATTTTAGTGCTGTAGTGGGTTGTGGTGTTTGTAGGGGTACAGGGAGTGAAGTAGATTCATTATAATTAATTATTAATTTGTAATCAATATACATTATGTAAATTGTGTAACTATTTCTTTAAGTTATGTTTTAGGTGCGGATTGTTGGGTTTGTAGGGGTATAGGGTAGAAAGTAAATTAATAATAATTAATTAATACTTCGTTTTTTCATTATTTAAGTTATAATTAATTAAGTAAATTGTGTACCAAAAGTATTTTTAAGTTATGTTTTAGGTGCCAGTTGGGGGTTTATAGGGGTACAGGGTGGGAGGCAAATTAATTGATAATTAATGTTTAACTATTCATAATGTAATTGATTATTATATAATAGATAATGAATTATGTAAATTGCGGGATTAAGATTTTTTCCTAATTATATTTCAGGTGCGGGTTGTTCTGCTTGTAGGGGTAATGGGTGTAAAATTGAATAATTATAATTAAGTATTATTTTAATCGGAAAATAATTAAGTAAATTGTTTATTTGATATAATTTTCAATATATATTTTAGGTGTGGGTTGTTGTGTTTTTAGAGTTGGATGGCGGGAAGTTAATTATAGATTAATATATTGATAATAATTTCTTACTTTATTATTAATTATTTAATTGATAGTTATGTTTCTTATGAAATTATCATATTTGTTAAATTATATATCAGGTGTGTGTTGTTTACTTTGTAGAGGAATAGTGTGTGAAGTTATTTAAGTAATAATGAATTTAAAAAGATGTATTCATGTATTCATTTTGTTTTATTATTTAATATGTTAATTGTTATATAGTTTGTTTATTTCCACTACATTTTAGTTGTTGGCTGTTATGTTTTTAGGAATCTATGGCCTGATTACGATGGCCAAGGGACCTCCACCGACAGACTGTCAGTGGCAGTCCTTTGGACATTGTAATACAGATCTCCGGTCGCCATATTACAATGGCTTCTGGACGGCTGGCAGTCGGAAACACTGACCGCTATGGTCCCGACAGGCGTTCTTTATCCAAACGCCTGTCTGACCTCCTTGCAGTTGTAGAACGGTGGTGGTGCCTGTCAGGCACAGCCATAGGGATTACAATATGCCTTTCTGACGGTTGGTCTGCAGCAGTCTCACCGCAGCAAAACGGCAGACTGAAATGAATTTGGGGGCCCATAGCAGGCCCCCCTAACGTCCTGAGTCAGAGAAATAGGGCCTGTGGGGGCCTACATATCCCAACACCATGTGCCTGCCATGCAGTGCAGGGGTATGTGTGGGGTGACTATTTTGTCTTGCGCCGGCTGCTGCAGAGTGCTGTACCCACCGCCATACAAAACATGGGCAAAGCAACCACCATGGTGGTAGGCAGTCCCAAATACAATTGGATGGTGGATGGACCTACGTCCGTCCACCATCCTAATGACCCCCCTTGTGTGGTATTTTAATTATATTACTAATATTTGTTTTATTTAACAACAATTATTAACAATTGAAATATTGATGTTATTTTTTATTTTTTGGTAACATTAAGACATTTAATTTTTCTATTCAGAATATTATATTTTTGTGTATTTAATAGAGTTGTTAAAATATGTTATTTGTTTAAAGTGAAGCATTTTCTCTGTAATGTCCAATGAATGGAGTGGGGGTAACACATTTTACCCCTCCTGCCTCTAATGCTTTCCCTATTGTTGTACAGACTGGAGTCTGAATAGTAAATGTAACTCTCCTGACTCCAACGCTTTCCCTACTGTTGCACAGATTGCAGTAGGACTAGTTAATTTGACCCCTCCTGAGTTCAATGCTTTCCCTACTGTTCCACCAACTGGAGTAGCAATAGTAGATTTCACCTCTCCTGAGTCCATCACTTTCCCTACTGTTGCTCCTATTGGAGTCGGAATAGTAAATGTTACTCTTCCAAGTCTAACTCGTTACCTACTGTTGCACAGACTGGAGCAGAAATGTTAACTTTAACCCCTCTTGAGTCCAAAGCTTTCCCTACTGTTGCACAGAGTGGAGTGGGCATGGTAAATGTAACCCTCCATCGTTGCCGGCCTGATCTTGTGACTTTCCTCGAGTCTAGTACAACCAGATGACTGTGAGGGCATTTTTAATGCTATTTTCACCCAAAAACATTACAATTGAAGATATCTAGTACTACTGATTGAGTCATTCTGGTATCATTGTATGTATACACATGCACCGCTATTTTTTAAAATTGAGGTAGTTTTCTTGCAATATACTTTAGATATTGCCTCTAAGTTAAGCCTGACTGCTTTTGTGTGAAGCTACAAGAGGGTTGAGTACAAGCTAATTTAGTGACTTTTGTAGTTCAACCTGAGAAGGATTATGGTTGTTGTCTGAGTGCACCTTTAAACCCCTCAGCCAATAACCTAATTTCCTACACTTACAATTGTTATTATCCTCTGAAATGTATTAGCCACACAAAAACCCCATGAATTAATTTAAAATGGCCAATAAAGTAAGCCAGAACAGATCTGCTGTCATGTTTGTCATGGTTGCCAATTTCTTTGCAGCAAAAAAAATAATAACAATGTTGTTTGCCAGACTATGCTTTTCATATTTCCATTCTCATAACTCCCTGCTTCCCACTGCTACACCTTGAACCTCAATTAATGGGGTGCCGGATAATTTGTTTGTCAATTCGAGCACTGACAGTAACTCAAAGAAATGCTCTGTTAAACCAATTCACCTTACCACATGCAGGTGCATAAAATATGTGCTGAGCTCTACGCAGCGCCAGAGAAGCCAATCATGATAGAGTCCCTTGAATTCATTCTTTCTCTGTGCTATATGTACCTTTATGCTAAATATAAAATGGTCTGACACTAAATGAAAGTGCCCACTTTTTTAATGGCCAAATGACTTTCTGTGCCTACTGCATGTGTTGTACTATGTACTCTGGACCTGCAGCTAATAGTGATTTTGCCTTCACTTTTCAGAATGCTGCAAAAACACATTTTTATGGTACCCACGTGAAATGTATTTTAACTAGTATTAAGGGCAAATCATTATCAATATCGGACAATGTTCGAGCAGAATAGGAACATAAGTAGCGAAGGCACACATGTGAACTGTCTCCATCAATATAATTGACATGGGGTGCTTCTGGCCAGAATTTAACTGTGAAATGATCAGTTGGTTGGATCATTCTGACTATTCCAGTTCGCCCATGACAGAGGCACATGTGGACTTTGTGAACTTGTTTTCTCCACCTGTTGTCTCTGCAAGGATAAAAAAAAGTCTCAAAAAAGTAATTTTTTTAATATCGGGGATATTCAGCATATATTTAGGATTCTTTACAGAATGTTTAGAGTTGAGAATATTTTATGGTTCATGTTTAATTTCTAGAGTATAAATTGAGAAATGTTTGACACTTTTTTGCTTTTAGTTTATGAAAGGGTAACACTGAGAACTTATAGGATTGTTGCATAATGAAATATCACCTACTAACATCCAGGCAAATATTTTTACCAACACAATATCGAGGTCAAAAATTTTGACTTTATATATTTTTGCCCTCATTTTCCAAAAAATGACAGCGCGATGCCGCAAGAAACCTTTCTGTACCGAGCTGCATAATTTTAAAAGCACAGGGATGCGTTGTATTACCAACAATACAACGCATCCCTGTACTTACCCCTGTGCTGGCGCACAATTGGCTGCCATTCATCAGTGCAGGTACCCTTGAGACATGTTGCAAGGGTGCCTGCATTGCGGGGATGGTAGTTATTGTGCAGGAAGGGAGACCTTCCTGCACAAAAAGTGCAGGAAGGGAGACCTTCCTGCACCAAAATAATCATTGATGACATTTTCCTCTTGCTTTCTATGCAGTGTAAATGAGGCCCTTTGGATGTAAAGTCGAAATTAAGAACAACAAAAATATGGATAAACACTATCATAAAAAATAGGTATGTGTGTCAAATTCGAACTGTTGTTAACTATAATAACATTAAAATATATATTAATTTTAACTTTAAAAATAATATACCTTTTTAAAATACTTGTAATAGAAAACATGAAAAATGTATAACTTAAAATCATAAAATAAACATACACACTTTAGATATTGCAAAACATTAAAACTAATATTTCGAAAAATAACATAATTTTATGAACATAAATAATTGCAAACAAACAAAAAGTATTATTTTTAACCCTGGGCGTAGTCTGCGTAGTATCGCTACGCGTAGCTACGCGAAGTGCACTACGTAAGATACACGTAGTACTACGCGAACTGCGTAGTGCGCTGTTCGCGATGATTGCACAGTGACGGATGCTTGTCCGCACTGTGCAATCATTGAAAACGGCATCTTGCACAGTGCGAGCTGTCATTTTCTGCCGGTCAAGTGGATTTTTACTCGAGCGGCAGCTTTCTTAATGCGGACTGGTAGTTTCTCATCGCGAGCAGTCACGAACATACGCGACCACTCGCAATGAAAAACCTGACCTCACCGCGTTGAGAATCTCGCCGGTAGGTATATTTTCCACGCTCGCGATCGACAACTTGATGTTGCTAATCGCGAACGAGGACGTTGAAGACCGCGAACAAGCAAAAAATGGCAACTACGCTACGCGATTTTGCATTGTGCTACGTGCAATTCGCGTAGCGCAAAGTAGCACAAACTACGCACACTTCGCGAGCGTAGCGTAGTTGTCCGGCCAGGGTTAATTATTTTGCAAACTCTAGATCTTAACACTCTCACATAAATAACAATATTAAACTAAGGTCAAATTAATAACACCCACTCCAACCTGATCAGCAGTAGGAAAAGTGTTGGACCTTGGAGAGGTTAGTGTTACTACTCCCTCTCCCATGTGAGCAATAGTAGGAAAAATGGTGGACTTTGGAGAAGATAGATGCACTCTTCCTACTCCAACGTAAATAAAACTAGGGAAAGTGTTGGAATCCAGGTGGTAAAATGTATTATACCCACTATACCCACTTGTTAGAGTCGGGGATCTCTGGTTGGCGCAAGGTTGCCCTTGTGTCAAGCAGGAACCCTCTCCTCCACGTCAGGGCGCAGGATAACCCCTCGCGAATGACCCTTGCTCACCCTCTAGGTGCGTGGCGTGAGCAGCCAAGGCGATTCCTCAGGCGTTGTTGGTTAAGCACTTACAATCATACACACAGTAAATACATCAATCCCCCCAGAAACGGACACCAGACTTGGATATATATAAAAATACGCTTCTTTATGTAAAAATAGGTATATATATCGCAGCAGACTTATCACAAGACCAATAACGTTTTCGCTAGGCCACCAGGTTGTAAAGCAGGCAAAGGTTCTTTGTTCGTAGCTTCAAATGGATACTTTGTAGTCTCTTGCAAATGTTACTTGTGGTTCCAGTACTCACAGAGATCGGCTCCGGCGAACGGGGAAATAAGGCGTTGCGGGCCCCGAGCCCGATACTGGAACTTCTTTCGTGATGTGGAGAGTCGGCACAGGTCGGTGCGACTCTCAGCTTGGGAAGTGTTCTTGGGTCCTCAATCAGCAGGTGTGGGCACGTAGGCAGGCGCGGCCAGCGAC
This sequence comes from Triturus cristatus, assembly GCF_964204655.1. NCBI lineage: Eukaryota > Metazoa > Chordata > Amphibia > Caudata > Salamandridae > Triturus > Triturus cristatus. Next base: position 227,191,687 of record NC_140584.1, read on the forward strand.
CCTTTAGCACGGCGGTGCCGGAGGGTCTCCACAGCGGGGGCGGCGCGGCCTGAGATGTCCGGGGATAGCGAAGCGGGGTCGCAGGGCACGGTCAGTGCAGCTGGATGACCCGGCGTAGATCACAGTCGTCGGACGGCTTCCGGCAGGAGGGGTGATAGCGCGGTCAGCGTGCTCCAGTAGCAGGCGGTGACAGGGATGCAGGCGGCCGGGCCCGGGGACAGAGAGCGGCTCTGGACGGAGCGGGGCTCTCACGGGTTTGAGGCAAGCAAGCTTCTGAGTGTCACGGCCCTAGGAGGGGCGATGAGGGGCGCAGTCTCTTTCCAGCGGGATGCACACACGGCTCGAATTGGAGGACGAGCAAAAGCACAGAGAACCCACTGGTCCTGGGGTTCAGTTCAGGGGGCAAGCTCAGATCAAGCCCTTGGAGAATGTTCAAGCACAAAGTAGCAAAGTCTTTTCAGTAGTCTCTTCCTCTCCTTTCTCAGCAAGGCAAGCAGCAGGCCAGCTCCTCCAGCGTCTTCTTCTCCTTCTAGTCGGGCAGAGGTTCTTTGTGGTAAACAGGATTCTGATTTCTTAGGAGCCAGGCTCCTACTTTTATACCATGATTCTTTTGTTCTTTAGCGCCAGGGGGCCTAGGCCTGGCTCAGTCCAGTTCTGGAGCACTTTGTTATGGTGACTCTGCTCTTTCCTTTCAGCAGCAGGGCAGAGACATCAGCCGCTCCGCAGGGGGCGGCGCCGGCTTTGTGGTGGCAGAGCACAGGTCTATTCAAGAGTCAAGGTGTACTCCTCCCACCCATCCTGGTGTCACCTCTCTACCCACCACCTGGCAGCCAACCTGTCTCTGGGGATCCCCCCACCCTGCTCCTTACTGTTTCTAGGCAGAACACACACACAGCAGAGGCGGACTGAGATGGTCAGGTCAGTAAATACTAGCTTTCTAAAAGTAGTATTTACAAACCCAGGATATTAAAATAAACTTGACTACAAGAAGTATTTTATTATTCTGAGTTCAGGCATACTAAACGTGACACTCTACCATGCTCTCTGAGTCCACTGGGGTCACAGCGTTGGCGTGATCCCAGCAGCCCATTCTGGCCTATGGAGAGCAGGTAGCCTTCAATAGTGAAAAACGACAAGGGCTGTAATTCACTACTAAGACATGCCACACACATCAGGGCATGTCCTACCTTATGCCTACAATGCACCCTGCCCTTGGGCCTACCAGAGGGGTGGCTAATATGTAGGTAAGGGAAGGTTTAGGGACTGGCAAGTGGGGGCACTTGCGCAGTCAGCGCGACGGTCCCGGACCGCGCACAGGGTCTGCGGTGGCAGACCCTAGACACATTTTACAGGGCCGCTTTCTGTGGGTGGCGCAACCAGCGCTGCAAGCCCACCAGCAGCATTGGCATTCACAAGCCCTGGCACCCCTGGTGCACTTTACTGGGGACTGACAGCGAATCCAATAAACCAATCATGAACATCAATTACAGGTACACTTTCCCTAGGGAGCACTTGCACTGCGGCACGGATTAGCCGTGGCGCAGTGCCCTGAGCGGACAACACCAGCAAAACAATCGAGGCACACCATCAAAAAGTGGAAGGGAAACTCACGCCAAGGTGCCAGGTCTAACACCACTCCAAGTAGAAGAGGGGCAAGGGATGGACTTTGGAGGGGTTAGATGTACTGTTCTCGCTCCAACCTGAGCAGCTATCTGGAATTTTTAGAAATTTGAAGGGGTTCGATTTATTATTCACATTCCAATGTAAGCAACAGTTTGAAAGTGTTGGAATTAGGAGGGGTCACCGTTCCCCTCCAGAATAAGCAACAGTAGGGAAAATCTAAAACTTTAGAAAGCTCAGATCAAATTTTCTTATCCTAAATTAATACAAAAAAAGGAATATATGCATTTAGAATACAAAATAAAAAAAAATTGGGAGACAAACTTAAAAATATTTTTACTATTATATAATGTATAAACTAAACAACTGACATTTTAAATTACACATACACATTTTAAAAACTTACATCAATCAAAATATAAAAAGTGATTTAAAATACTTTTCAACCTCTTGCCCAAAATTTGCAATAAAAATAGAAACAATATAAGCGAAAAAAATACATATTTTAAACTATAATAACACTATAAAAGTAAATGATCATAATAAACCTAAATAAACATAATTAACTATCATCTAAATTAGTAAACACAATTAAATAATTAACATAAGCGGATATTTATGTAACCAATTAACAAGCAAAAGATTAGCATATTGTTAAAACTCTCTAATTAATAGCTTAAACAATTAACATGACGAATTATCGAAAGAATAAATGAAAGCTTTTAACGCAGATTGTTATACTCAATTAAAAAATAAATATTTATAAATCTTCACTCCCTATTCCGTGAAAAGGAAACAACCCATCAACAGGTGACATACAATAATACTCCTAATGACGTATTACCAAATAATAAAACCATCCTAAAAAAAGTAACCATACTGACCATTAATATTATATTAGCTTATAACACAAAAATAAATAAAACTCAACTGAATAATTCAGAATAGGATATTATACACAACTATATTAAAGAACGGTATAAAAGATCAAACAAACAATATTCTCACATTATGCATTTTGTCTCACAGTAATTCTTACATCACAATATTTTTGACAAAATATTTTTGCCTCACAATATTTTTTAAACAATATATTGGTAGAACACGATTGTAAAGGCTTTTTTTAATGATGAGAATGTGTGTTACAGAGTTTAGAAATAAAACTGTTCTATGTTTTCAAAACTTTGTCGTTTAGGAAGTGTATGTGATAGAGAAATGTGTGTGTTTGTGAAGATTGTATGTCGAATGGGCTTGAGGTTAAAATGTTTTGATGTTAAAAGAGTTGGAATCATAAGTAAAAAGGATTTGAGCTTGAGAATAGACAACTTAGGGGCAAGTACTCAAGGACCTATTGCCGTGCTAGCGGCACTTTGTCACTGCAAAAGTGCTGATAAATTCATCGCACTATTCACAAGCTGGTGCTAACAGCCGTTATCACCAGTTTTCCGGCAATAGCAGCCATAAAAAACATCGCCACAGATGACACCGGCAACTAATGCAAATGAGATGCAGACTAGGCGTTCCCGTGCAAAAAGCAGCGACAACACTACTTCGCAACAGTCTCAACGACCAGCCAGATCGGCCATAAGTTCACAAAACATGCAATAAGGCGCGTTAGCAGCAGGGATTTAACACCTGCTTCGAACTGGTGTTAAGTTGGACGACACCCTACACCATAAAGGGAGTCCCAGCCCTGAGGCACACCTGAAGAACAACAGATGCCATCGAGCTGCTCATCATGCAGCTCGGAGCCCCAAGAGGGCCACAACACCCACCGCCACCACCCCAAGGCCTGCTACCCCCGTACCCTCCCTGCCTCCCCAAACCACCACAGAGGCATCGCAGACAAAGACAGCGGACCTTCAGAAAATGCACCAGCCTCACAGACTTAACACCTGAAGATGTTATTGCCCACTACAGGTGCAAAAGGACGACCATCCTCCGCATCCTGACCATCATTGCCCACAGGATGATGGAACCAACACAGCGGACAACCAACATCCCTCCGCAGACAAATCTGCTGGCTGTGCTGCACATGTTGGCCTCTGGGACCTTCAAACGAACAACTGCCAGAGTTGGAGGAGTCTCACAGCCAGCCCGATCCAAGTTCCTCACACCTGTCTTGGATGCCATCATCAGCTTGGTACCCCAGTACCTTCAATTCCCGCACACTGCGCAGGAACAGCTGGAATCCAAACAAGGCAAGGCTTCTATGCCATAGCTGCCTTCCCGCATGTGTTGGGGGCAATCGACTGCACACATGTACTCCTCATGCCCCCTGCCGCCACTGCACACAATTACCACAACAGGAAGCACACACATTCCATCAATGTGCAGGCAATAGTGGACCACTGTGGACCCTTCACCAATGTCGTCGCCAACTACCCAGGCAGTGTGCATAAATCCTTCATCTTCCAACAGTCCATCATGAACCAGCGCTTTGAGGCTGGCACCTATGGGAATCCAGTGCTCGTTGGTAAGTACCAAATGAAAACACCACACACCTCAACTCCACAATCATGCAACTCACACACAACATGCTAAAGAACATGCCCACTTACCTGACACAACAGAACAACTTACTGTGGTGACCTGGGCAAGCCATGTACATGAGTCATCAATGCATGCCACCTCAGCCACACAATAGCACAATGTGGGAACAGGTGGGAACCAGCATGTGCAAAGGAGGCAAGTGACCCATGAATGAGAATGTGCACAATGCCAAGTGTGGCGTGGAAGCGCTGGCCAGACTGCAGTTTGCAGACCACAGACATGCCCATGTCGACATATACTGCTGGTGTTTGGAGTGTAGTGAGCAGTGGTTGCAACCATGTTACCGCAGGCAGTGGGGAAGAGTGCAGAAAGTAGCTCATTACGTCCTCCCCTGTAAGCGTGAGCGGAGTGGACTGGCCTGGCATACACCAGGCCAGTGTAGGGGTGTGAATAAAAAGCCCGTAGCTCTGAGCGTGGTTCTCTTCCAGAATGGCCAAAGTGTCTGCCAGGGCGGCGCCTCCCAGCACGCCACGAGGCCGACACCATGAGCAGCGGTGCCTGCGACCACGTGTGCCTGCTGCACCCCAGGCCGCAGGTCCCCATACCCGTCTTGGCTGCCCCTGTGCAACCAGGCCACACTGCTCGCCTTCCGACACTGGCGTTTGTCAAAGAGGGCCCACAACATGCCTGTGCAAGCTCCAAGCCCGAAGCAGCCTCCTCAGAGCATCGCTGTCCTCCCCAAGAAAGGCCAGCAGCACTCCTTTTTAGTTGACATATTCCACCAGCATACACAGGAGTCAAGTATGTCAAACATTTGGAACAGAGTCTTGATTATGCAATGGCAGAGAACACACTTTATGGCTGAGTTTATGTCACTGTACTCCCTTCAATGTGGTTCCACCAACTCTGTACATAGCATCCGAACAACACCTGTCTGTGGTCCCTTGTTGACTACTGCCTTCGGTCTGCACTGTGGTCGAGTAGGTCACATATTTGGAACTGAGCCTTGATTCCTGCATGGAAGAGTTCATATCACTGTATGCAAGGAGAGTAAGAGGAAGACGTGGTTCAGTCCAGAGGAGAAAAGGATCCTCGTTACAGAGGTGATCGAACACTACCAACAACTGCTCTGGTGCCACTAACTCTGTGCATTGCAAGCCAACGACATGTGGCTGTGGGCCCATGCTGACCGCTGCCTCTGGCCTACACTGCGGTCCTGCAGGTCACACATTTGGAATTGAGTCTTGATTTGTCCATTGTAGAGTTGACATCATTTTACAGGCATCATCACAGACTGCATCCCCTCCCAGCTCTGGTGCCACTGACTCTGTGCCCCGAAAGTCATAGACACTCTCTGGTTGGACTTTGGTGGCATCTGAGAATATGGCCTGGGGGTTGTCTTCATCATCATGTAGCTGGAAGAACCGCTTCCACTGTCCTTCGAAACACTCCGGGACATTTACCTTGGACATTGGCGAGGACCCGCTCAGCTCTCGTGGCCCTATCTCAGTGCACCGCAAGTCACCGTCCATTGCGGGTGTGCCTGTGCTGGCCGCACTGCATCTGGGTCCACTAACTCTGTGCAGCTCAAATCTTGGACCCTGTCTGATTGAGTATTGGATGGCCTCTGGGTCGATGGTCTTGGGGTCCTCAATGCCATGTGTCTTTGGCCCTGCGCTGACCGCTGCCACCAGCCTCAACTACGGTCCACCAGGGTTCACACATCAAATCGAGTCCTGACATGCCCGGACGATGCATTACCGCAGAAGGCACATGCCACCACCGCCAGGACCACCTCCAACAACTGCCAGAGTCTAAAGAGTCCCACAGCCAGACTACCAGAGTTGCTCACACCTGTCGTGGATGCCATCATCCAGCTTGATACACTGCTCAGCTCTTCATGTGCCACTGACTCAGTTCACCAGAACTCATGGGCCCTTTCTGATTGAGTTTTGTTTTGTGGACAGCTCACACAGCAATGTCACCTCAGGCATTTGGGAGGACCTGGGACGATGATGGGGAAGATGAGGCAGGTGTAACACACCTCAGTGCATCTGCAGCAGGAATATCCGGAAGGGACACAACCCTAGACAATCACTTAATATGAGCACATTTGGCTCTGGTGCCCCAACATCAATGCACTTCGACTGACGGACCCTTCTGATTGCATATTGGGTGACCTCTGTACTTGCTCCGGCTACCATCATGATGCTTCGCATCTGTTTGTGTTATGTCTGTGTTTTCGGTTTCTGCTTAAATAGTGATCACTGTTCAAGTTGTTGCCAGCAGCAACCACTCCATGAGGGCTGGCTTACACTCACCCCACACCCAGCCAGCACAGGTGTCACTGTGCTTGTGACCTTGGCAATAAAAGGGGCCGGCGCACGTGCCTGTAGCCAGTTCCTCAAACTATCGAAGTGTGTCCGTGTGGTTATAATGTATGCATAAGGGACACCGGGGCTCTGGGCGTGATTAAGTTATGGCCTACCAAGGCAGTAACTAATGCGTGTGTGTCTGTTGTGGTGTTGGCGCCACCCATCACGCAATGGACAAGGTTGCAATGTATCATGCCCCCGGAGTGCGGACTCGGCTGAAGGGGTAAATGAGGGAGTGCAAGCCCGCTCGAGGTCCGGGATCATACATGCCAACCGTTGTGTGTGTTGCCATTATCGCAGCATAAGCCAATGGTCTACCCTCAACCGCATCGCGAGCTCAGCTAGCCATGAACTCTGCATCTGTTTCCGCCCTGTCCTTACCATAGGCCTACACGCACGTGGCCGCTCACCTTCAACACACAACATCACACTGTCATAGTCAGGCTTGTGGACATGTGCAGACAGGCATGACAATGGTGTGCCATAGGAGTGCAAGTGATGCAACCGTGCTGCGAACACTAGTTAATAGGCTCGGGGGAGGGAGGAGCAGCAGTGAGGCTACTTAATGCACATTGATGCCACTCATTTGTTACAAGCAGTACATGTCAAACAGGAATCACTAAGACACACATATCACACACCAATGAACCAGTGAGCCTGCCAACACATCATGTTGAACCAACTATTGACACATGTCTCTCTGCACTGTCACAGGTGACCAAGGATATGCACTCTGCCCTTGGATGATGACACCCCTCCGAGCCCCGAACACACAGGCCCAGAGGCAGAACAATCCAGCCCACAAATGCACCTGGGGCATCGTGGAACGCACATTTGGCGTGTTGAAGTCACGTTTCAGGTGCCTGGACATCACAGGTGGAAGGCTCCTGTACAGTCCAGACATCATGTGCAAGATGATCATTGCATGTTGTGTGTTGCACAACATATGTGTATGCACCAATGCCCCATGGCTACAAGTGCCAGATGCACTGGATGATGATGAGGAAAATGAGGCAGCTGGACCACACCCCACTTTAGCTGCAGCCGGAAAAGCCCGTAGGAACACCATCATTGACAATTTCTTCACATGAGCATGTCACATTGTAACAGTCCTTAGCAGACATGGGACAGCACAAAATGAGCACAGGCACAGCATGTGCAAATAAAGTCTTTCATACACACATTCCCTGAGTCCATGTCACTCCTGTGTACAGGCACATCCCTCTGAAAAGTCTAAGTGCAACATGTAGTGCTAACAATTTCGAAAATTCGGTTTGGGGGTGTCACCTCTGGTACAGAGAGGCTGTTTGGGGTCTCACGTATTCGAAATGCCATTTCTGTGTGTCATGGATAGTATGGAATCCCACACATCAGCGTCTCACATGTGTCCCACATAATTGCATGTAGGCTATCATTTGTGACCTACAATTGACAACAGGGCTTCTTTTGGGGTGAGATATGTACCACCATGATGCAGGGATGCACCCTGTTACACAAGTCCCACAACATGTGCAACATGGACGTAAGGGGGAATCACTGCCCTTACATTCTTACATGCTTTCATACTTGATCATGTACATGACACATCTGTGTGTATTGGAAGGTATTATTCACATACAATGGAGTGTTGAAGGTGTCTTAGTACTGGGTCATGCAGACAACACTTTACAATGTTGCCCCGTGGAGGGCCAGCCAGAGTCCTATACGGATTGACAAGTTACTGGGAAGAGAAAGAGTCCAATCCACATGCTGATTGCTGTGTCATTGTTTTGCAAACAAAATGTCAGTGCCTGTCGAGGTGCAAGGTTAGTGTGGCTGGGTGTATCGGGGACAGTGGAAGGTGTTATTCCAGGGCCCGATGCACAGTGCAGAACCAAGCAGTGAGAAGCCATATGGCGGAAATGAATGCTACTGCTTCCTACTTACCACTGAGGCAGATTCATCCTCATCTTCGGCCTCTGACGTTTCATGTGCCTCACATGTGGGTGGTGGTGTACTGTCTGCAGCAGTGTGTGACACTGACACATCAGGGGCCAGAGATGTGGATGTAGAAGTAGCAGCAGCATTCATCTGCGCAATGTCTTGTGGCATCACTCCCATGATGAGGATCTGCAGGGCATGGAAGATCCCATCTACAGCTTTCTCGTGTGCAGCCGTGTCAGCCATTCCTTGTGATCTTTGTATCTACTAACACTGCTAACGCACTTCTAACACACCCCTGTTGTTTTCCCAAATAACGGATGACATTGCTGTAGGCACTCTGACTGGACAGTTGTTGTCGTCTCCGAGTCATGACTCCAGCGTTGACAGCCATGGATTGTTGGAGGGCATGAGGTGGACTGTGGGTGACCGTTAGGAAGTGTAAGGGGTCCCTGATGGAACTTAGACACCCACGTATGGCATCCCGTTTGGCTGCCATGAGTTGGAACCCCAGCCGCACCTATTCAACCAGCCCCCTCTGGCAGTCTAACACAGCATTGGAATGCCATCTGTTCTTTGGTGAGGTGCTGGGAGCCAGACGTGGTGGTGGGTGCTTCTTGCTGTGCGGTCAGTGCAGGGGGTGGGCTCACCTCGATGGTGCTGGGCTGACCTGCTACTGAAGCGGGGTATGGAGGGTGTCCATGCACCATTGGAGTTCATCCAGGTCGATGTCCTGGTGGTCGTATCCATCATCACTGATGTGATGTAGGGTCTGCTCTGCAGGAGGTGTTGAATGTCCCTCTGCAATGTAAGGGGCGATGCAGTTTCACAGTGTGTTACATGTATGTTGACGCATTGGCGAACTTTACATACAGACTGCATGACAATGTACATTGTGACTGTTTGTGGTGACTTGCCTATTTGATGCGAGACAGTGGACATTTGTACGACATCAGGGATGTGAGGTTGTACTCGTGCCTTGTCATCTCACAGTTTCATGCTATGCCAGCAGTGATTGGCCATTTTGTACACCCATTTAGCACCAGTTGTGTCCTGTGTACTGTTGTGAAAGTGTGGCAGTTTGTAACACATTGTTGTCAATATTGACTTGCTGTTATTCTTATGTGTGTGTGCAGCATTGTGGGTGAGTCACCCCTACAGCTCTGATTTTGTGGCCCCTTATCCCTTTCAGGCAGTGTGCCGTTGCCTTCTATGCCTCTGCAGTGCTGAGATGTACCAGACTTGGTTGTTTAAGGCTGTTGGTCGAGTTGTGACTCTTGGGCATGGTTTGTCCGCAGATGTGTTGTTGACTTCAGGGGTTGTTTGTGCACGTGGATGTGTCAGAGTGTGACCTGCTCCTTTCCGGATGTGGTCCACACTCAGCCACCTCAGTGTCGTGGCGTGCACAATGTCATGATGATTGACCTGCAGCCATGCTGATTGTCACATAGTGTCACTTGCATTGTCAGTGTGGCTCACAGATGAACATCTTTGCTGGGTTTCGCACATGTGCATGTGTTGGTGGTGAGATTGGTGATGTGTGGTGTGGGACCCCTTTGGGGACATGGGGTATGTGGGCCTATTTGGTGTTTAAGTGTGTGCTGCGGTGTGCCACGTGGATCAGGGACATGATCCAGAGTCATTGTGGGTGTGCAGTGTGCTCTACTTACATGTGCATGTGTGCCATTGTGCCCATCTCCCCCGTCCCCCCAGTCCCTGGTCAGTACTCACCCTGTTGTTGTTGTGTCAGGTCATGTTGAGCAGTGTCTGCATCCCCAACTCCTGGCACAGTGTCCCGACTGATGACTGTGGCCACCATTTTCTCCATGTGATCCAGCTCCTGGTGTGCCGCTGGACCCCCACCTCCAATGAGCGTTGCTGCTTTCATGTTGGCATCGAGTTTCTTCTGGCTTTTGGCCTTCACATCATTCCAGCGCCTCTTGACCTCTTCCATTGTCCTCCTCAACCCTGCAACTGCATTCACATGGTCAAAGATAGTCTGCCATATTTTCGTCTTTGTTGCCAATGACACGTTTGGGGTGCCGAACAGTTGTTGGCAGTGTTCTATCACCTCCGTAACTATGAGCCTGTTTTCCTATGGACTGAACCGCCTCTTCCTCTTCTCCTTGGCCTTCCCCGACCCAGAGGTTCCTTGCTGGTCGTCTGTGGAGCTTGTGGGGTTCAGATTGTCCTCTGCACTCGATCCGGGTGCATCCATGGTGCTACGAGTATATTTTTTTTGCCCTTTTTTTTGTTTTTCTTTTATAGTGCATTTTACTCCATGACGCGTGGGAATTGCAGGCCTGTCGCTGGTTATCGCTGATTTTTGTAACTCGATTGGCCACATGGCAACTGTTTTCTGCGTTGCATATGATTTAACGCAGTTATTTGGTGCATTATCGTGAGACTATTGCATGGTGCTGCCAGGTTGAGAATACAACGTTAACACAGCGTCATTGCCCCGCGATAGACTGCAATGTGCAAAGTTGCGTAAAGCTAATTTTACGATAGTTATCACATGTTCTTGAGAATATCCCCCATAGAGCGATAAACAATGATTTTGCTGTGTGGATCCAAAGAATACAGAGGGGGACGCATGCTGCACTTGTTAATGGGGAACAGAGAAGGGGCATAGAGATGATTAAGAAACAGCGAAGTTAATTTTGGAAATTACTAGGGTAGATACGTTGCTGCTTCTAAAGGTTTGCAAATACTAAAGACTTAGGGCCATATGTAGGTAGCTAAATACCTGTCGGTAACGGCCGAAATTCGGTAAATATCCTGTTACCGACCGGTATTTAGTCAATTGAGATGTAGGAGGCAAAAAAGAAGTTTTCGGTAAATATGAATCGGTAAATACCGATTCATAATTAGCGAATGCAAAATCACCGATTCATATTTACCGAATACATATTTTCCGAATCGGTAAATATGAAGTGGTAAAAAGAGAAAAGAGATGTAGGTAAATTCGGTATTTAAGAAATCCATGAAATTCGGTAATTAAGAGTCGGTAATTAACAAAGATTGAAAGCAGGTGGTAAGCATCAACAGTGCATATAAGCAATCCCAAAATGCAACAGTGTGGACACCATGGCCGCTCTGTATGTGATTGCAAGGCGCCTACGTCTACAGGCAGCAGGTCTGAGGATTTGGAGACGGGAGGAATGCATTTACAGACAGCGCATCACACTCTTTCAACAGACTGAGGCTGAGATACATGAAAGGTACAGGCTACACCCACAAACCATCATGCACCTGATAAGGGACCTGCACCCACTCCTGGACCAACCATCGAGAAGGGCGCATGCCATACCACCACATGTACAGGTGCTCTGCAGCCTACATCTACTTGCATCTGGCAGTTACCAGGGGGTGATAGCTGCGGTGGGCGGTGTATCCCAGAGCTGCCTGTCCCGTTTCTTCAGGAAGTTCCTGGATGCCATGATGCAGAGAATGCACCACTATATCAGCTTCCCAAACACACAGGCTGAACTGCAGAAGACCAAGACAGACTTTTACCACATGGCACAGTTCCCGCATGTCATAGGCTGTATTGATGGCACACACATTCCAATCAGCCCACCAGCAGCCACTGAGCACATCTACAGGAACAGAAAGTCCACCCACTCCATCAATGTGCAGGTAATCTGCGATGCAAGGAACATTATCACTGATATCGTAGCAGTTTCCTGGGAGCACCCACGACTCCTTCATCTTCCAGAACAGTGGGATCTACACACGACTGCTTGCCGGAGAATTTAGAGAAGGATACCTGCTAGGTAAGTAACAGTGACGTTCCCTAATACCAAGTGCAACTTATGTGTATTGAGGCATGTGACTGATGGTTCCCTCTTACTCACCTAGGCGACAGTGCATATGCCGTGCGGTCATTCATCCTCACTCCCTACCTACACCCATCAACCCTGAGTGAGAGACGATATAATGTGGCACACAAATCTACACGCAATGTGGTGGAGCGCACGTTTGGACTATTGAAAAGCAGGTTCCGCTGCCTCCATGAAAGCGGAGGTGCATGCCAGTACACACCCATCGTCTGCTGCAAGATCATTGCCACTTGTGCAATGCTGCACAACCTTGCCACGAAGAGAGGTACAGAGGTCGAAATGACATATTTTGAGGACAATGATGATGATTCTGCACAGCCAGAGGCCAACGCAGCAGGAGTGGCAACAGCAACAGATGGGAGAGTGAGACGGGCAGAGATCACATGCAACTATTTCTGAGTGAGTAAGGGGACACAGCCAGTAGTTGGATGCCATGACGTAGTTTAATCATGCGGCACTACGCCACAACACAAAGGAAAACCTGTCCCATCAATATTGTGTAATAAACATTTGTGAGTCAAGGGTTACTTCACCCAATAGTGTCATGGTATTTCGTCACGCATTAGTGTTTGCACCCACGCGCTCCAGTGCGGGATGGCATTGAGTGAGCGTCCTCACTGGCTGTGGGACCAGTGGCAGCACCTTGCCGCCTGCTGCTCCTCCGTGTGTCTGGGACAGGGGGGGTTATGCTGCTCCTGCTGGTCGTATCTTCGCTGTCACCAGCTCCACAGCGCCAGTTGTGGCAGACTGGCTGGTGAGCAGCACTTTGAGTGCACTGGTGACCCTCACCATCCCCCTTGACATGTCTGTGCTGCAGTGCGCAAGTCCCTCCTGCATTGCCACCGAGCGCCTGCAGAGCAGCGAAGTGGCAGTTACCAGCCGGTTCACTGCCCTTGTGTTATGGGCTTTCCTCTGATGTCCCCGGCGCTGTGCTGCCCTGTCCTCATCATACTTGGAGCACAGCAGCATGACGGACTGGGACATGTCCCGCATGCCCGCAGCCATCTCAACCATTCCCTCTGCCATGGCGCTGATGCCCCTGTCAATGTTAACAAATGTGGCATTGAGGCCACGCATTTGGCACTGTACGGACATCATTGCCCTTGCCTGTATGCGTTGAATTTTTGCCATGGTGGCCTCAAGCCCTGACGAGACTCCATGGCCCTCCCCTTGGGGAGGTGGACTTTGCAGCCGAGCCCTGCGGCGCCGTCTGCCACCTGTGTGTGCTCCCTCAGAGGCGGAGGGCACACTGGCATGGGTAACATCCAGGGGCACAGTGGACGTTTCCGCCCCCCTCGAGTCTTCAGAAGATGACTCTGATACATACAACCTGGCAGCAGCATGCCTCCTCGACCTGTGCAATGCAGGTGGTGATGATGGTGGTGACTCCAGCAGGAGTGGCGATGCTGGCTGGGGTGGCGATGCTGGCTGTGGTGGTGAGGCTGCCTGTGGTGCCGTTCCCTGGCCTGAACTGGTGGTGGCCTTCTCCGCGCTGTCCTTGTGGTGTGCCCTCTCTCCCTTGTCATGTGCAGTTCTGTGCGCAGTAGTGCCTGTGGACAGAAATGCAACATCAGCTAAGTGTACCTGAAGCATAGAATTGCTGGCATCACAATACATTTCTGAAACAGTATCTCATTGTCCTCTGCCTGCTTCTCGCTACTGTGTGTAACATACCTTGTTATTCTGTGCTATTCGTATCATGTTTGGGGTTTCAGGGACTACATCTCCCATGATGCATGGCTAGTATGCACTAACACCTGTACTGGAGTGGGATTCTCATTGCCCATTTGGGGAGTTGTGATAGGGGTAGGGGGGGCCACATTGCTGTGCAAGCGTCTTATCTTGTTTGGTGGCGGCTCTGCCGGAGCTGTCAGCATCCCCAATCTCCACGATGCTTTCTGGCTCAATTGTGGTCTCCACAAGCTCCTCTAGTTCTGTCAAGGCTGGTGCCCTGTTGCGTCCACCTCCTGTCCGGCTGGCCTCTTTTTTCAATTCTGCCAGCTTCCTCTTCGTGATGATACGGATGTCGTACCACCACTTCTTGAGGACATCAATGTCCCGGGGGGTCACTCCCATGGAATTCACCTGCGCCGGGATTCCCAGCCAGATTTTACGTTTCTCTGATTCAGGCACTTGCAGTGACTGTTTCCCAAAAAGCTTCTGGTGCTGCTTTCCCACCTCCTCCACCAGTACCTGCAGTTCCTTTTGGCTGAATTTCAGCTTTCTCTTCCTCTCCCCTCCATCCCTCTCTGTGTCCTGGCTGGCCATTGTTGCAGTTTCCTGTGCTGAATCAGGCAGTTGCTCTGTTCCTCTCCTCTGCACTCCCAGCCTCTCCAGAGTCTGTTGATTGTGTGCACCTGCCCTGGTGTGGCCACTTCCTGGTTGGGTGGGGTTTAGTTTGCACAGGATTGGCTGATTCATCAAGTCATGTGTATTTGAATTTCCGATTCGGTAAATTCCGATTCGGTATTTACCGATTCGGTAAATACCACTTCGGTATTTACCGAATCGGTAAATTCCGATTCATGATTACCGAATATTACCGATTCGGTAATGATTACCAAATGTTTACCTACATATAACTTACCGATTCATAAATACCGATTCTGTAAAATTCGGTATTTATGAATCGGTGAATTAAATGTACCTACATATGGCCCTTAATTTCTATCTGAATGGTCATCAACCTGCAGGGGCATCCCAAACCTCATTTTCACTGCCCACTGTACACTGGCAGCCCATTTTATGTGTCCCCACAGGACAGGAGCACTTTTTGAAAAACTTGAAATGCTGGCAAAGTCACTATATCATGGACTCATTGTTGAGATTTTTTGCTTTACATTTTGTTTGCTAAAGCAGGTGTTGTTTTTGTTGAAAACAACCATGTCCTTGATACCCATGCAGTTTTTTTCCTATGCAGGTGTGGCCCATGCAGATAAGAGTGGTGGTGGGGTGGGGCCGGGTTGGGGAAGGATTTGACAGATGACCATGAGTGAAAATGATGTAAATATACATTTTTCCTTGTCATCTGTCAATCCCCCCACCGCCCCACCACTTTTACCTGCACGGCCCGCGGCTATTCCTTTGGATGGGTTTTCTAGCTGCTTTATCTCGGTTTTCAACTTAAAAATGCAACATCTGAAGCCTTTCCATAAAAAAGTGTTGGCGGCCCATCCAATTTGACTATATTGTGCCTTCAATACCTTCAATGAACACCTTCACACTCGATGCCTAATTATGGGTTTGGCAGTCCGACCACTGCTGCGGCGGTCCGAAAGACACTGGTCTTCTACCTGCCATATTACAAAGTTTCAGATGGGCCGGCGGCAGTCTTCCTGATAGCAGTGAATGTTTTTCCATGCTGATGAATGCATGTTCATGCACATGTATTGAATGACACATGCAGAAATACCTACTACTCATTGTTGGTGTCTGGACCACATGTGGCCTGTCCAGTCAATGGGTATATGGTACTAAAGGGACGGACCTGGATTTCAGTGCCAACAGGGTTGTTTTCTTCTGGGTCAAGATGCTGCTGTGAAGGGGTACCTGGAGAAAGCGATGCATGTCATAGCTCGAAGGGAAGAAAAGGAAATGTGCGAGTATTCAACCCAAATCCTTCGATTCTGCTGGCTGGAAATAGGTGGTCCCACTGCCACGGCCAGCTCGTCGGACAGCCAACTCGTAATTTGGACAGCTGTGAACTTCTCTATAGTGCTCTATGACAGCTGCTTTTCCCCGACTGAAGGTGCAGCAGTCTGCAAAGACTGGAGGTGTAGGCGGTCCTCCAGCGGACTTAAAAAACAGCAATCTGACAATTTAGTAATATGATGGGTAGACCGCAACCATAGGTACAGTAGTCTTGGGACCACTAAACTCGTATTCATGCCCTTAGTGTAACTTATCAAAGGAATTTCATGACTGAAATCTGTGAAGTACATTTGAAGGAACATTGCTTCATGAAGTCCCATCATCACTGTAATCTTAAAGGGTGAACTTCATTGGATCATAGCCATACACATTTCCAGGTTCTTGACCAACTTAAATACGGATAAAGAATTTTTAAAGTTATCTTTTGAGTTGGGTGTTCTGGATGTAATGCTAAAATGTAATTCATTGGTCAAATTATGTTCATCAAACATTTCCAACCAGTGGAAGAAATTCTTCTGGTATATTCTTTCTCAATTTAAGTACTTAACTTAGAAAATAGACAGCTTTATTTTACCAACAATCTGAAAATCTGGACCTTTTGGTATTTTATCAGACTTGATTTAATTTCTTATTGACTTTTATGATAATCTAGAATATATAGGGACCAGTATGCAATGAAAATGAATGCATATGCATAATTGATTTGTTATTATTACTTTTATGATGCGATTCTTTCATTTGCCATAAAATGTATCTACTAACACTGCTAACGCACTTCTAACACACCCCTATTGTTTAGTAAAATATCAATTTCCTGAATATTGCCTTCTTCATATTTTTATTTCAAATAGCTGACGGAATCTTTCAACTCTTCACCAAGATCTCTTAGGATGACGTGGTTCATCTGTGTCCAAGAAATACCATTGAGTATTGAATTCCAAGCCCTTACACTCTCTCTCTCTCTCTTTCTTTTACAAACAAACACAGATGCACTATGATTTTCCACTCCTACATGTTGTCATCTAAAAATGAATGAGCTTTGAATTCTCTTTTTTTGTGTTAGCATTGGTTTTCTTTGTGTGGCACATATGAATGTTGCACGATCATGAACAATATGCTTAGGTATGCATTGTAAATGGATCACTGACACAATATCGAGATAAACAATGTTGTTTGTCACAAATATTGTGGCAAAAATATGGTTTAAAAAAATATTGTGACCTTATAATTATATTGATAAATACACATATATCAGGCATAAAAAATTGTTTTACATTAATATCTTAAAAAAGATTTTTTAAATCCAAGTTATATAGTTTAAGGTAATACATCTTAAATATGTTAGAATACATTAATATAATAGTTATCTATCTATCTATCTATCTATCTATCTATCTATCTATCTATCTATCTATCTATCTATCTATCTATCTATCTATCTATCTATCTATCTATCTATCTATCTATCTATCTATCTATCTATCTATCTATCTATCTATCTATCTATCTATCTATCTATCTATCTATCTATCTATCTATGTGTATATATATATATATCCTATATATAAATATATACTTATGTAGACACACACATACATACATATTTATAAACACATATATGTGTGTATGTTATGTATATATATATATATATATATATATATATATATATCACTTTCTTCCGTCGTCGATCGGATTGCTCCAAGTAAGTATATATACATATATATATATATATATATATATATATATATATATATATATATATATATATACACTTAAAAAACCATAGGTTTCACACATGTTATAGTTAGGTGGATATTTCACTCGTAAAAAACCAATGAAATTCCACCGTTATAGTTAGTTCAGATAACTATAACTCGTGCGCCCGCAGTCCTCTGCTCATGACGTCACATATTACATCACTCATGACATGGTCAGTGGCATCACTCTTGACATCACTGATGACATCATCCTTGTGATAGAGTGGCGGTCGCGCGAGTTATAGTTATCTGAACTAACTATAACGGTGGAATTTCATTGTTTTTTTACGAGTGAAATATCCACCTAACTATAACATGTGTGAAACCTATGGTTTTTTAAGTGAATTTGCAAGTTTTTTTAAATGCAAATTCCTAACTATAACGTGTGTGAAACCTATGGTTTTTTCACTGACTTTGGACGGTTTTTTAAATGCTAAGTTATGTATGTATTATTATTTTTTATCTATATTTATTTTTCAATAAACTACGTATTAAATTTGTTAAATTTTGTTTTTAATGGTTTTTCACCGTGCGCGCACCCCCGCGATTTAAAAAAAAAAAATGAAATGTTTTTTTCTGCCTTCAGGGACCCCCTGGCAAAGGCTTCATACCAATGCTTCATAAAACCTTCTCGAAAATGATCATTTTGCTCAGAAAAACTCCTCAGATTGTGATTTGGCAGTAGTCTTTTGTGCAAGGAGTCGTTTATTTTTTTTACTCTTTTTTTCAAGAGGAAGGAAGTGCCCCTGAGTCTCCAACTTCCTGTTCCTGTCCAGCAGGTTCCTCCCAGTGCTTTGTCCATGTGCTGTTCACTTTTCTTTGGATTTGGAACTGGAAGGATCAATTTTTGTGTCTGTCTGCGGCATCATACCAATGGATTGGATTTATTTGAGGACTTTTTGATTTGAGATTTAATTTTACAAGTAAGTTGGATAATTGGTGTAAGTGTTTGTTCTATTGGGGCTTGTTTGTACCTACATTTTTCTGGGATTTTCATTGTTTTTAAAAATTATTGTTGTGGGTGGCCTGTACTTTCAAGAGGGGCCTAGTTGTTTTTCTTTGCAATTTCAGCCAGTAGGGTACCCATGGGTCCATGTTTCTGTGGTGTCTGTTGTATTTAAACATCATGTAGGGCATGGATGGCATAGGATTGAAATGCTAAATGTGGCTGTGGTGTATTTCACTGTTTGTGTGTGTGTGTTAAATGCCTTTGTTGGATGTGTGTGCTTGATGTGTCACTTCTTTCCAATCCTTTCGTAGCCCTGTTCATTTTCATTTTTGTTTTAAAGCTGTGTTGTTTAGCAGGCCTCCTTTGTCCGGTCATATATAGGCCTGCTTCAGTTCATTGTTTTCCATGGCCTGTTGTGACTGTGAGTGCCCATGTGGCTTGTGGCAATTTTGTGGTGGTAGTTTAGTAGTGTGTGCTTCTTTTTCCATAAAGGCCTGCATTTCTTTTCTTTGTTCCCCTTGGCTTATGCTTGTTGTTGTTGTGTCGTGGCCATGTGTGTGGCGGCCACTTTGTGAAGGCAGGCATTGTGCTTTTGCCATAGGCTTACATTGTCTGTCTTCCATTTCTTGTTGTTGTGGCTGGGTAGCGGCCATTTTGTGGAGCCATCCAAGCAGTGTGCTTGCTTCTGCCATTCTGTTACAAGCTTGTGGCCTAGTCTGCCAGTAGGCCCAGAGGTAGTCATCCTCAAATCATGGGTGCATAAAAACAGTTTGTATTGTCTGTTGAATTTTTTTAACACCGTGGATGGCTTTGTATTGAATTGCAAAAGTTGTTTTTTGGAGTGGAATTGCAGTTTTTGGGTGTGTGTTAAATAAATAGGGCTTTTCAGCCAGTAGGTAACCCTAGGAATTCAGCTCGCGTACTTCTGGCAACTCTGCACAGCGCGACAACGCGGACTTACAGTTTTTGTCATTTTCGCGCTCTCAATATGCGTGTTCGTGCACTCAAGAACGACTTTTTGTACAGTTCGCGATGCCGAACACGCAGAATTTGCAATCTGGCAAACACTATCTCGCGAGAAACATAAAACCTTCTCGAAAACGCTGATTTTGTGCATTTTGCTTAAAAAACTCCTCAGGTTGTCATTTTGCTGTAGTTTTGGAGCACGGAGTCACTTTTATTTTTTTTTAAATATTTTTATTAGAGGAAGTAAGTTTCACAGAGACTCCATCTTCCTGTTCCTGTCCTTTGTATTCACTTTTTTGTTATTATTGTGGTGGGTGTCCTGAGCATGTGTGTGGTGGCCATTTTGTGAAGGCAGGCATTGTGCTTTTGCCATAGGCCTGCATTGTCTGTCTTGTATTCCTGACCTTTTCTTGTTTTTGTGAGTGGCCTGGCCATGTGGTGGCGGCCATTTTGTGGGACCAGCCACTGTGCTTTTTCCATAGGCCTCCAAGCTTGTGGCCTAGTCTACCAGTAGACCCAGGGGCACTACTCATCAATCATCACTGGTGCATGGAAGTTAAACAACTGTTTTTGTGTTGTGCATTGGATTTCAACATCATGTATGGCTTTGGATTGAATTGCAAAATGTGGGCTTTACTTTTTTTCTGGGGTATATTTCATTTTTTGGGTGTTGTAAATGAATGCCTTTTTATGTGTATATGTTCGTTGTTGTTGCTCTCTGATGCTGCATCCATCCCATGTGATGCACACATTTTTATTTAGGGCAAACAGGCTACACTACATTTATGTTTTTGTTCTTTGCTATTCTTATTCTTCCTGAGTGTACACAGTACAGTAGTACACCAGGAGCCCTGGCCTTGTCAGTCTCATACATGGCTATACTGTTGTTGTTCACTGACTTAATAAAATTTAATAATTGTGACCACCCACCACACACTAAGAAGTTATATATTATACTAGTTTGATTGTACTATCTTTTAACTTATGTTCTTCTAGCTTTTTTGTTTTTAGGTGCACAAAAGACGGAGGAGGTGTGTCATCATTGCCCGTTGTGGTGCCAGACCGACGTCCTGCTGCTGTACACAACGTGACGGGTGAGTGACCTGACATCTGAAGAAGATGCCCCCAAAGAAAGCAGGTAGCAGGTCCTCCGGTACCAAGAAAGTTGCCATGGAGAAGAAAGAACAGTAGAAGAAGTGTGACTTAAGTCTGGTGTGCCTCCCAAAACCTTTTTTGGGACACCAAAAAGGACACCTGCAGCAGCGGTGTCTGGGGGCCAAGCTGGGGGCAGCACCTCCGCATCAGTGGGCCCAACCCACCAATCCAGGCCCAAGCAGATGAGTGTGGAAGAGATAGCCAGCCTAATGGTGGAAAGCAGTGATGCTGAGCTGAACTAAACTTATCGCTATCTCAAAGTAGTACACAATCAACGCAGGAGGGAACACAGCAGATAAGTGGTCAACAACAACAGCCGCAACCACCGCCCGCAATTGTAGCTGTTGTTCCTCCCAAAGAAGGGGCAGTTCAGGAAATTGAGCCTCATGCAGAGGAAGAAGAGGAAGCCACTCTTTCAGAAGTTCCATTGTCTTCCAAATGCCCAGCAAGGAAAAGGAGGGTTAGTACATCAAGTTCTTCACCAAGCCCCCCTTCTGATGATCTAGATGCCACTTGGAAGCCACAAACTGAGTCTGAGAGGGAGACATCTCACAAGAGCAGGCATGGGAAAAGGAAGGTTCCAGAAAGCCTTACACTTATGGAGGTTGATGTAGAAGAGCAGGATGATGATGATGATGATGAGCCAGTCATCACGAACATCACTCCCGGCCCAGAGGAGATGGAGACCAACATTTTTACACAGGTAACACCAACACGACCTCCAGCTTCAATATTTACATTAGCAAAGGGCCAGTAGCGTCCTACATCCAGCACAAGCACCACCTCAGCAGAAGTAGGTAGTGGTACTGCACAGAGTCAAATTCAACACACACCCTCCAGTTCATCCGGCATTGGAAGTGGCACCTCCAGCAGGAGGCAAAAGTTAAGCTCCCCAGTGTGGGACTTCTTTATGGTTAGCGGAAAGGAGGAGAACATTGCTATATGCTCCGTTTGTCATACCTCTGTTAGTCGTGGTAAGCTTGGTACAAACTATGGTACTGGAGGCCAAATGACCCATCTGAAAAAACACAACGCAATCCAGTGGGAGGAGCACCTTCGTCGCATAAAAACTGGAACCATTGCTGTTGGTGGGGATAAACGAGTAGAAAGTCCGCTCACGGTGGAACAGGAAGAAGAAGAAGATGGAGACATTCTCTGTGGTAGTGGTACACAAAGTAGCCCTGTCCCTAGCACTGCAGTGGTAACGCCCACATCCTCAGCAACATCTCGGTGGCACAAGAGTAAGAGTCAGCCTAAGACACCAAGGAGTACTGCTTTAAAAAAAGTGCGACGTTGAGCACGGGAAGGAATACCACGCAGCCTACCATTCTTAGCATGTTTACTAGGCCGGAGGGTCAGTACGAATGCAACCACCCAATAGCACGTTTGTACAATGCGAAGCTGGCTAAAATGTTAACACTGGACCTTCTCCCTTTTTCTTTTGTTGAAGGGGTGGGTTTTCTGGAATTTGTGACAACCATCTGCCCAAAATGGAAGGTTCCCAACCGCTACTATTTCGCAAGAGTTGATGTTCCAGCACTACATCACGATGTGCTGGAATTGCTTGGAAAAGCCTTAAAACAGAGTGCTGTTCAGAGTATCCACCTGACAACAGACATGTGGACCAGTTGCCAAACCACTGATTACATGTGCATCACTGCACACTGGGCCTCTTTTTCGGGTGTTAAAGATAAGATATCTGAAGGTGTTGTTGACACCGCTGAGATTTTCAAAGACACTCGCAAACATGCAACTGTAGCCATGTTTGCTATGGAGAAATCTCATACTGCTGCAAACATTTCAGCTGAGTTTAACAGTAAGGTGTTTGAGTGGCTGCGACCAAGAGGGCTTAACATTGGTTTTGTTGCCACGGACAATGGCAGTAATGTAGTTAGGGCCATGAAAGATGGTGGCTATTTCAGGATCCCATGTTTGGCACACTGCATTAACATTGTTGTTCAAGACTTTCTGAAAAATGAAAGCAAAGTCAGCAACTTACTGACAATCTGCAGAAGAATATGCACACATTTCAACCATTCTTTTAAAGCCCGGAAGCAGCTGAGGGTCATTCAACGTGAGCATAAAATGCCAGTCAAAGCACTCATCCAGGAGGTGCCAACACATTGGAACTCAACTTATTACATGCGTGAGCGTCTGTTTGAGCAGTACATACCACTCAATGCTTATGTCATGAAAACGTCAGGAGATCCTACTGTGAAAGGCATTACCATTGAGATGGTCCAATGGGACCTGGCAGAGATGCTACTTCCTTTTGAGGTCTTCACATGTGAAGTCAGCAGGGAGGACTGTACTATGGGCCAAGCTATCCCATTGTTGTACATGCTAGAGCAAGAGCTGAAGGAGGTGTCAGAAATGTACGCAGGTGTGGATGACAAAGTAGACGAATATTATTTGGCGGACACCTTAGACGTTCGCTTATCTGACAATACAAGGATTAAAAATAACATTGTGTCACATCGACATTACATTACTGCCTCAATTTTGCATCCACGTTACAAATTATTGCTGAGCAGTAATGAAGTAATTCCTTTTTCACAAGTGGATGTTGCCAAGTACAAAACTTTGATAGCTGAGGAAGCCACTGACTTTGAAAACGAACGGATCTTAATTAGAGGCCCGCCCCCCCAGGGCATAAAAAGTACTACAGGGCACCCAGAGTCAAGTTCTACTTCAGAGTCCGAGAGCAGTGCGTTTGCCTCCCAGCAGTCAACAACACTGTCAGCAATAACATCAACAACAGCATAAACAGGCTCATCAGCCACATTTAAAAAAACGGCAGGTCATTGGTTTCTACGGAAAGGGTTTGTACGTCCATTATTGATGCAAAGGCAAATGAGGCCAAGCAAATCGGAGCACCCCTGAACATTGAGCGGATGGTTCAGACCTATCTAGATGACACAACAGAGGTCTTCATGGAGCAAAGCCCATTGGTGTATTGGTATGAGAAAAGAAGCCATTCATTTGGGAAACCAACCATGCAGCCATCACTGTGCCGAACTTCATCATCATCAATCACAGGTAAGATACGTTTGGTGGGAGGTATAATGGACTAGGAGGAGAGACTGACAGTACTAGTATGACAATTAAAAATAATTCAGTGAGGGGTACCGCATATATCTGTTTGTGTGTTACAAAATCGGCAGATCTTTTAAATCAAACACTGGCTGCGGGCATGCAGCAGCAAGGAAACAAAGTATCAAACCATGTGACGTAAATTGAAATAATAAAACAGTAACCCACCCAAAAACATTAACATCGTATGTTTAAGTAAATAATATAACATTTAATATACCCTAACAAAAATAAACTATCCCACTCTGACCTGACCCACCCCCTCCCTAACCCCAACCAATGTCCAAAACGAAAATCGAAGTCCAAAATGTCTGTAAAAAAGTTAAACCCCAACGCCCAAAACCCACCCACCAACAAAAAACATTTAAAAAAGGGGCAAATGACAAGGTCCTATAGTCGGCGGACCTTCAGGTGTTTATCAACAAGGATTTTGACACGCTCCTCTAGGTGCTCCTCCAAGCGGGCTATCCGGCGGAGCATCTGGTGGCGAAATGCCCTGCAGTTACATGCAGGGTGGGGAGCAGCAGTGGTAAATATTGAGGCACGGTGGCGGGCGGCTGCCGGACCACAGCGCTGTAAAACTGGAGGCAGGGCCTGACTGGGGCCTGAGGCATTGGAGGAGGCTGCAGCTGCAGCCGCCTCCTCCTCCTCCTCTGCCTGAGCCACCAGCCGGTGATATTCATCGCAAATGGCCTCCAGTTTACGGCGCTGGGCCCTGGCTGCCAACTCCTTCCTCGTTGGTTTTGGTTGGGAAGGAGTATCTATATCAAGAAAGAAAAAGAAAAAGGTTGTAACCAATACTCTTGGCAGAACAGAAACACTAAATTCATTCAACACATAATGGCACAGTATTAGGCCTGGGCGGTAAATTCTGTTCCGCTCGCGGAATTTGCGTAATTTCGCGTTCTGCGGAGAACGCGAAATTGCTCAAAAGTCTGCTTTCCGCGATTTCGCGAAATTTTTGCTTGTTCGCGTTCACAAAATGCGTGTTCGCGAGATATTTCTCCCCGAGCACGCAAACAGCAATTGTGAACAGGAAAAAAGCATCGCGAACAAGCAATTCCGCGTGTTCGCGGAATTTCTGCGTGTTCGCGGAGATTTTTTACCGTTTTGCGGAGATTAGCGTAACGCGATTACGCAAATTGCGCCCACCCCTACACAGTATCACTAGCAAATACAGTACATAACATTTGTGATTTGGTGGTAAGTATCTATACTCCTACTTCCTCGGACTCTAACATTTCTGGGAGTTTCCGACATTATACTCGTACTATGTACTCCATTACACACCAGTCGTGTTGTTCCTATCTCTAGTTTAGCACAATTAGATAACCTTGTTGTAGCCGGCATGTCAGCTCAATGAGCTAAGCTTGCACCCAAGCGAAACAGATATGAGTCACATGATGCAGACTCACGTTTTATTTACTACTAATGTCTGCAGGTGGGGAAGCTCATATTTTTGTATTACGGCCGGTGGCACTGGCCATACTCTGTCTGTTACATGAGGGCAAATGCTCAATTTCACTTTCACCCTGCACTGGGTACTACAAAAAGGCTGATTATTTATCGGATCCAATAATCATTGCTTATATTATAGATGGCAATACGACATCAGGTAAGTAGCGGTCGGTGGTGGGAGTGCTGCCGGGTGGTTACGTGCGAAGGTACAGGGTGGGGTAAGAAAACTATGGATTACGGACAATCACAGGTAATTAAACAATACATATAAATAAATAAAACAAATTTCGTTACACGCACTGCATCGCATTTGGCGGTGCAGTGCGCACAATGAAAATCATTTTATTTATTTTTATGTTTACTTACCTGTATTTGGCCGTAATACATAGTTTACTTCCCACCCACCCTGCCCCTCCCCATGTCACCGCCCGCCAGCATTCCCACCACCGACCGCTACTGCGTATGGTACTTTGCTTTCATTGATTGTGTAACCAACAGATAGGCCACCCTTTGCAGGCTGGCTGACACAATTGAAAATACATTAACATAGGTAGGGAGTAAGACTCTCCAGTGACAGTCTCCACCTATGCTGTCTATTGATGATAGTACATCCAGGCATACATCCATTAAAGTAAATGTCTATCCTTCTTTTTTATATATCTCTTAACAAACCTTAGTTGGTTTCACCAACAACCACCCATGAGTCCGCTCCTTCCTTGCTTGCCTTGGCTTTGAGTTTGAACCAAACACCGCTTATTCTTGCTATCTAGTAATATCCACCCATACTGTGTCGCCCACCCAGGCAGGCATCCTCTTTCACCTTCCACCCATCCTTCAACAACCCATGCATCTGATCTGATTACTATCAGCCACCTATGCATGCTTCCAACATATCCTTCTCTGCCAGGCAGTCATATTATTTATCTTGCCCGTCCTTCCACCCTTCTTTCCCTCTTTGTTCAACACATCCATCAAGGTCATCTGATCTGAGTTTGTCTTCTCCATAAAACCTTCACAGCTGAGTTGGAGATAGAAGAGACCATTGTTTACTGAACTCACGCTGCTAATGCTAAGTAAAGGGTGTCTTCTTTAACCATTGTATAATGTTCTCTACAACTTAATAAGTCGCACAGTACAGTTAGTGAAGTAGTGAACACACTTCCATCTAGTAGTAATGTCAAGAAGTAATGAATATAACTTACCACCGCCGGCCACTGCTGCTGGCTCCCCCCCTGTCACTCCTGCAGGTGCTGCCAGTTCTCCCACCTCCTCTGGAATGGCCGCATCGCCACTGCCGCTGGCCCCGCCGGCACTGGTGGTTGGTAGTATGCCTAGAAAAAACATTACACATTTTTAGATGCCTGGAAACCTCCCCCTATTTTATTAGTGTTCACTTGGAACATTGAAAAAAAAGTCAATACAACATACATCAGCACTAGAGTAGTACAGTCAGTACACAGACACTAGTAGTTATATGGTTCCTAGGGTCATCTAGTCCTACTCTACTCTTTTGAAAAGTTAGCCTGAGCCATGTGTAACACTTTTAGATTCATCATGTTGACTACTACTCTTTTTGCGCATATTTAATTATACCTCACAGCTTATTGACATGTGCAGTAGACGCGTTTGAGGCCACATGACGGTTGCGTACAAGTGAAGAGGTCGAAAAACATGCCACTTTGTTATGGAGTTTGGCTAGTCCGTATTGCTTAGCCATCACATACATGTTACACTTTTTGCCATGACTGCGAAATGCTTGAATTCAGCAGTATACTATCTAATGCGCAGCATTTTTCTAATATAATAGACAGAAGATTCCCTTCTACAAACCAGAGATTTGCAGAGATTATGATGCATGATGTAACCAGTATTTCTATGTTCTACGGTGAGGGGTCTTCCAGAATTCAACAGATCTTTTATCTTGTTCTTGTTGTCCTGCACTTGCAAATGTTTACTGTTTTAATCTTATGCTTTTTGCTGGCTTATTGACGATGGCTGTAGTAAAATTTCATATAACGACGTACAGAGCTTGTTACTTGTTTCAAATAAATCTTTTGGACTTACACATAGATTCTGTGGTATTTGGTGCGGTAGGGTGGACTTACACAAGTGAGTGAGCAAAAGGGTGTTATGTTCTGGGTTGTCTGTCTCAGTCATCATCATTGTGTATCTTCTTCGTGGGGGGGGTCGGGAGTGGGACCCTAATGTGAGACACTATAGCTAGTCGGTCAGGGGATCGTGGGTTCTTCGGACTGAGGTGGGATGAGTAAGGTCCAACCTCCCATCACCAACATCCTATTTTGTTGTGCATAGTTCTGTATGTGGCTCTGCAGAATGAATCACTACAACAGTAGTAGTATGTACTATCCGATCCAAAATACTAGTCAAATATCTGGTTTTGCATTTTGTTTGTGGGAATTGTCAAAGCCTCAACATTAAGAAGACTAGAAGAGGACAACCCAAAGGACAGACACAGTGGCTAGAGCTATTGGTGAACCTGAGTTTTATTATTCCAAAGAAAACCTTCAATAAAGAGTGGGCAACTGTGCAAGCTTCGCTACAGACAGAATAATAGTAGTAGTAGTAGTATAGAGAGTCATAGCAGAGGCAGTTAGAAGGAACTTAGTTAGAGGCAGGGATAAACAGAATTTGGAAACAGATAGTCAAGGTCAAAGAAGCTTTTGTAAAAAATAGAATTAGAAAGTGGAACCATAATTTATACTTCAGAAAAAAAAGATGCAGTAAAAGTTAGGGAAATATAATTGTTAATATAACCACTGGAGGACTTACTGGGGCCAGCAGCAGGAGCCTTGGTAGAGGAGCGGTCCTGTGGTTGTCCCGCCGACTCGGACCCCGTCTTCTTGCCCCTGGGTGGTGCTGATGATCATGTAAAATGTAATAAAGAAAGAGACAAACTTTAAGGAGTGCTGTGAAACAAATAAATCATTAGGAAAAATAAGTCAAAAAACATTTTAGGAAACAACAATTGCAATAAAATGGACCTATCTAATCAGATGGATCGACTACTGGGCTGCTTGCTGGATTCACGGATTGTCTACTTATTTATGAACACTCCAGTGTTCCATAATCATTCTGATTACAAATACTAACGAAGCCTAGTAAGCACCACCTGACCTACACCACCTATTCCAGACGGGCTAATTGTTCACTAAGTCTGCATTTCCATTTTTTTTAGCCATCAAATGCATAGATGAGATGGAGGACACATGCATACATTTGTGCATACATACAACAAATTGTGAGTTGTTTGCATGATTTTGATCTAGTTCTGCTACTGACTGACCCTGCTAAGCCTACCACTCACTAAACAAACTACAAAAGGTTCTACGGAGGACTGGGGTAAGCAGCACTCAGTGACAGAGGAGGCGTCACGCAGACCGCATAAAACAATTATTAACTAATACTAACTAAACCTAGTATCCAATATCCATCCACCACTATTTCACAGGAGGACAATGGAAGGACTAGAGTCTCTCTAGCAATAGCATTACCTAACTTCAGTTCTCTAAAATAAACTCTTACATTAATCAGCACAAGCAAGCACAAAGTTGCAAACAAGTAAGAGTAGCACCAAGCACCTGGGTCTTACAATCACAGAAGATTTTAATTTTTGGAACGTAATTTACCAGCAACGCGTGGCACGCAGCAGTAATCTTGTTATTCATCAAAAATGTAATTTATACACAATAAGTTACTCACCAAGCCAAACAGCCTCGACACCTAGCAGGTCCAACAGGTCTTGCTCCCAGTCCAGGATGTCAGACCACCGGTGGGCCAGCTGATTATGGGCGCGCCGGACCCCTGAGCACCGGAACACTGCCCGGCGCACCTTCGCCCTCCGACGGTGATGCTCCTGGGTAGCGTACCCGGAGCCGGGCCTGCCACCTGCTGCCAAGGTCAAGGGGAGGTGGCGCGGAATGAAAAAAACAAGGCCGGCCACCTCCACCTCACCAAAAAGTTGCCAGGCCTGCACCCCTGCAGGATGCATTTTACCGCAAGGCAGGCGGCTCTTGTCCGCAGGCCCCTTGCCCTTTGCGCTAGATAAAGATGTGCCCTTGGCCATGGTTCTGGGGTGGGTGGGAGGCGGAAACAAAAGTTAGAAGGGGAAAAAAGTTAGGGGGAAGAAGTAAGAAAGAAGTAATAAAAGTAAAAAAAACACAGTAAAAGTAGAAATAAAATGCAAAATATAAACTTAGGGAAAGAGAGAGAGATAGATGATAACTAAAAAAGTCAGAAAAAATGTTTTAAATACTAAGGATTACAAAGATTAAGGGAGGATAGAAAAGTAGGCCCAGAACCATAGCATAGAGTGAAAAACAAGATGGCCGCGCCCATTCGTGACCGCGTGGGTACGTTCATGCGATATTTCTTGCGAACATGCAAGGATCGTCGCGAACATGTAAAATGCGTTCCCGAACACGACATGCGCATCGCGAACACGCTCTACGCGACCCGGAACAGGAAATAAGGCATCGCAAACGGGCGGGATAATTGAAAAACAAGATTGGGTAAGATCGCGAGATGTTATCCCCAAGCATGCAAACAGCTCCCCGAACAAGCTCACCGCGCTCCCGAACAAGAAATAGCCATCACAAACAGGCGCCCCAAGCAACTACGCATGCTCGCGAAGCTACGCGTAGCTCACGTAGTGCAAGAACATCTTTGTGTAGCTTCGCGAAGCGCGACTACGGGAACTACGCCCAGGCTTAATCTTAGTCAATACATGGCTTAGTGAGTAATGTTTAAATATGTAAATATCTGTATCAGTCTCTCACTTTGTGTATAAGTGGCTGCATGGGTTGGTGAGTAGCTACATGAGTATCTATATAGGTTATTAGTTGGTTTTTTGAGTATCAGTATGAGTGTCTGAGTGTCTGTATGGTTTGGTGGGGTATTATGTAGTGCATAGATGCATGAATGAGTGACTCACTGTTTGTATGTGTTGAAGACAGCATGTGTGCAGGACTGTATGGGTGGATGTGTGTGTGTATGGGTGTGTTAGTGAGTGAATGACTGTCTCAATAGTGTCTTTATGAGTAACGACATATGTTTTAAACTAATATAGATGACTATTGGTGTATATAAGTGAGTATATGTGAGAGTGAGAGATTGGAAGAGTTACTGTATGAATAAGTATGTTTCTATAAGTGATTGTTTAAAAGACTAAGTATGTGTAAGTTTCTGTAGAAGTAAGTGTGGTGGTGTGTGTATAACTGTATATGCAAGTAAATCGATGTTTGATTCTTTATTAGCATGAGTGACTATGTGTGTGAGTAACTATGGATGAGTGGCATTGTGTAACAGGATGTATAGGTGTATGAGTACATATGATGAGTGAGTGCATGTATGAGTGACTGTATAGGACTGTTGGTGAATGAGTGGATGTGTATGTGGATCTTAGAATTACTGAATAGGTTGCTGTAACTGGTATTGGTATGTCCATTATTTTGAAAATTTTTGTTTCTATTTTTGAATGTGTGCATCAAAGGTTATATTAGGGTGAGAGGAGCTCTGCCACTCTATCACAAGGATGATGTCATTAGTGATGTCATCAGTGATGTCATTTGAGATGTCATCAGTGATGTCATGAGTGATGTCACTGACCATGTCATGAGTGATGTAATATTCGACGTCATCAGCGGGGCATTGCGGGCGCGTGAGTTATAGTTAGCTGAACTAACTATAAGGGGGGAATTTCAATGGTTTTGTATGAGTGAAAAGTCCAGCTAACTATAACGCCCCGGAAACCTATGTTTTTTTCAGTGAATTTCTAAGGTTTTTTAAATGCTAATTCCTAACTATAACATGCCTGAAACCTATATTTTTTTCAGTGAATTTCAAAGGTTTTTTAAATGCTAATTTATAACTATGGCTACAGAGATATGACATGTGAAGAAAGAAGAAAAAACACACAGAAAGAAAAAAAAGACATGCAGAAAGAAGCAGCAGAAGTCCTCAAAGATAAAGAAAAGTGCAGGAAGAAAGATAACGTGCAGAAAGAACAAACAGAAGAGCAGAAAGAAGCCTTGTTGCAAAATCATCCTGTACCCTCAACTTTTTCAGACAGATACTGGTGGTAACTGAGTCTTACTAACCAGTCCTAGAGCCAGTGCTATGTTAAAAGACACTTAAAATACAGTGAAAACACCTACATACACTAGGGAATACTATGCGTTGGGGTCCCCCTGTGATTAGCATGACCTCCTCTGTAAGCCCCTAGTATATAATAGGGCAGGGGGATTAAAACTACATCTTAAAATGTGCCACAGGGCGTGTATGCACGCGTCACCTCAGGCCCCGTCTCCTCCCTTCCCCACTGTGTAAACACGCCCTGTGGCCATTTTAAGTTGGGAGATTAAGTCCCCTTGAGGGTCCCTAGGGTGAAACTAGCCCACTAGGTACCTCCAGTGAGCGCCACAGAGCTGCGTTGCAGAGAGATGTAAAAAGGGGCACGGCTTAGACCACCTCTCTGAAACGCAGTGCAGTGGCGCCTACTGGAAGCACATGGTGGGCTAGTTGGCCCCCAGGGTCCCTCAGGTTTGAAAGGGAATTATTTCCCCAACTTAAAACGCGCCACAGGGTGTGTTTGCACACGTCACCTCAGGCCCCGTCCCCTCCCTTCACCACTGTGTAAACGTGCCATGTGGCCGTTCTAAGTTGAGAGATTAAGTCCTCTTGAATCCTAAGCGTCCCTAGGGTCAAACTAGCCCACTAGGTACCTCCAGTAAGCGCCACAGAGCTGCGTTGCAGAGGTGTAAAAAGGGGCGTGGCCTCAGAACACCTGTCTGCAACGCAGCTCCCTGGCGCATACTGGAGATATCTGTTGGGCTAGTCGGCCCTCGGGGACCCTCAGTATTGAAGGGGAATTAATTCCCCAACTTACAACTTGCCAGGGGGCGTGTTTGCAGAGTGCTGCAAGGAGGGGGCGTGGCCTCCGGCACGATGCCGGTCTTTTATTTATTTATTTATTTTAAGATAGGGGCTGTGTGGCCCCCCCTTCTTTTTCCTATTTATTGGCCCTGGGGACCCTATCACCCAGGGCCTTCCCCCTAATTGTTTTTTTTAGAAAACTTTTTTTGGAAGGGGGCAGTGTGGCCCCCCTTCCCGAGGCCTTAATCGGCCCCGGGGACCCCATGTCTTGGGGCATGGGCTTTTTTTTTTTACTTCTTTAGGAGGGGGCTGTGTTGCCCCCCTCCTCACGCCTCATAAGGCCCTGGGGACCCCATCCACTGGGGCCGGCCTTTGTTTTCTTTTTTTTTAAATATATTTATAGAAACACCTAGGACATGCTGGACAAACCGTACGTACCTATCACCATGACGATTTGCGTGATATTCATTAAAAGGCGACTATGCATACAATGAATCCACGTGAAATGTCCACATTCCATGCCCCTAGCCCCTTCATCCTGTCCTCCATGGTCCATTTTACTGCCACACCCTCTGCCCTCCCTGGTCTGTTGTGCTGCAACTGCTCCTCCTGTCTGCCCTGTGTGGTCTGTTATGAGGCCCCTTCCCCTGAACTCTCTTGTCTGTGCCCAGGTCCTGACCTTCCCTTCTATCCTCCATGGTCCTTTGTGCATGCTCCTGCACCCTCCTCCTTGCCCATCATAGCAATTGTGCTGCCACTAACCCTCCTGCTTGCCATGCATGGTCTTCTGTGCTGCCAAGGCCCCTCCCACCTTCCCCCCATGGTCAGTGTGTATGCCATCATAGTCTCATTGTTGCTCTCCATGGTGTGTCTTGTTTCTAGTGCCCATCCTGCCTGACCTCCATGGTCATCTTGCTGCACCTGCCCTGCCCTCTTGCCCCAGCCCTCTGTTTCCAAGTGCAGAGTTCTATTCCCTCCCTCCTGGCTTGTCTGTTCCATTGTAATGCCCCTGATCCGTCCCTCCTGCCCTTTATGGTCTGTTATGCTGCAGCTTTCTCTCCTGTCTATCCATTATGGGCAGCTAGCTACCATTGCCTCTTTCCCCTCTGTTCTCTGTTGTCCATGTGCATGGTCCTGTCCCCTCCCTATTGCTTTCTATGGATTGTTGTGCTGCACTCCCGTCCCGCATGCCCTGTGTGGTGTATTGTGCTGCTGCAAACCCTGATGCCTGCCCTGTAGGGTCAGTTTGCTGCACCTCTCTATGTCCCGCCTGTCCTCTGTTATCCGAGTCCATGTCCCTACCCCAATTCCTCCTGCCTTCCATGATCCAATGTACCATACTTGTTAACATTTTGAACTTGGTAAGAGGGAGATTTTGAAAAAGAACTGGGGTATTGATTTTCCCCTTTGAGTTACATTGCAAAAGAGGAGATTGTAGACAGGAGACAGATCAAATAAAGCCCATTTGAGCTTAAAATCATTGGACGTTTCCTGGCTGAATCGGGTCTGTTGGCATGTATGGTTGTACTACCACTGCCTCTTCCTTCTGCCCACAATGGTCTATTATATTGCCACAGCCTCTCTTGCCAGTCCTGTATTGTTGGTTTGTTGCCCCTGCCCTCCTTTCCACTGCCCTCCATAGTCTGTTGTGCTGCCACTGCCCTTGCTTCCTGCCCAGTGTGGTCAAATTGTTGCCTCTGCACCCTCCTACCTGCCTTCAATTTTTAGAGTCCGTGCCCCTGGCCTCTGCCTCTCAACAGTATCCTAATGAACAACTAGATTGCTAACATTCTATATTTATTACAAAAGTGTGGAACGCCTGACGTCATCTTGATGTAATCAAAACTGTAATACCTAGAGCATGTCCTTTAGAAATTACATATATGAGAGGGTCTTATTTGCATCAAAATTATGGTTAGTGCTCTAAAAAACTAAAATGAGGAAATATTTTCTGAGTTTTCAGTTGCGACAAAGCACTTTTAAATTATTTGTTATCTTTATTTTTTTAATCCAGTTGACCACTTGATTAAATGTTGCACTTAGGTGAGAGGATGTGGTGTTACTTCCAGAGCTGCAGACCTTGCAACTGGGAAACCAGGGTGGAGTTTCTGCTTCAGCTCGACATTCTGTGATTCTGGTCAAATCACTTACAGCCTTATGCATCAACCCAAAATCCAGTCGGTAAAATACCGATTCGGTAATAGCTCCCGGTATTAAGTAAAAAATACCCAATCCCAATGCATCAACCCAAAAGCAGAAATCGCTATTTAAGGATTCCTTAAATAGCGATTCTTTAAATAGGGATTCCTTAAATACCGATTCCTTAAATAGCGATTGCATTTAAGGAATCCCAAAGTGAGATTCCTTAAATGCAATGCATCAAAGTTAAAAAATTAGCGATTTCGCTAATAGGGGGAGCAAATTACCATGAAGATGAACTGCATGGTAATTTGCAAAAACTTTGAAAAATGCACTTTTGTGCATTTTTCAAAGTTTCATGTTGCGCACACACATGCCCTTAGAGCATGTGTGTGTGCAAAATATGTGCACATATCATTTTCAGGGGTGCAACAGGGTGTCCTTTTGACACCCTGGCACCCTTGAAAGTGCTCCCGCTATTAGCGATTCGGTAATACCGAATCGCTAATACAGACTGGCTTTACATTCATTCCTATGGGCCTCCAAGCCCATAGGAATGAATGGGTAGGTATTCCTTATTACCGATTCGGTATTACCGATTCGGTAATAAGGAATGTTAAGGAATCGCTATTTGAATAGCGATTCCTACATGCATAGCCTTTTGCTATTCCTTATTAGCGATTCCTTATTTTTCGCTAATAAGGAATCGCAAATGGCATTGTTGATGCATAGGCCCCATAATCTCCCCATGTCTACAACCAAAATGAATTTGTTCTTGTGTGATGTAACCAATGCACATGTAAAGCAATCCAATACCTGACAAGTCTGCACTATATAAAACTGCAAAAACACAAAAGATAAAAAGTGTTTTGCACACTTCTGTTATTGGGCTACATGTGGGCTACATCTGGGTGATATTTGTGCTACATTTGGGCTCTTTTGTCTCTGGTGGCCATCTTGGGAGATTTATTTGTTATGAAATTTCCTAATTTCCTCATTTACTGCAGTCTCCTCAGTAGGAAATTCTTTCAGTTTTTTACTTTGATTCCATCAGGAAGGCATTCAGATGTTTCACACATTTGCCATAAATTCAGAATGTAAGCACTCTAGTTGCTCATTAGATCACTGTAGTAAAGCTACTGCTCACCAGGGAAGTCTGCTGCTGGTATTGAACGTGCATGTTTCAGTCTGCATATCAGAATTTTTTAATGAAATGAAGAGGATTTGTGAAGTCACTCAAAATGTGCCCTCCTTTTTCTGTCTGCAGCACTAATCATACTTTCTATGGCAAAATGAACCCCCTCATTTTGTTCCTTTTTAAATTAAATGTTTTAAGAGTTACCACTTTATTCCAATCAAGATGGCTTCAGGTGTGCAATACGTTTGTCATAAGTAGGACTGTTAGCGCTCTAATTGTTCTTTAGAACACTCTGGGAAGCTGCAGTAGAACACAAAGGAATCAACTGACAGTCTCTGCCCTTGTTGGATGTACATGTTTTACTGAGAATGTCAGACTTCATTCTCACATGCCTGAGAAAGATAATGTGAATTTACAGAACATATGCTCTCAGTTTAGCTTATAGATCACCTTCCAAACCTCTGTGGGAAAAGCATGAGAAAATAGTTTTCTCTCAAACATGATTCATGATATCCCAGCAGAAGGATTTTTCACATGGTAAAATCACCTTAGAACACACCACAATTCCTAAAATGAGTATGGTACCATCAGCAAATGATTTATAATGTAACTAAAGTCTTAAAACCTTCTATTAACTGCGATGCTTTTTAATGACGTGCTATCATGTATATTGGTCCCAAGATGGCTGCCAACACTTCTTGGATGAAGTACTGATAGCCAATCAGATCTCACGATGAGATGTGCGGTTAGGCTCCGCCCAGATATATATGTGATTTTTGATTATCTCAGGAACTATTGAACGGATTTACCCCATTTAACCACAAGGCACGACTCTGAACCAAGGGCTACCATGTTGCCGAATTTGGTGTAATTCCGTTCAGCAGTTCGGGCTGTAGCTGCGATTCAAGATTCCTATGGAAAATTGCATGGTGAAAACACGTTTGGGACCCCGCTTTTTTCTCAGCCCCTGCTTGATGAATCACCCCGAGACTTTCAGGATAGGAGCGGACCGGAGCACCCTACCAGTTTTGAAAATTTCGCGAAGATTCGCCAACCAGCGCCAAAGTTATTCCAAATAGAATGTTGCGGATTTCCTATGGATAATAGGTCCTAACTATAACTACCGACTGGTGACTGCCAGTAGGTAATATATATATATATATATATATGTGTGTGTGTGTGTGTGTGTGTGCGTGTGTGTGTGTGTGCGTGTGTTTGTGTATATACATAATTCACTGACAAAATGAAAGCTTAAAGTAACAGCAGTGACAACATTAACATTTTGAACTAAACAAAATCAGAGAAATTCACCAGTTATAGGTAGCAGAGCTAACTATAAGTTGAGCCCCCGCCATGGACTTCTTATGACCTCACAGATGACATCACTCATGCAGCGCCTTGAGACCCTTACGGGTGAGTAGTGCGCTCTATAAATCCCTGATTGATTGACTCATGACGTGTTCTAAGACATAATTTATGACATCACTGATGACATCATCCAGTGAGTGTGGTGGTTCGTTTTTATAGTTTACATAGTTGCAGGTAACTACCATTTTACTTTTTTACCTAATTTTAAACAGCATGTGTCCAGCTAATGTTTGTGTTTACAAAATACATTTCTCCTAATGCATCATAGGTGTGGAGAGGTGTTGACAACATTATAAATCTTTGTACTGAAGAGTAACTCTGGTTGCAGGTGACAGCATGTTCCACACACATTTTTGGTACAGTAGAAAAATGTTCCAGCAATTTCAGTACTGAGGGTGTGCTCTGCTAGCTCGAGGAGGGGGCCATGTATCCCCCTCCTTAAATGAACTATTTTCTATGGGATTTATCGTTTGGCAGAGAGGATATCTGTCAACGTTGTGATGGAGTAACCCATCCTCCAAGATCTAAATCAAGCCTTAAGTTCCCGAGTCCTGTAATGACTGCCAGCAATATTTGATTTCTCTCATGTTGCTGGCAGGTAGTGAGATGGCCCATAATAAATAAAGTTTCCAGGGCTGATCAGAGCACTCTATTTTTAAACTGGTGCTCCCATCGCAACTGTGCATAAATATACGTATACATAGATATGTTACCTAGTGGCGGTTGCTAAGAGGTTGTTATAGTTAGGTATGCTTTTCGATATTAAGAGTTTTTTTGGTTTGCTAATAACTTTGGCCCTATTCGATGAATCTTCACAAAACTTTCTAAAAAAAGGTTCATCCACCTCAGCTCCATTCTGGAATGTTTTGGGGTGATCAATCGAGCAGGGGGCAAGAAAAAAGGGGGGCCCCATAATGCAAAACTCCTATGCATTTTTCATGGACTTCTTTATACTAGGCTACAGCAAAAACTTCTCAACAAAATTACATCAAATTTGGCAGGAAGCTAGATCTTGGTTCACAAATTGTGCTCTTTGTGATTTGGTGTAAGTCAGTTCAGTAGTTTTTGAGAAGTCAAGTGACCAAAATATTTGTATAGCTAGACGTTTTAAAAATAGAGTCCTCTGATTAGCCCAGGAAGCTTTATTTCTCTTGGGCCATCTCACTTCTTCAGGAGACAGACTCCTGCAGGAGCGAGCACTCTGATTGACTGCCAGAAATCTGTGTGTGTACATATATTATATATCTATCAAACTTAGCTTACGTGTGATAATGCTGCCTCAAAAAAGTAATAATATTTTGTAAAGCAAAAACAAAAACCAATCTCACTGAGCCCCACAACATCAATGCCACAGTTCCTGTTTTCGGTGCAGGATATCTGCCCAGCAGTGCATCAGAAGATGCTGTGTGTACAGGATGCAGTTTGTGCAGTGCACACAGCGCTTCACTCACCCCTAGATCATCTGATGCTCCCTTAGGGCATAACCCTTACCAGGTCTACCACCTGCTGCCAACATAGAGGGAGGTGGAGCTGCACCAAAAAGATGAGTGCAGCCACCTCTGTATCACCAAAAATAAGGCCGTTCTGCACCCTCTTCTGTCGGTATCAGCCACAGGAAGTGTGTGTGGTACTGCCTGCTTTTTCCATTGGGATTCGGGAGTCAGAATGGGATTGGAAGGGAAACAGGAGGACAGAGAGGACAGGTCGGGAAAGGAAAGCAAAACATAGTGCACAAAAGTCATAAAAACACATACATAAGCATAAATACACACAGGGTAAAATAGAAAGTAACAAAATTATGTGAAGAAAAGATGGGAAAGAGTTATGCGGTGATCAGATGAGGTAGATTGGATGGGATTGAAACAGCAGAAGAAAGTAGAAGGAGCAGGTAAGATAAAACAAAATGGACGCATGCTTGGAATGTGCTACTTGCAATAAGTTGTAGCATGACAGGCATCTTCCTCCGGTGTCTTCCGGAGATGTTATGTAACTCTGCAAGTTCAGCCCACCCCTAGTATTTGGGAACTAGAAGTAATAAATATTGAAAAATTGCAACATCAACAAATCTAATTTGACAGTGGAACAAAATCTAGCATAGAGCCAGATAACAAAGGTAGATATATATTTTTTGAATGTCCTTTAGGATATCATGGATCATGTTATTCAGTAAATCCCAAAATGCAACTTCCTATTTTACCACATTAAATGTAATTCTGACATCTAGTTTGTCATATTGAAAATTACTCTCTTGCTATAAGATTGTTGCTACCATGTTAATGTAACTTAGAATTTAAAATTCTGGATCACGTTCATGGATCTTCATGATGAGGTGTAAATATGTTAATATCTATATATGTTCCACTTGCACATCAAAATTTTGCCTTTTTGCCTAGAGTTACGTCAAAGTTAATCATTATACACTATGCTACAGAATTACATTGTCAATTTTAAAAATAAGTTCAATTACAAAGATATGCTTGGAATGATCAATTACTTTTCTCAAACTTGATGTATGATTTGTTGAGAGTGATAACCAACCCTGCCAAGCTTAAAAGGGGTGTTGAGCATCAACCCCCTGGAATATCGTAACATCAAAATCATTATTACATTCTGAAGGTTTCCCAATCAATATATATAGTTCTGAAATAGAGAAGCATGGGCATCATAGGAACAGACAGTGGTTCTAGGAAGAAGATAAATGCAAGTATTGACCAATATTTGACTAATAGTACATTCTCTTATTACTTATAGATTTACCTATTCACTTTTATTAACTGTTGTTTGTTCAAACATTAGTGCTTGTGAAATAAGGCATTTTCAGAACATCTTATTACCTTTAGCTGGAAAAAGTAGACACTTTTAAGCATTTGTGACATATTAAGCATTTTTTTAATAATATTTTGTATAATGAAACTATACTAGGTATTATGCAAAAACATATGCTTAAAAAGTAGACTCAAACATAGATATTAAGTGGGTTTAACAGAATGGCAGGTGTTGGGCATACAATCTAACTTGACTCTTATTTGCTGCTTTCTAGTTTCCACTTTATAATTATCACATGCTTTTTGACAGCATGTGCAAATTGTTCTCAACAACTGATAGATTGATTCAGTTATCTCTATTTATCTATCCTTGTGGATGTTACTGAAGAATTAAGGATTTTCTTTTATTTCGAAGAGCAAAACCATAGCATTGCTTTCTCCCGCCATTGGAAATATGCCTTATCTTTTAACCCCTTCAGTGCCCGCCCCTTTCCCTGCCCTGTGCCGGGCGTTTCATTAGCGGGCGGGGTTTATGACGAGCTGGTCTCGTCATGGGCACAGCGCAACCGCGGCCCATGACGAGACCAGCTCGTCATGGGCACTGAAGAGGTTAAGTGAAGATCATCCAATTTTTCGGTTGATTTCGCATATTGAATTTTTTAAAGGTTATCACACATCTCTGACTTAGTAGATCATGAGCCTTAGGTTGCAGTACTGTGATTCTTATTTTAGTCGCCGTTTTGGCCCCTGGCTTTTTGTGCATTGGTTCATTCTCATTTCTTTTGTCAGCCACAATCACTTATTGTAAACACTGTTAAACAGCAGTGATAGAACTGGGGTTTTAGGTTGTCAGAGTGGGAACTCTGTACAAGCAGGAATCACAACTCCAGGCATAGTAGCCTAGGTACACAATAAAAGAAAAACTGTGATCACCCCATGGTATCTTTGCACAGAGCAGTTAGGCTTATCTAAAGAGACAATGCAACAAACACAAACATACACAGTAACCCAATAAAAACACCACAAAAACATTCCACAGAGGGTTAGAAAAATAGATTATATTCTTATGAGTATTACAAAACCAAGACAACAA
This sequence comes from Triturus cristatus, assembly GCF_964204655.1. Taxonomy (NCBI): domain Eukaryota; kingdom Metazoa; phylum Chordata; class Amphibia; order Caudata; family Salamandridae; genus Triturus; species Triturus cristatus. Next base: position 227,232,363 of record NC_140584.1, read on the forward strand.
ATATCCATTTAGTAGAACTAGAGTTATGAATTGTTGAAAAACAAATCAAAAAGTAGTGCTTAGAAGCAAATAGCATTTAGGGGTTACTTGAGTTTCGCTGGACCTGGATAAATCCAAAGTTCAGGCTGATTGCAATGGAGGGCAGGCCACCTACAGGACTTATGGAGGTCCAGCTGAAAAAGTACCTTGGAAGGAGGAAGTTTTGACGTTGAAGACTCAATGCATTCTGCAGCACACACAGAAAGACGAAAAAGCCTCAGAGGATGGAAAACAACCACATTTTTGCAATGCAGCCACCCTTACACCATGCAGCAAGTGTTTCCTTGTTGGCACTAGTAAGCCAAATGGGCACCAGAGCAAGGAAAGGACAGGAATGCACTGTATTATGTTAAATACTGGGCATTCCTGCCCTTTCACGCAGTGCAGCAAGGTGAATTGCTGCACTGCACTGCATGAAAGTTTAATACATCTGCCCCAAAGGTTTTAAGTGGTTTGTGGGAAAGGTGATGGTGTGACCATGTACTTTATGGGATAAATTACCCCCTGGCGTACATTATAAGGACCTTGCAAGTCACCTCAGAGTTCTATAACCATATAAAGTAACTTGGCCTTTGGCCTTGTTCCTCTGTATGATTATGGAACTCCTCAATGGCTCGCAATGTCCTTAAACTGTACAGCAGGGGGTACTGTATCCCTCATATACATTGGGGCCGATTCACAGAACTAACTTAAGACAAAATCCTAAACTTACTACTTTTGGTAAGACAAACTTAAGACAGACTTAAGACAGACTTAAGACAGACTTAAGACAAACTTAAGACAAAATCCTAACTTAAGTCTGTCTTAAGTTTGTCTTAAGTCTGTCTTAAGTCTGTCTTAAGTCTGTCTTAAGTTTGTCTTACCAAAAGTAGTAAGTTTAGGATTTTGTCTTAAGTTAGTTCTGTGAATCTGGCCCATTGAATTTACAGACATATCAAAACCATATCCTCATTAATTGGCAAAACTTTTATTTTCCCAACCTATACATTTGTAATGCTTATTGGACTACAGTTTACATTTCTTGGCATTGGACACTGAACATTTCTTGGCATTGGACATCCTATCTTTGGGTTATTCCCTTAGCTGGATATGGCAGAATGATCTTTACACAATTAGAGGTGCTCGCTCTTCTTGCAAGCATCTGTCATTGTACTTTGTTTTGTGGACTTGTAGGTAATTCATAGATGCTTACCCATCACAATAGGATTAGTGGTTAGGTTACTATGTTGATCTATTCTGACGTCAGGATTTGTTTTCATCTGTGCTCACTACCACACTTATGCATGACTCTCCACTGAAATTAAATTCATTTTTGTGTAATTTTTATATCAATGTACTTTTGAAGGATATTTCAATTCACTTGTATTGTTCGTGTGTATGACTATTTGTCTTCTAACAATAAAGTCCTTATTATGATGGCAGTCGGACGAGCTTCCGACCGCCAGTGTTTCAGGCAGATGTTCGACTGACTATATGTCTGTGGTTCCACCTGCCTAATTTCAATGCAACCGCCGTGTAGGCAGTCATAAAAATGTCTTTTACCATTGCGACTTGTGCTAGGGCCCGGAAAAGGGCTGCAGTACAAGCAGTGATGGAAAAAGGCATTTTGCAAATATCCATGATCCGTATGCCAGGCACCATGTGGCCGGCCGGACCGCCATGAAAAGGCACTTGGAAATGGCCATCATAATCCCTATGGCAGTGCCTCCACTGGCACTGCCCTCATTGTAGGGATCACAGTCGATCCAAAGATCTGACAGGCTACTTAAGCCTGTCAGAGGCGTTGGTCGGTCCCTCATCTGCTGCAGTCCTACCAACCAAATTGTAATGCAGTGGTTGGATCGCTATGCTGAATGTCAGTTGAACCACCACAGATGGCCTGTCAGTGGCAGTCCCACTGACATCATAATCATGCTCTTAATGTGTTTTCAAAGTGTATGTAGCCCTATCTATTTTCCTGGTATCAATTACTTGAATTGTATGTTGGGCAACCCTCTATTGACAAATGGCAGAAGGACCCATTTAGTTTGCAAGCAGTACGCAATCTATTTGTTGTTGTGTTGAAAAACAACTGGGTTGGCATTTTCCATCAGCCTGAGTTTTACATTTTCTATCAATGCTTACCATATAGATATCCTTGATAGTTTGCCAACTAACCTTATCAGATATAGACCGTAACAGTTCTTGTTATATGTAGAGCTACTCATTGCACCAGTGGCCGGTGCAGTGCTCTAATAATACTAGATCAATAAATACATAAACAGTATGCCTGTGTTTATCTTATTCAGAAAAGGGTAGTTCTCAATTGCTGTAGTGCATTTTGTATCCACATATTTTCTAAGACACATGTCAATATCTTGTTGGAAAATTAGAGCTTCAATGGAGCAAGGGTAACAAATTACTGAAAATCGTAGTTTGCATCACATTGTAACACAAAGTAACATAGCACAATGCAAAGCAGTGCCTTTGGTTACTTTACATCAAGGGGGCTTTCCGAGACTGGTGTTAGTGTGTGTGCATTCCAATGCAACCGCCCATTGGTTTTGATGCTAATCTCTATCTATAAAAATTGTTGACAGGGATTTGCTATAAAATCCTGTGCCACCCTGAGGAGTGTTCTACAACACACATACAAACAGCAAAATGCCTTAAACTATAGATTTTGTGCAAGAAGTGAACCCCTCTTCTTGACAAAAAACTATGCTGCCCATAGATCACAGACATAATTGCCATGCATATAAGATCGAAACACAAAGTCGTTGGAAATTAAATATTGATAACAAAAATATTAACTTCGTATACATAACTACTAAAACCACAAATATAGAGAACACAAATATCATTGTTAAAAATATTGATTTTCAACCAAATCGAAAACAACATTGGAAACAAAAATATTTTTATCTTTAAAATATAAATTTGATATGTCAAAAATCTCGATTCACACAATATTGATTACAATGTTATTGCCAAAATTATTAAATAATCATTAATGAAGATACAAAAACACTTACTTCAAATAAACCTAAATCTTTTGATCCACATATCATACATCAAAAATAAAACCTTAATTAGCATTTTACCATAGAAGGAATCAACTGATAAAAAAAATTCAAACTAAACAAACCAATATAACACAATTATAAACAACTATAACCATTAAAATCAAACAAACAATATGAAAGACACACTAATTCAAACAACTAAACACTTCAAAAACAACAAACAGTGCAAGACAAGTAAACTCTGTTGGAGTCTCTCACCAGAGCATTAAAGAAGAAATACATACATCTAAGCAGCTACTTAACCAAGCAAGTAAGTAAAACTTATACTTAATCTAAAAAGTAATTGTTATTAAACTTGAACATTAAAAATAGCAAACAAATAATAAAACCGATTCTATCTCTTCACATAGGCTTCCTAAAAGAATGTGAAAAACCGCTAAACTGCCAGAAAATAGCAACCATCACAAACCAGCAGAAAGGTATAAGAAAGTAACAATACATAAGTTAATAAAAAACTCACCCAATTCACAAGCAAAAACTACCAGCAAATTAACATTTAAACTGAAACATATTTTTTTCCAACAACAGAAAGGAAAGCATCTGCTCCACTTTGAACACCCCCAACAGAAAAGTTGCAGAACCATACCAAGCATATAAACATAACATAAATGTAAGTATACTAAATAGAAGCAGTTGCATATTTTTACATGTAAATACCAAACATATCAACTTTTAAATATTATATATATTTAGAATCTTACCCTACTTTCAGATACAATGACAGAAGCTGCAAAATATATCACGTCACAGAAAGGAAAGCAGTTACTTAAGCGCCTGATTACGAGTTTGACGATCATGGTACCGCTGTCAAAATGGAGTTGGATTCAGAGCAACCAAGTTGGCGGTTTGCTCACCCTAGTACGATGCATGCAGTTCATTAGACAAAAGACCGCTGGGGCACCACCACCGCCACCAGGAAATCTAAAATGCGGTGGTGGCCGGATAGGCAAATGCCTCTGTCGGAGGGCAGACCGCCAGTGTTACTGTTGGCCCAATCACGATGTGCCTTCCCACCGACGTGACTGTGGAGTCAATCCTCCACTGCTGAGCTGGTGGAAAGGGAGGGATATAAGGCTGAATCTCACCTGTACTTCACTTCACACGTACTGTGCAGCCATGGAGCCAATTGTACACATCCAGCTGCTGCTTGATGATGTCCGAAACTGACGCCATCATGGACGCAACCGACAGTAAGTCACGATCTACCTAATTTCCATAAACTTCCCAGTTAAGAGATGCACAAGCAGTGACATCTTGAGGTGTTTGGTTGATGTGCCCCAAACCCATTTTGGGGACTTTGGTGGTCCCTGTTTGGAACAGCTTTGAATGTGTAATCTGAATTCACCTCTTTGATGCCCTTTTTGGCAAGGTCAATGGCACTGCACAGGCACACCCTTCAAAATTCTGAGTTTACTTCTAATATTCATGGATAGTATTGTGTGTTTTTAATATTGTAACACAACAGCAGCTCCTCGCTAACCTTACATGAAGTAAGGTTTGTGACACTCTTCCATTTTCTGAAATGCTAGATCCTGTTTTGACATGAAAGTCGTAGATGTTTCTTGAAACAGAAACGCACCTTCTCTGCAAAATGTATGCAATAAACTCTCACAAATCACCCACATTAAAAGGTAGCTTTTGTAAAATGTTAACTAAACCAATCTATTGAAGTATTTCAAGATCCTCATGGCGAGACTCTCTGTAGAACAGGGTTGGCTTAATCGGTTGGCAACCTGAAAGTCTGGCTCCCTGGAACAGAGCCAACTTTTCCCATTCATCTAAAAGTCTCAACATATCTTTGTGCAAAGTATATCAGGGATAATAACCAATATCATCACCAAGTGTCATGCATATGTGCGTAATGTGTAAGTGCAAGATATAAAAACAACACAGGAGGAACAGCAGCATTTCTCTCATAAAATTAAAGTAGGTGCAAGGTATACACAAAATAATAAGGAAATGTCCAAAAACCTAACACAAAAAGGTATGAAACTAACCAGCCTCCAGGTGTGGATAAACAAGTAACTAACTTGTACACATAAAACACATATACAATATATATCGTAGGGAGAAGTGCAAGCAAAATAATGTAGACATTGCTCAGACAAGCTGAAACCTTACCATATGAAATTAAACCCCAATCAATGTCTGGCCCAATTTGGAATCACCACACATATCCATCCATGCAACATTTCCCCTTGTCCGGTGTTACTCCTGTACTGGTTCCAAGCTATAAATATACAGACCTGTTCACATTGGTCACAATCAGGGTGAAACAAACCTGTTGTTACACATTGCAACGTATCAAATCACCTCAATTGGGTGTTGCAAGTGGTCAACACTATGATGAATGCATTCCCCAAAAAACTGATCATCATCACATACCATATCAAATTGTGCATGTGCACAAAGTACACTCCAAAAATGTTTGTTAGCATAATCTGCCATAATGTGTAAACACAATAACATTGTGCCACAATTTAACCTCTGCAACATTGCTAGGTTCCCAAAAATATCTAGGGAACACTAATGACAAGACCAACGTGTTTTCAAAACAAAAACTATTTCAAGATCAAATAAATGCAGGGACCAAACATAACAAAAGGCCAATGCCAGTTCAGATATAAATGGTGTGGCCTAGCACTCTGCAGTGCCACAAAACGTACCCTGACTGACATTGCTAGCGTACCTTCCTCACAAAGGGGCATCCATTGGGCAGAGCAGGCACCTCAAGATGTTAATTGTGATTGGGACATTTTATTTTGAGAAGGTTGTCCTTGGGTTGGAACAATTTGGTTTTGGAAGAGGAAAGGGAGGACTTACATTTAGGAAGGGGGCTTTGGTAATGGAAAGTTGAGGAACATTTGGCAGAGATGTCTTGGGAAGTGGAAGGTGTGGATGGGTGGGTAAGAGGGTTGGAATTGGAGGTGGAAGGGGTGGTCTTGGGTGTGTCAGAGGAAGTCAAGTCCTTGGAAGTGGTGGTTGGAGATTTGGGAGGTGTGATGTTAAGGGAAAATGAGGGATCTTTGATAGGGTACTTAGTAGTGGAAATGGTAATGAGTGCTTGGAGGTAGAGGGAGTGACTGAGTATAATGTACTTGGAGCTTTTGCAGGTGCAGGTGCATGTGTGTCAGGTGCATGTGCTGCTAGTAGGAGTGTATCTTATTTCTGTGGTATCTGTTGTTTGCTTGATTGTGTGCATCTTTCTTTCTTAGGTGTGTAGAATGTGACACTTGTACCAGTGGATGTTGCAGCAGTGGAAGTGCTTGGTGTGGGTGTCGTGGATCCAGATGTGGTGATGCTCCCAGAGGCGGCAGACAGCAGCTAAAGTGGAGGAGGTGTTGATAGCAGCAGTGTCATTAGGCAAGTGAGTTATTTTCAAATAGCTGCATACATGTACACCACGTACACAGTAATTGGCATATACGGACACAGCCATTGGCCCTCTACCGACACAATCACCAATGGTAGCCTATGGTCATGTCCGTCGTGGATGAACACACCCACCATGTGATCATCTGCCGACGGCGACATGTTCTAAATGTTCATCATGCGAAGTCATGCAACTGCCATTTTAGCCATTGCAAGTACAATATTAGTGACTGTTAAGTGTGTCACCGTCATTCCAAGTGAGATGTTACATGACTACATACATACTACTCCATTGCCATGTAATTTTCGGATGTATATTGTGCACAGTTATGTTATAGACATATATTCAAGGCCTCTATAGGGATTATAGGTGGATTATAGGTGGATTATAGGTGGATGTTGGACAGTAGACCATTAATATGTGGATAATGTGTAATGCTTTCAGAACCAGTTATGTTTTGTCACATGACTTTTGGCTTACTCTTCACATGTCATTCTGGACACTGTGACCACTGTTCAATTTTTTTTTCCCTCCACGCCTAGGTACCCTAGGAGAAGGAGACAACAGTCTCCAGTGTACCGTCCATTTCCAGACCGTCAGACCATAGAAGAAAGGGATATCATCAAGAAGTTTTGTTTGAATAGGCAAACCATACTGGATTTATGTGCTCAGTTGTAGCCTGATCTCCTTCCTCAAACACTAATCCACATGTTTCCCACAAATTGTGAAATGCATGGCAGCATTGGATTTTCTGGCCACATGTTTCTTTGAATACACTGTGACTATAAATAGTGGGACTTTACAACCGATGTTCAGTTGTGTACTGCAAGTCATGATTTCAGCAATGATGAGAACAAGTTTACCGTCACAGTAAGTACTTCCATTCTTTTACTGTGTAAGTTGTCTGCTTACCGGATTTGTATATCTCAAATGTCTGTGTCCTGTTCCCAAGATAAGCCCATGATTCCTTCGTTATGCGGAACAGCACCATACCCCAGCTGATGTTACAACTACTACCATAGAGGGCCTAGCTTGCTGGTAAGTATGATTTGTCCTAACTTTGTGTGGGTAATGTCAGATAGTAGAATCAGAAAGTGTGTAACTTATTGTTGCACTTATGCCTGTCTTCCATCTAGGAGACTCAGTGTATCCCAACCGTGCATGCTTATTGAAACCACTGAAGAATCCAACAACGCCAGGGGAAGTCTGCTTTAATGGGGCACATGGAAGGACACACTGGACACTGGAGCAGGCTTTTGGGCTCCTGAATGCCAGATTTAGATGTCTGGACAAGACTGGAGGAGCCCTCCTCTTCTCATACAGGAGGCTATGTCAACTCACCATGGCCTGCTGCTGCTCCATAGAATCGCCCTACAACAGAACATCCCTTATATCACAGAAGATGGAGACCATGATGTGCTACCGGATACGGATCCTAAAATGCCAAATGATGATGATAGTAAAGAGAAAGGAGCTGACCTGCGTCAAGAACTCTTTGACTTTTTTTTTCTTATGAGTGTAAGTATTTTGTGAAATGTCATGACTGTGACTGTTAGGCAACTTTTGTTGTGATCATGTGAAGAGTATTTTAAAGTGAAATATTTGGAAGCTTAAGCTCTGGAAAATCCAGCTGAAAGGTGTTTGTTTTGGAAGGTTTTGACACACGGCTATTTTGTGTGTGTTGCTTTGTTTAGCTTTCACTTTTTGTCATGAACTGTGTGCTCCAGAAATTTACTGTGTGAATTCTTTTATATGTGTGGTTTGATAGCAAATGTCTTTATTTTGGTCTGTTTTAGCTACCTTCACAATGGCATCTTCATTTTGACATTTCAGAACTGTAACATTTGCGGGTATGTGATGCTCTTTGGAAGTATAAAGGGGACACAGGTTGTTCCTGGGAATGACTGTCACAGACGTTGGGTGTACAAATCCTGTACTAAGACAGCTTGCACAGTGATTGGATGGAAGTTTTGAGGAATCCATTGGAGTTGTACCTTGGTGTGTGACAGTCCTAATGCAATATGTGTGCACCATGTGCTCCAAATAAATCCTGTTGTGGGTCCAAATCATGCTAGTCTCCCTACACATTGGCAAAATCCTCATTGTGTGTAAAGTGTACACAGCTGTTGATGTGTCTCCTAATTGTAGGGCAAAGTGCTTTTGGCACACCACTGACATTTGGTTGTGACATTCCACCAATTGTGGCAACAATGCATTAGAATTGTCATGTGATCAGAAAATGTAGCACTACCATGTGTCTGTCTATTGGTGTTATTGATGCGGTTTTCCTTTTGTGAGTTAGGCAATATGACTCCATCGTATGACATTGACCAATTTTATTTTGCCTATACAATAGGAAATTATCTGATGTGTCCCCTCCTTCCATGATGTTAAGGTCTGCAACTGCAAATGTGATCACTGGCACAGAATATTTCAATAATGTGTGATTTACTATGTTTCTGACATAACACCAGCCTATTGGAACAATAGGATAAAGATGGTATATGAGAATACAGGTGTATGTATGTGTTGGTGAGATATGGTTTTGATACCGGGCTAAACATTGTGTACATGCAACAAATCTAAAAGTTGATCTCTTTGGCATTGTAAATTTCAGATGGGAGTTCATATATACATTGCTAGATGTGAGATATACTACAGCAGGCAATGAGTGTTCTACTAGTGTATTTATTGCAATGAACACGGAGAAAATAAACATTGTGCAAAACTAATCAGGGAAAACCAAAAGTGAAGAAGTCATTCATGGTGAATGAAACCACAGTTGTAGGTGCCAAATTGTTTGAAGTCCAATGTACAAAATACAACTCCTTTCAGAAAGGTAAATGTGTCCAGAAATAGTCCACAGAGTGAATGTGTTACACAAACTGGAGGAAATTAAGTGCAAGGTTTCATGCTGGTGGTGTTGGAGGTCTTGCCATCCGCACTTCCTGGAAGTTTCAGTGGACCTCTCTGCTTGGCGGTACGGAGGATCCACAACTGAGGGGACAGGGATATCTGCAGGTGTGTCTACCTCTGGCAGGGCTTCCTTTCCGGTGGCAGCCGCAGATGTTGATGAGCCGATGTTGTTGAACCACAGGAAGCAGAAGATGGTGCTGGGAAAGCCACACACAGGTGTGTGTGAATGTCCTGCAGCACTCCTCTGAGGGAACCCATGTTGGTGTTATGGGCCTGCATTTCATATCCCTCTACAGTTGCTTCTTCTCCTGGATTTCTGTTAGTACCTGACCCATCACGCCTTGGGAGTCCTGGTGAGCTCCCAAGACTTAGTCGATGGTGGCTTGCATGTGAGTGGCCACAGTGGTCTCCTTCAGCTGGCCCAAAGTATTCATCTCATGGCCCCTATCCCCAACAGCCAATGTCCTTGGCATGGGGTGCCCTCTCCCACTGGGTCCTGGCTCCTCTGCAGCTGGGCAGGTTTTTGTCACCTAAGGATCCAGGACTGGGGGTACACAATAGATGTAACTGTGCTAGGTACAGGTTAGGGGGACTGAGGTTGAATGAGGTGTTGCAGCTGGAGTGAGAGGTGTTGGTTTGGGCACAGTGAGATTAACTGTTACCCTTTGCCCAGCCTGCCCCGGCTGACCAGATGGACCAGCCCTGTCATCCACGTCCAGACCCCCACATCACTGATGGCTTAATCCTGAGGTGGAGTGTGAGTCTCTTTGATGGGAAAGCTCTGGCCAGGTGCTCTGCCAGATTTACCTATTGTGAAATAGAGAACATTGTTATTGGTGAAAGTGCGATATCTACATCCAAATGTTTTGTGGCACAGGGAGTAGAAGCTTAGGAAAAACAAAATAGGTAGAGATTACTATTGTGATATATTTCAGTGGTATTGAGCTTATAAACGACATTTGGAGATATTAAATGCATGTACTTGAATTAAGCAGCTCATTAGATGTTCAGAGATATTGAATTTTGGAGTAAGGAATAAACATGACATCTCCCAAATATTTAAGTCAACTCAGTGGAGAGGTAGCATGAGTGTTTGTTGATTCCAAGGCTTAGTTGTGAATAAAACTGGCAATCAAACAACTTGGTTGTAAATTTAGCATTAGTCATCACGTGAGCAGTGCAGAGTCAATGGGTCACCTTCCACTTCTAATCAGCTAAGTTACCTTCATGCCTTACAAATATTTGAGCAACACACTTGGCATGGTGCAACACATGACCTCAGGGGGCATATTAGCAAGACCGGCGATAAAATTATCACTGTTTTAGCGGCAGGAAACTGCTGCTAAAACGGTGCTAATGAGCTTGCTAATATGCGTTATAGAATTCCAATAGAAGCCCAGGTTAAATAGCGATAATGTTATCGCCGGTCTTGCTAATATGCCCCCAAGAGTTTCAGTTGCGGAGACTAGGACAACGTAAAGCTAAGAAGTCAGACATGTCTCTGGGTACAACATTGTATGTAGATTGCTCATTCCATGAGAATTGAAAATTAGTTGATATATGTCAGATAAATGAGTATGGCCAAAATCACAATTTCATCTTGTTTTGAGTTACATAAACAAGGCCTCATAGCAGCTGTAGTCATTTCAATCTCTACTTGACAACAATTGCAAAATGGTTAAATGTAAAGAAATGACGATCAGTTGTAACACGTCAAACAACTGAGAGTTGGCAAAATCCCAATTTCATCTTGTTTTGAGTTACAGAAACATAGTAGTTGTAGCCATTTAAATCTGTAATGGCCAACAAGTGCAAAATGGATAACTCCATGAGAAACAGACATCAGTTGTAACATGTCAGACAAGTGACAATAGGCAAAATCACAATTTTGTTTTGTATTTAATTACAGAAACAGGGCCTCATGGTAGTTGTAGTCATTTCAATTTTTACTTGCCAACACATGCAAAATAGTTAGTGTTACATACCTTTTGACAAAATGCTGTTGGGATGTACCATACATTTACATATTAACACACAGTATGGGTCCTGTAATGATATTTTTGGTAGCAATATACTGACAGACACCATTCCAACATGTGGCACGTAATGGAGATTGATACATATGATTGTGTATGCAACAATCCACATTAACATAGACAAACCTCCATCTCTGATACTTTGAGGATTGCATGTTAGAAAACTAGGTACACAACACTATGGCAAAAGTTGAGTTGAGAGCAAACAGGACATTGCAGTTTTGTGACAATTAGCGAGGTATAACTTACCAGACTCCGCTCCCCTGTCAAGCCCTCTGAATGTAGGATAGCCAAGACCTTTTCCTCTTAGGGAAACAAATGTATTAAGGTGCTGCCAGTCTTTTTGGCCTCCAGGTGTTGCTTGGAGGCAAGAGAATGCACCTTCCCCATCAGCGTGTTCCGCCTTACCTAATTTTGGCCTGTGTGCGCAGGGTGGTAGATACAGCATTCACTCTGTCGACTATTTTAGACCTAATTACACTTTTATTGCTAAGAGTAGTATGTTAGACTTGGGCTCCAAACAATTGTGGCTCTAATCTTATGATTACATCCACTATGACTGACAACTCAGTTTCTGAACAACGTGGATTTTAATGGTGTAACATAACTACTAATTAAAGTAAGTTACAATGAAAAGAAAACAAATACACAGGGGATGTAGGAAAAATGTGCAACAAAAGCGTGTAGGTAGTGGTAAAGCAGATTGGGAAAAAAGGGCTGCTTATCTGACCAAAAATTGGGCTCTGACTAGCTGTGCTACAGTGGAGTGGCAGAGGATCATGGTCTGAAATGGGGAGTGTTTTATAGTGTTATTTCAAGATGCATTCACTTGGCCAATAAACATCGGGGCCATATTCTCAAGGAGCTATCGCCGAGTTATCGGCACCTTAACGCAGCCAAATTTGTGATAAACTTACCACCCCATTCACAAGCTGGTGTCAACAGCCCATAGCACCAGTTCACCTGTGATAGCAGCCGCAAAAAACATCGCCAAGGATGACCCCAGTAACCATCGCTAATGAGATGCAGAGTAGGCATTCCCGAGCAAAAAGCCGCGACAACACCACACCGCAACATTCTCAATGACCAGCCACATCGGCGATAAGAACACAAAACATGCGATAAGGCGAGTTAGAAGCAGAAAACTAACACCTGCTCTGACCTGGTGCAAAGTCAGACGGCAGCCTGCAAAAGAAAATGGAGCCCAGCCCAGAGAGACACCTGAAGGACGACAGATGCCATGGAGCCACTGAACATGCGTGCCAGACACCCCAGAGAGCCACAACACCCACCGCCACAACACCCCGGACCACAGCCCCCCCCAGGAACCCCTCAGACCACCACAGAGGCAGCACGGACAAAGTCAGCAGACCCTCAGGACACACACCAGCCTCACAGACTCAACACCTGAGAATGTCATTGCCCACCATAGGCTCAAAAGGACAACCATCCTACCCATCCAGACCATCATCACCCAACAGGCCGATGGCACCAACCCAGCGGACAACCAACATCCCACCCCACACAAAGCTGCTGGCTGTGCTGCACCTGTTGGCCTCTGGTACCCCCAACCAAAAACCGCCAGAGTCTGAGGAGTCTCACAGCCAGCCACATCCAAGCCCCCCCAACTGTCTTGGATGCCATCATCAGCTTGGTACTACACTACCTATCCTTCCCCCATACTGCACTGGAACCGATGGAGACCAAGCAAGGTGTCAAAGCCATAGCTGGATTTCCTTCACATGTCAGGAGGCAATTAAATGCACACATGTCCTACTTGTGCCCCCTGGTGATACTGCACACAATATCCGCAACCCACTGCACACACATACCATCAATGTGCAGGCAATAGTGAACCACCTGGGAATTTCCACCAACCTCGATGCTAACCACCCATTCTGAGTGCATGAGTCTCACATCTTCCAACAGCCCATCATCACCAGGCGCTTCTTGGCTTGCACCTACGGTAAACCGCTGCTCGTTGGCAAGTACTAAATGAACGCACCACACACCTCAACTCCACTACTAAGCAACTCACAACACTGGGAATGCACACATCACAAACTCACATACAACATGCCCACCCACCAGACACAACAGCAGACCTCACTCTGGCAACCTGGGGCAGCCATGCACATAAGCCATCAACGGCACGGCACCTCAGCCACACGATAGCAGATTGCGGGTAGAGGTGGGGACCAGGCATGTGCAAAGGAGGCAACTGACCGATGAATGACGACGTACACAATGCCAAGTGTGGCATCGAAGTGATGGCCATACTGCAGTATTTAGACCACACACATATCCATGTCGACATACACTGCTGATGTATGGAGTGCAGGGGAGAGTGGAAGCAACCATGTCACCCCAGCCAGTGGGGAAGATCCTGGAAATGTAGCTTGTTATGTCCCCCCTGTAAGCGTGAGCGGAGTGGGCTGGCCCGGGGTGTGAATAATAAGCACCTAGCTGGGTGTGGTCCTCTTCTGGAATGCCCAACGACTCTGCCAGGGCGGCGCCTCTCACCCTGCCACAAGGCTGTCACCGTGAGCAGTGTTGCCTGTGTTCCTGTGCACCTGTTGCACCCCGGGCCGCAGGGCCCAGTACCAGTCCTGCCAGGCCCTGCGCACCCAGGCCTCAATGCACACCTACCGACAACGGCATGTGTCGATTAGCGCCCACCACTTGCTGGTGCAAGCTCCAAGCCAGAGTGCCATGAACCTGGCAGCCTCCTCAGACCATCACGGACTCCGTGACACAGGCACGCTGTACTCCCTTCTCATTGATGTACTCCACCTGCATGCACAGCGGAAAATTAGGTCACACATTTGGAACTGAGTCTTGATTACACTATGGCAGAGAAACTCAATTATGGCATATCTTACCTCACTATACTCCCATCGATGTGGGGCCACCAAGTCTGTGCATAGCAGTCATTCCACATGCAGACTACTGCCCTCGGGCCACGCTGCGTTCGAGTCATTTGCACATGTGGGACTGAGTCTTGATTTGTCAATGGCAGGGTAATTATTGCACGCAAGGAGAGGTGTAAGAGGATGACGCGTTTCAGTCCGGAGGGTGAAAGTATCATCGTTACGGAGGTGATCGAACACAACCGACAACTGCCCTGGTGTCAGCAACCCTGTGCATCGTGAGCCAACGACACATGGATGCGGGCCATGGCTGACAGCTGCCACCGGCCTACACTGGGGTCCAGTAGGTCACACAGTTGGAACTGAGTCTTGATTACACTATGACCGAGAACATCCAGAATGGCAGATTTAACTCGCTATACTCCCTTCGATGTGGTGACACCATGTCTGTGCCTGGCAACCCAGCCGCACATGTCTGTGGGCCCTTGATGACTACGCCATCGGCCTACACTGCAGGCCAGCAGACCTCACGCAATCCAATCCAGACCGTACCCGGCAGGACACGTCATCGTCGCTGACTGAACACGGCTCGTCTCTGATGCTCTCGCCTCCGTAAATCACAAGTCAGCCCCAAATGTCATGTCAACATGATGTTAGAGTTCCAGGAGGAGCTCTCTAACCCGCGCTGACCACTGCCTCAGGCCTCCACTGCGGTCGAGTTGCTAACACACTATTCAAATTCAGTCTTGATTTATGTATGGCTGACCTGATGTCATTGTACAGGCCTCAGCACAGACTGCATCCCCTTTCAGCCCCGGTGCCACTACGTCTGTCACCTTCTGCCTGATCCCCTGCTCAGCACTCCAGCTGTCACTAGCTCTGTGCACTATGAATCATCGTCCATTACTGTTTTCGTTATGTGCTGTGGAGAGCTCACGCAGCGATGTCACCTCTGGCAGTGTGTGAGACCGGGGACGGCGATGAGGAAGATGATGCAGGTGTGACACCCCCCCACTGCAGCTGAATCATGAAAGTCCAGAAGGGACACAATCCTAGACATTTCCTTCACATGAGCACGCTCAGCTCTGGGGCACCAACCGCTGCGCACTGCAAATCACGGACAGTTCTGTTTGCATGTTGGGTGACCTCTGTACTTGCTCCGGCTCCATGTTGCTCAGCAGTTGACTCTGTTATGCAGGTGGTTTCTGTTTCCATTGCACTGGTGTCCACTGTTCAAGTTGTAGCCAGCACCAAGCACTCCGTGCGGGCTGACTCATACTCACCCCACACACATCCAGCACAGGCATCACTGTACATGTGGCCCTGCCAATAAAGGGTCTGGGCGCACGTGCCCGTAGCCATTTCAACATGATATCTGCGTGTGTCCCTGTCGTCTTGCTGTATGCATGAGGGCCCTGGGCCATTACATGGTGCACTGTACAGCGCATGCAGACATGTCAACGCAGGCAGCGGTTTAGAGCTTGGACATGTAGCTTTGTCGTCACCCACACAATTCGTAAGGGCAGTGGACTGTGCCGTCGTACGCAGAGCCAACATGGGTGTGTGCCTGATATGTGGTGCCCCTGGGTGTGGTTCTGTACTGGGAATTTGCATCTGCATGTGTCTCTATGGCAGTGTGGGTCTCCATTATGGGTGTAGGTGGTCCCTGAAGGGTAATGGACACCCATGTATGTGCTCTAGCTCACCTTCCATGGGTTTGGAACACACCCGCACCTGTTGGACCACCTCCTTTTGGCGTTCTGACACCTGGCATTAGGGTGCCATGTGTGGTTTGGTGAAGTGTTGTGAGCCTGCCGTGCTTGCGGGTTCTTCATGCTGTGTGGTTTGTTTTAGGGGCTGGCTTCTCCTCTGAGTAGCCTGGCTGCCCTGGTTCTGGTGGTAATTTGCGTGGGATGTCCATGGGCTGTTGTAGTGCGTCGGTGTCGGAGGTGTGGTGGTCCTCTCTGGCATCACTGATGTGTGCTCTTCTGCGCTCTGCTGGAGGTGTTGTGTGTCCCTCTGCAATGTGAAGGGGAGATGCATGTTGACATTGTGTTGACATGTGTGTTGGCGCATTGTTCTTGTTTACATGCAGACTATGACAGTGTACATTGTTTGGGAGGTGCAGGATTTAGATGCGGACAGTGTACATTTGGACTACATGACGGTGTGTGGTTTTACGCGTACATTTCCATTTCACAGTTTCCAGCTCTGTCAGATGTGGTAGGCCTGTTTCTGCGCATGTGCGGAGCCAGTTGTGTCCTCTGTTCTGCAGTGTTGGAGTTGCACATTGTAACACAGTTGAGTCAATGTGGATGTGCTGTTACTGCTGTGTTTGTGTGCTGCAGTGCACCACGGGGATGAGGGACATGATCCAGGGTCATTGTGGGTGTGCAGTGTGCTACACGTCATTGTGGATGTGTGCCATTGTGCCCATCTCCCTCGGTTCCCACACTCTCTGGTCATTACCCACCCTGTTGTCAGGTCCTCCTGAGCTGTGTCCGTACTCCCGACTCCTTGCACCATCTCCACACTGATGACTGTGGCCTCCATTTCCTCCAGATCCTCCTGTGGGGCAGAACTCCCACCTCCTGTCGCCGTTGCTGCCTTCCTGTTGGCGGCGTCTTTGGGCCTGGTTTATGTTTTCACGTCATGCCTCCTCCATTGGCCTCCTGAACACTCCGGCTGTAATCCAGGTAATCTGATTGTGGGTCAGTTGATGGTTGTGTTCTGTCACCTCCGTGACGCTGGTCTTGTTTTCCTGCAGACTGCACCCCGTCTTCCTCTCCCTCTTCTCCCTGGCCTTCCCCGACCCATTGTACCTTGCTGGTGGTCCGTGGGCCTTGTCGGGTTTGCGTTGGCCTCTGCGCTGGGTCAGGGTGCATTCATGTTGCTGCACACTTGGGACAGTTTCTGGTGTGTTTTTCTTGTTCTGCTTTTATAGTGCATTTTCCCGCCAGACGCATGGGATTTGCAGGCCTGACGCTGGTTTTCGCAGCTTTTTTGTATTGCACTTGGCCTCATCGCAGCTTTTTGTGCGTTCGTGTTTCGTATTTTTGTGGTGTGGCGTTGAATTTAATGCGGCCATTTGATGCGTTATGTGGTGACTATCGCATGGTACCGCCGTGTTGTAAATACTTGGTTAACACGGTGTAAATTTCCCGTGATGGCCTGCGATGTTGAGGGTTGCGTTAAGTAACTTTTGCGATGGTTGTCACACGTTCTTGTGAAAATGCCCCCAGCTGGTATAGTATCAGTATCCATCCAATGACCATTGTTGTTGTGCTTTGCTGAGTTTTATTAGGTGGACTACCACTGCCGGGGAATAATTGCAGGGGGAGCACCAGTACAACTGTGTTTTCGTAACTGGTGGGAACCTGCAGCCCTGGCCACAACAGATTACACATCAGCAACTTGGCAGTCTGCCGCTACACAGACAGGACGCGCTCCATCGACACAATCAGTGGTTCAGGCTGTGTGCATCGTAATAGGGCAGGCGTAAGAATGTTAACTCCATGGTCTTCTTAGGGCTGCCTCTGCAGTAATATGGCGGTAAGACTGCCTAACTTGTGATCGGACCTCAAATCACATGGATACACTTGCAGCCAAGAAAGTGCATCATCAGAAAATATGAACTGGAATTGTGCTATCTTATTCTAATTACATTTGACAGGAGGACAACTACAAAAGATGATGTAATTCATGTACGGGAGCACAACAACCCCCACCCAAATGTGACAGAAATAGAAGTAAGGGAGATATTCCAGGATATAAAAGAGGCAAGCACTAGCTCCCAGGAACCCACAACCAAAATCCTTCATCATATATTACCTTAAGTCCCCATACACATAACGGGCCAACTACCACCCTTCCCCACTTTAAAATGCCTAATTGCACAAACTAAAAAAGCCACCAGTGGCACCCCACCTGCCTCTAGCAGATACCACGATATACACATATCTGAACATATAACAATGACACATAATGAGAAACCTTTCCTTTTACATGACGATGTAAATAATGACAACCAAATCCTTACATTCTTAAAAGCAGATACCTTAGTAAAACTTAACCAATGTCAAGCATGGATGATGGTTGGAACCTTCAGAATGTGTCCTAAACCATTCACTTAGATACATACCATATATGTTGAATATCTAAACACACATATCCCTTTTATACATGTACTTCTACCACATAAACAAAGCAGCACTTACTATGACCTTTTAAACCATATTAAACAAATAAGTACTACCCCCCAAATATAATCATGAGCAAGCCATGATAAAAACCACTCTCAAGTATTCTATGAGAGCTTTAAAGAGCATATAGGCAGCCCAGAAGCAATAAGTCGTGGGAAAGGAGTATGTGAATCTGGGTGATAGTATTGATGCAGTTCCATATTAAACGTCAGAAGGTGGACCGAGCTGGGCAGGAAAAGAACACGTGTGAATCTGTGCCTGGATGTGCATGGCAGTGCCACCAGGTATCCTCTCATGGAGGTTTGAACTTAAAAAGATGAGCAGCAGTATAAAAAAGTCTGATGTAAAAAAAGTGCAAGGTTTGAGTTGGACAGGCAGTGCGAGAAGTGGAGTGAATTTTGCGTCAAGGTCCGTCCCAAGAAGAGACTTGCCATACGAAACCCAAATCAGATTCCCACAGTGTTTCTGTAAGTGTTTTGGCCCTATTTGGATCAGGTGCTGTCAGATATTTGTATCTTGCTTTAGGGTGAATGCCACGCTGTTCCCCAGTAAAAAATGCCATTGGGGTATAAACGGTGTCTATTTGCTTATTCAGTTAAAATGCCAGTGCTATCTTAGCTGTCCTTAAGCAGTTCCTTAAAAGTGTTCTATATGATTATGTTTAGTGCCTCAGCCTAGGGCAGTGTATACAAAACTGAAACAACATTTTAACACATTGTGTATTCTTTCATCACCTTATCACTTTCATTGCTGCTGTAATTTCTTCCCTGGACAATTGTATATGTGTGCAGTCCCATCAAGGGCTGCAGCAATAGCCATGAAGACTACAGCGTCTTCAGTACAATGATTATAATTCAGGGTAGTGTTAATGTAGTTTGTCAGGTACCAGTACCACTGGTATTCAGACGAAATATTGTGTCCAAAATAGTGTTACATGGAAATATCGTCAGCAAGAATATTAATTTTAAGGTAAGTAATAGCGATTTATAAAATATTGAAGTCATTATTATCATTTGCAAAAATATAGTTGTTTAAAATGTCGCTTTTTAATTAATATGTATTTTAGTATATATTTTAGAAGTATAGTATGTACATTTGTTGTATAATTATTGTTTATGTTTTTAAATATAGTTTAGTGGTTATTAAATTACATTTAATTAGCTTTCATGATCTTTAGTGCCGTAGCGGTTTGTGGATTTATAGGGGTATAGAGTGGGAAGTATTTTAATTATAAAACATATAGGGGCCGATTCCGAAAGCCAGTCGGACAGCTGTACGTAGCCTTACTGTGTGACCGACACAGACCCGAAAACGGTCCGTCCTGTAGACGAAGTACGATGCGCATAACTGCCAAAAACACGACCGACACGTAGGCTGTGATTCAAGCTCCATTCTCCGTCCGAGCCGTAACTCCTAATGATGAACCGAGTCGCCTAGAAGCAGTATCCATAGCAGATTCCGGCATGACAAGTACGATGCGTACTTTCTAACCGCCGGACGGGTCGCCACGTACGGCACATCACAGCATCAGGAAAACAAGCATATCAGCTACGATTCGCGCCACAACTCAATACACGGCTACGAGACGGGCCAGCTTGCAGAGGGTACGTGATGGAGCAACAAGCAGCGTGTACGACACAAACACATAATGCATCCCATCGCGCATGTCATACCAGTACTCTACGTCTATGACCGGCTCAGGAACCAACGCCGACGGCGCAGGCACCTACCACATAAACAAACAACACGTACCTGCAAATTGGCACACACACACAAGGGATCCACATCCTGGCCACTAACAACAGCCCACCATAAGGGTTACATGGCCAGCACAACTAACACCCCCACCCATAGGGGACCTGTTGCCCATCACTACTGCCACCACCAGCCATAGGGCCAATGTTGCCCATCACCCCTGCCACCCCCACTCACAGGGGACCTGTTGCCCATCACCCCTGCCACCCCCAATTACAGGGGACCTGTTGCCCATCACCCCTGCCACCCCCACCCATAGGGCTGATGTTGCTCATCACTCCTGCCACCCCCACCCATAGGGACTATGTTGCCCATTACTACTGCCACCCCCACCCATAGGGGACCAGTTGCCCATCACTACTGCCACCCCCAGCCATAGGGCCTATGTTGCCCATCACTACTGCCACCCACACCCAGAGGGTATATGTTGCCCATCACTACTGCCACCCCCAGCCATAGGGCTTATGTTGCCCATCACTACTGCCACCCCCAGCCATAGGGCCTATGTTGCCCTTCACTGCTGCCACCCACACCCATAGTGCTGATGTTGCCCATCACTCCTGCCACCCCCACCCATAGGGACTATGTTGCCCATCACTACTGCCACCCCCAGCCATAGGGCTTATGTTGCCCATCACTACTGCCACCCCCACCCATAGGGACTATGTTGCCCATCACTACTGCCACCCCCAGCCATAGGGCTTATGTTGCCCATCACCCCTGCCACCCCCAGCCATAGGGCTTATGTTGCCCATCACTCCTGCCACCTCCACCCATAGGGACTATGTTGTCCATCACTACTGCCACCCCCAGCCATAGGGCTTATGTTGCCCATCACTACTGCCACCCCCACCCATAGGGGACCTGTTGCCCATCATCCTTGCCACCCCAGCCATAGGATGGGTGATGCGCAACACATCCAGCATACTCCAACATCAAGTATGTCCGCAAAGTACATCCCCCATAACATCATGTCAACAGTGTGTAGTCTGTGACAAATGCCCACAACAGTGATTATGGCTACGAACATACAATCTAAGTAACAGCACATGTGTGACCAACACATGAGTGTGACATACACAAGGCAAGCATCACCATAGCACTGTGGCAATGTAAAAAGAACACCCTCTCACTGTGTAGAACAGAAGTTAAGCGTGGGCTTCCAAAATGTAGCAGATGTTGAGCATTGTTGTGATGGGGACTAAACCTCCCTCATCACAGTGACCAAAACGTAAGTGTCATGATGGTCAAAGCTGCAAATAACAAACAGCATGTATGATCCCTGCTCCCAACACATCAAACACTTCTGGGGCAAACTAGTGGTTGTGTCCCCTACACACAGAGATGTGGTGAGGCTAACAGTGCTGTGAAAACATAACACACTTTCGGCCATGTGCAGACAAGCACCACACATAGGGGCTGACAATGCATACAGTGTACAATGACACAAGAGCAGAAGTGACCATCACCAAGTATGCACACATCTCGAAAATAGACACACCGATCAAAACAACATGTGCAGACTGTAGTTGGCAGCTCCCAAACTCACATTCCATGCCAGCAATGGCACCTAACAAGCAGGATGAATGTGCACAATGATGTGATATGACTCACAGGGACAGCATGAAAAATCACAGAAACAGCATCCAGACAAAGGCCCACA
This sequence comes from Triturus cristatus, assembly GCF_964204655.1. Taxonomy (NCBI): domain Eukaryota; kingdom Metazoa; phylum Chordata; class Amphibia; order Caudata; family Salamandridae; genus Triturus; species Triturus cristatus. The sequence goes on from NC_140584.1 coordinate 227,254,282, forward strand.
ACAGCAACACCAATGCACTGGTGCAGATGCACAAACACAAACAGGCAAACTCACACTGCACATCTGACACAGCATGTGTGTGTGTGTGTCACAGTATCCCCAGGCAACTACACTACACATGAGGGGGGCTGAACCACAGTGACACAGATGTGGACACAGTGCCATACAAAAGTAAACCATCATTGGGACACCCTCAGTGGGCAATCAGGCATTGCGAGATGAGAGGGAGCACAATATACACATGTGACACAAGCTGGAATAAACACAACACCACTACCCCTAGGGAACAGACATTGGGGTGACACAAGCATGCATGACACCTCCACTGTGATGCTAAAGGTAGATGTCATACAAACTGGGAAACCCAGACATGTGTCCTGTGCCACAAACGTACATCACACATACACAAACACAAATCACTCAGCATAGCCCCTCATCCATGGACAAATGGGAGCTAGGGGACCACCCATGCAAACATTCACATCAGTCCACCATCAACACCACACACCCTGAACTGCAACAATGTGTATCTGTGAAGCCCACATGGACAGGTGACATTTCACATGCACCCATGACAAACACAGGAATGTTGGGAGGAACTAGGGTGCACAGACACATCACACAAGGACAGTTTACAACCCTGGGGAATGACAGACATACTGCACAGTATGCGGTACATGGCCATGACCTCAAAGCTCACGTAACCTTCAGAATCCCTGCCACAGTCCCAGGACAATGCAGATGCCAAGGAGAACCCCAAGGCACACATGCTGACACCTGCCAGCATCGCAGCCATGAACCCGACAAGTGGGAGCAGTCACACACACATACAAATGTCTCAATCACTGAAAACTACCACCTAGGGACAACTGCATGATTTAGCAAATAAACCGGTGCCTTGAGGAACCCTGACTGTGTCCCATCTGTGTCTGACAACATCATCACCACTCAGAGCTGACAAATCCCAATGATGAAACACTAATTAACAGTAGTGTGTCATGCACCCACACATCTGGTAGCCCATTGGAAAAGTAGTGGGATGAACCCAGTACCACTCAGCAAGCATCAACAACAGGAACATATCAAGGGAACACTGTCTATGTATGAACAGGGATGTGGACACACACACATGCCCGTACAACACACATCATGGGCCCAGGCCATGTCACTGGACAACACACTTACTTGAGGGGACCCAACTCCTGTGGGAGCCCAGCTGTGCAAAACATTTTCACCGCAAGTCCCACTCATGTCTGCAGAACACTTGGTCAGTCAGCCATCAGTTATCACACAATGAAGGCTCTGGTCACAACAGCCTGGGTACGTGAGTCTCCCCTAAGTCATCTGCACATACCCAAAACATATATCTAGCAAGTTGCACAGAGGACCCAGTTGCTCCTATTACAATGATGCCCACACCTGTAGGTCCAGTGTTGATGAGCACAAAATATGTGGAAGTGACAAATTGGACAATGGGAAGCACATCATATGTGCAGGGGTGCAAGCCAGAGATGTGACCATGCAAATGAAATGCTCACAGAGAGAAGTCCACAAATAGTTGATCCTGACACACTGAGGTAACTGCAAAGGATGACATGGATACCCACCAGAATAGGATACATATCTCATGGACCACAGGGAGTACATCATCAACATAATGTACAGCTAAATCTAGTTCACAGGGAGAAAGAAAACAGATTTGTTCAGCATTTTAAAAGTGCAATGTCTGTGGAAACAAAAGGCCAATGGCCAGTCCATGTCCAAATGCCAAGGAGTGAATTGGAGTGACAACTGTCACACCTTACTTGCCTGCACTGCTAAGGACCGGGGTCATCCCCTCGGAGGGACATACATGGGGGAAGGCCAGGCACCGCAGGGACAGGATCAGGGCGCAGCAGAAGGAGGCAGTGAAGAGGTGGGGGATGCAGGCGAGACACTTGCAACTGCAGTGGAGCTGACTGAAGTGGTGGGTGTTGTCACAATTGTGGGGCACAAGTCAGATGGTGGGGGTGCCGGCACAACTCCAATGGGCAGGTCAGATGGAGTGGATTGGCTCACCACTGCAGTGCCCAAGTCAGACGGGGTGGTAGTGGACTCTAAAGCAGTGCCTACATCCATGGGAGCAGAATGGGGGACAGGTGAGGTCGGCAGGGTGGGGGGGAATATGGTCCCCACATCAGTGGCACTAACTCTCTGACCAGGTGTGGAGGAGCAAGTGCTAGGGGGATGGCCTTAGCATTTTGGGGATGGTGTATCTGTGGGTGGGGGAACCCGGGGCAGGGAGTGGCAGGGGAACCTCTGGAGTGGTGGCCTGGGGGATGGAGGACGGAGACTTTGCCTTGGAGTTGTGTGGTGGTGGGGGGTCTTGATCTTCTTGCGCCAGGGGGACTTGTGGGTGGGGGTCTCTGTCTGACTGCGCCTGGGGGAGGGTGTCCGGGTGTGAGGGGCACTCCCCTCTGTATGTGGGGACTTCCTCTTCCCCTTGTAATCAGGATCTGCAGGGTGGGTGGGGAAGAGGCCAGGTCACAGAGGAAGAGCTTCTGGGGGATGGGGTTGCAGGTGAGGCAAGGGAAGGGGGCTAGGAGGGAGAGGTCTCAGAGGACTGTGGAGTGCTTGTGGATGACTGTGTGTGTGTCTGCAACCCAGCCCCTGTGAGTGTGGAATTAGTCCCCTGCACTTGCTTGTGTGCACGTCTAGACCTTGGTTTGGGGGTTTCTGTGCTTGGGACAGGTAGGGTGCTAGGAATCGTGGGTGGTGCAGGGGTAGGAGGGGCACGGTATTGTTGGAGGAGGAACACTGCTGCCATCAGGGAGGCCACAGACTGATTGGTCCTCTGTAGGGCAGACATGCCCAAGGAAATGCCCTCCATGAATGACACCAGTTGTGTCAACAGACCTGTGTGTGCATGGAGTACCTTCAACATCGACGTCTGCCCTACATGGATCTGTCGAAGTAAGTCCACAGTCTCCTCACTCAGGGCAGCAGGGAACACAGGGGCAGGGGGTGCGGTGCCTGGCATAAAGGAGACATGCTCACGAACACGGGAGCCCACAGGGACCTCTGGGATGGGAGCTGATGGGAGGGGGGTGGTGGTGGTGGGGGCGGTGGTAGTGGCGGGGACAGCCTCATTAGCTGGGGTTTGGTGGCTGCTGACACCCGCCTCCACAAGGGACTCATCCTCAGAGATGCTGTGGCCCTCCACTGGGGGGATGGTGCTGACGACTCCTCTGTGTGGCTCCACTCGCCCTCCGTGCCACTGGGTCCACCCGACTCCTCTCCTTCTGTCCCTGTAAGGCTCTGTGGCTCGCCCTGGTCCATGGAGCTGTCCCCTCCTGTGGCGGCCGTGGATGTATCTGGATAGGAATAGGAAGTAAGAGAACAACATCAGTCACCTGCACCAACTGCACACACCACAGTGAGTACATCACATCACAGGGCAAGCCCAGGCATCATCAGCTGAACACAGCTCAAAGTGCCAACACTGTTTAGGATAAGACAATTGTCATTCTCAACATCAACCATGGCACACATATCCCTCCTTGGCTTTCACACATATGTCTGTTGCATGTTGGATGCTAACACCCCAATGTGCCAACATGCACCACCCACACATTAGTTGTACATGCAAGTGAACATGTAAGAGTATGTCACTATACACACAGCACATCTCTTGCTACTGACTCAGTACAGGTGTCCGATGAAGGGATGGGCAGAGACTCATTTAACATGCTTGGGATGCATGCCAGCAACACACACTATGATGTACCCATGTCCTGATGGGCAATGCCACAATGGGGTACATGGTGCACACTTGAACACAATGCAGGATCACTCATAGCAAGTTAAATGCCATGGCATTTGGATGCCCTGAAAGTCAGTCAACACTGTCTCCTGTCACAGGGGCAGGGCATCCAGACAACAACAATATGCACTGACTCACAATCCTAACTCAGGGGTAAAGCTAACTCTGCAGATGACCGCCGAACTTGCCCATTCCATGCAAACAACATATCCAGGACCCAGAAGACCCCACATCATGCAAATCATACATATGAGTCTCTGCAAACACAAATCCTTGTACATTAACACATCACAGGCTGCCATGCATGTAACCCAGCTGCATGAAGGACACAGTTGCATACACCATTGTGCGCTGTCAGATGATCACACACCTATATGTCACACAGGTCTTGTCTCTCACAGTCACATCGCAAATGTCATGATGACCCTCTGAATCATGTACAACCCAGTAGTACGTAACAACAAGCCACACCCTAATGACACAGAGGCAGACACCTGAGGGCACATGTCACTAAGCACAACCTGCAATTTCATACACAGGAGTGGGACTACAGAGTGTTTCTAAATGCCCTTGAGGAGGCATGACTGGCCAGGTCTACGTGAAACAGTTTTTTGCCCTGGACAGTAGTCAGGTGGCTAAGCAAGTGTGACATACTTCATATACATACTCCTGAGGCCCAAAAATTGGAGTCCCCTGCTGCATGGGTTTGTTTGGAATACCCCAGACACATGTTGCGAGTCAGACCAGCTATTGGTCAGCATAGTCAACCAAACCCTCTCAGGCCCAACCAGAAACAATATCGGAGTTCCGCAAGGGTAAACACTATCTCCGGCGCTATTTAACCTATACGTAGAACCACTAACGGATATACTACAAAAAGCGAACATTTCTTTCCACATGTACGCAGATGACACCCAGCTGTACATCAAGGTCACATCATCAGAAGAGATAAAGACCATGAACCATGCACTATCGAGAACCATCCAATGGTTAACGGCCAACCACCTGAAGCTAAACCCCCAGAAAACAGAATTCCTATTGATTACACCCCAAAAAGGCAAATCTAATATAGTAGAATGGACCAACACTATCACTGCTCTAAAATGTACTCCGAAGATTGTCGACTCCACTAAATCTCTGGGAATTACTCTGGACAAAAACCTGAACATGTTAGCACATATTAACACAATGGCAAAAAACACCCGTTTCCATTTAAGTTACCTGCGGAAACTAAAACCATTCCCAAATAAAACAGATCTCAAAATAGCAGTTCAGGCACTGGTCATATCAAGGATTGAGTATGGTTGCACAACTCTGGCCGGGCTCCCCAAGATCTCAACAGCACCATTGAAAGCATGTCTGAATGCTGCCACAAGACTTATATCTGGATCCAAAAAATTCGACCATATCACCCCTCACTTGAAAGCCCTTAACTGGCTGCCCTTCGAAGCAAGAATTCAATTCAAGTTGGCATGCATCACGCACAAAGCATTACACCACAAAACTCCAGTTTACCTCGCACAAAAACTCACGCTATCAGGAGGGTGCCGATTCTCCAGGAGCCATGCAGACCTACTATTGAAACCGGCTCGTTTTTGTAAGAAAAGATCTTATGATAGAGCATTCTCCGGGGCAGCTCCGAGAATCTGGAACGCTATCCCCCCTAATATTAGAAGAATTCCCTCCATCACGGTATTCAAAAAGGAAGCAAAAGCATTTTATATGAGGAAATTTCTCCCATAAGTACATAGAGCAGTAGCTTTGTCACTGTCTACAAACCTATCATGACTATTCCATGTGCCCGCTAGCCGCTCACTAACCTTATATGGGCTTGTATATACATGTTCAAAATGTAGCCTATGACTTTAAACTACTCTTGGTAATTCAATTGTTGACTGATGACTATATGTGTATATATTATCTTTTGTTGCCTAATGTTCTGTTCTAAACTTGGTAGGCATCTAATGACTTGTAACGTATATGGTTCTGTTTCACCGAAATACAGCTGTAAAGCGCTCTGATACCCTACGCAGGGTCATGTTCGCGCTATAGAAAACACTAAATAAAGGCATAAAAATTGTTACACATCTCAAGGGCACACACAGATCACATGTCAAATCTCAGGCATTGTGTAAACAATTGACCAACCCATGAAGCACACAACATAGTCACGGGAACTGATGCTGACCGGTAGCTAAAGCATAGCTGACTGCAGGGACACAGTGCCCTAGTGACACAAGCAACAGACTGGAGGGGCAACATCTGTGGAACAGATGAGGACGGTGCATCACACAATTGAGGGGCCTGAGATTTGGACTACAAGACCTACATAATGTGGAAGTGTGACCAGGACAAAATACTGCTATTATCATGTCATACATAGTGCACAGATCAGACATGGACTCACCCCCTTCTTGCTGCTGTCTGGCCTTCAGCTGCCTATCCAGGTCCGGGAAGACCATGGCCAGGATACGGAGCATGTGGGGAGTCAGGGTCTGGTGTCCGCCCCTCCTGCGTGGAGGTGACAGTATCAGCTGGACTCTATCTATCCTCCGGGTCCAGCCCCGAAGGTCCTGCCACCTCTTCTGGCAGTTGCGGATCCGGCGCTTGTAGACCCGCACAGAACGAACAGCCTGGGCGCTGGTCAGCCAGATCTCCTGCTTCTGGTGGGCATCAACCTCTGAGGAGGACAAAGTGAAAAGTACATTAACACACATGCCCCAGATTTGTGCAGTATACATTTGGATATACATGTCATCATCACAAAGGGAAATGAATAACTAGGCCTGGGCGGCATATTCCGTTCCGTTCGCGGAATTTGCGGAATTTTGGTAATTTCGCGTTATGCGGAGAACGCGAAATTGCACAAAATTCCGCTTTCCGCGACTTCGCGAAATTTTTGCTTGTTCGCGTTCCCAAAATGCTTGTTCGCGAGATATTTCTCCCCGAGCACGCAAACAGCGATTGTGAACAGGAAAAAAGCATCGCAAAGAAGCAATTCCGCGTGTTCGCGGAATTTCTGCGTGTTCGCGGAGATTTTTTACCGTTTCGCGGAGATTTGCGTAACGCGATTACGCAAATTCCGCCCACCCCTATGAATAACACAGGTAGTGCAACCATGGGGAAGGAAAAATCACCTGCATGTCTGACATGTTAACAATGCCTGGATAGTTTAAGCTTGCAATAATGCACTTTAGCAGCAGGAAAACTATTCATTACATGTACCTAAACACTTTGGGGAATGAAAGTAGTCAGTGAGAATGCTTGCCACTGGTGTACACACTGCTAGTACTGCTAGTCAGACAACATGCATAATTAGGAAGTCAGTAGACTGCACACTCACCTGCTCCCCTGGTCTCCCATAGAGCTTGCTGTACTCTGGAAGGAGCCCGTCCAGCAGGGCCTGGTTCTCCTCCTCAGTGAAGGCTGGGGCCGTCTCCAGAGTACGCGCCATAGCAGTAGCCAGAGGATGCAGAGACAGCAGCAGTGGTAGCATGGATGTGGTCCAGTAGCATGTAGTGCAGGCAAGTGAGCTCCCTGGGGGCCAGCCAGCCTTATATATGTGCTGCAGAGGCAGACTCTGTGCCATGTGTCCCAAGTGATAGGTCCAACACGGTTGCATTCTATGAATCTGGCCAATCCATTTAAAAGTACGACTCGTACATGCCTTCCGCATTGTTCAAATCTTCACCTTCATGGAACACTTGAAATTGCAACATTGTTGAAGACATCCAACTGAATTTCCAGTGCACAACTCGTACAAGTTTTGAATCTGCATCCGTCTCCATGACAGTCCGGAGCAAATGGGTGCGCCCAGCTCATTCAACTGACTGTACAACGCGTATTTTGAATCTACACACCCGTCTCCATATGATTCAATGGCCAAGGCGTATGCCTGTCTCGGACCATGCCTGTCCAACGCGTATGCATGATAGTCACTCGCGTCGGACCTCATTGCATTCAATGACAAAGCGTACGCACGGCTCGGACATGACCCGTGCAATGCATACGCATTGTCACCCGCGTCGGACCTCATTGCATTCAATGACAAAGCGTACGCACAGCTCGGAGATGACCCGTGCAATGCGTACGCATTGTAACCCACGTCAGACCTCATTGAATTCAATGACAAAGCGTACGCACAGCTCGGACATGACCTGTGCACTGCGTACGCATTGTCACCAGCGTCGGACCTCATTGCATTCAATGACAAAGCGTACGCACAGCTCGGACATGACCCGTGCAATGCGAACGCATTGTCACCTGCGTTGGACCTCATTGCATCCAATGACAAAGCGTACGCATGGCTCGGACATGACCCGTGCAATGCGTACGCATTGTCACCCGCGTTGGAACTCATTAGTGTGACTATTATTCGGATGCAACACACATATGCTGGCCAGGGACACCTGTGCACACCTACCACACTATAGCATTGGCCACACAGTGTCCCATGGCATGTAAGGCTGCATTCCATGGGTGTTTGGGGGGGCCACCTCTGTTTTTTTGGCTGGCCCTTTGTGCAGCCACTCTCAGGCTGTTCATGTGTACATGGGGGCAGAATCCTTTGTGTGTTGTGCACATTACCACTGTGATGTGCAGTTGGACAGTAATGGGTATGAGTCATGGCCACAGTGTCAGGTTGGATATGTTTAGGACAGGTCACATACACCCTGAGTCCTGGGGGTGATGGCATGTACGTCACATTGAGACCTGTAGCCACAATACTGATGTGCACACACAGTCTGTGTGCATGTTGTGTCTCAGATGTGTCTGATCAAATGTTCCCAATGGGTGACAGTCTTCACATCCATGTTGCATATGCATCAACCTTGATGGGGTGTGTGTCTAAGAGACGTACATGTAGGGCCGGCACGAACAGCAGTGGCCACTACCTGTGGGACTTACGCTTGCCTTGTAATGTGTATGTGCTATGCCATGTCCATTGCTGTGTTGATGTGGCAATACAGGGAGCCTGGGTTTCTGCATGGCAAAGATCTGTGATGCCTGGGAGACCTGAGGCCTCAATTGTCACTGTGGTGTGTGTTTGGAACATTGCAGCAGCACATGGGTTGGCAAGTGAGCTCCCTGGGGGCCAGCCAGCCTTATATCTGTGCTGCAGAGGCAGACTCTGTGCCACGTGTCCCACGTGATAGGTCCAACATGGTTGCATTCTATGAATCTGGCCAATCCATTTAAAAGTACGACTCGTACACGCCTTCCGCATCGTTCAAATCTTCACCTTCATGGAACACTTGAAATTGCAACATTGTTGAAGGCATCCAACTGAATTTCCAGTGCACAACTCGTACAAGTTTTGAATCTGCATCCGTCTCCATGAAAGTCCGGAGCAAATGGGTGCGCCCGGCTCATTCAACTGACTGTACAACGTGTATTTTGAATCTACACATGCACCCGTCTCCATACGATTCAATGGCCAAGGCGTATGCCTGTCTCGGACCGTGCCTGTCCAACGCGTATGCATGATAGTCACCCGCGTCGGACCTCATTGCATTCAATGACAAAGCGTATGCACGGCTCGGACATGACCCGTGCAATGCGTACGCATTGTCACCCGCGTCGGACCTCATTGCATTCAATGACAAAGCGTACGCGCAGCTCGGACATGACCCGTGCAATGCGTACGCATCGTAACCCACGTCAGACCTCATTGAATTCAATGACAAAGCGTACGCACAGCTCGGACATGACCTATGCAATGCGAACGCATTGTCACCCACATCGGACCTCATTGCATTCAATGACAAACCGTACACACGGATCGGACATGACCCATGCAATGCGTATGCATTGTCACCCGCGTCGGACCTCATTGCATTCAATGACAAAGCGTACGCACAGCTCGGACATGACCCGTGCAATGCGTATGCATTGTCACCTGCGTCGGACCTCATTGCATCCAATGACAAAGCGTACGCATGGCTCGGACATGACCCGTGCAATGCGTACGCATTGTCACCCGCGTTGGAACTCATTAGTGTGACTATTATTCGGATGCAACACACATATGCTGGCCAGGGACACCTGTGCACACCTACCACACTACAGCATTGGCCACACAGTGTCCCATGGCATGTAAGGCTGCATTCCATGGGTGTTTGGGGGGGCCACATCTGTTTTGTTGGCTGGCACTTTGTGCAGCCATTCCCAGGCTGTGCATGTGTACATGGGGGCAGAATCCTTTGTGTGTTGTGCACATTACCACTGTGATGTGCAGTTGGACAGTAATGGGTATGAGTCATGGCCACAGTGTCAGGTTGGATATGTTTGGGACAGGTCACATACACCCTGAGTCCTGGGGGTGATGGCATGTACGTCACAGTGAGACCTGTAGCCACAATACTGATGTGCACACACAGTCTGTGTGCATGTTGTGTCTCAGATGTGTCTGATCAAATGTTCCCAATGGGTGACAGTCTTCACATCCATGTTGCATATGCATCAACCTTGATGGGGTGTGTGTCTAAGAGACGTACATGTAGGGCCGGCACGAACAGCAGTGGCCACCTGTGGGACTTACGCTTGCCTTGTAGTGTGTACGTGCTATGCCATGTCCATTGCTGTGTTGATGTGGCAATACAGGGAGCCTGGGTTTCTGCATGGCAAAGATCTGTGATGCCTGGGAGACCTGAGGCCTCAATTGTCACTGTGGTGTGTGTTTGGAACGTTGCAGCAGCACATGGGTTGGGTGACACAGCCAGATGATTGGCCATTGCACTACATGGGACTCATGTGGATATGTGGAATTGAGATGTGAGGTGGTGGTCTTGTAGGTGACATATGTGTCCATGACCAACATCACACACCTCAGTACATTGTGTATTGTCATGAACTAGCATGTGATATTGATCATGGTCATGGCCACATGGGTGGATGTTTTGATAATCTTCCTTTGTGCATCTCTGTACTGCAGGGCACGAGCTGTCCATCGGCCATTCCCATACCTTGCAACCATGCAGGAACGCGACTGCATCAGACGGTAGCGCTTCACCAGGCCACTGATTGCGGAGTTGGCGGAGCAGTTGGCGCCACATCTGCTATCTGGCTGGACATACCCTACAGCACTGACCCCAGAGGTGAAGTTGAAGGCAGCCCTGCACCTCTTTGCTACTGGTACCTTCCAGTACACTGTGGCTACTGCTGGTGGGATGTCGCAAACGATGTTTAGTCGGGTGCTACACGATGTCTTGGAGGGGATGTTGCAATTCCTCGACCTGTATATCAAGTTCCTGAGCCCAGCTGAACTCCCTGAAATAAAGGATGCCTTTAATACACAGGGGAGGATGCCGAACGTCATCGGATCTATTGGGACACATGTTGCCCTGATACCACCACAGGCACATGAGCAGGCATACCGGAACAGGAAGCACTACCGTTCAATCAATGCTCTGGTGGTCTGTCTTGCTGACATGTTGATCACACATGTGTGTGCACGGTTCCCTGGTTCTGCGCACGATGCCTACATTATGAGGAGTAGTCGCATTGCAACGCTGATGTCACAGATGCCAGCTCAGCATGCCTGGCTTGTCGGTGGGTACTGACTGTTTCTCATTGTGTGTGTTTGTCAATGTTGTATTCTGCACTCCTACAAAACTCAGCTACTTGTTCATTTTTGTGTGTGTAGGTGACTCCGGATAGCCCAACATGCCGTGGTTGCTGACACCCCTCCGGAACCCTGTGACACCAGCCGAGATGCGCTACAATGAGGCACTTGGTCGGAGCAGGAGGGTGATTGAGCGGACATTCGGCCTCCTGAAAAGCCGCTTTCGCTGCCTGGACAAGACCGGAGGGGCCCTCCCATATGAGCCTGCAAAGGTGTGCAAAATAATCCTTGTCTGCTGCATGCTACAAAACATGGCGGTGCGGAAGGAGGTGCCTCTCATCCAGGATGACGATGACGACGACCAACCCCCTGCACCTGTGGAGAATCCCGGCCTGGCCAAGATGCCAGTGATGATGAAGATGATGGTGACGTCCGCTCCCAGCTAATCAACAACTTCTTCACCGGAATGTGAGTTTCCAGGCTTGTTGTGTGAATGTATGGAGGTAGCCTGGAATGTGTTGAGCCAGCTCTGTTGCTGTCTGAGTGTGTCTGTGTGCCACTTGACTGGATGCGTGCTGTGATGTGTCCATTCAGGTGGTTTGTACTCCACAATAGGGTAGAACTGCTAACTAGTGTTTGTGTAGGTGTCTTGCAACATGTTTTGTGCATGTGTATTGCATTTTCTCCTGTTCTTCTGTGCTTTTGACTGTATCTTGTCTGTCGTTCCCAGGGTACTTTGCCTGTTGTATGGTCAACACTGACCCCCAACAACCAGAAGCCAACACCAGTGTGGAAGTTGACAATTCCCATCAACTGATGTACCACACTTCCCTGGACTTCCATTCTCCAACACATTGAGAGCGTGTGTCCATTGTTACGTAGACTTACCGTGCAACTATTGTGGAATAAACATGTTGCTGATGTGTAATGAACCTGTGCTATGCTTTGTTATGTGCGTTGTCTGTCATCCCACATCTGAGTGACATCTGCTTACCTCACGTGTGGACTTGTTACCACTGACTGGGGTTGGTGTTGTGTCTGTGCATGCCAATGCGTTTCAGGTCCACATCATTGTGTGTGATGAGTAACATGGCCATGGTGAGTATGTTTTGTGTTGCCATAGTGGTGTGTCTCCCTCACATGTGTCACATCCCCATGACTCACCTTACTTTGGTCACATTGTTGCAGTATTTGGCATACACTGTGTTGTGTAGCAGATCGACATCTCCCTGAACATGACAAGTTGGAATCACAACAGAGGCAAGTATGGTGTACTGGTGAGTTTATTTACAAACATGTGTGAGGGAAGTGCACAGGATGGTGGGTGCTGTACATTGGTTTGGGAATCCAAAGTTCACATTGGAGTTGTAAGTGCTGGTAGATGAAATGTCCAGAGTAAAGTCCACAGTCATCTGATTCATTGGCCCAACATGAAGCCTCCATGTCATGTGGGCGAGTTGTGTGTGATTGGACAAGGTGAATGGGTTGCGCACAAAGAACATTGTCCAAAACAGGTTTGGAGTCCCTGGGGGATGTGCTGGGACATCTGCCTCTCACATGTCCTTCTTCGGACGACCCCTCTTCTTCCGGAGGGGGTCCTCATGTGCAGGCCTCTGCGGTGCAAGGGACTCTCCGCCAGAGTCCTCCTCCCTCTCTGTGGCGCTGGCAGATGGTGTTGCAACAGATGTTGTGGGCACACAGGTGGGTGTGGATAGGTTGGTGTTGATCTGGCGGAGGCATTGTAGTATGTCCCGATGCACCGCAGTAATGTCATCCCACTTGGCCTCCATGCGGGCATGGTGGGCGACCTGCTCGTGTTGCATGTCCTTGAGGATCCCCACTACCTTGCCAAATCCTCCGGTGCTATCCTGGTACGCATCTAAGAAGCGTGTCAGGTGGGGGTCATCATGCAGTCCAGACCCCTGTGCAAGGCGCGCTCTGTGCCTCCCACCCCTGCCAGCACCCCTCTCCACACTGGCAGGACCAGCGGCGGGACGCACAGGTGACACTGTGACCCCTTGGGTGGTGTTGCTGGTGGTGTTTGCTGTAGCTTCCGGGGGTTCCTGTGTCCCTGTGCTGTGGGTGTTGATTGGCCTTGGTCTGTCCGTGTTGGCGGGAGTGCCCTGTCGGTGTGCAGATGCTGGAGTCATGGGTACAGGGGGGGCAGATGTTGATGCTGCTGGTGCTGCATGATGGCTCACACCGGAGGGGCCAGGTTGGTTGTCGTCATCCGAAGAGGCCTGTGAGAGAGTCAGACCAGAGAGCTCAGTGTCCACCAGAGTCTGGGACTGGGTATCCTCATCACAGCACCACCTGTGTTTGGAAGAGACACACAATGTGATTTATGTTTCTACATGCATCGCTCCCCACAGCAGGAGCCAGTGTCAGCCATCTTGTCAGTCATTTTCCACTCCCTTTGGTGTGGGCATGTTTCTGAGAGGTCGTGATGGGCCAATCAGGAGGGGGAGCATTATCTGTGACTACAGGCCCCATCATGCTTTTGGCTACACTCACTTCACCTGCATCCCCACTATTCCTTCCTGACAGTCAGCTGCACTGTGAGGTGGTGTGTTTGTGGTGTCAAACTGTCTGGCAGGGTCTATTTGGCTTAGTGCCACTGGCTTGCTATATTTGTTTGTAGGTTGGTGCATATCATGACACAGTTCCCAGTCACTATGTGATTACAGGTATTGTGTTTGTCTGACTGGCATACACATCTTGGGCTGATTATCTATTGGATAGTGTAGCTTTGCTTGCGGTGCATGGTTTCACTGTCCCCTTGCCACACAATCTTGGGTATGTTGTTTGTGTACTCACCAGGCTCTGGGATTTCTGTTAGGCCATGGATGCTCTCTGGTGGTAGTATGTCCCACACCTTCTCCTCCCAGGTCCTGAAGTAGACTGGTTTGGCAGGAGGGCCACCGTCGGTGCACTGACTCAGGGCGTGATCTTTTTCGATGAGTTTCTTGACCCTCCTGCAAAGGTCATACCACCTGTTCTGGATGTCGTCCTTTGTGCGCCTTGCTGGTGCTTGGGCGTTCACCTTGTCCACAATCTTCGCCCACATCTTAGTTTTCTGTGAGATGGGGGTCCTTTGGACCAATGTACCAAATAATGTGGCTCTACTCTGATGATCTCATCTACCAGTGCTGGAGCAGAGTTTTTTGTTGAAAATTTATCGAGATTTAAGCTCCAGTTATGTCTATATGTTTTGATTAAAATTACTAATTTAAAATCGTTAATTAATGGTTTGTCTTGTTAAAGTCAGACTAATCAACATTACTAATGAGAGAAATTACACGTGGGAATGCATATATGTTGCTTAATAATAATGTGCGGTTTTAATTAAAGGAATGTTGCAAAGTGCTATTTGTTTTAAAGCACAAACGTTTTTTTAAAATAACGTGTACTAATGCTTTATTGCATTGCAGAAGGCTAGATAATTACATACACATAAGGGTATTAGTGGGGATTAACACTGTTCTATCATTATGCTGTGGTAACGTTGTTTTGTGTTTCCTTTAATTAAGATGGTCCGTTTTGGCCTAAAACAAGATGGCTGCCATTTACAGCCTGCACTCGAGTGATTGAATTTTTGACGAGAGGCCTTGCTGAACATGGTCGAGAGTCACCTGACCACAGCCTCTGCCTGGTTAGAAAGTTTTCCGTGAGGACAGCAGCTCTGGGAACGATTCCAACTGTCCTTGGACAAGGATAAAGCCTCAATGAACAATGACCAGTCTGCGGTGGCTCTGCTAAGATATCAAGGAAGAACATTTACGAAAGTAACATTTGCAAACTTGAGTTTCCTTCTTCCGTCTTTTTATTTTTGTGATTTTTCCTGAGCGGAGGTTTTCTAAATGTAACTGAGTGACATCCTTTCCTGCTCGCTCTGCTCAGCGGCTCAACGGATATTCAACATTTGTTTGTAACTTTTAATTTTGATATTTTCTCTATAAATATGTTAGACTAGAGAGGGTCCGTGTTCCATTGCGCTTATTACTTCCATTGCGTTCCTTGCGGTTCATCGCGTTTTGGACTTCTTCCTGAACCTATGCTGAGGACGGCAGCTCGAGAGACTTTACCGAGAGACCTGTCCTGACCCTTTAAGCTAGAATAGGTAACTATGGGAATAATGATTTTGCTAATGATTGACTTTCCATTCGAATTGATTTAGATAAACAAGCATCTGTTTGAATTCTAGAGTCGGGTGTTTATTTTTTGTCATTTATTCGAGTTTTCAAATGTATTTCCTATGTTTAAAATCATGAATCAGGGCAATGTCATTAAGGTCGCATTGACCTCATTGTAGATGCAGATTGGTTTAGGTTTTCTCTCTTTTATTCAGAGTGGATAGAGTAAATAGTGTAAGTTTCAGTGTGATGGGCCCTAGCGTATGATGAGTGTATGTGCGTGTGACTGTAGGTTTACTCTGTCCGTGGAAGTAGGGAGAATTTATATGCGCCGATCTGCAGCAGTTTCCTGGTAGCAGTATGATGGTTTGATTATTATCTTGATCTGATTAGATTGCTTGTACATAGGCTTTTGATTCATTGATTATTGATTGATGTTGGTATATGTACTAATACTATATGTTGAAGTCGTCGTGTTGAGTTTTATGTAGTGCTTCTGGAACTTGGGAGCTGGTGACGGTTCCGTAGTAGGGCAGAGGGAAGTGTGTGCTGCTCTCGGGAAAGACGGGATTGTTGGAATTACCTGTATGTATGCAGGAAAAACGTGTGACAATTGAAGTTGCGCGTCACATTGTCTGGCTTCGGAATCAGTGACATCGTCGTGTGTTACTAATAGGGACATATTTTCAGTTTAAAAGTAGTGCGTATGGAAGCGAGGGTTATCTGTGAAACTCTGGTCTTAAGTCCCAGGGATCCGTAAGGTTTACCATTAAAGCTTATCGCTGGAAAAGTAATAGATATTCTCTGAGCTTGTTTGAAGGACTGGGCAGAGGTAAGCGTTGCTTAGTTAACGTATGTTATAATTCTGTAGTGGGACAGACTGTTCACTGTTCTCGGGAAAGGCAGGATTCTGTGTGCATGTGCTACATTTTCTGGTGTGAAAGTGTGTGAATGTATGAGCATTTAGTTGATAGTAAGACTCTTTGGAGCAGTCCTAGAGGAAACAGTTAATGGATGCATGTTAGAAGGGCAGAGTAGAGGGATGTGCTACTGTGTCAACGAAAGTAATAGTTCCGTGGTAGAGCAGAGGTAAGCGCTGTTCTAGAGAGAAGCGGGATTTTTGTGAGAATTTTCTTTACTATTCTGTGGTTAGCGAAGCAGACAATGGAGATGTTTATATGTTGTAACTAATAGATTTTGTGGATTCTGAAATGAAGTCTACTGAGAAGGTTTTGTAAAGGAGGGGTAGACGAGTGACAGGAGACAGAGCAGAAGCGACTGCAGCGACTGCTGACGTCACACAGACCGCGCTCTGATTGGGTAGTGGATCAGAACAGTGCTCGCGCTGGGATTGGTGCGTTAGTGTGAGCCGCGCAGGGATTGGAAGGAGTCACCCTATACTCCTGTGACGTAGACGTTCCAGGATTGGTGCGTTGGTGTGAGTCGCGCTGTTATTGGACAAAAAGATCGTACAGTTGCGGAAGGAACTAGAGAATATTGGTAAACGTTAAAATGTATTACCAACCAGAGGAAAAGAAGAAGAAATCCTTGTTCGGTAAAATAAAAAGGTGGTTCGACAAGGATAAAAACATAATAACTAGAGAGGGTGAATTGCTACCTCCGACGAGAACTCCTGCATCCTTCATGGTTGCAAAATATGGGTATCATACCTGTATATGGTTAGATAACTGGGCTAAGTATACTAAGGAAGATGGTGTCTTAGCGTTCCCGGAACATGGTTCATTTAATTTGGCCGTGTTGAGAAATTTATGGGAGAAAATGATGTGTCTAGAGCCTAGACCAAGGCCGACACAGTTCGAGGCGTTGGTGGAATGGGAAGATGAGGTGCATGAGCGAGAAAAGCAGAGGAGTGGAGGCAATTATAGGTACTTTTTTGGGAGGAAATATGATCGTGAAACTCATCATGATCGAATGAGGAGATGGCGAGATGCTAGTATGTCAGAGGGATTGTATCCTATGAGGACAGTTGAAGAAACGGAAGGGAGGAAGGGTACAGAAAAGGTGCCTGATGCAGAAGTGAGAAGGTATGGAGCTAATGATTATGAGGATGAGGTCTTGGATGACATGATTTACAAGAGACCACCTCCATATAGACCAGAACCAGAAGAGAGCACGCCAGTTGCTACTCCGATAAGAGATACTTTGCGAATTATTAAAACAGAGGTTGTGACACCTGATCTGAAAAGTGGTAGCTCTTTCACGGAAAGGGAGAGAGAGAGAGAGAGCGAGAGAGAGAGAATCGAGTCAGTGACGAGAAAACGAGAGAATTAGCCAGAACCACATCTGAGCTGACTGAGAAAATTAGGGAGCTGACGAAAAATCTTGAAGCTGTTATAGTGCCTGTAACCATTGGTCCGGTTGTACCTATTTTTGATAAGCAAAGAATGGGTGAAAATAGTTTGACAGTTCCTTATGTAGGAAATGGTTTGGTTGGTACTTGCACTTTGGAGGAATCAGGAACGAGAACAGGAGGAAATAATTTGAGACAGTCGAGACATGATGCTTGTAGTGGAGGATTAGATGTGCAGCCTAATTCAGGATTGAATACTGGTTGTTTGGGAGGAACAATTTTGGAACCACAAAAGATGACAGAACAAGTGGGTACAGTGAAGCAGTCTACTGAAATAACAGCTGAGGATTTGAATGATTGGTTGAAGGTTCTTCAAAAGAAGGATAAAGATTCACAGGCAATTGATGTAGCCAGGTTGCGCATAGAATTGGAGGAGCTTATTGCAGGGACAATTCCTACAGATATACTCACAAACCATCATGATGGAGAATTGTTATTTATGTGTAAAAGCATCACCTGGAGGGCTAAGAGTACACATGACAGGTTAAGAGCAATAGCGAGTGAGCAAGGAGTTGACATGGATAAGGTGAAAGCTTTGCAGAAGTCTTACAGGATGGATTTTACAGATAAAGATTGAAAATCTGAATGGTGCTGGTAGAACAGGACAGATTAAAGAAATGATTGCCTTATTGCGAAAATGGGGTGATGTGGAAAAGTGGAAGGATAGGTGGTACAAGAAAAGGGAAGATTCAGTGGACAGGACTTATTCAGCTTTTCCCATGAGAGAAAAGGAGAAAACAGTGGATGCTTATCCTATGAGAGAGATTCCTGGAGGTGGATATGTGCATGTTCCATGGACTAGACAGGATATTTTGTCATTTACGAATGATTTCCCTCGACTGAGAGAAAAGCCCGTCGAGTGGTATAGGCAGGTAGACAGGTTTGTGAAATTGTCAAAAGTGCTGTGGATTGACCTGAATACTCTGTTTGATATAATTGTTCCAGCAGACTTGTGGGCAGAGTGTAAGATAGTTGTAGATTGGCCTGCTAAGGAGTATCCAAGTGATCCGAAAACAGGAGCACCAGATCCAGAGGTTATGAAGAAGTATGATCAGGTTATAGTGTTCCTGAAAAATAAAGTACCCCCGAAGGAGACAGACTGGGTTAAGATAGATCGAACACATCAGGAAGCAAAAGAATCAGTTCATGCTTTTTACGAAAGGCTGATACTGGCTTTTAAACAGTTCAGTGGAGATGAATACCTGGGTGACAAGGATTTGAGTAATTTTGTATACAGATTTGTATATGGCCTGAGACCTGAAATCAGTGAAAGAATACGTGAGCATACAGTTGATTGGCAGAGTAAAAAGATTGATGGAATCTTGAGACATGCAAAATACTTCAGTGATGAGATTGAAGCAAAACAGAGAAAGCTGAAAGAAAAAGCAATGTGGGCACAGGTGAAAGTTGCTGAGAGACAAGAAGCACAGTTGATGGAACAGGCAATTATCCAGGAAATATACCCAGATTTGCAGGAAAAGGAAAGGGAAATTTAGAGGAGGCCAAAAAGAAGTTCCCTTGTCACAACTGTGGACAATTGGAGATCCGAGTGTACCAATCCACCATTAGTGAGTAATGAAAATAAACCCTTAAATCAACAGGTGCAGAACGAAGGGTGTAATCAACAGCAGCAACAGCAGAAGGTTGTCAGACAGCAGAGTCAAGAGCCAAAACCGCCCTTGCCGCAGAATAGAGGGTCTCAAAAGTATAACCAGGACTCAGGATTCTACAATGATGAGCAGGTAAACAAACCGAGACGTTCAAACCCGGTAGAGCAGTACTGGTTAAAGAATGAGGGGAGTGAGTCTGAAGGGGACTATTGACGGTGCCGAAGAGAGGAGGAAGAGTGCATACTTGGTGCAACTCTAGAAATAGACCAGGCAGGACCATTTGTAGATGGGAAAATAAATGGGGAGAGTGTTACTTTTTTGGTAGACACAGGAGCGATGAGATCAACTGTCAGGTCAGCAGATATTAGAAATCTTCCTCTCTCGGACGAAGCAATCCAAGTGGTTGGTGTAGCCAATACACAGATTAAGACTCGTCTTACTGAACCAGTAAGGGTAAGAATAGGGAAATTTTCAGACATGCACAGATTTGTAGTCTGTGACACTAGTCCAGTGAACTTGTTAGGTAGGGACCTATTGTGCAAAATGAATTGTACAATTTTTTGTACTCCGGATGGAATAGCTTTTGAGACACCAGATGAGGATGTTTTGTACCGGATGACTCTAGACAATAGAGAGAGTGAGATTGTTGGTACATATGCAGTGTGTAATCCAGATGATTTGCCTCAGGAGTTGAGACACACAGTGAAAACAGCAGTTTGGGATTTTACTGGAGAAGATGTGGGATTGATGAATAATGTAGATCCAGTGAAGATTTCAGTGAAAGAGGGGATTGTTTATCCTAATATTCCTCAGTACAGATTGACACCAGAAATAATTGAGGGAATAACTCCTATAATTGACAAGATGATTCAACAGGGTGTTTTGAGAGAGATACTGAGTAGCCCGTGTAATTCACCAATAATGGGGCTGAAGAAACCTAATGGAAAATTCAGGATTGTGCAAGATTTGAGAAAAGTTAACAAAATTGTGGTGGCATGTTGTCCCATTGTGCCAAATCCTTCAGTGATTTTGTATCAGATTCCTCATGATGCTGAGTGGTACACGGTGATTGATTTGTGTCATGCTTTCTTTTCAATTCCATTGCATCATGACAGCCAGCCGATTTTTGCATTCCGGTTTGGCCAGCGTATTTTAGCATGGTGTCGTATCCCACAGGGGTATACAGAGAGTCCTTCGATATTCAATCAGTTATTGAAAAAATCATTGGAGAGTTTGATCATGCCTGAAAGCTCAGTACTAGTGCAGTATATCGATGACTTACTTGTGGCATCGAAGACACGTGAAGCTTGTGAAGTGGATACCATAGCTTTACTGCATCATCTGGCAGATGGAGGGTTAAAGGTATCTCCTGCCAAATTGCAGTTTTGCAAAAAAGAGGTGCATTATCTTGGACACAATATTGAGAAGGGTCTGAGAAAAGTGACTGATGACAGGATCAAAATTATCAGAGGAATGAGAGCCCCAATGACCCAGAGAGAAGTGAGGATGTTTTTGGGGATGGTGGGTTATTGTCGTCAGTGGATAAGTAATTTCTTCCTGATAGCAAAGCCACTGATTAAATTGACCAAAAGTGAAGTGAGAGACCCATTGGAACTGGATGGAGAACAAATGGCGGCATTTGAGGAGTTGAAGAGCAGAATGTGTGAAGCCCCTGCTTTGGGAATGCCGGACTATGAAAAAGAGTTTGAGTTGTACTGCAGTGAGAGAAATGGTTGTGCACTTTCAGTGTTAATTCAGAAGCATGGACAACTAAGAAGGCCGATTGCGTACTTCTCATCGACACTTGACCCCGTAGCTGTGGGTTTGCCAGGTTGTCTGAAAGCAGTAGATGCTACATGCAGAAGCTTGGAACAGAGTGAGAGTATAATAATGGGATATCCTGTAAGGGTATTCGTACCTCATGATGTGGCTATTCTTTTGACAAGAAGCAGGACTCAGTACATGTCACATAGTCGGTTGACTAAATATGAGAAAATAATTCTGGGAGCATCAAATGTGACTCTTGAGAGATGTGTGAATGTGAATCCAGCAACGTTGTTACCAGATGCTGACAATGTGAATGTGGGAGATGATGTTGATCATGATTGTTTGGATGTGCTTGACTACTGCACAAAACCCAGACCGGACATAAGAGATTTGCCGTTGCCTGAGAGTGATCATGTGCTGTTTGTGGATGGATCATGTCTGAGGACTGATGATGGTGTGCTAAGTGCAGCATATGCAGTGTGCAAAGTTTCAGAAGTTATGGAAGCTTCGCCTTTGAAAGGAGTGAGATCTGCTCAAGTGGCTGAATTGGTGGCATTGACGAAAGCTTGCAAAATTGGGAAAAATGTGAGAGTGACTGTGATGACTGATAGCCAGTACGGATTTGGAGTCGTTCATGATTTTGGCCAGCTTTGGCTACAGAGAGGTTTCTTGACGTCGAGTGGAACTCCGATAAAGAATGCTGAAGTGATTGGAAAATTGCTTGAGGCGATACAGCTGCCTAAAGAACTAGCAGTTGTGAAGTGTGCTGCTCATGGACAAGGAGATGATTTTGTTACTCTTGGTAATAGATTTGCCAATGACATAGCACAGTATTGTGCGAAAAATAATCATTCGATTACTAGGGCACGAGAAAGGGAAATGTCTTTTTGTTCTGTGATGTTTACTAATGTCCTAGAAACGTGGGATGAAGTGAAACAGTTGCAGGATGAGGCAGGAGATGAGGAAATGAGAGATTGGATCAAGGCAGGTTGTGCCCCAAGAGAAACAGATCATGTTTGGATCTATAGAGATGGTAGACCAGTCATGCCTAACTTCATTTTGTCGACAATGGCAAGAATGTACCATGGCCAGGGACATTTGGGAAGGGATGCGATGATTAGGTCTTTTAAACAGACCTGGTACAATGCAAAGTTCGGGTTGATTGCAGAGAGCATCTGTCAGAGATGTTTGATTTGTCAGCAGTTCAATACTGGGAAAAAGACAGTGGTAAGTCTAGGAACAATAGGCAGAGAAGGAGGTCCTTTTACCAGAATGCAAATAGATTTCATTGAAATGCCCCAAGTGAACAGATTGAGGTATGTTCTAGTGGTAGTCTGTTTGTTCTCAAGATGGGTGGAGGCCTATCCGACCAGGAGAAATGATGGAATAACAGTTGCAAAGTTACTGTTAAGAGAGTTGATTCCTAGGTACGGGTTCCCAGTGACAATTGAGTCTGATAGAAGTGGACACTTCTACAATGAGCTCATGGGTTTGATTTGTGAAGCATTGAGCATACAGCAGAAGCTACATTGTGCATACAGACCAGAGGCTTCTGGAGTTGTTGAGCAGATGAACGGCACAATAAAAAACCGAATTGGTAAGATGTGTTTAGCCACTGGAATGAAATGGCCTGATGTCTTGCCTCTAGTGCTGATGACTATTAGGTCTACTCCAGATAGAACCACAGGTTTGAGTCCGCACGAAATCTTAATGGGACGTGCGATGAGACATGCTTTCGTGCCTGTCAACAAGTTGATGACAATACCTGATGACATGATTTTGGATTACTGTAAAGGCCTGGCTGACGCAGTTCATTCTGTGTTTCACCAGGTTGGAGAAGACGCTACCACACTTGAGAAGAAGCAAGCCCACCAGGGGACTGGGTGAGGATTAAGGTACACAGAAGAAGAAATTGCTTGGTTCCAAGGTGGGGAAGGCCAAGACAAGTTATTCTGACTACGACAACTGCAGTAAATTGTGCCGGTGTGAAAAACTGGGTGCATGCGAGTCATACTCTGAGAGTTCCAAATCCAAAGGATGGGACTGGTAAGGAGTATTTTGAAGAGTCAGATTCGAGTGATGATGAAGAAACTGAGCCAGTGAGAAGGAGAAAGAATCCTGAAAGAGCTGAAGGAGAAAGAGAGTCAGGTGATTCTTTTTTCTTTCCAAGAGAGGCTTCAAGAGAAACATTGGGAGTCTCAGAGGAGAGATCAGATTCTGTAAGAGTGCCTGAAGTTCCAACAAGTAGTGGAGAAGAAAGAAGAGAAAAGAGCAATTCCACAGAGACTACACCTGAATCAGATGAGGAGATTGAGAATCCACTTGAGATTACACCTGAAGAAGCAGGGTCAGAAGAAGATAGTGAGGGACAGATTGCGGAAGACCCCCGAGGAGGTGTAGGGAACATTCCTGATAAGTTAGGTGAAGGGACAAGTAGACAGCAAGAAGATTGCGTGTCGGAGACCCGAGGAGGGACAGAAATAGGGAAGTCTCAATCAGTGGTGGAAAAGACTGTGGAGCGAAAGAAAACTGCTGAAGAACAAGAGGCAAATGAAACAGAATCAGATGAGAGTGAGAATGAGAAATCAGAGGGTCGAGTTCTGAGAAAGAGAACTTGGATTGGAGAGAGAAATAATAAAGAAGTGAGACCAAAAAGGGTTGTAAGAGGAGATCTTTGGCCTAACAGGATAAAGAGACTGAGGTACAGACTGACACGAGTAAATTCGTTGAAAGCTGAACAGGTGAACGAGGTGTCGAGTCAGAATCAAGCAAAGGGTGAAAAACAAAAGGTTACAAAAGAACCAGAGGAGATCAAGAGAATCAGAAAACCTAACCAGAAGTATAGGTCACCGGAATGGACGTACGTGGCACTGAAGATGAAGAGACAGAAGGTCAAGGAAATCCAGAGGGGACCGTACGAGAAGTGGTTGAGGAGAAAACTGTTGGAATCCTGAAAGTTATCTTGACTGACATTGGAGAAGAGTCAGATGCACAGGATGTTGTTGATGATCTAATACAATTTGATGTTGCTGAAGAAGAAGTGAAAAGTGATGAAAATCCAAATTGAGTGAACTGAAGGAGTCACTTGGAGAAAGTGAAAAGAGAAAATTTGAAATTAGCTGTTTGAAATAATCTAGAGTTCTAGTGATTCAGTAGTGGAGTAGAAGAGGCTAAGTCAAAAGACACTGCCAAAGTAGTAAAATGGCTAACACGGAGACTAATCAAAGTAGATGTGCCTTCTTGAAAAGATGGTGTAGAATGTGCTGCTGCTGTACTGGATTATTAATGCTATTATGGGGTGTACTAGCTTTATTAGTTACTTTTAGAGTTACAATAGACACTTTTGGAATACATACTGAGAATGTGACTAATGTAGAGAAAAGTTCACAAAAAGTAGTTCCAACTAGAATTAGTAACATTTACATACATAAAGATAGGTCAATTAATGATTTTTCTAGCAATGTTTTTTCAAAGTTGTTGTACGAATACGTAAAGACAATGGAAGTTAGGGATTGCTACGTCTGCATGCAATTACCTGCATCCGTTTCAGAAGGTGTTACTTATCACCATTTACCAGCTACGTATATGGGATTTCATGTAGTGTGCTAAGTAGTGTTTTTTATTTGTTAGGGAAAATAGATTATGAGATGTCTAACAAAGATAACATTTTTGGGCAATTGCCTATGAATAAAAAGCTGAATCCAGCTAAAGAAGCTAACATTTTTGGTGAGATTTTTATTGAGAAAGAAGAATTAACATTAGATTACATTTTTAGAAACAATTTAACTTGCAGTTTGAAAGAAGAGGAGAAGGCTTTCTTGAACGTGGTAGAGGAAAGGAGAATGAGCATGCATGAGAAGGCAGGGAAATATAAAATGAGTGAGACAATTTGGGACATTGAGATGGGAAAGGAATTGAGCAATGGAGCTAGTCCAACTTTGGCTTTAGATGCACCACAGAAGGGTAAACTATGCATTACCAGAAAGAAATCCCAATATGATAATTACTTTGTTGGGACTAGTGAGTGTCATGATACATACTTCATTGCAACAGGATGGGGTTTTAAGGGTGGAGAAGATCCAGTTTTCCCAGGAGTGTATTATGTTTGTGGGAACAAGGCTTATTACAAGTTGCCTGACCATTGGTATGGCACGTGTTATGTGGGCCTGGTCTTTCCAAAGATTTTTCATATAGATAGAATAGAAGATGTAGAACATATTAATTTACTAACACGTTTTAAGGGAGAAACTTGGTCAGAAATAGTTGGTGATATATTTGGAGCTTTAATTCCAGCAGTGGGAATTTCTTTAAACGCATATGGTATTCGGAAACTGTCAACAGTGGTAGATCGCTTATCGACAAGTACCGCTGGAGGGTTTCTTTTGGTAAATACTGAGATGATTGCCGTACGTGCCATGTCTATGCAAAATCGACTTGCCCTTGATATTCTATTGGCCAAGGAGGGTGGAGTCTGCGGAATGCTGAAAGTTCAACATTGTTGGACTTACATTCCTGACGAAAGCAAAGACCTAAAGGTCTATATCAAAAATATTACTTATTTGCATGAAGAATTAGTACCACTGGAAGCTGAAAGTATCTGGACTAAAATAGCTAATAAGATAGTTGCTATTAAGAATTTTATTACTAAGATAGATAGTACCTTTATTGGTAAAATATTATTTCCTTTGACATGTGTAATTGTTGCTTTATTGATACTAAGATTGGGGTGTTTGTGTTGTAAAAACAGGGGAGGGAAAAAGAGAATAATTAGAAGAAATGCTGAAAAGAAACAAAAGAGGTCAAAGAGAGATCCACAAGAAATAGAATTAGAAGAATTGAGGGAAAGTGTGTACTTGGAGTCAAAGAGGGATGATGTGAGGGAGTCTGGTGTTTAATGTTGTGTTATAAGAGACATTTTCAATGTCTCCTAAAAATTGGGATTACATTTTCTTTTTGGGTTGGTTTTGTGGTTTTTTTGTGGTGATAAGATATCACCAAAGGGGGGATTGCTGGAGCAGAGTTTTCTGTTGAAAATTTATCGAGATTTAAGCTCCAGTTTTGTCTATATGTTTTGATTAAAATTACTAATTTAAAATCGTTAATTAATGGTTTGTCTTGTTAAAGTCAGACTAATCAACATTACTAATGAGAGAAATTACACGTGGGAATGCATATATGTTGCTTAATAATAATGTGCGGTTTTAATTAAATGAATGTTGCAAAGTGCTATTTGTTTTAAAGCACAAACGTTTTTTTAAAATAACGTGTACTAATGCTTTATTGCGTTGCAGAAGGCTAGATAATTACATACACATAAGGGTATTAGTGGGGATTAACACTGTTCTATCATTATGCTGTGGTAACGTTGTTTTGTGTTTCCTTTAATTAAGATGGTCCGTTTTGGCCTAAAACAAGATGGCTGCCATTTACAGCCTGCACTCGAGTGATTGAATTTTTGACGAGAGGCCTTGCTGAACATGGTCGAGAGTCACCTGACCACAGCCTCTGCCTGGTTAGAAAGTTTTCCGTGAGGACAGCAGCTCTGGGAACGATTCCAACTGTCCTTGGACAAGGATAAAGCCACAATGAACAATGACCAGTCTGCGGTGGCTCTGCTAAGATATCAAGGAAGAACATTTACGAAAGTAACATTTGCAAACTTGAGTTTCCTTCTTCCGTCTTTTTATTTTTGTGATTTTTCCTGGGCGGAGGTTTTCTAAATGTAACTGAGTGACATCCTTTCCTGCTCGCTCTGCTCAGCGGCTCAACGGATATTCAACATTTGTTTGTAACTTTTAATTTTGATATTTTCTCTATAAATATGTTAGACTAGAGAGGGTCCGTGTTCCATTGCGCTTATTACTTCCATTGCGTTCCTTGCGGTTCATCGCGTTTTGGACTTCTTCCTGAACCTATGCTGAGGACGGCAGCTCGAGAGACTTTACCGAGAGACCTGTCCTGACCCTTTAAGCTAGAATAGGTAACTATGGGAATAATGATTTTGCTAATGATTGACTTTCCATTCGAATTGATTTAGATAAACAAGCATCTGTTTGAATTCTAGAGTCGGGTGTTTATTTCTTGTCATTTATTCGAGTTTTCAAATGTATTTCCTATGTTTAAAATCATGACTCAGGGCAATGTCATTAAGGTCGCATTGACCTCAGTGTAGATGCAGATTGGTTTAGGTTTTCTCTCTTTTATTCAGAGTGGATAGAGGAAATAGTGTGAGTTTCAGTGTGATGGGCCCTAGCGTATGATGAGTGTATGTGCGTGTGACTGTAGGTTTGCTCTGTCCGTGGAAGTAGGGAGAATTTATATGCGCCGATCTGCAGCACCAGCACTTCTAACTCACTTTCTGTGAACTTTGGATTCTTCTTTGGAGGCATGGTGATGGGTGGTGGTGGTGTGGGATGTGTGTGTGATGGTGCAAGTGATGGTGGGTTGGTGTTGGTTTTGCTGGGTGTATGTGTGTGTGCTTTTGTATGAGGTGCTGATGGAGTGTGAGTTGTGTGATGGGTGAGTTGTGAGTGTGTCTTTGGTTGCTGTGTACTGGTGTTTGCTGCTGGCTGTGTCTCCTGTTTGCAAGGGATGATGGTAGTGATTGTAGTCCTTTATATAGTTGGAGTGGTGGGTGTGTCTTTGTCCCATGTTTTTTTCTTTGGTATTTATTGGCTTTGTCATTGCTTGTTTGGTCCTTTTTTTTGTCTTTTTTCCTTTGTGTTTTGTAGGCATGAAGGAGACGTTCATGTGACAGAAACGGACGCTGTCTGTTGTCTCGTTCGGGCTTCTCCGCCTCGTTCACGCTGCCTATCTTCTGTGTTTGGTACGCGTCGTTTGCGGTGGTCTCTATTGCTTGTGTGCCGGGTTCTCAGTGCGAGTCGGTCTGGTTTTACACGCATTGCATCGTACTGCGCATATCGTTCATCGCGAGTACGGGTCAGTCGGCTTCATTCTGGGTTCGTGTCGGTCGGTGATATTCGCGTTGGTTTTTCAGCCGGATCACTATTTTTCCTACGGCTTGTATTCCGTACGTGTCGGTTGTAATTCACACGCTATGCATCGTACTGCACAGGTTGTACGGCTCTGGTCTTTGCCGGCCGGTGTTCGGTCCGGGTCCGTGTCGGTCGGTTCGTATTGCGGCCGGAATCGGAATCGGCTCCATAACGTTTGTTTCTATTTAATGTTATTTATTTATTTTTATATTTAATTGTGGTAATTGTGCTGTTGATTCTTTTCTGTACATTTTATGTGCGGGTTGTGGGGTTTAAAGGTGTAAGAGGTGGGAAGTAATTTATGTGTAATTAATTAATATTTAGTGTTAGTACATATTAATTAAATGATAACTAATTACGTGACTTGTGTATTTTTATTTTAGGTGTGGGTTGTGGGATTTATAGGGGTAAAGGGTGGGAAGTAATTTATTTTTAATTACATGATAAATAGATGTTAATTAAATTAATTTGTTGATAATTAATTATGTTAATGATGCAATTCACATTTTTTCAGGCGCAGGTTTTGGGGTTTATAAGGGTAAAGAGTGAGGAGCACATTCATTTAAATTAATAATTAGTTGATCAATACTATTAACTATTTAATTGACAATCTTGTATTTGAATTATGTAATTAAATATTTTTGAACTGTGGGGTTTATGTAATGAAGGGTGAGAAGTTGATTAATTTTAGTGAATAAATATTTACTTTGCAATTAATAATATTTGTTCAATTGATAATTAATTATGCTAATTGTGCAATTACATTTTTCTTTAAAAGATTTTAAAAGTGGATTATTTTGCAGGGGTATGGGCTAAGGAGTAAATTCTGTTTTAGTACTTCATAATATATATTTACATTGATATTACTGATTGATAATTAATTATGTTATTTTTGCAAATAATTTTCTGTTCAATTTTATGAGTGTGTTGTGTGTTTTGTTGGGGTTTTATTGTGGGAAGTAAATCAATGTTAACTAATTAATAATTAATATTTAATTAATGATAGTAAAGTTTTAGGTGCGGGTTGTAAGTTTTGTGAGGTTATAGGATGGGAAGCATTTTAAATTACATTTATGCAATAAATAGCTTTTTGTCAATAAATAATTTCTAATTACAAATATTTATTTGTGAGACAATTTATTTTGATTTTATTCATAATAATATTTGTAGCTATTTGGGATATGTGTTTAACATTGTAAAATTCATTTTTAATATTTAGTATGTTTGTAGGTTTTTTGTACATATTTATATTTTTCTTTATTTTTTTAAATTATTTCATTTTGTTCAAGGTATTTTGTTTGTTTTAAGGTTGCTCCGACTGAAGTGGGAATAGTAAATTTACCCCTGTGCACTGCAACACTCTCCCTACTGTTGTACTGTTTGGAGCGGGAATAGTAAATTTTGCCCCTCTGCTGTCCAACACTTTCCCTACAGTTG
Organism: Triturus cristatus; assembly: GCF_964204655.1. Classification (NCBI taxonomy): domain Eukaryota; kingdom Metazoa; phylum Chordata; class Amphibia; order Caudata; family Salamandridae; genus Triturus; species Triturus cristatus. The sequence goes on from NC_140584.1 coordinate 227,283,961, forward strand.
TACTGACTGGAGTGGCAAAAGTACATTTTACCCCTCTGCTGTCCAACACTTTCCCTATTGTTGTACTGACTGGAGTGGGAAAAAGTACCTAGTTTTATTAATTTAGCATTGCATACTTTTGGATAAATTGTAGTGGGAATAGTATATGTATTAAATGTAATATTTTGTAATTTATTTTATATCCTTATAATTTATATTATTATGTTTTTGTTTATTTAAAATTATAATATGTAAAATTATTATTATTTTTAATGTGAAAAATATATTTATTAAATTCGATCACTTTTATGTTGTTTACTTTTTTATTTTAAATAAAATGGTCTGTTTAAAAAAAAAACTTATGTTATTGATATATATGTGTGTGTGTGTGTGTTTATATATATGTGTGTGTGTGTATATATATTCACTTAAAAAACCATAGGTTTCACACATGTTATAGTTAGCTGGACATTTCACTTGTGAAAAACCATTGAAATTCCCCCGTTATAGTTAGTGCAGGCAACTATAACTCACGCGACCGCAATCCTCTGCTGATGACGTCAGATATTACATCACTGTATTTAGACACTTATTTACCCATGTCTTCTTCCATTAATCTTTAGCTATACATGTATTACAAACTTTTTTTTTTCAGAAAGACACATATGTCATCAGTGATGTAATATCTGACGTCATCAGCAGAGGATTGCGGTCGCGTGAGTTATAGTTGCCTGCACTAACTATAACGGGGGAATTTCAATGGTTTTTCACGAGTAAAATGTCCAGCTAACTATAACATGTGTGAAACCTATGGTTTTTTAAGTGAATTTGCAAGGTTTTTTAAATGCTAATTCCTAACTATAACGTGTGTGAAACCTATGGTTTTTTCAGTGATTTTGTATGGTTTTTTAAATGCTAAGTTATGTATATATTATTTATTTATTTTTTTAAGGTTTTTCACCATGCGCGCGCGGTGCGCTTCGTGCGCTTCGCGCACCAAGCGCCCACGTTCCTTACCTCACAATTTTTATTTTTTTGTAATCTCTCCTTTTTCAAAAAAAATGTTTGGCTGTAGTCGCGGAATCGTTACGCGAAGTTCTAGTTCTGACAAAGGCTAGGGGGTCAGGAACTGTCCACCCTGCCCCCTTTTCACGTTCTCCACCTTTGTTTTTCACCCCCTCAGAGTGCGAGAGACAAAATGGCAGCTGACACTTCCTGGTTTCGACCGATTCGAATGTTTACTAAGATCTAACAACCAATCAGAATCACGCTCGCGCACGGCGGCGTGCACGTACGGTAAGCTTACGGTACGCGCTCGGAGCGCGCCTATAGATATATATATTGATTTAAATGCTATTTTCTCAGGAAATACTGAACAGATTTACACGAGACCTTCAAAAGTTACATCCCTGACCTGAGGGCTACCTCTCTGCCAAATTTCAAGTAATTCTGTTCAGCCGTTCGGGCTGTAGCTCGGACTAAAGGTCCTATGGAAAAATGCATGGGGAAAACGCATTTTGGGACCCCCCCTTTTTCTCAGCCCCCGCTTGACAAATCCCCCCGAGACTTTCAGGGAAGGAGCGGAGCGAAGCGCCCCACCTATTTTGAGAATTTCGCGAGGATTCGTCAATCGGCGCCAAAGTTATTCCAAATAGAATGTTGCTGATTTCCTATGGAAACACGGTCCTAACTATAACCATCTACTGGCGACCGCCAGTAGATAATGTGTGTGTGTGAGTCTATATATATGTGTGTGTATTCACTGAAAAAACCATAGGTTTCAGGGACGTTATAGTTAGAAATTAGCATTTAAAAAACCTTACAACTTTACTGAAAACACCATAGGTTTCAGGGACATTATAGTTAGTTGGACATTTCACTTGTACAAAACGATAGAAATTCCGCCGTTATAGTTAGTTTAGCTAACTATAACTCGCGCCCCCGCAATGCACTGCTGATGACGTCCGATATTACATCATTCATGACATGGTCAGTGACATCACTGATGACATCACTGATGACATCTCAAATGTCCTGACGCTTCAATGAAGCAAAGCAGAGTGTGCAATGACACAGTGGGAGCCGCACGGCTCCCGCCCTGTCATTGCAAACAGCAGTGTCCAGGGGATCGGCACCCCAGGACACTGCAGGAGATGGCCACGCGAATCTAACAATGGGCTGGTTTGAACAAAAAGTGGCATGGAATACAGCAAACTATGAATTCCGAGAAAAGATAGTTCTATGGTTTCGATTCATAGACGACCTCTTCATTATTTGGGATGGCACCGAACTTGAATTTAACACCTTTTTTGAGAAACTGAACAACAGTCCAATGAATTTAAAATTCACTTATAAAATCAACTCCGAAAAAGTGGAATTCTTGGAAAAAAACTCCCTTCAAACAACATTACATAGGAAAAAAACGGCAACAAATGCAATCCTACATGGGGAAAGCTTTCACCAAGAAAGCCTCAAATGGAGCATTCCATATGGGGAGTTTTTAAGACTACGTAGAAACTGCTCTGATGACGTAGAATTTCTAAAACCCAGTCATCAAGCAGGAGCTCGATTCCTCAACCGCAAATACCCAAAAAAAATAATTGAAAAAAGTCTGGATAGGGTGGCAATTTTGAACCGCAAAGACATTCTACAGAAACAACCTAAAACAACGGAAAAAGAACAAACGACAATAAGACTGATAACCACGCAAAGTGCAGAAAATAACAAGTTATCACGAATAATCAAAAAACACTGGGGAATCCTGCAATTGGATCAGACTCTATCCAAAATCATCGGTAACCACCCAAATATAACATATCGACGGGCAAAAAATATAGGTGACAAAATTGTACACAGCCACTTTCAAGAAGCACCTATAACAACCTGGCTGCAAAGAGAAGGATTCTGGCCTTGTAAACAGTGTAAAGTATGTAAGATCGGAACTCCGATGAAAACACTGGACATCGGGAAGGGCAAGCAATGGCAAATCAGACAACACCTAACATGCAAAAGCACCCACGTGGTATACATGATAGAATGCCCCTGCAAGAAACGCTACATTGGGAGCACAATCTTTGAGGTGAAAAAGAGAATCCTGGAACACACCCAAGCCACAACCCACAAAGATCCAACAAATGCCATAGCAAGACATATGGACAAACATCATGAGGGCAAATGGGAGTCATTGAAATTTTGCGCCCTAGAACAAATTTTGCAATCAGAAAGAGGTGGAGACCGAATAAAAACACTCAGACAAAAGGAATCACGCCACATTATAACATTCAGAACCCTGGACCCCATAGGATTGAATCAGAATGAAGAATTACATGTACACCTGTAAAAAGAAATAACAACAAATAATAGGACATGACCACTTGAAGTAAAACTCACCAGAGAGATGAATTAAACAACAAGAACTGAAACAAACTGTGAAAAAAATTAACAACAAAAAAACTCACCAGAGAGAGTTAAGAGTAGGAACTATTTCCAGCATTGAAAACACGTAACTAATTTCACACAGCACATAAGGTTTTTTAATGTAGCACTGATCAAATAATCACGTAAAAATTTGTGTGCACTTTTCAATTGACACCTACACTACAATAACGACAATGCATCATAAGAAAAAAAGCAAAATGCAGGTGAATGTAGAAGTAAAGGATGTCTGTGTTACCCAAACAACATCCCGTGATCAAGCATCAGGAGAGGTGAAACGCGTTGGGTGAAGCAGCGTTCTTTGAATTAAAAGCGCCTTGAAATCCAAATACACGAGTGAGTGCATCCTTAATTAACAACTTCGACTGCCGTGAGGCAGCACTTTTGTTTATTGCTGGGAAATATATATATATATATATATATATATATATATATATATATATATATATATATTACCTACTGGCGATAGCCAGTAGGTAGTTATAGTTAGGACCACGTTTCCATAGGAAAACCTCAACATTCTATTTTGAATAACTTTGGCGCCGGTCGACGAATCCTCGCGAATTTCTCAAAATAGGTGGGGCGCTACGCTCCGCTCCTACCCTGAAAGTCTCGGGGGGATTCGTCAAGCGGGGGCTGAGATAAAAGGGGGGTCCCAAAACGCGTTTTTCCCATGCATTTTTCCATAGGACCTTTAGAACGAGCTACAGCCCGAATGGCTGAACAGAATTACTCAAAATTTGGCAGAGAGGTAGTCCCTAGGTCAAGGAAGTGCCTTTTGTAGGTTTGGTGTAAATCTGTTCAGTAGATTCTGAGAAAATAGCCTTTAAATCAATATATATATCTGAGCCAGCTTACGGTACGCTTACCGTACGCTTACGGTAAGCGTACGGTGGCGTGCGCGAGCGCGATTCTGATTGGCTCTTAGATCTTAGTAAACATTCGAATCGGCCGAAACCAGGAAGCGGCGGCCGCCATTTTGTCTCTCGCACTGAGAGAGATTTTTAAAATCGGAAGCCCAAAAACATGTAAAGGGGCTGTTTTGACAACTCCCTCCCACATAGTCATGTGGAGGGAGTCCCCAAACATCCCTCAAGTGCAAAAACGGTTTTATTTTTTTTTCGGCAATTTCGCGGGGTACGCTTACCGTACGCTTACGGTAAGCGTACGGTAAAAAAATAAAAATAAAAAAAACACTATCCACACTTACCCCACCCCCTGTGCTTTTGGTGGCCGAAGGCCACCAAATGTGCTGGGCTTATTACAATGGAAAAAAACACTATCCACACTTACCCCACCCCCTGTGCTTTTGGTGGCCGTAGGCCACCAAATGTACAGGGCTTATTATAAGGGAAAAAAACTTAGCATTTAAAAAACCGTACTAATTCACTGAAAAAACCATAGGTTTCACACACGTTATAGTTAGGAATTAGCATTTAAAAAACCTTGCAAATTCACTGAAAAAACCATAGGTTTCACACATGTTATAGTTAGTGGAAATTTTACTGATAAAAAACCAATGAAATTGCCCCGTTATAGTTAGCGCAGGCAACTATAACTCACGCGACCGCAATCCTCTGCTGATGACATATGTGTCTTTAGGAAAAAAAAATATTTGTAATATATGTATAGCTAAAAATGTATGGAAGAAGACATGGGCAAATAAGTGTCTAAATACAGTATTAGCATCAGCAGAGGATTGTGGTCGCGTGAGTTATAGTTGCCTGCGCTAACTATAACGGGGCAATTTCATTGGTTTTTTATCAGTAAAATTTCCACTAACTATAACATGTGTGAAACCTATGGTTTTTTCAGTGAATATATATATATATATATATATATATCAAACACAAAGGTTGCCCCATTGGAAGGCCTCACTCAAGGGGGCAACCTTTGTGTTTGATGTAATATGCGGCTAGTCCGGTCGCGGAAGGCCCCGCCGCTTTAAGAGGAGCGGATCTACATTGCCCGTGATTTTGAGCAGTGAACTGAACGAGGGGGGCCTGAGCCGCAGGTATATATTGGTGTCATTGCGGCTCTCATCACGCTGTACTCTGCCCACTGGGGCTTGACATTTTAACAATGGGAAATACTGGCAACCACTGGGTAGTTGCACTTTGTCCAACAAGGAACTGCAAAGACCATAATGCTCCCTGATGACGCCCATTTGGGCGGGACTGAATTTCCAAATAAATTACGTGCAAGTAATCAGCCTGTGTCTCCTGTTGTTTCAGCCAGTGATCAAGGGCGGGAGGTACGCCCGAAACGCGTTTGGCACGAGATGGAGTAAAGCATGACAGGCTGCGGGGCCACTGCCGGCGGCAAACGAGTGTGAAACCCCCTTGAGTGAGGCCTTCCAATGGGGCAACCTTTGTGTTTGATGTAATATGCGGCTAGTCCGGTCGCGGAAGGCCCCGCCGCTTTAAGAGGAGCGGATCTACATTGCCCTTGATTTTGAGCAGTGAACTGAACGAGGGGGGCCTGAGCCGCAGGTATATATTGGTGTCATTGCGGCTCTCATCACGCTGTACTCTGCCCACTGGGGCTTGACATTTTAACAATGGGAAATACTGGCAACCACTGGGTAGTTGCACTTTGTCCAACAAGGAACTGCAAAGACCATAATGCTCCCTGATGACGCCCATTTGGGCGGGACTGAATTTCCAAATAAATTACGTGCAAGTAATCAGCCTGTGTCTCCTGTTGTTTCAGCCAGTGATCAAGGGCGGGAGGTACGCCCGAAACGCGTTTGGCACGAGATGGAGTAAAGCATGACAGGCTGCGGTGCCACTGCCGGCGGCAAACGAGTGTGAAACCCCCTTGAGTGAGGCCTTCCAATGGGGCAACCTTTGTGTTTGATATATATATATATATATATATATATATCGTTATATATATTATCTACTGGCGGTAGATAGTTATAGTTAGGACCTATTTTCCATAGGAAATCCGCAACATTCTATTTGGAATAACGTTAGCGCCGGTTGACGAATCCTCGCGAAATTTTCCAAACTTTTGACCAGCTCCCCTCCTACCCTGAAAGTTTTGCGGTGATCCGTCAAGCGGGGGCCGAGAAAAAAGGGCGGTCCCAAAACGCGTTTTCCCCATGCAGTTTCCCATAGGATCTGTTGTCGCAGCTACAGCCCGAACCGCTGAACGGAATGACACCAAATTTCGCAAATAGGTAGTCCTCAGGTCGGACTCGTGCCTTTTGCATATATGGTGTCAATCTGTTCAGTAGTTCCTGAGAAAATTAGGGTAAAAAAGTTAGTGATATCTATGGCCGCGGAGGATCCGCGGACCGTACCCGCACCGTAAGTGCACCCTCCCCGAATCGAGCGCGCACCTTTCCGATCGCGCGCTGAATGCTAATTGGCTGTCGAGTGTCTCTCTACATTCGAAACCAGGAACTGTTGGCGGCCATTTTCTGCCTCGGTAGAAGCGAGGCTGAAGATGCAAGGGGAATAAGTGTGTAAAACATATAAAGGGGGCAGAGTGGAAATACTTTGACCCTCTAGAGGTGCTTAGGGGGTCCCAGAAGGACCCCCTGGGGCCCCCTTTATTTAAAAAAAAAACACGGGGAAATGCGCTCACGGTGCGCGCATCCTATCGCGGTGGATGCACGGATTCTCTCGCGGTGGGTGCGCGGATCCACGGCAACGTTTTTTTAAAAATGACAAGAAATCATTGGTTATATGACAACCTTCTACACTGAAAGGTAGGGTGTATATTTCTGTTTTTTAAAGGTATGATTGTTATTGGTTAACAAAAACAGATTTTAAGGAGCATTATAAGCTGATATGTTGAAAAGTCAAGCACACTTCCTGTCTTGTGTAGGAACATTGTGTGCTGAAGTTGTGACCTGTGAGCTCAGTACAGTGTTCCATGACCTGTTTCTATGGTAACAGGCAGAAGGCAGATTGGGTGAAGGGTTGAAATGTATTTCAGTTGGAAAGGGTTGAAATGTTTAACCAATAGAAATGTGTGTTTGCTTTTGAGTTTATGTGCGAAGGATTGTGATTTGATGTTCACATGTATATGTGTGGAAAATGAAAGGGAAACGTTTTCATTCTTTGCTTTTGCTGAGAGGTGCACAGTGCAGAGATTCTGTAAAAGAAAATATGGTGAGTGATTGATATACTTCTTAATCTACAAAAGAACTTGAAAGATGAGTTATTTAATTGTGAGGGGATGTATGTAGACTATTTTGATTTTAATCAGACTAATGTATTTTTCCTGCTAAAGTGTAGGGAGTACTTTTTTTCTCTACAATGTGTGTGCATGTAGAAACCATTCTGTGATAAGCATTTGTGTTTTTCATGTGATTGTAAACAGATAACTGTGCAGTTTTTATATTTTGGTAGAATTAGAAACCAGTCATTGTTTATGAATTTGTGAAATGAGTTATGTTATGTTTCTATACTAAAATGTAGTACTACTTCTAGATGAAGAAATGTGTTTTGGTATAGTGCATGAGATAGTGTTGTTTGTCTAGAATCACACAGTGAGTCTGTGTGCATTTGGGAACCACTGTGAGAGAAGCATTTGGTAACATCGTGTATTTGCTGACAGATAACTGTATTAACTTGTCATGTTGTGAAGTTTTAGTAGCATTAGAAGACAGTTATGGCTTATGATTTGATTAAATGAGCAAGGCTTTGACAGAAAAGTGCAGTCCTGAAATATGTAGATTGTGTGCAGTTCCCTTACCAGTTGCACTGTAGTGAATGAGTTTTGGTAAACTCCTAGGGATAGTGGTGCATGTCTAGAATCACAGTGTGAGTTAGTGTGTATTTGGGATCAGTGTGAGAGAAGCATTTGGTGACATCATGTATTTGCTTACAGATAACTTTTTTAAAACCTGTCATGTTGTGAAGTTTTAGTAGCATTAGAATCCAGTCTTTGCTTATATGTTGATTAAATGAGTCATGCTTTGACACTGATGTCCTATACTTAAATATGTAGATTGTGTTCAGTGCCATGAACTCTTCTAGACTAGTGAATGAGTTTTGGTAAACTCCTAGGATAGTGTTGATTGTCTAAAATCACACTGTGAGTCTGTGTGCATTTGGGTAAGGATTGTGAGAGAAGCATTTGGTAATATCATGTATTTGCTGACAGATAACTGTTTTAAAACCGGTCATGTTGTCAAGTTTTAGTAGCATTAGAAGCCAGTCTTTGTTTATGCTTTGATTAAATGAGTTAGGTTTTGACACAAAAGTGCAGTCCTGAAATATGTAGATTGTGTGCAGTTCCCTTACCACTTGCACTGTAGTGAATGAGTTTTGGTAAATTCATAGGGATAGTGGTGCTTGTCTAGACTCACACTGTGAGTTAGTGTGTATTTGGGATCAGTGTGACAGAATCATTTGGTAACATCATGTATCTGCTGACAGATAACTGTTTTAAAATCTGTCATGTTGTGAAGTTTTAGTAGCATTAGAATCCAGTCTTTGCTTATATGTTGATTAAATGAGTCATGCCTTGACACTGATGTGCTGTACTTATATATGTAGATTGTGTGCAGTCCCCTTACCCCTTCCACAGTAGTGAATGAGTTTTGGTAAAGTTCTAGGAGAGTGTTGATTGTCTAAAATCACACTGTGAGTCTGTGTGCATTTGGGTAAGGATTGTGAGAGATGCATTTGGTAACATTGTGTATTTACTGACAGATAACTGTTTTAAAACCTGTCATGTTGTCAAGTTTTAGTAGCATTAGAAGCCAGTCTTTGCTTATGCGTTGATTAAATTAGTCAGGCATTGACATTAAAGTGTAGTCGTGAAATATGTAAATTGTGTGCAGTTCCTTTACCACTTCCACTGTAGTGAATGAGTTTTGGTAAACTCCTAGGGATAGTGTTGTTTGTCTAGAATCACACTGTGAGTCTGTGTGCATTTGGGAACCACTGTGAGAGAAGTGTTTGGTAACATTGTGTATTTGCTGACAGATAAGTGTTGTAAAACATGTCATCTTGTCAAGTTTTAGTAGCAATAGAAGACAGTTATGGCTTATGCTTTCATTATATGAGTCAGGCATTGACAGTAAATTGCAGTTGTGAAATATGTAGATTGTGTGCAGTTCCCTTACCACTTGCACTGTAGAGAATGAGTTTTGGTAAACTCATAGGGATAGTGGTGCTTGTCTAGAATCACACTGTGAGTTAGTGTTTATTTGGGATCACTGTGAGAGAAGCATTTGGTAACATCATGTATTTGCTGACAGATAACTGTTTTAAAACCTGTCATGTTGTGAAGTTTTAGTAGGATTAGAACCCAGTCTTTGCTTATGCATTGATTAAATGAGTCATGCTTTGACACTGATGTGGTGTACTTAAATATGTAGATTGTGTACAGTACCATTAACTCTTCCAGAGTAGTGAATGAGTTTTGGTAAACTCCTAGGATAGTGTTGCTTGTCTAAAATCACACTGAGTCTGTGTGCATTTGGGTAAGGATTGTGAGAGAAGCATTTGGTAACATCGTGTATTTGCTGACATATACCTGTTTTAAAACCGGTCATGTTGTGAAGTTTTAGTAGCATTAGAAGCCAGTCTTTGCTTATGCTTTGATTATATGAGTCAGGCTTTGACATAAAAGTGCAGTCCTGAAATATGAAGATTGTGTGCAGTTTGCTTACCACTTCCACAGTAGTGAATGATTTTTGTTAAACTCCTAGTTATAGTGGCTGTTGTCTAGAATCCCACTTTGAGTCTGTGTGCATTTGAGAACCACTGTGAGAGAAGCATTTGGTAACATTGTGTATTTGCTGACAGATAACTAATTTAAAACCTCTCATGTTGTCAAGTTTTAGTAGCATTAGAAGCTAGTCTTTGCTTATGCATTGATAAAATGAGTCAGGGTTTTACACTAAGGTGCAGTACCATGTACTATTCTGTTCACTGTGGCAGAACTGAAAATTTAAAATTTTTACCTAAGCACTGTCCTAGAAGTAGTCTGAGTATTTAGTCAGTTTCTAAGTACCAAATAGACTGCTTCAAATGTCTATGCAGTATGCATGTAGTGTTTTAACATACTATACACTTGTCTTTTACACCTTCAATTCCCTCGTCAGTATCCATACACTTCCAGGAAATATCCTGTCACTTCCTTTGCAGTCCTCTAGAGACCCATTCAACAGCATGTACTAATCCATTCACTGTTCCAAAACCCAAACACTTATAAATTCACCAAGACACTCTCTTTCCAGTACTCTAATGATTCAGTCACTGCCTAAGTATTCATGCACAGAGCCAGGTCTTAGCATATGGACTTCTTCAAACCCCTATCCACTATGCATGCAGTCCTCTAAGCACCTACACACTTGTCTTTCACACCTCCAATTCCCCAGTCAGTATCCGTTCACTTCCAGCAAACACCCTGTCACTCCATTTGCACTCCTCTAATGACCCATTCAGCATCATGTACTAATCCATTCACTGCGCCAAACCCTAATAAATTCACCCAGGCACTCTCCTTGCAGTACTCTAATCATTCAGTCAGTACCCAAGTACTCATCCAGTGACCCAGGCCTTAGTATATGGACTGCTTCATACCCTTATCCACTATGCATGCAGTCCTCTAACCACCTACACAATTGTCTTTCTCACCTTCAATTCCCTAGTCAGTATCCATACACTTCCAGGAAATACCCTGTCACTCCCTTTGCAGTCCTCTAGTGACCCATTCACCACCATGTACTAATCCATTCACTGTGCTAAAACCCAAACACTTATAAATTCACCAAGATACTATCTTTGCAGTACTCTAATCATTCAGTCAGTGCCTAAGTATTCATACACTGAGCCAGGCCTTAGCACATGGACTGCTTCAAACCCCTATGCACTATGCATGCAGTCTTCTAACCACCTAGACACTTGTCTTTCACACTTTCAATTTCCTAGTCAGTATCCATACAGTCCAGCACTTGTGACTGCCTTTGCACTCCTCTAGTGACCCATTCAGTACCAAGTACTAATCCATTCCCTGTGCGAAAAGCCTAGCACTTATAAATTCACCTAGGCACTCTCCTTGCTGTACTCTAATCATTCAGTCAGTACCCAAGTAGTCATGCAGTGAGCCAGGCCTTAGCACATGGACTGCTTTAAATGCCTATGCAGTATGGATGCAGTCCTCTATTCACCTACACAGTTGTGTTTCACACCTTCAATTCCCTAGTTAGTATTCATACTCTTCTAGCAAACACCCTGTCACTCACCCAGTGTGTCTCCTTATAGCACTGTAATCATTTAGTCAGTTAGCATCTAGTCTTTTAGTGAGGTAGGCTTTAGGGCATGAACTGCTTCAAAGTAGTATGCACTATGCACACCTGTGGTTCAGGGCTATAGTTTCTTGGTCAGTTTTTATATAAAAGGTGTTTGTACAGTAATGGAATAGTATACATTTGAAAGTTATTAATATACATTTCTTTGTGTTTCTTTTTTACAGATACAGAACAGGAGTGTTTCTCATCTGTTTGCACTCTTCTCGAGCAAGATTGTTTGGATGAAGGGTCCTTAGGTGTTTCATCATACTTGCTATGCCGCACAAGTATTTTTTGTTAGGATCCCCTCGTAGGAGAACTCTTTGGCAAATCTTGCGAATGAAGAAGGTGGCATTGGTCTTTGTTTGCCCCTTGGAAAAAGTTAAAAATGTCTTCACCACTGAAGAAAAACGTTGTGGGCGTGGTGCCTTCAGCAAAAAAAAATCCTCAGATTCGGTAAATAGTTTAAAGCGGCAACGTTTACAGTTTTAAGTTAAACTTATAAAATGTTGTTAGCTGTATACATTTTATATATCTGTGATTTGTTTCTTGTGGTATTTTGTTGAGAATACCATGTTGTTTTTTTTTTAACAATCTTTTTGATTTTCCAGGTCTGTCGTCGACATCCGTGGTTCCCACAGGAGTGTTCCGCCTTGTTGTTTTGTATTATTGTTGTTAAAGTGATGTCATCAGTGATGTCATTTGAGATGTCATCAGTGATGTCATCAGTGATGTCACTGACCGTGTCATGAGTGATGTAATATGTGACGTCATCAGCAGTGCATTGCGGGGGCGAGAGTCATAGTTAGCTGAACTAACTATAACAGGGGAAATTCTAGGGTTGTGTACGAGGGAAATGTCCAGCTAACTATAACACCCCTGAAACCAATGGTTTTTTCAGTGAATTTCTAAGGTTTTTTAAATGCCAATTCCTAACTATTCCGCCCCTGAAACCTTTGGTTTTTTTTTGTGAATATATATATATATATTACCTACTGGCAGTCACCAGTAGGTAGTTATAGTTAGGACCTATTTTCCATTGGAAATCCGCAACATTCTATTTGGAATAACGTTGGTGCCGATTGACGAATCTTCGCGAAATTTTCCAAACTTTTGGCCAGCTCCGGTCCGCTCCTATCCTGAAAATGTCACGGTGATTTGTCAAGTGGAGGCCGTGAAAAAAGGGGGGTCCCAAAACGCATTTTCACCATGCATTTTCCCATAGGACCTGTTGACGCAGCTACAGCCCGAACTGCTGAACAGAATTACACCAAATTTGACAAAGAAGTAGTTCACAGTTCAGACTCGTGCCTTTTGCTTAAATGGTGTAAATCCGTTGAGTAGTTCCTGAGAAAATTAGAGTTAAAAAGATAGATATATCTGGGCCGAGCCTAACCACACATCTCATCGTGAGATCTGATTGGCTGTCAGTACTTCATCCAAGAAGTGTTGGCAGCCATCTTGGGACCAATATACATGATAGCACCTCATTAAAAAGAATTGCAGTTAATAGAAGGTTTTATGACCTTAGTTATATGTCATAAATCATTTGTTGATGGTACCATACTCATTTTAGGAATTGTGGTGTGTTCTAAGGTGATTTTATCATGTGAAAAAGCCTTCTGCTGTGATATCATGAATCATGTTTGAGAGAAAACTATGTTCTCATGCTTTTCCCACAGAGGTTTGGAAGGTGATCTATAAGCTAAACTGAGAGAATATTTTCAGTAAATTCACATTATCTTTCTCAGTCATGTGAGAATGAAGTCTGAAATTCTCAGTAAAACATGTATATCCAACAAGGGCAGAGACTGTCAGTTGATTCCTTTGAGTTCTACTGCAGCTTCCTAGAGTATTCTAAAGAATAACTAGAGCGCTAACAGTCCTACTTATGACACCTGAAGCCATCTTGATTGGAATAAAGTGGTAACTCTTAACATTTAATTTAAAAAGGAACAAAATGAGGGGGTTCATTTTGCCATAGAAAGTATGATTAGTGCTGCAGAAAGAATAATTAGGGCACATTTTGAGTGACTTATCAAATCCTCTTCTATTTCATTAAAAAATTCTGACATGCAGACTGAAACATGCACTTTGAATACCAGCAGCAGACTTCCCTGGTGAGCAGTAGCTTTTCTACAGTGATCTAATGAGCAACTAGAGTGCTAACATTCAGAATTTATTGCAAATGTGTGACACATCTGAATGCCTTCTTGATGGAACCAAAGTAAAAAACTGAAAGCATTTCCTACTGAGGAGACTGCAGTAAATGAGGAAATTAGGAAACTTCATAACAAATAAATCTCCCAAGATGGCCACCAGAGACAAAAGAGCCCAAATATCACCTAGATGTAGCCCAAGTATAGCCCAATGACAGAATGTCCTAGAGTGTTCTTAAGAACAACTAGAGCACTTACTGTCTTACTTATGACAAAAGTATGGCACACCTGAAGCCATCTTGATTGGAATAAACTGGTAACACTTAAAACATTTAATTTAAAAAGGAACACAATGAGGGGGTTCATGTTGCCATAGAAATCATGCACTTTTAATACCGGCAGCAGACTTCCGTGGTGACCAGTAGCTTTACTACAGTGATCTAATGAGCAACTAGAGTGCTAACATTCAGAATTGATGGCAAATGTGTGACATATCTGAATACCTTCTTGATGGAATCAAAGTAAAAAACTGAAAGCATTTCCTACTGAGGAGACTGCAGTAAATGTGGAAATTAGGAAACTTCATAACAAATAAATCTCCTAAAATGGCCACCAGAGACAAAACAACCCAAATGCAGCACAAATATCTCCCAGATGTAGCCCACATGTAGCCCAATGACAGAAGTGTGCAAAACACCTGTTTTTTGTGTATTTGCAGTTTTATATAGTGTAGACTTGTCAGGTATTGGAGTGCTTTACATGAGCATTGGTTACATCACACAAGATCAAATTCATTTTGGTTGTAGACATGGGAAGATTAAGTGATTTGACCAGAATCACAGATGTTGAGCTGAAGCAGAAACTCCAACCTGGTTCCCCAGTTGCAAAGTCTGCAGCTCTGGAAGTAACACCACATCCTCTCCCCTAAGTGCAACATTTAATCAAGTGGTCAACTGGATAAAAAAACATAAAGATTACAAATAATTTAAAAGTTCTTTGTCGCTATTTGAAAACGCAGAAAATATGTCCTCATGTTAGTTTTTTAGAGCACTAACCATAATTTTGATGCAAATAAGACAGACAGGAGAGAAAGCTGCAGCATAACAGACCATAAAGGGCAGGAGGGATGGATCAGGGACATTACAATGGAACAGAAAAGCCAGGAGGGAGGGAATAGGGGTCTGCACATGGAAACATAGGGGCTAAGAAGGAGGTCAATGATGGGTCATAGAATTGGGCAATGGAGGGCAGGAGGAGTGGACTGGTACATCATGCTAAATGGAGGGCAGTGGCAGCACATCAGACCATGCATGGCAGCGGGGAGGAGGCTAGTCCATGGATTCAGACAACAGAGGATAGGGAGGAGGTGGATGGGGCAGCAAGCTAACTGTTCAGAGAAGGTGGGTATTAGGAACGTTATTGTTTTTAAAATGTGTGTCTGAGTGAACTACTTAAAATATGAACAAGTATGCAGCATAATCTCACTTTTATTCAGGAAGACGAGGACGATTGTGACTGTGACTCTGGGCTCACTTGGCAGAATCACCCCCTGACCCTCCACCCCCATTGCAAAATGTAATGCCCGTGAAAAGGGTAGGTGGACATAGTGTTATATAGAACATAGTCCTGAGAGCACGATTGAAAATGAAAACTAATAGAGTATATGGTATAAACTATGCACAAAAAGTGTGATATAAGATGAACTGGGGCGTAAAATATAATATGCAATACATTTTGCACAATTATAGATTCATTGGAGAGAGCGAGATAGCACAGGCACTAGCGCGTGCTATGCGATATGCGCCTTGAAATGTAATATAGACAGGGCATGGTTGTGTAACCTAACTAGTCTCTAAATATATGTAATATAAAATATGTGCTGGGGAGTGTAACGTTGCATATGCACTGTGACAAAGATATGGATCCCAGATTGTAATATGTATGGCATAGCGCTGTGCGTTATAACATAGGCATCGAGGAAGGCACGTTAGATGGGGCAATATAACCCGTGCGAAGGCAAGTGTGGCATTACATATTCACGGGGTGGTGTTACAGTGCACATGGGCTAGAGAGTGTCATAGCATACGCACTAGCTGGTGGAATACAACACAGAGGTGTGTGGCACTCGGCGGGCACTGGTGGGTGTAACTCAGCCTTGGGCTCAGCCAGGAGCACGCTGTGACTCTCAAGTGAGGTTCTTTTCCTTTCCAGAGAGTAAAATAAAAAGTATTACACATCCGGCGGTGGATGTGTATTTTATTAACCGTGAGGGGGGTTTCTTGCATAGTTTGGTCAATTTTTTGTCGAATCGCCTTTGAATGGCTTGGTGTGCGTGTGTATTAAACGTGCCCGTCAATAGCTACCCATGTTTGTATAAATAAACAACAAGGGTGTCTACTTGGAGAGTACCAACCGGCGGGGGCGCCAGGATTAGGCACGGTAGGCACGATAGGGCGTCAGACACGTCAGAGCTTCACTAGCGGTGTAAATACATTCCATGTGGATTCATTGTATGTCGCCTTTTAATGAATATCACGCAAATCGTCATGGTGATAGGTACATACGGTTTGTCCAGCATGTCCTAGGTGTTTCAATAAATATATATTTTTTTAAAATAATAAAAAACGAAGGCCGGCCCCGGGGAATGGGGTCCCTGGGGCCATAAGTGGCCTGAGGAGAGGGGCAACGCAGCCCCCCTCCTAAAGAATAAAAAAAAAAAAAAACAATGACCCGGGGGTTGGGGTCCCCGGGGCCGATTAAGGCCTTGGGAGGGGGGCCATGCTTCCCCCTTCCAAATTTATTTTTTTCAACAAAACAAATTAGGGTGCAGGCCCTGGGGAATGGAGTCCCCAGGTCCAATAAATTAGAAAAAGAAGGGGGGCCACACAGCCCTCCTTCTTAAAAAAATAAAATAAATAAAAGACTGGCATCATGCCGGAGGCCATGCTCCCTCCTTGAATCACTCTGCAAACGCACCCCCTGCCCAGTTGTAAGTTGGGGAATTAATTCCCTTTCAATACTGAGGGTCCCTGAGAGCCAACTAGGCCAACAGGTAGCTCCAGTATGCGCCAGGAAGCTGCGTTGCAGACAGGTGTTCTGAGGCCACGCCCCTTTTTACACCTCTATGCAACGCAGCTCTGTAGCACTTACTGGAGGTACCTAGTGGGCTGGTTGGACCCTAGGGACCCTCAGGATTCAAATGAACTTAATCTCCCAACTAAAAAACGGCCACAGGGCGTTATTACCCAGTGGTGAAGGGAGGGGACGGGGCCTGAGTTAATGTGTGCAAACACGCCCTGCGGCACGTTTTAAGTTGGGGAAATAATTCCACTTCAATCCTGAGGGTCCCTGGGGGCCAACTAGCCCACCCGGTCCTTCCAGTAAGCGCCACTGCGCTGCGCTGCGTTGGAGAGAGGTGGTCTAGGCCGTGCCCCTTTTTACATCTCTCTGCAACGCAGCTCTGTGGCGTTTACTGGAGGTACCTAGTGGTCTAGTTGGACCCTAGGGACCCTCAGGATTCAAGGGGACTTAATCTCCCAACTTAAAACGGCCACAGGGCGTGTTTACACAGTGGGGAAGGGAGGGGAAGGGGCCTGAGGTGACGTGTGCAAACACGCCCTGTGGCACGTTTTAAGAGGTAGTTTTAATCCCCTGCCCTACTATATACAAGGGGCTTACAGAGGAGGTCATGCTAATCACAGGGGGACCCCAACACATAGTGTTCCCTAGTGTATGTAGGTGTTTTCACTGTATTCTGAGTGTCTTTTAACACAGCACTGGCTCTAGGACTGGTTAGTCAGACTCAGTTACCACCAGTATCCATCCGTCTTAAAAAGTTGAGGGTACAGGATGATTTTGCAACAGGGCTTCTTTCTGCTATTCTGTTTGTTCTTTCTTCACGTTATCCTTCTTCTTGCACTTTTCTTCGTCTTTGAGGACTTCTGTTGCTTCTTTCTGCATTTCTTTTTTTTTCTTTCTGTGCGTTTTTTCTTCTTTCTTCACATTTCCTATCTCTGTAGGCATAGTTAGAAATTAGCATTTAAAAAACCTTTGAAATTCACTGAAAAAACCATAGGTTTCAGGTACGTTATAGTTAGGAATAAGCATTTAAAAAACCTTAAAAATTCACTGAAAAAAACATAGGTTTCAGGGGCGTTATAGTTAGCTGGACTTTTCACTCGTACAAAACCTTTGAAATTCCCTCGTTATAGTTAGTTCAGCTAACTATAACTCACGCACCCGCAATGCACTGCTGATGATGTCACATATTACATCACTCATGGCATGGTCAGTGACATCACTCATGACATCACTGATGACATCTCAAATTACATCACTGATGACATCACTGATGGCATCATCCTTGTGATAGAGTGGCAGACCTCCTCTCCCCCTAATATAACCTTTGAAACACACATTCAAAAATAGAAACTAACATTTTCAAAACAATGGACATACCAATACCAGTTACAACAACCTATTCAGTAATTCTAAGATCCACATACACATCCACTCATTCACCAACTGTCCTATACAGTCACTCATACATGTACTCACTCATCATATGTTCTCATACACCTATACATCCTGTTACACAACACCACTCATCCATAGAGTTACTCACACACATAGTCACTCATGCTAATAAAGAATAAAACATCCATTTACTTGCATATACAGTTATACACACACCACTACACTTACTTTTACAGAAACTTACACATACTTAGTTTTTTAAACAATCACTTATAGAAACACATACTTATTCATACAGGAACTCTTCCAATCTCTCACTCTCACATATGCTCACTTATATACACCAATAGTCACATATACTAGTTTAAAACATATGTAGTTACTCATAAAGACACTATTGATACAGTCGTTCACTCACTAACACACCCATGCACACACTCATCCACCCATACAGTCCTGCACACATGCTGTCTTCAACACATACAAACAGTGAGTCACTCATTCATGCACCTATGCACTACGTAATACCCCCCACCGAACCATACAGATACTCAGACACTTATACTGATACTCAAAAAACCAACTAATAACCTCTATAAACACTCACCAACCCATGCAGCCACTTATACACAAAGTGAGAGACTGATACAGATATTTAGATATTTAAACATTACTCACTAAGCCATGTATTCACTAAGATACACTTAATCAGTCAGTTATACAATCAATTTTTCAAAAACAAATCATCCATTTAGACACTAATATACCGATTTGGTCAAGTACCTGTCCCAGAACTTCAATCTTCCGCAGGAGCCGATGATAGTTCCGCAATTCCCAAACTCTGCTACCAGTGTCGTATAATACTCTGACAGCAAAGAGGGGGAAAGGGGATTGGGAAGAAAAGAGAAACGCCACGTCTTCTTTCTTCAGACAGGACTGCTACCTCTCAGGTTTATTCTTCCTGTAAATAAAACAACTTTACCAATTTCTATATGTGCATTTGTTGTCTAATTTCCAGCCCCCTTAGAATATTACCTGTCCTAACTTGGTGGCTAATGATTCTCTTATAAGTATGCTTTCTACTAGCCTCTGTTATCTGTAGTTCTCCGGCTAAGTAGACATCTAGATATAAAATACAATAACAAGATATTAGATTAGGTTTGGATCTCTCTTTCTAATCTCTCCCTATCTGTAGTTCAGTATTTTCCTTTACCTTGCTAGTTTCTAATGGTGCAGTGTATCGTCTTCTTTGGATCAATAAAAGTTCGAGTTCATCACCTTGGCGAAGCTCCAAGATATCTCAATTCGCTGGGTTGAACTTCACTATGTCGGTAAGTATCTTTATATATATATATATATATAAGTACACCTACTAGTAGATGTTACGACTTGATTCTCACTTGCCTCTAATCTCTGCAAATATACTGTTTATTTCCAGAAAGGCTGGTGCAAGGACTGCCCAATGCTGACAGAAGACTGTCCTCGAAGTTTCTTCTTTTCATTGCTTTCTGATAGTTAATGTCTCTGTAAAACTCGCTATACCACTGGAATTAGATTATCACCAAGAAGCGTTCTAGTAATTAGTCTCCTTCTCCTTAGCAGCCGGAACCTTAAATCTGAAGCGCTCACTAGATTTTGTGCTCTCACTGAGGAAGCACAAAAGACGAATTTATCTGGAATTCTCTGTGTAAATATTGGAAAAAGTTCCACTTACCGCAGCAGCGGAAGAAACATTACTGCCGTGAACCCCTAGCGTACTCACAACTCTGGAATTTGTCAGGAACGAAACGCCGCAAGGAGATGCGACCGTTTCACGGGATTCTTCCGTTGAAGTGCGCAATTTGCCGCGAGCGAGCTCGCGAGCACAGCTGCGCTTGAAGAGTGGAGAAACACTAGACCTGCAACATCAAACTTCTCCACCGGCGGCCATCTTGGAATTCCGCCGCGAGAGAAGCATTCGTCTATTGAACAAAAGGGAAGACCATCTATTTGGTAGGTACTTTTGTGATCTACCCAAACGGCCCCGATGAACCTTGCAAACAACAGGAAGGAACTTTAGACAAATGGGTGTCTTGGTCTGAATAGCCCTGACACATTTATTCTTCCATCGACCTTGAGATATAAATATATAAAACATATGTAATTTTCAGAAAAACACACATTCACTGGATGATGTCATCAGTGATGTCATTTGAGATGTCATCAGTGATGTCATGAGTGATGTCACTGACCATGTCATGAGTGATGTAATATGTGACGTCATCAGCAGTGCATTGCGGGTGAGCGAGTTATAGTTAGCTGAACTAACTATAACGGAGGAATTTCAATGGTTTTGTACAAGTGAAAAGTCCAGCTAACTATAACGCCCCTGAAACCTATGGTTTTTTCAGTGAATATATATATCGTTATATTTTTATATTATTTTTGATACACTCAAAATGTTTAAATAATATAAAAATATAATTATATACATACATATATATATATTGTTTATATTTTTATATTATTTAACCCCTTGTGTGCCACGCCCTTTCCCCGCCCTGTGCCGGCCGTTGCATTAGCGGGCGGGGTTCATGACGAGCTGGACTCGTCATGGGCACAGCGCAACCGCGGCCCATGACGAGTCCAGCTCGTCATGGGCACAGAAGGGGTTAAACATTTTGAGTGTATCAAATAATTTAAAAATTTTAGTTTAATAATTGTTTTTTAAGTAGATAGATGTAAATATATACTAATTATTATATAATTGTCTTCAATTTCTTTAAATAAATTTTATTTGCTATTTTTGATAAAATATATATTAAATCTATTTAATTTTTTCAAATTAATGTTACTATTTCATATAGTTACTATTTTAATTTATATATATTTGATAAACGATATTTAATGCAACCTTATTTATGACTGCAAAGTTTTTTTGCAATATTTTTGTACTTGGGTTTCCATTCCAAACATCATCCTAAAAACCCAGATCTCCGAGACGGTGTGAACATAGCAACCAATCTTCTGGCAGTCAGCCTCCTTGTAGAAAAGGCAAAAGCTAAAAAAACCAAGCCTTATGCATGCTTTGTGGACCTGAAAGCAGCTTTCAAGAGAGTACCAAGGTATCACCAGTGAGCAAAAATGGTTGGCATGTTGGGGAGTGCCATCAAAACTACTGCAATATGCTATTAACTTATACTCAGACCAGACACTTGGGTCCAAATCAAGGTTGGCGACATCTGTAGAACCACTAGCAAGATCAGCACACATATAGGCCTAAAGCAGCAAATTGTTATAGACCCCTGTCTATTTAACATCAATACAGCAAACCTTGACATCCAAATGACCCAAGTGGTGTGCGACCTCCCCAAACTAGCCCGGGATCCACTGCAATGCCTTCAATATGCTGATGAAATTGATCTACTAAGCCAAACCCGATCAACCTTCCGATCAACCTTCAGAGACTTATCATCCAACTGGCAAAATACACCCAAATGTTGCAACTCGAACTCAACCATAACAAGAGACAAGTGGTATGTTTCTCACTTTCAGCTCTAACAACTAACCCAACCTTCACTCAGAAAGCTTCAGGTCAACCCTGTGAATTGGTCAAATTGTTTAAATATTTTGATTTGCATACAGACGCCCAATGAACCTTCAGAAAGCACCTCTCTTATAGAACAGCACCCGCAAATAAACTCCAATTCGCTTTCCAACTACTACAAAAAATGTTATGCAGTACCTCTCATCACCACCTGCTTCAGGTCATCTGTACAAAGTTCTTATCATCTCTCATCTATGGCTGAACTATTGAAAGGGAACAATGTAACCACATGAAATATGGCCTAAAACTTTGACTTTGCCCAGAATCGCAAGTTCGAGGCTCATTGGCTACAGCTAAAACCCAAAAGAAGTGATTTACAAACCTTTTTGGAGTGAAAAGCAGTGATGTAGAGATATTTTTCAAAAATCATAACTTTGATTGACTTCATCTGATTTTTGTCATTTTGGTATCTAATTAAATATAGAAATACATTCTATTTTTATAGATTGGAGTAGGATTTTTATTGTGTTTTCTTTTAAACTGATTGATTGTTTAGGTACCTATAAATGCTTTACATTTGTTTTCTTTTGAGTTAGGCCTAATAACTCTTTGCCACAGTTGCCCAGAGCTTAGCTAAGGTTTGATTTAAAGAAACCTAAATGGACTTGATACCTATTAGTGACATTATTGTATGGTGAGGTTTCACAACCACTCCAACCAACAATCCACTTTTCTCACACATATCAATATACTTTAATATCAGGGGAACAAGCTCTAGATATCAGTCTGTTTCATGTCGTGTGAGCCCATAAATATTTGATAATTAACACCTTTCTGTGGGTCTTAGCACAATCTCCCACATAATCCCCCTCAGGTTAGATACTGCCATTTCCCCTCAAATTTGTCTGCACCTTTGTGTGGCCTTGGCCACGTTTTTTAACTTCTCACAATTGTATATGTCCTCTAATTTGAGTTGCCATCTTTCTAAGCTAGATCAGACTGGGTTCTTCTACTTTTGATCTATTTGCAAACAACCAATCCAAATGACTGAGAATAGAAACAAGTTTCTTGAAGACCTTTTACATCTTATCATCATCAACAGGGTGTCAGTTCTGGTGGTCTTTTGTAGTACTACACCAGTTAAACTCTTCCTCCGAAAATGGTATTATTGTTCAGCAGGTGAAAACTATATATGAAATCTGCTGGCTTCTTGTGATCTGTTACTTTAGCCAGGGTTATATAAAAAATGAACAGGGTCTTATGCTGTTATTCTATATGTTAGCATCTTGGTTGCTTGGTGATTGTACCACACGGAGTGAAAGACGTTCCTCTGTTGTAGCGTAATGCGGAACATTCAGACACCGTAATGGCTTCGAGATAGTTTATCGAAACCCTCGAGTTCAGTGAGAGCTAGAACGCGGCTCGCTTATTTTTGCTAATCCCTCAGCCTTCCCGCCACCGCATTGGTTTTACGCTTAAAAAATTACTTATTATGATGCAAGTATAAGATAAACAACGATTTGGCAGTTGTTTTTCCTGATTCAACCCTCACAATGGCACCCGGCTGGGTATCCTGTGAGTTATTTCTTTCACATCTAACACGGTGACACTATCTTTACACGTTAGGCAGCATTACCATCGTTCAGGTGTCCCTACATTAGATTGTCCTGAAGAGACCCTTTATTTCAAACAGGGTCGAAACGCCGTTGACAAAAATAGAGGCGAATCGTTATTCGACACTTACGATGAATAAGTGTTGACAATTATATTGTACTATCCTTTATGATCGCCTCTATATTGAATAATTGAAACCTTTCACTTATGTTGCACTTTAATGTCACTTTTTTAGTTTAGGTTTAATCACTTTTCTCACTGGGACACCTTCCAGAATTGTTTATTAAAACTATTATTTTGTTTGGAATGTGCACTATGATATTGCCCAAAAAAACTCTTTCATTATAAATACAAAGAATATTATTTTTTACCAAGTTTCTAATGTGTATGGTCAACTATTCTTTCTGACGTTACTTTTAACACTTTATACTGCCATTGTGCTCTGTATATTATATATTTGGTTATTAATCCACAGGAGCCATTGTTTCCTTTTAATAGTTATTCTATATGTTAGCATCTTGGTTGCTAAGCTACTAATTTCAATAGATTGGGTCAGCATTTCCAAGGTTATTTCCTCTCCTAACCATTCTGACTACTTTTCCTCTTACCAAGGTATTTGATTTACTTCTGCATCCATGAAAAATTGATAATACTCTAAAATCCATTTTCCTACCAGTCTTAAACATACTACGGGAGAGGCTCCAGTGCCAAATCCTTGTGCTTCCTACTTAAACTCGCTTGAATTTATAGATACCTATAACACTCATTTTGGGCATATTATACTAAGTCCCAACCTGCTGGAAATTTTTAAATGCATTTTGCTGGTGTAATAGTTGCATAGTGGGCCATTGTGATGTACAGGGGATTTGAATCCAATCATCTCTAATATGTCTGACGAGTTTATACTCATGGCATTTTGGAGTTTTAAAGTACCTCAAGATTTCCTTAGAGGTGTCAAGTATGGTATTTTATCCATTATAGCCTCAACAAAAACTGGAGTGCTGTCTTTATCCCCAACCAACTGTGTTAGTTGCCTATGCATTGCTGGCAAATAGTAGAATTTTATATATTGTGGAGAGCCCATCCTCTTCAATTTAGTAGTCCTAAGTTTAGACTTAGGACTACTAAATTGAGAAAAATCCTAATTTTAAGACTTTCGGTATTCACAGAAGGCATTTAGTAGTCCTAAAGTTAGGAGTCCTAACTATTCTACTACTAAACTGAGAAAAATCCTAATTTTAAGGCTTTCGGTAGTCACAGAAGGCATTTAGGAGTCCTAAAGTTAGGACTCCTAACTTCTGTGAATACCGAAATGAGTAAGTGCCTTCTGTGAATACCAAAATGAGTAAGTGCCTTCTGTGAATACCAAAATGGTAGTAAGTTTAGGATTTTGTCTTAAGTTAGTTCTGTGAATCGGGCCCAATGTGCCTCAAATACAACAAAATGTTGCGGTGCTGCAAGTCGTTTTGCTGTGCCGAGCTGCATCATTTTAAAAGCACAAGAATGCATCGTATTTACAACAACACAATGCATCCCTCTGCTTTCCTTTACATTTGTGGACAATTGGCTGCCATTCGCCAACAAAGGTAGCCTTGCACCATGGTGCAAGGTTACCTGCATTACAGGTATGGTTGTTGTTGTACGGGAAGGGACACCTTCCTCCAAAAAAGCACTAATTTATGGTGTTTTCCTCTTTCTATGCATTTTGCATACTGCTGCACACATAGAAAAAGAAATAAAACGAGGAGAAATGAAAGAATTTCTCCTTGTTGTGCTTCTTTACGCCTCACCTGGGGAGGCATTGGATTCTGACGAATTTTCAGGTTAACAAAACGTTGTAAATCTGGAAATGTGGAAGAATCCATGGGTGTTAATGGGGAAACAGCAACACCAATGATACTCCCCTTTCATCCAAATTGATGCATGCAAAGGGGCTGTATTTACAAGGCCATGAAAAGTGACACAGGGTGGATTTTCGTGGCCCTGTAAATATGAGCCAGCACACTCGCCACCAGTGCATCAAAAAAAGTGACGCACCGGAGGTGCAAAGGGCTTGTAAATAATCCCCGACATATTCTTGAGTAAATCAAATACCAGCTTTTAAATTGCCCCACACCACACTTGGGATAGCTTTACCATAATTTGGTTTGATGAAGTTGTTTACAAACCTGTTGATTCTCACTGTATATTCTTTTGAGTGCCATACAAAGCAGAGAAAAGCCCCAAGCTTTTATGTATGGTGTAGAATAAGTGTATGGTAGTAGTCATTCATTCTTCAACTTCATTTCGATCACAGAAGATCATAAAACGACACAGCACAGTCTGGATAAAATACAGAAAGAGGATAATCATATATAACATTGTTACCATAAAAGTGTAATCAAAATCACAGAGACTAAAAGTTTAATATATCATAAAGTGCATTTATTGCACCTAATCCAAAGGTCATGCCAGTATCTAGACAGGCCAAAACCACTACTCTGCAAGTATTAGTCATCAAAATTCTGAACACCTCGAGGTAGAGGCCCGGATCGACTTGTTTACACAATGAGATTATCAGTTTTTTCCTTGAGGATTTGTAATATGGACAAAAGAAAAACAAATGTACAATTGTTTCTGAACTGGCGTTGCATGCGGGACAAAGATCATCATTAGGAACATCATTACACCACTTTGAACAAAACTGTTTTGTGGAAAGGGTCTTATAGCAAAACTAGAAGAATAGTTTACATACCATTGGGGGGACAATTTCATCTATTGTGACCGCAAAGCAATAAGCAGATTTAAAATATAAGAATTCAGAAGTCAAGTGACCCTCTGTTTTTACCAGTGCTTTTTTTTATATGGCTTTCCTGAACCTTGCTTTCAGCTTTATTCTTGAAGTGGTGGCTAGGCTTTCTGGGTCTGTCCAGAACGCCTCCATTCCAAGCCTCCCAGTAGCTCTCTTACTGATCTGAACCAGGGAATCTAGGATATCGATGGTAACCTCAGGAGCTCTATTAAAGACTCCCGGTAAGGGCCAAGCTCATCCACTGACCATAACATATGCCAATACATTAAAAGTTTGTAGCTTAGTTTGTGTACTAGCTGCCTGTGTGCAAGGTCCAGATAAAGGGGCACCAACGGGGTACTGGAAGGTAAATCCACCAAAGATCTAAGGAAGCGATTTTCAGTTACAGACAAGTAGTTTATGGTACCAGTGCCCCACAGCTCAGCTCCATAGAGTGCCCCTCCTAATACCTTAATGCTATAGATTTCCAGCGCAGGGGCAAGCTGTCTGGTCAGTATTTTCCTGTGTATTTTGATGATGTTAGCAGTCTGGTTTATTAATTGCATTTTAACTTTCTCGATGTGAGCAGCCCAATTAGTTGCTAATATCAGGCGGATGCCAAGCTAGTCAAAGGCATCAACTCCCTCCAGATTGCTGGTGCCAGCTCCTTTTTTAAAAACGATATACTTTGTTTTAGACTCGTTTAGCACCAGCCCTCGGACATCACAAAACTTAATAAAATCATTTAAAAGCTGCTGTAGTCCCTGCGGTGATTTAGAAATTAAAAGTGTGTCGTTGGTGAAGAGAAGGGCGGGAATTCTTTTTGCACCGATTTTTCGGGCATCACACCCATCTCTATCTAAAAAATCTACAGCACCGTTAATAAAAAAGAGTAAAAAGAGTGGGGGCAAGGACACATCTCTGCCTCACTACATACTGAACTGGGAAGGGATCTGTAACTTCGTTGTTCTCCCCCCACCTCACTTGTGCTGTGTTAGGTGAATGTAATCTAATAAAACAGCTAAAAGATTTGTCAGAATACCCTGGTCCTTTAAAATACTCCAGAGCCTTGCACGCAGGACCAGGTCAAAGGCAGACCGAAGGTCAACAAAGGCCACATAAAGCTTTCCTCTCTGGACTGCTACTTCTTTCCAATATATGAAAAGGAGTCGGAAAGCTTGATCCAAGGTACTAATCTGTCATGATTCTGCGTAATCATGTGGCGTAATCATGCGTACTTATTCTAAAACACTTGGCTCGTGAGCAAGTGTAAAGTTGGGTATAAGAAAAGCCCACCCCTTTCCCGTGCACCGGCACTGCCTATGTCTGTATGTTGTACATATTGGGTACATGTATTGTCAATTACTCTGACATATGGTGCTTACAGTATGCTTTGATTCACTCTGAAAAAGTAGATTTCTTAGGATATGTGATTAGTCCTTCTGGGATTGAAATCGATCCTAAAGAGATCGAAGCAGTGAGTTCTTGGCCAAGTCCCACTTCTGTAAAACAGGTGCAGAGTTTCCTAGGCTTTGCTAATTTTTATCGTAGGTTTATTCAGAACTTTTCCCAAACAATAACTCCCATTACCAGACTTCTTCGGAAAGGAGTTAAGTTTGAATGGTCTGAGTTAGCTGAAAAAGCCTTTCAAGACTTAAAAAGAAAATTTACCACAGCACCTATTTTGAGTCACCCTGATCCTACACAGCCTTTTATAATAGAAGCGGATGCTTCTCAGTTCGCTTTAGGTGGGATCTTATCACAGCGAAATAAGGATTCGGGACAGATGCATCCTATTGCTTATTATTCCCGAAAATTGTCAACTGCAGAACAAAACTACGCAATTGCAGACAAATAATTATTGGCTATTAAAACAGTTTTTGAGGAATGGTGCCATTACTTGTTAGGGGCTCGTCACCCTGTAACTATATACACAGATCATAGAAACTTACAATCTCTGAGGTCTGTTAAAGCTTTATCTGCCAGACAATTGCGATCGTCTTTATTTTTCAACGATTATAATTTTGTAATCCCCTTTAGGTCTGGAAAAGAAAATCTAAAGGCAGATGCTCTGTCACGAATTGGGGAAAAGGAATTTGAGAATAATGTAATTGCAAAACCTGTACTACCCACAAGTTGTTTTCAGGCCACTCTATCTGTCTATGATGTAATCACAAATGTAAAGAAGGAGTTGGAATCCAGATGTTTAGAGGAATGGAAGAAAGAATACTCATTCCGACAAGAAAAGGATAAGCTTCTATTTGTACATGAGCAGCTTATGGTACCAACATCTGAGACCCGACAATCGGTAATACAATTACATCATGATACACCTCTATCTGCTCATCCGGGAGTTGCTAAGACTTATGATCTCATTAAAAGGTAATTTTGGTGGCCTTTCATGTTTAAGGATATACAAGACTTTGTTGAGACTTGCAGTATCTGTGTTCAAAATAAACCATCACATCAAGCTCCAAGTGGTCTTTTAAAGCCACTACCAATTCCACCTCAACCATGGCATACCATTTCTTTGGACTTTATAGTTGAGCTACCATCAACTAAAATGGGTTTCTCTACAATTTTAAAGGTAGTAGATCAATTTTCTCGTATGGCACACTTTGTACCTTTAAAGAAAATTCCATCTGCTATGGAATTAGCACACATCCTAATGAACAATATAATACGTCTACATGGAATCCCGTCAATAGTTATTGCCGATAGGGGTTTTCAATTCGTGTCCCATGTATGGCGAAATTTGAGTACGTTGTTAAATCATCTAGTTACCACCCACAAACTGATGGTTTAACCGAGTGCACCAATCAAACTATTGAACAATTTCTTCGATGTATGGTAACCCATTTACAAGATGATAATGATTGGGCGGATATTTTGAGTGCCTTAGAATTTGCATATAACAACGCAGAACATTCATCTACTAAAATGCCTCAGTTTTTCAGTAATTATGGCTTTCACCCCAAAAATTTTCCTGATCATGTAAATCCAACCTTTACGGTGCCTTCTATCCTGGATTACATCTCTAAGCTGAATACCGTTCATTCTGAAGCTAAATTCCATTTGGCTAAACCAAAAGAAAATCAAAAAGAACCAGCGGAGAAGCATAGAACAGTTCAACCCTTGTATTCAGTCAATGATAAGGTTTGGTTAAGTACTAAGAATTTACACTTAAAAGGAAATAGGAAATTTAACCCTCGTTTTATTGGACATTTTCCTATTGAAAAGGTTATAAACCCAGTTTGTGTAAAACTGACTTTACCTCCACAGTATTAGTTTCATCCAGTATTTCATGTCTCATTACTAAAACCTTATCATCCACAGACACCTTTTATCAAACCTCCTTCTCCAATTGAGATAGATGGCTATCCAGAGTTTGAAATAAAAGCAATTCTAGATTCCAAAAGAATGCGTGGAAAGCTTTACTATTTAATTGATTGGAAAGGGTACGGTCATGAAGAACGAACTTGGGAACCCGTAGCTCATCTAACACATGCACCTAGACTACTAAAAGCCTTCCATACATGATATCCAATAAAGCCTAAACCAATTCCAAAGGTCTTAGGGGGGATCTTGAGAGGGGAGTACTGTCATGATTCTGCGTAATCATGTGGCGTACAGCCGTGGCCCGTGGAGGGTGTTCCGTGGGGCGGAAAGGCGGGGCGGGGGAGGGGCAGGGTGGGGGTTACTAAAAACCGGAATATGGATAATTGGAGGTAAGTAAACAATTAAATAAATAAAACAAATTTCGTAGCTACGAATTTGTTTTATTTATTTAATTGTTTACTTACCTCCAATTATCCATATTCCGGTTTTTAGTACCCCCCCACCCTGCCCCTCCCCCGCCCCACCTTTCCGCCCCACGGAACACCCTCCACGGGCCGCGGCTGGTGGCGTAATCATGCGTACTTATTCTAAAACACTTGGCTCGTGAGCAAGTGTAAAGTTGGGTATAAGAAAAGCCCACCCCTTTCCCATGCACCGGCACTGCCTATGTCTGTATGTTGTACATATTGGGTATATGTATTGTCAATTACTCTGACATATGGTGCTTACAGTATGCTTTGATTCACTCTGTTGGTTATTTATGATGTGTTGTGCTCTTTCAAGGATAAAGACGCTCTGTGAATTATAATTCTATATAATGACTCATGTTGTCTCATTGGGAGACTTTGTAAACCTTTGGTACCTTTTCCTCTTTTCCGCACTCGGCGGAAAACATACAATGCACACTCAACCTACGAGGAACAAAGATGCTTCAACGCGCACCTTCGTACGTTGTGACGGTGCGCGCTAACACTGGGAGTGGCTGACTATAAAAGCCACACCCGGTGTTCTGGAAGGCGCTTTGCCTTCCGCTTGTTTCCCGAACAGCAGCACTGTTGTGCTCCTCGCGTCTTACCTGATATTGCTGGAACCTCCGGTTTCTTCTGATCTTCGGATGCTTCATCCTACGCAACAGGACCCTGCGAAGAGAAAAGACAAGAGAAGGAGTTAAGTACTTCCTGAAGTAAGGCGCCAGTTGCAAGACAGTTATTTGTGCTAAAACTAATTTTTGGAACTTCTGCTTTTAAAAGAAGACGAACTCAGTTTTCTGTAATTTACAAAAAAGAAAGAACTTGATGCATAAGAATATTTAACATTGAAGGAACAAAGTCTGAATATAATGTAAAGTGAAATGTTTATGAATTATGTTTCGTTCCTAGAAAGGAATAAGTAGAATTTTTGTGGCATGTTTTCTGATTTTTATCTCTTGGTAATCAGTCGGGCTACTTTATTGAAAAGCTTAGAAAAGCAAGACCAGCTTAAGAATAACACGTGAGTTGAAAGCAATTTGTAAACCATACATATATTTAGAATTGTGAGTAATAGAAGGGTAATTTGTTGTTTTATTTTTATAGAGTAACAATCCTATCATCTATAGAACCTTTTCAAGAGATTGCCTGAATACCTTTTCCTCTGATCACCAAGATCAAGACAAGACATACTGGACGTAGACCATCCACACTCTGATCGCAGGTAGGCCCAGAGACAAAATCTTATTAAAAGAAACGTTGATTTAGTACAGGACGTTGTAAAGGTGAAAGGGTAAAAGGAAATTTAAAGTCTGATACATCCTTGCTTGTTGTTTCGCAGGTCGACAACAAGTTTCCACCACGTCCAGTATCCGGCCCTCCTCTCTTAATTCTAAGTTGTATCTTGTTGTAGTTTACAACCACAAGTTTTAAGTTAGAGTTTTGGGAAGTTGGTCCATTGTGTCCCTGCGAAAAATCCACTGCGTCGCCATAAGAATTTAAGGTAAGAGACGATGTAGTACCTTGACATAATCTTTGCTCAAAATCCTGCTTGGAAGTCACTTAAATTACAGGACTCAAGGATCCAATCCTGAATTCGTACTAAAATTTGCTTTCAGAAAATCTTCTGTAAGGAATCAATAAGGCTAATAGGCTTATAGCTGTCTGGCTTTGCTCCTTCCCCCTTTTTTTTAATATGGTAACAACCTCTGTAGTATTCCAAGAGGAGGGGATGGCAGTACCAACTAAGATTGAGTTAGTCGAGATTTATGTATGATCCCCAAAGTGCTATGTTCTCTTTATATAAATTGTTGGGGATTTTATCTGGATCTGTGGTGTGGGCTGAAATGCAGGAGCGGATTGCTGCTTGCCTTTATTTTATAGTGAAGAAGAGAACACCACCCTCTTCTGCAGATAGCACCACGCATCCATGTGAATCGCCCTCAACTATTTTATTCCTAGATTCATATAGAAAGCTAAAGTGTGCTACCCACTCCTCGGGCTGGACTGTAAAAACTAGGGCCCTCTCACACCCCTTGAGCCAGTATGCCGCTTTGTTCCAAAAGCTCTTGGTATCTATAGCTATCAATGCATTCCGTAGAGAGGACCAAAAAGGGCCCTCAGACTCCTTCTGAGCAGACTTGATTGCCCGCCTGTGCTTAGCTCTACAGGACACAACCTCGGTGGGATTTCATCTTTATGGCCCGTATAAGCGCTTCCTTTAAAACCCTACAGTCTTTGTTATACCAGGTACCCTGGAGAGGTTGCTTCCGGTGTATGCAATTCCCTTCCTTTATCTGTGGTTTACATGGATTAATTAACAGTTCTCTGTGTATAGTGCCTCATGCCTGGGGCCCAATAGCTCCACAATGTTGTTAATAGTATAATTTGCTATCTCCTCCGTTAAAAGACGTACTTTGCTCTTGGCGGCGTCTAATGCCCTCGGATGTCCCTCCACCCAATCTCATCCAATCGCTCTCTGGTTGTTTGTGATTTACAAAACACCTAGGTCCGGACTACCCCTTAGGTCTGGCACAGCTGGTGAGTATAAGTACTAGTGCGTTGTGATCACTATCGTCCCTCTTGATCACTGTCATGCCTTGGACTAAGTGCCAAAGATTGAAGGAAAACCAGGCAATAATCTTCTACTTTCGAAGCCTGGTCTCTGAAAAGTGGGGTTCCCATTTAAATCGGAGTTGATACTCCCATTTGTGGCTCTCACACCATGCTGCATATTAAGAGCCAACAACTGGACACCTCTCTTGGACCACATAACTGGGGGAGGTCTAGTGATGTGGTATTTGCCACCCTGTCCCACTCATCAGTCAGATCTGAAGGGATCGGGGGAAGCGGTTCAAACATACAGCTGAAATCACCTGCGACTAAGGTAGGGCTGTTGGCTGAATAGTGGGACAGAGCGTGATCAAGGGTACACACTGTATTGGTATCCCCCTGGCCCCGCAACACTCTATTATATACATTAAATATTCTTATTTTCTGTCCACTATAAAAAGTAAGCTCCAGCGCTAAAATTTCTTGGGTGTCAACATTTACAAGTTTAACTTTGACCCCTAGATCATTTTTTACCCGTACCGCTAGCCCTCCTGAGTGTCTGCCCATCTATTTTCTCATGGCATTAGTAGCGTAAGCAGTAAAGCAACTTCTATGTGGGCAGTGCAGGTTCCACGTTTCCTAATATAAAATTATGTCAAAGGAGTCCACAAAAGAGCGCCATTCTGGATCTGCCAGTTACTTTGAAATCCCAGCCACATTCCACACAAGAACCCTCAATAGGGGATAGTAGCATGAGTGGTGCATGATCAGAGGCCCAAATATTGTAGAAATCTACCCCTGACCTCTGAGCTATTTCCTTGCTTACTAAGAAGTAGTCAATCCTGGAGAATTTATTGTGTACTGGACAAAAACAAAGGGGCCAAATTTCAATATGTTCAGAAACGGACGGTCGGAGCCATTCTGACCGCATCAAAATGGCCGGTTCGGATTCCTTTCCGACCGGCCCATTTTGATGGGGTCGGTCGGAAAGGAATCCGAACCGGATTTCCAAATAGCCTCCACCGGGCTCAGAGAGCCTGGCTGCAATTCGGAAATCCTCCATCAATCCCTCGGGCGGCTCTTTCCGGCCGTGGGATAATGATGGATGATTCCCACAGCCTTTCTGTGCCAGCCTTTCTGACACAAAGGCTGTGGGAAACTTACTTTGGGGGACCCCTGTAGGGCCACCATGAGTGCCAGACCTCCAGATGGCAGCCTATGGGGCACCTATGGTGCCCCCATGTTAATCCATGCACCCGCTGGGTGCAAGGATGAACTGCACCTCTGCTCTTTGCAATGAGAGCATGCATTCCATCCGGAATACATGCTCCCATTGTAAAGAATAGGATTGTGACTGAACAGGGTTCGGTTGCATACAAACTTGCTGGGCTGGAACTGCCAACAGGAGGTCATTCTTTTATGATTCCCAAACGATGTTGGATGGACTCTGGTCTGTCTGACATCATAATGGGCCCAAAAGTGTAGACTCTAAGTTCTGAGTTCCGCCATCTCAAAGGATCAACAAAGTCCAGACTGTCTTTGGCTTTCCTAATTTTGGTCATCTGAGTGTGTCTGGAGGTATTAGATGTATCCTTAGTTGAGGATGAGATACTGTTAAAGCCTTTTACTACCATATGGTTTCCAGGTAATGTCAGGAGAATCTCTCTAATAATCAATACATGTACACCCCTATCCTCACCCCTACAATTACCTATCTTCCCCCCATTATTTATTAAAAATCATCTGGCAATTAGCTTCAAACGTTAGTGTGGCCACTCCTTTAATAGTTGCCTCTCCTGAGTTGTCAATAATGTGCACAGGTCCCAATCTTTCATATAGTGATCTTCTCTTTGTTGTTACCTTAGTTTCTTGTTAACATGCTGTAAAGTGTTTGCTACTGTTCATATGCTTTTGCTCTGCCTTTTAGCCCCTTAACATTCAAATTAACAATTTTAATCTGCAACATGGGTTCTTATGGACTTCACTGGCTCTGTGCACTCCCTACATTTTACAACCCTAATTTGCTGTCCTTATTACTCCATTCTCTTTTCCATCCACCCCTCCTCACAAGCCTCCCCGCGTTCCCCATCCTCCCATTACCTCAAGAGCCAGTCCAGCCAAAGGTAGGCCTTCACCCTCCCACTCCAAAATGGATTCTGATTTCCGCATCCTAGAAACATGGCTGTAACTCACTTCCCACTCATCAGTCTCAATTCCGTTTAAAAAAAAATATAAAGCCTTGTATGTTGATTCAGGATTACATCATTTCTTTTAAAGTCTCCTTAAGCCTTTATCAATCCTTCCATTGTAATATAATTTGCGTTGCATTAGATAGCTGAGTAAAGACCTAAAAGGCTTTCTAACAACTGATACCCATGCAGAACCCCTTTAATGTAGTGGAAATAAGCAGAACCCTAAATTCTGAGAGTAAACCATTAACTCACATTGTTTTCTTACTGTTTCCCAAGCATGATCAAGGAACGTGGCAAATGTAAAACTTAGCCTGAATGTAATTCTCTTTCTTTGTTGAACAATATGCAGAAAACCTCTTTGAACCTGTATTCCCGGAAATAGGCAATTATTGTTCTGGTTTAGTTCCTTTTGCTTTGACCAGAACTCTGCATGCTCTGGCAACTGACAATTCAGCAGTAGCCTTCCAGTTCCTAGCTCTTATCCCAAGTTAATATTCAGTAACTGGGTAACTCAAACACTATTATCTGGGGTCTCAGTGACCTGTGGGAAATCGATTATGTAGATATTAAAGAGCCTGGATCTATTTTTGAGATCCTCACATTTACTGGTCAGGTTGTAGATGTCTTTGTTTCGTGGCTTACACTTGCTTCTCTAATGTGGTTTGTCTGTTCTCTATTGCCTGATGTCTCTCAAATAAACTCCCCAATCTGTCCTACAATGCCTTCTATCCTTTGTCAAGGCTTCCATATTTGGCCCTTGTTCAGTTTGAACTCCCTATAATTTCCTTCAGGATAGTCTTAAACATGGACATGGAAGAGGAGCTGAATATCAGTAATGCCTTTGATGCCTGTAATGACTCCAAGATCTTGGAAAAGGGTTACCAGAGCACTGTTAAATTTTGATAATGAATTAAGTTTTCCTTTTAATGTCACTGATGCAAAGTATCTCATCTAAAGGGAAAAAACTAAAGGGAACATAGCTGAATGACTTAATATAGCTCACTTCTAGGGTCACATCTGGCTGTTGGCATTAGCACACCAAGAGAATGCATGCCGTAGGTCCACACTGCTGAACCAGCTTGAAAAATCTCCTTTCAACTCTCAAGTGATTTTTGGCTGACCACTCGATACTGGACGCTGGATAGGAGGTACCCCTAGTTGCTCACACGTTGAGCCTCAGCTTGTGCTTCAGGGAAGCATTGCAACCTTTTGTTGGTCATGGTGAATTTTGAATACAAGCCTAGGGAGTATAGCTCCCCCGCAGCATCTGACCTTCCCATCATGGGG
Organism: Triturus cristatus; assembly: GCF_964204655.1. Lineage (NCBI taxonomy): Eukaryota > Metazoa > Chordata > Amphibia > Caudata > Salamandridae > Triturus > Triturus cristatus. The sequence goes on from NC_140584.1 coordinate 227,320,018, forward strand.
ATCCTCCACGTGGCACTTCTCGCCCCACCATGTCCAATATTCTGCGAGAAATGGAAAAGTCATGTCATATAAAAATTCCTGACACCCCCTCCTAGCCTGCTAGTAGCATGATCTAAGGGTAGATCCAATATTACGGAAGGAAAGCCACTGCAGGGTGGTGGGTTTCATGGAGCAGAGCAGGCAGCTGCATCCTGGCCTCACTCCCAGCCACCATGTGTCATTCCAGTTTTTAGGGAACTCACCAGCATTTGGTACTGCATGACTATTTATTGTCTATTTATCAAGATGTGCTTGCTGGCTAAACCACAGACAAATCAATGCAGTGCCCTGTATTGCCATGTTAACTAGGATTAAGAATCTGCCCTAGTGACTTATGTTTTATATTTGCTGAATGCTTTTTTTTTAGGCCTGGGCTAAATTTCCGTTCCGCTCGAGGAAATTGCGATAATTTGAAATTTTCCCGTTCCGCGGAGAGCGCGAAAATGTCAAAATTTCCGCATTCCGCAGCTTAGCGATAATTTGGTTCTTGCTCGCACTGTAAAATAATACATTCTCGCGCGATCGCCTTACCTGAATCCCCGCGTTCGCCGACAAGTTTTCCCGATCCGGTCGCGTTCTCCATGAGATGTTGGATTGTTGGTAGCCATTTACGCTGTCTAGCGACTGTTCGCGCCCGCAGTAACGTCATGCGTCGCGTGATCACGTCTTTCTTCTCGCGATCATGCACCGCGAGAAGAGTGAAAACAAGATGGCCGCGCCCGCAAGCAACCGCATGGGTAAGTTGGCGAGCCGCGAACAAGCAGAAAATACCGCGAACGGGCGGGAAAAAAACTTCCGCATCTTCGCGATATTTCCGCGTGTTTGCGGAGATTTTAAACATTTTCGCGATAATTTGCGAAAGTCGCTTTCGCAAATTCCGCCCACCCCTACTTTTTTTCCCTCTGTGTTTCGGAATATCTGTTAAACATTGCCCCTGTATGAGGCATGCCATGTAAATGGTTTTGTGTTGCTGTATTTGAATTTTTTGATGGAACTTATAATGCCAACAAATTAGCGACAACCGTATTTGAATATGGCAGCGGTATTTTAACATGTTGAAAGAACATGGAGAATAATGTCAAATACATTATTTGGCGTAACATCATGCTGAAAGGCATAGTGCATTTTATTGCACTCAAGTTAAATACAGCCATCTGCTTTCAATAATGACAAATACAAACGTGTTTCACACAGGAAGAGGAGATGTGGCTAGGTGTCAAATGCTGTTGGAGTATGTCCCCCGAATATCGAATCAAAATTAATGGAACTGAATACAGAAGGCAGAATATTGAAAACAAAATATCGAATGGTAAGTAAGTCTAGATTTTCTAAACCTATACTTTTTTTTACTTTTTCTAAACTATATTGGCACCTACTCTTTGTGGTTTGTCCCTTGATGTTCTGTTGTGGCTTCATGGGTACAGCGGCTGACTTTGAAGCTGAGTATCAATCAATCAATCAGGCGTTTGTTGAGCGCGACTACTCACCCGTAAGGGTCTCAAGGCGCTGGGGGTGGGAGGGGTGCAGGTTCCAGTCCATCAAGGAGCGGTTCGAGTCTGGCAGGAGGCTCACACATCCTGTGATTCTGGGCCAATCACTGAACATTCCCGTCCCTAAAAACGAATGGGCCACTGTAATGCAACTGGTGCTCATGTAAAGCGCTCTAATAGCTTCATGTCGAGTTCGCGCTATATTAAACTGTAAGAAATAAACACACACACACACAATATTGTTGGAGTTAATATTCAGTAGTACTGTCACTGCTCAATTTGGAACCTCGAGACCCAGGCTCCGGCAGGTTGCTTAATTTCCCTACTCTGAAAAAGGTGGAGTCCAGCGTGGTTAAAATATGTTTGTATAACCCTCACTTGCTGTAGATGATCAGGTCATCGTCTCCCGAACCCCTCATGTACAGAGCCTGTTGCTACCTAGCTAAGATTGCGCTAAAAGATACAAATACATACCCACAATCCTCCTCGTGTGATATGACTCCTGTCTTTCATATACTTGCTTTTCATCGATTTGGGAAGTAACCTTTTATACATTTCACTCGAGATCTGTTAGTCTATTGAAAGCTGTGACTGTTGAGTACATTATTATTCTAAAGATACTAAATTCAATGGAGAAATAACATGAAATAATACTGAATAAAAAGGACGTTAACAAAGTTTTATTGTTTCTCTTGTACCCGGAGAAACACGTCCTCTGAGTCAATGGAGAGAGAACATTTCCATATAAAATTTCTTTACACGCTCAAGGTATGTCAGCGGGAGACACGATAAAGACCCTACAGGAAAGCAGCTTCTGGGGAAGGGAAGATAGTGGGAATGACCTGTCTGCTCTTTCCAGCGATGTCACATCCTCACCCTGGAGCCACCAAACTCTAAACATTCCTATCTTGAAATTATAAAATCCTATTAAGGGATTTTAAATCAGTTTCCTGTATAATGTAGTTAAGGCAATTTGAAAAGCACACACACACATCAATCAAGTGCCACCACTTCTCCCCTGTTCAAAGAAATGCAAGTAAAATGTGTAATTCAATGTGCCATTCACGCTCCAGTCTACCATAAACAAGATGAGTTGCTATAGTCAGAAAGATTTAGAAATTAGTTAAAACACCGGTGGCTTCATTTGTTAAATATTATATGAAACAAAAAATGAACACAATGCCATGTTAGGTCAGGAACGCCCACTTTGCATCTCATTAGAGATGCAAAGCTGGGCGTTAGGAATCCCCACGCTAAAGCAAGGTTTCACGCGTTAGCGTGGCCTTGCTAATTAGGCGATAAAATTATCGCCGCTTTTCGGCCGAAAACGGCCGCAAAAGCGGCGATAATTTTTATAGCCAGCTTGTAAATATGCCCCTATGTCTCACGACTTAACGCCAAAACAGGCACCCTTGCACCAGAGCGCAAGGGTGTCTGTAGGCAGGGAGGTTTGTCAATGTACAGGAACGTGTCCCTTCCTGTACATTAACAAACCGAAAATGCCATTTTGCTTTCTCCATGTGTGCTGCTACATGCAGTACACATTGAAAAAGCAAAACGGGGAGAAATAAAGCTTTTCTCCTCATTTAGACACCTTAAGACCTGATTTTGTAGGTCTTAAGTTTGGCACTGCCACCTATTATTGCCAACCTTGATAATAGGTGGTAGCGCTAAACTCAATGGGTGTTGCGGGTGTACGCCCACCGCAACATCCACTGCATGCCCCTTTTCAGGCTAAGTTTAGAGTGAAAGGGGCCATATTCTCAAGGCAGCGTTAAGCCACTTCACTTGGCTTTAAGCCACGTTAAGTTAGTCAACACTGCCTTGAGAAAAGGGCTCTGGCCCTATCGCCACAGGAACGTCAAAAAAAGTGGCGTTCCTGTTGTAATAGGGGCTTGTGAATATACCCCTGAGTATTAAATGAGGACCTCGCCTCCCTCATTCAGAAAATGATGGACTTCCTCACACGAAGGACATTTTTAAGAAAAGTTCATACACTATTGCATATCTCAGGTGTGCTCAACAGTTGCAAATAGAATAGCGCTGGCCTGCACCTGGACAGGCCCGAACCTTTTAGGACTGGGATTAGGAAGACCATGGCAAAACCACAGTACAATATATATACAAAAAGTAAAATGAAGAAGACTCTGGGGGTTCTTTCATCTCACAGACAAACAAGAATGGGCAAATGACCATATTGTCCAAGGGGAAAACAAAGGTAACATATATTAATCCCCATTGTCAATCTAGATTAGTGAGTCATATCACACGTATTAGTCACTAAGTCGAACTATGGCTCCAGGACTAAGGCAGTTTCGAATAAAACATATTTCCGATTCTGGAGCTTGAGCAACTCTACCCCATGCCTTTCCTGTGGCCTCCAATCCAAATAAGGCCATTTCATCCCAATCCTATCAATTTTGGAACGTTTGAGTGGCATAGAGAAAATGGTTGGTCTACCCAGAAATAAACACGTTTGCTTAATACAATCCACCCAAGGGATATGGTGACTCATCTAATCTAAACAAAGCTCCTGAGGAATTGGGAGGAATAACTTAATATTTTCTAAAGGCTCTATTCTCCTTGTCAGCAGGCCACTTACTGTTTTGTAACCCCAAAGACCTGCACCAGAGTTAAGTAGAGGTAAGCACTTCCTCCTATACATTTCTGCAAGAGGTGAAATAGGCTTCTTATCTATGGTTGAAGCAAGGTTGGACACAAAACCCACAGAAGTTTAAAATTGTGTCTTAGCCTTTGTAATACATGTGGACCAAATAATCCCTGTATCGCACGTAACTCCAAGGTAGGAGAACTTGTTGAATTTCACAATCGCACACAATCGGTTTGCCCTGGATGCAAAAGGATCTCAGTTCACAGTTCCTTGGTCCACAGACCTTAACAAAGATTTTGGTGGGTTAACATCCAAATTCAACATGGCTATGTAGTCAATATAACCATCCAGCAGCCCACTGGGTGTTCTAGACAATATAACAGCATCATCTTCGTTAGAAATGGGGGTCTGTAGTTGGCAATGGTTTGCACCTTTGTCCAAGTAGGGACCCTTCTTTCTAATCAGGGTAATGGGGATACATTTCTAAAATAACCCCCCGCTCACACCCTTAGTAGCTTGGCACGAGCAGACAGGCTTATCTTAGAGACAGTGTGTAAAGCATTTGTGCATGCATACACTAACACAGTGAAGACACTACAAATCGACACCACACTGGTTTAGAGAAATAAGTAAAACTTTATCTAAACCAAACCGGACCAAAATGACAAAATGCACAATACAATAATGTAAACATAGATACTTTGCAAGATAACCTTTGGATTGCAGAAAATAGCTGAAAAACACAGTTCTTCTGAGTTGGTAGCTCCATCCGGGGATACCGTGATGCTGAAAACGTCTGAGTCTAATAATTCCAGCTGACCACATCAGTGTGGTATATAACTCACACTAAATAAAGGATAGTAAACTAACTGGGAATGTATGTGTGTGTGTGTGTATAAGTAGAGGGGCATTACCTATTAATGAACGAAAACCCACACTCACCCAAGGGTGACATGCTTCATCATTGGGTTCTACCAAGCACACTGGGACCGCAAGGTACCCAGTGTGGGCTTCAACTTTTCCCTCGGGAAGGAGCAGGAGTGTTTTTAACCGAGCATGTAAGTGTCTCTATACCTCAGTGGTGCGAGTAAGGGTCATGTTGCTGCACACTCTTGGAAATCTGGCCATATCCTGTGTAAATCTCATGATATACATAAGTCTAGATGTGTATGTAAGCATGAGTCATCAACCAACCAACCAGTCATTGAAATTATAAGTGCACTACTCACATGTGAGGGTCTGAATGCCTGGGGGGAGCATCTGCGTGCAGTTGAAGAGTGAGGTCTATATAATTGCAATGAAGATGAGCATGGTGGGGTTTGTGCAGGCTGATGATTGTTAGCTCATTGAATGTGAGTCCGAGTTATGCGCACTTCCACTTGACGTGGCAAAAGCCACTTTTGACGCTGGTGTTGATCGTAATCATTTAATGTTGGAGTGATGGCTGCAGCAGCTTTGTGGGAGAGAGGTGGGACAGGGGTCCATTTGTGATCATGAGTGGATGCCTCTCATGGTAGATGCGTTATCTTGGGTGCTGATTGCTGTCAGGGATGAGATGGAGGGGTAGCTGGGGTTGCTTGAAGATTGTGTGGTTTCATAGACCTGTGTCTAGTTTTTGAACTTTTCTTAGAGGCACATGACATCTGTGTGGAAGTATGAGCAGAGCTTGTTGTAGTGGTCCTGGGAGGGGAAGATGTCTGTATTATCCATGTGAATTTGGCAAAAAATAACTGATGATGCTGAATTGTTACTTTGCATTTCTGGAGTTTGTGAGGATTGAGTGTGGGATTAAGTTCCTTTTTTGTAAGTGTGATGTGTGGGTGAAATTCTGATATGGTGTTCTTGCACTTGGATCCGTCTTCAGTGGATTTGCTGTTACTCTGCTTCTCCACAGGCATCTGCATATGTTTCACAATTGATGTGGGTTGGCCTGGAACTATGTTGGCTTCCAGTGCTGCTGTGTGTTGGTGTTACATACTGGTGCAAGTTCATCTACACATTTTGAGAACCATCTGTGGGGTTAATTTTGAGCAAAGTTTGTGTTGTGCAAGGTGTTGGTGGATTTTGGTTTGTGGCTGATTTTAGTTCTTCTATGTTCATCTTGTGTCATTCTTTGTGGAGTGCATTTTGGTTTTTCACATGCAGATGCTTTGTTGACGTGGAGGTGTAAACCGTGCTGGTCAGTCCATGGGGGTTAAGGGGCTGGTTGTAGTGGATGTGGTGATATTCTGCCCAGGCTTGTCATTGTGGGTGGTGACAAGTTGTTACTGTCAGATGTTTTCAAGGTTGTCCATGTGGCTGGACAAATTTGTTGTTACTGAGTTTGTCAAGCAGTGAGTTGAGGTATGTTACAAGTATGTAGTACATGTATGCAATGGCATGTTGGGCAATAATGTTTGTGATGTAAGTGGTGTACACAGTTCAAGGCCTGGATAGTCTGTAGCCGAGGGTCTCTTGCAGGTTGTCCTTGTGCTGGCCTGGATCAGGAAGTGTAGGTGTTTGGTGTTGAGCAGGCTGTTGCTTGAGTTTTTGATTCAGAGGTAGTTCCTGCAATGCAACTTAGTTAGTGCAATGGTAAGGTCTCATACAGGGCGGTTGTTGCTGCCCCTCCTCATACTTTTGTATGTTGCTCTGTGTGTACAGAAAGCATTTCTGAAATTTTCCACTGGTACAGTGCAGGACAATTTTCTGAGTCATAGCTGAGAGATTTTAGAGATCCATTACCTCTGGCGCTGGTTGTGTTTTGGTTTTTTATGGCTGCAGAGGGGTTTGGCTGTTGAGCAAATACTGGGCATGGATGCTGTGTGGACAGATATCACCATCAAAATGGGAAGGGTTACTGATGTGCAGCTGGAACTCTGGAATAGTCATGGGGGAGGCACTGCGGGTGCATCCTCATCAGGAACGGAGGGGGAAGCAGGCAGCCAAAAGAACAACATGACGTGCAATAAACAATGCAAAAGTCAAAAGCAAGGTCTAATCAGTGTGCAATCGGGCAACAAGATAGAGCTTGACATGCTGCAAGCAGGTAGTGAGTCGAAGAAGTATTGTGAGTACTCACATCAAAAACTGTGTACACATGTGCATGCACAGACGGATTTTTGGGACCAGATATCCTTACAGCATAGTGCAATTGTGTCTGCATAAGGGCATGTCTGATAAATCTGTCGAAGCACATGCAAACTCACAGGGATGCCACACATGTTTGTTTCACACTCAGTGAAAAGTGATGTGGAATTGATCCAGCATTTACAATGTCCAGGTGTGGGTGTCACAACATTGCTGTCCTTAATGTGAAAAAAGTTACATGGTCTGATAATTACATGCATGTGTCAATCTAACTTATATTTTTTCGATAGAATGTACATATGTCCGGAATTCCAACATGATTGTACATCTGTTCATGTTTCTTAGGTGGACAACTGCCTGATACACAAGGGGAGGTCAAAACATTTGAAGACTCCAATGCTACCAGTGAGTATCATTCATCATTGATTGTGATGTTGGTGATGTGCAAGGATGGAAGCTTGACTCTGTATGTGGGCAACTATGATCACCACATCCAGCTGCACTCTCAACTTATTGAACGCTATCAAAGTTCAAAGACCATGATGAAACACATTGTGAATGTTGTACTGCGTGGAGACATGCGTGGACACATGAAAAGCCATGAAAGTGTCAGACAGGCCTTCCCTCAATCCACAATGCAAAATGGAGTTCCCATTGCCACTTAGACTGGAGTAGCAGAAGCCAAGTGGAGACAGCAGCATCATATGGATGATGTTTGGAGAGGAAGGCATGCTTAACACAGTCCTCACTACATGTGGGTAGTGGTGATGTGCACAATCGTTCGACAGGATCTTGCTCCTGGGTTGCACTGTGGGTGCAAGGTCAGAGTCAGCTGGTCTAGGGAAGTACATGGGTTGCAATGCTTTTTCGCATAGAGTCAATGTATTAACACAGAGAACAAACAAGCATAAGCTGGCTATGCTCAGTGTTCATTATTGTCATATGTCTCTTCACAATTTGACATTTTAAGTGTGAACAAGTTTAGTTTTGTGACTGTTTTTTGTCATCCATGCCTCAAATGTCTGATTATCTTACTAGGAATACCTGATCAATGACGCACTTTCAAACAACATGGATAGACCATACTCATTTGTATGCAAATGAGCATTAGGAATGGCAGTCTGCCTTATGTATTTGGATGGGGTAATCCTTGTGCTGTGTCAAGAACAATATTTAATTGTGTCATCACACAAGTGTGGCACATCCTATACTCTAAAATTGCCTTCACAGTCATGACTCCGTAAGACTTATGTATTGATGCTGTAATGAATCCTTGGTCCATTATCATGAGGACTAAGTAGCTGTGCTCAAACGTTTGGTATGTTTTGTGTGTCGTAGATTGAACAATGTACGCAAAAACTAGACTCAACATTTTGAAGGTAGGTGCATGTATGCTTGATAATTAAGCTGAGGTGCAGTTCACCCTCAATCTATCAATCAGGGAATTGTAAGCACCATAATCACCCGTGAGAGTCTCAAGGTGCTGGGGGGGATGCAGAACTGTTTAGTCGATGAGCCAGGCCTTGAGAGCCTTCCTGAAGGTGTCCAGGGAAGGGGGCGCATCTGATGTCTGCCGGTAGTTCATTCCAGGTCTTGGCTGCAATGTGAAAGAACGATCTTCCACCTGCTCTGGCTCTGTGGATGCGCAGGGTTTCTGCCAGTGCAAGGTTGGAAGATCGGAGGCTTCTTCTGGATACGTGGAAGTTGATTCTGTCGTTCAGGTTTTTGGGTCTGTTGTTGTTTAGGCATTTGTAGGCGTGGGTGAGGACTTTGAAGGTGTCTCTCTTCTCCACGGGGAGCCAGTGGAGTCTCCTTAGGTGTTGGGTGATGTGTTCTTGCTGGGAGATGCCGAGGACGAGTCTGGCCACTGTGTTCTGTATTGTCTGGAGTTAGGGACTTGCTGATGCGGCGTAGAGTGCGTTTCCATAGTCGAGTCTGCTGGTGATGAGTGCATGGGTGACTGTCTTCCTTGACTCAGGGTGACTCAGGGTGACGGTGTAGACCTGTCTGTTCATGGTGAGTGATGAGTCGAGGACGATGCCAAGGTTTTTGGCGTGGTCTGAGGGGGTGGGTGGGCTTCCAGGTCGGTGGGCCATCTGGTGTTGTCCCATGCTAATGGGGTGGTTCCAAGGAAGAGTACTTCTGTCTTCTCTGCGTTTAGTTTGAGGCAGCTGTTGGTCAATCAGGCTGTGACATCTTGCATTCCTTTCTGGAAGTTGAGTCTGGTGGTGGTGGGGTTTTTGGTGAGGGAGAGGATGAAATGGGTGTCGTCGGAGTAGGATACGATGTTGAGGCCGTGTTGTTGGACGATGGCTGCAAGGGGGGCATGTAGATGTTTAAGAATTTCGGGCTCAGTGATGACTCCTGTGGGACTCCGCAGGTGATTTTTGTGGTGGCGGAGAGGAAGGGTGGTAGTCTGATCCTTTGACTTCTTCCGGTGAGGAACAATCGGATTCAGTTCTGGGCTTTTCCTTGTATGTCGGCGTCGTGTGGTCTGGCGACTAATGTGCGGTGAGAGACGGTGTTGAAGCCTGCTGACAGGTCAAGTAGGATGAGGGCTGTGGAGTGGCCTTGGTCCAGGAGGGTGCAGATGTCATCTGTGGCGGCGAGTAGGGTGGTCTTGGTGCTGTGGTTGCTTCGGAATCCAGATTGGGACTGGTCAAGGGTGGCGTTCTCTTCAATGAAACGCATCAGTTCTCTGTTGACTATTTTCTCTGCCACTTTGTCTGCGAAGGGGAGCAGCGAGATGGGACGGTAGTTCTTGAGGTCGGTGGGGTCAGCTATGGGCTACTTGAGCAGGGGTCTGACTTCTGCATGTTTCCACTCATCTGGAAAAGTGCCTGCTCTGAAGGTGGTGTTGAAAGTGCATTGTAGTTTAGGTGCGATGGTGTCTGTGGCTCTGTGGTAGATGTGCGGCGGACAGGGGTCGTTGCAGGCCCCCGAGTGGATGCCTCTCTTGGTCGTGATGGTTTGTTCGGTCGTGATCTGTGTCCAGTTGGAGATGGTGGTCTGGCTGGTGTCTCTGGGGGGCTTGGGCTGGTGTGGTGTCTTGTAGGTGATCGATGAAGTTGTCGTAGAGTGTTTTGATCTTGAGATGGAAGTAGGTTCCAAGTTTGTCGTCGAGGTCTTGGGACGGGATGATGTCGGTGGCTTCGCTGCATGGGTTGGCGAATTCCTGAATGACACTGAAGAGTTCCTTGGAGTTGGTGGAGTTGGCGAGGATTTTGTTGTGGATGAAGTTCCTCTTGGTGATTCTGATTTGTTTGTGGTAGTCCGTCATGGTGTCCTTATAGGTGGAGTGGTTTTCGGTTGTCTTGGTGCTCCTTTTGTTCTTCTCTAGGCGTCTGCAGGTGCGCCTGGCTTCTTGGAGATCAGTGGTGAACCAGGCAGCTTTCCTGGGGTGCTGTTTGCCGGGATTGCGTAACGGGGCGAGCTCGTCTGCATAGTCGGAGATCCAAGTGTAGAGTTCTCTGGCTGTGGTGTTTGCGTCGGATGCCCAGGTGTGGTTGTCAGCAGTTCCTTTGTGGTGGGCATGGGGCTAGTTTGGGTGTCTTGGGTTTGTCGACAGTGAAGTGTACACAGTGGTGGTCAGTCCATGATAGTTGCGTTGTGTGGCTGAAGTGAACGTTGTTACCTGCAGCGAAGATAGGGTCGAGGGTGTGTCCTGCTTTGTGGGTCGGTGTGGTGACGAGTTGGTTATTTCCAATGTTGGCGAGGTTGTCACAAAGGATGGTGGAGTTGGGGTCACTGGGGTTGTTGAGGTGGAATTTGAGGTCTCCAAAGAGTATGTAGTTCACTGATGTGATGGCATGGGGTGCGATGAAGTTGATGATAGAGGTGGCCAAGTGTGTCCATGGGCCAGTGGGTCTGTAGATGAGGGTTCCTCAGAGTGTGGTGTTGGGGATGGTCTGGATCTGGAAGTGCTGGTGTTTTGTAGAGGGGAAGGCTTCACTATAGGTGGTAAGGTAAAGGGTACACTTGTGGGCAATGGCGAGGCCCCCTTCTGGGTGGTTGGGGCGGTCCTTCCTCTGAATCTTGTATCCGTCCGGGATGGCGGTGTTGATATCAGGGACGGAGGCGGCATTGGTCCAGGTCTCAGCGAAGAATGCGATGTCAGGCGTGAGAGAGTCGAGTAGATTCCAGATTTCCATGGCGTGCTTGTGTATGGAGTGCACGTTGAGAAGGATGCATCTGAGGGTGTCGTTGGTGCTAGCATCAGTGGTGTTGGGTGTCGGGGTGGTGGCAGGAGAACTGCTGCTAGTTCTTTGTGGCATGCTGCATGAGTAGTGTCATCAATTCTGAAGTTCATTGTTGTTGAGACAGCAACCACATATCTGTTTCCAAAAATGAAAATTGCTACTACAGTGCATTACTCTGTGGATGTGTGAAAAGAACGGTGAAGCGGCATATATGTCTAGAGAAGATGTTCTTTATCCACGACTCACTGTGACACTGTCTTATCTCAGCTGTTTTTGTAGATTAAGGATCACATGACTTCATGATTTGTACATGGGGAGCCAGATATTGTGATTATTATGAGGCAATGATCAAATGCCATGATGTATGTTAACTGATTAGTTATTTCTCTGGCTCTTCATAAAATGATTAGTTTTTAAGTGTGAAAATGATTTACGTACAATCATGACATTCAGTAGACTGCACAGTACGTGATGGGCCAAATCAGTGGTATTGTATTGGGTTGTGTGGGCCACACATTGACCGGATGATTGGCCCTAATGTTGGAATCATCACATGATAACATGCATTTCCTGACAACATTTGTCCATCATGCACTGATTGACTGACACATGTGTCCCTCTTTTCATACAGATAACATGTGTGCGGGTGAGGAGAGGGTTTTCCGCATACGGAAGTCCCGATACGCACATATCTGCGAGGTAGCGAAGGGGTTCAGATGGACCTCCCGGCTGTACGACAAGCAGAAGGCAACCAATACATGGTACACCAACGCCCCAGCCAAGAATGGCAAGATTTCCAGCCAGCATCCTGGAGCATTGAAAGCCCCAACCCCAGCCCCAGGAGCTGTCGGTCCCCCGATCCACGTCAGGACAGTCTGTTGGACATGGCGTGTCAAGCCAGGATGTGGACTATTGAAAAGCAATAAAAGGATGGCTGGCCTGAAGAAACAGATGGACAATATGTCTCGGAAAATGGACAGAATGCAGCAGTCCCTGGATCATCTCTTCAGCCTGAATGGAGGGCTGATTGTATATATTGTTTAATATATATATTGTGTATTTTTTTATAATTAAGATTCATTTAATTGTAGAGTTAGGATTTTTAATATAGGTACCCATAGTTAGTTTAGTTAGGTTAGTTAGGTGTTTCTTATTAATAACTTTTTACTTTTTTTATCATAGAGTATTTTTATACTATTTAGGGGTGGGTGGGTCCTTTAGTGTGTGTTTATGCGTTTTAAAAATATATTTGGGTTTTTATACATTTCTAGTTAGTTTCTGTATAGGATAAGTATGTATATGTCTATTGTGCATTGATGTGTTAAGGGGGTGGGGGATGATGTTTAGTTGCCCCACGTGAATCTTGTTTAGCTTAGGATAATTAAGTTAAGATGGGTAGGTTAGGCATAGTTAGTTTAGATAGGTTTTAGGATTTTACATTAGTTTTAAAGATATTTTAGGAAAAGTGTTTTAGATTATTGATGATTTTAGTTTCAAATGTTTTTGTTATAAAAATATTATTATTTCACAAGCTTTGACTACACTCTTTGATGGTCAGCAATTAGTATATTGTATGTGTGAGTAAGTGGGCACATGGACAGTGAACACAGATTACTGTTTGAGTGCATCATACTTGTTCATTCTAGCAGGCTTGTGCTCAATGTACGAATATTTGTACATGTTAATCCAACACCTGTGCTTCAACTTTTTGGGGTATTCACTCTTGGATCTTCACATACATACGGGTCTGATTAAAATCATTAGTCTTTGGACAACCTCTGCACGTGTATCTATCACAAATCTGTGTCAGCTATGTATGATTTTGCTTTATGTAAGTTAAATATGAGTTGTCTCATACACAGATGTACAGAACGTACACACCACACATTATCTCTCTCGGTGTTGTGATAGCTATAACATGTTAATAGACAAGTACTCATTGTGTTATGAGTGGCTAATTCATACGACTGGACAACCCAATGTATGTATACAGGCGGAGTTGAGTGGCAAGGCTGGTGTATGAGTACCCTGGTCAAACTTTGACCACATCTTGTTTGCTGGTATGTTTAATTTCATGGGGATGTACAAGTTCTATATTTTGACACTACATCATTAATGTTTTATGTGCAGATTTCTAATCCACTTGCACTGTCAGTAGGTGACTTTCTGTGACACACTAGCAGCACTTTTCTCTGCCTCATATTTACAAGGACTTAACTAGCCACCCTGCCTGGACTTTCATGTCCTTGTAACTACAGCTACTTTACACACAGCTTTATTTGTGAAAAGGGCATTCCATGTGGGTTTCTGTGGGTGTTCACACCTCATACCTATAGAAGCAGACACATTTCCAGCTTTACGAGGAATCGTAAACCTGGCAATGAGTCAGAGTGCTACCCAACACTAGGGGTGGCGGAGAGGGGCGCATTGAGGAGCAAGCTTTTCCTTTCTCCACGTTTCTGAAACTTTGAAGGTGTCCTGCAGTCTAAAGCATGCATTACTTTAGGAAAAAGCCTGTTGTGACCATTTTTGTGCAGGGAGGTGTCCCTTCACGCACAACAAATAATCTCACCATGATGCAGGCATCCTTGCCCCAGGGTTCAAGGGTGCACGCACACGCGCATGGCAGGGGTTTCAGCGCCAGCGCACAGGAGAGCACAGGAATGCCACATTTTATTGGATATATGTGGCATTCCTGCGCTCGGAAAGTTACACAATGTGGCACAGACAAAGTACTTGTTATCCTGCGCTGTGGCACATTCATGTAAATCCGCACCTTAAATCTCCATATGACAACTTGTATTTTCACATTTGCATAGTCTTACTAACAGACATTGATCAAGTACTTATACACTCTTTCACGTGTGTCCGGATTTTACGACAAACATACCCAGTGATATTGTGGAATGGTATATATCTTACACAAGGGCACATTGTTCTTGACACACAAGTAGTGAAGCAGCACTCATGTTGACATGTTTGTGAGTGTTGAAACAAAGAGAATATATTGTAATTTAGCTTTGTGATGAATACATTGTTGTTTTCACAATGTATTCTATTTCAGTGAGTGAGGAAAAAAACAGATGTGTGGCACAGGTGTTCCCGTTTTTAATATGATCTTCTCTGTCTGACATTTTTCTCATCGAAGTCAAATTGTTTCTGTTTTCATACGACACCTGTGACTTTGTGTCATTTTAGTGACCAGTCTTCGTCCTGAGCTGTGTTGCTGACTCGTCCTTCTCCGAGTCGTCAGATTGGGTGTTGGTTTTGTAGCTGCAGGGTGTGTTGTACCACTGCTACCACCAGCAGTGGCAGAGGAGGTGTGAGGGAACATGTATTTTGGTGACATGAAGTTTGTCATTAAGGCATTCAACATCACTTGCTGATTTTTAATTACAGTCAGCAATTTGCCATGAATGGCAGTCACAGTTTCCATGTACATGTCTTGCCGTTGCTGCATGTATCTCATTGTCTCATCGATGTTTTGGAGTGATGAGAAACATCCCTGGTGCCACTTTGTGGTGGTATTTGTGCATGCCTCTGACTATGTTGGATATGTTTGCCAGAGATTGCGCAAGTCCTGGTGTTTGGGTGTTGCTGGCTTTTTCTGTATCACTGTTCACCAAATCAGAATTCAGGCTTGGCAGTATTGCTTGCAGGATGCCACCCACACTCTCCACAGGCACATGAACCTCCCTCATGAGTTCCTGTTGTAGAGCTACAGCGGTTCTTTGGAACTCTACTCCTACTTTGGAACTGTTCTCCAAGTTTGTACCTATATTTGGTGTGGCTGATTCTGTTGGTGGTGGTGGTAGGGGTTCAGCTGGAGCAGCTAACACACGGTTGTCACTCTCAGGAGGTGCTCTAGGTGACCGTACAGTGGTAATGAGGTCCTCCAGTGTGTCACTGTCAATGGAGTGTTGTCCATTTTCTCAACAAGATTGGTGTCATCCACCCGTTGTGATGTTGAAGGTGCCTTCTCTGAAAAATAAGGTGAAAATGTGTTAGTTGGGTTTGCATGTTCAATTGTAGTGAGGTTTAGTAAGAGGCATCACATATGGCTTATCAAAGCTGATCTCTGTGTCATATTCAAGCGATTTATGTCCTGATGCAGACTGATGCTCAAGACTCATACCCTCTTGCATGGACATTGCACCACTTATTGTTACAATAGTGGAGCTGGTCATTGGTATACACTCCAAAAGCAATTGTAAATTAGTGTGTCATACCAGTGTGTTGGCCTCCTATCAAGCACAACATACTGCCAAACTAAAGATGTTTCAATGCACATTTTGGACACATTATGGCCCATATGTACAAGTACTCATTCAAACTACCACAAACACTAGTTAGTGCAAGTTTGCGATGTGCCGGCCTATAGCCCACAAAGAATGCACTGTTAGTGATGTTATTACAATACGTTGTGACATGGCGAGATTTGCAGTTGGCTGCAATGATGACTGCCAGAAACACTGCTGTAAAAGTGTTAGTATTTCCACCGTCAGTAAGCAATGACTAACAAAAGCCACATTAAAGAAAAAGGAAATCAAATGAGTTAGCCCTATTTTTTATGGCATCCACAGTGAAAACAATCCTATTAGTCAACCTACAATGAGAACTAGGTAACTAAAATTATTAATTATTTTACTATTATTATTCTTATTATTATATGGATTAGCCTGGCCCTAGTACATCACAGATCAACAACTCTCCCAAGCCCCCCAACAGCCATGATGACCATCCAGAGAACCAGGGAAGAGAGAAAATCTGGGCTACACTACTGAGTACAAGCGCTTTACTGAGCAATACAAGTGTGGATCACTTCTCATTGGGCACTCCTGCTACACAATGACATCCAAAACCATCTAAGCAACAATGAGTTCCTGGCTTAGGGTACTATTTGTGGCCTGCCATTTGTGAGCCGACCTGGGATGCGGAGGTGCAGTGTAGTTGGTTGTCTGTGGTGGTAGGCATTGAGGCATTGGTGAACACCCTTACCTGGTGGTGTAGTCAGCCAGGTCGAATGGAGGCATGTTGCAGACTTGTGTGAGAATACACCCTGGTCCCCCTTGTAGTTGTGATTGGTACATGTCCTCCTGAGTAACTACGTAGGGAGGTACACATTGCATACCATGCCCCAACAGTACAGTGGGCTGCACAAAGGATATTGCCAATGGTGGCCAACGCATATCTGCATGAGGCCAGAGAATGGGTCACTGGGCATACGCTGGGGAGGGTGTGGACCCTGAGATGATGCAAACTTATGTTACACAACCACTGAAACTACACACCTAAGGGATGCATGTTGCATCACTTTCATTGTGTGATTACCCAGCTGTCTCGGCAGTGAATGCTGTACCCAGGCTTGTGTAAGCCCACCTGGCTGAGGATCATGCTGGCTGAGTCACAGACTTTGTGAGGGTGCATCAGTTAAACCACTGTGTCGATGTCCAAGTGAGTGGAAGTGTGATCTGTAGCGGAGGATGCCCAGGGTATAGTTGGGCACAGGGGTAGAACCTGTGGGTGAGGGACCCCCAGTGGCTGATAGTCCACTATGGTGCTGGAGCATTGGGCCCATGAATTTCAGCAGTGCTAGACGGTGAAAGAAATACCATGAAGGTCATTTTTCAATGTACTAATGCTATGTTTCCTTTCTGGGTGAGAAGGTGATTGGGGCTAAATCTACTCACAAGTAGGCCCAGGGCTCAGTGGTATGCCCACTAAAGTGCACAATGACTGTTTTTTGTCTTCTCAGTCCGGCCGGAATTCTCATGTGCACTTCCCTGTTTGCAATGCGGCAAGAATTACAGCATGCATGGAGAACATGCCCACCCTTCAAGCCCCTGTCTGAACGCACTGTCCCTGCGTGCATGAGCAATAACAACACCACATTGCAGCCTTGTGATTGACTTAGGTGAGGGAGCCTGGCTGGCTGCTTCCTGTCCCTTGAAGCAGACTGAGAGGCGCAGGACCATGGAATACGCAGGACCAAGCCTTGTTGCAAATTTCCATTTGTAATGTGATGCCAAACCCTGCTCACACACACACACACACACACATCCATGCCCCCTCCAGAGTCTTTTCGGGCTTTTGCCACCTCCGAGCTGTCCAGTGCCCCTACATCATTTCTCAATGCCAGATGCTGTGCAGCCATGCGCAGCAGGCAGACCCGTGGTAAACCAAAGGAATATCTTTGGTTGCAAGGCATACTATTACATTGCATTCCAATACGATGCACACCAATGGGTCTCATACTGCAACAGTGGAGAAAGAGCTGGATAGGATAGCATTGTAAATTACAGTTCCCACTACAGTGAGTGCAACTTTAAAAGGAACACTTGTAACACATAACAACACCAGATCACAGAGATTCATCTCAGACCCCCAAAAACACCTTAAATGTCACATTTGAGGGCAGACGACACACTAATTTCATTTCTGACCGCAAAAGACACCCTACTTTCCTATTATGACCCCAAAAGACACCCAATTTTCATATTTTGACCCTGAAAGACACCCTAATTTTCATACGTTGCCCCTAAAACATACCCGATTTTCATATTTTGCTCCCAAAAGACACCCCAATTTCAAATTTTGCCCCAAAAGACACCCTAATTTGCATCTTTTGCCCCAAAGAACACCCCAATTTCATATTTTGCCCCAAAAGACACCATATTTTCATATTTTGCTCCCAAAAGGCACCCTATTTTCAAATTTCCACCCAAAAGACACCTTATTTAAATTTTTTGCCCCCAACAAACACCCTAATTTCATTATTTGCCACAGAAGACACCCTCTTTTCAAATGTTGGCCCCAAAAGACACCAAAATTGCAATCTGTGACCCCAGAAGACACACTAATTTTCATTTTTTCCCCCAAAAGAAATCCAGTTTTGATTTTATCAAAACAAAAATGACACTATATTTCATTATTTGGCCACAAGACAGCCTAAATTTTATATTTGATCACAAAGAAACTCCCTCACATTTTTATCTGACACCAGAACACATTACCTAAGCTGGAACTGATGAAATTCCATTACTTACATCACAATGCGTTGATATGACATGCAATGTGAAGGCAACTGTGTGCCTGAAGTTACTTGTAATTGGCATTCCAATATGATAACTGTGTTGTAATGTACATCTCCCATGATGGAGGCAAGCCATGGATAAGACAGTCTGCGTCCATTTGCCCCTGGACCACACTCACCAGCAAGGACCATTCCTCTTGTACACTCCTCCGCTGCAACACGAGCACCCTCCTCGCTATCAACCCTGGACGTAACACCACCTGCCATCTCGCAAGACTGTATGGTTATCTTGCACCCTGCGCCCGTCGAATCTCAAAACAAACCTTCTGCCACATCAACACACCAGTGCCTTGTGCCACCCAGCCAAATAACACGCCACACAACCAGCTCAACTCCATGCTCCACAACGTGCAGGCCCTACATATGCACACTACAGAAATGTCGCACCACCTTGCGGCAAACTCTTCATTTGTCACCTCCTTCACAAACGCATGCATCAACTTCAGTTCTGGACCAGAAATCACTATCAACATCAGTAATGGCTACTTAATTACCCGCAAGGCCCACCACGTCCATTGAGGAGAAGGCATGGCCATCTCCTACTAGAAAGGAAAACACTCCAACTAACCACGCACTCTAATGACCCAGCGGTGACCATGGCACTACACAACTTAGAAAGCCGGACCAAGCACAACAACATCCACTTTGGCACCTTCAGTTGCAGGCCGCCCGGTCCATGTACACCCATTCACCAATGCCATTGTAGCCATCATTGCACAACAGGCTCTCTCATCCACCAACAACATTCCTACTTTGAGAACTCTAGTTCCACCTGGACAACCCCAGTGACCAGAACACCACCGCCTCCTGGGTGAACTTGCTGACATCAAACTGAAGCATCTATTGGCCACATCGAGCTACATTGCAGGAGACACAGACAAGCACATCTCCTCCACCAGTAGACAGATTCAAATACAGCTACACCACCAGATTCACCTGGACCAACCATCACTGAAAATGTCACATATCACTATGCCCACCAACACCATCACCATCATTGATCCACATCACAAATGGATCCAGGATATCTTATCAGTTATCATTGAGTCCCTTGGCCCCACCACTACGCCAGCGCTTACATACAATGACCCCGCTGCACACGTCCTCCAACCATTGATCTCAAGCTGCCCGAACTCACTGGCACACCTCAAGAAAGACCAGGCAAGATGTAGCACCACGTTGCACCGTATTACCTAAGTTATGCATGTAGGCATATGCGTGACCTTGTGAACGTCTTTTATGTAGTCCTTGCACCAACGGGTCTTCACTTTGGACATTCACAAAAGTGAGGTCTCGGTGGAGCA
The DNA here is from genome assembly GCF_964204655.1 of Triturus cristatus. Classification (NCBI taxonomy): domain Eukaryota; kingdom Metazoa; phylum Chordata; class Amphibia; order Caudata; family Salamandridae; genus Triturus; species Triturus cristatus. The sequence continues at coordinate 227,339,823 of NC_140584.1, forward strand.
AGGCCCTTCATAAATGAGGTCCAACATGTCTGCTCCATCAGGGATGGACATGGCAGTGCTGTTTTGACATTTTCAATATGTGATTGTCATATGTAATTAACTTACATTGAGAATAGTTGTGATTATGGATAATTATAAGGACAACAAGATGCACACATCAGACTGTGGCACAGGGACATTTCTAGCTGCAGTCACCACCATGACCCATTACTGACTTATTGTGACTTACCCGTTGTCTGCTCTTCAGTTTTACTGGTGGAACTGTCCTGTCCGGATAGTCCCGTTACAATTTCCTCTGGGATAACAGCTGCCACCTTCTCCTCCATGTCATCCAGGACCTCCTGGTCTGCTGGGCTGCCTCCTCCAGTTGGCGAGGCTGCCTTACGGCTTGCCGCTAGCTTTTCTTTTGTCCAGCGCTTACAGTAATGCCACCTTTTTTTGCAATCAATGATGGTCCTCTTGGACTGGCCTACGCTGTTGATCTTTTGGACGATTTGCTGCCATATCGCCTCTTTTTTAGCGAGAGGCAGCTGCAAACTGAGAAACAGATGTTGCTGGTAGTAGGTGACCTCCATCACCAGTATTTTATTTTCCTCACGACTGAACTTGGACTTCCGTTTTCTTTTTGCCCCAGGCTCAGCCTGTGCATCAGGGCTTTTGCTACCATTCATGCCCACCACTAGACTAGTGGGAGAAGGCCTCTAGCTAGTGGGAAAGGTATGTGCTAATGAGAACATTGCATTCAGAGAGAAAAAGCAAGGCCCAAACTTGGAGAAACAAGAGTTACCAAAATATGTGTTTTACAGAAAGGAAAGATTAGTTTTGATCATGGTTCAAAAATCAGACAGTAACAACTGGGGTTCCTATGGCTTCCCTTCTTGCAGTGGGGCACATCGATGGCAGATCTCCAAGACCGCAGCAGAACGGTCTTGCAAGCCAAAATGATATAATTGATAAAGAGAGGAGCTCAGGGATCTGAACTGAGTTTATAGAGGTCCATCGGGACCCCATCAAGCCCAGGTGCTTTATGTATAGGGCTAGTTATAATTGCCTCAGTACCTAATTGAAGAAAAACAATGGCAAGGGGAAGTATGTTTACGAACTGCCTTCTGGATTATTGGCATTTTCATTTACGTAATGTACCTGTTTTCCATCACCAAACATTGGCTTGAGAAAAATTAAGTGATCATTCCCAAGTGATTTGCCATCTAACCTTGACAGCTACATTACTGTAATTTCATTTAATCTAGCGTGCTTCTTGCCTTGCATAACCCGTATGCAGCACTAAACCCTCGTGGCATATCATTGGTGAGGAACCTCTCGAGCGTTCATTGCGAATTGTATGTTGCAGGTACAAGAGTCCACAATAACTCTAATATAACATACGCCCCTTTTGGCTCTTCCGGGGTTTTGCTGACCACGCCTAGGCAAAATGGTTAAAACACCAGAGAGATGCTGTGTGTTCCTAAATCACCGTTTGCATGAATCGTTTGATTTCAAAGAGGATATTTGTGGCATTACAGTAACAATTAACATCACTGGTATTTTGATTCCCCGATAGATGTAAATAATTATGGAACTGTATATTTTTTTGATTGCATTGTCTGACTGTTTCTTTTTTTCCACACTGTATTTCTTTCCTTCTGCATAATATATTCTTGAAGACGAGCAGAAATAATATTATACCACCAAATACTGTTTTTCGATTTACTGTTTCATTTAGTGGGTTTTTTTGAGACATGTTTTAAAAGTATGAAAAGGAACTATCTTTTCCAGAGACCTCCCGACACATGGAAAATAATTTGTTTGCAAAGAACATAAAAACAACAGCGTTCTTTTTAAGAAATCTGTCCCTGTTCTCTGTATTGGCTAAGAACATACTCCTGCCAGTCATACTACACTTCTCAGCACAATATTCAGAAACGTGTATCAAAAAAGTATTTTCAGAGTTGAAATCGAAGCGTGCAGTAGCATGCCTCGATAAAAAATGTACTTTGCACAAATTCATAAATACACATGGGCGATTTCGAGAACGTTTACAATGTCAAATTACCTTATACCAACAGATGTGTGCTTGAATTGTTTAATCTGTTTTGTGAATAGCAAATAAAAAGGATATAGTCCAAATGATAAAATGTGTTTTATAACAGCAACTATCCATTTTCTAGTGACTGTTTTTTAATTAGTTACCATTTAATTTCAGAAAAAAAATATTTTAGGCATTTGCTAATATAAATGCTGTAAAATATTTTTAGTACTATATCATATTTACAGTTTTCTGTGTGGAGGAAATTACACGGTATAGTCAAATATTATGTCATGCAACATATTAAATTTGTCTTTGCCATATTTATTTTATACCGCATGGGATTCTGTAATTCCTGTATAAATGCCCATCTCTAGGCGCTTATTTACAAGTTTTTGGTGTAGGGCAGTGTGCAAGTCTTCTTGCTGCACTGCTCTGCATCAAAATGTAGGGGGGATGAATACACCCTGATTATGGCAATAAGGCGCATTCCTGTCCTTTCCCTTGTGTGCAATTTGGTGCCTAGCGCCAATACAGGAACACTTGCACCATGTTTCAAGGGTGCCTGCTTTGTTCGCTGGATTATGTTTGTGCAGGAAGGGGGCAGCTTCCTGCACAAAAGAAGTTCATGGATGTTTTTCCTCTTTCTATATGTGTTGCAGAATGCTGCTGTCAGACCTGGTCCGTTTGCAGGTTTATCCCCAAACCTTTTGCCCTTTGCCCCTATTTTTCTGACCCTGTTTTGTTGGCTATTGAATTCTGGGAACTTTAACCCTGATGATCAGTTCTAAAGGGCATATGCTCTCTGTGTAAATTTTGATTATGATTGGTTATCCATAATTGGCATATTTGTTTACTGGTAAGTCCCTAGTAAAGTGCACTGAGTGTGCAGGGCCTATAAACCAAATGCTACTAGTGGGCTTGCAGCACTGGTTGTGCAACCCCCATGAGTAGCCCTGTAAATGTATCTCAGACCTGCCACTGCAGTGTCTGCATATGCAGTTATATCCTGCCATGTTTACCTGGCACGTACACCCACTTGTCAGGCCCTAGCCTACCCATTCCTCACATATAAGTCACCCCTAAGTTAGGCCCAAGTTACCCAAATGGGCAGGGTGCAGTGTATGTGAAAGGTAGGAAGTGTACCAGTGTGTATTACATGTCCTGATAGTGAAATTCTGTGTATTTAATTTTTCACTATTGAAAGGCTGTCTGTCCCATAGGTTACTATGGGAGTTGCACTGTAAGATCGTACAAGTGTAACTTTCCATTGGGAAAAGATAGAGAAATGGAGTTTATGCTCTCTGAACTCAGAACCTAATAACATATGTTTTAGTAAATGTGTTTTTAAATTGTGTGTTTGAAAATGCCAGTTTTGGAATGTGGGTATTTTTTTTGATTGACCATCCTGTGTGCCTTTGTCTGTTTGTAGATTCACTGTCTGGTTTTGGAGTGACAGTTGCTGGGGAGGTGCATTCACTCGAGACAGTACTAAGGGGGGTGGGGTGTTGAGGTATGCCCTGCCTTTCCTGGATGTCTTAAAGTTGGGCTGAATAGACCTGGTCTACATTTAGAGTAGTGGGAGGAGTTTCACTAGCACCTAAATGGTCTGTGTCGCCTTTGCACAATGCTGTCTCCAAACTTCTATTGTGAAGCTGAGCCTGAAAGGACAGAGCTGGTTTGGACTGGGCTCAGAGACCCTTGCCGCAAAGAGAACAAAGAGAAAATGGGATATAACTATTGGACCTTAAACCCCAGAGAATTAGATCACTAGGAACCTCTGCCAAGGAGAAGAGCTGTAAGGAGGAGTACTGCCCATTTGCTGTGTTGCTTTGCTGGGTTGGCCTGCAGTTGCTGCTACTTCCAAGTAGAGGAGAAAGACTCTAACTTTGTGGTGACCCTGCTTGTGAATAACCTCCAATGGCTTGTGTGTGCTTGCCTCCTGCTCCGAAGTCTCAGGGACACAAAGACTTCACCTGCAACCCATTGTCCAGCACTTAGAATTCTCTGTGGACTCCTGTATCTAAAAGGGCGCCAAATCCAGTTCCTGGTCCTTAAGAATTCTGTGGTTGGTGTTGCACAGCAAGAAGAACAACTGCGACTCCGTCAGCGACACTGTCAGTGACACTGCAACCTGCACCTAGGCACAACTCGTGAGTGCACAACACATCGCCCGCCTGTCAATGACTGCTGGCGCCTGCAGTTATAGACCTTACCAACGCCAGCACTCGCACCAACACCATCACCGCCAGCATCACATTATTGAAGAGACAATAACCGACGAGGGGGACTTCACAAACTCTTCCATGTCGCATCGCCTCACTGGAACAGACACCTCATTGCCGACGTTGCCTAACCTCCCCTGTAATGGACTCAACACCTCACCTCCTCATGGACTCAACGCCTCACCTCCCTCATGGCAGAAAGCAGCCAGCTTTACCACGGCCATCAAGGCATCACCTCCATGACGCCATGCATCATCCATAGATTTTGTTTCCAAGGTACTGTTGTTTGGGGGGTCCGTGTGACTCCATGCCCAATCTGTGCACCTCACTTTCGGCACTGTACCCTGGATTTGTGCCTGTCACAATAGCTTCAGGTGGCGCTATATGTTTCTTTAGTTCTATTTTTGAAGTAACTATGATAAAAGGTATATCATGATACATGTATGTTGGACTTTTGTCGTTTTGGTCTTGTTTGGTTTAGATAAAGATACTTTATTTTTCTAAACTGTTGTGCTGTCCATTTGTGCTTCCACTGTATTACTGTGTGTTTGGATACAAATACTTTACACATTGCCTTTGGGATAAACCAGTCTGCTTGTGCAAAGCTAACAAGGGGGTGAGCGGGCGTTATCTAAAGAGTTTAACTCCCTTACACAGATAGAAGGAAGGGTTCCTTTTGAACAAAAGTGAATACCTCTGGCAACTAGAGACCCCCATTTCTAACAGTAGCACAGGTAGAAAGAGGAAAAAATGAGGAGAAATAAAGATATTTCTCCTCATTAGCCTCCCCTCGAGTGGAGTACAGTTTTGATGCATTTCCAGTTTTAGAGATCCCTTGTAAATCTGGGAATGTGTCAAAACCCAAGGGTGTTGCATGGTAAAAGCTACCGCAGCACCCATGGAATTCCCCCTTGGCACAGTGTAAGGCAACACAGAAACTTGTACTGCTTTGCCTTACACCATATCTACAAGGTCATGAACAACACGCTCAGTGGCTTTGCATAGCCTCGTAGATATGAGTCTACAAACTGCGCTGCCAGAGCATCAAAAAAAGTGCCACACCGTTAGCGGAAGGGGCTTGTCAATTATCCCACGAATGTCTTTATTATCGTCAACTTGTGAGGGACCCAGCTTCCGATTTACAAAGAAAACACCTCAGAACTGGACTATTATAAATGATTACAGTCGAGCTCTGATGTCAGAATCCTTGCTGCCAGAGCCAGCAGACTAGGTTAAAGGCAAATCAGTAAACAGAGCATAATTAAAGCAGCTGTTTAAAGCAATGAAAATAAATGTTGCTTTTTTCTCCTGCTCTATCTTTTACCTTAGAACAATAAGCAGAGAGAAAATGTTTATTTTCTGCACTGCTTCCATAGTTAGAGAAATGCTAGAATCTTACTACAGATTGAAGCTAGTGCAGCTTTTTTTTATAAGAAAAGAAAAAAAAAACTTGTATTGAACTGTTTCTAATATGTTTGCAACAAACTACTAAATTGTTTTTGGTGTGTTTAATTTTGCACTAGAAATTTAACTTGTATTCTTCATGTTTGAAAACATGCTAGCTCTTTCATGTGAAAGAGCTATGTACCAAGAGGCATATTTATGAGCTCCTTGCGCGGCCCTATCATCACTTTTTGTGACTCAACAGGGGCGCAAAACACCAAATCATATTTATGAGGCCATGCCAAAACACTTTGCTTGGCTTTGAATGGCCTCACAGGTATGGAGTAAGGCAAGGCAGTGCAAATCACTGTGTTCCCTTTCTCTGTGGAAGGGAGGCAGTCCATGGGCATTGAAGTAGGCGTTTCTATGCAACTCCCATGGTCTTTGATGCATTCCCAGATTTACAAGGACGTGTAAACTTGGCAATGCATCAAAATCTTACCCCTCCTGAGGTGAGGTGTAATGAGGAGAAATATATTTATTTCTCCTTATTTTTTCCTGTTTCTGTGAGTGGTGCGTTCTACAGCACACATAGAAAGAGGAAAATGCCTCGACTGATTATTTTTGTGCTGCATGGGAAGCCTCCCTGCATAAAACAACTGCTGGAAACACAGGCACCTTTGCACCCTGGTACAAGGGTGGTTGTGTGCCTGAACCCACCATGCATTTACCCTGCATGCTTTTACAATGCAGTTGCTAACCTGACTGCAATGTTACCACACACTACTTTACCACCCAATTCATTACAACAACTTGATTAAGGGGGCACTGGACTTTGGAATAGTATAAATTACTATTCCAATTCTAATCTATTCAACAGTTGGGAAGGATTTGGACTTAAAAATCCAACACCAGTTGAAAAATGGCCCCCCTACAGCAAATCATTGTAAAAACTTGCGGGTTAAAGTAACGTGTGGTAACATTGCAGTCGATGTAGTGACTGCATTGAAAAGGCTGGTCATTGTTGAGACTGCAGGGTAAAGGATGTTTCCCTGCAAGGGTGACTGTGTTGGTGCTAGAATGCCAAAACAGCTCCAGTGCAGGGGGAAAGGACAGGAATTCACTGTATTGGATAAATACGATGCATTTCTGCCCCTTCCATGTGGTGCAGGTCAACGCAGCAATGGAACTTGTTGCACTGCCCTGCACTACCAATCCCATAAATATGCCCCCATGGTTTTAAGTGGTTTGTGGGAAAGATGATGGTTTGTGTTAGAAATCGGGGTCTCTAGTTGGCAGAGGTAGGTACCTTTGAGCAAATAGGGATGCTTGCTTCTAGTCAGGTTAAGGAGGATACACACTTTTGATAAATACTGCTCACCCCCTGGGTAGCTTGGCATGAGCAGACAGACTTATTCCAAAGACAATGTGTAAAATATTTGTGCTCAAAACACACAGTAATACAGTGATAACACCACAAATGGACACCAAACCAGTTTAGAACTCAACAGGACCCAAAACTACAAAAATCCAATATACAGGTAATAAAATATGACTTTAGAACAGGTATTGCAAAAATAAAGGTTGTAGAAAATGAATAGCTCTACCTGGGGATATTGTACATCTTGACTAAGTCTGGGTGGATTTCACAAAGTGACAAAAAACTCTGCCATGCTATGCGCAGTTCCGCGAGTGACTGAGTGCATTAGGATCGTGCTGTTCACAGAGATTTTGAGAGTTGGGTGTTTATCCCTGTGAGAAGCTGGCCTGATATATGCTGTCCACTATTTATAGTGGGCACCCTGTATCAGTCCAAACAACCCCTTATTGAGATAGGTTAAAGACAACCTTTATTGAAAGCTATCCTAGTGGTAGCTATGGAGAGCAGCCTTCAGGCTAAGTCTTGAAGGAATGTAAAGCAGCTTGTTTTACCAGTCTATAATCTCTTGAATGACCAAATGAAAGGACAACCACACCAGGTAAATATTCAAAATATATGTATTTAAGATAAAACACACCCCTCTAGTCTCTTTATGAGGCTGGAGTTCGAAGTACTTAAGTTACAAGTCAGTATTCAACAGTAAAAGCAAAAATACACGTTTGGACCCTAAGAACCACGACTGAATAAGACACAAGCCCTAGAGCATGTAGAAGTGCTTGGACCACAAGGAACCACCCAAGGCAGTGACACAGGGGGACGCGTGCAGTGTGAGAACACAGCCGCGAATCGCCGTTAACTTCTATGGGGAAAGTCGCGATTGGAAATGTTTAAGGACACTTAGAGGATGACTACAAGCGAACCCTTTTGGACTTAGAGGTGTCAAGGGCCAACACCCACGGGAGCACCGGAGTACTGGAGTTACCTCACCCAGGGAAGCCGGGTGCATGGGTGTCTTTTAGTGTCGGGTCGCGGCGCTGTTTTAAATGGAAGCTGGCAAAGAAGTGCTGCTGCTGTGAAGAGGAGAAGTGTCCAAAGTTATCCAAGCCTGGATTGAGAATGGAAGGAACCTGAAAGCAGAGGGGACAGAGTCTGAGTCACTTACCAGTGACCAGGGGCATGATAGTCCAATGCCCACAGATGCCGAGTGCTTCAGGTGAGTTGTCGGGTGTCTTGACTCTTCAGCCATGAGGTCCAGGAGAAGTCGACGACAACCAAGAGCTGGATTTGAGCTGTCCCACAAAGTTTGTCGAGTACTGTGGTGTCGGTGACCAAAATGGACCCAACAAGCCGTGGCAATGGCAAGTTAAGTGGAAATAGAAGAAAGACGTCGGTGCAGACCAGCAAGATCTGGGGGACTCACGCAGCAAGGGTAAGTCAGGCCACGTCTGAAGCAACCAGGATAGCCCAAGCAGAAGAGGAGTTGCCTTCGTGGGGACCCACTAGGCAACGGGTTAGCGATCGCGAAGGAGCCTCAAGCTGCCACACTGGAAACTGGCCCACGGGTCACTCATGGAGTGGAGGTCAGAGATCTTCAGTGCTGTAGATGCCCAAGGCTGGGGCTACTTGGAGTCCAAAGCACAATTTCGAGGAAGACCAAGAAGATGATGTACCGGCAAAAGTTCACGGTGTCCAGGGGTCATGGTTCCACGTCACCCACGATAGCCACGGGCCTCAGCTTTGCTGTGGACTCAGGGTAGCCTTGGGGGAAGTCTGGAAATCTACCTCTGGTGATGCAAAGACTTCGGCGTCCGGCAGGAGCATCACAGTTGCAGACCGGTCAGTTGCTTCTTTGGTGCCTGCCAAGCAGGGGAGTCACTCCTTGCCCCCAAGGGAGATTTCTTCCATATTCTAGTTGAAATAGAAAGTCGAAGGTCCTGGATATATGTTGCAGAGTTTCGTCCAGGGTAATCTGAAGTCTCAAGGACTGGGTTCCTATACTTATACTAAGATGGGGGTTGGACATACTCTGGGGACCCACCTATGGGAGGGTTTGAAAAGAGGGGTGGTTACACCGATTTCCTTTGTCCAGTTTCACACCAGAGCAGGGGCAGGTATCCCATGCAACCGGGTTGAACTGGACTATGCACAGGGACACCAAGTGTGCCCCCAGTGCAGGACTTCAAAGCACTAGGGAGTGTTCCCGCCCAACCCCAAGACACATCTGCCTGTCTGGGAAGGTGGTTACACCTCCCTTGGACAGGAAACCTATTGTCCAGGCCTCCCCTGCCGGAGTTTCGGTCAGCAGCAGGAGGCCAGACCCGTGTCTGTGGCAGTGGCGTCCATTTTGTTATGCAAGGGCTTTAGAAACTCTTTACTGGGTAGACCAGTGTGAACATGTCTCTCCTTCTAGAAGGGTGGAATGCTACCCCCACCACCAGAACTGGCGGGGGGTAGTATTCCAAAGTGTTTGACACCAAACACGACATGTTTCCGTGCAGCCAGTCCAAAGTTAGCATTTACCGCGAGGTTATAATGCACTTAAGAGTATATGGCCAGGCTGCACAACAAACAGCATCAGAGGAGGTACTCCGAATGCTGCAGAGGGGCTCTGCTCATGCAGGGGCATCCTCTCACATAAAAACAAAGCACTCTGCCTTCAGGATTGTCAAGGCCTGCCATAGAAGTGACTTATGGGTTTTATATGTGTGTGCAATGGTAGTGATACAGGTAGCCTATACCACAGTAAGGGGTGCAGGCACCACCTTACCCAGGCTGCAGTAGCAGACCTGTGGTGTCATTTTGGAGTGCTTCCCCGGGGGTGGAATAATACATGCTTTAGCCCCTGGTACGCCTCTGATGTACCTCTGCCCTGGGTACATAGTATACCATATACTAGGGACTTATAAGGCACTCCAGAATCCAATTAGAGATGTACCTAATATACATGGAAACCATTTTAGAGAGGAAGCAGCTAGGCTGGGGTCCTGATTAGCAGGGCCACAGCCAGAGTAAGGCCGAAAAACAGTGAAACACCAGCAAAAAGTGGGGGTACCCATGTGAAGCAGATCCTACTCTCCTACACAACCCCCCAAACGCAGGGACATTAAACTAACCTTGACCAGTTGAGTCTTCATGTTCTAAGTGGAAATACCTAGAGAGTCCATCTGCATTGGCATGGTTACTCCCTGGTCTATGTTCCACTGTAAAGTCCATCCCATGTAGGGAAGTAGACCACCTAAGCGCTTTGGGGTTTTCACCCTTTATTTGTTTTAGCCATAATAGGGGCTTATGGTCTGTCTGAACAAGGAAGTGAGTACCAAACAAGTATGGCCTCAACTTCTTCAGAGCCCAAACCACAGCAAAGGCCTCCCTCTCAATGGCTGACCAACGTTTCTCTCTAGGGGTCAGCCTTCTGCTTATAAAAGCTACTGGCTGATCCTGACCTTCATCATTCAATTGTGACAGTACAGCCCCTACCCCCAATTCAGATGCATCTGTTTGGACAACGAACTTCTTGGAGTAATCAGGACTTTTTGGGCATTTTCTTAGAAGTTAAGTCATTCAGGGGTGTCACTATTGATCCATACTCCTTGACAAATCTCCTATAGTACCCAGTCAGGCCTAAGAAGGCTCTCACCTGAGTCTGGGTGGTTGGAGCAACCCAGTCCATGATGGTCTGGATTTTGCTCTGGAGTGGTTGAACCTGGCCTCCACCTACAAGGTGGCCCAGGTACACAACCTGACTCTGCCCTATCTGGCACTTGGGGGCCTTGATAGTGAGGCCTGCCTTTTGCAGGGCCTCCAAAACATTCCTTAGGTGGACCAGGTGATCCTCCCAGGTGGAGCTAAAGACAGCAATATCATCTAGATATGCTGCACTGCAGGCTTTCAGACATGTGAGAACTGTATTCACCAACCTTTGGAAAGTGGCAGGTGCATTCTTCAAACCAAAGGGCATCACTACAAATTGGTAGTGCCCACTTGGGGTCGAAAATGCTGTTTTTGGCTTTGCATCATCAGCTAGTCTGATCTGCCAGTACCCAGCTGTCAAGTCAAATGTGCTAAGATACTTGGTTGAGGCCAAAGTATCTATAAGCTCATCTGCCCTTGGAATTGGATGGGCATCAGTCCTAGTGACTGCATTGAGACCCCTGTAGTCCACACAAAACCTCTTCTCTCTTTTCCCACCACTGGTGTGAGGTTTTGGCACAAAGACCACTGGACTAGCCCAAGGCCTATCTGAGGGTTCAATAACTCCCAAATCCAACATTTTCTGGACTTCTATCCTGATACAGTCCCTGACATGGTCAGGTTGCCTATAAATCTTATTTGTATTAGGCAGAATGCCGCCAGTGTCCACTTCATGAGTGCACCAGGTAGTCTGACTTGGAGTCAGAGAAAACATGTTTCTGAACTGATTGAGCATCTGTCTGCAATCAGTTTGCTGCTGGGCAGTGAGGCTGCCTGCCAAGGCCACACCATCAACTGACCCGTCATCAGGGTTCTGTGAGAGGAGGTCAGGGAGTGGGTCACTCTCTTCCTCCTGTCCCTCATCAGGAGCCATGAGCAAGCCCATGTCAGCCCTGTCTACATATGGCTTTAGCCTGTTGACATGGAGAACCCTGTGGGTATTCCTGGGAGTTCCTAGGTCTACAACGTAAGTAACCTCTCACTTCTGTTCAACAATAGTGGGGGGTCCACTCCAGTGGTCTTGGAGAGCTGCTGGGGCCACAGGCTCCAACACCCACACTTTCATTCCTGGCTGGTCCTCCACCCAGTCTGACCAACAGTCTTCCCCAGTGTATTGAGACTCTCATGGGTGAGTAGCTGCGCTTTCTAAGCCCTTGATTAATTGATTGATTGATTGATTGATTGAAAGGAGTGCAAGCTGACTACGTTTATAGGATGTCTTATGCCCCTTGGGCTTATCATCACTCCCAGAAGACAGGCCACTGGAGTCAGGAGGATCACCACACTGGTGGCCTCCTCAAATCCTGGGCACTAACTCCTTCCAAAAATGATGAACCTCGGTACAGGCCTAGGCAAGATGCATAGAAGTGCACTCACCTCCCAACATCAATATATTATATAGAGGGGTCCATTTTATTCAGATGACAGAGAGTCACATGAGTGCTGTTTAGGAAGTTGACATGTAGTAACTTAAATCTATTATTATAGGATACCGTTTACACTAGCTCAGATGCGCGTGCCCAATAAGCATCCGTTATTTGCTCCTCCAGGTCCCTCTCCCAGCCCCGTCGTGCTACATAGGGTTTTTCAGCATGTCCCCCTGAATACTTATTAGAATAATGTAATTAGGTGCGTCCCTCCACTCAAAGGAGCAAACCACCAAGTACCTAGAAGGGCTGAGGAGTGGCCAGGAATTCACTCCACACCTCTACTGCTGTTCTTTCTAGCTTAGCATAATAAAGAAAGTGAGCTGGCCCTATTCTGAAAGTTTCTTGCGCATCATCAAATGTAAGAAAAACCTCATCGGTGTTTAAGACACCTGCCACCTGACATCCCTGCCCTCCGTTGTTCCATAGACATATCTGCATCAATTGCTTGGAACGGTGCAAGATCCCAGAGCCACAACTGTATGCCTCCCAAGAAAAGGGATAGGGTGCTCCGACCTACCCACGGCATCAATAGGCACGATGAGGTGTCATTCCCAGATATATCCTTGAACAGCCTTTTATCAATTATCAGAATCTCTAAGCCAGCTCGCAGCATGCTGTAAATGCACTGCAAAATATCCCTCTTAATGTCTAGCCCAGACCAACGAGATTAACAAGCTGTTCAATTTGCAAAAAAGCCGAGGCTTGTGTGAGAACATCGAATTCTGGACTAGGTAGAGGCAGCTTGGGAGGAAGATCATTTGGACCACTGCCGCCCTGCACATTTCCAACAGGGGGAGTTGTAATGACAAACCTTAGATCTCCCCTGGTCCAAGGAATGTACTGTCACTTTCCCAGGGACAGAATATCAGTTCCAAACTTATGGAATATAACATATACACAGCACTTCCTAAGGTGGGCAAACTTTCAACACTCCCCCAAAGGCAAGGCAAGAAAACAATAATTTGCGCATCACTTGTGAGGAGTAGCGCCAACTTCCTATAACACAATTACCTGCTAGAAGGGAATTCACCCATCCTTCTACAACAGAATACTTGGCCAGGAAGAGTCCACACCTCCTGCTACAAGGAAAAGACGAATTGGTATATCTGGGATGTATTTATTAGTAAATAGCATCACACAGTAAGCCAAATGCACCTAACATAGCAGACTCTAACATATCAATAATATGATTGAACATACAATCAAGGCAAATATATATGAGAAATATATATGTATGGATATAAGAATCAGAAATAAGAAGGAAAGGAAAGAATTCAGAAAAGAATCAAGAGACAGTTAGTAGCAGAGACACCTCACCTAATGCTCCATCACTTCACCCCGTTTTGCTCAATGGGAGTCCATTGCTTGAACCGGGTGAAGGTCAGAGTTGACACCAGCCTCTACTCTTCCGTGAGAGCACGTCTGCTCCACGGATGAACTTCCACCGAGGCAGTGTAGACTCCCCTTTTTAATACACATTCAAAACACAGCGAAGCTTCTAGCAAGCCACGCCCCCTAGTTCTCATAAGAGCCCGTACCAGCTTGCTTCAAGGTCAGAGCAAGGGTTGATCAGGCCCCTGTTATGACTAAAAGTCAAACCATGTACATTCCTCTGATAAGAACCAGTTCTCTCTAGTTAGTAAAATGCGAAAAACAGGAGGAAAGAGCAGACCATGCCCTACCCACTTTGCAGCTTCGTGCAGGCACAGAAAATGGCTTCAGAGTTAGTTAAGCCATGCACACAAAGGTCCAAAGCAAGATGGAATTGAAAAGCAAGATGACATGAGACCATGTCAAGGAGCACCTATAATTCTCATCCACACAACTTGCAAGCACCACTGTGCACACAGAAAAGTTTGAAGCAAGGTAAAGTCAGATGGCAGAATGACATTAGATCACGTCAAAGCCAATAGGTCAAAGTCATAATTCGCAACACACAAACATAAACTCTCGGGTCTGAGCAACTTTAGAACTAGAGCATGAAAGGAGAGATACTATAGTCAAGCTGTGTCTCAAATGACAGTGAACAAATCAGAAAGGAAAGGAATCCCTTTAAGGATGAATGCCCTCACTCACCCGAAGGTGACATGCTTCATCATTTAGGCTTTCTCCTCTCAGTGGGAAAACCTAGTCCCACTGAGGGCTACAACCACCGCACTGAGAAGTGGGAGCTCAGGGATGTTTTTGTTTAAGATTTTAGGATACTCAGATCCCAAAGATGAGTACTAATGTGAGAAGAGGGCGCAGCGCAAAGAAATTCAAAAGTGTGTGAAGTGTGAGCTAAAACTGGCTAGCGCTATTGAAAAAATGATTTTTATTGACTCATTAGCCCTGCCAGAGATAAAAAACAGTGCAAAGCAGTTACTATTGAAAACTGCTAGATGACAAGGGTCAACATGTTTCAGCCAATGACCATCTCAAAAGTATGTGTGGCTTTCATCAGGACCAAAAAACAAAGCTGCTGCTAGAAAGTGTTACACACGTGCAAATAAAGTTTGAAAAAAAGACCAAACCAGTTAATGCTTTAGCGGATACAATCTCGCTGGAACTTGTCTGAAAATAAGAAGACACATATAGAAAAAGTAAATCTCCAAAACTCATTAGTTAACAGTCAAGTTTGAAACACTGGTATATGTGGCTCAAACATAGTACTTATGTCCAAACTGTTAGAAAGCTCTAGTAAAAAGACTCACCCAATCTGTGGGACAAGTGAGCCCACCTCAACCTGGTTACAACTCAGGGAAGGGAGCCCCGCTCTGTGAAAATAAGCAAGTGTAACCTAATCAGTATAATTTACTTGCTCAATAGTGCCATGAAAAGTGAAGAATATCAGTAATGTCCAACAGACTAAAACGGACTCAAAACGACATAGAGTGTTATAACGATGTCACTCCCCTTACATCCTGGAAGTGTATGTACATAAACCACTTGTTAAGATTTTACAAAAGTGGTCAAGGACGAGGAAAGTCAAGTGTCTGAAAATTACAAACTCATGTTCAAGCCAAGAATCTATACACCAAAAGACTACACCATGACCAAACACAGCGACAATTATCAATAACTTAAACCGAATCATCAAGCAGAAACTCACTAAAATGCATGTCAACACACTCACCTCTCCGTCGGTACTCCGTCGATGTACAGAGATTGCAACCGGAGGAACCGACGGGGTGGGAAAAGTGAGAATAAATACCCAAACACTGATGGCTCCGAATGGAGAAATGAGGACCCCATAGGTGTCTATCCTGACTGCCTGCATTCGTGAAGGGACATAAGGACCCCATAGTCGTCTTGCTGTAATGCCTGTCTCTGGCAGGACGCTGGTGACCTAATAAAGCAGTGTACAGCAAAGCGCGCATGCGCACTAGGATGCATTTGTACCATAGAGTTTTGTTAGCGAAGCCCGACCGGAGACAGCAATGATTGTTTATCTGTAGCCTAGCAACGAGAACATATAGTTTTTTCAGAAGACGATACAAACCGGAACACAAGCTTTATTAGTCAATGGGCACAACCAAATTGCTGAATGTTTAAGCAAATCAATTTGTGCATAATTACTGAAGGCCCAGTATTAACAAGTACAAAACCCATTTGACACAAAAATGTGTAAAAAACGCTGAGAAGGCATGTGTCGTATTTCACCACAAGTACAGGATTCAGTAAATAATAGTGCCAAAGTTGACTCTACAAGTAAACAAACAATCGCTCCACAGTATAATCTCAGGAAGGATCTACATATACCCAGTTGTTTTACGTATTTACTGTGGGAATGTTATAATATCAAATTATTTGTTGGAATTGCTAAAGGCAATTCTCATAGATGGTATAAGGTCATAGAGACAACCAAGGGATATCCTCGTTCAAACCTATGTTGTCACTTTTTAAGCGGAACACCCACCGCTGTTCTCTTCTGAAGAGAAATTTTGAAATATCTGTGATATGCTGGGGAATGAGAGGCTGCTCCAAAATGGTCCACGACAAATCATCTGCCTGATGATTAAAATCCAGGAAGTGGTTTGTCATTTTAGTAGCCCTCCTCTTGCACCGAATGGTGCTCTTGTGTTCAAGGATTCTGGTTTTGACCTTGCGTGTAGTCATGCCCACATACTGCATGGAACAGGGGCACGTGATGAGATAAATTACATTGTCGCTATTACAATTAGTGTGTTTTTGTAACAGCCAAGGTCTACCAGTGCCAATATCCACTTGTGTCATGTGTGAAGTCTGTGGACAAGCCGCACATGAACCGCATGGGTAATGTCCTTTCACCGGTGGTAAACCCCATAATGGCTGTTGTTCACTTGTATTGTGCAAGATTCTCGGTCTGGTGTGTACAATGTGGTCTTTAATGTTGGCACTCCTTTTAAAAGCAAAAAGTGGAGGTTCTGAGGCCTCAGTACCAATGTTCAGGATTTTCCAGTGTTTGAGGATACTGCTCTTGATTTTGTTAGAGTAAGTATTGTAAGTGTTCACACAAGTGAGTCTATCAGAAGGTTCTTTGGGGCTGGGCAAATCAATCAGAGCTGCCCGATTGTTGTTTGCTGCTCTTTTTCGAGAAATATGTATCACTTTCTTGGGGTAATTACGCTCCTTCAGTTGAGTGCTGAGATGTTTCGTATGCTCATTGTATTTGGCAATGGATGAACAGTTCCTCCTTATTCTTAAAAACTGTCCAAAAGGAAGATTCTCCCTGAGGGATTTGGGATGGAAACTCTCAAAAGATAATAACGAATTACGGGCTGTAGGTTTGCGATATAAATCAGTACCCAACCCTCCGTTCTCTGGGAAAATTCAAATATCTAAAAATGGTAAACTTGTATTCGAAAGTTCAACTGTGAATCTCAGGAAGTTGTTCTGTGTGTTCATCCATGTATGGAAAGCCATGATGCTGTCAGATGATCCCTTCCATACTACAAATACATCATCGATGTATCGTTTCCAGATGCTTATATGGCTCCTGAAGGGATTGTCTTCTCTGAATATTATAGACTGCTCAAACATATGCACATACAAATTCGCTAGACTGGGCGCGAAAATGCTGCCCATAGATGTTCCCGATATTTGTAAGAACAAGTCTTTCTCAAATCTGAAGAAATTTTCCTTCATGGCCATTCGGGCACATATCATAATGAAGTGTACAGGGGTGATGCTATCACTAGATTTTGATTGTAGCAGCATCTCAACTGTTGCAAGCGTTTCATCTTGTGGTATGGAGGTGTATAACGCCTCCACATCAAATGAAACCAAGAAATCTTGTTCAGGATCAAAGGGAATGTCATCTAGGAGGCGCAATAGATGTTTTGTGTCTTGAAGATATGTAGGCATCTCTAGGACCAATGGTTGCAAAAAGAAATCAACGAAAGTTGATAGAGGTTCCAACAAGGAACCTATCCCAGAGATGATTGGTCTCCCTGGAGGTGGTGATTGTCCTTTATGTACTTTATGTACACCTAACCTAAATAACATTATACACTTAATCCCTCAGTATACGACATTGAGCACATGTCTGCACCACCACCCACAAGACTGCACCTCAACATCCCATACCTTCTATTCTTGGAAAGACTATTCCACTAAAATACAGAACAAACTTAAGTCAGTACAGAATGGTGGTGATTGAGGGTCATCATAGGGTGTCAGACCACAAAAGTGGCTGATTCACTACATTGCACCCCATGACCCTTGATCATCACCATTCACATATGTCAAAAACAAAATCTAGCAAATACATAACTGAAAAACAAAACTATCATTAAAGCACTGCATATCTCAATTGAAAGCAAAACCATTTAAAACCACATTTTGAAATTAAAAGTCACAACTACTAAAAAGCACATGTTGAAACAGCAACTCATGTGTTGAAGTGGCTACACAAAAATACATAATTCAAAACAAATCATCACTGAAAAGCAACTATGATCGAAATGCTCCATTGCAAACCTGAAAAACTCATCAAAAGTATATGATAATCACTTTAGAGCAAATAAAGTCTGCATTCTCTGAATACATGCAGAAGCAATAACTCAGGTGCATCTAGAAATAGCTCATAGATATCTGGATACATGTTTAAATGAATACACAAAATAAATGAATCAAGCTTTTGAATGCTCCTAATGACTCTAATGGTTAAACTGGAAACTCTACAACCAATCTCATAGTTCGTAGCAATAGCAACTGGTTATTACTCTGCAGTCTCTAACTCAGAAAATATCTAGTCTGATTGCAGTAAAGCGTCTCTATCGTTTTTTTCTCCCTAAAATCAAAAACAGTCCTTCTGTGTGACAAAACACACAGCCGTCTCCCATCGCATCTGAACTTCACGTTGATAAAACAGTTCTGGCAAAGCACATCCTGTAGTTCTCTTATTTGTTTTGTCTTTGGTGTCACACAAGCAGGTACCTTGTGTGAAAGACACAGAGCCTTCATGCATGTAAAGTCGGCCTCACGTGAAGGAAACAGTTCCACACTTTGCTGATCCCTTTTTGCTTGGAAAGAAGCAGTCCATCATGCTCTCTGGTATATATCAATAACAAGACTGGGTTTTGGCTGAATGCAGTAAAGCTAAGCCAACTATAATAAGAAACAACAAGATGCTAATACTGCAGATAACTTCATTATTCTCATTCGAATAGGAGAAAGGAATTTTGAACTAAACAAAAACCTTGGACAAGATGCTTTATCAAATGAATAAATCAATTGTTTAATTATTTTGGGTTTAGTTGACCTTCAACTATATAGATCAATCAGAAAATTCTACAAAACACTTAAAGAACAATAGTGTACTGAGATTTGCAAACCACCACAATCAGTCATTCATCACACTTCAACTCATTTATTCACATTCATTCATTCATTCACTCAGAAACATACAAGCAAATGATTCATCAAGTATTTTCAAGAAGAATCACAACAATTTTTCTATAAAAACCACAGAAAAACAAATAGACAATGCAGTTCTAATATCGAACACAGTTAAATGAATTTCAATTCTTGCGGCAACAATAAGGTCTACGCGTTTCGAGTCCCCATGAATCGTAGGGCTCTCATCAGGACCTGTAGGCTAGAAACAAAGAGGGTAGTTCAGTATACTTAGACGCCTGAACCATCTTAAGAGCATATTAAAAAGTGCACACTGGTACACTGAGTTTTTACCTCTCAATACGTGGAAAGTAGATCAGCCGATCTACATTCGAGATGAATCTAAAAAATAATAATGACGGAATCAGAAAAGCTGTGAAGTGAATTGTGAGATGCAATCATGAAATAAATCATTCAACCTTATGTATCTAAAATGACTTACATGATGGATGTTGAGTCTTTTGTTGGAGACCTAGATCGAAATTGAACAGGGGGATTTAGTAACTAATTTGGTGACGTTGGTAACAGGCTGTTTAATTGGAAAAAACTTACTTAGAACAAAAGTGTTGTAGTCCGTGTGTCGAAGCAGATAGTCGGACAAGTCTCGTTTACATAACTGAAAGAAGAATATGCGAGCATTCCGTAAATGTCGTACTGGGAACAATAATGCTGAACGTTTGAAGTAATAGATGTAAATTACCTTCGTTTGCGCAGGTGCGAAGGTCGAACAATACAATTCACAAGTCTTTATCTTTGTTCAATGCGGGGGCACTAAAAGGAAGGTGCGATGATTTAATATATGGAGGATACGAAAATCAGGTCATTGATTCTGAATGCGGGGAGGCAGGAACTTACCTTAGGGCTTCTAGTTGTTTGTGGCTCGCTCCGTCTAACAAGTCCGGGAGTTCCGCACACGTGACCGGGCTGCTTATGATGTCGCGGAGTCATGGAAGAAAGACTGTTGATTAAATGTGTCTGTTTTTTTCTTTTAAATAAATTCCAAGTGGAGATAATGTGTTTATAAAGGTCATCAAAATAATTATGTGGGAATGAGCACAGTATGTATCGATTAAGTAGTGTAATAAAAACGCCCTCGTGCCACTCAAGGTATCAATGGGCATTATTGCAGATCAATGTGAGTTGTTCACTAAAGAACATGTAAGCTGAAACCTTCATGAAGTAGATAATACGTACAGCGCAGTAGTGTTGATTCCCATCCAGAACAAATATGTGGAGTTGTTAGGTCAATTTAAATAATTCGGAAAGTTCATTCAGGCCATTAGTGGCTGTATTAAATTTCAGAATAAGCATTGCTTCGCGTCTTGACAGTTTTAGTTCCAGGTCACCTCCTCTGTCGTCTTGTTCGACTTTTGAAATAACTGTCCAAATTAGGTCTTTGGTTGAATGATTATTGGTTGTCCAATGGGTGACCAATGGGGCTGTTTGAACGTTTTTGTTGATCCTTGATTTATGTTGGGAGATTCTTATTCGGATCTCTTGACTTGTTTTTCCTATGTACAGCAAATTACAGGGACACCGTATCCCATAAATGACGAATTTGCTTTTACAATTCGTGAAGGATTCATGTTTCCAATGGATGGAATTATATGTGAAAAGAAATCCTTCTTCAGTGGGCGAACAAAACACACAGGTGCCACATTTGTGATGACCGCGTAATGGAGGAAGTCCAACATAGTCGCGTATCGTATTCTGTTTTTTCTTAGGCATGGCTGCCCGAATTATTTGATTGGCAATATTTCGATCCTTTTTGAAGGCAAAAAGAGGGTTTTGTTTGAGTGATTCGTCGATGTTTTTAATCAAATGCCAATTTTGATTAATTACTTTTTTAAACAAATTTGAATTGGGACAAAAGGTGGAGACACAGACGATTCTGTCCAGAGATGGTTTAGCATTTTTTTCGAGGAGCGTTTCTCTTGGAGTGAACCAAGTTCTTTTTAACGATTTCTTGAGCAGATTTTTAGGGTATCCTCGTAGTTTTAAATTGTCCAGAAGTTTAGATGCATGTAGCATATATTCATCTTTATAGAAACAGTTGCGTCTAATTCGCAAGAATTGTCCGTAAGGTAGGTTTTCTTTTAAATTCCTGGGATGATTGCTTGTGAAATGTAACGCTCTGTTGCGGTCTGTAGATTTTTTATAAAGAGTGGTGACCAGACCGTCTTCTGTGGGATACACCTCTACATCAAGGAAAGGGATCTTGACTCTTGAGTATTTGAGACTGAATTTAATGTCATCTGTGCGGTCGTTTAACCAGCAATGAAATTTTTTAAGATTGTCTTTGGAGCTTGTCCATGTCAAAAAAACGTCATCAATATAACGCATCCAATTACCCATATGTTGGATAAAAGGGTTGTTATTGTAAATGAATCTTTCCTCGTATTGTGCCATAAAGAGTACCGCTAATTCAGGTGCGAAGGGACAACCCATCGCTACTCCTTTGACTTGGTAGTAGAACACTCCATTGAAATTGAAAAAGTTTTTCTTTAAAGCAAAGTTTGCTAGGTCCATGATGAACTCGCTGGGTACCTTCATCGGTTTTTCTCTACATTCCAAGTATGAACTGATCACAGCCAAGCCATCGTCCTGGGGTATCTGAGTGTACAACGAGACTACATCCAGTGTGACAAGGAAATGTGAATTTAGCTCAAACTTTATTGGAGCCAGTTTATTGATAAAGTCAGTAGTTTCTCGTAGAAAGGATGGAACGTCATAGATGAAAAGTTTTAAAAAATGATCAACAAACTTGGAAATAGGTTCTATTAGAGAGTCGCAACCTGAAATTATAGGTCTTCCTGGAGGTGTTGTTTGGTTTTTGTGTATTTTTGGAAGGACATAAAATAAAGGTGTTCTTGGATTGTTGTTTTGTAAGAACTCAAATTCTTTTTTAGTGAGAAAACCTTGTTTGAATCCTTCTTCGATTTTTGGGAAAATGATGTTTTTTAGTTCAAGAGTTGGGTCTTTGTCGATCTTTCTATAGCAAGCTGTATCATCCAACTGTCTCATGACTTCTAATGTATAGTCTGCTATGTCCCAAACCACAATTGCACCACCTTTATCCGCTTGTTTTATTATGATGGAGTTGTCATTTTGAAGGTTGTTCAAGGCTTCATTTTGTGATTTTGTTGTATTGAATTTGATCCATCTTTTTTTATTTTCCATGTCCGTAATGGCTGATAGAACTGTTTTTTCAAAAACTACTACTTCTTTAGGAATCATGTTAGCAGGTGGAAAAAAACAGGATTTTTTCTTAAGGCCAGTGTTTTGAATAGGTTCTGGATATGAATTTAGAGAGAAGAAAGCCTTCAATCTGATTTTTCTACAAAATTCAATGGTCTCTGATTTCAACTTGACAAAATCTGTATTTTTAGCAGGAACGAATGTTAAACCCTTTTCGGTGACGTTGGTAACAGGCTGTTTAATTGGAAAAAAACTTACTTAGAACGAAAGTGTTGTAGTCCGTGTGTCGAAGCAGATAGTCGGACAAGTCTCGTTTACATAACTGAAAGAAGAATATGCGAGCATTCCGTAAATGTCGTACTGGGAACAATAATGCTGAACGTTTGAAGTAATAGATGTAAATTACCTTCGTTTGCGCAGGTGCGAAGGTGCGAAGTAAGTTTTTTCCAATTAAACAGCCTGTTACCAACGTCACCGAATTAGTTACTAAATCCCCCTGTTCAATTTCGATCTAGGTCTCCAACAAAAGACTCAACATCCATCATGTAAGTCATTTTAGATACATAAGGTTGAATGATTTATTTCATGATTGCATCTCACAATTCACTTCACAGCTTTTCTGATTCCGTCATTATTATTTTTTAGATTCATCTCGAATGTAGATCGGCTGATCTACTTTCCACGTATTGAGAGGTAAAAACTCAGTGTACCAGTGTGCACCTTTTAATATGCTCTTAAGATGGTTCAGGCGTCTAAGTATACTGAACTACCCTCTTTGTTTCTAGCCTACAGGTCCTGATGAGAGCCCTACGATTCATGGGGACTCGAGACCTTATTGTTGCCGCAAGAATTGAAATTCATTTAACTGTGTTCGATATTAGAACTGCATTGTCTATTTCTTTTTCTGTGGTTTTTATAGAAAAATTGTTGTGATTCTTCTTGAAAATACTTGATGAATCATTTGCTTGTATGTTTCTGAGTGAATGAATGAATGAATGTGAATAAATGAGTTGAAGTGTGATGAATGACTGATTGTGGTGGTTTGCAAATCTCAGTACACTATTGTTCTTTAAGTGTTTTGTAGAATTTTCTGATTGATCTATATAGTTGAAGGTCAACTAAACCCAAAATAATTAAACAATTGATTTATTCATTTGATAAAGCATCTTGTCCAAGGTTTTTGTTTAGTTCAAAATTCCTTTCTCCTATTCGAATGAGAATAATGAAGTTATCTGCAGTATTAGCATCTTGTTGTTTCTTATTATAGTTGGCTTAGCTTTACTGCATTCAGCCAAAACCCAGTCTTGTTATTGGTTACTTTAGCAGAGAAGTCTCTGCGAGGTTTTTTTGTGGTGTTTAGTTCACCAGTCCAGTCACTTCTACGACTTCACCTTCCTTCTTGATTCTCCTTGCGACCACCACACACACCTTTACAGTTTGATTGTGAGAATGACAGAGAATGATACCTTTGCATATAGCGAGGAACATATAAAAAGACTTTTAGACGCCCCTCCTCTTTTTGCATCTGCATCACTTAGTTCTTCAGCTAAAAATCAAAATGAAGCAGACAAACTCTTGAGATTAAAAAAGAAACAAATTCGGACAGACTTACATGGACATTTCCTGATACAGCATCTAAAAACAGGCACCATCCCTAGCGGATTGCAAATTAAAAATATTCCAGTCATATTAACAGAAGATCCATTATACAAAAAAGGATACAGTTTGATAGAGACAAAATGCAGTAGAGATTTGATGGTTCTTACAGTCGAAACGGCGCAGCGTATCTCTAAACAACAACTAGAGGAAATAGAGATACTTGAATCAGAGATTAAAACAAACCAAGTCATAACAGACGCAAAAACTCTCCTAGAGAAAGTTGAAAAAGAGATCTTAGAATTTAAAGACTACACGTCAATCAAAAAACTAACAAGTTTGAAAAAGATAAAAGGAATTTCTCCTTAGATAAAGTCTATCCGTATCTCCAAGCAGATTTTTACACACGGACAGAATCACGCAGATACCTCTCTGATTTTCAAGGAAGGTCATCAAAAAACTTTATCACCTTTTCAGAAACATCTTCCTCCTCCAGTGGCAGTGAAGGAGATATCAACGAAGGATACAAAAATAATAATCGAAGAGGTAACTTTCAACAACCTCCAACACAGACTCCTTTTTTAGGAAGAGGCCAACTTCGATCACGAGGCAGAGTACGGTTCAACACTCAACCTTGGGAGATGTCAACTCGCCGCCAACATTACAAAAATTAGAGACATCTTTAGTTCATAATCTCTCTAAACGACCGTTGACTTTGGCTGAACAAAGTATACTTGAAAAGGGTTTAACATTCGTTCCTGCTAAAAATACAGATTTTGTCAAGTTGAAATCAGAGACCATTGAATTTTGTAGAAAAATCAGATTGAAGGCTTTCTTCTCTCTAAATTCATATCCAGAACCTATTCAAAACACTGGCCTTAAGAAAAAATCCTGTTTTTTTCCACCTGCTAACATGATTCCTAAAGAAGTAGTAGTTTTTGAAAAAACAGTTCTATTAGCCATTACGGACATGGAAAATAAAAAAAGATGGATCAAATTCAATACAACACAATCACAAATGGAAGCCTTGAACAACCTTCAAAATGACAACTCCATCATAATAAAACAAGCGGATAAAGGTGGTGCAATTGTGGTTTGGGACATAGCAGACTATACATTAGAAGTCATGAGACAGTTGGATGATACAGCTTGCTATAGAAAGATCGACAAAGACCCAACTCTTGAACTAAAAAACATCATTTTCCCAAAAATCGAAGAAGGATTCAAACAAGGTTTTCTCACTAAAAAAGAATTTGAGTTCTTACAAAACAACAATCCAAGAACACCTTTATTTTATGTCCTTCCAAAAATACACAAAAACCAAACAACACCTCCAGGAAGACCTATAATTTCAGGTTGCGACTCTCTAATAGAACCTATTTCCAAGTTCGTTGATCATTTTTTAAAACCTTTCATCTATGACGTTCCATCCTTTCTACGAGACACTACTGACTTTATCAATAAACTGGCTCCAATAAAGTTTGAGCTAAATTCACATTTCCTTGTCACACTGGATGTAGTCTCGTTGTACACTCAGATACCCCAGGACGATGGCTTGGCTGTGATCAGTTCATACTTGGAATGTAGAGAAAAACCGATGAAGGTACCCAGCGAGTTCATCATGGACCTAGCAAACTTTGCTTTAAAGAAAAACTTTTTCAATTTCAATGGAGTGTTCTACTACCAAGTCAAAGGAGTAGCGATGGGTTGTCCCTTCGCACCTGAATTAGCGGTACTCTTTATGGCACAATACGAGGAAAGATTCATTTACAATAACAACCCTTTTATCCAACATATGGGTAATTCGATGCGTTATATTGATGACGTTTTTTTGACATGGACAAGCTCCGAAGACAATCTTAAAAAATGTCATTGCTGGTTAAACGACCGCACAGATGACATTAAATTCAGTCTCAACTACTCAAGAGTCAAGATCCCTTTCCTTGATGTAGAGGTGTATCCCACAGAAGACGGTCTGGTCACCACTCTTTATAAAAAATCTACAGACCGCAACAGAGCGTTACATTTCACAAGCAATCATCCCAGGAACTTAAAAGAAAACCTACCTTACGGACAATTCTTGCGAATTAGACGCAACTGTTTCTATAAAGATGAATATATGCTACATGCATCTAAACTTCTGGACAATTTAAAACTACGAGGATACCCTAAAAAACTGCTCAAGAAATCGTTAAAAAGAGCTTGGTTCACTCCAAGAGAAACGCTCCTCGAAAAAAATGCTAAACCATCTCTGGACAGAATCGTCTGTGTCTCCACCTTTTGTCCCAATTCAAATTTGTTTAAAAAAGTCATTAATCAAAATTGGCATTTGATTAAAAACATCGACGAATCACTCAAACAAAACCCTCTTTTTGCCTTCAAAAAGGATCGAAATATTGCCAATCAAATAATTCGGGCAGCCATGCCTAAGAAAAAACAGAATACGATACGCAACTATGTTGGACTTCCTCCATTACGCGGTCATCACAAATGTGGCACCTGTGTGTTTTGTTCGCCCACTGAAGAAGGATTTCTTTTCACACATAATTCCATCCATTGGAAACATGAATCCTTCACGAATTGTAAAAGCAAATTCGTCATTTATGGGATACGGTGTCCCTGTAATTTGCTGTACATAGGAAAAACAAGTCAAGTGATCCGAATAAGAATCTCCCAACATAAATAAAGGATCAACAAAAACGTTCAAACAGCCCCATTGGTCACCCATTGGACAACCAATAATCATTCAACCAAAGACCTAATTTGGACAGTTATTTCAAAAGTCGAACAAGACGACAGAGGAGGTGACCTGGAACTAAAACTGTCAAGACGCGAAGCAATGCTTATTCTGAAATTTAATACAGCCACCAGTGGCCTGAATGAACTTTCGGAATTATTTAAATTGACCTAACGCCTCCACATATTTGTTCTGGATAGGAATCAACACTACTGCGCTGTACGTATTATCTACTTCATGAAGGTTTCAGCTTACATGTTCTTTAGTGAACAACTCACATTGATCTGCAATAATGCCCATTGATACCTTGAGTGGCACGAGGGTGTTTTTATTACACTACTTAATCGATACATACTGTGCTCATTCCCCCATAATTATTTTGATGACCTTTATAAACATATTATCTCCACTTGGAATTTATTTAAAAGAAAAAAACAGACACATTTAATCAACAGTCTTTCTTCCATGACTCCGCGACATCATAAGCCGCCCGGTCACGTGTGCGGAACTCCCGGACTTGTTAGACGGAGCGAGACACAAACAACTAGAAGCCCTAAGGTACGCTCCTGCCTCCCCGCATTCAGAATCAATGACCTGATTTTCGTATCCTCCATATATTAAATCATCGCACCTTCCTTTTAGTGCCCCCGCATTGAACAAAGATAAAGACTTGTGAATTGTATTGTTCGACCTTCGCACCTGCGCAAACAAAGGTAATTTACATCTATTACTTCAAACGTTCAGCATTATTGTTCCCAGTACGACATTTACGGAATGCTCGCATATTCTTCTTTCAGTTATGTAAACGAGACTTGTCCGACTATCTGCTTCGACACACAGACTACAACACTTTCGTTCTAAGTAAGTTTTTTCCAATTAAACAGCCTGTTACCAACGTCACCGAATTAGTTACTAAATCCCCCTGTTCAATTTCGATCTAGGTCTCCAACAAAAGACTCAACATCCATCATGTAAGTCATTTTAGATACATAAGGTTGAATGATTTATTTCATGATTGCATCTCACAATTCACTTCACAGCTTTTCTGATTCCGTCATTATTATTTTTTAGATTCATCTCGAATGTAGATCGGCTGATCTACTTTCCACGTATTGAGAGGTAAAAACTCAGTGTACCAGTGTGCACTTTTTAATATGCTCTTAAGATGGTTCAGGCGTCTAAGTATACTGAACTACCCTCTTTGTTTCTAGCCTACAGGTCCTGATGAGAGCCCTACGATTCATGGGGACTCGAAACGCGTAGACCTTATTGTTGCCGCAAGAATTGAAATTCATTTAACTGTGTTCGATATTAGAACTGCATTGTCTATTTCTTTTTCTGTGGTTTTTATAGAAAAATTGTTGTGATTCTTCTTGAGAATACTTGATGAATCATTTGCTTGTATGTTTCTGAGTGAATGAATGAATGAATGTGAATAAATGAGTTGAAGTGTGATGAATGACTGATTGTGGTGGTTTGCAAATCTCAGTACACTATTGTTCTTTAAGTGTTTTGTAGAATTTTCTGATTGATCTATATAGTTGAAGGTCAACAAAACCCAAAATAATTAAACAATTGATTTATTCATTTGATAAAGCATCTTGCCTCTGGTATATATCAGCAACTGTATCTCCTTGACAAGGGAGGACCCCATCCAGTCTGGATAGCCACATGCATCAGCCGCCACCGTCTGGTCTGGCGATCACTCCAGGCTTGGGGGGGGAAGGGTAGGGACGGGAAGGGGGGAGGGGGAGAGGGAGGGCCCCACTCACACGGGAGAAGGGAGTCCCACTCACACGCGGAGAACTGGGCGAATCTGAAAAAGAAACAAGCATCACTCTTCTTGCAAAAAACATTTTTCAAAAGTACACTTCTTCCGTCTTGCATTTCTAAAAATACAATATTTTAATTTCTGTCTACATAGCTATCCTCTAGCTCTGGGGAATTGTCTAAGAATACTACCAACGCTTTAGCCCCTGAATTCTTGGTAAAATCCCTCTTTTTCTATACACAACAAGAAGGGCTGGGGCAGTCTCCTTCTCTCACTTCTCTCACTGCACCCCTCACAGGTTCTGCCCCCCTTCACAAATCTCTGCGGACACTAAATGGCCCCTTGCCAAACATAACAAGCAGAGACTTCTCGGCTGTCTCTAGCTCGCACCTTATCTCCTTCAAGTTCGAAGTGATCTGCACTCCTGCCAACTTTCGTCTGCTCGTCTGTGACTCTCCTCATGGGGGGGGTGGGAGGAGAACCTGCGCCTTTGCAAGCCTCCCAGACATCTATGTCCAAGAAGCTGTCCCTGCCTACCGGGGAGAGGAGCTGAGATGACCCCTCCCGTAGGAATTCCTCCTCAGACTTCACAGAAAGCCTGAGCTCTGCTCAGCGTTGCTGGATGATCTCACTGCAAGCCTCCCAAACATCAATCTGAAAGACGCTTTCAAATGACCCACTTCCAGAACAACTCTTTACATGTCTGAGAGGAAAAACACCTTTAACCTCTCCTGACCTCCAGGAAGACTTCACATTCTTTAATCTGAAAATGCTCCCCCATTCTGTCTAACTAATTCAAGCAAATTCTTAACTGTCATTAGTCTATCACCTCATGAAAAAAAAACTGCTTTTGACATATCAAAAAGAAAAAAGCATTGGCAATATCAAAAGTCACATATCAAGTCCCATGCTACTTCTGTAACAATATCTGGGACAGCATCAGTCAAAGAAGGTATATATTTGTTTAGTTAATAATAATCAACTGTCATGCGCCAAGTATTGTCACCACCTCAATCTGTCAAGCCCTGAATGATCTCACTGATCCCTTCACGCCCATCTGGCATTCTGTACTGTTTCAAATTAATTTCCTTTGTAACATGGGGCACCTTCACTTGGAAATCTTGTGTCTCAAACTCCACCTCAGGACCTTCTATTAAATCCTGTGCAAACTGCTTTTCTGTCTGTACATGCCACTTAACAACCATTGCAATCTCCCATAGGCAAACCACATTTTCTGTAACGCTGTTCTGTCCACAATCTTTTGGTGCCAGAAAGCACAGAATCATCTGCATTTTTCCAGCATCTGAATTTAAAAGTAACCTTTCATTTCCCTGCACTTTCCTGTAATCATTGTACACAATCTGCTGTTCACATCCAAAATCATATTTTTGCATTTCTTTTTCGAAGCAAAATGTATCATTCACTGTCATGTCTAATTTATGTCCGCAACCGGTGATCGTTAAGCCTAAAACATTAGTCTGTTTACTTTCATGCACATTCCTTTCTGGCTGAGAAAGCTCCTCAGAAGAATTAATTAAAAACGTCTGTGTAGCTCGTAGACTGACTGCATTCTCTGTAACATTTATCACATCTGAATCATTCTGGCTGGTCAAAGTAAACAGCTTCACAGCCTGGTACACGTTTAATTCTGTCTTCAAAGATATATTTTCAAACTGGGCATCAACTAGCTCTGTTTTCAACTCACTACGTTCTTTTTGCAAATGCCCACATGTTTGATGCATATTAACCAACACATTTAAAATAACACCGCTGTCTCTGTCTAAAATGTCATTAATCTCCTGCTGATTAACACCCTTCATTGCAACTCCGGAGTCTGGAATCTCAAGGGAGTCCCACGCATCAGAAGTATGCTCTGACATCTTACATTCACTTTTCAACTGAAAACATTTGATATGCATTCCTTAACAAACACTTGAAAGGGATCCAGCCCTTTCTGCCTAACGTAGCAAGCTATTTATAAGCACTTTTTGCAAAACACACTTAAACACACACACACCAATTCAAACTCAGCACAATTAGCTCACTTCACGAGCCAGCACATCATATGGGCTACCCCCATGCAAATAAATCAATTAATATCTAAGAGTCTGCTTTCAATTTCTAAAAAACCCAACATATTTATTCCCCTTTTAAATCAACGTTCATATCCTGCCGACTACGCCAAAAATATAAGGACAAACCTTAGATCTCCCCTGGTCCAAGGAATGTACCGTCACTTTCCCAGGGAGAGAATATCAGTTCCAAACTTATGGAATATAACATATACACAGCACTTCCTAAGGTGGGCAAACTTTCAACACTCCCCCAAAGGCAAGGCAAGAAAACAATAATTTGCGCATCACTTGTGAGGAGTAGCGCCAACTTCCTATAACACAATTACCTGCTAGAAGGGAATTCACCCATCCTTCTACAACAGAATACTTGGCCAAGAAGAGTCCACACCTCCTGCTACAAGGAAAAGACGAATTGGTATATCTGGGATGTATTTATTAGTAAATAGCATCACACAGTAAGCCAAATGCACCTAACATAGCAGACTCTAACATATCAATAATATGATTGAACATACAATCAAGGCAAATATATCTGAGAAATATATATGTATGGATATAAGAATCAGAAAAAAGAAGGAAAGGAAAGAATTCAGAAAAGAATCAAAAGACAGTTAGTAGCAGAGACACCTCACCTAATGCTCCATCACTTCACCCCGCTTTGCTCAAGGGGAGTCCATTGCTTGAACCGGGTGAAGGTCAGAGGTGACACCAGCCTCTAGTCTTCCGTGACAGCACGTCTGCTCCACGGATGAACTTCCACCGAGGCAGTGTAGACTCCCCTTTTTAATACACATTCAAAACACAGCGAAGCTTCTAGCAAGCCACGCCCCCTAGTTCTCATGAGAGCCCGTACCAGCTTGCTTCAAGGTCAGAGCAAGGGTTGATCAGGCCCCTGTTATGACTAAAAGTCAAACCATGTACATTCCTCTGATAAGAACCAGTTCTCTCTAGTCAGTAAAATGCGAAAAACAGGAGGAAAGAGCAGACCATGCCCTACCCACTTTGCAGCTTCGTGCAGGCACAGAAAATGGCTTCAGAGTTAGTTAAGCCATGCACACAAAGGCCCAAAGCAAGATGGAATTGAAAAGCAAGATGACATGAGACCATGTCAAAGGAGCACCTATAATTCTCATCCACACAACTTGCAAGCACCACTGTGCACACAGAAAAGTTTGAAGCAAGGTAAAGTCAGAAGGCAGAATGACATTAGACCACGTCAAAGCCAATAGGTCAAAGTCATAATTCACCTAACCTAAATAACATTATACACTTAATCCCTCAGTATACAACATTGAGCACATGTGTGCACCACCACCCACAAGACCGCACCTCAACATCCCATACCTTCTATACTTGGAAAGACCATTCCACTAAAAGGCAGATCAAACTTAAGTCAGTACAGAATGGTGGTGATTGAGGGTCATCATAGGGTGTCAGACCACAAAAGTGGCTGATTCACTACTGGAGTCTGTTCCAAAACCAGGTTGAACTTTCGATACCTCTTACAATCCTGTCCATGTTCAAGACGCGGTGAGCTGCCTCAGTATGAGTGACCTGTTTGCCAAGATAGCGTAATCTCTCCATCCCCCACCAAGTCCCAAATCTGGGAGTTGGTCATGCAGCATCCTCATCAACTCTCCAAGGGGAATGAACAGTGGCTTTCGGGCTCGGAGACCTCACCAAAGGCAGCCAGTTTCCTCCTCAATATCAGTACTGACTGGCCAGGTGAGTGAACATAAATCAGCACGTCATCTGTGAACAATGAGAAAATGTGTGGAGCCATCCCACTTGAATCCCCCATGGTTCCAGTTCCTTGCATAACAGCATGGCCAGGGGTTCGATCGCAAGTAAAAGAGGAGTGGCGAAAGAGGGCATCCCTTCCTGCTCCCCCTGACAACCAACCTGACCTCTGAGAGTTTGCCCCCTACCTTAATGTGGACCAAGGCCTGAACCCCATACCCAGAAGCACTGCAATCAGGTAACTCGACTCTACTATATCGACAGCTTTTTCTAGGTCAAAAGACATCTCCCGGTCATCATCAATGATTTCATTCAGTCCGCGTGTAAGTGTACGTATATTAAAGGTTGTACTGTGAATCCTTATGAACTTGCACTGATCCTCGTGCACCATCCCTCAAATGACCCCACCCCCCAAGTCTTGTTGCCAGGATTTTGCATAGGAGGTTAACATCTGAGTTATACACAAAAACAATGGAGGAAGTGAAGAGATAAAAGAAAAACAAGAGGTGGGCTTGTCCTCCTCAATAAGTCGTACAGAAAACAAAAGTAATCCACCTTGGATAGAGTGAAATGAAAATATCCTTCCAAAATATTATTATTATTGCTTGTAAATTGTGTGTCCCTACTGATGTCTAGGGGAGCACACTGCTTTGTTAAAATAACCCTCACCCACCAAAAGGACCCTTGGCGGCATGCTTCTTCATCAGGTTCTTCCCGCCCCGCTGCGGGACGGAGCATGCTACGACCAACGAAGACAAGGGAGCACTTTGTAATGAATATACTATATCCTATGTGTGATGCAGGAGTGAGAGTGGAAGGGTCATATGTGTAGATAGTGAAATACGTTAAAAAATACCTGGCTATGTGGAAAAGTAAATTGTAATGTTCCTTCTGGCTGGTATTATTAAAAGTGGTGAATGGAGGTACTCTGCTGCAGTGGGCTGCCACCTCCTTAGTCAACATGTTTCGAAGCTATCCCCCTGGTTTCTCATCAGGACCTAAAAAGATCACTATACCACTCTTATGGAAAAACAATGTGGTCTGCTAATAATCAAGCAGAAATAATGCATATAGAATGGCATGAACTTTGTACTATTCCCTGATAGATATGGTTCTTTAAATAAGTATTTATAATACCAAACTATTGCCCCATGAGCATTTTCACAGGAGGAGCGGAGCGCCTGTAGTCACACAGTCATCAAGGTCCCTCACTCGCTTAGGAATACTGCCTTGCCGTGGCTTGGCAGTTCGGGCTGGACTGTTCCCATGGGGCACAGGGTCAAGACTGATTTGCATATGGCTGGGTTCAAACTGGAATGGCATGGTGAGCAAAAAAACGATGGATTTAGGCCCGGATCTCTGTACTGGGGTGAATGTATGACATTGTTCTGCATTCTGTCCATCAATTGTTGTTTTTGCATTTGTCACCCCGAGTGGAAAGGGTATGCTCAGACGTGAGTCCCTTGCTCTCCATGCCACTGGAATCAAGCTATCCTGGCTGACGAGGGCTGAAAGCCCGAAACCGGTCCTAGGATGCTTGTTTCCAGTCCAGGGAGGACCTGGCTTGGCAGTTCGGGCTGGACTGTTCCCATGGGGCACAGGGTCAAGACTGATTTGCATATGGCTGGGTTCAAACTGGAATGGCATGGTGAGCAAAAAAACTATGGATTTAGGCCCAGATCTCTGTACTGGGGTGAATGTATGACATTGTTCTGCATTCTGTCCATCAATTGTTGTTTTTGCATTTGTCACCCCGAGTGGAAAGGGTATGCTCAGACGTGAGTCCCTTGCTCTCCATGCCACTGGAATCAAGCTATCCTGGCTGACGAGGGCTGAAAGCCCGAAACCGGTCCTAGGATGCTTGTTTCCAGTCCAGGGAGGACCTGGCTTGGCAGTTCGGGCTGGACTGTTCCCATGGGGCACAGGGTCAAGACTGATTTGCATATGGCTGGGTTCAAACTGGAATGGCATGGTGAGCAAAAAAACTATGGATTTAGGCCCAGATCTCTGTACTGGGGTGAATGTATGACATTGTTCTGCATTCTGTCCATCAATTGTTGTTTTTGCATTTGTCACCCCGAGTGGAAAGGGAATGCTCAGACGTGAGTCCCTTGCTCTCCATGCCACTGGAATCAAGCTATCCTGGCTGACGAGGGCTGAAAGCCCGAAACCGGTCCTAGGATGCTTGTTTCCAGTCCAGGGAGGACCTGGCTTGGCAGTTCGGGCTGGACTGTTCCCATGGGGCACAGGGTCAAGACTGATTTGCATATGGCTGGGTTCAAACTGGAATGGCATGGTGAGCAAAAAAACTATGGATTTAGGCCCAGATCTCTGTACTGGGGTGAATGTATGACATTGTTCTGCATTCTGTCCATCAATTGTTGTTTTTGCATTTGTCACCCCGAGTGGAAAGGGTATGCTCAGACGTGAGTCCCTTGCTCTCCATGCCACTGGAATCAAGCTATCCTGGCTGACGAGGGCTGAAAGCCCGAAACCGGTCCTAGGATGCTTGTTTCCAGTCCAGGGAGGACCTGGCTTGGCAGTTCGGGCTGGACTGTTCCCATGGGGCACAGGGTCAAGACTGATTGGCATATGGCTGTGTTCAAACTGGAATGGCATGGTGAGCAAAAAAACGATGGATTTAGGCCCATATCTCTGTACTGGGGTGAATGTATGACATTGTTCTGCATTCTGTCCATCAATTGTTGTTTTTGCATTTGTCACCCCGAGTGGAAAGGGTATGCTCAGACGTGAGTCCCTTCCTCTCCATGCCACTGGAATCAAGCTATCCTGGCTGACGAGGGCTGAAAGCCCGAAACCGGTCCTAGGATGCTTGTTTCCAGTCCAGGGAGGACCTGGCTTGGCAGTTCGGGCTGGACTGTTCCCATGGGGCACAGGGTCAAGACTGATTTGCATATGGCTGGGTTCAAACTGGAATGGCATGGTGAGCAAAAAAACGATGGATTTAGGCCCAGATCTCTGTACTGGGGTGAATGTATGACATTGTTCTGCATTCTGTCCATCAATTGTTGTTTTTGCATTTGTCACCCCGATTGGAAAGGGTATGCTCAGACGTGAGTCCCTTGCTCTCCATGCCACTGGAATCAAGCTATCCTGGCTGACGAGGGCTGAAAGCCCGAAACCGGTCCTAGGATGCTTGTTTCCAGTCCAGGGAGGACCTGGCTTGGCAGTTCGGGCTGGACTGTTCCCATGGGGCACAGGGTCAAGACTGATTTGCATATGGCTGGGTTCAAACTGGAATGGCATGGTGAGCAAAAAAACGATGGATTTAGGCCCAGATCTCTGTACTGGGGTGAATGTATGACATTGTTCTGCATTCTGTCCATCAATTGTTGTTTTTGCATTTGTCCCCCCGAGTGGAAAGGGTATGCTCAGACGTGAGTCCCTTGCTCTCCATGCCACTGGAATCAAGCTATCCTGGCTGACGAGGGCTGAAAGCCCGAAACCGGTCCTAGGATGCTTGTTTCCAGTCCAGGGAGGACCTGGCTTGGCAGTTCGGGCTGGACTGTTCCCATGGGGCACAGGGTCAAGACTGATTTGCATATGGCTGGGTTCAAACTGGAATGGCATGGTGAGCAAAAAAACAATGGATTTAGGCCCAGATCTCTGTACTGGGGTGAATGTATGACATTGTTCTGCATTCTGTCCATCAATTGTTGTTTTTGCATGTGTCACCCCGAGTGGAAAGGGTATGCTCAGACGTGAGTCCCTTGCTCTCCATGCCACTGGAATCAAGCTATCCTGGCTGACGAGGGCTGAAAGCCCGAAACCGGTCCTAGGATGCTTGTTTCCAGTCCAGGGAGGACCTGGCTTGGCAGTTCGGGCTGGACTGTTCCCATGGGGCACAGGGTCAAGACTGATTTGCATATGGCTGGGTTCAAACTGGAATGGCATGGTGAGCAAAAAAACGATGGATTTAGGCCCAGATCTCTGTACTGGGGTGAATGTATGACATTGTTCTGCATTCTGTCCATCAATTGTTGTTTTTGCATTTGTCACCCCGAGTGGAAAGGGTATGCTCAGACGTGAGTCCCTTGCTCTCCATGCCACTGGAATCAAGCTATCCTGGCTGA
Organism: Triturus cristatus; assembly: GCF_964204655.1. Lineage (NCBI taxonomy): Eukaryota > Metazoa > Chordata > Amphibia > Caudata > Salamandridae > Triturus > Triturus cristatus. The sequence continues at coordinate 227,376,027 of NC_140584.1, forward strand.
CGAGGGCTGAAAGCCCGAAACCGGTCCTAGGATGCTTGTTTCCAGTCCAGGGAGGACCTGGCTTGGCAGTTCGGGCTGGACTGTTCCCATGGGGCACAGGGTCAAGACTGATTTGCATATGGCTGGGTTCAAACTGGAATGGCATGGTGAGCAAAAAAACTATGGATTTAGGCCCAGATCTCTGTACTGGGGTGAATGTATGACATTGTTCTGCATTCTGTCCATCAATTGTTGTTTTTGCATTTGTCACCCCGAGTGGAAAGGGAATGCTCAGACGTGAGTCCCTTGCTCTCCATGCCACTGGAATCAAGCTATCCTGGCTGACGAGGGCTGAAAGCCCGAAACCGGTCCTAGGATGCTTGTTTCCAGTCCAGGGAGGACCTGGCTTGGCAGTTCGGGCTGGACTGTTCCCATGGGGCACAGGGTCAAGACTGATTTGCATATGGCTGGGTTCAAACTGGAATGGCATGGTGAGCAAAAAAACTATGGATTTAGGCCCAGATCTCTGTACTGGGGTGAATGTATGACATTGTTCTGCATTCTGTCCATCAATTGTTGTTTTTGCATTTGTCACCCCGAGTGGAAAGGGTATGCTCAGACGTGAGTCCCTTGCTCTCCATGCCACTGGAATCAAGCTATCCTGGCTGACGAGGGCTGAAAGCCCGAAACCGGTCCTAGGATGCTTGTTTCCAGTCCAGGGAGGACCTGGCTTGGCAGTTCGGGCTGGACTGTTCCCATGGGGCACAGGGTCAAGACTGATTGGCATATGGCTGTGTTCAAACTGGAATGGCATGGTGAGCAAAAAAACGATGGATTTAGGCCCATATCTCTGTACTGGGGTGAATGTATGACATTGTTCTGCATTCTGTCCATCAATTGTTGTTTTTGCATTTGTCACCCCGAGTGGAAAGGGTATGCTCAGACGTGAGTCCCTTCCTCTCCATGCCACTGGAATCAAGCTATCCTGGCTGACGAGGGCTGAAAGCCCGAAACCGGTCCTAGGATGCTTGTTTCCAGTCCAGGGAGGACCTGGCTTGGCAGTTCGGGCTGGACTGTTCCCATGGGGCACAGGGTCAAGACTGATTTGCATATGGCTGGGTTCAAACTGGAATGGCATGGTGAGCAAAAAAACGATGGATTTAGGCCCAGATCTCTGTACTGGGGTGAATGTATGACATTGTTCTGCATTCTGTCCATCAATTGTTGTTTTTGCATTTGTCACCCCGATTGGAAAGGGTATGCTCAGACGTGAGTCCCTTGCTCTCCATGCCACTGGAATCAAGCTATCCTGGCTGACGAGGGCTGAAAGCCCGAAACCGGTCCTAGGATGCTTGTTTCCAGTCCAGGGAGGACCTGGCTTGGCAGTTCGGGCTGGACTGTTCCCATGGGGCACAGGGTCAAGACTGATTTGCATATGGCTGGGTTCAAACTGGAATGGCATGGTGAGCAAAAAAACGATGGATTTAGGCCCAGATCTCTGTACTGGGTTGAATGTATGACATTGTTCTGCATTCTGTCCATCAATTGTTGTTTTTGCATTTGTCACCCCGAGTGGAAAGGGTATGCTCAGACGTGAGTCCCTTGCTCTCCATGCCACTGGAATCAAGCTATCCTGGCTGACGAGGGCTGAAAGCCCGAAACCGGTCCTAGGATGCTTGTTTCCAGTCCAGGGAGGACCTGGCTTGGCAGTTCGGGGTGGACTGTTCCCATGGGGCACAGGGTCAAGACTGATTTGCATATGGCTGGGTTCAAACTGGAATGGCATGGTGAGCAAAAAAACGATGGATTTAGGCCCAGATCTCTGTACTGGGGTGAATGTATGACATTGTTCTGCATTCTGTCCATCAATTGTTGTTTTTGCATTTGTCCCCCCGAGTGGAAAGGGTATGCTCAGACGTGAGTCCCTTGCTCTCCATGCCACTGGAATCAAGCTATCCTGGCTGACGAGGGCTGAAAGCCCGAAACCGGTCCTAGGATGCTTGTTTCCAGTCCAGGGAGGACCTGGCTTGGCAGTTCGGGCTGGACTGTTCCCATGGGGCACAGGGTCAAGACTGATTTGCATATGGCTGGGTTCAAACTGGAATGGCATGGTGAGCAAAAAAACAATGGATTTAGGCCCAGATCTCTGTACTGGGGTGAATGTATGACATTGTTCTGCATTCTGTCCATCAATTGTTGTTTTTGCATGTGTCACCCCGAGTGGAAAGGGTATGCTCAGACGTGAGTCCCTTGCTCTCCATGCCACTGGAATCAAGCTATCCTGGCTGACGAGGGCTGAAAGCCCGAAACCGGTCCTAGGATGCTTGTTTCCAGTCCAGGGAGGACCTGGCTTGGCAGTTCGGGCTGGACTGTTCCCATGGGGCACAGGGTCAAGGCTGATTTGCATATGGCTGGGTTCAAACTGGAATGGCATGGTGAGCAAAAAAACGATGGATTTAGGCCCAGATCTCTGTACTGGGGTGAATGTATGACATTGTTCTGCATTCTGTCCATCAATTGTTGTTTTTGCATTTGTCACCCCGAGTGGAAAGGGTATGCTCAGACGTGAGTCCCTTGCTCTCCATGCCACTGGAATCAAGCTATCCTGGCTGACGAGGGCTGAAAGCCCGAAACCGGTCCTAGGATGCTTGTTTCCAGTCCAGGGAGGACCTGGCTTGGCAGTTCGGGCTGGACTGTTCCCATGGGGCACAGGGTCAAGACTGATTTGCATATGGCTGGGTTCAAACTGGAATGGCATGGTGAGCAAAAAAACGATGGATTTAGGCCCAGATCTCTGTACTGGGGTGAATGTATGACATTGTTCTGCATTCTGTCCATCAATTGTTGTTTTTGCATTTGTCACCCCGAGTGGAAAGGGTATGCTCAGACGTGAGTCCCTTGCTCTCCATGCCACTGGAATCAAGCTATCCTGGCTGATGAGGGCTGAATGCCCGAAACCGGTCCTAGGATGCTTGTTTCCAGTCCAGGGAGGACCTGGCTTGGCAGTTCGGGCTGGACTGTTCCCATGGGGCACAGGGTCAAGACTGATTTGCATATGGCTGGGTTCAAACTGGAATGGCATGGTGAGCAAAAAAACGATGGATTTAGGCCCAGATCTCTGTACTGGGGTGAATGTATGACATTGTTCTGCATTCTGTCCATCAATTGTTGTTTTTGCATTTGTCACCCCGAGTGGAAAGGGTATGCTCAGACGTGAGTCCCTTGCTCTCCATGCCACTGGAATCAAGCTATCCTGGCTGACGAGGGCTGAACGCCCGAAACCGGTCCTAGGATGCTTGTTTCCAGTCCAGGGAGGACCTGGCTTGGCAGTTCGGGCTGGACTGTTCCCATGGGGCACAGGGTCAAGACTGATTGGCATATGGCTGTGTTCAAACTGGAATGGCATGGTGAGCAAAAAAACGATGGATTTAGGCCCATATCTCTGTACTGGGGTGAATGTATGACATTGTTCTGCATTCTGTCCATCAATTGTTGTTTTTGCATTTGTCACCCCGAGTGGAAAGGGTATGCTCAGACGTGAGTCCCTTCCTCTCCATGCCACTGGAATCAAGCTATCCTGGCTGACGAGGGCTGAAAGCCCGAAACCGGTCCTAGGATGCTTGTTTCCAGTCCAGGGAGGACCTGGCTTGGCAGTTCGGGCTGGACTGTTCCCATGGGGCACAGGGTCAAGACTGATTTGCATATGGCTGGGTTCAAACTGGAATGGCATGGTGAGCAAAAAAACGATGGATTTAGGCCCAGATCTCTGTACTGGGGTGAATGTATGACATTGTTCTGCATTCTGTCCATCAATTGTTGTTTTTGCATTTGTCACCCCGATTGGAAAGGGTATGCTCAGACGTGAGTCCCTTGCTCTCCATGCCACTGGAATCAAGCTATCCTGGCTGACGAGGGCTGAAAGCCCGAAACCGGTCCTAGGATGCTTGTTTCCAGTCCAGGGAGGACCTGGCTTGGCAGTTCGGGCTGGACTGTTCCCATGGGGCACAGGGTCAAGACTGATTTGCATATGGCTGGGTTCAAACTGGAATGGCATGGTGAGCAAAAAAACGATGGATTTAGGCCCAGATCTCTGTACTGGGTTGAATGTATGACATTGTTCTGCATTCTGTCCATCAATTGTTGTTTTTGCATTTGTCACCCCGAGTGGAAAGGGTATGCTCAGACGTGAGTCCCTTGCTCTCCATGCCACTGGAATCAAGCTATCCTGGCTGACGAGGGCTGAAAGCCCGAAACCGGTCCTAGGATGCTTGTTTCCAGTCCAGGGAGGACCTGGCTTGGCAGTTCGGGGTGGACTGTTCCCATGGGGCACAGGGTCAAGACTGATTTGCATATGGCTGGGTTCAAACTGGAATGGCATGGTGAGCAAAAAAACGATGGATTTAGGCCCAGATCTCTGTACTGGGGTGAATGTATGACATTGTTCTGCATTCTGTCCATCAATTGTTGTTTTTGCATTTGTCCCCCCGAGTGGAAAGGGTATGCTCAGACGTGAGTCCCTTGCTCTCCATGCCACTGGAATCAAGCTATCCTGGCTGACGAGGGCTGAAAGCCCGAAACCGGTCCTAGGATGCTTGTTTCCAGTCCAGGGAGGACCTGGCTTGGCAGTTCGGGCTGGACTGTTCCCATGGGGCACAGGGTCAAGACTGATTTGCATATGGCTGGGTTCAAACTGGAATGGCATGGTGAGCAAAAAAACAATGGATTTAGGCCCAGATCTCTGTACTGGGGTGAATGTATGACATTGTTCTGCATTCTGTCCATCAATTGTTGTTTTTGCATGTGTCACCCCGAGTGGAAAGGGTATGCTCAGACGTGAGTCCCTTGCTCTCCATGCCACTGGAATCAAGCTATCCTGGCTGACGAGGGCTGAAAGCCCGAAACCGGTCCTAGGATGCTTGTTTCCAGTCCAGGGAGGACCTGGCTTGGCAGTTCGGGCTGGACTGTTCCCATGGGGCACAGGGTCAAGGCTGATTTGCATATGGCTGGGTTCAAACTGGAATGGCATGGTGAGCAAAAAAACGATGGATTTAGGCCCAGATCTCTGTACTGGGGTGAATGTATGACATTGTTCTGCATTCTGTCCATCAATTGTTGTTTTTGCATTTGTCACCCCGAGTGGAAAGGGTATGCTCAGACGTGAGTCCCTTGCTCTCCATGCCACTGGAATCAAGCTATCCTGGCTGACGAGGGCTGAAAGCCCGAAACCGGTCCTAGGATGCTTGTTTCCAGTCCAGGGAGGACCTGGCTTGGCAGTTCGGGCTGGACTGTTCCCATGGGGCACAGGGTCAAGACTGATTTGCATATGGCTGGGTTCAAACTGGAATGGCATGGTGAGCAAAAAAACGATGGATTTAGGCCCAGATCTCTGTACTGGGGTGAATGTATGACATTGTTCTGCATTCTGTCCATCAATTGTTGTTTTTGCATTTGTCACCCCGAGTGGAAAGGGTATGCTCAGACGTGAGTCCCTTGCTCTCCATGCCACTGGAATCAAGCTATCCTGGCTGATGAGGGCTGAATGCCCGAAACCGGTCCTAGGATGCTTGTTTCCAGTCCAGGGAGGACCTGGCTTGGCAGTTCGGGCTGGACTGTTCCCATGGGGCACAGGGTCAAGACTGATTTGCATATGGCTGGGTTCAAACTGGAATGGCATGGTGAGCAAAAAAACGATGGATTTAGGCCCAGATCTCTGTACTGGGGTGAATGTATGACATTGTTCTGCATTCTGTCCATCAATTGTTGTTTTTGCATTTGTCACCCCGAGTGGAAAGGGTATGCTCAGACGTGAGTCCCTTGCTCTCCATGCCACTGGAATCAAGCTATCCTGGCTGACGAGGGCTGAACGCCCGAAACCGGTCCTAGGATGCTTGTTTCCAGTCCAGGGAGGACCTGGCTTGGCAGTTCGGGCTGGACTGTTCCCATGGGGCACAGGGTCAAGACTGATTTGCATATGGCTAGGTTCAAACTGGAATGGCATGGTGAGCAAAAAAACGATGGATTTAGGCCCAGATCTCTGTACTGGGGTGAATGTATGACATTGTTCTGCATTCTGTCCATCAATTGTTGTTTTTGCATTTGTCACCCCGAGTGGAAAGGGTATGCTCAGACGTGAGTCCCTTGCTCTCCATGCCACTGGAATCAAGCTATCCTGGCTGACGAGGGCTGAAAGCCCGAAACCGGTCCTAGGATGCTTGTTTCCAGTCCAGGGAGGACCTGGCTTGGCACTTCGGGCTGGACTGTTCCCATGGGGCACAGGGTCAAGACTGATTTGCATATGGCTGGGTTCAAACTGGAATGGCATGGTGAGCAAAAAAACGATGGATTTAGGCCCAGATCTCTGTACTGGGGTGAATGTATGACATTGTTCTGCATTCTGTCCATCAATTGTTGTTTTTGCATTTGTCACCCCGAGTGGAAAGGGTATGCTCAGACGTGAGTCCCTTGCTCTCCATGCCACTGGAATCAAGCTATCCTGGCTGACGAGGGCTGAAAGCCCGAAACCGGTCCTAGGATGCTTGTTTCCAGTCCAGGGAGGACCTGGCTTGGCAGTTCGGGCTGGACTGTTCCCATGGGGCACAGGGTCAAGACTGATTTGCATATGGCTGGGTTCAAACTGGAATGGCATGGTGAGCAAAAAAACGATGGATTTAGGCCCAGATCTCTGTACTGGGGTGAATGTATGACATTGTTCTGCATTCTGTCCATCAATTGTTGTTTTTGCATTTGTCACCCGAGTGGAAAGGGTATGCTCAGACGTGAGTCCCTTGCTCTCCATGCCACTGGAATCAAGCTATACTGGCTGACGAGGGCTGAAAGCCCGAAACCGGTCCTAGGATGCTTGTTTCCAGTCCAGGGAGGACCTGGCTTTGCAGTTCGGGCTGGACTGTTCCCATGGGGCACAGGGTCAAGACTGATTTGCATATGGCTGGGTTCAAACTGGAATGGCATGGTGAGCAAAAAAACGATGGATTTAGGCCCAGATCTCTGTACTGGGGTGAATGTATGACATTGTTCTGCATTCTGTCCATCAATTGTTGTTTTTGCATTTGTCACCCCGAGTGGAAAGGGTATGCTCAGACGTGAGTCCCTTGCTCTCCTTGCCACTGGAATCAAGCTATCCTGGCTGACGAGGGCTGAAAGCCCGAAACCGGTCCTAGGATGCTTGTTTCCAGTCCAGGGAGGACCTGGCTTGGCAGTTCGGGCTGGACTGTTCCCATGGGGCACAGGGTCAAGACTGATTTGCATATGGCTGGGTTCAAACTGGAATGGCATGGTGAGCAAAAAAACGATGGATTTAGGCCCAGATCTCTGTACTGGGGTGAATGTATGACATTGTTCTGCATTCTGTCCATCAATTGTTGTTTTTGCATGTGGCTCCTTTGAAGGACATGGTTGTGCATGACTGTAGCAAGGGAACTTGCCATCAGGGGCTTATTGCCCCATTTTGGTGGGTGGCGGTCCCTGTCACCATCAAGGATACAATTGAAATCACCTGCCCAGATTATGGTGGGTCTCATACTGCCCTCCAGGAAATCCTGAATTCTCTCATAAAAATGTCTATCATCCACATTGGGCGCTTACGTATTTAGAATTGTAATATCTGCACCATTCAATGTACCCTGCAGTAGGAGGTAGTATCCCTCTACATCCAACCCATTGTAAATATGTAAAAATGGGACCCGGTGCATTCACAAAAGTGGAGCTGCTCTCGAGTATGATCCGAAGATAGCCTGCAAAATAGTGGAAACCTGTGCCATTGTACACAACATAGCGACCATGTGTGGTCTGCACATCAATGTGGAGGACACTGATTAGGAAGATGAGGTGCCTGAAGGCCCTCTACAACAACCTGGAGATGATAGCATAGCACTGGAAGGGAGATGCTGTAGGGATCACATAGCAACACATTCCTTTGCAAGGTAAGTTATGAGAAACACAGCGCTCACTTAAATGATGTATGCATAGCCAAAAATCAACCAAACTTCTTTTATTCGAATTATGAGGTATGTGAGTACCAAGTGGCAAGTGAGAAAGAGCAGAACGTTGGTTACATCACTACACACATTATAGCCATGTGTCCATGCCAAACTCTGTACATCTGTCTATCAGACTCTCTTACAGCTACATCCACCATGCCCTGTCCCTGCTTGGTCTCAAACAGGATTGTAGCTGGTGTTACGCTGCTTACACTTGATATCTCTGCTATGTGGAGTATCTCCCGCACCTCTTTCTGCCTGTGAGGTCTGTAGCAGCTCAACAGCTGATGTGATCCACCCTAGGCTCCTGGCCACATCACCACAGAAATGTCCCAACTCCACATGAAGTGTGACAGCTCGTCTGGGGAAGCATGTAGTGGAAGTGGCCAAATCACCTATGGATCAACTTAGCCAGTTCATTCTTGCAGCAGCACTACGATCATCATTGGCCACCATTTCTTGGCATAAGTCCTGTATGGCAGTGGTGAGGCTCACTGTTATTAATCATTGTGGCCAAATGTGTGCCAATTCTATAGAAGCCCACAGCAATTCTCCCCTGCATGTAGTGCATACTCGTATTAATGATTTGCAGCTGCTTACTTAGCAGGCTCTGATTTTAGAGCAGGGTTGCCTCTAGGCCAAGAAACAACTGAGTGTTGCCATCATCCATCATGTGCCTCAAGATGCCTTTTGTGCCAACGCACTGCAACATGCTAGAGTTGGCTCACACTTGTCTATGTAATGGGACGTAGTGGCAGAGGGACATCGTTGTCCTGTGTTGCTGCTGTCTCTGCTGACATTGACACAGTGCAACTTTGGGGTGGAGTGGTGCTTCCATGACGGTCTATGGGGATCAGTTCCTCTGCTGCCATGCTGGCATACTCCACTCCCTCCACACTGGTGTCCTCACTATGTACCTGAGGGAGATCTACAGGACAAATTAGGTACATTTTATTCACCTATAAGATGTGTAGCACAGTAAATGTACATTTGACTCCTAAGCTGACTTTTGTTCTACATCACTCATAATGCTCTAGACTGGCAAGTAACGTGTCTGATGCATGCTGCTGGACTATGTGTGTGCATCAAGTATAATGGGGTGACGCAGTGACCCTCAGAACCTGGGTATCTAAAATATATGCTAATGTAGGTTCTGTCGGGGGAAGAAAAATTACTTTATTCTTTCATAAACCTTTATGCATGAAGAGATAAGAACACACCTAGTTTGACGTAATCAAAAGGAATTGTATGAGCAACTTACTCCATTTTTTCTTTTTACAATTTTATCTGGTTGTAACATAGTCAGGCTGTAACAAAAAGCAAAACCATATTGATAAATGACACAAGACAAAATAATCGGTGATAAGGTGATCTAGAAGTTGACAAAGTGCTTCAAGTGAATAAACTATATACAGTGCTGTACAAGAATGATCTAAAATGTTCATTCAGTAGACATCAATCCCTACACACATGAATCTCCAGTCCATATATAGTTTGCTCTGCTGTTAACGTGGAGTGGAGAGGGTACAGGAATAGATTGTACAGGCAAGTCAATGATTCAACCCAGAGAAGTGCGTGATTCAATAAGGAGTCACAGAGGGTCTTCTTCAGGACATGGGGGGACAGCCAGTGAGGCTTGCAACCAAAAGCCAGTAGAGCACTTTAATTTGGGATCCACCAGGGGTTGGATTCTTGTCAAGGATGGTGAAATACATCAATTTTAATCCACCAGGGGTTGGATTCTTGGAGCAATCATGTTTGTGAATCACATCAGGAATGGCACGAGTCAGATTCTTGGAGAAGTGATGTTCATGAATCACATCAGCAGTGGCTCGAGTCAAAAATCTGCGCATGGAGTCTGAGAAGTGTCAAAAGTTAATATATCTTACACTTACTTTTTGAGGGTCCTTGTGCAGAACTGTCAAGGTCCCTGATACCCAAGACAGCCTCCTGTATGGTCTCTACCATGTTCTCTAGTGCAGTGGGTGGTGGTACTGTGAGTGGGCCACCACCTGTTCCCCATGAGTCCTTCAGTTACTGGGCCACCTTTTCCTTGGTCAATGGAGCGGTGGCTGACTCAAATCACATTAATTTTTGCTTGAATTCCCTGCCAGGTTTTCTTTTTTGGGTGGCTCTGGAAGAGTCATTGATGCCCTCCCAAATAGAACACCATGGTGCTCACAACACTCCTCTGTGAGTATCTCTACTACTGCTCAGCAAATTTGAGTTTTCTTTTCCTCCTTACAGGTGGTTTTTCAGCAGTTTGGCTGGCCATGGCTGATGCTTGTGCTCCTTTCAGCTTTTTGGGCCTCTGCTCTGCATGCCAGCTGGACGCCTCCTCCACTCAGCCTGGTACCCAGGCGGAATCTGTGAGTCGCTTCCAGGAAGTGTTTTTCCCTACTTTTTAGTGCAGGTCGCAATTTACGTTTGGTATGGATTTTGAGACTCAACTCACAAAATTTTGAGTAGGGAAGAAGTCACTTGTTACAGACTCCCAATTTTGGGTCTCACATCGTCCGTACATCCCAATTCACAATTAGGAAATTGTGAATATTTTGATTCATACATGTGGGTCTAGGTCTCTTGTATCTGAACAAACTAATACGGGAAAAAAAGGTAGTAATGTACCTGCAATCTTCTTCTAGTTCCAACTGATGGTATCCTTTGTTCAGATCAAAGAGAGAAGACTTTCAGCCTGATTACGAGCGTGGTAGTCCTGGAGTGGGCCTCCATGCCAGTGCACCGCTCCAGGGCCGCCAAACCCATAGTGAGACAGCCTGCCAGATTAGGAGTTTACTCCTGGTCTGGCAGGCAGTTCTTTGGCATTCCCACGGTGGTGCCTATCAAAAAGGCACTGCAATGGGATCGCCAAAGCCCGTTCCTGAATGACATGGACTCTGTAGTCCCTGTTGCACAGGAAAGGGGGTGCATGCATACAGGGGAGCACAACATGCACACCCCTGCATGCATCACCACAGACTGTAGGGCCCCCTTAGTTCCCTCACCACTAGTCTTTTCATGGTGGGCTCATCTTCATGAAAAGGCTGACAGTGAGGAAACTTGTAATAGGTTTGGCGCTGCAGCAACAGCACCACCAGCATTTCGTGAGTTTTTGTGTCGCTCTTCTTTCTAATCACAAGAGTCCAACACGCACTCTTTTCTCTTTAGCTAACATCGACATCGCGCATCCATCTTCTTCACAGTCACTTGACAATAAAGTTGAAGAAGTTTTGGATGAAGATTGAAATGACTATCGATTTCACTTTGTTTCCACTTGCCTTAACTGATATGGCCATTTGGTCTTGTGTGCATGAGTAGAACATCACTTCTGGAACGTTCGGGTGTCCATTTTGATTTCCCAACATGACAGACTTCGGTTTTTTTCTCTGCTTTGCAGATCATTACAAAATGGTTCTTTTTCCCACAGCCCTTGCAATAGTTGTCCAATAGTGGAAAATGTACTTTCATGTGGAGAAGAAAAACCACATCTAAAACAAAGTTTCTTTTTGTTAGGATACATCACTTTGTGGCCATCGACCTTGTGTCTCCGCTTACATTTTATGTTCAGTGCTTACTCACCCTGGGCTCCTCCAGCCTCCTTGTCAGTAGCATGTCTGTCTGCACATTCTGCGGCACTTGCAGCCATGTGAACTTGCTCCAGACTGAGCATTGCTCTCAGCATTTGCCATCTGAATGAATCAGATAGGCAACTATGTTGGACTTGGAGACATATGGCTTCTTCATCATTGAGTTAATTGAACTTACAATGTTTGATGAGCTTATCAAGTCTTTCGACAAACTTGACCATTGTTTTGCCATCTTTCTGCCTTTCTTCATTGAAAATGCGTCTTTTATAATCAATATTTGGCATTAGATTGAACTTGATATGTCATGCCTCTTTGATTTGATGGTATGACACTTCATCAGCGTGTGGTATTTCCTTTTTTACTTCCTTTACTCCATCACCTTCAAGATCCTTGAAATATTTGATGATCTTTTTTATTATCTGCTTCTTTTAATGCATCAATGAAATAATCAAAAGTTCCATCCTTGGCAGTCCATCTGGTGCCAATATTCTGCTTTCTGGCATTATCAAATGGAAGCATTGATTTCAGGAAAGTGATGGCATTATAACCAGTTGTGGAACTTACTGACACAGAGAGTATGTGCTCTTTGAACAGCTCTTGAGGGGCACCTACTTCTGTACCTTCAGAAAGTACTGGCTCAGTACTTGAACACGAATTGTATGACCCACTCATGCAGCGCCTTCTTCTTATTTTACAGTAAGTACTTGTTTTGTCTCTTGCACATGTTTGTCACCATTTTAAAGCTTCTGCATTACACCTGATTTCTACTGCCTTTAGCGTTTTTCTGTATCTGGCTATTACTCTTCTTGTGCTTCCTTGCACTTGGCTATCTTCCATTTTTAGCAGCACCATTCTGTGTGGCGTATGGCTCTGTGTTGCGTTGTGGCACTGTACCCTTTCACTGCTTCACCGGAAGGAAATAATACACAAATTTCTCTGTAAGGCCTTTGTCTTCTTTGAAAGCTTTGCACTTGCTGTAGTGGTTCTTTTTTATCTTCACAATTGCCAACTTTGGATCTTCATTTTGACTGAGGCGCATGTGACACGTTTGAGCAATTTGCTGGACCACAACAAACTCTCTAGAAGAGCACTGTCTGTTCTTAAAGTTTAATATCCCCTATCGTGTCGGCAGTTGGAGCTTCCTCCCGAGCCTCCGAGTATGAAAATGATTAGGCCACACCCGAAGTTTGACATTACATATTCTTATTTCTCAGCATGTAACCGTTAACTGAACATTGTACATCATGAATTCTATCAACCACACCCAAGCACTTACATCACTGTTCTATGGAGACAATCAGGAACCAAAGGGTCCCATCATCTCTTACTCACAAGACACTACAACCAGCACATCTGTGTAGTCAGGATTCCTTTTCAGACAGTTTTCATTCATCATACTGTTATAAATGCTTAAAAGGCAGTCACACTTCACAGTATTAAGCTGAAACAAGGTTTATTAATGTGCAAAAGAGAGTCTTCATATAGTTGCTGGCAGAGAATTCCCTGAATTCATGGATTTGAAGTGGGTGCTGTGCTAGTAATATTGCCAATATGTTTATGTCTGAATTCATTAATGTGATCCTGTATCTGCTACATTGAAGAGGGCCTTTATTATGTTTTGGAATCACTAGAATAGGCGCTATGCTAAAATCAGGTCTTAAGCCATATGTATCTTCAGATTCTTTGAAGCCATTGTACAGCAAAGGAACATAACTCTGAGTGTTAGTCTTCCAAAATTCTGTTAGAAAACTATCTTCACCTGGGGGCATATGTATCAAACTCCCCTTTAGCGAATCTCAAATTGCGAGAATTTGCGATTCGCAAAATCAGATTCGCTAAACGGGATGTATAAAATAAATCGCTAATCATTTGCGATTCCTTAAATATCGCAAATAATTCGCAGAATCCCGTATTGCGATTTCTTAATAGCGAAATTCGCTAAATAAGAAATCGCAAAAACGGGAATCTGCAAGCCTGGTGCAGGCTGATGACATCACAAACAGGAAACTGTAGTGATTGCCTGCACCTGCTCACCTGAGCCACACCCAGAGGCTGCTTGTGGAGTGTGAGGAGGCTTTCCTGGAGACAGCAACCAGCAATGGATCCCAAACAAAACCAGCAGGGCAAAGATGCAGAAAAAAGAAAGAGAAAACACAAGTTTTCAGAAAAGGAGCAGGAGGTCCTCATTGAGGAGATGGTCTGCAGCCATGAGCTCCTGTTTGGGAAGAAGGCACTCAAAGTCCCAGAGGCCAGGAAGAGGAAAATCTGGCTGGAAATACAGAGCAAGGTGAATGCTGTTGGAGTCACCACACGCACCATCGAGGAGCTGCGCAAGCGGTGGTATGATATGCGCCAGAGGTCCAAGGAGAGGGTGGCAGCCAGACTCAAGGATGCCAGTCAGACTGGAGGAGGACCATCCACTGCAGAGCAGCCAACCCCCCATGAGGAGCTTGTGGAGTCAACCCTCCTGCCTGAGAGCGTTGGTGGTGTGGCTGCAATCGACAGCTCCGACCCCTCATCCAGCAGACAAGGTAAGATGCATGCCAAATCACCCTGCACTCCTCCCCATCCCTTGCACACTCCCCCAAATGCGCATAGTTAACTCCCAACATGCCAATCCAGCCCAGGTCTTACAGCACACCCAGCAATGCATCATGGTACTCGTAGTACTGTGTCTGACTGTGTGTCCATGACACCATCACAAGTAAATGCAACATATGTGTTTTGGGGATCATTGAATAGAAATGTGTCAGAGATTAGCCGTCAAAGATTTGTAACTTTATTGAGTGCCACATGCAGACAGTAACACAAACTCATATAGTCCCCTTTACATCCACAGCACACGCCATGCCACAAGAAGACAGCGCTGAGGGAGAGGAGCCTGCAGACCCTGCGGACTCCAGCGATGAGACAGAGCAGCAGCCAATTCAGCGCAGGAAGCGCGCACATGTGCCCCCACTGCCTCCATTTGAGGATGAAGTCCCAGCAACAGGCGATGACACCGACAGGAGAGAGGGGAGTCAGGGTGTGACAGACATGCCCCGTCATGACGCACCAACACCAAGGCAAAGGGAACAGGCCATTTCCAGGTCAAGGCCCAGGAGCAGCACTGCAACAGAAGGAGAAGGCACCGTGTTCTCCGGCTTGGAACAGTGCATGTTGCAGGAACAGCGCCTGCAAAGCAAGGCAATGCGGTCAATGAATCGCCAGCTAGGCCGCCTACATCAGGACAATCGCAACATGGTAGCGGCAATACGAGAGCTCTGTGCCACTTTGAGGGACACCCAAGCTGCCAATGACAGGGCTGGACGACGTGCCAATGCACGGCTACACAATTATACCAAGGCAGTCAACCGCCTCTGCACTACCACCAGCGCACTCACACGCAGAAGCGTAACCATGCAGGTGGACATGGCACATTGCTGCCAGGACATAGCGCGAGGGCTGGCGCAGGTGACCACTGCTGTGGAACAGCTGCAGACAGCCAATGCAGGTGGCAGCGCACTAATGGCCTCTGCTGAGAGTGAGGACACATCGAGTCGCAGCAGCATCACTCCAACCTTGCCAGGTGAAAGACGCCGCAGTGGCAGACAGGTAGCAGGCCAAGGGCGCACCATGGGGGTCAACCACCCTGGACGTCACCGACGGAGGTGATCATCTGCGGGGACACTGACTGCAACACGGGTGCATTAACCCGCAAAAGGCTGTTTGCCCTATTTCTTGTGCCTTCTCTGCACTGTGTGTACAACATGTGCTGGGGACAATTACTATTTCTTGCATGTGAAGTGTGATTAAACACTTGACACATCATCAGGCTTTGTCGTCTCATTTCCTCCATACTCACCTAAAAGTAGTTTTGTGTGATCTCAGTCCGTCTCTGGCGTCCAGCAGCTGCCCCAACTCCTGGTGCTGGTCTGGCAGGGGGAGCAGGGCGCTCGTCATCCGAAGTGTCTGTATCGGTCACATCAATTGTGGTGCCTTTCCTCATTGCCATGTTATGTAGCATTGCACAGCTTGACACGATTTTACAGCAGGTCTCAGGGCTGTATTGCAGTGCGCCTCCACTCTTATGCAGGCACCGGAAGCGGCTCTTCAGGATTCCGAAGGTTCGCTCAATTACACAGCGTGTAGATCTGTGTGCCCTGTTGTAGCTCCTCTCACTTGCATTTGCAGGATCCAGGTATGGGGTCAGGATGAAGTCGCGCACTGCATAGGCACTGTCACCTGCATGGTAAACAACACAATAGGTGAGTCAATGTCCCCCCCCTCAACTGATGTAGTGGATGTATTGATGTGTGCAATGTATTTACCGAGCAGGTACCCCTCCCCAAACTCTCCAGCACTCAGACGTCTGTGTATTCCGCTGTGTCGGAAGATGAAGGAGTCATGTGTACTGCCGGGGTATTTGGCTACGATGTCGGTGATGTGATACTTAGCGTTGCACACAATCTGTATGTTGAGGGAATGGTAGCATTTCCGATTCCTGTAGACATATTCAGTTTCTGCTGGGGGTGTGATGGCCACATGGGTCCCGTCAATGCAGCCGATGACGTGGGGGAAACGTGCAATCTGGTAGAAGTCCAGTATCGTTTGTTGTAATGCCTGTTGGGTGGTGGGGAAGTAAATGTGATGTGGGAGCCTCAGTAGCATTGCATCTAGGAAGGCATGGAAGAAGCGCGAAAGTGCACTCTGTGACACACCACCAACCTCCGCTATGACCCGTTGAAAACTCCCTGACGCGAGGAGGTGCAGGGAGCACAGGACCTGCACATGTGTGGGAATTGTTTGTGTCCTGCGAGTAGGGTGCTCCAAGTGGGGTTTCAGCTCCTCAATCAGGTCCATTATGGTCTGTGGGTGCAGTCTGTACTTGTCATAGATCTCCTCGTCAGTGTTCTGTAACAGGGTGATGCGCAGCCTGAAGATACGTTCCTGTCTCATTCTCCTGTGTGCAAGGGCCCGAATACGCAGCCTCCTGGCTATCACGTACATTGCAGCCATTGTGGGTGTGTTTGTTGCATTGTGGGCTGGTTTTTGTACCTTGCACCAGTTTACCACCTGCAAGCAATTGGTGTTAATAGCGATTTCTTAATTAGCGAATTTCGTGAAATCGCAATTTGCGATTTTTTCATACATGTGTTTGCGATTTCTTAGCTAGCGATTTCTTGTTAGCGATATTCGCAACGCTAAGGAATCGCAAATTAGGTATTCGCTAGGAAATTCGCAGTTTTCTTGTTTCGCAGCCTAATAAATCGCTAATTTAGCGATTTCTTATTTTTCAGTTTGGAAGTGTGTCATACATATGAAATAGCGAAAAATCAGTCGCAAACACTGTTTTTTGCGATTCGCAGCGTTTGCGACTAATTTTTGCTTTCATACATATGCCCCCAGGTCTTTTCGGGACAGCATGGGTGTATTTGCATCAAAAATTTCTGCCTCAGACATATCTGCCTCAAGTTAATCTGCTGCTTTCATCCTGGGTCTGAGAAGACATGGGTATTCAAGAAAACTCTCTTTCTCCTGTTGATTATCACCCATTTTGGAGATATGCATAGTTCTATAAAATTAGATGAATTTCCCAGAAATCTTTGCAGAATTATTGCCCTGTATAATGTTTTGATGACTGAAACTGATTGATTCAATTTGTTTCAATTGTAGCACCAGACATTTATTGGCCATTTTTTCTTGTTGATAATGGTTACATTTGATCTGAGACAAGGCTCTTTCACTCTTCTGGCACATAATGAGTTCAGATTGAGCTTAGCCAGTTCAATAATCACAGGGCATCAGATTATGATGCCAGAGGAGTTTCCTTGCTCTAGTAAGCATTGTTGAAGTTGTGACTCATGTAGTGATGGCAGATTCTTTCATCAACTTGCATCTTATTGAATTTGAATACCGCTTTCAGGATTCATTTAGATGAGAGTGAGTGTTCATTTAGTACCATATAGTCCTTCAGGTGCATTTATAATTTTTTCTTTTGTTAAGCATGCTTGGATTTTAAAGTTGACATCCTACAGTAGTGTATTTGCTTGATTAGATTCAGGGCCGGACTGGGAACCAATACCGGCGCTGGCAAAGTGGTCAGCCACCCCCTCTTCCCCCCCACGGGGGGGTTGGGGGTGCCGCCGAAGTCTTTGCCAGGGCCTGTTTTTGGCCGATTTTGTTTCAGGGCCGATTTTGCAGCTATGCTGCAAAAATGGCCCTGCAACAAAAATGGCTCCGGGGCCCAAAACTGGCCCCCACCCATGTGGCGCCCCGGGGGATTGCCTGGTGCCCGCTACGTCCAGTCCGGCCATGATTAGATTGCCCACATCCACTACAAACTTCAAGACTGTCTGATATGCCAGCCTGAAATATTTCACAGTTAGGGAGTCTTGGGGACAGTGAACCTAATAACAAAACATTGTCATTCCTCATCTCAATACCTTGTACACAGGTCATGAACATATATTGTCTGTCACTGGTATTATGTAAGTGCAATGGTTCAAAGAGAGCATTTTTGTCCCTTAAATCCATCAACAGAATCTTGTTATTATCTCAACCAGACTCAGAGGGTCCAGAGCGAACATTGAATTAATTCAACCATATTTCAGTCCCCCAGAGTTACGATCTAGGTGTGATGATAGTTTGTTAGGAACCCGTTGAAGCGGGCAAAGACATCCGGTTAATTTCCATTTGGCCTGTAGATAGAACCTATTAAGATATGAGGGCCAGATTTAAATTTTGTCAGACAAAGTAGCATCTGTGAAAGTGGTGGAAGATTTTATGTCAGCCACCTTGATTCATTAATGTCTGCTAAATATAGAAATCACCACTTGCTCCATCAAGGTACAAAAAGTGTGATGGATAGTTGCCATCTGTTTTACGGCTGTTCACCAAACTTTCACTAAGTGTTACCTAATTACCCCAACATTTAGGGAGTTTTTTCCCCTTGGTGTGCAGTGTCATTATTTCTTTTTTCAGGTAAAACCCTGCAGTGACGGAGTAAGTAGAGTTAGCAGTGTAATGCTCTTCCCTGGGCTGTTCGAAGAAGAAAGCTGTAAGTCCACCTGTTTCTAAAAGAACTTTCCATATCATCAGGATCATAGTACATGTTCATTGCATCATCACACATAATAAACATTACTGCCGGGTCTAACAATACATATCTGAAATCCCAGTTCTTTTAGGGTGGTATTAGCACCATGAGTTTTTTGCTGATGTCAATAGTCTTGAATGAAAAGTCTGCAGAGATTGTAATCTTACGATCTTTGTGTTGGTAATAGACCATGTTGTGTGGCTGTTTGGTGTACAATTCTTGTTTATGGTGTTGCAATGCTCATTCAGTTATTGGAATCATTGGATTTGGTGCATCTTAGTGGTTCCGTGTTCTGGTACAAACCCTGTGTGCTCCTTGAATTTCCAATGGGGGCTCAAAGCCAACCTCAAAGCAAAATGGTTATTTCCAATTTCAAACAGTCAGGAGAAAGGCGGATGAAAAAGTAAGTTGGTATATCTGTGAAGAAGAGGTGATGGCAACAGTCTCATCTTCTCTCCTGACATGAAACTCTGAAGATAGTGGCTTACCACATGTGAAAAATGCCCCTTTATGGTACCATCACCACCATTTTGCCTGCTGAATTCTATTTCTGGGTTTTAGATTTTATACATTGAAAGTGCGGGCAAATTAATTAGTGGGTGGAGTTCGGACGGCTCCCGGCCGTTATGAGCACGCGCCCACCATGATTTATGATGGTCGGGAGCCGTCCTGAGTACCTGGGCGCAACGCCGAGCCCTGCCCCCCATCGCACCGCAGCGGAATTTGCCGCGCGTGCAAGGGGTTAACTCTCCTTAAAGGTAATAATATAAGATGTTGAAACTATACCAATGGAATGGAAAGTTTCTCCCACGAATTACCGCACTTATTCTGTTATCTACTAGTGTGAAAATGAAAACATGGATGCAAGCCTGCTCCAGTTTAAAATCAGCAGTTCAGCTTGTCAAATTAACCTTTTTGACAGAGGGAAACCATCCCTTTTAATTATTTATAAGTTTACCCAACGTAAAGCTTGCAGTTCACAAGGTAATGTGCATGGTATTTAAAGTGTGGGCATTTCAAAAATGTAAGCCTTGCCCCTACTGGGACATCCAACAAACACTATTTTCACAGTGGAAGGGTCTGGCTGTTCCATAAGGAAAACTAGACTACGGACTAAAATATATATTCTGTGATCTCAGATTTGGGACAAACTATTTTAATATTCATTAAAAACCCAATTCAATGGTAATGCTAGATTTAGGAAAAGCAACTTTTAACGTGTTACACTTCTGTGCCCAAAGTTCCTAATTTTCATTAGCCTGCCAACAGCTGCTTTGTCAGTGCTTGACAGCAATGAGGTGTAAAAAACACTCTCAGAGCAGAACAGTGGCTTTGGCCAGGTACAATTATGTCTAGCTGTGGAGCAAGCAATTCATATCATATCAAGAAAGGCAGCTAGGGAAGTCTCAGGAACTTCAGGACCTTTAAAGGGGTAGATGTGAAGCCTGCCCATACATATTTTAGTGTAAAGAGAGACCTGGAGGTGGGACACTCTTTGAATCCAGGTAACATTTTAGCCAGCCTAACCCCATCCCACTGGGTGGAGGAACTGATCCGACAACCAGTTTGGTGTAGCTTAGGAAGAGGGGGACTGCTTATTTTACTAACCACACACCTGCTTGGCAAATAAGGTCCCTCCAAGGGCAGATTGCCTTTGCCATCTTGGATTTGCTCGGGACCAGGGCACTCTGGGCTATTTTACATTGAAACAAACAGGATGTGCTGTAAAGAAGTGGATAGGCCTGCACTGGAATATTTTTCCCCATTGGTCAGGGTTTTCCCACCAAAACCAACGGCTGCAGCAGGCTCTCACTAAACAACATCCAATGGGGCTTTGCATGATGTAGCTGCTGCCTTGCCCCATTGGATGATTTTGACTTAATTTCAGAGACTAAGTCAGACGATGAAAACTTTGACTGACCCTGCTTGCTGTATCTGTCCCAGGTTCCATCCTGGTCAGCCTGAAATCACCCCAGGGACTGCGCAAAAATGAACAGTGCTTTCTATTGAGCTCAATCTATTTTTATATTTTATGTCTCCACTGTGTAACCTTGGGTTTATCTTTTTTATAGTTAACCCCTTCGCTGCTTGGCCTTTTCCCCTCCTGTGCTAAGCCTTTTTTGGGTTATTTGGGGTAGTGCGCGCTTAGGCCCTTGTAACCTTTTGACCACATAACGTATCCACACCAAATTTGCGTCCTTTTCTTCCAACATCATGGGGATTCTAAAGGTACCCAGGGTTTGTGGATTCCCCTGGAGGGGTCCCAGAAATTAGCCAAAATACAGCAATCACCATTTTCCCAGCTTTTAGGGAATGACAGACTTTTGTCAGAAAACCAACATTTTTTACACAATTTTGGCATTTTTCTGGGACATAGCCTATTTTTGCTATTTTTTGTGCTTTCAACCTCCTTCCAGTTAATGGTAGAAATGGGTGTGAAAGCAATAATGGATCCTGGAAAGCTATACTTTTCAGAAAAGTAGATCAAATGATCTGAATTCAGCAAGGGGTCATTTGTGTAGATCCATCAAGGTTTCTTTATAGAAACTAACAGTTAAATATAGGAAAAATTGAAGATTAGTTGAAAAAAACAGCCTTTTGTGTCAACGTTTTTACATTTAACTTCTTCTAATTATTACAGCTCTTTGAAGCAATATACTGTTACATCCGCTGGACCTTCCTGGTTGTGGGGATATATAGGACTTGTAGGTGCACCAAGAACCCGACGAACCCAGAGTCAAAAACTGAGCAGCAATTTGCAATGGTTTTTTATTATGTTCCGGGTATATAGCAAATATTGTGGGACAATGTATACATGGAAAAATCGGTATGAAAGACACCTATGTATTTCTGAAATGGGAACATATTATAGAGTTTAGAAACAGTACATATTTCCACATTTTCTAAATTGGGAATACTCATACTAGCATGAGAATTATCGGTCATTTTTCAAAATGACTTCTTTTTTACATAAAGTATTTCATTTGGAAGGCAAAAATTCATAAAAAATCAATATTTAATAACAGTTGCTTTACAAATCTGAATTACCCTAAGTCTCCTGATTAAAAAATGGTACCTCACTTGTGTGGGTAGGCATAGTGCTCACGCCAGGAAATGGCTCAAAACCCAACGTGAACACACCTCAATTTCGCAGTGAAAAATGACCCTTTTTTGGCAAAGTGCCTAGCTGTAGTTTGGGAACCCTAGCTCTGCCGGCACCTAGGGAAACCTAGCAAACCTATACATTTTTGAAAACTAGACACCCAGGGGAATCCAGGATGAGGTGACTTGATGGCCTCCCACCAGGGTCTGTTACCCAGAATCCCTTGCAAACCTTAAGAATTGTCCCCCAAAAAAATGTTCCCCACATTTCTGTGGTGAAAAGTTCTGGAATCTGCGTGGATCCACAAATTTCCACCCACCCCGCGTTCCACAAAGTCTTATGAGAAAAATGGTACCTCACTTGTGTGGGTCGGCCTAGTGCCCACGACAGGAAGCGGCGCAAAATGCAACGTGGTCACACCTCAATTTTGCAGTGAAAAATGACTCTTTTTTGGCAAAGTGCCTAGCTGTAGTTTTTGAACCCTAGCTCTGCGGGCACCTTGGGAAACCTAGCAAACCTATACATTTTTGAAAACTAGACACCCAGGGGAATCCAGGATGGGGTGCTTTGACTGCCTCCCACCAGGGTCTGTTACCCAGAATCCCTTACAAACCTAAAAAATTGTCCAAAAAAAACCATTTTTCCCACATTTCTGTGGTGAAAAGTTCTGGAATCTGCGTGGATCCACAAATGTCCACCCTCCCAGCGTTCCCCAAAGTCTTACGAGAAAAATTATACCTCACTTGTGTGGGTGGGCCTAGTGCCCGTGACAGGAAACGGCACAAAATGCAACGTTGTCACACCTCAATTTTGCAGTGAAAAAGCGCCAGTCCATGCACACCGCCAGCCAAGCACCAGTCCACGCATACCGCCAGCCAAGCACCAGTCCACGCACACCACCAGCCAAGCTCCAGTCCACAGACACCGCCATCACATTTAGGATTTTATTTAGACAAAAATAAAAACACAAACAAATTGCAAATAGATACAATTCTACTAACACAAAATCTGAAACTATATACATTGCACTAATGCCAACTTTGAAACAGAATCACATTTTTTAAAGAATACAGACCAGGCAGTTCACTTTACCACTCATGGATGCTCCCAAAAATTATTTTGCGTGTGGTATGCTCTAAAACAAGCTGGCACACACAGCCCAGGGTTAGAAGGACACTCGGGGCAGAAAAGACGAGTCTCCTTCCGCAAACCCCTTTGCCAACAGACTCTACATCTCTTAGTGGGAAAGTCTTTTGAGGATGTGGGAGGAAGGAACTCAGGAAAGTGGCGATCTTTCAATCGAGCCACATCCTCCACCACTCCAACTCTAGGAGCACTTGCCTGTTCCACAACAACAAGGCTGCCTATCACAGATTGCTGAAACTGAACAAAAGTCAACTTTGATGCAGAAGATCACTCATTGAACACAACAAAGCATTGACAGTTGCTAAATTAAAGAGACGGATGGCCAACTTCTTATACCAAACGTAAGCCTTACGAATAGCAGTGTAAGGTTCCAACCTCTGATCTACTCTATCAACACCATCCATGTGCTTATTGTAGCCTAAAATGCACACAGGTTTGTGCACTTCAGAAATCTGACCCCAAACCGCCACTGGTGAAGTACTCTCATCATGGATGGTAGTCAGCATGTACACATCCCTCCTGTCCACAGATTTCACAGCTAGTAGTTCATCACTATGCAAGGAACTGCACTGTCCCCTCTAAAGTTTTCTGCAAACAAGCTCTTTTGGATAACCTTTACGGTTAGAGCTGATTGTGCCACAAGCAAAAGTGTCCACTTTGAACAATTCCTTAAACAATTGCACACCTAAAAAATTGTCCAAAAAACCCAATTTTTCCCACATTTCTGTGGTGAAAAGTTCTGGAATCTGCGTGGATCCACAAATTTCCACCCGCCCCGCGTTCCCCAAAGTCTTGCGAGAAAAATGATACCTCACTTGTGTGGGTCGGCCTAGTGCCCGTGACAGGAAACATCACAAAACGCAACGTTGTCACACCTCAATTTTGCTGTGAAAAATTACCCTTTTTTGGCAAAGTGCCTAGCTGTAGTTTGTTAACCCTAGCTCTGCCGGCACCTCGGGAAACCTAGCAAACAAAAAATTGCCAAAAAAAACAGTTTCCCCCCACATTTCTGTGGTGGAAAGTTCTGGAATCTGCATGGATCCACAAATTTCTACCCACCCCACGTTCCCCAAAGTCTTATGAGAAAAATGGTACCTCACTTGTGTTGGAGGCCCAAGAACCCGCGACAGGCAAGGGCCCAAAACGTAGTGAGGCGACATAAAAATTGCCTATCTCAAAACCACCTGGTTTTGCAAGGGGGGTCACCTGGGTTTTTGGCCCGGTGCTCGGCGGCCATCTTGGGAAACCTACCAAACCCACACATTTCTGAAAACTAGACACCCGGGGGCTTCCAGGGAGGTATGGCTTGTGTGGATCCCCCAACATTTCTTTACCCTGAATCACATGCAAACCTCAATTTTAGCTGAAAAAATCACTTTTTTCACACATTTTTGTGTGGGAAAGTTGTGGCATCACTGGGCTCACACAAAATTCCCACCACCCAGAGTTCCCCCAGGTCTCCCGATACAAATGGTGCCTCACTTGTGTGGGAGGCCCAAGTACCCGTGACAGGCAAGGGCCCAAAACGTAGTGAGGCGACATCAAAATTGCCTATCTCAAAACCACCCGGCATTGCAAGGGGGGTCACCTGGGGTTTTGGCCCGGTGCTCGGCGGCCATCTTGGGAAACCTACCAAACCCACACATTTCTGAAAACTAGACACCCAGGGGCTTCCAGGGAGGTATGGCTTGCGTGGACCCCACAAAGTTTCCTTACCAAGAATCCCATGCAAACCTCACTTTTAGCTGAAAAATCACTTTTTTCACACATTTTTGTGTGGGAAAGCTGTGGCATCATCGGGCTCACACAAATTTCCCACCACCCAGCGTTCCCCCAGGTCTCCAGATAAAAATGGTGCCTCACTTGTGTGGGAGGCCCAAGTACCCGCAACAGTCAAAGAAAGGAACAAGGTACACCCTGCTTCAGAAAGACAAATATTACTGCACAGCCATCTAATCCTCAAGCACACACACATACTGGTTGGATTTGGCACGAGGGTGAGTGATGGTTCAGTATATACAATTGTATTAGCAAGTGATTTCACAAAAATGAAAAGCACTGTTAAGAATTGAAAGGGCGAGAAACTGAACCATTGACTTAAAGCTCGTGAGCTGTAAAGCCACGACAAGGCACCAACCTCTTTACAGGACATTCATACACCTTTCATACGTATGACACATACAAAACCATTCACACCGCAAGCCGCGGGCCCATCAAATTACAACACTCACACCAGCAGACAGCACCATTCAAAGGCCCATCACTTTCACACGCCCACATTCCTGACACAGCAACCACACAAGCTGATGGATTGCGTGGAGTGGCACTCAGCTAGCAGTGTGTGCAATGACCAGCAGCAAGTCACTACTCACACACTGCCAGCCAAACACCAATCCACACACACCGCTAGCCAAACACCAGTCCACGCACACCACCAGCCAAGCGCCAATCCATGCACACCACCAGCCAAGCGCCAGTCCATGCACACCGCCAGCCAA
Organism: Triturus cristatus; assembly: GCF_964204655.1. Taxonomy (NCBI): domain Eukaryota; kingdom Metazoa; phylum Chordata; class Amphibia; order Caudata; family Salamandridae; genus Triturus; species Triturus cristatus. The sequence continues at coordinate 227,401,415 of NC_140584.1, forward strand.
GCGCCAGTCCAGGCACACCACTAGCCAATCGCCAGTCCACACACACCACCAGCCAATCGCCAATCCATGCACACCCTCAGCCAAGCGCCAGTCTACGCACAACGCTGTGCCAAGCGCCAGTCCACGCACACCGCCAGCCAAGCACCAGTCCACGCATACCGCCAGCCAAGCACCAGTCCACGCACACCACCAGCCAAGCTCCAGTCCACAGACACCACCATCACATTTAGGATTTTGTTTAGACAAAAAAAAAAACACAAACAAATTGCAAATAGATACAAATCTACTAACACAAAATCTGAAACTATATACATTGCACTAATGCCAACTTTGAAACAGAATCACATTTTTTAAAGAATACAGACCAGGCAGTTCACTTTACCACTCATGGATGCTCCCAAAAATTATTTTGCGTGTGGTATGCTCTAAAACAAGCTGGCACACACAGCCCAGGGTTAGAAGGACACTCGGGGCAGAAAAGACGAGTCTCCTTCCTCAAACCTCTTCGCCAACAGAGTCTACATCTCTTAGTGGGAAAGTCTTTTGAGGATGTGGGAGGAATGAAATCAGGAAAGTGGTGATATTTCAATCGAGCCACATCCTCCACCACTCCAACTCTAGGAACACTTGCCTGTTCCACAACAACAAGGCTGCCTATCACAGATTGCTGAAACTGAACAAAAGTCAACTTTGATGCAGGAGATCACTCACTGAACACAACAAAGCATTGAAAGTTGCTAAATTAAAGAGACGGATGGCCAACTTCGTATACCAAACGTAAGCCTTACGAATAGCAGTGTAAGGTTCCAACCTCTGATCTACTCTATCAACACCATCCATGTGCTTATTGTAGCCTAAAATGCACACAGGTTTGTGCACTTCAGAAATCGGACCCCAAACCGCCACTGGTTAAGTACTCTCATCATGGATGGTAGTCAGCATGTACACATCCCTCCTGTCCACAGATTTCACAGCTAGTAGTTCATCACTATGCAGGAACTGCACTGTCCCCTCTAAAGTTTTCTGCAAACAAGCTCTTTTGGATGACCTTTTACGGTTAGAGCGGATTGTGCCACAAGCAAAAGTGTCCACTTTGAACAATTCCTTAAACAATTGCACAGCAGTGTAGAAGTTATCAAGGTACAAATGGTGGCCTCTGTTAAACAGTCCTCTTGCAAGATCCAGTGTACACACGGAAATTGAAAACATATCCTGTCCTACTCACAGAAAACATATACAGCTTAATTCCATAGCGTGCCCTCTTGCTAGGGATGTACTGCCTAAAAACCAAACGACCCTTGAACAAGACCAAAGACTCATCAATAGATATATCTTTCCCTGGAGTGTAGATCTCTGAAAATCGATCTACAAAGTGATCAAGAACAGGCCGCATCTTAAAAATACGGTCACAGTCAGGGTGATCTCGTGGCAACGCCAAAGTATTATCAACAAAATGCAGCATCCATAGCAAAACTAAATACCGATCACGAGTCATAACTGCAGGAAATATAGCCGTTGCCATTAAGGGACCGGTAGACCAATATGAAGCCATGGACGGCTTCCTTATCAAACCCATCAATAAAGTCAAACCCAAAAACTTTTTCATCTCTTCCAAATTTGTGGGAGTCCACAGGGTAGCTCTAGAGTGGGGCCTAACTTTGTCACTGTTGTCCCTCAAAAACTGTTCAGCATACAAATTATTCTGCTCAACCATCTCACCCAAAAATATATCATCCATAAACAACTTAAAAAACTGTATAGGCAAAAAAAAATCACAATCCACTCTACACCCTGCATCACCACTAAAGGCAGGCAACACCGGCTGCACCATGTTTGGATCAACCCAGAGGCCAGCACTTCCAGTAGGAAGCCTAGCAGCCTCAGGCTGCAATCCAGTTGCCTCTTGCATCATCGGCACAGCAGTATCCTCCTCTAAAACAGGCACTTCATCCGCACTGAGAGTAGCTTCATCTGCACTGAGAGTACCTTCATCATCCGATGATTCCATGTGGAGAGAAAATTCACTTCCTGAATCTTCCCCTACTTCCTCTCCCTCAGACGCACTGTCAGTCTCATAATCCTGCTCAGAGGGAGATTCAAGAGGCATACCAACCACTTGCTGAGCAGTCATTCTACGGCTAGCCATACTGCTTACTAATAAAAGTAACTTGTCAAACAAGTCAACAACAACAAACACTTTGAAAAATAAGTAATAAACAAAATGCACCTTTATCAGAAATACCTATATACTCAAAAACGATAACACTCACTTGCAAAAAGCAGATAAATTCACCACCACCTACTCTGCACAGACACAGTATGGATCAACAATATCCCACTAAAAAAGAAAGAGAAAAGAAAATTACATATAAGACAATGCAAAACACATCGCAAAGAATTCCATGCACAAAACACTACCTAAATAAGCTGCCATTATGACACCAGTTACAAAAAAATTCATCCATACATGACAAAAATACTCATTTGGAGAAAATACAACAAAAATGTTTTTCTTACCAAAAAAAATGCAACTGCGCAAAACTGCAGAATACCACTGTCGAAATCGCAAACAGGAGTCAAAAGCTTTACACTAGAATGAAAAGGAGAATAAAACATTACAATCACATATGCAAATAATGCACCAGTCCACACAATCCACCAGCCAAGCTAAGGGGTAGGTGGGCCTAAGAGTATAAAAAAAATATTCACCCCCGTAAAAAAGGGAGCAACCCTTGCCCTTGAGGCCATTCCCAAACACACATTTTTAAAAAAAAACAGGTGTCTAGTGGCTTCTGCCCCCCTAGATGGCAGATGGGCCTAAAAACATACTGCTATTCTGCCACCCAAAGAGGGCAGAAATGACCACAATCATCTTCCCATAAAGGGGAGCGACCCTTGTCAAAACCTGTGTGGCCTAGTGGCCCTACAAAAAAACAAATTAGCCGATCTGCCCCTCAGGGTGGCAGCAACGGACAAATTAATGCTTATCAAATGGGAGCAACCCTCGCCCAAGGGTCCACGCCCCACAAAAAAATCCCTGGTGGTCTAGTGGGACCAATTTTTTTTTAAAAGATGCCGATCTGGCCCCCTGCGGGGCAGACACACCCACAAATATTGACCCCCAAAGGAGAGTGACCCTTGCCCAAGGGGTCACTCTCCACAAATAACTCCCTGATGGCCTAGTGGGCCCTACTTTAAACAAGCATTTGCAATGCAATCAGTCTCGCCTTTGGGACCTTATATGTACTTAGCTATGCAGCACATTAGCTTGTGCCCTGAAACATCTGCTGTTCTTTGACATGGAGGAAAAGCAAGCACCAAACTGCGTGACACGCCAAGTATTGGAACACACAGGGAGAAATATTGCCTTTCAGCGGGAAATGGTTTAGTCCAAAGCTCTGTTTTTAATATAAAATCTGGGCCTTCGGTGGTCATATCACTGAAAATACAATCGAAAAAAATATTATTGTCTATGGGTGCTCGTGGAAGACAATTTCTATGGACTGAAAACTAGAGTCCAAGGGCTCCTCCAAAGCCCACAAACCATATAAACATATAAGTATATACTAAAGTATATACAAGAGGTCTCGAATGCTCGACCTCAAAATGCCAAAATCATAAGCCCCCAAAGGGGAGTGACCCTTGCCCAAGGGGCCACTCCCCACTAAACACTCCCTGGTGGTCCAGTGGGCATTTTTTTACATAAAGGAAATCTGCCCCCACCAGGGGGGCAGACAAAGCCTAAATGACATTGCCCCCAAAAAGGGGAGTGACCCTTGCCTAAGGGGCCGCTCCCCCAAAAAACAAAATAACTTTTTTATCCCTGGTTTTGCTTCCTTACTGCCTGCCTACAATGTAATGCAATTTCCGTCTGTTTTTCTTTACAGTATGTCTGTAAAGTGCTCTGATACCTACGGGTCAAGCTAGCGCTATATAAAACTTTAAAAATAAATAAAATAAATAAAATTTTTAAAAATGGCCCCCAAAGGGGAGTGACCCTTGCCCAAGGGGCCACTCCCCACTACATTACAGTTAAGGGCCGATTTTATTATATGCCCTGGGGGGCAGACAAAGCAAGTAAAGATTGCCCCCCAAAAGGGGGAGCGACCCTTGCCTAAGGGGCCGCTCCACCCAAAAAACTAACTCATGGACATTTAAAAAAAAGAAATCCCTGGCGTCTAGTGGGGATTCCTGCTGCACGATCGCACGATCGTGCAGCAGGAATGCACAAAAGAGGCACCGAGGGAAAGGAAAACCCTTTCCTTTCCCTCGAAGTCTCTTTTAACAAAATTCCCCTCCCCTCCCCAGCCCCAAAACTCACCTCTGAGTTCACTGACGCGCAGGAAGCAAATGGCTTCCTGCGCGTCGGTGATCCTAGGGAACCCTCAATGACGTCAGCGCGCCTCGTGCGCTGATGTCATTGATGACGTGAGGGTGTGCGGGCGAGGCAGTGGTAGGTCTTCCCCTGCCTTCCCCGAACACAAATACGCGGATCGATCACCCACGGGGGAGCGCCAGCTCTTCCCCTGTGGGTGGGTGCCATGACGAGCTGGGCTCGTCATGAGCACACGGGCGACTGTATGCTCATGACGAGCTGGGCTCGTCATGAGCATACAAGGGGTTAATGGAGGTATAAAATAATTTACAGTATTGTCTCCACTTTTGTTTTTCCAGAAACATCAGTGGCAGCTGATGTCTGCATTGGATTCAAATGATAGCCATACATGTTTTTTTTTTAAATAACTGAGTCTATACTCCTTCTAAGGGGCCTATTATGATGTCAGTAGAAGATTCCTCTAACAGACACCGTGGCGTAAGCGGGATGATCAACCTCAGGTTGGCAGTATGCGACCACACATATTGGAGTTGCATTCTCCCTTTTCTCTATAGAGAATGGGAAAATGTGTTAATCCCTGCACCGCAAGGTTCCTACCACAAGATGCAGGGATTATTGGGGGGCACTATAGGTGTCCCCTCAGCCTCCAACTAGAGGCCGCAAGAGATAGGGAGCCCTGCTAGAGGCCCCCAAACATGCTTTTGGACAGGGTGTCCATGTCGGAAAGGCCGGCATGGAAACCCTTCTGGAAACTGTGCATCGCAATCTGGACGGTGGACACCGCCGTCCATGTGGATTACATGCCGGTTCCGACTGGCCGATGGCGGAACCCATCAGAAGCCAGCCAGAATAACCTGTCGGTTTCAATTCCATCTGGCTGTATCATAATCAGTTGGTCGGAATTGAAACCGACAATGTAGGTCGTAAAGCCTCCGACCTAAGGTCAGAGGCTTTTCGACCAACATCTTAATAGGCCCCAAAGTGATTACCTTGTCCCCATTGTGGAGTTTCTCTTCCAATTCTCCCATAGTCTGTGCAAGATGTCAATGACCACACGCCTATGAAGAAAGCACCACATTTTTGTCTAAACTACTTTTCAGACATATTAGCTTAATTGGAATGTATTGGTGTGTCATTTTTGTTTTTTTCTTTATGTAAGAGAAGTACTACTGTTACACTGGACCCACCATGGAATCTCTTTCTATTTCTTCTGCGGTTCATGGAAGATAACAATAGCTACAACTTAATTAATTAGGCAGTAGATGCCCATGCAATAACACTGTCACTCGAAGCACATTGCACTTAATTGTATTCTGTGCCCTATAGGCTCATGATGGGAAGAGATTTCTGTGCCCTTATTCTCGATCCTTTAATACAACCTCCAATAAAAAGGCTTTTGAGCAATTACAAAGGGTGGAGAATAAGAAAAGTTGCATGGCAGTGGGAAACTTTACCCATTTTCCACTATAGGTTAGAAACAAATATGGCTCAATATAACATATATCAGTATTTTAGAATTTGACTAAATTTTTAACTTTGTTAAATTTTTAATCATTAATCTGATACCCACCGGGCCTTTTTATATCTGTTTTTAATGTGTCTTAATATTGCCATTTATTCTATGAAATGTGTTTCATTAATCTAACTGTATTTTATAGCCTGTTCTTTGATGTGTTTTGTACTCTGTAATGCTGCTACATTTATGAAATGTTTTTAATAGTTTGTGACTGACTGAATTAGGCACCAAATTTTGTCACTAAAACTTTTCTGTCATACTATATTAATCAGAATGCATTAGCCGGTCTTTTTCATTTTATATCCTATTTTTTGAGACAATTTCTATGATGGTATGCATGCAGAGTGAACTTACAGTTAAATGTAGGTAAGTGCATGAGCACTTTACAACAGATGCCATTTTAGGAATTGTTACAGGCACTGGTAAGATCCTGCTCTCATCCAATGGATGGCATTCAGCCATCCTATTCAGCATGATATGTTCTAAATGATTCTTTTTGTCCATTTATTACAGGGCAAAATTTACTGATGAAATCCAAAAGAATGATTGGGTGGGTTTGAAGTAATTCTGCTTAAACATGCTTCATTAATAATGTAATAGTTCACCACTAAATGCACCACCAGGATCTTTAGGTTCACATGATCTTAACATTCTGAACTCTTAATCAGATACGCACACATTTTGTATTCATTGTTTAGCAAATCAATAAGGAAGCCACAATATAAATATTGCAACAGCCATTAGTGAGTATTTTGTGATACAAGCCAAAAGCAGTGGTGTTATAATATGAATTTTGTTTAACCAGGAACATAGTTTGATGTGCAGCCTCCATCCATATGTACAAGTTGGCTATATATATTTTTTACAGGGAGCCCAGGCAGCAGTTCCTCTTAGAACATGTGTCCCATGTATTGAAACACAACCACTTGATTGTATATTTATATTGAAGTAGTCCTACAATAGTTGATTAATCAAGAGTCTGAGTTTTTCTACCTTTCTCATGTTTTAGTTTTACATTGACATGCTTAGATCAAGTTGATTTGATATTTTACAAACACCTATTGAATTGGGCCATATCCTGTCTGATTCGTCTATTTATTACCTAGAGGTAAAGCCACATAATGTTTAGGTTCATTACTAGTGGCAGCCGCCACTAACAAAGGGTGGTGAGGGGGCTGGTGTGAGCATGGAGGGAGCACGGGGGTGTTACATTTTACTAATAATAAAAAAATAACAAAAAAAGAACTTACTTGAAGCCGCCGGCTGCCTCCCGTGCCGCGTCGCTTCTGCTGGCCTCTTCGTGGTCCCAGCAGCCCCTTGGAACCAGCCAATCCCCATGCTGCAGAGCAGCACAGAAATTGGCCTGAGTGGGCTGGAAAGATGCTCTGCTCAGGTCAGGGAGTCTCTGGGGTTTCTCCAGCCCCACTGCTGAATGCACTCAGGCTGGAAAAACCTAAGTACGCATTTGTGTTTTGGTTGGCCCGAGACCGCTGGCCAAGCACATATGCGCAGGTAGGGATAGCACAAGCACTCCTCCTTTCCCCTCCCATGGCCCGCCCCTTCCTGCACAAACTGGCTCAGAGCCAACAAACGAAAAATGAATCAATGCTAGAACATCGCTCTATTTTTCATTTTCTAACTCTGCACCAGGCAGTGGGTCGATGTTCCTCTGCCATTGCGGAGGAGCCGCCGCTGTTCATGAAGCACATTTAGTTAAACAATAGATAATGCTTGTCCAATTACATTATAGTGTGCTCGCTTTTTTGACATTCTGATGAAGACCCTTAACACAAACAAGCACTTAGGAGGTTCAAACATTGTCTTTTTTTCTGTGTTGGCAGTGTATATGGGTGTACAAATTACAAACGTGAATGCAGAGCAGAGTCAGCATTTCACAGTCAGTGGTATTACAGTCAACACTGCTTCTTTGTTCTTTGGTTCTCTCTATTGACCTGCACACCTTTCTCACTTCTGTCAAAAGGCACTCAGCACTGCGTTGTCTTATGGAACACGTACTTGTCTACTATTTCTATTTATTGCTCCAAAAGAAATGAAATTCTGATTCTTCATTTGAATTCATTAGAAAGCAAGTCCCAGCATACCAATTTGCATCAGGTATATGTTAAAAAATAAGCACAAACCTGGCACTAAGCTGAGTAACTCTGGAACTCGCATATTAAAATCACAAATGTTCCATATAGTATGTTATACAATATGATGTCTTTCTTCATAATTTTTGCGTTCTGTACTTCCCTGTTCACCACAGTTTTATTGCTTTTGCACAATATCCTTGCAGATATTCTTCACTTTAATTGCCTTAAAATTTAAACTTTAAAATAAGAGTATGGATTTCTGGTGCATGCAACATAGAGAAGAAAAAGGCCACCAGAACTCAGAAAAATACATCAAAGACTCTGGCAATCTCATACAGGTGTGTTACATTTCAACAGTTCCAAAACGGAGGTTTTACATTGTTCAATAGACCGTACCCCCAGGCCTCTTCCGTCGGACTTTTGGTCCCCTTCCTTCCAGGGCACTAGTGCACCGGCAGACTGTGTGCGGAATTTGGGAGTATTTTTCGGCTCCAATCTTCAATTGGATGTATCCGTTAACAAAACAGTGGCAACGTGCATGGCTTTGCTTCGCATGCTGAGGAAGATCCTACCACTGCTCCCAGCACAGGCTAGACCAGAGGTAGTGCGGAGTACCATCTTAAGTAGACTTGACTACTGTAACGCACTACTTCTGGGAGCCCCGGTGACTCTGGTGGGAAAATTGCAGCGCGTGCAGAATTTTGCTGCTAAATTGGCCCTGTCTTGCCGGCGTGCTGATTCCTCTACCATTGCGCTCAGGGACCTCCACTGGCTGCCAGTCCCTCAGCGGATCGAATTTAAAGCCCTCTGCATAGTTTTTAGGGCCCTTCATGAACAAGGTCCCATCCCTTTGCAGAACATGTTCTCGTGGTACACTCCGTCTAGATCTCTCCGCTGTGCCACAGCCTGCTTGGTGGTAGTCCCTAAAATCCTGAGGACTCGGTTGGGAGGCCGGTCTTTCAGGTTCTCAGCAGCAACTTTGTGGAACTCTTTACCGCTGGCTTTGAGGAGTGTGGGAGATCTTCCTTCTTTTAAGAAAGCTTTGAAACCACACCTCTTACCAAGAGTGGCGTAAATCATACAGTGGTTGATAACATCGTGCAGGTTCCAACAAAAGTCTAAGCGCCAGGATGCCCATTGGGTGTCAGTTAATGCGCTATACAAGTATACCTATACATACATACATACATACATGCAAAATAAGTAGTTTCTCTTGGTATGTTTGAGAGAGCTGCTTAGGGCACAACTTGTTAGTTGCTTCTGCTCAAGCTAGTAAATTGATACACATCTTTCTTTCCTAAGGACCAATAAGGTTAGATACCTTTTGCCATCTTGGGATAGCCTCAACCATTCATGTTCTAAAGCTCCGAGCAAGTCAAACATTGAAAAGTAGCAGCCACGTTTGAGAATTTTTAGAGTAAGCTGGTATTACAGTGTCCATCCTGCAGATGTAAAAAATATCCAAGCCCCTACGTTTTAGAAAAGTTGTATAACTATTAGCTGTTGCTCTAAAAGTTTAAAAGTCTGGGGACCAGACCACTTGTCAAAGTGAGAAAAAGGCTTTTTACTACTTCTGTCATAAACACAGTCCAAAGTCCAGTTGCCTGTGGTAATATAGTTTCTCTTCTACACAGTTGCACTTTTCTCTGTTGCTCAGATCCTCTACATTTTTCCCAGAAAAGAAGCTACGTAGCAGGTTGTTTCCCCCTGGGAGTTCATGTGGCCTCTTTGTTCTTTCAGTCAGCAAGAGGTAAGATAACATGACCGTTATGAAGCATTTAAGGTCCAGAGTTTCAAGATGATGTAGGAGCCACAGTCGTCAGTCACAGGATGTCTTTGTCCTTCTAAGTCTGAAGCAGGTAGCTGTATACTAACAGTTGTTTTTATAAGGTTAACCCAACAGTGATTGACAAAGTTCCCTAGGTAAATCACATCAGAAATTGCTCACATATTTTTTCTTTATTTTTTAGCATTATGATACATTTCTGGGTAGGAGTAAGCACAGAATGTTTTGTTCTCCTGCTTTTCTGAATGGCCGAACTGAGCTAAGTCTAGGTTTCCCTTTTGCCCTCTCATAACTCTTCCTAAAGTCAACCTTCTTGAGCCACCAAGCATCAAATGAAAATACCAATATCTAAGAACATCTGCTTTACCCACACTTGTAGGGAGACTCCTACAAGTCCTTGAAATCTCTGTGCTTCAAACGATCAACATGTTACAGCTTGTCTTTAGCCAATAGCAGTCAAAAGCACAAGGACTGTGATAGTGATGCAGTGTGAAGCTTGGTCAAAACTATTTCCATATACTTACAACATTTCTTATATTTCTCAGCCTGTTTCATCTCTGGTCCCATATCAAACAATTAGCAACATTAGATCCTCCAATTAATCTTTCATGTGTGCTGCTAGCAGGGTCTTGGATATCAATGGAACATGGGGAAAATTGTTACGAGGACCTGGAATTAGAAGATGCCAAATTCATGCTAACAATTATCAATATAAAGAGTTTTCCACATCAAGAATGAATCAAATATGAGAAAGTTTATCATGTATTTCATTTATCTAAGCCTCAATTTGAATGGTCAAGAAAAACAAATCCCATGTAAGCTTTGTTCATTGAAATCATTTAGTACAATTAGTCACACAATGTCGTACAGATTCAGTAAATAATAATTTTGCTGATCACCTAGAGGATTAGAGAGAGGGAAAAAACATTGGGGTAAAATCAAGTTTAGCATTTAGGTCATACAAACCAAATATGCAGAGTTGAAGCATAAGGAGTCAAAGGAATATGTCCATAACTCATCAGCCGAAGAGTTATACCTGCTCACCTTACCAGCCAGCAAAGTATAGGTTGAGTCACTTAAAGTACAGTTCAAATTGGTTTCACATGGGTACAAGAATCAGAGTCCAGTCTGACAGCAGGCTAGGCAAGGAAATTGAAAATGATAGTCAGCCAAACTCCTCCTCCAAGGGACAATTATACTTCCAAACGTTCTCAGTTCACGCCCACAGAGTATCAGTTCCATCGTACTTTATGATTTCCATTGGTCGTCCACAGTGGACTTCTCATGGTGTGATCAATACCTCACTAAGAAATACGGAGGCATGAAGTAATCCTTTTGCGAAATCATCAATTTAAACAACTGTATGAGTTCCATCCTTTCCTCAGAATAAGAAAATTCATTTGTTCACTATCTCTCCGTTCCCAGACGCTCTCTCTGGGTTTGCAATTGTATTGATACATTTGTGTCAAAAGTGTTGCTGAATCAGAAAAGGACCTATTGCTCATAAGCCTAAAAGGAAAGTTCTCTCAGGGACTGAAATGTCTACTTCAGCTAGCTTCTGCTTCTCCAACAGGCATTTTGAAGCCTACACAAAAAATTGTTAAATCATTACCACGTTCTGATTTTTGCAAATCACACATTAATATGAATAATTCAGTTTTCTTAATAAAATGTACTCATTACACTTTTCTCCAGAAGTTACATGTCAATATTTGATACTACTAAAAGAACATTTCACACGTTTATATCTTTTGTTCCAAACAGATTACTATGTATCACTTTTGTTATTCACAATTATTTTCACATATTGCTAAAATAAGACAGCAAATCCTGTACTGTCAAACACCTTTAAACTAAGAATTCAATCCTTTTTCAAGTGTTTCATTATGTGAGCATTATTTTCATTTGTCACATTATGTAATCAGCAGCACGTTTTCTACGTTAACCATTTAGTTATTTATTTCTTAAACGCGTGTTTACATTGTACAAGCAATTAACTGGATATTTTTCTCTCTTTATTTGCGTCTTTCACATATTTCACGTTTTCAGAACACTTCTGCATTGGTGAGATCTCATGGTGTTTGTCATCATCCATTTTGCACCTTTTTGTAAAAATGTATATCGTAAATCTCATTTAATCGTAAGCATTGATAGAGGCAGTCGTCTTTAACCTCTTATGGTCCGTCAATAGGCTGGAAAATTATGATAAGGCAGAGCTTCCACTAGGGCATACCCCTTTTTAGAGATAGTTATCAAACAGTAGTTGCTTAAAGAGAGTGTCAGAAATAGGGGTATTTAGTTGGCAGAGGCATGCATCTAGTCCAAGTAGGAACACTTCTTTATAGTCAGGGTAAGGGGATTAGACTTCTAAAATAATCCCTGCTCACCCCCTTAGTAGCTTGGCACAAGCAGTCAGGCTTATCTAAAAGGTCATGTGTAAAGCATTTGCAGATAACGCACAGCATTATAGTGAAGATACTACAAAAGGACACCACACTAGTTTTTGAGAAATACCCAATATTCATCTGTGTAAAACAAGACCAAAACAATAAACAATCAAACATACAGTAACCAAAATATGAATAATGCAAGAATAACATTAAAATACAGTTCCTTGAAGTTGATTGCTCCATCCTGAGCTATCACGGCATTGTGAACAAACAAATCTAACAGTTCAGGCTGACCGCAGCATCGCTGGCCAGCTTCGATGTCAGAAAAACCTGCAAACTGTACCTTTTTAAATGCAGGGCGTCGTGGAACTTACGATGAGCTCCAAAGAGGTGGTGTCGGTCTCAGAGTTCGGTGCAGAAGCTGTTGGGCCCTTAAAGTCACATGCGTTGCAGATCAAACTCCTTGAGATTAAAGTCAGGAGCACTAGCAGGCATCGGAGCTGCGGTGTGAAGTGGAGGGGTGCAGTGTGCAGTGCCCTCAGGTCGCAGTGCAGGCAGCGGCTCAGTGATTACATCCAGTGACTTGGGTGAGACCATGGCTGCAGTGTGAAATGGGGCGATGCTCATCGTGGTGCTGGCACGTCATGGTGCAAGCAGTGGTGTTGGCGTTGCTGAGGCACTGTCGTCAGCAGACGATCTGGAGTTGATGACGCCAGCTTTGGTAGGCCAAGGCTGCAGCGTGGGATGGGGCAGTGCATTGAGTAACTTACGAGCAGTTCCCTCAGGCTACAGTACTGGCAGCGGCGTTGATGTCGGCATGGATAACCATCGTTGGGGATACCAGGGTGCTGATGTCAAGAGAGGCGGTGTAAAGTGCAGTGCCCTCAGGTCATGGTGCAAGCAGCGGCTCGGTGGTGGCCTCGGTCTGTCTGCAGTATCAGTGAGACCAGTTTTGCTGTGTGAAGCAGGTTGGGCTTTCTGTGGTGCCAAAGGGTCACGTAGTTGGCAGCGGCATCATTGACGGCGTTGGGTTACTTTATCTTCTTTTGCAGCACAAAACACACAGTTCCCAGTACTGGTAGCAGGTGAACTTGAAGTCTGTTTCAGAGACTTCTTGAACATGGGGCAAGCTCTACCTCAAGCCCTTGGAGAAACTCAGGAAAAATAAGTTGCAGAAAGTCCAGTCCTTCCCCTGCCCAAGACAGGAGGAGCTAGCAGCAGGCCAACACAGAAAAGCACTTAGCAAAGTGGCAGTTCCACCTGACAGCTTTTTCAGCTCTTCTTCGTTGCAGGTTCCTTTGTTCAACAGAAATCTAAAGTTCTGGGATCAGGGCCCTCATATTTATGCTACTTTTCTCTTTGAAATTTTAGGCAGAAAGCCTCTGAGTTCACTAGTTTTGTACCCTCCTTTGTCCAGCTTCACTACAGGAGATGTGGAAAGCATTGTCCAGAGCAGACACAGTATATTCACGTGCTAGTGAAAACTCCTTCCACCACTCTAATTGCAGAAAGGTCTGTTAGTCCTGGCTATGAGTCACCCAGGAAAGGCAGGACCCACCTTAACCCCCCCCCCCCTTGTGACTGCCTATTGTAAATGCACATCCCCAGCTCCTGTCACTCTGAAATCAGACAGTGACTACACATACAGGCAGATGCTCACAGGATGGTTAAGTACGAAAATTCCCACTTTCAAGCACACAATTTAAAAAACACCTTTACTAAAATATGTGTTATCAAATTCTGGGTTCAGAGAGCCTAAATTTGATTTCTCTATCTTGTTCCAATGGAAAGTTACATTCGTAAGATGTTACAAGGCAGTTTCCATGTTAAAGTATGGGACAGACAGCCTTTCAATAGTGAAAAACGACATGCACAGTATTTCACTGTCAGGACAAGTAAAACACACTTCTACTTGCCCTACCTTTCAAATACTCTGCACCTTGCCAAGTAGTCTGCCTTGGACCTACCCTAGGGGTGACTTACATGTGAAAGAAGGGAAGATTAGGGCCTGGCAAGCTGGTGAGCTTGCTAGGTCAATATGGCAGTAAAAACTGCAGGTAGACACTGCGGGACAGGTCTGAGACACCATTTAAAGGCTACTTGTGTGGGTGGTACAACCAGTGCTGAAGGTCCACTGGTAGCATTTGATTTACAGGCCCTGGGCACACATGTGCACATTACTAGGGACTTAGTAGTAAATCAAATAAGCCAATCATGGAAGCACCAATCCATAACACAATTTACATGGAGAGCATAATCACTTTAGCACTAGGGGTGGGCGGAATTTGCGAAATTAACTTTCGCAAATTATCGCGAAAATGCAAAAAATCTCCGCAAACACGCCATAAATATCGCGAAGACGCAGAAGTTTTTTTCCCGCCTGTTCGCGGTATTTTTTGGGTGATCGCGGGTCGCCAACTTACCCATGCGGATGCTCAAGGGCGCAGCCATCTTGTTTTCACTTGTCCCGCCCTCTCGCGATGCTTAGTTCCTGTTCCGGGTCGCGCAATGCATGTTCGCGCTTGTTCGCGGTCGAAATTTCCTGTTCGTGACCGCTTTTACTTGATCGCGTTGCTTTTTGCTTGCTCGGGGAGAAAATATTGCGCGAACTTGCGCACGTGGTCGCAATGGGCGCGGCCATCTTGTTTTTCACTCTATTGCATGGTCCTGGGGCTGATTTTCAATCCTCCCAAAATCCTTTCAATCCTTTGTTTATAGCCACTGTTTTTGGATCTCTAATACTTATTATTTGTCTAACTATTTTCCTGCTTCTATATTTTTGGTTTTTGTCTACTTTATTTTTGTTTTTTAGCTACTTTTTCTCTTTCTATTGCCTGCTATTTATTTCCTTTACTCCTTTATTTATTTTACCTTTTCTTCCCGCCCCGTCCCCAGAACCATGTCCAAGGGTAGGGCTGTTCGCCGGTGCAGCCAGAGCCGCGACCGCCTTCCTTGCGGAAGGCGGCGCCCACAAGGGGTGCAGGCACGGGCCTTATTTGGGGAGGAGGAGTTGGCTGCACTAATTTTCTTTGTGCAGCGCCACCTTCCCTCAACCCTGGCAGCAGATGGCAGGCCTGGGTCCGGGTACGGCCTCCGGGAGCGTCGGCAGCGGTGGGGGAAGGTGCGCCAGGCAGTGTCGCGCATCTCTGGGGTCCGGCGCACCCAGGCACAGCTGACACACCGGTGGTCCGACATCCTGGACCGTGAGCAGGACCTGCTGGACCTGCTAGGAGTGGAGGTCCCGGGGCTTGGTGAGTACATATTTAATTACTACAACTTTGTGTCTGTTCTTCTGCTCTGTGTTATATATTGCGAATATTTTTTTTCCTTCCAACCAGCTAGAATGTTGCTGCTTACAAATCAATACATTCCAGGTTAATAACGTTTAAAAGTCTTTTGTGACTATGGTGCTCTTCTGCGCTACTACTAATCTTACTTGCTTGCAGCTTTGCGTTTGCGCTTGCTTAGCGTGATTCTTTACGAGTTTATTTTAGAGAAATTAAGTTACGTAATGCTACAGTGACTCTAGTCCACTCCTTACTTTGTCCCGTCACTAATAGATAGGGGCGGATTGATGTTTAGGTACACTACTTTGTATGAGCTTCTAATTTGTTAGTGGTATGCGTGATGCCCCCTCACTCAGTTACGTGACGTGCTGCTAGTACGGCAGTCTTTAGAACCTTTTCTAGTTTGTTCAATGAGTGGTGGTGGGCTTAGCAGTTACTTAGCAGTAGCAGATCAGCATCAATCAAACCAAAATTTGGTGTATACAAAAAATGTAGTCATGTTCATGTGTCCTCCATGATTTGACCATACGCATTGTTGAGGAATACAGTGGAAATGCATACTTAATGTACAATTGGCATGCCTGGAATAGGTGGGCTAGGTCGGGTGGTACGTTGTACTTAGGCTTAGTTGTAACTTAGTTTTCTGGAATCAGAATGGAAGACTGGATTACTGTTGATAAATAGTAACTTAAGTAGTCGAACTGCGAATCCCCCGATATTACATGTTGACCAGATGAGATCGGTCAATGTAGTTATTGCAATTGTTGTTTACATAAGTGTTTTTTGACCGTTGTTGAAAAATATTGTATTTGTTTGACACCATCCATCAATGTTTGTCTCTTTCTTATACCTTTCCTGTTCATCAGCACCCAGGGGCAGACCGACAGGGACTGGGCAGTCGGCGGGACAGGAACAACACCACCAGGAGGACACCGCTGAGGGCTCCTCTGCTGGCCCCAGTAAGTCTTCTTGTTTTTAATATTATTTCTTATTCCATAACTTTTACTGCCCCATATTTTTCCTGAACTATTGTTGGTTTCCAAATGCTATTTTTTTACCACCAATTATCCTTCGATCTGTACGGTTTCAAAAATCTTATCCCTGCCTCCGCTATGATGACTCTGAGTACTTCTACTACTACATACTATCAGTCTGTCTGTACTGTAGTAGCTAGTCTTGCCCAGTTGGCCAGTGCCACTCTTTGTTAAAGGTTGTAATATAAAACTCATATTCACCAGTAGCTCGAGCCATTGAGTCCAATCCGTTGGGTCGTCGTCTTGTACTACTTTTACTCTTATTGATCTTGAGGCTTTGAAAATTCACAGCAACAACAGCCCTACCAAATTTATTACTATTTTGATATGATACCCTATAGGACATACTACTGTTGTAGGGATCTTGCACATACATTTGCACCAGAAAATAGGATGTTGGTGATGGTAGGTTGGACCTTCCTTGCACACCTCAATCAGAAACTCCGCACCCACCACAATTCCACTGCTTGACTATAGTACTGTCTTGTCATAACTATTAGGTCTCGAAACCCTCCCCCCAAGATACCCAACAAGTAGACAACCCAGAACATAACACACCCAACCTCTCATTCGTGGAAGCAATTCACATGCACACCCTTACTTTAATTTGCTCACTCGTGTAAGTTAGTCCACACCAAAATACCACCAAGTCTATGTAAGTTCAAAATGTTTATTTCAATTTGAGAAGGTCTGTACACTGTTTTCTTAGCAGCACCAACCGGAAAATCAATAACATTAAAACAATATACATTGTTCTTACACTTATACAGTTGGGAATTAAATCATGATAACTGAACAGTGGTGGAAGGCAGCACCACCATCCCATAGCAATTTAGTTTATATAAAAGAAGATGTGAGTGAAGGGACCCCTCACCTTAGAAGAACCTAGTACTGGTAGTTGTTGCATCATTCAGAAGCTCTGGTTCGTAGAAGGGAATCTTGCGTCTGTAATGCGAAAAAAGAAATGGTGTGCGTTAGTATATTGCAACTTGCAAGCATTTCTCAGCCGTGCCAAACAGTGTAGCATCTATGGATAAGCAATATGGACTAACAGTAACAGTAGTACACCAGTACTTCCTAAAAAAGTAGCTTGTTAATGTTTGGGGACCGCTTGTACGCAGCGCGTAGACTAGACAGTAGCAGTGTGAGGCAGGTCATGTGGGCTCAAAGGTGTCTTAAGAAGCTGCAAGGTAAAGGTAACGTCACATGTGCAAAAATAAAAGCCACAAAGGTAAAATGGTAGCATGGCTAGGGCTAATTAAGCAAAGGCTACAATGATCATATATAACTATTAGTGTCTACTCTACTACTACCTACTAGTGAGTGATGTATGTTAGTATTAACTAATTTTTCAACCTTGCAACTGATCAATAGGGGGGAGGTGTATATGACGCCTAATAAATGTGTAATGTTTTCTAGGCGCACTACCGACCACCAGTGCCGGGGCCAGTGAACAAGGCGACGCGGAGGGAGAGGATGCGGCAGTTGCTGCCGATACCGACGATGGAGCGGTAGGGGGAGTGGTAGCACCAGTGGCAGGCGGTGGTAAGTTAGATTCATAATCCTTAACTATTGTTGAACTTGACAGCACACTCACTGCAAGGGTGTACTGTATGTATATGTATACTGTACAGTTGTGACTTAGGGCCCCATTAGGATGGTGGGCGTATTGCCCCCGCCGGGCCAGCTGGAATTCACTGCCGACACCGCAGGGGCAAATCTCCCGCCATCCCTGTAGAAAATATTCAGACCCCCCACATGTCGACCAGGCGGAAAAGGGTTCAATATGGTGGTGGTGTCTCTCTGACCACACCGCCAGCCATATAATCTGCATTTTGGAATGCCTTTGCGTGGCGGCATTGCCGTCCGCCACGGAAAGGCATGCAGACATTGCAGAGTATGCTTGGGGGCCCCCATGGAGGGTATCTACCTATGCTATGGTACCCCCCTGCCTTTCAAAGCAAAACGTGACAGGCTCCGTGCGGGGCCCGTCATGTTGTGCTTGGAAAATCAGCACAACATTTTAGCATTGCTTTCAGCAAAGCCAACCAGAATGTTAAAAAAAAAAACAGGATGTGCCCGCCACTGTGCCGGGCGCATTATCCTAATTAATTGTCCCCACGGGACCCCCACCCTTTTTAGCAGTCGGATGGCGGGTGGACAAAGTCCGCCCGCTATCCGATGTCGTAAGTAAGTATGAGTTGTTGGGGACGTTTGAAGAGTGAACTAGAAGACTAGAATTCCCTTTAATTGGTATAGGACTAGGAGCCGGAGTATTGAGTAACCAATGGCCTCATCTATCTGATTTCAACTCCGCTTTGAAAGTTTTATGGAGAAGAGCACCTGGTGCACTGTTCAACTAAAAAGTGTAAGACAGGTGGAAGGAAGAAGGACGGGCGACATTTAAAATGTTATGTACTACTGTGCTTTATTTTATAGTGCTACTCTACCATGCCACTATGTGTATAAATAATTACCTTGTCCTACTGTTTTATTTAGACTATATTTTACAATTGTCTTGTTTTTTTCTTTTTGATACACAGCTACTCTGAAACTCAACCGGAAGGAGTTGGCCGCCAAGGCACGGTGGTGGAAGCTGGAGGCAATCCAGCGGGAATACCGGCGGCTGGTGGTCCTAGCCGAGGAGGAGGAGGAGACTGCGGCAGCAATTGTTCAAGCCTCCTCCAGTGCCCCGGGCCCCAGCCACCGCCCTCCAGCAGTACGGCACCACCGTCTGGCGGCTGCCCGCCGCCACCGTGCCATCTCCGGTGCCCCCCCCACTGTGGCTGCAACTGCCGCGGCCTTAGACGCCGCGTCGCCCGTTTAGAGGACGAGATGCGCCAGTTGCGTGTCCTCCTCCAGTCTCGCCCCACCAGTTAGTCCCTGTCACTGCCCCTTTTTTAATTCTTGTTCTTAACTCGTTTGGGCGTTACAGACTTTTTTCTACTATGGACAGTGGTTGGGGTTAGGAAGGGGGGTGGGTCAGCTTTTGTGGGTTTAGTTTATTTTTGTTAGGGTAAATTAAATATATTTTTCTATGTTACATGCAATGTTGTTAATGTTTTGTAGGTGGGGTAACTGTTTTACATCACACTGTTTCCTTGCTGGTGCATGGCCGCCCATAGCCTGTGTTTGATTTCAATAATTTGCTGACTGTATAAGACACAAACAGATAGATGCGACACACCTCACTCATTGACTGGTCCTTCTAGTACTTTCAGTCTGTCCTCTAGTCTATGCATTCTTTGGAGTGGTGTGTGAAAATGAAATCATTGACAACATGTCCGTTATTAATTCTGCCTCCCCCAAACTTCTCTCTTACCGGTGCTTGATGTTTATGTCCAACTGTGGCACAGCACGGGCTGCATGGTGAAGATGGTTTCCTTTTTCATACATGCCATGATTGGGGTGGTGGTGGTGGTGGTGGTAGTATAGTAGTAGTAGTAGACACTGGCAGGGCGGCAGCAGTTCCAAAAAAAGAAAAGGAGACAGTCAATCGCCTTTGAGAGACTGTTAGAGGAGTAGTTGAATGAAGTACAGTACAGAACTTACCGAGCAACAATAATATGCTCAAATATTTGACAAAAAAACTGAATGGTGGTTAGGAGGATAGCCTACTAGACAGAGTTACAAACTATAGTTGTGTCGAGTCACTTGACTATGCCTACAGTCTAACAGTTATTGCTGTATATGAGGAATGACAACAAACAAATCCAATCAATGCCGGCAATTCATGCTGAGGTATATGTTCCTTTGTTAAATAAAATAACCTCTGAAATATCCTACTCTTGGGTGGCCAAGCAGAAGAAGATCATCGCTCTGCCTTGAAATTGAAGTAGTGTTGCTTTCACCACATCCGCCCCAGCAAGTGTGTGATTAAGTATTGGTGTACATTTAATTTAGTTACACCTCGACAATAAGTCACACAGCCCGGGGGAAGAGGGTTAGGGTTTGTTGAATGGATGGGAAGGGGGTTTTTGGGAAAGGTTTGACATAGAAAATCAGTATGCATACATAGACAAACAAACGACAATCATTGAAGACTACCATATCCATATGTTAAGGGAGAAAAAGGCAATGCATGCATGATGATGAGAGACCCGGATTACATACACTTCTAGTTCTTGTTCTGTTGTTCCGGCCTTAATACTTTAACAGATAGCAAATAGAAATTTTAAATATTGGTAGGGAAGAATCGTAAACACAGAGCAAACATAATGATGATTGATAATAACAACTCCAAGAACACACTGTTGTAAAGATTGTATACAAGATATTAATCAAATTATTTAAAAGAAGTTAAAAGTGGATACTGTTACTGTCTTATCCTGGTCAAAAATGTGGACTGGATTTTTGCATCTCTGCAGTCCTCTTGCTCCTCTCGTCTCGTCCATCAATCTTGGGTGTGTCGCCTCGCCACTCGCCACTGCCCGGCTGGAAAAAAAAAGGTGATTGATTGGTTAGGTAATTAATATGCATTGTAATGTTTTACAAAGTTTTGGGCAAGGCCCGGCCTGTAATTTTAGATGGAAAAGCAAAGGGTATATTGAGAAAGAAAGTGAAAACAAATGCACAAGTGATGGTGTAGTGCAACAAGAACACTTTCCAAGGTGGCATGTATGCATATGCATCATCTCTACTCTAGTTTTTTTCCAGCATTGACCTTCAACAGTAACAGGAGAGAGCAGGGCCACAGTGCTTAGCATTAGCACATCCTACGTTAGCACATTAGAGCCCTTTTTTTTTCTCTCAAAGAGTTGGACAAACGCAAAGCACATTATCCATTCCCAACATAGCATTTTACAGTTTAAGTTAGTAAAATCAATGCACTGCAGTCATCCCACCGCTACACTCTATTCAACTTCTACACAGACATTTGGGTCTGCTGTGGTTGTTGTTGACGTGTTTACATTTACGCTTTTCCGTTTTATGCCACTCCTGAAACATCCTCCTGACTTCATCATCATCTCTGATACTTGTACTGACTGACTGAAGATCGGCCTGCAGTATAAGTATAATTTTTATGACACAACAAGAGTAGAAATATAAATATTACTGACTTGAGTCATTCTTTATTGTGTACAGAAAGATAGATTACTACTAGTACACTTTGACATCACTTTGTGCACAACAAACAACGCAAACACAAAGACCAATAGCTCAGAGTCAGGTGTCCAATGCATGCCATTAATTGTCATCATTTATTACCTGTTCCTTCTCATCTTAAGTTAACGGGCCATCTCTTTCGCCATCATCATGATGGACGGTGCTGTTGTGTCGCAGTCATTTGCATTGCGCAGATTGAGTGAGTCCCCTTCCTGTATTGAATTAAAAGCAATGTATCACCAAGATGCAGGAGAAGTACACATTTCTTATTTGCAAGAAGGGGAAAATTAGTGTGTTCTGTAGAAAGTTGATTAGTGGCAGTGCACAATTACATAAATTGATGCGCAACAAACACAACAAAATCTACATCATTCAGTCTACGATTCTGCGGCCAATGCATGGCATCAATCATTACCTGTTCCATCTCATCTTGTTAACGGGCCGTCTATTTCGCCATCATCATCATGGACGGTGCTGTTGTGTCACAGTCATTTGCATTGCGCAGATTGAGTGAGTCCCCTTCCTGTATTGAATTAAAAGCAATGTATCACCAAGATGCAGGAGAAGTACACATTTCTTATTTGCAAGAAGGGGAAAATGAGTGTGTTCTGTAGAAAGTTGATTAGTGGCAGTGTACAATTACATAAATTCATGCGCAACAAACACAACAAAATCTACATCATTCAGTCTACGATTCTGCGGCCAATGCATGGCATCAATCATTACCTGTTCCATCTCATCTTGTTAACAGGCCGTCTATTTCGCCATCATCATCATGGACGGTGCTGTTGTGTCACAGTCATTTGCATTGCGCAGATTGAGTGAGTCTCCTTCCTGTATTGAATTAAAAGCAATGTATCACCAAGATGCAGGAGAAGTACACATTTCTTATTTGCAAGAAGGGGAAAATTAGTGTGTTCTGTAGAAAGTTGATTAGTGGCAGTGCACAATTACATAAATTCATGCGCAACACACACAACAAAATCTACATCATTCAGTCTACGATTCTGCGGCCAATGCATGGCATCAATCATTACCTGTTCCATCTCATCTTGTTAACGGGCCGTCTATTTCGCCATCATCATCATGGACGGTGCTGTTGTGTCACAGTCATTTGCATTGCGCAGATTGAGTGAGTCTCCTTCCTGTATTTAATTAAAAGCAATGTATCACCAAGATGCAGGAGAAGTACACATTTCTTATTTGCAAGAAGGGGAAAATTAGTGTGTTCTGTACAAAGTTGATTAGTGGCAGTGCACAATTACATAAATTCATGCGCAACAAACACAACAAAATCTAAATCATTCAGTCTGCGACTCTGCGTCCAATGCATGGCATCAATCATTACCTGTTCCATCTTAATTTCAGTTCATGGCCAGTCTCTCTCGGCTCTGAAAGGAGGATTGCTATAGTAGTCATCTGATTCATGGTCCACTTGTTTTGGAAGGACGAGGAAAGTTTGAATTTGTTGTTACCATCATCCAATCATCATTCATGAGGGAAATGGAATTGAGCAGGAGATTCAGTATGATCGAGCGGAGGAGCTGGATTCGGAGGACTGTACTGTCAAATGGCAGACACCTGAAACTTGTATATTAAATTACAAGAGTAGAAGACGGTGATAATGGATTTGTGGCGATTCACAAGTTTATAACCGGAACGACAGACACATAAACAAAGGGGGAAAAAAGGGAGGAAGACAGTAAGTGCGAGCCTAATTGTCAGGGAAGTATAGCTCGCCCTCAAACTCTGGGGGTTCTTCCAGTAGTAAGTAATCATCTGACACAATACTTCTGTCACCTGAGCCGCTGTCCTCATCTTCCTCTGTTGATTCATGCATTGTGTAATTCGGTGGTATGAAGTGCGGATTCATTTTGATCATTGTTAACCTCTCCACGTTTTTGGGAGATAGACTGGTCCTTCTCAATGTTACAATGGAACCAGCGGCACTGAAAACACGTTCAGAAGAGACACTTGCGACAGGGCAAGCCAGATAGCTTATAGCCAGCCTGCTGAGCTGTGGCCATTCAGACCTTTTCCTATACCAATACTGCAATGGGTTTTGATCAACGTACACCTCTGTTGGGTCGTCCAGATAGGCCTGGACCATCCGCTCAATGTTCAGGGTTGCTGATGGTAAGCTTTTGTGCTGTTTTTTCTGTGCATCAGCACTGTGCTTACAATAGCCCATCTTTACATACCAATCCTGTAATGATGATGATTGTACTCGGCCTAATGATCCAGTTTTTGTTTCTGTAGTCAATAGTGATGGTGAGTGTTGTGATTGTGAGCCAACAGCACTGCCCTCAGCCGACGAAGTTGCACTTGATTCTGCATGGCCTGCTTCAGTATCAGTACTTGTTGTGGGTTGATGTGGCGGGCTTTTAATTAGCAGCCCTTCGTTTTCAAACTTAATGGCTGCTTCAGCTATACAACTTTTGTAGCGGGCAACATCATTGTCGGAAAAAGCAAGGAATAGTCCTAATTTTGCACGTGGATCCAGAATTGTGGCACAAATGTAATGTTCTTGTGACAAAATTTTATTTTGTATCCTTACATATTCAGATAAGCGCCTGGATAAGCTCTCCACCAAGTCATGGGCTTGCCTTCTGTCCTCTACACCTTTGTAGGATTCAGACACATTATTCAGCTCATGCTCTAGCATTTGCAACAATGGGATAGCTTGGCCCATTGTACAGTCCTCCTTGCTGACTTCACGTGTGAAGACCTCAAAAGGAGACAGCATCTCAGTCAGGCATTTAATTCGGGTCCATTGCTCCCTGTGAAGGGTCATGCCTTTAACACTAGCATCACTGCTTCTGTGCCAGACATATTCATGGAGGGACCTGTGCTGTTCGTACAGACGATCAAGCATGTAATACGTTGAGTTCCAACGTGTTGCCACCTCCTGGATGAGTGCCTTGACTGGCATCCTAAATTCACGTTGGATGATCCTCAGCTGCTTCCGAGCTTTAAAAGAATGGCTGAAATTAGTGCATATTCTTCGGCAGATGGCCAGTAAATTGCTGACTATGGGTTCTTTTTTCAGAAAGTCTTGCACTATAATGTTTATGCAGTGTGCCAAACATGGAACCCTGAAATAGGAACCAAGTTCCATGGCCTTAAGTACATTACTGCCATTGTCTGTGGCAACAAAACCAATACCAAGCCCTCTGGGCCGCAGCCATTCCAAAACCTTGGTGCGAAACTCTTCTAAAATGTTTTCAGCCGTATGAGATTTCTCCATGGCGAACATGGCGAACATGGCTACAGTTGCATGTTTCCGAGTACCTTCAAAAATCGCAGCTGTGTCAACAACACCTTGTGCAGATAGTCTATCTCTAACCCCCACAAAAGAGATCCAGTGTGCAGTGATGCACATGTAATCTGTGGCTTGGCAACTGCTCCACATGTCTGTTGTCAGGTGGATATTGTGCACAGCACTCTGCTGCAAAGCTTGTCCAACCAATTCCAGCACATCATGATGTAGTGCCGGAACAGCAATTCTTGCGAAATAGGACTGGCTGGGAACTTTCCATTTCGGGCAGATGGCATACACAAATTCAAGGAAACCCACCCCTTCCACAAATGAAAAAGGAAGAAGGTCCAGCGCTAACATTTTAGCCAGCTTCGCATTGTACAATCGTGCCGTTGGGTGGTTGCGTTGGAACTGCCCCTCCAACCTAAACATGCTCTCAATGGTAGGCTGGCTTACTTTCCTTAGTGGTGCTGTATGGCTCTTACTGCGGTGCCACTCTGATGTTACTGAGGAGGATGTGGGCGTTACCACTGCAGTGACTGCACTACTGGAGACAGGGCTAGAAATGCCTCCCTGTTCTTCACCTGCCACCACAATAATATCGCTCCCTGATTCTGAATCCTGAGCAACTTCAATGGGTTTAGTTTTTCTACTTTCTTTTAACTTAAGTAGGTGATCCTCCCACACGATAGTGTGGTGTATTCTGAGATGACTTGCTTGTCCTCCGGTACCATAGTTTGTACCAAGCTTACCACGCCGAACACCTTGCCGACAAATTGAGCATATAGCAACGTTCTCCTCCTTGGCGCTAACAGAAAAGAAGTCCCAAACTGGGGAGGAGAACTTTCTGGCACTGCTGAATGTGCCACTTTCAACACCAGATGAACTTGAGGGGGTGCTTGAAAATATGTGACCCTGTCCACCTACAATGTGACTTTTACTACCACTTCCTACTGAGATGGTTGAGCTGGATGTAGGTCCCTGCCGGGCCTTGGAAAATATGGCAGCTGGAGGTAGTGGTGGTGTAACCTGTGTTGGTGAGATCCGTGCTACATCCCGCTCAGTATCAGCCTTTCTGGATAGGGTGAGAATGTCGGTCTCCAATCCCTTTGGGGCGGGAGTAATGTGCGTGATGACTGGCTCGTCTTCATCAACATCATCACCCCCCTCTTCTACATCTACCTCCATAACTCTAAGTTTTTCTGGGACCTTCCTTTTCAGAAGCATTGTCTTGTGGCGTATATCACTCTCAGACCGAGCTGGTGGAACCCAAGTGTCATCACGATCATCAGAAGCGGGGCTTGAAGAAGAAGATGATGGACTAAGCCTCCTTTTCCTTGCTGGTGGTCTGGAAGACAATAGATCTTCTGAAACAGTGGTTTGACTTTGCTCCACTTTGTCTGCAGGAAGCTCGATTTCCTGAAATGCCCCTACGTCAGGAGCAACAACTACTATGGTGGGCTGTTGCGGCGGCTGCTGCTGTTCTTGTTGCGGCGGCTGCTGCTGCTGTTCTTGTTGCGGCGGCTGCTGCTGTTCTTGTTGCGGCGGCGGCACACTGATCTGCTGAGTTTGCGCCTGCGTTGAACTTGATTGTGTACTACTTTGCGGTAATTACATTTCTTCAACATCGCTGCTCGTTAGTAGACTGGCTACCTCTGCGACACTAAAGCCCTTGGGCCTAGGTTGGTGGGGTTGGACCGCTGTGCTGCTCCCAGCTTGGTTCCCGGACAACGCTTTGGTGCCAAAAAAAACATTGGCCGGCACACCACAAGTCGTGGTTAATGGCACTTGCTTTTTCTGTTCCTTCTTCTCACCGGTAACTTTCTTGGTACTGGACCTGGTACCTTTCTTTGGGGCCATCTTCTTCAGATGTCAGGCAGGATGCAGATGCACAACAAGTTCTGGTCTCACGTGGACGTGATGCGCAGCAGGACTTCTGTCTGGCTGGCAGTACAACGGGTAGCCGGGTGATGCTGATGACACCTCCTACTCTGTCTTTTGTGAACCTAAAAGCAAATAAGACAGGAGAAGAACATCAGTGAAATGTTGCTTTTGTTGTTGTGGTTCAGTTACTTAGTACTGTACTAGTGCAAACAAAAGATAGTCTAGCCATTTATGACTTTTTTTTTTAACTAGAGCTATGTTATACTACTAGTACTGTGTACAGTCACACACTACACTCTCAGGAAGGATAGGAAAGTTAATAATAAACAACAAAATAAAAATTTAATGGAAGTGGGGTGGACCATTGCATTATTTGAGCATCTCAGCATCCATGGAGCTGCTGCTGGCAAAGGGGGTGGATGGATGGAAGCAGTAAGCCAAAGAGCCAATAGGAAAACCATGCAGGCCTATGGCAAAAGCAGGAAACTAATAACTCACAGTCCAAACACCAAAAAAGGCCACCACCCACATGGACACACACAAATCACAAACAAGCCGGGGGCCTGGGAAACACCAGGAGCTGACAAAAGGCCTATAAAAGCCAAGTAAAGGATGCCTGCTAAAGCACACTGCTCTGCCTTTTTAATGCAACAAAATGTAAATACGAACATTCACAGGCCCCAAAAAGCTCTGCAGGGTGCATGCATTGCACACCAACACACCAGACACATACAACAAAAGCATGTCTTTAATACAACCAACATCAGAAAGGCCACCCCAAAAAACACACTTCCCCAACTCAATCCAATGCCATCCATGCCCTAAATGATGTCTAAATTCAACAGATCACACAGAAAACACTTGATCAATAAATCTGTGGCTACCTGCTCTGATCCTAGTGGATGAAAAAGCAGGCCTGTTGGCAGACAAGGCCAGGCAAGCTTGCAGGCCTAGGCCTCAAAATGGCTACCAGCCACATGGCCAGGCCCAACAACATCACAAAGGCCACCCCCAAAAAACACACTTCACCAACTCAATCCAATGCCATCCATGCCCTAAATGATGTCTAAATTCAACAGATCACATAGAAAACACTTGATCAATAAAGCTGTGGCTACCTGCTCTGATCCTAGTGGATGAAAAAGCAGGCCTGTTGGCAGACAAGGCCAGGCAAGCTTGCAGGTCTAGGCCTCAAAATGGCCACCAGCCACATGGCCAGACCCAACAACATCACAAAGGCCACCCCCAAAAAACACACTTCCCCAACTCAATCCAATGCCATCCATGCCCTAAATGATGTCTAAATTCAACAGATCACACAGAAAACACTTGATTAATAAAGCTGTGGCTACCTGCTCTGATCCTAGTGGATGAAAAAGCAGGCCTGTTGGCAGACAAGGCCAGGCAAGCTTGCAGGCCTAGGCCTCAAAATGGCCACCAGCCACATGGCCAGGCCCAACAACATCACAAAGGCCACCCCAAAAAACCCACTTCCCCAACTCAATCCAATGCCATCCATTCCCTAAATGATGTCTAAATTCAGCAGATAACACAGAAAACACTTGATTAATAAAGCTGTGGCTACCTGCCCTGATCCTAGTGGATGAAAAAGCAGGCCTGTTGGCAGACAAGGCCAGGCAAGCTTGCAGGCCTAGGCCTCAAAATGGCCACCAGCCACATGGCCAGGCCCAACAACATCACAAAGGCCACCCCAAAAAACACACTTCCCCAACTCAATCCAATGCCATCCATGCCCCAAATGATGTCTAAATTCAGCAGATCACACAGAAAACACTTGATTAATAAAGCTGTGGCTACCTGCTCTGATCCTAGTGGATGAAAAAGCAGGCCTGTTGGCAGACAAGGCCAGGGAAGCTTGCAGGCCTAGGCCTCAACATGGCCACCAGCCACATGGCCAGGCCCAAAAACATCACAAAGGCCACCCCCAAAAAACACACTTCCCCAACTCAATCCAATGCCATCCATGCCCTAAATGATGTCTAAATTCAACAGATCACACAGAAAACACTTGATTTATAAAGCTGTGGCTACCTGCTCTGATCCTAGTGGATGAAAAAGCAGGCCTGTTGGCAGACAAGGCCAGGCAAGCTTGCAGGCCTAGGCCTCAAAATGGCCACCAGCCACATGGCCAGGCCCAACAACATCACAAAGGCCACCCCAAAAAACACACTTCCCCAACTCAATCCAATGCCATCCATGCCCTAAATGATGTCTAAATTCAGCAGATCACACAGAAAACACTTGATTAATAAAGCTGTGGCTACCTGCTCTGATCCTAATGGATGAAAAAGCAGGCCTGTTGGCAGACAAGGCCAGGCAAGCTTGCAGGTCTAGGCCTCAAAATGGCCACCAGCCACATGGCCAGACCCAACAACATCACAAAGGCCACCCCCAAAAAACACACTTCCCCAACTCAATCCAATGCCATCCATGCCCTAAATGATGTCTAAATTCAACAGATCACACAGAAAACACTTGATTAATAAAGCTGTGGCTACCTGCTCTAATCCTAGTGGATGAAAAAGCAGGCCTGTTGGCAGACAAGGCCAGGCAAGCTTGCAGGCCTAGGCTTCAAAATGGCCACCAGCCACATGGCCAGGCCCAACAACATCACAAAGGCCACCCCCAAAAAACACACTTCCCCAACTCAATCCAATGCCATCCATGCCCTAAATGTGCTTGAAAATGAAATACATACAAAAAACAACAAAAGGAACAGTTGCTTCATCATGCACACACACACCCATGAGGCCATGCCCATGGCTAGCTCGGGCCTACTACTACTACCCACAAAATAAAAAATTAAAAAAAAGGAATGATGATAATTAATTATCAAAAATAAATTGTAGTTACAACAACTGCAATGCCCACAATCAAACAAACACAACAACCACTTACTTGTAAAATATCCTATTCCAAAAATCCTGAAATCCAATTGCAATGATGCAGCAGACAAAAAGAGTGATCTTTCCAGCTCCAAATCCAAAGGCAGAATGAGCAGGAGATGGACAAAGCACTGGGAGGAGCCTGCTGGACAGGAACAGGAAGTTGGAGATTCTGTGTCACTTCCTCCCTCTCTCCACCTTTTAAAAAAATGACTCCTTGCACAAAAAAGGAAAGCCAAATGTCAATGTAAGGAGTTCTTTTCATCCAAAATCAGCATTTGCAGATGGTTTCATGCTGCTAGAGCCGATATTCCTCTCCAAATTGAAAATTTTACGTTGTTGAGTTCTCGAGCTTCACATTACTTCCGCCGGCGTGTCGAAAACGACATGATCGCGTTCTCTTCTTTGTCCCTGTCGCGTTGGATATGACGTGTTCGGGGTCTCTTTTTCCTGTTCGCGTTTGATTAGATGTGCCCGCGTCCTCATCCTCTGGCTCGCGATGTAGAATGACATGTTCGAGATCTCAATCGTCTCATACTCGCGCGGTGCATGATCGCGAGAAGAAAGACGTGATCGTGCGACAAATGACGTGATCGCGTGACAAATGACGTTAATGCGGCCGCGAACTGTCGCGAGACAGCTCAAAATGGCTACCAAAATCCAACATCTCGTGGAGAACGCGACCGGGTCGGGAAAACTTGTCGGCGAACGCGGGGTTTCAGGTAAGGCGATCGCGCGAACGCGAGAATGTATTTTTTTACAGCGCGAGCAAGAAACAAATTATCGCTAAGCTGCGGAATGCGGAAATTTTGACATTTTCGCGCTTTCCGCGGAACGCGAAAATGCCAAAATATCGCAATTTCCGCGAACGGAACGGAATTTTGGCCCAGGCCTATTTAGCACTGATTAGTAGTGGTGAAGTTCCTAGAGTCCTTTAGCCAACGGAAAATAGGTCAAAAACAGGAGGCCAAAAAGTCTGGAGATAAACCTGCCAAAAAGCCAGGTCTAACAGAGAGAGAATGAATTGCAATGCATTCTTAAACTGCTTTCCATCAGCCACAACACATACCACTATTAAAATATTAAAATGGAACACACCTGTCCTTCAATTGATGTCACTACTGATACTCAGAACAGAATAATGTCAGCTCTAAGAGATTGCCTTCCACTGAATCCCTTTGGATGTGCAAACGTCCTCCCTTGATCACGTGTTGCACCCTGGTTACCCAATTTAATTTGGCTCATTAAGGTTAAATAGAGGTAGTGCAATCAGGTGGAAAAAGCACTGCAATCGATCACCCAAACCTGGGATTTACAATGAATAGTGTAGGCAGCTATGATAGTGAGCTGAATGTGACAACTGCCAATGGGAAAGCGGCAATCAGATAATTAGGAAGATAGTGAATGAAATCTGTTCTATAAATGCCATGCTTTTTGTGACTTGTGCTAAGATTTGTATTAATTATAGCAGTATTTCTCAGGCATGATTGAAAACATCTGGTTGATTTGCAACACATTATGTTCTTAAAAGAGACAGAGCACCTTTGTGCAACAGCAGTAAAAAACTATTCTTTACAGAGAAGTGAAACGTGTACAGCTTCTGTTTTTATTTCCTGGTCGCTCAGTTATGTGTAAAATATTGTCACCAAACTAGGAATATGATAAAACATCATTTATTCAGTGGTGCTTTAAAATCTTTGCTTGTATTTTCTCTCTTGAGGAGTATTTTGACTTTTGGGTGTTTTTCATCTCATTCTTTGATGTTACAAGAAACATATGGTGCTCTGCAACAACAGATAATTAGATTTTTTTGTCGCCTATTCTCAGTGTTCCAGTTTGTTAATGCACTGTAATGGAGTTTGCAAACTGAGTGCACAAAGCAATTCTGCAGGAGAAGACAAGAAAAACAGATAACACAGTTTGGAAAATGTTATTTTTGGCTTTCAGTTTTGAACATTAAATTCGGTTTTACATTTAATTCAACGGAGCATGACGGAGTACATTTTTAAATTTGAATTCTAAGTTATAAAACACGATACTGCTGCGTATATTGCAATTATGCATTTTTTTTAAAGACGACTCGTTCGAAAAATAACCTCTTCTTGAAGCAAACCTCTAGAAAATCAATCTAGATTTAGCTATACTAGAATGGGAGAAAGAAAGGATTTGCTTTAATAAATTAGTAGGTGTATCATGTAAAGAGCAAATATATTCCATCTTTTTTGCGTATCAAGGGGCATATTATCAAGACAGGCGATAAAATTATCGCCGCTTTAGCGGCAGAACACTGCCGCTAAAACGGCGCTAATGGGCTTGATAATATGCTCTATAGAATTCCAAGTGAAGCCCATGTTAGATGTGAAGGACATCTAACCTGAGCTTCAATTGGAATTCCATAGAGCATATTATCAAGCCCATTATCGCCGTTTTAGCGGCAGTTTTCTCCCGCTAAAGCGGCGATAATTTTATCGTCTATCTTGATAATATGCCCCTTAGAAATTCGATTAAATTAGTGTAGCAAACATTATATTAATGTGATCTTGGATAGGTCACTCTCTCAGAAAAGCAGTAATCTGACTTAATCAACATATAATGGATTTAGAAAAATCATAAGAACATTGTAGACGTCCTGTACTCATGGACAGAAGAAATACATTATCATATCCAAAAATGCAATTTATTGTGCTATATTGTATGCTGACTTCTCATAGTGGACGGTTACCATCGGTTTTGATGGCTGTTCATAAAATGTTTAACATGTTTTGTTTTTCAAAACAACCATCCCAAAATGGGGGCTTGATTTTGAGAAACAAGAAACTAGTGACCCCCCCCACGCCCTGTTTTTTTTTTTCGAGGGTGTTGGGGCAGTGGCAGCTGGCATGACTTGCGGGTGGTGAGGCGAGGTGGGTGCAGGTAGTGTGGGTGTGAGGTTGCGCAATATAAAACAAACAATACAAATATACACTTACCTTGTTGCTGGGTCCTGTTTCTCTGTTCCTTGAACCTGCTCTCCTTGTGGGACAGGAAGCCAGGATTCAGGAAGATCAGCCAGGCTGCACTGACCAAACACAACGATACAATGCAGCGTTGTGATTGGGAAGCACCCAGGCTTCCCTGACCAATCACAGCTTTGTGATTGGTTTTGAGAGTCGTGGTTCAATGCCCATCCATGGAATTGGGGCCTGGGCTATTTCTCCATGCAGGCTGTAATGCACCCTGCATAGAGAATGGGGAAAGTGCGCATAACTGGTTTGGGCCGCCCGAGAGGGCCAACCAAACAGTCATTGAGCACTTAGGAGTGGGCAAACAAATCCTTCCCTGCTCAGTGAGCACAGCAGCACCTCCCACACTCCCGCCGGCCCGCAAAGGAAAAATAAAATGATAATAACTCAAAGTTATAATCATTTTATATTTCCTTTCCTTTACACTGCTTAGTAGCAGTAGGGCGATGCTCCTCTGCCATAGCGGAGGAGCTGCCACTGTGTGTGTGTGGGGGGGGGTTATTATTTTCTGTACCTTGCCACCAGGTTTTACCTCGCAATGACAGGAATAAAAGGACATCACACCATCCACTCTAACCAGGGTGGGTGGTGTATTACCCTTCTTGTCTGACTGCCTACTCGGTTGGGATGTTGGAGGAAACTTTATGTCAACTGAGCCAATGGCGACTTCGTCAAGGGATAGATTATCTCTAAGTGAGGTGAGCAGATGAAGAGTTTGGGGGCCATGGTACTCTGGAGCATTTGCAATTGAGTCCACTGTCCTCCAAAGTAAATCAATTCATTACTCTGCCCCGAATGAGACTTTCACAATTGCTGTGAGACAGAATAGCATTGCTGTGTCTACATATGTGGTGATTGCTATCCCAGTATTTTTAATTGCCCTGGTGATGGTAATATGAGAGTAGTATGTTATTTAAGAGTGAGTCATTTATGTGCATATTTTTGTATTTTTCAAATATAATTGAAAGATCAATTTGCTGTACCTTTTTTCTACTAATTAAAAATATCTTTTACTTGAAGCATTCATTTTGAGCAGACCTGAAATGGTGGTAACACCATATATTTTCTTTATGAGTTGCAAAACTCACACTCCCAAATGTAACCTAATTACGATCAACAAAAATAGGACAATATCTAGTTTATAACCGGGCTGTTAGGTCTGGTATTAGAAAAGGCGTTTTGTTTTTTGATAAAGTAGTTTTTAAAAACTAAACTTAACAAGAGGGGCTTTCAGCCAGCCCTCTTCATTCATTGAAATGTTTGTTTAGAAGTCATTTACATTTTGCTTCCACCCACCACAGCTGACAACATGGCCAGTGAGTGAATTAACTGATAAATTAGTTCTCTGTGGGTGAAGTATGGCCGCCCACAAAGAAACTAGAGTCAGTGGCAATTACTCGTGAGTAAGTGAGGGCTTTTTTTTTTTTAAGTAAAATCTCTTTTTTTACTTACTTTAAACTTTCTGACAGCCCGGCAGCTCCCCTCCTCTTGCAACCAGGCCCTCACCACCTCTTGCAGTGCAACACATCATGCAATGGTCATTTAAAAAAAATTCTCTTTTTAACCTTTCCAGGACGGCCACCACTGTGCTTGCATGCAAGGGTGGGTTCTTTAATTGTTTGTGAAAAACTTCTGTAAAACTGTATTACAAAACAAATCAATTGACAGCAGCATGGACTCTCGATTTTTTATGTTTGTGTAAAACCTTTTGATAAAAAGATTAAACACACTGTCATGGGCAAATCCAATAGATTGAAAGGTAATGCCAGATCTATTCGCTTTGCCAAAACATGTTGTGATTAGATCAGGGCCAGCTTTAGGGCGGTGCGACCGGTGCCACCGCACCGGGTGCTGGCTTCCTGGGGGCGCCGTGTTTGAAAGTTTATTAAGCTTTTGAAGCACCTGCTGCGCCGTTTCTTTACGCCGGCAATTGCCAGGCCTCAAATAAATGTCAAGAAAACTCGTGTGATTAATTATCTTCCTGGAGAGAGATCAGTGTTTTGTATAGTTGAGGTTTTGACTTAGGTGAAGTTAGTGCAGAGGGTTAATATGCCTGCTGCAAAGAACGTGTACCAAGTAGATTACAGAGTGCATATGATGTAAACAGATCAGCAGGTTACTGCTTTCAAAAGAAACATCCTTTTGTTACTTGCAATTTATAACTTAAAGTCCTAATATAGAATAGTGAGCTATAAACTTTCATCCCAGAACTGCATACACACTGCAAAGTATACATTAGAACATTGATTAATGTTGCAAAAGGGTTAATTTGGCTAGAAATCGATTCTTATTATTAAAGAAAACTCCCAACTAGGCTGTTTCTTTTTCGACTCTTTGTTTGTGCTTCTCTAAACCAAGCACTCTTAAAACTATACTGCCTACCAGTATGGATGACTCCTACACTTTCAGTCCTTTGGCTTATGTAACATTTCAAATACACTGATTTACACACGTATGATTGATTGTCTCTGTGTAATGTGTGTGTGATGCAAAGTGCTCGGACACCCTACACTGGTATGAGTGGCGCTATATAACTAATTCAATGCATCTGAGAGAGTGTGGTTATGGTGACTTGGTCACTGTTAAAGGGTGCTAGTGAGAGAATCCGTGGTGAAGGAGGTCATTGGGGGGCGCCAACAAACATTGTCGCACAGGGCGCCACCAGCACTAAAGCAGGCCCTGTATGGGAGAGATAGCCTTTCAACAGTGAAAAACAATTACACAGTGTTTCACTATTAGGACGTGCAAGAAT
Organism: Triturus cristatus; assembly: GCF_964204655.1. Lineage (NCBI taxonomy): Eukaryota > Metazoa > Chordata > Amphibia > Caudata > Salamandridae > Triturus > Triturus cristatus. The sequence continues at coordinate 227,436,766 of NC_140584.1, forward strand.
TAACCACTTCATGTCCTACCTTTTAAAATACACTGCACGCTGCCCATGAGGCTATTTTGAGCCTACATTAGGGGTGACTTCAATGTAGGGAAAGGAAGGGCCTGGCAAGTGGGTGAACTTGCCAGGTCGACATGGCAGTTAAAAACTGTGTGCAGACACTGTAGCAGCAGGCCTAAGACACCTTTGAAAAGCTACTTGTGTGGGTGACACAACCAGTGCTCCAGGCCCACTAGTAGCATTTGATTGACAGATCCTGGGCACACACAGTGCACTGAAATAGGGTATTAGTAGTAAATCAAATAGGCTAATCAGGGAAACACCATTCCATATACACAATTTACATGGAGAGCATATGCACTTTAGCACTGAATATCAATGGTATAGTGCCCAGAGTCCTAAAACCAACAAAAACAAAGAAAAAAAACTGGAGGCCAAAAAGCAAAAAGTCTGGTGGTAAATCCTCTCAAAAAGCCAAGACTAACAATGACACAAACATTTTTTATTTATTTTTATTTACCAATCTGAGATGGGTCACTAAATTAAAATATTAGCATGAAATGGTTTTAAAAAATGTAATTCATGAGTGGGTTGCGGGAGGGGGTTGGGCAACAGAGCGGGAAATGGAGAAGCATCATGAGGGAGAGACCACGGTGGCAAAATGGAAAAACACATGGGAGAAAGAAAGCAACATGGAGCTTGGGAGGGATAAGCACAAGATACGAGAGAGTACCATGGAGGGAGAAAACAATACATATGAGGGAGATGGCTGGAAAACACATGCACTCTCATGGAGAGCTTAAACAAAAAAAAGTAGCTTCCTATGAGTGAGCAGTGGAAACATAGAAGACAGCAAATCAGTGAGATAAAGAGGCTATGCTCCTTGGGAGGAACAAACACAAGATGGAGAGGCTGAACCAAGGAGCACCATCAAATGGAATTCAAGCAAATATAAGCAACAATATAGCAAGCCAATGGTAAGTAATGAGTAGGCTTTAAGCCCATTGGTGCTCTTGAGAAGCTCACAATGTGTCTGTAGTTCAACCTAAAAATGTATGACTTCCTAAAATATAAAATCAGCATCCTCGGAATGGATGGACAGGTGGGGAGTCACACTCACCCTACCCATCCCTATATTTTTGGCCTCCTAAGAGCGGTATCTTTTCCGTCATGCACACTCAACATGCTAATTCACATACATCTCACTATCAAGGTGAGTTTGAGAGTGTTCAGTCACGGCATGCTATCCAGTTTTGTCCGAGGGCCAGTAAACAGACTCTTGATCAATCAGGAAACCATGCCAGATCAGTCAAAGGTTTTGCACAGGGACGTTGGCCATCACAAACACATATTTTTAAACATAGTCAATTACACGTCTCAAACTATTTTAAAGTCAATTTTTAAATAAGATCCACTTAAGCCAGACGGAGGCACCTACTATTGTGGGGTTGTTAAAATAGAGCTAATTCTTCTAGCCTTGTAGAAAACCTGAGAATTTTTTTTTGTGAAGGCCATAGACCTCAAATAAATGCACAAGTCCCAATGAACTGAAGATAAAAGTTCATTGTATAGACACTTCAACCACAGCTACTTCAATGGCCTAAGTATTTAAACGGAAGCAGGCTTATCATAAATGAGGAATACTCCATCTGAGCTTTCACAAATGGACTGCTGGCTACAGTAGCACAGCAATTCATACCTTATGCCAACACACTTTTTCCCTTTTGAAATTATTTTTGAATAAATTCGGCGAACCCCTGATTAAAAACTATACTTAGTTACATCATTTGGTGTGTAAGGCTTTTGTCCTTTGCGAACATAATTATTTTTTTTCAAACAAAATATTTATTGGTCTGTTACAAACATCCAGATGGTTAGACACATTGAATATTTCTATACACTCGGTGTCAGCAGTACAAAACATATCATTCTTGTTTAAGGTCTTCTATTGCTGGAGGCTCCAGGTACTGAGCTCCTCCAATACACAATAAGAAAAAGATTGAGTCATAATGACATTATTTCTAACAAAGAATCTTGGCGTGGGACTACAGCCTTCAGATGTCAGTTACAGTTCTGCCTACAGTGTTAGACAACAAACCCCCCCACCCTCCCTTCCCACCACTGGGTGTGCCATTGAGAACATCATTCTTGTTGCAGTTATTTCCTACAGATATGCCTTACCTTCAATGTTTGTGAAGAGTCATTTAAGTTTAAGCGGTAAAATAAATCCAGAGAAGGATCCACTTGCCCTCTGCATCCTAGTGTCTTGGGAGCCATACTATGAATGAATTCCATATTTGTCCAGAATTAACATTTAACCAAATAGCTGAAAAATAAACTCTCTCAACACAGGATAATTAGCAGTCCAGAGATTCATCGGAGTCAGCAAGTGGACTAGAGCCTCATGAAAAACCTAGAGGATCTGGTTCTTCCCTTGATCAATTTTATTTTTGGCACCTTGCCCTCCCCGAATGAAATTGAAATAGATTGCTGTTGGCATTCCTATCCAATATTGATGTTGAGCGGTATAACTTTAAGGAACAGATAATCATTGAAGAGTCTTCTACGGGTTAGGAAAATCCACAAATCTTTAATTTCAATATGTTCAATGTGAAGGCATGGTTAATGTCTAAGGGCCCGATTCACAGAACTAACTTAAGACAAAATCCTAAACTTACTACTTTTGGTATTCACAGAAGGCATTTAGTAGTAGTAAAGTTAGGATTTTTTCTTAAGTCTGTCTTAAGTCTGTCCTAAGACTGTCCTAAGTGTGTCTTAAGTTTGTCTTAAGACTGTCTTAAGTCTGTCTTAAGTCTGTCTTAAGTCTGTCCTAAGTTTGTCTTAAGTTTGTCTTAAGACTGTCTTAAGTCTGTCTTAAGTCTGTCTTAAGTCTGTCTTAAGTTCAACTTAAGACAAAATCCTAACTTTACTACTACTAAATGCCTTCTTTGAATACCAATAGTAGTAGGAAAGACTTAAGACAGATTTAAGACAGACTTAAGACAGACTTAAGACAAACTATAGACAAATTTAGGACAGACTTAAGACAGACTTAAGACAAAATCCTAACTTTACTACTACTAAATGCCTTCTGTGAATACCAAAAGTAGTAAGTTTAGGATTTTGTCTTAAGTTAGAAGTTAGTTCCGTGAATCGGGCCCTATGCATTCAGCACAAAGGACCACTTGGTATTTGCTGACAAATGAAATTCTGTTTAGCAGATTCATGCTGTCAGGCCCCTGTCCTAGATGTTATCATACTTAACTCAATATATTATGTAACTATTATATATTATATATATATATGTTCATATGTATGTGTGTGTTTATATATATATATATATATATATATATATATATATATATATATATATATATATATATATTCACAGAAAAAAACATAGGTTTCAGGGGTGTTGTAGTTAGCAGGCCATTTCACTCGTACAAAACCATAGAAATTCCTCCGTTATAGTTAGTTCTGCTAACTGTAACTCGTGTGCCCGCAATGCACTGCTGATGATGTCCCATATTGCATCATTCATGAAATGGTCAGTGACATCACTGATGACATCACTGATGACATCTCTAATGGAGCGGCTTGACCCTGACCTTTCTAGTTATTCTGAGAGGATAACATTAGGAGCAGCCCAAGGCTACAAATTCAAGCCAGAGTTAAAATCACTTGTCGGCGACGAAACTACTTTCCCTTACTCAAAAAGCAGGTGTTCCGTCGGCCTCAAAGGATGCGCAAGAAACACAGCATCATCCTCCGGACCCAGCTCTCCGTGAGAGTGCACGCCTGCATTGCTCCTGACACTCCCGCCGTGAGGGGAACGGCTTTCTTACTTCAGCCTACCTGTGCAGCGCCGTGGGCAACGGCCGGAACAACACCGCAGCTTTCCCCCACTGCCAAAGACTCCATATCCCAGGTGCCTCGGGGACCATCGGCGCACCCGGGACGTCACCGCCTGTGCCCGGAGGCGCTATTAAACACCGGAGCGCCAAGCGCTCTGTGGGATGCAAACTAAGCTTGCCTGCAGCTCCTGACACTCCCGCCATGAGGGGAACGGCTTTCTTACTCCAGCCTACCTGTGCAGCGCCGTGAGGGCAACGGCCGGAACAACACCGCAGCTTTCCCCCACTGCCAAAGACTCCATATCCCAGGTGCCCCAGGGACCATCGGCGCACCCGGGACGTCACTGCCTGCACCCGGAGGGGCTATTAAACTCCGGACGCGTGCGGGCGGAGCCGGGCAAAGCCCGGGCAAAGGGCAGGCCATCTGTGGCCATCAGAGGCTGAAGGAGGCTGGGCCGAGCCATCCCTCTAGGCCCGTTAGGAGGAGAGCATATGAGCCTTGAGACTCCGACATATGTGGTAACCTCCAGGATTGACATTGATCAGTCAAAGTTTGCCCGGAAAATCTATCTCTTATTATAAGAAATCTTGTTTGGGGGCGTGTATTTTATCTTATTATTATTACTTTGCTTTTCTTTTAACTGTTCTTTTTAACTTTTGTAAGACAATCTATTATTGTCTTTTTCTAGGTGGATACTTTTTGTCTAAACTTTTATGATGAGTAGTAAGAGCATAAACAGTAAGGCCTCTGTTGTCCGCCAAATGACTAGACAATTAGCAGCAACAACTCAACCACTCCCGAGCCTCACAGCCATTGATAAAATGCTCCAAAAAACAATAGGGGTTGTGGCAACGGCCATAGAAAACACTGAAAGGCGCTCCTCGATTACCCCTGTTATTCCCCCCATCACATCTTTGGGGGACTGTTCTGTAGCCACAGCCAACCCTATTGAATTTACGTAATTTCTCATGCCCTCATTCTCTGATCTACCTTACGTAAATGTTTCACTAGAGGTTCCCCTGTCTCCAACTCCCTTGACACGCATTAAGGCTCTCAAATCCAACGTTAGAACAAAAAAGTCGAAATTTGTTAAAAATTCGGCCAAGAAAAGAGCATTAACACCTGTTCTTGTACAACCTGAACCTAGCTCTTTTTCCCCTATCATAGGACCCCCTGACTGGGCTACTCATTTAATAACTGATCTCCAGAAACACATGGAACAGCTTATCAATAACCAATTTAAATCCTTGTCTACGAGGATTGATAAGTTAGTTTCATTGATAAATAATAAAGCCTTGGGAGAGATCAGTCAAACTCTGTGCTGGGGGATCTCGCCACTACAGGGGCCTCAGGAGCAACTAAGCCTGCTGTTAAAGGCCCAACTCAAGGTGTCATGCCAAAACCTATTTCAGCGCCGAGCGCTTCTGGTTTAACCATTTGTTCTAATTTGCCTTCAGCTGTAGTAGGCCCGAAACAGTCCGGCTTACTTTCTATATCAAAAACTCCCAGTACCCAGAGCATCGACCCGGGTAGGTCCCCACTTAATCCTCCCCGGAAATCTGGTGTAAATGGATCATTAAATCATCCCCCTCGCCCCCAGTTACCCCCAGAGGCATCACCGTATGTGGTGGTGCTTACGGGAGTACCTGAACTGGTTGGCGAACAAGGGGAAATTTTCCCCGAATTAAAGAATAAGATCATCTCCTGGCTAAGCAGACATAGACCCTTAATGGGAGCTGGTCAGGGGGAGATCTTATTTGCGCGTAGAGTTAATTGGTTGGGGACTAGGCCCAAAGACATCTATGGTGATTGCGTAATTGTTAACTTCAGGGATCCTAGAGTAGCTGAACACATACTAGCTAATGGAGGGCCTCCTAACACTGGCATGATTAACACTTGCCACCTGGGGTATTTTTATTCGCGAATTGTAACATCGGGAAGGTCGGAACCATCCTTTTTCCACCATGGTGGTAATGAATTTGATTACAATATCTCAGTGGGCAATATATATAGTGCATTGAGTAATGTAGATTGACTGCCAGTGCCATCGCGTGCAGACGGAATGGTTCTGAATCGGCCTGGGAGTCATGTTGTGGAGGGCTTGAGCATAGAGGTGGGGTCCCTCGAGGAGGTCTCTAGAGCCAAAGTGGGTAGTACAATTACATTTCCCCATTTTAAAAACTCTGGCTCAAGAGGAGGTGGAATGGTGTTGGAACAAATAGTTCCTCCACCTCTCAGTGCCCCGATAAGGAACAATCATGTAGGGACCAGGATACTTAGTTGGAATATCGCGGGACTAAATAATAAGGCTGATGATGCTAGGTGGAGGGATTGCTTAATGGAGTGTGATATTATTGGGTTGCAGGAAACTTGGGACTCTAATAACACGTTTCATCTGGATGGTTATACAGCTTATAGGTTCTCGGCAATTGCTTCCCCTATGGGGAGGGCTAAGGGTGGGCTATTGATACTGATTTCTTTAAAAATTGAGGGCACTCACAATAAGGTGGAGACCGGCTCACCTTATTGTTTGGCTGTACAAATCTTAACCAGGGATGCGGGCACTTGGCTTATTGTCAACTTTTATAATTCTTTTGAAAAATCTTCTTCAAATGAACATTTATTTAGATTACATGATTTTTTGGAGTCATACAATAGAGAAAATCAAAACTGTTATTCGATTTTTGTGCTGGGTGATTTTAATGTTCATTGTTGTAAAGAGAATTGTCATGTATGGGATAGCTTGGGACCGATCGGCTAAGTGAATATACATTTTGAGCACTCCCCACAAGGACTTTATCTGGAGGAATTGGTGGCAGATTATGATCTGATTTACCCAAAGTTACCTGATGAGGAATTGTTAGTTCCAACTTTCAAAGGCAAGGGTATAGGGTCAATCATTGATTATATTTTTATAAGTACTCTATTAGTAAACAGGGTAAGTGGGTACTGTGTATCCTGGTCTACTTTCAGTGACCATAACCCTGTCACATTGACCCTGGTGGACGACCTAAAGAAAAAGGAAAAACCAAATAGAACAGTGGATAATTTAGAAATACGCCCCACAGATAAAGCGCTCCGTTTAAAATGGTGCCGGGTAGTGCCCCAGGAGTTTTATGCTAATTTACTGCTTAAGGTTGGAGATGAAATGTCCATTTGTTTGACAGAGGGTAATGTGGACAAGATAGTTTTGGAGGCATACTCCAAAATTTGTGCACAAATTGATAGGGACCTTAAATTGCCACGTAAAGGTCAAGATAGGGTTGGGGATAGATGGTTTGATCATAATTGTTCTGTAGCCCATCGGAAGTTGCTGGCTTCATTGAAATCCACTCCATTGGATAAACCAGCTATAGCCGGTCTAAGGAAAACATATAAACTGGCCATGAAGAACCGGAAAAGGGAAATTAGGGAGGAGGCCTGGAATGAACTCTTATCTATTGACGTTGTCAATAATAGTGCAAAATTTTGGGCAGTGGTAAATAGGCCCTTTTTCCAGGACTCCTGTAAAAGCGAGCTTGAATGTGGCATCCAGGAACAGGTGTGGTACAACCACTTTAAACTAGTCTATGAAGGGGAAGATTCTCGTGTTAACTCTGACCTTAACATAGAGGAGTATACTTTGTCGATCAGTGAGTCAGAGGTGTCCGAGGCAATATGGCAGATGACGAGTAATAAGGCCCCTGGACCGGACGGCGTGCCGACAGACCTGTTTAAATCTGACATCAAGACATGGTCAAAAATATTGTATAATGTTTTCATTAATGCCTGTCAATTGGGTCTGCCCAAAACATGGTCAGAGTCTGTTATAATTCCTATCTTTAAGAAAGGCAAGAGAGGGGACCCAAGCTGCCACCGCCCAATATCTCTTATTGATTCTTCAGTGAAGGTACTTGGAAGTGTGGTGTTAAGTCAACTCACAGGATTGCTTGAGGAAACGGAAACACTCTCAGTACTGCAGTATGGTTTTAGAAAGGGCATGGGCACGTTAGATCAATGTTTAAATGTACATTTATTGATCGGAAAATATACAGTTGCTAAGAAGGTTGCTCTTTACCTAGCGTTCATGGACCTGTCATCGGCCTTTGACTGAGTGAACAGGTCCAAACTCTGGACTTTGCTCCTAAATTTGGGAGCTGATAAAAACATCGTCCATTTTCTCGCAGACCTACACAGGGATTTATCAGCCACTGTGAGGTACGATCAGACGGGCAATTGTACCGAAGGAATAAAAATTGTCAATGGCGTTAGGCAGGGGTAAATCCTGGTGCCCCTACTCTTCACGCTTTACAATAATAACCTGGATTTCATTTTAAGCGCTGGCTGTAAAGATATCACTCATGTAGGGAAACGCTTGATCCCGGCACTTCTTTATGCGGACGACGCTGGCCTTCTAGCTAGAACCGCAGTTGGATTACAATTACTTTTAAATTCCATCGCGATCTTTATGAGATCCCTTGACCTTTTTGTCAATTTTTCTAAATCCCATGTAATGGCAATTGGCTGCAGGACCACACGGGTCAAAACATTTTACTGCGAAGGGAACATATTAACCAGGGTATCTACATTCCCGTACTTAGGGGTCTTATTTGATGATCAGGGCTCTTGGGGAACCCAAATTATAGCTAAAAGAAACGTCCTGACTAGAGCTACATCAGCTGTTTTAGGTTTTGCCTGCAAATTGGGAGCTAGACCAATGAAGGCCCTCTTAAAAATCTATAGAGCCAAATGTGTCTCCCTTGTAATGTATGGGGCTGACCTGTGGGGTTGCAGGAATGTGAAGGCCATCCAGGTGATCGAAGATAAGTTCTTTAGGAATATTTTATCTGTCCCACAATCAACAGCTAGCTACATTGTTCATCAGGAATGTGGAGCGGGTTTTGTTGAAGATTTAATTGCCATGGCACTGCTGTTAAAATGGATTGTTACCTGGTTAAACCCTGAATTAGGGCTAAATCGTGAAATCCTGAAAGATTGTTTGGCCCTTGATCATGGGTGTCGCATTCCATGGGTGTCGCATTCCCTGGCTTAAATATGTCCATAACTTGTCAGTAAAACTTGGCAGATCTGAAATATATAATTTTCCTGAAAAACTGCTGAGGGGAGATATAAAGTGGGTTAAAGATTCATATTTGCGAATAGCTACAATGGCTAGAGAAGAAAGGGAGCTGGTAAAACCGACAGTAAGGGCTCATCAATTGCGGAAGACTACCCAGACCATGGAACCATATCTAGACATGGTTACAAACCCCAATCACCGATTTCTACTGGTTAGATTCAGATTAGATCAATTTCATTTTCTTTTAGGTGAATCGCCAGGCTGGAAGAGGGTGGAAGATCTTGGGGTCTGCTCATGCGATGATTTCTCTGTTCAGGATACCATTATTTTTTTCTGCGAATATCTTACTGGTATCAGGAAGCGCTTAATTCTCCCAATTTTAGTTAATAAGGGCTTCGTGCAAGTTAAGCCAGCTCTCCTTTACCTGCAGTTATTGTCGAATGTGTGGGAAGTCTTTAATGTTGCTAGTTTCCTTTCTGCGGCAGTAAAAATTATAAGGAAAACAAGTCAAGCCTAATCTGTCTAAAACTTTTAATCTGAATGAATTGAATTTATTTGGTGGATTTCTTTGTAATTCATTCAAAATATGTTTGTAAACCTTTGTATATAGTCTTATATGTAAATCATGGTTTTTATTTTTTTTCTAGTGACAGAATATGTCTTTAAGTATACTTTTATGGTTTTGCATAAACAGAATAAAGTAAATTTGATTGATTTACATCTCTAATGACATCACTGATGACATCATCCACGTGACAATCTGATACACCTCATCATACACTAGTATAACCTTTCATCACTCACTGTAAAATACAGAATACCACCATATTTGAAACCATTGACACACCAATACCAGTTACTACATACCCACTCACTGATTCCTAAGTCTACACACACAGCTACCCATTCAACAACAGAATCATTTATACATGCAGTCACTAATTAATAGAACACTTTCAAATGCACTTATACACATATATAGACATTGACACATCAGCAATCATCTTAGTCGGTTATGCAGTCATCCTACTTACTCATGAAAAAAATTAATCACACTTACATTTACTCACTTACATAATTATCCAACAACACCTCATTTATTCAAACACATAGTAACTCATAGTTAATATGTTAAAAAATCACCATTACAATTATACACTCATTCATATAGTTACTCTCACAATCACTGATTCTCACACATACTTATTTATATACATCAACTCTCATATACAATGCCTTTTATTTTTTTACTTTGTTGAAGATGTACAACTAAAACATATATTCGCTCACCAACACACAAATACATACACTCAGTCATCCAAACAACTGTTTCACATGCACTCTTAAACCTTTACACCTAGTCAATCAACCATTCACACATCTATGCATAGAGTTACACACACCCCATCCAACCACACTCAAACTCAGTGTCCCATACAAATACTCACCCAACTAATCAATAACTAATACACACACTCATGTAGTTAGTAACCAACTGATACAGCATGTTACACAACAACAGAGACAGTGATGCACACATTCACATAGTTTAGTTACTAATCCATGTATTAAGTGAGACACTTTTAATTACTCACTTAAACAGACAGTCAGACAGCTACTAAATCCTCCCTCCAGACAGTTATATATCCACTCAATCTTCAATACAGATTGGTATATATATATATATATATATATATATATATATATATATATATATTCACTGAAAAAACATAGGTTTCGGGGGCGTTATAATTAGCTGGACTTTTCCCTCGTACAAAACCCTAGAAATTCCCCTGTTATAGTTAGTTCAGCTAACTATAACTCGCGCCCCCGCAATGCACTGCTGATGACGTCACATATTACATCACTCATGACATGGTCAGTGACATCACTGATGACATCACTGATGACATCTCAAATGACATCACTGATGACATCACTGATGACGTCATCCGTGTGATAAATTAGTGCATCTTCTCACACCCTAATATAACCTTTGATACACCGACTCAAAATTTCAGACTGCCATTTTGAAAACCATAGATACTCCAATACCAATAACTACATACCCACTCATTGACTCTTAGGTCTACATACATCTCCACTCACTCACCTGTACAGTCACTCATACTTAGAGTCACTCCGTACAAGACTATCATATGCATTTATACACCTATATAGACACTCACATACCGCCAATCATCCATTGAGGTACTGACTCACCTAGTCAGTCATGCAAATAATTAAACACAGTCCAATTTACTCACCTATACAGTTAAACACACTCAAGTTCACTTACTCATAAAAATACTAACAAATTCTGACGCTCTTATACAATTACTAATACAAGCACACACTCATCCATACAGCCACTCCCGCAATCACACACTCTCACATATAGATAGTTATATACTCTTACACACATATACACTGCGTTTCACATATGTAGTTACTGACACATGTACAACTGAGATATACATTCAATCACTAACACACCCATACATACACTCAACCTACACTGACCTAGTCTAGGACACCCCCCGCGCCGCACGGCCACCAGCTGCTGTGTGTGCCTCCCCGCCTGCCTGCCTCTGAGCTCCGGCTGCCGCCGCGTGACCACGCCCCCTGCCATCGAGCGGCGTGGTCTGTGCTCGCTTCCTGAATTGTACCGCTGTTTTGTGTAATTGTATCTTGCTGTATATTGTTATTTTGTCCCCCCTGTTGCCTTTTTGCCGGATTTGTTCCTTGTCTGCCCCTGTCTCATCCCTCCCCGCTTCCCGCCACCGCCGCTAACCCCGCCCCTTTCTTCATTCTGTACCCTCCCCGCTCCCGCCTCCCAGCTGCTCCGCCCCCCCTTGCACTTGGCCATATATGGCGACCGTGCGAAGCAGGTGAGTGTGACCTAGTCTTGGACACCCCCCGCGCCGCACGGCCACCAGCTGCTGCGTGTGCCTCTCCGCCTGCCTGCCTCTGAGCTCCGGCTGCCGCCGCGTGACCACGCCCCCTGCCATCGAGCGGCGTGGTCTGTGCTCGCTTCCTGAATTGTACCGCTGTTTTGTGTAATTGTATCTTGCTGTATATTGTTATTTTGTCCCCCCTGTTGCCTTTTTGCCGGATTTGTTCCTTGTCTGCCCCTGTCTCATCCCTCCCCGCTTCCCGCCACCGCCGCTAACCCCGCCCCTTTCTTCATTCTGTACCCTCCCCGCTCCCGCCTCCCAGCTGCTCCGCCCCCCCTTGCACTTGGCCATATATGGCGACCGTGCGAAGCAGGTGAGTGTGACCTAGTCTTGGACACCCCCCGCGCCGCACGGCCACCAGCTGCTGCGTGTGCCTCTCCGCCTGCCTGCCTCTGAGCTCCGGCTGCCGCCGCGTGACCACGCCCCCTGCCATCGAGCGGCGTGGTCTGTGCTCGCTTCCTGAATTGTACCGCTGTTTTGTGTAATTGTATCTTGCTGTATATTGTTATTTTGTCCCCCCCTGTTGCCTTTTTGCCGGATTTGTTCCTTGTCTGCCCCTGTCTCATCCCTCCCCGCTTCCCGCCACCGCCGCTAACCCCGCCCCTTTCTTCATTCTGTACCCTGCCCGCTCCCGCCTCCCAGCTGCTCCGCCCCCCCTCGCACTTCGCCATATATGGCGACCGTGCGAACGCGCAGCGGTCACGTGCAACGGGCGCGCCGATTGTGCGCCGAAGGCGCGCCAAAGGTAAGCCCGTCTGCGCCCGTCCGCGCCTGGACCGCGCCCAGGGCTAGGACCCCTGGCCCTCGAGGACCCCGGCCCACCCGCCTGACGTACACCGCCGCCACCCTCAATGCACTCAAACCGGCCGATTCCCAGGATGCCACCAAGCCACCCCGAGACGCACCCACGGACCCTTCAGCTGCCTCACCTACAAGTTCACCTGCATCCGGACCTGCCCCACACCAGCGCCCGCCAAGCCAAACACCAGCAGCAACCACCTCAAGTGCATCCTGCTCAACACCCGCTCCATCCACAGACACGCCATCGAACTCTGGAACCTCCTCGACACCACAGCCCCTGACGTTGCCTTCCTCACGGAGACCTGGATGAACACCTCTTCAGCGCCCGACATCGCCATCGCCATCCCAGAGGGATACAAGATCACCCGGAGGGACCGCACCGCCAACCAGATGGGAGGAGGCATCGCCGTCATCCACAGGAACACCATCCGCATCACGACCAGCACCGACGACACCTTAACGTCCGCCGAACACCTGCACTTCCAGATACACACCGACCCGAAGACCACCCTCAGAGGCACCCTGATCTACCGACCCCCGGGACCACACACACAATTCAGCGAGGACATCGCCGACTTCATCAACCCTCACGCTCTCCCCTCCGCTGACTACATCCTCCTGGGGGACCTCAACTTCCACCTGGAGAACAACAACGACCGCAACACCACCACCCTGCTCGACAACCTCGCCAACCTCGGACTCAAGCAACTGGTGTCCACCCCCACCCACCTCGCCGGACACACACTCGACGCCATCTTCTCATCCAGCAAAGACATCGCCTTCAGCCACGCCACAGGACTCCACTGGACGGACCACAGCTGCGTCCACTTCACCTTCAAAAGAACGACGATCCACCACCACCAACGACAGGTTGCTCGTAGAAGCTGGAACAAGATCACAGCCGACCAGCTCGCCGCTTCCCTGAGCCAGCACCCGCCTACCAGCTCAGCGAACCCCAGCCAGGCCGCCGACAACCTCACGAAGTGGATCAGCAACTGCGCGGACGAACTCGCCCCTCTGAGGACCCCGCCCAGCAGACCCGCCAGCAAGAAAGCCCCATGGTTCACCGACGAACTCAAGAGCTCCAAGAAGATCTGCCGAGCCCTCGAGAAAGTCTGGAGAAGGGAACCAACACCAGACAACATGACCACCCTCAAGATTGCCACTCGGAAGCACCACCAACTGATCCACGCCGCCAAGAAAACTGCATTCAAGGACCGGCTGGACAACAACGCACACAACTGCAAGGAACTCTTCAACATCGTGAAAGAGCTCTCCAACCCCAACGCCGGAAACAACGACATCACCCCATCGCAAGACCTCTGCAACTCCCTCGCCTCCTACTTCCACAACAAGATCGCGGACATACACAACAGCTTCAGCTGTCAACCGACGCATGCCACGACCACAGCAACGCCACCCACCACCACCCTCCGCGCCTGGACTCCGATCAGCACCGAAGACACCGTCCGCATGATGAACTCCGTCCACTCCGGATCTCCGACCGACCCCTGCCCTCACCACGTTTTCAACAAGGCCGACGCTGTCATCGCACCCCACCTGCAGGACATCATCAACACCTCCTTCGACACCGCCACCTTCTCTGAGAGCTGGAAGCACGCCGAACTCAGCGCTCTACTCAAGAAACCTACAGCGGACCCCACCGATCTCAAGATCTACCGCCCCATCTCGCTCCTCCCGTTTCCAGCCAAAGTCATCGAGAAGACCGTCAACAAACAGCTGGCCGCCTTCCTCGAGACGAATGGGTCCCTCGACCCCTCACAGTCTGGCTTCCGAGCCAACCACAGCACAGAGACCGCCCTCATCGCCGCCACCGACGACATCCGAGCCCTGATGGACAACGGAGAAACAGCGGCCCTCATCCTCCTAGACCTCTCCGCGGCTTTCGACACGGTCTGCCACCGCACCCTAGTGCAGCGCCTCAGCAACATCGGAATCCAGGAGAAGGCACTGGATTGGATCGTCTCCTTCCTCGACGGAAGAACACAGAGAGTCCGCCTACCACCGTACAAGTCAGAGGCCACCGAAGTCATCTGCGGCGTCCCTCAAGGATCCTCTCTGAGCCCCACCCTCTTCAACGTCTACATGAGCCCCCTCGCGGCCATCGCACGCCAACACAACCTCAACATAATCTCCTACGCCGATGACACCCAGCTGATCCTCTCCCTGACCAACGACCCCGCCGCTGCCAGAGCCAACCTGCACGATGGGATGAAAGATGTAGCCGAGTGGATGACGACCAGCCGCCTGAAACTGAACTCAGACAAGACGGAGGTCCTCATCCTGGGCTCCTCGCCCTCCGCATGGGACGACTCCTGGTGGCCCCCCGCCCTGGGCACCGCACCCAAACCGACGGACCATGCACGCAACCTGGGCTTCATCCTGGACTCCTCCCTCTCCATGACCAGACAAGTCAACGCCGTCTCCTCGTCGTGCTTCAACATCCTGCGCATGCTACGGAAGATCTTCTGGTGGATCCCCACGGAGACCAGGAAGACGGTCACCCAGGCCCTCGTCACCAGCCGACTGGACTACGGCAACGCCCTCTACGCCGGAACCACCGCCAAGCTCCAGCAGAGACTCCAGCGGATCCAGAACGCCTCAGCCAGACTCATCCTCGACATCCCACGTAACAGCCACATCTCCGGACATCTGAGAGACCTGCATTGGCTCCCCGTCAACAAAAGAATCACCTTCCGTCTCCTCACCCACGCACACAAAGCCCTTCACGATCAAGGCCCGAGCTACCTCAACAACCGAGTCAACTTCTACGCTCCCAAACGCCACCTCCGATCAGCCAGCCACGCCCTCGCCGCCGTCCCCCGCATCCGAAGAGCGACAACAGGAGGAAGGTCCTTCTCCTACCTGGCCGCCAAGACCTGGAACTCGCTTCCGACCGACCTGCGCTTGACCCAAGACCACCTCTCCTTCAGGAAGAAGCTCAAGACCTGGCTGTTCGAGCAGTAACGGCACCCCACCCCCCAAAGCGCCTTGAGACCCTACGGGTAAGTAGTGCGCTCTATAAATGTCTTTGATTGATTGATTGATTGACTCAACCAACCATACAGTCCATCACAGTTGCACTCTTAAAACCATGTACCCATAGAATCACTCACTCACACATCTATGCACAGAGTCACACACACCCTACCCACACAAACACTCAGGCACCCATACAGATACTCAGACAACCAATCAATAACCCATATAGACACTCATATAGCTATTCACAAAACCATGCAGCACCTTATACACCAACACACAGACACATACAGACATTCACACAGTTTAGTCACTAGTCTGCAGTAAGATACATTTAATGACTCACTTATAGAGTCAGTTATGCACCTAGAAAATCATCCATTCACTCACTTGTACACCCACTCATTCTTCAACAGGCCTTTCCCTTTATATATTAAACATATTAAAACTGTACATAAACACATACTCACTGGATGATGTCATCAGTGATGTCATCAATGATGTCATTTGAGATGTCATCAGTGATGTCATCAGTGATGTCACTGACCATGTCATGAGTGATGTAATATGTGACAGTGCATTGCGGAATTAACTATAACAAGGGAATTTCTAGGGTTTTGTACGAGGGAAATGTCAAGCTAACTATAACGCCCCTGAAATCTAGGGTTTTTTCAGTGAATTTCTAAGGTTTTTTAGATGCCAATTCCTAACTATAACGCCCCTGAAACCTCTGTTTTTTTCAGTGAATTTCAAAGGTTTTTTAAATGCTAATTCCTAACTATATCAGGCCTGAAACCTATGTTTTTTCAGTGAATTTCAAAGGTTTTTTAAATGCTAATTCCTAACTATATCAGTCCTGAAACCTGTTTTTTTTCAGAAAATTTCAAAGGTTTTGTAAATGACAATTTTTAATGTATTAATTGTTATACTGATTTTTTTATACTGATTTACTACATTTTTTTAACTATTTATTTTTAGATTTTTTTTTAATTACATTATAATTACATTATACATTACAATACAAAATGTACTTTCTCAGAATGAATTACTTTAATTTAAATACTTGGCAAATAGGCAACAGACTTTTATGTACAGTAGTTACAGTTGTTGCAATGGCCAACCCAATTTCAAACACAAAGCAACATTGAGCTCAATGTGAATTCCTAGTTAAATGCAATTAGTTACTTTATGGATTACTTTTCTAACCACAGGACTGGATCCTAGATTCAGTCCTTGGACAACTCCTGTAAACAGTTGAGTAAAAGCGTTTTGGTTACAGTAGTTATTTTTAAGGAATATTATTGTATTTTAAAAGTTGACACTTAGACATTTTTTCACATAGAATCACCAATGTTATCCTATGGCAGAAAATTCACTTAGCAGGTAAGTAGTGTTATCGTTACTTTTTCTTACTCAGTGGTGGATCCTGGATCCAGCATTGGCCAACCTCCTGTAAACAGTTGAAAGAATGTGTTTAAGTCATACAGACGATTTTTTAGGAATATTTTTTGTTTGTGAAAATAGACACTTAGAAACTTTTCTGCTGAAAACCACACAATGGATTCCTATGGAAGGAAATACAAGTTACTGGTAAGTACGCTTAGAATTACTTTTCAGGGTCAGTGCTGGGCTAAAAGATGCAGCACTGGGTTCTCTCCTGATTACAGGTGAGTAAATCGGAATTCGTAGTTCGGCTGATTTTAGAGGAATATATTTAGTTTGTGACAATAGACACTTAGAAACTTTTCTGCTGAAAACCACACAATGGATTCCTATGGACGGAAATACAAGTTACTGGTAAATACGCTTGGATTTACTTTTCAGGGACAGTGCTGGGCTAAAAGATGCAGCACTGGGTTCTCTCCTGATAACAGGTGAGTAAATCGGAATTCGTAGTTCGGCTGATTTTAGAGGAATATTTGTACGTTTCAAAAATGGACACTTAGAAAATTTTCTGGTGAAAACCACGCAATGGATTCCTTTGAAAGGAAATACAAGTTACTGGTAAGTACGCTTAGAATTACTTTTCAGGGTCAGTGCTGCGCTAAAAGATGCAGCCCAGGGTTCTCTCCTGATTACAGGTGAGTAAATCGGAATTCATAGTTCGGCTGATTTTAGAGGAATATTTGTACAATGGTGAAGGAAGGGGGCGGGGCTTGAGGTGATATGTGTGCAAACACGACCTGTGGCGCATTTTAAGTTGGAGAATTAATTCCTCTTCAATCCTGAGGTCCCCTGGGGGCCAACTAGCCCACCAGGTACCTCCAGTATGCGCCAGGGGGCTTCATTGCAGAGCGGTGTTCAGAGGCCACGCCCCTTTTTACAACACTCTGCAACGCAGCTCCATGGCGCTTACTGGAGGTATCTGGTGGGCTAGTTGGTCTTTAACTTAAACGAGGGCGAGACCTATTGCATTCTCAATGCTTGTTTACTTTGGTTCCATCAAGAAGGCATTCAGATGTGTCACACATTTGCCATAAATTCTGAATGTTAGCACTCTAGTTGCTCATTAGATCACTGTAGTAAAGCTACTGCTCACCAGGGAAGTCTGCTGCTGGTATTGAAAGTGCATGTTTCAGTCTGCATGTCAGAATTTTTTCATGAAATAGAAGAGGATTTGAGAAGTCACTCAAAATGTGCCCTATTTTTTCTTTCTGCAGCACTAATCATACTTTCTATGGCAAAATGAACCCCCTAATTTTGTTCCTTTTTAAATTAATTGTTTTAAGAGTTCCCACTTTATTCCAATCAAGATGGCTTCAGGTGTGCCATACGTTTGTCATAAGTAGGACTGTTAGCGCTCTAGTTGTTCTTTAGAACACTCTGGGAAGCTGCAGTAGAACACAAAGGAATCAACTGAAAGTCTTTGCCCTGTTGGATGTACATGTTTTACTGAGAATGTCAGACTTCATTCTCACATGACTGAGAAAGATAATGTGAATTTACAGAAAATATGCTCTCAGTTTAGCTTATAGATCACCTTCCAAACCTCTGTGGGAAAAGCATGAGAAAATAGTTTTCTCTCAAACATGATTCATGATATCCCAGCAGAAGTCTTTTTCACATGGTAAAATCACCTTAGAACACACCACAATTCCTAAAATGAGTATGGTGCCATCAACAAATGATTTATAATGTAACTAAAGTCTTAAAACCTTTTATTAACTGCAATGCTTTTTAATGAGGTGCTCTCATGTATATTGGTCCCAAGATGGCTGCCAACACTTCTTGGCTGAAGTGCTGACAGCCAATCAGATCTCACGATGAGATGTGTGGTTAAGCTCCGCCCAGATATATATGTGATTTTGATTTTCTCAGGAACTACTGAACGGATTAACACCATTTAAGCAAAAGGCATGACTCTGAACCATGGTCTACCTTTCTGTCAAATTTGGTGCAATTCGGTTCAGCAGTTCGGGCTGTAGCTGCGACTAAAGGTCTCTGAGGAAAATTGAATTGGGAAAACATGTTTTGGGACCCCCCTTTTTTCTCAGCCCCGCTTGACGAATCACACCACGACTTTCAGAATAGCAGCGGACCGGAGCGGGCCACGAGTTTTGAAAATCTTGCGAAGATTCCTCAACTGGCGCCAAAGTTATTCCAAATAGAATGTTGCGGATTTCCTATGGATAATAGGTCCTAACTATAACTATCTACTGGCGACCGCCATTAGATAATATTACCTACTGGCGGTCGCCAGTAGGTAGTTATAGTTAGGACCCTGTTTCCATAGGAAAACCGCAACATTCTATTTGGAATAACTTTGGCGCCGGTCGACGAATCCTCGCGAAATTTTCAAAACTAATGGGGCGCTACGCTCCGCTCCTACCCTGAAAGTCTCGGGGGGATTTGTCAAGCGGGGGCTGAGATAAAAGGGGGGTCCCAAAACGCGTTTTTCCCATGCATTTTCCATAGGACCTTTAGACACAGCTACAGCCCGAACGGCTGAACAGAGTTCCTTGAAATTTGGCAGAGAGGTAGTCTACAGGTCAAGGAAGGGCCTTTTGTAGGTTTGGTGTAAATCTGTTCAGTAGATTCTGAGAAAATAGCCTTTAAATCAATATATATATCTGAGCCAGCTTACGGTGCGCTTACGGTGCGCTTACCGTACGCGTACGGTGCCGTGCGCGAGCGCGAATCTGATTGGCTGTTAGATCTTAGTAAACATTCGAATCGTTTGAAACCAGGAAGTGGCGGCCGCCATTTTCTCTCTCGCACTCTGAGAGGGGGATAAAAAACAAAGGCCAAAAACATGTAAAGGGGCTGTTTAGACAGCTCCTAAGCACCTAGCCATGTTGAGGGTGTCCTCAAAGATCCCCCAAAGCCAAAAACGGAATTTTAATTTTTTCGATAATTTCGCCGATTACGCTTACCGTACACGTACCGTAAAAATTAATAAAAAAAAAAAAATATCCATACTCTCCCCACCCCATGTGCAAATGGGGCCCAAAGGGCAGCATTTGTGCATGGCATATTACACCTGTGAAAAATTAAAATATTACCTTTCACAACGAAGCGCATCATATGTCCTCCATGTGTGCACGGTGCGCGAAGCGCATCGTGCGTACATGGCCCATGTAGCGTAACGTGGGCACCGCGTGCCCACCATGCGTGCACGGCACTAACTGCGTAAAGTGGGCGCGCGGTGCGCGAAGCGCACCGCGTGCTCACTGTGCGCGCACGGAACGAACTGCGTTAAGTGGGCGCGCACGCCACGAATGGCGTAAAGTAACTTAGCATTTAAAAAAACCTACAAATTCACTGAAAAAACCATAGGTTTCACACACGTTATAGTTAGGAATTAGCATTTAAAAAACCTTGCAAATTCAGTGAAAAAACCATAGGTTTCACACATGTTATAGTTAGCTGGACATTTTACTGATAAAAAAACAATGAAATTCCCCCGTTATAGTTAGTGCAGGCAACTATAACTCACGCGACCGCAATCCTCTGCTGATGACATATGTGTCTTTATGAAAAAAAAATATTTGTAATATATGTATAGCTAAAAATTTATGGAAGAAGACATGGGCAAATAAGTGTCTAAATACAGTATTAGCATCAGCAGAGGATTGCGGTCGCGTGAGTTATAGTTGCCTGCACTAACTATAACGGGGGAATTTCATTGGTTTTTTATCAGTAAAATGTCCAGCTAACTATAACATGTGTGAAACCTATGGTTTTTTCACTGAATATATATATATTCATTGAAAAAACCATAGGTTTCAGGCTTGATATAGTTAGGAATTAGCATTTAAAAAACCTTTGAAATCCACTGAAAAAAACATAGATTTCAGGCAATATAGTTAGGAATTAGCATTTAAAAAACCTTAAAAAAATTAACTGGAAAAACCATAGGTTTTAGGGGTGTTATAGTTAGCTGGACATTTCACTCGTACAAAACCTTTGAAATTCCTCTGATATAGTTAGTTGTACTAACTACATCTCGCGCGCCCGCAATCCACTGCTGATGATGTCACATATTACATCATTCATGACATGGTCAGTGACATCACTGATGGCATCTCAAATGACATCACTGATGACATCACAGATGACATCATCCACGTGACAATCAGATACACCTCATCATACACTAGTATAACCTTTCATCACTCACTGTAAAATACAGATATATTGGTTTTCAAAAAATCCTATGAAATAACATATGCTCAAATTTTAACATGATTTTAAATGCATTTTAAGCTTTAATCATGACAAATGTAGCAGTATGTTTTCCATGTCTATTTTGTTGCATTATGCACTTTAAAAGGAGGCACTGCCGCCCTAGCGCTGTCATGTGATCAAGGCCTTTTGTTTCCGGCCGAAACGCGTCATGGCGACATAAACATCAGTGATGTATATTGTGCACTTGCCTTCTTCAAGCAGAAAGGGGATTACAGGCAAGTGTGTGAATATATATATATATATATATATATATATATATATATATTAACTTGACTAATGTTTCAACTTTAAGAACCACTAAAATACTCGTAACTATAACTTATACCCTAAAATAACTAGAGCTTGTGCGCCAGCCATGCACAGAGTTGTTATCAAAATGTCATTACAGATCTCATAAGGGATGTAATCAATGAATAATTAAACTTGTCATGAGTGGTGTAATATATGAGAACATGGCGAGGGTGAGAGTTATATTTTCTTTAGGGCACAAGTTATAGATATTTGAGATAACTATAACTGGGGAATTTCAGTGTTTTTTAAAGTTAAAAATGTTCTGTTTCACCTAACTATAATGTAACATTTTATTTTGTTGTATGTCTTACTATAAGTGTCACTTTAACTTTTGTTTTAAGTAAGGGAGACCTACTGGCTTTGTCAAATGTTCAGACACCAAAATATAAAGGACAGGCTTTAGCAGGAGATGAGCACATCAACATTTATCAAGCAGATCTATTGACCTTGCCAAAAAGTCAACAATAAATATAACCAAATGAAATTTTATAAATACACACATTGCACTGCAGCCTGTTTCCCCAAGCCTATAGAAGGCCCCGGGGTTCTATCCCACTGGGGACAATATCTTTGTAGCTGGCAGCGGGTGTGCTCTCCTCAAGCATTTTCAAAGTGCTGGGGGCCCTATCAAATCAGGCGATTGTTCTTTCAATGTAGAGGGGGTATGCGGCCTACCTCCCTGAGCCTTTTAAAGACCTTGGGAACCCCAGCCCCTGGGCCCAATCTATTATTAATTTGGAGAGGGAAGTGTGTGGTCTCCCTCCACAAGCCATAAAATGCCCCTGGGAACCCCATGCCCTAGTGCCCAATAGCAGCAGTTTCTAGTGCACCCCACACTCTGGGACACTGTGCTGTTCCCTACCTGCATGAGCATGGGAAGGGAGAACTTGAATTCCTTACCCATTTTCTCGTGGGCAGGAAACAAAGGTTTGCTCGCATACTGCAGAAGAAGAAAGAAACGCTGTACCTGGCATGTGGTAGCAAATAAATGCAGCCAGCTCCTGCCGTACCGTGGATGGGTGCAGGCACAGGAGTTGGTGGTGGCCCTGCCCCCTTGGACCCATGCCTTCTCATTGCTGTGGGTGCTCCTAGTGGGACTGGGGCATCCACAGCAACTTTATTTTGTGGAGGTCCCAGGGTATGGGGTCCTTGATGATATACAATTTCTTAGAGAAGGGGATCCCATGCCCCCTCTCATTTATTAACATTATACTGTCCAGAAGGAAAGGGTCCCTGGGGAATTGTAATGGCTCAGGGAGGGTATCCACAAACCCCCTTCCTTTATTAATGATATGTGGCCTCAAGAAATGGGGTATCTGGGGCCTGGCAATGACATGAGGAGGAGGGCTGCATGCCTCCCTCTGCTAAAATAATTAAAGGTTGACACCCCTGGCTTTAGCATACTGGAGGGAGGAGGTACTACAATTGAAATGGCTCTTCTTTTTTGACTGGACCAGCAATCCTCCATGGATCCACAGTCCCCTCACAACAAAATCTGTTTTTAGCGCCAAAGAAACTCGCAACAGGTGTCCCTGCCCTCCTTTATGTTTTATTTTAGATTTTAAGGAAAGGGGACTGAGGGGGACATGTACAAGTGAAGTGGTGGAGTGAGGTGTTAGCCGTCATGGCTTAACGCATCACTCCACCACTTCTGAAACCCAATGATGCACCATATTTACAAGAATATGGTGCAGCCTTACATTTCCCCCTGCGCTGGCGCTTCACTTAGCAGAGTAGCGCCAACACAGGCACCCTTGCACCATAGTGCAAGAGTGTCTGCGTGCAGGGAAGGATTGGTTATGTGCCGGAATGTGTCCCTTCCTGCACATAAACAATCCTAAAATGCTGTTCTGTCACTTTTATGTGTGCTGCTTCATGCAGCTTACATAAAAGTCACAAAATGGCATTTTTTACAAATTGTTTATGTACAGGAAGGAGACCTTCCTGTACATAAACAATCCATGGCAATTTGCTTTTTCCATGTGTGCTGCACGAGGAGGAATAATGCATTTCCCCTCGTTTCGCTAAGTTAAGACCAGGTTTTCGCTGGTCTTAATTTTGGTGCTGCCTCCTATGTACACTGCCCTAGTACATAGGGGGCAGCGTCAAAATCAATGAGTGTTGAAGTGGAATGCCCACCACAACACCCACTGCCCACCCCTTTGTCAGGACCCACAAGAGGTTTCCTCCCGGTAACGCATTTCTGGCGTCTGTCTCTCCTTCACGAGATTTTCAAAAGTCATCTTATCCACTAAGCTGGGGTGCTTGTTGGCGTCGATGGAACTCCAAGATGGCTGCCAACATGCCCATGCTGCCACAGCACTCGGCTGTCAGCAGTCTAGTCTTTTAGGCTTCTGACACCTGTTGAAGTGTACACCAACTTTCTACTGTGCACTTCACCGACTGAGCTGAGAGAAGAGCATCGGAATCTCCTGAGTCGTGTTAGAGAGTTAGGGTAGCTTGCAGAAATTGCGGGGTTAGTTTCGCCGGTACCCTCAAAGTTCCCCTGCAGATTCAGGTTGGTGAAATTAAAGTATAAAAATTCATAGCGAGTGGAAAGTTCAGTCAGGGTTTAAATGTTAGTCCTTCCTCTTCAAAAATTAGAACTGTTAAGAATAACTTGTGACAGGAAACATTTAATAAAATTCAACGAGAGTTGAAGGAAGTGTGAATTTAACCCAAAAGTGATTAGCTGTGTTTTCTGATGCGGGCGCATTCACTCAAGCGCCGCGTCAGCAAAATACGAGCGGCACATTTCTCCAAGCTACGCTAATTCCGACTATCAACGCGGGCGCATCATTTCTAGCGCCGCGTTGTTAAAATAATTATCGTGGCATTCACTTGAGCCTCGTAAGCTCCGGAGTATGGGCTGATGCGGGCGCATTAGCTCAAGCGCCGCGTCTCCCTTCAGAGGCAAAAAGCATTTCTTCCTGAGGGAAGGGTTGAAGAGTGCAGAGGATAACTCTTCAACTCCTCCGTTGCTGCAAAAGGTCAATTGAGTTTACTCAGGAGCTAAGCCAGAGCAAGTCTTAGGGCGCTGCAAGTCCCTTCGTGTCTCGTCAGGAAAGTGCTATCCTATTAACAGTGACAAAGGGTAGTACGTGAAAGAGTAATTCCTAATCTCCTCAAGTATCAGGGCACAACGGAACCATTAATAGTTTAAAATAAAAAGAAAGACTCATAGTTCTATCGAACACCCCAATAACAGTTAATTGGTTCTAGTAAGTAATAAGGGTGACTGGTGAAGTCCATAAGCGTCTACAGCTGTACCAACGAAAAGATCAGTCTCCTCATCACCACAGAAGAAGGTTTCCAGGCCCACATATGTACTGCCAGAACCCCAGTTAATTCCTCACTCACGCTTCAAACCAGTACGTAACAGGAATAAAGGGAACACACACACACACGCATATATTGAATAACTTTTGACATGCAATGCTTATTGTGTTCTCTTTCTCATGTAAAGGGGTAAGAACGGTCCAGAACAGTACCACCCAGAAAACGAAGGAAAGAGCGTAGAGTGAAGACTTCTCATTCAGGTTAAATAGAATAAGAGAAGTAGAAGAGTAGCGAGCTCCCAAGCATTCTGGTAAGATAAGTAATTAAAGTAAATTTAGAAGAAAAGAACAGTGGGCCTGTTTAAAGTAAGTTCTAACAGTAATGTAACTAATTGTCAGACCTGTAAGAAGAAAAATAAGAAGAAGTGACGAAGTTGACAGGCAGATCTTGGAGCAGTCTCTTCTCTGTCCCTTCCCCTTTCCCCCCTTGGAACTTACCTCCGACGGACCTGAGAACCTAACAGGTGGAGTTTTGAGAAGGGCATTGGGACCTATCACCTTCTGCTCCTGTGCAGTAAATGTAACTAATTTGGAGGACCTGACAGAGTGAAGTGCCCACATTGGTACAAGCACCTGAGCAGAATGGCTGAAGGTTTCCATTTAAAAAATGTAAGTGAGGTACTGAGTAGTATTCAGAGAGATTTGGAGGCAGTCAGGGAGGAAAATAAAATTCTGTGGCAAGATTTAATTTCCTTTAAAACTGGGACATCCATTTTGGGGTCCAACCTACCAACCCAGTCTTTCGGGACTCAGAGCCAACCCTCTAGTTCTTCAACTTTTACCCCAACACAAGTAATTCATTCACTTTCCCCAGTAATTCCTTTAGCCCCTCCTGAGCGATTCAATGGAGACCCACAAAAAGCAAAATTATTTTTTAACACAATGCTCTCTACATTTTATATGCCGCCCAACGATTTTCCCTGATGCACAATCTCGGGTGGCATTCATCCTGTCATATCTTAGTGGTGATGCCGCCTCCTGGTCCATGCCATTGGTAACCAAGGATGATCCAATCTTATATAGCCTCGATGACTTCAAGAAGGAATTCCTCCGAATTTTTGACAGGAGAACAGCGTCTCAAGCTTCCGATAACGAATTGTTGGAATTAAAACAAGGAAACAGAGAACTTGTGGCATATCTAGCCCAATTTAATAAGTTGGTGGTTGAGACTAATTGGCCAGAAGATAAACGAGCAGCGGTATTCTACAGAGGGTTGCGAGAGGACTTGAAGGACGCACTTTCTCAGATTCCAAATCGTCCCTCTGACATCTCGGCCTTAGTGGATTTAACCTTAGAGATAGATTACCGGCAAAGTGAACGAAAAGGAGAACGGAAGAGAGAGTTTCGACCTAGTGTTCCTCGCTTTGACCGCGTCAAGACTGAATCCACTCGAGCAGTTGAAACTTATTCTGGAATTGAACCTATGCAGATTGGGGTGGTTAGAGGTCCACTTTCTAAAGAGGAAAAAGAGAAGAGAAGGCTGAACAAATTGTGTCTCTATTGTGGAGGAAGTGGGCATTTTGTTAAAAACTGTTTAAAGAGACCTAAGTTACCAGCTAAAGAGAAGGGAAACTAGAGGCACCACAGGTTAGTGGAGTTGGACCTGTGGATGCGAATGGGAAAATGACTCCAACAAATCATCAGTTGGCAAATACGCTACAAGTTTCTTCCCCCCATTTGGTTATGACAGTGACTCTAAAGTTTAGAAGTAACATTTTGACAGGCATAACTGTGATGGCGGATTCGGGGGCAACTGGTAATTTTTGTGACCTCAAGTTTGCTAACCTGATTGGTCTACAAGCCATCAAGAAGGTGAAAACTGAGAGAGTCAGAGCAGTGGACGGGACAGATCTAACTTCTGGGCCAATAACTAGCCATACAGAATTAATACACATGACCACTGTTGAAGGACATCAAGAGACTTTGCATTTTAACTTAATAGATGCTCCTCAATTCCAATTGATTTTAGGGCTTCCATGGCTCACGGAACATAATCCTTTAATTGATTGGGGAGCCCGAACAATTCAATTAAATTCAGACTATTGCACAATCTATTGCTTCGACGGTTCCACGCATTCTTCCATACCCTGTGCAGCCGCTCAACTGTGTGATAGAGGAGTTTCGGTGAGTGTGATTCAAACTACAGTGATACCGGAAGAATACCAGGATTTTGCGGATGTTTTTGATGAAGTCAAGGCAGAAACCTTACCCCCCCACCGGTCCTATGACTGCAAAATTGATTTAGAACCTGGGGCAAGCCTACCCTGCAGCAGAGTTTATGCCTTAACCGAGAAGGAGAATGTCCATTTGAAAGAATATTTAGCAAAAAATTTGGAAAATGGATTAATCCGACCGTCACAGTCCCCCGTCTCTTCTCCACTTTTTTTCGTGCCGAAAAAAGATGGTGATCTTAGGACTTGTATCGACTTCAGAGCAATTAATAAGATAACTGTCAAGAATCGTTATCGATTGCCTCTTATTTTGGTATTAAATTGATCAAGTGAAGGAAGAGATGATCTACACTCGTCTTGATCTACGTGGAGCATACCATCTGATTCGACTACGGGAAGGTGACGAGTGGAAGACCGCGTTCAGGACTAAATTTGGCCTTTATGAGTACCTGGTGATGCCGTATGGTCTCTGCAATGTGCCGGCGGCCTGCCAGTATTTTATCAACGATGTCTTAAGCGACTTTATCGACTGCTGTGTTATAGTCTATATAGATGACATCTTAATCTATTCCAACACGGTTGCAGAACATCAACACCAGGTCAGGGCTGTTTTGCACCGATTACGAGAGAACTCTTTATATGTCAAGCTGGAAAAATGTCTTTTCAACACAGATACAGTGGAATTTCTGGGCTTCGTATTATCACCGGAGGGAGTTCGAATGGACGAGCACAAAGTAGAGGCAATAATGGCTTGGAAATCCCCTACCTGTATTAAGGATGTCCAAAGCTTTATTGGTTTCTCTAATTTTTACAGACGCTTCATTCATGGATTCTCTCATAAGATTCTTCCACTGACTCGTCTTCTAAAGAAAGGAGTCCCGTTCCACCGGTCTACAGAAGCAGAAACGGCTTTTCAGTTATTGAAGACTACTTTTACAACAGCACCTGTGTTGCTCCATGCCGATCCCTCTGAACCTTTCTATCTTGAAACAGACGCATCTGACCTTGCCATTGGAGGAATACTCTCTCAACGCCACAAGGACACAGGACAACTACATCCGGTGGCTTATCGGTCCCGTAAACTTAATCCTGCCGAATGTAACTATACCATTACGGAGAATGAACTCCTTGCAATCAAAGATGCGTTCAAGGACTGGAGGCATTACTTGATGGGGGCAAAACACACTGTGACGGTGTTTACGGACCATCGCAACTTAAAATTCCTAAGGTCTGCTCGCACACTCACACCACGTCACCTCCGCTGGTCTCTCTACTTTGCGGATTTTGATTTTGTCATCACTTTTCGTCCTGGATCAAAGAATGGGAAGGCTGACGTCCTTTCTCGTCTTGACACAGACAATCAAACTGTGGTCGTGGAAAACCGTCAAATTATTCCGGATGGAAAATTCATTGGCACCATTTCCTTAGCACCCTTTGAACACCATGTTCGACAATCTTTCACTGACCTTGAATTGGAAACCTGGGCTGCAGAAGATCCACAACGCCTTATCCGCAATGGCCTTCCTTATGTTGGCACCACCTTGTATTTACCCTCCAAAGAGTTTCAAATTAAGGCCATGCAGGAATGTCACGACAACCCGTTGGCTGGACACAAAGGTATCCTCAAAACTGAAGAATTACTCAAACAACGTTTCTGGTGGCCTCACATGTGTCGTGACATTCGCCAATATGTGCTAAGTTGTGACAATTGTGCTCGGGGAAAATCTGACAGGCAGGCTCCTAAAGGTCTTTTGCAGCCTCTGCCGACTCCTCCACATCCATGGCACACGGTTTCTTTAGACTACTTTCTTCCCATGGGTACGATACCATTCTTGTAGTTGTTGACACTTTCAGTAAAATGGCCCATTACATACCCTCCAAAGGCACTCCTAATGCTAAACAATTGTCTCAACTCTTCAACCAACACGTTATCCACCTTCATGGAATTCCTAAGGCTCTCATTTCGGACAGGGGTTCCCAGTTTCTATCTTGATTCTGGCAGGCTTACATCAAGGGTCTTAATATTGACCATCGGTTTTCTACCAGTTTCCATCCACAAACCGATGGTCAAACTGAACGCATTAACCAAGACTTAGAACAACACCTCAGACTTTATTTGTTAGACGAGGAGGGTGACTGGCCTGACCATTTGTGGACTGCTGAGTATGCTCACAACAATGCTATAAGTGTATCCACCGGTCACTCTCCTTTCTTTATAAACTCTGGTAGGCATCCTAATTCGCATGCTAATTTTGGGGAAGTTAATGTCCCTGCTGCCCAAGATATCGCACGTCAATTAACTAAGATCCATCACTTAGTAACCCAGAATCTGTCGATTGCAAAGGATCGTTATAAACACTTTGCTGACCGAAAAAGCAAAAAAGAACCTGAGCTTCTTGTAGGAGACTTAGTTTGGTTGAGTACTAGAAATCTTCGACTCAAGGGTCCCCGTAAATTTCAGCCTCGATTTATGGGTCCTTATCCAATTGCGAAAATCATAAATCCAGTCACTTACCAACTATCTCTTCCTAACACTACAAAAATTCATCCAGTCATTCATGTTTCTCTCCTCAAACCAATTCATCCAGGGTTGCGCAGAACCTCCCCTCCTGATCCTCTGATTGTTAATGGGGAGGCAGAGTATGTAGTTAAACGAATTTTAGATTCTACACTCATGCGTAACGAACTGTTCCATCTCATTGATTGGCAGGGTTATGGACCAGATGAACATTCTTGGGAAAAGAGTACTGATGTCCATGCCCCTCGTTTAATCAAAGCTTTTAATGCAAAATTTCCTACTAAACCGCGTCTGGAGGAAACCCCGTTGGGAGGGGGTACTGTCAGGACCCACAAGAGGTTTCCTCCCGGTAACGCATTTCTGGCGTCTGTCTCTCCTTCACGAGATTTTCAAAAGTCATCTTATCCACTAAGCTGGGGTGCTTGTTGGCGTCGATGGAACTCCAAATGGCTGCCAACATGCCCATGCTGCCACAGCACTCGGCTGTCAGCAGTCTAGTCTTTTAGGCTTCTGACACCTGTTGAAGTGTACACCAACATTCTACTGTGCACTTCATCGACTGAGCTGGGAGAAGAGCATCGGAATCTCCTGCGTCGTGTTAGAGAGTTAGGGTAGCTTGCGGAAATTGCGGGGTTAGTTTCGCCGGTACCCTCAAAGTTCTCCTGCAGATTCAGGTTGGTGAAATTAAAGACTTTAAAGTATAAAAATTCATAGCGAGTGGAAAGTTCAGTCAGGGTTTAAATGTTAGTCCTTCCTCTTCAAAAATTAGAACTGTTAAGAATAACTTGTGACAGGAAACATTTAATAACATTCAACGAGAGTTGAAGGAAGTGTGCATTTAGCCCAAAAGTGATTATCTGTGTTTTCTGACGCGGGCGCATTCACTCAAGCGCCGCGTCAGCAAAATACGAGCGGCACATTTCTCCAAGCTACGCTAATTCCGAAAACGACTATCAACGCGGGCGCATCATTTCTAGCACCGCGTTGTTAAAATAATTATCGTGGCATTCACTTGAGCCTCGTAAGCTCCGGAGTATGGGCTGACGCGGGCGCATTGGCTCAAGCGCCGCGTCTCCCTTCAGAGGCAAAAAGCATTTCTTCCTGAGGGAAGAGTTGAAGAGTGCAGAGGATAACTCTTCAACTCCTCCGTTGCTGCAAAATGTCAATTGAGTTTACTCAGGAGCTAAGCCAGAGCAAGTCTTAGGGCGCTGCAAGTCCCTTCGTGTCTCGTCAGGAAAGTGCTATCCTATTAACAGTGACAAAGGGTAGTACGTGAAAGAGTAATTCCTAATCTCCTCAAGTATCAGGGCACAACGGAACCATTAATAGTTTAAAATAAAAAGAAAGACTCATAGTTCTATCGAACACCCCAATAACAGTTAATTGGTTCTAGTTCTAGTAAGTAATAAGGGTGACTGGTGAAGTCCATAAGCGTCTACAGCTGTACCAACGAAAAGATCAGTCTCCTCATCACCACAGAAGAAGGTTTCTAGGCCCACATAAGTACTGCCAGAACCCCAGTTAATTCCTCACTCACGCTTCAAACCAGTACGTAACAGTAATAAAGGGAACACACACACACGCATATATTGAATAACTTTTGACATGCAATGCTTATTGTGTTCTCTTTCTCATGTTAAGGGGTAAGAACGGTCCAGAACAGTACCACCCAGAAAACGAAGGAAAGAGCGTAGAGTGAAGACTTCTCATTCAGGTTAAATAGAATAAGAGAAGTAGATGAGTAGCGAGCTCCCAAGGCATTCTGGTAAGATAAGTAATTAAAGTAAATTTAGAAGAAAAGAACTGTGGGCCTGTTTAAAGTAAGTTCTAACAGTAATGTAACTAATTGTCAGGCCTGTAAGACGAAAAAGAAGAAGTAACGAAGTTGACAGGCAGATCTTGGAGCAGTCTCTTCTCTGTCCCTTCCCCTTTCCCCCCTTGGAACTTACCTGCGACGGACCTGAGAACCTAACAGGTGGAGTTCTGAGAAGGGCATTGGGACCTATCGCCTTCTGCTCCTGTGCAGTAAATGTAACTAATTTGGAGGACCTGACACCCTTCCACGCTAGGCATAGCGTGAAAGGGGGCCTTATTTATTGGACAACGTTAAGCGACGTTAATTGGCTTATCATTGATTTGTAAATAAGGCTAAACCCCTATCACCACCACAAGTCGTTAAACGTGAACTTTGTGGTGGTGATAGGAGCTTATTCATATGCCCCTGATGTAAGAAACTGGCTCTATATATACTGCACCAAAGTGAGGTACAGTGTGTATAGAGTTGAAGGGTCTCCAGAGGTTTGGCAGAGGTTAAAGTTAGATAGAAAATTACTCTCTAAAGTGGTAGCTTGGTCGAGCAGTAGGGCAGTATCAGAGGAAAGTGTTAAGCATTTGATGTACACATTCAGTAAGCAAATGAATTCACACACTCAAGAACTGAACTCTAGGCCAATGGTTTTGTATAAAGAAAATATACTATTGTTTGATTTCTAGAACCAAGCAAGCTTGGCACAGGTAAGCATAAAAAATACTTTTCTGTAGTAAATTACTTGTATCAACACAGTTCAAAATTGCAGTGTAACTTGAACTGGTTTGGGTTACAGTTTTAAGTAAGCAGTTTGCAACACATTGCAGGTAGAGTACATTCAAATGAATGGGCTTTTTAAGCAAAATGCAGTTAATTACTTTTCAGATTACTTTTACTAACACAGGGTTGGATCCTAGTTTCAGCCTTGGGACATTTCCTGAAAACAGGTGAGTAAATGCGTTTTAGTTGGAGGTACGATTTTTAATGAATATTATTGCATTTCAAAAGTTGACACTTAGAAACTTTTTCCCATAGAATCACCAATGTTATCCTATGGAAGGAAATTCGCTTAGCAGGTAAGTTATGTTAACAATATTTTTTCTTACTCAGTGCTGGATCCCTAGATTCAGTACTGGGACATTTCCTGAAAACAGTTGAGAAAATGCGTTTTAGTTATTCGGCTGATTTTTAAGGAATATTTGTCATTTTCAAAAGTCGACACTTAGAAACTTTTTGGGAGAAAATGTGTCAATGTTATTCTATGAGGAAAAATAGGTTATCGGTTTCCAGGTAGGTAATCGGTCTTTGGAGTTAGGGTCCTGGGGATAGACTTGGGGGTCTCCCAGGGTCAGTGATGCACTGTTGTTGCACCCTCAGCGGCACTCGGGGGCCAGGTGCAGAGTGTTGAGGCCCAATGTTATCCTACGGAGGATAGGGGGACTCTGGTTGGTGGCTGGGGTGTCAAGCAGGCCACGGGGTTATGGGAGCAAAGCTCCTAGGGTTAAGCTCAGGGCACGTTGGGGACCAGGTTAGCACAAAAGGGGCACCCGCAGCGGCACTAGGGCAGCCGGGTGCAGGGTGCTGTTTTGAGGTTGGGTGCCCTGTTGATTTCAATGGAGATTCTCCGGGACAAAGAAACACTGCAGGCTCGGGGACGAGGATCTTCCAGGAGTGACCACCACTTCGAGGGGTAAGTTGGGATGTTGAGGGTTGGTTAGGCACCGCTGGGTTGGGCACACAAGGCCGTGGGGCGTCGGGTGCAGGGGTGCCTTGGGACGTCGGATTTTCTTACCCGCTCTGGTCGGGGTAGGTGGGGTCCTCTGGAATGAGGCTGCAGGTGTCATCAGGAAGCTTGAGGCAGGTCAGGGGTCACCGGATCTCGGGTCAGGATCACCAGGGGGACCTCCTTACGATGTTTTTCTCACTCAAGCCTGGGCCGGGTTCGGCGGGTGCAGAGTGGGCTGGATTCGCAGTTTCTGGCTGGCACCAGAAGCTGCAGTTCAAACACGTCCAGTGTTCACGGCAGAAACAGCTTGGAAAGTGAATGCAGGCAGGTCCTCTGGGGTTTTTGAGGTTGCTGGCTGCTGGACACGCCGGGGTTTTGCAGGGGCAGGTTCGAGGGGAGACAGGCCGGTTGGGCTGGGGCAAGTGAGAGGGCGTCGTCCTCTTGTTAGCTCTGCATGGCTTTTCGCCCTTCTTCTTATCTTCTTTTTCTTGTTGTTGCTGGATCTGAGGAAGGAAGGTTCACGGTGCCCCTAAATACTAAATTATGGGTGTTACCTGTAGGTAAAGGGCAGGGACCAATGGGGCCCTTTCCTGGGGTGGGTACACCCCCTATTCTGCCACTCTCCAGTGGGAGGGGGGCAGGAGCCTGTCCCTGGTTGGCTAGGTCCCCCATCCTCAAGATGGCGGGGACTCGAGGTTGTGCTTCACCTCGTCTCCCCCACCTTAGGGGTGGAGTTGGCAGAGGTGGGAAAACCTTCCTTCCTCACTTTTTTTTCCTGCCGGTTCTCCTGCCCAAAATAGGGGGTAGAACCAGTGGGGACCAGTTGTTGAAAGCAACATATGTTCTCGAGAGGCATCAGAAAGGGGGCATGCCTTTGAAGCTTCTCCTTCGTGAACCCTGCCCATCCTGGGGGAGGAGGCTTGGCACTTCGTCCCAGGATGTTCATTGTTTCTGGCCCCAGAGAGCAGCAAGCTCTCGACCCAGGGGTCAAGAAACATGTCTGGTAGTGGCAGCCTAGGCAGACACTTAGTCAGGTCACTGGAGGTTGGTCGAGTTTCAGGGGGCATCTGTAAGATGCCCTCTGTGGTGCATTTTACATTAAATCCCACACTAGCATCAGTGTGGGTTTAATGTGCTGAGAAGTTTGAAACCAAACTTCCCAGTCTTCAGTGTAGCCATTATGGTGCTGTGGAGTTCGTAATGATAAACTCCCAGCACCATATACTCTTAATGGCAGCACTGCAATTACAGTGCCTAGGAATGGACCTGGGTGCTGTAGGAGC
Organism: Triturus cristatus; assembly: GCF_964204655.1. Lineage (NCBI taxonomy): Eukaryota > Metazoa > Chordata > Amphibia > Caudata > Salamandridae > Triturus > Triturus cristatus. The sequence goes on from NC_140584.1 coordinate 227,471,260, forward strand.
ACAGGGCTCATGCACCTGTACCCTCATATCTGGCATAGGGCACCCAGCTAGAGGGGTGACTGATGTATGCCAGGGCAGTGGTTTGTGGGCATTGCACACAGGGATGGGTGCCATGTCGACACTTTGCTTTGTTCTGCACCAAGACACGCAGCCTGCAAATGCAGTGTGTGAGTGTCAGGGAACAGGGCCTCTAAGGGTGGCACAACAAGTGCTGCAGCCCTTAGAGGCATTCTCTGGTCACAGTGCCCTGGATACCTGTGGTACCATATACCAGGGGCTGACATGTGGCCAGAGATGCCAAATGGGTTTATTTTGGGGAAAGAACACAGGCCCTGGGAACCTGATTGGCAGGGACCCAGGGCACATCAACAAAAAGTTCATCAGTAGCCAGGCAAAAAGTGGGGGGGGTTACTGCAAGAGAAACCCACTTTCCTACACCTGAGTCTCCAAATCCTTAAATGGCTGGTGCTACATCTTTGGCTAACAAAAAAGAAGGTAGAACTGCCCCAAAAATGTATGTGAGTTCACATTGATTGGATCTCGACTCTAAGCCCACCTTCATTGAACAGGAAAAGGCATATTGTCTCCAAACAAGTGGAAAAGAGGATGGTCAAAAAGACACATGTAATATTGGGAAAGGAATACTGAACATTGCATATCCCAAGCAATTACAAAAGCTCAAAGACGAAAGATTCAGCAGATCTTACCCAGTCATAGCCCTGAAGAGAACCCCAAGAATTATATCGGGGCTTGAAACGCCTCAGCAATACACACCATCTGGGAAACATAGGCATGAAATTAGGACCTGCTCTAATGGAATGGGTGATAATTCCTACATGTAAGGAGCCTGACTATTTGTTCCCAGTGGGCAGCAACTGTTTGAGGGATTTATTAAATGACAAACAAATTATGATTTTTTTATGCTGCATTTGAAAAATTCAGGACTGGTTCATTGTTCTAATCTATTTTTCACAAATCCATTTGTTGTATTTGTACTGTGAAGGTTTTTTGTTTAATCATGGTTTAATTGTGATTGTATGTCTATTGTTTAAACACACAGTGTTTTCCCTGTTTCTGGCATAAAAGACAAAAAATTAAATGGTCTTAAAAAAAACAGAAGTAAGGATGAATAAATACTAAAGACCAATGTCATAAGTGAGTGGTCTGAGTCTGTTCAAGTAAAAAACAGCACGAAAATTAACAGCTAGATAAAACAATTTCTCACATCTTTGTTAACAGCTGACAAACAGATATTATCCTTTATGTCAGGCCTCGGGATCGTCCGCGGTGTCACATATATATAAATTTGGAACCTTACTTTCTCCTGCCGAACCCTTAAAGTTGGTAGTTAGAAAACTGTCAGAGGAACTGATAGACGATCAGAACTTGCCTGCCCCTGATCTGTGCAAAGTGCATTTCCAGTCATCCAGACTTCATAGTAGCTCCTGCCAAGTTCTTCTCCACAGCAGCAAATCCGGTTCAGCTGGTCCTCTGAGTGACGGTATCTGGCCTTGTTGTACCCAATTATGCTGTGATTTGAAGCTTTATCTGTTGTCCGGCTGGAGGTTTCTGACTTGCAAAAGGTTTTCTAAGCCCGAAGGTAAAAATCTTTGCAGGGGTGAATGGCAACAGACTTCCCATTGACAACGATGACCTCCTTAACCTGGAAATCTGACTTCTCTAACTCGGAACTGATAACATTGATGGCTTCTCCAAGACCTCTTCCAGCACTCCCCTGAGAGAAAGAATCCTCCTCTAACACAGCCTGCTGCCTTGCCCCACTGAGCTCTACCTTCTCTTCATTTTTACAGATTTTCTTCTAAATCTGATGGCAAGCCAAGTCCAGACCCAATCTACCTTATGTACCTGAACTGGGCTCCATCACGGTCAACTTTAACTTGTGACTTTGGCCCTGTCTTGCTCTACCAGATACCCATGATTGGCACTTTGATCTTTTGGACACTAGATTTTACTATAAACTTTAACCTCTTCTATGCTGAGGATGTAATGGTTACTTCCTCTGCTGCAGGGCTGCTGTGCCAAGGACATAATCATTATGTCCTCGGCACAGCAGTAAGAAATCCCTCTGCTGTGAACAGCAGAGGGATTTATTTGTGATTCTTTGAGCCTCGGGAGTTGGAGAAGAGCTTCCCCAGCAGCATGAGGCATTTTTTAGGGTTTCATTAAGCTGAAACTAAAACTGAAATTGATGGGCTCATTTCAGTTTCATTGTCTACATGCTATATATCAGTCCCAAGCACATAGGCAAACAGGAGAGGTATCATTGGAAAGGGGATATTCTCAAAGGTACCCTTCCCTAGTGGGTCCCTGTTTGGGGATCGCTGCAGGAGAGCGATCCTTGAGCAGGGATCTACCCATTAGACACCAGGGAGGGGAGAGCCCCTTGGGCAATGGCATTTGCTCCCCCCATTAGATTTTGGCAAATATATGTCTTTCTGCCCCCCCCCCCCCAGATGGGACAGTAGCCCCCAATCTCCTGCCGGGAGGCAGAAAGCACACTAGATACCAGGAAATTTCCCCCACATATTTAGTGGTGGGGGCTGTCCTAGACGGACATTATAATGCCCCAACCCTCTAAAACATTAGCACAGTATTCTGCTCCCCTGGGGGCAGATGGAACACTAGCCCCCAATCTGCCACCCCGGGACCCAAAAGCACACTACACACAGGAATTTGTCTTTCCACAAATTTAGGGGTGGTAGCTGCCCTAAAGGGGCATTATAATGCCCTACCCCTTCAAAATATCAGCAGTCTTTCTGGCCACATGGGGGCAGAAATTACACTAGACACCAGGGATTTTGTTTGGCACAAATTTAGGGGTGGGAGCTGCCCTAAAGGGGCATTATAATGCCCCCACCCCTCTGAAATATTAGCACAGTAATTCTACCCCCCATGGCACAGATGGGGCAATAGCCCCAAATCTGCCTCCTGTGGCAGAAAGCCCACTAGGCACATGAGATATGTTTATGGGAATGTCAGGGAGCAGTCCCTTAGGCAAGACTTTTTTGTGAACACATTTAGGCTGCTTCTGCCTTCTCTTGGGGAAATAACAGCATTATATTTAGGCTCATCTGCCCCCAAGGGGGCAGAAAACCACTAGACACTAGCAAAAGTTTCTCTGTGCGTGGGAACTGGAGTTCAACTGATTGTGTGTACTGGTGTTTGACTGGCTGTGCGTGAAACTGCATTTTGCTGGTGGTGTGGGTGGACTTGCGCTTTGCTGGCAGTGTGTGAGGGCTAGCGCTTGGCTAGGAGTGTGCGTGAATTTTCCCTTGGCTAGTTGTCTGCATGGATGGCACATGTCTGGCTGTGTGTGTGGACTGTACTTGGCTGGCAGTGTGTGTGGACTGTCACTTGGCTGGTGGTCTGATTGGTCTGTCAATTGGCTGCCGGTGTACATGGTTGGCACTTGGCTAGCGGTGTGGCTTACGTGGATCCTCCAGCATTCTTTCCTCACATTTCTTTGTGAAAAAGTTGTGGGATCACCGCGCCTGCACAAATTCCAGACACCTCCCTGGACTCCTGTGGGTATCTAGTTCTCGGCAATGTCTGGGGTTTGTAGGTTACCCTAGATGGATGCTGAGCCCAAGAACAAAAATGCAGGTGCCAGACTTGCAAATCCAGGTTGTTTTATGATAGATCATTTTTCTCCACAATAGGTTTTGGGCCCCTCCCTGTGGCGGGCACTTGACCTACCCATACAAGTGAGGTACTATTTTTATCGGGAGACCTGGGGAATCACTGAGTGGTAGCAAATTTGTGTTAGCCCAGTGATCCCACAACTTTCTCACACAGAAATGTGAGGAAAATGTAATTTTTTAATCAAAATATGAGGTTTGCAGGGGATTCTGGCTAAGAAAATGTTGGGGGATCCACATATGCCACACCTCCCTGGACTCCCCCTTCTGTCTTGTTTTCAGACATGTCTGGGTTTAGTAGGTTTCCCGAGGTGGCCGCCAAGCCCGGGACCAAAAGCGCAGGTGACTCCCTCCAAAACCATATTTTTTTGTGATTGATGATTTTGAAGTCGCCACAGTATGTTTTAGGCCATTTCCTGTTTGGACACTTGGTCCACCCATACAAGTTATGTACCATTTTTATCAGGAGACTTGGTGAAATGCTGGGTTGTTGGAATTGTATGGCTTCCCACAGATTCCAGAACTTTTCATCACAGAAATATGAGGAAAATGTGTTTTTTGATAAACTGTTATGGTTTGCAAGGGATTCTGGATAACAGAACCTGGTGAGAGCCACACAAATCACCCCATCCTAGATTCCCCTGGGTGTCTAGTTTTCAAAAATGTACAGGTTTGCTAGGTTGCCCTATGTGCAGGCTCAGCTAAGGTCCACAATCTACAACTAGGCACATTGCGAAAAAAGGGTCAGTTTTCACTGGAAAAATGTATGTGTCCACATTGCGTTTTGGGCCGTCTCATGCCACAGGCACTAAGCCTACCACACAAGAGCATTACCATTTTCATCAGGAGACTTTGGGGAATGCTGGGTGAATGGAAGTTTGTGGCTCCCCACAGATTCCAGAGCTTTCCACCACAGAAATGTGAGGAAAATGTGTTTTATTTTACAATGCTTGAGGTTTGGAAGGGATTCTGGGTAACAGAACCTGGTGAGAGCCACACAAGTCACCCCATCATGGATCCCCCTCTGCGTGTCTAATTTTTTTTAAATGTACAGGTTTTCTAGGTTTCCCTATTTGCTAGCTGAGCTAAGGCCTAAATCCACAGCTAAGCACATTGCAGAAAAATGGTTCGTTTTTTAGTGGAAAATTCCAGATTCTAGAAATGTCCATCACAGAAATGTGAGAAAATGTGTTTTTGTTTGCAACGCTTGCGTTTTGAGGTTTGCAAGGGATTCTGGGTAACAGAACCTGGTAAGGGCCACACAAGTCACCCCATCCTGGATTCCCCTGGATGTCTTTTTAGTTCAGAACATTTTTTATTGAAAGAATATGCTCAAATGTTACAAAATAAGAGAAAAATAAGAAAATTAACAAGCAAAAGTACATATTAGGGTAAGTAATGGCAAAAAAAAAACCATAAGTTGTAATATGAAACACCAATAGTTGAATATACTTATAAGCAAAAACTGGCAAGTGATATGAAACGAGGCAATAAAAAAGGAATATGAAATATAAATTACAAGCATAAGAAAAAGGAAGTCATGGAGGTTTAGGGACTTCTTGCTGTAACGGGGATAAAGACAGAGAAGTACGAGCACTCAAATAAAAAAAAACTGTAACTGGACTCCACAAGTCTCTTCGCTTAGCAGCTAAGGTTAGGGGATAAACAAAAGTCGTATCTAATCTGTGATTATAGCAAACAGCATACCACCAAGCCTTATAAGATAATTTGGAATAATCCTTCCAATTTTTAGTTATTTGCTGGAATGCTACCGCTAATAACAAGTCTATTATTCTGGTGCTACGGGTGCAATGATCCCAGATGGGAGAGAAACTCCCCGAAAAGATGTGAGAAAAAGAAAAGGAGTGAGTGGATGAAAAAATCTTATTAATTTGAGACCAAACCTGTTTCAGGAAGCAAAAAGTAAAGTGACAGCTAAAAAGCATGTGAAAAAGGTTTGCTTGTGGTGAGGAGCAGGACCAACACTTGTCGGAGGCTTCCGGGAAATGTTTGCTGAGAGTGAGTGGTGAAAACAATAAACGATTATAAATAAAAAATAGTGTTTGAGTAGTATTCGCAGCTCTGAAAGATTTACGTATCTTCAACCACAACTTATCCCACAACTCAATAGACCAAGAAAGTGCAAAATCTTTTTCCCAATCTTCCTCTAATGTGGTTTTAATTCGGGGAAAGGACAAAGTGTGAAGAAAAGCATATATCTTGGAAGCCTTAGAGTGCTTAATAAGTAAAGAATTCAGGGAAATAGTATCAGAGGGAATATGAGTTGATGGAGGATGCAGACCAAAATGAGCATCATGGACCTGTTGTAATGCGTGTGTCAATAACAAATACTTAGTTCGACAAGCGAGAGGTAGATTGAAAGAAGTGGCAGCTGAATCAAAGGAATAATCTGAGTATGATGGAACAATTGGCGCACCCAAATAAGGCCACGTGTTCTCCAGGATTTCCAAAAAATTGGCTTATTTTTATTTAAGATGGACGTGTTATGCCAGATAGGTTGATCAAAAAATGATGGAACAGGTACATCAGGAAGAATTTTGGAGGTATATTTAAGAATAGGAGTTGAAACAGACTGAGGTTTGCGAGAGAACATAAGATATTCTTTGAAGGAAAAGGGAAAAATGAAAGACTTCTCTAAGGTCAACCAGAGAGGGGAGGATAATGAGGAATCTTCAAACCAATGAGAGACTTGATGCAAGAGAAAGGATTTATGATACAAAGAAAAGTTTGGGAAGTTCACCCCACCTTCTTTTTTAGAACGCATTAACTTAAACAAAGACATACGAGATTTTTTGTGCCCCCATAGAAAGGAAGATAAAATAGAGTTTATTTTCTTGAAATATTTTAAGGGGATAGCAAGTGGTATATTGGAAATTGTAAACAAAACAATGGGAGAGAGCATCATCTTGATCGTGTCCAGTCTTCCCCACCATGACAAATAGAGAGGATGCCATTTGTTAGTGAGAGTGGTTAATTTTTGTATACAATCTTCCATACACTTAGTGATTGTACCAGAAAGAGAGGAATGGAAATTGAGGCCCAAATATTTAATATAGTTAGGACTCCAAGAAAAACCTGAAGCAGAGAAATCATCTTTGAAAGTCACTTTAGTAAGTGGTAGGATTTCACACTTGTCCTTATTAACCCTGGGCGCGACACTACGCTTCGCCCACGTAGTGTACGTAGCGCTGCCTGCTTCGCAGTTTTCGAAGTAGGCGAAGCAGGCAGCGCCTACGCACACTACGTGGGCGAAGCGTAGCTGCCTGCCGCCCACCACCCGCCTCCCGCCCGCCGTACTTTTTAAAGGAAAAATAAATGTGTAATAAAGCAAATTAGGCACTTACCTGACGCGCGGCATCTCCCGGGGCTCCCTCTTCCTGTTTTTCAATTTTCCTGACAAATGCGCATGCGCGGACGCCCGCGCATGCGCATTTCTCGCAAGAAATGCGCATGCGCGGGCGTCCGCGCATGCGCATTTGTCAGGGAAATTGAAAAACAGGAAGAGGGAGCCCTGGGAGACGCCGCGCGTCAGGTAAGTGCCTTTAATTTGCTTTATTACAAATTAATTTAATCTTTTAAAAGTAGGGTGGGTGGGTGGCGGGTGGCGCGTAGTGGGGCTACGCGAAGCGCGTAGTGTGCGTAGATTTGGGCACACTACGTGCTGCTTCACGTAGCCCCACTACGCCCACTACGCCCACCCTTAGTCCTTATTCAATTTGTAGCCCGATACTTGAGCAAAAGAATGAACTTTTGTCTAAAAATGCAGGAAGAGAGGTATCTGGTTGGGAAATAAATAGTAGGACATCATCAGCATAAGCAGCCATTTTAATGTCAGCATTATGAAAATTAAAACCATGGATATTGTCAGTCTGACGAAGGCTCAAAAGGAAAGGTTCGAAAGCTAGATTAAACAAAAAAGGTGAAAGCGGGCAACCCTGTCTGACTCCTCTTCCTAAGGAAAAGTAAGGAGATAAGCCCCCATTAGCAGAAATTGCTGCTCTAGGACGAGAATAAAGGAAGGACATTAGGGAGGAAATTTTTGGACCAAAACCAAACCACTTCAGGGTTTTAAATAAATAAGACCATTCAACCCGATCTAAAGCTTTTTCCGCATCCAAAGCTATGGCTGCGAGGGAATAGGGATAATGAGAGGACTTGGAAAGAATATCAAAAAATAATCTCGTGTTATCGGACAACAGTCTTCCCTTAACAAAACCAGATTGCTCTTTCCCCAGAAGCTTGGGAAGAAAGGATTCTAAGCGCATCGCTAATGCTTTGGAATTTTTTTTATAATCGATATTTACTAGGGAAATAGGTCGATAATTTTTACAATACTGTGGATCCTTACCTGGTTTCGGGATAATACAAATAAGGGCATCAGAGAATGATACAGAAGCGGAACCAGTTTGAAGGAAGGTAGAGAGGAGTAAATGTAACTTGGGAATGAGCAAATTTGAAAAATAAGAAAAGAACTCAACAGTGAAACCGTCCGGGCACGGAGCTTTCCCGTGTTTGATAGTATGAAGAGCTTGGAGGAGATCTCTGTGAGTAAGATCAGCTTCCAAGGATGAAAGGTCCGGAAGAGTAACAAAGGGAGAGGATATGGTCGACAAAAATTGAGAGATAGATTGGTCAGACGAAGATGTTTCGGAAGAGTACAATGCTTCATAAAAATGTAAAAATTCTTGTAGGATGTCCTCACTTTTATGTTTTAATAACCCATTATGGCCGTAAATAGAGTCAATAGTGAGTTTATTTTGTCTCACCTTTAAATAATTGGCCAACAACTTTCCAGCCTTATTCTGCCCACCATAGAACTTGGCGCTAGATTTTAAGAGAAAATTAGAGGCATTAAACGTAGAATCTTTATTAAATTGAAATTTGGCAGAAATGAGATCATTTAAGCAATCTTTTGATTTAGAAGTATAATATAAATGTTCTAATCGTTTAATCTTAGAAAGTAGAACATTAGTATCTTGTTGGGCTTTCTTCCTCTTACGAGAGACATAATTCATGATGAAATCTCTAGCCGATGCTTTGAAGGCATCCCAAACTACGGGAAATGGAACTTCACCCATATTATTAAGTAGGAAATATTCGTGGAAAAAGGAGGTAAAAGAAGAAAAAAATTGTGTATCAAGAAGGAGAGCGTTATTAAAACACCATTTTTTAATAGAGGTAGGCCTTTGTATCACATCCAGAACAATGGAAACTGGGGCATGATCTGAAATTAAGATGGAGCAGATGGCAGAAGAAATAAAGGACTGGGTAAGGTGATGTGAAATAAAAAAATAGTCTAGTCGAGATTGAGTTTGGTGAGGGGGTGAAAAGAAAGAGTATTCTCGCAAAGTGGCATTACATAATCTCCAAGCATCAGTCAGTTTGTATTGTGCAATAAGGTGAGTAAAAGATTTTTGTGACTTATGTGGTATGTATGCGCTAGCAGAATGCCTATCCAAAAAAGGGTCAAAAACTTCATTGCAATCACCTACTAAAATAAAGTTAGCAACATAATGTTGAGTGATTAGCGGAGCTAAAGAAGTCCAAAAAGAGGCATCCCCACTTGTTGGAGCGTACACATTTAAAATAGACATAGGGACATTATCTAAAATAAAATTGACTAATACCCATCTACCTGAAATATCAGCAAAATGCGCTACAGACTTAACTGGGAGAGATTTGCGAAACAAAATCAAAAAGCCGTTACGTTTTCCATCACCTGGAGAAAAATAAACTTCACCCACCCAACCTCTTTACAGTTTAGCAGATTCAACTGCTGATAAATGTGATTCCTGTATACAGGCTATATCTGCATTAAGTTTGGTCAAATGGGATAATACTCTCTGTCTTTTAATTGGTGAATGCAAACCTCTGACATTCCAAGAGAATATATTTAAAGGCATAAAACAACATTAAATATGTATATCAAAAAGCCAGTTGAGAAATAATCTTGAAAGAAAAAGGCAAGTAAAGCATAGAAGCATATTAATACGATACATCTGAAATAAAAGAAGAAAATTTCATAAAAAACAACAAAGAAAAAGCCAGTTACATGATGAAAAGAAGAAGGGAGAGTAGAAAAGAAGAAATATAGTAAAAATATAAGCAAAGAAGATAATAAAAGAAAAAACTGGATCAAGAAAAGTGGACAGGAAATATGCTGAGAAGAAACAAAGATACGAAAGAAGGAATTAGCTAAGGAGCATAAAGAAGAAAGAAAAAGAAAGGTAAGAACATAATACCAGAGGAAGAGGGATGGAAGACTTACATATTGTCGAGAACAAACAAAAGGGGAGGAGGATGGAGGCCACATAGAACAATGACGGGCCAAAAGCTCCAAAGGGAGGGCATGGAGGGAAGACAACTGCAACGAAACCCAAGGAGAAGAAGGTGGGTGGCGACGTGAAGGAAGAATCTGTGGAAGGGGGAAGAAAAAAGAAGGATATATATTAAACAACGAGAATATAGAAGAATGATAAAAAACAAGCAACTACAAAAACAGTCTCGGCATAACAATCATAAAAACCAGTAAGGAACATAGCAAAAAAGCAGTTACATGAGATAAATAAGAGGAAACCGCTTATGAAGAACTGGAAGAAGCAGCAAAATCCATACTGTTGGCATTATGAGAGTACAGAAAGCTCTTTAATTTCAGTGGGTCGTCGTAGGTAGTAGTCTTATTGTTGAAAGTCACCTTAAAAAGGCAGGGATGAAAAAGCCCATATCTCGCTCCCATAGAACGCAGCTGTGGTCTCAGTGAAAGAAATTCCTTGCGCCGGTCAGCAGTGGACTTAGCATAATCCTGTGAAAAGAAAAGTTGATTACCTGACCAGGTAAGTCGAGGAATAGCTTTGGCTGCGGAGAGAACTTTAATTAAATCTGTATATTCTAGAAAGTAGAGGATAACACCTCTCGGCCTTTGAACATGGGTAGTGGAGATCCCAGCAGGAGGAGGACGTAAACGATGAGCTCTTTGTATGTTGAAATTGGTGGTGTCTGGCAACTGAAGAATTTTTGGCGAGAAGGATTTGAAAAAAGCAAGAGCATCAGACCCCTCTGAATTTTCCGCCAGGCCGTGAACGCGAAGATTGTTCCTCCTATTTCTGTTTTCTAAGTTTTCGAGTTGTTTGCGAAGTGTAGAGACTTGGGCATACAGTGGATCAACTTTGGCAAAAGAAGATGTAAGAGTATCAACAGTCTGTTCTAGAATGGTTACACGACCATCAATGTTTGACCACTTGTCGGACAACAACTGAAGAGTAGTTTTGGTTTCATAAAGCGTAGTTTTAGTTTCTTCAATAAAAGGGCACAAGGCCCTAATCTCTTCCAAAAGGATATCCAATGTCACTGCTGACGTTTGTTTGGGAGGAGAGGGTGGGTCTTTTTTAAGTCGCTTCGTTGAACCTTTAGTGGCACCACTCATTTGCGAAACTGAAGCAGAAGAAGGAATTTTAACAGATGTGTCAACAGAGTCATCCATCTCTAAACACTGATACCTAGACCCCGCATGAAGAAGAAGTTTGCGAGAAGTTGGGGAAGGCTTACGCAGGTCCTTGCATAATCTACCCATAATGAAAATGAGATATGCGACTGTAAAATATCGAAGGCATGTAAACAAACAACAAAAGATTCCTAATATGGATGCAGCGTTGTATATAAATGAAATAAGACCATACACAGAAAATAAAACATACTACCTAGAAAAGTCAATAAAAAAGCCATCAATTTATAGCAAAAAGGCAGAACCTCACAGCAGATGAACAAGCAATAAAATTTAACACTGGGACACAAAGCGATATGTAATGCAATAAGAAATCCTCTTAATGTCTCATAGCCGCTAGGAGTAAGACTCCGTCTGAAACTTCAAAAGATGGCGGTTGCAGTTTCAGAAGTCATCACCACAAGTAAGTATGAAGTAATTGTAGCGTGGTACAGATGAATAGAAATGTTATGTGACCCACACTTGTTGATGTAAAGGTGAAAGTCGCATCAATTAATGTCCAATTAAGCTGCAGCAACACTATGGAGGTTTGATAACACTTGTGAGGTGAAGTAAACCAGAGCGCTCGAAAAACGCGCTATTGAAAGGTCAGACACTCTGCAGAGGACATTTGAGCACAACGTGTTAGCTAGTAAGCTGAGAAGTGAAGAAACAGTATTTGAGTCAGCTGTTATCAAAGATGGTCATGAAGCGATAAAAGCGAAACACCGTTAGCGCAGATACAAAATGGCGGCCGCATTATGAAACATCGACGTACCACAGCTCTTCAGAGAAAGGATTACCCACATGATGAATTGGGCGTCCAAAGTCGCTTTCAGCAGTTCAGCGCCAGTTCCGAACTAGGAACCCATTCTTTATGAGGGCTGAAACGCCGCTGGGAGTCTCGCTGAGCGTCTTGTTCTCCGCGCCGCTCGGGAGAGCTAAGGAGGAGCCTCCATTGCTCACGGGCGCTAGCCACGCCCCATTCCCCTGGATGTCTAGCTTTCAAAAATGTACACGTTTGCTAGGTTTTTCCAGGTGCTGGCTGAGCTAGGGCTTAAAATCCACAGCTAGGCACAGTGCAAGAAAAGAGTTTTCAGTGGAAAAATGTGATGTGTCCAGGTAGAGTTTTGAGCAATTTCCTGTTGGGGGCACAAGGCCTACCCACAGAAGTGAGGTACCATTTTTATCAGGAGACGTAGGGTACTAGAGAATAGTAGAACAAGTGTTATCACCAGTTGTCTTTCTATGCATATCTTCCTTCCAAATGTAAGACAGTGTGTAAAAAAGAAGACCTTTCAAAAAATGCCCCCTAATCAGATGCTAGCATGGCTACCCACAAATTTAGAGATATGCAAATAACCACTGCTTCTAAACTCCATATCTTGTTCCCATTTTGGAAAACAATAGGTTTCCTTGATGCCTATTTTTCATTCTTTATATTTTACAAGATGAATTGCTGCATAACTGGTACACAATGAAAAACCATTGCAAGGCGTAGCACAGTTATTGGCTCTAGGTACCTCGGGTTCTTGGTGAACCTACAAGCCCAATATATCCCCAAACTAGAAGGGTTCTGCAGATGTAACAGTATATTGCTTTAGAAAAAATTGCAAAGTTAGAAGAAGTAACAGGTAAAATGTAGGTACAAATAGCTGTTTATTTCAACTCAATTCCAATATTATTTATTTAGACTGTTACTTTCTATAGGAAAACCTTGAAGGATCTACAAAAATAACCCCTTGCTAAATTCAGAATGTTGTGTTCTTTTCAGAAATGCATAGCTTTATAGGATCCAATATTGGTTTTATAACAATTTCTACCACTTACTGGAAGGAGGTTGAAAGCACAAAAAATAGGAAATTTTGGTTTTCTGAAAAAACTCGGCCTGTTCCTGAAACCTGGAAAGGTGGTGATTTCAACATCACAAGTCCTTTGTTGATACCATTTGCAGGGTAAAAACAGACTCTGTCTTCTGCAGCACTTTTTTTCCATTTTTCCCCAAAAACCCAAAATGTAGCTGTATTTTGCCTAATTTCTCGCTCTGCTCCAGGGGCATCCATAAACCCTGGCTACCTTTAGAATCCTCAGGATGTTGGAAGAAAAGGATGCAAATTTATCGTGGATACCTTATGTGGACACGACGTTTTGGGGGCCTCAGCGCTAACTACCCCAAATAGTTTTAAAAAAGGGCGTGGCACCGGGGAGGGGGAAGGCCTGGCAGCGATAGGGTTAAAAAGTCATAACTCCGGTGCCACTGACTTAACTTGTTTTGATGTAATTTTATTCATTAAAATGTTCTCTGTTTTTCTAAGTTTTATTGCGATTTTTCACTTTATCACTGTTTGAGTGCTGCATGAATACTTACACGGTGCTTTTATGTTAAGCCTGAGTGCTTTTTTTCCAAGCTACCAGATTGTGAAGCACAGGTTAATTTACTGACTTTTGTGGTTCACCTTGACAAGGATTGTGTTGGTTGCTTCAGTAGGATTGTCATCCCTGAATCAATAACTTAATTTCTGACATTGGAGCTCAGTGGTGGGTTCTAGTACATGTGATGGTGCAGTGTCGCTCAGTGATTCTGTGTAACACTAAAATCCCCAAAATAATCTGACTTTAAATTTGATTTGATTTAGCTATTTTTAACTCTTTCCAAATATACGCCTGTTTCATATCCTTTTTGCTACAATGGATGGAGCTGATCAGCGTTGATAACTTCTGTAAGGCTGAACTGCAGAGGTTTTGTCAGGGAAGGTGGCTGCATGTGGGAAAGAGACCCACAAATGTGGACCTCCAGATAGCCCTTCGTGCCTTGGAGGAAATTAGAAGAATGCAAACCACCCCAAGGAAGCAGGAAAGGGATGGTCATGAGGAGGAGAAGGGGGGCTTAGAGGCGGAGGAGGAGAAAAGGGGTTGGGCCACATGCCCTGAGCTGCACTACCATGAGGGAGAGCAGGACAGCTTGCCTGCAGGAGGAGGAGAAAAGGGGTTGGGCCACATGCCCTGAGCTGCACTACCATTAGGGAGAGCAGGACAGCTTGCCTGCAGGAGTAACATTCTCTGACCAGGGAGCAGGTTGTCCTCCCACAACTCAGAATGGAGGAAGCAAATGCTCAGAGGGATGTGGAGAAGAAGACAATTCTGCTGGCTTATATAATGAGTAAACAGGAGCTGGACCTAAAGGCTAAGCTGATCTCAGAGTCCCACAGCAATGGTGGCAGCAAAACAAAATCTAGTAGAGAACTGAGGATCCGTATTCCCTAAGATACCTTAACCAGTGTTGCTGTTAGTGGCCAACAGAGTGTGTGGAAGAGAGGAAATGGATAGGATACGTTCTCCCATGTGAACTGGCTATATAACCACAAGTATCCTACATGCTAACTAACCAAGAAACCTTTAGTAGGTTGGAAGCTTGACCCTATGGAATAGACACAATTTGCTTGCTAGATCCTCACCCACTTTATTAGGGGCATGTTTCAATATCGAAGCTCATCCTGGTCCCTAAATAATAGAATAGGCTTGACCATATTTCACATAGCTCTTTGGATAGTCTCTTGTTTGGGTATTTAAATAAAAATACCTCGAAACATCTAGATGTCCCTTTATTAATGATGTTCCTAGTATGATGAAAAGAAAAATGAATGGGGTGTGTTGGAGATAATGTTCCTACACATGAAGGGAGATGTCAAATGTCTCAAGAGGGTGCCTCCTCCCACTGGTCAACAGACACCTGGGTGGGCTAGTGTAGCACTTGGGGAGGAGGTCATCCCAGTTAACAAGGGGGTAGTGTAGATGTTACCCTAGTGTCCCTGGGGGACATGGAGATGGTACCTAAAGCCCACATGCCTAAACAATACTTCTAAGTATATACAGTGGGTCATCATCAATGGGCAGAAGGTGGAGGCTCTGATGGACACAAGAGTCAATAATGACTTCTGTAAGGTATAATTTGCTGTCATCAGAGCAAGTAATCCCTAATGTATTCCACTAGGCTATGGTAGCAGACAATAGTGAGTTTCCCTTACAAGTGGCTTTGGTTCTTATTGAATGGGGGGTCGATCTCAGGTTTATTGAGGGTAGCTGGTAGTCCTGCCATGTCAGTGGACTGTCTGCTTGGTAATGACTTGTACACTGCTTGGAAAAAAGTGGAACTCCGGCACTACCTGAAGATGTTAGAGTTGCCTGAGTGGGTGTGTCTGACCACAAGGTCCATGGCAGCCTTAGAGGTAGGCAAGGAGGCCTGGAGCCTAGAAAAATGGCCCAGGTAGCTGCCAAGAAGAGAAAGGGACATGGGAAATTTGCCGCTGAAACTCTCACAGTCTGGAAGGAGGCTGAGCCTGAGGGCGAAGACCAGGACTTAAAGGGGAGGATATTGCTGTTGTGTGGCATTCTGCAATACTCAGAAGGTTTACCCTACCTTGAGGGCCTCAGGTAACAGCCCGAGGCCCAGGCAGCTGGTGACACCTCTGGATATCACCTGATATATTGGGAGAATTACCATCTGTATAATGAGCCTACGGTGCCTCAGGCTGGGGCAACCCATGTGCTGGTGGTCCCCCAGTAATTCAGGGCCTGTCTGCTGGGTCTGGCTCATGATACACCCCTTGCAGGATATCTAGGGGCAAGGCTTTACCTTTGCCAGCCTTGTCAAACAGTTTTATTGGCCCTGGCTGGGGACGCTATTTGTGATTATCTGGCTACCGGGACCCGTGTTAGGCTGACATTGGGGGCATCTGCTAAACTCCTGCATCACCCTGATGGGACCGTAGTCCCAGGGAGCACCTCCTCTCTACTACCTACATTCCCTTGAGCCTGCACCTCACCCTGGTGGGACTTTCCTGTGGCCGCACACAAGGGGGAGGCGTCACCACCATGCTTAAAGCGCTTCCTCGCACCCACGGCACTGGACTCTATTTGTGATTATCTAGCTGCCGGGACCTGTGTTAGCCATTACAAAAATGGGGTAACCCAATGGTGATCAAGGACCTGGATAAGGTATGATACAGAAAACAGTGGTCCTAGACCTTCATTTATAAATCAACCAATGATTATATGAGCTATTGGCTCATATGACTTAATACATTATTTACAACATAAACGTGCAACAAACCATAATCTGGGTCACCATGCATTTTATTTTCATGTCAAATGGTGAAAATCAGACAATATTATATACGTTATTGATTTAGAAAAAAGGGTTTGCTCCAGAGGGAACGTGCATAGGAATAAAGGTGCTCAAGTGTGAAGTGGTGAAGAAGAGGGTATTCAAAAAGATGGCATAGAAGAGTTTAATATGTCAAAACAATTGGACTGGTTGTAAATCACCGTCCTTAGGCAGCCTGGCCACAAATCAATCACAAATATGTTGCAATTTCAATTCGCATAGAATTCCATTCTAGGGTGGCACGTGGGGGGTAAGGTTTAGGATCCAAGCTTGGTTAAAGGGGTCCCTTTAACCAGGCCTGGATCAAAAAGATGGCATAGAAGAGTTTAATATGTCAAAACAATTGGACTAGTTGTAAATCACCGTCCTTAGGCAGCCTGGCCACAAATCAATCACAAATATGTTGCAATTTCAATTCGCATAGAATTCCATTCTAGGGCGGCACGTGGGGGGTAAGGTTCAGGATCCAGGCCTGGTTAAAGGGACCCCTTTAATCATGTATCTATTAGGGCCACCTCTCACTTTAGTAGAGTGTTGTGCATGTATTTCTGGTCATGAGACATGTAACTGTATGGTTATATAACTGGTGTTGTCAGAACATTGCTTATTATTGCCAAAACATTGTTGCACATATGCCAGAGACATTGTTGCATATTTGTCAAATAGTATTGTGAGCACTGCGAGTCTCCATGTGTTTGACAGAGGCGCACTCTCCAAAAACGTTGTTACACGAATCAGCAAGGCCCATGCCCTGTGAGTGAAATCACACTTGCTGCAAACTGCCTTCGTAAAACATGCGGCTGTACGTGACCGTGCAGAACCATATGACCAAACAGCCATCTTTGCTTTGGGTGAGTATAAATACCACACCCCAGCCCGTTCTTCACTTGGCTTTGCAGCTCCAGCCCTCCCGCCCGCACGCCTGAACCTTGTGTGCTTTGCACTATCTGAAAATCTTCATAGCAACTCCTGATGGCCTCAGAAGAGTCCGCTCCTGGTGGCAACACCTTCCTAGCCTCAAGACCTTGAATCTGAAAGAGAAAACAAGAGAAGGACAAGCTAAGTACTACTCATAAGTACTACTAATCCCAGTATCGCGTGCCTGCGTGAGCAACAACAAAGACTAGCACTATTCCAGCGTATTTCATTACTGCTGATCGCGGCTCATACTGAAACGTTTGCCTTTATTTTGTGTACATGCTTGAACCGTGCTGTTGATTACTTACCTCAGTCAGGTCAGCACTTTTAGCCAGTTCTACTTTTCTAAAGTACAGAGCAAAATAAAGGTAAAAATACAAGACTTGGGCCATACAACTGGGAACTGTGAGGGGAACAGTTCCAGGTGAACTTTCATTTAAGGAAGAGAGTCACCGCATTCTATGATTTTAAAACTGTAGGGCTCTCGATTAAAATCCTTCAGGTAATTTTGGGCATAAGCATACCTATGTTTAACAGAGCCATGCCCTTTTTTGATCTGTAACACACATGTTTAATGTATGCTGTCTCTCTCATTGTTATTAGACCACAGCTCACAGGCAGGAACGCTGTCCTCTACGCACTCCCAAATCTTAGGGTGTCCGGCTGGACCAGGCAGCAGGGTGTGGGAGTGTTATTTCTCTCTCTTTTCCAATTCCTCTTTCCTTTTGGCACACCTGCTGATACTCCCTAACTGTGTTGCAGTGTCAAGAGATATCTTAGGAGGTCAGAGGGGCTTTCATCACCCCTGCAGAATACCTGATCTTCAGGTGAGTGTTTCCAACAGTGCATTGATCTTTTAGGCACTAGATTTCACAATAAACTTTAAATCATAACTCGGTTTCTACTGATTGTAATATAATTCATTTTGTTGTTTTCTCTATTTTTCAAAATTGGTGTGGGATTTTTCTTTTGTTGTTTTTTCACTTCATTACTGCTTGAGTGCTGCATAAATAATTAAGACAGTAACTCTAGGTTAGGCTTGACTGCTTTTGTGCCTAGGCACCAGAGGTTTAAGCACAGGTTAAATTAGTGACTCTTGTGGTTAACCTGACAAGAATTGTGGTAGTTGCTTTAGTAGGGTTTTTCACCCCCCTCAATCAATAACTGAAGACCCAAAGGAGCCTTGAGTGTCTGGAGGAAGTGGGCTTTTCTTGAGAAGTTGTGCATAAGAGTGAAGACAAGACTGGGAGCTCCATATACTTGCTCCCCTATGTGTGTTTCATTTCCCACAAAAGGTTGTCCGTTGGCACAGTTTTTGGTACAGGATGCAAGCTTTATGTAGTAGGCCCTTCACCACCCAAGGTGCCTTGGATGTCTAGAGAAAGTGGGCTCTCTGTGGAGGGGTTCTGCACATGGCGAAGACTGTTTGTAGTAGGTACGTTTTTACACACGTCTGGTCCATTACACAAAAGAGGTTGGCCATCCATGAAGGGTTCAGTACAGGGCAAAGGCAGTGCACAGTAGGGGCCTGGCCACCTAATGAGGCTTTCATTTTGGCAGGGAGCAAGTTCTCCATGAAGACCGGGTTCAGTACGGGCTTGTTGAATGCCCACAGAAGACTAGCTATCCACAAAGTGTTTGGTAGAGGACAAAGGTTGTGCGCAGGAAGTTCGGTTCACCTAAGGGGGGTTTGTATTCTGAAGGTTAATTTATGCTTCCCATGTTGCTGTGACATTTAGTGCTTACTTTGATAAGTGATATGTGTACTGGTTTATAGATTAATTTGAATGGCCGCAGATTGGATGAGGTCATCAGTGATGCGTAATTTGAGATTGCATCTATGATGTCATCAGTGACATCAATGAACATATCAAGAATGATTTAATATGTGAGTTGATAAGCAGTGCATGGCGGAGACACACGTTCTAGTTACCTCAGTACACTATCACTGGCAAATTTGAGTGGAATTATTGTTTTAAAAATTGATTTTATATTATTAAAAGACCAAACTATAATATCAATTTAACCTTGTTTTTTAATGGATTTCTGATTGTTTTACTCATATTTACCTGAGTGCACATCCAGGGTTTGGATGCAGGGCCAGGCACAAATCCCTGTGGATGGCCAATCCCCTGCTGTGTACGGCCAAAGAGTGTGTACGGCAGGGGTTAAGCCAACCTACCACGATTGCCATCAGTGGGAATGGTAATTACACATTACTTTGTTTTAAAACAACTAGGAATTCACTGAAATAAGCAAATATTAAAGTAATGTTAATGTTTGGTGTTAGAAATGGGATCTCTGGTTGGCAAAGGCTTGCGCCAAAGCCAGGCAGAGACAGCCACTCTAGTCAGGGCAAGGGAGTTACACGCCAAAGTTAACCCCTGCTCACCCCCTTGGTAGCTTGACATGAGCAGTCAGGCTTATCCCGGTGGCAATGTGTAAAGCATTTGGGCAACACACCAAGCAACAACATAATAGGCACACCACAAAAGGAACTCTACACAAGGTTATATCAAAAATAGCCTTTGTATTATAAAACACATTCAAATATTAATCACACAATCTACACTGTGCCAACTGGCACTGGGCAATATTTACAGGGGATTATGTACACATGACAGGGCCACTTGGGCCACTGTCAGAAACATCACTTGGTGAACTTAGTAAAAGTAAGACATATCATAAACGTAGAACACAACAAGTAATTACACTATACTCAGCATCATCCTGTAACATAAATCACATTATGCACAGTATCACATTTAGGCGCGAAATATATTCTGCCCCAACCTCATAAGCCTAAACATATTAGACCAATACCTCCTAAGTATAACTCACATTAGGAAATAATCTCACTAGCATAAACCATAGCAGGCCAATAACCTCATACCTAAACCACAGTAAAAAATAATTCAAGCAAACACAGTATGCAAAACCTGATAAGCATAAAACCACATTAGAGGCATAAATCAGGGTGCGTAAATCATAGCATATAAATCACATTTCCTAGCACCACATACATCACGTTAGGGTCTGGTGCCCTATAAACCTAATTGTCCCCCTGGCCAACTGGCCTTCTCAAAAGGGGCTCAAATGCCCTGTGTCCAAAATGTCAGGGCGCGCTGCAATGCAGCAGAGTTCGCAAGTGCGCAATTTGCGCAGACCTAAACGTTGCAGCTGACACTAAGTGCTTCGCAGCTGTGAAAGTATGGGGCAAAGGAGTGCATCTCACTCCAAACTCAAAAGATATGTCCCCCAAAGAAAGAATGGCCTAAACGGCGCAGCTGCCCATTACTTGCTGGGCAGCTGGGAAGATCAACTGCAGGCCTGGGCTCTAAATGTGCCCTTGGACGAAACAGGCACAAAACGTTGCAGCTGCCCTCGCTGGTGCGGTGCAGCTGAGAATCAAGAAATCAGAACTGGCACCATGGTGCCGCCGGAGTCTCTCTCTGGGACTCTGTACCAAAAATGCTGCCCAATCGTTGCAGTTGCCCACTGGCAAGCGGGGCAACCGTAAACACCTCTGCAAAGGGGCCCGGCGCTACGGTGCACTCAGGTCACCCGTGGGGGTTTTAAACAAACTTGCCCCCATGCTGGAGCCACACCGGGCTCTTAAAGTAATCAGGACCAATGGTGGAGCGGCTCTGGCCCCCACACTGTGCCCAAAGCGAGACTATAATTAAATAAGAACTGCCCCCTCACTGCAGCTGCCCTCTGCAAGCGGGGCAGCTGAAATAACAACAAAGGATAGGGAGGCAAAGGATACGGAGGAGCACTGCGAGGGCTCCCAACTCAGCCCCCACTCAGCGGACTCTCAACGCGGCTGTGCCTCCTCTGGTCACGGCGAACTGGGGTGCTTCTCCTGTATGCAGGGCTTCCCCTCTTCTCTCTGGAGCCTCGCGCTGCTACCGCCGCAACACTTCCCTGCCTTCACCCGGGCACCCTCCTGGGACTTCACTCTGGATCCGTGAGGCTCCGGACAGCTTTCCCGGCGGCGGGCGGGACTTCCTGTACATGTCCCGCCCAATGCCAGGCAACTTCGCCTGACTTCCGCTTTTCCCTCGGCTTCTCTCCTCATCGGCAGCATTATGCGGGGTGGGCACCAGCCTTGGTTCCCAAAGGCACATCGAGGCGGGGTGGGCACCCGTCTTCAAGAAATAAGCACAAGGCAGTCGTGTGGGGTGGGCACCCACCATACAAACATCGGAATAAGCGTGGTGGGCACCCGCGATTGTAGAAAAACGCGGTGTGGGCACCCACAATTAATGCATAACGGGGAAATCCCTACAAGGGGGATTCCCTCACCAAGGGCTGCAGCTCAGCGCTGCGCAGCCCCCAGGCTCTCCCTCTCCTGTGGGGGAAGTTTAAAAGATAACGCTCCCAGGGTGCAAAAGAAATGCTGCATGAAGTCCTGGAGATCTTTCAGGATGATAAGAAGCAAAAGGGTCTAAAATAAAAGGTCTTCCAGGTCCAGGGGCAAGGCAGGGCCCTGGGAGGCAAACCCTCATTGCAGCCACCCCGGGTCCCCAGCAGCAGCACGCCCCAGCAGGAACAGCACACCAAGACTGAACATTTTCATGGGGTCACAGCCCCTATATTTATACTACATTTCCCTTTGGGTAAAAGTGCAGGGCATGCGGGAACCAGATGCAACTGGTTCAGGGGAGATTTGGAGCACTTTGTTTTGCCCAGTTCCTCTCCCCTTTGTCAGGTGGGGGCGCAGTGATCAGACACACCACAGGGGGCGGAGCCAGCATTGTACTAGGGAAGCACCATCCTATTCAGAGTCAGGGGATTTCTCCTCCCACCACTCTCAGCTCTGGTGTCCCGTTCAGCTCAGCGCTGACTCATCCTGCCCCTCCTGAAGCCACACACACCTCCCAGCTCCTGTCAATCACAAGCCAGACATGCATCAGGCAGGCATACACATAGCACACAGAAATGCCAGCTTCTAAAAGTGACATTTCTAAAATAACCACAATAAATCAGCGCACACTTTTGCGCAGCATTTATTCACACAATTTCAGACATACCAGACTTGACCACACAGCTCCTCTCATAACAGGAATTATCACTGACACACACTGATCAGGGAATCCCCAATGCATTCCTATGAGAGGGCAGGCCAACCTTACAAATGTAACACAGAGAGCGTACGCACTTTACATTGGACCACAGTGCTAAATTGCCCATAGGCCTAAAACCACCAATACCATGTTAGAGAAAAGGCAAAAAGTTTCGGGGTGAACTTGCCAAAAAAGGCCAATTCCAACATTTGGTATGGTAAAAATATATTTCTTGACATTAAAAATAACATCAATAATTCACTGAAAATTAACAGAAATTTAAGTGAAGTTATAGTTTGGTTCAGATGTAAGTTAAAATATAACATTATAAAGTTTAAAAAAACACTGAATTCACCAGCTAATGCTAAATCAATTAACTATAATGTGGCACTCGCCATGCGCTGATTACATCAGAAATGACATAATTAATGACATCGCTGGGCTTGGCAAGTCTGAGTATTCTTTTCAGTGTATTTTCGAGTTTAAAACAATGTAATATATATATAAATATTTCAAAATACTATCTTTTTTAAATAATACTCACTTCCACAATGCATACAAAGCATGTAAACTCTATATTTTAATTACCAAGATTTATCACGTGGTATTCTTGTGTCATATATTTTGAAAACTAACAGGCACATGCATCAATGTTGGCTTTTGCGATTTCTTAATTGCGATATTTAAGGAATCACAATTAAGGAATCGCTAAAGCCTATGCATGTAGAAATCACTTTAAAAATAGCTATTTCTAAACATTCCTTAATTGCGAGTCGCAAATTGCGAGTCGCAATTAAGAAATACCTCCCCATTCATTTCTATGGGCCTAGAGACCCATAGGAATGAATGGGAAGACATTCTCAATTTGCGATTCTCAATTAGAGAATCACAAATTGAGAATGCAATTTCAAAGGTGCCAGGGTGTCAAAAGGACACCCTGTTGCACCCCTGAAATCTGCATATGAGTATATCTTGCACACACACATGCCCTAAGGGCATGTGTGTGTGTGTAAAATGGAACTTTGAAAAATGCACTTTAGTGCATTTTTCAAAGTTTTTGCAACTTCATGGTAATTTGCGCCCCCTATTAGCGAAACCACTAAATATTTTACTTTAATGCATTGCATTTAAGGAATCTCAATTTGCGATTCCTTAAATGCAATCGCAATTTAAGTAATTACAATTTAGAGATTACTTAAATTGCGCTTTTTGCATTTGGGATGATGCATCCCAAATGCAAAAATACCAGTCGTAAAGGGGCAGATTCTGAGAATCTGCCCGTTTGCGACCGGTTTTTCTTTTGATGCATTTGCCTGTATATTTTGTCATTCAAAAGAAATGTCATGTTATTTCTAAAATTCATGCCAGAGCAGAGTAAAATTGTTGAAATAGATTCAGTACTCAAACAAAAATGATATAGATTTTATTTGACAAAATAAAAAGACAATGTGCCTTAAACAAAGTTACTGTTTTCCATAGAAACTGGCTTTTTAAAATGAGAAATCTGTTATAGAGTAACGCCTGCTGGATGCTTACGAATCAGTTTCCGTATATTGAGATGCATATAAACATTTAATCTTGCGTTTCATTCCAAAACACTCCTGGAACTTTGTCAGGGCATTACATTTAAATCAGGACAGTATTCCTCTATTTTACCAATATGTCAGCAACGTTTGTCAGTTCCTATGGGCATCCTCAAGCCCCATGTCCGTCACCATAATAAGTGCGCCTTTTCGTGTAACTGCGGTCTGAATTCAAAAACAAAATAAGCATTTAATCTGGTTGTGTACCATATAAATTGGCGAGGTGATTAAGGAGAACTCAAACCTTGAATGAGTACTTCCAGTATTAATTACAAGGCTAACATTCGGGAGATTACACCTGTTGCCTGTATGTCTAAACTAGGGAATTTATATGAAAAATATGTCCATTAAAGACTTATCACAAGGGATTGCAATCCTCAATTAATTACTAGGTAAGGGTCACTTTTTAGTGGATATAGAGTACTCTGCCTAACATGTATATACAGCGGTACAAAAGGGGGTGGTGATGGAAGGAGCATCAGAACCAATCAAACACTCACACCCAGTCAACAGATCTGGGTTTGATCCATCACCGTTCTTTAGCCCACTCTGCCACCCCACTTCAGACATGGCCATATGCAAATCAGTCTGACCCTGTGCCTCGTGGGAACAGTCCAGCCCAAACTGCCAAGCCATGCCTTCCCTGGACTGGAAACAAGCTTCCTAGGACTGGTTTCTGGCATTTCAGCCATCTTCAGCCAGGCTTGCTTGAATCCAGTGGCAAAGTGAGCAAGGGACTCACGTCTGAGCATACCCTGCCAACTTATGGCGAACAAAGCGGTACAAAATGGGGTGGTGATGGACAGAGCATCAGAGCCAATCAAACACTCACACCCAGTCAACAGATCTGGATTTGATCCATCACCGTTCTTTAGCCCACTCTGCCACCCCAGTTCAGAGATGGCCATATGCAAATCAGTCTGACCCTGTGCCTCGTGGGAACAGTCCAGCCCAAACTGCCAAGCCATGCCTTCCCTGGACCAGAAACAAGCTTCCTAGGACCGGTTTCTGGCATTTCAGCCGTCTTCAGCCAGGCTTGCTTGAATCCAGTGGCAAAGTGAGCAAGGGACTCACGTCTGAGCATACCCTGCCAACTTATGGCGAACAAAGTGGTACAAAAGGGGGTGGTGATGGACAGAGCATCAGAACCAATCAAACACTCACACCCAGTCAACAGATCTGGGTTTGATCCATCACCGTTCTTTAGCCCACTCTGCCACCCCAGTTCAGACATGGCCATATGCAAATCAGTCTGACCCTGTGCCTCGTGGGAACAGTCCAGCCCAAACTGCCAAGCCATACCTTCCCTGGACTGGAAACAAGCTTCCTAGGACTGGTTTCTGGCATTTCAGCCATCTTCAGCCAGGCTTGCTTGAATCCAGTGTCAAAGTGAGCAAGGGAATCACGTCTGAGAATACCCTGCCAACTTATGGCCAACAAAGCGGTACAAAATGGGGTGGTGATGGACGGAGCATCAGAGCCAATCAAACACTCACACCCAGTCAACAGATCTGGGTTTGATCCATCACCGTTCTTTAGCCCACTCTGCCACCCCAGTTCAGACATGGCCATATGCAAATCAGTCTGACCCTGTGCCTCGTGGGAACAGTCCAGCCCAAACTGCCAAGCCATGCCTTCCCTGGACCGGAAACAAGCTTCCTAGGACCGGTTTCTGGCATTTCAGCAGTCTTCAGCCAGGCTTGCTTGAATCCAGTGGCAAAGTGAGCAAGGGACTCACGTCTGAGCATACCCTGCCAACTTATGGCGAACAAAGCGGTACAAAAGGGGGTGGTGATGGACGGAGCATCAGAACCAATCAAACACTCACACCCAGTCAACAGATCTGGGTTTGATCCATCACCGTTCTTTAGCCCACTCTGCCACCCCAGTTCAGACATGGCCATATGCAAATCAGTCTGACCCTGTGCCTCGTGGGAACAGTCCAGCCCAAACTGCCAAGCCATGCCTTCCCTGGACTGGAAACAAGCTTCCTAGGACTGGTTTCTGGCATTTCAGCCATCTTCAGCCAGGCTTGCTTGAATCCAGTGACAAAGTGAGCAAGGGACTCACGTCTGAGCATACCCTGCCAACTTATGGCGAACAAAGCGGTACAAAATGGGGTGGTGATGGACGGAGCATCAGAGCCAATCAAACACTCACACCCAGTCAACAGATCTGGGTTTGATCCATCACCGTTCTTTAGCCCACTCTGCCACCCCAGTTCAGACATGGCCATATGCAAATCAATCTGACCCTGTGCCTCGTGGGAACAGTCCAGCCCAAACTGCCAAGCCATGCCTTCCCTGGACCAGAAACAAGCTTCCTAGGACCGGTTTCTGGCATTTCAGCCGTCTTCAGCCAGGCTTGCTTGAATCCAGTGGCAAAGTGAGCAAGGGACTCACGTCTGATCATACCCTGCCAACTTATGGCGAACAAAGCGGTACAAAAAAGGGTGGTGATGGACGGAGCATCAGAACCAATCAAACACTCACACCCAGTCAACAGATCTGGGTTTGATCCATCACCGTTCTTTAGCCCACTCTGCCACCCCAGTTCAGACATGGCCATATGCAAATCAGTCTGACCCTGTGCCTCGTGGGAACAGTCCAGCCCAAACTGCCAAGCCATGCCTTCCCTGGACTGGAAACAAGCTTCCTAGGACTGGTTTCTGGCATTTCAGTCATCTTCAGCCAGGCTTGCTTGAATCCAGTGGCAAAGTGAGCAAGGGACTCACGTCTGAGCATACCCTGCCAACTTATGGCCAACAAAGCGGTACAAAATGGGGTGGTGATGGACGGAGCATCAGAGCCAATCAAACACTCACACCCAGTCAACAGATCTGGGTTTGATCCATCACCGTTCTTTAGCCCTCTCTGCCACCCCAGTTCAGACATGGCCATATGCAAATCAGTCTGACCCTGTGCCTCGTGGGAACAGTCGAGCCCAAACTGCCAAGCCATGCTTTCCCTGGACCGGAAACAAGCTTCCTAGGACCGGTTTCTGGCATTTCAGCCGTCTTCAGCCAGGCTTGCTTGAATCCAGTGGGAAAGTGAGCAAGGGACTCACGTCTGAGCATACCCTGCCAACTTATGGCGAACAAAGCGGTACAAAAGGGGGTGGTGATGGACGGAGCATCATAACCAATCAAACACTCACACCCATTCAACAGATATGGGTTTGATCCATCACCGTTGGTGCAAACTGGAATGGCATGGTGAGCAAAAATACGATGGATTTAGGCCCAGATCTCTGTACTGGGGTGAATGTATGACATTGTTCTGCATTCTGTCCATCAACTGTTGTTTTTGCATTTGTCACCCCGAGTGGGACGGGTATGCTCAGACGTGAGTCCGGTGCTCTCCATGCCACTGGAATCAAGCTATCCTGGGTGAAGAGGGGTGAAACCCCGAAACCGGTCCTAGGATGCTTAGTTCCAGTCCAGGGAGGACCTGGTTTGGCAGTTCGGGCTGGACTGTTCCCATGAGGCACAGGGTCAAAACTGATTTGCATATGGCTGGGTTCAAACTGGAATGGCATGGTGAGCAAAAAACGATGGATTTAGGCCCAGATCTCTGTACTGGGGTGAATGTATGACATTGTTCTGCATTCTGTCCATCAACTGTTGTTTTTGCAATTGTCACCCCGAGTGGGACGGGTATGCTCAGATGTGAGTCCCGTGCTCTCCATGCCACTGGAATCAAGCTTTCCTGGCTGAAGGGGGGTGAAACCCCGAAACCGGTCCTAGGATGCTTGGTTCCAGTCCAGGGAGGACCTGGCTTGGCAGTTCGGGCTGGACTGTTCCCATGAGGCACAGGGTCAAGACTGATTTGCATATGGCTGGGTTCAAACTGGAATGGCATGGTGAGTAAAAAAATGATGGATTCAGGCCCAGATCTCTGTACTGGGGTGAATGTATGACATTGTTCTGCATTCTGTCCATCAACTGTTGTTTTTGCAATTGTCATCCCGAGTGGGACGGGTATGCTCAGATGTGAGTCCCATGCTCTCCATGCCACTGGAATCAAGCTATCCTGGCTGAAGAGGGGTGAAACCCCGAAACTGGTCCTAGGATGCTTGGTTCCAGTCCAGGGAGGACCTGGCTTGGCAGTTCGGGCTGGACTGTTCCCATGAGGCACAGGGTCAAGACTGATTTGCATATGGCTTGGTTCAAACTGGAATGGCATGGTGAGCAAAAAAACGATGGATTTAGGCCCAGATCTCTGTACTGGGGTGAATGTATGACATTGTTCTGCATTCTGTCCATCAACTGTTGTTTTTGCATTTAACATGTATATACATCTCTTCACCATGACATTGTGGGCACGCTGGATAATAAAATTTGGACATCCCAAAATAGTCAAACCTCAATTTCATGAGGCACTTTGTCCTTAAGTAGGTCGCCTCCACATACATTAAAAATATCAGAAATACGTTTAATAAAAATAAAAAGGACCACTCAATAACTGAGTTTTAGATCAGCAGAATAGTTAAAGGGCTTTTTTCCAAAATTCATATGTAAGGCGGTGCAGAGTGAATGCCATAAGTACTCTCAGTAAATACAGAGAAACACAAATACAATTAGTCTAAGTCTCAAGTGGGCAGTACAATCAGTAAAGAAACAGACAGCATTCATAGTAGAACAGGAACATCTCTGGGTTTTATTTTCACATATAAAATTAACAGACATGCAGAATCACTGTGGTGTGAGCAAATGTATCATGGCATTAGGAAATCAGAGCAGTCCCATAAAAGTCATACTGCTTTAGCACTTATGACTATCCCACTACATGAATAATTAGTCCGCCCCTATGCTAATGTCATCCGGAGATGCTAGAACAAACTAGATACATAACAACAGGGTGTTATGTGAAGGAATAGGGCACAGTTAATTAGCAGAAAGAACCTGAATAAACTGTTGCTGTTTTGTGAGTAAGTCAGGAAAAGATCATCGAAAATAGCTCAAACAATGGCAATGGAAATAAATAAATACTTTTCTACTTAACTATGTGCTACAGTAATGACAGGCAATAGGATCTGCAGGGGAAGGCATCATGCCGGCTAGAATCAAATTGAATCCTACTTGATAAAAGTCATGAAAATACACTTCTACATTTCATGGAGAATTTGTATGAAAAGCACCAATCTTTATCCGAGTGTACATATGCAATCGAATATGTAGATACATCCTGCACATATAACTGCACCACAATCTTTACCAACATCTTATTAGTTTATCTAATTCATACTGGAGTATGCCATATGTCAGTTACATCAGTCCTTATTTTTTTAGCCAATACATTTAATCCATTTGCATTCTTGATGTCTCTGACTTTACTCACAATAGTGTGATCAATTGTGTTCTAGAATTGACAATTGTCTGTAAAATGTAACAAGCGGGATTGGTATGGTCATCAAATCTTATAAATGACTCTAAACCCTCATTCTTAAATTTCACATTTACTTGAAATGTATTTCTATATGGATGGACAATGTACTAGGGCAACTATAAGTGTTAGATGACACGTTTATCTCCCCATGTAAAAGTCAGGGGCAGTATTCAACCCTAGTGTAATCTGTGTCTTATTTCATAGGAAGTCAATTACATGAATATGGATTCTAAGGTTTTGTACAGTGTAGACTGATTTCCATACACATTGCATTAGCACCTCATAAAAAGCATGCACTTTCCAAACATTTGGGGGAGGTTATGATGGATAGAAAATTCGGTCTGCTCTTAATATTGACTTTTTCAAAACATGGTTCACTAACTTGCGGCTTTGGGCCCACTCTTTTTTTCGAAGATAAATTAAACTGATCCATAGCTGAATTTGAAGTCCCTCCTGAGTAAATTGCAAATGTTGGCTCAGTTTATATTCTTATATTCCTACGCAGTCTCTCTGATGAGATTCTTGCTCCAAGGCTGGAACAGTCACCTGTAACCTGGTGAAGTTTTTATTTCAAAGGTTCCCTCTCTTTTGGATTAAAGGCAACATATGCAGTTCTTTAGTAGTGTAAGCTATAACCTGCTTTCCCAAAATGCACTCCATCTATAGCTGCAGGTATACTTAGGTATCCTGCCGAAGCTGATTTCCTCATTTTGAAAATAAAAACACATTTAAATAGAAAATACAAACACTTATGCAAAAATAATTCATGTATGGTAAATGCAAATTCTCAGTAGGTAAATATACGTAGGGGTTGTGAGCATACAAATGGAGTAACACAATGTTAGTCAAAAATATTGATGCCATGTTAACAGCAATTTATAAATTAACATTGAGAGGCCTGTTTTCGCATTGGACTGTTGTTGTGCTCCAAGATGTTTTTCTCTTTTACTGCAAATGCAGGAATTTTCTAGAGGCCCTCTCTTGGTTAGTGAATATGCATTTGTTATGCATAAGATAACTGATAGTGAGGTTCTCACGGGTAGGAGAAGAAATGGCAGGAAGCATGACTCATGGGAAGAATTGTCTGAACAACAAGATGTGGATGAAGAATGTTTTCAAATAATTATTTCTGTGGTTTATTGTAAAGATGTGAGAAACTAGGGAGTTTACCTGTTCCCCAAGGTTTGCTGAAATCGTATCGAACATCAGGAATGGGGAATGCATTAGATGTTTCAGTTTGTGTTCTTACAGATTTATTTAACAGTGTGCATTCCTAGAGTAGGAGAATCACTCTCTCCGGCATTTTCTGATTTGTGGATTGCAAGGGCACTATGGATTCTTTAGTGAGATCCCTGGGGTTGTCTCCCTTCAGGGAAGATTACCTTTTAACCTCTTTTCCCTTTTAAAAAGGTGTCTGCTGATTTATAGCTGAGAATATTTTCCAGCTTAAATATTCCTTTTCTTCAAACAATACCTTATGCATCTTATTCTCTCATTAGAACTCTTTGTTGGGTTTCTGAGCTGACCCCTTTACTTTATCTTAAAGTTGCTGTCTTAATCCTTAGATTAGAGAAATTCATTTATGGAACACACTTGCTATATTTTTTCAATTTTATTTGTAATATTTTTTAATTTGATATTCAACCCTGTTTTGAAATACTGATAATCGGTTTATTGGAATTTGTAACAATGATGACTAAAGACCAATATTTTCTGAATAAGGCAAACCCAAATAATTTTTCTCTGACGGCAAACAGGTCGTCGGACTCATCCTTTCTTCAGACAGGGCTTAGGAAAATTGCAGAGTGGATGGCGACCAATTCATTGAAGCTTAATGGGGAGAAGCCCAAGGTTGTCATTCTGGGTAAGAATGTAGATCTCTGGGGCCCGAGCATTGGCCTCTTGAAATGGGGAATCTCCCCACACCTGCCACCCAAGTTCGCTACCTAGGTGTGACTATTGACAACCAGCTTTCAATAAAGCAGCAAGTTGTAAAAGTAGCTTCGGTTTGCTTCACTATCCTGAAATGGCTCAGGAAGATTCTTTGGATGCTGCCTAGTCCCACGCAAAAAACAGTAATTCAAGCACTCATAACATCTAGATTGGACTATGGCAACATCCTATACTTGGGAGCCAATAAGGAGGTGAAGCGCAAGTTTCAACCCATACAGAATGCAGCAGCCAGGTTGCTATGTCAGATTCCACGTATGACTCCTGTTTCCAGCTTTCTCCGTGAACTTCACTGGTTTAGGGTCGAGAGCCGCATAAAGTTCAAGACCCTGAACTACATGTTTAAAGTGAAATCTGGTAGTGCCCCTCAATATTTACAGGCCATCGTCCACCCGTATCTTCCTTCGCGGTCCCTTCGCTCCGCTACTCAAGCAAGGTTTGTAGTACCTAGGATTTCACGTTCTCGGCTAGGTGGTCGGTCTTTTGCTTACCTAGGTCCGCTCTTGTGGAATTCCCTTCCTGTATTTCTTAGGAAAGAAACTGCTCTCAGTAACTTTCGAAAACATCTAAAGGCTTGGCTGTTCAATCAGTAGGTCCACAACAACTAAAGTATTTACACTTGTCCTGTTTGGCGGCGCTGGGAAACCTTTTTGGTAGCTATGCGCCTTATAAGATTAATAGTAATAATAATAATAATAATAAGGCAAGTTGAACTTACTAGAATTGTAATAAAACTCTTTAACTCACACAATGACTATTAAAAGTCAAATGTGTTCGTTGACAATAAAAGATTGATGTAAATGATTTCTCCTATTAAACTATCTTCATCAACGAACAAAGATCCATGTGACCAGTGGCGGGAGTTATTTAATGATTATACCCGAAGATACAAAGATCCCAGTGCCGACAATCCTAGCAAGGCTGCAAGTTCCTTCTGAAACAGAAGCATTACACTAATCTAAGTTATTCCTTAGGATGCATTCCTCTAGTAAATTTATCTTTGAAAACCCCCAGGTCGCAGTCATGCTCAGCACGCTATATTCATATAATTCAGCAATAGGGACATGTAAGTTACTGGTTAAACCTAACCAACATTTTGACACTTTTTCCCAAGTGGACCACTGGCTAACTAGAAACTCAAGTTATCTTTATAATTTTATAGGGATTTCCAGGTATACAGTGTCTCCTTTCCTGTATTTGCAGTACTGTCTAGCACAATACGTTAGAACACTCAAAACTTTGGTTGTTCCTTTTCTTGATTACCTCTACCCTAATACTTAATATTTATTGTGATTCACTATTTGCACAAGCATTCTGAGGACACCAATTTTATTGCCTGTGCATCCCCTTCTGTAATACCGATAGTGCTGGCACTCATAAAGCACCAGCGCTATCAGAGGGTGTGCTCTCATTTGCATGGAGGCATGACCCCATGCAAATGAGGGAATCCCTTTTCCACTGCACTGCGGTGTTTTACAGTTGCAGGCACAGAGGCAAAGTAGCTGCCAGGAGGTGTACTGTCAGTGCGTCCCCTGATGGCAGTCCTCTGATAGGGAAAGGGTATCCCATGGACCCCCAGATATCCCCTTGTAGGTGAGTGCAGTCCCTCACTGCACCCACTTGCAAGGGGATCTCTAATCCCCATTAAAGGTGCTGGTGATCTGAAAAGGAATCACTGATTATTTTGAGCTAAATGATCTTCTGGAGATCATAAGCTATACATTGTGGAATGGCTTTAAGGCCAACATCAGGGGGGTGATATCTTCTATAGCCACTGCCCGGGCGAAGAAATCTCGGCTCGTGGAGACAGGCCTGACTGCAGAGATCAAATCCCTGGAGCGTCTTGACCAGTCGACCACATCTTGGCACAACAAAAGACAACTAGCTTTACTGCGGGACCAGCTTTGAGTACAAAGAACCAATAGAGTGGAAAGGGCCTATTGGCCCTATGGCGATTTATATCAGAGCCTTTACTCAGGTGACGACGTTCCTCAAGACCACAATGATGCCTGTTCTTGCAACTCCCTTGACCTAGCTCACGCACAATTGCTGGAAGCCCCCATTACACTTGCTGAATTACAGGAAGCCCTAAAGGACCTCCCTGTGGGCAAAACACCATATACAGGTGGGCGTTACTGTCGTCTTCCAAAGAGCTTTCCTCTCTCTTCTCCAGGACCTCTTGATGGGGTTTTTTAACTCTTTCACCTCTGAAACCGGCCTCACTCCAACAATGGCAGCTGTAGAAATTGTCCTTATTCCCAAACCTGGTGAAGATTCCTCCATGTGTGCATCATATTGTCCTATTGCACTTTTAAATATATATGGTAATCTCTACACTAAGATCCTGGCAACCCGCCTGGAGCTGTACCTCCCTGGCCTGATTTACCCTGACCAGGTTGGATTTGCTCGCAACCAGCAGGGGGTGGACAGCATTTGGTGGGTGGCACACCTCATAGAGAAATCATAATGACACAACATCCCTGCCTGCCTTCTTTCGAACAACGTAGAGAAGACCTTGACCGGGTCAATTGAACCTTCCTAATACTGGGTAAAGATGACCTCAGACCGAGATTGTTATCTCAAATCATGGCTTCTTATTTAGCCCCTCTTGCTGCCATTTGTGTCAACGGCCTCCATACCACACTGGTGCACATAGGGCAGGGAACGTACGAGGGATGCCCTCTTTCACTTCTATTGTTTGCCCTGGTGGTGGAACTGTTGGCCATCATTATTAGGCAGATGGTCGCTATCGCGGGTATACCCTTGGGTGGCCGTGCCCATAGCTGAGTTAATTCGCGAATGACCTCTTGCTGATTCTCACTCACCCCGCGACTTCCCTTCTGGCTGTTGTTACGGTGTTGATGGACTATGAATGAGTCTCTGGCTTTAATGTCAATATGTCTAAATCCCAGGCCTTAAACCTTACAATTCCCAAGCTGGACCTCCCAGCAATACAAGCTCTGACCCCCTTCCAGAGGGCTCCAGATGACATCCACTACCTTGGGCTCAGGTTGAACTCTACCCGATCGACCTGGACGAGGGCCAACTGGGTGCCTTATCAAAGGTCTATCTTGGACGACTTCCAGTGATGGCAGCCCCTACAAGTATCCTGGCTCGGTCGCCTTAACATTGTGAAAATGCCCATCCACCCTAGGATACTACAATTGTTCCAAACACTCCCTACTCCCATACCACACAAAGATATTCTCGATTTGCAGAGATGTCCAGGCATTCTTATGGGGAGGGAAGCAGCGCAGACTCTCAAACTCTGTTTCAATGCTACCTAGGGACCGGGGGGCCTAGCGTGCCTCAATCATTTGGAATACGACTGGGTGTCACACCTACATTTTATATCTGAATGGATGGTGAGGGAAAGAGAAAAACACTGGTTCCACGTGGACCGGGCAGTCACCTGTAGACCTTTATGGGATCAAGCCTGGCTCCCTAGTTTCTTGCGGCCATGGAGTGTCTACTTAGCAACCCCAACTAGGACCATTCTTGAGAGCTGGGACTGGATCGCACTAGTGTGTGGACTCACAGAATTCCCCTCTCCCAATACCCCCTTGCTTGCTGGCTTTTAAGCCCCACTCATTTCATATTTGTGAGGCTGGGGACTGTCACAAGCTGCTTGCTCTCTTCACTGGTCCCTCCATCAAGACATTTGAGTAGTGTAAAAAGGAATTGATTTGTTGGAGCAGTCGCCACTATAGTATTGCCAATTGCGGCATTAGGCCCTCCACACACCCAACACGGAGAGGGCAACTAGACCATTCCTCTCTTTGAGACACTGGTCAGGGCGTACACTGGCACGAGAGGGCTGATTTCCTGTACATACAAGGTTCTCCAACATTCGATTACACCTCGCTTGCACACCTACCAAATGCAATGGCAAGTAGCTTCCACTGAGGGCATCTCACAGAAACAATAGGAGACATTTTGGAGGGATGCCACAGTATACAACAGCGGAAAATGGCATACAAAACAATGACACAGTGGTGTTATACACCATGCCGCCTCTACACCATCTATCGTACCACAGCTGACCTCTGCTGGCATTGTGAAGTCACTTCTGGTGACTTTTAACACATATGCTTGTCATGTTCTGTCATCACTAAATATTGGAAGAACATTTTGGCTCACATCAAGGGTGTCTTGGGGTTCCCCCTTCCTGCCTCTTACACCGCCACTATCCTGGGGACATAGCCAACGAAGCTGGAAGCCATGACACACATGGATTGGTGACTTGTGTGCGACATGCTAGGGGCAGCTAAGCAGATCATAGCCCTTCACTGGAAGCAGACTTCTAACCCTCTGGTAGCCCTGTGGTTTACACTGCTATGGCATGTCATGGCCATGGAACTCCTAACACACAGACTCACCCAAACTGATTCCAAGTGGCAACCTTTAATCAACTATTTCACATGCTTGGAACATACATTCTTTAATCCCCCCAAACTCAATGCACTACAAGTTTTTGATTGAACTACTAGGACGGCGCCGCGGGATTGCTATATGTGACCCTCTTCCTAATACACCTGAGTAAATTCTCTCTAACTTCCCCAAGCGCCTACACTTCAAGCATTCCTCCCATTCTGTGGGCATGGGCATTTTAGATATGGTTAATCACAACTCCACCTTCTAAATTTTTGTTAAGTTATTCTTTAATTTTTACATTCCTGCCTTAATGGCACCTTTAGGGTGCATCGCTGTCACACTACGCTACCAGAAGCTCTCCCTCTGCACTACCCATTGGGTGTATTGTCACACCCCCATTGGCATGTCACACGATCTTTACTGACTCACTGGCAGATCCATGATGTTGTTGTGCCCACTTGCTCTATCTGGAGCCCACGTTTTGAATGCTATATAGTTATATGAAAATTACTCTAGAGAACAGAGCTGGAACAAAGTAGAGAATGCAACTTTTAGGTGACGAATTGGGGTTACTCCAATATAGTAGGGGCAGACATCTATGCAAGTGGTTAAAGATAATGGTAGGATCTGGCCGGTTGTCACAAAACTAGGCACCCCTTAATGCATCTATTGTTGTGTTGCTCATCGTGTTTTCTAATTGGTCATTTTTACGTGAAATCTGCACTCACGGTGCACTGTGT
The DNA here is from genome assembly GCF_964204655.1 of Triturus cristatus. Classification (NCBI taxonomy): domain Eukaryota; kingdom Metazoa; phylum Chordata; class Amphibia; order Caudata; family Salamandridae; genus Triturus; species Triturus cristatus. Next base: position 227,507,605 of record NC_140584.1, read on the forward strand.
GTAGACAACATGGCTATTGTGCTACTCGGCTAGTTGAACAACCTGAACATTTCTTATGCTTTAGGGCTATTCTTTATAAGTATTACTTTAATTATCTGATCATGATAGTATTTACTATTGACCTACAATATGCAATGTGAATGCTTTTGTGTAGAGTCCATGTATTTTGTTAAAAGAAACAATGACTAATTAACATGAGCACGACAGACGTGCTGATCCTCTTGCTGGCTTTCTGACTCTGCAAACATCATTCCCCTTTGGCAAAACTTAATTTCTCTGCCTCCCCTCTCTTCAGGAGCCTCTACCTCCATGCTTCTCCGGATACCACCCTCTCAAGATTCTTCGTGCCCAATTCATTGAGCGTTTTCATGAGAGATGGGTACCTACTTCTCTCCCTTCCAACAAATTGACCCTTTAGTGGCGCCATATAGGGTGTCTTGAAAATCCCCTATGGATATCTGTGATATATAAGTCATATGCCATCAGCTACTCTTGTAAACGTGCAAGGGGTTTGTGATGCACTTGCCTCTGCACTTCATCTGTGGCTAAGTTGGTGTGATTTTGCAGAGAATGAATCTCACACAGGTAGCACATTCCCTGCATATTTTCTTACTATATGGTAGCTAGAGTGCAGCAATATATAAGATGTAGCGATTGTTCTGATATTCCCTGCAGCATACCATTATATCTGTATATGTTTATGCTGTTTTAAAAATATGAAAATCAATAAAATATGATTTTTTTTAAGGGCAGGTGGATTGCCGCCTGCACTGTGAAACACGAAGCAGCTTCAAAGCAGCCACTTTGTTTTTCACATGAATGTGCTGACCCACCAGGGCAGCATGAATTCACTGCTGCCCTGGGGGCAGTGCATTCATCCTGATACGGGGCATTTTCCTTGATTGCGCCGGGAAATGTGCACACAGCGCAATGAAGGAAATGTGCTGTATGTATAATACGGCCCCTGGAATAAAAATGGTATTCAATGTGATATTGAAATTTTAAACTATTGCTATTTCGAAAATACCTACCATGGAGGAAATATGTTCAGAAACACAGAAGATTTTCCTGAGAAATTCAAGTACCTGTTCCATAGAGTAAAGCTGCTAGGTAAACTGCACAATGAATCCATGGGGTAGACATATGTCTTTTCTTGTTGATTTCGTAATAGTAAGCTAAGCTACATAGAGATATTTGTTTTCCTCCTAAGTTACTCATATAGTCAATTGCTCTAGTGTCACTTGCATGTATCTGCAACAATTTGAAGAAGCTTGGTTGTATGCAGTACTGATGAAACCTAGTGGAGTGGGCTTAACAATTAGATATGAATGGAATAAGGATTGAGTTTGGGATAGGTAAGATGTTTTTTGCAAATAGTAAAGCTGGAGTATGTGTGCCATATTATATTCATTCTTATTGACAAGCAAACTGAATTGATATTTTATCTTCAGATTTATCGACAAGTAGACACACGAGATGTAGATCATTGGTGCAGATAAATGGAAGTATTACATTCCTTTACTAGAATACTGAAATATATCGATTTGGTATTTGTGAGTGAGTGTTGCAGTGTAGAGGAATATACCCTTAAAGGTTACAGTTCTGTGAAATGTAATAGGTTTAAGGTGTTATTTCAATGGCCTGGGCAATGGATAGCCACATTAAATTGACTGATTTGCCACGAGAAATGTAGAATGTTAACCTCAGAAACACCATGCATTTTGAAATGGACTTGCTTTCAAGAGAAAAATAGGTTTAAATTGACTGTGGGATAGCAACACGCTGTGCAATTTATTTTATGTATTGGTAACTGAGCCAGAATTCCTGATTATCTGTAATGTTATTGTGTAACATTAAAAATAAAAATGGAAAACAGATCAGATTACAAAGCTCTTTTGGAGCCACTAGGGAAGCTTCTAGTACTCAAGAACAGTGTGATTTCCATGGCGTTCAATACAAGTATAATTCAGCATACACCAGTTTATGTTAAACCTTTGCTGGAGCAGTTCATGAACAAAACAACTTAAGGATCACTGGGCCGCACAATAGTACAAAGAAGCCTAATACCAATCAACCATACAATCACAACATTATAGGTTCAGGCTTATCAACCCCAAAACTGCATCTCACAATTATAAAACCTTCCTTCTGTCAGCACAATAAACAATACCTTATATGATGAAGCAAAAATGGGAAAGTAATAGCAATTAAAATAAGGAGTTCAAATGTACAGTACCATGTGCTTTTTACATATGTTACATATGTATTTAATTTAGTAGCACTTTTTATTTGTATGAATGAGCATTCCTTGCATATGCTAAGTAAATGGAAGCATGCTGCAGTAGCCATTTAGGTGAGTGTGGCTTCCATATTGCAGAACGGGCTGAATGTAACCACAAGGTTTCTGACAGAAGTGAACATCAGAGAACCCAAAGATCATAGGATAGAGTCAGTCAAATGGTGGTGAAGTAAAAGAGAGGAAATGGAGTTCAGCATGAGAAAATGTAGGACCACACAGTGTCATGTAGCAGTGAGGCAGTCTGAAATGATTGACGGTACCTTTAGTATGAAAGATGGAAAGGAGAAAAAAAAGCACAAAGATGACGTGACACGCCTAATCAAAAGTTCATTTTATGTAGAGTGAGAAATGAAGGGGGCCTTGTGGCATACTACCTGCATGTGAGTCCCAAGTGACTGAGCAGGTAGAGTCAGGGAGGTTAGTCGGTATCCCAATGTGTGCTGTTCCAGAGGCACCTGGAGAGTATACAAAATATAGTAGAGTAGGATGCACAACAATGTTAAAAGCAGTAAATGTGTCTAAATGTTTGTTGATAGTAGATCATTGATTGTGATGGGAGGTGGTGATGTTTGATATATAATTGATGAATTCATGTTTTGTGTAGAGAAATTTAGATTGAATGAGTGGATTGTTTGAAGTAAGAATGTGCAGAGATTGATGGACACTTTGGGGCAGATTTATGTTTGACTTGCGCCTCATTTACGCCGCCGTTGCGTCACTTTTGTGACGCAGCAGCGGTGCAAATCCTGCGCCATGGTGCGGGGTATTTACAACATGACGCATCTGGGAGATGCGTCACGTTGTAAAGCCCTGCACCACATGTAGGCGTTCCAGGGCAGGTGGGGGCGTTCCGGCGCAGGAACGCCTCCTAATAGTGGCTGAGTGAAATCTACAAGTTTTCACTCAGTCACTTTTGAGCCCATGCTGCGTCAAAACCCTGCGCCTGCTTGAAGCAGGCGTAAGGATTGACGCAGCATTGTGCAGATAGGGCCCCCCAGAGCATTGCTGGAGCTGCGTCGCGCTTGCGACGCAACTCCTGCAATGCGCCACTTTTACGGCACAGATGCGTGACGCATCTGTGCCGTTTTTGCCCCATGGTGCCGCCGCATTATAAATGCGGCGCATCCATGATGGCGGAGCTGGGGCGCAAAATAACTGGCGCATCCCTGCTGATATGCAGGGATGCGTCAGTTATTATAAATATGCCCCTTTGTTTTAGTATTTTGGAGGAGGGAGAAACTGAGATGCTGGGTGATAAAAGGAGGGAGACAAACGATTTGCAGGTTGTTTCTTCGGTAGAGCCATAACCACTAAAGATTTGAAACACGAGCTGTGTCAATCATCTATGAGTCAGCTGAAGAGAGCGGTCAGACAAAGCAGAACACTGGAGGAGAGGGCTATTATGTTGGCGGTTCTGAGGGGTGAGTAGGATTATGTTGCATAGGATGAGTTAGCAAATTTGATTATTAAAATAAGTTGGGTGGACATGTTGCGAATCAGTTAGAGAATGTATATGAATGATAGTGCAATGTGTTGTAGGTGTAAGAAGATAGTGTCCCTGGTTATAGGTGGCTATCATTTATTGATCAGAGTGGTTGTGAAGGAATGAGGAAGCTCTGGATTAGTACCACCTAAAGAATACAACAAACCAGCTATCTGAGAGGGTCGGATATCAATGATCAGATTAAAGGATTTTGTATAGTCTGCTTCAATTAATGATTATGATGCCAGGTCTCACACAAATAAGGTTCCATGCTTCCTCATAGGGCCAAAATCGAGGTTGGGGATGTATTTGATAGATTAACATTGCCCTAAGGATGACCTTACAACAGTATATTCTTGTTACCCTATGACAACATCAAAAAAGGCGAGTTACAAAGATTTGTGTCTGCGCTTGTCACGATTTTTCATGGCTTGAAAACCTAACAAGTTCTGACGCATTTCTGCAAGTCAGGGAGTGCATTTTACACCTACCTTGACCGCCTTCCTGTAGCGGTGTCTGCATATGTGTAAATGTATGTGTACAGTTAATTTTGCTTACCTATACCTTCTAATCTTGTAATCAGGACCACTGTAAATTTCCCTGCTTTTGGAGCCTAGAGGTTGACCCGGAAATCAGAAATGACGGGACCCCTCACGTCATTAAATTATGTAACAACTGTATTTGCCATTTACTAAATCCCAGTTCTCTGGATGTTTATATTACCCTGCTGTTGTTGATTATTCGTGCAAATCATTGTGTATGAAGCCGGGCATAGGTGCTACTAGTTTGAAGGTATGAGGATTTTGCGTCAACAAAGATAATGGTAGTGAACTCTAAGCTTTTTATATTCACCTAGGTTGCAGTGAACTTGTTCATGCTCCATTTACAGAAAAATTTGGTTTTCAGATTTTGAAATCGAGGTGATTTCCCATGTTGTTAGAGTGAGGTCATGGGGTTGAAATTGTGGTTTGTATATTGTGTATTAAAGGCTGGTTTCCAAGCAGTCTTAAAAGGTTAATTTATGTGTTTTGCTAGAGTGGAGTGTGCCTATGGTGAGTTTGCTACAGGAGTGCTGTGTGTCAGTCTGGGGAATGTTTCCTCTTGTAGAGAGTGCTATTGTTTAAGAACGGAACTGGAAGTGGAATGCTGACTTCCATGTATCAAGTTCTGTTCAGATGGAGATCTTTTAATAGGGGACTTGCAGTGGGATACTGTGCTACGTATTAATATAGAGTCAAGGGGCGTTCCTCTCTGAGGTGGTGGAGTACATTGTTAAAGAATTATCAGAATGAAGGGCCTTCTGTTTGAAGGTATTTTGTGGATGCAAAGGCTCTGATTCACAAAATCAGAGCCTTTTCAAAACTCAAATTACGATCTGGTAACTTGTTACCGAATTATAAAACAAGTGTGCAACTACATACTAAATCGCAAATTAAAAGGTGCGTTTTTTAGGTGTCCCTTCCGCTTTGAGATTTCTAATGGTATGTACTGAGAGGTTTGTGACCGCATTTGCGAATAGGTTACCACCAGTTTTGAATTTGTGGTAAATATCAACATTTTGCAACTAGGGTGCAGTCGCAAAATATTAGTAGATGCCACTGCATTCCAGCAATTGGAATTGATGCTCTAAACATGCCCCTTGCAAATACTAAATCTACATTTGGTCGCAAACTCAAATTGTGACACAGTAACGTGTTACCCAATCTCAATTTGAGTTTGATCCATCAGACGTTATGGGGCCAGATGCTTGAAGCTTTTTAGGGGCACAAATGGCCTGATTCACACTGCAAAAAAAGGCATTGTATTATTTTATTTTGTGTCAGCTGAATTGACACATGCCATCTATTTTACACAACTTAAGCTAAAGGGATTTTTTTACCTGCTTGAGTTTGAAAGTGGCTTCAATTATGTAAAGGCTTCCTGAAAGAGTACCTTTCTACTTTGCTTGCGTTTGAATGGTGTAAAAAAATGGGGGCATATGTACAAGCCTCTATCGCCACCACAAAGTCACCTATATTGACGTGGTGGTGGCGATAGGGGCTGCGCTTTATGTACAAGGCAGCGTTAAGTCATTTAATGTGGCTTGACGCTGCCTTGTAAATAAGGCCCCCTTATACGCTATGGTTAGCGTGAAAGGGGTGGGCAGTGGGTGTTGCGGTGGGCATTCCTCCGCAACACCCATTCATTTTGACACTGCCCCCTATGTACAAGGGTGGCATACATAGGAGGCGGCGCAAACATGAAGGCCAGGTAAAAACTGGTCTAAGATGGCGAACCGAGGAGAAATACATTATTTCTCCTCATTTTTGCTTTTTCCATGTGTGCTGCACAAGGCAGCACACATGGAAAAAGCAAAATGCCATTGTTTGTTTTTGTGTAGGAAGGTGTCCCTTCCTGCACATAAACAAACGTTAAATAAATGCCATTTGTCACTTTTATGTGTGCTGCATCAAGCAGCACGCATGAAAGTGACAGGATGGAATTTCTAGGATTGTTTGTGTGGAGGTAGGGACACCTTCCTACACATAAACATCCTCCCCTGCACTCAGACGCCTTTGCACTCTGGTGCAAGGGTGCATGCATTGGCACTAAGTTGCTAAACTTAGCGTCATTGCAGGAGGAAAAACAAGGCTGCACCACATTCTTGTAAATATGGTGCAGCCTTGCATTTCAGAAGTGGAGGAGAGCAGCGTTAAGCCATGAAGGCTAACACCTCTCTCCTCCGCGTCCTTGTACATATGCCCATGGACTTATACAAAGCAGCACAAAATGTTGTGTTGCATCACTTTGGTAATGGAGGGGTTGCTTGGACATTGTGGGGGTGTTTCCATGCACCTCCCATGGTTTATGGCGCATGTTCAGTACACCACACCAGGTAAACCTGGTAAAGCATCAAACAAATTGGCCTCCCCAGGTGATGAGTAACACGGATAAATAGCTTAAATCATCCAAGTCACTCCTGCTTCCTATGTGCACTGCATTCCATGGGACACATACATAGATGACTATGCATCTAAGGGTATATTATGTGCAGGATGGTGCCCCTTCCTGCACAAAGACAATCCTGTATGCAATGCAGGCCCTCTTGCACAATGGTGCAAGTGTGTTCTGTTTGTGCTAGGCAGCCCATTGTGTGCCAGTGCAGGGTAAAAGGACAGGAATGTGCTGTGTGTCCAAAATACTGTGCACTCCTGCTTTCCGCAGCGACATAGTGCAGCATGGATAGATGAATTGTTGCACAGCACTGTGCCACTTTCACATTTATCAGGCCCCTAATGTCATGTGCAAATAGAGGGAACAACATACTGCAACACGTAGCTAAGGAGTTTCCATATTGACATTTCCTTACTACTCTGTCAATGGCAGTAGTGACAGAACATCTCTGAATAATAATATGCCATTCCACTCTGTGTGAATGGACAGAACTACATATTCTTCACCGGTCAGCGAATCATGACAAATACAATGTGTCATGCCAGCTAAGTCAATATGAGTACAAAGGCTTCAGGATAAATAAGTGTCTGATGAGTGTCATCTCAATAGTGAGATAGCAAATACTGCAGAATGAGTAAGTGTGTCACAAATGGCAGTATACTTGTATGTTGACAAAAGTTGCTAGAGCAACACTGGAAGAAGTAGTTTAAAAGTCTGTGTGTGGCATGCAATGTAAGTGTAGGCCCAGACATGTGAAAATGTCAATATTGGCTAAAGATGTTGGCACTGTCACAACCTACCTAGGAATGACCAAATGGCCAAAGATCTGATCAATAATCTGTCACTTTGCACATGTACTGAGTGATCATAACATAGAGTGCTTATGAACCTCTCAAAATACTGATCTCAGTAACCTACTGGCAAAACATGAATGTCAGCATGTAGAAGTGTCCAAAGTATCAGGGCATGATTATCATTAGCTATTAACTGACAACTGGAAGCAACAGTAAACTAATGGCCAAATGTATGTGTACAACATATCATCAAATACTGTAAGATATGTGTATGAGTTATTCAGTACATATAACACACATAAACAGTAATGTCAGTGTAACAATGAATATATTCATTGACATTCATTGTATTTTTTTGTACTTTCAGCTGACCAAGCATATGGTCTGCAGCCATGGCACATCCCCAGACTAAGCCCGATGAGACATCTTCAGACTGAGCAGGAACAACTGTACAAATAGGTATTGGTCAAGACCTAGAACATTGTGTAACATACTTGTCCCGGACATCTGGACACGTTACCCACTGTCCCTCATTGTGTCCACACAAAGTCGAGACCCATTTGCATTTGTCATCAGGTGCGAGTAATTTATGGCTTCATGACAAGACCCGCATTCCACTCCTGAAACAGAATGTATGAATTGTTATATGACGCTTCAAGAAATGTATAAAAAGATATTCAAAACTATTGTGCTTTGAGTAAGCCCTCAGACCCGTTTCTGAGTATTGCACTCAGAGGCATAGAATTTGATTAAACCAACAGTTCACGTTTTGCCAAATGCTTCTTGTCTTTGTTTTTTCAAGGAAAAATGATATTCATGCAACAGTAACTTGTCAGGCCAGAACATTGTTTTTTTACATTTAGGCTGGGTATGTTGTTGGAGAGCAGGTTTACCGATAACTGGAAGTCCAACCAAATCAAACCTCCATTTTACGTAGTGTGTAGTGCCATGATCAAGGATGCTGAACATTTATTATTTTTTACAAGGGCATGAATAACGTTGCCTTGCATAACCCTGGGTGTGAGAAATTATAAAGTTTTTCTGCAAATTCTTTTGATGGACACTAGCTCATTTATAGCTTTTGGTATTATTTATTTGCAGTTTGGCTCCGAAGGAAAATGTTGGGTCTATCATTATGATTCTGGAATCATTTGTCTTCATACATTTTACATAGATTTTAGCCTCATGAGTGTGATTCTTGTTTACATGTTTATAGTACTCTTATAAGCTAACGCATTATAAGTGCAATAATATAAATAACTGTTATTTAAAGTGTGCACTTTATTGCTTCTAATAACTTTTTCTGTTATATTGTTGCTTTATATGTGATTTCTGTTTTGGGACTGTACAGATGAATTGTGTTTTATGAAGTTTCAAGGGGCTAGACCCCGAAAAAATCTTATTTCACACTAAAACTATATGAATAAATATATAGGACTTTTCATCACTACCTACCCGTAATTTATATACCTTCTTGCCTCCTTGGATGTGCTATTTGGTTTTTAAGATCTCTCTCTTGAATTGAACCTTCATCTTCATCAAAATAAAATATACCAGACATGCTAAAGTATAATCGCTATCAGAATGATGTGCAATCATCTCAAAGTTGTTTAGTCATCAAAGCTCCTTTGTAAGCTTTGATTGGTCTTCGGGCTTCGTTAGAGTTTGGGCGGGTAGTACGCTGTTCACTAGGCGGCAGAGGTCATTACCACCACCGCCCTGATGGATTACCGCATGTCATATTAAGAGATCATCATAGGCCTTTCGTTGATCTCTGTGCCTTCAAAGCAGCCACCATCACAGAAGCTCCTCTGAAGGTACCAGATGTTTTTCTGAGAGCCACCATGTGGCCTCTCAGCAAACTCTCCCCTTTGATTGTGCTTGCAAAACAAACTACTAATGACCCTGACACTATGAGCATTTTTCACAGATTGGGGGAAATCTTTTCAATGATGGCTCAATGAAGTATCGAAAAATGTACCTACATGAATGAACAAAAATATGGTAAAATGAATTTTTTGTTTGGACTTTTTTAAACATAGGTGAAACCATTACAAACATTTATCTATGTAGACCCAATGAAAAGTTAGTATTTTGTACAGTTTTCACTGGAAGTTTAAATGCAGTAAGCCACTATAGACTTACACTTTACTCAGAAAGAAATGTTGTATATTGTTAGACCTAGCACCATTGGCGTGGGTCTCCCTTCCATTTTGTTCTGTTGCCTCTGATGTTTTTGCTGGTTTTAGATGCTTCGGGCACTGTGCCACTGCTATTCAGTGCCATAGTGCAAGTTCTCCCTATGTTAAATTGAGGTATGGATTAGTGACTCCATGATTGGCTTATTTGGTTTACCTGTCAGACACTAGTACAGTACACTGCGTGTGCCCAAGGCGTGTAAATCAAATGCTGCTGGTGGGCTTGCAGCACTGATTGTGCCACCCACCGGAGCACCTTGTAAAGTGTGTCTCAGGCTGCCATTGCAGAGCCTGTGTGCAGTCTGGTACTGCCATGTTGACTTGGCAAGTGCACCCACCTGCCAGTCCCTAAACCTTCCCTTTTCTACATGTTAGCCACCCCTAAGGTAAGCCCAAGGGCAGGGTGCATTGTATATAAAATGTAGGACAGGTTTAACACATGTCCCCTCCAGCTAAAATGTGGGGAGAGCTACCCTACCTCTTGGGAGTTCTCATCAATAAGGTGGAAAAATCTGGACAGACCATCAGCATTGGCGTGTTCTGTACCAGGGTGGTGTTTCACTGTGAAGTCCATCCCCTGTAGGGACATGGACCACCTCAACAGCTTTAGATTCTCACCCCTCATCTGCATCAACCATCTGAGGAGGCTGTGGTATGTCTGAACCGGAAGTGAGTCCCAAACAAGAATGGTCTCAACTTCTTCAGTGGCCAGACCACAGCAAATGCCTCACGCTCAATCGCACTCCACCTCTGTTCCCTTGGAAGTAACCTCCTACTGATGAAGGCTACATGTTGGTCCAGACCCTCCTCATTCATCTGTGACAAATCAGCCCCCACATCATACTCTGAAGCGTCTGTTTGAACAATAAACTCTTTTGAGAAGTTGGGTGCCAGGAGCACAAGCGCCGTGAACATGGCAGTCTTCAGGGCATCAAAAGCTTTTTGACAGGTGTCAGTCCAGTTCACTTTCTTGAGCTGCTTCCTGGAAGTCAGCTCTGTCAAGGGTGCAATGATGCTGCCATACCCCTTGACAAACCTCCTGTAACACCCAGTGAGTCCAACACCTGGTTGACCAACCTCTGAAAGGTGGCAGGGGCATTCATCATCCCAAAGGGCATAACCCAGAATTGGTAGTGCCCATCTGGTGTGGAGAATGCAGACCTCTCTCTTGCCCCATCAGTCAAGGTGATCTGCCAGTACCCAGACCTCAAGTCAAATGTGCTGAGGTACCGGGCAGCCCCTAACCGATCAATGAGCTCATCTGCTCTGGTGATGGGGTGCGCGTCAGTCCTGGTGACTGAATTGAGCCCTCAGTAATCCACACAGAACCGCAGTTCTGGCGTGACACCCGGTGCGGCAGCCTTTGGGACCAAGACCACTGGGCTGGCCAAAGGACTGTTAGAGGACTCAATCACCCCCAACGCAAGTTTCTTGCAGACCTCCTCTTTGATGCAAGCTCTCACCCTGTCAGTCACTCTGTAAGATTTTTGCTTAACAGGAGAACTGTCCCCAGTGTCTACATCTTGGACACACCAATCAGTGACACTGGGAATCAGGGAGAACAGATCAGAAAACTGTCCCAACAACTGGTGACAGTCATTCGGTTGTTCAGGGGTCAGGGTGGAAGAGAGGTTCACACCATACACTGACCCATCTTCCTCTGTTGCAGACAGGAGGTCAGGAAGAGGCTCAGTCTCCTCCTCCATTCTAGCATCTGTTGCTAGGAGCATGCCCACTTCGGGCCTCTCTAAGTGGGGCTTCAGGCGGTTGACATATAGGACCCGCAAAGGGTTCCTTGGAGACCGCAAGTCCACCAAGTAGGTGAAGAGACTCTTGCGCTCCACCACCTCAAATGGTCCGGTCCACTTATCCTAGAGCGCACAGGGCTCCACTGGGGCCATGACCCACACTTTCTGACCAGCCTGAAGCTCAACCAGAGTCGCATTCTGGTCGTACCACCATTTTATCTCCTCCTGGCTGGCTTCCAGATTCGCCTGAGCGAATTGTCTGAATTGCCTAGTCTGGTTCCTGAAGGCCAGCATGTAGCTATATACATCCTGGGGAGGTTTCCTGGGAGCTTGCTCCCAGCCTTCCTTAACCAAACTCAGGGGTCTTCTCACTGGGTGACCATAGAGAAGTTCAAAGGGGCTGAACCCTAGGGACTTCTGTGGCACCTCACGGTACGCAAAGAGAAGACATGGTAAGAGGAGGTTCCACTTACGCCTTATGGGTTCCTCAAGACCCATAATCATGCCTTTGAGGGTCGGGTTGAACCTTTCAACCAGTCCATTACCTTGGGGGTGGTAAGGAGTGGTGAACTTGTATGTTACACCACACTCGTGCCACAGGGACTTCATATACTTGGAAATGAAGTTTGTATCTCAGTCAGACACTACCTTTCTGGGGAACCCCACATGGGAGAAGATCCCCATCAGTGCTCGTCCCACCACGGGGGGCCGTCACTGTCCGGAGAGGTATGGCTTCCGGGTACCGAGTGGCATTGTCCACCAAGACCAGGATGAACCTGTTGCCCATGGCTGTTTTGGGATGCAGTGGCCCCACAATGTCAATGCCCACCCTTTCAAAGGGGGTGCTGACCACAGGGAATGGCTGGAGAGGAGCCTTGTGCTTCCTCCCACTCTTTCCACTTGCCTGGCAAGTTTGACAGGTCCTGCAATGAATGTCTGAACTCTTGCACATTTGGGGCCAATAAAAGTGGGTGCAAGCCTTTCAAAGGTCTTGTCGTGCCCCAAATGTCCTGCTAAAGGCACATCATGAGCCAGCCCCAGTAGGAAGGCTCTGAAGTGCTGGGGTACCACCAGCACACGGGCTGACCCAGGCTCCGCAACCTGAAGCTCACTATAGAGGAGACCATTCTCCCAGCAGATCCAATGTGATCCAGACTGATCACCTGCTGCCTGGTTTGCAGTCTGTTACCGCAAACCCACAAGAGAAGGGCACTTTCTCTGCTCCTCGCAGAACTCTTCCCTGGAGGGTCCTCCATCCTGCTGCCAATGGGTCAGCTCAGGCAGGTCCCCAGTTCAGCTACCTGTTCCCCTGTAGGTTCCAGGGCATCCCTCTCAAGGTCTGCCTCCTCCTGGACCGTGGGAACTGTGGGGGTGGGTTTCCCATGCCCCGGCCTCTTCTCTTTAAGGCAGTCACCTGGGCCATTATTTCAGGCTCCAGGTCCTCTTAAACACCCTTACTGGCTGCCATGGACCGAGTGGTCACGTAGCCCCACTCAAGCAAACCCAACATCTCTAAATGAGCACTTCGCTCCACCTTAGACCAACGGGAGCTCTCCAAATCGTTACCCAACAGACAATCGACAGGCATGGCTCGCCTCACAGCTACTTGAAGAGTCCGTGAGACCCCCCCCCACTCAAAGGGAACCTGAGCCACCTGTCAGTGGCTCTCTGTGTTGTCAGCGGCAACAACTGTGTAAAATGCATTGGGTATTATCTGCTCTTCAGACACCAGCCGACCACTGACAGCTGTCACTCTGGGTCCGGTGTCTCTAAGAGCTTCCACCCTATGGCCATTGATGGTCACCCACTGCCTGCACTTCTTAATGTTATCAGGCAGCTGGGTCCTGGGGACCACCTCACAGTATCCTAAAGAGACTAGGGACATCTCTGCGGGATCCCACCCACCTTGGGCACCCACCTCAACCCCCAGGGCTACACTAGCCATCTGCCGGGGTGATGCACCAGTGGGTGCTGTCTTCCCATACAAGGGACATCTAGCATCATAAGAGCAGTGGCCCTCTTTACCACACTTACAGCAAGTCTTGGGCCCCCTGTGAACAGGCTTCTCTGTCGGGCCCCTGGCTTCCTCTCAGGGGGAGGCTGAGAACCTTTCCCTTGGTTCCCTTGGGAATTACTTTGGGGCCCTTTCTGGAACTCCCTCTGTTTACCCTTGTCCCCCCTACTTCTCTGCTGGAGACCATGCCCACCTTTGGCAAAGACTCCCACATGACCCTTCTGGATCCGGGTGCTCACCCAGCGGTCCGCCGCCTCAGCAAGCCTCCTAGGGTTAGTCAGCTTGCTATCAATAAGGTGATGGCGTAGCTCTGGATAACAATTATTGGACAAGTGCTCCCATGCAAACAAATCATAGAGCGCCTCAAAATTATCCACTTTGCTTCCCTTCACCCAACCATCCAATGCTCTGCAAAAGAAAGACACATAAGAACTTTAGATCTCTTCGGGGAATCAAGACAAACCTTTGCTGAGGAGAAGAACCAGGAAGCTGAAGGAGGAGACTACCCCTGTGCTGTGTGTTTGGGGTTTGGCCTGCAGTGGTGTTGAACTATGCTTAAAATGACCACTGAGACTCCATTTTGTGTTGCCATGTTCTCGGCAACCTGGTGAAGGATTGCTTTCTATGTCCCTGTTAGAACTTGCTTAACCCTCCTCGCTACTTGCGGTTGAGCCGATTCCTGAAGCTGCTTGTGTACCTCGCCCCCCTCGGTTGTGCCACTTAGCTTAGCCACATCCTGTCCACTGTTGGTAACTCAGCCTCTTACACCAACAGCTGTACTCTGTGACCACGCCATCTGGGCGCTGAAGCAAGAGGCTGTGTACATTGTGCAATCAGAGACAGACGCTCTCTGGCCACGATTACGCCACTTAAGACTGATGAGGAACTTGTTGGATGTGTAAAGGGTGTGGCTAGTGCTATAATTATGTGTGCGCTGTGGAGTGAAGCAGCAGACTCCGTAGAATTGTCTTTGTACCATTCTGGGACCCTGTCCTTAGCTCGAGCTAATAAAGTCATTTACTTTCCTCCACAGCTAAGTTGTCCTGGTCTCTTTGGTAATACACGAGAAATCAAGGTGAACCCGTAGATTCTAGATTTCCCCTGCACCGCTGGCTTTGACCCACCAGTCGGGAGGGGTCTCCAAAAGCTGGTTCTACAATTGGCGCCCAAACGTGGGGCATCTTCGGTGGTCGTCATCGAGTCTGGTGGTCGTAACGGGTCCGTGATCGAATTCCAAGGGAGGCGCACCACTACATCGGCTGAAAATTGTCCTTGTGGGCTCGAGGTCTCCGATTGCGTGATTCCTCCCTCCTAGGGGCTATCCGACTGCGGCCCTGACTGACGCCCCTGTTCTGGTTCCTAATTTTTGGAGATCGAGACCTTTGTGACACTTGCCGTGCGAGGAAGATTAACGGTCAGGTAAGTGTGGGCGTGACCCACTTCTTTGGTGAATTGTATTTGGTTTCGGGTATTGTTCAACTTTTGCAAAAGCCGCAGCCAAGGGGTAAGTACAGTCATATGCTGTAACTGTTCGATTGTACCCGTTGATGTTTGGAACCAGGATACTCGTCTAGAGATGCCTGGATTTAGTAAATTTCGGAAATGGTGTTGTTGTTGTGCACAGGACTCTCCATTGGAGGAATCTTGTCCGATTCCTCCCTTGGGGACCGCTAATCGTGAAGTCTATGTTAATGTTAAACATGTATTGGCCCGATTGTGTTTTCCTCACTCTGGCACAAGTATACAAAGGGTAATGATGAGTTACAATGCCCAATGCATGGTAGTTTTGAATGTCCTGTATTAGACAATCTGGAGGAGAAATTGTTTCAAAGAAAAGTTAGACCTGCGATGTTTGATTCCTTTCGGGTTTGGCGCAAGGAGTTCAAGCAGAAGGAAATGAAACTCAAAAAGAGCAAAGCTAAAAAAATGCATATGAGTGTGATTCAGAAGGCCCAGAATCATGATGATCAGAAAATGGAAGAGGGTATAGTGATTCATGATAGATTACATCGAATGCAGACAGATGGATGTTACGTTACCATGAAGGTCCCCGAAAAGGCCCGGGAAAAGGAGGATGACCCTCTCATGTCCACCATGTTGGACACCCCTCCACCTTATGCTCCCACCATGTATCCGTCCTTGATCCCACACAATTGGCCCTCGCTGCCACTCCAGTTGTTGCCCCTGCCCATGCCCTGGTTCGTCCGATTCCTCAGCC
The DNA here is from genome assembly GCF_964204655.1 of Triturus cristatus. NCBI lineage: Eukaryota > Metazoa > Chordata > Amphibia > Caudata > Salamandridae > Triturus > Triturus cristatus. The sequence goes on from NC_140584.1 coordinate 227,523,293, forward strand.
ACTCGTTCCCAATGCCCGACTGTTCAGGTCACTGTACCGGTGCAGGTCCATCCTTCCCCTTCCTTTGTTGCTCCTTCCACTGGTCCCGTGCCTTTAACTCCTGTCACAACTAATCGGTTTTCTGTTCACAGTCATCCGACACCTTCCCCCAGTGCAGGGCTATTAGCAAATGCTTGGTCAGTGTTCCGTGATTATATCCCTTATGTAACTCCGCATAGACCACCCACTCCAAGACAACGTACTTTGCGCAGACAGATAGGTAATACACAGGAACAACTCGCTATGAGTCAACAGGCTCGCATGTGGATGGGGAATGGCACTATGTACACCGCTCAGGATATATGGATGACCATGGATCAGTGAACGTGCATCCAACAGATTGACACTTTTTGTGATATGTGTGACATACTGACCCAAATGTGGGAAGATTTTGTAGAATCAAGCCCACCTCTGCGTCTGTCTGACCTCCACAATAAAGTTGCGAAAGGGGACATTCAGGGACCTGCAGTATTCTGTGATCTGGTCACATTAGTAGCCTTTAGGGACTCTTTACCTGATATCATGCTGAATAAGGGTTTTCCAATGAGGGAGGTACAGCCTGTTTGGAGGGACCGCGTTGTTGGTGTAGGTGACCAACCTGACATACCAGCGGGTTTTAGGCAAACGTGGGTCCATGTCCCTTGGAAAAGGTCTGATGTCCTCCAGCTTAAAAGCCAATTGCCTGACCCGCTTAAAAATCCAGCGGGTTATTAGAAGGAATTGACTCAGACCCTCCAGTCTTGCGTAATGACTTTAGCAGATATCAATATGTTAATGGGACAGGTAGTACCGACTGAAGTATAGTCTAAAATACGTCATAATGATCAGGCAGAATTTGGCCACACTTGGCAACAACTTGGGGGGGCCGACAGAGCTCGAACTGGTGGTGAGAAACCTGATCCCATGGTCTTGGCCCTTCCGGCCCAGATACTTACCGCCATGAAAAAGATGTTGACACCTCACCGTATTAATTGGGGTAAATTAGCTGCTTGCAGGCAAAAGAAAGATGAAAGTGTCTCAGACTTTTCCACACGTTTTGAAACCACGTTCACCGACTATAGTGGACAGGATATGACTTCAGAGGGGGAACAATGACTGCTTGTGGATAAATTTGTGTCCAATTTGTTACCTGAACTTGGAATTAAGCTCAAAATATCGGAAAGTGCCTGGCCCATTTCCACCCCATCTGGCATTTTGACAATGACACAGTATTATGAGAATAGGGAGAATGAAGAGCGATACAAAACAGATAAGAAGACTAAAGATCTAAAAACAAAGGTATTACTCCAACAGGCATATTCGACCCAGACCCAAAACAGGGGTGCCCGAAGTTTCAATGAGTTGCTCAGAAACATGCCCCCGTGACTCCTCGCCCACCGCTGGGGTCTAATCAGTGCGCTTATTGTCGCCAGGAAGGTCATTGGCACGATGAGTGTCCCTTGTTGGTCGGGAACCACTCTGCTCCTGTTGACCGCTTCACAGGGCAACGGCCCCAGAGAGGACGAGGACGAGGCGGACTTAGAACACAGTCACAGGACAGGGGCCCCCTCATGCACGAGAATAGATTTGATGCAGCCAATTATGAAGATCACAATTATTTTACTGAGGATTATGAGCCCGAAGAAGGGACGGGGTTTCTGTCCCACTAGGATTGTCAAGGACAAGGAAAGGGACCCGTGCCTATTCCTGTTGACCAGAAGGGACCGTATGTTCACGTTACAACACTGGGTTCTACGGAACCATTCTTGGTCGACACTGGTGCAACCAAAAGTTCTATTGCTAGGTCTAAAGTCCCTGGGGCCCCCTTGTCTGGTGCAAATAACGTTTCTGTGGGGTTTTCTGGTACCCCAGTGTTTAGGCCCATCTCACAACCACTGGAACTAACGATAGGACCCTACACGGTTGATTCCCCTTTGGTTTTGACTTCCACATGTGGCGATAATTTGTTGGGTTTAGATCTATTGAAAAGATTACATGCCACCATATACTGATCTCCTGATGGTGTTTACATCACTATGGGCCCCCCCACCCCACACCCAGTATACTTAGCCTCCTCAGATCCCCTTCCCCAGGAACTTCAAAATGTCCCTCCCACCCTTTTCGCCCAAGGTGATAGTGATGTAGGCCTTTTGTCCATACCCCCCTTTTCTGTTACCCTAAAGGAAAATGCTCACCTTCCCCGACTTCCCCAATACAAAATACCCAAAGAAGGGGAGAGGACATTACTCCAGATCATTTGACAGCCCAATTTTGCCTATCCTCAAACGCACCGACCCTTCCAAGCCCCCTGTTTATCGTTTTGTCATTGATTTACACTTAATAAATAAAATAGTAGTTCCCCAGTTTCCTGTGATCCCAGATATCACTGTCTTACTCACTATGGTCTCCCCTTCGTCATGTTTCTTTTCTGTCATTGATTTGAAGAATGTCTTCTTTAGTATACCCGTTGATGAACAGAGTAGGGATCTTTTTGGATTCTCATTGGCAGGTCGTAGTTTCCAGTTCTGTAGAGCTCCACAAGGATATACAGAGAGCCCTTCCATTTATAGTCAGGCCCTCAAGGGCCAACTTGATTCCCTGTCCCTACCTCAAGGTACAGCACTACTCCAGTAAGTTGATGATTTGCTCATAGCAGCAGACACCGAGGCATTATGTAAAGAAGCTATGATGAAATTGCTCCTGCATTTGGCACGGTTCAATCACAAAGTTTCCCTCTCCAAGCTCCAATATTGTCGACATGAGGTTACCTATTTAGGTCATCTCCTGTCGAAGGAGGGACGCCACCTCACCCCTGATCGAATACAGACTATCAGTAAAATGCCCCCACCAAAAACGCAGAAAGAGGTCTGTGCTTTCATTGGTATCACCTCCTACTGCCGCCAATAGATAGCCAATTTTTCTCTACTCATTAAACCTTTGTTGGCCCTCACACTTAAATATGTTCCCCACCGCTTCCTTGGACAAATGAGGGTCAGCGTGCATTTGAAGAACTGAAAACCACCTTGTGATCGGCCCCTGTGCTAGTGAAGTTAAGATTTAGTACACAAAAATCTTTTGTTATCTCCATCTCCTGCCCATCATAATGATGGTGACCTGCTCTTTTGAGGCATTTGAAAGTACATGGTTATTGCTGCTCTAAACAGTCCCCAATCTCCTTGTATGCTGCTGATATTGCCAATTATATCAAAAAGTGATATTACCACAGAACATCAGTTATGCATCATGCTGCACCATGACACTGTTTTCACCATCTCAATATGCTTCTATGATCAGGCCCGTTCACTTCATTATTTAGTTCAGTGGATGCTGTCACCTTGCAACTGTATTTCACCCCATTCACTTCAAACAGCCCACAATCTCTTTTTTTGTATTTCTGAAATGTTTGCCTTAAGGGTGGGTTTCTTCTTTAGAGCAAATCATTCACTTTAATCTCTTAAATCCCTCATGTGCTCACATTTTCAAATGCTACCTATAACAGAGTACTTGAAATTCTGTATGAAACCAACCCAGCCAAGACCCTACTGAATCCATTTCCGATTCACTGCCTTCCAAATCCCTGTTGTGCAGTGGCGGCTACTCCACTAATGCATAGGAGCATTGCCCCACTGCCTTGAAGCAGCAAAAGAAAGGATAACATTTATTATAATAATGTAATATTATTATCATTTTATTTTGTCCTTCTGCTGCAGCAACTTGCATGAGGGGGTGGGGCTGCAGAGCAGGGGACGAGTAGTAGAACCCTCCTAAGTGCACGATGACTGCTTGGCCGGCCCTCTCAAGCCACCCAAAACAGTCATGCGCACTTTCCCTTTTCTCCATGCAGGCTGCATTACATGCCTACCCCTAGTGGAGCGCTGTGTTTCTGTGCTCAGACCAATCACAACGCTTGTGATTGTACTGCGGGGGTGTGGGAGCCCTGGTGTTTCCTGCTTTCTGTTTCTCCCAAGAAGCGAGGAAAAGGATGCAGGAGAGGGGTACTTTTTTTTTTTTTTCAAATCCGACCCCCCACCACTTCACCTCCACTCGCACATCTTCTGCTTCCAGGTAGCAGTACGCACATCAGCCAGGCAAAACTCCACATATTACATTAGGTAGGGGTTCTCAGCCTAACCTATATATCTAATTCAGTTTATACCAGGATATTTTCTTTCTGGGTCTTTCTTGTTTTATTCCATTGGTTTCACCTGAATGAATCCACCTGCCCCAGCCCACCTTCGTTTAGGCTGCATTTAATCCATTAGGAATCTTTTTCGTTGTAACTCTCTTTTCTGGCCCTTGTTATTTTTTTTTTACCTGATGCTCAGAGACGTTTTGGAGTGAATGGAGCGGAAAGACTTGCTGAACTCAACCCTCCATCGCCCATTGAATTCATTCCTCGGAGTGCTGCCTTTCCACCTGCACACTGGTCCCCTTAGACTTTGGACCTTCCACAATTGACCACTCCCCTGCAATTGATCGCCTCGTCAAGCCACACCGCATCGCGGGTTCCAGACGTATAGGAATCACCTTCTGTACTTACCCTTCCCCCCTCCTCATTGATTGTCGCCAGAGCACTCTAATTGAATCGTGTAACCATCGTCCTGATGATGACCTCAAGTTAGAGAGGTCGAAACGCCGTCGACCCTGCAACGCCAATTACGGATCTTAATGGTCACTCACAAATGATGAAATTATGTTTGTGAATGTAAATACTTTTGTTTGACCTCCACTGCTTACCTTCATTTTTGCGCCGCCTCACGTTGTTTCTTTATCACATGATCCTCCCGAATGGGATAGAGCGGACGCCTAGGACACAGGAGCATTCTACCTCGTGTCACAAAGTGACAAACGGTGGATTACCCCCGTCCCCCCTTCCCCCTTGGGACAAGTTGTCTATCCGATTAGGGCTTCACCTTTGGAAGCATCCTAGGACGTGAAGTGTGGCCTTTGCTACACTCACACAGTGGTAGCGTCTTACCAGCACCTGGTAAGAATGGAGCCCCCATTCATAATTAGGTCCTGATGAATGCCATGGACCCAACAGGGCCACTCCGGCAGAAACATGTTGACCACTCACAAGACGGTTAGGGGACACTAATTACCCCATTCACCGTCACATACTTTTTAATATCATATAGTTGTCAATCACATTAAAATCACTTCTGACTACTATAATGATTTTTAACCTCACTCACAGTTTCACGGGCCCCCACTCAGTCATTTAGAAAGTGCATCCTTGTCGTCAAGTGTATGCCCGCCATCTATCAAACGAAGGTTTTAGAGGGCGAGGACTGGTCAATGATGAAGCATGACACCAGGTGGTGTGTGAGACCAGTCCGTAACTTTTTGTGAGATGCCCACACTTACGACGTTCTTGTAACTCGTTTGGGTTATCACACTAGGAGTGGTGCTTTTTGGTAAACAATGGGTGTCTATTACAGACATTCTGCAGAGAAATATTGGGTTCATTTTTTTCAGCACCGTGCAGCGTCCATAAAAAGTTCATTTTAGATCAAAACAGGATCTCACATATGAGAAACGGTAGTGGGACGCCAAGATTATTTACAATATTACTTGTGAACTGTTGCTATATTACAATATTAAAAACACGCATCACTCTCCTTGAATATTAGATGGAAATACATTTAGAATTCGGACCGGTCTTTCTGTGCAGTGTCAGTGACTTGGCCAAAGACAGTGACCTAGCCAAAGAGAGCATGAAAAAGCTGAAATTGGACCATAATTTCAAATCTGTTCTCAACAGGGGCCCCCAAAGTATGCCTGGTTCAGGGTCCCCAAAATCCGTAAGATGTCCCTGCTAGTCCTAGGCCTGCTGTCCCTAGTTTCTAAGCCGTTGAATCTGCGGTGTGACATTAACTATCCATCCTTACAACACTAGGACACACATACGAGCTTTTGCACGTCTGGGAATCACTATGGGTTCATTTTATCACGTGTTTCGCTCCCACGATTTGTATCATTATCAAATAGTTTGCAATCTAATTTGGTTCAACTTGAATTTGTGCAGCGGCAATATATGTTTTACTCTAATGTGATCTTTCTCCTGCACTCTGGTGAACCAAGCATTACCATCCTACATAATATGTTAAATCTCATTTTTATATCTGTCTTTAAATCCTTGTAGACACTATAGAATAGATTGTCCTCTATTGTTTAAATTGCACACTGTGCGTCTGGCAGTCCCCCGCATTCAAACACTATCAAAAACAAATCAGACAATCTATGCAGCATCTACTTGACTATTTCTTCTATTCTATTTTGTTTTTTATTCTGTAGTACACTTCAGTGTGTCGAATTATGCTTTGGCAGGAGGATTGTTTTACAGAAGTCCCTTGATGAAAATCAATGATTTAATCTTAAAGTTTAGGATATAAAAGGAAAGAGACTAAACCCTGTCTTGAACTGGTGCAACTTTGTGAATGTAGGTCTTCAAATTGCAATAAGATGACCGCAGTTTAGTGGTTGTAACATGACTATAGTATTTGGTATCATGCCCTCAAAAATTAAAGGGTTATGGGAGACACCTGCGAGCAATTGTGCGTGGGAGGGGCACTTCCAGAAATTCAAGTGTGAAAATCATATGCATAACCAATGTTTAATAATATTTTCATAAAACGTGGAGAGGTTGGATCGCTTTAAGTTTACATCATGAGATACGTGTCCTCGGTGAATAAATAATCCTCCTATTTAAAAGTACAGCTATATTTTTGTGACAACAGATCCTGAGTCACAATATTAATACATTTCAGTAATAAGGAATAAAAAAAAAATCAACTCTAAACATGCGAGTGGGTGAAAGTGATAATGTCAAAGTTGTCATTTGTCAGATGTTTAATACTTATACTAACAAGCTGTGTAGTAATTTTGAGTCGATTTTTTTTTAGCATAAAAATGGTCTACATTAGAAAGAGGTTATATTTGTGAAGCGCTGAACTGATGTACCAAAACTAAGGGCAAAACAATTCTTTGTCAGAACAAAAAAAATGGAAATGTTGGTGTCCGCTTCAACTGATGAGAAAGTCATCTTTTTGAAATAGTCACAGAACCAGCGACGCTCCACAACCACTTACATACATGCAAAACACGTGGGATTTCTGTTTGATACCGACATGAAAATCAAGCCACTTCTATATCCCAATCAGATATTTTCGATCAGCTACATCACAAAGCATCTTCAAGAGCATAATAATGGACGTACAACATGAGGACTTCAAAGCCCAATATTGTGGCAGGAACTGACCAAAGCCTTGAGGGCTGAACCCAAAAATGTGTTCTTCAGGGTACATCTATAAATTGAACTATTCCTGACTAGATGTCAGCAAATGAGAATTATTGGACATAGTTCAGACATCATAGTTGGTTTGATTCAGGCTTACCTTAATCATGGACATATAATTGAAACTGAACAGTGCTCTAAAGTAGGAACAACGTGCCCAGAAAAAAACCCTGTAGTTTACAGTTTACTTCTTGTCAAATTCCTCACTGATTGGCGTTTCATCTTCATGATTGACTGTTTATGCCTTTTAAAAATGTTTAAGACCTGGCCCTATACTTTCATAGCTGGTGTGATATTAGCCTAGACATATAATCCCCTTTTTTGTGTTTATGATCCCAGCACTTAAGTACACGAGTCAATCAATCAATCAATCCAAAAACTTCATTTCACCACATTTCTGCAGCATAAAAGCAGAAAAAAAATATAAGCATACATTACAATAAAATAATATATACATGAATAAGACCTACCATATTAGATCGTATGCAACAAGGAATTAAAAGTTTATATAACATCATCGATACAATTCTCCAGACTAGTAGCAAAGATGATAAAATACAAGGAATTGTAGCAGCTCAAGAAAGGTAACAAATATGTCAACTAAAACAAGTAGCAGCATTACGCTTAAAAATCGATGGAAATCATTATTCAATGGAGTGCTCACTTTCGTAATTTTAATGACTGCCAAATAAATGAGGCCGCTGCGAAACATATCCCAGAATTGTATAGGTTTTGTAAAAACAACAACACTGGTCTACACTGACTGAATTCATGTTCTGTAAAAATAGAGATTAAACATAGTTTCCTAGGAGAATCATAGAATTTACAGGAAAACAAGGGGGCATATTATCAAGCCAGGCGATACAATTATCGCCGCTTTAGCGGCAGAAAACTGCCGCTAAAACGGCGATAATGGGCTTGATAATATGCTCTTTGGAATTCCAATTGAAGCTCAGGTTAGATGTCCTTCACATTTAACATGGGCTTCAATTGGAATTCCATAGAGCATATTATCAAGCCCATTATTGCCGTTTTAGCTGCAGTTTTCTGTCGCTAAAGCGGCGATTATTTTATCGCCTGGCTTGATAATATGCCCCTAGATGTGCTAGGTGGGTTGAATGGAAACCCCCTCACAAGGGCACCGAATGAAGTCAGCAAACGAAAAACATTTTGCTGGATAGCCAATCATAAAAGGTAAAAGATTCAAATGGAATCTTGTTAGTATGTAATGGTGTTGTACATGAATTTTCAATAAATATAATGGGATACCCTCTTGAGAAGGTTGTATGCAACTACTGAGGGTTTCACAATATCCCCCTCAGACCTGTTTGACTGTGCCTTATTCAAATACAAATGCTTTAAATAAAGCTTACTAATTTTCGAACAAGAACTCAGACACTTTACAGATTGGGGCCTCCAATCACTTAGTGATTTTATGTAGGTGAGCCAAGGAATTTTCTGCGTCAGATGTAATTGGAGACAATCCTTCAAGATCAGTTTAGTTAAGACAGTTTCTCCCTGTTCCATAAAGAATGCCATAATAGCAGGGGTGCTATAATAATTCTGGCTGTTATGTAAGGGGCCTGCAGTTCATTGTGAATAATTGTTTTGGAGCAACTTAGCTGTACAGCCAAAAGGTTTTTTATAAACGTGTTTTCCACTGACTGGATACCTTGTACCTTCTGGAAACCCCAGATACCAGCCTTATAGGAAGCTATTGACACACATTTACATGCATACATGTTTTTAATGTATTTAACTGGTTTGGCGCCCAACACTTTTGCGAATCTGTGTACGCCCTGTATGGCCTGTTTGAACAGTGCCACCCTATTTTTAATCATGTTTTTCCAGGTATATTTACCATCAAATATCATTGCAAGATACGGGAATATTGCAGTCTCCATCACTCTACTACTTTTAATAGTATGCGCTGTTCTTCTCCTAGGTCTTAGACCACATCATTGCAAAGGATTTGGAAACATTGACTTATAGGTCAAGGTCTTTCATAAAAGCGACATGGTCATTTATCAGCCCTTGAAGACCTCTGCCTGTTCGTGACATTAACACTGCATCATCTGCATAGGAGAGAATGGGTAGAGGGTGTGAGCCAATATAGTGTGTATCCTGCAACAACTAAGCCCAATACTTTTCCCACCCTGTTTGTGTACAGGGAACACAGGAACAGAGGAAAGGGGAAATTACGCACCCTCTCATAATCTTAAAGTGACCAGTGCATTCATTATTCCGCCCATATCATACATAAGCATTTGCGTCTCTATACATTTGTCTGATAACGGTAATATTTGCGTCTTCTATACCCAGTTCTGCCATAATTGCAAAGAGTTTAGATTGTGATACACAGTCGAGGGCTGCAGATAAATCCATAAATGAGAAATGCTGTGCCTTTTTTTGCAGCAGTATCTTTCCCTATGAGTAAGAATAGATTCAATCTTAGGTCCACCGTGCCCAAACATCTTTAATGACCACACTATGTATCTGTTCAAATATTAGTTACCGTTGCCCAATCTTCCAATCTGTGCAATAAGACATGGCTCATCACCTTCATTGTTGAATCCAAAATAGATATGGGCATATAATGTTTGGGAAGGGATTTTTAAAAATAGGGATTATAATCGAGGTGCTCCGTGTCAATGGTGGTCCTACTTTGGCAATAACATTATAAACATTTGTAATCAGGGAGCCAAAGGTCTAAAGGTTCAACAAATATATCAAGTGGGACACCATCAGGGCCCGGGGCCTTCCCCCTACTACTTTCCTTCACAGCCGTCAGTACTTCCTTGGGATTGAATGTCAGATAAGAACGATTCCCCCTGTCAGCATCCTGGATATCATGGGGTGATACCTGTTTACTAATCTCCGAATTATCTATGCTATTAAAATAATCCACCCACTTTTCAGCTTGTATGTGGACTTCTATATTGGGGTCAGTGAAATCTCTAAAATAAGGGGCATTAATTACTTTCTAATATGATACACTATCTTTTAATTCAGTTGCCTTTTTGAGTGCTTCCCATGCGTCTTCTTGAGCTGAGACTTCCTAGTCTCCAGGGCCACTTTATTGAGTACACGTGCAGATTTATTGTGTTCCACTATTCTGGGTTTTATGATCAGAGCCCTGTGGAGCTCCCTCTGTGCTCTGGTACAATTTGCATTGAACCAGCCCCTTGTATCAGGCTTGGAGTGACAACAGGCCCTCCTCAATGACCGTTTTATATTGGTCCGAATGCCTAGAAAAACTTTTTTGACTACAACTGGGTCAAATTGTGAGTCCAAGCAGACGGCCACCTCCTCTCTGGTATGTATCAATGTCGACGTAAGAAATCTATTGGGGTCAACCATTGCCCATTTGATGGCATACCCATTCTTGTTTGCAAGCTGTGGGAGGTTGCCTAAAGATGAGGGGACCTTAACTGAACCTCTTAACTTCAAACTACATTTCAAGGCTGCATGGTCACTATACACAGTGAATTTACAATCAAACTCTGCCAACATAATAGTTTGGCCCTCAGTAATTAAGACATAATCAATAGTAGAGGAACATACATTCCTCAGGATGTTGATGCTAGTTCATCCATGTCGCCAGGTTAATTAACCATCCAGAGATCTAACTTAACCAACAAGTTATTCAAAGCAGATCCATAATCAGTGTGACCGAAATGCATCAGAGGCACGTTCTTGGGATCACTTACAACACCTACTGCTTTAGCAGAGATGGGACAGTAATGAGTTTTATATCCCCTGCCCAGAAAACACAAATCAGGTGTGGATGGGCCCTAAATATTAGATTGATGGCCTCATCTGAATCAACAAAAACCTTGAAGCCATTCCATCAAAACAGGAATTATAAAAATGTATAATTAACAGATCCCAATCATCATGAAAGTTGCATGAAAGTAATTGAAAAAAGGGTAATTGTTAGTGAATTAAATCATCTTCCAGGAAAGGTATTCACAATATTTACAGCCAAACCTACTACTACCAGCCAATAAATCTCTACTATGATTTCCAATTCTAGTCCAGGTGGGTGGGACTATATCACAAGTAGGCCTATAGAAAAAAACCTGAGTGTAAGACATGGATACCTTTGTATGCAAGTACTTTACTTCCACATATGTGCATTATTTTTACCATACAAATGAGATCCCAGAAGTTCATAATCACACAATATTTCTCAATTATATTTGTGGATTTCCCCACTCATTCTACCCACCTTATCATAACCACATTCTGGTACAGGATGTTAATATCAGTTGAGCCTATCCTAGGGCCTAACCATTGAACACATTTAATTTTAAGTTGCTGCCATGACTCACTTTTATTATCAGAAAGAGGGGGAACACCTGCCAAGATTAGTACATAAGGAGCAGCCTCTGAGGTGAGATTGAGTGCTGGGAAACAGAGAACCCTTGACACTTCGGGTTTGGGAAGTTGACTACTTGATGGTCCATGGTCATTGCTCTGGTAATCAATCTTTTGTTGACCCTGTGCTTGACCCAGGTCTTTATGTCCAACAAAGGTGAGTAACAAGTGTTCCAAACCCAAGGGCTCTTCGCTCACAGGGGCAGACGCCAACATGTTACCATATGTAGGGGTAGCTGAGGTGACTCTATTTGACACAGGCACAATGTTAGTCATGTGGTCCAAGTTACCAGCACAGAAGTTCATCAGAGTTTTCACAGCAGAAAGTCTATTATTAATAGAGTTTAACACAGATTTCAAATGCTGCTCCATAGTGACGAGTATGTCTTCACAATGATGAAAATACCCATATTCTATGCCCAAGGAAAGACCTTCTATATTGGGAGTTTGCCCCAAGCTCCTATCGAAATCCTTGCATGGAGGGACATCTTCAGCTGCAGTGAGTCCTGGCCCCTTTTGCTTTGTCTTGGACTTCTTTTTGGGGGAGAGCGCATATCGTGGGTGAAATAGCAGACTCTAGGGCACCATTAGGGGACATCTGCCCTGGACTGGTACAACATTGTGGTCCCAGGGCCTCAGCATTTTTCCTCAATGGGGAAACAGGGGATTCCTGGTGGAGTTCCCTAAGAGCTGTGACTACTTTTATCTTGGCTTCCAATTTCGCCTTTGTATTGATCATCCCCTTATTTAGTGCACTGACAGTCCCATTAAGATGTTTCTCTAAAGGGCCCACTCCCCCCTTTTCAGGAGCTGTATGCTTCCATTTACCCGTATTATAAACTGATCATCAGACCATACGTTGCCCAACCAAAAGATGATTCTAAGCTCCTACTTTACTCGGTGGACAACAAATACCTCCTCATTTGGCGATAGACGTTGATTCCTGTATCAAGGGCACTGGTAGGGTGGCCATACGAGGAACATGTCAATACCAGGAAACTTCTACTGCCCCAGTGTTTCCCCGTTTGGAGAACCAAGGGGGTGTGGTCCGGCCCATCATCTTCCAGGCGATGATGGGCAACCATGGACCGCCCTTGGCCCACACTTTGTCTGGGTGCGGCCTGAACACATCCTCCACTTTGGGACCTCTGTGTGGATTAAATAGTGCTGCTGATGAAACACAGGTGTGGTGCAAAGAGGAATTCTGGGATGTGTAGTCTTCAGCGGTCATGTTCTGTGATGGCTTTGCCCCTCTAGCAGTGTTGTGTCTCAACTCACCCAGGAAGGAAGACCTGGGAATTCACAGCAGCACCAAAGCACCTGTAGCAAGAATCCCAATGCCTCCAGAGATGTCTTCAAGGTGCTACTTTCAAGAGTATTTGTTTGATTGTGGTGACTAACTTATCAAGGACCAATTTCACTTTGAGATGAGTGGGAAAAGAGTTTTAAAGGGGTCCCTCTTTCTCACTCGTGCTGATAACTGGACACAAATAGAACACCAGAAAAATAAGAAACAGTGTGAAAAGTCAGATTAGACTTGCAGGGTTAAACAGCTGCAGGATAATCTTTAGCAAATGGTTGCCTTTTGCAGACACACTTCTCCCAACAACCTTCTTTGCTTCAGGCAACATCTCACACAACTCCCAGCAGTGGCAGAAATGTCCACGGAGAACACTTTGAGTTTCCAGGGAAATTGATTTCTATTCTCTGGGTCAAAGTAATGTTCCTCTTAGGCTCACTTGTAAGCTGGGTTTGGACATCAATAGTTTCACTGACAATTTTAATTTCTTAGAACAGAAGCTAAGCAATTGATAACTTGGTGAAGACAAAGATGATTAATAACTTACAAAGTGTGCATAGAAAAAAGTAAGATACATTTCCAGCCACTGGGCTTGCAAAATGTGATTCTTTAACAGGCAAATATGGTGAAGCCTGAGACTTCAGAAATATTGTTGCAATATGGCATAATCATCTGGTTCATGAAGAGAAGAACTTAGAGAAAAGAAAGTGTGTAGTAACTGTATTCTTCATGAGAACGTTCTTTTTTGGAGGAGAACCCCCTTGCAAATCCCAGAGAACAACCATCCTGGAAAAGTAGCCCAGCAATAACAGCCTCACTATGAAGGGAAATATGTTATACAGACCTCGAAGGAAGAGTTTTTGGAGAACAATATGAACAGTTATACAAATGCAAAAGAGAAAGCCTATGGTTCACATATTTTACTACCTCTTCAGATCAAGATAACATTGCCCCAGAACGTACCAGTGATAGCTTTGGAAATGAGAATCTCTGTGATACTCTAATAAATAAGAACCGTACATTTCCAGTTGATGAAGCCACCTAGACACAAATGAAGGTAAAATTTGGTAGTTTTATAGAGTGTCGGCATTCCAACTTATGGCTTATCTGCACAACAATTGCCTAATTTGTGAACACATGGAAATATCTGGAGAAAAATTATGGTTGAACTATTTGATTTGGCTGCAGCCTAGATGAAGGTGAAGTTTAAGTGGATTCAATTGCCACCAATCCAGATGTGAGTGAAACAATTAAATAAGATTTTTCTAAATATCTTACAATCAGTCAAGTCAAGGTTTCCTTAAAAAACATATCTCTCCTAAAAAGGGTTATATTTGGACATAACTAGCTCTGGGAGTGGGCCCAATGATAGAGACGATTCTCACAATCTGGTAAAAACTTCAAGATTCTGGCCTTCACTATTCAGAGAGGAGAACACTTTGCAAGACTTCATGCCACAATATTAGTACGCCATGAGGCGCATTTTCAGAGTGGTTGAGAATGCGCGCCTGGCCTCTGATGAGCTCTGAACAATTGTGCTGTGGTGGACTTACTTGTGACAACAATAGGGGTTCTAGGCCCCCAACTGCCCTCAGAAGCTAAGGGGACTTAACCCACCAAGCAGTACTGCACCAGGAGACCTCTTTGCAGAGAGGTTTAGAGAGGGGTGAAGTCTCCAATGAGGTCTTAGCAATCCCACCTGGCCTTATACTATGGGGACCCCTTTGCCGGATTGATTTCAGTCCCTAGGACCTCATCCTCTGAGGCCCGGTCTTTTGAATAATGATTCTGTAAGCTTTGTTTTTTTCAGTTAATTTCTAAGTTTTAAAAAAAATGCTATTTCCTACCTCTAACATCCCTGTACCCTTTGTTTTCAGTGAATTTCCAAGTTTTTTAAAATTCTTTTTCCTAAATATAATGTCCCTGTAACCTTTGGTTTTTCATTAAATCTCAATAATTTTTTTATGTTATTTCCCTACTATAAACTGCAATCTTTGAGAGTGGGTGTGTGAGTGGCTATACAAGTAGGTTAGTGGGTGTGTGAGTCTCTGAGTGTATGAGAGAGTTGGTGTACGAGTGTCTGAGTGGACATGTGAGTGATTGTGTGACTCTCATAATAGGTCTGTGACTGGGTCCTTAGGTGTCTGAGTGGGTCTCGGAGTGGGTGCATGAGTCTTTGAGTGGATCTGTAAGTGGGTGCATGTGTGTCTGAGTAGGTGTGTGAATGAGAACATGAGTGTCTGAGCGGGTCTGTGACTGGGTGGATGAGAGTCTGAGTGGGTCTGAGAGAGTGTGCGAGAACCTCTGACTAGATCTTTACAATGGCCTGTGAGTAGGTGTGTGAGTCTCTGAGTGGGTCTGTGAGTGGATGTATGAGTGTTTGAATTGGTCTATGAGTATCTGAGTAGGTCTGTAAGTGTGTGTGAGTCTCTCAGAGGTTGTGCTCATTCTGCCTGTAATTTAGCTTTTTTCTGCTTGTTCTTGACCTAGATCCTGCCTCTTTCTGACCTTTATGCAGCCTCTTGCTGCTTCTTTCTGATCTCTATTCTGCCTCTTTCTGCTCATTTCTAACCTCTGTCCTGCCTCTTGCCACTCATTTCTGACCTCTATTCTGCCTCTTTCTGCTCGTTGCTGACCTTTATTTTACCTGTTTCTGCTTGTTTCTCAACTTTATTTTGCCTCTTTATGCTCGTTGTTTCCCTTTATTTTGCCTCTTTCTACTAATTTTTCACCTTTATTTTGCCTCGTGCTGCTGGTTTCTGACATCTATTTTGTCTCTTTCTGCTCTTTGCTGTTCTTTAATATGCCTCTTTCTGCTAATTTGCCACCTGTATTCTGCCTCTTTCTGCTTGTTGCTTACCTTTATTCTGCCTCTTTCTGCTTGTTTCCCATCTATATGTTGCCTCTTTCTCATTGCTGACATTTATTTTGCTTCCTTCTGCTTGTTTCTTACTTTTATTTTGCCTCTTTTGGCACCATTCTGACTTTCAGGACCATAGGATAGAGCCTCAAGGCCCCACGCTCCTATGCGGCTACCCACCTCCAACAGGAGTTAGTATTGCTGCTTCATGCCCAGAGCTACTGGAAAGGCAACTCCCTGCGTGAAGGAGCAATACTTTAATCTTTATCTCTGCCCCCATATCTGCAGGCAGGGAAAGAGATGAAACCTGAGCTCCCAGCAGGCAGGAGCACATTGACATGCTAGAACTGGAGTGTTTGCTTTGGCTTGACAGGAGATGTCACAGCTCCCCCAAAACAATAGTAAAAAGCTATGTCCCGGCAACCTGAAACATAACAGGAGCTGGCCCTGAGGGTTGGCCTTCCCCAGGGACATGTATGGCTCTGGGGGGGCTGGCCTTTTCATGGCCAACCCCTGGTAGGTGGTGATTCCCGGGGGCCCTATGTGGCCCAGGAGGACTACGCGGCTCCTTTTCCATTTATGTTTTATTACACATTTTATTGGTGTCGACAGCCGTGCATGGCCTATCCTCCTCTTCCATTTTTTAAGTAAATATCTGACTACAGAGAGGTGGTGGTCCATGAGCACCGGGAGGTCCACAGGGCTCCCATTAGGTTTTTTTTAGCCTCAGGAAAGTGGTGGTCCCCAGGGCTTAGAGAGTCTATGGAGGGGAACCTTTTGGACCCCCCCTCCTTTTTAGTCAGTTAAGCCTGGAGTTGGTCCCCGGGCTCATTGACCCCAGGAAGGGGCCCCATGTGATACCCTCCTTTTTTTTGAAAAATGCCCCTGGGACCCTGCCCACCCGGGGGATTTATTCAAAGCAAGCGAGGGAGCCCACACTTGTATTCTTGGTTTCTTTATGCTTTTGGGGCACAAATAAATAAAGTGCTTTTCGGCCCTGTCAGGGTCCCTCTGGGACCCCATGGCCAGAGATAAGGGTCTACCCTGCCCAATTTTCTTTTTCTAAAGGATTTTTGTGGGACTCTGCTGAAGCCGATTCTCAAGATTGCTGCCAAGATTTCTTGGTTGAAGTGTTGACAGCCAATCAGATGTCCGTATGGGTACTGTCAGCCCCGCTGAGGATACGCATCCCTATATATACAACTTTGGATTTCTTTTAATAAGTCAAAAACTACTGAATGGATTTACTCTAAATAACACAAAGGGTTCTTTCTGGACGAAGACCTACCTTTCTGCCAAATTTAGTATAATTCTGTTCAGAGGTTTGGGCTGTAGTTGTGTTTAAATTCTCTTTGGGAATTATTGTGAGAAAAAGCATTGACCCCCCTTTTTAATGGCTTCCTCTTGATAGGTTGCCCCGATACTTTCCATACGCAACAAGGTTTAACTCGACATTCTTTATTGAAAAATGTTGTGAAGATTCGTCAAACGGCGCAAAAGATATAGGCAAGTCAAAAACACTTTTCCTATGGATACAAATCAATTGTAAATCATTGAATAAATTATGAAATATATAAAATATTTAAAAAATATAAACAAATTCAAATAAATAAATATATATATAATGTTACCACTCTGTACAAAAGTTGGGAAAGTGTTGGGCATTGGAGGGATTAAAGTTACTATTTTTACTCTAGTCTGTGAAACAGTAGTGTAAGCGTTGGACTTTGAACAGGTTAATTTTACTAATCCCTCTCCAGTCTGTGAAACAGTAGGGAAAGCATTGGACTTCAGAGGAATAACATTAACTATTCCCACTCCAGTCTGTGCAACAGTGGGGAAAGCATTGAACTTCAGAGGGATAACATTGACTATTCCCACTCCGGTCTGTGCACATTAAGGAAAGCATTAGAATTCAGAGGGCTATGATTTACTATTCCCACTCCAGTCTGTGCAACTGTAGGGATAGAGCTGGACTGCACAGTGGTTAAATTTACTATTTCCAATCCAGTCGAAGCAAAAGTATGAAAAGTAATTCACGTCAAACACATTACATATTTGATTAACCCGATTAATTTAGAACTAATTTAAACTCTTAGTTTAAAAATGATTAATTAACCAAAAAAACGTATCTATATAACAAATAAAAAACAATTAAACAATTCACATGATTACTAAACAATTTAAGCATTAAATATCAATTAAAAAATAATTATTGTTTATTACTTATTTAACTTCCCACACTGTACCCCTTCAAACCTAGCAGACTGCACTTAAAATATGACTAACATGTAGAAATATCATTTAATTTACATCCCACCATATAATTCTACAAACCTAGCCACCCGTAGCTACATTATAAAAAAATATATTACATAACATAGATATTTCATTATCAATTAAATATTTGATATTAAATTAATAAATGATTGTTAATTAATTATTTCTTAAGTAACCTTCCACATATACCCTTACAAACCCAGCACCCTGTACCTAAAATATAACTAACATTTTTTAACTTTTACCCAATTTACATAATTATTAATCAAATAAATATTTATTAATAAATTATAAATTGTTTATAAATTATTACCTAATCAACGGCCCACCCTATACCCCAACAAACGTAGCAGCCTACACCTAAAATATAAGTATATTAAATAAATATTACATAATATATATAATGAATATCAGTCACATACTTACTTAAAACACTTAATTAATTAATAATTATTCATTCCTTAATTAAATTCCCCACTTCCCCTGCAAACCCTATCTCCCACTATAACACTTTAAATTACTATTAAAAATTGCAATAAAAAATAATTCCAAATCCCTTAAAATTACAAACTATATGAAAAATAATAACAATTATTCAAACAATAATAACACCTTAAATTAATATATGAACTAAGACACACTAAATTAATTCAAAAGAAGATTCTTTACAACTATAAGATTGAAAACAATATTTACAACAATGATATTACTTACCTGAAAAAATGATATTCTTGACAGCGATATTTCTGCATCATGATATTTGTGCATCACGATATTTCTTTTCGATATTTAAGTCTCCTGATATTTAGAACTGTATATTTTATCAAAATACCATCATCAGTGATATCCTCAATAATGCCATTTGAGATGTCATGAGTGATGTCATAAATGATGTTATAAAACATGTCATGCGTGATGTCACTTGTGAGGTCATAATAAGCATACAAAACAATTATTCTCAATCACTGGTAATCAATCTATCCCAATTCTTCATTATTTAGCAAATCATGCCACTTCCGTTTGGACCCAGCTATGTGTATATCAGTATTGCCTTCATCCAATCGGAACAGTCTAGCCCGAACAGCCAAGCCAGGTCCTCACAGAACCAGAACACAAGCAACACAGGACCACTTTTGTCCTAGTAATGGACTAATCAGCCAGATTGAGACTGGCTCCAGTGACATAATGTGCACAGGACCCAATCTAGACATATCTGTCCCACTTAGGGCGACACAATAAGCATACAAAACAGTGATGAATGGAATGCTTGAATTAATCTTAGCCACTGGTAATCACTCGGTTGGGCAGCATCCTAATTCATCATTATTTTGCACACCGTGCCACCTCAGTTTGGAGCCAGCTATATGTAAATCAGTCTTGACCCTGCTGCAAACGGAACAGTCCAGCCCATAAGAAGGGTGGTTTTAGTGGGAAGAAGTCCTCACTCTACTTCTGGCTAAAGTAACATGAGTGCTATCTATAAGTATGGGCACTTTAACGTTTATCTCATCATTCAGTGCCGGAACAAACCCCCCACTTGTGGTTCTACATCATGAATGGCCAGTGTAGTGCTGAGAGAGGAGGTGGCCTCAGTTAGTTTTGGGGGAATGCAGTGGTTACCCTAGTGCCCCTGCAATACAAGAAGATATTGCCAAAGGTTTACATCAATAATCAAAGTGAGGGGGGGGGAATGAACCATGTCAGTATGTATACTGGAGTCTCAAAGAAAATAGTTTTGGAGACCCTCACTCACACATTCACAACTGGCAGCATTTATTATCTCTGCTCATGTAGTTTAGTGGACAGTCTCCATCAGGAGGTAGACTCTCTGGGTATTGACAGCTGTATATTACTTAAAATTAGCTCATATCAGTGAGGGAAATTTTTATGTGAATAAAACTGGAGCGGGATATGGTTAAGAACCAGTTGTTGTGTTTATGGATAGTTTACTGGTTCACAACACCTCTTGATCAGGTAAACATGTTTCAGCCAGTGTAGGCCATTATGAGTTTATTGTCCTTCATCAGGACCGTATTGTGGAAGGCCTAAACTTTAGGGTACATCCCTAGTAATGTGGGTGAGTCTGTTCACTTACTAGTCTTTGTCACAAAGCACACTTGGCTCAAGACAAGTTGTGGTTATAGGGAGGGACTTTGGACTAGAAGGTAACCAAGAAAATAAAGAAATTTAAATGCGTCGTTAAACAATATAAATATACAGTCAGTCAATAGTTTTTGGTTGAATAATTGAAATAATAATTTTTGCCTTCTGTTCCCCTGCACACCGCGTCTCCACCTCGCCGCCCGTTTCCCGCCACCGCGTCCCGTAGCTCCACCCCCCTCGCACCCCATTGGCCGCCTTGCTAAAACCAGCCAGCTGCTCCTCCCTCCCTCTCCCACTCACATGGAGGCCGCGCAGCGGTAGAGAGAGCAACCTCTGACCCTGTTTACCAGGCAGGTCGCTCCCCTCAACGCCACACAGCCCCCTGTGTGACCGCCATCCGCTGCTGCTTTGTTTCTGCCTGCATTTGAGTGCCAGTGTCCCCCTTCCCTTCTGTTCCCTCAAGTGAGTGTCTGCATCGCCCCCATTGCACCTGTGCCTTGTTGCTGCCTGGATTTGTTCCCCCTTCTCTTCTGTTCCCACGAGTAAGTGCCTGTAATTGCCCCTATTGTACCCGTGTCCTTGCTGCCTTGAATTGCTCCCCTCTCCTGTTTTTGCCCAGATTGTGATCCTTTTTGCCTTCTGTTCCCCTGCACACCGCGTCTCCCCCTCGCTGCCCGTTTCCCGCCACTGCGTCCCGTAGCTCCGCCCCCCTCGCACCCCATTGGCCGCCCCGCTCCCACCTCCCAGCTGCTCCTCCCTCCCTCTCCCACTCATATGGAGGCTGCGCAGCGGTAGAGAGAGCGACCTCTGACCCTGTTTACCAGGCAGGTCGCTCCCCTCACCGCCACGCAGCCCCCTGTGTGACCGCTATCCGCTGCTGCTTTGTTTCTGCCTACATTTGAGTGTCAGTGTCCCCCTTCTCTTCTGTTCCCTCGAGTGAGTGTCTGCATCGCCCCCATTGCACCTGTGCCTTGTTGCTGCCTGGATTTGTTCCCCCTTCTCTTCTGTTCCCACGAGTGAGTGCCTGTAATTGCCCCCATTGTACCCGTGTCCTTGCTGCCTTGAATTGCTCCCCTCTCCTGTTTTTGCCCAGATTGTGATCCTTTTTGCCTTCTGTTCCCCTGCACACCGCGTCTCCCCCTCGCCGCCCGTTTCCCGCCACCGCGTCCCGTAGCTCCGCCCCCCTCGCACCCCATTGGCCGCCCCGCTCCCACCTCCCAGCTGCTCCTCCCTCCCTCTCCCACTCATATGGAGGCCGCGCAGCGGTAGAGAGAGCGACCTCTGACCCTGTTTACCAGGCAGGTCGCTCCCCTCACCGCCACGCAGCCCCCTGTGTGACCGCTATCCGCTGCTGCTTTGTTTCTGCCTGCATTTGAGTGCCAGTGTCCCCCTTCTCTTCTGTTCCCTCGAGTGAGTGTCTGCATCGCCCCCATTGCACCTGTGCCTTGTTGCTGCCTGGATTTGTTCCCCCATCTCTTCTGTTCCCACGAGTGAGTGCCTGTAATTGCCCCCATTGTACCCGTGTCCTTGCTGCCTTGAATTGCTCCCCTCTCCTGTTTTTGCCCAGATTGTGATCCTTTTTGCCTTCTGTTCCCCTGCACACCGCGTCTCCCCCTTGCCGCCCATTTCTCGCCACCGCGTCCCGTAGCTCCGCCCCCCTCGCACCCCATTGGCCGCCCCGCTCCCACCTCCCAGCTGCTCCTCCCTCCCTCTCCCACTCATATGGAGGCCGCGCCTAAGGCAAGCCCGTCTGCGACTGTCCGCGCCTGGCCCGCGCCCAGCACCAGACCCCCTGGCCCCCACAGATGCCAGCCCACCCGCAAGTCCTACAACGCCGCCACTCTCATCGCACTCAACCCCGGCCGGATCCCCGGATGCTGCAGAGCCACCCCAAGACGCACCCACGGACCATTCAGCTGCCATTCCTGCAAGTTCTCCTGCATCCGGCCCTGTACCACACCCGCCAAGCCGAGCACCAGCAGCAACCACCTGAAGTGCATCCTGCTCAACACCCGCTCCGTCCACAGACACGCCGTGGAACTGTGGAACCTGCTCGACACCACATCTCCAGACATCGCCTTCCTCACGGAAACATGGATGAATGCCTCCTCAGCACCCGACATTGCCATCGCCATCCCGGACGGATACAAGATCACCCGGAGGGACCGCGTCAACCAGACAGGAGGAGGCCTCGCCATCGTCCACAAGAACACCATCCGCATCACGACCAACTCCGACGACACCCTCACAGCTGCCGAACACCTTCACTTCCAGATACACACCGACCCCAAGACCAAACTCAGAGGCACCCTCATCTACAGACCCCCAGGACCCCGCACTCAATTCAGCGAAGACATCGCAGACTTCATCAGCCCACACGCCCTCCCCTCCGCTGACTACATCCTCCTAGGGGACCTTAACTTCCACCTGGAGAACAACAACGACAACAACACCACCACCCTGCTGGACAACCTCGCCAACCTCGGACTCAAGCAACTGGTGAACTCCCCCACCCACTACGCCGGACACACGCTTGATCCAGTCTTCTTCTCCAGCAAGTACATCTCCTTCAGCCACGCCACCGGACTCCACTGGACAGACGACAGCTGCGTCCACTTCAGCTTCAGAAAGACCACCACTCACCACCTCCCGCAACAGGCTCCCCGCAGGAACTGGAACAAGATCACCACCGACCAGCTCACCACATCACTGAGCCAGAACCCTCCCGCCAGATCAACGAACCCCAACCAAGCAGCCAACAACCTCACACAGTGGATCACCAACTGTGCTGACGACCTCGCACCTCTGAAAAACCACCCCAGCAGGCCCGGCAGCAAGAAAGCCTCCTGGTTCAACGACGACCTCAAAAACTCCAAAAAGAACTGCCGTACCCTCGAGAAAGCCTGGCGAAAAAACCAGACTACAGACAACATGACCGCCCTCAAGCACGCCTCCCACAAACACCACCAGCTGATCCACACCACCAAGAGGACAGCATTCAAGGAACGACTAGACAACAATGCACACAACAGCAAGGAACTCTTCAGCATCGTCAAAGAGCTCTCCAACCCCAGCGCGGAAACAACGACATCACTCCCTCACAAGACCTCTGCGACTACCTCGCCTCGTTCTTTCACCACAAGATCGCCGATATACACAACAGCTTCGGCGCACAGACCACGCTCCCAACCACCGAACCGACGACCCCCACCACCACCCTCCGCGCCTGGACCCCGGTCAGCACCGAAGACACCATCCACACGATGAACACCATCCACTCCGGATCACCAACCGACCCATGCCCCCACCAAGTCTTCAACAAGGCCGACTCCGTCATCGCACCCCAACTCCGGGACATCATCAACTGCTCCTTCAACACCGCCACCTTCCCGGAGAGCTGGATGCACGCCAAACTCAGCGCCCTCCTGAAGAAGCCATCAGCAGACCCCTCCGACCTCAAGAACTACCGCCCCATCTCGCTCCTGCCTTTTCCTGCCAAAGTCACCCTAATTAAAATTTGGCTAAAAAATCCCTGGTGTCTACTGGGCTTTTTGCCCCCCGGGGGGGCAGAAAGGCTGTCATTTTTGCAGAGGGTGGGTGGGGGCATGGGCATGCCCATATTGGGCAGCCCCCACCACAAATTATAAGAAAAAATTAAACCCTGGCGTATAGTGGGCTTCCTGCTCCCAACTGCCCCCCAGGGGGGGCAGAAAGGCTGTACATTATGCGGGGTGGGGGCATGGACATGCCCTTCATGGGCAGCCCCCAACCTAAAAAATGATGTGCGCGAAGTAAATATCCCTGGTGTCTAGTGGGCTTTTTGCCCCCCGGGGGGGCAGATTGGGGGCTACTGCTCCCATCTGCCCCCCAGGGGGGGGGGGGCAAAAAGACTAAATGACACTAAAAATATTTGGGGGGAGCAAAAGCCCTTGCCTAAGGGGCCGCTCCCCCCCCCTGGTGTCTAGTGGGTGGATCCCTGCTTGGGGATCGCCCTCCTGGGGCGATCCCCAAGCAGGGATCCACTGCAGCCCCCACCACAAATTATAAGAAAAAATTAATCCTTGGCGTATAGTGGGCTTTCTGCCCCCAACTGCCCCCCAGGGGGGGCAGAAAGGCTGTACATTATGCGGGGTGGGGGCATGGACATGCCCTTCATGGGCAGCCCCCACCCTAAAAAATGATGTGCGCAAAGTAAATATCCCTGGTGTCTAGTGGGCTTTTTCCCCCCCGGGGGGCAGATTGGGGGCTACTGCCCCCATCTGCCCCCCGGGGGGGGCAAAAAGACTAAATGACACTAAAAATATTTGGGGGGAGCAAAAGCCCTTGCCTAAGGGGCCGCTCCCCCCTCCCTGGTGTCTAGTGGGTGGATCCCTGCTTGGGAATCGCCTTCCTGGGGCGATCCCCAAGCAGGGATCCACTGGGGAGGGGTACCATTGGAAAGGGGAGATTCTCCCCTTTCCAATGATACCTCTCCCGTCTTTCTACGTGCCCGGGGGGCTGAGATAGCCCCCTGAGCACATACAAAGTGAAACTGAAATGAGCCTAAAGGCTCATTTCAGGTTTTTTTCTGTGCAATGAAGACAGCGCGACCTGCGCGCTGATCTTCATTGCACAGAAACCAGGGAGGGGGCCACGGGAGCTGGGGAAGCTCTTCCCCAGCTCCCAAGGTCAAAGGCATGAAATAGAAATCCCTCTGCTGTCTGCAGCAGAGGGATTTCGTGCCCCTGGCCTC
The DNA here is from genome assembly GCF_964204655.1 of Triturus cristatus. Classification (NCBI taxonomy): domain Eukaryota; kingdom Metazoa; phylum Chordata; class Amphibia; order Caudata; family Salamandridae; genus Triturus; species Triturus cristatus. The sequence continues at coordinate 227,548,263 of NC_140584.1, forward strand.
ATGACGGAATGGTTCCGTCATGAGCACAGGGGCACCGATGCTCATGACGGAACCATTCCGTCATGAGCATCGAAAGGGTTAAGAACGGTTAAGTGAAGGCACAGGGCTTCTTCAGGTAAGGCGCAAGGCTTTTTCCAGTGCTTTTCTCTGCATGGGGAGCGAATGAGCCAAATAAAACGCAAGGCCTTGGGTGTGGTATTTATACAACTGCGCCCAAGATGGCAGATGTTCCCAAATTCTCGTGAGGCCATGGGGGATGAAGTGGAAGTAGTGTGACGGCCTAAATGCCCTGGGGATTATTAATCCTATGATGTTCATAAGCTTCATACTGGCGTCCTAAGGGCCCTTGGGGACTGTTGGAAATTAGATATAGGGTAACCCTGGGCATGAACTCTGCTCCGCTCGCGGAGTTTGCGGAGTTTTCCGCGCTACGCGGAGATTGCAGAGTTTTTTTTCTCGCTCATGTTCGTCAACATGACAAGCCTGAGGTAGGAAAATCCACCTCCCAGCGAGATTTTTCCTCGTCCGTGATGCTGGGGGGGCAGATTTCTCATTCCGAGTGGTCGCATATGCTCACGACCTCTCGCATTGAGAAACTGTCCATTCGCGTCGAGAAAGCTGCAGCTCGAGGAAAAATCTACTCAAGCAGCAGAAAGGAAATCAGCGCCCGCTTGCGCTGTGCATGGTGCCATTCGCGATGATTGCACAGTGCAGACGAACATCCGGCTCCGCAAATTACCGCAAACTGCATTTTTCTATCGCTGCAGATTTTTTTTTACACTTTGCAGTGTTTCGGGTAGGGGAACTCCGCACACTCTGCCCAGGGTTAATTTCTGGTTGGCTGAGGTATGCACGCAGGCCAGGCAGGAACCACCACACTAGTCACAAAAAGCTAGTTACACAATAAGATGACCTGCACTCACCCTCTGGTAGCTTGGTACAGAGCAGTAAGGCAATGTATTAAGTATTGTGCAACACAATCACACATAAATACAATGAATGCAACACAAAGAGACTCCACACGGGTTTGGTTGAAGAGATAATATGTATCTGGACACAATAAGACCAAAACCACAAATATCCAATCAGTAGAAGTGGAGATAATATTTTTTAAAGATTAAATACAAAAATAGTGCTTAAAAGTCAATAGCGGTGAAAAGGTTACTTGAGGTCACGAGATACTAATGCAAATCCAAAGTTCAAGCTGACCATTATCAATGGCAGGTTGGCTGCATGGTTACGCTAAAGAAATACTTTGGCCGGAGCAAGTGCTGACATTGAGAGTCTACAGCATAATCGTCGAGCCTCTCAAAGGGGGTCCCACATCGTCGTCAGGCTCCGTTGAAGTGAATGCAATGCAGCATCATCGAACCGCACAGAGGGGCATATTATCAAGCCAGGCGATAACATTATCGCCGCTTTAGCGGCAGAAAACTGCCGCTAAAACGGCGATAATGGGCTTAATAATATGCTCTATGGAATTCCAATTGAAGCCCATGTTAAATGTGAAGGACGTTTAACATGGGCTTCAATTGGAATTCCATAGAACATATTATCAAGCCCATTATCGCCGTTTTAGCGGCTGTTTTCTGCCGCTAAAACGGCGATAATTTTATCGCCTGGCTTGTTAATATGCCCCAGAGTGTCTTTGTCAAGCCACGGAGGATGTGGAACAGCTTCATCAAGTAACCTCTAAATTGCCGTCGAAGGATGATGCAGCATAATTTATCAGCAGTTGAAGCAATGCATCGGTTTTAGCAGGAATTAGCTGCAGAATCCACTTCTAAGGCACACAACTTTGAGAGGGCAACTCAGGAAATGGTAGGACTCACAGAAGGTAGAGTCCAGCAGCACCAGCAGAATCGTAGAAAGTCCTTTCTGTCCATGAAACTTCAGAAAACAGGAGGCAAGCCAGCAAGCCCTTGGAGATTACTTGGCGGGAATGCAGAGGCCTTCCAGCAGAGTCAGGGAGCAACAGGCCAACAAGCAGAAATCAGTCCTTCCAGAAACGCAATTCAGTTGAGTCCCTTAAGCAGCATGGCAGTCCTTTTGACAGAGGCTCAGTTCAAGATCCAGAAGTGTCTAATTAATGTACAAAAGTGCCTTTGATGTAGAGGGTGACTTCAAAGGAGCTCTCTGAAGTACAAAAGGGTCCTTTCAACCCGGTCCTGTCTGCCAGGCTGCCTGTGGAGAGTGTACATCAGTGATTTGTGTGAAGTCAGGACACATCCTGTTGAAGTATGACAGTGCCTCCCATTCCTCCCTGGCCAGGAAGTCCTATCAGAATGCAGACGAATACAGATGAGTGCTAAGAATGCAGATGAATCATACTTTCTGTGTTTGTGGCTATCTAGAGGAAATGCAAGTGTAGCTATCATCCAACCCAGCCAGGCATATATTGGAGACAGGCTGTCAGACACAAAGAGCAGTAAGCACAGAGAATAGTAATGATAAATCCAACTTCTCCAGTAAGTAGGACTTATCATTACCATTTGAAACAAATAAAATATGAAAACGTTACTCCTCTCTGATCAGGAATTACAGCTAAAAGTGTGTGAAGGAATACTCGGTGCTGGCCTATGAGAGAGCTAGTGAATGAAAAACTAAATAGGATGTCACTGACAGGACATGCAAAACATAAAGGCACATGTACTACATTTTACGTACATAGCACCCTACCCTTACAGGTATTGCCTCAACTTCTTCAGTGCCCAGACAACAGCAAAAGCTTCTCTCTTTCTCTCTCAATAGCACTTCACCTCTGTTCCCTGGGGAGGATCCTCCTGGAGATGAAGGCTTCAGTTTGTTCTGGGCCCTCTTCATTAAGATGGGAGAGTGCTGCCCCATGCCTTGCTCTGAGACATCTGTGTGAGCAATAAACTCCTGGGAGAAATCAGGGGCTTTGAACATCGGAGCTGTGCACATGGCTTGCTTCAGGAAGTCAAATGCAGATTGACGTGTCTCTGTCCAAATCACATTCCGGGGCTGCTTCTTGCCAGCTTATTCATGGAGGCAACAATGGTGCCTGATACCTTGACAAACCTCTTATAGTACCCAGTGAGGCCCAAGGATGCTCTGACCTCAGTCTGCGTTTTGGGGCAGCCAACCCATGATGGTTTCTATCTTGGCCTGAAGGGTTTGCACCTCATCCCTGCCCACCACGTGTCCCTAGTACACCAGGGACCCCTGCCCTATCTGACACTTACTTGCCTTGACAGTCAGGCCTGCCTTTTGTAGGGCCTGAAGCACTTCACTTACATTTAGACGAACTGCGAAGCTGTGAGCAAGGAGCAGCGGTGGCATTGTGAGCCTGTCTTACCACCGGTTTTCTATAGACCCGCTACAGGTACAGGCAGGAGAATGACCGAGGTGGCAGAGAAGGTCCCATGAGCCACAAACGAGCGGGCCGGGTTGGCACTTGAACTGCTTTGCTGCACCACCCACACTGCTGCTACTGTTGTTGGTGAGGTGAGAGACGGGCTCTGGAAGTCAGGCGGCGATGCCCAAGTTGTCGGAGGAGGAGGAGGAAGAGGAGGGGAGAAGCGGTAAGCCGGCTGTCTGCTGTTTTCTGCCCAAGCTCTGCCCATGCTCCAAGCTCTGCTCCTCTCAGCTTCAAACACACGACTGCCCACTCGCTTACCTGCCGGTATTGTACCTGAAAAGAGCACCTGAAAATCTGAGCAAGCATGGCTGCCTTAAGCACCGCCACAGAGAGAGTTCCCCCGGGCAAGCCCCACGGAGACAGCCCAGATAGTCTGGGGGCGGCTTGTGGGGGACGGGGTACCCGGCTTTTGCTCCCCCAGCGCAGGCTCCACAGAAGCCATCCGGACCTCCTCATGCCGCTACCTAGCCCATTACAGAGGAAACTAGAAAATTGGGCTGGCAGAACAAGCTATAGAAAACATCGGTGGTAGCGATCAGGCCCCCTTATTTAAACTTTAAGTTTCATTTTCCAGGGGAAATAACTGTTGCAACGCGGTTATTAGACCGCTATACCTTTACAATGCTGTTGATACAACGACCGCGTTGTTAGAAATCGATGCCATTACTACGCAAGTCATTACATTGACTTGCAGTAGATGGTGCTCTAAGATAAGGAATAGCATAACTTAATATTCCAGCACCTTTCCTCCTGCTGCGTAGGCTGGAGTTGGAATAGTAAATTATACTATTCCTAATGTTAGGGCGCCATCTACTGCAAGTCGATGTAATGACTTGCGTTGTAATGGCATTGGGTTCTAACAACTGGGTCGTTGTAACAACTGCGTTGTTAAGGAACACGATGTGATTGCATGTGTTGTAGCATGCTATATTCGTTTTCCAGATGCCACGGCAGCCATAGTTCAAAGTAAATGTGCCAGCAACAGGCAAAACCCATTTAAAACATCAGTGAGCATGCCCCCATCTGAAGTGGCCAGATGCGGGTCAGTGAGGGTGGAAAGGAGTGAGGAAGAAAGGAAGAATGAGGCCAGCATTCCAAAACCTCCCCACATAGGAGTTGAAGTATGGCACTCAAAAAGAAGCCATCTTGTCAAAAAGGGATGGACATGGAAGAGAATGTGCTTACTTGGCCAACACACCTAAGGGTCACAAGAAGCATGACCCTGCTACTCAACCAGGAGCTAACAATAGGTAATGCTCTCCATCAAGGCCTCATAACCCAATGTTTTCAAGCACCCGGCAGCCCAATAATAATCCTGGACAGCTCTTCGGAAGGGCTAGAGGAGGTGACAGATCACAAACTCCAAGGGCTACAATTTAGTCAAGGGTGGGTGGATACTCCCCTCCCCTGGGAAACCCCATCCCTAGGCACAGATCTCACTCACACCCTGGAGGCTGGGACCAAGAACAGGAAGCACAGGAGCAGCCCCCGTTTAGGGGGTACCAATGTGCAAATGAGGACGAGAGTGATAACACTTGCAATGAAAGGGCCCAAGTGACTGAGCCCAGGAGGCTCCCACAGAACACAGAGAACGTGGAGAACTCCAGGGAGCCAACAGACAAGGCAAACCGCTTTTAATCGACTGAAGCTCTAATTCACTGGCAACGGGACAAGGACAAGGAGGCAAAGGATTTAATGTCATCCATCCCGAGATCAGTTAGAACCATCTCTGACCTGCAAACAGTCGTCAGATCGACTCCCCAGAGATTGAAGACCTCACTGCCTCCTTCTTACAAGACTAGAACTAACAATAGAAAGGACTCTGAATCGCACCGCAAAAATCTTTGGGAAGAAGCAAAGGACGCTCGTGCTTGGCAGTTGGAGTTAAATGATAAATCAACATGGCAGTTTAACACTGCACTCAGGCTGCAATGGTAGGCCTGAGACAGGTTTTAAAGTGCTTCTTAAGAGGATGGCACAATAATTGCTTCAGGTCCACTAATAGCATTTTATGTACAGGCCCTGTGTATATAGTATACCAATTTACAAGAGACTTAAAAGTAAATTAAATATGTCAATGGGGTATAAGCCAATTTAACCAAGTTTAAAGGAGAGAGCACAGTACTTTAGCACTGGTTAGTGGTAAAGTGCACAGAGTCCTAAGGCCATCAGAAATTAATTCAGCAAATAAGTGGAGGATAAAGGCAAAAACTTTTAAGTTGACCCTGCAGAGAGGGCCATATCCAACTTTCGCATTTGTACCTTGAAGTATATTCATTTTAAAGCTTGATCTTATTGCTAGCTTTCACATTATTGGAAATTGTGTTACTCTGGCTCTTGCTGGTGGTAGTTTCCTGGGCTCACTCTGCCTCTTGACTTAGGCATAGTATTGGTTTGGTTGACCCTGCCCTAATCTTTGTGTTGCTTCATTTCTCCCCTACCTCAAGGTTGAGCCTGACTGTATTCTTTACTGTCCATCACCTTAGTACTTTCATTTCCTCCTTCGTAGTTGTATCTTAACCCCTTCAGTGCCCATGACGAGCTGGACTCGTCATGGGCCGCGGTTGCGCTGTGCCCATGACGAGTCCAGCTCGTCATAGACCCCGCCCGCTAATGCAACGGCCGGCACAGGGCGGGGAAAGGGGCGGGCACTGAAGGGGTTAAAATATTTATTTAGCCTGTAGTATCATGATCGGCAGCACATGGAAAAGCCATTTTAGGGAGTGGTTTTGCTTGGTAACAAGGTTATTGAGCAGCTTTTAGAATGTAGAATGTAGAAGGGCTGTTTGGGCCCCTAATGTATGTTTCATATATGAGTTTGTTTTCATAGCCTCCGGTGTATTTCAGTAATATTAGTAGTTGGGATAGATAGCCTTCTCTATCTGTTCCCTGTAGACTTGTATATGGATTGCTATTTGTAGCAAAGGTAGCCTGCTTCCTGTTGTGTGAAAATGGAGTATGAAGGGCTTAGTTGGACGGCCTTCACTGCAACGTTGCCTTTAACTTTTGACACCCCAGTCATATTACTCACCCAGACCCCTTCGCTGTTTTGATGCCTTTGTAAAAAGAGCTTTCCTCGTCTGCTTTTACAGATGTTTTCTTATTTTTCTTTGAGAAGGGTTGCCCTACATCCTCTTAAGTTCTTTTATCCCTATTGAGTTGATCATTTTGGTGTTCATTCAAACCACTCTTGTGGAGTATCCAACGGGGCAAAAGTGTGATTAATGAAGGCTGTGTAGCCCCAAGCCTTGATTGACTAGTGGACCTGGGACTACGAGGGGAAACAGGGGAAAGGGGAGGTCACCTACCTGGTGGACATCTAGGCATCCAGGAAACCCTTTAGGGTCCTGCATGTGAACCACCTCAAGTCTCACTTTGTTTCCAGTGGGACTGATTCCCAAGGCTGCCACACTTGGCACTGCCTCATAATTTAAGTTCTGTGTGGATTACAGGGACCTCAACTCAGTCACCAAGACTCTTACAGACCTTATTCGCAGTGCTCTGACCCTCAAAATGGGCATGCCTAATTTTTTTACTTGCATTGGCATGTTACCTTAAATATAAGTCACTAGTATATGGTACCTGGGGTAACTAGTGCCTGGAAAGTAAGTGTCCCATGCAGACTACAGCACTTACTGTGTCACTACAAGTGTGACAAAACAAAGCATGACTCCCAGTCTGCCATTGCAGTCCGGTAGAGCAGAGTACACTGATGCTAACTCAAATTTGCCATTTAAACCAATGGCAAAGCCCAAACCTTCCTTTTTAATACTTATAAGTTGAACCTATGGCAGGCCCATTGAGCCCTAAAGGCATGATTCATTACATTAAAAAGATGGAGATGTGTTTCATTAACTTTACATGTTCTGGCAATATAATCCCTGCTTTGTTGTTTTTACTCTGGAAAGTCTAGTGCCCCCTTGATGAGTATGGAGATACATACTAACAACTGAGCAGTGCTAACCTCCAAATGGGACTACTAAATATGGTACTTCAAGCTACCAAGACCCAGCTGTGACTCCAAGGGTTAGTTGGCTGACCTCCTGTTTGAGCTGCAGGGACACAACAAGCTTTCAGAGACCTTGCCCTGCAAGTGTCCAGCTGACCAAACCAAACTGGACCTGATGAGGTCCCATCTTGTCAACGCTGATGGCTTTCCCTGATTCGGTGCCCAGCGATGTAGAGCCCCACAGAGCTGCACAGCTCCAGTCTGAAAGCCTCACCAGAAATAAATCAGCACGACACAGGATAAGGCAGATAAATTCTCCACCATTTTCCCATTCTAAGTCAGAAGGTAAAACTTCCAGCAGGACAAATCTGGCCTCCGGCCGACATCATAATAGGGCCTCAAATGTCAAATGCTGAATTAGCATATACAGAAATGTCTGAGCATCACGAAAGAGGATTACATAGCTGACCCACATTGGAGATGCAGTGATGAAACCCAGATATGCGAGCAATGATGGATTCTGTTCTGCTTTGTTGTGACTAGAAAAATCTACACTTATAATTGGTTGGCTTTGTTTTTAAAGTGTTTCTGTTAGTTGAGAAGGATTCCTGTGTTCACATAGTTGGACTGGCATTCTCTGGTTAGAATAGTGAGGGAAGGGTGTTTTATAACTTATTGTTATTAATATCTAGGACTAAGGACCCTATTACAATGTAAGGCGGAGATTCCTCTGCCCGACATAGTTTCAGTTATGGGACCGACCGACACTCAGTCGGAGGTCCCGACTGACTAATTAGGATGCAACAGAACTCTGTTGAGCCGCATTCCAAAACTGTATGATGGGAGCAGGTATTCCAGCAAAAACGCATGCTCCCATTGTAAAATAGGAGGAGCAGTTAATCCCTGTACATCGTGGCCACGGGGTGCAGGGATCAAAAGGAGGCCCCTCGGCCGTGCACCCAAGGGGACTTTCTGGTGGCCCCCAAAGCCGGGTTCGGGACAGAATTTCTGTGTCTGAAAGGACGGCATGGAAAGGCTGCCGGAACCTGACGTAATCTCACAGGCAGAAAGAGCCACCCTTGGGATTTACCGGCCACATTCCGGCTGGCAGACAGGCTCTCTGAGCCTGTCAGAAGCCAATCTAAATGACCGTTTGGATTCCTTTCCAACCACTTCCATCATAATGAGGTGCATCATAATGCGGTCGGAAAGGCTGTTCAGAGCCGTTTGGGACCGATGTTCAGAGTCGTTTCCAACTGCATCGTAATAGAGCCCTATGTGTCAAGTCTTCAAACAGCACCATCCTCGCCATCCCACCCACCTACCAGCTGTTATCGTTCAACTGCATTGCCATCAGAAGAAGATGAATGAATGTTAGATACCTTGGGCCCAGTTTACAAATATTCATGTAGGCATTCTCCTAGGTGTTTAATACATTTACAACATTCATAAAATGTGGAAATTACTTGAGGAGTGCATATGAGAAGCAGCTGCTCTAGATTCTGTCTCAAACTCACATGCCTAGGAATGTACAATACTAATATGTAATGTGTACATCGGTGCACGCAGAAGAGTTGCACAAAAGCTGAAATCATGCTTGTGCTTACATTTTGTGTCTCTTTCCCCCACACCTTGAAAGCTAAGGACCGGTTGTTCTGCCATGCTGGCAGTTTCAGTGCGGGGAGGAAACTACAGATGGGAATCCATCAGCCAACCATAAACCATTCAGTTAAGATCCCATGTCTGGATTCTTGCATCTTCATCCTGAACTGTGGTTTTGTTTTGAATATTTGTGCCATGACTAATATTGGACCCTTCAACTCGGCACAAATTGGAAATATCCCCCCCCCCTTTTATGACCTTGAAAATAGACTTACACCTGCAACAGGGAGAACCTCACAATAGTTTCAGGATTGGAATGGACAAGAGAATGTTTACCCTAACACTTGGGATTTTGTGTGTGCACATACATGTGTAGTTGGGCCCTGGAGAGCAAATTTGATGGAAATATAGTAGACTGTCAAGGAATCTCGTACACTTTGCTGATGTTAAGCCACAGTGTTAAATAATGGGTTCCAGCCATTTACTACACCCAGATGTTTTGCTTTTTTTGATCAGCTGGTTTGGGCCTTTTTATGGTCGATGAATCTCACTACTTGTTCCTCACCCACAGTAAACACATGGTAAATGGACTGTGCATGGTTAACCTCAGTATCTGCCTTTTAAGACGAGGTCACTACTATGCAGATAGGGTAAGGGGCACGTTGCTAGTTACACATGAACATGTGTGTACACATACATATGTATGAGGGCTGCATGTGTGACAATACTGTCTCTGCAGGGTTAGGTATTGACCTGGTGTAGGCCTTATAATAGTAGTGGGCACTCTTGGGTAAAGTCAGTATGGTTTGCTGTGTAGTCTATAGTGGAACTGTATCATACATACAAGGGGAAATCTGCCATAGAGTACAGATTCTCTTTCTTTAGGCCTACACAAATTCCTGTGAGGGCTGAAACTAGGGTGAAAAATGTGCGCTCACTTCAAACATGCAGGATTCCAGCAGATATGTGTACATCTTATGAGCTATCTAGAATTTAACTATTTCAATGGCACGGCTCAGGATCGAAGCCCAGGCCTTTTGTCACCCTACTGGGTGAAGTTAATTACTCTGCTCCTCAGCAGAGGGAAAAAAGGCCACACCTCATAAAAGGAGTAACTAACAGTGCTTTTCTACACTCCTGAGGAGGAAGGGATGGGAAAGAAAATATGCATGTTGATTATTGATCATACTGAACCAGGGCTTAGACAGCCTGGCCTACTGGGCAAAGGAGAAAGCCCAGATGTTTGGAGCCAACCTAGGACAGGGTTCGTTTTTGACCATTTGTTGGCAAATACCCTGGCAGTGATGTTAGTAAGCAGTGGAGCTGAGTCTCCCAGAAGAGATGTGACCGGTGACTTCTGAATGGCAACATCTTGGATTGCCCCAGCATGCTGTGCAGTAAGGTTGGGACATGAGTGGAAGGTTGATGTGGCACCCTGCCATTGGCCAGGGGTGTCTGGCTTCTAGGATGTTAGAAATTAAAAATCTCTTGGACAAGGGAGAAAGAGTGCTCTTTGCTTTTGGACTCTGGGCACTGGGACTATGACAGCAACAGCAGACATGGAGAAATAGAGGGATGAGCCCCCTAATGGCCTAAAGGACTAAGGACTCTGCCTCCAGTTGATCCCAGGTCCAGTGGATCTCTCCAAGGGACAGCGAGGCTGCACCCCTTATATTCCCTAAGGACCACTTGGGGGCAAATCTACACTTTTATGCCCCAGAAGGAGGAGAGGGGCACTAGAGACAAAGGTCAGGAGGAAAGCTAGCATATAGCCAGTGGAACCTGCTCCCTGGACAATACACCACTTTTGAGGACAGGGGGCCTGCTGGAACTGCTTCTGCTGGGTAGGGATGACCACCACTAGTAAAATGAGCCAGGATTGTGCAGACTTTTTCATCGAGGCTGGAGAGATCCACCTGTGAATCTCTGTCACCTTTGACCTCAATGAGCAACCAAGCATCGGGGTTCTGCCACCCACCTGAAAATGAACCCCGGTGTAGGGCCAGGGCCCAGGATGTCAATGCAGGGTTTTATTAATATATAGGGAACCCTGGAAGGGGAGTGTATGGGACCCCCTCCACAGAACTCGAGAAGCCTGGGGATCCCTAGCCCCATGCCAGTTCCTACACGGGGGCCTGGAATATTATCTCTGGGCCCCTGTGAAGAAAGCTGAAGGTGGAGTGCCATCACCCCCCAAAAAAGAAATGGGCCCAAGAACCTATCTTCGGGCCCCCAGCACCACAGATGGGGTAGCAAAGTCGTGCCCCCCTGGAAGAAAGGAAAGGGGTCCAAAGCCCCATCTCTGAGCCCCCAACTATGGTGAAAGTGTCCTGGGAACAGAACAACCACTGCACATGGAGCACCCGACCTGCATAGAGCAGGAAAGGGAGAACTCAGTTGCTCTACGAAGGCGGACACCAGCCATGGGGTGTAGCAGCAGGGGCTGCCGGGGATCGGACTGCTTATGAAGTGGAAATATGATGCAGTGCCCGATTGGGACTGGGCACCCCCAAAGAAAATAAAAGGAAAAAATAAGCCACACTATGCTAGGCTGCGCATCTGCAGCAAGAGTGAGCTGCAGAAGCTGCTACAATAATATTCACATTTAGGACTTTTCTCTGCCTAAACGTTTTACAGATGAAGTGACCCACTGATGACAGGGCATCATCAACATTCAGAATCGAAGGTGGGGCAGCTTCAAGATTGCAGCAGCTCCCCCCAAGACATTTTACCAAGCCAAATGATCCTAAGTTTGTTTGGTCAGAAAATGCATGCCCCTGTCAGCTTTCTGGCTGACCGTTTTAAGCTCTCCCAAGACTGGAGGTTGTGCCCTGCAGCTGGGAGTGCAGCTCTGTCTGGGGTCTGGTTATATGGTTTCATTGTACGTGGCTTGAAAATGTATAAAAGGCACATACAGACAACACGTGCCTGTAAGGCCATTTGTAGGCTTGCCACTAAGTTAGGGGTGTACCAATACATGAGATGGTTTAAATTTATAGAGCCAAATGTGTACCTGCAACTTCATACAGGAGTGGGTTATGGGGCCTCACAGAAACTAACATTCAGCAAATTCACGAGAATATATTTCTTCGGCATCAGCTTGCCACACTGCAGTCTTCACCAGCCTATATAGTACACATGGAAGTGGGCATGCACAATGGGGAAGATATCTAAGCAATTAGGCCTGTTCAGCTGTGGCACTCTATTTGGAGTAAAGAAAATGATGCGTTTACCAAAGCTATTATAATGGATTGTCTAGGCATTGACAATGCACTGAGAATCCTGTGACTCTTGTTAATCTCCAGACAGGTAGCCCAACTGAATGCCCCTCTATCACTGAATCTGATAGCATAAGATACTATAGTAAAAGGGAATTGAAACTCTTACTACACAAAAAATGGCTGATGCTAGATGTGCCAATGACAGATGACAGATGACAAATCCTTCTGATAAATTGGCCAACGAGCTGATCGGGAATCTTCTCGCTCTTCAACTCAGTAAGAAAGTTCTGAAACCCACTCACCTCAAAGGCCATCTATTGGACCCTGTTTTTAGTAACTGTAATGAACTAAGGGTAGGCACGCCCGTTCCTCTCCCGCGGTCTGATCACTTTTTGATTCCTTTAATCTGGAAAATGCCCGGACCATCCCCCCCCAATATAATCTCCGTCCAGGAACAGAACTGGATGAAACTTCCTATAGATCAATGGATAGACGTTCTGGAAGCCACTAGACCTACCAATGACTCTAATGCCCAACGGGCCTCTGAGAATTGTAACCTCTGGATTCAAGGCTCATTGGATGCAGTACTTCCCAAAAAACCTAAACACAAAATCAGTAGGCAGAATACCGCCCCATGGTTCTCGCCCAAGCTGAGAGAAAGGAAACAGTCCTGCAGAAGGCTTGAATGGAAATGAAGATGAGATTATTCTGACCTTGTTAAAGCCAAATATAGGGAGGCAATCAGATTCTATAAGTCTGAACTCAAGGCAGCCCAAGCGACCTTCTATGAAGATAAGATTAATCAAGCCGCTAATTCCCCCAAGGAAATCTTTTGTATCGCCAAGACTCTTACCAAACTACCCGTGAAACAACCCTCTCCGGATGGCGCCCTCACACGTTGTAATAGTCTGGCAGAATTCTTTGCTCAAAAAATTCAAAAAATCTATCAGTCCTTTCCTACCTCACAGAATTTACATCCTACGCAATCTATGCCTGAATCACTACCCTCAAGTCAAACATCCCTTGAAAAGTTTCCCTCCATTGACTTTGCCCTGTTGGGTCCCATCATAACTAACCTCAAATCTGGTTCTCCTATAGACCCTGCTCCTCCTCAGATTCTCACATTAGCTACTGAAATCATCTGTCCTGCTATTCTTGACCTGGTGAATTCCTCCATCTCCTCCGCCATTGTCCCTATAGCTTGGATATGTGCTATGGTTAAAGCCCTGTTAAAAAAAACTAATTTAAATCAAGATCGATTTCTCCAACTATCGCCCTATTTCTCTTCTCCCCTGGGTGAGCAAGATTCTGGAGAAACATATAAATACTACCATGGTGGATTTCCTGGAATCCAATTATCTACTCCATCCGTCCCAGACAGTTTGGGACTGAAACTGCCCTTCTCACAGCTACTGAGGAGGCTAGGAGGATCCTGGACCAGGGGGGTAATGCTGCGATTATGCTCCTTGACCTCAGTGCCGCTTTTGACACTCTAAATCACAACACCTTGATCCTCAGGCTCAAAGATCTAGGACTTACCAGTATGGCTTTAGCCTGGCTACAATCCTTTCTGAGTGAAAGATCGTTCATGGTCTTCGAAGGAGATATTGTCTCTAATCGGTTGTTGCTTAACTGTGGGGTTCCTCAGGGCTCTTCCCTGAGCCCCACATTGTTTAACATTTACATGAGACCATTGGCAGAGATTGTCCATTCATTTGGCGTAAATATTAGCACCTATGCAGATGACACTCAGCTCGTGGTGGCGTTAAACCACCCTGAGTGATCACCTAGCACCCTAGGCTGTTGTCTTGAGGAGATTGCCAGATGGATGGACCTCTCATGCCTTAAACTCAATGGGGACAAAATGGAGATCATGCTCTACGCGCTTTTCGAAATCTCTACTGCCGATTTTGGACGAAGGCTCGCCGTGAGGGGAACGGCATTTCCAGGGGTGACACGACCCCTCCTGCCTCGAACTGGGACGCCGACGGAAGGCTGCTAAACTACAAATCCCAGCACCCTCAGCTCCGGGCGCCTGCCGCTGATGTCACCAGGCAGCGCCCGGGCTGTTTAAATAACCCCCAGGCTCCACGCAGCGCGGGACGCGCGCGGGCAGCGCCCGGGCGAAGCCCGGGCCAAGGGCGGGCCCGTCCTTGCCCGTCACTGCCTGGAACAGTCTGGGCTGGGCAACTCCTCTAACGTCTCCTGCACACCACTTCATCTAAGGTACTGTTGCCTCATTTTCCTCTACAGGCGCCTTGTGCTCAACAGTGTTATGTGAAATTGAACATCTATTAATTATTGCTTTTGCTCTTGTTGTACCACACCTCCTTGCAGTTTGTTCTATTGACCATAATTATGCCACCTAAGGACAACAAAGCCAGGGCGGCAAATGCTCATTTCACGGGGACAATGGACCAATTTGTGACTAAAGTTAATTGTGTCATTGATCAAGAAATAATGCTTCTGGAGCGCCGTGTCTCCCAGGATCTGGCAGCTGCCAGAAGGTCCTCCCTGGGATACCTTGTTAATGCTCGGTCTCCAGTACGTCAAGCTTTATCTCCCACAAGTTCAGCTAGATCTGACACAGATCCATCAGCCCAGGAGCTGCCAGCTAGCGGAACGGTTGCTGATACTTTAGTGGAGGACCAGTCTTTGGTCCTCGACTCTTTGTTATTGTCTCCTTGCCCACTGCCGTCTGCCCCTAGCACAGCCCCGGAGTGTAGCACTAGGCAGCTTCGGGAACGAAACTTGGGGGCTATTCCTAAAACAAAACAAGGGCGTCCGCCCAACACTGGCAGAAAGGGCAAACATTCTAAAAGCAAACATAAGGTGCCAAATCAAACGGGAAAAATGAATAAAACCCCTGACATCACCAAGCAACCCTCACAGGGGGCCCCACTGGATGACTCTGTCCCCCAACCTATTTTCACATCAATAAGGATAATGAGCCAGGAGGAGGGAGATGGGCAAAACGTAGCGGCTGAGGGAGGGACCCCCGACACTCTGCGCTTGCATGACATACGGGATTTAATTAGGTCCTCTCTCTGTCCTGTGCAGGACAGATTACACAAAATCGAAGAACACCTAGTCAGGATCGAACGCATTCTAGGGGGTCTGTCCACTGCACCAAGCACCACTCTTAGGCCAGAGGCCCCTAACCCACTTGCCAACCCTAGAGCTAAGAATGTCCCGTTGGCCCCTAAACCTTTACCACCAGCCCAAATCGAAAGCCAACCCTTAATTACACCAAACATCTCCATTAGAGCAGGCATCTCAAGGAAATCCATCTTGTCCAGCAAAACAGATCTAAAAGAGGCTGCTAGGCCTTTAACACCAGAGTCTATAACCATGGCTAATACTCCCAACTTGCCTCCTGAAACAGCCCCATATGTTGTAATCTTGGCAGGAGTGCCTGAATTGGAGAGTAACGTATCTGAGTCACCAGCAACCCTAAGGAATAGGGTTGTATATTGGCTCAACACAAATAGACCATTACCTCCGCACATCAGCGCCAAAATTCTTATGGTGCGACGGGTTCCATGGGTAGGCCACTTAGCTAAAAACATAAAGGGAGATTGCATCCTAATTAACTTCAAGGACACCAGAACAGTTGAGTATATTTGCAACTGGAGGTCGACCATCACAGGCTCATGTATTTCAACTCTCCCCTTAACCTATTTTTATCCCCCTGGTCACTTCACAGAACCTTGGACAGTTGTACATGGAAAAGGGAGAGGCCCTCCACTGGGGAGTCGGCCTATACATCTGCCACCCTTAGACTTTATTCCTACAGTGAATCGTTTCAGCAGTCTTGAAGCTGTCGATTGACTGGAGGATAGAAAAGTCACCCCAGCCTCTCCTTCGCTTTTCTCAGCAAGTTGTCCCCTAGAGTCCACCTCAGTGACTGAACATTTGGGGTCGAATTTATCAATCATGTCAACGAGCCTGACGAGGTCCATTATTAGTTCTGACCCCCCTCAAATCTACCCTCCAAGTGCTTCAACTCCCGGGGTACTTACACCTAGTCTTCTCAAGATTGTTTCTTGGAACATAGCTGGTTTACGCAACAAGTTAGATCTCCCTGACTGGAACGCATTCATAGAAGAACATGATATATGTATCTTCCAGGAAACCTGGAGTGTTGATCCAATATACAAATCGGGGTTCTGTTGCTTTTTTATACCAGCCATCTCGTCAGGCCGTGGGCGCCCTTCTGGGGGCCTCATGGTTTGGATCAAGGCGGATCTCAACCTGACGGTCACCATTGACGGTCGCTCCACGCCTGATATAATGAGGCTTACTATCAAAGACACTCAGAATAGCCCACCCTGGGAACTTTTTAATGTTTACTCCCGTGGCACTCAAGGGGGTGCTAAGTCGCTTACCATTACAGCACTTTCAGAGATACTCTCTGCATGCACCTTGAATTCTTATCTTCTTGTCGCCGGTGATTTCAATTGTTCCTTTGAACCACTTGCCGCAGAAGATTTATTGGATGCACATGACGAGGACACTAGATGGAATATTCCTTCACTCTCCTTGAACCCCGTTAAAAGATGGACCCCTGCTGTAATCCAAATGAACGCCATAGCGTTGGAATTCGGCTTAAGAGCTGCCAATGGGCGCACCCCTTCTGATTTAGTGGGCGCTAACACTTTCAACAGAGTAGGCAGTCAAAGTAGAATAGACTACATCTTAATTGACAGGAGGGGATGGAAATTTGTTGTTGATATGGTTGTAATTCCTTCAACATCCAGTGACCATAACCCCCTGTCCCTCACCATGCGTGAAGTCTGGCATAGACAGGCTACTTCCTCTCTTCCAGGTATACAGCTGTTGACCAAGGAGCTTGAGCCTTCTAACTGTGGTAGATCCCTTAAATGGTCTAAAATCGCCCTTAGCGACACTAAACTTTTTGCGTTGGAGAACATTCTTGCTGATTTCACCACCAGGCTTTCCTCATTATCTGAGGACAACTCTAGTCATACTAAAGTCTATGTGGATTCTATGAATGCAATTGGGGCATTGTTCATTGACCGCAGGAAAAAACCCAACCCCAGAGTTGAAAGAGAGAACGATTGGTTCAATAAAGACTGCAGAACTAAGAAAAATTGCCTAATTTCTGCAATCAAATCCAATAATCCTGCTGAGGTTAGGCAAGCGAGGTTGCTTTATAGGCAAGCCCTCGCATCTGCCAAAAAAGTCTGGGAAGAACAGCGCTGGGTTTCACTGAAATTAGCGAGCCAAGCAAAAAATGGCGAGCTTTTTTGGTCCATTATGAGAAGATCATCCAGCTGTGCCCAGGTGCAAATCCCCAATCACATCACGGATGGGGAATGGTTCAACCACTTTAAGAACTTGTACGCAGATCCTGAGGTTGTGGTAGACCAGCCCACCAGCCCCGGGTCTGTAGTAAAATTCCATGACCATGTCTTGTTCCCAAGTATTGAGGAGAAGGGGGTTCAAACTGCAATTGATAAGATTGTATCTGCCAAGGCACCAGGTCCTGACGGCATTCCGGGAGACCTTTTCAAAGCAAATCCAACAGGCTGGGCTGCGTTTTTTACTATTTATATCAACAGCCTATTGAGTGGATCCCCGGTGCCGGAGTCATGGAAGGGTGCAGAAGTAATCCCCATTTTTAAGAAGGGCTTAAGGGGAGACCCGGCGAATTATCGCCCAATCAGCTTAATCGATTCAGGTCAGAAGTTGGTCGGCAGGGTACTTCTGGAGAGGATACATTCCTGGGTGGACGAGGAAGGGATTTTAACCAAGTTCCAGGCGGGTTTTAGGGCATGCACCAGCACCATTGACCAAGCATTTAGGTTAATGCTTCTCTATTGGAAGACGGTTACCATCGGCAAGGGCGCTCTATATCTCGCGTTCATTGACCTTAAAACCGCCTTCGACCTGGTCCCCCGCGACCGTTTGTGGTCAATTTTGGAGAAGTTGGGCATCCCTTCCTACATTCTGAAACTCCTCATCCGAATGCACGAAGAGAACTTTGCCTGCATTAGATGGGGGTCACAGGGCCAGAAAACAAAAAAAATCCCAGTAAATAGAGGGGTTCGACAAGGGTGTGTCATGGCGCCAACACTTTTTACGCTATTCGTGAATGGCGTGGTCTCTTTTTTGCTTGAAGTCGAAGCGGACGTTCCCGCTCTGGCGGGTGATAAAGTTCCAGCACTTCTTTTCGCAGATGACACTCTGCTAATATCCAAAACTCCGTCGGGTTTACAGAAGTTGTTACAGCGCTTCTCTCTGTTCTGTGAGCGAAGAGGCCTCGTCATCAATACCGCCAAGACTAAACTCCTCTATTTCAATCCCTCAAAATATTCTGGTTCTATTCTGACCCTAGAAGGGAAACCACTTGAGCGTGTCGGAGAGTTTGACTATCTGGGAATCAGAATCTCCGACAGACTCGGATGGCAGCCCCATATAGATAAAATGGCACTTAATCTCAAAAGAGTAACTGGTGCTTTGGGCAAGGAATTTCGGGCCTCCACCTCTAAACCTATTACCCCAGTACTAAACATCTATGCTGCAAAGGCTGTGGGTAGCGCCCTCTATGGCGCCGAACTATGGGGCTACAGTTGTGTTGATTCACTGGTGACCAGCGAAAACAAGTTCTTCAGGGAACTTGTATCACTTCCCAGGGGCACCCTGACTAAACCACTCTTTAGCGACTTTGGCAGGCGCTCAATTAGGGATCTAGCCACCCTTCGCCCTCTGTTATATTGGGCGCGGCTGTGGCGAACCCCTGAGCTCTCTAATTATGCTGAAGGGCTCAGGGAGGTTATGAACTTGCAAGGTGCCCACAAAATTGAGTGGCTCGCAAACACAAAAAAACTCTTGATTGCAACCGGCCTTACAACTGATTGGCCAGCGGGGGAACCATTATCGAAGATCGAAGTCAAGCGAGCCTATTGGGCTTGGGTGGATGCCTCGGAACAAAGAGATCCCAACATTGGAAGGCTGACAGAGGCTTTTTATCAACACAAATCAACTATCCTCTTAGAACCATACCTTGACTTTATTACCAAGCCCAGGGACAGGTCACTTTTCATTCAGTTTAGGTTCGGGACACTCCCATTGCGCAATCACACTAGTAAGTGGAAACCCCCCCACAAGACCCTCCCTGACTGTCCATTTTGTCCTGGTGTTATTGAAAGCGTCTCCCATTTCTTCTTTGCATGCCCAGCCTATCTATTACCTAGGACGAAATGGCTTAGACCCGCCTGTTTACTCCTAGGAACAAGGGATCACATTGTCGCTATGCGAATCCTTAAAACCACCACCAATACCACCCTAGTTTGTGGAGTGGCCAAATTCCTAGGTTGGGCATGGCTAATCAGGCAAAAATCTAGCAATTTTAATTAAATCTTTTATAATACTGTTTTTAATCCCCAAAGCTGTGAAATTTAATACATTTTTTAGATATTTATTGCATATTTGAAATTGGATTTTTTACGACATGTTTTAAAAATAATGAATTTGTAATTGTTTTTATGTGCTTTGTGCTTTTATGACATGACGTGTCGAAATAAAGCTTTGTTGATTATGAGATCATGCTCCTGGGCAACTCTCCCTCATTTAATTCTGCTTTGCTCTGGCCCAACTGTCTTGGGCCCGCCCCCGCCCCTAAAGACCAGATTAAGAGTCTGGGAGTATGGCTTGACTGCTCCCTCACTTTCAGCCATCAAGAGGTCAAACTCTCAGCCACTTGTTATGGCTTACTTAGAATGTTGTGTAAGATCCTTCCCCTTCTCCCATTCCAGGCCAGAAGGATCATGGTCCTGATGCTCATTCTTTCTTGCCTAGACTATGGGAATTCCCTCTATCTGGGTGCCCCTCAATTTACCATCAGCAGGCTCCTGTCTATTCAAAACTGTGCTGTGCGCCTGCTTCAACAGATCCCTCGGCAACAGTCTGCGAAACCAGCCCTGAAGACCTTGCACTGGCTGCCGATCAGAGAAAGAATCCAGTTTAAAGCCATGTGTCTGGCTCAGAAAGCTTTCTGGAAGAATGGCCCTTCTGTCATCCAATCTTTGATTATCCCCTACCAACCCAGGAGGGACCTCCGCTCTGCAACCGCCTTCCTTTCCCTTCCCCCCAAAATAAGTAGATCTAGGTGTGACGGACGGTCCTTCACCTATAATGCATCTACTCTCTGGAACACCCTCCCTCTCTCTCTTCGACAGGAACCCTGCTTGCCTTTCGGAGGCTTTTAAAAACTTGGCTCTACAGGAACTGTATCTAACTCTCACCTGCCCGGTTCATGGCTGTGCTGTCCGTAGCGCTTGGTGGCCTCAGGGTAGCCATCGCACTTTATACATTTTATTTCATTCATTCATTCATTCATTCACAGTATCAAACCGTCAGTGGTCAGATATCTTGCTTTGGCACAAACTGAGGGCCTCCGAGGGTGCCAAACATTTACATCGAACACCCAACATCAATAAGTCTGAACGTGAATAAGAATTGGTATAGTTCATGTTTTGGTAGCTTTCCCAGAAAGGGAACAAAGGCCTGAAGCAATTGTCAAATGTCCATATGATGGAAGAACCACCCAAACAACAATACCTTTTATCCTGTTTTGTAGTTTTGATGCTCAATTAAAAACCTTTTTTTTTTAGCTAAGGGTGTCAGAAATCATAAAGATGCTTTCGTATGCCTATGGCTTCTGCAGGACGCTTTTATAATTTTAATGTTGCCTCCTTTATATGGAAAGCCATATCCCTTAGAAAACAGTTACCCACATCAACCCCTCTTCTGATATTTTAATGTGACTTTGTGATGGTCGAAACCTTTATCTGGTAGACTAACCATACTGTTCTATTCCCAGGAAATCACCAGCATGATCTAGTGGGACTCAAAGCTCAGTGTGCTGCAGTGTTGGTCTGAGAGTGATGTTCAGGTGGTTTGCAACTTTCTTTTATGTTAACATAGCTGACCATAGTGAGAGGTTTTTCTTTTTATACAGCCTAAAGGCAAACCAGGGGTCAACTCAATATGGCCACATGCTAACAGTTTTAAATCAACCCTACACCAACTCACTATGCAGCACAGGCACTTTCTAATCCTTTAGAGGGTTGATCTACTCTCACTTAATTTCATTGACACATTTTTAATGAATTGGCTAGCTCCACGTTTTGCAAATGATTAGTCTGTGCTGTGGTTTTGTTATGGCGATGAGCATAGGAATATGTTAGGACGCTTTTGATATTCCGTTTTTCTTTTGTTTTTACTGTTTGCAATTTGCTACCTTAGCTTACATTCTGCACTTTACATTTTGTATTATATATTGACATCATTTGCTGAAGAGTTTTAAAATATTCTCAATGAACGCTGTCATATTTTCTACTCTATGTCAGATGTAACACGGACGTGACAAGATTTCTTCTTCTGTGATTTGTGGACTGTTATTTGCACTTTTATTGTTTTATTTCAAACTGAATAAAGATCTTCAATTGAAATCAACACATACACAAGTTATGGTTATTTTGAATGTTTTAATAACCATTGGTGAGGAGAGTTAATTTTGAATAATATTGAAATGAATAATTGCATTCATACATTGTTATTATTTATTTTGCTGGGGGTTAAACCTAAACTACACCCATTTCCTTAAAATCGCCCAACCTTAAAATTGGTTATCCATGATTTGGTTTCCTCCAATGTGGTTTCGCAGTTTTTGTTTTTCCACTAATTCACAAACATCAGTCTGGTCTAGGTGGAGCTGATACTGTTATTGTGGGCGGTCATGACTCTTTAGGGATCAAATGTGATTTCAGCGTGTCAGGTATTGCTATCTGCCTTATGTATGCATTTGTAAATTAATTCATAGAATTTAGTGGGTCCTGGGTAATAAGTATACTTTCCCTTTTTCAAATAAAAAACACTGACTGGACAATAATGTTTTGAGTGTTATTAATGCGTGCCAGCAAATAGTGATTACCATCCCACACCACCTCCCTTAGATAGGCCTTGGACTGCTCTGCTTTGCTATCCTTCAGTGCTTAATTTGAGCCAATGGTTTCTGGTGCTTGGAACCTACATGTGACTGTTGACACCGGCACTTATGACATTCTGCCATAAGTGACTCTTTTGTCTAATACAGAGATGAGTACAGTAATAGTTGTTCATAAATTCAGCTGCAATGGGTGGTGGACTCTGCAGTGGCCTCCTGACGACTGCCCTGGCACTTTTTTTTTTTTTTTACAAATTAAGCACCACTATACCTAGAGGGTCAAGCGCCACAATGAGGTGCTTGGTTCCCAGTAAGGTGGAATTTTAGACTCCTGCACAGGCCTCTCATCCTGCACAACTAAAAACTCAATTTCTTACACACAGTAATGATATTTCACATCGCTCAAAAAATAGAAAATCAGAAATTACTTTTAGGAGTCAGTGAAAAATGAGCGCCTCGCCTCTACGTTCTCTTTTTCCCAAATTGCAAACCTGCTGAACTTTTTATATATAAATATATATTTAAAAAAACACGGAGAACAAAAGTGGCCCTTTTCAACTGTCGACGCTCGCACCTGTGAGTAGGCTTTACCGCCACGAGGCGGATGAGTACTTCTAGTCGCTGGGAGAATCCCTGATGATGGGTTGCGAAGCACCGATGTTTTTCCTTGTTATCCTATGACACTCAGGTTAAAGAATCACCCTAGGTGGAACTGCTCATCCCTGCAGCCAGGTTATCTGCTCTACACCAAGGAGGCGCCTGGATGCAGGGCCTCTGTGGCCAATTCTTCACCGTGTACATTTTGCAAAAAATCTATTAGTATTTCTCTCATGAAAACCTCAATGATGCGATAAAATCCGGTGAACACAATTATTTTGCACATGCACAAACATTCAAGTGTGAAAACAAAGAGAATACATCCACGCTTTAATGCATTTTCATTTCATTATCTTTATTTCGACTTAAAAAGGTCATAAAAGAAATCACAATGCACTGCCAAACAAATCATTACAAGTCATAGTATAAAATCTAAAATACATTTTCCCATCACAATTGATAATCATAATAATTTCTTCATTTATACATTGAAACAACGGAGATCCCACTCCTCATTTGTAGACTTCAAACGCCTTGAACTAAACACTGATGCACCAAATTTCATTTTGCCACATGGCAGCTAAATATTTCCATATTAATGCATTTATGAAGTTGTCACGTTGTGATTTCTGTAGAAAACAGCATAACATTGCAAAATAATCGGCTAATTACATCTGGTATAATTTAATCGGTAATACTGTCAGAGTGAGAACTTTGTTTTGTTAAAAGTGAAGAAAAAAATCCATACATCAGAACATATTTTCGCAAACGAGTGTAATTGGTTCATGAAACACTTACATTTCATTTTTAAATTCAATAAATGGCAAAAAGGAAACAAGTCAAAGAAAAAAGGATTGTGACCCTTAGCAATATCGCCTGATCGTTTTAGAACAATTTGAAACACTCCATAACTTTTCAAACAATTATGGCTTACGCCATTGAACATGTACTTGTTCAGAGAAGCCAAGGACAGGCTTGCAGACTGCTGCAATGGTGCAAAGGCCCATTTAAGAAATCACATTGAAATGAATGTGAAAGCATAAAATATATTACCGGAGCGGTTTACATGGTTTAATAATGAAGGGAAAAAAGCAATTTTATTCCTTGAATGCAATCTTTTCTTTCCATGAAATATAAAGAAATCTGGAAACATTATGCATTCATTGAGCAGTGATGAGGATGCAGACACGGCCTGTTTCATTTTTGAAGCACACTTCACACAAGTATGGATCATTAAAACTTGACATTGTATTTATGAGAACATAATAAAACATACCCTCGCTGCTTCATTTTCTATTCTTCTCAGTATTTTTGTTTTAATTTACATTTTTCTCAAATTTATATGAATGATGAATGCTCTAAAAACAAAGCACAATTCAAGAAGGCAAGAACGAAACGTCCATCTCCCAGTTCTTTCCCCTATATTAAGAACTGCCGTTGAATGCTTGGACAGGGCAATTAAACTGTGTGGGACTTATCAAAGAATGGATAATTTATTTCTAAGCACAATCACCTAGCCATATTGGGCAAAGCAATGATTTTTTTTTTTCATTTGAAGGCGCATTCTCCCACATTAGCAGTGTTTACATATTTTCCTTTATGTGCTTGGCTGTTAGGTAGTCACACATCTTGTAGAAGTGGAAGACTCCTCCATACTAATCCTGTGTATCCACAGCACAAAACGCAGCTACTACCAGGTACATTTGGCTCTTTATCTGTTTGCACAATCAAATGGGAACAAGCAAGCAATCGAGATACAATTAATTATCACCATCCAGTGGCAGTTAGGGATAGGACACATGTCCAATGTGGAGACCAATAAAGTCTATGGGGCAGATTTAGTACTTCTGGCGCATCTCTGCTAATCAGCAGGGGTGCGCCAGAAGAGTTGCAACGCATCTGCCCACCCGTGCGCCACCACTGATGCGCTCCATTTACAATGCGGCGCATCGTGGCGCACAGATGGTTAGATGCGTGTCGCATCCCCCCCTGCGGAAAGGTGACGCATTGCTGGAGTTGCGTCGCGAGCGCGACGCATCTCCACCAAGGCTCGGGGTGCCCCTATCCCTAACATGCTGCATCAATCCTTCCACCTGCTTCAAGCAGGCGCAGGATTTTGACGCAGCATGGCCGGAAAAGTGACTGAGTGAAATCTTGTAGATTTCACTCAGCCACTTTTCAGAGGCGTTCCTGCGGCGGAACGCCCCCCGTGTAGGAACGCCCACATGTAGCGCAGGGCTTTACAACATGACGCATCTCCCTAGATGCGTCACGTTGTAAATATCCCGCAGCATGGCGCTGGCTTTGCGCCGCCGCTGCGTCACAAAAGTGATGCAACGGCGGCTCAAATCTGGCGTAAGGGGCTTGTAAATTTGCCCCTATGTTAGTAGAGGAATGTTCTCTTAGGCCTTAGTTATGTTGAGGAACTTCCTAATAGGACTGGAATCGAGGACCAGGCGCAGTCAGGAGAGGCTATGGTTGACGTGTGGTGCACATTCATCTGTCAACATTTAATTTGCTTTGCATTATCAGGAGGGAAAAAATGGCAGAACACATGCATATGTGGAATCCATTTTGTGACACATAATGTGAACGTGCAGAATGTCTTAAGCCTCTTGGCCTGTGCTAAACTCACAAGAAGTGCAAGGCTTGGTAAATAATAACAGGAAATCACAATACCATGAAGTGTGCATGACAAGCTGTTGTTTTCCTCCGTTAGCTGATTTAATAAGTTAATACCCATACATAGGTATATATTTATTATTGATTAATGATGAATGCTTGGAAAATACCTCCACTGAATATGTCTTGTTGACTATATTAGATGAAGCAAGATGTATAAAAGCCATGCTAATATCTGTTCGCAGAGCCAATCTTGAAAGAGGCAGACTCCATGCTGCTGGGTTTTATAAAGATTTTTTTTGGGCCCTGACTACATACTTGCTTTATGGATTTGCAGGTTTTTACATACATGTGTTGATCTTCCTTTTTCCATTGGTTTAGAGTTTACTACTGGTGGTGAAGGTGAACTTAGTTGATGATAATTCTATGTACAGTGCAGGCACCGTTTAGCCCTGTTTTTTTATATGGTTGCAGTTGGAATCCATGCAAACCACTTTTTAGGAGAAGTGGTGTTGTGTTACATCTCAGCAATACACAAACCGAAATCCAGGCTCAAGGTAAGTTTATTCTCTAAGACGAGAAGCAAAGAACAACCTCCTACTCCAGCCTGACTGGATAGCAGCTCAACTAGCATTCCAGGAAACCCCTTACCTTACATTCTGAACACACACACACCAATGTTCCATAGATAAACACACACGTGTGCTGAAATTATCACAAGTGGTCATGATTCAAAACATTGTGAGTATACAAGAGGGATATCACTAAGTAGAAGATCAGCCAGAGCTCACAGTCACTGCGCCTATGATGTGTGTACTGGCTCCATGTTTTTGCACAACTGCTTGCAGAAGGACACAGCACCCCCAATCTCTTAATATACAACAACTCCCATTAAGATTCAAGTCAGTGATGGGAACAGGATAGGAGAGCACAGCACTGGCTTCTCAATTGAACTTTGATGGTCTTACTTTAGCAAGGGAAATGGAACTAATCTGCATGCAGCAACAGAAAGAATGAGCTTGGATATCACTGGGTACTTCACAAATAAGCAATCAGTGCCGTGCAAAAGTAAGACAGATACTCAAGGGTGATGTACTCATGCAGGGGCCGATACAGACACCTGCATACCACTGGTGCAGCTCTTCCACATAAAAAAGCATTTCTTATATCTTTTTGGTTTGCTTTTTTTATGTTTGAAAAGCTTTATTAGAGGTTTTGTTAACATATAAAGACATTAGCAGAGAGCAGGAAATATGTTTAAAAAAAAAATAGTATAAAACATTAACAATGCCAATATCCATTACAAAGAAACAAAAGCTTTTTAGGAAATTTTTAAGGAATAAGGAAGGGAAAAAAAAGGGGAAAAAAGGGGAAAGATAGAAAGGAAGGGAGAGGGAGGGAGACAATAATCTTGCAAAAAATAAAAACATTAAGGATGATTGCAACTTATAATCAAACAGTATAAATGAGCACTAAGAATATTCAGCATATACAATAAACTATAGACTGTAAAAGATAACAAGAGAAGATAACAAGAGGGAGAGAGTTGTACTGCTTCATGGAGGTTTAAAATTTTCTGAATTGATATGTGTAGATTTCTTCAGAGCCAGTCGATCAAGATATGTAGTAAGGGGTAACCAAAAAAGATCAACATTTCGAATTGGTTTGCAGGAAGAAGCAAAGGCAACATCGAGCCTGTGAAAATGACATAAAGTGTTCCACCAACCTTGTATGGATATGTTTGTAAAAGACCATCTGAATGTGCAGGAAGAGCTAAAGAATCCGAAAGACTACCAAGAAAGAGAAGAGTGAGTGAGTAAGGAGCAGAGAGTGCAAAAATGCGGGAAAGGTATAGCCAGATTTTTACCCAGAAAGCAGAGACAACAGGACAGCGAAAGAAGAAGTGGAGAAGATCAGCGTTAGGAGCGCCAAAAGTCCAGCAATTAGAGTCAGCAGAAGGTGTAAACCGAGACAAGGAAAGAGGCGAAAGATAAAGTCTATGATAGAAATAGAATATGGATTGAGTAAGAGAGGCAGAACGTGAAATTTTTAGGGATCTGGACCAAAGTTGATCCCAGAGAGCAACAAACCAGGTACAGTCAAAATCCGCCTCCCAGGAAAGCTCCAATTTAGATTTAACACGATCCGGATTAGGGGAGGAGAAAAATTTATAAATAAGAGACGCTTTAGGGATAATAATGAGAATTTTAAGAAGAGGAGGTGGAGGCACTAATGACGGTGAAGAGGGAAGAGAGTAATAACGGTCAAGAATTTTTGCCACTGCAAAAAAGATCGGGGCAGTGAAATAAAAGCTGAAACTGGGGAAAGGATCAAGGTAATAATCCATCGAAGAGTTGTTTAACCCACATAATACCCTTTATTCTCCAAGAATTCCAGAAGATAGGTCTATTACTGAAAATAAGTGAGTTATACCAAATGGGTGTATTTAAAAAGGATTCACGAGTAATGGTAGTAGGGTGAACCAAGGGCCTTAAAAGAGAGGAGGTGTGTTTGAACAGAGGAAGTGAAGAGTAGGGAGTTTTGGCAGAGAAGCCAAAGGAAAAGGGTAATAACAAGGATTGTTCAATAAGAAGCCAAAGAGGGGTAAATGGGGAGGGATCTGAAGAAAGCTATCTCGAAGCCTGGCAAATCGAAAATGATTTGTGATAGAGACGGAGATCCGGGAAGTTAACTCCACCACTAGGTTTAGACTTACGGAGAGCTGCGAGAGAAATTCTGGGTTTTTTCTTTTTCCAGATAAATTTCGAAAGGGACGAATCAATATGTTTAAAATAGAGTGTAGGAATATGAACTGGTAACATTGAAAAAATATAAATCAGAATAGGGGCTATCATCATTTTAATGGAGTCCAAACGACCCCACCAGGAAAGAAAAAGAGGATTCCATGCGGAGAACAGTTGTTCAATTCTGGATAAAACTGCGGACATATTTAATTTAATTGACGAAGAGATAGAATTAGAGAACCAAATACCTAGATATTTAATCTTTGAACTGTTCCAGGCAAAGCCAGTAGAGGAGGAAAGGTGAGGGAGACAGGTTTTGGTAAGAGGAAGGATTTCAGTCTTATCTGAGTTAATCTTGTATCCTGATACCAGAGAGAATGATTCAAATTCAGATAGTAAGGGGGGAACAGAGACTTCTGGATCAGATATAAACAAAAGAATGTCATCTGCATATGCAGAAAGCTTCAATTGGTTGCCACCATAAGGAAAACCAGAAATGGATTTGTTATTACGGATAGAAGTCAGAAAGGGTTCAAGTGCCAGGACAAAGTGGAGTGGAGATAAAGGACAACCCTGGCGAACACCCCGTTGAAGAATAAAAGACGCGGAGAGTTGACCATTCACAAGCACCGAAGCTTTGGGTGCAGAGTATAACAGAGAGATAAGGGATATGAATTTGGGGCCAAAACCGTGCCAACGTAAAGAAGCGAACAAGAAAGACCAATCCACCCTGTCAAAAGCCTTCTCTGCATCAACGGAGATAGCAGCCAAAGGGATCGAAAGAGATGGAACCTTATTCAAAACATTAAGGAAAAGACAGGAATTATCAGAGATAAGCCTACCTTTAACAAAGCCACATTGCTCTTTACCAATAAGATGGGGCATGAGGGGGTCTAATCGCAACGCAAGCAATTTAGCAAATAACTTATAATCCACATTAACTAAAGAAATCGGTCGGTAATTTCTACAAAATTGGGGATCACAACCTTCCTTTGGAATCAGACAAATGGTAGCGTCCTGAAAAGTACCCTCTGCCTTGCCCGTTGAATAAAATGACTTAAAAAGCGTTAAAAGTTTGGGTAGTAAAACATCCAAAAATGTAAATAAAATTCAACAGGGAAACCGTCAGGACTGGGTGTTTTGCCTTTAGTGAGGGATGTCAAAGCTGAGGATAGTTCATGCAATGAAAGGTCTAGTTCAAGAACCGGAAAATTGAGGTGAGAGTTAGAAGGTTTAGGAAGCTTCTCCAAATAATCTTGAACAAGGGAAGGAGTGGGGGGAGATTCTGGGGTATAGAGCTGTTTATAAAACAATTGAAATTGATCAAGTATTTCTTTATCTTTATGTAAAAGAATATTGTCAGAAGAATAAATAGATTCTATAAGAGTACGTTCTTTACGAGATTTCAGATAGTTAGCTAAAATCTTCCCTGACTTATTGCGACCTCCATAATAACGAGCACTACGAAGAAGAAGAATTGAAGATGCATTATCAGTAGAAAGTTTATTAAATTGCAATTTTGCCCGCAAGAGGTCTGGTGACATAACTTTATCCGAAGAAGTATAGAATTTATGCTCCAAAGATTTTATATATGCTAGGGAGGTTTTCTGCTTCTGGAGATATTGTTTCTTTTTCTTAGAAACAAAATCAATAATGAATCCTCTGGCAGTAGCCTTAAAAGAGTCCCAGAGGATGTGAGGAGGGGAGTTAGGGTCAGAATTAAATAAAAAGAAATCCTTAACAAAGGAACGAAAAGAGGAGGAGAAATTTGGATCAGTGAGAAGTGCGCGATTGAAATGCCAACGGGAGACTTGGGACGCCGCGGAAGTAAGTCTAGGTCTGTTACAACAGGGCCATGGTCCGAGATCACTATAGGTTCAATAGAAGAAGACGGTAAGTTTTGAGACAACGATTGGGAAAGAAAAATGTAATCCAGTCTGGAGAAAGAAGAGTGAGGAGGAGAGAAAAAGGAGTAATCCAAAGTGTCAGGATGCGAAAGTCGGCAAGAGTCAGTAAGACGGGATTGCAGGACGGTGTCAAGAAATTGTTTATGATTTTTGTGAGGTATGAAACGAACTGTGGATTTACGATCAAGGAATGGGTCAACAATCTGGTTACAGTCTCCACCTAAAATAAAAAAGTCATCTTTATATTGAATACATTTCTTCGTGATTAAAGGCCAAAAGGAGCAATCAGGTTGTGTAGGACCATAGACATTAAAGACAGTTAAAGGTATAGAGTTAATGAGCAACTTAGCTAGTATCCATCGACCCTCCGAGTCAATCTCTTGTGACAAAACATTACACTTTAATTTCTTATGACACAAAATGGCAACTCCATTCTTTTTGTTGGTGGAAGGTGAAAAAGGGACCTTGCCCACCCAATTCCGTTTTAATTTAAGGGATTCAATTTCAGTAAGGTGGGTCTCTTGCAAGAGAACTATGTCAGGATTATATGAAGCTAAATGGGAAAGAACTCTCTGCCACTTAATGGGGTTGATAAAACCTTTTACATTCCAGGAAATAACCTTGAATTTACATGTAGCATAAGATTAATAGAAACAGGAAGTACAAAAAAGCATATATAAATTCTAGACTCAAGAAATGAGAGAGAGAGAAAGAAAAAATGAATATAACAAGAGCAGAACAGAAAAAAAAAACAAGGATGAGGTAAAGAAACTGTAATAGAGAGAGAAGTGAAATTGTTTGCAAATGGAGGAGAAAGAGAGTAAAAGTAGAAAAGGAATATAGAGAACAAGCTGAAAGGATACGGAAATAGAGAAAAACACTGCATATAAAGAGAAAAAGAAGGTAGACATAAGCAAAGGAGAAGTGAGTATAACCATCCGAAAAAAGGGAGAACGAGGGAAAGAAAGGGAGGAAAACGAGAAAAGAAACGCGAGAAGAGACAGTACATATCCAAAAAGGACGACTGAAAATAACATACCTGAGGGGAATACAAAAAGGGTGAAGGGGTAATGGAGACACTCAACAAGACAAGCCTCCCAGGGCTGGGAGTCCGACCGCATCAGGACGAGGGATGTAGAAAGAGATTCATACGGTTCGAAGAAATAGAGACCTACTGATCTATATAAATGAATAAAGGAAACGATTAGTATCAGAAAAAAGACATAGGAGAATAGATAAATAGATAACTAGATAACAGCCGCCCTAGAACATGGGGAATTAAGAACTTTGAAAAGCCAAAACATTTAAGAAAAACTTAATAGACCTAAGGAAAAACCT
The DNA here is from genome assembly GCF_964204655.1 of Triturus cristatus. NCBI lineage: Eukaryota > Metazoa > Chordata > Amphibia > Caudata > Salamandridae > Triturus > Triturus cristatus. Next base: position 227,579,598 of record NC_140584.1, read on the forward strand.
AAAAAGGCAAAACATGAGCATAACAACAACTACATATAGCAGGTAGATGAGGAACGAAGACTGGAACCCTGTAAAGAAAAAGAGGTTAATGATCAGCCATTAGGAGAAATGGAAGTATCCATGTGACTATTAGTTTGAATATGAATAAAATTCTTAAGCTCTGCCGGGTCTTGAAAAGTCCATGTTTGGTTTTGGTGCGTGACTTTGAAGGTACAAGGATGAAACAAACCAAATCTCGCGCCCTAGGTCCGCAAGGAGGCACGGAGGTTCAAAAACTCCTTTCTTTTGGATGCAGTAGCATTGGAGACATCTTGGGATAAGTAGACCTTCTGACCCAACCAGGAAACTTGGCGTTTAGATCTAGCTGCAGTAATAACTGAGAGAAGGTCCGTACATTTCAAGAAAAGGATAATGACACCACGTGGCTTAGTTGAAGCAGATGAGCGAGGGCCAAGCCTATGAGCTCTTTGGATGCTGAGTGATGTAGTTGCTGGCATGTCCAAGAGTTCTGGAAAGAAGGAGGTAAAGAATGTTACAGGAGCATCCCCTTCCAAAGATTCCGGCAATCTGTATATACGTAAATTATTCCTCCTGTTTCTGTTTTCTAAGTCCTCTGTATGTTGTTTGAGAGCGAGAACTTTCTTTTCCAAAGAGGAGATGCGTTGCGGATGGGCAGATAACTCTGAAATTTGTTGCTCCACTGACGTCACTCTGCTATCCATGGTAGACAACTTCTCTTCAAGGAATTGCATCTTGTTATTGGTTTCTTCTACAAATGGGCGCAAGGCGTGAATTTCCTCTAAAATCAACTCCATAGAGATAGGAGACGGTGGTTTATCAGGAGACGGAGGATCCTGCTTCAAGCGTTTAGAAAGCGTGGCAGGTGGAGATGATTTGTTTGAGATGGACTATGCCGGGGACGGACGATTAGATGCAACACCCGCCATTTGGGTTGTATGGGGTGAAGAAACTGACACCAAAGTCGATAAGGACGTTGCTGGAGAGATACTCTTGGTAGGGACAAAGACAAATTGTGGGTTGCGCAGCTTACTCATAGGTTCAAAACTTCAGGGCATGAAATGCGCAAAGCAGTTATAAAAAAGATTAGCAGAGCAGCAGAATTCACTCATAAACAGTAGGTCCTTAGCTTAAAGCAGGAAAATGTTCAGTGAAACCCAGCAAGTATTAGACAAAGTCAATGAAAATGGTGCATTCAAAAACAGGCATGAAATGAGCCCCAGCACATCTTATAAGCTTCCATAGTGCAAGCAAAATGAGCGCAGTAATGAAAATGAGACAGCAAAGAGGCAAGCAGTAGTTATCCAAGAAGGGACATGAGGCAAATCATGGTCAAAATGACGGACATCCTCAGGAGAAAAAACAAAATGGCAGACATCTTGAGGAGAAAAAGTAGTAGAGGGCATCCAAGAAACCTGGTAGCATAAATAAAAGAAGGAACTGCTTAACTTGTGTGGTACATCAAGTCAAATAAATTCGCTGGTAGACTTAGCAGGAACAAGCAGCCAGAAGCCAGCATACACGGAGCATTCTCAAGGGCACCAAACATCAAAAGGCGGGCGCGCGTATTCAAAATGGCGGCCGTTACGAGGCAGACGAGGTAGCAAGTAAATAAGGCTTCAGCAAGGCAGATATGAAATGCCGAAGGTCTCACCAGATGCCCCCATGATTCCGGTGCACGGCGCAGCAGTCATTCCGCCGAAAGGATGAAGAAGAATGCACTGGCTGGGCAGAAATCGTCCCGATGCGGCGGAGCAGCCTCTCAAGGCGGCCATCCTGCGCGGCGCCTAAACCACGCCCCCCTTTTTGGTTTGCTTTTGATGTTTCAAATCTGTTTCTTATGTCCACTGTTAGTAACTGGGTCATTTCTAAGACTGGTTGTTTTGGTGCAGACCTCTGACATGCCTCTGCCGACTCAGTGTCTCCTGCTCCATCAGCTTGAGCGGCTGGCCCTCCACCCACTAATCCACCAGCTGGTCTCCACCCTGTGCCGCAAGGTCTAACATGATATTTGGTGCCCTAGGCCTCAAAATCAATTCATCCAAGCTTTGTACCCCTTCCTCTGTTTTGGAACACTCTTCTACTGAGAGGACTTGAAATCGGTGTGGGCTAGTCAGACCAGAGCTTCCCACCTTCATTGTGTCATATGCAGACTTAGGATTGCCACCATCTTGCACCTCCTTGAGTTGATCCTTAAATTCTCATATATTCCCTTCTTCTCCCATTCTCAAAACTATTATTTTGGGCATTAACTTAAAAGAAGTCCGGAGTAAAGGGGTGATTTTTAACTTTTGACGCTGAGTTGCTACATCTTTTTTTACCCTTTTACCTCTTCCACCTCCTTCTTCCTCCTTTAATCCCTGCTCTCCAGGGGCCCTCTTTAAACACTTTACTGTGTTAGTTTTTAGTATGTCTGGGGCAAATGGTACCTTAATATGCCCTTCAACAGCTGTGCTTCTCAATTTATACATGCTACCTTTCTGCGGTTTCCCTGTTTTGTTACCCACCAACGGCAACTGTCTCTGTCCCTGTCCATATTTTCTCCCCTCCCGGGCTGGCAACATCAGTCTCTCCCCACCTGGGGCTTAACCGCCTGGGCAGTGTGTGCGTATGTTGGCTCCTCTCCCTTTCAGCTTGTTTCCCAGTAGCGCCGCTGCAGCAGCTCTCCGCTTCTCGCCCTTCAATCTGCCTCCGCCCGACGCCTCACAACTGCCGAGGCCAGACAAACAGTACCCTCACCTCCCTACCCGGAAGGGGATTCGCGCTGCAGCTCCATGGCCTCTTCGAAGCCCGCGCGCTGCCTCGACCCAGCGCGACTCGGCACCTGGGGATTCCACACATGCCATCGTGCAAGCTTCCATGGGGGTCCCTCCAACACAGCCTGAGCCAAGTGCACCACCTCCCACAACAGGTAAGCTACAACTGGAATATACTATGCAGCGAATTAGTCCCAGTGGGCATAACGTCTACTCTCTCCGAACCCAGCAGTTCCATGACCTGCTCTAGCTGGCCGCCATGTTCTCTCGTTCTTTCCGGTTACAGACCAAGATCTTACTGTTAGGAAGCAAGTACTGGAAACCACAGTTAAGGATCTGACCCTTGAGTCACTTGAAAACAACGAGAGAAGGAACAATCTGCAGATTTTGAAAATTCCAAAGGGGATGAAGGGGACAACCTGAAAAGCTTTATAATAAAATTGATTAAAGTGGGGACATAAGTGGACTGCTCTGAACAAGAAATTATGGATGATATGCAGAGGATACACGGAGATCCCAATCCTGTGAAGCCCAGGAAGATTTTGCTGAACTTCCTAACATATAAATTGAAAGCGGAAATACTTGTGAAAGCATTCAAATTGAAATCCCTCAAGGTTGAGGGAATACATTTCGAGATAAGGTCAGACATCTCCCAGATTACTGCTCATCTAGAATTAAATATGTAGGACAATCTTTTGTTTCTGTAGCCACACTGACTCAATCTCAGGGGTAGGCAGTAAGACCCAGTCATATGTCCTTCAATTTTTTTCAGTATAGGTAGTCTCGATGCAGCATCCCCATAGGCTGAGGCCATGAAGAAATATAGAGGCGTCTCCAGGGTAAGGGGAGGAGGGAGAGGGAGTTTTAGGGGTAGGTTCACTGGGTGGTGTGCATATAAGGGGAAAAATTTTAAAAAATGTTGTCCTCATTTACTAAGAAATGGACTGGACTAGAGAGTTTCTGCCCTGGGCAAAAGTCTGAACAAGGCAATAGCAGTTAGAGTGGAGGTATTTTCTTGGAATGTAAATGGTTTAAGTGTAAAAGGAAGGAGAGAGAAGCTACTGTAGTACTTGAAAGATGTTCCAGCGCAGATTATTATTTTACAAGAAACACATCTCACAGGGGAAGAAATGAAAGAGGTTTTTAAAGGTAGGAGATGGCTGCAGAGAGTGGTGTGTGCTACCCAGCAGTTAATGATAAGGGGAGTAGCAATCTCGGTAAAGAACAGCTCACATATTTTGGTAGAGCATAGTATAGCAGACAGAGCAGGCAGATGGGCCATTGCAAAGTTTAAAATCTATAATCAAAGGTACACAGTGGCAGGATACTACAGTCCCAATATTGATGGTACAAGGCCGTTTGGGGGGCAGGTGACAGAATTACTGAATTTTACTGATCCCGCTATTTTGGCTGGCTACTTTAATGTATTTTTCTTTTTTTTTTTCTTTTTTTTTATTGGGTTCTTGGCAATCCATTAGAACAGATAATACAATTTATCATACATAAATAATATGCTGGATCTAAACATAGTACATCAACAGAAAGCAAAGAGAGAGAGACCCCCACAAAACATACATAGAGACAATTCAACGATTTAAATTATAGTAGCGAATATCGAAATTTATCTACCACAATCAAAAGATAGTTTTAGTCAAAATAAGATTCCCAAATTTTGGTGAATTTACGCAGTGCCCCAATCCTTTGTGCGAATATAAATTCGGATTTCCTGACTTTCCTAATTTTTTGGTACCATTCATCTACAGTTGGGACTGTTTCTGTCTTCCAATACTGAAGAATCAGTGATCTAGCCACTGCTACTAAAATATACAAAAGTTTCGCCATGGAATCAACCAAATTTAACTCTGGATCCAATCCAAATATGATTAGATTTTCATATCTGGTGATTCTAAAAATGTAAATGTAGAGAAAGCAAGGAAAACATTCCTTTCCAAAATGACTTAATTTTAGGGCAAAAAGCCATTGTATGAGACCAGTTAGCCAGGTCCGGTTGAGTACATCTGAAACAAATAGGCGACGTAGTGCTATACATTTTAGCCAAAGTTGCAGGGGTGTAATATAAAAGCCACTTACTAAAAAAAGCATTCGTCGCCAGTTGGCACCTCTCAAAACCGTGAAATTAAATTTATTTAAAGTATTCCGAAAATGATCAGTTATTTTAATGCTTTCCTGCTTCTGCCACTTTTTAATTGCTTTGGCGCTCACATCCTCCTCCCTGCTTTGTGCTAAGCTTTTTCTCCATTTTCTGGGATTTTTAAAAAGTGGGGACCAGAAAAGGTCATTTGTTAAGCGTGATAGTTGACTATTTTGTGCTAAATCGAATTGAGCCAAGGATTTATACAGTAAAACATATGAACCCATAAGAAGAAAGTTTCCACAAATTAAAGTGGACATCTCATCAATAGTCAACCATACTCCATCTTTCACAAAGTTCGATAAAGTTATAAACCCAGATCTGGCCCAATTATATATAATTTCTGGCCCGATATTAATCCCGAATCCCAGGACAGCGTCACTCAGTGAAGTTATTAAGCTCAAAAAAGGAAGAGAGTACCTTTTCAGCATAACTTCACGTTTTTTTAAAAAACAACTCAGGACCTTATATCTGACTAATTTGGGTGATTTAAATATCGAAAGTGGAGAAGGAATTTTGGTCTCTTTACAAATTAAGTCCAAAAAAAAGTTTATGAACAAAGTGACTCTAGGTATTGAATGTTTAAATCTTGAGAGATACTGTGCAAAGTATGCATAGTAGTAGTCTTTCAGATTTGGCAGACCAAGACCTCCTTGTTCCTTATCTACATATAAAGTGTTAATAGCTATTCGAGTTTTTTTTTTAGCCCAGACAAAGGCTGAAAATAAAGATTCAACTTTTGAAAAAAAGAAGCCTGGGAGGGAACAAGAAATAGTAGAAAACAAAAAATTGAATAAAGGAAGTACTGACATTTTAATTAATGCCTCCCGGCCCAGAATGGATAAAGGCAATGGATTCCATCGTAAAAGCATATCACAAACTTTTTGAATCAAAGGCTCGAAATTCAATGTATACAAATCACGTACTAAAGGTGAGAAAAGAACGCCCAAATACTTTTTGGGTCTATTGTTAACACAGCTCTGAATATCTGGGTGCAATTCAGGATTATTCTTACCACAGATTAAAATTTCAGTTGTCTTCTTATTAATTCGATACCCCACCAATGCTTCAAATTCTGTAAAAACCGAAAAAGCCTGTATTTGCGTATGTATCTCAGGTTTCAGCAGCAACATAACATCGTCTGCGTATAATTTAATTTTGTCCATGCAGTCAATAGGCGGAAGAATATCCTTATTTTTTCTAATTGCTACTGCTAAAGGCTCAATAAAAAAAGCAAAAAGAACGGGAGATAGTGGACATCCTTGCCTCGTCCCTCTTTGCACTGAAATCGAGCCTACCATAAATGAGTTAACAAAGATATGAGCTTTTGCCCCCTGATATAAATTCCTAATTAGGGTAATGATTTGAGAGGGAATACCAAAGTGCTGTAAAATAAAAAAAAGTGTATCCCAAACCACCAAATCAAAAGCCTTTTCTGCATCTAGAAGGAGAACTAAGGCCGGAACCCTACGTGTTTCAAAATAGTCTAATGCCTCAATCAGATAATGTGTGTTGGTAATTAATTGGCGGCCTGCAATAAAACCATTCTGATCTGCATGAATCAATTGCAAAGAAACATGGTTAAAAAGAATAGAAAGCAATTTTGTAATAATTTTATAATCTGAATTCAGAAATGTTATGGGCCTATATGAGTTAGGATCTTGGGCTTGTTTCCCTTTTTTCATGAAACTGACCACCGTTCCATCGTAAAAGGACGCGGGAATTGGGCCACCCTCCAGCATAGAATTTACTAGTAAAAGAAGAAGCGCAGAAAAAGAACTGAAGAAAGCCCAGCACCACCTACCCATGGTATCCGCATCAGTTTGAATCAACTCCGCCTCTAATCTCCTATTAAGAAAGAGTGCGGCTCCTCTCTCTGACTCAGAGAAAAAGGAAAAGCCCCGGTAAGAGGCCCACCCCTTAAACATAGAAAAATGATCAGCTTTTGAGATAGGAATATGAGTTTCTTGCAAAAATATGGCTGCGGGATTTTCAGACAGAATCCATGTCTCTATTGCCCGCATCTTCTTTTTATTATTTAGACCGTTCACATTAAAAGAAATAATTTTCAAATTTATTTTAGTCATAATTAGAGCCCGAACTTAGAGCCCATAACACACATTTTTCCTTTTTATCCAATTTTACTTTAAACAGTCAATACCCTGATCAGTTTTCACCAGAAAATCCAACACAAAGACCACGTTTATTTCCAGCAATTGTCCAAGCATCAAAAATAGAAACAACAAAAATTTTGCCAAGAACTTCATTTTTAACTTTTTAACCCACCCACCCCCCTCTACAACCTGTGGCACCCTCCTAACACTACCTACTTCTTCCCACGCGCACCACAGGAACCTTCCCCTTGACATTGGGGTGTCCTGAATTTACACCCCTTAACCCCAAGACCGTGACCCCCCCCCTGAAACTAATAAGGATTCGCAGACATGGAATAATGGAATAAGAAAAAAAAGAAAAGAAAAGATAAAGGAGAAAAAAGAGAAAAAACGGATTAGCGCGTGATCTAGATTATCACAAGAAACATTCAAATACTAAGTCATAAGTCCAGACTAGCCATTTTGAATACCATGGAGCAACGCCTGTGCTTCCTCCACCTCCGATAGCTTATAGAATTTCCCTTTAATCAGTACTCTGAGTTTAGATTGTTGTACAATCATTGCTTGGGCCCCATTAGCTTTGAATAGATGTCAAATTTTAACGAACTCCTTCCTGCGTCTCGCCGCTGCTGCAGACATATCAGAGAAAATTCAGCATTTCGCCGTATCAGTTACGGGGAACTGCCTTTGTTGAATTGCCTTAGAAAGAATTCGCTCCTTAACCCTGATATCAGCAAAATTTAACAGAATAGTTCGCGGGAGAGTTGAATTCGGAAATGGGCGAGCAGGAACCCGGTGAGCTCTAGTAATAGTGAGATCGTCTTTATGCTCCGGTATCACCACCTGATGGAGAAACGTAGTCACCCAGACAAGCATTTCTGTCCCCTCAATTCCTTCGGGAACACCTACAATACGTAAATTGGACCTTCTATTATAGGTCTCCAAATCGTCAACTTTGATCTCAAGAGCCTTTGTTATTTTAGAGACATCTTTGGACTCTTGCTTCACCGCAACCATTTGGTCCTCTAGAGAAGAGATCCTCTCCTCTGCCTCCAGTAAACGAGCTGGAAAAGAGGAAACTAGTTCCTCGATTTTATCCATTTTGTCCAGTCTGTGATGAATCGCGGATAGTTCGGCGTTTTGCGACCTCTTTATATCTCTCACCTCATCCAGAATTAGATTCAGCATGTCCTTCACGGACATCTTCATTTCACCCTCCGTCTCTGTGTCCATTTCTAACAAGGGGCCCAAGGGGTCCATCCTGTCACATCCCCTATCAGAGACTTCAAAAGGCTGTGTTGTTGCACTCCTTACGTCTTCTTTTCTAACATCCGCAGCATCCGTTATTATCTTTTTTTCTTTTGAATCAGATGTAGGAACACCAATAGAAGGAGGGTTTGTGGAGGTGTTTGCCGCCGGACACGGCCCATTTGTGTCAACCTGCTGAATCAGGCCTAAGTCCAGGTTTGGAGACCCCAAGGAGGTCGCATTGTTAGGCGAATGGAGGAGTGATTTTTTAGTAAACAGAGGAAATTGTTTAGACGGAGGATACAATAGGGGAGGTTGAGTGGATTCAAGAGTCTTAGAATGATCCTCAGGATGTAAAACATTAAATTCATCCCCCATATTCAGCTGAACTAAGTTTTCTATTAATGTATCCTCGGCCTCTGAACTCTCTGGTGAACGTACCGAGTCGCCTTCCTTGGAGACAGCTCCATCTATTAGCCTAGCCGCTGCCTCTTTTGCCTGCTGTCGGCGTTGCTTAACTTTGACACAAGCATTTAAAAGCTTTCCCATAATGCGTACGTCAATAATTGTTCAGTGAAAAAAAAATAGTCCGGGGGTTCACACTGCTCACTAATCACCGGGTATTTTCTTTTTTCTTTTTCCTTCTCACCCGCCTGAAATAGCGATTTTTCCCCCTGCAAAACCTTTAGAAAAAAGCGGCTGTGCACAAAAAAGAGTACAATATCTTAAAGTGAATTAAAGTGGATTGGTTGCTCAGTCCATACGAAAATTCTGAGAAAGCCAAAAGCTAAAGCGGCATTATTCCAACCACTTCACAGGAGCAGTACCGTTTCATAACCGGAGCAGCCAACCGCCTCCTCCCCTACTCACTCACTTGATACTTGCTACTTGCTACTTGCCGCATCCGTATTCAATGCCAGAGAGAACTATCCACCAGCAGAAGCCGGGCAAGGTAGCAGTCAGGCTCCAACCCGCCGACAGGGAGCAGAAAGAAAACAGCTGTGGGCCTCGTCTCCCTCAGTACGTCGGATGCCTGCAACACCGCAGCTCCAGAAACAGCACGCAGACGGGGAAGCCAGACCGGCGCTGCCTCAGCGTAGTTAGAATTACAATGTCTTAGAATTCCTCCGTCTGGCAGTCAGCAGAAAACTCCGGCTCTGGCTCAGGCCCAAAGACCGCAGGCGGGTAGAGACAAAGACGGAAACAGCGCAGCCACAGCCACAGCGTGAACCAGCGAACGCCCTGCGGCCGCCGCCGCCATCATTGACCGCAAGAGGGGGAGGGGCAGCAACACGGCTCTCAGGTGCTACGTGGAGGCGTGGAACTCCATCGCCGTCTTTAATGTATTTTTCGATGATTCGTTGGCTCATTCTGTTAACAGCTGGTCAGTTATAAACAAAAATATAGGATCATTAATGAAAACCACTATGGTACAAATGGGGCCGTGCGATATCTCGAGAGAAAAGATGAGGGCCAGGAAGGGCTTCACATATAACAATATGAAATATAGACACCAATCAAGAATTGATTTCTTTTTAGTTGACTAAGGATTAAGAGATTTTGTAGAAAAGCGGCACATGTGGGGGCTCACTTTTCGGACCATTCGGCAGTTTCATTGGTCCTATCATTGTCTGCTGGGCTAAATATAAGAAGGTGGACTATTGATCGTACCCTGTTGCCAGATGAGGCAGTGATAGAATCACTCAGAGTGGAGACGGAGGAATATTTCACTGTAAATATGGGTAGCACACCAGCAGGGATAGTATGGGACACAAATAAGGCTTTTGTGAGGGGAAGAATAACTAGCCTGCAGATGATGAGAGGAAAAGAATTTACTGCAAAAGTTAGTTTGCTAGAAAGCCGTATTCAGCAGCGGGCACAAGAGCTTTCGGAGGTGCAGGAGGAAGGTGAGAAACTGATGCTACAAGATTCTCTACAGACGGTAGAAGAGGAGCTCTCTAGCTTAGTGGAATATAGGCTAAGGAAGGCAAATAAAATCGCTCACTTTGAGTACGGAGAGGGTTGTGGGAAGCTGTTAGCATGGAAATCAAAGGTAGACCAAGCAAGATAGTTTATCAAAGAAGTCAAGTGCGAGATGACGGGTAGGACTCTTACTGAAAGTAAGGAAATTGATTAAACCTTCCAGAGTTATGCCAAGAGGACTTGGTAGTCACTGAGGGAGAAATCAAGACATGGTTGGGGCAGGAGGTCCCCCAAGGTATTTCTGGAACCAGCAGTGCAGTGATAAATAGAAAGATAGCGGCTATAGAGATACAAAAAGCAATAAGGGCAGGGAATTCGGGAAAAGCAGCAGGACCGGACGGGTTGCCCTTAGAAGTATATAAAATGTTAGAGAAGGTCTTTGTGCCACACTTGACAGAGCTGTTTGCCAATTTTTTTGAAAAGGGAGCAGAGCTGCCAGCATCCTGGGATGAAGCCATTGTTACGCTAATACTAAAACCAGGGAAAGCTTTAAATCTGTGTGGCTCCTATAGGCCAATTTCTGTAATAAATTGTTATTATGAGACCTTTGCAAAAACCCTGGCAGAAAGACTTAATGGGGTGGTAGAGGGCTTTCTCCACTCAGATCAGAAAGGGTTTGTCAGAGGTAAAGGGATTCAGAAACTAACCTTCAGCTTAATAGGGGTAATTGAAATAGCTTCCACCTAAAAACTTCCTTTAGCAGCTCTCACTTTGGATGCTACAAAAGGTTTTGACCAGGTAAACTGGGCATACCTGCAGGACTCTGGCTAGAATATACAGGACACCGCAGGCGAGAGTTCTGATAAACGGTAATCTTTCCATGCCCTTTAATATTTTAAGAGGGACAAGACAGGGATGCCCATTATACCCTCTATTTTTATAATTATATATTGAACCATTAGCAATCAAGATTAGGAAGGAGAGTCGCATAGTCCCTTTTAGATACAAAGAATGGGAAAATAAGGTGGCCCTGTATGCCGATGATTTGTTGGTATTTACTTCCGATTTGAAGACCACAATCCCCCTACTAAATGAATTAACATCACAATTTGGTCGCATTGCAGGGTATGCAGTAAATCGGGCAAAAACAGGCGTTATGGCTTGGAATCTGGAGTTAACTCCAAATATCTGCAAGAATGAGATGAGATACCTTGGTATAAAGAGCACTCAAAACATCAAAGACCTCCCAAAAATAAATGTTCTAAATGTGATGAAAGAAGCCAGGAAGCTAATGCTAAACTGGACGCACCTTCCTTTGACAATCATAGGGAGAATTAATCTGGCGAAGATAACTATTCTTTCGAGGTCACATTCCTTTTCCAGATGATTCTATTTTTATTCAAGGCAGAGTGGTTGAAGAAACTACAGGGTAACATTAATAGCTTTATATAGGACTCAAAAGGCCCCCTAATTGCCTGGGAAAAACTACGTAGAAACAAGGAAAAGGGGGCTTATGTTTGCCAGATCTAACCTACTATGCCTGGGCCTTTCTTTAAGGAATGGGAAAATGCTACTAAGGTAACCAGACAACTTAGACATTGGTAAAATGTTCAGTTGCATGTTATCAGACATTAATGGAGGGATGCAAGGTTTGATGTATAAATTTGGCAGCCCCAAATACTTCAAGAGATTGCGCATCAAAACTTTACAGGAAATGGCTGAACTTTGGTTCAAGATTAGCGAGGAGGTAAAACTCACATATTTTAGAAGGCGGGTGCCAATATGGAATGCCCCAGGATCACCTGAATGGACGAGGAAAGTGTTGGCAAAGCCACTTAAGGAGATAGAGATGATAAGATGGGGGGAGGTGGTGGAAGATGGAGAATTGGTATCCTGGGACAAGTTGGTGGCCGTGTCTATGAATAAAGCATCTAAATTTAAATATTTTCAAATGAGGGGCTGGTTTCAGTCATTGGAGGGAATAGGTGCATCAAATGACTTAGAAAATGACTTAATGACAGAGGCTCCGAAGAAGAAGGAAGTGGCAAGATGGTATTGGCTGCTGGTGGAGCTATCAGAAAGTGTCTTCAAACTTCCGACCCATCTGTGGGGGAAGAGCTTGCTGGGGAGCCAGTTGGAAGACTTATAGCAAGTATCGTTTAACTTTCTTTACATTATACACCTCCAATTTAAGAAGGAACCACATCTTCTGTCCCAATCGAGTGTATTGGACACCATATAGATTATTGAAGTTGGGGAAGGGAAGATCGTCAAGATGCATAAAATGTTGCTATGAGAAAGCAGACAACATCCATATGTTCCTGCAGTATCCTGTGATTCAGAAATGTTGGAAAAAAGGGAGTAGAGAGATCTCAGACATACTGGTCACAGAACTCCAGGTAAGCTTATCTCTTGTTTTTTTGGGGATGTCATCTGAGCATGCTGATCTCATTAATGAGGGCAAATAAACTGGTTTTCTGTTTGACCCTCTTGGGGCAAAGAGAAATATGCAAAAAATGGATTAGTAATGTGTCACCAACTAAAATAGAGTGGATAAAAGTGGTTAAAAGTGTTATAAGTCTGGATAGAGTTATGGAAAAAAAAGGAACACATTTTGGACTCCTGCTCTAAAGTGGATAGAGCTTAATGATAAGAAGGGTCAGGGGAAGGGTTCGGTCCAATGATTATGCCTTCTTTTGTATGGTCTCCAAATTCCCCTTGAAGATCTGCACATCGGCCGTTTACTGGTTAGGGCAGAGAAACACAGGAGAACCATAAGAGACATTAAGATACTTGGTATAAAAATATAGCTCTGGAAGGTGCTGGATCAGGAGGGCCCCAGAGTCTGATTCCAAGGTAAATGAGGACTAACAAATTCCTATAAAGGAAAGAGTTGTGTTTCTAAGATCACTTCCAAAGAGCCACACCAAATGATGTTGCAAAACATGTAAGACAGATGCAACGAATAACATGTAAAGGTTTTTAAAGGCTAACCTTAAAGCTCCCACACCTAGAACGGTAATTATCACCGACAGTTTGTCAATGACTCTCCGTCAAACCAGTTACCTAAGCTTTATTTCAAGGTATACTGCCAAAGTAAGTTAATAAAGTTCAGAATCTGTTTTCCTTAACTGAATATACCAAAATGTGGGGGATGATATAGTTGAGCAGGAAATTGCCATTTCACTCAACATCCAAAATTGAGCCAAAGAAATTTGCACACATCTTCCTTTCCAGTGCAGCCACTGAAGGAGACACCAAGAGCATAAACCTGCTCTTATTTTGATCAACCATAATCAACTCAATTCAACAACTTTATTCAGTCATATTAATGTGAACGAAAAAAGTGCAATACAGTCACATGCAAAAAGGCATCAATAATGATAAAACACACTAAAACAGCACAATCATATTGAGATTCAACTACTTCGCTGGGGGTCAGGAACTGCTGGCCGGGCATCGCTCCGCCGCTTTTCTTGGCTGGGACCTTCCTTGCTGAGCCTTTCTGCCTTTCTGCCCACGAACGGAGACCTCCAGCTGCAACTGAACTCCGGGCCGGGCTTTGCTCCACCGTTCTTATTGGCCGGGCTTGGCTCCGCCACACCAGGACTTCACATCCCATCAGCCTCGATTGCCGCGCACGTCATCTGCCAGCACCTGGAGGCGCATAAAGCTCCGCTTGGTCCCTCGTCCTGCGGGACGCGCGCGGGACGTGCCGGGAGAAGCCCGGGACAAGGGCGGGCCGTCCTAGGCCGTCAGAGGCCGAAGGAGGCCGGGCTGGGCACTCCCTCTGTCACCTGAATTATGAACATATGACTGTAAGTACTGTCGTTCTATCCAGGTTAGGCACACGGGCAATATATTCCTGCTGATCACAGTGACTTTGTACTTAGCCCGTGGTCCAGTGGAACAATTATAATGGGAAAAAGGAAGCTAACGGAGGGAGGTGGCCCACTTCTACGTAAAAGAGGGAGAAAAGCTAAAAATGTTTCCCACGCCGCCAGCAATTGTGTCCTAACTAGGATCGAGGGCATTGTGAATGACTGCAAGGACATTCTGGGTGCTAGTATTGACACCACTTCAGCTGTTGAGGGGAACCGGCCTGTGGATATGTCAGTACTAGCTCATCCTCACGAAAGAGTCTTTCCCGCAATGTTCAATAAGAAACCATCTAAAAAGCCTTCTACTTGTAAGGTATACAGACCAGTGGAGGGTATTCTTGGGCCTCCATCCCCCCAAAAAAATTTAGATCTAAGTTTCTGTATAGAAGCTTCCAGCGATTGTCTATCTGTCCAATTACCCTGTTCAAATAGGTATGCTGTTCTAGATCCCTGTGCAGAGAACAGCTTAATTTCCACCCCTAGTAAAGCAGGGACGGCCAAGCCCTCTGCTAGTCCACCAACATGCAGTCTGTGTGGCCCCCAGAATGATGCCCTCCGACAGAGAGTGGAACTTCTTGAAAGGGAACTCGCTCTGTTGAGGGAGAAGGTGGACTTGCTTGGGAACAGGCCTTCTGGCCCAGCCATCCCCCCCCTATACCGACTAGTATCAGCTTAGGTCGGGAATTGGTGGGAAAGAGTTCTGAGGAGGCTAGGCGTGGATCAGTGAAAGGTCAAGTGTCCCAAGCCCGGTTCCCCACTGTTATTCCTATCCCCCACAGACAATCTAACTCACATCTTGAATTGGGTTTTGGCAAGGGTAATAGAGGCAGTGAACTAGATCGGCCCCCCTTAGGAGCTAAATTAGACAGTACTGCTATGATCAGGGAAGAGCAGTTCGTCTGGCCATGTTTGGGGTCCAATAGGGGTAACACACACACAAGGGGCCCCATTCCCACAATTTACATGACTAAGGTCCCAAAATATACAAGTCCCCACAGTTATGAAAGCCAAGAATCCCTCCATAACAAAGTAATCCACTGAATAAGATACGTGAGGGGATGCAGGTCGGTAATACGGGAGGATGTGGCAAAAGTAACAAGGATTAAAAAAGATGGCTCGCTGACAGACTGTATTGAGATTAAGGTATTTAATGCTGTAATTGCTGAAAATCTGGTGGCACTTGAATTCCGCACCTCTCCCCCAGGGCACTCGGCAATTCAATTTCGTAACTCTCCACTATGGTCACTGGAGGGGGGAGGAATAGAGTCCGGTCTAAGTATAGTAGACTGACTGGATATAACTTTACCATCAGTCCCCGGTTTCAAAATTAAGAGGGGGAGAAAAGATGATATAGCCTTCTGTCCAAATTTCTGGGGGGAAGGATTAGTGGAGCCGGGGAGTCTATTGGTCGATTACAATAGGCATACAAGTGTGGGAGGCACTGGAACTGGGGACAATAGTCCAGGGTCATTATGCTTTCTTTCCTGGAACATTGCTGAGCTGCAAAAGACATTTGCTTGTTTCAAGAGACTTGGAGTCTGGTACCCCTCCACAAGTCCGGGTTTGCCACCTATTTCATCCCAGCTACAAGATCAGGGAAAGGCCGACCAGCGGGGGGGGGGGCTTCATATCCTGCTAAATTTTTCCTTAAATTGGTCAACGTTCATGCATATAACCACCCCCTCAAACGACATCTTACATTTGACGGTGAAAGGCCTTAAAATGGTTTTTATTTGGACATATTTAATGTCTATGCTAGAGGGTCTCCCGGGGCACAATTCTCTTCAACCATAGCAATATTAGAGAGAGAGTTGTCCAACATCAACCCCAACTCAGTTGCCATTGTGGCAGGGGATTTTAACTGCACTTACGAACCTCTTTGTACTGAGGATGTTCTGGGTACTGGAGAGCAGGACACTAAATTTACAAACCCCCCCTTAGTCTAACCCCAATTAAGAAGTGGACTCAAAGGGCTATACAACTGAGTGCCCTTACATTGGAGCATAACCTAAGAGCCGTAAATGGAAGGACACGCTCCGACTTGTGCGGGGCCAATATTTATAATAGACTCAGTTGTCCGTCAAGGATAGACTACATTTTGCTGGATATATGGCTCTGGCATGATTTAGCAGACATGGAAATTCTACCATCCCAGGACAGTGATCACAATTCGCTTTGCATGCTTTTGAGCAATATCTGGACAGCTTCCAAACCACATAATGTAACAAAACTGTCAACAAAAGAGGTAGTGCCCTCTCACTGTAACCGACGCCTCAAGTGGCATAGGGTCTCACATGAAGAGGATACATTGTCTAAAATAAGAGTCCTCGTAGAGCAGAAGTCCTTGGAGCTTGACCTGCTCCGAGAGCCCCTTATGGGAGCACGGAACTCTCTTCTTACAAATTACTACCAAGATTTTACTGAAAAAATGGGACTGCTTTTTACCATACCGGAGCCCCGCACGCATAAAAAAAACCCTGGGCCCTCCAATATGTGGTATTCAAGGGCTTGCAGGGAGAAGAGACGTATGTTAACTGTAGCCCTCCAAAGTAATAACATTCCTTCTGTTAGATACGCCAGGAAAGAGTACGCTAGGACAATTGAGCAAGCCAAGCGTATATGGGAAGAAGCGTATTGGCAGGATCTGAAATCTGCCTCCCTTTTGAAAGACACCACACTGTTCTGGGGACTTATTGATAAAGGCAGCCGTACGGGTGATGATCCGATCCCCAATCACATTACGGCACAGCAATGGCATACACACTTCACTGGCTTGTACAGTGAGGATAATAGTCATTCATTTTTTAACAGCGATAAGCCCCCCTTATTCTTGGAGGATCCTTTACTAGATGCGATCCCTGAACCTGTTAGCCCACCCGATCTCATTAAGCTCAATGAGGTCTCCCTTGCTATCACAGGGCTAACATCTGGGAAGGCGGCGGGCCCTGATGGCATTCCTGGAGATCACCTCCTCCACGAACCAAAATGATGGGCTGATTTCATCCTGCTCATATTGAATTTAATTGCTAGAGGCCATCCTGTCCCGGATTCTTGGAAAGGCACCGAAGTGGTAGCCATATTTAAAAAGGGGAACAGGGAGGATCCTGCCAATTATAGGCCGATTAGCTTAATCGACGTAATACAGAAGGTGGTTGGCAGGGTCCTCCTTATGAGGGCCAGGACGTGGATGGATGATGTTAATGTGCTTTCACACTTCCAGGCAGGCTTTAAACATAGGGTGGGTAGGATGGACCAGGTCTTTCGTTTTTTTATGATCTACTGAAAAGTAGTGGTCATTGGGAAAGGCAGTTTATATCTGGCCTTTATTGACCTCAAGACCGCGTTCGACCTGGTCCCTCGTACCAAACTCTGGCTGGTGCTGTCCGATCTGGGCTTCCCACCTCTGATCCTTGATATTATCAAGCGCCTCCATGAGGGGAATTACGCAAAAATCAGATGGGGCAATCAGGGCCAGTTGACAGATAGGGTGGCGTGGATAGGGGAGTTCGCCAGGGCAACGTGCTGGCTCCAACTCTGTTCTCCCTCTATATAAACGGGGTGGTTGATCATTTGAGAGAGGATCCATCGGATGCCCCAGCCCTGGCAGGGGAGAAAACTCCTACCCTCCTCTTTGCCGACGACCAAGTGGTCTCCAAAAGCTGCTTGACAGGTTCAGCCAGTTTTGTGAAGCACGGGGCTTAGTAATCAACACCTCCAAAACAAAACTAATGACACTATCCTCATCTAAACGTTTCAGGAATGGCATCTCACTTAATGGTACGCCATTAGACACCGTAGATTCCTTTGACTATCTGGGCATCAGGATCACCAACACGATGAAATGGACTGGCCATCTAGCTAAAATGCTTCTTAATCATAAGAGGGTGGCGGGGGCGATACTAAGAAAACAGCGGCTCTCCTTTAGTAGACCAGTAGTCTCGGCCCTTGAGGTTTACGATGGGAAGGCTCTACCCTCAGCATTATATGGGGCGGAGCTATGGAGGTTCGAGAATACTTGTGACCTGGAGAAATCCGAGAATCATTTTCTAAGAGGATTGGTTTCCCTCCCTCCTTCCACCCCCTTGTTACCACTTCGTATGGACCTGGGCAAACGCTCCATCAGGGACATAGTAAGATTACGCCCATTGCTCTTTTGGGTCCGCCTGAGACGCACCCCTGAACTGGCTAGTTATGCTGATGCCCTGAACGAGAATATTAATCTAAATACAGGCAATAAGATCAAATGGATCTGTAAATTAAAGCAGTTGGTTACAGAAATTGGATACGGGGAGGCATGGTCCAATCAGACCCCACCTGCAAAGCAAATCATTAAAAAAGCCTACTGGGACAGGGTGAAGGGAGAGAAAGCTCGAAATCCCAACCGAGGTATCCTCACTAACCAGTTTCTTGAGCATAAGCTGGTGGCTAAATCTGAGCAGTATCTGGATTATATACAATGTCCACGAGACAGAACGCTCTATATGAAGCTTAGGTTTGGAACCCTCCCGCTTAACACTCTGGTAGCAAGCTGGAATAACCAGAATTCAATATCTGCCAACTGTCCCGGGTGCTCTGCCCCTAATGAATCCATTCCCCACTTCCTCTTTGCATGCCCCGTTTATAGGGCGGCAAGGAGGAAGTGGCTTAGCCCTATCTGTAGAAATTTGGGCTTTGTGAACTATAGGGTGGCACTACGTTTCTTTTTAACTGATGCCTCTTCCCTGGTGGTGGTCTGCGGGGTAGCTAAATGTTTGGGGTGTGCCTGGTTGATACGTACCAAATTGCTAAGACCTTACAAGAGTTTGGACACTTGAGATATATGAGCATTTTGATTTGCTATAACATGAAGTGTTTTTAATGGCTTTTATTTGTATATATTCCACTCTTTTATCCCACTTTTTTAATATTATATGCTGTATTATGATGGATTTTTTAGGATGATCTGATAATGTTCATACTTTTATGATATTTTATATCGAATAAAGTGATATTCAATTCAATTCAATTCAATTCATATTGAGATTCTTAAAAAGAAAGGAAAATAAAAGGTGAAAATGAAAGACGTAAATTACAGAGTACATCAGCAGTAATAATGTTAATTTAGAGGCCTACCCATGAGTTTCGATGGCGCTAAGACAAGCCACAAAAAAATTAACATAAACAACACGTTTCCTCTTAAGGGTAAAATTTCGATTGATACATAGAAAACCTCTCAAAGCTAAAATTGCAATCAGTACAGCATAACACAACAGTAATACAAAAGATATTTGTCTGACAAAAGTAAAAACAGAGACTTGCGGAAAAAAATAACAATCATCATGAAAAGATACCCAAGCAAATTCTTTGCCTTAATCACTAGCCTCAGGAAAGTATATATGGTAAGCAGAATTTCCTCTGAGGCCAGGGATTGCAAAAAATTCATTGCTTCTGTGCAATGATGCAGGGAGTACTTAATAAATAAATGGTTTAGAGCACATGACCTCTAATTGGAATCGTAGGTGCAAAAAACGCTACATGCAAAGGCCCTGTGCTGATTTTGTATCACATGGGCAAGGTAGAGGATTGTGTGACTAATCATTACACCAGGGAAAGGTAACTAGTCTATGAAATAGACTAAATCAAAACCTGAGTTTAATAAAGAGCTGATAGTCCTGCGTATAATGTAACAAGAATGGTTGAATGTTCCTAAGCGGCTTGAGCTGCATATATGAGGTAAGAGAGGGGGACTCAGTTACCTTTGACCACATGTTATCCTTCCAGTGAGTATAGCACATGGCCCTGAGCATTTTGTATCTACCATAGAAAGAGTTTTTGACAGGTCTTCGAGCAAATCCTGCCTGCCCACGGCCATGGCCATACCCCTGATACACCTCAGCCAGGGAGTCTCTAAGCCCCAGGACAGGGACAAACAGTCCTCAATTATCATTCTATTTAAAGATAGAGCCTCATTAGTCCAAACCCTATGCCACAGCATTATCATTATTGGGCGAGTCCCTAAAAAATCTTAAAAGATATAAAAGCCCTAGCTCTCTATGACAAATAAAGATGGCGGTAGATGGTGGGAGGGCCAGTAAGCAGCAGATAATATATTTTTTTTGTAACCTGTAAGGATGGTGCTGCCTGTATACCCCAAACCCCTGCCCCATAAATTATTGTACTAACACATTTTGCACAGTAAATGGCATGCAAGTGAGCAAACAAACGTAGGCACAGTTTGACAGCAAAGGAGAAAATCGCATTAATACTCCTTGCCAGTTGGTTGTTCCTAATGCCTAGCTGTGGTAGCCAGGGACCTCTGTAGTTCATATTTACCTTTAGGAACCAAAATTATCAGTATGTTTTACAGGGCTAGCTTGATGGTTGAATTTGGTGCCCTCCTCTATCCTCAAGACATTACACAAAAGACATAACAGTACTGATACTCATATCAAGCCCCTCCATAAAGGAGGCGAAAGCATCTAAGAGTCTCTGCAGTGCAACAGGAGTGCAACCCATGATGACAGCATTGTTAGCATATATTAAGGCTGGTATAGAACACTTTCCAATCTGTGGCATGTCCCTGCACCTTAGCAATAACTCCCTCTCCAGATGGTTTATATAGAGGGAGAATAGGAAAGGTGCAAAGACACACCCTTGCCAGACACAGCTACGTACATTAAACATCTTGGAGCACTCTCCCCCTAGTCCGAACAAAACTACAGGTTTTGAGTCACTATATATTTCTCTGATGGTATTGGATTTGTCAATGCCCTGATCTTCCATTATGCCACACAGTTTAGTGTGGGATACACAAAGTGGCTGGACAGAGCCATAAAACCCAGGTGCAAGGAGCCGCGCTTAGCAATTGTATACTTTCCCAAAGGAAGACAATGGTTGATACATTGGTCTTCCGTCCCCATCACTCTCCTGAACCCGTTTGGATATCTGAAAAGGTACCATTCTGCTCCATCCATGGCTCAAGGTGGGAAAGTAAGACACGGCCCAGAACATTCACCGTGGAGTCCAGGAGAGAGATTGGGTGATAACAACTATAGTCCTCTTGATTCTCTTTCTTGAAGATCAGGATGAGTAATGAGTCGGACCATGATGGGATCTTAGTAGAAGAGCTTACTGCTCTAGAAAAAGTGGCTAACAAGGGGGCCCACACATCACGGTTACTCTTGAACAGATCTAAATGGACCCCATCTGGGCAAGGAGCTTTTCCACTGGGGCTATATATAATAGCCACTATCACATCTTCCAGGGAGGGGCAGTAGTTGTGGAGAAAATAATCCTTTACTGCGGTGGAGGAATCACTATCATCTTCCATTTATTCACTAGTGGAGTACACGTCCCCAAAAAAGTAGCCCATTCATGACCAGATGTAGCAGATTCAATCATAGGTCCTTTAGGGATTTTAAGGACTGGCTGATTTATAATGTTCCAAAAAGCCTTTTGATCATTCTTGAGGCATGCTTCCTGACGATCTTCCCAAGCCTTTAATTTAAGGTCAGTTTTCCTTTCTGGGACTGGCCTTTTATAGGACTTCCTACAACTAGCAACTTTGGGTGCAGACCTAGGCTATTAATGAAGAAAGAACATTAACTCTTTGTGGGATCTGGATCATACTGCATCAAACCATCCCCTTCTCTTCTCAGGCCCCCATTATTCTGGCATACATAAGGTTCCCAAAACAGCCTCTGAAAGAAAAATTAATTCTCTCTTTATATTAGCCACATCAGCCTCTGCATCTAAACAGACATCAAACAAATTATGATTACCCTTGACCAGTTGTGATATGAAAATTTCAGCATTAATAAATTCTCACTTAACGCAGGTACCCTTTTTCTTTTGAGCTGCGATACTGGTGACTCTCCTGGTGAAACACGTTGCTTCCTGCCAGCGCAAGATAGGCTTTGAGGAAGGTGATCTTTCATAGCAAGGATGTGTAATAGCTGATCTCCCACCATATTAGCTAAATTGGCAGATAATAGGATACAGTTGATTCTGGAGCCTTCATCCTTACCCCTAAAAGCATTAGGGAATATGCCATGCATAGTGCTGTATAAATTTACAGAGCACATATTAAATTTCATCCTCAAATGATTAACCATGTTACAAAACATATCTTGGGAAAAATGAAACATAGGTTTCCCGTCGGCATCCATTAAGACGCAAGCATCTTGATACATTGGGGGCAAAGATGAGCATTAAAATAACCCATCCACAGGAAACCCAGTTCATTGCCACCTTTTGATTACAAGTCAAAATCTAGTTTTGACAAAACTGCCTGTCTGTCTGCTGTTGGAATGTTGTTATAAAAGGTAACAATTCCCAATCGTAAGTCCGAGAATCTGCGAGAATGGTGTGTCAGCTGCGTAAAAGAAGAGTTTGGTGTTGACCATGACCGAGATGTAAATCACCAAACACCATTGGGATGGCTGCACAAACATGGGATTGCTAGTAAATGAAATGTTTTAAAGCTGTTAATATGAATGGGCGGCACAGCCTATGTTTTCTGAAAACAGAGCATCATAGATGAACACACAGACTCAGACCTTGTCTGGTTCCAAATTTTCCCGCTAATACCAACCATGGTTCCAGACTAAAAAGGAGAGTTTGGGAGCATTGTCGTTTTTTTTGGCATGGTCAATTAAGAACAAGAGGGATCCGGCCTTCATTCAATCTAACAGGCATGTTAAGTCCTAAGATGGCAGTGATAGATTCTTCAAATGTGTGTGAGCAGTATAGGGTTGTATGGTTGAAGAATTGGGAGCGGGAAATGGTGCCAAGTCTTTGAATCCAAACTGGGCATTCAAAGTTAGAACTTTTCCACCGATATCATTGTCCAGCTTTTGTTCAGTCTATAGTGCTGAATTGCATTGAAACAATGTTTTTATTTCAGTCAAGGACTGTTTACCAGGTGGAAAGAGAGCAACTGGGTTGCCAGCAGGAACCTCATTAGTGAGAGGGGTTGACTGCATGGGAGCTGCACTTAGATACAAGATGCTGCTGACACTCCTCTTATGTTTTGCTTTCTGGAGCCTCTTACGTTCCCTTTTTCACAGGAGGTTTCACAGTAGCTCTCTGCTGGCTTACGGGCTCTGCCCCATGAGTGATCAAACTACATTTGCCATGATACATGCCTTGACGACATTGGATCTAGTGGGAGGAAAAGGTGAACCTGCAAGTGATGGATATTTGAAGTGACGTTAGATAGAAAAGGGGCCTGACTGGGCTCCATCTTGTGCCATTGAGCTGAGACAGAGCCAGTCTGCCGGACAGGCATTACAATCAGATCCAGAATTGCTTCCAGTAGCCAAAGAAGAGAGTCAATCATATTGATTGCTCAATATCAATCAATTGATCAATCATTGATTGATTGAATCACACAGGTGCAGGAGTGGATAGCTGGATCAGACTGGACTCTTGTAATCAAGTTCTTCTAAGCCGACAGTTTTGCATCAGTTCCCACTATGTGCACTGCCAAAGAACTTAAAATATCCATCTGCATATCAGGTTTGTCACAATGATATGATAAAGATGCAGATATGCATGAAATGAAGCATCCACGAGCATTTACTACACCATGCCATAAACCACAAGATAAAACTTGGGACAATAACTCCTCCTTCAAGTACAATCTACAGAGCATCAAAATGGAACTGTCCAACAGCACACTCTCCTCATGTAGGCAAACATTATAGCAATATTGTATGTCCAGATGAGTTATGAAGGGCTGTTCTGTGTCGGGAAACAACCATTACAATGCAGTAATTACAACGCACTACCTTTACAATGCAGATGTTACAACGCAACTGCCTTTACAACGCATTCCATTACAAAGCATGTAACTACAATGCATACCATTACAACGCATGTCATTACAACGCATTATAAGGTAAGTAATGGGGATTTTTTTGTTTTAGGGTGGGTATGGGTTTGGGGTACATGGGGATAGTATTTTTACCCCTGCACTATCCAACACTTACCTTAGTGTTGCCCTCACTGGAGTGGGAATAGTAATTTTTGCCCCTACACTATCCAACACTTACCCTACTGTTGCACTCAGTGGAGTGAGAATAGTAATTCTTACCCCTAAACTATCCAACACTTACCCCACTGTTGCCCCAAAAGTATTATGCATTGTAATGGTATGCGTTGTAATGGTAGTTTCTAAAAATGCATCGTAATGGCACGCGTTGTAAAATCATGCGTTGTAATTGTTTGCATTTTAACATCAGATAGTCACCTGTGTCTAGCCTGATTATCATATAGCAATGTAAATTACCACAGAACACTTTTGCCCTCACTGACATCAATTCCATGACACTTAGTAGCAGTGCAACTGACAGTAATTTATTCAGGCTCCATAAATATTCCCTTATATTTCTTGGCACTCTTACACTCACATAAGTCAGAATCGCTACAGGTCATGTATATCAGCCAGTACTGCACCAGTCCACAGCAACAACTGACCCATAATAAACCGAACAGGCATGGGATAATCATGCCACCGGGGAGCTCTAACATAGTCCGCCACCATAGGTCACATCCAGTTATATAGTATGGACACTTCTTACCATCTCACATTGGCACTCATATAAGGGATGATTGCAACAAGGCCCCTCCCTTTTTTCCTCCCGACCAACTCTCCCTCATCCTATGCCTGCTCAAGACCATCAACATAAACATAAATCTCAGAATAAACACCCATGTGCGGTTACCTGCCTAGAGCACTGTTATCATAAGAAATGTCATAGAGGGGCCTGTAGAGCTCATTAAAACAACTGGCTTACTGAAAGACAAAAAATCCATACCTATCTCTCACACGTGTTTATCCATCACTCTGCTAAGCGCTGCATTCCATAAGATGACAATTGCACCGTGGTGTTCATCGCTGTGACCCGGAAACACTTCCCCAAAAAAAATCAAAATGAAGCTCACATCCTGCCAACTATACACCCTACATAGGCCTAACATGCTGCCCATGTATGCAAGTGCTGCAGTGCCCCATTTAGGAACACTAAACCTTGTATAAATGCTAAAATGCAACGCAATAAATATCTTTCAGAAAGGCCCGGTTTACACACACACAATGCATTCAGTGAGTTGCACGCACAGCAGAAACTAATCAAAGGATGGATCTGGAACTCGCTTGCAGATCGATAGTCCCCATGCACAGAGTACAGCCGCGCTTCTCGCTGCCCTTTTGTTTCTGTACATTATACTGTTATCCTGTGTTCGGAGATACGCACAGTGCTCACACAGAGAAGTAATTGTTCTTTCAACTTTATGGGCCAGATCATTATTAACAATGTTTTCATGCCCGCCCATAGCCGGACTACAGTTTTTGACGTGCCTGTAATTGTGTCTTCTCTGTATGTCGCCGCACACTCAACTAGGCTAAATGCAATATAATTGGGAGACGCGTTTCCACAAAACACTAAAACTGAGACATTGCACTGGAAGCTCGTGTCTCATCCATGAGCACGCGAGCAGCGTCATTACCAAGCAGCACCGCTTTCGCAGCAGGAAGTTACAACTGTGTGCGGAAGCACGTCTTTATTAGTAGTTGTTTTATCTCAGTGTTTAATCGCTGCTTGTCTTCACCCGCCCATCACCATCTGTCAACCCGACGACGTGTGTCTCTTCAATGCGGTTTTCATGTGTTGGGTTTCTTATCTTGTGCTAAACGGTCTTCGGGGCCTTGAAATGCGATGGCATGTTCAGCCATCTTTATTTGTCACGACCGCAGCACCATCGTATGGACGGGCTACAGGTAATTAACACGATGAAATCATCAAGCCAGCACTGGGCTTACGGAAGATATAAGGGCGCAGAGTTAATAAAAGTCACAAGCTGTTGCAAGAGTTTTAACTGTATTCTTTACGAAAAGTAAAGCTCCCAATGCTTTCATTTCTGCAGTCCCTCTAACACCAGACCATTAAAAAGTGTTCTTCTTTTCCCTCATTAGAGGAAAATCAATGTTGTTGTTTCTTCTTTGTAAAATACATTCTTATCAAAAAAATTAAAAGTAAAGGAGAGCTACTATTCAGGGGTAGCCTCAGCATATAGTGGTATGTAATATTAAACACAGTTTCTGTACCTTATGATTCAGAATGTAACACAAGAAATAGTAAATAAAGTGGGGTGTGAATTAACAAAAAAAAAGTTTTTTATTGTGTCCTTACGAATGAAACGCGTGTCATTTAAGAAGCCATAATTTAAGAAGACATCATAGCAGCTCATCAAATTATTCATTTACTTTCGTCCCTAGAAACGTCTTGAGTAAAAAGGTGTAGGTGAGTGATTTCTTCCACACATTGTGGTTAAACTTTTTAGTCACCGATTCTCATTCTGTGAGTGGGTTGTTTATTGAGAGGGGAGTGAGCCCTTCACAAGCAACAGTCACAATCCTTGTCTTGGTGAACCACAAAAAGTCACTAAATTAACCTGTGCTAAACGTTCGAGTAGCTTGGCACAAAGAAATCGGGCTTAACTTAAAGGCAATGTGTAAAGTATTTGTGCAGCGTTTGCACAGTAATTAAGTGAAAACACAACATAAGAATAATCCCACACTGTTTTAGAAAAATAGAGTAAAATGTAATACATTATTTTGACAAAAAGACAAAAATCAATCAGTAGAACTGGAGTTATTCATTTATGAAGGTTTTAGTACAATCTAGCGCCAAACAAATCACAGCACCAACCCAGACATTTAGTCGCTCGAGCCAGGTGCAAAGTCGAAAGTTACGACCAATTACGATGGAGCATAGTCCAAATGCAAGAAGTGGATTAGATTGAGTCTGAAATTACCTTCAGACTTAGAAGAGACTTGAAAGAAAAATATCGTAAATTCAAGTCTAGTGGAGCAAGGCAGCCAGTACTGTCCGGAGGAGAGTTGTCATCATTGGGGAGCTATGGAACAAAGTTGTGGTGAAAGTTTCGATGTTCCGACAAAGCCTCTTTTTTGGAAGTCGAAG
This sequence comes from Triturus cristatus, assembly GCF_964204655.1. Lineage (NCBI taxonomy): Eukaryota > Metazoa > Chordata > Amphibia > Caudata > Salamandridae > Triturus > Triturus cristatus. Next base: position 227,606,655 of record NC_140584.1, read on the forward strand.
ATCGCTAGTGGGACGAAGCTGCAGACTGTAATTCACAAGGGTTCCAGGTGGCCAGTTAAAGTTCCAGAGAGGAGCTGCTGAAGAGGATTTGCTACTCTGGAGAAGAATTTTGTTGGGAGCTACCAGTCAGGCCAACCGGTGATGCAGCATGCGCTGGTCGGTGAGCAGGTAGGTCCTGGCCTTTTCCCGGTTCTCATAGCACTTCTGGCAAGTTTTAGATTTTGGCTGGACACCTTTAGTATCACTTCCAGGGGTCCAGTTCTGGGAGAGCACTATATTGTGGGCCAGTACTCACTTCAGGTTGGTTCCTGGTGTACTTTAGAAGTAGCTGAAGCTTTTTGTGTCCCTGTAGCTCTGAAGAGGAGCCAGCAACCTAGCCCTTTGAGTCACTCTGGTGGTCTTGTGTCCTAGCAGGAAAGCTGGTGTCAAGCAGCAGGGCGATCCTCTGAGGGGCTAGGGCAGACTTCAGGTGGCAGAGCAGTCCTCTTGGAGCAGCAGGGCAGTCCTCCAAAGTACACATATTATGTCAGGCAGCACGGCAGTCCTCTGAGAGTTCTCCACAGGTCCAGAAGTGACCAGAACAGTGGGTCTGAGTGTCTTAATTTTATACCTGGTGTCAGCTTTGAAGTGGAAAAAATGTCTAGAGTTTTCCCACCACAGATGGTTCTTGGACTTTCCTCAGTCCCTGCCCTGGTTCCAGGATGTCTGGGGTGGTAAAAGGCTAGTGTGAAGTCCTTTGTGTGTATGCTGATGCTGCTCCTTTGAGATGTAAGTGGGGCTCTGCACAGCTCCAACTCTCTCCTCCTGTAACAATTGTCCATTATGCCAACATCTAGCCCCTCTTTGTGTTATTGTCTTGTAGGCATTCACACCTAGTGATGTGACCTAGGACACAGGCTGAAGGATTTGAAGTTACAATTTTCGAGACACCAAACATGATATTTCAACCTATTACCAAACAAAAATTATAACTTATTAAATGTAATAAAGTAACCCAATTTTTTTTTTACGGGGTTTTATATAGATCGAACTTGACCCGGTATTGGGTATCAGAGCGCTTTACATAGCACCAGTTGCGTTACAGGAGGATACATTCATTTTTGTTAGGCACGGGGAGATTAAGTGATTTGCCCAGAATCACAGGATGTTTAGCGTCATTGCCGAGACTCGAACCCGGTTCCCCAGATTTAAGGTGAACCGCCCTAGCTGTTAGGCTACATCCTCTCCCCAATGTTATCCTATGAGAGAGGTAGGCCTCACAGTAGTGAAAAAACATTATGTGTTTTTCATAACCAAGACATGAAAACTTAAAAGTACATGTCCAACATTTTAAATACATGTCACCCTGTCCTAAGGGGTGTTTAGGTCTATCCTAGGGGTGACATATGTATTAATAAGGAAGATTTAGGTCTAGCAAAAGGTTTATTTTGTCAGGTCAAAATGGCAGTTTTAAAATGGACATAGGTAGCAATTGCAGGCCCAAGACATGTTCTAAAGGGCTACTTAAGTAGGTGGCACAATCAGTGCTGCAGGCCCATTATTAGCAGAACTTACAGGCCCTGTGTACATGTAGGACCACTTAACTAGTGACTCATAAATTAATGTTATGTGCCAATTGGGTGTATGACAATTTACCATGTTTAAAGGAGAGAGAACAATCACTTTGAGTGGCACTACCTGTGCCCAGGGCCTGTTAATTAAATGCTACTAGTGGACCTGCAGCACTGATTGTGCCACCCACTTAAGCAGCACTATAAACATGTCTCAGACCTGCTATTGCAGCTTGTGTGTGTGCAGTTTTAAACTGCTGTTTCGACGTGGCAAGGCAAAACTTTTTTGAGGCCCAAATCTTCATTTTTAACACATATAAGGATCCCTAGAGTAGGCCCTTGACAGCCCACAGGGCAGGGTGCAATGTATTTAAAAAGTAGGACATACACTTTAAAATTTTACATCTCCTGGTAGTGAAAACCTCTTAATTTCCTTTTTCACTAGTGCAAGGCCTATCTCTCCTATAGGATAACATCAGAGTTACCTTTTATAAGTGTAATTTCAAATTGGGAGCAGGTAACACCCTCATGTTTGGTTCTCCGGAATCCTATGTCAAAATCCTAATATGGCAAAGTCAGATTTTAAATAAAAATACTGAAAATGCCACTTTTAGAAAGTTAGCGGTTTCTTGTATCAGCCATTTGGTGCCTGTAGCCAGTCTCTGGGTCACATGACTGTGATTAGTTGAAAGTTGGGCTTTCTATATTCGTCTTAGGCAGCTACACACAATGGGGAGCTTATGTGTGCCTGCATACCCCCTGTAGTTATTCTGGAACAAGGGCCAGGAAAGCAGGGCACCTGAGCACTTCAAAGCCATGCTTCTAGAATCTTTTCTCCCACTTCAAAGGCACAACTACGTATATCTGTTGAACCTCAGACCATACTACTTCAGTACACTTATGGACCTGTGGATACTCTGTCACAAAGAATGACTACTGTGCTGCTGAAATGACTGGCACTATGCTGAACCACTGCTCTAAAGGAATGTCTGCCCTGCTGTGCTGACCTGCTGACTTCTGCCATCTTGCCTAGATGAGAAGGACTGGACCTGAATCTCTTGGGCCCACAACCCAGAGTGACTGCAAGGGCTTGTTGGCAGGCCTCTTGGTTTGAATCCTCAGGGACACAAAATGCTTCCAACAACCTGCATCAGCACTGGGACTCTGCCATCTGTGAGTGCTCCCTTTCCAGTGGTGCCACCTCAGTCCTGGACCATTGGAAGTGGGCTTAAAATGCTCTGCCAGCCTCTGTGGATCCATCAAATTCAACTAATCTCCTCTGCTCTGTGGTGCAAACCAGAGAAGGATCAACTCTTCACCGCTTCTGCGTGTATTTTACCTATTGCCAAGTTCTGCAGTGCATTGCAGTGCTTCAGAACCAACGCATGGCCAGACTCCAAGATGCATCCCAGTGAGGGGCCTTGCACCTCTTGTTCACAGCAGCCTCTTTGATGACAATGGACTCCACATCGCAGCCTCATAGCTCTTCTGAACTGAAGCATTGCCCCTGGACACTACATCCTCAATGTGGGACTTCACATCACAGCCCCACTGCATCTCGGAACCGACGCATCACTCCGACTGCACGACACATCATCCACATGGATACTCGCAGTGCTCCACAAACTAGGATTTAAGTGACTTTGTTCAGCGGACCTAACTGGGGCCCTTTAGCTGGCCCGCACTCCATCGCGATTGAACTGAACCTGTAATGTTGTCCCTGTCCTGCACCACCAGATATCCACAGTTGGTGCTTTGTGCTTTTTGGTGCTATATTTTCACTGGAATCTTTATAACTTCATATCTCCGGTTCTACTTTTTGGAATGTTGTCATTTTGGTCTTGTTTTATATATTTAAATTCTACTAACTTGTTGTGGGTTCCGTTTTGTGAGGTGTTTTCACTTTATTACTGTTTGAAGTGTTGCACACATACTTTACACGCTGTCTAAAATAAGCCTGCCCGCTCTGTGCCAAGCTACCAGAGGGTTGAGTACAGGATAATTTATGGTTGGCTTGTGCCTCATCCTGACGAGGATTGTGGTTGTTGCTTGACCAAGGCTCACACCCCAGTCAACCAACAATCTAATTTCTTACAGTACTAATCAGTTTGAAAAGTAATTTATTTTTCAGATGGCTAGGGTATACTGGAACACCCTAATTGATTTTTTCTGATAACAATTGAGATGGGAATATAATGGAATTTCAGAAGTTGCTTCTGAATTTTATTAGTAATGTCTCATTATTCAAATTATATATTTGGGCAGACTGCCAGTTCGCCCTTATACCTGGCTATCTCACAGCTTTATCTGACACCCTGTTTTGGTACTGTATATTAGTCTTGCTTTATCATAGTTCACCAATATACCTTCTGTCTTAGATTTAATTCTGAACCCTGTCAACATGGAAAATTCTGCTGCTATTTTACAATGTTTCTAATGATGTCGGATTTTGGGCCTAAGAATAAAGTTATCTGCATTCAGCAGTAGTTTGTACCCTTGGGCTTATTATAATTGCATCCTGACTGTTTATAAACATTGAGAGTGATTTGATTCAATCACCAAAGTGAACAAGCAATAGAGAAAAAGGACACTCCTGCTTCATCCCAATTGATTGAGGTGTTTCCTACCAATTTACTATATTACAACATTTTCCAAGACTTCATGATTCAGCAGTCTCAAAATGTTGATAAATTGGACTGGACATCCCATCCTGAACATAGTTGAATGAAGCAATTTTCATGTAAGCAAGTGTAAGGGGCCGATTCACAGAACTAACTTAAGACAAAATCCTAAACTTACTACTTTTGGTATTCACAGAAGTTAGGATTTAAGACAAACTTAAGACAGACTTAAGACAGTCTTAAGACAGACTTAAGACAGTCTTAAGGCAGACTTCAGACAAACTTAAGACAGACTTAAGACAGACTTAATACAGACTTAAGACAAACTTAAGAAAAAATCCTAACTTAAGTCTGTCTTAAGTCTGTCTTAAGTCTGTCTTAAGTCTGTCTTAAGTTTGTCTTAAGTCTGTCTTAAGTCTGTCTTAAGTCTGTCTTAAGACTGTCTTAAGTCTGTCTTAAGTTTGTCTTAAGACAAACTTAAGACAAAATCCTAACTTCTATGAATACCAAAAGTAGTAAGTTTAGGATTTTGTCTTAAGTTAGTTCTGTGAATCGGGCCCTATGCTTTTTTAGCATCTAGAAACCAAATAGCCATAGGGAAATCCTCAAAGTCTGCATAGTCTACAGCCTCCTGCAAAAGTGAATGCTTGCTGCAAGTTTGCATCCGAAAATTAATCGGGTTTGACTCAGGATAATTAACTTATCTATCAATCTGGCCACTCTTGTCGCTAATAGCTTCAATACACTTCATAGTCAGCATTTAGTAATGTAATAGGTCTAAATGCATTGTATTTGATAACATCTTTGCCAGTCTTTGGAAACATGATCGATTTTCTCTGTTGAAAGGAGTGGGGGAATTCTAGTTTTCTAATCACATTCTTGAACAGATATGTTAACATTGGTATCAAAGGCTTTGAAAACAATCTTGTATATTTCGCTCAGCAACCTCTCCTCTTGCTGGGACTTCCCATTTGCTCGAACTGTGATATCTCTAATACTTTATCTTTGGTATGAACTTTAATAGGATACTCTTAATCATCTGTTGATATACTACTTAATGTTGCTTTTCTGAAAAAACATATATATCTAAATCAGGAGGTTCCACAATTTTTGGGTATAATTCCTAATGAAATGGCATGAAAACCAGTGCTAGTTTCGGTGAGCCTGGCTGAATCATTCCACACTTGCTGGAAAACGAACGGGGCCCATGGAAATAGGATACAAACCTACCAAGGAAAATACTAATTTGGAAAAAAGAAACACACATGGTACAGTACTGTTTTACAATAGAAGGGCGTGTGTACTCTAGATATCTAATTACTTGAACTCTTTATCAATATCATCAAGAGTGACAATTTGATCATTACATTTATATTTATTCTTTTTTATAAAAATTATTTATCATATTAAATAGAAAAAACTTTCACTTGTGAAAATTACATTAACAAAATTGATGAATGCATATTCCCAATGATAGTATTTAGAACCACATTTGTAAATGCGTCTAATACTAAAAGTGATATTAGACAATCAATTCATTAAGCATCCTGGTTCAATCAATTGGCAAACTTTAGTGACAAAACATTCATGATAAATCTATTGCCAACATTTCAATAACTTGCTTGCATAGTCTTTTTTACTAAAAAACAATGTGCAGAGATTGGTGACACGTTGAATATTGCCTGTAAGTCTTATCTCCTATACTTATGTTCAAACATAAGTATAGGAGATAAGACTTACAGGCAATATTGTTTTGCTATTCATTCCTGATATTTACAGGGCTTTGATCACATAGATTGTGATCATATATCGCTGTTTTTTGTATGAATCTTTTAAAACCACATATATACGATATGGTGATCACCTGTAACACGCATGAATTGAGAATGTTATATTGATAATTTGAGTTTTAGTTACCACATACATGTTTTTTGCATGAATATTATCACTAATCACAAACCAGGTTCTACTTATTCTCACTATTGGCTCATATAATTGAAATCCATGGTCAGCTACTTGCGTTTTGTATAGATTATCTTCAATTATAGACATGTATAGTGTAAATATAAGAAAGGGCTACTTTGTACTCTAGATTAAAAATAATTTTTTTCCCTGTTTAGTTAACCACAGTGATGGAGTCCTGATGAAGGCATAGCCGAAACGCGTTGGTTTTCAACATGTGTCACCAATCTCTGCACATTGTATTTTAGTAAATAAGACTATGCAAGCAAGTTATTGAAATGTTGGCAATAGATTTATCATGAATGTTTTGTCACTAAATTTTGCCAATTGATTGAGCCAGGATGCTTAATGAATTGATTGTCTAATATCACTTTTAATATTAGACGTATTTACAAATGTGGTTCTAATTACTATCATTGGGAATGTGCATTCATCAATTTTGTTCATGTAATTTTCACAAGTGAAAGTTTGTTCTATTTAATGTGATAAATAATTTTTATAAAAAGAATACATATAAATGCAATGATCAAATTGTCTCTCTTGATGATATTGATAAAGAGTTCAAGTAATTAGATATCTAGAGTACACACACCCTTCTACTGTAAAACAGAACTGTACCCGGTGTTACTCTTTTCCAAATTTGAATCATTCCACACTGCAGGTTTAAGATCTCTGTAATCTGATTTGCAGTTTGCCTAATTCTACTTTCACAACCACATTCTTGCTTATTGCATTATTTTCTTCGAAAGCATTTTGACTCATTGTTTGTTTATTTAATATTTCTTTACACATACAAATCTAAAATGCTTTATCTTTTACTAAAGTTATCTGAGTGATATTGTTGGGATTGAGGTAGCAGTTAATATTCTGAAAGGCTAAAGAAAACTGCTGCTTCTATTGGGCTCCATTGGGCTCTTTTAGAGTGATCAACTTTTTTCCCCATAATACTTCTTACATAGTAGCAGGATATGCAGATATGCCTTAATGCATTCCCAAGTAATAACACTAATATCCGATCCATCAATTGAGAATAATTCCTCTGTTAATTTATAAAATCTTTCTGGGGTTTAATGTTGGACAAAATGAATAAATCGACATGGCAAAACATAATAATGCTCTCAATAAGATTACTTTCTCTTACTGCTACAACTATCTTATCCTTTATTTCAGCATGATCAGAGAGAATGTATTGTTGTTTTCAAGTAAAATAATATTCAAAAATAATTTTAAATATTTGATAAAGCATGTAGAAATCGATTGCTGAGCACAAGTAACAAAGACAAATATATGATGTTACTTAGCAGACCATTACTTCGCAAGTTTCTTTGCAAATACCATTACTATGCAAGATTTAACTGCGCATGCTTTTAGTTTGCAAATACATTTAAAAGTACTAAATATGCATTTACTTCGCAGTATATTACTAAGTATACAACTTCTATGCATTTTTTACACTTTTCCCCTTACCCTCATACACTACATTACCCTACACTAACCAAACACCACTACACTACCCTAAAACACTACCCTACACTACACAAACACCAAAACACTACCCTAGCCCCAAAATACACTACTCTACACTACATAAACACAACCTTAAAACCTAAAAGACAACCCCCTGCACCACAACACTACCCTAAACCCAAAATACACTACTCTACACTACATAAACACACCCCTACATCCTAAAAGACAATCTCCTGCATGACCACTACCCTAAACCCAAATACACTACTCTACACTACATAAACACAACCCTAAAACCTAAATGACAACCCCCTGCATGGCCACTACCCTAAACCCAAATACACTACTCTACACTACATAACAACAACCCTAAAACCTAAAAGACAACCCTCTGCACCACAACACTACCCTAAACACAAATACACTTCTCTACAGTACATAAACACAATCCTACAACCTAAAAGACATAACCCTGCACGACCACTACCCTAAACCCAAATACACTACTCTACACTACATAAACACAACCCTAAAACCTAAAAGACAACCCACTGCACCACAACACTACCCTAAACCCAAATACACTACTGTACACTACATTAATACAACCCTAAAACCAAAAAGACAACCCCCTGCACCACAACACTACCCTAAACCCAAATACACTACTCTACACTACATAAACACAACCCTCAAACCTAAAAGACAACCCCCTGCATGACCACTACCCTAAACCCAAATACACTACTCTACACTACATAAACACAACCATAAAACCTAAAAGACAACCCCCTGCACCACACCACTACCCTAAACCAAATACACTACTCTACACTACATAAACAAAACCCTAAAACCTAAAAGACAACCCCCTGCATGACCTCAAAAACTACACTGCCCCACTTACCTCACTCTCCTCGTGGTCCCTCGCTTCACCGTGCTTCCTCTCTTCTCCTGCTTCAGGCATCATCAGAGCTGCACGTCGTTGTTTGGAAAAGGAAGCGACTCCTTTTCCAAACAACAATGTGAATAGTCAGCAAAGTAATTGACTTTGCTAAGTAACGGTATATTGCTAAGTAACGGTATATTGCTAAGTAACGGTATATGTGAAGTAGAATCATGTGAACTTAAAGCATGTGAAGCAAAAGATTCTGCTAAGTAAAAAATGTGTAGTAATGGTAAGTCGTAGTAGTGGCCACGAAGTAATGGTAGATTATCAACAAAGAGGAGTGTTTTTGAATGTGGAGAACTTTTTAAAGGAGTAATGCTAAATATATATGCCACAAAAGCCGGACAGACCATGCCAAGGCTCTTGACAGTAACTCATTCATAATTATTAAACATAATACAACTTGAGAAGCAGATTGTAAGAAGGTACAAACTGACAACTAGATAAAAAGAGGCAGTGTAGCTCGGGGAAGTCTGGAGTATTTTTTTCTCTGTGGAAATATAATTGAGTCATGTTTACCTACGACCCACCCATTCAAATTATCAGCACAACAACATTTTTTAGATGGTACCCAGAATGAAAAATGTGGGTCCATTTGAAAGTATTGAAAGCAATGTCCTATCTCGAGGACTTCTAAAATACACTATGGATTGGTGTAAGTATTTCCTGTGGAGAGATATTTGATCTGTGAAATATGGCATTTAAGTGGCTTCCCAGGATCCCATATTCTTGTCAAAGTGAGCAATCAAGATTATAATTCAGGTCTCTGGTTATACAGACAACAAGGTAATTGCCATGCCACCTAGCTGTGCCAAATGAAGTTTCCACTCCAAACACATGGGGCAGACATATGAGTGTACTTGAGTGCTGGGGAGTGACTTGCAAACCCACCCTAGTGATTCCTTGCAGTGAACACCACAGATATGGTGATGTGAGTGAGTAGTAGTTGCAAGAAATTGGGTAATAACTGTGAAGGATGTGAATCATTTACAAGCTATAAGTCTGCAGGTTTTTTTCTTAATTGGGAACCAGATACCCTCTTTTGGCACTTGGCTTTCTCAGGTTAGCAAATCAGAGCTGTCTGTCCAAGGCTTACTCAGGAGAGATGGTGTGGGGTAATAACCCCAGGTCACTAGTACACAACAACAACACTCCATAATTATCATTCAGTTCGTTATTTTAAAAAGGGAAAGTACACACACAGACACATGCGCAACTCAATAGTACACATCAAATTACAAATATGTACAGTCATGTACATTGAAATACATTTGATGAGAGCCTCATATCATGTTACACCCTTAGAAGGCCCTGAACTCTATAACCTCAATACACCCACCTATGCTAAATGCAATATCACAATATTAGATGCTGTCATTATCAGTAATGTAGGCTTACTTTGTTTGCAAGGGTGCCAACACATTAGTAAAAGCAAACAACATGTCATACTTCACCAGTGCAATACCATTACAATCAATGGTAACAGTATAAATAGAAGACCCTACATGTTATGACCCACAATTTAAGTCAAATGGAAGTATTAATTATACTATAAAAGCTTGCATTATCAACAATCCACACTGTTAATAAAGCATTCAACTAAATATGTCCCTGACTCTTTTTTTTAACTTTTATTGTGCTGCTAATTCAGCTTTAGGACCAACCTAGGAGGGTTCCACCTTCCAGAACCAAGATGCAAAAGTAACAGCTCCAGAATTGCTTGAAATAATGGCATACTCTCTAGGGGTCAGAAGTTGAATCCCCAAGAAGACTAAGGGTGAATTTTTAAGAGCATTCTCGGGCGAATGCTAATCCTCTGGCAGCCCTACAATATTCTAAAATCACCACTATTAGTGCCCCTGTCCTTCTTGGGGTACTACAGAAAGCCAAATATGTCACTTTGTTTCCTCTGCCTGATTCATACATGTTTAATGAGCAATCTTCCACCGCAGGGCTGACTACTGTAGACTCATTCCGATTTTCTTTATAAACAAATTCTAGTCTCATCTGGGAAACTTACAAGTATCTTGTTATCATTATGGGCCAGGGTGCTGCCAATGCCCCTGTGGCCCATGCTGGCTCCCCACACCTTTGCTGGACCAGCGCAAGAACTGATAAGATCTTTTTCATTTTCTTCCTCAGGTGGGCACAAACTTTTGATTGAGAAAGTAAACGAGCCGGTCATTCTAGCTGGCTTCCGATGGGCTCCCAGAGCCCATCGGAATCCGGCCAATAATCTCAAGGGTGGGCCTTTCCGCCATTGACATTACAATGCACAGTTTCCAACATGGTTTCCATGCTGGCCTGTCCAACATGGAAAACAGGCCAGAAAGCGTGCTTGGGGGCCCCCAGCAGGGCTCCCTTTGGTGCCCCACCTCCAGTTGGAGGCCGAGGGGGCACCTATGGCGCCCCCCTGTTGATCGCTGCACCTTCTGGTAGGCGCCTCGAGGTGCCTGCCATGGGGTTCGGGGATGAACCACACCTGCCTCACTATGGGAGCATGCATTACGGCAGGTTTATGGCCATAATGCATGCTCCCATAGTGAAATGTAGGAATGCAACTGAACAGTGTTCGGTCGCATCCTAATGAGGCGGTCAGGACCACTGAGCGGGTGTCGGCCGGTCCCAGGACCGAGTCGGTGTCGGGTGGAAGCAATTCCACCCAACTTCAAAAGCAGGCCCTAAATGTAGCGGATGTTGATGATTATGCTTTCAAATTGTACAATTTTACATGCAGGAATCCATTCACTAAAGGGTTTTGGTGCAAAGCATACATTGCGTAATTCATAGATTTGTTTCAGCAACAGATACAAAAATTGGTGTGCATGCATCTCCCCATCAATTGAGAGGCTGACATTGTTTTTAGAAATGTCTTCTTAATTTTTTTTTTTTTGTAAAAAGTTAAAATAATTGTGAGGACAGTGATGCATTCTGCAGCATTTTTCAGAGCACGCCATATAACACACCATAATCTAATGTCCAGGTCAGCAAACAAAAACATGTTTTTGTTCACATTTTGTCTCCAGCCCAGGCTACCAAAATTTGTTATTTATTTTGATAATACAATTTGTATTTACATTCTCACAAGGCAGCCAGACAGTATATACAAGAGTATCATTGTTCTTGGTGTTATCCAGTCCTTTATTTCACTTTAGCTGTGAGACTTGTAATCCATACTAACTGGATGTACATCGATCTAACACTGTCCCTGGCAAAATGTTGTTTCCAGGTCCACTATATTCCTCTCTCTTTCTTTCCATTCATTCTCAACCTCTAGCCAGACCTGCAAATTAATCTAAAATGATACCTAATTATCTGAAGCAATGAAAATAATTATTCTTTGTTTAAATGCTCCTCCTTCATGCTCAAAAGCAGTACCATTCCTCCTTTAGTCTATGCAGTGAAGTATTATAAAGGCTAACTATAGTTCCAAGCTCCTTCCTCTTCCCATCCATAGCCCCAGTTTTCTGAATTGTGCAGTATAATATGACATTTTCTCAACATTTATCAAGGGACGGAACCTCCCTGCCCTGCCCTTGAGGAGCAAAGGCTTGCTCAGTTTGCTTGCTTGATGCAGGGCAGATAAGGCATTACACCTGGTTTTGTGCTGTGTCTGTGTAGTTAGGGAAGGTGGAAGAGGGCAGTGCCAGCAGTGGTTTGCCAGTGGCTAAAATGGACTGAGGTCACTAAGATAAAAATTGGACATGTTTACTTTTAATTATGTTTGCAAATGAAACACAGATCTAATTTCAATAAATCATAAGGGGTGGTTGGCTGTTCTCCACAGGTAATCATAAAAAGTTGGGAAATCTTGTTGTGTATGTGTTCCCTCTGAGAAAACGGGCTTAGCAACATGCTTACCCTGAGATATTATCAACAAAAGAAACCAATGCCCATCGTTTGCTGCAGGTCTGATGGTGGGGAATGTGCTACTAACAGGTGCATACGTTCTATGGTGCATACTATACACACATGATGCAATACATTGAACTGAGTTTTTTCCTGTTCATCAAGCTGCAAATTGTCGGGTCAGTAGCATGTTTAGGCAACAGATGGCAGGTAGAGAAAAATGATAGATTGGTGGAGTTAATAATATCTTTCTGTTCTGAATGAGGACAAGGCTCTGCTGGTTTTTCAGCAAAGGAAGGCATTTATAGAAAGAGATGCTCCAGAACCAACCAAGTCACTTAACCACAATTTGTGATGGAAGATACATAGATAAGCAGAGAATTCCTCAAATTCGTACGGTTCAATAGTTTTCCATCTCCAGAGGAAATAAACTGCATTTGGGCATTGTTAAATTCTGTGTGAAACTAGCATCTTGAATACAGAACTTCTGCCAGCGCCATCGCCAAGGTTCTCCCCTGCGTCTTGCAGAAGTAATTTTCTAGGTTGTTTATCTGCAAAGATCACTGCATAAAACATCTGAGTACTGGTTACTGGTTGAAGTTATTTTGCAGCACTTTGTTCTTGTCCACATAAAACTTTCACCCGCGAGGGTATCCTGGTGCTGATCAGGTATGTGTGCCTGGCCCTACCTATGGTATGTTGGTTCATTGAAAAGCAAGGTCTTCAGGTTCTTCAGCTGTTTACAAAATTTATGGAGAAGGACGCTCTTATATGGAGTGGCAGGCCATTTCACACTCTAGGTGCAGTGTAAAAGAATGCCCTTGTTCCTAATCTGGTTCTGTCTATTCATGAGATGTGTGCGAGTAGCAGTCCTGCTGAGCAGAGGGGTCTGTGTGGCTGATGAAAAACATGCGACTGTTCAGGAAGGTGGAATTTGACTTGTGTTATGCCTTGAATGTGTGTGTGGAGTTTAAATTGAGTGTGTTTGTGTTTTGGAGCCAGTGGAGCTACCTGAAATGTGGTGTGATGTGAGTTCAGTGTGGAAGGATGAGGATGAGTGGAGTTGATTAGAGGATGAGTGTGGCGCACAAATTCCGAATGGTTGGTAGTCTTCTAGTGAGTTGCATGGTGATCCTGGCGTACAGAGTGTTTCCAAAGTCCAACTTGCTGGTGACAAGGTTCTGAGTGACAGTGTTTCTAGTGGCGCGAGGAACCCATTTGAAATCTTACTCTTCATGGTGTGGCAGCAGAAAGCATTGACGGTCTTCAACTCCACAATTCACTGATTTCCACAATTGTACTGAATTTAGTTCAATTGAAGGCAATCCTAACCGTTTGATTTTTAAAACTTCACTGAACAGCATGCAGTTGAGAGGGTACATTATTTAACAGCTGAGAGTATTCTAGAGTTTAGTTCATGATATACCCAGGTTGCCAGGTGTTTCATCCTATTGAAGGATTGTTGATTCAGTGTGGTGACATTGACTGGAGTGCTACGTTGGCGTATAGAAAGATACCAGTTGAAGCACGTAATCAGGGCCTTTGTGATGAACAAGAAATTTAATCCTGGCATCACACAGGAGACAATAGAGCGATTTACTTGCATTTTTAATGTGGCCCTAGTAGTAAAAGTGGAGAAAAAATCCTGGTTCTGTAGTCTTTACAGCCTGGAAGTTCACATTCACCTTTTTGTAAGTTAGAGTAGATAATTTGGCAACAGTTGAGGTTAGCTAGGATGATGGTTTGTGCCATATTAACTCAGCGTTCCAGAGGGAGAGATAGGAGCATATTTCAAAGACGAGAGTCTGCTTGTGCATGCCCTTCCTATTGCATAAACATGGGATACAAGAGAGAAGTTGCCATCCACAATAAACTACAGGTGCCTTGCTTTTTGGGAGTCAGGAAGGAGGAGTTTGCAAGGTGTAAGGACCAGTTAAAGAGTAAAGAACCAGGTATAGCCTTGATTTTTAGGATTTTGTTTTTGGAAATGTTTATTCACAGGAATGAATCATTCACCAGTGGAATATGTAGTCAAGGTGCAAGTGTATTAGTGTGATTCTCTGGACCTTGTTCCAGGTGGATGACAATGTTTGTGTCTTTAGCGTACTTTTGGAAGTTTGTCAATTACTGTTCATGTAGCACAGACATTACTTTTGGTTCAAGTCTAAAAGGTTGACTGATATCTTTTAAAATATGATCTGTGACATGTGCAAATGTGGATCATGCAACCCTTGAGATTGGGCTATATTTTTGGAAGAACACCTAGAATGTGGTTAAAAACCAAACTTCGATCTCAGAAGCAAACGTTACATCTTCAAAAACAGTGAAGATTGAGTTACTATGGTGCACATAGTACTAAGACGTTTCATGTATAACATTAGTCATTTACCTACACATGCATCAAATATTCCAAGAACAAATAATTACATCATCTTCACCTAAAGCAAAAGGACACATCACTTGAACAGAAAGCTATGTTTACAAAACTAACAGGACACCATATTTTTACCAACACATTTGCAAGTATACACCAACCCAAAAAATGTATCATGGCAATCGAGCAGAAACACACCGTTTACTAACACTGAAAACACATAAACACAAAATCTAGATGTCTACCTAATCTTTATTCACATAATCATATATCATAATCATAAATTTGAAATATCACCAGAATTAACATACCATGAACCATATATTTAGACCCAAAATGTATATGAACTGTAAAAATCTAAATTGCAACAAAAGCATTCTTAAACATACACTTCTCCCCAATGTGGTTCATGAGAAAAAAGCGGAACATATACATTGACAAGAATCTAAATGGATGACAGTTGAAAGGGGAGTTACCTAACGGCTTCAGCTAACACTTCATTCTATTTTACTCCCGTTTCAGAGTGTGTCATGTTCAAACTGCTGGCCCCTTACTCACAGTGGCCACTATTCACTGTGCCATAAGTATTTATGTTTAGCCTTTAGTAGCTCACAATCTTTTGCACTGATCAGAAGTAGGTCACATCACATAATGTGTAGGATCCCCATGGACTAGATGATGTCACAGGCCTGGATTAGTAAATTTAGACCATGACATGAGATGAGGGTAATCAACAGGGTACTACAAAAATGTGTATTAAGATATTGGTTTTGGTCAGCATATGAAAATATACATGTTGTATGCTAACTTATGAGTCATGATAGTGATAGATGTAGAAAGTGTTTGTTATGTGGTAAATAATTTAATTACCGGGACTTAATTTGATACAGAAACATAATAAAATAGCTCAGTAAATAAGAGGCAGAATCCGTGGTATTAGAGGTTCGGAATGGGCTTTATTCCAGTGGTCGATTATAATCGGTTGCTCCAAGTTCCATCACCACGGGGGTTCAGGAAGTGAAGTACATACATTATTGACAAGAAATGACTTTTATAGAACATACATTACAATGAAGCGAATGCGGTAGGCGTAACAATTGATAAGGAAAATGACGATTCACATGCGTAACCGAAAATGGGCGTAATAAGGAGTAAAAAGGAACATAATTGGTTATGATGTCATATATAGGTGGACCTATAAGATAATACTTGGCATAGATGCGCGCGCAGCAGCATGACGTGTGATTGACGTGCAACTAGGGGGTGAAGGGGACTTGACATTTAGCTCTACATGTGGAGACAAAAAGTCTGGGGGGTCAAGTTAACCTAATCCCAAATCATATCTAACATCCTATGTTTAAAGAACTATGTTATCCACGAAAGAAGGACTCTCGGACAGAATCTATTCTATACTGCCTGTGCGTGCGTGTACAAGCGTCTAAGTGTCTACACTAAATGCGAGGGGGTAGGAATATTCCATGGTAACAGGGCTATGAATTACTTGCATAAAGACAGAGAAGCCGAGCCTTTGCTCGGTAGCTGGAAGAATGTTTACTTAAACTACTAGACAGGAATGTATTGGCTGAGGAGCGAAGCAGATAACTCGAAGGTGAAATACAGCTCTTGGCAGAGAATAGGCTGATGTCAGGCTTCGTGAGCCGTGCAGAGAATGAGGACAAAGTTCATGGATACAGATGCAGGCTCAGACTGGAGCTCTCAGAGGCAGAAGGCAGGAAAAGCTTGATGGCAGAATCAGGGCCTACTTGCCTGGACTGTAAAATGGCATAAGTGAACCATATAAAGCCGGTGGCCTTTCATACTTAGGAATGAAATATCCGACCTATTCATGGCGGATCTGACAGAGGACATGTTGACGGTGGACGCACATGTGTTTGCGTCTTCATAACTGGAACTGGAGGGAACATACATGTACTTGTGATTCATACATGAAACCGTTGGGGTCCAAGATAGGGGACATAACTGATCAGAAAAATCCATATTTCCACATTCCCTCCTTGTCCCCTACTTGCCCGTTAAGAGATATCAATCTTCATCAATCCATTGATCTGTTCATATAACATCATTTGTTCTTCTTTCTTCTTCCGTGACGAATGAAATCTTGGTGGTGGAATACACGATGTGGCACACAGACCACAGATCGCTGGTCCACATTGTAGACATAGACAGCAACTGAATAGTATGAGAAGGCCAATACCTAGGAAAGATAGGACCTTCCATCCAAAGGTAGATAATACACTCCAAAACCAACTGGACCAAGTCCAAGTGCCTGGGTTCTGGTGTATCTGGCTTACAATCTTATGAAGGCGAGTTATGGCTTTATATACAGATGGCGAATTTTCTGGTATGAAAATGCAACAGCTTGATCCGATGACCCTACAAGCTCCGCCCCTATCAGCCAGGATGACGTCAAGGACAAGACGATTTTGAAGCACAACAATCCGCATAGCAGACTGCTCTTCTGTTAAATTGCCTAAAGCGGAAATAGTTTCATTCACTACTGCTTCAAGGGTTCTAGTTAATCTACGTATCAGCTTACTATTAGTAACAGTACCTATATAGGGAAAGATGCCTTTATTAAAATCTACATACTTGTCCCATGCCGTCTCAGTATAATCGACAATTGGGAGATCTCTCCGCTCTCTGTGGTGTACTAAATGAATATTTCTATAATAATCAGGAGGAGCTAGGAAAACAGGTGGCAAAAGAAATGCAATGTAGCAGGTACCATCCCAATCTAGAGGTAGACGCATATATGCAGTCTGACCACATATAAAGTAGGAGTGGCGAGAAGCTCTAAATGAAGATTTGCCTTGATCACTGAATTCTACTATAGTAGTGCATTTACTATGGCCCATATGTATGGAACCAACTTTTCTTACACACAATTCACCCTTTGCTGGGAATACTGACATGGTGGGTAAAACTAGTTCAACTTCGGATTCGACATTTAGAATCATGAGATTAGGTGTAAAATTACCTAATCCATATACTTCATTTTCTAGATCAGTTCCTGTTCCTTTGGGGCGACCCTCCTTGTCAGGGTAACAGACTTTGAATAAAACTAGGTTCATATTTCCCCATACCCAATGGTCTTCATAAACTGCTGTGTCTGAGTCTATGGAATTGATTAAACTAAACCATGCTCCACAGGAGCCATTATGTGTAAACGGATGTGGAAAGAAAGGCAGGACTCCTTCATAATTCTGATAGGGAGGGAGCCGGCCACACACCCAACAATTAGTAGCATTACTAGTCTGATGGGAATGATGTAACATACTAATGAAAGTGTTATTGCGCAGCGCAAGTCTATAGGACAATTCATGCGGGGGCAGGTCACTAAAAGAATGTTCAGCAGTAACATTGTAAACATTTCTGGCAATAGGGTAATATATGTGCAACAATATACTTGCAGTAATTATTAAAAGACTTAAGAAAAACAAGATTAATAATGTCACTATGCAATGACTACGCAGTGATTTACAATACGCCTGTCGTTTCAACATTTTTCGCGATTTTCCATGATTCAGGTCTAAGGGATACATGTCGGAGACAGATTCAACCGCTTCACCTTGGAGAGGACTTAAACAATCAAATCGTCCGACGGTCTAGGCCTGAGTTTTAGTTTATAAAGTTCCTGACTGTTGGCCTCAGCCAAAGGTAGTTTTGAGTCAATGGGTGAAGACACACGAGGTGGGCTATTTACATCTGCAGGAAGTCCATGAAATTTCTTGATATGACTTGAGTGAATCCAACCTTTTCTGCCCTCGATCTTCACGGCTGTTCTTGTGGTCAGCAGGACCAACTTGGGTGACTTCCACCTGGGCTCCAGCTGAGTCTTTCGGCCAAAATTCCTCACAAGAACGAGGTCTCCCGGAACTACGTCATGGGGTTTCACCTCAGTGTTGTCGGGAAAAGCTGCAGCTACCTGTGAACGACAAGATTGTAGTGCAGACATCAAGGAAGCCAAGTAATCTGTCAGCATATTACAGTCAATATCAGTTATTTTGCGTGGTATAGGCGTCCCCCACATATTTGGTGGTCTGCCGAAGATCACCTCATACGGGGATAGCCCTGTTCGAGAGTGTGCTACCATTCTCATGTAAAAGAGTGCAACTGGTAATGCTACTACCCAGTCGACACCTTTCTCTCTGCATATTTTGGACAATCTGATTTTCAGTATCTGATTATGTCTTTCTACGAGACCTGCTGCCTCGGGGTGTCGGACACAGTGGAACTTCCACTGATAGCCTAACAGAAGTGAAACATGTTTCATTAATTCGGATGAGAACGGCTGGCCGTTATCTGAGTGAACAACACGTGGTAAACCGTACCGTGGGAAGAATTCTCGAACCAACTGTTTGGCAGTAGTCGGGGCAGTGTAATCTGAAACCGGGTATGCCTCCGTCCAACGGGAAAGAGCGCAGACAACTACGAGAACATATTTGAATCCTCGACATCGTTCCATCTGGATATAATCCATCTGGAGTACTTCAAAAGGGTGATTAGGAGGATGAAATCCACCTTGTTCTACGGGAACGCTTTTTCCTGGGTTGAACTGGCAACAGATCATACAGGTACGAACTTTTTGTTTGGCTGCTGCTCGCAAATGTTTATTGAACCAAATGTGTTGAATGCTGTCTAGCATAGCTTTTTCTCCTAGATGTGCTGGACTATGTATAGTGTTAATTATAACTTGGACCATTGAATCAGGAAGGAACCACACAGATTTTTCCTTCATCATCCATCCTTGGTCCGTTTGGATCCCTCCTAATTCAGTCCATTTCTTTATTTCGTCTGGTGTAGCATGTGTCTGTATGTCAATTACGTCAAGAGTAGGATCTTTAACTGTCATACAATGTGTCGGCATCGGGACTATTGTCTTTGTCATGTCGGAGGTTTGAGTTTGAGCAGTCTGTTTAGCTGTTCTGTCAGCTAGATCATTGCCTTGAGAAATGATATCAGTAACCTTCGTATGAGCCTTACATTTCATAATTGATATTGCAGTGGGTAGATGTATTGCATCTAATAAGGCATGAATGAGGGGTCCGTGCTGAATGTGGGCACCGTGGGAAGTTAAATAACCTCTCTCTCGCCACAGCACGCCGAAGTCATGTACAACTCCGAATGCATAACGTGAATCAGTGTATATGTTGACTTTTTTATTTGTGGCTTGAATACAGGCTTGTGTCAGAGCGATAAGCTCTGCGGCTTGAGCTGACAAGGTATTTATGCGATCAGTTTCAATTATTTCAGTGTCTGTTGTGACTGCGTAAGCAGCCACTAACTTTCCTGTACTTGTTCTCATACATGAACCATCTACATACAATGTCAGGTCTGGGTCTGACAATGGAACATCGGTTAAGTCTTGTCTAGGTTTCGTCGTTATTGTAATAACTTCAATACAGTCATGGGCTAGTGGGTCTGTTCCGATTACAGGTAAAAGTGTGGCAGGATTCAATGTGTTACAACGTCTGATTTCTATATGTGGCTGAAACAATGTTAGTTCGTACCCAGTGAGTCGCGCAATAGTCAAGTGTTGTGTTTGCGTTCTATTTACAAGAACCTCTACTGCATGTGGTACTTGAACTGTCAATGGATGTCCTAACACTATGGCGTCGCTCTGTCTTATTGCTAAAGCTGTCGCTGCTACTGATTTTAGGCATGCAGGCAAAGCCTGAGCTACGGGATCTAATGTACTAGAAAAATAAGCACATGGTTTGTGTGCTCCTGCTTGTTCCTGTGTGAGTACTGACAAGGCAGTACCTTCGCGTTCTGTAACAAAAAGTGTAAACTGTTTTCTGTAACATGGCGTTGCTAAAACAGGTGCTTGACATAAAGCTTTCTTTAGGCTTTCAAAAGCTTGTGTATGTTCCTGAGTCCAAGGGAGAACAGTCGATGTGGCTGCCTCCTGTGTTGTCAACTGAATGAGTGGTTTTGCTAAAAATGCATACTGAGGGATCCACTGCCTACAATATGAAGTGAGGCCTATGAAAGCCCGTACCTCCTTTTGTGTCTTGGGTATTGGCATGTTATCTATTAACTGAATGCGGTCGGGTGTAAGCTGCCTTCCCTCCTTGGACAGCGAGTGTCCAAGATAAACAACTCGCTGGACACAGAATTGCAGCTTAGAAGGGGACACCTTGTGCCCCTTTTCGGCTAGAAATTGTAAAACTGTCAGTGATGCTTTCTCACATTCGGGTTCGCTTCTCGCGGTGATCAGTAGATCATCAACATATTGAAGCAGAGCAGTGTTAACTGGCATGTGGATACTGTCGAGTTCTCGTTTCAGTGCTTGGCTATAGATGCTGGAGCTTTCTGTAAATCCTTGGGGTGCGCGTGAGAATTTAAAGCTACGCCCATTTAAACTAAATCCGAACAAATATTGGCTTTCCGGATCTATTGGGATGCTGAAAAAGGCATTCTTGAGATCGATTACAGTAAAGAATGTTGCTTCGGAATCAATAGCTGTCAGTAATGACGAGATATCTGGGACCACAGGAAATTGCGGCACAATGCATTTGTTTAATTCGCGCAGATCAATAACCAATCGATATACTGGCGGGGCCTTTGGATCTGTTCGTTTAAGAATCGGAATTATCGGTGAATTACATACATTGGAGTCTGTTTCCACAACTACTCCTTGGGCAATGAGCTCGTCAATGATTTGTAGTAAAGCCACTACAGCATCTGGTGGTAACTTGTATTGTTGCATTCGTGGTAGTACCACTCCTGCCTTTAATGTGACTCGATATGGTGTAATATTCATGCAACCAACATCAGTAGGGCCTTGTGCCCATAGATGTACAGGTAAAGTCTGCAATCGGGGATCCATGTCTCTAGACACATAGTGACCTTTAAAATCACGTAAAAACAATCTTACTCCTTCCGGAGAACAACATATTATAGTTCCTAGAGCTTTCAGTGTTTTTATTCCTAACAAGTTTTCTGGACATGATTTAGTAAGCAATAAATCTGTAGTTCGGGTCAATGGTCCTATCGTAAGTGGAAGAGGCTGTGATACTTCATTAACAATAGGTTTTCCTGAAAAACCAAGGGAGATATTCTGTGAGCCTGAGAGGGGTGCCCCTGGAACTTCACTACGTTTTATTGTTGTTCGACTTGCCCCTGTATCGAGTAAAAATTTTCTGTCTTGGCCTAATAATTCACTATGTACATAAGGTCCTTCTTGATCTACAGGGATCTCGATAAGGGGTAAGTCAACTTCCCTCTCTAGGCTGGTTCATGCGTATCGTTGGTAATCAGGATAGTCGTACTGTGCGGTCTGGTACAGTTGTCGTGTCGTGGTTTGTGTGGCAGCAACGGGCAGCGCTGGTGCAGCTGGCACAAACTGTATAGACTGTGGTGGAGCTGGCATGGACTGTGCATGCTGCGGAGCTCCTTGTTCATTCTGATCCTGTCTAGGTGGCCGTGGTCTTTCTTTTGTATTACCTATGGCGATATTATGTTTCAAAACTGGACAATCGTGTACATAATGACCTGGCTTTTTACAATAGTTGCATGTCCCTTTTACAGGTCCTGTTGAATCACTGGAATGTGTCGTACCCTTTTTATGTCCTTCAGCTGGAACCGTCTGGGAAACTAGCATTTTCATTTTCGTGTCTTTCATGCGTCTGTGTTCATGTTCTTGTTCCTCTCTAATTCTATTGTGATGGTACTGTAACATTTGTAACATTTGTGATGGAGTGTTACCTTGCCAGGTACTCTCGAATTTTAATACTCTATTCTTTACTTGGGGCAGGGCATTTTCTACTAATTTTGTTACAAACAGATGCGGGTATGATTCGCTACTTGCTTTTATGCCACTATTTATACCAAAACATTTTTCAAATCGGGCATAGTAATCACTAGTGTCTTCATCTTGTTTCTGCTTACAGGCCGAAATTGTACCCCAATCTTCCTTTTTCGTAGTTAATAAACGTGGCAGTACCTGTACTAATAAACCTGGTAGCGCTTTAGTTTTATCCCCAAGTCCTGCTCCTGCAGTTCGGGCCTTTTCTTCTGCTTCCAATGCTGACCAGTCTATCTTTTGGTCTCCCACCTCCCACTCTTTTTCCTTGAGTTTTTCGTAAATGCCAGCAGGCATCAATACCTTTAATATTGTCATAATGTCGGGATAGGTATACTCTCCCATGAGTAACATGTCTTTAATTTCTCTGCGAAAACCCGCTGGGTCTTTGTCATGACTGGGTACCACTTTCTTCATTTCTAACAATTCTATTTTCGATATGGGCGTATATACAAATACGCGTTTAAACTCATTGTCCTCGCCTTTTATTGGGTGCACTTCTCGTAAGGGATTCTGTCTATCCATGTAATACGTAGTTCTTTCTTTAATGGGCAATGAGACACGTTCTGAACATACAAAAAGAATATACTGCTTTCTTGATTCTAGAATTTCTTTAATTAATTTAGTACCTGAACCTCTCCATCTATTCATGAGCAATTCAGTCAATATGTCAGGTAAGGGACCAGGGTCCGAATGCTGACTCTGATATAGTATAAGGAGTTGTTGAATCATATAAATCCCAGCTAACCGCTGTTCATCTGGGGTGAGATTCAAAAATGTGCGTGCTACTGTATCATCACTATATTTTCCGGGACTGTCCACCCAATGGACAGCTGACCTAGCTAAATCTTGTTCATCCATAGAATCGAGAAAATGATAACCCCTTCGTTCTCGGAGTAATTTGTCGGCGGCTTGGAACGAATGCTCGTTAGACCTTATATTAATTATAGGTATTTGGAAATTCCTGTTATTATCTGGACATATCGGACGTATCGGGTCAACAAGACATCTATTACTATTACCAGATCTTCCTCTACCTACATAGGCTATGGTGTCTGACTGTCCTGCGGGCAGTCCTGACCCTTCCTCCTCGCTTTGTTCGAACTGGTCTACCGTTAACCTTTCTTCGTGTAGGCGTTCTATTTCTTTACGGATCTTTCGGCACATGGCTATTATACAATTTTGCTTATCATGTCTACCTTCTGATATATTCTGGCTCCATCTGGTAAGAATTTGCATTGCTTCCGGGTCTACCCCCGGTCGGTCTTGATTTCTGATCACACAATTTATGAGGAAACGTAACAGTTCCCCCTGTATCTCCACTTTCTGGTATTCCATAGCTCTGTTAATACATTCTGAATCTCGCCCTGTTTGGACAAAATGATACATTTTATCTAGATGCGCAGTCATTCCTGGTAACTTCCCTAAATACACTGCGGCTCGCCTGATACGCAACGATGCCAGAGTCATTTCGTCCTCTTTGCCGGGCACAGGGTCATATCTACAATCTACAAGAAGTTCCTTAAGCGTACGGGCATTTATGAGTTTGGGGGTACGTGAATGTGCTGACTCTTGAAAGGTAAGTTTATTTATTCTGGGTGGCGTAGAAAAAATATTGGTAGCACCTCCCGTAGCCCCATCTGGGGTGTCGGGTGTGAAAGGATTCGTTGAACGCGACACAGCAACTATAGGTGTGGACACAGCTATAGAAGTAGCTGTAGGAACAGATGCAGAAACAGATGTGCTTGCCGGAACTTGTGACACGATCTGTTGCTGTAGGGATACGGGTACTGGATCTTGGCGTTGAACCTCCCTGGTAT
Source organism: Triturus cristatus (assembly GCF_964204655.1). Lineage (NCBI taxonomy): Eukaryota > Metazoa > Chordata > Amphibia > Caudata > Salamandridae > Triturus > Triturus cristatus. The sequence continues at coordinate 227,631,078 of NC_140584.1, forward strand.
GCGGTCTATGTGGGGCGGAATTAGCATATTCGGGAGCTGCGTCATCTAAATATGAGGAAAGAAAAACATCTTCTGCGGTTCTAGGATGCCCCTTAGGATGTACCTTTATTGGGAATAATGGGGGTGGCAAGTCTTTCGGTATTTCTGGAGTAGCCTTAGGTAATCCTTCGGCCAGAAGGGGATACATACCATTCATAAGGGCATTTCTTTGTCTGTCTACTTGTTCTGATTTCACTCGGATACCTTCTTCAATTAATAAAATTTCTCGAACTTTATTTGAACTCTCTTTATTCTTTTCTTCCTGTCGGAGTGCTTTTTCTGTACGTCTATGAGATTCTTTACGCCATAACTCAACGGCGTCTTTCTGTGACTGTCTGACTTTCCTTTTCCATAACTCTTCCTCTACTTTCATGATGCACTCTGCATCCCAGGTTCCCGCTGTGGGCCACCTCTGACTTTCTGGTAATTCCTTGGTGTAGTCTACCCATAAATCAAGAAATAATATAGCGTCTAAGCCATGTTTATGATACATGAAGTACCCTGGAGTGTCCCTAGGAGGAATAGGAACGGCTTCTTCGAGTACCCCTTTTCTTGTAGTGATCTGTCTTAGTTTCGAAAAGAGCGGCATATTGAGAACTGATCTGATACTTGATTTTGAACAAACTTAATACAGTAAACACGATAATGAACAGTCATTCACACCACAATATGCAGAACGTACTTAAAACATTTAACATTTAACATTTACCTGAGCAATCAATAATGATGACGGTCTAAGGAAAACTTAAACACAAAAACATAATACTCGACTTTAACTGATTTATTCTGAATTTATATACTTGATATACTAGATATACTGCTAAACAGTACAGATACACTGCTGAAACAGTGCAGACCGGATTTGTGTACCCAAACCCGTCTTGACCGGCACAACCTATGTGCACGTCAGAAATGCCTCCCCAGTAATGGTACTCACCGGGTAGCTTCGGAAACGGAAGGCCTCGGAAACTGAACTGAACTTGAACCGGACTGGACTCGACTCGACTCGTCGGAAACTGGACTCGACTTCGGACTTCGGGAACTGGTGGGCCTCTGTATACCTCGGATCTTGCTCTCTCAGCTAGGCTCTGGTCGGGATACTTCGCACTTCTCACCGCCTCGTCTGGGTGTTGATCGCAGCCTCAGTCGCCCCCGCTTGACCGGAGGGAGATACAGGAAATCCTGCTGGTACGCGTTATTGTCCGTCCAGCTGTGGCAGGAGACCGGGCCTGCAACTCACCGCCGGCGCGTGAGATGAGAAAGTGTCCCTGTTCGGGCGCCATTCATGTGGTAAATAATTTAATTACCGGGACTTAATTTGATACAGAAACATAATAAAATAGCTCAGTAAATAAGAGGCAGAATCCGTGGTATTAGAGGTTCGGAATGGGCTTTATTCCAGTGGTCGATTATAATCGGTTGCTCCAAGTTCCATCACCACGGGGGTTCAGGAAGTGAAGTACATACATTATTGACAAGAAATGACTTTTATAGAACATACATTACAATGAAGCGAATGCGGTAGGCGTAACAATTGATAAGGAAAATGACGATTCACATGCGTAACCGAAAATGGGCGTAATAAGGAGTAAAAAGGAACATAATTGGTTATGATGTCATATATAGGTGGACCTATAAGATAATACTTGGCATAGATGCGCGCGCAGCAGCATGACGTGTGATTGACGTGCAACTAGGGGGTGAAGGGGACTTGACATTTAGCTCTACATGTGGAGACAAAAAGTCTGGGGGGTCAAGTTAACCTAATCCCAAATCATATCTAACATCCTATGTTTAAAGAACTATGTTATCCACGAAAGAAGGACTCTCGGACAGAATCTATTCTATACTGCCTGTGCGTGCGTGTACAAGCGTCTAAGTGTCTACACTAAATGCGAGGGGGTAGGAATATTCCATGGTAACAGGGCTATGAATTACTTGCATAAAGACAGAGAAGCCGAGCCTTTGCTCTGTAGCTGGAAGAATGTTTACTTAAACTACTAGACAGGAATGCATCGGCTGAGGAGCGAAGCAGATAACTCGAAGGTGAAATACAGCTCTTGGCAGAGAATAGGCTGATGTCAGGCTTCGTGAGCCGTGCAGAGAATGAGGACAAAGTTCATGGATACAGATGCAGGCTCAGACTGGAGCTCTCAGAGGCAGAAGGCAGGAAAAGCTTGATGGCAGAATCAGGGCCTACTTGCCTGGACTGTAAAATGGCATAAGTGAACCATATAAAGCCGGTGGCCTTTCATACTTAGGAATGAAATATCCGACCTATTCATGGCGGATCTGACAGAGGACATGTTGACGGTGGACGCACATGTGTTTGCGTCTTCATAACTGGAACTGGAGGGAACATACATGTACTTGTGATTCATACATGAAACCGTTGGGGTCCAAGATAGGGGACATAACTGATCAGAAAAATCCATATTTCCACAGTTACATCAATACAGAATAACAAAAAGTTACAAAACCATTGTTTTTTCTTTAATTTGTTGCATCCATATGGATCAACGCCCATCAGAAGTGGGAAATTTGGAAGGCCATTGCTAGACCTTGGGGGTCTACAAGTGACGCAGCATCCATTGTCGCAAGAGGTAGGAGGACCTATGGCGCTGGCCCATAAAGCCAACCAAATTCCAGCTCGGGCAGTCCTCCCAACGTGGGAAACATGTGCACTGCACCCTGACCCTCCTAATAGCCCACATTCTTGCGATGGCCTATCTGGAGCTTCTTGGGCAGTTGTGGACCCAACAGCAGCAACAAGGTGGTAAGTTCTTATCAGAGTTTCACATGTTACATTTTCTTTTTTTACAATCAGGATTTTTGCCATCAACATTAAGGGTGACATGATCAACGTGAAAGAAGAGTTCTTGAAGGTGTAAGTTTTGCACAATGTGTATGATGATGTGCTTTGTCTATTAATCTTTTGGAAAGGATCCCACCTGATTCCTGTACATTAGCAAAGGACGGTTATGAACAAACTCATGGCTGCCTTAACTCCACATACACATCAGGTTCTTTGATGTCATGAGGGAGAGTTGTACCAAACAAGCAAATAGTCTTTCTGTGTCAAGTGTAATGTTCCTTCACTGTTGTGGATGATGTGATGGTAACCCTATTACATGTGACATTGCATACTAGGCACTTATGATACGTCACCTTGGAAAGTTGGGATTCTACACAAACAAGAGTGAGCATGTGATCCAAAATGACTAGTTACATCAGAATTGATGGCTACATTTTGGAATCAAAACATATCCAAATTGTGTTTAGCATCAGAAATACTGTTTCATACGTATTAAAAGTGACAGATTTGTATGATTTCTTACTCTTTCACAAATGTCTGTTTTTGAACAAATAATTGTAATAGGCATACATTATTTTAATGAAACACAGACAGGAATGTGTAAACATTTGTGACAGAATTACACATACCCAAAACAATTTCTCAATGTCCTTTGTCATGTCCAGAGGAAAAATCAGCAATGGAGAAAAACGGGAAACTTTAATAGATTTTGACAGATGGAGTTTTCCATTACATATACATAGGAGTATCTATCAGGAAAGCTGAGATGCAGGCCACACTCATGACTCATTAGGCAAACGTTGAAAAGCATCATGGTGTAATGTGTTGCATTTTATAATTTGAATCTTTGAAGTAATCATGTGTATGTATGAATAGTCATGTATAGAAATCATGTATATGTATGAGTATTCAAGTATATAAATCATTGTATGTAATGATTACTGTGATGTTCCGCACCTTTTTGACTACAGTGAAAGCCAGCATATTTAGTGACATGAAAATGTTTTTTCTCTGTAATGTAGTGTTTTGGAAATGTTGCTATGGCTATATATTTACTTATGCTGTAGAAGTCATTTGTCAACCAACCCAAATATGTGTTTCTGACAATCTTCAACAGCAATGGGTAACTATTTAGTGTGTGATACATTGCTAGTCTACTACAGTACAGAATACATTTATAATTGTTGACAATTTACAAATATTTTAGTGACTTGAAAGAAGTGCTACCATTGTGAAATGCCCAAATAAAGGTAAACTGCTTTCAGTTTATGCAAATATTGGTACAACCTTGTAGTATTTGTTGACACACATTTATTCATACTGTATTTATTGAGGATGAAAAGTATGCAGATATTGGGGCCTTGTGAATACACTGTACAAAAAGGTATTTTTGGTTGGTATCCTTTTTAGTGACATCAGTTCACTAGTCTAAACTACAAAGGCTAACCATTCAGAGGTGTGAAACAGTTCCCGGAGAGACATAAAAATTGATAAGAGACAAGATCAATCGTGACATAGGAGCTGTCATGTGGAATGACATAACTGTGACCAAATGTTTTCTGAAAATGTTGCTTACATGCATGAGCTTATGCTAATGCAGAAGCAAAGTTTGAGAGCCCTAAAGCAGGTAAAATCTGAAAATTTGGAAACTGTTTTGTGATCAAAGATTAAATCAGTCTTGTTTACACTGATTCAATAAAACTATTGTATATGTTATTTCAGGATTACCCAGAGCAGGGGAAGGAGAAGATGCCAATATTGGTGCGGAAGGAGCAGACCACAGTTATTTGGCTGTGGGCACCACCGACACCAAGGGATCCAGTGGCAGGGAGGAAGAGGGGAGTGCAAAAGAGGTGGCCATCTCCTCAATATCTTATTCAGAGGCCTCCTCCAGTGAACACTCTCAAGTGGTGGAACCAGGTATTTGTGAAGTGTAAACTAATCACCCCTAAGGGTCTCAAGGCAGTGGAGCTGAGGGGGAGATTAAGTGAGCTATTTCCCAGAGTCACATCCTGCTGCGCTGATCTACCGCTTGTGCTGGGGATCGAACCATGAGACCCATGCTCCAGAGTCAGCCGCCCTGACCGCTGCACCATACCACTCTACGTGGTGCTGGCGGACCCAACAGGAATTCTACCAACTGCATCCTTGTCCACCACCCAGAGTACCATCTCCAAATTCCCTTTTGCTTCCCTCCAGTTGGCCAAACCCACTCCCCTAAAAGGGGTGACATCTCTTTCGTTCTAGGCACTTCACCACCTGACCCTGTTTCCCTGGCTGCACTGAGTGAGGAGATGATTGACCTCCTCTGGAAAATCTCTGTAGGCCAGACTGTACTACTTAATGGCATCCAGGGGCTTGGCTGCCAATTACAACATATGGTAGCCTACCTGGAAGGCATTCACAGTGCTATATATGGCCTACAGAGGTCTTTTCAAGGTCTAGCTTCCTCACTGACCACAGACTCCCAAACATTCCAACCTTGTGCCCCACCTCCCGCCCCTTCCCCATCCAAATTCTCTATTCCCAGACCTGCCCCAAGCATACTCACACCTTTGCATCCACCCACTCACACAGACACAAGCAGCACACCCACACAGAAAAACAAACTCCCAAAAAAACACAGCTGCACGTCCAAACATACAGACACCACTCTCACCAACAGCACAACCACAGACTCTGCAGCCACCATCACAAACACATGAATCACACCCACAGTCCCCTCAGTCATGACAATTCCACAGAAATCTCAGCCACTACCACACCCACATGCACCATACCCAGACCCAGCGCCTCCGCACACATTGCAGCCACCATACCACCCACATGTACCACAACCATACCCAGTACCTCCACAGCACACACATCCATATCCACACACACATTAAAATTCACAGTCTCAAAACTCCCTCACTCATCCAAACAATAGACACCTATGACACAAAACACACCTAAATGTGCACAACATACACCAGACCCACAGGCACTTGCCCTCTCAACAGATACATTCACATCAGCCACTGTCACTCCCTCTATCTCCCAAACCCAACTCCTTAACGGTCATCCTACCCATTTTCCCATTGTGGATGTCCTTTTTTCCCTTGTCCCAACCTCCGCCAAACCCCAACTCCCCAGCAAACGCCAATCTACCCCTTCCACGCCCCAACCCACCGTTTCCACATCCCAACCCGCCCCTACCAAACACAAATCCACCCCTTCCACGTTCCAATTCACCCCTCTCAAATGCAAGAGCACCTCAAACCCACACCACCTCCCAAAGCCACTGGCACCACTTCCATTATAAGATTTGTGATTTTGGAGGTGACTGGTCTGCCAATAGATGCCCCTTCCTGCGGTCCCCTTGAAAGTGAATTTGGAGGCAAGCTTTGTGTCACTGAACAGCAATGCATATGTTTCACTTTATGGACTGCCATTTGGCTTGGTTATTATTTAGAGAGCCTTATCTCAATTCGTATAATAAACCCATACTTTTGATTTCAATAAATTAGTCCTGGCATTATTTTTCCTTATCAATTGTTTGATCCCTAGCAATGTGTCTGAGTAAAATGTGAAGTACTCATTTTCATTTACAATGATGGTAGGTAATATAAATGTTACAAATTTAATTTGTGTGTGTTACTTCAGGTGTGTTTGTTCTACCTTGCTTACTCATCAGTATGAAATATTTTGTGACTATTGAAATTGGATACAGTCTAGGACTTGCACTAGACAAGGGAAAACGTTACATTAATATATATGTTGAATTCTTCTAATTTGTGACCGACTTTGATTTTACAGTTTATTTCTAAGGTAAAGGTAACACCTTGTCTGGTGCAATTTCTACATCATGTTACATTGCATTTATTCCTATGATGTGTGTTGCATATGTTTTAAAAGGTGGAATTTTAGAAATTTCCTTTAACATACCTGTATGGGGACTTTTTGATTTTTATTTAGATATCCTTTTTTGTGCAAGTGTCCATTTTTTTTAAGGCAACTTGCACCAAATGTATCCATACAATTTCATTATACAGGTGTGTTTCTTTAAATATGTTAAATGTCAACATTACAGACATATGAATTGCACATTGATATGCTATTGCTTGTAAGAGAGATTTATAAATGCACAAGTCATTTACAAGTGTTACCATACAAGCCAATAGGCAACAGGTAACACTGGAGTTTGCCGTCAATTGCATCCACTGTAGTCTTGGCTTTGGTCGTCATCAATCAGGAGTGGCGGGACTTGGAAGATTGGTACCCTGTCGGAACAGGAAGTGTGTAAGTGAGAAAAGGTGAGTTTCTGCCTTATATCGCTTCCATTCCACCAACTCAGGTATGTAGGTTTTACCATCACAGTCACATCGGTGGGAACGCACATCATTATTGGCCGAGCGGGGAAACAGACAGTTCTCACTCTGACAGTCGCTTTTGTCTATACCGTCAACGAAAAGGCCGAGATTTCCTGGCAGTGACAATGGGACGGCAGCTGTATTTTGTCTATGGACCCTCTAACATCCAAATAGGGTGGGCAGACCACCAAGCCGGCGGCAGGAAGACCACCGAAAAAAGCCACAGTGGGACTCGATCAGCCAGGATCTAAATCAGGCCCTTAGTTTTTTCAATAAAAAAATCCTGCGTTGGGGTTTTTCGATTGAAAAATAAAAATCATTGTCACGAAAGCAATATAAGTATGATGCCACTTTGGTAAAGTTTTATACCATCAGTGGAACCACCAAAGTAGCATCTACACTGAAGTCTTTACATATCACCAAACAGGCAGGTATCTCTGACTGTGGCAGGCAGTCCTCTGCCAAAGAAGCAGACAGTAGATACCAGGCTGGATAGAGGGACACCCACTATTTGTAAATCAACCCCTAAATCTCACTAGAAGGATGTTAACATTTGTACTGCTTAATATAATAGCAGGGCCATTCAGGAAATATTATAAGAAACACAGAAACACAAAACCACTCATTCAGATCCAGATATAGACATTTTTTGGTTTCCCACACCTGAAAGTATTAAGTATTAAGAAAAAATCCTGCCCTTGCTAACTGTTGATAATCCCTTTCCTGTTAAATGTGCCATACGTTGTTTACGTTTGGACTAGGGTAATTGTCTACCAAATATCTACCAAAATGCAAGTTACAGTAACTTCTATTAATCCAAAACCTGGCTGATAGAATTATTTTGCAATTCCCTTAACTGACTCCTGCAACCAATCACTTGAGACAGTTACCTTGGCCACTGTGTAGGAAGGTCTCGAAAAAGCAAATCATTGAGCTGTATCTCCAAAGGGCTATCTTTCTTCGGAGGGAAAAAAAACACACATGATCTTATCCCCCCAAGACTGAGTGACGGATCTTCATATCTCTTGTGTATTAGCTTCGCTAACCATAGATTTATTCTATTGTATTTCCACTTGAATTACATCCCTCTGTTGCTAGCCCACCCAGTGAGGAAGTTTAAACAGTCGGATCTGCCCCCCTGCTCTTGTGACAATCATTCATCTCAATCGGACTTACATATAGTGCTATTCTGCAAGTTTTATTGTACTGAAAGGAAAGCTTTTATCTTCCTGATGTTAAGGCTCCACAATTTCACCCAATGCAGGGTTGCATTGTATTTTCTAAAGGCACTTCACAACCCCTTTGTTTGCTTCTCTGTAGAAGAGCATGGAGGGCAGAGGTGTATGCTAGAGAGACAGAGCAAGCAAGAGGAGGGTAGTGGCAGGTAGTGGCGGGAGAGAGATGAAACTAGGACACAGTGGGAAGAGGTGTTGTAAAAGGGGCAGAGCCAACAGAAAATGTTGACGCTGGATGCAAAGATGAAAGCTGAATGATAGAGCATAGATTGGAGAGGCCGGTCATAAGAACTTAAGTGGAGGGAGAGGGAATGGTGATAGGTACATCATGATGTAAGAATACAGGACCACCAAGAACAGGTAAGAGTCTGTGGGAGAGATACAGGGGAGAGATATATGAAAATGGGGCAGAACCAACAAGAGAAAGTTAGAGGTTAGAGAGAGATGAGAGGTGAAGTGTACAGCAGACAGGAGAGAGAGGTGGATATTAGAGTACCAGAATCAGGGAGAAGGATAAGAACAGTGCTTATTTTGAGCAGGTGTTTGCCAATGGGGACCATCAGCACCTTTTTTTCTACATCAGGCATTTATCGAAACAAAAATAGGTAAAAACACTCAAACAGAAAAGAAGGAGAAAGAGAAAAGCAAAATAATAGTAGTCAGGGAAGAGAGTAGGAACATCTAAGAGTGAGATAAATTGGTTGGCGGAGGCTAGCAGTGGAATAAAGATGTTTGAGGTAGATTCAGGACTATGCAGCCTTGGTGTACGGTGCACTGATATTTAATGGCACTCACCTTGGGTGTCTGAGCAGTACTTTGGGTACTGCACTGGCACTCATTATTTTACAATTGAAGATAGGAAACAGGAGGAGGAATGAGGTGAAGTGTAAATCATGGAAGTAAGAGGTGGATGCAAGAGAGGCAGAAACAGCGAGAAAAGTGAAAGGGGAGAGGTGGGTGTGAAGGGGACAACCCAAGAAAAAAGTTAACAGGCTAGAGGTAGAGATGAGAGGTGAAGGGCAGTACATGAATGGGAGATGTAGATGTAAGAGAGGCAAGGAGACTTACATGGAAAGGAGAGGGAGGATAGAAATTGTGAGAGGTGGATGTAGGAGGGGCAGAATCAGTGAGAAGGGTAAGAGGTGGTAAGATAAATTGTACTGTACGGAATGGATGGGAAAGGTGGATATCTTAGGGTCAATACGAGGGACACAGAAGGGAAAGGTGCATATTAGATTGGCAGAACCAGCAAGAGAAATTAAAAAGGTTGGTGAGAGAAGAGAGATTAGGAATCGGTCAGGGAGGGGCAGAACCAGTAAGAGAAGGTAAGTGGAGAGAGGGAAGAAAGAAGAGTAGAGGGTTTGCAACAGGTTCAGAAACAGCAAGAGCAGATATAGTAAAGAGAAAAAGGAAAATGTATAGCTGGATTTAGGAGGGTTGAACCAGCAAAAAAGCTAAAAGTCTGGGTGAAGAGTTGAGTTGTGTAGAATTGAGCAAGGCATTGAGATATGGCTGTAAGAGGGGCAGGAATAGCTAGAGAAGTTGAGAGGCTGGATGGGAAATTGAGAGGGGAAGAGTAAAGAATTGAGAGGAAAGATGAATGTAAAAGTGGCTGAAGCAGAGAGAGAAATTAAGAGGATGGCTGAGGGAAATAAGCACTTTGTCCAGCAATTATATTTTCGTCTTTTAAAATGGTCTGATTTAGAGAAGGTATTAATGGAATGAAATGCCCAAAATATTTTATGTTACAAGTAGTCCCCCAATCCTCAACAAACATCTTACTATGGGGCATATTATCAAGCCAGGCGATAAAATTATCGCCGCTTTAGCGGCAGAAAATTGCCGCTAAAATGGCGATAATGAGCTTGATAATATGCTCTATGGAATTCCAATTGAAGCCCATGTTAAATGTGAGGGACGTCTAACATGGGCTTCAATTGGAATTCCATAGAGCATATTATCAAGCCCATTATCGCCGTTTTAGCGGCAGTTTTCTGCCGCTAAAGCGGCGATAATTTTATCGCCTGGGTTGATAATATGCCCCCATGTCTCTGTGTGCCAAAGGATGTTCTATGAAGTGATAAGAAATATAAGCCACCCTGCAAGACTTAAGTGTTGTGAAGCCCATGGAAAGGTGCCAGGCTCAGATAGGCAGGGAGCCTGAAAACCCACATTTGACTGATAGGCCTATGGCTGGGTAAACTGGCTCCTGGCCTGAACTGGCTTGGTCATTGGTGCTCAACCCAAAAGGCTGCTTCAGACTTAGGGCTGGTCTGCACAAAGTAAGTTTGACTATGTTCACAAGGTCATCAAGCTCATGTTATGTTCAGAATGTCCATGGGCCGGCCTGGACAGGCACAGAATGGGTACAATTTCTCCCAAAACAAAGAATCCCAAAACTCAAGGAGTAACAGCAAGGTTGGGGAAATTGCTGCTTTTCAGCAGGATGCTTAGAATTGGCATCATGTGGGAGGTGCGGTAAAGATGGGTGGGCACACAGATAGAGGGGGGCAGCTGAGGAGTGGGGCAATCCAGAGAGTACATCAAAGCACATGGAATGATCTGCCAATCGTTAAGCCTATACGAGTAGGGGTCTAAAAGGTTCAAGGAGGAAGATCTTGCATTGGAAGTTGGAAGAGCCAAATCATTTTGGTTAGGAAGCTTTGCACATGAGTAAATTGACTTGTGGATGATCAAATTGGTGCTACAAGAGGCTTGTATTCAGTTATTGCTTTAAGCAAAATCCAGGTGCAATTTGGTTATTAAATCTTAGTCTAAAGATGAGTTAAGCAGCTTGGCTCTGTACCCTTTGCATTTTGGCAAGTGTCTTCCCGTTTTAAAATTGGAATTCTCTGGGATTTTGGTAAGATTATTTTGCAAGTCAGACACCAACTCTCCAAACCTACAGATATTACACCTTGATGGATTTCCTGTACTTATAGATGCAAACTGCACATACTCTACTATATTAAGTCCCTCTTGTTTTGTTGACCTAATTTTCTTTTTTTTGCTAGTGACCAATTGTTGTCTCTTTTCAGTCATTTCTTCTTGATATCTTAAAGTTAGCTCAGCTCATTGCATCTCTTAAACATGGAGGGCCCTATTTACGAGAAACTAACGCGGCGCGGTGCCACAAATCATTTTTGCTGCACTGCACTCTGTTAGTTTCAAAACACAGGGATGCAACATATTTACAACAATATGTCGCATCTCTGTGCTCTTCCCTGTGCTACCTCACAAACTGCTGCGATGCGCCGGTGTAGGCACCCTTATGCCATGGTGCAAGGATGCTTGCGTCGTGGGGAGATTGTTTTGTGCAGGAGGGGGCACCTTCCTCCAAAAAAACAATAAATTGAGGCGATTTCCTCTTCCAATGCGTGCTGTAAAACGCAGCAAGCATTGAAAGAGGAAAAACATGAGGAGAAATTAAAACATTTCTCCTCTTTACGCCTCACTACGTCACCCTTGGGGTGGCGTATCATTCTGACGTATTTCCAGGTTTGTTATTGCTCGTAAATCTGGAAATGCATCAGCGGAAATGGGTGTTGCGTAGGAACACCCACATCAACACTCATGTCACACCCCTAACACGCAAAGTGTTGCGTGAAAAGGGCTGATATTTACCAGCACACATAAAACCACGCAGGGTGGCTTCACGTTTGCTTGTAAATAACACACAGCAGGTTGCACTGCTGGTGTGTCAAGGGACTTGTAAATAAGTCCCAGAGTTTGAGAGTAAAATATGTCTCTAGGTGCTGACAGTGTTTGCTGTGGTTCTGCATTTAGTGTTTTTGTCTGCCAATATACCAACGACCTTATCTGTGTAAAACATCCGTGCCGTTTACAGTTCACTCATCTTATTTAGCACACATCTCTTAGTGTCGAACCCCCATGTCTGCTAATAACTAAAAATGCCTTATTCATCAATCTCATTGGCATAAAGGGAAGCTTGGGGTGTCACTTGAAGATCTGCTCTATAGCTCTGAAACAGTCTGTCTTGGAATTTTAACCATGAACTAATCTGGAAACAACCAGAGAACATTGAAGCAGTTCTATTAGTTTTCGTGAGAAATATGCTTATCTTTTCTATCTAGTTTGATCATTTTAATGTATTTTACCTAAGAGATGCTTACATTATTTGTACTTGTTTTATTCAGATTATTATTTATATTTTTAGCCGTATATTGTTACTCTCAATAGGTAAGTAGCTTTTTCAAAGTTCCTTCAGTGGTGACAGAGAATTGTCAATTGTTGGTACTTCCTGTGATGCCACACTTGCTGTGTGAATAAATCTTATGCAAAATATAAGGGCCCCTCATGTTCCTATTCTTCCTGGGTCCCCAATAATCCTGAGACCAGCCCTGGTGACAATGAATGTGGATCAGTCCAATATGAAGGAGGCGAAGTTTGTTTAGTCAAGCCTGAACATGCCTAAACCATGGAAAGGTTACAGTAAATTCCTTGTACCCTCTCCGTAATGAACCACCTTTTGGGTTGTCCATAGTCTAATCCAATAGAGTATTGGTCGCAAAATCCAGGTATGCTCCATTCGTTTAACATTCAAATTATTCTATATGGGTACTAGGTGGTTACTAGGGGTGCCGGAGCCTGTACCACACAATTCCGACCTATACTGGGTAGCCGCTTGAGCTTTGTCTTTGTAAATTTCTACAGCAGGCATAACCAATTTATTCACAGATTAATTATTCTTGCTAAGGACAACCCTTGACCCATGTGTTAACTCCATACTAGCCGGATTTATTTGTGGTTTCCACGACAACTGGAGTCAAGTGTAACGCCTGAGTAGACAGAAGTGTGCACATATTCTAGATTTCGTCCTCCCAACTTAATGTTCTACCTAAAGTTCCTCTGGGATTAATCAGTGGCGGCTGGCTTGTACTGAGGGTGGTGAGCAGGGAAGGGTACCAAAAAATACTAATTAAAATAGACTTACTTTTTATCTTGCAGCACGACGACCTCCTCCCTTGGATGACTTCTCTCATCACGGAAGCTCCTGATGCAGGAAACTGCATTATCCTATATTCGTACTGCTTTCACAGCATGAAAGCAGCACCAAGACTAGATAGAGCAGGCTTTCTCAGCACTCCTAAGAACATTGGAGGCCTGTGCCTTCTCTAACCTAGCTGTTTAAGAAAGCTAGGTTAAAAAACTTTAAAATGTGCATGTCTGGCTCGCCAGCCCAAGATGACTGGCCAAAGAGTCATGTGCATTTTAAAGTGCACAGCTCCCTGCTGCTGTCACTCAGCAGTGCTGACCCCAATTCATCCTGACATTTAGTTCAGGACGGTTTGCTGAAAAATAACACAGTCATGTTTTATTTTTCAGCTCTGGGACTTGTGGGGCGACGCTCCTCTGCTCAAATGGAGGAGCCGCCCCTGGGATTAACGGCAATATATTAGGTTTTTCCAGTGTTAATTTCCATGCCCTTTTCAAGTCATCCAACACATTTTGGAGACCACTAGATTTTTGTGGAAACAGAATAGTATTGTCTGCAAATATTAGTGCAGGTACGGGGTTCCATTAGGTTTCGGCGACTCATGTTTGCATTTTATCAAATGATCAACAACATCATTGATATAGAGTGAGAACAGGGTAGGAGCAAGCACGCAACCCTATCTCACTCCTCTATACCTATGGGAATTGATTCAGTGGGCTCGCCATGGACACCCCATCAAACTCTTGCATAATTATCTACATGTTATATGACTATCTGATTCAAGATGTCCTCAGACACACCTTGTGTTTTTTAATAAAACCCAAAGGGACCCTCTTGCCACTAGGATTGAACCCTACCTTTAGATCTATAAAGGCTATATAAATGTGCCCACCCTTTATTTTGATGTATTACCATAGGATGAACATACGTCTAAAAACTTGGTCGACCATGCTTGTGCCAGGCCTGAACCTTGCTTGGTATGACGTTAGAATGTTGTTATTATCTATCCATTAATTCGATCTGTTTAGGACCTGACATGTGTATGTTTTTTGTATTACATCGAATAGGCTGATAGGCCTGTAGTTCCTAGGTTTTATTTGCTCCATTTTTTGTGGATGGGGTCTATTTCAGCCCCCTGCCACGTTGGAGGAATTGGCACTCCTGATGCAATTGCGTTTGTAACCAAGTTGACATCGGGGGCCCAAACGTCCTTGTCATGTTTATAGAGATCCACTGGGAGCTTATCTAAGCCCAGGGCTTTCCCCACATGATGATATCAATTGCCCGTATGGTCTCTTCCAGACTGAAGTAAATTAGATGTCTGTTGTCAATCGTTTGATTTTGGGGTTCCAATGGCAATTCCTCAACAGTGGGAAATATGTTAACAATCCCCCTACCCTAATCCCCTAAAAACCCAATATCCCGCTGCTAAAAAAAGTTCTTAAACACATATTTATATACAAGAAAATATCTAAATAGACACAATTCAACATCTTCATGACTAAAAAAAAAAACCATTCTAGAACACAAAAATACAGATAAAACAGTGCAACAAATTACATATCAATAAACACTTACAAATGATATTACATACAATATTTATTACATCAATATTATTACAATATTTAAAAAACACTAAAAAAACACATTTTTACCTTTGAAATTCCAGTTGATTATATTTTTGATTTCCAAAAATTCTTGACACAATATTTTTATATCACCGTATTTCTATTTAGATATTCTGTCCAAACTCTGCATTAAAAATGTTACTGGTGCAATAAAATGCTACAATTATACTCCAATATTAGTAACACAAGGTGAGATTTACAAAGCTTTTTCTCGAGCAGCTGTGCTTTATAAAATCCAATAAAAAGTCACAGTTGGTCACAAAACAAGAATAGTGAATTTGGCCCACTCTGATCAACACCATAACTTCACAACGAATTCCATATCCAAATCTGTTGTATAAACATAGCTAAACATATTTGTAGAAAGGGTTCTATTAAAACTTTTTGAAAGATATTTTTTTTTTTAGTCTTCATCTTTTACAACATTTCGGTCAAATTAAAATATTCATATCCAAGAACCTTTTGCAGCTTCAGGGTATTGTGTGAAGTGAAATAGCGTAAGCAAAACCAATTGGAAAAATATAGGTACTGTTTAGTGACAAAATCACAACACCAACATTAATTAGAGGGTTGCTTTTTGTCAGTGCTATTTCTGGAACATGGAACACATGCAAGCACATTCGCAGATTTCATTTGCTCACATTTATGAACATAAACTCCGTATAATTCATATGATGCAGAATGAGCATAATAAAAAAAAAGGACATGGACATTAGAGCTTCGCCTTTAAATGCCAGCTACAAAAGACACATTCAATACTTTTTCTGAATGATGTACTTCAGGAAACAAGAACAAAGGAAAATGCATAAAAAGACAGCTGACATCGATCAGCGAGAGGCTGCAGCCAGATTTCAATCTGCTGTCTTATTTGCTGTAAGTATTTTTTTTATTTTAAGTTGTTACCAGAAGTGCTGGCATGCGCTGCACATATTAGTCTTGTGAAACAGAAGATCTAACTTCAACATTCCCAACTGTCAGTTTATCAAAATAAGCAACCAAAGAGATTTTCATTGAATCTCTGCACCTGGCAAAAGCAATTGTCTGATGCTGAAGTGGTTAGTCAAGCAAAGACATTAGGCGGATCACACCACTCTGCTTGGGAGGTTAATGACTTTCTCGCTGAGCTGATTGCCGAGGTTCATTAACCACTGTCTTAGGAGGAGAGCGAGGCTTGAATGGTCCACTTTAGCATCTGCATCCTTGATATATTTGCAGTGCTGTATGTCCTTTTGGTGAAAAGAGTCGTATCAACAAGATTGTTTGAAATGCAGCAAAATAATTGTGTTCACTATAAGGGATACAGACAAGAAATATACACATTGATAATTCTACACATTACATATGGCTCCCATTTAATTCTTCCTATGTGATGTATTGTGGTGCATACTAATCACTGTTTAAACGTAATGATTGAACCTGAACTAATAATATTTCTCCTAATTCTACTGACACTGCTGCCACTGGTGCTAACCCTACTAGTCCATAATTTCTACTCCTATTATTATATTAGTAATAATAATATTAGTAACAACAATAATAAAAATAATAGTAAAACATCATATTAATAATAATGTTGATAAGATGATGAAGAAGAAATTGGGTTATTAATTTTGGTGGGCCCTCAGCCGTGTGCAGTGTGGGGGGTTGGCCAGTAGAGTCGGTGACAAACTCCCCCCCCCCCTTTGCGCATGCACAATCCCCAATGGGCACTTAGCCCCCGCTGATCTTTCCCACCCTCAGGCCAGAACCCTGCACATATCCTCCCATGGGTGTCCAGTGTTAATTTTGTGACAGTCATGCAGGCACAAAACTTCAAATAATAAAATAATCTGCCCAAGGGGAGGCCCCTGGGATCGTGGCCCATCATTTCATATTAAGTATGTGGGGAGGAGGGCATCAGATGGGCCCCTCTACGCCAGCCCGTATAGGAGCCCAGGGACACCCTCCCCAAGGGCCAGGTATATTTAATTAAGGGGAAGGGAGGCCTAAATGCCTCCCCCTTTGCCCATTGTGGCCCCCGAGACCCTAACACCCGGTGCCAATGTTGTTAAAAAAAAATGGGGTAGAGGGCTGCGCAGCCGCATCTCATCGAGCGTGTAAATGTCCTGGGGACCTCATACCCCGGAGCTGTTAAAAGGAAAAAAAGGTAGTGGGCCATAGTCCACATCTCTGGGCCAACTTAGGCAGCAAGGACCCCATCCCCCAGGTCAAAAATTTTAAAAAGGGAAGGAGGGTGTGTGGCCTGCCTACGGAAGCCTTAAAAAAGCACCCGGGCACCCTATTACCCAGAATCACAACTTAAATTATTAGGGAGAGGGCCACGCATCTCCCCTCCCTGTGCCAGTAATAGCCACAGGGACACCATCCACTGGGGCTGGCTCACCTACTCTGTCCTGCGGGCACAGTAGTTTCCCTGCCCGTACTAGCATGCGCTAGAAAACATGTGTTTGCTCCCATCTGCCATGAGCATTTTTAAATCTCCCAAAAAATGAGAGCAAACACTATGGGCTTGATTACGGGTATAGAGGTGTGGGAGCGGGCAGCCACACCACTGCTTGCTCCGACACTCTAAACAGGGTCGCTGCCCACATGCCAGATTACGAATGAAATCGTGATTTGGTGGGTGTGCAGCATGGTGTCTGCGCTGCTGTGCAGTATACCAGCTCAAATCTGAGCCTTAATGTGGCATCACAGCAGGGCTGCCACCTCGCGTTCCAGCGTGGCATGCACTGTGAAGTCCATGCCATGCCAGAACTGTAAGGGCATGCAACATGTGCCCCTCTGCATGCACCAGCATGCATGGGACAAGGGGGCCCTGTAGGACCCCGTTTGTTTTCTGCCCGCCAGCAGTTTTATAGATTATGAACTTCAATGAGACCCTGTTGGTCAGGAAAATTGCAATATGCATGGCAGCGCCGCAGTGGCACTGACAGAATATTGTGAGTCCCTGATCGCAGCACCACTGCCATGGTTCCCTTGCAGTTGTGGCGGTCCTGTGGCGGTCCAACTGCCAAAGTTGTAATATGGCTGTCGGACCACCGGTGTGGTGGTGGCTGGAGAACCATCGACGACTCAGCCATGGGTTTGGAAGTCTACAAACTGCCAAACACATAATCAGACCATATGTTTGCTCCCAGTCGGCAAGACTTTTAAAAAAGCTGTCTCCTTGCCTGCTCAGATGTGGGCAGAGAAACAAAACCCATATTTCTCCACCCGGAGGTAGCAGCATAAATAGCTGCTCCCTCCTTGCAGGAGCAATGCCAGTTCCTGCACCATGTGCCCAAATGTGTTGCTTGGTGGGTGCCCTGGTGGGCATGGGACACCTGCCTATTATAAAGATAGGCTCAAGGGGATGAGGATCTTGGGGCCTGAGATGGCTCTGTGAGGATGGCCACATGGTCCCACTCCCCTTTTTAATAAAAAAGGCCCTCAGTGATGGGGTCCCCAGGGCCTATAAAGGCTCAGGGATGAGGGCTGCATGCCCTCTCACCTTTTTAAAATACATATGGCCCTGGTAATGGGATTCACAGGGCCTAATGAGGCTTGGGGAAGGCGAGCTACGTGGCCCCTTCCTTTTTGGCCCAAGGGATGAGGTCCCCAGAGCTAAATAAAGCTTTGGGTTAGGGGCACCCAGCCCCATCCCCTTTTTTGCTGTATTGGGCCTTGCGGATTGGGTCCCTGGGGCCTATTAAGACTCAGCAGGGGGGGCTGCATGCCCTCTTCCCTTACATTTTGGCCCCAGGTCATGGGGCTCTCAGGGCCCAAGAAGGCTCAGGGAGTTGGGCCCCATGCCCCTTCCCGCGTTTAACTGTGTTTAGAACTGGGGATGGGGTACCCAGGGCCTTTAAAGGCTTGGGGATTGGGGGCAAAGCAGCCCTCCCCCTTTTTTATTGGAACTTGCTTTGGGGAATTGGGCCCCTGGGGCCAAATAAGGCTCAAGAGGGGGGTTGTATGCCCCCAATCCTTAGTATGTCTGTTTTGGCTATAGAGGTTGGCATAACGTGCGGAAATAAATTATAACATAATGTCACTTTACATTGAAAAAAACATAGAAATTCACTGAAAAATCAAAGGTTAAAGTAACGCAATTGTTTGGTGTTATAAGAAGATCTTTTTTTTTTAAACCAAACCTTACAAATTCACTGGAAAAACAAAGGTTAAAGATATGTCATAGCTAGGTGAAAATGTCAGAATAAATTCACCAGTTTAGGTTAGCAGAGCTAACTATCTTGCGACCCCGCCATGCACTGCTTATGACCTCAAATATTATATCACTCATGACATGTTGAATCGTTGTGATTGAGTGGTGCAGTATGCTTGCCCATTGTACCTTGGAACCAAGTGTTTGGATACCAGTGCATGCCACCAAAGATTCAGCTTCTGCCAGTGGACAGAACTGGTGGTAAGTATAGAAAATGTAAGACAAAGCCATCCCGGGTCATCAGAAGTAAGTAGTGCTAGTAATAACTTATTGGACAATGAGTCATATTAGAACCCCACAGAGGAAAATCACAAGAAATCCCTCAGGGGGTCAGATATGACCTGAGGTTGGATAAAGTGCATTAGAGTGGTGAAGGAATTGATAATAGAGAATGAAAAAGACTTATAATTCCAGTTGGGAGAGCTCTAATCAAAAGAGAAGAGTGGCTGATACCAAGGGCAAGCCCCCCCTGAAAGGTAATTTGCAAAAAATAATTAGGTTCCAAATAAGCATAAAAGGTGGAGTCAAAACAAACCAATTTAGAAAGGAGACTCAAAAGTATATGCTACTGCCTCGCTCAGATCCTTCTTTAAAGTTCAAACTGATACAAAACTGATGCCCAAACTTAAACAGGCTGGATTGTGGGACGAGATGATCTCTTGGGAGCCTTTAGTAGCATTCCAGTTACACCCTCAACATATAAAGATAATGCAACTAGCAGATCTCCATATTCTGGTGCCACACTGGAGTGTAATAATACTTTTAGTATCTGCAGCTAATACGTTTGAGGTTCTTGCAAAGTACATTTCCAGCAACATGGAATATCAATCCCCAAATCCAAAACAGGGCAACAGGAGAGAGATGCTGACACCTCAATCAGTTAACATCTCGGCAGTTAATAGTTTTAGTAGTTCAACAAATTTTAAACCTCTCAACAGAGATAAGAAAAAGTTTTGAGCCTTCTGAGGCAAAGCAGAAGGAGATACATGATGTATGCTCCAATATGGAAAAAAGTTAAATATTCTAACTAAACGTTTTGAAGCACTGGAAGAAGTAGTTCAAAAACCTTTACGACCCACTATAACCACACAATGCTGAACGTACTAGACTCGGTTGCACCACTACAGCTTAAAAGAATGTCCTCTAAATGCTCCAAATCTTGATTTACAAATAGTCTTAACTCCGAAAGAAGAAACTTAAGGCTTGCTGAAAGGCAATGGCGGTCTTATCCCTCCCTTGAGCATCTCTACCATCTGAGATCCTTGAGAAGCATTTATAATAAACGCATCAGATGCTCGTATGCCACTTTTTTTCAGAACTCAACTAGACCAAGCAAAAAGCCGCCCAAACAAACTGTTCGAACTCATCAAGTCCCAAACCAATAGACATCCGAACCCTGCATCTCTGGGTCAAGGGACACTGCCTAATTGTGAAGAATTTGCAGACTTCTTCACTGCTAAGTCTAGTAAGATCAAAACTGAATTACGATCTGCCCAGGACCCCCTGTAGATCAGGCCAGGGACCTCCTTCTGTTCACTAGGAGGGGCTATCTCTGACCCGGTCCATCCCGACCCCCCTAAAAACAATGAATCCTGGAGTTTGTTCCAAACCCTGGATGAGTGCACTATACGCAAAACACTGTTGACTCTGAAACCTTCCAATCATTACATTGATCCTCTGCCATCGAACTTCTTCCCGGAAGTGAGATCCTCCTTACTAACATTGTGGACTAAGATTGTCAATGCATCACTGTTAAATGGTAGCGGCAGTCGTAGTCGATAACCTTTCAAGTATTGCCCGGCGGTAATCGCCTCTTATATCATTCGATGCTAAACCAATAAAGAGGCAGGCGCCGGAGACTGGAAGGCAGGAAACAAAGTTTTATTCCGTCGGAGTGGAACACATCAGATCAGACAGCGAGGTATCGTCTCGAGGTGCTCTAACTGCATCTCTGAGGCCTGGCCTCTTATACACAGGTTTATGACTTTATTGCAGGTTTATCATACATGGCACATTTTTGAGATCGCTTTGATACATGAAAGAACATCCTCAGAATCCCCACTTCAAGCTCGTTCCCACACATATCTACAGTGGAAGTCCCCACCCCACCCACAGTAGGAGATGGCTATCACACAGCTGGACATTCCGCCAATTCCCGGGGGTGTGTGCGACCCGTCGGGTCTCAGGGGGTGGGGGGCCTTGATCTACTGTAATCCCTTTGATGTGGAGTGTTTCCCTTACAGTAGGGGCAATAAACTGCATCCGCAGGGCTAGGTGATGGCCTGGGATCGGTTCGGACAATGGGGCGCAGAGGAAGGGGGTTATCAAAGAGATGCATGACCATGTATGGGATGTCGGTCAGGCGTGGGATGTGGTTCCATGGCAGGGTCGTGCAGAAGGAGAGGGTTTATGGCCCGTGTATGAGAGAGCGGGGGTGGCCGGCGCACGGGGGAATGCTTGCAGCGCCAGGGGGACGCGCTGGCGATCGGCAATGAGCAGGGAGAGACCAGGGTGCCTAAAATGGCTGTCGTGCGCTTTCCTGTGTGTCGCTCTGGGGAGAGACAAGATGGCGCAGATAATGTTCAGTTCGCAAGCTAAATTTCCACAGTCCGCCCTTTTAACATATCTCGCCAGCTTGTTTAGTTCGGATCTATCCCCATAATACTACGAACTTCCACCTCATACAAAGCTTTCATTCGCTTCGCTTCAAAGTTCAAAGTCTTAGGGCAGATGCAGTTCATAAAAAGCGAACATAAAGGTGGCAGACACTGAATCCCCAAGCAACATCCACATAGTATCACAATTGGTATTAGGATAAATGAAAACAGCCTCCATCCCCAACTTCTAATAGTGTCCCAAAACCAACTTCCCAGTGACCATTCTTCTTGCTCCTGATGAACCTCTGCGGAAAGTCTGTGGAGGTGTTCAATTGCTTTGTAGACTGAGGGTGAGTTATCCGGTACGTAGGTACAACAGCTGGACCCAATGATGCGGCATGCTCCTCCACGATCAGCCAGAACCACATCTAGAACGAGGCGGTTCTGAAGAGCCACCAGGCGGACGGCCTGAAGCTCGGCGGTGTTGTTGGCGAGGATGCCAGCCGTAATGTTCATCGCCGTTTCGACTGCCTGGGTTAAGTGGCGGATGGCACGGCTGTTTGCCATTGGACCCCAGAGTGGAACAAGACCTTTTACTGCGTCCTTGAACTGTGCTCCGGTGGAGTTGGCTTGCGCAATGTCTTTGGCACGTTTCTGTTGGTGATGGTTTGCTGGAGCCACATATGTCGGAGGAAGGACATAAGCGATGTAGCAGGTGCCTCCCCAACCTTTCGGAAGCCAGGTGTAGGCCTTAGTACCACAGACGAAGTACATATTCGGGGAGGCAACAAAGGAGGGTGGATCAACTGAGTCCAATGTTCGGGTGATGAGGCAGGAGCTGTGGCCCACCAGCTGCGCCCCCAGGCCTTCGAGGCACACAAGTCCAGTGATGTTGATGACGGATAGGGCCACTGTTAGGGTGGCGGCCGTTCGTTTCCGGAGGTAAGAGAAGGTGGGTCTGGCTGGGTTGTTAAACACCTGCATTTCAACTCGTTCTTTGGCAGGGATGTCCATGTGAAAGGAAGTGTTTGATCTCAGAGGACAGAAGGGGGCAGAAGTTTTTCCAGTTTTGTTCAGCCAGAACCCATGGTAGAAGTGTGACACAGTTTTGCCGGAAGTGGCATTGTCCTTGTAGCTTTCCTGCAGGAGGATTAGCCAGGCGAGGCAGGAACCATGGACCGAAAAAGGTGAAGGGATGAAAGGGATAGAGTGTCCGGTGGCATGTGGTAGCAATCCACAGATCCAGCAATTAGTGGCATTGGAGGCAAGATTGTGTTGGTGGAGCAACTGCACAAAAGAGTTATTCCAGAACTCCTTACGCCTTTCTCGGAGTTGGGGTGAAAGTGAGATCAGATGGTGTTCTTTCATGGTGGTAGGTGGAACGGTGGTCAGCAATATCTTATGGGCGGGTGCGCTCTTCTCCATGATCCAGAAGGTGACCATGAGGAGAAGGCAAAAGAGAAGGGTAATGAAAAGTGCAATAGTCTTTGAGCTGTGCATTTTGTCAGTCTTTGGGATTTTGTAGTGGATCTTTGGGCGTCCGGTTGCTTCCATCATCTTCATGTCGGATGCTTCCATCACCTTCAAGGGACTCGGTAGCGGGCAGAACCACAGACTTTGTTTAGTTTCTCTCCTGGTGGCCTTTGAGGTGGCTAGGCAACCGCTCTTGAGATTTCAACTTAGTTTGTGGTCTGCTTAGCCGAAGTTCCCTCCTTTCGTCGTAGGTTATACCCTTCTTTGGATGGGACAGTGGGATCGGGATATTTCGTTAACTCAAGTGTCTCTGTATCCGGGCAGTGGCTCAGGGATGGTCGGTCTTTGTCCAGTAGTTCCTCTTGGGCGGTGATGTTGTCCGTGGTCGTCAGGGTCAATGATACCTTCTTGCAGTGGTGTGCATGCAGCCAATTGCGCTTCCCCTCCACTCGAAGAGCTGTTCGGGTGGTGATCAGGACTTGCAGAGGGCCCGTCCACCGGGGCTCCAGACTCGTGGTGCGCTGGAAGTTACGCACTAAGACAAAGTCACCCGGTTGGATGTCGTGCCCGGGGCCTCTGGAAACGTCGGGAATGGCTTGCAGCACCTGCTGATGGATAACAGACAACGTTTTAGTTAGGTTGTACAAATAGTCAGACATGAGGACGTCTGGGGCGTCGTGGATGGATGTTGGTTTCGGTGCAGTCCAAAGGTTCATGGGCCGCCCGAAGACGACCTCGTAGGGGGTTAAGTAGTGTTTGGTGGGGGTGGAACGCATTGATAGCAATGCTAGCGGGAGAGCGTCTGGCCATTTCAGTCCTGTGGTGGCAACTATTTTTGCCATCTTAAGCTTCAATGTGGCATTATGTCGCTCAACCAAGCCTGCAGATTGGGGATGGAAGACCGCATGGAACTTCTGTTTTACACCCAGCCCCTTTAAGATGAGTTGGATAACCTCGGCTACAAAGTGGGGGCCGTTGTCGCTCCACAAAATTCGACAAAGGCCGTACCGGGGGAAGAATTCTTTCAGTAGTACTTTTGCGGTAGTCATAGCGGTGTTGTCGCGGGTTGGGTAGGCTTCCACCCACTTGCTGAAGGCGCACACAACGACAAGTATGTACTTCAAACCTTGGCACCTTTCTAACTGGACGTAGTCCATTTGTAGGACTTCAAAGGGGTGATTGGGAACCCCAAACCCTCCCCGGGGTACAGCAGTTCCTTTCCCAGGGTTGTGTTGGAGGCAGACCAGGCATTGTTGGACCAGACGTTTGGCTGAGTCTGAGATTTTGTTGTTGTGCCAGACTTTGGAGATGAGTTCGATCATGGGAGCAGACCCTATGTGTGCGGGGGAGTGTGCCATGGTCAGCATGGGGATCAAGTATGACTCAGGTAGCAACCATTTGTTCGAGTCTTTAGTTCGCCAGCAACCGTCATTGTCCTTCAATCCCACCCGTGCCCATTCAGTTAATTAGTGTGGTGAGCTGGCTAATTGGATGTCCCTAATCGTTTCCCTAGCATCCTTCCATTTCTCAGTTTGTGACCTGGTTACGTACATACGGGTCGTGGACCTATTCTCGGCTGTGGTTCGGGCAGTAATGTCAGCTAGTGCATTTCCCTGTCCTATAATGTCTGTCACTTGCTTGTGTGCCTGGCATTTGATCACAGCCAGCCGTGTGGGGAGGAGGACTGCTTCGGTCAGGGCAGAGACTAGATCTCCATGCAGGATGGGTGTGCCATGGGAAGTCAAGAATCCCCTCTCCTTCCAAAGGAGCCCAAAGTGGTGAACTACCCCGAAGGCGTATTGGCTGTCTGTGTAAATGTTTGCGGTTGTCCCTGCTGCCAGGATGCATGCTCGTGTGAGAGCAATCAGTTCAGCCGCCTGTGCGGATCGCTGTGTGATGCGGGCTGTCTCAACAACTGTTCGGGCTGTGGTGACTGCATAGGCAGCGGAAGTGGTGCCATCGGGGAGCTTGATGCATGAGCCATCCACCCATAGTTCTCCGTCAATGTCCGGGAATTCAGTATCTCGAAGGTCAACCCTACTCTTGGTCTGTTCGTCGGTGAGAGTCACGCAGTCATGTATGGGGGGCGCATTGGGGTCAGTGTCAGGGAGAGGTAGTAGAGTGGCTGGATTCAGAGTGGTGCATCGTTTCAATGTGATGTGGGGTGCAAGCAGAGTCAGTTCATAGCCAGTCAGTTGTGCGCTAGTCAGGTGTTGAGTCTTGGTCTGGTTCAGGAGGGTGTCAACCGCATGGGGTACCAATACAGTGAGGGGGTTCGAGAGCACGATCCCCTCACTTTGCCGGATAGAGACAGCAGCGGCGGCTACTGCTCAAAGGCAGGCGGGCAATGCTCTGGCTACAGGGTCAAGAGTGGCAGAGAAGTAGGCACAAGGGCGTTGTTTAGGATCTATGGACTGGGTTAGGACAGACAACGCGCATCCCTCCCTTTCGTGGGTGTAGAGGGAGAAAGGTTTAGTGTAGTCTGGGGTTCCTAGGACTGGGGCCGAGCAGAGGGCGTCTCGTAATTCTGTGAAGGAGGATTGGCATTCGGGTGTCCAGGGGAGGGGGAAGGGGACATCTTTAGCCAACAGGGAAAGCAGAGGTTTTACAATAAGACTGAAGTTTGGCAACCACTGTCGACAAAAGGAGGTGAGGCCTACTAGAGACCGCACTTGCTTCTGAGTTTTGGGAACAGGGGTTTCTAGGATGGTCTGAATTCGGTCAGGGGTAAGTTTCCTCCCATCCTTGGATAGGAGGTGGCCTAGGTATGTCACTTGGGGTTGGCAGAACTGTAACTTCTTCCTGGAGACCTTGTGACCGTTCTCCGCGAGGAAGAGGAGGAGGTGAAGGGTGGCCGTGACAGCAAGTGGGGTGGTGTCGGCCGCCAAAAGAATGTCGTCGGCGTACTGTATTAACACCACTCCATCGGGTAATTGGACTGTATCTAGTTGTCTCTTGAGGGCTTGGCTATAAATGCTGGGACTCTCAGTGTAGCCTTGGGGTGCCCTACAGAATCTGTACGACCGGGCTTTCAAAGTGAAGCCGAACAGGTAGCGGCTGTCTGGGTGGATGGGGATGGAGATGAATGCGTTCTTGAGATCAATAACAGTAAAGGTGGTGGCAGTGGACGGAATTAGGGTGAGGATGGTGGTGATGTCTGAGACCACGGGGTACTGAAGTATGACTACTTTGTTAACTTCTCGTAAGTCAACAATGAAGCGGTATGCTTTCTCATCTCCCTCGCCTTGCTTCTTTACAATGGGTAGGATAGGGCTGTTGCAAACATTACTGACTACTTCTTCTACTACTCCTGCATTGACTAGGGACTGGATGATTTCCACCAATGCCTTCTCACCTTCGGGCGATATTCGATACTGTGGAAGCTTTGGTAGCACTGCGTCCGGTCGGACGGTTATGTGTACTGGGTCGATCACCATGCGCCCTACATCTGAGTCGGTTTTAGCCCATAGATGTGAGGGTAATGTGTCGAGTAGGGACAGGTTAGCATCAGTTATAGAGAGCATACGTCGTGTGTGACAAGGTCTGAACAGATCTGGGTTATCGTGCAGGATGACTCGAACTCCGTCTGGGGAACATCTGATGGTAGCTCGGAAATGTTTTAGCAAATCGAGTCCCATAATAGCATCGGGGGTGTTGGAGGAGAGCAGAAAGGTCGTGTCAGTGGCGTTATCTTCTAAGTCAAAGGAGATTGGTGCTGATAAGGGGATAGTGGAGGGCGTTCCATTGAAGCCTATTGAGGTTACGTGTGAACCAGACAAGGGTGCCCTAGGAATCAGTCGTTTAGATAACGCACTACGTGTCGCCCCAGTATCTACCAGGAATGGAGACTTTGTGCCCAAGACCTTAGCAGTGACGTAAGGACCTTGCTGGTCAACACGGAGTTCGACTGGATCCCTCCCTTGCCCCTGGCGGTCCTATGCGAAGTCATGGGTGCTTTCGTAGTCAGACTGCTGACACTGGTTTTGTCGGGGGCGATCAAAGGTGTTTGGTCTGCCTGGCCTGTCATTGATGGCGTCATTCGTGTACCCTCGTCCCTGTCCTCTATTTCTGGGATCATATGCTGTGTCTCTGGGGTCCCTATTTTTGTTCATTTCCAGAAGGACCGGGCACTGGGATTTCCAGTGTCCGAACCCTCTACAGAACGCACATTGGTTCCCATCTAAGTCTCTCCGTCCGTTGTAGGGTGCAGGTGTATGGTCTCTAGGGGGTAGCTTTCTAGAAGCGGTTGGTTGGTAATTCCCTTTTGGGGGTTCCCTTCCTATGGTCACCCCTTGCAACTGTGCTATCATCACCCTCTCCTTCAGTTCCTTTTTCTTCCTCTCTGACGCCCTATCGTTCTCATTCTTTTGGTTTTCGTAGTATTGGGCCATCTGGAGGATTGCTGCGGGTTTGGAGGCTGCCCAACTACTCTCGCTGGTCTGTAGCTTCTGGGAGACTTCTTGTGACAGACCCTTCACATAATTCTGGACAAAGAGGTAATGTCCGGTTGCGGTGGTCATGTCCTGGCCACTATAATCAGAAAACACGGTCTTGAATCGAGAGAAGTATTCAGACACATCCTCCTGGGGTTTCTGGCGACAAGCCGTCACTATCGACCAGTCTACCTTTCTTTCTGGGATTAGAGTCTTCAACTTCTGTACAATCTTGTCTGGGAGCTCCAATATGGCTTTCGGGGGTTTCTGTCCCGGTTCTCGCTGTTTGTCTATGGTATCAAGTTGTACCCAAGTATATCCGAACGGCTCAGCGTGGTCAACTTTCCGGATTTGCTTCCACACATCAGCCGGTAGACATAACCCGAAGAACAAGTCGATATCTGCTAAGGTCATTATTGTTGAACCTAAGGCTGTACCTAGTTCGGTGTAGAAGGCAGTCGGGTTCTTTCTTAAGTCGGGTAGGGTTTTTCTAAAGGTCAAAATGTCTTGTCGGTCCCATGGCTGGTAGACCCAATTATATACAACCCTTCCCTTCGCATCTTGGTGGTTGATGTCGTCATGTGTTTCCTGACCTCGTGGGGGGACCCAGTAGGGGGCGGCCTCTTTGATGGGCATCATGGTATCAGCCCTTCCTGCCTGGGGCTTAGTCGCTATGGGGGTTTCTGCTTTGGTTGTCTGTCTGTGCTCTTTAAGGTGCCGGTAGACCTCGAGTGTACGAGTGAAGAGGTCCGTCACATCGCCCTCTCCTTCTTCCCCAATGTCTACCTTCCTATATAGGGCCGCTAAGCCTTCGGGACCTTTATCGTGGTACCTATCCTCATATGTATTCAGAGCGTGATAACAAAGTCGTACGACAAAGTGTCGTCTGCGGTTGTCGGCATACGAGTTATACACGTCTGTTATACACTCCTCACTTTCCTTTCGCTCCACCAGTGTGCTTACTATGTCGATTTCTGCTCGTTCATCCTTTGTTAGTCGATTCATTCTGGTGGAATCTTTCTTTCTAATCTCAGGGTCATCCAATGTTATTGCCAACGTTGTGTTCAGTACAAGAGGCTCGGCCGGCGCGGAGGCCGTGAGGACCGAGGCCCCTGTTCTGCTTTCGCTTGTGTTTGGGGGTTGTGGGTGTTGCACTACCGGTTGGGAGGGTGCGTATGGAGGGGGCATGTAAATGATCGGGGGACCTAATAGCAATTCGTCATTCGTTCGTTGCTTAGAAGACAACTCAGGGTAGAGCATAGAGGGGGTCCTAACAGGGTACTAGCCTGATGTTTCAGGCTCCTGTCTTAGTTTAGCTTCCCTTCTCTCCTTTATTTCTTCTTCTAACTTTCTAGTGGCAAGGTGAGCTGCCTTTCGTAATTCCTTTTCTGCTTTTACTTCTTCCCTCTTTTTCCGTTGTGTTGCTTCTTTGCGCCACATGCCGATACTGTCAAGCATAGTAGGCGTCGTTTTATTACTACGCAGAGCTATTTTTAGCATTTCTATTTTATGGTCGTCGAAGGATCCCATCAGTGGCCACTGACTCTCGGGGTCCTTCTTTGTATATTTATGCCATAGCTTGCTATAAGCTACGGCGACTAGTCCATATTTAGTGAACATGTCCTTATTAGGGGTGCCCTCCAGTGGAGCCGGGTGGTCCACCTCTAATAAGCGGTCCGGGCAGAACCAACTACCAATCAGCGGGGAGAAGATAGGCATGACGGGTTACAACGGGGACAAAAGTCAGCACTACCTATCTTTTCACTGCTTGCAAAGACTAGATAGAATATCTCTATTCCTCGTTATTTGTAAGCAGAGAATACCTCCAAAGAACCAATATCGAACAACTAGTGTTCGGACAATCAATCAATCAATGGTGAGAAAGACGACGGGTTACAATGGGGACAAAAGTCTGCGTTACCTACCCTTCACTATTTGCAAAGACTAGACAGAATATTTCTATTCTACATTATTTGCAAACAGAGAATATCTCAAAGAGCACTATCCTTCAAAACAATCAATATTCGGACAATCAATCAGTGGGGAGATAAAAATAGGCACGACGGGTTACAATGGGGACAAAAGTCTGCGTTACCTACCCTTCACTATCTGCAAAGGGAGAGATAGAGTATTTCTACTCCTCCCCGTTTGTAGACAGCGAATATCTCAAAGAGAACAATCAATAAGCAATACTAGTATTTTCAAACAATCAATCAATCGTTTCGCAATTTGTCGTGTTTCACGACCTTACCCGGACCGCGTGGACAGTTTCTCGTCTTCCGCCTCCAGCGCCCGATCGTCCTCTACTCTCCGTATTTGCCGCGGCACTCCTGATGGTTCCCAGTCAGGACCGTAGATCACTCGAGAGAGGTCTGCTCGGAACCAGTGAAGTTCGGATGATCGGCTGCCAGACGAGGGTCTATCGGGCAGGAGCTCTCCCGATCGTTGCAGTCGTTCACTCTGTCGTCGGGACCTCTCCCACTGGATCCACGTGTCGCTGATGGGCCCCACGCTTGGGACGCCAATTGTTAAATGGTAGCGGCAGTCGTAGTCGATAACCTTTCAAGTATTGCCCGGCGGTAATCGCCTCTTATACCATTCGATGCTAAACCAATAAAGAGGCAGGCGCCGGAGACTGGAAGGCAGGAAACAAAGTTTTATTCCGTCGGAGTGGAACACATCAGATCAGACAGCGAGGTATCGTCTCGAGGTGCTCTAACTGCATCTCTGAGGCCTGGCCTCTTATACACAGGTTTATGACTTTATTGCAGGTTTATCATACATGGCACATTTTTGAGATCGCTTTGATACATGAAAGAACATCCTCAGAATCCCCACTTCAAGCTCGTTCCCACACATATCTACAGTGGAAGTCCCCACCCCACCCACAGTAGGAGATGGCTATCACACAGCTGGACATTCCGCCAATTCCCGGGGGTGTGTGCGACCGGTCGGGTCTCAGGGGGTGGGGGGCCTTGATCTACTGTAATCCCTTTGATGTGGGGTGTTTCCCTTACAGTAGGGGCAATAAACTGCATCCGCAGGGCTAGGTGATGGCCTGGGATCGGTTCGGACAATGGGGCGCAGAGGAAGGGGGTTATCAAAGAGATGCATGACCATGTATGGGATGTCGGTCAGGCGTGGGATGTGGTTCCATGGCAGGGTCGCGCAGAATGAGAGGGTTTATGGCCCGTGTATGAGAGAGCGGGGGTGGCCGGCACGCGGGGGAATGCTTGCAGCACCAGGGGGACGCGCTGGCGATCGGCAATGAGCAGGGAGAGACCAGGGTGCCTAAAATGGCTGTCGTGCGCTTTCCTGTGTGTCGCGCTGGGGAGAGACAAGATGGCGCAGATAATGTTCAGTTCGCAAGCTAAATTTCCACATCACTTCAGCAAGGGGATATTCCAGACTCCCTAAAATCGGGGCAAGTTACCCCGATCTTAAAGAAACCAACAGCTGATCCCACGGACCTGCATAACTTCCGCCCAATCTCCAACATCCCTATCCTGGCAAAGCTCCTGGAATAATGTGTGCTGGCCCAACTCTGAAACCACATCATTGATTTCCAAATCCTGGACCAATGCCAATCTGGTTTCCGCCCGGGACATAGCACAGAGTCGGCTCTAATGCATATTGTCGAGGATGCGTTAAGAATGCTGGACCACAAAGAGTTGTGTCTACTGATCCTTCTCGATCTCTTGTCAGCATTTGAGACTGTCAAACACGATAACCTAATTGACCTCCTGGAACACAGGATGGGGCATCTGGGCCGGTGCTTAACTGGTTCTCTTCGTTTCTCCTAAATAGATCTCAAACCTTCAAGGTGAACCAATACTTGTCCCATCCTGCACCGGTTATGCTGGGGGTTCCTCAAGGTTCAGCACTCTCTCTCACACACTTTAACTTGTTCATGGAGCCTCTAACAGAAATTCTCAAATCGTCCAGCATTCACTATCATATGTATGCTGATGACACACAACTTTATTTGAAGATCGCCTCCCCTGAGGACATTCAGTCCCTCAATTCAGTCCTGCTGGAAACACAAAGCTGGCTGACACGGAACCACCTGAAGCTAAATGTTCTAAAAACTGAATTCTTCCTAATCTCACCCCACAAGCAATTCCCGGTCATGGAACAATGGCTGAATAATCTTACTGCTCTCAATTGTAGACCTCACCTTGTGGACTCAGCATCCTTGCTTGGTATTATATTAGACAATAGTCTGAACATGCAAAAGCACATCACCTCCCTCACTAAAGGAGCAAATTTCCAACTCAGCATTTTAGGAAGCTCAAACCCTTTCTCCCTGCCCAAGACCTAAAGGTTGCAGTGCAAGCATTAGTGATCGCAAAGCTGGACTATGGCAGCGCAACGCTGTGTGGCTTGCCCAGAGGAAAAACGGCTACGCTTAGGGTGGCCCTCAATTCTATTGCTAGGCGCATAATGGGAACTAAAAAATACAACCACATCTCTGCGGACCTGCTGGCCCTGAAGTGGCTCCCATATGAAGCTCGAATACAGTTGAAAATTGCATGCATGGAACACAAAGCCATCCACTTCAAGACTGCACTGTACCTCGCCCAGAAACTGGAGCTCTCATGTGGTACAAGAGCCTCCAGAAGTGCCAGCACCCTTTTACTCAAACCACAAAAATTCAAGAAAAAAAAACCTTACAATCGAACCTTCTCAGTCAAAGCACCGAGGATCTGGCACTCTCCCCCCCGAAGTCAGGGTGATCCCTTACACGGTCCGCTTCAAAATGGAAGTTAAAGGACTCTTGATGAAGAAATATCTGTTTCAGTCTGCCTTCCCCACTTGACCTGGGATCCATAGCTGCTGTTTGTAGCCCAGAGGCCTTGCTGGCGTGATTGCTGTACTTTTTGCATTTTTGACACTGTGGGGCCGATTCCGGCTGTAAAACGTACTGACTGACATGGACCGGGAACGGAGACCGACCGACACGGACCGGCGCCATAAGACCCGTACAGTACGATGCAACGCGTGTGAATTACAACTGACACGTGCGGAATACAAGTCGTACGACCGAGCCGTAGCGAAAGCAGTGATTCGCCCGGAAACGGGACGCGATTCACACTGACCGACACGCACCAGGAATGATCCTGATCGACACGTACCCGCGATGCCCGACTAGCACAGTACGATGCAATGCGTGTAAAACCAGACCGACTCGCACGGAGCCCAAGCCGCATGACCAACAGGCACAGAAAACAGGGACCTGAAGCAATAGAGATCTCCGCGACCGACGCGTATGAAACACAGAAGAAAGTCAGCGTGAATGACCCGGAGAAGCCCGCACGAGCCAACATCAGCGTCCGTCTCGGTCAGAAGAACGTCTCCTTCATGCCTAGAAAACCCAAAGGAAAAAATACAAAAAAGGACTAAACAAGCAATGACAAAGTCAATAAATATCAACAAAAAAAAACTTGGAACAAAGACACACCCACAACTCCACCTATATAAAGGCCACAAATCACTACCATGATCCTTTTCAAATTCAAGAGAACAGCCAGCAGAGAACACCATCAGACAACAACCACAGACACACTCACAACTCACCCATCACATAACTTTCACACCATTAGCACCTCGCCAAAAGCAATCACACATACACCTAGCAAAACTAACACTCACCCACTCTCACTTGTACCCTCACACACACATCACTTAGAAGTGCTGGTAGATGAAATCATCAGAGTAAATCCACATTTGTTTGGTACATTGGTCCAAAGGACCCCCATGTCACAGAAAACAAAGATGTGGGCGAGGATTGTGGACAAGGTGAACGCACAAGCACCAATGTTGCATGCAACGGATGATATCCGGAACAGGTGGTGGCCCTCCTGCAAAACCAGTAGACTTCAGGTCCTGGGAGGAGACCTACCACCAGCGAGCGTCCATGGTCTATCAGACATACCAGAGCTTGGTGAGTACACAATCAACATACTCAATATTGTGTGGCAATACACACACATCACTGTCAAGGGGACAGTGAAACCATGCACCGTCAGCAAAGCCACAGTAACCAATAGATAATCATCCCAAGATGTGTATGCTAGTCAGACAAACACAATACCTGCCATCTCATAGTGACTTGTAACTGTGTCATGACATGTACAAACCTATAAACAAATAGAGCAAGGCAGTGGCACAAATCTAAATAAACATTGTCAGACAGTTTGCCACCACAAGCACACTACCTCACAGTGAAGCTGACTGACAGGAAGGAATAGTGGGTGTGCAGGTGAAGTGAGTGTATCCAAAAGCATGATGGGGTTTGTAGTCACAGATAATGCTCCCCCTCCCAATTGGCCTATCAAGACCTCTCTGAACCATGCTCACATCACAGGGAGTGGAAAATAACTGACAAGATGGCTACCACTGGGTCCTGCTGTGGGGAGCACAAGGCCCTGGTAGGGGTTGTGCCTAAATCAGAAGCAGGACACCACTGCCTGACATCCTGAAGGCCAACTTGCATGCCCTCCAATGGAAGCACGTTTCATGGTGGGATGTCTGGCCAGGTGGGAAGGAGGACTGACAGCCCTGACCATACTTAACAACATGTGTAGACACACACACCCCTCAACACAAACTCTACACAACTAACCTGGGATAATGCATTGACTCACACTGTAGTGAAATATCACCCAAAGATACACCGCACTGGGTTCCGCTGTGTGAAGCACAGGGGATTTCTTTGTACTTGTAGCCAAACAAACACCAGGACTGCACAGTCAGCCATCTTGCCATTGCTGTCACACTCCCTCACAGGGAAGCAGAGTCAAAAGGAAGGAAGTATGGGCATGCTGGGAAGGGGGGTGTAGCCAAGAGCATGATGGGAGTTGCAGTCACAGACAGTCCCCACCCACCCACATGGCCCATCAAGCTCACACAGAACCATGCTCACCTCACAGGGAGTGGAAATGTACTGACACTGTGCTCTGTTGTGGTGAGCACAAGGCCCTGCTGGGAACTGTACACCAACAAACACCAGGACTGCACTGACTGACATCCTGGAAGTTAACTTGCACCAACTGCAATGGTGTCACGCTTCTTGATGGTACAACTGGCCCGGGGTAGAAGGAGGTCCTGACTTGAAAACAAATAACACAGATGCTGGCCATACACACACCTACTCTGCCTAAACACATTGCACATGTGGTACCAGTCACTCACAAAGATAATGCCCGGGCAAGATGGCTGACACATGGGCCTGGTAAATGATGTGGCTGAAAATCACACATATGCACTGGCCAACCCAAACACGTTCGCACACACAGCCATTGCAACCGTATGTTCAAACTCACTGTATGGGGATGCAGTGTCCAGGGGTCCCTGGCCTGGCTGTGGAGGTGTGTCTTTCAGAGGACAAGTGTGGAGATCCATATATAATACATTGCACAAAACACACAGGAACCCACATATACATCATTGACAGGGGACATCTGACAGTGAATGGAATGGACACACCAATATATCTGGTCTCATTCACACTAGGTGATGTTGTGAGCTGCTTTCCACTCCTACATCGTTCTGCAACATATGCATCCTTCACACAACACAATACTCACTGTCATAGACACTATAGACACAAGGTCTAACCTGGACTGCATTGGAGGAGACATGCTACTCAAAGCAGCCAAACTGCAACACACACAACACTGGCTATCACTGTCATGAGCATTGAAAAGCCAGAGAGCTGCCTTGCTCAATCCATATCACCATGCAGAACATTGACAAGTCAAATCACATTACAAAACTCAGCACCAGACTCATTAACAACGGTGACATCATCACTTGTATGAAATGAGATGGGAACTAGGAACACAGGAAAAAACACTTTCTCCCAAGAGATCACAGGCATACCGGACTGTGACCATGTCATACCAACACACCATTGTGACACACAAAGACTAGCAAAAACTGCTACCACACATGCCCCAATCTTGCAACATATCCTAAGTGGAATTGCACATATGTGCTTGTTAAAGGTCAAATGTGTACAGGGATGACACAACTGTGTCAGCCACGTGATGGCCCTTGAGTAGTAATGGCCATGTACAGTCAAATCTATACATGAGCTGGTCATGCACACACTTCGCCATGCACAATGAAATGCTTCATGTTGGCTGGACAATGTGCTACAACAATATCAATCTCTGTCCGTGACAACTTTGGACAAAACAGTGTACAGGCACGCATCTTGACGTACAGTAGCGAATTTCATGTATGTGAACCATTGATACCTGTAGAAACATAACTTACATTGTGTGTCTCTTCCAAACACAGGTGGTGCCGGGGACACAGCAGCAAATGAAGAGGATACTCAGTCCCAGACTCTGGTGGACACTGCGCTCTCTGGTCTGACTCTCTCACAGTCCTCTTCGGATGACGACGACCAACCTGGCCCCTCCGGTGTGAGCCATCATGCAGCACCAGCAGCATCAACATCTGCCCCCCCTGTACCCACGCCTCCAGCATCTGGACACCGACAGGGCACCCCGCCAGCATGGACAGACCAAGGACAATCAACACCCACAGCACAGGGACACAGGACCCCACGGAAGCTACAGTCAACACCACCAGCAACACCACCCAAGGGGTCCCAGTGTCACCTGTGCGTACCGCCGCTGGTCCTGCCCATGTGGAGAGGGGTGCTGGGAGGGGTGGGAG
Organism: Triturus cristatus; assembly: GCF_964204655.1. NCBI lineage: Eukaryota > Metazoa > Chordata > Amphibia > Caudata > Salamandridae > Triturus > Triturus cristatus. Next base: position 227,667,499 of record NC_140584.1, read on the forward strand.
GCACAGGGCACGCCTTGCAGAGGGGTCTGGACTGCTTGATGACCCCCAACTGGCACGCATCTTAGATGCGTACCAGGATAGCACCGGAGGATTTGGCCAGGTAGTGGGGATCCTCAGGGACATGCAACACAAGCAGGTCGCCCACCATCCCCGCATAGAGGCCAAGTGGGATGACATCACTGCGGTGCATCGTGATATACTACAATGCCTCAGCCAGATCAACACCAACCTGTCCACAACATCTGTTGCAACACCATCTGCCAGCGCCACAGAGAGGAAGGAGGACTCTGGCGGAGAGTCCCCTGCACCGCAGAGGCCTGCACATGAGGATCCCCCCCCGGAAGAAGAGGGGTCGCCCAAAGAAAGACATGTGAGAGGCAGATGTCCCAGCACATCCCTCAGGGCCTCCAAACCTGTTCTGGACAATGTTCTTTGTGCGCAACCCGTTCAACTTGTCCAATCACACACAACTCGCCCACATGACATGGAGGCTTCATGTTGGGCCAATGTATCAGATGACCGTGGACTTTTTTCTGGACATTTCATCACATTTCAGCACTTACAACTCCAATGTGAACTTTGGATTCCCAAACCACTGTACAGCACCCACCATCCTGTGCACTTCCCTCACACATGGGGATGTGACACATGTGAGGGACACACACCACTATGGCAACACAAAACATACTCACCATGGCCATGTTACTCATCACACACAATGATGTTGACCTGAAACACATTGGCATGCACAGACACAACACCAAGCACAGTCAGTGGTAACAAGTCCACAGGTGAGGTAAGCAGATGTCACTCAGATGTGGGAAGACAGACAACGCACATAACAAAGCATAGCACAGGTTCATTACACATCAGCAACACGTTTATTCCACACTAGTTGCATGGTAATTCTACGTAACAGTGGTCACACGCTCACAATGTGTTGGAGAATGGAAGTTCAGGGATGTGTGGTACATCAGTTGATGGGAATTGTCAACTTCCACACTGGTGTTGGCTTCTGGGTGTTGGGGGTCAGTGTTGACCACACAACAGGCAAAGTACCCTGGGAAGGGCAGACAAGATACAGTCAAAAGCACAGAAGAACAGGAGAGAAATGCAATACACATGCACAAAACATGTTGCAAAACACCTACACAAACACTAGTTAGCAGTACTACCCTATTGTGGAGTACACACCACCTGAATGGACACATCACAGCACGCATCCAGTCAAGTGGCACACAGACACACTCAGACAGCAACAGAGCTGGCTCAACACATTCCAGGCTACCTCCATACATTCACATAACAAGCCTGGAAACTCACATTCAGGTGAAGAAGTTGTTGATGAGCTGGGAGCGGACGTCACCATCATCTTCATCATCACTGTCATCTTGGCCCAGGCCGGGATTCTCCACAGGTGCAGGGGGTTGGTCGTCGTCATCGTCATCCTGGATGAGAGGCACCTCCTTCCGCACCACCATGTTATGTAGCATGCAGCAGACAACGATTATTTTGCACACTTTTGCAGGCTCATATGGGAGTGCCCCTCCGGTCTTGTCCAGGCAGCGAAAGCGTCTTTTCAGGAGGCCGAATGTCCGCTCAATCACCCTCCTGCTCTGACCATGTTTCTCATTGTAGCCAGCTCGGCTGGTTTCACAGGGTTCCTGAGGGGTGTCAGCAACAACGGCATGTTGGGGTATCCAAAGTCACCTACACACACAAAAATGAACAAGTAGCTGAGTTTTTTAGGAGTGCGGAATACAACAGTGACAAATACACACAATGAGAAACAGTCAGTACACACTGACAAGCCAGGCACGCTGAGCTGGCATCTGTGACATCAGCGTTGCAATGCGACTACTCCTCATAATGTAGGCACCGTGCGCCGAACCAGGGAACCGTGCACACACATGTGTGATCAACATGTCAGCAAGACAGACCACCAGAGCATTGATCGAATGGTAGTGCTTCCTGTTCCGGTATGCCTGCTCATGTGCCTGTGGTGGTATCAGGGCAACGTGTCCCATCAATAGAGCCGATGACGTTCGGCATCCTCCCCAGTGTATAAAAGGCATCCTTAATTTCAGGGAGTTCATCAGGGCTCGGGAACTTGATATACAGGTCGAGGAATTGCAACATCCCCTCCAAGACATCGCATAGCACCCGACTAAACATCGTTTGCGACATACCACCAGCAGTATGTACTGGAAGGTACCGGTAGCAAAGAAGTGCAGGGCTGCCATCACCTTCTCCTCTGGGGTCAGTGCTGTAGGGTATGTCCAGCCAGGTAGCAGATGTGGTGCCAACTGCTCCGCCAACTCCGCAATCAGTGGCCTGGTGAAGTGGTACCGTCTGATGCAGTCGCGTTCCTGCATGGTTGCAAGGTCTGGGAACGGACGATGGACAGCTGGTGCCCTGCCATACAGAGATGCATAAAAGAAGATTGTCAGTACATCCACCCATGTGGCCATGACCACGATCACTATCACATGCTAGTTCATGATATTACACAATGTACTGAGGTGTGTGCTGTTGGGCATGGACACATATGTCACCTACAAGACCACCACCTCACATCTCAATTCCACATGTCCACATGAGTCCCATGTAGTGCAATGGCCAATCATCTGGCTGTGTCACCCAACCTATGTCCTGCTGCAACATTCCAAAAACACACCCCAGTGACAATTGAGGCCTCATGTCTCCCAGGCATCACAGATTTTTGCCATGCAGAAACCCAGGCTCATCAACACAGCAATGGGCATGGCATAGCACGTACACACCACAAGGCAAACGTAAGTCCCACAGGTAGTGGCCTCTGTTGTTCCTGCCGGCCCTACATGTACGTCTCTTAGACACACACCCCATCAAGGTTGATGCATATACCACATTGGTAACATGTGATCAGACAAATCTGAGACACAACCTGCACACTGACTGTGGGTGCACATCAGTATTGTGGCTACAGGTCTCACTGTCATGTACATGCCATCACCCCCAGGACTCAGGGTGTATGTGACATGTCCTAAACATATTCAACCTGACACTGTGGCCTTGACTCATGACCATTACTGTACAATTGCACATCACAGTGGAAATGTGCACAACACACAAAGGATTCTGCCCCCATGTATATGTGCACAGCCTGGGAGTGGCTGCACAAACTGCCAGCCAAAAAAACTGCTGTGGTCCCCCCAAACACCCAGGGAATGCAGCCTTACATGCCATGGGACACTGTGTGGCCAATGCTATACTGTGGCAGGTGTGCGCAGGTGTCTATGGCCAGTATATGTGTGTTGCATTCGTATAATAGTCACACTAATGAGGTCCGACGCGGGTGACAATGCGTACGCATTGCACGGGTCATGTTCGAGCCGTGCGTATGCTTTGGCATTGAATGCAATGAGGTCCGACGCGGGTGACAATACGTATGCATTGCACGGGTCATGTCCGAGCCGTACGTACGCTTTGTCATTGAATGCAATGAGGTCCGACGGGGGTGACAATGCGTAGGCATTGCACGGGTCATGTCCGAAACGTGCGTATGCTTTGTCATTGAATGCAATGAGGTCCGACGCGGGTGACAATGCGTACGCATTGCATGGGTCATGTCCGAGCCATGCGTATGCTTTGGCATTGAATGCAATGAGGTCCGACGCGGGTGACAATGCATACGCATTGCACGGGTCATGTCCGAGCCGTGTGTACGCTTTGGTATTGAATGCAATGAGGTCTGACGCGGGTTACTATCATGCGTACGCGTCGGACAGGCATGGTCCGAGACAGGCATACGCCTTGGCCATTGAATCGTATGGAGACGGGTGCATGTGTACATTCAAAATACGCGTTGTACAGTTAGTTGAATGAGCCGTGTGCACCCATTGGCTCTGCACTGTCATGGAGACGGATGCGGATTCAAAAGTTGTATGAGTTGTGCACTGGAAATTCAGTTGGATGCCTACAACAATGTTGCAATTTCAAGTGTTCCATGAAGGTGAAGATTTGAACGATGCGGAAGGCGTGTATGAGTCTTAATTTTAAATGGATTGTCCAGATTCATAGAATGCAACCGTATTGGACCTATTACTTGGGACACATGGCACAGAGTCTGCCTCTGCAGCACAGATATAAGGCTGGCTGGCCCCCAGGGAGCTCACTTGCCTGCACTTCATGCTACTGGACCACATCCCTGCTACCACTGCTGCTGTCTATGCATCCTCTGGCTCCTGCTATGGCACGTACTCTGGAGAGGGCCCGAGCCTTCACTGAGGAGGAAAACCAGGCCCTGCTGAACGGACACAGAAAGCTCTATGGGAAACCAGGGGAGCAGGTGAGTGTGCAGTCCACTGCCTTCCTAATTATGCATGTGGTCTGACTAGCAGTACTAGCAGTGTGTACACCAGTGTCAAGCAGTCTCAATGACTGCTTTCATCCCCCAAAGTGTGTAGGTACATGCAATGAATAGTATTCCTGCTGCTAAAGTGCATCATTGCAAGCTCAAACTATCCAGGCATTGTTAACATGTCAGACATGCATGTGCTTTTGCAATCCCCATGGTTGCACTACCTGTGTAATTTATTTCCCTTTGTGATGATGACATGTCTATCCAAATGTGTGCTGCAGCAATCTGGGGCATGTGTGTTAATGTACTTTTCACTTTGTCCTCCTCACAGGTTAATGCCCACCAGTAGCAGGAGATCTGGCTGACCATCGCACGGGCTGTTCGTTCTATGGGGGTCTACAAGTGCCGGATCCGCAACTGCCAGAAGAGGTGGCAGGACCTTCGGGGCTGGACCCGGAGGATAGCTAGAGTCCAGATGAAGCTGTCACCTCTATGCAGGAGGGGTGGACACCGGACACTGACTCCCCACATGCTCCGGATCCTGGCGGTGGTCTTCCCGGATAGGCAGCTGAAGGCCAGAAAGCAGCAGGAAGGGGGTGAGTTCATGTCTGATCTGTGTACTATATCTGACATGCAAATAGCAGTCTTTTGTCCTGCTCACACTTCCACGTTACGTAGCTCTTGTAGTCCCAAACTCAGGTCCCTCATTTGTGTAATGCACCCTCCTCATCTGTTCCACAGGTGTGGCCCCTCCAATCTGTTGCTTGTGTCACTAGGGCACTGTGTCCCTGCAGTCAGCTATGCTTCAGGTACCGGTCAGCATCAGTTCCCGTGAATCTGTTGTGTGTTTCATGTGTGGGTCAATTGTTTACACAATGCCTGAGATCTGACATGTGATCTGTGTGTGCCCTTGAGATGTGTACCAATTGCTGGTCTGACTCGCAACATGTGGCTGGGGTATTCCAAACAAACCCATGCAGCAGGGGACTCCAATTTAGGGGCCTCAGGAGTATGTATAGCAAGTAGGTCACACTTGCTTAGCCACCTGACTACTGTCCAGGGCCAAACACTGTTCCACTTAGTCCTGGCCAGTCATGCCCCCTCAAGGGCATTTACAAACACTCTGTATTCCCACTCCTGTGTATGAAATTGCAGGTTGTGATCAGTGACATGTGCCCTCAGGTGTCTGCCTCTGTGTCATCAGGGTGTGGCTTGTTGCTACGTACAACTGGGGTGTCCATGATTCAGAGGGTCAGCATGACATCTGCAATGTGACTGTGAGAGACCTGTGTGACATATAGGTGTGTGATCATCTGACAGCGCACAGTGGTGTATGCAACTGTGTCCTTCATGCAGCTGGGTTACATGCATGGCAGACTATGATGTGTTAATGTACAGGGATTTGTGTTTGCTGACACTCATATGTCTGATTTGCATGATGTGGGGTCTTCTAGGTCCTGGATATGTAGTTTGCATGGGATGGGCAAGTGCGCCGGTCATCTGCTGAGTTTGCTTTACCTCAGAGCTAGGATTGTGAGTCAGTGCATATTGTTGTTGTCTGGATGCCCTGCCCTGTGACAGGAGACAGTGTTGACTGACTTTCAGGGCATACCAGTGCCATGGCATTTAACTTGCTATGAGTGAGCCTGCATTGTGTTCAAGTGTGCACTATGCACCCCATGCACCCCATTGTGGAATTGACCATCAGGAGTGTGTTGCTGGCATGCATGACAAGCATGTGGAATGAGTCTCTGCCCATCCCTTCATCCGGACACCTGTACTGAGTCAGTAGCAAGAGATGTGCTGTGTGTATAGTGACATACTCCTACATGTTCACTTGCATGTACAACTGATGTGTGGGTGGTGCATGTAGGCACATTGGGGTGTTAGCATCCAACATGCAACGGACATATGTGTGAAAGTCAAGGGGGGATATGTGTGCCATGGTTGATGTTGAGAATGACAATTGTCTTATCCTAAACAGTGTTTGCACTTTGAGCTGTATTCAGCTGATGATGCCAGGGCTTGCCCTGTAATGTGATGTACTCACTGTGGTGTGTGCAGTCGGTGCAGGTGACTGATGTAGTTCTGTTACTTTCTATTCCTATCCAGATGCATCCACGGCCACAGGAGGGGACAGCTCCACGGACCAGGAGGAGCCACAGAGCCTTACAGGGACAGAAGGAGAGGAGTCGGGTGGACCCATTGGCACGGAGGGCGAGTTGAGCCACACAGAGGAGTCATCAGCACCATCCCCCCAGCTGAGGGCCACAGCAGCTCTGAGGATGATTCCCTTGTGGAGGCGGGGGTCAGCAGCCACCAAACCCCAGCTAGTGAGGTTGTCCCCGCCACCGCCACCACCACCACAACCACCCCCCTCCCATCGGCTCCCATCCCAGAGGTCCCTGTGGACTCCTGTGTTCGTGAGCATGTCTCCTTTGTGACAGGCACCGCACCCACTGCCACTGTGTCCCCTGCTGCCCTGAGTGAGGAGTCTGTGGACTTACTTTGAAAGATCCATGTAGGGCAGACGTCAATGCTGAAGGTCCTCCATGCACACACAGGTCTGTTGACACAACTGGTGTCATTCATGGAGGGCATTTCCTTGGGCATTTCTGCCCTACAGAGGACCAATCAGTCCGTGGCCTCCTCCCTGACGGCAGCAGTGTCTCTCCTCCAACAGTCCCGCACCCCTCCTACCCCTGCACCACACACGATTCCTAGCACCCTACCTGTCCCAACCACAGAAACCCCCAAACCAAGGTCTAGACGTGCACACAAGCAAGCGCAGAGGACTGATTCCACACTCACAGGGGCTGGTTTGCTGACACACACACAGTCATCCCAACCACTCCACAGTCCTCCAAGACCTCTCCCTCCCAGCCCCCTTCCCTTGCCTCACCTGCAACACCATCCCCCAGAAGCTCTTTCTCTGTGACCTTGGCCTCCTCCCCACCGATCCTGATTACAACGGGAAGAGGAAGTCCCCACACACAGAAGGGAGTGCCCCTCACACCTGGACACCCTGCCCCAGGCGCAGTCAGACCGAGACGCCCACCCTCAAGTCCCCCCGGTGCCAGAAGAGCAAGACCCCCCCCCGCCATGCAGCTCCAAGGCAAAGTCTCCGTCCTCCATCCCCCAGGCCACCACTCCAGAGGTTCCCCCACCACTCCCTGCCCCCGGGTTCTCCCACACACAGATACACCATCCCCAAAATGCTAAGGCCATCCCCCCTAGCACTTGCTCCTCCACACTTGGTCAGACAGTTGGTGCCACTGATGTGGGAACTGTGTCCCCCCCCTGGCCTGCCGACCTCACCTGTCCCCCATTCCGCTCCCATGGATGTAGGCACTGCTATAGAGTCCACGACCACCCCGTCTGACTTGGGCACTGCAGTGGTGAGCCAACCCACTACATCTGTCCTGCCCACTGGAGTTGTGCCGGCACCCACCCCAACTTACTTGTGCCCCACAGTTATGACAGCACCCACCACTTCAGTCAGCACCACTGCAGTTGCAAGTGTCTCGCCTGCATCCCCCACCACTTCACTGCCTCCTTCTGCTGCGCCCTGATCCTGTCCCTGCGGTGCCTGGTCTGCCCCCATGTATGCCCCTCCGAGGGGATGACCCCGGTCCTTAGCAGTGCAGGAAAGCAAGGTGTGACAGTTGTCACTCTAGTTCACTCCTTGGCATTTGGACATGGACTGGCCATTGGCCTTTTGTTTGCACAGACGTTTAGATTTTCATATACTGAATTTGTCACTCTAGTTCACTCCTTGGCATTTGGACATGGACTGGCCATTGGTGTTTTGTTAGAACAGACGTTTCACTTTTAATATGCTGAATACAGCTTTTTTCTTTATCCCTGTGAACTTGATTTAGCTGTACATTATGAAGATGTTTTTTTACATTCCCTTGCACCTGTAATGCTTGGTTTACAATGTTGAATACTGATGTGTTGATGTGAGGTACTCCCTGTGGTCCATGAGATATGTATCCTATTCTGGTGGGTATCCATGTCATCCTTTGCAGCTACCTGGTTGTGTCAGGATCAACTATTTGTGTACATCTCTCTGTGAGCATTTCATTGGCATGGTCACATCTGTGGCTTGCATCTCTGCACATATGATGTGCTTCACATTGTCCAATTTGTCACATACTTTGTGCTCATCAACACTGAACCTACAGGTGAGGGCATCATTGTAATATGAGCAATTTGGGCCTCTGTGCAACTTGCTATACATATGTTTTTGGTATGTGCAGATGACTTAGGGAAGACTCACGTACCCAGGCTGTTGTGACCAGAGCCTTCATTGTGTGGTAACTGATGGCTGACTGACCAAGTGTTCTGCAGACATGAGTGGTACTTGCGGTGAATATGTTTGGCACAGCTGGGCTCCCACAGGAGTTGTGTCCCCTCAAGTAAGTGTGTTGTCCAGTGACATGGCCTGGGCCCATGGTGTGTGTTGTATGAGCATGTGTGTGTGTCCACATCCCTTTTCATACACAGACAGTGTTCCCTTGATATATTCCTGTTGTTGATGCTTGCTGAGTGGTACTGGGTTCATCCCACTACTTTTCCAATGGGCTACCAGATGTTTGGGTGCATGACACACTACTATTAATTGGTGTATCATCATTGGGATTTGTCAGTTCTGAGTGGTGATGATGTTGTCAGACACAGATGGGACACAGTCAGGGTTCCTCAAGGCACCTGTTTCTTTGCTAAATCATGTAGTTGTCCCTAAGTGGTAGTTTTCAGTGATTGAGACATTTGTATGTGTGTGTGACTGCTCCCACTTGGCGGGTTCATGGCTTCGATGCTGGCAGGTGTCAGCATGTGTGCCTTGTGTTTCTCCTTGGCATCTGCATTGTCCTGGGACTGTGGCAGGGATTCTGAAGGTTACATGAGCTTTGAGGTCATGGCCATGTACCGAATACTGTGCAGTATGTCTGTCATTCTCCAGGTTTGTGAACTGTGTGATGTGTTTGTGCACCTTAGTTGCTCCCAACATTCCTGTGTTTGTAATGGGTGCATGTGCAATGTTACCTGTCCATGTGGGCTTCACAGATACACATTCATTGTTGCAGTTCAGAGTGTGTGGTGTTGAGGGTGGACTGATGTGAATGTTTGCATAGGTGGTGCCCTAGCTCCCATTTGTCCATGGATGAGGGGCCATGCTGAGTGATTTGTGTTTGTGTATGTGTGATGTACGTTTGTGGCACAGGACACATGTCTTGGTTTCCCAATTTGTACAACATCTGCCTTAATCATCACAGTGGAGGTGTCATGCATGCTTGTGTCACCCCAATGTCTGGTCCCTGGGGGTAGTGGTGTTGTGTGTCAGTCTCTTGCTGTGTTAGTTGGTGTTGATTCCAGCTTGTGTCACATGTGTCTGTTGTGCTCCCTCTTATCTCCCAATGCCTGATTGCCCACTGAGGGTGTCCCAATGATGGTTTACTTTTGTATGGCACTGTGTCCACATCTGAGTCACTGTGGTTCAGCCCCCCTCATGTGTTGTGTAGTTGCCTGGGGATACTGTGACACACACACATGTTGTGTCCGATGTGCAGTGTGAGTTTGCCTGTTTATGTTTGTGCATATGCACCAGTGCATTGGTATTGCTGTTGTGGGCCTTTGTCTGGATGCTGTTTCTGTGATTTTGCATGCTGTCCCTGTGAGTCATTTCACATCATTGTGCACATTCATCCTGGTTTTTGGGTGCCATTGTTGGCATGGAATGTGAGTTTGTGAGCTGACACCTACAGTCTACACATGTTGTTTTGATTGGTGTGTCTTGTTTCGAGATGTGTGCATGCTTGGTGATGGTCACTTCTGCTGTTGTGTCATTGTACGCTGTATGCATTGTCAGTCCCCATGTGTGGTGCTTGTCTGTGTGTTATGTTTTCACAGCACTGTTAGCCTCACCACATCTCTGTGTGTATGGGACACAACCACTAGTTTGCCCCAGAAGTGTTTGATGTGTTGGGAGCAGGGATCATATATGCTGTTTGTTATTTGCAGCTTTGACCATGATGACACTTACCTTTTGGTCACTGTGATGAGGGGGTTTGGTCCCCATCACCACAATACTCCACATCTGCTGCATTTTGTGAGCCCCCATTAACTTCTGTTCTACACAGTGAGGGGGTGTTCTTTTTACATTGCCACAGTGCTAGGGTGATGCTTGCCATTTGTGCATGTCACACTCATGTGTTGGTAACACATGTGTTGTTACTTACATTGTATGCTCGTAGCCATAATCACTGTTGTGGGCATTTGTCATTTGTTATGGGGGTTGTATTTTGCGGACATACCTGATGTTGGAGTATGCTGGATGTGTTGCGCATCACCCATCCTATGGCTGGGGGTGGCAGGGGTGATGGGCAACTTAAGCCCTATGGCTGGGGGTGGCAGGGGTGATGGGCAACATCAGCCCTATGGCTGGGGGTGGCAGGGGTGATGGGCAACATAAGCCCTATGGCTGGGGGTGGCAGGAGTGATAGGCAACATAAGCCCTATGGCTGGGGGTGGCAGGGGTGATGGGAAACAGGTCCCCTGGGAGTGGGGGTGGCAGGGGTGATGGGCAACATAAGCCCTATGGCTGGGATGGCAGGGGTGATGGGCAAAATAAGCCCTATGGCTGGGGGTGGCAGGGGTGATGGGCAACAGGTCCCCTGGGAGTGGGGGTGGCAGGGGTGATGGGCAACACAAGCCCTATGGCGGGGTAGGCAGGGGTGATGTGCAACATAAGCCCTATGGCTGGGGTGGCAGGGGTGATGGGCAACAGGTCCCCTGTGAGTTGGGGTTGCAGAGATGATGGGCAACATCAGCCCTATGGCTGGGGGTGGCAGGGGTGATGGGCAACAGGTCCCCTGTGAGTGGGGTTGCAGAGGTGATGGGCAACATCAGCCCTATGGCTGGGGGTGGCAGGGGTGATGGGCAACAGGTCCCCTGTGAGTGGGAGTGGCAGTGGTGATGGGCAATAGGTCCCCTCTGAGTGGGGGTGGCAGGGGTGATGGGCAACATAAGCCCTATGGCTGGGGGTGGCAGGGGTGATGGGCAACATAAGCCCTATGGCTGGGGGTGGCAGTGGTGATGGGCAACAGGTACCCTGTGAGTGGGGGTGGCAGGTGTGATGGGCAACTTAAGCCCTATTGCTGGGGTGGCAGGGGTGATGGGTAACAGGTCCCCTGGGAGTGGGGGTGGCAGGGGTGATGGGCAACTTAAGCCCTATGGCTGGGGTGGCAGGGGTGATGGGCAACATAAGCCCTATCTCTGAGTGTGGCAGGGGTGATGGGCAACATCAGCCCCATGGCTGGGGGTGGCAGGGGTGATGGACAACATCAGCCCTATGGCTGAGGTTGGCAGGGGTGATGGGCAACAGGTCCCCTGTGAGTGGGGGCGGCAGGGGTGATGGGCAACATAAGCCCTATGGCTGGGGGTGGCAGTGGTGATGGGCAACAGGTCCCCTGTGAGTGGGGTTGGCAGTAGTGATGGGCAACAGTTCCACTATGGGTGGGGGTGTTTGTGGTGCTGGCCATGCAACCCCAATGGTGGGCTGTTGTTAGTGGCCAGGATGTGGATCCCCTGTGTGTGTGTGCCAGTTTGCGGGTACGTGTCATTTGTTTGTGTTGTAGGTGTCTGACTTACCGCCTGCGCCGTCGGCGTCGGTCCCTGATCCGGTCATAGATGTAGAGTACTGGTATGACCTGCGCAGTGGGATTCATGATGTGTTCATGTCGTACACGCTGCTTGTTGCTCCATCTCTTACCCGCTGCAAGCTGGTCCGTCTCGTAGCCATGGATTAATTTGTGGCGCGAATCGTAGCTGATATGCTTGTTTTCCGGATGCTGTGACGTCCCGTGTGTGACTACCCGTCCGGCGCTTAGGAAGTACGTATCGTACTTGTCATGGCGGAAACTGCCATGGATACTGCTTCCGGGCGACTCGGTTCATCTTTAGGAGTTACGGCTCGGACAGAGAATGGGGCTTGATTCACAGCCTACGTGTCGGTTGTGTTTTTGGCAGTGTCGGTCGCACGGCAAGGCTACGGACAGCTGTCCGACCGGCCATCGGAATCGGCCCCATGGTGATGGCGCGTTTAGCTATAAGCAGAGCAGAGCAGAGCTAGATCCATGAAGCGAAGCCATACTTTCTGTGCTTTGGGGCATCGGGTGATCCCCAACAGACTGTTGGCTAGCGTGCACAGCACAGGGGCATCCGTCACCGCAGTGGTGACTGACTCCACCTCCGCCCAGAACCCAGCAAGCGCCGGGCACTGCCATAGCATGTGGTTCAGGTCTGCCTCTTCTGCCTTGCATCTGGGGCAACAGTGTTGTGTGTTTGGGAATATAAGCTGCAGCCGGTGTGGTGTTATGTATGCCCTGTGTAGGACCATGTGTTGGATACATTTAAATTTGGCGTTCCGTGGGATTTTCTCGGGGAATTCTAAAATCGAGTCCCATTCTTTGTCTGTCAGTTCCTTATCCAGGTCCCTGGACCATCTAGTACGTAAGTCAATCAGGGGGGTGCCCACATGTGATCTAGGGTCATATGTATGAAAAAAGCATTTTGAAATTCTCAAATTGCAATTTTTAGGGAATCGCAATTAGAGAATCGCAAAATGCAATGTATGTGGGATTTGCTAAATATTTTGCAAATCCTACATATTCCTTATTTGCGAATCGCAAATTGAGATTCGCAAATAAGGAATACCTTCCCATTCATTCCTATGGGCTAGAAGGCCCATAGTAATAAATGGGAAGACATTCTCAATTTGTGATTCCCAATTAGAGAATCGCAAATTGAGATTGCAATTTCAAGGTTGCAAGGGTGTCAATAGGACACCCTTTTGCACCCCTGAAATAAGCATGTGTGTACATGTGGCACACATACATGCCCTTAGCGCATATATGTGCGCCACATGGCACTTTGAAAAATGCAAAAAAGTGAATTTTTCAAAGAAATCGCAAAGTGCCATCAACCTGAAGTTGGTGGTAATTTGCAATTCCTTAAGCCAAAATTGCACAACTTGGGTGCTTCCTACATTGCATTTAAGGAATCGCAATTTGGGATCCCTTAAATGCATTCGCAAAATAGGGAATCGCAAATTTTGTGATTCCTTATTTTGCAAGTGGGTTTTTGTGTGCTACATTGCACATTGCCTAAATTGCAATCGCAAACCCTGAAATTCTGTGAATTTCCTCGTTTGCGATTTCATTTTGGCTTCATACATATGGCCCCTAATGCTTTTGCATAGCCATTTGGTGAGGTGCCGCCCATTTCCCATGAGATAAGTCATATTGACCAGTTCATGTTGGGTGGGTGCTTCCCTGTGCGGAGCCCGATGTTTTTTCACATAATGTATAATTGCGGCGTGTGTGATGTATAACTGGTCCGTAACCCCATTGTGCCTGGCCAAGTTACCATCGTCCATAAGGGTGCCCACATAGGTCCCACCGTGGTTACCCCACCCATCACCCAAGCCCGTATTCTCCATTTAGTAATCAGGCCGGTTGGGGTGGGTATTCCCATTAGCGGCGTGTTATCCATGTATTGGAAGCAACTGCGTGTGTTTAATGTAAGGATTTTTTCCAGTATGCGAGTGCACTGCGCAAAAGTGTCGGGCGGTAGCAGGCGTTCTGGCCCACGGGAGCAGGAGTGTGTGCAATTCCCCTCGATCGAGTTCTAGGGTTGTGTAGCCCTGGATCCTGTATCATAGCCACTGCAGTTGGCCCGCATAACAATAGGCGTGGAAATCCGGGACCCCCAGTCCGCCCTTGTCCGTATCCAACTGCATTTTAGCCGGACTCACTCTATGGCGGCCGTTGCCCCAGATCAAGTCGGTCAATAACTTGTTCAGGGATGTAAGTGTTCACTACTGGTAGGTTTACAAAATAATATAATAAGCGGAGCAGAACCACCATCTTTCAAATCGCCACTCTACCCATTACCGAGAATGGTAAGGATGTCCAAAATGTAACCTGTGCTCTGAGCGCTCGGATAGCTTTGTTCAGGTTCCCCTCAATGAAATCTGGTGCAAAACCTCTAAATTTGTATCCCCAGGTATTTGAAGGTATGGGGGGCAACCGTCAGGCGGAGTTGTCTGAACTGTATCCCATCCGGGCTTCCTTCCGGATGGAAGAAGAAGGCCTGAAACTTGTTCTCATTTATTGCAAGTCCTTAGAGTTGTGCAAAGTGATCAAAGGTCTCAGGTAGCTGTGCGAGGTCGGTAGTCAAGTTATTTACATATAATATTATGTTGTCTGCGTAAGCAGATATCACATGCGTTATGTTGCCCAGTCTGATCCCCTTCTGCTACACCATCAGTCGTACCTTAAGAGCCTGTGGTTCTAGAGCTAGCACAAATAACAAAGGGGACAGTGGGCATCCCTGTCGGGTCTCGCTGCCAATAGGGTACTCCCATGAGATATGTCTGCCGGTACGAGCCCTGGCCGTGGGGGTTGAGTACAATAACTGAATCCATTTCAGATAATCTAGGGGGATGCCAAATTTTCCTAGCGTCCGGATCATGTAATCCCATCTAAAGGTATCGAACGCTTGCCTCACGTCTAGCGTGATGCAACCCACCGTGTGGGTTCCATGACGTGGTACAGCCTCCTGATATTAAGTGAAGTGCTCTTTGTCGGCACTAACCCGCATTGGTCAGGGTGAATAAGTTTGTGCAAATGTGGGAGTAGACGATGCGCCAGGACTTTGCCCATGATTTTGTAGTCCGTTGTGAGTAGGGATTAGGGTCTATATCCTGAGATGTCTAACAGGGAGCGGCCTAGCCTAGGGAGGGACACCACTAACGCCTGCATCCTGGTGCGGGGTAACGTTCTTGAATCTATTGCAGCATTGTATAATCGCACAAGATGTGGGACTAGGGCATCTGCGTATGTGGCAAAGAACTCAGCGGGGAGGCCGTCTAAGCCAGGGGCCTTGTTGCGGGGGAAGGCATGAATGGCTTATTTTATTTCCGCCCTCATGATAGGGCCGGAGAGATCTTTTTGCGCTGCTTGTGTAAGTTTAGGAAATGGGAGGTCGATCAAAAATACATGTAGGAAGTCTTCTTCCAGTGGGTGCGCAGTCAAAATATCTAATTTTTAATATCGATCTACACTAATATCAATCTTTTAATATCGTAGGGACAGAATATCGAAGTCAAGAATATCGTTGACCAGAATATCGACCTTAAGGTAAGTAATATCGATCTACACTATCCAACATATTCCCTACCGTTGCACTCACTGGAGTTGGAATAGTAATTTTTACCCCTCCTTTAGCCAACACTTTCCCTACTGTTGCACTCACTGGAGTAGGAATAGTAATTTTTACATCTACGCTATTTAACACTTTCCCTACTGTTGCACTCACTGGAGTGGGAATAGTAATTTCTACCCCTACGCTATCCAACGCTTTCCCTACTGTTGCACTCACTGAAGTGGGAATAGACATTTCTACCCCTCCACTATCCAACACTTTCCCTACTGTTGCACTCACTGGAGTGGGAAAAGTAATTTTTACCCCTCCGCTATCCAACACTTTCCCTATTGTTGCACTCAAGGGAATAGTAATTTTAACCCCTGCGCTACACAACACTTTTCCTACTGTTGCCGTAACTGGATTTGGAATAGTAATTTTATTTCCTCTGCTATCTAATATTTTCTTGTATTATTTTAGCTAATGTAATGTATAATTAATTTAAAAAAGATTTAAAAAAAAAATATATATTGTTTTATGTGTATAGATGTATTTATAATTTATAAAAAAAATAAGCAATTTATAAGTCATTAAAATAAGTATTAAAACATATTAATAAGTAAGTATGTATATTATATATTATATGTATATGTATAATGTATTTTTAAGTTATATATATTACTTATATGTTTTTAAGCATTTTAAATTATTTTTAACTATGTTTCTTTTAATTATATGCATTATATGCATTTTCTACTTCATTTTACATTATTTTATAAAAAGATATTTTTGACATCGATATTTCTTTTTCGATATTTTTCGATTACTTACCATAATGTAGATAGGATGTTGATATTCTTGACTTTGATATTTTAGTTGCGATATTTTTGTAGGTCGATATTTTGACCTTCGATATTTAGTCAGTGATTCCTTCCTTGGTGGCGGTGATTGGTATAGGGTTTGGTAATACTTACAGAAGGTTGAGTTAATGTCTTGCTGCGTGTCCACAGTATTCCCACTTTGCATGAGTATCTCATGCATTGGAATCTGCGGGGATCATCTCTAATTATACGCGCCAGGAGCAGGCCAGCTTTGGCAGCTGCAGCATGCATTGTGCGCATGTATGTGGTGTAATCGAATTGTCTTAGTGTTTCTAAGAGCTCTGCATGTTTAATGCGGGCCTCTTGTAGTGCTGCTCCCTTGGTGTTGTCTGCAGCTGCGTCCTGCTCTAACTTATTTAACGAATTTACAACCTCTATGACATTGTTATGTATTTGTTTCCTGATCCCTGCTGTGGTGCTAATTGCTATTCCCCTGATCACCGTATTAAATGCATCCCACTCCACCTGCAGCGAGGAGGCAGTGCCAGAGTTCTCCGCGAAGTAGTTGGTGATTCCAACAGATAATGTGTTACAAAATACCTTGTCTTTGAGCATCTGGGGCCATAGCTTCCAGGTGGCACCAGAGTCGGGATTCTACCCCAGGCAGGAGTGACCTCTAAAGGGTTAAGGTCTGAGATGGTTTTTCCCAGATATGTGGCATGTGGTATCTGGTTGGTGGTAGGGAGGGAACAGAGGATCCTGTCGATTATCGTGTGCAGTTGGTGTGAGTGTGAGAAAAAAGAGTATTCCGTACTATTAGGGTACTTTAGTCGCCAGGCATCCCCCAGTGACCATCCCTCCGCTCATTTGCGCAATGCCTCAGACTTGCTATTTGTGCCAGCCCTGTTAATGGGAGGATGTGATCTATCCCTGTCTATATCTAGTACAGTATTATAGTCCCCTCTGAGTATCCATGGGTATGTTGTCCAGGGTGAAAGGATAGGGTTGAGGTTCAAAAGGAATTTATCCTGCTCAAAGTTAGGGGCGTATGTGCTCCCTAGCACTATTTGTGCACCATGAAAGTTACCTCACACTAGTATATATCTCCTCATTGGGTCCACCCTTTGTTCCAGCATCTTGAAGGGAACCCCACTCCTTATCCAGATGGAGGCACCTCAGGCAAAGACAGAGTAGGATGTGGGGAAGACCTGGCCTCTCCATTTCTTGCGTAATTTGGCTGCCTCAGCCGCAGTAAGGTGGGACTCCTGCAGTGATGTTATATGCGCATGCCGCCTCTTGAACTGTGCATGGATTCTGTGCCTTTTGTATATGGATGTCAGTCCCCGTACATTCCAAGTAATTGTTTTATACCTGTCCTGCATGTGTATGTGTTGTGTACACGTGTCCTTCACGTTTCTCACAAGAGGGGGACAGAAATATGTAGGGTAGCATGGATGGTTAGGTCAGGCTGTACAATAAAATAAATAAATAAAAATACTCAGTCCAGCGGAAGAACAGTGCTGGTCCAAACCATGTTGAAAACAGTGTTAACTATTAACTGTGTAATTGGTGCTTTTGCCATGAGGGGGTGTGTAGCCCTCGCACGCTAACTCTGGAAATGTAGGTGGTGCAGACTCAGACCGGTGTCAGTTAAAGCAAGAACGTTTGTACATTTGCCATGGTGGGGGGTATGTTTACCACTACTCTGGCTATGGGGAGAAATGCCCCAGGAGCTCAGCGCAGCTCGAACCATAGGTGCTTACCAATATGACCACAGTTCATGCTGTCAATCTTAGAGTACTTGATACGACGCTCCGGATATACTTATTGGATCAGTCCATCCAGTGGTGTCTCGGCCCAGGAAACCATCAGCCATCTGAGGCGTGATGGATCTGAACAGTGCCAGGCTACCCTCAGAGTCAGAGTGAACAGTGTTCTCATCCAAGGAGTCCGAAGTTGTATGACGGTTGCAGTCACGAAAGGTGGATGCCGCTGCTATCGCCTCCATTCGCCCATCTTGAGCTTGTTCCGGCATGGGGTTCCCGGTCTGCTGCTTATTGGATGACTTGTTATGCCGAGACCCACGATTCCGGGTGCTTCTTGTTGTCTGGGGAATGCTTTGTGAGAATAATCCAGAATTCAATAGGGGAAACATTATATCCAGCCATTCCTCTGTCTCTACCGGGGTATAAAAAAATAGCTTTTTCTGATTGTGGATGATCTTCAATCTCTCTGGGAACAGGAGGGCATATGTAATGTCCAGGGCCCTAAGCTTCTTTTTGATGTCTTGATGCAGTGACTGCCTGCGCTGCACCAGCATGGTGTAATCCGAGTACAAAGACACTCGGTGATTCTCATAGGAGATTTCAGATTTTTCCCTTGCAGCCTGCAATAGCATGCCTCGGTCCCTGAAGTTCAGTATTCTAGCGATCATGGGGCGCGACAGAGCTCCAGCTGTGGTCCTACCTGTGGGGATTCTGTGTGCTCTCTCCACGCAGAGGTGCGCTGATCCAGCGGGTTACCAGCTAGAGATACTCACAAACTACATACTCATCTGGGCCCATTAAACACACATTCACATGAGCTAGTACAGTACCGCTGGGGTCAATTGGTTGTACTAAAACCTGTAAGAGGAATTTATCTTATCATTTCTTACTAAACCTTTCCGACCAAATGTACATTCCTCTGGTCAATGGACCTTTTAGTTAACTATTGAAGGCAAACATTGACATATAATAAAATCTATTTAAATAACCACAGACGCAGGAGAGTATTAAATGTTTATCTAGTTGAATTCATGTGAGCCAAGAACCCAAATACAATTCGTACACCATTTTCTCCAAGGAAGGAAATCAAATTTAAGTCAGAAAAATCGATAAACAATGTTATTACGATGACAGTACCTGAATAGGGAGAAATATATAGAGCAGTTAAATGACATACTACACAAAATTATAGTTACCTAGGATGGTGTGGAAACCAACCCCTTGGCCAAGGAGCTGGAAATGGTCCCCTGGGACAGATCATGTGACAAAGGTTCAGGACAGGATTCAGGGACAGGATAGATGGCCTCTTCTAGATCTGACGCCTGCGTCGCTCCCCTCTCTGACACTATCTTCCTCCTCGATTCTTCTGCTATCTTCTTATAGATCTTTACCTTTCCCTTCTTGATTCTTCCGAGATGTTCTTCTAATGTATTAGGGTTTAGGCTCTAAGTCTGCAATTCGAGTCTTCTTCAATATTTGCTCAGTTCTCGGACAGCATCCCGGTCTCTCTGCATCTCAGCAACACAAGTTCTGCAGCATCGGCAGCTGACTAACTAACTAAACTACCTCAATTATACTTTTCTAATGGCATGTACCACCCCTAAATGTTTCATATTTATGAAACTTTATAAAAAAAAAGAATACATTTAATAATTATCTCATTCATCATTTAGGGTGTCCACTGCTTTCTCAGGACATGTTGCGAACTTGGCCTTGGCTGAGGTTCAAGAACATCATCATGGTTTCTGGTGGGTTACGAGTGCGCGTGCGTAGGGTGACACATGGTGTTTAGACTTTAGTATTGCTCTGAGGCCCAAATACGAACTAAATAGAAAGAGTCAAAGAAACATGTTAGAAATCAAAATAAAATGATATCACTGTGTACCACCTATCTCTACTCTAATCCCATTTACTTATAAAAATCTTTCGCATTAGTATTTTAATAAAGTTGCATGGTTTAGTCTAAGCAAAAGCATGTGCTTTAACATGTGAGTTTCAAGCGGCCATCTTAGAAGCGAATGCGCAGCTGCAGAGATTTCCCTCCAAGCAAGGACTCGTCATTACTACGTAGATAAAGTTGACGCATGCGCAGTACAGAATTCTGCGTTACCAGGCATTTTAAGTCACACTTGGGTTACTTGTTAGTACGACACATATGCAAGCTTCCCCTAAGCTTAAATGTATGAACTGTAATGCATGTTAATATTTAGAAACATAATTATTACGGTATTCCAAGGTATTTTGAGAGGATTGAATCCGAGCAAGTCTCTTTAATACGAGTCCATGCTCCATCAATCCCCTCTCTGGTGGCATTTTATGCCATCACTAATTTCCCACCACCTAATCAGATGCCAACTTTAACACATCTCAATTGCTTCTTCAACCTTTTCATTTCCTTCTTTTTCGTTACTGTACTGTAAACTCCTCATCTTTTTATATAGATCTCCTTTCATTTCTCCTAATTGTATCTCATTGTACTTTCTTTTCTTCCCCTTTTCAGTCACCTCATATCTCTTTCTTGTCTTACTACATTTGAACCATATCATTATTGCTGGGACTAACAGTGTTATTCGAAATATTGGCAGTATTATTTGGCCTATAATGCTCTTACCTATGTTAGAAAACCATCTCCCTATGGTAGTGATAATATGTGTCAATTCTTTCCATTCACTGTCAACTTCCAGTGGTTTCAAATCTTCCTCCAATTTCGTAATGTTTTTAATATATCCTCCAATTTCAACACTTTTGTCTGGAATGTAAGTGCAACAATGTTGCGCTTTCTGCATTTTAAAGACTCCGCCCTCTTTTGCCAATAATATATCAACAGCAAGTTGATTTTGCAAAACCATAGATCTAATTGCAACCATTTCTGTGTTGATCATCAAAAATCCTCCAGCAGTGTCAGTTGATAACCGATCAACTACTGTAGACAGCTGACACATTTTTCGTGAATTCAGAATTACTCTCACTGAAGGTATCAAGGCACTAAATATATCACCTACTATTTCTGAAAAACTAGCTCTCTTTGTACGTGTTAGTTCTTTTGCGTCTCCATTGCTTCCAGTGATTCTTTTCGCATGCTACACCTTTGGGAATACAAAATAGCAACTCACGTACCAATGAGCAGGCAGCCTGAAATAGGCTTTATTGCCACACACGTAATAAACTCCAGGAAATACTGGATCTGTTCCAGCTTTTAGTCCCCATCCCCCAATAACTAACAAAATGATGTTCACATTCACTGGAACCAATAAATGCATTCTTATATTCAGTCCAAAGACATAGCAGCATGAGTCTTGCTGGTTGTATACATTTCTTCTTTCTCAGCCCATTGAGGTATTTGAGGTTTCGGTTCAGAAGCCCTTCTTTAGAAGTCCTGTCTCCTTTGCTCAACTAAATTCAAAAATATATTTTCCTCTTCGTGTAATTTACATGTTAAATTGTGCTTGTGTGCTTCAGCTATATCTATTGTTTTCATAGTTAGAAAATATTCTCCCATAAACTGTGCATCCTTAGTACTAAGAACTGGGTTCATGCTCTTTCGCATATTAACCTCGGAAAAAAAACACATCTACATTAGGATAGTAATATTATAACTTTCCTGTTCTATAAAAAAAACTTGCCAAAATACTACAAGAAATACCATAGGTTTATGGAATATGGTGATATGTTACACCTTCTGCTACTGATTCAGGTAATTTCATACACACATAACAATCACTAACTTCCATAGTGTCCACGTATTGCACTAATAACTTTGTAAATACATTTAAAGCAGTGTCATTATTTGTCACAGTGTGGTGTAAATCTAACTAATCTGGTGCTCCTAAATCTACTCTGTCTCTTTTAGTCTTAGTCTCATCTGGTGCTTCTAATGCTACTCTATCTCCTTTAATGTTAGCTACCCTTTCATGTGTGTTTGCGTTATTCCTTTCTTTTGTAACCATCAAATAAGGGATGGCTACTGTTAGTACTAACCAAATTATAAGTACCAAAAATATACTACATATGCATATTCTGCAACATCTTTTTACACAATTTCGTTTTGGTTTTCCAGCAGCCCTATCATCGGCCATTTTGGGCTAAGAAGATTTCTCTTCTTTATTTTGAATTATTTATGAGATATAAATTCTTGGGGAATTTTCAGGTTGGTTTCACTTCTTTGACAATCTGTTCTGCATTTATTTCTTCATCACTTTCTTCATTTAATTCTACATTCTCAAATTCTTCAAGAATTACTCATGTCCATTCAGGACTCTTGAACTTATTGTTCAATGATTTTAATCTTTGACTTCTTCGTTTGGGCTTATCAGTAGGTGTCCCAGACTGACTAGTAATTTTGTTTACCTGTTCAGATTCTTCATTTATTGTTTTGAAATGATACTTTAACCTTTTAACACCACCTGGCTAGTTATCACCCCTTCTGACCTTTTTGGCTTGCACTGCACTGTCACTTTCTTTGAGTGTTCTTTTATTTTCATTAAGTTGTGGCACAATCTTGTTATTTTCATTTTCAGAATCCCTCTCTGTCTGTTCTTGTCTAGGGCTTATCAGTATAACGTCATTTTCTGCCTGGACGCATTCTTCTTCCCTGGCCTGACCCTGTTCAGGTTTTATTTCGATTTTCACTTCTTCTTCTACTTGAACTTGTTCTTCTTCTCCTAACTGGTCCTACTCAGGTCTTTCTGCACTTTGGTTTCCTGCAACCTGAACGTGTTCTTCTATACCTATCTGTCCCTCCTCAGTCTCATGAATGGTTTCATCCTCCTCTGTCTGAGTAGATAGTTCTCTCCTTGTCTGATCCTTCTCAGGTTCTCAAACAGTTGTATTTTCACTTTCCTGAGCTTGTTCTTCTCTACCTATCTGGTCTTCTCTATTCTCCTGTCTCTCTAACCTGGTTTGGCTTCTTGTTCTCACATTTACTTCAGGTATGTCAACCACTGATATCCAGTCATCCTGACTTATGCTCGGTTGTTTTTGGTCAGCTACTTCAGGATCTGATACTCTAGATCCTTCAGACGCACAACCTTCTGCAGCCTCACCTGCTTGAGTCAGTTGGGGTCCTTCCTCATCAGGTGCTAGTACTCTCTCAGTATGGTTTGCATGAATCCAATTAGGCAAGCCTGCACATTTCACAGCTGTTGTTGTAACCAATATAACCTGATGTGGTTTTTCCCACCTGGGTGCTAAGCAAGACTCTCAAGTGTGATTCTTCACCAAGACCCAGTCACCGGGATTCAGATCATGTGCTTGATTCAGCTGCCTGGCAACTGCATCCTCTCCAACCTGGTGAGAGATAGAACATACGAGGTCAGCCAGTTCTTTGCAATAGTCCAATACCAAATCATCAGATATATTCAACAGTGTGTGTCCTGGTATACATGCTTGCCTCATTGCTCTTCCCATGAGTATTTCATGGGGACTCAATCCTGTATTCTTGTCAGGAATGCTTCTGAGTCCCATCAGAACAAGAGGTAAAGCATCAGGCCACTCCAGTGGGGTGGATCCACATACCTTTGCCAGTCTTGTTTTTATAGTGCCATTCATTTGTTCCACCACTCCAGAAGCATCTGGGCGACATGCACAGTGCAGTTTTTGTTCAATTTGAAAGGCTTCACAGATTAGTCAAATTATTTCATTATTAAAATGAGACCCTCTATCTGATTCCAAAGTTACTGGAAAACCAAACCGTGGAATCAGTTCTCTCAACAATAGTTTGGCAACTGTTAGACTGTCATTTCTTCTAGTAGGGTATGCCTCTACCCACCATGAGAATAAACAAACAATGACAAGTACGTACTTCAAACCTCTGCAAGGTGGTAATTGTATGAAATCTATTTGTAGCCTTATAAATGGACCTTCTGCTTTTCCAATTCTTCCCATGCTAACCATTGTTTTTCTGCCTGGATTTATTTGTTGACAGATTAAGCATCTCTGGCATAGACTGTCAGCGACATTCCTGAATTTTGGATTAAACCAATCCTGCCTAAAGTGTCTAATCATTGCATCCCTGCCTATATGGGTGTCTCCATGATACATCCTATCCAATTGTGAAAGCATACAGTCTGGCATTACTGGCCTGCCATCTAGCGAAACCCACACATCATCTTCTGACCTCTTTTGGCACCCTACTTTAACCCATTCTTCTCTTTCTCTCACTTCCACCTCATCTTGTAGTTGTCTTACTTCTTCCCATGTTTCCAATCCTGAGAGTAGCATAAGATGGCAGCTAATTCCATTCGATTTTCTTGTTTACCGCCAATTTATTTCTGGCATAAATATTACCGGCTGTCTCCTGACTGGTGTGCAGCACACTTGACCACTGCCACTTCTTTTGGCAATTGTATTGCTTCAAGCAGTTCTTTTACGAATTTTCAATTTTTAATTGGGGATCCTGAAGAAATCAAAAAATACCACTGCATCCAAAGCTGACCAAAATCATGCACAACCCCGTAACCATACTGGCTATCAGTAAAAATGGTTACTTTCCAATTTTTCCCAATTTTGCAAGCTTTAATCAAAGCTGTCAATTTGGCTACTTGTGCAGATTTGACCCCTGGTAAATAGGATGCTTCGACTATTCCAGCCAATGTACACCCAGCGTAAGCAGCACTTAGTCCTCCCTCCTCATGGTGCATACACGAGCCATCTACAAATAGCTGATGTTCAACATTCTTCATAGGCTCTTCCTGTATGTCTGGACGGGGTTTGGTACACAGTTCAGTCACATCCAAACAACTCTGCTCGACTTCATCCTTTACCTTTTCTCCATATACATCTGGTAATAAGGTGGCAGGATTAAGTACAGTACACCTGACTATTGTCACGTTTTCAGCACCCAATATGATTCTTTCATACTTAGTCATCCGACTAGGAGTAAGATACTGAGTTTGAGTTCTTGTTAGAATCTCAACTGAATGTGGATCATGCACCTTTACAGGATGCCCCATCACAATTGATTCGCTTTGTTCCAGACTCATACAGGTTGCAGCTACTGCTTTTAAACAACCAGGTAAAGCTGAGGCTACAGGGTTCAAAGTAGAAGTGAAGTATGCCACTGGACGTCACATCAAACCATGTCTCTGTGTCAAAACTGAGAGTGCACAAATTTCTCTTTCACAACTAAACAGCGTGAATTCTTTCGAGTAATCTGGCATACCTAAGGCAGGGACTTCACACAAACACTTCCGTAATTTCACAAATGCTTCCATACTTTCATCATCCCATTCTATAGGATCCTTTGCTCGTTTCTTGGTCATTTGTATTAGAGGTTTGGCTAGCAGAGTAAACCCTACAATTCACTGCCTACAGTATCCCACAACCCCAAGGACCATTCTTATTTCTCTCTGGGTTTGGGGCAATTGCATTTGCATTATTATTTTTATTCTTTCAGGGGTCACTTTCCTTATTCCGCATTCTATTTGGTGTCTTTGATATTTGAAACCAGGTTTGCAAAACTGTAATTTTTCTGGGGACACTTTACCATCAGCCAAATGATTTAACAAGGCAATTGAATCAGTAAAACAGTCATCTCTTGTCTTAGACGCGACTAACAAGTCGTCAATATATTGTACCAGTACTGATCTCCTGGGTAGCACTAAGGTTTCTAAGCACTTTTTCAATATTTGATTAAAAATCCAAGGACTTTCAGTATACCCTTGAGGAACACGATTCCAGACTAAAATACGATCCTCAAATTTGAAAGAAAATAAATACTGACTATAAGGATGGAATGGAATGGAGAAAAAGGCATGGCATAGATCAATTACAGTAAACCATCCTGCTTTCCATGGTATCTGGTACAGAATTACTGCTGGGTTGGGCACTACAGGGCAACAAGGTACAATAATCTTGTTAATCTTTATTAAATCTTGAACTATTCTATATTTCCCACTGGATTTCTTAATGCTAATTATAGGTGAATTACAGGGACTGCTCATTATTTTTTTTAGAATGCCTTGTTCAATCATTTGATCAAATTCTGCTGCAACACCAGCTTTAACTTCGGGGCTCATTTTGTATTGTCGAGTGTTTGGATAGACTGCACTTTCCTTCACAGTTACCTACACTGGGTCCAAATTTACCATCAACCCTACTTCTTTTCCTGTAAAATTCCACACCTCAGGATTCACTGTCGTTTTGACCTCATCTGGCAAATCGTCTTTTGTCATCAAGGAATACATGTCATTTACCTCTGTGCCTTGTTTAGCTAACATAATTTTATCAACCTTGTCTTCATCTGGAGTTTGAATTGCAACACCGTCTGGCGTGCAAAATATTGTGCAGTTCATTTTGCACAGTAGATCTCTTCCTAATAAGTTAACACAGCACAACTTTGTGCATTTCCCTGAAATTGCCAATGCATACCTCCATTGGTTCAGTAATAGGGATTCTAATCGAGAGGGGTAGGTTTGGGATGTCTGCTGTTCTCACAGTAGAACAGGTAGCACAAGTGTCCAACAAAAAGGTATTATCCTTTCCTTCTACTTTACCATCAATATATGGATCTGACTGATCTACCGGTAAGGATGCGCCAACTTTGCACTCCTTTTCCTCCCCCCTCAGGTACCGTCATTGGTCGCTGTCATCAAAATAATTGTCCTGTAAAAGAAATTGTGACGCTACAGAATTTTTCTTACCACTCCTCCTTGAAATCCGGTGTCCACACTATACTTGGCCTTGTTGACATAATCTGGCATAGGGGCAGGTGGCAACTGATTCTGTAGATTTACAACCTGCTGCTGTTGACTCATTATCACCTCATTCTGCGTCTGTGGATTGAAATTTTGATTTGGGCCATTATTATACTGAATATTTTTACACTTGTTTTTCCAATGCCCAATTTTCCGCACCCATGACAGGGAAACTTTTTCTTTGCCTCCTCTCTACTCATTCATCCTTTTAGTTTTCCCCCATTATTTTCACTTTGGCCTTGCCCCTTCCCTTGATTTCCTGTCTGACTGTTTAGTTGGAGTTCCTGCGGTTCTTCTAATTTTACTTGGGCCCACAACACCTTTTCTTCTAACTTCTTTTGTCTATTGTCAATTTAATCTCCGCAATACTGAAGAATGTCATCTATTGGCCTTGCTTGCCAACACAACATGTGTTGATGAATCATGTCACCAATTTCTGGTTTTAATCCTGTCACAAATCAATACAGAAAATGTCCCATATCTTTATCTCCAATGTTCTCAAATCCACTCTACTGTTTACCCCCTTCGCTGCGGCGCGAATTCCGCCGCAGCGCTGGGGGGGTTTGGGGGGTTTGCGGCGCCGCCATGCTCATGACGGAACCACGCCGTCATGAGTCACGGGCGAGCTGTGCTCATGACGGCGTGGTTCCGTCATGACTCCACACACTTGCGCTAATCGCCCGCACAGGCGGGGAATTAGCGCCGCGTGGGAGGAGCGGCCGCCAACGGCCGCAGCATGACGGAACCACTCCGTCATGAGCACACGGCGCCCGTGGCTCATGACGGAGTGGTTCCGTCAGAAGCATGCAAGGGGTTCAATTACTGCAGTAGGCATTCATAATAAGTATGTACAGACTCATTTATATCCTGGGTCGTTCTATCTATCTTTACCCAATCTGTTTCTTTTGGAGGAATTTTCCCTTTCAAGAAAGTGATCACCTGGTGATATTTCTTCATTTCTTCTTCTGAAGGGGCTCCTGTTTTCTCATCTCTCGGCCAATCAACAGTAATTTTACATTCTGTCCATAAATCAGCAGGTACCACTATGTCAAATAAGCCATCCAAATCTTTTAACAATACATTAGAAACCTTCAAAAATCTTTCAACTTGCCGATACCATTCAACTGGCTTTTCTCTTAACTTCGGGAAATCATTTGCTAACAACAAAATATCCTGTCTGGTCCATGGAACATGTACATATCCTCCTCCCAGTACCTCTCTCATTGGACTTAATCTTTCTACCTTTCCTGTTTCTTTAAAAAGAAAATCAAAAGTTGTTCGATTGGCATTTGCTTCTTCCTTTTTTCTCATCCATCTTGCTTTCCATTTGTCTAGATCACCCCATTTTCGTAAAATGGTCATTGATTCTTTAACGTGTAATTTTCTTATGGACACATTCATATTTTCCAAGTCCTTATCACTGAATTCTGCTCTGTATGGTTTCTGTAATACCTTGGATTTCCCTATTTCAACTCCCATTTCAGTGGCTAGGTCTGTCAATTTCTCATGGAATATCTTTGTATTTCTAGTGATACTTCTACAAATGAACAGCAATTCTTCTTCAGTGTAGGTATTTCATCTATCCAACCCTACATTTCCAGCTATGATTTCTTCGAATTCTACTCTCAATTTATAAATATCTAAAATTTTCAGTGGCTGTTTTGGCTTGTCTATTCCATGTGCCAATCTTTCTATTTCTTCTGGTGATACTATTGTGGCACTCTTGACTCCTGTTGAAGTCTCTAATTGTACTTCCTTTGAACAATTAGGTGTAACTCTTCTCGGGGTTTCATTTATCTGTCCTCTTATCGGTAAATCCATTAATGATATCACCGAATCACATTCACTGCCTTGATCATCAATTATTATATTCTCCTTTCTGGGTTCAATTGTAGGTGTGGACATGACTGGTGGTTTGTGACAGATTGCTTTATCTCCATATAATGGAACCACCGGACCTATAGTCACTGTTATAGTCAGTGCTTCAGGGTGGGTACTGAATTGGGTTATTTTCTGTACTAATTCTTCTATATTCTTATATTTTGCCTCCCTTTCCTTTTCCTGAAGTACCCTTCCATTTGTTGGGTCATGTATAACTTGTGGAACCAATGGTGTTCCCAAAGCCGGGGCACTAGGAGTAGTTCTACTGGGTCCTTCTTGGTATGGTGGAGAGTTTTTCATTTTAATGTCCTCCATAAAATCATCTTCTGATTCTCCACTACCTGTCATCGTTAATTGTTTGGTTTTCTCTGTGCACTTGCCTCCTGACTGTTCCTCCACCATTAGTACAGGATATAATCCTTCAGTCATCGTTGCTTGTCTCCATTGTTTCATCTGATTATCTAGTGATTCGCTCGGTAGTCTAGGATAAAATCCTCTAAAACTTCTGCTACTTCTGGATCTATTGTGCTCAAATGCTTCAGTCTTCCATTCTTCTAAAGCCTCATATTGTATTTATCTTGGTCGGGGCTCTAATTCATTCATTCTTATTCTCAGATTATGTAGAATTCTCCCATTGAACGTACCATGTTCTGAGAAAGCTAGCACTCCATCCTTTTTTGTATATTCTATCCAATTTTCCAACCATACACAGGTATGATAGCCTCTTTCCATCATAATGTATGATGCGGGCGTTTTCGGGGGAGGGATACGAATTCCCTCTCTAGTCTTAATGGGTTGATCCTTCTCAAAATAATTTTAAATTTTCTGCATAAATGTCATCTTTCTTTTTTCTCCGTACATTTTGGGTGTCGATCCTTTTATATATTGTTCTCTGGCAAATCTTAAATACCTTCTTTCTGGGCGATTTCCTTTTAATGTTGGATCGTATCTCCACATGCAAATCCCACTGTCAATTTTTATTGTTTCTTCTATTTTACTAACCAATTAAATGTTCGCTTTTCCTCTAATAATTGACCAATACCAGTGCGGCTTCTATTCTTTCGACCAATCAAATTCTGTTTCACGCTATGCGTTTAGCCAATATTAGCACAGCTTTTTTGTGACGTCAGTATCACTCCTTACTACTGACCCCTCCTTTACAATTTCACGTCAATCACATGCCTCCTGTTCCAACCAATCCCAGCAGAGCCCTCTGTGACGTCAGTGCAGCACCCGCAACTGACCCCTCCTTTACAAGGTAACACGAATACCTTATTTTTCTTACAATTTACATACAAAATTAATTAAATGACAACATAGAAACATTCACTATTCTGTTTGCTCCGATAAAATCAGAAAGTCGATTACATTTACTGCGAGTAAAACCTTTCTGCTTACTCTTCACACACTACGAGTAAAACTCTTCCGCTTACTCTTCACTCAAGCGCCGACGAACCTGCTACTACTTCGGTTTTACCCTTTCTAGGTGATATAAGACCAAAGTTTGACCAGTGAACTCTTTGCAAAACAACTCACTCTCACTTTTATACAAATTAGTCCCTAAATCAGCACTGCCAGCCTTGCATAGCCTTTCAGCGCTATCTTTAACAAACGAGTAACTTCACTGCAGTGTCGTTTCCATTCACCACCCGCTATTCAATATTCCGGGGAATTTCCACACAGCATAAAACAAAATACAAAATGGGTTTGTTAATACATAATCAATAATTCAAAATTTAATATTTTCACCTAACTAGTTAATAAAATAAACCATAGCTCTGCTACCAGAAAAACTGATCCAGTGGGTTACCAGCTAGAGATACTCACAAACCACATACTCACCTGGGCCCATTAAACACACCTTCACATGAGCCAGTAAAGTACCTCTGGGGTCAATTTGTTGTACTAATACCTGTAAGATTATTTTACCTTATCATTTCTTACTAAACCTTTCCGACCGAATGTACTTTCCTCTGGTCAATGGACCTTTTAGTTAACTTTTGTAGGCAAAAACTGACATAGATTAAAATCTCTTTAAATAACCACAGACTCCGGAGAGTTTTAAATGTTTATCTAGTTAAATTCATGTGAGCCAAGAACCCAAATACAATTCGTACACCGTTTTATCCAAGGAAGGAAATCAAATTTAAGTCGTTAAACAATGTTATTACGATGACAGTACCTAAATAGGGAGAAATAGTGAGAGCAGTAAAATGACATACTACACAGAATTATATTTACCTAGGATGGTTTGGAAACCAACCCCTTGGCCAAGGAACTGGAAAGGGTCCCCTGGGACAGATCAGGTGACAAAGGTTCAGGACAGGATTCAGGGACAGACGCCTGTGTCGCACCCCTCTCTGACATTATCTTCCTCCTCGATTCTTCTGCGATCTTCTTATAGATCTTTACATTTCCCTCCTCAATTCTTCCGCGATGTTCTTCTAATCAATTAGGGTTTAGGCTGTATGCCTGCAATTCGAGTCTTCTTCAATATTTGCTCAGTTCTCGGACAGCATCCCGGTCTCTCTGCATCTCAGCAACATGAGCTCTGCAGCATCAGCAGCTGAATAACTAACTAAACTACCTCAATTATACTTTTCTAATGGCATGTACCACCCCTAAATGTTTCAAATTTATGAAACTCCTAATTCTGATTGGTCAGGAAAGAGGGGATGATCATCACACCATGCTAAGTTTTAACAATTTTTCTTTAGCCTATTGTTCAGCATTCCCGCTACCTAATTTATTTTCCCAAGCTTTATTTCCCACACGCATTTCACACCTTTATCAAAAAAAAGAATACATTTAATAATTTTCTCATTCATCATTCAGGATGTTCATTGCTTTCTCAGGACATGTTGCGATCATGGCCTTGGCTGAGGTTCAAGAATATCATCATGGTTCCTGGTGGGTTATGAGTGCGTAGGGTGTCACATGGTGTATAGACTTTAGTATTGCTCTGAAGTCCAAATACGAACTAAATAGAAAGAGTCAAGAAACATGTTAGAAATCAAAATAAAATGATTTCACTGTATGCCACCTATGTCTACTCTAATCCCATTTACTTATGAAAATCTTTCGCATTAGCATTTTAATAAAGTTGCATGGTTTAGTCTCACCAAAAGCATGCGCTTTAACATGTGAGTTTCAAGCGGCCATCTTAGAAGCGAATGCGCAGCTGCAGAGATATCCCTCCAAGTAAGGACTCATCATTACTATGTAGCTGTAGTTGACGCATGCTCAGTACAGAATTCTGCTTTAGCAGCCATTTTAAGTAACACTCAGGTTACTTGTTAGTATGACACATAGGCAAGCTTTCCCTAAGCTTAAATGTATGAACTGTAATGCATTTTAGTATTTACAAACATAATTATTATGGTATTACAAGTTATTTTGAGAGGATTGCATCCGAGCAAGTCTCTTTTATACGAGTCCTTGCTCCATCAGCGCCGATTGGCCCTCTGTTGACACATGGTCTCGGAACCATTGTTCCATCAATTTAGTTGCATCAGGGCCTTCAGATCACTCTGGTAAACCTATGACACTTGTCAAATATATGCAATAGGATGTGTCCCATCACCTTTACTGTTGAATCCAGGAGGGATATGGTCCTTTAGGTTTTCAGGAGGGATTTATCACCATTATTAAAAATAGGGAATATGTAGATGGTGGCCTACTTTAGCAATAGCATTAAAAATATTCATTATCAGCGCTGCCCACAAGTCTAGGTGTTGCCAAAATACATCAGTGGGTCCCCGTTGGGGACTGGAGCTTTCCTCCTACCAATTTCCTTCAATGCCCTCTGTACTTCCTCTAATTGGAATGTCAAATACATACAATTACACCTAGGAGCACCCTGGGTGTAATCAGGTGGGACCTGCTTCTAATTCTCCACATTGTATATGCCAGAGAAATGATCCACCCAGAAGGACACACTATATTTTAATTTGCTTGGCTTTTGAAGTGCCTCCCAGGCATCCTCCTGTATCTAGGACTTCTTGGTCAGAGCTGTTGTGTAGAGCACTAGTACTGACCTAATATATTCTGGTATTCTACCCTTGGTATCAGAGCCTTATGGAGCTCCCGCGGTGCTCTGGTGCAGCTCGCATCAAACCAGCCCCTGGGTCAGACTTGGTAGGATGGCTGGCCCACCTCAATCACTGGTTTATATTGGCTGAAATACGCAGGAAATCACTTTTAATGGCGGCTGGGTCAACCAGCAGATCCAGGCAGGGATATATATATATATATATATATATACATATTTATATGGCGGGGGCCACGGAGGTTGATATTCATCGGCCTCCCACTGTGGGGCACTTTCACAGGATTGAGGAAGGTTTTACTCATCGAGGCCCATTGGCGGGCTTTTAACATGTCAGCAGAACTAATTTTGCACTTTGGGGAAACGCATTTTCCCTGGCACTACAACACCCAGGACACACTGCGCAGTCTAATCAGGAGCAGCCCATCCAGGGCGTGCAATGATGTGCAAATAAAGGGGAGTGCCGGATTGTGCTTCGTTTAACCAGCAGCCTTTGAAAAAGAAGAAATTCGAAACGTGTCAGGCAACACTGGTACACGGCTGTGAAAGAGATCGATGAGATAAAGCTTCCGTACCTAATAAAGAACTTTTGGCTTGGAAGTTCGTGATGGTGTTCGAGTGCTTCCTATGAGGAGGGTGCAAGCCTGAGCATGAATATATATATATATATATATATATATAGAGAGAGATAGATAGATATATAGATATATAGATATATATATATATAGATATTACCTACTGGCGGTCGTCAGTAGGTAGTTATAGTTAGGACCACGTTTCCATAGGAAATCCGCAACATTCTATTTTGAATAACTTTGGCGCCGGTCGACGAATCCTCGCGAATTTTTCAAAATAGGCGGGGTGCTACGCTCCGCTCCTACCCTGAAAGTCTCGGGGGGATTAGTCAAGCGGGGGCTGAGATAAAAGGGGGGTCCCAAAACGCGTTTTTCCCATGCATTTTTCCATAGGACCTTTAGACAGGGCTACAGCCCGAACGGCTGAACAGAATTACTTGAAATTTGGCAGAGAGGTAGTCCTCAGGTCAAGGAAGTGCCTTTTGTAGGTTTGGTGTAAATCTGTTCAGTAGATTCTGAGAAAATAGCCTTTAAATCAATATATATATCTGAGCCAGCTTACGGTGCGCTTACGGTACGCTTACCGTACGCGTACGGTGGCGTGCACGAGCGCGATTCTGATTGGCTCTTAGATCTTAGTAAACATTCGAATCGGCCGAAACCAGGAAGCGGCGGCCGCCATTTTCTCTCTCGCACTGAGAGTGATGATGAAAATACAAAGCACAAAAACATGTAAAGGGGCTGTTTAGACAGCTCCCACACACATAGCCACGTTGAGGGAGTCCCCAAAGATCCCCCAAGGCCAAAAACGGATTTTTTTTTTTTTCGCTAATTTTGCCGATTACGCTTACCGTACGCGTACGGTAAAAAATTATAAAAAAAAAAAAATTATCCACACTCTCCCCACCCTGTGTGCAATTGGTGGCCGAAGGCCACCAATAGTGCATGGCTTATAACAGCTGAGATAAACTATAATATTTAAAAAAAAAAAAAAAAATTATCCACACTCTGTCCACCCCGTGTGCAAATGGTGCCCGAAGGGCACCATTTGTGCATGGCTTATAAAAATTACGAAAAATTAAAATATTACCTTTCAAAACGAAGTGCATCATATGTCCTCCATGTGCGCACGGTGCGCGAAGCGCATCGTGCGTACATGGCCCATCTAGCGTAACGTGGGCACGCGGTGCGCGTAGCGCACCGCGTGCCCACCGTGCGTGCACGGCACTAACTGCGTAAAGTGGGCGCGCGGTGCGCGAAGCGCACCGCGTGCGCGCACGGAACGAACTGCGTTAAGTGGGCGCGCACGCCACGAATGGCGTAAAGTAACTTAGCATTTAAAAAACCGTACAAATTCACTGAAAAAAACCATAGGTTTCACACACGTTATAGTTAGGAATTAGCATTTAAAAAACCTTGCAAATTCACTGAAAAAACCATAGGTTTCACACATGTTATAGTTAGCGGAAATTTTACTGATAAAAAACCAATGAAATTCCCCCGTTATAGTTAGTGCAGGCAACTATAACTCACGCGACCGCAATCTTCTGCTGATGACATATGTGTCTTTATGAAAAAAAAATATTTGTAATATATGTATAGCTAAAAATGTATGGAAGAAGACATGGGCAAATAAGTGTCTAAATACAGTATTAGCATCAGCAGAGGATTGCGGTCGCGTGAGTTATAGTTGCCTGCACTAACTATAACGGGGGAATTTCATTGGTTTTTTATCAGTAAAATTTCCGCTAACTATAACATGTGTGAAACCTATGGTTTTTTCAGTGAATTTGCAAGGTTTTTTAAATGCTAATTCCTAACTATAACGTGTGTGAAACCTATGGTTTTTTCAGTGAATATATATATATATATTCCCAAACAACTCGCAAATCCTTTTCTGATGCAAGAAAAAGCCACACAAATCCAGTTTCCAATAATCTTCATTTTAATTACAGGGCAAAAATTGACGCGTTTTGGAGCATACAAGCTCTTGGTCACATGACCATAAGTTCAGAGTTCAGTCTTTTTACAGACCTCCAAAGGACATAAACAAAAGACTTCCCAAAAGTATTGCACAACACAATTGTGTTCTTAACTGCGGTGACTCACAATAAATAAAAAACATTTCTTTCTTTCATCACAGCGTTATATTTCTGTGGTCAAGAAAGTTGTCATGGCATAATTTGCTAAAAAGAAATGAAAAAACGATACATGCATCTCATAGCCAAAATTCACAATGTCTAATTGGAACAATTATCTCATTCGGACTGCATGAAACAGAAAAAATATATATAAAATGGAAAAAATTGAGAAAATTAAGGTGTAGTACCTGTTTAAAGAAATAACTTTAGTGTGTCAAAGACAATAATCACTGAACCAGTGTCTCAATAAACAAGCCCGACATCCTATACTTATATCAACTTGGGGTGCACTTAGCTAAGATCACAAGGTGCAATATAATGATGTGCCCCATGGTCCTATGTTCCCAAAGGGAGAAAGAGAAGGTGGTTGTGGACAACCCTCTGAATCTCCGTGCTCGTATCACTTAGCAATAACAGTAGTGCTTGTAGGCTTCATAGGTCCAGTCTAAGAGGGAGAGACAAAAATTGAGACAAAGGTAAATATATAGTACAAGTAAAACAGTCCAATCTTTTTAATATAATCCCAAACGTCAGTGCCATGACAACAATCAACATTGATACCTCTAAAAATTGAAAGGAAAGAAGTCACAGGAATCAATTACACATAGTTGCAATTAATGTTAATTTATAAAAAAATCTTTTCATGAGACTCAACTCAAAAAATCAACAAGGAACTGGAGTTCCTAAAGGGAGGAAGGAAAAGGCTGCATTGATCCGAATTTAGAAAATTAGAGGTGCACATGCATCTCTTCATCATTATTCATCCCAAAGGGAGCTACACTTCCAGCTTGCAGAATAAATTTCGATTCTAATCTGCGCAGGGCTTGGTTTCTGTTCCCTCCTCTGGGGTTCTTGATAACGGTATCAAGGGAAAATAATTTAGCCTTTGTCCAATCTCCATTGTGTTCATTACAGAAATGTCTTGCCGTGCTATAGCTAAAGTCCTTATTAGTAATAGCAGGCCAGTGTTCCAAAATTCTCTTTTTCACCGGAAAAATAGTCGAACCTATGTACCACTTGCCACAAGGGCAAGTGATTACATAAATCACATAGTATGTACTACACTGAATGTTCTTGCAAATGTACCATTTCCTTTTAGTTCTTTCTAGGACTACTTGTTTAACATTTTCGCTGTGGCTACATGCTTTGCACTTGCCACAACGATGGAAACCTCCCATTTTCTCTAACCAAGTAGGTTTCTGGTTGCTGAAGTGACTTTTGACGATCATGTATTTAATGGAGGTTCCCTTTCTGTACGTTATTGCAGGGTATGGGCCAAGTTTTTCTTTCAACACTTTGTCTTGGATCAGAATATCCCATCTCTTTTTGATTATTTGGTGGAATTGATGTGACTGGGAATTGAAAGTGGTAATTAGTCTGATTGGTGAATCAGTTTCAGATTGTTTTCTCTTAGGTACTTTGTAAAGTGCCTCATCTCTCTTAATATCATCTGCTTTTTTCTCGGCTTTCTTAATCATTCCCTGTGGGTACCCTCTGGCTAGAAATCTTTCTGACATTTCTTTTTTACTTCTTTCGTATGCTTCCTCCGTGCTACAGTTTCTCCTAGCTCGGAGGAATTCACCGAATGGTATACTCCACCTAAAGTTAGGAGGGTGGCAACTGCTAGCGTGTAATACCGAGTTACCTGCGGTTATTTTTCTGAACACATCTGTCTCTAATTTGTTGTCTTATGCCGTCACTCTAATGTCCAGGAAATCAACTGTTTCTTGGCTATGTTGCATAGTAAATTTCAGATTAAAAACATTTTCATTCAGTTCATTCAGGAATTCAAACAGTTCTCGTTCTCCACCTTCCCACACAAAGAAAATGTCGTCAATAAATCTTAGCCAGATACTCATCTTACTTGTCCATTGCATCATCAATTCACTCCCGAGCACCTGCTTCTCCCACCAGCCAACCAAAAGATTGGCATAGCTAGGGGCGAAGCAGATGCCCATCGAAGTTCCTTGTATTTGTTTGTATAGTACTCCGTTTAAAGGTGAATACATTTTCCACAAGGCAAAGCTCTATCATTTGCAACAACATTGATGTATGTGTGAATAAATGTTTGCCCCTAGAGTTCAGAAAGTGTTCACAAGCTATATATATATATTCCCCAAAATGGGTTCTCTTATACATAGGACCTCTCCAACAGAGCGCACTTCTGAGCCATCTACGATGTCCAAGCAAAATATTCAATTTATTTAGGTCGTTTCTGCATCAAAGTTAACAAACGCGTTTCGGTGTTGCCGCCTCCGTCAGTGTCATCAGTTTTACATTGTGAGTTTAAATAAAGATGTGCTATACAATTCATAGACATAGAAAGTGACTCGTGAATCTCAAAAATGAAAATAGAAATAAACAGAGAGATGTTCCATTACTATGGCGGCCATATTGTAAGGGTCTACTTAAAGGAGATCTGACCAAATTCATATTGATACATCATTCTACTCGTCTAATACAATGCTCTATCATTGTTTTCAAATTATTTATATTATGATACAGAAAAAAACATATGTTACCAAACAATTTGTAGCGGTCACTTAAGCCAAAATTTACAGCCACAATAATCAATCTGCATGACGCCGTCGTAAGCAGAAATTTATTTCATATTACGCTATTTAAATCGCCAAACTGCTGAACAATTCAAGGGGACTTAATCCCCCAACTAAAAATGTACCACGGGGTGCGTTTGCTCAGTGGTGAAGGGAGGGAGCGGGGCCTGAGGTGACATGTGTGCAAACACGCCCTGTGGCGCGTTTTAAGTTGAGGAATTAATTCCTCTTCAATCCTGAGGGTCCCTGGGGGCTAACTAGCCCACCAGGTACCGACAGTAAGTGCCACAGAGCTGCGTTGCAGAGTGGTGTAAAAAGGGGCGTGGCCTCTGAATACCTCTCTGCAATGCAGTTCCCTGGCGCATACTGGAGGTACCTGGTGGGCTTGTTTCAGCCTGCTGCTGCCTCCCAAATATTAAAGGTGAAATCAAATGTTGTGAGACGTGTCTTCAACTGCGAGCAGTCTCATTTGTTATATGTGTGACCTGTTCTGGCCACGAAGACAACCCCACTGCTGGTCAAGCAGGTCCGTGTGCCTAGAATCCAAGCCACACATATGAAACAATGTACCTGCTTGGAATGGCGCCACTTGAGCAGTAAGCTGGGCTTGTCAAAACTAACCCTGGGCGTAGTTCGCGTAGTCGCGCTTCGCGAAGCTTCGCGAAGATGTCATTGCACTACGCGACCTTCGCGAAGCTTCGCGAGCTTGCGTAGTTGCTTGTGGCAACCTGTTCGCGATAGCTTTTTCTTGTTCGCGAGCGCGGTAAGCATGTTCGGGGAACTGTTTGCATGCTCAGGGGATATATCTCGCGATCTTACCCATGCGGTCGCCAATGGGCGCGGCCATCTTGTTTTTCTATAGTCCCGCCCGCTCGCGATGCCTTATTTCCTGTTCCGGGTCGCGGATAGCGTGTTCGCGATGTGCATTGACGTGTTTGGGAGCGCATTGTACTTGTTTGCGATAAAATAGTACATGTTCGCGAGAAATATCACGCGAACTTACCCACGCGGTCGCGAATGGGCGCGGCCATCTTGTTTTTCACTCTATGCCATGTTTCTGGGCCTACTTTTGTATCCTCCCTTTATCATAGCAATCCTTTGTCTTTAAAGCCTTTTTTCTGACTTTTTTTAGTTATTATCTATCTCTCTGTTTGCCTCAGTTTATATTTTGCATTTTATTTCTACTTTTACTGTGTTTTTGTTACTTTTATAAAGTTCTTTCTATCTTCTTCCCCCTAACTTTTTTTCCCCTTCGGACTTCTCTTTTCCGCCTCCCACCAACCCCAGAACCATGGCCAAGGGCACACCAAGTCCCAAGGGCAAGGGACCTGCAGGCGCAGAGAAGCGCCGCCTGCCTTGCGGCAGAATGCGTCCTGCAGGGGTGCAGGCCCGGCAACTGTTTGGGGAGGAGGAGGTGGCGGTTCTTGTTTTCTTTATCCAGCGCCTCCTCCCCTTGACCTTGGCAGCAGGCGGCAGGTCCGGCTCCGGGTATGCTACCCAGGAGCGGCACCGTCGGTGGGCGAAGGTGCGCCGGGCCGTGTTCCGGTGCACTGGGATCCGGCGCACCCACAACCAGCTAGCTCACCGGTGGTCCGACATCCTGGACCGGGAGCAGGACCTGTTGGACCTGCTAGGTGTCGAGGTCATCAGGCTTGGTGAGTAACTGATTGTGTATATTAAATTAGATGAACAACAAGATTACTGCTGCGTGCCAAGCGTTGCTGGTAAATTACGTTTCAAAAAGCAAAATGTTCTTTGATTTAAGGACCCAGGTGCACGGTGGTACTCTTACTTGTTTGCAACGTAGTTTGCGCTAGCTTGTGCTGATGCTGATTATGTAAGAGTTTACTTTACAGAACTGAAGTTAGGTACTGCGATTTGCTAGAGAGACTCTAGTCCTTCCATTGTCCTACTGTGAAATAGTGGTGGATGGATATTGGATACTAGGTTTAGTTTGTTAGTAGTAGTTACTAATTGTTTTATGCGGTCTGCGTGACGCATCCTCTGTCACTGAGTGCTGCTTACCCCAGTCCTCCGTCGAACCTTTTGTACTTTGTTTAGTGAGTGGTAGGCTTAGCATGGTCAGTCAGTAGCAGAACTAGATCAGCATTATGCAACCAACCCACAATTTGTTGTATGTATGCACTAATGTATGCAACTATGCATGTGTCCTCCATCTCATCTATGCAATTGAAGTGCAGACTTAGTGAACAATTGGCCCGTCTGGAATAGGTGGTGTAGGTCAGGTGGTACTTACTAGGCTTTGTTAGTATTTGGAATCAGAATGATCAATGAACACTGGAGTGTTCATAAATAAGTAGACGATCCGTAAATGCACTAGAAAGCAGCCAGTAGTCGATCCATCTG
Source organism: Triturus cristatus (assembly GCF_964204655.1). Taxonomy (NCBI): domain Eukaryota; kingdom Metazoa; phylum Chordata; class Amphibia; order Caudata; family Salamandridae; genus Triturus; species Triturus cristatus. The sequence goes on from NC_140584.1 coordinate 227,707,896, forward strand.
ATTAGATAGGTCAATTTTCTTGCACTTGTTGTTTCCTAAAATGTTCTTTGACTTATTGTTTTTCCAAATGATTTATTATTTTTCTCACAGCACTCCTTAATGTTGGTCTCTTTCTTTATTATATTTTACATGATCATCAGCACCACCCAGGGGCAAGAAGACGGGGTCGGAGTCGGCGGGGGAACCCCAGGACCTCTCCTCTACTGAGGCTCCTGCAGCTGGCCCCAGTAAGTCCTCCATTGGTTAGATTGACATTTATATTTCCCTAAATGTTATGTTACTGGATCTTTTTTTTCCCAAACTCTAAATTATGGTTCCACTTTCTGAATCTCTTTTTTACAAAAGCTTACTTCTTTGACCTTGACTATCTGTTTACTAATTCTGTTTATCCCTGCCTCGAAGTTGCTTCTAACTCCCTCTGCTATGACTCTCTGTGCTACTAATACTACTACTACTATTACTATTATTACTCTGTGTGTAGCGAAGCTTGCACAGTTTCCCACTCTTTAATAGAAGGTTTTCTTTGCAACAATAAAACTCTGATTGACCAATAGCTCTAGCCACTGGGTCCTGTCCTTTGGGTTGTCCTCTTCAAGTCTTCTCAATGTTGAGGCTTTGACAATTACCACAAACAAAATGCCCAACCAGATATTTGACTAGTATTTTTGATCGGATAGTACATGATACTACTATTGTCTAGGATTCTGCAGAGCCACATACAGAACTATGCACAACAAAATAGGATGGTGCTGATGGGAGGTTGGATCTTACTGATCACACCTCAGTCCGAAGAACCCAGGATCCCCTAACCGACTAGCTATAGTGTCTCACATTAGGGTCCCACTCCCGACCCCCCCACGAAGACGATACACAATGTTGATGATGACTGAGACAGAGACAACCCAGAACATAATAACAAACACCATTTTGCTCACACACTTGTGTAAGTCCACTCCACCACACCAAATACCACAGAGTCTATGTGTAAGTTCAAAAGGTTTATTTGAAACAAGTATCAAACTCTGTACATCGTTAATATGAAATTTAATTTACGACAGCCATAGTCAATAAGCCAGCAAAAAGCCTAACATTAAAACAGTAAACATTTACAAGTGCATGATTGACAACAAGAACAAGAGCCAAGATCTTTTTAATTCTGGAAGATCCCTCACCGTAGAACGTAGAAATACTGGTTACATCATCTTGCATCCAATATGCTCTGTAAATCTCTGGTTTGTAGAAGGGAATGTTCCGCCTATGATATATGAGAAAAACGCTGCGAGTTAGCCGTTAGATAGTATACTGGTGAATGCTAGCATTTTGCAGTCATGCCAAAGTGTAACATGTATGTGTGATGGCTAAGCAATATAAACTAAACAAAGTCAATAAGTTGTTTTTTTTTCGACCTCTTCACTTGTACGCAACAGTCAAGCGGCCTTAAAGGCATCTACTGCACATGTCAATAAGCTGGCAGGTATAATATGCACCAAAAGAGTAGTAGTCGACATGATGAATCTAAAAGGGTTACTCATGGCTCAGGCTAACTTTCAAAAGAGTAGAGTAGGACTAGATGACCCTAGGAAGTGGAACCATATCCTACTAGTGTCTGTCTACTGACTGTACTTACTGTCTAGTGCTGATGTATGTTGCATCGCATTAACTTTTTTTTCAATGTTCCAAGTGAACACTTAAAATAGGGGGAGGTTTACAGGCATCTAAAAAATTTGTGATGCTTTTTTCTAGGCACACTACCATCCACCAGTGCCGTCGGGGCCAGCGATGTGGCCATTCCGGAGGGGGCAGGCGAACTGGCGGCACCTGCAGGAGACACAGGGCCCAGGGGGGATCCAGCAGCAGTGGCCGGCGGCGGTAAGTTATATTCATTACTCTTACATTACAGCTAGATGGAACTGTGTTCACTATTTCACTGTACTGTGCGACTTATTATACAACGGTTGAAGAAGACACCCTTTACGTAGCATTACCAGCGTGAGTAGAGTAACCAATGGGCTCTTCTATTTGACTCCAAAATCAGCTGTGAATGTTTTATGGAGAAGACAAACTCAGATCAGATGACCTTCATGGATGTGTTGAACATAGAGGGAAAGCACTAAGGGTGGAAGGACGGGCGAGATAAACAATATGACTGACCGGCAGAGAAGGATATGTTGTTGGAAGCATGTATAGGAGTCTGATAGTAATAAGATCAGATGCATGGGTTGTTGAAGGATGGGTGGAAGGTGAAAGAATGCCTGCCTGGGTGGGCGACACAGTATGGGTGGATAGTACTAGATAGCAAGAATCAGCGGTGTTTTTGGTTCAAACTCAAAGCCAAGGCAAGGAAGGAAGGAGCAGAAGCATGGGTGTTTGTTGGTGAAACCAACTAAGGTTTGTTAAGAGATATATACAAAAAGATAGACGTTTACTTTAATGGATGTATGCCTGGATGTACTATCACCAAGAGACAGTATAGGTGGAAAGTGTCACTGGAGATTCTTACTTTGAAGAAAATGTAACAGAAACTGCGCGACAGTAGCAAAGCCTAGAGGAATCAAGGTAGTATTATGAGCATACAGTACACTTGCAGTAGTGTGCAAGCACGTCATATTATCAAGCGGAAACCCCTTCCTCCCACTCTGGGGACCACTCCCTACCTATTATTATTAATGTATTTTCGATTGGGGCAGCCAGCCTGCAAAGGGTGGCCTATCTGTTTATGTATATTGGTTACACAATCAATGAAAGCAAAGTACCCTCTGCAGTAGCGGTTGGTGGTGGGATTGTTGGCGGGCGGTGACATGGGAAGGGGACGGGTGGGTGGCACTGGCGAGTAAACTGTGTATTACTGTTACGGCCAAATACAGGTAATCAACATAAAAATAAATAAAACTATTTTCAAGGTGCGCACTGCACCGCCGAATGCGATGCAGTGTGTGCTACTGTGTGCAGCAATGTTTTTTTTTTAATGTATTCTTTAATTACCTGTGAATGTACTTAATCCATCGTTTACTATCCCCACCCTGCACCTTCCCACGTCACCGACCGGCAGCACTCCCACCACCGACCGCTACCGACCTGATGTCGTATATCGTATTAGCACTAGCAGCATCTATAATATGAATATAAGCAATGATCGTTGGATCCAATAAATAAATAATCAGCCTTTTTGTAGTACCCATGGCAGGGTGTAAGTGAAATTGTGCATGCCATTTGCCCTCATGTAACAGAGTATGACCAGTGCCAACGGCCGTAAGGCATCAGACAAAAAGATGAGCTTCCCCACCTGCAGACAGTAGTAGTAAATAAAACTAACGTGAGTCTGCATCATGTGGCTCATATCTGTTTCTCTTGGATGCAAGCTTAGCTGATGGACCTGGCATGCCGCCTACAACAAGGTTATGTAATTGGGCTAAACTACAGATAAGAACAGCACGACTGGTGTACCGGAGTACATACATAGTACGATTATATTTATAAATAATGTCTGAAACGGTCACAAATGTTAGAGTCCAAGGAAGTAGGATTAGAGATACTTACCCCAGCACCAAATCCCAAATGTTATGAACTGTGCTTGCTAGTGATACTGTGACACTATGTGTTGAATGATTTTAGTGTTCCCGTTTTGCTAAGAGTATTGGCTCCAACATGTTCTTTTTCTTTCTTGATATAGATGATACTCCTTCCACTAAACCATCAAGGAAGGAGTTGGCCGCTAGGGCCCGGCGCCGGAAACTGGAGGCCATCTGCGAGCATTATCGCCGGCTGGTGGCTCAGGAGGAGGAGGAGGAGGAGGCGGCTGCAGCTGCAGCCTCCTCCAATGCCCCGGGCCCCAGTCAGGCCCGGCCTCCACTTTCACGGCGCCATGGTCCGGCATTCGCCCGCCGCCGCGCCTTTATTTCCAGCACTGGTGCCCCCCACCCTGGAAGCAACTTTAGGGCATTTTGCCGCCAGCTGCTCCGCCGGATGGCCCGCTGGGAGGAGAACATGGAGGAGCGGGTAAAGATCCTGGTGGACAAACATCTTAAGGCCCGCCGACAATAGAGGACCTCGTCGTTTGCCCCTTTTTTAATTCCTTTTGTTGGTGGGTGGGTTTGTGGGCGTTGGGGATTTCTATTTTCTACGGACATTGGGACTTTGGACTTTCGTTTCGTTTCGTTGGGGTTAGGGAGGGGGGTGGGTTAGGTCAGAGCGGGATAGTTTATTTTTGTTAGGGGACATTAAAAATATACTTACTATTTATTTATACGATGTTAATGTTTTTTGTGGTGGGTTACAGTTTTCTGAATTCAATGTAAGTTACATGGTTGTTTACTTTGTTTCCGTGCTGCTGCATGCCCACAGCCAGTGTTTGATTTAAAAGATCTGCCGATTTTGTAACACACAAACCGATAGATGCAGTACCCCTCACTGAGTTATTTTTAATTGTCATAGTACTGTCAGTCTCTCCTCCTAGTCCATACCTCCCACCAAACTTATCTTACCTGTGATTGATGATGAAGTTCGGCACACTGATGGCTGCATGGTTGGTTTCCCAAATTGACGGAGTAGATGCCATTATTGTGGTGGTAGTAGTAGACACTGGCAATAGCGTTTGAAAATAGAAAGAGAAAGTCACTTGACTGAGACTCTGGGAGGAGGAGTGGAACAGAACACAAAGTAAACTACAGCATGGGTGGTCAAGCAGAAGAAGATCCTTGCCCTGCCTTAGTTGAAATTCAATTAGTGTTGCTTTCACCACATCTGCCCCAGCAAACGTGTGATCAATTGGTGTACATAGTCATCACATCACACCTCAATATAAATCACACAGCCCGGGGGAAGAGGGTTAGGGATTGATGATTGGATGGGAAGTGGGGTTTTGGGAAAGGTTTGAGAAAGAAAAACAGACAATATGCATGGACACAACAAAAGTAAAACACAATCTTGTAAGACGACCATGATCCATTATCAAGGAAATCAAAGTATGAAGTGAGAGAAAGCAAATGCATGCATGCTGAGGAGGATAACTTGATGGTTAATGATAATGAGTTGTACTATAACTACTATGACCCAATGAGACAGTACAGTCAGGGACGAAATTGAAATTTGCCTTGCCTGTCTGACGCCCTCAGAGCTCAGACCGAACCCAAATACATGCTGTACCGGGCTTACTTTTATTTTTCAAGCTAGCTAAGGAAACTAAAAAAAAGTTGGATCAATTAACAAACAAACCACAACACACAGTCGTAATGATTAAAGAGAAAAAAGCAAGCAAATAAATGTAAAGACGAATGATGATACTAAAGTTACTGTATTATCCTGGTCCAAATGTGGAGTTGCATCATTCTCCTCATTCTTCTTGGTCCTCCCTCCCATGGACACTCCGCACATCAATCTTGGGTATCACTGCCTGCCCGATGCGGATTGGTAAGGTACGTGTGAGTCGTTTCTCCCACTGTAGCACAGGGTAAAGGCCGGCCTGTAAGTGTAGATGGAAAAACAAACGGGGTATTGAAAAATTACAGCCTTTACAACAATAAACTCAATTACAGTGGAGTGCAAGACAACACTCTGGAGAGAACACTTTCAGACTGAGGCAGCTTGGATAGGCTACATAGTGTGTCTACTCTACAGCATTAAGGTACAACAACAACGGGACAGGATTCAGGAGCCAGCACAGCCACAGAACAGGAGAACCGCGGCACAGGCCAAGCACCCTACCCCTTACTTACATTTTGACCGAGCCAGAGAAATGTCATATGCACTGCAGCAACCTAGAATTTTCCCAATGAAGTGACTAAATCAATGCGCCACAGTCCGTCATACCACTACACTCTACTCCAGTCCACACCACTACACGGACATCTAGCCTAGGTCTGCTGTGGTTCTTGTTCAAAATTTTTACCTTTTATGTCAGCCCATGAAACGCCTGATGCGGATTGGTAAGGTACGTGTGAGTCGTTTCTCCCACTGTGGCACAGGGTAAAGGCCGGCCTGTAAGTGTAGATGGAAAAACAAACGGGGTATTGAAAAATTACAGCCTTTACAACAATAAACTCAATTACAGTGGAGTGCAAGACAACACTCTGGAGAGAACACTTTCAGACTGAGGCAGCTTGGATAGGCTACATAGTGTGTCTACTCTACAGCATTAAGGTACAACAACAACGGGACAGGATTCAGGAGCCAGCACAGCCACAGAACAGGAGAACCGCGGCACAGGCCAGGCACCCTACCCCTTACTTACATTTTGACCGAGCCAGAGAAATGTCATATGCACTGCAGCAACCTAGAATTTTCCCAATGAAGTGACTAAATCAATGCGCCACAGTCCGTCATACCACTACACTCTACTCCAGTCCACACCACTACACGGACATCTAGCCTAGGTCTGCTGTGGTTCTTGTTCAAACTTTTTACCTTTTATGTCAGCCCATGAAACGCAGTTATTCCATCAATTTTCTCCAATCCAACTGACTGTGTGCAAAGATAGTATGCTCAGCATCCTCAATGATGGTGACCGTGTGGTACGTATTCTCCAACACCAACTCAGTCTGTAGTGACTGATTAAGTTTATAATATATTCCATATTACCAAATTGCAACGGATATTGGCCGGCACCTGCAGTGGTAGGAGTACAATGTGGTCATTATTAAACAACAAGGAAAGATTAACTGTCACCACACCTGAGTCACTTTTACTTTGTCGATAAACTAGTATAGTTCTACTTCATGGCATGCACAATTCTTCGTAGTCAGCCAGCATCCAACGCAATGCATGCCACCATCATTCACAATAATCACTCATTACCTGTCTTGGTGTTCTCTTTGGCTGTCTGATCTGATGCCTGCCTAGCCTTCTGCCAGTCAGTGATGAGTTTCTTTCGGATTGGAAACAAAATGGAATATAGGTGGATCCACGTTTCACTTCTTATGGAGGGACTGTTAGAGGCAACCTGTATTGTACTATTCTCCATCTCCATCCAATGTCTGACTTGCTTGAAATGTACTTAGGGAGAGTAAGGAACATGGAGCAGGACCCTGAGGAGTGGAGTGGACAGTTATGCACAGACGTGCAACTCCAATAGGGAAATAAAAAGAGGAGACTGTTGATGGCTTTGTTGTGAATGTAGATTTTGAACCAGAAAAACAGATACACACAGTCACACACAAATAAAGGAAGGGAGAACAATTTGAAAGCCTAGTTGTCAGGGAAGAGAAGCTCGTCCTCAAACTCTGGTGGTTCGGACAGCAGTACGTCTAACAATCCACTACTTATGTCATCAAAGTCGCTCTCCTCTTCCTCCTGTGATTCACGTATTTTGTACTCTGGTGGTATAAAGTGTTGATTCATTTTGATCATGGTTAACCTCTCAACACTTTTGGGCGAGAGACTGGTCCTTTTGACAGTAACAATGGCACCAGCAGCACTGAAAACACGCTCTGAAGAGACACTTGCAACAGGGCAAGCCACATACTTTATCGCCAGCCTGCTGAGCACTGGCCATTGGCTTCTTTTCCCATACCAATACACCAATGGGCTTTGCTCCATGTAGACCTCTGTTGTGTCATCTAGATAGGCCTGAACCATCCGCTCAATGTTCAGGGGTGCTCCGATTTCCTGGGCCTCTTTTGCCTTTGCATCAGTCATTGATGTGCAATACCCTTTCCGTAGAAACCAATCACCTGCCGTTTTTGTAAATGTGCCTGATGATCCTGTTGGTGCTGTTGATGTTATTGCTGCTGGCAGTGTTGACTGCTGGGAGGCAAACGCACTGCTCTTGGCTTCTGAAGTAGAACTTCGTTCTGGGTGCCCTGCAGTACTTTTTCTGCCCTGGAGGGGCGGGCCTTTAATGAAGATCCTTTCGTTTTCAAACTCAGTGGCTTCCTCAGCTATCAAAGTTTTGTACTGGGCAACATTCACTTCTGAAAAAGGAATGACTTCATTACTGCGCAGCAATAATTTGTAACGTGGATCCAAAATTGAGGCAGTAATGTAATGTGGATCTGACAGAATGTTATTTTGAATCCTTGTATTGTGAGATAAGCGAGCGGATAAGGTGTCTGCCAAAGAATGTGCGTCTATTTTGTCATCCACATCTGCGTACATTTCTGCCACCTCCTTCAGCTGTTGCTCTAGCATGTACAACAATGGGATAGCTTGGCCCATAGTACAGTCCTCCCGGCTCACTTCACGGGTGAAGACCTCAAAAGGAAGTAGCATCTCTGTCAGGCTTTTGACAAGGTCCCATTGGGCCATCTCAACTCTCATGCCTTTCACTGTAGGATCCCCTGACCTTTTCATGACATAAGCATTAAGTGGTATGTACTGCTCAAACAGACGCTCAAGCATGTAATACGTTGAGTTCCAACATGTTGGCACCTCTTGGATCAGTGCTTTGACTGGCATTTTATGCTCACGTTGAATCACCCTCAGCTCCTTCCGGGCTTTAAAAGAATGGTTGAAATGTGTGCATATTCTTCTGCAGGTGGTCAGTAAGCTGCTGACTTTGCTTTCATTTTTCAGAAAGTCTTGCACAACAATGTTAATGCAGTGTGCCAAACATGGCACCCTGAAATACCCACCATCTTTCATGGCCCGAACTACATTACTGCCATTGTCCGTGGCAACAAAACCAATGGTAAGACCTCTTGGTCGCAGCCACTCAAACACCTTGCTGTTAAAATCATCCAAAATGTTAGCAGCAGTATGAGATTTCTCCATTGCAAACATGGCTACAGTTGCATGTTTGCGAGTGTCTTTAAAAATCTCAGCGGTGTCAACAACGCCGTAAGATATCTTATCTTTAACACCCGAAAAAGAGACCCAGTGTGCAGTGATGCACATGTAATCAGTGGCTTGGCAACTGGTCCACATGTCTGTTGTCAGGTGTATACTCTGAACAGCACTCTTTTTTAAGGCTTTTCCAAGCAATTCCAGCACGTCGTGATGTAGTGCTGGAACAGCAACTCTTGCAAAATAGTAGCGGCTGGGAACTTTCCATTTTGGGCAGATGGTGGTCACAAACTCAAGAAAACCCACCCCTTCAACAAAAGAAAAAGGGAGAAGGTCCAGTGCTAACATTTTTGCCAGCTTAGCATTGTACAAACGTGCTATTGGGTGATTGCGTTCGTACTGCCCCTCCGGCCTACTAAGAATGGTAGGCTGCATGGTATTCCTTCCTGTGGTTGACGTCGCACTTTTTGGCCCAGCAGTACTCCTTGGTGTCTCAGGCTGGCTCTTACTCTTGTGCCAATGAGATGTGGCTGAGGATGTGGGCGTTACCACTGCAGTGCTGGGGACAGGGCTACTTTGTGTACCACTAGCACAGAGAATGTCTCCCTCTTCTTCCTGTTCCACCGTGAGCGGACTTTCTACTCGTTTATGCCCAACAGCAATGGTTCCAGTTTTGATGAGCCTAAGGTGCTCCTCCCACTGGATTGCGTGGTGTTTTTTCAGATGGGTCATTTGGCCTCCGGTACCATAGTTTGTACCAAGCTTTCCACGGCTAACAGAGGAATGACAAACGGAGCATACAGCAATGTTCTCCTCCTTTGGGCTAACCGTAAAGTAGTCCCACACTGGGGAGCTTAACTTTTGTCTCCTGCTGGAGGTGCCACTCCCACTTCCAATGCCGGATGAACTGGAGGGTGTGTGTTGAATTTGACTCTGTGCAGGACCACTACCTACTTCTGCTGAGGTGGTGCTTGTTGTGCTGGATGTAGGACGCTGCCGGCCCTTTGCTAATGTAAATATGGAAGCTGGAGGTCGTGTTGGTGTTACCTGTGTTGGAGGTATGCGTGCTACATCCCTCGCATCCATTTTGGATAATGTAAAAATGTTGCTCTCCATCTCCTCCGGCCCGGGAGTGATGTTTGTGATGACTGGCTCATCATCATCATCATCATCAACCTGCTCTTCTACATCAACATCCATAAGTGTAAGTCTTTCTGGAACCTTCCTTTTGCCATGCCTGCTCTTGTGATGTGTTTCCCTCTCAGACTCAGTTTGTGGCTTCCAAGTGACATCTAGATCATCAGAAGGGGGGCTTGGTGAAGAACTTGATGTACTAACCCTCCTTTTCCTTGCTGGGGATTTAAAAGCCAATGCAACTTCTAAAGGAGTGGCTTCCTCTTCTTCCTCTGCATGAGGCTCAATTTCCTGAACTGCCCCTACTTCAGGAGGAACAGCTACTATTGCGGGCGGTGGCTGCGGCTGTTGACCACTTATCTGCTGTGTTGATGATGTTCCCTCCTGCGTTGATTGTGTACTACTTTGAGATAGCGATAAGTTTAGTTCAGGCTCAGCATCACTGCTTTCTACCATAAGGCTGGCTACCTCTTCCACACTCATCTGCTTGGGCATGGGTTGGTGGGTTGGGCCCACTGATGTGGAGGTGCTGCCCCCAGCTTGCCCCCCCCCGACACCGCTGCTGCAGGCCTCATTTTTGGTGAACCAAAAAAGGTTTTGGGAGGCACACCAGACTTAAGTGACACTTCCTTCTTCTTCTGTTCCTTCTTCTCCATGGCAACTTTCTTGGTACCGGAGGACCTGCTACCTGCTTTCTTTGGGGGCATCTTCAACAGATGTCAAAACAGCACTCAGTTGCACAAGTTGCAGAGATGCCTGGTCAGGTCACTGAGACGTCACGTTGTGTACACTACAGCAGCAGGACGTCGGTCTGGCACCACAACAGTGGATGATGATGACACACCTCTGTCTTTTGTGCACCTAAAAGCAAAAAAGCCAGAAGAACATCAGTCAAAAGATCCATAATATAATATATAACTTATTAGTGTCTCGTGGGTGGTCATCACAATTATTAAATTTCATGAAGTCAGTGAACAACATCAACAGTATAGCCAGCCATTAGGAGACTGACAAGGCCAGGGATCCTGTTGTATTTGTACTGTGTAGTGTACACTTAGGAAGAAGAAGAAGAATAGCAAGGGAAAAAAAAACGCTGTGATGATTGCTGAGTTGTACCCCTGGGCCTACTGTACGACTAGGCCACAAGTTTGGACGCCTATGGCAAAGGCCCAATGCATGCCTTCCTAAAATGGCCGCCACACACATGCCCAGCCCACCCACCACAATAACACAAAAAAAGTGATTGCAAAGGACAGGAAGAGGAAGTTGTAGTGTCTGCGGAACTTAATCCCTCTCATAAAAATGTTTTCCAGACAAATAACAGCTTCTCCCTGCTCCAAACCTACAGCACAATGACAGCCTGAGGAGTTTTTTGTGCAGAAATGCACAAAAAAGCGTTTTCGAGAAGGGTCTATGTTGCTCGCGAGATATTGTTTGCCAGATTGCAAAAGCTGCGTGTTCGGGATCGCGAACTGTACAAAAAGGCTTTCTCGCGTGCGCGAACACGCATATTGCGAGCGCAAAAATGACGAAAACTGTAAGTCCGCGTTGTCGCGCTGTGCAGAGTTACCGAAAGTTCGCGAGCTGAATCCCTTGCCTTACATGCAGGCCAAAAATAGCCCAATTTGTTTAGCACACACCCAAAAAATGCTATTGTACCCCAAACACACCTTTTGCAATAAAATCCAAAGCCATCCATGGAGTAAAGGAAAATCACCAGACAACACCAACTGTACATTTAAATCACGCACCACAGGTTGGAGGCTGACTACCTCTGGGCCTAGTGGAAGACTACTAGGCCACAAGCTTGGAACCGGATGGCAAAAGCAAGCACACTGCTTGGATGGCTTCACAAAATGGCCGCCACAAACCCACAACAACCACAAGAAATGGGAGACAGTCAATGGACGCCTATGGCAAAGGCCCAATGCATGCCTTCCTAAAATGGCCGCCACACACATGCCCAGCCCACCCACCACAATAACACAAAAAAAGTGATTGCAAAGGACAGGAAGAGGAAGTTGTAGTGTCTGCGGAACTTAATCCCTCTCATAAAAATGTTTTCCAGACAAATAACAGCTTCTTCCTGCTCCAAACCTACAGCTCAATGACAGCCTGAGGAGTTTTTTGTGCAGAAATGCACAAAAAAGCGTTTTCGAGAAGGGTCTATGTTGCTCGCGAGATATTGTTTGCCAGATTGCAAAAGCTGCGTGTTCGGGATCGCGAACTGTACAAAAAGGCTTTCTCGCGTGCGCGAACACGCATATTGCGAGCGCAAAAATGACGAAAACTGTAAGTCCGCGTTGTCGCGCTGTGCAGAGTTACCGAAAGTTCGCGAGCTGAATCCCTTGCCTTACATGCAGGCCAAAAATAGCCCAATTTGTTTAGCACACACCCAAAAAATGCTATTGCACCCCAAACACACCTTTTGCAATAAAATCCAAAGCCATCCATGGAGTAAAGGAAAATCACCAGACAACACCAACTGTACATTTAAATCACGCACCACAGGTTGGAGGCTGACTACCTCTGGGCCTAGTGGAAGACTACTAGGCCACAAGCTTGGAACCGGATGGCAAAAGCAAGCACACTGCTTGGATGGCTTCACAAAATGGCCGCCACAAACCCACAACAACCACAAGAAATGGGAGACAGTCAATGGACGCCTATGGCAAAGGCCCAATGCATGCCTTCCTAAAATGGCCGCCTCACACATGCCCAGCCCACCCACCACAATAACACAAAAAAAGTGATTGCAAAGGACAGGAAGAGGAAGTTGTAGTGTCTGCGGAACTTAATCCCTCTCATAAAAATGTTTTCCAGACAAATAACAGCTTCTCCCTGCTCCAAACCTACAGCTCAATGACAGCCTGAGGAGTTTTTTGTGCAGAAATGCACAAAAAAGCGTTTTCGAGAAGGGTCTATGTTGCTCGCGAGATATTGTTTGCCAGATTGCAAAAGCTGCGTGTTCGGGATCGCGAACTGTACAAAAAGGCTTTCTCGCGTGCGCGAACACGCATATTGCGAGCGCAAAAATGACGAAAACTGTAAGTCCGCGTTGTCGCGCTGTGCAGAGTTACCGAAAGTTCGCGAGCTGAATCCCTTGCCTTACATGCAGGCCAAAAATAGCCCAATTTGTTTAGCACACACCCAAAAAATGCTATTGTACCCCAAACACACCTTTTGCAATAAAATCCAAAGCCATCCATGGAGTAAAGGAAAATCACCAGACAACACCAACTGTACATTTAAATCACGCACCACAGGTTGGAGGCTGACTACCTCTGGGCCTAGTGGAAGACTACTAGGCCACAAGCTTGGAACCGGATGGCAAAAGCAAGCACACTGCTTGGATGGCTTCACAAAATGGCCGCCACAAACCCACAACAACCACAAGAAATGGGAGACAGTCAATGGACGCCTATGGCAAAGGCCCAATGCATGCCTTCCTAAGATGGCCTCCACACACATGCCCAGCCCACCCACCACAATAACACAAAAAAAGTGATTGCAAAGGACAGGAAGAGGAAGTTGTAGTGTCTGCGGAACTTAATCCCTCTCATAAAAATGTTTTCCAGACAAATAACAGCTTCTCCCTGCTCCAAACCTACAGCTCAATGACAGCCTGAGGAGTTTTTTGTGCAGAAATGCACAAAAAAGCGTTTTCGAGAAGGGTCTATGTTGCTCGCGAGATATTGTTTGCCAGATTGCAAAAGCTGCGTGTTCGGGATCGCGAACTGTACAAAAAGGCTTTCTCGCGTGCGCGAACACGCATATTGCGAGCGCAAAAATGACGAAAACTGTAAGTCCGCATTGTCGCGCTGTGCAGAGTCACCGAAAGTTCGCGAGCTGAATCCCTTGCCTTACATGCAGGCCAAAAATAGCCCAATTTGTTTAGCACCCACCCAAAAAATGCTATTGCACCCCAAACACACCTTTTGCAATAAAATCCAAAGCCATCCATGGAGTAAAGGAAAATCACCAGACAACACCAACTGTACATTTAAATCACGCACCACAGGTTGGAGGCTGACTACCTCTGGGCCTAGTGGAAGACTACTAGGCCACAAGCACACACATCCAACAAAGGTAAATCACACACACACACCAACAGTGAAATACACCACAGCCACGTTTAGCATTTCAATCCTATGCCATCCATGCCCTACATGATGTAGAAATTCTACAGACACCACAAAACATGGACCCATGGGTACCCTACTGGCTGAAATTGCAGAGAAAAACAACTAGGCCCCTATTGAAAGTAGTACAGGCCACCCACCACAACAATAATTTTTAAAAACAATAAAAATCCCAGAAAAATGTAGGTACAAACAAGCCCCAATGAAACAAACACACCAATTCTCCAACTTACTTGTAGTAAATTAAATCTCAAATCAAAAATTCCTCAAATAAATCCAAAAAAATGGTATGATGCAGCAGACAGACACAAAAAGTGATCCTTCCAGCTCCAAATCCAAATGAAAGTGAACAACACATGCACAAAGCACGTGGGAGGAGCCTGCTGGACAGGAACAGGAAGTTGTAGACTCAGGGGCACTTCCTTCCTCTTGAAAAAAAAGTGTTAAAAAAATTAAAGGACTCTTTCTTACACCAAAGACTACAGCAAGATCACAATCTGAGGAGTTTTCTGAGCAAAATGATCATTTTAGAGAAGGTTTTATGAAGCTCGCGAGATATTCTTTGCCAGATTGCAGTTTTTCCATGTTCGGGATCGCGATCTTACCAAAACAGCCGCCGGAAGTCAGCTCGCGCGCACCAATGACGTGTTCGGGGTCGCACACTCTCGCGGGCTTGGGCAGCTATAGTACAAATCTCGTGGCGCTCGCAAACAGACAGAAAAGCAAGTTGGCGATCGCAGAATCAAGGTAAGACGTTACTGCGCGCGCAAGAATGAATATTGAGCGCGCGAGGAAGCAAATTTACTACGCTACGCGCTAGATTGCGTAGCAATCTGCAACTTCGCGCTCTACGCGAAGCGCGAAGTTACCTAAACTTCGCAAGCTCCGCGAACGGAGCGTAGTTCAACGCCCAGGCTTAGTCAAAACAACTACCCAACGGGATTATAAATGTGGAGGGAAAGGGCAGACAACATCCACTATGCTAAGGAATACGTCACCCAGAGTGCGTAGCGAGCACACGCCCAGTGGGATGGGACTAAGAACCAATCACCTGCAATAAATTGTGTACGTTGTTCCTTTCCCCCGCGGACGCCAAGCCTGTGATAAAAGAAAGTCTTCCGAAACGCATATGGCATGTACGGCGCCAAACTACGTTGAGAGGGCTCGTTTCAGCCTGCTGCTGCCTCTCAAATATTAAAAGTGAAATCGAACGTTGTGAGAGGTGTCTTCAACTGCTAGCAGTCTCATTTGAAATATGGTGCCGAAACGCGTAATGCTGCCAAACGCTATGATGGACGAATGAAATAAAAAAATCTGCACTTTACCTGTGGTCCGTGCTCCTTGCATGAATCTGAGAGGCGGTTGGAGTTACTCTGATGTTAGTAGCTGGTTAACGACTCTTCCAGCTATTCACGGACCCCCTTCTCAAAACGTGGCCAGACGCCGTCAAAAAGGAGTTGAAGCCCTTCATTGGGAGAGAAGAGATTAATCCTGGAGGATTACCGGCGAGGCCCCCCAGCCCCCAAAATCGCGGCGAATTCGGCATCCAAGCGGCGACACTAAGGTAAGGAAACTCGAGTCGGAGGACTCGTGTTTTGCTTAATCCTTCTTGCTGCACACGGGAGCTCGAAGCCTTCACAAATCGAGAGGCTGGGTAGAGAAGGTATGCAGTAGTACGACACGGCGTGCTACACAAACAGGACCAAAAAACCTGGGCCGTATCGTTTAACGTTATTAACCAAGAATTTCCATCAAAGCGCGATGTCGGCGGATGCGCTGAAAGAGAGGGAGGCGGCAGCAGCCGACATGTTCAGTGACACTATAGCATACAATGTGAACTCCAGTTCCCAGCATGCATCACAGGGGGAAGGAAATACCAGTGTAAAAGAGAAACTAAAACTGTTGGAAAAACTAAGCAAATCTGAGCAGAGTAAATGGTGGGAGGCTAAATCATTACAAAGACACCTGGATGTTGGGAGAATACCCCGGGGATTGAGGATTTTAACTGCCCCAAGTTATGAAAATCCCGATAGGGAGATGATGAAGGAATGGGCTGATACAAATCTTGAATCATCAAGAAGATTGGTAACAATCCTAGTAAAATATGCAGAAAAAGACTGCCTTAAACTACAAGAACAAATAGAAACAGTGAATCAGGAGTTGGCAAACATGGATGATACTAATTAAATCAATAAATTGAGAGAAGAAATAAACAAAAGATTGAAAAAAGAAGAGGATAAGATAAGGGAAAGAAAAGCTTATAAGTTTCACCGTGATCGCACAGATTATGAGACTGGGCGTATTTTTACATTTGCTAAAAAATACGATGCGCTGAAAGTATCAAAATACGGCAATCCAACTAAAGCCCAAGCGGGGGCCAGTAAACCAGGTCCGGATCCATCTTCTAACTCAGAATGGAGCTCCGCGGCAGAAAGTGAATCAGAAGTGGGCGATCCTAGAGTTCAGAGTAACCAGATACCTACAAGAATAGACTTAGTTGATGAGGTAGATTTTTTGGTGTACGAGAGGCGCAATACTTTGCGGCCAAGGACTCAACAGAACAAACAACAACAAAAACCAGATCTACCAAACGCCGGGAGAGGCGAAAAGCTAAATCAAGACGACACAAAAAAATCACAACAACGTCCATTCAGACGCAATTGGAGACGGTAACAACAACAAAATCCAATCAAGGCAGTCAAACAGTGATCAATCTAACTGAGATTGATTTAAATAAAGCAGAGGAGCAATTGCTATCTTTGGGTCTATCCTATTGCCCTATCAGTACATTTGACTACCCCAGTACTAGATTAGATGTCTTCAAGATTATAAGAAAGCTAAAACTAAGAAAATATCATCCACAAAATACAAATACAAATGAAAATAAGGACAAAAGAACCGGAAAACCTACAAATCCCATAAGTCCTCCTCTTGAAAATCCCATAGACACGGAACAAGCATTATTGGATGATCTATGGGAACTAGCCAAAGAGAATTGTACCCAGGAACCCAACACGAGTCAAGATACTGTAATGACTAGACCACCCACCCCTTTTAAACCAGCATCTAAATTCAATCCCATCACAATAAGGGATTTGTTAGATATTTTTCAAGAACATCTGATAAAAGGGATCAAAAAACTCAATCATACAGTACAAAAAACTAGCAGACACAAAATTAACCAAATGGAATTACAATATCATCAGTTGATCAAAAAACTCAAAAACAATCCAGATGTTATCATCCGCAATGCGGACAAAGGAGGTAACTTAGTTCTATGGGGAAAACAAGACTATACACAAGAAGCCATGAGCCAATTATCTGATTTGGCCTGCTATCGCAGAAGTGATCAAATTGAACTCAAAGCCACATATGGGACATACAATATGAAATTGGCAACCTGGAGAAATGGTGGATTAATTACAGTGGATGAATTCAAATTCCTTAAGAATGACAAACCAGTGACTCCCATTCTTTATTTTATACCCAAAATCGACAAAAATGCACAAAAACCTCCAGGACGTCCTATAATTTCAGCACGAAACAGTCTTCTTGAAAGAACTTCCCATTATGTAGACTATTTCTTTCAAGATACAGTACAGAGTTTGACATCTTATGTAAGGGACACAAGTGACTTCCTCCATAAAATAAAACACAAAAATTGGGAACAGGATTTTTTGTTAATAACTCTGGATGTAATATCGTTGTATACATCGATCAACCATCAAGATGGCATGAGGGCTTTGCAACATTTTTTAGCGAAAAGGACATTGGAGTTTTTTTAACACAATGAGATGATGCTCAGTATGGTGGAATTTTGTCTAAATCATAATATCTTTTTGTTTCAAAATATGGTGTATAAACAACAACGCAGAGTAGCTATGGGCGCCAGCTTCTCCCCCAGCTACGCTTGCTTGCATATGGGCTGGTGGGAGGAGCTGGTACTCTCAAAGCAACACACCACAATTCTTCAGACTAATGTGAAATGTTGGCTAAGATATATTGATGATTTGTTTTTAATTTGGCATGGTAATGAGCAGGAAGCTGAACACTTTATTATGGAGTTAAATTCGAATGATCTCAATCTGCACCCTACATCCAATATTAGTTCCACTTCCATACATTTTTTAGATGTAGAAATGTATGTCTAAGATGATAAATTGGAAACCAAGCTACACAGAAAACCCACGGCGGGCAACTCAATCTTGCATGCCAGCAGTTTCCATCCACAATCCCTTATTCAAAGTATCCCCTATGGGGAAATGCTGCATTTAAGAAGGATTTGCAGCTTAGAAGAGGAACTAACGGCAGCACAACAAGCTTGTGCCAGCAGATTTAAAGCGAGAGGATATTCCAATTACGTCATTAACCAGGCCATCATCAAAAGCATGGAGCATAATAGGGAAAATTTAAAAGGAAGAGTTAACCAAAAGAAAGAACAAACCCTACAACTTCCGGTCTTCAGATTTATCCTCAGATACAGCACACAGGATAAACAATTGAAAAAGATCATTAGAAAAAATTGGCCAATAATACTTGATGATCCTATCATTGGCCATACTCTTCCCAAACAGGCAGCCATAACCTATACTAGATCTACCTCAATGAGAGATGTCCTGGTTAAAAAGGATACCTTTATTCAACAAAAAAATACCTGGCTATCACAAAGAAAAGGCTTCATTCGGTGCAAAACATGCAAGGGATGCCAACACGGGGTAAATAAATCATCTTACACCACCGCCTTCAGTTCAGAAGAAAGAACTATTGAAAAAGCACTGACATGCAAATCTGATTATGTGATATATGTGTTAGAATGCCCCTGTTCGCTTCAATATGTAGGAAGCACTATCTTACAGGGACATAAACGCATACTTCAACAGATCAGGGCCATTAAAAACAAAGATACAACTTATCCGGTGGCGAGACATTTCTCAGATAAACACAATGCTGACCCCAAGGAATTGAAATATTTCCTAATTGATGCTATCCCTCCAGATATATTTTAGATCTAGATAGCAAACAACCCGTGGGTTTAAACGTTACAGAGGAACTTTATACATGCCTATAAAATCAGGGCTTCAGGTGCTTTTACCCAAATTTAAGAAAAACCCTAGAAATACTAATATTAATTTTAGATCAGGGCTAACATTTGAGTAACCTAGAACTGTCAACAAATAATGAATAATTTGCAGTGATAATAGTCTACCTCCTCCCCTCCTTTCCTTTCCCTCTATATATACAGTTTTTAGATATTTACCAAATGTTTGTATTATACATACTATTTTACACAAATCTATGTACACACTTTTTACACAATTTTTATGCACTAGTTTTAGGTAACTTCTTAGGATTCTTAGCAACATATTTATGTATTTGGGTATTTGTTAGACCTGGCACCTTGGCGTGAGTTTCCCTTCCACTTTTTGATGGTGTGCCTCGACTGTTTTTGCTGGTGTTGTCCGCTCAGGGCACTGCGCCACGGCTAATCCGTGCCGCAGTGCAAGTGCTCCCAAAGTAAAATGTACCTGTAATTGATGTCCATGATTGGTTTATTGGATTCACTGTCAGTCCCCAGTAAAGTGCACCAGGGGTGCCAGGGCTTGTGAATGCCAATGCTGCTGGTGGGCTTGCAGCGCTGGTTGCGCCACCCACGGAAGCGGCCTTGTAAAGTGTGTCTAGGGTCTGCCACCGCAGACCCTGTGCGCGGTCCGGGACCGTCGCGCTGACTGCGCAAGTGCCCCCACTTGCCAGTCCCTAAACCTTCCCTTACCTACATATTAGCCACCCCTCTGGTAGGCCCAAGGGCAGGGTGCATTGTAGGCATAAGGTAGGACATGCCCTGTGTGTGTGGCATGTCTTAGTAGTGAATTACAGCCCTTGTCGCTTTTCACTATTGAAGGCTACCTGCTCTCCATAGGCCAGAATGGGCTGCCGGGATCACGCCAACGCTGTGACCCCAGTGGACTCAGAGAGCATGGTAGAAGTGTCAAGTTTAGTATGCCTGAACTCAGGATGATAAAATAGTTTATTTTAATATCCTGGGTTTGTAAATACTACTTTTAGAAAGTTAGTATTTACTGACCTGACCATCTCAGTCCGCCTCTGCTGTATGTGTGTGTGTTCTGCCCGGCAACAGTAAGGAGCAGGGTTGGGGAATCCCCAGAGACAGGTTGGCTGCCAGGTGGTGGGTAGAGAGATTACACCTGGATGGGTGGGAGGAGTACACCTTGACTCTTGAATAGACCTGTGCTCTGCCACCACAAAGCCGGCGCCACCCCCTGTGGGGCGGCTGATGTCTCTGCCCTGCTGCTGAAAGGAAAGAGCAGACTCACCATAACAAAGTGCTCCAGAACTGGACTGAGCCAGGCCTAGGCCCCCTGGCGCTAAAGAACAAAAGAATCATGGTATAAAAGTAGGAGCCTGGCTCCTAAGAAATCAGAATCCTGTTTACCACAAAGAACCTCTGCCCGACTAGAAGGAGAAGAAGACGCTGGAGGAGCTGGCCTGCTGCTTGCCTTGCTGAGAAAGGAGAGGAAGAGACTTACTGACAAGACTTTGCTACTTTGTGCTTGAACATTCTCCAAGGGCTTGATCTGAGCTTGCCCCCTGAACTGAACCCCAGGAACAGTGGGTTCTCTGTGCTTCTTGCTCATCCTCCAATTCGAGCCGTGTGGGCATCCCGCTGGAAAAGAGACTGCGCCCCTCATCGCCCCTTCTAGGGCCGTGACACCCAGAAGCTCGCCTGCCTCAAACCCGTGAGAGCCCCGCTCCGTCCCGAGCCGCTCTCTGTCCCCGGGCCAGGCCGCCTGCATCCCTGTCACCGCCTGCTACTGGAGCGCGCTGACCGCGCTATCACCCCTCCCGCCGGAAGCCGTCCGACGACTGTGATCTACGCCGGGTCATCCAGCTGCACTGACCGTGCCCTGTGGCCCCGCTTCGCTATCCCCGGACATCTCAGGCCGCGCCGCCCCCGCTGTGGAGACCCTCCTGCACCGCCGTGCCAAAGGGTCGCGGGCCGCGCCTGCCTACTTGCCCACACCTGCTGATTGAGGACCCAAGAACACTTCCCGAAGTTGAGAGTCGCACCGACCTGTGCCGACTCTCCTAATCACGAAAGAAGTCCAGTATCGGGCTCGGGGCCCGCAACGCCTTATTTCCCCGTTCGCAGGAACCGATCTCTGTGAGTACTGGAACTACAAGTAAAGAGACTACGAACTATCCATTTGAAACTACGAACCAAGAACATTTGCCTGCTTTACAACCTGGTGGCATAGCGAAAACGTTATTGGTCTTGTGATAAGTCTGCTGAGATCTATATACCTTATTTTTACATAAAGAATCGTATTTTTATATATATCCAAGTCTGGTGTCCGTTTCTGGGGGGATTGATGTATTTACTGTGTGTTCGATTGCAAGTGCTTAACCAACAACGCCTGAGGAATCGCCTTGGCTGCTCACGCCACGCACCTAGAGGGTGAGCAAGGGTCATTCGCGAAGGGTTATCCTGCGCCCTGACGTGGAGGAGAGGGTTCCTGCTTGACACAAGGGCAACCTTGCGCCAACCAGAGATCCCCGACTCTAACATTGTTGGCAGCGGGTGGGATTTCGGATTTGCACTTGTAATTTGCATACAGTGAATTATTAATCACCAGATAGTGAGAGCAGACCAAATAATGCAGCCACAGGTTTGTAATTGTTGAACTTTGTTGAGACATCTGCCATTACTGCAACCATGCCTGGCTCACACTCCGCTGGGAGAGCACTCTCTGTGATTTCTGGAATCGATGAGGTGGATTGGGAGAGACTGGAAGGCTACACGATAGAGCAATTGAAAGGCTACAGTGTAAAATTCCGAGTCCCCCATGCTGGATTCAAGAGGAGAACCCAGTACGCCAAGGCGCTGAGAGCCTGGAAGGAGTCACGAGACCCACGGAATGCGGGGGACATCGTTCCACCCGACAACCTTGAGGAGCCCAGCAGAGTCCGGTCGCCAGAGGAGCTGGCAGACAGGGCAGCAGACAGGGCGCATGCAATGGAGATGGCAAAGTTGGCAGGACAAATGGAAATGGAAAAGCAGAAGTTGGCCCTGGAGGCACAACAACGCCAAATGGATCATGATATCAGATTGAAGGAGTTGGAGCTGAAGGCGAAAAGTTTGGACACCGCTCCTTCTGGTGGCAGCACTCCACCAGCGCAGGTAGAGTCCAAGGTGTACATCCCCAAAGATGTAGTAAAGGAGTATTTTAGAAAGGATGACATAGGGCAGTGGTTTAGAGCCTACGAGGTGGCCATGTCCTCACACCGGGTCCCTGAGAAAGACTGGGGAGCGGGGTTGTGGGGAAGGTTCCTTGCTGAAGGGCGTGACACACTGTTAGATTTACCCTTAGATCTCCAAACCTCATACCCCCATATGAAGGAAGCTTTAATGACCAGGTATGGGTTAACTCCGGAGCTATATAGACAGAGGTTCAGGGAGACCAAGAAGATCCCTGAGAGTACGTATGTGGAATATGTGACCTTTTTCTGCAGAGCGCTGGATGGTTGGGTGAAGGGTAGCAAAGTGAATGATTATCAAGGGCTGCTTGATTTAATTGCATGGGAGCACTTGTCCAGTCAATGTTTTCCTGAGCTACGCCAGCACCTGATTGATAGCAAGCTGTCCAACCCGAGGAAGCTTGCTGAGGAGGCGGACCGCTGGCTCAGCACCAGGGTCCACAAGGGTCAAGTGGGAGACTCCGCCAAAGGTGGGCAGGGTCCCCAGCAGAAGAGTGGGGGGGACAAGGGTAAACAGAAGGGGTTCCAAAAAGGCCCCCAAAGTAATTCCCAAGGGAACCAGCAGAAGGGTTCTCAGCCTCCCCCACCCCCGCAGCAGAACGGGGCCCCGACAGGTAGACCTGTTCCAAAGGGGCCCTTCAATTGTTATAAGTGTGGTGACCCGGGTCACATTGCCTCTGATCCTAAGTGTCGCCTGTTTGGTAAGACCGCACCCACTGGTGCTCCCCCCCGGCAAGTAGCTAGTGTTAACTTTGGGGAGGAAGTAGCAGTCCAGGAGGGTGGGGGTCCCGGGCAGATGACCCTAGTCTCGCTAGGAGACAGTGAGATGGTCCCTGTAACCTACCTGCCCTCTAACACTAAGAAATATGGGCAGGTGGTGACCATCAATGGAAAGAAGGTTGAGGCTCTTAGAGATACAGGAGCCAGCGTGACCTCGGTGAGGCAACACCTGGTGTCTCAAGAGCAGATTGTACCCAATGCCTACTGTAGGGTTGTCAATGCTGACAACGTAGAGAGTCGTTGTCCAATGGCTCAAGTTCCCTTTTAGTGGGGGGAGGTCTCTGGTACTCTACAAGTCGCTGTGAGAACTGACATGCCTGTAGACTGTCTGCTAGGGAACGACCTGGAGAGTTCCCCTTGGGAAAAGGTGGAGAAGACCACACATCTGAGGATGGTGGGTCTACCCGACTGGGCGTGCGTGACCACCCGGTCCATGGCAGCCAGTAGGGGTGTTGAGAGGGTCCTGGAGCCTGAGGGAGAGGTCCAGGAACCGGCCTTAGGGAGAAGGCGCAGGAGGCGCGGGAAACCGGCCCCCGAAGTTCCCACGGCCCAGGAGGAAGTAGACCCTGAGGGGGATGCTCTGGAGCCTACCGGGGAACAGATTGCCGAACTGGGAGATCTGCCTGAGCTGACCCATTGGCAGCAAGAAGGAGGTCCCTCCAGGGAGGAATTCTGCAGGGAGCAGAAAGAATGCCCTTCTCTCGTGGGTATGCGGCAACAGGCTGCAGACCAGGCCAATGGTGTTCAGGCCAAAACACACTACGTGTACTGGGAGAGTGACCTCCTGTATTCCGAGCCTAAGGCTGCTGAACCTGGGTCAGCCCGTGTGCTGGTGGTACCCCAGAAGTTCAGAACCTTCCTACTGGGGCTGGCTCATGATGTGCCGTTAGCAGGACATTTGGGGATGGACAAGACCTATGACAGGCTTGTCACCCACTTTTACTGGCCCCAAATGCATAAGAATTCCGATTCCTACTGCAGAACCTGTCAGACTTGCCAGGCAAGTGGTAAGAGCGGAGGGAAGCACAAGGCTCCTCTGCAACCTTTCCCTGTGGTCGGTACGCCATTCCAACGAGTGGGTATTGATATTGTGGGGCCTCTGGATCCCAAGACAGCCCTGGGCAACAGGTTCATCCTGGTCTTGGTGGACCATGCCACCCGGTACCCTGAAGCCATCCCTCTGAGGACAGTGACGGCCCCCGTGGTGGGACGGGCACTGATGGGAATTTTCTCCCGAGTGGGATTCCCTCTAGAGGTGGTGAGCGACAGGGGGACCAATTTCATATCCACATATATGAAATCCCTGTGGAAGGAGTGTGGGGTAACGTACAAGTTCACCACTCCTTACCATCCCCAAGGAAATGGGTTGGTTGAGAGATTCAACCGAACCCTCAAAGGCATGATCATGGGCCTGGACGGTCCAATGAGGCGTAAGTGGGACGTCCTCTTGCCATGCCTGCTCTTCGCTTACCGAGAGGTGCCACAGAAGTCTCTAGGATTCAGCCCCTTTGAGCTTCTGTATGGTCACCCGGTAAGAGGACCTCTGAGTTTGGTGAAGGAAGGCTGGGAGCAATCTCCCAGGAAACCTCCCCAGAATGTATATAGTTACATGCTGGCCTTCCGAAACCAGACTCGGCGTTTCAGGCAACTTGCTGAGGCAAATCTGGAAGCCAGCCAGGAGGAGATGAAGCGGTGGTACGACCGGAATGCCACTCTGGTAGAGCTTCAACCTGGACAAAAGGTGTGGGTCTTGGCCCCAGTGGAGCCTTGTGCACTTCAGGATAAGTGGACAGGTCCATTTGAGGTTGTGGAGCGCAAAAGTCCTATCACCTACTTGGTGGACATGCAGACTCCCAGGAACCCTTTGAGGGTCCTACATGTTATCTGCCTTAAGCCCCACTTAGAGAGGACCGAAGTGGGCATGCTGCTGGCCACTGATGATGGAATGGAAGAGGAGACCGAGCCCCTTCCTTACCTCTTAGTGGCCTCTGAGAAAGATGGGTCAGTGGATGGAGTTAACCTCTCACCCACCCTGACGCCCGAACAACAGGAAGATTGCCGCCACTTGCTGGGACAATTTTCCGACCGATTCTCCCTGGTTCCTGGTGTCACAGATTGGTGCGTCCATGATGTGGACACAGGAGACAGCTTACCTGTGAAGCACAAGGCTTACAGGGTAACTGACAGGGTCAGAGCTTGCATCAAGGAGGAGGTCTCCAAAATGCTTGCGCTAGGCGTGGTTGAGTCCTCCAGCAGTCCTTGGTCCAGCCCCGTGGTCTTGGTCCCAAAGGCTGCTGCGCCGGGAGCCACACCTGAACTCCGGTTCTGTGTGGACTACAGAGGACTCAATTCAGTCACGAAGACTGACGCGCACCCCATCCCCAGAGCTGATGAGCTCATTGATCGGCTGGGGGCTGCCCGGTTCCTCAGTACGTTTGATTTAACGTCTGGGTACTGGCAGATCACCTTGACCGATGGGGCCAAAGAGAGGTCAGCATTCTCTACACCAGATGGGCACTTCCAGTTCCGAGTCATGCCATTTGGGATGAAGAATGCCCCTGCCACCTTTCAGAGGTTGGTCAACCAGGTACTGGTTGGGCTGGATGCGTTCAGTGCCGCCTACCTGGATGACATCGCAGTGTTCAGTGCCACCTGGCCTGAACACCTGCGCCACCTCTGGGAAGTGTTGATGGCGCTGCGCCGAGCAGGCCTCACGATCAAGGCCAGCAAGTGCCAGATCGGGCAGGGTTCCGTGGTGTACTTGGGACACCAAGTGGGGAGTGGCAAGGTGGCACCCTTGCAACCCAAAATTGAAACCATCCTGGCTTGGGAACCCCCCAAGACGCAGACCGCAGTGAGGGCCTTCCTGGGGCTCACTGGGTACTACAGGAGGTTTGTCAAGGGCTATGGAACAATTGTTGCCCCCTTGACAGAGCTGACTTCCAAGAAGCAGCCCAGGAACGTGATTTGGACTGACACCTGTCAGAAAGCTTTCGACACCCTGAAGACTGCCATGTGCACGGCGCCCGTGCTCTTGGCCCCTGACTTCTCCAAGGAATTCCTAGTACAGACAGACGCTTCAGAGCATGGTGTAGGGGCTGTTCTCTCACAGATGACTGAGGAGGGCTGGGACCAACCCGTAGCCTTCATCAGTAGGAGGTTACTTCCACGGGAAAGTAGGTGGAGTGCAATTGAGCGAGAAGCATTTGCTGTGGTCTGGGCGCTGAAGAAGCTAAGACCCTACTTGTTTGGGTCTCACTTCCGGGTTCAGACGGACCACAGGCCCCTCAGATGGTTGATGCAGATGAGGGGTGAGAACCCGAAGCTGTTGAGGTGGTCCATCTCCCTACAGGGTATGGACTTTACGGTGGAACACCGTCCTGGTACAGATCACGCCAACGCTGACGGTCTGTCCAGGTATTTCCGCCTTAGTGACGAGGAACCCCCTGGGCAAGGGTAGTTCTCCCCACATTTCAGCTGGAGGGGACACGTGTTAGACCTGGCACCTTGGCGTGAGTTTCCCTTCCACTTTTTGATGGTGTGCCTCGACTGTTTTTGCTGGTGTTGTCCGCTCAGGGCTCTGCGCCACGGCTAATCCGTGCCGCAGTGCAAGTGCTCCCAAAGTAAAATGTACCTGTAATTGATGTCCATGATTGGTTTATTGGATTCACTGTCAGTCCCCAGTAAAGTGCACCAGGGGTGCCAGGGCTTGTGAATGCCAATGCTGCTGGTGGGCTTGCAGCGCTGGTTGCGCCACCCACGGAAGCGGCCTTGTAAAGTGTGTCTAGGGTCTGCCACCGCAGACCCTGTGCGCGGTCCGGGACCGTCGCGCTGACTGCGCAAGTGCCCCCACTTGCCAGTCCCTAAACCTTCCCTTACCTACATATTAGCCACCCCTCTGGTAGGCCCAAGGGCAGGGTGCATTGTAGGCATAAGGTAGGACATGCCCTGTGTGTGTGGCATGTCTTAGTAGTGAATTACAGCCCTTGTCGCTTTTCACTATTGAAGGCTACCTGCTCTCCATAGGCCAGAATGGGCTGCCGGGATCACGCCAACGCTGTGACCCCAGTGGACTCAGAGAGCATGGTAGAAGTGTCAAGTTTAGTATGCCTGAACTCAGGATGATAAAATACTTCTTGTAGCCAAGTTTATTTTAATATCCTGGGTTTGTAAATACTACTTTTAGAAAGTTAGTATTTACTGACCTGACCATCTCAGTCCGCCTCTGCTGTATGTGTGTGTGTTCTGCCCGGCAACAGTAAGGAGCAGGGTTGGGGAATCCCCAGAGACAGGTTGGCTGCCAGGTGGTGGGTAGAGAGATTACACCTGGATGGGTGGGAGGAGTACACCTTGACTCTTGAATAGACCTGTGCTCTGCCACCACAAAGCCGGCGCCACCCCCTGTGGGGCGGCTGATGTCTCTGCCCTGCTGCTGAAAGGAAAGAGCAGACTCACCATAACAAAGTGCTCCAGAACTGGACTGAGCCAGGCCTAGGCCCCCTGGCGCTAAAGAACAAAAGAATCATGGTATAAAAGTAGGAGCCTGGCTCCTAAGAAATCAGAATCCTGTTTACCACAAAGAACCTCTGCCCGACTAGAAGGAGAAGAAGACGCTGGAGGAGCTGGCCTGCTGCTTGCCTTGCTGAGAAAGGAGAGGAAGAGACTTACTGACAAGACTTTGCTACTTTGTGCTTGAACATTTTCCAAGGGCTTGATCTGAGCTTGCCCCCTGAACTGAACCCCAGGAACAGTGGGTTCTCTGTGCTTCTTGCTCATCCTCCAATTCGAGCCGTGTGGGCATCCCGCTGGAAAAGAGACTGCGCCCCTCATCGCCCCTCCTAGGGCCGTGACACCCAGAAGCTCGCCTGCCTCAAACCCGTGAGAGCCCCGCTCCGTCCCGAGCCGCTCTCTGTCCCCGGGCCAGGCCGCCTGCATCCCTGTCACCGCCTGCTACTGGAGCGCGCTGACCGCGCTATCACCCCTCCCGCCGGAAGCCGTCCGACGACTGTGATCTACGCCGGGTCATCCAGCTGCACTGACCGTGCCCTGTGGCCCCGCTTCGCTATCCCCGGACATCTCAGGCCACGCCGCCCCCGCTGTGGAGACCCTCCTGCACCGCCGTGCCAAAGGGTCGCGGGCCGCGCCTGCCTACTTGCCCACACCTGCTGATTGAGGACCCAAGAACACTTCCCGAAGTTGAGAGTCGCACCGACCTGTGCCGACTCTCCTAATCACGAAAGAAGTCCAGTATCGGGCTCGGGGCCCGCAACGCCTTATTTCCCCGTTCGCAGGAACCGATCTCTGTGAGTACTGGAACTACAAGTAAAGAGACTACGAACTATCCATTTGAAACTACGAACCAAGAACATTTGCCTGCTTTACAACCTGGTGGCATAGCGAAAACGTTATTGGTCTTGTGATAAGTCTGCTGAGATCTATATACCTTATTTTTACATAAAGAATCGTATTTTTATATATATCCAAGTCTGGTGTCCGTTTCTGGGGGGATTGATGTATTTACTGTGTGTTCGATTGCAAGTGCTTAACCAACAACGCCTGAGGAATCGCCTTGGCTGCTCACGCCACGCACCTAGAGGGTGAGCAAGGGTCATTCGCGAAGGGTTATCCTGCGCCCTGACGTGGAGGAGAGGGTTCCTGCTTGACACAAGGGCAACCTTGCGCCAACCAGAGATCCCCGACTCTAACAGTATTTATATATTTTAGCATGGTTTTTAAATAAACAAATACATTTTAGGCACAATGATGAAGGCAAAATAATATGAGCTTAATGGATATATTACAGCATTGACAAAATTAGATACAAAAAACATATTAAAACCTGGATGCAATGAACAATGCGTTTAAAACATTATTCGAATATATTATTTTAATACAATATATCAAGCTTCATGTATATAAGTTTTTTAAGTATTTATACTAATATTATTGAAACTTTATCATGTTGAAGGATAATGTAAACTATACTTATATAACTTTTGCACATGTGAAATAACTGCCAAAGAATGTTGTCTATGTCCATGCAAAAAAATGCACTCAGCACATGTCACTTTAAGGGCTAACAACATAGAAGTAAGCAAAAAAGAGGTGAAAAAAACGGTGGGAAAAAAACTATGCAAATGTGAATGAGAAAAAGAAAAAGAAAAAAATGTTTGTGTATAAAACAGGATGCAATTGGTCTAAGCGCATCATGTGATCAAGGCACTTCCTGGTGCCGAAACGCGTAATGCTGCCAAACGCTATGATGGACGAATGAAATAAAAAAATCTGCACTTTACCTGTGGTCCGTGCTCCTTGCATGAATCTGAGAGGCGGTTGGAGTTACTCTGATATATGTATATATATACATACATATATATATATTATCTACTGGCGGTCGCCAGTAGATAGTTATAGTTACAACCTAGTTTCCATAGGAAATCTCAAAATTCTATTTTGAATAACTTTGGCGCCGGTTGACGAATCCTCGCGAAATTTTCAAAACTAATGGGGCGCTCCGCTCAGCTCCTACCCTGAAAGTCTCGGGGTGATTCGTCAAGCGGGGGCCGAGAAAAAGGGGGGGTCCCAAAACACGTTTTCCCTATGCATTTTTCCATAGGACTTTTAGTCGCAGCTACAGCCCGAACGGCTGAACAGAATTACGTGAAATTTGGCAGAGAGGTAGCCATAAGGTCAAGGAAGTGCCTTTTGCAGGTCTGGTGTAAATCTGTTCAGTATTTCCTGAGAAAATAGCATTTAAAAGCATATAAATATCTATACGCGCGCCCTGTGCGCGCACCCTGCCGTGCGCGAGCGCAATTCTGATTGGTTGTTAGAAATCGGTAAACATTCGAATCGGTCGAAACCAGGAAGTGTCGGCCGCCATTTTGTCTCTCGCAGTCTGAGGGGGTGAAAAAAAAAGGTGGGGAACGTGAAAAGGGGGCAGAGTAGACAGTTCCTGACCCCCTAGCCTTGGTCAGGGGGTCACAGAAGGACCCCCAAGGGAGAAAAAACAATATATATATTTTTTTTAAATCGCGAAGCGCACCGAGTGCCCACAGAGCGCGCACGGAGCGCGCACGGAGCGCGCACCTCGCGCGATTTAAAAAAAAAAAACATTTCACGGTGCGCGCACGGTGAAAAACCTGAAATTTTTTTTTTCATAAATACATAACTTAGCATTTAAAAAAACGTACAAATTCACTGAAAAAACCATAGGTTTCACACACGTTATAGTTACGAATTAGCATTTAAAAAACCTTGCAAATTCACTTAAAAAACCATAGGTTTCACACATGTTATAGTTAGCTGGACATTTCACTCGTAAAAAACCAATGAAATTCCCCCGTTATAGTTACTGCAGGTGACTATAACTCATGCGACCGCAATCCTCTGCTGATGACGTCAGATATTACATCACTGATGACATATGTGTCTTTATGAAAAATAAATATTTGTAATATATGTATAGCTAAAGATTAATGGAAGAAGACATGGGTAAATAAGTGTCTAAATACAGTGATGTACTTAGATCCACATACCCACATGCACCCATCGGCAGTTCTCTAAAAGATCTCCGCTAAGGAGACCCTTCGGGGGACCCGTAGGGCATTGCACCGCCGGCCCGACGAGAAGAAACCGCTCGATGATGAAACATGACATCCTTCGGGGTGTGTGAGGGCAACAAGAGACAATTTATGCCTCTCCCCACCTTAAGTACCAAGTCCCTGACCTAACTTCTCCGTCTTTCCCACCCCTTACCTTTTTGTGTGTGTAGGTTGCCTTCCGACTACGCTCACCACGGAACAGTGTCTCCTTTTTTATTACCTCATTGACTTTTCGGAGCATAGGCACTGGACCATTAACTAGCTCCTGGTCCCCCCCTTCTCCCTGATTATTTAGCATCTACTTGAGGTACACTGAGTTAGTGGTACCTCTGGCGCTCAGCGTGTATGCAGCCTGCGATGATGCGTGGTCCGGGCGGGCCGCATTGGGAGCAATGTGTCCTGCCTACTGGACTGTGTCATTCGCAATCGCCACTCCATCTGAATTGTGATCCCCGCTGTCTGCAGTGTAGATCAAAGGCAGTAGTCTGTACAGACATAAGTCTGCTGTGCTGTGCCGCTGTGTTCGCAGGGGGCCTGTGTCGAGGAGGCCCGTGGTCATGGCGGCAGCCACATGGCAGGGTGAGGGCTGCTGCTCTGGCAGATGCGTTGGCCTTCACACAAGTGAACCACGCCCAGAGTCCCGGCCTATTTATTCACACTTCTACGCTGGAGTGGCGTATGTTGGACCAGCCCACTGCACTTCCACTTACAGGGGACGACAATACAGGTACATGACTGAGATCTTCCCAACTGCCTGAGATAACATGGTTGCGTCCACTGTCCACAACACTACAATCACCAGCAGTATATGTACACATGGAGAGGTTTGTGCTCTGCATAGTGAGGTCTGTCCAGCACATCACCGCTACACTTGGTATTGTGGGCATTATTATTGGTGGGTGACTTGCGTCCTTCACACATGTTTGGTTGCCACATCTCGCAACATGCAGCTATTGTGTGGCTGAGGGCCCATGCCGTTTTTGGAAGGTCAACTGTCCTGTTGGGCGCTGCTGCGTTGGTAGCTGGGGTGGTCCGGGGGGAGGTCCTGTGGGTGGTGGCAGTGGGTTTTGTGGCCTTCTTGGGTGTTGGAGGTGCATGATCAGTAGCTCTATGACATGTGTTGGTCTTCAGATGTGAATCTGGGCTGAGCTCCCTTTCACACTGTAGGTAGTCATCCTACTTTACACCTGTAAAAGGCAGATGGTACATTCGTACTGCTAACGCAGCTTATCACCTGTTTTTGGATCGCACCGCAGAGTTGGCTGCTCTTTGAAAATATCGGGAAATTGTGTTTTCGTGTTATTTTTGTACAGGAACGCCTACTCTGCATAATATTTGCGTTAGTTGTTGCTCTCATTTGTGGCAAAAAATGTTTGCGGAAGCTATTGCTGGAAAACGGGCGATATCGCCTGTTTTCACCAGGTTGAAAATGGAACGATAATTTAAAATCACTGAAAAAAGTAAAACCATAGGTTTAATGAACATTATAATTAGAAATTATTCAGGGACGTTATAGTCATGAATTAGCATTTACAAAACCTTTGAAATTCACTGAAAAAACCATAGGTTTCAGGGATGTTATAGTTAGTTACACATTTCACTCGTACAAAACCATAGAAATTCGTCCGTTATAGTTAGTAGAGCTAACTATGACTCATGCCCGCAATGCACCACTGATGACGTCACATATTATATCACTCATGACTTGGTCAGTGACATCACTGATGACATCACTGATGTCATCTCAAAAGACATCACTGATGATCATCCACATGATAATTTGATGCACCTCTTCACACCCTACTATAACCTTTGATCACCCACTCTAAAATGCTGACTACCATTTTCTAAACCATAGACAAATCAATAGCAGTTACTATATACCCACTGACTACTTCCTAGTTATACACACACATTAATTCCTTCACCCATACAGTAACTCATACATGCAGTCACTCATCAATATAGCACTATTTTATGTAATCATACACCTATACAGACACTCATACACCGTCACTCATCCATAGAGTTATTGACACACATAGCTAGTCATGTAAAGAACACTTACGTTTACTCACCTATACAGTTATACATTCAGTATCTAACCTATTCATACAAATAGTAACATATACTGACTCTCTTATACAATCACTGACACAAGCACATACTCATTTATACAGCCACTCTCACAATTACTCACTATCACATAGAGTCATTTATATACTCCAACACTCACATATGCTGCCTTCCACATATGTAGTTACTCACACATATACCAGTGAGATATACATTCACTCTCCAACACAGTGATACACATACACACTCACCGAAACAGCTATTTCCACATGCACTATTGAACCCATACACCTAGTAAATTAGCCACTCAGACATGTTGGCAGAAAGTTACACACCGCCCCCCCACCTATACACACAAACACTGAGCCACCCATACTAATACTTATGCTGCCAATAAGTAAGCCGTTTAGACAGTCATGTACCTAATCATCAACTCATGCAGCAGCTTATATAACAACTGAGAGACTGATACAGACATTCACACAGTTTAGTCACTAACCCATGCAGTAAGAGACATTTAATCACTAACTTATACAGTCAGTCACACACCTATTAAATCCTCCACCCAGACACTTATACACCAACTCATTCTTCAATACACCTTGGCATTAACATATATAAAAATATATTTAAAGTTTACAAAAACACACATTCACTGGATGATGTCATCAATGATGTCATCAGTGATGTCATGTGAGATGTCGTCAGTGATGTCACTGGCCATGTTCTTGATATTGTGGTCCCCAGTCTGCTGTTGCCCATACAGTTGCACTGCCCAGAGGTGTATAACAGTCACTGCACACCCAGGCTGTTGCACCTCATGCACTCCCACTATCCAGAGCTGACTGCCTGTCACTGTGCATCCAGGCTGCTGCACCCCATCCACTCCCACTGGCCGGAGGTGAGTGCCCGCTGCTGCGCAAACAAGCCTCTCTGCTCACCTTACGCCACTGGCGTGTGTCGAAGAGAGTCAACCACGTGCCGAAGGAATCTCCTGAGCCTCAGTACACACGGTCAATGGAGCTCACATTTCAAAATTGGTGTTGATTGCCAGGATGGCCACGCAGTCCAGGAATCACACTGTCACTCTCCGTCCACTCCTCCAATCATCCAGCCAGTACCATTTCCTTATCTAATCAGTGCGCCAAAACCCAAGCACTTATAAATTCACCATACTGTCAACTTGTAGCACTCAAAGTATCCAGTCACTATCCATGTACTTGTACGATGACTCAGGCATTAACACATGCACTGATACAAACAAATGTGCACTGTTCATGCAGTCCTCTAACCACCTCCACACTACTGATTTGCTCCTCCAAGTACCCAGGTAGTATCCATGCAGTCCAGCAATCACACTGTCACTCTCTGTGCACTCATTCAATCAGCACCATGTCCTTATCTAATCGGTGTGCCAAAACCCAAACACCATGCTGTCAACTTGCAGCACACTAACTATCCAGTCACTATCCATGCACTCACATTGTAGTACTCTAATCATCTAGGCAGTACCTATGTACTCATGCAATTACCCAGGAACTAACTCTTGCACTTTTACAATCCGTTGAGTGCTATCTATAGAGTTTAGTGAGCTCCATGTTACTACTTATGTACTCCTTCAATTACCCAGCCAGTCCCATGTCCTAATCCAATTACCCTGCCAAAAGCCAACCACTTATAAAATCACCATGCACTCTCCTTGCAGTAGTGTAATCATCCAGTCAGTACTCATGTACTCCTACAATAACACAGGTACTAACACATGCAGACCTACAATTACCTGTGCATTACTCATGCAGTCCAGCCATCTCCCTGTCACTACCCATGCACTCTTTGAATCAATCATGATCTACACATCTACTCTAGCAATGACCCAGGTGTTAGCATGCAGGTTTTTCTCTTCCTTAACTAAATAGGGTAGTTCTGAAGAGAATTGTTTTTTTTCTTCTTTTTTGTACAGCGTCAAAATGTCATTTCAACAATTTATTTTTTACCAGTGCTGATTTCTTGCTGCTGAACATACAGTGTCAACTGATTGCTCTCCACAGCATAAAATGGCATTGCATTTTATACAATGCTGTTTGATGTTCGCAAAGTCTGTACGAATATCCGGACCGCTAGATGCAGAGGTTGAGCCTCCAGAAGTACTGGGACCAGCTCCCTGGTCAATTAGTGGTGTCGCCTCTTTAGCTTTTCACGGTTGTTCTCTTGCAAGTTGGCTGGGATGTATAGTCTGCAGATGTTTATACATAGTAGAAGTTCCATATGAGTACTTTTTCTCGCAGTCTCTTGATAAAACTCTGGGACAAAGCATGCAGCTTACCTTGCTTGCATTCACTTTTCTTTCTTCCTCCGGAATTGTAAAGAATTTCCAAACAATAGACTGTGGTCTTTTTTTGTAGGTGGAACCACATCTTCTTCATCAGATGGAAGGTCTCTGGTGGATTAGAAGAAGACATTGGAGAAGTTTTCTAAGTCAACACAAAAAAACTCTCACTATTGCTCCTATAAACACAGCAGGAATATCATTCGGTCAAGTGAGAAGATATCGATATGAATTAGGAAGTTTATTTTTGATATTCTCACTGCAAATAATTTAAACTATAGGGAAGTAATAAAGATTTGTTGATTAAATTATCGTTTCTGTTCTTTGATATTGAATTAAAAAAATTCTATTAGAAAGAACCATTTTATATATTTGATATGTGTATTATATGAAATGTTATTGAGGATGTTTGTTTTAGGAAATGTGAAGAGATAGTTGACTTTGTTGTAAATATTTTGGGCACAGTATTGGTTTTTTATAACAATCTTACTGATTGTATTTTTTTGCCCACTCTTACATGATGAGTAACATTGAAATCATCCAGCCAGTCCCATGTCCTTATCCAATCACTCTGCCAAAACCTAAGCACTTATAAATTCACCACGCTGTCAACTTGCAGCACTCTAAGTATCCAGTCACTATCCATGTACTTGTACAATGAGTCAGGCATTAAGACATGCATTGCTACAATCAAATGTGCACTATTTATGCAGTCCCCTAACCACCCAAACACTACTGATTCACTCCTTCAATTACCCAGGTAGTAGCCATGCATGCCAGCAATCACACTGTCACTCTCCATCCACTCCTCCAATCATCCAGCCAGTACCATGTCCTTATCTAATCACTGCGCCAAAACCCAAGCACCATGTTGTCAACTTGCAGCACACTAACTATCCAGTCACTATCCATGCACTCACATTGTGGTACTCTAATCATCCAGTCAGTACTCATGTACCCATGCAATGACCCAGGCACTAAGACATGCAGTGCTACAATCACATGTCCACTATCTATGAAGTCCTCTAACCACCTACACACTACAGATTCAGTCCTCCAATTACACAGATAGTACCCATGCTGTCCAGAAATCACACTGTGACTCCCCGTGCACTCCTCTAATCACTCAGCCAGTACCATGTACTAATCCAATCACTCTGCCAATACCCAAGCATTTATAAATTCACCATACAGTCACATTGCAGTACTCTAATCATCCAGTCAGTACCCATGTACTCATGCAATTATCCAGGCACTTTTTCATGCACTTCTACATTTCTTTGCCTGCTACTTATATAGTTTACTAATCTCCCTGTTACTACTAATGCACTCCTCAATTTACTCAGCCAGTCCCATGTCCTTATCCAATCACTCTGCCAAAACCCAAGCACTTATAAAACCACCATGCACTCTCCTTGCAGTAGTGTAATCATCCAGTCAGTACCCATGTACTGCTATAATTACACAGGCACTAACACATTTAGACCTACAATTACCTGTACATTACTCATGCAACCCAGCCATCTCCCTCTCACCACCCATGCACTCTTAGGATCAATCATGCTCTACACATGTACTCTACCAATCACCCAGATGTTAGCATGCAATTATTTCTTTTTTAACCAAATAAGGTAGTTCTGAAGAGAACATTTTTTTCTTCTTTTTTGTTTTACATTTTTTTGTGTGTTTTTTAAACAATTTTGAGATTTTTATGGTATTTTTTGAAAAACAAAAAAACAAACGGACAAAACTTTAAACTTTTGGAATTAAAATGTCATTCCAATTGGAATATTTTTTTAGCAGCGATGATTTCTAGCTGCTGAACATACAGAGTCAACTGATTGCTCCCCACAGCATAAAGTGGCATTGCATTTTATACAATGCTGTTTTAGTGTCGCAAATTCAGTACAGATATCTGGACTGCGAGACGCCGAGGTTGAGCCTCCTGAAGTACTGGGACCAGCTCCCTGGTCAGTTTGTGGTGTTGCTTCTTTAGCTCATCGCAGTTGTTCTCTTGCAAGTTGTCTCGGATGTATAGTTTGTAGATGCTTATACATACTGGAAGTGCCACACAAGTACTTCTTCTCTCTGCCTCTTAACAGAACTCTGGGACAGCGCGTGCAGCTCACCTTCCTTGCATTTACTTTTCTTTCTCCCTCCGGAATGTTAAAGAATTTCCAAACAATAGACTCTGGTCTTTTTTTTGGAGGTGGTTCCAAATCTTCTTCATCAGATGGAAGGTCTATTGCTGGATTAGAAGAAGCCATTGCAGAAGTTTATCAAGGAAACACCAAAAAAACTCTCACTATTGCTCTTAAAAACACAGCAGGTGTCTCTCCTCTGATGCAGCAGAGAGAATGACTAAAAAGGGAGGGGTCCTCCAAGTTCTATAATGAAAAACATTGTCAACCAATGAAATAATTTCTTTCAAAGTCACATGGGAGTTGAGCACCCAGCAAGCACCCGGTGCGCACCCAACGCGACGTCGCGGAAATATATTTAACAATAATATAACTTTATTACAAGTACAAATATATTATTTTTAGAAATAGTTTAGATAATCTCTTGTTCTGATATGTACATTAAAGCTATATACATATAGTTTTAAAACATAAATTTTTTTACGGGAGTCACAAACCTGGCGCGACCCAGCATGTCTATGATGTCACGTGAATCCCGGCATTAGGCCCGTTATAGTTAGAAATTATCATTTAAAAAACCTTAGAAATTCACTGAAAAAACCATAGGTTTCAGGGACGTTATAGTTAGAAATTAACATTTAAAAAACCTTTGAAATTCACTTAAAAAAACATAGGTTTCAGGAACATTATAGTTAGAAATTAGCATTGAAAAAACCTTAAAAATTCACGGAAAAAACCATAGGTTTAATTGACATTAGAGTTAGTTGGACATTTCACTCGCACAAAACCAGAGAAATTCCGCCGTTATAGTTAGTTCAGCTAACTATAACTCATGCCCCCATAATTCACTGCTGATGACGTCACACATTACATCATTCTTGACATGGTCAGTGATATCACTGATGACATCACTGATGACACCTCAAATTACATCACTGATGACATCATCCACGTGAAAATCTGATGCACCTCCTCACACTCTAATATAACCTTTGATACACCCACTGTAAGATACAGACTACCATTTTTGAAACGATCAACACACCATACCAGTTACTACATACGCACTCACTGATTCCTAGGTCTACACACACATCCACTCATTTATTCACCCATACAATAACTCATACATGCAGTCACTCTTCAATGCAACACTATCATATGCACTCATACACCTATACACTCATCCATGGAGTTACTCACACCTAGTCAGTCATGCAAAGAATCAATCACACACCCATTTACTCACCTTTACAGTTATACACACACACCACCTCACTTATTCATACAGATACTGACGCATACTTACTCTCTTATATAATCACTGATACAAGTACACAGTCATCTATACAGCCACTCTCACAATCACTGACTCTCACGTATAGTCATTTATATACTCCAACTCTTGCATACACTGCTTTTTACATATGTAGTTATTTGCACATGTACCACTGAGTCATGCATTCACTCACCAACACCACCCATACAAACACTCATCCACCCATACAGCTGTTTCCACATGCACTCTTGAACCCATACACCCAGTAAATCAACCACTCACACATCTGTGCACAGAGTCACACACCTTCCCCTCACCCACACACACACTCAGTCTCCCATACAAATACTCAGGCAACCAATCAATAACCCATATAGACACTCATGTAGCTACTGACCAACCCATGCAGCAGCTTATACAACAGTCAGACTGATACAGACATTCACACAGTTAGTCACTAACCCATGCATTCAGTAAGACACATGTAATCACTCACTTAAACAATCAGTCATGTACCTACTAAATCCTCCATCCAGACACTTATACACCCACTCATTCTTCAATACACCTTGGCACATATATAATACATATTTAAACTTTATAGAAACACACAGTCACTGGATGGTGTCATCAGTGATGTCACTGACCATGTCATGAATGATGTAATATGTGACGTCATCAGCAGTGCATTGCGGGGACGCGAGTTATAGTTACCTGAACTATCTATAATGGCGGAATTTCTCTGGTTTGTACGAGTGAAATGTCCAACTAACTATAATGTCAATAAAACCTATGGTTTTTTCAGTGAATTTCTAATGTTTTTTAAATGCTAATTTATAACTATAACGTCCCTGAAACCTATGATTTTTTCAGTGAATTAATATATAATCATATATATTTTCATAGTAAAACAATTACATTATGAGAAATATGCACATATTTATATATAGTATTTTGTATTAGTGGACTTAATTATTATTATACTACACTTCTTTATTAAAATGTTTAACATTTACTACTTTAAAATCTAGTTATACTTAAAAAGTCTATTTTTGGATGATACTAGTGTCAACTATATATATATATATTTTTTTTTGTACTTACCATTATAAATATAGGATCACGATATTGTGGTAAATGATATTTATGACAAAATCTTTTTGTCAGCAATATTTTTTACTGATTCTTTGTCAGTGACAGGGTGAACCACAAAAAGTCACTTCATTAACCTGTGCTTAACCCAGGGTAGCTAGGCACAAAAAGTAGTCAGGCTTAACTTAGTGAGAGGCCATGTGTATTTATTTATGCAGCACAGTAACAGTAATGAAGTGAAAACACAACACAACAAAACCAATTTAGAAAAATTAAAACCAAAACAACAAAAATCCAATCAGCCAAAGCAGAAATGTGATTTTTTTATTTTTTAGTAGTAAAATCTAGCACCTTAAAGATCAAAAGCACCATCCGGAGACATCTAGGGCCTCATTACGATGTTGGTCGGAGAGCATTCTGACCGACTCCTTGTAGAATCAGTTCTGACTGACTCAGGGTCGGCGAGTCCGACTGACCAATTACGAGGTTTCTGAACACAGTTCGGTCAGCCTCGTACTGACTTTAATGGGAGCCTGTGTTCTGGCCGTCAACACAGGCTCCCATTGAAAAACGAAGTGGTTGCGGAAATCTTGCACCCTGTGGCGGGCACCCCTTGGTGCCTGCAACACACTGTGCATGGTGTTGAAGAGGAGTCAGTTTGCGACAGCCGTTACGTGTTGGACAGACCGATTTGGAAACGCTGTCCGAATCCGACATCGTAATATGTCGGTCAGACACGCAGTCCATAGAACTGTACGATTCGGCTCCGACCGACTCAGAGTCTCCGAATGCCAGTCTTGACCAAGTCAGAAAGACCGAACAGTTACCTGCTATCGTAATCAGTAGAATTCCTCGATCTGACTATCTATGTGGTGGATGCGACCGTGCAAGCTAAAACATTCAGGAAGAGCACAGCAGGGAATACGGTGCTGCACGCTTGGAGTTTTTATTTGAAAAGCTTAAAAATAGGATACCCTATGCAGAGAA
Organism: Triturus cristatus; assembly: GCF_964204655.1. Lineage (NCBI taxonomy): Eukaryota > Metazoa > Chordata > Amphibia > Caudata > Salamandridae > Triturus > Triturus cristatus. Next base: position 227,748,446 of record NC_140584.1, read on the forward strand.
TCTCCGCATGCGGAGAAATTGCAGTGAGGCAAAACAGCTCCAAGCCACACAAACAGAATTCACATGGAGGTTCTCAAGAAGAGGGTACAGCAAGGCAACGTTGGAGTCAGCCAAAACTAGGGCCAATCAGAGTCTCAGACATAAGCTCATCTTCACAGAAGGGAAGCAAAGACACCTTCAGACAGATTCAAGGCAACCTATAAGGTTTATTACGGGCTATAGTAATCAACATCAGGAGGTCAGTGCCATTTTCCAAAAGCATTGGCACTTGATCTGTAGTGACCCAGTCTTAGGTCCTAGAATCCACAATAGACCCCTGCTAGCATTCCAGAAGGCCAACTCCATGAGAAATGATTTAGTTAATAACACTCCCTGATGACAAAAGCAGAACTGGCTTAATGACATTAAAGGATTGCGGTGCTGCCATAAATGTAAAGCATGTAGTTTTGGGGTCAACACAACTGAGGTGCCACTGCCATTTTCTGACACCAAATGGCAGATTCTAAAGCCGTTAACATGTAAGAGTGAGTATGCCGTCTATGCCTTGAGGTGCAGTTGTCATAAATTATACATAAGGAGTACTATCCTAAAAGCACATCAACGCATCCTACAACACATCAGTGCCATCAAACACAAGGATCAAACATATCCTGTTGCTAGACACTTTGAACAGATCCACAACAGTGATGTTAACAATCTAAAATATTTTGTGATGGATCAAGTGCTAGCAAGACCAAGAGGTGGCAATAGAGAGAGGTACTTGAGGCAGTTAGAATCAAGATACATCTTAAGATTCAACACGAAGGTCCCGCATTTCCTCAATACTGAAGAGGACTTACATGTCCACCTATAAAATTAGGATGAATTTTACATTGGAGTTACTGTGAAGCAGAAGATCTTATGAAACCATGCCATAACAGTATCAAGTATTCATGATAACAAAGTCCACGTATGAAATGATGATATAACTCTGTTTCCCAGAATAATCCAGACCATGAGTAATGTATTTTTTGAATGTGTCTTCACAGGGTTTTCTTTTGGGGAATTTACATGTGTGATTAGGTGGTTTTTATTTTATTTTATTTTGTGTTTTTGCTGCAAATTTAGCTTCAACAGCTTATGGTAAGGAGTAGAACCATTGTTTGAATGTGCAATAGTTGTAAACCACTGGGTAACAAGGGCACTTGCCCGTAATGTATCCAAGGCCCTTAACAAGCACACGTTCGGACGTCAGTAGGATATAAAGGGCACTTGCCCTTCACTGAATAAGTGTGTGAAGTATAGATGAAACAAAAGCGTAAAACACCAAGAGTTATTCAGAACTCTCTAGGGAAGATAGCCCAGTAAAGTAGCAACCATTACAAATAAATGTAGGTTGAAGCTTCTAAAGGTATTTTATGTTGGGGGAGTTAAATTAAGCTGCGGTAAAATGCACATGTCACTTTTGAAAGGCACTGTGTCACTTTAAATGTAAATATTGCATTGTCACGTTAAGGCCTGTGGAAGTCCCAGGAACATGTATTTAAAGAAACCAAAATGGCAACTCCAATTAGTTTGACAAAGACAGCCACAGCTGTTGAAACGCGTTACCAGTTTTGCCAATAAATCGTTTTGTTAGCAAACTCGTAGATAATATTTAATCAGATATATTTTCATAGTAACACCGTTAAAATATAACAAAAATGCAAAATGAATATTTCTATTAATTGTTACACTACATATATATATATGTATTTAGACATTTATATGCATATATCTGTATGAACATAGACACATATATATGAATTTATGCATTTATAGTAGTATATATTTATATATAGTATTATATATTAGTGGACCTAATTATTATTATATTACACTTCTCTATTAAAATGTTTAACATTTATTACTTTAAACTCTATTTATACTTCAAAAATCTATATTGTTGTCTATTTCTGGATGATACTAGCGTCAACTCTATATATTTTTTTACTTATCATTATAGGTATTGGATGGTAAATTATATTATTTACACAATCCTTTTGTCAAGAATATTTTTTATCGATTTTGTGACCCTGATCCGGTCATGCAGCAGCCACAATCTCTGTCATGGTAAACCACAAAAAAACACTAAATTAACCTGTGCTTAACTCTGGGTAGCTAGGCACAAAAAATAGTCAGGCTTAAGTTAGAGAGATGCAATTCGTATTTATTTATGCAGCACACAAACAGTAATAAAGTGAAAACACAACACAAGAAAACCAATTTCGAAAAATAGAGCAAACGTAAATAAACAAATGAATAACAAAACAACAAAAATCTAATCAGCCAAACCAGAATTATGAATTTTTAAACTTTTTTTGTAAAATCTAGCACCTTAAAGATCAAAAGCTCAATCCGGAGACATCTAGGGACTCATTACGATGTTGGTCGGAGAGCACTCTGACCAACTCCTTGTGGAATCGGTTCTGACTGGTACTCGGGTTCAGCGAGTCCGACCGACCAATTACGAGGTTTCCAAACACAGTTCGGTCGGACTCCCTTTGACTTTAAGGGAGCCTGTGTTCCGACCGTCAACACAGGCTCCCATTGAAAAAAAGGGGTGGTTGTGGAAATCTTGCACCCTGTGGTGGGCACCCCTTGGTGCCTGCGACACACTGTGCATGGTTTTAAAGAGGGATCCCATGGGTACCCCCACAGGCCCCAACCAGAAGAAGTGTCAAGGGGGGCCTGCTACGGGGCCCCAAAGTCAGTTTCCGACAGCTGTTATGTGTTGGACAGACCGATTTGGAATGGCTGTCCGAATCCAACATTGTAATAAGTTGGTCGGACATGCAGTCCATAGAATTATACGATTTGGCTCCGACTGTCATGCGGATTTTAAACCAACCAAGTCGTTCAGAAGGGTTCTAACGTGGTCTAGGAAATTGCAAAAGCCTCCGCCCGACCTCGTAATGAAGCCTTAAATTGCAAGGGCAGGAAAATGCAAATTTTCTAAAAGTGGCATTTTCTAAATTGTAATTTAAAATTGGACTTTACCTTAAAAGAGATTTTGATTCACAATTTCACAAACACCAAACATGAAATATAGTGAGGCAACCCAGTGTTATCCTACTGGACAGGTAGACCTCACAGAAATAAAAAAATTAAAAAACAGTGTGTTTTTCACTACAAAGACATGTAAAAGTTAAAAGTACATGTCCAAGTGTAAGATTACAATGAAACCTGCCCTTTGGGCTACCTAGGGCCTACCTTAGGGTTGATATATATATGTAATTAAAGGGGAGTTTAAGATGTGGGAAGAGGGTTATATTGGCAAGTCAAATTGACAGTTTAAAACTGCATTCACGCTGCAATGGCAGGTCTGGAACATGTTTTACGGAGCTACTGAGGTGGGTGCCACCATAAGTGCTGCAGGCCCACTGGTAGCATTTAAATTAGAGGCACTGGGCTTATGGTATCCCACTCTACAAAGACCTTATAAGTAAATTAGACAGGATTATAGGAGGAGCACAATGATGTTAGCACTGGTTAGTGGTGGTACTGTGCACAGAATCCTAAGGCCAACAAAAACATTTGGGGGTTACCCTGCAGTAAAGGAAAGGTTCAACATGACCCCCTCCACTCAAAAGCCGGGGGAGACTAATTAATACCTTAATTGAGTTCCCTGCTTAAGCAATAGAACATGGACAATGGCCCTCTAATGCAGAGAGATTTGCCAGATCTTTGCCCATTAGGGTTCAATTGTTTCCCTATGTCTATACTGTTATGAGCCACTGAACTGACCCATGGGGAGCCCTTCTCCTCATCTTTGGACTTGCATCTGTGCAGTACCTTATCTTAATTTGCTCATGGATGTAATCCAGTAGGCAGACAGTACCACCATGGCCAGCAAAGTGGTTTGGCCCATTCCAACCCTTGGATCAGACTTCTGTTCCAAACCCTACTAAAACTTTGCCCAGAAGGACAGCAACCAACAGAGGCCACTGACAGCTGTCAGTTTCAAAAACCATATGAAGTGGGACGCGTTGCTATATGACAGGTCTTGTACAGCCGTGACTGCGGATGCTGTTCTATTAGGCTAACAGTCTCTGTTTTGGGCCTTCATTTCTCATAACAAGCAGACTGTTTTTCTATGCCCCACAAGGGTATTTTCACTTGTGCTCTTTGAAAATTGGATATACGAACTTCACATCTTTCAAAAAGCGCAGCCTATATAGCACTACACTTTTTGAAAGTGTTCCGAAGCAATGTTCTTAAACAGAAATAGGAAGCTTGGACTACAGCCACTGCTGTTTCCCTTCCCTTACAACAAAGACATCTCTGAATTTACCCAGCATCTTTACTATTTTGCTGCTTAACCTTGAAAAAGTCATCTACACGACGAAACCCGTGTCGGCTGTCTGCATCTACGCTACATAGTTCGCTTCAACACAACCAAGATTGTTCTTATTTTTGTTTTCTGTACTAGGATGGTTTTACGATCTATTGTACATTTTGCATGGTGCTATGTTCATTAAAACCAACTGACAACAAGGTAGGTTGTTAACCCCTTGCATGCCCGCCCCTTTCCCCGCCCAGTGCCGCGCTTTGTATTAGCGGGCGGAGTTCATGACGAGCTGGACTCGTCATGGGCACAGCGCCACCGCAGCCCATGACGAGTCCAGCTCGTCATGGGCACTGAAGGGGTTAAACTCATTTGTTGCTGTACTCTGTATTATATGTTAGCTTTCAGGGATTCTTTACCCTCTATCTTTTTGCAGAGTGGCGGGGCAACAACCCAAGGTGTTAGGCACAATTATTCCACTCTCCTTTCCACCAGTCCAGTGGTAGTAGCCTGATACTGTCCATTCATCGCAGGGCCTGTACCCTGAGGCTGAAGAGGTACCTGGTGAGCCAGAACATCCAGGAGGGCTCCCTGCAAGGTGATACGCTCTGTATGTGTCATGCAGGGGTCTACCTGGTGCGGGTCTCTGTGACAGCCCAGGCCAGAAGCACGCCTCAATCTGAAGTGGACTCACTAAGATCAGCCGTTGGGTGCCCTGATTTCAGAACTTGCAAACCCTGACCCACTGGTCCTTTCACTCTCCCATTGTGGACTGCTTCCACCTCCCTCCATTTTGGCTGCTGTACTATTCCAGTGGAAGTAGTATTTCAGAAATCCCAACCAGCAGGGTGCCCTGGGAGGCCTCCCCTTCCCAGCACTCCTCCTACAGGTGGTAACTCATTCCCTTTTTATGCAGTCAATAGGTTTCTCGTGACTAACTATGACCCCCTCAGGGCCACTTCCCCACCCCTTTATAGGGGTACCAGAGCCATGGGGTGAAAAAAAAAGTCCTTCCCAAAGGCCTGACTCTCTCTACTCATCCTACACACCTTTCTGGTATACTGATCTGGGAAGACCAACCATTCGACCACCTTGGACTGGCTCATACTAGTATCCCTAAAGCAGTGACAGTGATCCTAATTACTGAGATCTGATGTAAGTGACACCTCCCACCCATAGGGATAATCATTCTACCCTCTGAGTCTATCTGCCAACTAAGGCAGACTTCAGCATATTCTACCAACCTGCCCCTGGGGACTACCTCCCCCTAAGACCACACTGGCTACTCCTGCAGAGTACCCACCAGTGAGTGGTTTCTTTGTACAGAACAGGTCCCCTAGCTTGTGCCCCAACTGGGGGCTATTGAAGCACCAGGGTTGAAAAAAGGGGTGTCCTGAGCTACCGCCCACCAGAACCTCTCCTCCTTCGCTTTTCTGGGACCTGTCTGGGTCCCCCTTGACCTCTTACTCACTCTGCTGGGGGGAACCTGAACTGCCCGCCTTCAAGATCACTACCAAGTACCTTTTTGTGGACTTTGGTGTTGAGCCTTTGGTCTGCCTCCTTAGCAAGCAGCCTGGAGTCAGAGAGCTTAGTATCCACAAGGTGTTGACGCTCGCTGGCACTCAATTGCACATCTCATTGTAATCATTCACTTCACTGCCCTTCACCCACCCATCAAGTGCCTTGAAAAAATAATTCACACAATTTTCCCAAGACTGGTATGAGAGTTTTTGTCTGCCCCTTCATCTCTGATGGTACCTCTCATGGGGGCATACATTGTCTGGTCACCCACCTCCGGTGTGAGAGGTGCGTACCTCCCCACTGTAGGCATGTGTCTTCATAAGTTACCCTCAGTACTCCTCTGGGAAAGTGACATTCTATCATGGCATATATGAGAAACCACTCTTTTTGTGTGATCTCCCCATTTTTTGGTGAGTATTACTAGTATTTGAAATCTGCACACTAGGACACTGTTGTGTACAGTCCCCAGTGTATGTGCTTTGACCCCTAAAACACGGTAAAATGGCTTAATCCCCAATTGGAATATGTAAATTTCCCGTAAGCCCATAGTATTTGGTGCAAAAAAATGCTCCAGTGGCAAAGGAAATTAAATAACTCCTGTGGGCTGCAGCACATCTTATTCCATCCACTCGGCTGACAAAGAAAACATAGATACAGGCCTACCTGCATACTCTGGCTACTGCAGCATTTAATCATGCAGGCTCACCTGTCAAAATAAATAACCCTTTTTGACAGGAAATAATGTGTAACTATTAAAAAGGGCCTCTAGGTGGTCCCTCTAGCCCCCACAGCTATTCTGCTTAGTTTTTAAAATTGGTATGTGCAAGAATATAGTGTTGCCATGTATTCACAGTGACTAGCCCACAAAAGCTACTTTCACTGTTAACGACTGGAGTTGTTCCTATTAGAAAAACTAATTATCAGATGAAATAATAATTCTGCTACTTTTGGTTTGGGTAAGCTGCTGAAATGAGTCAACTACTATTCTTTAATGTTTAATAAAATTCAAATCACTGCTGAAGTCAAAGTTTTAAGAAATATTTAGTAAAACAATTACTTTCAAACATACTTTATCGCCTGAACCTTAACTGGGCTAATTATCCTTAGACTGCCTTGCTGGCCCATGTCTGTGCTTCCCCTTAAAGATATGTGGATACAGCTCCCAGAGCAGAGACAATGGCTTTGGGGCTTTAGCAGCAAGACCAGGGTGTGTTGAAAGGGACTTCTTTCAGCTCTGGAAATGCAGCTGGGGAGGGTACACAAACTGCATTAACTTGAAAGGGTCCAGGGTAAGGCCTGGCCATTTATAGTTAAAAGGAAAGGGAGACATGGTGAGGAAAAGATTTTGTTCTCTGGGCCCACTGAAGCTCGACAACAGTTAGGTGGGAGAAGGAGATAGTCCTAAAACAATTGTTTGTAGCTGAGGAAGAGGATGCTCATTTCCCTAAACACACTCCTTGCTTGCACTACATAAACCTTTAAGGGCAGAAAAGTAAAGCCATATTTGATTTGTCTCAGAATTGTACACTGTAGGATAGTTTGCAGTAATGCAAACAGGATGTGTTGCAAAATTGAGAAGGATTGCCGCTTGGTAAAGGTACAGAGATGACCACTGGGCCTGTGATCATCCCAAAATTTGATAATCAGATTACAATTGCAAGAAGAAGGTAATGTTCTCTGCAACCCTGAAGGACTGCGCTTTGTTCGTCAACCTCTATATGAGCACCTAAGCCACATGGTCAAATCTTAGACGGTGGATAATCCACTTTGGGTATCCGACCTCCGCTACATTGGTCGACCTAAACATATCACCTAGGTTTCGGTCAAGTGAACATTATCTTTTAATTGGCATGTTACTGTTTTATAGTCTGTTTGCCTTAAAATATAAAAAATAAACAGCTGTTTCCCCTTATTGGATTTTAGTTGTTTTAGTGTTATTTTTCTAATTAAATATTTCTAGAAATTTGTTACGTAATTTTTATTATGTTGTTTTAAGACTTTTTAATTGTTTTGGTACTATTAAATTCTTTACACACGTTTCCTTAAGTTGAGGGGTTGAGCCCAGGTTTTGAACTTCCATGCTCAGCCTGACACGATTCTGGACTTGTGACATGGGAAGGAATAAAATCCTCCGCAACTGATAACCAATTGTTTAACATCAAGGAAAATTATGGGGCATATCAGCAACAACCGGCGATAATTATCGCTAAAGCCACTTAGCGCTAGGATAATTATCGCCGGCTAGCGTGGATTTTTATCGCTGAGATAGGATGCTATTAGCAACGCTTATCTCAAAATTGATAAAAATCCTAGCGCTAACTGCCTAACGTGAGATTATCGCTGGAAACCCAGCGATAATCTCACGAAATGTGGCGTTAGCTTGTTGATAGGGCCTCAGAAACTTTGCCATGATATCCACCTTCCATAGGATATCATGGCTAAGTCAGTCCTGAAGCAGGCGTAAGGAAAGTATCGATAACAGGGGTTATTGCTACTTTTCTTGCTGCTATGCTTCATGGCGTGGCGCTTGATGATAGGAGAAATGTCGCTTATCGACATTTCTCCTGTCATGTCAGGTCAGGAACACCCACTTTGCATATCATTAGAGATGCAAAGTTGGGCGTTAGGAATCCGTGCGCTAACGCAAGGTTTGCTAATTAGGCGATAAAATTATCGCCGATAATTTTCTATCGCCGCGTTGTAGATAGGCCCCTAAATTTGTTCAAGTGGTTATCGAGAAAACACTTGGGAGAAGAGATTCTGATGTGAAAAAGACCTATTATTCCATATCAAAAATTCAGATCTTGTTGCTGAGAGTTGATTTTAGAGCTAAGCATGAATAGAGTGAAACGTGAATACACCAGTGCCAAATGGCTCTTGGAAATTTGGAACAAATAAAAGTACTCATCAGAAATTCAATATAGAGCCAGATTTTAAAACTGACTAAAGAACCATGTGTGAAAATGAGTTTGCAGTACACATCATAGTGTGTATCTGAAAGAAAAATACACTTTGATGGAAACTACAAAATGAAAAAAGTTGGTGCTTAAACGTATAAAAGTAACACTAACAAGGATTTCATGTACCCAATTTCAAGACGGTTTCACCAGGGGACATTACAAATAATGTAATTATTTGAGAAACAATGTCCTGGCTTGCAATATAGGAAGTGCAAAGACTATTAAGAAAAATAGAGTCAAATATATCATCAAGCTTTGCTCTCTTAGTAACAAATTTAATGGGAAGAGACATGATTTTGCTGAACCCAGGGTCGTGGTCCTTTGGAAGATGAGGTTAATAAGAGAGTTGAACAATGTTGAAATGCGACACACCACAGAAAGCATGTCAAATATGACAAAATCAAGGTGCACATGCTGAGACTAATAATGACGATTAGAGTGAGTTTTAAAACCCGGTTCAAAGAGAATATAGATTGCTGCTAAGATATAAATCACCCATTACAGGGTATTGAAGACTTGGGGGCTTATTCATGAGAGCTCTGCATCACTTTTGCACCACGTTAAGTGGTGCATGCGTGACGCAGAGCTCTCATAAAGATTTTTGAAGCCATGCAAAGCCACCCTGCATGGACTTGAGTGGCCCCATAAATCAGGAGTGAGATAATGCAGCACAAATCAATGTGTTGCCTTACTCTGAGCGCCGTAGGCATTCCATGGGCATTGCAGTGTTTTCCCACGCCACACCCATGGAGTGTGATGTTCCCCAGATTTACAAGTGATGTAAACCTGGGGAAGCATCAAATCCGTACACCTCCCGAGGTGAGGCGTAAGTACGAGAAATAACCTTATTTCTCCTCATTTTTTCCTCTTTCCATATGTGGTGCATTCTGAAGCAAGAGAAAAACGCCTCGTTGGATTGTTTCCGTGCAGGGAGGTGCCACTTCCTGCACCAAAACAATCCTGCCTGTAACTGAGGCATTCTTGCAGCGCAGGCTGAAACAACACGAATGCACTGTATTGCTTTCATTTTGGCAAGAACAGCGCAGCTTGGTGCCTTGCTGCAACGCCATCTGCCAAAATGCCTTAAATGGGTCAAAAATATGAACATCATACTGGAAAGTGTGAATTAAATATACAAAAACAAAGTATATGTAAATGATAATAAAGATTATTATATAGAAATGGAAAGAAAAGATTTGTCCCTCGAATGGATTACAAATTGCTTCATGGTCCCATTTGCCTAGCCATCATATCAGCATAAACTGCTCATCTGTCATTATGTTTTGTGCACTAGTATGACAATTAAATAAGAACTATTTCAATTGATTCATCACAATATAGGTTTAGACTCTAAAAGTTGTGCTAGGAAATAAATACAAGGAAAAAAATCTACCACTGATTAGAGACATCATGAAAAAAGAATCACCTTTCCCATGCATCACCAGATGGGGATCAGAAAAGAAAAAAAGTGGATTCTAGGGAAGAGTGACCAATTGATAAGCCTCAAGATTAACTTCTCCCTCATTCAAGCAGCTCATATTACTTCTTATATAGTACCCATCAGACAAAGTTCAAAATGTTCTTGGTTTAATGTTTATTGGAGTATTGGAATATTCACTGATGGCAACACAATGGAAACTAGAAACCACTTAGGGCCTCATTTCAATGTCAGTCAGAGTTGCCTCTGACCAACATCATTTCTGTGTGAGAACCGATCGACCATAGGTTGGCAGCTCTGCACACCTCGTTCGGATGCGACCACACATGGTGTAGTCCCATTTCTCCATGGTAGCTTGTGCGGCAGGTGGAAACCACCTGTAGCTCAAGCTCCTATTGAAATGGGAGTTTATGTAAATCCCTGCCACATGGTGCCTGCCTCATGGTGCAGGGAATTTCAGGGGGCCAAGGTACCCCCCCTGTGCCACAACAGGAGGCCACAGAGGGATGGGGGCCCTGCTAGGGGCCCCCAAAGACACTTTCCAAAAGCAGTTCCATGTCTGAAAGGCCGACATGGAACTGCTGTCAGAAAGTGCCATCATAATCCCGACGATGGAAAAGCTATCTGTTGGGGATTATGAGGCCCTTCCAACTGGCCAACGGGCTCATTGAGCCCATTGCAACCGAGTCAGATTTGCCAGCCGGTTTGGACTCCAACCGCCTTCACTGAAATATGGCGGTCGGAGTTCAAACGTACGATGGTGGTCGGAAAGCAGACCAACCTCGAAATGAGGCCATAAGTATCATCTCGCTTGCCGTCACAAATTCTGTCTACAATGTCAGTGGAAGGACTTTATTACAATATTGAACTGTGTTATAGAACACAAACAATTTAGGACCCTTGAAAGAGATTCATTTATTTATTTTGTATTAACTTTCTTCCTCCTTTTCTCTCTTTTAAAGTTATAATAAGTAAGAGGTTCTCTCAACGCTACCTCTGTTAATGTTTGTCAGGGATCTTTATTGGTCATACTTTTCCTATTTTCAGTAGCAACTGGGATGCCAAATAACTGTCTCATCCCTCTTGCTACCTGGTTCCAATTATAAAAATAAGTCAAAGTAATGGTCTCTGTTCATCTTCCATGGCATGAAGCATTCATGGTGACTTTAAATTGTGCTCATTTTATTTTCTGTCCTAAAAAGTGTTGTTTTATAAACATGGAAATTGATTTGTCATGAACGGGTGCTCAACAATATAGTTGTGTGTTGTTCAAATGAATGACCTGAGATAGAATAATATTCATACACTGTCTTGATTCTACTGTATACTTGACCCGGTAGCTGTTTCTACTTGGTGAAGTTACATTTAAGAAAAAGCTGCTAAAACTGGGAACATTTAAGTGGAAAGAAGCATGACCCTGTCTCTTGACAGTCCAAGCATTGGTAGCCTTTGCACACGATGAAGCACTTGGGATTTAATTCCCTTGAACTGCAACATCTCTTCGAGGGCCGCTGGCAATTCTTAATGTGCCTCGTGGAAGAAAATAACACAGCATATCATAAAACAAAGTAAAGTGTGCTGGGGATAGCAATTTGATTTCACAAAGGAGCTCATAGCACTGCACTTAAAATGGTTTCCTATCCTTTCTATTTACTGTCTGAGAACATTGCTTAAAAGTACACATTTTTCTGCCTACGGAAGCAGTACTTTGCTTCAATGGGACCTTAACAGTCCCCGTGTTTGTTGTTAAAAAAGGAGAGGGGAGGCCACATTTCGTAAGTTACAATGCTCTGAGCATTAGACATGATTCCCACTGCAACAATCCGAGCATTAAAAATGCAAGATGTAATCTGTTAAAATGAATCAGACATTCCATGTCTCTCCAAAACAAAAAAGCACAATCCTTTCACAACAGTGTAAAACAATTAATAACGTTGAAAAAGTAATATATTCTAAATAGACTAACATAATGATTATCACTTGGGTCATATACTTAAAATTCAAATAAATGTTATCGTTTATCAGCTAAATGTCTTGCTCAATAAATCTGTCGCACTTGTGTTCACATAGCATTTAACTATGCAGTATTTGCTTGTTCTCTCGCTGTGCAATATTACTTTGCATTCATCTCACTCTCGCCCCAAATAATGGAAGGAGAATAGATAATTGCCAATGATGAGCTTGCGATTTAAAGCCTTTGTTGCAATAGGACTTTTTAAATAATATTGTTCTATTTTACAGCAGGGTATTCATCTTGAATTGCATTATTGTATAGCAGCGTGCATCCGCTTGCTCAACACGTACCTGTGCAAACCATTCAGTTGCAGAGAGAAAAACAAATAATTACAAATATTCAAACTCTCATTTCATTACGGTCTTTTGAGGAGAGTGTCTGTTGGAAGCCAAACATGATACAAACGTTATTTTTCTCTCTGCATTGTGGTCCCCCTTTTTTGTAACAGATAATTCAAAATCATTTGTCACGTCTTTTCAATAAAAGGATAATAATCTAAAATGTAGTCTAAGGGCCTAATTACAAGTACAGCGGGCCCAATACTGCTGTACCATTGGTTCTGGTCCAACCGCCGCCTTCTTGGCTGAACGTCTGATTTCAAGCGTGGCAGTCGGACTGCCACAAGACCGCTGCCACTGCCATGATCTTTGATCCCGTGGCAGCGATGCTGGGGAAAGCGGGTCATGGAGGCGGTGCCGTTGCCGGCACCTCTGTGCAGATCATGACCTGGCTTTCCGCCGACCTTTTTAATGGTGGGGACCCCATCATGAAAAGATCAGCATAAAGGCAGGGAAGGGGCCCTTAATGGGCAGAAGGGTGCATTTGCCCATTGGGGACTGTTCATGGGGGCATAGGTTGTGTCCTCCTCTGTTTGCACTGTCGTGTATGCCCTGTTGCCATGCACAACATGGTGTATGGTATACAGTGTGCCCAATGTGCAATTGGCACTGCACTGCAGCAGCATTTGCTTCAGGTACTGTCCATGAGCTAAGTCAGGCCGCCTCTGTGGAGCCGCCGCAGTCCCACCGCTAGCCCGTCATTCATGTTGTAATGCGTCAGTCGGGATGCCTCTGGCTTGTTGACGTTCTCTCAACTGTCGCCTCTGCAGGCCGTCGGTGGGACTGATAAGGTCATAATCGGACCCGAAATGATTATTTGCATTTTAAGTCATTTTTTTACATTTTCCATCAAACAATAATGAGTTAGAAGCAATTGCATGATTTTCATAAGCTTTAAAATCATATGAAATATAAATCTAACAAAAATGAATTTGAACAAAAATGCTTTCACGACACATGTCTTCAGGTCTATAAAAGACAAATCTAGTATACAATTGTACAGTTGGGGGACGAGGAATGTGGAGAAGACATTGTTCAAGATTCTACAATTACTATTACAAATCAGATCATCTAGTGGGTTCTTAAAAACACATAAGAACAATAGCTCAATACCTAGAACACAAATGAATGGCATACATAGTTGTTTACACTTGTATATATTGCAATAAAGGATTTCAAAACTGTGTGCTGTCCGTTAAGGTCAGTCAGTAGGTCCCAGGCAAACCTCTTCATGTGCTGATGCATTGCTTTTGCTCCTGTCTTCTCCTTGCTTTTTCCTCATTTTCACTGCTTTCTCCTTGCTTTTTCACCTCGTTTTTTTAGTGCCTTCTCCTTGCTTTTCCCTCATTTTCATTTTTTTCTCCTTGCTGTACCCCATTTTTTTAATTGCCTTCTCCTTGCTTTGCCCTTGTTTTCACTGCTTTCCCCTTGCTATATCCCCCATTATTCACTGCTTTCTCTTTGCATTTTCTTCCATTTTTAAAGTGCCTTTTCCTTGCTTTTCCCTGCTTTCTCTTTGGTTTTCACTGCTTTTTTCTTGCTTTTTTCCCCTGTTTTCTGAGTGCATTCTGTTTGCTTTTCCCTCATTTTCTCTCTTACTCCTTGCTTTATCCCCTGTTTTTTGTGTCTTCTCCCCGTTTTCGGAGTGCCTTCAGTTTGCTTTTCCCTCATTTTCACTCTTTCTCCTTGCTTTTCCCGTTTTTTGTGTCTTTTCCTTGCTTTTGCCTAATTTTCACAGCTTTCTCCTTGTTTTCCCCTATTTTTGTCTTACCCTTGTTTTTCGCTCATTTTCACTATTTTCTACTTGTTTTTTCCTCAATGCCACTCCTGCATGCCGCGAGCTTAATCCCACCTCCTGCCTAGCCCTGCCCACCACCTCCCATCACCCCTCCCTTTTCCCAAGACCTACTTTATGGAGGCCACACCATGACCCATTGAGCAGGTCCGAGGCCCAGCTCTCCCCACGTTGCTGCATCACTCTTACTCCAGTCTTCTCCTTGTTTTCCCTTATTTTCACTACCTCCTCCTTGCTTGATCCAGTTTTTTGAGTGCCTTCTCCTTGTGTCTCCCTTGTTTTCACTGCTTTCCCCGTGCTTTTTTCCACATTTTTGAGTACCTTCTCCTTACTTTTTCCTCATTTTCACTGCTTTTTGCTTGCTTTTTCACCTGTTTTTACAGTACCTTCCCTTTACTAAGAGCCCTTGATACCTGGCTGCTTGAATGAGCCTCTGGGACCTGCAAGCACCTGGATACTCTGCCGAGTGATTAGTCTCGCTTTACAACGCCTGATTGATTGATTGATCTAAATAAATAGATCTAAACAATGCTACTCCTGGTATATCTACATGGCATTTAAAGGTGCAATCAAATAGTCTATGCTGCAATTGCAGAGTAGTTAAAGTAGTGCAAGCATAACATAACTTTTACTCTCCTGTGTGGATCTTGAAGCTGAAGACAGAGATGTATTGCTTCTCAAGTGAATGGTACTGATTTTATCAAGCTCGGTATGGTGAAAGTCTGAGAAAATCCATTAGGATTCAAACACCTTCACAGGTGGCCAAAAATACTACTTTAGTTATTCAGTTTTTCTCCGAACTTATAAAAGGAATAGTGAATACTGATTTGTCACAGAGGGTAAGAGACCAATCCACAGTTTGTATAAATATTGACACGAGAAAAGCATAGTAGAAATGTGCCTTAATAATTTGAGCATTAGCAGGACATAACATCATTTCTTAACAACGCGCTGAACAACTGAGACGGTGTCTAAAGAGTTCAACTCAAAATTATATACACAGTGTGCTCATTCATTATTCTGAGTCAGTGCTTAGGTGAGGCAATCTCATTATTCCAGCAGTTGCAGCCGATTAAAAGTGTATTGAACGCTTCTTTAAGTGACAATTATAGTCATTTTCTCTTTGAAATCCACATCCAAACATTATATCTGCAGCTCATTATTTTAGAAAACATGCAGAGTATTCTGATTAATTATAAAGTACTTTCCATTCCATACAGAAATGTTATAATGCAATGTACATAAAAAGCATTGCTGTTACCCCTTATCCAGAATTCCACACACTGTTAAATTATAAGATTCATTCGTGCCTTCTCATATGTCTATTATAGCACTATGTACTAGTAACCCCCTATCATTTCATTCAGCTTTGTTTACACCACTAGTATAAAATACTGGCTTGTGACGTTCCAAATGTTTGCAGTGTGAAAAACAGTTTGGCGCTCGTACTGTTTAATGTCGTTCTTCATCAGGGTCTCACTCCAATGGCATATGCCCCAATTTACATGGAAGGGCATAAATATAATTCGAAAAATGAGAGATCTTATTCAGACTCCATTCGGTGGCCACAGGGCATACAGCTTTGTTGGGCAAATTCATTTTCCGCTGATGTTATTGTGTCCTTCCTACTATGGCTCAGAAAACTGAGCCAAGAACACCCCTTTCCACACATGACAATTACGGCCAGATTTCGAGTCTGGCGGTCCTCGGACTGCCAGTCTCATGGTGGCACGGCAGTGGTGGACCCAGCCACCGCGGCACCTGAGGTTTGACCGCCTGATTACGACTCAGGCAGGCGGACCGCTCTAGGACCGCCAGCGCTGCCAGGGGACTGCTGTTCCCTGACATAGGAGCACTGGTCAGAAGCCGAAATATACATGGCTTTATCGCCACGGTCCAACCAAGCATATTATGAATTTCCTCTCCGCCAGTCTTTTCATGGTGGTTCCACTGCCATGAAAAGCCTGGCAGAGAGGTAACAAAGTGGGAACCACTGCCCCCCCGTGCCTCAGACATATGTGGATGCACACAGGGGGGCATAACATGTTCCCCCCTGTGTGCATGGACATAGCATTCCAGCACGGCATGGAGTTACGAATCAATGGCATGCCGGAACCTTGTGAGGTGTTCCCATTATGGCTCCTTTTAAAATGGCACTGCCACCTTTTAAAGGGTGCCTCACTGGGAACCTCCATGCCACCCGTCCATCAAACTATGAATAAGTTGCAATCTGGCAGGTGAGCAGAGTAGCAACAGCGAGCGGTCCTAGGCTGTGGAGGAAGTACTGTGGAGGACCAAAGCTCAGGACTCAACAGCCAAACAACAGACACCGTAACATAAATTCCGTTCCAGTACTTATCTCGCATATAAAGAGAAATTACTACAGTTTTAAGCAGTTCGCTACAAGGAGCACGCAAGGATTAGGCATAGTTGCAGATAAATCAAAACAAATTCACTTGTTATTTGAGTAACTCTGTATTTTTCAGTCCATGGGTAAAAGGTCATACATAGAGCATTGGCTTTGCTTGTATGTGCTTGTCTCAGCCCCCATATGCAGGCTAAGCCTCATGTATACATGCTATTGGTTGTATTGTTGTTTAGGCTGCACAGTGGGTGCAGGCATGCTACTGCCCTTATGATGCTGGGTCATTCTTTTCAAGAACTGCAGTGGCAGCCTTGTTCAGGTCAAGGTTCTTGGAGCAGACTCAGGGCAGGGTGAGTCGCGGTCACACCAATCTTACCCAATGGCAGACCTCATAGTTGCCTGCAGATTAGTGATTGGGCATTGCAGTTGAAATCTCTCAGCCGGGTTTCTTTGGAACAATATATTTGTGGCAGTTGCAGCATATAGGCCAATCCTGGTTTCCAGCTTTAACACCAATGTGACTTTTGCAGCAGTAGTATCAATACATCAAGTCAGAGTCAAACACCATGGTGAGACTGGATCGTTCACTCTGGTGCAATTTTGATGCACTGGATGCACTGGACTTTAGAGCTATGCAGAGACTGGGGGAACCTTTTACAAATGGGATCACCCATGACTCTCATGGACCTTACGATGTACCTAGACGAGTGTACAAGACTGCTAGCGGATACAAACAGCTATGCCATACATCATACGGATCCTACGGGCCCGATCAAGATCAAAATTAAGAACATAGTGGAAGAAGCCCTAAGCAACGAATGGATAACGAAGCAAGAAGCTGACTTCCTGATTAACGAAGAACCAAGGATGCCGCGCTTCTACATTCTACCGAAGATCCACAAGGGACGTATGCCACCGCCAGGTAGACCAATCGTTTCTGGCATTGGATCGGTGCTAGAACCCCTGTCGCAATTCTGCGACTGGTTCTTACGTCCCATAGTGAAAGAAACACAATCCTACCTGAAAGACACAAAAGACGTCCTCTGCCTCCTAAGAGATCTGGAGGTTGATACCACCAATGACTGGCTTATAACGATGGACATCGAAGCCCTGTACACAAGTATACCGCAACGACGAACATTGGAGGTTGTAGAAAGTATCATCTTACGGAGGGAGTGGGATTTTGTTACTCCCCAACATTTTGTCATGGAATGTGCCGAACTGGCTCTCACAGAAAATTTCTTTGAATTCGAACAGGTCATCTATCACCAAATAACGGGTACGTCTATGGGGAGCACTTTTGCTCCCAGTATGGCATGTCTATACGTCCAGCAATTTGAGGAGGACTTCATTAACAACGCAGTGAACCCCTTTCGAACCCACATAAAGATTTGGAAACGTTACATAGATGACGTACTTATTGTATGGAATGGAACAGAAGAGAATGCAATAGCCTTCGTCCACTGGGTAAATTTACAAGACAGTCATCTCAAATTTACCCATACCATCAATAAAAATCACGCAATCTTTCTGGACCTGGATATAACACTCACGAACGAGGGGATAACAACCAAGGTCCATAACAAACCCACCGATAGGAATAGCCTACTCTTGTACGAAAGTTATCACCCTAAGGCCCTCAAACAGAATTTACCTGTTGGCCAGTTCCTCCGTATTAGGAGAAACTGCTCCGAGAAAGACACTTACAAAGAACAGGCAGAACAACTTGAGAAAAAACTGATCGAACGCCATTATCCAAGAAAAATGGTGAGGAAGGCTAACAAAAGAGCAAGAAACAACCCAAGGGATGTACTTCTGGAAAACGTGGAAAAATACAAAACCAACAGACCAGTCTGCGTTACTACTTTCACACCAGTATCGAACTCAGTTCAGAAAATTATCAAGAAAAGATGGCATATACTTAACAGCGCTGGTAAACATTGGGAACCCCCCTTGTTTGCCTTCAAACGCAATAAAAATCTTCGGGATGAACTGGTCCACGCCCAGATGACCACCAATGAGAACATAGAACAACTCAGACTTTGGGATCAACCACCAGCAGTAGGCCATTTCTCCTGCGGTGGATGCCAGTCTTGTAACCTCACAAAGAACACCAAGATAGTGGACATTGGGACGAACAAACCATGGCAACTCAAATCGTTCAGTAACTGCAACACGGAAAATGTGATATATTTACTAACATGCCCTTGCCAACTCCAATACGTAGGGATGACCACAAGGAAAATAAGAATTCGAATCAATGAGCACCGGAGCACAATCAGGTGCAAGAAAACTAACACCAAGCTGACACGGCACTTTTCCGAAAAAAAAACATACAGACTCAGACCTACGTTGGACTATCCTTGAGGTTATGAAGAAAAAGAAATTTGACCTCACAAAAGCTCTCGATGTGAGAGAACAACGTTGGGTGTACCGCCTACGCTCTCACGAAAAAGGTCTTAATGATGACATTCCATGGCTGCAGCTGACAGGTTGAAGCAAGAGAATGCCAACTAAACAGTGTAACTTCAAAACCATACACCGTCTTTATTGACCTAGGTTAAAAAAAACTTGCCCTAATACACAACTGTTTATTTGGACACATATGAGCATATCCCGACACCTTTATCTTAGCCGCTTCCTTTCACGACTTTGCCCCCCACAGATGTAAAAAGCGGTTGGTGCAGGGCCAGCCATATGTACCATTGGTTATCTGGAGAAGGGTTTCTTGCAAGAGTCACAGATGCACCGTGTCTACACACGATGGGGTAGCAGGACAGATGTTTGTCACGGGAACGAAGTTGTTTACAAAACTCTCTACATTTTGAGTCTAACTCTATTTTATATAATGACTCGTTAAAACCCTGCAAAAAACCCTCACGTGCCACCACATATCAGAAATTGGGATACAACAGTGCGGGTGTAATTTTAATTTTACTTCACTTGGCCCAAGATCGCGCTAGTTAATCACGATGTATTTTCGACCCACATCGCTACCTTAGCACAGATCGGCTTATGTTATCTTACTTAGCGTCTCCATGCCAACCTTTGACGCAAGGCTACAATGCTACAGCTCTTCAGCATTGCGCTTACGTATTACATCTCATAGAGTACAGGCCTATCTTAATCTCCGTTTAGCCAGCCTCACCACCAATGAGAGTGTCGCGTTGAACGAAACTCGTCAGACAGGCATAGGCGCGCCCTATGACCGGCGTTCTCCCTTGATCCTCCTATCAGAACAGGACGGCTGACACACACCCCCAGGCTCACAACGAATGGGGCTTCCCCTCTCATTCACGCCATGAACCACCATCTTCAGTACAGGCTCGGCGCTCTCTCGACACCGGGATCCCCGCAGCTGAATTCTGTTTTGCATCCAATTAACAAAATCGAACCTCATATTTAAGACGGCGCCCGCTCCCTCCATTCCTCGCAATCGGGAGGATCGAGCGGACGCCTAGGACACAGGAGCATTCTGCCTCGTGTCACAGTAAGAGTATGGGTGCTGCGAATGACTTATGAACGCATGTGTGTATAACTGTGTAAATTAACCAACACGATCAAACCAACTTTACCAACCATGTTTCCTACTATTCGCTCGATAATAGATCTTGTGTTTAGACTCATTTCTCTGTCTGTGCAGCATTTCTTCTGATGTCTTGATGGAGACCTAGTTTATGTGTTTTTCTCCAACAGAAGTGACAATACGGTGGATTCTTCCCCGTCCCCCTTCCCCCCCTTGGGACAAGTTGTCTAACCAAATAGGGTAAGTTTGGCAGCAGTATTACCTGCTCCCAGGCTCTTAATCTTCACAAATGTGTACACAAACAGAGTGTCACAAAGTCACACACACTTTATTCACTCTCAGAGTTCAATGCATGCATTGTATTTCTTTTTTCTCCTTTTTCTTTACAGGTACGTCCAATTCAACAAGGTCCAATTAATCCTTGTTTCTCACATTTCTCTCATAGGCTTCATCTTTGGAGGCATCCTAGCAAGTGAAGTGTGGCCGTTGCTATACTCACACAGTGGTAGCGTCTTACCAACACCTGGTAAGAACGGAGCCCTCAGTCACGATTAGGTCCTGATGAATGCCACGGACCCAATAGGGCCACTCCGGCAGAAACATGTTGACCACACGCAAGACGGTTAGGGGACACTAATTACCCCATTCACCGTCACACATAATTTTTAATATCATATAGTTGTCAATCACATTAAAATCACTTCTGACCACTATAATGATTTTTAACCTCACTCACAGTTTCACGGGCCCCCACTCAGCCAATTAGAAAGTGCATCCTTGTCGTCAAGTGTATGCCCGCCCTCTATCAAACGAAGGTTTTAGAGGGCGAGGACTGGTCAATGATGAAGCATGACACCAGGTGGTGTGTGAGACCAGTCCGTAATTTTTTGTGAGATGCCCACACTTACGACGTTCCTGTAACTCGTTTGGGTTATCACACTAGGAGCGGCTCTTTGTGGTAAACATCACCCATGACTCTGCCTATTTGATTATCAGCATCCTCTGTGCTTTCCACATACTGGTTTCCTTTGGGAAAGACAATGGGCCTGATTCACAAAGGCAATCTGAGACAAAAGTCTAACTTTATGACCTTTGGGATTCACAGAGGTAATTTACAAGTTGTATCTTTACGTGCGCAGTCGAGCCGGTATCTCCAGCTTGTGCCGCACTCTCAGCATGCGGGCCGTGCAAGTTTTAGGAAAAGGAACATTAGGAATGTGTGATAAATGGTGGAGGAGGTCATGAAAATCAGTTTGGGCAGGGAAAATGGTGTGGCCGTACACTACATCATATCCCAGAAAATCTCCTTTATTATTTTTCTCCAAAATAGAATATGTTAAAGTCCAGCCAACGTGTTTCATTTCATATACACCTGGAACTTCATCAGGGCTGAAATCAATCACATAAAAGAACATAAATACAACACTCCACAAATTAATGTAAAGACCCACAAAATGCATTGGCATTACATATGACTTATACACATATCAGTATATAGACAATTAATAATATCTAAAATATGGGTTTCATAAACAAGGTTCATGTCCTAGAAATACCCCCTATGGCCAAGGCTGGCACATAAATAAGGGCAGATTCTGTATCCGTAACTGTAGCCTTGAAACAACAACTGATCGGGCAGGGAAAGGGGTGTGGCCGGACACTACATCATATCCCAGAAAAGATGGTTCCACCGCATCATGGTACATGCAGTTCACAATTTGCATTCCCCTCGGTGTTGACTGTAGTGTTAACAGTACAGTCAACAATGAGAGGAGTGCAAATTGTGATTGACAGATACTACATATCAGATCTTGACACCCTTGGGAAACATTAGTGATTCAAACATAAAATTCATCAAAGCATATATCGGCAACAATAAGGAATAGATGTATAACAGCCAGCATGCAGAACATGTGTTAAAAAATTATTGCACAATCGTTTATACACATTGGGTCTAATTTGGATGTCTGTCGGAGTTTCCTCCGACTGACATCCCTGCAGTTTTGATACCGATTCTTTGGGTCTGCGGTCCAAAACTGCAGGCACACTGCGACTATGCATGGAGCGGTCACAGACTCCAATTTCCCTATGGGAGCTTGTGAGGTGGTCGGAAACCAGTCACACCACAAGCTCCCATAGGAAAATGGGAATCACTGTAAATCCCTGCACCGTGTGGCAGGCACCTAAATATGCCTGCCACATGGTGCAAGGATTTACAGCCTCCTCTGCCCCCAACCGGAGGCCGATAAAGAAGGGGGGCCCTGCTAGGGGCCCCCAAAGTAGCTTTCTGACAGGCTAACCATGTCGGAAGCATGACATGGAAAGCCTTCCGTAAACCGACATCATAATCCCGCCAGCGTAAATTCCGTCCATATGGGATTATTTTGGCGGTTCTGACTGGCAGACGGGCTCCTTGAGCCACATCGGAAGCCAGCAGGATTGACCGGCCTGTTTGAATTCCGACCACCGTAATCATAATACGGCAGTTGGAATTCAAACCAGGGTCGGTAAGCCTCCAATGAGCAGTCAGAGGCTTACCAATCGACAACCTAATTAGGGCCAAAGTGACTCTATGAGACTCATTCGCAAAGGCAAATTTACACTTTTGTGTAAGTTTATGTTTTTTTGCAATTCACAAAGAAATTTACAAGTAGAATCTTTACGGATGCGCTCCACCTCGAGTGTGGAAACTCCACAGTCATAAGGATACTCTTGTAAAATTCCTTCGCGATTTGCAAAAAATCCGAAACTTCTAGAAGAGCGCCAGTTTACCTTTGTTAATCGGGCCCTATGAGAAGAAAACTGTCCCACCTAAAAGAAGTGACAGTGAATTTCAACATCAATAGAGGACAATAACCTGAAGTAAAGGTCAAGGCAGTGTGGAACCTTGCTTGATAAAGAAACCAAGGTCCTGATTCACAAAGGTAAAAACAGGTGAAGATTTACTTATGTGTATGTTCATTACTACACCAAGGTGTAACTCTACACGTTTTTGCTATCAATTTCTGAGTGTAGAGTTACAAACTCAATTTTAAACCAAAACCTATGCAGTGATCCACTGCAGAGATTATAATTTTATAAAAAAAGAAATTCAGGCCTTTCATTTTGAATGCCTAAGAAGCTATAAGAGCTGCACAGGCAAAAAGCAGTTTATTTAGATTGTCATCCGTGACAGGTTACTTGGGAGCATTTATCAGGCTACATCAGTCAGTAGTCTTTCCCACTCATCATGCACACGTCTACATGATTGTAGACACACATGTTCGAGTGTAACCAGTTTAGAGTCTCTTACCCCAACTGAGCAAAGGTCAATATTTAAAAAGGCCGGCACTGGCAATTTTATAACTCAAAATCCTTTTAAAAGAAGGTTACAGTTAGTGAGACTGGATTTTGCCATCCCATTCACTACAGAGATGCAAATACAGACCTTCTAAATTTCAACCAAAAATGTGTGTGTTAAGCATGTAAAAACCAAATTTCCTCACATTCTTTTTGGATAATGGAGTGTTCAGCTCCAAAGTTCAAGTAAGCATTGTGTCTCTGTTTCTAATTATTAAGCAGGTCTTATGCAGTCTTGCTCCAAGCAATCTCCTGAGCTTATTATCAACCTAAGTAAAATGAACCCTGTGAAATGTCAGAGATAGTTATCTTTATACAAACTTTTATAATGGGTTACCTCGTATTCACAATTCATCGACAAGGTGATCCTGCTAATATTTTATTATATATATTGAATACAGTTGGCTACATGTTTCCAGTCCTTCCTGCAATGAAACAAATTAAGGATTTTAGAATATCCTTATCAGATGGGCACCACAGTCATAATGTTTTGTCCAGCATAGCTTAATAAAGCAGGGCTTTTAGATCATGTTGGTCCCTTTGCAAGCTCTCTTGCATTTTAGTCAAATTTAAAATTACTGTTCACATGTTCGAGTACATCACATTTGGACAAAAAGACCTCACAGACCTCTGGAAGTTGGAGTTCAAGTGCTATCACGATTACTTCTGATTTGATATGTGGGGACAAAGCAGGTATGCAGTTGTCCTTGACCGTTAATTTAGTCTGACTTAAATGTTAAAACTGCCAACAGTTTTGCTTGTTTGGTGGTGGAGGAGTATGAAGTGATATATACCTGTTTGTGACCATCGGGCTAATGGTAAATGAAGTCCAGTTGTCGTGTTGTGCCCTCTATACTGATATCACCAGAGCACAGGGCTGGTTGAAGCCAGATCAAACTAAAATGTGAATGTAAATGTGTGTCATAGATTGGCTCTTCCGTTCAGATGCCTTAAACCTCCACCTGATGTGTCTGGTTATGTAGTGTGTTTTGGACTGGTAACGGAATCTATGCACTCCGTAAAATATCTCTTTCTGCATCCTACCAGATTCTAGGAAATGAAGTCTGAGAATTCGCATTTTCTTTTCTGTGGATGAGACAATATTGGCATGGTGCTCTCTAAGGCCAACTGTCATTACCCACAATCATATGAATTTCAAAGGTATAGTATTCATCTGGGGTGCTGCTGGTCATGCCCAGTTGTGTTTGAATTTGTGTTGTATTGTGAAGCAGCTAACCACATCTCAGAAACTCTCTCTGATATGGAGCAGTGTGACCACTTAAGGTGTCTGAAATTCATTCTATGCTTTAAGGAACAGCGCATAGAGTCTTTTGAGCTCTACCGAGGTTAGAGGCATAGTGGAATTTTTTTATCTGGTTGTTAACAGTGTCTAGGGGATTTTGTCGTTGAGACCTGCAGTTGTACTGGAAATTCTGTAGATTCACCTTTGCTCTTATCTGAGCAGATATGGTTCTGTTATGGATGGAGTGAATTTTTCAATGACAAACCAGGTAAAGTAATTTTAAGAATGGCCAGTGGACTCAAAATGATGCATCAATTTAGTACTTTTCTTTTTACACCAAAAAGTGCATCAATGTTCATTGATGTGAAATCTTGACTTCCTTGTTGTCATGCCAATGTACTGTAAGCCGCACATAGAGTGCAAAATGTATAGCACATTAGTACTGTCACAATTAGTATGTTTCCTCAACACCCATGGTGTCTAAAAGTCGAGATAGAATTACTTGGTGCTTTCATCAGGGGACAGATATTACAATGTCCGCATGGAAAATGGCAAACAACTAAAGATCAGCGCCACATCGTGTGGATGCTGGGGTTCACAATGTTCTGCCATTTTGATTGTGTACCAAGAGAATTCTCAGTGATTTTCCTTTCTTAAAGGCGAACATAGGTTTGTTAAAGTCTAAGGAACCAGCTGTAAGAATCCTCCAATGTTTTGAAATCATATTTCTAATTTGATTTGAGTGTGTGCCAAATGTAGTGACACAGACCAGAAAATCATTTGTTAGGTTCTGAAAGGTTGGTAACAGTGACGCTCTGGGGTTATTTCTTGCCCTATTCAAGCGATGAGGGTAAGTCTTGGCCTCTTTTTCCCAGTTAATAATGCAGCATGTTCATCATAAGTACTCTTGTCTGTACAATTTCTAGCAGACTGAGGGATTGGCCTACTGGTAGATTATCTTTTATTTTTTGGGATGAAAACTCTCATATAAAAGTAAGTTGTTGATATCCGTTGGTTTGTAATAAACCTCCGTTTCCAGGCGGTTATCTTGTGACCAGATTCTCAGCTCTAAGAATGTGATGGATCCCTTATTGGTGGTGATTGTGAATCTGAAAAATGTGTCCCTGCAGTTATTTCAATCTGCGAAACATAGAGACTCCATTTCACTGCCTCATCAGATGACCAGCTAAAAGCATCTGTTCTAAAATATTTATTACAAATCCTACTTTATCAATGAATTGGGCTTGTAATTAATATTTTAAAAAGACCAAGAATAAACTTGTAGGTGTTTTCTAACCAGAGATAACATTATTAAATGTTAATCTTATATCCCGATTATTTCTTCTTGAATAACTAACCCTTCTATTTTGGGAATAGCTTGAGGCTTCTTTTCACTATAGGGACATGTTTAACATTAATTCTCAAGATGTCCTTCTTTTAAATACCATGCACCCAGCCTTATGGACAGTAACGCCTCCTTAGGGGTGACTTATTATGATTTAAATGGAAGGTGTAAACCTGTCAAAAGGGATTATATTGTATATTTGCAGTTAAAGCTTGCACAGCCAGGCTAAACATAGCAGGCCTGCAGCCACATATGCATTATGAAGGCAGTGAGTTGCACATCAGGTGCTGCAGCCCACTAGCGACCTCTAACTTCTGCAAGCATACCAACCCTAGGGTGGGAAATAACCTGACACTTATCCAAAGACAGCATCAAGGGTCAAATATCAATTTGCATCTGATTGGAGAGTCAGCTTTACAATCAGCACTCAAGCTGAGGGCAGAAAAGTGAGCTGTCTCACATCTATCTCATGTATCACAGTCAGCAGAACTACCCTTCAATCACTCATTTTCAAAAGCACTCACTTCAAAGCATTAGAGAGATACTTACAAACACTGTAACTAATACAAAATATGCTCTTTATTCAGTATAAACAAATATCAGTTTCATATGAGAAATCATATTTTTCCAGCTATTCAAAGCCAATGTCTAATCTTATCTCTGTTCAGACTGCAGTGCTATTCCTCACTTGTCACAGACAGCAGAGCAACCCTTCAGGTGACAAAGACTGAGGAGCTAGCCCCCACTAGTTACACATATCTGATCTATGCAATGTAAACAAAATGATCACCCTGGGCAGATGCACACCTATAAGTGATATCTGTCTACTTCCATCCATCTATCCCATTACTCACTGATGCAAACTCCAGTTTGACTAAATTGACATAGCTTAAAAAAGATAGTCATAGAGTTGTGAGACCTGACCCCTCTGCAGAGCACTCTGCAGGGATTATTGTCTCACTCGGATTTGATTGGAGGGTCATAACATATGCGCCTAATGTACAACATAATACTGCATACAGGCATCATTGTCTCCATCGGATTAGATTGGGGGACATAAAGTATGACCCCAATGTACAAAATAACACTATATGGAATATTTCCATCATCACAGCCACATCATAAACATTTAGGGACAGATTTATCAAATAGTTGCATTGCCCTTGTGCCAAGCAATGAGGCGCAAGGGTAATGTAACTACTAAGTAAGATTTATCAAGCTATGCAAGGCCATCTTGCTTGTTTTGAAAAATCTAGAGTAACGCAACGCAGTGAGGATCATTGCATTGCATTACTGTGCCCCAGGGAGGCATTCCATAAGTGCAGCGTGGGTGTTCCCACACATCCGCTTATGGATTTTGGTGCTTTCCCTAGATTTACCATTCCTGGTAGACCTCGAAATGCGTCATAAAGCTACACCTCGTCTGGAGAGGCGTAACGAGGAGAAATTCCTTTTTTCTCATTGTTACTGTCTCTTTCTATGTGTGCTGCATTTACTATGAAAACCTGCTCACACAACTCTCCACTAAAATCCAGGAAAGTACAGTCACATCCCATAGAGCACAAAGTCTGTTGAGATCCACAACAGATTAATAAACTGATACAGCTGACACAGGGCAGGCAGAGGGTCAAATTAGCTTCTCTTTCTCAGTGATAGCCTTACAGAGAAAACCCTAAAAGACCTCACAGTCATATAGGTTAACCTGATAGGTCACAATAAACACCCTTCCTTCTGAATGGAACTGAAGGAAAAAAACTGCCTCCAACACAGCGCCACTCTTACTGTATTGGACATGGACCATTGATATACAGCCATATAGATCATCCTCCACAGGAAAACCCATAAGCGCTAACACAAACATCTGCAAAGAAAGTACTAAAAAGGCAATGTGCCAAGTAATCTTCAGACATGAGCTATTAAGGATCTGTGTGACATGAAACAATTGGAGCCCAGGTGTGGAAATGTAATGTCAATCAGAAATGTTCTAATCTCTATCATGTTGTTCATCAGATAAGTCAGAAAAAAACACAAAATGACAGTAAAGGAGCATTGTTCAAGTGCTATTTTCATTCCTAGTTGTACCAATGCTATATTCAAATATAACACAGAATCAAACTTATAGGATTGCATCGGAGGGTGCTTTATAATGCTATCTTAGTTTGGGGTAGAGTTGAGGGTAGTAACGGGAAAATCACAGTTTTATTCATGCATGGAGTTTTACAAAACTTTTGCAACAATTTTTGTAATGTACTTTCTGTTATCTGAAATTAAAATTGAATCGAAGGATACCAGTGCTAGAGGAAGATCATCCTGTAGTCAATCTGGCAGTGATTAAGAAGCAATTACTGGAGTTCTGAAAGTAACTCTAGTTTTTATATTAACCCTGGGCATAGTTCGCGAAGTAGCGCTACGTGTAGCTACGCAAAGTGCACTCCGCACTACGCAAGCTATGCGTAGCACTTCGCAAACTGTGTAGTACCCTGTTCGCACTGTGCAAGATGCCGTTTTCAATGATTGCACAGTGCGGACAAGGTTTCGGCACTGTGCAATCATTGAAAACGGCATTTTGCACAATGCGAGCTGTAGTTTTCTGCCACTCGAGCATGTGTGACCACTCGCAATGAGAAACCTGTCCTCCCCGCGTTGAGAATCTCGCCGGGAGGTTTATTTTCCATGCTCGCGATCGGCAACTTGATGTTGCTGATCGCGAACGAGGAAAAAGTCTTGCCGGGATGTCATTTTGCTTGCTCGCGGTCGCCAACTTGATGTTGAGGACCGCGAGCAAGCAAAAAATGACCGCTGAACTACGCGTGTTGGCACTGTGCTACGTACAATTCGCGAAGTGCGAAGTAGCGCAAACTTCGCAAACTACGCGAGCGAAGCGTAGTGCTTTGCCCAGGGTTATTTTAAATACAAACATATTATGCATTCTGCATTGGTTTCTCTGAAAGTGGAGTGAAATTATACAACTCATATATCTTAGAGGTGAAGGCAGGATTAAGATTTGAATTCAATCAAGAACCAATGCAAACATGCAAACCAATCAAGATTTTTGTTGCAATATTTGAAAGTAATGTGATAGTTTAAGAAACAGCACAATTGTGGGAGAAAGTAGGAATGTTAGAAATTAGAATGTCCTAAGTATTAGTACCTGTAAGAAAGTTGCTTATTAGTTGGGAAGGATGAGAACCTTTAAAAAATAATAAGGTTAAATTTCCATTTTACTGTGAACCAAGCTCCCCTTTTTAGCACCGGACACTCACAGAGCGAAGCAGAGCAGTCCGAGGATTACTCAGGGGAAGTGCTGTGGGGTAGTAATGCAGGTCTCAGGAATGCAACAATCAACACCAAAAAAGTCACTGTCCAGTCAGTGTTCTTTCTTACAGAAAAGGAAAAGTACTTTCTTACGCATGCTAAGAAATATTATGCACAAAGATATGCACGATGACGGATTGAAATGCGTATTGTGACATCGTTTTAAAACCTCACAACCATCAGGGGGTGCACATTTAATAAAGTGGTAGTGATAGAACTTTATTGTATAAATTATTGATCACAATAAATCAATTAGTAGATTAGACAATCACCTCTGTTTATCTTATTTAACCCCTTGTGTGCCCATGACGTGCTGCACACGTCATGGAGCACAGTCGCGCTGTGCCCATGATGTGTCCAGCATGTCATGAGGCATTTCAGAGGGATTCCCTTTAATTAAAAATAGCCTCGGGAGCTGGGGAAGAGCTTCCCCAGCTCCCGAGGCCCCCCCCCCCCCTTTCAGTGTAATGACGATCGGCGCGCACGTCGCGCCGACGTCATTACACTGAAAGTGAAACTGAAATGAGCCAAAAGGCTCATTTCAGTTTCACTTTGAACATGCTCAGGGGGCTATCTCAGCCCCCTGAGCATGTAGAAAGACGGGAGAGGTATCGTTGGAAAGGGGAGAATCTCCCCTTTCCAATGGTACCCCTCCCCAGTGGATCCCTGCTTGGGAATCGCCACAGGAGGGCGATTCCCAAGCAGGGATCCACCCACTAGACACCAGGGAGGGGGGAGCGGCCCCTTGGGCAAGGGCCTTTGCTTCCCCAAATAATTGTGGCATTATTTAGTCTTTTTGCCCCCCCTGGGGGGCAGATGGGGGCAGTAGCCCGGGGGGGCAAAATGCCCACTAGACACCATCCACGCAAGCCATACCTCCCTGGAATCCCCCGGGTGTCTAGTTTTCAGAAATGTGTGGGTTTGGTAGGGTCCCCTAGGTGGCCGCCGAGCACCGGGCCAAAAACCCAGGTTACCCCCCTTGCAAAACCAGGTCGTTTTGATGCAGGAAATTTGTGTCAGCCCGGTGATGCCACGACTTTCCCACACAAAAATGTGTGAAAAACGTGTTTTTCTCAGCTAAATTTGAGGTTTGCAGGGCATTCTGGGTAAGGAAACGTTGGGGGATCCATGCAAACCATACCTCACTGGAATCCCCAGGGTGTCCAGTTTTCAGAAATGTGTGGGTTTGGTAGGTTCCCCTAGGTGGCCGCCGAGCACCGGGCCAAAAACCCAGGTGACCCCCCTTGCAAAACCAGGTCGTTTTGATGTAGGCAATTTTCATGTCGCCTCAATACGTTTTGTGCCCTTGCCTGTCGCGGGTACTTGGGCCTCCCACACGAGTGAGGCACCGTTTTTATCGGGAGACCCGGGGGAACGCTGGGTGGTAGGAAATTTGTGTCAGCCCGCTGATGCCACAACTTTCCCACACAAAAATGTGTGAAAAAGTAAATTTTTTGGCTAAATTTGAGGTTTGCAGGGCATTCTGGGTAAGGAAACGTTGGGGGATCCACGCAAGCCATACTTCCCTAGAATCCCCCGGATGTCTAGTTTTCAGAAATGTGTGGGTTTGGTAGATTTCCCTAGGTGCCGGCAGAGCTAGGGTTCAAAAACTACAGCTAGGCACTTTGCCCAAAAAGGTTCATTTTTCACTGCAAAATTGAGGTGTGTCGATGATGCGTTTTGCGCCGTTTCCTGTCGCGGGCACTAGGCCGACCCACACAAGTGAGGTACCATTTTTATCGGAAGACTTTGGGGAACACGGGGTGGGTGGAAATTTGTGGATCCACGCAGATTCCAGAACTTTCCACCACAGAAATGTGGGGAAAATGTGGTTTTTTTGGCAATTTTTTAAGTTTGCAAGGGATTCTGGGTAGCAGAACCTGGTGGGAGGCAGTCAAGTCACCCCATCCTGGATTCCCATGGGTGTCTTGTTTTAAAAAATGTATAGGTTTGCTAGGTTTCCCTAGGTGCCGGCAGAGCTATGGTTCAAAAACTACAGCTAGGCACTTTGCCAAAAAAGGGTCATTTTTCACAGCGAAATTGAGGTGTTTCTACGTTGCGTTTTGCGCCGTTTCCTGTCGCGGGCACTAGGCCGACCCACACAAGTGAGGTACCATTTTTATCGGAAGACTTTGGGGAACGCGGGGTGCGTGGAAATTTGTGGATCCACGCAGATTCCAGAACTTTCCACCAGAGAAATGTGGAGAAAATGTGGTTTTTTTGGCAATTTTTAAGGTTTACAAGGGATTCTGGGTAACAGAACCTGGTGGGAGGCAGTCAAGTCACCCCATCCTGGACTCCCCTGGGTATCTAGTTTTCAAAAATGTATAGGTTTGCTAGGTTTCCCTAGGTGCTGGCAGAGCTATGGTTCAAAAACTACAGCTAGGCACTTTGCCAAAAAAGGGTCATTTTTCACAGCGAAATTGAGGTGTGTCCACAGTGCGTTTTGCGCCGTTTCCTGTCGTGGGCACTAGGCTGACCCACACAAGTGAGGTACCATTTTTCTCGGAAGACTTTGGGGAACGCGGGGTGGGTGGAAATTTGTGGATCTATGCAGATTCCAGAACTTTCCACCAGCGAAATGTGGGGAAAAAGTGTTTTTTTGGCAATATTTTAGGTTTGCAAGGGATTCTGGGTAACAGAACCTGGTGGGAAGCAGTCAAGTCACCCCATCCTGGATTCCCCTGGGTGTCTAGTTTTCAAAAATGTATAGGTTTGCTAGGTTTCACTAGGTGCCGGCAGAACTAGGGTTCAAAAACTACAGCTAGGCACTTTGCTAAAAAAGGGTAATTTTGCATTGTGAAAATGTGATGTGTTCACGTTGGGTTTTGAGCCATTTCCTGTCGTGGGCACTATGCCTACCCCTACAAGTGAGGTACCATTTTTATCGGGAGACTTAGGGTAATTCAGATTTGTAAAGGACCTGTTATTACCTATTGACTTTTGATGCATTTCTGTCTTCCAAATGAAAAACATTGTGTAAAAAAGAAGTCATTCTAAAAAATGACTGATGATTCTCATGCTAGTATGAGTATTCCCAAATTCGTAAATGTGCAAATATCTACTGTTTCTAAACTCTATATTTTGTTCCCATTTCAGAAATACATAGGTGTCTTTCAAACCAATTTTTCCATGTACACATTTTTACAGAATAATTACTATATACCGGGTACATAATAAAAAAACATTGCAAATTGCTGCTCAGTTTTTGGCTCTGGGTTCGTCGGGTTCTTGGTGAACCTACAATTCCTATATATCCCCACAACCAGTAATGTCCAGCGGATGTAACGGTACATTGCTTTCAAAGAGCTGTCATAATTAGAAGAAGTTACAGGTATAAACGTTGACACAAAAGGTGCTTTTTTTCAACAAATTTTCAATTTATCCTATATTTAACTGTTAGTTTCTATAAAGAAACCTTGATGGATCTACACATATGACTCCTTGCTGAATTCAGAATTTTGTCTACTTCTCTAAAATGTTCCATTATTGCTCTGTACCCATTTCTACCATTAACTGGAAGGAGGTCGAAAGCATAAAAAAATAGCAAAAATAGGCTATGTCCCAGAAAAATGCCAAAACTGTGTAAAAAATGTTGGGTTTCTGACAAAAGTCTGGTATCCCCTAAAAGCTGGGAAAATGGTGATGTCAGCCCCACACACCCTTTTTTGATAAAACTTGCAGGGAAAAACCCAGATGTTTTCATTTTCAGCCCGTTTTTCCCATTTTCCCTAAAAAAAACTAAATTTTGCTGTATTTTGGCTCATTTCTGTGACCCCTCCAGGGGAATCCACAAACCCTGAGTACCTTCAGAGTCCCCATGATGTTGGAAGAAAAGGACGCAAATTTGGCGTGGATACCTTATGTGGTCAAAAAGTTACAGGGGCCTCAGCGCGCACTACCCCAAATAGCCAAAAAAGGGCGTGGCACAGGAGGGGAAAAGGCCTGGCAGCGAAGGGGTTAAGATAAAAAATATAATTAATCTAAGCTTTTGAAAAATTGCCAAATAAAAGACATACATAAACATTTAAAACAAAAATTTACAGCTGCTTCTATTATTCGCACCCCACTTATAAAACACATGTACAATACAATATAAAAATCAGTTCTCATTACGAGAATTGAAAAATTATGCAACCCACTCTGTCGAACTTGTTTAAAATATGAATAGGTTATATCAAGGAATTTCATTAGGTTGCCAATAAAGGAGCTGCTGTGAGCATTAAAACAAAATTAACAGCCTCTTTTATTGGTCTTTTATTGTATTCCTGCAATTTTCTCCAAACGATTTTTTGTGAATGGGCAAGAGCTTTGGGCACAAGTAAATTATATGTCTTATCAGCGCTTCCTTATAACCACAAAGACTACATCCCAATGAACCAGGGCAGGATTTATTCCAAGATTCCTCAAATTGGGAAATTGGAATGTCCATTAATCTAAATCTCAAAATTTTCAGTTTTACATGACCTTCCAGATTTACAGTTATATATGGTTACCTTACTGTGACATGAGAATTTAAAAGCAAATCTACGTGTTTGTATTTCAGTGATGCTAGTTCTTCCTACCGGCTATTGACGAATAGAGAGTTTTTATTTTCTCTTCTGAATGTCCTTGGACATACCACTAAGAATTTTTAACTAGGGAAGTTCTTGTGCCTCCAGTAAATCTCATATTGTCAAAAGGTTCAGGCTTCCCTTTGTATCCATATTAGTATTTAGCACTTCAAAAATGATCTGCTTGATGAAATCTGTGTCGGCTCTGCTGCAGGCTCATTCATGATTTAGTGTTGCAGCTGTATGGATTACTTGAAGTGATGTAATACCCAATTTGAGATGTAACATACTTTGTGGAGTTACTTGGCAAAGTTTGTACATAGATTGTATCACTTACAAGTATATGGTATTTATAATCAGAAAAGATTTTGAAATAAAGATCTGTGATCCACACAGCAGTGATGGAGTTATTTTTGCATTGGATACTTTAATTTTTATTTTTATTGAGTGGGAATCTAAGAGTGAAGGTGGGAAATTTACAAACATTCTGCAAATTTACCTGTGAGCCTCGCCCAGCACCCCGGTCCGTCGCGGCAAGTGCCGATTGCACGGAGGGTGACTTCTGGGACTCAGAATTCCTCACTTCCGGTTCACTTCGGCTTCCGGCTGGTGAGCGGGCTAGTGTTCAGACACAAAGAGCCTATTTAATAACATGCTGAGGCGAACGCGCAGCGGACGCGCGCAGCGGGCGTGCCGGCGGCGCGCCGGCGGCGTGCCAAAGGCAAGCCCGTCTGCGCCCGTCCGCGCCTGTACCGAGCCTAGGGCCGGAACCCCTGGTTTTGTGGATAGGAACCCAGGAAGAATTGCATATACACACAAAGAGCTACTAAAGTGGGATAACCCAGCGGGTAACCACTACTGCACTCGCCTAAACCCCATGGATGAAGTCAAACAATGTGACTGTTGCAAAATGCCCTTTCATTTTTCAAGGATAGGCAAATTTGAACCACAGACGAACGCTGCAAACAACAAACCTAGGGTTGAGGTTTTCAGGGCAGTATTGATAAATGCAAGATCCTTGATAAAACATAACACAGATATCGCAGAAATGCTGGATACACACCACCTGGATATGGCTTTTATCACGGAGACATGGGCTGACGGAGCATCAGACCCAGATATTGCTCTAGCATTACCACCAGGGTATACTGCCACCAGAGCTGACAGAATAGGGAGAAGGGGTGGAGGGCTTGCCATTCTATGTAGAGAGGAACTGCACGTCCACAGCTCTATCGTGGGTAACTCCTCTGACTGTGAAATGCTTCTATTTCAAATCACACTCTCAAAGAACTATACATTCAGAGGCCTTCTATTGTATAGACCTCCCAAGGCTAGGGCCCCTTTGTTATCAATCCTAAGCCCAATTCTAGAATCAAGTCTGCAAGGATCAGACTTCACTATCCTAGGGGACTTTAATTATCACCTTGAAAAAACTACGGACCCCAATACGGGTGAATTGCTCGATGCAATGTCTGGACTCTCCCTGGACCAGATCGTTAATCAAGGTACCCATGTGGCAGGACACACACTGGATGGGATTTTCTCCCCCAACTCCAACCTTAAGATTTTGGAGATTCTACCCGTCACATGGTCAGATCATAAAGCCATCATATTTACTATCACCATCAGTCAGGTACAGCTTGGAGTATCCAAAGGCCTGAGGCCAGTTACATACCAAGACTGGGCAAAAATTAATATACAGCTGCTACAGGAGACACTCACTAGGACCAGACCTGAGTCAGTGCCCAACAGTAATCAGCTAGCCAACAGGATCTCCTCGTGGATAAAGACTGCGGTGAAACTGGCAGTTCCTTCGAAATGCTTTGTTCCAAAACGGAAAAAGCCATCAGAACCTTGGTTTTCTGGAAAACTCAGGGCACAGAAACAAACATGTAGGAGGGCAGAGAGGAAATGGAGAGCCAACTATGAACCAAACCTTAAAAAGGAATATGCTCAAACACTAACTGACTACAAAAAACTTGTAATCAGGGAAAAGTCGAATTATTTCACCAACAAAATCAAAGAGACGATGAACTCAAGTAAGGAACTCTTCGCGACTATTAAAAAATTAGCAGGTTCCTCACCCACGAATCAATTGGAAGGCAGCATTGAGTTCTGTAACAACCTAGGAAAGTTCTTTGTGGACAAAGTTGCTAAAGTATTTGAACCATTCCAAACGAACCACTCTATTACAAGTTCAAATAACTATCCTAGCTCAGAACGAGAGACATCTAATCCGGAAACAGGCTTCCGCTTCACGCTCCCTACAGTAGAACAGATACACCAGGTGGTAAAAACCATCAGATCCGGCAACCTAACGGATCCGTGCCCTCCGAAAATTATGCATTTATTCCCAGATATACTCAGTGAGCAGCTACACGTCCTGTTTTCAGAAATAATCCACTCAGGAGCCTTTCCAGATGCCTGGAAAATCGCTGCAGTCACCCCCTTACTAAAAAAAAGTACCCTGGACCCCAAAGACCTCAGCAGTTATAGGCCTATCTCCAGAATACCCTTCCCAGTGAAAGTATTGGAGAAACTGCTTAATCAACAACTGAAGGATTTTATAGCCTCCAGAAATTACCTGGATAATTCGCAATACGGGTTCAGAGAACATCACGGTACTGAGACAGCATTGGTAATGGCAGCAGAAGGGCTCAGGAGTGCGTTAGACGCAGGAGGGAAGGCCGCCTTGATCCTGTTAGATTTATCGGCGGCCTTCGACACCGTGAACCACGATATCCTCCTGGCACGCCTGGACGAGCTAGGGATTCAAGATTCTGCCCGCCAGCTGATGGCGTCCTTTCTGAGAGACAGATCTTTCACAGTCACTCTGGGAGAACACGCCTCCAGCCCTTTTACGACACCATGTGGAGTTCCTCAGGGCTCGGCGCTTAGCCCCACACTTTTTAACATTTACGTTGCCCCTTTAGCCTCAGTTATTAGAAACTTTGGTTTCACACCAGTCTCATATGCCGACGATACTCAAATAGTGGTATCAGTCTCAGGCAATATAGAGGAATCAATAGACCGTTTCAGGAACTGTATGACCCAAGTCAACCACTGGATGCGATGCAACTGCCTAAAGCTTAATGGTGGGAAAACCGAAATCATGCTGCTAGGTACTATGGCCGACCTCTGGTCCTCCGACTGATGGCCTGACACTCTGGGCGACTGCCCTCTCCCAGTGGGGAAAGTCAAAAATCTTGGTTTTATCTTCGATGACAAATTGACGTTTAATTCCCAGGTCAACAAGGTGTCATCCTCCATATGGCACACCTTGAAACTGATCAGAAGAATATGCCCATTTATCCCACTGGATTCACGGAAAACTGTGGTTACAGCGCTTGCCTTGTCTACATTGGATTATGGCAATGCCTTATACACAGGTATCCAAACTCAATACCTTACCAAACTGCAACGCCTCCAGAATGCGGCAGCAAGACTGGTGCTGGACATTCCTAGATTTGAATCCGTGTCTAGCAAGCTAAAGGACCTACACTGGCTCCCCGTGGACAAAAGGAAACAGTTTAAATCCTTGTGCCTGGCCTATAAGGCACTTCATGGCTCAGGTTCACATTTCTTAAGAACCCAATTCTAATGGTATGTCCCAGGCAGAAGTCTCAGATCCGCCAACACCAAACTTGTCCAAGTCCCCAAATTCAA
This sequence comes from Triturus cristatus, assembly GCF_964204655.1. Taxonomy (NCBI): domain Eukaryota; kingdom Metazoa; phylum Chordata; class Amphibia; order Caudata; family Salamandridae; genus Triturus; species Triturus cristatus. The sequence goes on from NC_140584.1 coordinate 227,786,170, forward strand.
GCAGAGTAGATGGGGAGGAAGAAGCTTTCTGCTAAGGACAACCAAGCTGTGGAACCTTCTACCTTTCAACATTAAAAACAGCCCTACTCTCTTCGCCTTCAGAAAGGCCATCAAGACATGGCTATACCCCTGCTAATCATCCTCGCAGAATCTCCTCGCATCCAATTTCAGCGCCAAGACGCCTTCGGGCATGCGTGCGCTCTACAAATATAAAAATCAAAATCAAATCAAATCAAATTTAATTGACTGTCTGACAGCCCTACCTTTCTAGATTCTTGTTATGTCTTTGATTACTACTCCAAGGGCCAGATGTACGACACATTTTACTGCTCACAAATGGCTCATGGGCCATTTGTGTTGGTAAAATAGGATTTGCGAGTCGCTATTTGGAAGAGGCGTGTAAAGGGTGTCCTTTTCTAATAGCGAGTTGCCCTGGTTTCTATGAATGTTTTGCAGCTGTAAAACATTTGCAGATTACCATCTGGTGGTAAGCCATTCGCAAATGGGAAGGGGTCCCCAAGGGACTGCTTTCTCTTTGTGAATGTGGAATCAAAAAATTTCCGAGCAGTCAGTTGCCCATGGACCACTGCCCACTATTAAAGAAATGAAAGGAAAACGTTTCATTTTTATTTTTGAAATGCATCCCGTTTTCCTATTTAGGAAAATGAGCTGAATTTTTTTCAAAAACTGCTTTATTTCAAAAAGCTGTCACAGACATGGTGGTCTGCTGACTTCGGCAGGCCACCATCCCTGTGAGTGCTGACTATTTCCAATGGGCTGCAAATTGCGGCCTGCTTCATGAATATGAGTCCCTTGCGACCTATTTGAGAATCGCAAACAGTGTCTCAGACACTGTTGTCCATCAGGTTTTTTCAAGTCGCAAATTGGGAGTCGCAAAAAAAATGCAACTTGCTACTCACAATAACTGACGGTTGTACATCTGGCCCCAACTTTCTGTCTTTTTGATCAAAAATGCAAACTTATCTATGGCCCCACCAAGATACTCAGAGGTTCTTACTTTATTGACTTGTGCCAAACAGATTCTTGATATTTTTTGTTAATTGTGTTTCCCAGAGCACATTACTTTTGTTTTTGCTTCATTGAGAGAGAAAAAACTATTCTCGTTAAATATGTGGAGTTTTGAAAATTTAATTTGAAGACTTGCAGTTTGTGACAAAATTGCCAAAACACTTGCATAGGCCAAGTATGTTATTGGATGCTGCCATAATTTTGGTGGTATACTTTCTGCATGATCCAGATAACTATGAAGATCATAAATATAAAGGGTAAACAAAAGAGGGGGCAATATGCATACCTGCTTTAAACCATTTTTGGTATAGATTTTTAGTGAGAAAGAATATCAGTCTGATAATTTAATCTGTAACCATGTGTCTTCGTGAAACGCCTTAGTAAGATGGAGAAGAGAGTAGTCGATTACTCAGTTTAGAGAATGGGACCACAAGAGAGATTGGTTGACTGTGTCAAATGTCATGCTGTAATCTATATAGCAGACATACAATGAGCACTGTCTGTCAATGGCATTCTGAGCTAATATTGTCAAAATTGTAATGCTATTGAGGTTAGAGTAACTGGCAAGAAAACAGGACTGATGAAAAGTTATTAGCCTCTTCTTGGTGACCCAGTCGCACAATTTGTGAAGCAGATATCAGTGGGTGCACATTAAATAAAGGTCCCATAGACCAGGCAACCCCTGAATACAGTCTCTACCCCTAGCACGAGAGGCACTTTTAAGGGTTTGCGCAACAGCAAGCCCTGAATTCTAATATCCCCCTGCATATGTTGAACACATTATAATGGAGTGCAATCATTAAAAGTCGGGCAAACTGAACCAGAACAATAAAGGCAGGTATGTGTAATCAAAACCCAGTACACTCAGTTCTAAAACACTGCAGGATGGTACCATCTTCCAACAACTTTCAGTACAATATGTAGCACTTTCTTTTCAATAAAACATTAATCATTTACTAGTCTGTATGTTCATGAGTCTTCCTTCTACTTTAATACTGTTTCAAAACAGCCTTAAGATCCTAGGCAAAAGTCCTGCACCCCAGAACCAAACAACTGAAAATCCTACCCACCAAAACACTTGAAAGTATCCAAAAAGCACTGTAAGGTCATAAATTCATTGCCCTAGGAGCCCAATGTCCTGATTAACAGAATGGTTTAAATGTCACAAACCCTCAAATTTGGTCAATCTGAGAGTTTGTGACTGCTAAAACACTATTTTTAATCTGCTACACCCAATTAACGATTAAGAAAAGGTTTTCTGAAGTGTTAAGTTAAGTAAACATTAAGGAATTGCTATTTGGAAAGGTGTTAAGAGTGTCCTTTCAAAATATCGATTCCTTAAGAGATATATTAATATTCTGCAACAGCAACAGCAAATCCAGTTGCAAAGGATGGATATTTTGCCACGATTCGAAATTGATGGTCAGCCATTTGCAAATGGGAAAGGGTTCCCCAGGGACTCAGTCCTCTTTGAAAATGTTGACAGCATTTTTTAAAGAGTTGCCAGTGGGCCCAGAAAAATTTGAAAACGTTTTCATTTTTCTTTTAAGAAAACGGGCTGCATTAAAAACAAAGATTGTTTTATTCAAAAGTAATCACAAACATAACGTGTATTTGTAAAGCGCACGTTCACCCATAGGTCTCTGGGCACTGAATAACAGATGTTTATTGTTACCCAACAGTACTCATTTTATCGACCTCAGATGGATGGAAGGCTGAGTGGATCCACCAGGATTCAAACCTGTGACCATGAGGTCAAATAAAGGTCCCTGCAGTGGATGCATTAGTCCACTGAACCACCAGACCCAATTTGGTGGTCTGCTGACCCCAGCAACTTACTATGCATGTGACTCTAGACAATCGTAGTGTGTCACCATTTGCGAACTGCCTTATGTATATTAATCAGGTAGGTTGAATTGCGACACACTACGAGTTTTGTGAATTTCCCTATTAGTAGATTGGTGGGGGTTGGAAATGGGGTTTCTGGTTGGCTAGGGTATGCACCTAAGCCAGGCAGAGCTCACCACTCTAGTCAGGGAAAGAAAGTTTCATACCAAAGATAACCTGTGCTCACCCTCTGGTAGGTTGCTGCAAAGCAGGCAGGCTTATCATCAGATGCAATGTGTAAAGTGTTGGTGCAACACACTCAATCAGGAACACAATGAACACTCCACAAAAGAGAATCCACACAGGAATAGATAGAAATATATATGGTACATTATGCATAACGCTAGACCAAAATGAAATGAATCCTAAATACTGTACATATTATGCAATTACTGAAATAGTACTTGTTATCCAATGCAAGAATGAAAACAACATGCATTATAATATCAGGGTATGAAATGCAGCAGTTTGGTTTGAGCAAGAAAACACATGAATCACCATATATAACCAGAAACTATAAGCACAGTGCACCTGTGTTCCTGTTAATCATTACACAGTAATTTGGCTCCAAATGTAGGCCACAAGAACAGCTGCATTCCTACTATGTTTATTACGGTGATCTAGTGTCAGGGGAAATCAAGATTAGGACCTCCATCGAGGGTGGATCCCCTTCTGCCAACAAGATCCAGAGCCCCCAAAACAAGATGTCCAGTGCCCCCAATGTAGGTCACAAGGGGGGAAGGCACAACATGGTAAGATTCAGCAGGGCGACCTCACTAGATTTCCCACATGAAAATATGAGTATTGCAACTCCACGCGAGTGCGCAGTGTAGCTGCTGACCGAGACATCGTTCCACAGCAATAAAGCCACCCTGAGGTTGCAGTGTGCCCGAGGCCCTCTGGGGCTTCTCAGACCACTGTTACTAACACAATAACAGAGCTGCCCACTTACAAACGCTGGGAAGCTTCCACCACCTCAACAATGACCCCGAGCTCCCCAAGCAGGGAAGTTGAGCACGCAATGGTGCACATTGGCGGCGGCCACAGTACCTTGAAAGTTAAGTCTGGGATCTCCCTTTGGGGAGCTGAGATCGGGTGTGCTTAGCGTGTTCCAGGAAAGCTCACAGCAGATCGGTAAATGACCAGCTGATCTCCCAGGTAGGATCAGCACACAACTCTGTGCCCACCACTGATGCTGGCTGTGGAGTGCTCACAGGAAGCGGACTGCTCCTATGGCACTCATAAAATGTATACCTGACAGTGGCAGTGAACAGCTGATCTCCTTGCGGGGAGGTTGCATTGGAAGCGCTTTACTTGAAACAAAGTTTTCTTCATTCAGAGATCTTTCATGTCTCTGAGATCTCCCAACAACAGGGGGCAAGCCAACAAGCCCTTGGAGAACACTTGGGGTCCTAGCACAACAGTAGGCAGCAGGCTAGAAACGAAAGACAGGTAGAAGAATGGCAGTTCCCCCTGCAGTACAGCACACACCAACCAGCAAGCCAACACAGCAAAGCAGTTAGCAAAGGGGCAGTTCCTCCTGGCAGCACAGCAATGACTTCTGGCAATGTGCAGATGAAGAGCCAGCAGTCGCTGGTTACTAGTCCCAAAAATGTCTAAAAACCATTCGGGCAGAATCCCTGTACTTATACCCAAAATTGTCTTAGTTCAAGGGGTGACTTCAAAAGATCCTTAGAAGTGCACAACACTCCCGTTCACCCCAGCCCATGCTCCAGACGTCAGTAGGGGGTAAATTAGCCCTTTGCGTGAGGGCAGGACACACCCTATACAAATGTAAAGTGTGAATGCCACCTTCCTCTCCCAGCCCTGAAAGACCATCAGTATGCAGATGAATGCAGAGATAATCCCTGTCACACAGTCCTCCCTGTGTGATGGCTGTCTGGAAAGTATGCACAAAGTGTAGCTGTCACCTAGGCTCAGACATGGATTGGAGTCAGGCTGCAAAACAAAAAGAGTTATAACTAAGTGACATTTCTAAAATAGTAATGTAAAATCAAACTGCACCAGTTAGCAGGATTTATCACTTCCATTCTAAACATACCAAACATGACAATGCTATTAATTTCAGATCAGAAATTCTATGTCAGGACCGGAGGCTCCGATTATGCTTCTCATTCCTTTGCATTTATTACACAGCAGTCAAAAAAAACACTTTTTTATTCGTAAAACTACAAATCCCATGAGCACTAGGTGCCCCTTAACCATAGAGAGTACCCTATATAAGGTCTCACAGAGGTAGTCACTTCCTCTTTCTTTGCTGCTCCGCAGCCAGTTAAGTGCCTTTCCCTTAGTACTCCTTATTGCTGTAGTGTGTGGGTTTAGCCTTAAAAATGTGATTATTGTTAATGCGCCTTAATTAATGCGTCTTACTTAAACTACTGCCTATAATACTGTGTGCTTTGCCCTGTCTTGGGGATGTTTTACTTGTTATTTCATTGATATTGTTGATGTGAACGAGCGCTTCTTCAATGCACTCAGAGGTTTGACTGACTGATAATTGTGCTCCTTTTTTCGCAATCGGGAGCGCTTTTGCCTCCCCTGCTGGGCGCTTTGCGCCCTCGGCGGTATTCAGGTTGAGTGGGACTTGGGGACGAGGACAGCATGTTGCTTGATCATGCGCTGTCCTCTTTTGTTGTTTGACAGGCGCAGGCACTTCCCATGCGCAGCGGCCATTTTGTACACCTTGGTCTATTGGTGTATGCGAGTCTAGCGAGAGCGGCAAAACACTCCGATTTTGAAAAGATATGTGCAGTATTTGACCTGTCTGCTGTCCCCAGTGACGCCCAACGCCTACGTTTATCAGAGGGCCATTCAGTAACGCATAGGCTCTGCCTAGAGCGGTCTTGACAAGCCCTCCCTCCACCACAATTTCTTTTTTTTTGATTGTCTGGCTTGTCTGGGGTTACTCCTCTCCCCCATGTCTCCTCCATACTCTAGAGGTACCCTCAAAATGTAATTACAGTAGTTGACACTACCTTTATTGTCGCGCAATGGCCGATTTCTTCTTTGAAGATGACTATCTGCTGGAGGAGCCATCTGGCTCACTGGAGCAGGACCTCGTTGAGGCCCTTGATGCAGAGGTGCAACACTCTGTGAATTCAGCCCTTATCAGGGTGGTTGCGCCCCTCAAGCGCCACTTGAATAAATATGCGCTCCAGCAGGGGTGGATCCCTGCACCAAGCACTCGTCCACCAGCTAGTAACAAAAAAGGTACCAACCCTCACACAGAGGATTTTGCTCGGCTATCCAGAGCTCTGGCGAATGACCACCCGTATACGGCGTCAAAGGAGTCTACGGACTCCATTCAGGGAGAGAAGGGAGACTCCTCTTCAGACAAGGATTCGGAGGACGATGAGACTTCCAGACCGGCGAAGAAGTCTCGGATGGAGCACTACCTTGAGGTTCCCACACAGCCTAAGCTCCTTACGTTGGAACCGACGGGCATTGTCCACCCTAATTCTACCACGTGGCTCCTGTCGCAGGAGGTGGCGGATTACGTGCAATCGCACCTCCGATGTCCCTTTGACAAGGACGTCAGGGTCAGGGCCCGACTGCGGTCGGAGTGCCCGAGGCCTGATTTGGCGGCACGAGTTCCGGAGACCCCCAAAGTGGGTCCTACAATGCTCACATACTCGAATAAATATGTCAAAGACCCCAAGAAAGGCATAGACCGCACCTGGCGGACATGTCAGGAAAGATTACTAGACCTATCCGGACTGCTCACCAGGATTCTTGAAATGGGGTTTCAAGCCAAGGAATCCAGATCCCCGATAGACCCAGATGACCTGATCGATTGGGCACAGTGGGCAGTGTGCCAGTTGGGCAACGCCAACTGCACCATGCCGAGTGAAAGGAGGCACCCTATCCTCCTCAAATTGGACTCTAAGTTGGCAGAGTTGTCCTCCTTGGAGGCGGGTCCCATGGCCCAGGGTCTCTTCTTCAGTCAGCCATTTTTGAAAGAATTGACCAAGTTTGTGGCCACTTTCAGTGGCCTGGACAAGGGGCAGGAATCACTCAAGCACACCTTCTGCCCGGTTTTCACCAGGGCCAGACGAAATCGAGGGCAGTCATTCAGCCGTGGGTACAATCAAGGCGCCCCACGTGGACAACAGCATCAAAGAGGCTACCAGGATCATAACTCCAGCAACACCTCCTTCCATCCCTCTGTAGTTCTGGGGGATCAGATTCAATCTTTCATACAGGTCTGGCAAACAATCTCAGAAGATGCTTGGGTCTTGGAGACTGTTCAGGGGTACAAATCGGAATTGTACGATACTCCCTCCCAGGGTTCCCATCCTCCTCCCATTCATTTGTCCCGTCAAGATCAAGATTTCATTACAGATGAAATCCTCGCCCCTATCAAGAAAGGGGCTATTGTGGCCACTCAACCCCATCCTTGAGGTTTCGTCAGCACGGTTTTCTTAGTCCAGAAAAAAGGAGGCGGATCCAGGTTGGTCCTGAATCTGAAACAGTTCAACGGGTGGATCATTTACCAACACTTCAAAATGGAGGGCATCCATTTATTGCGGGACCTTCTACAGGAAGGGGATTGGATGGTGCATCTCGATCTGAAAGATGCCTATCTTTCGGTGCCCATCTACGCTCCGCACCAGCGGTTTCTTCAATTTCTCTGGCAGGGCATCTGCTGCGAGTACAAAGTCCTTCCCTTCGGACATTCGTCAGCTCCTTGGTGCTTCACAAAATTCCTACGCCCAGTCATGCAGTCGTTGCGAGCTCGGGGAGTTCGCTTGATCGTCTATCTAGACGAGATCATTATCATAGCCCGTTGCCCTCACCTGGTACTCATGCACCTAGAGTAGGCAATCGATTTGTTTCAGAGCCTGTGTTTCATGGTGAACCCTCAAAAATCCATTCTGTCCCCCATGCAATCTATACAATTCCTGGGTTTTCAGGTCGACTCTCAGAGCTGTGAGCTTCTCCTTCCAACACAAAAGATCAGAGCAATCAAGAAAGAATTGAGATTGAATGTGAACAAGCAGATTGTATCCTTGAGGATGGTGGCCAGAGTTGTGGGCCCGTTAGCCTCATCGATCCAGGCTATATTTCCGGGACCTCTGCATTATCGAGCACTCCAGCGTTTGAAGATCCAGCATCTCCGCAAAGGCCTCAGATATGCAGAACGGATTCCTCTTTCCGAGGAAGCGAGGTGGGAGATGTCATGGTGGTTAGAAACCATGGAGTCGTTGAATGGCAGAGCCATATTCGGATCGAGTCCCGAGATAGTGATCAAATCGGACGCCAGCCACTGGGGCTGGGGAGCCCACTGCGGTCCGATTTTGACAGGGTGTCGGTGGTCCCCAGAGAAGCTTTCCTTACACATCAATTGTCTGGAGCTGCTGGCAGGCTCATTTGCAATTCGCAGTCTCTCCCCCAAGAAGACAAACTGCTGTATTCTCTTACGGATGGGCAACATATCAGCAGTCCGATACGTGAACAAGCTGGGCGGGACAAAGTCATGGTTCTGGCAGAAATCGCCAAGCATTTTTGGCACTATTGTCTGCAGCACAAAATATCAGTTATGGCAGAATATCTCCCAGGGTGCAGCAAAGGGGTGGCGGATTGATACCTACGCAATTACAGCGATTGGAGGCTTCATCCTCGAATTTTTCACTTCCTGAATCAAACATGGGGTCCTTGTCAATTAGACTTGTTTGCATCTCGTCTGAACAAACAACTCCCGAAATTTTTCAGTCGGCGTCCGGACTAAGAGGCGATTGCCTCGGACGCGTTTCTGCAGGTCTGGCCTCCCGGCCTTTGCTATGCCTTCCCGCCATTTGTAATGATTCACAGAGTCCTGGTGCAGTCCAGGCGTCAGCAAACGGAACTTCTTCTAGTCACTCCGTTGTGGAGAGCACAAGCTTGGTTCCCAGTTGTACTGGAGATGTCTTGTGCTGTACCAATGTTACTTCCACAGACATGGAACCTGTTGGTGGATCCTCACAAGCAACCAGATCCCTTGGTATTAGCAGGGCAACTCCCTCTGGTGGCATGGCGAGTTTCAGGGATAGATGGGAGATCCCTGGCCTTTCATGAGATGCTACCGCCTTCATTAAACAGGCTTTGTCCGATAATACCCACAAGCGGTATTCATCAGCAGGGAACAAATGGTGTAGCTGGTGTGCTCAATGGGATATTGATCCCTCTACAGCAAATGTCTCCATGATCATGAATTATCTGCCCTCCCTGGCCTCATCGGGTCTCGCGTACAGAACAGTTAATACCTTTCGGTCTGCGATATCGGCGGGACATGTTCAGCTGGATGGCAAACCCGTGAGAGAACATCCCTTGGTCTGCAAACTGCTAAGGGGGATTTGGATGGTCAAACCCCCATGTTCAAAGTACTCGTTCTTATGGGATGTCGCAGTGGTTCTAATCCTGACCGACTAACAATTATCTATCGCTCAAGTAGATTTCTGCCAAATTGGCCATGTTGTTATGTTTGGTCTCTTGCAAGAGAGTGTCTGATATCCGAGCTTTGGATTTGGCTGGTCGCCATTTTTCTCCTTAAGGGGTCACTTTTAATATCTCCAGGAGTACCAAGTATAATACCACCTCTATTTCATATCCTAGTTTTCCGGATAATCCGAAATTATGTGTGGTTCAATGTCTTAAAGCGTATGAGGTAAGTACAGCTGAGTTTCGTTCTAATATGCAAGATCAACTGTTTATTGCTTTACAAATATCGTTTCGCCCGGTGACCCCAGCCACTTTAGCTCGCTGGGTGCGTTGGCTCATGAGCGAGGCAAGTATTGATGTTTCTCAGTTTGGGGCTCACTCTGTTCGACGGGCAATGGCCTCTAAGTCACATGCTCTGGGAGTAACGCTTGCCGATATATTGGCGGCAGCTGACTGGTCGGCAGAGTCCCTCTTTAAGTCTTTTTATTATAAACCGATTGTGGATGTGGCATCGGTAGTGGTCGCTAAGCTTTGAACAAGCATAATCGGAGCCTCCGGTTCTGACATAGAATTAAAAATGTGCGAACAAGTCGTGACAAGAATTTTCAATTCTATTAAGGACACAGAGGCGAGGACTATCCCACCCAAGATTATATGTTATACTGAATCATATGTCATGAATTGCAGTGTTTGATGTCAATGTTATTTGATCGTACTTTGGACTTGTTCTCCCACCCTGGCTAAATGATTTTATGTATACGATAAGTTCAAGAGTGACCATTATTACAGGATTCTTCTCTTTGTTTCAGATACGAATGGCAAGTAAGGACTTCTGCCTTCACCTTCCATGGTTCGTTGGAGTGTTCTACCTCCTTTGAAGTGCGGCGATCATTCGCCGATCTCAAGACGCTGAGTTTTTCCTCCCCGAGAGCTGGAATGTCCCTGTTGGACTTCAGAATGTTGGTGACTGTTGTGGATTGTCTAGGTTAAAGGCAGTGTTCAAGATTGAATGGTTCTCTCAAGACGTTGGACTTAATGGTTTTCAAATTGATCACGCAAAGAAAGAGGAAGTGACTACCTCTGTGAGACCTTACATAGGGTACTCTCCATGGTTAAGGGGCACCTAGTAAGATTGAATGGTTCTCTCAAGACATTGGACTTAATGGTTTTCAAATAGATCATGCAAAGAAAGAGGAAGTGACTACCTCTGTGAGACCTTACATAGGGTACTCTCCATGGTTAAGGGGCTCCTAGTGCTCATGGGCTTTGTAGTTTTATGAATAAAAAAGCGTTTTTCTTGGCTGCTGTGTAATAAATGCAAAGAAATGAGAAGCATAATCCTCACCTCCGTGTCCTTAATAGAATTGAAAATTCTTGTCACAACATGTTCGCAAATTTTTAATTACCACTTAAATATATGTAAGTGAATTCACAATGCTAGCCTGTAAGAGGAGTAGGCCTCACAGCAGTAGGAAATTAAATAGGTTGTTTGTCACCACCAGGACATGGCACACAATAAGGCACATGTCCTACCTTTTACTTATACAGCACCGTGCCCATATGGATACCTAGGGCCTACCTGAGGCGTGACCTATGTGTAATAAAAAGGGAGTTTAAGGCTTGACAAATAGTTTTAAATGCCAAGTTCAAGTGGAAGTAAACTGCACACGTAGGCCTTGCAGTGTCAGGCCTGAGATAGATTTGTAGGGCTACGTCTGTGGATGGCTCAAATAGTGCTGCAGGCCCACTAGTACCATTTAATTTACAGACCCTGGGTATATAAAATACCACTGTACAAAGGACTTTAACATAATTTAAATATGCCAAACAGATGTAAACCAATCATATCATGTTTTATTTGCAGAGCACATGTACTTTAGCACTGATTAGCAATGTTAAAGTGCCCAGAGTCCTAAAAGCAACAAACATAGGAGGAGGAAGGCAAAAGAATTAAGGATCACCCTAAACAAAGGGCCAGATCCATCAGTGGTTTTTCAAAATTTCTTTTCATTTGCAAAACGTCAGTTCACATTGTACAACCACTTTTTGCAAATGGAATACTCGTAAATCAGGCCACTCGATGGGGCTACTCTGCTCACTAAAGCCCCCAGCACATGTTTATGTTAATTTGCTGTGCCCCTGCTTTTCCTGGGGCACTACAATGATCAATAGGCATTTTTTCCTTAGCCCTTGATAAGTCTTATGGGCCGATCTGCTGTACTGATGCCGTATTTTCATTGCATGGTGGAATACCAATAAAATGCTTTTTTGTTTTTTTTGTTATCAGCTGCATGCTTGGACACACTTTAACTTACTCTTGGCAAAACACTGCCACCCATGGTAGACCTTGGGGTCAGATTGACAGACATCATTGTTTCTTCCTGGTCAGGAACAGCAGGAACAGCAACTACACCGCTGGTCTTCCAGAATCTGCAAACAACTTGAGTGCAATTCCTGAGATAAATAATCAGATAAATAGCCTCCTCTGCAAAGGAGGAAGAATGCTGAATCTCTTTATAATCTTTCTCTTGTCATGTTACCAAGCAATCTTGAACACACTTGATAGATCTGTCTTGGTTTGCAGACAGCACAAGTAGAAGGTCTTAGCATTTAAAGTGGAGAAAACAAACAGGGGTCCTGTTTACCTGTCCCTGTGCTTACCCAGAAACAAAAAGCATTATCAACATACAAATCCCCCTGAGACAAATTGGTTAGATTTCATAATTCCCCTCAATCTTTCCTCATGCTATGTCTTATGAACCAATTAGGAACTGCCTTGAATGTTCATTCACTCAATTGATCATTATGGCCTATTGCTTTACAAGTCATTATTCGGTTGAAAACATTGATTAGCTTATATGCAGTTATGAATGTTATTGTACAACATGTGTCATATCTATTATAAATTCTGACAGCATGCTTCTAGCTCATATGGTCATTTATTCAAATTTTCATGTGAATGTTTGATGCTTAGAGAGAGGCACATTGGCTTTCAAATTAATATGCAAGAGCATTCTCATGCTTTTCTTTTCACTTTACATCATGACTAACATTTGAATATTCCCAAAATAATACCTCAAATAATACAAAAATGGTCATTCACAGCCCTCTCAGCAGGATAGCGTGAAGCTTTGGATTCCAGGACAAACAGCACAGTCCTCCAAGTAACTGCACTCAGGCTATTATTCAATTGTAAATGCGGCCAAATGCACGCAATTTAGCCTTGTATTGCAGCCACGCTGAGGACTAGAACATCTAAGCATCTAAATACATAATCCTCATACAATGCAGACTTTTGATGCTGCAATGTATATTAGCTAAGGTTAGACGTGTAGGGATCCTGCAAATTAAAATGTTTATATGCTGTTTGTTAATACTCACTGCTATTGTTCATATATCTGCAACAACATGTTTATATTCACTCTGCACTAACATTGGCTTTCAATCAAGCCCTATTAAAAAACAGTGCAGATTTCTTACATGTGCTCAAAAGGATTGGAGGGCACAGGTGAAGAAAAATAACTTCGGCAGCAAGGTGGCCACTGACCACATTCACACGAGGGGTCGAATGGATGTGAAGAATGAAGAAGATTATCTTATATATAGAGAGATATTTCTTCTTGTTACGCCTCACCTGTGAGGTGTACTATATACAATATAATGTACTGCTGTAGTGCCATATGGAATTGACCATGTTTTGCTAAGGAAAACGTAACACTCTTAATCAGCACACACAAAAGACATGAAAATATTTTTAGAGATGTGTTTGGAAGCCAAATAAGTGCAAAATATCTGCAAAACAACAGTAACACATATTCCACTTGTGGCAATGGAAACTTAACGAATTAAAGGATTAAGTAGAAAGCCAGAAGATATTACTTAAACTTATTTTCCTACTAAGGGCCCAATTATGACTTTAGCGATGTGGTGCCGGGCTGTGCTCTCCTGTGTGCCACCGGTAGAGAGGAAACTCATAATATGCTTGTACACCAGGCATACTACTGCCTCCTAACCACCCCAACACTGCCAAGACCACCAGACTCATAATCAGGTCCTTAGTGTCTTCTACTAATAATTAGCAGCTAAAATGTTTGTAATTGTGAGAGATGAAGTAGATCAATTACCCACCTCACACCAAAGCTTTGCACTCATCAGCAAGCGCTGCCCACTGCTTGTGGCATGCCATGTTAGGCCCTGTGTCCTTGGAATGATGATGCTCCCTAGCCAGCATGAATGTCCGCTCTGCTTGAAAGAGAGCATGACATCCTATGTGTAGGCCTCTTGCTAGAGCACCATGCGAAGTCCCTCTGATTTGAATGGATCATGAGAAAAATATCATAGGAATTTGTCTAGACTTATATGCTTGGCTATATGCCAAAGCAACACTGTGTCTAGATAGTAAACCAGCTATATGTTGTGTATATGTGTATAGTTGTGCATATATATGAACAAAAGGCACACTATCATAATATGAAAAACATAATTGATCCATGTATGTGTGCAATGCATCAAATGCAATCAAGTCATAGACCATATAGCATCCACCTTAGAAAATATATTATATAATATATGATATTGTTTATCAACAGGATAATCTTCATGTTGGAATGAGCGAATATGATGTTAATGAATATGCCTGATATATGCAGGCCTGACAACGGTAATACCAATACGCGCTCCCCACAAACACCACAAAGCTGGATGCCACATGTTGATAGGGACACTCAGCCAATCCAGACACAAAATGCACACCACACATAATAATCACACCCACCCCACACCATACACCTGGATACATTCACACTCGCCCACACTTGCTCTCCCCGAGGTCAAGAGCCCTCTGTGTACTTCTCAGATGCCCAAACATGGTATTTTATGACTGAGATGCTTTTTCAAGAATGTAGAATTGTTTTATTGTACCACATTAGATGTATATATTGCAGAAACTTTGTACAACAAGAGCCTTTCTTCAGACACACTCTGTTGAGACTCTCCCGAACGCTGTGTTTAATTAAACCAACTAGTTCCTGTTTTGCCAAATGCCTCTAGTCTTTTCATTTATTTAAGGTAAATCCATATCCGAGCAACATTCATTCTCATCCTTTATCTCCCTTTAACCCCCACGCCGGCTTTGACGTGTCCTCCAAACCTTCCTCTTACCACTGAGGGGAAGAAGGAGATGGAGAGAAGAAGGCGCTTCAGTCCAATTGTCTATGTTGTCATGTACTTTGTATGTGGCACTGATGATATATATTGGACATGTTTTACTACAGTATCTATGGATATGGATACATCACAAAGGAGGTCACTACACATGCCCCATCGTCATAGGTCTCAACGAGTGCAGTAGATGACTTACTTTTTCATGAACATTTATGTTCCCATTGTTTGAACGAGGTTAAACTAGATTAGATGCACGCCTTCGTAATCCATAATTAAACCAATTCTTTTTTCATTCCACTTTTTACAACATACAAGAACTATGAGGTAAGTAAAGTATAATGGCTTCATGTACTTAAATTATGTGTCATTGTGGTTGTATGGTATTTCATCACATGATTTCTAAGCCTAAATTAGTGATTTCAGATTGATAAGGTGTCTTGTGCCTATATTCCCATGTTGGGGAATATAAAAAAAAATTCTGGACAGAGTATCTCTGACAATATGTAATGTCAACTCAACATATTTTATAACCTCATCCCTTTTGCTTCAAATCCTCAAAAGCTTACCCTCTTCACTGCACATTTCTCTCACACCCCACAGTACATGAATCTTCTGCTGTATTTTGTACTAAACACAACCGCAAGCAACATATCTTTCCTATTCTTCAAAACATTGCCCAACTCCTGCTCTTCTCCATAAGGCCTTGGGGCATATTTGATAAGAAATCATGCACCGCAGCAGAGCAAGCCATCTTGCTGCACCGTGCTGCGTGATAGGAAAAGGGCAGGAATGCGCCATACTTAACATTAGTTGGCATATTCCTGTCTTTTCCCTGTGGTGGTGCATAATGTGCTGCCTAGTGCCAACACAGGCACCCTTTCACTATGGTGCAAGGCTGCCTTAGTTGTAAGCAGGGTTGATTTTGTGCAGCAAGAAAGACCTTCCCGCACAAAAACAATTCTGATAGGCATTTGTATCTTTCAATGTGTGCGATGGAATGCAGCATACATAGAAAGAGGAAGTAGCAAGGAGAAATACAAATATTTCTACTTGTTACTCCCCAGCTGGCGAGGCATAGTATTTAGATGCATTTGCGGGTTTACCAGTAATGGTAAATCTGGGAATGTGCCAAATACATGGGTGAATGTGTGAAAACACCCACACTCCACACATGGAACGCCTCCCTGGGGAATAGTAATGCCACCCATGGCAATTTGCGCTGCGCCGCATTACTCTAGATTTACCAAACTACGCAGGGACACGAAAGGTGGCCTTGTGTGGCTTGATAAATCTTACGTATAAGTTGCATACCTCTTGCACCCCTTTGCTTGGTGCAAAGGCAACAAAACTCTTTATTCAATATGCCACCTAATATTTAAAGGTTTAACCGTATGTGTATTTTCTCACAACCAACTCCATGTGCTCTATCTTGCTTTCAATTCCTTTAGTTTAGGGTTAACTGGGCTTATACATTAAATAAACTTCAGCATCTCAACCAATCACGATCAGCCCTTATTCATCCGCATTGTTCCTGATCTGCAGTGTCCAACACTGTTAAAAGCCCCTTAATTTCTGTCATCCCTTAGCACACTAGTCAAACCTAGACCCAAAATAGATCTCTTACACCTCTAACCACTTTCTCTCATTTGCTTATCATTTAAACTTCTTATCACCCACATTACTATCTATTAGTGCCCCGCAATGCTCAGCTTTGACCTCTCTAATTTTGCTCTATGTACAAAGCTCTTTTAATTATCAGGTAGCTGTTGTACCTTAACACCTCATTATCATTTGTACAACCTTTAAAAAGTTATGTTGAAAGGTCCACTCACCTTGAAAACCAGGCACTGCGGAACTGGATGTAGGCCGTACTCTTGCTGAGTGTTTAACCCTTCACACTGACTGAGACAACAGCTGTGAGTGGTAAATCACTGGGGGAAAGGGGAGAAATCACTCAAGGTAGGTGTCCAGGATGGGGGTTGTTCCCTGGCCAATATCCCTCACATCAGGGAAGAATTTCAAGAGAGCCTCCTTTAAGGTAAAAGAGGAAAACAAGATGAATTGGAACGAACAGAGCACAATGCATTCATTCTAGGACAACATCTCTGGTGCATTCATAGATACCCAGAAGTAGTCTTCTCATCAAAAGCTCAGTATGTAGGCACTCAGGAGGAACCATGATGATTTGAAAAATAATACCACACAGGAATTGCTCCCATTATTCCACAGGAGCACTGTCCACACACTTCTATTATCCTCATAGCAGGACGTAGACTAAACCAAAGCCCCTATCTCAAAGTAGGGCAAATGGTAGTCAATGGAAAAGCAATATGGTAGTCCCTGACAATCAGAATTTCGAAAATAGACAGGAAACAAAAAGAGAATCCTTGGAGGTAAAAACCAGGAAGGACAAATAGTTCCACAGATATATGGAAATAGGATACAGTGCACTGGTCAGGATATCGTGAAAAAAGGAGACAACAAAATGAACAGTGTTACGTGTTTTGGGCAGGAAGAGAACAAGAGGGTCCAGCACTAGGAAAAATCACCATGAAGGCAATAAACAGCAGACTTGAATCCATGACGAAGAGAATGTGGTTCAAAAGATACCGTGGGGGAAACAGATAATCAAAGGAGGCACAGTGACATCCAGATTTCCACTGGAAACAAGGCAGTAGGATGAACATGAATGAAGGTAGCCAAGATTAGGTTCAACGAAGCAAATAGCAAGAATCCTTTCCGGAAATAAAACCATGCGTCTTGGTTACAGAGGGTGGCCTTCTTTTGTCTCACCTCGAGAAACCAAGAACGCACCCATATGCAATGCTGTTCGGCCAATCCTGAAGGGATAGGTTGCTCCTGCAATCTAAACCAACGTGTTACTGAGCCAGTGATGGTTCGATTCCTCCTGCATCATACATAAACAAGGTGAGTTTAACACTAATCAACTCCATACCCCCCTCACAACAAACATACAGAGTACCAACTATATACACCCATATGGCACAAGCAAATTCATATATGTAACAGCTTTTAGTAATAATGTAATCTTCAATAGATGTTGTTCCTTCCATCTTGTTCTTTACAAGCACTGTGAAGAACCATTTTGAATGCAATAAAGTGACTACATCATTGCGTGTGCCATACGGGTGCATATAGATTTACATGAAATCTCGAGTGGGGCTCTAATTTGTGAATGTTGGGTGAACATTCTTCCCTCTTGTGCACTGTATTTACTTGAACGGTGTCTAAATAATTTGCGGTAATTCTCAAGTGAGCATCGGGGAACCCTTTTTTCACCCCTCTTTTTCTGCATGTAATACCGAGCACCAAGGTATTGGGGTAGCATAACCAATTTGTGCCTGTGTTATTATGGAATGTGACAGGTTGCACCTTTATTGACTATGCTGTATAATATTCTATTAAATAAAGCTGTTGTCTTTACTATGCCATTCTACTGCTAAGCCGTGTATTTAACTGTGCCTCAATCCAATTTAGAAAAAACACGTCCAAATTAGTTTGTTATTTATACAAGCATCTGTCACAAGACGTTGAAGGCCTAGGTAGGCTCCAAGTCAAAGAGCCTTTAAAGCTCATGATCTGTTTCTTGTGCTGGAAATCTTGTCATTATTGCGGGCAAATAAATCTACCCACAAAGAGTCATCAGCTAGTACACTGACCACAGACCCGCAGTGACCAAGTGCTTTAACTATGTCGATTTCTGATTGTTTATTTGTTGAATATAATATTTTGATCAGTGTCTGTCTTCATTGTTAATTTGGTGACACAAGGTGTGCCCCCTGAATATCGAATCCACAATATTGATGGGACACAATATCAAGGACAAAATATCGAAAACAATTTCAACAGGTGAGTAAGTCTAGGTTTTCTATTCCTAACTCCACATGTATGTGCCTCCACAGTACTTATATCTTCAAGGTATGTAGATGTGTAGTCAGGAATAGTGAATCTATACTTCCCTATATGCACTTACCTTTCAATATTTTGCCCCTTAACATTCTGTACTCGATATTAGCATGCCACAATATAGTTGGAGTCGATGTTCGGTAGTACAATCATCACACAATAGTTTCTCAATGCCATACCTCACTCACCCAACTTTCCTATCATGCCATGTACTGTTATCATCCTATTGCAAAACATTGTGCTTGAAATATTTTTTCAGCAAACTAAATATAAAACATCACCTCATGAAGGGTTTGTTTATGGGAATGTCTTCAGGGACAATCTAAAACACCCTTATTATTTTCTTTCCCAAAATCCAGATATTTAAGCGTCAGAATGCATTCATAGGGGTGGATTTACAAGCCCCTTACGCTGGCAGTACGTCACTTTTTGTGACGCACTGTCAGCGCATTTCTCTGCCCCATATTTACAAGGACAGGAAAAGACACCCTGCGTGGCTTTTCCTGTCCTTGTAAATATGGCCCCTTTACACGCAGCACTTTGCGTGAAAGGGGCGTTCCATGGGTGTTTCTGTGGGTGTTCCCATGCAACACCCATGGAACCAGACACATTTCAAGATTTCATGATTTTCAAGATTCGTAATTCTGGAAATGCGTCAGTTTGCTACGCCACCCTAGAAGTGGCGTAGCCAGGCGCAACGAGGAGAAATGTTTTAATTTCTCCTCGTTTTTTCATCACTCAATGCGTGCTGCATTCTACCGCACGCATTGAAAGAGGAAAATGCCTGTAGTGATTGTTTTTGTGCAGGAAGGTGTCCCTTCCTGCACAAAAACAAACTCCCCATGGCGCAGGCATCCTTGCACCATGGTGAAAGGGTGCCTGCGGCGGCGAATGGCAGCTGTTTGTGCGCCAGTGAAGGAGAGAGCACAGGAATGCAACATATCTTGTAAATATGACACATTCCTGTGCACTGAAAGTGCTGTAACGTGACGCAGCCAAAGGGCTTTTTGTGCCGCGCTGCAGCACTTTTTTGTAGATCTGCCCCTAAATCTCTATAGGTAAACCAAAGCTGTGCAAACTGGAAATGCTGTGGTAGTGCTGACAATCCAGCTCCACCGCTCTTGATATCCATGGGCCACAATGAGGAACTTGCATTCATTGACTAAATAGTTGGAAGGTGTTCCAGGTCTGCACTTTTCATCGGTATGCCTATTTTCTGCCCCTAATACTTCCAGATGGTATTTGGGATTAAGTGAGAATATTACTGGGAATGAAAGTTTTGTTTTTTTCATAGAAGACTGGGAGAATTTAAATAGGAAAAGAGGTGTGCCTGGCCGGGCCTGGGAGTAAAAACTGAGCTCTAAGTGATGTGCTCTGGCATAAGACCATAACAGGGATACACAGTTAGTGAAGGGGTATGATGAGCTGTGATTTTTCTTCGAAGAATTGTTAGAGGTAAGGGAAGAGAGACAATTAGCTGATAGTGTTTTTTTTAAATATGCTTGGATTTGGAAGGAAATAATACATATTTTTATTATCTGTGAAATATTGTGTCCAAAATAAATAAAGTGATTTATCCATGAGCTGAAATAACATGCAATATTTACTTTCAAGTTGTATATTCTAAACTAACCTGAATATTAAGACCAGCAGCAGAATAGAACACTCATTGTAACCGTGAAATATAGGCTCAAACATTCTTCAGTTTCCATTAGTGGTGCAATAAAGGATCAGAAGCCTAAAGCTACTTTTGTATATTTACCAGAATGAAAAGTACTTACACAGATGTAGTTCAAAAGCAATATCATGTTTTAAATCTGAATTAATTTCTTTGGGCCTGCTAACCTGCACTGTATACGAGGCTTTTATTTCACATCCACCCTCGTAAAGTCTCTAAGCTGAAATAATACGTTTACATTCAAAGATAAGCTTCTCAAATCTGCTTTTTGTTGCCATTTGGCAGCAGCATGTTGGCCACATGTATGAATGGATGAAAATGTAATCTCAGCTTTTTCAATGTATCCCTCTGATCTTTGTGTGTTTCACCATTGTCAAATATGGATAGTGTGGGTAAATACAAAAGCTTTTCTGTACCATTTAGAACAACCAAAATATTGGCATTTGTTCCAATAATCCAGTGCATAACACGCATTTTAGAAAGTTCAATGGCAGCTCAAGCTTTATTTTTGGGCCAAGATATTATAAAAATAAAACATGCACATCTGCCTCAGATTGTGCATAGTTCAGGAGTGTTTTGCCATTGTTACCTCCACATCCCTTGCCAGGTTGTAGTCTATTGACGCAGAAAAAGCAATTCACAGAGTAGTAACGTTTTAGGTAAATGTTATTAATGCAAATGGTAATGTATAGTAAGAATTGGTTTTGCTTTATTTTAATTCATTAATTAATGGAATTTAAGGCATTGAATGTGTATGTTTACTAAGCCTGGACGTGAAACTCGGCTCCGCTCATAAAGTTTGCGGAGTTTTGGCAACTCTGCGTTACGCGTACAATGCTGAGTTGCCGAGAAACTTTTCAATTCGCAACAGAATAAAAGTTTTTGTGTTGGTGCGCCCGAAATGCATTTTTGCACGTGTGGGAATGACTTACCAGGTGCCTGCGATTGCCAATGAGATTTCCTGAGCCGTTCACGAGTGCCACAAGATTTGCGAGGCAGCCGCATGGTCCCGCAAGAGTTTGCAATCGCGAACACGTCATTAGAGCGCGCCAGCGGTGGTCCGGCGGGGTTTTTGTGAAGATCGCGATCCCAAATGCGCAGGATCTACCGTGACTACAATCTGGAGAAAGTTCTCTCCCCGAGCAGCATCAACACCTGCTCAGAATGAGGATTTGGAGTAAAAGACTCCTCAAATTGACATTTGGCTATACTTTTTTGTGCAAGGAGTCCTGTTTCTTTTGTAACTTTTTTTTCAAGAGGAAGGAAGTGCTCCAGAGTCTCCAACTTCCTGTTCCTGTCCAGCAGACTCCTCCCAGTGTTTTGTCCGTCTCCTGGTCATTTTTCAATTGGATTTGGAGCTGGAAGGATCACTCTGCTGCATAATATATAATTGGAACTGAGGACTTTGAGTTTGAAACTTCACAAGTAAGTTGGAAAATTGGTGCTGTTTGTTTGTTTGGGGCCATGCACCTAGATTTATTTGTACTTTTCATTTTATTTTTTAAAATGTATTGTGGTGGGTGGCCTGTAGTTTCAGTAGGGGCCTACTTGTTTCTTTGTAAGAAATTTTTCTTCATTTATAAAGGAAACACGTGACACAGTTCACTACATTTTTCTACATTTCTTAAATCAATTTGCAATATTTATTTAGTTCACTGTGTAGCTCAGTAGTCTGACAAAAATAGGCCTTTCTCAGCTAGTAGGTCCAGAGCTACTTATGGGTGCATGGAACAACTGTTTCTGTGGTGTCTGTTGAATTTAAACATAATTTTGGTCATGGATGGCATTGGAGTAAAAATACAAAATGTATTTTCTGTGGTATTTCACCTTTTTTCATGTGTGTTGGATGTGTGTGGTTGTAAATTTTTATTCTTGGCATGCTTGCATTAAAGATGTGTTGTTTAGCATGCCTCCTTTATCTGGCCAGTGTGTGAGTGTGTTTGTATTAACAGGCCAGCATTTGCCTTGGCTGAGCCTCCCCATGTGGCCAGAGACATGTTGTAAAGTCTGTGTCCATATAGGCCTACTTGAGTTCATTGTTTTCCATGCCTCCTGCTTGATGTTGTTGTGACAATGTGGCTGGTGGCCATTTTGTGGCGGTAGTAAGTGTGCTTTTGCCAGACCTGCATGTCTTCCCTTTGTGCCTCTTGGCTTATTGCTTCTTGTTGTGGTAGTCTGGCCATGTGGCTGGCGGCCATTTTGTGAAGGCGGCCAGTGGACTTTTGTTATTGGCCTGCATTGTCTTGCCTTTGTAGGCGTATTGCTTGTTGTTGTGCCCTGGTCATTTGGCTGGCAGCCATTTTGTGAAGGCAGCCAGTGTGCTTCTGCCATAGGCCTACATGCCTTCTTTGTGGTGGTCATGTCTTCTTGCTGGTTCTTGTTTTGCATGCAATTATTTCTTCTTTTATTCAGCAAAAATGTAGCACAGTTCACTCCATTTTCTCCATGTTTAAAAAAAAAATACAATATTGATTTGAATTGATTCACTAAGTGGACTAGTCTCCCAATGGGTTTTTCAACCAATGGGACCAGAGCTACTCATGGGTGCATGAAACAACTGTTTCTGTGGTGTCTGTTGAATTTAAACATAATTTTGGTCATGGATGGCATCGGAGTAAAAATACAAAATGTATTTTTTGTGGCATTTCACCTTTTCTTATGTGTGTTAAATTAAATGGCTTTGTTGGATGTGTATGGTTATAACTTGCAAACCTTTTGGATTTTTATTTTTGCCATTGTTGCATTAAAGTTTTGTTGTCTAGCATGCCTCCTTTGTCTGACCAGTGTGTGAATGTGTTTGTAAAAGTGGGCCAGCATTTGCCTTGCCTGAGCCTTCCCATGTGGCCAGGGGGCATTTTGTAAAGTCTGTGTCCATATAGGCCTGCTTGAGTTCATTGTTTTGTAGGTCTCCTGCTTCTTGTTGTTGTGACCATGTGGCTGGCAGCCATTTTGTGAAGGGAGTCAGTGTGCTTTTGCCATATATGCCTGCACATCTGTCTTCCCTTTGTTCCCCTTGGCTTATTGCTTCCATTGTCATTTGTCAGCTGCAACTCCCTGAGTGCTGCATCCCACGTGATTCACAATGCCAAACTGTTACATTTGTAGTTTTGTTCTTCTCCTTCTTCTGTCCTATCCTTCCTGAGTGTACTACACAGTACACCATTAAAGCCCTTGTTCTTGTCAAAGTCTCACAAATGGTTACACTGTATTGTTAATTGTTTTATTAACTGAGGTAATAACACTAACAAGTGTGACCACACACTAAATTATATTATATTTGTTTGTACTAGTAATTGAAACACAACAATGCCACATTTCACTGAAGTTCTTCTTGCTTCTTTGCTTTTAGGTGCACAAAAGAGGAGGAGACAACATCACCCATTATACTTCCAGACAGAGGGCCTGCGCCCTGCGCACAATGTCACATGATGTGTGACCACAGACATCTCTTCATCTTGTGAATCTAAGACAAGTGGTGCTGCATGTTAACTGGCATCTTCAAGATGGCCCCAAAGAAAAGTACCACTACCAAGAAAGTCAAAGTTGCCAGTGACAAGAAGAAGGCACTGCCACTTACCACCAGTGGTATGTCGCCCGAGACCTTTTTGTGGAATCAAACAGTTTGCCTGTAGCAGTGGTGTCTGTGAAGCAAACTGGGAGCATCAGTGGACCCACCCCACCAATCTAGGCCCGAGCCCATGTCTGTTGCAGAGGCAGCCAGTCTAGTCACTACAACGCAGACGAGCAGTGATGTTGACATTGACTTATCGTTATTACAAAGTAGTACCCAATCAATTCAGGAAACTCAGATAAGCGAACAACAACAGCCACAGCCACCCCCAATAGTAGTTATTCCTCCAAAAGTAGGGGCAGATCAGGAGATTGAGCTTTCTGCTTGGTAAGAAGATGAGCAAGTCACTCTTTCAGAAGATCCATTGTTTTACAGATTCCCAGCAAGGAAAATGAGGATTAGTCTATCAACGTCTTCTGCAAGCCCCCCTTCTGATGATCTAGACGCCACTTGGATCCCACCTCAGTCTAAGAGTGAGACTCGCCACGAGACAAGGATAGGGAAAATAAAGGTTCCAAAAAACCTTAGAGTTATGGAGCTAAATGTAGAAGAGGAGGATGATGACAAACCAGTCATCATGGACATTAGCCCCGCCCCAGTAGAGACCGACATTACCCCATCCCAAATTACTGTGTCCCAAATTACTGTGAAGGATGTGGCACAGATACCACCAACACAGATACCACCAACACCACTTCCAGCTGCCATATTTACAAAGTCCTGGCAGCGCCCTACATCCAATAACCAATGGAGACCGGCCACTAGAGAGTGATTAGTTAACCAAGTAGTGTCTGACACCACAGAAACCTAGTTGGTGTCTTGCTTCATCATTGGGATCCCAGTTGGGTAGCCGAATGCTACCCAACTGTGCTGCGACACCTGATTACAGTGGAGCTGGTTTTTGGTTTTTGTGTGATGATATAGTGAAAGTGGTGATATTAAAAATACCTCTGGGAAACTCACTATAGGATACTTTATTCCCAGCGTCTCAGGGTAAGTTTAAAAATGAGATGGATAATATTACAGGACCATAATTAAGTGTCTGGATTATCCTTAGGTCAGGTCGACATGTTTCAGCTCACCAGAAAAATTCAATGGAGCTTTCTTCAGGACCTTATCAATATAGTGATTAATGTGCAAGAGTGAAAAAGTGGGTAGTAAAAATTAACCACGTGTGTAGCGCATATTTACACACTCGCTAAGGTGTGCTTACTATGCGATGATGAACTAACCATGATTATTGGTTCAGCTCTAAAAAATCCCTGTGGAGAGAAAAATGACAAGACAGAGCGACATGTAACATGTTTGCAGATTACAGTCACATCCAAAGGTGAGCTACACAATCGGTGTCACTCATACGTGCAAGATCATTCAAATGAGCAGTAAAATAAACAATTAAAAACACTGCGTGCTCGCAACTTTTGTGAGCATGCTTGCGGTGTGAGCAGGTCATGGATTCCTGCTGCACCGATTTTCCATTGCCGCAGTTACGTGTCTTCGCTAAATAAAATTGTATGCTTGTGGCCCTAATCGGTGAGCATGTCAGAGTGAGGGGCTCAGAAATAAGTACTGCGCTAAATTCGTAGCGGCCTTTTACAATGTCCCCTAATCTACATGAGACTAAAGCGGCCGTGATTAAGCGATCAGTCTAAGAAAAAGAGGGGGGGGTTTAATAAATGGAGTACAGATGAGAAAAATGTCAGGGTGTTGCAATAAAGTGGTAACTGAATAGACCACTTATCGTTTTAAATGGAAAGTTCTTAATTTGTCTCGGTGCTCCTCTGCTTCTAAACCTACTTCGGCGTCCTCTGGAACGAGATGATCGCCGATAACCATAGGGTGCCGGTATAAGAACACTAATTGGGTGGGAGCGTTGAAGGTAAATTGGTGGCAACTGCATGCAAAAGACTGAAGCATTAACCATTGATCAACGCGCCGCACGTCGGGAGCTGGGGCCGCCGGAAGTGACACACCTGTGATGACGTGTACGGCGTTAGTGTCTAGGTACCTGTGAAAATGACTAGAAAGCTGACTTTTTTTGCGCAGTACAGTGGGAAGGCGTCTAAGGCGAACGTTTCCTATGGATACAAATAAACATACTGTGCCCGTGACGTACAGGGACATGGGGCGTTTTTAAATAAATAATTTGGAACGCGATATTGTTAAAGCTCCAAAAGTTGTGTAGAAAGGCTGACTCGGGCCGTATGGTGATCGGCTCAGCGTTATTGGAGTCTATTGACTGTACATTACTATGCAAACACTATAGGATTCTATTGCCTTTACAAAATAACGCCCGTGGTGCAAACTAAGTAAGGTGTCTCTTAAGAATGGGTTAGTGTATGTACAAGCTCCTTGTCAATTACCTTTGCCTCGTGTTACACATTGTACTGGTGAGCTTGAATGCCTTAATTATTGCTAACAGGGGAGAATCAACATGTTGTCTAAGGTGTCCGTTACTTATAGGTAGGTGCTATTGCTCAAGGAGACAGAATGCCTTGAAAACTAAACGCGTTAAAAGCTGTTTGAGCAAGGGTCTTGCTGTCTGAGAAAAAACCATGTGATCAGTGCATGTTTCATATATCAAGGGTTTTTGGATCTAGGTGTTTTATTCGAAACTCTTTGATGAGCCCAAGCTACACCTGTAAATGCAAAGTCTAATTGCCCAAGCTAATCCTGTAATTGCAAAGTGTCTATCTATTCAAGCTGTTCCACGGGACATTGTCATTCAAACCTCTGTGGTGGGTAGATAATCAGTAAATCCAACGTTGTTCTTTTTCTAACAACTGTTGTTGGATATTCACACAATTTATTTTCAGATGTTCGATTATGACCCATTCCATGTTGTTCGTGGTATGACCTTGTTCCAGAGAGTGGTTAGTCATCTGAGTTGTGTTTCGCTTGCAACGGATCATACTTCTATGGTCACACATTCTAGTCTTCACTTTTCGGCTTGTCATGCCCACATACCTGAGGCCACATGGGTATGTGATCATATAGATTGTGTTATCTGTGTTACAATTAGTGTGTGTGCGAATTTCCCACACTTTCCCTGGTTCCAGGTTCAGGGTTTTAACTTGTTTTGTCAAATGGCAGATGCCGGAGTCACCGCAGGGGTAGTGGCCAGTGACCCTAGGGAGGCCCCATGCATTGTGTATGGTGTTTATAGCTACGTCCACTTGGAGTGGTCTAGTGTGAACTAAACTGTCTTTTAGGCTTCTTCCCCTTTTGTAGGAAAACATGGGTTTCTCCCATTGGTGCTTGCCGGTGTTGAGTATTTGCCAATGCTTCTGGATAATTTTGGCCACTTGGACTTGGCATGACACAGGGTTATATGTGGACACACAATTAAGTGGTACTGCAGTTTTTCCTTGTTTGTGCTTTCTAAGAGGCTCTCTCTGTTTTGATTACGAGCCCTTTTCCTTGCTTTGTTTGTAGTCCTGTCAGGGTACCCACATTGTTGTAGTTTCTTGGTTAGGCCTTCAGTTTGTTTTTTAAACTCTGCTACGTTGCTGCAATTTCTGCGTAGTCTCAGGTATTGACCGTACGGTAAGTTCTCCCTTAATGTACGGGGGTAGAAGCTGGAATAATGGAGCAACGAATTCTTTGCTGTCTTCTTGAAATGAGTTCTTGTCTCTAGACTTCCATTGACATGGGTGATATCCAAGTCCAAAAAAGTGATGCTCTTTCTGCTGATAGTGCTGGTAAATTTGAGACTGGAATCACATTTGTTTATCCAGTTGAGGAAATCACTGAGGGATCCTTCAGACCCTTCCCAAATTAAGAATATGTCATTGATGTACCTTTTATAAAAACGGATGTGTTGTGACAAACAAGTTCCAGGATGGAGCAGATGAGTCTTTTCAACGTACAGTTCTGCCACACTTGGGGCAGAAGTGCTGCCCATCGAAGTTCTGTACATCTGTAGGTACAGTTGGCCTTCATATTCAAAGTAGTTTTCTTTTAGTGCAAGTCTTGCACAATCCAGGATGAATGATTTGGGGGTCACATATTCCCAGGTGCCTTCATTCAAGTTTGCTTCCAGTACTCTCAGCATGTCATCCTGCACAACATGGCAGGCACTGTGCGGTGCCTGCCACCTTGTGCATGGACATGTAGGGGGGTACCACAGGTACCCCCCAAGTGCACCCCCTCACCCCCCACCTGACCGGGGGCCCGCAACGGGCACCCAAAGCAAAGTCCCGCCGGCATCTCCACCATGGAAAGGCCCTGAAATCCCAACATCCTAATATGGATGCCGATATTTGAGCCCCAGCTCCATCCAGCTGGCAATTGTAACGATTGCCGACCAGCGGAAAAGCGGCAGACGGACTTTCCACTGGCCGCAATATGGCGGTGGGTAATTCACGTTACGATGGCGTAACAGTCACCACCGCCAGCATGGCGGTGATGATCGTTACGCCATCGTAATCAGCCCCTTAGTCTCAAAAGTACAGTGTACAGTGACTGTACACCCTTGCAGCGAGTGTATAAATGTGATTGCCAATAAGAAATATGACATACCACCACCCGCCACTGCTGCTAGCTCACCCCCTGCAGCTGCCGCAGCTGCTCCATCCTGCCTGGTGTTGCCTTCCCCGCTGGCCCCGGCACTGGTGGTCAGTATGCCTAGAAAAACATTACACTTGTTTAGATGCCATACAATCCTCTCCCTATTTATTTTTTTCACTAGCAAGATTGAAACTACAATACATACACCACACACATCACTGCACTCCTCATACTTTCTTCCAGCCATGGTGCACGTACTCAGTTCACCATCAACTGCTGCTAATAAAACTAGGCATAGACTAGAAGAAGACACAACTTTGGGGTGTCCAACATGACCATCATTTCCTGACTGAGCGTGAGAAATTAAAAGAAATCCTTCTCATCTCAACAAACATGCATAGAATACCTTACTTGGGCATGGAATCTGCACAGCGGAGTAGTAATACTAGTACTAGTAGTAGTAATGACCAATGGGCTCTCTGAGTCTTACAGTATCACCACTAGGCAGTCCACAAGATATATAAGGGGAGAGGGAAAGCTGACTGAAAAAACAGAAAAAAGCAAGCTACAGACAGACTAACACAGAGTCAGAGGCAGAATAAGTTAAAAAAAATACAGGCACTAAAAATATATGAATAACTAAGTTAGTAGGTAATGCAGGAATAACAAGAATTTATAAACAGATAGATCGAAGAGGATTTGGAAAAAAGAAAATTAGGAAACATAAATATTAGTTCAAAATAAGGAGCGGTAAAAGTTAGGGAAATATATATTAATATTAATAACAGGACAGAGGACTTACTGGGGCCAGCAAGCCATCTTCTGAGGAGCATTCCTGCCCCTGGGAGGCCCTTCTAGCTCCCGCACCTGCCTCAGAAGAACTCATTGTGTTCTCGCCCCGGATGCTGACGGTCATCTAAGACATAATTAAAGAGACAAAAAATGATTTTGTGTTAAATAAATATTAAATATTTGCTCCATAAACATTTTTTGACAGGAAACTGCAATTTCAATCACATTGACATTTCTTAATCAGATCAACTAGTAGTAGGCTAGTATCGCAGTCGCGGACTGTTCTATCTTTATCATTCCTCAGTTTCATTCCGATTCCTGAATCCTAAACCTACCTAGCCCACCTATTCTAAAGACTTTGGACTGAATTGCAAAACAATGATATTTGCTTCTAAGTTCCGAATCTCTGATCTCATTCACAACCATCTAAACCCCCTTTGACGAGCCAATTCGCTAAGTCTACATTTAGTCTTCTTAAATGCATATATGGACGCATGCATAAAACATACACCAAATTGGTGGGTTGCTATTTACTCACTATACAAACTACAAAAAATATTCTACTAAGGACTGAGGAGTCAAGGACTGAAGTCACGTGAGAGGATGTGTCACGTGGGCCACTAAAGTACTATCTAATACTAAATAACTAACTAACCACCACTATCTTAGTGACAGGACAAAGGAAAGGAGTCTCTCTAGTCTGCATTACCTAACTTAAGTTCTCTAACTTCTCTTACATAATCAGCCCCGTGAGTGCGAAGTTGCAAACAACCCCAAGTACTGTTAGTAGCGCCGAGCACCTGTCTAGAAGAATAACGATCACATAATATAAGAAATGAGAAAGCAGTGATATAGAAAAACAGTACAAAACACAGTAAAAAGCACACAAAAAGTAGAAGAAAAAGCAAACATACAATTAAGAAGAGAGAGGGATAGTTAATAAATAAAAAAGATCAGAAAAACAGTTTTGGGAACAAAGGTTTGGACCATGAAATCTGCTTTGCCGTACAATAGAAACATCTTGTGAACAGGTGGAACTCATCCCGCTCGCGGAACTCCGCGTAGCGCCACAGAGGTTTTTTACCACTTCGTAGAGTTCCGCATATCACCACTAAGGGAACTCTGCTGAGGCTTAATGTTTATGAAACATATTCCAAAATATAACTAGTATGGCTGAGCCCCATTGGTTACCAAACCAGAAAGTATAGCCTACCTTTATTCTACAGTAATTTTCATGTATTTATCTTTGTAAGAAGTTGTTTGCAAAAACATGTCAGGTCAAATAAACAATTTAAAAAAGGTAACATTGGGCTCAACCACTGCTGGCTTTGGCTGAGAGAAAATTATTCGGCAACACTAAAACAGTCAAAAAGTCAATGTACAGCTTAATAAAAATCACAAGTCAATTCTAAGATTGAAGAAAAATTACACCAAAATAAGTAAAATCCAATAAGGTTTTATTCATTTTTAATCCTCAAGGCAAAAAGCACCAATAAAAATTGAAGCACCAATCAGAAATCGATGGAGTGGAGGTCTTACATGCCAAGTGGGTGTTTGATTTCTGACTGAGTGTTTTTGTGTAAGTCAAAATGCTCCAGCAGGGCAGGATGAAGGTTGTATTTAGCTGAGTTCACTAAAAGTCAGATAGACACTGGACAATGTCCTGCTGATCTTGGCAGGAAAAACTTTGAAGGGGAAAAATCATATTTCACACCTGCAGAAGGCCTCTTGTCAATTTGATATTTTCCACACTTTCACCCGGTCAAGATTTCTTCCTTTGTAGCTCCAAATCATCTAGTGGGGTAAGTCTGAAACAGTGTCTGATGAAGTACTCTCAAAATCAGATGGCTTTGACTTGTTGTCCCTCTGAACCTCCAAAAGCGTTGGAAGGACCAACATTTCAGACTCTCTGGAGCAGTTCATCATCACTTCTAAGGCTCCCAAGACTCCAGGAACAGTAATACAGGGCCAGGATACACTTCAGTATTGCCCACAAGCAAGGTCTATTTTAGGCCCAGTTGGAACTAATCGCTTGCTCATTTAAGGAAAAAGACCTCTTGCAGCTTGTTGTGTCCCTGTAAAATACAAAAAGTGATAGACTGAATGCTTTACTTAATGTCAGCTAGTGATAATTTCCCGGAGTCACATCCCTGTAGTTTCTGTTGTTGACATTCCACCTCAGATTAGACCCAGCCATATGTGAAACAGCCTTAATCATGCTTTGGGAGTGACAGCCCAGCCTGAACTTCACAAGCCACATACTCTCTGAACTGAAACACAAACAATCCAAGAACGTTTTGGCCTAGTTCAGCATCTACAATTGGGTGCGTCTTTGTTCCAGTGGCGCAGTGAGCCAGGACCCAAATCTGGGCATGTCTGTCACACTGCTGGCATCAAAATGAATAATGCAAACAAGTGATGGATGTAATGCATTAATTAAATTCAGGCAATGGTTATTACTTGGGCCACATCCCAATCCATTGTGTTTTTTGCCCACCATGCTACCTCAGATCAGATTAAGCAATCTCCAAATTAGCCTTGTTTCTGCTCAAGCCAGGCCATTTCTGGACTGTAACGGAAGCAGCCACACAATTCCAGTTTCAGCCTTGCTGTGTCCCAGTAGCCACACAGGATGTCATCCAACTCATTCTTGGAGTGCACTTCTAAGTCCTGGGATCAAGTGAAAGCAGGTCCAGCACCTCAGGTATCCATGCAGGTCGCAGAGAGCAGGTTCTGTTCTTCCATAGATCCAGAATGTGTTCTGAGGAGCTGGGGGTGAGGTTCTACTTTTGATCAACTTACTAACCAGTGGGTGGGTGTAACTCCTGGACTCTCCCTACCAATGTGAAAAATGCACCCGAAGGCAAACCTTCTCACTTTTTTAAAAGCTGAATTTTCGGTATATCAAAATTCCAGCTTCACCATTATTTGGTGTTTTATACACGGCGAGCTTGACCTGAAAGTATCAGCGTGCTGTACATGAGCACCAATTACGTTACAGGCAGAAACATTCTTTTTGTTAGGTATGGGGAGATTAAGGGCGTTATTATGATGTTGGGCGGGGTTCAGTAATAGAATATCAATGCTAAAAACATTGATGTTCTAAATATCTCCCAAAAAATATCCACTACAAAAATATCGACTCCAATACCTTAATATGTAAGTACAAAAATATTGAATCAAAAATATCGAAGTTAAAAATATAGATGTAACAAATATCAATTTAAAAATATGAATAAAATAAAATAATATATGTTAAATATATAATATATTAATATAATCTTTAACAAATTTAAATAAATAGAATACATATTTTAACTAAATATAAAGAATAAACGTTTTGTTTAATTTAAAAAATATAAACACACAAAAATAATAATTTATACATATATTTACTTTTTTTATTTTAAATTATATAAAAATAAAATATATACATATATCAATAATATAAAATAAAAAATAACCATTCTATAATTAATTCAAACATTTAACTATGAAAAAAAAATGTACATTTTGCAATACGATTGTACTGCATTTGCCATTTTACACGTGCCAAACTGCATGTTGACCTCGATTCCATGTGATGCTCTGATCCTCCATTTTGTTGCACTGCATTTCCATTTTGTGCTGCTTTGACCTGTAGTTACACTTCAGCAGTAACATAAACATGTTTTTCACGTGAACCAGTACGAGCTGGTGCGAGACATACCTCGTGAGGTTATTTTGTACCTTGATCTTGTTTTTGTGCATTCTATGCTTATCTCTATGACAGAGGGAGGATGCGCTGTGCAAGTGAGCTTGTTTTTGTGAATTCTATGCTTATCTCTAGGACAGAGGGAGGATGCGCTGTGCAAGTGAGCTTGTTTTTGTGCATTCTATGCTTATCTCTAGGACAGAGGCAGGATGTGCTGTGCAAGGCTCTCCAAGGCCGGAGACAGGGAAAGGAATGTCTTTTGCCTCAGCGCACCCAAGCAGAATCTGGCCAGGTCTGTATGGGTGGATCTGACGCAGAGATGCGGCCAGCACCTATGATGGATAGATGGGTGAGAACGCCTACTTGAGGGTTCTCGAACGTGTTGATTTAACTATAAAAAGCGGTGTCTGTGGGGTGGAGCTCAGGAACTCAGTCTTGGAGTGGACGTACTCGCGGGACGACTTTGGTGCCCGGAGAGATTACTTCCTGTGCCCCAATCTCTACAGGGATCCTGACTTGGTGTTTTCAGTGCTTGGCCAGGGATGTTGAAGACTCCGGTGCAGACGCATCTGGTGAGGTGCTTTGTACATTAACTGTTTATATATCTATATTCAAGATCTCATATTTGTATGTATTACAATATATATATATATATATATATGTATGCGAACAAATCCAGTATGGCTCCTTCCGACTGCTAGGACCCAAAGGGGTAAGGTGGCGCACACTCCGGCGGAGCGTGCCGGTAATTCAATCCCAATACTGCAAAGCAATCCACGTGCGCTCTCAGGAGAAAAACCACAGACGAAAATAATACGGGAAGGGGTGTTTAATCCACTGGATTAAACACCCCTTTCCTGTATTATTTTCGTCTGTGGTTTTTCTCCTGAGAGCGCATGTGGATTGCTTTGCAGTATTAGGATATATATATGTATATATATATGTCTATAGTGTGGTGTATTCATTGTTCATTGTCTTTCACTTGGTGCCTAAGAACTTACTAGCTTCAGTGACTTATTGCCCTTGTCTATGATACTAATAAAGCTAAGTTTACCTCCAGAGGAGTGTCTGAGTTTCTGTGTAGGTAAGTGGTGTGCGTAAGTTTAGATTACGCAAGTGGGCAAGGCAATACAACGATAAATACAACAGTAGGGAAAATATTGGATAGAGGAATAATTAAAATTACTATTCCCACTCCAGTGAGTGCAACAGTAGCGAAAGTGGTAGATAGCGGAGGGGTAAAAATTACTATTCCCACTCCAGTGAGTGCAACTGTAGGGAAAGTGCTGGATAGCAAAGGAGTAAAAATGACTGTTCCCACTCCAGTGAGTGCAACAGTATGGAATGTTTTGGATAGTGGAGGGGTACAAATTACTCTTCCCACTCCAGTGAGTGCAACTGTAGGGAAAGTATTGGATAGCAGAGGGGTAAAATTTATTATGCCCACTCTAGTGTGTGGAGCAGTAGGGAAAGTCCTGTATAGCAGAGAGGAACAAATTACTATTCCTACTCCAGTGAGTGCAACAGTAGGGAAAGTATTGGATAGCAGAGGGGTAAAAATTACTATTCCCACGCCAAACAGTGCAACAGTAGGGAACATTTTGGACAGTGGAGGGTTAAAAATTACTATTCCCACTCCAAGGAGTGAAACAGTAGGAAAAGTGTTGGATAACAGAGAAACAAAAATTACTAATAACATTTAAACGATTTTAAATAATCTTAAACTTAAACAATATTTTAAAAATATATGATTAAATATCAAACATTAACATTAAATATATTAATTACATATAACAAAAAGGTAAAAAATTATCTAAAGTAAATTAATAAATATATTTATAAACAATATTTATTTAAAAGAAGCAAATATTAACAAACAAAACAATATTTAAAACATAAATGTATTTATTTTATTTCCTATCCTATAATGCCACACCAATATAAAAAAGTCCATAATATTATTTATATTTATTTCGATAATTAAAATAATTAATAATGAATTTTAATAAAGTATTAACAAAAAAATAATAAACATTAATTGAATACACATTCTTTAACACTATAATATGCACAACAAACACCTAAAATGAATTACACAATTACCATAATTAATTCCTAATTAATTAATTACAATTTATGAACAACTAATTATTAATTCATCAAATAAAAATAAATTAATTCCCAACATTTGTAGCTATAAACACCACAACACACACCTACAATTAATTACACATTTATCATCATTAATTACTAATTAATTGAAATTATAATAATTATTATTTTTTGATTTTTCCCCCATATATAATACACAACATAAATATAAGAATTAATAAAGCCATCCCCTGAAGAATTGACCTCCCGCCCCACTCCCAGGAGTCCTCCCCTCACCCCACCCCGGCTGGTCTGATTCACTTAACCAGAAAGAAAAAGAACAAACAAGAAATAGAAAACAGTTCTTCCACTGGCATGAGAAATACAAAAAAGAAAAACAATTTCTATCATAAAAAAGACAAACACAATCATAGCAAATTGTTAAATCAGCATTGAGGAGTCATATAATATACAAGCTCAAATATTTATAGACATAGAAGCACATAATGGCGATACCTGTGCTGGTTAATGGGTTAATTTAATGCTTTCTTATCACCCATTTCCCCCCCCCCGGCTATCTTGCGACCATCTTATTAAAGGTGCCCAGATTTATATCCACATTTCCCTTGCTCTGTGCCCCATTCTAGCATATACTGCAGTCTCTAACCTGTATACTGCCAAGAATTTACCCAGCCACTGTTTGCCTGTTGGTGGAGCTGGATCAACCCAGTGAGTGGCTAGACAGAGCCTAAATACTGTCACAGCAATGAACAGTAAGGTCTGAACCCGCGCCGGAAGCAAAGGGCTACTTACTCCAAGTACAATCAGCTGTGATGACATACCTACTTTCTGACCTAAGTGATTTTCTAAAATAGTACCAACCTCCCTTTTAAATATATCCAAGTCGGGGCAGAAAGCAAACATATGTACAATGTCTGCAGCAAGACAGCCGCACCATGGGCATGTTGTTCACGCAACTCCTCCCCATTTTTTAATCTTCTCAGGGGTTATATGGAGATTAAACCATGTTTTGAAGCATTGCAAATGAAGGTTAGCTGCAACACATCAAGTTTGGGCCATATATAGTGAATCTTCCTCTTCGTCGGCACCCACCGATAGACGTTCTTGCCAGCGGTGACAGTGTTTAGGTAGATCATCCACCATTGTTTCATTCAATTTCCTATAAATCCCACCTAGTGTACTTGACCCTTTAAGCACTATCTCTACCAATGTCACCCAAGCAAAACCACTACTGCCCCCTGTCTTCCTTGCTAGAGATTCTATTATCTTGAGATATTAAAAAAATGGTCTCTTCTCAACCCCAAATGCTTCCTTGATCGTATCAAAAGCAATCACTCCTGTCTCATCCATAACATCACCAACCATCCTGAAACCTTTGTTGTACCAGTTTTTCATATGCCCGTCATTGATGATGCTAGGGAGTGAATCATTGCTATATAATAGGGTATAAGCATTAATAAGACCCAAACCGAGCCTCTTCCGAACTGAGGTCCAGATTTTGAAAGCGCAAGATGGCGTCTTAAACTTCACTCTTAATAGTTAAAATCTGTATGTCGCAAAAGACAGCCGCTAGCCTTTACCCCTAGTAGCAATTTGTAAATTGAATGGGTGGCCGTCATCTGCAATTGGTCTATTTCACCCCTGAGTAAAATACCCATTTAAGATAATATTGCAGCCCAATGATAGAACTGAAAGTTAGGTACCGCCCAGCCACCGCTGTCTCTAGGCAGCGTTAGGAATTTCAATGCCAGTGCAACAGTTAGCCCAGAGAAATTTAGTAAACATCTGATTCATAGACTTGAACCACCCATTATTGATGGTCAAAGGAATTGCCCTAAAGAAGTATAGAATTTTTGGTAAAAACAGCATCTTAATATCGTTGCATCTCCCGACCAGCGTAAGTTTAAGATTATCTATTCGGTTAAAATCTGCTTTAAATTTTGGAAATAAAGGGCTCAGGTAAGTTTCCACAATTTCTGACACATCCGCCATTATTTCGCCCCAAGGTATGTTGTCTTCTGTACAACTCGAGGGACATTAATCTGGAGTCCCTTACCAACAACAACAAGGGTTTTATCGGAGTTAAGTCGATAGCCGGATATATGTCCAAAATCTGTGTTTCTTTTTCAATTTCTTCTAATGCGCCCAGTGGATTAGGGGTCACAACTGCTAAGTCAATGGCATACGCTAGGATCTTAGTGCTCCCCATTACTGTGTATTGCCAAGATCTGATTATTGCCTATAATCTTCCTAACTAACGGATCAATATCTAAAGCAAATAATAGGGGGGAGCACGGACACACCTGACGAGTGCCTCTACTAATCAGAACAGTACCTGACAATTCCCCCATTATTGCTACTCTGACCACCAGGTTGGTATACATTATTGCGATGGCTTTGATAAAGCCTTCGCCAAGCCCTCTACTCTGGAGTGTTGCTCACAGGAGAGGCTTTCTCCGCATCTAGCAGGATTAGCCCGATAGGGTCTCCGGAAATCCCTGCAGCGTCCAAAGGGAGAGCAATCACCCTTTGAAAATGATCGATAGTGCCCTAGCCGGGGATGAACCTATGTTGAGTCATTGAGACCAGTTTCTTAATCACAACTGCTAACCGATTAGCTAAGATTTTGGCGTATACCTTAGCATCACTATTGATTAGCGTGATAGGTTGAGAAGACCCCAGCACCATGGTCGATTTTCCTTTTTTGGGAAAGACCACAATATTGGCCAAACCCCATGAATCAGGTGCCCCTGACCAGATTGGGCCTCTAAAAAGACATTCACTATTAATTCCAGTAGGCAGGGAGCCAGTTTTTTATAGAATTCTCCCAGGATGGAGTCAGTACCTACCGCCTTCCCATTTACCAAAGAGCAGATAGCACCAGCTACTTCCTCTGCCGTGATGGGTACTTCTAGCACCTCTCTTTCTTCCCTTGACAATTTTTCCCCTGGAAGCTCTGCCAGATAATCATAAATTTCCATTTCACTACCCCTGGTTTCTTCCGTATACAACTGTTGATAAAATCATTGAAAGGCAGCCCGTATATCAGAAGGCTTTGAAACTAACCCGTCCCTGGGATCTTCAATTTCAAGTATTCCCCCCTGTGTCACCTATTGTCTAGTACGCATCGCAAGCAGGTGTCTCATTCTCTCACTGCATTCATACATTTTGGATCGCCAGGCAGCATACTTCCTTGTCACTTTGCTCGCCGACGCTTCTTAGATTTTAGACTTAGCTAATGTCACTAGTGTTTGAGCCTGCCCCACCTCTTGTAATTACATCTACTAATTGCGTCTCTGCTTCAACCAACTTTCTATGGAATTCCTGAATGTGCTGTTTACACTGCTTCTGGGACCTCCAACCATACCTTGATGTTTCCCCCCTTATCCCAGCTTTCAGAGCGTCCAATACCACCTCCACTCGTGTACTATCCCTATTTTCAGATATAAATCTGGAAATTCAACTTTGCATATGTGTAAAGGAGTGCTCTGTCAAAGGTCCAATGTGGTGCCACCCACTTTAAGGATTGGAATGAGGTCTCAAACACTAATGGTGGGGCCTTGCCATAATTTTGAGGGAAGGCTGGAAAATTTCTTATAAAAAAATCGAGGGCATGGGGCCCATTGAGGCAATGTCCTTCTATATTAAATTCACCAGTAACTCCTCAATGGCTGGACTACTGGTTTATAGACCACCGAATACAGTGGCCATATACTGGTCGTCGCTGTTTGATTGTATTGCAAATCTCTCGGTACGATATTCGAACTTTACCGTGCTTGGAGACTTTAATGTCCATATGGATAATGTGAGTTGCTCCTTGTCCATCCAACTAGGAGATACTTTAAAAAGTTTAAATCTGATGCAAAAAGTATTATCTCCTACTCATGCAGCCGGCCATATTTTGGACCTCCTTTTTACTAATGACCCAGCCATCAAGGTGGAAGAGCCTCTACCTGTACTTTGGTCGGACCACATGTTGGTCACTTTTAGGATAAGCCGGAAGCCCTGCGATAGTAATAGTAGATTGGCTTCAGAGAATAGGAGAAATTGGAGGAAGGTTACGCTTGATTCAATGGGGGATGTATTATACAATACTTCCCTAGAATTATCTGGGAACCCTAATTTAGATACCTCCCTTTTTAATTCATGGATCAATTCAGCTCTTGATAAACTAGCCCCATTTGGATTATGCAAAGTGTCCAGGAGCAAACCATCAGCTCCGTGGCTTAATACGGACCTCCGTCATGAAAAAAGTCAATGCAAAAGGCTAGAGCGAGCATGGAGAAAGAACTACGATTTCTCAGCCAAAAGGGTATATAAGGCAGCACTGAAAAAATTCCATACGCTGAAACGTAAGGTCATGAGAGATTTTATGGCAAAACAAATTAGGGAGGCTGATAATTCCCCCAGAGAGATTTTTAGGATAGTCGAGGGCTTTATGAAGCCCCACATCCTAAAAAGCACGATTCCTCCTTCCTTGGCACTTTGTGAGGAACTTGCTGCTTTCTTTCAGGAAAAGATTTTGACCATCTATTCTGCCTTTCCGGCGGTAGAAATGCAGGATATGGCAATTGTCAATACATCTGACAATTGGGCAACCTTTTGCCGATTTGAGAAGGAAGCTTCCCTGAAGGAACTGATGAAAGTAAAGTCAGGTTCCCCTCGTGACCCCTGTCCGGCCAGAATTTTTAAACTCTTAGCGCCCATTCTCAATGACGCCCTGAATTTTCTCTGGAGACGGGTATTTTTCCATCTGACTGGAAAAAAGCCTTTGTTCGGCCTATCCTAAAGAAAGAGGATGCAG
The DNA here is from genome assembly GCF_964204655.1 of Triturus cristatus. Taxonomy (NCBI): domain Eukaryota; kingdom Metazoa; phylum Chordata; class Amphibia; order Caudata; family Salamandridae; genus Triturus; species Triturus cristatus. The sequence continues at coordinate 227,825,774 of NC_140584.1, forward strand.
CCCCAGCAGAGCTAAAAAAATTTAGACCTATATCCCTACTACCGGCCCCTGCAAAAATTTTGGAAAAGGAAGTTCAGAGGCAACTCTCTAACTTCCTTGAATCTAATAATCATCTGCATGATTCCCAGTCAGGTTTTAGGGTAGGATATAGCACTGAGACAGCTCTCCTAGAGGTCGCTGAGTCAATCCGTGAAACCCTTGACCTAGGAAACTGTGCTATGCTGGTCCTGCTGGTTCTCTCTGCAGCGTTTGACACGGTCTCCCACAAGATTCTCCTGAATAGGTTACATCATTTAGGAGTGACGGGGACCGTGCTGCGCTGGTTTCAGTCATTCTTGGAGGATAGGTCAAACAGGTGTTTCTACATCCTCATGTTTCCAGTCCTAGGTCTATGTTACAGGGGGTGCCTCAAGGTTCGGCACTCAGCCCTTCTCTTTTTAATGTTTATCTTGCCCCTTTGGCGACAATTGTGGAAAAATGGGGTGTGCGTGTTGTCTCGTATGCAGATGACACGCAACTTGTCTTCTCTTTTAAAGAGCAGAGCGAGACAGCTTTTGTTAATTTTAGGCAATGCCTCTTAAACATCTCGTCTTGGATGACAGACAGTTGCCTAAAACTAAATACGGATAAAACTGAGGTTTTATTTTTCAATCAACCTAGTCCTCCTAGTAATGAGTTATGGTGGCCAGCAGAATTAAATCCTCCTCCGATACCAGTAACCTCTGCAAGGAACTTGGGTTTCAGGTTTGACTCACAACTCACAAATAAGGCACAAATTACGCATGTCTCCTCTCAATGTTTTTGGAGACTAAAAGCTTCACGCAGATTTCTTCACTTCCTACCCATGAATTGTAGGAAGACAGTGGTCTATGCTCTTATTACGTCTCAACTTGACTACGCGAATAGTCTATATTTAGGTCTCCCTGACTATCTGATGAGGAGACTGCAACGTATCCAAAACTCAGCAGCTGGGCTCATCAGAAATGTGCCTTTATGGTATCATATTACTCCTCATTTGCGTAGCCTGCATTGGCTCCCTGTAAGGAAAAGAGTCCAGTTTAAGGCGCAGGTGCTGGCTCATAAAGCAACTAGAGGTGTAGGTCCTCTTTATTTAAAACAAAGGCTTCAGAAATATCATCAAGCAAGAACACTGAGATCAAACGTCTGCAATCTTTTGGTCACCCCGCACTTTAGGAAGGCAAGGATGGGTGGGCGCGCTTTTTCCATTAAAACAGCTATGTTATGGAATTCCTTGCCAAATGACCTGCGCCAGCTAGAGGCGGAACTACCTTTTAGGAAAGCTTTGAAAACCTGGCTGTTTGGATTACCGTAAAGACTCCTGCGTCTGCTAATAAGCCTCTCCCTTTCTCTCTTTCTCTTGATGGATGCTAGCGCCGGGACACTTCCGTTGGAAGTAGCTGTGCGCTCTACAAATATTATTAATAATAATAATAATAATAATAATAATAATAATAATAATAATAATGGATTGTGATCCAACATTACACGTGGAAATGTAAAAATCTTGCAGTTTGTCGAAAGCCCCTGTGACACAAAAAAAATTGTCTTGCCTGACGTGTGACTGGTGTGGGGCTGAAAAAAAAGTATAGCCTAAATCCTTCAACCAAACTTCAATGAGTCCATGCGTCATACACAGATCGACCAAGGACTTAAAGACTGTAAGTTCACGGCCACGGTATGAACTAGGCCCTAGTTTGATAATATTTGGGCTCAAATTTATATTGAAATCGCCACAAATAATTAAAGGTAGCAGCCACCCAACAAGTTCCGTATTTAACCAATTAAAAAGGGCAGGATCATCAAATACTGAACCATAAACCGAGCAGAGCTTAAAAGAGTAATTATCCACAATGCATTGAGTAATGGCCCATCTACCAAATTGATCAGCCTTTGAGCGTGGAAAGCTGAATGATTTTCTCCGAGCCATAATAGCAACTTCTTTTGTGCGTGTTCCTTGGGTTGTGATGGAAACCAGCTGATATCTTGCTGTTCGGCAATCTTAAGCCTACCAACTTCTATGTGTGTCTCTTGCAAGCATATTATGTCTGTCTTCAAGTACTGAACACTTCATTAACCCTATGCTTTTTTGGAGGGTTATTTAATCCACAAATGTTGATAGATGTGATTCGTAGCTTACCCCTTGCCATTTGTCTTAATCAAGAAATTACATAAAAACCTCAATACTATCAATGCCATTTCATAAAATTCTGCCCATTGGACCAGCCTTCCACCTGATAGCTTCCCACACCCCGCCACCCCATCCCCCCTCCTCCCCTGACTTTAGGCAAGAAAGGTCCAAGGACCCTTGTGATTCCTCCTGCATGATACTGCTTCCCACCACCACCCATCAAGCTCCCCCAAGTAAACAGCAAAAAGAAGTGTGAATATTTGTCCAAGTACATCAGCCCTCAGGATCTTTCTGATTTGAGACTCCTGATATTTCCCGTAAAAAGTCCTGTGCTTGAATCTCAGAGGAGAAAACCCTTTTATTTCCCCGGTGAACGACTTTGAGCCGAGCTGGGCTCAGTAGATACACCTCACAGCTGATCTTCTGGAAGGGAGTAATAAGTTGTCGTAGCCTCCACCTTCTTTCCACTGTAATATGACAGAAGTCAGGCCTGACGAAGAAGGAATGACCCTTAGCCGAGCATCTTGCTTCAGGATGTGCCTTATCAAAGACTGCTTTTGGCAAGAGAAAGTTGCCAAAAAATATGAATATAGCTCTAGGTTTATCGTTTACGTCGTTCTGATCCTTCCTTTTTTTCAGCATGAGTGGGAAACGGTGTACACGCTGAACTTCTGTGTCCCAATCCCAATGCGCTAGTTCGGGGAAGCTGCCCTTCAACAGACGCAGCACAAACCCTCTAATGTCTTCTCCTTCAGCTTTTTCCGGTATACCCAGTAGCCTTAGATTATTACGTCTCTGGCAGTTGTCATAGTCTGCAAGCTTCCACATGACATCCGTCATCCTTGATTCATTTGATGTGACTTGTTGAGCAATGCTCTCAGCTCTGGGCTCTAATGCCACAACTCGTTCTTCCAGCACCGTTGTTCTTTTGGCAATTTCTGTGCATGTTTTATTTACTCTTCTGATAGCCCTTGTAACATCTTTGTTGTATGGTGGACCCTCTTATGTTCCTGTCTAGCTTCATATTGGATCTGTTTGAGAGTGGAGTATATGAGGTCCGTCGAGGGAGATGCCTCAGTTGCAGGCTTGGGTTGAAAAAGGATATTATTTTCCCCTTCTGCGTTATCATCCAGTGCAAAGCCTCCATCCTCGATTCCAAAATGTATAGTAGAGTAGTCCCATTTTAATTGGCTGGATTGACTATGATCTGAATCAGTTTGCCTGGTATCCTGTGCCTTTCTCCCTTTATTTCTATTTTGCCGTGTCTGAGAGGAAAGGCGCTTTTGCGAGCTGGAGTTAGATAGTGAGCTGTCCGAATCCATCTCTGAATCTTCCAGCGCTGATACCTCATTTCCACTGATATTAGATAGCTCAGAGTCTTCGTTGAGGGAAAATATTTTTTCACCCCGTTCTGGAGTCCACCCGATCTTGAGTTGTATCTGAGAGAGTCTAGGGTTAACAGGTAAACCTTTCTTATTAACCTGCTGCTTTTCTACATGTTTGCCTGCCATGATATTAGCATCAGAGCCCTCTGCCCCCCCCGTAAGAGCTTGCCTTGAACCAAACATAAAGATGTATAGGGCACCAGTTCCGTACTTACACTGTCCAGGGGTGAAAGGCTATCGCTACCTGTAACCGGCACCAGAGCAGCTTCAGCGATAACATCATTGGCAGCTTCACCCTTCTCTTGCACTCTCCACAGCCAGAAAACATTCCTGGGATCACTCGCTGCTTGACACGGCCCGCCTCTTCTCCAGGATGTTGATCTTTGCCTTTCGGCTTCCCTGGCACCGCCTCCATGCTTCCTTTTGTTGCTGCGGGAGTAGTGTCTCCTGCTTTTCTCCCGATCGGCGTCTTCAGAGCTGCCGGGGGGCCGCGCTGGGTCCCTGTAGCTCCAGCTCCGTTACCTGTGGCGCCAAGATCCCCGCGATCCCGAGGGGGTTTGGAGTGTTTAGGTGGCATGCCGATAAGTCGAAGCTGGCATCCACCGCTGTTCACGCCAAACAGAATCTTCAAAGCTGCCCGGATCAACAGGTGAGCAAGTTCTGTAATTTTCGCCTGCTTCCTTCCGAGCTGTCGCTTCAAGCAATGTATTTTCTAGAAAATGGACATCTAGAGTAGCTTTAGCTGAGTTTTACTCGAAAGTTCCATGGAGCCATAGATGGGTGGTGTATCGCAGCACCTCACGCAGCCACCATCTTGCCCATCAAGCTGTGTCAGCCACTTGCTGATGATCGAATGTGGAAAAAAAAGTAAAAGAATTCTAAAACAATTCAATAAAGAATTTAAAAAATATATAATTAATTACTAATTAATTAACTAAAATTAATTAACAATTAATTATGAATTCATCAATTAAAAATAAATTACTTTGGACCCTTCCCACCCTTTTCACTTATAAACACCACAACACACATCTAAAATGAATTGCACAATTAGCATAATTAATTGGCAATTAATGATTTACTATTATTTAACAACTAATTATTAAATAATGAATAATACATTAATTTACACATTTAATAAGATCACATCTCAATTTAACAAATATTAACAAATAACAATTATTCGAAAATGTAATATAACTAAATTACTTCCCACCCTATTTCCCTATAAACCCACAACCCGCTACGGAACAAAAAACACAAAATTCAAATAAAAAAATAATAATAACTACTAAAAATAATACACACATTTTATATCGTTAAAGCACATCCCACCCTATTCCCCTATAAAGCCACAACCCGCTATGGAACTAAAGGTGCAAAAATCATACAAATAAAAATGTATAACTACTAAAATTTTAACATATATAGTAAAAATACAAAGAATTCTTAGACAAAAAATACATACATCACACACATATAAAATATATACTGAAAAACAACATTAATAAAAAATCGAAATTTTTAACATCTATATTTTTGCAAAGGATATTAAACACTTCGATATTTTTTAATTTGATATTACTTACCTAAAATCGATATTCTTGACCACGAGAATTTGTCTGTCGATATTCTTTACCTACGATATTTTTGACTCAATATTTTGTCTCTGCACCGTCGGGCGGACTCATGTTCACCCTACGTGTTACCTGACATCATTGCAGTCTCTATACTGACCGGTCTTCAGTTGGCGGTCCCAACACCTCTGTTGCAATGTGACCCCACATGATACGGTCGCAATCTCCTAAATGTGAGCTTGCACCAAAAATGTATACAAGAATGCATTTGGAGTTTGTTTTGTAAGCATCACGGGGCATATTATCAAGACAGGCGATAAGATTATCACCGTTTTAGCTGCAGAAAACTTCTGCTAAAACGGCGATAATGGGCTTGTTAATATGCTCTATGGAATTCCAATTGAAGCCCATGTTAGATGTGAAGGACATCTAAACTGAGCTTCAATTCGAATTCCATAGGGCATATTATCATGCCCATTTTCGTCGTTTTAGCGGCAGTTTTCTGCCGCTAAAGCGGCGATAATCTTATTGCCTGTCTTGATAATATGCCCCCACATATTTCTGGATAACATAGTTCCTCATCTGGGGTCAGGTTTCCTCCCTAAGGTTGTGGTAACGTTTCACATGGAAACTGAAATTAATCTTGATTTCATTGTATTTTAAGCTTGCATCAACGAAATAACTGTCTTTCACTCTTTTGATGTTTGTAAGGCCTATTCAATTTATTTGGAAAGGGTGTCCTCTTGTTGTCATTATCATAAGCTGTTTCTGAAATTTGTGCAAGTCGGTAATCCCCTGTATCTTCTACTTTGAGTCACTGGGTCAGGTCAACCATTTACTGTGTCTAAGATCTATCATATAAGGAACTACCAGAGAACTTTTAGGACATTCTACCAGATGCAAGGCGGGCTCACAGGCTGAAGCAGAAGGAATCTCTGTCACGGAAATTAGTTTGGCAGCTATTAGTCTGAGCCGTCTAAGTTTTAATCTTGTTACAGACTGGGGCCCACATATACCATTCTTCTATGCAAGGCAGAGCTGTGTCAGAGTTGATGCGCTGCCTCGCATCAATGGGAGAGAGAAGAAATGCACCATACCTATTAAGATATGGTGCAAATTTTCTTTTGCTTAGTGCTGGTGAAATTTTGGTAGCCATGTGCCAATGTACACACCCTTGTGGCGTACTGCAAGTGTGTGTATATTCTCTGAAGCATAGGTTTTGTACTGGAAGGGGTCCCTTTTTGCAGTACCAAAACTATGCTTTAAGACATTTTCCATTTGTGCTTTACAGTGCAGCACACATGCAATGTTTTAAAAAAATGAAAAGATTTTTCCTCGTTATGCTGCTTTGAAAAGGCATAGAATTTTGATGCAAATTGGTGTCTAATAATGTCTGCTGATAGGGATTTGCGGTAAAACCAATGGGTGGTTACATGGGAACACCCCCCATGGAACTTCCCCTTGAGGCATAATAACGCAAACAGCACATAGCGCAACTTTGTTTTACTTTGGAATACTATCTAATGCAAAATCCGATTTGTTTGGATAGAAAATTCCATCCTAACACTTTTTGCTGGGTTTGCATCACAAAAGTGACTCAACGTCGTCACAAAGAGTTAGTAAATCTGGGACTTGGTGTTTAGTGTCAGAATCTTTTATCATTCAGATCTGTGATTTTATCTGTTGTCTCAAAATAAGTGATTGACAGTTTCTTTTCTCTCATGAATTTTCACATGGGTGTTGCATTCTGAATGACTTTTACCTCTATGCTGCGGTTCTGCGTGAAAGTGTTTCATAGCTTTGGCATGCCCTCACAGGTAAGGATGGAGATAAAGAAGAGAAATCAGAGGAAATGTTCAGATTGCCTGTTATATTGTTTCTTCCTCGTCTCCAGCCTTCCATTTTGCTTCCCTCCCTCCAGCTCGCAGTTGCAGCCTTAGTAGTTGTGGCAGGATGGAGGATGGACTCTGTACTTTACAGAGTATCATTTGAGGGGAAAAGTCACCTTTTGAATATAGCTTTAAAAATGCGGTGCCTTCTCACATATAAAGCCTGGTCGGGAGGAAGAAAAAATCAGAGTATTGGGATTACTAATAAGTAAAAACAGCATTCAGCTATTCATGCTCAGAGTAAAAACCTTCACCATACCTTGTCATGGTGAAATTACTGTTTTTTTAAAATATGATTTAGTTATTTTCCCATTTACTCCATAACGCAATTTAATGTATGCCAAATTTCATATGCAATGATTAGTTTTCAATTTCTAACATAGAAACGTACTTAAATGTACTTAGGAATCCATATCAGTAAATATTTAGTTTAATACAATAGGAATGCATTCTAATTTGAATTTAATTACCATAATCTTTGTCTCTAAAATTACAATTTGTAACCCGTGTATGGTATTACGTCCTTATCATAATCCGAAAAAACATACCAGCATTGTTCCTACAAGGGAAAATAAAAATGGCAATTTAATCATACATTCATCTAATTTTTTCCATAATATTAAGTGCCATTGAGTCTCTGTTATCAATGAATTCTACTAATATGAGGTTTTTAATAATTATTGGTAACATTTGCAGTAGAATTATATACCTTATCTTCTAGGGACAAAGGATGCTTTCCCCGACTGCTGTTACACTTGCTGGTTTTCAACAATAGACACAACTTGTTTTTTTGTACTAGGAGGAAATGATAGGACCTATGGGGCATATTAACAAGCCAGGCGATAAAATTATCGCCGCTTTAGCGGCAGAAAACTGCCGCTAAAACGGCGATAATGGGCTTGATAATATGCTCTATGGAATTACAATTGAAGCTCATGTTAGACGTCCTTCACATCTAACATGGGCTTCAATTGGAATTCCATAGAGCATATTATCAAGCCCATAATCGCCGTTTTAGCGGCAGTTTTCTGCCGCTAAAGCGGCGATAATTTTATCGCCTGGCTTGTTAATATGCCCATAAATTTTTCAAAAAATGTGTATCTTGCTTTAAATATATATTTGATAAATTTAGGAATCAGGCACAGATTAAGCACACATTGGGGCATATCAACAACAACCGGCGATAATTATCTCTAAGCGCACTTAGCGCTAGGATAATTATCGCCGGCTAGCGTGAATTTTTATCGCTGAGATAGCGTGCTATTAGCAACGCTTATCTCAATAGCGATAAAAATCCTCACGCTAACAGGCTAACGTGAGATTATCGCTGGAAACCCAGCGATAATCTCACGTTACCTTGTTGATAGGGACAGGCAAACTTAGCCATGATATCCTCCTTCCATAGGATATCATGGCTAAGTCAGAAAAATACCAGACGTAAAAAAGCAGGGTTAGCGACATTCTTGATAATAGGAGAAATGTCGCTTAGCGACATTTCTCCTATTATTTTACTCTGGAACGCCCCCTTTGCATCTCATTAGAGATGCAAGGGGAAGCATAGAGTAAAAGGGTGCTAACATGCAAATTTGCATGTTAGCACCCTGTTGTTGATAGGGCGCTAGTTTTATCTCTCCTTTTTTGGCTTTTAAAGCCAAAAAAGCAGAGATAAAGCCCTTGTTGATATGCCTCATTGAGTCATTAGCACAAACGTTAAAGTAGTTTGAGGCATATTAACAAGCCAGGCGATAAAATTATCGCCGCTTTAGCGGCAGAAAACTGCCGCTAAAACGGCGATAATGGGCTTGGTAATATGCTCTATGGAATTCCAATTGAAGCCCATGTTAAATGTGAAGGTCGTCTAATATGGGCTTCAATTGGAATTCCATAGAGCATATTATCAAGCTCATTATCGCCGCTTTAGCGGCAGTTTTCTGCCGCTAAAGCGGCGATAATTTTATCGCCTGGCTTGTTAATATGCCCCTTTGTGCAATAGAGCGAACAATCCTGAACTGTCCATTAGCACTGGAAAAAGCGCTATTCAAAATTATACACTTTCACTGTAAATTGTCCATGGACAGGTACCCAATCCATGTAAATCCTATCTAGCAACACACGCCGGACCAGATTTGCAATACCGTAGCTGAGTAGCTCCTCCAGAATTAAAGGTCAAAATGTATGAGTGTAAATTGCATCTTCGCGAATCACAAAAAGTAATTTTCAATACAAAATAGACTTACTGACAGTATACCTTTGAGTAAATCTCATTGGGACGGAGAATTGCCATTTCAGATTTTGTGATAAACACCCGCAAATTTGAAGGTATGTAGAAATATAAAAAAACGTGTCTAAGTTTCAACATCGAAAACCATCAGAGATTTACTTCTTGTAAAGATGGAAGTAAATCAGGTTTTACACTGGAAAATATGAGAGAGCACCACCAGCATTGCGGTGGCACAGCTCAGGGGTTTCTAGGTGCTGTTAATATTATCCATGAAGAAAAGAAGTTACTCCGAGTATTTACATTAATACCTGGGACTTTGTGCCTTGCTGTTTGCTGTTGCTGGATTCTGCCATTAACACCGCCATCGCTGCCAGAGTCATTTCAGGGGAAGACGCTGTGCTCGAGTGAGGAGCCCAGCATTAGACTACAACCCTCAGCAGCCCTAGCGGCGACAACGTGGCCATGCCGGTTCCTATTGCCCGGAGGCACACATAAGGAATGCAGGGTCCCTGCAGCGCGGGAGCGCCCTGGGCACTGCCCAGGCAAAGCCTGCGCCAAGGGCAGGCCCGTCTGAGACTGGAAGAGGCTGGGCTGGGCCATGCCACCAACATTTTATGGCCGATTCCGATCCAGGTCGGAAGGGCACCGAACGCGATCCGGCCGGAAAAACTACGAGCTGTACGTGTGTTTTTCGGCCGACTCGTACAGCTGTACGACTGAGCAAGTACGATGTGAGCTACATGAAATTCACCGACCGAGTCATTTCCGGGTCCGAACCGCTCGTAAGCTAACCATGGCGTGCAATGGATGCGATTCACGACCGAGCCAGTACGATGCACACATCGGACAGCCTGTGCGAGCTGGAGTGTCTGGCTCGCAAATCGTCTGGGTGGTTGCCTTTGGGGGTCCGTGTTGGACCCCCTGTCACCCGCAGCCCTACGACTCGGACACAGGGGGAGACCCATGGGTCTCCCCAACACAGGCATGTACGGTGCGGATGGCACCGACGCGTACCCACTGTAGGGTGCGCACTTGTCCGTGACGTTCCCATTCAGTCAATGGGAGCCCATGTACACGTCGTACGTCCGGCTCCCATTGACTCCTATGGGAGTTCGCCCGAACTGAGTTCAGCAGCATACGGCCGCATTGTACTCGCTCGGAAAGACTGCAGGACTCGGCTAGGTCGAAAAACACTCCGGATCCGGCTCGGTCGGAGTGCTTTCCGACCCGGATCGGAATTGGCACCTTTGTATATGAAAGGACTGGACAATTCATATAAGTGACAGGTACTTTGCCATTTTCTGAAACCAGGTAAAATTGTAATAATGAGTAAACGTAAACATGGTGCCGTGGTAGTAGGGACTCTTGATGCTTTTTTGCTGAGGGCAGAATCGGCTCTCATTTATGAGATAGAACTCACAGAGAGAAGGTTGTCATTGGAACCTCCGCACGCACAATGTAGTACTACACAGACATGGATTATTGCCCGTCAAGACGATGCAGATGTGGAGGATGATTTGGTTGAGCACAGCGTTCATTCTGAACATTAACGGATTATTGACATAGATTTAGAGCCACCTAGATCTTCAGAGGTAGCAAGGAGTCCAACCAGCCCAAATGTTACTACCAGGGGCCAAAAGGCAAAAATAAGCCAGGGCAACAGCCTTGAACCTCCTCCCAAAAAATGGAAGGGCCGACCTGCACTAAAAAACAAACAATCTCCAAAGTCTACAAGGAGAAAGACTAATGCTATGGATAATGGTAGCGGGCGGGGACAAAATGTCTTATCAGAGACACTAGTTAACGTGCCTTTTGTGGGGCAAAAACAGTATGAAACATGGAAAAGATTGGAAATAATGCTGGCAGCTCTGCTGGACCCTTTGTCGCACAAATTATCTCGGATTGAGACTAGACTTGCCAAGATTCTGGTGTTCATTCATGCGGGGGCACGGGCATGAGCATAAATATTGACACTATGAGAGATATGGGTAATAAAAGTGGTATTTCACTGGCAGCATAGCTTTCCTTAACAATCCATGCCCCACTACATCAAACAATGGACTCACGAATCTAGAGTCGAATGGCCCTCCACACAAAAAGCCAACATCTCCTTCGACTTCACGCCTAGGTCTACGATCCAATCCAACTCCCTCTAAAGCTACACAGACACAACTAGCCACTAATGGGACATTTAAAGCAGGGGAGGGTCATCACAAAGAACAAATATAATAAAAGAGGGATGTACAGCAAAACCTAAGGAGAACTTACACCTTCCCCCAGAGTCAACCCCGTATGTAGTTATCTTGGCAAACGTCCCAAGTTTAAAACCTAATACATCTAATGACCCGGAACATTGGTCAACCTTGCGGAACAAAAGTCTGCATTTCCTTGAGACCAGAACTGGCCTTAAAGACATCCTCTTTACAGAATTTAAAATGGTGCGGAGAGTGGGGATGATAGGAAATTCTCATAGGGCCTTACCAGGTGACTGTGTAGTTATCAGTTTTAAATCTCCAGACCAGGCCGGGATCAGTAACATTATGGCACAGGAAATAAAAATTCTCCTGCTCGGGTTTTTTATCAACCACCCAGAGATTATTGGCGAATGAGAGAGGCCAAAATGTTTGCAGGGGAGGGAGATGATCACAATGGAAGCTCCATGGCAGTCGAGGGTGGGGCATGGATTTCCCTGGGTCAGACATGGCCACGACGAAATTCTACTTAGCAAATTCATACAGTATTTTAAATACCCTCGAAGGAGTTGATTGACTGGGTGATAGCATGGCCCATTTAGGAGAAAATTCAGCTAACTGGGAGTTTACCCCTATTAAACAACTAGTGAACACCCCCTGTATAGATCATCCCAGCCCTATCAAACCTCATGTGGCTGAAGGGACTTATTCAAAATTATCTGCTTCATCAGGACATGGGGAAGTTTGTGGAGATTACAGAAATATGCTACCCGAAGAACCTCAGAAAACGATTATAAGCCTGTAACCCCAGATGTGATCGAAGTCCATGTAGATGGTCTCATTACACCCCCAGACGCGCAAATTAAGTCACAGGTGATGAGCGTGGAGGCAATATGCAACCTAGCCTCGTGGAATATCGCAGGCCTACGATCTAACATATATAATCCCATTTGGAGTGACTTTATAAAACATCACAATATTTTATCTCTTCAAGAAACCTGGCTGAAAGATCCAATCCATATAAATGGTTATACAACTTTCCACAGTGTTGCAGTGGGGGGCTTAAGAGGTAGGGCGAAAGGTGGCCTATGTACTTACATTTCAAACACATTAAATGTAAAAAGATAGAGAATCAGCTAATGGTTAATCGTTATAATAACGTCCCCATTGGAAACTTGGAATTGATACTAACAAAGCTGACTATGGAAGTGAGGACCATATGCAGCAAAAGCATAAAAGACACAATGGTAATCATGTTGGGGGATTTTAACTGTTCATTATGCTCTAATGTTGATGAAAAGCTTTGCAGATTTTTATATGAAGAGGGCATTAGTAATACTCATTTCTGTCATTCTGTGTCGGCGGACTGGTTCAACGAAATGATATTTACTTTAGACCTCGGCATTGCGAACGAAATCTGTGATCGACCAGCCCCTATGGGTTATACCTTCAACGAAAGAGGCTTATTTAGCACTATAGACTTTGTACGTATGACAAATAACCACGCTTCAAAGCTACGTGGTTTCCGGGTGGAAGACATTTCACTTAGTGATCATTTTCCACTATGTTACTCTATATCATTGCCAGTAAATGAAAAGGTGGGGAATGACAATACTGTCGAGGCACATCTAGTATCACTCTGGTTAAGACAAATTGGTATACCTTGCGTTGGTCATTAGTGGACCCTACTGAGGTTTCAAAAGAGGTGATAAATAACTGTAAAATAGTGGTAGAAACTTGTCTAAGTGACTTAGCCACCCCAGTTAATGTTCTGACATCTTACCAATTAATTGCAGCAGCAGTCAGGGAGGCATTACACGTACAAAACTCAAAAAGAAGGAACACCGATGGTTGTTTCAAAATTACACACTGCACTCAAGCTTATAAAAACCTAAAAAAAAGTATTACATGAGACCTCTAGAAATCCAATCGCCGTGAGACAGGCTAGAGTTGATTATACATTAGCCCTTAAAATAGAAAAAATGAACTGCACAAGGAAGCTTGGGAAGCATTGCATAAGGACTCTTCACTGGGTGACGGCTCTGCTTTTTGGAAAACAGTCAAAGCACCCTTTTAGAAGCCAAGTGATGGCCCATTAATAAAAATTGCTATTAGTGAGGACCGTTGGGTTAAATATTTCTCCAGGGTTTATGAATGTGGTGACATTTTTTAAGCTGCTACTGGGCAACCTCCATTAGACTTTAACATGCAAAATTGTAACCTTGAGTTCTCCTTGGATGAAGTAAACCGAGCAATCTCTGTAAGCCTTGGGGGAAAAGCACCTGGCCCAGATGGGGTACCGGTTGATTTGTTTAAAGCTAATCTGACTTTATGGGGCCCCATCGTTACCCAAGTAATTAAGGCCTGCTGTTTTGCTCCTTTGGTGGCTACTTGGACTGAATCAGTGATTGTACCCATTTTTAAAAAAGGCAGTCGGCAGGACACGGGTTGCTATAGGCCCATTTCTCTTTTGGATTCCCTTGTCAAAGCCGTGGGCCGAATAATTTTAGAAGGACTACAGACTTGGCAAGAGGAAAACAAAATAATGTCCGACATCCAATATGGTTTTCGGGAGGGCTTGGGAACTATTGAGCAGAGCCTAAACTTAGCCATTTTAGTAGTAAAGTACACATGGGCGAAAGGGCGTAGATTGTTTTCAGCTTTTGTACATCTCACTGCAGCATTTGATTCAGTGCAACATGAGAAACTCTGGGAGATTCTGAAGGTGATGCGGTGGATGTTTCAATAATTCATTTTCTCAGGCACTCATATAATAATGCTCAAGGCCAAATTAGATTCAGTCTGAGAGGGGAAATTACCGCCCCATTTCCCATCAAGAGGGAAGTCAAACAAGGTTGCGTTCTGGCCCCCTTTCTTTTTAACCTTTATATCAATGGTCTAGAACAAGCATTAATCAGAATAGCCATGATTTCCCCCAGATAGCTGGACATCCTATTCCCACCCTTCTTTACACAGATGACACGGTTTTAATGTCCCGAACGCAAGTAGGCCTGCTCGATAGCGTCTCTAACTTGATGAAAGATCTAGGTTTTAGGGTAAACATCTCCAAGACCTTTGTTATGAGGTGTAGGCGTGGAAGTCAAAGGTGCAAGGAGATGTTTGTGGACGAACAGAAGATCGAGCCCACAAAGAGATCTCGTATCTTGGACTACTCTTTGACGAAAAAGATGTATGGACACAAGCTGTAGCTTTAAAAAAACTTGCTTTTGCTAGAACCACAACTGCCCTTGTACATTTCTCAAGGAAATTGGTTATGAGACGCCCTGTAGAGCTTATTAAGATATATAAAGCTAAGAATATCTCCACAGCAATGTATGGAGCAGGGATTGGGGGCCTTGGCAATCCCCTCCCGCTTCAAATAATAGAAAATGCGTTCTTGAGATACATTCTGTCCGTCCCATCTAGCACATTTTCGTATGTCTGCCATGCGGAACTAGGCCTGCCTCATATATCGAATCTTATTAAGTTCGAGCCCATTCTCTTGTGACATAGCGTGTGGACAAAAACAGAGGCCCAACTAAATAGAGATATACTGATGGATACCCTGAAACTGGAAGGGGCTTTAAAAATCCCCTGGTTAAGATACGTCCGCAACCTTATGGAAGATATCGGACATCCTGAGTATTTCTTAGAGCCTAGTATTCTGCAAAAGGTCAGGAGAAAGGACTTAAAAATGAGGTTCTCCAGCATTTAGAAGACCTAAGATTGTCGTTTGAGATCCTAAAACCCAGTGTCCAGCAGAATCCACAAATTTTAACTACTTTTAATATTCAACCATATTTGAAAGACGTTCCTGGTGGTTATGGTCATTTTTTATTAACCAGATTTAGATTGGGAATCTTCCACAGAATTGTGAGTCTACCAACAATGAATGACTGGACCCGAGAATTATGTACATGTGACAATTGCTCAGAACAATCCACCATACATGTGCTATTGTTTTGTAAATTTTATAGAGTACAGAGAAAGGTGTGGATTCTTCCCATTTTAAAATATATGGGGATGAGGCAATGTAGGCCAGATTTCATTGCTCTACAATTCTTGGATAATGTACAATATCTGGAAGATAGCAATGTTTTTAAAGCAGGTAATTAACCAAAGGAAAAGGATGGTAATTCAAGTCTAACGGTTTTATAGCTGTTCAAAAGTACCTTTGTAGCACTGATGAATTTAAACAATGTATGATCTCAGTCTTTCTTGCTATTTCTTTTAACACTTTCCCAATGTTAATGCTTTTTTACTTAGTGTATAGATAATGGATTTAGTAATGTATATATATGGTGTTTGTCGTTTTTAATTATATAAATGTTTTCTATTTGTGCTTTCATGATTGTATGAAATGGCAATCGAATAAAGTTGTACTTGACTTGACTTGACAGTGTAATTTAATTTCTGCATTATAATAATAATAAATGATATTTGTGCTATATTGCCAAACACAAGCTTATTTCCTCAGTACAATACTTCTCGGAAGCTATGGCACTTGAAAAAGCCAATACAACTACAAAAATAGACTGGGGGTCTAAAAGGAAGCACAATCGGTGATGTGTATGCTGGTAGAAGGATAACTGTTCTTTTGTCCCTGGCAAACTGAGCTGAGCAGGATTTCCATCAAATTATATCGTTGTGATAGAGCTAAAGTGTCAAGCTCTGTTGATCAGTGTTATCACGTGGTAATCCGCCACCTCCAAGAGGGTAACCTTTTGATCATAAGGACTCCCTCTGTGGCGAGCTCATACGCTCTTCGTGAATGCCATTCCCAACCAATGCAAGCAATTGATGCCACAACGTGTTGAAGAATAATAGAAAAAACTATGTGATGCAGTGCAATGAAAATTAAAAAGGTTATGTGAAAAGACGTAAAGCGTTTTGACAGTATCTCTTTCCTCACACCTAGTAAAAACAAGGGGAGTTAACTTGAGTCTCCGCTAGTGAATCATAGCAGAAAACACCATGACTCCTACTCCATGGTCAACATGTTTCAGCCCAAATGGAAATGATCCAGGCTTTCTTCAGGACCTATTAGCAGCTACTGCACATTAACCAAAAACTTCTTATGTCAAAACACTGTAGTAAGAAGAACCATACAACCTCGCTTGATGCGAAACCTTCATTTACAGGATGCAATCATCACCTACAAAAAATAAATCAATTATCATACTTTGTGCTTTCAAAAAATGAGACCTACAGGCATAAAGGTATGCCCATTAGGACTCTAATATTTCGCTTACCCTGCATGGTCAAGGCCCAAACCTCACCTCCCTGGAACCTTCCTCGGGTAAAGATGAGGCCCCGCTCTACAGGAGAAGGAGGGGAGAAAAAAAGGGGGGCTCTTAAACAATCAAATAAACGAAAAAGAAAAGGAAAAAGAAACCCTGTCCTAAGTACAGAGTCTTAACAAATCGATTTGTGCGTATCAAGCGCACTGAGCTACCCATCCGCTCTTAGAACAGAAAAAAACAGTCAAAGGTCAAGAAATTGTAAAAATCACTAATGGCAGAAAATACTAAATCACTTGTCTGAAACAAAGACAATGGCGCAGACACACATTACTATGTGCATACTGCCCTTTTCTCAATTCTCAGGGATATAATGTTAGTATCTTATGGCTATGTGTCTTCAATAGCCCACTGTCAGGACTCAGTTATTGATGGAAATATACTAGGCTCACCCACCCCTAGGTGTTCACGCCATTGGTCCACCCTGAATAATGATTGTAAATGCCGTTCAATGTATTTTCAGACTCACTACCCACTCGTATAGCTGAAGAGAGGTGGGTCAACAGTCAAAGCAGGCGTGGTATGAGTGAAACCACAGTAAGAGGTAATCACCATTTTTTTAAAAGAAGGGAATCGCCATTTTTTTAGAAAGTAGCCTTAGCGTTGTGTCAGCCGGGATGTGAGGCTGAGAAATATAACTTAAAATCACGGCATGAGAAAGCGAATGTACAGTCTCACCTATCTGGGGCTACTACAACGCTGTATTCAGGGACACAGTCTCGGGGATTGTAGTCATTACCGATAGATTACTTCATTTACCGCTCTCAAGTTGCTAGTCAACAATCACACTAACCTGTCCGTCGGTACCTCTGTGTGTCACCGAGTTTGGGAAGGAGGCACCGAAGTTGCAACATCCATGGATTTAAATACATCCTGTTATCGTGGGTGTATTTCCGGTTTCGAAAATCGCGCGCTTAATCAAAAGCAGCGTCACAAAGCAGTACTACAAATTGACGTCACGCGTAACCATTCTGTAGTTCAAAATTAGATCCAGACGTAATACTACAAATTGACGTCACGTGTGACTATTTTGTAGTTCAAAAATAGAGGCTGGTCCGACCTGCGGAATCCAAACTCCCTGATGCAAATTAACACTGCGTGTTCGACCTCAGTAAGTTAACATTACATGTAAGATGAGGAAACCTACAGCAGGTCCTTTAGTTAGATTGGGGTTATTAAACAAAATGCCCCTGTCAATCTTATTGCATTGGCCAAAGCTACGAGCGATCTACACATAAGAATGGGATGATCGTTAGCTTCTCATTTGAAGCAAGCATGGTGTGTGCACTCAAACTTGTGATGTACCAGTTAAGTTATACCAATATATACCTCACACCAGGCATACACTTAACAGGCTCTCTTGTCCATAAACATGTCTTGTCATAGTGTTCCTATGTAACCCATCGTGTGATCAAATCCCATGATAATCATGTGATGGCCAGGATACAGAAACAGGTGTAAAACAGAAGCCTCATAGTAACAGAAGTCAAACCATACCCACAAATATCCAAATCAAAGAGTATATGGTGGTATGTTGTTGAACAGTTAAAGAGCTTATGCCAAATTAAAGACTAACCCAAGGTATGTCATCATTGAGACCCAGAGTGTCACAATGCAATTTATATACCCATTTTTGCTCCTTGATAAACAAATATCTGGAGATATCACTGACAGATAAGGGTATATTAGGTTTTTCAAGCACAGTCAATTTGAAATCTTCTGGTGCGTGATGCTCATTGAAATGTCTCATGAGTTTAGTGGTAAGCTTTTTGCATCTGAATGTACTTTTATGTTCTAGCATTCGTGCCTTGACTTTTCGAGTCGTCATCCCGACATAGTTTATCCGGCACGTGCAAGTGATCAAATAGATCAGATTGCTGCTATTACAATTAGTAAATTGATATTGAACCCATGGTTTACTAGTTCCTATATCAATTGTTGTTGAATGCGATGTCTGTGGACAAATAGAACATTCCCCACAAGGATGATGACCCGTGGCTGCCGGTAGGCCCCAGAGTGTACCTAGTTGTCTCGGTAACGGTGTCTTGGGGCGTGTATGAACCAATTTGTCTTTGATGTTACTACCTCTTTTAAATGCAAACAGGGGGAGAGAAATCTTCTCTTTACTGGAGTTCAGCAAACGCCAATGATGTCTGATACTTTTCTGTATCTGGTTTGATAATGTACTGAAGGTATGTACAAAAGTCAGTCTGTCTACAGGAGGCTTCTGCATCGGTGGCTCTAAAAGGGCCTCACGATGATTGTTAGTGGCTCTCTTGCGAGCGCGTTTTACCAAACTATGAGGATAGTGTCTCTCCAAAAGATTGGTGGTCAGCAGCTGGGTATGCATTTTGAAACCCTCAGTGGTGGAACAATTCCTCCGAACTCGAAGGAATTGTCCGTAAGGCAGGTTGTCTCTGAGTGCTTTAGGGTGCTGACTATCATATCTAAGAAGCGAGTTCCTCGCCATAGGTTTTCTGTAGATCTCACTCTCCAGGCCATGTGGTGTAGAAAAAATGGACAAGTCGAGAAAGGCCAATCTGGTCTGACTGGCTTCGACTGTGAAATTCAGAAAATCATTTTGTGCGTTCAACCAATGGTGGAACGCAGAGATAGAATCAAGGTCCCCCCGCCAAACGACCAGAACATCGTCAATATATCGCTTCCACAAGCGAATAGATGCCAAGAATGGATTAGTGGGAGCCAAGACATGTTCCTGTTCAAATGCATGAACATATAAATTCGCCAGACTGGGCGCGAAGACACTTCCCATACTTGTACCGGAAGTCTGCAAGTATTAGGAGTCTTCGTATCTGAAAATTTTTTCCTTCATGGCCAGTCGTGCGAGTGTCATGATGAAGTGGACAGGTGTAATCGAGTGCAAGTCAGTTGCCTCTAAAATGGACATGATAGTCTCCAAGGTTTCATCTTGGGGAATCGAGGTGTAGAGGGACTCTACGTCAAAAGAGACTAAGTAGTCCCTCTCCACATCGAATTCTATAGTCGGTAGTAGTCTCAGTACATCCTTAGTATCCTGAAGGTACGTAGGCATCTGTTGTACAATCGGTCTTAAAAAGAAATCCACGAAAGTCGACAGAGGCTCTAAAATGGAGCCCTGCCCGGAGATGATAGGTCTTCCGGGGGGTGGTCTTTGCTCTTTATGTACCTTCGGAAGGATGTAGAAATAGGGAGTAACAGGAAATTGAGTTCTAAGAAACTGAGCTTCCTGTGCTGTGATCCATCCTTCATTGAGTGCCTCTTCACTACATTCCAGAATGGTATTCTTGAGTCTGTGAGTAGGATCCTCATTCAGAATACTGTAGGAATTCACATCGTGTAGCTGGCGGAGGCATTCAGTCCTATAGTCATCAGCATTTAGGATGACTATGGCCCCGCCCTTATCCGCCGGTTTAATGACGATATCGTCATATTTAGCTAGGGCTTGAAGAGCCAGATGTTCAGAACGTGGTAGATTTTTGTAGCTGGTGTTCCGCCGAGTGCATAGATCAATGATCTCACTCCTTACTGTATTCTCAAATGTTAAAACCTGTGGTGGAACCACATGGCTTGGAGGGTTGAACGTGGATTTTATTCTCATACCTGTGTTTCGTTCAATGTCCTCTGCTGTGGTCATATCCTTATCCTTAAAAAATAGTGCAGCCTTATTTTTCTAAAGAATTTGGCAAGCTCACACTGTATGTGAAAAGGATCACCCTCGGAAGTTATGACAAAACCCAAACCCCTGTTCAGTACTCGTTCCTCATCTTTGGCTAAGGTCCGCTTACTCAAATTCACTACTAGATTTGGTTCTGATTTGTCCCTGTCTGAGCTGAGTTCTTCCTTGTGTTGCTCCTGGTCCCTGTATGTGGACCGGTACTCGGGTCCCAGTGGACTTGGGCCTGTTGATTTCTTCTTCTGCCTCTTGATCTTGGTGGGCCATAGCCTAAAAAAGACTGGTCATCGTATGTTGTTTGATAAGGCGTCATAGGGGTAGGGAACGGTGGTGTTGGAAAACCCCATGGAGGTGGTTGCCACCATTGTTGAAAATGTGGAGTATAAGGACCTCGTTGATTAAAAGGTCTCATCCCCCTGCCTCTGCCTCTATATCTAGGACGCTGATTGTTGGGTTCATCAGTATCACTAGAGAAGTCATCTGAACTAGATCCAGAGTAAGTAGATCTGTATCTTTTACCATTACTCTTAAATTCTGGTGGTGAGTAATCTTCACTGGTATAGGGATAGACCCTATCATGTTTGAATTTAGCTAAGTCTTTCTTGAACTTCTCGATTTTGGATAATAGGATTGAGTCTTTGAACTCTTTGTTACTCTTATTGGATTCCTCCAGGTTTTTTTTGAAGAGGGTTGCTGTTACAGTAGTTTTTATTTGTGCCTCCAGAACTTGTATCTCTACAAGGATAGAGTCAGCAACTCGCTTGGCAGTGCTGATTATTAAAATTAACCAATCTCTGGTGCACCGCCAGGCTATCAAGGACCAATCTTTTCGAAAAGTTTTATCCTCCAGAAATAATCTTGGTGCGTTGTTTACTATCAACCCTGGGGGGGCACAATTGGCCCGTAAATATTCGGCCATTATTGCGCCATGTATTGAAGCCCGTGAGTGAGATTTTTTCAAAAGCAGGACTTTTCCCCTATCATTACTAGCATCCGGCAAGGAGGTACCAGCTTTATCCAAAATACTTGGCATATTGTCCAAGATCGCCTGATATACTGTGTCGTCATATGCCAAGCCACTAAATTCTGCCATCTTAATCGTTCAATCAAAACAAATCTTTAACCGTTTGAACTAGAGAAAATCTGAAGAGAAGAGAAGGTAGTACAAAAATTAATAATAGAAGAAAATCCCACTGACCACATGTGGAATAAAACTACTAAATAGTGTAGTTATAAACAACGACCCGCAGCTCGACAGCTGCTCAAGAACATCAAAACAACAGGTGAGAAAAGGGTCTAAGGGAAAAATAATTTAAAGACCTGCCCAAGTCCAAATCCCCTATTCTAAACTAATACAACTACAAAAATAGACTGGGGGTCTAAAAGGAAGCACAATCGGTGATGTGTATGCTGGTAGAAGGATAACTGTTCTTGTGTCCCTGGCAAACCGAGCTGAGCAGGATTTCCATCAAATTATATCGTTGTGATAGAGCTAAAGTGTCAAGCTCTGTTGATCAGTGTTATCACGTGGTAATCCGCCACCTCCAAGAGGGTAACCTTTTGATCATAAGGACTCCCTCTGTGGCGAGCTCATACGATCTTCGTGAATGCCATTCCCAACCAAGGCAAGCAATTGATGCCACAACGTGTTGAAGAATAATAGAAAAAACTATGTGATGCAGTGCAATGAAAATTAAAAAGGTTATGTGAAAAGACGTAAAGCGTTTTGACAGTATCTCTTTCCTCACACCTAGTAAAAACAAGGGGAGTTAACTTGAGTCTCCGCTAGTGAATCATAGCAGAAAACACCATGACTCCTACTCCATGGTCAACATGTTTCAGCCCAAATGGAAATGATCCAGGCTTTCTTCAGGACCTATTAGCAGCTACTGCACATTAACCAAAAACTTCTTATGTCAAAACACTGTAGTAAGAAGAACCATACAACCTCGCTTGATGCGAAACCTTCATTTACAGGATGCAATCATCACCTACAAAAAATAAATCAATGATCATACTTTGTGCTTTCAAAAAATGAGACCTACAGGCATAAAGGTATGCCCATTAGGACTCTAATATTTCGCTTACCCTGCATGGTCAAGGCCCAAACCTCACCTCCCTGGAACCTTCCTCGGGTAAAGATGAGGCCCCGCTCTACAGGAGAAGGAGGGGAGAAAAAAAGGGGGGGTCTTAAACAATCAAATAAACGAAAAAGAAAAGGAAAAAGAAACCCTGTCCTAAGTACAGAGTCTTAACAAATCGATTTGTGCGTATCAAGCACACTGAGCTACCCATCCGCTCTTAGAACAGAAAAAACCAGTCAAAGGTCAAGAAATTGTAAAAATCACTAATGGCAGAAAATAAATCACTTGTCTGAAACAAAGACAATGGCGCAGACACTCATTACTATGTGCATACTGCCCTTTTCTCAATTCTCAGGGATGTAATGTTAGTATCTTATGGCTATGTGTCTTCAATAGCCCACTGTCAGGACTCAGTTATTGATGGAAATATACTAGGCTCACCCACCCCTAGGTGTTCACGCCATTGGTCCACCCTGAATAATGATTGTAAATGCCGTTCAATGTATTTTCAGACTCACTACCCACTCGTATAGCTGAAGAGAGGTGGGTCAACAGTCAAAGCAGGCGTGGTATGAGTGAAACCACAGTAAGAGGTAATCACCATTTTTTTAAAAGAAGGGAATCGCCATTTTTTTAGAAAGTAGCCTTAGCGTTGTGTCAGCCGGGATGTGAGGCCGAGAAATATAACTTAAAATCACGGCATGAGAAAGCGAATGTACAGTCTCACCTATCTGGGGCTATTACAACGCTGTATTCAGGGACACAGTCTCGGGGATTGTAGTCATTACCGATAGATTACTTCATTTACCGCTCTCAAGTTGCTAGTCAACAATCACACTAACCTGTCCGTCGGTACCTCTGTGTGTCACCGAGTTTGGGAAGGAGGCACCGAAGTTGCAACATCCATGGATTTAACCCCTTCGGTGCTCATGACGGAACGGTTCCGTCATGAGCCACGGTTGAGCTGTGCTCATGACGGAACCGTTCCGTCATGACCACGCCCGCGCAAGATTCCGTCAGCACAGCGGCGGAATCTGCGCAGCATGGAAGGGGTTAAATACATCCTGTTATCGTGGGTGTATTTCCGGTTTCGAAAATCGCGCGCTTAATTAAAAGCAGCGTCACAAAGCAGTACTACAAATTGACGTCACGCGTAACCATTCTGTAGTTCAAAATTAGTTGAAAAAGCCAAGCAGTCCTTTTGGAATTCCTTGTAGAATTAATAGAAAGTTTCACATTGGCTTCAAATATATGGAAAGCTGGGAGCAAATTTCAGTCTATCTTTGTGAATTGAGTCTAATATATTTCTAATGGGCATACCAGGGTCCCAGAAAACTTGATGAACAGGAGACAGCCAAGTACAAGTTCATGGTTGGGCATATCTGACTGCATTCTGACCACTCTCTCGCTGGCTCCAGGATTAGATTTTTTATTTATTATGGTTTCTTGCTGTGTGGCCAGCTTGAAAATAAAATAGGAGTTGTGAAGTTCTTAAGTGGTTGAAAACTACTACCTTCCTAAAGCATAATCAATTGTCTACATCAAAAGCCATAATGAATGAGGCCTGGCAAAGTTAAGTCGTATGATATGTCTGTGTTCCCAATATATGAGAATAAAAACCAGTGAAAGTCAATGTAGCAACAGGACTGGGATATACTGTCAATGTTCCTTTATGTGCCTACTTGTGTCTCATTTTTAATATCAGGAGGTAACATACAGCACCAATCACTAGCTAAAATAAATTCCAATATTGCCACCAGTTAATATTATTTTGAGACTTGTGCCTTTTCCTGTATAAAGCACATGAACCTGAAATAGTATCAAAAGCATCATATTTTTATACTGCATCTCGATGACAGTAGAAATATCCACTTAATTTCTGTAACATATTTTGATTACATCTCCCCTTGGTGCTAGTCCTGAATGAATAGGCCTTTGGAAAGAATAAATATCCTGTTTTAAAAGTTACCCACCACAGTATTATTCCACAGGAAAGACTGGCAAGGTGTGACTGACCAACTATCAACCAATCAGTGTCAAGTAATCCAGTCTTCATGACAACCAAGCCCCATAGGTCAAAGTCTTTTTTGTTGAGTAATCAATTGCTCTTCGGTTCAAGTGCATGGGCATGGAAAAAGAAAGAGAAAAAGAGACTTGTAAAGTTGGCTTTTGGAACAGGGATGAAGCCCTAACTGTGAATTTGGCTGCCACAAAAAAAATCAGTTTAGTAGAGGCCTTGGCACAACCAGGTTATTTGAAAATCACAGAATAGGAATAACGATTTTATTAAATAAAAAGTAAGGGTGCAATTTAGAGTTTGGAAGAGAGGGTACTCTGTTGCAATGGAGTACCCTCTGCTCCAATCACTCAGACAGCCCACCCAATTTTGAGTCAGGAGGACTGCCAGGTTTATGAAGTTTACTCCGTTGGCATAAACATTCCACTGACAACCCATTAGAGTGGGGCCCATCGGAGAAAGCGCGTAGAGCCATTTACCCTATTTAGGGTGGTCGACATTATGTGGTTTTTTGGTGTCTACACCATATACAAATTAGTAGTGAGGGTCAGGAAAAGCAAATGACATCCACAGCATGGGTGAAAATTCCTGTTGTCTGTGGGTCATTAGCTGTTTTTCTTTTAAAATAAAATATGTTGGAATAAGTACTTACATATGACGTAACAATTAAAATACTAGCATTGTACCACAAGAGCATAAGCATATCTGCAGCTGTTTGTTTCTGTGTATGGTTGAATCCACTCACAACATTTTGATTACTGCATGGTATTACCATAACAAAGACCCACATGACCTACCTGATCCCATTGAGCCCAATTCAAATAGTCCTAAGACATTGTTTTAATTGGGGCACACCATCAACGTGCTTCCCGATTATTACACTAATTCATTGTCCTGAATTGTGCCCCACTTCAAATTGAAACTGTATGAATTTTCACAGGTTTTATACAGTAATGTTTATTTTCCTTGAGGTGTATGACACATGTTTAAAGCTACTTGTATTTATGTTTTCTTTTTTTAAGATTTTTATTAGTTAGAAATTACATTTTCCCTTTTATGAACATTGTTTGGACTCAGCACTATTTATCCTTTTGCATGATTATGTTTTCAGCAGCTGATTCCTTGCATCATCAGCATCTACTTAAGAGGGTAAGAGACATTGCAAGAGACACAGGAGAGGTTAACATAAGGCTTCTAAAGATTCAAATGGCTTATTTCATTTAATAGGGAGACCATTAATCAAAAGTTGAGCTTTATTATGTAAAACATGGTTTAATACAGATGCTTCAAAATGTACGTATGGCTATCGCTGTGAAGACGTATTTAAGTTATTTGAACCCCAAATAAACATAAACTGTTGTTCCATCACCAAGAAACCAGGCCATCCCTGTAACTTTCAATTACCCCACATTCATTCCCATCACCTTTCATCACCTTCTGTACTCTGAAGGCTGGAAATCTCTGCTGCATCAGTGGGACAAATATCGCAAGTTTGGTAATGGGAAGTAACGTGACTGGTTCATTATGCTTCCATCGGTAACAACATTTGATACCCCACAATCCATTTTGATTGAAACTTGGAAGTTTAGAGTTAATCTTTAATTCTGAACTTGTATTCACTCATCAAGTTAACACAGTGGTTTAGCACATCTATCTTCAGCTCTCCCGATGGGGGAAAAGCTTCTCAGCCTACTAATCCAATGAATAATAAGCTGAGAGGATGGCAGCCCTTATTATGGCACACCAAGACTCCTCAAATATAATCTAAACTGGTTTCCCCAAGAAACTCTTTGCAGTAACACAACATTTTAGAAATGAGCAAACCAGAACTGCAAATACACCTGGAAGGAATGTCCATCAAATGTACCCCTAAGTTCTCGTTTTGATTCTGATAGAGGCAAGGATCTTGTTGAGGGTTCTGTCTGTGGTTTACAAGCTGATGGGGGAAAAGATCCAGAATACTTTGAAAGACTGGTGCTCCTTTTCATCCAGAAACCTTTGCTGAGTGTCTAAATGTTTAAGAAACTAATACATATTCAAGAGATAGAAGCAGAGGCATACCCATTGGAGCACAAGGATCCAGGCTTTGGAACACTTTATATCCAAACTGGAGAGCAGAAACCTAACCACATGATTTATTATATATGATGTCAATTGAACCTGTGCACAGATCCAATTCATAATTGAAGAATGCCTGATACCATACCCACCTCTTTTGATTGAAACTTAACATTTGATATATAAAAATAACTTTTTGTTAGAGCCATCAGTTCGATAAAGTAATCAAAATGAGACTAAAAAAGAAAGATTGATGTAAGGAAATCTTGAGTCTCCTCTCTAGTATCTCAGCAGCCATGGATGCTTTAAGTATCTAGATTTCTAATTTGAAATCTACCTGAACAGGGCATTGTGGGGGTTTGCTCTAGCATTTGTCCACAATTTAGTCAGTGTATTTTTGGAATGAAATGAAATTTCAATAAGGGGGTTAGGCTTGCTGCATAGAGTGACCTTTCTCATTAACATACCTTTCATCTCCGGAGGTTCCTCTGATTTTCACTTTGAAGGAAAAACCAAATATGAACTTCTTTTTTCCCCTATACATTTCTGATGCCAGGCCAGATGGTTGTTGAAACTTTCACTATACATCTAATTTCTGCCACACTTTTCTGGTTATCAATTCACTATTACTAGAGGGCTGTGAACGTTCTTGTCTGGGGCATTTGCTGGTTATCATCAATATATCTACCAATAAGAAGTTTCTAATGTTGCAGGGTCAGAGATTTAGTTGAGTGATGTGGTGTCAGAATCTAATTAACTAAAAATGTCTCAAGCAAAAGGTCCTGATAAGGGGTATAGTGTGGCACTAAAGTGAATGCTAAATGGTGGACAAGCAGTATTATGCCCATGTCTATAAATTGAAATTGTGAGTCAATACATCACAATTTTCACCCTGTTCGTAGATAGGATTTAGGAGAAAGCATTCCACGATATAATTATCTGAGATTAGCCACTGCCGCCCAGAAGCCCTTTATTAACGATTCAGCTCCTTAATAATGCTTTTGTTGACTTTAAATCTGCCTTTGATTTTGTGACTTAAGTAATAGGCATATAAGGTTAAATAATCTACTAAAGTATAGAATTTGGCTGCAATAAAACGCCTAAGTTAATCATGGGGGCATTTTTGCCCAATAGTTGTTTTACCAGTTTTTGGATGGTCTTGATATTAATCTATGCAAAATTAACAACCATGCTCTTCTACTTGGAACCAATGGTCTCCCAGCTATGTACTAAACAGATTATTTAATTCTCATGACACATACTCTATTTGGATTGCAGATACTCTGGTTTCTTGAGCAGCTGGTTAATATTATCAGAAAAACTAAAATATGTTATATTATGAATGGGAAAAAAGTGTGTTTCTGGGGAATACACAGTTTATAATGTTCACCTGCCCAGATATTTGGAAATATATTTTGCCGACAATCTAAAACTGATACTCCCCTATTCATAAGACAAGTTTTGCCACATAATAGGTCTTTAGGAGTTTCTCATTGCATTTGATTAAGCCTTTATTTCTAGGGCTGCACCCATATTTGTTTTGGGGCATGAGACTGGCGAGATTAATATATGCACAATTTTGGATAAGGTAGAATGTCCAATGTGGAAAAGGTTCCCTGGTATTTCACCTTTTGATTGCTAGTCAAGCACTGAGTTTGGAACTGAGACTTAAAGTTGCAAATATAAATGATGTGTAAATCTAGTTTTCTTTATATAATTGAAATTAGCCGTCTCAGTCTCATTTCTGAACTGTTCACCTTACAAATATCTTGAGAACATTGAAAATGTAATCTCTGCAACAAAGGTTCTGGCAAATGTGCATCCTGATATAATGTTATGCAGATATTAAATTAGTATTCAGAATTTTAAAAGGAGTGTAAAGCTTGTATTCACTTCCTGGAATCCATAACTACACCTTGCACATCTGGCTATTTTAAAATGATGATGATTGTATTTAAATAATTATTAGTTGTCAGATATTATTAGGAAAGGGAATTTTAGTTATGCTACATTGACTTTTTTCCTAATGAATTAAGATGAGTTACAAAGATGAATTACTTTAATTGTTATGATATTTATTTCTGAAAATAAGTTCGGATGGTTTTAATCATGTTAAAAATAAAATAAAATAGAGCATGATGCACACTGGAAGAGATTGCTCCTACACTTACAGGACCCAAGGTATACTGCAATGGCAACATCTGTCACTCAAAGATTCACAGTTTGTTAGCTCACTTCCTGTCTTCTTTTGAGAGCATTAATTTGCATAAAAGAGCAATATTTATAAAACGGGTCAACACCACTTGTCTTCAATCCGTAGAACCTGGCTAAGTGAAAGTCACTCTGTAATCTGTGTTTTAAAGCTTTTGTGCCAGCCTCACTGAAGACTCCTAACTTAGGAAGACTGGTGTACTTATTTGACTTGGACAAGCACAGTGTATTATGGGTGCCTTTAAAGTGAGAGGAATTGGGGCGAGATGTTTTAACTAGATGAACCAAATACTGAGTAACCAGTGCTTAATTTGAGTTAGCGGTTTTTGATGCTTGGCACCGGCACTCAATTTCCAACACCGGCACTTATGACAATCTGTCCCAATACTAAAGTATATTTAAAAAATGACTAATACCTACCACCCAAACCATTCTTATAGGTTTGGCGGCCAGGAATAGTCTGAATTGCCACACTTGTAGGAGTGTGATGGTTGGTAGTTATGTTGGTAGTGTCATTGGCAACAATGGCAGGGACAATGAATGGGTGGTGCAAGCTGTAGTGGTGCATGTTTGGTGCATGTTCCATACTTTCTACCCCATTTAACCTTATTGGAGTAAATGTTTTAAATGCATCACAAAATGCACCTCTTTGTGAAGTTCTGGGTGTTTTCATCATTTTCATCACATTTTCCTTGCTACCCCTCTCCACTCTCCTCTAAATCCTGATTTATTGAAATCCTGAGCTGTGGGGGTGTTCGGGTGTACATACATGCGTGAGTCTACTATATGCACCATTGAGCTCACTAAGCTCACTTAAGGCCAACTTGCGTGCCACCATTACACCTTTCCCATGTCAAAGTAATGAAGTTTATCTCAGATGCCCTGTACGCCTGCCCAATTTTAAGAGTCAGTGGCATAGCTGGGTGGTGTGGGGGAGAACCAGCAGCAGCCAGTGCAGATAAGCACAGTGGGGCAGGGTGGGAGGGGGCAAGTCGACAGATGATGGAATAGGTAAAATGAAATACATAAATAATTCCTATTCCATTGTCTGTCGACATCCACACCAGCCCGCCCTGCCCCATGGCGCTTACTTGCACCGGCCATTGCTGGGGAGGTACACCCCTGGCAGCACTCTTTTTAAGGGTGGTGGAAGTGAGCAAGTTTTCTGTGACTACTACCCCCCACCCAAACAAGTCATCTGTCGACTGCCACCCACTCCCAGAACCAGTTGTCTGCCTACAACCACCCCTCTGCTCTTACCTATACCAGGTGGCAAACACAGGGCAATAGGTCTAGCCACACCACTGTACACAGTTCTGAAATGACGAGCCTCTAGCAATGAAGCATCTTGCAGGCCCAGACACTTCAAACAGGAAGAGAAGAAGTCTCATGGGTCAGCCCGGGTCACAGTGATTAGGGCTGCCAGCGCACAGAACCCATTCTGTTTTTTACTACCCAATTAGTGGTCAGAGGGCTTTGTATTTATTTCTACAAGGCTCCATTTTACACTTGCCGCACTGCTGCCCTCATATTTGGCTATTTCAGCCACGACAATAAGTCGCTGCACCAATTCGACAGAGCATACCAGGGGCCCCACACATCACCATGCAGCTGTCCATGTCACACATGGAAGTAACCAGGTGGGAATGGGTTGATTTTCCGCTAACAAGAGCAATTGTTCACAGAACTGCGGCTGCCACCCAGCAAGTCTACCCACAATGCGGTGTAAACGTTTTCATGGATTTATCAGCATAACAATACACAGAATATCTGTGCAGTGAGTAAATGTAAATGTCAAGGTACTTATAGAGCGCACTGTCACCAGCCAGCCACCTTGCAGTGTCGCCTTTTTGCGGTTTCCTGGCACTGATACTCATACCGCTGTGGAAACCCTCCTGGCTTTCCCTGTGAAGTGTCCACTCCTGGGCACCCCCAGGGTGAAGCCAGGCATCCTTAGCGCTGTTCGGGCCAGTGTGGAGGCTAAGCAAGCTATTGCCCAGAGTTGCAGCGTGGGGCCGGTGATTAGAATAGGCACCGAGGCGAGAATAGACAGGTCCGAGGAAATTGAGCCCGAGCCCCGCCGAGGCGGGAATCGAACCCTGGTCCCTGGCCAGAACTCTGCCTCAGGGTCTGCCGCTCTAACCATTGAGCCACACTCCTCCTGAGTCTGAGCATTGAAGGCGGAAAGGTGGGCTATGAGAGCAGAGGAGGTGAAATATTAGCAGCAGCTGTGACTCCAGCTCTTCAAAGCACGTACACATCTCTCCCAGATGCATTTCTATTTTCCTATCTACGGTGCCACCTCTCTCTGACGCTCACTCACTCTCTATTGCTCTCTCTTAGTCGCTCTCTTTCTTTATGTCCTCCTCTATCTACCATTCCCGATCTTTAACTGTCGTTCTCTTTCCCACTCTGTTGGTTTTTCTTTCTGTGTATTTCTCTTTGTCTTTCTTTCTGTCTCTCCTTGTATCTCTCTTGCTTAGTTTCAAATTCACCGGATATGAGCTTCTCTCTGTTTCTCTCTCTATAACTCCTCTATCTATTTTCTCCCACTCCTTCTCTGTCTCATCGTAAACTAGCACTTTCTGTATTACAGACTCATTGTTTTCTTCCATTTCTCAAACACATCATCTATACATTACTCTCCTCATCGCATTTCTCATCACATACACTTTCTCCAGTTGCGACCGGTATGACTTGTAGGTGGGGTGGTGGGGTGTGCATGCGAGGAGGGGGTCATGTGGGGGGGTAATTTAAAAAAACACTTACATAAATTTACCTTTGCGTGTGCCGGCCAGCCCTGTCGTCCATCTGACCTGGAAGCAGCCACAGGAAGCCTCCCTCCACTTCATTAAGCCAATCACAATGCTGCAATGGCAGCATTGTGATTGGCTGGGATGCCAAACCCACAGGCGTCTATGGGAAGGACATTTTCTCTATGCACATAGAAAAAATGCAGAGTGCTTATGACTGGGTTGAGTCAGCTCACTCGGAGTGTGCAAGCCACTCCTCCCCTGGACTCCTGAAGGACCGCCACCCACCCACCCCCAACCAGGCATACTCTTCTGCTTTCTCTCAGTGCGGGAAGTAGAAACATAAAATGGTATTTAAATTCTCGCACTGCGAGAAAGCAGTGGGGGTGACGCTCCTCCGCCCACATGGAGGAGCCGCCCCTGACTTTGCCCTCATTCTTTTTCCTCCCTACACAACATACATAACATACACATGCATAGCAAGCCTTATTTTCCTCATCTGTGCATCTCCTGTTGTAATCCTTTTTACCGCTTACTAACAAAAACATCTGGGGCAAGATAACGAAGAAGGTGTGCATGTGCACAAATAGGTCTGCATTCCTCTGGTGCCACATTTGTAGCTGAGTGTCTGTGATTTATGCCCCTATTTGTCCATTAGGGCACATTGTATGATTACTTTTCTTTTCTGAGAATATGGCAGAAAACAGGATTTTTTTTTTTAATTACATTCTCAGTTAGGAACAGTTTAAAATGTCCACTAACTGATAAAAAATGTAATCTGCAAATCTGTGCTAATCACAGAAAAGGGCTTGTCATTAGGTACATACATCATATAAATGCACCTGCAGAAAGCAATTTTTGCAGAGGCACGCCTTGTTCATGATAATACCATGATAATCTCATACAGGTCAATTTCTACACTGCCCACGCCTACATCAGCCAATGCTGAACCCCATCTTCTCCTTCCTCCCTATCTGCAGAGGTTTGAGTTACACCCCTGACACTGTCCCCTGTGAGTGGAGTACATAGAACAGATGACTTAAGGATGATTACACTCAAGTCCCCCTCCATGTCACTGGTCACACCGGAGAGCCAATGATTAGGCACTAATTTTGTGCACTGCGGGAACTCTGCTGCTTTGTTTGATTTTAATTTCCTCTTTCAAGGTGGTATGTTTACATCTGTGAGTAAAGAAAGCCAGCAAGTTAATTAGTCCCTTTTAATTTTGCATTAGACAGCTGACTTCAATGGAAGCAAGGAATTAACCCCTAACTGCCCAAGAATTCTTATGGTGTTGCTTGTTTTGTATTATTTTCCAAAGAGAAGCTCAATAGTCAAGGCATATCCTCATTATACTGGTTAACTTAGTAAGCGGTAGACAACCACCAAAATCAGTAGGGTTGGCAAAGACAGCAGTTTTACACTAAATTCAAAAGAGAAAGTGCACTCCTATACACTTAGTTCTTTCCGAATGCCCCATTAAGGCCCAACCTTAATAACCTCTGAGTCATCTCTAGGTATAAAAACATGCCCAGGCAGCACCGTGTGTAGTAGTAGTAGAGTTAAAGGGCATGGAATTGGCCCAAGACCACTTCAAGAAATAATTGCTACCGCTAATTGTGTAATATTTTTCTTTTCTGCATTTGTTACAGACTGAAGAAGTGTGCATGATTTTTGGATAAAGAGGTGTTGCACAGAACCCAACCTCCTTTTCTGCTTTTCCACAAATTTAGGGTTTAAGGTAAGGACACTGATAATGAGAATTTGAGACATCACAGATTCCTTAATTTGATTACCTTTTCACTGATGATATCAGAGTCCTTCATTTTATAATTTCCGTTTAGCAGCACCTCTCTCATTAAGTTGTGTGGGTTCATACAGCCTTCGTTTGCAATTGCTATCTGATCCAAAACACCTATTTATTTTATGATAACTTTGTTCTGCCTGTCAGGAAAAGAGGGATGCTGCAGCAGGATATGATGGCTTTCAAATGTTTGTGAATGATGCAGCTGTTTTTGATGATGTAGTCGACCAGCATGGGGAGCTAGGGAGTTCCATCATCAGGATTCCCTGAATGAGATGTACAGTGCCTTGTAGGGTGCCCTACTGTTTGTTCCTTGGTGTCTCACTGTGTCCAGTCCGACAAATTAGAATAACTTGTATTTGCTCAGTAGATTTCATTTGTAAAGGTATATGAAATTAATGAGGAAGTCTGTTATCTCAAAGTCTGTTATGAAGTTCTTTGGTTATACATCCCGAGCTAGGAATTGCCAGATGGTGTTTCCTGCGAGCAGAGGAGCCGAAAAACCTTATGTGCCACTATGTGAAGGTGGAGTGAGTCAGAGGGTAGCCTGGCGTGGACTTTCGTTGCAGCGCTCTGCCGTTTTGGCCAACTTGTTTTGGCGCGGCCCGAGGCATCACATTGCCTCAGAAGCAAGATGGCACTGTAGCCGCCCCTCTAGCACGATCCCGGCATGGTGGAGCACTGTGTCAGCAGCACAGGTGGTGCCGAGAGCAGAGACAGCGTGTGGACCAGCACTACGGTATCAGAGGTGCTGCACCAGCCTCCGGCGCCTATACCGAGAGTACAGTCTGAGTTAGTGGAGACAACATGGCGGTGCCACATTCTTAAAACAGACTGGACAAAAATCCTACCTTCAGGGATCCTGAAATCGACATAGCTGCCCCAGCAGAGTAGCGGAGAAGGCCGTTGAAACTGGCACTACACAAGGAAACGGTGGCACTACAGAAATCCGGTGAGTGTGGCATGCCAGGCGGGAGACCTGATCCGAGTGAAAAACTCGGGACCCATGGGCATCTCGTAGGTAGCCCATCACTGAAACTGGCAAGCAAGAGTGAGAGTTGATTTACGCAATAAGAAAGAGTGCTACCGGAGGCATGGAGAGTGATACCAGCAGCTCCAGATGGGATGGAAGTGCCCTGCCTGACCTCAACAGGATGCCACTGCCAAACATTGCTTAAAATAAGAACGCGGTGAATGCTGCAGCCTTCTGCATAAACCTCTTGGGGACTCCAGAGTGATATTGGAAGGCCCTACAAACTTAGCAGTAATTCCGATCTCTGTCAACCAAAATTATCCATGCCACCATGCCTGACTCCAACATTGAGGCGCCGATGGATCTGATCCCCCCGTTACAAGAATTACAGAACACCCTAGAAGCCCTAGAAGAAGGAAGTGCCTGATGTTGGGAGTGCCCAGAATAAGCACTGTACTAGCAAAGAGCAGTTTGAGATTTCCTGCCATTTGTGATCCTCTGCTCAAAGTACCCTTTATGTTCTAACTGTATTTGCGCTGTGTTAGAGCTAGCATTTCTTGCCATGATTACCCCTGACTTTTTGCCTCTACCTCCTCTATTTTTAGATTCTGTGATTTTTTTTGTTTTACTTGTTTAGATGCTTTGGGCACTTTGCCACTGCTGATCAGTGTCAACGTGCAAGTTCTCCCTGTATAAAGTGTAATGGTAATTGGTTGTCCATGATTAGTATGTTTGCCTTATTAGTAAAGTCCCTAGTAAAGTGCACTATGTGTGCCAGGGCTAGTAATGCAAATGATACAAGTAGCCTTAAAGAGAGAACTCAGGCCTGCCACTGCAGTGCCTGCGCACAGTTTGTTAAACTGCCATGTTGTACTGACAAGTGCACCCACTTACCAGGCCTTACTCTATCTATGCACAACAGACACCCCTATGGTAGGTCCAAGGTACCCCCCTGGGCAGGGTACAGTGTAGGTGAAAGGTAGGACATGTACTAAGGTGTGTACCATGTCCTAAATAGTGAAATACTCTCCATTTATGTTTTTCACTTTTGAAAGGCCATCTTACCCATGGGGCAGAATGGGGAGGATGTGTAATATGTTTCCAGCCTATCTTCCCAAAGGCTTAAGATGGAGAGGTGAAGTTTAGTGTGCCTGAACTCACAATTCAATAACACATCGTTTTGTGAAGGTGGTTTTTGCATTGTGTGTTTAGAAACCACTCTTTTAGAAGTGGCTGGGTTTTTGTGATCTAACATTTCTGTGTGTCTCTGCCTGGTTGTGGATTGACTGTCTGGATCTGAAAGTGATAGGATCTGGGAAATGTCTTGACTAAGGGGAGGAGGTGAGACAGCAACAGGTTGACCTGCATCTGGAGTGTAGGGCGGAGGAGTAGCCCCTGGAGGTGGAGAGGCCTGGGCTGCAGCCATACAACAATGGCTCAATCCCCTACTGAGTAATTGAGGATCCAGACCCCCACTATCAAAGGAATAAGGTGTCACTGGCAGGGATACATCCAGAACTGGTTTGGACAGGGGCCAGTGACCCCCCTGAAAGCAATGACTTTAAAGACATGACGGGTATTACTATGAGAGCTGAAACCCCTAGACTTTGGAATGGAATGGAATTGGATTGTTCAAGACTGTAAAGGATTGAAACTACTTTGTGGTCAAAATCTGCCAAGGAAGAAACAGCTGAATAGACTGAAGGAAAGGACTGACCCTCGCTGTGTGTTCTGGGGCTGGCCTGCAATTTGCTGTTTTAACCAAGGAGAAGCTAAAGGGACTTTGCTGTGTGCTGTGTCCCCCTGCTTCAAAGGACTTTGCTGTGCTGTGTCCTGAAGTAACATAACCCCAAGGGCCCGAGGAGAGCTGGCTCCCTGTTGTGGAAACTCAGGAACATAAAGGTTTCCAGAAGTGTCTCAGCGACGCTGTGTGCTTGTGTTTTGTGCAGCCTGAGCCCTTTGTGAGAATTGCCCTGTAATCCTGGGCACCAGGAGTCCAAGTGAGTCTCAGCGACGCTGTGTGCGTGTGCTTCGTGCAGCTTGAGACCTTCGTGAGGATTGCCCTGTGACCGTGCGCACCCGGAACTCAAGTGTGTCTCAGTGACGCTTTGTGCGTGTGCTTCTTGCAGCCTGAGACCTTCATGAGGATTGCCTTGTTGTTGTGCACACCCAGAGTCCAAGTGAGTCTCAGCAACGCTGTGTGTGCTTCTTGCAGCCTGAGACCTTTGTAAGGATTGCCCTGTGACCTTGCACACCCGAAGCTCAAGGGAGTCTCAGCGACGCTGTGTGTGTGTGTGCTCTGCGGCAGCCTGAGTTCGTCGTTAAAGCCACTGCCCGGAATCCACTAAGTCACATCAGAGGCCCTAATCACGAGAACCAGAGAGGAGAGCGCACCTGGAACTCAAGTGAGTCTCAGCGATGCTGTGTGCGTGTGCTTCTTGCAGCCTGAGACCTTCGTGAGGATTGCTTCGTTGTCGTCCACACCCAGAGTCCAAGTGAGTCTCAGCAACGCTGTGTGTGCTTCTTGCAACCTGAGACCTTTGTGAGGATTTCCTGTGATCGTGTGCACCCGGAACTCAAGTGAGTCTCAGGGACGCTGTGTGTGTGGGCTCCTTGCAGCCGGAGACCTTCATGAGGATTGCCCTGTGACCTTGCACACCCGAAGCTCAAGGCAGTCTATGCGACACTGTGTGTGTGTGCCCTGCGGCAGCCTAAGTTCATCGTTAACGCCACTGCCCGGAAACCACTAAGTCGCATCAGAGGCCCAAATCACGAGAACCAGAGAGGAGAGCGAGGTCGCACCCCCCAGGTAACGTGTGTCGCTGCCTGGGGCGGGGTGCGGGTTCGGAGAGAGACACTCGCGGCCTCTCCCATTCTTGCTGCGCGAGCCTCTGCTTTAGCTCGTATGGTGGCCCCTATTTGGCAAGGATTGGCAGAACCTGGGCCGGAGTGTGGAGCTGCACATTGGTTTACACCATGCCCGTGTTGGGGGCATATGTCAGCGGAAACTGACCTCGAGTCAGTACGGGTGGCGGAGAGAAAATCTAAAGCACCATGATCCGTGCTGGAGTGTATTACGCATGGCAATATTTCTGCATAACGAACTGGCTGATTGTTGCATTACGCCTTGTATTATTTTGGTATTATGAACTGCTGGATTGTTTGTATAACGAACTCCATTATTTTTACATTGCAAAGTGCCTGATTCTGGCGAACTGCATAGCATTGCATTAGGACTGTATTGAACATCTAGAATTGCTCATTAATACCGCCAGAACCTACAAGGGCTGGCTCGCCTAATAACCGGCCAGGAGGCATATTACAAATATGAATATGTTGGATTTGTATCGTGTGGTCTCATTGTATATCTTTTTATATAAACTTATACTTGTTTTTCTATGAAACTAGTGTGGAGTCCTTTTGTGGTGTCATCATTGGGTCACTGGGAGCATATACTTTGCACATTTGCTTTGAAGAGAAGACTGGCTGACCATGCCAAGCTACCAAGTGGGTGAGTAGGGGCTATCTGAAAAGGTGTCCTTTCTTTCCCTGACGTAGAAGAGAGGGTCCCTTCTTGGCCTAAGGTAACTTCCTCAGCCAACTAGGGAAACCCGGTTCTAACATGCTGTATTCACCCTGTGATCACTCCCGAGATACTGCCTGTACCTGCCTAACTTTACAATGGCGGCCGCAAGACGCCTCGATCCTTGTCCACACACATCTCACTGCAAATATTGTTTCCTGTGTAGTGCGGAACCCAAGGTTTGCCAGCGCTCTCTTCACTCTGTGGCCCTTTGATCCGTTATAACTGCTCACTCACTCAATTTAGTCCACGGGTGTAGCAGCAACTGAAGGAGCTATGAACAAAATGGTCCCCAGCACATGTTAATGCTGTACTCGACCTGCAATA
Source organism: Triturus cristatus (assembly GCF_964204655.1). NCBI lineage: Eukaryota > Metazoa > Chordata > Amphibia > Caudata > Salamandridae > Triturus > Triturus cristatus. Next base: position 227,863,970 of record NC_140584.1, read on the forward strand.
TCATTGCCACCAACATTTGCTGCATTGGGGCAGTAGATTCCCAGGCAACTGAACCAACGACCCAACTATCGATTCCCCCTACAGCAGTGAGGGTCATTCTTACCAGCCTGACTGTCCCTAAGATGGCCGCCACGAGTGGGACTTCTTTAAAAGCACTCTTTCTCCCCTTGTGGTGAGGGATCCATCATTTGTTCTCCGGGGATACAGAGACCTCTCTGAGAGTGACCACAGCGGAGAGGGAGACACACTGAGTAGAGGATTAGCAGTGGTCCCACTACGACTGGGATCGTAGCACCATACATTGTGACTGGTGCTCTCGATGGAATATTTTGACGATGCCACCTAGGCGGAAACCTTAACTGTCTGTCCCTACCGCGGTGCCCAGTGAAACTCTCCTGTGCAGCTATAGAGGAGTTTGGCTCTGGTTCACCCCTCGGCCGTCACCTATCCAGCCAGACATCGGACAATTTTTTTCCCTGCCTCCCCGTTGTGTTTCTTTTTCCTCCTCCGTCTCCTCCCTCCGTGATTCATTGCCTCCCCCCCTAGTTGGAAACCATAACTGTCTGTACGCACCGCGGTGCCAGACCAACCTTGGCCGATGCCCGGTGGAGCTGCACCATGCAGGTATAGAGGAGTTTGGCTCTGGTTCACCCCTTGGCCATCACCTACCCAGCCGAACTTTGGACATTGGTTTCCTCATCTACCCGTTGTGTTTCTTTTCCCTTCCCCGCCTACTCCCTCCATGATTCATTGTCTGCCTCCCCTTTTCCATCCTGACCACTCTGTGTCCCCTGAAGTACTTTCCCCCTTGCCATTTTTATATATGTTATGATATGCTTTAGTAACTCATGTAACTATGTTATACTGCTTCCCTTTCTATGTTATTCGACACTCCAGAAACTGATGCAACTATGAAACAATGTTCTGAAACAACGTTCACCTCATGTAAAGCGCTATGATACCTTTGGGTCTAGCCAGCACTATATAACACTGTTCAGATAAAATACTGAATAGGCAGCTACCAACAACATCATCATATAAAAACTCTTTATTGATGTAAGAACTACACTTTCACAACTCCCTTATTAGCATTCTTGCTTTCTTTAATTTGCTTGAAAATGCACCATTTGTCCACTCTTTTTCCAAAAATCCACTTTTATTTTATTTACTGTGAATAAGATTGGTGGCTGGCTCAGATGGAAATATAAGGGCGGATATATGCAGTAAATATGTGAACACGGGCAATGCACACTACAAGATGGCCATATTAGTTATGACTTTATTCAAGCCATCTTTCAGCCACACAGAATGATGTTGAATATCTATTCAGAGTTCAAACTCTGTAAACTACTTATACTGTTTTTTTGTCTTTTGTTTTGTCCATAGTACGAGAAGGGTTGTGTCAACTATATTGACCTGCGACGAGAATCTATATAAATGAGACATAAATTACTCGCCCATAAAGCGTATTTTTGGACCTATATGTTCCAAAATGGCTGCCGCTATTTGATCCTATTTAGGGCTTTGTTTCAAGCGGACCCAGGTGTTTACAATTATTGGGGCTTTAAAAGATGACTGGTGCAGCACGGGGTAAATTTCAAAACGTGTTTGGATGTCTTGTGCCATGCACACTAATGAATCTGCGTAAGAAGTGAAACCTTATCACGGTTAGGTCGTTCTGCCTGCCGCTTAAAGAGTATATACTGTGAGTCTGGGAGGTTTTTTTAACCGTATGTTGTGGTGACAGTGCATTATCGACAATAATGAGAGCTTAACTGCAGATTTAACAGGGCTGCCCTATGTATGTCACTTGCCATTGAGGACTCAAAAATCGTAGTACCTCGAAAGAATGCGGATCATGCTCAGCTAATAGTCCAATGTAATATCTCTGTGTTATGAATCAACAAGATCTACATCCTAATTTTTGCACAAGAACAGGTTGTTGTGGTAATACAAGAACATGTATAAAGTCACCATTAGACATGTTGAGGTCATAATGGAAATTCGTGACTTAGCTTGTGACTTGCTTATATTGCACTATTAAGTAACCTCTACATATTTTAGACAGTGATTTTCAAGAAACGTCCCATTTTCTCAAAGACCCTGTTGATGTATTAATTATCACAGGGTGTAGAATTATGTAGATAAAAGATAAAGTATGTCATTAAGTATTTCGCTGACTAAACAGAATATTACTAAGAGATAAATTAGAGGAAGTAATGAGCCACTTTCTCTTCTCTTTGGTATAAAATTAGGTTTGGATGCCGACATTGGCTTGGATAATTTGCTTGTGTGAATAACTGGCAAAGAGGGAAAGAATGCAATTTTGAACAAGAAGAAAGTGTTATCATGATCTAACTGGAGTCACATATTGATGATACATGACACATTTGATAGGACAAGACAAAAGAAGGGAATTGCTGTATTGCAACAAAATTGTACCATATTCCAAGGTACTTTTTTTCTTTGAATATTTCCTACTTTGAGTTCTACATTTGGATTGTATGAATTAATCAGGCAACCATGTTAACGGCACCAGAGAAAAGTCTCTCTTAGCATCTGATGAGATGGTAAATCAAATAGAGAATAATACCAATGAGAGAATAATGCTCACAATATTTAAGTGAAGCGTGTTCAATTTGTGAAAAGATGGAATGGATGTGGATGTAAGCCTTTTAACACATTTGATTGATTCCTGTCATATTAGAGTGACTATGAATGTGTTACATGGACTGTTGAATTAATGTGGATACTGACATTCACATAAGTTTGCAATGCTATGAGAGCTAATTAAAATTATTAAATGAAAGTTCTTAAATACTTAACAACAAAAAGTATTTCTAGGCCAATGAGTAGGATTGCGAGGACCATGGTGAATCATCTTGGAACTGTACTAATATTTATGCACAGTGAACATAATATTGTCCTATGTCCACATATGGACTATTATGTGAAGTTAGCATGACATCTTCAAAGCAAGTTTCATGTATTTTAATGATTATGATAATGCAATGTGTTGCGTAGTGATTTTAAAATTGTGTTTTTATTATTCTTTGTATTGTTGTAGCCTTGAAGAATTCTCAGTTAAGGGACGAAACGCGTTGGTTACAGAGAATTTTACCAAAAAAAGACATAAATAAAGGAAGTCCTGATGAACAATTTGAAAAGGAGTCTGTGCCATATATATTAATTGTGTCTGACTGTGGAGCTTATGCAATGAATCAAATGTATGGTGGGTACTGATCACCTTTTCTGATTGACCATTGCAACATACCTGTATTTCTCTCTTGCATCCAATGACTCTACATGCCTCTACACTCTGCCAGCTTTCATTACCACACTGAAACTGGTCTTGCTTTGGAAGACGTTGAGAAATTGCACTCATTTTCTTCAGGTTCCAGCTTTCAGTCATGGATAGGGGCTTTTGGGTGTGTTAGCTGATGTTCTCCTTTTGGGCAATCGTTCATATACAACTAAAACTTGGAGCAGGGTGCTAGTTATTGACTTCATCACTGTCCTTTATTCAGGGCTTTGTTTGAGTAGCAAAGCATTTGAATCCTGACATCTAATTTGCCATGAGGCCGTGACTTTCCAATGTATTCTTCCACCTAAATCATGTGGGATAATCAAACATCTGGATGAATCACCCAACCTCCCACATGGATGAAAGAAGAATCACTGCAAGAGTGTGAAATCAATGTGACATTTGTTTATCTGGAGATCCAGGTTTGAACGTCTTCTGAGCTGCCCAGGCAAAGACTTCCCACGACAAATGACAGCGCATTTTATACTTGTTTGCACCTTATATAGTAGCTTTAGAAGATGCTTCTTACGACCACTTTTAAAGCACCTGCGCTTTACATCGCACCAAGAGGGGCTGATATTTCTAAAAAGGTTAAATACTCCTACGATTTGTTTCTCTGTCTTCAACTATATTTTTTCTGCAATTAAACTGAGGAGGAGGTATGCTTCATAAGGACACTTACTTTAGCCCTGATGAGATTGTTAATAGTTTTAAATGAGAGCTAGTCATCAGGGGGTGCTAATGCAGTCATTTTATACAATTAGCTGTATACATAAATTATATTTAATGATGTTTTAAATCCATCCTAATTGATGTGTGAGTTTTCTTATTTACCTCCAAATCGGAATAACTATATGATGTACAATGTATTTTTAATTCTGTGTTTTTATGATCATTGGTATGTCCAAATAAAGACTATTGACCTGAACTGAATTGAAATCCAGGACTCAATGACAAAAACTGAGGCCTGGACGTCTACAATGTAATAAACAGTGGAAGTACTGACTGCATCTCCCATCTCAGAAACAATATGTGCTATTTTTAAAGTGTGTCTTTAGTACTTACTGATGGCCTTGACAATTCAGTAAGAAAAGTGTTATTAAAATAAAATTTAAACCGAGGTAGGGAGCTTCTGAAGTCTAAAGGATGTACTAAAAAGCATACAATGTGAAAGGGCAGTGAAATTGCAAGGGAGTCACAAATACATTAATGTTCTGATCTTGAAAATATTAAACAAATGAAGGCTATAATTCTAGTACTTAGAGGAATCTAGCTGTGCATAGTGCATGGACAGCCGTAAATCAGAGTTGCTCAGATTAACAAGGCATGCATGTGATTTTCATATACAATGGCATGGTAGACCGTGCTTGAGAGAATTAAGGTATCAATTAGGCAATTTACGGGAGTCGTACCCATATTGGACTACAAATGAGTGTGTTCACCTTTCAAGAAAAAATGCAGTCTACAAAATGTACCCCATTTATACTTCTGCTGCATGTTATTCAGAGGCTTCATATGTTTAACTTAAACTACTTTGAACTAAATTAACAAACTTGGGCAAATGCTGACCCTAGTTCGAACAAATTTGAGCACCGAATCGTAAACTTGGATAGACTCATTCAGTAACTGTTTTTGTCCTTTACTCTATATCTTCTTTTTTTATCTAATAAATACTTTGATCTTGTCTATTAGTTTTCATTTTCTCCTTTTTGTGTAATATCTGACACACTCCTATTGTGCTACTCCATCCTTATTAAAGTTGAATTATTTATTTGTGTTGTTAAATTGCTAACGCATCTTAGAAGTGAGACCAATAGTGTCTCTGGAATAATCTGAATTTTGACAGTGGGATCCTGGCTTTTCAAATACGAATAGAGTTGCGTCATTTAAGACCCGGATCTCGTGATTTGAGGTCTCTCTCCAGGTACTCCTTTAGAAATGATACCCAAACATATGTTGGCTGCAGACTTGGTTCATTCGTTTGGAAAAATATCCACTGTTGTTTCCCAGGAAAATAAATGGGAGAAATAAAAGGGCTTATTAATACTAATACAGCTCTGATAAAGTTAACTGTTCAAAAGGACCCAATAGATTAACCTGTTCAAACAAGTGCAAAGTCAGTTGTGAAATTCACTATCTGTACTTGCGAAAAAATGTATTTGTTTGTGAAAGTAAATCTGCTGCCAGAGGAAGAGTGCAGGCTTTTCTACCCCGGGAAACCCTGTGATGTCATGCACAAACTACCATCCAATCCGGTCTCACTGGAGAAAAAAATCAGGATTTTACTCATGAACATGACCGGAGTAAATCCCTTTTCAAAGTAAAATGCTTAGGCAACACCCACGTGTTTGGTGGTGTTGCAAGGTAATGGGTTTCTATAATAATAATAATAATAATAATAATAATAATAATAATAATAATAATAATAATCCCTGCAGAGAAAACCAAAAAGTAAATAAATGAGCCTGTTAATTTGCACATGCTCTACAGAGTTTTGCATCAGCACATATGCATGTTTAAATTTGCTCATGAAAAAATTAAAGGTTTTCCAGGAGTTCAACTGGAAATGCGATTGTCGCAGGTTTCCAGGTCTCATCTGCCAAACAATTGTCAATTTATAAAAAAAAAGAGAGCTCCACCCGTGAGGAGGTTTAAAGCTATGGGTGTAGATGTAATCAGTTTTCGGGCAATCAGTCAAAATATAATTAATTTAAGGGAGGAATTCGCAATAGATGATACCAGAATACAGGCATAATGTTTCACACGTAGAGCAAAACTAAATTAGTGCTAATGAACGCAATTAGTAAACAAGAAGCTTATATGTGATTGATCTACACTATAGCGAGTCATACCTAAGGAAAGAGCAGACTCTCATGTTTGAATCATACTTAGGGACAAATGTCCCCATGCGAGCAAACAAACAGCATTTTCATTACATCAGATTATAGCACTGGATAATTTGGTTGGTAGGTACTGAAGCACCCAACATAATGAATACATATGCTCATAATTGTCTTGCTGGAAACTAGAACCCCCTACCACACACAAGTTTTTGTGAATGAATGCTGTCTAATTTTCACAAAGGGGGGCAGGATTCTTTCATTTCTTCCTCCACTAATGTAACCGGCTAAAAGTTAAATACGTTCAAAGGGCACTATTATGGTAAGAGCACATTTTCATTGTTTGCGCCGGGGTGCAAAGGTGCACTGGGCACACACAGTTAAAATGTGCCCTATTACCATGAATCCACTGCCCCAGGGCAGCTGTGAACTCATGCTGCACTGGGGGCAGCGCATTGTTGTGCAGCCCGCCTGCAACTTTAAAGGGGATTAGAGATGCCCTTGCAGAGGGGTGCAGTCAGTAACTGCACCCACCTGTAGGGGGATGTCTGGGGGTGTCTGTGTGGTGCATGGGACCCCTGTTTTCCCCTCTAGAGAACTGCCAGCAGGAGGTGCACTGACAATGGACCTCCTTTTAGGTGGAGCATTCTCAGTGCACCTCCTGAGGGCTTCTATATCTCTGTGCCCGCATCTGTAATATGACACAGGCGCAGAGGCAAAGGGATTCCCTCATTTGCATGGGGCACGCCCCCATGCAAATGAGAGAATACTCCCTGCAGATAGAGCTGCCGCTCTATGTGCGACTGCGCTACCACTATTACAGAAGGGGACGCACAAGCATCTATGCCCTTTCTGTAAGACCAAAGAGCCCCGGTGGCGCGCAAAGCGGGCTCAAACGCCCGTTGTGCCTTCAGGCACTTTATGTCATACGGCTCTAAGACTTGCATTAGTCTCTGCACACCGCACTTTGAATCCACCCCACCCCCAAATAAGGTTTGTTATTAAAGCATTATTTTGAAACATAATATTAAGTAGGCCAATGTTCAAAGGAGTTTTGTTTTTGCTGTAACTTGAATAACACAACAACACTTTATCACTGAGATTATTACATTATTTGTTTTAGTACTTTGATTTTTTTTTTTTTTTTTTAGAAACAGGTTCGAATTCCCCTTTCCCTTTGCCCTACCCTATTAGTTCTGGGAAACCTTTGAATAAGAAAAATGTGCTGCCTAATGTAAACTGTGCAGCAAGCAAAAGACACACAATTGATGGACGGATTGCAGAACAAATCAAAACATTCACCCCCAGTCAAGAGATCTGGGTTAAATCCATCATTCTTTTGCTCACCATGCCACCCCAGTTTAGACCTGGTCATATGCAAATCAGTCTTGACCCTGTGCCTCATGGGAACAGTCCAGCCCGAACTGCCAAGCCAGGTCCTCCCTGGACCGGAAACAAGCATCCTAGGACCGGTGTCGGGGTTTCACTCCTCTTCAGCCAGGATAGCTTGATTCCAGTGGCACAGTGAGCCCAGGACTCACGTCTGAGCATACCTGGCACACTTAGGGCGAGAAAGCAAAAGACACACATTGTTCTGCATTCTGTCCATCAACTTTTGTTTTTGCATTTGTTAATGTAAACTGTGGGCTGATTCAAAAAATGTGTTTTATAGTATTTGAAGTATTATTACAGCACTACTGCTTGCTTACTGCAAAATGCAATTCCCCAATCTTAAGGTGGAAATCACTGCATTTCTTATATTTCGTATAGGCAGATCCTCACACCTTTAAGTTTATTATTTACTAGTAACTGTGAGAGGGATGGGCAGTGTATGAAAAATGGGGAATATCTACAACCAAGTGGGTGGGTTTGGGCATAATCGAGGAGGAGCGTAAGGAGGGACAGACCACCCCTCCCACAAAAGAGTAAGCTCATTGTTATTTATGCACAGTAGTAAATGTATTCCAACTCAAAATTGGAGTAAGTTCATTACAACACATGGCCAAGCACTGGTAGTGCAACACCCTCTACTAGAATATAACAGGGAAAAGGAGGAAAAATTAAAAGTAAGGTTGAAATAAGTTAGGTAGGTTTGACTTTTTTAAAATATAAATTACATTTAATTTAATGTTAAAAATTGATATGAATAAAAAGCACTATTATTTAATAATAAAATTATTTGATAATCCTTTTAATTTAAAAACTAAATGTAACCTTTTCCTTATTAAAAATAAATAATTTCATTTAGATTAATTCAATGCATTTCTTTTAAGTGTTTTCACCTTATTTTTAATTTAATTTAATACATTCAAAATATTTTAAAATTCTAATTTAAAGTTTATTTGATATTGCTGTGGCGGTTTTAGTTTTGTTCAACATCTAAAATTAATACACCCAATATATTTACATTAATATTTAAATAAAAATATTTTTACAATTTTTTCAAAATATTTAAAATATGTTTTTAATTGTGTCTATATTTTACCATGTGGAGCTCTCCACTCCTGTGGCGGGGGACTCTGCCCTAGTGTGAAATGTTAAAAGTTATAAATATACACTTATAAATTTAACTCCACCCCCTATTTCAGGATTTGGAGACAGGTAAGTATACATTTTGTAGTAAGTTTATTACAAAGTGTTTAAGTAGGTTTGCTCACATGTAATTTAACCTTTGTGAATAGGCCCTTATTTTCCTGTAGTGCCTGTTGTTCATCAAGAGCGGTTCTTCTCGGTACTGTAGGATACATTTTATCCTTATTGTGCCATCACAATTTTGAAAAAATTCTGACCATCGCGACAAACTTCTGTTTTTAAAACTGGATTTGGCATCCTTTATTTCAATGCCGATCCAAAAACGCCATCCTTTTCTATGAATTTAAATTTGAGCTGGGAATGAAAAAACTCCAATATTCTGTAAAACTAAAGTATTTGTTGAAGCATATATTTTCAATTGTAAATGGCGATAGTGCATTGCTCCCAAATGTATGTTAACTATCCAAAAACACAGTGTAACCCTTTATCTAAATATTTGCAACTTTTTCCAAATATTGGGGATGAGAAAAGAAGTATTATTCATAAATGAAGGGAAGATGTATCTGGTACTATATTGGATTATATTTATTTACAGTTCTGCTTTCAGCTCAGTGGGAGGAAAATGGATGTTAATGCTTTGTAAACAAAAAGTACTGCTAATTGCACCTTGGTCTCCAGTACCAATAAAATGTCATCATTGATTGTCAACAAGTAATGGCTAGATACAAATCTGTGAATGGTACATTGGATCATATTGTGTGGAAAGCTCAAAAGCTGTGCCTTTTTAGGGCAGAAATTTACTATGGAATTAAATTGGTTAATGGAAAACATTTTGCTTGCACCTTTCTAATGCAAATTATATAAAGTAATTCAATTCCTTCATAATAGGAAAAAACAGGGTTTCGAAGAGCTAAGCTATAGTGATTATGGCTAGTTCGCAAACATGTACAAGTCAAGTATTGCTATGGCATTGGTATAAAACATGTGTACCTCACCCTTTTTATTCTCAGACTGATTCATATCTGCTAATTTTAAACATCATCTAGTAAAGATAGATGGGATAAAGTAATGAAAATGTATCTATTGTGAAATCAAAATAGAATCTATGACATGAGAGTTAAATTGGAATATATATTTCATAATATAATTGCAAGATAAGAACAATGATATTACCTGATGATAGCACCTAAATATACAGATATTTGTCCAAATTCACAAATAGCACTTTGTAGTATGTTTTGTAGTACTATAAAACGCACTACAAAATGCAATTTTTAAACTACATGCAGAGTTTTGCCGCTCTATGCTCCCTATACTTATTATTTCCTGAATTCTTCACCTTGACTTTCGAGTCTCTGGGTGCGGTGATCTCTGCACACATAAGTAAAGGGAGAGCGCTGTCATAAAACTCTGCACATAGGGACTTATTGCGATGTTGGTCGGAGTTGTGTCTGACCGACACCATCTCGCAATCGGAACAGACCAACCTCTGGTCGGAGGTTCTGACCACCTAATTATGATGTAATTGAACACTGTTCGGTTGCATACTCACGTTTTTCTATGAGAGCTTGTGTCACGGCCGTAAACCAGCTGGAATACAGGCCCCTATAGAGAAATGGGCGTGTGTGTAAAACCTTGCACCTTGTGGCATGTACCCGATGGTACCTGCCACACATTGCTGGGTTTTGCAGGGGGGACTCTAGGTACCCCCTTGACCACCAACCGTAGACTTTAGAGGCAAGGGGGTCCCCAAGCTTGCTTTCCAACAGCCTTTCTGTGTTGGAAAGGCCATCATGGAAAGGCTGTAGGAAACTGACATCATAATCCCCACGGCGGAAATGCCATTCATAGGGCATTACGGAGCAGTTGCAACCGGCTGGAAGACTCCAAGATCCGATTGGAACCGAGTCGGAATGACAAGCTGCTTTGCATTCTGACCGCCGACATCATAATCGGGCGGTCAGAAAGCTTCATACTAGGCGTCGGAGGCTTTCCGACCAACATCATAATCAGCCCCATAGCTTGTGAATATTGAAAAGTAGTAAACTTACTCTAAAATGTAAGTTTACCTATGTGAATAAGGCCATCATTTTCGAATGAGAACCATAGTCCTAAAAGCTTTACTGCAAATGGTGATGACTAATTCTCCTTTGTGTGACTGTGTAGACATTTTTTTACTGTTCTGACCTTTTTAACCTGTAGGGAGGTCATGTCACTGTGTGAAAGAACACAGTTAGTGATGGTCTGATTTTGGGCAGCTAAGTTGTCCTATACTTCTTCGTCCACATTGAAAATTAAAGTTGAAGGGCTGTGCCTCATTCCACTCTTGTATTAGAAGATATTGTATTTCACAAGCTGACTATCTCAACCCTGCACTTTTAGCTTTGGGTATCATTTTTATATAAAACTTTGGAGGTTCAAGGAATTAGATAATATTTTACCACAAAAATGCTGTTATTAGCTGCTGTCCCAGGGGGGCTTGATCTCCTGTGTGTCACTAGTCCCGGGAAGGGACCACCAGCTCCAGACACCTCTGTACCTGGAGGCACAGCCAGCTATAGAAGGGGGCGAGGCCACCTGGCCTTAATGCGTTGAATGCACTTACTGGTACTCCCGCAGTGTGGTACACACACAGGCCATATCCAGGTGAAGCCTGGGCCAAGGGAGGGCTGTTCACAGCTGGAGGAAGCTGGGCAACCCTCTTAGCAGTGAATGTACAGGGGTAAGAGTCACCCTCCTTTTTGCTTGCTTTCTCTTTAACAATTTGGTTGTGCTGCAAGGATAGGTCTCCCACTGCTTGAAGGCCAGAACATTTTTATATTGCAAGGAGGGGCCCATTGGCAAACTATTGTACCCCCCCTTACGACAGTTGACAGCTAGGCCATCTCATTGCTTACAGAAGGCCCTCAATTGGCACAAGGTCTTGGAATTTTGTCCTCTGCTGGCATGGGGTAGCTATACATTTTGGGCGTGCGGAAAGCAATGGATCGCACTAAATTCACTAGAGGGCCATCGGATGGTATTCAATGAGATTGTGTTAACAGAGCAAAGACAATCTATAGAACATGGGAGGGGTGATGGGGAAGTAGGATCTCAGCCCCAGGGAGTAGCTCATTTGTTTGCTTGGCACCTCTGAGTCATATTAATCCCCTGAACTGACTGCCAAGTGCAAGAGGACTAGTACCCAAGCCCCCTGAGTTCCGTGCTCCATTCCACTAACAAATAAAAAAGAAAGTGGGCAGGGGTCCAACCCTGATGGTACCAGACTTGGAAATAATGTGCAAACACGTTCCCAATCCTTTCAGGGCATTTAGATCCAATGATAGAATACCTGGTTGTTATTGAAGCTCAGCTGGCAATTTTGATTAAGCCCTCTGTAACATCCTGTAACCAGTTTATTTCCGGTGCTGGTGATGCAGTAAGGGCCTGCTGTTATGGTTTATGTAAGGGTTTACCAGGGAATCCTTCACCTGCAGTAGCATCTTATCACAATGGGATTCCCCCATACCCCTCCTACCTGCCCCTTTATCAGAGAAGGTTTTGGGCAGCAGGTCAGTCAGTGTTTGTGCAAGGCCTTCAGAGGATCTTAACCCTCTTTGCAGCAGGGTAAGCAGAATCTCACTTGACCATGGGGGCCATTAATATGCTGGGGACACATAATGGAGGAGAGCAGGGGCAGGCTAGGCTAGGGGGCAGCTCATTTGCAAGAATTCTTATTCAACGGCAAAGGTTTGGGCCGCTCCCTCCACTGTGTGAGAGTATAATTGGGGTGGGGAGGCTGGGAGACACTTGGGGCTTCCCCCTACCCAGGCTTCTTCTCCTGCAGTGCTTCCCACCAATGGGAAACCTGTAGCTAAGATGAGTCTACAGTTACCCCCGCAGCTACACCTTATGTTTGTGTTTAGTAAATGTGCCTTGTTTGAATAATGATGTTAAGGAGAGGTATAGTGGGTAGTAAAACAAGGTTGTTCACTGGCTTTCATGTCAAATGGGATTTCCACATTCTTTGCTGTATAACCAGATTATTATGGTTCGAAGAGTGAGTTGGGTGAGAGAACTAAAGAAAAGGGGACCAAGTGATTGTGTTGTGGTTAGTCTTAGGAACCTGAGGAGAGTAGAGCAAATTTCTACTCTATTTCTTGGATGATTTATCACTGAGGCCAGGGAGTGTAATACAGCCTCTAGGGTTCTAATCTATTTCTTGAATGATTTATCACTGAGTCCAGGGAATGTAATACAGACTCTAGGGTTTTTTTTACCCACCAAGAAAGTTCAGGTGGGACTGGTGTACAATAGAAGGCACGACACAGAATGAAGAGTATATTGCCCCCCATGAGTGGTCATCCCTGGAATCCAGCTAATAAATAGGTTTGAATCCCTCTCCTCGATTAGTTAACAGGTTTGACCTTTGGAGACAGTGGGGGTAGGGATAGCTGACAAAAGAGCCTGACCCCCTTAAGACAACCTAGGCTAATCACCTGGAATGTGGCAGCATTAGGCTCTGTTCTTGATAGTGATTGTGAGGTTAAAATGTTGAGCTCTTCTCAAATTATTTGTCTCTCAAAGTCCTTGAATGCCTCAGGGAAGGCTTGCCTTGAAGGATTTGCAGGATTTTTTGTGCATGCTTCACCAATGCAGAATGGCAGACCAAAGGGTTGGTGGGTACTGTTGTGAGTCTAAACTTAGGTTGCAAGTTTATGGTAATTCCTTCCAAGTCACTAAATATATTGGCTGTACTCCTTTAATTTACCTACAATACAAAGGTTTTAATAAATAACATTTAGAATTCACCCTTTGCAAGGGAAGCTCTGGATGAGGAACTACTCGAGTTTTGGGATGGTTTCTTCTGGGAACCTTCATTTGCCCCTATGACAGTACTAGCGGGCAATTTTATTCTAGAACCATGTCTTTGTGGTGTTCTTCAAAGGGAGAAGGTGGATGTTGAGTAGGGGACTGAGAAGGTTCACTTTCCCTTTCCCGTTAAGAGGATTTGTTCAACATCTTGGCGGATGCATATCATCTTGTCAACTTATTGTCGAAAATCAGTCTACTCTCCTGACTTAGTACCCACATTTTGAGGAAACGGCTGCAACTCAGTCATTGATGCCATCTCATTTCAGTCAGAAGGTTACCTTTGCTAATTAGTTTCACTGAGGAATGGAATGGCAGTAGTGATCATAATCAGATAATGGTGCTATCGGGTATGTCAATCTGCAGGCCCACAGCCGTGGGATTAGTCGGTGCAAAATTGTCACAGACGATTTTCTAGGGTCTTGATTCAGAATCCTCAAGCAGACTTTGAGAACTGTTTATCGAAAGACTCCTCGGATCAGAATATTATGGATTAATTTAATAATACTGGCACACCAGTGTAAATGGCACTTATGATAACATAAGAAGGGGATGGAACCCAGGCCACTAGTGGTTTGATAGGCGTTGCTCTTTGGCACATAGAGTGCTGCTGAAGGCCTTAAAGCAAAAGCCTAGGGATAAGGAGTTTATAAAAGAGGCCAGAAAGCATCACAATTTGGCTCATAAGACCCAGAAAGAGGCCTTAAAAAAAGAGGCGTGGGAAGAGTTGGTGGCCGCAAGTGAGTCGGGTGCAAGCTCCACCATCTGAAAAGTAGTTTATCAGCCCATTTTAAATGAAACAGGGTTCCAGAACAGTGTCAATCTATACATGCCCAGGCCTGGGTTAATCATTTTGAAATGATATATGAGTTGGCCAAAGCAACATTGCCTGGCTTGACAGCTGAGGTCCCTGAGAGTAGAATGAGCCATTTGGATTTCTCTGTGAGGGAAGTTTCAGAAGGATTAGCATCCTTTCCTGTTTATAAAGCCCCAGGTCTAGATGGAGTAGCCGGGGACCCCTACAAATCATGTGTGGAATTATGGGCCCATTTCATTACCCAGCATCTTACTGCAGCAGCGTAAGGTCACTTTCCTTCCTCCCGGCACAGGTTGATGACAGCACCAGTTTTAAAAAAAGGAAATTGTGTGGATCCTGACTGTTACCGGTCCCTTTGTCAGTGGATCCTGAAATGAAGATTACAGGGAGAGTATTGCTGAACCAGCTCTAGAAATCTTATCTATGACATTGAATATGGTTAAAGGTCTGGAAGAAGGACAATAGAGCAAAACCTTAATCTTTATCTAATACTTTTCAAGTAGACTAAGTTAAGGAGAAAGGCAATTCAACTGGTTTTCATGGACCTCAATACTGACAGTGATACAGTAGAGAGAACCAAGTTGTGGGGTGTGTTGAGGTCCATGGGCGTAGAGAAGGTTCTCTTTGATTTTCTGATCAAATTGCATGAGGGAAGTAGCAGTAAGATTTGGGCACGGAGGTGAATGCACATCACACTTTTGGCTAGGGAGAGAGGTATACCAGGGCTGTATCCTAGCACCCATGCTTTTCATCTTAGATATTTTTCAGTTGGACCTGTATCTAGTGGCACAACCCAAAGATGTATTAATGCATACTGCCAGTAGCCTACAGCTTTTAATTAAGCACTTTTATGACTGTATAGAAGGCTTAAGGATGAAAACATTTCGTCTAAATCCTACCCTATGGTAATAGGGCCAAAGAATGTGAAATCCACATAATCAGAGGCCAGCAGATTAGTAGGATGGATGATTTTTCTTATTTAGGCATCCGGATTGATGCAAAATTAAAATGGGACATGGTAATTAGGACTCAGTACAATCTTATGACAGAATGACATATGGCATTGATGCTTTTGTAAGAAGGTTGGGACGTCAACATATCAAATCTATATTGGCTCTATATAAGGCCAAGTGCGTTCCCACAGTGATTTGGAGCTATGAGCATTGCCACCCCATGCAAGTGGCAGTTAATACATTTCTCAGGAGGTTATTGAGGTTAAGGTTAAGGCAGTCCGTACCCACAGAAAAACTTGGTGTGGGTTTTATTTCAGATTTTTTTCATATATACCCTGTTCTACTATGGTTGTCTCTCTGGTTAAAAAAAATCTGGAATGTAATAGAACTACCCTGAAAGACTGTTTGGGATTGGTACATAGCCATTTAATTCCATTGAGTCAGTACATCAAAGATATTTGCAGGGTCCTAGGCATGCCAAAGTATTTCTCTTGCATGGAGACAATTTGGAAATCTGATGTGACCTGGGTTAAAGAGACATATCAGCAGTATCAGCTTGAAAGAAGAATATCAAGGGTCTATGTCTAAAACAGCTTGTGTCAGCATTTCAGCATGGATGATCATTCGAGTGAGTGTGAAAGGTATATTAGACTTGACATGTTGGTTTTCCCCATGCACCTTTTATCGTATTTTCACCTACATTTGTTTCCCCAGCTGCTAGTTGGATGGCAGAGACACTCAGAATCTGTGTCTTGTATTTTGGATAATGTTTCGGTAATTGCCACTGTACATATTGTTTTTATTTGCTCTATTTTAAAAAATCTCAGTTCTAAATATATTCACACTTTACAGCGACCACTGGGTTTCACACAAAAAAGGCAGGCTGGCCCTACTTTATCTACAATTTTTAGAGAGTCATACAGTATGTTTTTATATCTCATGGTTTTTTATCTGGAGTCTTCTACTACTCTAGTTGATCGGAAACTATTGATCTGTGTTGTTTTTAATTACTATTTATTATATGAGCTTTCATGATTTATTATGAAGAGTCAAATAGAGTGATTTGATCTGATCTTATCTGAGTGTCTGTTATTTTCATGTCCTTATACTACTATCATTTAAATATTGTAAAACAACCATGTAGCATTTGGCAGAGTTTAGACTTGTAAGGCAATAAAATAAAATGTGCAAATTGGATTTCTCTAGAACTTGCCCCAATGCCACAACTTTAGAATACCTACCGCTTGGACTGCGGGAATCAGCATCACTTACATCTCACTGCCCCACAAATGTTGGCCTTGACTCTTTGTCAAAAGCCTTGCAATTTGAGAAATGCAACAAATGGGGAACAATGGCATTAAAACTGAGCATTCTCATTTATAGACATTTGTTTAATTGTCATTGTGCTCCTCCTCCTTCACCTGATCAAACTTGCACTCCTGAGAACATAGTTACAAAGATCTACTTATATGTAAAGCTACACCTAGGTGGAAATCTTTTCATGGATGGAATTTACAATTTTCTTTTGTAGATTTGCACCTAGATGTTGGCCTACGAGTCTCCACTTCCTCATATGAGGGGGTAAATATTCCTACAACTGAAGTTAATGACCATAAAGTTACTATTAATTACCTTCCTTTTGTTTAAGGAGACTTATGGCAATGGGACAGAGATCTTCGCATAGAAAGTAATAGGGAATTAAAAAAAAAAAAATTCATTTATAAAGACTACTTTTAATTTTAAAACATTAACACACACCTCTTTATCTTCTTCTCACAGGAAACTACACACATTAACAAGTGACAAAAGAGCTACACTAAACAACAACATATTATTGCAATCTAACTTATTTTTATTTAAATTATATTTTAATTAGTTTAAATTACATTACAATAAATTAAAAGTTAATATTCTCTTCCCCACCCCTCCCTGTAACAATTCTGTTGAAAGTGTCATAATCTTGGTAGTTTTGTTTTATTTTGTTTGTAATTTTAGTTTTGTAAAAATGACTATATGTGTACAAAAACAAATTGTATTTAAAAATATTATATTTAATTAGAAAGTAAAACTACTTTAATTAAAGTTAAATATGAAATGTTATTGATGTCATTTTATTTTTTATGTTCTAAGCTACCATCTCCCTTGTTCTGTCCAAACTCAATTACGACAATAGACTCTACCACAGAACACCTTTAACACCCCCTTTAACAACCATGAAAAGATTACAACGAAACCAGAACTCAGCTGCCAGACTACTCCTACATATCAAACCGCAAGACCACATCTCCCCTGCATTGAAATCCCTACATTGGTTACCGGTTGCCAGAAGATCCACGTTCAAGCTGCTTTGGATGACAAAGCGATACATGGAACGGGACTGCTCTTCATCAGGAATAAAATCACCAAACACATTCAACAAAGGAACCTCCCCTCTAGAGTGGCACCTCGCCTCAAAATCTCAAGATACAAAAAAAAAACATTGGTGGCACATCCTACTTTGTTCAAGCAACCAGACTATGGAACTCTTGCCACCAAAATAAGATCCACGAACAACCACCTTATCTTCAGAAAACTGCTCAAGAGTTGGCACTTCCCCACATGGGCACCGTACGCAAACAGAAATATGCAGCATATCCCTCTGTATATAAGCATTTAATTGTACTATAGATAGGTACCTATATATGTGTATTGCTTTGTGTAAACGTGTTGAATAATTATGCTTTAAAATAAATTACTAAAATACATTTTTAATTACAACAACACTTCAAACTTGGAATGTATTTAGTGCATCTTTAATCTACACATACTTACTTCCTTTATGCATCTATATATCTTCCATCTACTTGGATCTATATATTTATACATTTTCTGCTAATTCAGCATATCCAATGCACTTCCCTATTTCTCACCCTATACCTCTCGCAATATATCCTCTTCCTCAGCTCTTTGACTCATCTCAAACCTCTTTCTACTACTCTTTCCAATGCCTCTATCAATATCTTTAATCTACATATACCTACTTCCTTTATACATCTATATACTTTCCATGTACTTATGGAGCTATATATTTATTACTTTTCTTCGAATTTAGCATGTCCATTGCACTACCCAATTTCTCACCCTATACCTCTATCAATATATCCTCTACCTCCACTCTCTCATTCATCATACACTCCATACCACTACTATGATCCCTAAAATAACCCTTTCTAGACTCTTTCCTACTCTACCCCTCCTTGCATCATCTCATACCTATTTTACTATACCGATCCCCTAAAACAAGCCTTCCTAAACCCTTCCCTCTGACTCTTTCCCTCCACATCCCTTTTTCGCATCTCAAGCCTCCTCCAACTGATATGACACCCAAAACAAACAAAAAGAAATGTCTAAATCCTTTCCCTTCTATCCCTCCACTATCCTTTGCAATCCAAATAACAGACTAACACGTCCACTCATATTTCACTATACTAATCTTTGATGGGTTCCGGAGTAGCATGCTACATGCCAAAAAAGTGCTTTAACACCCCATCAGGGGTAACAAGTGCTAAATAAATGCAACCTTTTTTCCCTCGTCTATCCCTCTGCTATCCTTCTGACTCCAAATAACTTTCTAACATATCCACCACTCAAATTACTTTCATATTTCAATACACTAATTCAACACTAATCTTTATGGGTTCCGGAGTAGTGTGCTACTTGCTGAAAAAGTGCTTTGATGCCTCGTCAGGGGTAGTAAGCGCTATATAAATGCAACAATACAATACAATACAATACTAGCCTCCATTGATTTCCATAGGAGTGTGTTCCATTACTGGAATTGGCCCTGTGTGCTGCTTTACTTACTCTAAAGCTGGGTTGGAGAAAATTTGAGCCTGTTCTGTCAGGAGTACATCCGTAGTAAATTTTTGACTTGCAAATAACTTACTCTTATTAAGGCGCTTGATTCGCAATAATGTGCCCCTCCCTAATCCTTTGCTCAATTTCACTGAACTCCACCTAATTTGAAGTAATTATTTCCCATTTTCAAACCACTCCCATGTGTCCCTCCCACATTTGCTATGAAGTTTTAAGCTTTTTTATGCAGAGATCTAGACTACAGAGATATGCATGCCCGGGTGAGGATCAGCCAGGACAGGGACGTATCAAGTGACATCAAAATTTATAGAGGAGTTTGACAGGGATGCGTTCTAGCAACCCTTCTTTTTAGTCTATATATTAATGACCTACATGATTCACTAGTAAATCTCACCCACGATGTCCCGAGAATAAACGGTAATACACTCCCCGCCTTATTGTACGCGGATGACGCGGTTTTAATGGCACACAGTCCAAATGCCCTATGCATTTTAGTACGAGGTTTTGTAGAGTTTATGGCCGTTTTAGACCAAAGGACTAATTTAAAAAAATCGTTTTTAATGGCTTGCGGTCCGAAAAAGCGCCCTAATAATAAAATCACCATCAATTCGGATAGTTTACAAAGCACTTGCACCTTTTCTTATCTTGGGCTAGTCTACGCTACAAATGGCTCCTGGTCCGACAATGTGGCACACAGCAGAAGTAAGCTGTCACGAAGTATTAACAATTTTGGGTTTACCCCAACCCAAAAGGTCTGAAGTAGTTTTAGCCCTTAAGAAAAATGTTAAACTACAGTGTGCCCCCATTGCAACTTATGGAGCAGAAATTTGCGGCTTTACCAATTGTAGTAGCATCCAAAGTAAAGAAAACAGACTATGCATGAAACTTTTGGGAGCCCCGATTTTCTCCTCTGTATATGTGTGCCACAACAAACTGAAACTCCCCTACATTGAAGATTACATTAGGGCGCGCCCAGCACTGTTCTGGGTTGCAATTTAGAAGAACAGTGTGGCAACCCTCCATAATAATTGATTGCCTCAGATGTGAGAGGGGTGTGGACATACCATGGCTCGCTGCTGTAAAAAAGAGCCTTAAGAGCGTGAACCACCTGCGCATCTTTTTAAACCCAATTCAATCCAAGTTAATCAATAAAAAGGTGATACAAGCACTGTATAAAAAGTATAGTGATGAAAGGTATCAGAGAGAGATCAAGAAAACCTCAGTTGCAAGGTGGATTGCTCTCACTTGCTTCCCGGATACCTTTCAAAACCTATAGGACACTGGGAAAGAGGGCTGCTATTTCGCTTACGGGCACGCACTATGAAATATTTAATATGTTTCCCTTTGGGCTACACTGCTGATCTCGATGCACTGCCCTGCCCATGCAACGCTCATAGTAATCAAACAATGTTGCATTTTTTATTCTCTTGTAGTTTTTATTCTATTTTCACAAAAGGGTTTTTGATACCTCTTTTTAAAAAACGCGCTATTTTTGAATTCAAGGTAGCCTACACGTAAGTGTTAAAATTGGAGGATGATGAACTAACTTTCCGCGTTGGTTCATTCCTGAAGTCAGCTGTACGGTCACGCAGAACTATGTGTGACTGCTCCAGCGTGGAGTGCAAAATCCCTCCCTCCGTCACAAACGAAAGATCTCACATACACACATTATCCATACGTTCGCTGGTGGGGCCCATAACACCAACATTCACTCACCATTAATCCGTATTTCTTGGGAGGCGATTATCTTCCAAACGCTGGCATGAAAGTAAATACCACTTTACCCTAATAAGTGACAATTCTACACAACAATCTGATACTCATTAGGCCCTGAACTTCACCTTTAGTATTCCTCCCATAAATTGGGATGCATCAGTTAGTTGCAGGTTTAGCTTAATTTCTAATTCTCTAATTTACTTTTTCGTTAACACATTTTCCATGAATAAACAACCCAATTCATTTCTGTAGATATTCAATTTCAATCTTTGTATAAATAATGCAAATTAAATCGTTCATTTAATCAAGTTGCCATTCATATTTACCTATTCTGGCTAATTGTCGTCCTCTATGTCAAATCTGGCAGTCTCGCAAATCTATGCCCATCAAATTTAGTAAATTCAGTTCATCAGGAGTTTGGGCATTAATTCAGTCCGTCAAAGATTTAGGCAAACAGCTGTCCTGCAGTGTCACCGTCCTCTCCATCAGCATAACGTCAGGAAATCGAGAAAGGACAGAAACGAACCCGCCCCAACCTCTCTATTCTACCATAATTTATAGTAAAAATCATTGACAATTTATATCGAAAACGGGTCTTCAAATGTTCTGATTGGTCAATTGAAATCGTCTGACAGGATTCCCACCAAAATAAAGTCTCTGAGGTCATTATACTTGATTGTTCCGGTTTTTAGAAGCACATTATTGTTCTTTCAGGAAAGCTGGCTTGTGTCCCTGGGCAACCTAGAAGGGTACAGTCTGGTTAGGGTCATGACGAGGCCACTGTAGCTGGTGTCAGCGCCGGCGCTCTTCACCCAAGCCTTGTTCGGCGTAGGCAGTCGGGTTAGGCACCAAAGGCAGCCACTATACGATAGGCCCAAATGGTCAACTTGAGCAAAAGAAACACAAAACGTATTTAATACATAGAAATGACTAAATAAATGCTATTCCCTCACTAATACTCATATGTGTGTGTATTTATCTAGCATTAAGCAACACTCAAGCGTGTTTATACTTACAAAATAAAGCACAGATCACAAATACATCACAAAAGCGACATATATCCTACAATATTCTAATTGTCTATCATTAGTATGCGTACATATTTTAGTTTAAAAATTAATAAAGTCATGCAAAGCAATCCCACGTGTATTTCAGTCATTAATAAGGTTGATTAGTTAATTCCACTTCAATCCATCAATTCGATGATTAATCATTTAATCAAATTAATAAACATGCAAAGTGGGGTGGGTATACAAAATTTTGGTGATTTTATCACCATACCACCCAAAAATGTTGTTCTGTCTTACGGAATCTTTAAAATGTTTTCTTGCTCTTAATCATAATTCAGTTTCACCTACGTCTTCTCTTTTTGCTGATTCATACATACTCTTCTTCCACTCCTCCAATTCTATCTCCTTAATTTCCCTTTCTTGTTTCTATTCTTTTCTTTTTGATTTTTTGCTTTTTACTCTTTTCTTGTTTTTATTCTTCTTACAACAAATACAACCTAATCTTATCACTAAAATTATGCAAATTACACATGTTAATGGAAACAATATTTTGCCTAAAAATGTACTACCAAGCTTTACTAAGAAATTTTTAATAGCAGCTATCTTCTTTCCAATCTTTTCCCAAACACCTTCAACCTCCAGTGGTACTATTTCATCATGCAATTCAGTAATATTCTTAATATAAATTTTCAGATCTTTGCTTTCGTCAAGAATGTAAGTACAACAATGTTGAACCTTCAGCATTCCACAGACTCCACCCTCTTTTGCCAATAATATATCAAGGGCAAGTCGATTTTGCATTACCATAGCACGCATGGCAACCATTTCAGTGTTTACCAATAAAAATCCTCCAGCGGTGCTTGTTGACAAACGATCCACTACTGTTGATAATTGTCTAATTTTGTTTGCATTCAGAGTTATTCCCACTGCTGGTATCAATGCTTCAAAAATGTCACCTACAATTTCTGCCCAAGATTCTCTCTTACTCCGCGCTAAATGATTACTTAAACTATGTACACCATTTTCTCCTCTATCCATATGAACATTTTTCGGAAAGACCAGGCCTACATAACATGTGCCATA
Source organism: Triturus cristatus (assembly GCF_964204655.1). Taxonomy (NCBI): domain Eukaryota; kingdom Metazoa; phylum Chordata; class Amphibia; order Caudata; family Salamandridae; genus Triturus; species Triturus cristatus. The sequence continues at coordinate 227,886,931 of NC_140584.1, forward strand.
CCAATGGTCTGGCAAACGATAATATGCCGTGTTCCCACAAATAAAATATAATCCAGGAAAGACTGGATCTTTACCAACTTTAAATCCCCATCCACCCATGATTCTATATGTATCATGGCATTCACTATAACCTAGAAAATAATTATCATACACAGTTTGATTCCTTCGGATGCAAAATTTCCCTTTCTGAGGCCAATCTAAAGACTTTTTTCTCCACTTTCCCTTCTGCTGCCTTTATTTGCATTTTCAATCTCCTTTCTTCAACCATGTCTAAGAATGTCTTTTCCTCCTTCTTCAAACTGCATGTCAAATTGTTTCTAAAAATATACTCTAATGTTAGTTCTTTAGTTTCTAAGAAAAATTCACCTAATACCCTAGCAGGTTTTACTTTGTTTATTTCATTATAAGAAGGCACTTGTGCAAAAATGTTATCTACATCTTAAAAATAATATTCTAATTTCCCTGTCTGATAAAATAAACTAGCTATCACACTACATGTTATTCCATACGTTGCTGGAAGGTGATGATAAGTCACTCCTTCAGAAACAGATGCGGGTACCAGCATACATACGTAGCAGTCCCGTACGTCCATTGTCTTTACATATTCATATAACAATTTTGAAAACACATTATTAGAAAAATATGTTATTGACCTGTCTTTATGCAAATAATTATTATCTATTCTAGTTGGAACTACCTTTGGAATTTTCCCTATATTAGTTTTGTTCACACTATGTCCTTCTAATGTATCTATAGTGACCTTAAAAGAAATGACAAGAGCAAGGATGCTCCATAAAAGCATTAATAATCCTGTACAACAACAACACATTTTACACCATCTTTTCATGAATGTACATCTACCTTTGCTACTATCTATGTTAGCCATCTTTGTTAAAATGGCCCGTGTCTTTTGACTTAGCCTCTTTTCACTTCACAACTAGTTTTCTAACCTAAGGCTCTAACACCAATTTGGTTCTACCAGCATCTATCTTTTGATTTAATTTCTTGTTCTCCTCATCAACAGCTTTCTTGATTTATTCAGTTTGGCATCTCATCATTCTTCACTTTCCTTTCGTCATCCAAATACAGAATTTCCTGAACTTCCGTTTCTTCTTCTCCAATGTCGGACAAGAGAACTCTCAGGATTTCCGATTCTACTTCTTCTTCAACCACTTTCAGTACAGCCTCCTCTGGATTTCCTTGACTATCTGCCTCTTCTCCCTTTTCAGGCAGAGTCACGTACGTCAATTCCGGTGACTTATACTTCTGGTTAGGTTTCCTTGTTCTTTTACTCTCTTTATCCTCAGTTATTTCGTCTTCTTTTAATTTTTCTTGACTTGTCACTTCATTCACCTGTTCAGCTCTTGGTGAATTCACTTGTGTCAGTCGATATCTCATTTTCCTTATTTTATTGGGCCAAACGTCATCTCTTGCAACTCTTTTTACTTTACTCCCTTTGTCATTCTTTTCATTCCTCCAAGCTCTCTTTCTTATAACTCGACCTTCAGGTGTTTCATTTTCACTCTCTTCAGACTCTGTCTCAACTTGCTTTGTCTTTTCAACGACTTCTTCTTCCACCGCTTGTTTTGTTTTCCCTACTTCTGTCCCTCCTCGAATCTCCGACACGCAATCTTCCTGCTGGCTACTTGTGCCTTCACCTAACTGGATGTTGCAGTTCCCTACACCTCCTCGGGGGTCTTTCGCAGAAATATGTCCCTCTCTCTCTGTACCTGTGCCTTGTTCACTTAAATTTGTTATTTCAGGTGGAATTTTTCTCAGTCTCTTATCTGGTACTTCCTTTTCACGAATTTCTTTTATTGTTTCTTCAGTACTTTTTCCTATTTTCTTTCTGTGTTCTTTTTTAGAACCCTGCCCTTCTTGCTCGTTTCCAGAATCGCTGGATTCAGAAATCTGCAATCTTCTTCTCAGAGAGCTACTTCTGGGGACCAAAGCTAGACTTGGTTCTGTTTCCCCCCTTTCAGAGTTTTGTCGTGTCTTCGATCCTTCGTCATCTGACTCAGTACTTGATTCTGATTCATCAAAATATTCTTTTCCTGTGCTGTCCACTGGATTCGGAATTCTCAATGTGTGACTTGCATGGATCCAGTTTTTCAGTCCAGCACACTTCACAGCTGTTGTCGTGGTCAGAATGACTTGTCTTGGTTTTCCCCACCGTGGAACCAAACAATTCCTTCTTCTGTGGACCTTTATCCTTACCCAGTCACCTGGGCTCAGATCATGGGCTGGCTTATTTTCAAGTGTGGTGGCATCTGCTCCAACCTGATGAAACACAGAATGAACTGCGTCAGCCAGGCCTTTACAGTATTTCAACACCATGTCATCAGTTATAGTCATCAGCTTGTTGACTGGTATAAACACGTCTCATCGCACGTCCCATGATTATTTCATGAGGACTCAATCCTGTAGTTCTGTCTGGAATTGATCTAATAGTCATGAGTACCAGAGGCAAGACATCAGGGCATTTCATACCTGTGGCCAAACACATTTTCCCTATTTTATTATTGATAGTACCATTCATCTGTTCAACCATACCAGAAGCCTCTGGTCGGTAGGCACAATGTCGTTTTTGTTGTACATTCAATGCTTCACAAATTAATCCTACAATCTCATTATGGAAATGCCCTCCTCGGTCCGACTTAATTGTCACTGGGAACCCGAACCTAGGGATGAACTCTCTCAGCAGTAGCTTGGCCACTGTCATCCCATCATTTCTCCTTGTTGGAAATGCTTCCACCCACCTAGAGAATAGACCACAACCAAAACATACCTCGGTCTGTTACAGGGAGGCATTTCAATGAAATCTACTTGCACTCTGGTGAAAGGCCCTCCTTCTTGACCTATTGTTCCCAGACTCACTACTGTCTTTCTCCCAGGATTGTATTGCTGGCATATTAGGCATCTTTGACAAAGACTTTCTGCTAAGAGTCTCAATTTTGCATTGTACCAGGTCTGCTTAAATGACCTGATCATGGCATCTCTCCCTACATGGCCCTGGCCATGATACATCCATGACTTGGTAGACATCATGCTATCAGGCATAACTGGTCTTCCATCTCGATAGACCCACACATGATCCTTTTCCCTTGGGGCACATCCTGCTTTTACCCACTGTCTCATTTCCTCATCTCCTGCCTCTTCTTGCAACTGTCTTAACTCTTCCCAAGTTCCTACAATGTTAGTAAACATCAATGAGCAAGAAAACATTTCTCTTTCTTTAACCCGATTGACCGAATTCTGATTTCGCGCACAATACTGTGCCATGTCATTGGCGTACCTATTTCCTGTGGCGATATAATCACCACCTTGACTATGAGCAGCACATTTTACAACAGCTAGTTGTCTAGGCAGCTGTATTACCTCAAGCAATTTTCCAACCACTTCAACATTCTTAATAGGAGTTCCACTCGAGGTCAGGAAACCTCTTTGTAGCCATAGTTGGCCAAAGTCATGGACCACTCCAAAGCCATACTGGCTGTCAGTTATCACAGTCACTCTCACACTCTTCCCAATCTTGCATGCTCTAGTCAAAGCCACAAGTTCTGCTACTTGGGCTGATTTTACTCCTTTCAGATAGGACGCTTCTATTACTGCTGCGACTGTGCATACTGCATACGCTGCACTCAGCACTCCTTCATCTGTTCTCAAACATGACCCATCAACGAACATCACAAAATCACTTTCTGGCAAAGGTACATCTCTTATATCTGGTTGTGGTTTTGTACAAAAATCAAGTACATCCAAACAATCATGATCTACTTCATCTCTTACTTCCACAATCTCAGCATCAGGCAACAAGGTTGCAGGATTCACATTCAAACATCTTGCAAGACTCCCATTAGTTGCACCTAACATGACCTTCTCATACTTAGTCAGCCGACTGTATGTCATATACTGAGTACGACTCCTTGTTAACAGAATCTCTACATCATGAGGTACAAACACTTTCAATGGATATCCCATCACAATTCCTTCACTCTGCTCCAAACTTCGACATGTTGCAGCCACCGCTTTCAAACATCCAGGTAAAGCTCCAGCTACTGGATCAAGCATCGATGAAAAATATGCAATTGGTCTTCTCAGTTTACCATGCTTCTGGATCAACAAAGAAAGTGCACATCCATTTCTCTCACTGCAATACAATTCGAATTCTTTCTCATAGTCAGGCATACCCAATGCAGGTGCTTCACACAAACCATCTCTCAATTTACTAAACGCTGCCAATTCCTCCTTGTTTAATTCAATGGCATCTTTCACATCACTTCTCGTTAATCGCACCAAAGGTTTTGCGATCAAGGAGAAGTTGCTGATCCACTGACGACAGTATCCAACCATTCCCAAAAACATTCTCACTTCTCTTTGAGTCATGGGAGCTCTCATTCCTTTTATTATTCTGATTCTGTCTATGGTTATTTTCCTTAGTCTTTTCTCAATGTTATGTCCCAAATACTGCACTTCCTTCTTACAAAACTGTATTTTCGATGGTGACACTTTAAGTCCTCCGTCTGCCAGATGATTCAGCAAGGCTATCGTGTCTACCTCACAAGCTTCACGTGTTTTTGACGCCACCAAAATTTCGTCAATGTACTGGACTAATACAGAGCTTTCGGGCATTTCTAGACTCTCCAAAGACTTCTTTAATAGCTGATTGAATATTGAGTGGCTTTCTGTATACCCCTGTGGGATTCGGCACCATGCCAAAATTTGCTCACCAAAACGAAATGCAAAAATTTGCTGACTTTCGTGGTGCAATGGGATGGAAAAGAAAGCATGACACAGATCAATCACTATACCATTCTGCATCATGGGGAATCTGATATAAAATCAGTGATATATTTGGTACAATGGGACAACATGATACCACAATTTTATTCACCTTTCTCAGATCTTGCACTATCCTGAATTTTCCATTAGGCTTTTTCAGTCCCATTATCGGTGAATTACATGGACTACTCATTATTTCTCTCAAAATTCCTTGCCTGATCATTTTCTCTATTACAGGAGTTACTCCTTCAATTATCTCAGGTGTCAATTTGTATTGCGGAACATTTGGATATATTACTCCTTCCTTTACTGTTATTTTAATTGGATCTACATTTCTCATTAGCCCTACATCTTCTCCAGTGAAATCCCAAACTTTTGCTTCTACAGATTGTCTCAATTATTTAGGTAATTCATCAGGGTTGAATACAGCATATGTTTCAGTAACTTCATTTTCTCTGTTAGCTATGGTCATTTTATACAACACATCATCATCTGGTGTTTCAAAAGCTATTCCATCCGGAGTACAAAATATAGTGCAATTCATTTTGCACAACACGTCCCTACCTAATAAATTCACAGCACTGGTGTCACACACCACAAAGCGATGCATTTCTGAAAATTTCCCTATGCTAACTTTCACTGGTTCTGTAAGATATGTTTTAATCTGTCTGTTAGACACACCAACTACTTGGATCGTTTCATCCGAGAGAGGAAGATTCTTAACATCAACTGATCTAACCGTTGATCAAGTAGCACCAGTATCGACTAGGAAAGTAATATTTTCATCATTAACCTTCTCATCTACAAAAGGTCCTGTCTGGTCTACTTCTAGAGTTGCGCCAAGTATGCACTCTCCTTCCTCCATTCGGCATCGTCAATAACTGAGTCACTCTCATCGCGTTGCAGCCAATACTGCGAGACAGCGCTAGCGCGTGGCAGCTTATTTACCTGTTCTTCATTGTAGAATCCCGATTCACTACTATACTTCTGTGTGTTTCTGCTCTGTGGAAAAGGCGGTTTTGGCACCTGATTCTGTGGGGGAACAACTTGCTGCTGTTGCTGCAGTTGACCACTCACCTCATGCTGCACCTGTGGGTTCAATTATGGATTTTCATTGTTAGTACTCGGGGGAAACTTACACTCGGATTTCCAATGCCCTATCCTGCTGCAATTAAGACAGGGAAATTTCTTTTTAGCTTCTTCAATATTCCCTTTATACTTCCCAGGATTAAATTTCGGCTTTGACCCTGCTTGTTCCACTAATTGTGCTTCTTGTCTCTCCGCTACCTTTACCTGTGCCCACATTGCCTTCTCTTTTAGCTTCCGCTGATTTGCTTCAATTTCATCACTGAAGTATTTAGCATGTCTCAATACTTCATCTATTTTCTTGTTTTGCCAATCTACTGTATGCTGTTTAATAATTTCACCAATTTCTGGACGTAAACCATATACAAATCTGTATACAAAATGACTCAAATCCTTTTCACTCAGATTCTCATCTCCGCTAAACTGCTTAAAAGCTAGTATTAGCCTCTCGTAATATGCATGTACTGACTCTTTACTTTCCTGGTGTGTTCAATCTTTACCCAATCTGTCTCCTTAGGGGGCACTTTGTTTTTCAAAAATACCATAACCTGCTCATATTTCTTCATCACCTCGGGATCTGGAGCTCCTGTTTTAGGATCCCTAGGATATTCCTGGGTTGGCAAATTAATCATAAGATTGCACTCTGTCCATAGATCTGCTGGTACAATTATGTCAAACAGACTATTCAAATCAATCCATAATACTTTAGACAATTTCACAAATCTGTCCACCTGCCTGTACCACTCAACTGGCTTCTCACGTAGTCGAGGGAAATCATTCGTAAAAGACAAAATATCCTGTCTTGTCCATGGGACATGTACATATCCTCCTCCTGGAATCTCTCTCATAGGGCATTCTGTCACCACCTTCTCCTTTTCTCTTACAGGAAATGCTGAAAATGTCTTATCTGCGGCATCATCTCGTTTTCTATACCACCTGCTTCTCCATTTATCCATGTCTCCCCATTTTCTCAGCAAAATGATTATGTCCTTAATTTGACCTTTTCGTCCTGTGGTGTTCATATTCTCAATGTCCTTTTCAGTGAAATCTACTCGATATGGTTTCTGTAAGGCTTTTACTTTTTCAATATCAATGCCCATCTCATTTGCTACTTCTTCTAACCTTTCTTGTAAGTTTTTTGCTCTCCAGGTCACACTCTTACACAAAAATAATAATTCTTCATCCTGATAAGTTTTCAATTTTTCTGTTGGGATAGTCCCTACTATTAATTCTTCCAATACCATTCGTAACTTGGCCACATCAATTGATTGGGATTCCTTGTCTTTCCTCTGCAAGCTTCTTATCCATTCACTTAACGCTTCTGTCGATGGTCCTACAGGTTTTTCTATACTTCCGTGTCCAAAATCTTTTTGTGTTTCTGACACTGTCTCTATCATTGTCATACGTCTCTCTGCACAATTCTGATCTACAAATGGATTATTTGTAAAATTCGGTTCCATTACACTCATAGTCTGCCTCCATGGATTCTCATTCTGACTCACTCTTGGTTGTTCTACTGGTTTATTACTTCTGTAAGGGACTGTCAAACAATGCTCACTGTCCTTCTGTTTGTCAAAAATAGGCATTACTGGACCTATTGTTACTGGAACAGTTACCGCTTCTAAATTCTTGGTCAATTCTCTTATTTTCTCAGTTAATTCCAGGGTCGTTTTCGCTAATTCTACAGAATTTTCTCCATCTGTTTTTTCTTCCGACCTTTTTTCTACTTCTCTAGTAGCACTGTTTTTACCCAAACTTAGAGATTCTGGTTCCGATTTTATAATTCGCATCGTTTCTCTCATTGGGGTACTTGGAGTTAATATTTCTGGTTCTGGTCGATACGGTGGTGGATTTTTATAGAACATATCATCAAGAACATCATCCTCGGACTCATTCACTCCATACCCTCTCGACTCCACATTATGCCTCTTTTCGACACACTTTCGACACACTTTCGTCCTTCATTCTCTCCTACAGTTCTTACAGGGAACACACCCTCAGTCATACTCACATCCCGCCATCTTCTCATTCGATCATTATGCGTTTCATGTCCGTATGGTCTTCCAAACAGGTACCTATATCCTCTACCATTTCTTTGTCTCTCACGTTCATACATTTCGTCTTCCCATTCCGTCAAAGCCTCAAACTGCGTAAGTCTAGGTCTTGGTTCTAAATTCATCATTTTCTCTCTCAAATTTCTCAAAACAGCCAAATTAAATGAACCATGCTCTGGAAAAGCTAATACTCTGTCTTCCTTCGTATATCCCACCCAGTTATCTAACCAAATACAAGTATGATACCCATATTTCGCAATCATAAAGGATGCAGGGGTTTTCGGTGGAGGAAGTAACTGTCCTTCCCTAGTTTTAACTGGTTTGTCCTTCTTAAACCACTTCTTGATTCTTCCTAACCATGTTTTTCTCTCTTTTTCTGGTGGATCGTAATACATTTTCTTGCCTTTCGCGTCTCACTAGTCTCTCTTTACAACTGTACCGCTAGTCTATCCAATCACAGCGCGACTCACACTAACGCACCAATTCAGAGCTTCTACGTCACTGTCACAATCCTCAAATCCCAGCGCGACTCACACTAACGCACCAATAAGGAGCGTCTACGTCACCCTGTATTTCTCCACTCCTAGCGCGGCGTACACTAACGCACCAATCCGGAGCGTTTCACAGTTCTGACCGACGGTCCAATCCCAGTGCGGTCGTTCTGACATCAACAGCCGCTGCGGCAGCTCCTGCTCCTGTTCCTGTCTACCCCTCCTTTACAAATCCGCTCAGTACGTTTTTGTTTCAATTTCTACACTTCTGTTAGTAACAACATAAAAACATCTCCATTGTCCGCTTCGCTAACCAAAGAACAGCAAAAGACCTTTCTCACGAGAATTCTGTCTTTCCCGAGAGCAGCGCTTACCTCTGCCCTACTACGGAATCCTTACTTCCGTTGATAAAGTAGCACATCCCTCTACTTCACCCTTCTATCAAGCATTAGCTAATTGTTTCTCTAGTATTTAAGACACATAGTTGGAGACCCAATGCTCCTGAGAAATAAACCCAGAATTTCGCAATTAACCCGAATGCCTTTACATTCATGCTCGTTCATACTAGAAAATGTAGTACATTCACACAGAATCCTGTCTTTCCCAAGAACAGCGAACAGCGAACAGCCTGTTCTACTACAGAATTATGACATACGTTAACAAAGCAGCACTTACCTCTCCTTTGTCCTTCTAACAAGCTCAGAGAGTACCTATTACCTTTCCAGTGATATGCGTTATCGGAATGCCAGTTGGATCCCTGGTACCGAAGACCAGAACTTCACAGGTAACCTTCGCTATCATACACTCTTCTCTCACACTATAAATGTCTCTAATGGCAACACACGACAATGCTACCGAATCGAACCCAGACAATGTGTTGTGCAACTTCAATTGTCACTCGTTTCCCCTGTGTACCTACAGGGGAACAACAATTCCGTCTTTCCCAAGAGCAACGCTTACCTCTGCCCTACTACGAAACCGTTACAAACTTCCAACTTCCTACATCCCAGAAGCCATGCAAACATCATATAACTCAACGTAACTCAACATAGAATGTTAGTACATAAATCAATTCCAATCAATAACCAAAAATCAATAAGCAATGTACCAGCAATAATCACTAAACCAAAACAATAACAGCCATCATCCTGCTACCAGAAAAACTGCTTCAGCGTGGAGTGCAAAATCCCTCCCTCCGTCACAAACGAAAGATCTCACATACACACATTATCCATACGTTCGCTGGTGGGGCCCATAACACCAACATTCACTCACCATTAATCCGTATTTCTTGGGAGGCGATTATCTTCCAAACGCTGGCATGAAAGTAAATACCACTCTACCCTAATAAGTGACAATTCTACACAACCTTCTGATACTCATTAGGCCCTGAACTTCACCTTTAGTATTCCTCTCATAAATTGGGATGGATCAGTTAGTTGCAGGTTTCGCTTAATTTCTAATTCTCTAATTTACCTTTTCGTTAACACATTTTCCATGAATAAACAACCCAATTCATTTCTGTAGATATTCAATTTCAATCTTTGTATAAATAATGCAAATTAAATCGTTCATTTAATCAAGTTGCCATTCATATTTACCAATTCTGGCTAATTGTCGTCCTCTATGTCAAATCTGGCAGTCTCGCAAATCTATGCCCATCAAATTTAGTAAATTCAGTTCATCAGGAGTTTGGGCATTAATTCAGTCCGTCAAAGATTCAGGCAAACAGCTGTCCTGCAGTGTCACCGTCCTCTCCATCAGCATAACGTCAGGAAATCGAGAAAGGCCAGAAACGAACCCGCCCCAACCTCTCTATTCTACCATAATTTATAGTAAAAATCATTGACAATTTATATCGAAAACGGGTCTTCAAATGTTCTGATTGGTCAATTGAAATCGTCTGACAGGATTCCCACCAAAATAAAGTCTCTGAGGTCATTATACTTGATTGTTCCGGTTTTTAGAAGCACATTATTGTTCTTTCAGGAAAGCTGGCTTGTGTCCCAGGGCAACCTAGAAGGGTACAGTCTGGTTAGGGTCATGACGATGCCACTGTAGCTGGCGTCAGTGCAGGCGCACTTCACCCAAGCCTTGTTCGGCGTAGGCAGTCGGGTTAGGCACCAAAGGCAGCCACTATACGATAGTCCCAAATGGTCAACTTAAGCAAAAAAAATACAAAACGAAATTAATACATAGAAATGACTAAATAAATGCTATTCCCTCACTAATACTCATATGTGTGTGTATTTATCTAGCATTAAGCAACACTCAAGCGTGTTTATACTTACAAAATAAAGCACAAATCACAAATATATCACAAAAGCGACATATATCATAAAATATTCTAATTGTCTATCATTAGTATGCGTACATATTTTAGTTTACAAATTAATAAAGTCATGCAAAGCAATCCCACGTGTATTTCAGTCATTAATAAGGTTGATTAGTTAATTCCTCTTCAATCCATCAATTCGATTATGATTAATCATTTAATCTAATTAATAAACATGCAAAGTGGGGTGGGTATACAAAATTTTTGTATTACCCGTTCCAGCATGACCAATGAAGACTGTCAGAACTGTATATCATTGTAATGTTGTTAAATGCACCGTATCAATTTTGAATATATGATACATCCCATAAATTGTGGTCCATTTTAGTCACTGTTATAAATGAATTGTACCTTTTTGCCTTGTTATGCTTCTACGTATGGATTGCTTTTATTCTTTTTATTGTGATTTTATGGATATTCTATATTCGAATAAAGCTATTTTGAATTGAATTGAATAACTTACTCCTATTATGGAGCTTGATTCGCATTATTGTGCAACTCCCTAATCCTTTGCTCAATTTCACTGAACTCCCCCTAATTTGAAGTAATTATTTCCCATTTTCAAACCACTGCCATGTGTCCCTCCCACATTTGCTATGAAGTTTTAGGCTTTTGTATGCAGAGATCTGCATACAGGGGCGGAGATATATGTGTATAAAAGATAGGAGAATAGGAGGCGGGGCTTGTCAGACAGAGGAATATGAATTGCATTTCATACTACATAAATTAGCACTGCTTTTTGTGATCCAAAATAGCTCCTGTGAAGGGGCCCTAGAGTTCTCATCACCTATGTAGATAATGGCAGTATTATATATGCCTGGTTACCAGCCAATCTCCAATGATTACAAAATCATGTAGCCTAGTTTTTATTTTTAAGGCAAACAATAATAAATGAAGTAATATAAACAATCAGTCTTAATAACGGATGTCCGCTAATTTCTCTTTAGTTATTTTATAAAATTCTATACAACAGGTACACAACTAAATAGCTTCATCAAACACTGCAAGTGCCCACACTGGGCGATGTTTGCTATTGGAAACAGTTTAAGGCTTGCATGTGAACATTTATCTCTAGTTGTTTTCCCTCAAACGTTTGTTTTTCAGCGTCTAAAGTATTGAAACGTTTATAATGAGCTATTTTGTATTCCCCTTGAACCAAGTGAACGAGGGCAATACAAATTGCATCTGCCACGTTTTATTTCAATAATTTAGAAAACATTTGCCTGCTCTGCAACGCATATGTTCTGCTTTAGTAGAAACCCCCAAGTGATGTTTAGTCAATACTTTGGAGATCACACACAGCGAGGGTTTAGTGTGGCTGCGTAGATTGGATGCTGAATAGTGGAGAAATGCAAAGAAAGTCAATCCTCTGACTGCTCATTTTGGCACATTAGAAACTGTATATCATTTTCCCCTACATGTGATAAATTATGGGGTGATAAAAAAAAGATATTACCTTAAATTTGCAAGAATCCCTTATGTCCGATTCTATTTATGGGCAAGTTGGAAAATTCATTTTATTTTGATGTTTCTGTCGTAGGGAAATAGGCAGAACAGATAGATGAATATTGCAGACCTTTCCATCAGCTGTGGAGCAGCGTGGGCCGGACTGGGAACCAAAAGTAGAGCTGACAAAAATATTCATTCCACTCTTTCTCTTCCTCTCCAATCTCTCTCTCTCCCTTTTTCGCTGGCTCGAAGTCCCTAACCTGGAAACTGGGGAAAGTGACAGAGGCTCTGACAACAAGCCTGCACTTTTAAAACCGGAATCCAATGGCTGCAGCCACTCAGGGAAATGCCCAATCGAATAAGTGGCCAGTCCAGCCCTGGTTGAGTCTGAGTAGAACCTAAGTGCTGTATAAGTGTATGATTATGGTCCAATTTTTTAATTTTTGGTGCAACCCAGTGCGGCAACCAACATTTCTGTGATGTATAGCATCAGAGGGAGAGAGTTGTTCTACCCTAGTTTTGCGCCCTTTTAGTAACTCAACTAATTTTACGATGATGATGTAAAGTGCTGGCATTCTGACGCCCTCCTCGCATGGAGGGTTATTTAAATCTATTACCAGCTCATATGCGCAGCTCTGCTGAGCACGACTGGATTCGCCCATCCCTTTCATCGTTGCTTTCCTTGTAGACACTTTGTGCTGATTTTGAGAAGGTGCCTGGTTCCCACATTACTGGGTGCCATATTAAAAGGGAGTACTTCCCTTTTTTACTGATTTTATGCTCCAACTTTCTCAGGTATATTTTTCTTTTACCAGTATCATTCTAAAAGTGGAGGTTGTGAGGGTTTGTGGGGTTGCTCGACCCTGGTTTTGCACCCTTATTCAACTGGTTTTAGGATCGTGCTGCAAGTCGCCGGTGTGCTGACACACCCCTCCTGCCTGAAGGGTTATTTAAATCCATTACCAGCCTGTCCACGCAGTGGACACACGCAGCGGGTGCTCCACTGGCATGCTGAAGGGACACCAAAGGCAAACTGTGCCTGTCCGTTCACTGATCGCGCCAAGCGCCAGAAGTCCTTCCGGTTTTACCTCAGTCACATCAAGCAGCTAGAAGACGCTATTCCGGCAGGGAGCTTTGAGGATATAATTCCTTTGGCCACACATTGGCTATGTATGTTTTAATTTAGCCACACGCCCTCTTCTGATAAAGCTTACCTGTCACAAATGCGACTTTCAATTAAAGGAGCTGGAGCCTTCATTAATGTAATGCAATTGACTAACCAGACATCTGTTAGTTCCCCCATCACTAAGGGCCCAGCTGCTAAAATGTAATGTGTGCTTTTAAATGTGCACTCCCTTGTCAAACACAGGTTTGAACTTGCCGGTTTTATTGACAGTCAAGAACCTGATATGGTTTTTATAACTGAAATCTGGATGGACTCGTCTTCGAACCCCACCTGGCAGATGCTGTCCCTTTAGGGTATTCTATTCATAGATTGGACAGACATCTTAAAAGGGGTCGGGGCTTAGCCATCTTTTATAGAGAGTTCCTTATGGCCAAATTCAACATAGCCACATCCCCAAACTGTGAAGCACTCTCATTTAGTTTTGAACTCACAAAAAAACAATCGGGAACGTTTTTTTTTTTAAAGATAATCGGATCACAATTGGAAGCCGATTCTAACGCTGAAGATTTCACCGTTATAGGTGATTTTAACTTTCCTCTTGAGGCCTTCATGGACAAAGACACTGAGGCCTTCCTGGAAATTATGAGCACACAAGGCCTCTCCCAATTAATTCACAATTTTACCCATCTGGCAAGCCACACACTGGATGGATTTTCCTCAAATAGTCCCCAAATTGCTCTTAAGGAGGTTTTGCCATTAATCTGGTTAGACCATTTTCCAATCCCTCTCTAGGGGAAATAATACAAGGACACCAGGATGTGCGTAATGTCAGTTCTTTACTACTCGGCTTCTCTCCTACAACTGCCGCTACCATCCCGCGGCTCCTCCTCTTTCTGCCCAACCCCGCTATGCCTGACCTTGGGATAACGGAAGACAGGCATAGCGACATGACATCTCCCCCCTTTGTATTTTAATGTTCAATGTCTCTCTCAGAGTTCTTCGATGAGTCGGATGGGCCTCCGAATATCCCGTCGCGCTCGACTGGGTCGTGATTGACTGTGACGGTGTTCTCTTCTCAGATTGCGGGTCTCCGATTCCCATGTGGGTTCTTCATGACTATTTTCTTCTTAGCTTGACACGTCCATATCCCAATCAGATCTCCTAGTTCCAGTGTAGACTGTCGGGTTGCATTTTTTGAAGTGCGACATGTTTCTGGTCGTTCTCTTGCTTCCAGACTCAGCTGCAATCATAGTTCCTTTTTTTCTTGTTACTTGTAGTGGGTGATCGTGGTAACGGCTGTCTGTTTTGGATTTCCTTTCTCATCTTACCAGCACCCAATCTCCTTCTCGGATGTCAGATGCCTTGGCGTGTCTGCGGTGGTCTGCATATTCCTTCATTTTTGCCTTCCTATTCCGATCTAATTAGAACAGGGTCTTGTGGTCTGAAGTTGTGATTCTGGACCGCGTGACGGTGTCAGTGGTTGGTATCCGGGTGCGAGGGGTCTGGCTGAGCATCAGGGTGGCGGGACATTCGTTCGTGGTACTGTGTGGGGTGGTCCTGTATGCTCGCAGTACTTCGTTTAGTGCTGGTTGAATATCACGGTGAGTTAACTCAGCCTGTTGCACCCTCCCTTTTGCCTGAGGCCACAGGGGAGTGATTTTCTGATGTTTGAAGTTTAGGTGTCTCGCGAATTCTGTGAATTCTTGTCCATTAAAAGGTGGTCTGTTGTCAGATTTCACCACCGTGGGGATTCCCCATGCAGTAAACGCTTCATCGATTACCGGTATGACAGTGGTCGCTTTGGTGGAGGAAATCTGGTGAGCGATGGGGAATCGGGAATATTCGTCCATAATGACGAAGATGTATTTTCCAGACTTCAGCAGGCCAAAGAAGTCAATGGCTACATGGTGCCAGACACTATCTGGTAGATCCGACAGCTGCAGAGGGGCGTGTGGTTCTTCTCGCCCTACCAGTTGGCAGTGTGGGCAGTCTTGTAGCGTAGTCTCCACCATCTGATCAAGGGATGGGAACCAGACGCGTTCTCGCAGCGCTTTCTTCGTGGCTACCACTCCTCGATGTCCTTTGTGTGCTAAATTTACAATTCCCTGACACAGCTGGCTGGGAATAATGATTCTCCGACCTCTTAATAGTAGACCATTATCACTGATGGAGAGTTCGTCTTTAACATGTTTGAATGCCATGAGTTCCAGGGTGTTGATGGTGTCATTTACCTTTGGTTCTCCTATGTGCCGAAAGGAATCCGTGCGAACACGATGCATGATATTTTGGATAGTGACATCGTTTGTAGATGCGTCAATGATGGCTTCTAATGGAACAGCTGGTGGGCAGGCTCGATCAATGACAAAGTGGAGATATTCTTCAGCTACCGAGTGTCGTGCACGTGTCAGAGCTTGAGGATGCCGTGAGATGTAGTCTGCCGGATTCTCCGCCTTCCCGGGTTTGTGAATGATGGTGCATGTATAATCTTGCAGGCGGATGCCCATCGTTCTATTCTCGGAGGTATCTTCGCTCTGGGAATCCCAAAAATGGGTATCAGCGCTTGGTGGTCGGTGATGAGTGTGAAATGCTTGCCATATACGAAGAGGTGAAAGTGTTCACACGCCCACACGACTGCCAGGCTTTCCTTTTCCGGGTGAGAATATGCCTTTTCGGTGTCAGTGAGGCTGCGGCTGGCATATGCAACAATGTGACGTTGGTCGGCTTCATCATCATATTGCGCTAGAATTGCTCCTAACCCAACAGGGCTGGCATCTACAGTGATTTCCGTCTTTCGCTTGGGGTTGAAATATGCCAAGTTGATGGCTGAGCTCACAGCTGCCTTGATTCTGTTGAAGGCTTGGTCACACGTGGCTGACCATCGAAAACTCTGTCCTTGTCGAGTTAGTTCCCTCAGGGGGTAACTGATGGTGGCGTTGTCTTTGATATAGCATGCGCAGTAACTGGCCATACCCAGGAACGAGTGGATGTCGCTGACGTCGTGTGGCTGCGGAGTGTCCGATAGTGCTGACACTTTTTCGGGGTTAGGTTTCATGCCCTCTTTTGAGAAGATGTACCCGTAGAATTTGAGAGTCAACTTGTGAAACTCACATTTGTCCTGATTGAGTGTGAGGTTGGAGTTAAGAAGGGCGTGCCACACTCGGTCTAGTGCTTTGTCATGATCTTTCTGGGTCCCTCCAAACACCAGGATGTTGTTGCTGTAGTTGAAAGCATTGGGGATGTCTTGTATGATTCGCCGAACGGCTTCCTGGAAAATCTCAGCAGCTGATGAGATCCCGAAGTTGAGGCGTTTATACTTGAAGAGTCCTTGGTGTGTGGTGAAGGTGGTGATGCATCGTGATCGTTCGTGCACTTTGAGCTGATGATACCCCTTGTTGAGATCTAGTTTTGAGAAGACTGTAGCCCTGTTCAGGCGTGTGATCATGTCACTGATGTGTGGGCCTGGGTGTCTCTCCCTTTCGATGGCTGTGTTTGGGGCTCGCATGTCTACGCACAGGCGTACTTTGTTGTCCTGTCCTTTCTTAGGCACAACCACTACTGGCGACACCCATGGGGTGGGTCCAATTGATCTTTCTAGGATGTCAGCCTATAGTAGATCTTGGAGTTTGTCATCGACCGCTTGTTGTGGGTGAAAAGGCACTTTCCTGTGATGTTGTGCTACTGGCGTCACTCGCTCGTTTATGTGTAACTTGATCTTGAAATGAGCTAGATTTCCTAGGCCGTTGAACAACTTCGGGAACTTGTTAACAATGTCTGGCGAGTCATCCACTTTGTATAGGATTTCGACTAGCTTTAGGCGTTCCGCCATTGGCAGGCTGAGGAGACAGTCTGCCGCTTCAGGGCCTTCAATCACGTGAATTTGTGCTTGAAATTTCCTATCTTTGTAGGTTAGCGTGGTCCGAAATTGTCCTAGGCAAGGTAGTGGTTCTCTGGACATCCACGTGTAGACCCGTACCGCGGCTGGCTCTAGTTTCGGTTTCGGGTTCATGCTCTGGTATTCAGTGGCATAGATGTAGTTGAGCGATGC
The DNA here is from genome assembly GCF_964204655.1 of Triturus cristatus. NCBI lineage: Eukaryota > Metazoa > Chordata > Amphibia > Caudata > Salamandridae > Triturus > Triturus cristatus. Next base: position 227,904,299 of record NC_140584.1, read on the forward strand.
GCCTGTATCGAGAACAAACTTGGCTCGGTGGCTTCCTATTCGGATGTGTAGTAGAGGATATTTCTTCAGTCTATCTGGATCTGCCACCATGAATACGTATTAATCCCTGTCCTGTGAAATAGGTGTAAGAGAGGATGATTCTCTGGATGTTGACCGTTGAGATCGGTATGAGCTGTGTGACTGTGTACTTGATCTTGAGGAGCTTGTTGAGGGATCTCTCCGTCCCTGTATGGCCCTTGCGTGATGACGTCTTCCTGTGTTTTGCTTGGTCTGTCTCGTCTCTGTGCGCCTGGTTTGGCAAACAGCTTCAAAGTGGTTATCTTTTCCACATCGGTGGCATGCTTGACCAATGGCTGGACAGTCTTGGCCACACCAATAGCATTGTGGAGGGTCCCTCCGTTATTGGCTGTTCTTTGTCCCTTGGCGAGGTGACTTTGAACGAGGTGACCTTGTGAATCTTGCCAAGGTGCGATGGTCTGGACGGTGCCTCGGTTCCATGTGGGACTGCACACGAAGCGCGTGTTCTTTTTTTCAGTTTTGCTAGCCTCCATTTTCTTCGCGTGGTCTTCTGCTTGATGCGAGTGAGTTCTTCTATTTCGTCTAGAGTGTAATGCTTCTTCAGTAGTCGGCGACGTAGTGATTCAGATTGACACCTGTCAATGATCCGTAGACGTAGCGCATCTTCTGTGGTGAAGTTGTCGAATTCACAGAATCGAGCTAGACGTTTGAGACGCGAAATGAAATCACCCATGTGTTCGTCTCGCTCTTGGGACGCGAGGTTGAACGTGTATCGCTCGTAATCTAGGTTCCGCTTGGGAAGAAACTTCTTGTTCAATGCGTCCTTCATGTCTTCATATGACGCGGCGTTGGCTGGAGGTAAGTCTTTGATGATTTGTCCGATGTCTTTACCTACAAGGTTGCGTAGGGCTATAAGTTGCTGGTTGGAGTCACGGACTTGTGATCCCTTCATGAAGTCTTCAAAGTCTTCAAGCCAACTCTTCCATGAGGGACCCATGCTGCTACCAGACGTCAGTGGTAGTGGATCAGGGGGGGGCAGGTATGATACTCCCATGGTTATCGGTCCAGGCAGCGGGGCACCATGAGCTGTAATAGGCGCAGCTTGCTGCATTGAGTCAGGGTCCGACATGGTGGGGCGCAATGTAACTCTAGTGAGCTTCCGAGATGGTCACAGGGGTCCAATATCACTTTGACAGGCTTCAGGGGTCTTTTTGTATACTGCCTGACCTTAAAATGGACGCCGCATCAGGACTAAGCTTGGCAGGTGCAGGGCGCCTGACTTTAAAATGGCCACCAGCAGGGACTCGTGCAAACATGTTCCACTTTCAACTCCAATTGTCACCGGGGCAACCTTACTGAGCTTACTCTTGGTTGCGCGCTGTCTCTGGTGCAGGGCGCCTGACTTTAAAATGGCTGCCAGCAGGGACTCATGCAAGTATGGTTCACTTTCAGTTTTAATGATCACCTCGGCATCGTTGCTGGGCTTACCCTGGATTGTGCGCTGTCTCTGCTGATTCCAACTTGAAATTGGACCTCCTGGTGTGTTTCCCACGATGCTCACTGTCCGTCGTTCCCGCTGCCTTCATTGACTTGAGCGCTCCACTCTCGTTCACAGCAGCGCACGTTTCCTCCGATATTGCGGAATGTTGAAGAGGGACTTCAATCCCACCCTCGTCCCCAGTTTCCTATCCCGCTCTGAGGAAAATAATATACGGACACCAGGATGTGCGTGACGTCAGTTCTTTACTACTCGGCTTCTCTTCTACAACTGCCACTACCATCCCGCGGCTCCTCCTCTTCCTGCCCACCCCCGCTATGCCTGACCTTGGGATAACGGAAGACAGGCATAGCGACATGACAACCATCATGCAGCTGTCTTTGAAATTAATATTTTACTGAGATTTCAACATAACAATGTGCATGGTGGATCAGCCAGCTTTCGTGCTTGGAATAAAATAGATAGTGACCAACTCACCCAGCAGCTATCACAATATCAGCCATCACTTTCTCAAGATCTTGAGCAAGCTACATTGGACTATGCAAACTGCCTAAATTCAGTCATCTCCACAATAGTTCCTTTTAAGACAACTAATGCCCATTTAAGAATTGTATAAACTCACTGTGAACAGGTACAAACATTTACTGATACACGAAAAAACTATCTATTATATGCAGCAAATCAAGTCAGCTAAAATCTCTACTAAGGACCTATTCCAGGTAGTTACAAAACGTACTGCAATCCCAGGTAGCAAAATAGTAAACAGCAGTCAATCTTTCTGTGACGCACTGGCCCACTGTTTCCGGGAAAAAGTTGATCAAATCTACCTGAAGTTTTATGCAAAAAAAAAACATCTTTCTTGGAGGAATAAATAATTCGGAAGACCTAGAACAGACAACCTTTACGGAATTTTCCTCGGTCATTCTAGATCAGGTTATTAAGCTGATTCACTCCAATAAATCTGTATTGCCATCAGACCCTTGCCCCCTTCAGTGGTTACGATGGCTCCAGAGCTGACAGCTTCCAAGCTTACCAACATCTTTATTTCCATATTTGAGGTTGGACACTTTCCCTCACAATGGGAAAAGGCCTCTATTCTTCTTCTTTTTAAAAAACCCAGCCTAAAACCAGCAGATCCAAACAATTATTGTCCTATTTCTCGCCTACTGCTACCTGCACAAATATGCTGAGAAAATGATGAACTATCAACTTGCAAAATTCATCCAAGATAACCATCTTCTGGACCCAGCACAGTTTGGGTTCAGACCTAGACACAGCACTGAGAGTGCCTTAATTAGGGCCACGAGATACGGGTAGCATTGGACAAGGGTGGAACGGTAGCCCTTATTCTCCTCGACTTGGCAGCGACCTTTGATACGGTTGACCAATAGAATTTGATCGACCATTTAGAGGAAATCGGGATCAGAGAAAAGGCACTCACTTCGTTGAGTTTGTTTCTGGAGGGAAGAGAGCAAACTGTGGCCCTGGTTCAGGTTGTTTTCAAACCTTTCTCTCTGCCATTAGGGGTCCCACAGGGATCCTCGCCAAGTCCAATGTTGTTCATTATGTATATAACAGCTTTGCCAATGCTGATTAAATCCTTCAGCATCACTCTTACCTCATATGCTGACAACACACAAATTGTGATACCAGCATTAAATAAGGAAACATCGTTGACGTTAAGTTTCACGATTGCATGCGAGCAGTGAATGGATGAGCAAACACTTGCTAAAGCTAAACTCAGGAAAGACGGAGGTCATCCTATTTGGAAACTGCACCCAGATTTGGTCCTCATCCTGGTGGCCAGGGGAAATGGAACCACTTCCAAATTCTGTGAAAAAGGCAAAGAAGTGAGTAGATGTGATTCATGATAAATTAAACTTTAGAAACCAGGCCAACTTTGTTGTTTCATCCTCATTCAACACCCCGAGGATGATCAAAATAAATCTTCCATTCATTCTTTTAGGTGCTAAAAAACTAATCACACCTCTAGTATGATCAAAACTCGACTATTGCAAAGGGTTATGTGTAAATATGCAAGAACAATATTTGAATAATTCACAGACCTTTCAAAATGCTGCATCCCCAAATGTCAATTGGTCTCCCTGGCAATTCATAAACTACATTGTTTTCCTGTCAGGCATTGCATTATATGTAAGGCTTTCTTCATAGCCTACAAGGGATTGCATGCTATCAGCCCTGAGTTTCTGATTCAGTTGTTTGATTGGTATGAAGCCAGCAGAGATCTGAGATCCTCTGAGACCAAGCAAAAAGTGGTCCCCAGATTCAAGAGGACAAATTGAGGAAGAAGAAGCCCCATTACTGGCACAACCAAGATTTTAAATCGCCTTCCATCACACCTCAGGGCCTTGCCCTCCCTACTCTCCTTCAAAAAGGAGCTGAGAGCCTGGCTTTTTATTAATGTCGCATTCTAGTTTGTACTCCCGCAAAACACCTCTGGGTATGCGTGCGTGCTACAAATCCCTTTAAAGTAAAACAGTACCATACATATTAGGATATGATGCCGTTTTTTTCTCACCAGCATTGGCACACTTTAAGCTGCCATGAGCCAATGAACATACCCTTGCATTGTAGTACAAGGGTGTGTGTGTTCAGTCAAGCAAAGGTTTTGTGCTGGAAGGCTATCCTTCCAGTACAAAAATTATACTATGCTTTGCCTTAGTTTTATGCTTTTGCCACTTTGTGTAAGGGTTGTAGAGTACAGCACACATGCACATTTTTTAAAGTGCGGGGACTTTTACTACTTGCTCCACTGTTACTCCTCCTTTTACAATGCAAAATGTTTTGATTCATGTCTACAAATGTTCGTTGATAGCGATTTGCATCAAAACCCATGAGTGGTTGTATGGGCATGCCCATGTACCACACAGTGAATGCTCCCTTGATGCAAGGAAGAGCAAAGAAGTGCATAGAGCTGTTTTGCATTACTTTAGGCGCCTTTCCAATGCAAATCATGATTTGCATTAGCAAGTAAATACCAACACAACACTTTGTGCTGAGTTTGCGTCAAAACTATGAACAGGTGCTAGTAAATTTCCCTCTTTATTTTTAGAAAAATAATATTATCATGATGCACTGTGGCTATCTTTGCCAGTGCAAACGGCAGGATTGTAGTTAAAAACATTTGGTCACATTTAGGTGCAGGTAGGTACACCATCATTTTACATGCTCATGTTTGAAAGTTTCCATCTTTTCATAAATGCTGACATTTGACACACATTTAATTGCGTGCCTGTGCAGCATAATATTCTCCGAAATGGCTTTATTTACATTTACACTTCTTTGTAGGCATATTATCAAGTACCTTGAACATTCTGTACAAGGGCTAAGTTAACTATACAAAATGATGTTGTCTGTTAATGTCAACTTGGTAACTGTTCTATCCGAAATTAATCAACAAGTGCGGCCTGACTGAGGTTTCGGTATGATTATATGAGTGTATTTTATTATATAAACAACATCACTCCTTTGTTAAGAAAAAGGAGCATTTCGCTGACACTGCTGAGGTAGACCCATTCCTGAATACCAGCCAAGCTATTTTCGGTTTACCTCCTGCAAGGTACAATGCCCAGCTCACCAAGACGGGCTCCATGATGACATGTACCCACAGGTAACTGGAGCTTTAGATCACCCTACAGGGATTCTGGCAGATTTTCCCACCCTAGACACGCTAGGATAGGTACCGCTAGGTAGGAGCACAAACTATAGCAGTATTCATATGCAAGCATATATCATGTGTAACAGCACAATGGTTGAATTGGTTATTTTCTTTACCGTTCTAGTAATGCTGTTCTGTTTCCATCTATTAATAATGCAAGTATCATAATGCTTCTATAAATATTGTAACGCCATGTTGTGTATTTCTTGTGTATGGCTTTGGGTATAAATGAGATACCAAGTAAAAGGGTTCTAGAGCTATTTCCATGATTTCTTTGGGGAGTCGGAGTTGTAATGTTCTGAGAATGGACGTTCTACCTGTTACCTTGACAAGTTAGGGGTAGAGATGGTGCACTCTGAGCTAGCAGGACCAAGGCCAACATATCCTGATGGTGTTCGTAGAACCTGGCTTGCACAGTTTTGACATTTATTTTCTCCAACAAACACACAGTTTTACAGAGAAAGTATGAACCATACGACATTGTTCCACCAATGTTCTAGCTTGGGTTCCTATTTAATGGATTGCCCAAGTAGTTTTCTTTTGTGTAACCAAAGACCCTACTCACCTTCTAACTGGAGACATACGAGGTGTTGGGAAGAATCATCTTCATCTAGGAATGGAATCTGGCTGTAGTTTGTTCAAGCTTGAACCTTTAAAAAGGATCACCCCACACAGGTACACCCTCTGAATTCCACATATTCAAATTGCTAATGCAGCACCAGTTAACATACTGGTGAAATGCAGACATATAGTCACACAGATCTTACAACTACACAGGCTCCCTCTTCCAGGAGGAGACATGACCTTCATGGTTGAGACCCATGAAGCGTACCGGACCGAGGTGTTCTATTCATAGATAATATTCCCAGCAGTGAATGCACAATCAAGACATTTTCATGCTTACACTTTAGCTGTAGTTCCTAACAACTACACAGCTTATGAAGCGTTAGAAATACCATTAACATTTCGTGAAAACCAATCTTTTTTTGAAGCACCCTACCACACAAAAGAAACAATGTTAGACTGGGTCCCCTCAGCAATGAAGGAGCTACATGGCCAGTCTTAACCGGTTACCTACCCTACCCAGATATAGCAAATCTGACTGCAGTAGCGTTACCTACACTGTACAGAGGTCTGGTCAGAATATATAGATGTTTGACATAATATGTGATGTGAAAAATTATAATAAATCCTGCAAGGGCTATTCAAGCTGCACAACCACAATTGACTATACATGGATTTAGTCCTTTGACCATCAATGCAGTGTTGGGTACGGTTCCCAACAGATGGGATGAGATTCCATTTTAGATTGCACAAAAAAACAATTCAGCTTGAAGCAGTGTTTTCCCATATAAAAAACATAGAATTCTCACAATTTGCCTACTAATGGGGATGGCTCCACCAGTGGAAGACTGCACAACTTGGGGCACAGTATGTGATGCAGTATATACCAGAAAACGTAGTGCACCCTCATTAACTGTTTTGCCAGTGGTGCTTAAACAGATCCCAAATAAGTGCAGGGCAGACCCTGCCCTGGATTTGGGGATGAAACATACGGCCAGTTTTGCTGCATTATCCACAATAATGCTAAGTAATATAAAAGGGGAAGCAACAGCATTGCATATATGCCTGCAACTCACGCAGGTTGCTCGGGGAGACCAGGAGCACAACTTACCTAAAAGTATTGAGGAAACCTATGCGTAATAATTTAGGAGCCAGAACTAGTAAACCACAGATATGGGGTAATCCTGGAAATGATAACTCAAAGAAGGCACCTGAGTCTTCTAAGATGAAGTGGGTCAATAATAAAAATAAACAAAAGACTAAAACACGGAGTTGATCACCTCAACAGGAGTCCTTGGACAAGCCTAACATTATGTGCAATCATAATTCAACTAAAATGCCTGATAGGTATCAGGATACTTATACACGTCCTTCTTGTTCCTTTCAGGAGTGATCTGAAAAATGCTCAGACAGAAGAGGATGATCAGAGTGCAGATCAGGGGAGTACATGAAACTGAAGTAGAACTCACAACAATCTTCTGACTTCATAATAAAAAAAGAAGGCAAACCTACATAGTCCAAACCTCAATTCAAGAAGAAGATGGTAGCTAGCATCAAAGTCAAGCATGCCACGAATATTAAGTGCGATGAGTCTGAATGGGGAGTGGGCTCTGACAATGCTAGACAGTGTGGCAGAAGTCACAATAGTTAGCCAAAATCTTAAGGTGTGCCTGGCAGCAGTAGCAACTATGGACAACGTCAGGTGGAAACACCGGACCGGAGACTGTGTGTTTTAGCCAATTATATTAATTGCAACTCCAGAGGAGGGGGATATACCATGTACCATAAATGGTCTCTTTACGAAGAACTTCTCATCCGGCTATGGAATTCTTTTGGCTGAAAAGGATTGACCACTGGAGTTTGTTATAGATTACCCCAAAGGGGAAAAGGTAATTTTACGTGCCTTTTCTGATCTTGTTCCAGATTCAGTAAAACACACATATGCTTTGTGGATAAGTGGCCAAACTAAAAGCATGTTTGCCAGTCATCAGCTTGTAGGAATTTTGCAGGGAATTCAGTTGCTGATGAGGCTGCAAAAGCAACAGTGCAAACTGCTGCAGTCACTGCAATTACTTGTTCCATTACCAGGATAGATGGCGACATCAGGACAGCTGTCAACGATGCGTGCGATGACACCGTCTTGCCAAAAGCCTTCACACCTAAATACTCCTACCAGTTAAGAGCGCAGGTCATTCCATTTGCTCATATTCCCAGAGTGGGGGACAAAGTAATACCTAATTCAGATCACAGGTTAGTACTGATCCAAGCAGCATATGAGGGTGTAGCATCTGATCATGCAGGGATGGCGGCGGCAATTTCAGTATTGCAGCAACACCATTGGTACAAACAGACCAAGGATTAGGTCCCCAAATGTGACATCTGCCAGCAGATGCAAGTTTACACCATAGTTCGCCCACCCCAGACATCTCTATTGATCTCTGACAAGACTCTGGCTTCTGTCTATTTGGACCACTGCGGACCCTTACACTCAGATCGGGCTTGCAAGTACATTATGATAGCAGTGGATTTCTTCTCTCGATTCCTATGGGTTTGACCACAGTGATTGACTAATGCTCAAACTGTTAAAAAAAAAAACTTGCAAATTTTAATCTATACAGATGAAGTAGTCACATTGCATTCGGACCAGGGTCCGGCAATCGCCTCCGGGGCTTACAGAGACACTAAGGGAAATTTAGGTGTGACTGTGCAGTACGCCTCCCCTATCATCTCAAGGGAAATTAGGTAGTGGAGAGGAAGAAGTGGGACATAAAGCATCCTTTAAAAGCTAGAGTATTAGGCTTGGGTTGCACTTGGTTTACAACCCGTATGGGGTTTACAGAGCACTAAATAATCTGTCTAAAAAGTCCCTGGGTGGTTGAACTCCCTAAGAGATCCTGTTTGGGATTAGGATGTTGGTTCCAGACTTGAAAGTCCCAGTACAGTGGTGGGGGAAACAGCTTTTGATATCAGTGAATGTTTGGATGTTTTACAGGAACTGAATGACTTCTGAGGTGCTTAGAGCGATGCCCAAGAGAAACGTTCCGGCACTGGTGAAGTGAAGGAAGTGCCAGCAACTCCTGATTGGATTCCAAAGATCTGTGATATGGTACTGGAGAAAATTGTGGACAAGAAGAAATTCGGGCCATCCTATAGAGCACCCATACATGTCCTGGCTGTTGCAGAAATGTAATTGTACTGACCGTTGATGGTAGCAAACACAAGAGATTTGTGTTTATTGACCTCATCAAACCACATCCGGTCCAGGGAAGACATGGCTTGGCAGTTCGGGCTAGACTGTTCCCATGAGGCACAGGGTCAAGACTGATTTGCATATGGCCATGTCTAAACTGGGGTGGCGTAGTGGGCAAAAGAACGATGGATTTAACCCAGATCTCTTGACTGGGGGAGAATGTCTGCATTGTCAGCATTCCGTCCATCATTTGTTTGTTGTAAAGCTTTTCGCCCTAAGTGGGATGGGTATTCCCAGACGTGGGACCCGTGCTCACTACGCCACTGGAGTCAAGCTATCCTGGCTGATGACGGCTGATAGCCAGAAACCGGTCCTAGGATGCTTGATTCCGGTCCAGGGAAGACATGGCTTGGCAGTTCGGGCTGGACTGTTCCCATGAGACACAGGGTCAAGACTGATTTGCATATGGCCATGTCTAAACTGGGGTGGCGTAGTGGGCAAAAGAACGATGGATTTAACCCAGATCTCTTGACTGGGGGAGAATGTCTGCATTGTCAGCATTCCGTCCATCATTTGTTTATTGACCTCATCAAACCACATCCTTTGACCGATTCTACATAGGAGGCCTCCAGGGCTCCTGGGTAGTTACCTGTCTCCTATCACTACCCTACAGGAGGTTCAGTTGGAAACTTTGACCAACGATGACGCTTAATCAGGCTAATCTGGGAATAGAACCCACCCCAGAACCACAAGAGGGAGTGGGAGCTCAGAGTGAATGACTGTTAACAGAGACAGGGAACCTTCCTCTGCAGTTCCTATCCTCCAATGCTCCAACCCACAAACTAGAATCTCATCTTTTGGAATGTTGCTGGCCTGAATGTGAATGTGTCTGTCCCTGATTGAGGGACATTTGTGGATAGTTTTCTTTCTAGCACAAGAACCTTCCTGTAAGGAGCCGGTGTATAGACCTGGGTGCACAACTTCTCCAGCGCTACACTTTATCAGGGATCAATACTCATTCATTATTTCATACAAATGGCCCATACACATTCACCCAACTCACAAATCCCTGTTGCGCTGGGGGTCAAGTTTTAATGACGTGGAAATTGTTTCCTTCACAGATTCATGTTTAACATTTCTAAATACATAACTAGACTTGTATGTCAACTCTCTTTCCTCTCGGTCGATGGACCAATTAGTTGAGTAGTCGATGGTGATAATAGTACTATCTAACTATCTAACTAGCTAAATAAGCACAGACTCTCAGTAAGATTAATAAAGTTTAGCTCATGTTTTTGTGAATAATAAATGCTCATCGCATACAGGTTACAATGCAAACAAAAAGTCTCACAAAAGGGATAGAAAACAATCAGTAAATGCAAACGGTGTGACACTCATCATCAATCTCCGATATGCAAATGAAGGAGCGGATAGATGAGGAGACATAAGTTTCAACAAAATAATGCGAGACAATATACATATGACAAAGTGGATAGATGAAGAGACATAAGTTTCAGCAAAATAATGTGAAACAATATACATATGACGGAGTGGATAGATGAAGAGACATACGTTTCAACAAAATAATGCGAAACAATATACATATGACGGAGTTGATAGATGAAGAGACATAAGTTTCAGAGACATAAATACATTTGCAAATAATTATGCAAAGTATGAGTCAGAAGAATAATACAAATCCAGAGGATCTGTGAAATACCACCCCCCTGGCCAATGGAGTAGTATGGGCCTCCTGAAAATAGAGTCAGGGGAGAAAGTTTCCAGGAATCAGGAATAGGACAGGGACAGGAACAGCTAGGCTTCTCTGCAAACCAACGGACAGCGACAATACACCCCTCTCTCCTCTACACTCGATCTGAGCCAAGCTAACAACCCTAACCACACCCTCAAAGGCACCCCAGCTATACCCTAAAACCTACATGTCCAACCCACATTAGTTAAAAAATTTCACGGAATTTGACTTTTCATTGGACGATTTTTGGAGGTGGTACATCACACCATCGTGATTTCATTGATGTTTTTACATGCTCGCTGTTTTACATCCTTTAACATTATATCACTTTAACCAGTTTATTGAATTCTGTTCTTGTTACATTTAATTATTTTCACATTGATTTCTTAACCACGTCCGCGGAAGAAGTCTTGGGTCCCACGACCAGTCTCATAATTTTGGCAGGCGAATAATGTCCTTTGAGATGGACAACCTTGGACTTTTGTCCCTCCTCCACAGCAGTCAACGTCTCTGTCTCGCTCATTTTCCAGCCCCTCATCTATCCGGACAACTTAAGAGAACTGCAGGCCCATTCGGCTCACTATGGCGAATGAAACATATACATTTATTAATTACATGGAAATTCACTTTTTCACTGTTTACCACCCTCGTCTGCACTATTCCTTGTTAATATATTTCCTAGTAGAAGCTTAATGCAAGCGGCATTATTTATTATCATTTTAAAGCAAGATGCAAAATGCGAAATGCGGCCTAGACATAAACTAAATTTGTTTCCTTAGAAACGCAAATGTAAAATGTGGCCTAGTTTTTTCATGCATTAGTTCACATTAGTGCACGCATGTGCAAAGCGGTTTCCCCATATGTTTTGCATATTTTCACTGCACACTGTTAGTATGTATTATGGGGATGTCAATTCGAGCAGGTTTCTTTTTGAAAAATCCTGCTCCATCACAACCTTCCATTGCCTAGCTCTTTCACAGGGCAAAGGGCAGCCTGCCTTTTATTTTTGGTCAAGAACTCACTAGCCTGCACAATCAAGAGGATTAATCTAGACACTCCAGATGAATTAAGTTTGAGATAGATTGGTCCACCTTCTATATTTTTCATGTATATAACAGGTTCAGGGGGGTGAATAGCCTGTCCATCACACTATTCTAATTTGGAGGAGGCCATAAATGAGCTTCCATATGACAGTTTGTTAACGGTTGCAGGAGATTTTAATGTTACCTTTGAATCTTTTTTTCAACCTGTGTTCCGATGTCGCTGAAGAGGAGGATATAGCCTGAAATAGCCCACAGCTCAATCTACCACCAGTTAGAAGGGGCTCTGTGGTGCGTTCTCAGCTATTGGGGCTATCAAATCGGTTGGGCTTAAGAGCCTGTAATGGCAGGTCTAACTCAGACCGTAGGGGTGCTCATAATTTAAAGGATATTATCAAAAAGGTTGTGCTGACTGCATAGTATTACCCTTAATAATGTGTGACTCCTTGGCAGCCAAGAGGGTCGCTGAGAGAAATAACAACAATCGTAATGCACTTAGTTTAAAAATTAGTAGCATGGCATTCCAAATTCAGTCCCACATTGCCTCAAAAATAGTAGGTGAGATGTGTCTTTCTAATAATAGGTGCACTCTTAAATTGTCCTATGTGTCTCAGGATATCAGTGCCCTATCTAAAATCTTTAGTTTGGTTGGTGATACTCTGGAGAAGATCCAAACCAGAGCCTCTCCTGACTTGCTTGAACACTTTCCAAATAACATTCATGATCAGTTTTACAAAGATCTCCAGGTGTTACTGACTAAAGACGTAGGTGACTCAAGCAAGCCACAACCTCATGGTGCCTGGTTTAATACCCAAAGTAGGGCAGTTAGGCTCAACCAGAATAGGCATTAGGGCATTAAAGACTGGCAATAGAGTAGAAATGTCCACAGCTAGGAAGGGATACAAAGTTACTTTGTCTGCAGTGAAACAATAGTTGAAATGGAGGTGTGGGAGGCTCTGGTTGTAACAGTATGCACATGGCTTTTGACATGACATGACCTGCACAACTTTCCAACTGCAACCACAGACTAGGGTGTACCATTTAAAAAAACGTTATGCAGCCAGGGGCGTTCTCGTCCCAAACATTATCCCAGTTGGGCCTGCTCCTTCGAGTAAAACTGTTGACCAGCTAGATTTTACACTAAATGATATTGTGGAGGTAATCAAGGATATCCGCCAAAATGCCAGGTCCTGATTTGTTGGCAGATGAATTATACCTTTTAGAGCCTTTTGTTTGGGGGCCTTATTTCCATGTACTTTTTAAATCTATCTTGAGAAGAGAACCCATACCTAGGTTATGGCAGGAAGCTTAAATAGTCCAGATTTTCAAAAAGGTATTAAGAGATGATGCAAGCAACTATAGTCCAATCAGTCAAATCGATGTCTCACAAAAATATTTTTACCGCCTTATACTTGGGGAACTGTTAGAGTTCGTACAAGCAAATGGTATACTCTCCAGCTATGAGGTGGGCTTCAGAAAAAATGTAAGCACAATAGACCAAATTCTATATTTTTGCTGCCTTTATTGGAAAAACATACTGCTGGACAAGAGCCACTTGTAATGGTCTTTGTTAATCTCAGATCCGTATTTGACTCTATCCCTAGGGTGAAATTCTGAGAGGTGTAAAGCAGATACGAGAATCTCTTAGTAATTCTAATAAAATTACACACTGCTTAATATGCCCAAATTTGATTTTGAAATAAAGCGGAATTAACTGAACCCTTTTTGATTGAGACAGGTGTGAAGCAGGGGTGTGTTTTAGTGCTGACTGTATATTAATGATCTATTTAAAGCACACGACTTCCTGGGGAATGATCCCCCTAAATTGGGTACCCATATGATTTCCACTATTATTCGCAGACAATACCCTTTTAGAAATTGAAAACTCAGTGTGGTCCACAAGCCATATTAGATAAGTTCCTGCATTTCTGCAGTGATAGGGGATTCAACCCATACAAAAGGCTAGGGCCCATTTGATCAAGTCCTAGAATTTGATTTTCTGGGTGCTGCTTATTAAACAAACTTAGCTGAGTGGTGCAGATCAATAGGAGTACCCTGAAATTCAAGCAGGAAGATGGTGCCAGTCCTCTAGGAACTGCAGTGGAGATCCACTTTACAAACTTTAAAAGTGCAGCTATGTATGTGTCAGAGCTATGGGGGCATGCAAGAACTAAGGCTCTTGTTAAAGTTGAATATAAGTTCGTCAGGAATCCCTTAAATCTTCTGAAGAGCGCCACTGCCTTCCCCAGCTCCTTGATATGGGCATATTCCAGATCAGTTCCACCTTGTTGCTCAGACCCCTGCTATATTGGCGCATGCTATGGTCTACAGAGGAGCTGGAACCATATAGACAGTTGATCAAGCTGCATCTTAGCCAAAGGGAGTGGGAGAAGACATCACAGCATGTTTTTATCAAGTAGATGCTCCAGGAGATTGGCCCTAACAGAACTGTTGGCAAACCTAGCTGAATCCAAGTTGATCTCCTGCTTATTGATAAAGGAGCACTGTAAGGAATATCTCTTGGTGCAAGAGATAAGGAGAATCAATCCTGGTAGACTGACTGATGCATTTCTAGATGGTAAGCCTGCCCCTGCACATGATTCATTTCTTGATGTTATCCCAGGGTGCCATGCTAAGCAATTATTTCTGAAATGAAGATATGGTATCCTCCCTGTTAATAACATCACTGCAAATTGTGCTGTTGATAAGTCTATCAATCATAGGTGTCCTTCATGCAATCAGGAATAGAAAACTCTCCATCACTTTCACTTCTTTTGCATTGCACATGCCTGCCCAAATGGGAAATGGCTTGAGCCACTAAGCAAGTTTCTGGATTTTAGGCAGTATACCACCAAACTCAGAGTCTTTCGCATGTACAGCAGTAAAGTAGTTGTTATGCCAGTATCCAAATAAAATCATGCAGCATGGCTCAAACGGTTCTGAAGGGAACATTGAAGTGGCAAGCTCACAAATGCTGATGTGCTCCAGTGATGAAAGGCCCATTCTTGGGAGCCCTGACCTCTGGAGCACACTGGACATTTTCGCAAGAGTTCATTATGTAATCTCTACTAAGCACTGACACTCTCTGTTAAGCAAGATTGGCAATGTGGTGTTTTATCTTGAAATGGAACTGATAATTGTTTACTAAGGCTTCAATTTAATCTCCAGTATTACATGCACCTCGATGATAGTCTATGCTTTTATTCTTGCCTTTTATCTATTAATTATTCTTTTTTGTTCATTTGTGGTTTTATTGCTTTGACTATTTATGATGAAGATGTATTGCTCATTTTAATTTTGTTTTATGGATATTTTATCCAAAATAAACTAATAGTGATGATAATGATGAAGCTTTATCTTCCCGGCTGGGGACAGCTAACATTGAAGTATCACTTCTTCCTGTTAGATCAACAAATGCCATGCAATCATCATGTACAAAAACACAGATTGAAATTCTGCAAACAGATAAGGATGGTGTCTACCACAACGTACCCTCATTAGAGTAATCTTTCAGTTCTACACAGGTCCACGAGTCTCCTAACTTTTTACAAACAGCCACCAGCTACTTTGTCGACTTTGATGACTTCCCTTCGGATTTGTCAGGCCCAGATCCACCTCCACAAAGGGGACTATGTTAATTTTACATTTCACTCAAAAGGACAGATTGTATCCCTCTATGGATATACATTTGGATTTCCATTTTGTTACTTTTCCTCGTCCTTTGGATTTATTTTTGTGACAGGCTTTTTCTTGCTTCCGAACAGACAATGTCTCCCAGAATGCCCTGCTCTTGAACTGGTAAACAAAGTTTTGAAACCCCATTCATCAGCAGACAAAGTGGCAAGAGACCTTTCCCTGTTGAATATTTCAGCTGTTTGAGTTACTGATGGAATTGTTTGGGATAAGGTATCATTTGATATATATGGACTGACTGAAACTTTACAAATACCTTATGCATTTCAAATTTCTTCAGGTGATGTTGTTACTCCTGGACCCATCTCTGATAATTGGAACGTTCACACAGTACATGAAAGCTTAAATATATAGAGCAGTATACTGTTTTCAATAGTGAAGAAATATATGATGGTACATCTTATTATGATGAAATGTTCTGTTTTCACCATTATGGTCACCATTATTTACATGAAGCAAGTATTCCTCATGCAGTATTTATTTACACACAATGGGAACACCGCCTACACCACCACAGGGTAGCTTGAAAACATGTGCACAGAAATTTACATATTTGTCTGTTCACAATCCAGCAGACCCAGAATTTAATATAAATAACACCTTCTCCAGCAAAGAAAATTATGCTCACTGATCATTTTTTATTTCCCAGTTGTCGACACAAGGGTATGACTTTTAGAGAGATACTATTGCTTTGCAATCTATTTGGGGGATAAAAGATTAGCGGGGTCAGGGGAACAAGGTTTATTTAGAGCATGTCTTATACCACTCTGTTAGAAATGGGGGTCTCTAGTTGGAAAGGGCTTGCACCTTTGTCCAAGTAGGGACCCTTCTTCCTAGTCAGGATAAGGGAGTTACACTCCTAAAAGAACCCCTGCTCACCCCCTTGGTAGCTTGGCATGATCAGACAAGCTTATCTTAGAGGTAGTGTGTAAAGCAGTTGCACATAACCAACAGTAATACAGTGTAAGCACTACAAAAGGACGCCACATTTTATGTACAAGACCAAAAACGATAAAAACCCACAATACAGTACTTGCAAATCTACAGTTATCAAAATATGCTTTAACAACAGTTCCTTGATGTTGATAGCTCCGTCCAGGGCTATCACAGCATCATGAACAAACAAATCCAAACAGTTCAAGCTGGTCGCGGCGTCCCGGACCAGCTACGGTGTCGGGAAGACCCGCAACAGTACCTGTTAGAAATGCAGGGCGCCGATTCCCTTGAAGTCACTCACGTTGCAGGTCGAGCTCCTCTCTGTTGAAATCAGGAGCGCTGGCATTGGTAGGCGTCGGGTGCGAAGTGTGGCGATGCGGTGCCCTTAGGTCAAGGCTGCGAGCAGCGGCTCAGTGGCGGCATCTGCAGGCGTCGTCGGTGAGACCAGGGTCACGGTGTGGCGTTGCGGCAGTGCTCTCTGCGGTGCACAGGCTTCGGCGTGAAGTGAGGCGGTGCGGAGTGTGGTGCCCACAGGTCGCGGTGCGAGGAGCGGCTCTGTGGCAGTGTTAGCAGGTGTTGTCAGTGAGACCAGGGTCACGGTGCGGTGTTGCAGCAGTGCCCTCTGCGGTGCCGTCAGGACATGGAGTCGGCAGCGGCATCGTAGACGTCATTGAGTTACTTTTCCTCTGTTGCAGCACAAAAACACACAGTCCCCAGTGCTCCGAGCAGAAGAGCTTGAAGTCTTTGCGGTTCCTGAGACTTCGTGAACAGGGGGCAAGCTCTACCTCAAGCCCTTGGAGAGACTCACAAATTAGGTTGCAGAAAGTCTAGTCCAGGCCTTTCACTGCCCAAGACAGAAGCAGCCGCTGCAGGTTAGCCCATCAAAGCACTCAGCAAAGCAGTCTTTCCTCCTCACATCTTCTTGGCAGTCTTCTTGATCCCAATGAGTTCTAACGTTCAGGGGTCTGGGCCCCAGTATTTGTATACAAAAATCCTTTGATCCTCTAGGCCGAGGGTGTCTGTGCCCAGCCAGAACCAGTTCTGCCTTCTCTGGTGTGATTTCCTGGCAGGAGGTGGAGACGGCATTGTCTGAGGCAGACCAGGACCTTTGAGGTGCAAGGAAATCTCCTCCCTCTTCCTCCATCGCAGCCCAAGTCTATTCAGCCCATTCCTGACCTACCTACTTTCTAAAAGTGGTATTTTCAAACACAGAATGTAAAGATCACCTTTACTAAAAGATGCATCTTTAGATTCTGAGTTCAGGCATACTACATTTAATTTTCCTACCTAGTACCCCGGGCCAGGTATGTTTATAAGATGTTATAAACAAACTTCCCATTCTGTCCTATGGGGAACAGGTAGCCTTACAATAGTGAAAAACGAAATGGGCTGTAATTCACTATCAGGACATGCCACACACACCAGGGCATGTCCTACCTTTCACATACACTGTACCCTGCCCACAGGGGTACCTTAGGCCTACCTTAGGGGTGCCTGACATGTAAGAAAAGGGAAGGTTAGGGACTGGCCAGTGTGCACACGGGCCAAGTCGACAGGACAGTTACAAACTGTGCGCAGACTCTGCAATGGCAGGTCTGAGGTACCTTTTCCAGGCTACTCACGTGGGTGGTGCAATCTGTCCTGCAGGCCCACGCATAGCATTTGATTCACAGGCCCTGGCACACTCAGTGCACTTTACTAGGGGCTGACAAGAAAACCAAACATCCAATCATGGAATCACCAATCCATAACATACTTTAACACCGGAGCGCTTGCACTTTACCATTGATCAGCAGTGCGAAAAGTGCGCAGAAACACTACGCCAGCAAAAACCGGGAGGGCAGAAAGCAAAAACTCTGGGGAAACACGCCAAAAGAAGCCAAGTCTAACACACACAAACTGATTTTCTTGAATAAAACTGTGCAGCAGACATCCTGTCTTGACATAACTAAGATAAAATCTAGTACTGAGGGCTGGTTAGTGTTGCAGTGAGATATTAGGGGGCTTCAGGCACACTATCAAGACGGAGGCTGAAGGGGTTTAATGGGCCAGACCCACATTACATGCAGACACAACAAGCAGGAGTGATAACAACATACAGCACTGGAAAGTTGTGCCTAGAGTGACTAAAACATTGAGCGTTGATTGAGGTGAAATGGCTCTTGTCCCTTCTTTTTGATGCTAGGGGTCTACATGATATTTTGCTAGGTCCTCCAAAAGCACATCAAAAGTGCCTTCCGTATGCAATATACAATGAAGTATGGAAGGTTTCACAGCAGGAAGCTGCTGAGAGACTGCGTGAGATTGAGAAAGCAAATTTAGAAAAGGCTATACAGTAGTAGACAATGGTATGACCACCTTATCCACTATGGTAGCATTGTGTTGTTTGCTAGCGACATCATACAGAGCGACAAGTCCTCTTTGCAACAATGTGCAATCACAACTTAGGTCTATTATGCTACTAAGTCAGACTCTACAGACGCTATATACTGGTGATGTCCCATGGACACACCTAAATGCCAGTAGCTTGTTTTTGTTATACAATCTAACTAAAGAACAGACCACTATGGCTAGGAAAGATGCGACACACACAATGTTACCCATAAAAAAATTGGAAAAATTACCATTGACTGTTGCAGAAATTCCATCAACTGATTAGTTAATACACATGGTTATTTCCCTGCCAATCTCAACATTTCACTCTAAGTACTGCTTACAATACCATATAATGTGCAGAAATGAAGCACTAGGAGAGAGGTTTGTACATTCTTCATGGATTTTACCGATCACAGACAGATGTAGAAATGGTTACACTGAGATTTTTCATGGTGGTACAGACTAAAAGAATACTCTAGGCCATTCCCTAGTTTGCAGGGAGGTTGTACTTCATGGTGCATGTAAATTGTCCAAGTCGAACTTGTTGTGTTATCTAAAGGGTTCTCCAGCTTCTGTGATTCGTCCGGCATTCAGATTGCCTTCCAATGGTAACTATTTGATGTTGAACGATCAGGGATGCTTTAGGATGGAACTGGGAATTTCTTATCTGATAACTGTTTCTGCGGTCGTAATCTGTTGAACACAAGTACTGTTTCCCCCTGCCTGTACAATTAGTGACGTAACAGTTTGGCCTTTGGTTAAGGTTTCTAAAGTTAACTTTGTTGCTTTGAGTGGACTGACACTCTCTTTGTTTCAGAAAGACATGGTCTTAACATCTGCAAGGGAAATGTTTGATCCTCAAGTTGCAAGGACTTCCTCTGTCATACAGTTGTTACTTTGCACCAAATTCCCACACCATTTTGGGGCTCACGTGCACTCCATTTTAATCATTACTAATAGTGCAGGGGTAGCAAACCTTTTTCAAACACTTGACTCCAGATTGGCTAGGACCTTCCAGGTAGCCTTCAGAGTTATTCCATCTTTTATACACTCTGTGCTTGAAAACATTTTTGGGGGCTTACCACTGGTCCTGTTACTGCTTCATTTTATCTGCTCTGCAATGGATGTTCAGTCCCACAGTCAAATGGAGCTGGCACTGCCACATGTGAGAATAAAACAGTCCTTTCATGCACCCTTGCTCCAAGAACGAAACAACAACCTGTTCTTGCCCTTTCGGCCTGTCTGGCTACACTATGTGCATTCCGTATTCCGCTGTCTACTGTGCACTTTCGAATGTGCCCTGGAAATATGCTTGGGGATACACCAAGTTTAATCTACAGACATAAAACTGCTGGTGGGTCCACTAAAAGCCAACATGTATAAATTCCCTTTTTGATTGCTTCAAAATGCATATTATAAGCCTTCCTGAAATCCTTCAGCGCCTGGTGATTTGAATCCTGGCTTGTCCTCTACAGATTTATTGCTAGCCGTTTCTCCTTTGGCAGCTGCTGAAGGGGTTGGATTTGAACATGTTTGGTCAATGCAGCTGCTGAGAACAGTGTCTGTGGTTGTTGTTTGAACATGTTTTGTTTTTTCTAGCATTGCAGATTTTTTTAATTCTGCCTTGTTTTTTATCTTTCTAAATTACTTTTAAATTGTGCCTTTTATTCGCTTTTTATATTGATTTTACTGCAATTTGGCTTTCTGTATGCTTTTATTATTTAAGAGTACAATGCTTTTTAGGATTTTAGGTTTTCATAACCAAATCTTTTTTAGCATACATTTTAGGAACCTTTATCTATCTTACGTCCAAGGAGTATGTGTCATGTGGTCACATTTTGGCCCGAGTAGGTACACTACCATTTTACATACTCACGTTTTAAAGTTGCCATCTTTTTCTAAATGCTGACATTTGACACAAATTTGCTTGCGAGCCTGTGCAGGAAAATGTTTTCTGAAATGGCTTTGCTCACATTTACATTTCCTTGTAGGCATACTAACAAGTGCCTTGAACATTCTGTACAAGGGCTAAGTTCACTACGCAAAATGCTGTTGTTTGTTATTGTCCGCTCAGCAACTGAGCGATCATGAAAGAAGCAACAACAGAGGCCTGACTAGGGCTTTGCCATGTTTATAAATGGGGCAATTATATTAACAATATCATTGTTTGTTAGGACATAGGAGCATTTCTCTAACACTGCTGAGGTCATCTCATACCGGAATTCAATCCCAGCTGATTCTTGTTTACCTCCTGTGAGGGATGATGCCCAGCTCTCCACCAAGAAGGGCTCAATGATGACACTAACCTACAGGTAAGAGGGGTGTTATCACCCTACAGAGATTCAGAAAGACTCACCCACCCTAGAAGCACTAGAATAGGTAGCGTTAGGTAAGAGCACAACATACAGCAGTACTCAGATGCGGGCATATATTGTGTGTGCCAGTACAATGGTTGAATTGTTTATTTTCTTTGCCATTCTCAAAATGCTGTTTACACTGTTCTGTTTCCTACTATTAATAATTGCAGCACACGTATTTTACACAAAAATCATGATGCTTCAATAAATATTGAAACACCATGTTGAGTATTTCTTGAGTATCTCTTTGGATAGACATGAGTTACCAAACAAAAGGGTTCTAGATCTGTTTCCACAATTTCTTTGGGGAATCAGGGTTGTCATATTCTGAGGTTGAACAGTCCACTGTTACCTTGCCAGGTTAGGGGTACAGATGGTGCAATGTGAGCTAGCAAGACTAATCCCAGCAAATCTTGATGGTGTTAGTAGAATCAGCCTTGCACAGTTTTGACATTTATGTTGTCCAAAGAATGCACAGTTTTACTGAGAAAGTATGAACTGTATAACATGCCTGCCATACTAGAAATGCTGATCTTGTGTGCATGAGCACCTTCAGAATGTAATGAGTAAAATCATAAAGCGCTAGGGGAAACAACCTTTACAACGCATTGTTTACAACACATGCGTTTACAATGCAAGTCGTTACAACGATGCATTGTTACATTGCATGCCATTACAACGCAAGTCGTTACAATGATTTGCAGTAGGGGGTGGAAGGTGTTGGATTTGTTGGATTTTCAATCCAACACCTTCCCTACTGTTGCACACACTGAAGTTGGAATAGTAAATTATACTATTCCAAACTCCAACGCCCCAATCGCAAAACATTGTAACGACTAGCGTTGTAATGCCAAGCGATGTATCAGCGCGTTGTTGTAATGACTTGTTTTGTAAACGCATGCGTTGTAAAGAGTGCTATTCAGCGATAGAGGTACTGATGCTGCAGTCACCGTTGCTGTGGCTACCACTACCTATTTAAGGGCCACTGTGCAGAGAGTGTAAGGGCATATGCTTTTAAGATTGCCCCAACTGGAGGGAAAATGTTTTCTTATACGCATTAGTCATAAGGCCATTAGGGATTAACTGACCTCACCAAAATTGAGTAGCGGGGCCACGAAATGCGCATCTGACCCTGCTTCCCTTCTCATTGCTCATGATTCTACTTTACCTGGCCATAATTCCTAAATAAGAGAATGCCAAGGAAGAAGTAGATTCCTCAATGCATAGTGCATATTTATAGAGCACCTCTGTAGAATGTTTGGGCAGTGGATCAGCAGCTGCAAATTCCATAAACAAGTTAGCACATGCATGGCCCATAAAACAATGCCAAACTTCATCACTATCAGTGTAATGAATACAAAAATTGCCTTTGCAAAGAAGATACCTTGTGCATAATTTGGCACTTGCAGATTTTTACAGTAATTACTTCTTATGTATATCTATATTGAGCCATTGCATAATTAGAATGCATGAAAATTACACAAAAAACTGCTTGTGCTTGGCATGTCAAAGTGTTATTGAACTATTCTTTGCATACAAAAAAGGAGACCAGTCTTTTATCTTTATATCTTGGAAGCATTTGGTTATCTAAACTAATATCAATACATCTTAGTACAATTTGTATGACGCTGCTATACCTCAATGAATTTTAATAACAATGGCATCTGTATTGAGCTCTACACCATATCTCCATATAAACCCCTGATTTACATCTCTAATGGGGGTGATTTTGTTTGGGTTCAAAATGTGCACCAAGCATATTGACTTTCCCAGTAATTGTACTTGTTGTTATAATGCGGTGCTTAGAGCATTTACACCTCTGTTACAATTCTATACATGCACTATACGCATTGTTTCACATTTATCCATCACTTATTAATGTAGTTTTTAACTTTCAATTACAATAATTTAATTAAATACATACTTAAGGGGTAACTGTTTTTGTTTCAATACACCCTCCTAATTTTGCACAGTGCAGTCACTCCCTCCTCATTTCTGTATTTCACTGTTTCTTTGAATTTAGACTCTTATTATGCGCCCTAAGGTTAGCATCAATGAATTTAATTTTTTACAGACATGAGTAATCTCTGTCTCTGTTAGAGATGTAAAAGGACTCATGAAACATTATAGTCTTAATGACCACTCCGTTCATATTTATCTATCTATTTTGTTTAGTCAGATTTGTTTTCTGGAATAGCCACTTTGGACCCTCTTTTCTCTATTCAGGTTTTCCAGTCTAAACTAGCTAAATATTTCTTTGTTATCAGATATGATTTTCACTTTAAGAGACTGAACCATTAGACCCTCATAGTATTGTACCTGTCAATACTGCTGAGACAGCCAAAGTTTCCAAATTCAACAGCTACAATAGCCAAATAAGGGTGAAAAATAATCTATACTTTAATTCGAAATAAGACCGTTTTACCTCCATATTAGTGAAGCTAAGTAACACATAGGTTCTGAATAATTACACATTTCAGCCAAACAGAGTTGCTCAGAGGTAGTGGTTAAGCAAAGAATTACACATTAAATAAACACATGGTGACAAAACATAAACAATGGTCTATTAGAAGCTGAAATCAAGTAAAGATACATGGACGCCTCTTCCTAAAATGCATAAAATGCGAAATTAGGGTGGTTCCCTTTTTCTATGATTCCTTCCAATCTGTTGGCTACCCTGTGTGATGGGCTTCAATTTTGCATCCTTGTGTAAATGACTTTCGATGCAGTACATGGCACAAAATGAAGCTCAATCGTGGATCCACTTATTAATCTTCTATCCTTATGTCCAAACTGCAGCATAACTATTTATCCATAGTTTGTTTTTTGGACAATCAAAACCACAAGCATATCCTCCTCCCAGTCTAATGCATCTGATACTAGAATAGATGTGGTTGTTTCTTCCTATAGTGCCTGCTAATCTAGCAATGGGCCTAATGCTACACCTATGGTATGAATGACATCTTATGCAACAAACGATACAGAATAAAGCCCAAGTTGGCATCCTCTCATTAATCTCATCTCATCATAATACTCCTTGATCAAAGACACATAATGAGTGCATTCTCTATTCTACAATCTTAATTGTTACTGTGAGCACAATACAATTTAATAACAGTCAATAGATCGAACAAATGTGAGGTGATAATAACATCAGCAAGACAATATCATATTAAAATTAACAACAAGTTATGATCTTATCCAAGGAGCCAAACTCGTGTTTTTATTTCCACAACACAACAATTAAGTGGGAGTGGGAAATCAATAAAAGACTCTCTTTTTCCCTGTTTTTGCTGTCTAATGGAACATCAACAAATAGAGTTGAGTTCTCAGAGCGACATTATGGGAGGCCTGCTTTTAAAGTGCAAAAGAAACAAGCAAGTGCTCTAAAGTATGAACTAAAATTTCAAAATCTTGGCTGCTCACTGTACCTTTATATATTCATTGGCCAACAGAAACCCTGTGAACCTTTTATCAACTGTGAATTCTCCTAATGTATTTGTTTAGATCATTCTCAAACATTATGTTCATTTTGATATTTTGAACTGATATTTAATATTGCAATATTGGTCCAATGTTTCACTTTTTGTTTTCCAACAATACATTTATGTGATTTGATATAGTACTCATTGAAATCATGTATGTTTGCTCCACATTTTGCCTGTTTTATGCATCTCTTATTTTTCAATGACTACTGGCAGCTTAGAGTATTGACAGTGTGGCAGCCATCTGACATTTTTTCAGAAAATGTACTACCACCTATAGATGGTGAAGAAGAACCTCTGTACAAGGAATTTAAACCTTGCAGTTCTTATATTGCACCAGTTTCACATAAGAAACTACATGGCTGCATTGAACTTGCGAACTACTAGGAGACCTAATGTATCTAACAATGAATTTAGAATCTTTCAGGGATTGTCTAATAATCAACAAATCATTTTTCAACCAGTTGACAAGGGTGGTGCCTTGGTAGTCATGGACACAAATTTCTATGTGCAAAAGGTTGAAGAACATGTGATGGATTGTTCAACATATTTACGTCTGGATAAGGACCCCACGGTTGCAATTAAGAAGACCCTATCTCTGATTTTGGACAATGCTGAAGAAATGCAATGGATATCATTAACTACACGTTCCTTCCTTGCAGTCGAACATCCTAGGTGTCCCAAACTATAAATGCTTCAAAAACTACACAAGAACTTACATGAACCCCCATTCAGACCAATAGTCTCGGGCTGTGATTCACTGTTTGAGCCATTGGGAAAATATGTAGATCATTTTTACAAGGATTCGTACAAAATTGGAAGTCATATATTAAGGACACTACTAATTTTTACAACTTCTTGAGGATCTAGATTGTGGCCCAATTGAACAATGGTTACTGTGCACAATTGACGTTACGTCTTTATATACCTCGATACCTCTAAAAGAAGGCATTGAAGCTTGTGAATGGGCGTTATTACAACAATCAGACATTCAAGCTAACAGAGTGTTCATTTTGGAAATCCTGCAGTTCTGTCTACAGCACAGCTTTTTCATGTGGAATAATGAATACTACATTCAACTCAGTGGCACTTCAATGGGCTTTTCAGGAATACCATCATTTGCCAATACCTTCAAGGCTAAATTTGAACAAGATTCTATTTTTTCTGACCCTGACTGGAACTCCAGTTTGATCTTCTACGGTTGCTACATTGATGACATTTTCCTAATATGGAGGAACACCCAAGAGATATTGGAGTCAAAAATAGTCGTTCTAAATCGGATCAACGCAAGACTTCAGTTCACACATACCATCAGCACCAAGAGCATACCATTTTTAGACGTACAAGTTACTAAAGTGATGTTGGAAACTACAGTATATGTAAAAAATAAACAGACCGGAACAACTTACCTCTATTTCCATATACAAGAAGCAAGAACATCAAAGAAATTTTATCCAGTGCGGGCACAAAACGTGGGGTGATGAGACTGGGATGAAAAAATGCCACAATTGTGTGCACTGCAACAACGTAATTACAGGGAACTCCATTGCGCATCCCAGGACAGGAAAACAAATGCAACTCAGCAGATTGCAATTCTGCTTTTGTGATTTATTGCATCAAATGCCCTTGTGGCCTTATGTACATAGGGAAAACCGAACATAAAATCAAATTGAGAATTACCAAGCACAAAAGCATGATAAAAAATAAAACCACAAATTCCCACTTGGTAGTACACTGGTTAGATAACACACACAGTATAGCTCAGTTGAGGTTCTTTATTTTGGAGAGGATTTCAACCAGACAAGATACAGACAACTCTAAACTTCTGTCTCAGAGGGAAATCTGGTGGATCAAAAAATTCAATACAATGATACCCCATGGACTCAATTACAAAATCGACATGAGTTGTTTTTTGTAAATCCAAATTGTAAGACAAGTTACATTCTATGCTACAGGCATCAGATCTGCTACTTCCCCAATGAGGTCTGACAGGTGACACTGTTTTATTCTGTTTAAACCTGCACTATCTAGATCACCGTGAGGACAAGAGTATATTGTGTTACATCTTTTTCAATACCTTTTACATGCAGATGCACTATATTATTGTTCAGTGTATTGCTTGCAATCTTTCAGCAATGCTGCTATTTAATTTGCGCTATTATCAGATTTGCATTGTTGTTTTATACCTTTCATCAGGTGTTATTTTTGCACTATTTTAGATTACTGTAGGGATATTGGTATATTGTGTCACCACTCATTCAATACCCTATAATGTTTGATAAACTCTATGTGTGTTTACGCCACTCATTTACTACATTTCTGTAATGTCGCATTCACATTTGTGCCTTAATGTATTTTGATGTCCTTCCCACAGCATTGCAATTTTTCCTTCAGTTGTTATCTGATGTCATTCAATTGTATTATCATCTGTTACCTTCCTTCTTCCGCCTTTTCACTCTTGTTTATTCTTCAGACAGAGAGCAAATGAGTCATTTTTTTGGCTCAGAGCCATGTTATTACAACCTTTCCCACATTTCATTTTTTCGTTTTAGTTTTTGTCAAAACTTTATTGATTTCCCACATTGTTTTTATGTACTGGTATTCAGGTCGTGAATGTCCCTGCGTCACATCCCCACGTATTCTTTTACTTTTCACTATTTTTGGTTTATAACCATTCTTGGTTTCTTTTTGCTTCATGTCCGTACGGCATTTCCTTTTTATTTTGGTTTAGCCAGGTTAAGATGGCGCCCATCAGTGTTTTCGCTCGCATGTTCAGCAGGCAGTCCTGTTTCTATGCCAAGTACCCAAGATCGCTATTTCATTGAGCTCTCCATTCGGGTTTCATATGCCCAGTTTGAATTTACCAAGTTGGTACAGCATTTTAATACGGTAACATACTTTGGGGACCCTTGCAGTCTGTAGTCATCTTTCAAAAACAGTTATTTCAGTGCTACTTTTTGTAGAGCTACCCATAATTATTGGTCTGCGTTTCACTTTGGAACACCTTCATGTGGTCATTCAAAGAACCTAATGTTTTTCCAGCTTCGCTCTGTGCTAGTGACTTTGGCGTGTAGACCGAGCTGGTCTGATTAGACTTTGATGTTTTCCTTGTTCATTATTTTCTTTGTTCAATATTCAAAGCAATTGCTCTTGGCAAATAATTCACCAAACTATAGATATACTTTTATACAACACTCATGCCATACCACTTCATCAATCTAAGGGAAGAGAAAACAAAAGGGTGTGTGTATGTATCACAAATTGTAATTAAAATGACATAAAAACATCATCAATTTCATCGGTGAAAGTTAAGAAATCCCCAACGTACAATAATTTCGTATTAAAAACCTCAAAGAGAGATAACGAACAGCAGACATAATTTGTTTGTCATTTACAGTGGTTATTCTGAGAGAATCAGAAATAGTACTGGCAACATTTGATGTTTTTTAGACGATACTGTGTTCCTCGAATGTAACACCACACAGGTAAGCGTCGACCCATTTAAGGTGGTATAAAAGATGAATAAAACCACCTTCTTCAGGACAATGCATAAACTACCCCTCTTTTTTTTTTACAACCTGTTGAAAACATAAATCAAATGTCAACTTAAAATATCCTCATTGTACAATATTCTTTGAAAACAAATCATCACTGGTTTTCATTATCAGAAAAACTTTTAAAATAGCCCCATTTGTATACATAATCACATGCCCCATTTCATCTCATTCCAGACTGGGAAGTGGAAACCCACATCATTCATTCATCTATTCAACTTTCAGTCCTCCATTCCTTCAATACCATCTAACTCACCTATCAAATTTATGGTGACTCTCACTAAAAAAGGCTGTTCATATGTGCTTGTTCGATGAATAGGCCTCTTATTTTTTTCCAAAACCTAAGGAATAAATAGAATCGAATTTTAAGAAACATCCCATATATGGATGTTGGTCTAATCCTAAGAAAGGTAGATACACCTACCTTCCAGAGTATCAATACAAATCTGATTTTTCTGCCTCCCTTTCAAACAATTAGGGAATGAACAGGCAATCCTTCATTAAAACCTGGATGAACATCAAAAATACAAAAGTTGTGAAATTCACTTATTCACTAAAAATACCACCCCTTTGGTATTCACTGCAGTCCCATGGGTTCAACCTACCCCTATTATTTAGAACTGCAGAAGTTGGGGTTAGCCAAACGTCTCCCCCTCCAGCACAAAGCAATTAAAATCTGGTCATTAGGTACTGCTGTATGGTCAGTCCAATCAATGATTACTACCATATGGTTAGAAAATAAGGAAAGGGTCACATTGAGGATGCCCTCCCCCTGCCCGAGCATATGGAAAAAGCTCAATGCATACATTTGATCAATGTCCTGAGTTAGTAATACTCACCTTTTATTTGGGTGCGGGATGCAAATGCGGAATCTTCGTTAAAATTCATAAAAAAGTTTGCAGTGGAACATAAGGCTCGATGCATGCCCTGTAGGAAAAAAACATATTTATATAAGGCTGGTATTACACTGTCTACCTATGGATTGATATATATATATATGCTTTTTTTGTTCTGTAGTTTTGACTCCCTTATATACTGATGCTCCCGACACTGTTGTTTTATTCCAGCTAATGTCCCCCATGTTACAAGCCCCCCCAATTTTTGGCGATTTCATAACAATTACGGTACAATATTTTTACTGCTGTTGAACCTTAAGAGGTTGGAGTCCTTCATTCTGCAAGATGTTACACATTGAGCCCTGTATTTTAATAGTGGCTCCTCCTATTTTTCCCTCTAAGGGCACCTGACCCCGCCGATTCTTTCACGGTCCATATTTACATATTTACTACGGGAAAACCTTAAGAGCTTAGAGTCCTTCACCCGGCAGGATTTTATACATTGAGCCCAGTATTTTAATAGTGGCTCCTCCTGTTTGTCCCTATAAGGGCACCCACCCCCGCCGATTCTTACACGGTCCATGATGACAATAATGGGAATCCAAAATAACCTCAAGTGTTGTGGGGCAGGTAGGCTCAGCCTGATGTCACGCTATGATAATGCATGCAATACTAGTAATAATGAGGGGACACAACACTCGTGGTCGGTGGTATGAGCCGGAAGCTCACGAGCGACCCCGGCTCCTTTATTTATGCTCTCTGGTCACGCCTGGCCTGAGAGTGATACATTGTGTGGTGGTGCTTCTGGGACAGGGATGCCTCATGATAAACTAGACCGCTACATCCCATACCAAATCAGTTCTTTTCTAACTTGTGTTAGAACAAGTCTACCATGCAAACTCAACCAGTCTGTGGTTCGGTCAAGGGTTAGGCCTGAGCTTATAACGATGTTGGTGATTACTTGAACCTCTGGTAGGGCTGATGGTTTCTCCTCCACTGACTACGACTTGAGGGTTGCACTCCACCTCGGGTGCTGATGGTACTTGACTCCGAGATACGTCATCAGTAAGAATGGGCTCTGTCTCTCCAAGTGTGGTGTCGTTACCTGATGCGTGTTCGGGGCCTTGTTCTTTCACACTCGCCACCGGTACTCTCTTAAACCATGAGATGTTTCTGGTTGCTACTTCTCCGTTCCGCTCGGCAGTCATGGATGTCCCTTGGACTGTTCTCACAGTCCACAGCCCTGTCTCATATGGAGTGCGGAATTTTCCTCCACTCCTGCAATTCCTTATTAGGACCATACATCCTGGTGTCAGTATTCGGGTCTTTGCTCGCCTCCGATGACTTGATTTTTCGTTGTATGCTGTTTTTCGTGCTTGGGTGCTTGCTGGGTTGAATGGCTCGGGCTCCCAGTTGTCAGCCACTGGGAAGTTATCCCGTCGGGGCCCTGCCAGCATCAAGGACCATGGAGACCTCTGTGTTGTGCAGTGAGGTGTGCTGCGGTATTCTCATAAGAATTTCTGCAACTCGATTTTCGGGTGTGTTCCGCTACCGCAATGCGTAGAATCTTATTCTTTGTCCGCATAAAGCGCTCAAATTCTCCATTGGCTTGTGGCCACTGTGGTGTAATGCGGTGATGTTTTATTCCCAACCGAGTGAGGAAGTCTTTGAACTCGTTACCTTGGAACGGGGGACCGTTGTCTGTCTTGAACACATGTGGTAGACCAAATACTGCAAAGATTTTTTTCAACACCGGTTCCAGATGGTTAAATGCTGTGGATGGCAGGACTTCAACGCACGGATATTTAGTGTAGCTGTCGACTAAAACCGCTGTGACCCTCCCATCTGGGAAGCTCCCGAAGTCAAGGCTCACCATGACCAGTGTGATGGGGCAGGTTCTTCAGTTATCACTAGAGCTGGTGCTTCTGCATTTCCAGTGAGTTGGCATGCTCTGCAGTTCCTTACGACATTGTCTACAGCCTCCTCGAGTCCCGGGAACCACAGCTTTTCTCTCATCCAGGATTTCATCCTTCCTGTGCCTTGATGACCCTCGTGCGCTAATACAGTTGTGCGTTCTTGAAGGCCTTGAGGGATGACGATGCGTGACCCCCTCAGCAAGATGCCACACTCAGCGATGCTGAATTCATCCCGGATTCTCCATATTTTCCCCATTCGGGAGCTGTCGACCTCGTTCCATCCTTGGACGTCCTGGAGAAAACCCTCCCAGGAGCCTTTCTGTATTGCGTCTTTCACCCTTTTGATTACCATGTCCGAGTCCATGTGGGACTTGATTTCGTCAATTGAAATCGCTTGTGGGCATGACCAATGGGAGATCATGTTGACAAACTCTTCTGTCTTCCGTTCTTGATCAGAATCTGCTTCCGCAGGATGTGCCGGATGACGTGACAGGAAGTCGGCCGGGTTCTTGGCCCCTGGCCTGTATACCAGTTCCAGTTGATAGTGTTGGAGTTGTATCGGCCACCGCTCGATCCTGGGTGGGGAATGAGGTGAAGTCCCTTTGAAGAGCGGGAGTAGTGGGCGATGGTCCGTCACTACTCTAAATGGATGGCCACTGATATACAAGTGAAAATTGTTGCAGGCCCACTATATGGCAAGCGCCTCTCGTTCTATTTGAGAATAACGAGTCTCGGTCGCTGCCAGCGCCTTGCTAGCAAACGCCAGCGGAACCCAGGTCCCTGGCTCAGTCTCTTGAGTTAGTAAGGCCCCTAACCCCACTGGGCTGGCATCCACTATCAGTTCCATTGGCTGAGTCGTACTGAAGTATGCCATGGTTGTGCTTGCTAGTAGCGCTGACTTTACTTTTTGGAACGCTTCTTCTTCCACTGGAGTCCATCGCCTGGCAGAGTCTTTTTTCGTCAGATTACGTAGTAGTTCTGCAATCGTGGAAAGATTAGGGATGCACCTCCCGCAGTATGTCGCCATGCCCATGAAGCTTCTGACTTCCGATGCCTTGGTGGGGGCTGGGGCAAGTTGAATCGCCTGCGATTTCCTGGGGTCTACTTTCACTCTGTCTTGACTGAAGACATACCCGAAGAATTCGATGGACCTTTTGCAAATTTGGTATTTCTCCTTGTGGAGGGTCACTCCATGTTCCGCCAGATGTTTTAGGGTTGCTCTGAGCCGACGATGATGATCTTCAAGTGTTGCTGAGTGAATTAAGATGTCATCACTGACATTGATAACTCGTTGAAGTCCTGACAGAACTTCTTTCACCGCATTCTGGAATGTTTCAGCTGCTGAAGATATCCTGAAATTCAGCCTTTTATATCGTCGCAGACCTAGGTGCGTTGAAAACGTGGTGATATATCTGCTTTCTTTGTCTAATTTCAGCTGGTGGTATCCAGCGATAAAGTCCAGCTTAGAAAACCACTGCGACCTGTTGAGGTCAGCTAGTATGTCGTCGACTGTAGGCGTCAAATGCCTCTCCCTCTTAATCGCTTGATTGGGCATTCTCATGTCGATGCAGATCCTAATTTTCCCTGGTTGTCGGGGCTTCTCGGCGATAACCATGGGAGACACCCACGGGGTCGGGCCCGTCACCTTTTCTATAACAGCCTGCTGCTCAAGCTTCAACAGCTCTTGTTCTAACAATGGCCTCAGGTGAAATGATATTCTTCGATGGCGTAGAGCGACAGGTTTCACAGCAGTGTCAATGTGTAGCTTTTATGGGTGGTCTTTTTATACTCCCTAAGCCTTCAAATAGCTGTGGGAACAGCTCCTGTATGTCCTCAGTTTGAAGAGTTTTCACTGCGTTCGCAAACGTGACCAGGCACAGGTCTTCGGCAGTGTGACTCCCAACTAATATGTCTGTTTCCCTGTCAACTATATGGAATGTTGTGGTGACCTCATGGTCTTCTGATTTGACCTGTACAGACATTTTTCCTTTCAGAGGGAGCGGAGTATGGCTTACGTACATGAGGATCTTGACATTGGATGGCGTTAGTGCCAGCCTTGGATTCAGTGTTTTGTAGTGTTGACATCCCATGACATTCACTGATGCCCCTGTGTCAATGATGACTGTGACAGGTGGCTTGGCTATCTCGATGGCACATGTCGGTTGTGGATGACATTTCCGCTAGAGATCATTTACGAACGACACGAAGTGGCATTCTTCCTCGCCCTCTGAGGATGAGTCTTCCAGAGAGTGTCAACGGTGTGCTGTTGTAGTTGTTGTCATTGGAGTGGCCGGTTCGTCCAGTGTGAGGTGCCTCACTTGTCTGCATGGTGGTTTACGCCCTGAGGTCCCTCTGTACCGAGTACCTCCCCGGCACACACTCGTAAAGTTGTTGGGAATGCCGCATTTTGTGCAGGTCTTTCCTCTCATCGGGCAGTTGTCTTGGGGGTGCTCCTCCTTCCCACAGTATCCGCACTGCGGTTGTCGTGGATTCCTATTGGGCCACCTTCCTCGCCCTCCGCGAGTTGTCGCGTGAACAGCGTCTACTCATTCCGTCTTGACGGTCACTGCTTATTCGGTTGTTGAGTTGA
The DNA here is from genome assembly GCF_964204655.1 of Triturus cristatus. Classification (NCBI taxonomy): domain Eukaryota; kingdom Metazoa; phylum Chordata; class Amphibia; order Caudata; family Salamandridae; genus Triturus; species Triturus cristatus. Next base: position 227,937,784 of record NC_140584.1, read on the forward strand.
GCGAGGCTTCCATGGCAGACGCTCGGACATCTGATAGCTCATGTGATCGCGCTAGGATCAGTATGTCTTCAAGAGATATATACGAGGTTGTCGAAGGATGAGAGTCCGCAGAGTCTTGTTGCGGCATCCTTGGATGAGTTGCGCCCGTACTTCTTTCACCTGGTCATCCTCGGTACACGTGCTGGCTAACTCGAGGAGGCAAGTGTGAAACGTGTCCATTGACTCCCCTTCCCTCTGCCGAGCCTGTCGGAGTTTGAAACATTCATAATCAGGGTTGAGTTGAGGGTCAAAATGGGCATTTAGTGCTCTGACAGCTGTGTCGTAGTCCGTCTGTTGTCCTGTATTCGGTAAATGTGCGAACAGCTTCTATATTTCGTCCCCCGCAAAGTGCAACAGAAGTTATGTTTCTCTGGTGGCTATAAAGTAGTTGTCGAGATGGCCAATCCACACTTTCCATCTAGGTGATGCCGTTGCAGGGTCGATCAATTCACTACACGGGGGAAGTGCGCTGACTTGTGAATGTAGGTGAGAAGGTGGAGCTGCAGGGGTGACTGGCTGTTGTGCTGGCACTGCTGCTGCCTGATCAACCATAGCTGGTGCTTATTTTGCTGTCCCTTCTAGTGTAGTTTAGTTCTTGTGTGGTCACTGTGTGATTTTGGATGTTGCTGCCAGTTCTCTGTGCCACTTCTAGCTTTACTGGGGCGTTGCTGCCGCTGTTGCTCTGCTGTTTCTCTGCCCTGAAGCTTGCATTAGCCAGTGCTTTTTTGTATGTTGCTCCCAATACACATTTATTATTGTACTTTCTAGTGTTCATTGCCTCTTTTGCAATTTAAGGCTTGCATTAGCTAGGGCTTGTTTGCAAACTGTCCTTCTTTATTGTTGTGCCACTCGCGTTGATTTAATACAGCGCTGACAATGCGCTTGTGTCTTTTAACTGTTCTTCCCTGCCTGGAGGCAGCAGGGGGCTAATGCGCATGCACGCGTTGATTTCAGTGACGCATGCTCGACCGGCCTGTGTCCTGGGAGCATCGAAGGCGTCTCTTGCTGGCTGCGCAAGCGGGTGCTGAGATCTCCGCTTGCGATCCGTTGCTGGCAGCGAGAACGACGCGGGCAGCCTGGGCTCTTTAGCTTTTGCCCTCAGCAGGAGTCCTCTCTTGAGAGCGGGTGTGCTTTCCCCTGCGGCAGCAACGTGCTCGTTTCCTTACCAACAGAGTGCTTCAGCGGCTGGAATGTTTTCAGAGTCGTGGGCATGACGTCATCCCATCCTCGTCGCCAGTGTTGTGGGGCAGGTAGGAGCAGCCTGATGTCACGCTATGATAATGCATGCAATACTAGTAATAATGAGGGGACACAACACTCGTGGTCGGTGGTATGAGCCGGAAACTCACGAGCGACCCCGGCTCCTTTATTTATGCTCTCTGGCCATGCCTGCCCAGAGAGTGCTACATTGTGTGGTGGTGCTTCCGGGACAGGGATGCCTCATGATAAACTAGACCGCTACACTCAAGGTATTAAACTCCCCCATCCTGCAGGGAATCTACCATAATTATGGGTTCCCCACCTTACGGTAAATATCTACCAATCGCGGGATTCCTCCTTACCTAGAGATGGTGTGCTTTTGCGCCAGCAATTTCCGCGTGTGAATAAACGCTACAGAATTGGGTGCCTCTGAGATGTCTCCTAAAATACGTGTGCGTGTCCCCCACGTGATATGTTGACGCACTTCAACGCTGAGATGTTATTTCCTACTCCTTAGAGTTGTAAATACGGTGCCATTTTGAAAGGGTGCCATTCCCTCGTTTCATTTTAAATAAACCTTTTGTTTTTTATGTAAATTAAGACGCTGATTTCCGATTCTTTTTATTTAATTTTTGATTTGTGATAAAACAAGAACTTTAAACAGAAACGTAAACTTAAATAATAAAAGCTGGATCTGTACAATATATTGCAACAATGTGGACGCAGGTTAAAGCCTACATTTCTGCTTCATTGTGAATTAGTAAAATGTCCACCTACTTAATTATATATGAAAATGTTTGGAGAAAGATATTGGTCCCGAAGTGTGATTAAAAGGGTTCTCTACTATTTACCCCAACACTAGGGCTGCAATTAATAATCACATGTTTTGATCACATAGTGCGATGTTTCATGGCATGTTTCGTACATTGAGCCCCGTATTTCAATAGTGCAACATTCTTCCATCTATGCAATCACTGTACTTCGGTGTAGTGTGCTACCCATCCATTAAATTATTAGTCCCTCTAAGAATCCTGCTGTTCTATCCCCTAATTACCGATTTCTCCTAGTGGTATATGCTGACCCTCCACGAGAATTATTTTTATCTAATGAGTTTCATCCAGTCCTCTTTGCTGTTCAGCCCCTTTCTCACTGTGTGTAATGTTGAAATATACCACTGTTCCACTGTTCTCTGTTGTGTCTTCTTTATTCCAAATGTCCCCCTCTTCTGCTTCCATAGATACATTCTAAGGTAAACCATCTAATGTCCATGCAGGTATGCCCTACTGAACTGAAATGTTCTACCAAAGGTGCATTGACTTTATTATTTTCACAGCAAGAAGTTTTGAGTAGATCTTGCTGTCTGCATTAATCAATGAGATAGGTCGATATGAACCTAGTTGAAGCCCATCTTTCCCTTTTTTCTTAAAGACCATGATAATCGTTTTGGACCAGGACTCCGGCGGGAAGCCATTAAAAGCATTTTGCAGCAACTTCAACAGCTCTAGCCCCAGCTCGCTCCAGAACCTCCTATACAGTTCCAAAGGTATTCTATCCGTGCCCATCGCCTTGCCACAGGGAAGTGAGAAAATAGCAGTCTGTACTTCTTCTAGCGTTATTGGAGCCACCAAACTATTTCTCTGTTCTTCTGACAGAGAAGAAGAGTCAATCCCTGCTAAAAAACTCTCCGCCTTTTCAGTACCCTCATTTCGGTACAGATTCTCATAAAATAATTGAAAGGCTTTCCTCACACCATAAGGTGTTGCCTGAGTTGTTCCCTGCATGTCTTTGATCTTCAAAATTTTATTCTGAAACTCCCTTTGAGTCGATTGGCTAGGACCTTGCCCGACTGCTCGCCATGCTCATAGCATTCCCTTTTGTGGGTCTGGAACTTAGCAGCCACCTCCTCAGCAAACTGTTGATATATAACTGATCTATTAATGGCCAACTTTCTCAATATCTCCGATAGATCCCGACCTTCTTTGATATGTTTATCCAACTCGCATTCAGTATTGTTTAGATCCCTTATACGTTTATCTAGAACAGATTTATTATTTTTACGCTTATGAGCGACAAAACTAAGGGTCTCGCCCCTAAGTCCCGCCTTAAATGCATCCCAGACAGTTCCTACAGAGGCAGTGTTTCTATTTATCTCAAAGAAGCTGGAGATCCAGACCTTAATATGACTACAATACTCCGGATCAAGCAATACTTTCCTGTCGAAAGTCCACTCAAAATTTCATGGGGTGACCATATCGAGCTCAATTTTATAAACTACAGGGTTATGGTCGGAAATAAACCTAGGCAAGTTAAAAACCCTCGCATTTCCAAGAAGGGAGTATGAGACGAAAAAATAGTCCAGCCGCACCAATTTTTTATGAGGGGCTGAGAAATACGTATACCCCGGCTGATTAGCATTTAATTCTATCCAGGCATCAGCTAATCCTTGATCCAAAACCAGGCTGCGCAAGCTTCTAAAAACTCTAGGTTTCCTGCCATAATAGGCCTGGCACCCTTTAACATCAAATCCCTCATTTAAATGTATGTTCATATCCCCGCAAATTATAAACGGCTGCGCCCAAGTAGACATTTCTAGGTTAATTTTATCGAAAAATTCAGATTCGTCCAAATTTGAACCATAAACAGTACATATTGTAAGCTTTTTACTATTAACAACAACTTCGACCATTGCCCAGCGCCCCCAATTATCCTCTTTATGTTTCCTGACCATTAATACCCCCTTCTTAGATAAGATAGCTACCCCTCTAAGGTTTACTGACTGGCGTGAGCAGGCGACCAAGTCCATTCCCAGACCCCTAAGCCACCCTCTATTCTCCCATGCTATATGCGTCTCTTGTAGACACAAAACATCCCAAGACATAGCCTGGGTTATCTTAGCCAGAACCCTTCTCTTATTAGGGTCATTTAAACCACATATGTTAAGAGAGCAAACTCTGAATTTACTCTTTTATATTACTATAGACTGCCTCATCTGAATCACTTCTCTCTCCCCGATACTCCCAGCCCTTTACAAGCAACATAGCTTCTCTATCCAGGCTCATCATTGCATATAACTTGCAATTCCTACAAAAATAAGTTAATGAGCTCGCTCCAAACCAAAACAAAGAATATACCAGCACTGCTGAAATTTTAACCCCAAGCCTACACCTACTACCCCCAAACCCCCCCACCCTGTGCATACTGCCCCACCACCCCCACCCCTCCACCCCCCCTCCCCAACACCCTACCAACCCCATGAGGCATAAGGGATCAAGTCCCTTGCGATGTAGAGTCGGGCTCCAATACCTCCCGCTCCCCTCATCTTCTATCTCCAAACCAGACTGACTCTGCTTGACCACAAAAGGATCTAGTAATCTCATTGATTAATGCAGACAGCAAGATCTAATCAAAACTTCTTGCTGTGAGAATGGCGAAAATTATTATGTCAATTGTCTCACCGCGTCAGCATGAGTTTATCGCGGGACGAGGTACCACAGATCATGTTAGTCGGGTCATATCTCTTCTAGACTGGGCGCAGGCGACTGGGTCACGGGTCGGGGTGGCCCTGCTGGATGCCGAGAAGGCGTTTGACAGGGTCTCCTGGGCCTACCTGTGGGCAGTGCTCAGATGGAAGGGCTTCCCTCCTGAATTTATGAAGGCCATACAGACTATGTATAAAAAGCCGGTGGCGGCTGTAAGGGTTTTAGGGGTGGAAACAGAGGAGTTCAAGGTGTGGAGGGGCACACGTCAAGGGTGTCCCTGTTCGCCTTTGCTCTTCGCCCTCTATATAGAACCTTTGATTCATAGATTGGAATGTGACTCGCTAATTGCCCCTGTCAAACCCCAGCTACACGATGTGAAAGTGTTAGCCTATGCTGACGACATAGCAGTCTTGACTAGTGATGTTGTTCAAGCGCTAGATAGAATTGAAATCTCGACGAGTGATTTTGCTAGGTATTCAGGTTATAAGTTAAATCTAACCAAGACTCAGGTCTTGCACTCAGAAAAGGGACGCCCATCTGATCTTAAACTAAGGGTTGATCAGGCTGTATATTTGGGCATTAGAATTTCAGCGAAAGTCGAGGAAATACCAGCCCTGAATGCTGACCCTATTGTATTAGAGTCTGATAGGACCCTGGAGAGGCTGGACCATCTGCATTTATCACTTTACGGAAGAAGCAACGTTATGAAAATGTTGATTTTCCCGAAGTTTCTGTATATATTTAGGGCGATTCCGTTAATTTTTCCAAACTCCTTATTTGTGAAGATAGATAGACTTTGCTCTTGGTTCCTTTGGAGCTACAAAAGGTCAAGAAGAGCCATGAAATGGCTTATTATGCCACTTAGCCGAGGGGGGTGGGCTATTCCAAATTTTCGTTTGTATTATTATGTCTCGATGCTCCAATACTGTCGTATTTTGATTTATGGTGAAAGGGCTGTCCTGGATCCGGCTGTAACCCCTTCTATTTTTGAAATGGTCCTGGGCACGGAAGCTCGGTACTTATTAGTTAGGGTTATTGAACCTAGCTATTACAAAATAACTAGATTTAAAGTTTTGGCTGCAGCTTTTTTTGTTTGGAAAAAGATATGCTTGATGTGCGGGATAAATAAAGTAAATGGTTATACACCGATCGGGCTCCCCGGGACTGTATCCACAGTTTTTATGGACTCCGTCGCTCGAAAGTGCCGGCTGGCCGGCATCAGGACTTTGGGGGATATATGTGAACATGGCCAATTAATGTCCTATGCCTCTGTGAGTGAAAAATTTAATTTGGAAAGTGGGGATTTTTTCAAATACCTACAGCTGTGCAGCTATGTAGACAGAGCTATCATAGAGGGTACATGCTCACTTGAGGGAGTCCCGATACTCAAGGTGTTAAGCTGTAAGGCGAATCTCTCACAACTATACAAAGAAGCTAGTCGCGGCCAGCAAGATGATCTCCAAATCCAGGAACTTAAATGGAATAGAAAGATAGGGATTCAGAATCTAGATTTGCAGGAGTCACTAGAAATGGCAAGCACTATCCTGTTCTCAGGGAGCTTAAAGAGCCAGTGCTTTATGTCAGTTTTCGATCTCTATTACACTCCAGCCAAGCTTGCAAAATGGAAGGTGGGAAGAGGGGACAAATGTGCGCGCTGTGGTGAGAGCGCAGCGGAGGCTGTACATATGTTCTTTTTGTGCCCTTCATTGACCCATTTTCTCGGTGAAGTGCAATTTTTTCTGAACTCCTCTCTAGAACTTCCGGTAATCCTTAATCCAGGTTTAGTGTTATTTGGTACCGAGCCTGAACGGTTAAATAATAGAAGGCCGGCACCACAAAGGGGCCTCTTATTTTTGAGTATGGCTGTGATTCGTCTTTGTATTACCACGAAGTGGTTAAGTCCGGACTCACCCTCCTTCTTTGAATGGAGATCCAGGATTCTCGCTCTATACCACATGGAAGTTGCTTTATACAAATTAAAGGGATATAGTAACAAGCAATTTGGTGAGCAACTATGGGCACCGATAACCGAGTGGCTGTCTGGCGGGGAATAGAGACAATATCTGTAATGCCATGAAATGATCTTCTGTGGTTTTGAGTTGTATGAATTGTGGCTCATTTGGAATATTTATGTATTGCTGACACTGCTGAATAAAATTTAAATATAAATAAAAAAAAAAAAGACTTTATTATTTTTTATAGCTGACTTATGTTCACTGACCCGAACTCTAAGTTCTCTCCCAGTTTCCCTCACATATCCAAGGCCACTTGGGCAAATTAACAGATGAACGAGGTTGCTGGTTCTGCAATTATTCAGTTCTATGGGAGTGACTGTATAGCCATTATATGTGATGTTCTTCTCTATAATGCACATTGAGCAGATCACACAGCCTCCACATTTGTTGTTACCAACAGCTTTGTACCCCATAAGGGTTCTCTAATTTGAAGTGTCCTCTTCCCTGTAGGTCTGAATTAGGGCTTGACAGAGATTATTATTTTTCTTAAAAGCAAACAGTGGTCTATTCAGTTTTATTTCCTCATTCTCATTCAGTATATTCCAATTGGAATTGACTATGTCCTTGATTTTGTTGCTTATTTCCAAATACTGACTGACAAAAACAATCCTATCTTTGGTATTATTTCTATTTTTCTTTTGTCCAGTGTTCACTAGCATACTCTCCCGGTCATAAAATCTAGCTCTTTCGAGTGAATGAGTTATTCATTTCTTGGGGTATCCACGTTCCTTCCAATTTTTTTTTAGCATTTCTGAATGTTTAGAAAAATCCTGGAGAGATGAACAGTTCCTCCGAAGACGGAGTAACTGTCCAAAGGGAATATTATCTTTTTGGGCCTTTGGATGATAGCTGGTATAGTGAAGTAGTGTATTTTTGTAGGTTGGTTTTCTGAATAGTTCCACTTCTAAAATACCTAAAACCTATTTTATTGTGAGATCCAAAAAGTTTACAAACTCTCTACTGAACTATGCTGTGAATTTTAGATTGGAGTCCCCCAGGTTTAGCCATTCTAAAAACTCTTCCAATGTTTCCACAGGACCATCCCAGATTAACACGATATCATCGATGAAACAATACCATTTAGAAATGTTTTCTGAGAAAGTAGCTGCCTCATTACATATATGCTTTTCTTTGAACATAGTTCTTGTTGTCTTCAGTAAGTTTGTTTTTTCACTCTCCTCATGTGTGTGTCGGGTTTCCACTTAGCTATTCACCTTTTTCTACCAAGTTGAAATGTCACCATCATTCAACTGCATCATTTCTCTTCGGTTTTTCACTGTCTGCAATTTACTTTATTATAGCATATATTACTATTTTCTTTGTTTACAAAGAATTCATATATGGCCACTTCTCAGATTCTTGATTTTCTCTCACCTTTTTTTGTGAATGTGATACACACATTTGTTTTAGAGGTGTTGGGATCTCTCCTTTCTTTTATCACAGCGGTTGAAGGAACGTTAATTTCTGGATTTGAGGCAAGATTTACCTTGTTTCCAATAGATTGATTGCACTTTTTGTCTATACCATATTTTCGCAGGTCCCACAGCATTTCCCTGTATGGTGCTTAATCATGTAAATAAGAAAACTTGTTGACTATTTTTTTCAGCTGCCCCTGAAGAAGGCATCTTCTTCCCAAAATACATTGGGCTCGCACTACAACTTTTCAAGACAAGCTTATCCTTCTTCTGTTCAGAGAATGATTTATCAAATAGTTCACCTTGTTACTTTGAACATTGATGCTTGTATCATGACAAAAGAATATTGTTTTCAAAACAAAAACATTTTGTAAGCATGGGAAATTACACACCAGAATAAACAAGTATATAGAACTTAAAACATTTTGTGAAGCATTTTCATATATGTGTAAGATTGTTGATCACAATAGTCAAAAAAATTAATTCTGCCGTGAAGCCAGGCCAAGTACGAATATATACTTGCATTATCAACTATTTAGTCAATGAGGGAGGCAACCTCGTTTCTGACCAGCACACTAACATACAGTAAAACACAGTTTACCTAGTAAGACCGTGTACAATTCCATACGATTCCAGTTAACACAAGGTATGTGCAACACCATTTCTTCAGCCATCGTGGAGTGCCACTAAGAAGTTTTCTTAAGTTATACCGTTACTGGGATAGGATAGGATAGGATAATATTTATAAAGCGCCCTTATACCCAAGGGTGTCAAGGTGCTAAGTGGACAGGGAGGAGAGTGAGCACAAACATCCAGCTAGGAGGCAAATAACCAGGTCTTCAAATGATTCCTGAAGACCGGAAGAGAGCCCGCTTTGGAAATGGAAGGGGGCAAGGAGTTCCAAAGTTTGGTGGCTGCCACAGAGAAGGAGCGACCGCTGCATTTGAACATGCGAAATATGGGAAAAAACAGTTTTTTTAGAGAGGAGGATCTCAAGGTCCTCCCTGGAGTGTACCACTGAAACATGTTTTTTAAGTATGACGAACCATTGCTATGCATAGAATTGTACACCAAATTCAGAACCTTGAAGAAAATGTGCTTCCTGATAAGAAGTTAATGCAAGGCTCAAATTACTTCCCTGACTGACAGAAACTTTGGGATGTTAAGAATCAGTCTTGCCACAGCGTTCTGCACTACCTGAAGCTTGTTCAGGGATCCTGTTGATGTTAAGGTACAAAGCGTTGCAGTAGTCCAGCCGGGAGTTGAATAGTGCGATAATAGTGGGCAGGTGTATTTCCAATGGAATATACAGCAGTACTTTCCTCAGGATTTTTAAGATGTAAAAACTGGTGCTGACTGTATGGTTAACCTGGGTATCACAGGACAGAACCTTGTCTAAGATGACCCCAGATTGTTTGTAGTTTTGACCGGTAGAGGAAGGGGCCGCAATCTGCAGGCCACCAGGCATTAGACCAGATGGAATACTGTGGTCCAAAAACTAGCACCTCGGTTTTGTCTGCATTTATTTTTAATTTTTACTCATTTAAAACGTTGTGCAGTGTCATTAATAGTGACTGACTCTGCTCCAACTGTATCACTCCTTCACATAGAAGACTATATGACTAATAGTGACCCAGCCAGCCTCTTAGAAATTGACTTAAGATGTAACGGTTCATCAAAGAAGTCCTGAAAGCAAACACAAGTAGCAATAAAAATATATCAGAATGAGAAGTGACCTTTTTGAACACCATGCCTAATATGTATGCAGAGATCATTTTATATCCAGCCCATAAAAAATATACACTCCGAAGTTGACGAAGGCAGAAATTCTATAGTTTTAAAGGGAACATAATGACCGTCAATTAGAGCACTAACCAGTTAGGTCCAGCACAGAAGAAAAATAAAAAATAAGGAGAGCAAAAAAAACACAGCTCATCCACACTATCCTTATCTGCTAAGTTGTTAGTATTACAAGAGGGGGAGGATAAGGCCTGCCTCTACTGTATGATGGATTAAAATGTGTTTGGGTTTGGGAAGTAGGATATAAGCCTGCTTGCCAAACAAACTATTGCCAGGTTACAAAATGTTCAGATTTGTGTGACTGACACTTTCTGCAGAGTTTATTCATCAGTGCTTTTTTATTCTCTCCTTTGGTGAAGGACAACCAGAGCCAGCTACTGGTGGTAAGTGAGTAGCTGCTGTAGAGGATCATGGCATGTTACAATTATTTTGGACATACAGAGGGGAATGGTAAGGTATATCAATATTTGCACAGCCATACATAACCCCCTTGAAGCACACTGCTAATGTTTAATGGATGGGTAGCACACTACATCGAAGTACAGTGATTGCATAGTTAGAAGAATGTTGCATTCTAGTGTGTGACCTTATCAACAAAGGAAACACACAAGGCTAGCGGTATTCCACTCGGACAGCACCGGATTTAAGGGTAACTCAATGTATCTACTGGTGGAAAGTTCCATTCACCATAAGTGTGCAATTTTGGTTAGCACCCGCCAGCACAATGCCGTTCCAGTTATTGGAATGTACATGTAAAAAAAAAAAAAAACAGCACCAAATGCACCACTCAGCTTGTATAATTTAAATAAGTCCAAATCCTTAAAGTTGTTCTTTTTCAAAACTTCTTCTTTATTGTGCAGTTTATCATGCAATCTTTAAAAACTTCCAAAAACAGCCAAAGCAGCCGACGCGTTTCGTCCACCTCAGGACTTCTTCAGGGCTGCAACAAATTTATACAAAAAAGCAATATAAATGACACACATAAGGACTGAGCACAAACAATTGTCTCAACACAAATAAGGACATTAAAAACATTGTAGACGCATGTCTAATACAAATGGACGTGAACACCAATACACTTACTTCAAACCTATTTAACACTTAAAAAATCTACATATAATGTCGTCAAGGAAATCCATAGTTCATAAAATGACAATTAATATTTACAACATCATATTTGCGACATATTGAACAGTTGGAGTTGCAGATGAGTGTGTTTAGAGAATATATGAACACTCCTCTCAGTATGTCACATTTTAAAAGGCCTTAAAGGACTAGTTTATTAAAGAGGGTGAGACAAAAGTCAGGCCAAAAGAAACAAAAGAAAAGAAAAGGCAGCCAATCACAAAGAACTAATATGAGATGCATAAAACAGTTTTGATCGTGAAGAACCAACAGGTTAGAAAAATATATTTGGCGTTGCCAAAACTTGAGAAATATGCTCTGTCGTAGCCTGGTCACATCCCCTAAAGTTTCTAATTGGAAGAGGGAAGGCCAAGGGGGGTTTTTCACATGCACTAAGTGTTGCGTCTGTAGAATTGGAAAAAACAGAACCCGTACCTTCCAATTTAATACTGATAGAGTGCATAAGATCAAACATATCATCACATGTAAAACCAAGTTTGTGACATACATCCTGGGATGACCATGTAACAAGATATACGTTGGTAGTACCAAAAGAGAACTAAGGGTCAGGATACAAGAACACCTTAGGGCAGTAAAGAATGGGGATCTGAGATACCCCTTAACATCGCATTTCCAGGAAGAACAACATAAGTCTGATGAGTTATGGTTTTTTGGAATAGATCACATACCGATATCACTGAGGGGAGGAAATAGGGAACAGGATTTAAGAAGAAATGAAGCCAGTTGGATATGTAGACTCTGTTGTGTGGAGATGGGTCATAATAGTGAATCTGAGATGCACTATTTCCTTTAAAAACTAGCAGACCATCCTTCTGGTTCCCTCTACTGTGGCCACAATTTATACTATCTGTATTCAAGCTATATGATAATTGCAATGACATCATTACAAAATGACTAATGCACTGTTTTCAGTATGTTCCATGTGAACGATTTTGTGGTAGACCTTGTTTTGGCCCCTGAGATGATATGTTCTTTGTTATGCTTCTGATGAGTACTCCTTTCCGTATGACATATGACTTAGGCCAAATGCAAATCCTGAGAAGATAGCTCATTATTATGCACCTGTTGAGCACTCTGCTCTATACAACATATGATGTTGGCGCTGCATATACTTTTCTGTCATTGACCCATGTCTTCTTTGGTACATATTCACTTATCCAATATGGCGGCTATGTTACTTCTTCCGCTATTTGATACCCTGTATATACTTTTCTGTCATTGACCCCCATCTTCTTTGGTACATATTCACTTATCCAATATGGCGGCTATGTGACTTCTTCCGCTTTTTGATACGCCCCTAAATGAAATTTATTATTATCATTTACACGGTTTTTCCCATATATCTCTTGTCCTTTAAAAACTCAGCATTTATATCACACTTTCACGATTACTAAACATTTACCAGCGTTATTTTCGGTTAACCTGACCACCACATAGGCTCTCATCACCTCTCAAAGATGGCGCCCAGCTTTTGACTCTTCCTTTGTTTGGACCATTTACCGTTATTCGGAACTCCCGAGCCTTGATTTTTGGAACTGAAATAAGACTATTTTTACTCATTTTTGGACACTCCTCTAACTAGGATATACGGTAACCCCTCACACTCCCTCTTCGTCCCACCGCCACATAGGTTCTCACCTTTTAATGATGGCGGTCAGTTACACAATCGTTTTGATGATACGCCCTGGTTGAGACTTTAAACTTCCATGCTTTGGGCTCTTAATCAGGTTTCACCCTTCTCAACTACCATTACTGTTATCATTCATATGGTTTTTTCTATATATCCCTTATTGTATGAACACTAAGCATTTTATTACACCCTTGCGCTCTCACGAGCATTAGACATTTACCAGCGATATTCTTAATTAATCTGACCGCCACATAGGTTTACATTACCTTTCCAAGATGGCGGCAAGCTTTTTTACTCTTTCGCTTTTTGAACAATTTATGATTATTTGAAATTCCCGTAATTCCGTTGTACTTTAATGTGATTATTTTCATGGACACCTCTGAAGCATGGAAATAGGGAAACCGCTCATTTTTACAATTCTTCGCATCACCACATAGACTTTCCTCACCGTTTAAAGATGGCAGCCGGTTATTCAATCTCTCTCTCTTTTTTGGGACGCTTTGGTTGAGCTTTGAAACTCCCGCACTTTGGGATTTTAATCAGGTGTTTCCCCTCTCACCTGCCAATAGACACTATATAAACAGGAACCTTCATTCATAGGTCCTGTTGCTACCAGACAGGGTCGGTGCCTTCCTTCATTTGGAATAAGATACGGAATCGGGTAAGTTTGATCTCGCCTCACCTCTTTGACACTGGATCTGTCTGCGGTTTGAGGTTATTCTTAGTAAGTAACATGGGGCGGTCTACATTCTCACTGCACAGCCTGTTGCTCTTACTTAGATGTTGCCCTAAGATGTTTTCACACTTAGATTGTTATAGGTTACCTCACCATCTTCTGATCCTCACAATAGCTTCTTTTGTTTATTTAACTTGACGATGGAATGTTGAGTTGGGCATCATATTTTCCCATGTGATTATGGTTTCCTCCCTTACTCGCGTTAAGGAACATGATTATTGGAACTGTGACGGTCCATTTTTTGATTGGATGCTCTTTACGTATGTCTTCTCTTATAGGTATCTCAGAACAGGATATATTTGTCCTTATCATTGGATGACTTTCCATATAGAACCACCATCACATTAATATACAACATTGGTGTCTCTCAATAGTGAACCTTCCTACATCGAATTATATGTTTTGAAAAAAAGTGAGTAAGATATTGCTATGACCCTTAAAACTTTGCGGTTTTATGTACTGAACCCTTTTTTACCCTAGCGCACCCCATGTGGTCTTCTCTTTCCCTCAGGGACTTGGATTAACATTCTGGGTTACACTACAAATTGAAGTAGTGAGGGATCAGAAGAAAGCAAAAGAGAACCTAAAGACGATGACATTCATCCCACTTTTTCTGGTGGGTACATACCTATTTTTTCCTCTGTAGTAACTATCCCCTTTCCTTGTTCCCTCTGGTTCTAGTCAGACCATGACTGGGGATTATCTACATTGCCCCCATTAATTAATATATTTTTCTAACCTGTTGGTTCTTCACAATCAAAACTGTTTTATGCATCTCATATTAGTTCTTTGTGATTGGCTGCCTTTTCTTTTCTTTTGTTTCTTTTGGCCTGACTTTTGTCTCACCCTCTTTAATAAACTAGTCCTTTAAGGCCTTTTAAAATGTGACATACTGAGAGGAGTGTTCATATATTCTCTAAACACACTCATCTGCAACTCCAACTGTTCAATATGTCGCAAATATGATGTTGTAAATATTAATTGTCATTTTATGAACTATGGATTTCCTTGACGACATTATATGTAGATTTTTTAAGTGTTAAGTCGGTTTGAAGTAAGTGTATTGGTGTTCACGTCCATTTGTATTAGACATGCGTCTACAATGTTTTTAATGTCCTTATTTGTGTTGAGACAATTGTTTGTGCTCAGTCCTTATGTGTGTCATTTATATTGCTTTTTTGTATAAATTTGTTGCAGCCCTGAAGAAGTCCAGAGGTGGACGAAACGCGTCGGCTGCTTTGGCTGTTTTTGGAAGTTTTTAAAGATTGCATGATAAACTGCACAATAAAGAAGAAGTTTTGAAAAAAAACAACTTTAAGGATTTGGACTTATTTAAATTATACAAGCTGAGTGGTGCATTTGGTGCTGTTTTTTTTCTAGTGTGTGACCTGTGTGGTAAACTTTCTGGTGTCATGACTGAATGATCAGAGTGGTGTCACCAGTCTAGGTTAATGGTAGTGCTGCACCTAAAAATCATATACTTTAGGGACTGGATTGCCGGATCAATAGAAGTCACTTTTGCCGTACATGTTATTGTTTTGTCTAGCTAGAAGTGTGTATGGCTTTTTGTTGGTATTTATTTGGTGTCAGGAATTATGCTGAATGTACTCCTCATAATGCTGGCATCATGATACAAAAAGCTGACTGTGCTTATGCATGGTTAAATTGGATAAGGGATTACACAGAGGATGGGGTTTATGCTACACAAGCTCATTTTGCAGGTTGGACTATCCAGATTACATTTATTACTTCCATTAAGTATCTTCCTGTGAATGGATATTTGTGTGTGAAGTATTTATCTACAGTTATAAGCTAAGTCACTGCCAAAATACATGTTTACAGAAAATTGAAAAAAAGACTGATAGAAATGAAGGATGTTTACTGCTCCTTTTTTTAATTGTTCATGAACATAGTAACAATTAATTTGATACTGTTATTGCCTCCTTGACCCAATCCCATTGCTAACCTTAGTACTTTCACCTTACACAATAGTTTCAATAACCATACCTGTGCTACTTTGAACCTTAACCTCATCTAACTCTACCTCTGACTTAGCACCTTCCATGAACCCGTGCTCAACCCTAACCATTGTTTGGATTTCCTAACACCACATCTGGCTCTCATCCAACATTAAAGTAAATCTGTAAGAGTTTATATATGGGCTCCTTGCGACACTTTTGCACCGCAGTAGTGACACAGCGGCGGCGTAAACAATGCAGCATGTTGCACCATATTTACAAGGTGACGCATCTAGCCAGATGCATCACTTTGTAAACCCTTGCGCCACATTATAGCTACGCCAGGTATAATGTATGCACGGTGGGCGTTTCCCCTCATCAAAGCCTCCTAGAAGTGGGGCATTGAAATCTTTCAGATTTCAGTGCATCACTTCTAGGACGCCATTGCGTAAGGGTGACACCATACAATAAATACGGCGCGTCCATCTTGTCACAAGGAGGGCGCAATGAAAACTGTTGCATCGCTGTTATGTTGCAGCGATGCAACAGTTTTCATAAATAAGCCCTGAAATTCCTTCTGTAACCAAGAAAAAATATTCAGAAAGACAAAAAGGTTATGCCTAAATAATTTGGCATAATGTAATTGTTTATGGGACATTAAATAGGGTATGTAGGGGCATCTTACTGGAACTATTCACCCAACAGGTCTGTGTGGCTTTAAAACATCTGCTTACTGCAGCATGGCATTGATTGCCTTTTTATTCTACAGTGACCAAAAGAACACTGGAGTGGCAAATGGTGACTCCTCGCAAGGTGGCTGCATTGGCAATGTCTTGAGGCAATAACCAAGGCCTAACTTTAGCCAGTGGAGGAGGAGCAGGTGGAGGACAAGAGGTCAACTCTGAAATGTTACACCATCAGTGCTGCACAACAGCCAGCAGTCTTAAGAATCAATATTAGCCGTAGCAGCAACAGGAGAGTCCGCAACACCAGAAGGATTTTCTGGAAACTGAACCTCCTGATTAGTGGGTTACTAACTGAAATTCTATGCAGCTCAAATCAGGCTCAACTGCTTTTATATAGCTTTCATTGATGGGAGAAGGACCTATAGAGCATGGTTTTTGGTTTCTGTAGGTTATTTGGAGTTTCGGGAGGTTGTGAAAAGGTATGTGTATTTCAGGGATGTCAAGGTTTATCAGCTGAGCTGTAAGTGGTATTTGCAATTGAAGGTCTTTCATAAATATTTGTTAATGAGACCTCAATATTTGAACAGCAATGATGTAAATATCCGTTTCACTTCATATCATAGTACATCTGAAGCTATATTCTTGGATTTGACACTGTATATCAAAGAGGGAGGAATATGTAGTAAAATATACCGCAAGCCAATATCTTGCAATTCCATTCTACATGCTAAAAGCTCTCACCCTCAACATCAAATGAGGGCCATTCCAGGAGCCGAAATGGTCAGGGCCAGGAGAAATTGTAGTGAAGATGATCATTTTTTATTGTGTTTACAGGATATGGAGAAAAGATTCATTCAGAGAGGCTATTCACAACAGAATATCTCTAAATCCAAAGAGAAAGCAATGAGAACAAAGTGGACGGATACAATGAAATTGGACAAGACCAATAAACAAGAATCAACACATATAAGACTGGACATAGACTACACACAGTTGAGCTATGTATTACATACGAGCCTAAAAAGACACTGGAGTATACTGAGGGCTAATAAGAATCTGGAAGGGTGTATAGCTACAACACCCCAGATTACATATAGGAGAGGAAGAACGGTAGGATCAAAACTTAGCCCGAGTTATCCAACAACAGCACTACAAGAACACTGGTTAACACCATGGACGAAGGGTTTCTTTAAATGTGAAAACTGTGGAATGTATAAATGGGCCCAAGATAAAAGAAAACAATTTTGTATGATTCCCAATCAAACATACACAATACTTATTAATATCAATTGTACCACTAAGTATGTTATATATGTTATTGTCTGTAAATGTAAGAAATGTTATGTGGGTAGCACAATAAGAGCTTTAAAGATCAGGATCAGCGAACATCTACGAGCTGTAAATCAGAATGATATGAGATATCCAATTGGTGAGCGTATAAACACAAGTGAAAAACAGGGAAGAAATAAGTCATTTACTTTTTTTGGTATTGAAAATGTGACAAAGGACCCACAGGGAGGTAACCGAGAGCTCAAATTGCGCAGACATGAGGCGAAATGGATCATCCGCTTGAGGGCGGTGGAAGACAGTTTAAACTTTGATCAGTAACTGCAATATTTCCTAGGAAGTTAACCACGTGAGGCAAGTAACAGATATCACTAGGAGTGCTTCTGGTTATAATTAAAGGACTGAAGGGATATATGTTGAGACCAATTATGAAATTTTAATATCTACTTAAATATTGGTCTAACAGTTATTAAAAGGATAAGTATAGAGATATACCATTATCCCACAAGGATGCATAAGGATTGTGATGCCTTTCTTTGTTTGTGAAGGTTATGCAAATTCTATGAAGCGCCGTTAATTTCGTGTCTTTTTAACATAAATAAGCTAAAGTAAATAGAATTCTAATTTGTGTTATTTATATAGATGTGTTTAGAGGAATGAGTCAAAACCTTGTTTGACGTTTAGTGTAATTCTATTAAAATATTATTATGGGGGTGGTCTGTATAATAAAAACACACCATTCTAGTATGTCACTTATAATAAATTATTTGGCGCCTTAGTCCGTTTTTAATATCTAAACCGGAACTAATTAACTGAATTATGGAATTCTTCAATTTATAATGAAGATATTTAAAGTTACAATATTATTATATACTGGCCCATTGTATTGCTTTGACAAATATAAGTAATTTAGATCTGGTAGAATCGGCTTTTATATTATATTAGAATTTCACTGGTTGTGCGGTTGTTGCGAATATATACTCATCCAAGATGGCGCCTCTAAACATATTGAGTTTGGCACTTTAGTTTGTTTTTCGTATTTGAGTTAGAAAACGTATGAGGCCGTGACCTGTAATCGGGCAGATGACGCGGGACATTAGTTTCTGATGGAGGTAAGTGCAAGAGCTCATGCGAGGTTTGAATAACTTTATCAAATCGAATTGTGAAGCAGATTAGGACATAAACATGGATATTTTCTTCCTTAGTTTAGATACGAACAGCACGATAAAGTCCAGTTATTAAAGCAGCTAAATTGAATAGATATATACATTCAAAGAAAACGTGGACTTAATCTGGATATTAGAATAAGACCACAAGGTAAGAATGGAATAATTATACCCGTGGTGGACATTTAAATTAATTATGAAATATTTGTCCAAGACAAGGAATAATAATTACAATATTGTTTACAGGTTATTCAAACTTCATGGATCATGATTAATAAGTGCACGTATATCGAGGATCTACTTTGAAAATTAGGAAAGAGACCTCCATTGATATACAGAATAACGGAGGCAAGCTAGATAAGTGCGAACATAGTGTAGTTTATATTGCAGTTGCTGAGATAAGTTTAATATCGGCTTTCACCTAAAAGGTTAACCCTGCAATGTCCTTATTGAATTCTTTAGGTTTCTCTTCTACCTCTGGAATACTCGTTGGACAGGTATGATTAATATATTTAAGCAACCAGTTTTTTAGCACATTATGCACAATGGGTGTTTTGTGTGCATTTAGGGAGCACTAATAGAATGCTCACCCCCACACTATTAGTTGAATAAGTTATAAATCCTGAGTGAATTGATGTATATATGATGAACCAATGTATATTAAGAGATCTGTTCTGTAAAGGCAATCATTACAATAGGTTTGATAACCACAATTTAAGATATATGGAACTTGGTGCTGCATTGGGTGAATAAGAATGTAACCAATATTTTTTAAACATAGTGTTAAACCATTTATAACATGCATTACACAAGTGGTATTTTTATTGTATTTTTAGCCCTAATGAAGTCGCAAGGGTAACCCATTGCGAGGAAACGTGTTGGCTTGTGGCTAAAGAGAAATAAAAGGAACACACCGAAGAACGGGAACTTTGAGTCTATTTTATCTTCCAATAGATAAATACATATTTGTGTTATAATAGCCTCTCCTTAAAGCAGCAAGCCTCATCGGAACCAACGCTGAGAGACTCGGAGCATCATGAAGCCTCCCAAAGCAACGCCATGCAGATCTCGCAGCAAAGACATAAGGTACAACTTCTAGTGGGCCGAACTTGGTTCTGTTCTCGGCCTGTGCTCTGTCGCTGTCTGCGTGAACTTGTATATTCATCCAGACCCACTGCAATCTAATACCCTCAGATGGCACTTTGTGCCTGTTGGCGCTATTTTCTTCGAAATCTTTAAAATTGAAAATCTTCAGTTCTACTGAATTAGATTTTATGTCATTATGGCATCATTTTATTTATTGAACTAACCTCTGTTTTTCCAAATTTGTGTGGGGTTTTTCTTGTGTTGTGTTTCCCTTTATGATCATTTGTGTGCTGCATACAAAAACGTTACACATTGCCTCCATGTTAAGCCTGACAGCTTTAATGCCAAGTTACCAGAGTGTTAAGGATAGGTTACTTTAATGAATTTTCTGGTTTTGCTTAAGTAGGGTTTTCTTCTCCCCCCAATCAGTAACCCAATTTCTTACATTGGCACTGAGCCAGATACACAAAGATGATCAGATCTGGCTTTGTGTAAAAAAATAATGACTCTTTGAGGCCAACTCAAACTTAATTTCTCCAAATATTTCAAGCATTGCATGTGTGCTATACTGTACAGTACACATCTGATGTGCGAAATTCATTAAATACATTGTCTAAGCATCAGATTTCAAACTGGAAGGGTATCTTTCCAAACAAAACCTATGCTAGACAGGAAGCACATCTTTGCACTGTAGTGTAAAGGTCTTTCCACAGCACTAGGCAGTCTTATTTTAGGAGAACCAGCACAGGGAAAGAAAGCAGCAGCAACAGGCCATATTTAATAAACATTGCTCTACACTGCTCTGTCCCCCATTGCAACATAGGGCAGCAACATTGGTTGCAGTAGTGCATTGCAAGATTTCTTAATTAATCTGTCCAAAAGTTATTTTTACAGCCTGGTGAATCCGCAAAAAAAACCTAGCAATAGCATGAAAGGGGACAGAGTGAAGGGCAAACCAAAACAGCAGCCAGCATCATTCACCACAGTACTTCTGATTGCGATAAAGGCTTCAGCTGTAAGCATATTATAGTTCTAAAGCACAAAAGTACTCCAAATATTTAATACAACTATGTTACTTGAATTAGAACCCAGGTGAGCACAAAGCATACCCTTTTTAACACCCTTGTAAAAGTCAAGAGGTTACTAGATAATCATTAGGGTGTAGACTATAAAAAGAGTACACACTACCTGGCCTAAACCCATCACTCACAATTCCAAGCTCTAGGATGTCCCAAGGTCAGGTTAGAGGGTATGATATGCATTTTTGTCATCTCCCCAGGAGAGTTATCATATTGCTTACACAACACCTGCTCCAATAAGTGTTGTAATAGATTGTGTAAATAGATTGCAGCTCAATAGATCTAACATGTGGTGGATGAGGGTCATGGAATCAGTCAATGGATGGGTAGGGGTAGTAAGGCAAAAGTTGAAAGAGAGATACAGATACAGCTTTCAGTCAATTCCATGGCCTGTTTGTCAAGAAGCAAAGATGATAGTTGAGTTAACATATTTCAAATATTCTTTAGCAGTTAACAAACTTCTAGAAACTGCTAAATTAGTTCATGGATTGCAAAATAGGAAGGACACACACATTTCAAAATTATTTATAACAAGGAAATGTGTTAGTATATAAAAATATTTCACCTGCTTTCTAGCATTGTCCATTTTGGGAGAAGAGCTGAATGCCAGAACAGAAGCTCTACGACATCTTTTTTGCAAACGACCTAATGAATGAAAAAAGGAAAAGAAAAATATTTGAGTGTCAATGTAAACTGTGTCTGTGAGGTCTCAGAAGAACTATATGGATAAGAGGTAGAGGAACATATGCTGACATTAGTACTATTACCTTAAGGCCAATCTAGTCTCCCTCTCAGACACGCAGTAGCTAGTACTCTGAATGTCTTATCATTCAGATGTTATAAAGAACAAGTTTTGCAAAGGCCTTCTGTTGTAAAACCTTGCATTAGTTGTGTGGCCTGCACAAGTTTCCTTCACTGTAAACCAAACATCCCATTGAAGTGCTTGACTCTCAGAGGGTAGCGTTGCAGCGCAGTACAAGGCTTACTCAAGGAAGGTGGTGTGGGCTAGGAATCACCACTGACAGATACGCAGAAATAACACTCAAGAAATGATTGCCCAGTCTGTGCTTTTCTTTATGAAAAGGAAAAGCACATTTATTACACTACTCAATACTATGCAACAATTTACAAATATAAAAAGCTGATGAAAATACTTCTTGAATACATTGCATAAACTTCCCCACCCATCCCGCAGGAGGGGGTAAAGAACCAGCCCTCACATGTATAAATGTTATCTTGCTACAAATGCCGTGGGTTGACCATAACTTAAAGTGAGGGCCCTTACTACTGGCACCTGTCAGGATCCATCAGCCTACCCACCGCCTTCTGCACTCCAGCAGTAGTGGGGAACTATTCAGGGTGAACCCCAGGGCGCTAGGTACATTTCACTCACTTGCATCCTACCTAGGAAGACTACCTGGTGGGTGGGGGTTCCTAGCAGGTTCTCAACACATGCCTCTCGCCCTCGGTTTGTCCCCTCTTTTACTCCCCGTGTTCCCTGAGGAAGAAAAGCTGACTTATATTTCTTTAATTCCCTGCTCTGGTATGGGGTGGTGTTTTTCTTATTTTTGTTTCCCAGGCCACGCCAGAGCATGACTCAGCGGCCTCCGTGACTCAACAAGCCTCCATGACTCAGCCGCCTCCATGACTCAGTAACCTCTATGACTCAGCAGCCTCCGTGACTCATCAACCTCCATGACAAGCATCCGGCATTGTGCAATCATTGAAAACGGCATCTTGCACAGTGCGAGCTGAAGTTTTCTGCCCCTCGAGTAGATTTTTACTCGAGCGGCAGCTTTCTCAATGCGGACTGGTAGTTTCTCATCGTGAGCGGTCGCGAGCATACGCAACCACTCGCAATGAGAAACCTGACCTCCCCGCGTTGAGAATCTCGCCGGGAGGTTTATTTTCCACGCTCGCGATCGGCAACTTGATGTTGCTGATCGCGAACGAGGAAAAAGTCTCACCGGGATGTATCTCTGTGGGGAACTACAGAACTACAAGTCCCAGAATGCACCGGGACAATAATCAGAAGTGCTAGAAAGCCCCAGGGTCTGCTAAGGGGGGAACCAGGGTGTCGGGAAGGCAAGGTCCTGTCTGCCCCCCAGCTGGGCTCACCTCCGTGTGCTGTTCCCTTCCGTGTGCTGTAAATCTGGCAGTGCGCGTAGGCCGAGTGACCACTGCTGCTCCACGGCGATGCCACTGATCGTTACCAATGCTGACTGGGCCCAATGCAACAGCCGCCTTTTGCCGGTCTGGTATGCTGGAGTAGGAGGGGGGTCACCGCTGTAGCGAGGCTTCCCTTCTCCGGGACGAATGTAGAAACCTTCCTCCGAGGATCGGTGTGACTGTAAATAGTACTAGAGCGGGAGCATTAGCCAGAATCGAATCGTGCCGCTACAAAGTTGCAGCCTGAAATGGGGGAGAGAAGGCGCAGACACCTGCTTTCGATTGGCCGACACCCTTCCAGACCACGATTCCCAATCAACACCTGTATGAAAATGTGCATTGGAGTCACCAGGATGTCATTTTGCTTGCTCGCGGTCACCAACTTGACGTTGAGGATGGCGAGCAAGCAAAAAACGACCGCTGCACTACGCTACGCTACCCTACGCGTGTTTGCACTGTGCTACGTGCAATTCGCGTAGTGCGAAGTAGCGCAAACGTCGCAAACTACGCGAGCGTAGCGTAGTGCTTTGCCCAGGCTTAGTCCTGGGGCAGGCAGTGGGTTTCTTCTTCCAACTGCCCATGGTGTAAGCCTCCATTACCAGTCTTCCTCAGCAAGAACACATCCCAGAGAGGGCTCCTCTTCCTGTGAAAAACCTTTTAAAGAGGTGTGCTGGCAGGAATGCACCTCTGCCCTATCCTGCAGTGCCACATCACCTCTCTGCCCCTGATCCCTCCTTCCTGCACAGGCTTCTTGGATACTACAAGATGGCATCATCCAGGGGTCCCATACCACATGGTCTGTGATGAGCCCACTTTCCCCATTTGCTGACATCACAGCCCGGGCCTGGAGCAGGCCTGGTGCCTGGCACAGGGTGACAGCTGCTGATTGATGTCCTGCAGTTTTACCCCATCTCTCCCTCCTCGACAGAAAATCTCCACCCTGGGGTAAAGCTTGCTGTGAAGGGCTAGGCCTCTGATGCTACAGCTTGGGTAGGAAGAAAATTAATTCAGCCTGGCAGGGTCACACCAGGCCTGGGCTCTGATTCTCAGCTGAGTCAAGGGAATATGACATTTCTGGATGGCCCCATAAGCAATAAAGATATGCCTGTGGACACAGCAGAATAGTTCTTTTTACACAACTTACAGTGTTCTTTTGTGCGTGTCTGGAGTTTGTAGGCCCTAGGGAACTGTGTGGTCTCCTTTTCCATAGGCGTATAATGGAGTGTGCCTACTGTGACACAGTAAAGCACAGTGACTATCCCTTACATGTGTACACCCATATTATAAGGCCTATTCCATGTCACCACCTAACTTTGCATAGTCCCTTTTACACCATTCTATCTGGACACAACTCCTGGGCTGCCCACAACAGGAATCTCCCCCACACAGCCCTTACATAGGTGGAAAAACGTGTGCACTTGTGTCAACATGTAACCAGTCCAGTGTCCCTTACTCTGGCTGCAGACCAGTGGCCATATCTCACAAGGCAGACACCGGTGGAAAACATATGTAATTTATTTTACCATGAGTTTATCGTGGGTGAGTCCCAGCTCTCTCGCAGTACAAGCTCAAAAATCAGGTGATCAAAAAGTGAAAAATCCAGGCGGCTCAGATGGTCAGAACCACCTTCTCACACCTTCCATTTAACCACATTAATTGCTTTGCATTTGCCTTTTCTAGCAACTTGACATTATTATTCCACACACATCACCTGCTTCTAAACCAGACAGGAGGACCTCTCTTTTCCCATGGAAGAGGGTGGCCAATGAAACATACAAAGTGTTTTCTCCCAATAAGAGTCAAACCAGTTGAGAAAATGGCATGCTTTCAGACTGACAATCAAGGTAAAGACAGTGGACTCGGAATAACCTAGAGAGGAGAGTCAAAGGAACATTTACTGCTATGCACTTAACCCCTTCCGTGCTCAGGATGGCCGGGAGCGGTCCTGAGCCACAGTGGGCATATGCTCAGGACGGCTCCCGGCCATCCTAGCACCCACCCACGGGGGAAGTGTAAACCACCCATGTACGTGCCCCCACTGGGGATTGGCATGGGAAACCCTTCCCCTGCCTCCCCCGACCCCCCTTCCGTGTCATCAATGATGTCAGTGTGCGAGGCGCGCTGACGTCATTGAGGGATTCCCAACGCACTGGAAGCCATTTGCTTCCAGCGCATTGGAGAACACGGAGGTAAGTTTCTCCTCATGGGAGGGGGGCGATTTTAAAAAAGAAGCATCAGGGGAAAGGAAAGGGTTTTCCTTTCCCCTGATGCCTCTTTTGAGCATTCCTGCTGCACGATCGTGCAGCAGGAATGCCCACAAGACACCAGGGATTTTTCATTTTTTTAATTGGAAACTGATTAACTGTTTGTGGGGAGTGGTCCCTTGGGCAAGGGTCACTCCCCTGTTTGGGGGCAATTTGTTTTGGCTGTGTCTTCCCCTCTAGGGGGCAGATCGCAGCATTTAAAAATAATTAAAGTGGCCCACTAGACCACCAGGGATATATTTATGGGGAGTGGCTCCTTGGGCAAGGGTCTCTCCCCTTGGGGGCATTGTTTTTGACTGCCTGCCCCCTGGCATTTATTTATTTAGTGGCCCACTAGACCACCAGGGATTACTTTGTGGGGAGTGGCCCCTTGGACAAGGGTCACTCCCCCTTGGGTGTAATGTTTTTGGCTGTCTGCATCCCCTAGGCGGGCAGATCTTGCCATTTTTTTTATGTAGTTGCCCACTAGACCACCAGGGATTACTTTGTGGGGAGTGGCCCCATGGGCAAGGGTCACTCCCCCTTGGGGGCAATATTTTTGGCTGTCTGCGTCCCCCTAGGGGGGCAGATCTTGACATTTTTGATTTAGCGGCCCACTAGACCACAGGGATTAATTTGTGGGGAGTGGCCCCTTGGGCAATGGTCGCTCCCCTTTGGGGAGCATTAATTTGGCCGTTGGGGGCAGATCATTGGATTTGTTTTTTATATGGTCACTAGGCCACCAGGGATTGATTTTTGTTATGTTGGGGAGTGGCACCTTGGGCCAGGGTTGCTCCCCTTTATGAGAGAATTTTTGGGGCCACTTACACCCTCTTTGGGTGGCAGATCAGCAGTTAGTTTTTATGCCCATCTGCCCCCAAGGGGGGCAGAAGCCACTTGACACCAGGGTTTTTTAAATTTTGGTGTTGGGGAGTGGCCTCTTGGGCAAGGGTTGCTCCCCTTTTATGGGGATGAATATTATATTTATACTGTTAGGCCCACCTACCCCTTAGCTTGATTCCTGTTTGCGGTTTCGGCAGTGGTTGTTCTGCAGTTTTGAGTAATTGCAGTTATTTGGTAAGAAAAACATTTTTGTTGTTTTTATTCCAAATGAGTATTATTGTCATGCTTGAATGTAAGTGGTGTCATAATGGCAGCATATTTGTTAGTGTTCTGGGCATGAAATTCTTTGCGATGTGTTTTGCATTGTCTTATGTGTATTTTTTTTTTTTTTTTTTTTTTAGTGTGATATTGTTGATCCTTACTGTGTCTGTGCAGAGTAGGTAGTGGTGAGTCTAGCTGCTTCTATCAAGTGAGTGGTATAATGTTGGAGTATATAGGTCTTTGTGATAAAGCTACATTTTGTTTATTTCTTTTTTTACAAAGGGTTTGTTGTTGTTGACGTGTTTGACAAGTTACCTTTATTAGTAAGCATTATGGCTAGCCGTAGAATGACTGCTCAGCAGGTGGTTGGTATGCTTCTTGAATCTTCCTCTGAGCAGGATTATGAGACTGACAGTGCGTCTGAGGGAGAGGAGGGAGGGGAAGATTCAAGCAGTGAATTTTCTCTCCACATGGAATCATCGGATGATGAAGCTACTCTCAGTGCGGATGAAGCTACTCTCAGTGCGGACGAAGCTACTCTCGGTGTGGATGAAGCTCCTCTCAGTGCGGATGAAGTGCCTGTTTTAGAGGAGGACACTGCTGTGCCGATGGTGCAAGAGGCATCTGGATTGCAGACTGAGGCTGCTAGGCTTCCTACTGGAAGTGCTGGACTCTGGGTTGATCCAAACATGGTACAGCCGGTGTTGCCTTCCTTTAGTGGTGATGCAGGGTGTAGAGTGGATTGTGAAACTTTTTTGCCTATACAGTTCTTTCAGTTGTTTATGGATGATGTATTTTTGGGTGAGATTGTTGAGGAGACTAATTTGTATGCTGAACAGTTTTTGAGGGACAACAGTACCAGACTTAGGCCCCACTCTAGAGCTAACCGGGGGACTCCCACAAATCTGGAAGAGATGAAGAAGTTTTTGGGTTTGACTTTATTGATGGGTTTGATAAGGAAGCCGTCCATGGCTTCATATTGGTCTACCAGTCCCTTGATGGCAACTGCCATATTTCCTGCAATTATGACTTGTGATCTGTATTTACTTTTGCTTTGGATGCTGCATTTTGTTGATAATGCTTTGGCATTGCCACGAGATCACCCTGACTGTGACCGTCTTTTTAAGATTCGGCCTGTTCTTGATCACTTTGTAGATCAATTTTCAGAGATCTATTCTCCAGGGAAAGAATTATCTAGTGATGAGTCTTTGGTCCTGTTCAAGAGATGTTTGGTTTTTAGGAAGTACATTCCTAGCAAGAGGGCACGTTATGGAATTAAGCTGTATATGTTGTCTGAGAGTAGGACAGGATATGCTTTTAACCCCTTCAGTGCCACGCCCTTTCCCCCTCCTGTGCCGGGCGTTGCACTAGTGGGTGGGGTTCATGACGAGATAGTCTCGTCATGGGCACAGCGCAACCGTGCTCCATGACGAGACTATCTCGTCATGGGCACTGAAGAGGTTAATTTCCGTGTGTACACTGGTAGGGATTCCACTATTGACCCCCCCGGTTGTCCGTCCACTTTTGGAGTTTCAGAGAAAATTGTGTGGGATCTTGCTAGAGGACTGTTTAACAGAGGCCACCATTTGTCCCTTGATAACTTCTACACTGCTGTGCAATTGTTTAAGGAATTGTTCAAAGTGGACACTTTTGCTTGTGGCACAATCCACTCTAACCGTAAAGGTTATCCAAAAGAGCTTGTTTGCAAAAAACTTCAGGGGGGACAATGCAGTTCCTGGCGTAGTGATGAACTACTAGCTGTGAAATGTGTGGACAGGAGGGATGTGTACATGCTGACTACCATACATGATGAGAGTACTTCCCTTGTGGCTGTTTGGGGTCAGATTGCTGAAGTGCGCAAACCTGTGTGCATTTTAGACTACAATAAGCACATGGGTGGTCTTGATAGAGTAGATCAGAGGTTGGAACCTTTCACTGCTATTCGTAAGGCTTACATTTGATATAAGAAGTTGGCCAACCATCTCTTCAATTTAGCAATTTTCAATTCTTTTGTTGTGTTCAAGGAGTGTTCTCCTGCATCAAAGTTAACTTTTGTTCAGTTTCAGGAGTCTGTGATAGGCAGCCTTGTTGTTGTGGAACAGGCAAGTGTTCCTAGAGTTGGAGTGGTGGAGGATGTGGCTAGATTGAAAGATCACCACTTTCCTGATTTAATTCCTCCTTACGCCCCAAAAAAAATCCCTGTAAGAAATGTAGAGTCTGCTTGTGAAGAGGTGTGCAGAAGGAGAGTTGTATGCACTATGCCGATTGTCCTTCTAATCCTGGGCTGTGTGTGCCCACATGTTTCAGATTGTATCACACTCAAAAGAGTTTTTGGGAGCAACCATGAGTCTAATAGTGTACTGACTGGTCTGTATGGTTTTATATAGTTGTTCAGTTTAACGTTTGTCAATAGAATGATGTATTTAGTTACTGCTGTTGTTTTTGTAGTTATAGTTTTGTACTCAGTTGCAATTTGTTTCTGTTTTCTTTCTTGTTTACAAATATATGATGGTGTGCGTGGACTGGCGCTTGGCTGGCAGTGCGCGTGGACTGGAACTTGGCTGGCGGTGTGCGTGGACTGGTGCTTGGCTGACGGTGAGTGGACTGGAGCTTGGCTGGCAGTGTGTGGACTGGCGGTTGGCTGGTGGTGTGCATGGATTGGTGCTTGGCTGGCGGTGTGTGTGGATTGGCGCTTGCCTGGCGGCATGCATGGATTGGCTCTTGGCTGGTGGTGTGCGTGGATTGGCGCTTGGCTGGCGGTGTGCATGGACTGGTGCTTGGCTGGTGGCGAGTGGACTGGTGCTTGGTTGGCGGTGTGCATGGATTGACGATTGGCTGGCGGTGTGCATGGATTGGCGCTTGGCTGGTGGTGTGCGTGGACTGGCGCTTGGCTGGCAGTGTGCGTGGACGGGTGCTTGGCTGGCGGTGTGCATGGATGGGCGCTTGGCTGGCGGTGTGCTTGGATGGTCCTTGGCTGGCAGTGTGTGTGGACGGGCGCTTGGCTGGCAGTGTGCTTAGACGGACGCTTGGCTGGCGGCGTGTGAGTAGTGACTTGCTGCTGGTTAATACACACACTGCTAGCTAAACGCCACTCCACGCAATCTGTGAGCTGGTGTGGTTGTTGTGTCAGGAATGTGGGCGTGTGAAAGTGATGGGCCCTTGAATGGCGCTGTCTGCTGGTGTGAGTGTTGTAATGCGCTGGGCCCACGGCTGGCGGTGTGAATAGTTTTGTATGTGAATCCCCTGCAAACCTCAAAACATTTTGAGGCAACATCAAAATTGCCTATCACAAAATGTTTTGGGCCCTTGCCTGTCATGGGTACTTGGGTCTCCCACACGAGTGAAGCACCATTTTTATTGGGAGACCCAGGGGAACGCTGGGTGGTAGGAAATTTGTGTCAGCCCGGTGATACCGCAACTTTCCCACACAAAAATGTGCGAAAAAATAGATTTTTTCAGCTAAATTTGAGGTTTGCAGGGGATTCTGGGTAAGGAAACGTTGGGGGATCCACACAAGCCATACCTCCCTGGAATCCCCCAGATGTCTAGTTTTCAGAAATGTGTGGGTTTGGTAGGTTTCCCTAGATGGCTAGCGAGCACGGGCCAAAAACCCAGGTGACCCCCTTTGCAAAACCAGGTCATTTTGAGATAGGTAATTTTGATGTTGCCTCAATACATTTTGGGCCCTTGCCTGTTGCGGGTACTTGGCCCTCCCACATGAGTGAGGCACCATTTTTATCAGGAAACCCAGGGGAACACTGGGTGGTAGGAAATTTGTGTCAGCCCGGTGATGCCACAACTTTCCCACACAAACATGCAATAAAAGTGATTATTTTCAGCTAAATTTGAGGTTTGCAGGGAATTCTGGGTAAGGAATCTTTGGGGGATCCATGCAAGCCATACCGCCCTGGAATCCCCCGGGTGTCTAGTTTTCAGAAATGTGTGGCTTTGGTAGGTTTCTCTAGATGGCCGCCGAGCACAGGGCCAAAAACCCAGATGACCCCCCCTTGCAAAACCAGGTCGTTTTGTTGCCTCTATACGTTTTGGGCCCTTGCCTGTCGCTGGTACTTGGGCCTCCCACACGAGTGAGGCACCATTTTTATGAGGAGACCTGGGGAACGCTAGGTGGTAGGAAATGTGTGTCAGCCCGGTGATGCCACAACTTTCCCACACAAAAATGTACAAAAAAGGAGATTTTTTCAGCTACATTTGAGGTTTGCAGGGGATTCTGGGTGAGCAAACGTTGGGGTATCCGCGCAAGCCATACCTCCCTGGAATCCCCTGGGTGTCTAGTTTTCAGAAATGTATGGGTTTGATAGGTTTCCCTAGATGGCCGGCGAGCATGGGGCCAAAAACCCAGGTGACACCCCTTGCAAAACCAGGTAGTTTTGAGATAGGCAATTTTGATGTTGCCTCAATATGTTTTAGGCCCTTGCCTGTTGCTGGTACTTGGGCCTCCTACACGAGTGAGGCACCATTTGTATCGGGAGACCCGGGGGAACGCTGGGTGGTAGGAAATTTGTGTCAGCCCAGTGATGCCACAACTTTTCAACACAAAAATGTGTGAAAAAATAGTGATTTTTTCAACTAAATTTGAGGTTTGCAGGGGATTCTGGGTAAGGAAACATTGGGGGATCCATGCAAGCCATACCTCCCTGGAATCCCCGGGTGTCTAGTTTAAAAAAAATTATAGGTTTGCTAGGTTTCCCTAGGTGCCGGCAGAGTTAGGGTTAAAACACTACAGCTAGGCACTTTGCCAAAAATGGGTAATTTTTCACTGTGAAATTGTGGTGTGTCCACGTTGCGTATTGCGCCATTTCATGTCGCGGGTACTAGGCCTACCCACACAAGTGAGGTACCATTTTTCTCGGAAGACTTTGGGGAACATGGGGTGGGTGGACATTTGTGGATCCACACAGATTCCAGAACTTTCCACCACAGAAATGTGAGGAATATGTATTTCTTTGACATTTTCTTAGGTTTGCAAAGGATTCTGGGTAACAGAACCTGGTGAGAGGCAGTCAAGTCACCCCATCCTGGATTCCTCTCTGTGTCTAGTTTTCAAAAATGTATAAGTTTGCTAGGTTTCTCTAGGTGCCTGCAGAGCTAGGGTTAAAAAACTACAGCTAGGCACTTTGCAAAAAAAGGGTAATTTTTCATTGTGAAAATGTGGTGTGTTCACGTTGCATTTTGAGCCGTTTCCTGTCGTGGGCACTATGCCTATCCACACAAGTTAGGTACCATTTTTATTGGGAGACTTAGCACTATTCTGATTTGTAGAGCAACTGGTATTTCCTATTGACTTTTGATGCATTTCTACCTTTCAAATGAAAGACAATGTGTAAAAAATAAGTCATTTTGAAAAATGACCGATAATTCTCATGCTATTATGAGTATTCCCAATTTCGGAAATGTGCAAATATCTACTGTTTCTAAACTCTATATTTTGTTCCCATTTCAGGAATACATAGGTGTCTTTCATACCCATATTTCCATGTATACATTTTCACAGAAAAATATACCCGGTACATATTTAAAAACCATTGCAAGTTGCTGCTCAGTTTTTGGCTCTGGGTTCGTCGAGTTATATCTCCACAACCAGTAAGGTCTAGCAGATGTAACAGTATAGTGCTTTTAAAGAGCTGTCATAATTAGAAGAAGTTACATGTGAAAACGTTGACACAAAAGTCTGTTTTTTTCAACTAATTTTCAATTTTTCCTATATTTAACTGTTAGTTTCTATACAGAAAACTTGAAGGATCTACACAAATGACCCCTTGCTGAATTCAGAATGTTGTCTACTTTTCTAAAATGTATAGATTTCCAGGATCCATTATTGCTTTCATACACATTTCTACCAATAACTGGAAGGGGATTGAAAACTGAAAAAGTAGCAAAAATAGGCTATGTCCCAGAAAAATGCCCAAACTGTGTAAAAAATGTTGGTTTTCTGACAAAAGTCTGTCATTCCCTAAAAGTTGGGAAAATAGTGATTTCAGCCCCACCAACCCTTTTTTGATACCATTTGCAGGGAAAAAACTTAGACGCTTTTATTTGCAGCCCTTTTTTCCCATTTTTCCAAAAAAAAACAAAAATGTTGCTGTATTTTGGCTAATTTCTGGTTCCCCTCCAGGGGAATCCACAAACCCTGGGTACCTTTAGAATCCCCATGATGTTGGAAGAACAGGA
Organism: Triturus cristatus; assembly: GCF_964204655.1. NCBI lineage: Eukaryota > Metazoa > Chordata > Amphibia > Caudata > Salamandridae > Triturus > Triturus cristatus. The sequence goes on from NC_140584.1 coordinate 227,970,211, forward strand.
CGCAAATTTGGCGTGGATACCTTATGTGGTCAAAAAGTTACAGGGGCCTACGCGCGAACTACCCCAAATAGCCAAAAAAAGTCTTAGCACAGGGGGGAAAAGGCTTAGCAGCGAAGGGGTTAAATAGAACGTACCACTAAGCGAGCCATTCAGAAGCATGTTGCCATAGAGACCACCCAAACATTACAAAACCGACTTTACTTAAGCACCGCATGTGCACTACTTTTGTTATGATGGAAAAGTCCCTCCCATGTTGATGGTCTTGCACCCCTGCCTTAAATGCCCCATCTGCAATGATGACTGGACCCATGGTGCTAATTTTGGTGGCACACATGGATCATGCATGTGTGCCATGATACAGGCCTGTCTTACAGATTGAGGTCTTGATGGACTGGGGTAGGGGCTAATGCAGTGTCTTCATAATGGTGAAAGGCTGCTGCTTTTGCCGGGAGTTAAGAAGCACAAGCGTGGTGATGGCAGCATAGTGTGTTGTGATCAGTAGATGCAAACAGGCCTTTTTTCCTGTGTCACTGGAGTGAGATCTACCGGCTCAATCATGCAAAGTTCTGCTGCTATGTGCTTAGCTCAACCTTGGTCTAAATCAATTTATTATGTGGTGCTGTGCTGTGCACTGCAGTGCATGTATGAGTATGCATGTGCTAGGTGTGTGGTTGTAAATGGTACACCCCAGGCTGACTGAAGGAGCATGAGGGAAGAGGACTCACCAGACAGATTTGTGGATCGCTGCATTCCTGAAAGCTGTGTAGGACACACACTGGAGTAAGTAGATCCAGGCTCACCAGCACACTTCAAAGGGTGTCCTTTGATTCATGGAGAGGTCTCTGGAAAGGGGCCTTGGCACATCTCAGGATGGACATAAGAGAATCCTAAACAGTATGGCTGAGGCCCTGGGGTAACATTTTAATACACATACAACTGCGGCTGACATCCAGGAGTGAAACTCTAGTCACTCCCATGGCCTGTGTTGTGGGGATATCAGATTTGGAGTCACTCATGGTGTGACAGACTGCTTTCTGGAGGAAGGGCAGGGTGAAGGATAGGGGAAGTGTGAATGCAGGTTAGTGAACATGACTCTTACCTCAAAGAGTGCACAACAGTGTCAATAAATCTTGTCCTGTCACATACTTATTATTTAATAAGAAGAAGTATTTTATATCTAACTCTACACATGCAAAGCAGTGTTACAACATATATAAACAATTATACATTTTGCCTTCTGTTTGGAGCTCTAGTGTTTCACTGGTTAATCCCGTTCCACCCGTTCTTCGTAATGTAGAAGGGGTTATTTCCCATTCACTGGTACCTGCATTAGGGAATGCTCATTACAGTGGCGGCTCGCAGAGGGAGTGCTGCGGGCGGTGGGGAGGGTGAGGGGCAGGGTGGGGGGTAGTGGAGTTGGACATACAAAGGCATAGAGTAAGGTAAGTAAATAAATAAATACAACTATTTACCTTGCGCTTGCTGCATCGCCGAGTTGGCGATACAGCGAGAGCAAGGTAAATAGTTTTATTTATATATTTACTTACCTTACTCCATGCTGTCATATGTCTGACTCCACTACCCCCACCATGCCCTTCCCCCACCCCACCCCACCCCACTACCCCACAGCACTCCCTCTGCGAGCTGCCACTGGCTCATTAGTAGGCCTTGATTCAAGAGTTCACTCCAACTCCTAGCAAAATAGTTAAAAGTGTATTGGTGCTGATTTGCCCTTAGCAGAGAGTCCTCAAGGGCGGTGCCCGAAAGGGCCATGGCCAGCTCCAGCAGCTAGGAAGCTTGCAGCAACTGGTGGAGAGGTTTGGTGCAGCAGCCAGGGCAGCTGACTTCGGAGTACAGGGCTCCCAGTTCAATCCCCGGTGGCAGCTCAGCTCAGCACCATGTGACTCTGGGCAATAGCTCACTTAATTTCCACAATGGCCCCCAGCGTCTTGAGATCCGTAAGGATGAGTAGGTTGTGCTTTACAAATGCGGATTTATTTATTAACTCAGTGGGTGCTCCATCAACAGACACTCAAAATGATTCAGTCCTGTTCAAAGAGTCAGCTGCACGCGGTAGGCGTGGCTGCACCCTGCACTTGGGCTCTCCTCTGAGCTTATGCAGCCGGCTCTAGCAGAGTTAAGAGGAGTTCCAGTACTCTTCCTGCACTTTCTGCACTCCCCAATGGGGGAGGGTGGGTTGGACTCTAATGCTCTCAGTCCGGGTCTTATTGATGCGGCAATGCAGCGATTCTGCCCACTTCAGTTCACTGGGGGAATTCACGTAGATCCTCGGTGCTTCCTTGTGGACTACGGTCAGTTCTCAGGTGATGAAAGGATCCCCAAAGCAGCTTCAAAAGAGCAAACCTACAGGGCCAGACACAACAAAGAGTACTATTCCTACAAGAAAGAATTGATTACACTTTAATTCTGCCAAGCAGTCTCAGCATCCCTAAATTGCAGCCTAAATTAACTTTTTTCTAAAACCAATCCAAGTGCTAGCGCTACAGTGGATGATAAGAAAATACCTTATTGAAACTCTTCTTTCCCACAGAAAGAAGGATCACAAAGATATTGTTTCTGATAGTATATGTTCACTCTACCACACAGTAATCATTTTTCTCTTTTAGCCAACAAAGGAGTTGGGAACTAATTCTTATATGTATGGACGTATAGAGAAACGGGGAATTTATATGCAAAACCACGATTTTATTTTGTCTTAGTAAAAAAAATTATGAACTACGATAATAAATATGGCCAAAAAAGCAAAATAAGGAAACATGCCTGTAGCTCTCCATTGAAATAAAATGTGCATTGCCGTTACAATGGTGTTCATTACTCACCCATAATCGTTCCCTGTATCTCCTAGCTATGGTCCTCCAACAACAAACAAACAAAATGAAAAATATCCAAAAACAGATTAATGTTAACTGCCCTCCCTCAAACATAAACTCATCAAAAACAAATATATTCCTGGAAAATGAGCTGAGCTTAGTTTATTTTCCAAGGAATCCAGTAAAGGATGATGCAGAAGAGATTGCAGCAGAAGAATGAGTGATGTTTTCCATCCAGCATCCAAATCCAGTTCGACCAAGTTCATGGACAAAAACAGGCAGGAATCTTCAAGACAGGAAGAAGAAGTTGCTGCTCCATGTACAGTAGCCTCACTCGTTTTGACAATTACACTGTTAAAAAACAAACAAAGAAACCATTTGGATTCCATACTGAAAAAGTGGTTTGCATGTTTATGCTTTTGGGCAAAAAGTGTATTGGACATTCTTTTCACTTAATTATGAGTGCAAATCAATGACACAGAACAGCTAGTACATACACCCAGTTTCCTTGCACAAAAATGCTGTTCCATTGACATTATTCTCCATGAACGGCGTAATAAAAAATAAACCATACTTGGGCTTACTGTATATGCGTAGTGCGTATTCCAAAACACTTTACATAAATGACATTTACCTAAATGTATTACTTGATTTGAAATGCGCTCTAATTTGCCAACTAGTCTAGAAGTGATTTACAAAGCTCAGAAGTAAGCACTTAACTCGCTGACATATCAGACGGTGTCTCTGGGAAAGTATCTGATATTCATAGTAAAGTGAGGTGAGTAATGATGACATGGGGGATATTCTCAAGAACGTGCGATAATCATCGCCAAAATAGGTTAACGCAATTTTTCATGTCGCCGTCTATCGCGGGAAAATAACTCTGTGTTAACGTTGTATTCTCAACACGGCGGTAACATGCGATAGTTTCCTGATAACGCGTCAAATGTCAACGATAAAAATACCGGGACAGTGATAAAAATCTCAAGCCGAAAGTGAAAAAAGGGGCGATGGGCCGAACCGCGATAAAAAAATCAGTGATAAGCTGCACCAGACCTGCAAGTCACACACATCAGGCGGGAAAAATCACCATAAAAACAGAAAACAAAAATAAAAACAAAAACAAAACAGCAAAGCACAATGGAGGTAGCGGGAGCAAGTACAGATGACAACCAGAACCCCACGAGCCCCATGGAGGACCAGACTGGAACCTTAGGGTCAGGGAAGGGCAAGGAGAAGAAGAGGAAGACGCTGTTCAGTCTGCAAAAAAACAGGATCCTGATAACAGAGGTGATAGAACACCATCAACTACTGATCATCACTTCCACTGTGTCATTGGCAACAAAACACGGAATATGGCAGTCCATCGTGGACAAGGTGAATTCAGTCGGAGTGCTGAGGAGGACAATGGAAGAGGTCAATAGGCACTGGAATGATGTGAAGCGCAAAACCAAGCAGAAACTCGGCAACAACCAGAAGGCAGCAATGCAGACTGGAGGTGGGAGTCCAGCACTACAGAAGGAGCTGGATGAGATGGAGGAAATGGTGTCTCTACAGTCATCAGTGTGGAGACAGTGGCAGGAGTTGGGGGACCGGACACTGCTCAACATGACCTGACACAACAGCAACAGGGGGAGTAACGACCAGGGACTTGGGGGACGGGAGGGAGATGGGCACAATGGCACACATGCACAATTAAGTATAGCACAGTGCACACCCACAATGACTCTGGATCATGTCCCTGATCCCCTTGGCACACTGCAGCACACCTAGAAACAGCAAGTAGGCCCCCGTTGACTATGTGCCCAGAGGGGGCCCTTCCCACACATCACCAATCTCACAACCAGCCCATTCACATGTGCAAAACCCAGCAAAGCAGCGTGTCTGTGAGCCACACTTACAATGCAAGTGACACTGCATGACGAATAGCATGGCTGCAGACAATATATCATGACATGTTGCATGCCACGACACTGAGGTGGCTGAGTGTGGACCACATCCGTAAAGAAGCAGGTCACACTCTGACACATCAACGTGCACAAGCAACCCCTGACGTCAACAACACATCTGCGGACAAACCATGTCCCGAGTCCCAACTCCCACCAAGAGCCCAATTTACCCAAGTATGCAACATCACAGCACTGTATAAGCATAGAAGTCGAAGCCACATTGCCTGAAAGGGATAAGGGGCAGCAAAATCACAGCTGCAGGGGTGACTCTCCCAAAATGCAGCACACACACGTAACATTCAGAGCACTTCAGCATTGACAACAATGTGGTACAAACTGCAAGACGTTCACAACAGAACAGAGGACACAACTGGTGCCACTTGTGTGTAGAAACTGGCCAATCACATTTGGCATAGCACGGAAATGTGAGATGGCAATGTACAAGTAAAACTGTCAACTGACCCGCATAAAATAGGCAGCTCCTGCCAAGCAGTCACAATGTACATTGTCATGCAGTCTGTATGTAAACCTGTACAATGCGTCAACATACATGTGAACACAATGTTAAACTGCATCTCTCCTTCACATTGCAGAGGGAAAATCAACACTTCCTGCAGAGCAGACTCAACATCTCTTCACTGATGACAAAGAGGACCTCCACACCTTCGACCCCGATGCCCTCTAAGAGCTCATAGACAGCTTCGGCACCTCAACTCCTGGAGCAGGGCAGCCCAGATGCATCGAGGGGCCCTCACCCCTTGCACAGACCACACAGCAGGAAGCACCCACCACCACGGCTGTCTCCCCGGACCTCCACAAACTACACATGGCCTTCCAACGCCGTGTGTTAGGGAGCCAGGAGAAGATGGCTGATCCGGAGCGGCTGGGGTTCAACCTCATGGCAGTCAAACTAGATGCCATACGTGGGTGTCTAAGTCCCATCAGGGACCACTTACAGTCCCTAACGGAAACCCACAGTCCGATCCATGCTCTCCAACGATCCATGGCTGACATCGCTGGAGTCCTGACTCTGAGACAAGAACAACTGTCTAGTCAGAGTGGCTCTAGCGATGTCAGCCGGAAGTTGGGACACATGCGGAGAAACATGGAGAACATGGAGCGGATGCATGCTGAAAGAATGGCTGCTATGGCTGCACACCAGCGAGATGTAGCTGGGATTTTCCATGCCCTGCAGACCCTCATCATGGCATTGCTGCCACAAGGCCTGGCGCTGATGAATGCTGCTGCTACTACTCCATCCACATCTCCGCCCCTGACGTGACAGTACCTCACATTGCGGCAGACAATCCATCTCCGGCCCCTGATGCGTCACTGCCACACAGTGCAGCAGACATTCCACCTCTGGCCCCTGATGTGTCAGTGCCACACAGTGCTTCAGACAAAACCCCACCACCCACATGTGAGGCACATGAGACATCAGAGGACGAAGATGCGGATGATTCTGCCTTAGTGGTAAGAAGGAAGCGGTAGCATTCATCTCCGCCATATGGCCTGTTTCTGCTTGGTTCTGCCCTCTGCATCATCACCTTCCACTGTCCCCCAATTCACTCTTTGACACTCACCTTGGACCTCGACACGGACTGCCATATTCTGTTTGGTTACCAATAACACAGCAATCAGACTGCGGACTGAACTCCTCCTCTTCCGATGGACTTGTCATTCCCTAAAGGACTCTGGCTGGCCCTCCATGGGGCAACAAAGTAAAGTGGGGTTTGCATGGCCCTGTGCTGCTCCAGCTTCAACACTCCACTGAATGTGAATAAAACATTCAAATTCACACAGATGTGTCATGTCTATGATCATTCAAGTATGAAAGTATGGATGAATATAGGGTCAGTGATTCCCCTTAAGTCCATGTTGCTCATGTTGTGGGACTTGAGTCACAGGGTGCAACATTGCCAATTGCAGCATGGGGGGTGCTGACACTACAGCAGAGACACACACATTTGTTACTTTTTTGTCCTGCCCAGAACTGAACCACACCCAGAGCCCCGGGCTCATTGTTCACACCCCTACGCTGAACTGGCATACGCCAGCCAAGCCCACTACGTTTACGCTTACAGGGGGGGACTACAAAGCTATATGTCCCAGGTCTTCCCTGTAGTGATCTACTGATCACTGGTCTAGTTGTCAGCATGCCGCAGGCACTCCCTGAGGGCTGGTATACACCCACACCACACCCATCAAGCACAGGCATCACAGGACATGTGAGCCTGCTAATAAAAGGGGCTTACCACATCACATTCTCCACTTCCGGAGGTGACATGATGGCATCCGCACCACGAGACTCAATCATAAAGGGTCCATGAATTGTGGCGCACTGGGTTAGTGGCACCCGATTCACTGTGGCCGGCAGGGGCCTACCGCCACGGGACGATGACCTGCGGTGCACAGAGTTAGTGGCACCAGAGCTGAGCGGGTGTGCAGCCTTCGATGATGCTTAGGCCTCGATACGCTGTCCTGCAAATCAAGATTCAATTGGAATTGCGAGCCCTGCTGGAACACAGTGTACGCCAAAGGCAGCAGTCAGCATACACATGACTCCGCGGTGTGGTGCCACAGGGTGCGCTGGGGGCCTGTGGCACGGAATCCAGCACTCGGCTGAGGAGGTTGCAGCGGAACGTGGTGGGCCCTGTTGGAGACACGCCGGTGGTGGCAGGTGAGCATTGAGGCTCGGGTGCGCAGGGGCAGCCAGTCATCGATGGGCGGCGGACGAGTCTGGGGACCAGGGCTGGGGTGCAGCAGGCGCACAGGATCTCGCAGGCACCATCAGTCACAGCGACAGCCTTATGGCTGGGTGGGGGGCACCGCCCTGGCAGACACAACCCTGCTTGCGATGATGAGATGTGCACAGGTTGGCTTGGGACGTAGCCACCTTGTCTCCAGTGTAAATCTGGCTGTTGAAGGTGGTCAGCCACGTGTGTGTAGGCCTATGGACAGGATATGGAGACACAGACACACACGCAGTAGTTACTTTGGTGGCCATCCTGGAACTGAACCATGCCCAGAGCCCTGGGCTATTTATTCACGACATACGCAGGCCAAGGCCACTCCGCTCACTCTTACAGGGGGGACAACAAAGCAACATGTCCAAGGTCTTCCACACTGCCTGAGGTAACCTGTTTGCATCCACTGTCCACAACACTGCAAACACCAGCAGTATATGTCCACATTGACATGTCTGTGCTCTGCATATTTAAGTCTGTCCAGCACATCACCGCCACACTAGGTATTGTGTACATTCTTATTGATGGGTCACTTGCCTCCTCCGCACATACTTGGTTCTCACCTCCCCCCACATTCTGCAATTATGTGGCAGAGGTGCCATGCCGTGGATGGTTTGTCTACATGGCTGGCCATGGTTGCAACAGTTACTTGTGTTGTCGTGTCTGGTAGTTGGGCATGTTGATTGGCATGTTGTATGTAATTTTGTAATGTGTGCATTCCCACAGTTATGAGTTGTATGATTGTGGAGTTGAGGTTTGTGGTGTGTTCAGTTGGTACTTACTGACAAGCAGTGCATTTCCATATGTGCCATCCTCAAAGCGCTTGTTGGTGATGGACTTGCGGAAAATGTAGGAATCATGCACACTGCCTGGGAAGTTTGCAACGGCATTGGTGAACAGGCCCCTGTGGTCCACTTTTGCCTGCACATTGATGGAATGCGTGTGGTTTCTTTTGCGTTAATTGTGTGCAGTGTCGGCAGTAGTAAATGTGTACAGTCAATTGCCCCCAACATTTGCAGGAAGCCAGCTATGGCGTAGTTCCCTTGCTTGGTCTCCAGCTGTTCCTGCACAGTGTGGGGGATGTGAAGGTGCATGGGTATCAAGCTGATACAAACCGTGAGGCTTACAGGTATGATAAATCCTGCATAATAAGACTTTAACAGAAGTTTGTGTGGTCGTAACCTTCCTTTTCTTTCCTACGAAGGTTACGACCACACAAACTTTTGTTATGGTCTTTTTATGCAGGATTTATCATACCTGTAAGCATTCTGGTTTGTCCAGGTGCAATACACTGCTCCTAAATGCCTTCTGTGAATACCGAAAGTCTTAAAGTTAGGATTTTTCTCAGTTTAAGAGTAGTAAAGTTAGGACTCCTAACTTTAGGACTCCCAAACTGAGAAAAATCCTAACTTTAAGACTTTCGGTATTCACAGAAGGCATTTAGGAATCCTTAAGTTAGGACTCCTAACTTCTGTGAATACCGAAATGAGGAAGTGCTTTCTGTGAATACCGAAATGAGTAAGTGCCTTCTGTGAATACCAAAATGGTAGTAAGTTTAGGATTTTGTCTTAAGTCAGTTCTGTGAATCGGGCCCTACAATCTCGGATCTGGAGCACAGAGGCGTCAAGCAACGGCTAGCGTTGGGTTTGGTTGCGCAGGAACTCTACGAATTGGAACTAGCATGTGGTGCGGATACAGGGGCCTGCTGTTGCTTTTGTGGACATGCATCCAAGACATGTGTGAGGAACTTTGATAGGGCTGGCTGAGAGACTACTCCGACTCTGGCAGTTGTTGGTTGGAAGGTACCAGAGGCCAACAGGTGCAGCACAGCCAGCAGCTTTGTCTGCAGAGAGATGTTGGTTCTCCGCTGTGTTGGTACCGTCAGCCTGTGGGCAATGTGGGTCAGGATGCGGAAGAGTCCTTTTGAGCCTGTAGTGGGCAATGGCATCCTCTGGCATTGAGTCTCCGAGGCTGGTGCGTTTTAGGAACGTCCTCTGTCTTGTTCTGCGCTACCTAGGTGGTAGTCTGGGGAGGGGTTGTCTGGGGGTGTATGGGGGTGGTGGCGGTGGGTGTTGTGGCCCTCCTGGGTCTCCGAGCAGCATGATCAGTAGCTCCATGACATGTGTTGGTCTTCAGATGTGGCTCTGGGGTGGGCTCCCTTTCATACTGCAGGTTGTCGTCCTGCTTAACACCAGTAAAAGGCAGGTGTTAAGTTCCTGCTGCTAATGCGCCTTATCGCCTGTTTTTGGATCGCTTTGCCAATGTGGCTGGTCTTTGAGGATATCGCAAAGTGGTGTTATTGTGTGTTTTTGCACCGGAACTCCTACTCTGCATATCATTAGCGTTAGTTGTCTCTCTCATCCACGGCGATGTTTTTTGCGGCAGCTATTGCTGGAAATCTGGCGATATCGGCAATTTGCACCAGACTGAGAATGGGGCGATAATCTATTGCCCCTTTTGCTGCGCTAAAGTGCTGATAAATCGGCAATAAGTCCTTGAGAATATGCCCCATAATGTTACGGTTTTTGGGTCAAAAAGTTTAGTACCAAAAGTATTGTGTTAGTTTCAAATGTGAAGAAAATTTGTGATTAAACGAAATCTGAAGTTTTGAAAAATAGATGCACGATAAAGTTGTGATCAAAGTTTTTTCAGAAGACTGCTTTGATGTAGGAATCAGTCCGGCTGTATTTAGTACATTTTGAAAGCCCGCCATGTGAGGTGCTTTCAAGTATTGTTATTTTTTTATTTGAGATATCGCCAATGGTGTCTGCCCTGCAGCTAAAATCCATTTTTAAATCCATTGTGATAAATTAAAAAATGGTGTTAGATTTCCAATTTCTTCTGATTTCTGGATTTAAGTCAAAAGAATGTTAGAATTGCTCAATTTTAAAGAGTTTTGTGAAGGTTGTATTGTTCAGCTGTGTTCCTAAAGGGTGTATTTGGTGTTTTTCAGAGATTATTGGTAAGTGTCTAACAGGGGACTATGTCCTCAGACAATAAGAGCAATTGTTGCAAACCTTTGTTGGAATACCACAGTTTACCACACAAATGTATTGTGCTTCATGGGCAGCACAAAACATAGTTTGGGGGTAAAATTTAGGGAAGAATTTGGAAAACTATGGTCTTTCCTAGCAGATGTATTTTACTAAACTAAGGGAAACATTTGGGTTTGGTGATGCCTGATGGAGAGTGTCTGGCTGCGAGTCAGTCCAGTGGCCCTGGTTTTCAGCAACTTAGCCTGCTAGAGGTATGGGCGACTCTTACCAATAGCCATGTTGCTGCCAACACTAGGTAGTGCCAAATCAGAAGCCACCCCTCAGAAAAGGCCCCAAATGGAGGAAAAGGCCTCAGAGCAATAACACTCTGAGAGGATAAGGAAGTCTTCGACTGGAAAACTGACCAATGCTGACCATAACCTGAGGCCAAAGACACTGCTGGAGAAGAAGCAATTCTACCATATGTATTCCAAGAAGGTTCCAGGAGAGAACTGGAAGAGTAGGATAACCTTTTTGGAAGAAGGATAGGATGAAAACTGCCAAAACTCAAAGATAGAAGTTCAATTCAATTAGGCATGCTGGAACAAGATGACGGGTCTGCACAAAAGCATTGTGATGCAAGGAATGAACTGAATTCTCTCCTAGAAAATATCTAACAGCTCATATTTTATCTGGAAAAAGGTTATAGACTTCAATACTGTGACAACCATCTTGAGTTGGGTAAAATATTTTTCCTCAGAAATCATCACAAGTTTTTTGGGACAGGAAAAGGACTGATAGTATGAAGACCCCAAGGGTGTCTTCCGGCAGAGCCCCCGCCAGAAAGAGGAAAAGTAGAGTAGGGAAAAACATAAGCAGACTGGCCGCCTGAAGGTAAGTTTAAATTAAGAGAGCAGTGGGTGAATGGCACTTTTTTAGAGAATTCCACCTCTGCGGGAACCTCCCTAGATGGCCTCTGGCACTAAAATCAGGTGGGACACTGGCAGCAGTGAAACAGGTGGAGCATAAGCACTACCGAAAATGGGCAGTACCGCTGCTCCTCCAAAAATGCAGTTTCCCTGCTCTGTTTAGAAGTAGGGGAAGAGCTGTTTTTAGCTCAGCAAAGACTCAGCTGATATAAAGTAATTTGAGAAGTCACTAGTGATGTCATAGATATTGTCATTGAACATGTCATAAGTGCCTTAATATGTCAGGCCACAAGCAGTTAAGCAAAACGTGGCAGAGGTACTGGTTATAGTAACCCCAGCAAACTATAACTGGTGAATTTCAATCTTTTTTGAGTTTCCACAATAGGTGTTATATTATTGCAAACCTCAACTATAATGTCACTTGTAAACTTTGTTTTTTTCAGTTAATTTCTATTTTTTTAAATGTAGATTAAAATGTTTGGGGGAGAATCACTTTGATTTTGCACCGTGGTTGCATCAATAAAGTGATGTGGATCGGAGCTAAACCTTTTTTTCCAATTTACTTTCCTGTGCTAAACTTGTTTAGAGCTCGAAATAACAGAAAAGTGACGCTGCTTAATTTGTGCCAAGGGGGCGTACCAAGGGTGGAGCTTGGGCATTCCCATGCAATCACCTAAGGATTCTCACAAATTAAGTAAATTGGATTTAGCATGAAAAAACTGTGACCTTTTCAAGTCGGTGCAAGGAAGGAGAAATGAAGGCATTTCTCCTTCCTTTTCTGACTTTGCATGTGTGCTACACTGTGCAGCACGCATACAAAGTGGGAAAAGGTTTGCATCATGTCTGGGCATTGTATTTTGTACAGGAAGGGGATTATTCCTGTACAAAATCTATGTAAGACTAGTGCACTCAGCCTAGCGCTATGGCACTAAGGTGTGTGTGTGGGGCGCGGCTGCTGAAATTAGCTCTAGCACAAGGGAAAGGGGAGGATAGAACCATATTTCTGAAGATATGGCTCTCTCCTGCTCCCTCCCTGTCGTGCAACACAGCACAGCCTCGTGGGGGGCTGTGCTGCATTGCGTGACTTTTTGGTAAATCCCCCCCTTAGTATCTTACCTAAATCTAACTTCACTTTAACAGCAAATTTCTTGTAGGAAATTTCTACGTTTTCATTTTTTTACGTCAAGTAAGAACTTATTTCAAAACCTAACTATAGCATCACTTTATCATTGGACATTTTCAGTGAATTTGTAATATGTTTGTAATGTAAAGTAAGTTCTTATTACTATAACTAACTATAATGTCATATCTTTAACAAACATATCTTTTGACTGCGCACATTAAAGGTTTAAACGCAGGTCCTGGCTATTGACTAGACCCTGCTATCAACCCCTTAAATGCAGCCAGCCCCCCACAGAATCCCACCCCACATTGTCCTTTTTTCGCCTTTTTGGCGGGGGGGGTCTCACTCTATTACTGTGGGACCACAGAGAGCTCACTCTGGATCCTGTGAGAGTACTGAGGGGCTACCAACACAAACCTTTTATTTTAATTTGGCCACAGGGGATCCTAGAGGGACCCTGAAGACAAAGGCCAGGAGGTCAAGGTATCCCTACCATGTCCCATATACTTTATTTTCTTTTTACTTCAGAACACTGCAATGGCAGCCACAACATTTCTGTTTGTGTTGCGGCCTGCCAATCTGATTGTTCAATACCATCGACCAATCCAGTGAATTTAATCAACTTTCCAGAGATCTGATGACACATTGCTTGCAAAATGTAATGATGATCAGAAAGCACTGTGAAGATGTTTGGGTAAATCAATTTCCCAAGCCTCTGTCACTTTGTGTTGCTCCTTCCAGAAGTCAGTCATGTTGTATGGATCCTGTCCAACAGGCATAAGAAAGGTGACACGGGGGTCCTGGTTGCAGCATGCACAGCTGAGCCATGCTGCTGAGTGGTGAAGTTGGCACAGCATAATAAACTGCAGGAAAATGGTGTCTCTTGGACAGAGTGAGAGACAGACAGACTTTGAATTGTCACTAAGGGCTGCCAGAACAGCCCTGTGTGGGACACCAGAGTTAGCAAGCAATTCCCACCAGTCCCATGTCTTGCCATGGGACAGCAGGCTATAGGGGTATGTGTTAATGTTTTGGTTATTTTATACAACTCAAACTAAATAATGTATAGTATTGCTAAACTACAAGATTGGATTAGTAGCACCCTACACCAGGGAAGAGCATTTGCATGGTTAGAAGACTGTTGAATTCTAATGTGTGGCATTATGCGTGATTGAAAAGAGTGGTGCTTCTAATCTAAATTAGGATGTGAATCCAAGCAAGCATACATTATTTGTGAAGATTAGTCTGTGAATGGTTTATTGTTTTACTGGTGGCACTTGGAATTGTGTGGCCTAAGCGATAAATGTTTTGGTGCTAATGTCACGGATCGCCCCCCAACAATGGGGGGGAAGTACCACAGTCCCAGGCTCAGGAGGAACCTGATCCCACCAGCAGCGACACCTCACAACACTCCGCGGATGACCCCAACCCACCTTGCCCCTCTGGTGTCCAAGCCCCTGCAGCACCTGCTTCAGGTACATCTGTGCCAACCACCACTCCATTACTGCCACATCCCAGGAGACACCCAGGAGCCCTGCCCACACTGAACAACTGAGCCAGTCTGACCTGGGGGGACAAGGTTCGCCGGGCACCCAGGAGGAGGCAGCCAACACCGACACTGCCATCCCTCAGGGGTCCCGTAGATCCGATGTGCCCACAACGGCAGGCCAGGCTCGTGTGGGCAGGGGTGGTGGGAGTGGAGGCAGGTGGAGGCGAGAACCTGACCAGACAGCTGAAGGGACCGGTATGTCACACGTACACAACATCATGGAGGCATACCGACGTGACACCAGGGCCATCAGTCAGTTAGTGGCGACCCTCACAGACATCAAGAATCAGCAGACCGAGCAACACGCCAGTCAAAAACAACACCAAGGACGGATGGAGGCAAGACTGGCTGAGCTCCTGGCGGTGCAAAGGGACATGAGCCATTCACTCCGTCGGATTGCCGACAACATGGGCAACCCTCCCTGTGACACCAGGCGCAGACCAGCACCAGCCACAGGGAGGGAGGAGGAGGAGGAGGATTCGTCAGACGGAGCCTCCCAAACATCATCAAGGCCTGCATCTGAGGGTCCCCGGAGGAAGGTGGGTCGTCCACGGAAAAGACAGTGAGAGGCAGCGGACCATCCACATCTCCCAGGTCACCTGGCCTGACACCTGGCCTTCATGCGCAACAGCAGCACATCATTGACTGACATTCTCTGCAACATGGACTTTCTGGTCACAGTCTGACCAATGATGACCAACACTGTGGTCTGGACTTTGATGACTTGAAATGCCAAGGATCCCATCTCCCTCTGTGAACTTTGGATTCTATGCACCCGGTAGAGCACCTTATTTTTTCTACCAAAACACGCACCCCACCGACAATTAAACTATTTATTTGTCATGAGATGTTGCTGTCATTCTGCATTAGTCCACAACATACGTGTGTGTAAATGTCAAACTATGCCTGAGTGTTGAACTAACTCCAGCCATCCATACCCTTGGATCTGAGTCCGGTACAGGACACACATGGGTCACAATGTATCATCCGATACAGCCTGGGATCCCAATACTCACCTGTGATGGCCTCAAGCTGCTGAGGGGGGGGCTTGAAATACTGTGCGGACACACCAATCAGGAAGAGGATGATGAAGGCCTAGAGGTCATGGCTCATGTGGAGGTTCCCGGGGAGGGAGTCCCAGGGATGTTTGTCCAGGCGTGAGAACCATCTCCTTCATGCTGGAGTGTTGTGGATGTGAAGAATGTTGTCCAGGCCAAGTTCGGATGCATAGAGTTGGGCCAACGGGGTCTTGGATGACAGACGTACAAGGTTGATTTTGGGGTATGGGGTTGTTGACTGCCTCCTGAGTGTGTGTGAGGAGTGTGAAGGTCATCCTGCAGCACACAGTGATCCCTTGCAGCTATCTCAGGTGGACGGTGATGTTGATGGGGTGCGGGATGTTGAAGCTGAGTTGTGCAGATGCACCCTGGATGTGGACAACTTTCCCGTGAGTTTGGATGTACTTGCTCCGTAGAGGGCGGGGCAGTAGTTGACACGGCTGGTGTCGTGGACCTGGGGGATGGTCTGTCTTTCCTTGGAGTGGATCTATCTGAGGATCATATGCATCATGCAGAGGGTGTTGCAGCATGAGGTACAGATGCTGGTGATTTGCGTGACAAATGTGAGTGACAAATCCATGATGCACACCATCTTGTGTGCATGGCCACTGGGTGCTTGTGTAGGGCCCCTGTGGGTGAGACACAAGGAGTTGAGCCAGCTATAAGGGGACAATCCTCAGATGATTACCTCAGTCCTGTACAAGTCCAGCCTCAGGTGGCTGATGTTCAGCCATTCATCCACGGACCTCATGCCTTCTTGAATGTTGGAACTGGCAATGGCTGCGTCTTTGGTGAGGCTGAGGAGCACCTGGGTGTCAATGGCATATGACATGATGTGGAGGTTGTGTGCGCATGTGACGGTGGAGAGGGGGGTCCTGGACACATTGAAGATTGACATGCTGAGAGATGATCCCTGGGCCATGTGCCAGATGACACCACTATACCACATGCTGAAGGCTTGAGTCCCACTCCCATGGACTTGCTGGTGGAGGGAGCCTGTGTGGAGGAGGAGGGACATGATCTGGTTGGTGTGACAGGGCCTGGAAGGCGGGGCAGCGCTGTGTAGGCAGTTGGAGTTGCACACTCAGCATGCAAAGGTGTTGTGTGTGCGGTTAGGGTATGCCTGAGAGCAGGTGGTTGAGTTTTGGATAGACATTGCTTGGAGGGTGGCTACAACATCAGACTGTAGTGTGATGTGGGTCATGCAAGGACATGAGGGTCATGCAATGTGCACGTTGCATGTGCTGACGGTCCTGCCTTTGACACCGCGTGGCCGCAACAGTGGCACAAACAAGATGATGACAGCCAAATGAATGGGTGGAGGGAGGCAGGGAGGAACATCTTTGAGGCGTGTGTGTTGCCGAATCCTGCTACTTTGTGGGCCCTTGCTGCAGGGGTTGCAGCAGCAGGCGCCATGCCCTGGAAAGTATGCCAAGAGTTGCACACAAAGACAAGGATGTCAGAAAGGACAACTGCAACAGGCGTATGTAAAGGAAGGAGTGTCCGGTCACCCATGGCACACTCCGAGAAAATGGATGCACAATCACCAAAGATGGCTGACACAGGATCAGGACACAGAAGGGCGAGCTGCGCACAGGAGACACACCCTCAGCAGGTGTTGACGGCCCGTTGTGGGGACCAACATGCCCAAATACATATACAACCATGGACTTCATGCACAATACAGATTCGAATCCATGAAGAACTGCATGCATGTTGCTAAACTACACATAGACTCATATGCACTATCTTTGAAAACTATGCCAGAGATGCCGCATGAAAAGTGGCAAGAGACCTGCATTGACAGAGATGAGGCACCTTGGAGTGTGAGGAACACCTTTATTACTCAGGCTCACACTAAGGGAAATGCATCAATATGAACAGACTCACAGGTCATTTGGCTGAACATGTGGGACCTACACTGGACACCCCCTTCACAATACAGATGTTGTAAATCCAAATGAACTGGCACACAAGTGAAGGAGGTGGGCCAAACACCCCCTGCTGCACACGGAGAGGCTGCAATTCCCCAGTGAGCCTCCTATGGGGATGTCCCACACTATGTCCACCCGTAGCATCCTGTATGTGTATGAGTGAAGTTTTACACACTTTGAAGCCTTCCTCAGAATCCACAAACCATTACAGATGACTGTCATGAAGGGTGACTATCAATTCATGGGAGTCATGATACATGTCATGTGCCCCATGGTGAGTCGACATGTATGCATGGTAACACAACATGCACAGGAGCAGTCCCCACACATTCAAAACACGTAACACCCCCAAAATGCCTTGCTGTAATCCTTACCCAAAATGTCTTTTCAACATGTCCGTGCATGGAACGCTGATTCAGCACACGTTGCAATACTCATGAGGAATATCAGGAGGCCAACGATGACACAAGCAGACAACATGCGCAAGACCCTGGGGATGACAGACACACAAGGAGACAGCGAAAATATTGTTCTCCGCATGCATGGTCATTTACTCTACATGAATAATGTTGTCACCATGCTAATTCAAAATTTAGTGTCTCAGCTAAAATGTGTGGAATTACATCATCACTCGAGTGACAAATCAGAACACACCTCTAAGTCACTTAGCATACAGTCAGCTGGACACACACATTGCAACACCTGCCACACAAGGCTCCAAGCGTGCACACTCAGACCCAGTGACTCACCATCATGAGAAGAAGTTGCGTATGAGCTGACTCCGGATGTCCTCCTCCTCCTCACTTGCCTCATGACCAAGCCCTTCATCCTCCACGGGTGGATGTTCCAGCTCATCCGGATCCAGGATGAGTGGCACTGCCTTCTCCACTGCCATGTTGTGCAGCATGCAGCACATGAGGAAGATGGTGCAGACCTTTGCCGGTGCAAATGGGAGGGACCCGCCTGTCTTGTGAAGGCACCGGAATTGGCTCTTCAGGAGGCCAAACGTCCTATCAATCACTCGCCTGGTCTGCCCGTGTGCATTATTATAACGGTGATCTGCAGCTGATCTTGGTTTGTGGAGAGGCGTCATCAGCCATGGCATGTTGGGATAGCCAAAGTCCCCTACATGGAAACATCATGTGAAGAAGTGGGTCCGGAGATGCCGTAAGATACAAAGATACCGCAACACACAGGACAAACAGAGTATACCCACCAACAAGACATGCTCGTTCGTTGTGCAGCCGCAGCATCATTTGTGGCACCCTGCTATGCCTCATCATGTAGGCATCGTGTGCTGACCCTGGAAAACGTGCACAGACATGGGAAATCAGCATGTTAGCAAGACACACCACAAGGGCATTAATAGAGTGGTAATGTTTGCAGTTGCGATAGGCTACCTCCTGTGCCTGTGGTGGTACCAAAGCCACATGTGTCCCATCAATGGACCCAATTACATGGGGCATCCCTCCCAGGGCATAGAAATCACACTTGACACCTGTCAACTGCTCAGGAGTCGGAAAATGGATTAATTCATCCAGGTGCTCCAACATGGCTTCTAAAACATCATGCAGGACATGGCTGAACATCGTCTGAGACATGCCACTGACATCAGCTATGGTGAATTGAAACATACCGGTGGCAAAAAAATGTAGGGCTGCCATCACCTTCATCTTGGGGGTCAGCGCTGTAGGATACCTGTGTCGCGGTTGGAGGTGTGGTGCCAGCTTGGCGGTCAAGTCCTCAATCAACTGTTGAGAGAATCGGTAACGTCTTATCGTGGCACGCTGGTCGTTCTATGTAAGTTATTAGTGTCCCTGTCGCTGGCATCAGGCGACAGTTGCGGGTGTTGGTGACTGTGCCATACCAGTGATGCTGTGCTTGACACGTTTGGACTACATGCACACATGTGCAAAGTGTGAAGGGGAAGTGTGCCACATAGTGCCACATCACACATGACATGTGTACACAGGTCATCACACATCTATTGTGCTCAAACATGAGGAGACATGTGCAATATCACTGCCTGACACACCTAGGCCAACACATGAAGGACATAAATGACAATGACTTGATGTACAGCCTTGGATTTCGTTTGTGCCCCCTATCACCAGTGTAAGCGTGTGAAACGCACCATACACATGCTCTGAGGGCGTGTGTACGGTCCGTATCACTATAGTAGTGTTGCTGTAGGAGCACCCGTGTTACGGGATGTACACACGTACATGTACTGCCTTAGTACACGTACGTGTACAACTAGTGCGTACACGTATGTGTACAACCTCAGTACATGTACGTGTAGGCACTAGTTGTACACGTACGTACGTGGAGGCACTAGTTGTACACATACGTGTACTGAGGTAGTAGACATACGTGTACTACCAGTGCCTACACGTACGTGTACTGAGGTAGTAGACGTACGTGTACTACCAGTGCCTACACGTATGTGAAGTGTTGCACCACAGCTGCATGGAGGAGGCAACAGCTCTACCCATCTGATGTGAGAAGTAAGCCGTGCTGTGTGTCTGACTTGCTGAGCTAGCCCCACACCTGTCACCCCCCACAGGCAAGTGGCACATGTGCAGAGTGAGGTTTGTATCCGCTGTTGCCAATGGCATGTGATTGATCTGTGCCTGTGTGTGTCTGTGTACTCTGCTGAGGTTGCGTCAGTGGCCTGGGGCATGAAACTGCTTGGAGGTGCTGTCCATCAGCCTGGTGTCTCTTGTGATGCACAGTGTGTGCCATGTTCATGGAGTGTGTCACACCCCTCATGCCACCTGTGTACTTTACATGCCATGTAGTGCATTGGGGCTTCCACAGAGGCCAATGTCCATATGACTAAGATGCAATTCCTTGGCAGCATCCTATGCCCTGTTCAACATTACAAAGATGTTCAAATGTGTGTCTCTCTGACATGGAGCAGGTGTAGTGATGTTGGCTCACTTTGTCATCCTCACAGGTAACTGCCTACGCCAAGGGGGAGATCTGGAAGCAGGCCGTCAGGGCCGTGAGATCGGTTGAGGGTTGCAGTCGGCACCTAGCACAAGTGAGAAAACGGTGGCAGGACATCCGGTGCTTTACCCGGAGGATCGCCCGGGTCCTGCTGAAGGACTCACCTCCACGCCCCCACAGCGGGCGCCGACGCCTGACCCACCAGATGAAGCGTGTCCTGGCGGTGGTCTTCCCTGACATGGATAGGCGGTTACAGGAGATGCAGCAGCAGGAAGGGGGTAGGTACATGTGTGTTTGTTGTGTGTCACCAGCTTTTTGAAGTGCTCAGTTGCCTGGATACACTGCCAGGGTTTATATGTGCAGTGCATATCCTTTTCTCCCAAGTCAACCGGTGCTGTTCTTCCTCTCTTACCCTCCTTGACATGTGTTCCCTGGTCTGTGTGTAAACACTATTGCACATGGTAATCTAGGCTGCCAGTTAATCCACGTGCACATTGCTTTCTGCATCATGTGTGGGGGTGGTCTGTGACATGTGTTGGTACCTTGCCTTTGCCCTGTCCTGTTCAGTCATTTGGGGGTCCATATTTATTGGCACTGATGCTGAGTCTCAACATAGGAGTGTGAGGATTCAAATTAACAGACTTGCAGCATGCATGACCAATGTTGTGGCCTCAGACATGATGTGCATGAGTGGGAGATATGCATAGTGCCGGGACGGTTGCTCATGTTACAGTCAGATCATTCCAGGACCATGGAGCAGTGTGCCCACTACAGTCCCCTGAGACACCCTTGCCTCGGAATCATGTGTGTCATCCAACACTGTGCCCATTCTCTGTGTGTTCAACATAGGTTGGCCTCAGTGGCATTGTTCCCTGGCCTCATTTGTATTTATGTAAAGTGTGCTACATGTGTCCACTGTACAGGGTGACCCCATTTGGCTTGTGCATCCTCACACTGGGCAGTGCCTGTGTGTCTATGTACAACTATCTGTTGATGGTTGTTTGTCACAAATATGTGTTGGCAGCCTCACGAGGTGATGTGGAGTACATTTAGGAGATCTTGATGCACATTTTAGTAAACCCAGATTAAGAGATGTAACTTCTTGATCTGTCTCAATCACATTGTCTCGGGTATGGGGGGTTTGTGCGGGCAAGGCCTACATGTCCAAACCTTATGTCTCCTTGCCAGGTCTGACCTGTGTGTGATAATTGTCTGGACAGACACTCAACATGCAGTGACCCAGTCATGTTGTGCAGGGTTTAATGTTTGTGCTTTGCAGCATGTGTCAAAAGTTAAAATACATGGTTCCTGCTCATCCATTTTTGGCACCAGTGTGTGGTCCAGATGCTACGTAGTTTGGTCTTTGTGTGCTGACATCAGTGTGGACATTCTTGGTTCCCATGAGGGTGTCTCCTCAGTGCAGGTACTCCTTATTCCGACACAATTGCAGGCCCATTAGCTTATGCATTGTCCTGTGTTTGGACATGTGTGCCACTCCACATGACAGGCAGTCAATGCTTGACTTTGAAGTTTTGTTGTGAAGGACAATAATGTGCCTGCATGACAGATGTCTCCCAAAGAAGTGCACAAGAAACCACCTTTACACTTTCCGGGGACACGCTGGCACATTTTAAAGGAAGCGTTACAACAAACAAATGATGGACAGAATGCTGACAATGCAGACATTCTCCCCCAGTCAAGAGATCTGGGTTAAATCCATCGTTCTTTTGCCCACTACGCCACCCCAGTTTAGACATGGTCATATGCAAATCAGTCTTGACCCTGTGCCTCATGGGAACAGTCCAGCCCGAACTGCCAAGCCATGTCTTCCCTGGACCGGAATCAAGCATTCTAGGACCGGTTTCTGGCTATCAGCCGTCATCAGCCAGGATAGCTTGACTCCAGTGGCGTAGTGAGCACGGGTCCCACGTCTGGGAATACCCATCCCACTTAGGGCGAAAAGCGTTACAACAAACAAATGATGGACAGAATGCTGACAATGCAGACATTCTCCCCCAGTCAAGAGATCTGGGTTAAATCCATCGTTCTTTTGCCCACTACGCCACCCCAGTTTAGACATGGTCATATGCAAATCAGTCTTGGCCCTGTGCCTCATGGGAACAGTCCAGCCCGAACTGCCAAGCCATGTCTTCCCTGGACCGGAATCAAGCATTCTAGGACCGGTTTCTGGCTATCAGCCGTCATCAGCCAGGATAGCTTGACTCCAGTGGCGTAGTGAGCACGGGTCCCACGTCTGGGAATACCCATCCCACTTAGGGCGAAAAGCGTTACAACAAACAAATGATGGACAGAATGCTGACAATGCAGACATTCTCTCCCAGTCAAGAGATCTGGGTTAAATCCATCGTTCTTTTGCCCACTACGCCACCCCAGTTTAGACATGGTCATATGCAAATCAGTCGTGACCCTGTGCCTCATGGGAACAGTCCAGCCCGAACTGCCAAGCCATGTCTTCCCTGGACCGGAATCAAGCATTCTAGGACCGGTTTCTGGCTATCAGCCGTCATCAGCCAGGATAGCTTGACTCCAGTGGCGTAGTGAGCACGGGTCCCACGTCTGGGAATACCCATCCCACTTAGGGCGAAAAGCGTTACAACAAACAAATGATGGACAGAATGCTGACAATGCAGACATTCTCCCCCAGTCAAGAGATCTGGGTTAAATCCATCGTTCTTTTGCCCACTACGCCACCCCAGTTTAGACATGGTCATATGCAAATCAGTCTTGACCCTGTGCCTCATGGGAACAGTCCAGCCCGAACTGCCAAGCCATGTCTTCCCTGGACCGGAATCAAGCATTCTAGGACCGGTTTCTGGCTATCAGCCGTCATCAGCCTGGATAGCTTGACTCCAGTGGCGTAGTGAGCACGGGTCCCACGTCTGGGAATACCCATCCCACTTAGGGCGAAAAGCGTTACAACAAACAAATGATGGACAGAATGCTGACAATGCAGACATTCTCCCCCAGTCAAGAGATCTGGGTTAAATCCATCGTTCTTTTGCCCACTACGCCACCCCAGTTTAGACATGGTCATATGCAAATCAGTCTTGACCCTGTGCCTCATGGGATTAGTCCAGCCCGAACTGCCAAGCCATGTCTTCCCTGGACCGGAATCAAGCATTCTAGGACCGGTTTCTGGCTATCAGCCGTCATCAGCCAGGATAGCTTGACTCCAGTGGCGTAGTGAGCACGGGTCCCACGTCTGGGAATACCCATCCCACTTAGGGCGAAAAGCGTTACAACAAACAAATGATGGACAGAATGCTGACAATGCAGACATTCTCCCCCAGTCAAGAGATCTGGGTTAAATCCATCGTTCTTTTGCCCACTACGCCACCCCAGTTTAGACATGGTCATATGCAAATCAGTCTTGACCCTGTGCCTCATGGGAACAGTGCAGCCCGAACTGCCAAGCCATGTCTTCCCTGGACCGGAATCAAGCATTCTAGGACCGGTTTCTGGCTATCAGCCGTCATCAGCCAGGATAGCTTGACTCCAGTGGCGCAGTGAGCACGGGTCCCACGTCTGGGAATACCCATCCCACTTAGGGCGAAAAGCGTTACAACAAACAAATGATGGACAGAATGCTGACAATGCAGACATTCTCCCCCAGTCAAGAGATCTGGGTTAAATCCATCGTTCTTTTAAAGGAAGGCACAGTTCGAATAACACTTGTTTTCAGATTATACATATACATGTTCCCACAGTGTGTTTGCATTTGGGTAAGTCCTTGGTTGTTGCTGATACCAAATTACGAGTGTCAAGTCATCCAGACCGCCGTGGTGCTATGTATATGTACTTACTGAAACCCCATTTCTTCCTAACAGTGGCTTATTTGTATAAGGCTGGCAGTTCATACAATGACTGTGTTAATGTAGTTTTGTGTGCACCTCATTGTGTGACTTCTTTTATACAGGCACATGTGTGTTCTGTTCACAAAGTGGCACATTCACACATTCTAAACATGGAGATTGTGTAAAGTGTTGTTATTCCCAAGGGATAACAATGTATTTCGTTTGGGTTTCCAAAGTACTCACAGGTCTCTGAGTGTGGGGACACCTTCAGCATTGAGGTCTGTTATTTGGCCTTGGGTGCACCAATACTGTTTTGTTCACAGTGAACAAGAGGTGGCATGCCTTCATAGTCTTGCTGTGCTCAACTGTTCCCAGACACTAGCTTCTCAGTTTAATTCGATATCAAGTTATTTGCTGTTGTGTCCTAATTTTCCTTGTTTCCAAGTGGCATGGTGGGTCAACCAACTGGGGAGTGCAGGGCTTACATATGTGCGGAGTATTCTAGATGTTACTCATGATGCATTTCCTGATATGCACTGTGACATATTTTGTTTGGACTCATGTGTCAGATGTATACAGGTGACTGATTATTTTCTGTATCTTCACCTTGCCCACAGCATCATCGGAGGACACCAAGGGAGACACCTGCACGGACCTGGAGGAGGGATCCAGCACCGGTGCCACCACTGCTGGCAAGTCTGCAGGAGCAAGTGGCACGGAGGGCGAGGGGAGTCAGGCGGAGGACATGTCTGGTGGCGACACCGACTACTATGCTGACGGGTCCGAGGCTGAACTCCTAGAGGAGGCGGAGGCTGCTACAACCCCTGGTAGCAGCACAACATCTGTCACCGCCCCCTCCATTCACATCACCGCCCTCCCAGTTGCTCTGGTCCCTTCTGTCCGTGCAGGGCACCACCATGTCTCCTTCGTGCCAGGCACCGCACCCCCCGCCCCTTCCCCCCTGCTGCCCTCACTGCAGAGTCTGTGGACATTCAGTGGCAGTTGCAGGTTGGCCAGACATCGATGCTGAATGTCCTCCATGGAGGGCATGTCAGCAGCGGATGTTACTGAGGTCCATGGACTCTTCACTGACGGCAGCAGTGAGTCTCCTGCAGCGCTTTGTCCCCCCTACCCCTGCCCCATTCACACTTCCCACTCCCATGCCTGTCCCATGCACATCCAAACATTCCCAAGCATGCACCCCACCAGACACAGGCAGCACACAAACACGTAAGGGCAGGCGCACACCTCCTGGTACGCACACTCAGGGGGATAAAGGCACACCCACTGGGTCTGGGGCACACAGGCATACACGCAGCCACAGTGTGAGTCCGCGTGCCTCACTACCCAGTCCCTCCAAAGGCACTCCCCTCGGCTCCCCTGCCACACAGTCTGACAAAGAGAGCTACTTGGCTGTGCTGGGCCTCAGCCCCACTGGCTCACCAGCCTGCAAAGGGCAAGGCACTCCACGGGTAGGGGAGTTGAGTCCCCCCGTCCACTCCCTCCCCCAGTAGCGCTGCACCCCATCCCTCCAACCTCCCCCTCCTTTGTGCCTGTGATTTCTTCGGGTGCAGGGGATACTCTGGACGCCCTGGCAGAAGTGTTTTGCGCGGAGCTCACCTCCACCTTTGGTGCTGCCCCACCCCCTGTGGTGGAGGCGTTCAGCCCTGCACCCACCACACCTACCCTTACACCTC
Source organism: Triturus cristatus (assembly GCF_964204655.1). Classification (NCBI taxonomy): domain Eukaryota; kingdom Metazoa; phylum Chordata; class Amphibia; order Caudata; family Salamandridae; genus Triturus; species Triturus cristatus. Next base: position 227,995,770 of record NC_140584.1, read on the forward strand.
CTGTCCCTGCGGTGCCTGGTCCTTCCCCACATGATGCCTCCCCCAGTCGATGAACCTGAGGGTTCTAATGTGCAGGCAAGCTAGGGGAGACGTGGGGCCATGTGTCCCCCACAAGGACTTCTGATCTGGACTGGCCATTGGCCTTTGTAAATAGTGTCCTTTAATTATTTTCCATTTAATGCTGAATAAAGCATTTTCTTTTGACTTTCAACACTATTGCATTTCAGGTATTGATGTTTGTGCTGATGCTCCAGGAGTTGGGGTTGTGGTAATGTGTTATGTTTCAGGGAAATGTTGTAGCCTGATGCTCATGGGGTGGACCATGGTATCTGCGTGCCATCACAAGGTCTCTGCAAAGAATCTTTGGTCATGTGTGCTATTTGTGTTTGGAGACATTGTCCCAAGGAGTGTTCCTTCCTCTGTGGCACCTGACATCTTCCCTGCAGGGAGTTGCACAATTGTTATGCTGACCTGTGTCAACATTTCCTTTGTTGGTGACGGATCCCTTCAACTATGGCCATGCCTGCTCAGCAATGTCTCCGGCTGCATCGTCTGTGCCATCCTTGCTAGTCACTGTACTTGTGTATTGTGTATGTTGCCATGCCTTCATGGAGAAATTGTCCCTTTTCCGCACTATGCATGTGTGTAATCCCAGCCTAGCCCCCATATGGTACTTGTTCTGCAGGGTATTTGGGCACCTGACTCACAATTGTGGGCATTGTATCTGTGGGAACTCCACCCTATTCCTTCCATGAGAGAAAACATCTTGGTGGATGTCCTAGCACCTGTACATTCCTATCAGTCCTGGGATGTGCGTGACAGTGTGTGTTCCCTTTGGCTCTCTTAGTTTAGTAGGCATTGACATGACTATACAGTCTTGTGGCATGATCTCTGTGTGTGTATTGTGCTGCATCTGCCAGGGGTGGGTATGCATGTGTCATTTGTCCTCACACCCACATGTGGTGTGTCATGCAGTGGGGGAAAGACATCCATCCTCATGGGAGTGGGACACTGCTGTCAGTGATGTGTTGTTATGGCACTATCAAAATAGTCGAAAATTAGGGATGCGTACATACACCCATGGAGTTGTGGTCATCTGCTAATGATGTACACAGCCCTGTGTCTCTGTCCACTGCTGTGAGTGATAGGCACCCACCCCTCACATGTCTCTGTCCACTGCTGGGAGTCCTCTGCACCAACCCCTCACATGTCTCTGTCCACTGCCGGGAGTGATAGGCACCCACCCCTCACATGTCTCTGTCCACTGCTGGGAGTGATAGGCATCCACCCCTCACATGTCTCTGTCCACTGCTGGGAGTGATAGGCACCCACCCCCATGTCTCTGTCCACTGCTGGGAGTCCTCTGCACCCACCCCTCACATGTCTCTGTCCACTGCTGGGAGTGATAGGCACCCACCGCCATGTCTCTGTCCACTGCTGGGAGTGATAGGCACCCACCCCTCACATGTCTCTGTCCACTGCTGGGAGTGATAGGCACCCACCCCTCACATGTCTCTGTCCACTGCTGGGAGTCCTCTGCACCCACCCCTCACATGTCTCTGTCCACTGCTGGGAGGTATAGGCACCCACCCCCATGTCTCTGTCCACTGCTGGGAGTGATAGGCACCCACCCCTCACATGTCTCTGTCCACTGCTGGGAGTGATAGGCACCCACCACTCACATGTCTCTGTCCACTGCTGGGAGTGATAGGCACCCACCCCTCACATGTCTCTGTCCACTGCTGGGAGTCCTCTGCACCCACCCCTCACATGTCTCTGTCCACTGCTGGGAGGTATAGGCACCCACCCCCATGTCTCTGTCCACTGCTGGGAGTGATAGGCACCCACCCCTCACATGTCTCTGTCCACTGCTGGGAGTGATAGGCACCCACCACTCACATGTCTCTGTCCACTGCTGGGAGTGATAGGCACCCACCCCCATGTCTCTGTCCACTGCTGGTATTCCTCTGCACCCACCCCTCACATGTTTCTGTCCACTGCTGGTATTCCTCTACACCCACCCCTCACATGTCTCTGTCCACTGCTGGTATTCCTCTGCACCCACACCTCACATGTCTTTGTCCACTGCTGGGAATCCTAGGCAGACACAGACCCACCCACCCGCACCCTTGGTGCAGTACACTGCTGTCCTGGCCATGAACACATCCCAAAATACTGGTTATATGCTGCACCAGGCCCTATGCCAACATTCGTGGCGTGTGTACGCCTTGTATCACAAATGTACTGGTGCCCTAGGGGTACGGGTGATGCGGTCCGTACCCCCGCATTCATAGGTTGGGTACGGCCCGTACCACGTGTACCCCTACATCACCACTACAATGGTGGTACGGACCGTACCCACTCTCTGAGGGCGTGGGTACGGCGCGTACCCCTACTTCACCACTACAATGGTGGTACGGGCCGTACCCACGCCCTCAGAGCGTGGGTACGGCCCATACCACCATTGTAGTGGTGATGTAGGGGTACGCGCCGTACCCATGCCCTCAGAGCGTGGGTACGGCCCGTACCACGCGTACCCCTACTTCACCACTACAATGGTGGTACGGGCTGTACCCACGCTCTGAGGGCGTGGGTACGGCATGTACCCTTACATCACCACTACAATGGTGGTACGGGCCGTACCCACGCTCTGAGGGCGTGGGTATGGCCCGTACCACCATTGTAGTGGTGACGGGTACGCGTACTCGCCCACTGCCATTGTAGCAGGACGCAGGGATTGGTGGACACGCCCCCCGAAGCTGCTTAAAGGGGTATGTTCACAAATTGTTGTCAAAGGAAAATGCTGTACCAAAGCAACACAAACATAGGAGAGTAGGGGTTATTGAGTGACATGTTGAAAGAGGGCCTAATTGAGCCTGAAGAAGCCTTGCAATGGATATCTCCAGAGTTCATTAACCAGAAATATAATGGCCACTTGAGATTCTGTGTGAACCTCGGAGCTCTTAATCAAGAAATAATCACAGACATGTTCCCCTCCCAAACATCAATGAACTGTTGGCCTTGGTGAGGAGTGGTAAGTACTTCTCCAAATTAGATTTGAGGCGTGCTTACCATCAAATCAGATTGCACGAAGACTGATAGTCTTTAACAGCATTTATCACTTCTGAAGGTACTTATCAGTTCACTTGCATGACATTCGGCAGAGCGCCAGCTGCGAGCGTGTTTCAAAGGATGATGAAGAAAGTCTTGGAGGGAGTAAAAGATGTTGTATACATCCAGAACGATATTGTGATCATGGAAGAGACAATGGAACAGCACATCACATTGAGGATGGTTTTAAGGAGTGGGGGATTTTGAGTTAACACAAGTTGTAGATAGACTTGCTGATAAGACTGAATGTCTGAGAAAACTGCTACGTAAAAGAAGGAAGTTTGTTTTGGAGGAGGAACAGAGTGTATGTTTTGACAAGATAAAGCTGAAGATTGTGGTGCATGGATTTTGTTGTTATTCGACAATAAATTGAGATCCATATTGACAGTTGATGCGAATGTGACTGATTTATGGGTGGTGTTATCCCAAATGCATGCAAAGAAGAAACAAAATGTTGCATTTCCATCACACACCCTTACACAAGGTGAGAGGAATTACTCAGTTATTGAAAGGGAGGCGTTAGTTCTGCTAGACTAGCTAGACTAGTGGCAAGACTTCAAGAGTATTCATATGTGGTGGAATATGTGCAAGGCTGGAGGAATGTACAGGCGAACTGCCTATCTAGACTGCTGTTATATTGGGAAAGCATTGATGGTGTAGCAGTAAGGGAGTTGGAGGCGGAAGGTGCTGTAGCTTCAGTGCAGGTTGCAGTGTAATGTGGCTTGGGAGCATTCTCTTCAGCAGAATGGGAAGCGGAGGCGAGAGTGGATGGTGCTCTCAGAGAGATGGGCTATTTGATTCAGCGTGGAGCGTCAAGGGAGAGCATATTATTGCAATCACTGCAGCCGTATTTTAAAATATTTGATGAATTGTAATTCTGTGGTTGACTGTCATAATGAGGGGAGATCGTTTTGTTCCTCCGTTTGGATTGCATAACAGGTTGTTTAACTTAGCTCATGAGGGCCATGTGGGTCAAGGTTTGACTAGTAAGTGGAATAAAGAGGAATTTTGGTGACCTGGCCTTGATGAGCAAGTTAGGAGATGGGTGGAGTCCTGTTGTAGTTGCAAGGAATGTAAGAAAAGTTTGAGGGTAGGATGCGGAAGCAGAAGGGAAGGAGGGTACATTGATGATCTGGGTAAGCCTTGGCACACCAAATGTTTGGACTTCAGAGAACCAATGGCGGATTTATCTTGGGAGTTAAGGTTTGCAATGGTCATTGCGGATGTTTGTTCCAGATGGATAATTGTGAGGTTCATGAAGGATTTGACCACCAAAAGTACCATTTCAGCTTTGGAAGACGTTTTCGAGGATGAAGGGGTTCCTTCAGTTCTTATAACTGACAATGGTACTCAATTGACTTCGCATGAAATGGCATCTTTTCTTAAACTTTCTGGTGCACAACACTCTTGTACTTCTTGGTACAATCCGCAGGGAAATTGCATGGTAGACAGGGTCAACAGATTGGTGAAGGGTACAATAGAATTGGCTATTACCAATCGGTGTGTCGTACGAAGAATGGTCACCAACGTGGTGTGGGCTTATTAGACCACTGTACATAGTGTTACTGGTAAGATTCCTTTTCAAGAAATTCATGGGCAAATGCCAGGAACCAAGTTGGTACCTGCATGGTTGAAGGATAGACTGAAGAGTGGGAGTCAAGAGAGGAATAGCCATGATGAAAGAATGGAAAACAGGATAGCCATTGGAGATTGGGTTACAGTAAAGTCGGGAAGAGCTGCAAAGTGGCTTTCTTAAGTTCAGAGCTCCCTTTCGTGTTGACAAAGTGGGACATTTTTTGTAATTTTGGACAATGGTAAGAGGTGGAATTTCAGAAATGTGGCCGAGTTTGTGAAAGGAAGGCTGTTTGGGTGTGATGTTGATGAAGGATGAGGATGTGAGTGGTGTGTACAGTTCAGGTCCTGATTTGGAGTTCTCAGGAAAGAGTACTGGAGGTGGTCCCATACCCATGGGTGATGTACCCATGTCGGTGGGTGTCTCTAGAATTCGGAGACCACCTTCTTATGTTAGAGATTGTGTTACTTCTTAGACGTCTTATTCTTTATTTCTTTTTTTATTTCTTTGGATTGATCACAATGAAGGGAAGAAGATGTGATATGATGTGAAAACATCATTGAGAGGTTCTATTCATTTGCATGTGTTCAATGTGTAACATTCTAAGCTAGACTGTGAGATTGAGAGAATTCAAGGTAAGCAGTTGTTACCTGCACCTTGAGGAGGACCAGTGCCAGACTGTGTTAATAATAAAGCACATTGGAATAGCTGATCTACTTAGTGTGGAGCTGCGCTTTTCTACAGTACAGAAACTTTGTTAGAAAGTATGTTTGGGGGCCCCTAGCAGGACCCCTTTGTGTACGTGCCCTCCTGTTGGAGGCAAAGGGGGCACCTATGGTGTCCCCTGTAAATCCCTGCACCCCGTGGCAGGCACATTGAGGTGCCTGCTATGAGGTGCAGGGATTTAGACCACCTCCCATTTCCCTATGTAAGCATGTACAACGACCAGTTTATGGCCGTAACACATGCACCCATAGGGAAATGTTGAAATCCAAATCAGGCAGTCGGGCCCACCGACCACTGGTCGGTCGGTCCTGTTTACGAGATGGTGCTGTTCAGAAACAATTCAGCCAGTCATCCTAATCCCATGACACCATTACATACTATTCCTCATGATTTAATACTTAAAGCTGCTTCTCTATATCTGCTTCCCTATATAGTCTGTGTGAAGCCCAGCTATACAGGACGCAGAGACAAAAGTGAGGGGTGGTGAATGTTTTATTTGTCTGGTTGGCTAGGGACAGTCTATGGGTTGTGTGAAGTCCAAAAAAAGGAAGGGAAGAGAGGTTTATAAGGAGGAATGGAAAGGGGGCTCCTCCAATGTTAGTCCAGTCTGTGTCTCAGGGAGGGTTGCTTCGATGATCTTCCAGCCAAGGACGAGGTTGTGGTGGTTACTGGTCAGCTCCTCCTTGTTGCCAAGACGTCCAGGGGGGTATTATATGTGGCTTGCACCCTACGGCCACGGCCCTCCAGGGTCGTGGCTGTCGGAGTCTAGCCGCCCTCCTCCTTTTCCCTGGGTCGGCTGAACTCGTGCGCATTGCCACTGGGCAGTTCTGCTGTGGGTGAGCTCTCACTTGTCCCGGCGTCTTCCTTCTGGCTCAGGGTTCTCTCTGGTTCACCGGGTTTGCATTCGTCGGGAGCAGCGTAGAGCGACGCTCTGTTCTCCATCCCCGCTATTTCTCCTCCCGCTTGCCGGGCTCGCGCTTTGTCTCCAGGAAAGACTAGACCGCCTATTTCTTGTTCCGGCGGTGTAGTCGCGGTACCATCTTGGAAGTCCCGTTTGCAAAGAGCGCGGGACTACAGTCTGCTCTTACCCTCTATTACTACAAGTCTGAAAAATTACTATGGGTTTCTGATCTTTCTATCTCACTACCTATTTATATTTGGATAAAATGTGGCCGCATGCATGCATACGCAATCTTAGAGCAGTTATTACCCCTGAACTAATTTCAAAACTTCATCTCCATTATGCTGGTCTTGGTCTGCATCTACAGGTACTTTAATTCATTTATCCTACTATTGTTCTCATGTGTTAAGTTTTAGGAAAAACTCTGGTTCAAATGTTTAAAAATATGTCAATGTAATATTCAGCTTGCAATTCAAAATGTTTTCTTTGGGGCGATGTCTCCTGAATTTGATCACCTCTCCCCTAATCCTATGTTATCTGATCTCTTTATTGCCCTTGCTTTTAAGGTGATGCTTTCTTGCTGGAAAGATACTTCTAAGTTATCTATATCAACATGGTGTTATTTGTGATAAGCATAGAATTAATTAACCGTACATCAAAAAATTAAATCTGATTTATATTGGTTACCTTTCACTACTTATCTATTCTGTCACTCACCTGTATCGTAATTAAATATACATTGGGCCCGATTCACAGAACTAACTTAAGACAAAATCCTAAACTTACTACCATTTTGGTATTCACAGAAGGCAGTTACTCATTTTGGTATTCACAGAAGGCATTTACTCATTTCGGTATTCACAGGAGTTAGGAGTCCTAACTTTAGGACTCCTAAATGCCTTCTGTGAATACCGAAAGTCTTAAAATTAGGATTTTTCTCAGTTTAGTAGTAGTATAGTTAGGACTCCTAACTTTAGGACTCCTAAATGCCTTCTGTGAATACCGAAACTCTTAAAATTAGGATTTTTCTCAATTTAGTAGTCCTAAGTTTAGGACTCCTAAATGCCTTCTGTGAATACCGAAAGCCTTAAAATTAGGATTTTTCTCAGTTTAGTAGTTGTAAAGTTAGGAGTCCTAACCTAAGGACTCCTAAACTGATAAAAATCCTAATTTTAAGGCTTTCGGTATTCACAGAAGGCATTTAGGAGTCCTAAAGTTAGGAGTCCTAAACTTAGGACTACTAAATTGAGAAAAATCCTAATTTTAAGACTTTCGGTATTCACAGAAGGCATTTAGGAGTCCTAAAGTTAGGAGTCCTAACTATACTACTACTAAACTGAGAAAAATCCTAATTTTAAGACTTTCGGTATTCACAGAAGGCATTTAGGAGTCCTAAAGTTAGGACTCCTAACTTCTGTGAATACCGAAATGAGTAAGTGCCTTCTGTGAATACCAAAATGAGTAAGTGCCTTCTGTGAATACCAAAATGGTAGTAAGTTTAGTATTTTGTCTTAAGTTAGTTCTGTGAATCGGGCCCATTGTCTTTCTTATTCTTTTTTATTCTCTTTTTGGTTTCACTTTTTTCTTTTATTTTCCCTTTCCTGTCCTTTCTTCTTTTCTTTCTCTTTCTTCCTCATGATATTTTCTTTATTTCTTTTCTGTTCTCTTTTTGAAATAAATAAATATATATATATATATATATTACCTACTGGCGGTCGCCAGTAGGTAGTTATAGTTAGGACCCTGTTTCCATAGGAAATCCGCAACATTCTATTTGGAATAACTTTGGCGCCGGTCGACGAATCTTTGCGAAATTGTCAAAATAGGTGGGGCGCTCCGCTCCGCTCCTACCCTGAAAGTCTCGGGGGGATTCGTCAAGCAGGGGCCGAGAAAAAAGGGGGGTCCCAAAACGCGTTTTCCCCATGCATTTTTCCATAGGACCTTTAGACACAGCTACAGCCCGAACGGCTGAACAGAATTACTTGAAATTTGGCAGAGAGGTAGCCATAAGGTCAAGGAAGTGCCTTTTGCAGGTCTGGTGTAAATCTGTTCAGTATTTCCTGAGAAAATAGCATTTAAAAGCATATATATATGTGGGCAGAGCCTAACCACACATCTCATCCTGAGATCTGATTGGCTGTCAGCACTTCATCCAAGAAGTGTTGGCAGCCATCTTGGGACCAATATACATGATAGCACCTCATTAAAAAGCATTGCAGTTAATAGAAGGTTTTAAGACTTTAGTTACATTATAAATCATTTGTTGATGGTACCATACTCATTTTAGGAATTGTGGTATGTTCTAAGGTGATTTCACCATGTGAAAAAGCCTTCTGCTGGGATATCATGATTGAGAGAAAAATATTTTCTCATGCTTTTACCACAGAGGTTTGGAAGGTGATCTATAGGCTAAACTGAGAGCTTATTTTCTGTAAATTCACATTATCTTTCTCAGTCATGTGAGAATGAAGTCTGACATTCTCAGTAAAACATGTACATCCAACAAGGGCAGAGACTGTCAGTTGATTCCTTTGTGTTCTACTGCAGCTTCCCAGAGTGTTCCAAAGAACTACTAGAGCGCTAACAGTCCTACTTATGATAAACGTATGGCACACCTGAAGCCATCTTGCTTGGATTAAAGTGGTAACTCTTAAAACATTTAATTTAAAAAGGAACAAAATGAGGGGGTTCATTTTTCCATAAAAAGTATGATTAGTGCTGCAGAAAGAAAAATTAGGGCACATTTTGAGTGACTTCTCAAATCCTCTTCTATTTCATTAAAAAATTCTGACATGCAGACTGAAACATGCACTTTCAATACCAGCAGCAGTTTTCCCTGGTGAGCAGTAGCTTTACTACAGTGATCTAATGAGCAAAAAGAGTGCTAACATTCTGAATTTATGGCAAATGTGTGACACATCTGAATGCCTTCTTGATGGAATCAAAGTAAAAAACTGAAAGTATTTCCTACTGAGGAGACTGCAGTAAATAAGGAAATTAGGAAACTTCATAACAAATAAGTCTCCCAAGATGGCCACCAGAGACAAAAGAGCCCAAATGTAGCCCAAATATCACCCAGATGTAGCCCAAGTATAGCCCAATGACAGAATGTCCCAGAATGTTCTTAAAAACAACTAGAGCGCTTACTGTCTTCATTATGACAAAAGTATGGCACACCTGAAGCCATCTTGATTGGAATAAACTGGTAACACTTAAAACATTTAATTTAAAAAGGAACACAATGAGGAGGTTCATTTTGCCATAGAAATTATGATTAATGCTGAAGAAAGAAAATGAGGGCACATTTTGAGTGACTTCTCAAATCCTCTTCTATTTCATTAAAACATTCTGACATGCAGACTGAAACATGCACTTTTAATACCAGGAGCAGACTTCCATGGTGCAGTAGTTTTACTACAGTGATCTAATGAGCAACTAGAGTGCTAACATTCAGAATTTATGGCAAATGTGTGACATATCTGAATACCTTCATGATGGAATCAAAGTAAAAAACTGAAAGCATTTCCTACTGAGGAGACTGCAGTACATGAGGAAATTAGGAAACTTCATAACAAATAAATCTCCCAAGATGGCCACCGGAGACAAAAGAGCCCAAATGTAGCCCAAAATCACCCAGATGTAGCCCAAATATAGCCCAATGACAGAAGTGTGCAAAACACTTAATATTTTGTGTTTTTGCAGTGTTATATAGTGCAGACTTGTCAGGTATTGGAGTGCTTTACATGAGCATTGGTTACATCACACAAGAACAAATTCATTTTGGTTGTAGACATGGGGAGACTAAGTGATTTGACCAGAATCACAGAATGTCGAGCTGAAGCAGAAACTTCAACCTGGTTCCCCAGTTGCAAAGTCTGCAGTTCTGGAAGTAACACCACATCCTCTCCCCTAAGTGCAACATTTAATCAAGTGGTCAACTGGATAAAAAAACATAAAGATAACAAATAATTTAAAAGTGCTTTGTCGCTATTTGAAAACTCAGAAAATATGTCCTTATTTTAGTCTTTTAGAGCACTAACCATAATTTTGATGCCAATAAGACCCTCTCATATATGTAATTTCTAAAGGAAATGCTCTAGGTATTACAGTTTTGATTACATCAAGATGATGTCAGGCGTTCCACACTTTTGTAATAAATATAGAATGTTAGCAATCTAGTTGTTCATTAGGATACTGTTGAGAGGCAGAGGCCAGGGGCACGGACTCTGAAAATTGAAGGCAGGTAGGAGGGTGCAAAGGCAACAATTTAACCACACTGAGCAGGCAGGAAGGGCCGTGGAAGCACAACAGACTATGGAGGGCAGTGGAAAGGGGGGCAGGAGCAACAAACCAACAATACAGGACTTGCAAGAGAGGCTGTTGGAGGGAAGATCTATTACGGGTCAAGGAAGCTAGGGGCGGTCCCCAGATCCCCGGGAGCCACCACAGAACTGAGCAGGAGAGTGAGTCAGGGACAAAAGGGGCACCTTAATTTGAGCCGGGGTGCCTAGGAACGCTTGCTCCAAAAATGAAGAAAACAGACATATGAGACATGGAATTGGAGGCAGAATACAATGGCAGTTTAATGAGAAGATGCAACTTCAAAGAAACCGCAGAATAGAGACATAAAGTACAAAATACAGAATCCAGATAATCATACAGCTGTCATAATATTCTCTGTATCTCAATTAATGTACTGACAGAGAGAGAGAGAAAACACATCTATAAATGCATCATGAGAAACAAGTTACACCAAGGAAAATGTTACCTAGGAACACTCACGTTTACTCTTAGAGCAAGCATTCCTGCAATTACAATACAAAATCTTTTAAATGCAAAAGTAAAGAGAACAATGGTTAAACATAACATGACATTTCATATAGGTAAAATAGAATAAGATACTTCAAGCAAAGCAGAGCAAGACATTTTAAGCAAAGGAAGACAAGAGCTCCCAGCTCTTGGGGAAAACCTGCACTGCCTGTTAACCTACATACAGACGGCGAGGTAGTCCGTCGATATCTGTGGGTGCTCCCTTTTTATATCATTTTGTGGGCTCCTTTGCACGCTACATCTACCTACGTATGCTACCCAAAAGCTTCGTCTGCAGATTTTACCAGACATTTCGTCATTTACCCACTTAATGCTGACAATGGACTGGGTGAAAAGGTCAGTCTCTCAGGCCAATCGCTTATCGTAAGTTCCATAGAGCAAGCAGAAAATAATGGGTATTGTACGGGAATTCAATATATTCATGTATAAAATCTCCTCAGTTCTCCTAACTTGACGCTCTGCGGTTGCCACTTCCTTAAAAGCGGGAAACCTGCCCAGGAAGCAAGTACCAGTCCAGGATGCAGCCTACTGTATGTCGACAGCTTCAGGGGGATGTTGAACTTTGATACCGAGCACGGAGCACTCGGGTAGGGTGGGGGCTACTAGTTTGGATCAGAAGGCCTCGCAGACCTGCCTTCAGACTGCTATACACTAAAATTGCAGAGCTATGGTCAATTTAACAAAGAGGCCTACATATTGAACAGAAGGGCCTACACAGGGGTTTTATGCTGGCTGAGTGGTAAGGATGTCTCAGGATAATTATATAGCAACACAGGACCCGCTGGTCAATTTAATACGGCCTACAAATGCAGCTGGCAGGGCAAGGACAAGGGTCTCATACTTCAGGTGTGGACAGAACGGGCCAGGGGCCCCCTGTGATACAAAATCTACCCTCCTTCAAGGCTGTGGCAATGTAATAGACCATTGTGGGCAGAAGGAAGAGGCAATGGTAGTACAACCATACATGCCAACAGACCCGATTCAGCCAGGAAACGTCCAATGTTTTTAAGCTCAAATGGGCTTTATTTGATCTGTCTCCTGTCTACAATATCCTCTTTTTCAATGTAACTCAAAGGGGAAAATCAATACCCCAGTTTTTTTTCAAAATCTCCCTCTTACCAAGTTCAAAATGTTCGCAAGTATGGTACATTGGATCATGGAAGGAAATGGGATAGGGACATGGACTTGGATAACAGAGGACAGGAGGGACATGGAGAGGTGCACCAAACTGACCCTGCAGGGCAGGCATCAGGGTTTGCAGCAGCACAATACACCACACAGGGCATGCAGGACGGGAGTGCAGCACAACAATCCATAGAAAGCAAGAGGGAGGGGACAGGACCATGCACATGGACAACAGAGAACAGAGGGGCAAGAGGCAATGGTAGCTAGCTGACCATAATGGACAGACAGGAGAGAAAGCTGCAGCATAACAGACCATAAAGGGCAGGAGGGACGGATCAGGGGCATTACAATGGAACAGACAAGCCAGGAGGGAGGGAGTAGGGCTGGGGGCAAGGGGGCAGGGCAGGAGCAGCAAGATAGCCATGGAGGTCAGGCAGGATGGGCACTAGAAGCAAGACACACCATGAAGAGCAACAGTGAGACTGTGATGGCATACACACAGACCATGGAGGGAAGGTGGGAGGGGGTCAGGGGCAGCTAACTGACCACACAGGGAAGGTGGGAGGGGCCATGGCAGCACAGAAGACCATGCATGGCAAGTGGGAGGGTTAGTGGCAGCACAATGGCTATGATGGGCAAGAAGGAGGGTGGAGGGGCATGCACGAAGGACGATGGAGGATAGAAGGGAGGGTCAGGACCTGTGCACAGACAAGAAAGTTCAGGGGAAGGGACCTCACAACAGACCACACGGGGCAGGCAGGAGGAGCAGTTGCAGCACAACAGACCAGGGAGGGCAGAAGGGTGTGGCAGTACAATGGACCATGTAGGACAGGAGGAAGAGGATAGGGGCATGGCATGTGGACAGGCAGGGTGGAGGTGGCAGGGACAGGTTACAGTCATCTGACAATGCTAGGCAGGTGGGAGGGGAGTGGCAGCTCAACAGAACACTCAGAGTAGATAGGAGTGGCAGGTCCATGGGACATGGTGGGCAAAAAGGATGGAGCAGGGGCATGCACAAAGACATCGGAGGGCAGGGGGAAGGAGAATAGGGGCAGCAAGCTAAGCACAGAGTTTAAGCAGGAGGTCAATGATGGGGCATAGAATTGGGCAATGGAGGGCAGGAGGAGTGGACTGGTACATCATACTAAATTGAGGGCAGTGGCAGCACATCAGACCATGCATGGCAGGAGGGAGGAGGCTAGTCCATAGATTCACACAACAGAGGATAGGGAGGAAGGGGATGGGGCAGCAAGCTAACTGTTCAGAGAAGGCGGGTATTAGGAACTTTATTGTTTTTAAAACATTGTGTCTGTGCGAACTACTTAAAATATGAACAAGTATGCAGCATAATCTCACTTTTATTCAGGAAGAAGAGGACGTTTGTGACTGTGACTCCGGGCTCACTTGGCAGAAACACCCCCTGACCCTCCACCCCCTATCGCAAAATGTAATGCCCGTGAAAAGGGTAGGTGAACACAGTGTTATATAGAACATAGTCCTGAGAGCACGATTGAAAATGAAAACTAGATATAGTGTATGGTATAAACTATGCACCAAAAAGTGTGATATAAGATGAACCGGGCGTGAAATATAATATGCAATACATTGTGCGCAATGACAGATTCATTGGAGAGCGCGAGATAGCACAGGCACTAGCGCGTGCTATGCGATATGCGCCTTGGAGTGTAATATGCACAGGGCAGTGTTGTGTAACCTAACTAGTCTCTAAAGTTGTAATATAAAATATGTGCTGGGGAGTGTAACGTTGCATATGCACTGTGACAAAGATATGGATCCCAGATTGTAATATGTATGGCATAGCACTGTGCGTTATAACATAGGCATCGAGAAAGGCACGTTAGATGGGGCAATATAACCCGTGCGAAGACAAGTGTGGCATGACATATTCACGGGGTGGTGTTACAGTGCACATGGGCTAGAGAGTGTCATAGCATATGCACTAGCTAGTGGAATACAACACAGAGGTGTGTGGCACTCGGCAGGCAATGGTGGGTGTAACACAGCATTGGGCTCTGTCAGGAGCACGCTGTGACTCTCAAGTGATGTTCGTCCCCTTTCCAGAGAGTAAAATAAAAAGTATTACACATCCGGCAGTGGATGTGTGTTTTATTAACCGTGAGGGGGGTTTCTTGCATAGTTTTGGTCGAATTTTTGTCGAATCCCCTTTGAATGGCTTGGTGTGCATGTGTATTAAATGTGCCCGTCAATAGCTACCCATGTTTGTATAAATAAACGACAAGGGTGTCTACCAGGATTAGGCACGGTAGGGCATCAGACATGTCAGAGCTTCACTAGTGGTGTAAATACATTCCACGTGGATTCATTGCATGCATAGTCGCCTTTTAATGAATATCACGCAAATCGTCATGGTGATAGGTACGTACGGTTTGTCCAGCATGTCCTAGGTGTGTCTATAAATATATATTTTTTAAAAATAATAAAAAACAGTGGCCGGCCCTGGGGATTGGGGTCAAAAAAATATAATTAGGAGACTGGCCCTGGGGGATGGGGTCATCAGGGCCAATAAATTAGAATAAGAAGGGGAACCAAACAGCCCCCCTTCTTATAAAACTAAAATAAAAAAAAGACTGGCATCGTGCCGGAGGCCATGCCCCCTCCGTGCAGCACTCTGCAAACGCGCCCCCAACAGGCATCTCCAGTATGCGCCAGGGAGCTGCGCTGCAGCCAGGTGTTCTGAGGCCAAGCCCCTTTTTACACCTCTCTGCAACGCAGCTCTGTGGCGCTTACTGGAAGTACCTAGTGGTCTAGTTTGACCCTAGGGACCCTTAGGATTCAAGGGGACTTAATCTCTCAACTTAGAACAGCCACAGGGCGCGTTTACACAGTGGTGAAGGGAGGGGACGGGGCCTGAGGTGACGTGTGCAAACACGCACTATGGCACGTTTTAAATTGGGGATATAATTTCCCTTCAATACTGAGGGCCCCTGGGGGCTAACTAGCCCACCAAGTGCTTCCAGTAAGCGCCACTGAGCTGCATTGCAGAGAGGTGGTCCAGGCCGTGCCACTTTTTACACCTCTCTGCAACGCAGCTCTGTGGCACTTACTGGAGGTACCTAGTGGGCTAGTTGGACCCTAGGGACCCTCAGGATTCAAATGAACTTAATCTCCCAACTAAAAATGGACACAGGGCGTGTTTACACAGTGGTGAATGGAGGGGACGGGGCCTGAGTTAACGTGTGCAAAAACGCCCTGTGGCCTGTTTTAAAAGGTAGTTTTAATCCCCATGCCCTATTATATACTAGGGGCTTACAGAGGAGGTCATGCTAATCACAGGGGGACCCCAACACATAATGTTCCCTAGTGTATGTAGGTGTTTTCACTGTATTCTAAGTGTCTTTTAACATAGCACTGGCTCTAGGACTGGTTAGTCAGACTCAGTTACCACCAGTATCCGTCTGAAAAAGTTGAGGGTACAGGATGATTTTGCAACAAGGCTTCTTTCTGCTCTTCTTTTTGTTCTTTCTGCACGTTATCCTTCTTCCTGCACTTATCTTCGTATTTGAGGACTTCTGTTGCTTCTTTCTGCACTTCTTTTGTTTCTTTCTATGCATTTTTTCTTCTTTCTTCACATGTCCTATCTCTGTAGGCATAGTTAGAAATTAGCATTTAAAAAACCTTTGAAATTCACAGAAAAAACCATAGGTTTCAGGCACGTTATAGTTAGGAATTAGCATTTAAAAAAACTCAGAAATTCACTGAAAAAACCATAGGTTTCAGGGGTGTTATAGTTAGCTGGACTTTTCACTTGTACAAAACCATTGAAATTCCCCCGTTATAGTTAGTTCAGCTAACTATAACTCGCGCGCCCGCAATGCACTGCTGATGACGTCACATATTACATCACTCATGACATGGTCAGTGACATCACTCATGACATCACTGATGACATCTCAAATGACATCACTGATGACATCACTGATGACATCATCCTTGTGATAGAGTGGCAGACCTCCTCTCACCCTAATATAACCTTTGATACACACATTCAAAAATAGAGACTAAAATTTTCAAAATAATGGACATACCAATACCAGTTACAACAACCTCTTCAGTAATTCTAAGATCCACATACACATCCACTCATTCACCAACAGTCCTATACAGTCACTCATACATGTACTCACTCATCATATGTACTCATACACCTATACATCCTGTTACACAATGCCACTTATCCATAGAGTTACTCACAAACATAGTCACTCATGCTAATAAAGAATCAAACATACATTTACTTGCATATACAGTTATACACACACCACCATACTTACTTCTACGGAAACTTACACATACTTAGTCTTTTAAACAATCACTTATAGAAACACATACTTATTCATACAGGAACTCTTTCAATCTCTCACTCTCACATATACTCACATATATACACCAATAGTCACATATACTAGTTTAAAACATATGTAGTTACTCTTAAAGACACTATTGAGACAGTCATTCACTCACTAACACACCCATACACACACTCATCCACCCATACAGTCCTGCACACATGCTGTGTTCAACACATACAAACAGTGAGTCACTCATTCATGCACCTATGCACTACGTAATACCCCCCACCGAACCATGCAGACACTCAGACTGATACTCAAAAAACCAACTAATAACCTATATAGACTCCCATGTAGCTACTCACCAACCCATGCAGCCACTTATACACAAAGTGAGAGACTGATACAGATATTTACATATTTAAACATTACTCACTAAGCCATGTATTCACTATGATACACTTAATCAGTCAGTTACACAATCAATTTTTCAAAAACAAATCATCCATTTAGACACTTATATACCCATTTATTCTTCCATCAACCTTAAGATATACATATATAAAACATTTAATTTTCAGAAAAATACACATTCACTGGATGATGTCATCAGTGATGTCATCAGTGATGTCATTTGAGATGTCATCAGTGATGTCATGAGTGATGTCACTGACCATGTCATGAGTGATGTAATATGTGACGTCATCAGCAGTGCATTGCGGGCGCGCGAGTTATAGTTAGCTGAACTAACTATAACGGGGGAATTTCAATGGTTTTGTACAAGTGAAAAGTCCAGCTAACTATAACACCCCTGAAACCTATGGTTTTTTCAGTGAATATATATATGAATAAATACTCCTCTCACAACAGGAATGACGACGCCATGTCTTGACAATATGGATCAGATTTTAATCAACGGCAATGTCGGACGCGTTTCGCCTGAACCAGCAGGCTTGTTCACCAACAAAGTTTTCTCAAAAAAACACCATTTTAAAGCTGTGCACATGATCAGTCACATGATAAACTACAAATAAAGTGCATTGAAAGACAGACTCGTAGTCCATTTAGGTTCTACTTCAAAACAAGAGCAGACATTGCGGAATTACTCTCAATTGAAATTCAACTGGTACCACAACTTTTTCAGCGTAAATACGCACAAAAATACTGTACTGCTTGTCATATATATTACACACGCCAAACCTTAAATAAAGCCCTAGTGGGCATACGTAATGATTTTTACTGGTGTCTGACTGATTGGGCCCAAGTGGGCATGCACTACATGATTTTTCAACCTTTAAGAGCACATCATGACTTTTTCTTATTGTATCTAATAAAGTGCTACCCAGTGTAAACTAACAAAACATACAATTACACACAATTACATTAAAATTGACATAAAAATAGATTGCAGAAAGAGAGCAGCAGTGACATAATGCTGATGGCTTGAGTCTCAGGTCTTTATAGATGTGTAAACAGGTCCTCTTCCATATTGAGGCCTGTCGGGACTCTGCTATTTAGCTCTAAAATATAGCGGGACTTCAATTTTCTTAGATCCTTTTCCCTATTGCCCCCTCTAATATTGGGAGCAATCGCATCAATGACAAAGTACGTAAGGCCTAGAACATTGTTTTCATGGTATTTTGCAAAATGACGAGCCACAGGGTACGTCTTGTCCCCATTCTTGATAGCTCGGAGATGCTGCAAAATTCTTTTGTGAACAGGTAAAATAGTACTGCCCACATAAGATAAGTTGCATGGACAGTTAAGTACATAAATGGCAAAATCAGTTTTACAATCATATTGCCCTTTGATGTTCTTTTCTTTTTCGAGCAGCCCGTTACATATTTTGAGGTGTTCTTACCATGATGACACGCTTTGCACTTAGTGCATTTAATAAAACCATTTTTGCGTTGCAACCAAGCAGATTTGGAAGATATAACAATGGGTTTGGGTGCCATGTTGCTCACCAACATTTGCTTAAATGATCTGGCCCTACGGAAAGTTATTAAAGGTCTGGCCGATACTATTTTGTTCAGAATAGGGTCATTGCGAATTAGATGCCAATGCCTTGACAATATATTTCTTACTTGGCCATGCTGTTTGTTGTAGGTTGTTATCATTCTACAATCATTTGATACAATTTCCCTATTTATAACTTTCTTGTTGGGCCTTGTGATTTTAAACAGAATATCTTCCCTCGTTTTGTTCTTAACTTTGTGAATAGCTGCATCAATACATTCATCCCCATAACCTCGAGATTTGAAGCGGGATCGCAAGTTTGTTAATTCCATCTCCCTGACTTCATGTTCACTACAGTTGTGCTTAGTTCTCAAGCATTCCCCGTAGGGAATGCTTCTAATCAGACTGTACGGATGGAAACTAGTTGCATGAAGCAACGTGTTGCCTGCCGTCGGTTTCCGATAGATTTTAGTCTGTAGCTTGGCATCTTTTACATAAACTGTAAGATCAAGGAAATTAACTTCAGAATCACTGATGTTACTAGTGAATTTCAAATTTAGGTTATTGGTTTGCAGCTGATTTACAAATTGCCTGGCTAGTGACTCGGGACCTTTCCAGACGACAAACAAGTCGTCTATATACCGACTCCATTGTAATATGTTGTTATGCCAAACCTCCTGGTGTTGTAACCGGACCACCTGCTCCTCCCACCAGCCCATATGCAAATTCACATAGCTGGGGGCCAAGCAGGTGCCCATAGCAGTCCCACATTGCTGATGAAATAATTCACCATTAAAAAGAAAAAAAATATTCTTTAAACAGGTGTCTGTCATGGAGGTCAACATTTGTGTGTGGGCCCATAATGAAATATGCCGTGTACCTAAAAAATGTTTAACGGCATTCAGGCCATCTGCATGTCTAATACTAGTATATAATGTGGTGACATCGATAGTTATTAAAAGCATGTCCTCTTCCCATGGTATATCATAAATGCTTTTCAAAAAGTCACCCGTGTCTTGTATATAGGAGGGCAACAATTTTACCATTGGGCATAAAAAAGAATCAATGAATTTGGAGGTATTCTCAAAGGCACTCCTGATAGCTGAAATAATGGGCCTACCCGGCGGGTTAACAAGATCTTTGTGTACCTTAGGTATTAAATAAAAAACAGGTACAACTGGATTGCTAATTTTTAAATACAAAAATTCTTCACGTGTTAGCAAATTTTGTTCAAACCATTGTTGTAATTGCTTGTTGTACAGCTGATGTTGTATTAGCATAGTGTTAGAGGGAACTCTCACATAATTAGCTTTGTTCTTTAATTGCTTGTATGCTTCGTCGAGGTATTGTTGTCTACCCCACAGGACTATATTGCCCCCTTTATCAGCATTTTGCACAACACAATTGCTATTAATGGACAGTTTTTTAATCAAATCCATACACTCTTTTTGCTGCTGTGACCATTTTTTATATTTTGCACCAGTACATTTCTCCAAATGTTTCAAGTCATTTACTACCAATTCATTGAAGACATCTATCGAGTCTCTTGCAGATATCGGGATGAATTGTGACCGTGGCCGAAAGTGCGTGGTCTCACTTGCACCAATATCAATGCCCTGTTCATTAGCAATTTCTTCTGTGTTAGAGTGTCTTTCATCCAACGGCAACATTTCATCATTGATGTTTATGGATCCCATTTGTTCCAAATCACACATTAAGTCCATATCCTGTACTTGTAAAATACACAGATCACTTTGTATAGCCACTCTTCTCTGAGTAACTGTTGTTTTATATTTTCCAAAGTCTGAGGCAAAATGTTTTTTCAGTTTTAACATACGTGTATATTTAAATGTGTCAATTCTGGTTGACACATAGTCAAATTCTTGTGGTGGGCAGAAGGACAGACCCAACTGCAGGATCTTCTGTTCTTTTTCAGATAGGGGGATAGATGTTAGATTAATCACTGCTGCTTGGTTCATATTTTGTGGTTCATCAATTACTTTCTCTTCCCTTCTGTATTGGCGTTGTTTTGCCCCTTTCCGCCTCTGTTTCCTCTGCCTCTTCCCCTTCTTTGTCCTCTGTAGTTGGTTGTCGTTCTTAGTCGGAGGTTGAACCTCCGTTCGTCTTGTAAAAAACCGAACTCTTCTATAACCGAGGGTATTTTGTTGCCCAGGATACTGCTTGCCCCTTCATCTGCTGATGTCTCCACCTCTGAACTTAAGAGGCTACTCACGCCTGATTGCATTTCGTTTGTTAGCCCAGGCTCCGGGTTTAATTTTTGTCTGCGGACATTTTCACATTTTTTGGCGAACGAGTAAATTTGACCTCTCTCATAGTCGCCTTTATCTCGCAAGAACTTTTCCGCTTTGCGTTCCCTGATGGAGATTTCTATGGAAGAGGACCTGTTTACACATCTATAAAGACCTGAGACTCAAGCCATCAGCATTATGTCCCTGCTGCTCTCTTTCTGCAATCTCTTTTTATGTCAATTTTAATGTAATTGTGTGTAATTGTATGTTTTGTTAGTTTACACTGGGTAGAGCAGAGCTGAGCTGAGAGAGAGCAGAGCTGCTTTAGAGCCAGAGAACCAGGTCAGCAGAGCTGCTATAGAGCCAGAGAACCAGGTCAGCAGAGCTGCTTTAGAGCCAGAGAACCAGGTCAGCAGAGCTGCTTTAGAGCCAGAGAACCAGGTCAGCAGAGATGCTCTAGAGCCTAAGAACCAGGTCATCAGAGCTGCTCTAGAGCCAGAGAACCAAGTCAGTAGTGCTGCTTTAGAGCGAGAGAACCAGGTCAGCAGAGCTGCTTTAGAGGGAGAGAACCAGGTCAGCAGAGCTGCTTTAGAGCCAAGGGACCAGGTCAGCAGAGCTGCTCTAGAACCAGAGAACCAGGTCAGCAAAACTGCTTTGGAGCCATAGAACCGGGTCAGCAGAGCTGCTTTAGAGCAGGAGAACCAGGTCAGCAGAGCTGTTGTAGAGCCAGAGACCCAGGTCAGCAGAGCTGGTCTAAAGCCTAAGAACTAGGTCAGCAGAGCTGCTCTAGAGCCAGAGAACCAGGTCGGCAGAGCTGCTGTAGAGCCAGAGAAACAGGTCAGCAGTGCTGCTTTAGAGCCAGAGAACCAGGCCATCAAAGCTGCTTTAGAGCAAGAGAACAAGGTCAGCAGAGCTGCTTTAGAGCCAGAGAACCAGGTCAGCAGAGCTGCTCTAGAGCCAGAGAACTAAGTCAGCAAAGCTGCTTTAGAGCCATAGAACCAGGTCAACAGAGCTGCTCTAGAGCCTAAGAACCAGGTCAGCAGAGCTGCTGTAGAGCCAGAGAACCAGGTCAGCAGAGCTACTGTAGAGCCAGTGAAACCAGGTCAGTAGAGCTGCTTTAGAGGGAGAGAACCAGGTCAGCAGAGCTGCTCTAGAGTGAGAGAATCAGGTCAGCAGAGCTGCTCTAGAGCCAAAGAACCAGGTCAGCAGAGCTTTTGTAGAGCCAGAGAACCAGATCAGCAGAGCTGCTCTGTAGCCTAAGAACTAGGTCAGCAGAGCAGCTCTAGAGCCAGAGAACCAAGTCAGCAGACCTGCTGTAGAACCAGAGAAACAAGGTCAGCAGAGCAGCTTTAGAGGGAGAGAACCAGGTCAGCAGAGCTGCTCTAGCTGACACTGACTGACTGACACTGACTGATTGACACTGACTGACACTGATTGACTGACACTGACACTGACTGACACTGACACTAATTGACTGACCGACTGACTGACACTGACTGACACTGATTGACTGACACTAACTGACTGACACTCACTGACTGACTGACACTGACTGACACAGATTGACTGACATTGACTGACTGACACTGACTGACACTGATTGACTGACACTGACTGACACTGATTGACTGACACTGACTGACTGACACTGACTGACTCTGACTGACACTGACTGACACAGACTGACACTGACTGACTACTCTCTACTACTCTACTACTCATTCTCTACTACTCTCTACTACTCTCTCTACTACTCACTCACTACTACTCTCTACTACTCACTCTCTACTACTCACTCTCTGCTATCCACTCTACTACTCTCTACTACTCACTCTCTACTCTCTACTACTCACTTTCTACTACTCTCTACTACTCACTCTCTGCTAATCTCTACTATTCAATCTCTACTGCTCACTCTACTACTCTCTCTCTCTCTACTAATCACTCTCTACTACTCACTCTCTACTACTTTCTACTACTCACTCTCTACTACTCTCTACTACTCACTCTCTACTACTCACTCTACTACTCTCTACTACTCTCTACCACTCACTCTCTACTACTCTACTACTCACTCTCTACTACTCTTTCTCTACTACTCACTCTCTACTACTCACTCTACTACTCTCTACTACTCACTCTCTACTAGTCGCTCTCTACTACTCACTCTCCACTACTCACTCTCTACTACTTGCTCTCTACTACTCTCTTCTACTCACTCTCTACTACTCACTCTCTACTACTCACTCTCTACTACTCTCTTTCTACTACTCACTCTCTGCTACTCACTCACTACTACTTGCTACTACTCACTCTCTACTACTCTCTACTACTCACTCTCTACTACTCACTCTACTACTCTCTACTACTCTCTACAACTCACTCTCTACTACTCTACTACTGACTCTCTACTACTCTCTCTATACTGCTCACTCTCTACTACTCACTCTACTACTCTCTACTACTCACTCTCTACTACTCACTCTCTACTACTCACTCTCCACTACTCACTCTCTACTACTCGCACTCTACTACTCTCTTCTACTCACTACTACTCACTCTCTACTAATCTCTACTATTCACTCTCCACTGCTCACTCTCTACTACTCTCTCTCTCTACTAATCACTCTCTACTACTCACTCACTACTACTTTCTACTACTCTCTACTACTCTCTCTACTACTCACTCTCTACTACTCTCTATTACTCACTCTACTACTCTCTACTTCTCTCTACTACTCGCTCTCTACTACTCTCTCTCTACTACTCACTCTCTACTACTCACTCTACTACTCTCTACTACTCACTCTCTACTACTCTCTACCACTCACTCTCTAATACTCACTCTCTACTACTCGCTCTCTACTATTCTCTACTACTCACTCTCCACTACTCACTCTACTACTCGCTCTCTACTACTCACTCTCCACTACTCACTCTCTACTACTCGCTCTCTACTACTCTCTTCTACTCACTCTCTACTACTCACTCTCTGCTACTCACTCTCTCATATTCTACTACTCTCTCTACTAATCACTCTCTACTACTCACTCTCTACTATTCTACTACTCTCTACTACTCTCTCTACTAATCACTCTCTACTACTCACTCTCTACTACTCAACTACTCTCTACCACTCTCTCTACTACTCACTCTTTACTACTCTCTACTACTCACTTTACTACTCTGTACTTCTCTCTACTACTCACTCTCAACTACTCTCTACTACTCACTCTACTACTCACTCTCTACTACTCTAATACTCTCTACTACTGTCTCTACTTCTCACTTTCTACTACTCACTCTCTTCTGCACACTCTCTACTACTTGCTCTCTACTACTCGCTCACTACTACTTTCTACTACTCACTCTTCTACTCACTCTCTACTACTCTCTACTACTCACACTACTACTCACTCTCTCCTACTCTCTCCTACCCACTCTCTACCACTCCACTACTCTCTACTACTCACTCTCTAGTACTCACTCTCTACTACTCTACTACTCTCTACTACTCTCTCTCTACTACTCACTCTCTACTACTCGCTCTCTACTTCTCTATACTACTCACTCTACAACTCACTCTTTACAACTCTCTACTACTCACTTTCTGCTACTCTCTACTACTCATTGTCTACTACTCTCTCTCTACTACTCTCTACTACTCACTCTTTACTACTCACTCTACTACTCTCTATCTATTACTCTCTTCTACACTCTCTCTGCTACTCTCTACTACTCACTTTACTACTCACTCTCTACTACTCTCTACTACTCTCTCTCTGCTACTCACTCTCTACTACTCACTCTCTACTACTCACTCTCTACTACTCTCTACTACTCACTCTACTACTCATTCTCTACTACTCTCTCTCTGCTACTCACTTTCTACTACTCGCTCTCTACTACTCACTCTCTACTACTCTCTACTACTCACTCTACTACTCACTCTCTACTACCCACTCTCTACTACTCTACTACTCTGTACTACTCACTCTCTGCTACTCTCTCTACTACTCTCTACTACTCTCTACTACTCTCTACTACTCACTCTCTACTCTCTACCTCTCTACCTCTCTCTACCTCTCTCTACATGCACACATATGCACATATATATATATGCATATATATGCATATGCATTTATATATATGTATGTGTATATTATCTACTGGCGGTCGCCAGTAGATAGTTATAGTTAGGACCTATTTTCCATAGGAAATCCGCAACATTCTATTTGGAATAACGTTGGCGCCGGTTGACGAATCCTCACAAAATTTTCCAAACTATTGGCCAGCTCCACTCCGCTCCTACTCTGAAAGTTTTGCGGTGATCCGTTCAGCGGGGGCCGAGAAAAAAGGGGGGTCCCACAACGCATTTTCCCCATGCAATTTCCCATAGGATGTGTTGTCGCAGCTACAGCCCGAACCGTTGAACGGAATGAAACCAAACTTGGCAAAGAGGTAGTCCTCAGTTCGGACTTGTGCTTTTTGCATATATGGTGTGAATCTGTTCAGTAGTTCCTGAGAAAATTAGGGTAAAAAAGTTAGTGATATCTATGGCTGCGGAGGATCCGCGGACAGTACCCGCACCGTAAGCGCACCCTCCCCGAACCGAGCGCGCACCTTCCCGATCGCGCGCTGAATGCTAATTGGCTGTCGGGTGTCTCTCTACATTCGAAACCAGGAACTGTTGGCGGCCATTTTCTGCCTCGGTAGAAGCGAGGCTGAAGATGCAAGGGGAATAAGTGTGTAAAACATATAGAGGGGGCAGAGTGGAAATACTCTGACCCTCTAGAGGTGATAAGGTGGTCCCAGAAGGACCCCCTGGGGCCCCCTTTTAAAAAAAAAAAACACGGGGAAATGCGTGCACGGTGCGCGCATCCTATCGCGTTGGATGCACGGATTCTCTCGCGGTGGGTGCGCGGATCAACTGCAAAGTTTTTTGAAAAACTACAAGAAATCATTGGTTGTATGACAAGTTTCTACACTGAAAGGTAGGGTGTATATTTCTGTTTTTTAAAAGTATGATTGTTATTGGTTAACAAAAACAGATTGTAAGGAACATTATATATGATAAGCTGATATGTTGAAAAGTCAAGCACACTTCCTGTCTTGTGTAGGAACATTGTATGCTGAACTTGTGACCTGTGAGCTCAGTGCAGTGTTCCATGACCTGTTTCTATGGTAACAGGCAGAAGGCAGATTGGGGAAGGGTTGAAATGTATTTCAGTTGGAAAGGGTTGAAATGTTTAACCAATAGAAATGTGTGTTTGCTTTTGAGTTTATGTGCGAAGGATTGTGATTTGATGTTTACATGTATATGTGTGGAAAATGAAAGGGAAACTTTTTCATTCTTTGCTTTTGCTGAGTGGTGCACAGTGCAGAGATTCTGTAAAAGAAAATATGGTGAGTGATTGATATACTTCTTAATCTACAAAAGAACTTGAAAGATGAGTTATTTAATTGTGAGGGGATGTATGTAGACTATTTTGATTTTAATCAGACTAATGTATTTTTCCTGCCAAAGTGTAGGGAGTTCTTTTTTTCTCTACAATGTGTGTGCATGTAGAAACCATTCTGTGATAAGCATTTGTGTTTTTCATGTGTCTGTAAACAGATAACTGTGCAGTTTTTATATTTTGGTAGAATTAGAAACCAGTCATTGTTTATGAATTTGTGAAATGAGTTATGTTATGTTTCTATACTAAAATGTAGTACTACTTCTAGATGAAGAAATGTGTTTTGGTATAGTGCAAGGGATAGTGTTGTTTGTCTAGAATCACACAGTGAGTCTGTGTGCATTTGGGAATCACTGTGAGAGAAGCATTTGGTAATATCGTGTA
The DNA here is from genome assembly GCF_964204655.1 of Triturus cristatus. Classification (NCBI taxonomy): domain Eukaryota; kingdom Metazoa; phylum Chordata; class Amphibia; order Caudata; family Salamandridae; genus Triturus; species Triturus cristatus. Next base: position 228,022,418 of record NC_140584.1, read on the forward strand.
TTTGCTGACAGATGACTGTTTTAACTTGTCATGTTGTGAAGCTTTAGTAGCATTAGAAGACAGTTATGGCTTATGATTGATTAAATGAGTCAGGCTTTGACAGAAAAGTGCAGTCCTGAAATATGTAGATTGTGTGCAGTTCCCTTACCAGTTGCACTGTAGTGAATGAGTTTTGGTAAACTCCTATGGATAGTGGTGCATGTCTAGAATCACAGTGTGAGTTAGTGTGTATTTGGGATCAGTGTGAGAGAAGCATTTGGTGATATCATGTATTTGCTTACAGATAACTTTTTTAAAACCTGTCATGTTTTGAAGTTTTAGTAGCATTAGAATCCAGTCTTTGCTTATGCGTTGATTAAATGAGTCATGCTTTGACACTGATATGCTGTACTTAAATATGTAGATTGTGTTCAGTACCATTAACTCTTCCATACTAGTGAATGAGTTTTGGTAAACTCCTAGGATAGTGTTGATTTTCTAAAATCACACTGTGAGTCTGTGTGCATTTGGGTAAGGATTGTGTATTTGCTGACAGATAACTGTTTTAAAACCAATCAGGTTGTCAAGTTTTAGTAGCTATAGAAGACAGTTATGGCTTATGCTTTCATTATATGAGTCAGGCATTGACAGTAAATTGCAGTCGTGAAATATGTAGATTGTGTGCAGTTCCCTTACCACTTGCACTGTAGTGAATGAGTTTTGGTAAACTCATAGGGATAGTGGTGCTTGTCTAGAATTACTCTGTGAGTTAGTGTGTATTTGGGATCACTGTGAGAGAATCATTTGGTAACATCATGTATTTGCTGACAGATAACTGTTTTAAAACTTGTCATGTTGTGATGTTTTAGTAGGATTAGAATCCAGTCTTTGCTTAGGCGTTGATTAAATGAGTCATGCTTTGACACTGATGTGGTGTACTTAAATATGTAGATTGTGTGCAGTACCATTAACTCTTCCAGAGTAGTGAATGAGTTTTGGTAAACTCCTAGGATAGTATTGCTTGTCTAAAATCACACTGTGAGTTTGTGTGCATTTGGGTAAGGATTGTGAGAGAAGCATTTGGTAACATCGTGTATTTGCTGACATATACCTGTTTTAAAACCGGTCATGTTGTGAAGTTTTAGTAGCATTAGAAGCCAGTCTTTGCTTATGCTTTGATTATATGAGTCAGGCTTTGACATAAAAGTGCAGTCCTGAAATATGAAGATTGTGTGCAGTTCGCTTACCACTTCCACAGTAGTGAATGATTTTTGGTAAACTCCTAGGTATAGTGGTTGTTGTCTAGAATCACACTGTGAGTCTGTGTGCATTTGAGAACCACTGTGAGAGAAGCATTTGGTAACATTGTGTATTTGCTGACAGATAACAAATTTAAAACCTCTCATGTTGTCAAGTTTTAGTAGCATTAGAAGCCAGTCTTTGCTTATGCATTGATAAAATGAGTCAGGGTTTGACACTAAGGTGCAGTACCATGCACTATTCTGTTAACTGTCGCAGAACTGAAAATGTAAAAGTTTTACCTAAGCACTGTCCTAGAAGTAGTCTGATTATTTAGTCAGTTTCTAAGTACCAAATAGACTGCCTCAAATGTCTATGCAGTATGCATGTAGTGTTCTAACATACTATACACTTGTCTTTTACACCTTCAATTCCCTAGTCAGTATCCATACACTTCCAGGAAACATCCTTTCGCTCGGTCAGCCTCGCGGGACATCGATTTAAGGCGGTCCCTTCTTCGCCGGCTACCTAGACAAGGTATTGCTATAGCTGCGCTTGCGCTGCTGTGACAGCGGTGATATTTTTAACCAAACTTTCCCGTTTTTGTATTTCTGTTTTATTTAATTTGTTAGCCCTGGTTTTAATTTGGGACTAGGTAGGGTGTTCCCCTCCCTCTTACTGCACTTAAAACTGTATATTGCACCGCCGCTTTGGTGGGTCCGGGTCACGGGTGGGTCCCTAGCCCTGGTTGGGCGCCATCTTTTGTTGGGTTTGCTTTTCTTTCACCGGCGGGCGCCATTGTGAGCGGTCCTGCGCTCGGTCAGCCTCGCGGGACATCTATTTAAGGCGGTCCCTTCTTCGCCGGCTACCTAGACAAGGTATTGCTATAGCTGCGCTTGCGCTGCTGTGACAGCGGTGATATTTTTAACCAAACTTTCCCGTTTTTGTATTTCTGTTTTATTTAATTTGTTAGCCCTGGTTTTAATTTGGGACTAGGTAGGGTGTTCCCCTCCCTCTTTCCGCACTTAAAACTGTATATTGCACCACCGCTTTGGTGGGTCCGGGTCACGGGTGGGTCCCGCAATGTGGCGCCGTCGCTTAGCCGGAGTCGTGCCAGAGTCCTGCCCGTCTGCGCTCGTCCGCGCCGAGGACGCCCGGGGCGCGACGGCCTTACATAGCTTTCCTGCGTATTCGGCTCTGTGATGATCACTTACTCGATCGACACTCTGCGGTCTATCGCAGTGACCATTCCTAAATGTGATCAGGCACTTATTCATCCGTTAAGCGGCCCGTGTCGGTGCCCGTGTAAGAGATGGGCACTTGGCTCTCCGGTTTCTATTCGTAAGGGGACTCTCCCTATAACTTCGCGAGATACTGGTGTGACGCCTGCACTTCGAATATTCAACCTGAATGTGAGATCTTTGGTTCAACATCATCTAGCCGTTTTCGACCTCATACAGGAGGAGTCTCCTGATATATTTGCGATCCCGGAAACGTGGCTGCAGGAACATGACGCAGCTATTATTAACTTGGCTTTCCCCCCTGAGTATTCCATTTTTACTCTAAATCGGTCAACCAGAGGAGGGGGTATCGCCCTTGCTGTCAAATCTAGTTTCCCCTGTACCTGGAAGGTATTGAACATTGCTGGATGTGAAAGCGTCTTTTTTAAGATCTCGATTAGCCCCCAGTTTTCGATCTCGGGGATGGTGGTTTATCGACCCCCAGGCAGCGACGTAGCTTTCAGAGAAGCCTTCCCTGACGCCGTCAGCTCTTTGGCAATTGGCTGTGCCAATTTTTTTATCTTGGGAGATCTCAATCTCCATTTTGATAACAAGAGCATCCCGGCTGTTAATAATATTGTAGCCGACCTTGAGGCCCTTCAATTGTCCCAAAAGGTGGTACATTCCACCCATGTAGGAGGGCATACCCTGGATCCCTGTTTTACTAACTTTATGGAGGCCACAGTTTCTTCCATAACACCCTTGGGGTGGACGGACCACTTTTTAGTGGCCATTCGGGCCCCTCTGCCGGTGACTCCTGCTAGTCTTCCTGCTAAATTTGTCTTTAGAAGACATTGGAATAAACTCAGACTAGAGGACTTTCACAAGGTCTTGGCCACAGATCCGTGGGGATCCCTGGACAATGTTGAATTGGGCTATGATCAGTTTTGTCAGTGGATTACCAGGGCGCTTGATTCATTGATCCCCATCATGGCAAGCAAATCCCGCTCTCGAGAATCTAGCCCCTGGTATGATAGTGCCCTTCGTGTTTTGAAGGGCTCTTGTAGGCGGGCTGAGAGAGAATGGCGGAGGGATTATGACAAGGCTAAGAAAGCGTTATATCTGACCTCCGTTAAGGCTTACCATCGCGCTATATGTAGAGCCCGCGCGGCGTTCTACTCGGAAGAGTTCCGCAACAGCTCTAATCCATCTAAATCGATATTCAAGGCCCTCAAAGATCTTTTGGCCAAAAGAACTTCTTCTCCGGCACTGGCCTCTACCTCTCACTGCGAGGCTCTGGCATCCTTTTTTTTGGAGAAAGTGCAGGCTATCTACCGGGCTTTTCCCCTTACGGGGCCACCATCGGGGACCTTGGATATCACACCTGATCTCCCTACTATGGAGTTTCTCCCTTTACGTTCACCTGAGGAATTTGATAGGGTGTCACACAAGATTAAGTCTGGATCACCCCTAGATCCATTGAGACCTGCCCTTTTTAGAGATCAATCTTTTGTGGGACGCCCCATAGTGCGCTCTCTTATTAACATCTCGTTGGCGACGGGCAGGGTTCCAGTTAAGTGGAAGCGGGCAGTGGTTTCTCCTATCTTGAAGAAGCCCTCATTGGACCCTTCCAAACCGGAGAATTACCGGCCAATTTCCTTGCTCCCCTGGCCGGCAAAAGTTATGGAGGCCTATGTCAACCAGGCTCTCTCGGATCATCTCACTCGAGCCAACATCCTGGATGATACCCAGAATGGGTTCCGTGCTGGGCATAGCACGGAGACAGCCCTCCTCACCATGGTTGAACATCTGCGTATGGTGCTAGATGCGGGACAGACGGCGGCGCTAGTATTATTAGATCTGAGCGCTGCCTTCGATACTGTCTCACACCGCATCCTTCTGCGTCGCCTCGAGGAGACAGGCATTGGTGGACTTGCCCTACAGTGGTTCCATTCTTTCCTCGACGACCGTTCCTTCTGCGTTGCAATACCACCGCATCAGTCCAAATTCCATCCTCTGGACCTGGGGGTGCCGCAGGGATCCTCGCTGAGTCCCACGCTTTTCAATCTTTACGTGAGGCTGCTGGCTGATGTCGTCAAGCTTTGGGGCATGACTATGGTCTCCTATGCTGATGACACTCAGCTAGCGGTCACCATCAGCGGGGATGCTGAGCTCGATGCCCCCAGGTTCCAGAGTGGACTAAGGGTGGTGGCGAGCTGGATGAATGCAAACTGTCTGCAGCTCAACGCTAAGAAGACCGAGGTTATGGTTGTCGGAAAGGGGAAGGAGCTCTGGGGGGATAGTTGGTGGCCACCGGAGCTTGGGCCAGCTCCAATTCCAGTCATGGAGCTGAGAAACCTGGGAGTGTGGCTGGAGCCCACTCTCAGTTTTGTGGGGCATTCGAAGAAAACTGCTGCCTGCTGTTTTGGGGTTCTTCGAGGATTAAGATCTGCCCTGAAGTTCTTTGATCCCCCTACCAGGCAGCTGGTGGTTCAGGCAACTATAATATCTCGCCTAAACTATGCCAGCTCTCTCCTGGTAGGGGTGAACCAGGCAGAAATCAGCCGACTCCAACGGGTCCAAAACGCAACAGCTAGGGCTATAGTTGGCCTGCCCAGGTCTTGCTCTGTTTCCAGTACTCTTCGCTCCTTGCACTGGCTACCGGTTATAACTAGAATTAATTTCAAAGTGTTATGTGTGGCCTTTAAGATCTTGAAGGGCCTAGCGCCCCGGATTCTTTCGAACCTTTTGTCCTCTTATGTTCCCACCCGCCCCCTGAGATCATTGGGCCATGCGCTTGCTGTGGTCCCGTGGTTTAGGCTTAGTCGCGTGGGAGGTCGGTCCTTTCGGGTAAAAGCAGCATTGCTGTGGAACTCTCTCCCGATGGAGATACGCCTGATGGAGGATCTCCTTCTGTTTCGCAAAGCCATAAAAACCTTCTTATTTTAACTGCTCCCTCAGCTGCTATGTTCCGTTGTTTTTTCCTGTTCATGTCAGGTGTTGCTATGTTTTACCTTGTCATGCGCCAGGACGCCCCTTAGCTGGGGCAGCTGTGCGCAATACAAATGCCCCTAACATAACATAACATAACATAGCATAACACTTCCTTTGCAGTCCTCTAGAGACCCATTCAACAGCATGTACTAATCCATTCACTGTGCCAAAACCCAAACACTTATAAATTCACCAAGACACTCTCTTTCCAGTACTCTAATGATTCAGTCACTGCCTAAGTATTCATGCACTGAGCCAGGTCTTAGCACATGGACTTCTTCAAACCCCTATCCACTATGCATGCAGTCCTCTAAGCACCTACACACTTGTCTTTCACACCTTCAATTCCCCAGTCAGTATCCGTTCACTTCCAGCAAACACCCTGTCATTCCATTTGCACTCCTCTAGTGACCCATTCAGCATCATGTACTAATCCATTCACTGCGCCAAACCCTAATAAATTCACCCAGGCACTCTCCATGCAGTACTCAAATCATTCAGTCAGTACCCAAGTACTCATCCAGTGACCCAGGCCTTAGTATATGGACAGCTTCAAACCCTTATCCACTATGCATGCAGTCGTCTAACCACCTACACAATTGTCTTTCTCACCTTCAATTCCCTAGTCAGTATCCATACACTTCCAGGAAACACCCTGTCACTCCCTTTGCAGTCCTCTAGTGACCCATTCAGCACCATGTACTAATCCATTCACTGTGCTAAAACCCAAACACTTATAAATTCACCAAGATACTATCTTTGCAGTACTCTAATCATTCAGTCAGTGCCTAAGTATTCATACACTGAGCCAGGCCTTAGCACATGGACTGCTTCAAACCCCTATGCACTATGCATGCAGTCTTCTAACCACCTAGACACTTGTCTTTCACACTTTCAATTTCCTAGTTAGTATCCATACAGTCCAGCACTTGTGACTGCCTTTGCACTCCTCTAGTGACCCATTCAGTACCAAGTACTAATCCATTCCCTGTGCGAAAAGCCTAGCCCTTATAAATTCACCTAGGCACTCTCCATGCTGTACTCTAATCATTCAGTCAGAACCCAAGTAGTCAAGCAGTGAGCCAGGCCTTGGCACATGGACTGCTTTAAATGCCTATGCAGTATGGATGCAGTCCTCTAATCACCTACACAGTTGTGTTCCACACCTTCAATTCCCTAGTTAGTATTCATACTCTTGTAGCAAACACCCTGTCACTCACCCAGTGTGTCTCCTTATAGTACTGTAATAATTTAGTCAGTTAGCGTGTAGTCTTTTAGTGAGGTAGGCTTTAGGGCATGAACTGCTTCAAAGTAGTATGCACTATGCATGTAGTGTTTTAACGATCGTCACACTTGTGGTTCAGGGCTATAGTTTCTTAGTCAGTTTTTATATAAAATGTGTTTGTACAGTAATGGAATAGTATAAATGTGAAAGTTATTAATATACATTTATTTGTGATTCTTTTTTACAGATACAGAACAGGAGTGTTTCTCATCTGTTTGCACTCTTCTCATGCAAGATTGTTTGGATGAAGGGTCCTTAGGTGTTTCATCATACTTGCTGTGCCGCACGAGTATTTTTTGTTAGGATCCCCTCGTAACAGAACTCTTTGGCAAATCTTGCGAATGAAGAAGGTGGCATTGGTCTTTGTTTGCCCCTTGGAAAAAGTTAAAAATTTCTTCACCACTGAAGAAAAACGTTGTGGGCGTGGTGCCTTCTGCAAAAAAAATTCCTCAGATTCAGTAAATATTTTAATGCGGCAACATTTACAGTTTTTGTAAGTTAAACTTATAAAATGTTGTTAGCTGTATACATTTTATATATCTGTGATTTGTTTCTTGTGGTATTTTGTTGAGAATACCATGTTGTTGTTTTTTTTAACCATCTTTCTGATTTTCCAGGTCTGTCGTCGACATCCGTGGTTCCCACAGAAGTGTTCCGCCTTGTTGTTTTGTATTATTGTTGTTACATTTTGTTTATTAGTTTATCGTTTATATATTTATTATTATAAAAAATAAAGTTTGAAAAAAAAATTAATAATGTTTTTGGTTGTTCTCTTAACTGCTTTGTGACTCTTTCTTGTTCTTATTACTGTTATTTGATGGAGTCCACCATGGTGTTAAATTTTGGGGCACTTATCGCTGGAATACTGGTGATATCTGCAGTTTGCACCAACTTCTGAATAGTGTGTTAGATTTATCTCAACTTTACTTCCGTTAAAGTGCTGATAATGAAATGGAGAGTATCCGTTCCCGTGCAAAAAGACACGAGGTGCACCTTTGCGATTTATTCTAAATACTAAAATCCTGTATTGTATTGCACTGAGGTATTGGCTGCACATATAGTTTACACACAAAATCTATTAAGAAATCTCATTGTATTTATATTGATTGGGAATAGTGCGTCAGGTGCTGGATCTTGACGAGATACACTGCTCAGTTTGTATATTGTTGTGCACACGAAAAAAATCACATCACAACTTTCACACCAATTGCAATGCAAAACAAATTCCGACGATAAGACACGTTAGCACCAGGGATTTTACACCTGCTTTCTGCTGGTGTTAAGCAGGACAATTACCTGCACCATGAAAGGGAACACAGCCAAGAGCCACACCAGAACACCCACAGGTGCCATAGAGTCAATGAGCATGATACAGGGATACCCATGAGGGCCAGAAGACTCATCTCAACAACTTCAGGACCGCCAATGCCCCCCAAACCCACATCTTAGTAAGCGTGTCCCTGTGGTCATTGTCTTAGCATGATAGGCATGAGCCCTGCAACATCACAGTGTGCTGTCACCTCAGCGTTGGCAGTGAGCCTGGATGTGTAGATACGTACGCATCCTCCTGCATGCACAACTGGCGTGTGCTGGTCTGTCGTTCACAGGTCAGTGCAGGGGTGTGCCTACCCGGCAAGGGGAACGGGGTGGCTCGGACATGTCCATGTACAGGAAGTGCGGTAAGTGTGTCTCTGTGTTCTGGTGTGGCCTGTTACAAGAGCCGCAGCAGTCGAAGTTTTAAAGTGGCATGCACCACCTCCAAACGGCACTGTGATGTTGTAGTTGGAATGTAGCAGGACATGCGCAAATAGGCATTACAATGGCATGCCGTACGAGTACACGAGATACAACAGCTCACCGTACAAAAGTGTGGGGGCTCGTGGGAGGGAGGAGCAGCCGTTTGGCAACATAACACACAGTGAACTCGACCATGTGCCACATGCTGGGCATCTAATCCATGATGACCACGGTCGCAGACATCCCACAACACCAACGACTGGCCTTTGTACACATCCTGTATGAATGCAGCGTGGTTTTCACTTCTATGCTCGTTCAGTGGTGTGATGTTGGCAGGTTGTGTGACTTGTGCTCCTTGTTGGTGTGTTTCATTTTGCCCATTGTTAGTCTATATGTGTGTTGTACTTAATTGTGCATGTGTGCCATTCTGCCCATCTCCCCCCTCCCCCCACTCCCTGCTTCTTCCTCTTCCTAGTGCTGTTGTGTCTATAATTTTGTTGCTGCACACATAAATACATGTAAAGAATAAATTAGAATAGTTCCTTGATTCTTTTAGGTTTCAAAATTTCTCTATTGGTTTCTTTTTAATTTTCCATATGAACCGTTTTTTTAAATATTCAACAACACATAGAAGTCAGAAGTGCAACGTATTCTATCAACACACTTTCTAGAACATTCTACAATAGGTGCAGGTTAAAAGTTCATCAATTTTTTAAAACTTTACGATATTTTTTTGTAACATTTTCTTGAACATTTAACGACACGTGCAGGTTAAAAGTTGACGATTGTTTTAAGTTCGCACAGTGCCTTCCAAATGCAAGTAGTAGGTGTGGTTGAGCTGAGCAAATTTGATCCTATGATATGTACTCCACGTTGAAACTGCTTTTTCTTAAATAATCACAAAGATGCTTTTCCACAAAACTAATGTGCACCCTACATTTAAAAAAGAATGCTTTTCATGATATCTTCAGAGATAAGTTATAGATAGGAATTAGCATTTAAAAAACCTTTGAAAGTCACTGAAAAAACCATAGCTTTCATGCACGTTATAGTTAGGAATTGGCATTTAAAAAACCTTTGAAATTCACTGAAAAAACCAAAGGTTTCAGGGGCGTTATCGTTAGGAATTGGCATTTAAAAAACCTTAGAAATTCACTGAAAAAACCATAGGTTTCAGGGGTGTTATAGTTAGCTGGACATTTCCCTCGTACAAAACCCTAGAAATTCCCCTGTTATAGTTAGTTCAGCTAACTATAACTCGCGCCCCCGCAATGCACTGCTGATGATGTCACATATTACATCACTCATGACATGGTCAGTGACACTAATTTCCTACCACCCAGCGTTCCCCCGGGTCTCCCGATAAAAACGGTGCCTCACTCCTATCGGAGGCCTAAAGACCCGCCACGGGCAAGGGTCCAAAACGTAGTGAGCCGCACTACGTTTAGGACCCTTGCCTATTGAGGCGCACTACGTTTTGGACCCTTGCCTGTCGTGGGTACTTGGGCCTCCCACACGAGTGAGGCACCGTTTTAATCGGGAGACCCGGGGGAAAACTGGGTGGTAGGAAATTTGTGTCAGCCCGGTGATGTCACAACTTTCCCACACAAAAATGTGTCAAAAAGGTGATTTTTTCAGCTAAATTTGAGGTTTGCAGTGCATTCTGGGTAAGGAAACGTTGGGGGATCCATGCAAGCCATACCTCCCTGGAATCCCCCGGATGTCTAGTTTTCAGAAATGTGTGGGTTAGGTAGGTTTCCCTAGGTGGCTGCTGAGCACCGGTCCAAAAACCCAAGTGATCCTCCTTGCAAAACCAGGTCGTTTTGAAACAGGCAATTTTCATGTCGCCTCACTAGGTTTTGGGCCCTTGTCTGTCGCGGGTACTTGGGCCTCCCACACGAGTGAGGCACCGTTTTTATTGGGAGACCCCGAGGAACGCTGGGTGGTAGTAAATTTGTGTCAGCCTGTGTCCTGAGTCCTGAATGGCAGTGACCCCAAGTCTGTGGCAGCGACCACAGCAGCATACTCCTGTTGATCAGTTAGGCATATTTCCATATGCAAGGCCGGCGAGACGTGGTGCCTCTAACCCTGTTCAACACAAGTCAATCTCACATGTGGAACTGTGTCCTGAGTCCTGGATGACAGTAACCCCAACTTCGTGGCAGCGACCACAGCACCAGACTCCCTTCGATTAGTGATGCGTATTTGCAATGGAATACTGGTGACACGTGGTGCCACTGAACCTAAACTATGCATGTGGCTGTGCGCCCTTGCTCACCGCTACCTCTGGCCTACACTGTGGTCAGCAGGGCTCACAATTCAGATACAGTGGCGATTGCAGATGATGCAGTAGGCAAGAGACATAGCTCCCACTGCGGCCCATCCACACCAAGCAGCATCACAGGCTCATACACTTCGACAGTGTATTCTATACATATTTCATCTTTTCATGATACGCCTATACTGCGGTCAGTAGGGCTCCCAATTAAAATTAAATCTTGATTCATTAATTACAGAGTCCACTAGGCAAGTAACTATCACAGGCCTAAAACCTACATAATATCCTTTTAGTATCAGTTAGAGCTTTAGTACACTCAACAAATTCATCTTCAAGTACAAACAAACACTCAATAACAATCTACACAGCGGGCAACGGAGCTCGCAATTCGAATTTTTGACACGTGGTGCCACTAACCCTGTTCAACACAAGCCGCGACACATGGTGCCACTAACCCTGTTCAACACAAGCCGATCCCACATGTCGAACTGTGTCCTGAGTCCTGAATGGCAGTAACCCCAACTTCGTGGCAGCGACCACAGCACCAGACTCCCTTCAGTTGTATTTGTTGTTGTTTTGTTTAAATAAAATGTTTTATATGTAAATCTATACATGACTAAGATTCTTGTTTGTCCAACCGCAGAGGGACAATTGTGGGCCCAAGAAGGTTGTTGGGGGTATGTTGGTAATGTGGGAAGAGGGTGCGTTACATGCTGATGTGGGGAAAGGCAGCGTGAAAGGGGTATCTCTCACAGAAAGAACTCCGGTATGTTTTCAGAAATGCCTCGGACAGATGCCAGCTAACGGACTGAATCACAAAATGGCTTTTCAATGCTTATGTAGTGTGACTTATGAACAGTTCGCACCCAGGCTTGCATAGGGACAACTGCGGCCCGTCCGGTCAACTCACAGACGCAGTACTATGAGCCGTCCGCTCCCAAAGGAACAGCAGTGAAGTAGCTCGCAGAGGTACAGGCACAGCAGCGTACTAGCTCGCAAAGGTAGAGAGCTGCAAGCTGACGGACTGGCTTCTAACGCTATAACTGCGAAGTGGTGATGTTGGGAAGAGGGAGCGTGAAAGGGTTATCTCACACAGACAGAGCTCCGGTATATTAAATTGCCCCTGGGACCTTTCTTTTATATTTTCACTCGATGCAAGAAAGCGCGCTTTCTGGACCATGACCTTTCTCCCTACCAAATTTGTCGTAATTCCGTTCAGCAGTTTGACCTGTAGCCTTGTCTAAAGTTTCCTATGGAAAATCCATTGAGAAAACACGTTTTCACATCCCCACATAGCTACCTGACGCAGGTGTACTCACTGTTGGTGTGCAGGTCAGTGCTCTAGTTGTCAACATGTCACGGCCACTCCCTGAGGGCAGGTTTGCACACACACCACACCAATTTGGCACATGTGTCACAGGACATGTCACCACGCAAATATAATGGATCGACAACGTCACATCCTTTATTTCCAGTGGTGACTGGATGGCGGACGCTCCACAGGTCAGAATCATAAATAGTCCATGAAGAGTTGCGCAGAGGGTTAGTCGCACCCTGAGCTGTATGACCGTCAGGGGCCTACTACCACGTGGCGCGGACTTGACTTGCACAGGGTTAGTGCCACCCGAAGCTGATGTGGCTGTCAGGGGCCTACCACCACGTGGCGCCGACTTGAGTTGCACAGGGTTAGTCGCACCCTAAGTTGTATGGCCGTCATGGTCTCCTCCATCCATGACTCAGGACTCAGCGACATCTGTGAGATCTGCCTGGCCATGGAGCTTTGACAGGCACGTGGAGTGCCCACTGGTACACATTCCGGTGGCAGCAGGTAATTATTTGGTCATGGATGCGCAGGGGCGGCAGTATCTCTCTCTCTCTCTCTCTCACTTCCCTCTCGTCACTCTCTCTCTCACTCTGTTCCTTCCTTTCCTTCTCTTTCTCTATCTCCCTTCTCCCTTTCTCACTCCCTTTATTTCCTTCCCTCTCTTTTTCTCTCTGGCTTTTTTTTCCTTCTCTGTGTCTCGCTCCTTTGATATGCGCATTACACACATCCTTATTTTGTGCTTTATTTTCCAGGCTGTGTCGCCGACATTCATGGTCCCGGCATGAGTCTTCCGCCTTGTTGTTTTGTGTTCATTTTGTTAAATTTACTTTATCCTTTATATATATACGTTTACGAATAACGTTATTGGTTCTAACTTAAGTGCTGTGTGAATCTTTCTCGTTCTTAATACTGTTATTTGGTGGTGGCAGTTATCACAGGAATACTGCTGATGTCTGCAGTTTGCACTAGCTTCTGAATAGTGTGTTAGATTTATCTCAACTGTAGTTGCATTAAAGTGCTGATAATGAGATGAAGAGTAGGCGTTCCCGTGCAAAAACACACGAGGTGCACCTTTGCGATTTATTCTAAATACTAAAATCCTCTATTGAATTGCACTGTGGTAGTGGGTGCATTTACAGTGTACACAAAAAATCAATGAAGAAATCTCATTGTATTTATATTGATTGGGAATAGTGGGTCAGGCATATATTTGCATCCGTCTCCCACACTATCCACTGCCCAATTTAAGAACAACGAGTGGACATCCCACACTCAAAGGTGGAACAGCCTTCACACGTACTCCCACCACAACCCTGCCCTCACCCATTTCACACAGACCCGATTCATTGCACCAAGCTGTGCCATTTCATCCACAAGACTGGCACACAGCAAGCCACTGACGCATAGCAGGACATCCCAAATATATGGTCGACTCCATTCACGTCCACCTATATATTGCACGTCTGCTGCATGTCCTGGGTGCACTGCCTTTGGCAGTGCTGGGGATCACTCACCAGCACCATATACAAGTTGCAGTGTTCCAAACAAAACTTCCTCCTACTACGTATAAAATATTGCTGACACTACTTGGACAGGTGTGGCACAGCGCCCAGAGCACATGACTTCACAGCATAGGACACACAGTTTGGGCTCACGGTTTCATCCTTGAGTCCAGCAGCAGCTCAATTTAGCAGCATAACACTCTAGGCAATACCTCACTTAATTTCCGTACCCCACACTTTCAGACCAGTAGGGGTCAGTAGTTCAGTGCCTTTATCCCCGAGTCCGGCAGCTGCTCAGCTTACGCCCCCAGCGCCATCAGACCCGTACGAGTGAGTAGTTTGCACTTTACAAATTCCGAATTGATTTGATACGCGCAAATGTACCTTCACACTCCCTGTATAACAACCTCTAAACACCATAAACAACTTACAATGTTCAAAACAAAAGCTCCTCCGAGTAGTTATAACTACATGCTGACACTACTTGCACAGATGTGGCCCATCGGCCAGAGCACATCACTTCACAGGATATGACACACAGTTTGGACTCACGCTTTCATCCCCGAGTCCGGAAGCAGCTCAGCTTAGCAGCATGAGACTCTAGACAATACCTCACATATTTTCTGTACCCCAGCACTTTCAGACCAGTAGGAGTCAGTAGTTTGTCCTAGTAGGTATAAACACATGCTGACACTACTTCCACAGGTGTGGTGCAATGGAGAGGGCACATGACTTCACAGCATGAGACACACAGTTTGGGCTCACGCTTTAATCCTCGAGTCCCGCAGCAGCTCACCTTAGCAGCATCAGACTCTAGGCAATACCTCACTTAATTTCCGTAGCCCAGCACTTTCAGACTAGTAGGGATGAGTAGTTTGCTTCGCACCCCTGTATAGCACACCCTAAACACCCCACAGAGGTTACTGTTCTCCTACCCTACTCTTTCCCACTTTTTTCGCCCTACCTTACTCGCTTCAACAGAATCACAAAATGGCTGCCAACACTTCCTAGTTACAACCGCTCACACCGCTCGCAGCCAATAAACAGCAAGCTCGTGCTCGTAACGCCTCAGCCAATCAGATGGCAGAATTCCCAAATATCGATATCTGTAAATTTTGATATTTCTCCAAAACTACTGAACGGATTTATACCAAAGAATTAGTTTGGAAAATGTCATGAAGATTCATCAAACAACGCCAAAGTTATAATCAAATAAACAAATTATCTTCCTATGGAAACTTGGTCCTAACTATAACTACCTACTGGCGACCGCCAGTAGGTAACATTTATATATAGCTAAATCTATTTGCTTGCCACTCTTAGATCTTTATTAGTTCTTTCTATATTTTTATTAATCCTATTATTAAGTAATAGTAAGTATTATTATATATTTTATTATGTAAAATTGTTGTTCTATGCTTTTGAATCTTCTATTAAAAATGCCTAACAAAATGAAAATTGAAATCTTGTTTTTCAATGCGAAAACCTGATATGATTATAAAAAGCAAGTCAAACAACCTACCGACAGCACACCAGCACAGGCCTATAGCAAGGAGAAAGAAATAGCACAGTACAGGCAGCATACTGAAATTTGTGAGCAATGACAAAATGGAGGCGCTTTCTGAATCACTTCAGAATACACAAAGGCAGCCTTAGCGTTTTCATCAGTTATGAAAGCTAAAAACAATTGCTATACACAACATTTAAAATCAAGTAAAGTTTTGTGCCAAAGATTAATATAAAAGTCCTCTTCTTTAAAATCTAAATGCACCACTTATTGAACCTAAGACTAGTAGATGGGCAGTGTGGATAAAGAAGCCTGTGTACACCACCATGCTGTATACATAAATGTAGATAAGCAGATTACCACAACATTGCTATTACCGCTTTTACAAAAGGTTAGCGCACAAGCCTGATTTGTTAGCCCCAGTAAATGGCACCGGATACAATTAATTGCAATCCTTGTTCTGAGTAAACCAGGCAGAAAATAAGGAGGTGTTCTTCTATTTTCTTTTAGTAACAACATGCCAGGTACAAATTGGATTTAATCATGGACGTTGGCCAAGATGAAGTAAAAACAGTTGTTTGTAAGATGCAATATCTGAACTTCAAGTAATACAATCTCATAAGCATGGATTAATGAAGTCCAAAATTTCCTTAACCCTGAATACATTTATAAAAAATGAAGGATTTAGACCGATTACCCAAGCTATTGGATAATTTGCTTAGCTCGATAACCGTAGCCCAGAATCTATGCTTGATAGCAGCAATCATAGAAGTACAGATGGATGGTATGCAGTCATAATATCAATTTATTATTATCGACCTACACTAATATCGAGTTTTAAATATCATAGGGACAGAATATCGAAGTCAAGAATATCGGTGACCAGAATTTCGACCTTAAGGCAAGTAATATAAAAAAAATTTATATCGAAGTAAGTAATATCGAAGTAAGTAAAATCGTTAGCAAAAATATTGTTGCTAATAATATCAATATTTATATTGGTGTTATGTATTTTAGTATGTATTTTATATGTATGTGTTTAACATTTTTTGTAATGTTTTTTAAATATTTTTCAATATATGTACTAAATGTTTAGAAATTAGTAATTTTTTTAAAGTACATTTAGCGTTTTAGTATCAGAGCGGGTTGTGGGTTTGTAGGGAAATAGGGTGGGAAGTAATTTAATGATAATTAATTAATTAATATTTCTATTTGATTTGCAATGATTATTTATTTATTGTTAATTAATTATTAATTGGTAATTCATTTTTATTAATTGATTAATTTATAATTATATTAATTATAATTGTTGTATTATTATTCTTTATTTATTGGTTTTGTTAAATAATTTATTGTTAATTCAATAATACTTGGTAATTATTTTTTCTTAATTGATTAATTGATAATTAAATTAAATGTGTTATTTTTTATGTGTAGTAGGTTGTGGGTTTATAGGGGAATAGGGTGGGAATTAATTTATTATAATTAGGTACATTTTAATTTTTATTAATTGGTTTTGATTATTAATTTATTGTTATTTAATTATTAATTGGTAATTAATTCTTATTAATTGATTAATTGATAATTTAATTAATTGTGTTATCTTTTTTGTGTAGCGGGTTGTGCGTTTATAGAGGAATAGGGTGGGAAGTAATTTAATGTTATTTAAGTAAATATTTATTTAATTGTATTGTATTTAATATTAATATTTGTGTTAATTAATTATTAATATATATATTTTTTTTAAACAATTATGTAAATAGTAAGTATGTCAATTTAACCCCTGTGCTATCCTACATTTTCCATACTGTTACACTCACTGGAGTTGGAATAGTAATTTTAACCCTAACGCTATCCAACACTTTCCCTAGTGTTGTACTCACTGGAGTGGGAATAGTATTTTTTACCCCTAAGCTTCCAACACTTTCCCTAGTGTTGCACTCACTGGAGTGGGAATAGTAATTTTAACCCCTACGCTATCCAACACGTTCCGTACATGTTGCGCTCACTGGAGTGGGAATATTGATTTTACCCCTTCCGCTATCCAACACTTTCCATGCTGTTGCACTCATTGGAGTGGGAATAGTAATTTTAACCCCTCCGCTATCCAACACTTTCCGTACTGTTGCGCTCACTGGAGTGGTAATAGTACTTTTTACCCCTCCGCTATCCAACACTTTCCCTACTGTTGCACTCACTGGAGTGGGAATAGTTTTTACCCCTCCGCTATCCAACACTTTCTCTACTGTTGCACTCACTGGAGTGGGAATAGTAATTTTAACCCCTCCGCTATCCAACATGTTCCCTACTGTTGCGCTCACTGAAGTGGGAATAGTAATTTTAACTCCTCCGCTAGCCAACATTCTCCCTACTGTTGCGCTCACTGGAGTGGGAATAGTAATTTTTGCCCCTCCGCTATCCAACACTTTCCCTACTGTTGCACTCACTGGAGTGGGAATAATACTTTTTACCCCTTCGTTATCCAACACTTTCCCTAATGTTGCGCTCACTGGAGTGGGAATAGTATTTTTTACACCTACACTATCCAACACTTTCCCTAATGTTGCACTCACTGGAGTGGGAATACTATTTTAACCTCTACGCTATCCAACACTTTCCCTAATGTTGCACTCACTGGAATGGAAATGGTAAATTTTACCCCTCCGCTATCCAACACTCATTGGATTGGGAATAGTAAGTTTTACTCCTGCGCTATCCAACATTTTCCCTACTGTTGCACTGTTTGGAGTTGGAATAGTAATTTTATTCCCTTCGCTATCTAATATTTTTTGTAATATTTTAGTTAAAGTAGTATATAATTAATTTAAAAAATATTAAAAATAATTGTAATTTTTTGAATTTGTTATATATTTATTTAATTTGAATTTATAATATTGTGTTATGTGTAGAGATGTATTTGTAATTTATGAGATGTTTTTTAACAATTTATAAGTTATTAAAATGCATGCAAAAATATTTTCTAAGGGCAGGCAGTGGTCCCAGGGACTACTGCCTGGCCTTAAAAAATGAAGCAAAAACGTTTCATTTTTTTTTTTTTTTAAATGCATCCCGCTTTCCTTTAAGGAAGACGGGCTGCATTAAAAAAAAGCTGCTTTATTTAAAAGCAGTTCCAGACATGGTTGTTTGCTGAACCCAGCAGGCCACCATCCCTGGGAGGGCCAGCCGTTCTCAATGGGGTCGCAAAAGCGAGTGCCTCATGAATATTGATGAGCCTTGCATTTTGCGACCCCATCGGGAATCGCTAACAGTGTCTTTGTCACTGTTGTACGTTTGTATTTACGACTCGCAAATTGCGACTCACTATTTTTCACAATTTGCAAGTCGAAATTCCAAATGGTCGTACATCTGGCCCTTAATGACTAAATTGTCGAATTCTTTCACTGTCTCCAAAATATGTGGGGGCATATCAGCAACACCCGGCGATAATTATCGCTCAGCGCTCATAGCGTGAGGATAATTATCGCCGGGTAACGTGGATTTTTATCGCTGAGATAGCGTGCTATTAGCAACGCTTATCTCCTCAGCGATAAAAATCCTCACGCTAACTGCCTAACGTGAGATTATCGCTGGAAACCCAGTGATAATCTCACGTAGTGTGGCGTTAGCTTGCTGATAGGGACTCACAAACTTAGCCATGATATACACCTTCCATAGGATATCATGGCTAAGTCAGTCCTGAAGCAGGCGTAAGGAAAGTAGCAATAACAGGGGTTATCGCTACTTTTCCTGCCGCTGTGCTTCATAGCGTGGGGCTTGATGATAGGAGAAATGTCGCTTAGCGACATTTCTCCTGTCATGTTAGGTCAGGAACGCCCACTTTTCATCTCATTAGAGATGCAAACTGGGTGTTAGGAGTCCCCACGCTAAAGCAAGGTTTCACGCGTTAGCGTGGCCTTGCTAATTAGGCGATAAAAATATCGCCGCTTTTCGTCCGAAAACGGCCACAAAAGCGGTGATAATTTTTTATCGCCAGCTCGTAAATATGCCCCTTGGTCCCTACCATACGTTCCCCTTGAGGATTTGTAATTTAAACATGCAATTAATTTAATTCTCACAAAATAATTAAAATCTGTTAATTTTTTGAGCCCACAGCAGTATTTGAATTCAAAAGAGTCTCATCCACAAAAAATAGCTCAGGCACCTTTTGACCAGCTAGAATAGGGGTATCTCTCAGGATACAAGTGCAAATAAAAATAAACAGAAAGAAGAGAGTTGGGCTAAAACGCAACCCTGCTAGACTTCATTCATATCATCAATTTTCTCTAGTAGTTTGCCACTGGTTCCCCACTGGCTCCATGCATAGTTACCCTCATGGAGTTGCATTATGACATTAAGGAGGCTGCTTAGAATGTCCATGTTTGCCAATACTTCCCGGAGTTTGGCTCTCAGGACCAAGCTGAAAGTCGCACAGAGCTCAATGAGTGACAAAAAGGTCTCCTCTGCTGATTTCAACATTCTTCCATTTGTTCAACAAAAAGCAAAAAACCTGTCCCACAGTTCCAGTTTTCTTTCTGAAGCCTGCTTGTAGATTGAGTTAAAGAGGCATTACCCACAAACCACTCAGATACCTTCACAATAATTTTTTTCAAGTGTATTGGGGCTCCAGAAACTTTTGTATTGGAACCCAGACGATGGGGTCAGAGAGAAACAAGCCCAGGAGCCCTGCCCATGCTTTTGGCATAACAGCTGCATTCATATCAGCAAGAGAAAACATAGACAAATAGGGGGAGGCAGGCCTTGGCCATTGGTTCATTTCTGATAATGCGCAAGACAATCCAGACACAAGTTTGTGCAGAGAAGAGTAAAACGGTTCAAAGTGGGCTAGCCACTGACTTTGCTGAATGTGTACCTCAAGAGTCTTTGCTAATTGTTTGCAACTCTGGCCGACAATGTGCTAAAAAGTTTTAGGACCAGATGTACAACCATTTTTTGTGCTCACAAATGGGAAATCGGCCCGTTTGCGACTGCAAAACAGGTCTGCCCTATTTTGCGCGTCGGTAACCTATTACTGACTCGCAAAATAGGGCTTGGGCCTCGTCATTAGGAAGGGGCGTGTCAAGGCCGTCACTTCCTAATATCAACTCGCGCTTACATGGAAGATTGTTTTGCGGTCACAACTGCGGCAGCAAACACTTGCAGTATACCACCCATTTCAAATGGGTGGACCCATTTGCAAACAGGAAGGGTCCCCAAGGGGACCCCTTACCCTTTGTAACTGGCATTGAAAATATTTTTAAGAGCAGGCCGTGGTCTTTCTTTAAGGAAAATGGACTGCATTTAAAAAAAAATGATTTATTTAAAAGCAGTCACAGACATGGTGGTCTGCTGACCCCAGCAGGCCAACATCCCTGGGAGTGCTAGCCATTCCTGATGGGGTCTTAAATTGTACCTGCCTCTTGAATATTACTGAGGCAGGCAATTTGCGACCCCATTAGGAATCACAAACAGTATCTGAGACACTGTTGTACATTCCTGTTTGTGAGTCGTAAATTGAGAGTCGCAAAACGACACAATTTGAGACTCCAAATTGGTAGAGTCGTACATCTGGTCCTTAGAGGTTTCTTTTTGGTGGTTTCAAGTAGATCCTCCTAAGTACTTTTTTGCTCAGTTAGAATTTAGCATGTCTTAACGTCTTCATGCATAATACTCTAGCTTCCTTAAACCCTTTCTCTTTGCTTTATAGAAGTCAAAAAAGCTTCCTTAGCAACCCTGGAAGAAGGGGAGAACCACTCCTTTGTTTTAGGTGTTCTGTTGGCCTTTTTGCAATCCTTTTTTTCATCAACCTTTCATTTACAAATGTAGTGTATTGTGTGACTCAAGTACTTCTTTAGGATGCCCCTATTTCTCAATCATCGTCCCCAGGTTAATGGCCACCATGCCATACATTTTTTGAAAATGAATAAATAGAAATACAAATGGCATTCCACTTAATATTTTTTCGAATATTATTTATTGCCAGAGCCTCGTCGCAAATAAGACATTTTGGGGGGCGGATATTAAATAACAAAGTTGCTCCATTCAATTAACATATTTATTCTGTTCTCGAAATGTGCCTGTACCTGAGATATACATTTAAGCCATGAGGTCTTGTTTTCTCTTTAACAGCTAGGTGACAGAGCCTTCCCAACACTAATGTGTTATATATTTCCTCTAAAACTCTGCTTTTAATTCTTATTTCAGGTACTTTTGGTGGTTCATTTATATCTTTACTTTTTCAGGGCTAACATCAACCTTCATAACTGCATTCCTAAATATTTCATTCATTCACTTTAAACAACGTGGCTCTGTTCTTTCGGACTGGACAGTTCATAATAGGGACTTCTTGCGAAATTTGTCACCATCACTGGCGAAATGGCAGCTTATAAGGAACCATTCGCTTATCCCTGTTGCTTTAACATGTTTAACAATAAATACGCGTCTGCAGCTGTGCTTTGCATCATAAATTTGCCACCGGGAACTTACTACCTCTTAGTGGTTTGCAGGTTGCGCTGTAATAATTGCACACACAAAAAAATCCATAAAACATTTTGAATAATAGCACCAAACAAAAGGCTCGATTCTTAGCCTGAAATTATTCGTTATTCTTAGTTTTTTGTAGCTGTAATTCATCAGAAAGTTCGCATGCAATTTTTTATGTCTGAAAATCAGTGATAAGTCTTTAGCTAAGCCAATGTGATTAATTTGCATGTGGGAACCTTTGCATGGGATCTAGGTGCAATGCCTCAACTTGATTAACGATGCATGCTGAAGTATATGTGAACCCTGGAAGTGTTTACTTTTCATTGTAAAGTTAGCTTTATTATTTAAAAAGTGCAATGGTGCAGTTCCTTGAAAACCATGCAAAAGGCCATGTTCTTACACTCAGTACACTGCACTTCAAATGTACGCTTCTTATCTGATGCAGATGAAAAATGCAAACGTCTTGCACTTTCAAATAGTAATTTAATATTAACAATGTTATTGCATTGATGGCTGTTTTCTTTATAAACTTGCTATGTATACAAAAATTCGCAATAACACTAAGAGCACTTTTACGCCTCAGCCAAACAAGTTAATGAATTGGTTCAAAAGGCTAGTGCGGTGATGTTTTTCAATTACTGTTGCGTCAGTTAAAAGATTACGTAAGACTTATTGCTACATGAAATGTATGAAACATCTTATCACATACATATTTAAAACAGACATCTCTTAGTGAAGATTTTCTTTTGGTAGGAGTGGGAGGAGGGTTTATTATGGCATGTATTAAAATGCAATAGATGTAAAAAGAAAATGGTGTATTTTTTAAAAATGGCTCCCTAGTATTTCACTGCTTGAACTCACAGAAGTAATTTATCATTCGATTAACAAAGTATTACTGATTTACTGCATTGAAAATGCAGTATTGTCTAGATCAGTTGTTCTTCACCTTTTGATTTCTGTGGACCGCCAATCATTACTGGAACCCAGTAAGTCTCGCTGGATCATTATTTGAATCTGTGGCCCCCACTGTCATTACTAGAAGCTGGAGAACCTGGACTAAGAATTTTCGATGTGTTGACCTGAAAAACAATACAAAACATTCCAGAAACAAGCATTCATCAAACAAATACATAAATGATTAATTATTTAATCAAATTCACAAATATAAAAAAAATATATAATAATTTTGATGGGAAGGCTGAAGGTATCTGATGGAGCTTAAATATTAAATGACAGTTGCCTCTATCAATTATCACTATTAAAATAGATTTACAGCAATTATATTTGATTTAAAACATGTCAACTGGCTAAGTGGACAAACGTGAGACCCCATACTGCATCGTTAAAGCATGCAGAGTGTTCGAAAATGATAATAAAAAAACGTAAACAAAGAGAGAAACAAAGAGAAGAACAAATGTACGTATTTACGTGTTCTGAGAAACAAAATATAGCTAACATAGAGAGTGCTATGATGAAAATATTCTAATATGTATTGAAATTGAAATAAATGTTTGCACAACGAAGCTCCTGAAATGCTAAAATGCTTAACTAGTAAAAATCAATATTATGCAAACATGCAGCCTTCTGTAAAGTTTATGTGATAAACATGTATTTTAGAGTGACATTTTGATAACATGCTTTGAAAAACGATAACGTGCAATTGATTTCATGAAAGATTCTTTTATTTTTCAATTTTAATAGATCCTAATATTGACATGTAGCCTATTAAAGAATAATAGGGATTCAAATAATCAAGAAAATGTTGAAAATGCATTTACTAATGTGTGTTTTATAATAATAACACAATAGTGATTCAGCTAATTTTCATGTAGGACTCAAATGCCTTTCTTTCCTGTGCAAGTGTAAAATTCTGTGAGACTGTCACTTTAGCCACTGTGAGAACTTTTCATGAAGTTTCTTTTCTGAGTTGGTTAACAATGGATTAACATCTAGTTAGGCAACACTTTTGATAGAAATTTGGCAATATTATTGCAAACCCAGGAAGAGTGCTCGGGAAAGGACAGAGTGTGAGCAATGTGAAGTTCCACCTACTTCTGTACAAGAGATGGAAATGTAATACAAATTGAACTTAATACATCTAATGAATTTGCAAAAAGGAATACTTAATACTTCCAGATTTCTTAGTGATGTATTGATCACTCCATGAGCAGTCCACTGTGAGCGATAAATGGAAACCCTATGGACTGATGAAAAGGATACTTTTGTGGGTATAAAGCGTGAACTTTTGTAAGTATAATTGCACCATGAATGAGGAGTTGGGGCTGGCTATCATTTCCATTTTGCCTGCCTGTCATGCTGACGGACTGGCCCTTGATTTCCCTCAATGCCTATTCTTTGAACTGAACCTTCCTAACTGCATTTTCTAGAGCTTGCACTTTATCGGCTGTAAAGTTGAGCAGAAAATAACCTTTTGGCTGAAGGGTTCAAGGACTCCTTCTGTGGCTTGCTGTGCTGCAGTTTTGACTTGGCTTGATCTATATTGAAGATGGACTAAACCTCTCAGACTTGCTTTGGTTTGCGTATTCTGATAACTGAGTCTCGATTTGCTTTTTGTTTCTTTCACACTCTTCCTCTACAAGCAACCTGTTTATTATTTCCTGAAATGTATTGTGAGGCTACTTGTACTGTTTATTTTTTTTTAAATCTGGTTTGTAATACAATTTCATGATCTGTCCATTCAAATGAGGCTTTAGATAAATGATCTTCACGAGTTATCTTTATCGTTTTTGTCTCATTCTTTTAGTCATTTATCTTGTCTCAAGGTTTGTTAATCAGCGTCTGAGAGAGGTAATGAATTAGGCAATGGTTTGGCAAATTTTTATTCCAGGCGCTCATAAAGAAATTGCTCCACGTTCCCCTATTATTCTAGTCCATGTTAGCTCAACAAAAGGTCCATTGGAGGACCAGGATTTATGATAATCAGGATGTGAGTTGTTATATTGGGCCTAATGTGAGTGAATAACTTGATGTTGAAGAGTAATAACATTTTATGAGCAATCTGCTGCACCATATCTAAATTCAATTAAGGCCACTCATTGCCTTACCATATTCTGTTTGATGCACCGGAACTGCGCCCATAAATTAATCTAAGGATACTAGCTTACATATCAGCATGCACTTTCGAAATCCTTCACATGCAAAACGTTTGAAAGTTTTCAACTTTTCTTCATTATTTAAATGCACATTATTAATCTATTATTAATATTTAATTTTCTGAGCACTTGTGGACCCAATGAATAAGCTTTGAGTACCCCAGTGGTGCTCGGATCACCGGTTAAGAACTACTGGTCTAGATCAATTAATAGTAATTTTTATTACACTGATTCTGCACTCCTCATCTATTACCTACTAAAAGCATTCATGGAATATTTTTCCTACCTACAGCACCCCTTCCTAAGCAACAACTTCTTCTATTTCCAGGAAATAAGCCTACCACTAACCTATTACAGTCTTTCTGTACTATTTAGGTTCCCATCTCCGCAAAGACGATGATTATGGCGGGAATGAGTGAAAGTAACAATGCAATGAAATATGCATATTCATTTTAATGGAGATTGCTAATAAATAATCTAGACATTACCTCATCATCTGCCCTCATCACCCCATTACTTACTAAATGCAGCTATTCCAAAGCTATCGTTATTCTCTTCACAATCAGATTATTAAGAGAACATTGATATAAGATAATGTCAACTCAAACATAATTCCAAACATGCAAAAGTTACTATGCATTCAGTACTTTCATTCAAAATAATAATTCATTACACTGCACTAAATTGTATCTTTAATGATTGAAAAATATTGACTGATTTACATATGTGCCTGCTGCATATGTGTACATGATTGATGCACTGCTTCGTTCAGCCCAAGAAACAGCCATTCCTCTTGTTGAGCATCCTTGAACAACTCCCAGAATGGATTCACCTTCTACAGAATATTTCAAAATGGTTACTTTCTTCATCCATTAATTTAGACCTAATGAAGGTAACTTGCAACCTCTTGTAGCCTTCCCAAATTTAACAAATAAAAGATTACATTTGCTTTAATTAGTGGTAGAACATTTTCCCTGCTCTCACCACATCCAGTGAAGACAAACCAACATCATTGCTCAACATCAGTTTTCAGAACTGGCAAATCTATATCATGATCTCTGCAAAAGCTTGGATTTATTTCAGGCACAAAGCATGAATTTAGTCCACCATCCTATCTTCAAATAGTATGAAATATGGTCATACTTATCAAAGTATAAAGGAAATGGATCCCTAATTCTGGGCCTCAAATCTCAAATTCTTTCAACAACTTCAATACCCACCTTTCCACTTCATTTAAAGTGGCCCAGACTGCAATTTCAAAGTTGCTACACATGGACCCAAATCAAAATCCTCCTGACTAAATTGGAGAAAAGTGTCAGAGGTACAGAATTGCTACAATCTGCAAAGTGAACTGTCTCTGATGCCCTGAACTGTTTGCAAATCTTCTGCAATACTTGAACTGTTATTCTGAGAATTTGTGATTATGGGAAAATCCTTGTCTTTCTTTCTCAAATGAAACTTTCCTGATTCACAATACATATTTTTCTGTCAACTTTAGCATGTGTTTATTTGAACATTCAATGATCTTGATCTGGTTGTAAACTGTAAACTTATATAAGCCACAGTGACAACATTGGCTGTCTGATCACCAGCATTGTGATGACAATATTGTTTTTGAATACCTGCATTGACTTCCATAAGGCCATCATCTCCTGCCAGATGGAACAATGGTATTTGTCCTATAACTCATAACAAAAATTACTCACCAAGTCTCCCTGTTCTTAGAAGCAATCTTTCACTAATGCATGGTTTCTCCTCATCAAAACATCTAACCTCTGCAAACCCTTTTTTCTCCTCTTTATCGGTAGAGATTCAAATCCTTCTTTCCTCTGTAAACATGCATACTCCAGTTTGAATCTTTGACTTTTGAAAATTTACTAAAACCACAAAACTCTCCAGAGCCATGGTGGTTCTCTAAATTAGGGGTGGAGCAAAATCCGCTCCACCAGTGGAATTTGGGGAGTTTTGGGCACTCCGCGCTCCGCTTCGAGCGTGGAGTTAATCAAAACTTTGCTAAGTGCCACGGAGCCGAGTTTACTGCCCACAAAAAGTGACTCCAGTGCTATTTTTTATTTGCAATTTGAATTTGAATACACCCGCATCCCCTCCAGACACCACCCTGTAAATGCTACGGTGGGTCCTGCAGGAAAAGGGCCTCCTGGCCCAACCCTTTCTTCTTCAACTGCTGTGTTTGTGGTGTGTCTGCTCTCTACCTCAGCACTAAGCAGCTTCATGTTTCACACTGGTACCTGCTTCGCCTCCTACAAAAGTGTTAACTGGAAGTGGGAGTGGCCACGTTTAGGGAAAAAAGGAAGCATAGCTATTTATGAGTCATTCACTGACCTTCTTCCTTGGCTGTCGCTCACATTCACCTCTACTGGAGCTCACTTGCCTCAGATCACACACAAAGTCTGCAACGAGCCCTGCGCGTACTAGTTTGTTTAGGGCCAATCACATAAATTAATTCATAAACATAACAGTCGTACTATACTCTGTTTTAACTATCCCATTAAGTATGCTGATTTGTGAGGAGGAGGAGTTCAATGTCTCCTGGCCTAAGGGGCGTTGTTCAGCACAATATTTTTTTTTAACTTCTGCACTTCCGAAATTCAGTTTTGAGATTGGTGGAACGGGATATACAACACCTGGCATTCTGGTCCCAGTTTGTAAGGGGATCAAGATGAACAGGCTGTCCTGAGTGAGAGCTAAGATATGCGTTATAAATCCAACCAAATGAGCAACCCATGATTTTCTCTTCTTTTAAAACATGGCTGGCTCTCTGCCCTCCCTTATCTTACTATCTTAGCATCTCTGTCCCTGTCACTGTTTGCAAACAGGCTCTACAGCTCTTAAAGAAAATCTCCCTGTCCCCTCTTGTTGTCTATCCCGCCACTTCACCCCCGTCAAGGTCACATTCCAGTTTATTGGATTTCCTGCTTGCTGAACAGGAATGACGTGAACGTCATTAGCAGGAGTGCTTTGAATCAATTACAGACCGCCCGATGTCTGCAGCACCCAGGGCTGCTGCTTGGTGATGGGGCACCTGGACCTACTGCTGTCTGACACCTGTTACAGTTAGCGCTCTAGCCTCCGGCTAGAGCGCAAGGGGCAATGCGCGACTTGCGCTCACGTCGGGGGACGTGAGCGCGCTGATATAAAACTAAAGGGGCAGGCGAACTCGGCAGTTCGCGCCCGACTAGATTACCGCGTCTGTGTATTTATTACGCGCATGCGCGCGCGAGGCCCAGACAGAAAATATTCTAATATGTATTGAAATTGAAATAAATGTTTGCACAACGAAGCTCCTGAAATGCTAAAATGCTTAACTAGTAAAAATCAATATTATGCAAACATGCAGCCTTCTGTAAAGTTTATGTGATAAACATGTATTTTAGAGTGACATTTTGATAACATGCTTTGAAAAACGATAAAGTGCAATTGATTTTATGAAAGATTCTTTTATTTTTCAATTTTAATAGATCCTAATATTGACATGTAGCCTATTAAAGAATAATAGGGATTCAAATAATCAAGAAAATGTTGAAAATGCATTTACTAATGTGTGTTTTATAATAATAACACAATAGTGATTCAGCTAATTTTCATGTAGGACTCAAATGCCTTTCTTTCCTGTGCAAGTGTAAAATTCTGTGAGACTGTCCCTTTAGCCACTGTGAGAACTTTTCATGAAGTTTCTTTTCTGAGTTGGTTAACAATGGATTAACTTCTAGTTAGGCAACACTTTTGATAGAAATTTGGCGATATTATTGCGAACCCAGGAAGAGTGCTCGGGAAAGGACAGAGTGTGAGCAATGTGAAGTTCCACCTACTTCTGTACAAGAGATGGAAATGTAATACAAATTGAACTTAATACATCTAATGAATTTGCAAAAAGGAATACTTAATACTTCCAGATTTCTTAGTGATGTATTGATCACTCCATGAGCAGTCCACTGTGAGCGATAAATGGAAACCCTATGGACTGATGAAAAGGATACTTTTGTGGGTATAAAGCGTGAACTTTTGTAAGTATAATTGCACCATGAATGAGGAGTCGGGGCTGGCTATCATTTCCATTTTCCCTGCCTGTCATGCTGACGGACTGGCCCTTGATTTCCCTCAATGCCTATTCTTTGAACTGAACCTTCCTAACTGCATTTTCTAGAGCTTGCACTTTATCGGCTGTAAAGTTGAGCAGAAAATAACCTTTTGGCTGAAGGGTTCAAGGACTCCTTCTGTGGCTTGCTGTGCTGCAGTTTTGACTTGGCTTGATCTATATTGAAGATGGACTAAACCTCTCAGACTTGCTTTGGTTTGCGTATTCTGATAACTGAGTCTCGATTTGCTTTTTGTTTCTTTCACACTCTTCCTCTACAAGCAACCTGTTTATTATTTCCTGAAATGTATTGTGAGGCTACTTGTACTGTTTATTTTTTTTAAATCTGGTTTGTAATACAATTTCATGATCTGTCCATTCAAATGAGGCTTTAGATAAATGATCTTCACGAGTTATCTTTATCGTTTTTGTCTCATTCTTTTAGTCATTTATCTTGTCTCAAGGTTTGTTAATCAGCGTCTGAGAGAGGTAATGAATTAGGCAATGGTCTGGCAAATATTTATTCCAGGCGCTCATAAAGAAATTGCTCCACGTTCCCTTATTATTCTAGTCCATGTTAGCTCAACAAAAGGTCCATTGGAGGACCAGGATTTATGATAATCAGGATGTGAGTTGTTATAATGGGCCTAATGTGAGTGAATAACTTGATGTTGAAGAGTAATAACATTTTATGAGCAATCTGCTGCACCATATCTAAATTCAATTAAGGCTACTCATTGCCTTACCATATTCTGTTTGATGCACAGGCACTGCGCCCATAAATTAATCTAAGGATACTAGCTTACATATCAGCATGCACTTTCAAAATCCTTCACATGCAGAACGTTTGAAAGTTTTCAACTTTTCTTCATTATTTAAATGCACATTATTAATCTAATATTAATATTTAATTTTCTGAGCACTTGTGGACCCACTGAATAAGCTTTGAGTACCCCAGTGGTGCTCGGATCACCGGTTAAGAACTACTGATCTAGATCAATTAATAGTCATTTTTATTACACTGATTCTGCACTCCTCATCTATTACCTACTAAACGCATTCATGGAATATTTTTCCTACCTACAGCACCCCTTCCTAAGCAACAACTTCTTCTATTTCCAGGAAATAAGCCTACCACTAACCTATTACAGTCTTTCTGTACTATTTAGGTTCCCATCTCCGCAAAGACGATGATTAGGGCGGGAATGAGTGAAAGTAACAATGCAATGAAATATGCATATTCATTTTAATGGAGATTACTAATAAATAATCTAGACATTACCTCATCATCTGCCCTCATCACCCCATTACTTACTAAATGCAGCTATTCCAAAGCTATCGTTATTCTCTTCACAATCAGATTATTAAGAGAACATTGATATAAGATAATGTCAACTCAAACATAATTCCAAACATGCAAAAGTTACTATGCATTCAGTACTTTCATTCAAAATAATAATTCATTACACTGCACTAAATTGTATCTTTAATGATTGAAAAATATTGACTGATTTACATATGTGCCTGCTGCATATGTGTACATGATTGATGCACTGCTTCGTTCAGCCCAAGAAACAGCCATTCCTCTTGTTGAGCATCCTTGAACAACTCCCAGAATGGATTCACCTTCTACAGAATATTTCAAAATGGTTACTTTCTTCATCCATTAATTTAGACCTAATGAAGGTAACTTGCAACCTCTTGTAGCCTTCCCAAATTTAACAAATAAAAGATTACATTTGCTTTAATTAGTGGTAGAACATTTTCCCTGCTCTCACCACATCCAGTGAAGACAAACCAACATCATTGCTCAACATCAGTTTTCAGAACTGGCAAATCTATATCATGATCTCTGCAAAAGCTTGGATTTATTTCAGGCACAAAGCATGAATTTAGTCCACCATCCTATCTTCAAATAGTATGAAATATGGTCATACTTATCAAAGTATAAAGGAAATGGATCCCTAATTCTGGGCCTCAAATCTCAAATTCTTTCAACAACTTCAATACCCACCTTTCCACTTCATTTAAAGTGGCCCAGACTGCAATTTCAAAGTTGCTACACATGGACCCAAATCAAAATCCTCCTGACTAAATTGGAGAAAAGTGTCAGAGGTACAGAATTGCTACAATCTGCAAAGTGAACTGTCTCTGATGCCCTGAACTGTTTGCAAATCTTCTGCAATACTTGAACTGTTATTCTGAGAATTTGTGATTATGGGAAAATCCTTGTCTTTCTTTCTCAAATGAAACTTTCCTGATTCACAATACATATTTTTCTGTCAACTTTAGCATGTGTTTATTTGAACATTCAATGATCTTGATCTGGTTGTAAACTGTAAACTTATATAAGCCACAGTGACAACATTGGCTGTCTGATCACCAGCATTGTGATGACAATATTGTTTTTGAATACCTGCATTGACTTCCATAAGGCCATCATCTCCTGCCAGATGGAACAATGGTATTTGTCCTATAACTCATAACAAAAATTACTCACCAAGTCTCCCTGTTCTTAGAAGCAATCTTTCACTAATGCATGGTTTCTCCTCATCAAAACATCTAACCTCTGCAAACCCTTTTTTCTCCTCTTTATCGGTAGAGATTCAAATCCTTCTTTCCTCTGTAAACATGCATACTCCAGTTTGAATCTTTGACTTTTGAAAATTTACTAAAACCACAAAACTCTCCAGAGCCATGGTGGTTCTCTAAATTAGGGGTGGAGCAAAATCCGCTCCACCAGTGGAATTTGGGGAGTTTTGGGCACTCCGCGCTCCGCTTCGAGCGTGGAGTTAATCAAAACTTTGCTAAGTGCCACGGAGCCGAGTTTACTGCCCACAAAAAGTGACTCCAGTGCTATTTTTTATTTGCAATTTGAATTTGAATACACCCGCATCCCCTCCAGACACCACCCTGTAAATGCTACGGTGGGTCCTGCAGGAAAAGGGCCTCCTGGCCCAACCCTTTCTTCTTCAACTGCTGTGTTTGTGGTGTGTCTGCTCTCTACCTCAGCACTAAGCAGCTTCATGTTTCACACTGGTACCTGCTTCGCCTCCTACAAAAGTGTTAACTGGAAGTGGGAGTGGCCACGTTTAGGGAAAAAAGGAAGCATAGCTATTTATGAGTCATTCACTGACCTTCTTCCTTGGCTGTCGCTCACATTCACCTCTACTGGAGCTCACTTGCCTCAGATCACACACAAAGTCTGCAACGAGCCCTGCGCGTACTAGTTTGTTTAGGGCCAATCACATAAATTAATTCATAAACATAACAGTCGTACTATACTCTGTTTTAACTATCCCATTAAGTATGCTGATTTGTGAGGAGGAGGAGTTCAATGTCTCCTGGCCTAAGGGGCGTTGTTCAGCACAATATTTTTTTTTAACTTCTGCACTTCCGAAATTCAGTTTTGAGATTGGTGGAACGGGATATACAACACCTGGCATTCTGGTCCCAGTTTGTAAGGGGATCAAGATGAACAGGCTGTCCTGAGTGAGAGCTAAGATATGCGTTATAAATCCAACCAAATGAGCAACCCATGATTTTCTCTTCTTTTAAAACATGGCTGGCTCTCTGCCCTCCCTTATCTCACTATCTTAGCATCTCTGTCCCTGTCACTGTTTGCAAACAGGCTCTACAGCTCTTAAAGAAAATCTCCCTGTCCCCTCATGTTGTCTATCCCGCCACCTCACCCCGTCAAGGTCGCATTCCAGTTTATTGGATGTCCTGCTTGCTGAACAGGAATGACGTGAACGTCATTAGCAGGAGTGCTTTGAATCAATTACAGACCGCCCGATGTCTGCAGCACCCAGGGCTGCTGCTTGGTGATGGGGCACCTGGACCTACTGCCGTCTGACACCTGTTACAGTTAGCGCTCTAGCCTCCGGCTAGAGCGCGAGGGGCAACGCGCGACTTGCGCTCACGTCGGGGGACGTGAGCGCGCTGATATAAAATAAAGGGGCAGGCGAACTCGGCAGTTCGCGCCCGACTAGATTACCGCGTCTGTGTATTTATTACGCGCTGCGCGCGCGAGGCCCAGACAGAGTGGCTCGGCCCCTCCCGGCCCCCCATGTTGCAGAGCAGGGCCCTACAACACAACACTGGCGACGAGGGTGGGCCCCTGCACCGATTTTCATGCATTAAGCAGCTCCTTGGCACGTCCACTGGCTGCAGAGTGCAGGAGGCACACACGACCCTCTTGGAGACCACACCACCAGCCACTGTGCAGCACACCCTGAGGGCCTGAAAGGTGAATCACCTGGCGGTGAGACAAGGCGAAGCGGCCTGACAAGGGACACTACAGACCGGTGAGACACAGTCCATTTTGCAGACGCAGCTGGCACGTGGTTTTCCGTGCCACGATGAACGATGATGAACACCCCGACCAAGCGAGGATGCTGCCGCATCACCCCCCTTCAGGGGTACTACCCCCATTCAGTGAAGCCGCTGACCCCACGACAGCTGCACCACGATGGCAGACCTGGCTAGGCATGCTGGAAAACTACTTCATTGGATCAAGGGAGACGGATGGGGTGGTGAAGAGGTCCCTCCTCCTACATTATGCAGGGGAAGAAGTATACCTCCTATTCAAACACCTGCCGAACACGGGGAACCCAGATGACTACATGGCGGCGGTGGCGGCCCTGAACGCGCACTTCGACCCCCAGGTCAATCCAGACTATGAACAATTTAAACTCCGCCAGGCAAAACAGCGCGAAGGTGAATCTGTGGATGCTTTCCATACGAGGCTAAGAGCCCTCGCAGACACGCACCTCGTAGGGGACAGGGCCAAGGAAGAAATCAGGGCGCAACTAATACTGGGAATCCGGAGCAAGAGGCTACGAGGATTAATACTCCGTCAACCCAACATCCCGATGAATGACATCCTGGTCCTAGCCAGGACACATGACCTATCAGCGGCAAAGGCAGAAGAAATGGACCAAGCCCTGGTAAAGGGAACAGACAAGGGCGTTGAAGTGAAAATAGAAAAGACGGATGCGGTGCGAGCGAAGGAAAGGCCACAGAGGCCCCGTGACCGGCGACCCCCGACCCAAGCCCGACAGTGTGGATACTGCGCGTATGAAGATCACCCCAACAAAGCATGCCCAGCGAGAGGAAAAACATGCACAAACTGTGGCATTGAAAACCATTTCGCGTCGGTCTGCCGGAGGAAGACGCAGAAAAGCGGGAACAGATGAGACAGACCACTGAGGAAGTTGGTGAGGCAGTTGTCACACACGTCGCTGTCATCACAGCCAAATGAGAGGACAAGGGATTACCAGGACTCGGACACAGACTCGGATGGCGATGGGGAAACATACCTCGTGTCATTCACCAAAGCCCCAAAGAGCACCAGACAACCGCAGCCACGATGTGACATACTCATAGCTGGGTCAGAAGTAAACGCAGTGATTAACACGGGCGCGTCCGTAACTGTGTTGGGCGTACAGCAATACAACCGTCTCAGACCAAGACCTGAACTCCGACAGTCCAAGGCCAAAATCTACGCTTACGGGAGCAACACGCCGCTACCACTGAAAGGCAAGATGACGGTAGCAGTGCGTTCGGAAAAGTCGGAAATCGTCATTGACATTCACGTAATTGACCAAGAAGTGGACACACTACTCAGCGGACACGCAGCGGAGGATCTAGGGCTGATCGCGTTCCTCCGGAAGGTCCAGGACAAGCAAGTCGAAGACCTGCTGGAGACATTCAAGAGCCTATTCTCAGGACTAGGGAAGATAAGAAGGCCGCCGATACGCCTCCACATTGACCCCTCGGTAACACCAACAGCCCTCAGACACAGGCGGATACCGTTCCACCTACGCCCGCTGGTAGAGGAGGAACTCCAGAGACTGGAGGAACAGGGAGTAATCGAGAAGGTTACGGGACCCACACCATGGGTGTCGCCAATGGTGATCGCCGAGAAACCACGCCAGCCCGGGAAGATCCGACTGTGTATCGATATGCACCTCCCAAATAAAGCCATCAAACGAGAGAGGCATATCACACCGACCATGGATGATATTGTATCTGATTTAAATGGTGCCCGATGGTTCTCAAAATTAGTCTTAAACGCGGGATACCACCAACTCACCCTAGCGAAAGAGAGCCGGTACATCACCACATTTAGTACGCATCTGGGACTGAGGCGGTACAAACGATTAAATTTCGGAATCTCATCGGCAGCAGAGATTTTCCAAAACACCATTAAAGACATTCTACTCGGCCTGCCTGGTGTCTTAAATGTGAGTGATGATATCCTCATATATTCCAAGAGGATGGAGGAACACTACAGACATATCCGAGCCACACTAGCGCGTCTGCAGGAACATGGTGTCACTCTACACCGAGATAAGTGCCAGTTATTTCAGCAAACAATCAAATTCTTCGGCTATGTCTTCACCAAGGAAGGCATCCAAGTGGACCCCCGGAAATCACATGCCATCAAAGCGGCCGCAGCCCCAGCGTCAGTGGCAGAGGTCCGCAGCTTTCTGGGAATGGCCACTTACTGTGGGCGATTCATCCCGAATTTAGCCACCCTTGCCGAACCACTCAGGCACCTCACTAAGACGGACCTGATGTGGCAGTGGAGAGTCACAGAAGAGACAGCGTTCGAAGCGATCAAGAAAGCGCTCTTGGACCAGACCACGCTGGTCTACTTTGACCCGAGTAAGAAGACCGAGATCATAGTGGATGCTAGTCCCGTAGGACTAGGGGCGGTCCTGACGCAAGAGCAAGGACCAGGACAATGGGCAGCTCTAGCGTATGCCAGCAAAGCCCTAATGGACACGGAGAAACGCTACTCACAAATCGAGCATGAAGCCCTGGCGATCCGATGGAGCTGCCGTCACTTCCACCTGTATGTGTGCGGGCACCCGTTCACAGTAGTGACAGACCATCAGCCACTAGTACCACTCTTCCGAGGAACAGCGCCGCACCCGCCCCCACGGATAGAGCGATGGGCCATCAACCTCCAACAGTATCACCTAAGCGTGATATACAGGCCAGGATCCAAAAACCCGGCAGACTTCCTATCCCGGCACCCTGAGACTGGCAGCACGCCTACACCAATGGACGAGGAAGAAGAGGCCGAAAGCCATCTAGACATGGTGGCTGCCCTGGCGTGTCCCCATGCATTGACGCTAGAGGAGATTTTGGAGACTGCCGGACAAGACCCAGTAATGGTCAAGGTCAAAAACACCATCCTCGAAGGAACCTGGCAGCACTTCCTACAAACAGCTAACTCATGGACTAACGAAGAGAGAGACGACCTCCAACACATGTGGAGGGTACGACATGAGCTGAGTGT
The DNA here is from genome assembly GCF_964204655.1 of Triturus cristatus. Lineage (NCBI taxonomy): Eukaryota > Metazoa > Chordata > Amphibia > Caudata > Salamandridae > Triturus > Triturus cristatus. Next base: position 228,058,484 of record NC_140584.1, read on the forward strand.
GACCAGAGGGGGACTCGTCCTACGAGGTTCCAGAATTGTTGTCCCGGCCGCCCTCAGGACAAGAGCCACGCAGTTGGCACACAAAGGACACCAAGGGATGGAAAAGATGAAAGCTCGAATGAGGGAGAAAGTCTGGTTTCCAAGCATGGACGAGTACGTAGACGACACAGTTCGCAGCTGCCAGTCATGCCAGATAACTAGTGGAGCCCAGCCACCAGCTCCCATCATAACCGAGGAGCATGGGCGATGCCCGTGGGAGAAAATCAGTGTGGATTTTGGGAGCCTGCCCAACGGGCGAGTCACGCCAGTGATAATCGACAGCTACTCTAAGTACCCGATAGCCGAAGCATTGCCCTCCACCGCCTTCACGCACGTGGGCCCGGCCCTGGAAAAGGTGTTTGGAATGTTTGGATGCCCTGAGGAACTGCGGAGTGACAATGGACCCCCGTTCCAAGGACACGAGTTCGAAAAAGTCTTAAAATCACATGGCATCCGCCACCGGCACATCACCCCACAGTGGCCACAAGCCAATGGAGAGGTAGAGCGGCTCATGCGCACCATCAACAAAAAACTGCGCATCGCCGTGTCCGAACAATCAGACCCTGAGCGAGAATTGCAGCGATTTCTGGGAGAGTATCGCAGCACCCCTCACTGCTCAACCCGTCAAGCACCTTGGGCCCTAATGTTCAATGGAACCTGCCGAGATGGGCTACCGCTCGCCCCAGGCTGGACAGCCCCGCCCTTCAACGAGGAGAGGGCGTTCCAGAGGCACCAGGAGCGCAACGACAAAGTCAGCAAGGCGCGAAGAGCTGCGCCCAGAGTGATCCAGGCAGGAGATATAGTAATTCTAAGAGAGCGATGGCCCGGGGGAAAGTTCAAGACAAGGTACGAAAAGGGCCACTGGAAAGTGTTCGACCGGCGGGGGACCATGGTGACGGTGCGGCGAGGAGGAGAACTGGTCACCCGGAACATATCGTGGTTCAAAGTGGTGAGGAGCCCCGCTGACGACCATGAAACCACGGAGGTCGAAGAAGAACATGACCTCGGCGCACTCCCAGCCAGCGTGCCCAGCCCCATTCCCCAGGGCGGCCCAGGGGTGGACCCTGAGGACACCGAGTGCCCGGTCAGTGAACCAGGGGAAAGGGCAACACCAACAACCCAAACCCCGGGCCCTCGGGGGACCTCGAGGTATGTGCTGAGAGAAAACCCCAGGCCCAGCAGCCGGTTGAGAGACTTTGCGTGCCAAGTAAGTGACACCGATAAATGATGCGTGAACTGTTACCAAGGACCAAGTTATATAGGGATGTTACAGGCTAGAGCGCGAGGGGCAACGCGCAACTTGCGCTCACGTCGGGGGACGTGAGCGCGCTGATATAAAATAAAGGGACGGGCGAACTCAGCAGTTCGCGCCCGACTAGATTACCGCGTCTGTGTATTTATTACGCGCTGCATGCGCGAGGCCCAGACAGAGTGGCTCGGCCCCCCATGTTGCAGAGCAGGGCCCTACAACACAACAACACCCACTACTGCCTGCAAACACTCAGCACAGACCGAGACCCTGAGGAGCAGAAGCACGGCCCTGGAGCACAAACTTACACACCGACAAGTGGAGAAAGAAGGAGACGACACACCGGACACATGTGAGCACTGCAAACCGAAGTTCAGTTTAGCGCAGAGCAGAAGAGAAGGTTTTGTAAGGCTCGCCTCAGAAACATTGCAAAAAGCAATAACAGCAAGGTAAGGGAGGGCGTTACTCTGTCAAATATCACTGTAGCTGGTTTTGTTATTGGACTAGACTAGCCTTGTATGCACTGCAAACTCACAATACACAAGGTGTTTGAAAATGTTTTAGCTACAGCTATTGCTCAGCCCGCCGAACTCCGCATAGCGCGGCGGAGATTTTTTGCGACTGCACGGAGTTGCGCTGAACTCTGCCTGGGCCTGCTTTAAATCATTTCTCTTTCTTGTGCTCTGGTGAATACCACAATGAGAAGGTTGTCCAATAAGGATGAATGTAAGGCCCTGATTATGTGTTTAGGTTCTTTTTATCGCACCTGATAAATATCAATTCCACAGGGTATGGTATTTATATGGTGCAATAAATAGCACATTTACGAGTTTTTCTTGCAATCAACATGCAGATTTTAGTGTTTAACGCACCGAAATCTGCATGATATAGTAAATACCGTATATATTTTTAACCTGTTAAATTTGAGGAGGTTTTGACTTGCCAAAATTTAACATAGGTTGAGGCATTTACCACATCCGATAATTATTGGATGTGTTAAATACAGCCAAGCTCGTAATTCTGACCTCCGAATAAACAGGAGTTTACACAGGGGGGCGGAAAACAATGACCACTCGTAACCAGACCCTAAATATCATTTGCACGTAATAACCCCATCACAAAAGCTAAAATCTTCATGAACACTTTGGATGATGCATTGAGGCCAAACAGTAACTCTTCAAACTTCCAATGCCTCATCTCTATTGCAAATCATACTGCAAATCCCAGGAACCTATGACAAGATTTGGATGTGTAGGTGGTATTGGCATACCTCCTACACATCCACTGACATCAAAATCTGCCCTGTCCTTCAAATGAAATCAGATGCTGTAATTATTTAATTTTGAAATGAATTGTCAAGAAGCAATTGAACACTTCAGGTCTATCGCCGATCTGCACTGGTCTGCTTCCTGACCAAAAACCTAATTCAATACCAACCCTCCTTTCTCTCTACTTTTGGTGCTGGCAGGAATTACATTCTTATGCACCAAAAAATCATTTTCTTACAGAGAATTCCTCTTCATTGACTCCTTCCATTTGTGCTGGAACAGTGACAAATGACCACCTACAAGAAAGTTCAGTTGAGGCGCTGCAAGGTGGCATAGTCAGGACCTCTGCTTCTATCTCCCTTTATTGTTCAAAACAGTATTTAGTTGTAGACACTGTGAAATAAGGGGTTCCACAGGGCTCAGCGTTGAGCCCTACGCAATTCAATCTGTTTGTCCAACCATTGGCGGCTGTGGCCAGGAGCAGAGGACTAACGGCAGTATCATATGCTGATGATACTCAGTTGGTAGTGCACTCTCCGACGACTCCATGTAGGATGCCCTCAAGTTTCGGAGCAATTTTGCAGCTGTCGCAGAGTGGATGTCTGCTAACTGTCTACACCTTAACGCCAAATCTGAGGTTTTGCTGGTAGGGAAAGATTCTGAGCTGTGGAGCGAGCGCTGGTGGCAAGCGTCCCTGGGTTGTGCACCCGCCCCCAAACAGGTTTTTCAAAAATCTGGGTGTGTGGGTAGACCCGGCCCTCAGTTTCCAGGTCCAAACCAAAAAAGTTGCAGGGACCTGCTTTGGACTCCTGCATGGGCTCAAACCATTGCTAGGTTTCTTCAATCCTTCCACTCCTCAAGTCACCATCCAGGCCACCATCATGTCTAGGTTAGACTATGACAGCTCTCTTTACCTTGGGGTTAATAAAGGCTGAAATTCTACAACTGTAGAGGGTTCGAAATGCGGCTGCCAGAACTCTCCTTGGCTTTCCTAAGAATTGTTCCACGTCTAACGCCATCCGCCGACTCCATTGGTTGACTGTGGCTAAGCGCGTCGAGTTCAAGTCCCTCTGCTTTGCCTTCAAAATTATGAATCTCTGTCCCCTAGCATTCTGGCAAATCTGCTCTTACCCTAAACACCTACTCGCCAACTTCAATCTACGGGCCAGCATCTGGAGGTTGTCCCTCGGGGGAGAAAGGTGCACGCAGGAGGACGTTCCTTCCACACTTTGGCAGCTAAACTTTAGAACTCTCTCCCGGTCCACATCCGCAGTGTGGACAACTACTTGGCTTTTCGCAAGGCCATTAGAACTCACCTGTCCTCGCTGACTTAGGATCTGCCCTCTTTCTGCCACCTCTCAATCTCTCTTCCGGTCAGCCCAGGGACGCCCTTTTGCTGGGGCAGCTATGCGATATGGAAAACCCTGTAACATAACATAACTTAACATAACATAACATAACATAAATAACACATTATTGTGTTTTTGCTGAAAACCTTGCTTGTCTGAGAAAGGGACAAACATTCTTTATCTTAACCTACCATGAATTCTTTAGATATAAGTCTAGAGCACGACACAATTGGAGCTTACAAATTCATGACAGTTTGTGGTGAAAATTCCTGTTCACAACACAATTTAATTAGATATGAGTGGTGATAAAAAAGGGCAGTAAAGATACAATCTTGACTCTATCCAAGGCATTTTACTTGAAGACAGTACAAATGCTTGGCAGTATGTAGTTCAATCCAAACACAGCCTTAATAAAGTGTTTCATCTTCATCCAAGACTTCCTCAGTGCTGTAGGGGTAGAAAGGTCCATGCATAATGTCACAAATGCAAGTTCATAGGTAACCACTTGAAAATTCATATGCTAGTAGATGTGTCATATTACATGCATAGTTACATGTTGATAAACACCTCAGTACAAAGTATCAGAAAGTGTGGACCAAGCTGAACCTAAAAGAGCAGAAAATTGCTACAGAACACTTAGTAAGTGAACATATTAATAAGGCAAAATTATATATGAAGTGAACAATAAGTTCCATAGCCCATCCTACTTAGAGACAGAATATGCAAGCTTTTAAGGAAAAAGACCCACTGCAGTGTCTGTGTGCAGTTTTAGACTGTCATGTTGGCTTGGCAAGTGGACCCACTTGCCAGGCCCTAACCTTCCTTTTTATTACATGTAAGACACCCCTCAGGTAGGCCCAAGGTACCCCTATGGGCAGGGTGCAGTGTATGTAAAAGGTAGGACATGTACTGGTGTATGCGACATGTCCTGATAGTGAAATACTGCAAATTTAGTTTTTCACCATTGAAAGGCTATCTGTCCTATAGGATAACATGGGAGTCAATTGGTAACATCTTTCAAGTGTAACTTCCCGTTAGGACAAGATAGAGAAATAAAGTTTAGGTTCTCTGAACTCAAAATGTAATAACACAGCTTTTAGTAAAGATGGTTTTTAAATTGTGTGTTTGACAAAGCCATTTTTAGAAAGTACTATAAACCAAAACTGGGCTTTGGCTCAAATAACCAGCAGGACTGAGCCGAATAAACTAGGAAACAAAACACCTTGTCCTAACTGAAATCAGTTAAACAGCAGGTTATTTACAAACACTCTCGTGAGGTGAAACGCGAAAAGATGGCTTTACAAATTGCCTGTTTTTCAAAATACTTTAGGTTTATTTCACAATCTTATTTTTTGTGTGATTTAGCAGAGTTATTTAACAAAAAGACAGAACAACTGTACATAATTGAAACATATATATACAACAAAAGTGACAATATACTAAACAGCACCCTAACAGATTTAAACATTTAATCATCACGCATTCTTGGCCAATACATTCATACCAGAAACTGACACATACTAAACTAAACGGTCCTTTGACCACTACTCCCTTTTGGGCACAATTTGTTGTCCGTATTTCATGAGTATTAAGACATTTACTTCCTTAATAAACACTTCAAAACCCACATGGACATTGAGGGCAAAGCTTTTATATGGAGTGTGTGGAGGACCGACTGGTCGACGCGTTTCGAACCTCTATCTTTGTGAGGTTCTCTTCAGGACCAATACATTCTGTAATAAAAATAAAATCAATATAAAGATAAATCCAAAGCCCAATGGACAGTTTAAGAACTTAAGCCGACCACCACTTCCGGCCTGGCACACCCACCTTGTAAATAAGCGTCAGCATGTAACCTTCACCAGCTTTTTGTCTGAGGACGATTCAATCAGCTAGAGCCGGAGCTGTAAACAACCAAATATAACAATGTACCCACTCTTAAAATCATTCTCGCTGAAACAAGACAAACGGACATGGACAAAGCAACCGGTGCTCAAGTTCTCGCTCACCCTACGATTTGTAGTCTGCTTCGTACCAGGGAGTTGGTGTAACACACGTACGAGCATTCTGTTGGCTTGTAGTTAGTCGTACCTTTAGTCATTTGCTTTCGACAGGGACTGAAAGTAAAATGAAGGACGGTGTCATTACCAGTGCTAGTTAGCTGCTGCCAAAGTCTATGCTTAAAAAGTTTTAACCGCCTCGTTAGGGGGAATTGTTGCATCGTCGCTTACCTGGTTGCTTATCTATTCCCAGCGTTCCGCGAGCCCGTGCACCCGCATCAGGGACTGCTTGTGTAACCAGGAAGTGAATGCGATGAATAAAGACGAATCGAAGTCATGCATTGGACTCATGGGAGCTGTAGTTCTTTTTCCTGAGGAGTGGGAAATGTAGTTTTCTGTCGGAATGGTGCCGACGTAAACTTTATTGAAAGATATTTTGATTGAAAAAAATTTTGATTGAAAAAACGGTGAACTTAATGGAAACCTTGCTGGTGAGCAAAGAGAAGAAGACGGCTAACAGGCCAGTTTGCGTGACAACTTTTTGCCCTAATTCACACCAACTCCGCAAACTAGTCCTTTCTAATTGGCACCTGATCAAAGATCTGCATAACGATTTCTCTACACCACCCCTCTTCGCGTACAAAAAAGAAAAAAGCATATCGAATTTCATCGTAAGGGCAGCTTTGCCTAAACAGCAACCTCCTACCCTGAGATGTTTACTAGCCCTACCCCCAATTGTAGGGCACCACAGATGCGGGTCTTGCGTTTGCTGTGAACAAACCCTTGAAGGCGATACATTCACCTTCGACAGCATTTTTTGGAAACATGATAGTTTTACTAATTGTAGGACTAAGAATGTTGTGTACGCAGTCACATGCCCATGCCCCAAACTGTATATAGGTAAGACCACTCAGGAAGTACGACAGCGCATTACCCAACACAAGTCGAGGATTCGACGTAAAATAGAAAACGCTCCGCTAGTAAGCCATTGGAGCTTGCTGAAACATCGTGAAGAAGACTTCAAGTGGACAGTATTGTCCAAAATTGAGAAAGATCCACGTGGTGGTGACCTGGAGGGACTCTTGAGCAAACGAGAGTCATTCCTCATCATGAAATTCAATACAACGAATAACGGTCTCAACGAAATAGCTGAGATATATAGACCAATCACGACTTAAATATGATCTGATGATCGCCCCAATTGCAATGGACTTAACAGCGCATGTACTAATTGCGTGACTTCGTAGTATTTGCTCCATTAAGTTCACCGTTTTTTCAATCAAAATTTTTTTCAATCAAAATATCTTTCAATAAAGTTTACGTCGGCACCATTCCGACAGAAAACTACATTTCCCACTCCTCAGGAAAAAGAACTACAGCTCCCATGAGTCCAATGCATGACTTCGATTCGCCTTTATTCATCGCATTCACTTCCTGGTTACACAAGCAGTCCCTGATGTGGGTGCACGGGCTCGCGGAACGCTGGGAATAGATAAGCAACCAGGTAAGCGACGATGCAACAATTCCCCCTAACGAGGCGGTTAAAACTTTTTAAGCATAGACTTTGGCAGCAGCTAACTAGCACTGGTAATGACACCGTCCTTCATTTTACTTTCAGTCCCTGTCGAAAGCAAATGACTAAAGGTACGACTAACTACAAGCCAACAGAACGCTCGTACGTGTGTTACACCAACTCCCTGGTACGAAGCAGACTACAAATCGTAGGGTGAGCGAGAACTTGAGCACCGGTTGCTTTGTCCATGTCCGTTTGTCTTGTTTCAGCGAGAATGATTTTAAGAGTGGGTACATTGTTATATTTGGTTGTTTACAGCTCCGGCTCTAGCTGATTGAATCGTCCTCAGACGAAAAGCTGGTGAAGGTTACATGCTGACGCTTATTTACAAGGTGGGTGTGCCAGGCCGGAAGTGGTGGTCGGCTTAAGTTCTTAAACTGTCAATTGGGCTTTGGATTTATCTTTATATTGATTTTATTTGTATTACAGAATGTATTGGTCCTGAAGAGAACCTCACAAAGATAGAGGTTCGAAACGCGTCGACCAGTCGGTCCTCCACACACTCCATATAAAAGCTTTGCCCTCAATGTCCATGTGGGTTTTGAAGTGTTTATTAAGGAAGTAAATGTCTTAATACTAATGAAATACGGACAACAAATTGTGCCCAAAAGGGAGTAGTGGTCAAAGGACCGTTTAGTTTAGTATGTGTCAGTTTCTGGTATGAATGTATTGGCCAAGAATGCGTGATGATTAAATGTTTAAATCTGTTAGGGTGCTGTTTAGTATATTGTCACTTTTGTTGTATATATATGTTTCAATTATGTACAGTTGTTCTGTCTTTTTGTTAAATAACTCTGCTAAATCACACAAAAAATAAGATTGTGAAATAAACCTAAAGTATTTTGAAAAACAGGCAATTTGTAAAGCCATCTTTTCGCGTTTCACCTCACGAGAGTGTTTGTAAATAACCTGCTGTTTAACTGATTTCAGTTAGGACAAGGTGTTTTGTTTCCTTATTTTTAGAAAGTAGGCATTTTCTTGTCCAACCACTCTGTGTGCCTCTGCCTGTTTGTGTATTGACTGTCTGGTCTTGGAGTCACAGGGGCTGTGGATGTGCATTCCCTGTAGACAGCCACAAAGGGGGGAGGGTTTAAGGTGCCTGGCCCTTCTTGGATGACTCAGAGCTGAGTTGAATAGACCTTGGCTGCATTTAGAGTAGTGGGAGGAGTTTCCTTTGCACCTGAATAGGGCCTGCCTCATTTGCACAATGCTGCCTCCACCCCCTGTGGTCATACTGCACCAGTGAGGACCGACCTGGTCTTTCACAAAGAAGAACAAAGACAAAATGGGGTATATGTAGTGGCCCTTAAACCCCAGAACTTTAGATCACTTGTCGACTCAAGAGGAACCTTTGCCAAGGAGAAGAGCTGGAGAGCTGTAAGGAGGAGTCACCTTTGCTGTGTGCTGGTTGAGGGTGGCCTGCAGTTGCTGCTTCTGCCAAGGAAAGGACAAAGACTGGAACTTTGCTGAGAAACCTGTTTGAAGAAGAATTTCCAAGGGCTTGTGTATGCTGGCCTCCTGTTCTGAAATCTCAGGGACACAAATACTTCATCCCCGGCTACCCTGAACTCTATTTCGAGGAGTTCTGACCAACCAGGAGGTGCCTGTTTCAGTTTTGGGTCTATGGAGGTTGTTCCTGTTGTTGGGGGCTGGAAGAAACTTGAAAGAAGCAAGAAAACATGTCTCCGATGCCGTAGGCGAAGCCCCTGCAACGCCGCAACCTCCACTGAGGCCAGAGGCACTGCTCATAAAGTGCACAACGCACCGCCCGGCCTGCACCCCAGCTCACATGCCCTTTGATGTCTGCTGACACCTGCAGTTATCGGCATTCCTGATGCCAGCACTCGCATCGACTCTGTTATCGCCTCTCCTGTGGCAGCCAAGGAGCCGGCCTCGACCTTGGCACCGATGCCTCACCTCCATGACTCTGTGCATTGTCATAGACTTCGTTATCCAAAGGTACTGTTTGTTTGGGGGGTCCGTATGACGCAATATCTGACGCTGCACACCTCACAGTCTGTGCCATACCTTGGATTTATTGCTGTCACGACGTCGTAATAGCCCCAGGTTGAACTATTTGTTTTCTACAAGTTTTATTTTGGAAATAACTGTTTTTAGGTGCTATTTTACTAAATGTATGTTGGATTTGTGTTGTTTTGTCTTTTTGAGTTTAGATAAAAGATACTTCATTTTTCTAAACTGGTGTGGTTTACTTTCCCCATTGCCTGTGGGATAAGCCTGTCTGCTCGTGCCAATCTACCAAGGGGGTGAGCAGGGTTTATCTAAAGTGTGTATCCCCCTTATCCTGACTAGAAGCAAGGGTCGCTATTGGACAAAGGTACCACCTCTGCCAACTAGAGATCCCCATTTCTAATACACACTCAGGGCCAATTCATCACATAATGCAACACTATATTTGACCCAAACATGTGAGCAACCCATAGTCAGTACTATGATGCTGAGGTGCAACATGGCATGGAATATGCAATAAATGGTAAATTAATGTTCAAGTGCACAGACATCGGCAGTTAGAGTAAACAAAGCATGGCTTCCTGGACATCGTGCACAAACAGCATTTTTACAACAAGACTGTTAGAACTGGGGGTCTATAGTTGGCTGAGGTAGGTTCCTTAGCCCAAATAGGGACCCTTGCTTCTAAGTCAGGGAAAGGAAGGACACCTTCTCAGATAGCCCCTGCTCACCCCCTCCGTAGCTTGGCATGAGCCTCCAGGCTTATCTCCAAAGCAAATGTGTAAAGTATTTGCAACCACGCTCTCAGTAACCCAGTGATGACACCACAAATGGACTCCACACTAGTTTCATAAAAACAATTACGTTTATAAAAAAGATATACGATGAGACCTCACGATAAAGATCCAACATACGCGTATTTGTAATATATCACCTTGCCGGTTATTAGGCCAGCAAGCCCTTGTAGGTTCTTGCAGTATTAATGATCAATTCTCGATGATCCAATGCAGTCCTAATGCAATGCTATGCAGTTCGTAACGCAAGAATCAGGCACTTCGTAATGTAAAAATAATGCAGTTCGTTATGCAACAATAAGGCAGTTCGTAATGCCAAAATAATGCAATTCGTAATGCAACAATCAGGCAGTTCGTAATGCAAAAATAATGCAATGATTAATGCAACAATCAGGCAGTTCTTTATGCAAAAAATAATGTAATGCGTATTGCAACATTGAGGCAGTTCGTAATGCAAAAATAATGCAATGCATAATGCAACAATCAGGCAGCTCGTAATGCCAACAATAATGTACTCCTGCACTGATCGCGGGGCTCTGGACGGTCTCTATGCCACTCTTACTGACTCACGGTCAGCTACTGCCAAAATATACCGCCAACACGGGTATGGTGGAAAACAAAGTGCAGCTCCACTCTCCGGCCCCGGTACTGCCACTCCTCGGCAAGTACGGGCCACGATACGAACTTGAGCAGAGGCTCGCGCTGAAAAGATGGGAAAGGCCGAGAGCGCTTCTCTCGTAGCCCGCACCCCACCCCAGGCACGACACACACACACACTCGCTGAGTGTTACCTGGGGGGTACGATCTCACTCTCTTCTCCTCGCAGCTTGGACCTCCGATGCGACTTCGTTGATCTTGGGCAGTGGAACAGGTAGTCCCAACATGGTGGTCTGGGGTCTCTCCTTGGCAAAGGCAGGCTCGGGCCAGTGGCGGTGACTCCTCACAGGTCCTCTGGGGATGCCGGTCCGGGCCGATGGCAATGATGATCGCAGCATTTCTGGTCACGCTGTAGATCAACTCAGATAACACGACTGCTCCGGGACACACCGTCACGGGGCAATTTCTCACGAAGGTCTCAGGCTGCAAAATGGGCACATGCACACAGCGTCGCTGAGACTCACTTAAGCTCCGGGTGCACACGATCACAGGGCAATCCTCACATAGGTCTCAGGCTGCACAAAGCACATGCACACAGCGTCGCTGAGACTCACTTGGACTCCGGGTGCCCACGATCACAGGGCAATCCTTACGAAGGCCTCAGGCTGCACAAAGCACACGCACACAGCATCGCTGAGACTCACTTGGACTCTGGGGGCACACGATCACAGGACAATCCTCACAAAGGTCTCAGGTTGCATGAAGCACATGCACACAGCGTCGCTGAGACTCACTTGTTCTCCAGATGCACACCATAAAGGGGCAGTTCTTATGAAGATCTCAGGCTGCACAATGTGCTCGCACACAGTGTCGCTGAGACTCACTTGACTCCGGGTGCACACATTCACAGGGCAGTTCTTACGAAGGTCTCAGATTGCACGAAGCACATGCACACAGCGTTGCTGAGACCCCCATGGAAACATTTATGTTCCTGAGTTTCCACAACAGGGAGCCAGCTCTCCTCGGGCCTTTGGAGACAAGTTACTTCAGGACACAGCACACAGCAAAGTCTTTTCAAGCAGGGGGACACAGAACACAGCAAAGTCCCTTAGCCTCTCCTTGGTTAAATCATCAAACTGCAGGCCAGCCCCAGAACACACAGCAAGGGCCAGTCCTTTCCTTCAGTTTCCTCAGCTGTTTCTTCCTTGGCAGAGGTTCCTCTTGACCACGAAGTAGTTTCAACCCTTTTCAGTCTTGATCAGTTCCATTCCAACGTTCAGGGGTTTCAGCTCTCATAGTTATACCCCTAAATGTCTTTGAAGTCTTTGTGTTCAGGGAGGCACTGACCACTGTCCAAACCAGCTCTGGGTGTCTGCCTGCCAGTGAAACCTTCTTCCTTTGATGTTTTTGAGCTACTCACTGGTGGTGTCGGGCAGTGTTCCCACGGAATATAATTAAAAACTGCACGTGGAGTATGAGTTGTATGTAAATAGTGATATGCATAATGATGATAGCAGGACATCTCACCATAATTAGTTGTTCCACTATACATATCTTCAATTTCAAATACCATATAATATTCTAGCTCAGAAAGCATAGAACACACAGTATGAATGTTCCAATCTTCAGATAAGCTGCCAAGAAGTATTATATCATCTAATGACATTTGTAAAATATAAGGTATCTGTAAAATCTCTGGGACCTTATCCCACACAGTGCCATACTGGATGGGAAATGCAGAAATGTTCACAATGGACAGGTCTCTTCGCACCTTATGTGATGAAGAATGAGGATTCAATTACTCAGTTACCAGTTCTACAGCAGAGCACTCAGGGAGATAATGTGTGTTTAGGAGCAAATAGAAAACGGTTACAAATCCAATCCAAACAAAAAGAAAAAGGAATGGAGTTGTAATTCAAATATAAATCCAAGGTGTAATTAAGTAAATCTGTTTAAGCCAAAAAAGAAATTCACAAATCTCATGCAATAGTGTACTGATGAATCCGAGGAAAAGTCATCAACATCAGCAAAATAGTCAAAGGCAGCCAGTGCACAAATATGGACCTCACAGGGCAGTGTTGAACTCGTGGATATTTCCAAAGGTGGACCATAATAAACAACTTAGGGCCTCATTACGATGTCGATGGAAAGCCTTCTCCTGACATCCGGAATCTCCTCCACCATGTCGGAACCTTTCTGACCGACTCGGTCTGTGATGTCAGGCGGAACACAAGCTCCCATAGGGCACAATGGGACTCCGACCGAACAGTGTTCGGTTGCATTGTAATCGGTGGGGCGGAACTGCTGAGTTTGAGTCAGTCAGTCCCGATTCTGAGACGGGGTCGGTGGGAAGTTTTTGAGGTCTGTCAGGTCAGCGGATCGTTTCATTAGCAGAGGGTTGATCTCAGCATGCTTCCAGTCATCGGGCAAGGTGGTGACAGTGGTGGCTGCTATAAAGAAGATGTGGTGCAGGCATGGTTCCGAGGGAGCTCTGGAGTGGATGCTCTTGATGTTCTTGAGAGAGTTGTCTGTGGTGAGCGGGGTCCAGTTGAGCATGATCAGTTGGGGTGCAACATGGTCGGTTGTGGTGGTGTCAGGCTTGGTGGGAGAGTCTTCGTGTCAAAGCTGTCATATATCTGCCTGATCTTGTGATGGAAGAAGGCACCAAGATTGTCTTAGAGTTCTTGGGGGGGTGGGATGTCCGTGTTCTCGCTATTGGGCCTGGCAAACTCCTTGATGATGATGAAGAGTTCTTTACTGCTGTGTGCGTTAGCGTTTTTTCTGTCCTGGAGGGGCGTTGTCTTTGTAGTTTTGAGGTGGGGGTGGTGTGTGGGGCTTTGTTGTTCCTCCTTTTCCTCTCTAGTCATCTGCAGTTACACCTGGACTCATGGAGGGTGAGAGTTAACAAGCTGGCTTTCTTGGAGTGTTGCTTGCCAGGTTCCTTCTTGAGGGGTGTCAGGATGTTAGAGCAGTTGGAAATCCATCGGTGGAGGAAGTTTGCTGCAGTATTGGCATCAGCAGCTGACGGCGGTGTGGTAGTGCTGATGGAGGTGGAGAGCTGTTTTTCATTGACCCTGTTCCAGCTGCAACCGGGGGGGAAGGGCGGTTAGGGTTTGGATGTACGGTGGGTTTGGTGAAGGCAAAGTGCACACAGTATTGGTCCGTCCAGAGGAGTTCGGTGGTGTGGCTAAGGTTTCTACTGGCATAGAAGACGGGGTCGAGCGTGTGTCCTGCTGCGTGGTTTGGAGCGGTGACTAGCTGCTTGAGTCCTACATTGTCTTCGGATTCTTGACAGAAGTTGCTGGTTGCACCTTCACTTCTCCAGTGGCAGAACACTTCACAAGTTTGTTGGAACAATCATCTTGTAAGTCTTTCAATACTTGTAAGACAGTCAAACGTTCATTGATGTCAAAAGGTGTATCCGTTGCTACTGTGCTAGGATTATCAAGGTCTGGGACCCACATATGGATGCTGAACAGGACTTCAAAGGGAGTCTGGCCACCCAAGGATCTTCCAGACAGATTATTTAAAACTCTCTGTACTCATACAGATGATGGATCCTACTGCGAGCTGAACCTAAAATTGCTTTTCCTCTCCACTACCAAATTTCCCTCAGGATGGTAGAGGGAGGAATAATGCCCTGCCACACCCAGGGTCCCCATAGTGGCCTGGTATGCCCTCGAGGCAAACGCTGGTACCTCGCCTGAATGGAGTGCAGTTACTGCATGCGTGCAGGTAAAGACTTTCAAAACATTTATTACAGTTTGAGCGTCAGCAGATCGTTTTGGTCATATCAATAGGAAATCGAGAACATGAATCCACTGATAACAGTGATGTATCGGGAAGCCAGCCTCGTGTGGAACAGACCTCTGTCCTTTACAATATGGTGACAGAAGTCTGAGGGCTGGGAATTAGTCATTGGCGAACATACGGGATAATCAATGGAAGTGCTCCTCTTACTGTATAGTGGTCAGCAGTTCACAGTTAAAATTTTGGCCGGGTGTCAGTAAAGGCAAGGAAAGTGTTGTTCCACTGGCCTTCACTGAGACCAATACAAAGCTTTGCTTTCTGAAAAGCTCACTTATCAAGATTGCACCAAAAATATCACTGTACATATGGACACCTCTAGAAGCAATGGCCTATACCCAATGCTCTTTTTCTTAATTTTACATTGTGATGATCTGAAAAACATGCCTTTAGGAGTTGTATCACTTTATACAGAATGACACGGTCTCTATTACTAACCAAAACAGCTTCAACAACCATGCACAGGCTCAGAAGAGTTCCATGTTCTGTTTTTTCTGAAACTGGCATGCCTATAGCTGCATACTTTAGCACACAATGGACCTGATTACCTATTTATTTTTCTCTATACTTTACCATGCAGAGACCTCCACCCCAACTGTAGTAGTAGTAGCAAAGTACACTCTGATCTGTGTATATTGAAAAGTAATAAATTTACTCAAAAGTGTAAACTTACTCAAAAGTGAGTCACCTTTGTGAATCAAGCTCTATATCTACAAGTTAGTGTATGAGCTGAAAACAGGACAGCTCAGAATCAGCCATAGGTCTGTATTTCTGAGTATGTGCTATGGACAGCATACTTTGAGGAATGACAGGTGCCTTAACCAGTTTGGAGGCTGCATACTGAAGTAGAACATGTTACTGATACAGCTCCAAATCACCTACTGCCTTCATGTCAAAATATAGGTTGAAGGCATTGGATAAACATGGCAGCTCGGGAAAACCAGACGGAGGCAGATGTGAGCTCTGAGCTATGATGAGTGCCCTCACCCCCCTCTAGCTCACCTCGACCCTGCCTGCTTCTTTCGTTGTTGTGTGCCTTGGGGACTAGGCATAATGAAGGCTTCTTGAAAGCAGCCAGTGGGTGGGAGAGTTAGTGGACGCTCTCCTTGGCATTACCCGCTCTCGCCGGTCTCCCCCACTGGGAATACTTTGTGCGGGAGTTTCAGCTTGGAAGAAAAGCGCTTGCACAAGTCATGAATGGCAGCACCAGCACAAGTTTGGAAGGACAGGCCCGGGATGGGAGTTGTGGAGAACTAGGACCCTGCACCTCCTCCTCTGAAATAGACCAGGTGTTCATAGATCGGGGAGAGTGCGAAGGAGCCCCAGTCTCAGTGTTTGATATGTGGGAGACAAAGGAAGGTGAATCTCCACTCACTGCTTATTTGGGATTAGCCTCTATGGATGAGGGAGACTAACTTGCATAAGCGTTTGAGGTAATCGTTGCTAGCTCTTTCACCTAGACTCCACTCTGTGGCTGTTTCCTAGGTAAGGCCCAGCACTAACATTGATGCAAATCACTCCCAGGTGGCCCGACACAACTTAAGAAAAGGTATATGTTTCGGGGAAGGGTGCTGGGGATTTCAACCCTAAGACAGAAAGATCGGGTGTAGAGGGTCAACTCACCAGTTCAGTAACAAACTGTCAGGAGTGTTGAGGAGGATCCTTCTGTTGTAACTTATGGGGATCAGATTCAAGACACTGGGTCCCTTTAAAGTTCATCAGTCGTTAATAATATGGAAAAACAATGTGCATCAAGACAAACCGATCTTGCAGCAGTAGGCTCTATTCAGTATGATCCCCAAATAACCATCAGAACTAGATTTTAAGCTCTTGCACTTCATGCAAGGACTGAGGGGGAGGTGATCCTTGCCCATGAGGAGAACAGTGGGAGGGACTAGCCTCCTCTCTGGGCAGTGATAGTGTGGATGAGTCCGAGGTGGGTTCTGGGCAGCATTATGGATCATTTGCATCAAATTTGTTAAGCCTTAAAGCAGACATCAAAAATAGATTTGAGATCTCTGAGGCCAATCAGATGGGGATCCAAGCTTCCTACCAGGCTCTGAGTAAAAAGCTAGATGAGGTGGTCAAAGGTATTAGAGCAATGGAAGAGGAGGTCACCCAGGCTAAGTAAGTTATACAAAAGAATGCAACAGGCATTACAATGTTGTCAAAGCAAAATCAAGTTTTGAAGGAGGATCTGGAAAGTATTAATAATAATACTTTATTGCGTGATTAAAAAAAAACATTGCAAGTGCAAAGTAAAAATATCAAAAATTCATTTAAAATAGAACTAATTTAGTCCGGTAAAAGTAAGGATGTCGGGTGGCGCCTGCCAAAACGTTATGCTGACGTAGGATCGCTGACTGGGGGTCCCTCACAGAGTTTTTTTTCAGCGTGAGCCATAAACCTTACTAGGGCACAGTTTAATTTAGTGTTCTTAGGATCAAAGCAGGCCAAGACTGCTGCTCTACAAGTTCTAATCTTTTTTGTGTTCCAGTGGTGCTTAAGGAGGGCCCGTCTTTTAGTCAGTAGTTTTGGGCATAGACATATGATGTGTATAATGTCTTCTTTATGATCCCCACAAAGTCGGCAGAGATCTCGTCCATGCTCTCTTTTCCATTTTGGCAAATGAACCAACAAGTTAATGACACCCAGTCTCAATATTAAGAAGCTTAGTTTTGTTCGTGCAGTAAAGGGTACAGTTAGGTACTGATGTGGGATCAACGAGGCATAGGATTTCAGCGTCATCCACCCGTGTCTTCTTTTGGCTAGACGAGCCTTGTCTTCCACTATTGAAAGTTGTTTTGTGCTTGTTTTCGCTAGCCATTTGAATTCCTTCTGGCTTATGTGCATGCTCCAGAGATCGTTTAGGCCTAAAGTTGTTAAGCCTTTTGCCAAATAGTTGTGACCTGCTCGCCATGTATTTGTGTCGAGACTGGCCCACAGGCGGTTGCCTAGACTTCCCTCCTTAGATGATCTTAGTTTGTGGTAGCACACGAGAAAAGACATAGCTCTGGCGAGTGGTTGCTGGCAGATTCCAAGTTCCAACCTGATTTGCGCCGGTGATGTTTGGGTTGGTAACTTGAACACTGATCTGTAGATCTTTGAAATTATTTTGTCCAGTTGGCAGCTGTCTAGTCCTTTGAGGACTTCGCTGCCATAGGTTAGGGTAGGGATGATTTTCGCCTGCGCGACCTGTAATATAGGTGCGAGAGTTGGACCTTGTAGTTTCTTTTGGATTGAGCCAATTGCAAAAGCAAGTGCAGCACCCTTCCTTTTTTGTTCTTCTAAGTGGGATTTGTATTTGTCATTATTATTGTATTTGACTCCAAGGTACTTGTGGCAGTTGGATTCGACGATACTTTCCTTATTCAGGGTCCAGGACAATGTCTTGGCTTTCCCGGGACGAACCGCCAGGATTTTGGTCTTCTTGTTGTTGATCACAAGCTCGTTCTTATTTGAATATTCAAGAGTGGCGTCCAGAAGCCTTTGCATTCCGATCTTTGTTTTGCTTAGAAGGACCATGTCGTCGTCGTATAAAAGGTTTGACAACAACAGGCCGGTTACTTTGGGAGCATGAGAATTGACCTTATTTAGAGCTTCTGGGAGGTCGGATAGAAATAAGTTAAAGAGTGTCGGGGCCAGGACACAGCCCTGTTTTAAACCTTTTCCCGTTGGAATTGGGCGGGATAATCTTGAGCCGTCCCCGACCTTGATCCTGACCCATGTGTCCTGATGTAAAAGTTGTATAGCTCTTAGGAGGTCGGCTGGAATGTTGAGGCTGGACAGCTTCTGCCAGAGCTTTGATCTGTTCACGTTGTCAAAGGCCGCTTGGAAGTCGATGAATCCCATATAAAGTGGGCAGGAGCTGAACTTAGCTTGGTCAATCAGACAGGAGAGGGTCATGAGATTGACTGATGTGCCTGTATTGCTTGTAAACCCTGTCTGATTCGGGGGAATAACAGAGTTGTCATCCGCCCATGCCCTGAGTGAGTTGTGCAACACTCCAGCAAAATACTTAGCTTCGTTATCGATGAGGGCAATGAGGCGGTAATTCCTGGGGGATTGTTTTTCCCCGCCTTTGAAGATTGGTATGAGCATCTTCCTTAAACAAGGCTTGGGGGATTCCTCCTGGACCTGGGGCCCCGTCCTTCCGTCCCTTTTTAATCAGTTTTTCAATATCTGCCCTCTGGATTGTTGTAGTTTCAATGCTGCTTTGAGACGGAGGGCTGTCTTTTGTTATTGTCATTTTTGGTTCATCGTTCCGGCATACTTTCATTAGCGGATTTGTGATATTCGGAACAAGTGCCCAGTCGGCTGCTTTATGTGCCGATTTGTCTTCGACTTGGGGCCTCTGATTTTGTATATTTGCATCCAGATCGTTGAAGTGGAGATGGAGGAACACCGCCCACTCTGACTCCAATATACTTGATGAAGCGACTTTCGATACGCGACCAGATGCACTGTTGATTGTCCTCCAAAACCTTGTGGAGTTGTTCGTTTTAATGTCATGCTGTAGTTTCGCCCAGAACGAGTTCCATTGGTTACTGCGTAGCTCTCTTTTGGCTTTCTTAAGACGGCTGCGGGCCGCTCTCAATTTTGTTATTTTTATAGGGTCCCTTGGATCACTTTTTAGCGCCCGCCAAGTCCGGTTCATGGATCTTGTTGCAGCTTGTATCTCAAGATTCGAGCTGGGCGTCTGCTTCAGCCCAGTCTGGGTCGCATGCTTTACTGGTTGCGCGTATTTGTCGGTGAGATCAGTTGCAAATATTGACCAGTTGGAAATTGTGTCATCCGGGCATCTGCTATGGCGCTCGATAATTCCTTTGGCCTCTATTGCTACTTGTTGGAGATTATTGAAGGAGCATTTGATTCGTTTTAGGTTGATTGTGAAGCTCTCGGATGGCAGTGCCCTTCCTTCATCGAGTTGCATGACACTGGTCCCCAGAGATATTTCTTGGGGACAATGGTCACTTTCAGTTCTGCTCCCTAGACTGAAATATATTATTTGATGGAAAAAAGAGAGACTGGCGAATGTGTAATCTATTAGTGAAGTGCCTTTTTTCGATATATAGGAGAAGCGAGGGGGCTTGTCTGAGGGAAAGCGTCCGTTAAGGGCTCTGAGGCCCAGGTTTTCGAGGTTGCCTTGAAGGGAGCGTCCCTTTGGATCGTTCTTGTGCCATCCTGGCCGGACCTGCGGTGGAATCTCCCAAGTGCTGTCATGTGATTTGGTGACCTTGTTTTTCTCTATGTCTGACATTAGCCACATATTGAAGTCACCGGTTAGTAGGATTTCTGGATCAAGAGGACCAGTTTTCACTCTCACTACTGTCGCAATCGCTTCTTCTATAAAGGATTGCCTTGATGCTGTGGTTGGGCGGACGTAGGCATTCATTAAGATCAAGATCCAGCGTTGACCTTTTCTAGGGGTGTAAGAAGTTCCCACACATTGGAGACAGTGTGATGAGCCCAGAAGATCCCAAGAGGTAACTGCGTTTTTAGTTGATATGTAGATTGCGAGGCCGCCGCTTCCTCTTCCCGGCCGATTCAATTAATGGGCTGGAATGTGATGGGTTTTAAAACCTTCTATGTGCTGCTGTTCGAAGAGCCATGTCTCTTGTAGTAGTAGTATGTCGAATTCCTGAAAGTAAGAGATTGTTGCATTATCCTCCAGTTTACTTGTTAGGCCATTGATGTTCCATGAACAGATCTTTAAGGGAGGTGTTTCGTGGCGGTTTTCCCTGTTGGGCTGTCATCGTAAAAGTCGAGTTGTGTTCAGGGTGCCTGCCAACCATGACCATGTTCCGGCCTCTTCCAAATCCCTAAGTGGTGTAATACCATCTTCTCTTGGTTCCCACTGTTTGTGAGCCAGAGTGGGGGTTTTGTTGCGAGCACCCCTGAGGACCGAATACACTGCACCCCTCCCTGGCCGTCTGTTTTACTCACCATGGCTTGCCTGCAGAATGTGTGGATAACCTGGTTCCCTGCCCGGTTTTATCTGTATACCCCAATGCTTAAAGGTGTCAGTTTGCCCTAGGCTGTTATTTATTGCCTCTACTGAGCTCCAGGTGACCTTTGTTGTTTCGTTTGTTTGGCCCTGACACGGTGCAATAAATTCTATCGATGTTATGTCTTGTGAGGTTATTAGATTTAGGACGTCATGGCTGCCTTTTGACTGGTATTCTGGATAGAAGTAGGTAAAGCGGGCGTCCCCACTCATTGCTGTTCTTAGCGTCCTTGGAGTTGCCTCTGTTCTTTGTGCGCTAGACGTGTGAGCTACTTTTGGCTGAGGGCCCGTGGCTTGGTCTTCATTCTGCGCTCCTACGAGCTTTTCATTTAGCCCTTGTCCCACAGTCCCTTTGCTACTAGCTGAAATTGGGCCCTGTTGGTTATTGGCGCGGCTAATTGTAGATGCCTGATTTGAGGTCATGGTACCACCGAGATGATTTGTCATGGGGCAGGGTGATTGGCTCTGGGTCGTGATGTTCTGCATAATAGGTGTGTTTGGGGGAGCCAGGTGGGTGCTTGTGGTTAGATCTTTTGTCCCACTGTGCGCCCTTTTTCCTGAAGGTGCCATTGCTGGGTCCTTTTCCGTTATCAGAGGGCTGAAGCCACTCTTCCTTTTTACGCTATCTTGCGTAGTCGGATGTTCTTACCTTATGTTTAGTGGCACGGCAGAGTTTTTTGGATCGTCGACCCCTGTGGCTGCCGGACGTCTAATGGTGTTGAACATCTGGTAGAGGCTTAGGTCTTGTTTTCCCCTTCTCATTTTGTTTCGTCCTTTCCACTTCCTTTGTCTTTTCCCCTTCCCCGAGGGGTCTCCCTGCTCTTGTTCTGTTGAAGGGAGGCAGGTAGAGTTTGTTCTGCTGTTGACCGGAGATGATTGCTGTTCCCTCTTGCGGCTCACGAGCCCAGATAGATCATGGGGTTGAGGGGAGTTGGTCCCTTCAGCCCCTCTTGGCCTTGAGTTGGGAGCTGTTGTTACTTGAGGATCTTCGCATGGGTCTCCTGAGTCGACGTCAGTGCCTTTTCCGGGGATGGGTTTGACTTTTGCTATTTCTTTAAGGTCTACCACTAGCTTTTCCATTATCCCTGGGAGTGAGCTGAGTTTCTCCAATATTGGCGTGCAGTCACATCCTTGTTGCGGGCGGTCAGCCGCTTCTTGGGCTCGCCTGATCAAGCTGTTTAAGTTTGAGATCCTGTCGTCAATTTTGACTACATACACGGCAAGCGTGTTTAGAAGGCTGATTTGGATATCCATTTTGTTCGCCTGATAAGTCATAACGTCAGCTGACTTTTGAAGAATATCAAGGGCGGTAGCCCATGCCATCTCTTGTGAGGGGCCCGCACTTTTGTCCTGCCTTGGTGACGGTGGTGGCAGCGGGTGTCCAAAGGTGCTGTTCCCGTATGAATGCAGCATATTTTCCCATTCATTTGACTCGAAGTAGGAGAGATCTTTAGTGCTGCCGTCTGCCTCAACTGCGTCCTCTGTAATTTCCGTGGGGTCCGGTTTACTCACTCTATGTTGTTCCTGTTTGGCTGAGTCTATTGCGCCGTCCCCAAGGGTGGTGAATACTCCTTCCGTCCTCGAAACCGTGGGGCTAGCCATTTTGGGGTAGTTTGAAAGTTCGCCATTTTGGCTGCACGGAATGCTAAAACTGACTTTATTTTGCAAATCGCTTGAATCGTTTAAATCGTCTGGATTACTTATTTTTTCTCCAATTAGTTCTACTTGTAGGTCCAGTGGCTTATGTGCAGCGTTTAGTTTGGCGACGTAAGATGGTGCTGGGTTGTGTTGACGCACATTCTCGATTGGAGAGGACTTGATTGCTTCCTCTGGTGGCTTGGTAGTGACGCTGGCTGACATGTAACTGCTTCGCGAGGTCATCCTATTTGCCGCTGAGCTGCCCTTGATGACTGTCACTATGGGACTTAGAGGGGTTGGAAGGCCAGTGATGTTCATGTTGCTTGAGAAAATCGCTGAGCCGGCGTCTTTTAAGTAGGTGAATTTTGACGTTATCTTAGGCTGGTTGCTGAAGGGTTTGCAGGCCTTACAGGTAGATTGGGGCGTGCTGTCAGTTGTGGATTCAGGATCATACAACAGCAGGTTGGGTACAGGCTCAGAGTCTGTGTTGAGAATCGTTGTTTTCCCTCTGCTTTTCTTTTTCTTTTGTGTGTCCAGAGCCCTTACTTTGCCTGCTCTCATCTCGGGAGACCGGGTGTGGCAGGAGAGTGTGGCAGGAGGGTGGGCGAGAGCACGAGACCCCCGACCCACACTTCAACTCTACTTCTGCTTCCTTTCTGCCACTTGTCTCTGGCCACTTGTTACAGATCACAGCCACAGGTCACGGGTCACAGGTGCTTGCTTCGCCGGCTGCACACCAGGCTAAGGTGCTGTGGGGAGCCGCGCGGGAGGTTAAGCACCCCCTCGCCCTATTCACTTCCTTCGCCTCTTCACATCTCCCCTCACCACCAGCTGTAGTAGAGAGCACCGGGGTCACTGCGGCGGGAGAGGTACAGAGAGGGGAGCGGTGGGACACGGCTGAAGCTGCGGGCTCTGCAGTCTAGTGCAGTCTAACGTGGTGAGGCGATGGGGCGGCAGAGTGCAGTCTAGTGTGGCACGGCGATGAGGCAGCAGAGCTCCCTGCAGGCACCTCGCTGCTTTGCCCCACTGCAGTCACCCACTCGTGGCCACCAGCTGTAGTCCTACCTCCTCCTCCTCCTCTGGCATGGCCGTGACTGTGCTCGGACCCGGCAGTAGCTCGGACCTCCCTCGGACCTCCCTCGCCAGGCCGACAGCACGGCACGGCACGGCTCTCCTCTGCTCTCCACTCTGTGTCCTGAGTTGCTCACGGTTCTCACGGCTCCCGGCGTGTTACAATCTGCTCCCTGTATGTAAAGTCACAGGGTGTAGGAACACCGTATCGCAGTGCAGGTGAGTCTCTGTTATTTTTCCCCCTTCTTTGTTTATTTTATTGGACGGTGAAGGAAAGGGTTGAGAGTGTACCAGACTCGTGCATCTCTAATGGCTAGCAGTGCTTTTGTAAATTGCTCAAGAGGATACCTGTTTGCAGGTTCACTTTTTACAGGGGGGAAGGGTATTGCACACCTCACTTGTATTTAAGCTCTGAACCACCTCCTGCTCACGGCTCTAGCAATGGCTTTTTGAACTTGCGGTCCCAGCGATCCCGCCGGGCTGTCTCCCCTGTGTCTCCACTCGCCTGTGCCGCCAATGCCTGAGCAGCTCACCTTGATGTTTTGCTGTACCGCGGATCCATGCCAGCACCCGGCCTCACAGATAGAGCACTGACACTGACACGGACTCTCGACTTCACTCCTGACAGTACAATAGGCACAGCACCGAATCCCTTGATGTCCACAGGCCTCACTGCCAAGCGGGATCCGGGTATTACTATTCAGCTAATTTCCACACCAGGCAACCATCCGCTCCTTCGTCTTCAGAAGTGCAGACGCTGCGACAGGCCCAATCGCGTAGCACCGCAACTCCAGGCCGAAGTGCGCAATCGCCGGGAACTGGCTGCTGGGAGCCGCTACTGGGTTCATGTCTCCGTATCCGGTGAGCAGGCTAGTTTCTGGAAAGTATTGAGAATCAGGAGGAATGATCTACAAATCCTCAATGTCCCAGATGCAGAGGTGTCAGACAGCTTGTACTTCACCAGTAAAACTGTGCGCTTGTCAGACAACATAAAAGCCAGGATTGTGCCAGACTGATTCCATGCACACACTCACAATATGTTGGTCTGTCTCCCTGCTAGCCCAGAGTGCACCATCTGGACCCCTAACCCTACCGGCCACCAAATGTGTATGCAACCTCAAAACATAACAACCCAGATCTGCACTTTGCAATGGTTTTTCATTGTGTACCAGGTATACAGAAATTCATTTGGTAAAATATAAAAAGTGAAAAGTAGATATCAAGGAAATCTATATATTTCTGAAATAGGAACAAGATATGGAGTTTAGAAGCAGTGGCTATTTGCACATCTCTGAATTATTGGGTAGCCATACTTGCATGTGAATTAGGGGGCATTTTTAAAAAGTCTTCTTTTTTACGCACTGTCTTATTTTTTTTATTTTTTATTTATAAAGTTTTATATAGCATGAACAAGATGCCGAAGGATATCAGAGTGCTTTACAAAAGGATGGAAGGAAGGACATAAATGCAATATCGACATCAAGTAAGGATACAAAACAGGAATAAACTCATAATTAGAAGACAAATGAGTCAAGGAGAGTGATACAATAAACAGGTATATAGCGGGTTATAAGGGGGCACACTATGTGGTAAAGATGAGCAGCATCAAAATGGTGGTACAATGGTTGTGGGATAAATGACTTCTAGCAAGTAAGCCTAGTCCAATTAAGGTAAGAATTTATTCATAAGTTTTCTTTTAGCTTCCAGTTTGAAAGCAGTCGTTGAGGAGATTCTGCGTACTTCCGGTGGAAAAGAGTTCCATATATTTGGGGCAGTGCTGGAGAAGGCTCTGTGACAAGTTCTCTTTTTGCTAAGGATAAGTGGTTTTAAGAGGAAAGTGTTAGCGCTTCTTGAGGCTCTACCACCACAGGATTATTCAAGCTTTTGCACTAGGTTCCTGCAAGTTTTAAATGCGGGGCTTTGTGCATCAGAATGGCAATCTTTAACTGAATTCGAGCTTTGTAGGGCAACCATTTAAGAGATTTTAGTACTGGGGAAATGTGCACATTTCGTTTGGTACCTGAAACCAGTCTAGCTGCCGCGTTCAGTGATGCCCTTGGTGGAACCAGGGTATATTTGGGAAGGCCACAGAGCATAGCGCTGCCGTAGTCTAGCCTCTGCAAGACAAGCGCTTGGACCACCTGCTTGAAGTCAGATTGTGGAAGGAATGGTTTGATATTTCTAAGTGTCCTCATCAAGTAATTAGCTCCCTTACACACATTGCTGATGTAATTTTTCATATTCCGGTGCTTTTCCAGGGTGATTCCGAGAGTTTTGGCTGAGTCTATGATGAGAGGGGTGCAGTTGAGGCAGTGAGGTGATTCAGCCAAAGGTCTGGCTTGGGGAAGTGGTTTGGAGGCGAGATGAGAAGGATTTCATTTTGGAGGTATTGAGCAGGAGATGGTTCTCAGCTAATCAATTTTGAGTAAACGTTAGGGTAGTTTTGAGTGTGAGGATGTTATCCGGAGATGAGATTTTCAAATAAAGTTGTGTATCGTCCGCATACATATGGAAGAGAATGTTCGTGGAATTTAGTGAATTAGCTAATGTTTCCAGGAAAAGGTTGAAGAGGGTAGGAGATATGGCTGATCCTTGGGGAACACCCATGAATACTGGAAAGGGCTGGGAGAGGGAGTGGTTTGCATTGACACTTTGTGATCTGTGGTGGAGGAAGGACAAGAACCATTGTAGCACCCGACCCGAGAAACCCATCCTGTTCTTCAGAATGGATAAGAGATTGTCATGATTAACAGTGTTGAATGCAGACGAAAGGTCAAGGAGGATTAGGAGGCAGGAATAATGTTGGTCAAGCATTTTTAAAATGTCATCTATAATGTGAGTGAGGGCTGATTCAGTACTGTGCCCCTTCCGAAAGCCAGATTGATGCTGGTCTAGGAATTGGAAGTTCTCAAGGTGAGCTCAAAGTTGGGATTGTACGCATTTTTCTAGGAGTGTGGCTAGGTTAGGGATGTTGGAGATAGGGCGGAAGTTATTGAGGTCAGCTTTATCTGCGTTAGTTTTTTTTAGAATAGGTGACACCTGAGCTGCTTTTAGGCAGTCAGGGATCGTGCCTAGTGATAGAGAAGCATTTACAATCCTTGTCCAGGTGGGGATGAGTACATTCTGGATTTCTTTGAAGATGGCCGGGGGCAACGGGTCACTGAAGTGGTTAGATGGGTTTATATTCTGAAGAATCTTGTTGATGTCTTTTTCACTGAATGGGGTAAAGATGTCCCATGATGCATTGTTCTCAGTGTTCAGGCTGATAGCTTTGCCCTTTTCTAAGGGGTCACGGGGTGTTGCGGACCCAGAGAATGGCAGGAGAGCCTTCTTAGAGACTAGCTCAATGGTGACGAGTCTTGATTTCTCAGAGAAGAAAGCAGAAAGTTCATCACATGAGGGTGCGCTGCCATAAGAGTCAGAGTGTTTTGGTCCTACTACTGATTGCTGTTTAAACAATTTGAAAAGTTTCTTGTGGCGGTTAGCAGCTTGATCAAGTTGGTGTCTGAAGTAGTCAGCTTTAGCGCTCTTGATTTGTTTGTTATATAAGCTTCTAACATCTCTAAGGAGTTTTAGTTGCTCCAAGGAGGGTCTGGATTTCCAGGTACATTCAACTGCCCTGAGGTTGCAGCATTCCGTGTTTACATTTTCGTTGTACCACGGTTTGGATATTTTTGTTGAGGCATTTTTCTGTTAGAGTGGTACAATGTCATCCATGATGTTTGTAGGAGTCGGTGAGCAACTGAACCTCAACCAAGTCAGCTTGGGAGGAGAGGGCAGATATACAGTGGGCTTCTAGTTCATCTGAGTTTATTGATCTGAGGTCCCTTTTCCAGATCTTTGATTTTGTTTATTGACCTTTCCTCATCGACACCTCCCTGTTAATATAAAAGAGGATGCAGTGTGGTCGGACCAATCGCAAGGGCTAATGGTATCCAGGGTGATGGTCTGCCCTTTCGAGATAATGTGCTCTAGAGTTTCTCCTTTTTTATGAGTAGGTTGGTCACACCCTAGTCAGATCTTGATCGATTAAGAATGATTTAAAGCGAGTTACTGCATGGCCATTGGGGTTAGACCAGTGAAGGTTGAAATCACCCAGGAAGATTTGGGACACTGCTGAGTCGACATTGTCAGAGATGATTTCCATCAGTTGCTCAATGAAGGGGAGATTGTCTCCCGGGGGTGATAAAAAGTGTGAAGTTTGCAAACCGGCAAATTATTACATGAGATGCTGAGACAGAGGTATTCACAGGAGGAAGGCTAAGAGGACTCAATGTGAGAAATTGAGAGTGTGTTCCTATGAATACAGGCTAGGCCACCACACAGTTTCTGAACTCTGTCTAGCCTAAATATTTTGTGAGTAGGAGGTACTAGGAGGTCTAGGATAGGAGTGGAGGCGAGATTTAGCCACGTTTATGTGAGGATGATAATGTCTAAGTCCTTGTGTTGGATGAGGTTGAAGATATCGGAGGCATGTTTACTGGCTGACCTGCAATTGAGTAGTACACATTTAAGTCATAACGGATTTATGGGTGAAGAAGTCTGGATGACATTAACTCTTGTGGGGTTGTCTTTTTTGATTACTCAAAGATTGTGAGGAGGTTCTCTGTTCAGATTTGAATGGATGGCTTGTATTTGTCTCGGCGGGATCGTGTTGAATTTGGACCTAGTAGAGTACGTGTTGTGAAGGTCATTGAGATCATTGGACGCCAAGTAGGTCTCGAATCTTCTGGGGCTGGAGGGATTGTTAGGTAGGGGTATGGTTTTCATGACGGAGGGGGCTGAAGGCTGCCCCATGCGATCACTAACCCTAGGGGAGGCTCTGGGCAGACTGCAGAAGTGAGGAAGGAGCTGATCATGGAGAAAAGATCATTTGAGAGGGCTTTCAGGTCATGTAGTTCATTAGTGAGACTGTGCAACTGGAGAGATATATCATCCAGGCACGCAACCACATCTGAAAGGGGTAGCGGGTGTTTTGGGAATGCTAGCGGAGAGGGGGGGCCTTGGTGTAAGCCTGTGACGTCCAAGTTGATGGTGAGTAGTTCCTGGGGAGGGAGTTGAGCGTTTGGTACTGGCCTTTGGATATCGAAGTTGGAGCCTTAGCGAGGGTGGTACGGCCATATAGCTTAGGGTCAGGTATGGTCCAAACAGGAATGAGTGGGTTTGACCGATCATGGTCGGTGAAGATCATTTGCCCAGACTCCAGCATACTATGAAGCATGGGGGGAGGGATGAGGGAAGAGGGATCATTCATTGAAGGCACTGACAGTAGGACATACGGGGATCTTTCAGATCGAGGAACGGATAGAATCGATCTGGCTAGCTGTGTTCCAAGTGATCCCAAAAAGTCGCTCACCCTCAGGTCTAGAGGGTTGGGGGACGTCAGCAGGGAACAGAGCCACTCTGTGGTCATCCAGAGGTGAAGAGTGCTTTGGATAGAGTGAGGATCTTCCCGGAGTTGTGGGGGGAGTGTCCTGAGTGATGGTGGGGTAAGTGTAGGTGTCATTGGGTTTCGGTGAGACCGCGTTTTTGAGTAACGGGAAGATATTGGTTATCTTAACTAGATTGACATTTGCAGCTTGGATTAGGATGATACCATTGTTATAGAGGGTGATGGTGGCATTGGGGTTGAGCGTGGACAAGGGCATTGTTGTTAGTTTGAGACCATGAGGTGTTTTTCTGGTACCTGATATTCGGAGCATAGAGTGGTAGACTTTTCGCCAACATGCTCTTTTCCTGGTGTAGAAAATAAGGCCCTAACTCTACTGCCTTTTTTGTACATAAGTAGACGTCCGAGATTAAAGCTTCAGGCCTAGTCCTGAGTATGTGATGCTTGTGTTTGTTGGCGGCATTTTTCGATTGGTTTGGTGGGTAGTTGATAATGAATGCGTTAGATCCTGAGGGATCAGGTCTTAATTCCATTATAAAAGTGTGACTTTTGGCCGGTGGTAATGTCTTATCAGAGGACCATGGATGGTGTTAAGAGGAGGAATCCTGAACCAGGAGTGTGGGATAATGTCAGCATGCCCACTCCAAGATGGCCACCACAAGCAATGGGTAGAACCAGCCCTTTTCTCATTCTATGCCCAGCCTTGCATAGAGACCAGGGAGGGGGGCTTCAGATTCAATTACATTTGGAAAGCAGAAATGCATGGAAAGACAAGTGGAACTAATACGTGTTCTACTATTCTCTATTCCCGTAAGCCTCCAGATAAAAATGCTACCTCACTTGTACGGGTAGGCCTATTTCCCATTGCAGGAAATGGACCAAAATGCCACGAGGACATATCCCATTTTTCGACAGAAAACTGACCCTTTTTTTGCAATGTGCCAAGCTGTGGATTTTGGGCCATAGCTCAGCCGGAAACTAAGGAAACCTTGCAAACCTGTACATTTTTTAAAACTAGACTCTCAGGGGAATCCAGGATGCGGTGATTTGTGTGGCTCTCAATAGGTTCTGTTACCCAGGATCCCTTGCAAACCTCAATCTTTGTCAAACAAAACGCATTTTCCTCACATTTCTGTGATGAAAATTCTGGAATCTGTGGGGGGGCACAAACTTCCACCCACTGAGCAGTCCCCCAAGTCTCCCAATACAAAGGGTACCTCACTTGTGTGGGTAGGCCTAGTTCCCATGACAGGAAATGGCCCAAAACACACGTGGAACATGACACTCTTCCACAGAAATCTAACTCCTTTTTTGCAATATGCCTAGTTGTGGAATATGGACCTTAGCTCAGCAGGCACCTGGGGGAAATCTAGGCAAACCTGTACATTTTTGAAAACTGGACACCCAGGGGAATTAATCATGGAGTGACTTGTGTGGCTCTCTCTCTGTTAGCCAGAATCCCTTGCAAACTTCAGATGTTGTAAAAATAATACATTGTCCTCACATTTCTGTGATGTAAAGTTCTGAAATGTGTGGGAAGCCACAAAATTCTACCCACCCAGCATTTCCCTAAGTCTTCTGGTACACATTCTATCTCACTTTTGTGGGTAAGACTAGTACCTCTGACAGGAAGTGGCCCAAAATGCAATGTGGAAACATCACATTTTTCCACAGAAAACTGACCATTGTTTTGCAATGCACCTACCTGTGGATTTTGGGCCCTAGCTCAGCCAGCAGCCATGGAAAGTTATCATTTTACTCAGGAGACCAAGGGGAACGCTGGGTGGTAGGAAATTTGTGCGACATGGCAATTTCCACAGAGAAATGTGAGAAACAATTTGATATTTTTAGCAAAATTTGAGGTTTACAGGGGATTCTGGGTAAGAAAGCTTTGGGTGATCCACGCAAGCCACACATACTTGGACTCCCCTGGGAATCTAGTTTTAAAAAATGCCTGGGATTTGGTGGGTTTCCCTACATGGCCGCCAGTGACCCCGTTGCAAAGTCAGTTTTGTTTAGTGAGTGATCATTTTTGATGCCTCCACAATACGTTTTGTGGGCTTCCCTGTGGTACACACTTGGCACACCCACACAAGTGAAGTACCATTTTTATCGGGAGGCCTGGGGGAACGCTGGGTAGTAGGATATTTGTGTCAGTCTGGTGATACCATAACTTTCCCACACACAAATGTGAGGAAATGTCATTTTTTTTAGGAAAATCTGAGGTTTGCAGGGGATTCTGGCTACGAAAACTTTGAAGGATCTACACAATCCACACCTCCCTGGACTCCCCTGGGTATCTGGTTTTCAGAAATGTCTGAGTTTGGTAGCCTTCCCTACATGGCCGCCAAGTCAGGGACCAAAAATGATGTGACCTCCTTGCAAAACCAGGTTGTTTTGTGATTGATCATTTTAATGCCTCAACAATATATTTTAGAACCTTCCCTTTGGCCGGCACTTGGCTCACCCACATAAGTGAGGTACCATTTCTATTGGAAGACCTGGGAGAATGCTGGATGGTAAGAAATGTGTTGTTCCTTTGGTTGTATGATGTTACAAAGCATTCCTTTGCAACGCATGCCTTTACCACGCATGCCTTTACCACGCATGCCTTACAACGCGAATGCATTTCCCATGCATAACCTTTACCACGAATATTCCTTTACCACGCACACTTTTACAATGATTTTCATTGTAAACTCATGCTTGGTAAGGGCATACTCTTGGTAAAGGTTATTCCCCCACCCCTAAACCCTTCTTACAAATACCCCTCCCCTGCCCTTAACCCCAATATCTGACCCCTGTCTTTTTGGTTTTTTTAACTAAAATTCCTCTAACCTCTCCACGTTGTCTCTTCTCAATCTTCTTACGTGTTGACATTGCACATCATTAAGAGGAAACTGAAGTGTCTTTCCATTTCCTTTAACGACGCCGATTGCCTCCCGATTGCCTCCACATAGAAACTTCAACAGGTGTGTTTTGTTTGGGGGGGGGCCAAACCCTCCCATGCCCCCTGTTTTTTTCACGCTTTTTTTTGGGGGGGAGACCCCCCAAAGCCCCCTATTTTATTTTTAGCCTTTAACACACATGCCTTTACTACGTATCTCACAGTAAGGGTATGCGTGGTAAAGGCTATTCATTGTAACCACGCATGCGTTGCAATGCATGCGTGGTTAAGTTATGCGTGGAAACGGCTGCATTGTAGTGGCCGTTTCCCGTTCCTTTCTGATATAGTCACATTTTGAGGTTTGCAGGGCATTTTGGGTAAGAAAATTTGAGGGAATCGATGAGAGGGACGCCACCCTGTACTCACCTGCGTTTCTAGGCTACAAAAAATATCTAGAATTGGTACATTTTCCCTAGAGACAATATACACCTTGGCTAGAAAAGACAGAAAAGGCAAATATTACCTCACAGACAACTATTCCTCAAGTACACACACACTGATTGGATTTGGCACAAGGGTGAGTGAAGGTTCAGAGCATAACATTTTATTAACAAGAGATTTCACAAAAAGGAAACACACTGTTAATTATTAAAAGATTAAAAACCTGAACTAATGACTCACAGCTCGTGAGAAGTAAAGCTACAGCAAAGCACAAACCTCTTTACAGGCCGTTTACATACCTTTCATTCTTGACACATACAAGGCCATTCACAATGCCAAACGAGGGCCCAGCACATTACAACACTCACATCAACAGACTGTGCCATTCAAGGGCCCATCACTTTCATACGCCCACATGCCTGACACAGCAACCACACTGGCGGGCAGCGAGTGTGGACTGGCATTTGACTAAAACAAGGCTACCTATCAGAGAGTGCTGAAACTGACTAAATGTCATTTTTGACTCTGGAGAACAATCCTTAAATACAACAAGGGCATTCTAGCTTGCTAAATGGAATAAATGGCGAGCAAACTTCTTATACCAAATGGACGCCTTACAAACAGGAGTGTAAGGTTCTAACCTGTGATCTATTCGATCTATACTGTGCTTATTGTAGTCTAAAATGCACACAGGTTTGCACACTTCAGCAACCTGACCCCAAACTGTCACAGATGAAGTGCTTTCATCATGGATGGTAGTCAGCATATAGATATCTCTCCTGTCAGAAAATTTCAGAGCTAGAAGTTCATCACTACGCAAGGCATTGCACTGCCCCTTCTCCAGTTTTTTACAAATCTGCTCTTTTGGGTAACCTTTACAGTTAGACAAATTGTGCCACCAGCAACAGTGTCCACTTTGAACAATTCCCCGAACAATGACACACCAGTGTAAAAATGATCTCTGTTTAAATAGTGACCTTTGTTAAAAAGTCCTCTACCAAGTTACCACACAATTTTCTCTGTAACTCCAAAAGCGAATGGACAACCAGGGGGGTCAATAATGGAATCCCTGCCCGTGTAGACACTGAAATTATAGACCTATCCAGTACTACTCGTAGAGAGCATATACATCTTAATTTCATAACGTGCCCTCTTGCTAGGAATGTACTGCCTAAAAATCAATCGGCCTTTGAACAGGACCAATTAGTCATCCGCAGCTATTTCTTTCCCTGGCACATAGATCTCTGAAAATCGATCTACAAAGTGATCAAGGACAGGCTCACCCTTATAAAGGCAGTCACATTCAGGGTGATCTCATGACAAAGCTAAAGCATTATCAATAAAATGCAACATCCAAAAAGAAACAAATACTGGTTACGACTTATGGTCTCTGGGAATATAACCTTTGCCATCAAGGGATTAGTAGACCGATATGAACGCAGTGACAGCTTCCTTATCAGGGCTAATCAAAAACGTCAAAGTCAAGAACATTTTTTAGCTCATGCAGATGTGTGAATCCACTGGGTAGCTCTAGAGAATGTTTATGTTTTGTAAACCGCATGGCTACCCAAAGGCTTTCCCGCACAGGTGAGAGTTGGGCCTCTGGTACATTAATGGGGAAACAGCCCGTCTTAAGTTTCTTCCTGAAGGAAAGTTCATTTTCCAGACTGGATGGGAGATCATTCCACAACTTCCGTAATACGTGTGCAAACGGTCTTCATCCCCATCGCATCCTTTTTCCCCTGGTTGTACTGAGGAAATGAAGATGTCAGGATCTCAGGAGTTTAGTTGGAACATAAGTGCTTACCAACTCTCTGAGCTTTACTGGGCCCTTGTTATTTATGGCCCTATGAGCAATACAGAGGGATTTACACTTAACCCTTGCCTCAATTGGGAGCCAATGCAGCTGTTTGAGGGGGTTCACTGAATATTGATGCTAAAAACATCGATGTAAAAAATATTGAAAAAATATATAGAATGCAAAAATATAAACTCCCTATACTTAAACAGATAAGTAAAAAATATAAACACGGCACACATAATAATTTATACATATATTTACTTTAAAATACTGTATTAACTATTATCTTTATTTAATTTTTAAACTTTTAAATTATATAAAAATAAAATATATACATATTTCAATAATTTAAAATGTAAAAAATCTATTTTATAATTAATTAAAACATTAAACTATTAAAACAAAATTAAAACATACATTTTGCAATACAATAAATTCAACAGTAGGGAAAATGTTGGATAGCGGAATAATAAAATTTACTATTCCAACTCCAGTGAGTGCAACAGTAAAGAAAGTGTTGGATAGCGGAGGGGTAAAAATTACTATTCCCACTCCAAAGAGTGCAACAGTAGGGAGGGTGTAGGATAGCGGAGGGCTAAAATATACTTTTTCCACTCCAGTGAGTTCAAAAGTAGGGTAAATGTTGGACAGCGGAAGAATTAAATTTACTATTACAACTCCTGTAAGTACAACAATAAGGAAAATGTTGGATAGCGGAGGGGTAAGAATTACTATTCCCACTCCAGTGAGTGCAACAGTATGGAGAGTGCTGGATAGCACAGGGGTAACATTACTGTACCAACTCCAGTGAGTGCAACAGTAGGGAAAGTGCTGGATAGCGGAGGGGTAAAAATTACTATTCCCACTCCAGGGAGAACAGTAGGAAAAGTTCTAGATAGCGGAGGGGTAAAAATTACTATTCCCAATCCAGTGTGTCCAACAGTAGGGAAAGTTTTGGATGACGGAGGAGTAAAAATTACTATTCCCACTCCAATGAGTGCAACAGTTGGGAAAGTATTGGGTAGCGGAGGGGTAACAATTATTATTCCCACTCCTGTGAGTGCAACAGTAGGGAAAGTGCTGGATAGCGGAGAAGTAAAAATTATTATTCCCACTCCAATGAGTGCACCAGTAGGGAAAGTGCTGGATAGTGGAGGAGTAAAAACTACTATTCCCACTCCAGTGAGTGCAACAGTAGGGAATGTGCTGGATAGCGGAGAGGTAACAATTACTATTCCCACTCCAGTGAATGCAACAGTAGGGAAAGTATTGGATAGTGGAGGGGTAAAAATTACTATATTTTAAAATATACATGTAAATGTATTAAACATATAAAAAGAACACATAGTAAATAAGTAAGTAAAAGTAAGTAAATGATATTTGTAGAGCGTGCAGCTGCCACGAATGGGGTGTCCCGGTGCTTAAGGGGACAGCAACAATAGTAGTGATATGTGCACATCTAGTCATAGTGACTAAAGAGCCAGGTCTTCAAGGCCTTTCTGAATTACTGTTCAGAATGCATTGTGCGTAATTGAGCAGGTAGGTTGTTCCAGCCTTTAGTGGTGCCCACCTAGTATGTCCTTCCCCCCATTCTTGCTTTCGCGAAATGGGGGGTGGTGAGGTAGCGTTTGTGATTGGACTTTAGGGATCTGTCCTGCTGGTAGGGGTGAAGTCTCTTCCTTAAATAGGTGGGCCCTCTGCCCTGATACACCCAAAAGGCAAACATAAGGGCCTTAAATTCGAAGCACTTGGCTACCGGGAGCCAATGGAGCTGCCTAAGATAAGGAGAAATACGTTTGTGGAACGGGACCTTGCAGACCAGTCTAGCTGCCACGTTTTGTATTATCTGGAGCCTATGGATCAGGCCGGTCGGCAGACCCATGTAGAGTCCATTAGCGCAATCGAGATGGGAGGTGATTAAGGCATGAACAACGGTTTTGCGAGCTGACTCTGGCAAGAAATCAATACATTTTCTGATTGTTTCATCTTGCCAAAGCAGGCTGCAGTACAAGTTGAACATGGGTAGTGAGGGACAGGTCTTTGTCCCACCTGACTCCTAAATTCTTAACCAAGTCCTCAGGTGTGGTGGCAGATCCCAGTTCAGCTGGACACCATAAGGTCGTCGGGGTGGTACTGCTTGGTTAAACAACAAGACCTCTGTCTTGTCGGTGTTAATTTTTAAAATGCTACTGCTCATCCAGGCAGAGATGCTTTTAAGGCAATCTTTCAGTGAGTCAAAAGTAGATGCTGATACCCCACTGAAGGTGAACAACAGTTGGGTATCATCCACATAGGATATCACCTTGATCCTAGTTTTGGCAATGAGTTCCACCAGTGGTGTCAAATAGATATTAAAAAGTAGCGGGCTCAGGGCTGATCCCTGCGGCACCCCCCATCTTAATGGTTTAGCGGGGAGGTGAAAGGGTGGATTGAGACTTGTTGTTCTCGGTCATGTAGGTAGGACACGATCCAGTCCAGTGCCTTCCCTTGGATGCCAATCCGTTTAAGGCGATCCAGTAGGATGGAATGGGACACCATGTCAAACGCCGTTGACAGGTCAAGGAGCACCAGCATGGCCGCGGAGCCTCAATCCACCGCCCAGCAAATGGAGTCAGCCATTTCAATCAGTGCGGATTCTATGCTGAAGCCAGGGCGAAAACCGGACTGGGACTCATGCAGTAGACCATTGGACTCAATAAAAGCTGCAAGCTGCTGATGGTCTAATTTCTCTAAAACTTTAGCGGGGCAAGGAGCAGGGAAATGGGCTTGTATTTACTGGTGACTTCTGGGTCAGCGTTAGCTTTTTTCAATATAGAGAGAAGAAACGCATGTTTCCAGGCTGATGGGAAGATCCCCTGTCTGAGTGAGGCATTCCAGATGGCATTAATTGGGGGATTAAGCCACTCAGCCAGTGCACTGTTTTGTTTTGCTGGCCAAGGATCACCAGGTGACCCGGATTTACAATCCTGAAGCTCAGCCAGGGATGCCTCCATGGGGATTGTTTCAAATTCCGAGAACACTGGCTGTATGGCATTAAGGCTACTAGACGTGTCCACCCCTGTGCTGCTGGGAAAGACGCATTTATCTGGGAGATTTTTCTCCTCAAAGAAATTTGAAAGCCTGTTGCATAGCTCCTGTGATGGGGTAATCAGGTGCGTGAGTGCTAATGGGTTAGTGAAGCACTTAACAACCTTAGACACGTATCTAGAAGAGTTCTTGGCACTGGCAATGTGTTCGGCCAGGAAATCTCTTTTTTTTCAATGAGAAGTTTACGGTACTCTTTCAGGGCTGCTCGATAACCAATTTTGGCCTCCTGAGAATAAGATGATCTCCATTTGCATTCTAGTCTTTTACAAACACTTTTTTTGGCTCTAATAGCTACTGAGAATCAGGGGCAGAAGGCGAAATTCTCACGGAATTAAACGGCCTCCGAGGCGCAATTGTATCAAGGGCATCACTGACCCAAGCATTCAGGTTTGTGATGCTGTCATCAAGGTTTTTGGAGAGGGAGGGATCGGAGACCCTACTCCAATTCCTCCCATATTATAATGTTAATTACATATAACTAAAAGGTACTAGTATTATATCAAATAAATGAATAAATACATTTATTAACAATATTTATTTAAAAGGAGCAAATATTAACAAACAAACACATTCTTTAAAACATAAATGTATGCATTTTATTTCCTACCATATAATACTTCACCAATAAAAAAAAGATGTCAGCATTTTTATTTACATTTATTTCCATAATTAACATAATTAATAATGAATTAACAAAATATTACTAATACAAGAGGTAATAAACATTAATTGAGTACACGTTCATTAACACTTTAATATTCACAACACACATCTAAAATTAATTACACAATTACGATAATGAATTAATAATTAAATAATTTAAATTAATTAGCAGCTAAATAATAATTCAACAATAAAAAAATTATTACTTCCCACCCGTCCCACCATTTACACCTATAAACACCACAAATCACACCTAATTTTAATTACACAATTACCATCATTAATTACTAATTAATTAATTTAAACATTAACAACTAATTATTAAATAATTAATAATAAATTAATTTACACATTTAACACTATAACATCAAAATTAAACAAATATTAATGAATACAAATTATTATTATTTTTTTTTTTTTTTTTTTAAAACCTTTATTCGTATAAGTCAGATACACAGCTATTCAGCCGACATCCCGGAGGTTCGGCAGCTAATCAGTCAACACATGAAGTCCTCCATAGCTCTAATGCAGGATAAAGACAAAGGTTTCATTTTTGAAAACTACCTACAATAAACACAACAAGCAAGGCAGTATACACCACAAGTTCGTGCCAGTTCCCAACGGGGGCGCGGCCCCATTTCCAACATCAAATCAAAGCCACCGATCGGGAGGATGAGGGAGAAGCAGAGGCGCTAACATTCTAACGGAGGTGCATCAGAAAGACCCAAGTCGGAAGTGAGGCTAGGGGGAAAGTTGCTCCTCTGGTGGTTCAATGGCAGGAGGCAGACATATGCCCCCCCTATATTGGTTCCAACTTCCCCATACCTTATGCCATTTCTTAGGCCTCCCCCGTGCACTATACACCGTTTTCTCCCGAAACATGCTCCAGTCCATGTTGTCCTTCCATGCATCCAGGGTGGGCGGGCTATGAGAGCCCCACAGTCGTGCTATATCTCGCTTAGCCACCATATTGCCTAGGGTCGCCCATTGAGTCTGCGCTGCGTCATAATCTGTAGGACCCCACACATTCAAAAGACAGCGCCGCGCCTCTGGGTGCAGTACAATACCCGTGACCTCCTGCATCACAACGTGAATCCGCTTCCAAAAGTCCGCAATCACACCACACTCCCATATGATATGTAGAAAGGTGCCCACCATCCCGCAGCCCCTCTTACATAGCCCATCCTCGGAAAAACCCATATGGACCAGCCGGGGCCCAGTAACATAAACTCTGTGCAGTATCTTAAGCTGGACCAGCCGTAGTCTGGCGGGGATCGCGACCTCCTTAGGAGAGGAGACGGCGTATTGCCAATCCTCATCGTCCAGCTCAAGGCCGTCCCTAATCCACTGATCCCGCACCCCCAGGAGGAGGTCGGTCCGGACGTTCACAAGCTTTTTGTAGATTAGGGAGATTGTGCTCTCCGGCATATGGCCGTCCAGGATCCGGTCCTCCAAGGGAGAGGACTCAGGCACCTTTTCCCCCTCAACGAGGACCGACCGCAGCGCATGGCGCACCTGCGCATACCGGAAATATTCCGTGCCCTCCAGCGCATATTCCGTCCGTAGCTCGTCAAACGACTTAATCCGCCCCTTGGCCAGCAGGTCACCCACCCTGGAGATGCCAATCAGATCCCATTTCTCAAATCCCTTAGAGTGCCAAAGTTTCCCCAGCATATCGGAGTCATACAACGGAGTGGCGAGGGTGAGCCTATCTTTCCAGCCCAACGAGTTCGTGACTGTCTTCCACACGTTCACCGCAACCCCGGTCGGCCCCGTGAGGGACCCAGCCGGGGGCCTCGAGTAAAGTGCTCTATAGTAGCCACCCCCACGCAGCAACCACCGGTCCATAGCAAAGCCAGGGCTAAGCGCCGGGCCGTAGACTCCATGATTGATCGCACTCAGTTGGGAGGCCCAATAGTATCTTCTGATGTCGGGAAGCACGATACCCCCATCGTACCAAGGAAGAGTTAGTTTTGCTATCGCTATACGCGGACGGCCGTCCCACAGCAGCGAGCGCTGGAGACTCTCAACCTCCCGAAAGTAGCTGGCCGGAACCAGCTCCTGGGTGTTCTGCAGGGCATAGAGAAAACGGGGAAGAGACATCATTTTGAATAGCACAGCACGGCCAAGGAGGGAAAGCGGCAGCCGCCGCCAGCCCGCTACCATCCCGCCGCAGGTGCGCCAACGGAGGGACCAGGTTCCTCTCGTACCGTACCGTTGGGTCGGTAGAGATATAAATCCCAAGATACATGAAACCCTCCCGGGCGATCTGGATCGGGCAATTCCGCGGGAGAACCGGGACGTCTCCACACAGCGCATACAGATATGACTTCCCCCAGTTAATGGTTAGTCCCGAATTCCTCCCGAAGGAAGTCAAAATGTCGCAGACAACTATGAGGGACTTCCGGGGTGAAGTGAGATAGAGCAGCATATCATCGGCATAAAGGGAGATGCGGTCCTCGTGGTCAGGTGACCAGCGAATCCCCCTCACATCTGGGTGCCATCGTATCCAGGCCGCCAGCGGCTCGAGAGCAAGAGCAAACAACAGCGGCGACAGAGGACAGCCCTGCCTGGTACCCCTCCCCAGCTCGAAGGGACGGGACGCCCTACCGTTGACCGCGACTTTAGCGAGAGGTCCTTCATATAATAGTCTCACCCAGCCCACAAATCCGGGTCCGAAGCCGAATTTCGCAAGCGCAGCCCACAGGTATTCCCACTCTACCGTATCGAAAGCCATCGTTGCGTCGAGCGCTGCCACAATGGCCGGCTCCCGCATCGTCCCCACCCTTGCGATCGCTCCGTGGATGCGCCTAAGGTTCAACGCGGTGTTACGATGCGGGATGAAACCGGATTGGTCAGGGTGGATCAGATCACCGATCACCCTGACCAAACGGTTAGCGAGGATTTTAGCGAGGATCTTCGGCTCGGCATTAAGGAGCGAGATCGGCCTATATGAGCTGCACCTGTTCCTGGGCTTACCATCTTTATGTATGACCACGATTGTTGCCAGGCGCTGGTCGAGTGGGAGGCATCCCGTCTCCCGCGCCTCCACGAACATAGCTCGCAAATGCGGAGCGATCTTATCCGGCAGGCCAATCCGGGCCCGAGGCCTTGCCCGAACGCAATGAACGGATAGCCCCCGCGATTTCGTCGACTGTGATATCGCCATCAAGATCGTCCCTGTCTATGTCGGAAAGGCAAGGCAAAGCAAGATCACGCAGGAGTTCACACGAATCCCCCACTGGCCTGTCCGACACGGAGGTATAGACCGTGTGGAAGTAATCCGCAAAGCACTGGACTATGCCATCCGGCTCCGCGACAACGACGCCATCCTCCGTCACGAAGTCTGGCACAACACGATTGACCCGCTCCTTTTTATCCAGCCACGCGATTAATTTCCCGGACTTGTCCCCGACGTCGTACAGACGGCCCCGCTGTTCCCTACTCAAGGCTTTGGCCGCGTCCGTCACAAGGGCCTTGTACTCCGACTACTTAAGGGTCAAATTGTGCAGCGCTGCCGCCGTGACCTCCCCCTCCAATGCCAGCTCCAGATCCGCGATCTCCGCCTCAATCTGGGCGACCCCCGCGTCTCGCCGACGCTTGGCCGCTGCTATCAAGGAGAGGGCCTCTCCCCTAAGCACTGTTTTGAACGCTTCCCACAAAGACACCGCCGACGTGACCGAGCCGAGATTTTCCTGGAAATAACGATCGACCGCCTTCAGCACCGCACTACGAGTCGTAGGGTCCCTGAAATACCACGGGTTAATTGGGGCCACCCTACCCCCCACTCCTCTACCAACATCCATACAGATCCACACCGGCGAATGGTCAGAAATACCCCATGCCATGTGCCTGGCCTCAGAGACAAAGGAGGCGTGTGCAGCTAGGGTAAGCACATAATCAATTCTGGAGAGACTGCCATGCGCCCCGGAGTGGAAAGTGTATTGCCGCTGTGTGGGATGCAGCAGTCTCCAACAATCAACCAGACCAAGGGTATCTACAAAGTCCGGAAGCCACTTCTGAGCCCCCCCCGAGCTCCTTGGCGGGTGTCTGTCAAGCAATCCGGAGCCAACCGCATTGAAGTCGCCACCCACCACCAACATTCCCTCTGGGAGATCCAACAAAGTCCTCTCTAAGTCCGCAAGTGTGGAAGGTTGCAGTGCAGGAGGGACATAAACCGACACCAGGACCAGCGTCCTGCCCTCCCACCTCCCCGCTACAGCCGCAAAGCGTCCCCTATCATCAACAGTAGTGGAGTCGACCTCGAATGGCAGGGAGGACCTGACAAGTATTCCAGCCCCTCTAGACCCCGAGGAAAACCCGGAGTGTGCGACAAATTTGTAGCCTTTCCTGTTGAGTGCATAGCACGTGTTACCAATCAAGTGCGTCTCTTGCAATAAGACAATATCAGGGGTACATCGCTTCAGAAATTGCAGGACAATCCCACGCTTAATACGATCCCCCAAGCCATTTACATTCCAACTGAGTATTTTTAAGCCCCTACCCCCCATCCCAACATGTAAGGAGACCACCACCCCCCGCGTAGAACCGCACTCGAGTCACAGAAGCTTGCATCCTTACGCCTTGCATAACCAAAAACAACAACAACCCCAACAACAACCCCAATCCACCCCCCACCCTGCACCCCTGCGTAAGCTCTAAAATGCCCCCCAACTTGCAGTGTGCCTGTCGCCCCATACAAAGACTAATCTACAAAAAGAACCCCAGAGGAGGAAAAAGCTCCCATACTGCTCCCGCTACCCCCCGGACTGTCACCCTCCCGGGGGAACCGGAGATCTAGTACTTAAGTCCTGGCTCATTGTTCATCACCGCCCCCGTCTGCTCCACCGGAGCGTTCCACGCTAGTCCGTCCTTGGGGCAATGTGTCCAGCCAATCTCCGACCATGTCAGATGATTCAAAAAAGAAAGTCCGCTCTTCGAACACCACACGCAACCTGGCCGGGAAGAGCATGGCGTATTTCAGTCCCATCTCTCGTAGCCTTCTCTTGACCGCCAGGAAGCCTTGTCGTTGCTTCTGCACCATCTGGGTAAAGTCCGGATAGAAACTTACAGTGGTGTTCTGGAATAGCGTCGGGCCGGACACCCGTGATGCTTGCAGAATGGCATCCCGGTCCCTGAAGTTAAAGATCCTGGCGACAATCGGCCTCGGAGGGGCCCCCACCTTGGGCCTCCCGCCAGGGACTCTGTGGGCCCGCTCAACAGTAAAGAACTTACTAAGGCCTTTGGGCGCCAGATGGTTCACCACCAGGTCCTCCACAAACAGGTCCACTGACTGTTCCTCCGAATTTTCCGGGACCCCAATAATGCGCACGTTATTGCGCCTTGCACGGCCTTCGAACTCTTCCAACCGTCGGGCAAAGTGATCATTTGCAGTCCGCAAGGTACGGACTTCCAGCTGAAGGCCGGAGACGTCGCCCAGGAGGCCTGCAGTCTTGAGGTCCAAGGACTGACCCGCTCATTAGTTTTCCCCAGGTCTGCCCGAATCAGATTGACGTCGATAGATATGGCGTCCACTTTATGCGCCAGGGTCTCAAATTGTTGCCCGATAGAGGACTTCATCCCCTCGATGGCCCCCATGATATCTTGCAGGGTTGGTTCCGCGGAGGGGGGCGACACGTCCTTCAAGGCCTCCAGTGTCTGTCCCGATCTGCCCGGAGACCCCTTCTGGTGGGCATAGCGGTCCATGTTGTTAGTCTGGGTGTAGCCTCCCCGCCTGGTACTCTTGGGCTTCTGTTTTTCGGCGTCCGATTTGCTCGACATCGCAATCTGCCGCGGAGACAATCTCCTTGCCCATACAGAGTAGACAACCATGCAACCAGTGACTGGCGCTACCCACGCCCAGGCCCGGGCGCGGTGGAGACAGGAAAGCGAAAGTGAAAGTGAAAGTGAGGACACCTTCCTTCCGACGACTCGCCCCTCGCACGGCCGCTGTTGTTCAATTAGTGCACAGGCACTGTGCCAACGCAAGTCCCGGGCACCTTCCGGGGAGTAGGCCACAAACTTCCAGGCAGTACAACTTCGTTCTCCGGTGGGCGATTTCGATCCGGACAGCGGCTCTCGCCTCAGCAACGGCTCCCCTCCAATATTCCGGGCGTCAAAAGCAGGATAATAGACAGGATATCTGCCGGAGAGAGCGAGGGTCTCGGGAGCTCTAGGCTCACGTGGCCATCTTGATCACGCGCTAAGCTCCTCCCCTATGAATACGAATTATTGAATAAATGTTATATAGTTAAATTACTTCCCACCCTGTTCCCCAATAAACCCACAACCCGCTACGGAACTAAAAACGCAAATTTCAATTACATTTTTTTTAATAACTACTAAAATTAATCTATAAATGTTATTTAATTAAATTACTTCCCACCCTATTCCCCTATAAACCCACAACCCGCTATGGAACTCAAAACGCAAAATTCAAATAAATAAATATTAATAGCTTCTAAAATATTAACACATATAATAAAAATACAAACAATTCTTATACAAAAAAACAAACATCACACACATATAAAATATATACTAAAATACATAACATTAACAAAAAATCGATATTTTTAACAACTGTA
The DNA here is from genome assembly GCF_964204655.1 of Triturus cristatus. Lineage (NCBI taxonomy): Eukaryota > Metazoa > Chordata > Amphibia > Caudata > Salamandridae > Triturus > Triturus cristatus. The sequence goes on from NC_140584.1 coordinate 228,102,702, forward strand.
TTTTTGCAAACGATATTAAACACGTCACTGTTTTTTAAATCAATATTACTTACCTAAAATCAATATTCTTGACCACGAGAATTTGTTTGTCGATATTCCTGACCCACGATATTTTTGCCACGATATTTGTGCAATTCGATATGTTTTTACGCGATATTCTGTCCCTGCACCTTTTGAGGGGTTCTCTTGAGACATAATTAGGAACCTTTAGAAGGAGCCTTGCTGCCACATTTTGCACAGTCTGAAGTCTCTTTATTATGTATTATGGTGCGCCCACATAAAGTGAGTTGCCATAATCCAGACGGGAAACTATGAGGGATTGAATGACCGTTTTCATTAGATGCTCTGGGATCAATACCAGTATCTTCCTGAGCATTCGGAGTAAAGACAAACAGATGCCAGACACTTTATTTGCTTGGTGGTCCATTGCTAGCAAATTGTCCAATCAGCTTCCCAAATTTTTTATCACCGGTTTGGGAACAGGGGGGGCATGTCAACAGGCCAGCTGATCAGAGGTCTGTGTATGGCCAGGTTTCCAAGGATCATTAATTCCGTTTTATCACAATTCAGCTTTAGGCGGCAGCTTGACATCCAGTGGTGCAGTTTATCCAAACAGGGTGCCAAATGTTTATTTCCTGGATTAGGGCCTTCTGTAAGAGAAACAACCAGCTGGGTGTCATCTGCATAGGAGACCACTGACAGGTTAAAGTCCTACACTAAGGTGGCTAGCTGGCGCACATATATATTGAACAACGTGGGGCTGAGAGACGATCCCTGAGGGACACCAAAAATCGTTGGAAAGCTGCCAGAGAGGCTATCTTTGTCCATGACTTGATAGGATCTGTTTTCCAGATACGAGGTGAGCTAATATAATGCTTTGCCCTGAATTCCCACCTCACAAAGTCTATCTCTTAGGGTCTTGTAATCCACTGTGTCAAAAGCCACACTTAAATCCAGTAATAGGATGGCTGCTGAGCCTCCGCTATCCAGTATAGCTTTGAGCTCCTCTATGACAACCAGAAGTTCTGTTTCCGTGCTATGGTGAGTACGGAAGCTCATCTGGGTTGGATGAAGAATGTTGTTATTTTCCAGAAAGTTTGCTAATGTCCAATTGACATGTTTCTCTAGTACTTTTAATGAAATGGAGTATACGGTTGCACTCGGTTGTGAATAGAAAATACGGTAGTTAATCCGGTAAAAAAACTTAGGTGCTAGTGAGACCACCTCCTAACCTAAGAGGTGTGAGCGAAATAATGTTAGAACAGCGCCTTCTGGAAAAGACGACCTCACATTAGCACTCAAATGGCGGGGTTCCGCTTAAGGAAGAGGTACAAACTTTTGTGTTGTTGCTTATAGTAGCTTTTAATTCATCTGTCGTGACGTATGATAAGTCTCATACTCAAAAGAGAATTTCCATGTTGGTTAACAACGCTGTTAGATATTTAACAGTTTTGTGAATAGTCTTTTCAGATATCCCCGATGCATTTCGGGACTCGCCCTTCGTCAGGGGGGTGTGTTTCTACAAGAGAAAATAAGGAAATTGGCATAGGTCCAGGACAAAAGAGAAGTATGTTAAGTTTAGTGAAGTGAATGAGCCGTTGTGTCGAGTTACAGGGTGGATTTGAAAATGTAAATGGTTGCTTTGTGGGTATTAGTCAACCGAGATGTGGATCGTAGGCTAACGGAAAGAAGCTAGTGAAAAAAGTGAAAAACAGTACCCATTGTGATAACATCGAAAAAGTAAAAAATGAATGACAGTCAAAATCACGAGCTATTAAAACAAGAAATTTCAAGGTAAGCCATGTACCACAGTGATGAACTCCCAATACACAGCCGTAAACAAAGGTATAAGAATATATGAGTGCAAGGTGAACAGTCGAAAGAGAAAAGAGCATGCAAGTGAGCCAATGGTAAAATACCTGAAAAAACCGTCGAAGCTTCTTGGATGAAGTCTCATCAAAAGGTGATAAAGATCCGAATGGAAACAGCGGAATAGATATACCGTTAACCCGGAAGTGGTACCAACGTAGCGTACGTGAGATGTCATGTGATTAATGGAAAGTAAAGAAAGACATAGTATGTGTGCGGTAGTCAAAGTAGCTTCGGGTAAATACTAATATGAGCGTTGATGTAGAGAAAAGTGAATGTGAAGTAAGTAAGAGTAGTTCAAGAATTAACAGAAAACCATGAAGTATAGGATAAAAAGACTTAAAGAATACATCGGTAAATGCAGCCTGAAGGAATTATGAATATGGCGGTACACAGTCATAAATGGTCACAAAAAGAGTGGATACAATAAAGCATAAATGCATAATGAAACATGAAGGAAAATAAACAATTATGTATCCAGAAGAAAAATAAATATCATAAGTCATAACTCAGTAGGTCCCTTTACAGATAGCAACTGTATTCAACACGTTCATTCATTCCGGAGGGATGAACTGAATTCAGTTTGTTAATCCAAAACATTTCGCGTTGTAATAGAAAAGCATTATTATCTCTTCCTCGTAGTAATGGAACTTGTTCCAAAATGAGAAATCTCAATTGACTGCAATTATGTCTGTTCTCAAGGAAATGTTTCGCAACAGTTGACTTGGTGTTGAGGGTTCGTATGTTGCTTTTGTGTTCAATAAGTCGAGTTTTCATCTTTCTTTCAGTTTTGCCTACGTACGGGAGTCCACATGGACATTTGAGAAGGTAAATTATGTTGCTGGAATCGCAAGTCGCAGTGACTTTGAGATTGATTGGGATTCCTTTAGAGGGGTGCATGACACTGGTTCCCTTAATGATGTTGTTACAGCCACCACAATTGTGACATGGGATAGTTCCTTTATATGTCTTGTTGGATTCGGAGGAGGTCTTGTTCAAGAGTTGTTGTAAATTAGGTGTTCTCTGATAAGCAAAGATGGGCAATTGGTTAAAAATGCCTTTGAAATCTGTTTCGGACTGTAATAATGGCCAATATTTTCTGATCGTGTTTTTAATTCTGTGACTTTGTTTCGAAAACTTGGACACAAATACCAATCTTTCATTGGAAGTCTTGTGGGTAGATTTTTGTAAGAGATCAGCTCTGTCTTTGATTTCAGCACGATTTATGGCATCTTGAAGGATTGGAGCAGGGTATGCTCTCTTTCTGAATTTGTCAATGAGAATATCGCTTTGTTTCTGGAAGATCTCTTCAGTGGACGAGATCCGTTTGATTCTCAAGAGTTGTGAGTAGGGGAGGTGTTTTTTCAGGGATTTTTGATGAAAACTTGAAAAATGTAAAAGATTATTGCGATCAGTGGTTTTGGTGAATACTGAGGTAATGATCTCGTTGTTTTGTACTGTAATGTCTACATCCAAGAATGTGATATGTTTCTGATCAATTTCATGGGTAAATTGGATGCGGTGGTTAATGGTATTGAGGTGGGTAATCTCTGTCAATAGTTCCATTTGAGTACCTTTCCAAATAAGGAAGATGTCGTCAATATACCTGTGGAACATTAGTAAATGCTTTGACCATGTTTCCTGTGACAAGATGTGATCTAGCTCAAAGCGATGCATGAAAAGGTTGGCATAGGCAGGTGCGGCACAATTGCCCATAGAAGTACCGGACAATTGCATATAGTAGTTGTCATTCCAAATAAAATAACTGTGGTATAACGAAAAGTGCATGAGTTCAAGTAAAAAAAAATTCAAATCATCATCCATGTTGTCCTTGACGAGAAATGATTCAATCGCTTGTATGCCCAGGTCATGTGGGATGGAGGTGTACAGGGATTTAACGTCTATAGTACACAAAAGAATTTGATCCTGGTGTGCCACTTTAATTTGACTGAGTTTGATAAGGAAGTCTGTGGTATCTTTGAGATATGTAGACATGGCTTGAACTATGGGTTGTAGGTGTTTGTCAATATATTTCCCGATAGGTTCATGAATTGAGTTTCTGGTACTCACAATTGGTCTGAATGGGGGTTTTTCCAGATTTTTATGAATTTTGGGTATCATGTATAGGTATGGTACCTTAGGATGGTCTGTGATGAGAAAACGTTTGTCTCTATCATTAATGGTGCCCTGTTCAAGTGCTTTGTTGACAATCTGAAGTAAGACAGAAGAAAATTCTTGAGTGGGGTCTGTTGGCAATTTTAAGTATGTGTCTTGATCGTTAACATGTGCTTCAACATTTTCTGTGTAAAAAGTAGTATCTAAAATAACAAGAGCCCCTCCTTTATCAGCCTTGCTGAAAGTGATGTCTTTATCTGCTGCCAATTTTTTGATGATGTTACGTTCATTGCGGGTCAAGTTACTGGATTTAGCTGGTTGTTCCAGGAGTAGATTGGTAATCTCCTTGCCAACAATAATCTCAAAAGTATCCAAAACTTTATGACTCACAGGAGCCATGAATTTGCTTTTGGGCCTTAAGCCCATTAGTGTGTCTTTGTCTTGAGTCGTAGGTGGTTCTACGATATTGGTGAAAAAATGTTTTAAACGAAGGTTGCGCATAAACTTGAATAAACACACTTGAGTTTCCAAATCATTGGTGTTGTAAGTGGGTACGAATTAAGTACCCTTCTGTAAGGTATGGATTTGTTGTGGTGTTAGTTGTTTTTGGGAAATGTTGATAACTAGGTTTTCTGGCTCCGTGTTGTCCTTGCTATGGGAGTGTCTTTTGTTCTTGAACTTTGCCCTCCTGGTTCGTCTGGGGTTTTTCGGCCTCTTCCTAAAAAAGGAAGTGTTTCGTTAGTGCAGGCAACAGAGAACAACGGTTGTATGTTCTCTGTTGCCTGCGTGCAGCGTATACATCCGCCCATGTATACACCTCTCCAAGCTTGTAATCCACGGTGTCCCTTTTGAATTTGCGTAGTTTTCTGTCGTTAATTTCTTTTTGGTATTTATCAAGTTGGCTATTGACGTCTTCAAGAGTTTTGGTCATTTCTTCAGGAGATTTACAGAACGCTGGTATGCCATCTTAAATAAATGTTCCTTGGACCTTATTCTTTTAATTGTGGAAGAACTATCTATCCTCCTAGACGAACTTGGAAAAGAAGTTACGCAGTTAAAAACAGACCTAAGTGCCAAAATGACTCCTGAAGAAATGACCAAACCTCTTGAAGACGTCAATAGCCAACTTGATAAATAGAGGTGTATACATGGGCGGATGTATACGCTGCACGCAGGCAACAGAGAACATACAACCGTTCCACAGAAGGAGAAACATCGTCATCCGATGATTTACAGATCCAACCTAGAAGACCTACACCTAAACCATCTGATGGCCCAACTGAGAGTCAACCCTCGACTTCTACAGAGAGCACTAACGAAACAATTCCTTTTTTAGGAAGAGGCCGAAAAACCCCAGACGAACCAGGAGGACAAAAGACACTCCCATAGCAAGGACAACACGGAGCCAGAAAACCTAGTTATCAACATTTCCCAAAAACAACTAACACCACAACAAATCCATACCTTACAGAAGGGTACTTCATTCGTACCCACTTACAACACCAATGATTTGGAAACTCAAGTGTGTTTATTCAAGTTTATGCGCAACCTTCGTTTAAAACATTTTTTCACCAATATTGTAGAACCACCTACGACTCAAGACAAAGACACACTAATGGGCTTAAGGTCCAAAAGCAAATTCATGGCTCCTGTGAGTCATAAAGTTTTGGATACTTTTGAGATTATTGTTGGCAAGGAGATTACCAATCTACTCCTGTTAACAACCAGCTAAATCCAGTAACTTGACCCGCAATGAACGTAACATCATCAAAAAATTGGCAGCAGATAAAGACATCACTTTCAGCAAGGCTGATAAAGGAGGGGCTCTTGTTATTTTAGATACTACTTTTTACACAGAAAATGTTGAAGCACATGTTAACGATCAAGACACATACTTAAAATTGCCAACAGACCCCACTCAAGAATTTTCTTCTGTCTTACTTCAGATTGTCAACAAAGCACTTGAACAGGGCACCATTAATGATAGAGACAAACGTTTTCTCATCACAGACCATCCTAAGGTACCATACCTATACATGATACCCAAAATTCATAAAAATCTGGAAAAACCCCCATTCAGACCAATTGTGAGTACCAGAAACTCAATTCATGAACCTATGGGAAATATATTGACAAACACCTACAACCCATAGTTCAAGCCATGTCTACATATCTCAAAGATACCACAGACTTCCTTATCAAACTCAGTCAAATTAAAGTGGCACACCAGGATGTGGTAAATAAAATAAATATTACCTGACTGAATTTCGTACGGAGTCTTAAAATAAAGTAAAATAGCTCAAAATAACAAGAGGCAGAATCCGTGGTATAAGAGGTTCTCTAATGGGCTTTATTCCATTCAAAATGGCCGACTCGAGTGGCGGCCTTCAGGTTCCGTCACCACGAGGGTTCAGGAAGTGAAGTACAATAATTTATTAACAGACATGTATTTTTATAATAAGTACATTACAATGAAACGAATGTAGAAGGCGTAACATTTGATAAGAAAAGTGACGTAACAGTGACATAATCGAAACTAGGCGTAATAAGGAATAAAAGAAACATGATTGGCTTGCATTATCAGACATAGGTGGATCTATAAGATAATACTTGGCATAGATGCGCGCGCGGCAGCATGACGTGTAATTGACGTGCAACTAGGGGGTGAAGGGGACTTGACATTTAGCTCTACATGTGGAGACGAGAAGTCTGGGGTTATGTCAACCTAATCCCAAATCATATCTAACATCCTATGTTTAAAGAACTATGTTATCCACAAGGAAGAGACTCTCGGACAGAATCTATTCTATACTGACTGTGTGCGCGTACAAGCGTCTAAGTGTCTATATGAGATGCGAGGGGCAGAAAACTTTCCATAGCAACAGGGCTATGAATCACTTGCAGGAGGACAGAGAAGCCGGGCCTTTTGCTTGGTAACTGGAGGAATGTTTACTTAAGCTACTAGGCAGGAATGCATCGGCTGAGGGGGAAGCAGATAATTCGAAGGTGAAATACAGCTCTTGGCAGAGAATAGGCTGATGTCAGGCTTCGTGGGCCGCGCAGAGAATGAGACAGAGTTCATGGTCACAGATGCGAGCTCAAGCTGAAGCTGTCAGAGGCAGAGAGCAGGGAAAGGCTTTGAGGACAGAATCGGGCCTACTCGCCTGAACTGTAAAAATGGAGTAACTTAGCCATGTAAAGTCGGTGGCCTTTCATACCTAGGAATCGAATATCCAGCCCATAGATGGCGGATCTGACAGAGAACATGTTGACGGTAGACACACATATGTTTGCGTCTTAGAAACTGGAACTGGAGGGAACATACATGTACTTGTAACATGCATATAGAACCGTTGGGGTCCAAGATAGGGGACATAACTGACCAGGAAAATCCACATTTCCACATTCCCTCCTTGTCCCCTTCTTGCCCTTCACGAGACATCAATCTTCATCATTCCATCGATTTGCTCATGGAGCATCATTTCTTCTTCCTTCTTCTTCCGGGATCTTGAGCCAAAACCTTGATGTGGAATACACGATGTGGCACACAGACCACAAATCGCTGGTCCACATTGCAGGCATAGACAACAACTGAAGAGCATAAGAAGGCCAATACCTAGGAAAGATAGAACTCTCCATCCCCAGGCTGATATCACATTCCAAAACCACCCGGACCACGTCCAAGTGCCTGGATTTTCGTGTATCTGGCTTACAATCTTATGAAGGCGTGTTATAGCTTTATATACAGATGGCGAATTTTCTGGTATGAATATGCAGCAGCTGGATCCGATGACCCTGCAAGCTCCGCCCCTATCGGCCAGGATGACGTCAAGGACAAGACGATTCTGGAGAACAACAATTCTCATCACTGATTGTTCCTCTGTCAGATTGCCTAGGGCGGCTATAGTCTCGTTTACTACAGCTTCAAGAGTCTTGGTGAGTCTGCGTATCAGCTTACTATTTGATATTGTACCTATATAGGGAAAGATACCTTTATTGAAATCTACATACTTGTCCCATGCCGTCTCAGTATAATCGACAACTGGGAGATCTCTTCGCTCTCTATTGTGTACTAAGTGAACATTTCGATAATAATCAGGGGGAGCTAGGAAAACAGGTGGCAGAAGGAATGCTATATAACAGGTACCATCCCAATCTAGAGGCAGACGCATATATGCCGTCTGACCACATATAAAGTAAGAATGGCGAGAAGCTCTAAATGAAGATTTGCCTTGATCACTATATTCTACTGTAGTAACGCATTGGCTATGGCCCATGTGTATGGAACCAACTTTTCTTACACATAATTCACCCTTAACTGGAAATACTGACATAGTGGGCAGAATTAGTTCAACTTCGGATTTGACATTCAAAATCATAAGATTAGGCGTAAAATTACCTAATTTATACACTTCATTTTCTAAATCAGTTCCTGTTCTACTGGGGTGACCCTCCTTATTAGGGTGACAGACTTTGAATAAAACTAGATTCAGATTTCCCCATATCCAATGTTGTTGATAAACTGCTGTGTCTGGGTCTATGGAATTTAATAAACTAAACCATGCTCCACAGGAGCCATTGTGTGTGAACGGATGTGGAAAGAATGGCAGAACTCCTTTGTTATTCTGATAGGGAGGAAGTCTGCCACACACCCAACAATTGGTGGCATTACTAGTCTGATGGGAATGATGTAACATACTAATGAATGTGTTATTGCGCAGCGCAAGTCTATAGGACAACTCATGTGGCGGTAGGTCACTAAAAGAATGTTCATCAGTTATATTGAAAATACGTTTAGAAACAGGATAATACATATGCAACAATATACTTGCAATAACTATTAAAAAACTCAAGGAAAACAAAATTAATAAAGTCACAATACAGTGGTTACGCAGTAATTTACAATAAGCATGTCGTTTCATTATGATTCTGGACTCTACGTGATTCAGACCTAAGGGGTACATGTCGGGACAGATTCAACCGCTTCACCTTGGAGAGGACTTAAACAATCAAATCGTCCGACAGTTTAGATCTGGACCTGAGTTTCTGTTTATAGAGTTCGGTGCTACTGGCCTCAGCCAAAGGTAGCTTTGAGTCAATGGGGGAAGACACACGGGAAGTACTGTTTGTGTCAGGAGGAAGTCCATGAAATTTTTTTATATGGGTGGAATGCACCCATCCTTTCCGTCCTTCGATCTTCACAGCTGTTCTGGTCGTCAGCAGGACCTGCTTAGGCAACTTCCACCTAGGATCCAATTGGCTTTTCCTATCAAAATTCCGAACCAGGACAAAGTCCCCGGGGACCACGTCATGGGGTTTCACCTCAGTGTTGTCAGGAAAAGCTGCGACCACCTGTGAACGAGAAGATTGTAGTGCAGACATCAAGGAAGCCAGGTAATCTGTCAGCATATTACAGTCAACATCAGTTATTTTACGGGGTATAGGCGTCCCCCACATATTCGGTGGTCTACCAAAGATCACCTCATACGGGGATAGCCCTGTTCGAGAGTGTGCTACCATTCTCATGTAGAATAGCGCAACTGGTAAGGCTACTATCCAGTCCACACCTTTTTCCTGACATATTTTAGACAATCTGATTTTCAGTGTCTGGTTATGTCTTTCTACGAGACCTGCTGCCTCGGGGTGTCGGACACAGTGGAATTTCCACTGATATCCCAACAAAAGTGAGACATGTTTCATTAATTCGGATGAGAAAGGCTGGCCGTTGTCTGAATATACAACACGTGGTAAACCGTACCGTGGGAAGAATTCTCGAACTAGCTGTTTGGCAGTAGTCGGGGCAGTGTAATCTGATACGGGATACGCCTCTGTCCAACGGGAGAGAGCGCAGACAACTACGAGGACATATTTGAATCCTCGACAACGTTCCATCTGAATATAATCCATCTGGAGGACTTCAAAAGGATGGTCAGGAGGCTGAAATCCACCCTGCTCTACGGGAACACTCTTTCCTGGATTAAACTGACAACATATCATACAGGTACGAACTTTTTGTTTAGCTGCTGCTCGTAAATGTTTGTTGAACCAAATGTGCTGAATGCTGTCTAGCATTGCCTTCTCTCCTAAATGTGCTGGACTGTGAATTGTAGCTATAATGGCTTGAACCATGGAATCAGGGAGAAACCATACAGATTTCTCCTTCGTCATCCATCCTTGATCTGTCTGGATCCCTCCTAGTTCAGTCCACTTCTTTATTTCTTCTGCTGTGGCATGTGTCTGTATGTCAATTACATCAAGTGTGGGATCCTTAATTGTCATACACTGTGTCGGTGTCTGAACTATTGGCTTTGTCATGTCGGATGTACGAGTCTGAGCAGTCTGTTTGGCTGTTCTGTCAGCTAAATCATTGCCTTGAGAAATGGTATCAGTAACCTTCGTGTGTGCTTTACATTTCATAATTGATATAGCAGTGGGTAGATGTATTGCGTCTAACAAGGCATGAATGAGGGGTCCGTGCTGAATGTGGGCACCATGGGAAGTTAAATAACCTCTCTCTCGCCATAGTACGCCGAAGTCGTGTACAACTCCGAATGCATAACGTGAGTCAGTGTATACATTAACTTTCTTATTTGTGGCTTGAATACAGGCTTGTGTTAGAGCAATAAGTTCTGCTGCTTGGGCTGACAAAGTATCTATACAATTTGTCTCAATAACTTCAGTGTCTGTTGTGACTGCATACGCGGCCACTAAATCTCCTGTATTTGTTCTCATGCACGATCCGTCTACATACAACGTCAGGTCTGGATCTAACAATGGAACGTCTGTCAAGTCTTGTCTAGGTTTCGTCTTTATTTCAATGATTTCAACACAATCATGAGCTAGTGGGTCTGTTCCAATTACAGGTAATAGTGTAGCAGGATTCAATGTATTACACCGTCGGATCTCTATGTGTGGTTGAAACAATGTCAGTTCATAACCAGTAAGTCTTGCTATGGTCAAGTGTTGTGTTTGTGTTCGGTTCACAAGAACCTCTACTGCATGTGGTACTTGTACTGTCAATGGGTGTCCTAAAACTATGGCATCGCTTTGTCTGATTGCTAAAGCTGTCGCTGCCACTGATTTCAGGCATGCAGGCAAAGCCTGAGCTACGGGATCTAATGTACTGGAAAAATAAGCACATGGCTTGCGTGATCCTGCTTGATCCTGAGTGAGTACTGATAAGGCAGTACCTTCGCGTTCTGTAACAAAGAGTGTAAAATGTTTGCTATAACATGGTGTTGCTAAAACAGGTGCTTGACATAAAGCTTCCTTTAGGCTTTCAAAAGCTTGTGTATGTTCCTGAGTCCAAGGGAGAACAGTCGATGTGGCTGCCTCCTGTGTGGTTAACTGAATGAGTGGTTTTGCTAGAAATGCGTACTGAGGGATCCACTGTCTACAATATGAAGTGAGGCCTATGAAAGCCCGCACCTCCTTTTGTGTCTGGGGTATTGACATGTTAGCAATTAACTGGATGCGATCTGGTGCAAAGCCTGAGCTACGGGATCTAATGTACTGGAAAAATAAGCACATGGCTTGCGTGATCCTGCTTGATCCTGAGTGAGTACTGATAAGGCAGTACCTTCGCGTTCTGTAACAAAGAGTGTAAAATGTTTGCTATAACATGGTGTTGCTAAAACAGGTGCTTGACATAAAGCTTCCTTTAGGCTTTCAAAAGCTTGTGTATGTTCCTGAGTCCAAGGGAGAACAGTCGATGTGGCTGCCTCCTGTGTGGTTAACTGAATGAGTGGTTTTGCTAGAAATGCGTACTGAGGGATCCACTGTCTACAATATGAAGTGAGGCCTATGAAAGCCCGCACCTCCTTTTGTGTCTGGGGTATTGACATGTTAGCAATTAACTGGATGCGATCTGGTGTAAGCTGCCTTCCCTCCTTGGACAGCGAGTGACCAAGATAAATAACTCGCTGAACACAGAATTGCAGCTTAGAAGGGGACACCTTGTGCCCCTTGTCGGCTAGGAAATGTAAAACTGTCAGAGAAGCTTTTTCACATTCTGGCTCGCTTCTCGCGGTGATCAGCAGATCATCGACATATTGAAGCAGTGCAGTATTGACTGGCATGTGGATACTGTCAAGTTCTCGTTTCAGTGCTTGGCTGTAGATGCTGGGGCTTTCTGTAAATCCTTGAGGAGCGCGTGAGAATTTAAAGCTGCGCCCATTTAAACTGAATCCGAACAAGTATTGGCTTTCCGGATCTATTGGGACGCTGAAAAAGGCATTCTTGAGATCAATTACAGTGAAGAATGTTGCTTCGGAATCAATTGCTGTCAATAATGATGATATATCAGGGACCACAGGGAATTGTGGTACAATACACTTGTTTAGTTCTCGTAAATCAATAACCAATCGGTACACTGGTGGAGCAGTAGGATCAGTTCGTTTAAGAATCGGAATTATCGGTGAATTACATACATTGGAGTCCGTTTCTACAACTACTCTTTGGGCAATTAGCTCATCAATGATTTTCAGCAAAGCCACTACAGCATCATGCGGTAACTTGTATTGTCGCATTCGTGGTAGTACCACTCCTGCTTTCAGTGTGACTCGATAGGGTGTAATGTTCATGCAGCCAACATCCGTAGGGCCTTGTGCCCATAGATGTACTGGTAAAGTCTGTAGTCGGGGATCCATGTCTCTAGACACATAGTGACCTTTAAAATCACGTAAAAACAACCTTACTCCTTCCGGAGAACAACATATTATGGCTCCTAGTGCTTTCAGAGTTTTAATTCCTAGCAAATTTTCTGGGCATGATTTAGTAAGCAATAAATCTGTAGTTCGTGTCAAAGGTCCTATTGTAAGTGGTAGAGGCTTTGATACTTCATTAACAATAGGTTTTCCTGAAAAACCAAGGGAAACATTTTGAGAGCCTGAGAGGGGTGCCCCTGGAACTTCGCTACGTTTTATAGTTGTTCGACTTGCCCCTGTATCGAGTAAAAATTTTCTATCTTGACCTAATAATTCACTATGTACATAAGGTCCTTCTTGTTCTACCGGAATCTCGATAAGCGGTAAGTCAACTTCCCTCTCTAGGCTGGTTCATGCGTAACGCTGATACTCAGGGTATTCATACTGTGCAGTCTGATACATTTGTTGTGTTGTAGTTTGTGTGGCAGTAGCAGGCAACGGTGGTGCAGCTGGCACAAACTGTATGGGTTGCTGTGAGGCTGGCATGGACTGTCCATGCTGCATAGCTCCTTGTTCATTCTGATCTTGTCTAACTAATCGTGGTCTCTCCTTTGTAATGCCTGTAGCTATATTACGTTTCAGGACTGGACAATCGTGTACATGATGGCCCAGTTGTTTACAGTAATTGCAGGTTCCTTTTACAGGAACTGCAGAATCACCAGAATGTGTCACACCCTTTTTGTGACCATCTGCTGGTACTGTCTGAGAAACTAGCATTTTCATTTTTGTATCCTTCATGCGTCTATGCTCGTGTTCTTGTTCATCCCTAATTCTATTGTGATGATACTGTAACATTTGTAGCATTTGCGACGGAGTGTTACTTTGCCAGGTACTCTCGAATTTCAATATTCTATTCTTTACTGGAGGTAATGCATTTTCCACTAATTTTGTCACAAATAAATGTGGATATGAGTCACTACTTGCTTTTATACCACTATTTATACCAAAACATTTTTCAAATCGAGCATAATAATCGCTTGTGTCTTCATCTTGCTTTTGTTTGCAGGCTGTGATTGCACCCCAATCTTCCTTTTTTGTAGTTAATAAACGTGGCAGTACCTGTACTAGTAAACCTGGTAACAGTTTAACTTTATCCCCGAGCCCCGAACCTGCAGTTCGGCCCCTTTCTTCCTCTGCTAATGCTGTCCAGTCTATCTTTTGGTCTCCCACTTCCCACTCTTTTTCTTTCAGTTTTTCATAAATGCCAGCAGGCAAAAGCACCTTTAATATCGTCATAATATCAGGAAAGGTGTACTCTCCCATCAGTAACATGTCTTTAATTTCTCGGTGGAAACCCGCTGGGTCTTTATCATGGCTAGGTACTACTTTCTTCATTTCTAATAATTCCATTTTTGATATAGGTGTGTAAACAAATACACGGTGAAACTCATTGTCTTCGCCTTTTATTGGGTGCACTTCTCGTAAAGGATTTTGTCTATCCATATAGTACGGCGTTCTTTCTCTATGGGGCAGCGAGAGAGAATCCGGACTTACAAAAAGGACATACTGTTTACGTGACACTAATATCTCTTTAATTAACTTGTTACTAGAACCTCTCCATCTGTTCGTGAGTAGTTCCGTTAATATATCAGGTAAAGGACCAGGATCAGCATGTTGGCTCTTATATAATATGAGGAGTTGCTGAATCATATAGATTCCAGCTAAACGTTGTTCATCTGTACTGAGATTGAGAAACGTGTGTGCTACGGTCTCATCACCATATTTTTCAGGACTAACAATCCAGTGAACGGCTGATCTGGCTAATTCTTGCTCATCCATGGAATCGAGGAGGTGGTAACCCCTTCGTTCTCGTAGTATTTTATCTGCGGCTTGAAACGAATGTTCAGGAGACTTCAGATTTATTACAGGCGTTGGATACGTTCTGCTATTATTTGGACATACAGAATGTATTGGATCAGAAAAACATCTAGAATTTTCACAGGATCTTCCTCTGCCTACATAGGCTATGGTCTCTGACTGTCTTGCAGAGTTCCCTGATTCGGGCACTTCATCTTGCTCAAACTCGTCTGTTCCCAATCTTTCTGCATGAATACGCTCTATTTCTTTACGGATTTTTCGGCACATGGCTATTATACAATTTTGCTTATCGTGTCTCCCTTCTGATATATTCTGACTCCATCTTGTAAGAGTAAGCATTACGTTCATGTCTACCCCCGGACGATCTTGATTTCTGATCACACAGTTTATGAGGAAACGTAACAGTTCCCCCTGTATTTCTACTTTCTGGAATTCCATAGCTCTGTTAATACATCCTGGATCTCGTCCTGTTTGAACAAAATGATATATGTTATCCAGATGCGTAGTCATTCCTGGTAACCTTGCTAAATACTCTGCGGCTCGCCTAATACGTAATGATGCCAGGACCATTTCGTCCTCTTTACCAACCACTGGGTCATATCTACAATTTACAAGGAGTTCCTTAAGCGTACGTTCATTTACGAATTTTGGTGTACGTGAATGCGTTGACTCTTGAAAGACAAGTTTATTTATTCTAGGTGGTGTAAAAGTACTGCTAGCACCTCCCGTGGCCCCATCTGGGGCGTCGGGTGTGAATGGGTTCGTTGAACGTGACACAGCAACTATGGGTGTTGTTACCCCTGTAGAGTCGACTGCGGAGACAGATGCGGAAACAGATGTGCTTGCCGACGCTTGCGTCGGGACTTGCTGTTGCACGGGGACAGATTCCTGATCCTGACGTTGAACCCCTCCGCCAGACGGTCTATGTGGTGTGGCGTTAGCATACTCGGGGGCTGCATCATCTAGATATGAGGAAAGGAAAACGTCTTCTGCGGTTCTGGGATGCCCTTTTGGATGTACCTTAATTGGAAATAATGGGGGTGGCAAGTCTTTTGGCATCTCTGGAGCAGCCTTAGGTAGTCCTTCGGCTAGAAGGGGATACATACCATTCATAAGAGCATTACTTTGTCTATTTACTTGTTCTGATTTCACTCGGATCCCTTCCTCAATTAATAGATTTTCTTGAACTTTATTTGAACTTTCTTTACTCCTCTCTTCTTGTCTACGTGCTTTTTCTGTTCGTCTATGAGATTCTTTACGCCATAACTCAACAGCGTCTTTCTGTGACTGTCTGACCTTTCTTTTCCATAACTCTTCCTCCACTTTCATGATGCACTCTGCATCCCAGGTTCCCGCTGCGGGCCACCTTTGACTTTCTGGTAATCCCTTGGTATAATCTACCCATAGATCAAGAAACAATATGGCATCTAAGCCATGTTTATGGTACATGAAATGTCCTGGAGTGTCTCTAGGAGGAATAGGAACTGCTTCTTCAAGCACCCCTTTTCTGGTGGTAATCTGTCTTAACTTCGAGAAGAGCGGCATATTGACAACTGATCTGATACTTACTCTTGAACTTACTTAATACGAGAAACACAATAATGAACAGTGAACAATGAACAGTCATTCATACCACAATATGCAAGACATTTTCTGAATACTTTAAACATTAAACATTAAACATTTAATAATGGTCGACAATGATGACAGTCTGCTTAACTAATCACCACGCTGAATTCTTGACAATAACTGAATACTTCGGAATACTTGATATACTGCTAAACAGTACAGACCGGATTTGTGTACCCAAATCCGTCTTGACCGGCACAACCTATGTGCACGTCAACACGCCTCCCCGGCGATGGTACTCACCGAGTAGCTCCTTGAAACGGAAGGCCTCAGAGAATGGACAGGACTCGACGACTGTGGACATCGGACCCTCTGCACATCGGGATTTCGGAAAACCTGGTGGGCCTCTGTATACCTCGGATCTTGCTCTCTCAGCTAGGCTCTGGTCGGGATACTTCGCACTTCTCACCGCCTCGTCTGGGTTGATCGCAGCCTCAGTCGCCCCCGCTTGACCGGAGGGAGCTTACAGGAAATCCTGCTGGTACGCGTTTATGGTCCGTCCAGCTGTGGCAGGAGACCGGGCCTGCAACGCACCGCCGGCGCGTGAGATGAGAAAGTGTCCCTATTCGGGCGCCATTATGTGGTAAATAAAATAAATATTACCTGACTGAATTTCGTACGGAGTCTTAAAATAAAGTAAAATAGCTCAAAATAACAAGAGGCAGAATCCGTGGTATAAGAGGTTCTCTAATGGGCTTTATTCCATTCAAAATGGCCGACTCGAGTGGCGGCCTTCAGGTTCCGTCACCACGAGGGTTCAGGAAGTGAAGTACAATAATTTATTAACAGACATGTATTTTTATAATAAGTACATTACAATGAAACGAATGTAGAAGGCGTAACATTTGATAAGAAAAGTGACGTAACAGTGACATAATCGAAACTAGGCGTAATAAGGAATAAAAGAAACATGATTGGCTTGCATTATCAGACATAGGTGGATCTATAAGATAATACTTGGCATAGATGCGCGCGCGGCAGCATGACGTGTAATTGACGTGCAACTAGGGGGTGAAGGGGACTTGACATTTAGCTCTACATGTGGAGACGAGAAGTCTGGGGTTATGTCAACCTAATCCCAAATCATATCTAACATCCTATGTTTAAAGAACTATGTTATCCACAAGGAAGAGACTCTCGGACAGAATCTATTCTATACTGACTGTGTGCGCGTACAAGCGTCTAAGTGTCTATATGAGATGCGAGGGGCAGAAAACTTTCCATAGCAACAGGGCTATGAATCACTTGCAGGAGGACAGAGAAGCCGGGCCTTTTGCTTGGTAACTGGAGGAATGTTTACTTAAGCTACTAGGCAGGAATGCATCGGCTGAGGGGGAAGCAGATAATTCGAAGGTGAAATACAGCTCTTGGCAGAGAATAGGCTGATGTCAGGCTTCGTGGGCCGCGCAGAGAATGAGACAGAGTTCATGGTCACAGATGCGAGCTCAAGCTGAAGCTGTCAGAGGCAGAGAGCAGGGAAAGGCTTTGAGGACAGAATCGGGCCTACTCGCCTGAACTGTAAAAATGGAGTAACTTAGCCATGTAAAGTCGGTGGCCTTTCATACCTAGGAATCGAATATCCAGCCCATAGATGGCGGATCTGACAGAGAACATGTTGACGGTAGACACACATATGTTTGCGTCTTAGAAACTGGAACTGGAGGGAACATACATGTACTTGTAACATGCATATAGAACCGTTGGGGTCCAAGATAGGGGACATAACTGACCAGGAAAATCCACATTTCCACAAGGATCAAATTCTTTTGTGTACTATAGACGTTAAATCCCTGTACACCTCCATCCCACATGACCTGGGCATACAAGCGATTGAATCATTTCTCGTCAAGGACAACATGGATGATGATTTGAATTTTTTTTTACTTGAACTCATGCACTTTTCGTTATACCACAGTTATTTTATTTGGAATGACAACTACTATATGCAATTGTCCGGTACTTCTATGGGCAATTGTGCCGCACCTGCCTATGCCAACCTTTTCATGCATCGCTTTGAGCTAGATCACATCTTGTCACGGGAAACATGGTCAAAGCATTTACTAATGTTCCACAGGTATATTGACGACATCTTCCTTATTTGGAAAGGTACTCAAATGGAACTATTGACAGAGATTACCCACCTCAATACCATTAACGACCGCATCCAATTTACCCATGAAATTGATCAGAAACATATCACATTCTTGGATGTAGACATTACAGTACAAAAAAACGAGATCATTACCTCAGTATTCACCAAAAACACTGATCGCAATAATCTTTTACATTTTTCAAGTTTTCATCAAAAATCCCTGAAAAAACACCTCCCCTACTCACAACTCTTGAGAATCAAACGGATCTCGTCCACTGAAGAGATCTTCCAGAAACAAAGCGATATTCTCATTGACAAATTCAGAAAGAGAGCATACCCTGCTCCAATCCTTCAAGATGCCATAAATCGTGCTGAAATCAAAGACAGAGCTGATCTCTTACAAAAATCTACCCACAAGACTTCCAATGAAAGATTGGTATTTGTGTCCAAGTTTTCGAAACAAAGTCACAGAATTAAAAACACGATCAGAAAATATTGGCCATTATTACAGTCCGAAACAGATTTCAAAGGCATTTTTAACCAATTGCCCATCTTTGCTTATCAGAGAACACCTAATTTACAACAACTCTTGAACAAGACCTCCTCCGAATCCAACAAGACATATAAAGGAACTATCCCATGTCACAATTGTGGTGGCTGTAACAACATCATTAAGGGAACCAGTGTCATGCACCCCTCTAAAGGAATCCCAATCAATCTCAAAGTCACGGCGACTTGCGATTCCAGCAACATAATTTACCTTCTCAAATGTCCATGTGGACTCCCGTACGTAGGCAAAACTGAAAGAAAGATGAAAACTCGACTTATTGAACACAAAAGCAACATACGAACCCTCAACACCAAGTCAACTGTTGCGAAACATTTCCTTGAGAACAGACATAATTGCAGTCAATTGAGATTTCTCATTTTGGAACAAGTTCCATTACTACGAGGAAGAGATAATAATGCTTTTCTATTACAACGCGAAATGTTTTGGATTAACAAACTGAATTCAGTTCATCCCTCCGGAATGAATGAACGTGTTGAATACAGTTGCTATCTGTAAAGGGACCTACTGAGTTATGACTTATTATATTTATTTTTCTTCTGGATACATAATTGTTTATTTTCCTTCATGTTTCATTATGCATTTATGCTTTATTGTATCCACTCTTTTTGTGACCATTTATGACTGTGTACCGCCATATTCATAATTCCTTCAGGCTGCATTTACCGATGTATTCTTTAAGTCTTTTTATCCTATACTTCATGGTTTTCTGTTAATTCTTGAACTACTCTTACTTACTTCACATTCACTTTTCTCTACATCATCGCTCATATTAGTATTTACCCGAAGCTACTTTGACTACCGCACACATACTATGTCTTTCTTTACTTTCCATTAATCACATGACATCTCACGTACGCTACGTTGGTACCACTTCCGGGTTAACGGTATATCTATTCCGCTGTTTCCATTCGGATCTTTATCACCTTTTGATGAGACTTCATCCAAGAAGCTTCGACGGTTTTTTCAGGTATTTTACCATTGGCTCACTTGCATGCTCTTTTCTCTTTCGACTGTTCACCTTGCACTCATATATTCTTATACCTTTGTTTACGGCTGTGTATTGGGAGTTCATCACTGTGGTACATGGCTTACCTTGAAATTTCTTGTTTTAATAGCTCGTGATTTTGACTGTCATTCATTTTTTACTTTTTCGATGTTATCACAATGGGTACTGTTTTTCACTTTTTTCACTAGCTTCTTTCCGTTAGCCTACGATCCACATCTCGGTTGACTAATACCCACAAAGCAACCATTTACATTTTCAAATCCACCCTTGTAACTCGACACTCCGGCTCATTCAATTCACTAAACTTAACATACTTCTCTTTTGTCCTGGACCTATGCCAATTTCCTTATTTTCTCTTGTAGAAACACACCCCCCTGACGAAGGGCGAGTCCCGAAATGCATCGAGGATATCTGAAAAGACTATTCACAAAACTGTTAAATATCTAACAGCGTTGTTAACCAACATGGAAATTCTCTTTTGAGTATGAGACTTATCATACGTCACGACAGATGAATTAAAAGCTACTATAAGCAACAACACAAAAGTTTGTACCTCTTCCTTAAGCGGAACCCCGCCATTTGAGTGCTAATGTGAGGTCGTCTTTTCCAGAAGGCGCTGTTCTAACATTCTCTAGTACTTTTCCCAGAAAAGGGAGTAATGAGATGGGTCGTAGATTGGCAAGGATTTCTGGATCTAGCTGACGTTTTTTCAATAGTGGCCTAATCCCTGCATGCTTCCATTGCTTAAGGACCAAGCCCGCCTCTGGTGAGAAATTAAGAAGCTCCATAAGTGACGGTAATATGACCTCTGCCACTTTGGATAAGGTATGTGGTGGAGCAGGATCTAATGGAGAGCCGGATTTGGTTGCCTTTATAAGATTATGGATTGGCTCTTTGTCAAGCATAGGGAAATTTGCTAGAATTGGAGGCGATGGCAGATTCCTGCCCTTAGTTGCCTCCCCTAGCGCAGGTTCGGGATTGATCTGGAATTGATCATACATATCGGTCACTTTTTTGTGGAAGAAAGATGCTATATTGTTGCACCTTTCTTTTGTGGCTTGGGGAACGGTGTTACTATCAATATGAGTGGATAGGGTTTTAACCACTCTAAATAGTTATTTTGGGGAGTTCAAAGTCAGAGTGATTTTTTCCCCATAGACTTTAGCCTGCGCTTTCTTTATTTCATTGTGATAGGATCTGATTGAAGCTTTATATTTTAATTTGAGTGCCGGGTCAAATTCCTTTCTCCAGTTTCTTTCTAATTTCTTGCAATGGGTTTTTATTGCAAAGAGGTCCTCATTGTACCAAGGAGCTTGTTTTGTATGTGTTTTAGGTCTGAAGTTAGTTTTGGGAATGCATGCATCTAGTGACTGGGTGATCCAATTTTCCCATTGCTGATAATCCACTTCTAGATTACCTACAAACCTAGGAGTTGTATCCTTCAGGACGGTTTCCCAAGTCCTAGGATCTAGCTTCGACCATCTTCTTAAGGCCGTCATCTGGGTCCTTTGCTTGATCTGTTGGGCAGGTTTGGGAAGTTTAAAGAGAATAAGACAATGATCGTATCAGGGGACAGTGATTATTCTGGAAAGAGTAACCAGAGGGTCGTTGGAAAAAATGAGGTCCAAAGTATGCCCTTTTTCATGTGTGGGAGTTGATAAGAGTTGGTTTAGTTGTATGCCTCAAGATCTGCTTTTAGCTTTTTGGCGGAGGGGTCATCATGTATGTTGAAGTATAGGTTAAAGTCACCCAAAATTGTCATGTGGGTTTTTTGTAGAACGAGGCTAGACGGTATGTCTGGGATTGCCTTCAAGAATTTGGAGCTAGTACTTAGAGGTCTGTAGATAACGACACCTGAGTAGTCTTAGGTCTGACACTTTTGTCCCTCAAATATTGTTCAGCATACAAGTCACTCTGCTCAACAATCTCATCCAAAAATACTTCGTCCATAAACAACAACAAAAAAAATTATAGGCAAAAAAAATTCATAATTCACTCTACACCCTAGAACATCACTAAAGGCAGACAATATTGGCTGCACCATGTTTGGGTCAACCCCGAGTCCAGCACTCCCCATGGTAAGCCTTGCAGCCATGGGCTGTAATCTAGATGCCTCGTGCTGCACTATAGGCACACCAGTAACTTCTTATAAAAGTGGCACTTCATCCCCACTGAGAGTGGCTTCATCATCAGATGATTCCTCTCGGACATAAAATTCACTGTTAGAATCCTGGCCTTCCTTCTCTGCTTCAGATGCAGAGTCAGTCTCATAATCATGGTCAGAAGAAGACTTGGAAAGCATACCAACATCTTGCTGAGTGGTCATCCTGTGTCAAGCCATAATCCTTACCAAGAAAAGTAACTTGACAAATAAGTCAACAATACCCAACACTGTGTAAAATAAGTAATAAACAAAGTGTGGATTTATAAAACAAAAAGTAAAACTATTGGCATATAGCAATTACAAGGTAAAGTAAATCACTACAAAGCTACAAAGCACACAGAGACCTATATACTGTAAATCAATACCACTCACTTGCTAAAGACAACTAGACTCACCGGCACCTACTCTGCACACACACTACAAGCGCCAATGATATCCCACTATAAAAGAAAAACAAAAGAAAATTACACACAAGGAAACAAAATACACATTGTGCACAAATACAAGGAACATTTCACACACATTCAAATAGAAGCTAAACAGGCTGCTATTATTGCAGCATTTCCCAAACACACATTCATGCAGGTTATTAATACTCATTTGGAGTAAACAGTATAAAAAATGTTTTGCTACCAAACACTTGCAACTACAAAAACTGCAGATCTCCCAGATCTACCAGTGCCGAAATGGCAACCCTGAGGAAAACAAAAGCTGTGCCAGTGATGACAAAAAATAACAGTTAACACTATCAAACACTATGAAGTCTTCCCATCACCAACCACACACACTGCCAGCCAGGCACCAGTTCACACGCAGCCAGCCAAACACCAAAACACAAATCAGCGAAACTACATTTTACACACAGACTTTCTCTGGTGGTCAAGTGGCTGCTGCCCCACTTGGGGGCAAATGAAGCAATAAATATGGCATTTTTCTGCCCTGAGGGGGGGCAGAAAACAGCCAAACATTCACCCCAAAAAGAGGAGTGACCCTTGGCCAAGGGGTCACTCCCCAAAACATTATGTTCCAAATATAATAAAATCCCTGGTGGTCTAGTAGCTTAATGGTCCTAAAAAAACATGACTGATTTGCTCCCAATGGGGGCATAAACAGAAAAAATATTCACCCCAAAAATGGGAGTGACCCTTGGCCAAGGGGACACTCTCCAAAACATTATGTGCTAAATATAATGAAATCCCTGGTGGTCTAGTGGCTTCTGCCCCCCATGGGGGACTATGGACCTAAAAATACATGGTTGAGCCGCCCCCGATGGAGGATACAAACAGCCAAAATATTCACCTGAAAAAGGGGAGTGACCATTGGTCAAGGGGGCTGTCCCCAAAACATTACCCGCCATATATAATAAAATCCCTGGTGATATAGTGGCTTCTGCCCGCATTGGGGACAGATGGGCTTATAACTATAAGACCCCAAGGGTGAAGAGGCAGCCAAATTTGTATGCTCTTTGGGGGCAAATGGGCCTATAAATATAAGGCCGGTCTGCACCCAAGATGGGCAGCAAGGCCAAATTATCAACATCCAAAAAGAGGAGCAACTTTTGCCCCTAAAAATAATACACAACATTCCTGGCTTCTAGTGAGTTTCAAACCCCCCAGGGGCTAGATAGACCAAAACAATGGCTGATTTAGCCCCAGGGAGGCTGAAACACAGGAAAACATGCTGTCCCCAGGGCAGTGACCCTTTGCCCAAGATGTAAACTGTATTATTCCCACTCTATTCACTGCTACAGTAAAGAGTGTATACCTTGCTTCAAACAAATAACATATTTTAACAACTCTATTAAATATCCAAAAATATAAAAATATAAATATAAAAATTAAATGTCTACATTTTAACAAAAAATTATTAAGCAATTGTTTTTGATAATGATTAGCAATTAAAACAAATATTATTAATATACTTAAAGTACCACATTATGGACATCATTATGATGCTGGATAGTCAGACCGCCGCCCGACAGCTAGGTGGTGGTCCGACCTCCCAATTACAATGTGTCCACCAGGCTGGTTGGCAGAAATCTGCTCTATAACACTGTAGCTTGTGCTGCGGCCCTGGAAAAGGGGCCCCAAAAGTCCCTTTCCATCTGGCTTTTCATGGCGGTGGGACCGCCATCCAAAGGCAGACAGAAAGGGAGATTCTAATCCCTACAGTGGTGTCTTTGCAGGCACTACCTCCTATGTAGTACTAGGATTCCTATTTTGGATCCTGTTGGAGGCAGTGGTCATACCCCCGTCTTCTGCGGCCCGACCAGCTACATTGTAATGCAGCAGTCAGACTGATGCCCTTTATGTCGAGCAGACTGCCACCAACGGCCTGTAGGAGGAGGTCCGCCCTACATCAAAATAAGGACCTATATTCCCACAAACATGACAGCCAACACTTAAAATGGAATGGAAATAGAATAAGTATAACTCAATTACCATATTAAATGATTTAAAAAACCTATTTCTAATGAATGAATATATATGTTTTAATTTATGATTACTTAAATAACATCCCACCCTATTCCTCTAAAAAGTAAACAACACACTCCTAAAATATAACTTAACAAATATGATAATTTCACAATTAACATTATTATCGATTAAATAATTAATAATAAAGTAATATTTAATTATAAATAAATTAATTCCTAATTAACTTCCCACCATGTAACCCTAAAAACAAAACAACCCATACATAAAATAAATATACAAATTATACAATGTACATATTTATTTGTCAATTAAACAATTACTAATGAATAACTAATAATTAATTAATTATAAGGATTTAACTTCCTACCAGTTACCTCTACAAACCGAACACCCACACCTGAAATATGATTTAAAAAATATCTTAATTGCACAATTTACAGGATTAAATAATTATCAAATACATAATTAATAATGAATTATTAAATACTTATAATTACCTCACTTTCTCCTTGTACCCCTACAAATTCCACAACCTGCACCTGAAATATAAACTAAAAACATAATTACACAAATTACATAATTAATTATCATTTAAATAATTAATGATAATAACAATGTTTGATTAATTAATAATAATTAATTTACATCCCACCCTGTACACCAAAAGCTCCACAACCTGCACCTAAAACATAACTTAATATATACATTATTTACACAATTTACATAATTAATGAACACTTAATTAACAATAAATAAAAAAGAATTATTAATTAATTATTAACTTCTTTCCACCCTGTTCACCTACAAAACCCATAACCTCCTGTGCCACTAAAAATTACAATTAACAATTTAATTTAATTTCAAAACAACTATAAATTTACAAACTGGATCAAAAAGAACATTAACAATAATCATACAAACAATTTATAGCATACAATTAAAACATGTATTATAGATATTTTTTACATCGATATTACTTACCTTAGAAAATTGGTTTCTTGTCAACGATATACCTGCATCACGATATTTGTGGATCACAATGTTAAAAACTCAATATTTCTGCATTTCAATATTTTTTTAATCAATATTTTGTCCAAATAAATGATTGTCAAATTGGTACTTTGAACCGGAGTGCAGCCATAGGAAGAGGGTCCTGTCCCGAAGGATTCACATGTGCGTAAAAAGAAAGGTGAGCAGACATTGCAACTGATTGGAAGTTCTGCTGAATCTGCGGGTTGGAGGTCCATCTTAAAGCAGCTATCACAGTGGGTAAGAGACTACATCAGAACCTTAGTAAAGCATGGGGCTTTTAACAAACTAGGGAGAAACGTAAAAAGATAACCTGAGTGCCCAGCCACTGACAGATACCTGGCATATTACTCATTTTATATGTCCTAACTGAGAAGTTACAAGGCAGCCTCTGATGTGTACCCGCTGAGGTCACCTTTTTTTTGATAGCCAGCACACTAGGAAAGGTAAATATTTAATTATTTATATAGACCTTTATGGCTTTGTAGACACTATGTTTGTGTTAGGCTATCCTGATTGAGTGGAGTTGGCACATCAAATTTATTTTTTGAAGTCTAAAATGTTTTTCTTAGTGTCACTGGTTTCCTAACACTGGTGGTATGTAAAAGAAGTCAGAAGTGTTGGTCTCTTGGACCACTGGGCGCCATACAGACGGTACGCTTTGCCCCTGGGTGTGATACAGGGTGCAAATTGGACAGTTAAGGAAAAAGATTTGGACTTGGGAGATTGGGTGTAACTTGTGTTTGGCCAAGAGGGTCCTGTGGTTCTCGAGTTATTCCCTTTTTCTGTGAAATATTGTGATTTCTTTGTCCCATACCTGATATTGGCAGACTATCAGGCTCTCTTAGTTCTGTGTACCACGCAGAGCTTCCCCTTGTCACAGGATAGCATATGCTATGAGCAGGCTAAGGAATGTTGGACAAGGTCATCATTTTTTCTCTGTCAGTTTTTGCTGAGGTTAATGTAATGCATATGATGTTGTGGTGCTGCTAATAACTGCAAACTGTATTTTGTCTTAAATGTTGTCTTTCTGTCGAGGATTCAATATTTCATATGAAAGGGCTGGTATTTTTTGCCAACTGTTTAATAGTCAATACCGTTCATACACTGCTTTATATTTGACAATTGCACTTTTTCCGTGCTACAAACCATTTGTATTCATTGTTATTTGTGTTTATGAAATGTTTATGTTGACATATTGATGCACATGTAGATAGCACAGAGCTCATAGTAACGTAGTTATAAGCAACAATCCCCATGTATATTTTCCCCAAAATTAGATAAACCGAAGATCCCCTAAGAACCAAAGGAGTTAAACGTGTATCTCATCCACTAATTCTATCAACCTTTTTGTGGAGTCATGGTTAAAATACATGCAGACCAGATTCTCCACACAGGCTAAAAAAAAAACAATAATGTTTGCTGAATGGCACATAAACACAAAGGCACGCTCATTTCCCTGGCCAAATCCGGGTAGTTTTGACATCAACACAATAGAACACATGAGAACATACATACAAACCAAATATACAGGTCAAATGAAAGATCGGAGAGAGGCACTATTAGAACTATGAGCCATCTTTGAGGAGGTCCAGATCAACACTCCTGCACCACTGAAAGCAAGCAAGGGGTTAGCCCCTCCCCCTCTATATGCAGGTATGAAGGTGCTCTTGCCTTCTCTCCACGCCTTAGGATACTCTAATTAATCAGTCAAAGAAGTTGGTGGGACCCCACTGAACAACGAGTGGTTAGACCCAGACACGATAGGCCAACGGGAGACTAGACAGGAGGTAGAATTAAGATGCAAGCTAAGGAGAGAGAGAGAGAAAGAGCTTGCACCCAGGAAGCACAGCCAGAAAGAAGAACAGTGTGTTCCCCACCTGAGAAGGGCATGGGTAGTCACAGGGCACCGATCAGGGAAGAATCAGAGATAGAATTGGATGATAGGCTCCTGGCTGGTATCCGGGCCTCACCTAGTTTTCAATGTAGGAGAGGGGCTGACAGGGAAATAGAAGACAAAGGTGGGCTGGTGCTGACTCAATCGAAGAAAAAACAAGATGGCACCTTTGTGTGTGCACAAGAGGAGCAGCGACAAAGACGTACTCTGCTCCACCCTAATGTATGTGAAGGACAACCTTACCCCAAGGGTGATAGTGGCTGAGAGGAAGGCAAAATCTTTGTGCAGCCATACTGCCACATGCTAGCCTTCTGGGCTGAGGGAAAAGACCTGTACAGCAGACCTTGGCTAGAGGAGTGATTCTTCGAAACCAGTGGACCAGAGGACATGGCCATAGCTGAAAACTGCATCTGATAAGGGGGGGAATCCAAAAATGGAACTTCCCCTACATGCAGGAATGCCTAAAAAGATGAGAAAGCCATGTTAGGGAGAAACCAGTAGAGATACCCAAGAAAAAAATGCATCCCCTACTACAGACGAGCACGTCAGGGACGCTCTATG
This sequence comes from Triturus cristatus, assembly GCF_964204655.1. Classification (NCBI taxonomy): domain Eukaryota; kingdom Metazoa; phylum Chordata; class Amphibia; order Caudata; family Salamandridae; genus Triturus; species Triturus cristatus. The sequence goes on from NC_140584.1 coordinate 228,130,596, forward strand.
TGCTATGGAGTCAAATGGATAAAGAAGGGCTAAGGACAATGTTACCGCCATTACTGGATGGAGCAGAGAAACGGATCTCAAGTTTTGAGAAGAACACCGTGGGAATAAAACTTGCGATAGGCTACATCAAAAGTCTGCTAAGTAGTCTTATCTGAGACAAGACTAACACAATGTTCACCAGAGCTCACATCCCTGCAATTACGCTGACCAAAACAGAGCATAACAGTGTATACCGGCACCAAATATGGAGGGCCCTGAAGGAGATGTTCCCTGACTGCCCAACCATCTGAGGGTTAATGGTGGAGACTATGAAGCCTGGGGAGACTTTAACGTACTTTCTGGATAGGATGAGGGCACAATGGGGACAAATTGGCATTTTTTTTATAATAGCCTCAGAAAGGGGCTGCCTACTGAGATACAAAGTGAACTGGACAGCATTGTTGGATTAGACACCAAACCCTGGCTAGAGATACAAGCCCATATATTGCATTATCACAAAAGGAAGCAAGAAAACGCTGCTAAATTGGTCCAACACAAATTGAAAAAGATCGCCTATGAGGGCACTACATTGGCCGTGAGCATGTAAATTGCACCATCCTTAAAGGGAGTTCCACCGCAAAACCCCAGAGGGTTTCAACCTAGATATAGAGGCAGAGGCCAGGGAGGGTAGCAGCAACCAGACCCTAGAGAATACCACTACTGCTACGAGATGTCCCACCTGGCAGACAGATGCTGATTAAAAGCATACCATGAACAGAGATCCATGAGTCGGGGTCAACCACCACAAAACCCCACAAACGCTCATCTACAAAACCAAAACCCAGGAAAACGCCGTACATTCAGCCACTGGGAAGTCAGTGAGCTGGCACATCAGCACAACAGGTAGTTGGATGAGCACATGACAACAGCATCCGCAGACAGGGAATTCAGCCCAACAGGGAGCAGGGCTACAGCCCCGGCAGGTAGGAGTGACTATCTGGTCAGGCAAGGCCTCAAACAAACACAGAATCCAAATGCACAGTAAGGTAAAACCTCCAGAATAAATATCACCAATTCACCGGCATCCCTAATTAACTGTACTAAAACCTGAAAGAATAACCAGTGAAACAATATTAGGAATCTAAAACCTTTACTTGCATCTGGGGATTCAGGGCTGCTGTATGTGTTTGGTAAACTGGTAATCCTTACCGAAGTTTACTATTAAGGGTACCAGTGGGAGCATAGGCCCCACTCGACTTCTGATCCCCCAGGGCATGGTTGGCTGGCCACACCCCAGGGGGAGGGCAGTCTGAGGAGGGAGCAGGGCAGCTTCTAGATGAAGTCCTTGAAAAACACGCACCCAGGTCCCCGAGTCCAAAGCCAAATGGGACAGGTTCCAATTGCCAAGTGGAATGGTTCCCATTCTAGGCATTTGGCCAGGGACACATGTTTTCCTGTATGGCGTGTGGTTCCAACCACCCCTCCAAAAGCCAGAAACCTCCTTCCAAATCATTTAGTTCTAAAACAAAGGTGTCCTCAAGTGTCAGGAGCCAGGTTTCCTACATGCCAGGGATAATAGAGATCCCATAACCTCCACAGCACACAAACTAATAAGTTGCAAAGCACCATCATGATGCAAAGTCAGTCAGGAGGCCAGCCGGTGGTCCCAGATTTGCAAGGTGGTCCCAGTCCTAGGCAAAATTTGGTCAAGAGCTCTTAGCCTTGGTCACGGTATTCACACACCCTGGCAGGGTTTTCTCCTTCTTTAGGATTCTTCACATCTCCAAAGTCTAGTCACTGAGCCATACCTCCCCAAAAGAGCTACCGAAGCATGCCCACTAGTTCGGAGTCTCTAGCCACAAGTCAGGAATCACAGATCCACATCAACTGAAGAGACATGGTCCAAGGGAGAGAGGGGTGCGTTGGAAAGGGGAGTCTGAAAGGTCCATCATAGTTCCTGACAAGAACAGACCGCTGAATGCGTTCATCCCCATATCAGGCCTAGCAATCAACCAATGCACCGGGCTAAAATGCAGCATCTAGGACAAGTCATAAAGCCCTGACCTCAGACACCACAAGACAATGGATCTGGGGCAATTGGGCGCTTCACAACAGCTTTTAGACCTCCTTCATCTCACAATGAGTGAGATATGCAGAATTATGCAAGACATATGGAAGTATCCAAACTCCAACAAAAAGAGCTCAAAGTTAGCCCAAAAAGAAGTCTCTAGAACAAGGGTGAGGTTGAGAGATCTGGCACCACAAGGAAGAGTCAGGTTGCACACCACATGCTGGGAACTGAGAGAGACACACATGTGATCTCGGGGCACGTTGCCACCTCCAATGTTCAACATCGACATGCCCCTCCTTGAAGAGTCCAAACCATCCATAGGTTGAAAGCAGCCTGCTCCAATGGTGCACCCGTCCACACACCAGAAGTGGCAGGGACTGGATAAAGTTGGTAGAGCCCAAAAAACCCCAGGGTGGAAACTGGTCTCACATGGTGAGCAAAAAACGATTGATTTAACCCAGATCTGTGACTGGGTGTGAATATTTGACAATGTTCAGCATTCTGTCCATCATTCTTTTGTGTTGCCATCATCACCCTAAGTGACAATGGTATGCCCAAACATGGGCCCCCGTGCTCACTATGCCACTGGATTCAAGCTAGCATGGCTGATTAGGGTGAATAACCCAAAACCGGTCCAAGGATGCTTGTTTTCCCGTCCAGGAAGGGCCTGGCCTGGCAGTTCAGGCTGGATTGTTCACATGGACAGCAGGAGAGATACTGATTTGCATATGTCTGGGTCAAAACTGCAATACCATGTGAGCAAAAAAACTATTGCTTCAATCCAGATCTGTGACTGGGGAAGAATGACAATGTTCAAAATTCAGTCCATCACCTTTTTTTGTTGCTATAGTCACCCTACGTGGCAAGGGTATGCCACTGGACTCAAGCTAGCCCTGCTGATGAGTGGTGATGCCCCGAAACCGGTCCCAGGGTGCTTGTTTCCCAGTCCAGGGTTAAATCTATCATTTTTTTACTCACTCTGCCACCCCAATTTGAACCCAGACATCAGTCTCAACCCTTTTCCCCATGGAAACAGTCCAGCCCTAATTGCGGGGCCAGGTCCTCCCGGGACCGGAAAACAAGTATTCTGGGACCAGTTTCAGGATATCACCCTTCATCTACTAGGCTAGCTTGAATTCAGTGGCACAGCGAGCAAGGGACCCACGTCTGGGTATACCCTTGACACCTAGGGCAAGCATAGAAAACACAACAAGATAATGGACTAATAAAACAATATTGCTCTGTAAAAAATTGGGTTGTTGGTTGACTAAGGTATGAGCCCTGGTCAAGCAGCAACTACAATCCTTATCAGGGTAAGGCACAAAATAACCCTAAATTAACCTGTGCTCAACCCTCTGGTAACTTCGCACAGAGATGTCAATCTTAACATAGAGACAATATGACAAGTATTTGTGCAACATTTCAAACAGTAGCAAAGGGAAAATACCACACCAAAAGAACCCCACACCAAGTTAGAATAATAGACTGTTCTTTAATGAATACAACAAGACCAACAAGTCAATAATCCAATCAGTAGAACCAGAGATATTCAGTTTTAAAGATATTAGTGAAAATAGTGCCAGAAAGCACAAAGCAGCAACTCTGAGTATCTGGTCATGCCGGACCAGTACTAAGTCACAAGTTCAGGCTAACTGGGATGGTGTGTGGGCAGGCTATAGGGACCCAGTTAGGCCCATTGAACAAAGTACCTTAAATACTGATTCGCGGAGCATTGCAAGGATCCTCGTCTCAGATGTGTCAGGCAGTCGAAGCGGTGGTTAGTTCAGAGAAGTGGTGATGCTGCAATGGGAGGTCCTGTGTGGTCATTGAGGATCCTGTCAATAAAGGCATGTAATGCAAAATCCAAGGTCGAGGATGCGTCATGCATCAAGGCGTTGGTTTCGAGGATCTGCGAAGGTGCGATGAGCAGTCCGTCATTGTTGTCAAGGCAGCCATCGATGAGGGATCTGAGAGCCTGCACTGAGGATACGTTGCACAGTAACTGATTCGATGGGCTTTGATGTGATGTGGGTCTCAGCGATCGGTCAAAGCCACACAGCAGCAGCGATGTGTCGGTTCTGCTTGAGTTTGCACTGTGTTGCAGAGGAGATGCATCAGTTCCGCTGGATAGCAAAGGCTGACAACATTTTAAGCCCACTTCCAATGGTAGACTCACAGATGGCAGAGTCCAGGTGCATGTGCAAGGTTGTTAGAAGCCTGTTATGTCCCTGAGGCTTCAGATCAGGTAGCCAGCCAACTAGACCTTGGACTCACTCTGGGGTTCTTGGTTCAAGAGATGCAGGTCCAGTCCTTCTCAACCAAGCAAGAGGGCAGCAGGGCAGCATTTCTTCAGAGGAACAGTTCCGCAGAGTGACAGTCCTTTCAGCGGCACATCAGCCCTTCTCCTTGGCAGAGTATCCACAGGTCCAGAAGTGTGCTGCAGAGGTAGTATCTAAGGTCCAACATTTATTCCCAATCAAACCTTTGAAGTGGGGGAAGCATTCAGAGGCAGGTCTTTAAAGTGCACAGGTGCCCTACCTTCCTGGCACTGGCTTCAGACTAAGTATACGGTTATGCAACCCTTTGTGTAGAGGCAGGACAAAGCTGATTCAAGTGTAATTGGGGCTGGGTGTAGCTCCTCCCAGGATTGCCAGTGATGACTCATCTAGGCACACCTACGCTCCCTATTGTGTGTGACTGTCTAGGAAGTATAAATAAAGTCAAACTATCAACTACATCCAGTCGTGTGGCCCAGAGACAGGCTGCAGGCACCAAATGGCTAAGGCAGGAAAGTTCCAACTTTCTAAAAGTGACATATTCAAAATTGTAATTTAAAATCGGACTTAACCTTAGTTAGAATTTTTCATTCCAATTCCAAAGACACCAAACATGAACTGGGCATCTGTTCCCATTTGGAAATTACAGCTTATATAATGCAATAAGATAATTCCAATGTTATTTAATGGGAAACGTAGACCTTGCAGTAATGAAAAATGACTTTAAGGGTTTTTCACTGCCTGGACATGTAAAATTTAAAAGTACATGTTTAACTTTGTCTAACTCCCCTCTGGGGTGTCCGGAGTCTACCCTAGAGGTGACTTATTTGCATTAAGAAGGAAGGTTTGGGCCTGACAAAAGGCTTATTTTAGGAAAAGCTAGATCACCGAAGTGTACTCGACACAATATTTAGTTCCGGTGCTCTAAGGCTTCCAAGTAAACAATATCAATCAAGAAATTTTCAAATAATCATGATTATTTGGAACATTTCTTGATTGATATTTTTTATTTGGAAACCTTAGGACACCAGTTTACGCTTCTGTAATCTATCTTTTCCTCAGAATAATATACGGGCCTGGGTAGGGTTCGTCATAACACTGCATGCTCAGTTTGTATCTGCATATTGTAATTTTGAATGAACAGGTTGCATTTGTGAAAATGAGCCATTGTTATAATTTTCAAAAGGTTTGTTTTGCCAGGTCAAAATGTCAGTTTAATATTGAAATCACACAGGCTGCAATGCCAGGCCTGAGACATGATTCAAGTGCTACTTAAGTGGATGGCACAATCAGTGCTGCAGGCTCACTAGTCGTTTTTAATTTACAGGCCCTGGGCACAGGTCGTGGCACTTCACTAGGGACTTACAGGTAAATAAAATATGCCAATTGGGTATAAGCTAATCTTACCATGTTTTCAGAAGAGAATACACACACTTTAACACTGGTTAGCAGTGGTAAAGTGTGGAAAGTCCTAAAGCCAGCAAACATTAGGTCAGCTAACAGTAGGGTTGAAGGCGAAAAGTTAGAGGGTAAACCATGCCAAGGATGTCAGGTCTAACAGAACCCAAACGGCAATGTGTGGAGATCGAGTTTCAGTAAAAATGTACCATTTGTCATCACCAAAGTAAAGTGCTTTGATCCTATTAATATCTTTGCTTCCATCATACTTCAAAAATAAATAAGTGTTTTATTTTTGCTTTCCTTACTGCTGAATGTGTACGGTTCATTAGCAGGTATTTACATGTTGTTGTGTGTTACAAAATCTGACACCCTACAACCTTTCCTAGGCAAGATTATCACAGAATTTACAGAATTTGTAAAGACCAATCCCCATGTTGAAAAAAATTAAGCAGCACTAACCGACTACCATCTTTGAAATGCAGCAAACATGACAAGATAATTACAGAATTTAAAGGCATGTTTTTTTTTTATTTCTTTGGTTTTAACAACCCACCAGGTTGCGTGGTGCAAGAGCGATGCAAACTAACTCACAAATAGGCCTCATTGTATATATCTTTGGCTCATAAAACATACGTCTTCGTGTCTGCATAGAACCAGACTTTTTTTTATATCTTTCTCACACTTCTATTACTCCAGCACTTCAATGGAGTATGCTGAATACTGTCGCTGCTGGTGAAACAGTTATCCTTGCTCCATATTTATGTTGCTCTAGCATTTATTTGTATTTGTATATATGTCATCATGTTCCCAGTCTGTTTGCTATGTAAGGAACTTGGAGTCATTGGGCTGAAAGAGACCATCTGCAGCCTGTACCTCGAAACTGAAGCACAAATCCCTCTAGGGGAAACTCTGTCATACTTACTGTTCACACTTGTGAGAAAGGGCCATCTTTCTTGCATGGTATGCCCCCACATTTTGCTGAATTGCTGATGTACTTTGACTGAGTGTGCCCTGGGCTCCTGCCAATCAGGTGCCCAGGGCCTGTGTTCCTTCCCTAAAACTGCATTGAAGCCTAAACCCAATTGGCATCTCTGGCCACATGTCAGCCCCTGGTAAATGGTACCCTAGGTACTCAGGGCACTGTGACCAGAGAAGGCCCTAAGGGCTGCAGCACTTATTGTGACACCCTTAGAGGCCCTGTACCCTGACACTCACACACTGCCTTTGCAGGCTGAGTGTCTTGGTACAGAACAAAACAGAGAGTCGACATGGCACACATCCCTGTGTGCTATGCCCACAACCACACTGCCTCTAGCTGGGTGCCCTATGCCAGTGCTGCGGGTACAGGTGCATGAGCCCTGCACCCCTACAGTACCAAGGTCCATTCCTGGGCACTGTAAGTGCAGTGCTGCCATTAAGAGTATAAGGTGCTGGGAGGTCGTCGTCAGGAACTCCACAGCACCATGATGGCTACACTGAAGACTGAGAAGTTTGGTATCAAACTTCTCAGCACATTAAACCCACACTGATGCCAGTGTGGGATTTAATGTAAAATGCACAACAGAGGGTAACTTAGAGTTCCCCCCTGAACCTAACCCACAATCCACGTCCTGCCTGAGAGGCTGCCTAGGCTGCCACCCAGCAGACATGTTGCTGGACCCCTGGGTAGAGAGCCATCAGCTCTCCTGGGCCTGCAACAATGCACATCCTGGTTGAGGTGCTAGGTCTCCTCCCCAAGGATGGGCAGGGGAATCTTCAAAGGCATGCCACCTTTGTGAGCTTCCCCAGGCCACTTGCTGTACTCAGCAACTGGCCCCCACCGGTTCTAACCCCCACTCTTCCGGGAAGACTGGTGGGAAAGCCCAAGTGAGGAAAGGGGGTGTGCCAGCCTCTGCCAACCCCACCCCTCAGGTGGGGGATGCGAGGTGAGGCACAACTCCGGGCTCTCGCCAGCTTGAGGATGGGGAGCCCTGCCAAATCAGGATTAGGCTCCTGCCCCCCTCCCACTGGAGAATGGCAGGATAGGGGGTGTACCCACCCCAGGGAAGGGACCCATTGGGCCCTGACCTCGACCTACCTGTAATGCCCCTAAATTTAGTATTTAGGGGCACCCTGAACCTTCCTTCCTCAGATCCCAAATCCGAAACAAGAAAAAAGAACAAGAAGAAAGAACATCTGCCATGCAGTTGCTAACAAGAGGATGACACCAACTGACTTGGCCCCAGCCCTACAGGCCTGTCGACCCTCGAACCTGCTCCTGTTAAACCCCGGCGTCTCCAGGGGTCAGCAACCTCGAAAACCCCAGAGGACCTGACTGCCTTGTGACTCTAAAAGACTGGGACTCTCACGAGCAGTGGTTCTGCTCAAAGCAAGTAACAAACCCCAGTTGCCAGCCAGGGACCGCGACTCCTTCACACTCTGCACCCGCCGAGCCCGGCCTGTGCCTAAGTGGACAAAGAGCACGAGGACGTCCCCCAGTAACTGAGACCAAGAATCCAGCACCCAAGGACCCTCCTCAATGCCCCTGACGACGCCTGCAGCCTCAGAACCAGGGACCCCACCAACTGCGACCAGCAGAGGGTAAGATTTCCCGACACCAAAACGCACTCCTGCACCCGGCGCCCTGCGGCCCCCTGTGCCCAACTCCTGGGTGCCTACCTAACCTACAGCTTCCCAACTTACCTCTCGAAGTGGTGGTCACACTTTGTTCATCTGGTATCTTCTCCATTGAAATCCATTGGGCGCCGGACGGCTCAAAAGCACACTGCACCCAACCACCCGAATGCCCCTGGAAGTGCAACATCTATCCTTTTCTACTTCCCCACTTGCCCTGTGTAAGTGACCAGGAGCCCAGCTCCCACAGCCATGTGGTCTGCCTGCTAGCAGCCACCAACCAAGGACCCCCTGACTACCATGGGTAACATTGGGCCTAACTCACGCTGCACCCGGCTGCCCCTGTGCCGCTGAGGGTGTAACAACTGTACCTACCTGACCCTGGGAGACCCCTGAGTCTATGCCCAGAACCTTAACTCTGCCAGTCGAGTACTTACCTGAAAGCCGATAACCTACATGTTCTCCATAGGGTAACATTGACTGGTTTCACTTGGAAATTCTTCAGTGTCGAGTTTTGAAACTTTAAAATATTCACTAAAAATTGCCCAATCAATGAACACGAAATTACTCACCTGTTATCAGGAGAGATCCCAGTGCTAGATCTTGGTGCCCGGCACTGACCCTGAAAAGTAATTACAACTGTACTTACCGATAACTTGATTTTCCTCCATAGGATAACATTGCCTGGATTTTGCCAGAAATTCTTCTAAGTGTAGATTTTTTAAACATACAAATATTCCTTAAAAATCGCCTGTGTAACAAAAACTATTTCTTTCAACTGTTTACAGGAAATGCACCAGGGCTGAATCCAGGATCCAACCCCTGAGTAAGAAAATCATACGCAAAGTAATTGAAATTGCATTTACTTAAAACTTCCCATTGAGCTCAATGTTATAATAGTGTTTGAATTGTGTTGCCTATTGCACCAACTGTAACAATTGCATTTAAAAGTCTATTGCTTATTAAAAGTATCCAACTACAGCATTTCATTCTGAAAAAGTATTTTGATACCTACTTGTGGTTCTAAAATAAAACAACTATATATTTTTATATACAAAACAATTGGCCTAGAGTTCAGTTCTTGAGTGTGTGAGACCATTTGCTGACTGAGTATGTACAACAAATGCTTTACACTGTCCTCTTATACTGCCTTACCACTCGACCAAGCTCCCACTTTAGAGAGCAAGGTTATATCTAACTTTAGCCTCTGCCAAACCTCTGGGGACTGTGGACTCTGTGCACACTGAACCTTACTTTGGTGCAGTATATACAGAGCCACTTTCAACGCCCAAGATGTGAGAAAGAAGTCACTGGCTTCGAGACATGTGTGTAACTCATACCAAGGTCAAATACACATACATAGAATTCCACACAGGTCAAGTCAGTTATTTTGCTAAAGGGCAGTAGGGCTTCTGCTAAGTGTGCATGTGTGTGTGTAACAACTGTAACCTGAGGAGACCAGTTAGGAACAGTGGGATTCAAGGGATTTATGGGCCTAATTTAGAACTTGGCAAACAGGTTACTCCGCCACAAAGGTGACGGATATCCCGTCCGCTTAAATTTAAATTCATTAGGATAGAATGGGATTTATATATCAGCGGATGGGATATCCGTCACTGTTGTGATGGAGTAACCCATCCGCCAAGATCTAAATCAGGCCCTAAGTATGGAGGAAAGAGACCAGGATAACCAAGAGAAGGGAAACAAGGGAGAGGCACTGCAGAATGCACAGAAACATCAGTGTAAGATCTGACTACATTCAGTCTTCTGCACATGTGTAGTGTGTGAGCAAATGTTACTGAGCAATAGACACCATGAATAGATATATTAGATGCAAGAATGAAGGTGGCAATGAATTAAGGTCAAGCATAATGCCTTCACAGCAAACAAAAGCATAGATGAATTGGAAAGAATTTTGAACGTGCACGAGCAGCCTGAAGCAGTTGCCCATGTGCCGCGCAACGAGGAGCACAAACAAAAGCAAGCAGTGGGCCACCACTGTTGGGACTTAAGTGAACTAATTTTGAGATGGCTGTGCACATGTGATTAGGTAAAATACTATCACTCATAGTCAACTTTGAAATGACAGCTCTGATGGAACTAAGTAGGCAAAGCAGGTGAGCCCACCCTTCTTTAGAAGAGCTCCCTTGTCTCTTCTATCTATCCAGTCATACGTTAACCATTTCATCCAGCTACTGCTAGCCAATATTTCACCTTTACATTCTGCTATCAATTAATTTGTTCATGTCATTCAATCTTTCTTCATTTCATCCACCCATCTACTCTGCCATCCATCCATCCACACTGCCCTCTATGCATCCATCCACTCTGTCTGCCCTCTATCAATCGATTCATCCATCCACTTTGCTGTCCATCAATCCACTCTGCCATCCATCCATCCACTCTGGCAGCCATCTATCAGGCATATTTCCTTTGGTTGATCTACTCTGCCCTCGATCCATCCATCCACTCTGCCATCCATCTATCCTCTGTGCTATACATTCACTCATCCATCCACTCTGACATCCATTCTTGCATCCTTTCACCCAGTCATCCATTCACCACTTCTTTTACCATCCTTTCACTTGTCCATCAACCTATGCATTCATCCAACCATTTACTCTGCCATACTTTCAACTGTGGATCCACCTTTCCATTCACTCATCCATCCATCATCCATACAGCCATTTCTTTGCTCTGTGTTCCCTTTACCTGTCCACCCACCTATCCATTCACTCATCCTTTCACCCAGTCATCCATCTACCCACTCGTTCATTCAGCCACTCGTCTTCCACTCACACATTCATCCAACCTTTTATCATTATAGAGTTATTTATGATCTTTTGCCTGTTAAACTGTAGACAGGAAAGGCCTATGATGAACCCCACCCTAACTGTAGTTGCTAAAGCAGGGGGTCCCTAATGCCCCAGGGTACAGTGGAAGACAGCCAATGGATTAGGTGCACTGCCCTGTATTTTGTGGATCATGAAAACAAAATGTGAATTACTCTTGAACCGACCAATGGGTGAAGAAGGATGACTGAAAGCCCTTAGATTTATATATAAGTATACATTTTCTCATATGTTTTAGGGGTGGAGATACAGCTGATAGAGCGCGGGTCACACATACACCTAATACTCACCTGGGCCCCACATTCACACAGTAAGCTAGTGAAACCCCGCTGACATCAATTTTGTGTAATACCTGTAATGCGTTATTCACTTTTACCAATATTAAAAATATAGTTTCCTTCCTCAATCAATCAGGTTGCTAAGCTAGTTTAAGGTGGAATGACATTTACCTCTTCACTTTGAATAACCACAGACTCAGGAAGTTTTGGAAAACCTTTATCTAAATTAATTTATGAGTCAAATTTCAATTACAGTAACTACCTTCATATCAAGAGGTAGAAATACACTAAATAATTCATACCAAATTATAATGATCCAGGATGATGGTACCTGGAAAAGAGAAACAGGGGGGGGGAGGAGAGAAATCAGGCATAAAGAGACAGTTTTTCTAATATATTTACCTATTGGTCTTGAGATGAACCCAACTTCGTATATAGGGTCAGATAGAATCTCCAGGACAGGCTACAGGTAGAAGATCAGGCAGATTCAGATCTGGAAGTGTAACCGCCTCTATTGTGCAACGCCGGCATCGCACCTCCCTCTGGCACTATTCTCCTCGAGTATCCCAATTCCATGACCCCTCTAGGTGATCAGATTGTTGATTAATCTCTCAAACTCTTGGACTGAGTTTCAAGTAGCGGCAACGTCTGAGACAGCGTCTCAGACAGAATCTGGAGCAGCATAAGTGTTGGGTCAGTGACGAGTCGAAATGACAGTTCTGACAAGTCGGACAAAAAACAACTAGCAAGCTTACCTCAATTATACTATTCTCAGGGTTCTCCCACCTTGGTGCTAGGCAACTCTCTCATGTGTGATTCTTCACTACAACCCAGTCACCAGGATTCAGATCATGCGCTTGAATCGGCTGCCTGATGTCTGCGTCCTCTCTAACCTGGTGAGAGATAGAACGCACTTGGTCAGCCAATTCTTTGCAATACTCAAGTACCAAATCATCAGTTATATTCAACAACTTGTTTTCCTGGAATGCATGCCTGCCTCATTGCTCTTCCCATGATGATTTCATGGGGACTCAATCCAGTATTTTTGTCTGGAATACTTCTGAGTGCCATCAGAACAAGAGGTAGGGCATCAGGCCTGTCTAGTGAAGTCGATGCACACACTTTCCCCAACCTTGACTTAATTGTGCCATTCAATTTTTCTACCACTCCAGATGCCTCTGGTCAGTATGCGCAGTGCAGCTTCTGTTCAATTTCAAATGCTTCACAAATTAATTGAATTATTTCATTATAAAGTGAGACCCTCTGTCTGATTCAATAGTTACTGGAAAACCGAACCTAGGAATGAGTTATCTCAGTAGGAGTCTAGCTACTGTTATACTGTCATTTCCTTTGGTGGGGTATGCCTCCAACCACTTTGAAAATGATAAACAATGACAAGTACATATTGTAATCCTGGACAAGCAGGTAACTGAATGAAATCAATTGGAAGTCTTATGAATGGTCCTTCAGCTTTTCCAATTTTTCCCATATAGACTACTGTTCTTTTGCCTGGGTTCATTTGCTGGCAGGTCAAACACCTTTGGCAAAGCCTTTCAGCTGCATTTATAATCCTTGGGTTAAACCAATCGTGCCTGAAAAGTCTAATCATTGCATCTCTGCCTATGTGAGTGTCTCCATGATACAGTCTAGCCATAGGTGCAAGCATGCTGTCTGGTAACACAGGTCTATCGTCTAAATAGACCCACATACCATCTTCAGTCCTTAGTGTACAACCAATTTTCACCCCCTCCTCTTTCTCTTTTGTTTCTGCTTCATTTTGTAAATCTTTCTCTTCTTTCCAAGTTTCTAATCATGACAATAGCATACTTAAAAAAAAAATTATTAGCATTTTATCAAGACTCACAACGTCCAGAAACAATTTGACAACATACAGATTGCAGTACTACCACATCCATCATCCAGTATATTGCAAATAAACAATGTCACCTTTGAATAAAGTATTTTGTTTTACAAGTCGAAGCACAGTTAAGCAGCTTGGTTCATTTGCAGATATTCAACCAGGTACCTCCAGTAGTCTCTTGGTTTAGAACCAGCGGGGAGCTCCTCCTCTTATGTTTTTAGGGTATCTTTACAATAGGCCATATCTCTAAGCCATTGCTTGGTTCTTGGGGCCTCCCTACTGCCCCAGCATAATGAGACTCTATGTTTGGCTAGGAGTAAGGCTATTATGCAATATTTACGTTTAGTAGGTCGCACATTATGAATAAGTCCCAGCAAACATGTACGAATCGTGCATTCAATAGTAGCACCCACCATTTCACCCAGCATCTTTACAACTTTTACCCAATATGCATTTATTGACTCACAGTGCCAGGCAAGATGTATAAAATTGGCATCCTCTGCATCACACCGTTGACAAAATACACTTTATTCGATTTTTAAAATCATAAAAGCCATAAAACAACAATATATACATTTTAATAATAAATAGGTCATGATTTCACAGGTCAAGACACAATCGTCATATACAAAAATATACAGAGATACGAGTGCAAAGATGCAAGTGGAGAGTGCAAGGCAAGGCAAAATTATATGGTCGAACTTCCCAGTTTTCCCAGTTCATAGTATACCACCTCAATAGCGGGCAAAGCCCTATTTTTTTTAATTCTCTGCGCTGCTACCAAAATACTAGCCACAGAAAATATAGTGCGAGTACTACCAAGAAACTGCAGAAAAACTAGCGCTGGCCTAACTTGAACAAACCCAGCTTCTTTTAAAATAGGTAACAGGTATTTGTTCCTGGCGACCCTATAAAAACTACAAAACATCATAAAGTGCATAGTGTCCTGAGTGGAAAAATCGTCACATTTACATGGCAGACCCCTTTCCGGTTTGCTCCACGTCTGATAACAGCCTAGGATATAGGGGATTAAATTGAATCTAAATTTAATTAACAGATGTCTATGGAAGGGCTTTGTTACGAGGGTGAGATAAGGCTCCAAGGACGGAGAAGATAACAACATATAGTGTGATCTGACTGTTGTTTTTGTCAGTTCATGTTCCTCGCGGGCCAATCTCGCCTTATCCATAAAGTGTTTTTTAATCCAATTAATATCCTCTTTCCTGATAGAAGATGGCAAATTAAATAGATTGGGGCGACCTCATTTGGCAAAAGTAATTCTCACATACTCCAACCACGGGATTTTATTCATGTGAACCAGGGACATGAAATCCTGCAGGATAGCGTGGTTAAGAGATAGTTCGTGATTTAGCCATGTCTTCAACCAACATATTAGGGGTGCCAGACCAAGCTTATCTGTTACGTAGTCTAAACCCACCTCCCTATGGATCGAGAAGGTAGGGGTAGACTGAGGAACAGAAAGAAGATGTCTTAAAAACGTATTTTCCACTCGTTGTAGAGTTTCCTGGTTAACATACCCCCATAGTGATGAACCATATATGGCTATGGAGATGCACTTAGCATTATATATTTTTAAAATGGCTTCCATGGGCCTTGCCCCCAGCCTATTTGCAAACTCCAGAAGGGCCAATGTAGCTCTCGCCATTGAGAGATTCTTTACCTTAATCTGGGATCCCCAGGTACCCCTCTCATCGAATGTTACTCCCAGATAGGGAAAAGATGCAACCCTGGACACTGCCTCGCCCCTTACAAAAAAGGAGATGTTTTTGCCCTTCTTACTATGGCGAGTCGCCACCATGGTATGGGACTTATTGGCATTAATTTTCAGATCTAACTGGTCCATGAATGCCCCAAAAGTGTCCAGAAAATGCTGGAGGGCCACCCCGGTACGTGCTAACAGGACTGCATCGTCCGCGTATAGGAGAGCGGGTATTCTTATCTCTCCTACATGCGGCACGTCCCCCTCCGCAGCCTCAAGATGTTTGCCAAGGCCGTTTATATAGACGGTAAAAAGGAGGGGGGCCAAGATGCAGCCCTGCCACACCCCTCTATCCGATTTGAAATGGCTGGTGCATCTTCCCTCTTTTGTAACCCTTACTTTGGCAAAGAGTTCCTGGTAGAGTGATGCCATGAAATTCACAAGTGACTTGTCAACCCCTAGTTCTAATAAGGCAGCCCACATTTTCGACCTATTCACTAAGTCGAAAGCCGAGGAGAGGTCAATGAATGCCAAGAACAAAGACCCCTCCTTGGCAACTGTGTATTTCGATATTAACATGTGGAGGTTTAAGCACTGGTCCACAGTGCCCCTCTTTTCCCTGAAGCCATATTGTACATTTGAGAGACCTCCCCTCCTCTCGATGTTTTCTCTAAGTTGATAGAGTAAGACTCTGCCTAAGATCTTAATGGCAGAGTCTAGGAGGGAAATAGGCCTATAGCACCCCGGGTCATCGCGCTGGCCCTTCTTAAAAATTGGCACGATGACTGATGTGGCCCAACTGCTAGGAAAGATGTTACTGTTAGCAACTGTGAAAACGTGGCTCTAAACCCCTGCCCAGAGTTTTGGCAAATGCATATAAAAGTCACCCGGGAACCCATCCGGCCCAGGGGCTTTATTTTCAGATGACCATTGCCTGTGGTTCACGTCGGTCACTATGTCGGATTTTCTAATCATCCAATGTCTGTAATCTTAAT
This sequence comes from Triturus cristatus, assembly GCF_964204655.1. Classification (NCBI taxonomy): domain Eukaryota; kingdom Metazoa; phylum Chordata; class Amphibia; order Caudata; family Salamandridae; genus Triturus; species Triturus cristatus. The sequence continues at coordinate 228,146,642 of NC_140584.1, forward strand.
ATATCAAACCACATCTATGCTCGTTACAAGTTCAACTGCTGCACTCTGCCTCCCTTGTGTTGCATTCGAACGATTTTCATTGGTTTGACTTCACTAATCATTCCATGTATCTGCCAAATTATTCTGCAATAATTCTCTGAACTCATTGTGAGTCTTTATTGGACCTCAAGGCATTTCCTCTCTGACTACTTCATCTCATTATATTTGGAGTACTTTTATTGGCATCAGGTCTTGGCTGGACCACATTTATTTATCCAATTCTACGACAACCATCTATGATACAAGAGATTGTGGCTCTCCTGATGAAGACGCTCTGTTAGCGTCGAAACGCGCGTTGAGAACATCTCAGCCTCAGCCACTTTGTTTGCCTTTTTGTATCTGTATCTGTTGTCTATTGCACTATACATGTGATTTGTTTCATTATATGTATTGTATTGTCTATTATGTTTGATATCTGTTGAATCATATATTCCAATGTAGAATTGCTTATTATCAATATATATTTTTGTGCAACCTACACACAGTAAAAATTAAATATTTTTTTATTAATATGATGTACACTGTGTTTCCTTCTGTAATATTGAAAATGTCTAATGTATTACATAGCTGCTTATTTTAGACTGCCTAGGTGTTTAAGTTCATATTTCCACAATTGCCCTCTCCACTTCAGCTGGAGTAAAAACTAACAGGGCACACTCTGAGAGCTCCCACCCATTGTTAAAGGAGCCCAGGTCACTAGCGCCATAGACTTTACTAACATGGTTAAGCCATTTTTCATCCGGGATAACACAATCCATTGCTTTATTATCTATATCGGAGAAAAAGGATTGATTCACAGTGGCCCAAAACTGAGAGCTATTACGCAAAACATCGCTTGATATTAATTTCTCCCACGCCATCTGTTTTATGGCTTGCTTTCTCCCCATAATAGTGGCCTTATATTCCTTTCTTGCCTTAGCGATCTTGGTCCTAACTCTCGGGTTTCTTTTCAGAGCCGTCATTAACGCCTTATGGGCTTTGGAGCACTTAGCATCAAACCACCTATGCTGTTTTTCCACCCCTCGGGTGCATTTAACTGTTAGAGCAACGGAAACTTGCGCAGAAATACTTTCAAACGCCCCCATAACTTCATGTGCTGGGGCACCCTCCTCCTGACAAATCCCAATAAGCCCCTCTATTTTAGGCATTAAATCCTGCATGAAATTTCCAGGCACCACATTCGCCCATTTAAGCCTTCGCCCTTGGTCTATAGGGCATAGGGCTGGTCCCGGATTGCAGGGACGAGACTTGGCGCTCAGCCATTCATCCCATATTACCACAAGCAAAACAGGGTTGTGGTCACTATGGGTTGATACTATTGCCCCGTAAGACACCACTCTGGGCAAAAAGCCTACGCTCAAAAAAATGTAATCAAGTATGGTACCAGGGATTGATCCTTTATAGGTGACCGTTCTTGCACCTTTCTGTGAAATATCGGGTTCATACAAGTTATGATTAGCGAGCAACTCCTCAAGGGCTTCTCCCCCCTTGGAGTGCTCGAAGTGGGGTATCTGAAAGGCCATCATGTCCTCCTGCTCTCTTACCATACACAGATCGCTACATGGATGGACTTTAAAATCACCTAATAAAACCAGGTCATGATTCGTGTAATTATTTTGACTAAACGTAGAGAGGAAAGTGTCCAGGCAGTCTAAATAGCCTGTTTCCGTATCTCTATCCCACGAATTTTAAAAATTAATTATAAAAACATTGCGGTCCGGTGAAACGGCCCATTCTACAATTAAAAGGTTTAATGAACCACTTTGAACCTGCCTAAGTGTACCTTTCAGATTCAAGGAAAAGAGGGACATAAGGCCACCCTTAGCCCTACCAGACTTACTAGGGACAGCTGGGATAGCAAAGGTAGTAAAGCCATCTACCCAGAAATTAGAGGAGGTGTCCCAGGTTTCCTGGCACGCTATGATGTCATGTGCACTGATAAAATTGATCCAGTCTACATCTCCCCTCTTAGATCTTGCCCCTGCGATGTTCCAACTGATCAATTTACATACTTCAGGCTTATCAAGAGTAGGGGATCTGGGGCTAATAGCTTGTGCTGGAGCTAGCTGTCAATCGATTTCCTCAATGTCAGAAAGTGGAAGAAATCTATTGGTCAGAACCAATCCCTCCCTTTCCTGAACTTTAGGCATAGGGTGACTAGTCATAACTGCCCGGATACCAGGGTCCCTCACAGGTGTATGTTGTGTCAATGACGCTGGACCTACACTGCCCGCTATATAGTTCATGCGCCTTCTGGCACGCCCTAAGCAATTGTCCCAAAAACCGTGTGCTGGCAATGGTGGGGGGTAGAAATATCCCAGGGGAATAGGTCTCAAACAATCAATCCCTGAGATATCCGACCCATCCCAAAATAATCTATCAGCCAAATCTGGGCGATCGAAATTGACGATAACACAATCACCCTGCACATTCTTCGTTCTTTTCCCGATCCACCCTACCCTACTGGCAAATATCACATTGTTGGCAATTTCTGGCCCATCACTGCTTGCCTCCACGCACCATAACTTTGCCTTAGTAATTAAAGCAGAGGCTGATTCACCCGATCCTTCTGGCAGAGGGGGTACGCCAATAAAGACTGCAACTAAGGGGGCTACTTCCGGGGGCAAATCGATGTTTACATTGCAGCCCTTTAGCCCCCTAACTGCTACAGTCCTTCTTTGGTTACCACCCCTAACTTGAGGTCTTGGCTTAGTCCCTCCTGGCACGGGGCTTGGGTCAATGCTATGAATTGTTAAATTTCGCACCCCCTCCAAATCTGTGACCCTCCCGCCACTGGATAAACTAGGATCAGGTGTTTCTCCAATATTACTAGACCTTGGGTCCCGTAGCGCGCTACCCCCTACCAATTGGGAGGAAATTATAGAGAAATCTTTAGCCATTTTATCAATAACAGAACATTTTGTCAATAGGCCAGCAAGACAGGTGTTCAATGTCTCAACAATGTCCTTCACAATACCCAATAATAAGGGCTCGATACGAGCTGTAAACAATGTCTCTAACTGGTCTCCGAGAGTAGCCTCCCGCACACGGGCTGTTGTTGAGTTGCCCTCTGCTTTCCTTCTCCTTCTCGGGACTTTGTTAGTGTCAGCTCGTGGCTGTAGGGTCTCATGTAAGGCCGGGACCCGGGTATCATCGGATTGGAGGGGCACCGTGGTTGAAGTAAGTGTTGCGGTTAGGTTGGGCTGTAGGATACGTTCCTCCGGTTCCTCCGGCTCAGAGGGGGTATGTAGCATGGCATCGATGGTATGTGCGGGCGGTAACAATGGGGTAGAGGGTAGTCCCAACTCCAATTCAGCATTTGCTATTTCTTTAGTAAGCACACCCACCGCTGAGGAGAGGTACGAAATAATGGACTCAGACTGTCTTGGCACCTTAGCCTTCTTGGCTCCCACATCAATAGTTACAGTATGTTTTCGCTTACCCATAGTGAGATCTCAGGGGGCTGGCCCAGCCCTGCCTCCTCCTGCCCACGACTGCCCGCCCCTTGTCCGGGCTTCGCCCGGCGCCGCCCGCGCGTCCGAGACGCGGATGGAGCAGCTTATGTTTAAGCGCCTCCGGGCGCGCTCAGGCAGTGAATGGGCGGTACTGGCCGCTGTGCAGGCTGGGAGCTGTAGTCTCCCCCCACGGCGGCCGTGCGATGATACCAGCAACGGCGGCGAGGGAGAACACGCAGCGTCAGGGCCCCAGCAGAAAGAATGTCAGCCGCTTAAGGGTACAAATCAATCCGGCCCCAGGCAGTGAGTGTATGAAGCCCCTATTTATAAAGTCGGGCAGGAGTGTGATATGTTTGATGTAGGTATTTATAGTGTAAAACGCGCAGGTTACCATTCGGTATGAGCATGCTAGTTAGGGTGCCGCAAATTGTCCATTCATCCTCCGTGAGGTGGTTGTCAAGCATGTTATTCCATCTCTCTAAAGCCTTGTGCGTGGTGTCATCAATGTCCCCCTGCAATTTAATGTATAGTTTCGATACCATATGTGTATTACAAGGTTCAGTGATAAGCAGCTGCAACGTGGTTAATTGTGGCGGCTCAGCAGGGTAAGAAGGATAGAGTTTCTTGATGGCTCCCTGTAATCTATAATACGTGAACCTAAAGAGTAATGTTTGATTGCCAATATATGAGAGTTCTTTAGGTTCTATAAAAGTACCATTATTGTACAGATCTCCCATTTTATTGATACCCACTTGCCTTAGTAGACCTGTTCCCACTTCTTCCTGAGTGACTGATAGTTCCGGGTGATGATGCAGAGGCATCGCAGGGGCATAGAGTGGTAACTTACGTGCCAGTCTGCCCATCTTTCACCATGCTGTATTAGTGGCGTCAATGGTATTGATGTCTCGGGAATGAAGCAGGGGCGGTGATGGGGTAGAATAGCATTCAGCGGGATTGGGGACACAGTGATACCAGTAATGCGCATATTGCGCTTGCGCACATAAGTAATAGAGGGGAAAATCTGGGACCTTGAACCCTCCTCTGGAGTAGGGCAGAACAAGGGAACGCATCTAAATTTGGGCATGCTTACCCACCCATATCAGTCGTGTTACCATAGTATTCAGTCTTTTAAATACAGTTGTCGGAGGTGTGATGGGAATGTTATTGAAGAGGTATAGAAACTTCAGTTAAATGACCATCTTAACAATGGCCAAGAGATCCGCCAATGTTAGTGGAAGCTGAATCCAGCGCCCTATTTTGTCCTCCATTGCACTTATCGCTCTCCCATAGTTCGTGCGACTCACCATATCTGGATGCCGGTGGTACCAGATGCCAAGATATTTGACAGGGTCCGTCTGCCATTCAAGCGTGAACTCCGTGAGATGTGGATGTGTGGTGTCTGTTAAAGGAGTAACAAGAGATTTAGACCAGTTAATTTGGAGCCCAGAATGGCGGCCAAATGTAATATATTCTCTCAGCAGTGGGGCCAAGTGTGTATCTGGGTCACGTACATATAGTACCATTACGTCTGAGGATAGGGAGATATGTAATGGTCTTTGTGGGAATTGGAGCGCAGAATAGTGATGGCCTTGCCGTATTTTGCACGCCAATGGTTCAGGGGCTATTGCAAAGAGTAAAGGGGATAAAGGGCATCCTTGTCTTGTGCCTCTTGCAATTGGTATGGCATCGGATACATATTTATTAACTTTAACATGTGCTGTAGGTGCTGTGTATAGTATTCAAATCCATTGTAGGAAGATTGGTGGAAATCCCATTCTTTGTAATACAGTGTGAAGATAGGGCCAATCAATTGAATTGAATGCTTTTGCTGCGTCCAAAAGGACTGCAGCGGCCTTCGTGTTTGGGGTCAGATAGTGCGACAGTGCAAACAGCGTTCTGGTGTTGTGAACTGTTGATTGACCGGGTATAAATCCCGATTGATCTGGGAGGACGAGATTAGCCATTAGTGGCTGCAGACGTTTTGCGAGGAGTTAGGCCAGTAATTTAGTATCGGCATTTATTAAGGACAGCGGCCTATAGGAGTCACATTGTTCTGGATCTTTATTAGGTTTTAAGAGGGCAATGAGCATGGCTTCTCTCAATGTGGGAGGTAATACCTGTTTGTCATGGGCATCCCCATACATCTCCACAAGGTGGGGTGCCAGTTGGTCAACGAACGCTTTATAAAATTCGCAGGTGAAGCCATCTGGGCCTGACACTTTACCATTCGGGAGTGATTTGATCACTTCAGTGACTTCCTCTACCGTTACCGGCTGGGAAAGATATTCTCTCTGCGTGTCCGATAGCCATGCTATCGCCACATCTTCTAGATAAGCCATGATTTCAGTGGGTACAGCAGTATCTTGTGAGGCATATAGTTCTCCATACGTTTCCATGAACGCACGTAGTATAGTCTGTGTATCGTATTGGGGCGTACCGTTTTTATCCTTTATGGCCAGGACCGTTTGTGGCATGTAGCCAGAGCAGATTTTGTTCACTAAAACGTGACTGGGTCTGCCCCCTTCACCATATGAGCGCGCAGTTTGGCGTTTCGTTAGATATTTAAGTTTGTCATCTGCAAATGTCTGATATTCCGTCATGACGGTTCTAATATCACCTAGGGTCTTTGCGCTGTGCGTGCGTTCGTATTCACGTTCAAGTGCGCCTAACGTGGCCTCCCGTTTGGTAAGTTGGCTGCGTATATCTTTTAATATTCTCGCGTTAGTGCTAATACATATACCCCGTATGGTGGCTTTAAAGGCTTCCCACAGTAAGCTAGGGTCGTCAGTAGATGGCTGATTTAACGTGAAGTAGTGATGGCCTGTCTAATAGTTTCAGTGTACACAGAGTCTAGTAGCGCTTTTACATTAAATCTCCATACATACGATGGGGGTGTTTAATGGGGGAGGTCTATAGTCAATAGCACCGCATTATGATCAGAGAGGGTTTTGGGCAGGTGGCGTATATTTCGTGTCCAAGATGCCATTTTCTCTGTTCCTAGCCAATAGTCAATACGAGACCAACTGGTATGGATCACAGAAGTATGAGTGGCCTCCATGAGCTGAGGGTGCCGTGCTCTCCAAATGTCAACCAGGTTATTTTCAGACAGAATATCCCGCAGCACTCCCACCGCCCGTTTGTGTGGCTCCTTTGAGACACCCGAACTGTCCAAGTTGTCATTCAAAGCAAGGTTCAAGTCGCCACCCCACAGCAGAGCCATTTCAGGTAACTCATTAATTTTACGCCAGATTAATTTATAAAAGTCGGGGTCGTCCACATTCGGGCCATAAGTATTTATCAAAGTCATTGGGTGCCCCCTGATACGCCCTGTTATAATAACATATCGACCTAAGTCATCTGTGATAGTGCTATCTATATAGAACTGTGTCCCTTTTCTTACTAAGATCAGTACTCCCCTAGAATATGAAGAGTATGAGGAACTGTGCACCGTTTCCGCCTATTTGTTCCCACCATTAAGTATAGGAGCTAGATGAGTTTCTTGGAGGAGGGCAATAATAATATGGAGTCTGTCGAAATAAGCAAATATCTGGCGTATCTTTTTCGGGTTATTAAGCTCTCTAACATTCCATGCCACCAGATTTAGTTGCGTTGGTTGTAATCTATCTATAGTTGACGGCATAAGCTATCTATAATGTATTTCTGTCCACTGCTCACAATGTGTGCATCTGTTGTAGCTATTAGAAATATGGTGACAATAAAAATACTAGTATCGGTCTGGACATCCGCAATGTATCTCAAATACCGCAATCTGCATACCAATCCCCAATCCCATCCCACCCATCCCCCTCCCACTTTGGCATCCCAACTATGCCAAAGACATACCATTAACAGAAATGTCAACATAACTAAACCTGTGGAGGGGAGCAGATGCATAGGCTACCATCGAGATTACACCCGATATAGGATTTACAGTTACCATTTAGTCTTGACTGTTGTACATGGTAATTTATTATTCTGAACCCACAAACATTACGAGTCATCCCACTTAGTTACTTCCATCAGGGAAAAGGGATATTGGGTAGAAAAATCCGCAAGACACATGTCCAGCTACAGCAACTCTGCTACGTATACGAAGCTTTAGCATTGCTATTCCTCTACAAATCCACCTATGATTAATACCTTAATAGATACAACATTATGTCCTAGCATATAATTATCAAACACAGCTAAAGGACAGCGGCCACAGTGAACAGTCAAGGCTGGCTGCATGCCCAGCGTGCATGTCTTCTGCCTGGAATATGTTAATATATGCACAGTCCATACATTACCACCAGTAGAGAACAGCGCATTCTTCACCACAACATCTAGGTCGCGATGCATATGTCGTTCAATAACAGGTTGTGGTGCACAAGAGGTTCACCTATATCCCCAAGTTGACAGCAATATCATACAATCGCCTGAGTGTTGCATCATTCTTGTTCTATATAGTAGGTGAGATCTGCCGTCATAGGGTAGATGTCTGCATCTTTGACTTACTCCGGTCTCTCCAGCCATCCGCTGTGAATTTAGTCCGAGAAGTGTAGTGAAGTTGACCATGGTTTATTCAGATTCTTGGTCCTGTTCAGTGAGTTTCTGCTCCTTACGTTTATTGATCACCTTTTTTATAAAGTCCTGTGCCGCTTTTGGCGCCTGAAGTACCGTTGCTCGTCCATCATGTGTCACCCTCAGTCTAGCTGGGTACAGCATTGCATATTCGACACCCAGTTCTCGTAACTTCTTTTTTGCAGGATTAAAGTCCTTACACGCCGTCTGTAACAGCAATGTAAAATCCGGGTAAAAGGCCAGGTTGTTGCCATGGTAGGTGATTTGTTGCTTTTTCCTGGCCATCCTTAGAATTGCGTCCCGGTCCCTGTAGTTGAGAACCCGGGCGATGATGGGCCATGGCGGAGCACCCGGCTGTGGTCTGGGGGCCAGTGATCTGTGTGCACGTTCTATAATTAGTACCGTAGAAAAGTTGCTGGCACCGAAGATATCACGCAGCATGTCCTCCACATATGTTTCCATCTTTCTCATGTTCGTAGTCTCAGGGACTCCCGCTATTCGAACATTATTGCAACGTTATCTCACTTCTAAATCCTCGGTCTTGTTCTTCATGACCTCCAGGATCTTCTCCATATCCGTTGAATTGCGGGTCGTAGTGTGTGATTCCTCCTCCACTCATGTTATGCAATCTTCGGCCACGTCCAGACGTTCCCCTTGAATATCCAATTTCGCAGACATGTTATCTACCATTGGGTGAGTGAGTCTAGCTTTCCATTTATATCTTGTAGACTTTGCTGAATAGCTTGGAGGACGTTCTCCATGGCTTTGCTCGTCATGTTCTCCGCCTCCAATTCTGTATCTGAATGCGCAGTTGCACCTTTAGTGTTGCGCTTGGTTTCAAATGTTAGTTTCAGCTGCTGTCTATCTGGTTTGCCCATTGTGACTGAGGGGTGGAACAGTAGACGGTGTCAGCAGGTGGCGTATAGATAGCTCCTTGGCCGGGACCCTGGCACCTTACAGATCAGCCGTGTTGTATCCAATGCAAATTGTATGTGTCGCAATTAGGTTCGTCAGCAGTGGCCAGTCGTGAGGAAGTGGCGTAGCAGGATGATTTACCAATAAACGTAGCTGTTGTAAGTTTGGGCCTCTTAGCGGGATGACATCCCCAGCTAGTGATGCTGCCAATGCTATGGCAGGGAGTGCGTGTTTCACATCAGTGTGTTAGAGACATCTCGAAGTCAATCGTGAGCTATTTCCCTCATGCAGTACCGTGGGCACTATTTTCGGGGGATCCGTACCAGTGTCTGTAATGCGCCCAGACAATGCACCATTGCAAGTGCCCGGTGAAGGGATTTATGCGGTTCAATACCCAGTAATTACCAGCGGTGCCATCTGTTGGAGGCAGTGTCAACTTCATATGATAGCCAGTTTGGTGTATGTGCGCAGTAGTGTCAGGTACACCTCGCTGTATTGTAATATATAGTCATCCAGCTGCAGCGTAGCCGCGTGTTGGAGCTATATTCAATTACACACTGTTGGTAGCCAGTTTGTTTGGGAGTCAACAGCACAGGCAGGTGTCGCATGGGCAGCCTTTACAGCGTGTTCCACTCGATATGCGCATTAATAAGGGAGGGCATTGTAGCAGTCCAGCACATCACAATATACTATGTAGGGAGATCTGTTATTGAGTCCAATCCTCTGTCTCACCCCACCGTCGGTCAATACTTCTGTCCACATCACTTATGTGATTAGGCCTCCGATTTCACCGCCGATGTGCCAGTCCACCATTTTACGCCGTCCCGCATCATGTCTCCCGCTGTGTGAGGAGTAAAGTCTGTTACGTCGAATATGGCTCCCAAAGTGCCCCAACAGTCTCCGAATCCAATGAATCACAGCGCCGGCCGCGCCAAGCAGTCCAGTCCTTGGTGCCAGGCACTCTAGCAAGCCTCACTGCAAGTTCCAGCCGCTCCGACTGAGCAGCGTACAGGGCACTGCCATTTTGTAAACACCGAGTCGTCTCCCCGTGCCGATGTTTCACTCACTGTTTATGCGAGCGCAGGGCGTCTTTCGGCGCTTTCAGTCAGTTCCTTCTGCTGCTGGGTAATTCTGATGCCTCTGGGAGGGTTTTTGGTCTTAGTTTAGCATCCGCATCACAATCTTATTGCCGGATAGAAGTTACGACCGGTGGAGCTATCTCAGAAGGCAGCCATTTGGCAGCGAGCCCTCCAGCGCCCCCAACAATAGCATAAGTTGACAGCTGTTTTGACAATTTTCAATTTTTCTGTTCACTGCCATACGGTATCTGGCATAATGTTGAGCGACCTGGTCATCGTACCGATTGCCTGCAGTCACAGGGTCATTTCCTGACTGGTGTGCGGCACACTTGACCACTGCCACTTCTTTTGGTAATTGTATTGCTTCTAGCAATTCTTTGACAACATTTCCATTTTTAATGGGAGACTCTGAAGAAGTCAGAAAGTCTCGCTGCATCCAAAGCTGGCCAAAGTCATGCACAACCCCGTAACCATACTGACTGTTAGTGTAAATGGTTACTCTCCAATTTTTCCCCTTTTTGCAGGCTTTAATTAAAGCAATCAATTTGGCTATTTGTGCAGACTTGACTCCTGGTAAATAGGATGCTTCGACTATTTCAGCCAATGTACACACAGCATCACTAGTGCTTAATCCTCCCTCCTCATGGCATATGCATGAACCATCTACAAAGAATTCATGCTCAGCATCTTTTAGTGGCTCATCTTGTATGTCTGGACGTGGTTTTGTACTTAGTTCTGCTACATCAAAACAGTCATGTTCTGGGTCATCCTTTACTTCCTCATTATATGGATCTGGTACCAGAGTGGCTGGATTAAGTACAGTACATTGAACAATGGTCACATTCTCTGCACCTAAAATGATTATTTCATATTTAGTTAGTCTGCTTGGGGCGAGGTATTGCGTATGAGTTTGGGTTAAAAGAATAAGAACTGCATGGGGGACATCTACCTTTACAGGGTGTCCCATTACAATTGTCTCACTTTGCTCCAGACTCGCACATGTTGCTGCCACAGCTTTTAGGCATCCTGGCAAAGCGGATGCTACAGGATCTAAGGTAGCAGAGAAGTATGCCACTGGGCATCTCGTCAGGCCATGAATCTGCGTTAGAACTGAGGGGGCACAATTATCTCTCTCTCAACAGAATAAAGCAAAATCTTTTGAATGGCAGGGGCTTCACATAAACAATCTAGCAATTAAAACAAAGATTTTGTGCTCTCTTCATCCCATTCTATCTGTTCTTTTGCTTGTTTCTCTGTCATTTGTATCAAGGGCTTCGCTAGCATGGAAAACCCCATGATCCACTGTCTGCAATACCCCACTACCCCTAGGAACATTCTTATTTCCTTCTGGGTTTGCGGCAACTTCATTTGTTTTATTATTTTTATTCTTTCTGATGTCACTCAATTCATTCAATTCAAAAGACCTTTATTCGAATTTCGTAAAATCCATAAAAGTACAACAAAGAAAAACAACACATTTGTACAATAATATGATCCGTAAAAACACCACAATCACAGTAATTCATTTGCAAATATACAACTAACATAAATAATTCTCAGGGATTTTCCATCGTTTTACGTGCGTGTACAATTAATCTCAGAAAAGTGCTGGTGCGAAAAATTAATTCATCAGTATCCAGGGAAAATAAAAGTGAGCATGATTCCCCCAGTGTAAGAGGTCTTAATTTCCTAAAATAGGGAGTTAAAAACCAGTTAATATATTTTTGATAAAATTTACAGAAGAATAAGAAATGGATGTCATTCTGTTTGCTAATTCCATCACATGGGCAAGGATTATATTCTACTGTGTGATGATACCCCAAAGGGAAAGCCAACAAAGTTTTTACAGAACCTGCCCTTAAACGAAAGAGCAGCGATCGTTCCCAATTGGACATGGGGAGAGTTAAATAAGATGGTAGTGGGTGTCTACACAAATCATACCCCATGTATGTAGCAACAGAAGATTTAGATAGTTCCTTCCCCAGTCTTTCTGAGTTAAAAAGTGCATAAAGTGCTTGTTTGACTATGACTTTATCATTCATCTCAATTTCTGTGGGTTCTGAGAAAAGATTGCCTTTATCCACTGCACATAAGGTTTTAGAGACCTCAGCTAACCAGGGTATGGACATATAGTGATCACATTTTAGGCAGTCCAGTATAATACTTTTGGTTAAGGTCGCAAAGTTATTTGTCCAAATCCTAATCCAAAATAGGGCTGGTCTGGCTCTGATAAAATCGCATACAAAGGGGAGATTTAGTTCTTTGTGGCAAATGAATTCAGAGGCTGAAAAGGGAGCACCCAATATTTTTCTACAGAAACGATTTTACTCCCATTGAATCCCTGAATTTCTCCCTGAACCCCAGACCTCAGCCCCATATGTTGCCACAGGAATGCACTGTAATTTAAAAAATTTTAAAATAGCCCTAGTGGCACCTATTTTCTTCGGGCGTTGGAGGCTCAATATAGAATTGGTGGCTTTCGAGAACTTGCCCAAGGCGTGGGCAGCATGCCCACTCCATGAGCCGTTCGCAGCGAAAACCATTCCTAGGTATGGGAAGGAGGTTACGGATTCTAATTTGTCCGAGCCTACGTTTATCGTATTGAGCTTCCTTTTCCCGGGTCCGCTAGACATGATAAAAGATTTTTTAAAATTCACACGCAGATCGAGTGCCTCCATATGCTGGACGAATGCTCTAATGAGCGAACGAAGAGCATTGGGGGTGCGGCCCATAATGACCGCATCATCTGCGTATAATAAAACTGGTAGTTGATTCCCCTGGATAATTGGTACATCTCTTGTCACTTGTCTCAGGGCTTTGGCAAGACCATTAATATAGATAATAAATAGCAGGGGTGCCAATACGCACCCCTGCCTCACCCCCCTACCTATTTTTATGGGTCCGGACACATCGCCACCAGACCCGATCCTAACTTGTGCTTTAAGGTCCGTGTGGAGGTAGGCCAAAAAATTAACAAGACTTGCGTCCAGACCATAGTCAGAAAGCATGAGCCATAATTTGGATCTGTTAACTAGATCGAATGCGGATGAAAGATCCATAAATGCAAGGTAAATTGGACTAGAGCGGGCAACATTGTACTTATCGATAATCAATTTCAAATTTAAGCATTGCTCCACTGTGCCTACGCCACTCCTGAATCCCAGCTGACACGGATCCAATAGGTCAGTGTCTTCAGTCCACTCTATCATCCTATTGTAAATAACTCGTCCAAGGATTTTTAAGGTATTGTCCAGTAGCGAGATTGGACGATAGTTGGCTGGGTCTGACCTATCTCCCTTCTTAAAAATGGGAACTATGGTGCTAGTCGCCCAAGTATCAGGCATTGGCGCCATAGGTAGACTGTTGAAAACGTTAAGGAGAATTGGTGCCCATAAATCCGTGTTATACTTAATAATATCTATAGGAAGCCCATCGGGGCCAGGGGCCTTGTTACCAAGGCTTTCTTTAATGGCTGTGACTATCTCGGGGAGGTCAATCTTGAGATTGCATGTCACCCTCATAAAAGGAATAATTACTTCCTTAGAGGGGGTAGCATATATTTTAGCAAAATGGGCCTCCCAGCTACTACTAGAAATGTTGCAGCTAATTGGGGACAGTTGTTTCCCCATATCACGTGTCTTCCTAACGGCTGACCAGAAGGGGCCGCTGCTCTTCAAATTTGCACTCGCGACCAATGCTTCCCACTGTTCTACCAGCAGCGCGGCCTTCCTTTCAGTAGTTTTTAGCTTGTAATTCTTCCTGGCCATCTGTACCTCCAATATACACCTTGGATTAGTAGACAATGCTTTACGTAGATCCCTGTTTGCCTTAGAACAGGTCGAATCAAACCATCTCGGTTCTTTCACTATTTTTGGTAGTGGGATTAACAACAATTTTTTGATCACTAGACACAATTTGCCAAAGTCAGAGATTATTCTATTATTATCTCCATTTGGAAATAGACAAGAATTAATTAGTTCAACATGATTGTTCTGCACATTTTCTAAAATAGCTCCGCTATCAATCCCCCTCCATTTCAGCCGCAGACCGTCACCTGATGGTGTAATGTCTCTTGCACCGATAGATTTCAGATATACAGGGCGGGAGCCTAAGTGCAAAGAAACTGTGAGGGGGTTATGATCACCAAAAGATGTTTTTATCACCTTAGATTCCAATACACGGTCCAGCAAATCGGGGGACATAAAGATAAAATCAATGGTAGAGCAACAATCGCGCCCCCTAAACGTGGGGACATAGTCCATGTCAGATGTTAAAGATACTTCCATGGCATTCTCAAGGTTGTGTTCATTCAATAATTTTGCTATTTCAAGCCCCCTTTTTTCAGCTTGGTCCGTGATTTTATTAATGTCCTCGGTCCAAGACTTCTTTGATAATTTAGCATTAAAATCTCCAGCGATTAAAATCCCTGTCCCTCCCTCTGATTCCAAGTTTGTTTCCAGTTTTCTTAGAGTCTTAGAGAGGGCTATATAGTTTGTGTTGGGTGTGGAGTAAAAATCGTTATTATAAAAATTAATTATAAAAATCCTGGGTTTAAGTTTAAACTTCAACTCAAGGACCTGAATGTTCGGATTTCCTTCTGATAAGTCCTTAATGGTGCCTCCCACCAATATACTGACACCTATAAATAATCCTCCTACTGCGCGGCCAAAAATAGGCTTCTTTGAGGTTATACTAAAACAATGGTAACCCTCAATAAATAAGTTGCTGACAGCCCATGTCTCCTGGAACATAACAATATCTTTGTTATCCAATAGCTTGATCCATTGAGGGTCAAGCAATCTTGGTTCCAACCCAGCAACGTTCCAACTAAGGATGGACAATTTGGAGCGTTTTAGGGCACAAGAAGTATTATAGCCACTAGACTGCTTAGGTTGTATTGATGGAGTAGTTATGTTCTCAAGTGTAATTGGGGACATAGTCAAAACAGTGCGTGGTACCATTGTCGCAGTCTCATTGCGTTGTACATCTGAGGGATTTTCCTTAGCAATAATTTGTGCAACCTCACTCCCCCTATTTCTTTTCCCCAGTCAGTCTTGACATTCCAGGTTGGAGAGAACATGTTCAAAACGATTGTGCGTTGGTATATTGTATATATACCTTGGCTCGTTCTGGGGCGTGTAAAAATTTTGTTTAGGCCTTACATAAGGTCTCTCCCTTGGATTAGGATAGGAGGGGGTGGGAAGAGGTAAATATGGGGGTTGATATGGTGGGGGTATAATCCGATGGCCTAATGAACGACCGTTCCTAAAATTAGTATTAAACTCTTGGTGAGGGTGTTCGTAGCCATTAGCAATGTTACGATTCATGCCCGGTTGATCTGTTAAAAAGTTAATCCCAGGGTTAGAATGAAGGTCGATTAAATGTCTATAAAAGTACCCAAGTGGAAGCAGAGTAGTGTTAAATTCCCAGGGTGAGGGCGGTGGGGCTTTTGAGAGTGTGGATTGCACCCATTGTGGAGATCTAAAATTTATAATGATGCAATCTCCTTCAAAATTTTTCCTCAATGGGCCCACCCACCCTACTCTCTGTGTATGGATGATTTCTCCTACTCCTTCCATAGGGAAATTACAGTTTGCAGAAAGCCAATGGAGTGTTCTATTTCTTAGGCTTGTGTAATTTTCCTCTTTGGTTTCCTCCAATTTTGGGACATTGGCTAAAATCAGAACATATGGTCCGCAATCTGGGGGCAAACTAATGCGGGCCGGGATCTTTCTTTTATTAGTCACTTCAATTATGTCGGGCTTATCTGCTAGGTGGTTTTGGTTAGCATCCTGCACTTGCCTCGTTACTGACCTATTATTTGTGTCAGTAGGTTTCTCCCTTCCTCCCGAACTAACTGTTGTAGCTGTTTTGGTGTCTAATGCTTGTTTGGCTAAGCATTCTGTGTTTGGTTGACCTTTATTTCTACTCAGTTTAGATGTAGAGGGAGTGGCATTGGTCTCCACTGCACTTTTCTTGTTGGCCATAATGTGTTGTGATTTTTGTATATTAGTGTTAGATGCAACATGGTGTGATGAAATTGTAGAGTTACACCCTGTGCCTAATTTCAACACATGGTCATCTAATGCCTTCAACCTCTTATCAATGTTAAGGATTTGTTGGCTAAAAGGTCCTAATAGAGTAGTTATTAAGGTCTCCAGTCTCCCCCAAAAATCTTCATTGCCCAGCATTGCATTATTTAATGAGCTTTGTTCGTTATTTTTGCCCGAGTGCACCTCACTTTGGATATGGTTTTGTGCTACAGGAGAAAGAGGCCTACTCAATTGAGGGCGTCCACCATTATCTCTACGTTTGTCTGCTAGTGACTCTAGGTGTTTCTGTTTCCGCTTTGCTTTTTGTTTTCTTGCTTTTTGACCCCTAGTTCGTGCTGGTGTACTATCACTTTTTTCTTTGTCTGTGGTTGATACGTCCGTGTCTAAGCATAGTTCTATCCCTTCCTGCTCATTAGTTAGGGAAGCATCAGTAATTCTATTAACACTTAATCGTGACATGGACGGTGTTTGTGATAGTCTATTTTCCATGGTGCGATGATTAGGGGATACACTGTCCAGGATTATACAATTCGCATTTAAATTGGTGCCTGGTAGCCCCACATAGGAGGTTATGTCCGATGTGGCCACCAGGGAATCCAATGTATTGTCCTGCAGCAAAGGTAATTGCGTGCTTGGTGGGAGCGAGAGGCGTCTTTCGGTGTTTTGGATGGCAGAAGCCACAACGCCAATCGTCCTCTGCAGCATTTTATCAATTGCGGTCAAACTAGGCAGCTGGGTGGGAGCAATAACAGTTGAGGGAGATGTTAGTTGCTTACGACTCGGTTTATGCGCAGGTGGGGCTTTTTTCCCCATTTTCCGATAAGTATTTTGAGTGTACTAGGCAGCAATAGAAAGTTAAATCCCATGCACAGCGTGTGCTTTACTCACGAACTTGGCGATGACTTCCGATTGGGCACCAACATGGAATGGGCCAAGAGGGATTGCCCGGCCCGACCTCCAGCGACCCCGGACGGCCCCAGACGGCCCGCCCTCTGCCCGGGCTCAGCCCGGCGCCGCCCGCGCGCGTCCCTCGTCGCGGAGGGAGCCGCCGATTTTAAAGCGCCTCCGGGCGCGCAATCTCCTGGAAGGGGGCGTGGCAGTGGAGGCTCACGGGAGCTGTAGTCTCCCCCCACCGCGGCCCTCGATGTCGTCAGGGCAGCGGGGGAGACAAACAGCGTGGGTGCCCCGTCAAGAATGCGCCGTTCTAGCTCAGGCAGGTGAGTGGCGTCAGTGCTGGTGCTAAATCAGAGTTCCCCCGCTCCACCGAGGGAGCCGCCGATTTTAAAGCGCCTCCGGGCGCGCAATCTCCTGGAAGGGGGCGTGGCAGTGGAGGCTCACGGGAGCTGTAGTCTCCCCCCACCGCGGCCCTCGATGTCGTCAGGGCAGCGGGGGAGACAAACAGCGTGGGTGCCCCGTCAAGAATGCGCCGTTCTAGCTCAGGCAGGTGAGTGGCGTCAGTGCTGGTGCTAAATCAGAGTTCCCCCGCTCCACCGAGGGAGCCGCCGATTTTAAAGCGCCTCCGGGCGCGCAATCTCCTGGAAGGGGGCGTGGCAGTGGAGGCTCACGGGAGCTGTAGTCTCCCCCCACCGCGGCCCTCGATGTCGTCAGGGCAGCGGGGGAGACAAACAGCGTGGGTGCCCCGTCAAGAATGCGCCGTTCTAGCTCAGGCAGGTGAGTGGCGTCAGTGCTGGTGCTAAATCAGAGTTCCCCCGCTCCACCGAGGGAGCCGCCGATTTTAAAGCGCCTCCGGGCGCGCAATCTCCTGGAAGGGGGCGTGGCAGTGGAGGCTCACGGGAGCTGTAGTCTCCCCCCACCGCGGCCCTCGATGTCGTCAGGGCAGCGGGGGAGACAAACAGCGTGGGTGCCCCGTCAAGAATGCGCCGTTCTAGCTCAGGCAGGTGAGTGGCGTCAGTGCTGGTGCTAAATCAGAGTTCCCCCCTTTACCCTTTTGGTAACACAGGGAGCCCGTGATGTCACTCTCCTTTCTCCTCATTCCATCTGGTGTCCCAGATACTTCACTTCTTTTTTGCAAAACTGTAGCTTTTCAGGGGACACTTTATGTCCACCTTTGGCTAAATGGTTTTTGAAGCAACTAAAAGATCGTCAATGTACTGTACGAGACTAGATTCTTTAGGCATTACCAAAGTCTCAAGACATTTTTTCAAAATCTGATTGAAAATTGATGGACTTTCTGTGTACCCTTGAGGGACACAATTCCAAGCATAAACACGATCATCAAATTTAAAAGATAATAAAAACTGGCTATCTGGAACCAATGGGATAGAGAAGAAAGCATGACATAAATCAATCACGGTAAACCACCTCGCATTCCATGGTATTTGGTACAGAATCACTGCAGGGTTGGGCACCACTGGACAACTACTCTATATTTGCCGTTTGGTTTTTTAATGCCAATTATAGGTGAGTTATGGGGACTACTTAAAATTTCTTTTAATATGCCTTGTTTGACCATTCTGTTAATTTCTGCTACAACACCCGTTTTGACTTCAGGACTCATTTTGTATTGTCAGGTGTTTGGGAAAACTGCACCTTCCTTTATGGTCACTTTTACAGGGTCTACATCTGTCATTAATCCTACTTCCTTTCCAGTAAAATCCCACACATCTTGATTCACTGTCAATTTTACTTCTTCTGGCAAATCATCGTGGGTTATTATTGAATACAACTCGTTTACTTCTGCTCCTTGCTTAGCTAACATGATTTTGTATATTCAGTCTTCATCTGGGGTTTCAGTGACAACACCATCCGGTGTGCAGAATATGGTGCAATTCATTTTGCACAACAAACCTCTTCCTAATAAATTTACGGGACTGGAGTCGCACACTACAAACTTGTGCATCTATTTGAAGTTTCCAATGCATACTTCCATTGGCTTTGCAATTGCGGTCCTAATTTGTTGATTGGAAATGCCCGCTACTTGGATCGCTTCTCCCGAGAGGGGTAGGTTTGGAATGTCTGCTGTTCTTACAGTAGAATGGGTAGCGCCAGTGTCCAACAAAAAGGTATCCCTCTACCTGCCTGTCGATATACGGACATGACTGATCTACCGGTAAGGATGTGCTAAGTACGCAATCCTCATCCCCCCCTCTCAGGCACCGCCATTGATCTTGGTCCCCGAAATAGGGTTCCAGCAAAAGAAACTGTGATGTTAGGAAATTTTTCTTACCACTTCCTTCTTGAAATCCGGTATCCGTACTGTACTTGGCTTGACTCACACATTTTGGCATAGGGGCAGGTGGCAATTGATTCTGCAGGTGTACAACCTGTTGTGGTTGACTCATTATCACCTCATTCTGCGTCTGTGGTTTTAAATTTGGATTTGGGCTATTATTATTATTTTGTATATTCTTACACTCGTTCTTCCAATGCCCCAATTTTCCTCACCTATGACAAGGGAATTTCTTCTTTGCCTCTTCTCTACTTAATCTCCCTTTTGGTTTTGCCCCACTAATTTCGGCATTTCCTTACACCTTTCCTGATTTCCCTGCCATGTTATTTAACTGAATTTCTTGCTGTTCTGCCAATTTAACTTGAGCCCATATTACCTTTTCTTCTAAAATCTTTTGTCTATTGTCAATTTCATCTCCACAGTACTTTGCATATTTTAAAATTTCCTTTATGGGCTTTGCTTGGCAACAAAAATTATGCTGCTTAATAATTTCAGAAATGTCTTTCTTTAATCCATTAACAAATCCATACACAAAATGAGTCATATCCTTATTCTCAATGCTTTCCACCCCACTATACTGTTTGAACACCTGTAGAAGGCGCTCATAGTACGCATGGACTGATTCATCTTTTTCTTGAGTTGTTCTATCTATCTTTACCCAATCTGTCTCTTTTGGCGGAATTTACCCTCTCAAGAAAGTTATGACCTGGTTATATTTTCTCATTACTTCTTCAGATGGGGCTCCTGTTTTCTTGTCTCGCGGGTACTCTTCAGTTGACCAATCAACCGTAATTTTGCACTCAGCCCACAAATCATCTGGTACCACTATGTCAAACAAACCATCCAAATCTTTTAACAGAACTTTCGAAACCTTCACATACCTTTCAACTCATCTATACCTTCCACAGGCTTCTCCCTCAGTTTTGGGAAATCATTTGTAAATGACAAAATATCCTGTCTAGTCCATGGGACAAGTACATATCCTCCCCCTGGAACTTCTCTCATTGGGTACAACACTTCTGCCTTTTCTGTTTCTTTCATTAAATACTCTGATGTTGCTTGAGTGGCCTGTGCTTCTTCCTTTTTCGTTGTCCACCTTGCTTTCCATCTGTTTAGGTCTCCCCATTTTTGTAATATCGTCATTAATTCTTTTACTTGCAATTTTCTCCCAGACGCGTTCATATTTTCCAAATCTTTATCAGAAAATTCTGCTCTGTAGGGTTTCTGTAGAACCTTAAATCTTCCCACATCGATTCCCATTTCTAAAGCCAAATTCATAAATTTTTCATGAAATATTTTTGTATTTCGAGTTATACTTCTGCACATGAACAGTAATTCTTCCTCATTAAAGGTATTCAACCTTTCTAAGCCTACATTTCCCGCTATCATTTCTTCCAGTTCTATTCTCAGCTTAAAAACATCTAGAATTTTTTTAGGTGGATCGGGCTTCTCTATATCTGTTGTCCATCTGTCTATCTCTTCTGGGGTATTAGTGTGGCACTCTTTCTTCCCGTGGATGTCTCAAGTCTCACTTCTTTTGAACAACCTGTTGTGACTCTTCTAGGTATGTCATTTATCGGCCCTTTTATCGGCAAATCCATCAATGAAATTACAGACCCACAATCACTAGCTTGGTCATCGACTATTATTTTTCTTTTTCTAGGTTCAATTATTGGTGTGGTCATGACAGGAGTTTTAGGACATTTTGATTTATCTAACGGGACAACAGGACCGACAGTCACAGGTATGTTTAGTGCTTCAGGATGTGTGTTTAGCTGAGTTATCTTTTGTATTAATTCTAACCTATTTTTATTCATTGCCTCTCTTTCCTTTTCTTGGAGTACCCTTTCCATTGTTCTATCATGTACTACTTGTGGCACCAAAGGTGTCTCTAGAAGTGGAGCGCTTGGGGTAATTTTGCTTGGCCCTTCTTGATATGGCGGAGGACTTTTCATTAGTATCTCATCTAAATAATCTTCATCAGAGTCTCCTCCACTTGTCTTTAAGTGTTTTTTCTTTTCTGTGCATTTGATTCCTGCCTGTTGATCAACCATTATACAGGATATAATCCTTCAGTTAACATGGCTTGTCTCCGTTGTTTCATCTGTTTGTCTCGAGTTTCATGCGGAAATTTTGGGTAGAAATTACTCAGATTCCTGGTACACCTTGGTCTATCTCGTTCAAATGCCTCAGTTTCCCATTCCTCTAATGCCTCATACTGAGTCAACCTAGGTCTGGGTTCTAATTCATTCATTTTTGTAAGCAAATTATGTAAAATTCTCCCATTAAATATTCCGTTTTCTGGGAAAGCCAAAATTCCATCATCCTTTGTATATTCAATCCAATTTTCTAACCATACACAAGTATGATAACCTCTTTCTACCATCATGTATGATGCAGGAGTTTTCAGATCAAGAATGAGAAATCCTTCTCTCATTGTAATGGTCTTATCTTTTTTTAAGTAATTCTTTAATTTCTGCATAAACGACCCACATTTTTCTTTTCCACCGTACATTTTTCGTGATCTTCCTCTCAAGTATTGCTGGTAAGCAAACCCTAAATAATTTCCATCTGGGCGACTCCCAGTTAGTGTGGGATCGTACATACACAATCCATTGTCTATTATTATTCTTGGGACTTCTATGTTTATAGTTACTCAATCTTTTCCTCCAATACTATGGCGTCTTTTATTTTCGTATCCAATCAAACTCAACTTACTCTGTACGTTTAGTCAATGCTAGCGCGGCTTTTAAGTGACGTCAATATCACTCTTTCTATGGACCCTTCCTTTGCAAAATCTTGCATAGGTCACACACCCGCTGTCCTACCAATCCCAGCGCGGCTCTTTGTGACGTCAGTGTAGCACCCGCAACTGACCCCTCCTTTACAAGGTGATGCGTAACTTAAATCTCTTAGTATTTTGAACTTATTTTGCATAAATTGACAACATAAAACATTCGCTACTATGTCAGAGTCTCTAATTTCCAAAGAATAGTCAGTTTTTCTTTTACTAGTAAAACTTTTCCGCTTACCCTTCACGCACTACGAGTAAAACCTTTCCGCTTACTCTTCACTCAAGCATTAGAGAACCTGCTACTCCTTCGGTATTACCCTTTCTAGGTGATATAAGACCAATGTTTTGCCACTGACCTTTTAAAGCTATCAATTACTCTCACTTACATACAGAAAATAATCCCTAAAACTGTGCTTCTAGTTTCACCTAACTTTCCGCACATTCTTGAACCCTGACAAGTAACCTCAATGCAGTATGGTTTCCATTCACCATCCGCTATTCAATATTCCCGGGAACTTCAGACAACATGAATAACGATGACAACAACAACAAGTGTCAATACATATATCAAATATTTCAATTACAATATTCCCTACCTAACTAACTAGAAGCCAACCATGCCTTTGCTTCTAAGAAAAACTGATGGAACGCGGGTCACTAGCTCTGGTCACACATACACCTAATACTCACCTGGGCCCCAAGCCACATTCACACAGTAAGCTACTGAATCCCCGCTGACATCAATTTTGTGTAATACTTGTAATTCCGTTATTCACTTTTACCAATTTGAAAAATATAGTTTCCTTTCTCAATGAATCAGGTTGCTAAGTTAGTTTAAGGTGGAATGACATTTACCTCTTCACTTTGAATGCCCACAGACTCAGGAAGTTTTGGAAAACCTTTATCTAAATTAATTTGTGAGTCAATTTTCAATTACAGTAACCACCTTCATATCAAGAGGTAGAAATGCACTAAATAGTTCATAACAAATTATAATGATCAATGATGACGGCACCTGCAAAAGAGAAAAAGGGGGGAAAAGAGAAATTAGGCATAAAGAGACAGTTTTTCTAATATATTTACCTATTGGTCTTGAGATGAACCCAACTCCGTAAATAGGGTGAGATAGAATCTCCAGCACAGGCTACAGGTAGTGGATCAGGCAGATTCAGATCTGGAAGGGTAACCTCTTCTATTGTGCAACGCCGGCGTCACACCCCTCTCTGGCACTACTCTCCTCGAGTATCCCAATTCCGCGACCACTCTAGGTGATCAGAGTGTTGATAAATCTCTCAAACTCTCGGACAGAGTTTCAAGTAGAGGCAAACTCTGAGACAGCGTCTCGGACAGAATCTGGAGCAGCATAAGTGTTGGGTCAGTGACGAGTCGAAAGGACAGTTCTGACAAGTCGGACAAGTCGGACAAAAAAAACTAGCTAGTTTACCTCAATTATACTATTCTCAGGGTTCGTGTACCACCCACAAATGTTGCATTTTATGTTTCCCCCCTGTTCTAATTGGTTAGGATGAGGAGGTGAGTTCATCACCCCACCTAAAGTACGGATTTCATCTATGAACGATTGTTCTATGTGCCCGCCCCTTTATTTCCTTTCCCATAGCTTTATTCCACCCAAAATTCACATTACTCAGTAAGTTAAACATCTTATTCAAAATAGCTTCTTTGTAAGGGTCATCAGTGGACGTTCCCAGGCTTCTTTACTCAAGATGACCTTGACCGAGTGACACAGGAGCCATCTTTGTTTCCGGACAGTCTTTATGCTCATGCGCACATTTCATGCGGGTAGAGATTCCAGTCACCCTCTGAGGCTCAAATAAGAACTAATAACAAAGTCAGAAAAAGACACTTTAGAAGACAGAAATAAATGATTTCACTGTAGACCACTTATCTCTACTCTATCCCCATTTACTTATCTTAATTCTTTTGCATTAGTGTTTAATAAGATTACGACTTTTCGTTTTTCAGCAGCAGGTGCTTTAGCGTATGAGTTTGAATCGGCCATTTTTAATGCCACTGCGCAGCTGCAAAAGTTTCCCACCATAGTAGATGCAGTAGACGCATGCGCAATAGAAATCCTGCGTTTTGTCTGCAATTTTAAGACACTCGGGTTACTTGTTAGTAATGCTAATAGGAAAACTTCCCCTGGATACTGTATGTCGTGTATAATACAATTTTAGTATTTACAAAACGTGTTGGTTACGGGGTTACATGTTTTAATTGAGAGGATTGCATACAAGCAAGTTTCATTTACGAATCCTTGCTCCATCACAGCTATAGGGGTTTCTAGGCCAGACCTAAAAAGGGCACTGATCTGGTGCTTCTGTTGTCTCTAACACACAATGGTGGATAGTTGTAAAATATGCTTGCTCATGGCCTTTGATAGCACAGTTACTAAAAGCATGTAAATGCCCTGTGTTATCAGCCCTTTGCTAATGTGTGGTTTAGATTAGATAGTAGGTCAATTCTGCTACTCCCTTAAGCTGGCCTTCCAAAGATTTGATGCATGTTAACCTATGCACTGTAGGACAGCAGTCACATGCAGCAGTGCAGTGACATTGGGCCGCATGTATCATGCATTTTGCCAGTCGCAATGGCCCTATTCACAGAATAGGGCCGTTTGTGATTGGTAAAATGCATTTTGGTATCTATGAATTCCAATTTACGATTCGGTACCATGTTACCGAATCGCAATTTGGAATTGTGAATACATTCCAAATCGGTATTAGGAAGGGGCGTGTTTAGGACATCCCTTCCTAATACCGATTCACAGCGTTTTGAAGGAATGTTTTGCTACCAAAATGTGCTCACAAAACATTAGCATTTTACCACCTACTTCAAGTAGGTGGCAACCCATTCGCAAACGGGAAGTGGTCCTCAAGGGACCCCTTCCAGTTTGTGAATGTTCGTAAAAATGCTTTTTGCCTGGTCTTGAAAAATTAAAAAGAAAAACTTTTCTTTTTCTTTATTAAGCACCACCCGTTTTCCTTTAAGGAAAACAGGCTGCATAAAAAAAAAAATACGCTATTTAAAAGCAATCACCGACTTGGTGGTCTGCTGACCCCAGCAGGCCACCATCTCTATGATTTTAACGA
Organism: Triturus cristatus; assembly: GCF_964204655.1. Taxonomy (NCBI): domain Eukaryota; kingdom Metazoa; phylum Chordata; class Amphibia; order Caudata; family Salamandridae; genus Triturus; species Triturus cristatus. Next base: position 228,171,840 of record NC_140584.1, read on the forward strand.
TTTCTAATGGGTCGCAAATTGCGACCTGCCTCATTAATATTATTGAGGTAGGTTGATTTGTGAACCATTAGGAAACGCGATATGAAATTCATGTAGTTTCATACATTCAAATAGCGATTACCTAATTGTGATTCACAGAGAATCACAATTAGGTCATGGATATTTGAAATAATGATACATGTGGCCCATTGTTTCATCTAATTGTTCATACGTTTTTATCGACCTTGTTACTAATTGTCCATTAAAAACGGTATAATCTCCTGGCCAGTAAGTCGTGTAGTTGGTGTAATTGGTCTACTTTTTCATTAACATCACCTACCAAGATCTTTAATCCTACATCCTGAATTGCATGCTCCACCTCCAGCCATTGCCCTTCAGATTTTCACCTTCAACAGATGGGCATTGCCCACTGTTTGAAATTGGGTCTCTTGTTGGCAGAGGTTTGCACCCTGTCCAAGTAGGGGTAATCAGGGGTAGTCAGGGTAAGCTAGATACACACTTTAAATTAACCTGTGCTCAGAGCAGGCAGGCTTAACCTAAGAGGCAATGCGTAAAGTATTTGTGCAACACACACCTACACACACACATGCACACACACACTCACTGTAAAACAATGAAACACTACAAAAAGACTCCACGCAGGTTTAGAAAAATAGAGAATATTTATCTGAGTAACACAAGACACAGTCAATCAAGGCAAAGTGGCAATCCTTACAGCACAGCAGTACTTACTCCAGCAGAGTTCTTGCCAGGTCCAGTAGTGTACTGTCATAGTAGGGTCAAAACCCCAGTACCTATACCCAAATGTGCCTTTGAAGGGATGTGACTTCAAGACAACTCCTTGATGTGCCCAGGTCCCCCTTCATTCCAGTCCTATCTGCCAGGCAATCTATGCGGGGGTAATCACCCATTTGTGTGGGACACAGGGCACTGCCTATTCAGATGCAAGTGTTAGCTACCACTCCCCGTTCCTGCACAGGAAGGTTATCAGGATGCAGATGAATGCAGATTGGTGCTCTGTCACACCCACCCTTCCTGTGTTTCGGGCTGTCCCTCAGCCCAGACCAATCCCCACTGTGAAGGGCTTTGGGCAGAAAGGCTGAACCCATACAGCGATCGCAGCACTGCCATGCAACTTCTGATGTGCATTGCTTTTGGCAGTGCCCTGGGGTGGGTGGCTGCAGGGCCTGCCTCCAGCCAGGCCTTGACCCAACCCTCCCCGGGAGGCCATCCCTACTGTAAATGGCTGAAGGCCACATGCAGTAGGGTTTGGCTACTTGTCCAGTATCTGGGAGGCCCTGCTCCCAAAATTCTGCTGTGCAAGGCTTGAACAACAGGAGTTGTCTGTAGGATCTCTTTAATGGCTAGACCCTTTTTCTTTCATTTTTAACTTATTTTTGGATACAAGTATCATCGCTGAAAATGAAATCTGTGGAGGTTCCATGAATACACAAAGTGGGAGCAATCCCTGTATTTTCAGTGCTGGATCCACGAATCCTCGGAGGCAAAGTAAACTGGGGCCTTCCACATTAGCCTTTCAGCTCAGGGTGTTCGCCCCTGCCCCTCTGAGGTGCCCTTTCAAAGTTTTTACAGGACTTTGTGCTCAGTATTCTGGCATACAGCCCCACATGTATGCAGTCATTATCAAATCTACTTCAAATATGATGTGGGATATAGGACCACTTTGAGTTAGTAGTACTGTAATTTTAAAGTGTACAACTATACTAATGTGCAATGTTGAGTAAAAAAATATTTTTGAAATTTTGGAGTTTTAATGATCCATAATGTCATAACAGATGAAATAATGATATTGCTATTGGAACAAATTTACTGAGTCATTTCGAAGTGTAATTAACCTTATGAAATAGCAATGAGGAGTGCAGCCTCTAGACGCTAGATTTAGTTGAGACTTCAGAGCCAAATTATTTGGGTAGGAATTGGGATGTTCTACAATATTGGAGATCAAATGATTATTGTGGGCTGGGATACCACAAACTGAGAATGGTTTGAGAATAATTTATAAATAAATGTAACAAAATCGACTTTAACTGAATAGACAAAACTGATATTAGTCCGATTGACGAAAAGGGCCATTTATTTCTTATCTGAATTCCAATAACCAAATAGAAAATGGTTTTCTAGGGATGCTCAACTTGGCTGTATTCTTTGGTAGAAACCAGTACTTCATCTGTCAAGTCAAAGCAGTCCCAATTCCTGCACTTTCCCACCTGTGATTGCTATGATACATCCTCTGATTGGTATTTCACCGAGCAAAATTTCTCTCGTCCTTTCTGTTGATACATGCTGCCTGGATTGCTTCTTTAGCATTCACCTTATGAGGCTGACTTAGTAAAATAGAAAAGGCGCAGGATGATGGCACCCAGTTTGTATTTGGTTGAAGACACTGCAATCATTTAACCATGCCCTTACAATGCATCATGTGCTTTCAGTAAAAAAGAGACACAATTCAAATTGATATAATTGTTGAAATGTCCCTACATGGTAATGTCCAAGACTACCCCAGTCTACCAAATGAGAGTTTTCCTTCAACAATCAGCCACCTACCTCTGAACAGGAGTGGTATTCTCAGAACTTACTGGCCATTTATCTATGGCTGTAATGAGTCGTATCAGATCTGTACATAAGAAGAAGCCACCCTGTGGAATATCCTTCCTCCCCAAAGTAAAATTCGGGATAGCTCACCACTTCTGCTTAGACCATCGCAAAGATATTGGACTAAGCAACAACAATCACCACACATAGCCTACAAAGAGGTTAACATCAGTCAACAGGTCTTAGAAATCAGCTCGACCCATGGACCTTGATTCTTCGTTCTCCCCTGCCTTAAGTTTTGCCGAAGTAAAGTCTGCAATTTCAAGGAGTCATTCAAAAATTCTGATGTTCCACACCAAATCCAAAGGCTGCATGACAGAACTGCCCTTGCCTTCAGCCAGTGCAATGCACCTGACTCCTCTCAAGCACTGTGGTCCAGCAAAAATATTGCAGATGTTACCAAGGGGGAAGAGGTGGCCGCGGCCAGGGCGACTGACTCGGAATCTGGGGATCACGGTTCGATCCCCGGCGCTGGCAGCAGGTTAGCCCACCACCATGTGACTCTGGGCATTAGCTTGCTTAATCTTCCCGAAGGCCCCCAGCCCCTAGAGACCCTTAGGGGTGATTGTTCACGCTTCACAAATGTGGATTTAACTTAATATAAAAGTCCTCCATAATGAAAATATATACATTTTCAGCAATCTACTAACCACTCGTTAAATGTGTTTCCCATCTATGTGTAAAGCACGCTTTACACTTTATCTCTATATACGGGTGCTGAAACAACTTTTATAGAGAAAGGTGTCCTACCTGCACGTCTAGTTTTGAGTTTGGAACTGAAGCAATATAGAACCTAGTTTTTGACATACACCCTATTGATGCGACTAGTAATTAGATGTATGCACCCGTAGTGTAAATCGTTTGTAATACTAATGATGGATGTAAATTTATATACTACAGAAGCTTCAACTAGCTATAAAAATATGCATTAGACATAGAGAATAATAAACAACATTTCTAAAAGAAGTTCTGGGAATGTAGACTGGGGCACGAATGTTCCTGTAAAAAATGCATTGCTTTGATTATGTTATTTATTTATCATATCCTATTCGTATTTTCTCATGTGAAAAATGTGAGTCTGTTCTCTTATCAAACATTTATCAAAGGAAACAAAGTATGGCCCAAAAATATTAAAGGTTATGCAACAGTAATTTGACAGATGTGATTTAACAAGTTGTATTCATGCTTGGGCAGATCCATGCCTCCGCACTGAGGACAAAAGCAAATAAAATATACATAAAATAGTTTTAATATTCATTGAAGTTCTACAATTCAAAAGTAATTATATTTCTACATATTAAAGATCATGCTTATAGATCCCTGATTATTTTCCTAATTAGAATCTAATTTCTTTGGTATTAACGACCATACCACAAGAATAACAACGTGTTCGAGAAAAATGCAGAATTGCGAATTATGCACCATACAAATATAAGTGACAATGAAATTCTCCGAGGGAGAAAGTTGTAACCTCTATAACTGCTGGACTGTATTTCCTGAATTTGTGACCATATCTTCACATTTTAACATTTGGCAACATTTCTACAAAACACTGTGGGTAAGATTTAGCAAGACCTCACAAAAAGATGTGGAGACTGTGGCAACGTCTTTACATTCCACCGAAAATCTTTAGTGTGAAAGGATATCTAAAGTAAAACCTGTTAGAGTTGTTCATGTCTTTGCGCTACTTTGCATGAAGGGGCGGCACACTGGGTAGTACATAGTAAAAGCCTACTTTTGACAAAACCTTTTAATCTTTGCATGTGTGTTGGAAAGTGCAGAACACATGTAAAGTTCTAAAAGTTTTAAACTATTTCTAATAGTACCCTACCAGTAATAAAACCTATACTAGATGTTACACATACATCCTTGTACTATGGTGCAAGGGGGGTGGTGTGGCACAAAGCAGCCTCAAGTGCACCAACTCAGGGGAAGCAGTAATACCGCCATATCTTAGTATAAATGGTGCTGTCCTGCTGTCTCCCCAAGGCTGGACTGGCCATAGCGGGCACCGGGCGTTTCCCCGGTAGGCCGCTAGGGTAGGGGTCGGTTTTGAGCCCCTGGGGGCCGTTTTTGTTACAGGGGGTAGGCATTATCGGCCCCCTGTAACAAAATCGACCGAAACCGGCCCTCGCAGACTGCAGGGCTGCACTCCACTGGGGGGGGGGAGGGGAGGCTGAGCAGTTTGCCAGTGCCAGATTCTGTTCCCAGTCCGGCCCTGTGTCTCCCTTTCACGCATCACAGTACGGCAACTTCGATTCCTGTGTTGCGTGATTTGTTAATAAATCTGGCTCTGCATGTATAAAGCACAAGCAGTAAAATTGGAACTGACAATTTTTATTGTGATATTACTACAGGTGGTCAAGACACATATTTACAGAAGGAAAATAGCACTCACATTAGCTGAGAAAATTGATACCACCTGAAAGCAGGTGATAACGTGAATGCCAGAGCTCTAAAGACAGGAAGCATCCACAATAACAAACTGATAGAAATGAATGCTTTAGCAACACTTCTCACAGATTTCCAGAAAATACCTCGAAATCTCTTGTATGCCAGGAGGTACACACAGATAAAACAACAACTATGGAAACAGCCGATTAGAATCAAGAGAAATAGCAAGAGGAGTATAATCTTTGCATTTATCTTGTCTTATGCAGATTTGCAAAGCGCATAGCTACACGAGGGCTTCCCAGTGCTGCGTGAGTCATAGTGTGCATCATTGAGCCTCTAAGGCTATAAAAGGCTGAACTAATGAGGGTAGAGGCAAGTTCAAAGCGGCTTTCAGAATTAAGTCACATTGGGTTCAATTCTTAATTCAGCTGGCATTGAGGTCCATAATTTGGTGCCCAGGTAGGAGAAGGACCTGCCACCCTCTCTGGTCCTTTGAATACTTGGGACCCTCAGGATAACTGAACCAGAGAATCTTAAAATCCTATTAGGGTACAGAGTAATAAAGAGCCCTTGTCAGGGTCGGTCCCATATGGTTCCTTCCCCTGTGGGTCAGACATAGTGACTTTCATTTTTTTTTCTCCTCCACTGGAAGCCAATGCAGGGAAGCCAAGGTGCTTTTAGCTGAGGTGTCTTTAGGTATCTTAAAGATGGTCCTTGCGGCGAAATTTTGAACCACCTGGAATCTCTTACTCACTGATTTGGCTAAGCCCATTTACAGGGAGTTCCCATAGTCCAGCCAGGAGAGAATACGTGTCTGGACTACATTTCTCCTAGATTGTATAGGTAGTGCGTAAAGTTCACAGTATGGCAAAGAAGGATGTAGTGAGTCTTTTTGCTTGGGCTTCCATGAATAAGGAGCTATCCAAACACATGCCCATACTTTTTATGGGGTAAGAGGGGTGGTGGTGTTCCCTGGCAATCCAGCCAACCTAATGTTGCTTGTGGGGTTGAATTATTCCCCACAAACCTCAGCTCGGTTTTGTCTCCATTTAATTTCAATGAACAATGCACCATCCACTGTGCCACTTTCTTAAGGCAAGGGACCAGCTGATGCTGAGATCCTGTGTCTGCGGGCAAGGGAGACAACCAACTGTGTGTCATCAACATAGGAGACTATTGACACTGCAAGTCCCCTGACAATGGCAGCTAGCTGCTGCACATGAATGTTGAAAAGTGTGTTGCTAAGTGCAGATCCCTGCAGGACCCTGCACTTCAAGGGGATGACCTATAGCAGGGGGTTTACAGATCTGAAAGGACCTTTATTTTAGGAAAGAAGAGAGCCACTTTAAAGCACAATTTCTTATTCCTGTTTCCACCAACCAGAGTTCCTGGGTCTCATGGTCGACCGTGTCGAACTCAGCACTCAGGTTAAGGAGGATGATGGCTCCAGACCCTCCTTTGTCCAGTAGCAGTTTAACCTCCTTCATTACTGCAAGTAGAGTAGATTCTGTACTATATTTGTGGCGGAAAGCAGTCTGAGTGGAGTCAAGGAGGGGATTCTCTTCTAAAAACAGAGAACGGTGTTGATTGATATGTTTTTTTAGAACTTTTCCCATGGCTGGTAGAATGGATATGGGCCTGTAGTTCCCAGGGTAAGTGGGGGGCAAGATTAGATTTTTTTAACAGCGGCTTGACCACAGCATGTTTCCATGCTGGGTGGACTGTTCCTGTGGAAAGTGAAAGATTACAAAGATCCAGTAAAATCGGGAGGATTTCTCGTCCTCCTTGTAGGATAATTTGGGGTGGAGCCAGGTTTAAGGGAGAGCCCGGTTTAACTTTAGCAAATAAAGAATCTTTGGTAATCGGCAGAAAAATAGTGAGATAAATCACCTCCCCAGGCATGGTAGGTTTCTCTGGTACAATGGGACGAGCTTCCTTTGTCTTTTGTAGCTCACAATAATTTGCAGATACTTTGTCTTGGAGGTAAGCTGCAAGCTTGTTGCAATGATCCTCTGATGGAATGGGCTATGTGTTTTCTGCTTTAGGGGTAGGGAAGGATTTAACAATCCAAAATAGCACCCTTGGGCATTGGATGCATTAACCATTGAGGCTTTGCATAGTATGATTCATGATTCTTTTGAATTCCTGATGGGATTTTCTGGTAGCCAACAAATAGGCAAGTTTTAAGTTATAATGGATAATATGTAGTCCAAGCAACAGCATATAAATCTGAGCAATAATTAGAGTCCAAATTTCAATCTTGAGTATGTTCTTCTTAATTGATTTCAAGCTTGTCAGGTCTTATCCAGTAATATTCTTGCATTTAAAACAAATGCCTTTAAGCCACAGAACTTGCCAACACGTGTTTCGTCCAACAGACAGTTATTTATGGACTTCCTCATGGCGATACTTCATGATCATAATCGAGATAGAATTCAAGAAAATTGCTTTGTGATCCTAGAATAGCAGTTCAAATGTCCTCCTTATTTTCGATAAAATCAAATGTTCAAATAACAACGTTTCAAGTATCAATTTGTCAATGCCAGCCACGTATCCTGAAACTGACTAAGAATATTACTGGATATCCATTTTTGCATTTGGTGGGCTTTACAACACGAGGTGGTCGTTGTAAACCTGGAGCAGTGGCATTTAGAAGGACTTTTTTGCTATTTGAATTTTCACTTCCCAGCGCAGAACTTCCCTACCACCGTTCTGTTTTGTTGTTAAAGTTTTAAGTTATCATTGTACTTTTGACTCTACTTTCTTTCTAGTTTTTCACACCCTTTTTTGAGAAACTAGATGAGCGTTAACCCATGGTGCCGATTTGTCTTTATTTTCCTTTTCTAAAGTGGAAATGGGGATGGTATTGATGGAGCAAGGACTCGTATAAAAAGAGACTTGCTCGGAAGCAATCCTCTCAAATAACTCATAACCCCTTAATAATTTGTTTGTAAGTATTAAAAATTGCACCATAAGTTCGTACATTCAAATCTAGGGGAAGCTTGCTTATGTGTTTTACTAACAAGTAACCCGAGTGTCACTAAAGATGGCCGCTAAACGCGGGATTCTGCATTGTGCATGCGTCTACTGCATCTACGTAGTATGACGCACTATCGCTTGGAGGGAAATCTTTGCAGCTGCGCAGTTGCTTCCAAAATGGCCACTTGGAACTCACATGTTAATATGCATGCTTAAGCTGAAACTAAACCCTGAAATTTTAATAAAATGCTAATGCAAAAGATTTTTATAAGTAAATGGGATTTGGGCCTCTGAGTGGGACCGAAGCTTGTGCATCATGTGACTATTTCACATGCGCAGTTATGACAACCCAGGAGCCGCGATGCAAAGCCTTGAATGTCATCCAAAAGAAAACAGCAACATACCCAGGTAAACAGCATGATGTCCTGTGAACGGAAAGGCTTTTACAAATAAATTGCATACATTGTATTGATTAACTTGTGAATACGGGTGGGAAATAAAGCACGGGAAAGTAAATTAAGGGGCGGGAACATAAAACAATGAGCTTAATGGAAAATATTAAACTTAGCATGGTGTGATAATCATCTCCCCTTTTCCTGTCCAATCAGAGTTAGGAGTTTCATAAACTTGAAACATTTAGGGTGGTACATGTTGCTAGAAAGGTATAATTGAGGTAGTTTAGTTAGTTCAGTTACCGCAGCGAGACGGAGAATGCTGAGAGACCGAGATGCTGTCCGAGAATAAAGAGAATATTGAAGAAGATCCATTTCCAGACTTAGAAGTTTGAGCCAACTAATTAGAAGAACATAGCGGAAGAATCGAGGAGGCACATATTAGAAGAAGATCGCGGAAGAATCGAGGAGGAAGATAGTGTCAGAGAGGGGTGCGACGCAGGTGTCGTATCTAGAAGAGGTCATCTATCCTGTCCTGAATCCTGTCCTGAGCCTTTATCGCCTGATCTGTCCCAGGGGGCCCCTTCCAATTCCTTGGCCAAGGGGTTGGTTTCCACACCATTCTAGGCAACTATAATTCTGTGTAGTATGTCATTGTACTGCTCTCTCTTTTTCCTCCCTATTCAGGTTCTGTCATTGTAATAACCTGTTTAATGATTAATCTAATCAAATTTGATTCCCTTCCTCTCTTTGAAGAAAACGGTGTTCTAACTGTATTTTGGTTTCTTGGCTCACATGAATTTACTAGATAAACATTTAAAACTCCCCAGAGTCTGTGGTTATTTAATAGTGGTTTAATATATGTGCATTTTCATCTATTTAGTCAACTAAAAGGTCCATTGACCAGAGGAAAATACATCGGGACAAAAGGTTTGGTAAGAAATAATTAGATTGGTTCATCTTACAGATTTTAGCACAATAAATTGACCCTAGCGGTATCTACTAACCTATATGAATGAGTGTGTGTTTACGGGCCCAAGTGAGTATATAGTAATTGAGTATCTGAGGTTGGTAACCCGCTGGATCCGTTTTTTCTGGTGGCAGAGCTAAGGTTTATTTTATTAACTAGTTAGGTGAATTTTTTTTTAATTGGAATTATTGATTATGTATTACCAAGCCCGTTTGTATTTTGTTTTATGTTGTCTGGAAATTCGCAGGAATATTGAATAGCGGGTGGTGAGTGGAACCCACACTGCAGTGAGGTTACTTGTTTGCTATAGATAGCACGGTAGGGCTATGCAAAATTGACAGTACTGCTTTAGGGATTATTTTGTATAAAAGTGAGAATAATTGAAAGCAAAGAGTTCGCTGGTGAAACTTTGGTCCTATATCACCTAGAAAGGGTAATACCGAAGGAGTAGCAGGTTCGTCAGCGCTTGAGTGAAGAGTAAGCGGAAGAGTTTTACTTGTAGTGTGTGAAGAGTAAACGGAAAGGTTTACTTGCAGTAAATGCAATGGACTTTCTTATTTTAGCGGAGCAAACAGAGTAGCAAATGTTTCTATGTTGTCATTTAATGAATTTGTATGAAAATTGAAATAAAGAAACGTTTTTTGTGTTACCTTGCAAAGGAGGGGTCAGCTGCGGGTGCTGCACTGACATCACAGAGGGCCGCGCTGGGATTGGTTGAAACAGCGGGCGTGTGACTGACGCGAAATTGTATAGGAGGGGTCAGTAGTAAGGAGTGATACTGATGTCACAGAAAAGCTGCGCTAGTATTGGCTAAGCGTGTAGCGTGGAAACTAATTGACTGGTCGAAACAATAGAAGCCACGCTGGTATTGGTCAAGCATTGGAGTAAAAACAAACCTCTGAGTGGCTAGAAAATAGAAGCTACAATAATAATTGACAGTGGATTTTGTATGTGGAAACACGATCCAACATTGATAAGGAATGGACCAGACAGAACGTATTGAGGGTTTGCCAGAGACCAATATATAAAAGGATCGACACCTAAAATGTACGGAGAAAAAAGGAAGATGACATTTATGCAGAAAATCAAAAATTATTTTAAGAAGGATAAAACTGTTAAGGCTAGAGAGGGAATTCTTATCCCTCCCCCGAAAATGCCCGCATCATACATGATGATGGAAAGAGGCTATCATACTTGTGTGTGGTTGGAAATTTGGATAGAATATACAAAAAGTGATGGAGTGCTAGCTTTTCCAGAATATGGTACGTTCAATGGGGGTATTCTACATAACCTGAGATTAAGAATGAATGAATTAGAACCCCGACCAAGATTAACCCAATATGAAGCTTTAGAGGAATGGGAGACTGAAGCATGTAAGTGTGATAAATCCAGAAGTAGCAGAAGCTTTAGAGGGTTTTATCCTAGGCTACCAAGTGAATCAAGAGATAATCAGATGAAACAATGGAGACAAGCAATGGTGACTGAGGTATTATATCCTGTATGAATGGCTGAGGAACAGTCAGGAGACAAGTGCACAGAGAAAACCAAACATTTAACGATGACAGGTAGTGGAGAATCGAAGGATGATTTCCTGGAGGACATTTTAATGAAAAACCCTCCAACTTACCAAGAGGGACTGAGCAGAACTACTCCTAGTGCTCCGGTCTTGGGAACACCATTAGTTCCCCAAGTCAAACATTACCCAACGAATGGAAGGGTACTTCAGGAAAAAGAAAGAGAGGCAATAAACAAGAATAGAGAGGAAATGATACAGAAAATAACCCAACTGAGTACCCATTCTGAAGCACTAACTATGCCAGTAACTATAGGTCCAGTGGTTCCATTATATGGAGATAAGACAATCGTTCACAAGCCGCCAGTCATGTCCACACCTACAATTGAACACTGAAAAGAGAATATTATAATTGATGATCAAGGCAGCAAATGTGATTCGGTAATATCATTAATGGATTTACCGATAAGAGGACAGATAAATGAAACCCTGAGAAGAGTTACACCTAGTTGTTCAAAGGAAGTGCAAATAGAAACATCTACAGGAGTCAGGAATGCCACAATAGTATCCCCAGAGAAAATAGAAAGGTGGCACAGGGAATAGATAATCCAAAACAGCCACTGAAAATTCTAGACATTTACAAATTGAAAATTGAATTAGATGAAATGATAGCTGGGAACGTGGGATTAAAAAGGCTAAATACTTACAGTGAAGAAGTGTTACTGTTCATTTGCCGAAGTATCACTAGAAATACAAAGATATTCCATGAAAAATTGACAGACCTAGCTTCTGAAATAGGAGTTGAAATAGGGAAATCCAAGGTATTACAGAAACTATACAGAGCAGAATTCAGTGATAAGGAGTTGGAAAATATGAATGTGTCTGGAAGAAAATTACAGGCTAAAGAATTAATGACCATTTTACAGAAATGGGGCGACCTGGATAAATGGAAAGCTGGATGGATGCGAAAAAGGGAGGAAGCACATGCTAATCAAACAACTTCTGCATTTTTTATGAAAGACACAGGAAAGGTAGAAAGGTTATGTCTAATGAGACAGGTGCCTGGAGGAGGATATGTCCATGTTCCATGGACCAGACAAGATATTTTATCATTTACAAATGATTTCCCGTAGTTAATAGAAAAGCCAGTTGAATGGTATTGGCAAGTTGAAAGATTTGTGAAGGTTTCTAAAGAATTGTAAAAGGATTTGGATGGCTTATTTGAAATAGTAGTGCCTGCTGATTTATGGACAGAATGTAAAATTATTGTTGATTGGCCGAGTGATGAATACACGAGAGATGAGAAAACAGGAGCCCCTTCAGAAGATGTAATGAAGAAATATCACCAGGTGATCACTTTCTTGAAAGGGAAAATTCCTCCGAAAGAAACAGATTGTGTAAAGATAGATAGAATGACCCAGGACAGAAATGAGTCTGTACATACTTATTGTGAATGCTTGCTGCAGGTATTTAAGCAGTATAGTGGTTTTGAGAACATTGGAGATAAAGAAATGGGACTTTTTGTGTATCGATTTGTGACAGGATTGAAACCAGAAATTGAAAACATGATTCATCAGCACATGTTGTGTTGGCAAGCGAGACCCACAGACGATATTCTCAAATACGCAAAGTATTGCCGAGATGAGATTGACAATAAATGAAAGAAATTAGAAGAAAAGGTAATGTGGGCACAAGTAAAATTAGCAGAACAGCAGGAGCTCCAACTAAACAGCCAGATAGGAAATCAAGGGAAGGGGCAAGGCTAAATTAAAAACAATGGGGGAAAACAAAAGGGACGATTGAGTAGAGAGGAGGCAAAGAAAAGGTTTCCTTGTCATTGGTGCGGAAAATTCGGGCATTGGAAGAACAAGTGTAAAAATATACAGTACAATAATAGCCCAAATCAAAATTTAAATCCACAGACGCAGAATGAGGTGATAATGAGTCAACCGCAGCAGGTTGTAAATCTACAGAGTCAGTTGCCACCTGCCCCTATGCCAAATTTTGTGAACCAGGCCAAGTACAGTGTGCACACCGGATTTCAAGGAGGAAGTGGTAAGAAAAATTCTGTAACCGCGCAATTTCTTTTACAGGACCCTTATTTCAATGACAGCGACCAATGGAGGTGCCTGAGGGAGGAGGAAAAGGAGTGCGAACTTGGTGCATCCTTACCGGTAGATCAGTAAGGTCCATATGTTGATGGTAAAGTAGAAGGAAAATATATTACCTTCTTATTGGACACTGGTGCTACCCGTTCTACTGTGAGAACAGCAGACATTCCAAACCTACCCCTCTCCGGAGAAGCAATCCAAGTAGTGGGCGTTTCCAATAAGCAGATTAGAACCCCTATTACAGAACCCATGGAGGTACGCTTTGGCAATTTCAGGGAAATGCACAAATTCGTAGTGGGTGAATCCAGTCCTGTAAATTTATTAGGAAGAGATCTACTGTGCAAAATCAATTGCACAATATTTTGCACACTGAACGGTGCTGCCATTCAAACCCCAGATGAAGACGGAGTCTACAAAATCATGTTAGCTAAACAAGGCACAGAGGTAGATGAGATGTATTCAATGATAACAAAAGACGACTTACCAGACGAGGTCAAAACGACAGTAAATCCAGATGTGTGGGATTTTATAGGAAAAGATGTAGGGTTAATGGCAAATGTAGACCCAGTGACAGTAACCGTGAAGGAAGGTGCAGTTTACCCACATATTCGACAATGCAAAATGAGTCCTGAAGTTAAAGCTGGCGTTGCAGCAGAAATCGATCGAATGGTTGAACAAGACATTCTAAAAGAAATAATGAGTAGTCCCTGTAATTCACCTATAATTAGCATAAAGAAACCTAACAGAAAATATAGGATAGTTAAAGACCTAAGAAAGATTAACAACATTGTTGTACCCTGTTCCCCTGTAGTGCCCAACCCAGCTGTGATACTGTACCAGATACCATGGAAGGCAGGATGATTTACTGTAATTGATCTATGTCATGCCTTTTTCTCCATTCCATTACACCCAGACAGCCAATATCTTTTCTTGTTTAAATTTGAGGACCGTATTTTAGTTTGGAATCACGTTCCTCAAGGGTACGCTGAAAGTCCTTCAATTTTCAATCAGATACTGAAAAAGTGCCTAGAAACCTTAGTGTTGCCCAGAGAGTCAGTATTGGTGCAGTACATTGACAACTTACTAGTCACATCTAAAACAAGAGATGACTGTATTACTGATTCGATTGCCTTGTTGAACCATTTGACTGAAGGTAGAAATAAAGTGTCCCCAGAAAAATTACAGTTTTGCAGAACCATAGTCAAATACCTAGGATAGCAAATAGAACGTGGAGTCAGGAGAGTAACCCCCGAAAGAATAGAAATTATAAGACCAATGAAATTACCGCAAACTCAGAGAGAAATAAGAATGTTCCTTGGAGTTGTAGGATACTGTAGCCAGTGGATTGTAGGGTTTTCAAAGCTGGCCAAACCCCTAATACAAATGACCAAGAAGCGAGCAAAGGATCCTATAGAATGGGATGACGAAAGTATGGGAGCCTTTGTGAATTTACGGAACTGTTTTTGTGAAGCCCCAGCTTTAGGTATGCCAGATTACTCAAAAGAATTTGCACTGTTTTGTTGGGAAAGAAATAGTTGTGCACTTTCAGTTTTAACCCAAAGACATGGTTTGATGCGACAACCAGGGGCATTCTTCTCTGCCACTTTGGACCCTGTAGCCTCAGCTTTACCTGGTTGTTTAAAAGCAGTAGCTTCAATCTGCATGTGTTTGGAGCAAAGCAAATCAATTGTAATGGGTCACAAGTGGCCAAATTATTAGCTTTAATTTAAGCTTGCAAAATTTGGAAAAATTTGAAAGTAACCGTTTTCACTGATAGCCAGTATGGATACGGGGTTGTGCATGATTTTGGCCAACTCTGGATGCAGAGGGATTTCTTGACTTCTTCAGGATCCCCAATTAAAAATGGGAATTTCGTAAAAGAACTGCTTGAAGCAATACAATTGCCAAAAGAAGTGGCAGTGGTCATGTGTGCCGCACATCAGTCAAGAGATGACTATGTGTCAGCTGGTAATAGGTATGCAGACCAAGTTGCCCAATACTGTGCCAGAAATAAATCGGTGATAAATAAGAAAATTGAAACAAGTGGAATAAGCTGCCAATTTATGTTACTCTCAGGATTGGAAACATGGGAAGACGTAAGACAACTGCAAGATGAGGCAGAAATGAAGGAAAAGGAAGAATGGGTGAAAGTAGGGTGGCAAAAGAGGTCAGAAGGTGATGTATGGATTTACCTAGATGACAGGCCACTAATGCCAGACTGCATGCTTTCACAAATGGCTAGGATTTATCACGGAGACACCCATATAGGCAGGGATGCCATGATCAGACTCTTTAGACAGGATTGGTTTAATCCAAAGTTCAGGAGTGAAGCAGAGAGTCTATGGCAGAGATGCTTAACTTGTCAGCAGTTGAATCCAGGAAGGAAAACAGTGGTCTGCATGGGAAAAATTTGAAAAGCAGAAGGCCCATTTATAAGACTACAAATTGACTTTATTCAATTGCCACCATGGAGAGGATTGAAGTACATACATACTCTTTGTAGTTTGTTTGTTTTCACAGTAGGTGGAGGCATACCCTACTAGAAGAAATGACAGTATAACAGTTGCTAAACTTTTGTTGAGGGAATTGATTCCGCAGTTCGGATTTCCAGTAACTTTGGAATCAGATAGAGGGTCTCATTTTAATAATGAAATAATTCGATTAATCTGTGAAGAATTTAAAATGGAACAAAAACTGCACTGTGCCTATCGCCCAGAGGCTGCTGGAGTGGAAGAGCAAATAAATGGCACTATAAAAACAAGACTGGCAAAGGTTTGTGGATCCACCCCACTGGAGTGTCCCAATGCTTTACCTCTTGTTCTGATGGGACTCTGAAGCATTCCTGACAAGAATACATGGTTGAGTCCCCATAAAATACTCATGGGGAGATCAATGAGGCAGGCATGTATACCAGGACACAAACTGTTGAATGTAACTGATGATTTGGTATTGGAATATTTCAGAGAACTGGCTGACCTAGTGCA
The DNA here is from genome assembly GCF_964204655.1 of Triturus cristatus. Classification (NCBI taxonomy): domain Eukaryota; kingdom Metazoa; phylum Chordata; class Amphibia; order Caudata; family Salamandridae; genus Triturus; species Triturus cristatus. The sequence goes on from NC_140584.1 coordinate 228,187,796, forward strand.
TTCTATCTCTCACCAGGTTGGAGAGAACGCAGTTGCCAGGCAGCCGAATCAAGCACATGATCTAAATCCCTGTGACTGGGTACTGGTGAAGAATCACACTCGAGAATCGTGCCTAGCACCCAGGTGGGAAAAACCACATCAGGTTATATTGGTTACAACAACAGCAGTGAAGTGTACAGGCTTGCCTAATTAGATTCATGCAAACCACACTAAGAGAGTACCAGCACCTGATGGGGAAGGACCCCAACTGACTCAAGCAGTTGAGGCTGCAGAAGGTTGTACAGCTGAAGGATATAGAATAACAGATCCTGAAGTAGCTGATCAAGAACAACCGAGCATAAGTCAGGATGACTGGATACCAGTGGTTGATATACCTGAAGTAAATGTGAGAACAAGATGCCAAATCTGTTTAGAGAGACAGGAGAGTAGTGAGGACCAGACAGGTATAGAAGAACAAGCTTTGGAAAGTGAAAATACAGCTGTTGGAGAACCTGAGCAGGAACAGAAAAGGAGAGAACAATCTACTCAGACAGAAGTGGATGCAACCATTCATGAGTCTGAGGAGGGACAGATAGGTCTAGAAGAGCACATTCAGCTACAGAAAACCAGAGTGCAGTAAGTCCTGAGCTGGACCAATTAGGAAAAGAAGAACAAGTTCAGGTAGAAGAAGAAGAGAAAATCAAGATAAAACATGAACAGGGTCAGAACAGGGAAGAAGAACGGATCCAGGCAGAAAAGGACGATACAGGAATAAGCCCTGGACAGGGTCAAATAGAGAGGGATTCTGAAAATGAAGATAATCAAATTGTGCCACAACGTAATGAAAACAAAAGAGCTCTCGAAGACAGTAACAGTACAGTGCTAGCAAAAAGGGTCAGAAGAGGTGATAACTGACCAGGTGGTGTGAAAAGGTTAAAGTTTCATTTCAAGACAATTAATGAAGAACCCAACCAGGTAAACAAAATTTCTAGTCGGTCTGGGACATCTACTGATAAGCCCAAACAAAGAAGTCAAAGATTAAAATTACTGAACAATAAGTTCAAGGGTCCTTAATGGACCTATGTAATTCTTGAAGAATTTGAGAATCTAGATTTAAACGAAGAAAGCGATGAAGAAATAAATGCAGAACAGATTATGGAAGAAGTGAGACCAACTTGAAATTTTCCCCAAGAACTTGAAAATTTCATAAATATTTCAAAGTAAAGAAGAGAAATCTTCTTAGCCCAAAATGGCTGATGATAGAGCTGCTTGAAAACAAAAACGAAATTGTGTACAGAGATGTTGTAGAATATCCATATGTGGTATATTTTTAGAACTCATAATTTGGTTAGCACTAACAGTAGCCATCCCTTATTTGATGGTTACAAAACAAAGGAATAACACAGAAGCGCATGAGAGAGTTGCTAACATTCAAAGAAATAGGGTAGCATTAGAAGTACCAAATAAGAATAAGACAAAAGGAGACAGAGTAGATTTAGAAGCACCAGATGAGTTAGATGTACACCACACTGTGGCAAATAATGGCACTGCTTTAAATGTATGTATAAAGTTATTAGTGCAATACGAGGACACTATGGAAGTTAGTGATTGTTATGTGTGTATGAAATTACCTGCATCAGTAGCAGAAGGTGTAACATATCACCATATTCCATTAACCTATGGTATTTCTTGTTGTATTTTAGCAAGTTTGTTTTATAGAACAGGGAAATTACAATATTATTATTCTAATGTAGATGTGATTTTTTCTGAGGTTCCTATGCGAAAGAGCATGAACCCAGTTCTCAGTGCTGAAGATGCACAATTTATGGAAGAATATCTCATAACTATGAAAACAATAGATATATCTGAAGCACACAAGCACAGTTTAACATGTAAATTACACAAAGAAGAAAAGATATTTTTGAATTTAGTTGAGCAGAGGAGACAGGACTTCCAAAGAAGGGCTTCTGAACCGAACCCACAGATACCTCAATGGGCTGAGAAAGATGAAATGTATAAAACTGGCAAGACTCATGCTGCTATGTCCTCGGACTTTGAAAAAAAAGGGAAGATCTGCCTCCATAGATTAAAGACTGAATTTAACAATGTATTTATTGGTTCTAGTGAGTGTGAACATAATTTCTTAGTTATTGGGGGATGGGGATTAAAAGGTGGAAGAGATGCAGTTTTTCCTGGAGTTTATTACGTGTGTGGCAATAAGGCCTATTTTAGGCTGCCTGATCATTGGTTCCGGGAGCTGCTATTTTGGAATAGTATTCCCAAAAGTGTACCATGTGAAAAGAATCACTGGAAGCAATGAAGACGCAAAGGAATTAACACGTATAAAAAGAGCTAGTTTTTCTAAAATAGTAGGTGATACTTTTAGTGCATTGATACCTTCAGTGCGAGTACTTCTGAATTCACGAAAAATGTGTCAGCTATCTACAGTAGTAGATCAGTTATCTACTGACACTGCTGGAGGATTTTTGATGATCAATACAGAAATGGTTGCGATCAGATCTATGGTTTTGCAAAATCGACTTGCTCTTGATATATTATTGGCACAGGAGGGCTGAGTCTGTAAAATGCTAAAGGCGCAACAATGTTGCACCTACATACCTGACAAAAGCGTTGAAATTGGAAGATATATTAAAAATATTATGAAATTGGAAGAAGATTTGAAACTACTGGAAGTTGACAGTGTATGAAAGAATTTAACAAATAGTATTACTACAACAGGGAGCTGGATTTCTAACATAGGTAAGAGTGTAATAGGTTAAATAATTCTACCAATCTTATCAATAACTTTATTAGTCTTAGCAGAAATGATGTGGTTCAAATGTTGCAAGAAAATAAAAAGGTATGAAGTAAATGAAAAGGGAAAGAAAAGAAAGTATGAAGAAATACAACTTGAAGAAATGAAATGGAATATATATAAAAGAATGAAGGGTTTACAGTACAGAAATGAAAAGGAAGGGAATGAAAAAGTTGAAGAGGGAATTGAGATGTGCTAAAGTTGGCATCTGATTTGGTAATGAGAATTTAGTGATGGCATAAATTTAGTGATGGAGCAAGGACTCATATAAAAAGAGACTTGCTCGGAAGCAATCCTCTCAAATAACTCGTGTAGGAGAGTAGGGTCTGCTATCCTATGGTCACCCCAAATTTTTGCTTTTTGCTTCACTGGTTTTTGACATAGTGAGGCTGTGGGCCTGCCAATCAGACCCCCAGCCTGCTGTTCTCTCTACTAAATTAAAACTATGCACCCTAGGTGCATAACCAATTGGAAGTGGATCACCCTGTCAGCCCCTGTACCAGTGTACACTAGGTACCCAGGGCATTGGTGTACCCAAGGCCTGCCAAGGGCTGAAGCATGTATTATGCCACCCCAGGCTTGGCCTAACAATTTGACACAACTGGCTGATCACTCAGCTGGGGTAAGTTGGTGTAATCACCTCTTACTTAGGTGTAGTATACCTATACCTAACCTTAAATGGGACACCTGGTAACCTATAAGTCACTCCTATGGCAGGCCTTAACAATCCTGAAGGCAGAGTGCTTGGTTCCATGTGAGATGGTGCTCTGGCATGAGCTGAGCCTGTCTGCAGTGGTCGGAACAACTTCCTTCTACTGTTTCCAGATATCGTCATACCATATACTCTTAAGTGCATTATGAACCTCGCGGTTAAATGCTATCTTTGGTTTGGCTTTATCAAAACATGTCGAGTAAGGTGTCATACGAATTGGAATACTAACCCCTCACCAATTCTGGCGACGGGGTTAGCATTCCACCCTTCTAGAGGGACACGACATGTACAGTACCTGAAACCCGGGTAAAATCAGACATAGCCTCAGCTCCACAAAATGGATGCTGCCACCACAGACACAAGTCTGCCCTCCTGCTGCTGGGAGTCCTTCCAGCTTGGGAGGTGTGGACAAAGGGTTTCCTGCCAGGGGAGGTGCGTGCACCACCCCAGACAGGATTTTGTGTATTGGTCAGGTAGGGCTTGAAAGAAACCAGACATGCCTGTGGCTCACAAGGAGCCTCGGTGCATATGCCAGTTTAAACCGGTCCTGGGGCACACCAGTCCCGGGCCTGGGGCGAGCTGGACAAAGGATTGGGGGTGTAACCACCCCCCTTCCTGGTCCCACCCTTAGGGAGGGACCTAGCAGGTAGTCCGGCCCCTAGAATCCGCTTAAAGGTAGGAGCTGTGTCCTAAGACTTCAGACATCCTGGAATCAACTTAAAACTAAGAAGAAGACGGGAACTTCGACGCTCTGCTGCACAGAGGACTGAAGCCAATCTCCCCTGTGGTCAGGGAGTGACCACCTTGCTAACGCAAGCACCATCCAGCGAATCAACGTCTGCTTTGCCGCCGCCTCCCGCCGGAGCCCGAGCCCAGAGACTGACAAGACCTGGACCTCCAGACCTCTCACCGCCCGATCCACAGTCCCTGAAAAGAGGAGACCCGTGGAGGCACCAAGACACGTGGAGCCAGCCATCTTGGAACGAATATGACAAGCTGACAAGCGCAACAACCGAGGCTCCCTCCAAGTTGTGCTTTGGGATCTGAGAAGCCCAACACCCGAGCAGCATCTGCACCAAAGGTGAGCCCTCCAGCATCTCCACGATCTGCGTGGGGCCCTTCTGCATTTTGCCACTCGACGCGCCTAACCGGTTGCTGGCCCGTTGGCTAGTAGCCATCTTGGCGACGAACTTCAAGAAATACACCGCTGGTCTGGTTGCTCCAGACTGGCCCTTGCTCCCCTCCAAAGGAGCAGTCCTTCTGACCTTGCTGGTCAGAACCATCAGCTTATTTCATTTCCTACAACAATTGCTTTTGCCAAGGCTTGTTTGCTTCGATCAAGTCGCCGACACGGCCGACAGCGAGAGCCTGCGTGGGACAGCTCGTGAACCGACTCCTGGACGTCGTCGACCTCCAGGGACCACGTGGCTGCAGAGACAAGCTACACCTTTCTTCCTGTTTGCACCCGACATTGCCTGGTACCCACCTGGTGCCACGCTGGTCACTGGCTAGTGACTGTGAACACTGTCCCCTCTGCTTACAGGTCTTCAACATCTCCGATCCACTCTTGGATCCACTGCATCTCTCCCGGACCGACCGCCTGCAGCATCTTTGTCTTCAGGCTCCACGGAACAGATAGAAGAAACCCGACGCACTTCGAGGCCTATGCACCCGCTTCCTGTGGGTGAGGTAAAGCTGGCACACCTCTGCCCAAGTGTAGTATTACATCTCTAGTGCCTGTGTTCCAAGTCTTGAGTTCCTAGTCCATCCGGAAGATCCTCTTTGCAGTAACTTTGTACTTTTTACGCACCCATTGAAACCTATGGGAGCACGCGTGTGACTATTTGCTCTGCACACGCCACCCGTGGACCTCCTGGTCACTAACTGACGTTAGCTCCTTGTAGGCCCAGCGATTCTAGAGGCCCTAGGCCTTTTCCCTTTTCTGTTCGTGGTACTTATACCACTATTTTAGTATATGGCTCGAGTGGCCACCAGGGCCTATCCATATAAAGTGCAACTTCTGTGTATTCTGTGATAATCTTGTTTGACGATTTGTGCTCCTGTGCTCATAAAGAGACTAGGGGTTACTTTGAGAAATAAATATATATATATTTTGAATATATATCTGTGTGGTGTCCTTTCATTGGTATAAAAGGGGGTTGCATTTGGTAAAACAGCTGGCTTAACACGCTTCATGAGTTTAGCCTCAAAGACTGCTTAGCCTACGCTACCACTAGGGCAGCTAGTCCGAAAAGGTTGACTTACAACCACACCATAAGGGTTGCTTGGCATGGTACAAGGTGATCACTTTAACTAGTGAGCATCATATACCAGGCCAACTTCTCACATTGGTGAGCAGCGGTTGGATTTGAGCTTGCTGTGTTTTACCATTGTAATCTCTTGGTTACCAATTGAAAGATCACATAGGTACCTGTAGGTACATATAAAACAAGATTAGATATACTTAAGTTCTACTGAACCTAGTTGTTGTAGAGCAAAGGGAGTAGCACACCCTGACTACAACTACTAGATAGGTTTAGTAGGTAAACCCAAGTGTAGGTAGTTTGCAACACATCCACCCACACTTTAGAGCAATGGCCGGGGCAGAGGGGTCCACTGTGCCCATCTCTGTTGAGAGTGACCCCCAGAGGGCACCATCCAGCTTTGCTACCCTTAATCAGAATGAGCTCAGGCATTTGGCAACTCTTAGAGGCCTTAAACAGCCCAAGAACCCTACCTCTGCTGAGCTCAGAGAACTCTTACAAAATGATGAGAATCAGAGAGAACTCAGGAAAGCTTCCCAGTTAGCCCCCTTAGGGTCAGGAACAGGAGGCCCCCCTTCTGAAGATGCCACAGAGGTACCCCCTTCCAATAGCCATCCCTTAGATGAGCACCATACTACAGAGGAGGAAAGTGATGGGGATACAGAAAGTGGTGAGGATGAAGGGAGAACTAGCCCAGTGCCAAGTGTTATACTTGGCCCAGCTAAACTAAGGCTATTGGGGACTGACAATGGGTTTACCCCATTGGATCTCCCCAGTGGACTTAACACAGGGCTTGGGAGGCAAAGGAATCGCTCAGGTGACTCCAATGCTTCTCATGGCTCTAGAGGCTCTCAAGGTCACTCCAGGAAAAGGATGACCACCCCTCAGAGGAGGGAACATGAGGCCAGAATGCAGGAAGCCCAGCTGAGGATCAGGAAGCAGGAGCTAGAAGTAGCCCTGATGGAAGAAAAACTGAACAAGGCTAGGCAACCTAGAGAGAGTGGGTCTATACCCACTGGTGGCAGCATTGTCCCTAAGGACAAAGATAGGGTCTTTGACAATAGGAACCTGTCTAAGGTTGTGCCCCCCTACAAAAGTGGGGATGACATCCACAAATGGATAACTGCTCTTGAGATAGCCTGCAAAGTACAGCAGGTTCCTGAAGACCAGTGGGCAGCAATCCTCTGGCTCTCCTTTGAAGGAAGAGGCAGAGACAGACTCCTCACTGTTAGAGAAGAGGATGTCAGAAACTACAGAGTCCTGAAGAGTGTTCTGGTAGATGGGTTAGGCTTAACCACTGAACAGTACAGGTTAATGTTCAGAGACACCCAAAAGACACAGACTCAGGACTGGTCTGAATATGTTGAATGTGCCACTAAGGCTTTGGAGGGTTGGTTGCTGGGAAGTAAGGTATCTGATTTTACAGGATTGTATAATTTGATGATGAGAGAACAGATTTTAAATAACTGTCAAAACCAGCAACTGCATCAACACTTGGTTGACTCTGATCTGACCTCTCCCCAAGAATTGGGAAAGAAGGCAGACAAATGGGTCAGAACCAGGGTTAAGCACAAGAACCAGAACCAGGGCCAAGGGGGTGATCAGAAGAAAACAGACCAAAAGGGTGGAGATCAGAAATCTAAAGACCAGAAGTCTTCAACAGGGCCCCAAACTACTGCTAAGGAGGGTGGGTCCCAACAACAGTCCAAAAAGAAGAAAGAAGGTCAAAAGAAACCCTGGTGCAATCATTGCAAGAATACAACTCACTGGACTAGTGATTGCAAAAAGGGTGGAGCCCCCAACACTGTTGCCCCTAAGGCACCTGCTCCCAGTACTACTGTTAGCAGTGTTGGTCCCCAGACAAAGGGTGTAGTGGGAATCACTATGGGAACTGAAGGAGATTCTGACTTAGACAGAACCCTGACGCAGGCAGTCTTGATCTGTGATGGGGACATTGATTTGTCCCTGACTGTGAGCCCCAGTAACCTGGGCAAGTACAGACAGACTCCTTTAATTAATGACAAAGTGGCTCAAGCCTACAGGGACACATGTGCCAGTGTCACTATGGTGACACCAGGCTTTGTGGACCCTGGACAGTACATACCAGGTGAGAACTACCTGGTGACCAATGCCAGCAATGCCACTACTTCACATAGTGTGGCAGTTGTTAACTTCTCATGGGGAGGGGTAACTGGCCTCAAAAGGGTTGTGGTTAGTGCAGACCTCCCAGTAGAATGTTTGTTGGGCAATGACCTAGAGAGTTCTCTATGGTCAGAAGTGGAGTACAGGACTCATGCAGAGATGTTAGGTATATCATCACATGTCCTTGCTGTGACCAGGTCACAGGCCAAAAAGTGCCTCACTGAACCTCAGGTCTTGGATCCTGGAACAATGGACCAAGCATCTACCAAGAAGAAGAACAGGAGGGTCAAGGCTGTGCCTTCCCCCCTGCCTCAGAGTGATGATCAGCCTTCCCAGGAAGCTGATCTAGAGGACCCTGAAGGAACTGTCCCTGAAGAGCTTGAACCTGATCAGGTTGAGTTTCTGGGGACAGGGGGACCTTCAAGGGCTGACTTGAGGCAGGCTCAGTTATCCTGTCCCTCTCTTGAACCCCTCAGACAGCTGGCTGCTGCTGAGGCTGCTGGGAATGCTCAAGGTACCCATAAAGTGTATTGGGATGAAGGGCTCCTTTATTCAGAGGCTAGAGACCCCAAGCCTGGTGCTACCAGGAGGTTGGTTATACCTCTGCAATTTAGGGGCTTCCTTCTTACCTTGGCCCATGACATTCCTTTAGCAGGACACTTAGGCCAGAACAAGACTTGGGACAGACTTGTCCCTCACTTTCACTGGCCTCACATGAATGAAGATACAAAGGAGTTTTGTCGCTCCTGTGTTACCTGCCAAGCCAGTGGCAAATCAGGTGGCACAACAAAGGCCCCCCTAATACCACTACCTGTGGTGGGGGTCCCCTTTGAAAGAGTGGGAATAGACATAGTGGGTCCCATGGATCCTCCCACTGCATCTGGGCACAGATTTATACTGGTGGTAGTGGATCATGCCACCAGGTATCCAGAGGCAATTCCCCTTAGGACCACTACAGCACCTGTTGTGGCCAGGGCCCTGCTGGGAGTATTCTCCAGAGTGGGGTTTCCTAAGGAGGTAGTATCTGACAGAGGAACCAACTTTATGTCAGGATACTTGACAGCTATGTGGAAGGAATGTGGTGTCAACTACAAGTTCACCACCCCTTATCACCCACAATGTAATGGGCTTGTTGAGAGATTCAACAAGACCCTAAAGGGTATGATCAAAGGATTACCTGAAAAGCTCAGGCGAAGATGGGACATCCTTCTACCCTGCCTTCTGTTTGCTTACAGAGAGGTCCCACAAAAAGGAGTTGGCTACAGCCCCTTTGAATTGTTGTTTGGGCACCCTGTGAGAGGCCCACTGTGTTTGGTGAAGGAAGGATGGGAGTTACCTCTCAAAAAGCCTAAGCTAGACATAGTGGACTATGTACTTGGTCTCCGCTCCAGGATGGCTGAGTATATGGAGAAGGCATCCAAAAACCTTGAGGCAAGCCAGGCCTTACAGAAAGCTTGGCATGACCAAAAGGCTGTCTTGGTTGAGTTTCAGCCAGGACAGAAGGTATGGGTGTTGGAGCCAGTGGCCCCAGCAGCACTCCAAGACAAATGGTCTGGACCCCATACAATCCTGGAAAAGAAGGGAGAGGTCACCTACCTGGTCGACCTAGGAACTCCCAGGAGTCCCCACAGGGTACTCCATGTTAACAGGCTTAAAGCATATGTTGACAGGGCAGACATGGGCTTGCTCATGGCTACAGATGAGGGACAGGAGGAAGAGAGTGACCCACTCCCAGACCTGTTGTCTCAGAACCCTGAAGATGGCTCAGTTGAAGGAGTGACCCTTGGAGGCAACCTCACTGCCCATCAGCAGACTGAATGTAGACAGGTTCTACAATCATTTTCACATATGTTTTCCTTGATACCTAGTCAAACTGACTGGTGTACCCATGTGGTGGACACTGGTGACAGTCTGCCTGTAAAGAACAAGCTTTACAGACAACCTGACCACGTCAGGGACTGTATAAAGGCTGAGGTACATAAAATGCTGGAATTAGGTGTCATTGAACCCTCAGAGAGCCCCTGGGCTAGCCCAGTGGTTCTGGTCCCCAAACCTCACACCAAAGATGGCAAGAGAGAGATGAGGTTCTGTGTGGATTACAGAGGACTCAATGCTGTCAGCAGGACAGATGCACACCCTATTCCAAGGGCAGATGAGCTCATAGACAAACTAGCTTCTGCAAAGTTTTTGAGCACATTTGACTTAACAGCTGGCTATTGGCAAATCAGATTAGCTGAGGAGTCTAAGGCCAAAACAGCATTCTCAACCCCAGGTGGGCACTACCAGTTTGTGGTGATGCCCTTTGGTCTGAAGAATGCACCTGCCACCTTCCAAAGGCTGGTGAACCAAGTCCTTACTGGGTTGGATGACTTTTGCGCAGCATATCTTGATGACATTGCTGTCTTTAGCTCCACCTGGGAGGATCACCTGATCCACCTGAAGAAGGCTCTTGAGGCTCTGCAAAGGGCAGGCCTCACTATCAAGGCTACAAAGTGCCAGATAGGGCAGAGTAAGGTTGTATATTTGGGCCACCTTGTAGGTGGAGGCCAAGTTCAACCACTGGAGAGTAAGATACAATCCATCAAGGACTGGTCCCCTCCAACCACCCAGACTCAAGTTCGAGCTTTCTTGGGCTTGACTGGGTACTACAGGAAGTTTGTTAAGAACTATGGGTCCATTGTGACTCCTCTTAATGATCTGACATCCAAGAAGATGCCCAAAAAGGTTCAGTGGACAGTAAGCTGTCAAAAGGCATTGGATGACCTGAAGGAGGCCATGTGCTCTGCACCTATCCTGAAAAGTCCTGACTACTCCAAAGAGTTTATTGTCCAAACAGATGCTTCTGAGTTGGGTGTGGGAGCTGTGCTGTCACAACTTAATGTAGATGGTCAAGACCAACCCATTGCTTTTATTAGCAGAAGGTTGACCCCCAGAGAGAAGAATTGGTCAGCTATTGAGAGGGAGGCCTTTGCTGTGGTATGGGCCCTGAAGAAGCTGAGGCCATACTTGTTTGGCACTCACTTCAAGATTCAGACCGACCATAAGCCCCTCTTGTGGCTAAATCAGATGAAGGGTGAAAACCCCAAACTGCTTAGGTGGTCCATTTCCCTACAGGGGATGGACTTTACAGTGGAGCACCGGCCAGGTACTGACCATGGGAATGCAGATGGTCTCTCCAGGTACTTCCACTTAGGACATGAAGACGAGACTGGTCAAGGCTAGTTTAATGTCCCAGCGTTTGGGGGGGGGTTGTGTAGGAGAGTAGGGTCTGCTATCCTATGGTCACCCCAAATTTTTGCTTTTTGCTTCTCTGGTTTTTGACATAGTGAGGCTGTGGGCCTGCCAATCAGACCCCCAGCCTGCTGTTCTCTCTACTAAATTAAAACTATGCACCCTAGGTGCATAACCAATTGGAAGTGGATCACCCTGTCAGCCCCTGTACCAGTGTACACTAGGTAGACAGGGCATTGGTGTACCCAAGGCCTGCCAAGGGCTGAAGCATGTATTATGCCACCCCAGGCTTGGCCTAACAATTTGACACAACTGGCTGATCACTCAGCTGGGGTAAGTTGGTGTAATCACCTCTTACTTAGGTGTAGTATACCTATACCTAACCTTAAATGGGACACCTGGTAACCTATAAGTCACTCCTATGGCAGGCCTTAACAATCCTGAAGGCAGAGTGCTTGGTTCCATGTGAGATGGTGCTCTGGCATGAGCTGAGCCTGTCTGCAGTGGTCGGAACAACTTCCTTCTACTGTTTCCAGATATCGTCATACCATATACTCTTAAGTGCATTATGAACCTCGCGGTTAAATGCTATCTTTGGTTTGGCTTTATCAAAACATGTCGAGTAAGGTGTCATACGAATTGGAATACTAACCCCTCGCCAATTCTGGCGACGGGGTTAGCATTCCACCCTTCTAGAGGGACACGACATGTACAGTACCTGAAACCCGGGTAAAATCAGACATAGCCTCAGCTCCACAAAATGGATGCTGCCACCACAGACACAAGTCTGCCCTCCTGCTGCTGGGAGTCCTTCCAGCTTGGGAGGTGTGGACAAAGGGTTTCCTGCCAGGGGAGGTGCGTGCACCACCCCAGACAGGATTTTGTGTATTGGTCAGGTAGGGCTTGAAAGAAACCAGACATGCCTGTGGCTCACAAGGAGCCTCGGTGCATATGCCAGTTTAAAACGGTCCTGGGCACACCAGTCCCGGGCCTGGGGCGAGCTGGACAAAGGATTGGGGGTGTAACCACCCCCCTTCCTGGTCCCACCCTTAGGGAGGGACCTAGCAGGTAGTCCGGCCCCTAGAATCCGCTTAAAGGTAGGAGCTGTGTCCTAAGACTTCAGACATCCTGGAATCAACTTAAAACTAAGAAGAAGACGGGAACTTCGACGCTCTGCTGCACAGAGGACTGAAGCCAATCTCCCCTGTGGTCAGGGAGTGACCACCTTGCTAACGCAAGCACCATCCAGCGAATCAACGTCTGCTTTGCCGCCGCCTCCCGCCGGAGCCCGAGCCCAGAGACTGACAAGACCTGGACCTCCAGACCTCTCACCGCCCGATCCACAGTCCCTGAAAAGAGGAGACCCGTGGAGGCACCGAGACACGTGGAGCCAGCCATCTTAGAACGACTACGACAAGCTGACAAGCGCAACAACCGAGGCTCCCTCCAAGTTGTGCTTTGGGATCTGAGAAGCCCAACACCCGAGCAGCATCTGCACCAAAGGTGAGTCCTCCAGCATCTCCACGATCTGCGTGGGGCCCTTCTGCATTTTGCCACTCGATGCGCCTAACCGGTTGCTGGCCCGTTGGCTAGTAGCCATCTTGGCGACGAACTTCAAGAAATACACCGCTGGTCTGGTTGCTCCAGACTGGCCCTTGCTCCCCTCCAAAGGAGCAGTCCTTCTGACCTTGCTGGTCAGAACCATCAGCTTATTTCATTTCCTACAACAATTGCTTTTGCCAAGGCTTGTTTGCTTCGATCAAGTCGCCGACACCGCTGACAGCGAGAGCTTGCGTGGGACAGCTCGTGAACCGACTCCTGGACGTCGTCGACCTCCAGGGACCACGTGGCTGCAGAGACAAGCTACACCTTTCTTCCTGTTTGCACCCGACATTGCCTGGTACCCACCTGGTGCCACGCTGGTCACTGGCTAGTGACTGTGAACACTGTCCCCTCTGCTTACAGGTCTTCAACATCTCCGATCCACTCTTGGATCCACTGCATCTCTCCCGGACCGACCGCCTGCAGCATCTTTGTCTTCAGGCTCCACGGAACAGATAGAAGAAACCCGACGCACTTCGAGGCCTATGCACCCGCTTCCTGTGGGTGAGGTAAAGCTGGCACACCTGTGCCCAAGTGTAGTATTACATCTCTAGTGCCTGTGTTCCAAGTCTTGAGTTCCTAGTCCATCCGGAAGATCCTCTTTGCAGTAACTTTGTACTTTTTACGCACCCATTGAAACCTATGGGAGCACGCGTGTGACTATTTGCTCTGCACACGCCACCCGTGGACCTCCTGGTCACTAACTGACGTTAGCTCCTTGTAGGCCCAGCGATTCTAGAGGCCCTAGGCCTTTTCCCTTTTCTGTTCGTGGTACTTATACCACTATTTTAGTATATGGTTCGAGTGGCCACCAGGGCCTATCCATATAAAGTGCAACTTCTGTGTATTCTGTGATAATCTTGTTTGACGATTTGTGCTCCTGTGCTCATAAAGAGACTAGGGGTTACTTTGAGAAATAAATACATATATATTTTGAATATATATCTGTGTGGTGTCCTTTCATTGGTATAAAAGGGGGTTGCATTTGGTAAAACAGCTGGCTTAACACGCTTCACGAGTTTAGCCTCAAAGACTGCTTAGCCTACGCTACCACTAGGGCAGCTAGTCCGAAAAGGTTGACTTACAACCACACCATAAGGGTTGCTTGGCATGGTACAAGGTGATCACTTTAACTAGTGAGCATCATATACCAGGCCAACTTCTCACAACTCGTAACCCCTTAATAATTTGTTTGTAAGCATTAAAAATTGCACCATAAGTTCGTTCATTCAAATCTAGGGGAAGCTTACCTATGTGTTTTACTGACAAGTATCTCTAGTGTCACTAAAGAAGGCCGCTAAACGCGGTATTCTGCATTGCGCATGTGTCCACTGCATGTACGTAGTATAACGTACTATCGCTTGGAGGGAAATCTTTGCAGCTGAGCAGTTGCTTCCAAAATGGCCGCTTGGAACTCACATGTTAATATGCATGCTTAAGCTGAAACTAAAACCTGCAATTTTAATAAAATGCTAATGCAAAAGATTTTTATAAGTAAATGGGATTAGAGTAGAGATAGGTGGTATACCATGAAATCATTTATTTTTGATTTTAGCATTCTCTTTCTTTGACCTCTCTATTAGTTCGTATTTGGGCCTCTGAGTGGGACCGAAGCTTGTGCATAATGTGACTATTTCACATGCGCAGTTATGACAACCCAGGAGCTGCGATATAAAGCCTTGAATGTCATCCAAAAGAAAACAGCAACATACCGTGGGAACCAGCATGATGTCCTGTGAATGGAAAGGATTTTACAAAAAAATTGCATACATTGTATTGATTAACTTGTGAATACGGGTGGGAAATAAAGCATGGGAAAGTAAATTAAGGGGCGGGAACATAGAACAATGACCTTAAAGAAAAATATTAAACTTAGCATGGTGTAATGATCATCTCCCCTTTTCCTGTCCAATCAGAGTTAGGAGTTTCATAAACTTGAAACATTTAGGGTGATACATGTCACTAGAAAGGTTTAATTGAGGTAGTTTAGTTATTTCAGAAACGGAGAATGCTGAGAGACCGAGATGCTGTCCGTGAATTAAGAGAATATTGAAGAAGATCCATTTCCAGACTTAGAAGTTTGAGCCAACTAATTAGATGAACATAGCGGAAGAATCGAGGAGGCACATATTAGAAGAAGATCATGGAAGAATCGAGGAGGAAGATAGTGTCAGAGAGGGGTGCGACGCAGGTGTCGTATCTAGAAGAGGTCATCTATCCTGTCCTGAATCCTGTCCTGAGCCTTTGTCGCCTGATCTGTCCCAGGGGGACCCTTCCAATTCCTTGGCCAAGGGGTTGGTTTCCACACCATTCTAGGCAACTAGAATGGTGTGGAACTACAGAACTAGAACTACAATTCTGTGTAGTATGTCATTGTTCTGCTCTCTCTTTTACCTCCCTATTCAGTTTCTGTCGTCGTAATAACCTGTTTAATGATTAATCTAATCAAATTGTATTCCCTTCCTCTCTCTAACTGTATTTTGGGTTCTTGGCTCACATGAATTTACTAGAAAAAAACATTTAAAACTCTCCAGAGTCTGTGGTTATTTAAAAGAGGTTTATTGTATGTAAATTGTCATCTAGTTAGTTAACTAAAAGGTCCATTGACCAGAGGAAAATACATTGGGACAAAAGGTTTGGTGAGAAATAATTAGATTAATTCATCTTACAGGTATTAGCACAATAAATTGACCCTAGAGGTATCTACTAGCCTATATGAATGAGTGTGTGTTTATGGGCCCAAGTGAGTATATAGTAATTGAGTACCTGAGGTTGGTAACCCGCTGGATCAGAATCATCTAGTAAATTGCTAATCCACTTATTTACTATGGCATTTGATGCTCAAGGGCCGTTCCCTAATGCTGGTTTGGCAGATGCCAAAGCAGATAACCAGGTTTCTTTGTTTAATTTTGACCATCTTCATCCTTGACTAGGAGGGACCTTATTGTCCAACAATGGAGAAGGACCCTCTAGAGTCAATGAGATCAGGGTGTGGTCTGTCCAAGTCATAGGGCAGGGATTTCCAATTTTTAATTTGGGCTTGTTACTAAACACAGGGTCTAGAAGGTGACCATCTTTATTAGGCAAAATATTTTTAAGCATGCCATCTTAATTGTTATAAAGAATAGCTAAACCACAGATCCTTTGCTTAAGACAGCAGCACCACCACCCCCGAGCCGATTCACTGTCTTAAAATAGCTTGCTAGGAATTTCGCTGTGGTGGGCCGCGATTAATATTTATAAGGTTGGTCCCTTTCAGTGCTGGAGTGGCTCAAATAAAATAAAAGTAATTGCCGTTGGTTTGAATGTATCAACTCATTTCAATTCATCGCTGTTCTGAAATTGAATGAGTATCATACCAATTTTTCGATGTATCCATGGCACAAGATTTGTTTTGCAGCATTTGTGACATAGTTTATCAATTGACCCACACGCTATATAGATTTATAAAGTGTTACATCATTGAGTCCACAAAAGAAAGACAGAATGTAATTGCAGGAAAAGGATGATTCCAGAATTATGAGGCGAAGAAGCAGATCTTATATGGCGGGCAGATTGCTCATTACATCAACCTATTGATGACCTGCAATGCAGATCTGAAATTTACAAAAGTGTGTTTAGGATAAGCTTGAGCAACAAATGGCACTGTAGTTCAAACAATATTTGACTGCCACCGACAAAAAGGATTCAGCATGAATGTTTGCAAAAAGATGTGAACCCCAAATGAACAAGACATTCCATGAATGCAAAATGTCACCACCCCCAGGAGTGGATGCAATCTGAGCAGGCACTGGGCAGTGCTAGGAGATACCAAACACGATAATGTTAGCAATAATGAAAATGAGTGCATAGATGAGATCCTGAGTAGTAACGTAACACAAGCTAAATGTTATAATGCCAAACTGTCCTCACCAAAATATAATCTAACAACAGGGGACAGTGGCTGCACTACCTGTGCTGTGGTACCAGGGCCCAGGTGAGAAGGGGACCAGTCTGCCCTGCACTGCTGTAGTTAAAAGCTATAAGGCTGCTAATTTAGCAAGTTGTTGCCAGTGCCTGATTTGGTG
Organism: Triturus cristatus; assembly: GCF_964204655.1. Lineage (NCBI taxonomy): Eukaryota > Metazoa > Chordata > Amphibia > Caudata > Salamandridae > Triturus > Triturus cristatus. Next base: position 228,204,608 of record NC_140584.1, read on the forward strand.
TTAACACGTTGTGGAGTGGGAAGGAGGAATGAAAGGGTATTAGACAGGCCTCAGGCAGGCAACGGGAAGGGAGGTTTTCCAAGGGTTACCAGATGGACAATTGCTTGTTTTATAATTGAATGACCACAGAGTAAACCGTCCACTTATAAAGCAGCTTCCAAATTTAGTCTAGCAGGTACAAGCACAAAGGTACTGACGGAGACTACTTCTGTATTGTGCTGCAAGTGCTGTCTGTTAAGATTGCTGCCTGGCTATCTTCTTGCCACCTCCTGCACCCATCGTTGAGCCTCCTCAAATACATTATTAGGACATTGATGGCTGATAAAAGCAAAATCAGTGCCTGCATGCCCCAGTGAGGGGGATCAACATTTAATGGCTGTGCTGCAAATGCAATTGATCCATATGTGCCTGCCTCTTGTGTCTAATACATGTGGGAGACTTTCCAGAGACAGAATTGCTTGTACTTTTAGTACACTCCGGCTTTTACTATTTCAGTCAAATGGTTTACAGTGGATAAGTATGTTCAGAGGATACCAAATGTCCCTGCAATGCGTTAAAACTGTTCAGCAGTGTCCACTCAAATCATAAACATGATTTCTCGAGCTATTTTCTATAATGTACAGGAGTTAATTTTGTTCAAAGGTTCCATGTTTTTTTTTAAATCCTTGTAAATGCAGAGATACGTATTAGTCATTTTAATAACACTGTTTACCACTTCTCGTCTGAGTCCACCTCTTCCAGACACTTATGTAATCTTTAGAAAAGTAAAAAAAAATGCATATCCTTCTTTCACACCTCTTACCATTTTCTCATGCTATGTCCACTAATCAGGCAAAACAGCTGACAAAACTTTTATCCCAAAATCCAAAGACTGCTTGTTGCCTACATTCATCTATATTGAGAAATAAACATAGAAGGGGGTCACACATAAGAAAGCCTGCCCTTTCCAGTGAAATTATTGAAGAAGTAAATAAACTGCAATCACAACATTAATCTCTTTGATAAAGCTCAAGTGGGTTTAGGGATATTACACTATACTGAAACAACGTAAACAGACCTCTTCTAAAGAATTACTCTCGCAGAGGGAAGAGTAATTGCCCACTCCTGGTGTGCTTCCAATTAAATCCAGGTCCCAGATGTGAAACAATTTGGTTGGCAATTATTCTTAAATAAGGGTCATTTGAGGGATAAGGAACCCAGGGCCACATTTACAAAAAAATGACGCAGCGCTGCACCACAAGCCGTTTTGGTACACCGAGCTGGGTCATTTTAAAAACACATGGATGCGTCCTATTAACAACGAAACAACGCATCTGTTTGCTTTTCCCTGCGCTGGGGAACAACTGGCTGCCATGTGCCAGCAGAGGGGAAGATTGTTTTTGTGCAGGATGGGACACCTTCCTGCACAAAAAACAATAATTGATGGCATTTTCCTCTTTCTATGCAGCATGCAGCACGCATAGAAAGAGGAAAAAAATGGAGAAATAAAAGTATTTCTCAACGTTGCACAACTCCTACACCTCTCGGAATGTGTCAGGTTGCATGGATGTTGCATGAAAACACTCACAGCAACACCCATGGAATGCCCCTCTCACGCAAATTAATGCATGAAAGGGGCCCATATTACAAGGCCCTAAACAGTCACGCAGGGTGACTTTACGTGGCCTTGTAAATATGGGCAGACACACTGTGCCACCGGTGCATCTGAAAACGTGATGCGCCGGTGGTGCAATGGCCTTGTAAATGAGGCCCCCAGTTTTTCACAAGTCTGGCGGACGTGATGGCCATCAACAAGTACAATTTGAGAGCAGTGCTTACTCTGGTAACCCCTTCGCTGCTAGGCCTTTTCCCCTCCTGTGCTAAGCCTTTTTTGGGCTATTTGAGGTAGTGCGCGCTTAGGCCCCTGTAACTTTTTGACCACATTAGGTATCCACGCCAAATTTGCGTCCTTTTCTTCCAACATCTTGGGGATTGTAAAGGTACCCAGGGTTTGTGGATTCTCCTAGAGGGTTCCCAGAAATTAGTCAAAATACAGCAATTTTTTTTTTTTTTTTGTGAAAAATGTGAAAAACGGGCTGCAAATGAAAGCTTCTGGGTTTTTCTCTGCAAATGGTATCAAAAAAGGGTTTGTGGGGCTGAAATCACAATTTCTCCAGCTTTTAGGGGATGACAGAATTTTGTTAGAAAACCAACATTTTTTACACAGTTTTGGCATTTTTCTGGGACATACCCTATTTTTGCTATTTTTTGTGCTTTCAACCTCCTTCCAGTTAACGGTAGAAATGGGTACAAAAACAATAATGGATCCTGAAAAGCTATACATTTTTGAAAAGTAGACAAAATTCTGAATTCAGCAAGGGGTCATTTGTGTAGATCCATCAAGGTTTCTTTATAGAAATTTACAGGCAAATATAGGAAAAATTAAAAATTTGTTGAAAAAAGCAGCCTTTTGAGTCAACGTTTTTACCTGTAACTTCTTCGAATTATGACATCTCTTTGAAAGCAATGTACCGTTACATCCGGTAGACCTTCCTGGTTGTGGGGACATATAGGACTTGTAGGTTCACCAAGAGCCCAACGAACCCAGAGTAGAAAAATGAGCAGCATTTTGTAATGTTTTTTTTTTTTGGTCCGGGTATATAGCAATTATTGTGGGAAAATGTATACATGGAAAAATCGGTATGAAAGTCACCTATGTATTTCTGAAATGGGAACAAATTACAGAGTTCAGAAACAGTGCATATTTGCACATTTTCGAAATTGGGAATACTCATATTTGCATGACAATTATTGGTCATTTTTCAAAATGACTTTTTTTTTACACAATGTCTTTCATTTGGAAGGGAGAAATGCATCAAAAATCAATAGGTAATAACAGTTGCTTTACAAATTTAAACTACCCTAAGTCTCCCGATAAAAATGGTACCTCACTTGTGTGGGTAGGCATAGTGCCCACGACAGGAAGTGGCTCAAAACCTAAGGTGAACACACCACATTTTCACACTGAAAATTTACACTTTTTTTGCAAAGAGTCTAGCTGTAGTTTTTGAACCCTAGCCCTGCCGGCACCTAGGGAAACCTAGCAAACCTATACATTTTTGAAAACTAGACTCCCAGGGGAATCCAGGATGGGGTGACTTGACTGCCTCCCACCATGGTCTGTTACCCAGAATCCCTTGCAAACGTAAAAAATTGACAAAAAAAACACATTTTCCCCACATTTCTGTGATGGAAAGTTCTGGAATCTGCGTGGATCCACAAATTTCCACCCACCCCGCGTTCCCCAAAGTCCTACGAGAAAAATGGTACCTCACTTGTGCGGGTCGGCATAGTGCCCGCGACAGGAAACGGTGCAAAACGCAACGTGGTTTTGCAGTGCAAAATGACCCTTTTTTTGGCAAAGTGACTAGCTGTAGATTTTGAACCCTAGCCCTGCCGGCACCTAGGGAAACCTAGCAAACCTATACATTTTTAAAAACTAGACACCCAGGGGAATCCAGGATGGGGTGGCTTGACTGCCTCCCACCATGGTCTGTTACCCAGAATCCCTTGCAAACGTAAAAAATTGACAAAAAAAACACATTTTCCCCACATTTCTGTGATGGAAAGTTCTGGAATCTGCGTGGATCCACAAATTTCCACCCACCCCGCGTTCCCCAAAGTCCTACGAGAAAAATGGTACCTCACTTGTGCGGGTCGGCCTAGTGCCCGCGACAGGAAACGGCGCAAAACGCAACGTGGTTTTGCAGTGAAAAATGACCCTTTTTTTGGCAAAGTGACTAGCTGTAGATTTTGTACCCTAGCCCTGCCGGCACCAAGGGAAACCTAGCAAACCTATACATTTTTGAAAACTAGACACCCAGGGGAATCCAGGATGGGGTGACTTGACTGCCTCCCACCATGGTCTGTTACCCAGAATCCCTTGCAAACGTAAAAAATTGACAAAAAAAACACATTTTCCCCACATTTCTGTGATGGAAAGTTCTGGAATCTGCGTGGATCCACAAATTTCCACCCACCCCGCGTTCCCCAAAGTCCTACGAGAAAAATGGTACCTCACTTGTGCGGGTCGGCATAGTGCCCGCGACAGGAAACGGTGCAAAACGCAACGTGGTTTTGCAGTGCAAAATGACCCTTTTTTTGGCAAAGTGACTAGCTGTAGATTTTGAACCCTAGCCCTGCCGGCACCTAGGGAAACCTAGCAAACCTATACATTTTTGAAAACTAGACACCCAGGGGAATCCAGGATGGGGTGACTTGACTGCCTCCCACCATGGTCTGTTACCCAGAATCCCTTGCAAACGTAAAAAATTGACAAAAAAAACACATTTTCCCCACATTTCTGTGATGGAAAGTTCTGGAATCTGCGTGGATCCACAAATTTCCACCCACCCCGCGTTCCCCAAAGTCCTACGAGAAAAATGGTACCTCACTTGTGCGGGTCGGCATAGTGCCCGCGACAGGAAACGGTGCAAAACGCAACGTGGTTTTGCAGTGCAAAATGACCCTTTTTTTGGCAAAGTGACTAGCTGTAGATTTTGAACCCTAGCCCTGCCGGCACCTAGGGAAACCTAGCAAACCTATACATTTTTGAAAACTAGACACCCAGGGGAATCCAGGATGGGGTGGCTTGACTGCCTCCCACCATGGTCTGTTACCCAGAATCCCTTGCAAACGTAAAAAATTGACAAAAAAAACACATTTTCCCCACATTTCTGTGATGGAAAGTTCTGGAATCTGCGTGGATCCACAAATTTCCACCCACCCCGCGTTCCCCAAAGTCCTACGAGAAAAATGGTACCTCACTTGTGCGGGTCGGCCTAGTGCCCGCGACAGGAAACGGCGCAAAACGCAACGTGGTTTTGCAGTGAAAAATGACCCTTTTTTTGGCAAAGTGACTAGCTGTAGATTTTGAACCCTAGCCGTGCCGGCACCTAGGGAAACCTAGCAAACCTATACATTTTTGAAAACTAGACACCCAGGGGAATCCAGGATGGGGTGACTTGACTGCCTCCCACCATGGTCTGTTACCCAGAATCCCTTGCAAACGTAAAAAATTTACAAAAAAAACACATTTTCCCCACATTTCTGTGATGGAAAGTTCTGGAATCTGCGTGGATCCACAAATTTCCACCCACCCCGCGTTCCCCAAAGTCCTACGAGACAAATGGTACCTCACTTGTGTGGGTCGGCATAGTGCCCGCGACAGGAAACGGCGCAAAACGCAACGTGGTTTTGCAGTGCAAAATGACCCTTTTTTTGGCAAAGTGACTAGCTGTAGATTTTGAACCCTAGCCCTGCCGGCACCTAGGGAAACCTAGCAAACCTATACATTTTTGAAAACTAGACACCCAGGGGAATCCAGGATGGGGTGGCTTGACTGCCTCCCACCATGGTCTGTTACCCAGAATCCCTTGCAAACGTAAAAAATTGACAAAAAAAACACATTTTCCCCACATTTCTGTGATGGAAAGTTCTGGAATCTGCGTGGATCCACAAATTTCCACCCACCTCGCGTTCCCCAAAGTCCTACGAGAAAAATGGTACCTCACTTGTGCGGGTCGGCCTAGTGCCCGCGACAGGAAACGGCGCAAAACGCAACGTGGTTTTGCAGTGAAAAATGACCCTTTTTTTGGCAAAGTGACTAGCTGTAGATTTTGAACCCTAGCCCTGCCGGCACCTAGGGAAACCTAGCAAACCTATACATTTTTGAAAACTAGACACCCGGCGGCTTCCAGGGAGGTATGGCTTGCGTGGATCCCCCAACGTTTCCTTACCCAGAATCCCCTGCAAACCTCAATGTTTGCTCAAAAAATCACTTTTTTCACACATTTTGGGGTGGGAAATTAGTGGCATCACCGGGCTCACACAAATTTACCACCACCCAGCGTTCCCCCAGGTCTCCCGGTAAAAATGGTGTCTCACTTGTGTGGGAGGCCCAAGTACCCGCGGCAGGCAAGGGCCCCAAACGTAGTGAGGCGACATCAAAATGGCCTATCGCCAAACCACCTGGTTTTGCAAGGGGGGTCACTTTGGTTTTTGGCCCGGTGCGCAGCGGCCATCTAGGGAAACCAACCAAACCCAGGCATTTTTGAAAACTAGACACCCGGCGGCTTCCAGGGAGGTATGGCTTGCGTGGATCCCCCAACGTTTCCTTACCCAGAATCCCCTGCAAACCTCATTTTTTGCTCAAAAAATCACTTTTTTCACACATTTTGGGGTGGGAAAGTAGTGGCATCACCGGGCTCACACAAATTTACCACCACCCAGCGTTCCCCCAGGTCTCCCGGTAAAAATGGTGCCTCACTTGTGTGGGAGGCCCAAGTACCCGCGGCAGGCAAGGGCCCCAAACGTAGTTAGGCGACATCAAAATGGCCTATCGCCAAACCACCTGGTTTTGCAAGGGGGGTCACTTTGGTTTTTGGCCCGGTGCGCGGCGGCCATCTAGGGAAACCTACCAAACCCAGGCATTTTTGAAAACTAGACACCCGGCGGCTTCCAGGGAGGTATGGCTTGCGTGGATCCCCCAACGTTTCCTTACCCAGAATCCCCTGCAAACCTCATTTTTTGCTCAAAAAATCACTTTTTTTACACATTTTGGGGTGGGAAAGTAGTGGCATCACCGGGCTCTCACAAATTTACCACCACCCAGCGTTCCCTCAGGTCTCCCGGTAAAAATGGTGCCTCACTTGTGTGGGAGGCCCAAGTACCCACGGCAGGCAAGGGCCCCAAACGTAGTGAGGCGACATCAAAATGGCCTATCGCCAAACCACCTGGTTTTGCAAGGGGGGTCACTTTGGTTTTTGGCCCGGTGCGCGGCGGCCATCTAGGGAAACCTACCAAACCCAGGCATTTTTGAAAACTAGACACCCGGCGGCTTCCAGGGAGGTAAGGCTTGCGTGGATCCCCCAACGTTTCCTTACCCAGAATCCCCTGCAAACCTCATTTTTTGCTCAAAAAATCACTTTTTTTACACATTTTGGGGTGGGAAAGTAGTGGCATCACCGGGCTCACACAAATTTACCACCACCCAGCGTTCCCCCAGGTCTCCCGGTAAAAATGGTGCCTCACTTGTGTGGGAGGCCCAAGTACCCGCGGCAGGCAATGGCCCCAAACGTAGTGAGGCGACATCAAAATGGCCTATCGCCAAACCACCTGGTTTAGCAAGGGGGGTCACTTTGGTTTTTGGCCCGGTGCGCAGCGGCCATCTAGGGAAACCAACCAAACCCATGCATTTTTGAAAACTAGACACCCGGCGGCTTCCAGGGAGGTATGGCTTGCGTGGATCCCCCAACGTTTCCTTACCCAGAATCCCCTGCAAACCTCATTTTTTGCTCAAAAAATCACTTTTTTCACACATTTTGGGGTGGGAAAGTAGTGGCATCACTGGGCTCACACAAATTTACCACCACCCAGCGTTCCCCCAGGTCTCCCGGTAAAAATGGTGCCTCACTTGTGTGGGAGGCCCAAGTACCCGCGGCAGGCAAGGGCCCCAAACGTAGTGAGGCGACATCAAAATGGCCTATCGCCAAACCACCTGGTTTTGCAAGGGGGGTCACTTTGGTTTTTGGCCCGGTGCGCGGCGGCCATCTAGGGAAACCTACCAAACCCAGGCATTTTTGAAAACTAGACACCCGGCGGCTTCCAGGGAGGTATGGCTTGCGTGGATCCCCCAACGTTTCCTTACCCAGAATCCCCTGCAAACCTCATTTTTTGCTCAAAAAATCACTTTTTTCACACATTTTGGGGTGGGAAAGTAGTGGCATCCCCGGGCTCACACAAATTTACCACCACCCAGCGTTCCCCCAGGTCTCCCGGTAAAAATGGTGCCTCACTTGTGTGGGAGGCCCAAGTACCCGCGGCAGGCAAGGGCCCCAAACGTAGTGAGGCGACATCAAAATGGCCTATCGCCAAACCACCTGGTTTTGCAAGGGGGGTCACTTTGGTTTTTGGCCCGGTGCGCGGCGGCCATCTAGGGAAACCTACCAAACCCAGGCATTTTTGAAAACTAGACACCCGGCGGCTTCCAGGGAGATATGGCTTGCGTGGATCCCCCAACGTTTCCTTACCCAGAATCCCCTGCAAACCTCATTTTTTGCTCAAAAAATCACTTTTTTTACACATTTTGGGGTGGGAAAGTAGTGGCATCACCGGGCTCACACAAATTTACCACCACCCAGCGTTCCCCCAGGTCTCCCGGTAAAAATGGTGCCTCACTTGTGTGGGAGGCCCAAGTACCCGCGGCAGGCAAGGGCCCCAAACGTAGTGAGGCGACATCAAAATGGCCTATCGCCAAACCACCTGGTTTTGCAAGGGGGGTCACTTTGGTTTTTGGCCCGGTGCGCAGCGGCCATCTAGGGAAACCAACCAAACCCAGGCATTTTTGAAAACTAGACACCCGGCGTCTTCCAGGGAGGTATGGCTTGCGTGGATCCCCCAACGTTTCCTTACCCAGAATCCCCTGCAAACCTCATTTTTTGCTCAAAAAATCACTTTTTTTACACATTTTGGGGTGGGAAAGTAGTGGCATCACCGGGCTCACACAAATGTACCACCACCCAGCGTTCCCCCAGGTCTCCCGGTAAAAATGGTGCCTCACTTGTGTGGGAGGCCCAAGTACCCGCGGCAGGCAAGGGCCCCAAACGTAGTGAGGCGACATCAAAATGGCCTATCGCCAAACCACCTGGTTTTGCAAGGGGGGTCACTTTGGTTTTTGGCCCGGTGCGCAGCGGCCATCTAGGGAAACCAACCAAACCCAGGCATTTTTGAAAACTAGACACCCGGCGGCTTCCAGGGAGGTATGGCTTGCGTGGATCCCCCAACGTTTCCTTACCCAGAATCCCCTGCAAACCTCATTTTTTGCTCAAAAAATCACTTTTTTCACACATTTTGGGGTGGGAAAGTAGTGGCATCACCGGGCTCACACAAATTTACCACCACCCAGCGTTCCCCCAGGTCTCCCGGTAAAAATAGTGCCTCACTTGTGTGGGAGGCCCAAGTACCCGCGGCAGGCAAGGGCCCCAAACGTAGTGAGGCGACATCAAAATGGCCTATCGCCAAACCACCTGGTTTTGCAAGGGGGTCACTTTGGTTTTTGGCCCGGTGCGCGGCGGCCATCTAGGGAAACCTACCAAACCCAGGCATTTTTGAAAACTAGACACCCGGCGGCTTCCAGGGAGGTATGGCTTGCATGGATCCCCCAACGTTTCCTTACCCAGAATCCCCTGCAAACCTCATTTTTTGCTCAAAAATTCACTTTTTTCACCCATTTTGGGGTGGGAAAGTAGTGGCATCACCGGGCTCACACAAATTTACCACCACCCAGCGTTCCCCCAGGTCTCCCGGTAAAAATGGTGCCTCACTTGTGTGGGAGGCCCAATTACCCGCGGCAGGCAAGGGCCCCAAACGTAGTGAGGCGACATCAAAATGGCCTATCGCCAAACCACCTGGTTTTGCAAGGGGGGTCACTTTGGTTTTTGGCCCGGGGCGCAGCGGCCATCTAGGGAAACCAACCAAACCCAGGCATTTTTGAAAACTAGACACCCGGCGGCATCCAGGGAGGTATGGCTTGCGTGGATCCCCCAACGTTTCCTTACCCAGAATCCCCTGCAAACCTCATTTTTTGCTCAAAAAATCACTTTTTTCACACGTTTTGGGGCGGGTACTTGGGCCTCCCACACAAGTGAGGCACCATTTTTACCGGAAGACCTGGGGGAACGCTGGGTGGTGGTAAATTTGTGTGAGCCCGGTGATGCCACTACTTTCCCACCCCAAAATGTGTGAAAAAAGTGATTTTTTGAGCAAAAAATGAGGTTTGCAGGGGATTCTGGGTAAGGAAACGTTTGGGGATCCACGCAAGCCATACCTCCCTGGAAGACGCCGGGTGTCTAGTTTTCAAAAATGCCTGGGTTTGGTTGGTTTCCCTAGATGGCCGCTGCGCACCGGGCCAAAAACCAAAGTGACCCCCCTTGCAAAATCAGGTGGTTTGGCGATAGGCCATTTTGATGTCGCCTCACTACGTTTGGGGCCCTTGCCTGCCGCGGGTACTTGGGCCTCCCACACAAGTGAGGCACCATTTTTACCGGGAGACCTGGGGGAACGCTGGGTGGTGGTAAATTTGTGTGAGCCCGGTGATGCCACTACTTTCCCACCCCAAAATGTGTAAAAAAAGTGATTTTTTGAGCAAAAAATGAGGTTTGCAGGGGATTCTGGGTAAGGAAACGTTGGGGGATCCACGCAAGCCATACCTCCCTGGAAGCCGCCGGGTGTCTAGTTTTCAAAAATGCCTGGGTTTGGTAGGTTTCCCTAGATGGCCGCCGCGCACCGGGCCAAAAACCAAAGTGACCCCCCTTGCAAAACCAGGTGGTTTGGCGATAGGCCATTTTGATGTCGCCTCACTACGTTTGGGGCCCTTGCCTGCCGCGGGTACTTGGACCTCTCACACAAGTGAGGCACCATTTTTACCGGGAGACCTGGGGGAACGCTGGGTGGTGGTAAATTTGTGTGAGCCCGGTGATGCCACTACTTTCCCACCCCAGAATGTGTGAAAAAAGTGATTTTTTGAGCAAAAAATGAGGTTTGCAGGGGATTCTGGGTAAGGAAACGTTGGGGGATCCACGCAAGCCATACCTCCCTGGAAGCCGCCGGGTGTCTAGTTTTCAAAAATGCCTGGGTTTGGTTGGTTTCCCTAGATGGCCGCTGCGCACCGGGCCAAAAACCAAAGTGACCCCCCTTGCAAAACCAGGTGGTTTGGCGATAGGCCATTTTGATGTCGCCTCACTACGTTTGGGGCCCTTGCCTGCCGCGGGTACTTGGGCCTCCCACACAAGTGAGGCACCATTTTTACCGGGAGACCTGGGGGAACGCTGGGTGGTGGTAAATTTGTGTGAGCCCGGTGATGCCACTACTTTCCCACCCCAAAATGTGTAAAAAAAGTGATTTTTTGAGCAAAAAATGAGGTTTGCAGGGGATTCTGGGTAAGGAAACGTTGGGGGATCCACGCAAGCCATACCTCCCTGGAAGCCGCCGGGTGTCTAGTTTTCAAAAATGCCTGGGTTTGGTAGATTTCCCTAGATGGCCGCCGCGCACCGGGCCAAAAACCAAAGTGACCCCCCTTGCAAAACCAGGTGGTTTGGCGATAGGCCATTTTGATGTCGCCTCACTACGTTTGGGGCCCTTGCCTGCCGCGGGTACTTGGGCCTCCCACACAAGTGAGGCACCATTTTTACCGGGAGACCTGGGGGAACGCTGGGTGGTGGTAAATTTGTGTGAGCCCGGTGATGCCACTACTTTCCCACCCCAAAATGTGTGAAAAAAGTGATTTTTTGAGCAAAACATGAGGTTTGCAGGGGATTCTGGGTAAGGAAACGTTGGGGGATCCACGCAAGCCATACCTCCCTGGAAGCCGCCGGGTGTCTAGTTTTCAAAAATGCCTGGGTTTGGTTGGTTTCCCTAGATGGCCGCTGCGCACCGGGCCAAAAACCAAAGTGACCCCCCTTGCAAAACCAGGTGGTTTGGCGATAGGCCATTTTGATGTCGCCTCACTACGTTTGGGGCCCTTGCCTGCCGCGGGTACTTGGGCCTCCCACACAAGTGAGGCACCATTTTTACCGGGAGACCTGGGGGAACGCTGGGTGGTGGTAAATTTGTGTGAGCCCGGTGATGCCACTACTTTCCCACCCCAAAATGTGTAAAAAAAGTGATTTTTTGAGCAAAAAATGAGGTTTGCAGGGGATTCTGGGTAAGGAAACGTTGGGGGATCCACGCAAGCCATACCTCCCTGGAAGCCGCCGGGTGTCTAGTTTTCAAAAATGCCTGGGTTTGGTAGATTTCCCTAGATGGCCGCCGCGCACCGGGCCAAAAACCAAAGTGACCCCCCTTGCAAAACCAGGTGGTTTGGCGATAGGCCATTTTGATGTCGCCTCACTACGTTTGGGGCCCTTGCCTGCCGCGGGTACTTGGGCCTCCCACACAAGTGAGGCACCATTTTTACCGGGAGACCTGGGGGAACGCTGGGTGGTGGTAAATTTGTGTGAGCCCGGTGATGCCACTACTTTCCCACCCCAAAATGTGTGAAAAAAGTGATTTTTTGAGCAAAACATGAGGTTTGCAGGGGATTCTGGGTAAGGAAACGTTGGGGGATCCACGCAAGCCATACCTCCCTGGAAGCCGCCGGGTGTCTAGTTTTCAAAAATGCCTGGGTTTGGTTGGTTTCCCTAGATGGCCGCTGCGCACCGGGCCAAACACCAAAGTGACCCCCCTTGCAAAACCAGGTGGTTTGGCGATAGGCCATTTTGATGTCGCCTCACTACGTTTGGGGCCCTTGCCTGCCGCGGGTACTTGGGCCTCCCACACAAGTGAGGCACCATTTTTACCGGGAGACCTGGGGGAACGCTGGGTGGTGGTAAATTTGTGTGAGCCCGGTGATGCCACTACTTTCCCACCCCAAAATGTGTGAAAAAAGTGATTTTTTGAGCAAAACATGAGGTTTGCAGGGGATTCTGGGTAAGGAAACGTTGGGGGATCCACGCAAGCCATACCTCCCTGGAAGCCGCCGGGTGTCTAGTTTTCAAAAATGCCTGGGTTTGGTTGGTTTCCCTAGATGGCCGCTGCGCACCGGGCCAAAAACCAAAGTGACCCCCCTTGCAAAACCAGGTGGTTTGGCGATAGGCCATTTTGATGTCGCCTCACTACGTTTGGGGCCCTTGCCTGCCGCGGGTACTTGGGCCTCCCACACAAGTGAGGCACCATTTTTACCGGGAGACCTGGGGGAACGCTGGGTGGTGGTAAATTTGTGTGAGCCCGGTGATGCCACTACTTTCCCACCCCAAAATGTGTAAAAAAAGTGATTTTTTGAGCAAAAAATGAGGTTTGCAGGGGATTCTGGGTAAGGAAACGTTGGGGGATCCACGCAAGCCATACCTCCCTGGAAGCCGCCGGGTGTCTAGTTTTCAAAAATGCCTGGGTTTGGTAGATTTCCCTAGATGGCCGCCGCGCACCGGGCCTAAAACCAAAGTGACCCCCCTTGCAAAACCAGGTGGTTTGGCGATAGGCCATTTTGATGTCGCCTCACTACGTTTGGGGCCCTTGCCTGCCGCGGGTACTTGGGCCTCCCACACAAGTGAGGCACCATTTTTACCGGGAGACCTGGGGGAACGCTGGGTGGTGGTAAATTTGTGTGAGCCCGGTGATGCCACTACTTTCCCACCCCAAAATGTGTGAAAAAAGTGATTTTTTGAGCAAAACATGAGGTTTGCAGGGGATTCTGGGTAAGGAAACGTTGGGGGATCCACGCAAGCCATACCTCCCTGGAAGCCGCCGGGTGTCTAGTTTTCAAAAATGCCTGGGTTTGGTTGGTTTCCCTAGATGGCCGCTGCGCACCGGGCCAAACACCAAAGTGACCCCCCTTGCAAAACCAGGTGGTTTGGCGATAGGCCATTTTGATGTCACCTCACTACGTTTGGGGCCCTTGCCTGCCGCGGGTACTTGGGCCTCCCACACAAGTGAGGCACCATTTTTACCGGGAGACCTGGGGGAACGCTGGGTGGTGGTAAATTTGTGTGAGCCCGGTGATGCCACTACTTTCCCACCCCAAAATGTGTAAAAAAAGTGATTTTTTGAGCAAAAAATGAGGTTTGCAGGGGATTCTGGGTAAGGAAACGTTGGGGGATCCACGCAAGCCATACCTCCCTGGAAGCCGCAGGGTGTCTAGTTTTCAAAAATGCCTGGGTTTGGTAGGTTTCCCTAGATGGCCGCCGCGCACCGGGCCAAAAACCAAAGTGACCCCCCTGGCAAAACCAGGTGGTTTGGCGATAGGCCATCTTGATGTCGCCTCACTACGTTTGTTGTCCTTGCCTGCCGCGGGTACTTGGGCCTCCCACACAAGTGAGGCACCATTTTTACCGGGAGACCTGGGGGAACGCTGGGTGGTGGTAAATTTGTGTGAGCCCGGTGATGCCACTACTTTCCCACCCCAAAATGTGTGAAAAAAGTGATTTTTTGAGCAAAAAATGAGGTTTGCAGGGGATTCTGGGTAAGGAAACGTTGGGGGATCCACGCAAGCCATACCTCCCTGGAAGCCGCCGGGTGTCTAGTTTTCAAAAATGCCTGGGTTTGGTTGGTTTCCCTAGATGGCCGCTGCGCACCGGGCCAAAAACCAAAGTGACCCCCCTTGCAAAACCAGGTGGTTTGGCGATAGGCCATTTTGATGTCGCCTCACTACGTTTGGGGCCCTTGCCTGCCGCGGGTACTTGGGCCTCCCACACAAGTGAGGCACCATTTTTACCGGGAGACCTGGGGGAACGCTGGGTGGTGGTAAATTTGTGTGAGCCCGGTGATGCCACTACTTTCCCACCCCAAAATGTGTAAAAAAAGTGATTTTTTGAGCAAAAAATGAGGTTTGCAGGGGATTCTGGGTAAGGAAACGTTGGGGGATCCACGCAAGCCATACCTCCCTGGAAGCCGCCGGGTGTCTAGTTTTCAAAAATGCCTGGGTTTGGTAGATTTCCCTAGATGGCCGCCGCGCACCGGGCCAAAAACCAAAGTGACCCCCCTTGCAAAACCAGGTGGTTTGGCGATAGGCCATTTTTATGTCGCCTCACTATGTTTGGGGCCCTTGCCTGCCGCGGGTACTTGGGCCTCCCACACAAGTGAGGCACCATTTTTACCGGGAGACCTGGGGGAACGCTGGGTGGTGGTAAATTTGTGTGAGCCCGGTGATGCCACTACTTTCCCACCCCAAAATGTGTGAAAAAAGTGATTTTTTGAGCAAAACATGAGGTTTGCAGGGGATTCTGGGTAAGGAAACGTTGGGGGATCCATGCAAGCCATACCTCCCTGGAAGCCGCCGGGTGTCTAGTTTTCAAAAATGCCTGGGTTTGGTTGGTTTCCCTAGATGGCCGCGGCGCACCGGGCCAAAAACCAAAGTGACCCCCCTTGCAAATCCAGGTGGTTTGGCGATAGGCCATTTTGATGTCGCCTCACTACGTTTGTTGTCCTTGCCTGCCGCGGGTACTTGGGCCTCCCACACAAGTGAGGCACCATTTTTACCGGGAGACCTGGGGGAACGCTGGGTGGTGGTAAATTTGTGTGAGCCCGGTGATGCCACTACTTTCCCACCCCAAAATGTGTGAAAAAAGTGATTTTTTGAGCAAAAAATGAGGTTTGCAGGGGATTCTGGGTAAGGAAACGTTGGGGGATCCACGCAAGCCATACCTCCCTGGAAGCCGCCGGGTGTCTAGTTTTCAAAAATGCCTGGGTTTGGTAGGTTTCCCTAGATGGCCGCCGCGCACCGGGCCAAAAACCAAAGTGACCCCCCTGGCAAAACCAGGTGGTTTGGCGATAGGCCATCTTGATGTCGCCTCACTACGTTTGTTGTCCTTGCCTGCCGCGGGTACTTGGGCCTCCCACACAAGTGAGGCACCATTTTTACCGGGAGACCTGGGGGAACGCTGGGTGGTGGTAAATTTGTGTGAGCCCGGTGATGCCACTACTTTCCCACCCCAAAATGTGTGAAAAAAGTGATTTTTTGAGCAAAAAATGAGGTTTGCAGGGGATTCTGGGTAAGGAAACGTTGGGGGATCCACGCAAGCCATACCTCCCTGGAAGCCGCCGGGTGTCTAGTTTTCAAAAATGCCTGGGTTTGGTTGGTTTCCCTAGATGGCCGCTGCGCACCGGGCCAAAAACCAAAGTGACCCCCCTTGCAAAACCAGGTGGTTTGGCGATAGGCCATTTTGATGTAGCCTCACTACGTTTGGGGCCCTTGCCTGCCGCGGGTACTTGGGCCTCCCACACAAGTGAGGCACCATTTTTACCGGGAGACCTGGGGGAACGCTGGGTCGTGGTAAATTTGTGTGAGCCCGGTGATGCCACTACTTTCCCACCCCAAAATGTGTGAAAAAAGTGATTTTTTGAGCAAAAAATGAGGTTTGCAGGGGATTCTGGGTAAGGAAACGTTGGGGGATTCACGCAAGCCATACCTCCCTGGAAGCCGCCGGGTGTCTAGTTTTCAAAAATGCCTGGGTTTGGTTGGTTTCCCTAGATGGCCGCTGCGCACCGGGCCAAAAACCAAAGTGACCCCCCTTGCAAAACCAGGTGGTTTGGCGATAGGCCATTTTGATGTCGCCTCACTACGTTTGTTGTCCTTGCCTGCCGCGGGTACTTGGGCCTCCCACACAAGTGAGGCACCATTTTTACCGGGAGACCTGGGGGAACGCTGGGTGGTGGTAAATTTGTGTGAGCCCGGTGATGCCACTACTTTCCCACCCCAAAATGTGTGAAAAAAGTGATGTTTTGGGCAAAAATTTAGGTTTGCAGGGGATTCTGGGTAAGGAAACGTTGGGGGATCTACGCAAGCCATACCTCCCTGGAAGCCGCCGGGTGTCTAGTTTTCAGAAATGCGTGGGTTTGAAAGGTTTCCCATAGATGGCCGCCGAGCCCTGGGCAAAAAATCAAAGTAACCCCCCTTGCAAAACCAGATTAACTATTGTTACTACAGCGTGAGAATTTAGGAATAACACTGCAAAGAAAATGTGGCAGACAGTTTGAGGTTTACAGGACAATGGGGATAAAAAATATTTTTCAAATCACTAGAGAGACATCACCATGAACTCCCAAGGGTTTTCGACAATATCTACAGTTGGTGGATTATTCTTACATGGAAAGTGTACCTTGGCAGAGAAACTAAAGACAAAGATTCCTGCACAACCATCTATTCCTCAAACACACACACATACTGGTTGGATTTGGCACGAGGGCGAGTCATGGTTCAGTGTATTAAATTTTATTAACAAGAGATTTCACAAAAATGAAATGCACTGTCAATAATTAAATTCACAAAAAACCAAACCAATGACTTGCAGCTCGTGAGCTGTAAAGCCACGTCAAGGCACCAACCACTTTACAGGCCATTCACACACCTTTCATACGTGATACAAACAAGACCATTCGCACCACCAGGTACAAAAGCAACACAGTACAAAAATCACCAAAAAGGGACAAGGTACACCCTGCTTCAGAAAGACAAATATTACTGCACAGCCATCTAACCCGCAAGCACACACACATACTGGTTGGATTTGGCACGAGGTTGAGTGATGGTTCAGTAGATAAAATTGTATTACCAAGTGATTTCACAAAACATGAAATGCACTGGTAATAATTGAAAGGGCAAGAAACTGAACCATTGACTCACAGCTCGTGAGCTGTAAAGCCACGACAAGGCACCAACCTCTTTACAGGCCATTCATACACCTTTCATACGTGTGAGACATACAAAACCATTCACACCGCCAGCCGCGGGCCCATCACATAACAAAACTCACACCAGCACACAGCGCCATTCAAGGGCCCATCACTTTCACACGCCCACAATCCAGACACAGCAACTACACAGGCTGAAGGATTGCGTGGAGTGGCACTCAGCTAGCAGTGTGTGTAGTGACCAGCAGAAAGTCACTACTCACACACAGCCAGCCAAGCACCAGTCGACACACACCGCTAGCCAAACGCCAGTCCACGCACACCGCTAGCCAAGCGCCAGTCCAGGCACACTGCCATCCAATCGCCAGTCCAGGCACACCGGCAGCCAATCGCCAATCCACCTACACCGCCAGCCAAGCTCCAGTCCACGGACACCACCAGACAAGCACCAGTCCGCACACACCACCAGTCCACGCACACCGCCAGCCAAGTACCAGTCCACGCACACCGCCAGCCAAGCACCATTCCACGCACACCGCCAGCCAAGCTCCAGTCCACACACACCACCAGACAAGCTCCAGTCCACGGACACCACCAGCCAAGCTCCAGTCCACGGACACCACCAGCCAAACACCAGTCCGCACACACCACCAGTCCACACACACCGCCAGCCAAGTACCAGTCCACGCACACCACCAGCCAAGCACCATTCCACGCACACCGCCAGCCAAGCACCATTCCACGCACACCGCCAGCCAAGCACCATTCCACGCACACCACCAGCCACGCACCAGTCCACGCACACCGCCAGTCCATGCACACCGCCAGTCCACGCACACCGTCAGCCAAGCACCATTCCACGCACACCACCAACCAAGTGCCAGTCCACACACACCAAGCGCAAGCCTACACACACCGCCATCACATTTTGGATTTTTTTAGAAAAAAATAAAAACACAAACAAATTGCAAATAGATACAAATCTTCTAACAGAAAATCAGCAACTAAATACATTGCACTAACACCAACCTTGAAACAGAATCATATTTTCAAATCACTAGAGAGACATCACCATGAACTCCCAAGGGTTTTCGACAATATCTACAGTTGGTGGATTATTCTTACATGGAAAGTGTACCTTGGCAGAGAAACTAAAGACAAAGATTCCTGCACAACCATCTATTCCTCAAACACACACACATACTGGTTGGATTTGGCACGAGGGCGAGTCATGGTTCAGTGTTTCCAAAGAATACAGACCAGGCAGTTCACTTTACCACTCATGAATCTTCCCAGAAATTTTTACGCGTGTGGTACGCTCGGAAACAAGCAGAGAGACACAGTGCAGGATGAGAGGGACAATCGGGGCAGTACATACGACTCTCCTTCCGCAAACCTCTTCGCCAACAGACTCTACATCTCCTACTGGGAAAATCTTTTGCGGGTGTGGGAGGAATGTGATCTGGAAAGTGGCGTTCTTTCAATCTAGCAACATCCTCCACCAGTCCAACTCTAGGAACACTTGCCTGTTCCACTACAACAAGGCTGCCTATTACAGACTCCTGAAACTTAGCAAAAGTCATCTTTGACTCAGGGCAAGAATCCTGGAACACAACAAAAGCATTAAACATTGCCAAGTGGAAAAGATGGATAGCCAACTTCTTGTACCAAATGTAAGCCTTACGAAGAGCAGTGTAAGGTTCCAACCTCTGATCTACTCTGTCAACACCACCCATGTGCCTATTATAGTCTAAAATGCATACAGGTTTGCGCGCTTCAGCGACCTGACCCCAAACAGTCACAGGTGCAGTGCTTTCATCATGGATGGAAGTCAGCATGTAGACATCTCTCCTGTCTGTAAACTTCACAGCAAGAAGCTCCTGGCAACGCAACGCACTGCACTGTCCCCGCACAAGCTTTTGACAAACAAGTTCTTTCGGAAAACCTTTACGGTTACAGCGGATTGTGCCACAAGCAAAAGTGTCCACTTTGGCCAATTCCCTGAACAACCGCACACCAGTGTAGAAGTTATCTACATATAAATGGTGGCCTTTGTTAAAAAATCCTCTACCAAGTTCCCAAACAATTTTCTCAGTCACTCCAAAAGTGGACGGACAACCAGGGAGGTTAAACCTAGATTCCTTACCGGTGTACACCCTGAAATTAGAGACATATCCAGTCCTACTGTCACACAGCATATACAGCTTTATTCCATAGCGTGCCCTCTTACTAGGAATGTATTGCCTAAAAACCAAGCGGCCCTTGAACAACACCAAAGACTCATCCACTGCAATTTCTCTACCAGGGGCATAAATCTCAGAAAATCGATCAACAAAGTGATCAAGGACAGGCCTAATCTTAAAAAGACGGTCACAATCTGGGTGATCTCGTGGCAACGCTAAACCATTATCAACAAAGTGCATCATCCGAAGCAGAAGCAAATACCTGTCACGACTCATGACTGCCGGAAAAATAGATGTTGCCATCAAGGGACTGCTAGACCAATATGAATGATGGCTTCCTTAGCAAGCCCATCAAAAAAGTTAAACCCAAGAACTTCTTCATCTCTTCAACATTTGTGGGAGTCCACCGGGTAGCTCTAGAGTGTGGCTTAAGACTGGCACTGTTGTCCCTCAAAAACTGTTCGGCATACAAATTAGTCTGCTCAACAATCTCTGCCAAAAACACATCGTCCATAAACAACTGAAAAAAATTTACAGGCAAAAAGTTCTCAGTATTCACTCTAGACCCTGGAACACCAGTAAACTCTGGAAATTCCGGCTGCACCATGCCAGGGGCAACCCAGAGGTCATCACTATCAACGGGAAGCCTTGCAGCCCCAGCCTGCAGCCCAGATGCCTCTTGCCGCACTACACCAACGGGAAGCCTTGCAGCCCCAGCCTGCAGCCCAGATGCCTCTTGCCGCACTACACCAACGGGAAGCCTTGCAGCCCCAGCCTGCAGCCCAGATGTCTCTTGCCGCACTACACCAACGGGAAGCCTTGCAGCCGCAGGCTGCAGCCCAGATGCCTCTTGCCGCACTATCGGCACATCAGTCTCCTCCTCTAACACAGGCACTTCATCCGCACTAAGAGTATCTTCATCATCCGATGACCCCATACGGAGAGAAAACTCACTGCCAGAATCGTCCCCTGCCCCCTCTCCCTCAGAAGCAGAGTCAGTCTCTGACCCAATATCAGAGGAAGACTCAAACAGCAAACCAACAACCTGCTGAGCAGTCATCCTGCGGCTAGCCATTATACTTACTAAGATAGAAGACTGCACAAACAAGTCAACAACAACCAACAATGTGCAAACCAAGTAAGTAAAGAAATGTGTACCTTTTATCACAAAGATCAATGTACTCAAAAACTATACAATCCAATTACAAGAAACAGCTGCACTCACCAGAAACAAACTCTGCAGTGACACAGCAAAGACCAACGATATCAAACTAGAAAGAAGAAAAAAAAACAAAATTACTCACAAGACAACAAAATACACATCGAGCACCAATGCAAAAAGTTTTTGACACTCAAAAACCCAACATACTGCTATTATTACACCATTTGCAAAAAAAAACAGGCAGAGAAATCAAACACATTTGCATTGTACAAAAAAACAGTCTCTTACCAAACCACACAAACAGCAGAACCACCAGTACCAAAAGGTCAACGTGAAAAGAAGAAAAGCCTTCACCTAGAACAAAAAAGTAAACAAAAAAAAACATTACAATTGGAAATCACAAAAAATATAACAATAAACATTATAACATGCCATGTCACTACCCAAATGGTCAATCGGGTTGTGTGCCAGGTGGGGCAGAAAACAGCAGGAAAAAAAGGCTACTCAGTCCCAGGGCGGGTGAGCCAAATACATATAACAAATTGCACCCTGGAAGCGAGGGGTCACTTCTATTTCTAATTGAACTAATTCCCTGGTGTCTAGTGGGCTTTTCTGCCCCCAATGGGAGCAGAAACGGCAAAAAAATAAAACCGATCTGCCCCCAGAGGGGGCAGAAAAGTCTTCAAAAAATGTAGGGGCCCAAGGAAGCGACCCTTGCCCAAGGGGTCGCTTCCTACAATAATATTTATATCCCTGGTGTCTAGTGGGCTTTTCTGCCCCCCCCCCTAGGAGCAGAAACGGACAGAAAGACAACCAATCTGCCCCCAGGGGGGGGCAGAAAAGTCTTCAAAATAATTAGGCCGCAAAGGAAGCGACCCTTGCCCAAGGGGTCGCTTCCTACATAAAGAAAAAGACATCCCTGGTGTCTAGTGGGCTTTTCTGCCCCCCCAGGGGGCAGAAACGGGCAGAAAGACGACCGATCTGCCCCCAGGGGGGGCAGAAAAGTCTTCTAATTATTTTGCCACCCAAGGAAGTGACCCTTGCCCAAGGGGTCACTTCCTACATAACATAAAAGACATCCCTGGTGTCTAGTGGGCTTTTCTGCCCCCCCCCCCTGGGGGCAGAAACGCGCAGAAAGCAGACCGATCTGCCCCCAGGGGGGGCAGAAAAGACTTCAAAAAATTTTGCCCCCCAGGAAGCGACCCTTGCCTAAGGGGTCGCTTCCCAAATTCAAATAAACAAATCCCTGGTGTCTAGTGGGCTTTTCTGCCCCCCCTGGGGGCAGAAACGCGCAGAAAGCGGACCGATCTGCCCCCAGGGGGGGCAGAAAAGACTTCGAGAAATTTTGCCCCCCAGGAAGCGACCCTTGCCTAAGGGGTCGCTTCCCAAATCCAAATACACAAATCCCTGGTGTCTAGTGGGGCATCCCTACTCCACGATCGCGACGCTGTGCGCGATCGTGGAGCAGGAATGCCCTGTATTGAGACATCGGGGGAGAGGAAATACTCTTTCCTCTCCCCCGATGCCTCAATACAAAAGAAATCACCCCCGCGGCCCCCACCGGACAACGGAACCTACCTCTTGCTGCCTTGGACGCGCTGGAAGAAATGGATTCCAGCGCGTCCAACGCTTCCTGATGACGCCGGCGCGCGCTGTGCGCGCTGACGTCATCAGAAAGCGTGGGGGGGCTCGGGGGGGGTCGGGGGTGGCAGCGGAAGCTCTTCCGCTGCCACCCCCGTAAAGGGGGGCAAGATCGAGGCACAAGGGGGGGAGCGCCAGCGCTTCCCCCAGGGGCTGTCCTCATGACGGAACGGTTCCGTCATGAGCACAGCCCAACCGATGCTCATGACGGAACCATTCCGTCATGAGCATCGAAGGGGTTAAACAAAATCTGAGTGCTGGTGCCCGAAGTTCTGCTCAGAAACAGTGAAAGGAGAAAATCAATGTTGGTGTGCCCAATACCAACGCTGTGTAGCCTTCGGCCCACCTTGTGCTTCTTTAATCCACTACCAAATACTCTCTGCTCCTTTATCTTACTCCTGCAGGTTCCTGCGTTTTCTGTTCATGGCGGTTTTTCTTTCTGTTCGTTAGTCTTTCTTTATTTTTCCTCGCTTGCTCTCGGTAAATGAGTGCTGGTTGCCCCCACCTTCAAATACAGGCTCAAGTCTAGCACTGTTTGAGGGTTAAAATCTAGAACAACACATGAACTAGAAGCTCAAATACAGACTTCATTAAAGCATGGAAAAATAATCGCAACTCCCAAGGAAGAGTCGCAGATTTGGTTCTATGGCTGTGAATAAAAAAAATATCGATTCAAAAATATTGTTTCACATGAATATCAAATCAAACATATTGCCACTACAATAATGTTGTGGAACAGAATATTGAAGATAACTCTTTTTTTTAATAATTTAGTTTTTAATAAAATTGTTGTACGTAATTGCTTTTAGTATAGTTGTAATCAGTATAATTTTCAAAATAATGTATTCTATAATAGTTTTTAAATTAATTTTATGTGCTTTTATAAATATATGTTTTGTTTCTTCTTAAATGTGCAATTTAAAAAAAATGTTTTTTATAATTTAAAATGTAGTATGGGGTTGTTGAGTTTGTAGGATAATAGGGAGGGAAGGTAATCACATTATAATGTAGTTTCATGTTTAACAATAATTATTTGGTATTGTAAATTACATAATTAATTGGTTAGCATTTATGTAAAATGTTTAATTGTCTGTTTTGTCATTTAGGTGTGAATTGTTAATTTTAATGTATAGTTTTTTCTATAGTTTTATTATTAATAATTTTTATTTTAGTACTTGTGTTTATAAGGGAATGGGAAGGCAACTTATTTAAATTATTATCTTTTAATTATTATGTAAACAGTTTAAATATTTAATTGATATTTCTGTACAAGCTTAATTGTTTTTTTTATTTAGCACATTATTTGCTCCATGAGCTGTTTAGTATTTGTAATATTTAATATTAATATTTATAAAATGTAGTCTATATCTATCAGTGTTTTAATTTAATTTCTTTAATCTAACCAGCATTTTAATGTTATTATTGTCTTTAATATTCACTTTTTTGTGTTTGTTGTGTTTTAAATATTTTTATACAGTTAGGTATTTAAATGTTTTTAATAAATAATTATGAGTTGGAATAGTATATGTAACTCTTCCAAATATTAACACTTGCTCTACTGTTGCTTAGACTGGGATTGGAATAGTAAATCTAACCCCTTGGAAGTGCAACACTTTCCCTACTGTTGCTTAGATTGTGGTGGCGGAGGTGATCCAAAAGGTGAGCAGGGTTTTTGTCCATTTTTACTATGACTGATAAGCACAATGGTTCTAGAATGTTTTATCCCCACTCTGAACATATTTGTATTTTAAAGACAGTTGCACTCTTTAGCACGCTTGATGTTTGTGGTTGCATTATTCTGTGGCTCTGGCTCTTTCATATGTAATTAAAATGGACCCTATGTTTATGCCCTTGATAATAATGCCAAACACATGGGTTGACTTCCAAACAATGAATGTTAATATCATTAAGGTAATGCATGTCAGCATTTTAATTCCTGTTTTGTGCCATATGTGTATGAGGGGCTGTGATTGAGCACTCTGGCACTAAGGCTGAAAGCAGAGCAGACTTCTAAAAGTACATGTCAGTAGGTTGGCCTCTCTACAGAGCACACATGGCAATGGTCACATCTTCCAGTTGAAATTGAAATTCTGTGTCAATGAGAGCAAATGGGGTGCACAGGTGTCAAAATATTTACAAGGCAAAAAGTAAAGGAAAATAATGTACTTACATGTGAGTAAGTGCAGTGTATGTGTGGGGTGGAGAAGTGAGGAGATGCGAGGAGGTTCATTCAAGCGAGAGTGAAAAGAGGATGCTGAAGAGGAAAGAGGAAAGAGATGAGGTTGAAGATGTGCAGATGGATCAGATGTGAAGATAAAAAGGCACACATGTGTAACATAAAGCGCACATAACTGAATACTAATACTAATAAGGCCTCATAATTTAATTTGCAGTCTAACATTTTCAATGGTAATTCATTATGACAAATCCTTATCGTTATTCTTTTATCTTAAACAGCTAACAACCAATGACAAGGTCAATAGCCCTGGGAGGTTTTAGGTGTATGTCAGTTGTTGTGTTATATATCTGGATGCAATAGGAGCTCAGAGAGAATTTAAAATACCAATCAGGAGGCACACTATGGGAGTATTCCAAATTTTTTATTTTAATGTTTTACTTACTGTTAATATTTATGTTTATAATATGTATATAGTATTGTATATTTACATGTAATGTATGTAGTTACTTCAAAGTAGTAATTAAAACAATTTTGTATGTCAATTTTAGTATTCAGATTAATTTATATGTATTTTTTGGCTATATATGTGTGCTAATTTACATTTTATTTAAGTGTTAATCTGTTAACATTTGAATTTTAGTATATATTTACAAATGTGTAATTGTTTTTATATTTTGGAAAAATATATACATATATATTATACTTTATTGAAGCTATTTATTTCAAGATATATTATTATTTGATAATTTAATATTTGATATGAATTACTTATAATTCAATATTATTAAGAAATTATTTGTTTAACTTTTTTTGTGATATTCTCTTCCACAATATTCTTCATGCAACATTTTTTAAAGTTTACATATAAACTATGGAAACTCTTTTTGTAGAGAATGTTTTTGACAAGGTAATTCAGTATTCCAGTATTTTTCTTCTCTGCATTCTCTTGTGCAACCAACAAGCTGTTGCTGTGCAAACCTGAGTAATAGACAACCTCTTCATCATGACAGTTCACCCCAGGGGGCCTATATGGCCTTAACTGCAACATACTGAACATACAGAGTTGATACTACTACACCAAGATCAAACCCATCCTGCTGAAACTGAAGAACCCACTTGGTTTTTAGGGAGTGGTCCTGGCATGGAAGAAAAAGATTACAAATTATTTTCATATGATTTTCTGATGATAGCTCTGTCCGACCTTTGGAAAGAAGCAGCCAAAGTTGTGGTAAGGCCTTACTGGTACAGCAACTCTGTTCTCTCAACTGCCAAGTCAGGTCACATCCACTCCCAAAGACCTTAACTTCAGAACCCTGGAGAGAAAACAATGAAGAAACATATTGTTGACATTCGTAAAGAGATCCACTTGTTCATGATTCATGAACCTGTCTCATATTTTTGCAGTTGTTGCCAGAGATGGACATAAGTTATGTTAAGGAGGAAAAACTTTGGTCTAGTTCCACAAGGTCTAACGCACGAATATAGGTAGCTGAATGAGCAAGACGTGTTGTTGTGCTAAAACCTTTTAGGAAAGCCAAAGAGGTCAGGAATTAAGACTTCTGACTGTTTGTTTGCATATGACTTTGTCACTGTATTGTTTGTTCAGAGTACAACTACCTGACCCTGCAGAAGAGAAGATAACCAGAAGAGAGCATAAAGACCCAAAGATAATTTTCTCCAGTTGGAAGATTGAGATCCCTCAAATGGAAGCCAATTTGTGTATTGAGAGACCCCAAGATAACCCCATCATAGTTTGCTGTCATCTGTCATCACTGCAATTCACCCCCACAAGGAAAAGAGGGAAGCCTTTCAAGGTTTTATGGTATCCGCCACTACTGCAAAGTACTGTTTATTTATTCTAACAAAGGCACCAGACATTTGAAATCCTGAGATTATGGGAATGAAATGAGTGAACATATGTAGGACTAGAAGTCGAACAAGTGGTCACAATCAAGATACCACAAACTGCAAGTGACCTGCAAAAAGAAAATCGAAAACATTACATTCTGGAGCACCATGTGTCCTCCTTAGCCCCCTCCCCCAGACTAAGAATCACCATTTCCCTCTGACCTTTGAGCCATTCTCTGCCTGGTGCATTTTCCAGAGCCAATGACCAAGACAGAATATTTAGAAATGTAGATGCTCTTCAGCTGGGAAGGGCCATAAAGAGAGTCTAGAATGTTGTGCCAAATAATTCCAGGTATTTAGAAAGAGTCAGGTAAGATTATTCTGACTGACTTTAAAATGCTGTGGTGAGATGTGAGTTGTCATCTTATCATTGTATCTGGCATTTTCCTGTGGGTAGAGTATGGATTACCACATTATTGTGATGGATATGGACTACAATCCTGAAATTGTGAAGAATCACCATCTGTGGGCCAAGACCATAGACAGTACTGTTGGGGATGAATTGAGACCAAAAACCATCACTCTTAACTGAGAGTAGTACCCTTAAATGCAGAGCCTGAGAAATCTCTGACATACTGGATGGACAGCCACAAGGAGGTGGGTGTTGTGAAGCTCAATGCGTGCTGAGAACTTGCCTTGAGAAACCAAAAGAATGATTCCTACAAGAGTGTACATCTCAAAATATATTGTCCATAGGTAACAATTCAGATCATATGCCGAGGAACAGCTGATACCACCAAATGAGTTCAGCTCTCGAAATACTTGGGAGTTGCCCACTTCTCTATCTACGAAGCCTGGATAGTGATCACCACATTTTTATTCACCAAGTCTGACATTTCAAGAAGAGTCATCTGTCTCAATGGATCCAGAGCTCTAGATCTCAAGAGTCAGAGACCAACTTGTCGCAGATGTTCCTGAAAAGAGAACATATACCTCCCATTGATGCTTCCTGTGGGCAAGGATCAACACAGTCATGGCTTTATTTGGCATTTAGCAAAGCAAGTGCAGAGCTGTAGGTTCCTAGGCTTGACAAGAATGCTGTAACCACTCCATATTAAAGTTTCAAAAGACATGCTCATTTTGATGTCTGAAGCAAGACTGATGAGAAGACTCACATAACTTATACTGCCCCATAATGATCTAGGACTGCTTTTGATTTTTAAAAGCATAATAAATGAGCCCCTGTAGATGATCTTCAAACAGGTCAGCTCCCAAACAAATGGAGACATAATTTCTGAAGATCATTAGCCTTCCAATTTTACAGAATATTTAAATGTCAGGTTGTTATTTTAGACACAGAGACAAATCTTAATGCATGTAACTAAATGTTTTCACAAATGTCACTAGACTGCAAGGACGATTCAACTTTCTGGAGGTTTGCCTATATTTAACACAGTCATAGATCGAGGGATGACCAATTTCTCCTTGGCCAAAGGGTAACATTTTGTGAAAAACCTAGGCAAAACTGCTTTCTCAGGATATCTTCACTCTCTTAAACAAGGTGGCTAATTTCTCTGTTGATTGGCAATCTAGAAGAAAACTAAATCTGGAACTTTTGAAACATTCACAAACTGGTACTTGAGAGGTCATCCTTTACTTGCAATTTCCAAATCCTCCAAGGGGCAGTTTTTCCCCATAATGAGGGAAAAACAGAGATCCTAGTAAGTATAGCAAAGGTCCACCTGAATATCACGATCCAAACTGAAGATGCATGGTATTGCGAGGATAGCCCCACAGCCCTCTTCATTGACTGGGCACACAGCAGATTCAGTCTGCGGAAATCTCCTGGTGAGAATTGATGTCACACCACTTGGTGCAGGCCCTGAGTGCACCCAATATGTGCTCTTCTTTACCAGAGTGTATGACAAGTGACTTCCATACCTTGTAGTCCTCTTTCTGATGTAACGTTTCCCATGCACTGATTTACACATGCGCGATTCGTTGACTCTGTGTAACTTGTTTGTGATGTAAAGTGCTCTGACATCCTATACTGGCATGAGTAGCACAATAAATCAAAAGAAAGGCATATGAGAGAGTGGTTATGGAGACTTGAGTGTCACTGTTAAAGGGTGGGAGTGAGGGAATTCATGGAGGAGGAGGTCATTGGGGGGCGCCAACAAACATAATCTCCTTGGGCGCCACCAGCACAAAAGTGAGTATGCTTCAGTGTGTTAATTATATTAAAAATCAAGTAAATAGTCAAAAACAAAATTGCAACGACGCAACCAGAAGCTTCCATTTTGAAACTTGTCATCTCATTCCAATCAACAGGTAATCACAGATGCAGAAAACAATAAAAGTCTTAACCATCTATAACAAAATAAGGATTCCAACAGTATTTTCTTATCAGTGTGAGGGAAACATAAAATACATCTTATCCCTTTTACTGGTGTGCTCTCCTATGTTATTAAAATAATTCATCCACACATTAGAATAGTTAAACCCATAAGTGGAGAGAGTATTGCAAACTAATGCCTGACTCCTACTGGCTTTTTTCAAACACATGCTTGTGTGCCTCAGCCTTCCCTCACATTTCTTAGTGTTTTATGAATTTTTAAAGGACTAAGTGCAAAATTGATCACACACTATTTCTCAAAAATTAGGGTGACAAAGCAATTTCAACTAACTTGTCCTTGCTCTCCACAATTTGTTTTCAAGTCCATTACCCTGTTACAGGAAGAGCGGTTTACAGTGGTGTGTTTCTGGGCACCCAAGGGAGGAAAGGCAATGAAACTGGATTCTCTTCTCTTCTAAGAGCCCGACATCTGAAAAAGGTCGCTACCTCTAGAAAATTGCCATGGCATGCCAGTGGCAAAGATGTTCTTTCAATGATAACTATGCAATTTTGTTCAACGTGTAGATTGTGTTTTTTTTTACAGAAGACATCGGTTATAGAGTTGTTTGTGGGGGTAAGTATGTATGTTTGTGTTGTTGCAGAGCCTCTCCCCAAACATTGTACACTTCCACTAGTGCAGACACAGACTTAACCCCAGGGAAACCTACCAACCACCTGGCAGGCCCATGGAGAAGAGAGACTAGTAAGGCAGGGGCAGAGTTTGTTCCATGCCGCATAAAATGAAGCTCTACCAGTCTTTCATAGACACCAGTTTGTCACAAGAGTATTAGGATATTTCTGTCACACCAGATTGTGCAAAAGATGTGTCAACAGGTGCCTCAACCCTATTTCCATTGCAAAGACACCATCTTGTCAGAGAATTGGGAGATTTCAGTAATTCACTGCCAGCTGTAGCCTAATGTGTACCTGACTCCTCCTCAGCCCTTTGGTAGTGCTAGTCTGTTATGACATTTTAAAATACACTAGTATGCCTCTGCACGAGTGTATGTTTACGGGCAGTTACCAGTGTATTCATAGGGCGAGTCCTCTTGAAGACCACGCATTCCGAATGAAGAAAGCAGCACAGAATAGGTGCATGGATTACTTGTGGCATTAATTATCCTCTTACATTTGCAGGTATTTGTTTGCTGTAGTTTTTTGAGATTGTGTCTTTCTTATTGTGTAGCAGTGGTCTTGCTATCACTAGTGTAGCAGTTGCAATGTGACCATGTCCCAGGAGTGCGAAGGACTCACTACTCCCTACTTATAGCAAATGGAGATGGCGGGGGGGACATATGCTTGCATTAGGCACCCAGATACTGTTACTACACCATTGTCTGACAGAAATATGGTATTGTAGACATAATTTGCAAAAATACTGTCCCATGTGAATTAGTACTACACCCAATGAGATAATATTTTTGTAAACTTTATTTAAAAAACAACAGGACACAATGGGGCATATTTACAAGGGGTCATCTTCACCAGAGCATCACTTTTTTTGACGTTCTGGTGGCGATTACCCCTTTGCGTTATTTACCAAGCAACGTTTTATTTACAAACCAACCTTAATCCACTTAACATGGCTTAACGCCGCCTTGTAAATATAATGCCCCTATTCACGCAGCACTTAACGTGATAGAGGCGGTCAATGGATGCTGCAGTGGGCATTCCGCCGCAACACCCATTGCTTTTTTATGCTGGCCCCTATTTGCAAGGCTGGCATAAATATGGGGCAGTGCCAAAAATAAGACCAGGGAAAACCTGCTCTTGAACTGGCGCAACAAGGAGAAATTATTAATTTCTCCTTGTTTTTGCTGTTTCTATGTGTACTGCATTCTACAGCACACATTGCAGATACAAAGTGCCATTAGTGATTGTTTATGTGCAGGAAGGAACACCTTTCTGCAAATGAAAAATCATTCCCTGCAACGCAGGCACTCTTGAAGTATGGTGCAAGGGTGCCTAAGTTGGCGCTAGGCTGCTAAAGTTAGTGCCAGCGCTAGGGAAAACGCAGAAGCACACAGCATTATTGTAAATACAATGCATTCCTGCATTTTCAGCATGTCAGAGGGCGGCGTTACCAATTGTGGCGTAATACTGCACTCCACCATTCTGTTGTGAATATGCCCCAACATCTCAATCAGACAATATTTTTGCTAACAGTTTTCTGTCATCACACCACCAGTACACATGGCTGTCTGCACACTTTGATGGATCCTTTTGAGCTGCAACACATGTTTACCGTATTTATGTTAGATTTGATTATGAATGCATTCAATTAATTGGCGCTAGCCCTCCACATCGATCATCAACACTGAAACAGACAAGAAACTCAACGTAACACTTCGGATAAGGAAGCATTATATAATGTGTGTTTGATCTATTGAACATCAGATCTTGGTGACAAATTATCAGTGATGGTACACTAATGAAGACTTCTAAGAAGGTGTGTAAAAGTGTTGTCACATATCGAATATTCCACAATCAGGCATTGGTTAGCTGGCAAACTAGGTCCTAGCACAGTATATCCCTGTAAAAGCAATCAATGTTTGTGCATCCTTTTCCTGTTTTACCCCCAACATCATTCTATAATAAACATATTAAACCCCATGAGTTTTTCTGAACACTACCTGGCAATTCCCAGTCATTACCTCACACCCTTTCAAAGCCAAGCATACCAAGAACAATCATCATCATAGTGCATAAACAACCGCAATGGAGCGCACACCGCTAGCTCCTCCTCCGGGTCGCCCCATGGGAAGCTGGTGCATGAAGTTCTTAAGTGGTTCACCCCAGTGGGTGCAAGTAAGTACTTGTTGATGATCTCTAGACCCGATACATGTCCCGGGTTTTAAAATATCGCCCGAGACATGGCTCGGGTTTCGGGATAACTTCCCTCCTCAGTAGAGAAAATAGTTAGGGGTGGAAGAGAGCGCCGCCAAGCAACCATCAAGGGCCTCAGTGCCCACACAGGCACGCAGGTGCGTCGTCCAGGAGCTCGTCAGCTCAAAGCTTGAGGGAGCCATTTTTATAAACAACCGCAATGGAGCGCACACCGCTAGCTCCTCCTCCGGGTCGCCCCATGGGAAGCTGGTGCATGAAGTTCTTAAGTGGTTCACCCCAGTGGGTGCAAGTAAGTACTTGTTGATGATCTCTAGACCCGATACATGTCCCGGGTTTTAAAATTTCGCCCGAGACATGGCTCGGGTTTCGGGATAACTTCCCTCCTCAGTAGAGAAAATAGTTAGGGGTGGAAGAGAGGGCCGCCAAGCAACCGTCAAGGGCCTCAGTGCCCACACAGGCACGCAGGTGCGTTGTCCAGGAGCTCGTCAGCTCAAAGCTCAAGGGAGCCATTTTTATAAACAACCGCAATGGAGCGCACACCGCTAGCTCCTCCTCCGGGTCTCCCCATGGGAAGCTGGTGCATGAAGTTCTTAAGTGGTTCACCCCAGTGGGTGCAAGTAAGTACTTGTTGATGATCTCTAGACCCGATACATGTCCCGGGTTTTAAAATATCGCCCGAGACATGGCTCGGGTTTCGGGATAACTTCCCTCCTCAGTAGAGAAAATAGTTAGGGGTGGAAGAGAGGGCCGCCAAGCAACCGTCAAGGGCCTCAGTGCCCAATCAGGCACGCAGGTGCATCGTCCAGGAGCTCGTCAGCTCAAAGCTCGAGGCAGCCATTTTTATAAACAACCGCAATGGAGCGCACACCGCTAGCTCCTCCTCCGGGTCGCCCCATGGGAAGCTGGTGCATGAAGTTCTTAAGTGGTTCACCCCAGTGGGTGCAAGTAAGTACTTGTTGATGATCTCTAGACCCGATACATGTCCCGGGTTTTAAAATATCGCCCGAGACATGGCTCGGGTTTCGGGATAACTTCCCTCCTCAGTAGAGAAAATAGTTAGGGGTGGAAGAGAGGGCCGCCAAGCAACCGTCAAGGGCCTCAGTGCCCACACAGGCACGCAGGTGCATCGTCCAGGAGCTCGTCAGCTCAAAGCTCGAGGGAGCCATTTTTATAAACAACCGCAATGGAGCGCACACCGCTAGCTCTTCCTCCGGGTCGCCCCTCGAGCTTTGAGCTGATGAGCTCCTGGACGACGCACCTGCGTGCCTGTGTGGGCACTGAGGCCCTTGACGGTTGCTTGGGGGCCCTCTCTTCCACCCCTAACTATTTTCTCTACTGAGGAGGGACGT
Source organism: Triturus cristatus (assembly GCF_964204655.1). Taxonomy (NCBI): domain Eukaryota; kingdom Metazoa; phylum Chordata; class Amphibia; order Caudata; family Salamandridae; genus Triturus; species Triturus cristatus. The sequence goes on from NC_140584.1 coordinate 228,237,411, forward strand.
TATCCCGAAACCCGAGCCATGTCTCAGGTGATATTTTAAAACCCGGGACATGTATCGGGTCTAGAGATCATCAACAAGTACTTACTTGCACCCACTGGGGTGAACCACTTAAGAACTTCATGCACCAGCTTCCCATGGGGCGACCCGGAGGAGGAGCTAGCGGTGTGCGCTCCATTGCGGTTGTTTATAAAAATGGCTCCCTCGAGCTTTGAGCTGACGAGCTCCTGGACGACGCACCTGCGTGCCTGTGTGGGCACTGAGGCCCTTGACGGTTGCTTGGCAGCCCTCTCTTCCACCCCTAACTATTTTCTCTACTGAGGAGGGAAGTTATCCCGAAACCCGAGCCATGTCTCGGGCGATATTTTAAAACCCGGGACATGTATCGGGTCTAGAGATCATCAACAAGTACTTACTTGCACCCACTGGGGTGAACCACTTAAGAACTTCATGCACCAGCTTCCCATGGGGCGACCCGGAGGAGGAGCTAGCGGTTTGCGCTCCATTGCGGTTGTTTATAAAAATGGCTCCCTCGAGCTTTGAGCTGACGAGCTCCTGGACGACGCACCTGCGTGCCTGTGTGGGCACTGAGGCCCTTGACGGTTGCTTGGGGGCCCTCTCTTCCACCCCAAACTATTTTCTCTACTGAGGAGGGAAGTTATCCCGAATCCCGAGCCATGTCTCGGGCGATATTTTCAAACCCGGGACATGTATCGGGTCGAGAGATCATCAACAAGTACTTACTTGCACCCACTGGGGTTATCCACTTAAGAACTTCATGCACCAGCTTCCCATGGGGCGACCCGGAGGAGGAGCTAGCGGTGTGCGCTCCATTGCGGTTGTTTATAAAAATGGCTCCCTCGAGCTTTGAGCTGACGAGCTCCTGGACGACGCACCTGCGTGCCTGTGTGGGCACTGAGGCCCTTGACGGTTGCTTGGCGGCCCTCTCTTCCACCCCTAACTATTTTCTCTACTGAGGAGGGAAGTTATCCCGAAACCCGAGCCATGTCTCGGGCGATATTTTAAAACCCGGGACATGTATCGGGTCTAGAGATCATCAACAAGTGCTTACTTGCACCCACTGGGGTGAACCACTTAAGAACTTCATGCACCAGCTTCCCATGGGGCAACCCGGAGGAGGAGCTAGCAGTGTGCGCTCCATTGCGGTTGTTTATAAAAATGGCTGCCTTGAGCTTTGAGCTGACGAGCTCCTCGACGACGCACCTGCGTGCCTGTGTGGGCACTGAGGCCCTTGACGGTTGCTTGGCGGCCCTCTCTTCCACCCCTAACTATTTTCTCTACTGAGGAGGGAAGTTATCCCGAAACCCGAGCCATGTCTCGGGCGATATTTTAAACCCCGGGACATGTATCGGGTCTAGAGATCATCAACAAGTACTTACTTGCACCCACTGGGGTGAACCACTTAAGAACTTCATGCACCAGCTTCCCATGGGGCGACCCGGAGGAGGAGCTAGCGGTGTGCGCTCCATTGCGGTTGTTTATAAAACTGGCTCCCTGGAGCTTTGAGCTGACGAGCTCCTGGACGACGCACCTGCGTGCCTGTGTGGGCACTGAGGCCCTTGACGGTTGCTTGGCGGCCCTCTCTTCCACCCCTAACTATTTTCTCTACTGAGGAGGGAAGTTATCCCGAAACCCGAGCCATGTCTCGGGCGATATTTTAAAACCCGGGACATGTATCGGGTCTAGAGATCATCAACAAGCACTTACTTGCACCCACTGGGGTGAACCACTTAAGAACTTCATGCACCAGCTTCCCATGGGGGGACCCGGAGGAGGAGCTAGCGGTGTGCGCTCCATTGCGGTTGTTTATAAAAATGGCTCCCTCGAGCTTTGAGCTGACGAGCTCCTGGACGACGCACCTGCATGCCTGTGTGGGCACTGAGGCCCTTGACGGTTGCTTGGCGGCCCTCTCTTCCACCCCTAACTATTTTCTCTACTGAGGAGGGAAGTTATCCCGAAACCCGAGCCATGTCTCGGGCGATATTTTAAAACCCGGGACATGTATCGGGTCTAGAGATCATCAACAAGTACTTACTTGCACCCACTGGGGTGAACCACTTAAGAACTTCATGCACCAGCTTCCCATGGGGCAACCCGGAGGAGGAGCTAGCAGTGTGCGCTCCATTGCGGTTGTTTATAAAAATGGCTGCCTTGAGCTTTGAGCTGACGAGCTCCTCGACGACGCACCTGCGTGCCTGTGTTGGCACTGAGGCCCTTGACGGTTGCTTGGCGGCCCTCTCTTCCACCCCTAACTATTTTCTCTACTGAGGAGGGAAGTTATCCCGAAACCCGAGCCATGTCTCGGGCGATATTTTAAACCCCGGGACATGTATCGGGTCTAGAGATCATCAACAAGTACTTACTTGCACCCACTGGGGTGAACCACTTAAGAACTTCATGCACCAGCTTCCCATGGGGCGACCCGGAGGAGGAGCTAGCGGTGTGCGCTCCATTGCGGTTGTTTATAAAACTGGCTCCCTGGAGCTTTGAGCTGACGAGCTCCTGGACGACGCACCTGCGTGCCTGTGTGGGCACTGAGGCCCTTGACGGTTGCTTGGCGGCCCTCTCTTCCACCCCTAACTATTTTCTCTACTGAGGAGGGAAGTTATCCCGAAACCCGAGCCATGTCTCGGGCGATATTTTAAAACCCGGGACATGTATCGGGTCTAGAGATCATCAACAAGTACTTACTTGCACCCACTGGGGTGAACCACTTAAGAACTTCATGCACCAGCTTCCCATGGGGCGACCCGGAGGAGGAGCTAGCGGTGTGCGCTCCATTGCGGTTGTTTATCATCATAGTGCATCTTCTTGAATGCTAAGCTATCTCCACGACAATCTTGGGCACCAATTCTATTCTTCCTTAGCCAAAGGACACGAACTGTATGCACATTTGACAGTGCAATAATGTTTATACCTATTGTGTTCTGACTGCCGGAGGACCTGAGTGGGATAACCATGAGTCCAGGCATGTGGGGGCAAATCTCTGTAACCTCCTATTTGTGTGCTGCTAGTAATCATGTGATGTGATGCATTGTATATGTGAAGCCACTGTCCCTTTCACAATCAACAGCCTTATGAGACCTTATTGTCCTTGCAACCATACATACACTCACCTAACCATCTCAATCAACTGCGCCTATCTAGAAACCATGCAGTCACCCATCCGGCCATTTTGAGAACTGACTGCATTCTCTGCTCCCATGGTTGTAGTGACATTTGGAAATGATGACACCTAATGGTGGAAGTGCATTTTCTAGCTTTCTGGCTCAAGATTGAATTCCATGAGACCACACCAAAGTTTCTTGCAAATTTCCATGCCATGGTTGATTGATTTCACCTTATTATTGTTGTGTGGGGCTCACAAAGCTTTAGCAGCAACTGTTACTATGAAATTTAAATCAGCATCAGAGCTATATATGCAATTCAATCAATCAAATTCTATTTGACTATCAAGGGAAATCATACAAGTTTACATTTTTTTAAAAATTGCCCACTTAAAACAAGGAATCGTAAAATATTGACTGTAAGTTCAATGCCTAAAATATATACAAACAACAATTACATTGGCACACTAAATTTCTGCAAGCACTCAAATCCTGCGTAGGAACTTGGAGAAAAACACAGTACTGCAAGATGCATGTAGGACCCAGGATAAAAAATGTGGACCAAAAAAAAAAAACTATTTGGGAGTGGCTAAGAGCGGCATATATAAATAGCCCTGTCTGATTTGCCTAAATCCCAGCACATCTAAAAGGGGGCTTATAAATTTGTGTTGCACGGCAGAGAAATTTGGGCAAGGCAAAACTATATGCATAGAGGTGCAAATAGAGGCGTGGTCACAGGAACAAGGGAGTAAGGTGGGTTGCAAGAACCAAACACCCTTTGGAAATACCAATTGATGAAAAATATTAGTGGCACCGGTGATAGGTAGACATAGCCAAAAAAAGGTAGGGCTCCTTTCCTGAAACTGATCGCAACCTTGGAATGACTGTTTTGCAAAGGCAGAGTCCTCCCTCTCAGTGTCCACTCTCTGGGCAAAACCCTGCTTCACCCAGGTTAGGTCCTTTTTTACAATGCCCAACAGATCAAGAAACAGATCTTTGCAGCCAAATTGAAAAAAGATGTTCTTGATGTTTGAGATCCATGGGATCTGAGTGTACTTATTCAAAATCAGACAGTCCTGGAGGATGAGTCAGTTCAGATGAAGATCTTCTTTATAAGAGACAGAGCACAAGAGGAGCAATGGATGAATGTGGACCAAATCTGAGATAAACTCTGAGCCAAATTCCTCATGGACAATTTCAGCTGGTGTGCTCTAACTAACATTATAAACTTAAACACCTAGGCAGTCTAGATACAAACAACTATATAATGCAATGAAAAGACATTAGTATAGTAGAAGGAGACACAACATGCATGATATTAAAAAAATATATATGAAATTTATTATGTACGAATTACACAGTGATGAGAATAAATTGATAACGGACAATTATACAGTTAAGGATACAGTTCAACAAATGTCACATAAAATAGACAATACATTGCAAAACATGAACCAAATCACATATGTAATCCACAAAATAACAAAGTACAGATACAAAAATGTAAACAGGAGTGGCTGAAGCCGAGATGTTCTCAACGCGCATTTCGACGCTAGTAAAGCGTCTTCATCAGGAGAGCCACAATATCTTTAATCCTATAAATATACAAAAAATATAATGTAAAGCACAAAAATATGCAAAAAAATGTTTTTTGCCTTTTTTTCTTCCAAATGATTTTTTCTTAAAAACATTGTGCTCCTTCACCTAATGTTATGTTAATAAACAAGGAAGTGCTGTCAAAGACCAACCTATAGTGAAAATCCCAGATAAAAAAGAAGAAAAAGTCCAAGCAGTATATACAGATGTGTGAAGAAAAAATAAGAGAAGAAAATGGTGCTGTGATAACTGTAGTGAAACCAGTAATCAGAAAGTATCAAATGAAGAGACAAACATCAAAATGATATATAGAAAATGATAAGGCAAGAGAGACGACCAATGATGTAAAGAATTAATTGACGATGAAAAAGGAAAGTAGAAAAGAAGAAAGAGAAAAAGAAAAAGAAAAAGAAAGAGAAAAGAAAAGGAGGGAATCTTACTGGTTTGATAATCGTACAATGCGATGGATAAATACGTAAGGTCCAACCAAGGTTAGCAAGCATTGAAAAAACTTCCTATGTAGATGAAAACAGACCAAACAAAACAGAAATGAAGATACTCAGGCGTAGTGTAGATCATGAAATACAAAAGTATTAAGTAACACATGGTGCATTAACCTAATAAAAGGAAAAGCAGGGGGGGAGAGCATTCAAGAAAAACCAAATAGTAAAAATCGCCGCTTACAATAATAGTGAGCCAAGGTAGTCAAACTCGTCAAGGAAGGAATGCCAAAAGGTCCATTACAGGCAATAAAATTCACGAAGGGTTCTGCAAATAACCGGAGAAATAATAAACCAAACAGAATAAATGAGATGTAAGAGAATTGAAATGATTACGATAAAGAAGCGCCACACACAGCCATAGGGAGAATACCAATAAATACCTGCAGTGCAATTCCAATGGATGTATATAATGATGTGAGAATTCAAGCAGTTAGAAAAATTTCGAATGCCAAATGACAGGAGCAAAGCAGAGCTAACAGCTTCATAGCTTCATAGCAAGCCAAGGATAATTGGATGTATTCAAATGGTGACCACTAAAGAAAGGATAAAAAAAGAGAAGAAAAGAGACTGAATGTGACCCAAACAGCCTGAAAACGGATAAAAATAGTTATAGCGCTGTCGAAAGACCGAAAGCTAACTTACTTGAATAAAACACGAATCAAATGTATCAGCGGATATGGACCACAGGCAAGGGTGAACCAACGCGCTTGGACGCCTGATTTAAACAGTTTACGTAAGGTCACGTGATGTCACAAAGGTGGGTTCTAAGCAGTTTGCAAGATAGAAAGCGGACAACGAAAAAGTCGCGAAGGTGAGCAAAATGAAACTAATAAACATGGAAGACGGACCGATACAAACAACGGGAAATTGATACAAGAGAGTGAGCGGGGTCACCAGGTGCCGCGGGGGCGGGTTACAGTAAACATTGTCGAAAGACTCAGAGCTAACTTACTTGAAAAGGTCACGAATAAAAATGTATCGGCGGACAGACAAAGGTGAACAACCGGGCTAAGATGCTAAATAAAAAAATTATATTAATAATGACAAAAGAAAAAAAGGAAACTAATAGGATAATACACAGATTAATGAAATAATAAAACAAGAGTAGTAATAATATGTATGCACCAGAAAAAGAAACATTAAGCTCAATACGACGGACAATAAAGTCAGAATGCAGATAGAAAAAGTAAAAATGGAGCACAGATAAAAATGCCACATATATTAAGGATGAAAAATAAACAACAGACCAAAAGGTCAAATACAGGAGAGACCTAATGGCTACAGAAAGTTAGAATCTGTTGAATAGAATGGCGTATTCCCAGGGTAATTCACTGTTTAATCCTTTATGGAAGGTGTTAAGAGTGAAAATCCAAAAGACTTCTCGTTTTTTACGGATTTCTTCACTCTGTATCTCACTTTCAAGATGGATTTTTTCAAGGATATGCCATTTAATCTCTTCAGCTGAGTGTTGTAATTCTTTGTAGTGTTTGACCATGGGAGCCAGCAATTTGTTTGTACGAATAGCTGAACGATGCTCATTGAGACGAGTGGCAATAGGTCTGGAGGTTTCTCCAACATAGCCAGAATTGCACGGGCAGATGATCAAATAGATGACGTTATTCGTTCTGCAATTTGTCATAGATTTAGAATGAGTGGTGTGTCCATTGAGAGTGACAGTACAACCCTCTATGGCTCCATCACATGCTTTACAGTTGGAGCGTAAGCATTAGAAAGTACCTTTCATGGGCAGATTACCATTAATAGTTTTCTGAAGGAATGGGACATGAGTATTGAAACGTGATCTGACAATGGTATCTTTCAAGTTTTTGTTGCGTCGATGCGCAAACAATGGTTTCTTTAGATGTGTAGAGGGATCTTGGTCAGAGTTGAGAATGTGCCAATTGGCATTAATGATACGACGTACCTGTTCATTCATGGTAGAGTGTTTTGTGATACACACCAATTGGTAATTAGTTTTGGGGTCTTTAGCTCGTAGAAGGGCATCCCTGTCGTAAAATCTCGCTCGTTTAAGAGATTCCCGAATCAGCCGATGCGGGTAACCTCTAGCAAGAAATTTGGTTTTCATAATAATAGCTTGCGAGTCAAAATCATGGATGTTGGTGCAGTTACGACGCAGTCGCAAAAATTGACTGAACGGGATGCTTTGTTTCTGTGCCCTAGGATGGTAGCTATTAAAATGTAGCAGGGTGTTTCTGGCTGTGGGCTTAATGAAAAGGTCCACTTCTAAATGGCCAGAATTGTGTGTAATCAAGATGTCTAGAAATGCGACTTTTTGTTTGTTGGTGTGTGCTGTAAATTTAAGGTTAATGTCAGTGACATTAATCCATTGAAGGAATTCCTTTAGTTGTTCTTCAGTATCTCCCCAAATGAAAAAAATATCGTCAATGTATCGTGCCCAGCGATACACTGATTCAAAGAAGGGAGCAATTTCATTATAAATAAAACTGGATTCGAATTTGGACATGTAGATGTTTGCTACAGAAGGAGCCACAGTAGCACCCATACTTACACCGCGAATTTGTTTGAACCAGGTGTTATTGAATTCGAACGTATTTTCAGTAAGTACAATAGTAAGACACTCCAAAACAAAAACTTTCGGACAAGGTATCTCATATGTATCAATAAACCAAGAAACAGCTGCAATGGCTTCTTTTTGAGGAATGTTACTGTAAAGTGATTCTACATCTAGAGTCACTAGAATCTCTTGGTCAGAGTTGAAGGGAAGGTATTCAACCTTCGAAATCATGGCACCAGTATCCTTAATATATGATGGAATATTGGATATAGAGGGACGAAGCCAGTGATCCACGTATTTGGATAATGGTTCAGTGACCGATCCAATAGTGGATACAATGGGAAGTAAAGGAGGTTGTGTAATATTTTTGTGGACTTTAGGTACTCCATAGATACACGGCATAGTTTTCTTAGAGTTGGTGAGGAATGCAAATTCTTTATTGTTTATTTCACCTTTTAGGAGAGCAGCACTGGCCACCCGTTGAATGGTTTGGCAGATTCTGTTGGTAGGATCTGATGTAACTTTCATGTAAAAAAGTGGATCTCCAAGTAGGGCTAGCATTTGATTTTCATAGCTATTGGTATTTAACACAACTATGCCTCCCCCTTTGTCTGCACTTTTAAAAGTGATAGATTTATTTTCTTTAAGGGTGGAAAGACAAGAAAATTCTTCTTTGTTAAGGTTGAAACAGGGTTTTGGAATATACCGGGTAGCTTCGTCTAAACGTTTGAGAACAACTTTCTCAAATACTCCTACTTCAGGTCCTATCTGTTCCAAAGAGTGCCAATTGGCATTAATGATACGACGTACCTGTTCATTCATGGTAGAGTGTTTTGTGATACACACCAATTGGTAATTAGTTTTGGGGTCTTTAGCTCGTAGAAGGGCATCCCTGTCGTAAAATCTCGCTCGTTTAAGAGATTCCCGAATCAGCCGATGCGGGTAACCTCTAGCAAGAAATTTGGTTTTCATAATAATAGCTTGCTAGTCAAAATCATGGATGTTGGTGCAGTTACGACGCAGTCGCAAAAATTGACTGAACGGGATGCTTTGTTTCTGTGCCCTAGGATGGTAGCTATTAAAATGTAGCAGGGTGTTTCTGGCTGTGGGCTTAGTGAAAAGGTCCACTTCTAAATGGCCAGAATTGTGTGTAATCAAGATGTCTAGAAATTCGACTTTTTGTTTGTTGGTGTGTGCTGTAAATTTAAGGTTAATGTCAGTGACATTAATCCATTGAAGGAATTCCTTTAGTTGTTCTTCAGTATCTCCCCAAATGAAAAAAATGTCGTCAATGTATCGTGCCCAGCGATACACTGATTCAAAGAAGGGAGCAATTTCATTATAAATAAAACTGGATTCGAATTTGGACATGTAGATGTTTGCTACAGAAGGAGCCACAGTAGCACCCATACTTACACCGCGAATTTGTTTGAACCAGGTGTTATTGAATTCGAATGTATTTTCAGTAAGTACAATAGTAAGACACTCCAAAACAAAAACTTTCGGACAAGGTATCTCATATGTATCAATAAACCAAGAAACAGCTGCAATGGCTTCTTTTTGAGGAATGTTACTGTAAACTGATTCTACATCTAGAGTCACTAGAATCTCTTGGTCAGAGTTGAAGGGAAGGTATTCAACCTTCGAAATCATGTCACCAGTATCCTTAATATATGATGGAATATTGGATATAGAGGGACGAAGCCAGTGATCCACGTATTTGGATAATGGTTCAGTGACCGATCCAATAGTGGATACAATGGGAAGTAAAGGAGGTTGTGTAATATTTTTGTGGACTTTAGGTACTCCATAGATACACGGCATAGTTTTCTTAGAGTTGGTGAGGAATGCAAATTCTTTATTGTTTATTTCACCTTTTAGGAGAGCAGCACTGGCCACCCGTTGAATGGTTTGGCAGATTCTGTTGGTAGGATCTGATGTAACTTTCATGTAAAAAAGTGGATCTCCAAGTAGGGCTAGCATTTGATTTTCATAGCTATTGGTATTTAACACAACTATGCCTCCCCCTTTGTCTGCACTTTTAAAAGTGATAGATTTATTTTCTTTAAGGGTGGAAAGACAAGAAAATTCTTCTTTGTTAAGGTTGAAGCAGGGTTTTGGAATATACCGGGTAGCTTGGTCTAAACGTTTGAGAACAACTTTCTCAAATACTCCTACTTCAGGTCCTATCTGTTCCAAAGAGGGTGTGAAAGTTGAGGGCAGAGCCAGAGTTGAATCAACAGAGGCTATGGGTAAATTAATGGTGTCCTGAGAGAAGAATTTTTTCAATCTGATTTTACGGAAAAATGAAATAATATCAGTGTATAATTCAAATTTGTTGGTGTATGAATGGGGGACAAAAGACAGACCCTTAGAAAGCAGACTCAAACAATTCGAGTCTAAAGGGTAGGATGACAGATTGAAGATAGGAATGTTTTCTACTATCTCCAATATTGTCGATTCCTGGTTTGTAGTACTTGTTGATTATCTGGGGGTGTGTAAGAATTCTGTTTTTGATAATTCCCTCTCATTTGAGGCTGGAATCGGACACGTTGTCGTCCTCTGCGTGTCCCTCGCTGGGCTAAAAAAGGCTGATATTGTGAATTATAGGGACGACTGGGCCTAGATGAGTTCTGGAATTGGTCATCTAGATCTCCATCGGAGTCTGTAGTGTCAGAAAAAGTTCTAACCTGCGGTGTTCTATGGTTATAATCCTGAGAATATTGGTTTTGTTGATAATAGTTTTCTTCAAGATAAGGATAGGTTTTAGTGATAGAATAGTATCGTAGATCCTTTCTTAATTTTTCAGTTTTGCGTTTGATTAAGTAATCAGAGAATGATGCAAGTTCTTTTTCTGCAGTCTCAAGTTTCTTTTTGGCCTCTTCAATGCTATTAGACTTTCTAATTTGTTCTTCTAATTCTAATAATTCATTTTTGAGAGAGGACAGTAGTTCTTTGGCTGTTTCAATGATAAGGATCATTAGATCTCTAGAACATCTGCTAGCTATCATACTCCATTTCTCCAAAAACTTCTTAAACTCAACAAATAAACCTGGTATGTTTCGTACTCTCAGGCCTTGCGGAATGACTCCTGATTTCAGGTATTCCAACATGAATTCACCATGAGCCTCTATTCTTTTGATTTTCTTTTTTAAATTACGAAGTTTAAAGGTATCATCATTGGTAAGAGAAGTGGTAGAAGAAGAGCTATTACCGAAGGCATTGCTAGTACCAACTAGTAGGGCAAAGTCTTCATCTGAAAAACCGAAGGTTTTCAACTGTTCCATGTTACACAATGAAGTGGTGACTGGCAGGCAAAGAAAAAAGAAAGAAAATGACTAATAAAGATAAAAAAGGAGAATGAAAAAAATAGAGATAGATAAAGTTGACAGAGAAAGATTGGATAATGACTAGCACAAACCACACAATATGATCACTAAAAAAACTATAAACAGCAGAAAAGCCCCACACAGTCAAGCTGTGGGTAATTAATGCTAGAAATAAGGACCCCCTGCAGGGACTTACAAAACTCCTAGGGCAGGGTAAATAACATTATAAACTTAAACACCTAGGCAGTCTAGATACAAACAACTATATAATGCAATGAGAAGACATTAGTATAGTAGAAGGAGACACAACATGCATGATATTAAAAAAATATATATGAAATTTATTATGTACGAATTACACAGTGATGAGAATAAATTGATAACGGACAATTATACAGTTAAGGATACAGTTCAACAAATGTCACATAAAATAGACAATACATTGCAAAACATGAACCAAATCACATATGTAATCCACAAAATAACAAAGTACAGATACAAAAATGTAAACAGGAGTGGCTGAAGCCGAGATGTTCTCAACGCGCGTTTCGACGCTAGTAAAGCGTCTTCATCAGGAGAGCCACAATATCTTTAATCCTATAAATATACAAAAAATATAATGTAAAGCACAAAAATATGCAAAAAAATGTTTTTTGCCTTTTTTTCTTCCAAATGATTTTTTCTTAAAAACATTGTGCTCCTTCACCTAATGTTATGTTAATAAACAAGGAAGTGCTGTCAAAGACCAACCTATAGTGAAAATCCCAGATAAAAAAGAAGAAAAAGTCCAAGCAGAATATACAGATGTGTGAAGAAAAAATAAGAGAAGAAAATGGTGCTGTGATAACTGTAGTGAAACCAGTAATCAGAAAGTATCAAATGAAGAGACAAACATCAAAATGATATATAGAAAATGATAAGGCAAGAGAGACGACCAATGATGTAAAGAATTAATTGACGATGAAAAAGGAAAGTAGAAAAGAAGAAAGAGAAAAAGAAAAAGAAAAAGAAAGAGAAAAGAAAAGGAGGGAATCTTACTGGTTTGATAATCGTACAATGCGATGGATAAATACGTAAGGTCCAACCAAGGTTAGCAAGCATTGAAAAAACTTCCTATGTAGATGAAAACAGACCAAACAAAACAGAAATGAAGATACTCAGGCGTAGTGTAGATCATGAAATACAAAAGTATTAAGTAACACATGGTGCATTAACCTAATAAAAGGAAAAGCAGGGGGGGAGAGCATTCAAGAAAAACCAAATAGTAAAAATCGCCGCTTACAATAATAGTGAGCCAAGGTAGTCAAACTCGTCAAGGAAGGAATGCCAAAAGGTCCATTACAGGCAATTAAATTCACGAAGGGTTCTGCAAATAACCGGAGAAATAATAAACCAAACAGAATAAATGAGATGTAAGAGAATAGAAATGATAACGATAAAGAAGCGCCACACACAGCCATAGGGAGAATACCAATAAATACCTGCAGTGCAATTCCAATGGATGTATATAATGATGTGAGAATTCAAGCAGTTAGAAAAATTTCGAATGCCAAATGACAGGAGCAAAGCAGAGCTAACAGCTTCATAGCTTCATAGCAAGCCAAGGATAATTGGATGTATTCGAATGGTGACCACTAAAGAAAGGATAAAAAAAGAGAAGAAAAGAGACTGAATGTGACCCAAACAGCCTGAAAACGGATAAAAATAGTTATAGCGCTGTCGAAAGACCGAAAGCTAACTTACTTGAATAAAACACAAATCAAATGTATCGGCGGATATGGACCACAGGCAAGGGTGAACCAACGCGCTTGGACGCCTGATTTAAACAGTTTACGTAAGGTCACGTGATGTCACAAAGGTGGGTTCTTCTAAGCAGTTTGCAAGATAGAAAGCGGACAACGAAAAAGTCGCGAAGGTGAGCAAAATGAAACTAATAAACATGGAAGACGGACCGATACAAACAACAGGAAATTGATACAAGAGTGAGCGGGGTCACCAGGTGCCGCGGGGGCGGGTTACAGTAAACATTGTCGAAAGACTCAGAGCTAACTTACTTGAAAAGGTCACGAATAAAAATGTATCGGCGGACAGACAAAGGTGAACAACCGGGCTAAGATGCTAAATAAAAAAATTATATTAATAATGACAAAAGAAAAAAAGGAAACTAATAGGATAATACACAGATTAATGAAATAATAAAACAAGAGTAGTAATAATATGTATGCACCAGAAAAAGAAACATTAAGCTCAATACGACGGATAATAAAGTCAGAATGCTGATAGAAAAAGTAAAAATGGAGCACAGATAAAAATGCCACATATATTAAGGATGAAAAATAAACAACAGACCAAAAGGTCAAATACAGGAGAGACCTAATGGCTACAGAAAGTTAGAATCTGTTGAAAAGAATGGCGTTTTCCCAGGGTAATTCACTGTTTAATCCTTTATGGAAGGTGTTAAGAGTGAAAATCCAAAAGACTTCTCGTTTTTTACGGATTTCTTCACTCTGTATCTCACTTTCAAGATGGATTTTTTCAAGGATATGCCATTTAATCTCTTCAGCTGAGTGTTGTAATTCTTTGTAGTGTTTGACCATGGGAGCCAGCAATTTGTTTGTACGAATAGCTGAACGATGCTCATTGAGACGAGTGGCAATAGGTCTTGAGGTTTCTCCAACATAGCCAGAATTGCACGGGCAGATGATCAAATAGATGACGTTATTCGTTCTGCAATTTGTCATAGATTTAGAATGAGTGGTGTGTCCATTGAGAGTGACAGTACAACCCTCTATGGCTCCATCACATGCTTTACAGTTGGAGCGTAAGCATTTGAAAGTACCTTTGATGGGCAGGTTACCATTAATAGTTTTCTGAAGGAATGGGACATGAGTATTGAAACGTGATCTGACAATGGTATCTTTCAAGTTTTTGTTGCGTCGATGCGCAAACAATGGTTTCTTTAGATGTGTAGAGGGATCTTGGTCAGAGTTGAGAATGTGCCAATTGGCATTAATGATACTGAGGAAATATGAATTTTGTGATCAGTTATGTCCCCTATCGTAGACCCCAACGGCTCCATGTGCATGCTATAAGTACATGTATGTTCCCTCCTGCTCCAGTTTTGAAGACGCAAATATATGTGCGTCCACCGTCAACATGTCCTCTTTCAGATCCGCCATGAATGGGTCAGATATTCCATTCCTAAGTATGAAAGACCACCGACTTTATGTGGTTCACTTTCCACATTTTACAGATTCAGGCAAGTAGGCCCAGAATTCTGTCATCAAGCCTTTTCCTGCCTTCTGCCTCTGAAAGCTCCAGTCTGAGCCTGCATCTGTATCCATGAACTTTGTCCTACTCCCTGCGCGGCTAACGGTGCCTGATCCAGCCTGTCGCCTGCCAAAAACTGTATTTCACCTTCAAGATTATCTACTCCGCTCCTCATCCGATGCATTCCTGTCTAGTAGTTTAGGTAAACATTCCTCCAGCTACCGTGCAAAGGGCCAGGCCTCGCTGTCCTCATGCAAGTAATTCATAGCTCCGTTACCATGGAATATTCCTACCCCCTCGCATCTAGAGTAGACACTTAGACGCTTGTACACGCACTAACAGTCAGTATAGAATAGATTCTATCCTAGAGACCTCTCCTTTTGGATAACACAGTTCTTTAAACATAGGATATTAGATATGATTTGGGATTAGGTTGACATGACCCCCAGACTTCTGTCTCCACATGTATAGCTAAATGTCAAGTCCCCTTCACCCTCTAGTTGCACGTCAATCACACGTCATGCGGCTGCGCGCGCATCTCTGTCAAATATTTCTGCTGACATTGCAAGATTCTCTTATGGATCCACCCACTTGTGACATCATGTATGATGACGTTTATTAAATTACGCCCATACATCCACCTCTATTAGTTACGTATGCACCTTTTATCTGTACTATCAGCTGTTACGCCTCTTGCATCTGTTTCACTGTAATGTATTTTCTATAAAACTGCCTATCTGTCAATAATGTATGCCCTTCCTTCCTGAACTTTCGTGGTGATGGAATAGAAAGCCTACAATTCGAATTGTATTCCTTTGTATAGGAATAAAGCCTTTTAAAACCTCTAATACCACGGATTCTGCCTCTTATATTTACTGAGTTATTCTTAATAGACTTTACCGCATAAAAATAGTACCGGTAATGAAATATTTACCACATAAATTGGCGCCCGAACAGGGACACTTTCTCATCTCACGCGCCGGAGGTGCGTTGCAGGCCCGGTCCCCTGCCACAGCTGAACGGACAAAAACGCGTACCTGCAGGATTTCCTGTATCTCCCTCCGGCCAAGCGGGGGCGACTGAGGCTGCGATCAACACCCAGACGAGGCGGTGAGAAGTGCGAAGTAACCCGACCAGAGCCTAGCTGAGAGAGCAAGATCCGAGGTATACAGAGGCCCACCAGGTTCCGAAGTTCCGAGTCCAGTCGAGTCCAGTCTAGTCCGGTCCAGTTTCAGTTCCGTTCCGAGGCCTTCCGTTCCGAGCTACCCGGTGAGTACCATTACCGGGGAGGCATTTTACGTGCACATAGTCTGTGCCGGTCAAGACGGGTTTGGGTACACAAATCCGGTCTGCACTGTTTCAGCAGTGTATCTGTACTGTTCAGCAGTATATATAGTATGTCTTGCATATAAATAAGTATTATCTAGTGTCAGTATTATGTCAGTAACTAGTTTTCTATTAGTTATCATCGTTCGTTAAACTGTTAAGTGTTAAATGTTTTAATACGTTTTATATATATAGTGTGGTGTGAATGACTGTTCATTATTGTGTTCATTGTATAAAGTGTGTTCTAGTAATAAGGTCTAAAAATGCCGCTCTTTTCGAAACTAAGACAGATCAAAACTAGAAAAGGTGTACTCGAAGAAGCTGTTCCCATTCCACCTAGGGACACTCCAGGATACTTTATGTATCATAAGCATGGCCTAGATGCCGTATTATTTCTTGATTTATGGGTGGACTACACCAAAGAATTACCAGAGAGTCAGAGATGGCCCGCAGCGGGGACCTGGGATGCAGATTGCATCATGAGAGTAGAAGAAGAATTATGGAAAAAGAAAGCCAGACAGTCACAGAAAGATGCCATTGAATTATGGCGTAAAGAATCATATAGACGTACAGAAAAAGCACTCAGACAGGAAGAGAAAGGTAGAGAGAATTCAAATAAAACCCGAGAAAATCTATTACTTGAGGAAGGTACCCGAGAAAAATCAGAACAAGTAGATAGACAAAGAAACACTCTTATGAATGGTATGTATCCTCTTCTGGCCGAAGGGTTACCTAAGGCTACCCCGGAAATACCAAAAGATTTAACTCCTCCATTGCTCCCGATAAAAGCACATTCCAAAACACATCCCAAAACAGCAAAGGACGTTTTCCTTTCCTCCTATTTAGATGACGCAGCTCCCGAGTATGCTAATGCCATACCACCCACACCGCTTGCCGATGGTGTTCAACACCAAGAGCATTCGTCTGTATCCCCGCAACTACAAACTCCTACACAAGTTCCAACAGGCCCGTCCGTTTCTACAGTTTTTCCCGCATCTACAATCTCTATCCTACGCCCAACGAATCCTTTCGTGCCTAGCACCTCAGATGGTGCTACAGGAGGTACGACAGACATGTTTGCCACACCGCCGCGAAATAAACAGACCCTTAGAGATTTAGCACTCCAACGTACACCCCAACTAGCGACATCCGACATGTTTAAAGAACAGCTTGTGGATTGTAGATACGACCCAGTACCAGGTAGACAGGATAAATTGCTCATATCATCACTACGTATAAGACGAGCTACATTATATTTAATGACGATACCAGGAATGGGTGAACACCTAGACGAAATATATCGCTTTGTCCAAACAGGGCGAGGTCCAGAAAGTATTAACGAAGCTATGGAATACCAGAAAGTGGATGTCCAAAGACAACTACTACGTTTTTTCATAAATTGTGTAATTAGGAATCAAGACAGGCCTGGGGCAGATCACGATACCATGCAAAGACTTGCCAAATGGGGTCAGAACATATCAGAAGAGAAACATGATAGACAGGCGTGTATAATCGCCATGTGTCGAAAGATCCGCAAGGAAGTAGAACGAATACATAAAGAAAGACGAGAAACAGACAGAGTAGAATCAGAAGAAGAGGAGGAGCAAGAATCAGAGCAATTAGAAACGATAGCTTATGTAGGTAGAGGAAGACCCCATAATAATACCAGAGGTTTTAACGACCCGATACGTCCAATACGTCCAGAATATAATAGACATTTTCCAAACCCTATGTTAAATACAAAATCCCCTGAACACCTATTCCAAGCCGCTGATAAATTACTCCGAGATCGAAGGGGGTACCACATGCTCGATTCCATGGACGAACAAGAATTAGCCAGGTCAGCAGTACAATGGGCTGACAGTCCCAGCGAATACAATGATGATGTACTTGCACACACGTTTCTGAATCTTGACCCATACGAACAGCGTTTAGCTGGTATATACATGATTCAACACCTCCTTATATTATATAAAAGCCAACACTCCGATCCAGGACCCTTACCTGACATATTGACAGAACTACTCACGAATATATGGAGTGGGTCAAGTACTGATTTGATTAAAGAAATTCTAGAATTTCGAAACCAATATTTAACTTTCGTATGCCCAGAACATGTTCCAGTTCCCATCATGGGAAGAAAAATGTATCACATAGATAGACAGAACCCGTTACGCGAAGTACACCCAATCAGAGGTGACGGTAATAACTTTACACGCGTGTTTGTGTACACGCCTATAACTAAACTGGAATTATTAGAAATGAAGAAAGTAGTACCCAGCCATGACAAAGATCCAGCAGGTTTCCACCGCGAGATAAAAGACATGTTACTCATGGGAGAGTATACCTACCCCGACATTATGAAAATATTAAAAGTCCTATTACCCGCCGGTGTTTATGAGAAACTCAAAGAAAAGGAATGGGAGGTGGGAGACCAAAAGATAGATTGGACAGCATTAGAAAACGAAGAAAGGGCCCGAGCTGCAGGAGCAGGACTTGGGGAAAAGACTACAGCACTAGCAGGACTACTAGTGCAGGTACTGCCACGTTTATTAACTACGAAAAAGGAAGACTGGGGTGCAATATCAGCCTGTAAACAAAAGCCAGATGAAGACACTAGTGATTTCTATTCCCGATTTGAAAAATGTTTTGGTATAAATAGTGGCATAAAAGCAAGTAGTGAGTCATATCCACATCTGTTTGTGACAAAATTAGTTGAAAATTCTCTGCTGCAAGTCAAGAATAGAGTATTGAAATTCGAAAGTACCTGGCAAGGTAATACCCCATCACAGATGTTACAGATGTTACAATATCACCACAATAGAATTAGAGAAGAACAAGAACACGAACAAAGACGTATGAAAGATACAAAAATGAAAATGCTTGTTGCACAGTCAGTTCCAGCTGATGGTCATCAAAAGGGTGATTCCGCAGGTCCTACGAAAGGGACATGCAACTATTGTAAACAACAAGGTCATTATATACACGATTGTCCAGTCCTGAAACATAATATTGCTACAGGTAGAACTCAGGAGAGACCACGTCCACCTAGACAGGATCAGAATCAACAACAAATCCCTCAGCATGCACAACCTAGGTTAGCTCCGCAACAACTAGCTCCGCAACAGGCAGCTCCACAACAGATCGTAGCGCCACCACAAGCACAGCCTATTGCTGCAACACAAGCGACAACACAACAGATGTATCAGTATGCACAAGCAGATTATCCCGATTATCAGCGATATACATGAAATAGCCTAGAGAGGGAAGTTGGCTTACCCCTTATTGAGGTTCCTGTAGACCAAGAGGGACCTTATGTACATAGTGAACTATTAGGGGAAGACAGAAAGTTTTTACTTGATACAGGGGCAAGCAGAACAACTATAAGACGCAGTGAAGTTCCAGGGGCACCCCTCTCAGGCTCACAGAATATTTCCCTTGGATTCTCAGGAAAACCTATAATCAATGACGTAACACAACCTCTTCCACTTACGGTCGGTCCATTGACATGTACTACAGATTTATTGCTTACTAAATCATGTCCAGAAAACTTGTTAGGCATAAAAACATTGAAAGCTCTAGGAGCCATAATATGTTGTTCTCCGGAAGGAGTACGACTATTTTTACGTGACTTTAAAGGTCACTACGTGTCCAGAGACATGGATCACCAACTGCAGAATTTACCTACACATTTATGGGCACAAGGCCCCACTGATGTTGGTTGCATGAACATTACACCATATCGAGTTACACTGAAAACAGGAATAGTACTACCACGAATGCGACAATACAAGTTACCACCAGATGCTGTAGTGGCTTTACTGCAAATCATTGACGAGCTCATTGCACAAGGAGTGGTTGTCGAAACCGACTCCAATGTATGTAATTCCCCGATAATTCCGATTCTTAAAAGAACGGATCCAAAAGCACCACCAGTATATTGATTAGTTATTGATCTGCGCGAATTAAACAAATGTATTGTACCACAATACCCTGTGGTCCCAGATATCTCTTCATTACTAACAGCTATTGATTCAGAAGCAACGTTCTTCACTGTAATTGATCTTAAGAATGCTTTCTTTAGTGTCCCAACAGATCCGGAAAGTCAATATCTGTTCGGATTCAGTTTAAATGGACGAAGTTTTAAATTCACACGCGCACCTCAAGGATTTGCAGAAAGCCCCAGCATCTATAGCCAAGCACTGAAACGAGAACTTGACAGTATCCACATGCCAGTTAACACTGCATTGCTTCAATATGTCGATGATCTGCTGATCACCGCCCGAAGCGAACCTGAATGTGAGACAGCGTCACTGACGGTTTTGAAATTTCTGGCCGACAAGGGGCACAAGGTGTCCCCTTCTAAGCTGCAATTCTGTGTCCAGCGAGTTGTTTACCTTGGACACTCACTGTCCAAGGAGGGAAGGCAGCTTACACCCGACCGCATCCAGTTAATTGCTAACATGCCACCACCCAAGACACAAAAGGAGGTGCGGGCTTTTATAGGCCTCACTTCCTACTGTAGGCAGTGGATCCCTCAATATGCATTTCTAGCAAAACCACTCATCCAGTTGACAACACAGGAGGCAGCCACATCGACTGTCCTCCCTTGGACTCAAAAACATACACACGCCTTTGAAAGCTTAAAGAAAGCTTTATGCCAAGCACCTGTTTTAGCAACACCATGTTACAGTAAACAGTTTACACTTTTTGTTACAGAACGCGAAGGTACTGCCTTGTCAGTGCTCACTCAGGAACAAGCAGGATCACACAAACCATGTGCTTATTTCTCTAGTACATTAGATCCCGTAGCTCAGGCACTTCCTGCGTGCCTGAAATCGGTGGCAGCAACAGCTTTAGCAATCAGACAAAGCGATGCCATAGTGTTAGGATACCAATTGACAGTACAAGTACCACACGCAGTAGAGGTTCTCTTGAACCGCACACAAACACAACACTTGACTATAGCGAGACTCACCGGTTACGAATTAACATTGTTTCAGCCACATATAGAAATCAGACGTTGTAATACGTTAAATCCTGCCACACTGTTACCAGTAGGCGGAACAGATCCATTGGCATATGATTGTGTCGAAGTCATTACTATCACGACGAAACCCAGACAAGACTTGACAGATATCCCTTTGTCAGATCCAGACTTGACATTGTATGTAGATGGGTCATGTATGAGAACAAGTACAGGAGAGTTAGTGGCCGCTTACGCAGTTACAACAGACACTGAAGTCATTGAAACAAATTGTATTAACACTTTGTCAGCCCAAGCAGCAGAGCTCACCGCTCTGACACAAGCCTGTATTCAAGCCAAAAATAAGAAAGTCAATATATACACAGATTCCCGTTATGCATTCGGAGTCGTCCATGACTTCGGCGTACTGTGGCGAGAGAGAGGTTATTTAACTTCTCACGGTGCCCACATCCAACACGGACCCCTCATTCAAGCCCTATTAGACGCGATTCATCTACCTACTGTAATATCGATTATGAAATGCAAAGCCCACACAAAAGTTACCGATATCATTTCTCAGGGTAATGACCTAGCTGACAGAACAGCTAAACAGACTGCTCAGAATCAGACTCACACAACTGACACGACAAAGACAATAGTTCCGACACCAACACATTGCATGACAGTTAAGGATCCCGCCCTTGATGTAATTGACATACAGACACATGCTACACCAGAAGAAATAAAGAAATGGACTGAATTAGGAGGGATCCAAACGGATCAAGGATGGATGACGAAGGAAAAATCTATATGGTTTCTTCCCGACTCAATGGTTCAAGTCATCATTAACACTATACATAGTCCAGCGCACCTAGGAGAAAAAGCTATGCTAGACAGCATTCAACACATTTGGCTCAACAAACACTTGCGAGCAGCAGCTAAACAAAAAGTTTGTACCTGTATGATATGTTGTCAGTTTAATCCAGGTAAAAGCATCCCCGTAGAGCAGGGTGGATTTCAACCTCCCGATCATGCTTTTGAAGTCCTCCAGATGGATTATATCCAGATGGAACGATGTCGAGGATTCAAATATGTTCTCGTAGTTGTCTGTGCTCTTTCCCGTTGGACAGAAGCCTACCCGGTTTCAGATTACACTGCCCCGACTACTGCCAAACAGTTAGTTCGAGAATTCTTCCCACGGTACGGTTTACCACGTGTTGTCTACTCAGATAACGGCCAGCCGTTCTCAT
The DNA here is from genome assembly GCF_964204655.1 of Triturus cristatus. Classification (NCBI taxonomy): domain Eukaryota; kingdom Metazoa; phylum Chordata; class Amphibia; order Caudata; family Salamandridae; genus Triturus; species Triturus cristatus. Next base: position 228,259,312 of record NC_140584.1, read on the forward strand.
CCGAACTAATGAAACACGTTTCCCTTTTGTTAGGCTACCAATGGAAATTCCACTGTGTCCGGCATCCCGAGGCAGCAGGTCTCGTGGAACGCCATAATCAAACTCTGAAAATTAGATTGTCCAAAATATGTAGGGAAAAAGGTGTCGATTGGATAGTAGCCTTACCAGTTGCGCTCTTTTACATGAGAATGGTAGCACATTCTCGAACAGGGCTATCCCCGTACGAGGTGATCTTCGGTAGACCACCAAATATGTGGGGGACGCCTATACCTCGCAAAATCACTGATGTTGACTGTAATATGCTGACAGATTACCTGGCTTCCTTGATGTCTGCACTACAATCTTGTCGTTCACAGGTAGCCGCAGCTTTTCCCGACAATACTGAGGTGAAGCCCCATGACGTGGTTCCTGGTGACCTGGTTTTGGTCAGGAATTTTGACCGAAAGACCCAACTGGAGCCTAGATGGACCTCGCCAAAATTGATTCTACTAACTACAAGGACCGCCGTGAAGATTGAAGGACGCAAAGGGTGGTTGCACTCGAGTCATATCAAGAAATTTTATGGACTACCATCTAGTGTGAACGTTCAGCCCTGCATTCCCCCACAGACAGACTCAAAGCTCCCCTTGGCTGAATTAACAAACTCAGAACTTTACAAACTAAAATTAAGGTCTAGTAAGTCAGACAATTTGATTGTTTAAGTCCTCTCCAAGGTGAATCGGTTGAATTTGTCTCTGACATGTATCCTCTAGACCGGTATAGAGAAAGAAATCATCTGATGCAGCTTAAGAAGCATGCGTATTGTAAATCATTTCGTAGTCACTGCACAGTAACATTATTAATTTTGTTTTTTCTAAGTCTTCTGATCATCATTGTCAGCATACTATTGCACATGTATTACCCTATTTTTAAGCGTGCTTACAATGTAACTGCAGAACATTCTTTTAGCGAATTACCTCCGCATGAGTTGTCCTATAGATTTGCGCTGCGCAACAACACATTCATTAGTATGTTACATCATTCCCATCAAAACAGCAATGCCACAAATTGTTGGATATGTGGCCGACTCCCTCCCTATCAGAACTATAAGGGAGTTTTGCCCCTCTTTCCCTATCCGTTCACACACAATGGCTCCTGTGGAGCATGGTTTAGTTTGATTAATTCCCTAGATTCAAATTCCGCAGTTTATCAAGACAACTGGGTATGGGGAAACCTGAACTTAGTTTTGCTTAAAATTTGCTACCCTAACAAGGAGGGACTTCCCAGAAGAACAGGAACTGATCTAGAAAATGAAGTATATGGATTAGGTAATTTTACACTTAACCTTATGATCCTGAACGTTGAATCTGAAGCTACACCAATCTTGCCCGCCATGTCAGTATTCCCAGTAAAAGGGGAATTATGTGTAAGAAAGAATGGTTCCATACACATGGGCCATAGTAAATGCACCACTGTAATAAAATTCAGTGATCAAGGCAAGTCTACATTTAGAGCTTCTCGCCATTCCTACTTTATATGTGGCCAGACCGCATATATACGTCTACCTCTAGATTGGGATGGTACCTGTTACATAGCATTCCTTCTACCACCTGTTTTCCTAGCTCCTCCTGATTATCATAGAAATACCCATTTAGTACACAATAGACAGCAGAGAGATCTCCCAATTGTCGATTACACTGAAACAGCATGGGAAAAATACACCGATTTCAATAAAGGTTTCTTTCCCTATATAGGTACAGTCACTAATAGTAAGCTGATACGTAGATTAACCAGAACCCTTGAAGCAGTAGTGAACGAAACTATTTCCGCCTTAGGCAATTTAACAGAAGAGCAGTCTGCTATGCGGATTGTTGTGCTTCAAAATCGTCTTGTCCTTGACGTCATCCTGGCCGATAGGGGCGGAGCTTGTAGGGTCATCGGATCAAGTTGCTGCATTTTCATACCAGAAAATTCGCCGTCAGTATATAAAGCCATAACCCGCCTTCATAAGATTATAAGCCAGATACACCAGAGTCCAGGCACCTGGACTTGGTCCGGTTGGTTCTGGGGCGTGTTGTCAGCCTGGGGATGGAGAATCCTATCCTTCCTAGGTATTGGCTTTCTCATACTATTCAGTTGCTGCTTATGTCTACAATGTGGGCCAGCGATTTGTGGTCTGTGTGCCACCTCGTGTATCCCACATCCAAGTTTTCGTTCGAGATCCCGGAAGAAGAAAGAAGAACAAATGATGCTATATGAACAGATCGATGGATTGATGAAGATCGATATCTCCTGAGGGTCCGTAGGGGACAAGGAGGGAATGAGGAAATATGAATTTTGTGATCAGTTATGTCCCCTATCGTAGACCCCAACGGCTCCATGTGCATGCTATAAGTACATGTATGTTCCCCCCTGCTCCAGTTTTGAAGACGCAAATATATGTGCGTCCACCGTCAACATGTCCTCTTTCAGATCCGCCATGAATGGGTCAGATATTCCATTCCTAAGTATGAAAGGCCACCGACTTTATGTGGTTCACTTTCCACATTTTACAGATTCAGGCAAGTAGGCCCAGAATTCTGTCATCAAGCCTTTTCCTGCCTTCTGCCTCTGAAAGCTCCAGTCTGAGCCTGCATCTGTATCCATGAACTTTGTCCTACTCCCTGCGCGGCTAACGGTGCCTGATCCAGCCTGTCGCCTGCCAAAAACTGTATTTCACCTTCAAGATTATCTACTCCGCTCCTCATCCGATGCATTCCTGTCTAGTAGTTTAGGTAAACATTCCTCCAGCTACCGTGCAAAGGGCCAGGCCTCGCTGTCCTCATGCAAGTAATTCATAGCTCCGTTACCATGGAATATTCCTACCCCCTCGCATCTAGTGTAGACACTTAGACGCTTGTACACGCACTAACAGTCAGTATAGAATAGATTCTATCCTAGAGACCTCTCCTTTTGGATAACACAGTTCTTTAAACATAGGATATTAGATATGATTTGGGATTAGGTTGACATGACCCCCAGACTTCTGTCTCCACATGTATAGCTAAATGTCAAGTCCCCTTCACCCTCTAGTTGCACGTCAATCACACGTCATGCGGCTGCGCTCGCATCTCTGTCAAATATTTCTGTTGACATTGCAAGATTCTCTTATGGATCCACCCACTTGTGACATCATGTATGATGACGTTTATTAAATTACGCCCATACATCCGCCTCTATTAGTTACGTATGCACCTTTTATCTGTACTATCAGCTGTTACGCCTCTTGCATCTGTTTCACTGTAATGTATTTTCTATAAAACTGCCTATCTGTCAATAATGTATGCCCTTCCTTCCTGAACTTTCGTGGTGATGGAATAGAAAGCCTACAATTCGAATTGTATTCCTTTGTATAGGAATAAAGCCTTTTAAAACCTCTAATACCACGGATTCTGCCTCTTATATTTACTGAGTTATTCTTAATAGACTTTACCGCATAAAAATAGTACCGGTAATGAAATATTTACTGTTACCTGTTCATTCATGGTAGAGTGTTTTGTGATACACACCAATTGGTAATTAGTTTTGGGGTCTTTAGCTCGTAGAAGGGCATCCCTGTCGTAAAATCTCGCTCGTTTAAGAGATTCCCGAATCAGCCGATGCGGGTAACCTCTAGCAAGAAATTTGGTTTTCATAATAATAGCTTGCGAGTCAAAATCATGGATGTTGGTGCAGTTACGACGCAGTCGCAAAAATTGACTGAACGGGATGCTTTGTTTCTGTGCCCTAGGATGGTAGCTATTAAAATGTAGCAGGGTGTTTCTGGCTGTGGGCTTAGTGAAAAGGTCCACTTCTAAATGGCCAGAATTGTGTGTAATCAAGATGTCTAGAAATTCGACTTTTTGTTTGTTGGTGTGTGCTGTAAATTTAAGGTTAATGTCAGTGACATTAATCCATTGAAGGAATTCCTTTAGTTGTTCTTCAGTATCTCCCCAAATGAAAAAAATGTCGTCAATGTATCGTGCCCAGCGATACACTGATTCAAAGAAGGGAGCAATTTCATTATAAATAAAATTGGATTCGAATTTGGACATGTAGATGTTTGCTACAGAAGGAGCCACAGTAGCACCCATACATACACCGCGAATTTGTTTGAACCAGGTGTTATTGAATTCGAACGTATTTTCAGTAAGTACAATAGTAAGACACTCCAAAACAAAAACTTTCGGACAAGGTATCTCATATGTATCAATAAACCAAGAAACAGGTGCAATGGCTTCTTTTTGAGGAATGTTACTGTAAAGTGATTCTACATCTAGAGTCACTAGAATCTCTTGGTCAGAGTTGAAGGGAAGGTATTCAACCTTCGAAATCATGTCACCAGTATCCTTAATATATGATGGAATATTGGATATAGAGGGACGAAGCCAGTGATCCACGTATTTGGATAATGGTTCAGTGACCGATCCAATAGTGGATACAATGGGAAGTAAAGGAGGTTGTGTAATATTTTTGTGGACTTTAGGTACTCCATAGATACACGGCATAGTTTTTTTAGAGTTGGTGAGGAATGCAAATTCTTTATTGTTTATTTCACCTTTTAGGAGAGCAGCACTGGCCACCCGTTGAATGGTTTGGCAGATTCTGTTGGTAGGATCTGATGTAACTTTCATGTAAAAAAGTGGATCTCCAAGTAGGGCTAGCATTTGATTTTCATAGCTATTGGTATTTAACACAACTATGCCTCCCCCTTTGTCTGCACTTTTAATAGTGATAGATTTATTTTCTTTAAGGGTGGAAAGACAAGAAAATTCTTCTTTGTTAAGGTTGAAGCAGGGTTTTGGAATATACCGGGTAGCTTGGTCTAAACTTTTGAGAACAACTTTCTCAAATACTCCTACTTCAGGTCCTATCTGTTCCAAAGAGGGTGTGAAAGTTGAGGGCAGAGCCAGAGTTGAATCAACAGAGGCTATGGGTAAATTAATGGTGTCCTGAGAGAAGAATTTTTTCAATCTGATTTTACGGAAAAATGAAATAATATCAGTGTATAATTCAAATTTGTTGGTGTATGAATGGGGGACAAAAGACAGACCCTTAGAAAGCAGACTCAAACAATTCGAGTCTAAAGGGTAGGATGACAGATTGAAGATAGGAATGTTTTCTACTATCTCCAAAATTGTCGATTCCTGGTTTGTAGTACTTGTTGATTGTCTGGGGGTGTGTAAGAATTCTGTTGTTGATAATTCCCTCTCATTTGAGGCTGGAATCGGACACATTGTCGTCCTCTGCGTGTCCCTCGCTGGGCTAAAAAAGGCTGATATTGTGAATTATAGGGACGACTGGGCCTAGATGAGTGCTGGAATTGGTCATCTAGATCTCCATCGGAGTCTGTAGTGTCAGAAAAAGTTCTAACCTGCGGTGTTCTATGGTTATAATCCTGAGAATATTGGTTTTGTTGATAATAGTTTTATTCAAGATAAGGATAGGTTTTTAGTGATAGAATAGTATCGTAGATCCTTTCTTAATTTTTCAGTTTTGCGTTTGATTAAGTAATCAGAGAATGATGCAAGTTCTTTTTCTGCAGTCTCAAGTTTCTTTTTGTCCTCTTCAATGCTATTAGACTTTCTAATTTGTTCTTCTAATTCTAATAATTCATTTTTGAGAGAGGACAGTAGTTCTTTGGCTGTTTCAATGATAAGGATCAATAGATCTCTAGAACATCTGCTAGCTATCATACTCCATTTCTCCAAAAACTTCTTAAACTCAACAAATAAACCTGGTATGTTTCGTACTCTCAGGCCTTGCGGAAGGACTCCTGATTTCAGGTATTCCAACATGAATTCACCATGAGCCTCTATTCTTTTGATTTTCTTTTTTAAATTACGAAGTTTAAAGGTATCATCATTGGTAAGAGAAGTGGTAGAAGAAGAGCTATTACCGAAGGCATTGCTAGTACCAACTAGTAGGGCAAAGTCTTCATCTGAAAAACCGAAGGTTTTCAACTGTTCCATGTTACACGATGAAGTGGTGACTGGCAGGCAAAGAAAAAAGTAAGAAAATGACTAATAAAGATAAAAAAGGAGAATGAAAAAAATAGAGATAGATAAAGTTGACAGAGAAAGATTGGATAATGACTAGCACAAACCACACAATATGATCACGAAAAAAACTATAAACAACAGAAAAGCCCCACACAGTCAAGCTGTGGGTAATTAATGCTAGAAATAAGGACCCCCTGCAGGGACTTACAAAACTCCTAGGGCAGGGTAAATAACATTATAAACTTAAACACCTAGGCAGTCTAGATACAAACAACTATATAATGCAATGAGAAGACATTAGTATAGTAGAAGGAGACACAACATGCATGATATTAAAAAAATATATATGAAATTTATTATGTACGAATTACACAGTGATGAGAATAAATTCATAACGGACAATTATACAGTTAAGGATACAGTTCAACAAATGTCACATAAAATAGACAATACATTGCAAAACATGAACCAAATCACATATGTAATCCACAAAATAACAAAGTACAGATACAAAAATGTAAACAGGAGTGGCTGAAGCCGAGATGTTCTCAACGCGCGTTTCGACGCTAGTAAAGCGTCTTCATCAGGAGAGCCACAATATCTTTAATCCTATAAATATACAAAAAATATAATGTAAAGCACAAAAATATGCAAAAAAATGTTTTTTGCCTTTTTTTCTTCCAAACATTGTGCTCCTTCACCTAATGTTATGTTAATAAACAAGGAAGTGCTGTCAAAGACCAACCTATAGTGAAAATCCCAGATAAAAAAGAAGAAAAAGTCCAAGCAGAATATACAGATGTGTGAAGAAAAAATAAGAGAAGAAAATGGTGCTGTGATAACTGTAGTGAAACCAGTAATCAGAAAGTATCAAATGAAGAGACAAACATCAAAATGATATATAGAAAATGATAAGGCAAGAGAGACGACCAATGATGTAAAGAATTAATTGACGATGAAAAAGGAAAGTAGAAAAGAAGAAAGAGAAAAAGAAAAAGAAAAAGAAAGAGAAAAGAAAAGGAGGGAATCTTACTGGTTTGATAATCGTACAATGCGATGGATAAATACGTAAGGTCCAACCAAGGTTAGCAAGCATTGAAAAAACTTCCTATGTAGATGAAAACAGACCAAACAAAACAGAAATGAAGATACTCAGGCGTAGTGTAGATCATGAAATACAAAAGTATTAAGTAACACATGGTGCATTAACCTAATAAAAGGAAAAGCAGGGGGGGAGAGCATTCAAGAAAAACCAAATAGTAAAAATCGCCGCTTACAATAATAGTGAGCCAAGGTAGTCAAACTCGTCAAGGAAGGAATGCCAAAAGGTCCATTACAGGCAATAAAATTCACGAAGGGTTCTGCAAATAACCGGAGAAATAATAAACCAAACAGAATAAATGAGATGTAAGAGAATAGAAATGATAACGATAAAGAAGCGCCACACACAGCCATAGGGAGAATACCAATAAATACCAGCAGTGCAATTCCAATGGATGTATATAATGATGTGAGAATTTAAGCAGTTAGAAAAATTTCGAATGCCAAATGACAGGAGCAAAGCAGAGCTAACAGCTTCATAGCTTCATAGCAAGCCAAGGATAATTGGATGTATTCAAATGGTGACCACTAAAGAAAGGATAAAAAAAGAGAAGAAAAGAGACTGAATGTGACCCAAACAGCCTGAAAACGGATAAAAAAGCTAACTTACTTGAATAAAACACGAATCAAATGTATCGGCGGATATGGACCACAGGCAAGGGTGAACCAACGGGCTTGGACGCCTGATTTAAACAGTTTACGTAAGGTCACGTGATGTCACAAAGGTGGGTTCTAAGCAGTTTGCAAGATAGAAAGCGGACAACGAAAAAGTCGCGAAGGTGAGCAAAATGAAACTAATAAACATGGAAGACTATTATGTTTGCTGTGGAGAGCTCTCATTAAGGCTACCTGGGCTTGGTCCATCCCCATGGAGCCCAGCTGAGACCAAAGTTTCTCCCTGTTAACATTATCAAAAGCTGAGGTCCATGAATGCCAACTGAATTGCATCCATATTCGCCTGAGTATATTTGGAGATCAGAAGATGGCGGTTGAGGTTCTGTTCAACGGTAACCCTGCTAGACCTAAACCTGTATTTGATGTCGTCTGCCCACAAAGTAAATTTCACAAGAATAACCCTCCTAGTAATCTTGACCTCCACATCAATGAAATAAATGGGTCTATAGCAGGCCAGGCAGCCCTGTCCTCTTTTTGAATAGTGAAATAATGCATGCAGCGGAAAGGGGGCCTCTAATAAGATTAACATGGAGGGTGATGGCCAGGGCCGTTAGTCGTCCAATGATTTCAGGAAGTCTCCCGGACCCTATTAGCCCTCGGGTCTTACTCAAGGTTAAGGAGTGGATAGCGTTGCTCACCTCCACACACTCGACCATGAACATAAAAGTCAAAGGTGGTGGGCATGATTGATAGCTCAGTCTCCTCCAGGTTGTAAAGACCTATGAAGTGATTCACCTAGGCCTGAGCAGGAACTGTGGCCACCTGGTCTGACAGCTGAATGTCTTTGAAGAAGGAGTGGTTCACAATGGCCTGAACTTTTCCACTATCATTCAGAGAATTCACTGTCACCACGTGGCCCCATACTTCTTCTTCAACTCCAGCATCCGCTTTTTAAGGGCACTTTCTAAAACTGCTCTAGCATGTTTGATGGCGATTCTGTCCTGGGGTGTACATTTGATGCTTACCACAAACTCTCTTTTGGCCCTGGCACGGTGAGTATTAAACCATCTGCATGGTTTGGGGGGACTCCTTAAACATTGTTTGATCAAAGCATTATTAATATATGCACTTATGAGGTCAAGCGCTACCAAATCTGGGGATCAGAATGGGAGTCCCCCAAGCAAATATCAAAGTCTGCCTGGCATGAGTGGACCATAAAGGTGTTAAAGTCCTCAGTAATTAAATTCCCACATTTTATTCTACGACCCTGATCCCTGGATCTGGTGAAGGCTAGATAAATGTTGGTGAGTCCCGGTTTCTTTTCCTCTGCACCAAATGGCAGAGAGAGGATGATAGCCACTGAGAGGACTCAAGACCGCTGCAAAGCTCACCAAAGGAAGAAGCTTCCTTGAAGCAAAAATATAATCATTAACAGAGCCAGCACCATGGTCTTTAAAAGTGTGTATGACAGTTGACTGATCCAAAGTATGTTTAGAGAGAAGATTGATTAAATTAAATTGGCAAATCAGATAATTTGATATAGCCCCCTAAGAAGGTTGTTTCATGTGAACCTGAAGTTCGCCAGAAGCATCTAAGTCCTTTCATAAAATACATATGACAATCCTTACCAGGGTGTTGGTTAAAATTGCCTAATAGGAATAAGGCCACTGTTCTACTTGAACGGGAAAGAAAAAAGAAATTCTGGAGGTTCGCCATGTCAGGAAATATGTCTTTTTTTCCTTCCTGTGTGTGGGGCTGTAAATGTTAATACAAAAATTGATGGAAAAGGTTTGAAGGCAAAAAAAAGTCCCAAAATGAAGGGAGAGGAGAGGGGATAAGAGATGGATTAGATGCCAATTTAGTTTTGCAAAAGTGGCCACTTATTTGCCCACTTTTGGAGATAGAAGTATTGATGGTAAAAGATACAAGGCCTTCTAAAAATAAGTTGAAATTGATGTCCCAGGTATCCTGTAAGTTGGTAATGTCAAAATTTGAAAAGAAAGATATCAGTTCGGAGTCTCCCAGTTTACCCAGGGTGCCCTCTATGTTCCGACTCAGGATAATTAAGTGCTCTGAAAATGGGGAAACATTGAGTAAAGATGGGATAAGATCACCTATAACTAGTCAGCCAAGGACGTTTAACCAGTGCCTCAAAGTGGTTGTGTAGTGGCAGGCAGGCTGCACACAGGCCAAACTAGCGGCAACTAACTGCAGTGGGTGTGGTAAAATCTGCCTCTGAAAGCCAACTCCTTTAAATTTGGGCTTGTAAAAAACCAAGAGGCAGAACAGAGATAGAACTAGAGGTGACAGGCATAAACATAACATTCCTTAGAATAGCACGTGCCCCGGAGGGATTAGCAAAGTTCACAATAATACAATCCCCAGCCATAAACTTTGGAGAATTCCCAATCCAGCTGGTTCTGCTGAGCATGATGATTTCATTGTGCAGGCGCTGGCTGTTACCGTTGTTAAACATTTTGTACAGGCATTGTACCATCATATTTTTGAGTTGGGTGTATGATTCAGATTTCATATCCTTAAGAGAAGACACTTTATATAAGGACAACCACATAAGGAGAGCAGGCTTGGGGAAGCTGAGTAGCCACATGACTGTGTATAGATCCATGAGACAATCTATTTGTTGGACAGGTATACTTGCTCTGGGATCCAGGGGTCTAAGAGATTTGGCTAGGGTTGGGATTTTTGTCTTTGTCACTCTGATTCGGACCGGTCTGCCCAGACGTTGGTCCCATGCTTTCCATGCCACTGGGGCTAAGATAGCCTTGCTGATTTGAAGTGAAACCCTGAAATCGATCCTAGGATGCTTGTTTCCAGTCCAGGGAGGACCTGACCTGGCAGTTTGGGGAGACTGTTCCCATGGGAAACAGGGTCAAGACTGATTTGCTTATGGCTGGGTCTAAAGTGGAATGGCATGGGGTGCAAAGAAATGACAGATTCAGGCCCAGATCTCTGTCCGGGGTGAATGCCTGACATTGTTCAGCATTCAGCCCATAAATTGTCCTTTTTGCATTTGTGCCTCTCAAATGGAGTGGGTATGCCAAGAAGTGGGTCTCGTGTTCTCCATTTCACTGGAGTCAAGCTAGCCTGGCTGATGAGTGGTGATACTCCGAAATCGGTCCTAAAATGCTTGTTTCCAGTGCAGGGAGGACCTGTCCTGGCAGTTCAGGTAGACTGTTCCCATGGTGAATAGGGTCAAGACTGATTTGCATATGGCTGAGTCTTAAATGGAATGGCATGGTTTAGGCCTAGATCTCTATATTGGGGGGAATGTATGACATTGTTCAGCATTCTGTCTATCAATTGTCTTTTTTTGCATTTGTCAAGATGAGACCTTAGACACTCAAAATTCTATGGGTGAACGGGCGCCTGAGGAGGGGTAGTGAATGAGGGCATGTCAGTAGAGGTTGGCACGCCACTGACTCACCGCCTCTCTCCTGCCCTTCATTGTAGAAAGGGAAAATGAGACATGATCCTGAGTACTAGGGGCTATGGGAAGAATAGAAGAAGGTGTGACAGAGGTAGGAAAAGACATACATTCTTGTGCTAATTAGCCCAGCTTAATAGAAAGGTCGTTGATCCCCTTTTATAGGTGAGTTGCCTTGACTTATAACTCAAGAACACTCTGGCTGCAGGCCGCTAGAGTCCCTAGGATATTGCTTTGTAATTGTGTCAGTGTGGTAGCTAGAGAGTTCCCTCCCTCCAGTGATGGTTAAATCTGCCTGTTGCTTTACCAATGACCTTGTGTTGGCCATGCTTGTGTGGTCCAATATATATTTTGGATTTGACACCAGTACCCCCTATCATCCTGTGCGCAGCTAAACCGGGGCCCTTGGTAACATCCAGAGTCTCTGCTGCTGTTTGAGAAGGAGAACTCAGCGGATCAGGATGTACAGTGCTTGATGAGCCAGGGGAACTAGTAGGTAGGGACAGCAGTTGTGCCCGGGGAAACCCACATTGTGATCTAGGTGATTTGGATGAGAAGTAGGGACCCCAAGGCCTGCAGAGATTGAATCAATTGTTCCTCTATGCTAGAGATTTCCTTGGATAGTACTCATACTGCATTAGAAATAAATGAGGGAATAGAATTACCTGTCCTGTGATGCTTATCCTTCATGTTTTCTAATTCTCCCTTCCCTTTTCCCATGTTGCTAAAATCAAGGGTCTATGGGCGATAGACCTAAAGAGCAGCAAAATAAGATGAATATCAAGTTGGAGTCAGGGTCAATTGACACAGGAGAAACCGAAAAGCTCCCGGCACAACATGCAATTAAGAGGCATCACATTCTAAAGAGGGAAAGGCCTAAGAAGGGCTGCATATAACTCAAGTTTGTCCCCACTCACAGTTACATCGAAATGACAGGTCCAAACTGTGTCCAAAAGGTCCTCGTATTAAAAAAGGTCTCACATGGTCCTGCTGATAAAGAATGTCTTACTCAAAAAGTAATTGAAACTCACCCATGGGTAGTAAAGCCAAAAGATGGAGCCTGGCCTCTTTATGTCGCTGACGTGAGCAGGATGGGCCTAGTCTTGGTTCGGGCTTTGCCCAGGTGCTGTCCGTGTGTGTCCCACCTAGCGGGACTGCAGCATGCTTAAATAGCACTGAGCAACTTCAGTTGAGGTGCGAGGAGGATTTTGGGACATGCAGTCCCCAGTTGCTGAGAGTCACGCAACGGCTTTTCCTCAGCATCACAGGTTCATCAGGGAAGTGTCAGAAGCATCCCTCGGTGATGGTAGCCAGGCAAAGTTGGTGGATTTTGCCCCAACAGCAAAGATGATGCCAAAGATGAAGAGCACAGCATTTTCTATTTTTTATTTAATGTATCATAGTCAAATTAATATGACTAAATACGTTCAAATCTATAAGCCTCAATAGTCGATACTAAACATTGAGTGAGGCAATAGAAAAAAGAAGGAAGTAAACAACATCATTACAAAGCACAGTAATTTACTGCAGATATATCAACAGTAGGGGGGTTGTGTGTAGGCAGCACAAAGTAATAAAACTCATGTGTCTCTCTGCTTGACAGTAGCAACATTTTTCTCTTTTTATAAATATAACACTTCTAGTTAAATTGTATGTAAGCAGTTGGTGGAGGTGGGAAAGGAGTGGGTGTGAGACCTTACGGTTTCCAAAGCAGATTGCCCAGTTTTACTGAACTTATTTTTACTGGAGGAATAGCAGAGCTCTAACTACAATATCAATTTACAGTTGCTTCTGTATACATATTTTTTTCAAAAGCATACTCCACTCCACAGTAAATTATGGTAACATTTGATCAATGCATTTTTATATTTCAAATGTTGCTGCAAGAAAACAATTATAGCAAGAGAATTTAGTAAGCAAGTTCAGTTCAGGATTTTCAAATAGCTTCATTGAAATAATAAAGACAAATTCTCATTCAGAACCATGTTTATATGGGTTACTTAGTCACAGCTTACTCCTAAGATTTTGCTGAGCTCCCACAATAAAAGCAAACAGAATAAAATATTACAATTCAGAATGTGAAATTTCACCATTATAGGACTCAGGGAGAAGGAAGTAATCACTCCTTTCTATCGGAGGAGAGCATTCCATTGTAGACCTGCTACTCCTGATTGCCCCAAATCTACAGCCACCAGCTGACAGGGCTATGTACATCTCATGACTGTATTACATATGCTGAAGTCATGGCCCTTCCAGACAACAGCCCCCAGACTAATTGGAATCTCACAGGCATCTTTTCCATCATTCCTTCCCTCCATCCTAGATGCCATCATCCAGCTGACACCTGGCTAACTGCAACTAGAGATCAAACAAGGATTTTATGCCATTGCTGGGTTCCCACATGTGCTTGGCGCTATGGAATGCACATTTGTGCAACTGGTACCTCCTGCTGCCACTGCACATCTCTTCAGGAAGCGGAAGCACAGACACTCCATGAAAGTCCAGGCTATCGTGTGCCATCAGGGCCTCTTCAACAAAGTGCTGGCCAAATACCTTGGCAGTGTGTATGATGCCTACATATTCAGACACTGCAACATCAATGACCGATTTCAGAATGGACAATATGGGAATGACCTACTTGTAGGTAAACTAAACTCTAATACCTAACACACCCACTAACCAGTAGAAATGGATGACAGATAAGAACTGAAGTAAGAGGGGTGGGGCTCATATACGTACCATATATTACACAAGTTAACAAGGTCAAGGCACACAAAGCCACTATTGCTTCCCTTCAATGGTAGAAGGGTAAGGAGCAATTGACTGCTGGCCCAAATGCAGTGTAGCATCCATATGTGTGAGGGAGGTTTTCCATGGGGAATGTGGGGTTGTCTACATGCCCCGTCCATGGTTCATCAGGAATGTCATGTATCCCATACCCAAATCTGTGGTTCACTATGGACATATGCATGTGCCAGTGTAAGGCACTTCTCCTATGTCAACATCTACCTACGGATGACTAAGTGCCTAAATATGTACCACTATTGGCAGGGCCAGCTTTAGGGCAGTGCGAATGGTGTGGCCACACTGGATGCTGACCTGGAGGAGGGGCACTGACCTCAGTGAGGCCGCTGTGTTTAGCAATAACATACGATTTAAGCACCTGCTGCAGAGTTCATTGTGCGTTTAGCTTTCAGGCAGCATTAAAAATGCCAAGCTAACTTTTGTGACGAATGTTCCTTCTAGTGAGAGAAATTGGAGTTTTGCCTAGTGATAGTTTCGCCATAAAGAAGTGCAGAATGTTAATATGCCTGCTGCAAGGATCAGATCTGTATTTTGTGTTGATATCTGTGTGGAATAGTAAAGCCAGCCCTTACCAGAGCTGTGACACAAATTAAATGTATGTGAGAGAGGGGCCATGGAGAGATGAGGGGCACTTTGCTGGGTGATAGTGAGGGAATCTGAGGAGGAACTCATGGTGAGGCGGCACCATAAAAGACTGTCGCACCAGGCGCCACCAGGCGCCACCAGCGCTAAAGCCAGCCCTGACTATCGGCAAGTGCACACATTGTATGAGCACATAACATTGAGTGGCCTTGAGCTACTTCACATAGACATCACAGAAAATAACAGTATCTACATCACAGTCATGATGTAGAAGTTTATGATCTATCAGCCCATGCTCATCATTTGCTATACCACAGAGTAATAGAAGGGAAAAGTGTAAACCTATCAACAACTGAATGACTAACATATATTGTGAAAACAATGTTAGAGATATATATGACAATGAAACTACACATAACGCACATGGCCTGCCATGTATAAGTAGCAGTGTTGTAAAGTATTGAGAGTTATCCTTTCCCCTCACTTTCAGCTGACCAGTGAAATGGCATTTAGCCATAGGCCATGACACCCCATGCACACCCCCAGACTGTCAGCAAGACCCGGAACATCATCGAAAGAAGCTTTGAACTGCTGAGGGCCAAGTTCTGCTGCCTTAACATTTTGGAGGTAGGTTGCTCTACTCCCCCCACCAATGGTCTGCAAAATTATCTTGGTCATTGCAATCCTGCACAACATTTGTGTGCTGACTAGTGTCCCCTGGGATGATGGCCTACAACATCTGGACCAGATGGAGGATTATGAAGAGGAGAATGCCAAGGCTCAAGACATCCAGAATACAGCTGCAGGCAATCACAGACATGCACACATTGCACAATTTATTTATATGAAACACATGTTTGTGAATGGACCATGAAACAACATGAATGAAAGTTTCAACATGATAATAAATGTTTGAAAATATTACTTGTCTTTGTGTTTATGTCACATTTCCTAGAAATATCAACATCCACACATTCTGACAAC
Source organism: Triturus cristatus (assembly GCF_964204655.1). NCBI lineage: Eukaryota > Metazoa > Chordata > Amphibia > Caudata > Salamandridae > Triturus > Triturus cristatus. The sequence goes on from NC_140584.1 coordinate 228,274,843, forward strand.
TAGAAGCAGCCCTCAGGTTGGATGCCATCCATCAACCCCCCCCCCAAATAAAACAATGCAGCATGCGTTATCAAGTGTTGTGTGTCACTTGCTCCTTGACCAATTCCATAGCACTGTTTCAGTTGGGAAGGTGACTCTCTAGTAGGAAAGATTACACTATACTAGGAAAGGTGACACTACCATATGAAAGGTGAATTTTCTGTAGTACATGTGAGTCTTGTCATGCAAATTCAATAAAAGTGACATTGGACTAAGAAAAATGACTCGGAATGCAAGATCACTTTACTGTAGGAAACATCACTTTTTCTCATGCAAAGTCATGCATGTCCGTTAAAAGTGACATTGAACTAAGAAAAATGACTCCATGGAATGAAAGGTGACTTTACTTTAGGAAACGTCACTTTTTGGCATGCAAATTCATGCACAGGCACTAAAAGTGACAATGGACAACGAAAAATGACTCAATGGAATGAAAGATGACTTTACTGTAGAAAATGCCACTTTTTGGCCTGCATATTCATGAACGACCGTTAAAAGTGACATTGGACCAAGGAAATTGACTCAATGGAATGAAAGGTGACTTTACTGTAGGAAACATCACTTTTTGGTAGGCAAAAGTCAGGCATGACCATTTAAAGTGACATTGGACTAGGGAAAATGACACAATGGCATGAAAGGGCACTTTCATGTATAGAATGTGACACTTTTGTAGGTAAACTGACGCTTTACTACTAAACGTGACACAAGAGTGGAAAGAGCATTTGCTGGAAGCCATGCATAAAGGGCACAGCTTCAAAAACAATGCGTTTCTCATACGGTAACTAGCGACTTGGACATTTGTCTATGGAAGCGCCAGGGAAAAAAAACAATCTTTAGTTAGAAAAATGATGCTTAAGACAAAAACGTGTCACATACACACCAGAAATTATGTAATGGCTCAGCCATGCAATAAACCAGGAAGTATTAAGTTTCTTTAAATTTTGCTTACTGTCTTTTTGCCTGTGCTTGGTGGTGGAGGTGTTTGGTGTTTGCTGGTGAGTTTCATGGTGTTTCCTGGTTGTTTACTTGTCTATGCATTCTGTATCCGGTCCCTAAATTGTAAAATTTTGTCCTGATTTTGTATTTTGTGTTGTTTTGTGTGGTGTATTGTGGGATGTCTGTCTAAATAGAGGTTATTAGTCATAGTTGTAAGGGGAAGAGGTAGTGGTTTATTTGTAGTTGGGGTTAGGGTGATTTGTTAGTATAGAGAGATGTCGGGCAGTGGCAGAGTCAGGAAACTGACCGAGGAAGAGCTTGAAGGCCTGCTGCGGCTCATCATCAAATACCTGTGGATCATTATAGGTAGTAGAGGCAGTTTGCTACTGGGGTACCTAACCCAGGAGAGGTGGCACAAGTGGGTGATGGTGCAATTCTAAATGCAAACACTAGTTGATGTGGACCGAAACCTCCACCAATACAAACACTGGTGGGCTGATATAGTGAAACAGAAGCAGGATCTATTTGATCACCTAGGCCTAGAAGTTGGAGGGAATGTTGGTTAGTGCCCATATGCCATGGCCTTGTAGCTGTTTGCCTGTAACTAAATACTGTTAACACTTTTTTAATTGAAAGGGTCAGATATGTATATAAGTGACTATAACAAGTTATCAAGGGGAGGGAAAAAGAAGCTGTGGTCCATTCGGCTTCCTAGGTTTAATGCAAAAAATCAAAAGGGAGTGGACCACTTGTCCTGTGTAGCCAGGGTCTTATTACTGTTCTTTCCTTCGTAAAAGAACCCTCATAACCATACACAGGTACCAGAGGCGGCATAAACTGGGTTACCGCTTAAGTGTAAAAGTGCAGCATCATCATAGGGTCTTTTTTTGAATGTACGCTGCCCTCCACCCGGAGTAAGACCTTCTGGTTCAACAGTAGTGTCCAGACATGAAAAACAAAAAATGTGAGAGGGTTCGTATTTAGTGAGTTAAAATCTCTTGGTCATTGTTTCCATAGTGACTTTATTCTTGAAAGCTTGATCAGAGAGTTAAAAGAAAGGAGTGCGGGGTGAGACGGGGTTACTGGTCTCCCGTACTTGTCATGATATAGGGGTCAACATGTTTCAGCCTTCTGCAAGGGTCTAAAGGCTTTCATCAGGACCGTTATTTGTAGGAAGGCGCTCTGTCGCTCCTAAAGTGAGAAAACTTGTCACTTGTTCTGAGTAAGTGGGTCAGATCAATAGTATCTGTACCTAGAAAAGGTAGAAAAGGTTACTTTCACCAAAATTTTCTTAATTAAAGGTCATAATTTGCTGCTTCATGCGATCGTCTAGGGCAACTACTTATGTGAGGGGAGGTAAGTGAGGATAGTATGTAAAAGCAGAGCAAGTAGGCGGAAGTCAGGGACAGTTACGTGAGGTAAAGAGATGCTAATCTCGGCGAGATGAAATTAAAAACACTATAGAACAATGCTTAGTTCATAACAAGGAGACACGTTGTGGTTAAAGGATTACAAAACCCTGTAGATAATATCCAAGGTGTGTTTGTAATCATTCGGTGGACTCAAATTGTCAACATAAATATCATCAATAATAGCGAGTTGCCACTTATTGCGACGCGAGTGAGTTGAACTTTGTCACATCTTATAAACAGACAGTCGTTGGTGTTTCTAAACAACACGCTGCGGTAATATGTCCATGCGTATTTACCTCAGACAAGATTAGTAACATTCATACGTGGATGCCCGGAGGCAGGGCGAGAATTCATTTCTGTATTTAAATAAAAGACAAAAGAGGTAAATTAGAAAGACCTTACTTTAGTTTGGAAGTTGTACCAAAACTGCGGCGGCCATCGGAGCTTACCGATTCTCGCACGTTCGGTGTCTGCATCTGCCTCTTCTCGCGGTACACCCAACCAGATTCGTCCGTGTAGGCTTACCGTTAAGAGGTGGAGAAGTAGTGGAGGTTAAAGAAGGACTCCACGTTATACGGTAAATATTGGCAAAGTATCGTGGTTGGCACGGTACAAACGTGTGTTCGAACCAGTTAAATGAATATGGGTTATTATTGTGTGGGATTGTATTCACTGATCGAGGCGAAACATTCTTGTACGTGATTTAGAATTATATTTGTTAGTGTATGATGTTGCCAGGTGAAACTATCATGATTGAGATAGAGTATGATGGTAGAGGAACTGCGATACTATCATGATTCTGAACTTGAATGGTGGAATGAGTATGCGTTATGCGTTATGAGCGTGCCCTGGTGAATAGATTAATCAAATACTACATTCTTGTTTGTTTCAAAATATTCATGTGATGGAATGCTTACGTGGCTAAGGTGTACCATGGGATATTATCGTTGAGGCCTTGTTTGTCCGTGGACAAACGATCAATCCAACGTTGTTCTTTCTCATACAAGATACGTTCGGCATTGTAGTTGACAGTTCTTAAACTTTCTAGGACTACCCATTTGAGGTCACTGGTGGCATGGTTGTTCTCTATGAAGTGTCTGCTCATTTTGGTGGTCGCTCTTTTGCAGTTCACGTTGCTTTTATGTTCTGTGATTCTCAATTTTATTTTTCGACAAGTCATTCCAATATATTTGAGGTCACATGGGCAGGTGATCATGTAAATCACGTGGGTAGTATTGCAGTTAGTATGCTGTCGCAATGTCCACGTAAGGTTAGGAAGAAGTTGGATGGTTTTGGTCACTTTTGTTAGGCTGCAGACTGAGCACGTCCCACATGGATAGTGTCCTGTGATCGGTGCAAGATTCCATGCTGCTGTTATGGTTCCTGTACTTGTTTGCAGAGCTGGTCTAGTATGTACTAGAAGATCTTTTATGTTCTTTGTTCTTTTGTTTGCAAACCTTGGTTTAGGCCATTGTAAAGTGTCAGAGGTTAGAATTCTCCAATTTTTGTTCACAATCTTTTTCACTGTATTGGACATAGTATTATAAGTGGTGACACACGTTAGAAGATCATCTGGTTCTGCCCGTGTTGATGTCTGTAAAAGGTTTTCTCTCGGTTGGTACAAGGCTCTTTTCTGACACTTCCTTATGATTTTTACTGGATAGTCTCTTTTGATTAGTTTCTCACCCAATTCTTTGGCTTGAGTTTTATAAGTTTGAAGATTGCTACAGTTCCTCTTGAGTCTAAGGAACTGACTGAATGGTAGATTGTCTCTGAGAGGAGGCGGGTGAAAGCTATTGTAAGACAGCAAGCTGTTCTTTGCTGTTGGTTTGTGGTACGTCTTAGTTTGGAGGAGGTTATTCTCTGAATAGATAGTTATATCTAGGAAGTCAAGTTTGTGTCTGTCAAAAGTGCAGGTGAATTTTAAACACTCGTCTCTGGAGTTGATCCATATAAGGAAATCTCCTAAAGACTCAGCAGTATCTTCCCAAATCATTATAACGTCATCTATGTAACGTTTCCAGAATTTTACTTTGGTCAGGTACGGATTGTCGGGGTTGTGAATGTATTTTTGCTCAAAGTCACTGACATACAGACCCGCCACACTAGGAGCAAAGGTGCTGCCCATCGATGTACCGTGGCGTTGTCTATAGAGGGTGCCCTCGTATTCAAAAAAGTTTTCAGTTAGAGCTAACTTGCAACACTGTAGTATGAAGTGTCTCGGTGTTGAGTTGGTCCAAGGTTCCGAGAATAGCACGTTTTCAAGTGTGTCTAGGGTCTTCTGTTGGGGGAGACTGGTGTATAAGCTTTCTACATCTAGTCCCACTAGGTACATGGTGTTTTCATTGTATACCTGGTTGTCCAGTTGATTGAGGAGGTCACGTGTGTCCTTCAGGTACGTTGGTGTTCGTTGTACAAGAGGTTTGAGGAAATGATCGGCAAATTGTGAAAGAGGTTCCAATATTGACCCAATTCCTGAGACAATTGGTCGTCCTGGTGGTGGGGATCTATTCTTGTGTGTTTTTGGTAGGGAATAGAAATATGGTGTTCTGGGTGATTTGGTCATTAGGAAATCTGCTTCGTGTTTTGATATCCACTGGTTCGTCTCAGCTTCTTCTATCATGGATTTAATGATACTTTGCAGTCTCTTTGTTGGGTCAATGGTAATCTTTTCATAGAATTTATGGTCTGATAGTAGGTTTTGACATTGGGTGTCGTATCCTGATTTGTTCAAGAGGACGATTCCTCCCCCTTTATCAGCAGGTTTGACAATTATGTCTTCATTGCTGCTTAGTTCTTTTATTGCCAGTCTCTCTCGTTTGGTGATATTCATAAATGGTCTTTGGGATGAGGGTTTGATATTGTCCACTCCTTTGAGGATAGCTTGTTCGAAGGCTAATACTTCTATAGGGACCAGATGGTTGGGTGGACAAAAGGTGGATTTTGGTCTGAGGCTGGTGTCACTTGTTGGTGTATCGTTCTGTTTGTTTTTGAAAAAAGCTTTCAATTTTATTTTTCTACAGAATTCTGATAGTTCGCACTTGACTTTGAATAAGTCTAAAGGGGGGGTGGGGACAAAACCTAGTCCTTTGTTCAGTATTTCCTCTTGATCTTGGGTTATCGTGGTGTCCGTTAGATTTATCACCAGGGATTCATGTTGCTGGGGCCTGGTTGGTCTCTGGACATGCTCCTGGTGTATATCTGTCTCTCTTGGTCGTTCCAGGATACTTCTTTTTTCCTTCCTCGTTGGGTGGTCCGACCTCTCCCTAAAAAAGGCGGGCGTTGGGTGTTCATCATAGGGCCCATCATGTGTGGTCCTTGTAAATATGGGTTCATCCATCCCTGAAAGTTAGGTGCGAATGGTTGGTATAGTTGTTGTGGTTGGTCATAGAACTGTGGCATTGACCAATTTGCACCTCGTCGTCGTTGATTTCGTCTGTATCGACCTCTTCCTCGTCTAGGATAAGAGCCTTCATCACCGCTCCAATCTGAGTTATTGCTAGATGTTTCGCCAGTGGAGTCTTCATCATAATGGTCAGGTATTGTGTAGTCTTCTCTAGAGTAAGGGTGCATCTTCTCAACTGAGAATTTCTTAAGATCCTTACTCAGTTTCTGTATTTTGTTCTGAGTGATGTATTCCTTGGTCTCATTCATTTCTCTGTTGATCTCCTCAAGTTTCTTCTTGTATATTGTGAGTTGAACCGTTGTTTTCAATCTAGCTTCACTTGTTTGGATTTGGATTGTGAGAGCTTCTACTAACCTTGTGGCTGTTTTTATAATTAGGACTAGATAATCTCTGGTACATTTCCATGAGATGGAAGACCAGTCTTTTCTGAATAGCATGTCTTTCAGGAAGATCCGTGGAGCATTTTGTATCCATAGTCCTTTTGGTGCCGCATTTGCGCGCAAGTATTCCTTCATTATAATGCCATGGATGGCAGTTCGTACCTGGTCTTTTTTCATCTCGGTCAATTCGTCCCACTCACTAGTTTGGGTTAATGTTTGAGCTAAGTCTTTGTCTTGTAATAAAGATGATTCGCTAAGAATCGCATTCACCTCATCCTCAGAATAACTTAAGCCCTGGTTGTCCGCCATGTTGCCTGTCTTTGAAAAAGTTTTTGTGATCCTGCACTGCTCTGTGTCAAGGACCGCTTTTTGTGATTCCTAGGGGTATTTCTGCTACCACCTCCAATGGAGACTCAACCTCTTTTCGGTGGTCAATCCAAGTTTCGAAAGAGTTTCCCACAGCTGCACGCTGCTTAATTACAAGTTATCAAGGGGAGGGAAAAAGAAGCTGTGGTCCATTCGGCTTCCTAGGTTTATTGCAAAAAATCAAAAGGGAGTGGACCACTTGTCCTGTGTAGCCAGGGTCTTATTACTGTTCTTTCCTTCGTAAAAGAACCCTCATAACCATACACAGGTACCAGAGGCGGCATAAACTGGGTTACCGCTTAAGTGTAAAAGTGCAGCATCATCATAGGGTCTTTTTTTGAATGTACGCTGCCCTCCACCCGGAGGAAGACCTTCTGGTTCAACAGTAGTGTCCAGACATGAAAAACAAAAAATGTGAGAGGGTTCGTATTTAGTGAGTTAAAATCTCTTGGTCATTGTTTCCATAGTGACTTTATTCTTGAAAGCTTGATCAGAGAGTTAAAAGAAAGGAGTGCGGGGTGAGACGGGGTTACTGGTCTCCCGTACTTGTCATGATATAGGGGTCAACATGTTTCAGCCTTCTGCAAGGGTCTAAAGGCTTTCATCAGGACCGTTATTTGTAGGAAGGCGCTCTGTCACTCCTAAAGTGAGAAAACTTGTCACTTGTTCTGAGTAAGGGGGTCAGATCAATAGTATCTGTACCTAGAAAAGGTAGAAAAGGTTACTTTCACCAACATTTTCTTAATTAAAGGTCATAATTTGCTGCTTCATGCGATCGTCTAGGGCAACTACTTATGTGAGGGGAGGTAAGTGAGGATAGTATGTAAAAGCAGAGCAAGTAGGCGGAAGTCAGGGACAGTTAGTGAGGTAAAGAGATGCTAATCTCGGCGAGATGAAATTAAAAACACTATAGAACAATGCTTAGTTCATAACAAGGAGACACGTTGTGGTTAAAGGATTACAAAACCCTGTAGATAATATCCAAGGTGTGTTTGTAATCATTCGGTGGACTCAAATTGTCAACATAAATATCATCAATAATAGCGAGTTGCCACTTATTGCGACGCGAGTGAGTTGAACTTTGTCACATCTTATAAACAGACAGTCGTTGGTGTTTCTAAACAACACGCTGCGGTAATATGTCCATGCGTATTTACCTCAGACAAGATTAGTAACATTCATACGTGGATGCCCGGAGGCAGGGCGAGAATTCATTTCTGTATTTAAATAAAAGACAAAAGAGGTAAATTAGAAAGACCTTACTTTAGTTTGGAAGTTGTACCAAAACTGCGGCGGCCATCGGAGCTTACCGATTCTCGCACGTTCGGTGTCTGCATCTGCCTCTTCTCGCGGTACACCCAACCAGATTCGTCCGTGTAGGCTTACCGTTAAGAGGTGGAGAAGTAGTGGAGGTTAAAGAAGGACTCCACGTTATACGGTAAAGATTGGCAAAGTATCGTGGTTGGCACGGTACAAACGTGTGTTCGAACCAGTTAAATGAATATGGGTTATTATTGTGTGGGATTGTATTCACTGATCGAGGCGAAACATTCTTGTACGTGATTTAGAATTATATTTGTTAGTGTATGATGTTGCCAGGTGAAACTATCATGATTGAGATAGAGTATGATGGTAGAGGAACTGCGATACTATCATGATTCTGAACATGAATGGTGGAATGAGTATGCGTTATGCGTTATGAGCGTGCCCTGGTGAATAGATTAATCAAATACTACATTCTTGTTTGTTTCAAAATATTCATGTGATGGAATGCAGATACTATTGATCTGACCCCCTTACTCAGAACAAGTGACAAGTTTTCTCACTTTAGGAGCGACAGAGCGCCTTCCTACAAATAACGGTCCTGATGAAAGCCTTTAGACCCTTGCAGAAGGCTGAAACATGTTGACCCCTATATCATGACAAGTACGGGAGACCAGTAACCCCGTCTCACCCCGCACTCCTTTCTTTTAACTCTCTGATCAAGCTTTCAAGAATAAAGTCACTATGGAAACAATGACCAAGAGATTTTAACTCACTAAATACGAACCCTCTCACATTTTTTGTTTTTCATGTCTGGACACTACTGTTGAACCAGAAGGTCTTCCTCCGGGTGGAGGGCAGCGTACATTCAAAAAAAGACCCTATGATGATGCTGCACTTTTACACTTAAGCGGTAACCCAGTTTATGCCGCCTCTGGTACCTGTGTATGGTTATGAGGGTTCTTTTACGAAGGAAAGAACAGTAATAAGACCCTGGCTACACAGGACAAGTGGTCCACTCCCTTTTGATTTTTTATAAGTGACTATGGCATGATACATGCTAACTAAATTACAGACACTGAGGGGCTTATTTATAACCCCAGTGGGCCGCTTTTTAATGACTCACTGGCGCCATAGTGTGTCTTTCCATATTTACAAAGCCACGTAAACCCACCCTGCTCTGCTTTTAATGGCTCCCTTTCATGCATTACTCTGCATGAAAGGAGCATTCCATGGGTGTTGCTATGTGAGTTCCTACGCAACATCCATGGAACCTGATGTATTCTAAGATTTGCAAGGTTTTCAACACCTGGGAATGTACGTTAATCTGAAAAATATTCACATTGCCTGAAACAATTTCTTTTGTTTGACAGAGTATCTCGCCATACAGTAGAAAGGCTTACCTCATCATCAACAAAGTCCTAAATGAGTGTGTATATCTTGAAGCCAGGACTATGAATAATCAAATCTCAAACATAATTTTTTAATATCAAAACATATATAGTTGATTTATTATGCATATTATCAGATCAAAAATACATATATGTGTACAAATAAACATGCATAGATGTGACTAAAATTCATAAAAGAGAGAGTGCCCCTATATATGCGACAAATATCTCATTTTTACTACATATACTCTGCCCCAACTCTCCATATAATCTTTCAAATCATACTCCACACTCACATAAACACAGTCACATGACCAAGACAGAAAGGAACAAACCTACTCTTAAAGGTAATGTGTGCTAATGAGTTGACATATCTGCACAGAATAGCAGCCCACCATCTTTCATAATACAGTTCCTGTACAATTATTTTTTCCAGTGACTTATTTTTATCTTTTCACTCTTAGAACATTTGGAACATTATCATCGTCATGTCTTGTTCTTTGGATCTGGGCTGCCGTGTGTTTCGGTAAAAGACCTGCAGATATGGTCGCACCTTCTTAAGGGCGCTAAAATATAAAAGATACACGCTGGGGAGAGCAAAATTGACATATTACACCCTTGAATATATTTATTTGATTAATGAATATATATATATATATATATATATATATATATATATATATATATATATATATATATATATATAAATATATATATATATAAAAATAGAATTTTGAGATTTCCTATGGAAACACGGTCCTAACTATAACTACCTACTGGCGACTGCCAGTAGGTAATATATATATATATATATATATATATATATATATATATATATATATATATATATATATATATATTACCTACTGGCGGTCGCCAGTAGGTAGTTATAGTTAGGACCCTGTTTCCATAGGAAAACCGCAACATTCTATTTGGAATAACTTTGGCGCCGGTCGACGAATCCTCACGAAATTTTCAAAATACGTGGGGCGCTACCCTCCGCTCCTACCCTGAAAGTCTCGGGGGGATTCGTCAAGCGAGGGCTGAGAAAAAGGGGGGTCCCAAAACGCGTTTTTCCCATGCATTTTTCCATAGGACCTTTAGACACAGCTACAGCCCGAACGGCTGAACAGAGTTACTTGAAATTTGGCAGAGAGGTAGTTCTCAGGTCAAGGAAGTGCCTTTTGTAGGTCTGGTGTAAATCTGTTCAGTAGTTCCTGAGAAAATAGCATTTAAATCAATATATATATCTGTGGCAGCTTACGGTGCGCTTACGGTAAGCTTACGGTAAGCTTACCGTACGCGTACGGTGCCGTGCGCGAGCGCGAATCTGATTGGCTGTTAGATCTTAGTAAACATTCGAATTGGTCGAAACCAGGAAGTTGCGGCCGCCATTTTCTCTCTCGCACTCTGAGAGGGGGTTGAAAAACAAAGGCCAAAAACATGTAAAGGGGCTGTTTAGACAGCTCCTAAGCACCTAGCCATGTTGAGGGAGTCCCCAAAGATCCCCCAAGGCCAAAAAGGGAATTTTAATGTTTTCGAAAATTTCGCCGATTACGCTTACCGTACGCGTACGGTAAAAATTATTTAAAAAATAAAAAATTATCCACTACTCTCCCCACCCTGTGTTCAAATGGTGCCCGAAGGGCACCATTAGTACATGGCTTATTCCACCCCCGATAAAAATGAAAATATTACCTTTCACAACGAAGCGCATCATATGTCCTCCATGTGCGCACGGTGCGCGAAGCGCATCGTGCGTACATGGCCCATCTAGCGTAACGTGGGCACCGTGCACGGCACTAACTGCGTAAAGTGGGCGCGCGGTGCGCGAAGCGCACCGCGTGCTCACTGTGCGCGCACGGTGCGCGAAGCGCACTGTGCGCGCACGGAACGAACTGCGTTAAGTGGGCGCACACGCCACGAATGGCGTAAAGTAACTTAGCATTTAAAAAACCGTACAAATTCACTGAAAAAACCATAGGTTTCACACACGTTATAGTTAGGAATTAGCATTTAAAAAACCTTGCAAATTCAGTGAAAAAACCATAGGTTTCACACATGTTATAGTTAGCTGGACATTTTACTGATAAAAAACCATTGAAATTCCCCCGTTATAGTTAGTGCAGGCAACTATAACTCACGCGACCGCAATCCTCTGCTGATGACATATGTGTCTTTATGAAAAAAAAATATTTGTAATATATGTATAGCTAAAATTCAATGGAAGAAGACATGGGCAAATAAGTGTCTAAATACAGTATTAGCATCAGCAGAGGATTGCGGTCGCGTGAGTTATAGTTGCCTGCACTAACTATAACGGGGGAATTTCAATGGTTTTTTATCAGTAAAATGTCCAGTTAACTATAACATGTGTGAAACCTATGGTTTTTTCACTGAATTTGCAAGGTTTTTTAAATGCTAATTCCTAACTATAACGTGTGTGAAACCTACGGTTTTTTCAGTGAATATATATATAGATAGATATATACATACCCGGGAATGTGTAGAATTCCTACACCTCCCTAGGGGAGGGATTAGGGAGGCGCATTGTGCAGCACACATAGAAATAGTAAAACAGCTCTCGTAATTGTTTTTGTACAGGAAGGTGACCCATTTTTCACATAAGAAATCCTACCTACAACACAATTACTTTCTGTGTTGGCACATTACTGGCCATTGTGCACCAGGGCAGGAGAAAAGGACAGTAATGTGCCATTTTTTAAAGAGATATGTTGCATTCCTGCCCATGTAATTTGACGCACAACAGCGCAGAAGGAAGACTTTCTGTGCTGCCATGCGTCAAAATATCAGGGCCTGTTCACAAGGGCATTGCTAGAACTGGGGGTCTCTAGTTGGCAGAGGTAGGTACCTTTGACCAAATAGGGACCCTTTCTTCTAGTCAGGGTAAGGGGGCACACTCCTAAAATAACCCCTGCTCACCCCCTTGGTAGCTTGGCACGAGCAGACAGGCTTATCTCAGAGGCAGTGTGTAAAGCATTTGTGAACAAATAGAGTAACCCAGTGACAACACTACAGATGTACACCACGCAAGTTGTAGTATAAAAATAAGTGTTTTTATACAGACTTAACACAAGACCACAAACGAGAAAAATCCACAATACAGTACTTTGAAAATGGTAAAAATAGCTTAATTCTCTTAAGATGGTAAATGCAACACTATGAGTTCAATGTAACTTAGGATGCGTAACGCTATACAACGAAAGTGTTGCAGGGAAGGTGATGCATTGGTTCCTTGCCTGAACTCAGAATAATAAAATACATATTTTAGTAAAGTTTATTTTAATATTCTGTGTTTGCAAATACCACTTTTAGCAAGTTGGTATTTGCTTGCCTAACCATTTCAGCCCGCCTCTGCTATGATGTGTATCTGCCTGTCTGGTTTGTGTGAGTGACAGGGCTGGGGAAACCCAGAGGGGCAGGGCTAGGTAGCCTGGTGGTGAATGGCGAGATTGACATCCAGATGGGTGGGAGGAGTGCACCTGGACTCTGAATAGGGCTGTGCTCTGCCACCACAATGCTGGCTCCACCTCCTGTGGAGCGGCTGATGTCTCTGCCCTGCACCCTGAATAGAAAGGCAGAGTCATGTCAACAAAGTGCTCAAGAACTGGTTTGGACTGGGCAAAAGCCCCTCTACACCAGAGGAACAAAGGAATTAGGGGTATAAGTATTGGGACCCTGCTCCCAAGAAATTAGATCCTGCTTGACAAGAAGAACCTCTGCCTGAGGAGAAGGAACTGGGAAAGCTGTAAGGAGGAGTACTGTCCCTAACCTGGGGGATTGGCCTGCAGTGGTTGCCTTGCTGCTGAAAGGAGAGGAGAAAAGACTACAAAGACTTTATTTCAACTTGTGCTTAAAAGATCTCCAAGGGCTTGTGCTGAGCTTGCCCCCTGAACGAAGTCCCAGGACCAGTGGACTTCACCCCCAGCACCCCAGAGTCTTTTGAAAGTGCCTGCTGCTGTTGTTGGGCCTTCTGAGGGACTGTGTGTCGCAAGGAGCTGGAAGCGCGACTCGAGAAGGAGAAGCGTGCCGCCGTCGGAGCTGTTGTTGTCGCATCTCGCAAAGGGTGTCGCCACTGCAGCATCGCATCGAGCGGAAGCGTGTCGCATCATTCCGGAAGTGTCTCGCAACGCCGAAGAAGCATGTCGCCATCGCAGCCATCGTAGCTGACGCATTGTACCGCATCAAGAAAAGAGTCTTGCATCGAGTAAGAAGCGTGACGCCATCGCATCCATCGTAGTTGTCGCATTTCACCGCATCAAGAAAAGCGCCCCGCATCCACGGAGAAGTGTGCCGCCGTCGGAGCTGCTGTCGTCGCATCGCGTAAAGGGGTGACGCCGCTGCAGCATCGCATCGAGCGGAAGCGTCTCACAAACGTCAGAGAAGAGTGCCGCTGCCAAGGCCGCTGTTGTCGCATCGCGTAAAGGGGTGACGCTGCTGTAGCTGACGCATCGAGTCGAGTCTTCTCGCAACATCGGAGAAACGTAACGCATCTTTCGTTGCCCTGCGTGTCGCATCTAAGGTACATTGACTTAAAGTGTCGCATTTAAGAACTTAAGAGAACTAAGCAAACTTCTCCCATCTAAAGTAACAGTATTGTGTATTTTTGTCGTTTAATGGTCTTGTGGTGATTCTATATAAAGAATCCTTATTTTTAATGTAACAACCTGTGTGGTGTCCATCTGTAGTGTTGTCACTTGGTTACTGTATGTGTTCACAAATGCTTAACCTATGACGCTCTGAGATAAGCCTTGTCTGCTTGCGCCAAGCTACCTAGAGGGTGAGCAGGGGTTATTTTAGGAGTGTAACCCCTTACCCTGACTAGAGGAAAGGTTCCCTGCTTGTCACAAGTACCTACCTGTGCCAACCAGACAACCCGATTCTAACACCCCCTTTTTATACACAGTTTCTCTTTGTACTCTGAAGGCAGAGAGGCCTTTGCCTAGTCCAAACCAGTTCTGGTCAGTCCTGGGGCACTCTGTTTGTATTACTCCTTCTTTCCTTTCACAGTGCAGGGCAGGGACATCAGATGCACCACATGAGGTGGAGCCAGCATTGTGGAGGGAAGGCACAGACCTATCCAGGTCCCAGGTGCAACTCCTCCCACCCATCTACATGCAGATCTCTCTATTCAGCCCTGTGCTGACTCACCCTGTCTCCTGGAATCCCCCAGCCCCTGTAACTCAAACTCCAGACAAGGAATACACAACCTAGCCGAGGCAGGCTTGGATGGTTAGACAAGAAAATACCTACTTTCTAAAAGTGGTATTTTCAAACATAGGATGTTAAAACCAACTTCACTAAAAGATGCATTTTGTCATTCTGAGTTCAGGCATACTAAATTCGAATTTCTACCTAGTTCCCTGAGTCAGTTAGGATTATAAAATGTAATAATAAAATTGCCCATTCTGGCCTATGGAGAGCAGGTAGCCTTGCAATAGTGAAAAACGAAAATGGCTGTAATTCACTATAAGGACATGCCACACACATCAGGGCATGTCCTATCTTTTACTTACAATGTACCCTGCCCTTGGGCCTACCATAGGGGTGACTAATATGCAGAAAAGGGAAGGTTTAGCGACTGGCAAGTGGGTGCACTTGCCCAATCAACATGGCAGTACCAGACTGCACACAGGCTCTGCAATGGCAGACCTGAGACACACTTTATAGGCTGCTTCTGTGGGTGGCACAACCAGTGCTGCAAGCCCACCAGCAGCATTTGATTTACAAGCCCTGGGCACAATCAGTGCACTGTACTAGGTTATGACCAGTAAAACAAATAATACAATCATGGAGTCACTAATCCATATATCAATTTACCATAGGGAGAGCATATGCTCTTTAGCACTGATCAGCAGTGGTAAAGTGCCCAGAGGCATAAAACAGCCAACACCAGGTCTGAAAAAATATAGGAGGAAGGCAAAAAGTTCAGGGATGACTTTGCAAAAATGGCCAAGTCCAACACAACCCCCTTCCAGCCAAAACGCGGGGTAGACCAATCACTACCTTGATGGGCTTCCCTGCTTTGGGCGATAGAACCTGGACCTGGCCCGCAACTGCAGGGGCATATTCCAGTTCTACGCCAATCTGAACCTAGTTTGATCCCACTGTCCATACTCTCAGGGCCATCCAAGCTAATCCATGGGGAACCCATCTCCTCACCTGTGGACACCACCTGTGCAGCACCTAACCTTAGCTTGCTCACAGGTGTGTCCCAACAGACAGACAGCAAGCCACAGTGGCCACTAACAGTAGTCAGTGATGAGACCCAGGCCTTATGCCTCTCAGGGCTCTCAAAACTCGGCGGCATCAGAGAGTGGAGGGCAGTAGCCCCAGGTGCTTGGCACCCTTTGTCCACTCTCCCTCCTGTCAGGTCAGGTATGACATCCTGATACTGACCTACCAGCCCCGGGCCTGTACCCAGCGGCTGGACAGGAGACTGGGGTGGCCTTTCCCATACCCGGTCCTCCTCCTCCTTGGGGTTCTGTACCCTCCCACTTGGAGTGGTACACTTTTCCAGAATTGTCAGGGTGCCTGTAGCAGGTGTCCTGCCCAATTCGCCCACCAGTTCAGGGGTTCTATCCTGCAACTGGGCTTCCAGGTCAGGGGACACACCCTGAACCTGGTCCTCCTAACCAGGTCTAAACCCTCGGGCTGCACCGGGGTCAGAGGTGAGGACTCCCTCCCTCTGCACCCCCTTCCAGAGCACTGCACCCTCCCATCTGGAGTGGTACCCCTAGAACTACATCAGTCAGGACACTGATTACAGTTGCCCCTTCCTCTAGGTCAGACAAGACCTGAACCTGGCTTCCCAACCCAGGGACCTACCCCTGCACTTGAACACTTGCCCGGCACACCAGAACTTCTTTGGGAGCATAAATGCCCCAGAGGGTGACACCTAACTCATGTGTCGTGTGACAGTCTGCCTGGCGCAGATCTCTCGACCCCTGCCCATCTGACAGCGTGTGACGATCCCCCAGGACAGAAGTGGTGTCACCATGGTCATTCTTTGGTGACTCAGCCCTTCTGGCTGGCCCCTGACCCACTGGTTCTTCCACTGGGGACTCTCTCTCACTCTCACCACTCAATCTGGACGTCTGCATCCCCCACTTAGGAGTGGCACTGCCAGACACCAGAACTGATGGAGGCCTGCTTACAGACACTCCCAGTTCACCAGACACTAGGGGATCACCCTCCCATGGACTACTAGGACAGCCTAAGCTCCCTACCTGGTGTTCCCTTAAAGAACCATCCAGGCACTGAGACAGGGTTTCGGGCACCTTGGGACATGCAGGTCCACCCCCACTCCTTCTCCACTGAGACAGGACGAGAGCCTCTACCCCCTCCCTCTATACTGAGACCTAGCCAGGCTACACTGAACCTCTTCCCCCACTGTGGGCTGGACGATACCTGAGCCAGTCCTCTGAGGGTCACTCCCCAATGCCTCTCCAGACCCTCTGGAATCCACCAAAAGGTCTGCCTCCAATGTGAGCTCCCTGGGGTCAGAGAACTCACTCTCCAACAGGTGTTGGCATAGCTCTGGAAAACAGGGACTTTCAATATGCTCTCCCACAATTGTATCACACAGCCCCTGACAAGGGTTAACCAAACTATCCTTCACCTCACCATCCAGTGCCTCGCACACGTACTCCACACCACTCTCCTGAGATTGGCAAGACAGCATCTGACTGTCTCTGTCACACAACCCACACGCTTCTGGGTGGTCATCACACTCATGTACCAGACTTCAACCCTGGGGGAACCCCTCTCCCTGTACCTCTCACCTAGAGTCAGTAGAGTGTCCCTCCCACCACTAGGACCATAACTAGATAACTCAATATTGCTGCCACCATCTGAGATGGATTCCACCTCCAAATCAGCAAAGCTCACTTCCTGAGCTGCATACGTTTCTTTTTGTTGTGCTGAGACACTCATGGCCTCAAGCTTCTCAAGCCCTAAATCAAGCTCCCTCATTCTCAACTCATGCTCCAGTTGCATCTTCCTTTCTCTAGGGCCAATTTCCTAATTTCTAACTGCCCGTTCATTTTGGCTAGCTCCAACTCATGCATCCTATTCCTCTCCCTGTCCTCCAGCTCCTCTAGGGACAGGCCTTTGGCAGACACACTGCTACCCACTGGGGAAATTGCTCCCCTTCCCCTGGACCCAATGGCCTTTCCAGCTGCCCATCTGCATTCTCATCCCCTTCCTCATCCTCAGGGGTATTTCTTGCTTCGATCCAGGCCCTCAGCACCTGTTGGAACTCACCCTGCTTGGTGAGACCGGTCATAGCAACTTTAAATTTCTTGCAGTAGTGCTTTTGCTGTTTTACATTGTAGCATTCCAGTTTCTCCTCTTCCCACTCATAATCAACAGATGCTATGGATGCTGCTTTCTCCATGGTGGTTAAACTTGGCAGTTCTTGGCAAAAATAGAAAATCCCAGGAAAAACAATCTACCAAAAGTATGTGGTGGAGTTTTGGTCTGCACTCACTAGTAGTGTTCACCAATCGCTGTATATGAGTCACAAATGCAAGTCCAGAATCATCACTGCTGACCACCAATGTTAAAACTGGGGGTCTCTAGTTGGCAGAGGTAGGTACCTTTGACCAAATAGAGACCCTTGCTTCTAGTAAGGGTAAGGGGGTACACACCTAAAATAACCCCTGCTCACCCTCTTAGTAGCTTGGCACAAGCAGACAGGCTTATCTCAGAGGCAGTGTTTAAAGCATTTGTGAACACATACAGTAACCCAGTGACAACACTACAGATGTACACCACACAAGTTGTAGTATAAAAATAAGTATTTTTATATAGACTTAACACAAGACCACAAACGACAAAAATCCACAATACTGTACTTTAACAATTGTAGAAATAGCTTAATTCTCTTAATATGGTAAATGCAACACTTTGAGTTCAATGTAGCTTAGGATGCGTAACGCTATACAAGGAAAGTGTTGCAGGGAAGGTGATGCGTCAGTTCCTTACATGCAAAAACGGTAATGCGTCGGGTCCCTCCTGATGAGTAGGGGATGCGCCGGTTCTTCTCTGCAAGGGGAGGTGATGCGTCAGTTTCTTACTGCGCTTTCGTGGCGATGCGACCCGCAACGCCGTGGTGTGATGAAGATCCAGTGCAATGCGACAAAGAGGGCGTCTTCTTCTTGATGCGACGTGATGCGTGTACGCCTGACAAACGTGCAGCGACTCAACGATTCTTTTGAGCCGCGACAGGCCATGCGACATGCTTCCCGTTGATGCGACGGCGTCTGATGCGACGGCGACACTCTTCTCCGGCGATGCGAGGTGCTTCGGCGATGATGTGACAGTTGCAGCGGCGGTGACATGCTTCTCCATTGATGCGGCGGCGTCTGATGCAACGTCGATCCTCTTCTCCGGCGATGCAACGACAGCGTCTGCAGCGGCGACACGCTTCTTCTTCGTGAGTCGCGCTTCCAGCTCCTTGCGACACACAGTCCCTCAGGAAGCCCAGCACAGCAGCAGGCACTTCCAAAAGACTCTTGGGGAGCTGGTTGGTGAAGTCTGATGTCCCTGAGACTTCAGCAGGAGGCAAGCTCTATCTCAAGCCCTTGAGGTTGATGAAAGTACACACAAAGTTCCTCTCTCCTTTCTTTAGCAGTCAGGCAACCACTGCAGGCCAATCCCCCAAACAGCACAGGGATATTCTCTTCTTCAGTTTCTCTGGTTCCTCTCTGTAGTAACTGAGTCCAGACGTTTGAAGGATCTTAGGATGTTTATTGGCAGTTAGTTCCAGGTAATCCAGATAAATCCATAGCCAGTAGTCAAGACCAGTACAGAGACCAATGGTAGGCCCATGGTAAACCCCACCAGGAGCAGCTTGTCTCTTGCTCAGCCCTTCCCAACTGACTCTCTGGCTCTCAACATTCTGTGATACCTCATAGAATGAACATTCCACAGGCTGAGTAGGAGATCACATAAATAAATACCAAGCCAGGATATAACACTCTCCTCAGCAAAGGTTTCTTCTTGTTTCCCAAAAGTGATCTAAAGTTCTGGGGTCTGGGTCCCCCTTTTTATACACAGATTCTCTTGATCTCTGAAGGCAGAGAGGCCTTTTCTTAGTCCAAACCAGTTCTGGTAAGTCCTGGAGCACTCTGTTTACATGACTCCTTCTTTCCTTTCACAGTGCAGGCCAGAGACATCAGACGCACCACAGGAGGTGGAGCCAGCATTGTGGAGGAAAGGCACAGCACTATTCAGGTCCCAGGTGCAACTCCTCCCACCCATCTACATACAGATCTCTCTAATCAGCCCTGTGCTGACTCACCCTGTCTCCTGGAATCCCCCAGCCCCTGTCACTCAAACCCTCCAGACAAGGAATACACAACCTAGCGGAGGCAGGCTTGGATGGCTAGACAAAAAAATACCTACTTTCTAAAAGTGGTATTTTCAAACACAGAATGTTGAAACCAACTTCACTAAAAGATGCATTTTATCATTCTGAGTTCAGACATACTAAACTTGAATTTCTACCTAGTTCCCTGAGTCAGTTAGGATTATAAGATCTAATAATCAAACTGCCCATTCTGGCCTATGGGGAAAAGAAGGCCTTGCAATAGTGAAAAACGAAAATGGCTGTAATTCACTATTAGGACATGCAAAACACATCAGGGCATGTCCTACCTTTTACTTACAATGCATCCTACCCTTGGGCCTACCATAGGGGTGTCTAATATGCAGAAAAGGGAAGGTTTAGGGACTGGAAAGTGGGTGCACTTGTAAAGTCAACATGGCAGTACCAGACTGCACATAGGCTCTGCAATGGCAGACCTGAGACACACTTTACAGATTGCTTCTGTGGGTGGCACAACGAGTGCTGCAAGCCCACCAGCAGCATTTGATTTACAAGCCCTGGGCACATTCAGTGCACTGCACTAGGGTCTGACCAGTAAATCAAATACTACAATCATGGAGTCACTAATCCATAGATCAATTTACCATAGGGAGAGCATATGCACTTTAGCACTGATCAGCAGTGGTAAAGTGCCCAGAGGCATAAAACAGCCAACATCAGGTCAGGAAAAATATAGGAGGAAGGCAAAAAGTTCAGGGATGACCCTGCAAAAAGGGCCAAGTCCAACAGGCATTATATTGGGCAAAGCAGACCATGCAGAGCAGAGGAGGGCCACGGGCGAGGTAGGACCTATTCCGCACTGTGTTGAGGGAGTAGTGTCATCATAGGTCATTAATGACTGAACGGTGTGGCCCACTCCACATATTTGATGCATAGGAGCACACTCACATCTCATCAGACCATAGGTTGGACAGGGTGTCTGTGTCCCCCCTAAATAGTCATACATATGTCTCTGTTACATAACTACATCCTCATACCTTTATGAGCCTGTATGGGCAGTTGTTTAACATAGTTAATTTACAGTGCACAGGTCACATGTAAGAAGCTATGTGGAGGCGACAAACAAGAAATAATATAGCCAAATGTGTGTAGACTGTTAAAGTTTTCGTATGAACTTGAGAAGTCCCCAGCACTGTCATACTATGCATAGTGTGGACAATCAATTTGGACTGTTCAGATAGGCGTTAAAGCACCCGAGCCCCATGTTACAATCTAGGCTGGTCTTGCACCTTGCCTACACTCTGTGTACCTCATATGTGATGTGCCTACTATTATTTGAATACACTGCAACATGGCATACATATGTCCATCATGAGGGCATTCCACTGTGCCTTGTGCTACAAGTCCAGAGTACAGATAGTCCCACACATTTGTGAATACAATGGTCTGTGCATCATATGTACACAGTGTAAATTGTCAGCATTCACAGAGCTATGTATGTTCCATGTACTATTCCTTGTAGGTGGACCAAGTCCATTCACCTGTGCAGAGGTTGCGGCAACTAGAGAGGCCAATGCTATTGGTGAGTTTCACCTCATTGATACTGTGATCAGTAAAAATTGTGTGTGTTTGCTGTAATGGTTTGCTATGAGATGTTCAAGGGGCATCATCAGTCTGCAGAGATGACTGCACCGTACATGTAGATTCATAACATGAGGAGGATACATTTTCATGTGCTAATGACAGGCCCAAATTGCCTTCTGGAATGATTAGCAATGTGTGCATGCCTCACTATGTAGTTAACAATCAATCATATCTCCATCTATACACGAACAAACGTTTACAACTTTTCCACAATGTTTATCAAAATAATATTTTCTATATATTGCGAATTTGTATGTTTACAATATAACATTTTCCTAAATACAGAAGATTTACCATTGTTATCTTAGGGGAAGGACATGCTCCTCATTATGTCTGATCTTTTACGTGATATATATGTAGGGGTGGTAGTCGCCCATGCAACTTGTGCTGCTAATACTGAATGATGCATGTAAATGTGGTCAAGTGTGACAAATAAGCATGACAAATAAGAGGGTAAGAACCAGCCGTTCTGCAGGAAATGGACATGGTGGTGTTCCAGGGCCTCTCGCGTTGCCCTTCTTGGCCCCACTACCTGGACCCGCCTCTGTCCCACTACCCACACCCTCTTCTGGCCCACTACCTGGACTCTCCTCTGACCCGCTAACTGGACCCTCTTCTGCCCCAACAGCAGTGGCAGCACAGATGAGTTGTACTCCAGCACAGCAATTTATGGACATGGTGTAGCACTTGCAGAATGGCCAGCAGGACATGAACTTAAAGTTGTCCGGAGTATAATTGCAGCTGGCGACACTGCTGCAGAAGGTGAAGAGCTAACCGCAGGCTGTTGACAACATAGAGCAACAGATGTATGCCCTCCCTTAGCCTTCCATGCCCTTCCCAGTTATTTTTTATGTATTTTATAGTATAGACTTATAGCTTAGTTTGGGGTAGTTCTTAGTATAGTGGTAGGTTAATTTAAGTATAGTGTTTTAATATTGTTTTACTAGTGATCTTTGTTTTAGGTAAGGATATGGGTGGGTAGTTTTATAAGTGAGTGGGGGTTGAGGTTTAGTCTGTGTTTATAGAAAGATATATATATAAACTTTTGAAAAATACCAAAAATATGCATTTGTTTAGCTTTTCATGTTTAGGTAGTTTCTTTATAGCTTTAGTTGATGTTACTCTCATGTGAAATTGTGTTATGGGGGTAGGATTGATGTTTAACCTGTCTGTTATGAAATATGTGTAAGTTAAGGTTCAGAAGGTCAGCCTAGTTTTAAGTTAGGATAGTGTAAATCAGTTAGATCAGGATAGTATAGGCATAGTTTATAGAGGTAGGATTAGTGTAGGTTATAGTTTTCAGAATCAGTAGTTTTTTAATTAAACCCTGTTTTACACTTTCACAACTGCTTACTTATTTCATGCTTCTCAGTTGTGACATCTTCTTAGGTTGTGTTAAGCACATGCTGTGGAAGTTGCTGCCAGTGTTTATATGTGTGTGTTATTGGATGATGCATGTAAGGAGTCGAAATTTAATACTTTCAATGGAGTCACTTAAGGGATATTCACATGTCGATGGTCACTGTAAGTAACACTCTTGCTGTGAATTGACACACAGCCAAAACAGGTATTAACTTATTGCACTGTGTGTGTGCATGATGCAACATGTTTTGTATGGATGATGAAGTAAAACCATTGTGACTAATCTAGGATGTGTTTGGTTCCACACTGATGGCAGTCACTTACAAACTCTTCCTAGCACCAAATTGAAGTAGCATCACTGTTGTTTCCTGGCTAGTATGCATGGTTGTATCAGCCACATGGCCAGAACCAACATTTAGTCTTAACATTGACTGATCGACTATTGTTCATTCATTTGACCTTGGATTAAGATGTGATAGTTATGTAGTAGTTAGGGATCACTTGTACTATTTTGCATGCACTGTGCACATTTACCCCTGGATCTCAGACACACATTATACTTTAGATGTCAGATAGTGCTTTGAGAGTCAGCACATCCACTATGGACTACTTACTTCCCTTGTGACCAGAAATTGAACATAGTGATAAGTGAAACTAGTTTTATTTACATGTCAACCAAGTAGAAAGGAGCAACTGGCAGTCCTTGGAGCAACAACCTCAACATAGTCAGTGAGTCAATGGAGGTCCAAACATAGGCCATGGGGGATACATGACATGGGACATTTGGAGGAAAGTAATGTTCCAGTGAGGAGGAACATCCATTCGCCATTATGAAAAGAAAGTCAATATGGACAGTCCACATAGGGACGGGATCAACAGGTGGGCAAGCAAATGGAGAACAGTACCTATTGAGAGGTACACTGGAATGGGCATAAGAACAGGGCATTGGAGAAGCTGGCCAAATAGCACAGAGACATGTCACCGGGCAGTTCATCTTTGCAAAGAACTTTAGTCCACATCTTCCTCCTCTGATGTCTGTGATGAATCACGTGAGGGTAGTGTTGAAGGTCGCGGAGCAAACGGAGGCACACACACATCAAGGACTGAAGATGTGGACCCTGGTTCCCAGAAGCATTTCCCTGCACTAACAAGTAAGGCAGCAAAGCACTAAGAACTATCTGCTGGTTTGCCAGCACAGCAGCAGCATCACAGTGGTAGGCACCCATTGTTGTGATGTAGGAGTCCTGCTTCTGCTCCATGGACTCCAGTATGTTCTGCATTGCCCCGGCTTCTTGACAACCTGACTGGTGTCACTTTGTCAGGGTATTTGTTCATGCCTCTGTCTCATGATGCCAGCGATGTCTGCCAGGGAGCAGTCCAAGCCGTGGAGCAGAGAGTAGGTGCCACTTACAGCCTCCAAGGTGTCCTTATTGAGGCTGAAGCACTGAAGAACTCCCTTTAGGGTGCCTGCCACAGTCTCTACCAGCTTGCACTGCACTCCTACCACATGATGGTGGAAAACTGTTTGAGGGTCCTCAGAGTCCTATGCTAGGGGTGGGCTGGAAGGTGGTGTTTGGTATGTGAGAGGCAGATCATATGGAGACCCCGCAATGCTGTTAGCCCTTCTCATGTCCAGAGAGGGTGTTTGGATGGAGTTGAGGATTTCCTGGAGGGTGTCTTGATCGAGGCTTGGAAGTCTGCCATCCTCCGCAGGATCCACTTTCAGGACATACAGCTGTGTAGAAATAGGGGTTTTATTCTCTAGAATGGAAAAGATTTATTTTGATGTAGATCCTTGTCAGTTTCTCACAAGAGTCAAAAGGTTGGCAATCATGGCTTCATTTACAAGTTTAAGTCAGCATTGCAAGCATCCTGTCGTGCAGCCCTACATCAAACAGAAAAGGGCATGACTGTCCCATATATTTGAGATACTGGGCATTCCTGTCCTCTTCCATATAACTGGTGCACAAATGGCTGCCATGCACCAATTCAGGCACCCTTGCACCATGATGCTAGAGTGCTTGTGCTGTTGGGATGGTTGTTTTTGTGCAGGTAGGGGCACCATCCTGACCACAAACAAGATATGGAGGCTATTTCCTCTTTCTGTTTGTGCTGCTGAATGCAATGTACATATGTAGAGGCTAATTTGTGGTGAACAGATGTGATTTCTCTTTATTGTTCCTCGCCTACACCTACACTGCGGATGCGTCAGATATTGAGGCATTCCCAGGTTTACAGCTTGTAGTAGATCTGGGAATGTCTTACATGCCATGATTGTTACCTGGAAACACCCACCATGAACCACATGGAATGCATCCCCATCATAGTGTGAGGCAATCAGCAATTTGATATTGTACTTTGTTACTCTGCGTTGCCTCTCTCCATGTCTACACAGCCATGAAGAGCCAAGCAGGGTGGCTATATGGGGCCTTGTAGACATGTGTAAAGCCAGTGAGTGGCACCAACATCTTCATTAGTGAAGCTTCAGCAGTGAACAGAGCTTGTGAATATGCCCCCAAGTATTTGGACACATTTCACCATAATCCCCAGCATTCCCTGTGAGCCATACTCAGCCCTTCACTCCTGTGGAAGTGATGAGGCTTGGGAAAATAATTTGATATGCACCTGCAGTCTGCCTTTCTCACAGTACACCATATCACACTGGCATGTTGTTGTGTCTTGCAGGGTGCATTCGCGTGACCAGGGGGTCTGTACTTCACACATGTCTTTTACACAGCATCAAACCTTGATAAAATGCAGGATTGTGTTTGGCCATAGTCTTAAGATGGTTTTCTAAGTAGTAGATACTGATGTAATTTAAGTGCACACACACTTGATTCCAAATTAGTCGCTCAGTGTAGCAACTCTGAGGGGATAGGCCCAGGAAAACCACGCAGATTGCTAGCATGGCCGTTCTCCACATTTCATTATTGAAAGAGTAGTTCATCTGCAGTGTATCACATATTACTTGACTCCGACCCCTCCTTTGGACATTTAAATGTCTCCTCTGGCACTTCTTATTTTGGACCAGAGACACAACTAACTGCCCCACACTTATGTAACCTAGATCCTACACTGAGTCTCAAGTGCCTACAACACAAACAATATGCTTGACCATATCAAATGGACTGACATGGATGCCACTATTTCTGGGGTATGGGTCAACCGGAATTCCACATGGTAGTCGTGCAGGAATAGGTGACATGTACCTAGCCAGGTGTCCCACACAACTGGGGCCATTCACCTCAGCTTCCTACCATCCATACCCAAGGTCTTTGTGGTGGCAAACTATTTCTTCCTATACCTTGACAGATCCTTGTTTTAATCCTCTGTCTTTGACATATGTGGCATGGTGAAACACTTTGCCTCCAGACTCCCTTTTGCCACATGCTCCATCTTCAACCAGGGCCACATCACGTGTAGGATGGTGCGCCCAAATGAACTTCTCTCTGTCATGCCTACCCACCTACAACACAAATGTGACATTGTCAGACACAACAGTGCATGTGTATTTGTGAGACAACCTTGCTGTACACATATACCTTCTCACGTCCTTCCTATGCAATGTCTCCACATCCACACACACTGGCAGTTGTATATGCTCAGCCAGCACCTACAGTGCACTGCAATACCAGACGACCCCCAGGGCCACACAAGAGCTCTCATTGATGAGGTATTGTCACAGGACAACACTGCAAGGATTCTTGTTACACTGCCCTTTGCCAAAATAAAATTAGATGCGGCGCATTCCTGTCTTTTTCCCCTGTGCTGGAGCACAAATTGCTGCCATGCCCCAATGCCGGCACCCTTGTGCCATGGAACAAGGGTGTGTGCATTGTAGGGGTGACTTTTTTTGTGAAGGATGGGACACCTTCATGCATAAATACAATTACAAGACGTGTTTTATCTTTCTAATGATCAGCAGAATGCAGCACACATTGGAAAAAGTGAAAATGAGTAGAAATTAAGGTATTTCTCCTTGTTGGCCCAGATAAAGAAGACATTGTAAACATGTGAGTGTATCAGATTCCATGGATGTTGCATGGGAACATCCGCAGCAACACTCATGTAATGACCCTTCCAAGCCGAGCAATGTGTGATATTGGGCCATTTTTACCAGGCCTTGAAAACCCACGCAGGGTGGCTTTACTTTGCTTCGTAAATATGGGCAGGCCCAGTGTGCCGCTGGTGCTGCACAAATGGTGATGAACCGTGGTGCAGTGGTCTTGTCAATAAGCCCTGCCATGGTTTATTTCAATACACCTAGGTGCTTTTACAAGCCGAGTCTACTTCCTTAACATCAATTTTCTTGATGCCCTAAAGGCTCATAGGGCAGACCCAGCACTAGGCGGCTAGACTGAGCCACATGGGCATAGAGCAAGGCAAGGCAGCGCTCTGGAGCTGGAATGAGCTGTGCAACATATAACTGGCCAGTGTGACTTACATATACAAGCCAGTATGTAGTTATAGTTACGACCTCGTTTCTATTCAAAAAGCGTTTTTTTTTTTGCCAATACATTTCGTGCCGTTTTGATAAATCTTCATGAAATTTTGAAAACTAATGGTACACTCAAGTCAGCTTTTATCTTGAAAGTTTTGGAGTGATTCTTTGAGCGGGGGCTGAGAAAAAAGGTGGGGCCCAAAACACGTTTTCTCAATGCTAATTGAACTGCTGAACGGAATTACACCACATTTAGCAAAAAGGTAGCTCTTGGTTCAGAAAGCGTGCTTTTAAAAATAATAGTGTAACTCCGTTCAGTTGTTCATGAGAAATTTAAAAAATACAAATATCGATATTTGGTGGCCTAGGAGGATTTGCGAACCCTCCTGAGCACGTGCTCCATTTTAATTGGCTGTCAACATTCCAAACCAAGAAGTGTTGGCAGCCATCTTGTGACTCTGTAACCGAGTCACAAGAAAACATTTAAAAAAAAGACCAAAACAAGAAAAGGGGGCAGGGTAGAAACACCCTAACCCCCTTGGCCAGCTCAGTGACTCCCAGGCCCAAAAAAAGCATAACATAAGCATAATATATTAGCAATGCCCCTGGGACCGCTACCCCAGGGCATTGCAATAAAATATGTGGCTATGCCCCGGGGGATTGGATCCCCGGGGCCGAAATCGCCTATGGGAGGGGGGCCGTGCGGCCCCTTCCCATTTAAAAAAATAAATAAATGCTCTTGCCCTGGGGATGGTGTTCCCAGGTCCCAAAAATAATAAAGGGAAGGGGACCCAAACAGGCCCCCTTCTAAAAAGCAAATTTAAAAAAAGCGAGCATCTTGCCGGAGGCCTTGCCCCCTACCTGCACCACTGTGCAAACGCACCTCCTGGCGCATTCTGGATTGGGGTATTAAGCCCCCTTGAATACTAAGAGGCCTTGGGGACCCAGTAGCCCACCAGGTACCTCCAGTAAGTCCCACACAGTGGGATTGCCGAGAGGTGGTCCGAGGCCACAACCCTTTTTACACCACTCTGCAAACATGCCTCTTGGTGCACTGCTGGTGGGGCGATGAGGTTCCTTTGTGTCCTGAGGACTTCAGGACTAAAGTGGACTTCATCACCCAAGCAGCAGTGCACCAGGAACTGCGTTTACAGAGTGGTGTAAAAAGTGAGCGTGGCCTTGGACCACCTCTCAGCAATCCAGCTGTGTGAGGCTTACTAGAGATAACAGAATGGCTAGTTGGCCCCCAGGTACCCTCAGGAGGCAAGGGGACTTCATCCCCAAGCAAGAGCGCACCAGTAGGCACGTTTGCAGAGTGGTGAAGAAAGGGGACGTGGCCTATGTCCACCTCTCAGCAATCCCACTGCGTGGGGCTTACTGAAGGTAACAGGTAGGCTAGTTGGCCCCTAAGGACCACCAGTAGTGAAGTGAAGTTCAATTACCATCCAAGAGCGTGCCAGGGAGAAAATGTGCAGAGTGTTGGGAAAAGGGGGCGTGGCCTGCTATGAGAACTTAGCAATGCTGCTGTTTGGGACTGGTGGTAATAGAAGGGGTAGTTGGCCCCAAGAATGTCCTTGGGCCAACTACCCCTCCTGTTACCTTCAGTAAGTCCAACTTAGTGGGATTACTAAGAAGTCTTCAGAGGCAATGCCCCCTTTTCTCCACCACTCTATAAACGCGCCTCCTGGAACACTACTGGTTGGGGGATGAAGTCTACTTTACTCCTTATGGACTTTGGGGGCAAAAAGCCTTCCTGGTACCTCCTGCAAGTCCTATGCAGTGGAAGACCTGAGCACTGGTCGTAGGTCCCGCCCCCTTTCTCCTCCAATCTGCAAACGCGAAGAAGTTAAAGAAGCATTTGGAATGTAATAGGTCTTGCATTTGTGAAAGTTATGGCTATTGGCATTGTAAATGTAAAAGTTTTCTACCAATGTTTTTTGGAGTGGAGTGGAGTGGATGTACGTTGTGTGTAGTGGAATTATGTGGTATGTTGTACAGTGAAAATATGTGGATAGAAAGTATGTGGTATTTAGTGTATAGGGGTTATGTAGAGTGAGATTATGTGTTATGGAGAATAATTATGTGGTATGGTAGTCTGTGTTGTGGAGTGGTAACCTCAGGTTTAGTCTTCTTCGTTTCCATAGAAGCTAAACTATAAACTCAATGAGACAAAAAAAACCGAAGGAACTACTGAGGAGCACTTCTGGACCTAGTCGGTGGTATGAGCAGGACCACTGGAAATATGCAACTGTTTGGCTGCACCGACTTTTGCACAATTATAAATTTTCCGCATTTGCCACATAATCCATCATCTGCTGCATAATCTGCAGATATAAACAAAAAAAACTTCCAGCTCAAACTGTTCAACCGCTACCAAAAATGCAGTGACAAGTGCTACAGCGTGGTGAAAGGTCCATTGCAAATCTAGAATGATCACCTATTACATGCTAAATGTGGGTGTTAAGTTAGTATCCATTGGTGTGCAAACCACTCTTGCTTCTTTCTGTGCCTCTTTTGCCTCCTTTTGCATTTCGGTTGCTTCTTTCTGCACCTTTCTTTTTTCTGCACTTCTTTTGTCTCTTTCAGCTCATCTCTTTCACTTTAGGCACCTCTCTTGCCTCTTTCTGCACCTCTGTTGCCTCTTTCTGTACCTTGATTGCTTCTTCCTGTACCCCTCTTGCCTCTTTTTGTACCCTTCTTCCCTCTTTCTGCACCTCACTTGCCTCTTGCATTACATCTGGTCCCTCTTTTGGCACCTCTCCTGCCTGTTTCTGTACCTTCTTGCCTCTTTCTATACTTCTCTTGCCTCTTTCTTCACCTCTGTTGCTTCTTTCTGTACTTCTATTACCTCTTTCTGCACCCCTCTTCCTCTTTCTGTACCTCTGTTGCTTCTTTCTGCACCTCTCCTGCCTGTTTCTGCACCTCTCTTGCCTCTTTCTACACTTCTTCTGCCTCTTTCTGCACCTCTGTTGCTTCTTTCTGCACCCCTCATGACTCTTAGTTCACCCCTCTTCCCTCTTTCTGCACCTCTCTTGCCTCAGTCTGCCCACCTGGTCCCTCTTTCTGCACCCCTTTTTTTGTTTCTGCAACTCTCTTGCATCTTTTTGCAGTTCTCTTGCCTCCTTCTGCACCTCTCTTGCCTCTTTCTACAATTCTCTTGCCTGTTTCTGCACCTCTCTTGCCTCTTTCTGCACCTCTCTTGCCTCTTTCTACACCTCATGTGCTTCTTTCTGCACCCCTCTTGCCTCTTTCTGCAACCCTCTTCCCTCTTTGTACAACTTTCTTGCCTCTTTCTACACATCTCTTTCCTCTTTCTGCACCACTCTTGCTTCTTTCTATACCTCTGTTGCTTCTTTCTGTACTTCTCTTGCCTCTTTCTGCACCCTTTGTGCCTCTTTCAACACCTCTGTTGCTTCTTTCTGCAGTTCTCTTCCTTCTTTCTGCACCCCCTGCTTCTTTCTGTACCCCTGTTGCCTCTTTGTGCACCTCTCCAAACCCTTTATGTACACCTTTTGCCTCTTGTTACACCTCTGTTGGTTCTTTTAGCACTGCTATTGGTTCTTTCTGCTCCTCATTTGTAAATTTCTGCATCCGTCTTGCCTATTTCTGCACCCCTCTTCCCTCTTTGTCCACCTCTCTTGCTTCTTTCTGCACTGCTCTTGCTTCTTTCTGCACCTCTCTAACACATTTCTGTATCCCTTTTGCCTCTTTCTGTACCCCTGTTCCCTCTTTCTGCACCTTTCTTGCCTGCTTCTGCACTTCTCTTGCCTCTTGTTGCCCCTCTGTTGCTTCTTTCTGTACTTCTCTTGCCTCTTTATGTACCCCCTTGACTCTTTCAGCACCTCTGTTGTGTCTTTCTGCACTTCTCCTGCATCTTTCTGCATCTTTCTTGACTCTTTCTGTACCCCAGTCACCTCTTTCTGCACCTCTCCTGCCTGTTTCTGCACCTCTCTTGCCTCTTCTAAATGTCTCTTGCCTCTTTCTTCACCTCTGTTGCTTCTTTCTGCAACCCTCTTGCCTCTTTCTGCACTTCTCTTGCTTCTTTCTGCACTGTTCTTGCTTCTTTCTGCACCTCTCTTGCAAATTTCTGTATCCCTCTTGCCTCTTTCTGTACCCCTGTTCCCTCTTTCTGTACCTTTCTTGCCTGCTTCGGCACCTGTCCTGCCTCTTTCTGCTCTTCTGTTGCTTCTTTCTGTACTTCTTTTGCCTCTTTCTACACCCCCTTGCCTCTTTCAGCACCTCTGTTGCTTCTTTCTGTACCTCTCTTGCCTCTTTCTACACATCTCTTGCCTCTTTCTTCACCTCTGTTGCTTCTTTCTGCACTCCTCTTGCCTTTTTCTGCAACCCTCGTGCCTTTCTGTACCTCGTTTGCCTCTTTCTACACTCCTCTTGCCTCTTTCTGTACCACTATTGCTTCTTTCTGCACTTCTCTTGCCTCTTTCTACACCGTTGATGCCTCTTTCAGCACCTCTGTTGCTTCTTTCTGCAGTTTTCTTCCTTCTTTCTGTACCCCCCTGCCTCTTTCTGTACCCCCTTGCCTCTTTATGCACCTCTCATACCCCTTTTTTCACCCCTCTTGCCTCTTTTTGTACCTCTGTTGCTTTTTTCTGCAGCCCCTCTTGCCTATTTATGTACCCATCTTCCCTCTTTCTGTAGGTCTCTTGCCTCAGTCTGCCCACCTGTTCCCTCTTTCTGCTCCCCTTTTGCCTGTTTCTGTAACTTTTTTGCCTCTTTCTGTAGTTCTCTTGTCTCCTTCTGCACCCCACCTGGCTCTTTCTGCTACTCTCTTGCCTCTTTCTGCAGTTCTCATGCATCCTTCTTCACCTCTATTGCCTCTTTCTATACTTCTCTTATCTGCAACTCACCTTCCTCTGCCTCCAGAAATTGCCCATACCACTTTGCCAACTTTTTAACTTTCAGGCTGACTTCCTGGAGTGAAGCCTCCAAATCCCATAGACCCCCTACTTCCTGTGAAACAGTTGAAAACCAAGAAGTAAGCTGCAAATACTTAAACCAGGAAAGTCTGTTGCCCGTCCTATCATTCAATACCTTCCAGGGTGTCAGGCCTCCTGTTGTTATCAAATCTCCCAAATTAGTTATCCCTGCCTGCTTTAAGGGCAGACTTAGAGCATCTTTTAAGCATTCCGGCATCCCTGGGAATTTCCAAATTGGGGCAAATTCTGAAAAATAACGAATCTTTAGTAACCTCCTTACTGCAAGCCAAAGGCTCAATGCGGATTTTAAAACCATTAGCCTTACTTTTTTAAAGAATTTTTGGGCTCCAAATTTATATAGAAAGGCTACTGGGCCCAAATCTTTGGTCATTTTCCCCAATATTAAACCCCAGGTAGAACTAATGAATATGTTTAAATTGAAAAGCCATTCAATAGAGCCTAAGATCCGGCAATGCTAACCGCCCCTTCTTAAGGCTACTTCTTAGTTTTTTCCAAGAGAGGCGAACCCCCAGGAAGCCCAGATAAAACTAGATGTGTTCCCCTGTATTTTATTGATTTCATCCTTGGGGAAACTGAGTGGAATACAGTTGAAGAGGTATGTTAGCTTTGGCAGAACTGACATTTTGACTAAGTTAACCCCTTCAGTATATAGTCAAAGGTAGGTTCTTCCACCTGGCTAATAACCTATCCCCCACCTTTACCACCCTCTTCAGATTACGAGTGAGAATCTCATCAATTTTATCTACTGTGACTATCCCAAGATATTTCATCACTTTGCACACTCTACCACCCCACTCCTCCATATTCCAACACATTACTTCTGTCTTTGATAGATTCACTAAATACCCAGAGAAAGCCCCATATTATTTTGTCAGTTGTTCCATCCTGGTTAATGTTTGAGCCGAGTCAGAAGTGTAAATTATCAAGTCATCGGCATACAGGGCAATTTTACTGCATGAAGGGAGCTTATGTATGGGGATAATCTGAACGTCATTTCTTAAAATGTGCGCCAGGGATTCAATATATATATCGAAAAGGAGGGGAGACAGAGGGCAACCCTGCCTTGTCCCTCTGTGAATATTAAAACTCTTTGTCAGGGAGCCATTTGGGAGGATTTTAGCGGTAGGGCACTTATATAGTTTTCGAATTGCCCTGACAAAATCAGTACTGAAGCCCATGGTGCCTAAAACTGGCCAAAGGAATGCTCAACTGACAAGATCGAAAGCCTTCGCCGCGTCTATAGTGATCACTATCAACGGAATCGATCGGGCGACTGCTAGGTCTATAGTTCCTATTAATGACAATGTAAGTTCTTGTATTTGTCTCTTCGGGACAAAGCCTTTCTGATCGATATGTATCAGTTTGGAGGACACCTTTGCCAATCTACCCATATACATTTTATGGTCTACATTCAGCAGGGAGATTGGCCGATATGAATCAGCCTTCCTCGGGTCCTTAGCTGGTTTTAAGATCAAGGTAATTATGGACTCTTTCCACAAATTTGGGATCAAACCTTCCTCCTTATAAAGTGAATTAAAGAGTGACTTCATTTCGGGCACTATCTCATCGGCTATTAGCTTATAAACCTCGGTCGGTAAAGAGTCTGGGCCTGCCGCATTTCCGTTCTTCATATGTTGGAGCTATTATCTCATTTTCCCCTCTGTAATAGGGACATCTTCACTGTTCCTGTCCTCTATCATTAGAGCTGGGAGGCCTACATTATTTAACCAACACTTTAAGGTCTCCTCATCTCGGCTCTCTTCTTCCGCATATAGATCTGAGAAGAGTGAAACCAAAACTGGCCTGTATTTCCTCATCCTTGTTCATAATTTCACCCCCTGGCGGTTGGTGACCATCTCCCCAATATGGTGTCACACCCTCTCAGCCCTCGACTTCCAGGCTAACAGTGCTTCAGCTTTTTCACCATATTCAAAATGTTGCATACGTCCCGTAGCCTACCTTTCTCTACATTTTATCTCTAACTTGATCTTATAATTCATTCTGGCTTCCTCAAGCTGTTTCAAAACATCCTCCCTGTTTTGTGTATTTTGTGTCTCTTGCTGCGTCTTAACTTCTAATATCCCAATTTCCTCCTCCAACTTCCTTAACCCAGCCCTAACCACCTTGTTCCTGTACGAGACCTGACTTTGTAAGATTCTTCGTGCATAAGCCTTAAACATATCCCAAATGACTCCAATTGGAGACGAATGGGCATTGTCCTGAAAGAACTTTAGGGTTATTTTTTTCAAGAGGACGTAAACATCAGGATCTGATAAGATAGATTTTTTCAACGTCCATCTCGCATTATGCCTTACATTAATTCCCTTTAATGTAAAGCTGAACATTGCATGATTGGAAATATGTCCTGGTGATGTATGGACCTCTTTTAATTTCCCAGCCCACACTCTATCCACTAGCAAATAGTCCAGTCTTGAAAAATGACGGTTCTTTTTTGCTATGGAAGGTGTAGCTTATTGTTCATTAAAAATCCCCAAGAGTCGACCAGTACCAGTTCATGTATCATATGCTTGTGGGCCTGTCTAGTCTTTGGTGCTTGGGCTTGGGTTCCCTTCCTACTAGTCGACCTGGTTAGTGTTGGATCTAAAAGAGTATTGAAATCACCCCTATTATTATAGGTGTGGTTACCCCGCTTAATGTCAATTGCAAATCCACAATGTACTGGGGGTCATCCACATTTGGACCATAAAAACCAGCACAAAAAAATTCTGTAACAGAGCATTTAAAAGTAGCTAGAGCCCACCTACCTGAGCTGTCAGTTTTAGATGAGATCAACTCAACTCCTGACCCATTCCTAATGAGTGTTGCAACTCCCTTACAATATTCTGATTGATCAGATGCTACGTAGCTCCCTACCCATCTTTGTTTTACATATAGCCCCCTACTTTCGCTCGCCGTTAGGTCGGTCTCTTGTAAAATGATAACATGGACTTTAGAGTCCTCTAAGTATTTAATTACCAGTCTCTGTCTACTTTTTGATCTTAAACCATTTACGTTCAAGGTTGCGATTTGTAACTTATTATCAACCCGACCATTTGCCTTGAAATGCACCAATTTTATTGGACTTAGAGATCTCGGATTATCTGTTTTAAAAAAGGACCCTAATAATATAGCTATTGAGAACTGATTTTAATTTTTTCCCCACTGCTCCCCACCCAGTGCCCTACCATGCACCCTTTTACCCCTTAACCCTCCCATAGGAACCCTCCCTAGACTATCAGGCATAAAGCCTGTTGAGCCATCGGAGAGAGGGGCTTACCTCACAAAACCAAAAAGATTAAACCATGCAAAAAAATCTCATCCCTGCAAGTCAAAATCACCCCATCTCTCAAATCATACTATAAAGTTTTGACACACATAATGGCATCAGGAGAGACGGGTGGTAAAACAGCAGCCGAGCCCCAGTATTCACAGAAAGAGCTTGAGAAAATGGAGGCTAACCCTACTATACCTGAAATCAACGTAGGACAGGAGGTAAAAAGTGGTCCGGAAATAGAAAAGAATTATGGAGTAGATGAAACTCGTTTCCAGGTATTAACGCAGAACAGGTTTAGTGTCTTGACACTTAGAGATGAAGAGGCGATTGAGGAGGGGTCGCAGCATGCTGATGAAAGAAGCAAAGTAAGGGCCCCCAATCTACAATCAGAAGCCCTGTTGGCTCCCTCTAGCCTGCCGGTTCAACCTGAGCCGCTAGCGTTTCTTCAGTCTAACCCAGAAGTCCCATTGGCCTCTATCCTTCTTGATATTAAGGAGGAATTGAGAAGTCGGTTTAAAACATCAGAGGCGAATCAAGCTGACATTCAAGCTTCCTGCACGGCGCTTGCACAAAAACTAGATGGTGTCGCATCACGGACTAGAGGAGGAAGTAGGCTTGATGAGGAAAGACATTACTAAAAATACCAAAGGCGTAGAGGCATTGGTTAAGGAAAACTTAAGTCTCAGGGATGACCTGGAAGAATAGAAAACCATTCTCGGAGACATAACCTCAGGAATCTAAATATCCCAGAAGCGGAGGAGGGAACGAAAATCAAAGCTTTAGTGATCAAACTGCTAAAGAAGACATTCTGAAGGATAGACCGGGCATTAATCTGGATCATGAGATATAGCGGGTGCACAGGGATCCTTTCAAGCAGAATTTACAGCGACAGAAGTCTAAAAAAATCCTGCTAAACTTCCTTTCATACACAGTCAAAGAAACTATATTGCTGGCAGCATTGAGAAATTGTCCATATACTGTCCAGAATCTCACGTTTACCATCAGATCGGATGTATGCCATGCGATGGACCACAAACAATGGGAACTAGGCAAAAGAATGGGGGAGCTAAATAATCTGGAGGCTAAGGCCCAATTAAAATTCCCAGCAATGCTTCGTGTCATGTGTAATAATCAAATGCGCAACATATGGTCAATAGAAGAAGCGAGTAGCTTGAAAGACAGTATAAGGAAAGGTGGGGTACCCTGAGCAAGAGTTCTAATTCAAATGTAAAATAAAATGTAAAAAAATACAAATAAGACACAGATATACAGATAGTACCATATAGGTACTTTCTTCAACCATTACTGACAAAGGCACACACTTATTCATGCAGCCACTGTCACAATCACTCATTGTCACAAATACTCTCTTATATACTCCAACACTCACATATACTGCCTTTCACATATGTAGATACTTACACATATACCACTGAGCCATCCATTCACTCACCAACACAGCTATAAGTACACTCACTCACCCATACAGTCCCTAACACATGCACTCATGAACCCATACAACTAAGTGAATCACCCATTCACACACCCATGCAGGGAGTCACACCCCACCACCCACACAGACACTCAGGCACCCATACAGGTACTCAGACAACCAATCATTAACCTATATAGACACTGATGTAGCTACTCACCAACCTATGCAGCCACTTACACACCAAGTGACAGGCTGATAGAGACATTCACACAGATTAATCATTCACCCATGCATTCACTAAGACACATTTAATCACTCACTTATACAGTCAGTCACACATCCACTAAATCATCCATTTAGACACTCATACACCCACTCACTCTTCAATACACTTTGGTATATATATATATATATGGATAGATATAGATAAAATCCAACAACAAAGTCCCTGTTACAGGAACACACACGGGGCACTCACGGGTTCTGTAATTGCTTTCTTTATTTCACAGAGCATGTCTTTATCAAATGCTGTTCAGTGAGCAAGATCGTCTCTGATGTTCCGATGTTTCAAAGCCTTATGGGGCCCCTCCTACACAGTGTTCGGCGAGGAAGGACTGCTTTGGCAACATAGTCCTTCCTGATTTACATCACCGCCATCTTGGAGTATATGTTCCTTCTCTTTACGGTCTATAGTATGTTATTCAAGATGGTCATTCTTTCTCGTAAGCATCCAATCAGTGATGGGAAAGAGGAAACCATATCTCCTTGATCCTACTGTCTCACTCTGTAGTATAATCTGGAGCCTCAGTGTTCATTAGTCAGACCCATTCATCAACCGCTTTTCTGCCATTTCGCTCTTTTGCGCCTGAGAGCGTCGATTATAGTAATCTCTACTCTTTCATAAAAAGAGAGGGATGGGGTCCCCGAGGCGAATGTAAATTAGTGAAAGTGAACGTTCTTTTTTTTTGTTGCGACTCTAATGCGGCTCTCAGCGCGGCCCCCCGTGTGAAACCGATGGTTGCACGGCTCTCAGCGTGGCACTCGAGTACTTCAAACACCGAGGGGTATATTCTCAAGGACACGTCGCAGAGGTAAGTGCACTTTTTTGCAACCTAAATGGTGATAGATTTAACGCACCATTCACAAGCTGGAGCAAACAGCCATATCACCAGTTTACCAGCGATAGCAGCCTCAAAAAGCATTGTCACGGATGACCCCGGCAAATATTGCTAATGAGATGGAGAGTAGGCGTTCCCGTGCAAAGAGCAGCGAGCACCTCACTTTGCAGGTTTCTCAACCACCAGCAAGATCGTCGAAGAGAGTACAAAACAGGTGATATGGCGCGTTAATAGCAGGAAGATTACACCTGCTCTGAGCTGGTGTAAAGTTGGACTACAACCTAAAAGATGAAAGGGAGCCCAGCCCAGAGCCACACCTGAACGACAACAGATGCAATGGAGCCAACGATCATGCAGCTCGGACACCCAAAACTGTACCGACACCCCGACCACCAGCCCCTTGTCCGCCATCCCCTTCTCACTTCCCCCCCACAAACAAATGTGACAGCAACCTTAGGAAATCTGGAACGTAACAAACTTGCTGATGTCGCTCAATTATAATTAAGAAGATGCATGTGAGGTTGGACAAATAAGAATCACAGTCATGTATGGATTTACATATAAAACATTTTATTTAACCCCTTCAGTGCCACGCCCTTTCCCCCTCCTGTGCCGGGCGTTGCACTAGTGGGTGGGGTTCATGACGAGATAGTCTCGTCATGGGCACAGCGCAACCGTGCTCCATGACGAGACTATCTCGTCATGGGCACTGAAGAGGTTAAACAAAACAACAACAAATAAGACTAGGTACAGCCATGGTGTGTCTCTCCTGGACCATTTGTGAATCACAGCCTGTAAGACAAAAAGAAAAATAAGATTGTGCGTCATGCGTACATCAAAGGAGAGAGAGAGAGAGAAAGAGAGAAAGAGTGAGACGGAAGAGGAAGAGAGAGAGGAAGAGAAAGAATGAAAGAGAAATTAAGAGACAGAGAAAGAGTGTGAGAGAGAGAAAGGAAGAGATAGAGGGTGAGAGAGAGAGAAAGAGTGAGAGAGAGGGGAAGACAGAGAAAGAGTGAGAGAGAGAGGAAGAAAGAGAGAGAAAGAGAAAAAGAGCAAGATACAAGGAAGAGAGAGAGAAAGAGAGAATCAGTGTGAGAGAGAGGAAGAGAGAGAGAGAAAGAGTGAGACAGAGAGGAGGGGAGAGAGAACGAGGAAGAATGAGAGAGAGGAAGAGACAGAGGGAGAGAGAAAGAGTGTGAGAGAGAGTAAGGAAAAGATAGAGAGTGAGAGAGCGAGAAAGAGTGTGAGTGGCAGAAAGGAAGAGATGGAGAGGGAAAGTGAGTGTTGACACTGTGGAGCAAATCCTCACAGCTCACCTTTCTGCCACCGGTGTGTCTCCAACCACGTGCCGGGACATAGTGCAGCCCTCAAGTTTACTCATCTGAAACATAGTATAGAATGAGTAATGAGAAAGTACATACAACTGCACACGCATAATTCTCTGTTTTGCTCCTGCGCACCCAGGCTGCTGCACCCCATCGACTCCCGCCGCCCAGAGGTGTCTGTCTGCCCTGCACACTCAGGCTTCTGCACCCCATCAACTCCTGCCACCCAGAGGTGTCTGCCCGCCTCTGCACACCATGGCTGCTGTACCTCATCTACTCCCACTGTCCAGAGGTGTCTGCCCGCTGATGTGCACCCAGGCTGCTGCACCCCATCCACTCCCAGTGCCTGAGGGTGACTGCCCGTTCCTGCGTACCCAGACTGCTGCACCCCATCCACTCCCACTGCCTAGAGGTGTCTGCCCGCTCCTGTGCACCCAGGCTGCTGCACCCCATCCACTCCCACCGCTCAGAGGTGTCTGCCTGCTGTTGTGCACCCAGGCTGCTGCATACTATCCACTTCCACAGCCCAGAGGTGACTGCCCGCTTCTGCGCAAACAAGCCTCTCTGCTCACCTTCCACCACCGGCGTGTGTGTAAGAGGGTCCACCACGTGCCGAAGCAACCTCCTCAGCCGTTGTGTACACGTGGTCAAGCCGAGCTCACAATTCAGAGTGGGTATTGATTGCCAGGATGGCCACACATCATCGCAGGCTGCCCTCAACAATTTCTGAATCACAGCCTGCAAGACAAAAAGAAAGATAAGATTGTGTGTCATGTGACCATCATAGGAGAGAGAGAGAAAGAGTGAGAGAGAGGAAGAGAGAGAGAAAGAAAGAGTGTGAGGGAGAGGAATACAGAGAAAGAGAGAGAGGAAGAGAGAGAGAAAGAGAAAAACAGTATGAGAGAGAAGAAGAGAGAGAGAAAGAGTGTGAGGGAGAGAAAGGAGGAGATGGAGAGGGACAGTGAGTGCCCACAATGTGGACAAAACCCTCACATCTCACCTTTACACCACCGGTGTGTCTCTCAAGCTCTCTCATCTGAAACATAGTACATAATCAGCAATACGACTGCGCACGCCTAAATCACTGTCCTGCCTTTACGCATCCAGGCTGCTGCACCCTATCCAGTCCCGCCGCCCAGAGGTGTCTGCCCACCCCAGCGCACCCAGGCCTCACTGCTCACCTTTCCGCGGACAAGGCACCCACCACATCATGCCACCCCGCTCCGCAGGCCGCCAGGTCTCACATTTGGTGCTGTGTCTTGATTTTACCATGGCAGAGAACATACTAGTGCACCCACCATCATCGCAAGTTAAACACCCGCTCAGCCCTTGCTCAGCCCTTGCAGTGCCACTAACTCTGTGACCAGTGAGGCCACGCCAAGTGGCGGTAGGCCCCCGCTGTTCGATGGCTCAGGCCTACACTGCGGTCCAGCAGGGCACACAAAACCTGACTTGTCCAGACCACCGGGAAGGAGCATCATTGCAGGCTGCATACCCATTCAGCACTTACAGTGCCCCTACCTCAGTGCACCGAAAGTCACCGTCCCGTGGCGGTGTGCCTGTGCCGGCTGCAGTGTATCTGGTGCACCAATTCTGAAATGGAAATCGTGTGGAGCACGTGCGCCCGGTCATTTTTATTGGCAGGGTCACATGTCCTGTGACGTCTGTGCTTGATGGGTGTGGTATGGGTGTAAACCAGCCATCAGGCAGTGGCTGTGGTGTACTGACAACTAAACCTGTGAGCAGTAGATCACTACAATAAAAATCTGGGCCATGTAGCGTTGTTGTCCCTCCCTGTATGCGTAAGTGGATTGGGCTGGCGTGGTGTATGCCAGTCCTGCGTGAGGCTGTGAACAATGACTCCGGAGCTCTGGGCGTGGTTCCGTCCTGGGCTGTATGAGGAATCAACTGATGCGGTGTCCCAGTTGTAGTGCTGCCGCCACCCGGACAGCAAGCGCCAATGTGTCTCCCTGTGACCCAAGTCCTAAAACATGGCCAAAATGGAAGGTAGGGGGAATCACTGACCCTACATTCATCCATACTTCCACACATGAGAGATTGTGCACATGACATATCTGAGTGGATATGAATGTTTATTGCACATTCAGTGGAGTGTTGCAGCTGTAGCAATACAGGGCCATGTAAAGCCCAAATTTCAGTTTTTGGCACATGAGCGGCAGCCAATTAGAGCCAAGCTCGTGCTCGGGGGTTAGGCTCCGACAACATATGTACTTATCCAATCACTCCGCCAATTCGGAAGCACTTATAAATTCACTATACACTCTCCTTGCAATACTCTAATGATCCAGTCTCTACCTACGTACTTATACAATGACCGAGACAAAGTTACATAACCAAAGTTTTCCCCACTGCCAGAGGTAACATGGTTGCAAGCACTGTCCACAGCAGAATGTGGTAGGGCCCAGGGGAAGCATCATGCATACATAATGAACACACGGACACAGTTAGGCAGATAGTGGAACTGGGTACGGGCACGTGCGC
The DNA here is from genome assembly GCF_964204655.1 of Triturus cristatus. Lineage (NCBI taxonomy): Eukaryota > Metazoa > Chordata > Amphibia > Caudata > Salamandridae > Triturus > Triturus cristatus. The sequence continues at coordinate 228,316,446 of NC_140584.1, forward strand.
TTGGCCCCTTTTTATTACCAGGGCCATATGTCCAGTGACATCTGTGCTGGATGCGTGTGGGGTGAGTGTAAGCCAGCCCTCAGGGAGTGGTTGGTGCTGGCAACAAGTACAACAGTAATCATCGGATCACACACAGAGATTCAATCATAAAGGGTCCATGACTTGTGCTGCACTAGGTTAGGGGCACCAGATGTGAAATAATACACAAAAGATTCTATCGTAAAGGGTTAATGGCTTGTGGTACACTGAGGTAGGGGCAGCAGATCTGAAATCATACACAAAAGATTCTATCATAAAGGGTCCATGAGTTGTGGTGCACTGAGGTAGGGGTATCAGAAGCATTCCGCGTGTGATAGAATTGTGAGCCCTGCAGTCCGCAATGTAGATGGAAGTCAGTAGTCAGCACAGACATCGAGGAATGCTTTTTGTCACTTTCTCTTGACAAAATCCGAGGACATAGAGTAGAATTCTGTCTGCAATTAATAAATCATGTCTCAATGCAAATTGTGAGCTCTGCTTACCGCAGAGTAGGTAACAAAAGATGAAATATGTATGGAATACATTGTCGAAATGTGTAGGTTTGGGGGCTGTTATAGTTAGTTGCCTACTGGACTCTGAAATTAATGAATCAAGACTGAATTTGAATTGTGAGCCCTGCTGACCGCAGTGTAGACTGGAGGCAGTGGTCAGGAAGAGCCCACAGCCACGTGGCGTTGACTTGAGCTGTATAGAGTTAGTGGTAGGTGTGGAGCTCAGCGTGTGTGCAGCCAGCGATGATGCGTGGTGTGGGCGGGCTGCACTGGGAGCAATGTCTCTTGCCTACTGGACTGCGTCATCTGCATTCGTGACTCCATCTGAATTGTGAGCCCTGCTGTCCACAGTGTAGATCGAAGGCAGTAGTCGGCACAGGCATCGAGGAATGCTTTTTGTGACTTCCTGTTGAGAAAATACAACCACATAGACTACAGTTCACTGTGCAATAAATAAATCAAAACTGAATTCAAACTGTGAGCTCTGCTGTCCGCAGTGTAGACTGCCATTCAGTGTTCCTTTGGACTTGCAAGATGAATTTGGTCATTGTACTAAAGCTATAATTGATATAAAAAAAGTTCTTGAAGCAAGGATACTAAAAGGATATTATGTAGGTTTCGAAGACGTTGTAGTTAGCTGCCCACTGGACTCTGTAATTAATGAATCAAGACTCAATTTTAATTGTGAGCCCAGCTGACCGCAGTATAGGCCAGAGGCAGCGGTCAGCAAGGGCCCACAGCCACGTGGTGCTGAGTTGAGGTGCACAGTTAGGGGCATCAGAAGCATTCAGCGTGTGCGGATCCTGCGATGATGCGTGGTTGGGGCGGGCCACACTGGTAGCAATGTCTTTTGTCTAATGAATTCTGCCTTAATAAGTGTAGGTGGCGATGACTTATGGTGCACTGAGTTAGTGGCACCTGTAGCACTCAGCATGTGCGCACCGTGCGATGATGCGTGGTCCGGGTGGGCCACACTGGTAGCAATGTCTTATATCTAATGATGTCTCAGTGATCTCATCATCAGTGATGTCACTGACCATATCATGAGTGATGTAATATGTGACGTCATCAGCAGTGCATTGCGGGGGCACAAGTTATAGTTAGCTTGACTAACTATAACGGCTGAATTTCTCTGGTTTTATACGAGTGAAAATGTCCAACTAACTATAGCCTCCATGAAAGCTGTGTTTTTTTCAGTGAATTTATGAGGTTTTTTAAATGCTAATCCCTAACTATAACGTCCCTGAAACCTGTGGTTTTTTCAGTGAATATATATATATATGACGATCAACAGTATATGACAAACATATCTGCCCTTTGCCCTGCACCCGGTGCAGTGGAGCACTTAGCTAGCTGTACTTAATGACAGGCCTTTTTCCCCACATTACCCCTTTTTGCGACTTACCCTATAGGTCTTGATATTCCTCATGGGCTGCACTGTCTTATTCTGAAAGTCGTGCCACCAACTCTGGAATGACACCTGCCACCCACTCCTCCCGGGCATTAGGCTCCTCCTGCTCCGCTGGGCTCCCTCCTCCAGTTTGCATTGCAGCCTTCAGGTTTGCCATTTTCTCCTCTGTCCTGCACTTTATGTCATGCCAGCGTTTCTTCAAGTCAGTCCCTGTCCTCTTCGCTTGTCCCACACTGTTGACTTTGGTCAGTATGAACTGCCCAACTGCTCTTTCTTTGACAATGGAATTTTTTAGTTGATAAACAGCTGGTATTAGTGGTCTGTCACCTCAGTGATCAGGATCTCATTCTCCTCCTCAGTAAAGTTGCACTTCCTATTCCTATTCCCCAGGAAGTCTGCCTGGACATCCTGGCTGGTGCTGAGGTTGTTTTCCTGGCTGCTGATTTCCACTCCAAGCTCCATGGCTGCCTTTAATGTAATCTGGCCTTTTTAAAAAAAAAAAAAATGAGTAGTTTTTCCTCACCATTTTTTTCATTTTTCACACAGTAAAAAGTGGAACTAAGGTTGCTTGGCTCACGTTACATAACACTAGTTTGCCTTATGACACTTTTATCACAGATTCGTCTGCTTTTGCAGCACCATAACGCTGGTGCCAGCTTAAAGCATGTGCTCAATACCATAAATATAGTGCATCCATGGCGTCAAAAATGATGTGTCGTTTTGAAAGTGATTTTGATGCATTGCTGCGTTGCAGCAGCGATGCTTCATTTCTTGTAAATGAGGCCCCTTAGCATGAGTTTTAGCTACAACATGAGATATACTAATTACTTCTCAAAAAGTGCTTATTTGACTTGTGTTTGTTTTATTCTACAAATCTTACTAATATTTCTAATTTATCACATGGAACAATTTCCAATCCATTATTTTACTATAGCAATAATCAAGGCCATGACGGTCCAAGATTCATATTGAGAAAACAGTACTAATTCTTGGAAACAATCTTTTATTTAGAATTTTTAGCCGACTCTTTGTATGTTACTGATACTCATATTGTTGTGACTTATCTCCACATGAAAGTCCCCAACTCGTATTGGGAAAAGACGTGAACATAGAAAATTATTTCAAGGAGCAGACGTTTTCACAAGACTGTCCCTCCCTCACTACAAAAAAGCTCCCCTTCTCGGGTTGAAATACATTGCCATTTTTAAAAAAATCCGGAGATTTATATAGTGCAAACTTGACCCAAAGGTATCAGGTATCAGAGCACTTTACATGAGCACCAGTTGCGTTACAAAAGAACAAGTCCCAAGTGGAACGGGTATGCCCAGACGTGGGTCCCATGCTCTCAATGCCACTGGAGTCAAGCTATCCTGGCTGATGAGGGGTGAAACCCCAAAACCGGTCTTAGGATGCCAGTTTCAGTCCAGGGAGAACCTGGCCTGGCATTTCAGGCTGAGCTGTTCCCATTGAGTCCAAACTGGAAAGGCATGGTGAGCAAAAAAACAATGGATTCAGGCCCAGATCTCTGTACTGGGGTGAATGTATGACATTGTTCTGCATTCTGTCCATCAATAGTTCTTTTTGCGTTTGTCACCCCGAGTGGGATGGGCATGCCCAGAGGTTGGGTCCCCTGCTCTCTATGCCACTGGAGTCAAGATATCCTGGCTGATGAGGGGTAAATCCCCGAAACCAGTCCTAGGATGCTTGTTTCCAGTCCAGGGAGGACCTGGCCTGGCAGTTCGGGATGGACTATTCCCATTGGGCACAGGGTCAAGACTGATTTGCATATGGCTGGGTCCAAACTGGAATGCCATGGTGAGTAAATCAATGATGGATTTAGACCCAGATCTCTGTACTGGGGTGAATGTATGACATTGTTCTGCATTCTGTCCATCAATTGTTCTTTTTGCATTTGTTACACAAGGACAAATTCATTTTTTTAGATACAGGAAGATTAAGTGATTTGCCCAGAATCACAGCTGACTGAGCTTGACTGTTCTGTTCCACCGCTACCAAGGATTGCGCTGACATGGAATAGTGACATTATACTTGGTGATGTCTCACAACCATCCCAACTAAAAATCCACTTTTCTCACATTGTGTTTTGGTATTGATAAATGCTTTACACTTGGTTCCTTTGAGTTAAGCCTGACGATCTGTGCCACAGCTACCCAGGACTGAGCTATGGGTTAAATTAAAGTCACCTAACAGGTGGTGATAAAGAATAGTGACATTACTTTGTGAGGTCTCCTAGCCCTCTCCCAGTCCGGCAAAGTAGAAAGGTTGAAAGGGCAGTCAAATAATCTTTAATAGTGCCTACTGGAAGACCTTGCTGGGCCAAAGAGAAAACAAGCATCAAACATCTGACAATTTGGCTTGAAAGAGGAGCCAGTTGAGGACTGCTCACCATGTTACAAGCCTGTCCCAAGTCCTGCATGAATAGTTAATGAGAGATGGCCTGGCCACAAGATTGACATCAATGGGGAGAGGATGTGGTGTAATGGCCAGAGCTGCCGACTTTGGAGCTGGAAAACCAAGGTGCGAGCCTCTGGGGTCAACTTCACATCCTGTGATTCTGGGCAAATGACTTAAACTACCCGTGCCTACCAAAAAAAATAATGATACATAAATAAACGAATAAGTAATTAATGCACGCTTGTGTAACCTAAATAGTGCTCATGTAAAGCGCTCCAACACCTTCGGGTGGCAGATCAAATGCAGTCAACTTACACTGGTCAGCGCGGCGCTCTCTTTGCATTTAACTCGGGGGTAACGATGCTGCAAGCCACCCTGTACGATTTGCCGCAATTTGACTCCAGTCGGAACTTGCTGGCCTTTTTCTTTATGTAACCTGGCCTACAGTAGCGGCTCCTGGAGGGAGTGCTGCGGTCGGTGGTGCAGATTGGGGGGTAGTAAACTCCGGCATATGGCCGATCGGAGTTAGGTAAAGAAATAAAGAAATAAACCGAATTAAATTGCGTGTGCTGCTCCAGGAACGGCTACTGGCCCATGACTCGGGCCCTACCGACTCCAGGAAAAAACAGCAGCTTTTTTAGCCACCTACTCCAAAGAACAGTAAAACGCAAACGAGAATGTCTGCCATTCACCAGCACTCTCGTTTTACACGTCTATAATTCTTTTGTCCACTCAATTTGCTAGGCGCTCATTGCAAACTCGATGTTTTATTGTACAGTTAGGAAAACACTAGGGGGCTTATTTATGAGCCCTTGCGTCACTTTTGTGCCGCCGGTGCATCACTTTTTGTGATGCACCAGCGGCGGAAAAAGTGAGCCTTGTTGCACTTTGTAAATCCCTACGTCACATTATACCTGCGCCAGGTATAATGTATGCAGGGGGGCATTCCGACTCAAGAAAGGGACGTAAAGTGACGCAGTGAAATCTATAAGATTTCACTGCGCCACTTCTAGGACGCAAATGCGTCAATATCTTACGTCTGCCTCATGGCAGGCGTGAGACTGACGCAGGCACATTTCACATGGGACTTGCCCATATGTAATGACCCATTGTAATGACCCATTGCTGGAGTAGCGTCACTTTTGTGACACACTCCTGCAATGCGTAATTGCTGCGCCTACAGATACGTCAGAAATACTGACGTATCTGTAACTCCTTGCGACATGATGCGTCATACTGTAAATATGATGCATCATTGGTGTCGCAAGGAGGGCGCAATGAAAAGTGACGCATCGCTGTTTTCTCACAGCGATGCGTCACTTTTCATAAATGAGGCCCTATGTTTTTTTATGGTAAAACATTGTTCATTAAAATTTATGTATAAAGAACGTCTGCTCAAATATCCCCTAAATTCGCTTGATACACGTCACTCCCAAAAGACTTTCAATCACAAAATATGTGTAGTAGAAAATATGATCTGACCTTACCATTTCAGAACCAAAGAGAAGAATGTCATCACAACCTCTAAACATTTAAAGTGTTAATAATTCTTTAAATGCTAACAGACTTTTCGTTGTGTTTTACGAAATGTTGCCGTTTGTACTGTTTCAAACGGGATCTGTTTTAAAAAGATGAGCAGATCGCAGATGTGGATTTCTCCCTTTATACAATTAAGGCAAGGAAGAAATAAATTAGGTTTGTTTTATCCAATGCGTATTTGTGTAACGGCGCCTACAATTAGAAATGAGGTCCATCAATGATAACCGCATCGCTAAGCGGAGGTCTGGGTGCTTGTTCCGAAGTCAGCGAGGTGGGCTGACCGGGACATCGGTGCTTCCTTTGAATGCAAATGTCTTGGGGCAGGCAAATACGTGTTTGATGGGGTTACTAGTCACAATATCAGAAAAAAAAATATTGACTGGACAGAATATCGAGTTTTTATTATAGAATGGACAGAACATCGAATTGCAAAAGTGGTGCAGAATATCGAAATTCAGGTAAGAAATATCGATTTTCATAATATCGAAGTTAGTGATATCGACAGTCATAATATAGTTGTAAAAAATATCGATTTTTTTAAAAATGTTTTAAGTGTTAGTATATGTGTTAAAAGTATGTATTATTTTTGTGATGTATGTTTGAATTTTTTTAAAGCAATGAATGTTATGTTATTTAATTTTTGAGTAATTTAATTCCATAGCCAGTTGTGGGTTTATAGGGGAATAGGGTGGTAAGTAATTTAATTATGGTAAATTAAAGATACATTTCTAGGAATTATTAATTATTTGTAATTTTGTTTTGCGTTTTAGTTCTGTTGCGGGTTGTGGGTTTATAGAGGAATAGGGTGGGAGGTAATTTAATTGTAATTAAGTAATTATTTAATTGTATTTATTGGTATTGATAGCGAATTTATTGTTAATTAATTATTAATTCATAATTCATTTTTATTAATTGGAAATTAATGTTTATTAATTGATTAATTGATAATTATATTTATTGCATTAATTTATTATTTGGAGCGGGTTGTGGGTTTATAGGGGAATAGGGTAGGAAGTAATTTAATAGTAATTAAGTAATTATTGAAAATATTTGTATGTATTCATGATTGATTTGCTGTTAATTATCAATTGGTTAACATTTTGTATTACTTATTAATTTATGGTATTGAAAAATAATTTGTTGTTAATTATTAATAGGTAATTAATTTATAATAATCAATATGTATTGGTGTTTAAAATGAATTAATTATTAAATGATGTGTTATTGGTATTGATAATTAATATATATATATATATATATATATATATATATTTAATTATTAAATCATTACTATCCCTACTGTTGCACTCACTGGAGGGGGAATAGTAATTTTTACCCTCCCGCTATCCAACACTTTCCCTACTGTTGCACTCTCTGGAGTGGGAATAGTAATTTTTACCCCTATGCTATCCAACACTTTCCCTACTGTTGCACTCACTGGAGTGGGAATAGTATTTTTTACCCCTACGCTATTAAACGCTTTCCCTACTTTTGCACTCACTGTAGTGGGAATAGTAATTTTTACCCCTATGCTATCCAACGCTTTCCCTACTGTTGCACTCCCTGGAGTGTGAATAGTAATTTTTACCCCTACGCTATCCAACGCTTTCCCTACTGTTGCCCTCACTGGAGTGGGAATAGTCATTTTTATCTACCCGCTATCCAACGCTTTCACTACTGTTGCACTCACTGGAGTGGGAATAGTAATTTTTACCCTCCCGCTATCCAACGCTTTCCTTACTGTTGCACTCACTAGAGTGGGAATCGTAATTTTTACCCTCCCGCTATCCAACACTTTCCCTACTGTTGCACTCACTGGAGTGGGAATAGTAAATTTTACCCTCCCCCTATCCAACACTAAAAAAATTGAATGTATTTTAATAATATTAAGTTAACATATATATGTATTAAAAAATAAAAGTGCATGTTTCTTTTTTTTATTTACATCAATTATTTATTAATTTTTAGGTTATTTAAGTATTTTTAAGTTTGTTTTACTTAATTATATTTAATATTTCATCATTTTACATTACTTTTAAGACATTTAAAAAATTCGATATTTTAACAAACTATATTATTTACAACGATATTTTGGATTAGATATTTTTGTACTTACCTGTTTGTAGATAAGAAGTCGATATTCTGTCATTCTATATTTTGCCATCGATATTTTGGCAGGTCGATATTTTGCTCCTCGATATTCTGTCAGTGATCCACAGCGCATGACATCATGACGCGTGGCATTACGCACATGACATCACAGCGCATGACATTACAGCGTCTTTTTAGATTAGGTTTTCACGATGCCTTTAAATTTTATATCAAAGCTAAGCACCTAGCAATGAATCTCTGTTATTCTATATTGTTGCAATGGTTTTTAACAAATCATGCAATAAAGCAATTTTCCAAGTAAGTGGTATCACAGGAATTGACATCATAGGAAGTGGCATCACAAGCCACGACTTTAATATGTATGTGTGATGTAAAGTGCTCTTACACTCTGCTTTGGGATAAGTAGCTCTATACAAGAAAAAATAGTGGTACTTAAATTATTTCAACGCCTCCTCAGGGGAAGTGAGTGCTATATAAATTACATTTATTTTGTGTAAATACTGAGAGAGACCAAGACATGTGACATCCTTACAGTGCATGCATATCTAGTAAACAGAGCCTGAACAAAGTGAAAAGCTGCCTCTCTTAAGTATGTGTGAAGTGCTAACCTTTATTCCCCCTCTGCAGCATTTGCTTCTAGGTGTGAGGCTCCTGTCTGCTCCCAGCCAGGATATTGGAACAAAAGGAGGCCTGATGACACCTCAAATTCTGCCATTGTTATGGGCCCAACAGGAGTCTAAAATAAGAATGCCCCCTCTAGGCCTGCCCACTTTGTTGAAGATGGAAATCAGAGGACGTGCAGGCGCTGCTGAAAGTGTCCGGTGTTTTGAAATTTCAAGGGGGTGTTGAGTTTAGAACATAATTTAGTGGGGCACAACATCTTGGCAGGGTGGACGGCGTTCACCCTGTGAAAGTAGTGGGTGGACGCCGTCCACCAGCCCGTGTACCCCAGACTCTTCCTGATCGTTAGCACCCGCAGCAGCGCTTGGTAACACTTCCAGAGGCTCCTGCAAGTTCCAGGCAGCCCAGGGAAGGCACTATTTCTCTGCTGTGGGCAGAAGCAGCAGATGAAGTGATCAGAGGGCACGCACCGGCCACCACCCAGGTTGTCCTAGGAGCAGCAGGACTGTTGTATCCCTTTAATTGTGAGATCCTGCTGCACTCCGTGGGTTTTTATTTTATGGAGTTATTTACCAATAAACTCCTTTTCTAATTCAACTTGTTTCTCCATAATGTTGTGACCTTAATACAACAAGGTCTTCCGAGGAACTCCCTAACACACATATCATGAACGTGAGCTACTTGGGGACAAGTAGAGTGACATATGCCCAGACTCAGTCAGCACCAACAGTAACAGTCTCCCCACTCAGAACTATGCGCCCACCCAACCTTACCCCGACTATGCAGGATACCAGCACCCTGCGCTGCAGGTGGGGGAGCACAGCCACTCTGTGGGGAGGGTCTGGGGCCCAAACTATGGACTCCCAAGAGAGGACTGGAGTGCCCACGGGACAGGAATGCCTAGCCTGGTGTCTGCGTGAAAGTCAGGGCACCTCCCCTATGGCTCCCACGAGTACAGACTAGGGGTGGGCGGAATTTGCGTAGTCGCACTACGAAAAGCTCCGCAAAACGGTAAAAAATCTCCACGAACACGCAGAAATTCCTAAAACACGTGGAATTGCTTGTTCGCACTGCATTTTCCTGTTCGCGATCGATGTTTGCGTGGTCGGGGGGAAATATCTCGCAAACACGCATGTTGAGAACATGAACAAGCTAAAAATTCCGCAAAGCCGCGGAACACAGAATTTTGGGCAATTCCGCATTCTCCGCGGAGCGCGAAATTACCCAAATTCCACAAGCGGAACAGAATTTACCGCCCAGGCCTAGTAGATGTGGATGAGGAAAACTGCGAAGCCCGCTGCTTTTTAAACTAGAGTTTGAAATATGTTTTACTTGGAAAGCTATACATCTGGATTTTTTCTTTTTTTGTTGCATATTTATATAGCGCGAACTCGACCCGAAGGTATTGGAGCGCTTTACATAGCACCGTATTTACATTACACATTCAGGCACGGGGAGATTAAGTGATTTGCCCAGAATCACAGGATGTGGACGCAACCTCGAGGCTCGAACCCTGGTTTCCTGCACCAGAGGCGGCAGCTTGCGCGTTTAATTTTATCGCTTTGGAGATAAGCATTGCTGATAGCACGCTATCTCAGCGATAAAATTCAGCGTTGGCCAGAGATAATTATCCTCGTGCTAAGAGCACTGAGCGATAATTATCGCCTGGCCTTGTAGATATGCCCTTAAGAGATGTTTTAAAAATGAAACGGTATGAGAAATGTTGTGTGGAAATGCTGCAGGAGGGGAAAAGATGCCACAGCAATTCCTTCTTTTTTTGCAAAATATTTCTTTCCATTACATTTTTACCAAAAACAATGTTTTGTGACAGTGATAACCGAGGTCGCAAACTAGCTGCCTTGGCACCTCTTCAGAACTTCACTGGCAATTTTATAATTCTGCACACCCCTAATCAGCATCGAAGAACTTACAACACGCTATTTCTTTCAATGACAACTTGCAAGATATTTCTGATATGGTTGTTTTAATTGTTAGATACGTTTCCAAAATCAGCGAGTGACCTCCTTAAGCACTCGACATACATTCCTCTGAAATGATTGCCTTTTATGTTCTATGCGTTTTGATTTTTAAAGGGGTATATCCCATCCAGTACTCTGTTTCTGGTTTTGCTGCCTGCATAAACAAAAAACCTTCAGAAATACAAAAGACAACCATAAGCACACTTGACCGATATTTGTGGTAAGATTATATTACTGTGCCTCTTTTGGCACAAACTTGTGATGTGGGCACAGAAACTATTGTGGTGGCAAGCACGCGTTTTTTCCCTGTTATTACAAGATTGTGGACTATTAGTGCCATAACTCCAAACGGCTACACAATTTCTTGAACAGTACAGGGACGAGATTATCCGCAAATGAGACATGAATAATAAAAGTCCTTGTTCTTTTCAAAGGAGGCCTTCGCCGCCACTGCTTTGTCCCCTGGTGATTCATCAGCAATGTGTAATTCTATTCACCTCTAAACGTTGTACAGGTCAAGCCACAACTGTGATTTGCAGCAATAAAAGGTATTGTTCCTTATCTCTGTATTCATATTTGGATTATGCTGTTAGCGTCAGTGTGATAATTCCATCACATTACTCGGAATTGGAGACCTGCTGCTGCCATCTCGCCGCTCTCATTATCTGTCCAAGGTCTCTCCTACCTGCAGTACATCAATGTTTTTCTAATTGCATTCACTGTGCAGGATCAAACATTGTTAATCCTTCAAACTGCCAATCCAGACTTTACAGCACTGAGCAAATAGGAATTATAAATGCAATGTTTAAAGAGTGTGTGTACCTAGCGCAAATCAAAAGGTGTTTTTTTTTATATTTTAAACCTTTCGTTGTCTTACTTAATCTTTCCTTAAGTCTGGTTATTGACAAGATGATGCTTTTTGCAACAAAAGCATGCTTGTGCATGAAATGTTGTAGTGTTTTGCTGAGCAATAATCCTTTTTGCTCTGTGTCCTCCATTGACCAACGCTGTCATTATTTTTCAATGAGTTTTCTGCTTGGTACTGATATGTGCCTTCAATCTGCAAGGCAGGAATGTCTGAGCCCTTACAGCTCTTGAGGTCGAAAAGGTCAGTACCAGAAAGCTGATTAATACTCATGTTGCAAAATGATACCGATGGATTAGAGGGAGGAGAAGTAATTCATTTATATTTTTATGTTTCACGAGTGTGAGCCTGCCATTGTTAGGTAAGAATTGATTTTTATGATTGTTTTCCCACCATAGAGACGATTTGGGAAAAATCACTACTGGGCACGATCTTGCCCATCGCTAAGATTCTGCAATGAACACTCAGGAGCATATTTACAACCCCCTATCGCCACCGCAACGTCACTTTCAGTGATGTTGCGGTGGCGTTAGGGGCTTTGCCTTATTTACAAGGTCAGCGTTAAGGCACAATGGGGCATATTATCAAGACAGGCGATAAAATTATCGCCGCTTTAGCAAACGGCGATCATGGGTTTGATAATATGCTCTATGGAATTCCAATTGAAGCCCATGTTAGATGTGAAGGACATCTAACATGGGCTTCAATTTGAATTCCATAGAGCATATTATCAAGCCCATTATCGCCGTTTTAGCGGCAGTTTTCTGCCGCTAAAGCGGTGATAATTTTATCGCCTGTCTTGATAGTATGCCCCTTAATGTGGCTTAACACTGCCTTGTAAATAAACCCCCCATTTTATACTGTATTTAGCGTGAAAGGGGAGGGTAATGGGTGTTGAGGTGGGCGTTCCACCGCAACACCTATTGATTTTGACGCTGCCCCCTATTCACACAGGTGGCGTTTATAGGTGCCAAAATGAAGACCAGGGAAAACCTGGTCTTAAACAGTGAAAACGAAGAGTACTGCTTTATTTCTCCTCGTTTTTGCTGTTTCCATGTGTGCTGCGTTAGGTCACCTTCCTGCACATAAACACTCTTCCCCTAGAAAACCAGAGCCTTTGCACTATGGTGCATGGGGGTCTGAGTCGGTGCTAGGCAGCTAAAATGAGCACCAGCACAGGGAAAAACGCAGGGCTGCACCGTATCCTTGAAAATACGGTGGAGCTCTGCGTTTTGGAAGTGGCGAAGTTGCATTAAGCCAAGGTGGCTAAAGCCAGGCTTCGCCACTTCCTAATAAATATGCCCCTCAATTTCGTGTGAAAGTGAACACATGTGTGACTCCTGCGATATTTTATGCACATGCTCGCCACTTTCAATACGGTAAAATAAAGTTGACATGGGAAATTACCTCAAGTTCTATTTTTTACAAGGAAATGCACTTGTCCGAAAATGCGAAATTTTTTAAAAGAGACAAAGTATCACAACCATGTATAGGTCTAGCTCTTGCGTTTTTCTTTAGTCTGGGAGCACTCTATATAATTTTTCAAAGAATACTTGAATAGGGGCTTTCTACCTGTGGCATGTAATGGAAAGCAATAAAAATGTGTTAAAAAAGGAGATTCAATCTCTCAAATCCCTTGAAAAATAGACTATAAAGTTTTATTTTATTGGATTTTTGTAGAACAATTTCTGGTTGGCTAGGACAAGTGCCTAAGCCAGGCAGAAACCACCACTCTAGTCAGGGCAAGGGAGTTACACACCGAAGATAACCCCCTGCTCACCCCCTTGGTAGCTTGGAACAAGCAGTCAGGCTTATCCCTGAGGCAATGTGCAAAGCATTTGCGCAACACACACACACAGCAGCAACACACTAGGCACAATACAAAAGGTTATATAAAAAATAGCCTTTGTATTATCATAAACACATTAGAATCATAATCACACAATATACACTGTGCCCACTGGCACCAGGTAGAAATTCACAGGGGATTATATACATGACTGGGTCAATCGGGCCAAGGTCAGAAACATCAGAAAGCACAAGTAATAACACAACCAGTAACTAACTACTGGTAAACTAATGAACTCAGCATTATCACTAGCAACATAATCGCATTATGTCTGCATCACATTAGGCATAACCACATTATGCATAAATCACATTTAGGAGTGCACCGTAGTAACAAACCCTAGGTGCTTACATCACCTTCAGCATAAACACATGATGCATTCTTTTAGGGCCTTTCGCCCTACCAGTACTCACTGAAATGACCCCAGGCCAAATGGCCTTCCTGGGGGCCCAAATGCCCTCTGTCCCAAAAGTCAGGGCTCTTAGCTGCCACAGCAGAAATTAGGGCGAAGGTGCGATCCACCCAGGTCTCTCCAGAGACCAGAAACAATACCGGTTCACGTGGCAGCTGCCTGCTCTTGTGCGGTGCAGCTGTGAAATACGCACCGGCACCACTGTGCCTTTGGAGCCCCACTCGGGGACTAAACAAAATCAAAGTGCCTCCTTGCTGCAGCTGCCCACACTCTTTCGGTGCAGTTGGGGAGGCAAAGCACTGGCACTAACAATGCCACTGGGAGCCCCGTTCGCTGGGCTCCTCCTGGTGCCCTTCACCAACAATGCGCACCAACAATGCGCAATTGCAGCCCCACTCACCGGGGCTCTTCTTGACTCCCCCGGTCTGTTTGCGCCAGGTTCTCAGGCACCGACAATGTGCCGGCCCCTCTTTCAGGCCCTCTTCTCACTGATCCGGCCTCCAGGGACCCGCCTCTCTCTCTCTCTCCATGAGATGGGGGGCAGAAATGGAGCCCGCAAGGCTCCCGACTCTTCTGCGGCCCGTGGGGCTTCAATCAATGATACGGAAGCCCCTCCTCACATCAGGCACCGTGTTGCCTGACTTCCCATCCGGCCGTGCTGCAATTGGCTGCCTTGTCAGCTTCCTGGCCCCGCCTTACAGTAGGCAATCTGCCTGATGTCCACGTCGCGGGCCGATTTCCGCAGGTTCAGCGGTAGTGAGCCCAAATCCAAAGAGCCACCAGGGGGCTCTATATACTACTTCTCCTGCTCCTACTCCGCTACAGTAGGGGAGCAGGACACAGCGCTTCCCACGGCAGTAAGGAGCCAGCAGCGCTTCCCCTCAAGAAGAGTACAGGCAGGCCAGCACACCGGGTCAAATGTGCAAAACAGCCGTTCCTCCAGCAGGGCAGCAGATCAGCCCTGCGCCATCCCTCTCCTTGGGATACGGGCTTCAGCAGAGCAAAAGTCAAGTCTCCAAAGCTGTCAGTGGCAGAGCTGGACCCAGGCAGGCCAGCTCACAGGGCCCTCCAAGCAGAGGGGCAATCCCTCATGGTGGCCCAGCAGGTACAGCAAGCACCCAAAGCAGCACTCAAACATGGGGTCACAGCCCCAATATTTATACCAAAATTCTCTTTGTTCTGCCCTGGCACAGGGCTTGGGGAATCAGCCTCAACTGGTTCTGGGGGATGTTGAAGCACTCTGTTTACCAGGCTTCCACCCTCCTTTGTCAAATGGGGGCTCGGTCCTCCAACACACCACAGGGGGGCGGAGCCAGAATTCACCCAGGCAGGCACAGACCTATTCAGGGGACTACTCCAAATGCTGATCTCCTATTCAGCCTAGCGCTGACTCACCCTGTCCTCCCTGGAGCCACACTCCTTACCAGCCCCTGTCAGTCCAGAGCAAGACATGCAAAACACATCAGGTAGGCAGACACATAGCAAACAGAAATACCAACTTCTAAAAGTGGCATTTCTAAAATAGTGACAATAAATCTGAGCACACCAATGCACAGCATTTATTATTACTATTTGAAGCATACCAAACTTGACCATGCTGCTCCTCTCATATCAGGAATGACCACTGAAACACTTCTCAGGGAATCCCCAATGCATTCCTGTGAGAGGGCAGCCTCACAGCAGTGAGAAAGCAAAATGGCTGTTTATCACTACCAGGACATGTCACACACTTAGGGTACATGTCCTACCTTTTACCTATAATGCACCCTGCCCATAGTGCTAGCTAGGGCCTACCTTAGGGGTGACTGACATGCAGTAAAAGGGGGGGTCACAGACATGGCATTCGCCTTAGGTGCCATGTCACAGCGGCAGTAACACTGCGCGCACAGACCCTGCAATGCAGAGCCCTGACACAGGTTTGAAAGGCTACTTTGGTGGGTGGCGCAAGAAGCACTGCAAGCCCACCAGTAGCATTTAATTTTCTGGCCCCGGGTATATGAGATACCACATTACTGGGGACTGACAGGTAAATTAAATATGCCAAACAGGTGTAGACCAATCTTACAATGTTTACCATGGAGAGCACACACACTTTACACTGGACAGCAGTGCTAAAGTTCCCAGAATCCTACAACCACCTACACCAGGTCAGGAAAAAAAGACTAGGAGGAAGGCAAAAAGTTCAGGGATGACCGTGCAAAAAGGGCCAAGTCCAACATGTATAGCAATAAGATTATGGAGCTCAAAGGTTTAGGTACAGGCTGACCAAAATGGAGCAGAGATCGGATACACCAAGCGTGTCACCCCTGCCAAAGATTTTACCTTCTGGTTTGATCCCTGAAATGGAAGTCAAAGGTTTCTTGTGAGGTGAGGTTGTAGACTGTATGTGACTCTCAAAATTGGATAGTCATTGGACAAAGTCCCACTAAAGATGTTGCATTTGGTGGGTAAAAAATTAGAATTTGTGTGCCACTGAAATCCTATTGTGGGCTGAATACTATTCTCTCCGTCACCCAGCCAAGATGTTTGCCTTGGAACTCAGTGCCTTTTTTCATTTTTTGGAGCTCGAACTCCTCAGTGTGGCAAGTTTGAAGGTGTATCCAATAAAAGATTCTCAAAATTGAATACCTTTGCCATAAGGGTCCACTGAAATTGCGGAGGTCATTCATATTGAAACATTTTAAGATGTTTTGGAGCAGCTCCTCTTGATCATGTCTGAGGCTCTGGGGACTGTAAGGGCAGCACTTATTGGGCAGGACCCACTCCAGCATAGGCCACCAGAAGGGTCTAGTTTAGATCCCGTTTCTATGGATAAGGTGTTCACTCCAGGATTTCATATTATTGTGCCTCTCTATTGAGAGAGCACATGCTCAGTACGTTTTGGTGAGCTCTGCCAACACATGATTGATATCAAGCTCACTGACCCCAGAGAGATTGCAAACTAAGCAGACATCTAGAGCAGTATGAGAGCGTCCAGGATGGTACCTAGGAGTGGCGCCAAGAATGGTGGTTCCGGTTGCCCCAAGCAGACTGAGGGGGAGGTTAAAGATGACCCAGACCAGTTCCAGACTAGGGTAGGGGACAGGGTTCCCAAGTCCCTTCTAAGAAACAGGGAAGAGGTTCCAGTGGACAGTAGCCCATGGCACCCCATTTACAGCCCCAGTGCTTTGAGCTTTCTGTGATAGGATTCAAGCATAGGGACTTTGTCTGTCCAAAGAAATCAGCCCAATGGTGGGAACTCTACAGAGATAGCCAATGTGGCCTTAAGGGGCAGTAGTCCCCTGGAACATGTAGTAGACCATGCCCTAATCTCTCCTAGCTGGGAGATAAACTCAGAGGATGAGCTGGTGATCCCCTGAAGGTGAGAGTTGTCACTTCCAACAAGTAAAAGCAAATGAGATCCATGTCACTGCTTTGAGGGACACTAGGGCCAGCCAGGCCTTGGTAGTGGGAAGACTGCTTCCCCCAGATCAGTATACTGATCAGGTGTGTAGGGTAACCCAGGCACAAGGGCAGGACATGTTTTGCCTTATGGCTCTAATATCCTTGGAATGGGGTGGGCAAGTGACCCAAAGGAGGTTCATAGTTAGTCACCAGGTTCTTACTGTCATGATACACTCACCTGAAATAGAAGGCAGTTCTGCTGGTGCGATGCTGGAAGATCCACACTCCTAAAGATACTTCTCAGCGTTCTCTACTAGGCATAACAAGACTGCCAATTGACCCCCCAGGGAATGGGGGAAGGGTGAGAGAGAGAGAAACACTGTCAGTATCCGTTTTTAACACTTCCTATCCTGGTTCAGGTGGGAATACCTTCCTTCAAGAATCGCTTACTTCGTATGGGCTCAATCCTGAGTGGCACTGTAATTTGAAGTACAGGCGTTGCAAGAAGGTTTTAGTCAACACACTTACAATAAGTACTTTAAAAAAATGATTCCAAGACACCTGACTTAACAACAATTACTTTTTAACCATAACATGAGCTTGGGGAATCTTCTTAAAGTCCAATGTCAATAGAATCACTAGTGCGAACAAGCATAATGTTCGTACCAAGTTCACTGGAAAACTAGAAAGTCTGCTCACTCTTATACTTTCCTCATCCTTAGGTGAGGGTTTCTTAAACATTAGTAATTGGCAAGAGTTTAGACAGCACCACCTTGCATGTTGCTTAAAGAAATTATCTTAATTTATCTTTCTGCACTATGTTTCAGATGTAGGACGATGCCTGATGACATGGATTCCAGGTAAGGAATCTTCTCCTTAGGCTTTTGTGTGGTGGTGTGGATCTCAGGAACACAGATCAATGAGGGAGGTGGGATGAGAAGGCAAGGGCTCACTGGAATAAAGCGTTGCGGTAAAAGAACAAAGTTAAGTGAGGCCTTGTGCTTGGGGTGCGGTATTTGCCAAACCACGTGAGGTGCCAATATCTCACAAGAAGACGTGAGCCTCGCGCACATGTGGTTAGAAGGAAGGCACATGAACAATTTTGGCAGGAATAAAATGGGCATGTGTGAAACCAACCAATTACCAAGTTTGATGGGGGCTGCATGAATTCAGGGATGAGAGAGCAGTGAGGGGTGAAAGAATGAGGGAAAACAAGACTGTGGGAGGCTGCAGGGAGTTTCAACGTCACTCCAGCAGCACAGACACTGCACCCTGATTGAGCGCTAGAGAGTTGTGTAACACCCACAGACTGTATTCTGGGGAATGAGTTGCCCCTGGTGTCAGGCGAGATTGCAGGGGCAGTCACCCAGGGCACCCTGACAGTTCAGTCTTCTGGGGGTACCACTCCCAAGTGGAAGGTATGGGAGCACAGAGGGAATGGCAGAGTTTTCGAGGATTCACCCCTACCCCCTGTTCAGACTCAGGGCAAAGATCCTGGTCTAAAAAGCCAGTCTCAGGATACCACCCCGTGACAGGTGGGAGGTAGAGTGAAAGGAGGGTGGAAATATCCGGGACTGTTGCCCCACACTCTGAGAAACCTCTAAGGTCAGAGATCCCTCAGGATCCCATAAGGAACTCATTGGAAGTGAGGCCTACCCACATCCCCACTTAGAGCTTTCACCTGGCAGTCGGTGGTCTGGGTCCTGGATCTTGACACTGACAGCTATCAGTGGCCTTTGTTTATTGTTGTCTGTTGGACATGTCCCGTCGTAGGGGGATTTCCCTAAAACCTCTTGATTTTTGTCCTCCTGGTTTTTGCCAACTCTCTTCATGACCTTAGGACTCTGTGTCCTTTCCCCCTGTTTTTTAGTGGGAAGGGGTGCACCACCTTCTTAAACATGCCAAGATAGGGTGCTTACTTGATTGATTTAGGTGCCCTACCTGTGAGTGCTCTGTAAAAGGGTACACCACATACCTAGGGCGAGTTCTGCACTGACTAATAGTGGGACGCAATTATGATTGTGCTACCCACTGGAATAAAGCAAACAAAAGGACATGATGGACAGAGCGCTGACACTTTTTAGACACTCACTCCGAGTCACAGATCTAGGTTGAATCCATCATCGTTCTTTAGCTCACTTCACTACCCCAGTTCAGACCCAGCCATATACAAATAAGTCTTGACCCTGTGGAGTAGCCTGTCAAATATGACTCATGGTCAGGTTGGCCTTTCTCACTAATTATCCAAACCTGAGAGGGCCTTTCACAACCACCCAAACGGCCCTAGGGTAAATCCTGAGGGGTGGAGCTCAGGGTAGGTGAGTGGCCGTGTAGGTACACCTGCGTGTTCTCTGCCCGGGTAGGGACAAACCCACATGTGGGTTTTCCCTACCTAGGAGGTCGACTCTCCCCATGAGACACCTCCCGGATGTGGCTGACTGTCTTGTTGTGCAATAGGGCCTGGGGCACTTTCCCATGCTAAATGCAGTGTTAAAGTGCGCGTGCCCTTCCTACACACATTAAGAAATGGTGCTACCTGAAGTTCACAAACCTGGGTCAGGTCTAGCATTGCAGGCCTGTGTGTGTACTCGCACCTATGGTGGTTGTAAACCGGTGTCCATTCTGCCATTGCAGGCCAGTGTGAACACTTGCACCTATGATGTTTAAAACCTGTGACACTCCTGCCATTGCAGGTCAATCTACGCACTTGCACCAATGATGTGCTTGAACAAGTGTCCAGCCTGCGATTGGAGGCGGGTCTGTGCACTGGCACCAATGATGTGCTTGAACCTGTGTCCAGCCTGCCATAGCAGGCTGGTGTGCACATTTTCAACTATGGTGTTTCTAAACATGTTTCCAGCCTGCCTTTTTAGCTCTGCGTGTGTGCAATTATGCTTCTACTCAGGGTGGCCTTTCTAAATCACTAGCTGAGAGGATCTTTCACTGCCACCAGAGAACCTGAGGGTACATCTTAAGTGGTGATGCGAGTGGTAAGTGAAAGGCAGGGCAAGTACACATGCGTGTGTTCTCTGCCCAGGTAGTGAGGAATAACCTTGTGTCTTTTCACTACATTTGATGTCTGCTCTGCCCATTGGCTTGCATAGGGAAATGGTTGAAATTACTTCAGGCTGCAACAGTGGGTTGCAGTGGAGCAGCCTCATAAAGTTTCCTATCATTGGATTAGCAATGACAAACCCTTTCCAGTGGTAAAGGTGGCTTTGGCATGACTAAAGCAGAAAGTGGGCATTCCTCTGCTTTATAACACTTTGTGTGTCTTTTTGCTTGGCTCTCGTCCACACTTGAGCCTGGTGGAGCGACAGCTATAAAACATAGGGTATGCAACTGGAAAACAGACCTCCACCATTTGCAGGTTAAAGGGAGACCCATTGACTACCCCTACTTCAAAGACACACTACAGTATACTACTGGTGCCATCCTGCAAATCAAATCAAATTAAATCAAGGAACATTTATTTAGCGCACACATCACCTGAAGGTCTCATGGCGCTGGCGGACGGCTCTTCTGTTGTCAGCATAAAAAGAGACAGAGCTAATGGTCAAACAGCCATGTTTTTAGATTCTGGCGGAAATGGTTATGATCAGAGATAATACGTAGATGTAAAGGCAGTTTGTTCCACAGAGTGGGAGCAAGAAAAGAAAAAGCCCGGCCCCAGTTTCTGACAGTGCCTACTCTTAGTGGAGTGAGAAGGGATTTGTTGCAGCAAGGTAGAGATACGGTTGTGAGGACATAGGACTCGAGAACCTGCATATGCATGGCGCACACTGCCAGAAGAATCTGTTGTTCACAAGGATGACTAGTGCAATTGAAAGGGACGCCATGTCCTTTCTAAATAGTGGCTGGTCCAGGCCGACTACTTGCTGTTGCGTGGCACCCTGAAGTTTTGTCTCCATGGGCTTGTTGACGTGCCCCTTGTTCTTTTGGAGATCTGAGGGACATCAAAGATCTTCTATGAGGGACCCACCCTGTCTACTTGTGACACCTGGAGACAAGTGCCCTCTCAAGTGCCCACATTGTCTGCTGGATCCCATCTGGTAGCGAAGCGTGAGCGCAGAATTCAGAGTTGTGCCTGAAGACCAGATTGCCTGGTACGGAGCCCCACAGTCTAGCCCGCATCTAAGGTGTGTGGCCCCGCATCGTGGGGACCTTGGCACAAGTAATATTTTTGTTGTTTGTGAGCGGATTCACTGGTTGCCGGATCCAGCGACTCGACAACTGCATGTTCATTGTGTGTGGTGTCCGATTCACAGGTTGTGACCCTCGAAGTTAATGGTGCAACCGTAGTAGTGCCTCATTCTATCTCGTGAGGTATTTATTTATTTATAAAGTTTTCTATATAGCGAACATGATCCCGAAGGATATCAGAGCGCTTTACAAAAGAATAGAAGGAAGGACATAAATCCAATATTGACATCAAGTAAGAATACACAACAGGAATAATCTCATAATTCCCAGACAATCGAATCAAGGAGAGTAATACAATAAACAGGAATAAAGCGGGCTAGGAGGGGGGCACAAAATGCAGTAAAGGAGAGCAGCATCAAATGATGGTACAATGGTTTTAGTATCAATGAATTTGAGCAGGAGAAACCTAGACCCAATTAAGTTAAGAATTTGTTCATTAGGAATCTTTTAGCTTCCAATTTGAAAGCAGTCGTTGAAGAGATTGTGCGTACATCCGGTGGAAGAGAGTTCCATATGTTTGGGGCAGCTCCAGAGAAAGATCAGTGACAAGTTCTCTTTTTGCTAAGGATGAGTGGTTTCAGGTGGAAAGTGTCTGCACTTCTTGAGGCTCTCCCACCACAGGATAATTCAAGCTTTTTTGCTAGGTACCTGGGAGTTTTGAGATGTAGGGCTTTGTGCGCCAGAACGGCAATCTTTAACTGAATGTGACCTTTGTAGGGCAACCATTTGAGAGATTTTATGACTGGGGATATGTGCTAATTTCTTTTGGTACCTGTGACCAGTCTGGCCACAGCATTTAGTGATGCCCTTAGTGGAGCCAGGGTGTATTTGGGAAGACCACAGAGCGTAGCACTGCCATAGTCTAGCCTCGACAAGACCAGTGCTTGAACCACCTGCTTAAAATCCTTTTGTGGAAGGAATCCTTTGATATTTCTAAGTGTCCTCATCAAGTGATTAGCTCCCTTACACACATTGCTGATATGATTTTTCATATTCAGGTGCTTGTCCAGTGTGATACCGAGAGATTTGGCTGAGTTTATGATGAGAGGGGTGTAGTTGAAAGCAGTGAGGTGAATCCACCAAAGGTCTAACTTGGGGATGTGATTCGTAGGAGAGATGAGAAGGAATTCAGTTTTGGAGGTGTTGAGTAGGAGATGGTTCTCAGTTAACCAGTTTTCAGTAGACATTGGTGTAGTGTTGAGTGAGATGATGTTATCCGGGGATAAGATTTTCAGATAAAGTTGTGTGTCGTCCGCATACATATGGAAGAGAATGTTTGTGGAATTTAGTGAATTAGCTATTTGTTCCAGGAAAAGGTTGAAGAGGATAGGAGATAGGGCGGAACTTTGGGGGACACCAATGAGTACTGGAGAGGGCTGGGCGAGGGAGTGGTTTCCCTTGACTCTTTGTTATCTGTGTTGGAGGAAGGACCAGAACCATTGTAACACCTGACCCGAGAAACCCATCCTGTTCTTCAGAATGGATAGGAGGTTGTCATGATTAACCGTGTCGAATGCGGAGGAAAGGTCAAGGAGGATTAGAAGGCAGGAATTGCTAATCTTGGCCTGTGTGTGTGTACGGAGGTACGGAATTTGCAACTCTTTGCTGTGTGTGATTGGAGTTGTCTAGTACTACCCATACCAACGCACACTGAGCCTTTTGCCTCAATTCCAGGGCGGCTGCCCGCGCATGCGCATTTGTCGCAACAAATGCGCATGCGTGGGCGGCTGCGCATGTGCATTTGTGAGGAAGTCGTATGCGCGAGAAGGAAGAGGGAGCCCTGGGATGCCGCAGCTCAGGTAAGTTATTTAATTTACTTGTACATTATTTTTTAAAAGTTTAACATTATATTTAATGTATTTTAAAAGCGGGCAGGAGGGAGGTGGGTGGCGGGCAACTCGCTCCGCCGCGGGTTTGCGTAGCTTCCATGCCCTACGCCTACTTCGCGGATCACGAAGTAGGCAAAGCTACGCACACTCTGCGGCCGGAGTGTAGCACTGTGCCCAGGGTTGCTTCAGACTGACAGGAATCGTGCTTGCTGCTTGAGTTGGGTTTCACCCTCCTCAACTAGTAACCCAAGGTACAAATCTTTGATGTTCTACAATGACTTTCTAAATGTCAAAGTTTCTCAGAGCTGTAGAGCTTTCAGTTTGAGCAAGTTCCTCTAGAGGCTCAGTGGCCTGGCAATCACTCTTACCTACTCTTGCTGGAGCTTCCATTTGGCCGACGCTGGTGGGCATCAACAACCTGGAAATAGGCATAAGTCTGGAGGCTCCAGGCAAGACGGCAGGCATCAATAATACTCCTCGAAACTTGTGGTAAGTCTTCCGGAGTCTGTTGGAAGGTTTCGTGAGCTCCTGAGTTTGGGTGATTAAATTGATCCTTTGCTTCCACGGGTAGCAACTAGCTATGCTTCACTGTTGCATGTTGCTCCAAAGCAACGGCCCTCTCTCTTCACCTCTGGGTCACAACGCTGCTCAGAGCGACATCCCACTTCTTGTCACAGTGATGCACATGGGTGACAGTTTTATCTTCACCATGTCCCCCACCTTGTATGCAGGGTTATAAACAGCAGCACCCAGGTGGACGCCCGATTGAGAACAGCCCCACCTGTCTACTGGTGGTCATGCATGAAGCCTTTGGGCGGATGGCTCAGTCAGTGCAACATTCTTGTCTTCACCGAGGACCCCACCTGACATATGGGAGTAGCGAACAGTAGCACTCAGGTGTACAGCCTGATTGCTGCACAGGACCTCAATCTTCATCACTGCCCCCACCTAGCCTACCCATGTCTTGAAGAGTAGCACTCAGGCTGATGGTTCAATCAGTGCAATGGTTTTCAATTTTTACCTCAACATCACCTCATATTGGGGGTTGTGAACAGTTGCATTCGGGTAGATGTTCCAATCAGGGTAATAGTCCTCAAAGCTGACTCAAATCTCACACTCTTCTTCAGGGATACACTTGAAAGGGTCTTCATTAGAACTGGACGTCACTCCCTCCAGGCAGTGTCCTCTGCCTCACAGGGTCCTCTAGGTTTTGCAGGCAGGCGTATTCTCAAGCTCCAGGTTCCAGGTGGGTTTTGATTTTGCTGGGGGATGTCTCCTCATTCTGTAGGGAGACTAGCAAACCTTAGTCCCCAGTCCTGGTCACAACAGGTGGAAGTTGTGCTTAGTTTCTTGACATTGATGTACAACTCCAGTTTGAGAATATTTGGAGTGTCAAACTCCCTGTTTTATAATCTGTTTCTAGACACAGATGTGATTTCTTGACTAAGTTTTCTAAAGTTATTGTTATTGAGGGTGCCCACTTAGAAGTGCTCACTCCTCTGTTGTGTTCTTTGTCCAAAAAGCTGTCTTTTACAGTAAGAGCAACTCCACTCTTGATAGCCCCACAAATAGGCCATGGCAGGCTGACACCCAGGACTAATGTACATCACAGCCCACATATGTACACACAGGTGTCTCACAGTGCTACCAGCTACCACTGTGTAGGCCAAGGGTGAGTAAAGCACCCAGCAGGAAACTTATATGAGTGGAACGGTAGGCTCTACTCCAGTAACACAGGTAAAAAGGCCTGCTCACACTACTGATCATCATTACTAAAACATGGTATTCTGCAACGACTGCTCTCATGGACTGAATTATGTGGTAAGAACAGTAACCCTTTAGCGCTTATGACCTGTGTTTGCCTATGACAAAAATCAGCATGAGGGATCCAAATGTAGTTGCATCTGGGGCACACATACGTCACCATTTATGGGACTTTTCCATTCCAACATGTGGCATATGTACATGCTGTGAAAAGCAGGTCCGGTATATGGTGCTCACTCATGTAAGTGCAGTACCCTGCATTAACCCAGGTGACCCTTATGATGATTTTAGGGGTTTAGACAACCACAGAAAGCTCTCTAAGTGTAAGCTGTGGAAGGAGTTAGAGACAAAGAGTACCTGAAAGCAGAGGGGACAGAGTCTATGCCACACCCGGATGTCCAGGAGGCACAGCAGATGAAGGCCAATCAAGTTCAAGTAAAACCAGTTAAGTGAAGTGACTTCAAGCTTGGGTACACCTAAGCGGTAGCTCTGCCTGAGCCACCAGGCTGTTAAAGATAACAGAGTCGGTCTATACAACCAACCATGTCAGCACGGGTCAGTTATAGCGGGGACAGACTCATTAACAGAACCTCTCTATGCGTCCGACTCTGTTGGCACGAGCCGGTCATGGTAACCGTTGCGGTCACTGGGTAATTGAAGCAAAGCAGGAACACTGTGCACAGGGGTGTGGTTTCAGGGCATTCTACGAAGGATGCTGGCCTCAACTCAATGAGAGGGCAGCTCAGGCCTCAAGGGAACAAAGAGCCACAACCTGTGTTGCAGATCTGGTCTGGTCTGAACTGGAGTATGCAAGGAGGACACCATAGGTACCCTTCTAGCAGACTACATAGTGCTGGAAAGCACCTCTGCTTCCTGTCTGGGAGGTGATCACACCTCCCTGTGACAGGAAACCTATTCTCCTACTTTCCCCTGCTCGGGCTTGGCCCAGCAGCAGGAGTCCAGAATCATGTCAGGGGTCGGAAGCAGCACTAGGTTGCTGTCAGGCTCTGTTAGGTTGGTCCCGGGAGCATGGAGGGCCTCCCGGATGGGCCCTACTATCGATGGAATCATACCTCCAACACTGGATACGGTGTTGGGGTATGATTCCAACATGTTTGATGACAAACATGCCCAGTTTGTTCCAGCAAGTTTAGAGATGGTCAAGAGATGGCCATCGCTTAATGACGCAATGCCCCTCTATATGTTATATGGCTGATACACTTACAACCCAAGAGAATGGACTCAGTAGGCTGTAGGGGTGTCCTGCTCATGCAGGGGCACCATCACACTTGAAACCGAGCACCCTGCTTTCAGGACTGGAAGGCCTGCTAGAGGGGTGACTTATGGGTCTCAAGTTCAGTGAGTAGGAGATATAAGGAAGTGGATATCTCTTGTGAGTGGTGCATGCACCAACTGACACAGGCTGCAATGGCAGCCTGTAGTGGTAGTTTGGAGGATCCGCCCTGGGTGGCATAATACATGCTGCAGCCCATAGAGGACCTGTGGGGTACCAATTCCCTAGGTACTTTAGTACCATATTCTAGGGACTTACCAGGCTGCCCTAGTAGCCAAATAGCAAGGTACTTACCATAACCAATTTAGGGAAGAAGCACAGTGACTGGGGTCCTGATTAGCAGGATCCCAGTCAGACTAGTCAGAAAACTGTTGAACACCAACAAAAAGTGGGGGGTAACCATAAAAGCAGATCCTACTTTCCTAAACATGCCAACACTAAACTCATGCATGTAATCATTTTAAATACTAGCCACCCTGTCTTGTGGGCTACAAGGCCTACTTATGTATGACTTATTAATAGGGTTCTCTCCTGTCAAAATGCATTATTTTGGCAGGTTCTCCTGCAGGTTTAAAAGCAGCAGCAGTCAGGCTACACAAGAAGGGCATGAATCCATGGTTTTCCTTGTCAGCCTAGTGAATGAAGCAATATTTACTACAGTCCACAGCTAACATTTAACTTTCCACGACTCTGGTGTATTTTCCTGCACCATGTAATGTATCCTGATTGTAAACTTTAATATGCCATTTGGTTAATAGCCTATTTTATCAGGCTTAAGGGTTCAGAGCACTTACAGTGGACCCTGGACAGATGTGCCCAGTGTTCAGTGTTGAAACCAGTACCAGTCAGCAAACAATGGGGGTGATCACGCAAAAAGAAGGATTGTATCACCAATAATTTTTCCTAGTTTTAGGATATGTAGGTCCATATGTAGCACACCATCCGTAACAAAGTCCAACATTGTGGTCCTGGCGACTGAAGTTGGGAAGATTCTTTGATCTGACAAATGTAATGTTTATTGTTGATTCTGGTGGTGAAGAGGTGAAGAGTAAAGAAGTAGATTGGATGCAAGACTCCCATGGTCGCTGGTTTGATACATTCCTGTCAAGTGCACCGGGCTAAGCTATACAAGTGGGGAACCTTTATTATTAGGAGAAGTGTGGGAAAGCTGGTTAGTTTGATTTATGTGATTCAGCATAGACTCTGGAACATTCCCCCACAGCAATGTGAGGGAAATGTGTCATTTTAGACAGAGTTTTAGGTTTGCTGGGCAATATATGTAAGGAAAGAAAGAGTGATTCACACTAGTCATGCTAGCCTGTACTCCCCTGGATATCTAGGTTTCAGAAATGCTCGATTTGGTAGGTTTTCCTCAATTATGTCTTATCCTAGGTCTAAATTCCACAACTATCCACAATGACAAAAAAGGTAGTTTTTAAAAACAAATATTTTATGTGTCTTTGTCACATTTTTGGGCATTTACGCTCATGGGGGATAGGCATAGTCACACAAGTGGGTGTTTGTTTTTACTGGGAGAGGTATGAGAATGCTGGGTGGTGGAAACTTTCAGATTCCTACATATTTCGAAACTTTCCCTTTCGAAACAGACAAAAAGCATATTCAGCCAGAGTTCATATATAACCCTTTTTTGGAGTCCCCCTCAGATGCTCTTTGACACTCTAGTGCAGACCCAGATGTCCACCTCTTCAGCAAGCTTTCCAGGGTCAGTCAGCTTGCTATCAACCAGGAGTTGGCACAGCTCTGGAAAACAAATATCAAGCATGTGCTCCCTCAAAATAAATTAGGTTGTACAGGCCAGTTTATTCATGTACCTAGCTGTTCCTCGTGCAGCCCTTCAGTGCCTTACTGGAATAATCAAGAATGTCAATACAGGTCTGTGTAGAGATTTCATGGCTGCCCCTGAACTTCTGTCTATACCTCTCAAGGGTGAGCCCAAATTTGTTGTATGGCTTTCATAGCAGTGTAGTGGGTCCGGTCTTCTACCTCTAGTGTTAGGATTGAGTTCCTTCCCACTGTTGGCATGTACCTCCACAATCTACTCCCCCCAGGACTCCTCAGGGACCTTGTGTACTCTTAGAGCCACTTCATAGCCTGGGAACAATTTGTCAATGGTGTCACCCACCACAAAACTGGGCACCAAATATGTGGGCATGTAAACCCTCTTTTCTCCAGGAGCCCCTAGAGGTGTGTTGCCAGCATTACTGCTTGAATCTATATGCTTTTTTATGAATCACAATATACCCCAAAATAGACTTGGGTAGTCTCCTAACCTTTTACCTACATTTAACCTGCCATTGTACTACACAACAATTTTTAGTGCTGACCTTTTACCTAGTTAGGTGCTGCATAAATGTTCTGTGGTTTTCCCCAAAAACTGACCTAATTTATTATGCATGAGGATTCTCATAATCACAGAGGATGACCATCTTCTGCATAATAATTGCGTATAAGGTTAATCACCATAGTCATCCTTGGCCTTTATGACACAGCAAGGTAGAACCCCTGAGGATACCTCTTGGGTATGTAAGCACCATATGTTTGCTGGGCAGACAGAGGAGAAATACTTCCATGCTGACACGCTGCACGAGATGATGAAGCCCCTGCATGCAGACACTCCAGCATACATTGGTTTGACATCCCTTGTGGGGTGTCCAGCTCGAGACCAAAACAGGGTTCTTCGCTCTCTCAGCTCAGGTAATGGGGTTGGCTCTATCCTAGGAGGATTCTTGGCTATACACCTACATAAATAATAAGTACACTTAGGTTGAAGAAATTCAAAAACTCCTTCTCAGGGTTAAACTAACAAAAAAAGAAGTTGGCACAGAAACTGAAATATTAAAGAACATCTTTATTAAACTCAAAATGAGTGTGACTATGTCACCCAGAAACCACAGCAACTGAATGAGGCAGTCCAAAGAAAGCAGAACACTGGGGCCTTATATATGTGAGGGTTACATACTCAGCATAAAAGAAAGGGTCAGTCCTGGCTCATGCAAGCATGCAAAATGCCAATATGGACATACAAGATCTGCCAAATATTAGCCAATCGGAAAACATTCAAAACAAGGCATCATGTAACCAGAACGTCCCCCTTGAGTCGTGTTTTTGCCCAACCCCATAAGTCAATCAATGACAGCACCATTAGGTCAATCAGTAACGGCAGGACATGTTTGTGTGCTTCAAAGGACAACTTGCAAAATAGGATAATGCAGGGAAAGAATACTGAAGGCCAACAAATAGTTGGGACAAGGATTAGTAAGTATAGGCAGGGATTTAGTCAGTCTGGCTAGTTCCTGGAATTGGCTTCACAACAAGGAAGGGAAGGTTATTTGACACGTAGCAGTACAAAGGGCAAAAACACTCGGTTTACCAAGCTGCCTGAGTGAGGGCAACAAAATGGCGACAGAATACAGAATGGAGTTAAAACTGAATTACCTCAAGGTACATCTAATTAGTGTTAGCTTCGTAGTAGTATGCATTATTACTGCCATGCATTCATACGCCAGCATATATCCATTGTTTTAACATTATGGTAGAATTCTACCATCTATTTACTCTGTTGGTGCTTATACCAGTATACATCTGTTTCTGTCATATGGTTGTTGCAGCACATGTATTTTGCACTAGAATGATGCTAGTTCAACAAATGCTTATTGAAAACATTCCCCTTGTTTATTCTTTTTATTTCTCTGAGACAAAGTGAGCACAAGTGACTGAGCGAAAAGTACTGTACTGTTTCCATGATCCCTGAGAGGTCAGGGTTGTCATGCTCGATAGTTGCGAAAAACGATTTTCTCTTTGGTAAGAGGAGTTCATAGTGGCACTGTGAGCTAGCTGGTATACAGGTAAACATATCCGGTGGGGGTGTCTGGAATCAGTCTGGACACCGATCCCATAGTTTATGTTGTCCTAAATGTACAGATCCTATATAGATTTAGAGGAACTTCACGACATGGCGCCGCCAACGATGATTTAGTTCTAATTTAATGGTCAGATCTGAGTAGTTCAGTTGTGCTTTCTCAGAGACCTCTACTCACATCTACCCAGAGACGTCTGGAGTGGGAAGGGAAAAATCTGCTGCAGCTGAGTAGACATGTCCTATGTATTGGCTGTAGGTTTATTCAAGCTTGAAGGATTATAGTTCCCTATTATGCATAAAACCTTATCTCATTTTCCTCGAAACTCTTTCAACAATGTCTATCAAAGAGAACGCTGCATTACATGCGAATGCAGCGGAGGAAGGGGAACAGGAAGGTGCTATAAACATTTCAGAAAATGTCAGAAATGCACTTACTTTACAACTAGCAGATTATGGAGTCCCAGCATTCGGTGGGATTGTATAACATTTGTGTTTGAGGCACATGAGTCATTTAGGACGGATGTATTCTATTCATGGGTTTAATTCCCACCTGAAGACGCACACACAAAATCATTTCATTCTTACACTCTGGATGAAATACCAGACGAATACTGTCCTTGAGAGGACATTGAAGATCCGCTCAGTTACCAGGAGCATATAAACTGGTTTAAAGGTGCCCTCCCACACACCACAGAAAGAGTGAGATGCTGTCTGCTAAGCAGAGACAGAGTGACTTGGCCGGTCCTAGCGGCATACACACCATATCCAGAAATTTGCACATTGCCAATAGTAGACCTACTTCACAAAGAAATAATAAAACTTCACAGAAATCTGACACAGTTCATTATGAGAACACTCACACTTCAACCTACAAGGGTTACACCAGCAGGTCAACTACATGTAACTGCAACTAAAATTACCCCCAAACACTGAACAGAGTTCTAGGAAAAATGCCGACTAAAAGTAAGCAAATGGCATTCTGGATAGCACAGAAAATTACTCATTTAGAGGCAGCGTTTCCATGCACGGGCCCACAAGAAAAACACAGAATATTGACAATATGCTTGCCAAAGGGGATAGCTCCCCCGACTGTAGGATTGTACCTCTTAAGGTACTGTCTTTGCTGCCGTCTATACCAGAACTCATGGTATCACTTCAATAGCGGTGATACCAGAAGTATTAAGACAAAAACAAAATGAGTATGGAGCAGAACCTGCTCTGAACTTGGGGAGGAAATTGCTAGAAATGTATTCCCAGGAATCCATGATTGTGTTAGCATACATAAAAGGGGAGGTAGCAGTAGCTGCTATACACCACCGCTTGAGGAAATGCACTCCTGCACAACAGGAGCAAGAATTACCAAAAATTATCGAGGATACATATGCCGAATTAGGTAGAGATAATTTTGAAACCAGAGCTACAAAACCACAAGTAATAGGTAGTTCTTAAAAGGTAAATACAAAGCAAGCACCTGATTGTTCAAAGTAGAAATGGGATAAAAAAAGACAAGAAATAGAGAGAATAGATTACAATCGGGGGGGGGGAGCTCCTCAGCAGGAGCCCTCCTAAAAGGTTGTATAACCTTTAAAAAACTTGATAATATTGAAAAACCTGACAGGTATCAGGAAACAGATACAAGTTCCTCTCATTCCTTTCAGGGTTCATCAAAAAACTCCAAAAGGGAAGGACGGTCAGAACACAGATCAGAAGAGCAAAAAAAGTCAAGAGACATGCACCGCATTTCAGACTTTAATATAAAAAAAGAAGAAAAACTAACATCAAAAACCTCAATTTAAGAAGAAGAAAGTGGCAGGACTTAAAATAAGAAATGCCCAGGCTACTGAGGATTCAGCTTCTGAACAGAGAATGGGTTCTGAGGATGATAGACCAAACAGCAGAAGTAACAATATCTTGCCAGAACCTGATGGAATTTCTGGTGACAGCGGTGTTGAATGAACATATCACGGTGAACTACTGATACTAGGGTAAGTGTCCCACACCAGTTATACAAAATAGCACTCCATCTGGAGAGAAACATCCCTAGGAAAGTAAAAGGTCTCTTTTGGGAGAACCTGACTTTTGGATACAACATTCTTTTAGCAGAAAAAGATTGGCCACCTGAGTTTGTTATGTTATGTTATGTTAATCAAGGATTTATAGAGCGCACAGCTACTCGACAGAGTGTCCCGGCGCTTATGGATTGCCCAAAAAGAGAAACGGTAATTTTACCAGCTTTCTCTGACCTCGTTCCAGATTCACTGAAACATTCATACGCGCAGGAGTGGGCGGTAGCATTGGCTCCTGCATTATACCACAATCATGTAGGGTGGGATGCTGAGTCACCTCACCTTGCAATCCCAGTAAAAACATTTCCAACTCCACAGAGACAGTACCCAAAACAACATGATGTGAAAAAACAAGTCAGGGAGATCCTAGATCAACTTGAATACCAAGGTGTAATAGAAAATTGCACCTCCTCCATAAACAATCCCTTGTTCCCGGTAGCAAAATCTGACAACTCATATTGTTTAGTTTTAGACCACAAGCATTTGAACACATGCACAAAGACATTTGCAGTACAAAATACACACAGTGCCTCGTTAATGATTAACATTGTGCAGAGAAAATACCAAACAACACTAGGTATCTCAAATGGATTCTTCTGCCAAAATATAATGCCTGAAAGCAGATATTTGACAGCATTTTCAGCCCTATGCTCTCAGCGTCATTTCTGCTGACTGTCCCAGGGTATAAGAATAGCCCGGGCTGTTCTCAGCACAAGTGACAGAGTTGCTCCAAAATTTTGACGATGAATTATTGGATCATTTGCCCAGAGTGAACAACATAATTCTGGGGCTCGCCTCTGAGGGCTACAAATGTAACTTTAAAAAATAAAAAATTGCCTACCCCAAAATCCTACTTTTGGGCTATGAGCTGTCAAGTGAAGGGAAAAGCCTTACAGCTAACTTTTTAGAAAAATGCGCTCTGCTCCAACCTCCAAAAACGCTGAAAAACTTACAATCCATTTTAGGATTCCTAAATTTTGGCAGAACACACATTTTTGATTATACAGGAAAAGTAAAATCTTTCCACGATTTAATCAGACCTGATTTTTCATTTCAACATTGGACACAGGAACATACAGAAATACTGTGTTGCTTACAAGCAGACATGACAGCTTCCAAACACTTACACACACGTGTCAACATGATGCATTTGGTGATCAGTGTAGTCGCGGGTCAGTCTGGATACACTTACCATACCTTCAATGAAGGCGAAACTGTACCCATTGCATACACATAACATTTGTATAAAAACGCTGAGATGGGCTTTGCATCCAGTGAAAAGATTTTAACAGATGAACAGACTGCTGTAGTGAGAGAAAGAGCACTGGCTCAGGGGAAACAAATAGGTAAATAACAGTTGCACTACAATTCTGTGTTACCCTAAGTCTCCCGTTAAAAATGGTACCTCACTTGTGTGGGTAGGCCTGGTGCCCGCGACAGGAAACGGCTCAAAACGGAACATGGACACACTTCAATTTAACAGTGAAAACTGACCCTTTTTTTGCAAAGTACCTAGCTGTAGTTTTTGAACCCTACGTTTGCCGGCACCTTGGGAAACCTAGCAAACCCATACATTTTCAATAACTATACACTGAGGGGAAATTAAGATGGGGTGAGTTATCTGGCTCTCACCAGGTGCTGTAACCCAGAATCCCTTGCAAACCTCAAACTTTGTAAAAAAAAACACATTTTCCTCACATTTCTGTGGTGGAGAGTTCAGGAATCTGCGTGGATCAACAAAATTCCACTCACCCCGCATTCCTCAAAGTCTTCCGACATAAATGGTACCTCACTTGTGTGGGTAGGCCAAGTGCCCGCAGCCGGAAATGGCCCAAAACGCAATGTGGACACACCACATTTTCACAGTTAAAACTGACCCTTTTTTTGCAAAGTGCCTAGCTGTAGATTTTGAAACCTAGCTCTGCGGGCACCTTGGGAAACCTAGCAAACCTATACATTTTTTAAAATTAGACAACCAGGTGAATCCAGGATGGGATGATTTGTCTGGCTCCCACCAGGTTATGTTATCCAGAATCCCTTGCAAACCTCAAACTTTGTACAAAGAAACACATTTTCCTCACATTTCTGTGGTGGAGAGTTCAGGAATCTGCGTGGATCAACAAAATTCCACTCACCCCGCATTCCTCAAAGTCTTCCAACATAAATGGTACCTCACTTGTGTGGTAGGCCTAGTGCCCACAACAGACAACGGCCCAAAACACAACGTGGAAACACCACATTTTCACAGTGAAAACTGACCCTTTTTTTTGCAAACTGCCTAACTGTAGATTGTGGACCCTAGCTCTGCCGCCACCTAGGGAAACCTAGCAAACCTATACATTTTTGAAAACTAGACAATCAAGAGAATCCAGGATGGGGTGACTTGTCTGGCTCCCACCAGGTTATGTTACCCAGAATCCCTTGCAAACCTCAAACTTTGTAAAAAAAAATAATTTTCCTCACATTTCTGTGGTGGAGAGTTCAAGAATCTACGTGGATCAACAAAATTCCATTCACCCCGCATTCCTCAAAGTCTTCCGACATAAATGGTACCTCACTTGTGTGGGTAGGCCTATATCCGACAACAGACAACGGTCCAAAACACAACGTGGACACACCACATTTTCACAGTGAAAAAGGTCCCTTTTTTTGCAAAGTGCCTAGCTGTAGATTTTGAACCCTGATTCTGCCGGCAACTAGGGAAACCAGCAAACCTATACATTTTTAAAACTATACACACAGGGGAAACCAGTATGGGGTGACTTTTCTGGCTCCCACTAGGTTCTGTAACCCAGAATCCCTTGCAAACCTCGAAGTTTGTTAAAAAAGAACACATTTTCCTCACATTACTGTGGTGGAAAGTTCTAGAATCTGCATGGATCCACAAAATTCCACCTACCCCGCATTCCTCAAAGTCTTCTGAGAGAAATGATGCCTCACTTGTGTGGGTAGTCCTAGTGTCTGTGACAGGAAACGGCCCAAAACGCAATGTAGACACATCACATTTTTACAGTAAAAGCTAACACTTTTTTTGCAAAGTGCTTAGCTGTAGATATTGGACCCTAGCTCGGCTGGCACCAAGGGAAACCTAGCAACCCTATACATTTTTTTAACTAGACACCTAGCGGAATCCAGGATGAGGTGACTTGTCTGGCTGTCACAAGATTCTGTTACCCAGAATCCTTTGCAAACCTCAAACTTTGTAAAGAAAAACACATTTTCCTCGCGTTTCTGTGGCGGAAAGTTCTGGAATCTGTGTGGATCCACAAAAATCCACCCATCTCGCATTCCTCAAAGTCTTCTGAGA
Source organism: Triturus cristatus (assembly GCF_964204655.1). Classification (NCBI taxonomy): domain Eukaryota; kingdom Metazoa; phylum Chordata; class Amphibia; order Caudata; family Salamandridae; genus Triturus; species Triturus cristatus. The sequence goes on from NC_140584.1 coordinate 228,351,906, forward strand.
AAAATGGTACCTCACTTGTGTGGGTAGGCTTAGTGCCCATGACAGGAAACGGCACATAACGCATCTTGGACACACCACATTTTCACAATGAAAACTGACCCACTTTTTGCAAAGCGCCTAGCTGTAGATTTTGAACCCTGGTTCTGCTGGAACCTAAGGAAACCTAGAAAACCTATACATTTTCAAAAACTATACACCCAGGGGAAACCAGGATGGGGTGAGTTGTGTGGCTCTCACCAGGTTCTGTTACCCAGACTCCCTTGCAAACCTCAAACTTTGTCAAAAAAACACATTTTCCTCACATTTTTGTGGTGGAAACCTGTGGAATCTGCGTGGGTTCACAAAATTTCACACACCCGCATTCCCCAAAGACTTCCGAAAAAAATGGTACCGGCCTTGTGGTCGTGAAAGGAAACAGCCCAAACAGCAATGTGGACATACCACATTTTCACAGTGGAAAAGGACCCTTTTTTTGCAAAGTGCCTAGCTGTAGATTTTGAACCCTAGCTCTGCCGGCACCTAGGGAAAAATAGCAAACCTATACATTTTGAAAACTAGACACATAGCGGAGTCTAGGATGGGGTGATTTGTCTGGATCTCACAAGGTTCTGTTACCCAGAATCCCTTGCAAATGTTAAACTTTATCCAAAAAAACCCATTTTCCTTACATTTCTGTGGTGGAAATTCTGCAATTGGCGTGGATCCACAAAATTCCACCGACCCCGCATTACTGAAAGTCTTCCGAGAAAAATGGTACCTCACTTGTGTGGGTAGGCCTAGTGACCGCGACCGGAAACGGCCCAAAACGCAACGTGGACAGACCACATTTTCACAGTGAAAACGGACCATTTTTTTGCAAAGTGCCTAGATGTAAATTTTGAACCCTGGTTCTGCCGGTACCTAGGGAAACCTAGCAAACCACTACATTTTCAAAAACTATACACCCAGGGTAAAACAGTATGGGGTGACTTGAATGGCTCTCACCAGGTTCTGTTACCCAGAATCCCTTTCAAACCTCAAACTTTGTCAAACAAAACACATTTTCCTTACATTTCTGTGGTGGAAAGTTCTGGAATCTGCTAGGATCCACAAAATTCCACCCAACCCGCATTCCCCAAAGTCTACCGAGAAAAATAGTAACTCATTTGTGTGGGTAGGCCGAGTGCCAGCGACAGGAATTTGGCCAAAATGCAACGTGGACACACCACATTTTTACAATGAAAACTGACCCTTTTTTTGCATAGTGCCTAGCTATAGATTTTGTACCCTAGCTGTGCCGGCACCAAGGGAAACATAGCAAACCTATACATTTTTGAAAATTAGACACCCAGGGGAATCCAGGATGGGGTGACTCGTCTGGCTCTCCCCTGGTCCTGTTACCCAGAATCCCTTGCAAATCTCAAACTTTAAAAAAAACACATTTTCATCATATTTCTGTGGCGGAGAGTTCAAGAATCTGCGTGGATAAACAAAATTCCACTCACCCCGCATTCCTCAAAATCTTCCGACATAAATGGTACCTCACTTGTGTGGGTAGGCCTAGTACCCACAACAGACAACGGCCCAAAACACAACGTGGACACACCACATTTCCACAGTGAAAAAGGTCTCTTTTTTTGCAAAATGCCCAGCTGTAGATTGTGAACCCTAGCTCTGCTGCAACCTAGGGAAACCTAGCAAACCTATACATTTTTGAAAACTAGACAACCAAGAGAATCCAGGATGGGGTGACTTGTCTGGCTCCCACCAGGTTCGGTTACCCAGAATCCCTTGCAAACCTCAAACTATGTAAAAAAAAAACAAATTTTCCTCATATTTCTGTGGTGGAGAGTTCAAGAATCTGCGTGGATCAACAAAATTCCACTCACCCCGCATTCCTCAAAGGCTTCCCACATAAATGGTACCTCACATGTGTGGGTAGGCCTAGTGCCCACAACAGACAATGGCCCAAAAACCAACGAGGACCCCCCACATTTTCACAGTGATAAAGGTCCCTTTTTTTGCAAAGTGCCTAGCTGTAGATTTTGAGCCCTGGTTCTGCCGGCAACTAGGGAAACCAGCAAACCTATTCATTTTTGAAAACTATACACACAGGGGAAACCAGTATGAGGTGACGTTTCTGGATCTCACCAGGTTCTGTTACCCAGAAACCCTTGCAAACCCTGAACTTTGTAAAAAAAAGAACACATTATCCTCACATTTCTGTGGTGGAAAGTTCTAGAATCTGCATGGATCCAAAAAATTCCACCTACCCCACATTCCTCAAAGTCTTCTGAGAGAAATGATGCCTCACTTGTGCGGTTAGTTGTAGTGCCTGTGACAGGAAACGGCCCAAAACGCAATGTGGACACACCACATTTTTGCAGTGAAAACTGACCCTTTTTTTGCAAAGTGCTTAGCTGTAGATATTGAACCCTAGCCCGGCTGGCACCCAGGGAAACCTAGCAACCCTATACATTTTTTTAACTAGACACCCAGTGGAATCCAGGATGGGGTGACTTGTCTGGCTCTCACAAGATTCTGTTACCCAGAATCCCTTTCAAACTTCAAACTTTGTAAATAAAAACACATTTTCCTCAGATTTCTGTGGTGGAAAGTTCTGGAATCTGTATGGATCCACAAAAATCCACCTATACCGCATTCCTCAAAGTCTTCCGAGAAAAATGGTACCTCACTTGTGTGGGAAGGCTTAGTGCCCGTGACAGGAAACGGCACATAACGCATCTTGGACACACCACATTTTCACAATGAATACTGACCCGCTTTTTGCAAAGTGCCTAGCTGTAGATTTTGAACCCTGGTTCTGCTGGAACCTAGGGAAACCTAGAAAACCTATACATTTTCAAAAACTATACATCCAGGGGAAATCAGGATGGGGTGAGTTGTGTGGCTCTCACCAGGTTCTGTTACCCAGACTCCCTTGCAAACCTCAAACTTTGTCAAAAAAACACATTTTCCTCACATTTTTGTGGTGGAAACTTCTGGAATCTGCGTGGGTTCACAAAATTTCACACACCCGCATTCCCCAAAGACTTCCGAGAAAAATGGTACCTCACTTGTGTGGGTAGGCTTAGTGCCCGTGACAGGAAACGGCACATAACGCATCTTGGACACACCGGGCCCGATTCACAGAACTAATTTAGGACAAAATCCTAAATTTACTACTTTTGGTATTCACAGAAGTTAGGATTTTGTCTTAAGTTTGTCTTAAGACAAACTTAAGACAGACTTAAGACAGACTTAAGACAGACTTAAGACAAACTTAAGACAGACTTAGGACAGACTTAAGAAAGACTTAAGACAGACTTAAGACAGACTTAAGACAAACTTAAGACAAAATCCTAACTTCTGTGAATACCATAAGTAGTAAGTTTAGGATTTTGTCTTAAGTTAGTTCTGTGAATCGGGCCCACCACATTTTCACAATGAAAACTGACCCGCTTTTTGCAAAGTGCCTAGCTGTAGATTTTGAACCCCAGCTCTGCCGGCACCTAGGGAAACCTAGCAAACATACACATTTTCTAAAACTATACATCCAGGGGAAACCAGGATGGGGTGACTAGTCTGCCTCTCACCAGGATCTGCTACCCAGAATCCCTTGCAAACCTCAAACTTTGTAACAAAAAAGACACATTTTCCTCACATTTCTGCGGTGGAAAGTACTAGAATCTGCATGGATCCACAAAATTCCACACACCCCGCATTCCTTAAAGTCTTCTGAGAAAAATGCTATCTCACTTGTGTGGGTAGGGCTAGTGCCCGTGACAGGAAACGGCACAAAACTCAACGTGGGCACAACACATTTTCACAATGAAAGCTGATCTGTTTTTTGCAAAGTGCCGAGCTGTAGATTTTGAACCCTGGTTCTGCCGGCACCAAGGAAAACCTAGCAAACCTATTCATTTTTGAAAACTATACACCCAGGGGAACCCAGTGTGGGGTGACTTGTCTGGCTCTCACAAGGTTCTGTTACCCAGAATTCCTTGCAAACCTAAAACTTTGTCAAAAAACACACATTTTCCTCACATTTCTGTGGTGGAAAGTTCTGGAATTTGCGTGGATGGACAAAATTCCACTCACCCCGCATTCCTCAAAGTCTTCAGAAAAAAATGGTACCTCACTTGTGTGGGTTAGTCTAGTGCCCGCAACAGGAAACGGCCAAAAACGCAACGTGGACACACCACATTTTCACAGTGAAAACGGACCCCTTTTTTGCAAAGTGCCTAGCTGTAGATTGTGAACCCTAGCTCTGCCGGCACCTAAAGAAACCTAGCAAACCTATATATTTTTGAAAACTAGACAACCAGGGTAATCCAGGATGGGGTGACTTGTCTGGATCACAAAATTCCACCCACCCTGCATTCCCCAAAGTCTTCCTAGAACAATGGTACCTCACTTGTGTGGGTAGGCCTAGTGCCCACAGCAGGAAACTTCCCAATACGCAACGTGGATAACACCTCATTTTCACAGTGAATACTGACACTTTTTTTGCAAAGTGCCTAGCTGTAGATTGTGATCCCTAGCTCTGCCGGAACCTAGAGAAACCCAGCAAACCTATAAATGTTTTAAAACTAAACTCGTAGAAATCCAGTACGCAGTGACTTGTCTGGCTCTCCCCAGGTTCTGTTACCCACAATTCCTTGCAAACTTCGAACTTTGTAAAAAAAAAACATTTTCATCACATTCCTGTGGTGGAAAGTTCTGGAATCTGTGTGAATCCACAAAATTGCGAGAACAATAGTACCTCACTTGTGTGGGTAGACTTAGTGCCCGGTACAGGAAACGGCCAAAAACATAAAGGGACGATTCCAATTCCGGTCGTAAAACGTACCGACAGACACGGACCGGGGATGAAGACCGACCGACACGGACCGGAGCCGTACCGCCCTTGCAGTACGATGCAACGCGTGTGAATTACAACCTACTCACACGGAACACGAGCTGAACGACCGACCCGTACGAAAATCAGTGAGCCGTCTGTAAAATGACCGGGAATCATACCGACCAACATGCACCAGGAATTGACATGACCGAAACGTACCCGCGATACACGAGCCGCGCAGTACAATGCCAAACGTGTGAATTGAGACCGACTCGCATGGAGCACGATCATGAAAACCGAGACGCACAGCAAATAGTGACTTGCAAATAACAGACCCCTCTGCGTCCGACGCGTATGACAACGTTCAAAACAGCAGAATGGCAGTGTGACAGACTCAGGTTAGCCCGCGCGAGCCACATCCAGCGTCCAACACGGTGAAACAAACGTCTCCATCATGCACAACAAAAGCAAAGGAAAAGTCACAAAAAAACTCCCAAAAAACAAATGGCAAAGCCAACAAATAAAAAATGAAAAAAGAAGAACAAAGACACACCCACAAATCCACCTATATAATGGCAAGAAAGCCCTACCATGATAATTTGCAAACTACAGGCATAGGACAGCAGACACCACCACCACATTGCAGAGACACACCACTACTCACACAACACCCAACAACTACACCATTTGCACCACTTAAAAACTAAATCACATATTCACTGACAAACTCACACCCACCACACTCACATACACCCCTCCCATCAATCCCCACAACCACCCAGCACCATGCCCCTCAAGAAGAATCCAAAGTTCGCAGATAGTGAGATGGAAGTCATGATTGACGAAAAAATACTCAGGGTAGAGCCACAGTTGTTTGGCACATTGGTCCAACAGACCCCCATGTCACAGAAAACCAAGATGTGGGAGAGGACTGTCGACAAGGTCAACGCACAAGCACCTTGTGTGCGCACAAAGGACGACATACAGAGCAGGTATTATGATGTGCGCAGGAGGGTCAAGAACCTCATCGACAGGGAACACACCCTGAGCAGGCTGACTGGCAGTGGCCCTCCTACCAAACCAACACACTTCAGGACCTGGGAGGAGAAGGTACGGGCCATCCTACCACCAGAGAGCATGCATGGATTAACAGGAATACCAGAGCCTGGTGAGTACACAACCAATTCACTCAACATTGTGTGGCAACACACATATAGCACTGTCAAGGGAACTGTGAAACAAATTACCACCAGCAAAGCCATAGCAAAGGAAAGGCAAGTATCCTGTGATGTGTATATCAGTTACACAAACACAATACCTGCCATCCCACAGTAATAGGGAACTATGTCCTAACATGTACAAACCTAAAGACCAATACTGCAAGGCATGACCAGAAATGACCAACAAACACTGTCGCCCATTTTGCCACCACTGTCACACCACCTCACAGGAAAGCTGAGTCAAAATGAAGGAAGGTTGGGCTGCTGGGAATGTGCGTGTAGCAGAAAGCATGATGGGAGTTGCAGTCACAGCACCAGTCCCCCATCCACATGGCCCTGCAAGCTCACACTGAACCATGCTCACCTCACAGGGAGTGCAAAAGTACTGCCAAGATGGCTGACACTAGGCCCTGCTGTGGGGAGCACAAGATCTTGCTGGGACTTTGGCTTCAACTGACAACAGGACACCAATGCCAGACATCCTGAACGTAAATTGTGACTCCCTGCAATGGAAGCATGCAGCATGGTGAGATGTCTGGACTGGGGGAGGAGGACTGCCAGCTCTGACTACATCTACCAGCAGCCCCTGTCACACACACCCCTCCCACCTACACCAAAATACACACCTGGGGTCATGCTCCACAAGAGAGTCAGTGAAAAGTCTCTACCAAGAACCCTGACAATGTGCTCCGCTGTGGGGAGCACAAGGCCCTGCCTTGAAATTGTGCACAAACAAACAACTGGATACCACTGTCAGTCATCTTGCCATTGCTGCCTAAATCACTCACATGGTAGCAGAGTCACTGGAAGGAAGTTCAGGTATTGCGGGCAGGTGGGTGGAACCAAAAGCATGATGGGAGTTGCAGTCACAGCCACCAGTCCCCCACCCACATGTCCCAGCAAGCTCACACTGAACCATGCTCACCTCACAGGAAATGCAAAAGTACTGCCAAGATGGCTGACACTTGGCCCTGCTGTGGGGAGCACAAGGCCCTGCTGGGACTTGGGCTTCAACTGACAAAAGGACACCAATGCCAGACATCCTGAACGTAAATTGTGACTCCCTGCAATGGAAGCATGCAGCATGGTGGGATATCTGGACTGGGGGAAGTGGACTGCCAGCTCTGACTACATCTACCAGCAGGTACTTGCACACACACCCCCCTTAACACAATCTCCACACAACCCACCTGGTATAATGCATCCCCTCATGATCCATTTGAATATCCCACAAATATTGACCACACTGGGGTCTGCTGTGTGAAGGACATGGGCTTTTCAGGACATGAGTGCAAACAAACACCAGGACACCACTGCCTGCCAAAATGTCAGCACAGGCACACCACCACATAGGGAATAAGATCCACAGGAAGGAAGCTCAGGTATTGTGGGAAGGTGGGTGGAGCCAAAAGCATGATTGGAGTTGCAGTCACAGCCACCAGTCCCCCACCCACATGTCCCAGCAAGCTTTCGCTGAACCATGCTCACCTCACATGGAGTGCAAAAGTACTGCCAAGATGGCTGACACTAGGCCCTGCTGTGGGGAGCACAAGGCCCTGATGGGACTTGGGCTTCAACTGACAACAGGAAACCAATGCCAGACATCCTGAACGTAAATTGTGACTCCCTGCAATGGAAGCATGACACATGGGGGATTCGCTGGCCTCTGTGGGTTAAGGAGGTCCTGCAATGACTCCAAATGCCATCATTGCCGCCTCAAAGCACACCTTCTCAGCCAGAACAAAGTGCACACTTGGGACCAGTCACTCCAAAAGTAAATCCCTTGGCAAGATGGATGACACATGGTCATGATGTATGAATTGTCTGCAAGTCACACCTAAGCACTGGCCAACTCAAACACATCTACACTCACACCCATTGGAACTGTAGGTATCCTCCCACTTCCTGGAGATGCAATGTCCCTGTTGTGTCCCCTGACCTGGCTGTGAAGGTGTGTCTTGTAGATGACAATTGAGGAGGTGTAGACATAGTACATAGCAACAAGCACTCACAATGTCACCTATACATCATTGACAGTGGACACCTGACGGTGACTAGAATGGACACACACATAGTTGACACTGTAGCATGGTGTCATCCAAAAAATGTGCAGTTATGAGCTGCAGTTCAATCCCACATCGGTCTGCGCTGTACGCATCATTCATACAACACATCATTCACTGTCATGGAGACCCCACAACACAATGACTAACCTGGACTGCATCTGAGGAGGTATGCAACTCACAGCAGCTGAACTGTAACACACACACCTCTGCCCATCACTGTAATGAGCATTGAAAAGCAAGAGAGCACCTGTGCCCAATCCCTCTCACTGTGGATGAATATGACAAGATAGAAGGCGTTAGCACATACAAAACTCAGCACCAACTTCATAAGCTATGCTAACCCCATGACTTGTATGAAAAGAGATGTAAACTAGGAACACAGACAACTAATTAGTATCTCACAATGGATCTCAGGCATACCATACTACAACCATGTTGCACAGCACACAAATGTGACGCACAGAGGAAATAAAAGAATCACACAACACATGCTCCAACCTTGCAACATACCCCAAGTGTAATAGTACGGATGTCATTGTTAAAGCACAAATGTGGACAGGAATAATACAGCAGTGTCACGCATTTGATGGAACCTGAGTGGCAATGGGCATCTACAGACAATTGATCAATACATGAGCTGGTCATGCACACAGCTTGACGTGCACATCAAAATGCTCCAGGTTGCCATTACAAAGTGCTCCAACAATATCAACCTCTGTCTGTCACAACTTAAGACAATGCAATGTACAGACATAATGATGTTCAGTGTCAAATGTCATGTGTGTGAAACATTGAGGTCTGTAGAAACATAACATACATTGTGTGTCTCCTCCAAACACAGGTGATGCTGGAGACACAGCAGGTCCTGAGGAACAGTCCCAGTCCCAGACTCTGGCGGACCCTGAGCTCCCCGGTGTGGATCACTCTACGTCCTCTTCGAACGACGACCTTGACAGACCTGGCCCCTCCGGCGTGAGCCATCGTGCAGCCCCAGCAGCAGTAACATCAGCACCCCCCTCAACCACTCCTGCCACATCGGACACCAGACATCGACACGGACAGGCCCAGGCCCCAGAACAACAACGGAACAGGTACGCAGGGCCCCCCCGGAAGCAAAGGACAATACCACCGGCGCTAACACTCAAGGGGGCTCAGTGTCGGCTGGGCTGGCCATGGCAGGGTCTGCCCGTGTAGGTCGGGCCAGTGGGAGGGTGGGCAGGCAGAGGTCACGGCCTGCAGAGGGGGCTGGACTGCATGATGAGCCACACCTGGAACGCATCATAGATGCGTACTAGGAAAGCACCGGAGGGTTTGGACAGGTTGTGGGGATCCTCAAGGAACTCAAAGAACAGCAGGCTGCCCATCATGCCCGCTTGGACTCCCACATGGCCCGGGTGGAGTCCAAGTGGGACAAATTGGATGAACTAACAGCAGTTCATGGGGACATACTGACATGCCTCCACCAGATCAGCACCAACCTGACCACACCTCCCTGTGTGCCCACAATATCTGTTGCCACAACATCCGCAACAGCCACAGGGAGGGAGGAGGACTCTGGCAGAGAATCCTCATCACCGCAGCAGCCTGCACATGAGGGTCCCCCGAGAAAGAAGAGGGGTCGTCCGAAGAAAGGCAATTGAGACGCTGATGGCCATGCATATCCCCCAGGCACCCAACACCTGCTCCTGTTAACGTCCTTTGTGTGCAAACCAGTTAACCTTGTCGACCTACATCAAAATCACCCACTTGACATGGAGGCTCAAAGTTGTGACAATGCAACAAATGACTGTGGATTCTACTCTGGACATTTCAATTACCAAGACTACCAAATCACCTGTGAACTTTAGATTACCATCATATTGTACAGCACTGCAAAATCCGTTCACCATCCTTACACATGTTTGTAAATAAATTCACAATCACACAATACTTGCCTCTGTCATGATTCCTACTTGCTTTGAGCCATGGCAATGATGATCTGCTAAGGAACACTGTGCATGCAAACTATTACAGCAATGCGAACACCGTAATGTGAGTCATGTGAATGTGACACATATGAGGGAGACACGCCACTAGGACAACACAACACATACTCACCATGGCCCCTAACTCATTGTCAACACTGATGTCAACAGAAAATACAGTGGAATGCACACACAACACCCATCCTTGGTCATTGGCAAGCAGACCACAGGTACAGGATGCGAATTACTGTTGGATGTGTGGACACACGGAGCACACCTCAAAGTGAAGGGCTGTTTTATTAAATATTCTCATTGTGAGAATTCTACAACTGATGCATGTTAACTTCATGTGACAGTGATCAGAAAATTAAACACGTGGTGAACGATGAAAGTCCAGGGGTGTGTGGCACATCATTGGTTGGGACAATGATTACTTGCACTCTGGAACAAGGATCTGTGTCTTGGGGTTCAGACCGCACCACACAGCATCCAAAGTACCCTGTGAAGGACAGACAGAAAACACAATCAAAAACCCAGATTTACAGCAAACAATAACAATTTACATGCCCAAAACAAAACACTAACTACCCAGACACAACCTAACAATCAAGTAAACACTGGGAGTACAGACTACCAGAAAGGACACATCACAGCAAGCATACTGACAAGTAGCATACAGCCACACTCAATCAGCACCAGTGCACCACCAACATAGGTCATGCCGACACAATACTTTGACAACACATACCTGTATACTGACATTCATGAGAAGAAGTTCTGGATCAGCTGGCTCCGAACATCACCATCACCCTTATCATTACTGGCATCATGCCCCAGACCAGGATCCTCCATGGCTGGCGGAGGTTGGTCATTGTCATCCAGGATGAGAGGCAACCGCTTCCACACTGCCAGGTTGTGTAGCATGCAGCACACAATGATGATCCTGCACACCTTTGCAGGTGCATATGGGAGGGCCTCTCCTGTCTTGTCCATGCAGCGGAATCTGCTTTTCAGGAGGCCAAATGTCAGCTCAATCACTCTCCTGGTACGACCATGTGCCTCATTGTAGCACATCTCCGCTGGTGTCACAGGGTTCCTGAGAGGTGTCAGCAACCACGGCATGTTGGGGTATCTGGAGTCACCTACAGGGAGACAATTGCACATTAGTTGAGTTTGAAAATAGGGTGCGAATCAACTTTAGCAAACACACACAATGCTAAGCAGTCAGTACACACCGACAAGACAGGAACGCTGGTACTGAATCTGTGCCATCATTGTTGGGATGCAACTACTCCTCATTATGTAGGCGTTGTGCGCTGAGCCCGGGAACCTTGCACACACATGGGAAATGGTCATGTCTGCCAAACAAACCACAAGACCATTTATAGAGTGAAAATGCTTCCTGTTCGTGTACGTCTGCTCATGTGCCTGCGGTGGTACCAAAGCCACATGTGTCCCATCGATGGAGCCAATGACATGTGGCATCCTGCCCAGGGAATAGAAGTCCCTCTTGATGTCAGCTAGTTCTTGTGCTTTGGGGAAATGGATATACTGGTCGATGAAATGCAACATTGCCTCCAACACATCCCGAAGTACACGGCTGAACATAGTCTGTGACATCCCACCAGTAGTAGCAACAGTGTGCTGGAAAGTAACTGTGGCAAAAAAGTGTAGGGCTGACATCACCTTCACCTTGGGGATCAGCACTGTAGGGTATGTCCGGCCAGGTTGCAGATGTGGAGCCAACTGCTCCGCCAATTCTTCGACCAGTGGCCTGGTGAAGCGGTACTATCGCATGCAGTCACGTTCAACCATGGTCTCCAGGTATAGCACAAGATACCACATTACAGGACACAAGAACATGATGTGTGTGTTGTTGGGTATGGACACACATATCAGATACATGCCCATCATCTGACATCTCAGCTCTACAGGGCCACACAACAATGTCCCTGTTGTGCTGTGAGCAATCAATGGGCTCCATCACAGTACATCAGTATGAGTGTCACATACCAGACACACACCACAGTGACTAGTGAGGACATATGTCTACCCCACATCACAGGTTCCTGACAGACACACACAGGGACCTTGTGTCGCAACATGGACACCATCATGATGTGGCGTACCATGTGCACAACACAATGCACACATGACACACACATGAAGTGCCCTCTGATTTCATGCCAGCTAACACATGGATGTCTGTGACACACAGACGCAACATCATCTCACATTGACAATAGACTGGGATGTTGTGAACATTTGACATTGAGCACATGAAATCTGTGTCATCTCTGCATGGGAATGGACACGTACTGTGGATGAACATCACATATGTGGCACTGTGACACCCTGTGAGGCACCTACCATTCCACTGAAGAGTCAGTGTTTATGTCACATGAAATACACAATGTACACCGGGAACTGTGTACATGCCTCATGCACTGAAATGTACTGTCGTCAAACACAGTGGTTATGTGTCCAGCCAACAATTGGATCTGTCCCCATGACAACCTGCCCTGCCTGGGAGTGGGTGCCACTAAGTGAAATATACAAATTCACATGTTTACCCACATACACACACAGGTAATGCAGCCTGACATGCACTTTGAGTTACTGTGTCACAGAGTGTATTGTTGTTGTGCCCATGGGTCAATGGCAAGCTATGGTGTGTTGCACGCCTTAAACAGCTGCTTCTATAGTGACTGATGCAGGTGATCAATGCAAAAGACGCATTGAACACCTAGGGAAGGAGCCGCATGCACGCCTTGCACGCACGCCTTGCTCAATGTCACCAATGTGGACTGATGTGGGTGGACCGATCTGCACGCACACCTTGCACAATGTCACCAATGTGGACTGACGCGGGTGGACCGATGAGCACACACACCTTGCTGAATGTCACCAAGGTGGACTGACTCGGGTGGACCGAGCCGCACGCACGCCTTGCACAATGTCACTAATGTGGACTGACACGGGTGGACCGATCCGCAAGCACGCCTTGCACAATGTCACCAATGTGGACTGACGCAGGTGGACCGATCCGCACGCACGCCTTGCACTATGTCACCAATGTGGACTGACACAGGTGGCCCGATCCGCACGCATGCCTTGCACAATGTCACCAATGTGGGCTGACGCGGGTTGACCGAGCCGCACACATGCCTTGCACGCACGCCGTGCAGAATATCACCAATGTGGACTGACACGGGTGGACCGAGCCGCAAGCACGCCTTGCATGCACGCACTGCACAATGTCTCCAATGGGAACAGACAGGGATTTGAGCCTGGTACGAATCGATTTCTTGAAAATCCGTTGGCTGCCTGCAACAATGTTTCAGACTCGTCATTGCAATGCTTTTGAAAATTTCAAACGATGCGGAAGGCGTGTACCAGGCGTGCAATGCGATGGATTGGCCAGATTCATAGGATGCAAACGTGTTGGACCTATCGCTTTTGATACAAGGAACTGAATCTGCCTCTGCAGCACAGATACAAGTCTGTCTGTTCACCTGAGAGCTCACTTGCCTGCACTACATGATCAAGATTGACATCTCTGCTACCACTGCTGCTATCTCTGCATCCTCTGGCTCCAAGAATGGCACGTACTGTGAGAGGGCCCCAGCCTTCACAGAGAAGGAGAACAAGGCCCTGCTGGACAGCCTCCTTCCACAGTACAGCAAGCTGTATAGGACACCAGGGGAGCACTTGAATGTGCACTCCACATCCCTTATTCATTGTGTATGTTGTCTGACTGGCACCAATGAAATTGTGTTCAACAGTGTCTAGCATGCTCACTGAGTAGTTCATACCCCCATGGTGTGTAGGTCCCTGTAGTGGACAGGTACTGTGCATGAAAAGTGCATTTTCACACGGTTGTAATACTCTGGCAATGTTTCCCTGTTGAAAAATCAGGACAACTGTCAATCACCATATCTGCACCACCTGTGTCCATCATATTCCCTTGCGAGAAAGACATGTATATCCAAATGTGTGATGCACAAACATGTGGTGAGGGATAAAAAGGTAGATATCCCATATATAAGGAGTATCGGACCTATATAATGTTAGCATGATGTATCTATACATACACTGCCTGTTTGATATGTATGCTTTTGCTTGGAGGAAACTCGTTTATTTCCTCCCTGTATATATATTGCTAAAAGAGTAGGCCGAGAACCATACAGAGGCCATCTTCTGAACATATGCTCGAGCACGGGCCGTGATCACGTGTTGGTCACTTGCAGTTGTCAGGCCCTAGTTCATTTGAGTTACTGGTAGCAGCTGAAGGTAGGCTGCTCACTCTACTGTTCTAAGACTCTAGGTCGCATCTGGCTTTGGGGGGTGATAAGTGCATTCCTGGAGGCGCCGTTCTACACTCCCAGGCACAAAGACGAAAGGCAGTCACCCCTCCTGACCTCATCAGTAATAGATAGTCGAGCCTTTGTACTGTTCTGATGTGTGCCATATATGGTCCTTTCCTGGAGCTCGAGTGCCAACTGGTGTTTTTCCTTTTACAGTGATTGTATGTGCTGACCTGAAACGTATATAACCTCATGTTTGAATAGGTGCCAACAGTCTTCTCTGCGCACCTGATGGGTGAGGTTCGGAGAGGCTCCTCTATGGAGTATTATTCTTAATAAACGATTGAAGCTTCTTCACTGCCAACTGAATGATTATTTGGTAATGTTATTGGGACTATTGGTAGGTATAGTCCTTTAGTTTATTTTTATGGTACATCAGTTGGCGACTTTGGTGGGACTCCGTGACTGGGTCGTCCTCCCCGTAAACGGGTGGTAAGGACAAGGGGTAATTCTGGTCGAGCGGGTGGACGGAAAAAGGATCCTTTGAAATTTAGCCATCTTTGGCATGAACTTACTCCCCTCTCACGATCAGAGTATCCCCAGCTGCTAGTGACCCTTCACCAGAGTCCTACGGGCGTAACCCAGGAGCTGACCGTGTTGGTCTTCAGGAGTTGTCAGTGGAGAACACGTAATTGAACCTGTGTGCACCAGGTGAGTGGAATTTGATGTTTTTGGCAGGCACTGTTGAGCGGTGCTTTTGAAGCAGTTAACTGTGTAAGTATCTGGTGGTCAGTGTACCACGGAGAATCTTGGGGGTCTGACAGGGCAGCCTTGTGGTGGCTGCATGTATAGATGCTCCACGGACCTTTTTGTGAATAATAGAGACGCCGATCGGACGCCTGGTGTGGCACGTGTGGTGCGCGCCCGGCCGGACTGCTCTCGGAAAAGCCTGTGGCTGTACCTGTGTAGCCTTGGGAACGCATCTGAAGCAGTGCTATTGCAGCGGGCTTAGTCAGAATAGTCCCAAGAGTGAACCAGGAAAGCTGCGGGATGGTCTGTAGGTCGGTCTGTGGTTATACCTGTCTGACGGTCTCTTGGTAGTCTTTGGACTGCTTGGGTTTGGTATCTGTCAGTCTTGGAATCTGAATTGGATTGGTTCTCTATGAACAAGAGTCGACGGGCTCTGTTCTTTGTTTGAAAAGGCGTCATTTTTTAATATCTTTGTATGTGTATATATATATAATTGTTTTGTGAATGTTTGAATGAGCGTGAGGTTGTATGTTTTACGAATGTTTGAACATGTCCATGTTTGGAAGTTTAATTTTATGGTCGAATGAGGAACGCGTAAGGACAATAACTATGTCGTGTTTTAGCAAATTGAATTGTTTTGGATGTTGTTGTCGCCCTAATGATACGCGTTTGGCTGAAAGTCAACCTGCCCCGCCTGAGGGCAGCCCAAGTTATGATATGTATATAAAGCATGGTATTACGCCTCTCTTGTTTAATACACTATGGCATAAATATACTAAAGATAATGTGGAATTACAATGGCCCTTAACCGGGTCTTTTGATGAAAAAAAGATACATTTTCTGCAGGATCAATTATTTTGTAAACGTAGTCGACAGTCAATGTTTGACTCCCTAAACTTGTGGCAGAAGGAAGCGAAGCACAGACGTATGCGGGAGGATAAAGTAGGTAGGATGAAAGGAAATCAGACGATTACGCAGAAAGCTATAGCCTATGATAAAGCACGAACTGAACAAGAGATTGATTGTTCAGACAGACAATTCAGATTGCAAGTGGATAAGACCTATGTGGCTAGGACTGGAGCGGAAGATGAGATGGAGGATTTATTGGATACTCGTCCACCTCCACCTTATGCTCCACAGTGTATATATCCCGTTGTTCCCCCGACTCTAGTACAGGCCCCTTCGGCTTCCGCCCCTGTTGTTTCCTCTTCCCTTGCCTCTCCGGGAACGTCCTCTGTTTTGTCTCCCTCAGTGCCCGAGACGGCTACTTTATGGCCTGTTACACTGCCGTCTCCCGTTATGTCCACAGCTGTTTTATCTCCCCCCACCCCCGTGTGGGCTTCCCTTTCTGCGAGCATGACCCCATCTCCAGCTGTTTCAACTCCATTTCTTGCTCCGGGGGATCTTGACGCACGGAGGTTGTTTACCTGTTCAGCTGTAGGACAAGAGGAGAAACAGATGATTGAGGATCAGTCCTCCCAGTGGATGCAACAGCCTATTTATACTATAACTGATATATGGAGCACGCTTCAAAACTATGAGCCTGTTATGCAGCAACATGCCTTGAAACACATGGCTGCATGTTTTATTACTCTCTGGGAACAGTGTTTTCCAGGAGGGATGGCCCCCCAAGTGATGTATGATATCCGGGACAGGGCTCAGAAGTCTGAACTTAGCCCAGAGGATGTGTATAGAAATGTGGAGGTTTTATTAAACTATTGAGGACAGATGCATCAAAAGTGTCCCTCGTGGGACACTCAGCATCCTATGCGAGAAGTTCATCCTATCTTTCATCCTGAAATACCAGAACTGAAGAATGACCAGGGCGTGGTGACTAGACCTCATGTGGAAGCCGAGTGCAGGAGCAATGGGTTTACACCCCCTGGAAGAGGAGTGAGGTCCTCTCGCTAAAGTCACAATTACCCGACCCCCGTAAGAATCCCACGCCTTATTATAAAGAACTCACAGAAGCTGCCTCTTCGGCCGTCATGACCCTAGCTGACATAGAGTTATTTTTTGCATTATTAGTTCCCGTTGACGTATGGCGTCAGGTGCATGATCAGGACCATGTTCAAGAATTAGGCGGAACATGGGACCAGATAAAAGATTGGGACAAGGATCGTAAGCCTGGAAATAATCCAAAACCTGAATTATTGGCATTACCTGGCCATATTATCACTTACATGCATTCCTTAATTCCACCTCGTAAGGTAGACTGGGACAAATTGACCGCATGTAAGCAGAAGAAAGATGAAAGTGTTTCTGATTTTTTTACTAGATTTGAGGGCATATTCATTGATTTTAGTGGACAGGATTTATCGTTGGAAGGCGGTATACGATTATTTGTAATCGTTTTGTGACTAATTTGTTACCAGAAGTCTCTGCATGGCTACAAGCCGCTGAAAGTACCTGGACCACCTCCACGCCCTCGGTAATACTGAGTATGGCCCAATATTATGAACATAGAGAAAATGAGAGTAAGGATAAGACCGAAAAGAAAGCGAAGAAGCTTAAAATACGGGTGTTGATGCAACAAGTTGTTTAAGGACGAGGCAGAGAGAGAGGCGGTAGAGGGTTGGTACCGAGGGGGGCAGGAACTGGACGAGGCAGAGGGCCGGCTGTTGTTTTGGGAATAAATCAGTGCGCTTATTGTAAGGAGGAAGGGCATTGGCAATTTCAGTGTCCATTGTTGCTGGCCAAGAACGGGGCTACGAGAAGTAGAGGAAGAGGTCGGGGAAGTTTGGATCGCAGTGATATGCAACGAGAAGAGGCGACGCAAGTTGGACAAGAAAAGAATTATTTTGATAATCCAAGAGGTAGGCAGTATTTTAATGAGGAGTGTGAAATGGACGTGACCGAAGGGTATGCTTGTACATAGGATAGCCATGGACAGAGTGAGGGCCAGGTGTCAGTACCCGTTGATCAGCGAGGACCTTATGTAGAGGCGCATTTGATGGGGACATCTTAAAAGTTTTTAGTTGATACGGGTGCAATGAATAGTTCTATTTCTCGTTCCCTGGTCCCAGGGGCTGCTCTGTAAGGGGCACAATAATGTTTCGGTAGGATTCTCGGGAATTCCGGTGGTGAGCCCCATCTCCAAACCTATTCCTTTTACAATTGGTCCTGTTATGATAGACTCCCCATTTCTTTTGACTTCCCATTGTGGCGAGAATTTGCTGGGTTTGGATTTGTTGAAAAAATTACATGCTAAGATTCATTGTTCACCAGACGGTGTTTACTTGACTATTAATTCCCTTGGGAAGCATACTTTGCAGTGTTTCACTAAAAATGAACTCCTCCCTCCTGAGTTTGCTGTTATTCCAGCAACATTGTGGGCCACTGGTGACATAGACGTAGGATTATTAAAGATTCCGCCAGTTTCTATTACTTTGAAGCAAAATGCTCGGGTTCCTCGTATACTTCAGTACAAAATTTCTCCGGCTGGCGAGAAGGCTTTGCTCTCCATCATACAAGATTTGGTGACAAGGGGCGTGGTAGAAGAGACAGCTGCTAATGTGTGCAACAGCCCCATTTTGCTCTTAAAGAGAGCCCCTGTTGGCAGCGATCCTGATTATACTGATACTTATTGTTTTGTGATTGATTTGCGTGAAATTAATAAGATAGTGGTGCCCCAATACCCTGCGGTTTCAGACATCACTACTATTCTCACTATGATTCCTCCTACTGCTAAATATTTCTCTGTGATTGATTTGAGAAATGCTTTCTTTAGCATTCCGATTCATTCTGATAGCCGCCATATTTTTGGCTTTGCATTATCTGGTCGCAGCTTCCGGTTCTGTCGCGCTCCCCAAGGGTACACAGAGAGTCCTAGTATTTATAGTCAAGCTTTGAAAACATTGTTGGATGATTTGGTCTTGCCCCCTGGTAATGTGCTTTTGCAATACGTAGATGATTTGTTGGTGGCCTCTGATACCGAGGAAGGTTGTAAGAACGCCACTGTACAATTATTGTCTCATTTGGCTGCTAATGGCAATAAGGTATCCCTTTCTAAATTTCAATATTGTCGACAGGAGGTGACCTATCTCGGTCATCTACTGTCGAAGGAGGGGAGGAGACTAACCCCAGAGCGTGTGACTACCATTTTTAATATGTCTGTACCTCTTACTCAGCATGATGTTCGTGCATTTCTCTGCATAACTTCTTACTGTCGCCAATGGATCCCTAATTTTTTCCTTCTTACTAAACCTCTTCTGTACTTAACCACTAAAGATGTGCATGAACCTTTACCCTGGACTGATGCTTGTCAAGATGCTTTTGACTCTTTGAAATCTGCGCTTTGTTCTGCATCTGTTCTTGGTACTCCTGACTACTGAAAACCTTTTGTGCTTTACGTACATGAGGTGGATGGTTGCTCGCTTTCAGTGTTAACACAAGGATTTGGTGGTAAACAGAGACCTTGTGCCTATTTCTCAGCGGTGTTAGATAACGTCGTCAGAGCACTCCCTAGCTGTTTAAGAGCCACTGCCGCGGTTGCGGTGGCTATTCGACAGTCAGAAGGGCTCATTCTGAACACTGATCTCACAGTGATGGTACCGCACACTGTGGATACATTATTGAACAAAACAAAGACCCAGCACCTTACGAGTGCGCGTCTTACCGGATACGAATTGACTTTGTTTGCTCCACACATTACGATTAAACGATGTGCCACTCTGAACCCTGCTACGTTACTACCACTCCCTTCGAAAGAAAAGAACAATGATGTTCATGATTGTATATTTCGGACTGAGGAAGAAACGAAGGGATGAGTAGACCTGACGGACACTCCTCTATCTGACCCTCAAGGGGAGCTGTACATCGATGGCTCTTGTTTCAAGTTACCAGATGGCACGACAACTGCTGCATATGCGATAACTACTCTTCGCACTATAATTGAGGCTTCTCGAGTACCCTATCAGTCAGCACAAGTGGCTGAATTAGTGGCATTGTTTCGGGCCTGTGAGTTAAGTGAAGGATTGAGAGTAAATATTTACACTGACAGCCAGTACGCCTTCGGCGTTGCTCATAGTTTTGGCCGGCTTTGGGCAGAAAGAGATTTTCTTACTTCTTATGGTCAGCGAATACAGCATGGTCCCTTGATTTTGCGATTACTGACAGCATTGACATTACCAAAAATAGTGGCTGTAGTCAAATGTAGTGCACACAAGGCAGTGGTTGATGCAGTGGGGGGGGTAATGCTTTTGCTGACCAAGTAGCTAAGGAAACTGCGAAATCCAAATTGAACTCGATTATTTTGACTAGCTCTGCTAGGTGGGTGGCCTAAACAGAGATGTCTGATAATACCATGAAGAGTGTTCGAGAAATACAGAACGAAGCTACCCCTATTGAACTGGCTCACTGGAAAGAGCGAGTTGGGAGATTAGATGCAGACGGTTGTTCGATTGATCTGACAGAAAAGCAGCGGTGGCTGTTGCCTAATGCATTAGTGAATGCGGTGGTGACAATGGCACATGGTTCAGCTCATATTGGGGTGAAAGGTATTTGTGCATTATTAGATCCTGTATGGTAATCCCAATATTTCCAGGACCGCTGCTCATTTGGTACAATATTGCATGGTTTGCTTACGACATAATCCAGGAGGCAGGGAGCCTGTTTTGAGTGGAAACTTTGCACCACCATCTTTGCCTTTCGAGGTGCTTCAAATGGATTATATCCAGCTGGAGCGCGTTAACAATTTGAAGTATGTCCTGGTCGTGGTATGCTCTTTCAGTAAATGGGTGGAAGCCTACCCGACAAAAGAAAACACTGCTTTGGCAAAGGCGTTAGTAAAGGAGTATTTACCTTGCTACGGATTGCCTTGTGTGATCTGGAGTGATAACGGAAGACATTTTAATGCAGAACTCATCACACATATTTGTAATGGACTTCAGATTAAACAGAAATTCCATGCGGCTAGACACCCCCAGTCCGCTGGGTTGGTCGAGAAGTATAATGGGATATTAAAGCTCAAATTAGCTAAAATTCAAGAAAGTACTGGATTAAGGTGGCCAGATGCTCTGCCGCTGGCATTAATGTCAATACGAGTTACTCCACATTCTCGTTCTGGTTTGTCTCCGTATGAGGTCATTTTTGGGCACCCTGCTAATGTTTGGGCGTCCCGAGACCCAGAACGTTTCGTGATATAGAATATCCTATGCTGACAGATTATTTGTATGCTTTGACTAAAGATCTTCGTTCCATTCATCAACAGGTCTCAGCAGTTTTTCAGCCCCTGCCGGAGGGTCCTGGACATCGCTTGGAATGAGGACAGTGGGTTTTGGTCTGTAACTATCAGCGAAAATCCAGTTTGGATCCTCGTTGGTCTGAACCATTTCAAGTCTTGTTGGCCACGCGGACGGCGGTAAAAGTGAACAGCAAGTGACACTGGATTCATGTGTCACATCTGAAAAAACTACCCCTCCTGCTTCCATATGATCAGCGAATCCAGGACGGGGTTCTGACTCAGGAAAGTGAGCGAGAGCCTCGATTCATCCCTTTTTCTGACGCCAAGGTAATTGGAGAAGGGCAAGGAGAGGGAGCACAGGGCTCGGAAGGGGCTCTGTCATCAGCACAATTGATCGCCCCAGATCCTGTTGTTCCTACATCTAACTCAGAGGCTCGCAGTACCCCTGTTTTCTCGGATTTGTCATCCTCTGTTTTGTTCTCTGATCAAGAGGTGCCTGGCCATACTCGATACAACCTGCGGCCCAGAAAACAACACTGTACACCAGGTGAACATGGTAGGAGATAGGGAAAGACTTGAGTGATAGCGTACAGACCTGTGCCATGAATGTCTGTTAGATACATCTCTGGTGTACTGAGCGAGACACTGGACTGAACGCGCTGAGAGCTTTGAACATTTGTCTGCTCCGTTCAGAAAGAAAGACTGAATTTCATGTTCAAAGGGGCCCAGGTTGTGTTTTTCTTCAAAGGTTGCGTGAGAACATAACTCCAACGTGAAAAGTTGGTTTGGTATTATTTGTGATGAACAATAGGAGCCTGCCTGTGAGGCTCTACACGGACACAGGAAAGAAGCACCCTCTGGCAGGTTGGACTGCATTGCCCTAGTTTATTGTTGGACTTTTAGTTAGTATGTATCCCTTTGCTCGTTTTGTTCCTGAAGAGGAACGTCCTTTAGTACCACGCTATTTTCCTACATATATGCCTGCTTTTGCTAGTTGGACCACTCGTGTTAAAATTGCATTTATAGCTACTATAGCAACATTGATACTTATATTACTGGGAGTATTCATATATTTAGAATTTCGCCACCCTATGCATACTGTTTTAGGAACAACTACCCCACCTACGGAACATGTGTTTCATACTTTAGCCCCTCATAAGGAAAGACATCGTCAGACCTTTGTGAAAAATGCATTCATTGAAATGCTTCATCAAGCACACAGTGCCACCAATGCTACAAATTGTTGGGTTTGTGGTCTTTTACCATCTGTTATGCACAAGCACGACTTATTCATATCCCTACCTTTGTCTCATCTGGGAAGTTGTGAGGCTTGGTTCAAATTGCTTTCTATGATGTATATGCATTACACTGTGGACGCTCTAAGGTTTTCAGAAAAAGATTATGAAATGATTTTAGCATATATCGAGGTTCATCAAGGATTCAACCCGATGGGAATAATGGAGAGGGAACCTTAGATCTGAATGCCTGTATGAATATGTATATAACGCATGAAAATACCACTTGGTTGAAAAATGAAATTTTGGACTTTGCTGAATTCAATTTCACTCAATATTATCGACACTTTCAGGATCGTAATGTTACTGAAGATAGGGCTATTCCAGTGCCTGTGTTAAACAGTACCTCTACATTTTGTGTTCAAGGAGCAGGGTACATATCGGTAGGAGAAAGCCGATGTAATTACACTTATCGGTTGCGTACCTTTAGTAGCCCTCCGTTGTTAACCCCTCCCAATGTATATTTTGTCTGTGTAGAAAGTGCCTATACTTGGCTCCCATGAGGTTGGACTGGACGGTGTTTCCTGTCCTTCTTGTACCCTCCAGTCTATATTGCCCATTCTGATTATCACAAGGATCATAGATTAGATAAACGTAGTGTGCTTATTAGGAGAGATAAAAGAGTGATAGATACCACCGATATAGATCAGACAGATACTCCACTGCAGTATTTCACTGACATTATGAAAGGAGTGTTACCCTTCTGGGGACCTATGATTACTAGTCAAGAAGTACGACGTATGTCTAGAGTAGTTGAAGGGGTAATTAACACTACTGCAGGAATACTGACCAATATAAAAGTAGAGCTATAGGCGACCAGACTTGTTTTGCTTCAAAACCGTATGGTTTTGGACGTTATCTTGGCAGATCGAGGAGGAGCATGTTGTGTGATCAGCAGCTCTTGCTGTGTTTATATTACTGACTCCGCCCCCTCCGTTCATTTGGCTATGCAGAAGTTACATCGTTTAGCTTCCGAGATACATGTACAAACTGGTACGTGGTCTCTCTCTGGTTGGTTCTGGGGTTTGCTGTCTACTTGGGGATCGAAAATTTTGATTGTGTTGGCATGTATAGCCGGTATCATATTCACGTGTTATATTTGGGTACAATGTGGACCTGCATGTTGCTCTTATTGCGCGACAAAACTCACTTCCTCTACGTCTGGTCCATCCCCAACAGCGGTGAAGGCTCAACTAGTTCAGCAGGAGCTCAAAGACCTAATCAAGATTGATGAGGGAATATTTGAAAATTTAACTTTTTTAGTTAGCTACATCATGCTAAAAGGGCCGTTCTGAGGAATAAAAAGGTAGGAGTATCGGACCTATTTTATGTTAGCATGATGTATCTATACATACACTGCCTGTTTGATATGTATGCTTTTGTTTGGAGGAAACTCGTTTATTTCCTCCCTGAATATCTATTGCTAAAAGAGTAGGCAGAGAACCATACAGACGCCATCTTCTGAACATATGCTTGAGCACGGGCCGTGATCAGGTGTTGATCACTTGCAGTTGTCAGGCCCTAGTTCATTTGAGTTACTGGTAGCAGCTGAAGGTAGGCTGTTCACTCTACTGTTCTAAGACTCAAGGTCGCATCTGGCTTTGGGGGGTGATAAGCACATTCCTGGAGGCGCCGTGTCTACACTCCCAGGCACAAAGACGAAAGGCAATCACCCCTCCTGACCTCATCAGTAATAGATAGTCGAGCCTTTGTACTGTTCTGATGTGTGCCATATATGGTTCTTTCCTGGAGCTCGAGGGCCAACTGGTGTTTTTCCTTTTACAGTGAACCAAAAAGTATATAACCTCATGTTTGAATACGAGCCAACAGTCTTCTCTGCGCACCTGATGGGTGAGGTTCGGAGAGGCTCCTCTATAGAGTATTTTTCTTAATAAACGATTGAACCTTCTTCACTGCCAACTGACTGATTATTTGGTAATGGTATTTGGACTATTGGTAGGTATAGTCCTTTAGTTTATTTTTATGGTACATCAGTGGCTTGTGTGGTAAAGGACTTTTTCTACCCTTGTCATCCTCACAGGTTGATGCCCACCAGAACCAGGAGATCTGGCTGACTATTTCCTGGACTGTTTGTGCTGTGGGGGGCCACAGACGCTGCATCCACAACAGCCAGAAGAGGTGTCAGGACCTTCGTGGCTGGACCTGGAGGATTGCCAGAGTCCAGCTGTAGCTGTCGCCTCCTCACAGAAGGGGCGGATGACAGACACTGAACCCCCACATGCTCAGGATTCTGGCGGTGGTCTTCCCAGACCTGGATGGGCAGTTAAAGGCCAGACAGCAGCAAGGAGGGGGTAAGTGCATGCATTCTCTGTGTCCAATATATCACATGCTCTTTGCACGCCCACATACTGGTTACACTTCCACAGATCTCCTGTCTGCTGGTACAGGACTCATGTGGCAAAACTACGTCATGTCCCATCCTCATCTGATACACAGGTGTGCCCCTTTCAGGCTGTGACTTGTGTAACTTGGGTTGTGTGTCCCTGCTGTTGTACAAACTTAACGTTGTGAACAGCATCTGCTACCGGTGCATTGTTTTGTCTTCATGAGTGAGGCACATGATTTCCATGTGTCTGCACATTGCCTGAAAAAAAGACATGTACTCTGTGTGGGCAATTGATATGTGTTCCCATTGATGTTTTGGCACACCATATGTGCCAGGGGTATTTGACACACAACCATGTAGCAGCAACGAGAATTTAATAGCCTCAGGAAAATGTACATCATGTGTTTCACACATGCATGGACACATGCCTGGTGTCCAGGGTAATCCCATGTTGCACATGTTCCTGGACAGGTATCCCTACTCCGAACATGAAGTACACTCTGTTCTTCTACTCCTATGTGTCAGCCTACCATTAGTACATTGTGAAGTGTGCTATATGGTGTCTGCATCGGTGTCATTGTGAGGTGGCCTAGCCTCTTAGACTCCTGCGGTGTTGGTCATTTTGGTTTGTGCAGCTAGCTGGGGTGTGGGAAATGGATCATCACAATGGGTTCATGCATAGGTGTTGAATCACTTGATGGTGCATTATGTTGTATAGTACATCACAGTGCAGGCAGTCTCAATTCATTCCCATCATGCTGTAATGTCCTCATGCTTACAGATTGGTGATTGCAGTCAGTCATCTGTTGCATTTTTATTACGTGTGGTCATCAGATGCCTGAAGATGTGGTTAGCATTGGGTGTACCTGTGCACTTGACATCTGCAGGGTTTAAATTCTCATATATCTTAATGGTTGTGACACAGTGCAGAGTGTTTAATTTTGGATGCACCACCCCTGAGACTGAAGCCAGTGCTGGCTGCTTAGCCATACTGGGCCGTAGCATTGTATCCCACTTGCTGATGTGTATCCCGCAGTGATGTCAGTTGTACAGCATGCACTCTATTGTGGAATTGACCATCAAGACATGTGCACATCATGGTGTCTTGTGAGTGAAGCATATCCATTTTACTGACAATGATTGTTGCCATCCCTTCTCATGACACATGTACTGAGTCAGTGGCAGGAGATGGCATGTGTTAGTCCAGGCAGATTTAAATCACGAGTCCTGCAGTTTTGAGATATGTCTATGTGGTGCTTGTGCACACATATGAAAAGTGGCAGACAACATGTCCCAGCAGATGGGTCCATGGAGGGGCAGGATATGAGGGGCATGGTTGACTGGCAGACTGACAGGTGTCATTTCCAAATGATGTCTCCACTTTTCGCAATATCTGGCACTTGATGCAAAGCCATACTCTGTGATGTGCTGGACTGACTGTGATGTGTCAGGTGAAACAGGTGACTGATGTGGATCTGTTTATCCCGATTGATTGCAGATACATCGATGGCTACTGGAGGAGACAGCTCCATGGACCAAGAGGAGCCGCAGAGCCAGACTGGGTCAGCTTCAGAGGAGTTGGAGGGACCCAGTGGCACAGAGGGTGAGGGGAGCCACACAGAGGAGACCTCAGCTACAAACACCTCTGCTGAGGAACACAGCATCTCCAGTGAGGACTCCCTTGTAGAGGCGGGTGTCAGCAGACCCCAGACAACACCTAGCGAGTCTGTCCCTGCCACCACCACCATCTCCACCCTCCCATCTGCTGCCATCCCAAATGTCCGTGGAGGCCCCCATGTAAGGGAATATGTCTCCTTTGGTCCAGGCACCACACCCCCTGCCCCTGTCTCCCATGCTGCCCTCAGTGTGGACTCTGTGGACTTACTGAAGCAGCTCCATGTAGGGCAGACAGCGATGCTGAGTGTCCTCCATTCCCACACCACTCTGTTGACTCAACTGGTTTCCTTCATGGAGGGCATCTCATCCAACCTGTCTGCCCTAGATCGGACCATTCAGTCCATGGCCTCCACACAGATGGCAGCAGTGTCCCTCCTCCAACAGTCCCTCACCCCTCCTACCTCTGCACCACCCACAGACCCCACTACCCTACCTGACCAATGCACACACACACAGGCACCAGCATGCACCACAACAGACCCAGGCAGCACACAATCACGCAAGTCCAAAACAAAATCCACAGGCACACACACTCCAGGGACTGATGGCACACACATAGGGGATGGGTCACAGATGCACAAACAGGCATCCACAAGCACTCCGCAGACCCCAGATGCCGCTCCCTCCAAAAGCACTTCCCTTGCCTCACCTGTAACCCCCCCCTTCCAAGCAGCTCTTCCTCTGTGACCTTGGCCTCTTCCCCACCGATCCATCTGCTCAGATGCACAAGGGGAAGAGTAAGTCACCACGCACAGGGGGGAGTTCCCCTGTCACACAGACACCCACCCCCAGGCGCCCGGTTACTGAGGCCCCCATCCACAAGTCCCCCCTGAGCAGAAAAGCAAGACCCCCCCAATCCCGCAGGTCAAAGTCACATTCTCCTTCTTGTAGCCCCCAGGCCAATACTCCACAGGTCCCCCTGCCACACCCTGCCCCTGGTTCCCCCACACACCAAAACCGCATCCCCAAAATGATTAGGCCATCCCCTCCTACCACATGTACTTCCACCCCCACCTCACATCCTGAGCCTGTTCCTGTGACTGATGTGGGGACCATGCCCCCCCCCCTGTCCTGCCAACCTCACCTGAGCCCCATGACACTCCCTTGGACTGCAAGGGAGTCGAGGCCCCATCCCAACCATCTGACCTGCCCACTGCAGTGGTGCCGGTAACAACCCCGTCTGACTTGGGCCCTACATTGATGTCAGCACACACCCCATTGGACTTGGGCCTTGTGGTGGTGACGGCGCCCACAGTGTCAGACACCTCCACTGCAGTTGCCAGTGACACTCCTGCACCCACCAGCCCTCCCCTGCCCCATTCTGCTTTCCCCTGATCCTGCGGTGCCTGGCCTGCCCCTGTGTATGCTCCTCCAAGGGGAGATGTCCCCTGCACGTAGCAGTGCAGACAAGCAATGGGTGACAACTTGTCACATTTCACCCTGGGAGGACTCCTGAAATGGACTGGCCATTGACCTTTTGACATTGCGGACTTAACAGTTTCAATGAGTTACGTGCTTAATAAAGCCAATTGTTGTTATCCAGTGGTGTTGCTTCAAATGTACATGATGTTGATGATGAGAGTCATGGACTTGCTGTTGTACAGGTGTTTTAAAGGTATAACAGAATGAGCTGTTGATGTGATGTACTCCATGTGGTCGATGAGATATGTGTACTTTTCTGCTCTGTATCCATGACATCCTTAGCTGCAATTTCAGGGTGTAATGATGGCAAAATGTTGTGACCAGGATTTTATCTTTGGGTTTGCTACTTGAGATCTTTGGCATACACTGTTGCACATAGGTTGTGCTTACATTTGGGCACATGGAAAGATTCCCTGATTTGGGCAATCTCCACTGGACAGGTATGTTTGTGCATTCATGTTACACAAGTCACCTGTGTCATCAGTCCAACTTGGTCTACATGTGTATTGCATATGTGCAGATGACTGAGGGAGAACTCCCGCACACAAGCTTCTGTGACCATTGCTTTTCTTGAGTTGTTATAGTTGGATCAGTGGGCAAGTCTTGTGCTGGCATGACAGGATCCTGCACAGACAAAATGTGGCACAGCTGACCTTCCCCAGGAGTGCAGTCCCATCATGGCATTGTGTCATTCCATGACATTGCCTGGGCACATGGTGTGTGTTGTGTGAGCATGTCTGTGTGTGTTCACTTCCCTTTTCTTGTCGCAGCCTGTGTTCCAGACCGATGTACCTGTTTTGTGGACTTGCTGACTTGGCCTGTGTTCATGTAACTTCTTTGCCCTGCCTTTTCTGGGATGTAGGTGCATGACACACTACTAGTAATTAGGCTGTCATCCCTGGCTGTTTCATTAGTAAATTCCAGGGTTGTTGTCCAATGCACGTGGGACACATTCTGGATTACCATTGGCACTTATGTGTTACCAACATCATGTTGTTTTCCCTATGTGGTATCTGTCATTGACAAGCTCACTTGTGTGTGTGTGTGTGTGTGTGTGATGACTCCCTATCATCAGGGTCATTGCTATTATGTTGGAAGGTGTCGACATTTGTGCGTTGTGGCTCTCCTGTGGTTCAACATTGGTGTAGGCGTCTGGCAGGGTTCCGAATGAATTGTGTAGTTTTCAGGTAATGTCGATGTGCAGCATGCTGTGCAGTGTGGCAGACCTTCGCAGGTATTGTTGTCAGCCCATGTGTGAGGATTTGTGGCTGCCTTTGATCCCCCCACCACCCCTGGGATTGTCATGTGTGCATGAGCAGTATCACCGGTCCCTGTGTGCCACATTCTTGCAGATCAAGGTGTGTGGTGTTGATGTAGTCAAAATGGGAGTTGTTTCATGTCTAGGCCCATAAATACTTTTTGTACATTGTTTGCAAGCCATGGCCAGTGATTTGTGTTTATGTAGGTGTGATGTGAGTTTGTAGTCCCAGACACATGACCCAGGATGCACATCTGACTGTGCTACGCAGTATGGGGAAAATCTAGCTTTATCATCACAGTGGGATTGGCGTACAGGCTAATGTCACCACAAATATAGGGGGCTAGAGGGTAGTGCTGTGTTGGGTCTGTCTCTTGCTGTGTTGGTTGCTGTTCCACCCACCTGTGTCACATGAATCCTTTGTGATCCCGCTTACTTGACAATGCCTGCTTGCCCCCCCAGGTGTGCCCAGTCAAAGACTTAATTTTGTATGGCACAGTGAACACGTGTGTCATTTTAGTTCAGCCCACCGTCATGCATTGTGCAGTAGCCTGGGTACACTGTGACACACACACGTGTTGTGTATGATATGTGTGTGTGGCTGCCTGTCTGTGTTTGTGCATCTGTGCCTCTACATTGGTGTGGCTTCAGCGTTCCATTGGGGAGGATGTTGTTTGTGTGATTGTCCCTTGTAGGTCATCATCCTGCACATTGATCATGTTTGGTATGTCCCATTGCTGCCATGGTATGTGACTTTGTCACTTAACATCGACAGTCTCCACAGGATTCTGCAGTTTGTGCGTCTGTTTGTTGAGATATGTGTGTATGCATCATGATGCTCAGTTTTCACACAGTCTAATTGTACACTGTTAGCATTGTCAGGGATCATGGCCAATGCTTGTCTGCACATGTCAGATGGAGTTCTTGTGATACACAGCATACTTTGCCTCTCATGTCTATGTTTGTAAGTGACACAACCACCACATTGCCACTACATTGGTTGTGGTGTTAGGTGCAGTAGTCACAAATGCTGGTCTGGTGATACAGCCCCCTGTGAGTTGTGGGGAGTGGTGCAGGGCATACAGTCCCCTATGAGTGGGGAGGGTAGTGGTGCAGGACATACATCCCCCTAGGAGTAGGGAGGGTAGTGGTGCAGGGCATATATCCCACTATGAGTGGGGAGGGTAGTGGTGGAGGGCATACAACCCCCTATGAGTGGGGGGGGGTAGTGGTGCA
Organism: Triturus cristatus; assembly: GCF_964204655.1. Classification (NCBI taxonomy): domain Eukaryota; kingdom Metazoa; phylum Chordata; class Amphibia; order Caudata; family Salamandridae; genus Triturus; species Triturus cristatus. The sequence continues at coordinate 228,382,454 of NC_140584.1, forward strand.
GGGCATACATCCCCCCATCAGTGGGGAGGGTAGTGGTGCAGGACATACAGCCCCATATGAGTTGTGGGGAGTGGTGCAGGACATACATCCCCTATGAGTTGTGGGGAGTGGTGCAGGGCACACATCCCCCTATGAGTGGGGAGGGTATTGGTGCAGGACATACAGCCCCCTATGAGTGGGGAGGGTAGTGGTGTAGTGCATACAGCCCCTATGAGTGGGAATGGTAGTGGTGCAGGACATACAGGCCCTTACGAGCTGTGGGGAGTGGTGCAGGGCATATATCCCCCTATGAGTGGGGAGGGTAGTGGTGCAGGACATACAGCCCACTATGAGTTGTGGGGAGTGGTGCAGGGCATACATCCCCCTATGAGTGCGGAGGGTAGTGGTGCAGGACATACAGCGCCATATGAGTTGTGGGGAGTGGTGCAGGGCATACAGCCCCCTAGGAGTGGGAGGGTAGTGGTACAGGACATACAGCCCCTATGAGTGGGGAGGGTAGTGGTGCAGGACATACAGTCCCCTAGGAGTGGGGAGGGAAGTGGCGCAGGGCATACATCTCCCTTTGAGTGGGGAGGGTAGTGGTGCAGGACATACAGCCCCCTATGAGTTGTGGGGAGTGGTGCAGGGCATACATCCCCCTATGAGTGGGGAGGGTAGTGGTGCAGGGCATACATCCCCCTATGAGTGGGGAGGGTAGTGGTGCAGGGCATACAGCCCCCTATGAGTTGTGGGGAGTGGTGCAGGGCATACATCCCCCTATGAGTGGGAAGGGTAGTGGTGCAGAACTTACAGCCCCCTATGCGTAGTGGGGAGTGGTGCAGGGCATACATCCCCCTATGAGTGGGGAGGGTAGTGGTGCACGACATACAGCCCCCTATGAGTTGTGGGGAATGGTGCAGGGCATGCATCCCCCTATGAGTGTGGAGGGTAGTGGTGGAGGGCATACAACCCCCTATGACTGGGGAGGGTAGTGGTGCAGGGCATACATCCCCCTATGAGTGGGGAGAGTAGTGGTGCAGGGCATACAGCCCCTTAGGAGTGGGAGGGTAGTGGAACAGGACATACAGCCCATATGCATGGGGAGGGTTGTGGTGCAGGACATACAGTCCCCTAGGAGTGGGGAGGGTAGTGGTGCAGGTCATACATCTCCCTATGAATGGGGAGGATAGTGGTGCAGGACATACAGCCCCCTATGAGTTGTGGGGAGTGGTGCAGGGCATACATCTCCCTATGAGTGGGGAGGGTAGTGGTGCAGGACATACAGCCCCCTATGAGTTGTGGGGAGTGATACAGGGCATACATCCCCCTATGAGTGGGGAGGATATTGGTGCAGGACATACAGCCCCCTATGAGTGGGGAGGGTAGTGGTGCAGGGCATACAGCCCCCTATGAGAGGGGAGGGTAGTGGTGCAGGACCATCAGCCCCCTATGAGTTGTGGGGAGTGGTGCAGGGCATACATCCCCCTATGAGTGGGGAGGGTAGTGGTGCAGGACATACAGCCCCCTATGAGTTGTGGGGAGTGGTGCAGGGCATACATCCCCCTATGAGTGGGGAGGGTATTGGTGCAGGACATACAGCCCCCTATGAGTGGGGAGGGTAGTGGTGCAGGGCATACAGCCCCCTATGAGTGGGGAGGGTTGTGATGAAGGACATACAGCCCCCTACGAGTTGTGGGAAGTGGTGCAGGGCATACATCCCCCTATGAGTGGGGAGGGTAGTAGTGCAGGACATACAGCGCCATATGAGTTGTGGGGAGTGGTGCAGGGCATACAGGCGTCTCGGAGTGGGAGGGTAGTGGTACAGGACATACAGCCCCTATGAGTGGGGAGGGTAGTGGTGCAGGACATACAGTCCCCTAGGAGTGGGGAGGGTAGTGGTGCATGGCATAAATCTCCCTATGAGTGGGGAGGGGAGTGGTGCAGGACATACAGCCCCCTATGGGTTGTGGGGAGTGGTGCAGGGCATACATCCCCCTATGAGTGAGGAGGGTAGTGTTGCAGGGCATACATCCCCCTATGAGTGGGGAGGGTAGTGGTGCAGGACATACAGCCCCCTATGAGTGGGGAGGGTAGTGGTGCAGGACATACAGCCCCCATGAGTTGTGGAGAGTGGTGCAGGGCATACATCCCCCTATGAGTGGGAAGGGTAGAGTTGCAGGACATACAGCCCCCTATGAGTTGTGGGGAGTGGTGCAGGGCATACATCCCCTATGAGTGGGGAGGTTAGTGGTGCAGGGCATACATCCCCCTATGAGTGGGGAGGGGAGTGGTGCAGGACATACAACCCCCTATGAGTGGGGAGGGGAGTGGTGATGGGCACCTCCCCCCCTAGGTGTGGTGACGGTTGATAGTGGTAACCATGCTACCCCTGTGGTTTTGCTGTTGCTGGTGGAAGTGATTTAATCCCCATGTGTGTGTAGCATTTCGTGAGTTTGTGACGATTATTTGTGGGTGTGTCTGACTGACCGTCTGCGTTGTGCGCATCTGTTCCTGATCCGGTCATAGATGTACAGTACTGGGATGACCTGCACGATGGGATTCATCGTTGGTTCGTTTCGTACTTGCTGCTCATTGCTCCGTCTGGTACATGTTGAGAATTGGTCCAGCTCGTAGCCGTCGATCGTGATTGTGGCACGAATCGGTCCTGATATGCAGCTCTCCCAGATGCTGTGACGTGCTGCTAGTAGCGACCCGTCCAGCGTGTATGATTTGTGCATCGTACTTGTCCGGCCGGAAACTGCTGCTGGAACTGCTTCTGGGTGACTCGAATTGGCGTTCGGAGGTACGGCTCGTACGGGAAATGCTGCTGGAATCGCAGCCTACGTGTCAGACGGAATTGTGTCAGTTATGCGCATCGTACTTCATTGCCCAGAGGGACCGGTTCCCGGGATGTGTCGGTTGCAAGGTAAAGCTACGAACAGCTCTCGGAGGGCTGTCCGACCCGGATCAGAATCGACCCCAAAGTGGAAACACCACATTTTCAGAGTGAAACCTGGCCCTTTTTTGCGAAGTGCCTAGCTGAAATTTTTTAACCCTAGCTCTGCCTGCAGCTAGAGAAACCTGGCAGTCAGTGTTTGCAGTCAGTGATTTAATGTGAGCCAAGTATGCAAAATGTAACATAATATTAAGAATAACACAAATTAACAGTGCCCTGTAACACATCACAGATGCAGCTGAGGCAGACTCTGAAGATAGTGACATCTCTGAGACACCTGCTGAGACTGATGTGGAGACTCCAGTTGCCCCAGCATGCACATCACCTGCACCCACTAAACGCAGGGCCCAGATCCCCTCACTGCAGCCAATGGAATCCGAGCTGTCTCCTGCACCCACTACAGGGACCACCCAGCCTCGTGTGACAACACCACCTACACCACAGGCACAGGTCCAAAGTGGACGGCGGCGCAGGTCCAGGGCCCGTATAGCTGCACATGAAGACCAGGTTCCGAATGTGTTTGGTGGCGTAGAGTCTCAGATGTTACGTGTGCAGCGCCTGCAGGGAAGACACATGGGTTCAATCCAGCTACAGATTTCCAACTTGCCAAGAACATCAGCATAATGACAGACAGTGTGCATGAGCTGACCACAGCGGTTGTTGAGGGGAATAGGCAAACAAACTAAAGCCTACAGGAGCTCACCCGGGCGATGCTTGCGGGACAAAGCACAAAGAGGAGAAGGCATCACCAGAGCATGATGCTCATGTCAGCCTATACAAGGGCCAACAACAAGCTCTGCAACACCACTGCACTGCTGGCACGTCGCTCCGTGGCCATACAAATCGATTTGGGCCATTACTGTGGGGATGTTGTCAGGGCCCTAGGACAAGTGACCACTGCTGTGGAACATATCCAGGCCGGGACTGTTGGTGGCATCAACTTGACAGGGGAGTGAGGAGGCATCCAGTCTTAGAAGTCTGGAGGTGCCAGTGACCTCTGCCAGGAGGCGCAGTTCGCGCAGCACAGCATCCTCCGTTACACATCAGGGTGATGTAGCCGAGGCAGGCGAAAGGCGTCTGGGGGTGCGTGGCAGGAGGCGCTAGCCAGGCATGTCCTCCTTTGTTTGGCCATGGTGACGTAACCATGGTCAATGACATCCTTGTGATTGCTATCCAGTGCGTGGATTTGTTCATTTGACTTTATGCCTCAATGTAATCACAGTTATAATTTGCACAAATCTCTGTGTGGCTATACATTGATACATGGGCTCAAGTGAATAAATACTTTTGTGTTCGCTATTTAGGGGTTATGTCTCATTATTGCCTACCTCAGAAATAATGTTGGGAGATGTGTGCATGTCTCCTTTGCCCTTCTGCTGAGTTCGCCACATGCGTTTGTCGGTGTTGGGTAGGTGGTTGGTTGTCCCCATCAGACTCACTGTCGGACATCTCGATGTGTATGCCTCTTCTGGTGGCAATATTGTGCAACATGGCACATGCAGCCACAATCTGGCAGCAGGTCTCTTGACGGTACTGCAACGCTCCACCAGTTTTGTGTAGAATGCGAAAGCGACTTTTCAGGATTCCAAACGTGCGTTCAACCACATTCCGTTTACTGATGTGTGCAGCATTGTATGTCTGCTCATGTGGTGTGGCAGGGTTGAGATATGGTGTTAAAATGCAGTCCCGCACAGCGTATGCGCTGTCACCTACAGGGTGGTAAGTAAAGGGTTAGCCACAGTTATGCATTTACATTTGTTTGATTAATGTTGCGAATAGGTATATGTGTGTACCAAGTAGATGTCCTTCACCAAATTCACCCCTGAGCAGACACGTGTGGATGCCACTGTGTCAGAATATATAGGAGTCATGGGTGCTTCCAGGGAATTGTGCCACGATGTCCGTTATGATTTGCTTTGCATTGCACACTACTTGCATATTGATCGAGTCATAGGATTTCCTTTTCCTGAAGATGTAGTCATTAGCTGATGGGGGATAGATAGGGACATGCGTACAGTCTATGCAGCCGATCACATCAGGGAATTGTGAAGTCCAGTTTTGTCTTATTCAAATCCTGTGGGGTTGTGGGGAAGGTGATGTGGGTGTGGATCCTTGTCATCATGGCGTGAAGGAAGGTTTTGAAGAAGCGTTAAAGTGAGCTTTGTGATACCCCTCCAGCTCCAGCTACTACCCCCTGAAAACTGCCTGAGGCAAGTAGGTGCAGGCAACATAGGACCTGCACATGTGCGGGGATAGCATGGGTCCTATGGGTCTGGTGCTGCATTAGGGGTTCCAATTCTGCAATTAGGTGCATGATCATTGCACTGTCCAGCCTGTACTTATCGTAGATTTCATCCTCTGTTTGCCCCAACAATGTGATGCGCACTCTGAAAATCCTCTCCTGTATTCTCCTTCTGCGCTGGGCTGCTGCATGGATCCTCATCCTCCTCGCCATCACGTAGAGTGCTGCCATTGTGAAAGGCTTCAGGGGCCTTCAGTGTCAGTTTTAAAGGGTTTCTGATTGGTAGCACTTGTGCAAATAATTTTTTTAAATGTAACCACCTGATTGTGATTCTCCTTATTCTGCACTTGCTAATTTACGATTTCCCAGGGAATCGCTAATTGCGAGATTACATGCATTGAGATTCTTTAATTGCTAATCACTATTTGTGGTGGCTGTTGTGTGACTCGCTATTAAGGATTGGCATTATTGGTTCTCACAATTTTTTTAAATTTTTGCGAATTTGTAGGTTTTTTCGGTATTTGGGTGTCTGCATTGGAAAGTGTTGTTTTGCGTTCGTTAACAGTCTATTTTTCCGATTCTCAATTTTTGTGAGGCATTTTTTGCTTGATGCATGTGCCTGATAACCCCAGTAGAGAGCCATTGACAATCATGTAACCCTGGACAATGACAGAAAGGCACTTTTGATTAAGGCAGAAAATTGCTACTTTCAAAAAGTGCAAAATGAACAGATGATGGATGGAATGCTGAATCAATCGAACATTCACCCCCAGGCACAGATCTGGGTTAAATCCATTTTTTATTTGTACGCCACATCATTCCAATTTAGACCCAGCCATATGCAAATCAGTCTTGACCCTGTTCCCCATGGGAACAGTCGAATATGACTCATTACAGCGCGAGTCATCACATCATGAGGTATTACAACGCGGTTGTTACAACGACCGCGTTATTACCACGCCATGCCATTACTACGCAAGTCATTACATCGACTTGCAGTAGATGACGCACTGACATTAGAAATGTATAATTTACTATTCGAACTCCAGCCTCCGTAACAGTAGGGAAGCTGTTGGAGTAGTAAACTATAGTACACTATACTATTCTTAATGTTAGCGCGCCATCTACTGCAAGTCGATGTAATGACTTGCGTAGTAATTGCTTTGCATGGTAGCAACGTGGTCGTTGTAACGACCGCGTTGTAATGGCATTGCGGCGTGATGACCGCGATGTAAAGGTCGTCTCCCTAACAGTCCGGCCCAACATGCCAGCCAGGTCCTTCCTGGACAAGAAAAAAGCATTCTAGGACCGGTTTTGGGGTTTCACCCCTCATCAGCCAGGATAGCTTGAATCTGGTGGCGTAGCGAGCACGTCCATCATTTTTTGCCACAGCACTTTCTGCCATAAGTGAGATGGGTATGCCCAGATGTGGGCCCCTTGCTCGCTGTGCTACTGGATTCAAGTCTGCCTGGCTCATAAGGGGTATTACCCGAAAACCGGTCCCAGATGCTTGTTTCCGGTCCAGTGAGGACCTGGCTTGGCAGTTCAAGCTGGACTGTTCCCATGAAGAGCAGGGTGAAGACTGATTTGCATATGGCTAGGTCCAAACTAGGGTTGCATAGTGAGCAAAAGAACGATGGACTTAATCCAGATCTCTTGACTGGAGGTGAATGTTTGATTCATTCAGCATTCCGTACATCATTTGTTGCTGCAGCACTTTTTGCCCTAAGTGGGATGGTTATGCCCAGACTTACCCCGAAACCGGTCCTAGGATGATTTCTTCAACTCAAGTGAGGACTTGGCTTGGCAGTTCAGCCTAGACTGTTCCCATGAAGAACAGTGTGAAGACAGATTTGCATATGTATAGGTCCAAACTAGGGTGGTGTAGTGATCAAAAGAACAATGGATTCAACCCAAATCTCTTGACTGGGGGTGAATGTTTGATTCATTCAGCATTCCGTACATCATTTGTTGCTGCAGTACTTTCAAAAAGTAGAATTTTTAGAATAGTAATTTAAAATCAGACTTTACCATTACAGAAGATTCTAAATTACAATTCAAATGGGTGGAAGAATTATTTCTCTATCTGCTCGCAAACTGAAGTTTTCACTTAATAAGGTAGCCCAGTGTAAGTCTTTGGGAGATCTAGCTCTGGTTAGGCCTGGGCAAAAATTCCGTTCTGCTCGTGGAAATTGCGATAATTTGACATTTTTCACGTTCCGCGGAGAGCGCGAAACTGTCAAAATTTCCGCAATCTGCATTTTACCGGAAATTTTTTGCTTGCTCGCGCTGTAAAATAATACATTCTCACGTGCGCGCGATCGCCTTACCTGCATCCCCGCGTTCGCCGACAAGTTTTCCCGATCCGGTCGCGTTCTCCACGAGATGTTGGAGTGTTGATAGCCATTTGCGCTGTCTCGCGACAGTTCGCGCCCGCAGTAACGTCATTCGTCGCGCGATCACGTCTTTCTTCTCGCGATCATGCACCGCGAGACAAGTGAAAACAAGAAGGCCGCGCCCGCGAGCAACCGCATGGGTAAGTTGGCGAGCCGCGACCACGCAGAAAATACCGCGAACGGGCGGGAAAAACCTTCCGCATCTTCACGATATTTCCGCGTGTTTGCGGAGATTTTTAACATTTTCGCGATAATTTGCGGTAGTGAATTTCGCAAATTCCACCCACCCCTAGCTTTGGTACAGTGAAAACAACTTTGGGGATTTTCTCTGCCAGTACATGTAACACCTAAGTACACAGGACCTACTTTTAAAATAGCATGCAGCCTGTCCTATAAGCCTTTAGGGCCTACCTTCAGGGTGACTCATACGTATTAAAAAGGAAGGTTTAGACCTGGCAAAAGATTTATTTTGTCACGTCGAAATGGCAATTACTAATTGCGCACACAGGCTGAAGAGGTAGGCCTACAGACATGCTTAACAGGGCTGTCTTAGCAGGTCTTACAATGAGTGCTGTGGTCCTCTACTAGTATCTAATTTACAGACCCTCCGTACATGGCACTTGATAAATTAAATGGACCAATCGGATGCATATCAACTTTATCTGGTTTAGAAGGAAGAGCAGGAGTACTTTACGACTGTTTAGCAGAAGTAAAGTGCACAGAGTTCTAAAATGGGTTCAGGAAGACAAAAATATGGAGAGAACTTGAAAAAGGGGCCATGTCCAACATTCGCGCTATAGAAATATCAACAAACATATATACATACTTAACTCTCCCTGTGTTCTTGGATTTGCGAATTTTACTACCAGACAGTCGCAGAATTTGCCAGTTCTAATAGTGCATGTATGTATGGAAGTGTGCAGGTGTGTCCTGGATCTTACATAGCAATGAACCGAGCAGGGAAGTAAAGAAGAGCCGTAAAAAGTAATAAGGGCAGGATTAAAAAGAACAATTCAAAATCGTGCAGTTAAAAGGAGGCTGGTGTAATTTTCTGTAGGCCGCTTTTGACCTATACATTTATAATCTCGATATTGTAAAGAGTTCGCAGGGTGTGGCGACCTCAAATGTTGTACAGCATGACAGTACCTTACATTCATGAGCCATCAAAAGAAATATAAGTACAGCAGTATCATTAATGCAAATTCTCCCAAGCATAGGAGAAAACTTTATTTTGTAATAGATGGAGGATAGAAATATTCTCTTGGCAGCGTTATGGTTCTTGATGGCTAATAAGTCTTCTTTCTCTATAGTGATTCCCCTCAGTAGACAGACAATATGATTTGCATTCTAATAGGAAACATGGTGAACTCATTCCATTCCCTGATGTTAGAATCACTTTACGTTTCTTCTCGTTAGTCTAATATACCAGATGTCCTTTTAGAATTTCCCAGAAGCAGAACCCTGACATAAAGAAACACATAAATAACACAACAGAGAGCATTTGGCGCATAAATCCAGGGCGCATTGCTTTCCTGTTATTATCTTTGCTACCCATACGGTTCTAGTCAAGGGTGAACCGCCTTCAATAGCAGGAAAAAAACTATTTGTATCGAATTAGGGTGAAAAAAACTTCAGTGTTTATTGAAAATCGCAGATTTTATTAACTATCACTCAAACAGTGAAATCACTGATTTATCAAACATATATTCTGCTCCCTAATTTTCACAAGTGTGGAAATTTGACCCATGCTGGGGCGTTTTCGGCTGAAATAATATTGTTGCTAGCATCTATCAAAGCTGATAGTAATACAATAAAAAAACTGTCGCTTGATGGGGAGAAAAGAATAGATGTATTAAGATCAGATGAAGTGCTCCTGTATTTCATTAAATTGAAATCCTAATGTGCCAGACAGATAATCATTAACCAGATACAGTAACAGTATCAGAACTTCCAAAAGCAATTTCACCCACGAAACATATTTAGGAAATCAATGTTTAGAAGTTTTTGAGATATCCTCCGAGACAGATTATTGACGATGTTGTTGGATTCATTACGATCTGGAATATTGCCATCAGCATCACACACTTCTCATGTAATTAGAGTTCAGATCGAGCTGCCCGGTGCTTGCAGGCATTGTCGCTGTGCGGCCATTTCTGTGAAATACCCATGCAATATTGCTCTTAACGAAGCATCGTTTAATAGGTCTGCAGGGGCCTCGTTTCTTAAGGATTTCAGGACCACGGACACCACTTTTACAGAACAATAACATAAAGCAGAGAGCGTTCATTTGACCTTCAGAGGGAGGCTACGGCAATTAAATCTGATTTGAAATGTCGTGGTTGTTCCTGTTTAGTGCTAAATGCACACTTCAATTGCACCTGAATATTATTTATCGAGTGCGTGTATTGGAATGTTTTTTGTTCACATTTTAACAATGCAAACAGCATACATTTTCACCCTCTCTGTACAGGTTACCCATGTCATCTATCGCCTTTCTTTGCAATTAACATAAAAGGTTAGGTAAATGCTAGGTCTGCTTTTGTTGCCATTATATTCACCGGTTCGCCCGAATCACCAGCGATTAATGGTATTTATTTTTCTGAAATGAAAAATGATGATTTAAATACATGCAATAATTTCCTATCACCAGTGACATACTCAAACTATTGCCTGGAATATCAACGATTCGCTCTAATTCATATAGAGACCTGATTGGTGATTTGATAACCCGATGGACAATGGGGTCTGATTAGAAGTTGGATCTCTGAGGAGTACAAAACTTATGTCTGCATAGAATGATAAATGGAGATGCTGTGATATAAACAGTATCCACCTAGCCAGGTGATATAGAAAAAGAGCATTTGCCAGGGGTTCCAGGGAACTGGGATCATAGGAAGGGGGAATCATGTATCGTTCCCTTCAAAATAGTCTTCAATGTGGAGTAAGTGCCATAAATCCTGATTTTAGATTTGAGATGTGCGTACACTAGCTTAGCCCATCTAAGGAAATCCCTTCTACTCCTATTTCCTCTCTAGAGTGGCCAATTAGAAATTGCACCCAAATAATAGAGTACTTTACAGCATCCAGAAAAACAGCTTCTGGGTCTCATTTACGAGGTTATGGCGCAGGGAAGTGCCACTTTTTTGAGGTTCCTAAAAATACACAGGATCTGTACATTTAGACAACGTAAACTAAGTGATTGGTGTCCAGACTGATTCCAGACACCCCCATGGTATGCTAGCCTTTAGACCAGCTACCCCACAGTGCCACCATAAGCTCCCTAACCTTATCAAGGAGCAAATAGTTTCTGGCAACTATCGAACATGACAACTCTTGATCTTTCAGGGATCATGGACACAGTACAGTACTTTTTGCTCAGTCAACCTTGCTCACCTAGTCTCAGAGAGATCCACAAAATAAACGATGGGGACATTTTCAATAAGCATTTATTGAACCAGGGTCATTCTAGTATAAAACAAGTTTGCTGCGACAATCATTAGACAGAAACAAATTAATAGATTACAAGCACCAACAGAGTAAATAAAAGGTAGATTTCTACCATGGTGCTAAAACAGTGAATATATGCAGGCATATAGACATGACGGTAATTAAACGTACTCCAAAGATGCAAACCCTACCTAAGTGTACCTATGCGTACCGAGCATGTATGTGGGTGTAAAACCAAGAATCCCCTAGGAAAGAGCCAACCCCATTACCTGATGGGAGAAAACGAAAAACCCAGTTTTGGTCTCGAGTTGGACACCCCGCAAGGGATGTCAGACCACTGCGTGCTGGATCTTCCGTGTGCAGGGACCTTAGCATGTGGTGTCTGCGTAGAAGCTTCTTCTCTTCCTATCTAGTATTGGTATGATTCTTGTATACTATAAAGATAGCCTCAGTGTTCCTTACTCAATTGAAATATTGTGAGTATGATTATGTAAATGAGCCTAAATCAATACCTGCAATTCTGCAAAGTTGTTCTTTCGCGCTAGGATGAAGATGAATGTGACTTTTATACAGAGTATGTTAATTTGGTTATGTACTCATGTGCAAGGACTTTTCTAAGAATCCTCATGCATAATAAATGAGGCTAGTTTCATGGAAGCCGAGCACCATTTATTTAGGACATAACTGGGTAAAAGGTCAGTGCTAGAACCGTTATGCAGAGCAAGGTAAGAAAAAATGTAGGTTAAAGGTCGTGTAGCTACCTAGGCCTAGTTTGGGGTACAGAACACCACAAGGAATCTTGATGCATTGCCCTGCTTCAAAAGAAAAAGGCAGGAATGTACTGTATCAATGATATACAGTGCATTCCTGAGATAAGTCTTATGGATCTAAATATGGAAAAATCTCCAAAGAAGGCTGGCTCTGATGAAAAATCATTGGGCACTCCACCTGCCCACAAAGTATTGTTCTGAATGTTTGGCCAAGTGCATCTCTTGAAGACGTACAATGCACATGCTGTGTCTGTGTCAATGAATCAGAACCTGCCAAGAAAGGAGCTGCAGTATCAGTCATGCTCACTTATTTTTCATTTCTTTCTCAGTCCTAGAAGATACTCAGTGTATTTTGACATCACATAGGAGAAAGTGTTCATAGTTCTGAAACTCCAACACAGTATAGAGGACATGAACCTTGCTGAGAAAACATCCCAAATAATCACTCCCTACCCACATTACCCCACTTACAGCCAGTGATCAATTTGTCCCTACTTATTTATATATTTAACAATTCTTCTTCATGTGAAAATATGATAACCAAACAATAACTGCAAGGGAGAAGTTTTATTTTGAGGGTATGTTGGGTACAATTGCCCTAAAGCAGAAAGGCACTGTGGTTATAACATAGTTATTGATCCCACCACAGCCCACAGTATTAGGTCAGGATACCCATTCGAACCTAGAGTAGTAAAAGTAACCCATCATTTAGTAACCTATTTACCTGATGATATATCAGCAACATGCCATTCATTGGGGAAAAATACAATAAATTGCAGTCATAAAGATTCAGAGTGGGCACACCCAAAATATCAGGGTGTGTCTCAATGTTTGTCACTGAGTTGCAACAAACAGTCTTTACCAATCTCTAAACTAAGGTGTGAGGCCTTGAGCACAAGTTTGTTAATAAAAAGGTTCACCTTGAAATGTAATGTTTAGGCAGAGTACAACATCATGTAGGTAATGTCCAATGTTTCATTTTCTTCTTCATTCCAGGAAAGCTCCATCTAGCTCCTGCACCGATAGTGTGACGTGTGAAAAATGGAGATAGAAGAACTTATATATGTAAGTTTGCACTTCTCTCACACCAGGTGAAACACACTGTTGCCATTTACAGAACATACTTGTGTAACTAAAAGTGATCCAGCACAGTTCCCAACTTCCCTGCAATTTCCTTTCCTGCAGGCACTATTTATTTTCCATAGTCAGGTTGGCATGCGTTATGCACTTGTCCTGCCCCTCACTGCTCCACTCCCTCATTCCTGTGATACTTTACACTTTAAACACTCCTTGGTACATGGTGGGCATGATCTACCACCAAATCAAAAAGTACTGAATAGCTACATCATGTTTAATATCTGAGGCATATTATCAGTGGCACACCTGGCCCTTTAATCAGGGTTACGCCAGATTTGTTTCTACCTTTGCTAAACTCGTTTTTGCTGGAATTTTGGACTCTTGCATTTTACTCCTGCTAACCAGTGGAAATGTGATTGTGCTCTCCCTTGAAAACATGGTAAAATTGGCCTACACCTGGTTGGTACATTCATTTCACTTATAATTCCCTAGTAAATTGTACTACATGTACCCAGGGATTGTAAATGAAATGCTACTAGTGGACAGCAACACTCATTGTGTCACCCACTAAAGTAGCCCTGTAAAACATATCTCAGGCCTGCCATTGTAGCCTGCAGTGCAGACTTAAATTGTCATTTTTACTTGCCAAAGTAAACCTTTTCCAGTCTTAAACAATCCGTTTAAATACTTATAAGACACCCCTAAGGTAAACCTTAAATACTCCTGGGCAGGTTGCATGGTATCTAAAAGGTAGAACATGTGTTTAGGCTTTCCTGATAGAGAAGTATTGCACTGATGTAAGGCTAACACTGCCATTGATTAACACTGAGATGACCTATTACACTCAAAAAGTGATAACTTCAGTTTGGTAGCAGATAGAAAATAGCTTCTTCCACTCAGTTAAATTGTAATTTAAAACCCCCTTTAAGTGTAAAATTGGATTTTAAGTCACTGTTCTGAAAATGGCACTTCTAAAAAGTTGACATTTTATTATGTGTTTGCCTAAACCAAACGTGCTTGCGAAAGGCCTTTCTGTTGTGGGTTGTGCATTCTTTCCATACATGGAGAAAAAAAAGATCTAGGTGTGAAGCGAATGGGACTTCCTGAAAGGATGGCTGGGGAGGAGCTGTGTCCTGCCCTAATTGAACATCAAAAGGCCCTGCCTGCAGCATACATAAAAGAACCTGACACCAGACCTTCCCCAACCTTTATCACCCTGGACGGTTTTGAGCCATGGCCAGGGAAGAACTGACCAGAACCCAACCAGAACCAGTATTGGGGGAAGACCAGGAAATTCACTCACAAAGGTCGGCTCCCTATATCAACTTGGCATCTTTATATCCTTTCATCAAAACACCCCTGGGCCTCTGGAAGATTCAGAAGAAAGAGTGCTGTGCTGTCTACTAAAAGGAATATTCGACCTGTTTGCTTTGAATCCAGTTTCCCAGAAGTGACTCCAAGTGTCATTTGGCTGACCTCCTTTGAGCTGCTGGGACAAAACAAGCTTCCAGAGGCCTACCTGAAACTAGCCAGCAGACCAGAATCAACTGCACTTGACTTGACATGCTTGAGCCCTGCTGTTGACCTATGCTGGAGTTCTGATCCCCAAGAGGTGCCCCGTGGTCCTCGACCTATGGCTGGAATCACAGTATATTCCTCCACAACACAGGGTGAAGATACAGACATTTTGGGCTCCTCGTGGCTGCAAAGTAACCTCTTCACACCAAGAAACAACCAGCAACCCAAAGCTTCTAGGGGAACCTGCTAGCGACAGTCCATGACAATAGCCAACGCAAGGCTCCAGTGAGATCTGCACTTCACGCTTACAGTGACAGTCCACCTTGACCACCAAAGCAAGGCTCCAGTGAAGATTGATGGCAAAACAGCAACTGTCCGCGACTCCGCACCATCTCTTCACGCCAACAGCGATGTCCTAGCAGCCCCCGCTAAGCGAACGGCAGCTTCTTGCGCAGACTTGAGACAGTAATTTTGCATTGGAAAACCTGCTCCTGCACCCACCTTGCGCTCCATCTTGGTCGGCCTCACCTTGTAACTTTCCCCGTGTCCAGTACGAACAGATAACTGCGAGTGGTGTTTTGTGCTTTTTGGTGCTATTTTCACTCAAAAGTTAAATCATATCTCCAGAATTGACTGGAATTTTGTCATTTTGTTTAATTTTATGTATGAGGATTTTACTTGTGTTGCGTTTTCACTTTATTGCTATCTGAGTGCTGCTTAAATACTTACATATTGCACCTAAGTTAAGCCTGACTGCTTTTGTGCCAAGCTGCCAGATTGTCTAGCAGAGGTTTAAAGAGTTGTGGTTCAGCCTGACAACATTTGGGTTTATTATTTAAGTGGGTTTCCACCCTTCTCAACTAATGAACAGTTTCATACAAATACCATCCTCTCTATTCAATATGTCTAAAGAAATACTCCTGCCCCAGTTTTCTGTCTACAAAATCATAATTGACAATCTATCAGTTTTGAGTGAGCTGCTTATGCATATTTTCTTTCTAACACTATCATTGCATGATGAGTGACAAAGTACACAGGCCATTATTAAGAAGAATTGCATGGCTTACCAGCATTGTTGGATTACAAGAGTGCACTAAAGTAGGACACTAGTGCATGGTGTTCGGCAGTTTCTCTGGATTAAAAAGGTGAACCTCTGGAGTTGCTTAGTATGTGGCATCCTGCCTCTCCTAATCACTGATTTAGAAGGGCTTGGTACCAGATTATTTACTAGTTTGCATATTGCTGTATTTTAGGTTTAGGATTACGTGCACCAGGATCTTATTACTTTTTGACATTTGCAGAGCACTTTGGTCATTGAAATAATCCATCTCAGAACCCCACTCCCTTGCACCCTTTTGACCTGCAATTGCCAACCCAGCCCTACGGGCCATATGTAATTAGCATTTTTTTGATCACAAAAATTATGATTCAACTAAACCAAATCTCAGAGTTGGAAAGGATGTTACCCACTCCTAAATTGAAATTGTGAATAGATACCACCTCAGTATCTGGATGGGGCGTAGAATTGGCCTCCCTCCCAAATATCAAATTGTTACTCTATGTGTCAAGGTTTTGTAATTGAAATCTGTTAGAAAAAAAGTTGCAGAGACCACAAACAAGGTGGCAGCCCATTTGCTAAAGTGAAGGGGTACTTTGGGACACTTTCCCTTTTGTAAAAAGACGTTTTTCAAGAGTAGGCAGTGGTCTGGGGATGACTGCAACTCTTAAACAAACTATTGGCCCCTTGGGTGCTAAGGGCTTAATGGTTATTTCCTCAGCCATGGTGCTCACATACTGGGGATGTAACTGTTATGTCCTGGCAGCTACCCATGGGGGAAGCGCTGGCATTCCCCACGTGGGCCTCCTATCTACAAGTCCCCACTGGGTGTAGCTGCTCCCGATCCCCCCCTTGGTGATCTTGATGACGTTGGTGTACGCGGCGCACACTGACATCACCAAAATATGCCCAGACGCACTGGAAGCTCTCTGCTTTCAGCGTGTCTGGAGAAGAAGTGAGTTTCTTCTCTTTGGGAGGGTTCAGGGTGTGCTCAGAGGCACCTGGGAGAAGGAAAAAGCTTTGGGCCACAACCGCGCAGCAGGAATCCACTCACTAGTCTACAAGGGATTATTTTGGGCATTGTGAGCAGCCCCGTGGGCAAGGGCAGCTCCTTTTCATATATTGGCAAAGTTTGGCAGTTTCTGCCTTCCTTGGGGGCAGATGGTCCATATTTTTAGACCGATCTGCCCCCATGGGGGGCAGAAACTCACAAGACTCCAGGGATAGTGCTATTTGACATGTGGGAAAGCTGCCCCTAAGACAAGGGTGCTCCCCCTTTTTTGAGGACATTATTTTGGCTATTTCAGCCATATTTTGGGGCTGATCTGCCCCCAAGGGGGGCATAAACCCACTAGACACCAGGGATATTGCGATTTTGCATGCAGGGGAGTTGCCCCTTAGGCAAGGGTGCTCCCCTTTTTTGCACATTATTTTAGCCGTTTCTGTACCCCTTGGGGGCAGATCAGCTCTATTTTTTAGGCCGATATGCTCCCAAGGGGGAAGAAACCTACTGGACACCAGGGATAATTATGTGTCCTGGACCCCCCTGGGTGTCTAGTTTTCAGAAATGTCTAGGTTTGGTAGGTTACCCTAGATGGCTGCCCAGGACCAAAAATGCAGGTTCCCCCTAGCAAAACCAGGTAATTTTGAGATAGATAATTTTGATATCGCCACAATGTGTTTTGAGCCCTTCCCTGTTGCAGGCCCTTGGCGCACCCACACAAGTGAGGTGCCATTTTTATCAGGAGACCTGGGGGAATGGTGTGTGGTGGGAAATGTGTGTTGGCCCGGTGATCGCACAGCTTTCCTACACAAAAAAGTGAGGAAAATGTGATTATTGTTAGCTAAATGTGAGGTTTGCAGATTTCTGGGTAGGAAAACGTCAAGGGATCCTTGCATGCCACACCTTCTTGGACTCCCACAGGTTTCTAGTTTTGAGAAATGTCTGGGTGTGGTAGGTTTTCCTAGATGGCCACTCTGCCCAGGACCAAAAATGCAGGTGACCCCCTTGCAAAACCAGTTTGTTTTGAAGTCTCCACAATAAGTTTTGAGCTGTTTCATATCGTGGGCACTAGGCCTACCCACACAAGTGAGATCCCATTTTTATTCGTAGACTTGGGGGAATGCTAGGTCGAAGGAAGTTTGTGGAGCCCTTCAAATTCCAGAGCTTTCCATCACGTGAAGACTGATGGCAAAACATCATGTAAGGAAAGTGTGTTTTTTTAGATAAATTGTGAGGTTTGCAAGGAACTCTGGGTAACAGACCTTGGTGAGAACCACACAAGTCACCCCATTCTAGATATCCAGGAGTGTCTAGTTTTTTTCAAAAATGTACAGGTTTACTAGGTTTTCTTAGATGCCAGCTGAGCTAGGTCCCAAAATCCATAGCTAGGCACAATCCAAAAAAAGGGTAAGTTTTGTGGGGAAAAATGTGATGTGTCTGTGTTGCATTTTGGGCCGTTTCCTGTCACAGGCACTAGTCCTATCCACACAAGTTCAGTACCATTTTTATTAGGAGACTTCAGGGAATGCTGGGTGGGTGGAAGTGTGTGGCTCCCGACTGATTCTACAACTTTCCTTCACAGAAATGTGAGGAAAATATGTCGTTTTTGACAACATTTGAGGTTTTCAATGAATTCTGGGTAACAGAACCTTGTGAGAGCTACATAAGTCACCCCCACCTAGATTCCCAGTCTGTCTAGTTTTAAAACATGTACAAGTTTACTAGGTTTCCTTAGGTGCAGCCTGAGCTAGGGTCCAAAATCCACAGCTAGGCATATTGCATAAAAAGGGTCAGTTTTCAGTGGCAAAATGTGATGTGTTCAATGTTGAGTTTTGGGCCATTTCCTGTTGTGGGCACTTGGCCTACTCACACAAGTGAGGTACCATTTTTCTCGATAACTTGGGGGTATGCTGGGTAGGTGGAAGTTTCTGGTTCCACACAGATTCCAGAACTTTTCATCACAGAAATTTGAGGAAAATTAGTTTTTTACACAGAGCTCCAGCTGAGGATGCTCTGCACAGTCCGAAATCCACAGTCTCCTTGTTTTCAGGTGTCAGAATGTGTGGTGACTGCCACGGGGAGGGCAGCAGTAGGAAGAGGCATGACCTGATCCTGAGCAGTCAGCGGCTGTGGGCGAGATCCAAGACGGCGTCTGCCGCTGTCTGCAGTGGCCGGGACAGAAAAGATACGTGAAACCAGGAGAAAGTCACAGGCCCAACTATGGTGCTCAAAACACACTAGGGGGCATCCTGTAGGGAGCAGCATACCCAGACATACTACAGACCCCCAAAGGAGTGAACTTGGAGTGACACGGCAAAGAAGCCGACCCTGAGTACTAGGCAGCCACTGAGGGAACTTGTTTAGGTGGCTCACTGTGGTTAGAAGCAGCAGCTAGGGTCTAGGAGGTGACGGGAGCCCGACTGGTCCCATCCCCCCATGCTTGCCACCGGCCCCAGTAGGGGAGCCTAAAACTACTGGCCATCAGCAGGCATAATGGTAGCATATGAACATGTAAGAACCAGGCCCAGCGACTGTGCATGGAAGATCCAGGTTCCAAGATTAACAGAGAGACAAGAGGGAGCCCAATGGTGGCTCCCCTATCCTTATACGACCCCGCAATTTGGTGTGCGATAAAATTGCGAAGTGCTGCAATCAAATAAAATGTATCAATATGCATTTCAAGGCAGATGAGCAGCAAATACTGAAGCTGCACAACAGGCCAGGAACGTAAGTGGGGGTAAGAGAGAGACCCTCATGATAGAGAACTGCTCTTTTGCCATTCAAGACACCCGTTCAGCACTAGATTATAAAAATGAGACAGTGACCATTAATGTAACACTAATTCATACGGACGTGGAGAAGATCTGTGAAAGGATATGCACAGCAGAAGTCACCCTCTGGGACCACACAGAAGCCATCTGCACCCTGCAAACTGGGGTGCGCCAGTTGAAGGAGAAAATCATCCAACTCCATGCAAAGGCCAAAGATGCTGAGGGCCGATCCAGTAGCAATAACATATCCTTAGCAGCAGTACTCAAAAAGGCAGAGGGCACGGAGACAGTGTGCTTCATGGAGGGCCTGCTGCATTGCATAGTAAGCTGGAAGACCTATCCAACAACTTTCTTATTGAACAAGCGCCTCTGGTCCTAGGGACCCTGTCAAAGCCAAGGGCCAGACCAACACTTCTTCTGGCTTCCATCATTAACTTCAGGAACCAGAATGCACTCCTTAGGGTGGACTACCTGGTAAGTTCTCAGCACTTTGAAAATCAGCAAATTATTATTTTACCGGATCAGACCCAGGAAATCCAGACCCATCATAGCCATTAAGGTGAAGGGGGAACTCTGGAGACAGAACTGGTAATACATGATGATCTTCCCGGAGTGGTTGAAGGTACTGGCAGAAGTGTGTTCCTGGTCCTTTGGTGCCATGGAAGAATACGCATTCAAAAAAATCGCTATAGTAGAAAACTGCCAGGAGAAGCAGTAGAGCACTCCACTATCATGCTCCATTTTCAGCGAACCAGGGCAACGAGGTGCTGATCGGCTGAGCAATTCCCCTAAGTGAAGCCTGACAATCTGGGAAGGCAACAAACAAGTGATTCCACTCAGTAATATATAAGGATTGATGTGATCTGGATGGAGACACAGCAAATATATATATGGTATATGCTTTATAGAGCCTAACAAAGCGGCTGTAGAGCCCACCCATGAGTGATGGGGAGCAACTGACAGGCAATCACTGAATACTAAATATATCCTAAAGCTATTGTGAATACTTTTTGGAATCTGTACCAGTGGAAATGAGAGGAAAGCGAAACTCAGCTGCCATGGTAGATGATGGGCCCAATTCACAAAGGTGAACTGAGATGAAAGTCGAATTTTACCACTTTTGGTATTCACAAAGGGCATTAATGAGTAGTAAAGTTAGACTTGTGTCTCAGTTTACCTTAAGTTTTGGTCTTAAGCTTAATTGAGACCAAAAGTCTAGTCTCAGTTAAAGTCTAACTATACTACTCCTAAATACACATTGTGAAAACCAAAAGTCATAAAGTTAGATTTTCGTCTCAATTTACCTTTGTGAGTCAAGCCCGATATGTTTAAGTCCACCCTGTCAATTAAGTCCATTCAGAAGTGATAGAGGAACAACTCGTGCAGTAGAGAAGGACGTTCAGGTTAGATACTCATGGAAAACAATCAAATTTGGGGCCATGAGTGTACAATGTTGTTGTTATTGACATCATACCTCCACAATTTTTTCAGCTTCAAAAGTCACATGCCTCCTGCATTTATACTAGTTTACTATGTTAGAACTACTCCTGTTGAACTAAGCGCCCACTGTAAATTCAGACACTAAGCTGAATTAAAATTAAATTCTAACAAGATACCAAAACATGAGTCATGCTCTACAGCTTTGTTTACGTGAGGCTCTTTGCTCTCATTTTTCATATTTGCGCCCTAATGTTTGAAGGCATTATTTAGAACGTTGTGCCTATTTCACTCGCTCGCACAGCAATTATTTTGCTTATTGCCAAACATAAACACGGAGGAAGCATGATTAAATAAATCGGCGCCAAAGTAACTCCATTCTATTTCTGTTTCTTCAGATAAGCTGTAAATAAAATAATTAGAATTAAATATTCTGTGCAGTAGGACCTGCACGATCTTTTAGAAATATGATTGATGTTTACTGGGAAGATACAAGCACACGTTTTGCTCAAATTAATGGAAATGTGGAATGCAGTAACATAGGTTGATTTCATTATCATCTATAATCATGCCTTCTTGGCTTATTTCTGTAAAAAATAAATAAATAGTGACATTACTTATCTGACGCTCCAGCGGCACAGAGTGCAGACCCATATTTACAAGGCCACTTTCTGTAACTTTTCATGGCCTTGTAGATATGGTGGAAGGCAACGCAGCTCAAGTTGCTGAGTTGCCTTACACTGAGTCAGAGAGGCGGTTTTTTCCCCCCAGAGTTTTATATATTGCAAACTTTGACCAGAAGGTATTAGGTATCAGAGCGCTTTACATGAGCACCAGTTGCATTACACAAGGATACATTCATTCTGTTAGGAATGAGGAGATTCATTGATCTGCCCATAATCACAGGATGTTGAGCGGCATTGCTGAGACTCGAACCCGGATCCCCAGATTTGAGATCGACCGCGCTAGCCGTTAGGCCTCATTCTCTTCCCGATGTGCGTTGCAGTGGGTATTCTCATGCAACACCCATGAGTTTTGAAGCATTCACAGATTTACACGGAGCTGCAACCTGGGAATGGATCAAAACTGTACGCCTTCCCAGGGCAGGAGTAACGAGGATAAATGCGTTTATTTCGCCTCATTTTTTCATCAATCTATGTGTTCTACAGCACACATAGAAAGAGGAAAACACCGCCATGGATTGGTTTTGTGCAGGAAGGTGTCGCTTCCTGTACAGAACAATCCTGCCAACAATGCACACACCCTTGCACCATGGTGCAAGGGTGCCTGCGTCGGCACTAGGCTCCATATTGGGTGCCCGCTGAAAGTACAGGAATGCACCGTATCGTAAATATGGTGCATTCCTGTTCTTTCGATTTGGCATAAGGCAGCGCAGCAAAAACATTTGTAGCACTGTGCCCTCGCCAAATCATTGAAATGAGGCCCGTAGTGTATAGAGCAAGAACAGCCCTGGGAAAGAAACGTGCTAAACTAGCTCTGCCTATTTTAGTGGACACATATGATAATTAAAGAGTAAATATTTCAGAATATTGGAATTAAATGTTAGATAACCTGCTTAAAAAAAGCTATTGCTTATTTTTTTTTAGCTTTTGTAGTGGGAATATTCTAATCACTGTTAAGCACTACACTCTGTGCTGTCTAGCAACCGAGGGGTGACATTGTTTGCTTCTATTTTTTTTTTAACTTACTCAATGCTTCAAACATAACTTGCAGATAAATGCTCCCTTCGATCAAGTGATAAGTGATATAGAAAGAAAAAGACCCTCAAAATGAATGTTAGAATTGCAGGTAAACGGGAATTGGGAAGGGAGACGATTTATATATACTGATATGCTTGCAAAGGAACTCAGAGCATAATTTAATGTCATCAAACTGTTCAAAATAGTGCCATGGAAAGTCAGCGAAAGAGTATATTAAGTCCAACATTCAGGCGAAATAGAGCTGCCGCTCAGTGCATTAGAAAGGATAGTGACTCTGAAAACATGTTCATGGTTCATTATTCCACAGAGAAGAAAATGAGGATTTTAATATTATTTGCTACCAAAGCAGTGGCATATATATTGAAATGGAACTGAATTGATAACTCTTTTGATTATAAAGCACAACCCTCTGAACTGAAATAAGAGTGCAAGTGAGTCTGACTTACACACACGCACACACACATGCACAACCCTATGGATACACATGCACACACACAAAGACACACACACACTTTATTCTTGAAAGATGCTAGCCCTACATTCATAAATCCTTGAAGTTATGCACAGTTCTCGAGAAGGGTAATGATGGTTACCAGTTGGTTGGAATGGTATCTCTGGATGGAATAGTGCTCAGCAGGTTTGCACCCTAACCATCGACCCCAGAAAATAGGCCAAGCGCAATATTGAAGTCAACTGTATATTCCAAAATAGTTTAACCCCCAATTGAGGTGCAAATTCAGGTCTTTCTTTTATTTCAAGTTGCAAATATAGGAACACAAAAAGTAGTGTTGGGCTAATAGAAGTCTCCTGCTTCACTACTGTTACACCTGATACCAAGGATTTCTTCAAGATGAAGTGCGCTAAGCATGTGCCCTCATTACTGCACGTTGTATTAGGCATCCATATCGGCTCCAATTGAAACTCATTATCAGTTAATAATATCCAAGTAAAAGAAAACTAAATCACAGCATGCAATTATAACATGTATATATATCACTACTTATTTTACACTTAATAATATGAATATTGAAAACAACTTCTAGTACCTCACTCAGATATCCATTAGAACGTGTATTGTTGGAGTCACAGTAAAATTCTGATGAATAGGTAAATAAGATCATAATATAATTTTATTTTACTGAGTTTTATATAGCGCGTACCTGACCCAAGGGTATCTGGTTGTCTTATACAAGCACCACTTACATGAGGACACATTCATTTTTGTTAGGCACAGGGAGATTAAGGGGCATATTATCAAGCCAGGCGATAAAATTATCGCCGCTTTAGTGGCAGAAAACTGCCGCTAAAACGGTGATAATGGGCTTGATAATATGCTCTATGGAATTCCAATTGAAGCTCAGGTTAAATGTGAAGGACATCTAACATGGGCTTCAATTGGAACTCCATAGAGCATATTATCAAGCCCATTATCGCCGTTTTAGCGGCAGTTTTCTGCCGCTAAAGCGGCGATAGTTTTATCGCCTGGCTTGATAATATGCCCCTAAGTGATTTGCCTAGAATCACAGGATGTGGAGTGTCCTTGCCGCGACTTGAACCTGGTTCCCCAGCTTTGAGGTCAACCGCGCTGGCGATTCCTCTCCCCTGATAATATATGTATAAAACACGATGTATATAACACAAACATACAATAAAAGTGACTTAAATGCCATCACAATCCAGTTCCATACCTCTACATCTATTCATATTAGCACATAGCTATCACAAAAAGTAACAAACTCCTTCCTTGAGTTTATCCACTAGGGCACACTGTCCTCAAAACAATCATCCGAAAGTCTACAAATTTTGGGGCATATTATCAAGAAACGGCGTTAAAATTATCGCCGCTTTAGCAACAGAAAACTGCCGCCAAAGCGGCGATAATGGGCTTGATTATATGCCCTTGAGAATTCCAATAGAAGCCCATGTTCTGGTGTCAACATGGGCTTCTATTGGAATTCTCTGCGGCATATTATCAAGCCCATTATCACCACTATAGCGGTGGTTTTCTGCCGCTAAAGCGGCGATAATTTTAACACCGTGCTTGATAATATACCCTTCAACTTCTAATCCTGATTGGTTAGTCAAGGGCTATTACATATGGTAATTCATTCTGAGAACTACTGACATTTGTAGGAAGCTTAGGTCAATATTACAGAATTCCTCAAAATGAACAGCTTTATGCAATTTCTGCAATCATAGCCATAGACGGGTGCTACAAGCAATAAAGCAAGCAAATGAAATCGGCACCTTCATCATGTTATAACCTTTTAGCCTCCTGTAGCAGGCTATGCTGGCCATTAAAGGCCCACTCCAGCATTATATGCCAGGGTTGAAAGTGAAGACCTATGACAGGAGAGTGGACCTTTATTGACCGTTATAGCATGCTACAGCAGTCTATAGCTATTAGAACATTCCACCCCATGAGGGCGGAATGCCCTGTCTGAAAAAAATCCAAACACTAAAAATAGGGTGTACTCTTTTAAATTGAGCAACAAGGGGATGGGGTAACCATTTTATCAAGAAACTAGGAAAATGCCTCTCTGGCTTTAAACAATTCATTTGCAGACTAATATGCATTAGAAATTAATTATCCAGTCATTGGTCAGATGACCCCACACAAATTCTCAAATTGCAAATCAAACCTCAAGAAGAATAAACAAATCAAAAAAGGTTTTCATTTATTCAAACTCAATATAAATCTAAGTTGTAACTCTCCATCGACCCCACCCATTCAATCCCTATACATAAAAGGTAATTCCTTGAGAATGTACACAAATATAATTGCTAAAGACAATGGTCCCTAGACATTTTCTAGATATACTTAATAGTAAATATAGACTAGATAGGTTCCATATTCTTAATCCAGCGTTTTTACAGCTGGCGGTGGTTTCCACAATAAGAAACCACCGCCAGCAGTAAAAACAATTAAAATGACTGGATTCTTATTGTGGAACCCGGCCGCTCTAAGCTATCACTCCGGTTATTACACCACTGATCCTAGGCAGGATAACCTACCTTGCCCCATGACCTTACAAGTTCTTTAACTGTAAACTTACTATTGAATGCACAAAGCAAAAATTATGTACCGTCTTGGGCATAAAGTATACAGGCATGAAATGTCTAATGTCCTGAAGATGATCCCCTTATTCTGAAATAGGGATTGAAAACGCCATTGACGATTTGTACACCATATGCATGTTAAAATACTGTATAGCTTTACTGGCAATGGTGTCTCCATGCTATTTAAGTCAACTATAATTCTATATTCACAGACTTTTTCCCGTTGCCTGAACCTTTCCCTTATTTGTTGTTTGTCATAACGTGGTAGTAGCACCCAGGTGGTGTCCCGCTTGAACTGTGTATGAATGTTTTTCTCTATATATTCAATAAATATTAAAATTCTGTCCGGCTGGACAAAGAATATAGAAC
This sequence comes from Triturus cristatus, assembly GCF_964204655.1. Taxonomy (NCBI): domain Eukaryota; kingdom Metazoa; phylum Chordata; class Amphibia; order Caudata; family Salamandridae; genus Triturus; species Triturus cristatus. The sequence continues at coordinate 228,408,257 of NC_140584.1, forward strand.
CTATCTAGTCTATATTTACTATTAAGTATATCTAGAAAATGTCTAGAGACCACTGTCTTTAGCAATTGTATATGTACCCAAGGTCCCTGACCAAGCGCATATTGGGTTTCCCTTGTCCCTTGAACAAGTACACAAATATAAGACAAAAGGGCAGAAGTCTCATCCAGGGTGTGAGTACATGAGCATGATCCTCCAATCCAATGAACGGAGGGTATCCAATGGATTATTATCACCACTCAGTTCACCCCCCGCAATGATCAAGATGGTTTACGTTTGAGTCTCCTCTGGGTGACTACCAGGGCAATTACTAAGACTAGGTTTGAGTATACATTGTCCACAAATAAGCTACTGTTATATACAAACAAATCTAATAAATCTCACAAAAGAACCTGGGGTTGATTTAGTTGTGTTTAAAAATAACATATGGGTTTACAAGTACCTGCAGCAGAGTTTTGTCTAGTGGCAGTTTTGACTCACCATAGAGTAGCGCCCTGGAGGCCTGTTGCAAAAAACGTGTACCATGCAGATAACAGAGCTATATTTTATGTGAATAGCTCAGTGGGTTACTGTCTTTGTCACGGATATCCATTTTGTTGCTTGCAGTTCATAAGTTACAATCCTAAAATAGCACAGTGACCTATGAACAGTCAACAAAATGCTGCTGGCTAACTGCATGGTATGGGTTAGAATGTTATGTTTTTCCACAGTCTGTCATTATCCTAGTGTTGCTAAAAAGGATCAGCTATGGTAGAAATACGGTCTTATTAATAAAGCCAACCACTATGGTATGTTTGTGTTTCGCCAGAGCAAAGACTCTTAAAATATTTTGACTACCAGTATGAATGACGTAATTCCTGCAACTTGCAATCCACATTGTCTTATGTAACATTTCCTGTAGACTGATTTACACACATATGATTCATGGCCTCTGTATAATGTGAGTGATGTAAAGAACTCTGACACCATGCACTGGTATGAGTAGGTCGATAAAACAATTGAAATGCGTGTGGGAGATGAGCTATGAAGAGATGAGGGACACTGTTGGAGAGTGGTTCTGAGCAAATCAATGGAGAAATAAGTGGGGGTGGTGCCAAAAAAGATTGTCACACCATGCTCCACCTGCGCTAACGCCTACCTGGGACCTAAGAATCCAAATGTGAAAGACCAATCTTCCAAAGTTGGAGTTGTTCAGCAACTTTGATTGCCTCAGGACCCTCTAACCCTGATTTCTCACAAAGGTGGCTGGATTAAGCTTGTCCATCTTATTTATACATTTACCCAATAAAAAAGTACATTCCAGCACTGGATGATACCATTATCTTTTATGATCAATTCATCCAAAAGTGAACTTATCTGTGTTCCAGCTTCTATCAACCCATCTGCCTTGATATCATCAATCTGATTTTCACCTTACACCAAGACTCATTTTCCTCTGGTAGAGGAAAAAATGGTTGCTATTTCACACTATAGCTCATGTTCACAATTTCTTCTATACTGTAGTCATACCAGAGAGGTGCCATGGTCTAAATCATAATATTTGCAATTTATATTATAATAATTAAAATATTTTATGATTTAATAGAAATCTTATTTGAAAAGGTAATTTGCTGCAACTGTTTATTTTATTAGTTCCAGATTGATATAATTGCCATCAAAATAATTTAAAAATAGGTTTTAATGTATATGTTTTTAAATGATAAAATAAATAAAAACGTTTATAAAAGCTGCCTATATTTTCTCACAAGAGATTTTCACCCGAGTGGTGGAAACCCCCACCAACGTGTTAAAAGTTATTTGTAGTAACTGTACACATGTAAAGTCTGTTGTAGCATTCCCCCACCTTCATCGGAGGGGTGAAGACATGTAAGGCCACATCTAGGTGAAAATCTGCACTGGTGAAAAAGTTGAGAGTTACACCTAGATGTAGGAGTAGATCCAAATATAAATACATCAGTACGATAGTAAATCAACAACGATAAAACAGTGTGAAGTGGAGAAAAGAAATGCCGTGTTTTTTGCTAAAAGCATAAATATTTCAATGTTAAGACATACTGTATTTCGCTACAGTGATTTTCTATTATGTGATTTTTTGACCCTGTTAGGCAGGACATCTTTCTGTTAATTTGGTGCACAGCTTTTAAAACAGGAATATAATAAACATCCAATAAAAATTAGGTAGGAAAAGAGACAATGACTGCATAGTAGACAATCGTGTAAATATTTATTGTATTATCCTCACATACCGCAAAAGTGTATCAAAATATTTTACCGCTACCCTTGATAAACTTTAGAAAATGTTTTCCTATTATTCTGTTAAAAAATGAACTAGACGTGCCTTTGTTTAGCCTTTAAGTCTGTTATATGTACAGTTTCTTATGTAAAACTATTTATTAAACTGTATTACTGGAAAGAATGCCGCCCAGGGCCTCCACTGCGTAGTTCGGTGAACTGGAGTATTATGTCTACTGGAGGTGTAATAAAATGTGGAGAAGCACAGAGATGTCCTTGAGGTTAGTCGCTTTCATACTTTTAACCTGATTCCATCTCCACCCTGAGGCAAGAAAATAATTGTGATGTGGTTTGTTTCGCAGGCAGCTGAAGGGTAGAGAACACCAAAGGAGCTTCTCATATGGAGTTAGTGTTTGTGTTGTGGCCAAGTGGGAGAAGATAAAATGCTGACACTCCCTTGAATCGCCCAGTACCGGAGAAAGAATAAACCCTTTCAAATGTTTTCCTCCAGGATCCCGGCATTCTTAACCAGCAGAGAATTAAATGGAATTCTGGTTTAAAAATGTTCCTTTGTATACAACAATTTAAACAACGGCATTATTCATTACATATCGTGTTTTGCTGTGCGCCTCATGATGGTAGATTCAACAAGTGACGTGGAAATTGTGTAATGAAAACCATTTCCATTTTGACTTTTAAAGAGAACACCTTCAAAATGGAGTCTATACTTCTGCATATAGTTTGTGCAATTTGTGATGTAATCGAGTGCCAATCATTTGAAAACGAGAGAACAGCTCAAAGGAAAGGCATTACAAGATTTATGTCGATTGGATTAGTTATTTTGCTTTGGCAATGAATAGAAAATAAGAGGCTATACAGAGGTAACAATGAAGAGCGTTTTTAAAACTTCAAGGAAAATTATTTATGAACTAAACACCAGACAAGATAATGTATCAGTAAGTGTTTAGAGACCCAGACCTATTTCGAAGTTTAAAGTGAAATAAATAGCCTTTTTGATGCTCGTTTTCACAAACATATTTGGCTACGTTCACAAGGATCTATCTCCAAGTTAACGGCATTTTATCGCAGCCAAAGTTGCGATAAAATTATCGCCCCCAATCACAAGCTGGTGTTAACATCCCACAGCACCAGTTTACCCGCGATAGCAGCAGCAAAAAACATCACCACAGATGACCCCTGCAACTATCGCTAATGAGATGCAGAGTAGGTGTTCCCGTGCCAAAGCCGCGACAACACCACTCCACAACATTCACAACGACCAGCCAGAACTGCGATAAGAACACAATACAGGCGATAAGGCGAGTTAGCAGCAGGAAAATAACACCTGCTCTGACCTGGTGCAAAGTCGGACCACAGCCTGCACCACAAAAGGGAGCCCAGCCCAGATCCACACCTGAAGAACAACAGATGCACCTAGGCAACTAAACATGCAGCCCGGAGGGCTGAAAGGGCAACAACACCGGCCTCCACCACCCTCCCCGGCACCCCTCCGACCAAAGACATGCCACGTCAGCTACACCTAAACATGTACAAAATAATCTGCATGATGTCGTACAATCACAACTGGAGACATGCATGTGTCGTCACAAAAATGAGCATCACACATTCACTTTCGAAGCAACAAATGAAACTTTATTAACATGCACACTGAACTGAAATGAAGACACATGGTGGCTCCCCTCGGGACAATCCGTAGGTCACAGCCTGCAAGACAAAAATCATGATGAGAAGGGGTGTCCTGTGCACTTCAAAGGACAGAGAGACAGAGCGAAGGGGAGAGATAAGAAGAGAGGGGGAGAGAGAGAGAAGAAAGAGGGGGAGAGAGCGATAAGAAGAGAGGGGAGAGAGAGAGAAGAAGAGAGGGGAAGAGAGAGATAAGAAGAGAGGGGGAGAAAGAGAGAAGAAGAGAGGGGGAGAGAGAGAGAAGAAGAGAGGGAGAGAGAGATAGTGCTGCCCCTGCACACCCAGGCCACACTGCTCACCTGCTGCCACCGGTGTGTCTCCAACCACTTGCCGGTATGTATAGCAGTTCACCAGGTCACACATCTGAGAGAGACCCGTCATCTGAAACAGAGTCCAGATACATGATTGGCAGAGTACACACAATTGCACAAGACAACATCGCCTGCCCGCCCATGCACACCTGGGCAGAGGCACCCCAACCCCTCCCGCCGCCCATCGGAGCATGCCCATCAATGCACACCCAGGCCTCACTGTTCACCTTCAGCCACCGGCATGCAGACAGGCAGTCCCACCATGTGCCGCTGCAAGCAACAAGCCCAGAGCCCACGGACATGGCACCCTCCACATCATGCAGCCCCGCTCCGCAGGCCACCAGTTCTCACGTTTGGTGCTGGGTCTTGATTACTCCATGGCAGAGGACATACCAGTTCACTCAGCCTCATCGCAGGCTGCACACCCGCTCAGCACTTAAGGTGCCCCTACCTCAGTGCACCCAAAGTCACCGTCCCGTGGTGGGGTGCCTGTGCCGGCCACAAAGCTTCGGGTGCCACTAACCCTGTGTGCAACAACTCATGGGCCCTTTATGATTGAGAATCGTGGAGCGCCCGTTATCCAGTCACCATCGGCAGAGGGGAATGTGACGTCATCGGCCCCTTATGTTGGCGGAGTCACATGGCCTGTGACGTCTGTGCCGGATGGGTGTGGTGTGTGTGCAAACCTGCCCACAGGGAGTGGCTGTGACATGCTGACAACTAGCTGCATTCCCATATCCATCGGGGTATGTTCCCAGGGCACTGGTGCAGAATCCTCAAATGAGGTTAATAACAGTGAAGGTGATTTCAATATATACGATGCTCAAAGAGTTAAGTTGCTGGTATTCATATATTGTTCCTTCACAAATTCAATACATTCGATAATCAACAAATGCTTTTTTCACAGACAAGACAATTCACACTTCCATCATCCCAATGCATGTTGGCCGAGATGGGCCTTTGTCAAGCCAATATCTGTAAATGATCATAAAGTGTACCACTCAGTATTCAGGAGCAAGACCATAGAAATCGTTGTTGCATAATAACGTCACATTAAACAACCAAAAACTCATGAAAGGGTGATGCCCGTGGACCGATAATCAAACAACAAAGTGATGGAAATATAACAGATGGCGTGTTTTGCAGGCGAGATCAAAATAAGAAGTGCACCGAATCTTTGAACCAGCGTGTGAACTTAATATAAAGGTGCGGAGTTTTTCAAGCGAGATTAGCGATTAGTGCTTATACCGTAAATGTGGTTGTTTACCCTTTATCGCATCAGAGTTAAACAAGTAGCATGATAACATAATGACTTAAGCATACACTTGCAGGGTCAGAACTAATGGTCATATCACAAATGTGATTGTGTGTCGTTAGCGACATCGAGGTTAAAAAAGTAGCATGTTACCATAGTGACTTTAGCATGCGCTTGCAACAAATTATAATAAACGGCTAGGTGAACAAACCGAATACAAACTTACTGGTGTAAGAAAGATAATCTCCTGCTAATGCGAGTGTAGGTCGGGCAAGTGCTTCTGTGATGAAACGCGGACGTGTTTTTTTTTTTAAACAACGTGACGTACAGTCAATGTGGGACTAGGGGCACCAATAATAGTGATCATCAGGAGGCATGGTACAAATAAACACAGCTTTACAAAACAAATAGGTTGTGCACGTACAGCTACCATATATCTAACATGCTGACAACTAGACCAGTGACCTGCACATCACCAGCGATTACGCCTGCGACGTGTAGCAATGAGGCCCCCCCCCCCTCGGAGCGTAAGCAGAGTGGTCTGGCCTGCCATCTGCCGGACCAGCGCAGGGCTTGCAACAATGACTCGTGGGCTCTGGGCATGGTTCAGTCCATGCCTAGACATGGAAGTGACTGATGCGTGTGTCCCTGTTGTGGTATCCAAGGCACCAGGAACACAATTTGCAATGTAGCACCCTCTGACTGGCATCCCACAGGATGAGCATCATTGATGCAAGGGACATCACTGTCCCTACATTCATCCACACATTTATACATGAATGATGAAAGACATAACACAGCAGTGCGTTACTGGATGTTTATTGCACATCCAGTGCAGTTTTGCAGCTGGAGCGGTACAAGGCAATGCCATGCACACTACACAATATGGGCTCGTGGAGGGTCAGCCAGAGTCCATCTGGGGATGAAAAGTACTGCGGGAGAGGAAGGGTACAGTCCGCAATCTGGTCGCCTTGTCATTGGTCATCAAACAGGCATTCCATGTCGCTGTCCAAGTTGAGTGCATCGGAGTGTATCGGGGGTCAGTGGAAGGTCATGGGGCCTTGTGCGGCACCAAGCAGAAACAGGCCGGATGGCGGAAATGAATGCTAGTGCCTCCTGATCACAAACCCATCCATGTTCTTGTCCCCAGATGTGTGCTCTGCCCCACATGTGTGTTTTGCAGTACCGGCTGAGGCACTGTGTGCCACTGACATATGAGGTGCCGGAGTGGATACATCTGCCGCACTGTGAGGCAATGGCACAACAGGGGGTGGGATGTGGATGGTGTGGGGGCAGCATCATTCATCATCGCCACGCCTTGTGGCAGCAATGCCATGATGAGGATCTGCAGGGAATGGCAGCGGTGGCTGCCATCCTTTCCGCCTCCATCTGCACCATGTCCTCCATGAGCCTCTGCATTTGTGCCAGCTCACGGCTGGTATCGCTGGAGCCCCTCTGAGCAGACAGGTGTTCTTCTCTCCATGTCATGACTCCAGCAATGTCAGTCAGGGGGCCTAGACACCCATGGATGGTGTCCAGTTTGGTAGCCATGAGGTCGAACCCCACCCCCACCTGCTCAGCCGTCTCCCTCTGGTCCTCCAGCACATGGCGTTGGAAGGCCGTGTGTTGTTCCTGAGGGTCTTGGGAGACTGCTGGGGCTGTGGATGCCTCCTGCTGGGTGTTTTGGGTGGTGGGTGGTGTCTCATCGATGCAGCTGGGCATCCGATCCTGGAGGTGAGTCACGGATGATGTCAATGATGTTTAGGAGGGCTTGTGCATCGATCCTGGGGTTGTCCTCCTCAAACTCAGTGAAGAGTGGCTGGGACTGCTCTGCAGGGGGTGTGGTTGGTGGCCCTGCAATGTGGAAGGGAGATGATGTATTGCAATGTGTCCACATGTATGTAGCTGCATGGTACATGTTGACATTCAGAGAGGATGGCATTGTACAGTGTGACAGTCTATAGATCTGGGCGATGACCCAGAATCATTGAGGGTGTGCACTGTGTTCGGCTTCATTGTGCATGTGTGCCATCATGGCCATCTCCACCGGTCCCCCCAGTACCTGGTGGTCACTCACCCTGTTGCGGTTGTGTTGTGTCCTGTCGAGCAGTGTCCGGGCCTCCGACTCTGGCCACAGTATCCACACTGATGACTGTCGACACCAGCTCCTCCATGTCATTCAGCATGAGCTGTGGCGCTGGGCCCCCACCTCCAGTCTGCATTGCTGCCTTCTGGTTGGCTGCAAGTTTCTCCTTGGTCTTTCGCTTGATGTCATTCCATCGCGTCTTGACCACGTCCATAGTCCTCTTGTGCTCTCCGACAGCATTCACCTTGTCCACGATGTCCCGCCATATTCCATTTTTGGTGCCCAATGACACGTTGGAGGGGACGAACCGTTGTTGATGGTGTTCCATCACCTCCGTGACTATGATCCTGATCGCCTGCGGACTGAACGTAATCTTCCTCTTCTTCTTCTTCTTGTCCTTGCACTTCCCTGTCCCCGAGGTCCCAGGCTGGTCGTCCTGGTCCTTGTGGGGTTGCGCTCGTCCTCTGCGCCTGTCTCCATGGTGCTAGGGTGTTGGTCAGTTTGTGTTTGCTTGTTTTTTCTACTTTTATGGTGAATTTTACCACCTCCCAGGTGTGTGTTGCAGGCCTGGCACTGCTTATTGCTGATTTCCTCATCGCGCTTTGGCCCATCGCAGGTTATTTTGCGTTAGGATTTGTGTTTTTATCTCTGTCAAGGTGGTTGTGTCACGGGCATTGGCAGCGCTTTCGGCAAACTATCGCATGGGGCAACCTTGTTGTGAATTCCATGTTGACACGGGGTTATTTTCCCACGATGGGCTGCGATGTGTAAAGTTGCGTTAACATTTTTGGTGATGTTTAGCATACGTTCTTGTGAATATACTTCTGCGTGTATTTGAAGAGCAAAGCAAATTAAACATGACATCTTCCCTTGTAAGCTTTAGACTCATAAAGTGCTCTAAAATAATTACTGGACAGGTGTTAGAAACTTTTTATTACTGCAAAGTATGCAATTCACTAAATTTGTGGATTTGCAATGTTTGAAAAGTTCTTCTTTTTGTTTTACGCCCATTTTGGGAGTTAATAAAGCTTTACCGACTCGTAAAATGAATTTAGAAATGGTTTACGAATCATTATTTGGAGGGGTCATATTATGAGCATCCCATCGAAATAGTGATATGATAGAGAATGGATTGTGACTATTCCCGGTGCAAACCATTGATAAGTTACCAACTCCCAAGCTGAGGTGATGCAAAAGAGTAGGGGATTTTCTTTGGACCCCTTTTCCTTTGCGAAATGTGGTAAAACTTTAGGCGGCGTAGGCAGTGGTGCCTCTCACTGAAACCTTTCTAAACGTTGTTTTTAAAGTAGCTCAATTTCTTTTAAGGAAGTTGGGCTACATTAAAAAATGTTATATTTTTTGAGAAAGCAATTACAGCGACAGTAGTCTGCTGAACTGTTTTGCCCCAACAACTTATTGCCTTCCTCCCCCACTTTGTCTGACCTTGTTTTTGATGGGCTTAGGACTCTGAGCACTTTACCACTGCTAACCAGTGTTAAAGTGCATGTACTCTCTTACTAAAACATGGTAATAGTGGAACATCCCCAATAGGCGTATTTAATTTACTTATTTGTCCCTAAAATGTGCATTACAGGTGCCCAGGGCCTGTAAAATAAATGCTACTACTGTGCCTGCAACACTCATTGTGCCACCCACCTTTGTAGCCCTCTAACAATGGCTCAAGTCTGCCATTGCAAAGCATGTGTGTGCAGTTTAAACTGCCATTTCGACCTGGCAGAATACACCTTTTGACAAGGCCAAACCTTCACTTTTAATATATATGTGACCGCTAAGGTAGGCCCAAGACAACCCAGTGGGCAGGGTGCAATGTATTTAAAAGGCAGGCCATATATGTGTATGTTTTACATTTTAGGGCTTATTTATGAGCCCCTGTATTACTTTTGCGCCATCATTGCGTCACTTTTTGTGACGCAGCAGTGGTGTAAAATATACACCACGTTGTGCCCTATTTACAAAGTGATGCATCTAGGCAGATGTGTCACTTTGTAGAAGGAACAGGAGTAGTCGCCTAGGAACCACGCAGGAAACTTTCCTTGAGGCAGTTCTGACAAACAGGGGTTTCCCCTCCCCTCCTCCCATGGAGCTTTAGTTTTTAGGGCTTGAATCTAGGAGCCATCCAATTGTGGAGTGTGACAGTGATCACGCCCACACAGTGGTACACTCTTGCCACTTTTGGTAAGAACTGAGCCCCCATTTACATATTTAGGTCCTGATGAATGCCCTGGACCCTCCTGGGCCAAGACGGCAAAAACATGTCGACCTCTAAACACAACGGTTAGGGGACACTAATTCCCCCACATACCGTCACCTGCTTTTAAACATCATATAGTTACCTTTCACATTAAAAAAACACAATGAGGATAACTATAATGATTTTTAATCTCACTCACTCATACATGGGCCCCCACTTAGTTTAGAAGTGCATCCCTGTCGTCAGGTGTATGCCCGCCCTCTATCAAACCAAGGTTTTAGAGGGCGAGGACTGGTCAATGAAGAAGCATGACACCAGGTGGTGTGTGAGACCAGTCCGTTACTTTTTGTGAGATGTCCCCACTCACAATATAACTCAAACCTTATAGTGGTTATCACTTTAGGAGCAGCTCTTTTGTGGTTAAACGTTCATAGTTGGAGGCTGCTAGCTCCTAAAAGCCCGTGCTTCTTGTTCCCTCCTCCACACAGTGTGGAGCTCATGTGTTTTTGGTTCACTTTGTAGAAGCCCTGCACCACATTATACCTGTGTCAGGTATAATGTATGAATGGTGGGCGTTCCCCCGTAAGTAAGCCTTGTAGAAGTGGTGCAGTGAAATCTATGAGATTTTAGTTCTCCACTTCTAGGACGCCAATGTTTCAAAACCTTACGCCTGCCTCATGGCAAGCGTAAGGCTGACACAGTGCCATAGGCACAGACCTACCTCATGCATTGCTGGAGTGGTGTCATTCTTACGATGCTACTTCAGCAATGCTTGGATTTTGCACCAACAGATGCGTCAGGATTCCCGACGTTTCTGTCATTGCTTGCAACATGGAGCACCATACATTAAATATGGGGCATCCATCATGTCGGAAGGAGGGCGCAGAGAAACAGACACATCAATGAAGATGTGTCAGTTTCTCATAAATGAGGCCCTTTGTTTTTCTACTACTTCAGAACCTATCTCCCACAGGATAACATTGGGATTACCTGTTTAATTGTATATGCGTAATTACCAGTTGTGAAGAGATGGACTTTTCAAATTTGGTGTCTCTGGAATCACAATTTAAAATCAAAACTTGTGGTGAAGTCTAATGTTAAATTGCAATGCTGGAAATGCCACTTTAGGAAAATTGGCATTTTCCTACTTTAGCCATTTGGTGCATGCTGCCTGTCTTTGATCACATGGCTGGGGTGTGTGACAGTTGAACTTCCTGTATTCCCCCTAGACAGACACACACAATGGGAACTTACGTGTGACTTGATGGGCCATATAGGCAGAATGGGAGGGTGGAGCTGGATCCAGCCTCACTTACACCTGAATAGGATGTGTCCTGTCCTCAAACAAAGGGCTGCACACACCCCTGTAGTGAGTCTAGAGCCAATGTAGGAAGGGAAGACCTCTGTGCACTTCAAATGTATGTCTTTGAAGGCTCTCCCACCTCAAAGGCACAACTGGGTATAGGTACTGGACCTCTCACACCATCACTGCAGTACAGTCCTGGACCTGTGAGGACTCTGCCAGATATCAGGGCTGCTGTGATGCTGAAGAGGCTGCCACTCTGCTGGACTGCTTTTGTGTTGGACTCCTGCTTTGCTGTGCTGATCTGCTGACCTGCTGCCCCTCTGCCTGGGTGAGAAGGACTGGACCCGCATCACTTGAGCCCAGGGTAACACCAACGGCAAGTTGGCTGGCCTCCTAATCAGAAGTCTCAGGGACAGAAAATACACTTGGTGAGATTTCCCTGCCAAGTGTGCTTTCCCGGTTTTGGACCCTTGGAAGTGGGCCTAAGGTTTATCTTCAGTGGAACTGCCACTGCATAAGGCTTTACCCAGCTCAAGCCCCTTGCATCCTTCATCAACGACAGCCTCGTCGATGATGATGGATCTCTGCATCACGGCTTCACTGCTCATCGGAACCAATGCATCGCCTCTGCTGTGCCTCGCATCATCAACATCAACCTTTGGCCATCAACAGGATCTTTGTCATCAAAATGTGAGGATCTAGCACTGCAGCTTCTCGCATCTCAGATGCGGCGCATTGCCTCTACTGCACAACACATCTGTAAGGCGAGTCCACACAAGCACTCTGAAATCCGGATTAAGGTACCTTGTGTGGTTCAATGGGCCTGTAGCCGCTCCATAAGCCATTGCGGTCGGCCTGAACTGCTAACTTTGTCTGTATGCGTAGTGACCAGATATCCCCAATTAGCACTTCTTTCTAAGTGCTATTTTACAGTTTATTCTTTAAAAATTCATAACTAAATTCTACTCGTTGCATTGTTGTTGTTTTGGTCTTGATTAATTATTAACTTAAGCTCTGTGATTCGAACCTGGTGTGGAATATTTCAGGTGGTGTTTTCACTGTTGTTTTACTGTTTGAAGTGATGCACAAATACTTTGCATAGTGCCGCTAAGTTAAGCCTGACTGTTTTATCCCAAGCTTTCAGAGGGTGAACATAGGTTAATTTAGGATTTGCCTGATTCTTACCCTGACTGGGATTGTGGTTGCTACTTGACTAGGGCTCATACCCCAGTCAATGTACAACCCAATTTCTAACATGAACCTTACAGGCCACTATCCCTGTGATTGTGACCAAGCAAAGTGAGTCACAAATCATGATGGTCTGCGACTCAATCCGATTCTTTATTTTACAAAGCGATCTAGTGGTGAATAGTGTAGTTCACAAAATAGATATCTGGTCACAGAAAAATAGAGTTGCCAATTGCAACCTATTTTTTAAATAAACAACAAAGACCTGATTGATAAGGGCAGGAAATCTATTTCCTTAAAAGGGCCAGGGGCGGAGGGCTATTACCTCAACCCGTCCTATTGTACCTAGCAATGCAATCTGATAACCCTTATTTTTCTACTTTGCCACTATCTAATATTGTTTTTCTCCTCCTTCTTTAACATGCACTCTCCAAAACTATAGGCCAGCATGGCCTTTTGATCTGGCTTCTATGGGCCATCATTGCACTTCTTCACTGACTACCATTCAAATTCCTCTTTGCTTTATGTTGCCTTATACATTTAACAAACTGTTAAACTTGTTAATTGAATGCAATGAAAATCTACAGTGTCAATCCTTCACACATCCTTTTTGATTGCCCACATTGTTTCCTACAGCCACTTACTGCATTGCAGTGCTTTACTCTGCTATCACTGGCAGTTAGGTTCATCCCAAAGACTCAGCCACAACAGCAGCTCTCCATGCCAGTGATGCAACCTTCCCTATTGCAACCTACCTCAACTACAAAGGAGTGGGAGAGTTTTCCTTAAAAGCGTTTCTCATAAACTTCCTAACTCTCACACAAACCATCCTTCCATTCTCTTTTGGATACCAATGTACATTAGTCATCACCTCCTTCAAAAAAAATATTTGATTATATACTGTCTTCCAAGCACCATTGGTCCTTTTGTTGATGCACTTTACTCTATCCATGTTCTACTCATACCCTTCATAATGATCATTCTTGTTGATGACTTCAGCTTTTGCCTCAGCAGGAAACTTCAACACGCCCTAATTAATCCCAAACATTTAAAACTCTAATTTCCCCCCAATTTTCTGCTCTTTTTTTTCAATCTATATATCTACTTCTATAGACCTGGCAACTCCTGCCCTGCTTCAAATCTGCTGTTGTTGTAGCTTTATTAAAGAAATCCTCTACCAATCCTTCCTCTCCTTGTTTCTTTTTCCCAGGGTCTCAGCTCTCTTTTAAAATAATGGAACAACTTGTCTTCACCTGTCTCACACTCAGTCTACCATCAAACAACCTTCACACCCCTTTCTAATTGTCATGTTGCTCATTCCATGGAAATGGCACTCTCACACTCCGCCAAATGTATCACTGCTAGTTGTCACAATCAGCTTTTATCCATTCTTATGTTTTTAGAACTGTCTGCTGCCTTCTGAAACGTAAAAAATACCCTACTCTACTTTCTTCTCTCAACTCACAAAGGGCCTGATTTAGAGTTCAACGGACAGGTTACTCCATTACAAGTGTGATGGATATCCCATTCGCCGTATCACAAGTGCATTATCTCAAACAGCACATGTAATTCATCGAACAGGATATCCATCGTTTATGTGATAGAGTAACCCATCCACCAAACTTTAAATCAAGCTCTACGTCTTGTAGGTGTCAGAATGTGTGTCATGCACTCTTCATGCTCAGCAGCACGCAGCTGCAGAGACGGTATCTCTCTTAATCATCAAATACAGTCACACCAGCAGCGATCCTTCTATTTCCCCACAGCTGACTCGGTCAGTGGTCATGCTGGTATGCCCCCCCCCAAAGGCTGAAAACAAATGGGCTCCTGCTGCACCGGTATGGGCCGCGCTGATGACTTCAATGAGTTGGCGTAATCACTAATCACCCCCTTAGCTCTCGGGAGCTCCTGAAGGTTGCCTCAATCAGCTGACTCCATGGTCAGCGCTGCCACACTATGCCCCCAACACTGCCACCTGTGTTAAGTGCAGGGTTTTAAGCCCTGAAACGTGCCCAGCAAGAAATATTGCACCCACCGGCCCCGGTACCGCCACTAACAGTGGTGCGAGTACGGGCCGGCTGACGCAGTCCCCAGCAAATGGGCTCCCTTCGTCGATCTGAGCCTTTACCTGCGAGGGTAGTGTCCTGGGTGTAGTCCTCGGACGGGGCTCTCCTCTTGACGACGTGGCCAGGGAGGATCAGGACAGCCCTCCTTGGTTTCACTTCTTCGGTGCAGCGATGACGTCCCGCTGGCGCTCCCTTTGCAGCAGCGCTGGCTCGTGGATGCATCCCGGTTGCTAGGCGATGTCCTGCAGCTGCTGATCATGGCACGGCTCCTTCTCCCTCCGGCGATGACATCCCGCTGGGCAGCTCTCTTTGAAGCAGCGCTGCCTTGTGGATGCCTCCCGGTTGCTCGGCGATGTCCTACAACCGCTGATCACGGCGTGGCTCCTTACTTCTTCCGACAGTGATCTTGCTGACGACTCGAGCCAGCGGCGGTGTTGGGGCACGGAGGCTCTCACAGCTGGGAGCAGGCACAAGCCCACAGAGGCACAGGGCAAACAGTAGATTTGGGAGCACTGGGAAACACAGATAACTTCACAACTCTCTCGCCATATCAAGGACAATGATCTTCTTGACACTTTCCAGTCCGGCTTCATTCAAAACTGCAGCACTGAAACAACCCTGCTGCTAGTGATTGATGACGCGCTGTGGATACTCGATTCAGGGGAGTCTTGTCTTCTAATTCTTCTTGACCTTTCTGCAGCCTTTGACACAGTCAATCACAACACTCTCCTTAACACTCTTCAACAGAGAATGGGCATAGAGGGCACTGTGCTCAAATGGTTTGCCTCCTTCCTCTCTGATAGATCCCAAATGATCAAAATAGCGAACAGCCTTTCAACTCCTTTAGCGGTCAGCCAAGGTGTCCCTCAAGGCTCTATACTTGCACCCACACTATTCAATCTCTATTTAGAACCTTTGGGAAATCTCCTGAGTAAATCCGGGATCCATTATCATCTATATGCGGACGACACTCAAATCTATCTTAAGGTGGCCTCCACTCAAGATCTCTCCTTCCTAAGCTCTACTCTCGACTCCATTCAAAACTGGATGTTAACTCATCAACTGATCCTGAATCCCTCCAAAACTGAATTCCTCCTCCTCTCCTCATCACTTTCTCCTCCCCCAGTGCAATCATGGATGGTTCAGACTAATCTACTGAACAATAAACCCATCATTGTCGAGAGCGCAAAATCCCTTGGTGTCATACTCGACAAAAAACTCAATCTACACTCCCACATCGATTCCATTGCAAAGTCTGCTCGATACCAACTGCGACTTCTTTGGGGGATTCGTCGCTTCTTCCAGGAGCACGACCTTAAAACCCTGGTCCAATCGCTGGTTCTCTCCAGATTGGACTACTGCAATTCTCTTCTTACTGGCCTCCCCAAAACCCACCTGTCCCCCCTAAAGTCCGTTCTCCATTCAGCAGCTCATTTCATTTATGGGGCCAAAAGAAGCGACCACATCACACCCATTTTATCCACCCTCCGTTGGCTTCCCCTAGAGGCAAGATCTATCTACAAGACTTCATGTATCACCCACAAAGCCTTGCACTCCTCCTCCCCTCGCTACCTGGCGAATAAACTGAAACTCTCCGGAGGCTCCAGACCTTCACGTAATGCAGAAAATGTATTGCTTGAACCTCCCACTTTCAAGAAGGAAAGATCGATGGCCCAATCCTTTTCAGGCAATGCGGTGAGAATCTGGAACTCACTTCCGCCTCATCTCCGGACCACCACCTCTTCTCAGGCCTTCAAATCTGACCTCAAAGCTCTCCTCCTTCAAAGACACTTCCAAATTTAATCTACGCCCTCTATTTTCTGAAAGAAGTCCTGCCGTTATAGGAAATTCTGTTCTCCATGCCTATAGAAGTGCCTTCCCAGTGTGTTTTTGTGTGTTGAGTGTCTGCCATTTAGTGCACTAGTATACCTCTACTTGTACTTTGTACTCTTGTATAACATGCAGACGTCTCCTTTCCTTTGTAACGTATCGTTTGCTACCTCTTGTATTTTGTTTGCTTTTGATACTTGCACAACGGCCACCACTGCCTCATATAACGTAACTTTTATTTTAGTGTTTTGAGTGTCTGCCATTTATTGACCTCTGTGTACTTTGTATGCTCTTGTAACCTGCACACGTCACATTTTTCCTTTTGTAACGTATCGTTTGCTCCCTCTTGTATTTTGTTTGCTCCTGATACTTGCACAAATGCCACTATTGCCTCATGGAACGTAACGTTTGATTTTGTAAAATGCTCACTTGTAATTTTTCTCCTTATGTATCATTACTGCTCCTATTGTGAAGCGCTCTGACACCTTCGGGTAAAGTCCGCGCTATATAAAAACGCATTAAATAAATAAATAAAATAAAAATACCACACGCTGGGTGCAGACACAAGCACACTGCGGCTTGATGACTTTTCTGGGGAAAACTTTTATGTCCCTGTGTTTCAGCAACAGGAGGCCAGCTCTCCTCAGGCCCTTGGTGACTTGTTCTTCTGTCAGGACACAGCACACAGCAAAGTCCTTAGCAAGTAGGGGGACACAGCACACAGCAAAGTCCCTTGTCCTCTCCTCAGTTAACTCAGCAAATTGCAGGCCAGCCCCAGAGCACACAGCAAGGGCATTACTTCACCTCAGTTTCTTTAGTTGATCTTCTTGGCAGAGGTTTCTCTTGATGGTAGAAGTAGTCTAATTTTACTGGGGTTTCAGCTCTTACTTTTATACCCCAAACATTTTTGTTCTCCATGTGTTAGGGGTCCTGGACCCACTTCAAAACAGTTGTGGGTGCACTCTGCCAGTGCACAACTTCTTCCTTTGTGGAGGTGGGCTAGGGTCTTCAGACGTACCGCAGGAGGTGGAGCCAGCATTGTGGAAGGCAGGCACAGCTCTATTCAGGCCCAAGGTGCTACTCCTCCCACCACTCCAAATGTAAATAGGTCCATTCACCCGAGCACTGACTCACCCTACCCCGCCTGGAGCCACACACATCTCCCCAGCCCCTGTCATTCAAAAGCCAGGCATGCAATTCACATCGGGCAGGCAGACACATAGCACACAGACATGCCAACTTCTAAAAGTAGCATTTCTAAATTATATAAAAATAATCTGCACACACCATTGCGTAGCATTTATTATTACTATTTCAAACATACCAACCTTGACTCCGCTGCACCTCTCATATCAGGGATTACCACTGAAACACTTATCAGGGAATCCCCAATGCATTCCTATGAGAGGGCAGCCCCACAGTAGTGAGAAACCAAAATGGCTGTTTGTCACTAACAGGACATGTCACACACTTAAGGTACATGTCCTATCTTTTACCTCAAAGCACCCTGCCCATAGGGCTAGCTAGGGCTTACCTTAGGGGTGACTGACATGTAGTAAAAGGGGGGTCAAGGACATGGCACACACTTTAGGTGCCACGTCACAGCAGCAGTAACACTGCATGCACAAGCCCTGCAATGACAGAGACCTGAGATAGGTTTGAGAGGCTAATTTGGTGGGTGGCACAATCAGCGCTGCAAGCCCACCAGTAGCCTTTAATTTACCAGCCCTGGGTATAGGGGATACCACTTTACAAGGGACTGACAGGTAAATTAAATAGGCCAAACAGGTGTAGACCATTCTTATCATATTTAACACAAAGAGCACACCCACTTTACACTGATCAGCAGTGCTAAAGTGCTCAGAGTCCTAAAACCATCAACACCATGTCAGAAAAAAGGCTAGGAGAAAGGCAAAACGTTTAGGGATGACCCTGCAAAAAGGGCCAACTCCAAGTTATAAACTTGTTTTTACTTTACAAAGTTTGTTAATCTACATGAAGAATGAGAAGGATTATTGCCACTTTCTATTACTATGATATGTTTCTCTTGATGAACTATTTTATAAAGATAACAATTTAGGTTGGGAAAGTAATTATTTGTCATACATCAGAGCAGTAAAATTCTGGTAAATCTTTGTTACACTGCAGTCTAAGAAAACAAGCTTGAATATATTTCTGAAGCAGATAGCAAGCAAAATGGAATGTATTTTCTTTATCAGTAAAAGAAATTAGATGTTTCTGAATCTGTTTGCCCTTAGTTTCACAGATAATTTTTGTGTTTCAGAACTTAGAAATTCAGATGTCCATCATAACTTAGACTGTCAAAATGAATGGGATATTCTGAAGATATCTTGTTTATATTAGAACATATTAGCTGGAGTATAATGGTTACAAGATACTAAAGATCTGTATCTTGTCAGTGTATCTTGACCAATGAGTCTGAGTGATGGTCTCCAGTGTCTCTGTTTTCTCTCTTATTTCTTCTCTGTTCAGCGTTCTATTACAAATAAACATAAAACTCGGCCTCTGCGTTGTGGCCTCAAGGAGTCTCTGTTCCCAATGTCCCTATTAGTCGTGCCTTTTGTCTCTGCAGCTCCATTTCTCCATCCCCTCCTATTGGGTGGGCCCAGAAGTTGCAAGAGATTGTTCATCGTATTGTTTGAAGTGACAAGCCATGGGGTAGGCTTTATCACCATTAAAAATCGGCCTCATATGCTGGAGAATCCTGATTTTTTGCTTATTAATGGTGCTCCCCACATATAGCTTGTCACATCCACACTTCAGTACATATACTATGTGATGTGTGGTATATGTCATCCTGTCATTGATTATCATTTTCTGGCCCTCAAAGGTCTGATAGCTTGTATTCAGTCCATATCGACATGCTTTGCAGGAGCTGCTTTTGATGACTTTGTGGGATTATTCGATAGCCAATTCTTCCCTCCTATTTCAGGGTCAAAATGGCTAAATGTCAGTATGTCTCCCAGCGATATAGTCGTTGTGGAGGTTACCCATTGGCCCATACACAAAATGTCCCTCAAGTGTTCATCCATATTTAGTACATACCAGTTCTTTTGTAATATATTTTTAATGTTAGTTTGAGCCATGTTATAATCCAGGAACAGCCTCTTCACCTTGCTATCCTTTTTATTCAAGTTGTTGCCTTAGGGTTATAGTAATTGCTCTCCTAGTTTCTCACTGGCTCTCATCTTCGCATTTTCCAAAACATTCCTGGGTAACCACTCTCAGTGAACTGCCTGAACAAATTGCACACCTCTTTGTCAAATTGTTCGTCTGTCAAACATATTCTTCTAGCCCTCAACATCTGGCTGTAAGGTTTGCTCCACTTAATGGCTCCTGGGTAGCCACTATTGGCGCGCAACAGTGAATTCATGGCAGTCAGCTTCCTGTGTATTTTTGTTGGTAATTGATTATTGATACCATCTAATTCAACATCCAGGAAGTTACTTTGGGACCTGCTATATGTGCTCATAAATTGCAGATTCAGTTAATTGTAGTTAAGTTTTTCTATAAAGAATACAGTTCAATCTCATCTCCTTCCCACAAGATAAACATCATCTATAAATTGTGTCCATAGTGCAACTTTCTGGACAAATTCTTCATTCTCCCCATGAGCTAGTTCGCATAGGTGGCAGCTAAGGAACTGCCCATAGCCATGCCTTGTTGTATCAAGTAGTATTTGTTATTAAAAATGAAGACATTGTAGTTAAGGCAGTTCCTTAGCATCTCCAATAACATTTGGGTGTGTTTGAGCAACTCGGTGGGTGTATACCTTAGGAAGTATTCACATGCCCGAATTCCTTTATCATGATCAATGGATGTACATAGTGATGTTATGTCAACTGTGCCCATTATGTAATCCGTCTTCCATGGGATATTATCAATTTTTTTTTAAACGTCTGTGGAGTCCTTTAGAAACGAGGGCAGATTGATGACATACTCCTGTAGGAATAAGTCCAAATACCATGAGCTATTCTCCAGCAGGGACCAAATGGAGCTCACAGAGGGTCTTCATGGTCGGTTTTGGATGTTTTCATGTATATTGGGTATGAAATAGATTGGAGCCATTCTCGCATGCTCCACACGTAGGTATTGATAGTTGTCCCATTCTAAAACATTGTGGTCATGCCACAATTTCATTTTCAGATGCTATTCCTCTTCCATGTCCTTCATGGGGTTCCCCAGATGGCAATTATAGTGTGTGATGTTACTCAGTTGTCTTCTCACTTCTAACAGGTATGAACTCTAGTTCATCAGGAACATGTTGCTTCCCTTATCTGAGGGCTTGACAATCAATGATGGGCTGTTCTCCAGGTCAGAGATATCTCTCCAATCTTTTAATGAGGAAGTGCTCTTTCTTGAACCATTCTGCCAATTTTTCCTTAATATGTTTACATCTTCAACAACCAGCTCCTGGAATAAATCATTCCAATTTCCTGGAGGTAACTGGGGGCATAATCTACATTTCGATTGCAACCCACTGACACTTGTACCCATACAAATAGAATTATAAACAAAATTAACATATCAACACAATTAAAGCAATGTACATCATATGTAACTGGAAAGAAAACACTCTATCACATCATATTGGAGTGTAGGATCTAGCCCAAGTGGACACATAAATGCTATCTCATGAGTAAAGAAGTAAAACTCAATTGAATTGCTGATTATTTATACAATAGCACTATGTAAAATATGAATCCTCTTAAAAAATAAACATATCATTACTCAACGGCACATTACTGAAATTGTAACTAATGCCCAGGTGGGCTGAGGTTCAACAGCAGTCTTACGTGATTCTGAAATATACAAATGACAATGAACTAAAAAGTAAAAAAGTAAAGAAGCAAACCCATAGAAGTTCTTCTACAGAAGAGTTGGGTAGGGGGCTCCTGCTGGGGCATCCTGTCTTTACCCTGCAGAAAGCTCCTTCCATACCTCCTGCAAAATAAAAGAACGTATGCTGTTAAAACCACAGATAGTCACAAGAATACCATATTAAAATAAAGGCACTTTCAAAAAAAGGGCAAAAAACAACTTTACTTCATACTAATTGGCTCAGCCTAGATGGACATATAATTTCTCACCAGTATAAAGTCCATTCGGAGTTTTGGTATCCAAATTAATTATGTAGCAAGATTCTTGTCCTGAGTTTGAGTATACTGTCACCTCCCAAACTGTCCAGTTCAACCTTTTCAATACCATTGTATCTGAGTGGGTTAAGAATCACTGTGGTCAAACTGCCCGAACTGTCTGACCACCGGATGGTGTTGGTCACAGGTAGTAATAGCTTGCATGTGTTCAAGTATATGTTTCCGTACTGTATGGATTGTACTCCCCCCATATTTCAGTCCACATGGACATTTCAACACAAAGATAACAAAGTTGGTGGCACAGGTTATAAAAAAAAGTCATGCTTTGTTTAGAGTTGGGCAACATCTATTCCTTACAACTGGTGATTTCCCACATACATGGAACCCACTCAGATCCTCAAAGGGCTGAACCCTCCTAGTTGTGGCAGTAGTGATGCCCCAGTATGTTCCTGAGAGATCTTCTCTTTGCTATAAGTTATGGCTGAGCTGTTGCCAACAGAGCTGCCAACAGATGTATCACATTTAAGCAGCTCACAATTTCTATTCAAGATTCTGCTGATGGTAGGAAATTTACTGTTATATGTTAAGGACAGTCGTACATTATTGTCCTCATCTGCATTGGCTTTTCGATATCTGCCAAATAATATCTCATCTCAGGATTTAGGGCCAGATGTATCAAAGGGTTTTGCCCATTCTGTGTTTATGGGGTAATGTGTTGATACATAAGGCCCTTAGTGATCACCCTGGCTATAGCTTTGTTTAATTCCCACTCAGGATATCTACTTTGTCAGAATCAAGCAACCATACATGTTTGTTCAATCAAACAAATTATTCATTACTACAGTTGCCTTTTGCCCTGATGTGTAAGCCATAAGTTATGCTCTATTTGAGCTGATTAGGGTGACTACTCAAGGGCTGGAGCAAGCTATTGCCCAATGTTGGTTTTCTGAAAAGTTTGTTAGTTAGTTTATTCTCTAAAACCTCAATCTCGACATCAAGAAAACTATCTTAAAGTTGCTAATTTTACTATACAACTCATGGTTGTAGTCATTGGCATTTTGTCATTCTATAAAACTGTTAGCTTGTTCTTTGCTTCCCTGCCATATAAGAAATAAATCATGAATTAATTTGATCCACATCACTGTTCTCTCCATGTCTGCTTCAAACTCCGGGGAAGAGGACACCTGCTCCTCCCACCAGCCCATCTTCAAATTTGTGTAGCTGGGGTTGAAGCGGTACCTATCTCACTGTTCCCTGTGTCTGTCTGTACAAGACCCCACTAAGAAGAAGGATGTTATTATGTAAACAGTATTCCATCATTTTTAGTAACATCTGAGTGTGGGCATAATAACAAATGTGCCTAGCTCCCAAGAAGAGTGCAGATGCCCATATCCCTTCTTCGTGTTTAATACAAGTATAAGAGACTTTACATTCAGTGTAATCAACAGAAAGTTATCTTCCCAATGTATACCATCAATGTTTTAGAGAAAATATTTAGTATCATCAATGTTAGATGGAAGAGTATTAAAAAAAATCTAAGGATGAAATTGATGTACCGTGAGGTGTTTTCTAAGAGGCTGATCGTAGATCACATAATAGGTCTCTCTGGAGGATTATCCAAGGATTTGTGGACTTTAGGCAGTAGGTTTGAAAAGTTAAGTTTAGGGTGGTTCTGATGTCAAATGTGAGGTCATAAGCAGTCCCTGGCACCAACATGCAAGCAACAAGAGAAAAATGTTGATGCCAGCCGTTACAGGACCCAGGAACTTAGTCCCATGATCTGAAATGTCCAAAAACATAATCTAAGAGGGCAGGGTACGGATAACCAGACCCCCTAGGCCCCATGGGGAGGACCCAGAGGGACCCCTCTGATGTTATAGTTAGGGGAATTTGTCAAAGACATCATCGATGTTTTGAACTAAAAAAAATACAGAAATTCACTATGCCATGCACTGCTTATGATCTCAAATATAACATCACTCATGACATGTTAAATGACATTATTTATTACATCACTGATAACATCTCATTGATGACTCCATCTAAGTTTCATTTTCCCAGCATGTTGCTCTATAAATTACTGTAGGAAAGTGGCTCTTTTTTCATCTTTGTTGTCTGATGTGGTTTCGGACTGTAAGTGCACTGGGTCCCTGCTAACCAGGTTCCCAGTGTTATATCCCTTTTGCAAACACAGTACCACAATTGACACAACTTCAGCTACCCCTGTAAGTCCCTAGTAAATAGTACCGCTGGTACCTAGGACATGGGTACGGAAGAGGGTTTGTTGGGGCTGCAACACTGAATGTGCTACCCCAGGGACCCCTGCATGTCTTGGTCCAAAGAAACCCAAAAAGTCGACATGGCACACAGCCCTGTGTGCCATGCCTCCCATACACTGCATACACTATTGGTAAGTCACCTCTACCGCTGGCCTTTAGTCCTAAGGCAGGTTGCACTATATCCTATATGAGGGCATATCAGCAAGAGCAGCTATACCCCTACATTGTAAAGTCTATTCTGGATGCTGTAAGTGCACAGGGAAGCCATGAAGAGTGCAAGGGCTGGAAACTTGTCAACATAAGTTTCCTAGCTCCGTGATGACTTCACAGGTTTCAAAGATGTTTGTACAAAACATCTTGACTTAATAAATCCTCACTGATCCCAGTGATGGATTTATTAAGAAATTTACCAAGATGACCATTTTAGAGGGTCTCCTGAAAACCTACCAAGCACTGGTGTGGTTCCTGACTTGTTTTCACCAGCCTGCTACTACCAGACATGTTTTCAGCTTCATGGGGTGAAAACAGTGCTCTCGGAAGACTAGACAAAGCCTGCTTTAGGCATAGGTGCTTCACAACTCATTCATCAGGATGGCCTTCTTCGGTTGGAAGCTTAAAAGGTAATGTCGCCTTTAAAATCAAAATCAGGAACCCCCAGGTAGTGAGGGAAACTGAACCCCCCTTTCTGCTCCACGTTTGGGGGGAGGAAAGGTGGGACAATTAGTTAGATTAGGAGGAGGGCCCCACTTAGCTTACACCACCACTGGGGTGAGGCAGGCCATATGAAGCCCTCTCCTGAAATTCCAACATCTTGGGGTAGAAAAACAAACTATCATGCTAGGGTAGGGCCTTTTCCCACAGGAAGTGGTCACCAGTGGGGGTAGACACTAGGGGTGGGCGAAATTTGCGAAATTGTATTTCGCAAAATTTAGCAAAACGGCAAAAAATCTCCGCGAGCATGCGAAATTTCGCGTGATCACGGAGATTTTGGGCTGAATAATGCGTTACTGAATTTGAGCTTCAACTCAGGCACCTGCTTTATTTATATCTGTAAGTGCTTCCTGTTGAGGTTTAATTTTTGTGACAGGAGCATCGTGCCAGAATGAATCCTTCCCTGCATGTTTATCCAAGAAGATGCCACCGTTTTGTGCAATACCTCTACTCAACTGGAGTACTTTCTACTGGCTAATCAGTAAGTGCTACCTCGTTGGGTAAATGCATAGTCCTTTTCCTACACTACAGCTGCGTAAAGGGCCAGAAGAGTTGTCTCCAGTGACCATGTGTGCCTGTAACTTTGCCACTGCGCCGATGGGCGCCAGGGTCCTTTGAGTGAGCTGTCCATCATAGTGGGGAAAGGGCGGGAAGACGTTGCACACTGCTAGTGTGTGTGGGGCCAAACGGGTGGGGCTTCTAGGCCAGTTCACATGCGTCTTGCTTATAAAGGATCAGAGCAGGGTCTCTGAGGCAGACAAGGAGAAGGAACCACTTTGTCACAGGAAGTACACGAGGATTGCACTCGAGTAAATCAAGGATGCAAAGACCACCGTCAAGGATTACAGCTAACATTTCAGAGTTAAAATGGGGAGAACTTACATCTGCTTAGCCACCACCACGCTCACGAATTTTTTGGCAGATTAATGCGTTCCAGAATTTGAGCTTCAACTCAGGCCCCTGGTTTATTTATATCTGTAAGTGCTTCCTGTTGAGGTTTAGTGACAGGAGCATCATGCCAGAATGAATCCTGCCCTGCGTATTTCCGTTCCGCTGCGGATCGCGGAAGTTTTGACATTTTTCGCGTTCCACGCGGAACGTGAAAATGACGAAATTTTGCAAGTTCTGCGAGCGGAAGGGAATTTGTCGCCCTCCCTTAGTGGACACTCTAAAGGTAGGTAGCCCATTGGGTACTACCTGTCTCCCCTTGTAACACCTCTAAATTCAGTATTTAGGTGGCACTTTGAGACCTGATAAGAATTAATGGAGAAGAGAAGAACAGGACAAAAAAGACCCGCTGCTCAAGAACTGAAGCCAGGCTGCAGAAGAAAAAGGTGCCAAACCCTGCCTTCTGCTCCCAGGACTTGACAAGTTGCTGCTGCTGTGTCATCCTGAAATCTGAAAGGACTCGGAGAACCCTAGCACCTTCTTTCCTCACAAAATCACCAAGAATCTCCCTTGGAGTGAAGGAATCACTCTCCTACACACCTCAGGCACGGATCCAGTGAATTCTGGTTTGTTGACTTGCTGCTCCCTGACGACCTTGATACAGCACCAAAGCTAGGTATGAGACAACAGCTCTTGATGGTCAGATCTGTCTCCTCACCAAGTTTGTAGCCCATTGGGTACTACCTATCTCCCCTTGTAACAGCCCTAAATTCAGTATTTAGGTGGCACGCTGAGACCTGATAAGAATTAATGGACAAGAGAAGAGAAGAACAGGACAAAAAAGACCCGCTGCTCAAGAACTGAAGCCAGGCTGCAGAAGAAAAAGGTGCCAAACCCTGCCTTCTGCTCCCAGGACTTGACAAGTTGCTGCTGCTGTGTCATCCTGAAATCTGAAAGGACTCGGAGAACCCTAGCACCTTCTTTCCTCACATAATCACCAAGAATCTCCCTTGGAGTGAAGGAGTCACTCTCCTACAGACCTCATGCACCAATCCAGTGAATTTTGGTTTGTTGACTTGCTGCTCCCTGACGAACTTGATGCAGCACCAAAGCTAGGTATGAGACAACAGCTCTTGATGGTCAGATCTGTCTCCTCACCAAGTTTGTAGACACCAAGACCTACCGGAGCCACGGTGTACCAATACCCTGGGCACTGGACCTCAACAGCAAGCAACAAGAAGAAGTGTCCACACAAGACTCCCTAAGCACCAGAGTTAAACACCTGTCAAGGGCAATCGAAACACCTGAGACTCACTTCCTGAGTGGCCCAGATGTTCCGAGATCGTCTCTCAAAGTTACCTGCTCCTGACTGCGATGACCCCAGGTGACTTATTCGCTCTGCACCCGGACCACCGGCCACAGCATCGACTAAACCGATGTGCACCTGTGGTCCAAAGGACATTGCAACCTCCTCCCTCAAAGGAGCCCCCTCGGACTTACCTGTAAGTCCACCTGTGCAGTGCATTTTCAAGTGGCCCCCTTTGTCTTTGAACACTAGTTGCCAAGACCCTCAGCATCCTGCTCTGGCCAATCTGGGATGCTCCTGAACTTCTCCTGCTTGAACTTTGGTCCTGGTCCCGACATCTACCTAAAATGAGAAGGTGGGCTTCATGAAAGCATTACCTGATTTTACACATATTTTGCTGCTTTTTCCTCATTGTTTCTTTTGGTGCGTAATTGTGCATAAAAGTTATATATTTTAAGAACTATGAAAAATTATGACTCTGAGAGTACTTCCCTCAGAACTGTGTTCTTGATCCTAAAAATTCTATTAAAATCGATATTTTTATAAATTGGTCTCAGTTTAATTCTTGAGTGTGTGTCTCATTTATTGCCTCTGTGGAGTACAAGAAATGCTTAACACTACCCTCTGATAAGCCTTAATGCCCACCCACACCACCACACAAAAGAGAATTAGATTTATCTGCTTTTACCTCTTTCTACCATTTGGGGTTCTTTGGACTCTCTGTACAATGTACTCCTTTTTAGTACACTACATAGAGAGGCAGCTTCTTACAATTACTATGGCATTAGAGTCCTGACAGAGAGTACAAAATAGCTCAGCAGAACATAATCCATCATTACTGCCATCACAGATACAATTCTATTAGGTGTAGAAAGTATGCATTATTTGCAACATTGACCGTATGACATACACTTATGGCTAGCATAGTAACAATAAACACAGATACATGGGAAACCCTAATTGAGTATGGTGTTCAATCTGTATACAACTGTTAACAGAAAGGCAAGTCCCTGAAAATAGTGAAACTCCTTTCCAAAACAAATTACATACTACAGTCAGTTTTTATGTGTATCAAACAGCTGAAACTCACTAAACCTATATTGAGAAATTAAGTTGATACCAGTAGAGAACCAGATACAGCAAACACTGCTTAGTCTATGGAGAGAGCTTACACTATACCAGTGGGTCTTACCCTGTGATCCTGGGACCCATTGGGGACCATAAAGCCTACTCAGGTGGTCCGTAACTGCTCAAAAAATGACATAATATTAATAGATTATTAAAGTGCACATAAATAAAAAAGCAAAGTGTAATATTTTAAATTTTAAAATGTTCTGTAAATAAGAAGGAATTGGAAATTGGAGGCTAAAAATGAAGTAAGTATCCTCAGACTGATTTGTGGAAGTGCATCAAACTGAATTTAGTATGGATTACAAGTGGCCTCATTTGAATTTAGAAATGCTACAACCTTGCCACTTCAATAACAATTATGACGTTTTTTATTTGTATGGGAATTTAAAAAAAGTCATAATTTGTGTTTTTGTTTTATGAATGATTGTTCCTGTATTTTTTGTGTGTTGATTTGCACTTCAAATTATTGAAAATGCTTTGGCCAGGGCCTGGGTGATCAGTAGTGACTCAATGGTGGTCCCTGGGTTCCAATTATGATTCAGTGGGGGTAGGGGCCCCTCAATTCTAATTCTTAATCAATGGGGGTCTCCAGGTTCCAATAATGGCTATGTGGGGGTCCAGAGAAGTCAAAAGATTAAGAATCACTGCTCTAAACCACACTGTTTGCAAACAGTGAAAGTTTCGTGAGAAACACACCACAGAGTATTACAAAATATTTACCAAGTACAGCGTACACTCTATGCAACAGTTGCCAAAAAAGACACTATTTGCTAAAAATAACCAAGACCTAAAGGTGCTAAACATCATACTACCTGCTTCCTTCATAATGTGGTGAAAACATTACAGATATCCCATCTTCTCAAGCAAAATAAGCAAGTGTGTATAGGTTAGTGACTGATGCACACAGTCTTCTATGTTACTTAGAAATTGTCATGCTGACATGATTTTGTTTAATAACTCAAGGCTACTTACAATAGTTAGCATCTACTTTGGAAAATGTTACTCCTGTTGAAAATGTTTTCTGCGGAACCAAAAAACTAGTAAGGAACATAATGAACCCCAGTCAACTATCACCTACAAACTGAGTTACTCTTGAATACAAAGATTTATAATGTATGCTATACATCTACACACCTATGGTGCATTAGGAGCAGATGTGTTTTGCAAACACTTACACTCATTAGTTGGACCCAGGCTGTACAAAATTCGGTAGACAAGTAATATGATACTTACAAGGCACTATTTAAGTTATAAACCAACCTAGCTCACTCATTGGATGATGTCATCAATGATGTCATCAGTGATGTCGTAATTGATATCATCGACCATGTCATGGGTGATGTCATAAGCAGTGATAGTGATGCTAACTTTAAATGGAAACTTCGCCTTTTTTTTAATTCAACAAGTTTATGTTGTCACTGACATATTCACCTAACTATAACATTACTTCAAGCTTTGTTTTTTTCAGTGAATCAATGATATCATGGATTAACAGTTAAGAATAATTTCTTCTGTAATTATTACCTAATTAACCTCCCACTCTACACCCCTTTAAACCTAGCCCTCAGAAACTAAAATAAATAAGTATTCCATAAATTACTCAATTGAAAATCAATTCAATAATACATTGATTGCAAATTATTTATTAATTGATTAACTTCCCATCCTATACCCCTACAAACCTAACAGCAAATATTATGTAATGAAAATAAATCAGTATTTTTCAACTTATATAATAAACATCAATCATATAATTAAATAAACTGTATAAAATAATGTATAATTAACTTCCCACCCTACAAACCAAACAATCCACTACAACACTATAAATTGCAATTGCAAATGAAATAAAACCTTCCAAATCATGAAAAAGTACCAGCTATCTTAAAAACAATAGTAAAATAATATAAACAATAGCAACATGTAAAATTGTTATATCAACTAAAACCTATTCAAATATTTGTAAAATTATATTTTTAATCAATCTAGCATTCAAAACAATATTAAAAACATCAATATTATCTAAAATGATATTACTTACCTCGAAAAACGAGATTCTTGTGAACAATATTTTTGCATTACGATATTTATGTGTCATGATATTTACGTACCGATATTTCTATCCCCTGAAATGTTTAAGTCTATATTTTGTCTAAACCCTGACAATTCTGCATTTAGTATTTTCCTCATGGCTTTTTCACTTTCTTCATGAGCCCTTAGAGGGGTCCATTGCTTCTTTTCTAATGTACACAGTAGAGGGGAATTTAAAGTCAGTAATTACTGTGCTGTAATGCTGTTTAAAAATGTTTCTCTACCCGCAATATGAAATAGGTGAAACGCAGTTTGAGTATAATTTTGCTAAACATTTCGTTTCCAAATTTGTTACATAAGAGATGTAAAGTTCCTTGATGAACTCACCTAGGGCCGTATCATAATGCCGTTTACTATACTGCACCACTACAAAAGGGGTTTGTTTGCTTCTTTTTTTATGTCTTGAGTAAATATATAGGGGCATATCAGCAACTACCGGCGATAATTAACGCTAAGCGCACTTAGCGCTAGGATAATTATCGCCGGCTAACATGGATTTTTATCGCTGAGATAGCGTGCTACTAGCAACGTTTCTCTCAAGAGCGATAAAAATCCTAGCGCTAACTGCCAAACAGTGAGATTATCGCTGGAAACCCAGCGATAATCTCACGAAGTTTGGCATTAGCTTGATGATAGGGCAAGGCAAACTTAGCCATGATAGCCACCTTCCATAGGATATCATGGCTAAGTCAGTCCTGAAGCAGGCGTAAGGAAAGTAGCGATAACAGGGGTTATCGCTGCTTTTCTTGCGGCTATGCTTCATAGCGTGGGGCTTGATGATAGGAGAAATGTCGCTTAGCGACATTTCTCCAGTCATGTCAGGTCAGGAACGCCCACTTTGCATCTAATTAGAGATGCAAAGCTGGGCGTTAAGAATCCGGGCGCTAATGCAAGGTTTCATGCGATAGCGTGACCTTGCTAATTAGGCAATAAAATTATCGCCGCTTTTCACCCGAAAACGGACGCAAAAGCGGCAATCATTTTATATCGCCTCGTTGCTGATATGCCCCATATTACCTTGAAATATCTCTGAGTTAGTGCATATTTGCTGAATGCAGAGCTCAGAAATACAAGGTAGGAACAGAAAGAGAAGCAAACAACTCGTTTCTGCGTGGACAGAGCACAGAAAACGTCCCAATATATAGCCCCTGTTCGCAATTTCAGTAAAGAAAACTGATGGCATTTGTAAGTACTTTATAGTTAAGGTTTAAACTGAACCCTGTGACTACAACGCGACACTGAAATCATCATTGAGACTTCCTTTCTGCTTGAGTAAATATGTGACAAATGTTATATTGCCCTTCAGGATGTATGGATCAATAACATAGTATCAGCACTGAGCCACTTTGATTTTTAAGTCTGTAAAAATGCTGATGTTATTTGCATTTACTGTTTGAAATTATGAGCCTTTTTCTGAACAGCATATTTTCAGTCCTGCAACATATATTTCTCACTGACAATGCCCCTGAGAATATTGTTTGAAACATGGAAAGAAATGTTTCCACATTTGTATTCCAAAAGAGATATTTGTCTAAAAAAGTATTTGTCCTTGAGTTTTACATTTCTGGTTAAGAGCTAGTATTCTAACCTAGGTGACCTAGGGCATGTCTGCATTCCAGCATGGAACCAATTGCTGTTAGGATATTTTAAGAGAATAAAAAATAAAAAAAGTTGATCGTACTCCTCCCTACGATACATACATGTGTATGTCTATGCCCCGGTAAAGTGCCAGGTGCTATTGGATTTTTCCAATGCTAAGAAAAAATCCAAACAGCATCTGGGCTCATCAACCGTATGCTGAAATGGTGTCTGCACTTAAGCAAGATGCCAGGCGCTGCTTGGATACTTTCAGAGGATAAGGAATAATCACAGCATCCGGATCCTCTCTGGTACACAGAATTGTGTGCTTGTCTGTGCTGGGCAAGGAGCCAGGTGTTTTTTTTTTTTTTTTCGGAGGTTAAGAAAAAATCCAAACAGCAACCACACCTTTCTCTTAGTGCAGATATTTGTGAGTGTGTTGCAGCAAAGAGCAAGGCACTGTTTGGATCTTGGGCAGAGAAGCATTAGGAGATAAAGGAGCTGTTTGAAACTTAATACGGAAATAGGTTTCAGAACCGGGAGGGACTAAGAACAATTGTAGTCCATACCTTTCCATTCACCACCTCCTGGTTCTTTTCTTCTGTTGGTGATGTGGTAGCACTGAAAAACAGAAGAAAAGAGTTTCAAGCACGTGGGCAAGGCTAGGGAGATGGTGAGAGCAGTAGTAGCTGCCCTTAACCCCTCCCAAAGCTCAGTTCACTAGCTCTATCCTTGGATGGACATGGGAAGGGCTAGGTAATCCTGCCCTGGTCCATCTACTATCTTTGTCATGTTGCTAGTAATATTACATGCATATAATGAAAGTGGCTTGAAGCAAGCATCAGGCCGCGTCATTGAGGAGATTGTCAGTGCTGGAAAAGTTCAAGCACGAGCTATCTCCTTCTGCCCGCCCAGGGCATTATGAGTTCTTTCCCTGTTGTTGGGAGAAAACTATTTAAAAACCGGCCACTCTGCTTGCAGGGTAAAGTGGCTTGACTGCCAGTGTCCGTATGCGTATGTCATAAGGACGTAATAGAAAAACTCCTTCATGACATATATACCAATGGATTTAGCCTATCTTTAGTGCTAAAAGTAAAATGCATGAATATAGCAAAATATTATTTCAATGTGCTGGTTTTAGCAATAAAGCTGCTCTCTCTATGGGTTGTAACTGTTTGAGAAGTAGGCCTTCCTGATCATTGTACCGCCAAGTCCCAAGATAGTTTTATCAAGTAGCAAACAGAAGTCAACATATTAGAGCAACCATTTTGGATGGCTGCATACATTTACATTTTTTCTTTCTTTTATCATTTTAAATTTTTCTCCAAATTATGTACATTGCAAAAAAAGAGCAAAAAAAGGAAAGTTCAATACAATTGTTACATCAAATACGACAAAAACACAATACTCATCATTTTACTAAGAAAACCCCTGTTAAAATTTATAAAAATTACAACAGTCATACAAGACTCATTCAAACACATACACACTTACACATCCTACATACAAATGGAATCTGAATAAGAAGTGGATCACAGATGACAAAACAAACCCCCCGACCTTAGAACATAACTTTCATGAGCCCATGATTTATTTTTTTACTGATTGGATCAAAAATGTCAAAAGTAGATCTACCGAAACACATGACTGACAAATAGTAAAGATACCAACCACCAAGATATCATCATCCCCATACCAGTGAGAGTATTGAAATAAGAACCTCCAATAGTGAATACTAAAAAAAGAAAGATAAGACAGGAGGTAGAAAAGAAATTGTCCCTTAAAATGCAAAGATGTTAAGCTATCCTCTTCACTCAACTCAAAAGTGAGATGTACGATACATGCATCTTTCTATAACTACACATGTTCTATTTAATACTTACATAAGAAGTAATATGAGACCACCAAAGGATAATTCCAATATAAGAAGAGAGACACTGATCTGTTTTTATAGTAAAACGATGTTCACTCTAGATAAGTAGAAAGGTGAGTAAGTATAGGTGATAGAAAAGCACTCATAAACACTTTCCCCTTATTTACAAACTAACTCATTGGTCCCTTTATCTCATCTAAATCAGCATTACCTAAGAACATTCCTATGCAGCATTAATGATGTAGTTGTTCTATTTCGTTTGACAATAATTCTACCTCTGAGAACACTACTATATACAAGTACCAATCCGTACAAGGTCAATCTGCACTAAATTCAAAGCAAGGCGGAAAGACTGTAACAAATGGTTAAAAGATCTCACAAGATTAGTATGTTACATCATCACCGAAGAAAAGGTATAAAAGGTATTGCCACAGGGATTTACAATTATCCCAAAGTGGAGGTCTGGCTATTGCAGGAAAAGCACAGTTTATGATTGACATGTATTTCTTGGTATGACCACAATGTGCATACTATTTCCTCACATCCAGTACTCCTTCATACTCTTTTCTCATGGATTCTTCTCATGACCTGGCATTTCCTCATCCTCATACAAAATTTCCTAAAGAGTAATTGTCAGAATACTATAAATTATTTTAGGGAGTTTATGAAAAAAGAAAAACATTAAGAAAAATAGCAGAATTCTACCGCTGAGGGTAAAGTTGCAATATAAATAATGAAAAAGTAATTGTAGGAAAGGAGATTATTAGTAGTATTCACCGTCAAGCTTGTAATAATACCACAATCACTAATAGGTAAATTATTCCTTACTCAACCCTTGGTAGCTCGGCCAATGAGCAGTCTTGCTTAACTTAGGAGAATGGCGTGTAAAGCATTTAATATCACCAAAACATTAAATGAGTAAAATACACAACACAATAAAAATCCAACACAATTTATAAAAAGAGACTATTTTTATATTTAAAATGACATCTAAACAACAAATATGTAATGTACGGAGACAGAGATATGTATTCTTAAAGATTTCATCAAATATGTGAATTCTAGTGCCAAAAAGCTTGAAACGTCACCCACTGCTATCTGGTCACACTTGACCACAACAAAGTCAAAGTTTTATGCCGACTATAGGGTTCGGATAGGCTGAATGCTAGGTCCCGGTCAAAACTTTGATTTTGGCTAAGGGCCTGATTACAGTCTTGGTGGTCACTATCAGTATGGGTGTTGTGAAAAAGAAAGCTAATCAGCAAGGCAGAGGTGAACTGTACCTCATATCGCACCTGCAGAAATGGCAGGGCCAGCAAGCTATGTAACTGTGCTGCAACATGTGTCATGACATGACAGGCCAGCCCTGTCACACAGCGGTTGTGTGAATAGTGCAGAGATACCTCCATCTAAAAGGCAACTACATTGCAACTTGGCCTCTAACCTTCTGAGGAACTGCTGTCCGAAGCATGAATGTCAAACTGATTACTCATGTCACCATCAAACATAGAATAAAAACAACATATATCTATTTAATTGAAGAGGATGTTCCGACTACTCCTGACCAGCTTCCTGTCCTGGATAAGGATCCTACTGATAATGACAGCCTGCCAACCCTCGACCAAGACACCCTACAGAAAATCCTGTACTCCTTTCAGACACCCTCTCCAGTCACAATAAGGGCCAACAGATTTGCACCCTCTTAAATAAGGGCCAACACATTTGCACCCTCTTAAGAGGATCCACCTATCACCCAATAAGCACCACCAGCCAGCCCATCCCCATTCCTGTACTCTGAGGACCCACATGTTGAGTTCCAGCATCATGCGTCAGGAGTCCAGCAGGATCTGGTTGCTCTAGGGTCCAGGCAGGGATAGAGACCATGGCAGGCACCTTAGAGGGAGTCCATAGGTGCCTCAGTCACAATAAGGACACCTCAGAGTCCATAAGAGGCATCTACCCTCTGCTCCATGACTTGGAACAGTCTCTGGCTGACATTGCTGGTGCCTTAAGACAGAGGCAGCAAACACTGCCCTGCCAAGGTTGCCAACCAGGTGGAGTTGTTCCACAGCATCCTGGAGTCCATAGAGCCGAAGCAGGACTCCTACATAGCAATATTGAGTGCCATACACCCCAACATTGTTGCTGTGCTGGCAAGCAAGCAGGCTATTCTTAGTGTTTGCGCAGAGATATGCTGCTGGGGAGAAGAGATCCTAATCTTCGGACCCAGATGTGAGTGTGCTTCGGTTGCCACTGGCAACAAAAACACCACTCTCATGGGAGGCACCATACTCATCCGAGGGTAAAGATGTGGACTTCCCCTCTTTCCACCGAAAAACTGGCCACTTGGCTGGTTTCACTATTTACTTGCTCATGGCCATGCCAGTGTACTTCACAGCTGATACAGTCCTCTCTTTGCTTTCCCACCTGTGGATCTCATCCATTCGTGGAATGTCTATGTGGCTTATCTCTCCTAGTGGTAATTTGGTCCTCCTCCTCACTGGAACACTCCACTTCTCCACATGTACCATGACATGGATCCCACATGAACTCTATCTGGACATCCAATGCCTCACAAACTATGTTGGGGTTTTTGCCCAAAGGACGGACACTTGCTCCTTAGTTCACATGCCAATTAAACCATTTACCGGTACCACCATGTTGCATTTCTGGTCATGATTGGATTACGTAGACTATGGTGGATATGCTGACACTAAGACACTACTTAACATCTAAAGGAAATAGTTTTTCATCAACCCAGGGGTAAATCCGCACAGTCCATGCAAAATAGTTTACATGATCCCTATGTGCACTTAAACTAGTAAGTAATTTCCCAAGGTCACAAGCATGAAGTGCCACAATTAGCAATCAGTCAATGGTAAGACTGAATGTCATTTCTGCCAATGTGAGGGATACTTCATGCATACTAGCCAGCAATCAACAGTGATGTAACAACAAAATGGTACTAGAGAGAGTGTGTAAGTGGTTGCTATCAGTGTGGCACAAAACACATCCTAAATTGGTCAAAATGGTTTCACTTGATCATCCATGCAAATCATGAGGAAAATTTACACACACAGTGCAACAGTAGGTTATTACCTGCTTTGCGGTGCGTGTTTATTCACAGCAAGAGTGCCACTTACAATGCACAATAGCGTTTGAAGATCCCTTATGTTACTCCATTGCAAACTTTACATGTTCTACTCCTTAGGTGCTCCACCTAGTAACATATACATTTGATAGCATGTGCGTACCCCAA
The DNA here is from genome assembly GCF_964204655.1 of Triturus cristatus. Taxonomy (NCBI): domain Eukaryota; kingdom Metazoa; phylum Chordata; class Amphibia; order Caudata; family Salamandridae; genus Triturus; species Triturus cristatus. The sequence goes on from NC_140584.1 coordinate 228,444,677, forward strand.
CCTAAGCGGATGTGATAACTGTCAACCAGTTAATAAGTAAGCAGTTGTGAAAGTGCAAAAGAATGTTTGTTTAACATATAAAAATCTTAAAATCTAAAACCTACACTAACTATTCCTATCTGAACTATGCCTAAAGTAACCTATGCTAAGTTAGCTACACTAACCTAACCTAAAACTAACCTTACCTACCTAAACTTAATTTATCCTACTCTACACATATACCACAAGAGACAGCTGAAACATAATCTCCCCACATCACTTAATGCACATTTGTGCATGAGACAAACATGAACTATACCTATGCAGAAACTACCTAAATATTAAAACCTAAAAATATATATATTTATTTGGAATTCTATTGAACGTTTTTTTTCTGTTATGCGACTCCATTGCGAACTTTACATGTTCTACTCCTTATGTGCTCCACCTTGTAACACATATTCAAACACTGATGTGAAATCCTACTGCATGTGGGTATCCCAACCTAATCAGATGTGACAACTGTCAATCAGTTAATAAGTAAGCAGTTATGAAAGTGCAAGAGAATATTTGTTTAACACATCATAAAAAATTTAAAATCTAAAAATCTAAAACCTACACTAACTATTCCTATTTAGATTATGCCTAAACTAACATATGCTAACTTACCTACACTAACCTAACCTAAAACTAACCTTACATACCTAAACTTATCTTATTCTACTCTACACATATACCACAAGAGACAGATGCAACATAAAGTCCTCACCCAACTTAATGCACATGTGTCCATGGGACAAATATGAACTACACCTATACACAAACTACCTAAACATCAAAACCGAAACAAATATATATTTATTTGGAATTATTTTGAAGGTTTTGTTTTTTTTAATGTTATTTTGTTTAAAATCACATACTAAACATTAACCCCTTACCCACTTACCAACCTACCCACTCATATCTGCAAAACAGATTAATATTAAAAGCTATAAAAACACTAAAACTAACCTAACATATGGTAGAACCTTTCCTAACATAGGCTAAAAGTCTAAACAATAAAAGTAAGCAATATGAACAGAGGAGGGCCAGAAAATTGGAGCGATGACCTACATTCAGTTTGTTGTAATGTAAGACAATTTGCAGAAGGGTCAACACCTGCAGTTGGATGCCACCCAGCTTCACATTTGTCTCTGCGTTTACTTTTAGCAACTGCCTCTCAAATTCAGGAGCATATTTACAAGGTCATTGCGCCATAGGCACTTCACTTTTAATGACGTTCCTGTAGCACAATGCCCAGCTCCATATTTATAAGTAGGCGTTAATCCACTTAACATGCGTAGAGACACCTTTTAAATATCCCTCTTACCCCAGCAGTCCATTGCAGCTAAGGGGCAGGCAATGGGTGTTGCTGTGGGCGTTCCACCACAACACCCATTGGTTTTTTTATGCTGCCCCCTACTTACAAGGATGGCATAAATTTTAGGCAGTGCGAAGAATAAGGCCAGGGAAAACCTGGTCTTAAACAGGCACAATGAGGAGAAATTATTCATTTCTCCTCGTTTTTGCTGTTTCTATATGTGCTGCATGCATCGAACCAGCAAATCGCCATTAGTGAATGTTCATGTGCAGGAAGGTGTCCCTTCTTGCAGCTAAACTATCATTGAAAAATTATGATTTGTAACCTCTATATGTGCTGCATTCTGTAGCACACATAGAAGTTACAAATCATCATTAATGATTGTTTATGAGCTGGAAAGGACCCCTTCCTGCACATGAACAATCATTCCCTGCAGTATGGTGCAAGGGTCCCTGCGTTGGCACTAGGCAGCTAAATGTGCCAGGGCTAGGGGAAATGCAGGGGTGCACCACATTTTTGTAAATACGGTGCATCCCTATGTTTTGAACTGTCAAACGCGGCATTAGCAAGTATGGCTTAACACCGCTCTCCAACAGTTCCTTGTAAAAACCTCCCTCAGTTGGCTGAGCTGATGTACTTGCAACCACCTGTGGTGCCACTGCTGGTGGGGCTGTGGCGGGTCCTGGGAACTGCCCCCGGATCACCACCATGGGAAACCTCCACTTGTGGCCTAGTGCTGGCCCTGTCCAGGTATTTCTGTCCCGAGGTGGCAACTTCCAGGTCCATGCTGCCCTAGCTTTTTCATACAGACTCCCCATGTGCATGCAGGCCTTGGCATCTTGCAGTAGGTGTTGATACCTCTCCAGGCGGGTCTAGTAGAAATGTTCCTGATCAGGGATCATGTGTTCTGTTTGGAGAGGAAGGTCATGTATGTATCAGACCCAGCTGAAGTTGTCCAATTAGTCATCAAGTACATGCATGAGTTACTAATAGCAGCATAAGTGCTATGTCCTGCCAAAAATGGCATCTATGGAATGAATCATGACCAATCATCATGAGAAGCAAGTACTTCTCTTACAATTGCAAAGTTGAAGTACTCAGATCTTGGCCTTATAGGTACAGGAAATTACAGTGTATGGCCTCATGAACACATGGAATGGTACACATGGTCCATTTAGGTACTCCCTATGGAGTTTCATGCAACATGCAAGAGGGTCAAGTCTATGGCCAATCACCTATGTGAAATGAGTTATGTGTAGGTAGTACACATATTGTGCCTCAGCAATGCTTCAGTTGTATGGCATATACACAAGGCCACACACATAGTTGCATAGATTGACTCTGTGCCAGGTAGTTGAAACATAGACAGAGTTTGGCTAGCTACTTCCAATTCAACAGACCTGTTGGACACTTCTCCAAGAATGACACATGGACATACCTGGAACACTTTAACATAGATCAGACAATGAACATCAACCAATAGCATGCCGTCCTTTACATAACTAATAGACTTTAAATACATTTCTGTACTGATTGTTACCTAGATGCACATCAACTCATGCTTAATCCATGTTATGAGTGTGTGCATGCAGGTTATAGATATCATATACTTGAGTATATTGTGATGTATATTGCAGGTAATTGGCAAAACATTTTCAATGGTGACAAATCCTGAGGATACAGTTTGGGATGGGTAACCACAGCAGTTAGTGGACAGTGAAATGGCATGTATGCTGACAACACAGTGCATACATGCCTGTGGTACGTAACATTTTGGCCTTATTCCTCATAAAACACTACAAAGGTAAGGGAATGTGTCTATTATAGGGCATTGGGTATAAGAGGACATGAGTCCTGCATGTCACAGCATTGGCATGAGTAGACTAGAGACATATCACACATTGACTCATACATATTCAGTCTCCACTGAGGTAGGAATCATCACAGCCTGTGTGGACTAGCTACAAAAAATTGACCACACATTGATATGTGTACACATACACTAGCAATACGCATCAGACAGGCAGATTGAAGTTGATCCCATCAAATTGTTGTGCACATTGAGTTTTGTAACAACATCCTTTATACCACCATGTCATTTTGTCAATTGCTCCTCTGTCACCCCATCTAATGTTTCACCAATATGCAGTACTCTGAGGGATGTGCAGGTAACCGTGATGCTGGATGAGAGATCCCGCATATCATGATAAATGTGGGCTAAGGGGTGAACCCATGTAAGTTATTGGTCAGGACAATGGATTGACACACGCACTGCAACAAATGGGGATATGTGACTTGGCCACTGCTTTTGTTTGCAAGAATAATACATTTTAACTATAGCACATCACAAATACATATGCAGCATTTGCACTAGTAAGGAATTATGTTTTGGTATGCCAAGCCTGCTCACATGGTCACCCAAGTGCAGTGGAGCCCAAACATTGACTAGACTCTGAATGATAGATACATGTATGGATCCCAAACTAACTTTCTTTTTGAGTGGCATTAATTTCTGACATGCCTTCAAACATTTAGACATTACCAATTTTGGTAGGGTGGGGGAATGTATTCTGCAGACATGTGCATGGTATTATTTGTAATGCTGTTCACTGTGCACATGCCAACATTAGATGTGCTATTGACAGTTGGTAGTATTGTCTAGGATATGTGTTATACCCCAACCGCACCTGTGTCCTGCACAAATTTGGACTTCGGAAAACATACTGTGTCAGGAAAATCACAGCTTATTCCATGGAGCACTTATGTTACATATTCCCGGTAACGCTTTGTCACTTTCTGTCTATATTATGTGTGACAGAGACATTTGATCTAATGATCTTCATTTGGGCTTGGGGCAGGTGATGGTACATGTGCAATGAGCAGATCCTCCATCAGTGGTGGCTGCCACAATGAAGAAGTGGTGGGCTGGGTGAGCATGGGAGGGGGATCGTGCAGGGGGATTAATAATAAAAAATAAAAAAGATAAACACTTACCTGGAGCTGCCCCCCGCCTCCTGTGTAGCGGCTCGTCCTTCCTGGTCCCAGCAAACACTAGGGCAGCATCACGGACTCCCTGGGCAGTCCCCACACTTCTCTCATACAGTGAGAGAAGCACAGGGCTTGCCCTGAGCGGGCTGGAAAGTCACTCCGCTCAGACCAGGGAGTCTGTGGGGGTTTCTCCAGCCTGGCTGTTCAATGTAGCCGGGCTGGAGAAACCTAAGTGCGCATGTGTGTTTTGGTCGGTCTGAGATGGCCAGCCAAGCACATCTGTGCACTTAGGGAGTGCATATAGTACTCCTCCTCCCCATGCCCCGCTCTGCCCCACCCTGCACAAGTTGGCTCACAGCTGGCAAATGAAAAATAAAATAATGCTAGAACATCATTTTATTTTTCATTTTCTGACTCAGAGCCAGGCATTGGGACAATGCTCCTCCACCATTGCAGAGGAACTGCTGCTGCCTTCCATAGCTTGCACAACATTCACACAGCAGGCTCTGAGCTATCCATCATGTGGGCCTGAATACATTGGGATTAATTTCACACAGTAATTTGGCCCTGACATTTGCACATGCAACTTTGTCCTTTTTCTGTTGTGTTTCTGCACGAAAGGTAAAACATATTTCTGCTGACTGATAAAAGCCCTTAAACATCTCACTGCAGCCAACTACACACACACAATCCTTACAGAGCACAGAAACAATCAGTTGACACTCACTGATAGCATTGAGATCTCAGAAGGTCACCACCTAACCACAGGTGTATGCGTTTGGTCCAGCTACAAGACAAAAAGATGGTACATTGCTCTTTGAATGCTGAACATGTACACTGTGTACATATGAAGCACAGTGCATAGATTTCACAAATGCATGGTATTGTCGGTATATTGGACTTGTAGCATTAGAAAATTTGAACTGCCCTAATGCTGGACCGATGTAAGTGATGTTGCAGTACTTTCAGATAATACCAGGCACATCATGTATCGGATGCACAGAGTGCAGACAAGGTGCAAGACCAGCCTAGCTTGCTACATGGCGCAAGGATGCCTGGTTGTGATGGCTATGTGAACAGCCAAATATGACTGACCATATTCTGTATAGTATGATACTGCTGGGGCCTTCTAATGTCAATACATGTTCTTTAAAATTCTACACACACCAGGCAGTATGCATGCTTGTTTGTCTTCCTCAACTTGCTCCTAACATGTGATCAGTGCACTGTGAATGAACAATGATCATTAAAGGCCTGTACAGGCTTATACAGGATTCATATCATATATACGTATATGTGCCTCTCATGGGGTAAACCAAACACCCTGTGCAGCATGTGGTTGGTTTGTAACTTTCACAGGTGATCAGCAACAAGTTATATTTATGAATTGTGATGTTTCTGATAATGATCTTCAATGCAATTATGTATATATAATTCTTGTAAGAGATTATTTTGCTAAAAGTGTAAATACATGTGAGTATGCTCCCCTGCAACGTACTTGCCGGCCAGACCCCACAGTTTCGGTCAGTAATGGTCTAGCAGGGTGGGTGACAATACTCCCTGCAGAATGCCGGATGGTCCCACTGCACCTATGGGCCTCCCCTGCACAGCACAGAATGTTTTTGCTATTGTGATGGTGCTGTGAATACGCCGGTGTGGCATGTTCTGGTCATAAAACTGAGTTAGCCTGTATCCTGACATATATACCCATATACATATCTGGCCTTCCTGAAGAAAAATCTTTTGACGATGTGTGCAAAAGCCACACACCTATGAGCTCATGACATATAAGGACTTATCAGTAGAGCCACAAACTTCAATCCCTAGGTGATCAGGATATCTGCCTCCTGGCTGACAACATCAGCCCACCTATGCTTCAGCTTCTGGACTCTTAGCTTGACATTGATGATCTAACTCATTTGGTATTGCACCTTCTCCCATCACTCCTGTCTCCTACATGTATGGTAGCCTTTGCTCTCCCTCCTTCCATAGCCAATCATTTGCGGCAGGTACCGAACAAGCAGCCACAGCAGCCCTCCATACTCCTCCTCTGACAGGATCTTCGATTTGGCCATGCCCGACATCTCCCTACCCACACAATCGAAAATACAGTGGAAAAAACTTTACAAAATACAATTACAATACACACATTTCAGTAACATACAGAACAGGGACAGCAGAGACACCAAAAAGACCAAATCACACAACAAGTCACTAGAGCTCACACCAAACACATCCACCAGCCAGCACAGACAAAAAGATTGTAAGTAAGAATGAAAGGAACTTCACGTTTCCTGATTTGCAGCATGGCTGAGCCATTTCATCATTTCCTGCTAGGATGCATCACTTTTTCGGACTAGAGTGTCACTTTTTCTACTAAAGCAGCATCTTTCCTACTAGAGAGTCATTTTTCCTACTAAAGGTGCACATTTCCTACTAAAGTGGCGGTTTCCTACTAAAGAGTCACCTTTCCAACTAAAGCTTCACCATTCCAACTAAAGCGTCACCTTTCCTACTCAAGAGTCACATTTACTACTCAAGCATTTTATTTCCTAAAGGGTTCCCTTTCCTACCTGAGCATCACCATTCCAACTAAAGAGTTTTTTTTTACACCTCGCTATTGAAATGCGCAATGCATTTGTTTTAATTGACAGAACTAGCTCTTTTGGTGTGGTACGGAGTATAGATTGTTGCAACGCAGGTAAACACTCCCAGGGATCACTTTTCCTGCTCAAAATGTTTTGGCAGCCATGCTTGAAGACTTTGGATGTGTCACAGTGCACATATGCATTGATGGTGCAGTACACAGTTGTACGTAGCATTTCTGTATATGTGCAATTGATAGATGTGCAGAATGGGCCCATGGTTGTCAACTCGTCTGATGACATGATTGTGAACATTTGAGGCCTACTTCTAGTAAACAAAATGTTGGTGGGTGTATGTCTATTGGGACTGTGACATGAACACAACGACCCAGAATATATTTACACATTTATTTGCTGGTTGAACATTCCTGATGTGGTATTTATAACTCCACACTGTGCATGTGATGCACCTGAAAAGCTGTTGCACAATGTGTGTGCATTGCCTATTGCCAGCCACTGAGTTTTGGATGCCTCTACCATATGTCTCCTCCTCCATTGGAAATTCGGCTGCACACATATATTGTGCAGGATGGCATGTTGATCCTCTCTAGGTAGGTTGCGACATGACTGATATGGTTCACACTGACACAGGAATATGTCCCTGGTAATGCACAGTTGTCATCGGTGGCCTACATGCTATTGGCATAAAACTTTCATGGTACACTTACTTGCCCATGTGATATTGGTTCATATATGTGGTGCAGTTCACGCATGTCACATGTATTGGTATGCTATTCATTGTCTGTCTTCCACTATATTGTTGGGCATAATAGTTATCAGGGAAGAGGTGTGGTGCTGCGGCCAGGGCGACTGACTCCTGAATCTGGGGATCACGGTTCGATCCCCGGCGCCGGCAGCAGATTAGCCCAGCACCATGTGACTCTGGGCAATAGCTTGCTTAATATTCTCGACGGCCCCCAGCGCCTAGAGACACTTACGGGTGATTGTTCGCTCTTTTCAAACGTGGATTATTATTATAATGGTGCACTTTGCTTCACACTTATGTATTGCAATGTGGGCCAGGCTCATGTGACACAGACTGATGTTGTCATGAGAAACTGTGTACTACATGAGTAGCCACAATACATGTTCTATTCAAATATATGTGTAGGAGTAGACGTTGTAGGGGATTGTGTAAGTGTATGCTTTATATTTATATTTATTCTCGTAGCTGTGGGAGATTCCTGTTGAGATTGGTGACCTGAGTACACTGTGGTATCTTGTCCAAGTTGGATATTATTATATGTTATTGACTTACGGTATGTTGACATGTGTGAGTTGTGGGTTTGCTTGATACATGTAGCATGATGTATGATGCATGTATGTGGCCCACCCCTCACACTTAAGGGCCGGTCAGATACAGAGATGGGTATTATGTAAACTATTTCTGACTGTTAGTGGGCCTGTTAGGTACTAGAGTTTTGCTTATCTACAAGTAGGCCACTCCCATGTTGGCGATTCTGGAAGTGTTCATTTATCATGAAGGGCCTGAAGATGTATGCGTTATGCACACTCCCTGCGTATATAGACAGTACATTGGTGAACATTCCCTGATGGTCGAAGATGGCCTGGACATTGCTGGAGTAGGAGTGCTCCCGGTTCCTGTGTAGATGGGATGTTGCATAAGGGGGAACCAGTTGCACATGTGTGCTGTCCATGGCACCCAACACATATAGGAAACCGGTGATGGCATAGAAGCCTTGCTTGAGTTCCATCTGCAGTTGTTGTGTGATGGGGAAGAGGAGGTATTGCAGCATTAGGCAGATGATGACTTCCAGGACAGAGGGTAAAAAAGCAGAGAAAGATGTCTGGGAGATATTGGTGGCCCTGGGAGTTCATGCCTGGAGCATTGGTGATATCTGGTGTGGCAGTTGGATGATGGACTCCCTCCTGAGTCTGTACTAAGTGATGACCTAATCCTCCCTGAGAACAATTAGAGTAGTCCGCTGGTGAAAAACATGCTCTCTTCTCCTGCTCTGCCTTTGTGGTGGTGGAGGAAGGGTGGGTGGTTGGGGTGGTGGTGGAGGTGATGGCTGTCTCCTTGCTACTTCCAGATGCAAAATGAGCACGTCCATGGCGGGGTTGTGCTTGCCACACTGCTCTCTCTGGCTTCTCTTTATATACCAATGTCAATGCATCATTCCTTCGTGTGGTTTTCACAGGCACGGGGATTTTAAAGCAATTGGGTCTCTGCATCACTTTTGTTAAAACTCATAAATATCCATGTGTCTGTTTTAACTGTGGAAATAATGGTGAAATTCCTTACTTGCATATAATAATATTTACGTCATGTAGGCGGTTCTGGGGCAGGTTCCTTTTGACACAGAAAGTGACACATGCTACAAGATACGGCACCTAGTACATGAAGGGCTAACTGCGCCGCCAATGTCGCATAAATGTTGATGCATTGGCAGCACACTCTCCTAGTAAATAAGCCCCTTAGTTTTCAATTCAAAGCATTCTGCATTGAATAAAATAATCACCATTAAAAAACACAGCTTTTTACATAGCTGTATTGAGATGTGATGTTTGTAATGTTGATTATTATTGAAGTTAATTACATAGGAGATCATTTATATACATAAGCTCCATTGTGACCATTTACTTTCGCACAGAATTTTCATTCTCTCTACAACCTAACTAACAGAGTGTGGGACTTAGAAGCTTATACAATTTCTTGATTTAAGAGAACAACCTTTACACAGTAATATAGAAAGGCTAATATATTTTATGGGGAAAAAGAGCCTCCACCATCTCTAAATGTATATAATAGAGCACTGTTTGATAAGATGTAATATGCCATAGGAATGTATGAAAAGCAATCAACCTGTTCAAATTAACTGCACAACAATGAATAAATCAGGCAGAGATGGGATGACTGGCCTTTTACTTCTCTTGACATTGTAAAGCTATGATGATCTAATGGAAAGATTGCCCAGCTGGTCAGAGTTGGAACAATGGTATTCAAACAGCTACAGGGAGGCCCTGGTATTGTAAAAGATGGAGTAGCTGTCAGATATGATTACATCCAACCGAAACCCAGTGGGAAAAAAATAAAAGATGCTCATTTTCACAATTTAGAACTGTGTATAGAGTGGAATAAACACCACTTTATATGCATATAGGCATCTGCTTGTCATTAGTCTTGCTCTTGTGTAAAATAGCACACCAATATCGTCGTAGTTTGTTTGTATACAAGAAGTGAAGTGTTCATTGGTCATTGGTTGCCATCACCTATTTCTTTCCCAATGTAATGAATCAGCATTGCACTTTGCCCATTTGCATCTTATTAGGCCCTAACGAAATATTTTATTGCATTGTAATAGCATTTATATAGCCCTTACTTCCCCTGATTAGGCGTCAAAGTACTTTTTCAGCGAGTAGTACGCTACTCCGGAACCCATAAATGATTAATGGTGAATTAATATTGTGAAATATGAAAGTAATTTGAGTGGGGGTTATGTTAGTCAGTTATTTGGATTGAGAACAATAGTGGAGGGATAGATTAGAGAAAAAGGTTTGCATTTATATACTGCCTGCTACCCCTGATGAGGTGTTGAAGCGCTTTTTCTGCAAGTAGCTGGCTACTCTGTAGCCCATAAAGAATTAGGGGGGAATTAGTACAGTGAAATATGGAAGTAATTTGAGTGGTGGATATGTTAGTCAGTTATTTGGATTGAGAACGATAGTGGAGGGATAGAAGAGGGAAAAAGGTTTGCATTTATATAGAGTTTGCTACCCCTGATGAGGTGTTGAAGCGCTTTTTTGCTGACTAGCACTCTAATACGTAACCCATAAAGATTCTAGAAATGTTTGTTTTTTTATAGCCATAGTAGGGGATTCAGGGTAAGTAAAGGGGAGTTTGTATAGGGAAAAATGAAATATAAATGGGGATCAGTATTAATGTCTTCTATTTTTCTTTATAAATAACTTGGGGCCAGATATACTATTTGCTGGTTGCAGAATAGTACGTTATCAACTACTCAATGGTTTTTAGAAACCGACCTATGTAGCATTAGTTCAGTTCATAAAAAAGAGAACCTGATAGAATTGCAGTCCAACCTTCCTAAAAGAATATTCATTAGGTACGTTGCCAATTGTGACTCAATCCTTATTAGCCACACTCACAAAGATAGTTGCCTGCACAGATCAGCAGGCCAATATGTCTGTGGTTCATTTTCAATAAAGTAAAAAAAAAAATTTTATTGCAGCCCTTTTTCCTAGAATAGAACTGTGTATAAAAATGAAAGTTAACTTCTTAAAAAATGTTTATATGAGATTTGGCTGTGGCCCTCTGTACCAATCCATTTTTGTTACAACATTTACAAAGGTGAAGGGCTCCCTAGGGGAACCCTTCTCATTTGCAAGTGTGTTACCACCCCAACTTGAGGTTCTGTACCTTTTCAGTGGTGTACAAGTGGTATTGTGGTCCTAAACAATTGACACATAGGGATTGGAATTGCTATTTAGAAGGGAAGTATACAACACAACCCTTCAAAAGAGCAAAGCCTTAGCCATTCCTTTTTAAAAAAAATATTTTTATTGAACAGTTATTGAAGAACAGTTGGAAACAGTGAGCAGTAAAACAACAAGTACATTGTAGGCCACTCGCAGGAGGCCTCTTCGTTGTTACGTATCTTCATCTAAATGGACCCTGTTCCTAAGCCCTACCAGCTGGGCCACCTGGCTACTTGTTTTGACTTGCTATGTGTCGAAGGAGCCCGTCCCCGACTTCAACCCACCCGCTCAGCCCACTACACTGATACCCCTGTACTGCATCCACTGTCCCCAGATCTTTTGGAACTTATGGGTACAGCCCCCGACCCAATAGGTTTCACGTTCTGCTAGCTGGCACCAGTCTAGATCTTCTTCCCTGTCCCTCACCGTGGGAGGCCTACTTGTCCCCTAGAGTCTTGCAGTGTTGCGCTTTGCCACCCCTGCTGCTATATTTAACCATGTATGCATACTTTTGGGCCATTTTTCCTCCCCTGTTATGCCCAGAAACAGCCACTTGGACTCTAGTGGGACTGTCAGCCCCGTAACATGCATTATTACTTCCGTCACTCCATTCCAGAAGCCCTGAATTACAGGACATGCCCAGAGTGTATAATAGAAAGTGCCCTCATTTCCATAACCCCTAGTGCACTCAGCCGACTTGCTGCATCCCATTTTATGTAGCCTGGACCTGGAGAGGTAGGACCTATGTAGCACCCAGAGTTGTATCAGCCGAAATCACACCCGTATGGCTATCTCTCTGGGGCACTGCTGCGCTTCAGACCATTCATCATCCTCCAAGGGGCCCAGGTCTACTGTCCATGATCCCCATGACTCCCTCAGCCTGGTAAGGGGGTCGGGCTGTTATTCATGATTTTCCTACATATTATTGAAACCGCCTTGGTGGGCATGGAGTCTAAGAGTAGTCGGCTCTCCATAGAGTAGTAGTCAGCGATTTGTTTCCCGTCGGGCAATTGGCATTTTACCATGTGTTTCAATTGCTTGTATCTAAAGACCTCGCGGGGGGCCAGGTCGTATTCATTTTGTTTTTTATTGAACATCAGCAGTGTTCCCCCTTTCCAGACATCCCCTAACATTCCCTAACTTATCTATACCTATTGTATGCCATCTTGTGTGGTTACGCAGTTTCTTTACCTCCTCCAGACTGTAACTTTCCCACAGTGGAGTTTCTACCATTAGTTTATCTTTCCATCCCAAATGTCGGTTAGTCGCCTTGCAAGCCTGCATGACTGTCTGGGTATGGACCGGAACAGATCCTTTCTTTTTCCCCCTTTAGAGAAGCGCTGGATATCCCCCTCTCCCCTTGGCCCAGTGGTCCACTTGGTGCGCTGGATCGTCTCTCCCCCCAAATACCCAGTCATTCACCACTACCAGCTGTGAGGCCCAAAAGTAGGCTTTCAGATCTGGTTCCGCTATGACTCCCTCAAAGACGCCATGCTGCAGTCTCACCAAAGAGATTCAAGTTGCACCTCCATACCATAGGAGTGACTGCAATGCACTGTTGATTTTGCGGAAGTAGAGGTCGGGACCTTTATATGGGGTATTTTGGAGTATATATAGCATGCGCGGGAGAGTCATCATTTGGAAGAGTGTGGCCCTTCCCATCAATGATAGGGGTAATTTGCTCCAGTGAGCCACATCTGTTTGGAAGCGATCTATTTGGGGGAGCAGGTTGCATTCCAGAAAGTTCGGGAAGATCAGGGACTTTTCCCAGTTAACTTGAAATCCTGCTTAGCTCCCGAAGAGGCCGTAAATATGAAGGATTCTGGGTATCGAAAAGAGTGGCTTTCTCGCATAAAGCAAGATATCATCTGGGTGCAGTGGTATTTTTCCTCTCATTCCTCCCTTACCCTAATTCCCCGGATTTGAGGATCTCCACGGACCCAAGCTGCCAGCAGCTCCAGCCCCAGAGAAAAGATCCTGCCTCGTGCCCCTTTCCAACACAAAGCCTTGGGAGGTGGAACCATTGACTCGCACTCTGGCCAATGGTTCCCTGTATAGCAGGCAGACCCAAGTATAAAAGTTAGGCACGAAACCTAGTCGGGCAGGACCGCAAATATGCAAAAGCGCCCTATTCTGTCCCTGAGGGTGAACACAGCCTTATCCATTTCTAAACCCATTTAAGGAGTTTAAAAAAGTTACCTTTTTTCTAAATTGGACTAAGTAAATTGCAAAAAACATTTCTGCGGTTGAAACTTCCAAATATGAACATAGTTTGGCCAACTTGCCCATTGCTCCCTTAGAAGTAAAGTCACACTTGTGTTGCTGCATGCAAAGACATTCACAATTTCTTTTGTTCTTGAATTGATAGTTAGGCCTTTAAAAATAACAAAACTGTGTTTTGCGCACTTCAGCCTAAAATATTAGGATGCGTTATTTAGAAAGACAGTGATTTATAGGATCATTAAAAACTGCTAATGAGTGCAATTTAAAACAACAAATGCATATCCTAGGCGCATTAACTGATAAATATAAAATAATGATAAACTAGCAGAACATTTTGCGAGGTAGAATATATACAACATAATTAAAATTAAACATTTAAAATATATAAAAAAAATACTTTATTATAATTTCTCCACTATAAATCCATTCATGATATACAGATTAGACTTTGCTAACAAGTCATTGATAAAAAAGAGAATTTATGTTTGTGTCATAGCATATATCTTTTCAACAATACATTAGACCCTGTAGTTATCACTGTCTCAAATTTCATGACCCTTTTACATTAGCTGAAAACAAAAAACGTATCAATGTCATACGTTTTGCAGAGGACTGACAAATATTGCAGAATAGGTCAGTCAAGCGTTTGTGGCCATTATGTAACACAACGGGTAGAATAATTGGGTAAAAATACCTAATATGCAATCTGGGAACTTTGGGACTGATGTGCAAAACAGTTCTGTGGTCCCAACCCATTGATTTATAAAATCAAAGGGCTTGTAGCTGTAAGAGTATGTTTTAAGCTGTACAAATACTCGTACAAGGGACTACATGACCTCTTTCGGGGAACAACCTTTACAACGCAACTGTTACAACGCACTACACTTACAACGCATTTTTTACAACGCATAAGCCATTACAACGCACTACACTTACAACGCATGACACTACAACGCATTTTAAAAAAATACCTTTACAACGCATACCATTACAACGCCTACCATTACAACGCATAATATTACACTACACTATCCAACACTTACCCTACTGTTGCACCCCCTGGAGTTAGAATAGTAATTTTTACCCCTATACTATCCAACACTTACCCTACTGTTGCACCCCCTGGAGTTAGAATAGTAATTTTTACCCCTATACTATCCAACACTTACCCTACTGTTGCACCCCCTGGAGTTCGAATAGTAATTTTTACCCCTATACTATCCAACACTTACCCTACTGTTGCACCCCCTGGAGTTAGAATAGTAATTTTTACCCCTATACTATCCAACACTTACCCTACTGTTGCACCCCCTGGAGTTAGAATAGTAATTTTTACCCCTATACTATCCAACACTTACCCTACTGTTGCACCCCCTGGAGTTAGAATAGTAATTTTTACCCCTATACTATCCAACACTTACCCTACTGTTGCACCCCCTGGAGTTAGAATAGTAATTTTTACCCCTATACTATCCAACACTTACCCTACTGTTGCACCCCCTGGAGTTAGAATAGCAATTTTTACCCCTATACTATCCAACACTTACCCTACTGTTGCACCCCCTGGAGTTAGAATAGCAATTTTTACCCCTATACTATCCAACACTTACCCTACTGTTGCACCCCCTGGAGTTAGAATAGCAATTTTTACCCCTATACTATCCAACACTTACCCTACTGTTGCACCCCCTGGAGTTAGAATAGTAATTTTTACCCCTATACTATCCAACACTTACCCTACTGTTGCACCCCCTGGAGTTAGAATAGTAATTTTTACCCCTATACTATCCAACACTTACCCTACTGTTGCACCCCCTGGAGTTAGAATAGTAATTTTTACCCCTATACTATCCAACACTTACCCTACTGTTGCACCCCCTGGAGTTAGAATAGTAATTTTTACCCCTATACTATCCAACACTTACCCTACTGTTGCACCCCCTGGAGTTAGAATAGTAATTGTTACCCCTATACTATCCAACACTTACCCTACTGTTGCACCCCCTGGAGTTAGAAAAGTAATTTTTACCCCTATACTATCTAATACTTACCTTAAATGCAATTAAATATTATGCGTTGTAATGGTATGCGTTGTAATGGTAGTTTTTAAAAATGCGTTGTAGTGTCATGCGTTGTAAGTGTAGTGCGTTGTAATGGATTATGCGTTGTAAAAAATGCGTTGTAAGTGCATGCGTTGTAAAAGTGTGCGTTGTAACGTCATACATCCCCTCTTTCTAACAGCAAATAAGACATGGTCTTAAAAAGGAATCCCCTTTTTTATGTGTTGCAGTGAAATATATCAATGTTTTGTGAATGCAATTACATTTACAAACCATTGATTAGATACCAGAATGTGGGAGGGGATATGGCTTAGTTTCCTTTTTGAGAATCATATCAAACAACCCTGTGGGGAGCAGTAAAAACCAAGAGACCATTTCCATTTCCCGTGATATGTATTGAAATAGAACATTATTTTTAAGCAGATTCTGTCCATCTAATGGGCATAAGGTACTTAAAAATAGTTCCTTTTCAGAAAAGCAAATAACCAGAATGGTGGTCTGTTGCCACATGCATCCCACCATTGCTGTATTTGTAGCCATTCGAAATGTTTCCTGCTAATTTATTAGTATAGTTGTTTTGCAAGCCCCTGTATATGTACAATTTAAATTGTGACTTATTAGAACATAGGATTCATTGCAAACTGCACACCGTTTGTCAAAATAGCAAAATCCTGCACATCCCGGCTAAAAGATGGGTCTTTGTACATCGGGTCCCTAGAGCAATATGACTCCAGGTGACAAATAGTGCAAGTGCATTTTCACTTCAGGGATCCAATGCAAAAATTGCCTTACATTGTAGTTAGTTTATAAGAGAACCTATTTCTAAATATTCATAAGTCTTATGTAAGATATCCAAATTCCTAACTATGGCCTGTGTAACAGTGGACCATCAAATTGTGCACGCAAAGATAAGCATTAATTTCATGATTCCTTAAAACGTAGGTATTTATTTCTCATAATGTGTTGCCAGTTTGTCAAGATTGAAAGATGTGGGCCATCTTCTGTCTACCTGCCTTTTGGAAGACCTTATTGCTATTACATACTACTCAGTTAAGCATAAAAAAATTAAGAAACAACTCACGTTTTTTTCTTCAAGTGGAATTTCTAGTAAACGCATTTTGCTAATTACAGACATGAAAAAATAAAACAATTGTGTTTGTTCTTTCGCATTCAATTAATTTTGAAGTAATAGCTGCCCAAAAATTATTTCCACCAGTTGGCAGGTATTCATTTATCTTTTCTCAATTGCAGTCAATTTGCTCCAGTATACCAAAATAATCTGATTTGATTCACAGAGTTTATTATCCAGTTCTAACCATTGGTCAAGTTTCACCAAGCAGTTTTCTATAAGACTTGACAAACATAAGTCTTCAAGTGGATTCCCACTTTTTTTTACACCATCTATAGGCCAATATCTGTTTCACAAGATATTGCTTTATCAAGGCTTAAACCTTTCTGTACATTATTCAGGAACTGGAAAAGGTATATTGTGTGTCAAATTTGAATCATAAACTCCTTATAAAAGAAGTATACACTTTGTGATTTGTTCAAACTGAAGCCAATTTTTTAAAGATTTCTGGGGCTTATGCACAAACTACATTTTGTCGTACGTAAAGTAGTATTAAAGTAGTACTACTCACATACCTCATAATGCTATTCACAAACCTTAATTTGGAGACCTTCCCCTTTCCTATATTTTCTGGTGGATATCTCTGAAAATGCAGTGACACATTTCAGTAGGAAATGCTGGTGGGACAAGGTAAAAGTGTTAGGAAAATGAGGCGATGGGGTAGGGAAATTTAAAGGATGAGTTTAGAGAGGAAAATCACAACACAAACACTAACAAAAGAATAAGATAATTCCTATTCACAAACTACACTTCTAAAGTTATTAGAGGAGCCCGTATGTGTTCTCTTGCCCAGTATTGGAGTAGGGCTAAAAGAAAGGACTAGCCCAATAATCCTAGGAACTAGGGCCATCTATCAGTGTGAGAATGTGGTTCCTTTGGGATCTAGATGGGTTTAGAGCATCTAGTTCTCTACAGTAGTATACATATACAGTAGTATACACAGAAAACATATGCAATACCAATGCAACAGAGCTAAATAACAAATCCAAAACATAGTTTCATAATCTACAATGACATTTTTATAACAGATACAACTATTTAGGAAATAGGCATCCACACAAATATCAAGGAATACACCTGTCAAATATGCCAACCATGGGTGCTCTAAGATAAATGCAAAAAAGTGAACAATGGCACAGGGCTAATGGTGTATTGCACATTAAGAATGTAAAGGTCCACATGTAAAATGGCTGTACATCTTAAAATATATAGGGAGAAATGGCATGATTATCTTCTCCAGTCTGGATGGTTCAGTGGCATTTGCAGAGCATATTTTACAGTACATCAATGTTTTGACCCTCTAAGATGAATTTGATAGAGACATCATCAGGACTCGTTTGAAGGAACACTGGGGCAGCAAGCCTTATGGACCAAAGAATTGGGATTGGTAACTAGCCCTTGTGGACGAAGGCTTGCTGCAGTTCAGTGATCAGGTCAAACTCTGTATAAGCCCCAGTCAGAACTCCTTGGAAGACACTAGGCTTTATTGCAGGTAGTGGCTAGATGTGTGCTTAATTCAAATAATTTGTTTTGGAGCAAATATGCAAATTTTGGGGAATTTATATGTAATTGCATGAAATGAAAAACTGGCATTTGGAGCTGTATTTTAGTGAAAATGTGTCCTCACACCCACTTAGTGCAAACGAGCAAACCAACACCGAATAACAATGGATTGCGCTCTGTCATTTGAATTGTTCCTGTGCGTTTGCGATAAGTGTATATTGCAGACGGCACAGTTTTGGTAACATTTTACTACGAATGGTGGGTAATTATCCAATGTGATATAATACCAACATTTCAGAAATTTCGTATGACAGAAGTAATGGAAAATTATTTAGATTACACTAATTAGGACAGCAAAATGCAAGTTTTGTCATGGTCAAGTAGCAGAGTCAACTAAGACTGAAAAAGTTGTTAGACTAAAACCAAGGCTGAGAAGTAACAAGCTGACTGAAACAAGCATCACCCTCTGGGGTGTTACAAACACATTTTGGGCATGTGAGTGGATGGGAGGAGTAGTCCTGGCAAACAGTGGTGGTAATGCCATCACACTATTTTTTTTTAAGTTTTTTTTTACTAAACATCTAGAGTCAAACTTTATCTAAAAAATGTCTAAATGTTTTTTACACTTTGTCAAAAACGTACAGTATTTGCAACTAGTACTGACGTCATTGCGACTTCCTGAGTCGCTGCAAAAAGAGAAGATATATTTTAAAAGCACTTTTTCGACAAATGTATACAAAGAGGAACGTTAAACCAATATCTTATTAAACTGCTAGAGTCAAACTTTAGCTAAAATGTGTAAAGGTATAAACCAGTAATCCAGTCTGTGGCTGGGGTATAGCAGGAGAACTGTTTTGTGGTGGGATGACGTTCCTGCCACATATCCTGAAGTTAGCCCTTGCAATATTCCCTGGAGCACCAATGTCATCTTTGGCTTTGTATGCATTGTAGGGAGCTCCCTGTCTAGCGTACCGTCCATTACACAATTAAAGTCCCCAGTCAACATTATTGGAGCCCCAAGGTATGGAGAGGCCGCATATTCTGAGCCATTGAGTCTCCAATGCAATATAACATATCACCCATCACCATCAATCACATGATGTAAATGTTGAAACGGGACCCCCGGTGCTACCCAAATAAGGGCACCCCTTGCAAACCCAGAGTAGGAGGTGGCATAAATCTGCCCCTGTCACCTTTTCCTCAGACATTTGATTGAGTCACCCCAAATGTGAGTTTCTTGGAGACATTCCACCTCTTTAAGTAGGCAAATATTTGTCTACGTTTGTCAAATGCAGAAATGCCTCGTACATTCCACATGAGTAACTTGGTCATGGTGGACACCAAAGCACAGCCCCATCAGTATTGAATGAAGGTCTGGTTATTCCAACATAAAACTGCCACAACATACCCCCTCCCCTTGGGCAATCTCACATTTCCCTCCCAGGCAAACCCACGCTCGGTGAAGGCATGTAGATGCTGCCCTCAGCAGGTCCAAACTCATTCAAAAATAGAAAACAACAGCACAGTCGTGCACATTCCCACCCACCCCACCCTGTTCCAAAGAAGTGAGTGATGAGCTGCCAAGTTGTGAGGCCGTGCCTCCAACACCATCGACAGGCACCAGTCACTAGGGGGGGCATGCCCCTGTCATTCAATACAATGTGTGTGGAAAAGGTTTGTAATGCAATCAACCTTGCCTATCGCACTTCGAGCCCCTTAATAGGTCGTTCTTACCAAGCAGTGGAGTCCGCAAATATTTCAGATCAAATGTCCCCATTACTGGCCTGTATCAGGCATCAGTGTCCTCGCTTACGTTACTGTTCGATGGGCGTCCTGGCGATGAGGGTCTTGAGTCTGGGATGTCGTCGGAGGCCTGCAGCGTGCCATCCAGGCAGACCCTAATCATACTAGGACTGCGACTCTTGGTGCTGTCCTAAGAGTGCTTCTGCAGCCGATGATTCCTAGATGGGTTCCGGGAGCCAGGTTTGCTAGGCGTTACCGTGGAGGGGACCAAGCAGGGACCCAGAAGGCCATGCACATCCAGCCAGTCAGTTGCTTCTCCCACTGTGAAAAAAAACAGTGCTTTGCTATTATGTTCCACTCTCAGTTTGGCTGGGTAGAAAAGACTATATTTAAGATTTAAGGCTGACAGACAGCGCTTCACAGCCATAAAAGATCGTCTTTGTTCTTGCACCCTCTGAGTGTATTCCGGATGTATTGCAATCTGGCGTCCTTCATAATGTAGCTGGCCTTCATTACGAGATAAGTGCAGTATGGAATCCCAAACTGGGAAATTGAGAAAGCGGGCTGTGATGGCTCTGAGAGGCGCCCCTGGTTTTGGGGAAGGCACAAGCGACCTATGTGCCCTCTCTACTGTGTAGAACTTGGAGAGCCCCCGTGGGCTGAAACACCCATCAGCCACTCTTCGAGGAACAACTCCGCAGATGGACATTCTGCTTTTTTCAGGAATCCAATAAAGCAGAGATTATTCCTCCAGGACCATCACACCAGTTTGTAGAACATTCTGGACCAAAAACATGCAAGGTCAAATGCAACATGGAATTAGTATATTGTTATGTGGACATTCACAAAATCCAGTATGCACAAAAACCCAGGACGCCTTTACGTGTGGCTCAGTGGAGTGTTTCACTAACATCCCTATTCCCCCTGTTGTCTTTTTTAAAGTTTCTACCAATATTTGGGAGCCATGCAAGATATTTAGAAATCTCTTTTCTAGGGGTTTTAAAATGACCTACTCTCCAAGGAGTGTGTTACTACAGCTTTGTATCTCCAGTTCTACCCTGACTTTGCCTATCAGCAAGGGGCCACACAAAAAACTCCAGAAGGATTGCGTGCTAGCTTGGCATTTACTCTTTCACCCTGTTCACATTTCTGAAAAGAGAGCATTAATATATACAAGCTGACCCACTCCCCCATGACTTGCAATGCTCAACTGAAAGCATTGGTGAAATCTGACAAAAGAAAATGATGAGTACCTAAAGTATTACTCCAGTAGGGAATATTCCTACCAAAATGGGAGAGGGGTATACAAATTTATTAAGGAATTAAGCAATGGACATGAAAATGCAAAAACACACCCATAAAAAAGTAAGACATTGCTATTCACAAATAAAACACCTACATCTATTACAATTGTACTACTGACAAAACAAGTCTCAATTGGACAACAACAGAGCTATGTTGGAAGTCAAGCACCATGATCAATCACAGGTTTACTACTACTGCAATAAAAGGAGGCAATGAAGAATGCTAATAACAGGGAAAAATAGGAAAATCACAAGGAAATTATTTTTAAAATTACAAAATAATTAAATAAATAAATATGCCTAAAACAAAAATGTATCACATTTTTTATAAACAATATACATTGTAAACTTTGTCATTAATAAAATAAAACTTATACTGCCAAAATGCAACATTCATATTGACATGCCTCCAGCTGCCAAGGTTGAGTGTTAGACCTGTCAGCCTTAGGTTTACCTCACCCTCAACTTTTTGTCTTCCTCCTCCATTTTTTGGGGCCTTAGGACTCTGTGAACGTTACCACTATTAAGCAGTGCTACAGTTCTTGTGCTCTCCTCTCTCCTTTAGACATGGTCATTTCAGATTATCCCCAATTGGCATATTTAATTTGCATATAAATCCCTAGTAAAGTAGCACTACAAATTCCCAGGATTAAATGCTACTTGTGGGCCTACAGCACTGATTGTGCCATGCCACCCACTTAAGGACACCTTTAAACATGTCTCAGGCCTGGCATTACAAAGCCTTTGTATGCCGTTTATACTGCCATTTCAACCTGGTAAAATAACCCTTTTGCCAGGCCCAAACCTTCCTTTTAATGCATATAAGTTACCCATAGGGTCAGCCCTAGAAAGCCCAGAGGGCAGGGTGCAATGTATTTAAAAAGTAGGACATATACTTTTAGGTGCTGCATGTCCTGGCAGTGTTTTTCACTACTTCAAGACCATAGGATAACACTGGAGTTGCCTTTTAAGTTTTATGAGTGCAATTTCCATATGTAAAGGGATAAAACAGTGGATGGTTGGTGTCTCTGGAATCACAATTTAAAACCCTAACTCATGGTGACGTCGGATTTTAAATAGGCCTTCTAAAAAGGCGACTTTTAGGGATTTGACAGTTCATTGCCATAGCCATTTAAAGCCTGTCCCTGGTCACATGACTGAGTGTAGCTGACAAGTGGGCTTTGTGTATTCCTTTTAGACAGCAACTTGCAATAAGGGCCTTAGGTGTGCTTGGATCAGCCATCACTAACAGGATGGGAGGGAGGAGCCAGGCACAACTCCACTTACACCTAAATAGGCAGTGTACTGACTGCACACACAGGGCTGTATACCCCTGTAGTTAGCTGAAGCTAGAACACAGAAGGCAGACTGCTTGAGGACTTCAAAAGGAACCCCTTAGAAACGTCTCCATCACTTCAAAGGCACAACTGGGTATAAATACTGGATCGCAGACACCACTGCTCCAGTACACTTCTGGACCTGTGGATACACTTTCAAGAAGAAGGACTGCTGTGCTACAGAAGGACTGTCACTCTGCTTGACTACTGATGTGCTGCCCTGACCTGCTGTGTGCTACCCTCTTCCTTGGATGAGAAGGACTGGACCTGCATCTATGAACCCAGAACCCATAGTGACTCTAAGGGTCAATTGGCTGGCCACCTGATCTGAAGCCTCAGTAACCTAACAAGCTTCCAACAACCTTGCACCTGCACCTGGGCTCTAACCTCTGGTGCCACTCAAGTCCTGGACCCTTGAAAGTGGGCTTTAGGTGCCATGCGAGCTACTGTGGACTCAGCAGAACTAATGCATCTTGTCTCCTGTGCGGTGTAACCCTAAGCAGAACCAACACATCTCTGCTGCTGCATGGTTTGGACTCATCCCCGTTGCCTGCATTGCCTTTGGACCTACCACTGGGCAACACATGCATGGTGTAGGCACTCGCATCTCTCGTCGACGGCAGCCCTGATATCTCCGCCAGAGTCTCACAGCTCCTTGGGATCGAAGCATCACTTTGACTGCGCAATGTATCACCCACTCCGTACTTTGTACCACAAGCCCTTGTCGATGGAATCTTCCATGTCGATGCAACAGGGCCTCGCACGGCAGCCTCGCTGTGTCTCAGAACCGACACAATGACTCGACTCTGTGACGCACCTTTGACCAGGATCCTCTAAACCCTCTACAAACCAAGATCTAAGTTATTCTCTTCAGCTGGCCCAACTAGGGGGCATATCAACAAGGGCTTTATCTCTGCTTTTTTGGCTTTAAAAGCCAAAAAAGCAGAGATAAAACTAGCGCCCTATCAACAACAGGGTGCTGACACGCAAATTTGCATGTTAGCACCCTTTTACTCTACGCTTCCCCTTGCATCTCTAATGAGATGCAAAGGGGGCGTTCCAGAGTAAAATAATAGAAGAAATGTCGCTAAGCGACATTTCTCCTATTATCAAGAATGTCGCTAACCCTGTTAAAGACAAAAAAAACAGCGCTAACCGCGGTTAACGCTGCTTTTTTACGTCTGGTATTTTTCTGACTTAGCCATGATATCCTATGCAAGGTGGATATCATGGCTAAGTTTGCCTGTCCCTATCAACAAGGTAACGTGAGATTATCGCTGGGTTTCCAGCGATAATCTCACGTTAGCCTGTTAGCGTGAGGATTTTTATCGCTATTGAGATAAGCGTTGCTAATAGCACGCTATCTCAGCAATAAAAATTCACGCTTGCCGGCGATAATTATCCTAGCGCTAAGTGCGCTTAGAGATAATTATCGCCGGTTGTTGTTGATATGCCCTCAGGTCCCTGTAGCTGGTCCGTGCTCCATCACGGTCGTTCCGAACTTGTGACTCTTTCCCAGTCTGGTACGACCAGATATCTACAGCTGGCGATTTATGCCATTTGGTGGTATTTTCTCTAAAAATGTTAAACTTAAATATCTCCAGTTCTACTAAATGGAATTTAGTTTTTCTGCTACTGTTTTATTTATTAGATTAAGCTCTATTTTCAAACCTGGTGTGGAATCTTTTGTGTGTGGAGTTTCCACTGCTTTAGAATTGGACCTGCTGCGAACATACTTTACATGTTGCCCCTAAGTTAAGCCTGACTGACCTTTACCAAGCTATTAGAGGGTTAAGCACAGGTTACTTTGGGATTTGCCAGTGCCTTACCTACACAAGGGTTGTGGTTGCAGCTTGACCCAGGTTCACACCCCAGTCAAAGGACAACCCAATTTCTTACGTGGCAGCGGTGGGATTGGGCTTGTGTTTGTGCAGTGCCATACAGTGATTTGGTGCACACTACAATCCCATATCCATGACCAATTCAAGTATAAATTTGCCCCGATTGGTCTTTTTGATTTTTCAAAATTCTCTCTCTGTCTGTTGTGCCTGAATCCACCTTAACAAGCATGGAGCTTGAGCTGGCAAACACATAATTCTACAATGTGGTCAAGCTCAAAGATTTATGTAGAAAGATGACTGCCAGCCAAAGCATCACCAGGAAGGTGGAGTTGCAAAAGGAGCTGAGCGCATGAGCAGAAGCTCGCTAGTTATTAGCTGCAGCAACTGAAAGAGATGAGGAGATAGACAGGCAAGGGGAGGATTTGGACCTCAGTCTTGAGGGCCAGCAGCCTGCTAAAGTGGAAGCCTTGAATCCTAATTTGGAGCTCCATGCCAGGTCATGGAGCAGTGCATTGTCTCTCAGCCTGTCCCCAGAAGAGCTGGCAGAGAGGAGGGAGGTAAGGGAGTTCAAGCTGGAGATGAGCAGGCTCAGAATTGAGGAGTACAAACTGCCATTGAGAAAAAAATTAGCTTCGGAGCATTTGGCTCAGAAAAGAGTCTTAAGAAGCTGGAACTAAAAGCAAGGTAGGTAGATTCCAGCAGCATTGGTGGCAACATAACTGCAGTGTCTGAAGAAGGCAAGAAGGTCTGCATCCCCAAGGAATTGGTGCCCATTTATGTAGTGTGAGATGACATTGACTAATAGTTTTCTGCTTACGAGGTAGATCTGAGGGTTAACAAGATCCCAGAGAAGCACTGGGGAGGTTGTTTGTGGGGCAGGACATACTTCTTAACTTAGAGGTTGAGGACCAAACCAAGTACTCCCCCATGAAAGCCATCTTGATAGCTACATTTATGCTGACCCCTGAAAAGTACAGCCAACGGTTCAGAGACAGCTAGAAGCTTTCCAACCAGTCCTGTTTGGATTTTGTAGACTACCCTAGAAAGACACTGAATGGTTGGGTATGGTGAGCAAAGTTAAGGCCTACGGTGGGTTAGACAAACTAATTATGAGAGAGAACATGCTCCGTATTTGTTTCCCAGAGCTGTGACAGCACCTAGTTGTCAGCAAGCTGACTGATTCTAGGAAGCTTGCTGAGGAGGCAGACTGTAGTGTTTTGCTTTAACTTAAAATTCTTGAGCCATGATGTTCTGGTCTCCAGAATTCTAATTGGAATGTTTATGTTCAAAAACCTGTACTGGTTAACGATTGAAGGGCTGAGGGAGCTGGCTGCTGCGCAGCATCTAAATGTCAATAAACCATAATTGACTCTACTACTACGTGTACCGACGTAATTACTACAGAATTGATTGGCGACGAGTTAGAAAATTGAATGCTGCAGAACCCACAATGGATTAGCAACGAGTTACGCCACGGATACAATTTAGAAAATTTACGAAGGGAATTGGGAAGTCGAAAAACACAAAGAAGGCAGCAGCGAAGCTTACCTCAAGGTAATGGGTGTCCGCTGAAGTCCTGGTTGAGTTTGCCGGAAGATTGTCGAGCCGCCGTGTTGATCCGTCACGAAGTGGATGAGAGTTGGCGTTCTAGTTGTTGCACTGCGTCGCACGCCATCTTGGTGGAGCACGCAAGTACTGCGTTGTGCGCCATTTTAGGAGAGCACGCTAGTACCATGTTGAACGCCATCTTGGGAGAGTAAGCGAGTGGTTACGAAGCGTCATTGCCATGGAAACGCAGTAAAGTGAATTGCCGACAGGAACATCCAGTGACGAATAGCGGTTGAGGAAATAAAACAAAGAAAATAGTGAATTTCGAAGTGGATGCAGCGGATTCGATTTTCAACTAGCGGCGATGTGCAAGTATTTGCCTTGATGTGAGAGGTGAAGGATGTTTTCACGTTTTGAAAAGTGATGATGTGCACACTTTGGGTATTGAAGCTTAGCAGGTGTAAATAAGCTCAATCATTGCAGTGTTTTTATTTTGCTCATTTTTGCGTGTTAAAGAACGGTGACACGCACACCATAACAAGTTGAAACATTGCAGTTTTTTTTTCTCTTTGCGTGTTGAGGAACGGTGACACGCACACCATAACAAGTTCAAACATTGCAGTTTTTTTTTCATTTGCGTGTTGAAGAAAGGTGCACGCACACCCTAATAGGTTCATACGGTACAGCTGGTTCAAGACGAGCAGAACGTAGTCGGACTATAGTGAGACGCACAACTCATTTCAAAAACAATTTTTTATTTTTCAAAGAGAAATTGTAGAGTGTGTTAAAAAAAATGTGTAGAAAAAAAACGTGGTAATGTACAAACAGTTTTTGCAACATAAAAAAAAAATAGAAAGTTAAGGTACTACAGTATATTAAAAAGGGTAGCACATATTAGAGTACGTTTCAGGTACGAATATTAGGTTTTTTTTTTTTTTTTTGGTTACATATAGTATCTGTATAGCATAAGTGAGAATGCAAAGTGTGTCTCCTCCTCCACCTTTTCTAGAAACACCTGGGGATCCACCCATTTCGTGGAAAAAATGGTATGACGCATTTTTAACATATATTGGTGCTATAGGTGGTTCACGATATAGGGCAGAAAGGAAGAAGTGTCTTTTATTAAATGTTTTGGGATTTGAAGGGAGGGAGATTTTTAAACATTTGCCTCCTTTAATACATGTTGGTGGTGAGGAAGGAGATATTGACGAGTTTAAAGAAACAGTCAAAAAACTGCATTTTGACATACAACCCAGTCTGGTAGTTGAGAGACACAAATTTTTAAAAAGGGAACAGAAAATGGGTGAAAAGGTAGAAGATTTTATTTCTGCTTTACGTGTTCTCAGTGCTGACTGTCAGTATGAAGGGTTCAGAGACTAAGAGATCAATACATTTGTAAGTGTAATGACAAAAGTATACAACAAAAGCTATTGTCACTTGGAAATCCCACATTAGAAGAAACGATTCGAATTGCGAAAAGCATAGAACTTTCGAAGTTGTCTGTTAAGGAGCTTGATGGAAAAGCATCATTATCAACCAACAAAGAAGAAGATTGCATCAATGCTGTAAGACCAAGGAAAACAAGAACACTAATTTTTCTGGTAGTGACAATACGTTTTTTAAACAAACGAATATTTGTTTTAAGTGTGGAAATTTTTCGCATTTTAAGTCTGGACGTGCGTGTCCTGCAAGAAGTGTAACTTGTAGGGCGTGTGGAAGATTGGGTCATTTTGCTAAGGTCTGCAAAAATGTGAGGAGGAGTTTTTCGACCTCACAGGATGGAAGGATGAGTGGTGGTGTTCCTTCTACTTCTTCAAATTCCTCTATTGCAAATATTTCTTTTTGTGAACCGAAATGTGATGAGTTAAGGAAAATTCAGGAAGATTTGAGAGACATGGTGGTTGTGGTAGGGGATGCGAGTCAAATTTTAGCGAACAGGATGAGTGTGTGGATCCTTATGTGGATATGGAGATCGGTGGAAAGAATGTTTGTCATTTGGTTGATTCCGGAGTGAGGATAACAATGGTAACTCAGGAAAAGTTGAAGGAAGTTTGGGGAGTGCGTTCACTATTTCCTCCAGACAGATCGCCTGTCTCTTATGAAGGGAGAACCATTGAATTAGTGGGTTATTTTGAAGACTCTTTAGTTTTCAGAGGAAGGAAAATTTTGGAAAGATTTACGTGGTCATTAAAGGGTTGAATATTCTCGGATGGTTTCATCAGGGTTTATTTAAAATGGTGTTAAGACCAGGTACAAAAGATCAAGTTTCTATTCTTCGTTTTAACAATTTTATTGATTCTTTATCTGAACATTTTCCTGACGTTTTCGGTTATGAGCTTGGATGCGTCAAGGGGTTCACGCATACCATTAAGGTGAGAGATGGTGCTATTCCGGTTAAACATCGGCTCAGGAATGTACCGTTTAGTGTTAGAGATCAGCTAGAACAAGAGCTTTCCGGTCTTTGCAAGAAGGAGATTATAGAACCAGTAGAATCTTCTCTTTGGCTTTCTCCTTTAGTTGTAGCAAAGAAAAAAAATGGCGAGATTCGCGTTTGCATTGACTTACGCAGTTTAAATAAAAACATCTGGATAGATTCTCATCCTCTTCCAAAAATCCAGGAAATGTGGTCTTTAATCAATGGGTCGAAGTGGTTCAGTAAGCTAGACCTAGCGTCAGCTTATCATCAAGTTGTTCTTGATCCTGCCTCAAGGCATTTGACTGCTTTTGTTTAGCCTATTGGAACTTTCCAATACTGCAGGATGCCGTTCGGTTTGGCTTCTGCCGCGGCGTTTTTTCAAAGAATTATGTCAAATTTGCTTAAAGGGATCAAAGGGGTGATTGTGTTTCAGGACGATGTTTTGGTACATGGTGAAACTTGTGAGTCGCATGATGAGACTATGTATTGTGTCTTGGAGGCCTTGTGCGAAGGGGGTGTTGTGTTAAAAAAAGAAAAGTGTGTTTTCAGAGTAAAGAAGATTGAATACCTAGGACATGTTCTGTCGGAACAAGGAGTTGAACCAAGACCAGGGTTGGTTAAGGCAATAGTAGATTCTCCTCCTCCTGTAGATAAGGTGGGACTTAAGTCATTTATTGGCTTGTGTGAGTTTTACTCACGTTTTGTGCCTGGATATGCGACAAAGTGTCAACCGCTCTCAAATATGCTTAAAACTTTTTTTCCTTTTAAATGGGATACTGAATGTGATTAAATTTTTAAATGGGCCAAAGATGAACTTATCAGTCCAAGAGTTCTCAAACCTTTCAATCCAGATGTTCCTTGCATTGTCACTGTGGATGTGAGTGGGTTGGGTTTGGGAGCGGTTCTCACGCAGATGGTTAATGGAGTTGAGCATACCATTGGTTATGCATCGAGAGTTTTGCGTGTGTCTGAACTTAATTTTTCGGTTATTGAAAACGAACTGCGAGCATGCTGGTGGGCGATTAGGAAGTTTAATCCGTATATTTGGGGTAGACATTTTAAGCTAAGGACTGATCACAGTCCTCTTGTTTCAATTCTGTCTGGGGATAAAATCAAAGAACATACACCCAGGATAGCACGTTTGTCTACTAAACTGTTGCAATATGATTTTGAGTTTAGTCACATTCCTGGTTGTGGGAATATTTGTGCAGATTATTTTTCTAGACACCCTGTTGAATCTAAGCAAGATATGGTGGATGAGGATGATGAGGAGTGTTTTGTAACCTCTGTGGGTCTGGATGAAATGTGTGCTGTGAGTGAAGTTGAATGGAGGGATTTTCTTTCAAAGGATACATTATTGGGTGATGTCATTAGGTGTGTAAAGGAAGGGTGGCCTAGAGAAAAAAATTTAAAATTGTCTCTTCAAACTTTTGTCAAAGTTGCCCCTGAACTCTCAATTGAGGATGGTTTACTTGTACGCGGTGACAGGTTAGTTCCTCCTGATATGTTGAGAGCGAGGTTGATGCAAGGAGCACACGAAGGTAATTTGGGTAGGACTATCATAAAGAGGAGACTTCGTGAACATTTTTGGTGGCCACAGATGGACAATGATGTTGATTTGTTTGTAGGGGGTTGTGTGATTTGTTCTGGTTCGGATAAGAGTTTAAAAGTTCATACTCCTCCTTTGCAGCCTATTGTTCCACCAAACAAGCCTTGGGAGAAGATAGGAATAGACTTGGTTGGACCATTTAATGTGCTTCCTAGTAATTCAAGATTTGCCATTGTTGCAATTGATTATTACTCAAAATGGCCAGAAGTACGTTTTATTGATGAACCTAATTCCAAAAATATCATTGATTTTTTGAAGGATATTTTTCTCCGTGAAGGGTTTCCATCCACAATTGTTAGTGATAATGGTGTACAATTCACCAGTCATGAGTTTGAATCCTTTTTACATCAGGGTGGTATTGTGCATGCTAGGAGTGCACTTTATCATCCTCAAACCAATGGGTTGGTGGAGCGCATGAATAGGGTGCTCAACAATTGTATTCAATGGGCTTTGGCTGGGAGATGCAATGTACAGAATGCTGTGAGGTCGATGTTATGGTTTTATCGCACGACTCCGCATTCCTCTACATAAGTTTCTCCTTATGAGCTTCTTAGAGGAAGGAAACCTTGTTCTAAATTCTGTCCTGGTTGGATGTCTAAGTGGGTTAAGTTGGATTCTATGAGTGATGTGGATGATGTTGTCAGAGAAAATGTTTTCAAAGCCCAATTGCGTCAGAAAACATATTTCGATTCAAGGAAAAGATCTTTTACTCAACCTTTGGTTGTTGGAGATATTGTGCGTATAAAGATTCCTATTCACTCTAAGAAAGGGAATTCTAAATTTTCCGAGCCTTTCACCGTTGATAAGGTGTTCAGGAATGCAGTGAGGGTGAATTAAAAAAACTGGTGGAATGTTTCAAGAGTGGTGAAAGTCAATCCGAGTGTTGGGAAAAGCTTGTGTGACAAAGATGGTGTTATTTTGCCTTTGCCGGATATGCAAGGGTTGCGCAGGAGTTCTAGACAACGTTTTGTTCCTGCCAGGTATCGTTAATGTTTTTTTTTTTTTTTTTTCACTATGTTTTGCACAGGATTTCTGGACAACGTTTTGGTTCTTTCTAAGTACCATTGATGTTTCTTGTTTTTATGTATTCTTTTCTCTTTTCAGTTCTTTGTTTTTGTTTTCTTTGTTTTTTGTAAGGGAGAGGATAATGTAGTGTTTTGCTTTAACTTATAATTCTTGAGCCATGATGTTCTGGTCTCAAGAATTCTAATTGGAATGTTTATGTTCAAAAACCTGTACTGTTTAACGATTGAAGGGCTGAGGGAGCTGGCTGCTGCGCAGCATCTAAATGTCAATAAACCATAATTGACTCTACTACTACGTGTACCGACGTAATTACTACACAGACCTCTGGGCCAGCACCATTGTATCCAAAAAGGCATCTGAGGGAGTCTCCCACAAGGGTAGCCAGGGCTCCCACCAGAAGAAAAAGGGGGTAGAAACACTTGACAATATGTAGTTCTCAAAAGGTCACCAAAATAATTCCCAAGTGAATAGTGGTAACCAGTCCCAGTCTGAGCCTAAAAAGAATGGGTTCTTTGAGGAACAGACAGGGTGGTTTGCACCCCAATGCATGTCATGCTACAAATATGAGCATTCAAATGGTGACTACAAATGTCCCAAGAGGGTGCAGTCCCCTCGGTAAGCAGACATCTAGGTTGGCGAAGTAGCACTTGGGGAGGAGGCATTCCAAGCTAGCTTTGATTAACAGAGTCCCTAGTTTCCCTGTGGAATAAGGAGATGCTGCCAAAAGTCTACTGTAAGTCTTAGTTGCTGTCCTCAGAGCAGGTTCTCATTCCACCAGGTCATCCCTAACACATTTCATCAAGTCATTGTTGCCGACAATCATGAGAGTCACCTACCTGTGGCTCTGGTTCCCTTTGAGTGATGGGGTCTCAGATACTCTAAATGTAGCTGTGAGTCCTCCAATGCCTGTAGATTGTCTGTTGGGCAACGACCTGGAGGACACCATCTGGAGGTTATAGATCTCAGGTCATACTTGGAGATGTTGGGATTGCCTCGATGGGTCTGTAAGGTCCATGGTTGCACAAGAAGGGAGTCAAGGGCCTCTGTAGACTGGAAAAATGCCCTAGACAGCTGCCAAGAAGGAGATGGGCAAGGGGAGTGGAATACAAGACCTTGAAGTTCCAGAGGTTGAGGTTGATGGGGCACCTGAGCAGGATGCCCCTGAGCCAAATGGGGAGGACATTGCCACACTGGGTGACCTACCTGAGCTTACTGACCAGCAAATTGAGGGTGGGTACACCAGGGAGGAATTCTGCAAAGAGCAGAAGGAGTGCCCTACTCCAGAGCACTTGAGGCTGACAGCTGAGGCCCAGGCAGCAGGCAGCACCTCTGGAGATCACCTATTCTATTAGGGAGAACAACCAACTATATAGCAAGTCTACGTTGCCTGGATCTGGGGCAGACTGTGTGATGGTAGTCCCCCAGGATTACAGGACCTTTCTACTGGTTTGGTTCAAGACATACCTCTGGCAAGACATTTGCAAGGCATCTGGGGCAAGACAAGACTTAGTCAGGCTTGTTGCCCAGTTCTATTGGCCCCGGATGAAGACAGTCTCAGATGCATTCTGTAGGTCCTGTCCCCACTAACTGTCTTCCATCCAACTTTTTGAATTCATCCTCCATTTTTTCTGACCTCGTTTTTGCAGGCCTCAGGACCCTGTGCATGTTACCATTGCTAACCAGTGCTAAACTACTTATGTTCTCTCTAAATATGGTTATATTGGCTTATACACAATTGAATACTTAATTTACTTATACATCTCTAGTAAAGAGGCACTACATGTGCCCAGGGCCGGTAAATTGAATGCTGCTAGTGGACCTCCAGCACTGATTGAGGCACCCAATTAAGTAGCCCTTCAAATATGTATCAGGCCTGCCATTGCAGAGTGTTAGACCTGGCACCTTGGTGTTGGTCTCCCTTCCATTTTTTCTGTTGCCTCATGCGTTTTTGCTGGTGTTAGATGCTTTGGGCACTGTGCCACTCCTGTCCAGTGCCACAGTGCAAGTGCTCCCTATTGTAAATTGATGTATGAATTAGTGATTCCATGATTGGTTAATTTGGTTTACCTGTCAGACCCTAGTACAGTGCACCAGGAGTGCCCAGGGCTGGTAATCCAAACACTGCTGTTGGGCTTGCAGCACTGGTTGTGCCACCCACAGAAGCAGCCTGTAAAAGTGTGTCTTAGGTCTGCCATTGCAGAGCATGCATGCAGTCTGCTACTGTCATGCTGACTGGGCAAGTGCACCCACTTGCCAGCCCCTAAACCTTCCCTTTTCTTCATATCAGACACCCCTATGGTAGGCCCAAGGGCAGGGTGCATTGTAAGTATAAGGTAGGACATGCCCTGGTGTGTATGGCATGTTCTAATAGTGAATTACAGCCATTTTCGTTTTTCACTATTGCGAGGCTACCTGTTCTCCATAGGTCAGAAGGATTATTACATCTGATAATCCTAACTGACTCAGGGAACATGGTAGAAATTTGAATTTAGTATGCCTGAACTCAGAATGATAAAATACATCTTTTAGTGAAGTTGGTTTTAACATTCTGTGTTTGAAAATACCACTTTTAGAATGTAGGTATTTTCTTGTCTAACCATTCAAACCTGCCTCTGCTAGGCTGTGTATTCCTTGTCTGGAGTTTGAGTGACAGGGCTGGGGAATTCCAGGAGACAGGGTGAGGCAGCCCAGTGGTGAATAGAGAGATCTGCATCTAGATGGGAGGGACGAGTTGCACCTGGGACCTGAATAGGGCTGTGCCTTCCCTCCACAATGCTGGCTCCACCTCCTGTGGTGCGTCTGATGTCTCTGCCCTGCACTCTGAAAGGAAAGAAGGAGTCATGTAAACAAAGTGCTCCAGGACTGACCAGAACTGGTTTGGACTAGGCAAAGGCCTCTCTGCCTTCAGAGAACAAAGGAAAACTTAGTATAAATATTGGGACCCTAACCCAAGAACTTTAGATCACTTTGGGAACCAAGAAGAAACTTTTGCTGAGGAGTAGAACCAGAAGAAACTGAGGAGAGACTATCCCTAAGCTGAAGTGCTGGTTGGGGGATTGGCCTGCAGTGGTTGCCTGACTGTCAAAGAAAGGAGAAAGGACTTTGTGTGCACTTTTATTCAACTTGTAAAGGATCTCCAAGGGCTTGAGAAAAGAGCTTGCCTCCTGCTGAAGTCTCAGGGACAACAGACTTCAACCACCAGCTCCACAAGAGTTCTTTGGAAGTGCCTGTAGCTGCATTTGGGCCTTCTGAGGGACTGCGTGTCGCAAGGAGCTGGAAGTGCGACTCAGGAAGAAGAAGCGTGTTGCCGTCGCAGCCGCTGCCGTCGCATCACTGAACAAGGGTGTCGCCGCTGTAGCTGTCGCATTGCACCGCATCACAAGAAGTGTCCCGCAACACCGAAGAAGCGTGTCAATGTCGAAGCCGCTGCCATCGCATCACTGAACAAGGGTGTCATCACTGGAGCTGTCGCATTGCACCGCATCATAAGAAGCGTCCCGCAACACTGAAGAAGCGTGTCGCAGCCGCTGCCGTCGCATCACTGAACAAGGGTGTTGCCACTGTAGCTGTCGCATTGCATTGCATCACAAGAAGCGTCCCGCAACACCGAAGAAGCGTGTTGCCGTTGCAGCCGCTGCCGTCGCATCACTGAACAAGGGTGTCGCTGCTGGAGCTGTCGCATTGCACCGCATCACAAGAAGCACCTTGCATCCACAGAGAAGCGTGCCGCCGTCGCAGCCGCTGTCATTGCATCACTGAACAAGGGTGTCGCTGCTGCAACTGTCGCATCGAGCGGAAGCATCTTGCATCGTTGGAGAAGTGTGTCGCCGCCAAAGCCGCTGTCGTCGCATCACTGGACAAGGGTGTCGCCGCTGCAGCTGACGCATCGAGCCGAGACATCTCGCAACATCGGAGAATCGTGTCGCATCAACAAGAAGACGCCATCTTTGATTCTTTGCACCAGATCTTCAACGCATCACCGCCTTTGCGTGTAAGGACCTACCGCATCACCTTCCCTGCAACACTTTTGTTGCCCTGCGTGTCGCATCTTAAGGTACATTGACTCAAAGTGTCGCATTTAAGATCTAAAGAGAAGTAAGCTAAATTCTACCATTTTAAAGTAACAGTATTGTGGATTTTTGTCGTTTGTGGTCTTGTGGTAAATCTATATAAAGAATACTTGTTTTTAATATTCAACGGTGTGGTGTCCATCTGTAGTGCTGTCACTTGATTACTGTATGTGTTCACAAATGCTTTACACACTGCCTCTGAGATAACCCTGTCTGCTCGTGCCAAGCTACCAAGGGGGTGAGCAGGGGTTATTTTAGGAGTTTACCCCCTTACCCTGACTAGAGGCAAGGGTCCCTATTTGTCATAAGTACCTACCTGTGCCAACTAGAGACTAGGCCTGGGCGGCAAATTCCGTTCCGCTCGCGGAATTTGCGGAATTTCAGTAATTTCGCGTTCCGCGGAGAACGCAAAATTGCCCAAAATTCTGCTTTCCGCGACTTCGCGAAATTTTTCCTTGTTCGCGTTCTCAAAATGCGTGTTCGCGAGATATTTCTCCCCGAGCACGCAAACAGCAACTGTGAACAGGAAAAAAGCATTGCGAACATGCAATTCCGCGTGTTCGCGGAATTTCTGCATGTTCGCGGAGATTTTTTACCGTTTCGCGGAGATTTGCGTAACGCGATTACGCAAATTCCGCCCACTCCTACTAGAGACTCCCAACTCTAACACAGAGCCTGTGTGTACAGTTTATACAGCAATTTCGGGCTGTCAAAATAAACCTTTTGCCTGTTTTATAATATATATATATGTCACCCATATGGTAGACCTTGGACAGTCTAGAGGGCAGGGTGCAATATATTTAAA
This sequence comes from Triturus cristatus, assembly GCF_964204655.1. Lineage (NCBI taxonomy): Eukaryota > Metazoa > Chordata > Amphibia > Caudata > Salamandridae > Triturus > Triturus cristatus. The sequence goes on from NC_140584.1 coordinate 228,480,721, forward strand.
AAGTAGGACATGTACTGTTAATTTTTACAGGTCCTGATAGTGGAAAACTCTTAAATTAGTTTTTCACTCCTGCAAGGCCTATGTCTCTGATAGGATGAGATTGGAGTTGCATTATAAAGTTTGGGGTCCCTGGAATCATGAATTAAAATTGTGGTGAAGTCGGATTTTAGATTACAATTCTGAAAATGCCACTTTTAGAAAGTTGGTATTTTTTTGCCTTAGCCATTTAGAGCCAGCTGCCAGGTCACATGACTAAGTGCAGCTGACGGCTGGGCTTTGTGCAATCCTCCTGGACAGGCACACACAATAGGGGGATTAGGTGTGCTGGATGGGCTATCTCTTGCAAAATGGGAAGCAGGAGCTAAGAATGGCCCACTTACACCTAAATAGGTTGTGTCATGACTCCTCAGAAAATCCCCTGTAGTCAGAGTGGAGCCAGGAAACCTCTAGGAACTTCTGCCCTACTTCAAAGGTACAACTGGGTATAAATACAGGACCTCAGTCACCACCACCTCAGTATCCTTCCATAACTGTGAGAAAAATGACTGCTGTCCTGCTGAAGGACTGCCACTTTGCAAGACTGCACTCTGCTAGACTCCTTTCTTGATGTGCTGACTTGCTACCTGATGCCCTTTTGCCTGGGTGAGAAGGGCTGGACCTGCATCTCTTGAAAGCAGAACCCATAGTGACTCCAAGGGCTTGTTGGCTGACATCCTGCTCTAAATCCTCAGGGACAACACAGGCTTCCAACAACATGTTATCTCCACCTGGACACTGACTTCTCCGAGTGTACCCTGTCAAATGGTGCCCAGCAGAACCGATGCATCTCCTCTCCTGCATGGCGGAATCCTGAGCAGAACTGATGTATCTCCACTGCTTTGTGTGTTGGACCCCCTTTACAAAGAATTACATCGCCGCCACAACCTGCATCATCTTTGCAACCATCGCTGTGCAACACATCCTTCATGCAGGCCCTTGCATCTCTTCGTTGACAGCAGTCTCAATGACGACGCCTGCCTCCACATCACAGCTCCTCGAAATTAACGCATGGCCCTGACTACACGATGCATTGTATCGCAAGCCCTTGTCGATGGGATCCTCAATGTCAGCTCAACAGTACCTCGCACCACAGCCTCACCCCATCTGGGAATCGACGCATTGCTTCGGCTCCTTGATTAATTTTTGATGTGGATTCACCCAAACCTCTGGGAACTAGGATTTAGGGTAGTTTGTTCAGCTGGCCTAAATGGGTCACTGCAGCCTGGTCAAGCTCCAACGTAGTCGGCCTGAACTTGTGACTTTGTCCCTGTCTGGCATGACCAGATATCCACAGTTGACGTTTTACACTTTTTGGTGCTATTCTCTCTAAAAACTTTAAAATTCAACATCTCTGGTTCTACTAATTGAATTTTTGTCATGTTTGTCTTGGCATATTCATTTCATTAAGTTCCATTTCACTAACCTGGTGTGGGATCTTTTTGTGTAGTGCTTTCATTGAATTACTATTTGAAGTGGTTCAGAAATTCTTTACAAATTGCCTCTAAGTTAAGCCAGACAGCTCTGTGAAAAAACGTACCAGGGGTTGAGCATATGTTACTTTGGGATTTACTTCTGCTTCACACTGACACGGATTGTGGTTGCTGTTTGACCCTGGCTCACACTCCAGTCAACCAACAACCCAATTTTCTTACATGGAGGAATTGAACTGTCATGATGACATCACAGCCATCGACAGCCAAACCTCATTTCAACATCAACCAATCACACAGCCTGCCCACAAAAGAAAAAGATAGACAGACAAACAAAATACAGTCAATAAATAGTTCTGTTGCTTTGCTGACATTTGAGGAACTATTATTTGTGGAAGAGAGGGAGAGGATTTACAGACAAAATACCAACATTTGTGGGATGCCCGGGCGGGGGGGGTGGGAGGAGGGGGATTATTGTCAGATATCACATCTCCCTTCAAGTGATCCTTACATGGTTATAAAATGGGAACAGGCCAAGTTTGGTCATGTTAAAATACCGCCTGCACTCCATTTCCTTTCATATTGGGTCTTTCGATGTATTCACTGAAGACACTTTGTGCACCCCATGGGCAATTTAATCTTGATGCTTGTGACAGTAATGAGATGCATCACCAGCCGGTTTCACTACTAGAGCCACAATCACTGCCAGAAACATAACGTGTGACAAAGGAACTCTATTTCATTGCCCACTTCCCTCTGGCATTAAGTGTCACTGATTGCACCTCTATGGCACTTCAGCCACTCTGCCACAGGGAACACCATTTCTGCAAAGGACACCACTGACACTTCAACAACACACATGCTTTCCTCAGTGCCTGGGTCTGTTTCACTGATGCATTTACTGCCTTTCCTTGAAGCACACCCAATAGTTATGCCAACTGTCACCTCTTGCACATCAGTTGGCTGTTGGGGATTTTGGTGTCATGTAGAATCTAGGTTAGTGAAACTAACTTACATTGGAACAGCCTGTGCATCGTGGGGATGGCATCTCGAACACAGTCATTCATCACTTCATCTTGATAGATGCATGTAAATTTTGTTATAAATGCATGCATGTAAAGTGTATGTAATACCTTTTTAAGGGAATCATTGCTTTACATACATCCCATGACTTTATGGCAGGTGATACCAGGGATGCTCTCTTTTCCCATCTCCTTACCCCTTTGTGATGCCCGATCACACAGGCTCAACAGAGATACAATAGGGCACACAGACGTATACACAGCATCATCAAACACACATTTGGTATAATTAAGCTGCTCTTTAGATGTCTTCGTCATACAGGGGTGTGTACCTATATTCTCCAAAAGATATATGCAAGACCCTTTTGCATATTGCACGATGTTGCATGGTGGAGAGACACAAGTTTAAGACCTAACCCCTGTGGCTCCTCTAATGCTGACCTTCTCCATCTTCTCATTCTTTTCCCTACTGTTTCAGACTTTTGGGTAAGGTATGGTCATACATCTCTCGACTATTCACAATTTCCATTCCTTATTCTATTCCCCTCCTCTTTGCTGGTAGCCTCTCTGATTCTTTAGATTTTCCCTCTCATGAGCATGGTCTTTTTGATCTTATGCTTGCTCTAGCCTTTCAACATATCTCCTTTAATTGGACAACTCTCACAAAACTTTCCATACAACATTGGTGGAATACCCTCTGTCATTTTCATAGACTTGATGTTGCTTTCGCCTCCTCTTGTAAACCAATGTTAAATAGAGATCTCTTATGGTTACCCCTTGCCACCTATTTAGATTGTATTGTTTGAAATAATATCTCGCATCGAACTGCTGAAAATGTTAAACCTCCTTAATAACATTATCTCTGTTCTTTTTGTTCTTACCCTGTTCACTTAATATAAATACGTATCCATTTGATAATTCATATTTACTTATCTACAATGATGCAATCTACTATGCCTTTCTCTGTTTTATTTCTTTATACCATAATGTTGTTGCTACCTCCTCTCTCCTTACCCCCCTTCACCTGCTCCCTCCCCCTCCTACTCCCTTCCTCTTTATATAAAAATCCCCAAATTGCTTTTCCTCTTCTCATTCAGATACCAGCCTATTATGGTGTTTTATTCCTGTTTTGAATTGTATTGCTGGTATGTTACATATGTCATTGTTTGCTAATAAAGCTTTTCATACACAAAAAAAAGACCTAACCTCTGCACTACGGCCTCATCAGGCCTACTAGGCTCATACACAGAACAAAGGTTAAGTTCTGCAGCTTTGCTTGCTATCAATTGTCATCTGAGCTGCTAGTTTCGTTGCTGCATCACTGTGGTTGGACAGCCGCGGTCGGTAGTAGGAGTAACTGCAGGGCGGTGACGTGGGGAGGGGGAGGGGCAGGGGCAGGGTAGGGGGTAGTAAACTATGGATTCCGGAGTTTTACAGGTAAGTTAACATATAAATTAATAAAACGAATTTTGTTGCGTGCACAGCATCGCATTTGGGGATGCAGTGCACGCAACGAAATTCGTTTTATTAATGTATATGTTTACTTACCTGTAAAACTCCGGAATCCATAGTTTACTACCCCCCACCCTGCCCCTCCCCACGTCACCGCCCTGCAGTTACTCCTACTACCGACCGCGGCTGTGGTTGGACAGTGTCCAGTCAGTATTGAATGGCGAAATTTGTGGCTGGCTATATAGACTGTCCAGAGACAACAATGTTGCACTAGGATCATGAAGAGACAACCAACCAAGCAACTCTCATTTTAACATGCATACATTAACATATCACTTACTCACTGTCATCCATGTATAACCTAAGGTAAATGTGTGCATCATTCACATACCAATACACCCATATGTATATGTACATTTTTTGTGTTTCGATGTTGTTGGCCACATTGTACACAAAGTCCCATACAAAAGTTATCTGCCTTGTCTATGCAAGGGGTAAACTGCCTTTGTGTAGAGATCTCTGAATTCAGGTTAGAGATCTCTGAATGTTAGATGGAGATTTCGCTCCATCACAATCAATAGAGAAATGAAATACAGGAACAAAAATTAGACCTTTCCCAAGTCATTTATTCACCACAACAGAATCCTCTTGCGACATGTTGCTCTTTCAATCCTCAAAATGGCCAAGGGTCATGAAGATAGAGCCCCGGGCTTGTTCAATGAAATAGTTGAAATAGTTTAGAAGTGGGGTCCTCTAACAGTTTCCTCGGCTGTATGTGGATACTCACACCCAGCTGAGTAATCAAGTGCTGCCCTAGATCAGGAGAAACAAAACCATTTGCTGCAGTACATTGGGTGTGTACACTTGTATATGGAAGGAGGCTCTAAAATGAAGGGATGATCACCAGCGCTGGGCATGCCTGAAAGCACAGGATTTGCTGGGGGTATCCCTAGCCTGATATGAAACTGACACGAATATCACTACTGAACAGGTGCTCTTGTAAGCAGCCTGGCCGACCCTTCATGCTTATTGGTAGTCTTTAGACCACCAGAAAGGCAGTTAGCCAGATAGTATAAGTTCATATATGTTTCGAAATTATTTTCTAGTCATGTCTCATGTTTTTGTGTCTATGCTATCTCTACGACCTGTTGGTGGCTAAACGCATATGGCTGGGTTCAAACTGGAATGGCATGGTGAGCAAAAAAACGATAGATTTAGGCCCAGCTCTCTGTACTTGGGTGAATGTATGACATTGTTCTGCATTCTGTCCATCACCTCTTGTTTTTGGATCAAAAATATAGCGCCAACGTTGCCCCTTTCTGCATTTTGTACTCATATGAGCACAAGCTATATTTTCAGGAATATGTCAAATTCCCATTGTGGTTATGCTATTACTGAAAAGTAGTGTTAAGACCCACCTCCCTTAGGGCCTCATTTATGAGAAGTGACGTATTGCTACGTGAAAGCAGCGATGTGTCACTTCTCAGTACGTCTTCCTTGCGATTTGATGGATGAGTCATATTTACTGTATGACGCATCGTGTCCCAAGGAGTTACAGATAAGTCAGTATTTCTGACGTATCTGCAGGCGCAAAAGTGACGCATTGCTGGAGTGTGTCACAAAAGTGACGCAACTCCAGCAATGTGTAATTTCACATGGGGCAAGCCCCATGTGAAAAGGTCTGCGTCAGTCTTACGCCTGCTGTGAGGCAGGCGTAAGATATTGACGCATTTGCACCCTAGAAGTGGCGCAGTGAAATCTCGTAGATTTCACTGCATCACTTCTACGAGGCTTACTTACGTTAGAAAGCCCACCCTGCATACATTATACACATTGTGTGATCTGCAACAAATCATAAGGCTCCCCCATTAGTTTGCCTAGCCTCCAGTTCCGATATAATTTAACAGAAAGCCACTGCTTCTGGAGTAAACATGGGTAAAATGAAAGATCAGCGGGCATCGAAGAGAATTGGGACAAACGTTTACAGAATAATGTCGTCAGGGTGCTTAGTGGGAGGAACGTATGAGATTGCGCCCATTGCAAAAAGAGTGCCTGGAAGCCTTGTTGAAGCAGGAACATAAACACTTGCCTAAGATCAATGCAGGAGGACCTTATTTTCAAGCAACAACCGTGGAGATGTAACCACTTTGAATACTATTTCAGAATATACACCATTAGGAAACACTTTTCTTCCCCTTGCTTTGTCCTCTCCATCTATTGTACAGTAACCTAGTGCTTTGTACCTACCTTTGTGATACATAAATACCCATAAATGCCTATACATAGATCATTAGAAATTCTTTGGGGAGTTTTATGTAGCCCGAACTAGACCTGAAGGTATCAGAGCACTTCATATGAGCACCAGTCGTGTTACAGACGGACACATATTTGTAAGATCAATATTGAAATCAAAGGCATTTGACGACCAGAAGGGACATCTTTCTTTCTCACAGAACCAACAGAGTATAGAGATTCACTCTAATGCAACTGCTGCTTTACTTTATGCCTCACTGCAGTCTCCTACACCACAACCCCCACCTTTATATGATCGATCTGTTTTCCATACGCTCATCGCCGAGATTACAAGTGCAATGTAACTGCATTAAGATAGTGCTTCGAACACGAATCGTTTGGCTGTACTTGACATAAACCCCATGATAGAAGCGCTTTTGTGTCACTTGTGAGTTAACCCTGTGTTGTGGCTACCGTGTCTTGTGTCACAGCGCTTAGTGGCGCGAGGCAGACAGGATAAGGAGACGGGGCACGCTCAGATTACATAGGCGGACTGTTACCATGCTCTCTGCAGGCTCGCTACCATTTGCAAGGAGACTTAAGAATTTTCCGTTTATCTCTTCTGTGTTGTCCAGCGCTCAAATAATAAACACTAATTATAGCTCTCTTCTATAGATTAAACAATGACTTCCTTATGTTCACGCACTGTGCCTGGCACTTCCGGTGTGACAGTGTTGTTGATGGCCAGACAAACGAGCGCATTCTCGCATGGCGAGCGAGCAATTGCGAATTTGGTGAGCCGCCCACAATGAGACGCACGGCCGCCATTTGATTATGTGACTATGACACTTGATTTTTTTAAATTAAGACAGTGCCCGCCTTGCAGGTGTTTGTGCAGAGGGGCGGGGTGTTGGAATGGAGCTATTTAAAATGTATAGCGCAAAACTCAGGTTAAAAAACAAAACAAAGGCACATGAAGGACGTGGAGGGGAGGCAAAAGAGGAAGTGTCTAAACAGCTTTACGTGCAGGGAGCGTGTTTGAGAGTTTTCCATATACGAAGAAGCAGCCGCCTAGCGAGCAAAAAAAAGTGCTTACAGACTAATGAAGGAGACAGTGTAACTCCGCAGGTAAAAGATCGAGTCCTGATGGGCGGTCCCAAAAGGAGACAGGGCGGTAACAAGGAGGGACTAAGAAGCCTCATTATCAATCGGAAGCCAGCATTTACCAAAGAGAATGACACCAGACAATGAAAAAGATGGGCGGGCGTCCACTCCACTTCTAAAACATACCCTACTACAATAAGTCTCGCAGACAACGCTAGGAAAGACCTAAAAATGAGCAGATAAGGAAAAATGATTTACTCTACTGCACCTTCATCGATTACAGCAAAGCTTTTGACCATGTCAACCCCCAGCAGGTCTGGTCCAAGCTTAAAGCTTGAGATATCCCCGACGCACCACTTCGTGGTATTCAACTTCTTTATTCCGACACTTGGGCCAACGTAAAATTGGGAAACAAAACAGCAGTGTCTGAAAAGCTAAAAATGGAACAAGGTGTCAGACAAGGGTGTGCTTTATCCCCGGCCCTTTTTAATTTACTCATGTTTGACCTGGCAGCGCATCAAAACTACTGAATCACCTTATAACTTTATTGCTTTATACAGATGATGTTGTTCTCTTACGCCAAACAGCGATGGGGCTACAAAGGAACAGAGACAGCCTTGGTGACCGTCTTGGATAATCTTCGAATGCGGGCAAACAGGGGACAATCGGCAACTTTAATATTGCAAGACCTGTCCGCCGCATTCGATACGGTCAATCACACCATTCTTCTAATAAGGCTGAAAACTCTGGGAGTGACAGGTGTGGCACTGAGCTGGATGCGCTCTTATCTATCTGATAGATGGCAGGCAGTAGCGCTCCCCGCGTATCAATCGGATTTTCTCAAAAATGAACATGGGGTACCTCAGGGGTCCTCAATCAGCCCCATACTGTTTAACTCATATATGCGGCCACTTCTGGATATCATTAAAACTCATAATATCAGCGTGGTCAATTACGCCGATGACACCCAGCTTATGGTGTCCCTGGACGGCGACCACACGGACTCTCAGGAAAGTTTTCAAGCATGCATGCTAGAAATGGTGAATTGGCTAAGGGACAAGTCGCATCAATTTAACAGTGAGAAAACAGAGATTCTGCACTGTAAGGTGGGTGGTGTCCCCAGCTGACTTCTGGCCCATACCTACAGACATCCCTCTGGTACCAGTGAGCACAGTACGCAATCTGGGGGTCAGTTTCAATGAGAGGTTGAATTTGGAATCCCATGTTAACAAACTGGTGGGAGGTTGTTATACTCTTATCCGGGAACTCCGGAAAGTGCTACCATTGCTGCCAGTTCAGGCAAGAATCACGGTAGTAAGGAGCATTCTTCTGAGTCGCCTGGATTACTGCAATGCCCTGCTCTTGGAATCTCCGGGATATCTGATTGCTAGACTCCAGAGTATCCAGGCGGCAGCAGCAAAACTTGCTGTGACCCGGGCACGCCGCTCCTCGACGACCCAAGCACTGGCAGAGCTGTACTGGCTTCCGGTGACTCAAAGGATTTTGTTTAAATCCCTATGTATAGTGTTTAAGGCACTTCATGGGCAGGGGCCTAAATCGCTTCAAGGTAGATTCAAATGGTATGAACCTGTACGTAGTGTTTGCTCATCTTCTGCTAGTCTCGTTAGGATTCCCAGGATAAAGAAAGTAACTCTGGGGGGAAGAGTGTTTGGCATGGTGGCTGCCTGCCTTGGAATCATCTTCCTTTGGAAATTAGGAGAATACAGGACCTAATGATGTTCCGCAAGAAAGTCAAGATGTGGCTCTTCCCTAAAGTATGATCCTCTGGCCCTGCTCTGTAACTTACATATCAGTTTCCTTTTCCCAAGGTCATAGCGCAAGGATACCCGAAGGGTTACAGTGCACTCTATAAATGTTAAAAGTAAATAAATAAATAAAGGCTGATTAATGCCTTATACAGGTATAGCAGCTCCTATGGAATGATGGGGAATTTTTAAACAACAAACATCGTGATTTTCGGCAGAAAAATGAATAAATAACGTGTACCTGGTACCTTCACAACAGCCACGTGATTAAATCAAATAATTCAGAACACTTGTGATATTGGCTGGATGAGAAGGGAGACCATTTAACTCCTCTAAACCAATGAAAACCAAAATCTGCTTCACTACAATTTACTTTTCATACTATTCACAAATGAGCAAAACAGCCCACTCTTGAACCTCTGCTGAAGATAGTAAAGGCCAAGCTCATCCCCACATTGGCATATGGCACAAAAGCCTTTCCAGGGAAGCTGGGCACCTTTCTGAACAATGCTCAGATTGCCGTTTTCAGGTCATTAATTTTGATTCCCCATCACACCTCACCATCACCAGCCCATATTAGGCTAGAGTTTATCCTGAGTGACCAACTACTGGCACAGAAAGGCAGCTTTTTGAGATATATGCACTCAGCATGTGCCACAAAAGAAGGCTCACTGAAAAATATATTCTGGCTGGAAGTACTATCTGCAAATTATCTGGCATCCCTTAATGCTTCTAAAAATTGTTTTCTTGGAAGCCTTAGAGCTCAAAGGTGCAGTATACCTCCGGAATTTGAACCTGCCTCACCAGCAATTCCAAATTGCTGTCAACAAGTTCATAAGTCAGGTTTTGTTGCCTAATACTCATGCGAAGAAAACACGCAGACTTTGTCATCAGGAGACTATGCCAATAGAGGGGGCAAAAGTACATCACTGAATCACTTTCATTCCATCACAAGGTCAAGTTTTACCTCCTTCACATGGCCTGTTTCTCTTCATTTGACTTTCTGCCTTCATGGGTGTGCGGCTCTATCAGCAACATGCGCCATCTTTGTAACTTATCTCTGGAGTCACTACCTCACCTGCGCTGTATATGCCTGTTGTTAACTCATGGACGCAGAACGTTACTTTGCCAATGCTTAATCAAATAAGGGACACAAACAATACAGGGGGCTGTCAATTTCCTGTTGAACAATGCTATTGATCAAGTAATTGCCAGGTTGGCAGACCTTTTGGACAGAGTGGATAAAACATTATGGAATTTACCCACACGGCCAATCCTTTAGTGTTTTAGGTCACACAACTCTGTGGTGCATCTAAATCCAGGACAACAGTTACCACCATTCTTCGTCTTAGGACCTATTAAAAGCAATGAAAAGTTCTTATGTTTAGCTCCAGAAGCCTCAAATTAACTACTGCACCTCAACCACCGATAGTAATCTATCTGTCTCATCATCCTTTGCTCACTCTTTGCTGTACCTCGTCTATCTCTCCTTTCCAGAAATTTACTGTCCAGATTCTGATGTTGGAAAAATCTTTTTAGTACAGCTGCTTGTGATTTCTGTATTTTTAGCAATAGGACAAGGTACTTTATGACTCCACATTTTAGTATAACTTTTGGTCTTTGATCAAATTTTAGTTTTTTTACAATGTATTATTTGTAATGATACACCACTATGCTCGGCTCCAGTCATTTTAAAATAAAAACAGTTATCCCACAACCGCTGAAGTAGACCACTCGGCACGTTATGTATCACAGATGTCCTAACCTTTAAAGAACTGGCCGTGATGTACAAAGCGACACTGCTTTTTATGTATTTGATGTGATTTTCTTTTTAGGTTGCTGCCATTATAACAGTATTGATTGACTGAATAACGTTTTATTCAAATGGAACTGCCACCTATTTTGATGTTAAATTTATTAGTTTTGCTGTTTTAAGTGCATGTTTTAAATTAAAATATTGTCTTTGTTATAGGAATATGTTTGCAAAAAATAAATATACAATGAGAAAACTCAGGTAATATTCAAACCTCCTTAATGTGGAGTCTATCAAGTCTATACATTTTACTTTGCTTTGCGCATAGCCTTTATCGACTTTCTGCTTCACAATGTACTGTATGTATATTCTACAATGATCAACAGCGCAAACCTCTGTCTTATTGCCATTATGTTATACACAAGATGGTCTTCGTTAATTTCTGAACATACAAGGACCATGTATAATAGTGAAAATCACGTCACCCATCACTCGACTATCTATCAACGTTCCTGGCGGGGGGAGAGGGTCCCAGTGGGAGCCCAGTGTCCAAAACAGATTTATGGGGAGTTGCTTTGATCACGCAACCCCTGTGGGACTCCAGAAGACTCCAAAAGACCTACTGAGGGACAGGAAAGATGAAGTAAATAAAAATAATCTGGAGTGGGTTTCCTTGGTATCCCATCCCACATGGGTCCCACATGGGGAGGTCACAGGCCCCCAGTGGCGTAACAAATGTTCTACTATTCTGTGGTGTGACCTGCATGGATCGTATTATATTTTCTAACACCGTCAAACATCAAACCTTGATGAAAATCACACATTTTCTTCATATTTCTGTGGGTCAAATTTATGCAATCTGTGTGGGCCTACACATTTCCTACCACCCAGTTCCCATAATTCTCCCAATAAAAACAGTACCCAGCTTTGTGGGTAAGCCTATCACCTGTGACAGGAAAAGGGTCAAAACTAGGCTCACGTGGTCCATGTAGTGTGAATGTGATATTCACATGTTAAAAATGTTGGTCTGAGTGTTAGATTCACCTCCACATGGAGCATCATAATTATCAGTAGGTGCAGCCAGTAAACTCCACTCCACTGACGGAGTTCTTGTCATTTCGCTTGGAAGGCAGAGTTTGTCAAAACTCAACCTATGCCATATAGGAGAGTTTACCAGCACCAACCAGCACAGCAGGTAGCACCATACTATTAGATTTATGAGCATTCTACATACTAGCCATTCAGTCGCCCACTTTGGCCATCAGGCTGGCACTGCCTGTCCATGGATGTGCGCATGCGCATGTTCCTGACAGGGACAGGTTTGAAGGAGCAGGGTAACAAGCAACATCATGTCTTTCCGGGCCCTGAGGCAGCTGGAGAAGGAACTGTGTGTTCAGGGCTAGTCTAGACCTTTCCTCCAGGCACATGGGGAGACTTGCTGCACTCTGTCAGCCTCCGCTTGCCCTTTGCCCCACTCTGTTCCCTTCCTATCTCCATGACCCTCGCACCGCGCTGCCCCTCCACACAGGTGACTTTTCAAGTTCACACACACTCGTTCCCTGGCGGAGTCTCTCTCTTCTTTGTTCTATATCAGTCTCTCTCAAACACAGTGCTTTAAATGTGCCGGTGCTCACCGGTACTGAGTACCGGCACTTCTTTTTTCCCCCCCCAAGAGTACTGGCACTTCTCCGTTATTAAATAGAGTACCGGTACTCACTGTCACACAAAGTCATGTGAGCGTGCATCGCATTTCTACACTGCGGCGCATTCTCACATATTGGTGATTTCACAAGGAGAGCAGTGACGCCATGGCGCCAAAGCAGAGCAACGTGTGACCCAGGCACGCAACGCCCATTGGACTCAAAGGCCTTCGTTCCCCCCTCGTGTGTGACAGTCTGAGATGAGACAGCTTCCCGGGTACACACACAGCCGCACCAGAGTACTTCACAGGTCTTTAAAAGACCTTTTGCTTGTTAACGAGGCTTTGATGTTTTTCACCCCTTCTTAGAGCCCCTGCACCTCCACGCTACCTTTTGCTTGAAGAATCAGACCCCCCCAAACGAAATTTGACTCTAGTTGTGCCTCTGGTGTGACATCACCTGCCAGGAAGCTGTGCGGCAGGAAGAAAGGGAAGCTCTTTAAAAATCACAATCTGCTCTGGCTTTCCCTTTCTTCTGTGCTAAAAAGACGGAGAGGATAGCACAGCAGCTGGCGGGTGAAAAAGGGGACAACTGAGGAGAGGTTTCAGAAATGAGGGGGTATAAGCACAGTCAGCTAAATAAATCGAGGGGTTATCTGAAAAAGAAGAAAGGGGCAAGCAAACGATATTTGAGAATACACTGGGCGTGGGGCAGTGGGTTTAAAATAAAGCACCTGATGGATGAGATGAGGATCATCTGATGAGAGTCAGGGGTGAGTTGGTGTCCCAAGAAAGAGCCAAGGCTTTCGAGAATGACACAGTTTGGTGGAAGGGGCCTGTTGTGTGAGGACAGAGCGACAGCTACAGCGGCAGAGACTGGTGTTTTAAATGGGGGAGGGGTATCCCAGAAAAGCAAGAGAAGGAATTTGATGAGATGAACGAGGGGATATTTAAGATGAAAGGTGGCGTGACCACCTGAAAAAAGAGAAAATGTAAAGAGACACATGGGGCATCGGAGGCGACATGGGGCTAGTAAGTAAGGGCTAGGGACATGAGAGGGTAGAGGTAGGCGAGTATCTCGTCATCCAAATAAAGTATTATCTAAAGCAGGGGCGGCAGCTGAATAGAAAAATAGTTTTGAGAGGAGGGTGGTATTTTTAAGTCATGTTTTTTTTTTTTTTATCAGCTAATATAAAGTTTTCCAAAATGTGACTCATTATTTTGTAACAAAGTTAAATAATGAAAGGCTCAACAAACAATCATAAGAATTCAGATTGCATACTTCGAAGAAGAATGGATTTATCAAAATACTTAAACACAGTATAGACCTTACTGGGGCACACTGGAAAGGGAAGAATAATGTGCACGGAGTTGAAAATGCGCATTTACCAGAAAACACTGAATGTAGCTAACAATATAAGCATTCAAACACGACTAAGGCATGATGTCCCATGGCTTGGTGAATGTTTCTCATTCATTTCTATGATGTTAGAATTGCTTCCAGAATGCCTGTGTCTGATATCAAGCATTTCTCAGAAACGAGGCCTATACCAAATTGTCAAGTACGCTTTTTTGTTGTCATACACATGCTCAGTCACACTTTCTGGTATTTCTTTGTTCTTTAAACCCGATAAGTGCTACTCTCCAAACAAAAGCACTTTAACACCCCTTCAGGGGTAAAAAGCGCTATATAAATGCAAACCTTTTTCCCTCTTCTATCCCTCCGCTATCCTTCTGAATCCAAATAACTGACTAACCTATCCACCACTCAAATTACTTTCACGTTTTCACTATACTAATTCAACACTAATCCTTCTTGGGTTCCGGATTAGCGCGCTACTCGCCGAAAAAGCGCTTTGACACCTCGTCAGGGGTAGTAAGCGCTATATAAATGCAATTACAATACAATACAATACCTTCAGTGTGGGTGGATTTGGCCAACTTCTTCAAGCCCTTGATGGGAAGTTTTACAGTGGTTAAAGTGCTTTCATGGGTTTCTGAATATTGTTAAGGAGGCTAATGGGCAGAGAGTTACCTCCATTCAGGTGGGTGAGGACCAGGGCTTCGACTGACACCGACATCTGGAAGGAAGGATGTCTGGAGGCAGAGCTCTTACCATACTGGGACAGGCCCATATCCAGTTACCTGCCACAGATGCAGAAATTACTAGATTTCCCAAACAGTGAATGTTACTGACATCCTATAATAATCACAAACTGGGAAATTCTGTTTTATTTCTGCATGTCAAAGACGGTCAGCCTTCGGGAAGGGACACTTACAGCCAGTCCTTCACCTTCTTTTATAGCGAATTGATGCAAATTCACTTAACTTTCTGGGGAAAATAACTGCAGTTTTCAGCTAAATAAAGTAAAACCATCTATTTTAGGTGTGGTTTATCTTTCATTTGCTGCCTTCTTCTGGATGCACACCCAACACTCCAGCTTAGAAGTTCTGCACCCACAGAGTGCCACTACTGTGTTGTGACAAAAGTATAATATGAAAATGGATTTCCATCCATGTAAAATTAGTGAATTGGCAAAGTGGTACACAGACTACTGTAAATATTGTCCCAAGAATGTAGTTGTCATTTCAGATGTGGCCAGAGGGCTACACCCCTCAGGCCAGGCATGGAGCTTAAGAACCACCCACACCACTACATGCTAGGAAACATATCCCTGCACTGGCAAAAGAAGGAAGGATCTTGGTTAGCCGGGGAATCGCAGGCATGTGTTTCCTGCTACAATGCTGTGGAGGCATCCATAAGTGTGCAGCTGTGATCAGTACAGAGATATGAACGAGAAGTGCCAAATGGCTGTCCCTCCCAATGCCCCTCCCAATTTCCACTACAGCAGCTTAGAAATCTGTAGGGTTCCACTGCGCTATGAGTTGCACCAGACTGGTCATCACCAGTTGACACAACAGCTGGCTGTATCTGGTATTCATAAAAAAGTGAGCCACATAGTAGGAGTGGGAGCACCAGGGAACCCAAAGCACCCAAGGGAGGAAGTCAAGCCTTGGACTTGAGGAGAAGGAGAAGGCCTAAGGGAAGCTTTGAGCATCAAACACATGTAGGTACAGGGTGTCTCCCATATCAGAAACCGTGGCTACAGCAGGCCTGCTGACCACCATCATCAGTGACACTGTGGTCATATGTACATGGTTATATGTGCCTCCATCCCTTTACTGGCCCCTCAGAATTTTTTACTAGATTTTGCTGGGTAGCACAGTATCTGAAAGTGAATGAAAGGGTGAAATATTATTGCTCTGTAACCCAGATAACTTTCTTCTCCCAGGATCACTAGCATGACAACTGATGGCTTCCTTTCACCCGATGCGGGTCAGAGTTGCATTTTAGGATGTAGTCTTTTTTCCTTTAATTGATTTTCAGTAAAACAAGTCTCTGCACCTTTTAATGTTTTGTTTAATATACAGGTGCCTCTGACAAAAAGGGAAACCTGACAGTTACCTTTCAATAGTCTGTCAACTAGTACAACTTAATACATGCAAGGGCATCAACAATAAATTGCAGAGGAAAGCAATTTGTCATCATACGCAACCCAAAAAAATTCTTGAGCCCTTCAAATGTTTTTCATTAGACCCACCCTTAGTCCCGCCTCTAGCCCCGCCTCCTTGCCACACCCTCAGCTCAATCTGATGAGTACCTGCACTTTTTTTCCCCCATTTAAAGCACTGCTCAAACATATCCCTCTCTTGCCACACTCTAACTTGCACTCGTCTCTGCTCCCAGCCCCTCTCCATGTCACAGCCCTGCTCTCTATAAAAGGCACAGAGGGGAGCACCCCTGCCACTCCTCCGGAGTCCAGAGGGGGTGTCTCTTGGGTATCCATCCATCTGTCTCCATTGGCAGCTCGGGTTCCTTATTAGAAGTTCCTGCTGGGGGACAAGTCGACAATCTTGCTTCTTTAGAGCCTGTACCGCGGCCCTGGAGCTTCTTTTCGAACTACTCCTGGCTACCTTTCTCAAGGCAGCAAGTAGGAGCTTTCCTTAGTCTTCCAGAGTAGAGCAAGCACCCTTTTAGCTGAACCTAATCCTAACTCCACCACTTTAGATGCTCCTGGTGTTGATTTGTTACAAGGCACTACGTCCAAAAGGCACAATTCAATAGATGGCTATAGTATAGAGGCATAGTCGTCAAGTGCTTGAGCAAGGTTTACCCCCAGATGTTCTGGATGCCCCACTATATGTACACATACGTGCCAGTATGCATGTGCACTTGGACAGATGGAGTTCTTGGGGTTAATCCAATCCCTCAATTGTTCTGTCTTCAATCTTCATTTGTGCTGTGCACACATTTGTAGTGGATTAGTTAACATTTAGCGCTCCTGGTCACCTTTTTACAGTTTATGTATGTATTGAGCCACTATTTCTTTTCCAATGCCTCCATTTAAATCCTCTTTCAAATCCATTCAGGGCACTAAAAGGCATGCGTAGTAGTGGGGGCCGGTGAGTAGAGCAACTCTGCCCACTCACGGAACTTTGCAATATTCCACAGAGTCTTTTTGCAACTCCATGGAATTCCGCGTAGTGCAAATCGGCGAACTCTGCCCACCCTTAATTATCAGGAGACATTTGGGAATGCAAAAGAATATTATTTTTGCTCCTCGCTAAAATTAAATGAGATTTATGTTATATAAATACGGTCAAAGATATGCTTTTGAATCAAAATGTTGACATTTGCAGTGCATTCTGGGTAAGACAGTATGCTGGTATCCACAAAAGTGACAACATCCAAAGGTACTCAGAAAATCCAGTCTGAGAAGTATCATGTGATAGTAGGGCTTATTGGGTGGCGCCCATCCCTGTTTCTGAATATGCTATCAGTCAAACTATTGAAAATGGCTCCTTTATAAAAGCATATATGTTGCTCATTCCTCAGTCTATTTTTGCACATATAATGGAAATGCAGCAATTGCACTCATACCAAGATACACTAAACTAACAATTACACACAGCCAGGCATCAAAGAGGTTGGTATGGCACATGGGTCACATACATATGAGCAGTATTGCCACCTCAAGGCATTCACCATATTGTGGTCCATTCACTCCTCACTTTTGTGATCAGTCATCAACATGACACACTGGCATCTAACACAGATCCATTTCACCAGTGATCAAGAGAACACAACTTGCCACTTGACGCTTTCCCACCATTCAGAGTGCAAGTTGCCCAACACTTCTGCTACGACTTGAAACACAAGCAAATCACCACTCAATAAAGAGTACACTGGCTTAAGCCACATAATCCCACTTTCACATAGCATACTGTCCATTCCACATTCACTCAAAACAATACTACCAAACATTTGAAATAAACATTTGTGCAAAAATATCACACATACTTACATCACTCATACTAAGTCAGATACTTACCTTTAAAAAGGTCCACCCAGCGCAATCCAGGAAGATGCACTGCATTATGGTGACTGCACTGCCCCCAGGGCAGCCACAAACTTGCACTGCTAGGGGGCAGCACATTCATGTGAAGAACTGAGCAGGTGCTTTAAATCAGCTCCATGTTTTCACAGTACAGGCAGCAACCTGTCTGCACTTTTGAATGGGATTAGAGATCACCTTGCAGACTGGTGTAGTCAGTGACTGCACCCGCCTGCAAGGTGATGTCTGTGGGGCCCATTGAACCCCCACCAGAGGACTGCTCTCAGGGGATTCACTGATAGTGTGCCACCTTTTAGGTGCCACAATTATCTTTGAGCCTCCTTAAGGCTTTTTTGCCTCTTTGCCCGCATCTGTGATATGGCCCAAGTGCAGAGACACAGGGATTCCCTCATTTGTATTAGGCATGCCCCCATGCATATGAGGCTATGCCCCCTGAAGATAGCCCTGGAGCTTTATGTGCACCAGAGCTATCTGTATTACCGAAGGGGTAGCACACGTGTCTGTGGCCCCTTCTGTAATACCAAAGTCCCCCGGGGTGACCAAAGCAGGCACAAACATCTGCTGCGCCCCTGGGGCACCTTGTGTAATACGGCCCCTGAGAGTCATCATTATCATCATCAGCAGCTTTATCTTTGAAGATTAAAAATACAGAGGTTAAAACAATGGTTTGCAGCATAAAACAGATTCTGTGCCATCCTACAATTCAACAAAACCGACATAGAAACATCCATAAATATACATTGCAAGGAAAAACATGTGCACCTTACGATTCATGATCTGGGGACAGGACCTAAGAACAGGCACACAATACAGAAGTAATGCAATCAATTACAACAATAAAAAACACTTGTACTGTAATACATGTTTAAGGAAAGTGGCCACGCCAAAACAAACCTCGAGAATCGGGAGCGACTGGAGATACAGAAGGACAGTGCTTTATCGAAAATGTGGGGTACACCTCAAATTTGTGAATAAGAACTTCCTAGTATAATGTTATAAAACCGACAAAAGAAAATTAAGTGTGCCAGAGATTCAAGTGATTGCAAGGGCAGACCAAAATTTTCCTTGGATCAAACTGGCCCAGGGGGAAGGAGAGTTGGAACCTGATTGAACCCAGCCTAAAGCTTGTAAGAAGAAGCCTGTCACTATCTTTTGGCACCATTGCCATATAAGGTTCCATGCCGAGGGTAGTTTGTGCCAGGAGGTGCTCTCTATTAGCATGCTTCTGCAACTCAGACTCCTTCCTTTCCCTGGTCATAATGTCCCTATAATTATTTTTTTTAGCCAATTGTTATCCCTTGCAGTTACATCACCAGGCGAGGAACAAATATTGTCTACCCAACTTATTGCACATATCCTTAACATACATAAACCTTGTCACAACCAAGACAATCAAAGACAATATCCCTATTTAGTGAGTACTCCTGGTTGCGCCATATGGAACTCCACAACATCAGGGGCACTAATTTGATAGTGCTGGCTACATAAGGCATGCCCAGTTCCTCAAAGATAGTATAATTGGGAGACCCAAAAGGTAATCCTTTGGTGGCTTTGTATCTCCAGGGAGAGGAACCATAAATGAGGATCAGCACTCACTTCTTGAGATAAATCTCAACAAGAACCACCACTGGCTTACTTCCTAGCTTTGATGCCAGACTAAAAAGGAACCTGGCTGAATTACAAAACTTCACACATCTCTGTGTTAAACAGGGCATCCAGAGGACCCTCGTGAGTCAAAGATGACCCCCAGATAACGGAATTCATGTGTTCATCCCACTGGGGGAACCCTGCATTGCAAAACAATGCAGTTTTATCTTTTTTGCCCACAGGGCATAACAAACGTTTTTGTAAGGTCTGTGTGTAATCCCAAACTGTTCATAAAATCAACTAAATAATTCAATAAAGCCTGGAGGCCATTCGGTGTTTGGGACATTAAGTCTGCATACAGGAGAACTGGGACATGCCTTTCCCTCATGGTCGGTGGGTCCCCATCCATGGCCTTCAGGACTGCCTCCAAGCAATTAATACACAAAAGAAACAGAATTGGGGCAAGAACACACCCTGCCGAACTCCACATCCCAGGCTGAAACTCTCTGTGCAGTCATCATTCTACCCACATCTAACGCATGCACTCAGATTATTATGAAGTGCACATAGAAAGGCCACCAGGCCGGGTTCAAGCCCCTGGGATGCAAGAACCTCACAAAGTTTGGACCTGACTACTATCAAAAGTACACACCAGGTCCATAAAAGCAAGATACAAAAAAACATCTTTGGCCACAGTATATTTATTAATAAGGAAGTAGATATTGAGGCATTGCTCCTGGGACACAAGCCCATGTCTAAAACCATACTAAACATTGGAAATGATGCTATTATCCAAAGTCCAAACCAAAATTCTATCAAGGACAGCCCTTACCAATGGCATTGGCAATAGAATCCAGAAGGGAAATGGGCCTGTAAAAACTAGGGAGGGCCCTATTCCCTTTTAAAAATGGGAACTATAGTGGCGAAGCACCACAACAGGGGTAAGCCTACCTGACAAGCTAGTTTAACATAATTTGTTAACATAGGTGCCCAAAGGTCCACCTCTGATTTATAAAAGTCCATGGACACATCATCAGGCCCCAGAGTTTGATATGACGGGCTATTGTGGATCATTGCAGCCACATCCACCACCTTGAATTCATTATAGAGCGGCTAGGAGGGTACAGGCATGGAAATTTCAGTGCTCATGCTGTCATTTGCATGGCAGACTTGCTTGAAATTCCCAACCCAGGATTCAGTGCTTAAATTATCACATATGCGAGTGGTGTCACTGGTTTTAAGGACTGTGTGCTAGAATAGGCCAGTGTTGTAAGCTCTACAGACTATGGCGAAAGTACCCCAAACCTCCCCCTTGAATTCAGCCTTCCTTCAATGGAGGGATCGCTTGTATGCCTTCCTACACGCTACAGTCTTGACTGAGGCCCAAGAGGTTGTTTTCAATACCCGCAATAGACAAAGATTGACTTCTCTACATGTTGTATCAAACCAGGAATGGGCACAGAATTAGTGGAGGGATTAGCTTCCTCAAATAACTCTTAATGGTGGCCTCTAAGAGATCAAAGTCATGGATACTGCTGACAAAGTCATAGGTTAGACACAAGCAATAAACAAGCAGAACAAATTGTTTCACATAAAGCATACTCAAAACGTCATGCATGTTACCTCACTTACTTCCAAGCTAGCGTAAGCCCATCAATGCTTAGTAAAAGTTGGGTCCCCCCCCTTCAGCGGTGGCCCACTGATGTGGCTTTGGGCAAAGTAGGGTGACAGAGAAAGTGTCACTATAAGGACTAGAAATTACATTACCATCCCCCATACAGCCAAGGAGCGTCCTACTTACAAAGATGTAGTCAATAATGGACATGATAGTCCTAGGTTACTTTAGTTTTCATGTCAATGATTACTCCGACACCGACGATGTGATGTCCGAGGTTAATCTTGCAGAAGATAGCACCATTCAAGAAGCTAGCTATTCTATTGATCTTAGATTTGCTCACTGTTCTCCAGATCAACTTCAGACCACCTAGGGGTTATGTGGTCTGCTCATAAGGCCTTCTAATTTAATACCATTCATACACTTCCATCAAAAACACACAGCCCCACACTG
This sequence comes from Triturus cristatus, assembly GCF_964204655.1. Classification (NCBI taxonomy): domain Eukaryota; kingdom Metazoa; phylum Chordata; class Amphibia; order Caudata; family Salamandridae; genus Triturus; species Triturus cristatus. The sequence goes on from NC_140584.1 coordinate 228,502,230, forward strand.
TGGTCCAAGCTTACTGTTTAGCAGTTTGCCTCTACCCTTAAATCTACTATTCCAATCTTCCAATCCCATTGGATGATTATGCTTCCTCTAGTACCAACTTGTTTTTCATTTGACTTACTAGCACCCTAAATGCTAACATCCAGAATAAGCCACGTAAATCCCATCAGGCCTTGGCCTCCACACCCTGGTACAGCAAAGATCTTTCTATTGCTACATTACATTGTAAGTACTTAGTTTGAAAATTGAGGTGCTTTTGCAACTCAGATGACACAAGGGGTCATTACCATGATGGACGGACTTCATTCCATCTACCATGGTATTATATTTGGGACCATCCACCTACAAGGCGGCGATCCAACAGGGCGAATTACGATGCAACAGTGGCAGTCGCGTTGCCCATGTTTTGTACTGCAGCGAGTCCTGTGTGCTGCAGCACCCACCGCAATATAAAAAATGGACAGGAAACATATCCATGCACTATGTGACAGGCACCATGCTGCGCCTGCCACATGATGCAGGGATATGTTGGGAATACAGAAAATCAACAGCCAGGGAGGAAGGGGGTCCTCTACGTGCCGCCACAGTCCCTTTCCGCCAGCCTTTTCATGGCAGGTTAACTGCCATGAAAGGACCGGTGGAAAGGAACATTATAATCCCTACAGCTGTGCTTGGCAGGCACTGCCAACATGGTAGGGACTATAAGTCCCTCCACCACACTGGCGGGCTCAAGGAGCATGTCGGATACGTGGCAGTCGGACTTTCTGACTGCCATCACCCCACTTGCCATTGTAATATGTCTCCGATGGTGGGGAGACCGCCACCCACAGCCTAATCAGGCCCACAGTTTTCTATCAAATTGAGTTGAGCAAAAATAAAACACATATTAAAGTGGCCAAATTGACATGTTATCATAAATGTAATCTCTCATCAAAGATCCTTGCCAAGGAGGTTTCTTTTCTTTTTAATAGTCAAGCCTATCCAGCCATATATTCCTCTGCTATGCAACCCAGTCAGAAAGTATGATTTCAGCTCTCCAATTATTTTCATGATAAGATAGTAAAATTTCTTTCAGCCTCAAGCTCAACGACTCGTCTCTTAGTCAACCAAAGCTTACCACATGCATCGCAGACAACATGTGTCATACATGGTTCTCCTTCACCCAGATCAGTCAGGATGTGCCTGTTAAGCTCAATACTTAAGGATGACCCATAGGTTCCTGTCCTGTTATGACTGTCATGGTGGTGGGACACTCTTCATCCCATTTTCACACAGTTCTATGTAACTCTCCTCTGAGCTTTGGTACAGTGCCTGATACTGAAAAAAACCCTAATAGTCTAATTCTTTAAAATTGCCCAATTTCTCTGTTATTGCTAGTTGCCAAAACTACTGAGAGCTTTGTTACCCCACATTTATTGGGTTACATCAAAGAGCATCATTTTACAAAATTCTTGCATTCTGTGTTTCACCCTAATCTAACCACAGAGACTGTAGTTTGTGAGAGTGCGGATTGACTGAAGGATTTTGAACAATGGAGAAATCGTTGACCTCATTGTTTTGAAACTATCTGCTACCTTTGATACCGTATGCCACTAGACTCTTCTAAATCGTATCTTGGATATTGGTGACAAGGGCACCATGGACTTGTGGCTTTCCTAATTTCTCAGTCAAGCGGTAACATTGAAGTATGAATCCTTGGTAGGCTAACAATGTCCTTCTCCTCTTCAGCAGTGGTGGCCGCTGAGATTGAAGTTTGAAGTAGTAGAGAGGATGTTCACATGGGATTGCCCTCCGTTCTCAACATGTTGATGGTGCAGCATCCTTGTCAGGCTCTTTGTCTCCTGCACCTGCAAGAGAAAGACAACATACATTGTAAGCCGGATAAATAACATTGTGTAAAGGCCATCACCAAACTGAGTTCACATAATTAACCAAGAAGTTGATATTTTATCCCAAATTAAGCACTGCCAAAGGAAAATAGATCATAAACCACTGAAAGTTCCACAGTGCACAAGTGAAAAACTTTGCACCTGTTCACCAGACACAAGTAAAAATAAATGTACAGAGCTGGAGAGCCAATGCTGTGCAATTTGTTTGGCAGATTTCTGTGAAGACAAGTATGCATGTCTCTCCGCCATCTCATCCAAGACAAGGGAGGGATATAGAACAAGAGGTAATTCACCCCCTGACCTGGTCAGGAAAAGGGTTTCCACCTATCCCTACACACACATATCCCCTACCCCCTCAGCCGCTAAGGCTTGGATGTTTTTTACACATTTCTCCTCACCAGAATTGCCAACAACTGGTAAGGAGTTATTGGACCTGCCTTATCTGAGGATGGGGGAAAAGGGATTTGTTTTCTTCCTTCCCCAGTATTGCCTAATGCCCAGGCAATGATGGGTCTTGGACCCCTAGCGCCCATGCCTTGATACTAGCATGGGAGAAAATGTCATTTCCTTCACTCACGTGGTCGAGATGTGATGGTACCTTTCCAAACAACACATTTCTCCTTCCCCAAGGGTTATGTAATTCTGCCCCACTATACATTGTAGGACCTTTATTCACAACCGCCCAATGGTAATGGGGAAAACATGCCTCTCTTCCACATTGCTAACATGTTGGACCCTACACAATAAATGGCCCTTGTCCTGCCCAAATTAAGGGGAATTGCTCTCACCCACTACATTGATGAAGGACAGGAGGGCTTTACATTTAACCACATGTTGCGTTGCCCAATGATGAAAGGGGGAAATGCCCCACCATCCTGCAGACAGGTTTCACCCTTACTTACCTCATTGTGCAAGGTAGGTGTGTTAATAACATAACCTCTCCCTTTAGCTAGGGCTAGGTGGAAGGGTATAGATATCTAAAGCCCTCTCCCCATTAACCAAAGTGGTGAGTTATAAAAACACTACCATCACTCATTTTCTTTCAGTCTCTACTTATATTTGCAAACAGTGAAGAGTATCAGCAATTAAAAACTAAACTAATAGACTTGGTTTGCATTATCATTTAAGAAACAGCCATGCTTTGACAGCATTGTGGGAAAGATATAAAAAAGGGAGTAGTGGGGCAGTATGACTAAAAAGGTTGGCTGCAGGTGATGTGGGTATTGCATAGCAGGGCTGGTGCTGAGGTTAAAGGTGATATAGAGAGATTGAAGGGGCAGGGCACAGAAACTGCAGGTGATGGGGAAAACATTGGGGCTGCAGGTGGAAGGAGAACTATGCATAGTAGCCCCCGGCAAAAGGCCAGCTGATATGCAGCAGTTGCAGACAGAAATGTTACAGAGAAGGCATTGTACATAGAGGATCTACTAGGGGCAGTGGTTGCATAAAAAGTCTGTAGAGCTTTGGCAAGCCAGCACACAGAGCGTCTGCAGGAGCCAGGCATACAGACACACATAAGGGTTTCATAAAAAATGCAGCAGATGGACAGGGCAGCAAACAGAGGAGCATGTGGGTAGGGTCTGCAGGGGGAACACCACCATCACACACCCAACTAATCAATGTCATACACGAACATACCCATCACCATACATCCACACAACACATATCATGCACAAACTCACACATCATTATATACCAACACAGGCAATACCATACATTCACAGATCTATCATCATACAGCCACACAACCACATTATATATCAATACATCCACCTTTCCATAGTCCCCTAAATCACATTATTGGCTAACATACCTATACTTACTCTCTAATATGGCTGTATGGCAATATTTTGTAGGCCACAACATCAGACACCACTACAGAAGAAGTATCATGACATCTCAAAAATATATTCTTTTCAGGTAGGTAGTCTGTGTAGATACAGAACTGACTATAGGGACAAAAGTTATAGGCAAATTAAAAAATAGCTTTAAAATTCAGAAGAACACATCACCAATAACAAATAGTGGTAACATGTTTGCACTGTAAAGCTAAATCATTTTTTAAAGTCATTCAACCATACATTATACATTCTTCAACAGTGTATAGTGCTACAAAAATGTAGGGAAGTTCTGGAAATAAATAGCAGCACTTTGTAAACCTCAAGTTTATTTAGAAATTTTCCATTGCACTGTATAATTATTATTTAACATGGGTACATGCCCAGGCATACACAAGTGGTTCATCTATTGTAATTAGATGTTCTAGCTTTTCTCAAACATTTTTTCCCAACAAGCCTAAGATTTAAGCCACAGTCTCCTAATTGTTTGGCATGAAGCAGTGCTTGTGTTCATAGCTTTACTGGTTGGTAAAGTGTGCACAATATAACTTTAACCATACTGAGCCACACTTGTCACTACCAACTTTGAGGCATATTTACAAGCCCATATTGCCACCACAGCATCACTTTTTCTGATGTTGTGGTGGCGATGGGGGTTTTGCCTTATTCACAAGGCAGCATTAAGTCCCTTAGGGGTATATTTACAAGCCCCTATCGCCACCATAGTGTCACTTTTTGTGACGCTGTGGTGTCGATAGGTATTTCGGCTCATTTACAAGGCAGCGTTAACCCAGTTAATGTGGCTTAACACTGTCCTGTAAATAAGGCACCCTTTCACGCTGTACTTAGCGTAAAAGGGGAGGGCATTGGGTGTTGCGGTGGACGTTCCACCGTAACACTCTTTGATGGCGTAAATAGGAGGGAGTGCCAAATTTAAGACTAGGGAAAGCCTGGTCTTAAACATGTGAAACAAGGAGAAATGCTTAATTTCATGGAGTCAGTTATACACTCAGAGACTCATGTACCCACTCAGATTCTCACTCAGAGACCCACACACCCACTGACCAAACCACTCAGACAATCAAGCTATCAAAGATAGACTTATGCAATCACTCACAGACCAACTCAGACACTCATGCACCCTCGCACTCACCCACTCAGACACCCCCTTACAGATCTAGTCAGACAGCTATATACTTACTTACAAATACACAAGGGCACTGATGCACCTACTCACAGATTCATTGAGAGACTTATGCAACCAATCACAGACCCAGTGTGACACTGATGCACCCACTCATAGAGGCAGACATGCAGTTTGTTACAGAAGCATTGATAGACTGATGCACTGTCTTACAGATTCACTCAAATATGTATACAGTGAATGAGAGACTTACTGATACAGTTATAGATTACACTGGAAAAGTTATACACTGTGTTATAGAGATATTGAGTGAGTTTTACAAATGCTTTAATACAGTCATTTAGATAGTAATATGTTCAGTCTTTTAGTTATAATCCATTTTGCCGTTATAATTTTTGAATGTGGTGGTGGCATTTGAATGTATGCATTTGTTTTGTCATTTTGCAACGTACTCATGGCGGTTGTGGCTACAGATATAATTGCGACGCCCGGCTTCACCGTGAAAAGGGAAAATCAGTTAAAATAATGTTATAAATAAATACTCCCTACAAAAATATTACATTAAACAGTGCAGTAATAAACCCCTAGTGTGTAAAAAACTGTAAAATGTGTTCATATATGTGTTTTACACCTCTTAAAAAAGGCACGATCATCGATGCTACCGACGTCTTTGCGACTGTCGGCATCACCGCGAAAACAGGAAGTAGGGTTTAAACAGTTTTTTTTTAAATTACTACAAATATATGTGTACAAACATGTTCTTTAAGTTAGTAATGTGTGTATTGTAATAGTTAAAATGAACTTTTAAAGGTATAATTAATGTGGTGGTGGTCATTGGATGTTTGCATTTGTTTTTCGATTTCGAGATGTGATCACGATCATCGCGAAGACTGTATGCAAAGTTTCACTTTGCCTTGAAACACCCTGTTCCTTTTGTCTGTAAAGTGAACTCCATATATTCCATGCATGTAAAAACGCAGATTGTTGTGGTAGATAGAACCCATGTTATGGTCTCCGAGAAAATCAGAAACTGCTTTATTAATGTGTTTCCTGGCTTTGTCAATCTGTGTACAGAATTGATTTGACCACTTCCATGTCTGTCTTTGGCATAGTGTGAGGGATATTCCACATCATTTCTGCAAAGGTATCCTACATTAGAATTTCCAGCCCTACTTCAGTCAATGTGCATAGGTCATTGCCATTACAGTGTACAAACATGTGGTGAGGAGTTTAAAAATCCACAATGGTTTTAACCAAAGCCAGCAGCTGATGAAACTTTAACCCTCTCTAGCCAAGTCAAGTAATCTCCACATATGGAAAGACGAAGTCTCTGTCAATACCTTTGTTTTTGCAGCCTCTAGCCCAATAGACATAGCTGTGGTCCACAATCCACACTCTAAGCATTATGTAGGAAGGAGGAGTAGCACATAGGAGAGGTCTGCAGCCGAATATCACAGTTGGTACTATGAAATGCAGTGAAAATGCATGTGTGCTGCTGGCTTGAAAAAAACTCAAAATTTGATTTGATGAAAGGAATATCCAGGTGAATAAAAGTAGGTTGCATTATATAATACCACATTAAAGAGGTAGTTTCACAAAACCATCAGACAAACTCAAATATAAACTCTACATTACTAAAAAACTAGTGTCTGCTACTAAGTAAAATCTGTCTATATATTTAAGACTTCCTCAGAAACATGCATTTTTCGCGACGTCACTGCGGGTATCCCGACGTCGTCGCAAATATAAAAAATCTAAATAAAAAAACCTACTCTTATTAATCCACTGAAGAAAATAAAAGGTGATAAAATTACACGTTATGGAGTCGTTTTAGAAAATTAGAAACTTTAAAAATTCATTCAGAAAACATAGGTTACGTGGACGTTACCTTTTGGAAATAGAAGTTGAAAAATCTTGGAAATTTACTGAAAATAATAAAGGTTACAGGGATGTTATAGTTCTGAAATAAAATATTTAAAAAATTGAAATTCACTGAAAAATTTAGCATTTAAAACACCTTAGTGATTCACAAAAGAAAAACAAAGGTTACACCAACATTATAGATAGGAAATGGAATTAAAAAAAACCTAAAAATTTGCTGAAAAAAACCAAGGTTACAGAGATGTTATAGCTAGGCTCAGGTACAAAACCAGTGAAATTCAGCAGTTATAGTTAGCTAATTTAATGACAACTTGTCCCCCAGCAGTGCACTGCTTATAACCTCACACATTACATCACTCATGACATGGTCAGTGACATCACTGACTCGTCTGTGAGTGGGTGCGTGAGTCACTGAGTGGGTCTGCGAGAGGGAACGTGAGTATCTAAGTGGGGCTGTGAGTGAGTGCATGCGAGAAATTGGGTGATTGTTGCAGTACCCCCACACTTTTTGACTGTTTTTTGATGCAACTTTGACTGTGGTGCACTGGGTCCCTGCTAATCTGGTTCCCAGTACCAGTGTTCTTTTCCTAAAAATGTACCACAATTGGCACAACTTCAGCCACCCATGTAAGTCCCTAGTAAATGGTTCCCCTGGTACCTAGGGCATGGGTACTGCACCCCTGAGACCCCTCCCAGAGACAATACAAACTGCCACTGGAGGCTGTGTGTCTTGGTGCAGAAAAAAACAAAGAGTTGACATGACAACAGCCCTGTGTGCCATGCCCTCAAACACTGCATGAGATATAGGTAAGTCGCCCCTTCTGCAGGCCTTACAGCGCCAAGGCACGGTGCACTATACCCCATGTGTGGACATATCAGCATGAGCGGATATGGCCCTGCAATACCTGAGCCATTCTTAGATATTGTAAATGTACATGGAAGCCATAAAGAGTACATGTGCTGAATACATGTCATTATGAATTTCCTAGCTCCATGATGGCTTCACTGTACCCTAAGATGTGTGATACCAAGCAGCTTGTTTTACTGAATACCCACTGATGCCATTGTGGGATTTATACATAGATGCACACAGGAGACCCTTTAGAGGACCCCCTGAAAACCTACCAAACGCTGGTGTGGTCTCTGACTAGTCATTGTCAGTCTGCCACCACCAGACATGTTTCCGACCTCATGGAGTGAGAGCCTGTTCTCTCAGAGGCCAGAAATGAAGCCTGCGGTGGGTGGACGTGCTTCACACTTCCTCCAGGTCAGAATGTTCTTCCAGAGTGGGAAGTCTAAAAGGCATTGCCACCTTTGAAGTTCAGCGCAGGCTTCCTCAAATAGTGGGGGATGCCAACCCCCCCTGTCCTGTTCCACATTTGATGGGATAACAGATGGGAAAACTAGTAGATGAGGAGTATTGTTCACATTCAGCCAGGACCACCCCTAAGGTGTGGCAGGTGATGTGAAGAACTCCTGTACTGAAAATTCACCATTTTGAGATCGTGGAGAAACAACCTATAAAGGTAAATGTAGTGTCCCTTCCCACAGGAAGTGGGTACTTAGAGGGAGTAGGCACCCTAAAGCTAGGTAGGTAGCCGATTGGCTACCACCTGTCTCCCCCTGTAACTACCCTGAAGAAGAAGACTAGGGCAACTAATACATGCAGCTCAAGAAACTGAAGCCCTACTGCAGAAGAAATTGGCACCAAACCCTGCTTGCTGCCTCTAGGACTCGACAATTAGAGTATGCCATCTCATCCTGAATCTGTGAAGACTCCAAGAACCCTGGAGCTCCTTCAGCCTTTGAAAATTTGCCAAGAACTTCCCAATGAGTCAGGTTTGTCAGTATGCTGCTACCCGACGATTTCGATGCAGCAGCTGCAAAAAGAGGTACATCAGCTTCAGAGGGTCATATCTGTTTCCCCACCAAGGCTGGACCCAACAGGGTCTACCAGAGTTGCACCACACCTACAACCAGGGCAACGTGCCCCCTACAGCAAATAGTAAGATGTAGAGTTTTTGCCGGACTCCAACAATCCCAGAAGGAAGCGCCTCTCAAAGTTGCCTTCTCCTGACCTTGAGGACTTATTGACATATGATGCCCTGCTGCCTTATCTGAGCTGCACCCAGCCCCACCAGCCCCGGTGATGATGAGCCAACCATACTTCTATTGATTGATCTGTGATGCTTGTGACCTCCTTCCTCCAGTGGGACCCACCTGATTTACCACAAAGCTCTCCTGTGCAGTGTCTTTCCAGGTAGCCGCTGTCACTGTAGCGCATCAGCACCAACACCTTCAGCACTCTGCTCTCAGCCAAATCCTGGAGGCTCCAGACCATCTGCTGCTGGGGATTTGGACCTGGTCCTGGTAACAACCTGAAACGAGAACGTGAGCTTTGTGAAAGCATTGCCTGATTTTACATGCATTCTTCTGCTTTACCCCGTTGACTTCAATGACTCACAATTGCTCACAAAAGTGATATATTTTTCAAAACTCCTAAAAATCGTGACTCCTAAAGTACTTACTGTAGATCAATGTTTTTGGTCTTAGAAAATATACAAAAATCTATATATTTTTTTATAATTTGGACTCAGATGTATTCTTGAGTGTGTATCTCATTTATTGGCTCTGTGAGTACAACAAATGCTTATCACTACCATCTGATAAGCCTAACTGCTCACCCACACTACCACAGAAAGAGCACTAGTATTATCAACTTTGTGTACCAGTAGGGGATCCACTGGACTTTCTGCACAGTGTACTTTGTTTCTTTGCTCTATTTATAGAGCCAGCTTCCTACAGTGTGTGAGTATCTGAGTGGGTCTGTGAGTGGGTGCATGAGTCTATCAGTGGGTCTGAGAATGAATGCATGATTCTCTGAGTGGGTCTGTGAGTGAGTGTTTGAGTCTCCGAGTAGGTCTGTGAGTTTGAGTTGGTCTGTGAATGGGTGCATTACTATCTAAGTGGGACTGTGAGTGGGTGGGTGAGTGTCTGAATGGGTCTGTGAGTAGGTGCATGAGTTTCTCAGTGGGTTTGTGAGTGGGTGCATTAGTGTTTCAGGGGGTCTGTGAGTCAGTGCGTGAGTCTCTGAATAGGTCTATGAGTGGGTGCATGAGTGTCTGAGTAGCTCTGTGAGTATGTATGTGACTCTCTCACAGGGTTTGTGTGTGGATGCATGAGTCTCTGAGTGGGTCTGTAAGTGGATGCGTGAGTCTCTGAGTGGGTCTGTGAGTAGGTGTATGAGTTTCTGTGTGGGCCTGGGTGTGGGATGTGTGAGTGTTTGAGTGGGTTTTGTGAGTGGGTGTATGAGCCTCTGAGTGGGTCTGTGAGCGGGTGTGTGAGTATCCAGGTGCTCTCTCTTTTACCCTGGTCTATTCTTTTTTGCAAATAGAGCTTGTTTTTCTGCCCTCCATTTTACCTTTCCTGCTCATTTTTCAATCACTATTTTGCCTTTCCTGCTCATTTTTTTGCCCTTGGTTTTGCCCTCTTCTGCTCTGTTTTGCCTTTCCTGCTCTTTTTTCTGCCTTTTGTATTGTCTTTTTTGCTTGTTTTTCTTCCCTCCCCCACTGCTAATTTTGGCCCCGGGAACCCATCCTCCGAGGTCTGGCCATGTATCCTGGGACACACCTAGGGCACCCAGTGTGCAGCATGGGGTTTGTGGGGGAGCCACAAGGCCCCCGTGGCCCCGGCTGGTACCTCACCCCTTGCGGGAGCCGATATTGATATTGCATGCAGGGAGCAATAGTTTAATCTCTTTTCCTGCCCGCATGACTATGGTCAGGGAAAGAGATGAAACCTCTGCTTCCAGGAAGCGGGACTGCTCTGACAGCTCCAGCCCACTATAGCCAAAGTGTTTGCTGTTGCTAAGGCTGGAGCTGTGAGCTCCCACCAAGCAAAAGCATACAGCTATGTCCCAAGGCTGAGCACCCTGGGGCATAGGAGGAGCCAGCCTTAGCGGGTGGTTGATCCCCAGGGACCATGTATAGCTTCAGGAGGGGGCCTTGTGACCTCCCTCCTTTCTTTTTCACAGGGAGCCCCAAGGAGGTGGTCACTGGGGCCCTGTTTGGTCCGAGAGGGATGCCACACTGCCCCTCTCCTATTCCCTTAAAAATATTTGGCCTGGGGAGTTGGTGGTCCCTGGGGCTTATAGAGCCTCTGGAGGGGGTCCCATGCATCCCCCCTTCTTTCTTTTTATAAATGAACACCCAGGGAGGTGGTGGTCCCCAGGGCTCTATGAGCATCAGGAGGGGAACCCTGTGCACCCACCTCCTTTATTTAAACAATGCCCCAAGCACCAGGCCCACCAGGGGGCTGTTTTCAAAAAAGCACAGTAGCCTGTGCTTGCTTTTGTTTTTTTTATTTTTGTGGATTCAAAGATTTGGTGATATTGTTGGTGAAAATTAACAAAAAATGCTTTATTCCCTGGATGGGCCCTGCTGGTGCCCCTTGCACAAGAGTTAAGGGGTGAGGGCATTTCTACCCTGCCCTCCTTTCTTTTTTTTAACCTTTTTTTCAGAACTTGGCTGAAGCCAAGTCTCAAGATGGCTGCCAACACATCCTGGTTGAAGTGTTGGCAGCCAATCAGATCTCAGCACAAGATTGTTTCCCTAGATATACACATTTGTTTTTTCTTTCTTATCTTCCAAACTTCTGAATTGATTTACACCAATTTACAAAAAGGTTGCTTTTTATACCTACAACTACCTTTCTGTCAAATTTGGTGGAATTCAGTTCAGCGGTTCGGGCTGTAGTAGTGTCTAAAATCCCGAAGGGAAAATTGCATTTGGGAAAACACATTTTGGGACCAGCCCCTTTTCCTGGCCCCCACTTGAAAAATCACCCCGAAACTTTCAAGACAGCAGCTGAATTGACTGTTATACTAATTTTGATTTTTTTCAAACATTTGTCAAGCAATGCCAAAGTTTTTACCAAAACAAAAAAAAATTCTATGGAAACAAGGTCCTTACTATAACTACCTACTGGCGATTGCCAGTAGGTAATATATATATATTATATATAATCAATATCATCAATAATGTAGTTTGAGACATCATCAGTGATATTAACTTATGACAGTTCATGAGCGATTTAATATGTGAGTTGATTGCACAGCATGGCAGTAGCACAAGTAATTGTTAACTCAGAAAAATATAACTGAAGAATTGCAAAATTTCTATGTTTTTTAAACATTAGTGTTTATCTCATTTCAACACCTAATTATAATGTCTCTTTAACCTTTCACTGAATAAAGACGTTGAAAGAGAACTCTGTGCTTATGCTGGCATCTCTCTTTTCAACTATTTTAGCCCCTTCAAAAATACAATATGTCTCAAATTACGAAACATCCAAATCTCCCCCAACATTTGTAATCTGCTGGTTTCATGTCTTCATTAACATTTCAATGCTCTGTGTTAGCACTGCAGTTGATTACCATGGAGTTAATTGCCAGGTTGCAGCTGGTGTTGAAAGTATATGTTTGAATCTGCATTTCATAATGTTTTACTGAAATAGATGAGAGAGATATGGAAGAACTAATAGACATGTGTCCTTGTATAGCTTTCTAGAGCACTAACTATAATTTCTATGTCAAAAGAAAACCCTTAATTTCTTGATTTACTGCAATATACTCTGAAGGAAATGCTTTCAGTTTTGCATCTTTGATTTCATCTAGATGGCATTTAGTGGAACCACACTTGTCATAAATTCAGAATCTTAGCACTCTAGTTGCTTATTAAAGCACTGGGGGAGACTGCAGTAGCATACACCAGAGTCTAGTGACAGGCTGCTGCTGCTATGTTCACTCTACACCTCCGAATATTTTACTGAAATCTATGAGAAAGATATTTGAGGACTAATAGAAAATGTGTCCACATTTCTCCTTTTAAGAGCACCAATCATAATTTCTATGACAAAAATAACCCTCACATTTTTTCATTTCTAAAGGAAATGCTTTAGTTGTTTTTACAGCTTTTATTTCATCAAGATAGCTTCAGGTGTGCCGCACTAGGGATCTAGTTGTTTATTAGAGCACTGTGGAAAGCTGAAGTAGCACACCCGGATGTTTACTGACAAACTAGTGCTGTGGTTTAAAGTATTCTTTCAGTCTGTATGTCAGAAGGTTTCACTGACATAAATGAGGAACACATTTGAGAAAGCATAAAAAATCTATCTTCATTTTGCTTTACAGAACACTAACAATAATTTCTATAGAAAAACAAACCCTCCCATCTTTTCATTTGTTAAAATGGGGGTCTCTAGTTGGTAGAGGTGGGTACCTTTGACCAAATAGGGACCTTTGCTTCTACTCAGGGTAAGGGGGAAGCACACTCTAGATAACCTCTGCTCACCCCCTTGGTAGCTTGGCACGAGCAGACAGGCTTATCCCAAAGGCAATATGTAAAGTATTTGTACCAACACTGACAGTAACGCAGCGATAACACCACAAATGGACACCACACAGGTTTAGAAAAATAAAGTAGGTTTATCTAGATCTGACAAGACCAAAAGGACAAAAATCCAGCATAGACATTTTAAAGCTATTCTTTGAAATGTTCTTCAGAATGGTATTCTTGAAAAAAACGTGTAAATTCTGTATTCATCTGTGCTCAAGAGCGCTATGGCAAAACAGTCCTTAAATTGTAGCAAGTTATGATTATTTGCATATAACGAGATGTTAAAAGCCCCTCTCCCTTGGCACCGGTGTACGATGCCCCTGGGGCTCTGACAAACCGCTTCCACAACAGTAATGCCGACTCCATTGACAGCCATTGTGAGCTTATGCCCCCGGCTACCCCCTGAGCACACAGGAAGAAGTGAAAAACACAGGCCCCCGGTATCGGAACAGTTTCCTGCAGGCCCGCAACACGCCCCACGCAGCGACACACACAGTGGCTAAGGACTTCAATCCCAGCGTTACCTGGGGGGGTTGCTCTCTCCTCTCCGGCACCTCCTGTCTTTGCTGCGTAGCTACCGGGACCTCGGACGGCCCCCGGGAAGTACAGGACTCCGGCCGAAGGGAGAGCACACCTCACTATTCCGCTGCGATCGACCTGCGAGGGCGGGGCGCGATGCGCGCAGGCTTCGTCATGTCGAGGAGTCCTTCGTTGCCACGCAACGTCTCATGGCAGATCTTGCTGTAGCGCGGCTTCTTCCACATGCTCGGGCCGTGATCAGACAGAGGGGTCGGACTGGCTTTCTCTGTCAGGAGCAGCACATCGCGGCTTCCAGACGCACTCCAAAGGAAGCAAGGCCAGATATTAGGGACGGATGGCAGACCATTAGCGCTTTTCTTCCACCTACGATGCTGACTCCTCACCGGGCTCAGTTCACACAGGCTGTGCAACGGCACATACACAGCACAGCTTAGGTAGAAAGGACAAAAAACTAAAAAGGTCCTGCAAACTTTGATGTCCCTGAGTTTCCTAAAGGAGGCCAGCTCTCCTCAGGCCCTTGGAGATTTCCTTTAAGTAGAGGACACAGCACACAGCAAAAGTCCTTCTCCTTTCCTTGGCAGAATAGCAACTGCAGGTCAGCCCCAGAACACACAGCAAGGGCAGTCCTTCTTCTCAGCTTCTCGTGCTCTTCTCCTTGGCAAAGGTTTCTTCTTAATTCCAGGATGATTTAAAATACAGGGGTTTCAGGTCACATATTTATTCCCCAAATGTCTTTGTTCTCTAGGTGTAAGGGGTTCTGAACTCTGTCCAAGCCAATTCTGGGTGCACTCTGCCAGTGCACAACTTCTTCCTTTGTCAATGTGGGCCAGGGTCTTCAGACACACCGCAGGAGGTGGAGCCAGTCTTTTGTGGAAGGCAGGCACAGCCCTAGTCAGGGACAGGTACTACTTCTCCCACCACTCCAAATGAAGATTGGCCTATTCAGCCCAGGCTGACTGACCCAGACTCCTGGAGCCACCCCAGCCCCTGTCACTCCAAAGCCAGACAGTCAATCCACAACCAGGCAGAGGCACACAGAAAGGTTGAACAAGAAAATAGCCACCTTCTAAAAGTGCTATTTTCAAACACAGAATTTTAAAACCCTCCTTACTAAAAGATATGTTATTAAATTCTGAGTTCAGGGATATCAGACTCCAATTTTCTATCTTACTCCTATGGGAAGATATGCTTATGAAATGTTAAACAGCATTCCCCATTCTGTCCTAAGGGCAAGATGGCCTTTCAATAGTGAACAATGAAATTGGCAGTATTTCACTATCAGGACATGGTACACACACCAGTACATGTCCTTCCTTTTACATACACTGCACCTTGCCCAGGGGGGTACGTTGGGCCTACTATATGGGTGTCCTATGTGTAAGAAGAGGAAAGGGTAAGGCCTGGCAAATGGGTACAATGGCCAGGTCAACATGGCAGTTAGCAAACTGTGCGCAGACACTGCGGTGGCAGGCCTGAGACATCTCTTTGGGGCTACTCATGTGGGTGGCACAATCAGTGCTACAGGCACACTAGTAGCATTTGATTTACCAGCCCTAGCACATGTAGTGCACTTTACTAGGGACCTACTGGTAAACATATATGCCAATCAGGGAGAACCAATCACAATATCAATTTACACAGGGAGCACTTGCACTTTGACAATGATCAGCAGTGGCAAAGTGCCCAAAGCAACTAAGCCAGCAAAAACGAAATCCAGCACAGCATCAAAAACACAGGAGGTAGAGGCAAAAAGTCAGGGAAAACCACGCCAAGGATGCAGGTCTAACAGCTTTATACCTTTGAATCCATTAAGATGGCTTCAGACATGCCACACTTCTACCAGAAATACAGAATGCTAATGCTCTTGTTCATGAGAATACTGTAGGAAGCTGCACTAGAGCACTGAAGATTCAACTGATAGTCTGCTGTTGCTTTTGGAAGTACGTTTTACTCAGAATGTTAGACTTTATTCTCAAATTAGACGATAGTGTGAATTTATCAAACGTGTGCTCTCATATTAGCTTTTTGACTACCTTCCATAACCTCTACGAGTAAATCATAAAAGAAAACATTTTTCTCTCACACATGGTCATCAAAAGCAAAAGATTATTTATATAGTGACTAAAGTCTGTTAACACACTCTAAGGCCCAGATTTACAAAGGTTTTGCTTCAAGTTTGTGATACTTTTTCAATGCAGGCTGGACACTAAATAAGTTTTGGGATTTACAAACCAACACAAATTGGTATTTCTATTTGAAATAAAAGTAATGCAAACCAGAGTGAAGCAAACCAGAGTGAAGCACTGCTTTGCATTACGAAGGGTCATCTAATGGGTGGTACATGGGCATTTTCATGCAACCAGTAATGGTTTTTGATGCAAAACCCTAGCTACTAACAATAGGGGACTAATAATAATAAGAATCATCATAATAATAATAATAATAATTTAATAATTCAACTTGAAAGCAGAAGCTAAAAGGAAAATGACTTCTATTTTTCAGTTCTTTACTGCCTTTGTAGGTGTGCTGCACTGTATAGTATACATACAAAGGGGGAAAGGTTTTACAGCTTGTCTAGGCATAGTATTGTACCCTTCCAGTACCAAATCCCTGCTAGACTGTTACAAAAACCCTTGCACTAAGGTGTAAATGTGTGTGCATGGCAGCCTGGTTGTGCTCTAGCGCTAGGAAGAGGGGAGGGGGGTAGAAAGCCATATCTCTGTGGATATATTGCTTTCCTGCTCATTCCCTGTCACAGAATGTCACACAGCAAATTTGGGTGCTGCACTGCGTTGTGTAAGAAGTAGGTAAATCTGGGCCCCAATATGGTTTTTTTGTGATCCTAAAACCTGCCATTCGCTATGATGCATTTGAATTGACTCTGAGTCCTGTAATGAATACCACAACATACTGTCCACATTGAGAGAAGCCAATCAAGGAAAGAGCTGGACATGCCCAATGGGGTCAGGATGTGCTAACCCTGACCTCTTAAATATCTTGAATCAATTTTCAGGGTGTTAAGACAGTGTCTCTGAGTCCTGTAATGGGTACCACAACATATTTTTCAGGTTGTGGTCAGCCAATAAGGACTGACTAATACCCTTTAGAGCGGCCAATCAATGCATATCTGGACAGGAACAGTCCCGATATACCTATTTTTGCAACCCTTTGAAGACTACCCCAAACACCTCTTTAAATGCAAATTTCTCCCAATCATCTGAGAGGATTTATACCAAGTTACAAAACACATGCTTTCTGAATAAATTTCTAACATTCTGCCAAATTTGGTGAAATTTTGTTTAGCTATTTTCTTCTGTTGTGCTTTCCAAAATGGGAATTAACATGGGAAATCAATGTTTTAGGGCTCCCACTTTTTCTTGGCCCCCTTTTTGATGAATCACTACAAAACATTCCAGGAAGGAGCTGAAGTAGTTGATTTGTGTTTATGGAAAGCTCTATGAAGATTTGTCAATGTTATTATTTAAACAAATATGATTTATGGGTGTGAACTCTGACCTAACTTTTTCACACAATGTGGACTGCCACTGTGTAATACGTGTGTGTGTGTGTGTGTGTGCGTGTGTGTGTGCGTGTGTGTTTGCTTATGCTAACACTGAACAATGGTATAGTTTCCTCCATCTCAAAATGGTTCTGTAATCTACCACTTGATCACTGCTGCTGCTGTTTTCTCTACTGTAATAAATAATTGCGAGCTTTGCATTGAGGGACTAAGGTTTTTCCAGTCCCCTGAACGTGATGTACCTGTTCTAGGGCAACTTGGCTGTCCCAGTCATCCTACGTAGTTTGTATCAACTCATAGTAACTGCATGTAGTCTGAGAAGCTCTGAATCTAATGTAATGATATCATTGAGAGTTTTTAAATGTATTCTGTAGTAAATTGTTTCTTCTTGTTTGTTCCCTATTGGTGCATACCGTGGGAACCGTGTACTCATGTAGTAATGTCTGAAATCCTTTTTCCAAAATCCTACAAAAGGATGCATTTTCCCTCTGTTTGGTGGTACCCCATTTCTCATTCTTATGAGGTGAATCTATGGTGGATTTTCTATTCAACTTTACCGAGTTCTTTACATTTATGATTTATATGTCTTGATGCTGTCTTTACTGATGGTCTTATTTCTGTATCATGCTTAATGATTCCTTACATATACCTCTAACACTTTTGCCCATGTCTGTCATTCTTATTAGGAATTTCTCAGCTTTAATTCTGCAAGTGAACTTATTGGTATTAAAGACGAGTCCAATTGAGGAGTTCCAAAGTACACATAGGGACTACAACGCTCCTGGTCCGAGCTGTTGGTGCACTCCGGATAAGAGAAAGTAAAAATGAAAATTGTCTGCTGACAGATCTGGTAGCAGATCTGATGGCTCTGGTCAGCACTGGATGACAAATTTGGCTGCAGAACTAATTACCGTACCTTCATATTTCAGGCAGTTTCACACCAAGATTCAAATTGACCCACCACAATCTGATTCAGATTACCAAAGACAAGGGCTGTAATGGTTATCCGGAGAAGATCAGAGTGAGTATCAATAGGGACCTATGCACATGTGAAAAGTTGAATGAGGAGTGAGCTACAAGGCTTTGCATGTTGGGATTTGTAGCAGGTGTATTTTCTGTTGTGGAATTGTGGTGAAATCCAGTGGACGGACTTTGAATTCAATTATTATGTAGCATTAGTTCTGGAACTTATGGGGACAGCAGGTATTGTATTCTTGATTAAATTTTTTGTTTTTGATTGATTTTGGAATCATTACATTTATAGCATAACGTTGTAGAGAGGTACCTCTGAGAAATGTGTCAAATTGTTGAATTGTCTGCTAAAGTGAGGTATTGTGTGAAGCTCTGTCAGTCACAACAAGACAGGGACATAACTTTTCTATTGTGTGAGTGTATTAAACGAGTTTGGTGGTGGTTCAATCCTTGGTGCACTGGCATGAGCATGCTGAGTACTGCAATTTCCCACAGGTCAAGAGTCTGCTGTTGTGTGAAAGTAGGTAGTGTTCTTGGTCCCGTAGAAACTTCTGGTAAAGAGAAGCAGGCAAAACGTTAACTGAGGTAAAAAGTAGTTTAGCAGGTCCTGAAAGTACACTGGTGCTTGTTTCATTTGTTGCCGTACAAGGATTTGCTTGTAAGTGCTGAAGCTGTGCTGCAATAGGGTGGCAATTGACCGAGAAGAGCTGGGATTGGTAGATAGATTAGGAGCACAATAGTACAGCGAGCGCATGAGATTGAGACAATAATTGACTGCAAGCACTGTTAGGATGAGAAATCCCTTTTCTAAAAGAGAAAAAGATGTGACTAAGGAGGAATAATTCCTGCCTGGATGCATTCCAGCTAGAGAAAGGATGTCATAGAAACGTTTACACACGTGCAGGTGGCTTAGCCAATGGCATATATTTACATTAAAAGATTGGAATTACAGTTCCCACTACGGAGGACTTTCAAGATTCCCAAAATATAAAACCTAAGAAGTAGAATGTATGATTTAGAACCTGAGTCTAGACTGACACAGTTTAAAGACCTGAATCTTCGGGAAAAAGATGCAAATAAAAAAAAAGGAAGACATTTGTATTGCAATCCACAATAGGGCTTACTTGTGAATACGCAGGCAGGAGAATGACAGGCGGAAGAAATGGATTAGGAAGTGATTGAGTCAATTGGAGCTTACTCGCTGATAGAGAGTGAGAAGAGAGAAAAGGAAAAGCCTTGCGAGAAAAAGAAACCTGAGGATATGGCAGAAGCAGAGGGTGAGGAGGAGGATGCCTTCATAGAGAAGCTCCTCACAATAAGATCATCCCCATAAAATGCAGCATCCGTACAAGTTGTGCAGTGATAGCCATTACCAAGAACAGTGCAGGCACTGTGACCCTTCAGCAGTTAGCACACCCCCAAGTTATGCAGAATCAGCTGTTTCGGTCCCTGTTCAGACCTCAACACCTGTGGCAGTGAGTACATCACACCCATCAGGTACACCGAGTAACTCCTTTAATGTGACAATCACTGATACTCCACAGTGTAAAACCCTTTTGAGTGTCCCTCGGAATGGGGTGGAGATCAAGCATGGTAGCATCTAGCCCTCTGCTAGGAGAGGCTTTGACAACTCTGGTAGAAGGAGGTGCAATTACTATTTCAACCCCACAAATCACCTCACAAGGCAAGGGACAGACTCCTCAGAGACTTAATGTCACCAAATCCAAAGCAAAGTTTGAAGAAATTATGAAGAGTAATGTAGGGATGGACTTCCTAGGGCACTACAATGAGAGAGAGCATGTTGCTTTTCATGAGTAAGGACACATGGGTGGCACAAGAGGCACATGCGAGAATGGAGAAAGTGTCAGATGAATGTGGTTTTGATTTGACTTAAAGAATAAAGTTAGGAAAGAATGTCAACATAATGATGGGTGACAAGGAGTTGAAGCTGTTAAAACTGAGAGAACTAAATGCGAGAGAGTTGATTGAGAATATTAGGGACCAGTGGCGGCTCCTCCGCTAAGATGGAGGAGAGTCTCCCCACCGCGCTGTGCTGAAGGGTTCTTGTGCGGGCGGGGCCGTGACGGAGCGGTTCCGTCATCCGCACAGGGCGACCGACGCACATGACGGAACCGCTCCGTCACAAGCATCGAAAGGGTTAAAGACAAAAAAAAAATTGATGAGTGCAATGTTATTATCATTTTATTTTTCTGTTCCTGCTTAGGTGCGGGCAGGACAGGACTGGGCTGGCCAGAGCAGGGTGCAGGTGAGGAGTGGTGAGCACACTCTAAGTGCGCAATATGGTTTGGCTGGGTGTCTTGGGCCAGCCAAATAGTCATGCATACTTTTCATGTTTTCCACCAACTGTATTGCACAGCCTGGGTTGAGTGCATGCACTGGCTCATAATACCCATCTGAGCACCGAACCACGGACCTGATACCAATGACGACGCTACTGTCAGCTAGGGGAGCCTGTGTGCTTCCTGCGTGTCGACGACCGAAGGTGGCAACTGGCCTGCAGGTAAGTGGATTTTTTTTTATCACCGCCCACCCCCATTAAGCAGCAACCACCACTGTCAGGGACTGAAGTGAAACTAAAATGCTTTGGGAGTTGTGGTTCAAGAAGGAAAGATTCAATGTAAAATGGAAGAAAGAGGCCGCTAAGGAAGATGAGGGGGAAGTTACAAGAGAGGTGATAAAGGACTACCCTTTACGGGAAGTACAGGGAGGAAAATATGTACATATCTTCTGGTCTCAGTCCTCGGACTGATCTCTTCCTTTTCATGAATTTATTACTCAGGATAAGGAAAAATCCTGACAAGTGGTACACAGAGATAGTGATAATTTCAAAGGTTTTGAGGGAGGACTTGAATGTGTTGTTTGAAGTGGTGGTATTGCAGGTGCGGCCGGCACAGGTAACAGCAGTGGGGCAGGACTGGGGGAGTCGACGGAGGACGGGATAGGGATAAAAAAATAAAACCACTTACCTTGCACCCACCACGTGCCGATGATGCAGCAAGCGCAAGGAAAGTGGTTTTATTTATTTTTTTATTTTACTTTCCCTATCCCGTCATCTATCGACTTCCCACCACCCCACCAGTGTTACCTGTGCCGGCCGCACCAGCGGTCATGAAAGACTTATGGGCTTAATGCAAGAGGGCAGTGGAATGTCCGACACAGGGACCCCCCAGGGTAGCAGATCTGAATGCATTTTCACTGTTGGTCAGGACAGATATGATGCAGTTATTAACCACTTAAAGACCAACGTTCCCCAGAAGGACATGAATTGATTGAAGTTCTTCCAAACATCTCAAGAACTCAAGGAATCTGTTCATGCATACTTTGAAAGGCTAATTTAGGTGTGCAGAGAACATAGCAGTCTAAATTACCCTTCAGGAAACAACATGGGAGGGATTCTTGCATCCTTTATGCAAGGGCCGTGACCTTAAATGTGCAAGCAGATCATACAAGATGTTCTCTGCTGGCAGAGTAAACCCATAGATGAAATCCTGCAGTACGTAAAATATTATAGTGATATGCTAGACGCTAAATGCAAGGTACTGAAAGAGATGTTTATGGTCGCCCAGATCCAATGGGCACAGAATGGAGGTGTAAGACGACCTAAACTTCCCCTTCAAGGACTCAAGGCTGACCCCAGTGAAGGGCACTGGAAGGATGAATATCGCTATAATCCTGATTGAGCAGCAATTGATGCCCAAGCCTAACGATTTAATTGTGCAGGGAGAGTTTCCCCCTGTACCCAGACACAGTATGCCAACCTCAATCTGGACTCCAGGCGTATCCCAAAATACACTTGAACCTATGCAGATGGAAGAACGGAATCCCTCTTTCCAAGAGACTAACATGGGCATTCAGCTGCTGAGGATCATAATTTGAGAGCGATTCAAAAGACTATAAAATGGGATCACACTTTCATAAATTGCTGATATAATGTTAGGCCTAGAGGCTATAGCATCTCATTTCATAGCTCAGAGGTTGTTGGAAACACTAAGTAGTGGCTGGGTTCATAGGGTTCTCATAATATTTGGCTAAGTCTCCTGCTAAAATTTCTGGCTTAGGAGAAACTACCATGCCTGTCATTTAATGCCATATTCCAAGGTCAACTAGGTTTTATTTGATAATACAACGTATAGGAAGGTGCACCAGAAGAAAGTCAAGTCCCAATATGTATTCACAATATATCCTTTATTTTATTTCATGAATGCAAAAGGTTAAAATCCAGCCAAAGAGTTTTGTTCCAATTGCTCCTGGAACTTCATCAGAGCTCTGAATCGGTCTGGCGAGTATTTTCTTAAGTGATATAACATGACCATCCATCCACACAATATAGAATGAAAGTCCTCCATATTAAGGGCCTGATTACAATACCGGTTGGACTTTTGTCCGACCGGCACCGTGGCAGTAGCAGGACTACCCGACTAGCTGTCGGCGGTCCCGCTACAAGTATTGGAATGCGACGGCCTTCAAGGCGGTCGCAATCTGTATATTTTGTATTGCGGCATGTCCTATGGGCTGCAGCACACAACGCAGTCCAAAAAATAAACTTTTTGAAACATCTCTCACTATGTGGCACTCACCATGCGGTGCCAGCCACATGGTGCAGGGATGATTGGGGGGGCACAGAACCTATAGCAGAGGATCAGGAGGGAAGGGTGTCCAGCTAGGGGCCCCCAAAGTCACTTTACGCCTGCCTTTTCATGGCGGATGTACCGCCATGAAAGGGCAGGCTGAAAGCGACATAGTAATCCTTACGGCAGTGCCTGAGCAGGCACCATCACTATGGTAGGGATTGCAGTCCCTCCACCGGTCCAGCGGGATCCTTGAGCCCATCGGATGTGTGGCGGATGGTCTCTCTTCCAGCCCACCATCCACCCACCATGATGTGGCAGGTGGACCTGCAAGGGCAGATGGCGCTGGGACCACCACCGATAACCTGACGGTGGGGGTCCCACCACCATTGTAATCAGGCCCTAAGTCATCGATTGATATGGTAGCCTTTGGTTAGTACCAAGGAAGTTCATAGAACACCATATTTGATACTGTGATACGTATCCCATGTACCCATAAGTCTTGCAAGGTCCGATTTACAAATTTGATATTACTCTAATGAGAGACTCTCTTAAAGGTGGTTTGGGTGAAAATAGCCATTTCACACTCACACTCTATATGACAGAGTCAAGGCAGATAATTGTAAGACAGGTTTGGGCCAAGGGCTCTTTGATACAGAGACTAATATTGGGACTCCACAATATTCATCCAACTACCAAGTAAGATCATGTGTAAGACCAAGGGGTTCGTATGGAGACTAAAATCTCCTGTAATTGGCAGGTAATTAATTTTGTTGTAATTGTCCATTTTACAGGTTATATTATTTTGTTGTAATTGTCCATTTTGTCTCTTGGTTGATGAATAATACAGTCTTTTTGAAGGGAGTACCCATATTGTAGATATTTATCAAAAGTATCGATAGATCAGAGATCAAATGAACAGTCAACCCCAAAATATCATCATACTTTTTATCAATCTGTTTGATCCTGCATCCCAAGGACGTTTTATCCCACACTACTAAGCCAGCCAATGGTCTTCCAATCTTTGTGCTCTGGGCTTCATTGCTAAAGATTTTAAACCCAGAGCTAAACACTGGATTAGTAGCCCACGTTTCGTGGAATAGGCATAGGTATACTTGTAATTAAACAAGGCCCAATAAGTAGCCACCATTTTGCCTTTAATTCCTGCTATATTCCAGCTCAACAATGTTAAATGAGGAACGTCATCTGCCACATTAATAATAGCAGGTTTTTTATTTCCGGGAAGGTTTTCAAGTTAGGAAAAAATGTGCGGAGGACATTCTCTTTGAATAGACAGACTGGCTTCGCCAGACTGGCTGTTGCATCACATATTTCGCTGTCATTGAAAGGCTGAGGTCCAATTGTGGGATATAGTACAGGAAGTGAATTACTCCACTCTATCCCCATCGTAGCCATTTCTGGGAGTTAGTATCCATCATCCAGGGGATTCGCCTGTGCGTTGCTCAAGAGTCTCACTGATCGAGATGTGGTAGTCATATTTCTTGTGGAATTAGGGTCTAGCTTCTGAAATGAGGAAGGTTTTAATTTAAGCTGAATATGTGAGGCCTCCATGAGGAGGGATGTGTGTTGAGGAGCAAATAACCCATGTACAAGGTTGGTGTCACTTCTATATAATCACATATTCCCTTGTGGTCAATTTAGCGTTTTGTCTAAATTATGTCTGAGAGTGCTACTGAGCAACACTGTTGTATGTTGGGAGGGATGGGGGCAAGCCAAACCGAGACCAATTTTGTGTGTAAAAGGCCTCGTTATTGAAACAGGTGCATATCACAAATTATCAACACTGGCAACTGCCTTACAAAACTAAAACCTCACTATACATGAATTACCTGACCCCCTGTTCCCCCACCCCTACAATCCCCACATCAAATACCCCACCCTGCTGAATACAAAATAACATGACATAACAACCATATTACACAATATTACACATATTTGCATTTACAAATCCTGCCCTCCAATGACCCAAAACCCTACCTGCCTTTGTGCAACTGTAACTAACAAACATCTAGTCTAAACTTAGCCTATCTGCTTACCCTTTCCCTGTCCCTGCTCACAAACTACCAACACTTAACTAAACATTTCAGCCAATCTAGGCCAACTTTTAACAACCCCGCCAGCACCTGTTCCAAGCAACGAATATACAACTTAGCCAAAACCCCTATGTACCTGTTCCAATAACCGTCCCATGAGAAAACCCCCCAGCCCCAAAAGATAACCCCTACAAACACCCGAAAAAGAGGGTAGGTGGGAGGGAAAACGCTAAATCCTACAGTGCTCCCAGCCACCAGGACACCAAACCTAAAATGGTGGCTGGGAGAGCGCGAAACCAGCCCTTAAACCCTTTGGGCTACCTTACAAAATTGGGCTACATTTGGGCAATTCCAAATGTAGCCCAAAACCCTAAAATGGCTGCAAATCAGCTCCCCCTACCCCCTCCTAATCTGCCCGGGGACAGATCTCACTGTGTTTGGCTGCCCCCTAAACCCCCTTTGGGAGGGAGGGGGGCAAGCCAAACCGAGACCAATTTTGTGTGTAAAAGGCCTCTTTATTGAAACAGGTGCATATCACAAATTATCAACACTGGAAACTGCCTTACAAAACTAAAACCTCACTATACATGAATTACCTGACCCCCTGTTCCCCCCACCCCTACAATCCCCAGATCAAATACCCCACCCTGCTGAATACAAAATAACATTACATAACAACCATATTACACAATATTACACATATTTGCATTTACATATCCTGCCCTCCAATGACCCAAGCCCCTACCTGCCTTTGTGCAACTGTAACTAACAAACATCTAGTCTAAAATTAGCCTACCTGCTTACCCTTTCTCTGTCCCTGCTCACAAACTACCAACACTTAACTAAACATTTCAGCCAATCATGGCCAACTTTTAGCAACCCCGCCGGCACCTGTTCCAAGCGACAAATATACAATTTAGCCAAAACCCCTATGTACCTGTTCCAATAACCGTCCCATGAGAAAAACCGCTAGCCCCAAAAGAAAACCCCTACAAACACCCGAAAAAGAGGGTAGGTGGGAGGGAAAACGCTAAATCCTACAGTGCTCTCAGCCACCAGGACACCAAACCTAAAATGGTGGCTCGCAGAGCGCGAAACCAGCCCTTAAACCCTTTGGGCTACCTTACAAAATTGGGCTACATTTGGGCTATTCCAAATGTAGCCCAAAACCCTAAAATGGCTGCAAATCAGCTCCCCCTACCCCCTCCTAATCTGCCCGGGGACAGATCTCACTGTGTTCGGCTGCCCCTCAAACCCCCTTTGGGAGGGAGGGGGGCAAGCCAAACCGAGACCAATTTTGTGTGTGTAAAAGGCCGCTTTATTGAAACAGGTGCATAGCACAATTTATCAACACTGGCAGCTGCCTTACAAAACTAAAACCTCACTATACATGAATTACCTGACCCTCTGTTACCCCCACACCCCTACGATCCCCACATCAAATCCCCCACCCTGCCGAACACAAAATAACATTACATAAAAACCATATTACACAATATTACACAATATTGCATTTACAAATCCTGCCCTCCAATGACCCAAACCCCAACCTGCCTTTGTGCAACTATAACTAACAAACATCTAGTCTAAACGTAGCCTACCTGCTTGCCCTTTCCCTGCCCCTGCTCACAAACTACCAACACTCAACTAAAAACTTCAGCCAATCTTGGCCAACTTTTAGGCGGGAGAATAGGCAGAAACGCTGCCTCCCCATTTTCCTGCCAACCCTGCTTCCTATGTATAAGTCAGCGCTGTTGTACACTCAACAACCTGGCCAGGACTTCCCTGATTTGAAACAGATACAAGTCCATGCCAATCCTGGACAAGTGGACACCATCACCCCGGAAAAACTCTGATGTGCCACACCTAGAAAAATCCAGATACCTACAAAAACACACCATTTCAATATGAAGCTTTCTCCAGGCCTTGTCTTCTGCCCCCAGATTAACCGCCCCTCTCCAAACTCTACGAGGCACAACTCGACCACTGCTGCTTTATCAACAACAAGTCTCGCTTCATGCTCCTCATTAAAGCCGAACCTGTTTCCCTGACCATGTCATTCTTCCCCAGATGTAACAACAAGACGTCGGGGCACCTACCAGCTGCCAAAACGCCATTCAAGACCTGCACCAGTTCCTTCATCGCATGCCCCCTTTTCCTCCCCAATGAACCTTAAACAAGTCTTTATTAAAGCCCAAAATTTCCCCAAAGTAACTGGAGCTGGCCTGGACCTGTGCCCACTTTACAGATGAATGTCCCACTATCCATATTGTCATCTCCCTGGCCAGAGGCCCCATCACCGAACCTGAAATGAGAAAGATTGAATGAGCAAGAGAAATAACAAGACCGCACTACATCCCCCCGCTGCGCTGCACACATAGCACTAGTAGCAATCCGAAGACCATCTACCCAACCTCATAATATCCCTTCTCCCCCAACCCCTACTACTTGCCTCCGACACTGCCCCAATCCTGAAGGAATGCGTCCCAAAACCCTTGCCCTCAATCCCCAATTCCGCAAGCGCTTTCCTCAACACTGCCTATAGCTGAGAGGCTGTCGCTCGCCGCCCATTCGCATGTACAAAAACCAAGCCAGCATGGCCATCAGCGAGGTCCCTCCACCACACTTCCCACCTACACAGGCATGTCAGCTGCGGTTCAGACGCCTGAAGGGACACCCATTTTCCCATTCCCCCCTGATCTGTTTCAGATTTTCTCAGCCAGATGCCAACTCTATTCCGATAAGGTGCCACTTCACCCCATTGAAGCCCACCCCCAATTTTGTGCCTAACATTTCCGACACTTGAAAGGCCCCAAAAAACACCCACACCATCAGGGTAAAAAGGCACGCCTCATACCCGTCCGTACATACCCCAGGCAAAGACTGCAAAACCCTACCTAGCAAATACCAAGACAAAGGGTTCCTCAACCTGACTGCCCGACCTTGTTCCCGAGCCTACCCCTCAGGCACCCGCATCTTGATTTCTCCTGCGGATGACGCATAGCCCCATAACAACTTTCCCACAAATGCAATACCTGCTAGTTTACCCACGATCGTAACCCTAGAAAGTCCTTTCTCCATCAAATCCAGCATGAACTGTATCACATCCTCCCTCCGAAGCGCCGGGGAATCCTGCCGCTTAGCTCCCGACAGCAAAAATTCCTCCCACGCTGTCCTGTACGCTGTCCTCGTAGATTGTGCCAGTGACCCTAAACCCAGCTGCAACATCCTGTGCTGCCTACGTACCACAAATGCTGCGGCATGTGGGTCAGAGTCCTGTCTGCATCCTTGGCTAGCCCACTGAATCTCCCCCACTGTGAACGAGACAAAACATCCGCAATATCATTGTCCACTGCTGGCACATGCACTGCTCTAAAGGCGATATCATGACGTAAGCATCCCAAAACAAACACCCTCAGTAACTTTAAAAGCTGTTCATCACGGGCAGACTGACAGTTGACAAGCTCCACAACCGCCATGTTGTCAATCCTGAACGTCACTTTCCTGTGTGCCAGTTGCTCCCCCACATTGTGACTGCCACCACCAGTGGGAAGATCTCCAAAAATGTGATACTCCTACCCCCCCAGCCCACTCTGCCGGACACTGTTCAGCACACCATTCGCCTTGCCAGTAAAGACCAAAGCCCTTGCTGCCCGCCGCATCGGAAAATATCTGGACATTCCACACCATGTCCCCCTCCCGCATCAGCGGAAAGCCGTTGAAGTTCTGCAAAAAAAACTGCCACATTCTTAAGTCCTCCCTCACACCCGCAGACAGCCGCACATGATGGTGTGGAGGTCTCTGTCCTGTCAGTACCCTGCCCAGTCATCTGCAAAACATCAGCCCTACTCTCGCTACTCTGCAAGCAAAGTTGAGGTGGCTTAACAGCACCTGAATCTCTCTCACTGTGACCTTGCCTTTCAACAACACTGTCGCCAGCAGCCCCAACATCTGCTGCTTTTTGTCCTCCGGAAGAGTCCAACTCAATGCCCAAGAAAGAAAGAGCCATGCAAGGCCCCATAGTCTTTTCCAGTGCCAAAGGTACCCCAATTTCCCCCATGATCTCATTGAAACTGTCCAGCGCCATCTGGCAGTCTGTGGAGTCTGAGGTGCCCACAAAGAAAAAGTCATCCAGGTAGTGCATTACCAGCTGGTGACCCGTCTGCTCCGAGAACAACCACTGAAGAAATGTGCTAAAGCACTCAAACAATGCGCAAGACATAGAACAGCCCATCGGAAATGCTTTGTCCACGTACCATTTACCATTAAAATGTATGCCCAGAACATCCCAATCATCCGGGTGGACTGGAAGCAACCGGAAAGCTTAGTTTATGTCGCATTTTGCCATCATTGCCGTTGCACCCGCGGTCACTACCAGTGACATGGCCACGTCAATTTATAAATAAGAAACCGAAGCCTCCCTCTCATCGATGAAATCTTTAATCGAACCCCCTTCTGGCCACAACAAATGTGGTATTAAACGGAACTGCCCTTGTTCCTTTTTTGGCCCCACTCCTATGGGTGACACAATCAAATGTTCAAGTGGCCAATCCTCGAAGGGTCTCAACATGCGGCCCTCACGCACCTCTTTGTCCAATTTCTCTTTTACTATTTAAGGATGTGATTTTGTGGATTGTAAATTAACCGACCACCGTCTCATCCTAGGTCCCCTATACCCTAATCTAAACCCTCCTGAAACCCTGCCCGATGCGCCTTGCACTCCAGCCCAACTCAGCCCCGCCACTGCTCTCAAAGGTTCCTCCCCAAACCCCCCGCACCTCATCGCTTTCCCCCGGCTGCCCCCTCTCCTCCGCCCTCGAGCCCTTGGGCCCCCCCATGACAAGGAGCCACCCAAATGTTCTACCGTATTGACCCTGCAAACTTCCTCATTATCAGAGAAAAATATATCCAACCCCTCCCAGTCCCTGTCAATCTCTACTGACTCCAAGTCAATAGGTGTCCCCCCACCTCCTCGTCTACTTCCCACGGGGTTTCCCCCTCTGCCCCCTCCCTTCCCCCTCTGTCCCCGAAATCCCCTGGATGCCCCCCATATCCCTGCCCCACCCCCGTCTGCCTCCATGCTCTGCCAGGGGGGCCTGAGCCATGGCCTCCTTTTTCCCCTTTTTGCCCTTCCTGCCCTGCCTCCCAGTGACTTCCACATCCAACAACCTGATGGCTTCCAGTGCCTGGGGGCCCGCACCTTTGCCCGTAGGCATCCCCTTCTTCCCCCTTGCTTTGGGGCTATTTTTGCCCCCTCTCTGCCCTCCAACCGTAGGGGAAGACAAGGCTGCATCCCCACCCTCCCCACACCACCCAGACCGGGCTCCTCAGCACTCGGGCCCCCCTGCGTGCCCTGCATTGCCACACATTGCTGGAGCCTCCACTAGGGAGGGAGGCTCCGCGTCAGCATTTCCTTGCTGGGGCCACTCTCCTCACATATGAGCGGCCCTGTGACACTGGTGAAGTTGGCAGGGAGAGGCGGGCCATGCTCCCACGCCGGGCCCTCCCGCAATGTAGCCCTTCGACCGCCTACACCTTCCTGCCCACCCGCGATGCGGCAATGACCCCAGGGTCCTCCAACACTCACCTTTTCTCTCCGGGCCCGCCGGGGGGGCAAGCAGGCCACCACAGCAGCTGCCACCCCTGCCGACGCGCGCCTCACCGGGCGTGCCCTCTCCAAGGCCTCCGAGATGAGGAGATCTAGTCGGCCGGCCTCACTTAGTAGACAAACCGCTTTCAGTACGCTGTAATCCTCCACAGCCATAATGCCTCAAACGCAGAAACACTCTACTCCTACACTCACAAAACCTAACTGCCTGCTCTACAACCACTCTACAATCAAAACGCTAAATTCTACAGCACTCCGAGCCACCAGGTCACCAAACCTAAAATGGTGGATGGGAGAGCGCGAAACCAGCCCTTAAACCCTTTGGGCTACCTTACAAAATTGGGCTACAATTGGGCTATTCCCAATGTAGCCCAAAACCCTAAAATGGCCACCATTCGGCCCCCCTCCACCCCCTCCCAATCTACCTGGGGGGCAGACTTCACTGTGTTCGGCTGCCCCCCAAAGCTCCCTTACGAACGCAATGGATTACTAACTTTGTCAGCAAGGAAAAATCGGCACACAATCCGACCAATTAAGCCTCTTTGGTCTTTCCGAGTCACTTTGAAACAGAAAATGTCACAACTCTTTCTCTTCGAGTTAAGAGTGTTTAATTTTTGCAGATTTCTGCCATAGACATTTAAAATTTAAAATACATTTACGTTTTGCCTTTTTGACAGAATGCCCTCACGATTCTGATTTAATTGAATAATTAATGAACACAAAAAACCCACAGAAGTCTGGTTCAATAATTAATATTACGAAAAAACAGTTTTAATTCCTCCTGAATATCTTTCATTCACACAACCAAATTCATAGAGTTTTTTCCCCCCAAAAGTCATATTTCAAAGTAATACAAGGCCATGCACGGTTGGCACGAAGAGATAAATACCATCGTTGTTTACGGGAGACAGATGTTTGAGAGGAGACAGAAAAGAGATCTGCACACAAAAAAAAATAGATAGTTGAAACTATCTCCAGTGAAAGGTTTATTTACTTGAGAATACATTCGACATATTCAAGCACGAAGACTAGCAATCATTTCAGCTACTCGGCGCTTATGATCTTAGCCTGGATACTTCAAACAATCATAAGCTGTTTTGCACGAATAACTCTGAAGTAAGCTGGAGGAATTCAGTATTTCACTTGGAAAGATTGCCTGCTATTAATTTCCGTGTTAAGGAGCCGAGGATGCATCATTGCTTTCCCTGCTTCTGAGCATCCATTTTAAAATCGCGGCGTTACCTTCCTGTGAGTGCTGCATCCTTCTGCTATCATAAGATCTCTAGTCTCGATTTATCAATCTGTAAGTCTCTTGGAAACAGTTGCCATATTAGCTAACTATTGATGCTTAAAGCTCATTTTAATTCAGAGGAAATGCACCTATTTTTGAGTTAAACAAAATAAAGAGTGCGTACTTCTGTTGTATTGACAAATATTGGGGCATATCAGCAAGGCGAGGCGATAAAATTATCGCCGCATTAGCGTCCGTTTCCGGACGAAAAGCGGCGATAATTTTATCGCCCTATCAGCATGGACACGCTAGCGCGCGAATCCATGCCTTAGCGCCTGTTTACTGAACGGCCAACTTTGCATCTCTAATGAGATGCAAAGTGGGCGTTCCTTCCCGAAATAACTGGAGAAATGTCGCTAACCGACGTTTCTCCAATTATCAAGGGAATCGCTAAGAAGCATAGCGATAAGAAAAGTAGCGCTAACCATGGTTCTCGCTACTTTCCTTACGCCTGCTTTAATTCTGACTTAGCCATGTAATCCAATGGGAGGTGGATTACATGGCTAAGACCCCCCTGCCCTATCAGCAAGGTATCGCCGGTCACAGTGCGATTATCGCAGGATTTCCAGCGATAATCACACTGTTTTCCAGCTAACGCTTGCACTTCTATCGGTTTGCAGATAAGCGTTACTGATAGCACGCTATCTCCGCGATAGAAAGCAGCGATAGCAGGCGATAATTATCCTAGCGCTAAGTGCTCTTAGCGATATTTATCCATTTCAAGGCGTAGAACGCTTTCCCTATGGTCGTGTTGTGTATAGTGATGTATATCGGAAGAATTTTAGTGTCGGGATGGTGTTGCATTTCCGTTTCAAAGGGATAGAGTTGCATTTGTATGTGCCTACTATAATTACTAAATCAAGATGTATTTCAGAGAAACACAGGTCAGATACATGAGTCTTATAAAAGGGAGCACATTGTATTGTATTGTATTGTAATTGCATTTATATAGCACTTACTATTCCTGACGAGGCGTTGAAGCGCTTTTTCGGGGACTAGCACGCTACGCCGGAAACCATAAAGGATTAGTGTTGAATTAGCATAGAGAAATATGAAAGTAATTTGACTGGTGGATAAGTTAGTCAGTTATTTGGATTCAGAAGAGAAGCGGAGAGATAGAAGAGGGGAAAAGGTTTGCATTTCTATAGCGATGGTTACCCCTGATGGGGCATTGAAGCGTTTTTTGGCGAGTAGCATGCTACTCCGGAACCGATAAAGGATTAGTGGTGAATTAGTATAGTGAAATGTGAAAGTAATTTGAGTGGTGGATATGAGTCAATTATTTGGTTCGAGAAGGATGGCAGAGGGATAGAAGAGGGAAAAAGGTTTGCATTTATATAGCACTTCTTACCCTTGATTGGGTGTTGAAATGTTTTTTTGGCGTGTAGCACGCTACTCCGGAACCCATAAATGATTAGTGTTGAAATTAGTATAGTAAAATATGAAAGTAATTTGAGTGGTGGATATGTTAGTCAGTTATTTGGATTGAGAAGGGTAGGGGAGGGATAGAAGAGGGAAAAAAGTTTGCATTTATATAGCGCTTGTTACCCCTGATGGGGTGTTGAAGCGCTTTTCTGGCGAATAGCACGCTACTCCGAAACCCATAAAGAATTTGTGTTGAATCAGTATAGGGAAATATGAAAGTAATTTGAGTGGTAAATATGTTATTCAGTTATCTGGATAGAGATGGGTAGAGGAGTGATAGAAAAGGGAAAAAAGGTTTGCATTTATATAGTGCTTGCTACCGCTGATAAGGTTTTGAAGTGCTTTTTCAGTGAGTAGCATGCTACTCTGGAACCCATAAAGGATTAGTGGTGAATTAGTATAGTGAAATATGAAATTTGAAAAGTGGACATGTTAGGCTGTTATTTTGATTGAAAAGGATAGTGGAGGGATAGAAGAGTGAAGGATTTAGACTTTTTTTTGGGAGGGTGTAGCAGTCGGAGGAGGCTTGGGATGAGTAAAAAGGGATGTGGAGTGGAGAGGGAAGAGTTTAGAAAGGCTTGTTTTGAGGGATTTGAATAGTAAAATAGGTGTTAGATGATGCAAATAGGGGTAGAGTAGGTGATAGTCTAGAAAGGGTTATTTTGGGGATCATAGTAGTGGTATGGGGTTTGGGATGAATGAGAGTGGATGTAGAGGATATATTGATAGAGCGATAGGGTGAGAATAGGGTAGTGCATTGGAAAGAGTAGCAGAAAGAGATTTGAGATGAGTCAGAGAGTTGAGGAAGAAGGTATATTGAGAAAAACATAGGGTGAGAAATAGGGTAGTGCATTGGATATGCTGAATTAGAAGAAAGTAATAAATATACAGATCCATAAGTACATGGAAAGTATATAGATGCATAAAGGAAGTAAGTATATATAGATTACAGATCTTGACAGAGGTATAGGGTGAGGAATAGGGTAGTGCATTGAATATGCTTTTTTAGGAGAAAAGTAATAAATATATGGATCCAAGTACATGGAAGCTATAAAGATGCACGAAGGAAGGAAGAATATGTAGATTAAAGCTGCATTAGATGAACTCTGGTTTTCAAGTGTTGTTGTACTTAAGAATTTTTATTTTTTCAAACATCATTATTCTACATGTTAATACAAAGCAATACACATATATTGGTACATATCTATAGTACAAATACATGCTTATATACAAAGGGACATGCTGTATATTTCTGTTTGCGTATGGTGCTTATGTGGTGAAGAGCCCATTCTTGAGTAGGTTTCTAAAGATAAGGTGGTTGTCCGTGGATCTTAAGTTGCGGGGGCAAAGAGGTCCATAGTTTGGTTGCTTGAACAGAGAAGGATGTGCCACCCATGGTTTTTTTCTTGTATTTTGAGATTTTGAGGCGAGGTGCCACTCTAGAGCGGAGGTTCTTTTGTTGAATGTGTTTGGTGATTTTAATCCTGATGGAAAGTGGTCCCATTAATGTATCGCTTTTTAGGTGATACAAAGCAGCTTGAACGTGGATCTTCTGGCAACAAGTAACCAATGCAGGGCTTTGAAGCAGAGAGATGTGGTCTCGCGATTTGATATGCGAGAGTAGGCAGCTGAGTTCTGAATCCGTTGTAGTCTTTTCATGATCATTAAAGCTGATCCGTGGTAGAGGCTATTCGCGTAATCAAGTTTGGACAGAACAAGGAAGATGGTAGCTTGGACCTTGTGTGGAAATCCCAAATGGGGGAAGATTTGTTGCAGAGTTTTTATAGTAACAAAGCTTGATCTTACTAGTTTGTCCACTTGGGCATTCATCGATAGCTTGGAGTCCATGGTCATTCCGAGTTTTCTTACTTAATTCAATACTTTTGTCAGTGATCCCAGTTCATCAGGCTATGGGGTAAGTGGGTCATAATGTTTCCAATCGCCACATGTGAGTATTTCCGTTTCGGAAGCATTCAATTTGAGATGGCTCCAAGTCATCCATTGATCCACGGCTCTAAGATAACTGAAAATTGGCGAGTTTCCAATGTCTTTGGGGCATTCCAGTTGAAGGAGTAATTGTGTGTCATCTGCATAGTTATAGCATGTGAGGTGAAATTTATTGATCAGTACTGGTAATGACTTCATGTAGATGTTGAAAAGCATGGGTGAGATGATAGAGCCTTGAGGGACCCCTGCTTTTGTGGAGTATGGTTTGAATGAGAAAGGTGGGGTATGGATTACATTAGTTCTGTTTTGAAGGTAGGACGCGATCCAGTCTAGAGCAGTCCCCTCTATGCCAGTTTCGTGGAGTCTTTGTATCAGAGTGTCATGGTCAACTGTGTCAAAGACAGCTGAGAGGTCCAAGAGGAGTTGTGGTCAACTGTGTTCTTCAGGTCATCCCAGATGGCTGGGAGGGCAGATTCTGTGCCTCTTCCCGGACAGAATCCTATTTGGAAGTCTGAAAGTAGAGCATTCTCTTCAATGAATTGTGACATTTGGGCGCACGCTGTTTTTTCTATCAGTTTGCCCAGGAAAGGTCCATTTGTAATGGGTCTGTAGTTGTCAAGGTTCAGTGGGTCCAAGTTTGTTTTCTTCAGTAAAGGGCGTATGTATGACTTTTTGAGTTCCTCTGGAAATATTCTGGTAGTTAAGGAATCGTTGATGATTCTTGTTACTGGAGTGGCAGCAGAGGTTATTAGAAGAATTGTCTTGAAAGTTTGCGGTGGACACGGGTCAGAAGGGCTGCCGGCAGGCCTGCCTGCTTTGACCAGGTCCATAAATTCATCGTGTGAAATGTTTTGGAAGGAATGGAGAGGCGGGGTTAGAGTATTCTTGGATTGTTGTTTTGTAAAAGGGTTAGTGCTGGTGCTTTGTATCTGTTTTAAATATGAGTCCAACATGTCTGCTTTGTCCGTATAATGATTTGCCAGTTTGTCTGTGAAATCTTGAGTGACGGGATGAGTTTCTTTTAGGCTATTTGGTTTAAGAAATTCATTGAGTATTTTATTGAATTCTTTATTTGCAAATTTAGCATTTTGAATTCTGTCTGAATAGTACCTTTTCTATGCTTTTTGGATAGATGGTATGATCTGTTAACTTTCTGTAGATGAAGTTTGTCTTGTTTGGCATTTGTTTTGATCAAGGCAACTTGCAGCTTTCTAATTTGTTGTTTTATGTCTTTTATTACTGTATTTCTCAAAGGTGCTTGTTTTCTTTTGTTCTGTTGTGTGGTTTTGAGTGGTAACATGATATCAAAAGCTTCCTGTAACCACTTGTATATTTTTTTAACAGAATTTATTGTTTCCATATCTGTAATGGATGTTAGTTGTGTTTCTAAATGTTCCAAATTGAGTTTGTTCCACGGTCGATAAGTGGATGCATGTAAGGTGGTTTTAGGTGAGTCGCTTAGTGTTGTTTTATGTTGGAAAGCAAGCAAATGGTGGTCTGATCATGTGACCGGAGTTAAAGTTTGAAAGGTAACTTGTGTTAGCAAAAATGCCATCCAGGATGCGCCCATCGATGTGTGTGGGTTTGCAGACGATCTGATGCAGGTTCAGTGAGTCTAGGCCAGTGACTATTGTTTTTGGATGGGGCATATTGGGTTTGTCAAACCAAATGTTGTGGTCATCCAAAACGAATAGGTTAGAGTGTACTGTTATTAGGTTTTAAACTGTGTCTGGGAATGTCGCCTTGCTAGGTGGAGGTCTGTAAAGGAAAAGGAAGTTACAGGAGGAAGACGGTGTAGGATTGCATCTGGTGGGAAGAGCCTCCCAATTCTTTATGGAGATGTCGTCAACTTTAGTGATATGTTCTGATTGTCTGAACAGCTAGGTCACCTCCTTTTTTGCCTATACGATTTTGAGTGATCGTGTGACTGGAGGCATATCATCTCCCAACCATGATTCAGTTATGAATAGTATGTCTCGTTTTGCGTCAGTGAGAAGGTCGCAGATGTGATGTTTGTTTTTAGAGAGCGATCAAGCATTTATTACTAGACGGTTTAAAGAATGTGCTTTGGTGACAGTGAGACTTTGTTTTGTAGAAGAGTGATCAGTTTTGTGTAGGTTGGTAGCATGTGTGTTTTTAGTGCTGGTATTAGCTGTAATAGGAATGCAATTGTGTAGCTGTTCTGTAACATGGTCCTCGTCCAGCAGGCTAATATGGCATTTTGATGGGTCTGTGTGTATAGGTGGTGGAGTTGGTGTGCCGTGTTGTTTTTGGGGTGTAACCGTGTTGTGCAGTAGACTTGGAGAAGCAAAGTTGTGATGAGTGGCACATTGCTTATATTGTTTGCGTGTGTTTAGGGCGGAAGGTGTATGAGTTAGGGGTAGTGGTGCAGCATGTGGGTCATGTAGAAAGGTTCTAAATTGTCCAATGGATGAGAAACGGTTAGAAGAGAGTTGCTGTGATGCTGTATGTGTGTCAAAATGTCAACTACTCTCTTGACTTGTGCTTATCGATGTACCCAATTATGTGTTCAATAATTTCAAGATAAGCAACATATAGAACTAAATTTACAGAAAGTGCTATATTACGTGATATTGACTTCTCGACTAAAAAGCGAGCCGACTCAATATAAACAAGCATTGGCAAAGCTATTAGGTACGGGGCTGGCTGCCAGCTTTTTGACAATTCATATTTTGTTCTCTCAGGGTTTTCCAGAACATATTATTAAGGAACCTGCTGGGGCCCTTATCAATCTAAAAAAACTAATATTGGCTAAAGGCAAAAAAAACTATTTTGTCTCAAAAAAAGCACAAATTATTATCGATGTCACTGGCCCTGAAGAGAACTAGTTTGTGTGTGGATATGCTCCTGGTCAAAGGGAGGCATGCTCTAGCTCACATTGAAGTTATTGAATGGCTGAAGTGGGATGACCCATTGCCCCATGATGCTTGCTGTAGTGGGTGGAAGAAACATTTGATTGACACAACAACAGACTAATGGAGGAAGTCTGGCTGAAAATGCCTATAATTAAGTTGCACACATAATTTTAGTAAAACCAAAATGACTTGTCTAACAATATACCTAAAAAGCCAATCAGTCTGGCATTGGCTGTCATCTTCTTGCCTTTGCAAATTACTTTTTTTTAAATAATTTTGTAAATCTTTATTACAGATAGATAGAGAATCCAAAGATAGACTGACAAAAAGGCTTATAACGAAAGACAGATAGAAAGGCTTGCAAAGACAGACCAATATATTAAGAGATAGGTTTTCAAAGACAGATATGCAAAGAGATAAAAATGCTGAAAATCTAGATTACATATAGATAGGGTTGCTAAAATTGCCAGATATATAGATGGCCAGATAGATAGGGTGGGGAGGGCGGGGAGGGTGAGAAAGAGAGAGAGAGAGAGAGAGAGAGAGAGAGAGCGATAGCAAGAGAGAGAATGAATGAATTGGAATAAAGGTCACATTTATATTTAGTAATTTAATTTAGAAAGCTATTTAAGCATGGCAAGCTGGCAAAATGTGTTTACATGTACATACATACCTACATGACGCACAAGACTGAAATTGTAAATGCGCTACATTGCATGCATATCAAAAGGAGGATTGCTCTTTAAAGACAATTTTCAAATGGGCTCAATTTGGTATGCTGTGAAACCATATAAATACATCATTAGCAGGACACAGGAACTGATAGAGCTGGAATGTGCCCCGTGATTCACATCTGGTAGCATCCTGCTCCCACATCAGGTTGTAGACACAAAGGCTACACTGAACAATAAAGTGAAAACAAAAATTCTGACACTGAATAGAACTACCTTGTGTGTAGATGTGCTCATTGTGAAAGAGTAAAAGGCAGTCACTCAAAGTGCAG
Source organism: Triturus cristatus (assembly GCF_964204655.1). NCBI lineage: Eukaryota > Metazoa > Chordata > Amphibia > Caudata > Salamandridae > Triturus > Triturus cristatus. Next base: position 228,541,199 of record NC_140584.1, read on the forward strand.
TTAACCAGCGGCTGAAGTAGGTTTGCCCTTGCCCTATGCTGCATGCTGTAGTGGGTGGAAGCAAAATGTAAATGACACAAGAACATACCAAAGGATAAAGAGAGGTGTCTGAAAACCCCTATAGGTAAGTAATTCATACCTATTATTAAAAACATCAAAAGGTCTAGGCTAATGCCAAACCTAAAAATGGCAGCTCTCTTTCTAAATTTGCATTGCCAACAGAATGGCACAGAATGCAGGCCTCTTCAAGCTACATTTGTATGATCCAAAGGGAATCTAAAGAAAGTTTACATGTGACAAACTTTGCACTGCAAACAAGTCAACAATCTTTGTGATTTCCTTTGTTGTGAATTAGGGAATTTTGCCCTTAGATCTGAAGATTTTGCCATGTATTTTTATATTTCTGCCACCAATGTTGATGGACCTGATTCAACTGAAATACTTCTCCTCCACTCCTTATTTTATTTTTTATTGAGTAAATAGACAATTAAGATCGCAAACTGATACATAGCATGTTTGAATATATTAAAAATGCTATCACTTATCATACTTCGATCAGCAAGTAATATTCGGTGTCAAAACCAAATTCAAGTTTAAATCATAGTCTGAGTCCCAATGATTTGAAAATATGAATGCAATACTCTCAAACATTGAGCTATTTCTCTAAAATGATACCCCTAAATGTTGTATTTTCTTTCCGTTTTATATCCGATCTTACTTAATAGGAACTCTTCCATGTGGCAATAAATTTTACTTTAATTATCGATTTAAGCAAGTTAGGAAGTCTCATTATTTTTCACTTCTTTTTTGTGAGTCTTCAAGGAGTAAGTGTCCCTAAATACAGTATTATCCTCGATAACCCACATAGATTTTTTAGTTCAAAATACTTTATTGGGTTTATGCAAACAAAGACAAAACAAAAATGATACACTGTTGGTATATATTGCAGATCGATACTAAAGTCAAAAACAGTGCCATAACAGCATCTATATACCAAAAGTTTAAAATTGTCATAGAAGTAATACAATTATAAGGATGAATACAGAAAAAACGAGGCTACTTCTCAAAACACTCACATAGATTTTTTAGTTCAAAATACTTTATTGGGTTTATGCAAAGACAAAACAAAATGATACACTGTTGGTATATATTGCAGATTGATACTAAAGTCAAAAACAGTGCCATAACAGCATCTATATACCAAAAGTTTAATATTGTCATAGAAGTAATACAATTGTAAGGATTGAATACGGAAAAAACGAGGCTACTTCTCAAAACACTAGCCATAAAACAATGTCTATAAAATAAGAAATATAATGACTAACTATTTTAGATAAGTATTTATGTAATCATCAATTGGTTTCCCTAACTGTTGAAATGAAGATGCATTTTTACATGTTCCCTTATAAGACAATTGGGCACCAGATCTAACAAAAGTAACATAAGACCACCAAGCCTGGACTGATATAGCTTCAGCTGACTCCCAATTGGAGGTGGTGGATTTAACAGTAATAGAAATAAGAAGATTGGGGGGGGCTACGGGTGGTTTAGTTGGTTTACTTGCACTGTGCATCCCTCCCCTTTGTTTTTCTATCTTCCACCTTTTCTTTGAAGTGTATTTAGTTTTATTGTTAGCAGTGAATCTCTGATTAGAACTTCGTCACAGCTGAGCGCCAAAGCTGTGTGCTCACATCATGGGACAATACCCGCACTTGAGTGCAACAACGGACATTAGTCGATATGCATGGCAAAGCAAGAGCCAAACCAGAGGACAGAGATGTGATCGAACTGTCATCCCACCCCCTCCTTCCCTGCTCTTGTTCCCTACCTAACCTACACCGCATGCCGTTCAAACACCTGTCCGATGTATGTCCGATTGTAATTGTACATCACTCTGCTCATACGCTGTACATATGTTATATGACGTTGCTGAACCTTACATGATACAAGCGATGCCTAACAGTGTCAGTTGTTTACCATGCCTCACGCTGTACCAATATCAAAATTCAAATAAAAACAGATTCACACAAAAACAAATAGAAATAAGAAGATCAAAACTTTTAGAATGGGACTCCAATAAGGTAGACAATAACATATGAGATTTACAAATAAGCATGTTGTAAGTAAGGGCCTCAGAGATAGGAAGTATTTTAACAATAATATCCCAAACATTCCTCCAAAATTTAAATATTACTGCACACTCAAAAAGAACATGCTTTAAAGTACCCTCATAGCGTTTGCAATGCCAACAAAGTAAAGAATCAACAAGTTTGGCCTTATATTATTTATAAGGAGTCCATAGACAATTGAATAAAATAAAAGTATTAGTTTGAGATAACAGTCCAGGAAACCACCCCAAAATATTAGTAGTCAATATTTGTCTCGACTCCTTCAAGGAAAGATTCAATAAGAGTTCTGCTTTCCAAAAAGTGGCTTAAAAAGCTTAGGTTGGTAACACTTGTACAATTTATCTACTTGTAAAATTTGGAGACAGCATGTTGGGAGGCTGAAAAGCTTACCAAATCAGGGGTTTTAACTTGGAGTAGCACATTTGGGAAGGTGTTACGTAGGACATTACAGAGAATTTCATATTTAAAAGCTTCGGTATTGAGTAACATGAACTTAGCTTGTAACTCAGAGAATGATAACAAAGCATCAAAGTCAGTAATAATCAGATTAATGGGTGCTAAAATGGGGGAGGATATACATTTTTTATTTGAATTGGACATAGACAAAAGTGATCGAAGACGAAATTTCAAAACTAAATTTTGTTCTATCAGTAACCATTTAGGGAAATATCTAGGGTCTGTATAATTAAACCAAAGTGAACCTTGTTTTAAAATAAATGTTTTATGATATTTGAAAAACTCAGGCAGACCAACTCCTCCATTAAGTTTAGAAAGTTTAAGTTTTGTATGGCAAATACAATGTGGTTTATGATTCCAAACAAATTTGGAAATAAGCTTATCAATTATTTTATAAAATAAAAGAGGTAACTGTACAGGGATCATACATAAAGTGTAAAAAATTATTGGAGCTAAGACCATTTTGACAGTTTCAAGTTTCCCTCCACCAAGATAAATGTAGTTGAGACCACTGGCGAATTTTATCTATGATTTTTGTAATTAAAGTATCACAATTTAGAGTAATGGAATGTCTCTAATGAACATGAAAAGTATATACCTCAACATATAAATTTCTCTTTTTGTCAAATAATAATATGTGGCTAGATTACAAAGGAATAGTATGACATCATCTGTGTATAAAATATGTTTTAAGATTAACCTTAGTTAAATCTGTTCCTGCAATATCAGTGGAATTCTGAATATGAGAGAGAAAATGTTCAATTGCTAATAAAAAAAAGAAGAAGTGGCAATGGACAACTTTGTTGGGTTCCTCTAAAGAGAGAAAAGAGATTCGAAATGAATTAAAAGACGAGCAGAAGGAGAGCCATATAATGTTGAAACCATTTTTATAAAATTATTAACATAATTAAAAGAAGATAGCATTTGAAAAAGAAATTGGCAAAGAACTTTATCAAACGCTTTTTCCGCATCTAGAGCAAGAAGGCGGACAGTAGAAGTAAAGGTAGAAGCTTTATCACTAACTTGAAAGAAGAGCTGTGTGTTATTAACAGAGAATCTTTTTGACATAAAGCCAGATTGATCTATGTGACTAAGGGAGGACAAAAACAGAGCTAACCCGGTAGCTAGGACTTTTGCAAACATTTTACAATCCTGATTTGGTAGGGTAATAGGACGATAATTAGAAACCTTAGTGTGGTCTTTATCTGGTTTAGGCAAAATCTAAATTAAAGGTTCCGTAAAAGAGCCTTTGAGTAAGCCAGATTGGGTTAATGTAGTGAATAAATGATGTAAGGGAGGGGTGAGAATATCAGCAAAAATGTTATATAAAATTCTGCAGAAATGCCATCAAGACTAATTTGGCTTTTTCAGACTAGGAAAGTTGCGGTAAATGAGCAGAAGTTAAAAAATTGTCAAAAACTTGAGGAGATTTGGGCTACTATATAATGAGGAATACAATTTAAGGAATTTATCAAGAATATCTGAAGTAGACACAGCAATGGTACCATTATCTTTGTGTATAGCATGAATTTGATTTCTATCTTTTCTGATGCAAAAATAGTTAGCTAAAAGTTTCCCTGACCTATTTTTGCTGTAAGCTAATTTAGCTTTATGATTAGCAATTTGAATACCGGCTCTTTTGCTAAGCATTGAATTATATTCATATCTAAGAGGTTGCAATGTGGTTTTAATAACAATATTTTGAGAAGATATAAATAATCGTTCAAATTTTGCAATCTGTTTTTCTAAGTGTAATAATTTGGTGTTAAATGTCTTATTTTAATAGATCATTATAGAAATAACCAACCATCTTAAGTATGTATTAAACGCATCCTATTTTGTAATGGGAGGTAACACCATCAGGATTATGTAAGAAATACTCATGAATAGCTGTTAAAATAGTGTCTTTCTGAACACCTTGAAGGACAACATCTACATTCATGCTCCAACCGGAATGAGAGACAGAAAAAGTATTAACTTGGAAATGAAGTGAAATTACTGTTTGGTCTGAAATTTCAATGTTTCTAATGGAAGGTTGAGTTATAGACTTCACTAAGACTCTAGACACTAACAAATATTCTAAGCATGAGTAAGAGTTATGGGGATTAGAGAAAAAGGTGAATTTTTTCTTAGTGGGGAAATGTAGTCTCCAGATGTCAACAAGCTTAGGGGCCGATTCCGATTCCGGCCACAAAACGAACCGACCGACATGGACCCGGACCGAATACCGACCGACACGGACCAGCGTCGTACGACCTGTGCAGTATGATGCAACGCGTGTGAATTACAACCGACACGTACGGAATACAAGCCGTACGACCGAGCCGTAGGGAAAATAGTGATCCGGCCAGAAAACCAACGCGATTATCACCGACCGACACGAACAGGGAAGGAACCTGACCGACCCGTACCCGCGATGTACGATTTGCACAGTACGATGCAATGCGTGTAAAACCAGACTGACTCGCACGGAGACCAAGCCGCACGACCGACACGCACAGACAACCCGGCACACAAGCAATAGAGACCGCTGCAACCGCCGCGTACCAAACAGAAGATAGGCAGCATGAATGAGGCGGAGAAGCCCGCACGAGACAACAGCAGCGTCCGTTTCCGTCACATGAACGTCTCCCAAAGGAAAAAAGACAAAAAGAGGACCAAACAAGCAATGACAAAGCCAATAAATACCCCCCAAAAAAACATGGGCCAAAGACACACCCACAACTCCAACTATATAAAGGACTACAATCACTACCATCATCCCTTGCAAACAGGAGACACAGCCAGCAACAAACACAAGTACACAGCAACCACAGACATACTCACAACTCCCCCATCACACAACTCACACACCATCAGCACCTCATACAAAAGCACACACATGTACACCCTGCAACACCAACACCAACCCACCCTCGCTTGCACCCTCACACACACACATCCCTCACAACCACCACCCATCAAAAAGGCAACAAAGAAGAATCCAAAGTTCACAGATAGTGAGTTAGAAGTGCTGGTAGAAGAGATCATCAGAGTAGAGACACATTTGTTTGGTACATTGGTCCAAAGGACCCCCATCTCACAGAAAACCAAGTTGTGGGCGAGGATTGTGGACAAGGTGAACGCCCAAACACCAGCAAGGCGCACAAAGGACGATATCCAGAACAGGTGGTATGACGTGCGCAGGAGGGTCAAGAAACTCATCGAAAAAGATCGCGCCCTGAGTCAGTGCACCGGCGGTGGCCCTCCTGCGAAACCAGTCTACTTCAGGACCTGGGAGGAGAGGGTGCGGGACATCCTACCACCAGAGAGCGTCCATGGCCTACAGACATCCTAGAGCCTGGTGAGTACACAAACAACATACCAAAGAATGTGTGGCAAGGGGACAGTGAAACCATGCACCGCAAGCAAAGCTACACTAACCAATAGATAATCATCCCAAGATGTGTATGCCAGTCAGACAAACACAATACCTGCCATCTCAGAGTGACTGGGAACTGTGTCATGACATGCACCAACCTACAAACAAATAGAGCAAGCCAGTGGCACAAAGCCAAATAGACCCTGCCAGACAGTTTGTCACCACAAACACACCACCTCACAGTGCAGTTGACAGTCAGGAAGGAATAGTGGGGATGCAGGTGACGTGAGTGTATCCAAAAGCATGATGGGGCCTGTAGTCACAGATAATGCTCCCCCTCCTGATTGGCCCATCAAGACCTCTCTGAAACATGCCCACATCACAGGAAGTGGAAAATGACTTACAAGATGGCTGACACTGGGTCCTGCTGTGGGGAGCACAAGGCCCTCCTTGGGGTTGTCTGCAAATCAGAAGCAGGACACCACTGACTGACATCCTGAAAGACAACTTTCACGCCCTACAATGGAAGCACGTTTCATGATAGGAAGGAGGACTGACAGCCCTGACCATACTTATCAGCATGGAGAGACCCCCCCTCAACACAAACTCCACACAACTCACTGAGTACAATGCATTGACACACACCTCATTGAAATATCAGCAAAAGATACCCCGTACTGGATGCTGCTGTGTGAAGCACAGGGGCTCACTTTGGACTTGTAGCCAAACAAACACCAGGATTTCACAGTCAGCCATCTTGCCATTGCTGTCACACCCCCTCACAGGGAAGCGGAGTCAAGAGGGAGGAAGTATGGGCATGCTGGGAAGGGGGTGTTGCCAAGAGTATGATGGGACTCGCAGTCACAGACAATCTATACCCACCCACATGGCCCAGCAAGATCAAACTGAACCATACTTGCCTCACAGGGAGTGGGAAGGGACTGATAAGATGTCTGACACTGGGCTCTGTTGTGGGGAGCACAAGGCCATGCTGGGGAATGGCCAACAACAACCATCAGGACTTCACAGTCAGCCATCTTGCCATTGCTGTCACACCCCCTCACAGGGAAGCAGAGTCAAGAGGGAGGAAGTATGTGCATGCTGGGAAGGGGGTGTAGCCAAGAATATGATGGGACTCGCAGTCACAGACAACCTACACCCACCCACCTAGCCCAGCAAGATCAAACTGAACCATACTCGCCTCACAGGGAGTGGGAAGGGACTGACAAGATGTCTGACACTGGGCTCTGTTGTGGGGAGCACAAGACCATGCTGGGAAATGGCCAACAACAATATCAAACTCTGTCCGTGACAAGCTGGGAAAAAGCAGTGTACAGGCAGGCATCTGTTTGAAAAGTAGAAAAAGTCATGTTTGTGAACCAACGATGCATGTAGAAACATAAATCACATTGTGTGTCTCTTCCAAACACAGGTGGTGCTGGGCACCCAGCACCAAATGATGAGGATACCCAGTCCCAGACTCTGGCGGACACTGAGCTCTCTGGTCTGACTCTCTCACTGTTCTCTTCGGCTGGCGATGACCAACCTGGCCCCTCCGGTGTGAGCCATCATGCAGCACCATCAGCATCAACATCTGCACCCCCTGTACCCATGCCTCCAGCATCTGGACACCGACAGGGCACCCCCGCCAACACGGACAGACCAAGGCCAATCAACGCCCACAGCACAGGGACACAGGCCCCCCAGGAAGCTACAGCAAACACCACCAGCAACACCACCCAAGGGGTCCCAGTGTCACCTGTGCGCCCCGCCGCTGATCCTGCCCGTGTGGAGAGGGGTGCTGGGAGGGGTGGGAAGCACAGGGTGCACCTTGCAGACGGGTCTGGACTGTATGGTGACCCCCACCTGGCACGCATCTTAGATGCATACCAGGATAGCACCACAGGATATGGCCAGGTAGTGGGGATCCTAAAGGACATGCAACACGAGCAGGTCGCCCACCATGCCCGCATGGAGGCCAAGTGGGATGACATTACTGTGGTGCATCGGGACATACTCCAATGCCTCCGCCAGATCAACACCAACCTGTCCACACCCCCCTGTGTGCCCACAACATCTGTCGCAACACCATCTGCCAGCACCACAGGGAGGGAGAATGACTCTGGCGGAGAGTCCCCTGCACCGCAGAGGCCTGCACATGAGGATCGCCCCCCCCCAGGAGAAGAGGGGTCGTCCGAAGAAGGACATGAGAGAGACAGATGTCCCAGCACATCCCCCAGGGCCTCTAAACCTGTTCAAGACAATGTCCTTTATGCGCAACCCGTTCACCTTGTCCAATCGCACACAACTCACCCACATGACATGGAGGGTTCATGTTGGGCCAATGTATCAGATGACTGTGGACTTTACTCTGGACATTTCATCTACCAGCACTTCCACCTCCAATGTGAACTTTTGATTCCCAAACCAAAGTACAGCGCCCACCATCCTGTGCACTTCCCTCACACATGTTTGTAAATAAACTCACCAGTACACTATACTTGCCTCTGTTGTGATTCCAACTTGTCATGTTCAGGGAGATGTTGATCTGCTACACAACACAGTGCATGCCAAATGCTGCAACAATGTGACCAAAGTAAGGTGAGTCATGGGGATGTGACACATGTGAGGGAGACACACCACTATGGCAACACAAAACATACTCACCATGGCCATGTTACTCATCACACACAATGATGTTGACCTGAAATGCATTGGCATGCACAGACACAACACCAACCCCAGTCAGTGGTAACAAGTCCACAGGTGAGGTAAGCAGATGTCACTCAGATGTGGGAAGACAGACAACGCACATAACAAAGCGTAGCACAGGTACATCAGCAACACGTTTATTCCACAATAGTTGCACAGTAATTCTACGTAACAGTGGACACACGCTCTCAATGTGTTGGAGAATGGAAGTCCAGGGATGTGTGGTACATCAGTTGATGAGAATTGTCAACTTCCACACTGGTGTTGGCTTCTGGGTGTTGGGGATCAGTGTTGACCAAACAACAGGCAAAGCACCCTGGGAAGGACAGACAAGATACAGTCAAAAGCACAGAAGAACAGGAGAGAAATGAAATACACATGCACAAAACATGTTGCAAGATACCTGCACAAACACCAGTTAGCTGTACTACCCTATTGTGAAGTGCACACCATCTGAATAGACACACCACAGCACGCATCCAGTCAAGTGGCACACAGACACACTCAGACAGCAACAGAGCTGGCACAACACATTCCAGGCTACCTCCATACATTCACATAACAACCCTGGAAACTCACATTCAGCTGGGATGCAGTCTGGCCCTGGTCCCCGGCCTCGTGGGATTGATTTTAGCACATTTTCCACCTCGAGGCAAGTAAAAGATGCACTGATATCGGGTACAGGATGGTAGACGGGAGGGACATTACAACTAGTGGCTGAAAACTGAGCCTCGAAGTGAGAAACCACATTACATTTAAGGAGTCGCAGCAATAGCTGAGATCTAGATCAGTAAAAAGTTAAAGGGTTTTAAATAAATTTTAAAAAATAAGCAGTACAGAGTCAGTGCCAGAAGCAGATCTATGCAGAGTATGAAAAAAGTCAGAAAATGTAAAGTCCTAATGGGCAGCAAAATCATTAGAAAAAGGAACAGCACCCCTATTAGAATACGAAAGTCTTTTGTCTCATCCCCAAAATTGATGGTATTTAATGCAATTAATGCTGAGGAAATCAGACATTTTGCAGAATTATTGTGGTGTGAGTGAATGGATAAATTCTTCAGCAAATCAGAATACAAGAAAAATAAAAATCACATTGCCTTAGCACTTAAGCACTAAACCATTTTATGAATAAATATTCAGCACCCTCTATGCTAATGTCATCAAGATATGTTCAAAGAAAGCAGCTGAAGCCATAATATGTTGCCAGCTACATCTGAGTTACAGTGAGTTCACCATGAGCATAATCAAATCAACAGTGGAAATATCCTAATACAGTGGTTCCCAAACTTTTGACTCCTGAGGACCCCCATTGAGTCACCACTGAAAACCGGGGACCCTCAAGCAATTTGTCGGATTTAAATTTCAAACATTAAAACAGTTATTCGAAAAAAATAAACACGTGTGCACACAAAACAAATACTCGAATTGCTAAGGATTTTAGGGGTATATTTACAAGTCCCTATCGCCATGGGAATGCCACTTTTTGCGATGTTCCTGTGGCGATAGGGGCTTCGCCTTATTTACAAGGCAGCGTTAAGCCACTTATTGTGGCTTAACGCTGGCTTGTAAATACCATTGTAGGATGTCAGAGCACTTTACATCACACACATATAGAGATAATGAATCATGCGTGTAAATCAGTGTATAGAAAATGTTACATAAGGCAAAGGGGACTACAAGGTGTAGGATTCACATGTCATTCATACTGGTAGGCATTTTTAAAGAGTGCCTGGTCTGGAGAAGCACAAACTCAGGATTCAGAACATAACACAGTGGCTAGCAATGACTTTAACAAGAAAACTGTATTTCCACCCTAATAAACCTTTTTAGCAGCATCAGGATAATGATAGACTGGGAATAAACATATGTTACTAACTTTTACCATGCAGTTTGCAAGCAGCTCTTTGACAGTTTATAGGACACTGTGCTAGATTATGATTGTCCCTTATGAATTGCACAGTGACAAAAGAATCTCTGTGACAAAAGCAGTAACCCACTGACCTATGCACATAAAATACTGTTTTTAAAATGCATTGTACACGTTCTTTGCAGTAGGTATATTAACCCTCTGTGTCACATTAGATAAGTCAAAGCTGCCACTGGACAAAACTCTCATCTCTCTCCAGCAGGTACATTAATCACTGGCATTTTCTTGAAACTTTTATAGTTGCTGGAAAACTGCTAATTTTACAATTAACTTTGCAGTGCTTTTAAAACTGCTGCCTGCGGACCCCCTGGGAATGTGCCACGGACCCCAGGGGGTCCTCGGACCCCAGTTTGGGAAACACTGTCCTAATACATTGCAGCTTGACTGTGTGCTGTAGAACTTGTGGGTAGAGGATTGAACAAAGGGGAGAAGCATGAGTGAGTGACAGGAATGACATCCAACATGTTCAAGATTACATTTTACAAGGACATTTGGCCTACGTAAAACAAAATATCCAACACCCTTCTGTTCATCTATACATCATAGCTAACTTGTTTCAAAAGCAATTGTGGTAAATCTGACTGAAGATATGAAATTGTGTGTAAATATTCCTATTGCACATTGTTAATAATGCACAAAAAACACATCTACAAAACTGATCTACATACACATACCAAGCAGTGAATAGATCATAGGCTTCCTTTGCATTCCCCCAGAATCACCTAAGATTTAAAAGTCAGCCCACAGCCTTGGTGTCCCTGCTGGGCCTTTTTTGCTTCCATTCTCCTCCCAACAGTATCTATATTTTTTAGCGCACTGTGGACATTGGGTTGTTGGTTGACTGGGATGTGGGCCCTGGACAAACAACAGCCACAATTCCTTGCAGGGTGAATCACAAAAAGTCACTGAATTAACCTGTGCTTAACTGTGGGTAGCTTGGCACAAAAAGCAGTAAGGCTTAACTTAGAGGCAATGTGTAAAGTATTTATACAGCACACAAACTGTAATAAAGTGAAAAAACAACACAAGAAGGAAAATCCCAAAACAATTTAGAAAAAAAAAAACATTTAAAAAAATTATTTGACAGTAAAAAGATCAATGTACCAACTGCGTGAGACCAGGTCAAAGTGGAAAAATAAGGCCAACAATGATGGAGTGCAGTTTGGATACAAGAAGTGGATTGGAAAGCAATTTTGAGAAACAGTGTCTGAGAAAGTAGACTTCAGCAGGGCAAGGCTGCAGGAGGTGTCATACAAGGGAGCGTTGTTTTTGGATGGCCTTGAGTTGAAGCTGCAGTGAAGATTTCTGCATTCAGACTTACTGGTCCAACTGAAAGTCGAAAATCTTCACCGGGAAAGGCAGTTCCATGAGGTCAGATACCCCTATGGCAAAGGACCGCTAAAAGGGATTAGCTGCTGCAGAGAAGAACATAGTGGGAGAAGCTGCAAATTCAATATGACTGGCGATGCACCTCCGGCAAATAGGCGAGCAGGTTGGTCCCAGTCTCCTCCTGATTCTCAGAGCATCTTTTGACCAAAACATTTACTAAGTTCTCAGTTTTGGGATTTGGGCACCTTTAGCACCACAACCAAGGGCCAAGGACTGGTGGGAGACTTCTTGGGGTTTCAGGACTCACTCATGCTGGGTCCAGGTGCAGATTCAAGATGGTGGGAGCCTTTTGTCTTCCTGTGACTCTGTAGGGCATTCCAGGAACCTAGCCCTTGAAGTCACTCTGATAGTCCTGGGTTCTGGTGAAGATACAGGGCTCCACAGCAGGAGTGGCCTATGAGTGTTCATGGTAGGTGCCAGACAGCAAAACTCTCCTTCCACATGCTGCAGCAGTCTTGCAGAGTGCACAGCAGGTCACAGCAGCAGGCAGTCCTCTGAGAGCCCTTATGCAGGTCCAGGAGTGAACTGAAGAGTGGATATGAAGGTTATATTTCATATCCTGGTGTCATTCTAGAAGGTGGTAGAAGCTTCTAGAAGGGCTGCATAGTGGGAGAAGCTGCAAATTCAATATGACCGGCGATGCACCTCGGGCAAATAGGCGAGCAGATTGGTCCCAGTCTCCTCCTGGTTCACTGAGCATCTTTTGACCAAAACATTTACTAAGTTCTCAGTTTTGGGATTTGGGCACCTTTAGCACCATAACCAAGGGGCAAGGACTGGTGGGAGACTTCTTGGGGTTTCAGGGCTCACTCAGGCTGGGTCCAGGTGCAGATTCAAGATGGTGGGAGCCTTTTGTTTTCCTGTGGCTCTGTAGGGCATTCCAGGAACCTAGCCCTTGAAGTCACTCTGATAGTCCTGGGTTCTGGTGAAGATACATGGCTCCACAGCAGGAGTGGCCTATGAGGGTTCATGGTAGGCTCCAGACAGCAAAACTCTCCTTCCACATGCTGCAGCAGTCTTGCAGATTGCACAGCAGGTCACAGCAGCAGGCAGTCCTCTGAGAGCTCTTATGCAGGTCCAGGAGTGAACTGAAGAGTGGGTATGAAGGTTATATTTCATACCCTGGTGTCATTCTAGAAGGTGGTAGAAGCTTCTAGAAGGGCTGCAGTGACAATGTGAGGTTGTTAGGTCCTTTGTGTGAAGGCAGAGCACAGCATATTTAGTTGTAAGTGGCGCTGTGCTCTGCTCCGTCCCCCATCCTACCAGCATATGGCCCAGTCAGGAACACCTAATCTCTCTATGTGGCCCAAGCCAGGCTACAGTCACAAAAGGGCTAAGGGTGAAAAAATGCCAGCTTTCTCAAATTAAAATCAATAAGGTCATAAGGATGGAATGCTTAAAGTAATCTCAGCCACTGGAAATCGCTCAAGGCTGTATTACCAGTGACTGAGATTAATTGAAGCATTCCATCCATCACTTTTTCGTTTACTTATTATGTATCCCTAAGTACGAACGGTATGCCCAGACATGGATCCGGTGCACACTGTGCCACCGGAACCAAACTGGACATGGCTGATGAACCCATAGCTAGTTGCTTGTGTTCCCGTTCAGGAAGGACCTGTCTTGGAGCACGGTCAAGACTAATTTGCATATAGCAGGGACCAAACTGAGGTGGCATGGTGTGCAAAATAATGATGGAGTAGGACGCTACCCGAGTGAATACCACTGGCTGAGATTAATTCAAGCATTCAAACCATCACTGTTTTGTACACTTTTTATGTCACCCTAAGTGGGATGGGTATGGCCAGACGTGGGTCCCGTGCACAGTGTGACACTTGAACCAAGATGCTCCCCTTCTGATGAGCCCATAAATAGGGTGAAACAGGTCCAGGGTTGCTTGTGTTCCGGTTTAGGGAAGACCTGGCTTGACAGTTCGGGCGGGCATTTTCCTATTAGAGCAAGGTGAACACTGATTTGCATATAGCTGGTTCCAAAATGAGGTGGCATGGTGTCCAAAGTAACAATGATTGGGACGTGGCTCGAGTGATTACCAGTGGGTGAGATTAATTTCTGTATTCCATCCATCACTGTTTTTTATACTTAACTTTCTAAAATTGTAAGTAAAAATCCGACTTCACCATTACATGGGTTATTTTACTTCAATTTCTAAGACACGGAACATGAAATGGCTACCTGCTCCAGTTAGAAATGGGTTTCTGGTTGGCTAGGGCACGTACCTAAGTCAAACAGAACCCAACCCTCCAGTCAGGTTAAGGGAGTTACACACCCAAAATAGGCCCTGCTCACCTCCTTGGTAGCTTGGCAGAGCAGTCAGGCTTATCCCAGCGGCAATGTGTAAAGCATTTGGGAAACACAAACACACACCAGTGACACACTAGGCACACCACAAAAAGAGACTCTACGCAAGGTTATATATAAAAATATCCTTTGTATTATACATAAAAACCATTAGACCACAATCACATAAATCACTTTGCCATGAGGCAACAGTCATAATGTCACAATTAGTGCATAATACTTACAGACTGCACACATCATGGAACTTTATAAAACACCACACCGTACATTTTAGGTAGCTCCTGAAAGAGTATCTGTTATTCTGTCAGGATAGGGCAGCAACTATATATAGCAGCATATAAAATGCAGCCTTCAGGGTAGAAAGATAAGCACCTGAATGACCAATCATCATTATAGGACATAAGCCCCTCATGTGCAGAAACCCCAGGGTGCCTGTGACATAAAATACAGCAATTCAGGCCAACTCTGGGTGCACAGGAGCTCCTGTGCGCCTACCACCGTTAATCTGGTAACTTCACCAGTCACCAGATCACAATCCTTTAAGCTAGGGCCTCCGTAAAGGACTAGCCCAGGGATTGCCTACAATGTTCAACCAATTTCCAAATGAGGGGCAGGGGCCTCTGTCAAGCTCTCACCCCATTTGTGGAGCTAACTAGTGCTCCCAAAGGTATGCAAAGTTGGCTTGGAGGCCTTGCCCGGTCCTCCCCGCATTCCGAACTGGATTTGAGCAGCACAGCCCGTGACCGCACTGAGGGGCTGCTGCTGTGGCCAGAGTGGTCGCCACTGGTGAGGAGACCACTCTGCCACTCACAGCTCTCCGGCCGGTCTTCCTGGGTTGCTGCCTGCTTGACCTCATGGTCCTAGGGGGCGGGCCGTGTAGAGCGGGTGTGGCCGTCCTTGCAGATTAAAAGACAAACTCCTCTGCCCTCTCTGCTTTTATTCTGCCAGGCAGGGCCCCACTGAGGGGGGGTCTCCAATAAGCGGCCAGCGCTTCTGCTGCGACTCCTGCGTTGCTACAGCAACCTATAGGGGCTACGTTAAGGCTTCCTTCCATGCTGTGCTTCATCAGCAAAATCCTCTGGCGCTGCAGCGCCGATGTACACGCAGCTGGTGGAGTCAAAAGGGAGCACTCATTCACCTTCAACCATCATGCTACAGTTCATGTTGGTCAGCCATGTGCTGACCTAACAAACAGCAAATGACAGAGCTCACCCTGCTCTCAATACCACAAGGCAAAGGCAAAGGCAAAGTGCTGTCCCTCTGAGTTTCAAAGAGGCCTGACTGAGAGTCTCATGGCCGGAACCAAGGTAATGCAGGGGACTCCATCCGAGTTCTTAAAACACCTCACAAGACCAGGAGGGAGGATGCAAGCTCACACACCCCTGGGGAGCACTGGGGGCACACACATAGGAACAGCAGGCAGTCAGGCCAGCATAGATAGTCAGCTTGCAGAGGAGAAGTCCCTCCAGAACAACAAATAGATGGTCCAAATGGTGGTTCCTTCTGGCAGCACATTAGTTCCTTCTGGCAGGTGCAGTCTATAGAGTTAGCTGTGTGAGCTTACAAGTCCCACACAGTGTCTAAAATCATAGGGTCACAGCCCCTGTACTTAAACTCCAAAAGTCTTTGTTCTGGAGGCACTTCAAACAACCTTTAGAAGTGCCCAAATCCCCCATTCAATCCCCAGCCCTGGCTCCAGACTCACTCTAGGGGGGCGGATGCAGCATTGTGAAAGGCAGGCAAAGCCCTATTCAGGTGCTAGCGAAACTCCTCCCACCACTCAAAATGCAGACCTGGCCTATTCAGCCCAACTATGAGTCACCCAGGAAAGGCACGACACACCTCAACTCCTCTTGTGACTATATAGAGTGAATGTATATCCCCTGCTCTTGTTAGTCTAAACCAGACCTTGAATACACAACCAGGAAGGGCACAAAGGCGCATATTTATAATAGAAGTGACGGAGTGCAGCGTTAGACTTCTTGGCTTAATACTGTGCTACTCCACTTCTGAAACGCAGGGCTGCACCATATTTACAACAAAATGTAGCTCTGTGACACCAAAGCAGGCTCCCTTGCACCATGGCGCAAGGGTGTCTGCATTGCAGGGGAAGATTGTTTATGTGCAGGAAGTTAACCCTTCCTGCACATAAACAATCTTCAAATGATGTTTTGTAACTTAATACAGCACATGTAGAAATTGCAAAATGTAATTTTTGAAATGATTGTTTATGTGCAGGAAGGGACACCTTACTCCACATAAACAATCAATAGCGTTTTGCTGTTTCTATGTGTGCTGCACAATGCAGCACACATGGAAACAGCAAAAATGAGGAGAAATTAAAAATGTCTCCTCATTGTGCCAGTGTAAGACCAGGTCATCATTTTGACGCTGCCCCATATTTATGCCACCCTTGTAAATATGGGGCTGCGTGAAAATCAATGGGTGTTGCGGCGGAACACCCACCACAACACCCATTGCCATTCTCTTTAACACTAAGTATAGCGTGAAAGGGTGCCTTATTTACAAGGTAGCGTTAAGCCATGTTAAGTGGCTTAACGCCACCTTGTAAATAAGGAGAAACCACTATCGTTGTGAAAAGTGACGTTGTGGTGGCGATAGAGGCTTGTAAATATATGCCAAAGAGTCATAAGCACACAGAAATGCCCACTTCTAAAAGTGGCATTTCTAAAATAGTAACAACAAATCATGTTTCACCAATGAGCAGGGTTTATTACCGTTGTTTCAAACATACCAAACATGGCCACGCTACCCATTTCATATCAGAAATTTCTACTGAAATACATATCAGGGAATTCCCAATGCAAACCTATGATAGGGGCAGTCTCATAGCAGTGAGAAACTAAATAGGCTGTTTGTCACTGGCAGGAAATTCCACACAACAAACACACATGTCCTACCTTTTACCTACACTTTGGGCCTACCTTTGGGGTGACCTATAGGTAGTAAAAGGGGAGATTCAGACATGGAAAACACCTTAAGTGCCATGTCACTGTGGCAGTAAAGTGCGCACCAGGCTGTGCAGTGGCAGAGGCCTGAGACAGGTCTGAGAGGCTAATTCAGCGCTGTAGGCCCACTAGTAGCATTTAATTTACAGGCCCTGGGTATATGGGATACCACACTGCAAGGGACTTACAGGTAAATTTAATATGCCAAACAGGGGTAGACCAATGTTACCAAGTTCACAAGAGTGAGCACATGCACTTTAGCACTAATCAGCAGTGGTAAATTGCAACAAAAGCAGGTCAGAAAAAATAGAGGATGAAGGCAAAAAGTTCTTGGACAACCCTGCAAAAAAGGAACAGGTCCAAGAGCTCCCAATTGGGAAAATCAACATATTAGATGTGATTAGGAATCCCCAATGTTACCCTATGGGAGGAGCAGTCCGCACAGTAGTGAAAAATGAATTGAGGGGTTTTTCACTAACAGAACATGAACACTTTAAAAGTGCATGTCCAAACTTTGAATTACACAGCACTCTGCCCTATGGGCTACCTAGGGCATACATTAGGGGTGACGTATATGTAATGAAAGGGGAGTTTAAGGCTTAGCAAAGGGTTTTGCATGCCAATTTAACAATTCAGTTAAAGCTGCATTCAGGCTTTTGTGGAAGGCCCGCACCCTTACCTCACCACAGCCCTGTCTGCAGGTCTACCACGGTAATTTCCGGGGACCATCTGGCCCCTAGTTTACTGGTTTTTAATGTTCTCTTCCCATTGAGGTGCTCACTCTAAAACTCCTTTCAATTCAATCCTAGGTGCCATACACAACCCGTACCCCCCACCCCCTCCACAGTCCTGATGAAGACCCCCTCGTAAGGTGCGAATAAACCTACATCCAATCGGGGTCGAAACGTCGACACTCCTTTCTGAGCCAGCCAGGAACTCCCAAAAGGATGGTCAGGGCTCCCACCAGAATATGGAGGGGAAAATAAAAATACAGAGTCCTCTAAAGTACCCAAAACAGCTCACGGTGAAAGGGTCTGGTTTTCACTACCAATCTGCCAGCAGAAGAAAAACTACCCTGACAAAGATCGGCAGCCCAAGCCCATAAAGTGCTATGAGTAACCCTGGGCGCGACACTACGCTTCGCCCACATAGTGTACGTAGCGCTGCCTGCTTCGCAGTTTTCGAAGTAGGCGAAGCAGGCAGCGCCTACGTACACTACGTGGGCGAAGCGTAGCTGCCTGCCGCCCACCACCCGCCTCCCGCCCGCCGTACTTTTAAAAGGTAAAATAAATTTGTAATAAAGCAAATTAGGCACTTACCTGACGCGCAGCGTCTCCCGGGGCTCCCTCTTCCTGTTTTTCAATTTTCCTGACAAATGCGCATGCGCGGACGCCCGCGCATGCGCATTTCTCGCAAGAAATGCGCATGCGCGGGCGTCCGCGCAGGCGCATTTGTCAGGAAAATTGAAAAACAGGAAGAGGGAGCCCCGGGAGACGCCGCGCGTCAGGTAAGTGCCTTTAATTTGCTTTATTACAAATTCATTTTATCTTTTAAAAGTAGGGTGGGTGGGTGGCGGGAGGCGCGTAGTGGGGCTACGCGAAGCGCGTAGTGTGCGTAGATTTGGGCACACTACGTGCTGCTTCACGTAGCCCCACTACGCCCACTACGCCCACCCTTAGCTATGAGTACCATGAGAATGGACACTACAAGGGGAATCCCAAGTGTCGAATAAAGAGTACCACCTCCTACTGGAGAAAGATTCCAGGGGTGGCTAGTGAAGTGCTGGGAGAGGAGTTTGTCCAAGTTAACAGGAGGAGTTTAGTGAAGATATCCTAGTGTTCCCTGAGTGGCAGTGAGATGGTTCCTAAGATCCTTGTGCCCTCAACTAAAGGATAGGCAATGGGGCACCTTCAATGGGCATGGTGTTGAGGCTCTAAGTGATACATGTGCCAGCATGACTATGGTAAGGAATCAGCTGGTGTACCCAGAGCAGGTGATTCACAATGCATTCCACAAAGTGAGGGTGACTGACAACAGAGAGAGTTGATACTCAGTGGCCCTTGTTCCATTTTAGTGGGGGGTGGTTCAGGTGTTCTGAAGTTTGCTGTGAGCTCTGTCATGCCTGCAGACTGTTTGCATGGAAATGATCTTGAGCACACTACATGGAAGGAAGTGGAGGTCAAGGCTCATGTGGAGATGTTGGGGTTACCTGATTGGATCTGTGCTACGACAAGGTCCATGACTGCCCAGGGTGGGAGTCAAAAAGGGCTAAAGCCTGGAACAATGGCCCAGCCTGCTGCTCAATAGGAGAAAGGCAGAAAGTATTGTAAACCATCCCCTGAGTGTCTTCCCTGTGAGGTGGATGGGGCACCTGCAGTGACCACACCGAAGCCCACTGAGGAGGGCACTGCTTCCCTTGGTTACATGCCTACACTTGCTGGATGGCATGTTGAAGGAGGACCCACCAAGGAGAAGTTATGTAGGGCACAGAGGGAGTGTCCCACCCTTGAGGGCATGAGTAAACAGACAGAAGTCTAAGTAGCAGGTGATGTCTCTGGGAGTTATCACATTTACTGTCAGGACAGTCTCATTTACAGTGAGCCTAGGGCTCTTGTGCATGGAAGAGCAAGGGTCCTGGTGGTCCCCGAATGCTACAGGGCCTTCCTACTAGAGCTGGCTCACAAAATTACCCTGGCAGGACACTTGGGCCAAGACAAGACCTTTGCAGTGCTTGTCCACCACTTTTATTGGCCTAGGAGACTTCCTCAGATGCATTTTGTAGGACTTGTATAACCTGCCAGGTCAGTAGGAAGACAGGCCAGAGGATTACACTTAAAGACCCCTTATCCCTTGTCTGTCGTTGGTACAACCTTTGAGAGGGTGGACATCAACATTTTTAGGACTATGGATCCCCAGACTGCTTCAGGCCACAGGTTTATCCTAGTTCTTGTGGATTATGCCACTAGGTACCCAGAGGCAATCCCTCTGAGTACGATGACTGCACCTGCAGTGTCAGAGGCCCTGATGGAGATTTTTACCAGAGTGGGTTTCCCCAAGGAATTTATGTCTAACGCCTGCTTATATGCAGTCATTGTGGAAGGAGAGTGGGTAACCTACAAGTTGTCCACTCCTTACCATCCACAAACAAATGGGCTTGTTGAGAGATTCAATAAGACCCTGAAGGGCATTGTTAGGTGCCTACCAGAGGCTTGAGGAATAAGTGAGACATCCGCTTGCTGTGCCTGTTGTTTGCCTACAGGAAGGTACCAAAGAAGGGAGTGGGCTTCAGCCCCTTTGAGCTTCTGTATGGGCACTGTTAAACCTGGCTTCCTTGATGTGATTTCCCCTGACCTTTTGTCTTCTGACCTCCTGTTTTGCTGACTTCATTTTTGCTGGCTTTATGATTCTAGGCCCTTTACCACTGCAAACCAGTGCTATGTATATCCTCTGTACTCACAATATGGTAACATAAAGTATCGAAAATTAGCATATTTAATTTACTTATAAGTCCTTAGTAAAGTGAACTAAGTATGTTGAGGGCCTGTAAATTAAATGCTACTAGTGGGCCTGCAAATCCTATAACAACAACACGATTGCCAGTACTGATGTCCACTATATTAATTCTTTTAGTCAATCACACATGACACTCATAATGACTGAAAAAACACATTTTCTTTGTAAAAAAATCAATTTTGTCAAAAGTTTTAGAAATTCATGATATGATCCAATAATCAATAGACCACATACAAGATTCAACACATATAAAACATTACTCTTGACTCATGTATGATACTACAATGAACATCACGTTTCACAAAAGAACAACGGTCAATTAATAAATGTGCAAGCTCAGGTTCCCTATTTCATAGAGCCTAACTGAAAAAAAGTTTTTAGAATAAGAAGCAGAAAAAAGAAAAGCAGCGCAGAAGAGGGGGTTGGAAAGTATTTTTCAGCACCCTAATTCAAGAATAACACAACCTCATCCAGGGCACTGGCCAAACTGAATTGTATTCAGGCATCCCTGATGCAAAACTCCATCAATTTACAGGCTCTTTTTCAATAAATAAATGGAAAAAAGAAGAAGGGTTAGCCTGATACTATCTTCTCCATTTGACTAGTTTGGACAGGTTTAGCAGGTCAACGCGTTTCGAACTCCATAAAAAACTATGGACAGGGTTCTCCACAGGATCTGGATCCTGGTGAGCTTGTGTGGGCTGCTTTGCAACACAGTGTTCATACCCCTTTTATTTAGGCTTTTTAAGTGGATCCTGTGTTGGTCCTGTAGGCGGCCTGCTCTCCATTGCGGTCAGCATGACCTTTCGATTTACCCCCATCTAGTGTGACCTCAAGTAAGCTTTTAGCGCTATTGACTTTTAAACACTGTTTTGGGATTTGGGGTCACATGTACGACCTATACACAAATAGGATCTAAGGGGGTGGAAAAGAACAGGTCGCCCCCCACTCACGAAATTCAACACAAGAAAAGACCTGTTCTATCAACTGTATGAACTGCTATGAGTGTCCACCATGTATTTTTGCAATCACACAATTTTGTGTGACAGGACAGTGGATCAATATCTCCCATCTGCCATAAGGTGACTTCAATCACTTAACCCCTTCAGTGCCACGCCCTTTCCCCGCCCTGTGCTGGCCGTTGCATTAGCGGGCGGGGTTCATGACGAGATAGTCTCGTCATGGGCACAGCGCAACCACGCTCCATGACGAGACCATCTCGTCATGGGCACTGAAGCGGTTAATTATCTTAAAAACCTAGTGTTTGTGCTGTCTCTCCCTGTATAGCTCTCCCTCTAATGTAAAGAGAAACTGTGAGGATGGAATAATGTAACAATGAATTAGAAGTGTGAAAAAAGGTGAGAGAAAGTTAGCAGTGCCTCAAGGGAGTAACACCATGGGAGTTTACAGACTGGTACTCGCCTGCATCCTCAGGTTCTCATCATTAGCAACTGCCAACTTATAAATTAAATAGGTGATGAAGAAAAAAGAACAAAAGTGTGTTTAGTGTGGTATTGATGAAGCCTGTCAGGAGTACCGGGATCTGCCGTAGGAAACCTGATACACCTAGACTAAAAACGAGCCAGACAGCCACAAGCTATACTACTTTATTCCTTGCTGTGTGTCTGCTCAATTAAAACCAACATGTTTCATTGCCTATCTGATCTTACGACAATTTCATCAGGGTAAGGGTCAGTTGTCCATACTGCACCAATTTTCTCTGTTAGTTAAACCTACGGGAAACAGAGACAGCATACCACATCTCATCAACACAGACATCAGACAGAGCATAAAAAAACCATTGCTGTTTGGGGGGAATGTTGACAATGCATATGATAAATTTACCAGGTGGTTGCCCTTCATCAGCATACCTACAACCCCGTTTAAAACTGCGCATGTGTACTAGTCCATATGCGCAGTGCCCATCGCAGTCGCTGCAATCAGTCAGTCTGTATGAAAAAGGGAAATTTATTCAAGCATTCAGTACTTCCCATGACCATGCACCATGATGTCATTCAAAATAGGGATCAGCCGCTACCCTAGCTTATGTTATACTTTTAATCTTTTTCATTTTTGACGTTGCTGGATTAATGCAGTATTTTCTTCAGTGTTACCATGCCTCCTTTGTCTGTCCAGTGTGTGTGTGTGTGTGTTTGCCATAGGCCACCATTGATTTGTATTTCTTCTCCAAGCCATGTGGTCGGGCCATTTTGTCTTGTCTGGGTCCATAAGCCTGCATGTGTTCTCTTTGTGCTCCATGAACCCTCCTTGCTTGCTGTTGTTGTTTGGCCATGTGGCTGGCGGGTATTTAGTGCATTTAGCCAGTGCGCCTTTGGCATAGGTTTGCATGTGTACTTTGTTCACCATGCTTCCCTGCTTGCTGTTGTTGTTTGTCCATGTGGCTGGCAGCCATTGTGTGCATCCAGCCAGTGTGCCTTTGCCATAGGCATGCATGTGTAATTTGTTCCCCATGCCTCCTTGTTCACTTTGGTTTTGACCATGTGGCACTGTCTGGAAGGGATTTTGTGCATCCAGCCAGTTAGCCTTTCCTATAGACCTACATGTGTTTTTTGTTCACCATGCCTCCTTGCTTGCTGGTGTTGTTTGGTCATGTGGCTGGCAGCCATTTTGTGCATCTAGCCAGCGTGCCTTTGCCATAGGTTTGCATGTGTACTTTTTTCCCCATGCCTCCTTGCTTGCAGCTGTTGTTTGACCATCAGGCACTGGCTGACAGCCATTATGTGTATCCAGACAGTGTGTCTTTGGCAAAGGCTTGCATGGATTGAAGTGAAATCATTTTAATAATATGCTTTAGGGTCATTGTAGTAATATGATTTTGATGAACAGCTTATATATTACACACACTTTTTGTATTTTTTTTATTTAGCACCTCCTTACCCTACAACAGATTTCTTCTCATCCTTCCATACAAACATTGGCAATCATTGTTTTATTATTGTAATTTTAATTTTATAATTTTCATTTTTATTTTGTTTTAAAATATACCTAATTTTTAAATGTTTTTAATTTTTTTGTTTTTAATGTAATTTGTTTAATATTCTTTTTTTATTAATAAAAAAAAATCAATTTATCTCGCCATGACTTCGGTGCACTAGAGACACATCTGCATCATTTGCTTTTAATGATTATTTCATTTCCCCCCGTGCCACTTTGCCTGCCATAGACACAGACTAACCTACTTTTTTTAAAAAGAATATTATTCCATTTACCCATGCAGTTCCCTTAGTGCCACAACCTTTAGAATTTATGGACATAAAGGAAAGAGCTATATCTGCATATGGTGTGTTATCCTGATGGGGAATTACATTTTATGGTATGGTGATGTGGTTTGACTTTAAAGTGATTATATTACATAAGTAATGAACCACACTAATTTGCATTTGTCTGTACAAAAACTGCAACAGTGCCACATTTCACTAAATATTATTCTTGCTTTTCTGCTTTTAGGTGCACAAGAGAAGAAGAGACATGACCCTCAGTATTACCAAACAGAAGTCCTGTACAATGACGTCACATATCATTCCTCCAATTTATTTGGCTTGTGCAGATCAGAGCTACTGCCAATTGAGAGCTTTACGATGGTCCTAAAGAAAGTTGTGATCAAGAAAGTGGTCAGTGAGAAGAAGCAGCTTCCACCAGTGTTGTGTCAGCCAAAACCTTTTTCAGACATCATGTGCCTGCTGCACCAGCCTCTGGGTAGCAAGCTGGGAGCAGCACTCTCTCATCAACAGCACCACCCCAACCTCAGCTGAAAACCATGTCTGTCAGTGAGGCACCCACTGCAATCAAGGTGACACTGATGAGCAGTGACATTGAAATGGATGTGTCCCTTTTGCAAAGTAGCGACCAATCGTTCCAGGAAACAGAGTAAAGCGGACAACCGATGCAGCCAGCAATAGTACATCTTATTGATGTTGGAGCAGAATGATGTTGAGCATCATGCTGAGGAAGAACCCTACCCTTTTAGAATCATTGGCTCCTAGATGTCCAGCAAGGAAACAAACACCACTTTGATGATAATGATAGGGACATGGCATGGACCCTGCCAGAGTCCAGGAGAGGCAAGGGAAAAGAAAAGTTCCTGAGAGCCTTAGAATTATGGAAGGGTATGATGAGGAGGATGACAATGATGAGCTAGTCATTGTGGAAGGTGAGACAAAGGAATCTGACATTGCAATTAAACCTGCTTCGATGGATGTGGCACAGGTAGCACTGACCATATTTGCAAAGCCACCTCTGAGACCTGCACTAACAACTGCCTCAGTAGAAGTATGCACTGCAAAGAGGCAATCAATGACATGCCCACCTACCTCCAGTTCTTCTTCAGGCTTTGACAGTGGCCCAGTAAAAAAGTACTCCTTCCCAGTGTGGGACCTTTTTTTACAAGTAGCCAAGATGAAGAGAACATTGCAATATGCACCATTTGCAAAAATAGTGTTCATTGAGGTAAGCCTGGTTCCCTTTATGGTAATGGATCCAAAAAACACATATGAAAAAACATCAAGCAATCTGGTGGGAGGAGCCACCATAAAAACATTGCTGAACATGATTGTGGTGGTGAAAGTGAGGAGAACCAGGAAACATCAGCTACAAGCCCAATCACAGTGGCAAGTGATTATGAGGAAGAAGAGGGTGACATCCTCATGCAAAGCAGCCCTGTCCCATGCAGTGCACCAGCAGAATACCTAACTCACGGATTTCCCAATGGCACAAGACTCAGCGTCAGATGGAGGCATACAGTGATTGCCCCACCAAGTCGCACTCTGAGTGTACCACCATCTATTTCTCAAAAGTTGCCTGGATCAATGGCCCCAGAAAAGAAGAAAAAAATACAGGCTACTATTATGGGCATGTTTAGGCAGGTGGGGCCCTAAGACTGCAACCCAGCCATCCAACAGCACACTTGTACAATGTGAAGCTGGCAAAAATGTTAGTGCTGGTCCTCTTCCCTTTTTTTTTGTGGAAAGAGTGTGATTCTTAGAATTGTGACAGCCCTCTTCCCGAAATGGAATGTTCAAAGTCAGACCTATTTTGCCTGAGTACTGTTCCAGCGCTGTTCCAGCGCTACTTCACGATGTTCTGCAATTGCTTGGACAAATTTTGCAGCAACATTTTGGTCACACTATCCTCCTGACAACAGATGTGTGGAGGCAGCTGACCACATATGCATCATTACACACTGGATCTCTTTTGTGAGGCAAAGCAAAAGATATCTACAGGTATTCGCCCTGAAGAAAGTTTGAAGAGCATTAAGTAGCATGCCACAGTGGCCATGTTCACCATGGAGATATCACATACAGCTGCAAATGTCTTGGACGAATTTAACAGCAAGGTGTATGAATGGTTGTTGCTATGGATAATGGAAGTAACATAGTCAATGCCATGGCAGACAATGGCTATTTCAGGGTCCTCTGTTTGGCCCATTGCATCAACCTAGAAAAGACAAAGTCAGCAACATACTGACCACCAGCAGGAGAATCTGCACTCCTTTCAGCCATTCTTTTAAAGCCTGGAAGCAGTTGTGGATTATTCAGCATGTTATGCTGTTATGAGTACCAGTAAAAGCCCCAATATAAGAGGTGCCAATATGTTGGAACTGAACCAATTACTTATTATGTCTGTTTTAGCAGTGCAAACAGATCAATGACTATGCCATTCAAAGTGGTTGGGATGCACTTAGGAAAGCTATGACCATGGATGAGGAGAAATGGGGCCTAGTCAAATTCCTGACACAGATGCTACTCCCATTTGAGGTTTTCACATGGGAAGTTAGCAAGGAGGACAGTACGATGGGCCAAGTTACACGATTGTTGCACCTACTAAAGGACCAGCTAAAGAAGGTGTCTGAAAGGTTCACTCTCGCAGGTGTGAATGAAAGCACAGAATCTCATGCCTTGGTTGAGAGCTTACTCCTTTGAATTGCTCCCAATGCAAGGTCACCTAGAAAGGCTGCCTCAGAAGATGATTTGATTTAAAAGCCTGCCAAATTCCAATCTGTTGCTTGCATCGAATAGTAGATACAATGATGTACCTATCAACATGCTTGGATTGTAGCAGGTAACTATTGCACCAATGAGTGATATATAATTGAGTGATTGTGAGTCATGATTGATGATTCATGTGGTAGCAGACAGTGAAGTAGGGTGTTCAACTGTAATGTGTAGACTTGATTGAGATGATATACAATGTTTGGGGCCTGAACGATGGGTGATCTTTCTTACTGGCGGTGATTAGCCTTTACAAACTTACTTAGTGAAAAGTAACCTGTACGGTCTACTCATATGATCCCTCTTTTTTTCATCACCCAGAAGGGCTGCCCTAGAAGATCATTTGATTTACAAAACTGCCAGATCCAATATGTTGTTCGCATCAAAGCGGAGATACAGTTTGGTGCCTACCACCGTGCTTGGAATGGAACAGGTGAGATGATTTGCAATGTTTTGGGCCTGAATGATGAATGATAATGTTTCCTGAAGGCTATAGACCCTTGCACACTTCGCCAGATTTACTTGCAAGGCCACTCCTTTTATCTGGTTCTTCGGAGACCAGACCAGTCAATTCAGTGAAGAAACAAAAACGTATTCAAAATATTGCAATTCTGTTTTTCTTAATCTTCAACCAGTGCACTACACATCTATCTTGCTCAGGTTGGGACTGGGACGGAGTTACTTGGAGTAAGGAGGAGGATAGAAGAACTCAGGGTAGGACTAACTCATCAACAGCTAGAAGAAAGAAGTTATTGACTTCAAATGGAAACCATGAATCTGAGGTGTAGTACTCAGCTATGTGGACTGGAGACAGGTGCATTGATTTGAAAAATGCTGGTGAGTGTGTGTGTGTTGCACTGGTGGCAAAAGTGAAACTCTAAGTCCTCTTGTTTTTTGCTCTACTTCTGAGTCTTCTTGGTACACTCCTCATGAAGCTTACCTTTCTTCTGTTCTTCTTCTTGAATCTACAAAACTGTTTCTGTTTTTGCAATCTTCAGGCTTGCTCATCTCCAGCACGAACACAAGGCAAAAGCTAAGCACAACACTCCTGCTCACCTACCAGACTGGTCTACACCGGCACCCAAGAGTGAAGAGTGATGTACGTTCCTGAGGAGAATGCAGATGCACCACCCAATTTGTCAATACAGTATAATTTTACTTACAATACAGTATAGTTTTACAGTCATTTTTCGGAAACTGGGAGGGTTTACTCCTCAATAATTTGATTTTTTTAAACCTAGGAGCCAGAACATTTAGATAACTGATAACTTGGGTCCCTGTGCATAAGGACTGTTTGCAATGCCTTTAACTGCACTGTGTCATGCTCATGCCTTCATTTCTTTCGACAACAAATTGATGATGATGATGATGATGATAATGATGTGCTACTCATCGCCCAGATGAATCTTGTCCTTGTGTAGTGTTTGTCTTTGGCAAACCTTTCCCAAAATCCTCTTTCCTATCCCTTTCATCAAACCCCTAAGCCCTAACCCTCTTCCCCTGGCCAATATGATTTATTTAGATGTGTGACTTAATTTACATCATAAATGAATTGCACACTTGGTTGGGCAGATGTGGTGAAAGCGACATCAACTTACTGCAGGATCTTCTATTACCTAAGCAATAGCCCACACTGGCCACGTTAACCCACCCATATACAACAAATGATCCATATTTTAGATATAGAAGAACACCATTCATCAGCATCATCATTCAGGCCTTGTGTTGAGTAAACTTTTAACCTTGTCCACTCCAGACTTTGAATCCACTTTTCATGACGCGAGGATTTTGTAACTTTAGTTTAAATTAAATACTAGCTTCCCATTGCTCAGAAGAAGTTACTATTGGTATTTTTTGTTATTTGATCACTATCAGGTATTCTTTGTTGTGTCATGTCGTAGTCTGTTCTCAGTTCTTTGTAAAGCTATGATATAATTTATCATCAACTAACTCAGTGTTTTTATTTCCATTTAGTTCCCTGCAATGGATAATCCTTTCAATTAATCCTATGGTTGGAGCTCACCTGGGTGGGAGTAGGACCTCGCTCGTGAAGTAGGGATGCCTTCTCTAATATTGCTTCATCTATATTAAGGTAAGAGAACTTTGCACATAAGTTATCATTTATTTAGGTTGCTGTAGGCAATATAGGTCATGGCAGCATCCCCCTTAGTGGTCAAGATAGTTAGAGAGGTAATAAGATGAGGGTATATAACTAACCATATGGAACTGGTATACAGTTTTATAAACAGGTTAACAAAACAGGCTGTGCAAAAAGCCAGTAGTGCAAAGTAAAAGTAAAAAACAAATACACAACTTCAG
Source organism: Triturus cristatus (assembly GCF_964204655.1). Lineage (NCBI taxonomy): Eukaryota > Metazoa > Chordata > Amphibia > Caudata > Salamandridae > Triturus > Triturus cristatus. Next base: position 228,570,301 of record NC_140584.1, read on the forward strand.
GCTTCAAGTGTGGTAAAATAACTTTCCCCTTTCATATATTCCACAAAAAAATCACCCTTTCCATCCACAACAGGTCCAACCCTCTCCCCAAACAAATTGACCCATCCCCAACCAATGTCCAAGCAAACGTCCAAGAACAAAACACCCAGTCCCAACTCCCTTCCCACCCTCTCCACCCACAACAAGTCCCTCCCACCATACAGGTATGGAGCTGGCCCAGGCTCTGCTCCATTCTCACTAGTCGGCTTTCAATGCAGTTGAGCCGCTACAGAACGCAAGCCTGAAATTCTCTGTCTAAGAGGGAGGGGGTAGCAGCAGTGGCATTCAGGGCCGCTGACATTTGGTGGCGGCACTGGCGATGTAATGGCTGGGAGGATGGACCCCGGTGCTGGCTTGCTGAACTGGGGCCTATTTCGGAGGCAGCTGCTTTTGCCTCTTCATCCTCAAAGGCCACCAGCTGCTGGTGTTCAGACTAGATGGTCTCCAGCCTCTACCGCCTTAGATGGGCTGCTATCTCCTGCCTGGTAAGTTGGGCTAGTGGACTAGCAGCAGTAGCTATATCAAGAAAAATCCTTGTATAAAAAGCACTGACTGCCTGGCAGAAAAGAATTGAGGCAGGATAACACTAGAAAAAAAACAGTCCTTTGATTTTTTCCTTTTAAAGGCTTTTCTAGAAACTAAAAGGACACTTTGAGTGGGAAAATTAAAATAAATTACTTCTCATTAATGAGTAAGGCATTATGCACTATGGAGTACAAGTTGTTGTGCTAAATTAATGGAGGCATGCTAGCCAGCGCTTTATACTTTGCTATTGTCTGCAGCTGGGGAAGCTGTATTTGACAATTATCTGTCTTTAATTCCAATGGCCCTGCTCTTTTCCAAATGTCTTTCACTTTCTATCCTGAATCCAAAGAGGTAGATGAATAATAACGAAGATACTATGTCACACACGTCACATATAAAACACGGATATTATTATCCGGCTTTTCTTAAGTAGAAGATGGAAAAAATGATGCACTGTATTACATGAAAATTAATGGATTTGGCATGTTTGTCACAAAGCATCCCTTATGCCAAACTTTAAATCAAATCAGGCACTTACTCTCACTTTACTCACTGGCCTCGTCCAACACCAAAATGATTTCCAACAAATTCATTTGCTGGGAAGTAAGGAAAGGAAACTTGACTTACTCTACTGCATGGTAAATTAGGGGGATTAGGCAGGTAGGCAGAGCTTTTGCTTATATAATAGAGGAGTGTTACTGATCATCGATTCGTCATGTGCCTAAGCTTTGGCTTATTTAGTCACTTTAATAGAAGAAAGTCTGAAAGGAAAAATCTGAACAGGTGTAACATAAATTTTGGAATCACTTCACATGGCCCAAAAAAATGTGGCACATGGCAAGAGTGATTTTGTACATTTTTTGGTAGGCTGGGATTGAAGAACTTAAAAAAGGATGAAGGAGTGGAAAACTAAGAGGTGGCTGAGCAGTCAAAGGGAAGCACACCTTGGATATTCAGTTTGCAATGCATTGAAAACTTTGTAAATGCCACATTCACTGAAACAGATGCACCTTGCACAGCCAACACTGCAGTCATGAACTGAACCATACTGCACTTACTTTGGTCATGGGTTGAGAGATGCCATGGGCAGGGAGCAGGTTGATGAAGGATGATGGGTGGGATACATATCTCCCTCACTTAACAAATAGAGTGAGTCAAGGAATTAAAAAATAATTAAAATACCATAGCTTTGATAACCATAAAACAAAGTAAGTAAAATAGGTGAGCAGCATGCCCCTATCCAGAAGAGCACACTTGTCTATTCATCCAAGCAAATATTTAATCATTCTTCCACATTTATTCACCCGTAGTCCACATGATTTAAGCTTTACATTCTCTCATGCAGTTTTTCACCAAAATGTGCAATCCATTTTCCATCCATTCACTATCCACCCATTCTTTCAATCATCCTTTCACCCATCCATCCATTTACCCAGTACTCACCCACTCATCCTTTCACCCACCCATGCAACCTTTCCTTTCATATACCATTGCACCCATCCTTTCTTTTAACCTTCTGTTCTTTCCCGTTTTATTAAAGTCATCATTTTTAGCTAACATTACATGAGCTTTTGCTGAATGACAGATAGAAGAGGCCATATCTCAACCACCGCTGTAGCTGGTAAAGCGGTGGGTTCACTGGCACTGTATACATGAATTACACAGCACATCATTGGGGGCTGTGGGGGTGGTCCCCAGCCATGGTCACTCTATTGTTGACTGTTAGAGCATGAGAAAGAAAAAGAAAGACTCCTCAACAAACATTCATGGTGAATATTATTTATAATACTAGTTTAACTGGGCCTGCATTCTTCACAGTAGACAGTAGAGTACCAAAAATATGTTCTTATTCTTACAGAACCACAAGATATGTAGGGGAGAGGGAAAGATGAACAACAAAGTAGAACAAAACTACAGACTAGTACAGACTAGAAAAAGTCAGTTACCCAAAAAACTAATATGAAATTAAGAAAAAAAGATAATGCAGGGATAACAGGATTGGATAGGGGATTTGGAAAAAAGGAAACAGCGTAAATTAAAAGTAGTATAATAGTGGGCAAAGGTGAAAGTTAGGAAAATAATAATAATCAATAATAGGACGTATTGGGCTGAGCAGAGCCCTCAGCAGTGGTGCTGGTGGTACAGTTCATCTCTAGCAAGTTATTATGACAGGCAAACTCAGTAACATTGTTCGTCTCTAAATCAGATTGCCTATAGTACTAGTATCGACTATAGTTGAGTTGGCCATGGTAATCCTTAAATCCCTATTCCAACTTTCTTTAACAAAAACTACATTTGGATATAATACATTGCAATGAATGATCTTTGATTCTATTCACAATTGTCAACCCCGTTAGAGGACAAACTCAGTTTCCCTTTTTTGCAATGCATAGCCGAATACTAGTACTACGCATCACTGTGAAATTAGTTTGGACTGTGCAAACTACATAAAGAAAGTCACAGAGAATGCTAACTCACTGATATCACTAATTCACTATGATAACAGGAGGACAGAGGAGTCTGCAATGTTTTCTTAAATAATCAGCCAAAGCGAGGGTCAATGAGTATGATTTGGTGGCACCGAGCACCTGCCTAGCTCAAACTAGATCACATAAAAATATTCTTAATGTGAACTAAATGAAACTTACTCTGATTGTGAGCAGCATGCTATTAAAAAAAAATGTTAGCATTGTAGAACACAAACACAACAAATAATTGATGATCACTGAACCCCACAAACTCCATGCCTAGCAGGTTGAGCCGGTTCTGCTCCTGGCTATGATATCTGCCCAGACATGCTTCTGTGTGGTGCCCTGGACTTGGCAAGTGTGCCAAACACACCTGCATACCCTGCCCCAACGCAGCCGATGCTCCAGCACAGGGTTATCCACTACCAGGCCTGCTGCCTGCTGCCAGCATGGAGGGGAGGTGGATCTGCACAAAAAAACAACAGTGCTGTCACCGCCACTTCACAAAAGATTAGCTGGGCTGAACCCCTTGGTTGCGCTGCCATCTGCAAAGTAGGTGGCTGCTGCTGGCTGTTCAGGGGGGCCTGGCACCACCACTCCCCTCGTTGCCCTGCTTTGCCATGGCACAGGGTGGGGTAAAGAAAAGAAACATGAAAAGATAGGAAGAAATAAATAAGTAAAAAGGAAATAAACCAAAATACAAAAAGTCACCAAAAACTGAAAAAACGTAAAATACAAAAACACACACTAATACAAAAAATGAAATGAGGGGTAGATTAATTAGGAGGGTGGAGGATAAAAAAGTTTAAGAAGGGATTCAAAAGCAGGCCCATCACCATAAACGAGAACAAGATGGTCACACCCATGCGAACTGTGTGGTGCTGTTTGCGTGCAAATTTGAATGCAGGACATACTACGTGTTGCGTTTGACGTAAAATGCAACATGAACGAGCCCACCAGGAAACTCTTACCACCCATGGAACTCCATGTATCGCAGTAGTTTTTTTTAACCACATTGCATTGTCACGCGTATCTTGACTCCACAAACTCTGCCCATGCCTACTTATAACGTGTGCTTTCAAAGATATTTTGCTTTGCCGTATATCAAGCCTTAGTCATTTAAATTATTCAAGCACATAATTAGCACAATGCTTAACTTTGTTGTCCTGTACAAAGGACCACCTACACAGGGCTACATTTGGGGCTTCTACAGTGAAACACTATGGGTGGAAAATTACTGTACACAGGTCATTCAGAAATATAACAAGGGTGCGAGCAGTGAGTGGTAAATGCCAACACTGCAGTATTTACGGAATTCAGTAGATTGCAATTAAACCACTGTGCTGAGAGAGGAAACAAAATATTGCAGCACTGCAATTAAATGCACATGCTATTATTCATGCTGGTGAGTGGCCCCACAGCCATCAGTCCCATGTTCTCCGCCCGCCATATTACAATGGTGGGCAGATGTGTGGTGGTCAGAAAGACTGACTGCCACATATCTGATGGGCTCCTAGAGCCCGTCTATGTGGCTGAGGGGGTTGTATTACCTAGAATGGCTTTGGTGCCAGCCAGGCACCGTCAGAGGGATTACAATGTCCCTTTCTGCCCTCCTTTTCATGGCTGTTAACCTGCCATGAAAAGGCAGGCGGAAAGGGATTTTGGGGGCCCGTAGCTGTCCTCCCTTCTTTCCTGGCCCTCAGATGTGAGTTTTGGGGCACGCCTATGGTGTCCCCCTGCAAATCCCTGCATGCCTGCCACGTAGTGTATATATACAGAGCAAAGGGGTAACCCAGTATCCTTCAGAACCTGGGCATATATGATACATACAACAATTGGTTATGTCGAGTCGTGCAATTTCTTTGTGGTTTTACACATTTAGGTAAGGTAAAGTAATGAATCTGAGAAAGTAGCTAGAACACAAACACAATAACAAAGTTATTCATGATTTCAAAAAAAGGAAAGGGAGTATTTTACTTAAATGTTCAAAGTTTTTTTGATTCACAATGCAAACTTACCATAGGAACAGGCTGTCTGGTAATTCAATTAATGAAGCGGTGCACATGAAAGTGATTTACAGTCACATGGTGAATAAAGTGACTAGGTGGCGAAATCAGTGTATCATTGACATGAATAAAGGTATCGGCGTAATCAAAAGAGCACAATTTCTTCATCATGATCTGGCGAAACAATGGCACATTACCAACTTTTATACAATGCCATTTATTGCACATTGAATGGTATAGATACCCTAGACAATGTGAACACATATTCCCATGATGGTAGAACACTAGACAGTTTGTGCACTTGGGATTCTGGGGGTCTAACGGGCATCAATGTTCAGCCTGCATCCCACCCCAGGGGGTGACACCAATACTAGTCAAGATCATAAGGATTAGACCTGGTATAATCTATTCCTTAGTTGACCCATCTGTTTATGTGTCTCCTCCATTTAGTTCAAGCCCAAGGCAACTGCATTTAATGAATTAATTCACTTACATTCCTTGAAATTAAGTGAAGCTGACAGATTGCCTCCTCTAGGATGTAAGTGTACCTTCTCAAGAACAGTCCATTTAAGGATTTAAGGCTGATCTGGTAGGTTGACAAAATGTTTGACTAAAATGGTGCCCCTTGTACAGGACAGCTGATCCTACTGATAAGTTGTAGGATCCTGCATTTGATTTTCTGGGTGGTTTGCCTCACATATAGTTTGTCACACGGGCATTTCAAGACGTAAATGTGGTTGGTGCTATTACTTTTGGTGAAATGTGCCATTGTGTAGGTGCGATTGGCATGCAAGAAACTGTTTCCCTTATTGTTAAAGGGCGCGTCTTACACCGACCACATTTGTGGTGGCCCGTCAGGAGGGGTAAGTTAAGTTGCATCCTTAAGTCTGGTTGTTTCGGAGTTTCCAGGTAGGCACAAACGACAGAGTCTCTGACATTCCTTCCATGCTTTAAAGCAAATAGTGGATCTTCAGTGATGCCAATTTCTGTTGATACCAAATTCCAAAACTTTTTGATTATCCTCCTAATCTCATGACTTTTGGGGTTGTAGGTCGTCACAGATACTATCTTATCACTTTGATTGGTCTTGTGCTTGACTTCTAATAGTGTTTCGCATGGGCAGCACCAAGCCCTTTTCTTGGCACGTTTGAGTAGGCCCAGTGGGTAACCTCTGTCTTTCAGCCGTTGTGTCAGTATGTCAGACTCTTTAAATTAATCGGCTCTGTGTGAGCAGCTGCTATGTAACCGCAAAAATTGCCCGCAGGGCAAGTTATTCCAAAGACTCCTTGGGTGGTTTGAGTTGTATTTGAGCAAGGTATTAAACTCAGTTAGTTTTCTGTATAGGTTGGTAAATATCACACCTTCTTCAATTTGTAGAGTGAGGTCCAAAAAACTGATTGATTCCCTACTTGATGAGTAGTGAAGGTATATGTTTAGTGTCCCCTTTTTGCACTGCGGTGTGTGCTGCAGCAAGCAGCACCCACCCCAATGCAAAACATAGACATTGTGACCGCTGCGGTGCCGGTTGCATCGTATTGCTTCTGATGGGACTGCCGACAGCCTGTTGGGAAGTCTCGTTTACGATAGGGTGGTGGGCAGACGAAAGTCCACCCGCACTCCTAATCAGCTTCTACGTTGCATTACAATCAAGCACAGCACAGCCCTGCATAGAACAGAAACAATGAAACTAAAAGTACAATGAAATAAAGTAGAACAATATCATCAGATTTCAGAGGACACAGCATCTCAGAAAACAAGTACGATGTTTCTGTAATCCTGTAAATTTGTGAAAATAAAATCATCAGATTTCATAGTAACCGTGAGCTCCTTCTTTTTGTGAAGTACCATGGATTTACCATACCTTTTGTCGCAAACTCTTCGTCTGAAATCTTGCTTCTTTTCTCCCCCTTGTTTCAGCCAACTCAATACTTTTACTTCTTCTTGAGATTCCAAACATTCCCATGACTGAATAAAAGTGTGTATTTATTCTCCCTTGTAACCTGAAGAGGATAAGAAAACTTGGATTCACACTTGTTTACCCTACGTCCTTTCAACACTCGAACTTAGTCTCCAGTTTCATAAACCTCATCATCAAAGCACTCTTCAAAACAGCCGTCTTTATCTCAATGCCTCTGGACAACAATGCCAGGGATTCACAACCTCTCATCACTTCAAAAGAAGATTTCCATTCACACCATGGGGTGTGGTATGATACAACCAGATTGATTTTCTCACAGCTTTTCAACAATCATCCCCGCTACTCAAAGCCAACTACAAACCTTGTTTTAGCATCCTGTTTCTTTTCTCGACCAGACCATTACTTTGAGGGTAATAAACAGACCAACAAACATGCTCAACACCATACTTCCTCAAAAATTCACTCTTAACTCTAGAAAAAACTGAATCCCATCATCATCAGATACAATGATTCTGGTGCCCCTTTGCTCGCAAACAATTTACTTGGGAAATCTACCAATGACTGTTGTAACTTGCTCAGTAAACTTCACCTCGGGCCAATGTGAAAAATAGTCCACTAACACAATGGCTTACTTGGGGCACTTTCCAAAAACATACAAAGGGCCTATGATGTCAATCGCAACCTTCTTCCATGGACTCTCAGATGTATGATAAACCACTGGAGGATACCCCAGAGTTTTCTGAGACTTTTTGTTCCAGGCACACGGTGCACATTCCCTAATACCCCCAACTTGTGGTCTACCCCTGGCCCCCAATGCTCTGCTCTGATTTGTCTTTTGGTGGCACTCTTACCAATGTGACCCTCATGAGCCAGCTTCACAATGCCCTCTTTCAACACTGATGACACCACCAAATAACACACCTCTCAGTGTCACATCTACCAAAACATCAAATCTGCACTGACGTGTTGAAAATACTCTACATCCTCAGAGGGCTTGGCTTTCGTAGGCCAACCTTCCAGAAGATAACTTTTCACTTCTTGGAATATAATGTTGTTGTTCTCAGCACATTCTCACTCCTTGTGAGAAATCCTACCTGTCATGACCACATCCACCTTAGCTACAGTTAATTTATCATGATTATTTCCATGTCTGTACCCACAGTTGTCTGCAGCCTTGACAAACAATTGGCTAAAACGTTTTTCTTTCCAGGGACACATTCCATTCTATAGTTGTATCCGAATATCCTCATCACCCAAAGTGCTTTACTAGTAGATCTTCCTGCTCCCTTGGTATAAAAAACTTCAACTAAAGTATGATGGTCAGTTCAAATTACAACTCAGTACCCAACATATGCTTTCTGAAATTACTCACACTCCATTAACATGCCTCTCTCTCTCTATGGTTGAGTGATTGTTTTATATATCCCTCAACAGTCTGGACACATAGGCAATGTCAACATCTAATCCCATTCCTATTTGGCAGCAACACTGCACACAACCCCACACAACTAACATCAATGTTGATAATGGTAGTATTTTTGGTATCAAATTGGTTAACGGCTTGCACAGACACAATATTTATTTTGTTTATAAATTCTTCTACACCCTTATCACACTTCCTAAACTCAGTCTTATCAGCAAACATGGAAATAAACTGTGAATAGTACTCTGTTTAGCCTATGAAAGATCTTACATGACCCTTGTTCACTGGAGAAAGATCTTTCTGTATAACAAAAAATAGTTTCATCTTGGGTGAAATCTCTCTCTCATCAACCAATACCACAAATATTCAACACCACTCACTCTAATCTTGAAATTCTCCCTCTTGGTTGTTAAACTATTCTTTTGCACAGTTTCCAAAACTGTTTTCAAAGCCTCATGATGTTCCATCATATGCTCACCAAATATCAGAATGTCTTTTTGAAAATATGTAATTTGAGGAATGCCTTTGAATAGGTGATGCATAGACTGATGAAACACAGCGGACACCAAGACTAACCCAAATAGCATCTGCTTGTACCTGTAGGCATCCTCTGGCATGACAAAATATGTCAAAGGTCAAGAATCTGGATAAAACATTATTAGACAGTACACCGATGACAGATCAAGTGTGGAAAACAATGTAGCCCTCTTATTGTCTGTTAACATTTCAACTATGTTGGGCAAGAGATGACTGTCAACCAAAATGGCAACATTGAGGTCACGCAGATCCACAAAAAGACACAAAGCACTATTATCTTTCTTGGCTATCACTACAAGATCCAAACCTTCAGATGCCTCTATCCCGTCAATTAACTCTTCATCACACATCCTCTACAATTCTTGGTACAATTGCTCTGTCATGGTGAGTGGGACATCGTGGGACCTATGAGCTTTGGGAGTAATCCCATCTTCCAATACAATACAATGCACACACCTCTTAGGTACCCCAAGCACATTGTTAAATAATTAAAGGATACTCTTTCTCATAGGGTGCATTCCCCATGACACATATGCCTGATCGCACTCCCAACCCTTTATCAAGATGATTTGGACCCAAAAGTATAAATAGACCTCTCTGTTGGGCTCTTCCTAAAGGGCAAGATCTTTGGGCTGTTGTTTGCATACACTACGAATTTAACATCAGGTGGCTGGAGAACATGGCTGGGAAATCTGCTTAAGTATTCTTTCCGAACATTTGTATGTATGGCATCTGTATCTGTCTCTAATCTCACACTTTCTCTGTCAATTTTGATTGTGCCTCATGACTCTCTCCTTTATACCCACACGTTTCCACAGTATTAATTGAACTTTTGGATTTCCTATGCCACTTATTTTTTCCAGACACACTCTGAAAACATTTCCTTCAAGTTGACATTTCCAGGATATTTTCCCAATAGCAGGACACAACTCAACTGTTGCCAAATGGCCCTTCAAACCACATTTGTTGTAGATCAAAGGACTTGCCCCCAAATTCAAAGAACCAACAGTGTCATCTTGTTTCAATTCCTGGACCTCCTTTGGAACCGCTTCCACCTTTTCTCTTGACAATATCTCTTTCAAACCCTCATCAGTGATTTCAGCTCTTTTCATAATATCAACAGCCATTTGTAAGATTGAACCTACCTTATTCAATAACTTCTCCTGCAACTTTTTAGGATTAACCTTCAACACCAATTGCTCCCTCAACATTTTATCAAGGAATTTCTTGTAGTTTTATATTGCCGCAAGTGAGCTTAGGCATGAGACATGGCTCTCAACAGATTCACTATGGAATTGGCTCCTTCAAAGAAATGTAAATCTTTCCACCACCTCATTTTTCTTTTTATCAAAAGTTAAATTCTGTTGTTGCAATGCTGTCTCATATTCATCCATGTCTTCATCCTCCTCCATTTGTTCCAGGAGAAGTGGAAGATATTTTAAATATTCATCTCCATTCAGCTCCAAGGTCGAGCATGGCCAATGTCATAGCTGTAAAAAATAATTTCACCACCCACAGCTTGAACTTAAGAATCAGACCTGTCTCCAAAGTCCTTCCAGGGTACAATAGTCTCACCTGCGGCATGTAAAAAATTGTCAGTACCAAGAATCCTTCCATTGTACACAAAAGGTCAAGATATGGATGTGGCCTATAATGTAACAAGGTACAACTATATTTTCACCAGCTGCTGCCAGAAAAAAAACAGCCTCAGCCGATGAGGAGATCCCACCCGGTCTTGTGCCGCTGCTTTGGGTGGGGGGATCTCAATCCCCTTCTTTACTCCATACAGACTAGTAGGGCTACAGCCTGTGAATGTACGGTGCCGCTGCCAAGAGGTGAACCTCAGCCCCCACTCACCAGTCACTGGGGCTGAGCTGATCAGGTTGCAGCTGGGGCTGCGAGGATGGAAACGTGTCTGTGATCCTCCTCGTTGGCGCCCTGATATTTGGGCAGGACTACCACTAGCTGCGGCCTTTCTCCTTCACCTAGGCAAAGCTTGGGGCTTCTTGGTCACGCTGTTACTTTCTGGGCAGGTGTGTAGCCCCCAAGTCAGGAGCCCCTCCTCCCAGGGTTTCCTTGGCTATGGATGCCCCTCTCCCTCATTGGAGAGGACAGGGAGTGTGGTAGGCACTGCAGAACGAGCCTGTGCCTCAGGTTCCAGTAAATCCCACACTTGCTGCACCTTCGCTACCTTCCTAATTCAGGGCATGGAGCAGAGCTCCACTTACTGCCAATACCAGGTAGTACAGACACTCGCCACGCCAGATTTCAAGCACCCTGGATTTTCCCCAGTGCAGCAATTACCATCCACTTTCCACCAGCAAAGAGCTCTCCACACACTCTAAACTGGGAAGCGCCACGCTTATTGTTTTCAGAGGTTATGGGTAAAGCCAAGTACTTCCCCTGCACTGAGCTGTCAAAAAAGTACAGCGTTTCTTTCATGATGTACCTCACATAAAGGGGTGAAGAACAGTCCAGTCCTTTCCTGAAGTCTTTTGTATCCCTGAGACTTGAGGCAAGTACATACAAGCCCTTGGAAATTCTTCACAAGCAGAATACCACAGCAGGGCAAAAAAAGTCAGTCCTTTTTCCTTCACCACAGACAGAAGCAACAACTGCAGGCCAACCCCACCCAGCATACAGAAAAGTGGCAGTACTCCTCCTTTCAGCTCTTCTTCTTCGTAGGGTCCTCTTTTTCCTTGAAGTAATCTAAAGTCCTGCAGTTTTAGGTGTAATACTTATACCTCAAAATGTCTTTGGTCCTTGAACCCAGTCCAAACCAGTTCTGTCCTCACTGGTGCAGCATGATCGCAGGGGGCGGAGACAGCATTGTGCAAAAGGCGACACAGCCTGTTCAGGTGTAAGCAAACCTCCTGCCACCCCTCTAAATGCAGACCAGGTCTATTCAGCAATGTAATGAGTCACCCAGGCAAGCCAGGGCACACCTCAACCGCCCCCCCAGTGACTGTCGAGAGTGAATGCACATCTCAGCTCCTGTCACTCACACACCAGACGCTGAATACACAAACAGTCAGAGGCACACAGAATGGTAAAGTAAGAAAATGCCAAGTGGCATTTTCAAACACAGAATTTAAAGACCACCTTCACCAAAGGGTGTGTTAATAAATTCTGAGTTAAGAGAGTCCAAACTTCACTTTTCTGTCTTGTCCCTATTGCAAGTTACACATGCAAAATGTTACAGTGCATCTCCAATGATAAGCCTATGGGACAGATAGCCTTTCAACAGTGAAAAATGAAATACATAGTATTTCACTATCAGGACATGTCACACACACTAGTACATGTCCTACCTTTCGCATACACTGCACCCTGCCCATGAGGGTACCTTGGGCCTACCTTAGGGGTGCCTTACATGTAAGAAAAGGGAGGTTTTGGGCCTGGTAGTGGGTTCACTTGCCAGGACAACATGGCAGTTTACAACTGTATGAGCAGATACTACAGTGGTAGGTCTGAGATACATTTACAGGACTACTCATGTGGGTGGCACAACCAGTGCTGCAAGCCCACTAGCATTTGATTCACAGGCCCTGGCACACACCGTGCACTTTACTAGGAACTTACCAGTAAATCAAATATGCCAATCATGGATAACCAATCATATCACAATTTATACAGAGAGCATATGCACTTTAGCACTGGTCAGCTGTAGTAAAGTGCCAACGAAAACAGGGTCAGAAAAATAGGAGGCAAAAGTCAAAAAGTTGGGGGAAAAACCTGTCAAAAGGGCCGGGTCTAACAGTTTCAATGTCAGGAAGCCTTGAGGTGTTTCTACACATTAGAAATTAATAATATATATTATTATTTTTTTAAATTGTTAGCATTTTTAATGACAATGCATTAACTATTAACAGGACAGGTAAGATTGCGTAGTAACAATGCAAACATTAAGGCACACCTTTGGACATAGTTGTTGGAGAGTTGACCTGGTAAGGATCTTGTCTCACCGTCCAGGGTAACTATGAAAAGTCAAGCAACAATGATGAGCCAATAGAAATAAAACTTAATGGAAGCTAAAAAGGAACATGAAAGTTAATAAAACCCCAACAGAAATGAAATAATGATAATAGTTTGTACATTAAGGCCCATATGTGTATGATGTGCGATTTCCTATTAGGAAATCGCAATTTAGCGGTTTCCTAAATTGCGATTTCCTTAAAGTGATTCCGACTCCGTAGCAACTGCTAATATGAAATCACACTTTATGTACATTTCAATTTACGATTCCAAAATAGCGATTTCTTTGAATTCGCCATATAGGAATGACAAATGTGAAACTTCGTACATATGGGCTATAATAACATAAAGATGTGGGATCACGCAAATTAGGTTTCTTAAGCTTATAACGCAGCAGTGTCACTTGAAATGTTGCATATAACGATGTAGACATCAAAGATTGAACATACAGTGTACCTATGCATGGCGCTACTTGTGCATGTATATATGTGTATATATGTGTGCGCGTGTTCAATAATATACTTCTTTTCACTTGAGAAGTCGCGTTAGGAGCATGAGTCTGCTGCATTACAGGCAAGAACTGTTTAGTGATTGACTGAGTTTGGGTTATAACATATAAGCTATAAATCAGCATAGAAAACGATCATCTGGTTCTTTACTTTTTATAGGCTTAATACGTTCTATTTCGAAAAGACAGGAAATCACGTCCACTAATATGTTAACCCATTCTTTACCCAATACCTTGGTATATCTGGTATTGTTTCTTCAAACAATTCTAACAAATTCACCAAGCTTTTAGGGTACTGCTGCAATGTCTTGGTGGAGCAAAGACATCATCTGTGTATTTGTAGCGTAAACAGAAAATGCATTACAAATAGTCCAATAATGGGAACAAGCAGGTAAACACAAGGGGGCAGATTTATGAGGGACTTGCGCCCCTTTTACGCCGCCGTTGCGTCACTTTTGTGACGCAGCGGTGGCGTAAACCCTGCGCCATGTTGCGCCCCATTTACATCGTGACGCATCTATGGAGATGCGTCACGGTGTAAAGCCCTGCGCCACATGAAACCTGCGTCAGGTTTCATGTGGGCGTTTCTACACAGGGGGGTGTTCCGTCGCAGGAACACCCCTGAAAAGTGACTCAGTGAAATCTATAAGATTTCACTGAGTCACTTTCCCAACGCTGATGCGTCAAAACCCTGCGCCTGCTTGAAGCAGGCGTAAGGCTTTACGCACCATGTTAGGGATAGGGTAGGTTGGAACAGTGCTGGAGTTGCGTCGCGCTTGCGACGCAACTTCAGCACTGCGCCAACCTTACGCCGGCAGATGGGTCACATATCTGCTTGTCCTTGCGCCACGATGCTCCGCATTGTAAATGCGGCGCATCTGCGGTGGCGCAAGGGTAAACTTGCGTGACGCATCTTCCCTGGCGCATCCTTGCTGATTTGCAGGGATGCGCCAGGGAACATAAATCTGTCCCATGGCGTTTTAAGATAAACATCAGACCGACAGCTGGAGAATTTAGAAAGTTCTCATCTGTGAAGCTAGGTGAAGAATAACACCTTTGTCTGGTTTTGATGGTGATCCACGACTTGCATGCCCCATGACTGAGCTTTCTACCTGCCATAAGATTTTCCAGCCGAGAAAGGCGGCACATGCTACAGTTAGCAAATAACACCATACTCATGTCAGGAACGGAAGAGGGATAAAGAAGCAATGGGGCAGCAGCTGGTAAATGATGGGCTCAACGTCGGTTTCCAGACACAAGTGGGGGGATAATCTTCCCATGTGGATTTTGGCAGGGTGTGAATAAGGCATCTGTCATAAAAACTGATAACAGGAGGTAAACGATATGCACTACAAGAGGATGCTATGCATATGAACGGCAATAGAGGCTAAGCAGTCCACTTGATTCCCCTTGCAATAGTAAGAACAGACACCATCTATAATGCAGATATGTTAAAGATTCCACTCTCTTTTTAAAGACTGTAAACGTGCAACATCTGGAAGCTTATAAAGGTTTGATAAGTTGCAAACTACTTAACTTTGCAACCGCTAAGTGTAACAGTCTGGCATAGCACATAGCCTTCACTAAGATCTATTTGGTACATTTGGTCCAACTATCACATGTTGTAAATTGCAATTCACCAGTCTGCAACAAAATTATGCATTTTTGACATAGGCCAGGATAGAAATGTCAATTTTACTTCTATGTGGCCCATCTTTCTTCATGGTGAACTTGACCTATCCTGTCACCTCAAAAATGTTTTTTTAAGTTATTGTAGGATCTCCTGGAAGTTTGGACACATATACATTGATTTTTGTAAAGTTGTATATATCTCAAACTCATGAATCATATTTTATTTCGGTGTGAACTTATTCGGAAAATATAGAGCCAAATTTATAAGTGGAGTTGTGTCGCTCTTGCACCAAGTAGCTTCATAAATGTGGAGTAGCGCAACGCAGCTCAAATGGCCGTGTTGCATTACTCTGCCCTAGAAAGGCATTCCATAGGCCTTGCATGAGTATTCCCATGGTTTTTGACACATCCTAGACTTAACAAAAGTGGTAGACCTGGGAATGCACCAAAAAGATACACCTTCCCATGGAAGGCGTAACAAGGAAAAATATCTTTATTTCTGCTCGTTATTTTTTCTTTCTATGTGTGCTGCATTCTGCAGAACACATAGAAAGAGGAGTATGCCATGTTGCAAGAGTGCCTGAGGTGGCTTTAGGCAGCTAAATGGCACTAGTGCAAGGACAGAGGCAGGAATGTGTAGCATTTTTTAAAATACGGAGCATTCCTGCCCTTTCCCTGTAATGCAGCGCAGCAAGGTGAATTGCTGCTGTGTGTTGCGTTACTTTGCCATAAATATTGCCCATTATTTATTAGGTAAAAATATCATGTCTGCTAAACTATTGACAGGAATTCACTGGAAAACAAAGAAGCTGTTAAAGACCAGTGGAAAACTCATTGTTACTATCTTGGGGCCCTCGTTGTGGCATCCACTTTTACTCTGTGGGCCTGCAACAAACTTTTAGTCTACAGTGCCCAGGCTACACCCAAACGGATTGTTGAGAAAGTACCATGTGGAGCTAAAAGAACAGAAGCTGGGAGTTGAGTTGGCCTAACGGCTAGGGCGGTCGACCTCGAGTCTGGGGAACCGGGTTCGAGTCTTGGCAATGATGCTGAACATCCTGTGATTCTGGGCAAATCACTTCATCTCCCCATGCCTTGCAAAAATTAATGTGTTCTCATGTAACACAACTGGTGCTATGTAAAGCCTCTCATACCCGATTCCTCAGGGTCAAGTTCTCGCTATATTTAACTCCGTAAAAAAACAAAAGCTGTTCCTCAATACACTTCTAACATAACTTCCAAGTCAAAAATTCTTTCCCCTGTACTCAGTTAGTTGTCGAGTTATGTGCTGCTAACCAGGAAACCCCATGAATGTCCCACGATTGTGCGCCTAGTTTAGATCAAGAGACTTCCTGCATGGACATCTTCACATATTGTTAAAGAGGATAAAGGTGAACAGCTTCAGTAAGATGAGGCGATTCTTTGAAAGTGCGTTTCAGCTCCAACGCGAATACACATATTATTCAAAATATTACCAGTGGCCAGATCACTTCTTGCAGAAAAATTGCAGTTCTTAGTTCTACTACAGTCAGGATGTGAATTGCAATGTGTTAGTCAATACATGGTCAGTAGTTAAGAACTCACACCTTGGTAGGTTGTCCCCTCCTACTACTAATTGCTTTCATTTCTCTTAACCAGATTATTTGGTCCTTTGCGACACTCATTGGATATGTTCTTGCTTTTCCACGGTATATAAAGATATCTGCACTCTGCTTCCTTACACACAGAGCCGTTGGCCCTTCCTACACCCATAGACATGGTCTCAATCTAGGCTACTGATAGGGATCAGGGTATCTAAAATATGTCCACTACCACGGATAGAGTAATCACACAGTTACACGCACATACACTCATCATACGCTAGGGCCCATTTCACTAACACACGCTCAAATACTCTACCAGCAATAAACCTGTGGAAAGAAAACACCTAAACACCCTGCATCGATATCAGGTCGATCAGATCTGGTCTTGTGACTGTCCTAATCAATAACATAATCTACACAACATATACAATAATGATCAGAAATATAAACCCAATAATTGACAAGAAAGAAAATTCAACACCATGTTTAAAATTATATTGCTTTATCTAAAATTAGTCAAAGTAAATCAATCAGAATAAATCATTTCTCATAGTTACCTATTCTAACTAAGTGTCAGAACGGGTCAGGACAAGTCTCTCGGTAAAGTCTCTCAAGACGAAGTCCTCAGCATCGATCCTCAGCAACGCAGATTCACGCGGCAAAGGCAAAATGGCAAGTGGCAAATCCCTCCCTAAGCTAACATTTTTTATAGTAAAAATTACAATGGAAACACACATAAAGTTTGCAATATACACTGAATCACTGAGCAGAGCGAGAAGGAAGAAATGTAACATTGCTACATCTGAAAATCTCAGCTCAGGAAAAGTCACAAGACGGAAACTACGGAACAGGAACCAAGAAAATAAAACATGTATCACATTAATCCGGTTTCTCCTCGGCTATCGAGCCACAGTTCAGAGTTTCCCTCTAAGGCTCCTTTGTTTTTCAAAATTGCCAAGGACACTTTCACTTCTCTTGGAGAACTCCCAAAAACTGCTGCTGTCCTCATGGAAAGTTTCTCAACATGGACCATGGTCAGTTAGCTTCAAGACCATTTCCAGCAGGGGTCTCCCTCGTCTCAGTTTTCACATATTCACTCGAGGCCAGGCTCACAAAATCAGCCATCATGGACTAGGCCTCCATAGGCCACAATAGACCATCTCAATTAAAAGAAATAAAAACAACGTTACTACAGCATAATGATTAAACAGTGTTAACCCCACTAATACCCTTATGTGTATGCATTTATCTAGCTCTCGCGACATAAAAAAACATTAATTCAGACAGCGTTTTGTGCTCAAAATAAACAGCACACAGCAACGTTTAAACATGAAAACTTGCACGTTATTTTTTAGGAAACAGCAACAGCACACGCATGCTAACCCTCGTGTAACTTTCTCTTATGTTAAGACAAACGAATTGATTAATAAAAACACACTTGCACAAGACAAATAATTAATTGTTATTTATTAATAATTAATAAAACGCATAGACATACTAGAGCTTCAAAAGCCCCTGAATTTTCTAAATGAAAACTCTGCTCCAGCACTACTTAATGCAAAAACAAGACTTTTGCTTCTTTATCTCTCGTTATATTTCTAACTTAATTGATTTGTAGTTTACACTAAATATGCAAGCCTCTGGCATTCTTTGGGAATATCAACTGTCTAGGTCATGGGCAAATCCATCCTTGTAGTCCTCTCTAGGTCCTCTGTAAATAAAGGATTGTGATCCTTTTTCATCTACCAATCTGTCACACAGCTAGCTAAAACAATCTGTGAGGTGTGAGATCGGGCACTGGTTTCTATGTTATACACTTAAGAGTGCATTGTATACTGGTGTATAAGCCACTCATCTTGAATACTCTCTCAGAATGCTATAAAATTGTATATAATAATAAGAGTTATAGACTACTAGCAAAGATGACCATACAGCTGTACTGTGACTCAAATATTAAAGACCAAATGCCACATTGGATTGATTATCAGTGAAAACATGCAGATAACAAACCACAACAGCACCGAGGGGGTGGCATCTCACGTCTGAAATGCACATTAGTTTTCACAGGGATAGGTCTTAATATGTTCATGTAGATGCTAACTTACATGCCTGGAACCTTACTTGCATTTGTGTCACACTCAGGTAACCCATCAATGTGAGAATATGTCCCTAGATGATGTTGGCAGATTTCCTATGGACCCCATGGCAATAGGGTAGTCTGCCTGAAGCTGGTGGCATGCATGCTAGCTTGGAGAAACTCAGTGAGCCAAACTGTCTAGTGGTTGTATTTCCGCAAAAACAAAACTCAGAGAAACATTGTGCTGTAACTCATGGTTTACAGCTGTATCTGTGTGGGGCTCCACAGGGCTCGATCCTTTAGCTGCAGGTCCTGTTGAAATAATTTTAAGTGCAACAAAAATCTACAAACATGATGAATTTGGTCTTCTTGTGCATCTTTGATGTTTGGCTTCTCTGGGCAAGCCACAGCATGTTTTCTTATTCCCCAGAAGTTAAAAAACTCTAAGGGGCAGATTTATGTTTCCTGGCGCATCCCTGCAAATCAGCAGGGATGCGCCAGGAAAGATGTGTCACGCAAGTTTACCCTTGCGCCACCACAGATGCGCCGCATTTACAATGCAGCGCATCATGGCACAAGTATAAACAGATGCGTGACACATCTGATGGCGTAAGGGCGGCGCATTGCTGGAGTCGTGTCGCAAGCACGACGCAACTCCAGCAATGTTTAGGGGCTGCCCATACCTAACATGCTGCGTCATGCCTTACGCCTGCTTCAAGCAGGCGCAAGGTTTTGACGCAGCAGCGTCGGAAAAGTGACTGAGTGAAATCTTGTAGATTTCACTGCGTCACTTTTCCGAGGCTTTTTCCGATGGAACGCCCACCCTGCATACATTAAACCTGACGCAGGTTTAATGTAGCAACGGCGGCGTAAAAGTGGCGCAAGTCTAACATAAATCTGCCCCAATGTCCTACTTTTTCTGAACTGCTATATGTCGAACCCTCTGTGGAGGCCTACAGTCCAAAGAGGGCCTATTTGGTAACACATGCGGTGGTTTGCCACTGGGACATTAGACTGTGGCTCTTCAAAGTGGGCCAAGTTCAACCACTTTGGCACTTGACTCTCAGGCTAATGAGAATGTGCAGTTACAGGTCTCTAAGGGAAGTAGTGCAAGGTACACAGGCTCATAAATCAATTAACAAACACAATATCTTTAATGGACAACCTAGGGCTTCTCTTTAGGCAAAGAAAGCACTTTTTAACTACACAGCAGTACTAAATACTACACAATTCAACTAAACAAACAAGCCGGCGACCCTGGTGGCACTTCTACGTTGTGGCAATACACCAGCTGAGCCCAGTCATGCTCAAAACTTACTGGGCTACCCTGGTTATCCAGTCCCCACTGTAGGTATTGCAAAGGGATGAATCAGAAACAGGTGTAGTGTTAAAAGTGCCTCTCAGGTCAAATGTGCTCTCATTTCGCTTTGTTTCAAGTCTCTTGCTATTGGTGGTCTAGTGGGTCAAACAGTAGTTTGTTGTGCTCTTCCAAGGGCATATTAAGCGCCCTTTTATGCTTTTCTATGGGTGGCCAGCCTCTGAACCACCGAAGAAGCCATGCGGAGCTGTGCCTGTATGCGTGCCCAACTCAGACTTTCTGATACAGTGGCCCTGGCACTTACAGTGTAGATGCAGCTCAGCCTGCTGCAGCTCCATTGAACTTTGAAGCAGGGCCCAGTCCCTGACCAGGCTTTGCCATTCACTATGGCAGATGTGGGCTCAGTTAGGCCAGTTCAGGAAATTGCAGCCTGATCGGGTCAATATCATCAATATGGCAAGTGCAGCCTCGACCAGGCTGGAACAGGAAGCTGTATCCCCGACCAGGTCAATGTCAAAAGCACAGCAGATTTATCCCTGGTCGGGCTGAAACAGGCAGTTGCCTTCAGTGGTTCTCATCGGGAACCTGGTTCAAAAGCCAGGGGGAACCCTTCGCCACATGGGTCACTGTTAGCTTGCATACAGTTTGTCAGCTTCCTCTGTATATCCCTCAGCCCTGTGGACATGCAGGTGTACTCCTCCCGGGCAGTCTCCACTCTTGCATGACCAGTTAGATTCCTTCCCTCTCTCCATAGGCAGGCTTCCAGTATCTCAGGCAGACCCTTAGGTCCTCTAGCAGAAAGTGCAGATTTCATATGATATCGCCTCACTTATGGGAGACTGATTGTCAGGACGACACCAGCACTATGTCACAAACCAATCCTTTTGAGCACTCTGTGGAACACTCTTTTCTTGATCTTGAAGAAGATGGAACTAGAACAAAGTGGGGTGGTTTGAGTATCACTTTTATGCACAACTTCTGGATAGGGAACGTGGACCTACTATCTCAAGCTTCTGAACGAGTTTTTGGTGGTTCTCCTTCAAGTGTCCTTCTCAGGCTGCTCTCCAGACAGAGCTTCTGTGTAAAGTGCTGCTTCTCACAGCCAATGCCACCGGGCCTGTCCTCAGACTGGAGCACCCATAGCACAGGTGTAATGTTTAGAAGAATGCTCTTCGCACGCAATTATGGGGCATATTATCAAGCACGGCGTTAAAATTATCGCCGCTTTAGCGGCAGAAAACTGCCTCTAAAGCGGCGATAATGGGCTTGATAATATGCCGCAGAGAATTCCAATAGAAGCCCATGTTGACACCAGAACATGGGCTTCTATCGGAATTCTCTGCGGCATATTATCAAGCCCAATATTGCCGCTTTAGCGGCAGTTTTCTGCCGCTAAAGCAGCGATAAATTTAACGCTGTGCTTGATAATATGCCCCGATGTTTCTTAATAGGTTTATTTTAAGTACACCTCATCCATCACCAGCTGAAAGCAACTAACTCAGGATGACACACACATAACTCACATAGAGGGGAGAATCGTTCCGGGAACCCTGGAATAGCGCGGGGGTGATTGCTGGTGCCTTGCCTTGCCCTGAAGTGCTCGCCACAGTGTCGCTGCTGTCCTGCTGTCCTGCTGGGTGTCCCTGCCGTTGTTGTTGCCGCATCTCCATTCAGCGGCCCCGGCGTGGGAAGACCACAACTCCCAGGCGCCCTAGCGCCATTCTGACGCCTGCTAAGCGCCCGGAGGCGCTCAAAAGAACGCCGCTCCTTCGGTGGAGCGGGAGAATCGTTCCGGGAACCCTGGAATAGCGCGGGGGTGATTGCTGGTGCCTTGCCTTGCCCTGAAGTGCTCGCCACAGTGTCGCTGCTGTCCTGCTGTCCTGCTGGGTGTCCCTGCCGTTGTTGTTGCCGCATCTCCATTCAGCGGCCCCGGCGTGGGAAGACCACAACTCCCAGGCGCCCTAGCGCCATTCTGACGCCTGCTAAGCGCCCGGAGGCGCTCAAAAGAACGCCGCTCCTTCGGTGGAGCGGGAGAATCGTTCCGGGAACCCTGGAATAGCGCGGGGGTGATTGCTGGTGCCTTGCCTTGCCCTGAAGTGCTCGCCACAGTGTCGCTGCTGTCCTGCTGTCCTGCTGTCCTGCTGGGTGTCCCTGCCGTTGTTGTTGCCGCATCTCCATTCAGCGGCCCCGGCGTGGGAAGACCACAACTCCCAGGCGCCCTAGCGCCATTCTGACGCCTGCTAAGCGCCCGGAGGCGCTCAAAAGAACGCCGCTCCTTCGGTGGAGCGGGAGAATCATTCCGGGAACCCTGGAATAGCGCGGGGGTGATTGCTGGTGCCTTGCCTTGCCCTGAAGTGCTCGCCACAGTGTCGCTGCTGTCCTGCTGTCCTGCTGGGTGTCCCTGCCGTTGTTGTTGCCGCATCTCCATTCAGCGGCCCCGGCGTGGGAAGACCACAACTCCCAGGCGCCTTAGCGCCATTCTGACGCCTGCTAAGCGCCCGGAGGCGCTCAAAAGAACGCCGCTCCTTCGGTGGAGCGGGAGAATCGTTCCGGGAACCCTGGAATAGCGCGGGGGTGATTGCTGGTGCCTTGCCTTGCCCTGAAGTGCTCGCCACAGTGTCGCTGCTGTCCTGCTGTCCTGCTGGGTGTCCCTGCCGTTGTTGTTGCCGCATCTCCATTCAGCGGCCCCGGCGTGGGAAGACCACAACTCCCAGGCGCCCTAGCGCCATTCTGACGCCTGCTAAGCGCCCGGAGGCGCTCAAAAGAACGCCGCTCCTTCGGTGGAGCGGGAGAATCGTTCCGGGAACCCTGGAATAGCGCGGGGGTGATTGCTGGTGCCTTGCCTTGCCCTGAAGTGCTCGCCGCAGTGTCGCTGCTGTCCTGCTGGGTGTCCCTGCCGTTGTTGTTGCCGCATCTCCATTCAGCGGCCCCGGCGTGGGAAGACCACAACTCCCAGGCGCCCTAGCGCCATTCTGACGCCTGCTAAGCGCCCGGAGGCGCTCAAAAGAACGCCGCTCCTTCGGTGGAGCGGGAGAATCGTTCCGGGAACCCTGGAATAGCGCGGGGGTGATTGCTGGTGCCTTGCCTTGCCCTGAAGTGCTCGCCACAGTGTCGCTGCTGTCCTGCTGTCCTGCTGGGTGTCCCTGCCGTTGTTGTTGCCGCATCTCCATTCAGCGGCCCCGGCGTGGGAAGACCACAACTCCCAGGCGCCCTAGCGCCATTCTGACGCCTGCTAAGCGCCCGGAGGCGCTCAAAAGAACGCCGCTCCTTCGGTGGAGCGGGAGAATCGTTCCGGGAACCCTGGAATAGCGCGGGGGTGATTGCTGGTGCCTTGCCTTGCCCTGAAGTGCTCGCCACAGTGTCGCTGCTGTCCTGCTGTCCTGCTGGGTGTCCCTGCCGTTGTTGTTGCCGCATCTCCATTCAGCGGCCCCGGCGTGGGAAGACCACAACTCCCAGGCGCCCTAGCGCCATTCTGACGCCTGCTAAGCGCCCGGAGGCGCTCAAAAGAACGCCGCTCCTTCGGTGGAGCGGGAGAATCGTTCCGGGAACCCTGGAATAGCGCGGGGGTGATTGCTGGTGCCTTGCCTTGCCCTGAAGTGCTCGCCACAGTGTCGCTGCTGTCCTGCTGTCCTGCTGGGTGTCCCTGCCGTTGTTGTTGCCGCATCTCCATTCAGCGGCCCCGGCGTGGGAAGACCACAACTCCCAGGCGCCCTAGCGCCATTCTGACGCCTGCTAAGCGCCCGGAGGCGCTCAAAAGAACGCCGCTCCTTCGGTGGAGCAGGAGAATCGTTCCGGGAACCCTGGAATAGCGCGGGGGTGATTGCTGGTGCCTTGCCTTGCCCTGAAGTGCTCGCCACAGTGTCGCTGCTGTCCTGCTGTCCTGCTGGGTGTCCCTGCCGTTGTTGTTGCCGCATCTCCATTCAGCGGCCCCGGCGTGGGAAGACCACAACTCCCAGGCGCCCTAGCGCCATTCTGACGCCTGCTAAGCGCCCGGAGGCGCTCAAAAGAACGCCGCTCCTTCCGCGTCGCGGGACGCGCGCGGGCGGGCGCCGGACGAAGCCCGGACCAAGGGCGGGCCCGTTTGAGCCCGTTAGAGGCCGTGTAAGGTCGGGTCGGGCCCACCCTCTGCGAAGAACCCTGGAGTAGAACCCTGGAGATCCTCACCAAGGTCAGTCACGCCAACGCAATCCCTCACAGTGTAATACATAGTTAAAGTGTCCTGCAAAGGATGTCTGCTGTTCCCGATACGAGACGAAAGTCTCTGGTTGGCACACTCGATCAATTCCTTGTAAGGGTATCATCCATATTGGACAAAGAGATTGACTACACCGAAAAACGTTTGTCACTTGGTCCCTTCACAGACAAGCGCTCCTCATTGGGTCACCTCATTCATGCCCATTCCCCGTTGCATAATGCAGACCAGATCCCAGATAATGATGTGAGCATAATGCTGGTAGCACCGGGTAATGTTGATGATGATCTTTCCCCACAGAGAAATGTACCCCATTGTATTCCAGCCTCTGAAGGAGCAAATCTCAATACCAGGAAAAAAAGGGGCCAACCAAAGTCGCCACGACAAACTGATGTAACTGAGAGTGTAAAGACTCGCTCCACTTTGAACCCTAAATATAAGAAAATTTCCCCAAAGAGCAAGGAAAGTATGAAAACAGAGAGATCCAAAAGGAAACGCAAAGAACCACCAAACAATGCCCTAACCGCTAAGTCTAGGAGAATAACTCCTGCGGACATTGTTGAAAAATCAACCACATGCATAGAAGTAGCTTTGGAGAATGGGAAAGAGAGTGCCCAAATGTCTCATGTATCCCCCCCCCCGAGGAACAGCACAATGTGGGCGATGATTTCTGGGAGAAAATAGAGGCAATATTCTTTAAAACGTGCCGACCAATCTATGATAGACTTGATGGGATTGAAAATAGACTATCCTGTTTGGAGCTGCAGTACTCAGCAGCACAGTCACGGCAGAATAAAACTAGTAAATGCCGGGCACGTGATAATTCACCTACAGTTATGCCCCCTAATAAGAATGCCACTATTACCAATGCTACACCCACCATCTCTACATCTAAAACAAGTACCAACTCACAAGAGTCGGGTCTGGTAACCCGGGGCACCACCAAGACTATTACACTAGGTAGTACCATGAGTGGGGGGAAGGGTCCTGCTGGAGTACATAGTGACCTGGTATCAAAACATCCGGGCAGGGAAGTATGTAGAGACCCAGTGATAAGAAAACTCCCAAACATACATCTCCCCCTAGAGTCTAGACCCTATGTGATAATACTGGTAGGAGTCAAGCCCTTGGGTACCGATACTAGGGAGGATTACGGGGAATTGAGGAACAAATGTGTTTATTGGTTAAATTGTAATCGCCCCCTGCCTCCAAATGTCTCAACAGAAATCCTTTTTGTGCGCCGGGTAAACTGGGTTGGTTCATCGAAGAAAACGATAGAAGGTGATTGTATCATAATTAATTTTAGAGACACCAAGGCAGTGGAGCATATCTGCCATTGGCGAAACCCAAGTTCCTGCAGTCCAATCCTTTCACTGCCTTTGTCCTTCTTCTATTGCAACAACCAACCACGTGACTTAGTGGGCTCTGGCCAGAGAGATAACAACTGGCGGCCTAGTAATCCAAGTGAACCTAATATGCAGCACAAGACAATCGGGTCTTCCGGATTGGAAGACTGCGATTGACGACTAAACTCTCACTATAAAAAAAATAGTACATGTGAATCCGTTATAACCCCTGGGGAAAAGCAGGTAGTATGTTCTACTTTAACAGAGAAAGGTGCGTTTAGTAAAAACCCTATCATGGAAACACCACTAGACCAGCGCCAGAAGGGGGCAAAATCTCTATTAACAAGTGAGCCTGGGGTGCTAGTATCGCCTAGTTGCACTGTAGCCTTGGTTGGCTCTGATGGGAAAGCCGCTTCTGGCGACACATTCAACTCGAGTACTATTGGTAGCAATGACTCGGTCTACCCACAGAGAGAAAGCCTAAGCTCATCACGATTGTGCTTAGGACTAGAAAATGGAGGTTGTGCCGAGAGTGGCCCATTGACCATAATATCTTGGAATATAGCCGGCCTAGGCCCAAAAATGGCTGATCCTGAATGGTTGGGTTTTATATCCAAATTTGACATATGTCTCTTCCAAGAGACATGGTTACTAGACCCCCTTATATGTATTGGATTCCTCAACTTCCATATCCCAGCCATAAAAAGCAAAAGAGGCCGGCCGTCTGGCGGGCTAACTATATGGCTAAAGCAAAATTTAGGATGCCGAGTAACCCAAAGTCTCTGCGTGAGTGATGATATTTTATCTGTAAAGATTTTCCCGAAGTCTGGGATTAACTTAGAAATTTTTAATGTCTATGCGCGAGGTATTCCTGGGGGAAAACGGTCCCCAGTTGTTCATTCACTGGAAGAATCAATCGATTCCCTACCCACTAATATCCTGCCTATTATAGCAGGTGATTTTAATACATCGTTCGAACCACTATACTTAGATGACATAACGCAGCTTACAGAGGAAGAAGATGCTAAATGGGGAATTCCACCACTAGAGATTGTACCAGCAAAAAGGTGGACGGAGGCCGCAATCCAATTAAACGGCCTCTGTTTAGGCAATCACATGAGAGCAGCAAACGGCAGAAGTCCGTCCGACAAATTAGGTGCAAACACCTTTGATAACGGACGTAGGGCTAGTAGGATTGATTACTTATTGATCCATGTACAACTCTGGACCCACTTTAAAGATATGGAGGTAGTTAGTCGGCAAGAGAGCGATCACCATCCACTAGTCTCGTCATTTAATGCGTCCTTGCTCGGTTGTTCATCCTCAGTACAAGCCACGTATGAGTCTGAGCATCTCCTGTCTAACAATACACGTTATCTAAAATGGGACCGGATTGCGGAGGACCCAAAGACTGTGCAGGCAATAAATGGAGAAGCACTTTCTGCTCTAGAAGTATTGGGTGTACAAGTTGAGGGCCCAATTCCATCTTATCTAGTGGCAGAAATCCATACCAGGCTTTTTGCGAGTTTGCGGAAATACTTTCTTAAACCCATCTCCGGTAGAAATCCAAAACCCCAAAAAAAAGAAGGCTGGTACAACAACGAGTGTCGGGAAGCCCGGTTAGAGCTTGGCAGTGCACTCAAGTCGAAAGATGCATCGCTTGTAAGGACTGCCAGGACCCGATATGGGAAGACATTGAAAGAGGCAAAGGTAACCTGGGACACCGAAATGTGGAAGGACCTACTGGATGCTTCTAGGGATAAGAATAGTAAAGCTTTCTGGGATACATATAAATGGGGCAGGGGTGGAATTGCAGAGCGGCCGCAAAACAATGTGGCACAAAATGACTGGGTTGATTACTTCAAACCCCAGTACGCCGCACCATGTGAAACCAGCCCTTGTGAGATCTCTCCATCTGTAGCTTACACAGAGGCCCCGTTTATAATAAAAGATGTAAATAGAGCCTTGGACAAAGTGGTCAGAGGAAAAGCCCCTGGCATGGATGGTATCCCTGCAGACATGTTCCTTAATAATAGAAGCCTTTGGTCTAGTTATATTTTGGAACTTGCAAATGCAATTGCCCAGGGAGCTGACATCCCGTGTTCATGGAAGGGCGCTGAAATCGTCCCAGTATATAAAAAGGGGGATAAAACAAAGGCAAGTAACTATAGGCCAATCAGTCTAATCGACTCGATCCAAAAGATTATAGGCCGCTTGTTCCTCCATAAAATCCAACTCTGGATTGACGACCATGACATTTTGAGCCCAATGCAGGCAGGGTTCCGTTCCCGGATAAGTACCATTGACCAAGTCTTCCGTTTTGCCAACATATACTGGAAGACCGTGGTCCTGGGGAGGGGTGCTCTTTATGCAGTATTCGTGGACCTTAGGGCCGCCTTTGACCTGGTCCCAAGGAGCAGGCTGTGGCAGGTTTTGGGGGAAATGGGTATTGCTCCTGAGCTCCTTTCCGTGATTGTCCGCTTACATGAGGGAAACGTTGCCCGAGTACGGTGGGGGGGCATGGGAGAGGTGACTGAGGACTTCCCGGTCGGCAGGGGTGTGCGGCAGGGGTGTGTCCTGGCACCGACCCTCTTCTCACTGTTTGTCGACGGGGTGGTCGATCGACTCTCTTTAACCCCGACCGATGCACCTGCTCTGGCTGGCGAACGTATTCCCATCCTCATGTTCGCGGATGACACGTTGATTATCTCTAAGACCCCTAGTGGCCTATCGAAGGCCCTCCGGTGTTTTGAAGAATTCTGCACTGCAAGGGGCCTGGAAGTAAACACGGGAAAAACCAAATTTATGTCATTTAATGGATCAAAATCCTTCAAGGGGAAAATATTCATGAATAAGTTACCCTTGGAGGAGGTTACCTCATTTACTTACCTGGGGATTGCGTTACAAAAAGATATGCGCTGGGATTGCCAACTTGACCGTGCTATCTTGCAACATAAACAAAAGTCGGGGGCTCTTCTATCCAGGTTTAAAAACTCACTAACTAAGCCAATCTCCCCAGCTCTGGAAATCTATGGAACGTCGGTCCTGGGCTCATGCCTTTATGGGGCCGAGCTCTGGGGCTTTACCAACCTGAATAGGCTGAAGGCCCTAGAAAATGCTTTCATCCGCAAAATCACAAATCTCCCACCAAGTACGCCATTGCGCCCCCTACTATTGGATCTTGGCAAAAAACCCCTAGAACATCTGGCGAGGTTACGTCCAATATTATATTGGCGTAGACTCTGGTGCACTGATGAACTCTTGCACTATAGGAGCGGTTTTGTGGATATAATTGAATCCGATAAGTCCCAAAAAATATCCTGGCTGCTGGAGATCAAATCCATATTAGGCAGTTTAGGCCTGAATGAACTCTGGAAAAATCCGACAAGTGCAGCTTTTCCTCCGAAAGAAAAGCTGAAAATGATGTACTGGGAATGGGTTTATAAACTAGAAATTGCCCAAGGCCTTTCCTCTCAATTAACGTCCCGCTTCCTAGAGTTCAAATTCCAACCCCTCAAAGAGAAGTTCTGGGACATCATTGAAAAAACCACTGATCGCAAGCTATACTTTCAATTGCGGGTGGGTACACTACCCGTTGCAGACTTCACCTCTAGATGGGGGGGAGCAGGTACTAATAAGGATAGGTGCTTTAGATGCGTAGACGAATGCGAAAATATAGGTCATGTACTATTCTTCTGCCCATTGTATGCAATTCCGAGGGAAAAATGGATAAAACCAATTTGCAAGCTGATGGGCATTAAAAGATATGCTATTGCCCTTCGCATTTTATGCACCGACCCTGCACCTCCGATCTGTGTAGCCGTAGCTAAGTTTATAGGATGGGCCTGGGGCATAAGGTTAAAAGCTTTGAAACTTAATGTTAATTTCTGACCCATAAATAACCTAACATCCTGTTAACACTACCTGCTGCTGTTATTATCATAAGTAGGATTCAGGGTGCCCACAATGTTATATTATGTTATTCCCTGTGCAATTTAAGCTGATATGAGCTGGTTCGAATTTTATGATTGTGGTGCTCTTTTTAACTGTTTTTTCTTAAAGCATGAATTAGCTTGACGGACATTGGAAAATTTAATTGGAATTTTACCCTCTTTTTAGGTAATTTATATAATTGTAAATAAATGTTTGTATTGTGCTTTTATGTCTTAATTGCCGAATAAAGCTGATTGAATTGAATTGAACTCACATAGAGTTGACTCACATAGAACACTTTATTGAGCATTCCTAATTCTACTAGTCTGCATGTGGTTCTTCTGATAGAACCACATGCAGGAGGCACCACAACAGGCACAATGAAGTGTGAGGTTTTGTATCTGGCTGTCATCAATCTCTCTGAAGCAGTGACCAGTGATACAAATAGGCAGACCTGACTGAGACACTTCCTCACCTTGCACCTATAGGGAGCTCGTGGGGAATATTGTGTGTGGTATCCGTTTTTAGGTCTCGCTTGACCCAGCGCATGCGCTGGTCTGGCGAGACTTTTTGAGAGGGCTCCAAAAAGTGCTACCAGGCCAGCCTAGAGCAACAGTGCATGTGCGCGGGCCTTTTCCGCGATTACTTTCACTTTCGTGGCCTCGCGGCCGCTTGGCATAGCCAATAGGTCTCGCTTTTGGGACCTCATAAATATTTAGTTATGCAACTGTTGCATGACTCAACAATTAGAAGATCCCAAAGGCGAGACCTATTGGCTATGCCAATGCTTGTTCTCAGTTACTTGAGGAATAGGCATGTCTTGGTCAGAGGAGTTCTTATTATTTACACGGTGGGCATTGGAGTTCCTTCTATAATATCGAATGCAAAGGCAGAGCCACAATGCTGGCTTATTTAAAAGAGGGAATGAGCATCTCATGAACACAGGCAATGCAACTTCTGAGTAAACTTCAGAATGTATTCCCTTCGCCCCACAACAGATGCGATTACAGGAAGCACAGCAGGTGCCTTGCTTTCTGGATTTGGCTCATATGGCCCCTGGACCAGCCTTTGGCGGGGCTGGGAACTCCCCAACTCTCAAACAGCAGTTAGTCATCAGAAACTTACTATTCCACAGGGGCAGATAACACTGCTGCTAAGGGAGGCCACGCCTTCCCTGAGGCCTACATTCTAAGCTATACCAATGTACGCATGAGGGGGTCAAAGTTCAGGTAATACGTCAAATAATGTCATTCATCAGGTGAGGCACAGTGAGGTAGCACGTCACAAACATTGACTCCTATTCTGCAATTCTTCTTCTATATCATGTGTTACAAAATATATAGGTTTCTAAATATGAACAGATCCATTATTCAAATTCGGATTTCACAATATATATTTAATGAGGATATCATTACAAATCGACAGAAACTTTTCACCTGAAAGAACCTCTATTCATTTATTTTCTCTGTGTTAATTGCCCGTTTCCTGGTTTTATTTCAAAGTGAAGTTTCCATGTCCACCAACAAGGTCATTCAGATGTAAAAACAACCGAGTGTGTCTGCGCCCTGAGCAGATCTGCAATTAAATAGATGACTGTGGTGATAACTCAGATGAAGATCTCTGTGGTAAGTGGAATGTAGAGGGTTTGGCCATCAAATTGAGAGGCCTCCATACAAAGGCAGCCCTGATTAGAAATACTTTATTGTCCTTGAAATAAAAATAATTATTAACCGAAAACTGATGTGGCTCAATTTTAGCACTCAGAAACAAGAACGTTCAATATTTTAGAGAGTTTAAAGACTCCTAGTAATGTCTGTTTCATGCACTTAAATATGTGCTAATTACCAAACTCGCTTTGTTCTCTCAAAGTGTTCTGGACGCAACAAGATATAAATGAGGACCGTGTAAATAATGCGGGGATGAGAAATGCATCGCCGCAGTCCTAGAGTAAGAATGGTCTGACCACTGTGCAGATGGTTCTGAAGAACAAAACTGAGAAACACGTGAGTTTGATTATTAGCTTATACTATTTATTGTTAGTGTTTGGAATTAAAAATATAACCATTGAACTTGGGGGCAAATCAATTTCATCCTAAGTGCCTATGTGCTATGTTGAAATAGGCATAAAATGTAGTTTCCTTGCTTTTTCATTTCAAATATGCAGCATGATTTTAACAATTCAATTGACACTAGATCCGTGTGCAAGAGGTTTTGTTCGCGCTGGGTAAAGTGTGAATGGAGCTTTTTCGATAAATGATGGGACATGACCCTGTAGCTAAGTAAACAATGTTTACCTAATGAGTGCATCTAAAGGGTTAACAAATATGCAAACTGTCTGTACTTCGTCCAAGGTGCAAATGGTGTCTTTGTTCATGGGAAACAGCTCCTGAGTGCCACCTTGAGCAGGTTCGAAAAGGGAGCAAAATGCTTTGGACATCAAGGAAACCTTGGTAAGGGCTCCGCCAAGCCCTAATGCCCTGTCCCCCCCAGCAATCCGACAGGGATATTTACCCTTGGTTGCATGGGTGGTCGCAGCTGACTAGAGGAAGTCAGAAAAGGTTGAACATCAGCACTGTAGTTCAAACACCGCCTTTCTGATGTGCCTGATCCCCAGCATCCCTAGAGGGTTACCTGTTGGCAAATTTACCTTGATGGGGCACCCAGGCCTTGGGAATCACCAAAGATTCCTCTTACCAATGACACATATGTGCAGTATTGAGACGGGGATCCTCTGTGATTCACCTTTTGTCGCTGGGTGACCATGCACCATAGAGTAGTTGATCTTTGGGATAACCAGTGCAACTTGACATGCAAGAGTAACAGGTGATGTAGCGCACTCCCTGGCAAAGTCGGAATGGCCTATAGTGCAAACAGGCAGTGCCCAGTGGGCTAGTCTGACATATCAGTGCCGGGCTGTTTTTAGACAGTTTGTAGACCCTTTTTACTGACAGATGGGTTGGTTTTCAGGTCGAGCCTCGACAGTGCTTGCGCTGTCTGGAAGACCTGTTCTATCTCTCTATGTGCTTTCAGATCACCTCTCAATTGCTACTGGTTCTTATGTGTGCCCTTTAAAAATGCTGACATATTATTGGTGCAATTGTTGAAATGTCACTCCTTTGTGTGCTGAGTTCCCATGCTGGCGATGGTTGGCACACGTGATTGCTCTGCTTGTGCCTTCAGGTGTCCTTTTTAAAAAGAAAATGGTTTACTTCTTGTCGCCAGCAGCTATTTCAGTTTCTTTTACACTTGTGTTAGTGGGGCTGACATTTTCTATAACCTTTTTCAAAGGGACCTCGTTCGGGTTAATGCAGGCCATGTAGATGGACTCTGCAATTATGATTGTATTCCCTGTACCGACGCAATGCGACAAATGGCAGCGCAGCACCAGACCTACTCCCACTGGCCGTAGGATTCCCTTCCACGGGGTTTACTGTCCTTTTCTTTAAGCAGCCTGTTTTATTTTGGAGCCTGCACCATCTTTCCCTCTCTTTCACGCTTAGGGGCTTATTTACAAGCCCCTTGTGTCACCCTTACGCCATCTTTCCCTTTCTTTCACGCTGAGGGGCTTATTTACAAGCCCCTTGTGCCATCCTTACGACATCTTTCCCTTTTTTTCACACTTAGGGGCTTATTTACAAGCCCCTTGTGCCACCCTTACGTCGCTTTTCCCATGTTAAAAATTACGCAAAAGTGGTGCAAGAGGCTTGTCAATCTGCCTCTTAGCACCTATCGCAGGCTCCCTCGACATGCCATGCAGCAGGTCACGCTTCCCACAACACACCCTCGTTTATTTTGGATTTCGGTTATTACCGAGCACAGAATCACACTGCAACCGTATGAGCCATGCAAGCCTTTGAGTAAAAACCAAAAGCCTTGTGTGTTGGTCTCACAAGGCTGCAGTGCACGGGTCTTTTTATTGGGTAGCCTGCACTGCACGGTCTGATGCTTCACGTCTTAACTCACAGCAGGGTCTTGCCTCCTTTCTCGTCGTACATCATGGGACAGATCAACATTTCTTCATATTGCAATTGGTTCAGAAGGACTGTTCGATTTAGAAAGGTGCCAGTCTCTCCTCACGTTTAAAGCGTTACATTGCAACAGTCTCTGAGTTATTCACAGTTTTTCTTTAATCAGCTTCAAGAAACTCTGCAAATATCAATATTGCTCATTTTCCATCTAAACTATACTGAAGGGGCTTGTTTGTATGAATTAACCGGGCTGAGGGAGAAATAAATCGTTTCTCTCAAACTGCTGAAGTAACCTTTCACATATGTGTTCCCGCTAACCAAGAGTCAGAAATTACATAATTATATAAAGCATGCTATTTCTGTGAGAAGGGACGGGATTAAGCTCCATAGTTTCTTCCAACATTTAATAGTAGCAGACAGCGGTCAATTGGGCTCTATCCCTGACCACTTGCTTTCCCATAAAAATTACCCCTGTCTTCCCTTCAGGTTTTGGGGAAGGAGGACTGCAGAACACCATGGGGTATATTATCAAGCGGCAGCGATAATTATCTCTGGCCGCTCTTAGCGTGAGATTTATTATCACCTCCTATCGCTGGAAATTATCGCCATGCTAGCACTGTATTAACAACACATAGCGCAATGACGATAATTTTCCAGCAATAGCGGTTTTTCCATGGAACATCGCTGGTTTTCCAGCGATGTTCCATGGAAAACGGAGATAACCTTGCTGATACGACCCTGTGTTCGTATCAGAATAATACACCCCCAATGGCAAGTATAGCTAAGTCAGGATTTTAGCAGACGTTAGTTTTTTGCAAAAACCGCGTTTTTCGCCAAAAACTAACGTCTGCTAAAATCCTGAGGGCCACCTTGTAAATATCGCGAAGGCCCGTTAGCGATATTTTACAATGCAGTTTTACGTGGCACGCCTGCCTTGCATCTCATTACCGATGCAAGTCTAGGCGGAAAGAAGCCGGGTGCGAAGGCAAGGAAACACGCGCTAGCGTGACCTTGCTAATAGAGCAATACAATTATCGCCGCTTTTCGCCTGAAAACGGACGCTAAAGCCGCGATAATTTTATCGTGGCTCCTTGATGATATGCCCCCATATGTTTTGAAAACGAGCAGGATTTTTTTTGCTCACAAACCGGCTCAGTTTTTTCTAACGCAGAGAAATTTAGCACAGGTCTAGGATTGAACTTCAGGCTTACTACAGCCAAACAAGTAATCCGCTTAATAATCTGTATACCACACCAGCAGCGCATAGGACTGATGCGTCATTGTAACTAACCCCTAGCTGTCAAAAAGGTTGCTTTTGTGACATTGTTTGTAATGGACTCAGCACATCGTCATCTGTTAGGCTACAGATGTGCTGCTCACACTCTAATTTAAATTGGCCAAAGAAAAGCATGTTTATATCGACTACCCTGCCCCCTGCAGCGCTCCATAAACCAGTCATAACTGTCTTCTCACCACGAACTCTCCACACTTATAATAGAACACAAATATAGTTGAAGGTACACACATGGGAGCAAAGTAAGAGCATTGGTTATTTGGGGTTTTCTCATTTCTGCAAGTAACTGCTTTCATATCCATGAATAAAGGTAAAACAGTGTTGTCCTTATAAAAGAATCTATTCCCACCAGCCTGCAGCTTCCACTTATATTCCAGTGGTGGAAAGATGAGGTATGTTGATAGCAACAAGAGAGAGAGGGAAATAAATAAGGAGCACTCTCAGTCCCAGAATGTAAATCTAATCATAACAACAAAGGAGTGTGTCTTGCAAACAATGAATGTAGAGCAAGACAGAAGAAAACAACTAGGTTCTTTATAAAGCCCTCACTCACCAACCTGGTTGGTGATATGCTTCATCATTGGGCCCCACCAGGAGAGGCCGAGTGCCACCCTGGTGTGCTACAACGCCAGAATTACTGCGGAGCTGGTTGTTCGTGTGTGGTGAATAGTGAAGTAGTGAATGTTAAAAGTATCACGACTGTGTCAAAAAGACAATTTTATTAGAAGCCAATCGGACACAGTAAAAACAAAGTGTGGGACAAACATGCTGAATAAATTGTTCAGCAGAGTCCGCTTAAGAGGTGGTCCACATGTTTCTACCTATGTGTTGTGAATTTAACAGGCATTCGTCAGGACCGTTAAGTGTAAACCCCAGCGGTATGGGCGCGCTGAGGCCCACCCTAACCTGAGGTTCTAAGTGTGAAAAAAATAAAAAGTGTAAAAATATACACACATGACATCTGGTTTCCCTCGTATGTGGGAGGAACCGAGTTTATTATAAGATGCAGTCACTAACTACATCATGGGTCTTGGGAGGGGAGTGGTAGCAACAATGGTACACTGCCTGCAGTGCTTAACACCTGTTTGGTGCCTGCAATTCCCTCTTGAACCGGACCCCGATGACTATCACCAAGCGGGTGTTAAGCACTGCAGGCGGTCTGCCATTGTTGCTACCACCCCCCTCCCGAGACCCATGATGTAGTTATTGACTGCATCTTATAATAAACTCGGTTCCTCCCACATACGAGGGAAACCAGATGTCATGTGTAAATATTTTTACACTTTTTATTTTTTTCACACTTAGAACCTCAGGTTAGGGTGGGCCTTAGCGCACCCATACCGCCGGGGTTTACACTTAACGGTCCTGATGAATGCCTGTTAAATTCACAACACATAGGCAGAAACATGTTGACCACCTCTTAAGCGGAATCTGCGGAACAATTTATTCAGCATTTTTGTCCCACACTTTGTTTTTACTGTGTCCGATTGGCTTCTAATAAAATTGTTTTTTGACACAATCGTGATACTTTTAACATTCACTACTTCACTATTCACCACACACGAACAACTAACTCCGCAGTAATTCTGGCATTGTAGCACACCAGAGTGGCACTCGGCCTCTCCTGGTGGGGCCCAATGATGAAGCATGTCACCAACCAGGTTGGTGAGTGAGGGCTTTATAAAGAACCTAGTGGGTTTCTTCTGTCGTGCTCTACATTCATTGTTTGCAAGGCGCACTCCTTTGTTGTTATGATTGGAAAGATGAGGTAGCCAGCTTCAGTTAAAGGGGTATTTTTTGGATAAACCTACTGACAAGTTGAGTCTCGTGGTCTGCCGGTCAGCATTGCTGAGGCCGTAACATAAAACACAAAACCAACCAAAGTAAAATGAAGGCTTGCTGACACAGCTTATGTTCCCTTTTGAAGAAGCCCAAAGTTAATTCCCATAAAATGTTAAGACGTCTCGTTATACCAAACTTAGGCAGGCATTATTGTGCATTAGCTATACAAATTTCTTTAGTCTAGTCTATTGACAACCTATATCCAGCCGAGGCTGGTTTTCACCATCTACATGGCATTTTATCATTTGTGTTCTCCTGCTAGATAGTATGAAAGATGGTATGAAAGGAATAATATCCACTTATTATTCATAATCTTCAGGCACTAGGGTTGTGATTTCACTGGTGCAGCAGGTGCAATGGCACCGGGACCAAAAGCTCCAGGCACCCCACTAAACATTGATTATTGCTATGTTTTATAACTAAACAAGCAGCCCCAAGTGCAGTTATCTGTCAGGCACTAGGGTTATGACTTGAATGGTGCAGCGGCACTGGGCCAAAGGTCTAGACACCCCACTAAACACCTAATATTGCTATACTTTGCTACTAACAGGCAGTCACAAATGCAGTTATCTTTGTACTGGTCCACTTCTCACCTTCCCCCCTTCCCCTCTATGCGCCCCTCCCACTTGTTCCTCTCTCTCACTATGCTCTCTCACGTACACTTCCAGTCGCTTTCATATTGGTTCACTTCAGGTCTTTTACAGAATCAGGTGTTGGCCAATGAAGAATTGCTGAAAACTTTGAAGTCATCTATATGGGTCAGCTGAGATTGGGACTACTGTCCAATATTAAAATAGGTAAGTTGTAAAAGATTTTTCAAGTGAGATAAGATTGGAGTCCACACAAAGAGCACAAGGCAGCAGATTCCATGCACTATATTGTAAACGTTTCACCCACCAAGAGCATGTGGATCTCAGCAGTGCCTCTGGTGTTTCAGATGCTCTATGGGAAAGTTAGCTTTAGTGGGGATTTCATTTTTATCATCAGAACTTACTGTTTAACATTGGACTGTTTATTGTATGATAGATGTTGTAAAACAAGTGTAAATAACATATACAATAGCAAGATTAGTGCCCAAAGAGGTTCTGCTGCAGTTGACTCTCAAAAATCAGTCTCTACTCCTTCATCGTTAGTTAAATCTGTACTGAATTTTGTCTTTAAACTTCTTCCTAATCAAGACCAGAGTTACAAAAACGCAAGTATGATCTTGTCAGGAGCTTCAAATGATATCGGACAAGTTCTTTCATGTACCTTTTCAAGATTTCCGTCCTTCAAACCCACACTCTCCTCCTCTTTGTAGGGTATCTTCTGCATACAAAAGCATACACTTTTTATTTCTCTGCCTGCTGTCCACTTCTTTCTCCCACTGTCTTTCTGATACTCTATTTGGAGTTCATTCACCACTTCGTGCACAAAATACCTATCCCTGTCTATCTTACTTTCTATCTGTTCTGTGCAGCTCTCATCCCAATCTATTCACTACACCTCATAATTCCACAACACAAATACACCACACAACACATAATTCCACCTTATACAATTCCACAACTAACAATTGCAATTCAAACCACATATTTCCATTCAAAAACCCCATACACTTACTCCGCTCCAAAACAAAACACATTGGTAGACAACATTATCAATTATTATTATTATTTTTTTTTTGATCCTCATCTCACCACTAACGAATGCAACTTGTCTCCTGTGGCCCAATCTTATCCTGGGTGGCCCAGGCCGGAGTTCTTGCTATCGCCTGGGGCAAACCTGGCCTGCCTTTTTATACCAAGGCATGGTGTTAATTATTGGACCGTATATTATTACAACCTCATTGCAGTTCGCCATTTAAAAAAAGGTTCCCAAATAGTGCTATTCCTTCTGTGAGTTAAAAGTGTTTCTAATCGTGCAATTCTCAGTGTAGCTCTCAACCAATTATCATACAGCGGGGGGTTAGTATCCTTCCACATCTTGCAAATTTCTCTGCGAGCGATCAAAATAAAACAAAAAAATAATGCAACATGTGATTCTCCCAATTCATCAATAAGTTCTACTTCCAACCCAAACATGACTCTAACTAGGTTCAAAGAAAGCTTTAATTTAAAAATACCCTCTATAGCCCGTTCCACTCTACTCCAAAAGAGTCCTATTGTCACACATTCATTGAATATATGGATATCATCCGCTTCTACCAACCCACATCTAAGGCAGGAGGGTGGTGGATTTATAAACCTCGCAAGTTTTTTTGGTGTGTAATATAATCTATTTAAAGTGAAAAAATGGTTCTTTTTAAGAGAAACAGTTCTCACATATTTATATAGTATTTTTAAAGAATAATCATAAAGAGTGGCTGAGTCTACCTCAAGTCTCGTTGAGTTCCATACCCTATTTGGTGCGGGAGAGTGCGCTTCCTCCGCTTCCAACATCTTCCTATACCAGAACCCCGCTTCTCTCTTCCTGGGCCCTGGAGAAGAGAGAATACTCTCAATTTCCCAATTTCCTCCGATATTCTCTTCCTCAGCCTTAAACCAAGAGCAAAGTTGGATGTATTTAAACCTAGAGAAGGAGTCCCCGATCCTGGACTTCAGTACCTCCCACGGGAGGACTCCATCCGATGTTATCAGATCCGACCATATATTTATTCCTGCTCCCCTAATAGGAAGGGACAAACTGTCCCTTAAACATAGAGGTAGGCCTGGGGATTCCCAAATTGGGGCAGACTCAGAATAATACTTAATCCCCCATATCTCTTTAGCTTTATTCCAGACTCTAAGGGCTGATTTTAATACCTTTAGACTGACTTTTTTATAAAATTTGACCGCTCCAAATTTGTACAGGAACCCGGATTCTCCACCCTCTAAACCTACCATTAAATTCAAGATTCTCCCCCAATTGGAGTCGTCGGGGCATGACAATAAACACCTAAAATTTTTGAGCTGGAAAGATAGAGCATACCAATTTATATCTGGGAGTGCTAGCCCACCTTTTAATAGTCTTCTTTTTAACTTTTTCCATGATAACCTAGATTTTTTTTTAGCCCATATAAAGCTACCAATCTTCCCCTGGATTTTTGCAAGAGTTTTATCAGTAAATGAAAGGGGGATTGAATTAAACAAATAGGTCAACTTAGGAAGAATAACCATTTTGACCAAATTAACTCTACCATAAATTGTGAGGGGAAGGTTCTGCCATCTAGAAAAAAGCTGATCGATATCCTTACTTAATTTCTTAATATTAACTTGGACTATATTATTAATGTCTGGGGTGATGATAATTCCTAAATATCTAAACTGGCTGCTGCAAGGACCTACCCAGTCATCAATCCCCCAACACATGATTTCTGTTTTTAGGTTATTTATTTGATAACCCGAGTGGTAACCAAAATCCTCCATTATCGCCTCTACCCTAGGAAGTACTACCATCGGATTTCTTGTATAGATCAGCAAATCGTCAGCATATAAGGCAAGCTTACAGCTATAATCCTTATATTTGAAGGGTGTGATTGTCTCATCATTCCTGAGTGCCTGTGCCAATGGTTCAATATAAATATCAAAAAGGAGAGGAGAAATAGGGCACCCCTGCCTAGTGCCCCTCCCTATCTTGAAGCTAGATGTTAATCGACCGTTCAGAAGGATTTCCGCCGAGGCTCCTTCATAGCACCCTCTCATAGTTTGAACAAAAGTCTCACCAAACCCCATTATCCCAAGTGTGTCCCACAGAAATCCCCAGTTAACACGATCGAAAGCCTTTGCCGCATCATATGCAGCCACTGCCAGGGGCTCCGACCGTGTTACTGCTAAATCTATACAACCAATCAGCTGTAAGTTCAACTCATGGATATATCTACCAGGCACAAAGCCTTTCTGATCAACATTAATTAGTTGTGGGACTAACTTGGCCAACCTCCCTGCTAGAACACTAGTAAAGATTTTATAGTCAGCATTCAGCAGGGAGGTTGGTCTGTATGAATCTGCACTAAGGGGGTCTTTCCCTGGCTTTAAAATGAGCACGATAATAGATCTCCTCCATGATGCTGGTATCCTTCCCTTTCTGCAATATATATAGTTAAATAATTCACACAGTCTGGGAGCCAGATTCTCCTCAAAGATTTTATATATTTCGCCCGGGAGAGCATCGGGCCCCGCTGCTTTATTATTTTTTTATTTTTTAATATGATCCCTAACCTCTTCCTCTGTAAAGGGACTATTAAGAATGGTTCTACCGTCGTCAGTCAAGGTAGGGAGGGCCTTGCTCGTCAGCCATTGTATTGAGTCTTCCCGTGTTGGTTCTTCCTCATACAGTTTAGAGAACATAGAAAGCAAATGATCTTCCATATCTTTCTGTTTACAAGATATATTCCCCTGGTCGTCGAGTCTTAACCTATCTATATTATTCCGGACCCTATCCGTCCTGATCTTCCTTGCCAGAACTGCACCAGCTCTCTCACCATATTCATAATTGTCCATGGCATGAGCATCCCATTGTGACTTGATTCTTGAATCTAATAAACCTCTATACTCTAATCTAAGGAGTTCCAGCTCTTCAAGTACTTGAGTTGAGTTTATTTGTTGTCCTCCCAGTAGGGCGTTCTCAAGCGAGGTTATTTTGTTCTCCAAAGTTTTAAACTTCCTCGTCTCCTCCTTATTTTCTGAACATATTAAACTGTGGAGATGACCCCTTATGTTTGCTTTCCAAGCGTCCCATACATATTCTGGGAGAGTTGAACCATCGTTGTCAGTAAAATAGTTATCTATAGATGCACTGACAGAGGTGACTATGTTTTGATTACCTAATGCAGATCTTTTTAAGGTCCATCTAGGGCGTGCCATTTTTAGATTTCCATTTAGAGCTATCGAGAACATAATAGGTGCATGATCTGATATAATAATAGGTAGAACTCTCACGTCTTCCAGAGTCTCTAGACATTGCCTGTCCACTAAAATATAGTCCAGTCTCGATGCATGGCCGTGTTTTTTACTAAAATAGGTGTATCCAGGAGCTGCCCCCCCTTTGACCTTCCACACATCTATAAGCCCGATCTCATTCATCATGTTGACCATAACACGCCTGGACCGAATTGCAGTGACACACTTAGAGTGATTAGAGCGATCCTGTCTTGGATCGAGAAGGATATTAAAATCCCCCTCATAATGATAGGTGAACTAACCTCTACCAAATGGGGTTGCACTTTAAGCAAGTAAGTAGGGTCATCTGTGTTAGGACCATAATATGAGACAATGGTATGCATTTCCCCGCTGAGATCTACTGCAGCCATAATCCATCTTCCCGTATGATCTGTTATTGTCGATCTAATAGCACCACCTGCTCCAATCTTTATCAAAATTGCTACCCCCTTACTTGCTACTGACTGTCCGGAACAACAGAACGCCTCAACCCATCCAAGTTTGCTGAATAACTCATTGCCCTCACTAAAGCTGAGATGGGTTTCTTGAAGAAGAAATATTTTAGCTTGAGACTGCTCTATATACTTCAACACTAACCTTCTTCTTCGCAGACAGCGTAGCCCATTAACATTCCAGGAGATAAATAGAGCCTTACCACTAGTCATTGACTCGACTCCTTACCGAGCTTCCATACCCCCATATAACTGATAAATAATTCCGCCATTGGAGAATGTGGTTATTATGATGAGGATTCAAACTTTTATTTTTTATCCCTCCCAACCCTCCACCGCCCCTACACCCCCCCAAACCCCACTTCCTTCCCTGGAGGACCCTCCCAATCTTCCTGGGCATACGCCCTTAGACGGGCCCCCCCCACTCGTGCAGGGTGAATGAAATAACTAAATAGAAAAAGAGAAAAGAGAGAAAAAAAAAGAGGAAATAGGTTAATTCCTAACTAATAAATGTGCTCTGGACTAAATACTATACATTATGTAGTGTAATTTGCTGGTATATATTTTCCAACCATATGTCAATAGCACCCTTGACATGCTTCCAACTACTTCCTATATTTCTAAATTTCCACTACTTTCTTCCCTCGCTACCAGCCCTTATGCTATCAATCAGAATATCTGCATCCTCCACCTGGCGTATAATATGCATGTCGTTACTCCACATCACACGGAGTGAAGCTGGAAACTTCAGCTGAGCCCGGGCTCCCAATGAATTGAATATTGCCACTCGCTTACCCAACTCCCATTGTCTAACAGCTGTTATAGATGATACATCTGAGCGTATCGTAAATGAGAATGGACTAGCGAAAGAAGATGATTTTATATGACCTGTTTTTAGAGCCAATGTTAGTATCTTTTCTTTAACGGCATATGTTAAAAAGTTAACCAGTATCTTTCTTGGATGGTCTTTGCCCGGTCTCCTCCTGTAAGGGTCACGATGAACCCGCTGAATATCTGATGATAGATCCAAATCTGTTTCCGGAGATTCATTTAGCACCATTGTTTTGAGAAGGGTTATTATGAATGTCATGATATCGCTACCTTCAATATCCTCCGGTACATTCATAATTTTTAAGTTATTCCTTCTTGTATAGTTTTCTAATCTCTCAATATCATCTCGCATCTCCCGATTCTGCTGAGAGAGTTTATCATAGGCCGCTGTGGTGGCTCCTACTGCCTCCCTGATTCTTGGCAACTCCGATTCTAGAGCATCAGTCCTCCGTGCAACCTCCTCCACCTTCTGGGCGAGCATCTCGCATGAGGCCTGAATCGCATTTTGATTTGCCTCCGAGATAGTGAAGCGCTTGCCAATGTCTTCTTTTAGCCCTAAGAGTAAATCTGCCAATATTCCAGGGGCGGGTGTTACATCTGCGGCTATTGAGGTATTATCTATATGAGACAATACAGACGTGCCCGCATAACAGCAGCCGCGCTTAGCTCCCCTTTACCCACCATTACCTCCCCATTTACTCGGCAGTCCTGCTCAACCTCCTGCTCAGCCTCCACGTTCTGATCCTCCTCTTGAATGGCCAATGCTGAAAAGCTATTAGACAGTACTATTGTTGGATGTACTATATCCTGTATAGGGGAGGACGTAGGATGAGGTAGCGAATTTATAAGGTCTGTTGAATCAGAGATACCTTGAACAAGAGCCAAAGAGGGTGAACAGACAGTAGTTAGATTCTCCTTAGTTGCACCGCTAATCCCTGTTATAGCACTCGTAGTATTTTTAGCGCTGCTGGCAGAATTGTTTCTACAGGGTTTACTAGCAGTACCCCCATCACCTATGGAGGATACAGTGCTGATATTATTTGCCGTACCGACTGCCGCCATCTCTCTCCCTTGATCTATACCACTGATAGATAGCACTTTATAATATGATTTCAGTGATGGTGTGACCTTAGGGAGACCAGATATTCTACCAGAAACGCCGGCTCTCACCTTCTTAGTTTTCCCCTTTCCTGGGGGGGTGGCCTCTTCACCGAGATTAATCTTGCCTTTTTTAACTCTCACCATCGGAAATATTACTGGCGGAGAGATTGTCGTGGCAGCGCTTGCACCCCGATTTCGCAATGTATAGCGGGACAACCCGGCCTGAGGGGGAAAGGTGCCAGAGTTGCAACTGTGATTAGACCAGCAATTCCTTGATCGTAGACCAGTAGAGGCAGTAGCTGTGGCTGTGTCACGTTCACCGTGTTCCCCCTCCTCCATACAGAGAGCCTGAGCCTGAGCCTGTGCCTGTGCCTGAGCCTGATCCAGGTAGCTATAGTATATATATATTGCCTGTTCACCCTGGATGAGGTGGACTGTTGAGTACGTACAGTTACTGTTGCTTAGGGAACTATTCAAATCAGCCACCTTACCAGGAGTTTTGAGCGCCTGGTATCCTTCACGACCTTCCCGTCCAATGCATATCCCCCCAAGCCTTAAAGATACTCTCCCAAAAAATTGCCGCCAGAATCTAGCAGCACCTAATTCCTTGCACCATGCCGGTGGAACTGTCTCCCCGCCACTCCTGGTAACGACCATCCGTTCCGCTGATTACACCACTCTTGACTAATACAGGATACAGGGAAGAGGACGCTCAAAATCAGCAAGATCAGCAAAGAGTAAAAAAAAAAACGAAAGAAAAGGGCACTAACACAGTTCCGGGCAGTCGACTCCTCTATCGAGTCTAGCGCAACATCCGAAATCCGACATCCATAGCCTTACTGGGAGAGAAGCGACATCCAGCATCCAGCAGTCGGCGTTTGAATTAACAAGCCTCCAAGGAAAAACAAAACCACCCTCTCTCACAGCTTATTCATCCCCATGCCTGTTCCGGTGCGTGTCAAGTTTCTGACATAAACCTCGCCAGATAGAGATGCGGAGGGAGCTGGCAGCATGTCGTGTCAGCGTTCTGCATTCAGTGTTCCGCCATACACGAGGGGAGGAGCTTCATCACGGCCGTTAGCTTCCGGCCGTCATGTCC
The DNA here is from genome assembly GCF_964204655.1 of Triturus cristatus. Taxonomy (NCBI): domain Eukaryota; kingdom Metazoa; phylum Chordata; class Amphibia; order Caudata; family Salamandridae; genus Triturus; species Triturus cristatus. The sequence goes on from NC_140584.1 coordinate 228,615,266, forward strand.
TCCACTGTTAGCCGCCGTCCCGACAACATTATCATTTACAGTGCCAAAAGCTTTAACTCTCACAAATGCAAGACCGATTGCATTGCAAATGCTTGTTAATGTTGATTTCACTGATAGTACAAGAAGCATTGCCTGTGAAACGCAAATGCATGCACTCTGCCATACCTTGCAAAATACCCATACATCGTGCCTTTACACGTTCAAAACTGGTCTGATTCACTTTTTAAACCATGTGGTTTGCTAAATGGGGGCCACTTTGTATTCGGTGACTGGGTCAATTTTCTTTTTTTTGTCCCAGTCTGACCCTGCGCCCTGTCCTACCTATATATATGAAGCAGACCCTGGGAGGAATCTCCAGGGATTGCCTGAGCCCCAAGGATGTGGAGAACGATAGGCTCCATCTTCACCCCATCATGATACTGTGTTGTGTCAGGCCATATTAACATCCTTTTGAGAATACCCAACCCGGTCCTAAAATGACTGGGGATTAGTGGGCTGCTGAGGCAATTGAGGAATCTGATTAGTGCTAATCTCTCTAACACTACTGCTTCTAGATTGGCTCCTGGGTGGTTGGACCTTTGTTGAATGAGGTGATAGCCTCCCTCTGCCAGGGCCTCAATAGTGTTTACATGTTCCTAAAAATACTCCTATGATGTCTAATGCTCTCTTATGCAACACAACCATGGGAAATGTATTTTTGTGGATGATATTCAATGACTTGAAGACTAGGATTTGCATCCTCCAGAGCAGAGCTCAGTTGTGGAGGTATCTAAACCTTGAAATATTTGGCCATAAGCACCTATAAAGTGAAACAGATAAAATAACGTAAACAACAAGTTTAAATAGCAACTATCTGGGCCAAAGAAGGGTATAAAAAAAGATGATATGCTCCTACAAAAAATGCTATGATCAATAACTTTCAGAACCAAACCAAGATTTGTACTTTTGATTTCATCTCATCAAATTGTTTTTAGAGGCTATATAGAGTTAATCTTCTCTCTGGCTCTAGGAAATGGGTTTTAAAATCTTAAGATTTCATTTTTCCCTTATGAAAGCAATCTTGAAACATGACACTTGTCCCTGATATTCGGACACACACATATGAAAAACTTCTATACCGTTAATTTAAATGGAAATTCTTTACATAGTCAAGGGTTATCCTGACTATTTAGCACAAAACTGCCCCTCTTGGGCCTACAAAGGAAGCCCTTGCACTAAATCTAATGCCAAACAAATGAGTTCAACTTTGATTTCTTAACATATTAGCAAAGTCTCACTATTTGGCTGCCTGTGTTTTGCCTATGCCCTATCTGACTCTAATCAGCATTGGCAAAAAGAGCAAAAAACACTTTTTGCCAATTCGATGCAATATTGGCAAACAAAAAATGAGATAATGCATTCACACATTTACCCTCAAGAATACATGCAAATTCATCATGATGCGATGGTGACCCAGCATCACCACGCATGCCGGTGCTGAGTCACCCAATAATGACTTGGATAATTTGTTTTTTCTTTTAATTTATCATTCCAAGATGGTGGACAGCCATCTCAGGACAATAAATTATAAAAATAAGAAAAATTTAACCAAAGCAATTTTTAGTAGATTAGCATCAAATTGCAGCAGTCCACTCCGCTGCAAATGAAAAATAGTTTAATTAAAGATTGGAGAGGAGTAGCAATAGTGGAAAGGATGGGGGTGTTGTGTGATTATACGCACGTACACAGGGAGCAGTTGGAGAGTAGAGATGAGGGTAAATTAAAAAAAGTGATAAAACATAGTTGTCAGAGAGCAGTGGGCGAGGTGGGGAGAAGGAAATGCAACATAGAGAGCACAAGGGACTTGATTGAGGAAGCAGCACAAATAGAGAGTAAGGAAGGAAACATATTGGCATGGAAACATATTGGCATGGTGGGCCAAATAGCAATGTATTGGAATGCTACCTGAGCATATTGCAAGCATTCATCCCACCTCTTTTTGTGTTGAGTGTATGTCCAGACATGGGTTCCTTGTTCACTGTACCACTAGAACAAAGCTACACCTGACTGAACAAGCCAAGTCAGGTTGAAACAGATGTTGGACTGCTTGTGTTCCAGTTCAAAGAGCATCTGGCTTGGCAGTTCGGTCTGGACTGTTCCTATTGGAGCAGCACAAAGACTGATTTGCATATGGCTGGATCTAATCTGAAGTGGCGTTGTCGGCACAAGAATGATAGATTGGAATGCTACCCAAAGCAATTGCCAGTGGTTAGACTTGCAGCAAGAATTCCTCCCATCACCTTTTGTTCGTTTGAAAAAAACACATGCACTAACATGGAGTGCTCAAAGAAAAAGGAAAAGCATAGTTTCCCGAATGTACACAGTAGAAGAATTCTAATCATCTGTTCAAAAGAATGGTAAAGACGTCATGCTTTGTGAGAGGACACACACAAGAAGAGAAAAGCAAGCCATGCATAAGAATCAAGCAATTGAGTCCGACAAGAATTCCTACCAATGGTAAGCAATTGGCTGAACCAAAGCCTACTGTAAGTATTGGTATCGTGCAAAATAGAGTCAGAGAACAGACAGCTTCTAGGTTTCCTTGACATTTTTTAATAGAGCAGCCTGTCATGGTCCAAAAATTAAAATAAAACAAAACAATAAATTGTGTGTCAATGGAGAACTGCTTTTATCAGTACCATTCTACTGTCCGCATCCACCCTAATGTCCGAATAGGCAGTGATATGTTTTTGGCAAACTTTTTCTAAAAGATGCCTTATATTTTATTCCTAATATTCTGTATGTCCACTTCTCTGATTTGAGGCAGTATGCTGGATTGCCATAAACGTTTACAGACATCTGTAGAGGCACACAATAGTCACTGTCATTTCTACAACTTTTACATCTATTGCTCCTTTAGAACAGGAAAGCACTTATCCTTTGAAGAGGAAAATGGATTGCGAATTGTTCCCGCCTGTCCTCAGCGAAGGTATATTGAGAAATACAGTGGAGGCGCAGAAGGCCTCATAATATCTCAAATAAGCCAATGGGGGAAATGCGCGTGTCACTTGAAACACAGCATACCTAATGCACTCCGATTCCGACACTGGAAGCTAATAAAGGAGCCCGGGTACATTTAGAGAGTGACATATATAGCAGTTTAACAATTGGACCTGGAACAGCTTTGCCATTTCAAGCGCATCCATCATTACTCTAGCAGCAAACGCATTTACCCAAAGTCTGCTCCCAGTAATTGTTTGGGGACCCACACAGACACAAACAAACATTTCACCTTGTAACTCCAACTGGATTAAAAAGGTAGATGTGCAGGCAGGCAGCCTTCTCTTGCAGCTGCAAAGAGACAGGCAGTTTAGTTGAATCAGAGGAAGAGGGCAGTGGATGCACTTAAAGAAAGTAAAGCTGAACAGTTCCTCACCTTGATGTACATGCCCGAAGCTTTCAGCAGTTTAAACATTGTGTTTATTGGGGGTGCGCTAGCGAATATATTTAGGGGTATATTCACAAGAACGTGTGATAACTACCGCAAGAGTTGCTTAACGCAACTCTCAACATCGCAGCCTATCGCGGGAAGATTACGCTGTGCCAACCGAGTATTCACAACGCGGCGGTAGCATGCAACCAATAGTCACCAGATAACGTGTCAAAGGGCCCCACAAAATTCAACGCCACGCCGCAAAAATGCGAAAGACGAATGCAAAAAATCATGCGATGAGGCCAATCGCGGTACAAAAAGAAGTGAAAACAGCCACAGGCCTGCAAATCCCACGCGTGTGGTGGGAAAATTCGCCACAAAAACCACAGAAAGAACACACCAGTAACAAGCTAAAGCACGTAGCAACATGGATGCACCCTGACCCAGTGAAGAGGCCAACACGAACCCCACAACCCCCACAGACCACCAGCAAGGAACAACGGGGTCGGGGAAGGCCAAGGAGAAGAGGGAGAGGAAGATGGGGTGCAGACCACAGGAAAACAAGACATGCGTCACGGAGGTGAATGAACACTACCAGCAACTGACCCACAAGCAGACCACCTGGAATACAGTCGGAGTGCCGAGGAGGCCAATCGAGGAGGCCAAGAGCCACCGGCATGACGTGACAACCTAAACCAGGAAGGCAGCAATGCCGACAGGAGGTGGCAGTCCTGCGCCACAGGAGGAGCTTGAGGAAACCGAGGCCACAGTCATCAGTATGGAGACTGTGCAAGGTGTAAGGAGTACGGACACAGCACGAGAGGACCTGACATAACATCGACAGGGAGAGTAACAAACAGGGACTGGGAGGATGGGGGGAGATGGGCACAATGGCACACATGTACAACGAGGTGTAGCACACTGCACACCCACAATTACCCAGGATCATGTCCCTGATACCCTTGGCACACTAGAGCACATACACATAGCAAGAATAGCACACCCACATTGACGACTACGTGGTACAATGTGCATAGCCGACTTCAGAACAGAGGACATAACTGGCTCCGCACATGCACAGAAACATGCCTACTACATCTGACAGAGCTGGAAACTGTGAAATGGAAATGTACGCATACGACCTCACATCTGTCATGTAGTCCAAATGTACACTGTCCCGCAGCAGAATCCAGCACCTCCCAAATAGTCACAATGTACATTGTCATACAGTCTGCATGTAAACCAGAACAATGCGCCAACATACATGTCAACACAATGTCAACATGCATCTCCCCTTCACATTGCAGAGGGGCACACAACACCTCCAGCAGAGCACAGAAGACAACACATCTGTGATGCCGGAGAGGAGCACCACACCTTCGACACCGATGCCCTGCAACAGCCCATGGACATCTCCCACACCCCACCACCAGGACCCGGGCAGCCAAGCTACTTAGAGGAGAACACAGAGCCTGCAACAGACCACACAGCAGGAAGCACCAGCAAGCACAGCTGACTCACGACACTTCACCCACCCACACATGGCACCCCAATGCCATGTGTCAGCACGCAAAAAGGAGGTGGCCGAAAAGGTGTGTGTGGGCTCCGAACCCATGGAAAGCAAATTAGATCCCATACGTTGGTGTCTATTAGACACATGCAGATGCACATACACAGTACATAACCACGCCCAGGGGCAGGGCACGCAAATAGCAGTCACACACCCACGTTGGCTCTTCGTACGATGGCCCAGGCCACTCCCCTTACGAATAGAGTGGGTGACGGCAAAGCTACATGTCCAAGCTCCAACCCGCTGCCTGCGGTGACATGTCTGCATCCGCTGTACACAGCACAATGTAATGTCGTAGGGCCCAGGGCCCTCATGCATACAACAAGACCACAGGGACACACACAGATATTATGTTGCACCGGCTACGGGCACGTGCGCCCGGCCCCTTTATTGGCAGGGCCACATGTACAGTGACGCCTGTGCTGGATGTGTGTGGGGTGAGTGTATGCCAGCCCGCACAGAGTGCTTGGTGCTGCAAACCACTTGAACAGTGGATACCAGTGCAATGGAAACTGAAAACACTTGCTTAACAGAGTCAACTGCTGAGCAACATGGAGGGAGCCGGAGAAAGGGACACTACAGCTGAGCGCGCCCATGTGAAGAAAAAGTCTTGGATTGTGTCCCCTCGAGATATTCCTGATGCAGATGCAGTGGGGTGTGTTAGACCTGCATCATCTTCCTCATCAACATTCCAGGTCTCCCACACTGCTTGAGGTGACATTGCTGCGCAACCTCTCAACAACTCCAAACTCAATCAGTAACGGACGATGTCTTGCGGTGCACTGAGTCAGTGGCACCTGGAGTGCCGAGCAGGGTATCAGTCTGATGATGGCATCCACGACCGGTGTGAGCAACTCCGTAAATCTGTCAGGACCACCATTTCGACTCTGGCAGATGGTGGTTGGAGGTGGTCCTGGCGGTGGTGGCGTGTGCCTCCTGCGGTGATACGAGGTCCGGGCCGATCAGGATTCGATTTGATGTGTGAGCCCTGGTGGTCCGCAGTTGAGGCCGGAGGCAGTAGACAGCGCAGGGCCACATGCACATGGCGTTGATTACCCCAAGGCCATCGCCTCAGGGCCATCTGATATCTCAGAAGAAGGGGTCCCGGACATGACCAGCACAGAGTTAGTGGCCCCAGATGCACTGCGGCCAGCACAGGCACCCAGCCACAGGACGAGAGGTTGGTTTTGGCGGTGGAGGGGTCTTTGGTGAGGGAGAGGATCAGCTGAGTGTCATCGGCATATGAGATGATGTTGAGGTCATGTGATCGGGCTATGTGGGCGAGCGGTGCCATGTAGATGTTGAACAGTGTCGGGCTGAGAGATGATCCTTGGGGTACGCCGCAGCTGATCTTGGAGGCTTTGGATCGGAATGGCGGGAGGCAGACACTCTGGGTTCTGCCTGAGAGGAAGGAGGTGGTCCATTCCAGGGCCTTGTCTCGGATCCCTGCGTTGAGGAGGCGTGTGCATAGAGTGTGGTGGCAGATAGTGTCGAAGGCGGCTGAGAGGTCCAGGAGGATGAGGGCTGCCGTTTCTCCGTTGTCCAGCAGGGCCCTGATGTTGTCGGTGGCGGCGATGATGGCAGTTTCGGTACTGTGGTTGCTGCGGAACCCGGACTGGGATGGGTCCAGGATGTTGTTCTCCTTGAGGTAGCGGGTTAGTTGTCTGTTGATGCTCTTTTCGATGACCTTCGCCGAGAACGGGAGTAGGGAGATGGGCCGGATGTTTTTGAGGTCCATCAGGTCCACCTTGGGTTTTTTGAGTAAGGCGTTCATCTTGGTGTGCTTCCAGCTCTCCGGGAAGGTTGCGGTATCGAAGGAGATGTTGATGATCTTGCGGAGATGGGGTGTGAGGGTGCTGTTAGCTTTGTTGAAGATGTGGTGCGGGCATGGGTCTGACGGAGAGTGGATGGCGTTCATGATTTTGGTGGTATCGTCGTTGTTTACTTGGGTCCAGGCAAGCAGTGGGTTGCTGCGGATGGTGGGCGGTGGGTCTGAGGTGTCGGTGGCTGTCGGGGGGTCTGGTAGTTGAAGCTGTCATGGATGTCTGCGATCTTGTGATGGAAGAAGGTGGCCAGGGAGTCTCACAGGTCTTGCAATGGTGGGATGTCATTGGTGTTGGCGCTGGGGTTGGGGTTGGCGAGCTCCTTCATGATGTTGAAGAGCTCTTTGCTGTTGTGTGCGTTGTTGTCGAGGCGGTCTTTGAAGGAGGTCCTTTTGGTGGTTCGGATGAGGTGATGGTGCCTGCGGATGGCATTCTTGTGGGCTGCGTATCTGTCCGGTGTCTGTTCGTGGTGCCATTTCTTCTCGAGCTTTCGGCAGGTCTGCTTGGATGCCTGGAGGTTGGCGCTGAACCAGCTGGCTTTCCGGTTGGTGCGTCTGTTGGAGGGTTTTTGATTGGGGCAAGAATGTTGGTGTAGTCATCGATCCATTGTCTGAGGTTGCGGGCGGCAGTGTCGGTGTCGATGGGGTCAGAAGGTGGGCTTCAGGCGAGGGCGGTGTTTAGCTGATCTTTGGTGACTTTGCTCCAGCTGCGGTGGGGGTCCGTTGAGTGCTGTGGTGCGTGGTTGGTTTCTGGAAGGAGAATTGGATGCAGCGATGGTTGGTCCAGTGGAGTTCGGTGGTGTGGCTGAAGGTGTCGTGGGTGCTTGTGGAGAAGATGGGGTTAAGCGTGTGCCCGGCAGAGTGGGTGGGCATTGAGACGAGCTGTCTGAGTCCGAGGTTGGCGAGGTTGGCGACCAGGGTGGAGGAGTTGCTGTCGTTGTTGTTCTCGAGGTGGAAGTTCAGGTCTCCCAGGAGGATGTAGTCTGCGGAGGCGAGGGCATGTGTGCTGACGAAGTCAGCGATGGAGTCGCTGAACTGAGGCTGGGGTCTGGGGGTCTGTAGACGAGGGTTCCTCTATGGGTGGTGTTGGGGTCAGTGTGGATCTGGAAGTCCAGGTGTTCGGTGGTGCTGAGGGTGCTGGTCGAGACCCTGAGGGTGTTCCTGTGGATGATGGCGATTCCTCGTCCTATTCCATTGGTGCGGTCCCTACGGGTGATCTTGTAGCTGTCCGGGATGGCTATGGCGATGTCGGGTGCTGAGGAGGCGTTCAGGCAGGTCTCCATCAGGAAGGTGATGTCTGGGGAGGATGTGTCGAGCAGGTCCCAGAGTTCAATGTCGTGCTTGCGGGTGTTGAGAAGTATGCATCTGAGGTGGTTGCGTCCTGTCTCAGTGGGCAGCTTGGCGGCTCGGTGGCTGGTGAAGCTGCACCTCTGGCAGGAGAAGGGTCCTTCGTTGCACCTCAGGCAGCCAGGAAGCAGGAGTGTGATCGTCCGGCGTTGAGCGTGTGGAGGGTGCTGGCTTCTTAGTGACAGCGGTCATTGTGGCATTCGTGGGGGCTAGGGGGTCTGGCGCTGGGCACAGTCCAGGCATGGACGGACGCAGACAACTTAAGAAGGCCAGGTGGGAGGGAGGAGCAGCTGGGAGGCAGGAGCGGGACGAATGGGTAAGCGTGGGCGTGGCCGCAGGGGAAGCTGCGGCGGGAAGGGCAGAGAAGGGCACAGGGTACAGTACAGCAGGGGAGACACGGGCGGAAATACAGTAAATATAGTAAAAGGGCACAAAATCTGGTAGGAAACAGGCGGAATACAACTCAGGGCATAGAATAGTACAGTAAAAGGTCTCAGAGTCTAGCAGGAAAATGGGTGCAATACAACTCAGGGCACAGAGTACAGAGAGGAGAACGGGCGGGAAACCGAACAAGGGCACAGGATACAGAACAGAAAAGCGGGCTGAAGCGAACTAAGGGCAACAAAACAGTACTGAAAAATGAGAAAACAATTTAAACAGCTGAGCAGGGATAAACAACACAGAAGGCAAAAGGGGCAGAGTGAGCAGACAAATACTTACCACTATCCACTGGGCCACCAGGGATGAGGCGCAGGTGGCAGCCTGCGGGTGGAGGAGGGCCTCAAACTCATGGCAGCAGCGGTCATCAGCAGGGACACAGGTGGTGATGCGCGACGTGGGGAGTGACCTGCCTGTAAACAGGGTCAAGGGCCACATGACCAGTGGCTCCATTGCATCTTTTGCCCTTCCAATGTGGCTGTGGGCTGTGCTCCCTTTTGTGGTCCAGGCTGTGGTCCGACTTTGCACCAGGTCAGAGCAGGTGTTATTTTCCTGCTGCTAACGCGCCTTACCACCTGTTTTGTGTTCTTATCGCAGTTGTGGCTGGTTGTTGTGAATGTTGTGGAGTGGTGTTGTCGTGGCTTTTGGCATGGGAATGCCTACCCTGCATCTCATTAGCGATAGTTGCGGGGGTCATCTGTGGCAATGTGTTTTGCGGCTACTATCGAGGGTAAGTTGGTGCTCTGGGATGTTAACACCAGCTTGTGATTGGGGCTATAAGTTTATCGCAACTTTGGCTGCGATAAAGTGACGTCAACTCGGCGATAGTTCCTTGTGAATATCCCCCGTAGTGTGTTGTGTTTATAGATTAAAATGAATATATATATTTTTTATAGAGATGGTAAGAAAAATTCACGCAAAAACTTGTATTGATGCCAAATAACTTTAAATACTGAATAATATTAAAATACTTAGAAAGCATTTTTCTACAATGCATGCAGGATCTAAAAACAATATTCAAGTACCACACTTTTTCTAATTCATCAGCGGCGCAGAGTGCAGACCCATATCTAGGAGACCAAGCAAAGCCACTTTGATTGGCTTTTCGTTGCCTTGTAGATATGGAGTAAGGCAAAGCAGTGCAGGTCTCTGCATTGCCTTACTCTGTGTCAAAGAGGCATTCCATGGCTGTTGTAGTGGGTGTTTACACGCAACACCCATGAATTTTGACGCCTTCCCAGGTTTACAAGAACTTTTAAACCTGGGTATGCATCCAAAGCCTTCCCCGCCCCAAGGAAGGTGTAACGAGGAGAAATAGCTTTATTTAATCTTGTTGTTTTCTCTTTCTATACGTGCTACATTCTGCAGCACCCATAGAAGGAGGAAAATGCCTCCATTAATTGCTTTTGTGTAGAAAGGTGTCCCTTCCAGCACAGAAATAATCATCCCTGCAGTACAGACACGCTTACACCATGGTGCAAGGGTGCTTGCACTTGCGCAAGACAGCCAAAGTAGTGTGAGCACAGTGGGAAAAGACAAGAATGTGCCGTATATCATAAATATGATGCTTTAGTGCCCTTTCCGTTTAGCGCATGGCAGCGCAGCTAAGTGACTTACTGCACAGCCTGGTGCAGGGAGTCTTCCCAAAAAAAGAACTATGTGTAGGATTATGGAACCTTAGTGTACCCATGAGCCCAAGACTGACTAGCTATAGGTTCTCACTTGCTCTCCTACTCACTCACAGAGAAACAAATTGTAGGACTTGGCCCTTTTTGGCTAAAGTCCCTAAACGTTTTAATTTCCCCCTAGACCTTTTTTCTGACATGGTGTTGCCAACTTAGATGCTTTGGGCACTTTGCCACTGTTAATCAGTGTCAAAGTGCAAGTGCTCCCTGTATAAAGTGTAATGGTAATTGGTTGTCCATGATTGGTATGTTTGCCTTACTAGTAAAGTCCCTAGTAAAGTGCAGTATGTGTGTCGGGGTGGTAATGCAACTGCTACTAGTGGGCCTGCAGCACTAATTGTGCCACCCACACAAGTAGCCTTAAAGAGGGAACTCAGGCCTGCCATTGCAGTGCCTGCGTGCAGTTTATTAAAATGCCATGTTGTTCTGACAAGTGCACAAACTTGCCAGACCTTACCCTTCCCTTTCTATGCACATCAGACACCCCTATGGTAGGTCCAAGGTACCCCCTGGGCAGGGTATAGTGCATGTGAAAGGTAGGACATGTACTAAGGTGTGTACCATGTCCTGACAGTGAAATAATCTCCATTTTGTTTTTCACTTTGGAAAGGCCATCTTGCCCATAGGATAGAATGGGGAGGCTGTGTAATATGTTTTCCACCCGATCTTCCCAAAGGCTTAAGATGGAGAGGTGAAGTTTAGTGTGCCTGAACTCACAATGTAATAACACATCTTTTTAATGAAGGTGGTTTTTGCATTGTGTGTCTAGAAGCCACTCTTTTAGAAGTGGCTGGGTTTTTGTGCTCTAACATTTCTGTGTGTCTCTGCCTGGTTGTGGATTGACTGTCTGGATTTGAAAGTGATAGGATCTGGGGAATGTCTTGACCCAGGGGAGGAGATGAGACAGCAGCAGGTTGACCTGCATCTGGAGTGTAGGGGGAGGAGTAGCCCCTAGAGGTGAAGATGCCTGGGTTGCTGCCATAAAACAAAGGTCCCATCTCCTGCTGAGTGATTGAGAATCCAGACCCCCACTAATCAAAGGAAGAAGGAGTCACTGGCAGGAAGGCACCCAGAACAGGTTTGAACAGGGGTCAGTGCCCCCCTGAACACAAAGACTTCAAAGACATTTAGGGCTATAACTATGAGAGCTAATGCCCCTGAACTTTGGAGAAATGGATTGATCAAGATTGAACAAGACTGAAGCTACTTCGTGGTCAAGCGTAACCTTTGCCAAGGAAGAAACAGCTGAAGAGACTGAAAGAAAGGACTGACCCTTGCTGTGTGTTTTGGGGCTGGCCTGCAGTTTGCTGCTTTAACCAAGGAGAGGCTAAACGGGCATTGATGGGTGCTCTGCCCCCCTGCTTGAAAGGACTTTGCTGCGTGCTGTGTCCGAAAGTAACTTATCCCCAAGGGCCCGAGGTGAGCTGGTTCTCTGTTCCGGAAACTCAGGAACACAAACGTTTCCAGGAGAGCCTCAGTGACGTTGTGTGCATGTGCTTTTTTGCAGCCTGAGACCCTCATTAGAATTGCCCTGTGATCGTGGGTACCTAGAGTCATAGCGAGTCTCAGCGACGCTGAGTGCGTGTGCTTTTTTCAGCCTGAGCCCTTCATGAGGATCGTCCTGTGATCGTGTGCATCGGAGTTCAAGTGAGTCTCAGCGACGCTGTGTGCATGTGCTTTGTACAGCCTGAGACCTTCATGAGGATTGCCTTGTTATCATGCACACCCGGAGTCCAAGTGAGTCTCAGTGATGCTGTGTGCATGTGCTTTGTGCAGCCTGAGACCTTCGTGAGGATTGCCTTGTTAACGTGCACATCCGGAGTCCAAGTGAATCTCAGCGACGCTGTGTGCATATGCTTTGTGCAGCCTGCGACCTTTGTGAGGATTGCCTTGTTATTGTGCACCAGGAGTTCAAGTGAGTCTCAGCGATGCAGTGTGTGTGTGCTTCGTGCAGCCTGAGACCTTTGTGAGGAGTGCCCGGTGATCGTGCACACGAAGCTCAAGTGAGTCTCAGCGACGTTGTGTGCATGTGTCCTGTGGCAACCTGAGAACTTTGTACAATCAGCGGCCTGGACCGGCAGCCCCCGAACCAACCTCATCGAGGGAGGGCCCGAGTCCCACTCCCCAGAATTCAATAAGATTGCATCGGAGGCCCAAATCGCTGGAAGAGGAGAGGAGAGCAAGGTCGCACCCCCTAGGTAACGTGTGTTGATGCCTGGGGTGGGGTGCGGGCTCAGAGGGAGACGCTCTCATCCTCTCCCATTCCTGCAGCACGAGCCTCTGCTTCAGCTCGTATTGCGGCCTGTACTTGCCAAAGGAGGGACAGTACCGGGGCCGGAGTACGGAGCTGCACTTTTTGTTTACACCATACCCTTGGTGGGGGGAACTGTTGACAGAGGCTGACTGCGAGTTAGCACGAGTAACGAAGAGACCGTCTAAGGTACCGTGATCAGTGCAGGTGTGTATTAAGCATTACATTATTTCTGCATAATGAACTACCTGATTGTCGTATTACACATTGCATTATTTTTGCATAACACACTACCTGATTGCCGTATCATGCATTGCATTGTTTCTGCATAACAAACTACCTAGTTAGTTTATTACGCATTACATTATTCCTGCATAATGAACTACCTGATTAGTGTATTTTGCATTGCATTATTTCTGCATAACGAAGTACCTGATTGTTGCGTTACGCATTGCATTATTTGTACATTGCAAAGTGCCTGAATCTAGCATTACGAACTGCATTATGTTTACCTTTCAAAGTGCCTGACACACTGCAGTTCTACTGCATAGCATTGCAGTAGGACTGCAGTGGAACGTTTAGAAGTGCTCATCAATATCGCCAGAACTTACAAGGGCTGGCTGGCCTAAAAACCGGCCAGGAGGAATATTAAAAATACGCATATGTTGGATTTATATTGTGTGGTCTTATCGTATATCTTTTTATATACATTTATACTTGTTTTTATGAAACTCGTGTGGAGTCCATTTGTGGTGTCATCATTGGTTTGCTGTGAGCGTGGTTGCAAATACTTTACACATTTGCCTTGAAGATAAGCTTGGCTGCTTGTGCCAAGCTACCAAGGGGGTGAGTGGGGGCTATCTGAGAAGGTGTCCTTCCTTTCCCTGATGTGGAAACGAGGGTCCCTATTTGGCCTAAGGAACCTACCTCAGCAAACCAGATATCCCAGGTCTAACACAAATGATTAGATACCCCAGAACACAACACTCCCAAATCTCACAGGAATCGCGGTAACAAGACACACCCTTTCTCTCGCACTCTTGTACTTGTCCACAATAAGAGACAGAGACACAAAACAGTTTAAAATTTTTATTTTAACTATTGTGCCCTAACTTGCAGTATACATGCCACGACAAGCAGGAAAATGCATAGTACAAATGCAATTAGCAACGCAGCTAGTCCATAAATCATGAAGAGAGATGTCATCATGAAAAGACAATAGAGTCTAACCTCCCTCCCCTTGCTAGGAAGCAGTATTATTACATTTTAGATCTCTGGACTTTGTCAGTAGACCCCTTACCTTAGCCAATAGATGGTAAATCTACATCATAGGTGCTGCCTTGCTCTTCTCCCTGGAAAGGTCCCTCTCCAAGTGTGTGCTAACTATTTGTGTATCTCATTAAGACCTAAGTATGTTGTCCCAAACAACAGCTGCATCTGTATGTTTTGCTAGGTGCTAAGGCCTGGCCAGAATAAAATAACAAGGGGCATTGTTGTTCGACCTTGCTCACAATGTTCAGTCAAAATCCCAGGAACATGCAGAGAGTGAACACAGCGCTGAGTTCTCATATAAAAACAGCCATAGAAATGATTCCAAAAATAAAGTAGTGTAGTAACGCATGCAAAGCAGCGGACAAGCTGCAGCGTGCTCATGTTAACTTAGAGAAGACAACAATGTCTCCATGGGCCATGTGACAAGCCCTGCGTCAAAAAATTTGCAAATTAGGCCCTTAGTGCTCAGCCTTTTGTAACAAAATAACTGTATAACTCTACCTGTAAACACATATATATATTTAATGTGATCAAGGCCGGTTTTATCCGGCCAAAACGCGCCATGACATCTGAGAGAATTTAATAAAGAAGACTAAATAGCACAAGCAACGAGGTGTTCGTGCATTCCTTATCGCCGTACTGCCGTATGGAGGTTAAGGGCTGATCGTTGGAGGAATATATATATATACTTACCGCCACTGAAGAAAGTTTGTTACCTGAAACGCGTTTGGCGTATACCGAGCTAATGTGTTCCTTGATGTTTCCTGCTGGCAGGCTGTCAATGAATTAAAGTGAGCTGAATTCTACCTTCGTGTGGCGTGTCTCTTCAAATGGGTTCCTGTTTTGTTGGATGTAAAGGCGGCCGCAACTCGGTCGCGAAGAGAAGCCCACCGCAGTTGGCGGATCAGCAGCGGCACCACGCTAGTGCTGCAGCATTTTGGAATGAAGGTGAACTGGCGCCCTTACATGGGGGGAGCCAGCTCGAAGCTCCATTTGGCAGTCACAAAGCGGGGCAGGCTCCGTCTTGGACTTTTGCAAGATTTACAAGTTTTATTTAGAGACTCTAAGCCATGCACCCACTTGGGTTTACTAGAATTGCACTACATCACCCATAAGGCCATGAGATGGCCACGCCCACAAGGACAGGTGCCGGAAGATAAATTGTGCACTCCAGGCAGCGCTTCTAGTCTTCGTGTAAACTTACCGCCACTGAAGAAAGGTTGTTACCTGAAACGCGTTTGGCGTATACCGAGCTATGCTGTTCCTTGATGTTTCCTGCTGGCAGGCTGTCAATGAATTAAAGTGAGCTGAACTCTACCTTCGTGTGGCATGTCTCTTCAAATGGGTTCCTGTTTTGTTGGATGTAAAGGCGGCCGCAACTCGGTCGCGAAGAGAAGCCCACCGCTGTTGGCGGATCAGCAGTGGCACCACGCTGGTGCTGCAGCATTTTAGAACGAAGGTGAACTGGCGCCCTTACAGGGGGGGAGCCAGCTCGAAGCTCCATTTGGCAGTCACAAAGCGGGGCAGGCTCCATCTTGGACTTTTGCAAGATTTACAAGTTTTATTTGGAGACTCTAAGCCATGCACCCACTTGGGTTTACTAGGATTGCACTACATCACCCATAAGGCCATGAGATGACCACGCCCACAAGGACAGGTGCTGGAAGATAAATTGTGCACTCCAGGCAGCGCTTTTAGTCTTCGTGTAAACTTACCGCCACTGAAGGAAGGTTGTTACCTGAAACGCATTTGGCGTATACCGAGCTATGCTGTTCCTTGATGTTTCCTGCTGGCAGGCTGTCAATAAATTAAAGTGAGCTGAATTCTACCTTCGCGTGGCTTGTCTCTTCAAATGGGTTCCTGTTTTGTTGGATATATATATATATATATATATTTCCTACTGGCGGTTGCCAGTAGGTAGTTGTAGTTAGGACCAAGTTTTCATTGGAAGAGCATTTTTTGTTTTGCTTATAACTTTGGCGCCGTTTGATGAATGTTCATAAAATTTTACAAACTAATTCTTTGTTTATATCAGCTCCTATGTTGAACGTTTGGGGGTGATTCGTCAAGGGGGGGCTGAGAAAAAAGGGGGGTCCCAAAACATGTTTTCTCCATGCAATTCCCATAGGAAACTTTAGACTAGGCTACAGGTCGAACTGGTGAACGGAATTACCCCAAATTTGGCAGGGAGAAGGGTCTTGGTCTAGAAAGCACGCTTTTGTTTATTTGGTGTAAGTCTGTTCAGTAGTTTTGGAGAAATATCAAAATTTACAGAAATCGATATTTGAGAATTCTGCCATCTGATTGGCTGAGGCGTTACGAGCACGAGCTTGCTGCTTATTGGCTGCGAGCTGTTGCAGCTGGGAAGTGTTGGCAGCCATTTTGTGATTCTGTTGAAATAAGCAAGGGGAAAAAAGGGCAAAAAGAGCAGGAAACAGGAGGATAGGAGCACTGTAAACTCTGTGGGGGAATGTGAAGCGAAGTACTCACTCCTACCGGTCTGAAAGTGCGGTGTTGCTCAGAGTGACATGGTGCTGAGATGAGATGCTGCTATTCTAGTGTATGAAACCGAGAGCCTAAACAGTGAGCTCATTGCTGTAAAGTGATGTGCTCTGGTCTTTGTAGCATACCTGTGCAAGTAGTGTTAGAAGGTGTTTATCCCATACAGGAAGTGGGAAGCAAACTACTGACCCCTACCGTGCATTTATACTATACCAGAAGTAGGAAGCGAAGTACTCACGCCTACTGGTGTGAAGACTCGGGGTTCAAACCGAGCTGATTGCTGTAAAGTGAAGGGCCCTGGGCGCTGTAGCATACTGGCTGATGTAGTATAACTGTGTAAGTAGTATTAGTATGCGTTTATACTATACAGGGAGTGGGAAGCAAACTACTCATCCCTACTGGTCTGAAGACTCAGGGATTAAACCATGAGCCTAAACCGTGAGCTCATTGCTGTAAAGTGATGTGCTCTGGGCGCTGTAGCACACCTGTGGAAGTAGTGTTAGTTTGTGTTTATACAATAGAGGGAGTAGGAAGTGAACTACTCACCCCTATCAGTCTCAAGACTCGTGGATGAAACCATGGGCTCATTGCTGTGAAGTCAGGTGCTCTGTGTAGTATTCCAATGTAAGTCATAGTAGAATTTTAGTATGTAATGCTACTAGAATGTAAGTGTGTAATGTTTGAATGTAGGCCTGTCATGAGGGGAATCTTGGGGAGTTTGTACACGGTGCTGGAGAAGACGGTTGCCTTACTGTCTGCTCCTGTTGGTGGCTGTTTAAACTGTCTTCTTTTCCCCGTTAATTAAACTACTTATCGGATCCACTGCTGTCTGCCTCTTCACTACATAAATTTGGCGACGAGCGGGAGAAGGTAAAAAGAAGGCAGCACTCACCAATATTTCGAGCTTCCCTGCGTTCTGCTGAAGACCCGTTTTATTCGTGAAGCTGTTTCTACTCATCCCAAGGTCGTCGGCTCATCGAACTATGTCATCCGACCTCTGGCAGGATTGATATTTTTTGATTTTGGGCTTCCTCTGCCTCTTCACTACACTCTGGTCGCTGTACTACACGTGTGCAAGTAGTGTTAGTATGCGTTTATACTAATTCTGTAGTTATGGAGCGCCACCTCCCAGGCGCAGCTCATACAATGTCCCGGGGTGTTTATCCGTGGAACATTTATGTTTGCTATTACAGGGCGGTAGTATGGCTTCCACCCTGTGTAGCAAATCGATGTTTGCCTCGTTGAAGCGAGAGGAGGAAAACCTCGTATTGCTTCAATAAAGCGGATTCAGATGGTAAGAATGGAGACAAAAAATGAAGCGGAGTCTCACCCGTTCATTTAAATGAGCCCCCTGGTGGGTAATGTTCTGGGGCCAATCCTATTATTATATTGCGGGGTCTCTGCAGCACTGGGGACCTTAATCTCACATGTAAATTAGGCACGGGAGGGCACAGAGACGTTTCGCAGTCTAGGGGATCGCCACCTCCCCGGGTATTGTTTACCAATTGTTCGGGGAGCTTTGAGGCCAACTCAAGTCTGGCGATCACCACCCTCCGGGGCTTTACTTAAATATGCAGGGTGGGCCTTGCCAGTCCCTGAAGCCTCGGTGGCCCTAGGCAGAGCCTTATTGGTTCTGTAATCACACGGGCAATACTCATGGTGTTATAAAGTGATACACTCATAGAACCCTTGCAGTTGTAGAATTACCCAGGCTTCATTTATGTAATAGTCTGTTGGTTTATATTTGGTAGGTGCACAGCAAAATTACAAATATTTTCCCTCATAACCTCCTATCAACTGCCGGTTTTCACAATAAACTACAGACAAGTGTTGTCAGAAATAGAAGACCCATACACTCACTTATTTATTGGTAAAAAAAATAACCTTCATTAAAACAACACAAATAAATGGAAACACAACTTTATTCAAAGAAACAACAGTATAACATGAAATAAGTGGGTGGGACTCCTCCGGAAGCAGCGTCCAAAACCTGCAAGACAAAAAAGAAACATAAGTATATGTGCCATGTCCAAGAGAAAAGAAAGGTAGTCAGAATGAAATGAAGAAAGTGAGAATGGGACAGAGAGCGAGTGGGTGGAAGGGAGAAGGGGAGGGAGAGTCAAAAGAACAGAGAGAGGAGGAGACAGAGCATCAGCCTACTGCACCCAGCCCTCACCGTTCTCCTTCCGTCACCCGTGTGTGTGGGACGCTGGGGTCCGCGAGAAAGAGTGCGGTCCAGCAAGTCCTTAAAATGAAACAGAGATATGAATGAGGCCAGAGATTAAATTATTATCTACGGGAACATCGCTTGCCTGCACCTGTGCACCCAGGCTGCTGCACCCCAGCCCACTGTGCTCAATTGCAGCTCCTGCGCACCGAGGCTTCACTGCTCATCTGCCACCACCGGTGTGTCCAACAACGTGCCGGTGTGAGCTCGGACTTCGGGGTGCCACTCTCAGGGTGGCACAGCAGGTCTCCGGTCGAGGATGGTGTCTTGATACCACGATGGAAGGTGTCAGAATGCCCAGGGCATCATCACGGGCGGAGTACCTGCTCTGCCAATTTTGGTGCAACTAAATCAGTGTCTGAAAAGGGAGAATTCATATAAGGCTGGAAACGTCTTGAAGTAACTGATGGTTTATTTCAAGCTTAATAGAGAACACCAGTTAAGTGCATATTTCCTTCTTGAAGTACGGTCTACCAACTGTTAGTGGTAATCGTGGTTCAAAGAGGAGTTGGAGTGTACGACAATACACAAGGTTAACCCCTTCGCTGCTAGGCCTTTTCCCCTCCTGTGCTAAGCCTTTTTTGGGCTATTTGGGGTAGTGCACGCTTAGGCCCCTGTAACTTTTTGACCACATTAGGTATCCATGCCAATTTTGCGTCCTTTTCTTCCAACATCATGGGGATTCTAAAGGTACCCAGGGAATGTGGATTCTCCTAGAGGGCTCTCAGAAATTAGTCAAAATACAGCAAATGTTGGTTTTTTTGTGAAAAATTGGAAAAACGGGCTGCAAATGAAAGCGTCTGGGTTTTTCTCTGCAAATGGTATCAAAAAAGGGTTTGTGGGGCTGAAATCACCATTTCTCCAGCTTTTAGGCAATGGCAGAATTTTGTCAGAAAACCAGCATTTTTTACACAGTTATTGCATTTTTCTGGGACATACCCTATTTTTGCTATTTTTTGTGCTTTCAACCTCCTTCCAGTTAATGGTAGAAATGGGTACAAAAGCAATAATGGATCCTGGAAAGCGATACATTTTTGAAAAGTAGACAAAATTCTGAATTCAGCAAGGGGTCATTTGTGTAGATCCATCAAGGTTTCTTTATAGAAACTACCAGTTAAATATAGGAAAAATTAAAAATTAGTTGAAATAAGCAGCCTTTTGTGTCAACGTTTTCACCTGTAACTTCTTCTAATTATGACATCTCTTTGAAAGCAATGTACCGTTACATCCGCTGGACCTTCCTGGTTGTGGGGATAAATAGGAATTGTAGGTTCACCAAGAGCCCAACGAACCCAGAGTAAAAAACCTGAGCAGCATTTTGTAATGGTTTTTTATTATGTTCCGGGCATATAGCAATTATTGTGGGAAAATGTATACATGGAAAAATTGGTATGAAAGACACCTATGTTTTTCTGAAATGGGAACAAATTACAGAGTTTAGAAACAGTGCATATTTGCACATTTTCGAAATTGGGAATACTTATACTAGCATGAGAATTATTGGTCATTTTTCAAAATGACTTTGTTTTTACACAATGTCTTTCATTTGGAAGGGAGAAATGCATCAAAAATCAATAGGTAATAACAGTTGCTTTCCAAATCTGAACTACCCTAAGTCTCCCGATAAAAATGGTACCTCACTTGTGTGGGTAGGCATAGTGCCCACGACAGGAAGTGGCTCAAAACCTAACGTGAACACACCACATTTTCACAATGAAAATGTACACATTTTTTGCGAAGAGTCTAGCTGTAGTTTTTGAACCCTAGCTCTGCCGGCACCTAGAGAAACCTAGCAAACCTATACATTTTTAAAAACTAGACACCCAGGGGAATCCAGGATGGGGTGACTTGACTGCCTCCCATCATGATCTGTTACCCAGAATCCCTTGCAAACCTAAAAAATAGACAAAAAAAACAAATTTTCCCCACATTTCTGTGGTGGAAAGTTCTGGAATCTGCATGGATCCATAAATTTCCACCCACCCCGTTTTCCCCAAAGTCTCATGAGAAAAATGGTACCTCACTTGTGCAGGTTGGCCTACTGCCCACAACAGGAAATGGCACAAAATGCAATGTGGTCACACCTCAATTTCGCATTGAAAAATCACTCTTTTTTGGCAAAGTGCCTAGCTGTAGTTTTTGAACCCTAGCTCTGCCGGCACCTTGTGAAACCTAGCAAACCTATGCATTTTTGAAAACTAGACACCCAGGGGAATCCAGGATGGGGTGACTTGCTTGCTTCCCACCATGATCTGTTACCCAGAATCCCTTGCAAACGTAAAAAATTGACAAAAAAAACACATTTTCCCCACATTTCTGTGGTGGAAAGTTCTGGAATCTGCATGGATCCACAAATTTCCACCCACCCCGCGTTTCCCAAAGTCCTCCGAGAAAAATGGTAACTCACTTGTGGGGGTCGGCCTAGTGCCCGTGACAGGAAACGGCGCAAAACGCAACGTGGTCACACCTCAATTTTGCAGTGAAAAATGACCCTTTTTTTGCAAAGTGCCTAGCTGTAGTTTTTGAACCCTAGCTCTGCCGGCACCTAGGGAAACCTAGCAAACCTATATATTTTTGAAAACTAGACACCCAGAGGAATCCAGGACGGGGTGACTTGAGTGCCTCCCACCAGGGTCTGTTACCCAGAATCCCTTGCAAACCTAAAAAATTGTCAAAAAAACCAAATTTTCCCCATATTTCTGTGATGGAAAGTTCTGGAATCTGCGTGGATCCACAAATTTCCACCCACCCCGCGTTCCCCAAAGTCCTACAAGAAAAATGGTACCTCACTTGTGCGGGTCTGCTTAGTGCCGGTGACAGGAAACGGCGCAAAACGCAACGTGGTCACACCTCATTTTTGCAGTGAAAAATGACCCTTTTTTGGCAAAGTGAACAGCTGTAGTTTTTTAACCCTAGATCTGCCGGCACCTAGGGAAACCTAGCAAACCTATATATTTTTGAAAACTAGACACCCAGGGGAATCCAGGATGGGGTGACTTGAGTGCCTCCCACCAGGGTCTGTTACACAGAATCCCTTGCAAACCTAAAAAACTGTAAAAAAAAAAAACATTTTCCCCACATTTCTATAATGGAAAGTTCTGGAATCTGCGTGGATCCACAAATTTCCACCCACCCCACGTTCCCCAAAGTCCTACAAGAAAAATGGTACCTCACTTGTGCGGGTCGGCCTAGTGCCCGCGACAGGAAACGGCGCAAAACGCAACGTGCTCACACCTCAATTTTGCAGTGAAAAATGACCTTTTTTTGCAAAGTGCCTAGCTGTAGTTCTTGAACCCTAGTTCTGCCGGCACGTAGGGAAACCTACCAAACCCACACATTTCTGAAAACTAGACACCTGACCGCTTCCAGGGAGGTATGGCTTGCGTAGATCCCCCAACGTTTCCTTACCCAGAATCTCCTGCAAACCTGAATTTTAGCTGAAAAAATCACCTTTTTCACACATTTTGGTGTGGGAAAGTTGTAGCATCACCGGGCTCACACAAATTTACCACCACCCAGCGTTCCCCCAGGTCTCCCGGTAAAAATGGTGCCTCACTTGTGTGGGAGGCCCAAGTACCCGGGACAGGCAAGGGCCCAAAACGTAGTGAGGCGACATCAAAATGGCCTATCACAAAACTACCTGGTTTTGCAAGGGGGGTCACTTGGGTTTTTGGCCCGGTTCTCGGCGGCCATCTAGGGAAACCTACCAAACCCATACATTTCTAAAAACTAGACACCCGGGGTCTTCTAGGGAGGTATGGCTTGCGTGGATCTCCCAAAGTTTCCTTACCCAGAATCCCCTGCAAACCTCCATTTTAGCTGAAAAAATCACTTTTTTCACACATTTTGGTGTGGGAAAGTTGTGGCTTTACTGGGCTCACACAAATTTACCACCACCCAGCATTCCCCCAGGTCTCCCGGTAAAAATGGTGCCTCACTTGTGTGGGAGGCCCAAGTACCCGCGACAGGCAAGGCCCCAAAACATAGTGAGGCGACATCAAAATGGCCTATCGCAAAACCACCTGGTTTTGCAAGGGGGGTCACTTGGGTTTTTGGCCCGGTGCTCGGCGGCCATCTAGGGAAACCTACCAAACCCATACATTTCTAAAAGCTAGACACCCGGGGGCTTCCGGGGAGGTATGGCTTGCATGGATCCCCCAACGTTTCCTTACCCAGAATCCCCTGCAAACCTCAATTTTAGCTGAAAAAATCACTTTTTTCACACATTTTGGTGTTTGAAAGTTGTGGCATCACCGGGTTCACACAAATTTACCACCACCCAGAGTTCCCCCAGGTCTCCCGGTAAAAATGGTGCCTCACTTGTGTGGGAGGCCCAAGTACCCGCAACAGGCAAGGGCCCAAAACGTAGTGAGGCGACATCAAAATGGCCTATCGCAAAACCACCTGGTTTTGCAAAGGGGTTCACTTGGGTTTTTGGCCCGGTGCTCGGCGGCCATCTAGGGAAACCTACCAAACCGATACATTTCTGAAAACTAGACACCCGGGGGCTTCCAGGGAGGTATGGCTTGCGTGGATCCCCCAACGTTTCCTTACCCAGAATCCCCTGCAAACCTCAATTTTAGCTGAAAAAATCACTTTTTTCACACATTTTGGTGTGGGAAAGTTGTGGCATCACCGGGCTCACACAAATTTACCACCACCCAGCGTTCCCCCAGGTCTCCCGGTAAAAATGGTGCCTCACTTGTGTGGGAGGCCCAAGTACCCGCGTCAGGCAAGGGCCCAAAACATGTTTTGATAGGCAATGTTGATTTCACCTCACAACGTTTTGAGTTTGCAGGGGATTCTGGGTAAGGAAACGTTGGGGGATCCACGCAAGCCATACCTCCCTGGAAGCCCCCGGGTGTCTAGTTTTCAGAAATGTGTGGTTGGGGTAGGTTTCCCTAGGTGACGGCTGCGCTAGGGCCCTAAATCCACAGGTAGGCATATTGCGAAAAACAACTCTGTGCCAAGTTGACTTTCTGCCACCCGGGGGAGCATCGGGGGGGGAGGGGGCTTGCCCCGATATGCCCCCAAGGGGGGCAGAAACACTGTGGCTATTTTTTGGGGGGTAGGGGCATTGGTATGCCCATTCTGGGCAGCCCCCACCCCCACACATAAAAAAAGCCATCGTAATCGTTGGCGTCCAGTGGGCTTTTTGCCCCCCAAGGGAAGCAGATTGAGGGCTACTGCCCCTATCTGCCCCCCCAGGGGGGGGAGAAAGTCCACTAGATGCCAGGGATTAATTAGAGTGGGGGCTGTTCAAAACGGGCATGCCAATGCCCCCACACTAATTAAAATTTTCCCCAAAAAACTCCCTGTCGTCTAGGGGGCTTTTTGCCCCCCGGTTGGGCATATTGGGGGCTAATGTCCCCATCTGCCCCCCAGTGGAGGCAGAAAGTCCACCAGGCGCCAGAGAGTTTTTTGGGTACATTTTAATTAGGGTGGGGGTTGCCCAAAACGGGCATGCCAATGCCCCCACCCTAATTAAAATTTGCCCCGAAAGATCTCTGGCGTCTAGTAGGCTTTTTGCCCCCCGGGGGGGCAGTTTGGGGGCTACTGCCCCATCTGTCCCCCACGGGGGGCAGGAAGGCTGTAACTTTTGCAGGGAGGGGGTGGGGGCATGGGCATGTCAGTTTTGGCCAACCACCAACCTACTTAAAATTTGCCCCAAAATATTCCCTGGCGTCTAGTGGGCTTTTAACCCCTCCAACAGGGCAGATTGGGGGCTGATGCCCCCATCTGCCCCCCAGAGGAGGCAGAAAGTCCACTAGATGCCAGGGAGTTTTTGGGGCAAATTTTAATTAGGGTGGGGGCTGCCCAAAACGGGTATGCCAATGCCCCCACCCTAATTAAAATTTGCCCCAAAAAATCCCTGGCGTCTAGTGGGCATTTTGCCCCCTGGGGTGGCAGACTGGGGGCAACTGTCCCATCTGCCCCCTAGGGGGGCAGGATGGCTGTAATTTTTGTGGGGGTGGGGGTGGGGACATAGACATGCCCTTTTTGGGACCCCCCACCCTAATACAAATTTGCCCCAAAAAAATCCCTGGCGTCTAGTGGGCTTTTTGCCCCCCCGGTGGGGCAGATTGGCGGCTAAAGCCCCCATCTGCCCCCAGGGGGGCAGAAAGTCCATTAGATGCCAGGGAGGTTTTTGGTCAAATTTTTATTAGGTTGGGGGCTGCCCCAAATGTGCATGCCAATGTCCCCACCCTAATTAAAATTTGCCTAAAAAATCCCTGGCGTCTAGTGGGCTTTTTGCACCCCTGGCGGGGCAGATTGGGGGCTAACCATTCCGTCATGAGCATCGAAGGGGTTAAATAATATGTTATGGCAACGTTCACATACAAAGGAACAGAGCGCATGCTAGAAGCATAATGGGCGCGTGTAATGCAGTGGCGCAAGCCTGTGTGCATGTACACTTAGTAATCAGCTCACTACAGTGCCTCAAAAGCGAACGCCACATGTCTGTAGGGCAGCGCTACCCGCTGGCTCAGGCCTACAGTACGGTCCAGCAGGTCCTTAAAATGAGACAGAGATGTGACTGAATGAGGTCAGAGATCACATCATTACGCACGGCAACATTGCTTGTTCGTACCTGTACACCCAGGCTAATGCACCCCACCCCTCCCGCAGCACCGCGCTCAATAGCAGCCCCTGTGCACCCAGACCCCAATGCTCACCTGCTGTCATTGTTGTGTGTCCAAACACGACGGCCAGCAGGGTTCACAATTCCTATTCAGTTTTCATTGCGAGGATGGTGTACACCTCATGGATCCCTTTTTGTTTATTGCGCATTGTGATATGCGACGTGGATGCGGCCATATCACCTGAGGCAGTGTGGAAGAACTGGGACATGTGGCGTCGTCGTTATCCTATTTATACGTACTCAAAGTGGGTTGGGCTTGCATAGCCAGGTCAGCGTAGGGGTGTGAATAATTATTCCGGGGACCTGGGCGTTGTTCACTTCTTGCCTGGCCAGGAAGTGTACTTATGTGTGTGTCCCTGTTGCAGTTTTGACGCCGCACAATCCGCAATTTACATTAATGTAGCATGTACCGGGAGGGCGGCAACTATTGCTAATGAGAAGCTGTCTGAAAACATTGAATCGCCAACATCACATGTCGTTGTCAAGCTTGTGGATATGCGCAGACATGCATGTCAATGGTGTGCGGTGTTATTAAAAGTGTTGCTATCGGAAAGCGCATACATGTGAATGTGCTTGGATGGAGGGAGGATCAGCAGTGAGGCTACGTCATACACAGTGATAATGCTCATTACAGTGCAGCAATGCATGTCAAACGTGAATCAGAAAGTCTCACATATGACACACTACTATACTGGTAAAACCTGACAACAATACTGCAACACAAATCTACACATTACTCTTTACTGTTTATCACATGTGATCTAGGATGTGCACTCTGCCCGTGGCTGATGATACCCCTTCGAGCCACCAATACCCAGGCCGAAAGGCAGCACAATAATGCGCACACACACGCACCAGGGGCATCGTGTAACACACATTTGTTTTTTGATGTAACGTTTCAGATGCATGGCCATCACACATGGAAGGCTACTGTACAGACAAAGAATATTGATCAAGATGATTGTTGCATGTTGTGTGTAGTATAAGATATGTGTACACAGCAAAAAACTTCTCAAAAAGCTCTCTAAGCAGAAGAGGTGTCTCTCATCAAACGCTGTAGAGAGAATGACTAAAATGGGTGGGGTCCTCCAACTGTTACAATGGGAAATGTTAAGAACCAATCAAATGTTTTTTTTAAGGTCACATGGCAATCGTGCACCGAGCGCGCAAGGATGCCGCACCTGACGCGATTTTGAGAAAATATATTTACCATGATATAAGTTTATTGCAGTTAGAAATACATAAATGTTTAAAATATATTAGATTATCGCTTGCTCTCATATACACTTTAAACTTATTTAGATATAGTTTTGAGACATAAAAAAAAATGTGGGAATGGCGTACCCAGCGCGACACCATATGTCTATGATGTAACACAGGGCCTGGCAGCGTGCACTCGTTGCATATGCAATGCGCAGTGGGCGCGACCCCATATGTACATGACATAACGCGTGGCTTGGTTCTGCGTACCCTTCGCATACCAAAGTAGCAGCTGGCGTGACCTTATACGTATATGATGTTAAGCGGGACGCGGTGCCACGAACCCGTTGGATACGAAATGCGCATGGTTTATGAATTTAGCAATATGGCAGATATGATTCGCGAGCTGATGGAGCTTGGTACACTACTGGACATTTGACACATATAAAACCATAGAAATTCCCCCGTTATAGTTAGTTGAGCTAACTATAGCTCGCGCACCCGCAATGCACTTGCGATGGCGTCACACATTACATCACTCATGACATGGTCAGTGACATCACTGATGACATCACTCATGACATCTCAAATGACATCACTGATGACATCATCCAGTGAATGTGTGTTTCTGTAAAGTTTAAATATTTTTCATATATATCTATGCCAAGGTGTATTGAAGAATGAGTGGATTTACAAGAGCCTGAAGGGATTATTTAGTAGGTGCATGACTGACTGTATAAGTGAGTGATTGAACGTGTGTTACTGAATGCATGGGTTAGTGACTAAACTGTGTGAAAGTCTGTATTAGTCTCTCAGTTGGTGTGTAAGCAACTGCATGGGTTGGTGAGTATCTACATGAGTGGCTATATGGGTTATTGATTTGTTGTCTGACTATCTGTGTGGGTGCCTGAGTGTCTGTGTAGGTGGGTGGGGGTGTGTGTGACTCTGCACAGATGTCTGAGTGGGTGATTCACTGGTTGTATGGATTCAAAAGTGCATCTGGGAAGGGCTGTATGGGTGAGTTAGTGTGTGTATGGGTGTGTTGGTGAGTGAATGAATGTCTCAGTGGTATATGTGTGACTAACTACATGTGTTTTAAGGCAGTATATGTGAGTGTTGGAGTATATAAATGACTATACATGAGAGTAAGTAATTTGACGAGTGGGTGTATAAATGAGTGTCTGCTTGTTTCAGTGATTGTTTAAGACAGTAAGTATGTGTAAGTATCTGCATAAATAAGTGATGTGGTGTGTGTATAAATAATGGAGTTGGTGTGTATAACTGTATCCATGAGTAAATGGGTATGTGATTGATTCTTTGCATGACTGACTAGGTGTGTGAGTAACTCTATGGATGAGTGGCGGAGTGTGACTGTATGTATAGGTGTATGAGTGCATATTATAGTACTGTATTGATGAGTAACTGCATGTATAAGTGACTGGATGTGTGTGTAGACCTAGGAAATAGTCGGTAGTATGTAGTATCTGGCATTGTGTGTATGGTTTCAAAAATAGTAATCTGTATTTTAGAGATGGTGTATCAAAGTTTATATTAGGGCATCAGTATGTGCATCAGATTATCACGTGGATGATGTAATCAGTGATGTCATCAGTGATGTCATTTGAGATGTCATAAGTGATGACATCAGTGATGTCACTGACCATGTCATGAGTGATGTAATATGTGACGTCATCAGCAGAGCATTGCGGGCGCGCGAGTTAGTTTGCTCAACTAACTATAACGGGGGAACTTCTATGGTTTTATATGAGTCAAATGTCCAACTAACAATAACATCCCTGAAACCTATGGTTTTTTAGTGAATATATATATATAGATATAGATAAAGATAAATATATATATACATTTTTTTTTTTTACCAAAGGGGTCCAGATCTTTGGAAATGCACTCGACAGCTTGGCTTCCATTCGGATCTTTAATTTCAGCTTCCCCCACCATGCCAGCATATTAGTGCCTGACGCGTTTCGAGGCTAATGAGCCTCTTTCTCAAAGGCTGTTTGTAAATGTATATGGCGCATAGAGTGCTCTTTCTCTTGTTTAAAAAATGTAAGCAGCACGTTTTCATTGGCTGAGTGCAACTTTATTTGATTGGCTAAGTGCCTTTACTCCACTGCTGCATTACGGGATATGTAGTCCCAAGAGCACTAACATTACATTCTCCTAAGTGGATTATATGCGTCAATGTATTTATAAAATATAGTTCATATCCTTCGTAGGATCCGGTAATGATGGGGAAAGAATTCTTCATTGTGCCTTACTGTGCCCAGCAGCGTGTATCCTGTTACATGCCACAGCCTCTCTTCAATCTTGAGATGGTGCTATTTCCACACGGCAGGACTACAGCGCAATATTTTTTCACCAAAGGGGTCCAGATCTTCAGAAATGCACTCGACAGCTTGGCTTCCATTCGGATCTTTAATTTTAACTTCCCCCAGCATGCCAGCATATTAGTGCCTGACGCGTTTCGAGGCTAATGAGCCTCTTTCTCAAAGGCTGTTTCTAAATGTACATGGCGCATAGAGTGCTCTTTCTCTTGTTTAAAAAAGGTAAGCAGCACGTTTTCATTGGCTGAGTGCAACTTTATTTGATTGGCTAAGTGCCTTTACTCCACTGCTGCATTACGGGATATGTAGTCCCAAGAGCACTAATATTACATTCTCCTAAGTGGATTATATGCGTCAATGTATTTATAAAACATAGTTCATATCCTTCGTAGGATCCGGTAATGATGGGGAA
Organism: Triturus cristatus; assembly: GCF_964204655.1. Lineage (NCBI taxonomy): Eukaryota > Metazoa > Chordata > Amphibia > Caudata > Salamandridae > Triturus > Triturus cristatus. Next base: position 228,644,389 of record NC_140584.1, read on the forward strand.
AGAATTCTTCATTGTGCCTTACTGTGCCCAGCAGCGTGTATCCTGTTACATGCCACAGCCTCTCTTCAATCTTGAGATGGTGCTATTTCCACACGGCAGGACTACCGCGCAATATTTTTTCACCAAAGGGGTCCATATCTTCAGAAATGCACTCAACAGCTTGGCTTCCATTCGGATCTTTAATTTCAGCTTCCCCCAGCATGCCAGCATATTAGTGCCTGACGCGTTTCGAGGCTAATGGGCCTCTTTCTCAAAGGCTGTTTGTAAATGTACATGGCGCATAGAGTGCTCTTTCTCTGTATATATTCACTGAAAAAAACATAGGTTTCCCACATGTTATAGTTAGCTGGATATTTCACTCGTAAAAAACCAATGAAATTCCCCCGTTATAGTTAGTTTAGCTAACTATAACTCGCGCGCCCGCAATCCACTGCTGATGACGTCACATATTACATCACTCATGACATGGTCAGTGATATCACTCATGACATCACTGATGACATCTCAAATGACATCACTGATGACATCACTGATGACATCATCCATTGAGTATGTGTTTCTGAACAATTTTAATATGTTTAATATACATAGGGAAAGGCCTGTTGAAGAATGAGTGGGTGTACAAGTGTGTAAATGGATGATTTTCTGTGGTGCGTAACTAACTCTATAAGTGAGTCATTAAATGTATCTTACTGCAGACTAGTGACTAAACTGTGTAAATGTCTGTATGTTTCTGTATGTTGGTGTATAAGTGGCTGCATGGTTTTGTGAATACCTATATGATTGTCTATATGAGTTATTGATTACTTGTCTCAGTATCTGTATGGGTTCCTGAGTGTTTGTGTGGGTAGGGTGTGTGTGACTCTATGCATAGATGTGTGAGTGGGTGATTCTATGGGTGCATGATTTTAAGAGTGCATCTGTGATGGACTGTATGGTTGAGTGAGTGTATGTATGGGTGTGTTAGGGATTGAATGTATATCTCAGTGGTACATTTGTGACTAACTACATATGTGAAAGGCAGTATATGTGCGTGGAAGAGTATATAAGTGGGTAGATGTGAGAGTGTGTGATTGTGAGAGTGACTGTATGGATGAGTGTGTGCTTGTATCAATGATTCTATGAGAGCGTAAGAATGTGATACTATTTTTATGAGTAAGTGAACTTGAGTGTGTATAACCACATAGGTGAGTAAATGGGAGTGTGATTATTTACATGACTGAGTAGGTGTGAGAGTACCTCTATGGATGATTGGTAGTGTGTGAGTGTCTATATAGGTGTATAAATGCATATGATAGTTTTGTATGTTATGACTGTAAGTATGAGTGACTGTACAGGTGAATGAGTGGAGGTGTATGTAGACCTAAGAGTTAATAAGTGGGTATGTAGTTATTGGAATTGCAGTATGTATGGTTTTGAGAATGCAACTCCTAAATTTTGAGTCGCTGTATCAAAGTTTATATGAGGGTGTGAGAAGATGTGATAATTTATCACATGGATGATGTCATCAGTGATGTCATCAGTGATGTCATCAGTGATGTCATTTGAGATGTCATCAGTGATGTCATGAGTGAAGTCACTGACCATGTCATGAGTGATGTAATATGTGACGTCATCAGCAGTGGATTGCGGGCGCGCGAGTTATAGTTAGCTGAACTAACTATAACGGGGGAATTTCATTGTTTTTTTATGAGTGAAATATCCAGCTAACTATAACATGTGGGAAACCTATGGTTTTTTCAGTGAATTTGCAAGGTTTTTTAAATGCTAATTCCTAACTATTACGTGTATGAAACCTATGGTTTTTTCAGTGAATTTGCAAGGTTTTTTAAATGCTAATTCCTAACTATAACGTGTGTGAAACCTATAGTTTTTTAAGTGAATTTGTAAGGTTTTTTAAATGCTAATTCCTAACTATAATGTGTGTGAAACCTATGGTTTTGTAAGTGAATTTGCAAGGTTTTTTAAATGCTAATTTATGAATGTATTATTATTTTTTTAAAATATTTATTTTACAATAAGCTACCTATATATATAGTCATAGATTAACTTTATCCTGTAATATGGAATGGCTCAGTTTTTTTTTATTTTTTATTTGGATAGAGTTGAACAGCATAGAGTTTTTGTCCGTGCGCGCACGCGTACGTACTCCGTGTGCGCATGCGTACGTGCTCCCTGGCGCATGCGTATGTCGTGCGTGCTACGTACGCGCATGCGCACGTGCTCCGTACACGCATGCGTGTGTGCTCCGTACGCGCACGTGCTCTGTACACGCATGCGCACGTGCTCCGTACTCGCATGCGTGCATGTTCCGTGCGCGCACCGTGCGCGCACGGTGTGTGCACGGCAATTCATGTGATTAAGAAACAACACTTTTCATTGGTTTATAGTAGTTTCAGTTCCAGAAACTTTCAACACCACACCCACTCCCCTCATTATTACTTCTGATTTCCTGGGAGAAGGAGCTGAGCAGCTTTTCCAGTACTCCAGTACTTGAAAATGGCAGAGCAGCAGTCATCTTCTGGGAGTGAGCAGGAGACCCTTGTGAGACAGAGACAGAGGAAACAGAAAGACTCTTTTATATGGCAATTTTTTACATTTCCAGACGGGCAGAAGAAGGTGAATGCTCCAAAAGTCACCTGCACTCTTGGTGATCGTGTCTTATCAAGAGGAGATCCTAAAAAGAAATACTCTTTTAGTAGGAACTACTGAACAGATTGACACCATATATGCAAAAGGCACATCCCTGACCTGAGGACTACCTCTTTGCCAAATTTCAAGTAATTCTGTTCAGCCGTTCGGGCTGTACCTTCGACTAAATGTCCTATGGGAAAATTTCACGAGGATTCGTCAACCGGCGCCAAAGTTATTCAAAATAGAATTTTCAGATTTCCTATGGAAACTCAGTCCTAACTATAACTATCTACTGGCGACCGCCAGTAGATAAAATATATATATATATAAATATATATATATATATATATATATATATACATATATTACCTACTGGCGGTCGCCAGTAGGTAGTTATAGTTAGGACCACGTTTCCATAGGAAATCCGCAACATTCTATTTTGAATAACTTTTGCGCCGGTCGACGAATCCTTGCGAATTTTTCAAAATAGGTGGGGCGCTACGCTCCGCTCCTACCCTGAAAGTCTCGGGGGGATTCGTCAAGCGGGGGCTAAGATAAAAGGGGGGTCCCAAAACGCGTTTTTCCCATGCATTTTTCCATAGGACCTTTAGACACAGCTACAGCCCGAACGGCTGAACAGAATTACTTGAAATTTGGCAGAGAGGTAGTCCTCAGGTCAAGGAAGTGCCTTTTGTAGGTTTGGTGTAAATCTGTTCAGTAAATTCTGAGAAAATAGCCTTTAAATCAATATATATATCTGAGCCAGCTTACGGTGCGCTTACGGTGCGCTTACCGTACGCGTACGGTGGAGTGCGCGAGCGCGATTCTGATTGGCCCTTAGATCTTAGTAAACATTCGAATCGGTCGAAACCAGGAAGCGGCGGCCGCCATTTTCTCTCTCACACTCTGAGGGGGGAGCTGATAAACAAATGCCAAAAACATATAAAGGGGCTGTTTAGACAGCGCCCATGCACATAACCATGTTAGTTGAGTCTTCAAAGATCCCCAAGGCAAAAAACGGTAATTTTTTATTTTTCAAAAATTTCGCCGATTACGCTTACCGTACGCTTACCGTACGCGTACGGTAAATAATTATTAAAAAAAAAAAACCCCACTCTCTCCACCCCGTGTGCAAATGGTGGCCAAAGGCCACCATTTGTGCATGGCATATAAGAGCACAGCATTTCCCAAAAAAATTTCAACAGATTACCTATCACAAGGAAGCGCATAATATGTCCTCCATGTGCGCACGGTGCGCGAAGCGCATCGTGCGTACATGGCCCATCTAGCGTAACGTGGGCACGCGGTGCGCGTAGCACACCGCGTGCCCACCGTGCGTGCACGGCACTAACTGCGTAAAGTGGGCGCGCGGTGCGCGAAGCGCACCGCGTGCTCACTGTGCGCGCATTGTGCGCGAAGCACACCGTGCGCACACGGAACGAACTGCGTTAAGTGGGCGCGCACGCCACGAATGGCGTAAAGTAACTTAGCATTTAAAAACACCGTACAAATTCACTGAAAAAACCATAGGTTTCACACACGTTATAGTTAGGAATTAGCATTTAAAAAACCTTGCAAATTCACTGAAAAAACCATAGGTTTCACACATGTTATAGTTAGCGGAAATTTTACTGATAAAAAACCAATGAAATTCCCCCGTTATAGTTAGTGCAGGAAACTATAACTCACGCGACTGCAATCTTCTGCTGATGACATATGTGTCTTTAGGAAAAAAAAATATTTGTAATATATGTATAGCTAAAAATTTATGGAAGAAGACATGGGCAAATAAGTGTCTAAATACAGTATTAGCATCAGCAGAGGATTGCGGTCGCGTGAGTTATAGTTTCCTGCACTAACTATAACGGGGGAATTTCATTGGTTTTTTATCAGTAAAATTTACGCTAACTATAACATGTGTGAAACCTATGGTTTTTTCAGTGAATATATATATATATATATATACATATATATATATATATATATATATATATATATATATATATATATATATATATATATTTTCACGAAAAAATCAATGGTTACAGGGACGTTATAGTTAGGCTCAGATTTCACTCATTCAAACCTTGCAAATTCACCATAGGTTTCACACACGTTATAGTTGGGAATTAGCATTTAAAAAACCTTGCAAATTCACTGAAAAAACCATAGGTTTCACACATGTTATAGTTAGCTGGACATTTCACTCGTACAAAACCATTGAAATTCCCCCGTTATAGCTAGTTCAGCTAACTATAACTCGCGCGACCGGCCGCAATCCACTGCTGATGACGTCACATATTACATCACTCATAACATGGTCAGTAACATCACTCATGACATCACTGATGACATCTCAAGTGACATCACTGATGACTTCACTGATGACATCATCCACAGAACCACTCGCACACCTACTCCCAACCCAATATAACCTCTTGTACACCCACTCACACACCCGTACAGCCACTCACATACCCATTAACAGACCCATACAATTACTCACCCACCTGCTCCTCCTTAGAGCCACTCATACACCCACTCACTCACTCACTCATACAGCGACTCACATAACCATTTACTCATCCATACAGCCACTGATGCAACCAGCCAATCACCAATACAGCCAATCACATAACTGTATATTTATAACCATATTCCCTGGGGAAGTGGCAGTCCCCAGGGCTGCGGGGGGCCAGAACCCCACCTGCATTAATTTTTCATTTAGACCACGGGTGGTGGTGGTCCCTGAGGCTGCGGACAGGGCACGCAGGCCCCCTTCATTCAGTCTTGCATTCAATCATCATTTGCCCTGGGGAAGTGGCAGTCCCCAGTGCACGGGGGTCACATAGGTCAACCCCCATCTAATTTATTGAAAATTCTCCAGGGAAGTAGTTGTCCTCGGCTCTTTAAGCCTCCAATGAGGAGGGGCCCGAGGCTGCCCACCTCCTATATATTCTACACTTGCCCCCAGGACCAGGCACACCCAAGGACTGATTACAGCCCAAGCCCAAGCTTCATTTAAAAAAAGTTTTGGGTGGGAGTCATGGATCCAGTGCGACTCATGCTAAACAATTTGAAAAAGCCTGTTTTGTCCTGTGGGGTCCCTGTTGGACCTTAGATGGTCAGGTTGTTTCTACCCTGACTCCCTATGCTTTTATTTTGACATTTTCGTCCCATGTCTTGGTTCAACTGAGCCACAAGATGGCTGCCAACACTTCCAGGTTTTAAGTGTTAGCAGCCAATCAGATCTCAGCACGAGATCTCGGGAGGGGTCACGGATCCTCAGCGTCTCCAATTGTATATCTGAAAAACCTTTCAATAACTCTGCAACTACTGAACAAATTTACACGATTTAACAAAAAGGCACTTCCCTGATTTAACGTCTATCTTCCTGTCAAATTTAATGTAATTCCATACAGCAGTTCAGGCTGTAGCCATGTCTAAAGTTTCCTATGAAAATTTACGAATCACAGCAAAACTTTCAAGACAGCAGTTGAAGGGAGCGTCAAACTAGTTTTGTACATTTCCTGAGGATTTCTTAAACAACGTCAACGTTTTTGGCAAAACAAAAAAACTTTACATCATTAGACCTTCTTCCACCTTGGACGACTTGCCTTCCCTCCAGTGAGTATCGTCTATGCGGTCAATTTCAGGAGTGCTTATCCCATCTTCTCTGCTCCTTCCCAGCATTAACTGATGATTGCAGAAAATGTCTTTGTCATTCTCTGATCATAGAAGTGACCCAAACAATTGAGGAAGTGGTTGATTTTCTTCTGAATGACTCTTACCCTCTAGCAATCTCTGGATTGGTCAAATTCGTGAACAAAGCAGATAAAATGTTAAGAACCTCAATTCCACCACTAACCACTGCTCAGCTGTAAGCTCCTATGTACACCATTTGTTACAATATGTTTTTCTTCCTTTCATGAATTAGTGTGCATCTCCTTAGCTTTGTCACCTGCATGTTGGAACCACTCTATCTCTATTCATTTATAGCTTGCCCGGCTCACTTCTCTAATTTCCTACCCCAGTGATCATTCTTCTCATGTACCAACCAATATGTTTACAAATCTTAAACAGTGTTTTTTACCCTGCTTGCCCAAAACAGCACAACTTTAGTACTATCAAACTTATTTTTTTTACCCTGGCAGCTCCTGTGCTCTGGGCTACTGCATATCCCCTTTCTAATTCCCCCTGTGGTCTTTGCACACCTTTCCTTTTATTCCTCCAGGTTAAAACCAGACTTAGCCCGTATACTGGGCTCAGAACACACCATGCACACTTTCATAGGACTTTCCGGCATTTCTGGGCTATTGCACATCCCCTTTCTAATTTCCCCTGCGTTCTTTGCACATCTTTCCTTTTTAACCCTCCTGGGCTTAGAACGCACTATAGCCACTGGTATAGGTCTCTGCGGTGTCTCTACCGGCACTGACCATGTACGCCCTCTAATATACCTGATTCCTATTCTGAACCCCTTCAAGGGCATGATCATCTTTTTGTATGGGTCACACATGCATGGAACTCCCATCTTACATTATTGATAAGGGAAAGGGCCAACTGTAAATATCAACCAAAAAGTGGGTAATAATGAAAACAGTGCTAGATTTGTTTTTCTGAAAGGGCTGATTCCCAAAGGATTTACACAAAAAACGCTTCCTCCTCCTCGTATTTTTACACTGAAGAAAACCTGAGCAATATTTTTTGACCTTTGTATTTAATCTGTTTTAAATGATGCAACAACATTTGAAATCACATCGTAATTGTTCAATGGTAGTGCTTGGCAGTGTGTCAAGCTCTGTTGTTTTATACGTTTTAACTGTTTGCATGGCTTTAATTAGCCACACATAAATAAATAATCTTGGAACAATATAATATGTCCAGTTATAAGTGGACAAGAGGGCCAGTACACATATCCAGTAAATTAGGCAGTAGAATATACTAATGTAAAGAGGAGCAGGTCCTATCAGATCCAGCGGCCAGTCCAGGTAATGCCAATTATCAGAGGAGATATCCTGCACCACGGTGTACCAACTCCAATCAATATACTCAGCCCTGCCTCCTTTGGGCTCTGACGACCGTGCCACAGTGGAAGGAGGGAGCTTCTCAGCGCACTGCACTGGGAAACTGGTAATAAGCTCCTCAGGATTCTGGGACACAGAGTTCCCTGCACCAACACTAGCGCTGGCAAACCAGCTGGAATTATCAGACGTCCCATGGCAGGGTCAACCCACGATGGACTCTTGCTCAGAATTGCTGGGGAACCTTTACAGCACCGGTGGGCCACATGGACTCAGGCCATGGCCATTGGGTGCAAAGGTGGGCCCAGTGGCGTTTTGGCAGTTCTTCAGGGTAGAGCTCTTGTTCTTTTTTTTTTTTTTTTTTTTTTTTGAAAACCTTTATTGATATTTCAATCAATTACACATATGGGCCTACAACCCCCGGGGCCGGCCGCTAGACAGTCAGGATAACAGAAAGCAAGTCTATCACAGTCAGCACCTCGGGGTGCAAAATCTCGACGTTAGCATACTCTCAGTCTCTGAACGGCCCAAGTAGGAGACAAGGATAATAAAGGTTTACATTTTATAATAGAAGAGGATGGTAGGATCAGGCGCCAAACAGTTTCCCAGAGCGAAAAATGGCAGGCAGAATGATGAACATAAACAATAAACAGCAGTCTATCTAGGCAATGGCGCTGAAACAGGAAGCTCAGGATGTGAAGGATTGACACGGCCATTTGCGCCTGCGACCCCCCTGCCCCAAGACCCAGGAAACTCCACGGAAATTATGGCACTCCGGAAACAGCAGTGATTAACAACAAAGGAGTTCTACCATGCTGATCCCAGAAAAAGACAGAGAAGAATAAGAGAAGAAAAGGAGGCCATAGAAAAAAGGGGTTAAAGACTAAAGAATCCCCCCTCCAACCCCCCACCCTGCACCTCTGCAGATGAGTACGGCCCCCCCCCCCCCAGCAGCGTGCCTGTCGCCCCTGAACCAGACCCGAAATATAGAAGAAACAGAGAAAAAGAGTAGGAAAAGAACCCCCACCAGACGGGGGGGGTAGAGAGAGTATTAATAAACTGGAGGAGGGCCTGTAAAACATGCCCCCGGCTTCTCCCTCCCGCACCATACGTTTTCCCGCAAAGCATACAATACAGAACACGAAATCGACCCTGTCAAAGTGAAGTAAGGAGCATTACGCACTTGGTACACTAACAGTTATGCCGTGAGAGCACACAACGCCCGATCCCGCCCGCCTAGTAGATGACCATCTCTGAAGGGTCAGTGTTAGACCTGGCACCTTGGCGTGAGTTTCCCTTCCACTTTTTGATGGGGTGCCTCGACTGTTTTGCTGGTGTTGTCCGCTCAGGGCACTGCGCCACGGCTAATCCGTGCCGCAGTGCAAGTGCTCCCTAAGTAAAGTGTACCTGTAATTGATGTCCATGATTGGTTTATTGGATTCACTGTCAGTCCCCAGTAAAGTGCACCAGGGGTGCCAGGGCTTGTGAATGCCAATGCTGCTGGTGGGCTTGCAGCGCTGGTTGCGCCACCCACGGAAGCGGCCTTGTAAAGTGTGTCTAGGGTCTGCCACCGCAGACCCTGTGCGCGGTCCGGGACCGTCGCGCTGACTGCGCAAGTGCCCCCACTTGCCAGTCCCTAAACCTTCCCTTACCTACATTTTAGCCACCCCTCTGGTAGGCCCGAGGGCAGGGTGCATTGTAGGCATAAGGTAGGACATGCCCTGATGTGTGTGGCATGTCTTAGTAGTGAATTACAGCCTTGTCGTTTTTCACTATTGAAGGCTACCTGCTCTCCATAGGCCAGAATGGGCTGCCGGGGTCACGCCAACGCTGTGACCCCAGTGGACTCAGAGAGCATGGTAGAGTGTCAAGTTTGGTATGCCTGAACTCAGAATAATAAAATACTTCTTGTAGTCAAGTTTATTTTAGTATCCTGGGTTTGTAAATACTACTTTTAGAAAGTTAGTATTTACTGACCTGACCATCTCAGTCCGCCTCTGCTGTGTGTATGTGTTCTGCCTGGCAACAGTAAGGAGCAGGGTGGGGGGATCCCCAGAGACAGGTTGGCTGCCAGGTGGTGGGTAGAGAGATTACACCTGGATGGGTGGGAGGAGTACACCTTGACTCTTGAATAGACCTGTGCTCTGCCACCACAAAGCCGGCGCCACCCCCTGTGGGGCGGCTGATGTCTCTGCCCTGCTGCTGAAAGGAAAGAGCAGAGTCACCATAACCGAGTGCTCCAGAACTGGACTGAGCCAGGCCTAGGCCCCCTGGCACTAAAGAACAAAAGAATTGGTGTATAAAAGTAGGAGCCTGGCTCCTAAGAAATCAGAATCCTGTTTACCACAAAGGACCTCTGCCCGACTAGAAGGAGAAGAAGACGCCGGAGGAGCTGGCCTGCTGCTTGCCTTGCTGAGAGAGGAGAGGAAGAGACTTACTGAAAAGACTTTGCTACTTTGTGCTTGAACATTCTCCAAGGGCTTGATCTGAGCTTGCCCCCTGAACTGAACCCCAGGAACAGTGGGTTCTCTGTGCTTCTTGCTCGTCCTCCAATTCGAGCCGTGTGTGCATCCCGCTGGAAAAGAGACTGCGCCCCTCATCGCCCCTCCTAGGGCCGTGACACCCAGAAGCTCGCCTGCCTCCAACCCGTGAGAGCCCCGCTCCGTCCCGAGCCGCTCTCTGTCCCCGGGCCAGGCCGCCTGCATCCCTGTCACTGCCTGCTACTGGAGCGCGCTGACCGCGCTATCACCCCTCCGGCCGGAAGCCGTCCGACGACTGTGATCTACGCCGGGTCACCCAGCTGCACTGACTGTGCCCTGTGGCCCCGCTTCGCTATCCTCGGACATCTCAGGCCGCGCCGCCCCCGCTGTGGAGACCCTCCGGCACCGCCGTGCTAAAGGGTCGCGGGCCGCGCCTGCCTACTTGCCCACACCTGCTGATTGAGGACCCAAGAACACTTCCCAAGCTGAGAGTCGCACCGACCTGTGCCGACTCTCCACATCACGAAAGAAGTTCCAGTATCGGGCTCGGGGCCCGCAACGCCTTATTTCCCCGTTCGCAGGAGTCGATCTCTGTGAGTACTGGAACTACAAGTAAAGAGACTACAAAGTATCCATTTGAAACTACGAACCCAGAACATTTGCCTGCTGTATAACCTGGTGGCCTAGCGAAAACGTTATTGGTCTTGTGATAAGTCTGTTGAGATATATATACCTTATTTTTACATAAAGAATCGTATTTTTATATATATCCAAGTCTGGTGTCCGTTTCTGGGGGGATTGATGTATTTACTGTGTGTATGATTGTAAGTGCTTAACCAACAACGCCTGAGGAATCGCCTTGGCTGCTCACGCCACGCACCTAGAGGGTGAGCAAGGGTCATTCGCGAGGGGTTATCCTGCGCCCTGACGTGGAGGAGAGGGTTCCTGCTTGACACAAGGGCAACCTTGCGCCAACCAGAGATCCCCAACTCTAACATTGTTGGCAGCGGTTGGGATTTCGGATTTGCACTTGTAATTTGCATACAGTGAATTATTAATCACCAGATAGTGAGAGCAGACCAAATAACGCAGCCACAGGTTTGTAATTGTTGAACTTTGTTGAGACATCTGCCATTACTGCAACCATGCCTGGCTCACACTCCGCTGGGAGAGCACTCTCTGTGATTTCTGGAATCGATGAGGTGGATTGGGAGAGACTGGAAGGCTACACGATGGAGCAATTGAAAGGCTACAGTGTACAATTCAGAGTCCCCCATGCTGGATGCAAGAGGAAGCCCCAGTACACCAAGGCGTTGAGAGCCTGGAAGGAGTCACGAGACCTACGGAATGCGGGGGACATCGTTCCACCCGACAACCTTGAGGAGCCCAGCAGAGTCCGGTCGCCAGAGGAGCTGGCAGACAGGGCAGCAGACAGGGCGCATGCAATGGAGATGGCAAAGTTGGCAGGACAGATGGAAATGGAAAAGCAGAAGTTGGCCCTGGAGGCACAACAACGCCAAATGGATCATGATATCAGATTGAAGGAGTTGGAGCTGAAGGCAAAAAGTTTGGACACCGCTCCTTCTGGTGGCAGCACTCCACCAGCGCAGGTAGAGTCCAAGGTGTACATCCCCAAAGATGTAGTAAAGGAGTATTTCAGAAAGGATGACATAGGGCAGTGGTTTAGGGCCTACGAGGTGGCCATGTCCTCACACCGGGTCCCTGAGAAAGACTGGGGAGCGGGGTTGTGGGGAAGGTTCCTTGCTGAAGGGCGTGACACCCAGTTAGATTTACCCTTAGATCTCCAAACCTCATACCCCCATATGAAGGAAGCTTTAATGACCAGGTATGGGTTAACTCCGGAGCTATATAGACAGCGGTTCAGGGAGACGAAGAAGATCCCTGAGAGTACGTATGTGGAATATGTGACCTTTTTCTGCAGAGCGCTGGATGGTTGGGTGAAGGGTAGCAAAGTGAATGATTACCAAGGGCTGCTTGATTTAATTGCATGGGAGCACTTGTCCAGTCAATGTTTTCCTGAGCTACGCCAGCACCTGATAGATAGCAAGCTGTCCAACCCGAGGAAGCTTGCTGAGGAGGCGGACCGCTGGCTCAGCACCAGGGTCCACAAGGGTCAAGTGGGAGACTCCGCCAAAGGTGGGCAGGGTCCCCAGCAGAAGAGTGGGGGGGACAAGGGTAAACAGAAGGGGTTCCAAAAAGGCCCCCAAAGTAATTCCCAAGGGAACCAGCAGAAGGGTTCTCAGCCTCCCCCACCCCCGCAGCAGAACGGGGCCCCGACAGGTAGACCTGTTCCAAAGGGGCCCTTCAATTGTTATAAGTGTGGTGATCCGGGTCACATTGCCTCTGATCCTAAGTGTCGCCTGTTTGGTAAGACCGCACCCACTGGTGCTCCACCCCGGCAAGTAGCTAGTGTTAACTTTGGGGAGGAAGTAGCAGTCCAGGAGGGTGGGGGTCCCGGGCAGATGACCCTAGTCTCGCTAGGAGACAGTGAGATGGTCCCTGTAACCTACCTACCCTCTAACACTAAGAAATATGGGCAGGTGGTGACCATCAATGGAAAGAAGGTTGAGGCTCTTAGAGATACAGGAGCCAGCGTGACCTCGGTGAGGCAACACCTGGTGTCTCAAGAGCAGATTGTACCCAATGCCTACTGTAGGGTTGTCAATGCTGACAACGTAGAGAATCGTTGTCCAATGGCTCAAGTTCCCTTTGAGTGGGGGGAGGTCTCTGGTACTCTACAAGTCGCTGTGAGAACTGACATGCCTGTAGACTGTCTGCTAGGGAACGACCTGGAGAGTTCCCCTTGGGAAAAGGTGGAGAAGACCACGCATCTGAGGATGGTGGGTCTACCCGACTGGGCGTGCGTGACCACCCGGTCCATGGCAGCCAGTAGGGGTGTTGAGAGGGTCCTGGAACCTGAGGGAGAGGTCCAGGGACCGGCCTTAGGGAGAAGGCGCAGGAGGCGCGGGAAACCGGCCCCCGAAGTTCCCACGGCCCAGGAGGAAGTAGACCCTGAGGGGGATGCTCTGGAGCCTACCGGGGAACAGATTGCCGAACTGGGAGATCTGCCTGAGCTGACCCATTGGCAGCAAGAAGGAGGTCCCTCCAGGGAGGAATTCTGCAGGGAGCAGAAAGAATGCCCTTCTCTCGTAGGTATGCGGCAACAGGCTGCAGACCAGGCCAATGGTGTTCAGGCCAAAACACACTACGTGTACTGGGAGAGTGACCTCCTGTATTCCGAGCCTAAGGCTGCTGAACCTGGGTCAGCCCGTGTGCTGGTGGTACCCCAGAAGTTCAGAACCTTCCTACTGGGGCTGGCTCACGATGTGCCTTTAGCAGGACATTTGGGGATGGACAAGACCTATGACAGGCTTGTCACCCACTTTTACTGGCCCCAAATGCACAAGAATTCCGATTCCTACTGCAGAACCTGTCAGACTTGCCAGGCAAGTGGTAAGAGCGGAGGGAAGCATAAGGCTCCTCTGCAACCTTTCCCTGTGGTCGGTACGCCATTCCAACGAGTGGGTATTGACATTGTGGGGCCTCTGGACCCCAAGACAGCCCTGGGCAACAGGTTCATCCTGGTCTTGGTGGACCATGCCACCCGGTACCCTGAAGCCATCCCTCTGAGGACAGTGACGGCCCCCGTGGTGGGACGGGCACTGATGGGGATTTTCTCCCGAGTGGGATTCCCTCTAGAGGTGGTGAGCGACAGGGGGACCAATTTCATATCCACATATATGAAATCCCTGTGGAAGGAGTGTGGGGTAACTTACAAGTTCACCACTCCTTACCATCCCCAAGGGAATGGGTTGGTTGAGAGATTCAACCGAACCCTCAAAGGCATGATCATGGGCCTGGACGGTCCAATGAGGCGTAAGTGGGACGTCCTCTTGCCATGCCTGCTCTTCGCTTACCGAGAGGTGCCACAGAAGTCTCTAGGGTTCAGCCCCTTTGAGCTTCTGTATGGTCACCCGGTAAGAGGACCTCTGAGTTTGGTGAAGGAAGGCTGGGAGCAATCTCCCAGGAAACCTCCCCAGAATGTATATAGTTACATGCTGGCCTTCCGAAACCAGACTCGGCGTTTCAGGCAACTTGCTGAGGCAAATCTGGAAGCCAGCCAGGAGGAGATGAAGCGGTGGTACGACCGGAATGCCACTCTGGTAGAGCTTCAACCTGGACAAAAGGTGTGGGTCTTGGCCCCAGTGGAGCCGTGTGCACTTCAGGATAAGTGGACAGGTCCATTTGAGGTTGTGGAGCGCAAAAGTCCTATCACCTACTTGGTGGACATGCAGACTCCCAGGAACCCTTTGAGGGTCCTACATGTTAACCGCCTTAAGCCCCACTTAGAGAGGACCGAAGTGGGCATGCTGCTGGCCACTGATGATGGAATGGAAGAGGAGACCGAGCCTCTTCCCGACCTCTTAGTGGCCTCTGAGAAAGATGGGTCAGTGGAAGGAGTTAACCTCTCACCCTCCCTGACGCCCGAACAACAGGAAGATTGCCGCCACTTGCTGGGACAATTTTCCGACCGATTCTCCCTGGTTCCTGGTGTCACAGATTGGTGCGTCCATGATGTGGACACAGGAGACAGCTTACCTGTAAAGCACAAGGCTTACAGGGTAACTGACCGGGTCAGAGCCTGCATTAAGGAGGAGGTCTCCAAAATGCTTGCGCTAGGGGTGGTTGAGTCCTCCAGCAGTCCTTGGTCCAGCCCCGTGGTCTTGGTCCCCAAAGCTGCTGCGCCGGGAGCCACACCTGAACTCCGGTTCTGTGTGGACTACAGAGGACTCAATTCAGTCACGAAGACTGACGCGCACCCCATCCCCAGAGCTGATGAGCTCATTGATCGGCTGGGGGCTGCCCGGTTCCTCAGCACGTTTGATTTAACGTCTGGGTACTGGCAGATCGCCTTGACCGATGGGGCCAAAGAGAGGTCAGCATTCTCTACACCAGATGGGCACTTCCAGTTCCGAGTCATGCCATTTGGGATGAAGAATGCCCCTGCCACCTTTCAGAGGTTGGTCAACCAGGTACTGGTTGGGCTGGATGCGTTCAGTGCCGCCTACCTGGATGACATCGCAGTGTTCAGTGCCACCTGGCCTGAACACCTGCGCCACCTCTGGGAAGTGTTGATGGCGCTGCGCCGAGCAGGCCTCACGATCAAGGCAAGCAAGTGCCAGATCGGGCAGGGTTCCGTGGTGTACTTGGGACACCAAGTGGGGAGTGGCAAGGTGGCACCCTTGCAACCCAAAATCGAGACCATCCTGGCTTGGGAACCCCCCAAGACGCAGACCGCAGTGAGGGCCTTCCTGGGGCTCACTGGGTACTACAGGAGGTTTGTCAAGGGCTATGGAACGATCGTTGCCCCCTTGACAGAGCTGACTTCGAAGAAGCAGCCCAGGAACGTGATTTGGACTGACACCTGTCAGAAAGCTTTCGACACCCTGAAGACTGCCATGTGCACGGCGCCCGTGCTCTTGGCCCCCGACTTCTCCAAGGAATTCCTAGTCCAGACAGACGCTTCAGAGCATGGTGTAGGGGCTGTTCTCTCACAGATGACTGAGGAGGGCTGGGACCAACCCGTAGCCTTCATCAGTAGGAGGTTACTTCCACGGGAAAGTAGGTGGAGTGCAATTGAGCGAGAAGCATTTGCTGTGGTCTGGGCGCTGAAGAAGCTAAGACCCTACTTGTTTGGGTCTCACTTCCGGGTTCAGACGGACCACAGGCCCCTCAGATGGTTGATGCAAATGAGGGGTGAAAACCCGAAGCTGTTGAGGTGGTCCATCTCCCTACAGGGTAGGGACTTTACGGTGGAACACCGTCCTGGTACAGATCACGCCAACGCTGATGGTCTGTCCAGGTATTTCCGCCTTAGTGACGAGGAACCCCCTGGGCAAGGGTAGTTCTCCCCACATTTCAGCTGGAGGGGACACGTGTTAGACCTGGCACCTTGGCGTGAGTTTCCCTTCCACTTTTTGATGGGGTGCCTCGACTGTTTTGCTGGTGTTGTCCGCTCAGGGCACTGCGCCACGGCTAATCCGTGCCGCAGTGCAAGTGCTCCCTAAGTAAAGTGTACCTGTAATTGATGTCCATGATTGGTTTATTGGATTCACTGTCAGTCCCCAGTAAAGTGCACCAGGGGTGCCAGGGCTTGTGAATGCCAATGCTGCTGGTGGGCTTGCAGCGCTGGTTGCGCCACCCACGGAAGCGGCCTTGTAAAGTGTGTCTAGGGTCTGCCACCGCAGACCCTGTGCGCGGTCCGGGACCGTCGCGCTGACTGCGCAAGTGCCCCCACTTGCCAGTCCCTAAACCTTCCCTTACCTACATATTAGCCACCCCTCTGGTAGGCCCGAGGGCAGGGTGCATTGTAGGCATAAGGTAGGACATGCCCTGATGTGTGTGGCATGTCTTAGTAGTGAATTACAGCCTTGTCGTTTTTCACTATTGAAGGCTACCTGCTCTCCATAGGCCAGAATGGGCTGCCGGGGTCACGCCAACGCTGTGACCCCAGTGGACTCAGAGAGCATGGTAGAGTGTCAAGTTTGGTATGCCTGAACTCAGAATAATAAAATACTTCTTGTAGTCAAGTTTATTTTAGTATCCTGGGTTTGTAAATACTACTTTTAGAAAGTTAGTATTTACTGACCTGACCATCTCAGTCCGCCTCTGCTGTGTGTATGTGTTCTGCCTGGCAACAGTAAGGAGCAGGGTGGGGGGATCCCCAGAGACAGGTTGGCTGCCAGGTGGTGGGTAGAGAGATTACACCTGGATGGGTGGGAGGAGTACACCTTGACTCTTGAATAGACCTGTGCTCTGCCACCACAAAGCCGGCGCCACCCCCTGTGGGGCGGCTGATGTCTCTGCCCTGCTGCTGAAAGGAAAGAGCAGAGTCACCATAACCGAGTGCTCCAGAACTGGACTGAGCCAGGCCTAGGCCCCCTGGCACTAAAGAACAAAAGAATTGGTGTATAAAAGTAGGAGCCTGGCTCCTAAGAAATCAGAATCCTGTTTACCACAAAGGACCTCTGCCCGACTAGAAGGAGAAGAAGACGCCGGAGGAGCTGGCCTGCTGCTTGCCTTGCTGAGAGAGGAGAGGAAGAGACTTACTGAAAAGACTTTGCTACTTTGTGCTTGAACATTCTCCAAGGGCTTGATCTGAGCTTGCCCCCTGAACTGAACCCCAGGAACAGTGGGTTCTCTGTGCTTCTTGCTCGTCCTCCAATTCGAGCCGTGTGTGCATCCCGCTGGAAAAGAGACTGCGCCCCTCATCGCCCCTCCTAGGGCCGTGACACCCAGAAGCTCGCCTGCCTCCAACCCGTGAGAGCCCCGCTCCGTCCCGAGCCGCTCTCTGTCCCCGGGCCAGGCCGCCTGCATCCCTGTCACCGCCTGCTACTGGAGCGCGCTGACCGCGCTATCACCCCTCCGGCCGGAAGCCGTCCGACGACTGTGATCTACGCCGGGTCACCCAGCTGCACTGACTGTGCCCTGTGGCCCCGCTTCGCTATCCTCGGACATCTCAGGCCGCGCCGCCCCCGCTGTGGAGACCCTCCGGCACCGCCGTGCTAAAGGGTCGCGGGCCGCGCCTGCCTACTTGCCCACACCTGCTGATTGAGGACCCAAGAACACTTCCCAAGCTGAGAGTCGCACCGACCTGTGCCGACTCTCCACATCACGAAAGAAGTTCCAGTATCGGGCTCGGGGCCCGCAACGCCTTATTTCCCCGTTCGCAGGAGTCGATCTCTGTGAGTACTGGAACTACAAGTAAAGAGACTACAAAGTATCCATTTGAAACTACGAACCCAGAACATTTGCCTGCTGTATAACCTGGTGGCCTAGCGAAAACGTTATTGGTCTTGTGATAAGTCTGTTGAGATATATATACCTTATTTTTACATAAAGAATCGTATTTTTATATATATCCAAGTCTGGTGTCCGTTTCTGGGGGGATTGATGTATTTACTGTGTGTATGATTGTAAGTGCTTAACCAACAACGCCTGAGGAATCGCCTTGGCTGCTCACGCCACGCACCTAGAGGGTGAGCAAGGGTCATTCGCGAGGGGTTATCCTGCGCCCTGACGTGGAGGAGAGGGTTCCTGCTTGACACAAGGGCAACCTTGCGCCAACCAGAGATCCCCGACTCTAACAGTCAGCCTCATCCTTGGCCACTCTTTGCAAACCCACCCATGCATACCCCTCGTCCCAGTGCCATGTCCAGTGTTACCAGGAAGAAAAGCGTCCAATAAAGATCAGGAAGCGACACACACAAGTAGGGTAGAGGGCTCTGAAGGTCGACACAATCAGCTCTATGGAGGGTCGTCTTTCCCAGTGCTGAGCCAGGATTTACACTGCACACCAGGCCCAGGAAGGCAGAATCAGGCAGAGTAGGCGACCGTTGCTTGGATGGTGCCTGAGTCGTTGGAGGCCGCGCACGGGACAAGGCCACCACCCCCCACTCAGGTCCGAAACCTCCGGAACAGACCAGATCCACAGCCAGCTGATCGCACGTTAATATACTGTCCGGAGAGTCCAGGCGTGCACTATTCACAGGGGCGGCCACTACACTGTCCCCTCGTGCGCGGTGTAAGAAGTCCCAGTGTACCTGGGGATAGGCAGGCGGCAACTGTTTCAACGCTGATGTCACTCCATCGAGCTTGCTCCCCAACACCCAGGCGCCGTGAACCAAGGTGGAATGAAGGGCACCGAGGGCCTCGAAAAGGTCACCGTACCCCAGTACAGCTCCCGGCGCTTGCTCCGCTACGCTCCTCAGAGGCGCACCCTCCCAATCCTGCTGCGACCCAGTGTACAGGATAGTGCTCTTGTTCTTTAAAGATGGTTTCTTCTGGACAGGTCCTCTGTCAATGACAGTTCTTGATCTTTATTGAAGACAGGCAATCCTCCCAGGGTTTTGGAGGTTGTTGGGCCTGCAGGACGATTCGACTTTTGTAGCCGGGGCGAAAACGAAGCTGAAAGGCCCAGCAGGTCTGGCACCAAGTCAGTCACTGGTCCTTCTTCTTTCTTGCTGTTGTGGCTCTTAAGTGTCCAGGCTACGTAGGTCATCAGGGATCTGACTTCAGGGTCTAGGGGTACTACCTCAATACCAGATATAGGGGTTTTACAGGGGAGTGACAGGCAAGAACAACCATGCTTAGCTGCACAGACTGCCGCGTGTCCTAGCCCTGATTGGATAAGTCCTATCATCTTCAAGATGGTGGGAACTGAAAAATGTGCTTCACTTCGCCTCCAGCACCTGAGGAGTGGAGTTGGTGAAGGGGGGCACACCTCCTATTCTCACTTAGTTTTCCCACTGGTTCTCACCCCAGAAGTGGGGCTTTGAACAGGGGGTTGCAATCTGCTGCTCGCAGCCGAGGCGGGGGTCACATTACAAAGGTGGCAAGGCCTTTGAGGCTTCTCTCTCGAGCACTGTGTCTGCCTGGTGTCACACCTCTTCCCAGAATGGGCTTTGTTTGTGGTCTCAGAGAGCAAAGGCTCTCACCCCATGAAGTGCCTAGTGAAGAAGCGGTCAGTGGAATGTATGTATGTATCTTTAAAATGTTTATTTTAGGGCAAGTCCACCTCAGTAAATTTCCCAATACTTTTGCAGTGTACAACATAAAGCAAGATGGAAAACATAGGGATGCCTGAGATGGGCAACAGGTGCGATTAACAATCATGTCCCTGACGCTTTCCCTATATGGAGCAGATTCTGCAATGACAACATAGTTGAGTCTTTCTAGCCGTTGCAGGAATTTCGGTCAGTGAAGTGCTGATCCTGCAGACTTGCCACATCCATCACAGCAGATGAAATGGAGGCTGCTGCTTCTGCAGTAAGAATTTCAAGTATGGTCACCTGAAAGTTAAGGGAAGACATCAGTCTTTCCTTCGTTACTGATGGTAAACAGCATATACAACATACCATATGTTGCCATCTGTATCAAGTGGGTAAAAACAGCTTCTTATACCAAGCATGAATTTTATAACCTGCATTGTATGACCATGTATTTTTCATAATCAAGTAAACAGGAGAGCTTGTGAACTCCAACCAGCTGACCCCAAACCATAACAGGGGAAGTGCTCTCATCATGGGTTGTTGTGAGCACATACACATCATGTCTATCAGTGAATTTGACTGCGAGCAGTACATTGGAATGCAACGCAGTGCTCTTGGAATTATTGAGCTTCTTACAAAAAAAGCTCTTCTCCAATGACTGTAGTAGTACACATAAATAATATAAACTTTATGAATGAGTGGTTGGACAAGCATCCATAACATCCTTGCCATGGAAGGGCAACCTACAGTATTTAGAGTGAAATCCTTCCCTGTATACACTCTCAAGATGTTTACATAGCCAGTAGAACTCTCACACATCATGTATAACTTGATGCCATAATGAGCTGTTTTTAAGGGTTCATCAATGGCTATATTATTTCCAGGAGTAAAATTCCCTGGAAAGCTGGCAGACAAAGGTGCCGCAACAGGCTGAATTTTGAGGAACCTGTTATGGTCTGGATGTTCCCAGGGCAATGCAGCAGAATTATCATTGAAATTCAACATAGACTGCAGTAGCAAGAACCAATCTCTGCTCATGTATTGCTAAGATAGGTGTTACCCAAACTGTACAAGTATACTAGCAGGGCTGCATGTTTGGTTTGTGCAATATACCTATTTTGATCATAATTTCTCGAGTGAACTGGGCGTCCATCAGTGTTCCATAGAAAGAGGCCCAAACATGTCTCCCTGCTCCCTCAAAGTTTGTTCTCTATGCAAATTTGTTTGTTGCACAATTTTCTCAAGGAAGTCAACGTCCAGAAAGAGATGACAGTAGGCAATCGGAAAAAAAATGCTGTATCAACTTTACATTCAGTGTCTGCCGTGTACCTGTGAATTTGTGGTTGCACTAAATTGGAGGCCTGCCAAGAGACCACTCTGTCTGTCCTTGTAGCCACACATGGCTGCTCTCTGGGTTGGCCTACCCTGCTACTGTCGCTCCACTGCACAGACTGTGCTTGTGAAGTGTGAAGGTGCATCACAACTGCCATGACCATGTTTCTCAGAATCGGTGGAAGATGAGTCATCAGATGGAACTCCGCCAACTGAAAAATCGCTTCCAGATTCCGCTCAATCTACATCTCTCTCAGATGGTGCACGACAGAATATCAAGTTTCAAATATCGACATACACATATATCGAGTTGGAAATATCGTGATACAGAAATATCAACAGCAAGAATATCGTGCTCAGGAATATCGACTTTAAGGAAAGAAATATCATTTTTTAAAACATCGAAGTTAGTAATATCGTTTGCAAAATTATAGTTGTTTAAAAAGTCGATTTTTCAATTAGTGTTATGTATTTTAGTATGTATTTTAAAAGTATGTGATCTACTTTTCTATATAAGTATTTCTTTTGTTTTTTAATATATGTGTTACATTTTTAATAGCTATTAATTATGTAAATTACATTTTGTGTTTTTCAGTTCTATAGTGGGTTGTGGGTTTATAGGGAAATAGGGTGGGAAGTAATTGAATTATAATACATTAATGAATATTTGGTATGTTTTTACTATTTATTTAATTTAGATTTTATAGTGTTAATTGTGGGAATTAATTATTAATTGGTAATTATGGTAATTGTTTTATTTTTCTAGGAGCAGGTTGTGGGTTTATAGAGGAATAGGGTGGGAAGTAATTTAATTGTAATAGATGTATTAAATAATTTTTATATATTAAAATGTATTTAATTTATAATTTATAGTGTTAATTGTGGGGATTA
The DNA here is from genome assembly GCF_964204655.1 of Triturus cristatus. Lineage (NCBI taxonomy): Eukaryota > Metazoa > Chordata > Amphibia > Caudata > Salamandridae > Triturus > Triturus cristatus. Next base: position 228,666,322 of record NC_140584.1, read on the forward strand.
ATTTAATAATTTGTAGTTATAAATTGCTTGTTAATTAGTATCAATCAATTAATTAATTAATTAATTAATTGGTAATTAATTATGTTAATTGTGTCATTTTTAGGAATGGGTTGTGGAGTTTATAGGGTAATATGGTGGGAAGTAGTTTCTTCATATTTAATTATTAATTAATTGTCAATTAATTGTAATTAATCACAAATTAAATATGGCAAGTGTGTAATTAATTTGAAATGGGAGTTGTAGGGTTTATAGTGGTAAAGGGTTGGGAAGTAAAAAATTAAATATTAATTTAGTAATGTAAAATTTGATATGGAAATTGTGTAATGATTGTAGTTGATGTTTTGTTTGTTTTTTTAATTGACTTTAGTGGAAATATTAATTTTTACCCCTCCGCTATCCAAGACTGTCCCTACTGTTGCACTCACTGGAGTGGGAATAGTAGTTTTATACCTTTCCACTATCAAATACTTTCTCTTATGTTGCACTCACTGGAGTGGGAATAGTAGTTTTATACCTTTCCACTATCAAATACTTTCTCTTATGTTGCACTCACTGGAGTGGGAATAGTAATGATTTCCCCTCCACTATCCAGCACTTTCCCTACTGTTGCATTCACTGGAGTGGGAATAGTAATTTTAACCCCTTCCCTATCCAACACTTTCCCTACTGTTGCACTCACAGGAGTGGGAATAGCTATCCAAAACGTTCCCTACTGTTGCACTCACTGGAGTGGGAATAGTAATTGTTACCCCTCCGCTATCCAACTTTTCCCCTACTATTGCACTCACTGGAGTGGGAATAGTAATTTGTACCCCTCCGCTATCCAGCACTTTCCCTACTGTTGCACTCACTGGAGTGGGAATATTAATTTTAACCCCTTCGCTATCCAACACTTTCCCTACTGTTGCACTCACAGGAGTGGGAATAGCTATCCAGAACTTTCCCTACTGTTGCACTCACTGGAGTGGGAATAGTAATTTTTACCCCTACGCTATCCAACTTTTTCCCTACTGTTGCACTCACTGGAGTGGGAATAGTAATTTTTACCCCTCCGCTATCCAACACTTTCCCTACTGTTGCACTCACTGGAGTGGGAATAGTAATTTTTACCACTTTGCTATTCAACACTTTCCCTACTGTTGCTCTCACTAGAGTGGGAATAGTAATTTTTATCCCTCAGCTATTCAATACTTTACCTGCTGTTACACTCAATGGGATGTTTTAATGTATAATATAATGTTTTTTATGGGATTTTATGTTATAGGTGTATGCATATATATATATATATATATATATATATTTAGTTATACATTTTTATATAATTATAACATTTTAAAATACATTAAAATTATTAGTTTATTAACTGTTTTAAAGTAAATATACATATTATCTACTGGCGGTCGCCAGTAGATAGTTATAGTTAGGACCGTGTTTCCATAGGATATCCGCAACATTCTATTTGGAATAACTTTGGCGCCGGTTGACGAATCCTCGCGAAATTTTCAAAATAGGTGGGGCGGTCCGCTCCGCTGCTACCCTGAAAGTCACGGGGGGATTCGTCAAGCAGGGGCTGAGAAAAAAGGGGGTCCCAAAACGTGTTTTCCCCGTGCAATTTTCCATAGGGACCTTTAGTCCAAGGTACAGCCCGAACGGCTGAACAGAATTACTTGAAATTTGGCAAAGAGGTAGTCCTCAGGTCAGGCATGTGCCTTTTGCAAATATGGTGTCAATCTGTTCAGTAGTTCCTGAGAAAATCAAAAGTAAAATCATATACATATCTGGGCGGAGCCTAACCACAGATCTCATCGTGAGATCTGGTTGGCTGTCAGTACTTCATCCAAGAAGTGTTGGCAGCCATCTTGGGACCAATGCACCTCATTAAAAAGCATTGCAGTTAATAGAAGGTTTTAAGACTTTAGTTACATTATAAATCATTTGTTGATGGTACCATACTCATTTTAGGAATTGTGGTGTGTTCTAAGGTGATTTTACCATATGAAAAAGCCATCTGCTGTGATATCACAAACCATGTTTGAGAGAAAACTATTTTCTCATACTTTTCCCACAGAGGCAGGGGCGGGGGAATCATATCGCCGGACGCCCGAACCATGTTGTTTATATTGACGGGCAAGAAGATTTATTGTCTATTTATGTCCGAAGGACATGTAGACATTAATCACGTTTTAATCACGTTAAAACAACAGGCTGTGGGCACTCTGGGGCTCACAGCCAATCCGAAGCTTGCAGAGAGCCTTTGGCGGCATCTGATTGGCTAGCAGCCCATGACTGGGCTCTAGCCAGTGATTGGCTGGGGGAGTGAAACGTCACTCAGCCTCTGCAAGCAGTAGTCCGTGGCCGCCACGAGGCTTGCAATAAGCATTCAGGTAAAATAAGCAGTTTTGCCCGCTTGAATTGTGTGATATTGTGACGGAGGTGCGGCGATTTTCTTTTATTTATATTATTAGCAACCGTGCGTGGGTAGATTAATTAGTACAAAATCCTAGGCCTGGCCCGCCTCGGCGCCTCAGATGAGGACGTCAAAAAAGCGTATCGCAAGCAGGCGCGCTGCGCTACCACCGCTTCATGGGGGAAACACCCATTACAACAAATTCAGATTCACGCGCTGCCATCTCAACGCGGGTTTAACATCGCGGGTCCGGAGCCTTCATACCGCAGATGGAAATAGATCTGCAGATTAATGCTTTCAAAAGAGACATCCGTTGGTGACTTGCAATTTATAACTTAAAGTCCTAATATAGAATAGTAAACTATTAACTTTCAGCCCAGAACTGCATAAACACACCGACAAATATACATTACAAAATTGATTCATGTTGCAAAGAGGGTACATTTGGCGAAAAAAACGATTCTTATTATTAAAGGAAGCTCCCAACTTTGCTGTTTCTTTTTCGACTCTGCGTTTGTGCTTCTCCACACCAAGCACTCTTCAACTACTGCCTACCAGTATGGGTGACATGTGACTCCTGCACTTTCACTCCTTTAGCTTATGGGCAACAAAACATTGTCGCACACGGCGCAGCCAGCACTAAAAGCTTTCGAAGCACCTGCTGCAGCGTTTCTTTCCGCCGGCAATTACCAGGCCTCACAGAAATGTGTAGGAAACTTGTGTGATGAATTGCCATCCTGGAAAGAGATCCGTGTTTTGTATAGTTGAGGTTGTGACCTCGGTGAAGTTAGTGCAGAGGGTTAATATGCCTGCTGCAAAGAACATGTACGAAGTCGATTACAGAGTGCATAGGATGGAAACAGATCTGCAGATTAATGCTTTCAAAAGAGACATCCGTTGGTGACTTGCAATTTATAACTTAAAGTCCTAATATAGAATAGTGAGCTATTAACTTTCAGCCCAGAACTGCATAAACACACCGACAAATATACATTACAAAATTGATTAATGTTGCAAAGAGGGTACATTTGGTGAAAAGATCCATGTTTTGTATAGTTGAGGTTGTGACCTCGGTGAAGTTAGTGCAGAGGGTTAATATGCCTGCTGCAAAGAACATGTACGAAGTCGATTACAGAGTGCATAGGATGGGAACAGATCTGCAGATTAATGCTTTCAAAAGAGACATCCATTGGTGACTTGCAAGTTATAACTTAAAGTCCTAATATAGAATAGTGAGCCATTAACTTTCAGCCCATAACTGCGTAAACACACCGACAAATATACATTACACAATTGATTAATGTTGCAAAGAGGGTACATTTGGCGAAAAAACGATTCTTATTATTAAAGGAAGCTCCCAACTTTGCTGTTTCTTTTTCGATACAACTTACCGATTCGCAAGGAACGTAGGGCTCACGTCTGGCCAGCTGCAAAAGTGAGGGGGAAATGGCAGGAGGCACACTGGCTGACACCTTTTATATCCCACCCATAAGTTTTTACAAGGGTGACGGTAAATTAGTATATTACGTATGGTTTGAAATGTACGTATTTTGTGGGAATAAATACACAGCCAAGGGTGACGGTAAATTAGTACATTACGTATGGTTTGAAATGTACGTATTTTGTGGGAATAAATACACAGCCAAAAAAAATGGAAAAAAAGGGGAATAGAAATAAAAGAATTGCCATCAGGGTTAAGGGGAGGGGGCGCGGGGGGGCAGGGACGTGATAATATCGCTTGACAAGTTTTCCTTTAGCATTATTATTGCACAGCATTCAATGGTTTACTGATTTTAATAAAGCAAAAATATATTAATGTTTCTCTGTCAGCCGGAGCCCTTAGGTTTGAGGTGGAACGGGGGTAGGTGGGACAAGTGGATCTTACAGGACAAGTAGATCTCAGTGGCATTTTGTCCCTTGGACAACTAGATTATTTGGAAAATTCCACACCCCTGCAGAGGTTCGGAAGGTGATCTATAAGCTAAACTGAGAGCATATTTTCTGTAAATTCACATTATCTTTCTCAGTCATGTAAGAATGAAGTCTGACATTCTCAGTAAAACATGTACATCCAACAAGGGCAGAGACTGTCAGTTGATTCCTTTGTGTTCTACTGCAGCTTCCCAGAGTGCTCTAAAGAACAACTAGAGCGCTAACAGTCTTACTTATGACAAAAGTATGGCACACCTGAAGCCATCTTGATTGGAATAAAGTGGTAACACTTAAAACATTTAATTTACAAAGGAACAAAATGAGGGGGTTCATTTTGCCATATAAATTATGATTAGTGCTGCAGAAAGAAAAACTAGGGCACATTTTGACTTCTGAAATCCTCTTTTATTTCATAAAAACATTCTGACATGCAGACTGAAACATGCACTTTGAATACCAGCAGCAGACTTGCCTGGTGAGCAGTAGCTTTACTACAGTGATCTAATGAGCAACTAGAGTGCTAACATTCAGAATTTATGGAAAATGTGTGACACATCTGAATGCCTTCTTGATGGAATCAAAGTAAAAAACTGAAAGTATTTCCTACTGAGGAGACTGCAGTAAATGAGGAAATTAGGAAACTTCATAACAAATAAATCTCCCAAGATGGCCACCAGAGACAAAAGAGCCCAAAGGTAGCCCAAATATCACCCAGATGTAGCCCAAGTATAGCCCAATGACAGAAGGTCCCAGAGTGTTCTTAAGAACAACTAGAGCGCTTACTGTCTTACTTATGACAAAAGTATGGCACACCTGAAGCCATCTTGATTGGAATAAACTGGTAACACTTAAAACATTTAATTTAAAAAGGAACACAATGAGGGGGTTCATTTTGCCATAGAAATTATGATTAGTGCTGAAGAAAGAAAAATTAGGGCACATTTTGAGTGACTTCTCAAATCCTCTTCTATTTCATTAAACAATTCTGATATGCAGACTGAAACATGCACTTCTAATACTAGCAGCAGACTTCCGTGGTGAGCAGTAGCTTTACTACAGTGATCTAATGAGCAACTAGAGTGCTAACATTCAGAATTTATGGCAAATGTGTGACATATCTGAATACCTTCTTGATGGAATCAAAGTAAAAAACTGAAAGCATTTCCTTCTGAGGAGACTGCAGTAAATGAGGAAATTAGGAAACTTCATAACAAATAAATCTCCTAAAATGGCCACCAGAGACAAAATAGCCCAAATGTAGCCCAAATATCACCCAGATGTAGCCCAAATGTAGCCCAATGACAGAAGTGTGCAAAACACTTATTTTTTGTGTATTTGCAGTTTTATATAGTGCAGACTTGTCAGGTATTGGAGTGCTTTACATGAACATTGGTTACATCACACAAGATCAAATTCATTTTGGTTGTAGACATGGGGAGATTAAGTGATTTGACCAGAATCACAGAATGTTGAGCTGAAGCAGAAACTCCAACCTGGTTCCCCAGTTGCAAAGTCTGCAGCTCTGGAAGTAATACCACACCCTCTCCCCTTGGATGCAACATTTAATCAAGTGGTCAACTGGATAAAAAAACTAAGATTACAAATAATTTAAAAGTTCTTTGTCGCTATTTGAAAACTCAGAAAATATGTCCTCATTTTAGTTTTTTAGAGCACTAACCATAATTGTGATGCAAATAAGACCCTCTCATATATGTAATTTCTAAAGGAAATGCTCTAGGCATTACAGTTTTGATTACATCAAGATGACGTCAGGCATTCCACACTTTTGTAATAAATATAGAACGTTAGCAATCTAGTTGTTCATTGGGATACTGTTGAGAGGCAGAGGTCAGGGGCACGGACTCTGAAAATTGAAGGCAGGTAGGAGAGTGCAGAGGCAACAATTTGACCACACTAGGCAGGCAGGAAGGGCAGTGGCAGCACAACAGACTATGGAGGGCAGTGGAAAGGGGGGCAGGGGCAACAAACCAACAATACAGGACTGGCAAGAGAGGCTGTGGCAATATAATAGACCATTGTGGGCAGAAGGAAGAGGCAGTGGTCATACAACCATACATGCCAACAGACCCGTTTCAGCCTGGAAACGTCCAATGTTTTTAAGCTCAAATGGGCTTTACTTGATCTGTTTCCTGTCTACAATCTTCTCTTTTTCAATGTAACTCAAAGGGGAAAATCAATACCCCAGTTTTATTTCAAAATCTCCCTCTTACCAAGTTCAAAATGTTCACAAGTATGGTACATTGGATCATGGTAGGCAGGAGGAATTGGGGTAGGGACATGGACTCGGATAACAGAGGACAGGAGGGACATTGAGAGGTTCACCAAACTGACCCTACAGGGCAGGCATCTTGGTTTGCAGCAGCACAATACACCACACAGGGCATGCGGGACGGGAGTGCAGCACAACAATCCATAGAAAGCAATAGGGAGGGGACAGGACCATGCGCATGGACAACAGATAACAGAGGGGAAAGAGGCAATGGTAGCTAGCTGACCATAATGGACAGACAGGAGAGAAAGCTGCAGCATAACAGACCATAAAGGGCAGGAGGGATGGATCAGGGGCATTACAATGGAACCGACAAGCCAGGAGGGAGGGAATAGGGGTCTGCGGAGCAGCAAGATGACCATGGAGGTCAGGCAGGATGGGCACTAGAAACAAGACACACCATGGAGAGCAACAGTGAGACTATGATGGCATACACACAGACCATGGAGGGAAGGTGGGAGGGGGTCAGGAGAAGCTAGCTGACCACACAGGGAAGGTGGGAGGGGTCATGACAGCACAGAAGACCATGCATGGCAAGCGGGAGGGTTAGTGGCAGCACAATGGCTATGATGGGCAAGAAGGAGGGTGCAGGGGCATGCACAAACACTCCTGAGGCGAGATAGCCGGGAGCTCGTTCGCATATTTTAAAAAACTTGATCTTAGAAACTGTTTTTTTAACAAATTTGTACTTTGCATTGTTGCACTTTCCCCCTGAGCACTCCCCCCACCTCACCTGATCAGAATTCCCCGCGCTGCCGATCCAAGGGCTGCCGCGGGTCGGAGTTCTTGCCGCCATTCTCGGCCCGCCCACGGACGTAGGCCACGGCCCCTCCCCCTTCACTTAACAATGTGCCCCCCTCGAACGCGCAGCAGACACGCGCAGCGGGCGTGCCGCCTGCGCACTGAAGGCGCGCCAAAGGCAAGCCCGTCTGCATCCGTCCACGCCTCGCCTGTGCCTAGTGCCACCCCCTGCTCAAAAAATTAGCTATACAAGAGAAGCTCTACTAAAACTTAAACCAGACCCATCGTCCTGCACTCAACCACTTGACATGACGACCTGGATAGGTTCCTGGAGCTGCAGACTCTGCAGACACAGCCTTGGCCCCAACAATCAAGCGAGAAATCAGCCACCTATACAAGTAAGGAACCTACGGTGCGGACTGATTAACGTCAGGTCCATGGGAAAGCACGCCGCACATATCTTTGATCTAATAATGGAAAAAAAGCTAGACTGCCTCTTTATGACGGAAACCTGGTTGACACCCAATAGTAACCCTGATATAACAAACTCCCTCCCCCCAGGATACCTAATCCCCAGAGAGGATAGACCTATACAGAGGGGTGGAGGTATTGCTATTGCCTACCGTGACACCCTGAACTGCCAAACTTTCACCATACCAGGCCTCAAAGGGGCAGAAAATGTTGGCTTTGCGCTAAAAATACACGACTCCTTCACTTTCTCAGGGGCTTTGATTTACCGACCACCTGGCACACACACTGACTTCATGAACAGCATTGGTGAAGCTATAGGCAACCTAGCCCTCAAATCAGCCAATTTCACCATCCTGGGAGACGCCAACATACATCTAGACGCCCACTCAGACCAGGCTACAATCTGCTTCACTGATACTATGAATGTACTTGGCCTGAAAATTCTTACCACCTCCGTCATACACAAGGCGGGACATATACTTGACTGTATCTGCTCCAATATCGAAGCACTTAAGGTAGACACCCCACAAATATTAACCTGGACAGACCATAGCTATATCCTGTTCGAATTCCCAGTGACATTCCACTCTCGGACCAAGAAAGCTAACGATTCCCCAGGGCCTGCCATGAAAGGACCCTGTTGGAAAGATCTGATTGGCCAATCAGACTTCCTGACAAGAGCTGACAAATCTAGACCGACTCCGTCAGGAGCTCCTGACAAAGACAGTCAGCCCTTTTGGGAATGGATCAACACACTCATAAAGGGCCAGGAGTCCATCCCTCCCTGTTTGAGGACCAGGAGAAAACAGAGACCCACCGCCCCGTGGTTCTTTCCAACCCTAAAAGAGGAACAATGGAAGGTTAGGGCGCTCGAACGAAAGTGGCGACTTAACTATACAGACCTTGACCAAGACATGTATAAAATCGCCCGTCGCCAATACCATGGTTCGATTAAAACAGCCAAAAGGGAATACTATACGGAAGCCATTAATAAAAGCAATAACGAACAAAAAGAAATCTTCAACATTGTAAACACATTTACTAACCCTAAAACCATGCAGAAAGACATCCCCCCTCACAGACCCTCTGCAACACCATTGCAGACTTCTTTGAGGGTAAAATCTTAACACTGACCAAAGACTTCCCGCAACCTCATAACAATGAGGAGAGCAAGGCAATTAATTCCAGATTAAAAACTCATACCCTGACCTCTTTTCAAACTGTAAGCCACGAAGAAACTCAGACAGAAATCCTCAAAATTAAATCAGGATCCCCCTTTGACCCCTGCCCCCCGTTGGTGCTCCATTCACTAATAGAGATTGCCAACCCACTCATTAATAGCATCATAAATTCCTCACTCAACCATGGTCTGGTCCCCGAAGAATGGAAACTCGCAGCAGTCAAACCCTTGCAAAAAAAAACACTACCGAACCCTACTACCCTCACAAACCTTTGTCCCACTTCCCTACTTCCAGCTTTCTGCAAACTTACTGAGAAAGCTGTTAATAAACAACTCACTGCTTTCTTGGAAACCAACAACATCTGGCATCCCAACCAAGCAGGTTTCAGATCCCAATATTCTACAGAATCAGCCGTAATCTTCTCCTCTGAAACCCTCCGTGCAGCACTAGATCAGGGAAAGAAAGCAGTCCTGGTTCTGTTAGACCTGTCCGCGGCGTTTGACACGGTGTCCCATACCATTCTGTTGGACCAAACATTGAAAACCGAGCAAAGTGGTTCTGAAGTAGTGCACGAATCAAAGTCCAGATACAACTCAATCAAGAAGTCCTTTGTTTAATGCAAGTTGTACATGTCTTGTCTTTATTCCGAAGTTCAATCTTCACTGTATGCCATCAGGCCAAGCCAACACGTGTTTCGTCCTGACAATTATAAGTCATGGACTTCATCAGGGCTAGAGGCAAAAAAAATAACTAAATTGACAACCTGATTCCAAATAAATACAAGGATTCCATGGTTTAAACATTAATGGATCACATTCATCTAGGAAAATGGTGAGAAGACCTCTTCATTAATATTCCATAGGTTAAATGAAGCTGACAAGTAAACAGAAAAAGAGAAGAAAAAGTTTCTTAGATGTCACCGAAGTATAAGTGAAGAATACCTAGTGTTCGGAAAGAAGAAGAAACCACACCGCGGAAGAGAAAAGTAAAGAAAAAGACAAAGTAAAAATCATTTGTCAAACTATATAATAGTAAATCCAAACGATACATGTGTGAAAATACAAAATCAGTGCAAGGAAAAGTCTGAAAGATAAGCCGCATTGATACATAGCATATTCATAATAAAAACGTGTATACTCAGAGTTGCAAGCAGAAGTCAAAGGATAAGAAAGGAAACTGACGTAACGTGAGTAAACCGTCACAGCCTAGATAGCGATAAAAGCCAAGTAATCTAAGCATAACCCTACAGCGGTAAGGTACACTTACCAAAATATCATCAAAATTTAAATGCATGAGAGCACAAATCATGGGACACTTGAACGCAATATCTGTACTCCTAAGGAGAAAATACACTGACATAAGTAATTGAAATAGTGTAAAGTTCTAGTAGAAATAACCAACAACTCAACAAATAATATGTGTATTAAAAGGACATACCTAATATAATGGTACACTGTAATTGAAATAGTCCAGTCTGGAAAACTCTCAGTAAATCTATAAGGAATGGTCAGGTGAAGTGTAGGCCATGTTTCCTAAAACACAAGGGTTGAGACTTAGCTTCAAAGGTACACGGCAAAAAGGAAAAAGTGACAGCGTGGAAAGAGAAACAACAAAAAGGCCGAGTGAGTAGGTGGCAGAAACTGAATATACGTAGCACCTAACACAAAAGTCTACAAGCTACAAAAGAAAATGAAGAAAAATTGTACAATATAAGTAGGCAAAAAATTACTGCATGAATATAAATTTCAATCAAAATGTTAATTCAGAGTTCTATGGAAAAAAGTAAACCAAGATATATATCTAAGAAGCCACTAACCGCTCAAAAGTACAAGTATAAATTCAATTAAACGAGAAAAAAGCAAGTGAGAAAATCCTATCTGAAATGCAGGCATAGTTGGAGCTCACAATACTATTGAACAGAACAGATCTACTGGTCTTACGATATCCTATCCTCATGTGACAAGCCACTATTTACAAAGGCCGGGAAAGGTAAAAAAAAAAAAAAAAAAACAATCTAGCAGCTCAGGGTCATATAGCTGAACTTAATCGCTTAACATAGAAAGCTTAAGTAGTAGGACAAACAGTTCAACGCTTACCAGCTGGCGACCTAGTCAGGTCCTCAATCCAGACCTCTCGTGATAGCGTTGGCGTCTATAGCACGCGCCATCTTGAAATGGGAATATAAAGCCCCATTAGAAAACGGACTGCGTGGGTCAGCAAATGACATCACCAGTAAGCGCCATGATGGAATGGTAAACGGAATCGTGAAAAGAATAAACAAAGCCTTGCTACTGAAAAGCGTGATCGGAGTGCTACAAGGAATTCAAATGGAAACAGTATTATATTGGCAATTGAACCATAAAATGCTAGCCCTAAAGTACGAGGGCCATCTAAATAATACAAGATAAGAAAAGCACATACTGCTCAAGTACGAGGCGGAAAGCAGCGTAGTGGACAAGTCACTTGGAGCGTATAAACCAAATTAAACATCTAGTATGTGCCGAAATATATATATCAATGCACATCTCATATGATATTCATGATTGCTGGTTAAAGTTAAAGAAAAAAGGGCAAGCGGCGCAAAGTAGCCTAAACCATACTTACTAAGAAAAGTCATAGCCAAGAATTAAAAATATGAACGAATATAAAAGAAAGAAGGAAGAAATAAGTGTAACATAAATAGAAACCCAAAGAAATAAGTGATCCTATTAGAGTTAAGCACACATTGACATATAAAACAGTGAATTCACATTGTCAAGTAAATCAGTGTTACAATAAACATCATTATCTTGTAAACAAACTCATTTTAGGAAAACATCGAAAAGAGAAAGATACAGTCATCATATCATTACCATACAGAGGAGAGACACAGGGAAGGGGGGGTGAAGGATGTTAAAGAATGCTAAATAGCCCATTGTATTATGTCCAGTAAATAAATATAAATAAACAAGCTATATTAATTTTAACAAATCCTCGTATAAGACAGAGTGGAGTAGTCAAGGGATAAGGGTGTTTATGTACCCAAAAAGTATTGCTGTTCATTCTCGATGTTAATACCATTGTCAACCACACGCAATCTCAAAATCCAACGTGCTTCTGCCTGCCGCAGTTTCAATTCACGACAAGACATGAACAACTTGCATTAAACAAAGGACTTCTTGATTGAGTTGTATCTGGACTTTGATTCGTGCACTACTTTAGAACCACTTTGCTCGGTTTTCAATGTTTGGTTGTGTATGAGGTGAACTTAGTTCACCAATTACGACGCTAGTGGTCGTCGTTTTGTCAACTTTGCAGCAAGGGTTCTAGTTTGATATTTGTATTAATATAGTCACTTCCCTGCGCAATTTGTCCCTACCACTGTATTCTATTGGACCGTCTAGCCGCGGCAGGAACTGTCGGAACCGCACTGAGCTGGATAAAAAGCTTCCTTGCAAATAGGAGACAAGTGGTGGTTTTAGGACAGTACAGGTCAGAAGAAAAGTTAGTAGGCTCCGGTGTCCCTCAAGGCTCCTGCTTGAGCCCCACACTTTTCAATATATATATGGCCCCACTAATCACCCTCATCTCATCTTTTGGTATAGATACCATTGCAAATGCAGATGACACGCAGCTCATTCTGGTGCTGGAGAATGACACCTGAGAAGCCGAAAAAAAAGCTGCAAAACTGCCTTACCGCCACGTTCAGATGGATGAACCTAAATCATCTCAAGTGCAATACTGGGAAAACTGAAATTCTACCTTTCGGCAAAGGAAATACCTTCAACCCCTCATCGTGGTGGCCTGAGGATGCCATTGCCCCCCCAAGCACTGCCTCCTCAGTCCGTAACCTAGGGATCAAATTTGACCCCTCCCTGAGCTTCAAACAGCAAGCCACAGCCGTAGCAGGGACCTGCTTCGGAATTATTAAAGGGCTCATGAAATTTTACGACCTAATTCCCATCTTCGCAAGGAGAACGGTCGCAGTAGCCCTCATCACCTCCTGCATCGACCACTGTAATAGTCTATATGCAGGGACCAACAGAGAAGCCTGCCACAAATTACAAATGGTACAGCATGCTGCAGCCAGACTAGTGCTAGGATGGAAAAAGAGAACCTCAGCTACAGCAGCAATGAACTTCCTACACTGGCTGCCCATCTACAAAAGGGTGCTCTTTAAAATTCTACTGATCACTTTCAGGGCTTTCAATGGAAAGGGACCCAACTACATACTGAAAATGTTCAAGCACTACAGCCCCACGCGATGCCTCAGGTCTCAAGGAGCCAATCTTCTCACCATTCCCAAATTCAGACTCAAGACTAAAGGAGGAAAATCCCTGGCGGTACTAGGCTCCAAGGCCTGGAACCTTCTTCCCTCTCATCTCCGTCAAATCCCTACAGAAGCAATTTTTAGAAAGGCCCTCAAAACTTGGTTTTTCACTCTCTCCGAACAGCAATGTAAAAACCTAGTCTAGATACCTCCCCCTTCCTTCCAGATCTACTAGGATTCTTAAATCTCTTCTACAGCGCAAAGATGCTCCTTGGAGTGCAACATGCGCTTTATAAAAACCCCATCACATCACATCACACCATGGAGGATAGAAGCGAGGGTCAGGACCTGGGCACAGACAAGAGAGTTCAGGGGAAGGGGCCTCACAACAGACCGCGCGGGGCAGGCAGGAGGAGCAGTTGCAGCACAACAGACCAGGGAGGGCAGAAGGGTGTGGCAGTAAAATGGACCATGGAGGACAGGAGGAAGAGGATAGGGGCATGGCATGTGGACAGGCAGGGTGGAGGTGGCAGGGACAGGTTACAGTCATCTGACAATGCTAGGCAGGTGGTAGGGGAGTGGCAGCTCAACAGAACACTCAGAGTAGATAGGAGTGTCAGGTCCATGGAACATGGTGGTCAAAAAGGATGGAGCAGGGGCATGCAAAAAGACATCGGAGGGCAGGGGGAAGGAGAATAGGGGCAGCAAGCAAAGCACAGAGGCTAAGCAGGAGGTCAATGATGGGCCATAGAATTGGGCAATGGAGGGCAGGATGAGTGGACTGATACATCATGCTAAATGCAGGGCAGTGGCAGCACATCAGACCATGCATGGCAGGAGGGAGGAGGCTAGTCAATGGATTCAGACAACAGAGGATAGGGAGGAGGTGGATGGGGCAGCAAGCTAACTGTTAATAGAAGATGGGTATTAGGAACGTTATTGTTTTTAAAATGTGTGTCTGTGCGAACTACTTAAAATATGAACAAGTATGCAGCATAATCTCACTTTTATTCAGGAAGAAGAGGACGTTTGGGACTGTGACTCCGGGCTCACTTGGCAGAAACATCCCCTGACCCTCCACCCCCCATCGCAAAATGTAATGCCCGTGAAAAGTGTAGGTGGACGCAGTGTTATATAGAACATAGTCCTGAGAGCACGATTGAAAATTAAAACTAGATATAGTATATGGTATAAACTATGCACCAAAAAGTGTGATATAAGATGAACCGGGCGTGAAATATAATATGCAATACATTGTGCGCAATGACAGATTCATTGGAGAGCGCGAGATAGCACAGCCACTAGCGCTTGCTATGTGATATGCGCCTTGGAGTGTAATATGCACAGGGGGGCAGTGTTGTGTAACCTAAGTAGTCTCTAAAGTTGTAATATAAAATATGTGCTGGGTAGTGTAACATTGCATATGCACTGTGACAAAGATATGGATCCCAGATTGTAATATGTATGGCATGGCGCTGTGCTTTATAACATAGGCATCGAGGAAGGCACGTTAGATGGGGCAATATAACCTGTGTGTCAGGATCCCTAATGTGAGTCCCAAAGCGAAGCGCAAGGAACTTAGTTCAATAGGCGTTTCGGTTTCGAATTGGCTTCAATTTTGGCATGCCCGCAATTCCAAGATGGCCGCTCAGGCGCTGGGGTTTGCGGTCTAGTTGTTTACAAATCCAGAGAGACGATGTGTCGCGCGCACGCCTGAAGTAATGCGCACTTCACCAAGACATTTCCTCAGAGTAGACGTGTTCGAGTGCGTTCCCAGTTCTGAAGTGAATTTTTGAGTAAGAAGCTTTCCAGAGTAACGCTTGAGAGTAGTTCCGAGTCAAGAAACCGATACTTACTGAAGAGGTCAGAAAAGCCTCAAGAGTCTGTAGTGGGCTATTTACCGGGAGTCGAGTACGGAGTCACCTCGTCATTACAGGGAAAAAACGAGTGAAGACTTCAGCCGCACCTGAAAAGAAAACCGAAGAAAGCTAAGTGAATTACTGATAGAATTTTCGTTCACATTAAAATGTAAGCAGTGTTTTGAGACGCAATAAGTATAACCCTTACCAAGGTCAGCAGAGATCAGCATACTGAGTCCTGTAACAGAAAATGAAGAACATTATAGGATTTACTGAGAAACGGTTCCTCAGGAAAAGTTTATAGACAATACCAACAGTTAACAAGGGAAGTAAGAAGAAAGACTTACCAGAGTTATAGCAGCTCCGCAGTAACCTAAGGAGAGGAAGCAAACAGAAAAGGTTAAATGCAGCAAAGGCTTAATTTAGAAAACAACAGTTTTTAGAATAAGCAAGTGGCAAGAAAAGAGGGAAGAGAAATCACGAGAAGAAAGAGAAGGCCACACACAGAAACATTAATGGTAGGTTTAAAAGAGAAAGAGTCAGAAGATGTATTAAAGAGACAAAGAGCAAATAGGTATAATAAAAAGATATATGTTTTACAGATAATTAGCAACATCAATAGCAAGAAAGAAGAAAAGGCAGAGTTGAACAGGAAGAGAGGCACAGAGTTCAGGATTCTGGGTAGGTAGAAAAATCATAAGAGAAGAGAAGAAGGAAGACAGAATAGAGTAGAGAATGAATAATAATTTGTTGTGTGCTTAGTTACCCTTAGGAGTCTTCAGAAGGCAGAGTGATAGCTGAAGAAGAATTCCAGATAGGAAAACCAGAAGGTCCAGAACCAGTCTCTTCTATCGTTTATTATTTTATCCAATTTCCCCCTTCCCCCTTGCTGATCAGTTAGAGCCAAGGACATTTCTTGGGGCTGAGTGATTAGTAGTGGGAGTCGGGAAGCTAGCAACTTCTGTTCCTGTGCAAGACAACGGTAACCAGCAAGAAGCTGAAGGTGAGCTCTGACAGAGTGAAGTGCCCACATATTAATCTTGCACCCGAACAGAAAAGAAATGGTTGAGGGAATAAATTTACAGACCTTAGGGTCAGTCTTAGAGGCGATACAAAAGGAATTGGTAGGAGTTAAGGAAGAGAATCAAAGTTTAAGGCAGGAGGTCATGAATTCTAGGAAAGAGACGGCAGAATTAGCACAGAGGATAAGGCAACCGTATTCAACTGGAAGGGAGGGTCCCACCACATCAATGGGAGATGCAAATAAGCTAACAACACAAGTAATCCATTCCTTATCGCCAGTGATACCGTTGGCAGTACCAGAGAGATTTAGTGGGGACCCACAAAAGGCGCAGGTGTTTATTTAGGCCACTTATTCTGCTGATCAAAAGTTTCAGCATCCAAACCATTAACTACGCTGACGACACGCAGATGATCCTCTCCTTGGAAGGAGAGGACTCTATCTCCATAGAGACCCTACACAATTGCCTGCGGGAGACAGCAAGGTGGCTGAAGATGAATTCACTTCAGTTTAACGCAGGGAAAACCGAGGTGCTTTTTAACAGTGGCTCGAGGACTCCCTGCCCGTTCCCCAGCAACTTCTGGCCTCCGGAAACTGCTTCTAAGGTACAGCCTGCAGACTCTGTCCGCAATCTAGGGGTCATGCTTGACCACCAGCTCAGCATGGAGACCCATGTTCAGAAAACCTCTGCCTGTTGTTATGCCATTCTGCGCTCTTTAAGGAAAGTTCTACCCCTCCTACCCACCCAGGCTCGCGCTCAAGTAGTCAGATGCACTATCCTGAGCAGGCTGGACTACTGCAATGCCCTCCTGCTCGGGGCCCCGGAGTATCTATTAGACAGGCTACAAAGAGTCCAATCTGCGGCTGCAAAACTTGCCTTGGGGCTCCCGTCAAGATCCCATGGATCATCCGCCTTGGCACAACTGCACTGGCTTCCCCTTAGACAGAGAGTGCAATTTAAGGCCCTCTGTATTGTCTTTAGGGCTCTCCACGGTTCCGGTCCTGCCCCTTTTCAATCCAAGTTTGTGTGGTACGTTCCTACCAGAAAACTCCGCTCCTCGGATGCCAAACTGGTGGTCACCCCCAGATTCAAGAAAGTCAGATCTGGAGGTAGATCCTTTGAGGTGACTGCCGCTAGACTCTGGAACTCCCTCCCCGCCGACATTAGACGTACCGATGACCTTCTACCTTTTAGAAAAAAGGTCAAAACATGGCTCTTCCCGGGCTAGCCCTAGTCTCCCTGTTCCTCCCCCCCATCCTCCTCAGACTCTGTCAGCGCCAGGATGCCTGCGACGGCGACAGTTTGCGCTTTACAAATTCCTAAAATAAATAAATAAATAATAAATATTACACAATGTTCACTTCATTTCTTGTGTCGCCCTTTTATCTTTCCTTATGCGCAATCTAAGGTAGCCTTCATTTTGTCATATTTAAGTGGAGATGCAGCGGCATGGTTGATGCCGATAGTCTCACGGGATGATCCATTATTGCAGAATTTTGATGAGTTCAAGAAAGAATTTCTGAGAATCTTTAACCGAAGACGGATCTCTCAAGCAGTAGATAACGAACTCTTGGAATTGAAGCAGGGAAATAGAGACTTAGTGGCTTATCTAGCTCAATTCAACAAACTTGTAATGGAGACTGATTGGCCAGAGAACAAGAGGACAGCAATATTTTATCGAGGCCTGCGAGATGAACTAAAAGATGGTTTGGCTCAAATACCGAATCGTCCAACTGAAATTTCCGTCCTGATAGACCTAGTGCTAGAACTGGATTTCCGGCAGGGAGAGCGAAGGGGAGAGAGAAGACGAGAGTACAGAAGTACGGTTCCGCGATTCGACCGAGCTAAGGCTGAAACAGGAAGGAGTACAGAAGGAACCACAGGATCTGAACCTATGCAAATAGGAACGATTCGGGGACCGCTCACAAAGGAGGAGAAGGAAAAAAGACGAGCCAACAACTTATGTATGTATTGTGGATCTAATGGACATTTTGTGCGAAATTGTCCAAGAAATCCAAAGGGTCCATTTAAGCCGAAGGAAAACTCGCAGCACCACCTGTAGACGGAGTTGTGCAGGTGGATGCGAATTAGAAATCAACTCCTCAGGAACATCGGCTGGCGAATACATTACAGTCGTCTTCGCCCCATTTGATTTTATCTTTGACAATCCGATTTCGTGAAAAAATAATGAAAGGAGTGGCTGTGATGGTGGACTCAGGAGCCACAGGTAATTTCAGCGATCTGAAATTCGCGGCTAAGATTGGGCTGCAAGCAATTGCCAAGGCTAGAAGCGAACCAGTTCGAGCAATCGATGGCACCAATCTATCCTCAGGGCCAATCACGAGTCACACAGAGTTAGTAGAGCTGATTCGATAAGATGGGCATAGAGAAGCTATACACTTTAATTTAATTGATGCCCCCCAATTTCAACTCTTATTGGGACTTCCTTGGCTCACAGAGCACAATCCTTCAATCAATTGGAACAACAGAACAATTGAAATGAACTCAGCATATTGTAGAGAGAACTGTTTTGGGGCTTACGAGGCAATGAGTAAACAGAACCCGGCTCACGCCTTATGTTCAGCTGGAGTCTCCGTGTGCGTAATAAATACGCAAACAATTCCACAAGAATATCAAGATTTTGAGGACGTTTTCAATGAACAGGAAGCTGAGCAACTGACGCCTCATCGAGTTTACGATTGCAAAATAGACTTGGAGCCAGGGGCGAATTTGCCTTGCAGTCGAGTGTACGCCTTGACGGAACGAGAGAATCATCACCTGAGGGAGAACATTGACAAGTACCTGGCCAATGGATTTATACGTCCCTCCCAATCGCCAGTGTCCTCACCACTATTTTTTGTGCCTAAGAAGGAGCAGGGCGAGTTGAGAACGTGCATTGATTATAGAGCCATAAATCGAATACCAAAGAAGAACAGGTATCCTCTTCCCCTTATCTCTGTCTTGTTGGACCAGATCAAAGGAGCACAGATGTTCACGAAGTTGGATTTAAGGGGAGCTTATCACCTTATTCGAGTGAGAGAGGGAGACGAGTGGAAGACGGCCTTCAGGACACGCTTGGGCCTATTTGAATGCCAGGTGATGCCCTATGGGTTGTGTAATGCGCTGCAGCGTTTCAACACTTCATAAATGATGTGCTCAGTGAATTCATTGATCAATGTGCAATTGTGTATATTGATGATATACTAATCTACTCAAAGGATACGCAGGAGCATCAAACACAGGTTCGAGGAGTTTTACAAAAACTGCGAGAGAACAAACTATTTGTCAAGCTGGAGAAATGTGCTTTTGGAGTGTCACAGGTAGAGTTCTTGGGCTTTGTAATCTCGCCAGCAGGAATTCATATGGACAAACGGAAGATTCAAGCCGTACAAGAATGGAAGTCACCCACTTGTGTGAAAGAAGTCCAATCGTTTATTGGATTCTCAAATTTCTATCGGAGAATTATTGGAGAATTTTCCCGACGAATTCTACCCTTGACACGACTACTGAAGAAAGGGACACGATTCGAATGGTCGAAGGAAGCAGAGCAAGCCTTTAAAGACTTGAAGATAGAGTTCACCACTGCGCCTATCCTCCTTCATGCAGATCCGATGGAGCCCTTTTATGTCGAGACAGATGCCTCGGACCTTGCGATTGGTGGAGTTCTTTCTCAAAAGAATAAGGTAAAGGGCCAGTTACACCCGGTGGCTTATCGATCCAGGAAATTGACACCAGCGGAAATCAATTATACGATTACGGAAAAAGAGTTGCTGGCAATAAAAGACGCCTTCAAGGAGTGGAGACATTATCTAATGGGGACCCACCACGTGGTAACAGTCTACACGGACCATCGAAACTTAAAATTCCTGAAGTCAGCCAGAACCTTGACACCTCGCCAACTCCGTTGGTCACTGTACTTTGCCGATTACGATTTCGTGATAACTTATCGGCGGGGTGCACAGAATGGAAAGGCGGATGCTTTGTCCAGGTTGGGAACCGGAGAAGAAAGAAGTCCACTGAGCGCTCAAGTGATCATACCGGATACCAAGATTATAGGCGCCACAGATATAGTGAACTTTAAGGAAAAAGTAATCCAAGCTCTAACCCCAGAAGAAATGCAGAAATGGGCGCAACTAGAACCTGGGAGAGAAATTTGTGATGAATTACCATTTAAAGAAGGTGCATTGTATCTGCCGACTACAGCATTGCAGAAGCAAGCCTTGCAGGAATGCCATGATCACCTGTTGGCTGGCCACAAGGGAGAGTTCAAGACAGCAGATCTAATTAAGAGAAAATATTGGTGGCCACAGATGAGTAAAGACATAGAACAATATGTAAAGACTTGTGAGATATGCGCTCAGGGAAAATCAGAACGGCACGCTCCTCAAGGGCTGTTGCAACCCCTGCCCATTCCTCCTCATCCTTGGCATACAATCACCCTAGACTTGATTACAGACTTACCATCCTGTCAAGGGACAAATACAATACTAGTAATAGTAGATGCATACACGAAAATGACACACTTCTTGGCCTTAAAGGGAATCCCTACAGCAAAACAGTTAGCAAGGCACTTTAGTACCCAGATTGTCAGATTACATGGAATACCCAAGATCGTAGTATCAGACCGGGGAACCCAATTTGTTTCGCACTTTTGGAAGGCTTTTATGAAAGGGTTAGGAGTAGAAACTCGTTTTTCCACCAGTTTCCATCCGGAGACGGATGGACAAATGGAAAGGGTGAACCAGGAATTGGAGCAATATTTACGGTTGTTCTTGTTGAAACAGGAGGGAGAATGGCCGGTCTACTTGTGGACAGCAGAATTCGCTCATAATAACGCGAAGAATGTGTCCACTGGATATTCCCCGTTCTACGTAAACTATGGTAGACATCCAAATTCAGCAGTACAAGATGTAGAGCTCACAGTCCCAGCAGTCAAGGATTTGGTAGCTCATTTAAATTCAGTACATGAAATAGCATCAAAGAATCCAGTACAGGCTAAGGAAAAGTATAAGAAGTACGCAGATAAGAAAAGAAAGAAACCTCCTCCGCTAGAAATAGGAGATAAAGTCTGCTTGAATACAAGAAATTTAAGGCTAAAAGGGAACCGAAAATTTCAGCCACGATTTATCGGCCCTTACCCAATTGCAGAGCAGATCGGTCCAGTGACCTATAAATTGACTTTACCCTCCCAATTCAAAATTCACCCAGTGTTTCATGTTTCCCTTTTGAAGAAGGCAGTTCCTAATTTGAGAAAAGAATCGATTCCAAACCCAATTCAGCTAGATACAGGAGTGGAGTTTGAGGTGAAGGAAATTCTGGACTCAAAATTAGTCAGAGGTAAACTGTATTATTTGGTAGATTGGAAAGGCTACGGTCCTGAGGAGCGGTCTTGGGAATTAGATTCAGATGTTCATGCTCCTAGGCTAATAAAACTTTTTTATCAGCGCAATCCAACCAAGCCCAGAGTGGAAGGACTACCCTTGGTGGAGGGTACTGTCAGGATCCCTAATGTGAGTCCCAAAGCGAAGCGCAAGGAACTTAGTTCAATAGGCGTTTCGGTTTCGAATGGGCTTCAATGGTCGAGTTTGTGGCATGCCCGCAATTCCAAGATGGCCGCTCAGGCGCTGGGGTTTGCGGTCTAGTTGTTTACAAATCCAGAGAGACGATGTGGCGCGCGCACGCCTGAAGTAATGCGCACTTCACCAAGACATTTCATCAGAGTAGACGTGTTCGAGTGTGTTCCCAGTTCTGAAGTGAATTTTTGAGTAAGAAGCTTTCCAGAGTAATGCTTGAGAGTAGTTCCGAGTCAAGAAACCGATACTTACTGAAGAGGTCAGAAAAGCCGCAAGAGTCTGTAGTGGGCTATTTACCGGGAGTCGAGTATGGAGTCACCTCGTCACTACAGGGAAAAAACGAGTGAAGACTTCAGCCGCACCTGAAAAGAAAACCGAAGAAAGCTAAGTGAATTACTGATAGAATTTTCGTTCACATTAAAATGTAAGCAGTGTTTTGAGACGCAATAAGTATAACCCTTACCAAGGTCAGCAGAGATCAGCATACTGAGTCCTGTAACAGAAAATGAAGAACATTATAGGATTTACTGAGAAACGGTTCCTCAGGAAAAGTTAATAGACAATACAAACAGTTAACTAGGGAAGTAAGAAGAAAGACTTACCAGAGTTATAGCAGCTCCACAGTAACCTAAGGAGAGGAAGCAAACAGAAAAGGTTAAATGCACCAAAGGCTTAATTTAGAAAACGACAGTTTTTAGAATAAGCAAGTGGCAAGAAATGAAGGAAGAGAAATCACGAGAAGAAAGAGAAGGCCACACACAGAAACATTAATGGTAGGTTTAAAAGAGAAAGAGTTAGAAGATGTATTAAAGAGACAAAGAGCAAATAGGTATAATAAAAAGATATATGTTTTACAGATAATTAGCAACATCAATAACAAGAAAGAAGAAAAGGCAGAGTTGAACAGGAAGAGAGGCACAGAGTTCAGGATTCTGGGTAGGTAGAAAAATCATAAGAGAAGAGAAGAAGGGAGACAGAATAGAGTAGAGAATGAATAATAATTTGTTGTGTGCTTAGTTACCCTTAGGAGTCTTCAGAAGGCAGAGTGATAGCTGAAGAAGAATTCCAGATAGGAAAACCAGAAGGTCCAGAACCAGTCTCTTCTATTGTTTATTATTTTATCCAATTTCCCCCTTCCCCCTTGCTGATCAGTTAGAGCCAAGGACATTTCTTGGGGCTGAGTGATTAGTAGTGGGAGTCGGAAAGCTAGCGACTTCTGTTCCTGTGCAAGACAACGGTAACCAGCGAGAAGCTGAAGGTGAGCTCTGACACCGTGCGAAGGCAAGTGTGGCATGACATATTCACGGGGTGGTGTTACAGTGCACATGGGCTAGAGAGTGTCATAGCATACGCACTAGCTGGTGGAATACAACACAGAGGTGTGTGGCAGGGCACTGGTGGGTGTAACACAGCATTGGGCTCAGCCAGGAGCATGCTGTGACTCTCAAGTGAGGTTTGTCTCCTTTCCAGAGAGTAAAATAAAAAGTATTACACATCCGGCGCTGGATGTGGGTTTTATTAACCGTGAGGGGGTTTCTTGCATAGTTTGGTCGAATTTTTGTTGAATCCCCTTTGAATGGCTTGGTGTGCATGTGTATTAAATTTGCCCGTCAATAGCTACCCATGTTTGTATAAATAAACGACAAGGGTGTCTACTTGGAGAGTACCCACCAGCGGGGTGCCGGGATTAGGCACGGTAGGGTGTCAGACATGTCAGAGCTTCACTAGCGGTGTGAATACATTCTACGTGGATTCATTGTATGCATAGTCGCCGTTTAATGAATATCACACAAATCGTCATGGTGATAGGTACATACGGTTTGTCCAGCATGTCCTAGGTGTTTCTATAAATATATATATTTTTTAAAAATAAAAAACAAAGGCCGGCCCCGGGGGATGGGGTCCCCGGGGCCATAAGTGGCCTGAGGAGGGGGGCAACACAGCCCCCCTCCTAAAGAATAAAAATTTTTAAAAAAGGCCATGACCTGGGGGTTGGGGCCAAATTAATTTTTTTCAACAAAAAAAATTAGGGTGCAGGCCCTGGGGGATGGGGTCCCCAGGGCTAATAAATTAGAAAAAGAAAGGGGGCCACACAGCCCTCCTTCTTAAAAATAAATAAATAAAAGACTGGCATCGCGCCGGAGGCCACACCCCCTCCTTGCAGCACTCTGCAAACGCGCCCCCTGGCCAGTTGTAAGTTGAGAAATTAATTCCCCTTCAATACTGAGGGTCCCTGAGGGTCAACTAGCCCAACAGGTATCTCCAGTATGTGCCAGGGAGCTGCGTTGCAGACAGGTGTTCTAAGGCCACGCCCCTTTTTACACCTCCATGCAACGCAGCTCTGTGGCGCTTACTGGAGGTACCTAGTGGGCTAGTTTGACCCTAGGGACCCTTAGGATTCAAGAGGACTTAATCTCTCAACTCAGAACGCCCACAGGCCCTGTGGCGCGTTTTTAAGTTGGGGAAATAATTCCCTTTCAATCCTGAGGGAGCCTGGGGTCCAACTAGCCCACCAGGTGCTTCCAGTAAGCACCACTGCTCTGCGTTACAGAGAGGTGGTGCAGGACGTGCCACTTTTTACACCTCTCTGCAACGCAGCTCTGTGGCACTTACTGGAGGTACCTAGTGGTCTAGTTGGACCCTAGGGACCCTCAGGATTCAAGGGGACTTAATCTCCTAACCTAAAACGGCTACAGGGCGTGTTTACACAGTGGGGAAGGGAGGGGACGGGGCATGAGGTGACGTGTTCAAACATGCCCTGTGGTGCGTTTTAAGAGGTAGTTTTAATCCCCTGCCCTATTATATACTAGGGGCTTACAGAGGAGGTCATGCTAATCACAGGGGGACCCCAACACATAGTGTGCCCTAGTGTATGTAGGTGTTTTCACTGTATTCTGAGTGTCTTTTAACATAGCACTGGCTCTAGGACTGGTTAGTCAGACTCAGTTACCACCAGTATCCATCTGAAAAAGTTGAGGGTATAGGATGATTTTGCAACAAGGCTTGTTTCTGCTCTTCTGTTTGTTCTTTCTGCACGTTATACTTCTTCCTGCACTTTTCTTCATCTTTGAGGACTTCTGTTGCTTCTTTCTGCATTTCTTTTTTTTCTTTCTGTGCGTTTTATCTTCTTTCTTCACATGTCCTATCTCTGTATGCATAGCTCGAAATTAGCATTTAAAAAACCTTTGAAATTCACTGAAAAAAACATAGTTTTCAGGCACGTTATAGCTAGGAATTAGCATTTAAAAAACCTTAGAAATTCACTGAAAAAACCATAGGTTTCAGGGGCGTTATAGTTAGCTGGACTTTTCACTCGTACAAAACCATAGAAATTCACCCGTTATAGTTAGTTCAGCTAACTATAACTCGCGCGCCTGCAATGCACTGCTGATGACGTCACATATTACATCACTCATGACATGGTCAGTGACATCACTCATGACATCACTCATGACATCACTGATGACATCATCCTTGTGATAGAGTGGCAGACCTCCTCTCCCCCTAATATAACCTTTGATACACACATTCAAAAATAGAAATTAAAATTTTCAAAACAATGGACATACCAATACCAGTTACAACAACCTATTCAGTAATTGTAAGATCCACATCCACATCCACTCATTCACCAACAGTCCTATACAGTCACTCATACATGTACTCACTCATATGTACTCATACACCTATACATCCTTTTACACAACGCCACTCATCCATAAAGTTACTCACACACATAGTCACTCACGCTAATAAAGAATCAAACATCCGTTTACCTGCATATACAGTTATACACACACCACCACACTTACTTCTACAGAAACTTACACATACTTAGTCTTTTTAACAATCACTTATAGAAACACATACTTATTCATACAGGAACTCTTTCAATCTCTCACTCTCACATATACTCACTTATATACACCAATAGTCACATATACTAGTTTAAAACATATGTAGTTACTCATAGAGACACTATTGAGACAGTCATTCACTCACTAACACACCCATGCACACACTCATCCACCCATACAGTCCTGCACACATGCTGTCTTCAACACATACAAACAGTGAGTCACTCATTCATGCACCTATGCACTACGTAATACCCCCCACCGAACCATACAGACATCAGACACTTATACTGATACTCAAAAAAACATCTAATAACCTATATAGACACTCATGTAGCTACTCACCAACCCATGCAGCCACTTATACACAAAGTGAGAGACTGATACAGATATTTACATATTTAAACATTACTCACTAAGCCATGTATTCACTAAGATACACTTAATCAGTCAGTTATACAATCAATTTTTCAAAAACAAATCATCCATTTAGACACTTATATACCCATTTATTCTTCCATCGACCTTCAGATATATAAAACATATTTAATTTTCAGAAAAACACACATTCACTGGATGATGTAATCAGAGATGTCATCAGTGATGTCATTTGAGATGTCATCAGTGATGTCATGAGTGATGTCACTGACCATGTCATGAGTGATGTAATATGTGACGTCATCAGCAGTGCATTGCGAGCGCGCAAGTTATAGTTAGCTGAACTAACTATAACGGGGGAATTTCTATGGTTTTGTACGAGTGAAAAGTCCAGCTAACTATGACGCCCCTGAAACCTATGGTTTTTTCAGTGAATATATATATACATATATATATATATATACATATATATATATATGTATATATATATATATATATATATATATATATATATTCACTGAAAAACCATAGGTTTCAGGCACGTTATAGTTAGAAATTAGCATTTAAAAAAACCTTAGAAATTCAATGAAAAAACCATAGGTTTCAGGGATGTTATAGTTAGTTGGACATTTCTCTCGTAGAAAACCATAAAAATTCCCCCGTTATAGTTAGTTCAGCTAACTATAACTCGCGCACCCGCAATGCACTGCTGATGATGTCACATATTACATCAATCATGACATGGTCAATGACATCACTGATGACATCACTGATGACATCTCAAATGACATCACTGATGACATCATTCAGTAACGGTGTATTTCTTTAAAGTTTAAATATGTATTATATATATATGCCAAGGTGTATTTAAGAATGAGTGGGTGTATAAGTGTCTGGATGGAGGATTTAGTAGGTGTGTGACTGACTGTTTAAGTGAGTGATTTCATGTGTCTTGCTGAATGCATGGGTTAGTGACTAAACTGGGTGAATGTCTGTATCAGTCTGTCTGTTGTTGTATAAACTGCTGCATGGGTTGGTCAATAGCTACATGAGTGTCTATATGGGCTATTGATTGGTTGCCTGAGTATTTCTATGGGTGTCTGAGTGTGTGTGTGGGTGGGTGGGAGTTGTGAGGGGTAGATTCACTGTGTGTATGGGTTCAAGAGTGCATGAGGAAACAGCTATATGGGTGGGTGAGTGTGTGTATGGGTGTGTTGGTGAGTGAATGGATGTCTCAATGGTACATGTCCAAGTAACTACATATGTAAAAGGCAGTGTATGTGAGAGTTGAAGTATATAAATGACTATTCGTGAGAGTCAGTTATTGTGAGAGTGGCTGTATGGATGAGTGTGTACTTGTATCAGTGATTGTATAAGACAGTAAGTATGCGTTTGTGACTGAATAACTGCTGTGGTGTGTGTATAACTGTATAGGTGAGTAAATGGGAGTGTGATTGATTCTTTGCATGACTGACTACTTGTGTGAGTAACTCTGGATGAGTGGTGGTGTGTGAGTGTCTGTATAGGTGTATGAGTGCATATGATAGTGTTGTATTGATGAGTGTCAGCATGTATGAGTGGCTGTATGGGTCAATGAGTGAATGTATGTGTAGACCTAGGAATCAGTGAGTGTGTATGCAGTAAGTGGTATTGGTGTGTTGATGGTTTTGAAAATGGTAGTCTGTATTTTACAGTGGGTGTATCAAAGTTTTTATTAGAGTGTGAGGAGCTGCATCAGATTTTCACGTGGATGATGTCATCGGTGATGTCATCAGTGATGTCATTTGAGATGTCATCAGTGATGTCATCAGTGATGTCATTGACCATGTCATGATTGATGTAATATGTGATGTCATCACCAGTGCATTGCGGGTGCGCGAGTTATAGTTAGCTGAACTAACTATAACGGGGGAATTTCTATGGTTTTCTATGAGAGAATGTCCAACTAGCTATAACATCTCTAAAACCTATGGTTTTTTCAGTGAATTTCAAAGGTTTATTAAATGATCATTTCTAACCATAACGATCCTGAATCCTATGGTGTTTTCAGTGAATTTCAAAGGTTTATTAAATGATCATTTCTAACTATAACATACCAGTCGCGTTTCCAGAGTGGTGGAGAAAGGTGAGCGTGGCCTCCGAAACACCTCTTAGCAATCCCACTGTGTGGGATTTAATGGAGGTAACAGGAGGAGTAGTTAGCCCCCAACGTCAACCTTGGGGGCCAACTATCCCTTTTATTACCACCAGTAAGTCCCACACAGCAGGATTGCTAACTTCTTATATCATGCCCGCCCCCTCCCTGCACCATTCCCCCACGTTGTAAGTTGGGGGATTAAGTCCCCTTGAATCCAGAGGGTCCCTGGGGGCCAACTAGGCCACCAGGTACCTCCAGGAAGAGGCACAGAGCTGCATTGCAGAGAGGTGTTCCAAGGCCACGCCCCTTTTTACACTTCTCTGCAACGCAGCTCATGGGTGATATTTTTGACATTGATATTTATGTGTTGATATGTGTGTATGGGGATATTTTGGTAATCAATATTATGAAAGTGATCCCTCTCAAATGCTGTCTCAGGAGCTGATCCTGCCTCACATCTGTCCTTTTTAACTCAAGTTTGGTCCTGCGCAGCAGTCATCCACCTAACGCAATCTCTGCCGACTCTCTAAAATATGTCTAAAACCTTTCTTCAAAAACAGTTTCTCCTATCTATAAAGAAGTATAGTTCCATACCAGTGGGTGGTTTTATGCCTCTGTGAGGTGTGTGTGGCAAAGTGTAAACGCAAAAAAGCACTTAGGTTTTAGATGCTGTTGCAGCTTTGCGAAGGACACAAAAGAAAGAAAAAACAAAAACAACAAAGTATTACTTCAACAAGTCACATATCCAATACTACAACATACTTCATGTAACAACTGGTGCAATGCAGTGAGCAAATGTGATGCACTGTGCCATCTGGGGAGACAAGAACTGAACCACACCCTGAAGTAAATGGTGTGGTTCTGCACTCTCTATTCACTGGCGCACTGTGTGCTGCCTTATGCCGATGCTGCTACCCTTTCGCCACAGTGCAAGGGTATTGGTGTCATGGTCAGCATAGTTTTTATGCAGGAAAGGACCTCTTCGTGCATGAAAACTACCCTGTGAGGCTTTCGCCTCCAAGAAAAATATATTTATCCATATTACGACAGACTCAAACTGACACCAATTTCTGAGTGGGAGCCGTCCCGCCAAAAACACAAACTTTGAAAATCTATGGTGCCATTTTCTTTTCCCCAGGGGAGCACGAAAGTGCACACTAGGGGAAAACTTACATTTATTTAATATTTTTGTCCCCGGGGAGGTCGGCCCATTTATCAAGGGAGGCTGACCCCCGAAAAAACAAAAATCTCTGGGGTCTATTGGTTTTCTGTTGTGGATCACAGCATGACTATGATCAAAGAGAAGGAAAGTGGTTGAGGAAGGCATCTTTGCAAAGGGGAAACTAAGAAATCACACAGTTAATTGTCTAATTGACAAATTACACCTATGCAAAAATGGTAGAATCAATTAAAATGTTAATATTTGGAATATGTACATCCTCTACTCTTACAAACCCAACCACCTGCCAAACAAAATTAGATGAAGCCCGTACCAACACCACAATGCCAAAAAAGTGACGTTCTGGGCAGCGTTGTGATTGGTCTGACCACTGTGGATCGGCACTCAGACTGGAACAGGGAGCCTGTGCATGTTCCTGACCAGGCTGTGTAATGCAGCCGGGTAGGAACATGAAAAGTGCGTATGAACAGTATGGTTGGCCCAAGAGGTCAGGTCAAACAGTTCATGCGCACTTTGGGAGTGAACACCACTCCTCCCTTTACCCTGGTCAGCCCCACTCCGCTCCACCACTGACTGCGATAGGGGAAAATCAAATGATACTAGCGATACGTTATCATTTTATTTTTCCTTTTGAGCAGTGTGGCGCCTTAGCGGAGGAGCCTCCACTCCTACTTCCCAGCAGCGTTTCCACTGAAACCATAATTCCGATGGCTCAATAACTCCTTTATAAAATACCATGCAACCCTGTTTGTGTGCATGTGTGTGTCTGTGTGTATTAGGTCGGCTCTCCAGTTGCTGTGTTTCACCGGTTGCTTTACCTCTTTTTTCGAGAGGGGAAGAAGCTCTCTCTCACTCTCCTCACTCCTTTCTCCCTCTCCTGCTTTCTCTTTCCCCCTCACCTCCTTCCACTTTCTTTCCCACCCCCTCCCTTTCTAGCTCTCTCTCAACTACAAAGAGATTAACAAAAACAGTGATCTTGCTTCATCAACATGCCTCCCACTACTTGAAATTGCTTTTATTGGAAAGTTGTGACATTATTCTCATGAAATATGCAGCTTCCAAAGCGGCAATTAAATCTCGCTTAACTGTGCTTATCATTGTTTTTGAGCTATCAGGTAGCTAGCTGCAATAAATAATCAAAAACAGTGAAAAGAATCTGAAATGCTTCTTATATTATCTATAAAAGGCATAAACAATACTGTCAAACTTGAGGGCTTATTTATCTTTGAATTACTATCGAGAAATTAATGTTTTATAGAAAGTCTTGCATGGAAATCAATTCCTATGATGGAAAAGAATTGCCAGCAACCACTAGAAAGGAGACGCACAATGCATTTTTTTCTTCAGAAAATCTACTCATTATAGTCGAACATGAAAACGAAATGCGATACAGCTCAGAAGATAAGCCTCATAATGCAACTTGATTGAAAGGGACTAAAATTAAAGCACGCTGGATAACTCATCAATCTGAATGAATTATTGTTCGTGCTTTCTATCAATTATAGTCACACAGCAGCTCACGGTTTGACTGACATTTACCATTAATCACATTCCTGAAAGTTTAGGAAGAGTATTTTCAAGTATAAAATTAATTATAATGAATGTTTTATATCTTTACATTTTTATGTATTGAAAGTTTATTCTTGGTTAATAATAAACATTCAGAGTGTATTGCCATTTCACTATAAACAGCAGCACAAATAAAATAAAATAATTCCTTCATATAAATAAGCACATTTTCAGTCCATAAAGTCATCAAGTACTCCTGAAGAACACAGATTGCATCACTACCGTTAGTTGGAGTAGTAAAAGAGCTCCCACTTGATACCTGTAACGCAGGGTGCAGTATTTACTGGGTGCAGTACTAACTCCCCACCCTGAGTTCTGCAACTCACATTGAGGGTTATCGAATGATTTCTGCATCTTCACCCATTCTGAGGTACAAAACTTACAGCCCAAGACTTTGCATCAAGGTTGCATTACTTTTGTAGTGCAAACCTGGTGCAAAATGTTTTAGTTGGGTTTATGTTCCAAAAATGAGTTATGTTTGAAAGTTGCCAAAGGTATCTCAAAATAGATTCTGCTCTGCTTTTCATCAAAGAGGCATACCATGGGTGACACATGGTCATTTCCATGCAACTATCCATAGCTTTTGATGCAAATTCCTCTCTACTAACATTTGTAGCCAGGAATTTGTGCCAAAAATGTATGCCTCCTTTAGGCAGTCAAAGAGTGGAGCACAAATTAAAACTATCCACATTTTTCCAACTTTTCATTTTTTGCATGCTGTACAGCATATTCAAAAAGTGGGAATAGTATTAAATCATATTTTTTGTACTGGAAGGGTCCCCTACCAGTACATACAAAGATCTATGCTTGACCGAAAACGCACTCCCTTGCACTATGGTGCAAGGGTGTGTGTGTGTGTATCGGCGGATGGCAACCTTAAGTGCACCAGCCATAGGAGAGAGAAAAACATAACCATATCTTAGTAGATATGGCACTGGTCTTCTCTCTCACCCTTCCACTCAATGAGTGCAGCAACCAAATCTGCTATGCTGTGTTGTGTCAAATATTGGTACACTTTCCCCACAATGTTGTTATATTGTCCCAGACAAATTTCAGGAGGTTTTACTGTGCAAAACATGCGCAGTGAATTCTAGCATAGTTTGGGAGAAGACAGTTAAGGATGAATGAAAATATCACTTGTCCATTTCAGCTCCAATTTGCAACAGCAATGTTAAAATAAAAGTTTAAGTCATCAGGTGTATCGGTGATTAGATACAGAGGGCCATATTTATAACCCAGATTGCATTGCTCTTGCACCAACCAAACGTGGTGCCAGAGCAACTCAAACCTTAAGTCGTATTTTTGAAGCCACGCAAAGCCAGTTGGCTTTTTGAATTGCTGTAAAAAATCTGGATTAATGCAACACAGCACAAATGTGTTGCATACCTTTGCATAAGATAGGCATTGCATGGGTGCACGCAACTCCTATGGTTTTTGCTGCATTTGAAGATATACCAAAGCTGGTAACCTGGAAATGTGCAAAAAAAGATACGCATCCCCAGGAGAAGTGTAACGAGGGGAAAGACGTTTTTTAGGTCTTGTGAGCCAAAGGCTCGAAGAGACATTTTATATGTGGGATTTTCAAAGTGCTACCCAGTCTTTTGGCTGGCCTAAACCTTGAGTGCACGAGATCACATGCACGTGCACAGCTGCTCCTCTGCTCATTGCATTCCCCCCTCCCTACTCACCCAGCCCTTTGATGCTCTGCTCCATTACTTTCACTTTCGCTGCTTTGACCCTTGCATTCCCCCCTCCCTTCTCACCCAGCCCTTTGATGCTCTGCTCGCATCTCCCTCCTCCATGGGCGTGAAGGGAGACAGAGCCATCCTGCTTGATTAATGGCTTTGCATTCCCATGTGTTCACGCAGTAAACATGCCCGAGGCAGCACAAGGCTCACGGAGACATTCTCTTTACCCTCGTTTATGGATAGCAACCCTGTCTCTGCCTTCCTGAGGTATGATTATTTTTTGTTGTTAATCCTGATGGTGTCAGACACGATCACATTGGTGGAAGTCTAGCCTGTGCCGCATTTGTGATTACCTTTTATGGGATCACCACCTGTGATTGGCTTTTGGCAAAAGTTACTCTTTTCTGCTCTTTTGGCTCTCACTAACAGGTTCCGTTAGTTGTTATTTCTCCTGAAGGCAATTAATGGTCTAGTGAGCCTATTCTCATCTCTGTTGATGTTTAAAAGATCCCATTGGGTGTTGACAATTTGTCTAATTTTACCATCCGTGGTGGAATGTTTCATTTTTAGGGCTCGTTCCTCGGGGTGAACATACTTTCTCTGTTGTAGTAGCGTGCCCTCTTCAGGGAGTCCTGAGGCACCATCTGGAGCGCGATCACTTTCACTTCTGCTGTGGATCACTTTCACGCGAGCACGCACACAACTCGCGGCCGCAGTACATTAAAAAAGTAAAATACATACTCGCCCTGTAAGGAAAGCAGGACAGGTAATTTACAGCTGAGCATCCAGAGAATATGCAAATGGACATTGACACTCTGCTATTTGAAGCTAGCGTTAGAGTGGGAGAGCAGGGTCTTTGTTAAAGATTAGATATATGAATATCAGTTAATGAACCATTTCGAAATGCTAATGTTTCAAAACACGAGATGAAAAAATGCGAGCCATTTTCCTACCTGTGATCATTGCAGATCTTAGCAGATACCTTGTGAGGTTATTATTATTTTTTGTTTGGGAACAGGGATCTTCTTGTGTAACCACAGATTCAAAAGGGCTGCGCTGCCCTTTTCTGACTCTATCATGTCGAACAGATAAATTATCTGTTGCAAGGTCATCTTATCAACACCCCACATCCCTGCTGGAGTCCTATCGTCACTCCCTCTGCGCTGTGCACACACATACCTCGCACACGTCTCTGCATCTTCCTGGCGGTATTTGTACATAAAACAAGGATCCATGTACAGGGGCTGTGAAAGGAGAGCTGAGGTCATGGACGAAGCAAAAAACAGGAGTCAAACAACTGAGCAACTGCACACACTTGTGAACACACAACCCGACCACACACCCACGCACAACCACATAGACACATTCTCACACACAAATACAACCACACAGACAACCACTTACAGACACAACCTCACACAAAAATACAACCATACACACACACAAACACACACACACGCAGCCACACACACACACGACCTCAAAAACACCTTGTTCGGACAGTACCTACTCTGACATGCACGGCTGTACACATTCTATTTGGTATACTTTTTGTTAGAAGGTTAGAGAAAGGGATGCTTTAAATGTTATTTTAGCTAAATTATGACCATATATGCACCAGTGTGCGTCTAATATTACTCATTGTAAATTGTGTTTTCATCCATCTATATTGCGTAAGTATTTGAAGTGCTGTGCTTTTATTCCCGCGATATTTAATTAAACTCTACCCATTGTGTTATATTATTTTACCACTAATTAATATATCTATAGTACTCATCCGAATCGTATCTAACATTAGGTTTTACTTTTCATGTGAGCTGTGCAGCATCAGGTTAAGTGTGTGTTATACAAAAAACACGTTCGTGTGTGTTAAAAATAAAAACAAGTTTGTGTGTGTTAAAAAAAGTGTGCTCGCGCGTGTCAAAAAGTAGCTTTTCTATTGGCCTTCCATTCGTTGCATTTCTGACTGTTTTACCGCCAAGCTAGAGCAAATCTTTGGCGCGCCCGTTATAAATAAATATCTAAAAAAAATTATTTATGCAACTAGATAACCCCAACTGTAATAAGTGACGTATTAAACGTTATAACATACGAGTACACAGACATACACATTTATACGTGAACAGTTTGCCGTATAATTGTGCATGCACAGTAATTTCCATAGATCTTGTATAGTAGTCTTTCGTACGTTTCACTTATCGGCCCTTTTAGGAGTTCCGATTTCTGGCAGCTTCTCAGCGGCTGCCCCTCTTAATGCCCCCCTCCCTGCACCTAACAAGCCATCAGTGACACTGGTAATACGAGTGGTGCAACAAATGCTTTCTTCTCATGATGCGAAAACACTACACTTGGGGACATTGCTCCTCACTTCAGCCCCATCCCCCCCACACACACACACCGCCTCGGAGAACACGTAACTAGTTAATTATCTGGCACGGTTCATATGGTATGTGCTACTTTCCCCAATTCGCAGGCGCACCAACTCCAGTTTAATTTATTAATTTATTAGCCCTCCGGCCCTTGTTGCCAGCATCCCACTCGATTCCAGCCGGAACAGACCTGGAGCTTTCATTTATCCTTGACTGCTCGTTGCATCTGTCTGGTGAGTGCCTGCCACTCCCCCCCCACCCCCCCAGTTATACTTTTGTGATGCACACTTATTAAGTGCGTGAGTCTGCAGGTTCTCTCTCTTACCCTTTTGCCATCCATTCACCCTCTGCCCGCTGTCTGTTCTGTTTTGCCAACCCTCCACTCTCCTCACTTTATCCATTCTTTTTTGCCAACCCTACCCCCTCCTCCCGCTGTCCATTCTGTTTACCACCCTCCTCCCACTTTCCGTTCTGTTTACCACCATCCGCCCTCCTTCAGCGGGCTGTTCTGTGTAACATCCTCCTCCTGCTGTCCGTTCTTTGTCCCCCCACCCATCCTCCCTCATGTAGCTTGTTTGTACAAGTTGCTGCTTCTGAGATTTCTTTGTGGAAAAAAGGCTGCATTGCAATATGGGCAGCTTGTGTTGGAAGATGCTTTACTGTCGGTTGGTTCAATGTGTAATTGGGCGCAGGCAGTGGGAAAGACATTGCAGGCGAGTCCACAAGAGACACACTGCAGGCACACTGGGCCCCATTCATCCACCCCCCTGAACGCATGGTATGATTCCCTTGAATGTCATCATACTTCTTTTCAACAATCCTTCCCTAGCCTTTCTTTTCCTTCGAGCTCATCACCTAAGCATTTTTCTCTCGCCCTTTCCTTTTCCTAACTCCATTCGCACCGCCAGTCACCCTCCCCACCCTTTGCTTTTTGTTGGTATTCAGAGCATTCAGGTTCCCATGTATCTTTCCGTGCCCCTCCCCCACAGGTTCATCCTACCTCACTCTCTTTCTGTACCTAGGTCTATTGTTAATCTCTTGCTGTCTTCACTCACTCTACCCCCAGGATTTCTCCTTTACCTGCCCTATCCTTTCCTATCTGTACCTCTCCGCCCCTTCTCATTTTCTCAATTTTCCATTCTCTCTCTCTCTCATTCTCTCTCTCTCTCTCTCTCTCTTCTGTGCACCCCATCTTTATCCTTTCCTCTGCCATTTGTCTGCCCCCTCCTTGCCTCTATACTCTCCTCTACTCTCTGACAGAGTCTCTCTGCCAATGCTGCAGCCTCCATGTTCTCCCCCTCCCTGCCCTAGCAGCACATGTCATTCACAGTAACAATCCTAGAAGCCCTCCAAACATAGCTCCTGGGCAGCGATTTATAGCGTACTTTACTGTAATGTACAAAGAAACAAGCTAAACTGGCCCCAGTAATGAGCGTGCGGCACTAACTGTGTGCAGGAACGCCACCTCTTTCTTGATCACTTATAAACTTGTATACAGCATGCGACTCACATGAGAGTTTGCTTTTCCTGTGTGCGTGCCTGTATACAGTGCCTTTAGTTCATGCTGATTCATTGCAACAGCAGTGGTGGTTTCTGCACCAAACTACAGTAAACTACCCGCTTCCCTATTGCTTTTGGAGCGATTCCCTATTCGCACTAGAGGTTTCTATTGGAAAATGCCAGTTGCTTAGCAGTATGAAAGATGACACTGGTAACCGCTTGTGCTCCAAAATCTATCTAAAAAGGTTATTTCAGGGAGCTTACTGAAGATGTGGCGTCTTTGGAGACGTGCATTGTTCTATGCCTTTTTTTTTTTACTGTGAGCGTAACTCTTTTCATATAAAAAGGCAAAGTGAATAACAACAGTATACCATGCACTCCTGTTACAATACATCTGGAGGGAGAAACCGCATTGATTAGCTGTCCTAAATAAGTATGGTGGGAGACCTAGTAAGATACATCGAGAACTGCAATCAGAGTGGAATAAAAGAGCCTGGAACCACAGGAGTGTAACATGGCAAATTAAGCGGCTCATAGGGAGACGATGTGGTCTGTCGGCTAGACTGCCGACTTTGGTGCTAGAAACCAGGGTTCGAGCCTCCAGGTCGCGTCCACATCCTGATTCTGGGCAAATCACTTAATCTCCCCGCGCCTGAATGTGTAATGTAAATATGGTGCTCATGTAAAGCGCTCAAATATCTTCTGGTCGAGTTCGCGCTATATAAATATGCAACAACACATAAAAAAACAGCATTTGCAATGCAATAGGTCTCACAGTTACGCCAGCTTGAGCTATTGCAAATAACAATGCCGTATATTTTTGTTTTCGTTTTGAAAACATAAATAAAAGGCATTGTCATTTACTATGAAAATAGCTTAAACTTGCGTAACTGCGAGACCTATTGCATTGCAAATGCTTGTTTCTCCATGCTCTTTCCGCATTCTAAGTATGCTGCATGCTGCATGCTGCATCTCAGGATTGTTTTTGTGCATGAAGGTGCCCCTTCATGCACCAAAACAATCCTGCCTACAACACAGGCACAAAGGTGCCTGCATTGGCGTTAGGCTGCCGAAACAACACTAGTGAATGGGAAAAGGACAAGAATGCACTGTATTTGGCGATGCAGCGCGCACAACGAAATTCGTTTTATTGATTTATTTGTATACTTACCTCCATTTGGCCATAATCCGGAGTTTATTACCCCCGGCCTTGCCCCTCCCCCGCTCTGCGTCACCGCCCGGCAGCACACCCTCCAGGAGCCGCTACTGACCAAGACCACCTATGGTCTTTGACTGTATGTGGCAGAGGCTAGAATCCGTTGAGTTTGGATGCAGATCCTTACAGCATACAGGCCCCTGCATTTAGATCCAACATACACATACTTTACTGTTGCCTGGTGAGGAGTTTAACTCAAAGGTGGTCGGTCATTAAGACTGGCTGCAGATTAAACCCTGTGTTATACCCTGCTGTGCCTGGCCTTTGGCTCTGCATTGCCAAATCTGAAAACATGAACCAACAACTCTGTATCTAATGAATATTCGCCATTTCTTAAGGAAAAAAAACTCAGTTAACTGAAAATTTACTGTTAAAATGAATACTAAATTTTTTATAACAGTACATTTCCTTACCCTCTGACATCTAAAAAATGTATGAAAGTCTAGTGTTTATTTTAGAGCGTCTGCAGCAGCTGTCTGTGAAAGATTATCATCCATGTTCTCGGTCAGGAAAATGGCATCTGCTGATGGAATTATGTAACTTTTCTGAAGATATTTTATTTACTCATCATTTCAAATCAAATTTCTGTCCTTACTCGGTGTTCTAACATAAGTAGAAGCGACAGCAGCCCTTAAAACAAAAATATATCCATCACTCACAGACAAGAATATGCTAATGATCAGGGTGCGGCTCCTCCACAATAGCCGAGGAGCGTCGCCCCACTGGCAATTATATTTTATTGGATATTTTAAGCAGCTCCCTCAGCCAGCGTGTGCTTGGAGGGGCGGGGCCAGGAAATGGGAGGGGATAGGAGACGTGCTATGTGCACTCTCTAAGTGCACATATGTGTTTGGCAGGCTGTCTCAGGCCGACAAAAACACACATGCACACTTAGGCTCAATGTAGCTGTGCTGGAGAAACCCCACAGACTCCCTAACCTGAGTGGAGCATCTTTTCAGCCTACTCAAGCCAATCCTCATGCTGCTCTGTAGAACGGGGATTGGACAGGGAGTTGGATGCAGCCCCAGTGCCTGCTGAGACACAAAATAGGAAACACCCGGCGGGATGCGGGACGCGGCTAGCAATTTAAGGTCAATTTGTTCTTTTTTTATTCTCCCCCCATGATCCCCCTCCTGCTCCCCCCTCCCACTACCTTTTAGATGTGATGGCCACCGCTGCCATTGACCCTACGCAAAATTATATTTTCACAGTTTGCTTGTTCACACTGAAGTCCAAACTGGGAGGGAGAGCAGCCTCTATGGGATTTTCAAACTCTCCTTCATATGTTAATTGATTTAATGGTCCTCTTTGAGGTGTCAGATATTGCTTTCTTCACAGGTAAGGTGAAGCTGGTACTCTTAACACATTTTGGGGCCTATTAGGATGGCGGGCGTACCTGAGTCCGCCTGCAATCCTAGCGGGAATGGAACCGCGCGCCAGCCATGCGGCGGTCCTGCTCCCCTGATCATGATGTGACCAGCACTGCGGCGGTCGCATCTGTCAGTTTAACATTGCAGTGGGTGCAATGGTAAAAATGTCATGTTGTGCATTTCCATGCACAACATGGCAGGCACCGCGCGGTGCCTGCCACCTCGTGCATGGACATAGAGAGGGGAATTCCTAGGTACCCCCCAAGTGCACCCCCCAGCACCCCTCAGAGGCCCACAACGGGCCCCCAAAGCAAATCCCTGCCAGCCTTTCCATGATGGCATCGCCGCCATGACAAGGCCTTGAAATCTCAACATTCTAATATGGAAGGCGGTGCCTGCTAGGCACCGTCACCATATTTGAGCCCCAGCTCCACCCGGCTGGCAATCGTAACGATTGCCGACCGGCAGAAAAGCGGCGGACGGACATTCCGTCCGCTGCAATACCCACTGCAATCGTAATATGGCAGTGGGTAATTCACGTTACGATGGCCATCGTAACGTGAAACCCACTGTTTTCTAAAAATGCTGCTGGGGGCTGCCATGCTCCCTGAAGCCCTCTACAACACTAAAGAAAATGCTTGGTGTTGCCCATGCCCCTCCTAGGGGCACCACCAGGATAAAAAGAAATAAACTTGAAAAGCAGTCACAGGGAATTATGGGGAAGTCCTTGCCTGGAGAATTGAATAAAAAATGAGTGGCTCCTGCAACACTTTATATTAACTATAGGGCCATGGGGAGGCCCCCACGTCCCATGCCCTCTCTCCAGCCCGCACACATACTGGGTGCCATGAATTCACCATCGGTACCCTGGTGCCGCCATGGGGCACCTGCACAGTTTGTAAATGTTGGGGGCTGTGGGGGTAGCCCCAAAGGCCCATACAGGTACTGCTGGCTCCCAAGTCAGCACCCATCCTGTGTGCACAAGGAGCCAGCTCTGATGCTTTACTCCCGCTAGGGCGGGAGCAACCTTTTTCTCTCTGTGCTCCCTGACCAGATGAGTGCAGCTAGGAGGCTAATTTTATATTCCCTACCTGCACTCTCTCAGAGACAGAACAAGTACATGCCCTAGGGAGTTGGGTCCCCGGTACATAGCTCTTTTGAGGCCCTGGAGATTGTGTCCCCTCATACTGCTCAGGGAGGGGGACATGAAGCAAGACCTCTCCATAAAATGACTTAGTCTTCCCTGGGGATGGCACAGCACTGCCCCTCTGTGAAATAAGTCTCTGGCGTACTGGAAATGCCTCATAAATATATATTTATATCTGCCAGGCTCTGCGACTACTTCCCTGTGGGCGTGTAGCCAACCATCACAGACAGTCTTCAGACGTGTGCCGCGTGGGGTTGGGTGCAGGACTAGGACAGCAGTCAGGCACTATGCCCCGCCCCCCATGGGTGACAAATCCCCCACTGTGTACAGCCATAGTCAAGCATGTGCTTGACCATGAGGTGACATTTGTTTATCGTGGTACCATAAAATAGTAAAAGAAAATAAATACGAAAATTGTGTGGTGAGGGTTAGTGGGGGCTAGCTGACTGCAGGTGGATTTGCCATCCGGTGGGGGGGTTGGGTCAGGGGCCTGGGTGCTGGACAGGCCCTGTAGCCAATTCCCCAGAATTAAAGAGTGTGTGCAGAAGGGATTTGCTACCTGTGGGGAGATAGGCTTAGGGCCAGGCCGCAGACCAGGCCCTGTGTACAAATGACATTAACAGTAGGTGGTTGGCCATCCATGGGGTTAAGTACAGGCCCTGGCCACAGGCTCTGCATGGTGTGGGGTTTCCCACCCTCAGTAAGTTTTTCACAAGAACCTGTAAACAAACCACACAAGGCCTAAAGCAATACTCATTGAGGGTGTTAGCTGTAGTAATAATATATTTCTTTACATTAAAAACATTCTAGAAATTCACTCAAAAAAGCAAAGGTTAAAGTGTTAGTATTCGGTAATAGTATAAAAACAAATGTTTAAAAACCAAAAACCACTGAAATTCACCAGTTATAGTTTACTGCACTAACTATAACTTGATAACCCCACCATGCAATGCTTATGACCTCGCATATTACTTCACTGAAGACATGCTAAATTACATCATTGATGACATCTCAAATTACATCATGGATGACATCTCTGATCTTATAGCTTTTCATACAGGAACGTATTCAGCAAAGAACATGTACACCCAAATTTCCATAACATCTGTAGTACTAATTGGCATATCCTTTTGCAACAAGCAGAACAGGTGGACTATGAAACATATCTGTGAAATCACCCAAAAGTAAGGGTAGGTGGTAAACTGTGCTCTGTGGGCAGAGTTTGTGGAATAGTGCCCCTCTGCTCAATTATTACAGCGTGGACTTTGGCAAAAATTCTGCCAACATAACAGGGGAGCTGAGTTTATTGGCATGCTCACTGCTAGTTTCGGCAATCCTGCTTTGCAGAGTGTTTGAGAAAGGCAGTAGGGCCTATGACAAT
This sequence comes from Triturus cristatus, assembly GCF_964204655.1. NCBI lineage: Eukaryota > Metazoa > Chordata > Amphibia > Caudata > Salamandridae > Triturus > Triturus cristatus. The sequence continues at coordinate 228,707,839 of NC_140584.1, forward strand.
GTCTCAGCAATCCCATTGAGTAGGACTTATTTGTCACAGCAATAAGGGTTCTTGACCCCCAACAACACTCAGCAGCCAAGGAAACTTTATCACCCAAACAGTAGTGCACCAGAAGGCCCCTTTGCAGAGCGGTAGAGAAAGGGGGTGGGATCTCCAATAGCGTCTTGGCAATCCCATGTAGGGGACCTACTTGTGGCATCAGTAGGGATTCTTGGCCCCCAACGACCCTCAGAAGCCAATGGGTCTTCAATCTCCAAACAGTAGTGTGCCAGGAGGCCCCTTTGCAGAGTGGTTGGGAAAGGAGGCGGGAATTCCGACGATGTCTCAGCAGTCCTACTGTGGGGGATTTACTTGTGCCAACAATAGGTGTTTTTGGCCCCCAACGACCCTCAGCAGCCAAGGGGACTGCATCCCCCAACCAGTAGTATGCTGGGAGGACCCTTTGCAGAGCGGTTGACAAAGGGGGTGGAGCCCCCGACAATGTATCAGCAATCCCGCTGTGGGGACTTACTTGTGGCAGCAATAGGGTTTATTGGCCCCCCTATGACACTCAGCAGCCAAGAGCACTTTATAATCCCCAACCAGTAGTGCACCAGGAGGCCTCTTTGCAGAGTGGTTGAGAGAGGGGGGCGGGGCCTGCGATGACATCTCAGCAGTCCCACTGTGGGGGACTTACTTCTGGCAACAATAGGGGTTCTTGACCCCCAACAACCCTCATCAGCGAAAGGGACTTTAATTGGGGTGGCCGAGCAATACTCTGCCCGCTCATGCAACTCCACAGAATTCCATTGAGTAAAAGTCAGCAAGCTCAGCCCAGGTCTACCCAAAAGAAGTAGATGTTATGTAGGCCTGGGCATCATTTTAATTATGCCAGAGTAATCATAGTAAGTTTGGTAAATCCACACTACTCTTTGGTGCAGAATTATCAATAATTATGCAATTGGGTCCACTCACAAAATTATGAGTAATTTGGGGAAAGGGGAATTTGCACAGAAACAATAAATTTAGCGACCTGAGCAGCTACTCATGCTGCTGTTCATGTTGTTTTGCATTTAGCACTGTTTTATGAGCTAAACATGCATCCGTGCATCCATTTAGAACACAAAGGTGCATTTTGTGATGAGAGCCGCTACAGTGAAAGTGCAAAACATGACAGCAAATATTAATACAACTTCAAATTTGACCTGCCTTTACAGTGACAAGGCCTCAAAAGCTTTTTTCACTGTAGCAAGGTTAGCTGTTCTAATAGAAAGCATTGGGATATTTTATTAAAATAAATAATTATCTCTGCTTAGAAAATAGCAGCATAGTTCCTTCTTGGACATTTTTATAAACTATTTTTACAAGCCTGATCCATTGTTAAAGGCTCGTTTGAAGCTAATATTTTGCTAAAAGTGTTTTAAAAAGTCACCTTTTACTTGCCTAAAGCTTCTATACTGTGATTTGCATGAGCTTCTAACTGTCATCCAGGAGCTGAATAGCCACGTTGGTGAGGTGTGCACTTCTTCCCAGAAATGGGACCATGGCCTTGGATGTTAGTAGTAGTTCTGTTTCTCTGACAGGATGACCATCTGGGCAGTGCCCAGGATCTTAATTAACTGCCAAGAGGCTTAGCCTGCCTTGCATGCCCCTCTACCCCGTCAGCCAGGTATCAATATCAGTGGGAGAACTGCTATCCCCAGAACCGGTTTAAGTGACCACAACGGAGGGGTTGGTCATTTCCCTGACCCACACTTCTAAGATGAACACAGGAGCTCTGTACAAGAAAAGAAAGGTTTGGTCTTTGTTAGAGTTAGTTAGAGGAGGGCAAAGTGGGATGGCTTACAGTACGGCATACAAGAACTTCTGCAAAATTGAGCAGCCTTAGCCCTGGAAACCTTTTCCTTATTAGTAAAGGAGGGCCTAGGTGTCATCCCCACCCACACGCTACAACCAGTTGTAAATATGGCATCCCTGTGCACCCTCTTCAGAGCACTACTGGGCATGTGGAAGACAGAAGAAGGACTGCACCTGATGTTGAGACCTGAGAAAAGACCTGAATGGCTGGACCTGCTACCACTTGTGCACATGAAAAAGAAATAAACTCGAAGGGTCAGTTAGCTGACCTCATGTTAAGCTACATGGACCCAACAAGCAGCTAGAAGCCCTTTTCCTAAAGAGTTCAGCTGACCAGATCCAACTGCACATATCATGGACCCTGCAGTTGGCTTCTGCTGAAGTGAGATTTTACTCAAATGGGCTATGCTTGAAGCCTGGGACCACTGGCTGTATCAAAGTGTACTCCTCCTAAAATCCTGAGAAATCTGGGACTTGGAACAGTTTTTGGCTCCAAAGACCTTCTCAGCACATGACCTTCTGAGCTCCAAAACAATGACTATATTGAACTTAGAAATCTTCATCAGTGGAAGGTGCCAAAAGTATCCAGTTGGCGAGGGCCCTTTCAGGGGTTTAATTTTGATTTAATCCCACTTGAAGCTTTACCAGGACTTTGCCCCACATCTGTTGGGTCTTCTCTGCAGCAGCCCGCTGCCTTGCCCTCCTTGTGAATTCAAATTCAGAGACTAAGTCAGAAGGTGAATCCACTAACCGGGAGAAACCTGTTTTCTGCATCAGCTCAATGATGTCATTGAACATGTCATAAGTGATGTAATACGTGAGGTAATTAGCAGTGATTCGGATAACTATAACTGGTGAATTTTAGAGGTTTTGTTTGTTTAAAATTAGATGTTTTAACCAACATATTCATCTAACTATAACATCCATTTTACTCTTGTTTTTTCCAATGAATTTCTAAAGGTATTGTTTCCCTGTAAAGTAATATACATTTATAAATCCTAAATTTAAATTCACTTTAACATTTGATTTTTTCCATCAAGATATGTAAACTTCAATACAGAAGATTGTTTTTCAGTAATTCAATCTCTTGTAAATAAATAAACTGTTTTGTACATAATAAAACTATTTAAAATCATGTGAAGATTATCAGTAGGCCTTACTGTACATATAAAAATATCAACCAACAAACTCAAATATGTGGTTTGTTATTCCTTGGTCTCAAAGTTACACATTGTGTATGACACTTTTAGAAATGGAGGGGATTTTTAGCACCACTGGAGCATCACTTTTGGAAGTCATGCAAAGCATATCGATGTAGCTTTATATGGCCTTGTAGATATGGCGTAAGGCAAGGCAGCGTAAGTCACTGCCTTGCCTTACTCTGAGTCAAAGAGGCGTTCCATGGGCCTTGTGGCAGATGCTCCCCCACAAAACCCATGGGTTTTGATGCATTTCCAGATTGACAACATGGCATAAATCTGGGGATGCATCAAAAGCATGCACCTCTGCAGAGTAGGCGTAACAAGGAGAAATCTTTCATTTCTCCTTGTTTTTCCCTCCTTCTATGTGTGCGGCATTCTGCAGTACACAAAGGAAGAGGAAACTCCTGTGAGGATTGTTTTTGTGCAGGAAGCGGCACCTTCGTGCACAAAAACAATCCTGCTTGCAATGCAGCCACTCTTGCACCATGGTGCAAATGTGCCTGTGTTGGCACGCAGTTGCAAAATTAGTGCCAGCGCTGGTAGATAGGAGAGAAATACCATATACCAATACCCTATACCAATTCCTTGTAACTAAGCCCCTGAGTTTCTGGTTGGCAGAGGCAAAGACTCTTGATACCACAAACTCAACGTTGACTTGTTTTGGAGTGCTCAGAGATTTCATTCTATACCATTTGGACTTGTTCCAGAAGGGAGAGACATGGATATATGTTTTGATTATGCATATTCCCAATGTTGTATTGTCATGTTTAATTTAATCTGCTAATGTGATGTTAAGTTTTAGGTAATGGGGTCTATCATCATTCAAAAAACGTTTTGATTCATTGTGAATACAGTTTGTTTTTTGTTCCACTGCTTACGACTATTTTAAAATAAATTACAAAAAAGTTAATACATAAACACTGCTGAAAGATAAATGGCAATCACAGTAATTCATTTGTGTGATCACAAATTGACAATTTGATTTTTGTTGTAATAAGTTCAGTACTGGCACATGTGTGTTTGATATTGCAGAGTAGCCATGCCTCGCTGGCATTAAACTGGCCCAACACTCCTCTTTTGTTCAAACTTTCAAAAAGTTACATTTTCAGAATAACAACTTAAAATCCGACTTCATCTTAAGTTGTTATTTTAAATTGTGATTCTAAAAGCACCAAACTCGGGGGTGCAATATCTTCCCAATTGGAAATTACATTTATAAAATATAATAAGGTAATCTCAATGTTATCCTACAGGAGAGATAGTCCTTGCAGTAGTGAAAAACAAATGTAAGAGTTGTTCACTACCAGGACACGTAAAACTTAAATGTACATGTCCTACTTTTTAAATACACTGCACCATGCCCTTGGGCTCTCCAGGCCTACCTTAGTGGTGACTTATATGTATTAAATTGGAAGGTTTGACCTAACAAGTGGGTTAACTTTCTAGGCCGCCATGGCAGTCTAAACCTGCGCACCCAGGCTCTGCAAAGAAAGGCCTGAGACATGTTTGAGGGGCTACTTCAGTGGGTAGCACTATCGGCGCTGCAAGCCCCACAGTAGCATTTAATTTACAGCGATCAGCGCTGCAAGCCCCACAGTAGCATTTAATTGACAGGCCCTGGGCACCTGTAGTGCACTGTACTAGGGACCTATAGGTAAATTAAATGTGACAATAATGGATAGGACAATGTTACCATGTTTTAGGCAGAGAGCACATGCACTTTAGCACAGGTTAGCAGTGATAAAGTATGCAGAGTACTAAAGCCAGCAAAAACAATGTCAGCAAAACAGTAGGACTAAGGCAAAAAGTCTGGGGAAACCAAGCCTAGGGTGCCAGGTCTAACAGCTACTGTAAGAATTATCAATCAGCAGATTTATATCAAAGTGTTTCTCATTGTAACTCAAAGGGTGCATTCAAATAAAAACACAACTAATAACGAGCAATCATAATAACTTACATACATGGGTTTAGAGTCATTGAATATTTGTTGACTGTTATTATTGTGATCATTGTTTATTTAACATCTGTGTTGTGCCATACAATAAAAGTCTGCAATTTTATCATTATACTGTTACACACAATCTATGTGTTCAAGTCAGTTACATGTATTTGAGTGCATAGAAGATCACAATTCAATAAAGATATGATCAAAAACAATTTTTACTGACTCACTTTCCTGAAAATAATAATAAAGAACAATACAGCGCAAGCAATAGCCTCTCAATGAGTATTAATGACCCTAACATATACACCATCAAATTTGGGCATATTGAGTCAGTGTTGACTCTGAGTTGGTTCATGTGATTGCCATTGTGACCATATAACCTACCCATGATGTATATGTATGTATGTTGTTTTTCCAGCATGTCAGTTTGCCTAACTTGGTCACTGGCAAGGGCTAGGTGAAGTGTCTGCTGATATTTGTAATGACAATTTTCTTACGAAATGTCACAATTTTGACTGCGAGGGTTTCCATAACCTCTAGGTAGGTTTTCATTTCTGCCCACACCAGTGTCTGAAAATCTGCAAAGCTTGACATTCCTCAGGAATATGCAATAAATCACATCCAACACTCAAAACAGGGACTCAGATTTGTTGCCTGTACAAGGCATGTAAGAACTTCAAATAACAACATAAGGCATGCCTCATATAGGCTAGGATTGTGATTGTGATGTGTAAGTAGGTCTTTCCAAGCTCAATTGTAAACTTAAACATGATGTGATTTTAACACCACGTCATGAAGTCAGCTGCAGGCTCTTTTGAAAAAGAAAGATCAAGGAAGATACCATAAATGGCTCAAAACTGTGCCCATAAATGTACTCAATTTCTGCAAGCATTCAATTAAGGAAGAAACCTAGATGTCAATACGCTGCATACTGTTTGTTGTAGGCAACAAACCAGTTATCGATATCCTTAGCACTAGGAGAGAAATTGTTTAAATTGTTAGAAACATTTTGTCTTCACGCATGTAATCAATAAATGTGATGTCCTTCTTCACACATATTTTCCAGTACTTGCATTTTTATTTTTTTTTAAATTATAAGTTATGCCCTCATTAGCCTTTGACACAAAACTCTGGGGCCACCCCTCAACCATTGCCTACCAAAGATATTCTTTGAGTGCCAAGGATCGTAACATCCCATTAAACCTCTTTCTCCATTATCTCCCCTGGCCAAATAGCCGAACTGCAGATCTCACCGGAGAAGTAAAGGACCAAACATAAAAAAGGCATAATCAATGGACGTGTTTTTAGCCCAACAGATTCATTTTATTTAAAGATCTAGCCAATTTAGAGTAGGAGACCAAAATGCCTTTATTTTTTTCACCACTGCTCTGTCCAACCTGATGGTATATTTAATGGAATTTACCCAGTCTGCCTCAGTCGGAGGTAAGTTGCTAATGCATTTCTTGCAAATCTCTTTCCTAGCAAGGAGAATCAAATAATACGCCAGCTTTTTTACATCATTCGACATGTCATCATGCTGCGGTGGAACACCCAAAAATATAAGAGCCAAGCTTACCTGAAATGCAGTGCCAAGAATAGTTTGGATACATCTACTCACATCGTCCCAGAATTGTTGAATCACAGGACACTCCAAAAACGTGTGCATATCATCAGTTTTCTCTTGGCTACATTTTGCACCCCTCAGCGATCTTCCCTTCCCCAACTTGGATAACTTAAGGGGTGTCCAATATACCCTGAGTAGACAAAAGATGTGGTTCCTCTTTAAATTTGCGGGATGCACAGTGGAATACAGAGAGGCCGATTCCGATGGCCGGTCGGACAGCGGTCCGTAGACTTACCGTGCGACCGACACGTACCCGGAGCCGGTCCGTCCTGTCGATTAAGTACGATGCGCATAACTGCCAAAAACACGACCGACACGTAGGATGTGAATCAAGCCCCATTATCCGTCCGAGCCGTAACTCCTAGAGAGGAACCGAGTCGCCCAGAAGCAGCATCCATAGCAGTTTCCGGCATGACAAGTACGATGCGTACTTCCTACGCGCCGGACGGGTCGTCACGTACGGCACGTCATAGCTTCCGGAAAACAAGCATATCAGCTACGATTTGTGCCACAAATCAATACATGGCTACGAGACGGACCAGCTTGGAGCCGGTACGAGAAGGAGCAACAAACAGCGTGTACGACATGAACACATCATGAATCCCATCGCGCAGGTCATACCAGTACTCTACATCTATGACCGGATCAGGGACAGACGCCGTTGGCGCAGACGGTAAGTCAGACACCTACAACACAAACAAACGACACGTACACGCAAAATCGCACACACACACAGGGGATCCACATCCTGGCCACTAACAAAAGCCCACCATAGGGATTGCATGGCCAGCACCACTAACACCCCCACCCATAGGGGGCCTGTTGCCCATCACTACTGCCACCCACACTCATAGGGACTATGTTGCCCATCACCCCTGCCACCCCCACTCACAGGGGACCTGTTGCCCATCACCCCTGCCACCCCCACTCACAGGGGACCTGTTACCCATCCCCCTGCCACCCCACTCACAGGGCTTATGTTGCCCATCACCCCTGCCACCCCCACTCACAGGGGACCTGTTGCCCATCACCCCTGCCACCCCCACTCACAGGGCTTATGTTGCCCATCACCCCTGCCTCCCCCACTCACAGGGGACCTGTTGCCCATCACCCCTGCCACCCCCACTCACAGGGGACCTGTTGCCCATCACCCCTGCCACCCCCACTCACAGGGCATATGTTGCCCATCACCCCTGCCACCCCCACTCACAGGGGACCTGTTACCCATCACCCCTGCCACCCCCACTCACAGGGCTTATGTTGCCCATCACCCCTGCCACCCCCACTCACAGGGGACCTGTTGCCCATCACCCCTGCCATCCCCACTCACAGGGGACCTGTTGCCCATCACCCCTGCCACCCCCACTCACAGGGCTTATGTTGCCCATCAACCCTGCCACCCCCAATCACAGGGCTTATGTTGCCCATCACCCGTGCCACCACCACTCACAGGGGACCTGTTGCCCATCACCCCTGCCACCCCCACTCACAGGGCTTATGTTGCCCATCACCCCTGCCACCCCCACTCACAGGGGACCTGTTGCCCATCACCCCTGCCACCTCCACTCACAGGGCTTATGTTTCCCATCACCCCTGCCACCCCCACTCACAAGGCATATGTTGCCCATCACACCTGCCATCCCCACTCACAGGGTTTATGTTGCCCATCACCCCTGCCAACCCCACTCACAGGGGACCTGTTGCCCATCACCCCTACCACCCCCACTCACAGGGGACCTGTTGCCCCTCACCCCTGCCACCCCCACTCACAGGGCTTATGTTGCCCCTCACCCCTGCCACCTCCACTCACAGGGCTTATGTTGCCCATCACCCCTGCCACCCACACCCATAGTGCTTATGTTGCCCAACACCCCTGCCACCCCCACTCACAGGGGACCTGTTGCCCATCACCCCTGCCACCCCCACTCACAGGGGACCTGTTGCCCATCACCACTGCCACCCCCACTCACAGGGCTTATGTTGCCCATCACCCCTGCCACCCCCACTCAGAGGGGACCTGTTGCCCATCACTACTGCCACCCCCACTCACAGGGACTATGTTGCTCATCACCCCTGCCACCCACACCCATAGTGCTTATGTTGCCCATCACCCCTGCCACCCCCAACCATAGGATGGGTGATGCGCAACAAATCCAGCATACGCAACCATCAGGTATGTCCGCAAAATACATCCCCCATGACATCATGACAACAGTGTGTAGTCTGTGACAAATGCCCACAACAGTGATTATGGCTACGAGCATACAATGTAAGTAACAGCACATGTGTGACCAACACATGAGTGTGACATACACAAGGCAAGCATCACTATAGCACTGTGGCAATGTAAAAAGAACACCCCCTCACTGTGTAGAGCAGAAGTTAAGTGGGGGCTCACAAAATGCAGCAGATGTGGAGCATTGTGGTGATGGGGACCAAACCCCCCTCATCACAGTGATCAAAAGGTAAGTGTCATCATGGTCAAAGCTGCAAATAACAAACAGCATGTATGATCCCTGCTCCCAACACATCAAACACTTCTAGGGCAAACTAGTGGTTGTGCTCCATACACACAGAGATGTGGTGAGGCTTACAATGCTGTGAAAACATAACACTCTTGGTCATGTGCAGACAAGCACCACACATGGGGGCTGACAATGCACACAGCATACAATGACACAACAGCAGAAGTGAGCATCACCAAGCATGCACACATCTCGAAAATAGACACACCAATCAAAACAACATGTGTAGACTGTAGGTGTCAGCTCACAAACTCACATTTAATGCCAGCAATGGCACCCAACAACCAGGATGAATGTGCACAATGATGTGAAATGACTCACAGGGATAGCATGCAAAATCACAGAAACAACATCCAGACCAAGGCCCACAACAGAAATATCAATTCACTGGTGCAGATGCACAAACAGGCAAATTCACACTGCACATCGGACACAACATGTGTGTGTGTGTGTCACAGTATCCCCAAGCAACTACACAACACATGAGGGGGCTGAACCACAGTGACACAGATGTGGACACAGTGCCATACAAAAGTAAACCATCATTGGGACACCCTCAGTGGGCAATCAGGCGTTGGGAGATGAGAGGAAGCACAACAGACACATGTGACACAAGCTGGAATGAACACCAACTAGCACAGCAAGAGACTGACACACAACACCACTACCCCCAGGGACCAGACAGTGGGGTGACACAAGCATGCATGACACCTCCACTGTGATGACAAAGGCAGATGTCGTACAAACTGGGAAACCCAGACATGTGTCCTATGTCACAAACGTACATCACACATACACAAACACAAATCACTCAGCATGGTCCCTCATCCATGGACAAACGGGAGCCAGGGGATCATCCATGCAAACATTCACATCAGTCCACCTTCAACACCACACACCCAGAACTGCAACAATGTGTATCTGTGAAGCCCACATGGACAGGTAACATTGCACATGCCCCCATGACAAACACAGGAATGTTGGGAGGAACAAAGGTGCACAGACACATCACACAAGGACAGTTTACAACCCTGGGGAATGACAGACACACTGCACAGTATGCGGTACATGGCCATGACCTCAAAGGTCATGTAACCTTCAGAATCCCTGCCACAGTCCCAGGACTATACAGATGCCAAGGAGAAACACAAGGCACCCATGCTGACACCTGCCAGCATCGCAGCCGTGAACCCGACAAGCGGGAGTAGTCACACACACATACAAATGTCTCAATCACTGAAAACTACCACCTAGGGACAACTACATGATATTGCGAACAAACAAGTGCCTTGAGGAACCCTAACTGTGTCCCATCTGTGTCTGACAACATCATCACCACTCAGAACTGACAAATCCCAATGATGATACACCAATTAACAGTAGTGTGTCATGCACCCACACATCTGGTAGCCCATTGGAAAAGTAGTGGATGAACCCAGTACCACTCAGCAAGCATCAACAACAGGAACATATAAAGGGAACTCTGTCTGTGTATGAACAGGGATGTGGACACACACACATGCACATACAACACACACCATGGGCCCAGGCCATGTCACTGGACAACAAACTAACTTGAGGGGACACAAATCCTGTGGAAGCCCAGCTGTGCCAAACATATTCACCGCAAGTTCCACTCATGTCTGCAGAACACTTGGTCAGTCAGCCATCAGTTACCACACAATGAAGGCTCTGGTCACAACAGCCTGGGTGCGTGAGTCTCACCTAAGTCATCTGCACATACCCAAAACATATGTCTAGCAAGTTGCATGGAGGCCCCAGTTGCTCCTATTACAATGATGCCCACACCTGTAGGGCCAGTATTGATGAGCACAATGTATGTGGACGTGACAATTTGGACAATGGGAAGCACATCATATGTGCAGGGGTGCAAGCCACAGATGTGACCATGCCAATGAAATGCTCACAGAGAGATGTACACAAATAGTTGATCCAGACACAACCAGGTAGCTGCAAGGGATGACATGGATACCTACCAGAATAGGATACATATCTCATGGACCACAGGGAGTACCTCACATCAACACATCAGTATGTAACATTGTAAACCAAGCATTACAGGTGCAAGGGCATGTAAAACAACATCAACATGATGTACAGCTAAATCAAGTTCACAGGGACAAAGAAAAAAGCTTTATTCAGCATATGAAAAGTGAAACGTCTGTTCCAACAAAAGGCCAATGGCCAGTCCATGTCCAAATGCCAAGGAGTGAACTAGAGTGACAAATTCAGTATATGAAATTCTAAACGTCTGTGCAACCAAAAGGCCAATGACCAGTCCATGTCCAAAGGCCAAGGAGTGAACTAGAGTGACAAATTCAGTATATGAAATTCTAAACATCTGTACAACCAAAAGGCCAATGGCTAGTCCCTGTCAAAATGCCAAGGAGTGAACTAGAGTGACAAATTCATTATATGAAATTCTAAAGGTCTGTGCAACAAAAAGGCCAATGGCCAGTCCATGTCAAAATGCCAAGGACTGAAGTAGAGTGACAACTGTCACACCTTGCTTGCCTGCACTGCTAAGGGGCGGGGTCATCCCCTCGGAGGGGCATACATGGGGGCAGGCCAGCCACCGCAGGGACAGGATCATGGCACAGCAGAAGGAGGCAGTGAAAAGGTGGGGGATGCAGGCGAGACACTTGCAACTGCAGTGGAAATGACTGAAGTGGTGGGTGCTGTCAAAACTGTGGGGCACAAGTCAGATGGGGTGGGTGCCGGCACAACTCCAGTGGGCAGGTCAGATGGAGTGGATTGGCTCACCACTGCAGTGCCCAAGTCAGATGGGGTGGTCGTGGACTCCAAAGCAGTGCCTACATCCATGGGAGCGGAAAGGGGGACAGGTGAGGTCGGCGGGGCAGGGGGGGACACGGTCGCCACATCAGTGGCACCAACTGTCTGACCAGGTGTGGAGGAGCAAGTGCTAGGGGGGGATGGCCTTAGCATTTTGGGGATGTGTATCTCTGTGTCGGGAAACCCAGGGAAGGGAGTGGCGGGGGAACCTCTGGAGTGGTGGCCTGGGGGATGGAGGACGGAGACTTTGCCTTGGAGCTGCGTGCTGGAGGGGGGTCTTGCTCTTCTTACGCCGGGGGGACTTGCGGGTGGGCGTCTCTGTCTGACAGCGCCTGGGGGAGGGTGTCTAGGTGTGAGGGGCACTCCCTTCTGTGTGTGGGGGACTTCCTCTCCCCCTTGTAAACAGGATCTGCTGGGTCAGTGGGGAAGAGGCCAAGGTCACAGAGGAAGAGCTTCTGGGGGGATGGGGTTGCAGGTGAGGCAAGGGAAGGGGGCTGGGAGGGAGAGGTCTCGGGGGACTGTGGAGTGGTTGTGGATGACTGTGTGTGTGTCAGCAAACCAGCCCTGTGAGTGTGGAATCAGTCCCCTGCGCTTGCTTGTGTGCACATCTAGCCCTTGGTTTGGGGGTTTCTGTGCTTGGGACAGGTAGAGTGCTAGGAATCGTGGGTGGTGCAGGGGTAGGAGGGGTGCGGGACTGCTGGAGGAGGGACACTGCTGCCGTCAGGGAGGAGGCCACTGACTGGTTGGTCCTCTGTAGGGCAGACATTGCCGAGGAAATGTCCTCCATGAATGACACCAGTTGTGTCAACAGACCTGTGTCTGCATGGAGGACCTTCAGCATCGACGTCTGCCCTACATGGATCTGTCGAAGTAAGTCCACAGACTCCTCACTCAGGGCAGCAGGGGACACAGGGGCAGGGGGTGCGGTGCCAGGCACAAAGGAGACATGCTCACAAACACGGGAGCCCACAGGGACCTCTGGGATGGGAGCCGATGGGAGGGGGGTGGTGGTGGTGGTGGCGGTGGCGGAGACAGCCTCACTAGCTGGGGTTTGGTGGCTGCTGACACCCGCCTCCACAAGGGAGTCATCCTCAGAGCTGCTGTGGCCTTCAGCTGGGGGGATGGTGCTGACGACTCCTCTGTGTGGCTCAACTCGCCCTCTGTGCCACTGGGTCCACCTGACTTCTCTCCTGTCCTTGTAAGGCTCTGTTGGATCCTCCTGACCCTTGGAGCTGTCCCCTCCTGTGGCCGTGGATGTATATGGATAGGAATAGGAAGTAACAGAACTACATCAGTCACCTGCACCGACTGCACACACCACAGTGAGTACATCACATCACAGGGCAAGCCCTGGCATCATCAGCTGAACACAGCTCAAAGTGCCAACACTGTTTAGGATAAGACAATTGTCATTCTCAACATCAACCATGGCACACATATCCCTCCATGACTTTCACACATATGTCCGTTGCATGTTGGATGCTAACACACCAATGTGCTAACATGCACCACCCACACATTAGTTGTACATGCAAGTGAACATGTTGGAGTATGTCACTATACACACAGCAAATCTCTTGCGACTGACTCAGTACAGGTGTCCGGATGAAGGGATGGGCAGAGACACATTTCACATGCTTGGGATGCATGCCAGCAACACACACTATGATGTACTCATGTCCTGATGGGCAAGGCCACAATGGGGTGCATGGTGCACACTTGGACACAATGCAGGCTCACTCATAGCAAGTTCAATGCCATGGCACTGGGATGCCCTGAAGGTCAGTCAACACTGTCTCCTGTCACAGGGGCAGGGCATCCAGACAACAACAATATGCACTAACTCACAATCCTAGCTCAGGGGTAAAGCTGACTCTGCAGATGACCGGCGCACTTGCCCATCCCATGCAAACAACATATCCAGGACCCAGAAGACCCCACATCATGGGAATCATTCATATGAGTTTCAGCAAACACAAATCCATGTACATTAACACATCAAAGTCTGCCATGCATGTAACCCAGCTGCATTAGGTACACAGTTTCATACACCATTGTGCGCTGTCAGATGATCACACACCTATATGTCACACAGGTCTTGTCTCCCACAGTCACATTGAAGATGTCATGCTGACCCTCTGAATCATGGACACCCCAGTTGTACGTAGCAACAAGCCACACCCTAATGACACAGAGGCAGACACCTGAGGGCACATGTCACTAAGCACAACCTGCAATTTCATACACAGGATTGGGATTACAGAGTGTTTCTGAATGCCCTTGAGGGGGCATGACTGGGCAGGACTAAGTGAAACAGTGTTTTGCCCCGGACAGTAGTCAGGTGGCTAAGCAATTGTGACATACTTGATATACATACTCCTGATGCCCAAAAATTGGAGTCCCCTGCTGCATGGTTTTGTTTGGAATACCCCAGACACATGTTGTGAGTCAGACCAGCAATTGGTACACATCTCAAGGGGACACACAGTTCAAATGTCAGATCTCAGGCATTGTGTAAACAATTGACCCACCCATGAAACACACAACAGAGTCACTGGCACTGATGCTGACTGGTACCTGAAGCATAGCTGACTGCAGGGACACAGTGCCCTAGTGACACAAGCAACAGACTGGAGGGGCCACACCTGTGGAACAGATGAGGAGGGTTCATCACACAAATGAGGGACTTGATTTTGAGACTACAAGACCTACGTAATGTGGAAGTGTGACTAGGACAAAAGACTTCTATTTGCATGTCAGACATAGTACACAGATCAGGCATGGACTTACCCCCTTCCTGCTGCTGTCTGGCCTTCAGCTGCCTATCCAAGTCCAGGAAGGCCACCACCAGTATCCGGAGCATGTGGGGAGTTAGGGTCCAGTGTCCGTCCCTCCTGCGTGGAGGTGACAGCTTCAGCTGGACTCTAGCTATCCTCCGGGTCCAGCCCTGAAGGTCCTGCCACCTCTTCTGGAAGTTGCGGATGCGGCGCTTTCAGACCCCCACAGAACGAACAGCCCGGGCGATGGTCAGCCAGATCTCCGGCTTCTGGTGGGCATCAACCTGTGAAGATGACCAAGTGAAAAGTACATTAACACACATGCCCCAGATTTGTGCAGCACAAAGTTGGATGTACATGTCATCATCACAAAGGGAAATAAATTACACAGGTAGTGCAACCATGGGGAATGAAAGCTCACATGCATGTCTGACATGTTAACAATGTCTGGATAGTTAAAGCTTGCAATAATGCACTTTAGCAGCGGGAAAACTATTCATTACATGTACCTACACACTTTGGTGGATGAAAGTAGTCAGTGAGAATGCATGCCACTGGTGTACACACTGCTGGTACTGCTAGTCAGAGAACATGCAAAATTAGGGAGGCAGTGGACAGCACACTCACCTGCTCCCCTGGTGTCCCATAGAGCTTTCTGTACTCTGGAAGGAGCCCGTCCAGCAGGGCCTGGTTCTCCTCCTCAGTGAAGGCTGGGGCCCTCTCCAGAGTACGTGCCATAGCAGGAGCCAGAGGATACATAGACAGCAGCAGTGGTAGCAGGGATGTGGTCCAGTAGCATGTAGTGCAGGTAAGTGAGCTCCCTGGGGGCCAGAGAGCCTTATATCTGTGCTGCAGAGACAGACTCTGGGCCATGTGTCCCAAGTGATAGGTCCAACACGGTTACATTCTATGAATCTGGCCAATCCATTCAAAAGTACGACTCGTACAAGCCTTCTGCATCGTTCAAATCTTCACCTTCATGGAACACTTGAAATTGCAACATTGTTGTAGGCATCCAGCTGAATTTGCAGTGCACAACTCGTACAAGTTTTGAATCTGCATCCGTCTCCATGACAGTCCTGAGCCAATGGGTGCGCCCGGCTCATTCAACTGACTGTACAACACGTATTTTGAACATACACATGCACCCGTCTCCATATGATTCAATGGCCAAGGCGTACGCCTGTCTCGGACCATGCCTGTCTGATGCGTATGCATGATAGTCACCCGCGTCAGACCTCATTGGATTTAATGACAAAGCATACGCACGGCTCGGTCATGAACCGTGCAATGCGTACGCATTGTCACCCGCGTCGGACCTCATTGGATTCAATGACAAAGCGTACGCATGGCTCGGTCATGAACCGTGCAACGCGTACGCATTGTCACCTGCGTCGGACCTCATTGGATTCAATGACAAAGCGTACGCACGGCTCGGTCATGAACCGTGCAATGCGTACGCATTGTCACTCGCTTCGGACCTCATTGGATTCAATGACAAAGCGTACGCACGGCTCGGTCATGAACCGTGCAATGCGTACGCATTGTCACCCACGTTGGACCTCATTAGTGTGACTATTAGACGGATGCAACACACATATACTGGCCATGGACACCTGCGCACACCTGCCACACTATAGCATTGGCCACACAGTGTCCCATGGCATGTAAGGCTGCATTCCCTGGGTGTTTGAGGGGGCCACAGCTGTTTTTTTGTCTGGCACTTTTTGCAGCCACTCCCAGGCTGTTATCTTGTACATGGGGGCAGAGTGATTTGTGTGTTGTGCACATTACCACTGTGATGTGCAATTGGACAGTAATGGGCATGAGTGAAGGCCACAGTGTCAGGTTGGATATGTTTAAGACATGTCACATACACCCTGAGTCCTGGGGGTGATGGCATGTACGTCACAGTGAGATATGTAGCCCCAATACTGATGTGCACCCACAGTCTGTGTGCATGTTGTGTCTCAGATGTGTCTGATCACATATTACCAACGGGTGACAGTCTCCACATCCATGTGGTATATGCATCAACCTTGATGGGGTGTGTGTCTAAGAGTCTTACATGTAGGGCCGGCAGGAACAACAGTGGCCACTACCTGTGGGACTTACGCTTGCCTTGTGGTGTGTACGTGCTACGCCATGTCCATTGCTGTGTTGATGTGGCAATACAGGGAGCCTGGGTTTCTGCATGGCAAAGATCTGTGATGCCTGGGAGACATGAGTCCTCATTTGTCACTGGGGTGGGTTTTTTGAACGTTGCAGCAGCACATAGGTTGGGTGACACAGCCAGATGATTAGCCCATTGAACTACATGGCACTCATGTGGACATGAGAAATTGAGATGTGAGGTGGTGGTCTTGTAGGTGACATATGTGTCCATGACCAACAGCACACATCTCAGTACATTGTGTAATGTCATGAACTAGCATGTGATAGTGATCGTGGTCATGGCCACATGGGTGGATGTACTGACAATCTTCCTTTGTGCATCTCTGTACTGCAGGGCACCAGCTGTCCATCGTCCATTCCCAGACCTTGCAACCATGCAGGAACGCGACAGCATCAGACAGTACCACTTCACCAGGCCACTGATTGAGGAGTTGGCGGAGCAGTTGGCGCCACATCTGCTACCTGACCGGACATACCCTACAGCACTGACCCCAGAGGTGAAGGTGATGGCAGCCCTGCACTTCTTTGCTACCGGTACCTTCCAGTACACTGTGGCTACTGCTGGTGGTATGTCGCAAACGATGTTTAGTCAGGTGCTACGTGATGTCTTGGAGGGGATGTTGCAATTCCTCGACCTGTATATCAAGTTCCCGAGCCAAGATGAACTCCCTGAAATTAAGGATGCCTTTTATACACTGGGGAGGATGCCAAATGTCATTGGATCCATTGTTACCCTGATACCACCACAGGCACATGAGCAGGCATACAGGAAGCACTACCATTCGATCAATGCTCTGGTGGTCTGTCTTGCTGACATGTTGATCACACATGTGTGTGCATGGTTCCCTGGTTCGGTGCACAATGCCTACATTATGAGGAGTAGTCGCATTGCAACGCTGATGTCACAGATGCCATCTCAGCATGCCTGGCTTGTCGGTGTTTACTGACTGTTTCTCATTGTGTGTATTTGTCAGTGTTGTATTCCGCACTCCTACAAAACTCAGCTACTTGTTCATTTTTGTGTGTGTAGGTGACTCTGGATACCCCAACACGCCGTGGTTGCTGATAGCCCTCAGGAACCCTGTGACACGAGCCGAGCTGCGCTACAATGAGGCACATGGTCGGAGCAGGAGGGTGATTGAGCGGACATTCGGCCTCCTGAAAAGACGCTTTCGCTGCCTGGACAGGAC
This sequence comes from Triturus cristatus, assembly GCF_964204655.1. Taxonomy (NCBI): domain Eukaryota; kingdom Metazoa; phylum Chordata; class Amphibia; order Caudata; family Salamandridae; genus Triturus; species Triturus cristatus. The sequence continues at coordinate 228,725,927 of NC_140584.1, forward strand.
TGGAGGGGCCCTCCCATATGAGCCTGCAAAGGTGTGCAAAATAATACTGGTCTGCTGCATGCTACACAACATGGCGGTGCAGAAGGAGGTGCCTCTCATCGAGGATGATGATGACGACGACCAACGTCCGGCACCTGTGGAGGATCCCAGCCTGGGCCAAGATGTCAGTGATGATGAAGATGATGGTGACGTCCGCTCCCAGCTCATCAACAACTTCTTCACCTGAATGTGAGTTTCCAGTGTTGTTATGTGAATTTATGGAGGTAGCCTGGAATGTGTTGAGCCAGCTCTGTTGCTGTCTGAGTGTGTCTGTGTGCCACTTGACTGGATGCATGCTGTGATGTGTCCATTCAGGTGGTGTGTACTCCACAATAGGGTAGTACTGCTAACTAGTGTTTGTGTAGGTGTTTTGCAACATATTGTGTGCATGTGTATTGCATTTCTCTCCTGCTCTTCTGTGCTTTTGACTGTATCTTGTCTGTCCTTCCCAGGGTCATTTGCCTGTTGTGTGGTTAACACTGACCCCCAACACCCAGAAGCCAACACCAGTGTGGAAGTTGACAATTCCCATCAACTGATGTGCCACACATCCCTGGACTTCCATTCTCCAACACATTGTGAGTGTGTGTCCACTGTTACGTAGAATTACTGTGCAACTAGTGTGGACTAAACGTGTTGCTGATGTGTAATGAACCTATGCTGCGCCTTGTTATGTGTGTTGTCTGTCTTCCCACATCTGAGTGACATCTGCTTACCTCACCTGTGGATTTGTTACCACTGACTGTGCTTGGTGTTGTGTCTGTGCATGCCAATGTGTTTCAGGTCAACATCATTGTGTGTGATGAGTAACATGGCCATGGTGAGTATGTATTGTGTTGCCATAGTGGTGTGTCTCCCTCACATGTGTCACATTCCCATGACTCACCTTACGTTGGTCACATTGTTGCAGTATTTGGCATATACTGGCCATGGACACCTGCGCACACCTGCCACACTATAGCATTGGCTGTGTTGTGTAGCAGATCGACATCTCCCTGAACATGACAAGTTGGAATCACAACAGAGGCAAGTATGGTGTACTGGTGAGTTTATTTACAAACATGTGTGAGTGAAGTGCACAGGATGGTGGGTGCTGTACAGTGGTTTGGCAATCCAAAGTTCACATTGGAGTTGGAAGTGCTGGTAGATGAAATGTCCAGAGTAAAGTCCACAGTCGTCTTTCACATTGGCCCAACATTAACCCTCCATGTAATGTGGACGGGTTGTGTGCGATTGGACAAGGTGAACGGGTTGCGCACAAAGAACATTGTCCAGAACAGGTTTAGAGGCCCTGGAGGATGTGATGGGACATCTGCCTCTCACATGTCCTTCTTCGGACGACCCCTCTTCTTCTAGGGGGGGATCCTCATGTGCAGGCCTCTGCGGTGCAGGGGACTCTCCACCAGAGTCCTCCTCCCTCCCTGTGGCGCTGACAGATGGTGTTGCGACAGATGTTGTGGGCACACATGGGGGTGTGGACAGGTTGGTGTTGATCTGGCGGAGGCATTGTAGTATGTCCCGATGCACCGCAGTGATGTCATCCCACTTGGCCTCTATGTGGGCATGGTGGATGACCTGCTCATGTTGCATGTCCTTGAGGATTCCCACTACCTGGCCAAATCCTCCGGTGCTATCCTGGTACGCATCTAAGATGCGTGCCAGTTGGGGGTCATCATGCAGTCCAGACCCCTCTGCAAGGCTTGCCCTGTGCCTCCCACCCCTCCCAGCACCCCTCTCCACACGTGCAGGACCAGCGGCAGTACGCACAGGTGACACTGGGACCCCTTGGGTGGTGTTGCTGGTGGAGTTGGCTGTATCTTCCGGGGGGTCCTGTGTCCCTGTGCTGTGGGTGTTGATTGTCCATGGTCTGTCCGTGTTGGCGGGCGTGCCCTGTCGGTGTACAGATGCTGGAGTCGTGGGTACAGGGGGAACAGATGTTGCTGCTGCTGCATGATGGCTCACACCGGAGGGGCCAGGTTGGTCGTCGTCATCCGAAGAGGACAGTGAGAGAGTCAGACCAGAGAGCTCAGTGTCCACCAGAGTCTGGGACTGGGTATCCTTTTCATTTGGTGCTGGGTGCCCAGCACGACATGTGTTTGGAAGAGACACACAATGTGATTTATGTTTCTACATGCATCGTTGGTTCACAAACATGACATTTTCTACTTTTCAAACAGATGCCTGCCTGTACACTGCTTGTTCCCAGCTTGTCACAGACAGAGTTTGATATTGTTGTTGGCCATTTGCCAGCATGGCCTTGTGTTCCCCACAACAAAGCCCAGTGTCAGACATCTTGTCATTCCCTTCACACTCCCTGTGAGGAGAGTATGGTTCAGTTTGATCTTGTTGGGCCATGTGGGTGGGTTTAGGTTTTCTGTGACTGCGAGTCCCATCATACTCTTGGCTACACCCACCTTCCCAGCATACCCATGCTTCCTCCCTCTTGATTCTGCTTCCCTGTGAGGGGGTGTGACAGCAATGGCAAGATGAATGACTGTGAAATCCAGGTGTTTGTGTGGCTACAAGTGCCAGCATGGGCTTGTGCTTCCCACAACAGAGCCCAGTGTCAGACATCTTGTCAGTCCCTTCACACTCCCTGTGAGGCGAGTATCGTTCAGTTTGATCTTGCTGGGCCATGTGGGTGGGTGTAGGTTGTCTGTGACTGAAAGTCCCATCATACTCTTGGCTACACCCCCCTTCTCAGCATGCCCATGCTTCCTCCCTCTTGACTCTGCTTCCCTGTGAGTGGGTGTGACAGCAATGGCAAGATGTCTGACTGTGTAGTCCTGATGTATGATGTTGGCCATTTGCCAGCATGGCTTTGTGCTCCCCACAACAGAGCCAGTGTCAGACATCTTGTCAGTCCGTACCCACTCCCTGTGAGGCGAGTATGTTTCAGTTTGATCTTGCTGGGCCATGTGGGTGGGTGTAGGTTGTCTGTGACTGCGACTCCTATCATACTCTTGGCTACACCCCCCTTCTCAGCCTGCCCATGCTTCCTCCCTCTTGACTCTGCTTCCCTGTGAGGGGGTGTGACATCAATGGCAAGATGGCTGACTGTGAAATCCTGGTGTTTGTTTGGCTACAAGTCCCAAGTGAGCCCCTGTGCTTCACACAGCAGCACTCAGTACGGGGAATCTTTTGCTGATATTTCAATGAGGTGTGTGTCAATGCATTGTACCGGGTAAGTTGTGTGGAGTTTGTGTTGGGGGGGTTGTCTTCCCATGCTGAGTAGTATGGTCAGGGCTGTCAGTCCTCCTTCCCATCATGAAACGTGCTTCCATTCTAGGGTGTGCAAGATGTCTTTCAGGATGTCAGTCAGTGGTGTCCGGCTTCTGATTTGCACCCAAGCCCTAGCAGGGCCTTGTGCTCCCCACAGCAGGACCCAGTGTCAGCCATCTTGTCAGTCATTTTCCACTCCCTGTGATGTGGGCATGTTTCAGAGGGGTCTTGATGAGCCAATCAGGAGGGGGGGCATTATCTGTGACTACAGGCCCCATCATGCTTTTGGCTACACTCACTTCACCTGCATCCCCACTTTTCCTTCCTGACAGTCAGCTGCGCTGTGAGGTGGTGTGTTTGTGGTGGCAAACTGTCTGGCTGGGTTTATTCAGCTTAATGCCACTGGCTTGCTCTATTTGTTTGTAGGTTGGTGCATGTCATGACACAGTCCCCAGTCACTATGAGATGGCAGGTATTGTGTTTGTTTGACTGGCATACACATCTTGGGTTTATTATCTATTGGTTAGTGTAGCTTTGCTTGCGGTGCATGGTTTCACTGTCCCCTTGTCACACAATCTTGGGTATGTTGTTTGTGTACTCACCAGGCTCTGGGAAGTGTGTTAGGTCATGAACGCTCTCTGGTGGTAGGATGTCCCGCACCTTCTCCTCCCAGGTCCTGAAGTAGACTGGTTTGACAGGAGGGCCACCGCCGGTGCGCTGACTGAAGGCGTGATCTTTCTCGATGAGTTTCTTGACCCTCCTGCGCACATCATACCACCGGTTCTGGATATCGTCCTTTGTGCGCAACATTGGTGCTTGTGCGTTCACCTTGTCCAAAATCCTCGCCCACATCTTGGTTTTCTGTGAGATGGGGGTCCTTTGAACCAATGTACCAAACAAATGTGGCTCTTCTCTGATGATCTCGTCTACCAGCACTTCTAACTCGCTATCTGTGAACTTTGGATTCTTCTTTGGAGGCATGGTGATGGGTGGTGGTGGTGGGGGATGTGTGTGTGAGGGTGCAAGTGATGTTGGTTTTGTGTTGGTTTTGCTGTGCGTATGTGTGTGTGTGCTTTTGTATGAGGTGCTGATGGTGTGTGAGTTGTGTGATGGGTGAGTTGTGAGATGGGTGAGTTGTGAGTGTGTCCGTAGTTGCTGGGTACTGGTGTTTGCTGCTGGCTGTGTCTCCTGTTTGCAAGGGATGATGGTAGTGATTGTAGTCGTTTATATAGTTGGAGATGTGGGTGTGTCTTTGTCCAATTTTTTGGGGGGGGTATTTATTGGCTTACTCATTGCTTGTTTGGTCCTTTTTTTGTCTTTTTTCCTTTGTGTTTTGTAGGCATGAAGGAGACGGTCATGTGACGGAAACGGACGCTGCTGTTGTCTCGTGCGGACTTCTCCACCTCGTTCACGCTGCCTGTCTTCGGTGTTTGGTACGCGTCTTTTGCGGCCGTCTCTATTGCTTGTGTGCCCGGTTGTCTGTGCGTGTCGGTCGTGCGGCTTGGTCTCCGTGCGAGTCGGTCTGGTTTTACACGCATTGCATCGTACTGCGCTAATCGTACATCACGGGTACGGGTCGGTCGGGTTCATTCCGAGTTTGTGTCGGTCAGTGTAAATCGCGTCGGTTTTCCGGCCGGATCACTATTTTCCCTCCGGCTCGGTCGTACGGCTTCTATTCTGTACGTGTCGGTTGTAATTCATTCGCGTTGCATCGTACTGTACGGGTCGTATGGCGCTGGTCTGTGTCGATCGGTATTCGGTCCGGGACTGTGTCGGTCGGTTCGTTTTGCGTCCGGAATCGGAATCGCCCCAGAGTGTTAAAAGATACTTGCCATAAATCTTCAGGTTGCATCCCCGGCAAGCTCTTTCCCCACAGGTCACCTGGAAGTCTGAAGATGCCATCAGTTACCTCCACCAGTAGCTAGTACCATCTGGCCACCTCCTTCTTCCTTGGCACATCACTCATCAGCCTAAACTCTAGTTCATTTGATGAGCCTATCTCCACCGCAAATTACTGATACCAGCTTTTAACTTGGAGATATTTAAACCTTAACATTTTACTATTAGATATTTCTATCCATTTGACCCACGAAACCAACTCTCCATCCTCCACCAGCTGATCCCATCTCACCACTCTGTCTCCTTCAAGGGGGCAACCAGATTATCTTTAGTCCACTCAGAAGAACCAGGGGCATTCCATATTGGTGCCAGCCCACTGTAGTAGGTGAGTTTCATCTCCTTTCTGATCTTATACCATACCACTGCCAAACTCTGTAAGACCTTAAAATGCACCTTTATAAAGTATTTAGGGTCTCCAAACTTATACATAAATCCTTGCTCTCCTTCCCCGATATTTGATAACATCGACCTGAACATTCTGCTGATATCTGATATTTTAAACCAGCTAGCAGCCACCTACAATGAGTACCTCTTTATGATGTCAATGTCATAGTCTAGATCATGGGTAAGAATTCAAATTTTGACCAATGTCTTCTTTATTAGGAGAACTGGGAGAAGGAGGATATCACAGACATAAGGGCTGGTTTTGTGATTGTAGGATTTTCCAGTGTGACTTAGATATTGTCAGCACAAAGCAATAATTTCTGTTCAACAGATGGTATCAATATGCCCCCCATATTTTAATTTTGTTGAATTGCTGCAGCCAATTGATGTAAGGCCTGTATAAACAAGAGATGGAACAAACAATTCCCTTGGCTAGCACAGCCCAGCAGCGTGAGGGGTTGAGAAAGAAGCCTTTTGCAGTTTATTTGAGGATGTAGACAGAATAACCACAGAACATTTCTACGAAGTTGTATCACAAACCCATTTTGCTCATGATCCTAAATAAACATAGTTAAAGGCTTTCTCTGCATTTAAAGAGATTGCTAGATTATTGTCCATATCATCCATGAGCTACCACAGTAAATCTAAAATAGTGTTGAGATGGATACCAGCTGAGCACAAGGGCCCACTTTGAACACAGATTACAATGGGTCCGCAGATGCTTGTAATACAGAGAGTGCTGGTGCACATGTTGCACCAGTGCTATCATGAGATTGCTTTCCCTTCTTTGCATAGGGGAGTGCCCCAATGCAAATGAGGGAATCGCTTTGCCTCTACATCTGCACTGTATTACTGATGGGGGCACAGAAGCAAACAAGCCTTTAGGTGACACACTTTCAGTGCCATGGCACACCATTTGAAAGGTGCATCATAGCAAAAACAAGGAAAGTGTACCAAAACCATAATACATCCCCTGGAGTTAGGGAGGAATGATAAAGGAGATTAACTTCTGTAATCTGTCCTTTAGAATTTCATCTAGCCTTTTAGTGTCACAATTTATTAAAGATATTGGTCTACAATTGGTAGAGAATTAGTGATCCCTTTTGAGCTGCAGGATCAATGATATCCCAGCTCTAATGAATTCAGGGTGTAAGGATCCTTCCCCACCTGCTTCTTTGTATAATTTATTCAGTAGTAGCACTACTTTAGATGCATTTGTAGCATTATATTGCAGTGGAAAATCATCTTCACCCAGTGCTATCCCTATTTCCAGGTTATCTATGATGCACAATTTCTTCCTCAGCATTCTCTCCATTTAGTACAGTTGTACTGATTTACATAGGAGTTGGGAGTTTAATATTTGCCAAGAATGTGCCCTCTTCTTACATCGTATTGATTCAATTTCAATCGTAAATTGTTTTAAAGAATAAAATGAATTTTGATGAGCTCTTCAGGTGCTTTCCTAATGATACTATTTGTATTACGCATAGCTGGAATAATGTGTTGTGATTCAGTTTGCTTTATAGGACTACTAACATTCTACCCGCTTCCTCCCCATGTTTATATCAACCTTGCGTAAAACATATGAGTGATTATTCAATTTGAATAATAAATAATGTGTTAAGTGTGTATTTTTGCGCTAAAGGTATTCTGAACACTTGTAGACAGAATGAGTAGTATGCAGTTGTAGGTCTCAATATAGGCTTCCCTTGGTGTCAGTGAATGTTTTCAGTCTTCCTCTTGGATTTGGGCAAGTTCTGTATTAATCCTTCCCTGGCATAGGCCTTTCAAGCTAAGCTGCCCATGGAATCCGGGAAGAGCAAACAGAATTTATGTTAGTCTCTTCCTATCACATCAATTATGAGTTCAAACTTTTCTATCAATATATGCTATGCTATATTCTTTGGTCGTGAATTCATGGGTGGTTATGTGAATTTAAAAACTATTTATGGAGGAGTAGCTTCTGCGCCAAAGAAATATGGTAGCGGGACACTGAGCTCCTTCGCAGTGATGAGCTTATGTAACATCATTAGCTTTTCCTGGCCGTGCTCGGTGTCCCCTGTTCCCTGGTTTCCTTCCACCTCTGCAGGCAGGTGGGAATCATCGGAGGCTTGTCCTTTCTATCCTGGTGCCACAGCAATGAAATTCCAGTCACTCGTGAGCAGCTGCCATTTCCTCAGCGCACCACTTGCGTCCTCGATCTCGGCTCTCTTTAGGCTCATCTGGTAAAAGACACCTTCTTCTACAACGTACTGGTGGGAATGATTTCTATGCAGTCTTGACCCATTTTTTCTTCAATTTATGCATTAATGAACTTCGCCTAACAATAGGGGTTTACCTTTTTTTGTGAAAGACATTATTTTTTCTTTTTTTTCCTGTAACCTTATGCATATTGCCTTTTGCTTCAATTGGCATTCCTACACATTGGAGAAATATTGCTGTGTTTGTTTTATTGATACATTCTTCCAAATTATTTTTCAATACATCAATACATATTTTTCACTTTGCTTCCTACTAAAGTAATGACTTGAATATTGCTCTTCTATTTTATACACACAAATATTAAATTGTATGGACAGGATTTGGTTCTTTCAAAAACTTACGCAGCGTTCTGTACATTACGTTAAGATGGCCAGTGATTTGCACACTTCTACTAAGCCATTTTCTTTCGGCACAAAGCCTAAAAGAGCAAAAAATGACCCTCCATCACAAATTCTGTCATGCCGCATTATCCTGTCTTAGATACTATTTTGGATGAGGTGCGTGACCTTAAATCCTTTATATGTGCAACTAATGAAAAATTGCAACAAATTGAAGATCATTGGATTGTTATGGAGAGCAAAATGCTTGAAATGGAACAAATTGTTGGTAATCTTCAAGACATGTCTACCAGAATTCCTATGCTGGAACAAAAACTTGCAAAACTTAAAATACACACTGAAGACCTTGAAAACCGAAATAGAAGGAATAATCTTTGCCTTTATGGTCTGCATGAGAACCTTGAGAGCCCTTTTCTTTTGGCCTTCTTGAAGAAATTTCTACCTGATCTTCTTGGCCTTCAATCTACATTGCCACTTAATATTCAGTGAGCGCATCATCTGGGCCATCCCCAGCCCCATTCTACTAGTCTTCAAGGTATGATAATGCTCTTTTTGGGGTTCACTCACTTGAGGCGTGCCTTGAAAGCTTCTAAGGAAGAACTTCATCTTGTATGGTCTGGCCATAGTATATTTCTCTCTCAGGATATTTCCAATGCAACAAATGCTAGATGAAAATAATTCTTAGCTCTTCCAACTCAAATGAGGCAACTGAACATTTGTTTTGGCATTCTTCATCCTTGCCTCTGTAAATTCACCAATGAAGGTGTCTTGCTTTCTTTTGATGGTCCTGCTAAACTAAAAAAGTTCCTACAAAATGTTACAAATCAGACTATGCATACTAATGCCCAATGTTCTTAAACATTCAGTTTTGCACATGGTGTCTTTCATTTAAAATTCTGTACTTTTCTAAATATACGGCTATATTTCATATGTACTCTTATTTCTCTCTCTGTTGTCATTCTTACTCGCAGTGCTGACCTACCTTGTGCTCATTCTCCATTCTTTTCACTTCTGATCGGGCATTTTGTCCTTGATCTGATTCATTTATTTTTTCTCATTCTATTTCTTCTATTTCCTTTTTTCTTAGGTTCACCTTTTTTATTTTTTACTTCTCTATCTTTCTCTTTTCTCTGTAATTGTATGAGTGTTTATTTATTTCTCCTTTTTATTTTATTGACAGGTTCTTTATGTTATTGTTTTGTTGATACACTGTGTCATTTTCTTTCCGTTACTGGTTTTGCAGCTTGTTGTTATTGTTCCTTTATCCTTACATTTACCCCACAACATGTTTAATGTTGTCTCGTGGAATGTTTGTGATCTAGATCATCCCGTCAAGCATCAAAAGTTACTCTCACATTTATTGAAACTCGCACAATGCTTTTTTGCAATAAACTCATTGTAATTATGTGGAATCCCTTAAGCTTAAACATCAATAGGTTGGTCAGGTTGTCTTTTCTCCTACTGTTAATCGAAAGGTTGGTGTAGCTATTTTATACCTTAAATTGTTAAATATTCAAATCTTATCGACCAAATGTGATACGTATCGATGTTGGGTATTGCTCAATGTCAGTAATTTTTACAACAGTTTACTTTTTTCAGTAGCCATGGCCCTGTTAAATCTGCTCCTGAATTTTGGCACAATGTTAAATTTAAATTATCCTCCATTGATAGTTTTAATATTATTGTTGCTAGTGATTTCAATGAATGGTTAAACCTATTTACTGATAGGGAATCTAACTGTAAATTTTAACCTGATAAATCTCATAAAGCACTCCAATCTGCCATTACCTCTCGTATAGTCTTTGATGTATTGAAAATTTTGTAACCCAGGTATATATGAGTTTTCATTTTTCTCTATTGTTCATCATACTATGTCTAGAAATTATTATATATCAGTCTCTAAATCCTTACTCCCCTCTTTTCAATCATCAAAGAGTGGCTCTTTTTTCATTTCCGATCATGCCCCTCTTTTGTCCTCTTTTGATTTATCTCTCAATAATTCCAAACATGGTTGCTGGAGGTTTAACAATTCATTACTAGCGGACCAAACTTTTTTTTTGGAAGCTTCTTCATTTATTAAATAATTTTTCAAATGTAATCACTCTGCTGACACTTCCTTTCACAATGATTGGGATGCTTTTAAATCTTCCTTTAGGGCTTTTACTAATGCTTACTCTGCTAAAAATAAAAAGATGTTGAACTCCCAATACCTCTCAACTCTCCAAAATATTAAAAGTCTTGAACATACTTATTTCACTTCTAAATCCCCTCTAATTTGCAGGTATTCCTTAAGGCTAAATCTACCCTAAATAAACTTGCTACTGTTGATGCATGCAGCGTCCTCCTTAAAATTAAGTCTTAGGGGTCTATTAGCATGGTGGTCGGAAAATCACTCCAACCGCCATGGTAGCGGGAAAACACCGACCGCGGCGGTTAACATTGTGGCGGGCGGTGCTGCCGGCAGCACCGCCACAATGTCCGATGTCCAAACAATCATGTCCTGCATGTCCCTGCACTGTGTTGCAGGAACTGCACAGTGCCTGCCACCTGGTACAGGGACATGTACGGGGGTACCATGGGTACCCCCCCAGTGCTCCCACACACACCCCCAACACATTGGGGGTCCGCAATGGACCCCCGGAGACATTCTCTGCATGCCTTTCCATGGCGGATCCACCACCACGGAAAGCTGGCTACCGCCGGCATCATAACCGTGCCGACGGTGCTTGGTCCTGATCCGCCACAATTGTAGCGGTAAAGCTCCGCACGCCAGGCAAGCGGGCGGACTGCAACCGGTGGAAAAGTGGTGGGCGGAAAATCACACCGCTGCGGTCACGACCGCAATGCTAATCGGACGCCCGCCCGGCGGAGGACATCCGCCCTCCATCCTAATTCACCCCTAAGTGTCATGGAGGTCAAAATAAAGCTGGTAAAATGTTTACCAATTATTTAAAAATCAAATCAGAACAGAATAATATTGGGCCCATTCATAATGAACATATAAATACTATAATGTCCTCTGATCCTTTTAATTATAATATGAATCATTATATACAGAAGATACCTATCCCTCTGAAAGCGATACTAAATCTTTTTTCAATGGCCTTCCTAATCCTCCTTCTATTCCTTAATTTTAATGCTCTTGAAAACTGTTCAGGAGGTTATTGATGCTATTAAATCTTTAAAGAAAGCCAAAACTACTGGTCCGCATGATTTTTCTATAGCACCTATCTTATTTTTCCTCTTTTTTGCTCCTAAAATACTGGAACTTTTTAACTCTTTTTATTGAACTCTAAACCTGATGGATCTTTTTAGCTGCCTTTATTGTTATTATTCCTAAACCAGATTAGGATCATGCCCTCTGTAAAAACTACCATCCAATTTCGTTAATTAACTATTACTGTACAATTTCTGCTAAACTTCTAGCCTCTTCTTGTTAAATCTGATCAATCTGGTTTTATTAAGGGTAGACTAGCTTCTGATAATGCTAGGATGTTCTCTAACACTCTTGCATTTGGGAACAAATACCACTCCCCTCTTGATGCCTTATCCCTTGATGCTGAAAAGGCATTTGAACTTATATATTACCAATTTATGTTTAAAACTCTCCATTGGTTTGGTTTTGACCCTAAATTTATTTCATTTATCAAACTACTAAACTCCAAACCAGGTGCTTGTGTTTATGTTAATGGATGTTTCTCCCCTTATTTTAATATGCATAGAGGCACTGGACAAGGATGTCCTCTTTCAACTTTGCTTTTTCTTCTTTGTTTGGAATCCCTTCTTGAACACATTCATTGTAACCCTTGTATATCTGGTTTTAAACATAACTCCCTTGAAATCAAACTTTCAGCCTATGCAGATGACATTTTGGTGTATATGTCTAATCCCCTAGTCTCCCTAGATTACTTTTTGCAAGAGACGGATTTATATTCCAATGTGTCTGGTTATAGATTAAACCTCTTTGCCATTAAATTCCTCATGCTATTAGTACATGTTTCACAATACTAACTTTGTATGGTGTCCTTCTAAGATGAAATACTTCAGTGTCTGGTTCTCTCCCATTATTTTTAATATACTTACTATTTTAATACTCTAAATCTTAAAATTCAAACCCTACTTTCTACCTGGTCCCCTCTTCATTTGTGCTGGTGGGGTAGAATAGATACCATTAAAATGATGACTTGACCGCATATCCTTTCTCTACTCTATGCTACCCTACAAAGTTCTCAATTAATACTTCTGCCAAATTAATTCCATTTGCAACAAATTTCTCTGGAATAATAAATGTGCTGTATTGCCTTATCTCACTCAATTCGACCTAAGACTGAAGGTGATGTACGTTTCCCTAATTTTAATTTATATCATGCTGCTTTTTTAATTACGACAATGTTATGCTTTGACTAAAGATTATCAAGACTATCCTATATCATGATGGATTTTTTTTAATGTTCTTTACTACATGATTTTTCTTTTCATGATGTTATCTTTCTGTCTAACTGTACATTTATATCTAGTAAAAACCAAATTTTAAAATATTCCCAACATTTGATGCATACATTATTTTCCCAAGGTTCTGATTTTTATCAATCTTTTCTTGCATCTTCTATTTGGTATAATGAGTTTATTAAGTCTTGCCATACATCATTTTATTTCAAGCATTGGAAAGAAAATGGTATTTTATGTGTTCATGATTTGGTTTCCCAAAATTCTATTGTACCTTTTGCTCAATTACACAAATGTTATGACTTACCTAGCTCTTGTTTACATCAATGTACCAAATTATCACATGTGCGTCAATCATTTTTATTTACCAACAACTTTAACAACTAATTTCCTCCTGATTCCATTCTGTTTACCCCTTTGACAACATTATATAATATTACTTATGATTCCATTCCTTAAGTCTCTATTATACATAGGTTTTTATCTACTCCTATTCATGGATGACTCAAATCCTCTATTGAATATTTATGGGAAAAGGACCTTTCTATATTGCTATCTGTTCAGCAATGCGATAAACTACGGCATAAAATTTTCAATAGTTCCACAGCTGCCAATTTCACTCAATCTTTATTTTTTTTATTTATAATAGAGCTGTTATCACTCTTAATTTTATACTTACATTTTACTCTTCTGCCTCTCCCTTATGCTGGTCCTGTCTTTCTTCCAATGGTACTTTAACTCATTTATTATACTATTGTACTAAAGTGTTTAATTTTTGGGAAGCTATTTGTCCAAATGTTTAATGCTATTTCAGTGTAATATTCCATTATCAAGTCAAAATGTTTTTCTTGGAACTATGTCAGATGATTTTCATATTTTTTCTCCAAAGCGTTTGCTATTTGATCTTTTCATTTCATTGCACTTGCCTTTAAGGGTATAGCTACTTGTTGGAAAGATACTTCTAAACTATGTATGTTAACATGGTAGAACCTTATTTGTGAAGAGCATAGAATATCTACTGTTTCTTTATCTTCGTTATCTCAAATAATTGAACCTGATTTACTCAGGTAACCTTTCACCGCTTTTCTGTCTTCTCACTCATCATTATCCTAATTCCTACACTTATATCTTTACATTTTACCTCTCTTCCTTTCCTCCTTTTTCTCTATTCGTTTCTCTCCCTCTTTCTTTTCTTTTACCCCCCTTTTTTCCTCTCTTTTCCTTCTTCCTTCTCTTTCTTTTTTCTCTTTTTTTTTATGTACCTTTTTCAATTTTTTTATATTTCACTATTGGATTGCATTTCATTGCTTTTTATCTCAATGGTATTGGTTGAATACTCATTTCTCAGCTCTGTAATATAACTCATTGTATCTTTCTTTTTGACGCATGTACTGTTTACAACTCTTCCTATTCTTAATAAAAAATATAAAACAATTAATTAAAAAAAAATATTTATATCTCTATTAGTTCATGGCCTGATATGCTTCCTAGTATTGTATCTGGTGAAGATTAAGGAGCTTGAAGACAGTTAGGATCATGTTCAGTGTATTCAAGAGGTAAAAGTGTAGGTACTTATTTACCAGTCCCTTGCACAGCCGGTGCTTCACTTTTTCCCATATTTAAAGTGGCGCACCGGCAGCACAAGTGGCTTGTAAATAAGCACTGCAGTTTCTCTTCCACGTTGGGTAATATGAATGCAAGGTTTACCATTAATCACATAGGAAATTTGTTTTTTCACCACTAAGTCAGGTTTGCTGGATTTGTTCAGGAATTGATCAGTACCTCACCCATGGTCAGTTTCGTCCTTCCCATTGTAATCCTGGAAAGGCCTAGAGGCAATTATAGATGTTGCCTTTTGCAGTTTCACCTTCACAAATGCATAGCAACCTTGCACATTGGTCCAAACTGTTTAAATTCAAACTAGTAGAGAATTTTTAAAAAGGATTGCTAAATCTTCTTTTACTCTGGCCTTGATGCGTGTGAGCAACATGCAAACACTACACTGCCAACAAATCTCATTTCAGTTTTTCACATTCTTTTGGTGACAGGTGCATTTATTGTAATAAAGCAATGCATGTGTGTTTAGCTCTTTGAAAAAATGAACGGTGCCTATTTATGAAGTGCAAGAGATAGATATTTAGATACTGTGGTGAACATAAAAATACACTTGATTAATTTTTTGAAGCATTATGAGAGAGAGGGAGAAAACATTAATTTCCTACAGGTTTTCCATTCAGTCGAGGACGGCCCGGAGAACAGCAGTGCTCAGTTTTGGCGGTTCTCAGCGGAGGCGGAGGCGGTGGCGGAGGCAAAAGACGGGGTCAGAGATTGTACTGCCCAACATCGACCGGTATCGACCCCGGAGCAGTGTAGAGATCGGAAGAGCGGAGGAGCGGCGGAGCTACGATACAACCGAGGTGAGCTGGACCTGGACCTCGTATTGCATCGTATTGCAGCTGCACGGCCACCCCTGTTGCTTCTCGTCCCCCAGTTCGGGGGAGCTGCACTGCAGCACCACGCCTGGTAGTGGTGGTTGCCGTTGCCGTTGCTGCTGCGGGGTCACGGTCGTGGTACGGAAGGCCGTTGATTGCGCATTCTACGGTGCTGAGCAAGGGGTTTAAGGAGGAAAAAAATAAAAAACACAACACCGAGGAGCCCAGTCCCAAATTTCCTCGTCCCCTGAGACAAAAAGGCTCACGCATCTCCCCACCTGCTCCCCGCTAAAGAAACTCCCACCCCGCCTGCCTTGTGCCTTGCCTTGCCTTGCCTTGCCTTGCGCCCCGTGCCTTGTGCTGTCACTCTGTCAAGGTGACGTTAGGCCAGTTCAGGTGGCACAGGTGGAAACTGGCAGGGGGTCAGGAGGGAGTGTAAACAGAGCGGGCAGGTTGGGCAACAGCGTTTGGGCAGCAGTGTATAGTCCCCCTCAGGTACTCAAGGACATTCGGAGTCACCAGGAGCCATGTGGGCAGCACCTGCGGCCTGATTAATCAGCTTGTATCCTGCGCTCTAGTTGCGGGGTGCAGTAGAGGCAACTAGGGGATTCTCCCGCCTAACCCGGGAATGAGATCAGGAAAAGTACGGCAAACGACGGAAAATAAAAAAACAAAAATAAAGCTAAATTGCAGAAAAGATCTGATGGAGCCTAACTCTCTGTCGCAGAATGGCTTACCATGCACCAATGAGTGCCCCAGAGAGAGACTAGTCTCAGCACCTACCCCAGAACTATCTTCAACCTCAAGGCGGAAGGCCGGTCTTTACAAATTTTTCTACCTAAAGGACCCGCTGTCAGCAATTTATTAATCGACACCTACAGTTGAGGCTAGCAAATTACCAACCCCCATTATTCCACACAAGGTATTACCGCCCAGTACCAAGAGTGGGATTAACATCAAATTCGGTGCAACGGGGTCCCAAACCTTGCAGCCTCAGCCTCAGCTAACTTTTACAAACCACCCAAACCAGGCCATAGCGACAGTTCAAGTGCATCATAACAAATCTCCCTTAAAGGTGACGGAACCAATAAAGAGCACAGGAAAAAAGGAATGTATAGAAGATCTGTCAGTAAATGCAAATCAAGAAAACCGGAGCAGACTACCATCACTGGCAGTGAAAAGTAAAGAAATGATGCCTGTAAGGGAATCCAAAAGCTCAAAGGAGGATAGCCCAAAGCCCAGCAAATTACAAACTTTGTCTTCCAAAAAGTCTGACTCTTGGCATAACTCTTTTGCTTTGACTTCCGATTGTCAACTTGAGGAATTGATGGAAATATTATCAAAAAATATTGACTGCCAAGAGCCAGTTTCAAATTCAGATCCAGGCAATAATGACAATCAGATAAGCCCAGGAATAGTGATCTCGACTCCCTGTAACAAAAAGCAAAGAAGGCTAACCCTGGATGACAGTGGTATTATGCCAAGAGAACAAAATCTTCAAAATCATCTCAGCCAAACAGCTCCAATTACAATCTTGTCAGTGTGCACAATGGACCCAGTCCCAGAGCCGGACGAGACGCAAAATTGGTATAAAGATCAGCCGTCGAATCCTTCGAGTTTATGGGCCCAAACCCTCCTAGGCACCCTTGATCAAGCTATAAAGGTGCTGAACTATCAATCTGACAAATTGGAGGTTCAGATAGACCTCATCAATCTAATAGCAGGCCACATTTCTGGAATAAATTCGAAATTGGATACACTGGGCCCGATTCACAGAACAAACTTAAGACAAAATCCTAAACTTAGTACCATTTTGGTATTCACAGAATGCACTTACTACTTCTGGTATTCACAGAATGAACTTACTACTTTTGCGATTCACAGAATAAACTTACTACTTTTGCTATTCACAGAATGGATTTACGACTCCTAACTTTACGTCCGCACTCGGGCCGGAAATTCCGGCGCGGAGGCGGAGCTTCCGGCCCGGAGGTGGAGCTATCGGCCCGGAGGCGGGGCTTCCGGGCCGGAGGTGGGGCTTCCGGGCCGGAGGCGGGGCTTCCGGGCCGGAGGTGGGGATTCCGGCCAGTGGCGGCCCCACCTCCGGGCCGGAAGCTCCGCCTCCGGCCCGGAAGCTCCGCCTCCGGGCCGGAATTTCCGTCCCGAGTGCGGACGTAAAGTTAGGAGTCGTAAATCCATTCTGTGAATAGCAAAAGTAGTAAGTTTATTCTGTGAATCGCAAAAGTAGTAAGTTCATTCTGTGAATACCAGAAGTAGTAAGTGCATTCTGTGAATACCAAAATGGTACTAAGTTTAGGATTTTGTCTTAAGTTTGTTCTGTGAATCGGGCCCTACGTCTTCCCATTTGATTAACAGGGAGAAATCAGAGTCCCGTGTTGCGAACGAAAAACTCCAAGTCAGTTGCGGTTGTGGGAGCATCATTGAAAAACTAGCCAGTCTCCAGGACACACTAAAAGACATCTTAGAGGAGGTTAAACTAACTCGTTCAAGCAAACCTGGCAATGAAATCTACGCCAAGCAAGTTACGTTAACCCCAAACACCAACGACACGTCAGGTGACTCTAAAAGCAACCTTTCAGAAGCCCCAGGGCAAGAAAAAATAGGTATAATTTCAGGAAGTGAAGATAAGGAGAGGGATATAATTCAGCTCACAAACAAATTCCCCATTGCGGGAAAACCAACAAAGAAGGAAAGGAAAAAGGCAAGGAAGGCCAGATTAAAGAACAAAAAGCAACAACAAACAGATGACGGAATCCTTTTCCCCATATTCAAACTAGTCACCCCAAAGGTGGAAAAACGTCGAAGATTTCTGGATGAAACAAAGGAAGCCCAGGCACCATCAACCAAGGGAGTTTCAGAAAACTCATTAAGGGAAGGCTGGCAGGGTTCTAGAGAAACCGCATGCCCGCCCTCACAAGAACGCATAACATCTAAATCCTCCCCTATATACGGAAACCAACAGAGTTCATCACCCTCGGCTCCCAAGAAAAAGTGTCATGGAAAACAACAAGTCAAACATGACCACAAAATGGAGCCTGGACATGCAGGTCCTTCCCAAACATCACCTTCATCGCATTTGGTAGACAACACGAGAAAAACCAGCGCAACTTGCGAGAAGCCCCGACAGGGAGAGGAAGCTAGTAACGTGCAGCAAGCCCCAAAACAATCAGAGAATATAATAACCGTAATACATGAGGAGATATAATCCCACGAAGCAATATCGGGCCAAACCCCTTGAGTGTTACCATTATGGGAAACAAACGTAAATGTACACTATCTCATGGGGTTTCCCCCCGCGTTCCAAAACGGGTATTAAAGAAAGGATCAACACAAACAACCAACGGTAATTCTGTGGAGAGGACGGATGAACAAGAGCAACAATCAGCTCCAAGGAGTGGTAATAATCTGGCAATTTATGACGCCCTCCCCCAAAGATCAGCTCCTTTAAAACATCCTAAAGACTCTCCTGACTATTCAGAGGCGTTTGAATCCAAGGTGACATTTGTGCCTGATTTTCCAACAAAGGGGCTCCAAGACACCCTTAATCGAGGCAACCTCCTAAAACTGTTTAAGGAAATAGCAGATCTCAAAGAGATCACTACCCAAGATCTAATATCCGTGGAATTCCAACCGAGTGCCCACAACATGGACATCGAGGAAACCGAAACAACTTGGGCTACAAAGGACCTGGCCGACAAGATTTATTCTGCAAGAACCCAGTTTGGTGTATGGGGTATTATCCTGTTGCAGCACAAGCGTCCAAGATATCCCTACCCCTCACTAGAAAAACCTTACAACCCAAAAAAAGGAATATGTGAGAAGGAAAGACAATTTACTTGCTTACGTGGAGCCAGAGGTCAAACGCCAACAACTATTATAACAGGACGTAGTGTCACATCACTAGAAGGCAATCAAAGTATCAGCCAACAATCAGCAGTTCAGTTGGACTGGTCATGGTTGCCTAGGATCCTGAATAATCAAAATTCCTAACATCGTGCATAATAACCCAATTCGTGTGCCAAGGCAGAAACAAATTCCTAAGAAATTAAAGCCGCAAAGTATTTCATTCTGTTCCTGGAATGTTCATGGTTTTCATGAAATGGCTCTTGAGAATGACACTCTCACCTTTTTCCAGCAACAAGACGTAATCCTGATCCAGGAATCATGGAAACTTTCCCCCTCGCCAATCGTAGGGTTCAAACAACACCATATTTTGGCAGAAAGATTATCACCCTTCGGGCATCCACGCGGTGGACTGTCAATATACGTAACACAAAAATATAACTGGGTAACAGAAGAGCTGGATGTGGGTCTCTCTTGGGTACAAGTGATTAAAATTACCGTTCATTCACCTACAGGAAACAAGAAATGGCAACTATTGGTGTGTAACATCTATATCCACCCAGAGAGGAAAACCCAGAAGGAGAAATATGCAAATTTATCATCTTTGATAAAAGTATTACAGAGATTCTATGCGCAATGCCCGATGTTTATTTCAGGAGATTTTAACAGCAATCTCTTAGGGAAAAATCAGGTAGTAAAAATCAAAAAAGTACTACGCGACCTGGGAGATTTAGGTTTATCACTACTGAACGGAAAAACAAGGGGCGACATTCCGGCAGGCATCACTTACTTGAGCGGTAAAGTCCACTCAATAATTGATTACACAATAATAAGCAAGGTCCTATCTTCTAGTATAGAATCATTCCAAATAGCCAAGCGTTTGGAAAGTGACCATTTCCCTCAAATAACTAAAATGAATATTCCACTCACTGCATTGTATAGTCTGCCGTCCTTACTACAACATGCCGAGAAGTTAAACCTAAAGAAGTTAAAATGGCGTGGCGGTGGCCTGGAAAGTATATTGGTCACAGTAAAACAACATATGTCCAACTCAAGCACCCAGCCCGACGAAGATCGCATAAAGAACTGGGAGCAACTGATTCAGGTCCTCTTGCACAAATTCCCAGCACCATCAGCGAACTTGGGATGCACTAAGGCAAGGAAGGAGCCATGGTTCAACCAGGACCTAAGAGAAAAAAAGAGAAGCGTTGCACGGGAGGTCCGAGCAGTCGCCTATAGAAAAAAAATGGGAACCAGTACAAACAACTGTAAACTAAAAGAAGCAAGAAGCATGTATAGGAAGTCGTTGAGGGCTGCAAAGAGAACGTACAAGGAAACCATTTGGAACAAGCTATTGAGTGCAGGAAAACGGCCAAATAGCAGGGATTTTTGAGGAATCATTAACAACCTAAACAAAGGAGCAAGCCTTCATCAAGAAGCAGGGGTAGGAGAGGAATCCTGGTCCCATCATGTGCAATCACTGTATGGAAACATAGTGTCAAGCAGTACCAAAATGCAACGGGGGAGTGAGTTGGAAAGCGAGAAAAACATAAAAAATGAGACTCAGGCGAATAAAGACTACGAGGACCAGGAAGAAGTAAACGTGATTACGGAAACTCCCCTAACCTCTAAAAAACAACTGAGTAGAATAATAAAAAGACAGAAGGAGCTGCAGGTCCAAATGGGCTGCAAAATATGCTCTTTAAAACGGATCCGGATTTCTGGTCAGAGTCCTTAACTCCCCTATTCAACTATATATTCTCAAAACAAAGTCCCCGCATCTTGGCATGGGAATATCATTCACCTCATTTTCAAACAGGGAGACCGTCGCAACCCCGCCAACTACAGGCTGATATCCCTAATAGACGTGGAAGCCAAGCTCTATGCCTCCTGCATCCTAACTCAGTTACAAGATTGGATAGAAGAGACTAATATTATTCCCAAGTTTCAAACAGGGTTCAGGCAAGGAATGGGCACCATCACAAACCTGGCCTGTCTGTCACTTTTAATGGAAAAAGCACTAACTGAGGGTTCGAGACTATACGCCTGCTTCATCGATATAAGGTCAGCATTCGACCGGGTATGCAGAGAGCGCCTTTGGGCAAAGTTGATAACCTGGGGATTCCCGAAATCCATGTTAACTGCAATAGTCACCCTGTATAACAACACATGGTTAAGGGTTAAGCTAGGCAACGGTGGCAGTATTTCCTCAAAGATTCCGACGTATCAAGGTTTAAAGCAAGGCTGCGTGTTGGCCCCAAGCCTCTTTAACCTTTTTCTCTCGGACGTTAGTAAAGTTTTGGTTACAGCAGAATGTCATCCGCCGAGACTGGCCAACGATCCAATCAACTTTTTACAATACGCGTATGACATAGTAGTACTGAGCAAATCACCAATCGGTCTACAAAGAGCAATCAACAAATTAGCGGAATATTTAAAACAGGAAAAGCTGGAACTAAAAAAGGAAAAACGAAGGTTGTCCGACTAGTGGAATCAAGTAAACTCAACTTTAAATGGATGGCAAATGGTGAAACGGTAGAAGAACAACCTTCATATAAATATCTGGGTACTTTAATAGAGCAAGGACTGAAACATAAAGAGCAAAAAGCAGTAATAAAAGCAAAAGCTCAGTCATTAATCTTTGCATATCGGCTACTGAAATCCAAACTGGACTGTCCCAACCACAATCATTTATTGAAGGTCATGGCCGCGCAAATTTTGCCCACCTTGTCCTACGGACTGGTCACTTGGCAAGGCAAGGAGGCTGATTTATTAAACGCAATGCAGACCAAGATTTATAAAGCCGTTTTTAATCTGCCAAAATCTTCCTCTCCAGCACAGATACGGCTAGAATTTGGCCTGCAAAATCAAATCTTCCGGAGCATGAGCGGCTTTGTGAAGCTTTGTAATAAATTTCGTTCCGCAAATCAGGAATCCCTGGACCATCTATGCTGGGAAGAAATTAAGCATCAGGCGGATAACAAAATCCTGAGTGCCTGGGGAAAGCATTTGCAAAATTGCTTGATAGAACTCGACATAGAATCATCATGGGAATTAAGGATGGATAAAGCTGGGCTAAGTAGCTTAACCAACAAGGCAGCCAAAACGAAATCCTTATTGGAAGATCAAAATTCATTGGCCAAACGCAGGCATGGGTGGACAGTTATTGCATCTTACAAATCATTAAAACCACAAGCATACCTATCTTCTCATTTCAGCGGGTTCCTAAAGAAATGTTACATGGACTATCGGATGGGTGATCACCTGTCAAAAGACCTACTCCCCTCCTGGAAACAGAGCTACCAAACAGAAAAATGCCGTTTATGCGGCTACAAATCCGAATCCCTAGCTCATATCTTTTGTGTATGCCCAGCTGTATTGTATCTGAGACGACGGTATTTAAAACAAATTTTTAATGTCCTAAAAATTCGTACTTGTAGACAAGCAGTAACAAGTTGGCTGGGAGGATCCTCCATAATCCTGGCATGCAGGGGAATCAAATTTATGGGGGTAGTAAGGACTCGCTTGAAGCAGCAATAGCAGGAAGGTTGTAACATCGGAACCCTCAAGAAAAAGCAATGAAGAAAATAAACTGTGGAAATAGACAACTTAGATTTTATAGAGACAAATTGTCCCATGCTTGAATCAAATTTTTACAATTGTATCAAATAAGTTTTATGGGCCTTGGTGACAATGACTAGATGTTTAATGGTAGTCAACTTTTATATTCTTTATTTATACATGTGGGTTTTGTAATAATTTTAACAAATTATACAATAAAACTTATACGACATTCGACATTCATTTCCTACATGGCAACAATTGAAGGGATCTGTCATAATCTTTTCTACAATACATTAATTATAGTACAATACACATGTAGGGGCAGATTTACAAGCCCCTTGCGCCACTCTTGCGTCACTATTAACATGGGAAAAGTGACGCAAAAGTGGCGCAAGGGGCTTGTAAATAAGCCTCGTAGTTTCTAAAAAAATGTTTCCTAAGAGTGAAATTCAAGTCGGCAAGCTAGTTTTTTTCAGAGAAATGGCAATTACGGAAAAGTACTGCTATTTGACAATCATTGATGCGACGTCATACCGTGTCTGTTACATGACTACCACATTATTTTTTTCTTTGCCAGCTATCAGCATAGGAGACCGAAGGACGGTGAGAGATCAGGCGGTCGATACGCGGTAGTTCTTTGTCATTCATGGGCACACGGTGGATAGCCTGGATAATGCAGCAGAATGAAAGTTGATCACGGGCATTTTATGAAATGGGAGCTTGAAAGCTTATCATTTCTGAAGGTAGAATGAACCGTGCATGCGGCAGTGATATTACACTCTTCCAGCAAAAGTTTGCTTGATGAAAGATGCTGAACTTTGCCCTTCTGAAATGCATGCCTGATAATTTGTCGCGTTTTTATTCATTCCCAAGAATTCGTACTACCCTTTCAGGCAGAATCTAGGAACATAAATGCAGGGGATATATTTTCAGACCTATAGATGAATCTAGTGGATGGTGGTCATATTAACATGTGGTATTTACATTGGCGCTTAGCTGCTGAATCATTAGTAATCCCATGTACACAACTTTATATAACTGTGCAATGTGCAGAGAAACATAAAGGGCGAGATTTTCTAACGTTACTGGCAACGCAACGCATAACAGGAACTTGCAGCAGAGAGCAGAAATATGCCATGGAAGAAATCCGGTTACTGCTTGAGGGAGATAAAACGCTTTCCAAGCAGCAACAACGGGGCAGATTTACAAGAAACTAATGCAGGGCAGGGCTGGGCTGCATGTCATTTTGCTGCGCCGTGCTGCGTTAGATTCGAGGCACAGGTATGCAACATATTTACAACAATATGTCGCTTCACTGTGCTTCCACCTGCGCTGGCGCACAAACTGCTGCTATGCGCCGTCGCAGGCACACTTGCACCATGGTGCAAGGATGCCTGCGTCGTGGGGAGATTGTTTTTGTGCAGGAAGGGTTACCTTCCTACACAAAAATTCATTTGAGGTGATTTCCTCTTCCAATGTGTGCTGTAGCATGCAACACGCATTGAAAGAGGAAAAAATATAGGAGAAATGAATACATTTCTCCTCGTTGCACCTCGCTACAGCACTCCTAGGGTGGCGTAGAATTCTGACGCATTTCCAGATTTACTAATCCTCGTAAATCTGGAAATGCATCAGTGGACATGGGTGTTGCATGGGAACACCCACAGCAACACCCATGTCACACTCCTTACACGCAAAGTGTTGCGTGAAAAGGGGGGATATTAACAAGTACAGGTAAAGTCATGCAGGGTGGCTTTACCTGTGCTTGTAAATATTACTCAGCACATTGCACCGCCGGTGCATCACGCAACATGCCGCACTGGCAGCGCATGGGACTTGTAAATCTGCCCCAACATTTCTTCTCAGGTTGAAGTCAAGAGCAAACCGTAAATGTACCTGTGCTCAACCTTCCGCTAGCTTGGCACAGAGAAGTCAGATTAAACTCAGAGGCAATGTGTAAAGTTTTGTGCAACACTTCAAACAGTAACACAGTGAAAACAACCCACAAAAGAAGTCCACAACTGGTTTAGAAAAATAGATTAATTTTTCATAAATAAAACAAGACCAAAAAGGCAAAAATCAAATCTATAGAACAATAAATATTTAATTCAAAGACGTTACTAAAAATTGCATCAAAAGGCATAAAACACCAAGGGGTCCATTAGGATGTAGGGCGTTGGGACCACCACTGCGCCGGCGGTGTGGAAAAATGCCTTTTTCCGCCCGCTAGCAGCGGACATCACGTCTGCCATATTAGAATGGTAAAACATAGGCCGATTTCCGACCGCCGCGGTGCGAAGCGCACCGCCATCAAAGTGCGCCCACCACCGCGGCGGTGGGAGCTAATGGAGACCCTCCGCCGTGCGGAATGACGTCCGCCCCGCTCCACAAATTAGGATGACTCAAGCAAGCAGACGCACCGCAACAGAGACACCGCCCAACCAGAGACGGCGTAAACTCGACAGCGGAGCGCAAAACCAGAGTCCCGGTCCACACCACCCGGACACGACCGCAATGGACCCAGCTCTACACGTCTTTCCGGTGCTGTACCTGCTACATCACCAGGAACTCATGGACCGCCGCAGACGATGCCGCAGTTACGCAATAACACAACACACAACACACAACCCACGGCCTGACACAGGGTCCAAATCCACATCAGACAACCTAGGGGGGACAGTGAAACATCCACAAGGGCACCCACACATCACCCACCTGCCACAAAGTCACCCCGCTGCATCCTGGACACACAGCTACAGCCACCATGCAGCAATGTCCCGGTCACGTCACCGTAGCGGCGAACACAAACAAATACATGCGCAGAATGCAGAAGGCAGGGCCAGTGCCAGGCATGGGCAGGGAACAAAGACCACAGGGACACACCCACTCCCACCACACAATAGCACACCCCATGAAGGCACATGACCTGTGCCCCCCTGTGCACCCCATGCACAACAACAAGCCAGGGCAATACATACCCTGCACCACACAACAAACAATCATGGAGACACACAATGCAGGAGTGGCTGCACAGGAACACGCAGCACAGTAGCACAGGGCCAGGGAAACACACACTACACCACACTCAGGGAAAAAGCAATGAGGACAAGCATCAAATGAACACAATCAAGGAATCAACATCCAAATGGATACACAGCTTGCACAGTCACACATACATATCACAGACTGACACACACACATACACACCCCACATGCCAACAGCAATGGAGCACAACACATAGGGAAACCAAAGTGGGTTGCACACAAATGGAAGGCCATGGAGACACACAACTAGCATGTGTACATCACATCAACACCATGAACAGAGCACAACACCTTAACAGCATCAAAGCACACATGGCTGGCACAGTTGGTGTAATCAAACCACAGACAGCTCAGTGCAACAACACAGGGATACAGCACAAGGATGAAAGGATGAAAGGAAGGCCCTGAAGTCAAACTGGGAACAGCCACACATCCATACAACTACTTCACAGGAGTACCACAGCAGAACAACAAACACAGGGACCATCTACACACCTCAGGACTGACAAACACCAGTAAGAATCTACACACATACCCCCCTGACACCAGCAGCACACAACACCAGTGCCAAACACACTGAAGGCTGCAATACTTGACAGGCAATACACACACAAACAACCGCACACCCTGGGCTCAGCCACAAACATCACACACACACACAGGGATGCCACCACAAATGTGGAAACAAATACAACAGACAAACACATAACCCAACAGAAACACACACAGAGCCACAACAACAACAGACAAGCCCTGTGCAGCTAAACTGTGGAAAGGCAATGGGAGCACAGACACTACAGGAGTGCACAACCTAATCACTCAGGAACAATGCACAGACAACATACCACAACACACACAAGAAGTGTACCATCACAGAACAACATAGCCACAGCAAACAAACATCAGATGCACAGGCAGAACAATCACATAGCAAACATAGCACGACATCAGGGGATGCACACCAGGCAATCACAAGGCAACATACACACACACACAGCACTGCATGTACAACAAGCTGTGTGTGCACACCAAGCATACCAGAAACACACAGACATCAGTGACAGAACAGCAACCCACACAACACCATACAGCACAGCACAAAGACAACAGCACACCCAGGAAGTGAAGCAATAACACAAACAACACAGATACATCCAACACAACACCCAATAGATGTACAAGTCTGGGAGACTAAGGTGGAAACAACTTGACCACAGGCCTGGGCAGCACACACAGTTGAACTGCATAGCAGCAACCATGACTGACAAACAGCACCAGAACATCACACATGACCCATTGAGGAAATGCACTGAGTGACACATTGACCCTGGCCAAAGAACTGCACCACAAAGCACAGTGGCACAAATGAAGTCATGGGGAGGCACACACACATACAAACCAAGGGGACAGCTCACGCCAAAGTGAAGTGTACTGCATGTCAGTAGGGGACATGGCAGGAGTGTAACATACACAAAGAGAGGGAGTGCAGACCTACCATGGGTAGGCAGCTGAATCACAGATAGGGGATGGCATGACAACACACACAACATGCCACACTGGAGGCAAGACTGCACCATGGGACAGCAAAGCATGAGAAAACACAACCACAATGGCAGTGTGGAGCAGCATATCTGCACAGACCCCACAAACAGCCACCAGACACATGGATGTGCAACAAAACACAACACTAAATTGCCAGTAACGCCCTCTGCATACTCACAAGCGACAAAAACAACAAGTAGGAGTCAGACAGAACTGCAAGGACACACCAACACACTGCACAGTGCACAACATACAACTCACAGATGGGCATACAACCACATCCACAGGGATGAACAATCAAAACAACAGGCACACGACTCCTGGGTAACATATGTGTAGTTGACATTGCATAGGCATGCACACATCAACACTCCCCACAAACTCACCCCCTTCAAACTGCACACTACCTTACCATCCAAGAGCACACATGGAAAGTAAGCCACGGGACTAGGGTGACTGGCCATCATAAGATGACCACACACATACACCACTGGGCACATATATAGGAAGAACACACACATGATGACCCTGCACAGCCTGCCTGCAATACTGTGTGCAGAAACCCACCCTGCACTGACAGTGCCCCCAACCTGACATTTGAAATTGACACCATTGCCACCACAAGCATCTGAGAAATGAAGACCCTGTCACCCGTGAAAAAAAGAGAGCAAGTGAGCACAAACATTGACCATGTTCAAGTGCCACACAGACCATGTGGCACAGTAAACCATTTACACACAGCAAAATAACTTTATTCAGTAAGGACACTGACAAAATAGACAACTAGAGCAACTGTCTTTATTCACAAATTGCACAGATAGTTACCATGAGAAGAGAAGAGTACGGCACAAAATGTGGAGCATGTCCATGAGAAGCTGCACAGGCAAGGGCAAAACAGCAGTGAACAACAAGGCCAGTGGCCAGGGACGCGCAGCGGACGGCTAACGGACTTACCGATACAGCAACTACTGTGACCAGAGGGCCCTGAGGCAGCGAGGGGGAGCGTCATCAGCAGCAGCCCCTCCCCTTACACCGGCAGGCCTTCAAAGTGACCTTGCGCCTCCCGCTTCGCGGGACGCGCAGCGGACGGCTAACGGACTTACCGATACAGCAACTACTGTGACCAGAGGGCCCTGAGGCAGCGAGGGGGAGCGTCATCAGCAGCAGCCCCTCCCCTTACACCGGCAGGCCTTCAAAGTGACCTCGCGCCTCCCGCTTCGCGGGACGCGCAGCGGACGGCTAACGGACTTACCGATACAGCAACTACTGTGACCAGAGGGCCCTGAGGCAGCGAGGGGGAGCGTCATCAGCAGCAGCCCCTCCCCTTACACCAGCAGGCCTTCAAAGTGACCTTGCGCCTCCCGCTTCGCGGGACGCGCAGCGGACGGCTAACGGACTTACCGATACAGCAACTACTGCGACCAGAGGGCCCTGAGGCAGCGAGGGGGAGCGTCATCAGCAGCAGCCCCTCCCCTTACACCGGCAGGCCTTCAAAGTGACCTCGCGCCTCCCGCTTTGCGGGACGCGCAGCGGACGGCTAACGGACTTACCGATACAGCAACTACTGTGACCAGAGGGCCCTGAGGTAGCGAGGGGGAGCGTCATCAGCAGCAGCCCCTCCCCTTACACCGGCAGGCCTTCAAAGTGACCTCGCGCCTCCTGCTTCACGGGACGCGCAGCGGGACACGCCGGGCTAAGCCCGGGCAAAGGGCGGGCCGTCTACGGCCGTCCAAGGCCGATCGAGGCTGGGCTGGGCCACCCCCCCTGTCCTCCTCACTCCAACGTCGCCTACCTTCCCTGAACCAGGTGATTGACTTGTGCCTTGTCTCCCTCTGGATTTACAGGAACTGCCCGCCATAGACTCTTGACAGGCTTATGTGTCTAACTCTCCACATGGTATAACTGCATTTATGTGATCTGCGTTTCGATATTACCAAGTTAACCAATATGTCCTCTCACACGACTAAACAAAGGCCTTCTCTGGTTGGGGGCTCAGTCAGGGGGACACTTGACCACTTTATTACCAGGGCCGCTTCCGTGCTAGAAAAAGAGATCGCCATCACGGAACGCCGCTTATCACTGGACCCCGCTTTTCAGAAGCGCTCTTCAATGGGCCATATTCAACAGGCCATTTCACCGCCACCTAGGGATCCTGACTTTGATTCAATCCCTGATCCTGGCCCATCTGCGCCTCATCGTGATCCAATAGACATAGCCTCTATTTCCACCGAGCCTGAAATTTGTTTCCTCAATTCTCAACTCACTGTCGGCACCCCTCCCGTGGATTTATCACCTACCCACATTGTTAAGAGTCAAGACCCCTAAGCGAAAACCGGGAAATAACAGACCCAGCCGCTCGAAGGCAATAGCAAAATCCACCCGGTCTGCTCCATCAAAAAAAAGGAGAAAGGATGGCCACTTGGATGCGCCTCAAAATATGCCCCAACCAATACGGTCCCCCACACGAACTAGGCCCCCAGTATCTTCCACGCAGCCTCCTATTTCCCTTTATTCTAATTTACTTACCGACATAGAGCACTTGGTAAGATCTTTACTCTCATCTCTTTTAGAGAGAGTTAAGAACATCGCATCACAGCTAGCATCTTTGGAAGTCTCGCACGCGTCTCTTCTTGCCTCAAACACAGAATTGAATTCCCATTTACGTAAAAACCCCTCGGTCACCCATTCTCTACCTCACACTCTAACGACTACCCAGACCAACCCATCCAACCAAATACAGAACACACAAGCTTCCCTGTCTACCCTACAGATACAATCTTCCGTCAAAGGAGCAATTAGAGAAGATCCAACTCCCATTTCCACAGACCCCCGGGGTATTAACTTCTATAGGCAGCCCTCCTCAGCTGACAAATTAGATAGAAGCTCACACATTGACTTGCCCCCTGAAGCAGCACCTTATGTAGTCACCCTCATTGCCGTCCCAGTTCTTGCCCAGGGTAAAACGGAGAGCTTCCAGGAACTCAAAAATAAAGTAGTACACTGGCTGACTCAGAATAGACCGCTCCCCCCTGAAATCAATGGTGAGATTCTACACGTCAGGAGATTAAATTGGCTGGGCCCTAGACCCAAGGACAAACAGGGAGACGTCATCATCATTAATTTTCGAGATCATAGAGTGCTCCCTCATATTGTGGACTGGTACTCCCCGCGTAGGGGCCCCGGAATTTCAACGGCCGATTTAAGTTATTTTTACCCCCGCTCCCTTTTGACACATCCCACACCTTCATACCTCTCATCGAGGGCCACTCCCGAGATATGTCACTTCACTATTCCCACTTCTAACAGCTGCGCTACCCTCTCGGGTTTGAACGAACAGGACTGACTCTCTCACCCTGGACCGATGGCTGACAATTCATCTAAAAAGAGTATTCAGTCACCCTCCTTAGTACCAGACAACCCTAACATCATGATTAATACGTTGCCTAGTACCACCATGGGGTGGAAATCACCTCTTGCCACTGTTTCCCATCCTTCACTTCCAGTGCTACCATTTCCGCCGGTTGTCCTGACTACCACCCTCCATTCCCCCCATTTGATCCACAGGGACCTTCATCTCTTGACAAATTCCCCGCCTTTTATAGAAACTGCCAAGGCTGTAACAGACTCGCCGCCTGGTACTCTTTGTACGTTTGAGCCCTTGCAGGGAGACAGTCTCTTGTCTTGGAACGTGGCAGGTCTCCTTGACAAGCTGTCTAACCCTGCATGGACTCAAATCGTCTCCCGATACAGTATAATCTGCCTCCAGGAAACCTGGACCCCTACAGAGCTTCATCTTCCAGGTTATCAGAACTTTCACACCCCAGCCTCCCCCAGTCCTCATGGCAGACACAAGGGAGGACTCACGACCTACATCTCTGTAGAACTCCGATTAAAACCAACCTATATTACACAGTCTTCTTACTACCAATTAATCAGTTTGTCCGGCGGCTCCATTCATAATGTCGTTCTGGTCAATCTCTATAATAACATTCCAAATGCATACTTGGACCCGGTGTTTAACGGATTAAAATCCGACCTAATAAACAAAGAGTCCCAAAACAACTCTGATACTTTAATTATCCTGGCAGGCGATTTCAACTGCCCGCTTTGTTCTCAGAATATCAGAGGCACTTGTGGTCGGATGACTGAAATGGATGATTCCCCTAACCATTTCTGTCACTCTAAATTGGGAGACTTGTTAAACGGATTATTATTTTATTTCAATCTATCCTTTGTTAATGATTTATGTTCTCCCCCTAAGTCCTTTAAACCCACCTATAATGGGAGAGGTTGTCATACCACGATCGACTACTCACTCATATCCACAAGGTACTCAGGCTTGATAACCAATTGGGAGACCCTTGAAATTCCTATCAGTGACCACTACCCCATCGAGGTTACCTTAAAGCTAACCCCGAATATTAAAGGCCCGGCCAGGCAGAACACCACTTATTCCCCTCCCCTGCAGCTGGGCACCACCATGGGCCTTTTCCTCCAATGGGACAAAGTAGTCCCCTCCATTTTCCTAATAAACCTGGTCACCAATAATTATGATCACTTTCAAATTTGCCTGTCATCTACGGAAACCCCACAGACAATATCCAGCTCGTTCTCCGTAATCATGACAGAAATCAAAAACCTTCTTGCGCGCGCGCCAAAGAAATCTGCCCCTTCCCCCCACGGTTGGTTTGACAGGGACTGCTCTAAAGCCTTGCGCGTGTTGAAAGCAGCTCTGAAATCCAACCCTAGAAACCGTCATGAGATCCAGATTGCTAGACATAACTACCGTACCAAACGCCAGGCAAGGAAAAAACAGCTGAAATTGTCGGCCTGGGCAGCCCTGGTGGAAGCCTCCGAAAAGAAAGATAACACCGCCTTCTGGAGGGCAGTCAATGCCCCCTTTTTCCGATTTTCCAAGACTTCGACCTTGGACTCAGCCATCACCCCCGAAACCTGGGTCACTCTTTTCAGCTCTCTATACAATCCTACTAACTTGGTCACTCTACCTTCTGAAACTGATTCTGTATCCATTTCCCCTCCTGATTCAACTACCCCCTTTTCTTTTCCCCTAAATATCGTTTTTGACCATGATGAAGTGCTAATGGCTTTAAATGACAGCCCCTCCGGGAAAGCCCCAGGCCCTGACTGCGTCCCTATAGACGTTTTTAAGTCACACCCTGACTTATGGGCCCCACTGCTCACTAACGCTTTGAACTCTCTGAATTCCACTGGTTTCATTTCCACCTGGCCATCGGCTGTTGTCGTCCCGATTTTTAAAAAAGGCGCGAGGGATAATCCCGCCAATTACCGCCCTATCTCACTTTTAGACTCCCTCATGAAGGTAGCCGGGCGAATTATTTTAAATAGATTACACGATTGGCTAAGCACTCAAGATATTATCTCCGAAATGCAATATGGTTTTAGGCAAGGCAAAGGCACCATTGAACAGGGTCTTAATCTGTCCCTTATTATAGCCAAATATACTCAGGCAAAAAAAGGTAACCTCTACATAACCTTTGTTGACCTCAGCTCAGCATTTGACTGTGTTGATCATGGGCAGTTATGGGACTCCCTCACAGAAATTGGCTTAGACCCTACCATTATATTATTCATTAAAGAGCTGTACAGGGATGCATCGGCCCGCGTGAGATATGGCATCAACGGGGAATGCTCCGACAGTTTCGCTATTAGGCGAGGTGTAAGACAGGGTTGCATATTAGCCTCTTTACTTTTCACCCTTTATATCAACTCTGTCAGTCACCACCTGTCTAGAACTTACCACGATTACCCAACAATTAATGGTAAATCGATCCCCATCTTGCTTTATGCCGACGACGCGGCAATAATGTCCCAGACTCCCATGGGGCTTCAGAGGGCTGTTTCTGAATTTTCTGACTTTATGTCAAAGAGAGGCCTAAAAGTTAACACCTCCAAAACCCATAGTATGTCCTGTGGCCCAGGGATTGGGAAAAAGCCATGTACTATCTTTTTGAATGGCAACAAATTATCCAATGTCGATAGCTTCCCTTACCTGGGCATTACTTTTAATAAGAGGGGCACCTGGAGAGCTGCGGCCCAAGCCAGAGGTTCAGCAATGACTAAAGCAATAGGTGCACTGACAAACTTTTCAAAAAAATTAGGGGGTCGCCCATTACGCCCCTTACTCCAGATCTATCGGGCGAAGTGCACCTCAACCGGCACCTATGGGTCAGGGATCTGGGGGATTGAATCTGTCGAACATCTTCAGCGCCTTGAGAATGCTTTTCTACGTTATCTCTTGGCTGTTCCCCCCGGCACCTCTACCCATATGGTGCATACAGAACTGGGCCTCACATACATTGCAGACACAATTAACTCCTCTCCCCTCATCCTATGGCATAAAATTTGGATCAACGAAGATACACCATTTAATAGGGAAATCATAGTAGACTGTCTAAAACTGACAGACGTCAGGAACATTAAATGGCTGAACTATGTAAAAGGGTTATCCACTGACATCGGGCATCCGGAACTTTTTGCTGATCCATCAACCTTATCTCACATATCCAAAGCCGAGCTTAAGCGACTTGTTTTAAATCATCTGCACCGTAAACGCTGGCTCTTAGAATCACAGAAGTCCACCACTGTTGATTACCAAAATTCGATCACTGTGACTGGCATACAGCAATACTTATTACTAGAACCATCTCCATTCATTTGTTTGCTCCTGACCCGTCTTCGCACTAACACGTTCTTCAGACTCCTTACTTTCCCTAATCCAAATTGCTGGGACACTGACCTACAAAAATGCCCCTGTGATGGCCTCTCGCCCCAATCCAACATCCATTGCATCCTTTTCTGCAGATTTTATCACCTGCCAAGGACTTCTTTTTTAAAACCACTGCTGAGATCTTGGGGTATATGCACATGCAAACTGGCATACTGCAAATTAAAATCTTTGGAAACCCCTTTAGTCCTGGCAGCTATGTCATCTTACCTGAAAATGACGATGAGGCTGAGGTCATCAATGCAACCCTAACCTGTTTTAAATTTTGTTGCTTAGCTGTACCTATCTTTTTAACTTTTGTGATTTTACTTACGTTATTGACTGCATGTAATTTTAGCTGTTTTAAGGATTTTTATTCATGTGTACTTTTTTGATATTGTATTTACATATCGAATAAAGCTCACTATCTAAAAAAAAAAATCTATCTGAGTGCAGATCATGTCCATGCGAAGCTGCACAGGCAAGGGCAAAACAGCAGTGAATAACAAGGGCAGTGGCCAGGGCAGAGTGTAGAGCATGTCCTTGAGAAGCTGCACAGGCAAGGGCAAAACAGCAGTGAACAACAAGGCCAGTGGCCAGGGCAGAGTGCAGAGCATGTCCATGAGAAGCTGCACAGGCAAAGGGGTAAAACAGCAGTGAACAACAAGGCCAGTGGCCAGGGCAGAGTGCAGAGCATGTCCATGAGAAGCTGCACAGGCAAAGGGGTAAAACAGCAGTGAACAACAAGGCCAGTGGCCAGGGCAGAGTGCAGAGCATGTCCATGAGAAGCTGCACAGGCAAGGGGGCAAAACAGCAGTGAACAACAAGGCCAGTGCCCAGGGCAGAGTGCAGAGCATGCCCATGAGAAGCTGCACAGGCAACGTGCAAAACAGCAGTGAACAACAAGGCCAGCGGACACGGCAGAGTGCAGAGCATGTCCATGAGAAGATGCACAGGGAATGTATGTGACTGTACCTTTCCATGGCCAGCAACATAGTCAGGGGGCAACAATGTGCAGTACAGGCCCACCTGTGTGAGACACAGGTGTGTGAGGGTGACTAACACTCAGACTTGGCTGTCAGGCAGACTGGGAGCTGGCTGTGTCTCGGGGACTGTCGGGACACTTAAAAGGGGAGAGAGCAGAACAGCTAAGGTAGAGCTATCAGTGGCTTGGCAAGCTGGAGGGCTGTATTGACCAGGTGGTGTAGTGGCACGTAGAGGTGGAGTCATGCAGATGGGAGTCACGGTGTGGCTGGGAGATGGTGGAGGGGTGCCCTTCCTCTTCTTGGGGATCCCAAATGGCTTGCCTGACATGGGTTCAATGTGAAGTGATGTGGGCACAACAGGCACACACACCACCACTGCTGCAGCAGGTGCAGGTGCTGGCAGCCCCTCTGGTGATGTGCTGGACCCAGAAGAACGCTTTGCCTTGCTTCGCCTCTGCGCCCCCTTCCCCTGTTTACTAGGTGTTACCCCTACAGTGCCCTCCGGCCCCTGCTTCACTGTGCTTGGAATGGGAGTCGAGGTGGTTGGTGATACTGCCTTTGAGCCCTTCCTAGGTGTACCCTTGGCATGCACCACCTCCTTGGTGGGCACAGACACTGTACGATTATCTTTGAGCGATGCTTTAGGGGCAAGAGAGTCCTTGGATAGGGATGCCACTTAGGCATGTGTGCCTGAGGTCTGCTGCTTTGCTAATTGTCCACTGGTGTCACCTGACGGACTTTTCTCTCTGCGCTCTGGGGTGCCTTTGGTCTTCTGTGGGGATGGTGTCTGCGCATGGGACTCCTTGGGTTGCTGCTGCTGTGTGCTCCATGTACTGTATCGTGACTTTGATGTGTGTGGATCGTGGTCACTATCGTCAGGCATGGCCACTGCCCGGGGGGGGGCCAATGGGACTGGAGCTGGACTGTGAGAATGTGCCTGTTGCAGGGCATACGTCACTGTTGATGACAAAGCCTGGACTGTCCGGTGCAGCCTACCCATGCCGGGATGTATGCCCGCCATGAAAGCAACCACCTGGGCCAATTTCTTGTCATGGTTAATGAAGGCATTGAGGAGAGCTGTCTGGCCTACACACAGCTGGTGTAAAAGGTCCACAGACTCAGCAATGATGGCAGCAGGGGGAACAGGGGCAGGGGCAGCAGTGCCAGGGGTGAAGGACACTATTCCCCTCTTACTGAGGCAGACACGGGCAGCACCAGAGGAAGTGGCTGGGGCGGTGTGCAATGACCGCTCTGTGGTGGAAGTCGATGCAGAGTCCCCGTTCCCTGTGCCCTCCAACATGGACGCATCCCCACTGGCATCGGATGATGTGGTGCTTTGCATCTCAGGCAGGGACTCCTCCAGCAGACTCCTGTCCCCCTCTGATGCGCTGGTGACATCTGTGTCACTGGGCTCCTGGGCGGCTGTGGTGCTAGTTTCACCCACACTGGAGTCCGTCTCCTGTCCCTCTGTAACCATAGGTGATGCTGCATGGGAGAGAGAGATGTAGGGTCAGGTCACTCACAAAAACAGAACAAACATATGCAAGCAATGCATGACAAAAGTAGAGCAAATCTACATGTTGCACACCACCCTGTGCAATCACATCTTGCCAACTCACTACATAGACTCAAGCAGAGTGTGGAAACTGGAAACTCAGGCATGAGTAAGCCATGTGATGACCACATAACACAACACCCTGCTTGTGGCTCTGTTCAAACAGACACACAACTAGTTCTGAGCACATCTATGAACATGATTGGGGCACAGTACTTGTTGCCAATGACAGCACTGAATGGAACAGGAGGGGACAACACAGACCCAGATTACAACATGACAGTCCACAATGAGCATTATCCCATGCCACCCACCATGTCATACCTTTGGGACAATAGAATGCTGCACATTGCTGCAAGATGTCTAGCCCTCCTCAACATGGGTGCATGCAATGGACGCATTGATGTACGCACAGTCAGATTGGGCACACTGCCGTTCCCTCCCATGGGATTCCCAAGACTAGACCAATGCAGAATAAACCTGAAGAGCACAACTCAGAATGTAATGTGAAGGCACAGCATCCAAATCTATTTTGCAAGTACAGGTAGGGCAAATGCATGCCACAGGGATGCAGGACAGCGGCCACTTGCATGCCACAGCATCACACTACCAACATCACAGAGGCCAGCACTGGCACAGGCTCTGTAAACATGCAGCCACTCCCATCCAAAGTCAGACTCCCCAAATGCTCACCTCTGGCTTGCTGCTTATGCTCCTTCAAACGTGCATCCAGCTCAGGCTGTGTCACCGCCAAGATGCACCCCATTAGTAGTGTCATGCTGCGCCGTGCCAGACGCCCAGTGTGAGGAAGCAGCCCCAGGGTCATCTCCGCCACATTCTTTGCCAGCCGGCTGATGTCGTCTCATCTCTTGTGGCAGTGGATGCGCGTCGGTTTGAGACCCCCAGGGCACGCACCTTCACTGCAATGGGCCTCCACACGGCCTTACGCTGGTGTACCTTGAGCTGCAGTCATGGGAGACAAGAGGGAGAACTAATCAGAGACACAGTGCCATGTATCACCATCTATCAGTATGGCAGCAAGATACAACATCATCACATATCCAACGATAGGTCAATCAGAGACTATAGTAAAGCCCCACATGGGACCCCTGCATGGGAAAAGCTGATGTTAAAGCATGCAGGTGTGAGGGGAACACAGTTCCTGCACATCTAACACACGTGGAGGATGCCAGCACTGAAACACCCATATAGCCTGCCCACATCTCCAGTCCATTGTTTGCTTGAGCAACACACACATCACATGTCAACCTGTGTTTGTGGGTGGACTCACTGTGTCCAAGACTGCACAGCCATCAATGTCCCTGTCTTGTGAATATTTGAATGTGTCATGGTGGTCACATGGATGGACATGAGGTCACAAATCCAATATGTCAATCACAAGGGCAGATGTGTGCTAACCACATTGCTGAGATGGACCATAGCTGGAGTGATATGTGACAAGACTGATGTCATACTCTGTAAGCTGAGTGAGTTGTCCTTGTCTTTGTAGGTGGAGACTGTGCAGGCCAGCTGGGCTCACACTGAGATGGACTACAGGGGCACACACAGACATCCAGCCAAGCAATCACTGTCCTGACTACAGCATGAACAACCTTCTGTGTCACTGTATGGCTGACAACACAACACAGCTCACTCATACATACATGTGCAGGGAGGGAAAGCTGGGGCATTGGGTACACACACCCTCCCACTGGAGACAGCATGTCAGGCAGTGCAAGACACTACCCCACACTCCCAGACACATACTGCATCAGTCCACTACATGTGTAACCCCCTGCCCTACTACACCACTGTTAAAGACTTACCACAACATTTGGGGCACCATATAGCCTTGGGTACTGTGTGAGCACCTCGTCCACCAGGACCTCCAGCTCCTCGCTCGTGAAGGGACTGGCACGGATCTTCTCTGTCCTTGCCATCACTGTGGACATGAGACACAGCAAGGGATTTTTCTGGCGAGGGTTCCTAGGCAGCAGTCCCTGGAGAAAGCAGCAGGTGAGGGGTCTCAGGCAGCAGTCCCTGGAGGCAGCAGCAGGTGAGGGGTCTCAGGCAGCAATCCCTGGAGGCAGCAGCAGCAGGTGAGGGGTCTTAGGCAGCAGTCCCTGAAGGCAGCAGCAGGTGAGGGGTCTCAGGCAGCAGTCCCTGGAGGCAGCAGCAGGTGGGGGGTCTCAGGCAGCAGTCTCTGTGAGCAGTGGCAATGTGAGGCTCACTCCCACATATATAGCACCCTGGGGTTGTTTCAAAGATGCCAAGCTGCAGCAATTGGTGGTCCAGGTCTGCCTCTTTCAAATGCATCCAATGACCACCTCCGAGGTGGCGGAGCACACCCACCGAGATCTTCAAAATGGCATTATGTCACCACAATTATGGCTCCCATTGGCTGTAAGGGCATGCTCCAAGGCAGTGATACAACGCTGGGACCCGGGGTGCACTACCGCGATGGTGCATCTTTCAAATGCAGCCAATGACCGCCTCCGCGGTGGCGGAGCACGCCTACCGGGATCTTCAAAATTGCATTATGTCACCACAATCATGGCTCCCATTGGCTGTAAGGGCATGCTCCATGGCGGTGATACAACGCTGGGGCCCGGGGTGCACTACCGCGATGGTGCATCTTTCAAATGCAGCCAATGACCGCCTCCGCGGTGGCGGAGCACGCCTACCACGATCTTCAAAATTGCATCATGCCACCGCTATCGAGCTTCACATTGGCTCTAGGGCGAGCTTCATTGGAGGTGTAACGCTGCAGTGGCCCGGTATGCGCTACCGCGGTTTTAGTGGCGGAGCATGCCAACTGCCATTTCCACATGTCTCCATGCCTATGACTACTGCACTTGTGGGAATGGGGGTGCTGGTGACACACTGCTGGTGCCAGGCGGTAGCTACCACAATATGGGTGCCATGCATTGACACAAGGCACCGCCATAATGGCGGCGGAGCATGCCAACCACCATTTCCACATGTCTCCATGCCTATGACTACCGCACT
This sequence comes from Triturus cristatus, assembly GCF_964204655.1. Lineage (NCBI taxonomy): Eukaryota > Metazoa > Chordata > Amphibia > Caudata > Salamandridae > Triturus > Triturus cristatus. The sequence goes on from NC_140584.1 coordinate 228,765,259, forward strand.
TGTGTGAATGGGGGTGCTGGTGACACACCGCCGGTGCCAGGCGGTAGCTACCACGATATGGGTGCCATGCATTGACACAAGGCACCGCCATTCTGGCGGCGGAGCATGCCAACCACCATTTCCACATGTCTCCATGTCTATGACTACCGCACTTGTGGGAATGTGGGGAGTGGAGACACACCGCCGGTGCCAGGCGGTAGCTACCGCGATATGGGTGCCATGCATTGACATGAGGCACCGCCATTCTGGTGGCAGAGCATGCCAACCGCCATTTCCACATGTCTCCATGCCTATGACTACCGCACTTGTGTGAATGGGGGTGCTGGTGACACACTATCGGTGCCAGGCGGTAGCTACCGCGATATGGGTGCCATGCATTGACACGAGGCACCGCCATTCTGGCAGCGGAGCATGCCAACCGCCATTTCCACACGTCTCCATGCCTATGACAACCACATTTGTGTGAATGGGGGGGCTGGTGACACACTGTCGGTGCCAGGCGGTAGCTACCGCGATATGGGTGCCATTCATTGACACGAGGCACCACCATTCTGGCAGCGGAGCATGCCAACCGCCATTTCCACATGTCTCCATGCCTATGACAACCACATTTGTGTGAATGTGGGGGCTGGTGACACACCGCCGGTGCCAGGCGGTAGCTACTGCGATATGCGTGCCATACAATGGCGATGGCCATCTGTCAAACATCAACAGTGCACAGTGCCAGCCAACATGACTGGCACATCATTGTGCACACAATGCCAATGTTCAATTTACTCCACTGATGTCTACACATGCCATGTTTGTGTGTGTGTAACGTAGATTTGTCTGTACCCACTCACAAGTCACTTAAGGATTTGATGTTGGTGTAGGCAGGACAGTGTAGTCCTGGACTGTACAATGTGTACACATGTCAATGTGTCAAGGTCCAGTGACAATCACAGCAATGCTCGACTCGATGAATGTTGATCTATTTAGCATTGCCTCTCATGTCTGCTCATGAACACATTCATCATTTCGGCGCCGACTGTGGTCATTGTATGGTGGATGTGTGCCAGGTTGTAATGACGCATTAAGGTGTGACCGGTACAGCAGCTAGGTATGAGACAGTGGTTTTGATTAGTTACACATATGCTGGATGCTAGTCTCCCAGGCGTGCACATGTGTACTGTGGCCATATCCCTATGTGCATTCACATAGCCAAAGGTGGTGTTTGAGGTACTTGTCTTGTGTAAGTTGACACGTATGCCCTTTGTGTAGCTGAAGGTGTCCCTCCATGTAAGCTGGTCTGTTAGTCACTATAGATGTCAGTCATTGTTGTTGTTGTGTCATCCAGAACGTGATATGCTGTGCACATCTCATGATGTATTGTATTGACATGTGTCCACTATCATCTCCAATAGGAGGAGGCCATATTTGACTCGTCACTTGACAGTGCTGGAGGACATGAAGGATGTGGCGATCATGCGCAAATGCCGCCTGGACAGAGCCACCCTAAAAACCCTTTGTGATCTGTTGGAGCCCCACCTGCAGCCACGCAAGACATATCCAACAGCTTTCACCCCTACTTATAAGGTGATGGCAGCCCTGCATTTTTTTGCCACAGGATCATTCCAGGAGACTGTGGCCAGCGCTGGTGAAATGTCACAACCGATGTTCAGCATGGTGCTGCGTGATGTACTGTCTGACATGATGCTATACAAGGACAGATACATCCATTTCCCCAGGGGTGTTGAATTGCCAGCTGTGAAGGGAGACTTCTATCCCCTTGGACACATCCCCAATGTTGTTGGGGCCATTGATTGCACCCATGTCGCTCTTGTGCCACCACAGGCAAGTGAGCACATTTACTGCAATCGCAAGCATTACCACTCCGTCAATGTGCAGGTGGTGCGCCTGGCACATATGACCATCTTGCAGGTGTGTGCCAAATTCCCAGGCTTGGCCCACGACTCCTACATTCTGCGGAACAGCATAGTGCCCCAGCTGATGGCTAATCTTCCAGAGCGTGCATGGATTGTGGGTGAGTATGCCTAGTCGTGTGGCATGCTTTGTGTGTGACCTGCTCCCCTGAGACTCTGCGACATTGCATTGTCTATTTGTGTGTGTCATACCTAGGTGACTCTGCATATCCCAACCGTCCCTGGTTGCTGAGCCCACTGCGGAATCCCAGGTCCCCGGCTGGAGTCCCCTACAATGAGGCCCATGGGAGGACACGTCATGTGGTGGAGCGTACTTTTGGCCTGCTCAAGTCACGTTTACGGTGCCTGGACAAGACCGGAGGTGCACTGGCATACTCGCCCAGGAAGGTGTGTCAGATTGTTGTGGCATGCTGCATGCTCCACAACCTAGCAATTCGCAAGGAGATTCCCCAGCTCCTGGATGATAGTGAGGACCCAAGGCCCCAGCCTGCAAACCAAGCCATGTCCAGTGAAGAGGACAGTGGAGAGGAGGAAGGTGTTGACCTGTGTGAACAGGTCATCGCCCGCTACTTCACTTGACGGTGGGTGTCAATGTGCAACATACCCATTGTCTGATGATATTGCTGTTGCCGTGAAGGGGCATGTGAGAATTGTAGCATCAGCCAGTTGTAGACTCAGTGGTGGTTGGAAATGTTTCTAGGACATGTCATTTCTGATCATCAACGGGATGTGTATGTTGACACTTGGGGACATTGTGACATGTGCATGTTGGTTTATCCTGGTGTTAGGGCTTGTGTGATGTCTGTGATGCCACGCCCAGACCAGTGACAGTTGTTCTGTTGTGTTTCCCTAGGTGCCTTCGACTTCTCCTTGTCTACATACTGCCCATGGTCCTGGTAAATTGTGATCATGTTGAAGACTGTACACCCTGCAATAAAGACGGAGCAGACACAACAACGTGCGTGTGAGGATATTTTATTTACTATGGTGAGATGCGAGGGGGGTGTACATTTCCATTGGGAGGAGCAGTGAGTTGACAGTCGTGGTAGATGAGATGGTCGAGTAGTCACCACATTGCTGTGTGACCCATTCAAACAGACAGATGCCATTCACAAGGCAGTGTGGGGAAGGACAGTCCAAAGAGTCAATGCAGTGGTGGAGAGGGTTGCCATCATGGCTGGCTCCGTGACTGGCGTCTGGCAGGTGCTTGGCCTCCAGATACTCCCAGGGTTTTAAATGATGGCCCCTTTGTCGTTTGGCAGGGGGGGCCTGCTGCAGGGCCAGTGGGGTCTGAGGACTCACCCCTCTCTGTGGGGGCAGGGGAGGATGGTGAACTGTCATTGTGCAGCCCACCAGAGGGAGGTGGAGGTGTTGTCTGGGGCGCATGCCTGTCCCTCAGTACCGCCACTTGCTGACCCAAGAGGTCCTCGATTTGTCCAATGCGTCTGTCGATGGACCTCATCAGCAGGATGAGCTCGTGCAACAGATTGTCCGACCGGCCCGTTCATCCCTGGGCCTGTTTGTATACACCCAGGACTCTGGTGATGTGTTCCAGGGAGTGGGTCCCAGCCTCCTGGTGTCCCTGGGTGACCCTGCCCCTCCCACCTGCCCTGCTGCCACAGGCCTCTTGCCTCACCACTGTGGGCATCTGCATCCTCTCCCTGCCCTCCTCCATGGGTGGTGTGTGCTGGGCATCCTCTGGGACAGGGAGGGTGTTGCAAGCAGCACTGGTGGTGGTGGCAGTGGCCGCACAGGCCGTGACAGCAGGGGTCTGCTGTGGAGTTGTTGTTGACGCAGATGTGGTGGGGGGGACGCTGGGGTCCTGGGACCTGTTGCTCCCTGGCACACCAGATGTGCCGGCCTCGAGCCCATCGTCCACGGAATCCTGGGAGTCAACATCCGAGAGTCCTTGTACCAGGGGTGGAGACTGGCTCTGCAGGTTGCTGTTGTTGTCCTCGGCAGAAAGCTCTTGGTCACCTGTGGGTCAGATGAGAAAGGATCATTGCAGTGCACCCTACAAGCTTTGTGTTAGCTGTCTGTCATTCACTTTTTGTACACTGCACAATTGACATATCATCACATAGTTGACTGTGTGCAGTACTGTGCTTCCTGACAAGAGGCAGTGGTACAAGCATTACTTGTCCATGGTGCAAGGTGTCAAGGCATACCATGTGAAACGTGTACAATTGAGGTTTACAGGGACTTGTTGCCATCTAGGGCCTGGCACAACATGTGTTTAATTGTGGACTCATAGTTTATTTGTCTGACCTAGCAGACATCACATCTGGCCATGGACTGGCCATTGTCATCTCCTGCATCCCTTTGTCCTGTCATGTGCATACTTGATTTGTGCCACCACACATGCTTTCATGTGGGGTAGGTATGCCTTTTTGTGCAATGTGAGGGCTGGTGTTGTCATATGGCACCATTTAATTTGTGAAAAATGAGTGGGTGCACGTACTGGCTACCTGCCTGTAAGTTTGTTTGGTGTACTGCAATGGCTTCAAACTGCTCCTGGGTGGGGTGGGGGAGTGCTCTATCCTGCTGAGGTGTGAGACAGAGCGAATGTTGGGAGTAGTAGTGCAGCCCTCCCAGACACAAACACCCTCCCAGGGAATATGGCTACCTACCTGTAAGTTTGCTGTGGGTTGTGTAATGGCTGACACCTGCTTCTGGGTGGGGTGGTGGGAGGGCTCCATCCTGCTGAAGTGTGAGACAGGGTGATGGTGGGAGTAGTGGAGCAGGCCCCCCACCTCCTGACACCCTCATTGTGAAGATGGCTACCTACCTGTAAGTTTGTTTGGTGTACTACAATGGCTTCCAACTGCTCCTGGATGGGGTGGGGGAGGGCTCCATCCTGCTGAGGTGTGGGACAGAGGGGATGTTGGGAGTAGTAGTGCAGCCCTCCCAGACACAAACACCCTCCCAGGGAAGATGGCTACCTACCTGTAGGTTTGCTGCGGGTTGTGTAATGGCTGACACATGCTTCTGGGTGGGGTGGTGGGAGGGCTCCATCCTGCTCAGGTGTGGGACAGGGGGCATGGTGGGAGTAGTGGTGCAGGCCCTCCACCCCCAGACACCCTCATTTTGAAGATGGCTACCTACCTGTAAGTTTGTTTGGTGTACTGCACTGGCTTCCAACTGCTCCTGGGTGGGGTGGGGGAGGGCTCCATCCTGCTGAGGTGTTGGACAGAGGGAATGTTGGGAGTAGTAGTGCAGCCCTCACAGACACAAACACCCTCGCCTGGTGGTTGTTTTAGTGCTGTCTGCCTGTACACATGCCCCCATGGTTATGTTGTTAGCTATGTTTGGGGTGAATGGGAGTGGGTGAATGTTGGATCTGTGAGCCATGTTTTTGTGAGTGTGCGGTGCAGATGGATGGTATAGGTGGTGTAGCTTTGTAGTTGTGCAAGGCAGTACATTGCAGAGTGGTGGTAGTCATTTGTTTGTACTTACCAGCCTCCACTCCTGCAGCTACTCCTGTGAGACTCTCTGGATGCAGTATGGCAAGCACCTTCTCCTCCCATTGTGTGAATGGTTTTGGTGGAATGGGAGGGCCACAGCCAGTCCTCTGAGCCAGCTCATGGTTCTTGCTTCTCCTCTCCTTGACCACCCTCTTCAGATCATGCCAGCGCTTCATGATCTCCTTTTTTGATCTTGGGGAGGTCCCTACAGCATTGACCCTTTGGACTATCCTATCCCACATGTGTGTCCCTGTGGCTAATGGTGTCTGTTGGACCAGGGTACCAAAAAGCTGTGGTTCCACATCTACCATGACCTTCAACTCACTCTCAGTGAATTTGGGCATTTTCTGTGTGGCCATGGTGTGTGGTGTGCAAAGTGATTGTGGGTGCAGGAGTGTGAGTGGTGGTTGTGGTTGTGCTGTGTATGGGGTGTGTTGTGCAGGGGGGTTAGTTGGAGGTGGTGGTGCTGTGTGTGGTGTGGCTGGTGATGTTGTGTCCTTTGCCTCTCCTGTCAGATGGGGTAAGTGTCCCTTCTCGCCTGGAGTTTTGCAAGGGATTGTGGTCCGGGAAGGGGCTGGTTTTATACTCAGCTATGTGGTTGTGTCCAATTGGGGTGTTGCTGACAGGTGTGTTGTCCTGGGATTTGTTTTTTTCGTTTTGCCATGTGGTTGGGGTGTGTTTTGTTTATTTGGGAGGCATGTCTAGTTTTCTGTGTGCACTTTTTAGCTTCGTCCGCCATATTTTTGATGGTTAGTCCGCGCGGTGGCTGTACTTCAGCTCTTCAAGAAAGAAAAAGAGGGGCCCCTTCAGAACCAAAGGACTAGGGCACTGTTCAGTGAAAAGGAAACAATCCTCTGGTCAAAGTTACATCAATCTATGTGCTCAACCCTCTGTTGTACTAGAGAACCAACCCTTCTAACTGTCTAGAGCTAGAGACGATTGGACCATGTATAATCAACAGGTAAGTTTAAAAACAATACATTTATCCAAAAACCAAAATATATAAACATAAGATTTATTCACAAAATCTCACATGTGATAACACAATAGTAATTAGCATTGTATCTGGCAATATTCACATAATCAGTACATAATTAAAACAAATTCACAAAAAAAACATAGACAATACATACTAAAAGGAAGAGAGTAAAAAATAGACAAACAAAATATGTCATTGGACTTTACATATCCGTGATATCACACTAATTTCTGCGTAGAACTTGGTGTTTTTATGGTTTTCAACTCGTTCTGTCGCCTGTGTTTAAAGGTTGAGGACATAGATTGATGTAACTTTGACCAGAGGATTGTTTCCTTTTCACTGTGCTTCAGCTCTTCCACTGGCTCTCCCATTCATCCCATTGTGCGACCGTGGCGGTCAGAGACGGCAGTACGTACCGTGGGACCGTCAGTGATATACTAATTTCCGGGTTGGTGTCTCCGCTATACTATACGGGCGGGTTGTTGTTTTTCTGTCGCAATTCCGACCGCCGCGGACGGATTTTGGCCATCTCCGCCCGCTACGGCCGGTTATTCTGGGCCTCATACCGTCGCTGTCGGATTTTTTTGGCGGGTAATGCTAATTTGGCTGCCAGTTTCCCCACGGGGCCAGCGGGCGGTTGTTTTCAGCTTCCATAGCGGTCAGGGTGTTTTTCCGCCCTACATCCTAATGGACCTCCAACTGTGGAATCTGGTCGCTCCAGACTGGGATAAAGTCACAAGTTCAGGCTGACTATGATGGAGCATGGGTTAGCTACAGGGACCATGTTAGGCTCGATTAACAGAGTAGCTTAGAATCTTATTATCGGAGTGTAGCGAAGATCTGTGTCGATGATGCATTTCCCAGCTGAAGCAATGCATCGGTTACAAGATGCAGCAAGGCTGCGATGCGATGTCCTGCTGCACCACCATTGAAGATCCTGCCAACAAGTACTTGGGATGCACTATCTGGCATCAAGGATGCATCGTACAATCAGGGTGATGTGTTTGTTTCGAGGAGCTGTGAGGCTGCAATGCGGAGTACAGAGTCATCGTCAAGGCTAGCTTCGACAAGGGATGGTAGGGCCTCCGTTGAGGACTCGTCACACAGTGGTGGTTCTAATGTGGCGCTGGGCTGCAATGCAATGTGGATCTTGGTGGTAGTTCTGATCCACTCAGTAGCAGTGATGTGTTGGTTCTGCTCGGGGTTGTGCCGTGCGACAGAGGAGAAGCAACGGTTCTGGTGGATCCATAGAGGCTGACAAAGCATCTTAAGCCCACTTCCAAGGGTTCAGTATTGGGGTGGCACCACTTTGCTGGGTAGACTCACAGATGGCAAAGTTTAGGTGCAAGATTATGGGAAGACTGTTGTGTCCCTGAGGCTTCAGACCAGGAGGCCAACTATGTAGCCCTTGAAGTCACTCTAGATTCTGGATTGAAGAGATGCAGGTCCTGTCCTTCTCCCCCAGGCAAGATGGCAGCAGGGCAGCAGTCCAGCATAATGGTGGTCCTTCAGCAGCACAGCAGTTCTTCTTCCAGGCAAAGTATCAACAGGTACAGAAGTGTACTGATGTGGTGGTGTATTTGGTCCAGTATTTATACCCATTTTTGCAATTGAAGTGCGGGAGAAACTACTATAGATTTATCTTTGAAGTCCCCAGGCATCCATTCTCCACTGCCCTGGCTCCAAACTAGCTAAATGGGGTATGTAGCCCTTTGTGTGGAGGCAGGACTCAGCTTAATAAAGTGTAAGTAGGGCTGTGTCCAGATCTGTCTGCCCATCCTGCCAGTGATATCCTGTAGAGACACACCTAAGCTCTTTATTGCATGTGGCTGTCTTGGAGGAATACACAAATCCCAATTGCCAGCTGCACACAGTCATGTGACTAGAGGCAGGCTACAGGTACTAAATGGCTAAGGCAGGAAAAAGCCAACTTTCTAAAAGTAGCATTTTCAAAATTGTATTTTAAAATCCGACTTTACCATCAATTAGGATTTTTCATTATAATTCCAAAGACAACAAACATGGACTGGTAATCTGCTCTCGTTTTCCAATTTACAGCTTATTAAATGTAATAAGGTAACGCCAATGTTAGTCTATGTGAGACTTAGGCCTTGCAGTGTGCTCTGGGATGTCGAGGGCCTACCCTTAGGGGTGACTTATGTGTATTAGAAAGGAAGGGTTGGGCCTGGCAAAAGGCTTTTTTTGCCACGTCGAAATGGCATTTTAAAACTGCACACATAGGCTGAAATTGCAGGTCTTAGTCATGTTCAAAGGTCTGCTTAAGTGGGTGGCACAATCAATGCTGCAGGTGCACTATTACAGTTTAATTTACAGGCCCTGGGCACATGGGGTGCCACTTTACTAGGGACTTACAAGTAAATTAAATATGCCAGTTGGGGGTAAGCCAGTGTTGCCGTGTTTTTAAGGAGGGGGCACATGCACTTTAGCATTGGTTAGTAGTGGTAAAGGGCAGCAGAAAATGGAGCAGGAAGCCAAAAGGTTTAGAGGGAGACATGCCACATCTACTAATGTGAAACATGCCACATCTACTAAGATATGGTGCACTTCTGCTCTCTCATAGCGCAGGCGTACATTGTGCTGCCTAGCACTAATGCAGGCACTCTTGCACCATGGTGCATAGGTGCCTGTGTTACAGGCAGGATTGTTTTTGTGGAGGAATGGACACTTTCCTGCACATAAACAATCCGTATAGGTTTATTTCTCTTTCAAAGCAGCAAACAATAAAAGACAAAATAACAAAGACAAATAAAGATATTTCCCTTTGTTACGCATATCTGTGGTAGGCAAACAATTTAGATGCAATCCCCGGTGTACTGCCTTTAGTAAATCTGAGATTATGTCAAACTCCATGGGTGACAGGAGCGCCCATGCTCCACGTATGGATTGTCAACCACAAACAAATGTAACGCAACACAGAGTAAGCTACTGCATTGCTCAAATCACCTCTTGCGTGGCTTTGTAAATTTCATTTAAGGACTTGCATTGCCTTGCAATGACTTTGTTCATGCAAGGACAGCACAAGGCACACTGGCAAAGTTTGTCTTTTCCTCTCATGGTTGCCATGTCTCGCATGACAGTCCTCAGCAGGAAAATTATAGTTAGAAGGTATGCCCTAAATAGGTTGGGATGCCAAATGTTTCACATACTCCTGATCTTGTGGAAGTATGGTTGTCAGGTATAGGTGTTTGACTACAGAAAAAACTGAGCTTCTTCAAAGAGAAATCTATGACTTGCTTTATCTCTACAGGAAGTGGGGGAATCATGAGTTTGTTGAGAGCGCAGCAGACTTCCAGCAGGATTCTTGCTTTACTAAATTAAAATTGTCCCCTTAATAGTATGATTATATGGCAAATGCTGTCAATTGTCTGTACCACACTAGTGATCTTTCCACTTTTACTCATTTATTAATGAAACTAATAGTCATTTTCTACTGACATCTTCATTTTGAGCAATTAAAATAGACACTGATGGAAAGAAGTTATACAAGCATTTCAGTCACAGAGAACAACCATTGAAATTTTGAAATTAGTCCTACAAAGTTAGAATTGTAGACAATACCTTTAGCCCTAACTACAAAAAAGATACACCTCAAGAGAAAGTGATTAACTTAGTAATGCCACTCAAGAAATGTGCATACTATTCACATTGCAACATATACATAGATATGCTAGAATGTTTTTTGCTGTTGTGAGGGAAATTAAAGGAATAGGAAGGGGATGACATCAGTGTTATAAAGAATGCGTTAGTGATGGGTGATGTTGAACTGTTCCAGTGGAAAATTAAGGCAATGGGATCCAATGTTATGTTGGGAGTACGTTTTTATTTCATTGCATTTTTTAAAATCCCATGAGAACAGTGCATAATTGATATGTTTTGGGGTGTTAGGGGTTCGCAACCTATCCTACTAAAAAGAAAATTAGATGGGCGCCAGTACTTTTTCCTAGAGCACCATAATATTTGCGAATGAATGGTTCAATAATCATAGGGATGAGTGACAGTGCATTAATGGAAGCCTTAGTAATCCAGCAACTCACTAGTGGTTCCATGCCTTAATATAACAGTCAAATAACGTACAGGGTTGGGTCCTTGGAACTGATACAAGTTTGAAATGTTGCTTGTACTTTTCCAGTTTTAGAAAGTTTTTATTTTTGCATGAACTCTCAAAATTCAATGATTTTCTTCTAAATCTTGACAAGTTTTTCTGTGACCTCTACTTTATATTTCCTTGTTCTTCCATTCATCTTCCAGTTTCATGGTATCAGCTGGCTCTTTCTGACACATTTGCTGTGAATTATCAATTGAAAGGACTGTCTAGTCACAGTTGCACTTGGTTGTGGTGCAGCTAAAGTCTTTTTCATGGGTGGTATCTTCAGAAAAGGTAGCAGCAATGTTTTTGACCTGCAGCCCACCTCGGAATTGTTCCAGATCCTGGATGTTCCAATAACGCATGCCCTTGCAATTTTGTTTGTATATGCTGCGTCTTTAACCTTAATTGTTCGTCTGTAATGCAAGCTGTGGCACACACGGAGGTGCTCTCATCACTTGGTTTCCTCACATGTTTTTTTTGCTGACCCTCACCAGTTCTTCTCAAAAACTCTCATACTGCTCTTCTCCTGATTACCTCTCTTAGAAATGATATCCATGAGAAAACCGTGGAAGCATGTGGAGTCGTAATATGTGGACAGCACTTTCCAGGGGCCAAACACGAACAATAATAAAACCAGTGGGACACTATAAAGGAAAACTAACTGTCCCCTCCAGCCTCTTAAAGGCTATTGTTTTTCCATTCATCTGGGGTATAGATGATCTACCAGGAACAATTATCTCAACATACCTCCCACACACAAATTATTGGAATGTTTTCCTCCCTGATTATAGAATATTTTTCACAATCACTTGCACTTCCCTTTCTCTGTAGATGGTTTCCACCTTTGCATATTCAGATATTTCAGGTAAAGTATTGTGTGTTTTGCTAACTTACTGTCCTTCTCACACACTCCAATGATTTTCAAACAAAAGTTTACTAATTGCAATGAACAATGATATATAGCATATATAGCTTCCCATATTTGGGAGTTCTGTTTTCCGCTTTTGGAGCATGGACATCTGGCATTGTACATCGCAGAATGCAGATTTCCATGGCCATTGGCTCTCTTTTCTGTCTTCCTCAACCTCGGATAGGAGGGCAATTGGTACCTATGCTGCAGATTTACAAATCCCAGTGTGTCCCCATCACTAACTACAGAGCTGAATTATGGGAGATTGCAAATTGCAAAGCCATAGAATGTGAAGAAAATAGGTTTTCCAGTTGATTTCTTGTAGTACAAATGTGTACCCCACACGTCATCTGCCATGATGAACCTAATTTACAATAAATAATTGATTTTATTATGGTGAGTCCTTAATATTTTGGTTGTCAATCTGGAGCAATGAGAAGGCTCCAGATTGACTCTCTCGGGACAACGGTCTCCGAATCCCCTAGTTGCCATATGTTGAATCAAAATTGGGTAAAATTGGCACGCAGAGGACTTTTGTTAAGCCACTTTTTATTCAAGTTTTATCAAAAGGAAAGTAGCATTAATTTTTTATGAATCTGCAAAGGAAAGACATCTATGAAGTATAGACGGGAAATCCCAGATTACTGCATATTTTTCCCTGAGAGTACCAAATTGCCCCACTGTTTACTTATGGCAGCCATGTGGAAGATGGGAGCTCTCTTTGGGGCATATTAACAAGGAACAGGGAAAATTAACGCTAAGGGCGGTTAGCGTAAAAAAATGTAACGCCTGCTATCGCTGGATAATATCGCCTGGTTATTGCGATATTAACAACGCTAACCACCTAGGCGATAAAAAATCCAGCGATAGCGGCATTGTGGGAGGTTATCGCTGGTAATACAGCGATAAAACTACAAGGATAGGGATATCCCTGTTGATAGCCCATGGGCAGACCCTCCAGGATATTGCGAGTTCGCGATTTTGCGGCAAACCGCGAAATCGGCACTTTTGCAAAAATGCCGCGATTTTTACTAAAGTGCCCTCCCAATCCAATTGCTGATATCTCACTCTCCCCCGAGATTGCCTTGCCCCCACCGCAATATCTCCAGACTCCCTTCTATTGTCGGGGGGAAGCCTCTCGCCATGGGTCCAACCAATAGAAGGAGGGTCCTCACAGCAGGGCAGGCGAGGTGGTGTATATTTACATTCCTCACCTGCCCTGCTGGCCCTGCTGTGCTGTTCTCTTAATAACAACTGCAGCTGCTGCCCACCTCACCGTCGGCCCAGGTAAGGAAGCTGTGTTTTGGGGGGCCTGCCGCCTGTTCAGCGAGTGGCTGGCCCCGGTGGCATTATGTTTTTGGGGCCCGCCGCACACTGGGCACGCGGCAGGCCCACAACCATTTAAAAAAAAAGAAAAATGCCAGGAGGGGCCCGCTGTGTGCCCAGTGTGCGACGGGCCCCAGAGGCATCATGTTTTTGGGGCCCGCCGCACACTAGGTACGCGGCGGGCCCCTCCTGGCATTTTTTTTTAAGATGGTTGTGGGCCCGCCTCGTGCCCAGTGTGCAGTGGGTCCCAGAGGCATAATGTTTTTGGGGCCCGCTGCGCACAGGGCACGCGGACGGCCCCTCCTGGCATTTTTTAAAAAAATGGCTGTGGGCCCGCCGCATGCCCAGTGTGCGGCGGGCCTCAGAGGCGTAATGTTTTTGGGGCCTGATGCACACTGGGCACGCGACGGGCCCCTCCTGGAATTTTTTTTTTTAAATGGTTGTGGGCCCGCCTCGTGCCCAGTGTGCGGCGGGCCCCAGAGGCATAATGTTTTTAGGGCCTGCGGCACACTGGGCACGCAGCGAGCCCCACCTGGCAGTTTTTTTAGGTCTTGCCTACGCAGCGCACATGCGCTGCATAGGAGAGAGACCTAATGCCATCGGCACAGCTTTGGGGACAAAAACGTTCACACGTTGCATTGCTTGCAATGGCAACGCGTGCACGTCTGGCGATTTCCTTGCGGGAGCGCGTGGCGCCATATGGGATCTCACAGGCCTCCTCCCCTGCGTGAAAAGTAAATAAGCATTGGGATAGCCAATAGGTCTCGCTTTTGGGACCTTATTAGTATGTTTACTTTTGCTATAATCGCAGCACGTAAAGCGCGGGTGCCGCGATTACAGCAAAAGCAAATATACTTATAAGGTCCCAAAAGTGAGACCTATTGGCTATGCCAATGCTTGTTTTAAATGGTTGTGGGACCGCCGCGTGCCCAGTGTGTGGCGGGCCACAGAGGCATAATGTTTTTGGGGCCTGCTGCACACTGGGCACGCGGTGGGCCCCTCCTGGCATTTTTTTTTTCTTAAAATGGTTGTGAGCCCGCCGCGTGCCCGATGTGCGGCGGGCCTAGGGGGGCATTCTTTTTGGGCCCACCACACACGGGGCACGCGGCGGGCCCTGGGGGGTATATTTTTTTTTTCTAACAAATGTTGGGCCCGCCGCATGCTTGGTGTGCGGCGGGCCCACATGGCATTCTTTTTGGGCCCGCCACACACGGGGCACGCGGCGGGCCCTGGGTGTCATAATTTTAAACACATATATGTAGCCTTGAAGCCAAACAAAGTGTCTACATTGTAAATAAACCAAATATACATAGCTTCAGCTTGTTAAATACTTCAAAAAACTAAGATATCTGTGTTTGTTGCAGGAAAAACTGCAAACTAAAATGCCGCAAAATTGCCGCTAAATTTCCATATTTGTGCCGCTAAATTTCCAGATTGGTGCCGCTAAATTTGCTAATCCATTCTGCTATATCCTGGGGGGTCTGCATGGTGGACTTAGCCATGTAATCCACCTCCCATTGGATTACATGGCTAAGTCTGAAAATTAGCAGACGTAAAAAGCAGCGTTAACCGTGGTTAGCGCTGCTTTTTTTGTCTCTAACAGGGTTAGCGTGAAGCTTGATAATAGGAGAAATGTCGCTTAGCGACATTTCTCCTATTATTTTGCTCTGCAACGCCCACTTTGCATCTCATTAGAGATGCAAAGGGAAGGGTAGCGAAAAAGGGTGCTAACATGCGATTTTGCATGTTAGCACCCTGTTGTTGATGGGGCGATATTATTATCTCCGCTTCTTTGGCTTTTGAAGCCAAACAAAGTGTCTACATTGTAAATCAACCAAATATACATAGCTTCAGCTTGTTAAATACTTCAAAAAACTAAGATATCTGTGTTTGTTGCAGGAAAAACTGCAAACTAAAATGCCGCAAAATTGCCGCTAAATTTCCATATTTGTGCCGCTAAATTTCCATATTGGTGCCGCTAAATTTGCTAATCCATGCCGCTATATCCTGGGGGGTCTGCATGGTGGACTTAGCCATGTAATCCACCTCCCATTGGATTACATGGCTAAGTCTGAAAATTTATTGTGGTGGGTGGGCCTGCACACCTTATCTTATTGCAAAGTGTAAAATCCTCAATTGTTGTGGGCGCAATGTAAAGAATTTGCACTCGTATTACCTTTCTCATTAAATCTTTAATTTTCCACCTTTATCTCCTTTCAGTAATGACCACATCGCTAATGCGCTTTTTCTTTCACTTGTCACTCACGAGCAATAACTTTATTGACACCTTGATTATTCATTGAGTAAGCTAGACACATAGTCCTATTTTTACCTCTATGCGAGTCCTCTGTCTTTGTTGACTATGATGGAACGCATGGGTTCCCTTGATAAACCTCCCCTCAGTCGGCGCACGCACACGCTCTTCTGAGCCTGCTAAAGCCGGAAGCTTCGTTGAAGAAACATAGACCCGTTTTCTAAGGTGAGACAAAGTAACGAACTTTTCGACATATAATCTTCGGAAGTGTACTTTGAATTAACATTGTAACGTACGAGTCACTTCTGGTGCTTGTGTTACAGGCACGGCTTGTGTAGATCACGGCGAAGTTGTGTTACGGTATAATATACCCGACAACGACGGCGGGTGAGTTTTTTACATTATTTAGTTCTTTGGGTAGTTCGTTCACACTTCAGGTTACAATACCTCACAGTTCACATTTTATTTTTAGATTGTTTCATAACCAACAACTTGAGCACCTCGTAATTACCAAGGCCCGTCCCTGTTCTGGTAAGCGGACAATCATTCATCAGGATGCTTGCTTCATTATTTTTGTCTATGTGACTCATCCTCACCTCTCGCATTTTTTTCAATTCCGCACACTTTTTTTCAATTCTGTACACTTTGTGGTGATCCTTAATAGCTCCTGACAGTGCTAATACTGTTTACTTCCCATAATACGATGGGTACCCAGGGTCTCTGACCTTTTTCTTTCGAGTGCAAATTCTATTTATCTAAACATGTATTTCGATTCCTAATAACAGCACAATATGTGCTTTCTGTTGTAGTTCTCACAGGAGGTCAACTAGAGGAAAGAAAAAGAACAGCATACACAACTTACAGCCATTTTGTTAAATCCCCTGACGAAGGGTTCCACCCGAAATGCATTGGGATTTGTTTTATGATATTGTATTCTGTATTTTGATTTAACAATCACTGTTCTGTTTGCAATATATCAGATGAATTGTGACATTAACAGTACATTGATATGTGAATATTGGGAATATTTTAATATATTCTAGCAACCATCAATTTATCCTTGTGTTATTTCTCATGTTTCAGAACGAACTCTAATTTAATGATTTTTTGATAATCTTATAATAAATGCTGTACTTTGCATTCACACATTGATGAGACCTTAGTGGTCCGAGCTGTGATTCACGTAGGAACTGGTTGTTCCAGAACCTCTTTCTTCTAAGTCTGAAAATTAGCAGACGTAAAAAGCAGCGTTAACCGTGGTTAGCGCTGCTTTTTTTGTCTCTAACAGGGTTAGCGTGAAGCTTGATAATAGGAGAAATGTCGCTTAGCGACATTTCTCCTATTATTTTGCTCTGCAACGCCCACTTTGCATCTCATTAGAGATGCAAAGGGAAGGGTAGCGAAAAAGGGTGCTAACATGCGATTTTGCATGTTAGCACCCTGTTGTTGATGGGGCGATATTATTATCTCCGCTTCTTTGGCTTTTGAAGCCAAAAAAGCGGAGATAAAGCCCTTGTTAATATGCCCCTTTATTATTTAGGTTCATAGCCAATACTGTTAAATATTTATTGTGTTTCCTGCTCGGGTATCAGACAAATCTTGCTGCTATTCCATACCCATGCGATGGCAAAGCTAGTCAAATGCTGATACATTTTTTACTGATTTTTAAGTTTTAGGAATTTTATACTGGGTATTTTGAATTTCTTTGTTTAAAAAGAAGGATCATAATATCAGGGATTGTAGAGCTGTGTTTTCATTGGTTATGCTATTATCTGATGTGGAAATCTGTTTACATATAGGCTTATTTTAACTTATACTGTAAGGGCACGTGGCACTTTATTAATTTAAAATCTGCTACTATTATCTGTTACCCCTGCCATATTTATTTTCCTTGATATATGACATTTAACTTTCTGAAATGTTTTATTTGCTGTATCTATGTTACTTTCATGGGTCAATATAATATTTATTATAAAAACTTGAATTTCGAACAACTGAATTATGTCTTTTGTTCCTTTTTTCAAACCATGTTGAATACAACTAGGGATTTTTTTCTTTTAATAAAATAGACAGCATCACTGCATCGCTTGAACTATTAGAGCAAGCCTTAGTTGATTATTCATGACTATCAACAGTAACTCCAGTTGATGCCTTTGTGATACAGTCATGAGCAATGGCTCAATACTGCTGTACAGCCTTTAAAATTTAAAGTAGTATCACTGTACTACTAATATCACCAGTGCAAAGCTAAGGTTCTTTGGATACAAAGTTATTCACCTTTAGAATAGATGGGTTTACATATGTTGTTTTTAGATACCCAACTTATAAACATTTTGTTTCAGTAGGTGCAGATGGATGGCATAAACATTATACTTTTGCAGATATTCATGAAGAGATCCTCATTTTTTAAGGACACTACATAACTCAGCACACCATTTTCCATCTCCACAAGCCCAGTTTCTTTGTCAAGTAAATGTTTTCAAGGCCTCTCATTCCTGCCCTTGATTGCAGGATGTCTTGGCTTGGTACCCTGTAATGAGAACAGTTTCACAATCTTCCTGAGAGCCTGTATATCATTGGCAGTTGAGGGTGTCCTCCTATTCAGCAGATCTTGTGTTAACATATCTAAGTGGGGTTCTCTTCACCTATGCTCCTATTCTTCAGCTCAGGTCTGGATGAGAGTAAAAATGATACTTTATTGACAGGGTATACAAGTTAGTAAAATAAACTGTGGTGAAAATAACATCTGTTTCAGTCCCCTATCACTGTTCTCCTTAGCCTGTAACCCAAGAGGGATTTATAACTGAGAAATATTCCTACAAGAAATGTGGGGCAACAGTTTACCTAAGAATTTTTTTAAATCGTGGTTTGAACTACTGTGGTGTGCATTCTGAGTAAACAGTGCCACAAAGGGGATTATGTTTTGCCTGTTTTTTTTATAGCATTCTCTCCCTGCAGAGCTCATTACCCCAGCTAAGTTACTGGCATTTTGAGAAATTGGTCTGGTATATGCTGTCCGCTAATTAAAGTGGGAACCTTGCACCAGTCCAAACAACCCTTATGGTGATTTAAGAAGTCAATATTAACCTTAGAAAGCTATCCAAGTGGTAGCTCTGGAGAGCAGTCTTCAGACTTAGTCTTGAAGGAATGTTAAGCAGCTTGATTTACCAGAATGCAATCTTATTGTATTGGTTAAATGAAAGGAGAACCACAAAATAGTTATAAAAATATGTATTTATTATTATAAAACACTGTAAATACCTCACAGTATCTTCTATACGCAGATAAACACCAAGTACACAATACTGTAGCACAGAAACAATCGTAAGTAGCACTAATACACAGTAGTCTCCAGGGGGAGACCAAACCATATACTAAAATAGTGGTATAAGAACCACGACTCGAGTCAAGACAGTATCTAGAGGATGTAGAATCGCTGGGACACCAAGAAACCCCATGGAGGACTGGTGCAGTGTGGGAACATGACCACGTGCGCAGTACAATTCTATGGGAGAGTCGTGGTTACAGTTTTAAAGTTTAAGGACCCTTCCTAGTGGATTAAGAGGAAGCCGTGGATATTGTAGTACTAGAGTTACTTATCCCAGGAAAACCGGGTGCATAGGGCTGAAGTGATGTCGAAAACCGCTGTCAATTTTAATAGAGGACTTCAAGGAAGAGCCACTGCTGGGAAGAAGAGAAGTGTAATTGGAATCCAAAGGTGGATTCGGGATGAAGAGTTGCTGAAAGCAGAGAGGACAGAGTCTGGGTCACTCAGGAGTGACCAGGGACTCGGTAGATGGATGCCCACCCATGTCGGGTGCATCAGGTGCATTGAGGGGGTTCTTGACTCTGCAGCCACCAGGAATAGGAGATGTTGAGGACAGTCAGAAGCCGGACACTAGCTATCCCAAAAAGATGTCGAGTGCTGGGGGGTCGGTGTCCGGCTGGAGCACCAACAAGCCTTGGCAGTGGCAACCCACAAAGATGGTCAAGAAAGGTTACAGTTCAGACCAGCAAGGTCTAATAGACTCACCAAACACATGGGAGTCAGAGCAAGCCTGGAGGAACCAGGGAAGCTCAAGTCAAGCAGTGTTGACCCTCAAGAGGATCCACAGGTCAGAGGCACGGGAGTAGTGAGGGGACTTGGAGCACATTTACACAGCAACGGAGCACTCAGTGCAAGGAGGCCAAAGTTCTTTGGTGGAAATGATACCAGAGGTTGGGGCTACTCAGAGCCCAGTGCACTTGTTTTGGGAACATTAACAAGCATATGCACTTGCAAAAGTATGCAGTGCACAGGGGTAAGTGTATTGCAGCCCCCACAGGGGATTCTGACCTCAAACTTGGTGAGAGGGCAGCTTGGACCTCAAGGGACTTCAAGGTCTCCTGTAACACAGGAGGTAGGTTTATAAGTCAATAGGAGCTCAGGAAAAGCAGACTGGTCAATCATGATGTGGGGCCTCAGGTTGCAGGGGAGTGACTCCTTCACTCCAAGGGAGATGTCTTTGGTTGTCCTTGATGCTCCACAGGTCCTACATGGAGCCTGTATGGAGCACAGGCACAGAAGATGCTTCAGACTGAGAGGGAGATGGAGTCGGGCCCAAACGAAGTCCAACAAAGTCCAGAGTGTCCAGACGGTCGAAGTTCGGTGGTTTCTGGTTCAGAATCTTGTCCACATTGAATCTAGTGGCCTACAGCCAGGTAAGCCCTTTTGTACCCATGGGAGAGGGTTGGACAAGTTCAGAGGACCCTCCCAGGGGAGGGTTTTAATCAGTGGGGAGGTTACTCCCAGGACACCCAAGGGTAATCGCGCACTCTATAAGTGCATATAACATAAAATAACATAACATGTCCTTTGTCCAGTTTCATGCCAGAGCAGGAGTCAACAGCTTCCAGGACTGGTTTGAACTGGACTATGCACAGGAACACCAAATATGCCCCTCATGCAGACTTTCAGTCGCTGGCAAGCGCACCCAGGCCTAATACACTAAATCCTGTCTGGGACGTGGTCACACCTCCCAGTGACAGGATATCTATTGTTCTGCCTTCCCCTGCTCAAGCTTGGCTCAGCAGCAGGAGGGCAGAAATGTGTCTCTTGTCGGCAGCAACCATTTTCGGCTGCCCGGTTCTAGAAGGCTGGTACCAAGAACACCAGGGACCTCACATAGCTCGTTTCTGGGGGTGGAATTATACCTCCCACACCGGTTAACGGTGTGGGAGGTATGATTCCACAATGTTTGACACCAAACACGATAGGGTTACTTTCTGCCATTTTAGAGTTGGTCATCACGCAGTCGCATAATGCCACTCTGTATGTCGTAAATGGCTGCAGCATTAACAACCCGGGAGAATGAACTCTGTAGGCTACAGGGGTGTCCTGCTCATGCACTGGCACCCTCTCCCTTAGAACCAAGCACCCTGCCTTCAGTATTGTTAAGACCTGCTATAGGTGTGATTTATATGTTTTATGTGTAGTGACCCTTAGATATGGTAAACCTATATGCACCAACTTACACAGGCAATGACAGGTTTGTAGATCCATTTTGCATGGTCTCTCATGAGTGGCATAATACATGCTTCAGCCCATGGGATGCCTCTGGGGTGCCTATGCCCTGGATACATGGGTACCATATACTGGCGACTGACAGGGGTATCCCAGAATCCACTCTGGAGTGTACCTAAGTGCATGACATAACATTTTAGGGAGAAAGCAGATAGACTGGGGTCGTGATTAGCAGGATCCCAGTCAGACTAGTCAAAAACAAAGTGTAACATGAAGCAAAAAGTGGGAGCAACTGTAAGAAGCAGACCCTACTTTCCTACAGGTATGTTCTCCCTCGGCCATTAAACCATCCAGATTGCTGATCAACCTTTGTCACAATTCAACATGAATGTTGCCCATATCAAACTCTGCACAATAGTTTTTGTACATAAACACCAAATATGTTGAAAAATGAATAATAACTTATATATTGTAATATGAACAAGAATTTCTGTATTTCCAGGTTTCAGCATTGCTAGATGTTGGACGCTTTGCAAAAGACATAGGTTCAGTAGGGGATGGGTCTAAGTCAGTCTTAGCTGGTTGACACCGTTGCATAATGAATGATGGTACAGTTCCCTTAAAGGACGGAGCTAGTCTAATTAAAGGAAAACAGAAATACAGTTTCATAAGTAAAATCTAGAACTCAATTCCCAAATATCTACTGTTGGAATTACAACAGACTCAATTCATATGTGTGAGAAATTGGGTTGTTGATTGAGGGGGGTATTAGCCCTTCTCAAGCAACAGCCACAATCCTGGTCAGGGTGAACCACAAAAGTCACTAAATTAACCTGTGATTAATCCTGTAGTAGCTTGGCACAAAATCAGTTAGTCTTAAATTAGAGGCAATGTGTAAAGTATTTAATATGCAGTACTCAAGCAGAAATGAAGTGTAACCATAACAGAAGAAAAGTCCCACACAAATCTAGAAAAATAAAGCAAATGTTAATAAATAAAATGACAAGAGAAATCCAATTAGTAGAAACTCTGCAACATATATCCTGGACCTTCGACGTTCCATCCTGACTAGAAGACTGAAGAAATCTCCCTTGGGGTCAAGGAGTGACTCCCCTGCTTGGCAGGCACCAAAGAAGCAACTGACCGGTCTGCATCGCTGAAGCTCCCACCGGACGCCGAAGTCTTTGCATCACCAGAGGTGGATTTCCAGACTTCCCCGAGGCTACCCTGAGTCCACAGCAAAGCTGAGGCCCGTGGCTATCGTGGGTGACGTGGAACCATGACCCCTGGACACTGTGATCTTTTGCAGCAACAGCATCTTCCTGGGCTTCCTGAAAGTTGTGCTTTGGGCTACTAGTAGCCCCAGCCATGAGCACCTCCTGCACCTAATATTGCTGGCCTCCACTCCACGAGTGACCCGTGTGCCAGTTTCAAGTGTGACCGCCTGAGGCTCCTTCGTGATCACTAGCTCGTTGGCTAGCAGGTCCCCATGAAGGTAACTCCTCTTCTGCTTGGGCTTTCCTGGTTGCTCCAGACATGCCCTGACTTACCCTTGCTGGGTGAGTCCCTCAGACCTTGCTGGTCTGCACCGAAGTCCTTTCTCTGATTTCCAGTGACTTACCGTTGCCAAGGCTTGTTGGGTCCATTCTGGTCGCCGACACCGCAGCACTCGACAGACTTTGTGGGACAGCTCAAATCTGGCTCATAGACTTCGTCAACACCTCTTGGACCTCATGGCTGAAGAGTCAAGATACCCGTCAACTCACCCGAAGCACCCAACAACTGTGGGCATTGGTCCATCCTGCCCTCGGTCACTGGCTAGTGACCCAGACTCTGTCCCCTCTGCTTTCAGGTTCCTTCCATCCTAGATCCAGGCTTGGATCTCTTCGGACACTTCTTCTCTTCACGGCAGCAGCAGTTCCTTGCAGGCTTCCATTGAAATCGACTACGCAACCCGACACCAAAAAACACCTATGCACCTGGCTTCCCTGGGAGAGGTAACTCGAGTACTCCGGTGCTCCCATGGGTGCTAGCCCTAGAACTTCCTAAGTCCAAAAGGGTTTGGTCCTGACTCAATTTGAAGTGTCCCTAATCTTTAAATTTCCAGTCCACACACTGCGTACAGTCCCCTTGGGTCCCCTGTGTCACTACCTTGGGTGGTCCCTTGGGGTCCCAGCGATTCTACAGGCTCTAGGCCTTGTGTCTAGTTCAGTTATGGTTCTTATACCACTTTATTGGTGTATGGTTTGATACTCCCCTAGGGCACAAACGTGTATTTGTGCTATTACTGATGATTGCTCACTTGTAACTCGAGTACTTCGAACTCCAGTCTCATAAAGAGACAAGAGGGGTGTGTTTTAACCTAAATACATATATTTTAAATATCTACCTGGTGTGGTTGTCCTTTCATTTGATCATTCAAGAGATTATAGACTGGTAAAACAAGCTGCTTTACATTCCTTCAAGACTTAGCCTGAAGGCTGCTCTCTATAGCTACCACTAGGATAGCTTTCTTTTTTTTCTTCTTTTTTTTATTTTTTTTATTTTATTGAGAGGCAAGAGCATATCACAATGAAAATACCATATCAAAGGAACCAGCTGACATACAGAAATATAAACCAAGCTAAGGACATACAGGAGTACAATTGGGGAATAGAGGCATCAAACATAATTGACTAGGGTTTTATAGACTTTCTGTAAAAAAAAGCAAAAAGAAAAGAAAAAAATCAGACAAGAAAAACTGAAAAGATGAATTCGGCATTATATCAATTATTAATAATAAGGAAATCAGTGCTTTAACCATTCCTCTAAGGGGAGCCAAATCTTACAAGCGACCTCATGCCTCCTTCTTCCCCTTAATAAAAAAACTGCTGACTCCAGATTAAACAAAGCCAAAATCCTGGCTCGCCAGTTGAAAAACATGGGGGCTGCGGGGCTTAGCCATTGAGAAGTAATACACAGACGAATCATAGACATGGCTATAAACAAAAATGCAGAAACATGAGTCGCTCTTCCAGATAGCTCACTATCTACGCACCCCATTATTACCAACTCTAGAGAGATGATGACTGGAATGTTAAGGACCCGGTTTAGGAAGCACTCGACATCATAGAGGAATTCCCTCAGATTCAGACAAGAATGGAACATGTGTATAGCATCTGTGGCCAAAAGGCCACACCTTGAACAGGAATCACCCCCCCGTGCCCCCCACTTTGAGATTTTTGCCAGGGTATAATAGAGATCGAAGATTGACATAAAACTTTGAGTCCGTAAGCTGCCAGAAACTAAGACAGAGACTGCAAGATCTAACGCTGGCCTTAAGTCTATGCAGGTCTTGCCAAATTTAATCTCCCACTTAGAATTTTGAAGATCAATGTCATCAGGTAAGCTGGATATCTTATGTTGATATATTGTGCCAATTCTAGCCCTTCTTTGAATTAACTCAAATAGAATAACACTTTCAAACAATGCAGGTGTTTCATGTATATGTTTATCAATAAAGCTTCTGATCTGGAGATATTTGAAGAAGTCGTGAGAACTCAAATGAAACTTGTCCTTTAAAAGAGAAAAAGAAACCATTTGCCCACCTACACTTAGATCACCTATACAATTCATGCCTAAGAGCTGCCACTTAAAAATAATATGATCCTGAAAAATAGAAGGTAGAAGCCGGGCAGCTTTAAAGGGCGTATAAAAATTAATATTAGAAATTGACCATTTATGGTGAATTTTCCGCCAGACTGAGAACATGGTAGCTATGACTTTGAACCTAGTTCTCTTAAAGTAGCTTGGCTCCAGAATGCACGTTAATATACCCTTAGGGGCCGAACCCAGGCCAATCTCATAGATTGTCGGTCTATTCGAAAGCGGAACCTCTGCCCTATCTACCAGCAATGGTAAGCCTAGATGTTGAATCATGGCAGACCAATAATATAACAAAAGATTAGGCACAGCCCATCCTCCCCGATCCCTAGGAAGACACATCCACTTGGCCGCCCTTCGTGAGCGGCGATACCCCCAGAGAAAATTGTAACAAATCCTTTCAGCCTTAACAATACTCTTTCGTGAAAACTCTAGGGGAATAGTTCTGAAAAAATAGAGAAATTTAGGGAGGACCAACATCTTGAGTACATTGCAACGGCCATACAAGGAAAAGTGCAGATGGTATAACCTTTCAAGCTTGATATTGACCGACTTTATTACTGGGAGAATATTAAGGTCGGGGATATTGTCAACCAACACGGTAATTTTGACCCGTAAATAAATTGCTTCAGATACCACAGAGACAGCAGAGGAACACATAGCAGTTGATGGAACTTCCTGCGTTTTTGAAACATTCAGCTTATAGCCAGATAACAAACCAAATTGATCAGCAAGAGTTGTTAAAGCTGGAAACGCGGATCTGACGTCACTGGTTAAAACAACTATATCGTCCGCGTAAGCTAATGTCTTGTATTCGGTGGTTTCGATCTTAATCGGCCAGATGTTTCGATCTCTTTCAATTTTACCAAGAAACGGGTCAATATACAAGATAAACAGCAGGGGTGAGCAAGGACACCCCTGCCTTGTACCTCTACTAATATCGAAAGATCCTGATTGCTGACCAGAGATACGGAGTACCGCAGCTGAAGAGGTATACAATGACTTGACAGCCTGAATAAATTCAGCACTGAAGCCTTTCCAGCGGAGCACAGCCCATAGGAACCCCCCAGGAGACCCTGTCAAACGCCTTCTCGGCGTCTAACAGGATCACCCCGAGGGGAGCACTAGTGGCCTTAGCCCAATCCAATAGGGCAATAACTCGACGAACATGGTCGGCCGTGTCCCTTCCCTGGATGAATCCATGCTGCCGAATGGACACTAGTGGAGTAATAACCGCCGCTAGCCTGGAAGATAATATTTTGGAATAGATTTTGCTATCGGTGTTTATCAGGGAGATTGGTCGATAAGATGAGGGGTTTAA
This sequence comes from Triturus cristatus, assembly GCF_964204655.1. Taxonomy (NCBI): domain Eukaryota; kingdom Metazoa; phylum Chordata; class Amphibia; order Caudata; family Salamandridae; genus Triturus; species Triturus cristatus. Next base: position 228,790,688 of record NC_140584.1, read on the forward strand.
TTGAGGCTTATCTTTTTTCTGAAAAAGCATGATAGTGGTTTGAGTCCAGGAGTGCGGGATAATTCCCCTCTGTGCTCCCCTAAAGATTGACAAAATGTCCTGTGAGATCTCGGAGCTAAATGCCCTATAGAATTCTAGAGGGATGGAATCGGGGCCGGCGGCCTTCCCGTTAGCCAAGGATTCTATCGCCAGCTCAACCTCCTACCAGGTAATTGGGGCAGAGAGAGCCTCATTTTGACCCACTGTGACCCTTAGAGTATCAATATTCTAAAAAAAAGCGTCAAACATAGGTTGAGTTAGAGAATTGCGCTTTTCTTCCATATAAAGTGATATATAGAACTTCAAGAACACATCCATGACAGCCTCTTGAGTGTCCTGAATATTGCCCTGTGGATCCTGAATTCTACTAATGCGATTTGAAACGCTTCTCTGTTGAAGTCTTTTGGCAAGAACTCTGCCCGAATTTTCACCAAACTCGTACATCGTTGCCCGATAATGGGCAAACTTAGCAGCCAAGTCCTGCCCAAAGAACTCCAGAATTTTAGCCTTAATTATAGCAACCTTCTGCTGACTCTGCTCGGCGTTAGACCCTACATTAATATTACTTAATAATTCCATCCCTGCAGAGCGGAGCTCCTCAACACGTCTCTTGATCTGCTCCTGAGTGGTCTTATATTGAAAAGCTGCAAAACTCTTAGTCTCACCGCGTGCTGTATCCTTGACCGTATCCCACACAATACAGTCAGAGGCAGTACCCCTGTTAATGTTTAAAAATTCGGGTAACCACTTTCTCATATGTTCCAAATAAGCCGAGTTCAATAATAATTTTCTTTCGAATGTCCACGCACTGGGTGGTCTGGGCGTGCGAGGAAGTGGATATATAGCAATGAGAGGGTTGTGGTCCGATAGGATTCTTGGATAAACTGAGATAGAGGATACCTCTGCCACCTGGTTGGACATGAAAAAAATAATCCAAACGGACCAATTTGTTATGGGAAGCAGAAAAATATGTATGCCCGTCTTCATCTTTATTATGCCTAGACCAAACATCGATAAGTCCATGTTCTTGAACTAAAGTATGAAGGGCCTTAAATACCTGAGGTTTCCTACCAGAGTATTTTGAGGACCCAGTAAAATCCAAATTCCCGGGCAGACTAATATTCATATACCCACACAAAATAATAGATTGAGACCATCCTGCTAATTCCTAAATTTAAATATCTAAAGATTTCGGGATCGTCCAAATTAGAACCATATATTGATGGTTAGACGTCTGTTCTCAAAAACTAACTCTACTATCGCCCATATACCCAAGCTCTCCTCCTTTTACAACCCCCAACTCCTCGTTTCAATAAAATAGCCACCCCTCTAACCATGGACGTCTGACGGGAACAAGCAATTAAGTCATAACCAGGAACTTTCAAGCTATCCTGTTTACCCCACGGTATATGTGTAGCTTGCAGACATACAATGTCCAATTGCATAGTGTGAATAAGTTTTGCAAACAGGGATCGTTTTTTACCATCATTTAGGCCGCATATGTTCCATGAGCTTAATCGCAATTTATCCAGCCCCATTTAATCTCACAAATTAAGCTAAACTCATATGCCGCCCATTGTTCCTTTTAGTAACAGCCATAGGTGCAAATTTTAGCATAGCCCGGACTAAATACAAAAGCATAACTAAAACATTGCACAAAAACCTTTGATTCCCCCAAACAGCACCCCCCTTAATCCCACCACAAGCTCTAGCCCCACCCTTACCCCAGGAAAAGCCCAACCCACCCCACCTCACCCAACCCCCAACCCCAGAACCCCCCTTATAGGGCAGCAGGACCTAGGACCTTGTGATGAGAAGAGCTGGTTATATCGGCTCCCCCCTGGATCCTTCACCCCACCTTTACCAATACACGATGTGCCTACACCAGTTATGAATCGAGTAATCAAAAAATTGAGGAAAACCCTCCAAGCTAGTGGCTAGGCACCCCATTTTATGAATCTAGACCCCCTCCGGGATGGTGAAGAATAACGTACTTAACATACTTAGCTATATCGAGTTCGAAAACTCCTTTGCCTGGATTTCAGAGAGAAAAAATGTAATCTGGCCCTGATAAATTACCTTCAATTTTGAGGGAAAAAGCAAAGAAGCCTGAGCCCCCTTCGTTTGGAACAGAGCTATTAGTTGGCAGAGCTACCACCTCCGCTCAACAGTTTCAGGATACAAATCTGGCCTAGCAAAAAACTCACAGCCTTTCCCTGCTCCTTTTCTATCGGGCCTAGCTAGGTCGAAGATTTTCTCCCTAACCAAAAAATGACACAAAGAAATTAGGATTGCACTAGGCTTATCCCCGGCAGAATTTTGACTTTGTTTGAAAGGAAAGCGATGCGCCCGCTGTATTTCTCGCTGCCAGTCCCAATGCTTTACATCTGGAAAAGCTTCCGCAAAGAGTTCAACAATGAACTGCCTGGTGCCTGACCCTTCCATGCCTTCAGGAATCCCTAGGATCCTCAAATTTTTCCGTCTAGCTCTATTTTCCAAGTCGGTTAGCTTCCAAAGCATATCGTCTTTCTGTGCTTTGATGAGGTCAGTAAGGCCCTCCTGGGTTGCCACCTCATCCTCCAAGGTGGAGATTCTTTCCTTAACTTCAACAGTTCAGGCAGCAATGTCAGAGCAAGTTTTGGCTATTCTGCGTATAGAATTTTGCATCCGATGACACGCCCCCTGAGTGCGGGCGCTCTCCTGGTGAGTCTCTTCGCAATGGGCCATGATAGACTGATAGATAGTTGACAGTGTTATCTCGCCAGGAGGGGTCGGAAGAGGATCAGCCAATACATGGCTCGAGGCAGAAGCACCGACAACTGCGCCAGGCTGAGTAGAGAAAGAATAGTCCCAAGCCATTGATCCAAGTGATCCCGGGTCCTTACTTGACAGCAGCACCCCTTGATCTTTCAATTTAGAGGCCTTACGGACTGTACGAGGACCTCGAGATAGAATTTCATCCTTAGGTGCATCATCGGACTGCCAATCAGCAGGATCACTATCATCACCTGTCAACTCCCTGTCAAGATCATCATCCTCTGATGAACCTTTGTGTTCTGAAAGGGAATAAAATGTATCAGCCCCTTCAGGCTCGCGTATGGATTCATTAGGATTGGACTCTGTTGACCTGGCAGTGAGCGCTTGATCTGATGCAATGACAGCAGTGGCAGTTAAGGCAGTTTCAGGCAAAGGTTGAGAGGGAATAGGGGTTGTTATGCCCTGTGGGACTACAGTTCCCATAATTCCATTTCCTGGAAGAATAATGTTCTCCGGGGTCTGATTAGCAGCACCAGAATCTATATTTAGAGGACCCAATGGAATATGCTTGTGGGGTTGAACACCCGTGGAAGGAAGGGTTGAGATGGCATCACTACTAGGCCTGGGCTAAATTTCCGTTCCGCTCGCGGAAATTGCGATAATTTGACATTTTCGCGTTCCACGGAGAGCGCGAAAATGTCAAAATTTCCACATTCCGCAGCTTAGCGATAATTTGTTTCTTGCTCGCGCTGTAAAATAATACATTCTCGCTCGCGATCGCCTTACATGAATCCCCGCGTTCGCCATCAAGTTTTCCCGATCCGGTCGCGTTCTCCACGAGATGTTGGATTGCTGGTAGCCATTTGCGCTGTCTCGTGACAGTTCGCGCCCGCAGTATTGTCATTGGTCGCGCGATCACGTCTTTCTTCTCACGATCATGCACCGCGAGAAGAGTGAAAACAAGATGGCCGCGCCCGTGAGCAACCCCATGGGTAAGTTGGCGAGCCGCAGCCACGCAGAAAATACCCCGAACAGGCAGGAAAAAAACTTCCGCATCTTCGCGATATTTCCGCTTGTTTGCGGAGATTTTTAACATTTTCGCGATAATTTGCGAAAGTCACTTTCGCAAATTCCGCCCACCCCTAATCACTACCCACCGCATGGGTCACCTCCACCGACTGAAGAGCTGTATCACCCACCTCATCAAAAATGTCCGGTGCCTTCATACTCCCCGTGCTCACCGAGCTGGCAGATATCTTTACTCTAACCGACAGCTGCTTGAATAATGCCGGTAGAGTCTGTTTTGGTTTTCTGCTGCCGGTTGTAGCTAGATTGCCCCCTGACACCATAGCGTCACCGTGGGATACCTGCTAATCCTTGACGGGGGTGGAGACCACCACGGGACTTGAGGACCGTGTTGACGTTGCTGCTGAGGCCGCTGAGGCTCGAGTCTTGGCGGGAGGATTCTTCGCCGGCAACCTTGGAGGCATCGTCACCACCGAATACCTCCACACAGGAAAAGGACAGGATGAGCCAAGAAGAACCCCGCCATGAAGAATGGAAGAGCCGCACCACAGCTGCAACAACCCGCCGGTAAGAATCCTTTGCGTATAAAGCAGCCCCCTGAACATGGCAAGCGTTATCGTTATTAAGCAATTCCGCAGCGCTTTTTTAAGGAATGGTTATTTTTGTTTTGCCGCCGTAATTCCTCTGCATTTTGTCGTCACTCCCCATACATCCCGGGAGAAATCTCGGAAGAGGGGAATTACTTCAGGAGGGAGAGGATACACCACCGGCTCAACCAGCCGAACGAGCGGCCGCCATCTTGCCACTAGAAGTTGGCATCCACTAGGATAGCTTTCAATAAAGGTTGTCTTTAACATATCAACATAAGGGGTTTTTTGGACTGATACAAGGTGCCCACTAGAACTAGTGGACAGCATATATCAGGCCACCTTCTCACATTGGTGTGCAGTGTTTGGGATTCCAGCTTGCTATTGTTTTACCAGATAATCTCAATTGAATTGATCGACTGAAAACCACTAAAGGTACCTGAGTTACATATGATATCAAGTTTAGCTACAGTAAGTTCTACTGAACTTAGAGTTGTGTGTTAAGGGATAGCACACCCTTTCTACAACTCAAGAGAGTTTAGTAGGCCACACTAGTGTAAGTAGTGCAATACACCACACCACATTAGTAATGTCTAACCAGCCAGGAACCAGTGGGTCCCTACCAGGAACCAGTGAGCTCCTTCCCTGTAAATATGAGGCTCTCTCCTTTGCTCAGCTAAGGACTTTATGTGTCATTAGGAAGCTGAAGACAGGCAAAAGTCCATCCACCCAGCATCTCATAAAGATACTTAAGCTTGATGATATCACAGGGCCTAGTGGGCCTGATGAGGTAGACAGTGTGGGTGGGACAGCAGGTGAGGGTGGGTCTAGGGTAACAATTCCCCTGACCCTACATCTAATGCTGACCAGACTGGTGACAATGACCAGACTCTGGTGAACACAGATCTCCTGGATGATGATGAGGAGGATGACTATTATGCTCCTTTCTTTATTCCTCCAGGTAGGCCTGACAACAGGGCTAGAAGGGTTAGATCTCTGTCGAGGTGATCCATCCAGTCTAACTCCTCTATAGGGACCTCTGTCTCTTCTCACAGAGGGAGGGAAACCTCCCAGGAGAGGAGAGAGAGACTGCTGAACTAAGAGCAAGACAAGTTCAACCTCAGAAAGCAGCAGAAGGCCTTAGAAAGGGAAGCCCTAGAGCTCTACAGAGCTAGTAAAAAGGAAGGACTATAGTCCCTTGGTGGCAGCAATTTCCCTAGAAATAGAGAGAGGTCTTATGACCATAGAAACCTAAGTAAGATTGTCCCTCCCTACCAGACTGGGGATGACATCCACAAATGGATAACTGCCTTGGAGAGGGCCTGTAAAGTACAGAAGGTCCCTCAATGTCAGTGGGCAGCAATCGTATGGCTCTCCTTTGTAGACAAAGGTAGAGATAAGCTCCTCACTGTAAGAGAAGAGGATGCTGATGATTACCAAGTCCTGAAAAGTGCACTAATAGATGGGTTTGGCCTAACCACTGAACAATACAGGTTAAAGTTCAGAGACACCCAAAAAGCACACAATCAAGACTGGGTTGACTTTGTTGACTGTGCTGCTAAGGCTCTGGAAGGTTGGTTATTGGGCAGTAAAGTGTGTGACTTCAAAAGATTTTACATTATGATAATGAGGGAGCTGTTGCACCAGCACCTGGTAGACTCTGATCTGACCTCTCCCCAAGAATTGGGAAAGAAGGCAGACAAATGGGTCAGAACCAGGGTGAGGCAGAAGGTACAGAACCAAGGTGGTGACCCTAAGAAGCAAGATTCCAAGAACTCTGACAAGGGTGGGGACAAGGGCAAAGACCAGAAGTCTTCTCAAGGGCCCCAAAAATCTTCTTCTAATGGGAAGTCACAGTCAAGTAAGGGTAAAGGCCAAAAGAAACCTTGGTGCAAAATCTGTAAGCAGAAAACTCACTGGACCAGTGACTGCACCAAGGCCAAAGAAAATACTCCAGCCACCACCAATACCCCTAAGGCACCTGCTCCCCTAGTGCAGTTACAATTGGTGGTGGGAATACATAGAATAAGGGTGTAGTAGGGTTGACCCTGGGTTCTGAGATGGACTCTGGCCTAGTCAGAGTTCCAACTCAGGCTGTGCTTGTCAGTGATGGGGGCATGGATATGTCCCCCTTTGTGAGTCCTAGTAACTTGGGCAAATACAGACAGCAGCCTTTAATAAATGGAAAAGAAGCTTGGGCATTCAGGGACACATGAGCAAGTGTCACAATGGTGACAAAAGATCTTGTGGATCCTGGGCAGATTATACTTGGTGAAATGTACCAAGTGACCAATGCTAGCAATGTCAGAACAGACCATTCTCTGGCAGTTGTTAACTTCTCCTGGGGAGGGGTAACTGGCCTTAAGAAGATTGTAGTAAGTGCAGACCTACCAGTACAGTGCTTGCTTGTCAATGATCTAGAAACCTCAGATTGGGCTGAAGTGGAGCTCAGGACACATGCAGAAATGTTAGGGATCCCTGCACATATCTTTGCTGTGACCAGGTCGCAGGCAAAAATGTCTAAAACTGGACATGCCCTGGATTCTGGAATATTGGACCTGGTGCGTCCCAAGAGGAGGAGCAGTAGGGTTAAGGCAGAGCCTTCCCACCTGACTCAGAATGCTGATCAGTCTCCTCAGGCAGATGATCTTGAGCCTGAAGAAGGAACTGTCCCAGCGGAGCTTGAACCTGACCAGTTTGAGTTCTCGGGGACAGGGGGCCCTTCCAGGTCTGATCTGAGCCAGGAGCAGAAAACCTGCCCCTCTCTTGAACCCCTCAGACAGCAAGCTGCTGATGAGGCTGCTGGGAATGCTAGTGGCACCCACAAAATGTATTGGGATGATGGACTCCAATACTCAGAGAGTAGAGACCCCAAGCCTGGTGCATCAAGGAGGTTGGTTATACCTCTGAAGTTTAGGGGTTTCCTATTCACACTATCCCATGATATTCCCCTAGCAGGACACCTGGGCCAGAACAAGACTTGGGACAGAATTGTTCCTCACTTTCACTGGCCCCACAGGTCTGAAGACACAAAGGAGTTTTGTTGCTCCTGTGTAACCTGCCAAGCCAGTGGCAAAGCAGGTGGCACTACAAAGGCCCCCCTGATACCACTACCTGTGGTGGGGGAGCCCTTTGAAAGGGTAGGGATTGATAGTGTTGGTCCCATGGATCCCCAAACAGCATCTGGGCACAGATGTATACTGGTGGTGGTGGATCATCCCACCAGGTACCCAGAGGAAATTCCCCTAAGGACCACTACAGCACCTGTGGTGGCAAGAGCTCTCTTGAGTGTGTTCTCAAGAGTAGGCTTTCCTAAGGAGGTAGTATCTGACAGGGGTGCAAACTTCATGTCTGGTTACTTGACTGCTATGTGGAAGGAGTGTGGAGTGAACTACAAGTTCACCACACCCTAACACCCACAATGCAATGGTTTAGTTGAGAGATTCAACAAAACCTTAAAGGGCATGATCAAAGGACTCCTAGAGAAGCTTAGGTGAAAATGGGACCTGCTCTTGCCCTGCCTTTTATTTGCATACAGGGAGGTGCCTCAAAAGGGGGTTGGCTACAGCCCATTTGAACTTTTGTTTGGTCACCCTGTCAGGGGTCCATTGTGTTTGGTGAAGGAATGATGGGAGTTACCACTCAAGCCCCCAAAGCAAGACATAGTGGACTATGTACTTGGTCTCCGCTCCAGGATGGCTGAGTACATGAAAAAGGCAAACAAAAACCTTGAGGCTAGCCAGGAACTGCAAAAAGCCTGGCATGACCAAAAGGCTGTACTGACTGTTTATCAGCCAGGACAGAAAGTGTGGGTGTTGGAGCCTGTGGCCCCAGCAGCCCTCCAGGACAAATGGAGTGGCCCCCATACAATTTTTCAACAGAAAGGGGAGGTTACCTACTTGGTAGACCTTGGAACCCCTTGGAGTCCCACATAGGGTACTTCATGTCAACAGACTAAAACCATATGTTGACAGGGCAGACATGGCTTGCTCATGGCTACTGATGAAAGACAGGAGGAAGAGAGTAACCCACTCCCTGACCTCCTTTCTCAGAACTCTGATGATGGGTCAGTCGATGGTGTAGCCTTGGCAGGCAGTCTCACTGCCCAGCAACAAACTGACTGCACAAACCTTCTCAGCCAGTTTAGACATATTTTTCTCTGACTCCAAGTCAGACTACCTGGTGCACTCATGAAGTGGACACTGTGGACAGTCTACCTGTGAAGAATAAGATCTACAGGCAATCTGACCATGTCAGGGACTGTATAAGGACAGAAGTCCAAAAGATGTTTGATCTGGGTGTGATTGAACCCTCAGTTAGCCCTTGGGCTAGCCCAGTAGTTCTGGTACCTAAACCTCAAACCAGTGGTGGAAAAAGAGAGATGAGTTTTTGTGTAGACTACAGGGGTCTCAATGCAGTCACTAGGACTGATGCCCATCCCATCCCTAGGGCAGATGACCTAATAGATACTTTGGCCTCAGCCAAGTTTCTAAGCACATTTGACCTAACAGCTGGCTACTGGCAGATCAGACTAGCTGATGATGCAAAGCCAAAGACAGCATATTCTAACCCTAGTGGGCACTGTCAATCTGTGGTAATGCCCTTTGGTTTGAACCTGCCACTTTTCAAAGGTTGGTGAATCAAGTCCTTACATGCCTGGAAGACTTTAGTGCAGCATATCTAGATGATATTGCTGTCTTTAGCTCCACCTGGGAGGATCACCTGGTACACCTGAGGAATATTTTGGCGGCCCTGGCAAAAAACAGGCCTAACTACCAAGGCTACTAAGTGCCAGATAGGGCAGAGTCAGGTTGTGTACCTGGGCCACCTTGTAGGTGGAGGCCAGGTTCAACCATTGCAGAGCAAAATCCAGACCATAATGGACTGGGTTGCTCCAACTACCCAGACTCAGGTGAGAGCCTTCTAAGGCCTGACTAGGTACTATAGGAGATTTGTCAAAGGGTATGGATCAATAGTGACACCCTTGAATGACTTAACTTCTAAAAATATGCCCAAAAAGGTTCAGTGGATAGCTAGCTGTCAAAAGGCAATTGATGACCTGAAGCAGGCCATGTGCACTGCTCCCATTCTGCAGAGTCCTGACTACTCCAAGAAGTTCATTGTTCAAACAAATGCACCTGAATTGGGGGTAGGGGCTGTACTGTCACAATTGAATGAAGAAGGTCAGGATCAGCCAGTAGCTTTCATAAGCAGAAGGCTGACCCCTAGAGAGAAACGTTGGTCAGCCATTGAGAGGGAGGCCTTTGCTGGGGTTTGGGCTCTGAAGAAGTTGAGGCCATACTTGTTTGGTATTCACTTCCTTGTTCAGACAGACCATAAGCCCCTCTTATGGCTAAAACAAATGAAGGGTGAAAACCCTAAACTGCGTAGGTGGTCCATTTCCCTACAGGGTATGGACTTTACAGTGGAACATAGACCTGGGAGTAACCATGCCAATGCAAATGGACTCTCTAGGCATTTCCACTTAGAACATGAAAACTGAACTGGTCAAGGTTAGTTTAATGTCCCTGCATTTGTGGAGGGTTGTGTACGAGAGTAGGATCTGCTTCACATAGGTACCCCCACTTTTTGCTGGTGTTTCACTGTTTTTTTACCTTTGTCTGGCTGTGACCCTGCTAATCAGAACCACAGCTTAGCTGATTCCTCTCTAAAATGGTTTGCATGTACATTAGGCACACATCTAATTGGATTCTGGAGTGCCTTATAAGCCCCTAGTATATGGTATACTATGTACCCAGGGAATAGGTACCTCAGAGGCCTACCAGGGGCTGAAGCATGTATTATGCCACCCCTGGGAAGCACTCCAAAATGACACCACAGGTTTGCTACTGCAGCCTTTTGTGTGAGAGGGTGCCCAAGCATGAGCTGAGCCCCTCTGCAGCTTTCAGAAATACTTCCTTATGGCTGTTCTGTGATACAGCCATACCATATACTCTTAAGTGCATTATAACCTTGCGGTAAATGCTAACTTTGGAATGGCTGCATCAAAACATGTTGTGTCAAACGCTTTGGAATACTACCCCCCACCAGTTCTGGTGGCGGGGGTAGCATTCCACCCTTCTAGAGGGAGAGACATGTTCACACTGGTTAAACCCGGTAAGACTTTCCTGAGCCCTGGCATCACAAAATGGATGTCTCTGCCACAGACACGGGTCTGGCCTCCTGCTGCTGACCGAAACTCCGGCAGGGGAGGACTGGACAATGGGTTTCCTGTCGAAGGGAGGTGTAACCACCTCCCCAGACAGGCAGATGTGTATTGGGGCTGGGCGGGAGCACTCCCTGGTGCTTTGAAGTCCTGCACTGGGGGCACATTTGCTGTCCCTGTGCATAGTCTAGTTCAAACCGGTTGCAGGGGCTATCTGCCCCTACTCTGGTGTGAAACTGGACAAAGGAAATAGGCGTAACCACCCCTCTTTCCAGGCCCACCCATAGGTGGGGCCTTAGAGTTATTCCATCCCCTAAACTTAGTATAAGTATAGGAATCCAGTCCCTAGGACTTTAGATTACCCTGGACGAAACTCTGCAACATATATCCTGGACCTTCAACGTTCTATCCTGACTCGAAGACTGAAGAAATCTCCCTTGGGGTCAAGGAGTGACTCCACTGCTGGCAGGCACCAAAAAAGCAACTGACCAGTCTGCATCGCTGAAGCCCCCGCCGGACGCTGAAGTCTTTGCATCACCAGAGGTGGATTTCCAGACTTTCCCGAGGCTACCCTGAGTCCACAGCAAAGCTGAGGCCCATGGCTATCGTGGGTGACGTGGAACCGTGACCCCTGGACACCGTGATCTTCTGCAGCAACAGCATCTTCCTGGGCTTCCTTGAAGTTGTGCTTTGGGCTCCAAGTAGCCCAATCCTTGTGCACCTCCTGCACCAAATATTGCTGGCCTCCACTCCACGAGTGGCGCGTGGGCCAGTTTCAAGTGTGACCGCTTGAGGCTCCTTTGCAATCACCAGCCTGTTGACTAGCAGGTCCCCACAAAGGCAACTCCTCTTCTTCTTGGACTTTCCTGGTTGCTCCAGATATGCCCTGACTTACCCTTGCTGGGTGAGTTCCTCAGACCTTGCTGGTCTGCACCGCAGTCCTTTCTTTGAATTCCAGTGACGTGCTGTTGCCAAGGCTTGTTGGGTCCATTCTGGTCGCCGACACCGCAGCACTCGACAGACTTTGTGGGACAGCTTGAATTCGGCTTGTGGACTTTGTTGATGCCTCCTGGACCGCGTGGCTGAAGAGTTAAGACACCCATCAACTCACCTGAAGCACCCGACATCTGTGGACATTGGTCCATCCTGCCCTCGGTCACTGACTAGTGACCCAGTCTCTGTCCCCTCTGCTTTCAGGTTCCTTCCATCCTAGATCCAGGCTTGGATCTCTTCGGACACTTCTCCTCTTCACGGCACCAGCAGTTCTTTGCAGGCTTCCATTGAAATCGACAACGCGACCCGACACCAAAAGACTCCTATGCACCCGGCTTCCCTGGGTGAGGTAACTCGAGTACTCCGGTGCTCCCGTGGGTGCTATCCCTAGAACTTCTTAAGTCCAAAAGGGTTTGGTCCCCGACTCAATTCGAAGTTTTCCTAATCTTTAAATTTCCAACAGCGACATTGCCCATAGAAGATAACGGGAACCTGCGGTTGTGTTCACACACCGCACACTGTCCCCGTGGGTCCCCTGTGTCACTACCTTGGAAGGTTCCTTGGGGTCCCAGCGATTCTACAGGCTCTAGGCCTTGTGTCTAGTTCAGTCGTGGTTCTTATGTGACTGTATTGGTATATGGTTTGATGCGCCCCTAGGGCCCAAACGTGTATTTGTGCTATTACTGATGATTGCTCACTTGTAACTTAAGTACTTTGAACTCCAGTCTCATAAAGAGACTAGAGGGGTGTGTTTTAACCTAAATACATATATTTTAAATATCTACCTGGTGTGGTTGTCCTTTCATTTGATCATTCAAGAGGTTATAGACTGGTAAAACAAGCTGCTTTACATTCCTTCAAGACTTAGCCTGAAGGCTGCTCTCCATAGCTACCACTAGGATTGCTTTCAATAAAGGTTGTCTTTAACCTATCACCATAAGGGGTTGTTTGGACTGATTCAAGGTGCCCACTAGAACTACTGGACAGCATATATCAGGCCACCTTCTCACACTTACTACATAGAAAACAATTATCCACACACACAGATACTCTTGCACCATAGCGCAAGGGTGCCTGTATTGGTGCATGGCAGCCCATTATGCGCCAGCGCAGTGGGAAAGGACAGAAATGGGCCATATCTTGTAGATATGGAGCATTCCTGCCCTTTTATTTTGACGCACTGCAGCGCAGCAGGAAGTCTTGCTGCTCTGCTGTGTGTCAAAATATTGTACGTGATGCCCTGTATCTGCAGTGTTCATGTTGATTCCATTTGAAATGGTAACTCCTAGGTCCCCTCCCCATTGGAAATATGTAAGCAGTCCTGAGAACTAATGAGTGTTATCAAAATGCTGATAAAATGAAACAATTGTTAAGAATTCTCCTGAAATACCTATCCACACATCTGTTACTGTATTAAATACAATTTAATTTGGAACCATGATGTGTTATGCGGCTACTTCCATTTCAAAATTAGATTAATCTTACATTTTTTCAAAAGAACATGCTTTGCCCTTTAGTGAAAGCAGACACTGAAGCCCTGAGTGCGAAACATGGCATTCCAAACTTCAATAACAACACACAGTGGAACTGCTGTGAATGTAATAGCTGCTGATATTGTCTTCCATAATCATTCAGAGTACTACAAAGGTCAGGCAGTAGGTTTCTGAGAATCACATGTGATGACTAGGAAGTTGCTTTCTCTGCTAAAAGGAGAACCTGTAAAATTAAAATGGGAATTTAATGTGCCTTAAAATGTTGTCCTGAGAAAAAGTCAGGAGTGGCTGGCAGTGAAAAGGAATTGGGGGGGGGGGGGGTTTGCGAGTGTGCCCATGTGGCACAAGTGACACAAAAGATTGAGGGGCATATTATCAAGGGCAGCATCGCCGCTTTAACAAGGCGGCGCTAACATGCATTGCTAATGAGATGGAAAGTAGGCGTTCCTTACAATACATTGAAAAATGTCGCAAACACAACTTCGCTGTATTATCAACGCTGCCCCGGACCCGTATAGCTAAGCCCCCATTGTCGCATGATCCTAACGCCTGATTAAAACCTGACTTAGCATTATTGCCTATGGGAGGTGGATTGTAGGGTTAAGTACAGACTCCCTTATTACCAATCTTTTCATTAGCGCTGTGAAATCAACGCTGGTTTTCACACGCTAATGAGGATTATCGCAGTCTATCACTGGATTGTACTTTGCCTGTTAGCAAAGCGCTGCTAATACGCCGCTAACACGGCGAGGTAATTTAGCGATAGAGGGCGATACTGAAAAACATGCTAAGCCTGTTTTGCGATATTTATCGCAGTTTGTAGATAATATGCCCCTGAGTTGTTTGCTAAACACCATAAAAGCCACATGCAGGATCTACCCACACTTCCCAAATGTAAATCTAGGCCACACATAGTACCGAACTGAATTAGGAATAAACAGTGTCAAATTAATGGCCCCTGTACGTGTTTGGTATGATATTAATCTCAGCCTCCTAGACGACGCTTACAAGCAGCAATATAAAACTTACGTAAGACCGACTTGAATTTGACCAATTAAGATCTAGAGGAAATCACTGGAACAGGGAGGGCTGTGAATAGTGTCAGGGGTGAAAGCTTAGCATTATTTATTATTATTTATGTGTATTATGGTAAATAATGTTCGATTGAATCTTGAATTACTTTTATTTGTTCGCAAGACCATATCTTGTACAAAAAGTCACTCAGTGTAACAGTGTCACAAGGAAATGTTTTGTTAAAGGAGAAAATGTTCTTAAGCTAGGCATTTTCCACTTGAATTGGGTTCCTGTGTGCGAAAATCCTGTGCAACTTCACAGTATGCAAACAGGCAAATATTTCACGAAGTTCAGGTAACATGGGCATTTCCCCGGTGGGCCACCAGGGGCGGGGCCCGTTTTGGGCCCCTGGGGGGCCATTTTTGTTACAGGGCTGTTTTTGCAGCATAGCTGCAATATCGGCCCTTGTAACAAAAACGGTCGAAACCGGCCCTGGCAAACAGCTCGGCCGTGACCCCAACCCCTGGGGTTGAGCCGGCCGAGCACTTTGCCAGGGCTGGTTTTGGTTCCCAGTCCGGCCCTGAGTGTTGGTGTACCAACACATTTCTCACGGCACGGGCTTAATTTTTAGCCACTACTACTCTACATCAATTATTATTAAGGCACAGGTGAAATTGAATTTGTTTGCACGATACATAAGTGTGAGTCACTTGTTTGAATAAGCACCTCTGTATTATACATCCACGCTTCTTTTTCATTACGATTCAGAAATATGTTTCCTCCTTTACAAGAAACTCACATGAGCTCTCTACAGTTCAAGGTACCATATAATTATATACTCATGTACTCGGAAACATATATCGAGGTTCATTGTCCAGAGGACTAATTGTCTCACCAGCAGTTCACGAAGTTTGAAATTGACACTTAGATCAAAAATTACCAGAAATCAAGCAAATTTACAGGAGAAATGGTCATAACAAATTGATCGCTGCCTGATAGCCAATTTATCACTGCATGCAAAATATTCTTCCCTGTAATAATTATTTTGGGGCAAGTGGGAAATATGATACAGTGTGTAAATGCACCAATCAACAGCCTAATGAATGAGCCTAGGTTGTTTGATATGAGGAAGGCGACAAATAATGGCACTCGCATGAGTTGTGGCTCTAATCAATTTCAAAGGTTGTTTCTTAAATTTGTATAATTTAATATTGGAGTTTTACAACAGAATGTGGGCATATTAATATCACATATTGGAGGTAATCTGATTTCAGTAAACCTGGTCAGAGGAGGCTGAATTTAAACAGAGGTGCATCATGTTTCTCCTTCCGGCAACTAGGATCCAGAGAGGTAGGGCATCAGAGGGTTATGGATATTTTTTTTTAATAGCATACTTTATTTTATCGTGCTCCATGAGACATAATGTACACGTACAAGCAGAGGTGCATAATTGGCATGGTTAAATAATATAGTGTTTTGTAAACTGAACAATAAACAAGTTGCAAAGTGAAAAAGAAAATTGCCTGTGTCCTTGTGTCACGTACCCAGCTGATAATCCCTGTCGTCAACCTAGTGGCAGTGGATATATTCTGAGTTTTAGCATAAAGCATTAACTCTGAGTCTAACAACGTAGACCTTGATGATGATGGGGAAAGGGCATTGCCCTAGAAATCAGCCCAATGCTTCCACATGTGTGTAGCTAGTACAGCAGCACTGTCTTGCAAACCTGTAGTGTTGTCCACGGTATCTACAAATTGCGCCACTGTCCCTGTAAATTGATCCAGAGTGCTTTGCTTGGGCCCCGGGCCCAGGGCCTTATCTTTGGACATGATGTGTGAAGGGGTCTCCAGGGCCTGCATTTACTGGCCCTTGCCATCTTGCCCAGACCCTGGTGCCTTGTATGCAGTCCACAGGGTGGACTGTCGCAGCCTCACTCCTTTGCAAGGTATGGGCAATTAATTAATGCACCACTGGTGGGTGTACTCTGCTACAGGACCAGTCAAAGGAGGACTTCCCCAAACACAAGCTGCACCGGGCCGAGCATGTCCCCCCCCCCAATGGGTGCCACACCTCTGTCTTGATCGTCTGCTGCAGGGCTCACCGCCTTGTATGGTGCCTTTATATGATGCTGCACCACCACCACTTTGCTCCGATTGTTGGGTTCTTGCTGATCCATGGCACCCCTCCGGAAGGAGACCCCCAGCCCGGCTAGGCCCTCCTACAGTGGCTGGTCGTTCTGTCTCTGTCTACCCAGGCCCAGCCCGTCACCAGACCTCTGGGCTGCGAGCATCTGGCCATGCCCGCCTATCTCCCCTTAGGAGGGACACACAGCTCAGATCCGGCCACAGCCCGGGAATGCGGTGCACCCTGCCAAATCGCAGGCCACAGGGCATCCTCTTGTCATCACGCTGACACGACAATGGCTCCCAATGCCGCACTTACTGGTGCTAGGCTGTCAGTGTTCTGTGGATCATCGAAGAACGCTGCATCCAGGAGGATTTAGAAGGATGTTGGTGCAGGCCAGCGGAGCTAACTCAGAGCACATCCGCCATGTTGGGGCGCTTGGCCGAGGTCAAGGCCTGTCCATTGTTAAGTCGAAGTCCAGAACCTATTTTGTGATGTAGAGGGCCAGACCATGAGAGCCCTCTTTGCTGACATTGGACACTGATCTTTTTTATGTTTCAGGGGAAGTGTGGGCTACCAGCTCGACTCATGGAAAGCTTCATTTAGATGCAACACCCAGAAACTGGCATTGGTGTTCCCATTGTCTATCAAACATATGTATGTATGGTGTATGTCTAGCACATATTGGTGCTGGGACCAAGGGATCCATTTTGGATTTCCCATGATTTAACATGGCACAAGATGAATAGTGGTCTGTATCAGTCTGTCAGTTGGTGTGTACGCGTCTGCATGGGTTGGTGAGTAGCTACATGAGTGTCTATATGGGTTATTGATTGGTTGTCTGAGTATTTGCATGGGTGCCTGAGTGTCTGTGAGGGTGGGTGGGGTTTGCTTCTGTGCCTAGATGTGTGAGTGGGTGATTCACTTGGTGTATGGGTTCAAGAGTGCATCTGTGAATGGCTGTATGAGCGGGTGAGTGTGTGTATGGGTGTGCTGGTGAGTGAATAGATGTCTCAGTGGTACATGTGTGAGTAACTAAATATCTAAAATGCAGTATATGTGAGTGTTGGAGTATATAAACGACTATATGTGAGAGTGAGTGATTGTGAGAGTGGCTGTATGGATGAGTGTGTGCTTGTGTCAGTGATTGTATAAGAGTAAGTATGTGTTAGTATCTGTATGAATAAGTGAGGTTACAGGTTACTGTATAGTTGAGTAAATTGGAATGTGATTGATTCTTTGTATGACTGACTAGGTGTGTGAGTAACTCTATGGATGAGTGACGGTGTGTGAGCATCTGTATAGGTGTATGAGTGCATATGATAGTGCTGTATTGATGAGTGACTGCATGTATGAATGACTGTATGGGTGAATGAGTGGATGTGTGTGTCGACCTAGGAGTCAGTGAGTGGGTGTGTAGTAACTTGTATTGGTGTGTCTTGGTTTTGAAAATGGTAGTCTGTATTTTAGAGTGGGTGTATCAAAGGTTATATTAGGGTGTGAGGAGGTGCATCAGATTAGCACGTAGATGATGTCATCGGTGATGTAATCAGCGATGTCATTTGAAATTTCACCAGTGATGTCATCATTGATATCACTGACCATGTCATGAATGATGTAATATGTGATGTAATCAGCAGTGCATTGCGGAGGCGCGAGTTATAGTTAGCTCAACTAACTATAACGGCCGAATTTCTATGGTTTTGTACGAGTGTAATGTCCAACTAACTATAACGTCCCTAAAACTAGTGTTTTTTCAGTGAATTTCCAAGGTTTTTTAAATGCTAATTTCTAACTATAATGTCCCTGAAACCTATGGTTTTTTAAGTGAATTTCAAAGATTTTTTAAATGCTCTAATTTCCAACTATGCCTACAGAGGTGGGACATGTGCAGAAAGAGGAAGAAAGGCACAGAAAGAAGCAAGAGAAATGCAGAAAGATGCAACAGAAGTCCAGAAAAATGAAGAAAAGTGGAGAAAGAAGCAAGAGATATGCAGAAAGAACCAACACAGGTGCAGAAATAAGCCTTGTTGCAATGTCATCCTGTGCCCCCAACTTTTTGCTGATGAGTACTGGTGGTAACTGACTCTGACTAACCAGGCCTAGAGCCAGTGCTATGCTAAAAGACACTTAGAATAAAGTGAAACACCTACATACACTAGGATACACTAAGGGTTGGGATACCCCTTTAATTGACATGACCTCCCCTGTAAGGCCCTTGGTCATAATTGGGCAGGGGGATTAAAACTACCTCTAAGTCAGAGGTGCAGAAACATGCTTCTTTAACTAGTAGTCGCATTTGCAGAGTGGCAGAGAAAGGGTGCTGGGCCTCCGACCAGCACTCAGGAATTCCGCTGCATAGGACTTACAGGAAGTACCAGGAGGGCTTCTTGGCCCCCAAAGTACCTCAGGAGTAAAGTTAGCTTCATCCCCCATCCCGTAGTCTATCAGGAGGTGCGTTTGCAGAGTGGTGGAGAAAGGGGGCGTGGCCTCTAAAGCCGTCTTAGCAATCCTACTGTGTCGGATTTACTCGAGGTAACAAGAGGGGTAGTTGGCCCCCAAACTTAATAAAAACAAAGGTTAGAGGTACATTATAGTTAGGATATAGATTTTATAAAAAACTAGGCCTGGGCAAAAATTTCGTTCCGTTCGCGGAAATTGCGATAATTTGACATTTTCGCGTTCCGCGGAGAGCACGAAAATGTCAAAAATTCCGTTTTCCGCAGCTTGGCGATAATTTGTTTCTTGCTCGCGCTGTAAAATAATACATTCTCGCGCGCGCTATCGCCTTACCTGAATCTCTGCGTTCGCCGACAAGTTTTCTTGATCCGGTCGCATTCTCCATGAGATGTTGTATTGTTTTTAGCCATTTGCGCTGTCTCGCGACAGTTCGCGCCCGCAGTGACGTCATGCGTCGCACGATCACGTCTTTCTTCTCGCGATCATGCACCGCAAGACAACTCAAAACAAGATGGCCGCGCCCACAAGCAACCACATGGGTAAGTTGGCGACCCGCAACCATGCAGAAAATCTTGCGAACATGCCGGAAAAAAACTTCCGCATCTTTGCGATATTTCCGCTTGTTTGCGATAATTTTAAACATTTTTGCGATAATTTGCGAAAGTTAATTTCGCAAATTCCGCCCACCCCTATAAAAAACAAATATTAATTGAAAAACCAAAGGCTACAGGGATGTCATAGTTAGGCTCAGATATCACTCAAACAAAACAATTGAAATTCAGAAATTACAGTTAACTGAGCTAACTATAAATTACGCATTGCAATGCACTGCTTATGACCTCACAAATTCCATCACTCATGACATGGTCTGAAATAAACTACCTCTCAGCCATCCAGCTGTGTGGGCCTTACTGGAGGTAACAGGAAGGGTTCTTGGTCCCCAAAGACAATCACCCTCCAAGGGGATTTCATTCCCCAACCAGTAGTGCGCCAGGAGGTGCGTTTACAGAGTGGTGCACAAAGGGGGCGGGACCTCTGATGAGCTGTGCCAGGATTCACATTTCCACAGAGAATAAAGGTCCATCTTTGGACATAAGGACTTCCTTGATATATATATATATATATATATATATATAAATATATATAAATATATATATATATTTTCACTGAAAAAACCATAGGTTTTAGGGAAAGTCATTTCACGCGTACAAAACCTGAGAAATTCCCCCGTTATAGTTAGTTCACCTAACTATAACTCGTGCCCCCACAATGCACTGCTGATGACGTCACATATTACATCACTCATGACATGGTCAGTGACATCACTGATGAATGACATCTCAATGACATCACTGATGACATCATCCAGTGACTGTGTGTTTCTGTAAAGTTTAATTATGTGTAATATATACAGGAAAGGCGTATTGAAGAATGAGTGGGTGTATAAGTGTCTGAATGGATGATTTAGTAGGTGCGTAACTGACTCTATAAGTGAGTGATTAAACATATCTTACTGAATGCATGGGTTAGTGACTAAACTGTGTGAATGTCTGTATCCGTCTGTCTGTTGGTGTGTAAGCGGCTACATGGGTTTGTGAATAGCTACATGAGTGTCTATATGGGTGATTGATTGGTTGTCTGAGTATCTGTATGGGTGCAGGAGTGTTTATGTGGGTGGGGTGTGTGTGACTCTGTGCATAGATGTGTGAGTGGATGAATCACTGGGTGCATGGTTTCAAGAGTGCATCTGTGATGGACTGTATGGGTGGGTGAGTGTGTGTATGGGTATGTTAGTGAGTGAATGTATATCACAGTAGTATATGTAAAATGCAGTATATATGTGTGTTGGAGTATATAAATGGTTGTAAGTGAGATTGTGTGATTGTGAGAGTGGCTGTATGGATGAGTGTGTGCTTGTATCAGTGATTGTATAAGAGCGTAAGAATGTGCTAGTATTTGTATGAGTGATTGAGCTGGTGTGTGTATAACTGTATAGGTGAGTAAATGGCAGTGTGATTAATTATTTTCATGACTGACTAGGTGTGTGAGTACCTCTATGGATGAGTGGCTGTGTGTGAGTGCTTTTATAGGTATATGAGTGCATATGATAGTCCTGTACTGAGTAACCATAAGTATGAGTGCTGTACGGGTGAGTGAGTGGATGTGTGCGTAAACCTAAGAATCAGTGAGTGTGTATGTAGTTATTGCTGTTGGACTGTCTATGGTTTTGAGAATGGCAATCTGTAATTTAAAGTGGGTGTATCAAACTTCATATTAGGGTGTGGGAAGATGCATCAAATTATCACATGGATGATGTCATGAGTGATGTCATGAGTGATGTCATTTGAGATGTCATCAGTGATGTCATCAGTGATGTCACTGACCATGTCATGAGTGATGTAATATGTGACGTCATCAGCAGTGCACTGCGGGGGCGCGAGTTATAGTTAGCTCAACTAACTATAAAGGGGGAATTTCTCTGGTTTTGTACAAGTGCAATGTCCAACTATCTATAACTTTCCCTAAAACCTATTGTTTTTTCAGTGAATTTCAAAGGTTTTTAAATGCTAATTTCTAACTATAACGAGCCTGAAACCTATGGTTTTTCAGTGAATTTCAAAGGTTTTTCAAATGCTAGTTTCTAACTATGCCTACAGAGAAAGGACATGTAAAGAAAGAAGAAAAAATGCACAGAAAGAAGCAAAAGAAATGCAGGAAGAAGCAACAGAAGTCCACAAAGACAAAGAAAAGTACAGGAAGAAGGAAGACATGTGCAGAAAGAACCAACAGAGGAGCAGAAAGAGGCCTTGTTCCAAAATAATACGGTGCCCACAACTTTTTCAAACGGGTACTGGTGGTAACTGACTCTGACTAACCAGGCCTAGAGCCCGTGCTATGCTAATAGAAACTTAGAATACAGTAAAAACACCTACATACACTAGGGAACACTATGCGTTGGGGTACCCCTGTAATTAGCATGCCCGCCTCTGTAAGGCCCTGGTACATAATAGGGCAGGGGGATTAAAACTACCTCTTAAAACGTGCTACTGGGTGCGTTTGCACAGTGGTGAAGGGAGGGGGGCCTGAGGTGACATGTGTGCAAACACGCCCTGTGGCCGTTTTAATGTAAGAGATTAAGTCCCCTTGAATCCTGATGGTCCCTGGGGTCCAAATAGCCAACTAGGTACCTCCAGTAAGCGCCATAGAGCTGCGTTGCAGAGAGGTGTAAAAAGGGGCATGGCCTGGCCCACCTCTCTGCAACACAGCACAGTGGCGCTTACTGGAGGTAACTGGTGGGGTTGTTGGCCCCAGGGCTTTTTTGGGCCCTGGGGGTCCTTGTGGGACCCCATGAGCAGGCCTAGGGGGTCAGGGTGTTTCTACCCTGCCCCCTTTTCTTTTTTTTTGCGTTTGTTTCCCTTTTTTCTTGTGCCTCGGTTACCGAAGCACAAGATGGCTGCCAACACTTCCTGGTTTGGGAGTGTTGACAGCCAATTAGCATGAAACTCGTGGTCGGAAGGGTGCACCGATCCACCACAGCCACAGATATCAAAACTTTTATTTTGGGATTTTCTCAGCAACTACTTAATGGATTTACACCATTTAAAAAAAGGGCGCTTTCTGAACCAAGCACTACCTTTTTGCCAAATTTGGTGTAATTCCGTTTAGCAGTTCGAGCTGGACATTTCACTCATACAAAACCATTGAAATTCCTCCGTTATAGTTAGTTCTGCTAACTATAACTCGTGCACCCGCAATCCACTGCTGATGATGTCACAGATTACATCATTCATGACATGGTCAGTGACATCACTGATGACATCACTGATGACATCTCAAATGGTATCACTGATGACATCATCCAGTGAATGTGGTTTGGTTCATTATTTAAATATTTATTATATATATAGCAATCTGCATTGAAGAATGAGTGGATATATAAATATCTGGATGGAGGATTTAGTAGTTGACTGTTTACTTGACTAATTTATAGTGTCTCACTAAATATAGTGGATAGTGACTAAACTGTGTGAATATCTGTATCACTTTTTCAGTTGTTGTGTAAACTGCTGCACCAGTTAGTTACTAGCTACGTGAAAGTCTATATTAGTTATTGATTAGTTAACTGAGTATTTGTATGGGAGAGTGAATGCGTGTGTGGTTCGGTGGGGGGTGTGTGACTGCCCAAAGATGTGTGAATAGTTGATTCAGTAGGTGTATGAGCTTAAGACTGCATGTTATAACAGTTGTTTGGGTGAGTGAATATCTTTATGGGTGTGGTGATGAGAAAATATATCTCTCAATGGTACATCTCCAACAAACTAAAAAAATAAAAGGCAGTGTATGTGACAGTTGTTGTATATAAATTAGTATGCATAAGACTCAGTGATTGTATGAGTGACTGTATGGATAACTGTATACTTGTAATAGTGATTTTATAACACACTAAGTATGAATTACTATCTATATGAATAAATGAAGTGGTGTTTGTATAAGTGTGTAGCTGACTAAATGTAAGTATGATCGATTGTTTGCATAAATGAGTAGGATGTCTGCATAAGTGAATAGGATGTGTGCTGGTGTGTAATATCGATAAAGGTGTATAAGTGTATTTGATAGAGTTCTATTGATCATTGACAGCATGTATGAGTGAATCTATAGGTAAGTGATTAGATGTGTGTGTAGATCTAGGAATCACTGAGTTGATTTTTAGAAACTTGTATTGGTGTGTCAATGGATTCAAATATGGTACTCTGTATTTTACAGTGAGTGATGAAAGGTTATACTAGTGTATGATGAGGATGTCACGTGGATGATGTCATCAGTGATTTCATCAGTGATGTCATCAGTGATGTCACTGACCATGTCATTAATGATGTAATATGTGACATCATCAGCACTGGATTGCGGGCGCGCGAGTTATAGTTAGCAAACTAATTATAACGGAGGAATTTCAATGGTTTTGTACGAGTGAAATGTCCAGCTAACTATAACAGCCCTGACACCTATGGTTTTTTCAGTGAATTTCTAAGGTTTCTTAAATGCTAATTCCTAACTATAACATGTCTGAAACCTATGTTTTTTCAGTGAATTTCAAAGGTTTTTTTAAATGATCATTTTTAAATGTAATAATAGTTATATGTATTTTTTTATGCTGATTTTCTACCGTTTTTTAACATATTTTATTTTTTAAATTACATTATATATTTTTAATATGAATGGAAATAAAAAAATGTTTTTAAATATTGTATCTGAAATATTGTTTTTTTAATATATTTATATTATTTTCTTTATTGTTTTTTTCCAGTTTTTTTTTTTGGAGTTGCGCACCGAAAGCGTACCTTTCTCGATCACTACGCGGAACCTAGCCGCCATTTTAGAAATGTTGTGAAGGATCCGCGTAGGGTGTGCGCTGGTGCGTATTTTGTGAGATGTGCACGATCGCTATGCGACCGCTACGCCACTCCAGCTCCCGCGCATTCGCGACACATGCGCATTACTGTCTGCGAGGCTCGCGCTCTTCCGCGTGACTTCATATACTTGTTCGACATGGTGGGTGCGGGAATCCTGCAAATTTTATGAATTCCTTAAATGAAATATATATGTCTTTAATATACATATTAGGGCAAGACATTATCTAAGCTATTCATTGAAATATTTTTTTTTTTACTTGAAATAAACTGTTATTACTTTTAAATGCAATTTTGCGAAGTCGCGTTGGGTGCGTGCTGCCTGTGCGCAGGGTGCACAGACCCCATGTGACCTGAAAAAAAAGATTTGATTGGTTCATAACATTTCCCATTCTAACTATTGAAGGACCCCACCCATTTCCATCATTCTTCTTTGAGCTTCTTTGGAATTGAACGTGGGAAAGACAAGTGTGTAGGTGGTTACAGGACTGCATGCATAGTGGATAGGCATTTGAAGCAGTCCATGTGCTAAGGCCTGGCTCAGTGCATGAGTATTTGGGTACTGACGGAATGATTAAAGTACTACAAGAAGAATGCCTGGGTGAATTTATAAGTCTTTGGGTTTTGGCACAGTGATTGGATTAGTACATGGTGCTGAATGGGTAACTAGAGGAGTGCAAGACAGAGTGCTTGCTGGAAGTGTATGGATACTGACTGGGGAATTGAAGCTGTGAAAGACAAGTGTGTATGTGGTTAGAGGACTGCATGCATTATGGATAGGCATTTGAAGCAGTCCATGTGCTAAGTCATCGCGCAGTGCATGAGTACTTGGGTACTGACTGAATAATTCGAGTACTGCAAGGAGAATGCCTGGGTGAATTTATAAGTGGTTGCGTTTTTGCGCAGTGAATGGATTTGTACATGGTGCTGAATCGGTCACTAGACGAGTGCAAAGGGAGTGACAGGGTGTTTGCTGGAAGTGTATGGATAATGACTGGGGAATTGAAGGTGTGAAAGACAAGTGTGTAGGTGGTTATGGGACTGCATGCATAGGGGATAGGGGTTTGAAGCAGTCCATGTGCTAAGGCCTGGCTCACTGCATGAGTACTTTTGCAATGACTGAATGATTAGAGTTCTGGCAGGAGAGTGCCTGGGTGAATTTATAAGTGTTTGGGTTTTGGCGCAGTAAACGGATTAGTATATGGTGCTGAATGGGTCACTGGAGGAGTGCAAGGGGAGTGACAGGGTGTTTGCTGGAGTGTATGGAAACTGACTGGGGAGTTGAAGGTGTGAAAGACAATTGTGTAGGTCGATAGAGGACTGCATGCACAGTGGATAGGCATTTGAAGCAGTCCATGTGCTAAGGCCTGGGTCACTGGATGAATACTTGGGTACTGACTGAATGATTAGAGTACTGCAAGGAGAGTTCCTGGGTGAATTCATAAGTGGTTGGGTTTTGGCGCAGTGAATGGATTAGTACATGGTGCTGAATTAGTCACTAGAGGAGTGCAAAGGGAGTGACAGGGTGTATGCTTGAAGTGTATGGATACTGATTGGGGAATTGAATGTGTGAAAGACAAGTATGTAGGTGGATAGAGGACTGCATGCATAGTGGATAGGGGTTTGAAGCAGTCCATGTGTTAAGGCCTGGCTCACTGCATAAGTACTTGCGTAATGACTGAATGATTAGTGTACTGCAAGGAGAGTGCCTGGGTGAATTTATAAGTGCTTGGGTTTTCGTTCAGTAAATGGATTAATACATGGTGCTTAATGGATCAGTAGAGGAGCGCAAGGAGAGTGACAGGGTGTTTGATGGAAGTGTATGGATACTGACTAGGGAAATGAAGGTGTGAAAGACAAGTGTGTAGGTGGTTAGAGGACTGCATGCATAGTAGATAGGCCTTTGAAGCAGTCCATGTGGTAAGGCCTAGCTCACTGCATGAGTACTTGGGTAGTGACCGAATGATTAGAGTACTGCAAGAAGAGTGCTTGGGTGAATTTATAAGTGGTTGGGTTTTGGCGCAGTGAATGGATTAGTACATGGTGCTGAATGGGTCAATGAAGGACTGCAAGTGGATTGACAGGGTGTTTGCTGGAGTGTATGTATACTGACGGGGGAATTGAAGGTGGGAAAGGCAAGGGTGTAGGTGGTTAGAGGACTGCATGCATAGTAGATAGGGGTTTGAAGTAGTCCATGTGCTTAGGCCTGGCTCACTGCATGAGTACTTGGGTACTGACCGAATGATTAGAGTACTGCAATGAGAGTGCCTGAGTGAATTTATAAGTGTTTGGGTTTTCACGCAGTGAATGGATTAGTACATGATGCTCAATAGGTCACTAGAGTGCAAGGGGAGTGACAGGGTGTTTGCTGCAAGTGTATGGATACTGACTGGGGAATTGAAGGTTTGAAAGACAAGTGTATTGGCGGCTAACAACTGCATGCATAGTGGATAGGGGTTTGAAGCAGTCCATGTGCTAAGGCCTGGCTCAGTGCATGAGTACTTGGGTACTGACTGGTTGATTAGAGTACTGCATGGAGAGTGCCTGGGTAAATTTATAAGTGGTTCGGTTTTGGCGCAGTGAATGGATGAGTACATGGTGCTGAATGGGTCACTACAAGAGTGCAAGGGGAGTGACAGGGTGTTTGCTGGAAGTGTATGGATACTGACTGGAGAATTGAAGGTGTGAAAGACAAGTGTGTAGGTGGTTAGAAGACTACATGCATAGTGGATAGGGGTTTGAAGCAGTCCATGTACTGAGTCCTGGGTCCCTGGATGAGTACCTGAGTACTGACTGAATTATTAGAGTACTGCAAGGAGAGTGCCTGGGTGAATTTATAAGTGATTGGGTTTTGGCGCAGTGAATGGATTAGTACATGGTGTCGAATGGGTCACTAGAGGAGTGCAAAGGGAGTGACAGGGTGGTTGCCAGAAGTGTATGGATACTGACTGGGGAATTGAAGGTGTGAAAGACAAGTGTGTAGGTGGTTAGAGGTCTGTATGCATAGTGGATAGGGGTTTAAAGCAGTCCATCTCCTCAGGCCTGGCTCACTGCATGAGTACTTGGGTACTGACTGAATGATTAGAGTTCTGGCAGGAGAGTGCCTGGGTAAATTTATAAGTATTTGGGTTTTGGCACAGTGAATGGATTAGTACATGGTGCTGAATGGGTCACTGGAGGATTTTAAGGGGAGTGACAGGGTGTTTGATGGAGTTTATGGATACTGACTGGGGAATTGAAGGTGTGAAAGACAAGTGTGTAGGTGGTTAGATGACTGCAAGCATAGTGGATAGGCGTTTGAAGCAGTCCATGTGTTACGGCCCGGCTCAGTGCATGAGTGCTTGGGTACTGACTGAATGATTAGAGTACTGCAAGGAGAGTGCCTGGGTGAATTTATAAGTGGTTGGGTTTTGGCGCAGGGAATGGATTAGTACATGGTGCTGAATGGGTCACTAGAGGAGTGCAATCGGAGTGACAGGGTGATTGCTGGAAGATTATGGATACTGACTGGGAAATTGAATATGTGAAAGACAAGTATATAGGTGGTTAGAGCACTGCATGCATAGTGGATAGGGGTTTGAAGCAGTCCATGTGCTAAGGCCTGGCTCACTGAATGAGTACTTGCGTAATGACTGAATGATTAGAGTACTGCAAGGAGAGTGCCTGGGTGAATTTATAAGTGCTTGGGTTTTGGCGCAATGAATGGATTAGTACATGCTGCTGAATGAATCACTGGAGGAGTGCAAGGGGAGTGACAGGGTGTTTGCTGGAGTGTGTGGAAACTGACTTTGGAATTGAAGGTGTGAAAGACAAGTGTGTAGGTGGTTAGAGGACTGCATGCATAGTGGATAGGCGTTTGAAGCAGCCCGTGTGCTAAGGCATGGCTCAGTGCATGAGTACTTGGGTACTGACTAAATGATTAGAGTACTGTAAGGAGAGTGCCTGGGTGAATTTATAAGTGGTTGGGTTTTGGCGCAGTGAATGGAGTAGTACATAGTGCTGAATGGGTCACTAGAGGTGTGCAAGGAGAGTGACAGGGTGTTTGCTGGAAGTGTATGGATACTGACTGGAGAATTGAAGGTGTGAAAGACATGTGTGTAGGTGGTTAGAAGACTTCATGCATAGTGGATAGGGGTTTGAACAAGTACATATGCTAAGGCCTGGGTCACTGGATGAGTACTTGGGTACTGAATGAATGATTAGAGTACTGCAGGGAGAGTGCCTGGGTGAATTTATAAGTGTTTGGGTTTTGGCGCAGTGAATGGATTAGTATATGGTGCTGAATGGCTCACTGGAGGAGTTCAAGGGGAGTGACAGCGTGTTTGCTGGAGTGTATGGATACTGACTGGGAAATTGAAGGTGTGAAAGACAAATGTGTAGGTGGTTAGATGACTGCATACAAAGAGGTTAGGGGTTTAAAGCAGTCCATGTGCTAAGGCCTGGCTCACTGCATGAGTACTTGGGTACTGACTGAATGTTTAGAGTACTGCAAGGAGAGTGCCTGGGTGAATTTATAAGTGTTTGGGTTTTGGCACAGTGAATGGATTAGTACATGGTGCTGAATGTGTCACTGGAGGATTGCAAGGGGAGTGACAGCGTGTTTGCTGGAGTGTATGGATACTGACTGGGGAATTGAAGGTGTGAAAGACAAATGTGTAGGTGGTTAGAGGACTGCATGCATAGTGTATAGGCGTTTGAAGCAGTCCATGTGCTAAGGCCTGGCTCAGTGCATGAGTACGTGTGTACTGACTGAATGATTAGAATACTGCAAGGAGAGTGCCTGGGTCAATTTATAAGTGGTTGGGTTTTGGTGCTGTGAATGGATTAGTACATGATGCTGAAAGGGTCACCGGAGGAGTGCAAGGGGAGTGACAGAGTGTTTGCTGGAGTGAATGTATACTGACTGGGGAATTGAAGTTGTGAAAGACAAGTGTGTAGGTGGTTAGAGGACTGAATGCATAGTGGATAGGAGTTTGAAGCAGTCCATGTGCTAACGCCTGGGTCACTGGATGAGTAGTTGGTTACAAACTGAATGATTAGAGTACTGCAAGGAGAGTGCCTGGGTAAATTTATAAGTGGTTGGGTTTTGACGCAGTGAATGGATTAGTACATGGTGCTGAATGGGTCACTACAGGAGTGCAGGGGGAGTGACTAGGTGTTTGCTGGAAGTGTATGTATACCAGCTAGGGAATTAAAGGTGGGAAAGACAAGTGTGTAGGTGGTTAGATGACTGCATACAAAGTGGTTAGGGGTTTAAAGCAGTCCATGTGTTAAGCCCTAGTTCACTGGATGAGTATTGGGATCTGACTGAATGATTAGAGTACTGCAAGGAGAGTGCCTGGGTGAATTTATAAGTGTTTGGGTTCTGGCGCAGTGAATGGATTACTACATGGTGCAGAATGGGTCACTAGAGGAGTACAAGGGGAGTGACAGTGTGTTTGCTGGAGTGTATGGATACTGACTGGGGAATTGAAGGTGTCAAAGACAAGTGTGTAGGTTGTTAGATGCCTGCTTGCATAGAGGATAGGTGTTTGAAGAAGTCCATGTGCTAAGGCCTGGCTCACTGCATGAGTACTTGGGTACTGACTGAATGATTAGAGAAATGCAAGGATCGTGCCTGGGTGAATTTATAAGTGGTTGGGTTTTGGCGCAGTGAATGGATTAGTACAGGGGGCTGAATGGGTCACTGGAGGAGTACAAGGGGAGTGACAGGGTGTTTGCTGGAGTGTATGTATACCGACTGGTGAATTGAAGGTGTGAAAGACAAGTGTATAGGTGGTTAGAGGACTGCATGTATATTGGATAGGGGTTTGAATCAGTCCATGTGCTAAGGCCTGGGTCGCTGGATGAGAACTTGGGTACTGACTGAATGATTAGAGTACTGCAAGGAGAGTGCCTGGGTGAATTTAAAAGTGGTTGGGTTTTTGCGCAGTGAATGGATTACTACATGGTGCTGAATGGGTCACTAGAGGAGTGCAAGGGGAGTGACAGGGTGCTTGCTGGAAGTGTATGGATACTGACTGGGGAATTGAAGGCGTGAAAAACAAGTGTGTAGGTGGTTAGAATACGGCATGCATAGTGGATAGGGGTTTGAAGCAGTCCATGTGCTAAGGCCTGGGTCACTGAATGAGTACTTGGGTACTGACTGAATGATTAGAATACTGCAAGGAGATTGGCTGGGTGAATTTATAAGTGGTTGGGTTTTGTCGCAGTGAATAGATTAGTACATGGTGCTAAATGGGTCACTTGAGGAGTGCAAAGGGAGTGACAGGGTGTTTGCTGGAGTTTATGGATACTGATTGGGGAATTGAAGGTGGGAAAGGCAAGGGTGTAGGTGGTTAGAGGACTGCATGCATAGTATATAGGCCTTTGAAGTAGTCTGTGTGCTTAGGCCTGGCTCACTGCATGAGTACTTGGGTACTGACCGAATGATTAGAGTACTGCAAGGAGAGTGCTTGGGTGAATTGATAAGGGGTTGGGTTTTGGCGCAGTGAATGGATTAGTATATGGTGCTGAATGGGTCACTGGAGGAGTGCAAGTGGATTGACAGGGTGTTTGCTGGAGTGTATGTATACTGACGGGGGAATTGAAGGTGGGAAAGGCAAGGGTGTAGGTGGTTAGAGGACTGCATGCATAGTGGATAGGGGTTTGAAGTAGTCTGTGTGCTGAGGCTTGAGTCACTGGATGAGTACTTGGGTACTGACTGAATGATTAGAGTTCTGCAAGGAGAGTGCCTGAGTGAATTTATAAGTGTTTGGGTTTTCACGTAGTAAATGGATTAGTACATGATACTGAATGTGTCACTGGAGGATTGCAAGGGGAGTGACAGCGTGTTTGCTGGAGTGTATGGATACTGACTGGGGAATTGAAGGTGTGAAAGACAAATGTGTAGGTGGTTAGAGGGCTGCATGCATAGTGGATAGGAGTTGAAAGCAGTCCATGTGCTAAGGCCTGGCTCAGTGCATGAGTACGTGTGTACTGACTGAATGATTAGAATACTGCAAGGAGAGTGCCTGGGTCAATTTATAAGTGGTTGGGTTTTGGTGCTGTGAATGGATTAGTACATGATGCTGAAAGGGTCACCGGAGGAGTGCAAGGGGAGTGACAGAGTGTTTGCTGGAGTGAATGTATACTGACTGGGGAATTGAAGTTGTGAAAGACAAGTGTGTAGGTGGTTAGAGGACTGAATGCATAGTGGATAGGAGTTTGAAGCAGTCAATGTGCTAACGCCTGGGTCACTGGATGAGTAGTTGGTTACAAACTGAATGATTAGAGTACTGCAAGGAGAGTGCCTGGGTAAATTTATAAGTGGTTGGGTTTTGACGCAGTGAATGGATTAGTACATGGTGCTGAATGGGTCACTACAGGAGTGCAGGGGGAGTGACTAGGTGTTTGCTGGAAGTGTATGTATACCAACTAGGGAATTAAAGGTGGGAAAGACAAGTGTGTAGGTGGTTAGATGACTGCATACAAAGTGGTTAGGGGTTTAAAGCAGTCCATGTGTTAAGCCCTAGTTCACTGGATGAGTATTGGGATCTGACTGAATGATTAGAGTACTGCAAGGAGAGTGCCTGGGTGAATTTATAAGTGTTTGGGTTCTGGCGCAGTGAATGGATTACTACATGGTGCAGAATGGGTCACTAGAGGAGTACAAGGGGAGTGACAGTGTGTTTGCTGGAGTGTATGGATACTGACTGGGGAATTGAAGGCGTCAAACACAAGTGTGTAGGTTGTTAGATGCCTGCTTGCATAGTGGATAGGTGTTTGAAGAAGTCCATGTGCTAAGGCCTGGCTCACTGCATGAGTACTTGGGTACTGACTGAATGATTAGAGAAATGCAAGGATCGTGCCTGGGTGAATTTATAAGTGGTTGGGTTTTGGCGCAGTGAATGAATTAGTACAGGGGGCTGAATGGGTCACTGGAGGTGTACAAGGGGAGTGACAGGGTGTTTGCTGGAGTGTATGTATACTGACTGGTGAATTGAAGGTGTGAAAGACAAGTGTATAGGTGGTTAGAGGACTGCATGTATATTGGATAGGGGTTTGAATCAGTCCATGTGCTAAGGCCTGGGTCGCTGGATGAGAACTTGGGTACTGACTGAATGATTAGAGTACTGCAAGGAGAGTGCCTGGGTGAAATTAAAAGTGGTTGGGTTTTTGCGCAGTGAATGGATTACTACATGGTGCTGAATGGGTCACTAGAGGAGTGCAAGGGGAGTGACAGGGTGGTTGCTGGAAGTGTATGGATACTGACTGGGGAATTGAAGGCGTGAAAAACAAGTGTGTAGGTGGTTAGAATACGGCATGCATAGTGGATAGGGGTTTGAAGCAGTCCATGTGCTAAGGCCTGGGTCACTGAATGAGTACTTGGGTACTGACTGAATGATTAGAATACTGCAAGGAGAGTGGCTGGGTGAATTTATAAGTGGTTGGGTTTTGTCGCAGTGAATAGATTAGTACATGGTGCTAAATGGGTCACTAGAGGAGTGCAAAGGGAGTAACAGGGTGTTTGCTGGAGTTTATGGATACTGATTGGGGAATTGAAGGTGTGAAAGACAAGTGTGTAGGTGGTTAGATGACTGCAAGCATAGTGGATAGGCGTTTGAAGCAGTCCATGTGCTACAGCCTGGCTCAGTGCATGAGTGCTTGGGTACTGAGTGAATGATTAGAGTACTGCAAGGAGAGTGCCTGGGTGAATTTATAAGTGGATGGGTTTTGGCGCAGTGAATGGATTAGTACATGGTGCTGAATGGGTCACTGGAGGGTTGCAAGCGGAGTGACAGGGTATTTGCTGGAGTGTATGGATACTGACTAGGGAATTGAAGGTGTGAAAGACAAGTGTGTAGGTGGTTAGATGACTGCATGCATAGTGGAAAGGGGTTTGAAGCAGTCCATGTGCTAAGGCCTGGGTCACTGTATGAGTACTTGGGCACTGACTGAATGATTAGAGTACTGCAAGTAGAGTGCCTGGGTGAATTTATAAGTGGTTGGGTTTTCGCGCAGTCAATGGATTAGTACATGGCGCTGAATAGGTCCCTAGAGGAATGCAAGGGGAGTGACAGGGTGTTTGCTGGAAGTGTATGGATACTGACTGGGGAATTGAAGGTGGGAAAGACAAGGGTGTAGGTGGTTAGAGGACTGAATGCATAGTGGATAGGGGTTTGAAGCAGTCCATGAGCTAATGCCTGGGTCACTGGATGAGCAGTTGGTTACCAACCGAATGAGTAGAGTTCTGCAAGGAGAGTGCCTGAGTGAATTTATAAGTGTTTGGGTTTTCACGCAGTAAATGGATTAGTACATGATGCTGAATAGGTCACTAGAGTGCAAGGGGAGTGACAGGGTGTTTGCTACAAGTGTATGGATACTGACTGGGGAATTGAAGGTGTGAAAGACAAGTGTATAGGCGGCTATAAGACTGCATGCATAGTGGATAGGGGTCGAAGCTGTCCATGTGCTAAGGCCTGGCTCAGTGCATGAGTACTTGGGTACTGACTGAATGATTAGAGTTCTGCAAGGAGAGTGCCTTGGTGAATTTATAAGTGGTTGCGTTTTGGCGCAGTGAATGGATTAGTACATGGTGTTGAATGGGTCACTAGAGGAGTGCAAAGGGAGTGACAGGGTGTTTGGCGGAAGTGTATGGATACTGACTGGGGAATTGAAGGAGTGAAAGACATGTGTGTAGGTGGTTAGAGGACTGTATGCATAGTGGATAGGGGTTTAAAGCAGTCCATCTGCTAAGGCCTGGCTCACTGCATGAGTACTTGGGTACTGACTGAATGATTAGAGTTCTGCAAGGAGAGTGCCTGGGTGAATTTATAAGTATTTGGGTTTTGGCGCAGTGAATGGATTAGTACATGGTGCTGAATGGGTCACTGGAGGACTTCAAGGGGAGTGACAGGGTGTGTGATGGAGTTTATGGATACTGACTGGGGAATTGAAGGTGTGAAAGACAAATGTGTAGGTGGTTAGAGGGCTGCATGCATAGTGGATAGGAGTTTGAAGCAGTCCATGTGCTAAGGCCTGGCTCAGTGCATGAGTACGTGTGTACTGACTGAATGATTAGAATACTGCAAGGAGAGTGCCTGTGTCAATTTATAAGTGGTTGGGTTTTGGTGCTGTGAATGGATTAGTACATGATGCTGAAAGGGTCACCGGAGGAGTGCAAGGGG
Organism: Triturus cristatus; assembly: GCF_964204655.1. Taxonomy (NCBI): domain Eukaryota; kingdom Metazoa; phylum Chordata; class Amphibia; order Caudata; family Salamandridae; genus Triturus; species Triturus cristatus. The sequence goes on from NC_140584.1 coordinate 228,824,924, forward strand.
AGTGACAGAGTGTTTGCTGGAGTGAATGTATACTGACTGGGGAATTGAAGTTGTGAAAGACAAGTGTGTAGGTGGTTAGAGGACTGAATGCATAGTGGATAGGAGTTTGAAGCAGTCCATGTGCTAACGCCTGGGTCACTGGATGAGTAGTTGGTTACAAACTGAATGATTAGAGTACTGCAAGGAGAGTGCCTGGGTAAATTTATAAGTGGTTGGGTTTTGACGCAGTGAATGGATTTGTACATGGTGCTGAATGGGTCACTACAGGAGTGCATGGGGAGTGACTAGGTGTTTGCTGGAAGTGTATGTATACCAACTAGGGAATTAAAGGTGGGAAAGACAAGTGTGTAGGTGGTTAGATGACTGCATACAAAGTGGTTAGGGGTTTAAAGCAGTCCATGTGTTAAGCCCTAGTTCACTGGAAGAGTATTGGGATCTGACTGAATGATTAGAGTACTGCAAGGAGAGTGCCTGGGTGAATTTATAAGTGTTTGGGTTCTGGCGCAGTGAATGGATTACTACATGGTGCAGAATGGGTCACTAGAGGAGTACAAGGGGAGTGACAGGGTGTTTGCTGGAGTGTATGTATACTGACTGGTGAATTGAAGGTGTGAAAGACAAGTGTATAGGTGGTTAGAGGACTGCATGTATATTGGATAGGGGTTTGAATCAGTCCATGTGCTAAGGCCTGGGTCGCTGGATGAGAACTTGGGTACTGACTGAATGATTAGAGTACTGCAAGGAGAGTGCCTGGGTGAAATTAAAAGTGGTTGGGTTTTTGCGCAGTGAATGGATTACTACATGGTGCTGAATGGGTCACTAGAGGAGTGCAAGGGGAGTGACAGGGTGGTTGCTGGAAGTGTATGGATACTGACTGGGGAATTGAAGGCGTGAAAAACAAGTGTGTAGGTGGTTAGAATACGGCATGCATAGTGGATAGGGGTTTGAAGCAGTCCATGTGCTAAGGCCTGGGTCACTGAATGAGTACTTGGGTACTGACTGAATGATTAGAATACTGCAAGGAGAGTGGCTGGGTGAATTTATAAGTGGTTGGGTTTTGTCGCAGTGAATAGATTAGTACATGGTGCTAAATGGGTCACTAGAGGAGTGCAAAGGGAGTGACAGGGTGTTTGCTGGAGTTTATGGATACTGATTGGGGAATTGAAGGTGGGAAAGGCAAGGGTGTAGGTGGTTAGAGGACTGCATGCATAGTAGATAGGCCTTTGAAGTAGTCTGTGTGCTTAGGCCTGGCTCACTGCATGAGTACTTGGGTACTGACCGAATGATTAGAGTACTGCAAGGAGAGTGCTTGGGTGAATTGATAAGGGGTTGGGTTTTGGCGCAGTGAATGGATTAGTATATGGTGCTGAATGGGTCACTGGAGGAGTGCAAGTGGATTGACAGGGTGTTTGCTGGAGTGTATGTATACTGACGGGGAAATCGAAGGTGGGAAAGGCAAGGGTGTAGGTGGTTAGAGGACTGCATGCATAGTGGATAGGGGTTTGAAGTAGGCTGTGTGCTAAGGCTTGAGTCACTGGATGAGTACTTGGGTACTGACTGAATGATTAGAGTTCTGCAAGGAGAGTGCCTGAGTGAATTTATAAGTGTTTGGGTTTTCACGCAGTAAATGGATTAGTACATGATGCTGAATAGGTCACTAGAGTGCAAGGGGAGTGACAGGGTGTTTGCTACAAGTGTATGGATACTGACTGGGGAATTGAAGGTGTGAAAGACAAGTGTATAGGCGGCTATAAGACTGCATGCATAGTGGATATGGGTCGAAGATGTCCATGTGCTAAGGCCTGGCTCAGTGCATGAGTACTTGGGTACTGACTGAATGATTAGAGTTCTGCAAGGAGAGTGCCTTGGTGAATTTATAAGTGGTTGGGTTTTGGCGCAGTGAATGGATTAGGACAGGGGGCTGAATGGGTCACTGGAGGAGTACAAGGGGAGTGACAGGGTGTTTGCTGGAGTGTATGTATACTGACTGGTGAATTGAAGGTGTGAAAGACAAGTGTATAGGTGGTTAGAGGACTGCATGTATATTGGATAGGGGTTTGAATCAGTCCATGTGCTAAGGCCTGGGTCGCTGGATGAGAACTTGGGTACTGACTGAATGATTAGAGTACTGCAAGGAGAGTGCCTGGGTGAAATTAAAAGTGGTTGGGTTTTTGCTCAGTGAATGGATTACTACATGGTGCTGAATGGGTCACTAGAGGAGTGCAAGGGGAGTGACAGGGTGGTTGCTGGAAGTGTATGGATACTGACTGGGGAATTGAAGGCGTGAAAAACAAGTGTGTAGGTGGTTAGAATACGGCATGCATAGTGGATAGGGGTTTGAAGCAGTCCATGTGCTAAGGCCTGGGTCACTGAATGAGTACTTGGGTACTGACTGAATGATTAGAATACTGCAAGGAGAGTGGCTGGGTGAATTTATAAGTGGTTGGGTTTTGTCGCAGTGAATAGATTAGTACATGGTGCTAAATGGGTCACTAGAGGAGTGCAAAGGGAGTCACAGGGTGTTTGCTGGAGTTTATGGATACTGATTGGGGAATTGAAGGTGGGAAAGGCAAGGGTGTAGGTGGTTAGAGGACTGCATGCATAGTAGATAGGCCTTTGAAGTAGTCTGTGTGCTTAGGCCTGGCTCACTGCATGAGTACTTGGGTACTGACCGAATGATTAGAGTACTGCAAGGAGAGTGCTTGGGTGAATTGATAAGGGGTTGGGTTTTGGCGCAGTGAATGGATTAGTATATGGTGCTGAATGGGTCACTGGAGGAGTACAAGTGGACTGACAGGGTGTTTGCTGGAGTGTATGTATACTGATTGGGGAATTGAAGGTGGGAAAGGCAAGGGTGTAGGTGGTTAGAGGACTGCATGCATAGTGGATAGGGGTTTGAAGTAGTCTGTGTGCTAAGGCTTGAGTCACTGGATGAGTACTTGGGTACTGACTGAATGATTAGAGTTCTGCAAGGAGAGTGCCTGAGTGAATTTATAAGTGTTTGGGTTTTCACGCAGTAAATGGATTAGTACATGATGCTGAATAGGTCACTAGAGTGCAAGGGGAGTGACAGGGTGTTTGCTACAAGTGTATGGATACTGACTGGGGAATTGAAGGTGTGAAAGACAAGTGTATAGGCGGCTATAAGACTGCATGCATAGTGGATAGGGGTCAAAGCTGTCCATGTGCTAAGGCCTGGCTCAGTGCATGAGTACTTGGGTACTGACTGAATGATTAGAGTTCTGCAAGGAGAGTGCCTTGGTGAATTTATAAGTGGTTGCGTTTTGGCGCAGTGAATGGATTAGTACATGGTGTTGAATGGGTCACTAGAGGAGTGCAAAGGGAGTGACAGGGTGTTTGGCGGAAGTGTATGGATACTGACTGGGGAATTGAAGGAGTGAAAGACATGTGTGTAGGTGGTTAGAGGACTGTATGCATAGTGGATAGGGGTTTAAAGCAGTCCATCTGCTAAGGCCTGGCTCACTGCATGAGTACTTGGGTACTGACTGAATGATTAGAGTTCTGCAAGGAGAGTGCCTGGGTGAATTTATAAGTATTTGGGTTTTGGCGCAGTGAATGGATTAGTACATGGTGCTGAATAGGTCACTGGAGGACTTCAAGGGGAGTGACAGGGTGTGTGATGGAGTTTATGGATACTGACTGGGGAATTGAAGGTGTGAAAGACAAATGTGTAGGTGGTTAGAGGGCTGCATGCATAGTGGATAGGAGTTTGAAGCAGTCCATGTGCTAAGGCCTGGCTCAGTGCATGAGTACGTGTGTACTGACTGAATGATTAGAATACTGCAAGTAGAGTGCCTGGGTGAATTTATAAGTGGTTGGGTTTTCGCGCAGTCAATGGATTAGTACATGGCGCTGAATGGGTCTCTAAAGGAGTGCAAGGGGAGTGACAGGGTGTTTGCTGGAAGTGTATGGATACTGACTGGGGAATTGAAGGTGGGAAAGACAAGGGTGTAGGTGGTTAGAGGACTGAATGCATAGTGGATAGGGGTTTGAAGCAGTCCATGAGCTAATGCCTGGGTCACTGGATGAGCAGTTGGTTACCAACTGAATGAGTAGAGTACTGCAAGGAGAGTGGCTGGGTAAATTTATAAGTGGTTGGGTTTTGACGCAGTGAATGGATTAGTACATGGTGCTGAATGGGTCACTACAGGAGTGCAGGGGGTGTGACACGGTGTTTGCTGGATGTGTATGTATACCGACTAGGGAATTAAAGGTGGGAAAGACAAGTGTGTAGGTCGTTAGATGACTGCATACAAAGTGGTTAGGGGTTTAAAGCAGTCCATGTTCTAAGGCCTGGCTCACTGCATGAGTACTTGGGTACTGACTGAATGTTTAGAGTACTGCAAGGAGAGTGCCTGGGTGAATATAGAAGTGTTTGGGTTTTGGCACAGTGAATGGATTAGTACATGGTGCTGAATGTGTCACTGGAGGATTGCAAGGGGAGTGACAGCGTGTTTGCTGGAGTGTATGGATACTGACTGGGGAATTGAATGTGTGAAAGACAAATGTGTAGGTGGTTAGAGGACTGCATGCATAGTGGATAGGCGTTTGAAGCAGTCCATGTGCTAAGGCCTGGCTCAGTGCATGAGTACTTGGGTACTGACTGAATGATTAGAATACTGCAAGGAGAGTGCCTGGGTCAATTTATAAGTGGTTGGGTTTTGGTGCTGTGAATGGATGAGTACATGATGCTGAATGGGTCACGGGAGGAGTGCAAGGGGAGTGACAGGGTGTTTGCTGGAGTGAATGTATACTGACTGGGGAATTGAAGCTGTGAAAGACAAGTGTGTAGGTGGTTAGAGGACTGCATGCATAGTGGATATGGGTTTGAAACAGTCCATGTGCTAAGGCCTGGGTCACTGGATGAGTACTTGGGTACTGACTGAATGATTAGAGTACTGCAAAGAGAGTGCCTGGGTGAATTTATTAGTTGTTGCGTTTTTGCTCAGTGAATGGATTTGTACATGGTGCTGAATCGGTCACTAGAGGAGTGCAAAGGGAGTGACAGGGTGTTTGCTGGAAGTGTATGGATAATGACTGGGGAATTGAAGGTGTGAAAGACAGGTGTATAGGTGGTTAGAGGACTGCATGTATATTGGATAGGGGTTTGAATCAGTCCATGTGCTAAGGCCTGGGTCGCTGGATGAGAACTTGGGTACTGACTGAATTATTAGAGTACTGCAAGGAGAGTGCCTGGGTGAAATTAAAAGTGGTTGGGTTTTTGCGCAGTGAATGGATTACTACATGGTGCTGAATGGGTCACTAGAGGAGTGCAAGGGGAGTGACAGGGTGGTTGCTGGAAGTGTGTGGATACTGACTGGGGAATTGAAGGCGTGAAAAACAAGTGTGTAGGTGGTTAGAATACGGCATGCATAGTGGATAGGGGTTTGAAGCAGTCCATGTGCTAAGGCCTGGGTCACTGAATGAGTACTTGGGTACTGACTGAATGATTAGAATACTGCAAGGAGAGTGGCTGGGTGAATTTATAAGTGGTTGGGTTTTGTCGCAGTGAATAGATTAGTACATGGTGCTAAATGGGTCACTAGAGGAGTGCAAAGGGAGTGACAGGGTGTTTGCTGGAGTTTATGGATACTGATTGGGGAATTGAAGGTGGGAAAGGCAAGGGTGTAGGTGGTTAGAGGACTGCATGCATAGTAGATAGGCCTTTGAAGTAGTCTGTGTGCTTAGGCCTGGCTCACTGCATGAGTACTTGGGTACTGACCGAATGATTAGAGTACTGCAAGGAGAGTGCTTGGGTGAATTGATAAGGGGTTGGGTTTTGGCGCAGTGAATGGATTAGTATATGGTGCTGAATGGGTCACTGGAGGAGTGCAAGTGGATTGACAGGGTGTTTGCTGGAGTGTATGTATACTGACGGGGGAATTGAAGGTGGGAAAGGCAAGGGTGTAGGTGGTTAGAGGACTGCATGCATAGTGGATAGGGGTTTGAAGTAGTCTGTGTGCTAAGGCTTGAGTCACTGGATGAGTACTTGGGTACTGACTGAATGATTAGAGTTCTGCAAGGAGAGTGCCTGGGTGAATTTATAAGTGTTTGGGTTTTCACGCAGTAAATGGATTAGTACATGATGCTGAATAGGTCACTAGAGTGCAAGGGGAGTGACAGGGTGTTTGCTACAAGTGTATGGATACTGACTGGGGAATTGAAGGTGTGAAAGACAAGTGTATAGGCGGCTATAAGACTGCATGCATAGTGGATAGGGGTCGAAGCTGTCCATGTGCTAAGGCCTGGCTCAGTGCATGAGTACTTGGGTACTGACTGAATGATTAGAGTTCTGCAAGGAGAGTGCCTTGGTGAATTTATAAGTGGTTGGGTTTTGGCGCAGTGAATGGATTAGTACATGGTGTCGAATGGGTCACTAGAGGAGTGCAAAGGGAGTGACAGGGTGTTTGGCGGAAGTGTATGGATACTGACTGGGGAATTGAAGGAGTGAAAGACAAGTGTGTAGGTGGTTAGAGGACTGTATGCATGGTGGATAGGGGTTTAAAGCAGTCCATCTGCTAAGGCCTGGCTCACTGCATGAGTACTTGGGTACTGACTGAATGATTAGAGTTCTGCAAGGAGAGTGCCTGGGTGAATTTATAAGTATTTGGGTTTTGGCGCAGTGAATGGATTAGTACATGGTGCTGAATGGGTCACTGGAGGACTTCAAGGGGAGTGACAGGGTGTTTGATGGAGTTTATGGATACTGATTGGGGAATTGAAGGTGTGAAAGACAAGTGTGTAGGTGGTTAGATGACTGCAAGCATAGTGGATAGGCGTTTGAAGCAGTCCATGTGCTACAGCCTGGCTCAGTGCAGGAGTGCTTGGGTACTGAGTGAATGATTAGAGTACTGCAAGGAGAGTGCCTGGGTGAATTTATAAGTGGTTGGGTTTTGGCGCAGTGAATGGATTAGTACATGGTGCTGAATGGGTCACTGGAGGGTTGCAAGCGGAGTGACAGGGTATTTGCTGGAGTGTATGGATACTGACTAGGGAATTGAAGGTGTGAAAGACTTGTGTGTAGGTGGTTAGATGACTGCATGCATAGTGGAAAGGGGTTTGAAGCAGTCCATGTGCTAAGGCCTGGGTCACTGTATGAGTACTTGGGCACTGACTGAATGATTAGAGTATTGCAAGTAGAGTGCCTGGGTGAATTTATAAGTGGTTGGGTTTTCGCGCAGTCAATGGATTAGTACATGGCGCTGAATGGGTCCCTAGAGGAATGCAAGGGGAGTGACAGGGTGTTTGCTGGAAGTGTATGGATACTGACTGGGGAATTGAAGGTGGGAAAGACAAGGGTGTAGGTGGTTAGAGGACTGAATGCATAGTGGATAGGGGTTTGAAGCAGTCCATGAGCTAATGCCTGGGTCACTGGATGAGCAGTTGGTTACCAACTGAATGAGTAGAGTTCTGCAAGGAGAGTGCCTGAGTGAATTTATAAGTGTTTGGGTTTTCACGCAGTAAATGGATTAGTACATGATGCTGAATAGGTCACTAGAGTGCAAGGGGAGTGACAGGGTGTTTGCTACAAGTGTATGGATACTGACCGGGGAATTGAAGGTGTGAAAGACAAGTGTATAGGCGGCTATAAGACTGCATGCATAGTGGATAGGGGTCGAAGCTGTCCATGTGCTAAGGCCTGGCTCAGTGCATGAGTACTTGGGTACTGACTGAATGATTAGAGTTCTGCAAGGAGAGTGCCTTGGTGAATTTATAAGTGGTTGCGTTTTGGCGCAGTGAATGGATTAGTACATGGTGTTGAATGGGTCACTAGAGGAGTGCAAAGGGAGTGACAGGGTGTTTGGCGGAAGTGTATGGATACTGACTGGGGAATTGAAGGAGTGAAAGACATGTGTGTAGGTGGTTAGAGGACTGTATGCATAGTGGATAGGGGTTTAAAGCAGTCCATCTGCTAAGGCCTGGCTCACTGCATGAGTACTTGGGTACTGACTGAATGATTAGAGTTCTGCAAGGAGAGTGCCTTGGTGAATTTATAAGTATTTGGGTTTTGGCGCAGTGAATGGATTAGTACATGGTGCTGAATGGGTCACTGGAGGACTTCAAGGGGAGTGACAGGGTGTGTGATGGAGTTTATGGATACTGATTGGGGAATTGAAGGTGTGAAAGACAAGTGTGTAGGTGGTTAGATGACTGCAAGCATAGTGGATAGGCGTTTGAAGCAGTCCATGTGCTACAGCCTGGCTCAGTGCATGAGTGCTTGGGTACTGAGTGAATGATTAGAGTACTACAAGGAGAGTGCCTGGGTGAATTTATAAGTGGTTGGGTTTTGGCGCAGTGAATGGATTAGTACATGGTGCTGAATGGGTCACTGGAGGGTTGCAAGCGGAGTGACAGGGTGTTTGCTGGAGTGTATGGATACTGACTAGGGAATTGAAGGTGTGAAAGACAAGTGTGTAGGTGGTTAGATGACTGCATGCATAGTGGAAAGGGGTTTGAAGCAGTCCATGTGCTAAGGCCTGGGTCACTGTATGAGTACTTGGGCACTGACTAAATGATTAGAGTACTGCAAGTAGAGTGCCTGGGTGAATTTATAAGTGGTTGGGTTTTCGCGCAGTCAATGGATTAGTACATGGCGCTGAATGGGTCCCTAGAGGAGTGCAAGGGGAGAGACAGGGTGTTTGCTGGAAGTGTATGGATACTGACTGGGGAATTGAATGTGGGAAAGACAAGGGTGTAGGTGGTTAGAGGACTGAATGCATAGTGGATAGGGGTTTGAAGCAGTCCATGAGCTAATGCCTGGGTCACTGGATGAGCAGTTGGTTACCAACTGAATGAGTAGAGTACTGCAAGGAGAGTGGCTGGGTAAATTTATAAGTGGTTGGGTTTTGACGCAGTGAATGGATTAGTACATGGTGCTGAATGGGTCACTACAGGAGTGCAGGGGGAGTGACAAGGTGTTTGCTGGATGTGTATGTATACCGACTAGGGAATTAAAGGTGGGAAAGACAAGTGTGTAGGTCGTTAGATGACTGCATACAAAGTGGTTAGGGGTTTAAAGCAGTCCATGTGCTAAGGCCTGGCTCACTGCATGAGTACTTGGGTACTGACTGAATGTTTAGAGTACTGCAAGGAGAGTGCCTGGGTGAATATAGAAGTTTTTGGGTTTTGGCACAGTGAATGGATTAGTACATGGTGCTGAATGTGTCACTAAAGGATTGCAAGGGGAGTGACAGCGTGTTTGCTGGAGTGTATGGATACTGACTGGGGAATTGAATGTGTGAAAGACAAATGTGTAGGTGGTTAGAGGACTGCATGCATAGGCGTTTGAAGCAGTCCATGTGCTAAGGCCTGGCGCAGTGCATGAGTACTTGGGTACTGACTGAATGATTAGAATACTGCAAGGAGAATGCCTGGGTCAATTTATAAGTGGTTGGGTTTTGGTGCTGTGAATGGATTAGTACATGATGCTGAATGGGTCACGGGAGGAGTGCAAGGGGAGTGACAGGGTGTTTGCTGGAAGTGTATGGATAATGACTGGGGAATTGAAGGTGGGAAAGACAAGTATATAGGTGGTTATGGGACTGCATGCATAGTGGATAGGGGTTTGAAGCAGTCCATGTGCTAAGGCCTCTCTCACTGCATGAGTACTTAGCAATGACTGAATGATTGGAGTACTGCAAGGAGAGTGCCTGGGCGAATTTATAAGTGTTTGGGTTTTGGCGCAGTGAATGGATTAGTATATGATGCTGAATGGGTCACTGGAGGAGTGCAAGGGAAGTGACAGGGTGTTTGCTGGAGTGTATGGAAATTGACTGTGGAATTGAAGGTGTGAAAGACAAGTGTGTAGGTCGATAGAGGACTGCACGCACAGTGGATAGGCATTTGAAGCAGTCCATGTGCTAAGACCTGGCTCGCTGCACGAGTACTTGGATACTGACTGAATGATTAGAGTACCGCTAGGAGAGGGCCTGGGTAAATTTATAAGTGGTTGGGTTTTGGCACAGTGAATGGATTAGTACATGATGCTGAATGGGTCACTAGAGAAGTGCAAGGGGAGTGACAGGGTGTTTGCTGGAGTGTGTGGAAACTGACTTTGGAATTGAAGGTGTGAAAGACAAGTGTGTAGGTGGTTATAGGACTGCATGCATAGTGGATAGGCGTTTGAAGCAGCCCATGTGCTAAGACCTGGCTCGCGGCATGAGTACTTGGATACTGACTGAATGATTAGAGTACTGCAAGGAGAGTGCCTGGGTGAATTTATAAGTGTGTGGGTTTTGGCACAGTGAATGAATTAGTACATGATGCTGAATGTGTCACTGGAGGATTGCAAGGAGAGTGACAGCGTGTTTGCTGGAGTGAATGTATACTGACTGGGGAATTGAAGCTGTGGAAGACAAGTGTGTAGGTGGTTAGAGGACTGCATGCATAGTGGATATGGGTTTGAAGCAGTCCATGTGCTAAGGCCTGGGTCACTGGATGAGTACTTGGGTACTGACTGAATGATTAGAGTACTGCAAGGAGAGTGCCTGGGTGAATTCATAAGTGGTTGTTTTTTTTCACAGTGAATGGATTAGTACATGATGCTCAATGGGTCACTATAGAAATGCAAGGGGAGTGACTGGGTGTTTGCTAGAAGTGTATGGATACTAACTGGAGAAGTGAAGGTGTGAAAGACAAGTGTGTAGGTGGTTAGAAGACTGCATGCATAGTGGATAGGGGTTTGAAGCAGTTCATGTGCTAAGGCCTGGGTCACTGGATGAGTACTTGGGTACTGACTGAATGATTAGAGTACTGCAAGGAGAGTGCCTGGGTGAATTTATTAGTGGTTGCGTTTTTGCGCGGTGAATGGATTTGTACATGGTGCTGAATCGGTCACTAGAGGAGTGCAAAGGGAGTGACAGGGTGTTTGCTGGAAGTGTATGGATAATGCCTGGGGAATTGAAGGTGTGAAAGACAAGTGTGTAGGTGGTTAGAGGACTGCATGCATAGTGGTTAGGCGTTTGAAGCATTCCATGTGCTAAGGCCTGGCTCACTGCATGAGTACTTGGGCAATGATTGAATGATTAGAGTACTGCAAGGAGAGTCCCTGGGTGAATTTATAAGTGTTTGTGTTTTGGCGCAGTGAGTGGATTAGTATATGGTGCTGAATGGGTCACAGGAGGAGTGCAAGGGGAGTGGCAGAGTGTTTGCTGGAGTGTATGGAAACTGACAGGGGAATTGAACATGTGAAAGACAAGTGTGTAGGTGGTTAGAGGACTACATGCACAGTGGATAGGTGTTTGAAGCAGTCCGTGTGCTAAGACCTGGCAAGCTGCATGAGTACTTGTATACTGACTGAATGAATAGAGTACCGCAAGGAGAGTGCCTGGGTAAATTTATAAGTGGTTGGGTTTTGGCGCAGTGAATGGATTAGTACATGATGCTGAATGGGTCACTAGAGAAGTGCAAGGGGAGTGACAGGATGTTTGCTGGAGTATGTGGAAACTGACTTTGGAATTGAAGGTGCGAATGACAAGTATGCAGGTGGTAATAGGAATGCATGCATAGTGGATAGGTGTTTGAAGCAGCCCATTTGCTAAGGCATGGCTCAGTGCATGTGTACTTAGGTACTGACTAAATGATTGGAGTACTGTAAAGAGAGTGCCTGGGTGAATTTATAAGTGGTTGGGTTTTGGCGCAGTGAATGGATTAGTACATGGTACTGAATGGGTCACTAGAGAAGTGCAAGGGGAGTGACAGGGTGTTTGCTGGAAGTGTATGGATAATGACTGGGGAATTGAAGGTGTGAAAGACAAGTGTGTAGGTGGTTATGGGACTGCATGCATAGTGGATAGGGGTTTGAAGCAGTCCATGTGCTAAGGCCTGGCTCACTGCATGAGTACTTGGGCAATGACTGAATGATTAGAATACTGCAAGTAGAGTGCCTGGGTGAATTTATAAGTGTTTGGGTTTTGGCGCAGCGAATGGATTAGTATATGCCACTGAATGGGTCACTAGAGGAGTGCAAAGGGAGTGACAGGGTGTTTGCTGGAAGTGTATGGATACTGACTGGGGATTTGAAGGTGTGAAAGACAAGTGTGTGGGTGGTTATAAGACTGCATGCATAGTGGATATGGGTTTGAAGCAGTCCATGTGCTAAGGCCTGGGTCACTGGATGAATACTTGGGTACTACAAGGAGAGTTCCTGGGTAAATTTATAAGTGGTTTGATTTTGGCGCAGTGAATGGATTAGTACATGATGCTGAATGGGTCACTAGAGAAGTGCAAGGGGAGTGACAGTGTGTTTGCTGGAAGTATATGGAAACTGACAGGGGAATTGAAGGTGTGAAAGACAAGTGTGTAGGTGGTTAGAGGACTGCATGCACAGTGGATAGGCGTTTGAAGCAGTCCATGTGCTTAGGCCTGGCTCACTGCATGAGTACTTGGGTACTGACCGAATGATTAGAGTACTGCAAGGAGAGTGCTTGGGTGAATTTATAAGTGGTTGGGTTTAGGCGCAGTGAATGGATTAGTATATGGTGCTGAATGGGTCACTGGAGGAGTGCAAGTGGATTGACAGGGTGTTTGCTGGAGTGTATGTATACTGACGGGGGAATTGAAGGTGGGAAAGGCAAGGGTGTAGGTGGTTAGAGGACTGCATGCATAGTGGATAGGGGTTTGAAGTAGTCTGTGTGCTAAGGCTTGAGTCACTGGATGAGTACTTGGGTACTGACTGAATGATTAGAGTACTGCAAGGAGAGTGCCTGAGTGAATTTATAAGTGTTTGGGTTTTCACGCAGTAAATGGATCAGTACATGATGCTGAATAGGTCACTAGAGTGCAAGGGGAGTGACAGGGTGTTTACTACAAGTGTATGGATACTGACTGGGGAATTTATAAGTGGTTGGGTTTTGGCGCAGTGAATGGATTAGTTCATGGTGTTGAATGGGTCACTAGAGGAGTGCAAAGGGAGTGACAGGGTGTTTGCCGGAAGTGTATGGATACTGACTGGGGAATTGAAGGAGTGAAAGACAAGTGTGTAGGTGATTAGAGGACTGTATGCATAGTGGATAGGGGTTTAAAGCAGTCCATCTGCTAAGGCCTGGCTCGCTGCATGAGTACTTGGGTACTGGCTGAATGATTAGAGTTCTGCAAGTAGAGTGCCTGGGTGAATTTATAAGTGGTTGGGTTTTCGCGCAGTCAATGGATTAGTACATGGCGCTGAATGGGTCCCTAGATGAGTGCAAGGGGAGTGACAGGGTGTTTGCTGGAAGTGTATGGATACTGACTGGGGAATTGAAGGTGGTAAAGACAAGGGTGTAGGTGGTTAGAGGACTGAATGCATAGTGGATAGGAGTTTGAAGCAGTCTATGTGCTGACGCCTGGGTCACTGGATGAGTAGTTGGTTACCAACTGAATGATTAGAGTACTGCAAGGAGAGTGGCTGGGTAAATTTATAAGTGGTTGGGTTTTGATGCAGTGAATGGATTAGTACATGCATGGTGCTGAATGGGTCACTACAGGAGTGCAGGGGAAGTGACAAGGTGTTTGTTGGAAGTGTATGTATACCGACTAGGGAATTAAAGGTGGGAAAGACAAGCGTGTAGGTCGTTAGATGACTGCATACAAAGTGGTTAGGGTTTTAAAGCAGTCCATGTGCTAAGGCCTGGCTCACTGCATGAGTACTTGGGTACTGACTGAATGTTTAGAGTACTGCAAGGAGAGTGACTGGGTGAATTTATAAGTGTTTGGGTTTTGGCACAGTGAATGGATTAGTACATGGTGCTGAATGTGTCACTGGAGGATTGCAAGGGGAGTGACAGTGTGTTTTCTGGAGTGTATGGATACTGACTGGGGAATTGAAGGTGTGAAAGACAAATGTGTAGGTGGTTAGAGGACTGCATGCATAGTGGATAGGCGTTTGAAGCAGTCCATGTGCTAAGGCCTGGCTCAGTGCATGAGTACTTGGGTACTGACTGAATGATTAGAATACTGCAAGGAGAGTGCCTGGGTCAATTTATAAGTGGTTGGGTTTTGGTGCTGTGAATGGATTAGTACATGATGCTGAATGGGTCACGGGAGGAGTTCAAGGGGAGTGACAGGGTGTTTGCTGGAGTGAATGTATACAGACTGGGAATTGAAGCTGTGAAAGACAAGTGTGTAGGTGGTTAGAGGACTGCATGCATAGTGGATATGGGTTTGAAGCAGTCCATGTGCTAAAGCCTGGGTCACTGGATGAGTACCTGGGTACTGACTGAATGATTAGAGTACTGCAAGGAGAGTGCCTGGGTGAATGTATTAGTGGTTGCGTTTTTGCGCAGTGAATAGATTTGTACATGGTGCTGAATCGGTCACTAGAGGAGAGCAAAGGGAGTGACAGGGTGTTTGCTGGAAGTGTATGGATAATGACTGGGGAATTGAAGGTGTGAAAGACAAGTGTGTAGGTGGTTATGGGACTGCATGCATAGTGGACGGGGGTTTGAAGCAGTCCATGTGCTAAGGCCTGGCTCACTGCATGAGTACTTGGGCAATGACTGAATGATTGGAGTACTGCAAGGAGAGTGCCTGGGTGAATTTATAAGTGTTTGGGTTTTGGCGCAGTGAATGGATTAGTATATGGTGCTGAATGGGTCACTGGAGGAGTGCAAGGGGAGTGACAGGGTGTTTGCTGGAGTGTATGGAAACTGACTGTGGAATTGAAGGTGTGAAAGACAAGTGTGTAGGTTGATTGAGGACTGCACGCACAGTGGATAGGCATTTGAAGCAGTCCATGTGCTAAGACCTGGCTCGCTGCATGAGTACTTGGATACTGACTGAATGATTAGAGTAACCAAGGAGAGTACCTGGGTAAATTTATAAGTGGTTGGGTTTTGGAACAGTGAATGGATCAGTACATGATGCTGAATGGGTCACAAGAGAAGTGCAAGGGGAGTGACAGGGTGTGTGCTGGAGTGTGTGGAAACTGACTTTGGAATTGAAGGTGTGAAAGACAAGTGTGTAGGTGGTTATAGGACTGCATGCATAGTGGATAGGCGTTTGAAGCAGCCCATGTGCTAAAACCTGGCTCGCTCCATGAGTACTTGGATACTGACTGAATGATTAGAGTACTGCAAGGAGAGTGCCTGGGTGAATTTATAAGTGTGTGTGTTTTGGCACAGTGAATGGATTAGTACATGATGCTGAATGTGTCACTTGGGTATTGCAAGGGGAGTGACAGCGTGTTTGCTGGAGTGAATGTATACTGACTGGGGAATTGAAGCTGTGGAAGACAAGTGTGTAGGTGGTTAGAGGACTGCATGCATAGTGGATATGGGTTTGAAGCAGTCCATGTGCTAAGGCCTGGGTCACTGGATGAGTACTTGGGTACTGACTGAATGATTCGAGTACTGCAAGGAGAGTGCCTGGGTGAATTCATAAGTGGTTGTTTTTTTTTCACAGTGAATGGATTAGTACATGGTGCTCAATGGGACACTATAGGAATGCAAGGGGAGTGACTGGGTGTTTGCTAGAAGTGTATGGATACTAAATGGAGAATTGAAGGTGTGAAAGACAAGTGTGTAGGTGGTTAGAAGACTGCATGCATGGTGGATAGGGGTTTGAAGCAGTTCATGTGCTAAGGCCTGGGTCACTGGATGAGTACTTGGGTACTGACTGAATGATTAGAGGACTGGAAGGAGAGTGCCTAGGTGAATTTATTAGTGGTTGCGTTTTTTCGCAGTGAATGGATTTGTACATGGTGCTGAATCGGTCACTAGAGGAGTGCAAAGGGAGTGACAGGGTGTTTGCTGGAAGTGTATGGATAATGACTGGGGAATTGAAGGTGTGAAAGACAAGTGTGTAGGTGGTTAGAGGACTGCATGCATAGTGGATAGGCGTTTGAAGCAGTCCATGTGCTAAGGCCTGGCTCACTGCATGAGTACTTGGGCAATGACTGAATGATTAGTGTACTGCAAGGAGACTCCCTGGGTGAATTTATAAGTGTTTGTGTTTTGGCGCCGTGAATGGATTAGTATATGGTGCTGAATGGGTCACAGGAGGAGTGCAAGGGGAGTGACAGGGTATTTACTGGAGTGTATGGAAACTGACTGGGGAATTGAACGTGTAAAAAACAAGTGTGTAGGTGGTTAGAGGACTGCATGCACAGTGGATAGGCGTTTGAAGCAGTCCATGTGCTAAGACCTGGCTCGCTGCATGAGTACTTGTATACTGACTGAATGAATAGAGTACCGCAAGGAGAGTGCCTGGGTAAATTTATAAGTGGTTGGGTTTTTTGCGCAGTGAATAGATTAGTACATGATACTGAATAGGTCACTAGAGAAGTGCAAGGGGAGTGACAGGGTATTTGCTGGAGTGTGTGGAAACTGATTTTGGAATTGAAGGTGCGAATGACACGTGTGCAGGTGGTAATAGGAATGCATGCATAGTGGATAGGTGTTTGAAGCAGCCCATTTGCTAAGGCATGGCTCAGTGCATGTGTACTTAGGTACTGACTAGATGATTAGAGTACTGTAAAGAGAGTGCCTGGGTGAATTTATAAGTGGTTGGGTTTTGGCGCAGTGAATGGATTAGTACATGGTACTGAATGGGTCACTAGAGAAGTGCAAGGGGAGTGCCATGGTGTTTGCTGGAGTGTATGGAAACTGACTGGGAAATTGAAGGTGTGAAAGACAAGTTTGTAGTTGGTAGGGGACTGCCTGCACAGTGGATAGGCATTTGAAGTAATCCATGTGCTGAGACCTGGCTCGCTGCATGAGTGCTTGGATACTGACTGAATGATGAGAGTACTGCAAGGAGAGTGCCTGGGTAAATTTATAAGTGGTTAGGTTTTGGCGCAGTGAATGGATTAGTACATGATGCTGAATGGGTCACTGGAGGAGTGCAAGGGGAGTGACAGGGTGTTTGCTGGAAGTGCATGGATACTGACTGGGGAATTGAAGGTGTGAAAGACAAGTGTGTAGGTGGTTACAGGACTGCATGCATAGTGGATAGCTGTTTGAAGTAATCCATGTGCTGAGACCTGGCTCACTGCATGAGTGCTTGGATACTGACTGAATGATGAGAGTACTGTAAGGAGAGTGCCTGGGTAAATTTATAAGTGGTTTGGTTTTGGCGCAGTGAATGGATTAGTACATGATGCTGAATGGGTCACTGGAGGAGTGCAAGGGGAGTGACAGGGTGTTTGCTGGAAGTGTATGAATACTGACTGGGGAATTGAGGGTGTGAAAGACAAGTGTGTAGGTGGTTAGAAGACTGCATGCATAGTGGATAGTGGTTTGAAACCGTCCATGTGCTAAGGCCTGGCTCACTGCAAGAGTACTTGCGTAATGACTGAATGATTAGAGTATTGCAAGGAGAGTGCCTGGGTGAATTTATAAGTGGGTGGGTTTTGGCGCAGTGAATGGATTAGTACATGGTGCTGAATCGGTCACTAGAGAAGTGGAAAGGGAGTGACAGGGTGTTTGCTGGAAGTGTATGGATAATGACTGGGGAATTGAAGGTGTGAAAGACAAGTGTGTAGGTGGTTATGGGACTGCATGCATAGTGGATAGGGGTTTGAAGCAGTCCATGTGCTAAGGCCTGGCTCACTGCATGAGTACTTGGGCAATGACTGAATGATTGGAATACTGCAAGGAGAGTGCCTGGGTGAATTTATAAGTGTTTGGGTTTTGGCGCAGTGAATGGATTAGTATATGCTACTGAATGGGTCACTAGAGGAGTGCAAAGGGAGTGACAGGGTGTTTGCTGGAAGTGTATGGATACTGACTGGGGAATTGAAGGTGTGAAAGACAAGTGTGTAGGTGGTTATAAGACTGCATGCATAGTGGATATGGGTTTGAAGCAGTCCATGTGCTAAGGCCTGGGTCACTGGATGAATACTTGGGTACTGACTGAATGATTAGAGTACTACAAGGAGAGTTCCTGGGTAAATTTATAAGTGGTTGGATTTTGGCGCAGTGAATGGATTAGTACATGATGCTGAATGGGTCACTAGAGAAGTGAAAGGGGAGTGACAGGGTGTTTGCTGGAGTGTGTGGAAACTGACTTTGGAATTGAAGATGTGAAAGACAAGTGTGTAGGTGGTAATAGGACTGCATGCATAGTGGATAGGTGTTTGAAGCAGCCCATGTGCTAAGGCATGGCTCAGTGCATGAGTACTTAGGTACTGCAGTAGCGGTTCGTGGAGCGAGTTCCGTGGGGCGGTGAGGTGAGGCGAGGCGGGGGAGGGGCAGGGTGGGGAAATGTAAACACCGGAATATGGATGAACGGAGGTAAGTACACATTTAGATTAATAAAACGAATTTCGTTGCGCGTGCTGCATCGCATTTTGCGATGCAGCGCGCGCAAAGGAATTTGTTTTATTAATTTAAATGTGTACTTACCTCCGTTCATCCATATTCCTGGTGTTTACATTTCTCCACCCTGCCCCTCCCCCACTCCGCCTCACCGCCACACGGAACTCCCTCCACGAACCGCTATTGAGGTACTTGCTAAATGATTAGAGTACTGTCTGGAGAATGCCTGGGTGAATTTATAAGTGGTTGCATTTTGGCGCAGTGAATGGATTAGTACATGGTGCTGAATCGGTCGCTAGAGGAGAGCAAAGGGAGTGACAGGGTGTTTGCTGGAAGTGTATGGATACTGACTGGGGAATTGAAGGTGTGAAAGATAAGTGTGTAGGTGGTTATGGGACTGCATGCATAGTGGATAGGGGTTTGAAGCAGTCCATGTGCTAAGACCTGGCTCACTGAAAGTGTACTTGGGCAATGACTGAATGATTAGTGTACTGCAAGGAGAGTGCCTGGGTGAATTTATAAGTGTTTAGGTTTTGGCGCAGTGAATGGATAAGTATATGGTGCTGAATGGGTCACTGGAGGAGTGCAAGGGGAGTGACAGTGTGTTTGCTGGAAGTGTATGGAAATTGACAGGGGAAATGAAGGTGTGAAAGACAAGTGTGTAGGTGGTTAGAGGACTGCATGCACAGTGGATAGGCGTTTGAAGCAGTCCATGTGCAAATACCTGGCTCGCTCCATGAGTACTTGGATACTGACTGAATGATTAGAGTACTGCAAGGAGAGTGCCTGGGTAAATGCATAAGTGGTTGGGTTTTGGTGCAGTGAATGGATTAGTACATGATGCTGAATGGGTCACTGGAGGATTGCAAGGGGAGTGACAGGGTGTTTGCTGGAAGTGTATGGATACTGACTGGGGAATTGAAGGTGTGAAAGATAAGTGTGTAGGTGGTTACAGGTCGGCATGCATAGTGGATAGCCGTTTGAAGCAGTCCATGTGCTAAGGCCTGGCTCAGTGCACGAGTACTTGGGTACTGACTGAATGATTAGAGTACTGCAAGGAGAGTGCATGGGTAAATTTATAAGTGGTAGGGTTTTGGCGCAGTGAATGGATTATTACATGGTGCTGAATGGGTCTCTACAGGAGTGCAAGGGAATACCTTTGTGTTTGCTAGAAGCGTATGGATACTGATTGGAGAATTGAAGGTTTGACAAGACAAGTGTGTAGGTGGTTAGAAGACTGCATGCATAGTGGATAGTGGTTTGAAACAGTCCATGAGCTAAGGCCTGTGTCACTGGATGAATACTAGGCCTGGGCGAAGCACTACGCTACGCTCGCGTAGTTTGCGAAGTTCGCGCTACTTCGCACTACGCGAACTGCACGTAGCACAGTGCGAACACGCGTAGCGTAGTGTTGCGTAGTGCTGCGGTCATTTTTTGCTTGCTCGCGGTCCTCAACGTCAAGTTGGCGACCGCGAGCAAGCAAAATGACATCCTGGCGAGACTTTTTCCTTGTTCGCGATCGCGAGCATGGAAAATAAACCTCCCGGCGAGATTCACAACGCGAGAAGGTCAGGTTTCTCATTGCGAGGGGTCGCGTATGCTCGCGACCGCTCGCGATGAGAAACTACCAGTTCGCGTTGAGAAAGCTGCAGCTCGAGGAAAAATCTACTCGAGCAGCAGAAAACTACAGCTCGCACTGTGCAAGATGCCATTTTCAATGATTGCACAGTGCCGGTTGCTTGTCCGCACTGTGCAATCATTGAAAACAACATCTTGCACAGTGCGAACATGTTACTTCGCAGTTCGCGAAGTGCTACGCGTAGCTCGCGTAGTGCGAACTTCACTTTGCGTAGCTTCGCGAAGTGCTACTTCGCGAACTACGCCCACCCTTAATGAATACTTGGGTACTGACTGAATGATTAGAGTACTGCAAGGAGAGTTCCTGGGTAAATTTATAAGTGGTTGGATTTTGGCGCAGTGAATGGATTAGTACATGATGCTGAATGGGTCACTAGAGAAGTGCAAGGGGAGTGACATGGTGTTTTCTGGAGTGTGTGGAAACTGACTTTGGAATTGAAGGTGTGAAAGACAAGGGTGTAGGTGGTAATAAGAACGCATTCATAGTGGATAGGTGTTTGAAGCAGCCCATGTGCTAAGGTATGGCTCAGTGCATGAGTACTTAGGTACTGACTAAATGATTAGAGTACTGTAAGGAGAGTGCCTGGGTGAATTTATAAGTGGTTGCATTTTAGCGCAGTGAATGGATTAGTACATGGTGCTTAATCGGTTGCTAGAGGAGTGCAAAGGGAGTGACAGGGTGTTTGCTGGAAGTGTATGATACTGACTGGGGAATTGAAGGTGTGAAAGACAAGTGTGTAGGTGGTTACAGGAGTGCATGCATAGTGGATAGACGTTTGAAGCAGTCCATGTGCTAAGGCCTGGCTCAGTGCACGAGTACTTGCGTACTGACTGAATGATTAGAGCACTGCACGGAGAGTGCATGGGTAAATTTATAAGTGGTAGGGTTTTGGCGCAGTGATTGGATTATTACATGGTGCTGAATGGGTCTCTACAGGAGTGCAAGGGGATTGACTGGGTGTTTGCTAGAATCGTATGGATACTGATTGGAGAATTGAAGGTTTGACAAGACAAGTGTGTAGGTGGTTAGAAGACTGCATGCATAGTGGATAGTGGTTTGAAACAGTCCATGTGCTAAGGCCTGGGTCACTGGGTGAATACTTGGGTACTGACTGAATGATTAGAGTACTGCAAGGAGAGTTCCTGGGTGAATTTATAAGTGGTTGGGTTTTGGCGCAGTGAATGGATTAGTACATGGTGCCGAATGGGTCACTAGAGGAGTGCAAAGGGAGTGACAGGGTGTTTGCTGGAAGTGTATGGATACTGACTGGGGAATTGAGGGTGTGAAAGACAAGTGGATAGGTGGTTAGAGGACTGCATGCATAGTGGATAGGGGTTTAAACAGTCCATGTGCTAAGGCCTGGCTCAGTGCGCGAGTACTTAGGTACTGACTGAATGATTAGAATACTGCAAGGAGAGTGCCTGGGTAAATTTATAAGTAGTAGGGTTTTGGGGCAGTGAATGGATTGTTAGATGGTGCTGGAAGGGTCTCTACTGGAGTGCAAGGGGAGTGACTGGCTGTTTGCTAGATGCGTATGGATACTGACCGGAGAATTGAAGGTGTGAAAGACAAGTGTGTAGGTGGTTAGAAGACAGCATGCATAGTGGATAGTGGTTTGAAGAAGTCCATGTGCTAAGGCCTGGGTCACTGGATGAATACTTGGGTACTGACTGAATGATTAGAGTACTGCAAGGAGAGTTCCTGGGTGAATTTATAAGTGGTTGGGTTTTGGCGCAGTGAATGGATTAGTACATGGTGCTGAATGGGTCACTAGAGGAGTGCAAAGGGAGTGACAGGGTGTTTGCTGGCAGTGTATGGATACTGACTGGAGAGTTGAAGGTGTGAAAGACAAGTGTGTACGTGGTTAGAAGACTGCATGCATAGTGGATAGGAGTTTAAAGCTGTCCATGTGCTAAGGACTAGCTCAGTGCATGAGTACTTGGGTACTGACTGGATGATTAGAGTACTGCATGGAGAGTGCCTGGGTAAATTTATAAGTGGTTGGGTTTTGGCACTGTGAATGGATTAGTACATGGTGCTGAATGGGTCACTACAAGAGAGCAAGGGGAGTGACAGGGTGTTTGCTGGAAGTGTATGGATACTGACTGGAGAATTGAAGCTGTGAAAGACAAGTATGTAGGTGGTTAGAGGACTGCATGCATAGTGGATATGGGTTTGAAGCAGTCCATGTGCTAAGGCCTGGGTCACTGGATAAGTCCTTGGGTACTGACTGAATGATTAGAGTACTGCAAGGAGAGTGCCTGCGTGAATTAATAAGTGATTGGTTGTTTTCGCAGTGAATGGATTAGTACATGATGCTCAATGGGTCACTATAGGAATGCAAGGGGTGTGACTTGGGTGTTTTCTAGAAGTGCATTGATACTAACTGGAGAATAGAAGGTGTGAAAGACAAGTGTGTAGGTCGTTATGGGACTGCATGCATAGTGGATAGGGGTTTCAAGCAGTCTATGTGCTAACGCCTGGGTCACTGGAGGAGTACTTGGGTACTGACCGAATGATTAGAGTACTGCAAGGAGAGTTCCTGGGTGAATTTATAAGTGGTTGGGTTTTGGGTTTTGGCGCAGTGAATGAATTAGCACATGGTGCTGAATCGGTCACTAGAGGAGTGCAAAGGGAGTGACAGGGTGTTTGCTGGAAGTGTATGGATACTGACTGGAGAGTTGAAGGTGTGAAAGACAAGTGTGTACGTGGTTAGAAGACTGCATGCATAGTGGATAGGAGTTTAAAGCTGTCCATGTGCTAAGGACTAGCTCAGTGCATGAGTACTTGGGTACTGACTGGATGATTAGAGTACTGCATGGAGAGTGCCTGGGTAAATTTATAAGTGGTTGGGTTTTGGCACTGTGAATGGATTAGTACATGGTGCTGAATGGGTCACTACAAGAGAGCAAGGGGAGTGACAGGGTGTTTGCTGGAAGTGTATGGATACTGACTGGAGAATTGAAGCTGTGAAAGACAAGTATGTAGGTGGTTAGAGGACTGCATGCATAGTGGATATGGGTTTGAAGCAGTCCATGTGCTAAGGCCTGGGTCACTGGATAAGTCCTTGGGTACTGACTGAATGATTAGAGTACTGCAAGGAGAGTGCCTGGGTGAATTAATAAGTGATTGGTTGTTTTCGCAGTGAATGGATTAGTACATGATGCTCAATGGGTCACTATAGGAATGCAAGGGGTGTGACTTGGGTGTTTTCTAGAAGTGCATTGATACTAACTGAAGAATGGAAGGTGTGAAAGACAAGTGTGTAGGTCGTTATGGGACTGCATGCATAGTGGATAGGGGTTTGAAGCAGTCTATGTGCTAACGCCTGGGTCACTGGAGGAGTACTTGGGTACTGACCGAATGATTAGAGTACTGCAAGGAGAGTTCCTGGGTGAATTTATAAGTGGTTGGGTTTTGGGTTTTGGCGCAGTGAATGAATTAGCACATGGTGCTGAATCGGTCACTAGAGGAGTGCAAAGGGAGTGACAGGGTGTTTGCTGGAAGTGTATGGATACTGACTGGAGAGTTGAAGGTGTGAAAGACAAGTGTGTAGGTAGTTAGAAGGCTACATGCATAGTGGATAGGGGTTTGAAGCAGTCCATGTACTAAGTCATGGGTCACTGCATGAGTACTTGGGTACTGACTGAATGATTAGAGTTCTGCAAGGAGAGTGCCTAGGTGAATTTATGAGTATTTGGGTTTTGGCGCAGTGAATGGATTAGTAAATGGTTGGGTCACTGGAGGATTGCAAGGGGAGTGACAGTGTGTTTGATGGAGTTTATGGATACTGATTGGGGAATTGAAGGCGTGAAAGACAAGTGTGTAGGTGGTTAGATGACTGCAAGCATAGTGCATAGGCGTTTGAAGCAGTCCATGTGCTATGGCCTGGCTCAGTGCATGAGTGCTTGTGTACTGACTGAATGATTAGAGTACTGCAAGGAGAGTGCCTGGGTGAATATATGAGTGGTTGGGTTTTGGCGCAGTGAATGGATTGGTACATGGTGCAGAATGGGTCACTGGAGGATTGCAAGCGGAGTGACAGGATGTTTGCTGGAGTCTATGGATACTGACTAGGGAATTGAAGGTGTGAAAGACAAGTGTGTAGGTGGTTAGATGACTGCATGCATAGTGGAAAGGGGTTTGAAGCAGTCCATGTGCTAAGGCCTGGGTCACTGTATGAGCACTTGGGCACTGACTGAATGATTAGAGTACTGCAAGGAGAGTTCCTGGGTGAATTTAGAAGTGGTTGGGTTTTCGCACAGTCAATGGATTAGTACATGGTGCTGAATGGGTCACTAGAGGAGTGCAAGGGGAGTGACAGGGTGTTTGCTGGAAGTGTATGGATACTGACTGGGGAATTGAAGGTGTGAAAGACAAGTGTGTAGGTGCTTAGAGGACTGCATGCATTGTGGATAGGCGTTTGAAGCAGTCCATGTGCTAATACCTGGCTCGCTGCATGAGAACTTGGATACTGACTGAATGATTAGAGTACTGCAAGGAGAGTGCCTGGGTAAATTTATAAGTGGTTGGGTTTTTGCACAGTGAATGGATTAGTACATGATGCTGAATGGGTCACTGGAGGAGTGCAAGGGGAGTGACAGGGTGTTTGCTGGAAGTGTATGGATACTGACTGGGGAATTGAAGGTGTGAAAGACAAGTGTGTAGGTGGTTACAGGACTGCATGCATAGTGGATAGACGTTTGAAGCAGTCCATGTGCTAAGGCCTGGCTCAGTGCACGAGTACTTGGGTACTGACTGAATGATTAGAGTACTGCAAGGAGAGTGCATGGGTAAATTTATAAGTGGTAGGGTTTTGGCGCAGTGAATGGATTATTACATGGTGCTGAATGGGTGTCTACAGGAGTGCAAGGGGAGTGACTGGGTGTTTGCTAGAAGCGTGTGGATACTGATTGGAGAATTGAAGGTGTGAAAGACAAGTGTGTAGGTGGTTTGAAGACTGCATGCATAGTGGATTGTGGTTTGAAGCAGTCCATGTGCTAAGGCCTGGGTCACTGGATGAATACTTGGGCACTGACTGAATGATTAGAGTACTGCAAGGAGAGTTCCTGGGTGAATTTATAAGTGGTTGGGTTTTGGCGCAGTGAATGGATTAGTACATGGTGCTGAATGGGTCACTAGAGGAGTGCAAAGGGAGTGACAGGGTGTTTACTTGCAGTGTATGGATACTGATTGGGGAATTGAATGTGTGAAAGACAAGTATGTAGGTGGATAGAGGACTGGATGCATAGTGGATAGGCGTTTGAAGCAGTCCATGTGCTCAGGCCTGGCTCACTGCATAAGTACTTGCGTAATGACTGAATGATTAGAGTACTGCAAGGAGAGTGCAGGGTGAATTTATAAGTGGTTGGGTTTTGGCGCAGTGAATGGATTAGTACATGATGCTCAATGGGTCACTATAGGAATGCAAGGGGAGTGACTGGGTGTTTGCTAGAAGTGTATGGATACTGACTAGGGGTGGGCGGAATTTGCGAAAGCGACTTTCGCAAATTATCGCGAAAATGTTAAAAATCTCCGCAAACAAGCGGAAATATCGCGAAGATGCGGAAGTTTTTTTCCCGCCCGTTCGCGATATTTTCTGCATGGTTGCGGGTCGCTAACTTACCCCTGCGGTTGCTCGCGGGCGCGGCCATCTTGTTTTCAGTTGTCTCGCGGTGCATGATCGCGAGAAGAAAGACGTGATCGCGCGACGCATGACGTCACTGCGGACGCGAACTGTCGCGAGACAGCGCAAATGGCTAAAACAATACAACATCTCATGGAGAACGCGACCGGATCGGGAAAACTTGTCGGCGAACGCGGGGATTCAGTTAAGGCGATCGCGTGCGCGCGAGAATGTATTATTTTACAGTGCGAGCAAGAACCAAATTATCGCAAAGCTGCGGAATGCGGAAATTTTGACATTTCCGCGCTCTCCGCGGAACGCGGAAATGCCAAATTATCGCAAATTCCGCGAACGGAACGGAAATTTTGCCCAGGCCTAATACTGACTGGAGAATTGAAGGTGTGAAAGACAAGTGTGTAGGTGGTTATGGGACTGCATGCATAGTTGATAGGGGGTTTGAAGCAGTCCATGTGCTAAGGCCTGGCTCACTGCATGAGTACTTGGTCAATGACTGACTGATTAGAGCACTGCAAGGAGAGTCCCTGGGTGCATTTATAAGTGTTTGTGTTTTGGCGCAGCGAATGGATTAGTATATGGTGCTGAATGGGTCACAGGAGGAGTGCAAGGGGAGTGACAGTGTGTTTGCTGGAGTGTATTGAAACTGACTGGGGAATTGAACGTGTGAAAGACAAGTGTGTAGGTGGTTAGAGGACTGCATGCACAGTGGATAGGCGTTTGAAGCAGTCCATGTGCTAAGACCTGGCTCGCTGCATGAGTACTTGTATACTGACTGAATGAATAGAGTACCGCAAGGAGAGTGCCTGGGTAAATTTATAAGTGGTTGGGTTTTGGCACAGTGAATGGATTAGTACATGATGCTGAATGGGTCACTAGAGAAGTGCAAGGGGAGTGACAGGGTGTTTGCTGGAGTGTGTGGAAACTGACTTTGGAATTGAAGGTGTGACTGCAAGTGTGTAGGTGGTAATAGGAATGTATGCATAGTGGATAGCTGTTTGAAGCAGCCCATGTGCTAAGGCATGGCTCAATGCATGTGTACTTAGGTACTGACTATATGATTAGAGTACTGTAAGGAGAGTGCCTGGGGGAATTTATAAGTGGTTGGGTTTTGGCGCAGTGAATGGATTAGTACATGGTACTGAATGGGTCACTAGAGAAGTGCAAAGGGAGTGACATGGTGTTTGCTGGAGTGTATGGAAACTGACTGGGGAATTGAAGGTGTGAAAGACAAGTTTGTAGGTGGTTAGAGGACTGCCTGCACAGTGGATAGGCATTTGAAGCAGTCCGTGTGCTAAGACCTGGCTCGCTGCATGAGTACTTGGATACTGACTGAATGATTAGAGTACTGCAAGGAGAGTGCCTGGGTAAATGTATAAGTGGTTGGGTTTTGGCGCAGTGAATGGATTAGTACATGATGCTGAATGGGTCACTGGAGGAGTGCAAAGGGAGTGACAGGGTGTTTGCTGGAAGTGTTTGGATACTGACTGGGGAGTTGAAGGTGTGAAAGACAAGTGTGTAGGCGGTTAGAAGACTGCATGCATAGTGAATAGTGGTTTGAAACAGTCCATGTGCTAAGGCCTGGCTCACTGCATGAGTACTTGCGTAATGACTGAATGATTAGAGTACTGCAAGGAGAGTGCCTGGGTGAATTTATAAGTGGTTGGGTTTTGGCACAGTGAATGGATTAGTACATGGTGCTGAATCGGTCACTAGAGGAGTGCAAAGGGAGTGACAGCGTGTTTGCTGGAAGTCTATGGATAATGACTGGGAAATTGAATTTTTTAGAAAATCTACAGCATGCACTTATGGAAAACCGAGAAAAAAGATTTTGTTCTTTGTTACATTATATTTTTGAGAAGTTGAAAACTGATAAAATAAAAAATCCATACTACTTCCGATGTGCGGAACCTTCTGGATATATGTTCTGGTCCTTCACAATTTACAGAGAATGTACAGCAAGATGCACAGGAATTTCTTATGTTTATGCTTGCAGTATTAGAAGATATCAGTGATGTCACTGACCATGTCATGAATGCTGTAATATGTGACGTCATCAGCAGTGCATTCCAGAGGCGTGAATTATAGCTGGCTCAACTAACTATAACAGCAGAATTTCTATGGTTTTGTATGAGTGAAATGTCTTATTAACTATAACGTCCCTGAACCCTGTGTTTTTTCAGTGAATTTGAAAGGTTTTTTAAATCCTAATTTGTAACTATAACATCCCGGAAACCTACGTTTTTTTTCTGTGAATTTCAAAGGTTTTTAAAATGCTAATTTATAACTATAACATCCCTGAAACCTATGTTTTTTCAGTGAATATATATATATATAAATATATAATCTATATATATGTTAGTTTAAATGGATGCTTGAGTCATAGTGTATGGGTGAGTGAGAGAGTGAGAGGGTGTGTAAGGAGCTGTATGGCTGAGTGACTGGGTGTGTGAGTAGGTGTATGGGTGAGTGTGTTAGTGGCTGTAAGGCTGAGTGAGTGGGAATACCTGTATGGGTGAGTGGGTGTGTGAGTAGCTGTATGGACGAGTAACAGGGTGTGTGAGTGGCTGTATGGATGAGTGGGTGCAGAGTGGTTGTATGGCTGAGTGAGATGGTATGCAAGTGACTGTATGGGTAAGTGGGTGGTTGTGTGAGTAGCTGTGTGGGTAGGTGGTGTGTGTGTGAGTAGCTGCATGGGTGATTGAGTGGGTGCGTGAGTAGGTGTATGGATGAGTGGGTAGGTATATGAGTGGCTGCATGGGCAAGTGAGTGGGTATGTGAGTGACAGTATATTTATGTGAGTGAGTGCCTGATTGGTTGTATGAATGAGTGAGTGGGTGTGTAAGTTTCTGTATGGATCAGTGAGTGACTATGTGAGTGGCTGTGTGTGTGCATGGGTAGTGGTATCAGTGAGTAGGTGACTGTATGAGAGCCCATATGGCTGAGTGAGTGGATGTCTGAATTACTATATTGGTGACTGAAATGATGTGTGAGAGGCTGGATAGGTGAGTGAATGGGTGTATGAGTGGCTGTATAAATATTATTAAATCATGATAATAAATATTATTTTGCACCACGGTTTAGGTTCAGGATCAAAGAAACAAAACAGAACATCTTCACAAACATTTTCTACCTCTGCTACTGTACCATACAATATAGCTCTATTCATTACTCCTAAATATAATGCAGGAAATTTTAGATGAACAGCTAACATGCTGAAGTAAAGAAAGGTGGTTGAGCACACATTCTTGGATATACTTGCCAGTGAATGTCCCAATAAATTAGTGTTCTTCCTCACTTTGCATAGATCTAATCCTTACAATATTGCATTGTTCTGCTTGACTCTTCTATCTGAAAATTCACATGAAAAATGTCTTAATATGTCAATTGATTCCTTTTAAACACTGCAAATACTGCTACAGTTCCATTTCTACACAGGCCCCTGTCTACGTCTTCCTTGTAACTCTTTAGTAATCACTTCATCAACATTCCGAGGAACTATCTCCTATTTAGCAATAGGAGTACTATTTTTCACTTCAGAACATTGACCTGTTGTTTCAACTGCATATATTAATGTGCTCATTTGGAAGAAGCTCTCTTCATTAAAGAAAGCCTCAGTACTGAACGCATGCTTCTACTTACATCAAATGTTTTACAGAAATTACTTCTATTCACAAGTCTTTTTTTTGGATGCTCCTCTTCAGAGCCAACACTGCTTTATATATTGTTCTCATTCTACTCAGTATCAAAATAAATAGATTCCTCTTCAGTGTAAATGCCATATCTACTACCGCCTCACATTGTTGTTTTTGTTTGACTGCTTCTCGTCTCCATTTACACTTCCTACATTACCCAACTATGAAAACATTCTGAATCTTATATCCACAAATTGTCTCTGTCTCCTTGTTAATATATCTCCCTTTTTATAACATGTATTTCTCTTTATGTGACATAGTTTTCCTCTTTCCTTATATTATTTGAAACCTTCCCCTTTTTGCATGGCTTTGCTTTGCTCACTTTCCATTTTCCCACATACTATTTTAAGAAACTTCTTTGTTTTCTTACCAGTAACTCCTTTCTCTTTAAACATATTCTCCACACTGCGTCACTTTCCTCCTCTGTTTTTTTGTTTCATTTGTTTTCGACATTGTAACTCTCTGGTTTTAAGTACAAGTTGATATACGGAAAAGGAAATCAAATCAATGCATTAGGTTTTAATTATACACTATTAGCATCAACGCAGGCACCCTTGCACCATAGTGCCATCCCTGCCTGCATTGCAGGGAATGCTTTTTTATGTGCAGGAAGGTGTGCCTTCCTGCACAATAAACAATCAATAATGGTGATTTGTTTCTTCTATGTGTGCTGCAGAAGAAGGGACACCTTCTTGCACATAAACAATCATTCATGGTGTTTTGTTCTGTCTATGTCTACTGCCTTCGGCAGCACACATATAAAAATAAAAAACAAGGAGAAATACAAGTATTTCTCCTCGTATTGCCATTTTAACTCCTGCTCTTGCATGGCGCTAGTTTTTGGTGCTGTCTCAGATTTACACCTCCCTGTAAATCAGGGGCAGTGTCAAAAAGCAATGGGTGTTGCGGTGAATGCCCACAGCAACAGCACTTGCATGCCCCTTTCATGCAGATACCTGCGTGAAAGAGTACCATATTTACAAAGCAGCGTTAAGTCACAAAAAGTGGCTTAAAAAAATCTGGAGCAGGGCATTGCACCACAGAAACATCATTAAAAGTGACATTCCTGTGACAAAATACCCTTGTAAATGTGCCCCAAATTCTACTATTTTTCATGTTTAAATCAGTCTGTGCCAGTGTCTACTCTCAGTGAGTCTATCATAGTTAGCAAATCATAACGTACGTTTCATATTTTACATTTGTTATTCAACTTCTCAATAGTCAACGCTTGTTAACCCTTTCTTGCACTTCTGTCAAGAAGCCCAATCTGGTAGTGTTTTTGGGAAGTTTTGTGAATTTGTTGCAATGCTCAGCGCGGACCTCCATGTAACTTTGCGACAGATTCACGAATACCCACGGGAGTAAAAATATTTTTTCAGCATGGTACTCTTTACACTTACACTGCACTTTATAAGGAAGTTCTGCATTAGAAAATAAGCCCTCCATACTATGTAATGACTCTAAACCACTCTAATTTTAAGGGACACACTACAGTCTGTTTGTTACCCTTTCCACCGCAGTCTCTTAGCTGAGTTTCCATAGCAACACCCTTTGGAACACTCTCTTGAACCATTAGGTTAAACATTCACAACATATTGTAGAAGCAGCATAAAAGCTTCAAAATCAACTTCAGCAGGTGTGGTTGACTGTTTGAAATTAAAAGCATATCCAAAATAACATTACATCTTTTTATTTTTACCAGAGCCAATAACTGATCTACTTACTTATCCTTAAAAATTACTGTCTAATTTTAACTACCTGTGTATTTAGCCCATCCAATCAAATATGTCTTGTTTTCATTTGAACTGCCTTTTATTTTGAAAACGGTCCCATTAAGCTTCAGCAGTCACCTGTGTGCTACTATTCCTTGCCTTCAAAATGGTTAGAGTGTAGATTGCGGGTCATAGCTTTATGTTTTAGACTAGAGAGTGTGCTAAAAAGAGTGGCATTGACAGGAACTTGGATTTGCCTAATGTGGACATTTCTTGGGTTGGCAAGCGAGGATTAAAGTGGCATCAATTGTTGCCTTTGGTTGAAAACATTGTGGATTGCCAACATTCTGACCTCATGATTGTGAACTGTGGTGGCAATGACCTAGGCACACTTGCTGGTTTAGGTCTGTCAATCCTAATGAAGGATATCTTTGATCAATTGATGGAACTTTTCCCTTACACTGTCTTGGTATTCTCCAACATATTTCAAAGGTTGAAATGGAAGTGGTCAAAAGAATTCTGTCCACAGATAGCCAAAGCCAGGAAACATGTTAATAAACCTGTTTCTGTATTGCTTAGAGACCATATCTTGGGCTCTGTCTACCACAACAATTTACGCTTTGACATGAGTAGTACCGATAGAATGATAGAGTTCATTTCAGAGAGAAAGGCACCAGGGTGTTCCTCAATGACTAGAATGACTGTATCCTGTTTTATGAGTAATTATCATCTAGAACACAATAAATGCAAAGGCTTTTCTCATGGCCACCATATTGCCCAAACACTGGTTCATTTTCTTTTTAAATCCCTTTTTTTAGATCCTTTTTTAATTTTCAAATTCATGGCGAATCCACAAAACAAAAGCACACATTCAATAACACACCAGCACATTTACAATTCACAAATGAATGAGTGACACTTCTAATTTCATTAGGTATGTCGCTGTCTGAGTGTGTCTATGAGTGGGTGCATGAGTCTCTGAGTGGGTATGTGTGTGTTTAAATGGGTGTCTGAGTATGTACATGTTTCTCTGAGTGGGTGCACCAGTGTCTTTGTAGGTCAGAGTGTGAGTGCTTGAGTGGGTCTATGAGTGGACACTTAACTATCTGAGTAGGTCTGTGAGTGGGTGTGTGAGTGTTTGAGTTGATGTGTGAGTGGGTACATGAGTCTATGAGTGGGTCTGTGAGTAGGTGCATTAGTGTCTGTGTGGATCTGTGAATATATGTGTGAGTGTCTGAATGGGTCTGTTAGTTAGTCTATAAGTCTCTCAGTGGGTCTTTGGGTGAATGTTTTAGTGTCTATGTGGGTGAGTAAGTGGGTGCATGAGTCTCTGAATGGGCCTGTCAATGAGTGAATAAGTCTCTGACTGAGTCTGTGAGTCGATATGTAAGTCTCTGTGTGGGTCAGTGAGTGAGTGCAAGGGTCTCTGAGTTGTTCTGTTAGTGGGTGCATGATTGTCTGCATGGGTCTGTGAGTCGGTACATGAGTGCCTGAGTGAATCTGTGAGTGGCTGTGTGAGTGTCTGATTGGGTCTCTGAGTGGGTACGTGAGTGACTAGGTAGATGTGTGAGTGGCTGCATGAGTGTCTGAGTGGGTATTTGAGAGGGTGCACGAGTGTCTCAGTGAATTAGTATGTCAGTGTCTGAGTGTGTGAGTGGGTCTATGAGTGTTTGTGTGGGTCTGGTATTATGTGTGAGAGTGTCTGAGTGGGTCTATGAGTGGATGTTTGAGTGTCTGAGTGGGTCTGTGCATAGGTGTGTGAGTGTCTGATTGAGTCTATGAGTGGGTGCATTAGTGTCTGAGTGGGTTTGTCAATGAGTGCATGAGTGTCTGTGTGGGTCTGTGAGTGGATGCATGAGTGTCTGTGTGGGGGTGTGAGTGGGTACATGTGTCTCTGAGCAGTTCTATGAGAGGGTGCATGAGTGCCTGAGTGGGTCTACAAGTGTGTGTGTGAGTCTCTCAGTAGGTCTGTGAGTAGATGCATAAGTCTCTGAGTGGGTCTGTGAGAAGGCGTATGAGTATGTGAGTGGGTCTGTGAGTTTGTGCCTGAGTGTCTGAGTGGGTCTGTGAGTGGGTTTGTAAGTCTCTCAGTGGGTCTGTGAGTGTTTATAAGAGAGTGCAGTGATTTTCACAAATCCATTGCTATGTTACACCAGGGGATGCGCTGAGCATTACAACAGATTCGTGAATTTGACATTTTAAACACATTAGAGGTCTATGACAGAACCCTATATTCCAGCTAGCCAGGCAGTTGCCAATAGGTAGTTATATTTAGGAACTAGCTTCCATAGAAAAAACATTTCTGTTTTGCTAATAACTTTGCCTCCATTTGACAAATCTTATTCTTCACAACATTTTCAAAACTAGTTTGCCACTCACTTCACTTTCTGTTTGGAAAGTTTTGGTGTGATTCATCAAGCTAGGGCTGTGAAAAAGAGGGGTCCCAAAATTAGTTTCCCCCCATGTAATTTCCCTTAATGATTTTGAACACAACTACAGCCCAAACTGCTGAACGTAATAACACCACATGTGGCAGAAGGCTAGATCTTGGTCTGGAAAAAGTGCTTTTTAGGTCTCGCCTGAGCCAGCGCATGCACTGTCTCAGGCAAGAGATTTTGTATACGGGATTTCAAAGTGCTACCAGCGCTGGCCTAACGCTTGTGTTCACGCGAGCATGCATGCGCGCAGCTGCCAATCACGGCTGCGCGTGCACAACTCACGTGCTTACTACACAGCGCGTCCTGTCCTCGCGATCGCGATCACTTTCAACTTTGATCGCGATTTTCACTTTCACACCCGCGCGGCCGTTACTTTTACGGCCGCGCGGCCAATGCTTGTTTAATGTACTATAGCTGCAGGAATTAGATTTTAAAACAACCTGTGTATATTGATATTAAAATGTTCTTAATGTACCTCCTTCAGTGGGGATCCTGAAGCTCTTACAGACATATTAGTTAGTTTTGCGCACTAAATAGTTAGAATACTAACATGCAAGCTGTCTGCCATCCAACTTTTCCTCAGCTGCTTTTATTAAGTGATTCATTTTAGCCATTTAACTATAATGTTTCATTAAGTAGGCTGTTTCCTACATTTGGATGCTGATTTTTGTAACTAAGTGTGTTGCTGTATCTGTTACAAAGATACAGGCTCTCTAGAGGGTGGGGTCCGGGATGTGTACTCGTAACATGAGAGAATTTTAAATCAGCTTTTCAGTTCACTACTGCCTCCCACAAGCACGCCTGTTCGCTGTTCCTGCATTATTACATTTTTTGGATTCTTGCATCTCCTTCTCTGTTGCTCATCCACACCTCCACTCAATTATTTTATCTCTCGCTACAATTCACAGAATTGAATTGGCTGCTGCTCCACAAAAATTCTTTATATTTTGTTGGGTTTGCCTGCCAAGCTGTGACTGTTTCCTATTTTAGGTTCTCTTCTCTTAAAGTGACGGCATTGGGTCACGCCTGCTATTGATTATTTAATGTAGATAGGAAATAGAGATTCTGAGTGAACACTTTGTAATCAATCTAAGAAACTCTTTTTTATGCACACTGCAATGCATTCTAAA
The DNA here is from genome assembly GCF_964204655.1 of Triturus cristatus. NCBI lineage: Eukaryota > Metazoa > Chordata > Amphibia > Caudata > Salamandridae > Triturus > Triturus cristatus. The sequence continues at coordinate 228,859,433 of NC_140584.1, forward strand.
TCTATTCCAATTTCATTGTGCTCTTAAACCCGTATAGAGTGATTCGCAGTTCATGTCTTGCTGTCCGTTAAGGCCAAAGCACACAATCGTGGGGCTGTTGCAAGGGGCTTTGAATGGGTTGTTTATTTACCGAATTTTCGTGGCATTGTTTGGTTTATGTTTTAATTTCAAACATTTATGTTTTGATAGCACTATAACAGTTAAAGTATGTATTTGTGGAGTAACTTTTTCTAGTACTGTAGGAAAGTGACCCGTTTGGTATGGTCCCCCCACCCCCTACTTTTTATTTCAATTGCTGATGGTTATGACTCTGGTGCACTTGTCTGCTGCCATGACCCCAGTGCCTGTGCTCTCTCCCAAAGCCGTTATGTTTGACTTAGTAATCCCAAATTGGCACAGACAGGTGGTAAAGTATTATATATAAGTATTATTTATCAAAGAAAGTCTTCTCTCCCCTGACAAGACGTCCTGAGTGAAATAGCATGCACCCAGGTGGCACCTTAGAGGTTGCCCACTTGGTTGCCCCAGCTTCACTGTGCTCTAGCTGACCAACTTGCGCTTTCCAGTGTGCATGAACATCGTATGTGCTCAGCTTCCATTTTCCAGTTTAAGTATGTGTTCACCCGGTCACTTCTGTTCTCCTCTCTCTGCATTTCTGCAGTCTGTGCTTGGCCACATGTCAGTGCTTGATCCGCCTCTGTCCAGCCAGCCTGGGCTCGCCGCAGTATGTTTCTTTGAGTACGCCGTTTCAAGATCAGAGCAGGTTTCATTCCCTGGAGCAGACAAGCCCGTACCGCCACCGGAAGTGGGGCTAAAGACACCGAACAAGGCCACACTAAGAGGACCCGAGTCGTCCACCTCGGGCCCAGATGCGGTGCAAGACAAAGCTGCTCTATTAATAACATCTCTCGGCTCTGCTAATGAAGACTTCCCGGTGCCCTGTGCTTTGCCAAGGTCAGGTCTGGACCTTTCGTAGTAAACACCTATCAAGGGATCATTAGCACATCATTGCTGCTAGACTGAGGCATTAACTTGTCACTTGCCTAGGCCCCCTCCAAGCCTTCCCGCTCCGCCGCTCTTGCGCGCTCTCACTATCGCCAGCAGCAGCATTTGTTCTTATTTTGGCTTCAGGCACCAACCGTTGGCTTATGTGCAGACTGTAAAGATCAAAAAAGAAACAAAAATCACGACCAGCGACTAGCCGTAAACTCAGTCACACAGATCGCTCATTGTTAGAACCCAGCATCACAGTTAGTAGAGAAGGTGGCAACGATAAGACGAGGTTTGCAGGGAGGTGACTTGCGGCCAGGTTCTCTTGAAGCCAGTCTCTCTCCCAATGTATCCACTGCCCTCCAGACTCCCTCTTCTGTTTTACTATTGCAGTTTATCCATCCTCTCTCAGTTATAGTATTCCATTGTTCTTCTCACTATTTCTGTCCCTCGGATCTTTTCCTCCCGCCCCTTGTACTAGCCCCTCTTTTTTAGCTTTTATTCTCTGCCTCACATCCTTCTATCCAAGTTTCTCTTCCCGTGTCCTCCCACCATTTTCCCACCTCTATTTCCAGTCTCAAATGATTGCTCCTCAGTAGACATTGAGACGCAAACTCTCCTCAGTTTCGCCCCCTTACTCATCCGCTCCCTCATTCTCTACCATTCCCCCCTCCATCTAGTTCTTTAATGTTAAAAGTAAAGCGTCTGTGCCACGATTATAGCAAAAGTAAAGAAATAGAAACAAACATCTATTTCTTTACGTTTGCTATAATTGCGTCACCCGCACTTTACTTTTAATGTTAAAAGTAAAGCACCAGTGCCACGATTAGAAAGAAAACAAGCATTGGCATAGCCAATAGGTCTCGCCTTTGGGACCTTATAAGTGTTTAGCCATGCAACAGTTGCATAACTAAATACTTATAAGGTCCCAAAAGCGAGACCTATTGGCTATGCCAATGCTTGTTTTAAATTTGTTGTACATCTGTTCAGTAGTTTTGGAGTTATTTAACTAAAAATATTTATGTACATCTAGAGACATAGGTCCATGCCCCAAAAGCAATGCCATGATTGGCTGGTTGCAACCTGAGAGAAGAGTTGGACCCAGCATTTTGTGCATTGGGATTTGGCTCTCAGGGGGGGAAATAAAATGTAAAAGTGATAGAATGCACCAGGGTATAGGTACCCTGACCCCATCGGGGAGCACAATCGCACTACAAGTAACAACGAATCCCAAAAACTAAACTAGACTGCATATGCAAAGTTTCACATTTGCTACATGAACAACTAAAAGATTTTTCTGGTCATATAATTATGTAAACCAATAAACAAATGCATAAGAACAGCAAAATATAAAAAGAGTAAAATCACATTAAATCACAATAAATCAGATTGCTACTCTGGAGTTAGGATAGGAATCACCCAAAACCTTTTCAGACCTATAGCATTTTCTACATTTTGAAATGATGTCAATGTTTTTGATGAATCATTAAGGAGGTGCAAAGATAACAAACTCATTTTTCCACCAGAGCATTTTTCATAGACTTTTGTATTTGAAAAATGGTGGAATGGAATTGGCAGGCTTATACATTCTGGGTCAGGGATTATGCTTTTTGGGTACTGCAGTTAAGTAGGGTGAGTTTTTTTTAAGTTTTAAGGAATTTTATTTTAGGAATATCTGTCACTGTGGTAGTTTTGCAGAATTTCACAAACTTTTGTGAAACTACTGCAGTACAAGGCTTTAAACTTATTTAAAAATATATAAATAAATAAACACATTTTCCTACCTAATACCACTTTAAATGATGAGCCACTCCACTCTACACCACTCCACTATAAGAGATTCTATGCCACTCCAAGCTATTACACTATACACACACCACTGTAAGCCACTCCGGTCTACGTCACTCCACTGTACGCCACTCCACTGGATGCTACTCCACTATATGCTATTACACTCTGCACCTTTCTACTGTACACCACTACACTGTACTCTATTCCACTATATGCCACTCAACTCTACAATACTCCACTGTATGCTATTGCTCTATATGCAACTCCACTGTATGCTACTCCACTCTACGCTACTCCAGTGTATGCACTCAACTCTTCACCACTTGATTCAACGCTATTCAATTGGACCCCACTCCAGTGTACCACAGTTTACTTTATGCTATTACACTTTGCCCCACGCCACTGTATGCCACTCCACTGTACACTACCCTACTATACGCTATTAAACTCTACATCCCTCCACTGTACAACACTCAGCTCTATGTCTCTCCACTCTAGGCTATTACACTATAGACCACTCCACTCTATACCAGTCCAGTCTACGCTATTACATTGTATGCAACTCCACTCTATGGCTCTTCAGCATACGCCACTCCTCTGTATGCCACTCCACTATACGCTACTCAAGAACATGATATTCCTACTGTACGCTACAATACTCTACGCCACTCCAGTGTATGGCCCTCCACTCTATACTATTCACCTGCATGCCACTCCACTATATGCCACTCCATTATATGCTACTTCAGCATATGCTATTCTTCTCTATGCCATTTCACTGTATTCCATTCCACTATAAGCTACTCCACTGTATGCCAAACCACTGTACGCTACAATACTCTATGCCACTCCAATGTATGGCACTCAACTCTATAGCATTTAATTCTACACTACTTGGTTGGACCCCACTTCAATGTATGCCATTGCACTGCATGCTATTACACTCTACCCCATGCCACTGTATGCCACTCAAGTCTACACTACTCCATCATGTGCCACTCCACTGTACACTACTCCATTATACACTATTACACTCTACACCACTTCACTGTAAAACACCCCACTCTATGCAACTCCACTCTATGCTATTACACTGTACACAACACCACAACTCCACTCTTTGCCAGCCCACTCTACACTATTACACTGTATGCAACTCCACTCCATGGCACTGTGTGCCACCCCACTATACACTACTCCAGTATATTCTATTTGACTTCACGCTATTCCTCTGTATGCCACTCCACTCCATGCTATTCCATTGTAGGCAACTCTACTATATGCTACTCCACTCTCTGCTACACAAGTGTATGCCGCTCTACTCTACACCACTCCATTCTAGTTGGTTGGACCCCACTTCAATGTACGCCATTGCACTGCATGCTATTACACTCTACCCCATGCCACTGTACGCCACTCCAGTCTACACTACTCCATCATGTGCCACTCCACTGTACACTACTCAATTATACACTATTACACTCTACACCACTTCACTGTAAAACACCCACTCTATGCAACTCCACTCTATGCTACTACACTGTACACAATCCCACAACTCCACTCTATGCCAGCCCACTTTACGCTATTACACTGTGTGCAACTCCACTCCATGGCACTGTATGCCACCCCACTATACACTACTCCAGTATATGCTATTCCACTTCATGCTATTCCTCTGTATGCCACTCCACTCCATGCTATTCCATTGTAGGCCACTCCACTATATGCTATTTCACTCTACCCCACTCAACTGTACACTACACCAGTCTACACCACTCCACTGTACACCACTAAACTTTATGCTAGTCTACTCTATGCTATTGCGCTGTACTCCACTCTACGCTAGTCCACTGTACGCCACTCCATTGTACTCTAGGACACTGTACAAAACTTCAATCTTTGCCTCTCTATTGTATGGTATTCCACTCCACTCCACCCCACTCCACTGTACTCCACTCCACTGTATGCTATTACACTCTACCCTACCGCACAATTCATCACTTCAATATAAACAACTTTGCTTTACAGCACTCCACTGTACGCTACTACACTATACGCTATTCCACTTTACTTCACTCCACTGTACGCTATTACACTATACGTTATTACACTCTACACCACTCCACTGTACAATACTCCAGTCTACGCTACTCCACTCTATGCTATTCCACTTTATGCAACTTCACTGTACGCTACCCCACTCTGTTCCACTCCAGGTGTACTTTCCTCTTCTCCATGTAACTCTACTCTAAAAAATCTACTACACTCTATACCACTCTACAAGACTCCACTCCACTCTACAGTTATAGATAGGAAAACGTATTTTCCCTATACAAACCAAGTTTAAAATAAACAAATGTAAAACATTCTAAAGTAATAGTTATAACTTTCATTTACCATTTACTTACCCCCTTCTAATTGTTATAAGAAGCAGACCTCCTTACCTCACTACTCACTCTTTTCAGCTTGCTAATCAGACAACACTAAACATAGCTCACCACTCTACTATGCACTGTGTTCGCACAAATAATAATACTCCACTGTACTACTCTATACTGTACAATACTCTCAGCCACTCTACTGCATGACACTACACTCAACAACACTGAACTATATGACACTGCACTCCACTGAACTCCAATATATGCCACTTCTTTCTACAACATTCTGCTACACTCTATGTCACTCCATGACTCTCTACTCGATGACACTCAACTCCATCACACTCCATTTCATGACACTTCAGTCAACGGCACTCCACTGTACAACACTCAGCTTTACTGTCCGACATGTCATTACACTGTACAACACACTTCTCCACTCTACTATTCTCCACCCCACGATACAACACACCACACCACTCCACTGTATAACACTTTACTCCATTGTACGCAATGTCACTCCACTCTATTCCACTCTGCATTACTTCACTCTATGACTTTAGACTCCAAGACACTCTCCTTTATTGTGCTGTGCTACAGTCCACTTTACAACACTCCAATAAATGACTCTGCACACTGCTATTTGAAACACATTTTCATCAAAAAATAGAAGCCATTAACATACAATGAAAAAAACAAAGGTAAAGGATAATGTATATTAAGAAATGCGTTATGTGTTCTTTCTCTACAAACCCAACTGAAAATACACAAACATTAACAATTGTAAAGTTATAATTATAACTTCAATTTATAATCTATGCACCACCTTCAAACTAATCTAATTCACGCACTTCCAATCACAGTCTTGTCACCTCACACTCAAAACTACATTAACTATAACTCACGCCTTTTCTATGCACTGTTGATAATCTTGCATACTGCATCATTTATAGCACGTGAAATCATAGCATTCATAATAATATAACTACTCAAATGACATTATTTGTCACAACACAATGCATGGTGGAGTAATGATTTGAAGGAGGTGTATGAATTGTAAATTAAAGTTATAACCTTTAATCTTAGTTTTTTTCCATTGAATATATAAAGGCATACATACATCAGTTTACATATGTATTATTCAAAAAAATAATTGATTATCAATTAGAAAATAATTGATATTCAATTAATAATTAATTAACATCTCCCCCTCTGCCCCCACAAATTTAGCAGTCTGCACCTAAAATATAACTTGAATAATAAGTATCTCATAATCTACATATTTAAAATCAATTAACTCATTAATTTCCAATTAATAATTAATTGTTTATTATTACTTAATTAACTTCCCAGCCAAGACCACTACAAACCTTTCATCCTACTACTAAAATGTTATTAAAATAAATAAGTGTTCCAAAATTTAAATATTTACAATTCAATTAAATAAATAATTTACAAACAATAATTGACAATTAATTAGTTATTGCCTAATTAACTTCCCACTTCATACACCTAGCATACTGCAGCTAAAATATCAGTAAAATAAATCCGTATTCCATATTTTACATAATTAAAAATTAAATAAATACATCATTAAAATGATTAAGAGGGTTTCAATTAATTATTACTTAATTAACATTCTACCCTCAACCCCTAACAAACTAGCATCTGACTCAATTAAAATATAAGTATAAAAAATAATTATTCCACAAATTACATAATTAAAACACTTAAATATAATGGTAATACTTCTCACCCTATACCCTTACAAACCTAACAGCCTACGAATAATATATAGCACATATATTACATAATTTCCTTAATAAATATTGATCATATAAGTAAATATAATTCAATAAAATATATTAAATAATTCAAAAATAATTATTGACTAATTATTTGCCCACCCTTTCCCCAATCAATCCAGGAACCCACTACAAAACTATCGATTACTATGAAAAAATAAATAAAAAATCTGAATTATTTAAAATTGCAAGTTATTAAAAAGAACGTTTATACAACCACTATTCACATAAAATTAATATATCAACTAAAACACATTCACATCATCAAAAAACAATATTGTTACCACTATATTATTGAAAATGATATTAAAAACATTGATAGTCTTTAAGACAATATTACTTACCTCACAAAACTATATTGTTGTCTACAATATTCATGTATCATGATATTTCGGTGTCACTATATTTATTTTCTGATATTTCTGTCTCCCAATATTTTTACATCAACATTTTTACCAAACACTTCCAGTGTATACACTTTGCCCAATTTTGCCTGGACTGGAGGATAGTAAAACTGACCCCACCAATGCATGAACTTTGCCTAATAATTATGAGACTGGATTTAGAATAGTAAATCGGTCCCACTGATATACATACTTTACCTAATGTTTGTGAGATTGGCGGGAGAATAGTAAATCTCTCTATCCCCATTTGCACCTTCCCCAGTGTTTGTTAGACTGGAAGTAGATTAGCAAACCTATTCCTCCTAATGTAAGCACGTTATCAAATGTTGGTTGGATTGGAGTTAGCATAGTATTCCGATCCCCTCCAATGTATGTACTTCCCTCAAAGTCTGGAGTTAGAATAGTTAATCTGCCTCCCCGTTATATGTGCTTTCTACAATGTTTGTTAGATAAGAGTTAGACTAGTATATGGGACTCCACAAACCCCTCATTTACCCACCTTTCCCAACTATTGTTATACTGAAGTAACAATCATTTATTTGTGTATAAGTGGTTCTGTGAGGTGGTGAATTTCAAGGCCTGGACTTTTGCTGTCATTTCTATATGTGAATTCTTACAACAACTACATTCTTACTGAGGCAATGCATGTGAAAGAACACTGAAAGTTCCTCTGATGTGGCCACAGGGGAGCCATGTGTTCTGAATTGCACTTGAACACCCTTTCACATTTATAGCAGCTTCGCTATCCAAGGAAGTACACTGGCATATGTTTTTCTAATTAGCTCAAACATTCATATCACCACATACAGAAGCAGAGTGTTGTGCACTTATGTTTCTCAATGTGTGAAATATAGTTCAGATGAACTGAAAAGTTAAATCCCACTTTCTCTATGGAACACAAATTTTAATTCTGATCCATGACCGGTTCTTCACACTTTCTGCTGGCAATGTGATGTCACAACCTAACAGTAAAATTATAATAGATTGAAGCCTGTATTACCTGTATAAAATCTTGCCTGTAATGTTCTTATTACAGACTAGTTGGGACATCACTAGTCACCTGTACAAAGCAAGAGACATATCTCATTTAACTGTAATAACTTTCTACATTTGAGTTGCATGTTACAATGCCTGAAGCTAGCCGACAGTGTGAAAGGTAGGTCGCAAAGTAAAGTCCCAATTTCGCTTTAAGCAATCAAAGCCAGAACCATTTCTTCTGCTCTTCTGAACAGTTTTTTTTTAAATGGACAGTTATGTGAAGGAAGCGGCAACTTATGGCAGCTTGGTTATTGTTTGTACAGCTGTAACCTATTACTTCGAACCAGGAATCTCTTTGCACTGTACGTCATAATATTAACTAAAGCAATTTTGTAAAGTAACTTACATCAAATTGAATTGCAAACATTACTAGCTTTACATTAGTGTTTAATTACACACTACAGCTTCTGAATTTGTTCTACATTTTTGAAACCATACTTGTTAATAGGAAGCTGCAGGAGACCAATCATTTAAAGTTTTTGGGGAAGGATAAAGGCATGACCCCATATGATAAGGAGTAACGTACCCTCTGTTGCATATTAAAAGGATATTACAAGGCACTTTTCATTTCATGACCACATATTTGCTCTTTGACCTCACCGTTAACTTGCAATTACATTATATGCTTGGCATAAGGTATTTTATCCCAGATACAACAGAGTAGTGATGCTGTCAATTTATTGTTTCACTTGTCAAAATTAGGCCCTAATAAGACTGCAACAGAATGTAATAAAAGTATTAAATGAATGCAGTTTTTATCTATACATGGCAGGCACCCATGTACTATAAAACTATGCACAACCCTTTCAAGAACTTTGTGAACTCATCTTGGATGCATTCTAAGTATAATTTATCATCCCGAAATGTACACATCTTGATAGCATGAACGTGTTATCTACAATGATCCACGTTGGCTTAGTTCACATTGAGGGTTGCAAGCATTCATGATACCTCTTAAACATAGACCTCTATTTGCATCCCATTCTCTTCATCCAATCATCATACATTAATTAATTTTATCTTATGCTATGTGTTTCTAAATGTTTCTATGACTGGATCATCTTATACAAATATTTTAGTGTGTTGTTTGGTCAAATGTGGTTTCCAGAAATTTAGAATGATCAAAAAAATCATAATGTATTCTCATGTATTTGATACCTCATTTAGTCTTCTAAATACTAGTCACTTGATAAGATATTGAAGACATGTTCTTTACACACTTCTTAGTAGCCTTTCCACATTATTTCTACACAACAAATTCGAAGCCACCACAATGCAGCCATTATTGGTTGGAAATACTGAATAAATCGTTCTGCTTTGGATACTGATACAAACTAAATAGAAAAAGGATTTTTATGACAGTTTGATTTGATAGTATTTAAAAATTACCTTGCTAAATAGCTTTGAGAACTCGCCCTCAATGTTACATATTTTGGCCTAAGTTTATTTTGCTTTTTCTATATATTCTGCTGTCATATGTCCTGTGCAGGCCCATTGTAATTTTCCCTATGTTAGCGTGAGCAAGCTTCAGGGTGCCCTCTGCTTTGCACATGTTACCATACACACTTATTTTGCTTTGTTCCACACTGTACTTTCACACAAAACCTGCTGTTGTTTCTATGTTCTGTTCTTTCCTGGGATTTAGTCTGAACACTGTAGACAAGATCAAACAACAATGCCCTTTGTTATTTTGTTCTGGGCTGGCCCTAGCACCTAGACAAAGCACACAAATTCAGCTGTTGTTAAGAACCCATACGTTTCTCATACAGGTATGTAAAGATAGGTAACAACACACTTGGCACCTGAGATGTATAACTTTCATCTTCTGCCAAAACCCAGAGATCTTTTGATATATAATCATTATGTTTCTGCAGAAGGGGAGGAGCTAGGCAACCCTGTCTAATATAATGACAGCTCTGTTTATGATTTATGGACTACTTACTTTGCTGACTGCATTTGTGTTAGGCATTTTCTTACTGATTTTGGCATGTATACTGCATGCTAGAGCATGATAGATAAAATAAACATTTTAAACTTTCCTTGTGCCTCTGTCAGATCTTATTGTGGACCAGTACAAGTGTGAGAGTGAATGTGTGTAATCTGTAAACGCGATTCCTGAGAGGGTTGGGAGTGTTGTGTTATGGGTGTCTAATCACTTGTTCCTCTGTGAGTGAGTAGGAGGGAAAGAGACACACTATAGGTAGTCGGTCCCGGGCACATCGGTACTAAGGTGGTAGTATTTCTCAGTCCCTGCCTACTAAGGTTCTATGGTCCCAAGCATAGTTATGTGCCTACGCAGAATCCCTGCAACATAGCACCATCAACGTTTGGTCTGGTACTTATTCACTTGACCCCTGAATAGCGCTTGTGCTTGTCTACAATACACTTTCACCATTTCCTGGAACCTCCGTGGTGCGAGGGTTTTGCCTCCTCAGTTTGTAGGGACTATCTATTACTGTAGGTGTTTCAAGCTTGAATTTTAAAATGTTTTTTGACCAGTTTAAGTGCTGCCTCTTGAATCCCTTTGTTCGGTTTAATGGCTCAGCCAGTTGCGATTCTGGATCATTACTGCACGGCGGACACTCAACATTTGTTGCAGCATTGAGTCCCAAATTTGGGGTCTCCGGTTGTTTTTGTGGTTGTGGCAGACTCTGCGTACTGGTTCAAAGTTTTTTACGGCTGGGTTATGTTTCCTGCTGTGAATGCAAATGATAATAATATTAATCATTATACTGCTGCCGCTGTTTTGGCTGCTTATCGCCCATATATGGTCGTTGAAGTGCCTCTTGCGGTCTGGGAGCACCAAATTTGGTTTAATGGCACCCTACCTCCTCCTATTGAAATTGTTAAAACAGGCCCTTTGAGTATTGATAGGGCCACTTGGCCGCTTTTGGCTGGTTTTACTCTGTATCCTAATCATCTCAACGTTTATTAGGTGGAAGTACGTTTGTTATATGCTCAGGTTGTTCTCCTATATAGATGCCTGATTCAGTTTGTTGCCCATGCCTTTCTTGTGGCTCTGATTGGGGCTGCGCCTCCTGTGTAGGCTGCATGCAGTGGGGTTCTTGATATTAGCCCCATTAATATTAATTCGGTGATGGGCAAACGTCCTCAGAATCGTGAGGACTTTCCATTTTGGATTGCTCAGAACATTTATCAGCTTGATGCGTTTTTCCCTCTTACAGGTCCTGTTGAGAAACATAGAATCCTTACTATGTGCTTGGCTAGTGGTCTGATTCTGCCCTTGACCAACTGCAACACCTGAAGGATGGAATTTGCCTCAGTGTATACACTTTGTTATGGCACCCCCTCGATGAGCGTTCTCACACAAATACAGAACGAACATGGGGCAGATACTGCCTGGGATTTTGGGAAGAAGTTAATGGGTATTTTTCCGTTGTCTCCAAAATGATTTTTTCTAATATTAAAGGTGAAGCAGTGTCCTTGATGGTTCGTCAGCGCCTTTCGGTTGTGGCTGACGTTGACCATGAACTTGAGTTGCCGATTATTATACCCTATGTTTACACATCCTTAGGTCACAATATTTTGGGGGGTCAGGCCATCTACTCGGATGTATGTCGTTACAACGCACACTTTTACAACGCATGCACCTACAACACATTTTTTACAACGCAACATCCACTACAACGCATTCCATTACATAGCATGACACTACAACGCATTTTTAAAAACTACCTTTACAACGCATTCCATTACATCGCATACTACCTTTACAACGCATACCATTACAACGCATAATATTAAATTGCATTTAAGGTAAGTATTGCATAGTATAGGGGTAAAAATTACTATTCTAACTCCAGGGGGTGCAACAGTAGGGTAAGTGTTGGATAGTATAGGGGTAAAAATTACTATTCTAACTCCAGGGGGTGCAACAGTAGGGTAAGTGTTGGATAGTATAGGGGTAAAAATTACTATTCTAACTCCAGGGGGTGCAACAGTAGGGTAAGTGTTGGATAGTATAGGGGTAAAAATTGCTATTCTAACTCCAGGGGGTGCAACAGTAGGGTAAGTGTTGGATAGTATAGGGGTAAAAATTACTAGTATAGGGGTAAAAATTACTATTCTAACTCCAGGGGGTGCAACAGTAGGGTAAGTGTTGGATAGTATAGGGGTAAAAATTACTATTCTAACTCCAGGGGGTGCAACAGTAGGGTAAGTGTTGGATAGTATAGGGGTAAAAATTACTATTCTAACTCCAGGGGGTGCAACAGTAGGGTAAGTGTTGGATAGTGTAGTGTAATATTATGCGTTGTAATGGTATGCGTTGTAAAGGTAGTATGCGATGTAGTGGAATGCGTTGTAAAGGTAGTTTTTAAAAATGCGTTGTAGTGTCATGCTATGTAATGGAATGCGTTGTAGTGGATGTTGCGTTGTAAAAAATGCGTTGTAAGTGTAGTGCGTTGTAAAAGTTGCGTTGTAAAGGTTGTTCCCCCATCTACTCAGTCTCAAGGTAAGCCCTCTCCTGAAAAAGAGGGTCATCCTGTCTTTCCTAAAAAGACATGGGACAAGTGTAAGTAGCAGCAGAAGCCTAGGATTAGTGGTGGGTCACTCCTGCTTCTGAACAGAGATATGATTTATGTGATCACTCTAAAATCAAAACTTCCTGAGAGGTTACAGGTTGCTGATCCTCGTTCTCCTCATTCCTTTCAGGATTCATCTGATCAACAGGACAACAGAGGAGGACGCCAAGATCGCAGACAAGGCGAATCAGCGCAACCCGAGCAGGACCAGCAGAACTCGTTTGGCATAAAAGTTAAGAGAGCGGAACCACCTCCATATAGAGACTCATTCCAGAAGAAGAAAGCTGCTTATTTAACAGCGAAATATGCCCTAGACGGTGAGAACCCTCCTCCTGGACAGGAGTTGGATGATGACTCTCCTCAACAGAGCGGCAGAAGTTACCGTGGTCCGCCAGACACTCCTCCCGTTTCTGAAGGCGAAAGCAACTGACACCTTCATAACTGTTGAAACCGTGGACACCCACATAGCTCCACCTGATAGACTTTACTATATAGACATTCAGATTGAAGGTGACATTAAAGACACCATAAATTCAAATTTATGGCACAACTAGATGTCTTCTTATGATATTTTACTGGCGGAGGTCGATTGTACTTCCCCATTTGTTCTTGCGTATCCTCAATGCGAGAATGTGATTATACCGTACTTTTTGCAATTGTCCCTGATGAGACTAAGCATGCTTATACTTCTGAGTGGGCTCTTGCTTTGGCCCCTGCCTTATATCACAACCAAGCTGGTTGGGATAAGAATTTACCTTCGCATGTTGTTCCCACATGTTCTACTCCTCAGCCGCAGCCTCAATATCCAACTAAACGTGATGCCAAAACATCAGTTAAAGAGATTCTTACCCAATTAGAATATCAGAGTGTAACTGAGCCCTGTGTCTCTGCAATGAATAATCCTCTCTTTTCAGTTCTGAAACCTGATGGATCTTATTGCATAGTATTGGATTATAGACATTTGAATAGTCACACCCATATTTTTGAAGTGCAAAACATGCATGGTACAGCTTTAATAAATAATATTGTGTGTAAAAAGTTAATAACTACACTGGATATTTCAAATGGATATTTCTGTCATAACCTGCCTCTTGAAAGCCAGGACTTGTCTGCATTCAGCACCCTCGGTTCACAGAGGCGATATGCAAGACTATAGATGGGGTATGAGAATAGCCCTGGGGTTTTTGCTGCACGTATTGTGTCCATTTTGCATGATATTGATCCTGACACTTTCTCTTATGTCGATGACATATACTTGATAGATGATGAACTAAATCCTCGTCTCGCAAGAGTGGATTGCATCATCACGCGATTTGCTGTTCTTGGATACAAGTTCAATTTTGCAAAATCTCATATTGCTTTCCTGCCATTCTTTTTCTTGGTTATGAATTGTAGAATGAGGGTAAGGGTTTAAATCCCCATTTTTTGGAGAAGTGTGCTCAATTGCAACCTTCATCTACCCTTAAAAAATTGTAGTCTCTGCTTGTTTTTCTGAATTTCAGCAGTAATTACATTCCTGACCATGCTCAGTGTATCACACCTCTTAATGCTTTGATACAAACCTCTTTTTCTGCTTCCTCCCTGCTTCCGGAACACACCGCGGTGTTGCATGCTTTACAGTCTGGTTTGCTTGCTACGCAATACTAACAGACTAGGTTGAATACTACCAATTTGGTCATCCAGATCTTGCCCGGTGCGATCGGCTTCACTTATGTGTCATTTTATGAGGGTGACACAGTTCCAATTGCTTATAAATCACACCTCTATACTTCTGTGGAATTGCATTTCTCTTCTACTGAAATCTTTTGACTTTTGTGGAAATAGCTATTCTAAAAGAACACCATCTTGTTCAAGGTAAACTCATTTTTGTTGTTTCACCTGTGCTGGCCTTACAGGCGGTCAAGAAAGCTAGTGTTCCTAATTCTAAAGCTATGCATCCTCATTGGATTCAATAGGCTACGTCTTAGACATCCGTTGATGTCAGCTTTGTGTTTGACCCTTCCTTGCAAACGCAAGACTTTTTTCAGTTTAAACATGTTCACCCTCTGCCTTCTTCGATTCTTCCTCTTGATCAGTACACGTGCATCATTTACACTGATGGTTCGGCTCAACCGGCCATTGGTTCTAAGCAGACTTATTCTTCACTTCAACTTGCGCTATTGTTATAGGTACAATGAAGGATTGATTTTTTCACTCTACCTTAATTCACACAGAGCCCCTTGGGGACTGTATGGCCCAGTTGGCTGAGTTGAGGGCCCTGCTTTTAGCACTTGAACAATCTGATCCGGAATTGCCCACCCTTGTTGTGTGTGATTCTTTTTTATTGTGTAGAGTCTTTAAATGACAATCTGTATTTTAGGACACAAAATGATGCTCAGGATTCAAAATGTAGCACAATAAAGCATAAAAGGCTTTGGGTTAGAGTGGCCGCTCTTAAAGAACTTATGCCAAGTATACATGATCTACAGACATTGGGCCATAACTGTTGGAATGTCAATGGCTGATGAAGCAGCCAAATCTAAAGTAGCCACAGTTGAAGTAGTCGCAGTGACACATTCAGTGACTGAAATTGATGATGACATTTTGGAGTCCATCGCCGCAGCTCGGGATAGCACTCCTATTACTCAGTGGTTTCCTTCTTGAAATTTTTGCCAGTTAACTGCTGACAAAGTTCTCTTTGTGACAATTCCCGGTGCTGGTGATCATCTGATCCCCAGTCTTTGATAATGGCTGCCCAAGAAGGGATTGCTTCTGTACATGCAGGAGTGGCTGCTCTATTTCTCTTTTACAGCAACGCTATTGGTGGTGTGGTTTATACAAGCAGACTCGAAGATATGTTCAGTAGTTCTACTGTGTCGCTTCCACCACAGACACATCTTTATATTTCCAAGCAGCTATTTGGCTGCATTCACTTGATCATTGCAGTCCCCTTATATCCAATAATGCTTTCAAATATAGTTTGGTTGGAGTTGATTCTTGCACTAGGTTCCTCTGGGTCTGTCCTCAGGGCTCGACTGACGATGACACTGTTATAAAGGATTTGCATGTCTTTGGAGAAACTTATGCCTGTGGTGCTTTCCATTCAGATCAGGGTCTGGCTTTCACCTCTATGGCGTACCATGATTCGATGACATCAATGGTAGAGCAGGTGCATTTCTCAGCTCCATATAGTCAAGAGGGCAATTCTGTGGGGGAGCGAATGTACCATGACTTGAAGCAATCTTTAACAACAAAGGTATTAGTTACAGGCTGTGGTTGGTTAACGTATCTTTATGTGGTTCAACGTGCTCTTAACCTCCCAAGAAGATGTCAGGGTGGGCGGTCCCCGTACAAAATGCTCTTTGGTATCAAGATGTATGTTCCAGACCTTGATGGTCTAGACATGTGGCGGCTGCCTCAAACTTTGACGTAGATAAGTACTGTGCTGTCTTACAGGATCTACAAAAGTGTTATGATGCTCTAGCTAAAGCCCATTTCCCTTCAACTCCACCGTCAGATGCAGTAATACAGATTCCTGTTTCTTTCTGGCTTCATAAAGTTGGTGATCTGGCTCGCGAAAAGGTGGAGATCAAGAAAGATTTGGTCCCTCCTTTTCCAATGCTTGGCCTTCTGGGCACCCAAACAGTGATTATACCTCCATTTCCAGGATACATAGACAATCACTATGTTCCAATTGAACATGTCAAGTAACACCATTTGGCCAATCCTCAATCGTATGCCTAGGGATGCTCCTTTACAGCTTGGGAGCTCCAATACTACTGATTCTCATATGGCTGCCGGAGGGGGATATCAAGTCTTCTGTTGACTTGGTACCTGTTTTACCTTCTTCACACCCAACAATGGAAATGGTTTATTCTGATCCACCCCTCAAAGCCCCTTCTGGAGTGCAAGCTTCATGTCTACATCCAGAATCCCAGCCTCCCTTATTCAAGCTGAGTTCTTCTGGTTAGTATATCGAGCAAGGTAGGCTTTCTTCAGACAGTTCTTTGTTGTCTTCAGTTTTATCCCCACCACCAGCACAGATTTGTGTTTTCATCTCCTGGTTAAAACACACATATCTGGCTCCACCTTGGATATATGCCTGGATCAGGTTTTCCATGGTATTTTTGTTCATGTGGATGGATTCTTGACTGTATTTTTCATTTAATTAATGGCCATTACCACCCAGAACTTCTGTTGCAGAATTTGTCAATGGGGTGTTGGGCCCACATTCCTCATTGCATAAAATGAAAAGAGACCAGTCCCCTGTTAATATTGTAGCAGTCCCAGTCACTGACAGATTTGTGTGGGATAAAGTACCATTAGATGTATTTGCTCCTACGGAGACCCGGCAGATACAATATGTATTCCGTGTTTCCATGGGTGATGTGATAGTGCTTGGGTTGCAATCGGATGATTGGGACGTTGATGCTGTGAATTCTATGTTTTCCGAATTGCAATGTTACACTGTGGATTAATATTAAAATTCTGCTAACAATGCCAATTTGTTCTGTTATCAACATCATGGGCACCATTTTTTGCATAGAGCTAATGGACAGCATCCCCAATATAAATATACTCAATGGAAACATTGCCCAACTCCATCACAGGTAGGTCCTATACACAAAAGATGAAGTACACTTATTTTAACGGTTATAACCTGGTATCATACTATTTTGAATTGGTTCTCACTTTCTCAAAGAAATATACGCTTACTCAGACCAAGTTAATATATGTGTCTCTTTTAATTGATAACCTAGCCCTGAAAGGATATGATTACTGGATGGATATTGACTTAAAATCGGTATGGGGCACTAAGTCCTGGCAGGTCCAAGGTGCAGAATCACTATTTCATGCATGACTGATACCTATGCAAACTATCTTTCTTAATGACATGGTCCAACAGACTACAGCGATGTTCCCTGCAAAAGGGCGATAATCTCACTGTTTCTGGAATTTTTATCGCCCTAGAGCCCTCCTCTGCTACGACTCCAGCACCCTCCACGCCCTCAATGCGGACGATCACACACCTGCTGCCTGGCCGCTCAAAGCGCACCCAAGGACCCTTCTCCTGCCAGAACTGCAGCTTCACCAGCATCCGGCCCGCCAACCCACCTACCAAAGAACCCAACCACCTCAGATGCATCCTTCTCAACACCCGTTCTGCACTCAAACATGCTTTGGAACTCTGGGACCTACTGGACTCCAACACCCCGGACGTCGCCTTCCTGACGGAGACCTGGCTGAACCCCTCCTCGGCACCCGACATTGCCATAGCCATCCCGGAAGGCTATAAGATCACCCGCAGGAACCGCACCAATGGAGTAGGAGGAGGAATCGCCATCGTCCACAGGAACTCTCTCAAAGTCTCAACCAACACCGAAGACACCCTCAGCACCACCGAATACCTGCACTTCCAGATCCACACCGATCCCAACACCACCCTCAGAGGAACCCTTATCTACAGACCC
The DNA here is from genome assembly GCF_964204655.1 of Triturus cristatus. Lineage (NCBI taxonomy): Eukaryota > Metazoa > Chordata > Amphibia > Caudata > Salamandridae > Triturus > Triturus cristatus. The sequence goes on from NC_140584.1 coordinate 228,877,839, forward strand.
CCCGGACCACGAGCACAGTTCAGCGACTCCATCCCCGACTTCGTCAGCACACACGCCATCGCCTCACAGACTACATCCTCCTTGGGGACCTAAACTTCCACCTCGAGAACAACAACAACACTAACTCCTCCACCCTGATTGACAACCTCGCCAACCTCGGACTCAGACAACTCATCACTACACCCACCCACTCTGCCGGCCACAGGCTTGACCCCATCTTCTCCGCAAGCTCCCACGTCTCCTTCAACCACACCACCGAGCTCCACTGGACCGATCGCTGCATCCACTTCACCTTCCGGAAACCCACCACACACCACCACACCCAACAGATGCCGCGCCGCTGCTGGAGCAAAGTCACTGAAGACCAGCTTTCCATCACCCTCGCCCAGAGCCCACTCGCAGATCAAACCGACCCGACACTGCCACTCACAACCTCAAACAGTGGATCAACGACTGCGCCAACACTGTCACTCCCTCAAGAAGCCCTCCAACACCCACACTAGCAAGAAAGCCAGCTGCTTCACCGAAGACCTCCAGGCCTCCAAGCGAACCTGCCGAAAACTAAAAAAAGAACTGGATCCGTGAACGAACACCGGAAAGCTACACAGCCCACAAGAACGCCACCCGCAGACACCACCACCTCATCAGATCCGCCAAACGGACCTGCTTCAAAGACCGCCTAGACAACAACGCACACAACAGCAAAGAGTTCTTCAACATCGTGAAGGAATTCTCCAACCCCAGCTCCAACACCAACGACATCCCACCTTCACAAGACCTGTGCGATTCGCTGGCCACCTTCTTCCATCGCAAGATCGCAGACATCCACAACAGCTTTAACGTTGTCACCACCCCGGCAACCACTGAGATCCCCACTCCCGCGACCACCACCCGCACCAACTGCCAGATTGCCTGGACCAACATCAACAATGAAGACACCATCATGGTCATGAACACCGTCCACTCCGGATCCCCAGAAGACCCCTGCCCACACCACATCTTCAACAAAGCCAGCAGCACCATCGCACCCCATCTCCAGAAAACCATCAACATCTCCTTCGAGACAGCAACCTTCCCGGAGAGCTGGAAGCACGCAGAGATTAACGCCTTACTCAAGAAACCCAAGACGGACCCCAAGGACCTCAAGAACTTCCGACCCATCTCCCTGCTCCCGTTCCCGGCGAAGATCATCGAAAAGGCCGTCAACAAACAACTGGCCAGCTTCCTCAAGGAGAACAGCATCCTGGACCTGTCCCAGTCCGGGTTCTGCAGCAACCACAGCACCGAAACTGCCCTCATAGCCGCCACCGATGACATCAGGACCCTGCTAGACAACAGAGAAACCGTGACCCTCATCCTCCTGGACCTGTCAGCCGCCTTTGAGACGGTCTGCCACCGCACACTACGAACACGCCTCTATGACGCCGGAATCCAAGAGAAGGCCCTGGACTGGACCTCCTCCTTCCTCTCCGGCAGAACACAGAGCATCTGCCTCAGCTCTGAAGCCACCAAAAATCATCTGCGGCGTACCCCAAGGCTCATCCCTCAGCCCAACGTTGTTCAATGTCTACATGGCACCACTCGCCCACATCATCTCCTACGCCGACGAGACCCAGCTGATCCTCTCCCTCACCAAGGACCCCTGCTCCAGCGTGGAATTTCCTATCCTCCCTTCGTCACAAACCAGTTATCATACTAACGCTTTCACTCAATACATTCATTGGTGGGGCCCATAACACCAACACTCACACATTCTCATTTGTTCTGTTCTTGCAGGGACATAGATGTTCCAAACGCTGGCGTGAAAAGAATATCTTTTAATCTAATAAAATTCTATTTACATAAATATACACTAAATATCCTTAATCCATAACATCTTGATCCTGAATCTCAAGATATTCCTTCCACTTAGTCGATGGATCAATTTTATTTGAATTTGGAAAAGTGATTTTAACCCTTTTCATTTAGTTTCAGATGATAATAAATAACCCAACACATTTGCTTGTTAATCAATAATATTTTTATCTAATAAATGCAAATTGCTTTAGTAAGAATTTTAATCAATCCACAGAACATCATAGATACCTAATCTGGCTATTAGTCGTCCTCTTAAGTCAATCAATTCGTCATGCAACACGCTACAGTCCCAAAGATTAGTCTGGACCATAAACGTGTCCGCATCGATCAATGCCCATCAGTCTAAGAGTCCTCAGTTCATCGGAAAATGGGCAGCAATCTAGTCTGTCAAAGATTCAGGGAAACAGCTGTGTCACTGTCCTCTCCGTCAGCATAACGTCAGGAAACAGGAAAAGAGCGACCAACGTAAATCACTATTCTACCGTCTTTTATAATGAGATTAATGATAAAATGTAGCAAAAGTCAGTTTTAGGCACTTCTGATTGGATGGTTAAGATCGTCCGTTCCGTTTTCCCAAAGTCTATGATGTCACACTGTCAGACATGATCCATCCGGTTTTGCAAAGATTGTCCATTGTTAAAGCTCTTGGCAGTAGTCCAGTAACGACCTTGTCAGTGGTACAGGCTGTGTGGGTCATCTTGAGGCCACTTGTTCAGGAGCCTGGAGCATGCGCACTTAGTCGGAAACCTTGTGGAATGGTAGCTGTTTCGTCGTGTCCAAGGGTCGGCCATTTGTCATAGGCCAAATTGGTCAACTTAAGCAAAACAAACACAGAAAGTAATTAAAACATGGAAATAACGAATAAAATGTTTAACCCTCACTAATTCCGGTATGTATGTGTAATTATCTAGAATATTGGCGACATTTAAAGCGTTTATACTCACCCAATGATGTCATCTGGTGCAACTTACAATTACATCACAAAAGCAACATATACCATGTAATATTCTATTTTTCTAGTGTTAGCATGCAAACGTATATTAGTTTACAAATTATTTTAGCCATGCAAATGCAAATCCCACATGTAATTCATACATTAGTAGGGTTAATTAGATAGCAAACAAACACATTAATACTTATTATAATTAATGAATTATTCTAATTAGTATGAACATGCAGAATGGGGGGGTATACAATTTTTTTTTTTACACGCTCCATCACTCCCACACCACCAAAACCAACCTCCACGAAGGAATGAAGGCCGTCGCCGACTGGATGAGGAACAGCCGACTGAAGCTGAACTCGGACAAGACGGAGGTCCTCATCCTCGGATCCACCCCCTCGGCCTGGGACGACTCCTGGTGGCCGACTGCACTAGGAACACCCCCAACACCCACCGACCACGCACGCAACCTAGGGGTCATCCTCGACTCTACCCACTCCATGACGAAGCAGGTCAACGCCGTCTCCTCCTCCTGCTTCAACACCCTCCGCATGCTTCGCAGGATCTTCAAGTGGATCCCCACTGAAACAAGAAGGATGGTCACCCAGGCCCTCGTCAGCAGTAGCCTGGACTACGGAAACGCACTCTACGCAGGATCCCCGGCCAAACTCCTGAAACGCTTCATTGCATCCAGAACGCCTCCGCACTCCTGATCCTCGACATCCCTCGCCGCAGCCACATCACATCCCACCTGAGAGACCTACACTGGCTCTCTGTCAACAAGAGGATAACCTTCAAACTCCTTACCCACGCACACAAGGCACTCCACAACACCGGACCAACGTACCTCAACAGCTGACTCAGCCTCTACCCCCCCACCCGCCAGCTCCACTCCACAGACCGCGCCCTCTCCACTGTCCCCCGCATCCAAAGAGTGACCGCCGGTGGCAGATCATTCTCCCACCTCGCCGCCAAGACATGGAACACCCTCCCCATCCACATGCGGCAGACCGAAGACCTTCTGACCTTCAGAAGACTTCTCAAGACCTGGCTCTTCGAACAGTAGCAGCTTCCCCCCCTTAGCGCCTTGAGACCCTCACGGGTATGTAGTGTGCTTTCAAATGCCATGATTGATTGATTTCTGTTACGTACATAGTGTGGTATTGAAGCCTGGTGACAATATTTTCACAAGAGAAAGCCAAAGCTTTTTCATTATTGTGTCCCTGGGACCACTGCCTGCCCCTAAAACATATTTTCCCCTGCATTTACAAAGGGGAAGGGCTGCCCTGGAGACCTCTTCCCTTTTGTGAGTGCATTACCACAAGGATTTAGCATGAGCAAACGGGTCGCAAACCCGTTTGTGTGTGCTAAATCCTGTTGTACATCTGGCCCAAAAATCCAAAAGTGGTCAGAGGTGAAGGAGCATGGGGCCCAAAAGGCCAGCAATGCCTAGAGACACATTTATAGTGCAGATATCTTCCAGGGTACTCCAGGTGTGAGCATTCGAAAGTATTGCCCGCAATGATTGGGGGGTCCTAAATAGTAGATTTCTTGAGCCCCAAAAGAAACTATGACATTTTCACAGAGTAGAGAAAACTGGCAGGAGTCTTTCAATCTTTTCCTACTAAGTAATAATTATGAAGCTGAGAGTGTTAGAAATCAGACAATACCTGTCAACGAAACCCTCTTCTGCATGTGGTGTCTAAAGCCCCACCACACACACCGGAATTCTGACATAGCCGCTTCGTGGGCTGCCACCCTCTCTTAGACACCTTCACTTCTATGACGGGTCAATACTGACTATGGTTCAGGACTAGCTCATGGGAGCTCATGCCTTCCACCTGATTAATACCTGGACACTGCAGTGCTCTCACATACCTACTATTACCACAACTCATCGGAGCCACTACAGACCAGTCACCAACCCGTATTTGCTCTTGCGCAGTTTGGGACTAATGATTCTGCCACCCCATCATTTACTGACAGCTACCAGTAAAACGCCCCATTTGGGTCCCCCATATATTTGAGACTCTTATTAAGTTGCCCTGGTGACCCTGAACTTGATCTGATGGATCTTTCACCAGTAGCGACTTCGTCTACGTATCGCCCTAATTTAGAACTCTTTACTTGGGATTTCACCAATCTAGTCCTTACTTCTATACAGAAGTGCACCCGCTCCAATATGACGCCAGACTCCTGCCTCGCCACTATTGAAATAGCAGTCTAGAATCACAGGCCTGACAGTTCCAGTGCAGGCATATTACACTCCAGAGGTAGCAGAGAACGCGGTAGGTCACACACTATATGCTGTGACAACCAACCATGAGCATACAACATATCTTAGCCTGTTCCTCAACTTGGACAAATCTGTCAGCTGACTCCAATTTTCTGGACTCGGTTTAACAGCAAAATCTTCTGTTTATGGGTGTTTATTAGGCAGTTCAACGCTATTTAGCGCAACTCCACCTCAGACTATTGGGTCATATCCCACCCTGTAGGCAGTATGACCCCTTGCTTTCCTCAATGTTGATTACTCCAGCCTAAAATATGTCCCTACACTGCGCATTAGTATTACATAGTATTTTATAACTTTTTTTAAACTTGTTGTGTCACCTTTGGGTTACGCTTGGGAATTGGCACAAGGTTTTGTTTGTTTGGCCCTACTTTATTACATGTACCTTCACGGAGCATTATCCTCAGCATGTAGATCGAATTTCTCACTGCATGCACACATATATGAATTGATTCAAAGCTGCTACTTGATGTTATCTCTTGTTTTTCTTCTTCTGTTTACTTCAGGTCAGTTCACATACTGATTGTCAAAAGGAATACTATATACTATTTACAGCTGGGGTAAGGTACTGCTTTAGAGAACACCTGTACTATTTACCGGCCTACCCTTGAGTAGTCTATTTTGCACTTTTTATGGACCTGGAGAATTGCTGCGATCAATTATGACACACTAATGGCAAGAAACATGTTGACCTACACTTGATTTTAGAGCCAACGTGGACCATTACATCCACCTTTGGCCACCACCTGTTTTATCATAACATAGGGATACACACATAAAAAATTAATCCTTTGGATTACCTCTTGTTATTTTTATATTCACCATACATCAGTCTCCTCACTTGCAGCCCCTTCACACAGCCCCTAACACTTCACGTCGGCAGTATCAAAAGAACTCTGGTAAAGAGTCCCCCCTGTGTGGCCCATTGGGCATAGCAGCACCGGCCCAACGAGGAGCTGCCCATGATGAAGCATGACACCCCTTGGGGTGTGTCAGGGCCCTTGCTCCTGACGGATCAGATCCCCTGACTTGATACATCAGGTACCTGCAACCTCCCACTATCCTTAGGAGCTGCATAACTATGAATGTACATATATAAAGCCCCACCACATATCCCAGGTTCATTACATAAACACAGTATCAAAATGTTACACTTTATGAGTCTTTGTTATACACTATCTGCAAATCATGTGCATTAGACTGATTTGGAAAATTGTATACAACTCAGTAGTTCTTATACAGATTAGGGTGAAGATAAGCCACAATTATGTTTCATCTCACTTGCCTTCTCAATAAGTATACACTCTAAGTTATAAACAGCCTTCTAAAAGCATGAATTTAAGTCATGTAAAATGCATGATATTATTTAATGTAAAAACATTCCACATACCTTATTGTACTATTAGGCCTGGAGTCCTACCCAAATCAGTGTCTTATATACATTTCTTATGCATTTTGCTCTATCAGTGAGGAGTGGTCAGCTCATGCATGCTTCCTGTTTGTTTACAAAAGATAGTTGTTAAAACTGGGCTTTCTGGCTGTCAGAGGTATACACCCTGTCCAAGCAGGAATCACTATTCCAGACAGAGTAGCCTAAGTACAAAATAAAAGAAAACCTATGCTAACCCTCTGGTAGCCTTGCTCAGAGCAGTCAGGCTTATCTAAAGAGGCAAGGTGTAATGCATTTGTGCAACACACACACAGTAACACAATGAAAACACCACAAAAATACTCCACACAGGGTTATACATATGTTTATGAGTAAAACAAGACTAAAATGACAAAAATCCGATAAGCAGAAACAGAGATATGAACTATGAAAGAATAAATCAAAACATTGTGCTTAGAAGCAAATAGTCTAAGAGGTCAGGATGAGGGTCGCTCTCCTCCTCCTCTTCCCCATCTGTAACCAACAGCATAGTGAGCTCAGATCTCACAAAGTGGGGTTTGAGGCGATTGATTTGGAGCACCCTGTGGGGTTGCCTGCGGGTCGTGAGGTCCTCTCAATCAACTCAGGGACAGCCCTGAGTTTCATAGGTTCCATAACCCACACTTTCCGCCCAGGCTGCAATTCCACAGTGGTAGTATTTTGGTCATACCACTCTTTCACTGCAGCCTGAATGGCTTCTAAGTTGCCTAAATCTTTCTTCCACAACTTAGCCATTTGACTTCTGAAGGCCAGCATGTATCTCACTACATACTCTGGGATCCTCCTCCAGCCCCCCTTCACCAAACTCAGAGGTCCTCTATATGGGGCCCATATCGATGCTTATAGGGGCTGAAGCCATTCCTTTCTGTGGTATCTCCCTGTAGGCAAACAACAGGCAATGCAAGAGGATTTCCCACTTATTCTTCAGGGCCTCAGGTGGGCCTGTAGTCATTCGCTTCAGGATCTTGTGGAATCTCTCAACAAGCCCATTTGTTTGTGGATGGTAAGGGGTGCAGAATGTATAGGTTGCCCTTCTTTCCTTCCACATTGACTGCATGTATGCAGACATTAAGTTTGTGCCCCTGTTAAACACAACTTCCTTGGGGAAACCCACTCGGGCAAAAAATTCCCATCAGGGCCTTTGCCACTGCAGGCGCTGTCATAGTCTTCTGAGGCATTGCCGCTGGATGCCTAGTGTCATGATCCACCAGAAACAGGATAGACCTTTTGCCTGATGCAGTCTGGGATCCAAAGGCCCAAAAATGTTGATGCTCACCTGCTCAAAGGATGCCCCGATGGCAGGCAAGGCATTAAGGGGGGCCTTAAGCCTTTACCCTGTCTTTCCACTGGCCTGGCAGGTCAAGCAAGTGCATCTGAGGAATTCTTGATCCTAGGCCAATATAAGTGGGGACAAGCCTGGCAAAGGTCTTGTATTGGCCCAGGTGTCCTGCCAGTGGACGTTCATCAGCCAGATCCAGTAGGAAGGCCTTGAAGCATTGGGAGACTACCAGGGCCCTTGTTGCCTCATACATAGGAGCCTTAGGCTCACTGTAAAGGAGGTTGTCCTCCAAGGAAATGTGATAACTTCTAGAGGCCTCACCTGCTGCTAGGGCTTCAACCTGTTGCCTCATGCTTTCATGGGTTGGACATTTCCTTTGTATTCTACAGAACTCCCCCTTGGTGGCTCCTCCTTCTACATGCCATCCAGCAAATAGAGGCAGGCCACAAAGGGAATCAATGGCTTTCTAACTGGACTCTGGTGGTGGCCACTGCAGGTGCTCCATCCATCGATCTTGGAGTACATTCAGGGGCTCATTTCCAATGCACTTTGCCTTTTGCCTTCTTAGGAGCTGGGTGGGCCATTGTTCCAGACTCCAGCTCTTTTTGACTCCCATCCTGGACAGCCATGGCCTTATAGATACACAGATCCAATCAGGTAACCCCAACATCTCCACTTGAGCCTTGAGCTCCATTTCTTTCCAGGTGGTGCGCTCCAGGATGTTATCAAGCAAACAGTCCAGAGGCATAGCAGGGCTCAGAGGCAACCTTCAGACGACCTAAACCCCACCCCTACTCAAATGGAACATGGACCAAGGGATAGTGATCCTCTCTGTCATCAGCCACTACAACCTGGTGGAATGCATTGGCAATTACCAGCTTTGTAGACATCAGCGTACTCCTTATCATAGTCCTGCTGGCACCTGTATCCCTCAGAACCTCAACACCAGGCCAATTGATGGAGACCCATTGCCTATACGTGGAAGTATTTGAGGGCATATGAATCTTAGGAACATCTCACTGTCACCCAGGGACACTAGGGTAACCCCACTAAACTCCTCCCCATTAACTCAGACCAACGCCTCCCCCAGCACTACACCAGACACCCTTGGAGTTTTTCCTCCTTTGGAAGGTGGTGCTCTTTTTGTACACTTGGGATACCATTTGTAGCCTCCATACTCAAAACACTCATAGCATGTTGGAGTCTTGGGCCGCTGACTTTTGCCAGGGTAGTTTTTCTTCTGGTGACCAGATTGGGAATGAGACCCTTTCTCCTGTGAGTTGTTTTCAGGGCCTTTAGAGAACTCTGGTTTTTTTCTCCCCCCTCCTTCTTCTGACCACCATTTTAGGAATCCCCCTAGATGACTTCTTGGACACTCTGGTGCTGACCCAGAGCAAACCTCCCGGGGTCATTAAGCCTGCTATCAACCAGGTGTTGGTGCAGCTCTGGAAAACAAATAACAAGCATGTGGTCCTTTAAAATTAAACTGTACAGCCCTGAACAATCATCAACCTTGCTGCCCCTGATCAAGTCCTTCAGTGTCTTGTGGCATATCCAGAAACACCACCCATGAGATCTTGTGGTTGCCCCTGAATTTTAAACCATACCTCTCAGCGGTCAGTCCATACTTACTGACTAGGATGGCCTTCATGGCAGTGTAGCATGTCTAGTCCTTTACCTCTAGTGCTAGGAGTGTTTCCCTCCCAACTGTGCGCATATATCTCCTTAAACTACCACCCCAGAACTCCTCTGAGACTTTGTGCACTCTTAGAGTTACTACATACGCTGCAAACCATTTTCTAGGTTATCCCCCACCAAATAACTGGGTACCAAGTATTTGAGAATCCTGACTCTGGACTCACCACTAGACACTGCAGGTATGCTACCACCATTGAGGTTGCTGGACCCCACATGTAGGGCTCTTAAGTTCGGCTTCTCTCCTTCATGGCCAGCTTTCTTCTGTCTAGAGCTTGCTCTTTCTCCATTTTAGCTAGGGGCCCACTCCTTCTTTAGCTTGGCCAGGGCCTGCTACTTCTCTAATTTGAATTTTGCAAGCCCTAGCTTCAGATTTCTCTCCTCCCTCCTGTCCTCTAGCTCCTCTGGTGATAGGTTCCTTGAAGACACACGGTTGCCTGAGCTGCTGTGGACTTCTAGTCCTGGGAGGATGTTAACCCTCACATCAGTAGGTTGCATGACAAGACCTCAAGAAAGGTTCTGCTACAATTTCTCCTCAGACTCTGACCCCTCCTTCTCATGCTCTGTGTTTGTCTGGTGGGATGCTGTCCATGCGCTTAAGGCTTTCTGAAGCGCTGCCTTCTTGACACTCCCCTTAGTGAACACCCTTCTTTCCTGGCAGAACCCCTTGAGCTGGGCCATTGTGTAGGTTTCCAGATTAGCCAGCTCAAATTTGATAAAAAAGACTAGAGAGAATTTAAAATGGTTTAAATTGGTCCTCGTATAGAGTTGTAGTGAACACTGAATTACTATATTTTATTGCACAAACGCAAGTCCTATCCCCACTGCTGACCACCAATGTTAGAACAGGGGTTGCTAGTTGGCAAAGGTATGCACCCTTTCCAAGCAGGAACACCACTCAAGTCAAGTTATGCTAGGTACACATTAAAAGATAATCTGTGCTCACCTTCTGGCCAGAAAGTGAGCACAGGTTATCTTTTAGTGACAACACAGAGCAGTCAGGCTTACTTAAAGAGGCAATGTGTAAAGTATTTCTACAACACAAACACACACAAGGGCACACACACACACAAAGTAACACAATGAAAATACAAAAAGAGTGCTCCACACAGTGTTAGAAAAATAGATTATATTTGTATGAGTAAAACAATACCAAAACAACAAAAATCCAATAAGTTGATCTGGAGTTATGAAATTTTGAAATAATAAATCAAATGTAGTGCTTAGATTTAAATAGTACTTTGGGGTTACTTAAGGTTGCACTGGACCGGGGTAAATCCAAAGTTCAGGCTGACCACCATGGAGGGCAGGCCAGCTACAAGGCTCATGTAGGTCCAGATAAAAAAGCACCTTGGATGGATCAAGCGTCGCTGTTGAAGACTCGGTGCGCCGGTTGGGGTACACACAGGCGATAAAGGCTTTGTCAATGAACCCCTTTACGATGCAGGCACTTCATTGTCGTCAAGCCGTGCTGTCCATCATCGAGCTGCGCAGTCCGTCAAACCAAAGTCATCGATTGACTCCTGTGTCGAAGTGCAATGTGTTGTTTACAATCAGCGCAAAGTCATCACTGATTCAATTGTGATGGTTCTGGACAGCAGACATCACCTTTCAAAGGCTCAGGACTGGATTGGCAACATTTGGCAGAGCAGGACTCATAGAAGACAGAGTCCAGGTGCTGTTGCAGGGTTGAAAGAAGTCTTTGATGGCCCTGAGACTTCAGATCAGGGGCAAGTCAGCAAGCCCTTGGAGTCACTCTAGGTTAAATTGAGCTGGCCCAGTCCTTGTCCTAAGCAGGGCAGAGATCAGCAGGCAGCAGGATAGCACAGCACAGCAGAAAAGCAGTTCTTTCAGAGCATCAGACAAGCAGAGTGTCAATCCTTGTAGCACAACCGTCTTTACTCTTGGCATAATACTTCACAGGTCCAGTAGTGTGCCACCTTGGTATTGTCATAGGCCCTGTACTTATACCCAGTTGTGCCTTTGAGGTGGGAGTGACTTCGAAGTAGGACCTTGCAGTGCACAGGTCCCCCTTTCATTTCAGCTCTTACTCCAGACTATCAGCAGGGGGTCCTCGGCCCTTTGTGTGGACACTGCCTATTTAGGTATAACCGTCAGCGCCACCCTCTCTTCCTACCCAGGAAGAGATATCAGAATGCAGATGAGTTCTCTGTCACGTCACACCCACCCTTTCTGTGTTTGTGGCTGTCTTGAAGGAATGCACAAATTGTAGCTGTCACCTACCCCAGACGTGTATTGGAGTCTGGCTGCAAGGCACACAGAGCAGTAAGAGCAGAGAAATGTCCACTGTCAAAAAGTGGCATTTCTAAAATAGTAATGTTAAATCCAACTTTACCATTAGTGTGGATATATCATTACCATTCCAAAGATATGAAATATGATTTAGCTACTCCTTTCTGATAAGAAATTACAGCTTAAAAGTGTTTAAAAGAATTCCCAATGCTAGCCTATGAGAGGAGTAGGCCTCACATTAGTGAAACACTGATGAAACTGTTTGTCACCACCAGGACATGTGCAAATTAAGAGTACATGTCCTACCTTTTAGTTACACAGCACCCTGCCCTGAGGGCTACCTAGGGCCTCCATTAGGGGTGAGTTATTTGCACTAAAAGAGGAGTTTAAGGCTTGGTGAGTGGTTTTAATGCTAACTCATATTAACAGCAAACTGCACACACGGGTCATGCAATGACAGGCCTAAGACAGGGTTGCAAGGCTAATTGTGAGGGTGGCACAATCAGTACTGTAAGACAACTAGTAGAATTTAGATATCAGGCCCTGGGTATATTGTATACCACTGTACAAGAAACTTACAAGTAAACTAAATATGCCAATCAGGTATACACCCAGGTATACATCCACGTCAGCATGTTTAAGGGAGAAGCACATTCTCTTTAGCACTGGTCAGCAGTGGTAACGTGTTCAGACTCCTAAGTCCAATAAAAATTTACAGCAAAAGGAGGAGTTAAGCAGGCTAAAAGTCTGGGGAAAAACCACCCTAAGATGGCCCTAAGAATAACAAGTCTAATAATAGAGATTAAAACTCATGCTTGCTTTCTGTTTGTTTACCAAAGGAAGTGATTAATGCTCATTTCGGCTGCAAGCCACATTTAATTTCACCTGTTGTTTTTTCTGAAATAGCACCAGAGAATGTAAATTTCCTTTCTCTGGTCTCTTAGCATGGGCCTCAGGAAAACATGACAAACATGCATACAATCGAGTTACAAAATATGTTTGGATTGTAAGTATCATTGAGAAATATGTATGGAAGCTGTGCAAACATCAAAAATGTAGGTGAGCGCAACTGAGCACTGTTATGCCTTTATTGTACCATTATAACCTATATTGAGGCATGTGTGTATTTAAACACCATTTCTGGCCTCAACCAACAGATTTTAAAGCTTTTAATCTTATTTAATGTTTGGAGCATTATTTAGTCATATGGTTTATTGCAAAAGGCTGTTTTTAAGCAGACCTTCTTAAAAAAAGACTATTGTTTTTAGTACAATTTTCTCTCTTCATCAGAAATCACATGGCTCTTCAAATTAAATGTTTTATTCCATAACCAATTATTATTTTTTAAATACAGAGAAGAGTGGACTTTGGAATAATCCCCTTCAGCCTTTGGTTGTTCTGGGTGTTCCTCTACCGGCCACTGGTTTAGGACATTGTCATTCACATCTTGGATCAGCAAGGAGGAATATTTCTCTCTCACTGTCACACAATTTGCTATTAAGTTTACCTATTTTGCCTTATGTGGAGATATTCTATTTCAAGGTATGAGGTTCATTGTTTGATTTGAGGAGCAACCGAAGCTGCCATGGCCCACTGGGTGGATGGCAGAAAACAATAGGTCCTAGACAATATTAATAAATATTACAATAAATGTAGACAATTTATCTTTAGAGAATGATTAAATCCTGTAATGCAAAACAAAAAGAGAAAACACATGGCCAAAGTGCATTCCTCGTTAATGAGAACAGTACCCTCAGATGTAGTTATGCTGAAAAACAATAATTTATTCGTAATACATCATCCATGATTTAATTTCAGAACATATAATTTTCTTAGGAAGAAAAAAGGGGGTTACCACTAAGGAGTGAAAAGAGAAAGTGAAAAGTTGGTGCTCTAGTGGAAGAGGAGAATCAGAGAAATTGAGAAACAATAATCATTTTACAGAATCAAAAAGCTGTCAAGGCCAAAATCCTTGTTATAGAAGGCCAGCCCCTAATAACATTCAAGTCTAAGTCGTTATTAGTCTATGGTTGAAGCCTATTAGTACTTCATCTGTCATAAAGGTAGGGGGATGGGTTACATAGAGTACAGGCCCAACGTGGGAGGGATTTGTCGACGATTCGACCCAGGCACGAAAGGTTAAGTAATCTCCTCAGCTACGGGTCTTCAACAGGACAGGGATAAAGGGGACCTGGGGAGTAACTATTAAATCAAAGTCTGAATCCATAAATAATAAACTCAACAGAACAGCGACCAAAACGCTAATGGTACTGACCTATGTTCAATTTGTGTGGCCCCCAGCATAAGTGTAGGAAGCCGATGTGCCCCCAGAGGGAGATCTGTTGGGGGAAGAATGTGTAGGAATGTATAAGGCCAAACGTCTACATGAGTCAGACTCAAAAAGTGCACACAATACTCAGCATGCCAGTCCAGCACTTACCCGTCAATGGTGTGCTAAGAAAATAATTCAATGTAATTTCCAAAGCTGGCCGTAATAAAAACGTCCCAGAGAGGGGGTAACTCCCTCAAAACTACAAAGAACAATAAATAAAACACAACATTAGATCAAAGATCTAATCACGACGAAGAAACACAATCAAGGTAATGTCAAATGTCAACTCACCCGCTGCAAACTAAGTGGCGAGAGACTTCTTTATTGTCATTTAATTTGAAGTCAAATGATGTATGCAAAATATGTGCCTACGAGAAATAAGAGTCAATCAATCGATGCGTGTGGACCAAACAGGCCTCAAATAATCTAACTGCACTATCACACATCCTCATGTAAATTCCTTCAATTCAATCAAAGCGCATCCTCATTGGTCCAAATCTGTCAGTTCAATCAGCCCACCCGACAGGATGGCTCGGCTATAAATAACCCTGAAGCAGACGGAGCGCGGCGTGCATGCTACCTCCGCGAACGCGTTACGGTGCTGACGCGTCTCACACAGTGGTAAGGAAAGAGAGACTGCATTGAAACCGGCAAGCCCCCAGTCTACCGGAAATAGGAAAAAAGACTAAAAACAAACAAAAAGTTGTTTCGGGGCAGATGGTTTTGAGGAAGATAGTTAATTGTGAAAATGACATACGCAAGGTGTATGTTACATATACTACATATTTACATAAATACATGAATTACATATATGTACAATATAGTACAAAAAGAGCACTGAATAGTGGGTACAATGTACATGTGTATTTACATTGGACTCAATTCACAATAGTGGTACATACAGGGAGAGTAAACAGATTATGTGGATACATGGCGAGATACTCAAGCAACACACAGTATGAGGGACACGCTAGATCAGTGTGCTAACCATTGTTTAGTGTAGCCATTTGTCTGGAAATCTCCTCATATTCATTCAGCCCCTTATTCACAGTATCAAAAATGTGCATCCATTTGCATTCCCTTGTATTAAGGACGCTAGCGAAGTTGCCTCCTCGTGGGTTTGTCATCACCTTTTCAATAACCCACCACTGCAGGCTTTCTACCGGGTGCCCAAATCTTTCAAAATGTTCTACCAAGTGTGCACTCTGGACTTTGTAACGTATCCTGCTGCAATGCTGCAGGATACGTGCTTTTATTTTTTGATCGGTTTGTCCGACGTACATAAAGCCGCACGGGCAAGCAATTGCGTAAATAACGCCCACAGAATTACAGTTGGTATGTTACTGCATGGTGTGTGTGTTGTTATTGTATGTACATTGTTTCAATTCCAAAGTCAAAGGGCAGGCCTTACATGTGCCGCATTTGAAATGGCCAAACACAGGGGGGATGTTCCAAAGTGTAGTTTGGTTTACTCTAGGTTTTGTAGGAAGTAATGATTTTACAACATAGTCCCTCACACTTCTACCTTTCTTGAAAGCATGCATAGGTGGTTCCCCAATACCAATTTCATCCGCCACTAGATGCCAATGACGGTTAATGATCTTTTTCACCTCATTGCTCCTGGTACAGAAGGTGGTCACACATGTCATTCTTTCTTTTTCATGTGGTTTCTCAGTTTTGGGTTCCAACAGAAACTCCCTTTGGCTAAACCATGCTCTCTTGCGGGCTTTCTTTAGGAGGCTCCTGGGATCCCCCTATTAATAAGTCATTCAAATAGAACAGCAGACTCTTCAAAAAAGTTAACTTTGTGACTGCAATTCCTCCGCAACCTCAGGAATTGTGCATAAGGGAGATTGTCCCTGAGGTTGCGTGGGTGGTGACTCGAATAGCGTAGCAGGGTGTTTTTTTCGCTAGGTTTTCTATAGAGTGTAGTATGTAGTTTGTCTTCATCTTCTCTTATTGAGATGTCAAGAAAATCTATCATGTTGTGACTAAAGTCAAGGGAAAATTTGATGTCCTCTGATCTCGTGTTCAACCACGTATGAAAGTCAGTGAGTTGTTGTTCATCCCCACTCCATATCATCAAAACGTCGTCGATATATCGACGCCATAATGTGATACACTCTCTGTCTGGGTTGTTCTCATTCAAGACAAACTCATGTTCATATGCGTCCATAAAGATTATGGCCAAATCCGGCGAAAAACTTGCCCCCATGGCCACACCCTTAGTCTGCACATAGTAGTCACCCTCAAAATAGAAAAAAATCTTTTTCATAGCGATTCCTAGGAGGTCAATTATAAAGCTGGTGGGGACCTGGCATGGTCTGGGTCGTTCATCCAATACCTTCCTTATTGAGACCAGGGCAGCTACTTGAGGTATGTTGGTATACAAGGATGTTATGTCCATTGTTACCAAAAGGTTTTCTCTTTGATTAAACGGACACGCATCCACCAATTGTATGGTCTGCATGGTATCTCTCAGGTAGGCTGTGGTATTTTCCTGCAATGGGTTTGAGAAATACGTCAATATATTTACATAGGGGCTCAAGTATTGATCCGCACCCTGAAATAATGAGTCTCCCGGGAGGGTTGTTCAAACGTTTATGCACCTTAGGGAGCGTATAAATCGTGGGCAATCTAGGTTGGCCATTGTTGAGGTAATCATATTCATGTTTGGACAAAAAGCCTTTTTCCAGACCATCATCAGTGATGGATTTGATGATGACTGCAATTTCTTTTGTGGGGTCTGCCCGCAGTTTGTTGTAGTTGCCCTCTACACCTAGTTGTGAGATAATATCAGATTTGTAATCTTACCTGCTCTGAATAACAATCGCTCCACCCTTGACAGGGGGTCACTATCTCGGTGTTATTTTTTTGTGATTCATGAGCCTGCCGTTCCTGTCTTGAGATATTGTATTTGATGTACTTTCTCTCCGAGAGTAACTTACTAATGTCTCTCATGACGACCTGCTCATATGCTAAAACTCTATGTGACATCATTTGGGGTGGGGGAGTGAAAGTAGATGGTGGTCGAAGTCCTGCATTGTTAAAGGTGGGTTTATGGGGGACCTTATTCAAATATTGTTTAAGGCTGACCTTGTGAAAAAACTGGTGTAGATCAATCTTTAAATTGAATTTATTAGGTACATTGGTAGCCACAAAAGACAGTCCTTTTTCCAATATCCCTTCTTCTTCTGGCTTGAGGACATAGCTGGACAGATTAATCAGTGGGCTGTCAAGTCTAGTGGATTGAGGTGGATTTACCACCAGTAATGCTGTCGTCGGGTTTGAATATCCCCATGTGTCTCGTGGTGTAACTGCACCTGCTTCTTCGCTCTGCCCCTGCCCTGATTCCAAATAGGTTGTGCCCATCCCCTGGGTCATCCCCAGGGGCGGCTCCTCCCTTGCTACTCTCCCCATTGATCCTCCTCTAAGAAACTGGTAGAGTAATCTGGGTAAGGGTTGGTGCTAGTCCCTGGTCTCTCCTGTTCCTTGTCTGAACTGCTAGCGGCAGAGGAAGCAGAGAATGTAGTGTACCTTCTGTAGCTTCCTCGTCCCCTGGTTGAATATCTCCCTTGTGTTTCTTGTTTGTAATATCCCTCAGCCAGGTAGGGATAAGTAGCCTTTTTAATCGTAAAATTTAAGGTCTCTAGCGAGTTTGTCTAGCTTGGTGAATTGAGTGTAGATGTCAAAATCCTTTATCGTCCTCTCTAAGCGCTCTAATGCTTCCTTAGCATTATTCAGCGCTTTATCATCAATAATTTCTTTTTTAAGGTCAGCGATTTGTTTCATAAGGCTATGGACCTCTTCCAAAGCTGTTTCTACCCCAAGCACCATCCAGTGCCTGGAGCAGTTGTTGGAGATGAAGCTAAAGTTGCCCTTAAAGTTGGAGTTATCTACAAAGATGGCAGGTTCATTCCGAACTTGTTGACCAAACGGGATTACCTTGGCCTGGAGATATTTAGTGAGTACATGGCCATGTAGTCTTGTTCTGATAAGTTTCTTTTCCAACTTTTCCAACCTGTTGATTTTGTCATTCAAAGTGAGGTCAACAGTGGTCGTAGTGAGGCCAATGAAGCTGTCGCCCCCCTGAGCTTGTAGAAGTTTATCAATGTAATCCTCACTATAAACTAAGGTTTCTTTTTCGGACATATCCTAAGCTTGGAAAATATGATGTTTGTAAATGATAACCTCTAGATACATATGTACAGATTTCTACATATAGTACATATAACATAAATTATTACATATAATACATATAACATAAACGACAACCCTCGCAGGAATCCCTGCTCAAGATCACCATTAATATAAATGGGGTGACCCAGAGAAACGTCATTAAAGTTTAATAAAGCCTTCCATGTTTGCCTATGGAGCTGGCAGCACTACAGTGGGGAAAACAACCTTGGCTGTTTTTCCCTCACTAGGACATGTAAAACATATTTTATAATTTCCCTGATTTTTATGACAAGCCACACTACCCTTTGATTACTTAGGGCAGACCTTAGGGGTGACATATGTAATAGAAATGCAGTTTTTGACTTTGGAAGTGCTTCAAATTTCAAAGTCAAATTTGGACACTGTTTTATTTTAAAACCAGCCTGCAAGGCACGGATGGCTTTAAAATGATACCAGACAGCCCAGGGAGCCCTTGTTTTTCGACCCTGTGGAACTGTTTGCTGCTAGTTTGGGAGTGTCACGCTGCTGAATTGCTCTTTCGCTGGGACCCTGCGCTTTGTGAACTCCTGTTGCCGCTGCCACTAGTGCTACAACTCGCGTTTGCCGCTTCGCGGGAAACGCTCGCAGCTGGGGGGGGGACTGAGGCAAAGAGGCTGGTAGACTACACTGGCCAGAATCCTCCAGGGCCTGAAGCCGCCTCCTTGTCCCGCCCATCCCAGGTGGAATAAATTGACCATCACCTACGCGCATCGCGGGAGCCCTTGTTTTTCGACCCTGTGGAACTGTTTGCTGCTAGCTTGGGAGTGTCACGCTGCTGAATTGCTCTTTCGCTGGGACCCTGCGCTTTGTGAACTCCTGTTGCCGCTGCCACTAGTGCTACAACTCGCGTTTCCCGCTTCGCGGGAAACGCTCGCAGCTGGGGGAGGGGACTGAGGCAAAGAGGCTGGTAGACTACACTAGCCAGAATCCTCCAGGGCCTGAAGCCGCGTCCTTGTCCCGCCCATCCCAGGTGGAATAAATTGACCATCACCTACGCGCATCGCGGAACGCGCGCGGGAACGAGCCCGGGCGAAGCCCGGGACAAGGGCGGGGCCGTCTGTGGCCGTCCGGGGCTGTACAAGGCTGGGCTGGGCCACCCCTCTAACCGGCACCAGACGTTTTCTGAGACTGTTCGTTCCAATATCTGGTCGGTACTTGAGGTTTGCATTGTTAAGGACTTTCATGTTTTGATAGCTGTTGTCACAAACGTTTTGAGGTTCCTGTTTTAGAATACGCTATGGCGAAAAATTACAACAAGGGCTCTATAGCGGGGAGGTCAGGGACCCTAGATGCTTATTTGAAAAAAGCTGAAAATGCCGTGTCAAAAGAAATTGAAATAGTGGAAAGAAGGTTGTCATTAGAGCCTTTTACCCAGCTCAATTCAGCTGTTTCGTCACAGGCTACCCATTCTATCGCTTCTGGGCCTGCTTTAGAGTCCTGTCCTCCCAGTGCCCCATTTTCGATGAACGTCTCTAGTCCCTCTCTTCCCCCCCCCAGCCTTACGCACTAGGCAGTTAAAGACCCCTTCTGTTGTTCCTGTTAAAGTACCCAAGGGTAAGAGAAAAGCTACTCATGCCCCCAAAGGAAGCCGCCAACAAGCTAAACAACCTAGGAACAAAGATCCTGGTCAGGGGATTGCTCAACCGGAAGGTAGTGTAGTGGTTGAGGCAACTCCTGATAAGGGAAATGGCCTTTCTGAGCATATGGCTCAAGGGGATGTAGCTACTATGAGGGACATATCGGTTGATTTGATAAAGCTGATAGACGAGCGATTGAGAGCGATTATATCGCCAGTCATGGATAGACTTAGTAAGATTGACGATAGACTTATTCTTATTGAACGTCATATAGCCGGTCAGAGTGCACCGGTGTTAAGGCCTAACCCATCTGATCTTCACCCCCTAAGTGCTGTTACATCTAGAGTGTCTGAACTGGTTGAGTCTATGTCGTATGTTGTTGGCCCTATAAACCCCTTACCACCTGCTCGGGGAATAAACGGTGTTAGCCCCGGGTCGAGGGGTCACACTGAAAGACTAAGTTCTCGGGGGGAGTTTACACGCAAGGATCGCCCTTTAAATTTGCCACCAGAGGCCTGCCCATATACGGTTATTCTGGCCAATGTCCCGAAAATTTGTGATGGCAAGGAAGAGCATTGGTCCTCGCTAAAAAATAAAGCCCTCCACTATTTGGCTGGTAAGACAGTCTTGGGGAGTCACCTCTTTGATTGTTTTAAAATGGTGAGAAGGGTTCCTTGGGTCGGGAAGTCCAATAAGACACTGAAGGGTGATTGTGTCGTTGTGAATTTTAGTTTCCCCGATATAGTAGACCACATTTTGAGACAAGCAGGGTCTATTAGAATTCAACAGGACTACGTTAATGTTCTCCCATTGGGCTTTTTTTACCCACCTCTTTTTTTGGGGCCTGTCGGAATGAGAGAGCATACCTTTCAGCACGTCCCTGCAAGTAAAACATTGCTATTAACCCCTTCCCCCCTCATGACGGAACCGTTCCGTCATGAGCCACGGTTGCCATGTGCTCATGACGGAACGGTTCCGTCATGACAATCCTGTTGGCCTGCCCCCCCCCCCCAGCGCTGCAGCGGAATGTCCGCAGCAGCGAAGGGGTTAAGTAATAGATACGAAGTCCTTAGCACTTTAGACGTTAATGACTGACTCAGGGTCGATAGAGTTTACACCCATAATGATGTATCCAGTGCAGTTTTTTCTAATTCCTTTGGGTCTTTACCTCCCAGGTTACCTGCTGTGGATAATATTGTCAATTTCAGTGCTCCAATAGATAAAACTTTACCACTACAGACAGAGCACGACATAAGAGCCACGCAGAGGTGCCCTGAGGAAGCTTCTGCAGTTGGGAGCGGAACAGCTCCTATCATTAATTTTGATAATTTGGGTGATGATTTGCCTAATTATGGAGTAGAAGTTGATCCACTACCTCTTTCATTTAATTTGGAAAATTGTATAACACAAGAGCGAGGGTGTGTAGGAGGCACTCCAGCAATAGATATAATTACTGCTTTATCATGGAATATTGCTGGTCTTCGCTCTAAAAGAGGTGATCAAAACTGGAGGGCTTTTCTTTCCACTTATCATATAATTGCTCTGCAAGAAACATGGGAGGCCACAGATCCTTACTACCTGGATGGGTATCAGTCTTTTATCAAATACGCTGTGCCTTCTGTTATGGGGAGACCACGAGGGGGTCTTTTGTTACTATTCAGTCTAAAGTTATTATATAGCATGGAGCTGTTAGTGACCAATTCTCCTCATATTTTAGCGGTGAAAATGGAAGGTGCTAACTTGCCATCATTATTGGTGGTTAATTTTTATAACTCATTAACTAGACTTGATGAGTTAGAGCATCTTAAAGCACTGTTCACTTTTTTGGACGAGTACGATGCAATTAACGTTAAACCTTATTTGCTTTTACTTTTTGGCGATTTTAATATTCATGTATGTCATCTTAATTGTTTTGGAAATAATTATCACGATTTTTGCCCGCAAGAGGCTATCCACTTTGAACATTCTAAGGGTGGGATATATTTAGAGAGTATGGTATCGGCTTATCATTTACATATGCCTGTTCAAGACTTGTTGGTTCCTGTCCCTACGTTTACGGGTCAAGGCCATGGTAGTACGATTGACTATATCTTCGTATCTCGCCTTTTGATGAACTTACTGGGCACCTTTTGCGTTACGCAAAATGCCTTAAGTGACCACAATCCTCTTACTGTGGAAATCAAAGTTAAGGCCTTGAGGAATGATGTTCCCTTGCCTTTGATCTCCAACACAAATTTAGAGACTACTAGTCAGGGAAGACGACTGAGATGGGATGTTATTTCCCCGGCCAATTTCCTTGAAAACTTATACGAAAGTAATAAAGAGGATTTTAGTTTGTGTCTTTCGGTAGTGGCGCAATCGGGGGTTATTCTGGGTGCCTTTGATAGAATAACTAAACAAGTTGTGGGGAATCTTACCAGCCATGGGAGACCAAGGCCCAAGAAATTTAAAATTGGTTTGACCTTGCTTGTTCTAGTGCTCACTTTGCCCTCTTATCGGCACTGAAAGAACCCGGTAAAAACCCTAGTAAGATAGCAGAGACAAGAAGATGTTATAAAAAAGCAATAAAGGACAGGAAAACTCAGTTAAGAAATAAGGCATGGGATGATTTGTCAGATGCAAGTATCCAGAAAAATAGTAGCCAGTTCTGGAAGGTGATTAATAGTCCTCTCTTTGATGAACTCGAGAATACTAACAAAGAGTGTCTTATCCCACCAGATAGTTGGGAGGCTCATTTTAGTGGTCTTTACTCGGAGATTAAAGAATTTAATCCAGTAAACTATGCGGATAGTATATTAGCCTCTAGAATCCTTTTTAAGGAGGAAGAAGTCCTGGAGGCCATTGAGTCAATGGCAAAAGGTAAAGCCCCAGGACCGGATGGAGTTCCCGCGGACCTTTATAGGGCTGATCCAAGGTTTTGGGCAAAACTTTTAACTCGTGTTTTTAATGCTGCATCTGAGGCCGGTGCTCCTAAATCTTGGGGCAAAGCTGTCATTGTTCCTCTATTTAAAAAAGGTTCAAGAGAAGATCCGGCTTGTTACCGGCCTATTTCCCTCTTGGATTCTGCCATGAAAGTAATGGGTAAAGTTGTCCTTGCCCGTTTAACAGTCTGGTTGGAGGAGAAGTCTATAATCTCTGACCTACAATATGGGTTTAGACAAGGAAAGGGTACTGTAGGTCATTGCCTTAATTTACATCTCATTATTGGGAAATACACGGTCGCTAAGCAGGGGGACCTTCATCTAGCTTTTATGGATTTGTCCACTGCTTTCGATCTTGTAAATCGGCAAAAATTATGGGCCTTATTAGCCGTTTTGGGGCTTGATCCAGTATTGATTTCTTTTTTGGCTGTTATCCACGAGGATACTACCGCAGTCATTCGCTATAGTGAAGATGGGAGTCAGACAGATGCTTGGCAGGTAAAGCGTGGGGTAAGACAGGGGTGCATCCTTGCCCCCCTACTGTTCTCGCTTTACATTAATAATTTGGGCGTGGTCTTAACCTCGGCTAGTAAGGATATTCCCAAAGCCGGCTCAAAAATGATCCCTGCATTACTATATGCGGATGACACTGTCTTGTTGGCAAGAACCGCGAGAGGTTTACAAGCTCTTTTAAATGGATTTTATGATTTTATGGTCTCTTTAGACTTATTAATAAATTTCAAAAAATCACATTCCATGTCAATAGGTACGGGGAGGGTGAAAAGGGTTAAATTTTTCTGTAATGGGCAGGAATTAACAAAAGTGCAGACCTTCCCATATTTAGCGATTGGATTTGATGATAGAAGATCTTGGGTCATGCAACGCGCCCAGAAAAAGAATAACCTTGCTAGAGCAACAGGAGCGCTGCTAGGCTTTGCAAAGCGTTTGCGGTGTAAACCGCTTCCTGCTCTTATGAAAATTTATAGAGCTAAGTGTATTCCCATGGGCCTATATGGTAGTGAGGTTTGGGGTTATAAGGCCTCACCTGACATTCAAACTGTAGAAAATACTTTTTTTCGGAAACTGTTGTCTCTTCCCCCTTCTGCTCCAACTTTTAACATACACGAGGGCCTGGGGGTGGGATATCTTACTGACCAAATATCTGTGGCCCCGCTATTAGGCTGGTTTAGAGTTTGGGCGCAGAAGCCACCAAATCTAAACCAACAAATTATTCAAGATTGTTTGTCCTTAGATGAAGCTATGTCTATCCCATGGATTAGCTATATTAAAAACAATCTGAAGTCACATGGCTGTCTTGAATTGTTTAACAGTCCTTGTGCGCTGAGTAAAGAGAAAATCAAGGCCCTTAAGACCCAATTTTTGACTAGAGCGATGTTGTTGAGGGAAGGAGATGAGTTGGGGAAGCCGACAGTTAGGAGGTTTGTCATGCTAAGTCTAGGTGGTGAGATTCAGCCTTACTTAACCTATATTAACAAACCATTCCATCTGTTTTTGCTAATAAGGTTTAAACATGGCATGCTTCCTTGGCTTTTGGCCTACCCCAAAGGCTTTTTCAAAGAGGGAACTTTGGGACCTTGTCCTTGTGACAACATTTCTGAACAAAATATGTTGCACATGTTATTTTTTTGTAAATTTTACTCTTCTCAGCGTAAAAAATATATTCTTCCGATTGTTAAGAATTGTCAATTTGAGCAAGTGAGGCCTGCGCTGGCCTATCTACAAATGTTGGAGTCCCCTTTGATTTGTTTTGGGGTTGCTAGCTTCATCGTAGGTGCCATAAGATGTAGAAATAGGGTTCAGCCCATTTAGTAATTCCCCTCATTTTCCTATGTGTATCGTGCTTAACAAACTGTTGAAGATGGAATTTTGAAGAAGAAATGATTTTATAGATTTTAATATTGATGAACTAATTGAAAGACATACTTTTATTGTAGTTAGTGCCAAATTGTATAGTATTTATTTTTTGTGTTAAACATTTTTTGTAATTGCATTTACCTGTACAATGAATTACTGTTCTGTGCTTTGATGGTTTTAAAATTTTAACCGAATAAAGCAAACTTTGACTTTGACTTTGATACCAGATACCACAGCAGTGCAGACTTTAGTGCACTAAGGCTACTGGGGTCTCTACATGCCCTACCATATACTAGAGGCTTACAGGTAGGTTGTCTGAACCAATTCTAATTAAACTAATTACCATATGCTTTTTAAACAGAGCACTGGCTATGGGCCTGGATAGTAGAGCCCAGGGCACATTCAGAGTCAGTAATCACCAGTAACAGTCAAAAAATGGGGGTGATCATGGCACAGAGAATGACTTTCCTACATGCCCCCATAGACGAAAGGTGATGGGTAACTAACCTACACCCTGGTAGTCCTCATTAGCTAAGTGGAAAAACCTAGAAGCTTATCTACATTGGTGTGGGCAGTCCCAGGTCCTGGTTCCACTGTAAAGCCTATCCCCTGTAGAGAAATGGACCACCTCAACAGTTTTGGATTCCCTCCCCTCAGCTGCATGAGCCATCTGAGAGGTCAATGGTCAGTTTGATCACAGAAATGAGTACCAAACAGGTATGGTCTCAACTTCTTCAGGGACTAGATCACAGCAAAGGCTTCTCTCTCAATAGGACTCGATCTTTCCTTTCTGGGGAGTAGTAACCTTCTAATGAAGGCAACTGTATGGGACCCCAAGTAAGATGACCACCAATGGAACAGGGGCACACTCTGCGATCTCCTGTGGATCACTATCTGTGTAAATCCCTGTCATGCTCGATACATCCACCCCTCAACACTGTCAGAATCCATACCAGAGGATTCGTCAGCCTACTGGAGCAATGTTACCTCAACCTGAGACCCACCAGTACCCAATAATTTGCCTCGGCTGATGGACGGAGCCTCCATCCTGACAACACCAGATTTCTGCAATTACTGGGTCCATAACCATTAATATGCAGAGCAGACTTAGGTGGACTTAGGCAGTCTGTCGCCCTGCAACCCCCTTGGTCCCGTGGTTGAGGCACCAGACCCACAAGCCTTAGACCTGGCACCTGGTTGCTGCTGCGGGCGGGCAATGGCACTGGATTCCAAAAAGAGGAGCAGGTAGGAGACATGCTGACCCGGCTCCTGCCCATTGTAAAGGGCAAGCATCTGTGCCAGAAAGCGTGAGAGGAGCATCACAATCTCAATGGGGGGGGGTGAGAGGGCCATGGATGGAGTGAGCAGGTGCGTTTGGGATTTTGCGCCAGTCCGAGATCACCCCGGGACATGTACCCCAACACATTTGGGCCATTTCCCTCTTCCAGGCACACACTGAATGGCCCGAGTGGGCTCTTATGTGAATTCTCCACAGCATGATGCACTGAACAGCCTGAGTCCGCTCTTATATGTATAATCATTACTGCATGCTGATGGGAGGACTGACTCTCCATTTCCCGGAAACCCCTGCTGCACTGTGTCTCTTGTGATCTCTAAGGCTCCATTTTGGGATCCCCGATATTTTACACCCACCGTGATGCTCAATGCCTCAAGGCAAACCTCCTATCTTCTAATGAGAAAACAGAAACTTTGAGAAACTACATGATCCCAAACCAAAAGTACTTTACCTATAACTAACAATCAACATAAATATGAGCGCTTACTCTGTTCCCCCAACTTTACTCCACACAGTTACCTGAAACCTCATGGTCCGAACTCCTTCTCCATATCCTACCCCCAAATCTTTCAGTGTATGTCACCAAAAACTTCAAAAACAGTCTGATCAAGTACCACCCTGAAACTCTCATAGCTGACATCTATTACAACACCTCCAAGGATCAGAGAAAAACCTGATCTCATCTTCCACATACCCCGACTTGGAAAATGGTGCACAACCCTACCTAACATCCCAAACATAGCTAACTCCTTCAAAATCCCATACAGCTACAAATTAACTATAGGTAGCTCACCTACTTTCAAAGGCATCACCACCATATCCATTTACAGAAATGGATTTTTTTTGATCTAATAACCTATGTTCATTTGACTCCATATTACCTACTCTATGCGGTGCAGTTCAACACACGGCCAACTGTTCATACGCAACACTACCTCCACCTCAAGCTGCCATGCAGGATCAAAAGCACATGAGACCAACCAATCATCCTAACTCTCGGCCTTCCCTCGCAACCCACCCTGCTTTAGCAAACTCCCCTACAGAGCTGGCCTCAATCATCACTTCCAAATATATAACATCCACTCACTCTCACATTATGGACCCCCCCAATCAAGCCTAACACAGAAACCAGACCTGCTCCCGGCAACAACTCAACCATAAACACTTATACACCAGTGCCAAGACTAACTCAAACCAAACCCCCATCCCTTCCTCTCACTACCACCACATGGGGTATGCAGTACAATAAGCGGCCGGACAGGGTATTTTCAAATGGACTCTAGTCTCATATGACCCAATGAAGGCAAAATTACTACAGTTAACTCAAAATATCCAATCCAAAGCTAACCTAGTCAGGGAAGCAACAAGTGACAACTCGACCGCCTCTCTCTCTTACTTATACTCAGCTTATCCAGAATACCATGCATGTGATGGATCACATCTCAAAACCTCCTGTGTTTACTCTCAGAACCCTATGTTCATGATTGACTTAAACAAATGACTTACTCACTCGGAAAATCATCTTGATAAAATAACGCAGGGCATTGACAGCATCCTTAATATCCTCAAAACTCATCTGGAGTTGGCTCAAACACCACACCTACCCTCCTCCTCCATCATCAGACACTCCATAAGAATCTGCAATATCCAGCCTCAATGTTGGCTCACAAACCCTCTCAACAACCAAGCTCACAGACCGAAAAGATCGAGCCCTTGGATGTCCCTGGGTGAAGATATAGTTTTAGCCATAACTTCTGACCTGACGTCAACCCACGACAATCTCATCTCGAAGATCCACGTGATAACGGGAATTGAGAGAGAACTCAACCCCCCAGGAATTCTTAGACTACCAACCCACCACATCACTATCCCCCTGGACCCCTGCTGAAAAACTCAACAGCACCAGTAATATCAATTGCGTGCTTATAAACTGAAGACCAGATACCAAACATGCAATCCTGAACCATGGCTTTGCATTCATCACAGAAACATGGCTAAATGACTCAGCCTACCCAGTCCTGGACCGTTAAGTCCCGAACAGCTTCTCTATCATCAAAAAAGACAGGATTAACCACCTCAGGGTGTCTTAGCTATCATGCACAAGAATAGTATATACATGACTGAAACAGACACCATTTCCTACTAAACATTTGAATACCTCAGTTCAAACTTAAGGATGAAGAACAATAAAACAACAAAATGTCATCTACTCTATTATCCACCAGGGAATGCGCTCGATTTTGGGGAACACCTAATGAAACTGATAATGCACTGTTCATTCTGCAATGATAGTAACATAATCCTAGGTGATTTTAACCTTCAATGGAATGAGAAGAAAAACACATTAATCCAATCCCTTAATGATCTCCGACTCAGTGGAGACCTTTTCCAACACTGCAAAGGCCAAACACATACCAGAGGCATATCCCCTTGATGCCATCAGAGCCCATAACAACGTGGTAAGCATCAACTGCAGCCTTCAAATTGACTGGTCAGATCACCACATCATTCTGTTTCAATTCAATCAAATGGAAATTCCCCCTATACGCTCTCAGAAAACTAGTGAATATATTGCAACATTAGTTAGATTCCCATGACTGATCTGGAAGAAGGAATTATGTTACTACTTCCCCCCTCAACAGATAACCTTACAACAGAGGAACTCACAGCACACTATAACACAACAACATTAGCCATCTATAGCCAGTTAGCTCCTCAAAAACAAAAACAAAAGTACTCCCTAAAGATCTTGGCTCACCAAAGGTCGAACTCTGAAAGAAGACAACTTAGAGTTGGCACAAGACTTTGGAGAACAAAACCATCCATAACTCAACTTCAACAGCTAAGAGCAGAATTTAGAAACTACAAAAAACACCCAGTAAAAGAAAAAGCTACTTTCTTTTGCAAAGTGCAACACACAGCAAAAGAATTCTCCAAATAAATTTTCAATATCATTAAAAAACAAACCTCGAAACCAGAAGGAGATAATCCACATGTCACTAAAGAATGCTGTGACAAATTGTTGAAATTCTTTAATGACAAAATGACAAAGATTGAACTCTCCCTAGATCACCACTCTCCATAGGAAGCTCTCCCATCACTAAGGAGGGAATCTACATACCATTGATCTCCTCAAGCTCACAAAAGGTGGACTTCTTAGTAGGGGTGTGTGGAATTTTTTATTCCACCAGCGGAATTGGAAGAATTTAGAAATGTTGTGCTAATCTCGTAATGTGGAATTACTAATAAATGCCACTGCTCTGCCAGTGGAAAGTATCATCAGCACTAGCATTTTCAGGATGGCTGCTCAATTTACATAATAATCTTGCATGGGGTTTCGCCTTTGTACTTCTTCTATGTCGGGTAGGTAGGCGGATGGTACCACTTTGAAAAA
The DNA here is from genome assembly GCF_964204655.1 of Triturus cristatus. Taxonomy (NCBI): domain Eukaryota; kingdom Metazoa; phylum Chordata; class Amphibia; order Caudata; family Salamandridae; genus Triturus; species Triturus cristatus. The sequence goes on from NC_140584.1 coordinate 228,907,202, forward strand.
GCAAAGTGCATGATTGGTAAATAGCCCCATATGTATTTAAGTCATTGCAAAAGACTCATAATGCTTCCACATGCTTGGCTATGTGGACGTGCATGTGGTGTGCAGAGGCGACGATGTGAAATGCAGTGGGTATACTCACAGCACACAACCCACAGGTTTGGTATGGCCTACGGCCTGTGCTGGTCTGCGATTAATCAAGAGTGGGATTGGTGCTGATCACAAGGCTTTGATATTGAACGAGGCAACATGTCTGTGGCTTTTGCAGTGTCAAGGTATCTTGGAAAGAGCGAGTTCCCACTGGCAAAAATCCAGAAGGTGCACGTGGCAAGGAGAGGAAGTGGGCAGATCCATGACCCTGAAAATCAGCATAGTAAATTCCACTTGAATACAGCAGGGGACTTTGTTGTAAAGGAGATAACAGATACCACAGTTTTGCATGAAATTAAGTGTTTTTATTCTTAGACAATAGCGTGGAGTGGAGACTCCCTTGCTTGCCAGGGTTGAACTCACTACCAAGGAACGTTCACCTTCAAACAAACATCTGATATCTCACAGCAGTGAGATTCCAACACATAGACTGCGTGCGGTACAGTTAATTAAAACCCAATACAACACATACCCTTCCCTTCCATACAACAAACTAAACAAATACAAAGTGAGCTACCTGTATAATGACAACCCAGATGTTACAAGAATAAAAACACAATGAACTGGAAATATATATATATTTTTTAAATATAGACTGAAAGAATAAATATAAATCACCATAACTTATAAATATGATACTATTATCAATTTCAAGTGTTGCAAAGGCAAGTGTTGTTTATCTATTACATTTGCACAAACAATAAGATACTAAATATAGTGACTAACAAACTAATAAATATAATCTTTTAAATACTCTGGAAGCCTCCGGTGTCTTGTATTTCTCCCTTTCCTGGAGGTCGGCAAAACATCAATTTGTCTTGCCACACCTTCAGACTGAGTACTTGTCACACTTCTTTCTCTTCCAAAGTCAATATCCTTTGTTGACATGTAGCCACTACATTTCTCAACTTAATTCACTGGACAATCTTCTCCTTTCTGATCCAATGCAACCCTACAGCGATTACTCCGCTTACCATTCTCTAAAAGAACATGAAATTGGTACACATGCTTCACCGTGATTGAACCACTAAACTTAGACAAACCCTTCATCACTCTACCTGCCTTGACCATCATGCATTCACCAACCTTGACCACACTTTTAAGTACTTCAGAATTTTTCCCATTATTCTCATTACTTTTTCCACCACTTGACTCCCAATCTTTTATCTGTTAATGGCACCAACTTGGGACCTGGAACTCTCCCCCTCATCATTTTAAGTGGAGACTTTTGAGCAGCTCCCTGTTCATTGGTGTGATAAGCCCATACCATTTCTTAAACCAATCTCTCTATATCTTGTCCACACACAGTAGCCATTTGAATTAATGAATATAGGGATTTATAAAGCACGCAGTGCAGCTAGAGTGTCCCAGCACTACAACCTAAGGCAGGCAGACCAACTTAATCTTTGAACAAGTGGGTTTTCAGATGTTTTAATATCCTGGATACTTCGCAGGTATACAAGGAGACATTCCAATTTCTGGCAGCTAGTACTGTGCAGGCCGAGCAACCTAATTTGTCCGTCTGGTGGGAGGAATACACAGCAGAAGGGATCACTGAGATCATAGAGATCTATTGGGGCAGAAGGGGATGATTCTGTCCTGAATATGATTAAGGCCAGTCCTGTAGAAGGCTGCATGTGCTACTGCACTCCTTTAAAGATAACCCTTTTCCTCACTGACAGTCAGTGTAGCTGGTTGCAGTAGTGAGATAGTGTGGTTTATTTAGGCAAGTTAAACAGGAGGCATGTGGCCATGTTCTGAAACTTTTAATGTTTTTGTAACATGTAATCTGGTAGACGAAGTTAGAAGAAATTAGCATAGTCAAGTCTTGACAGAATCAGAGATAAGACTATGAGCTTCCAGGCATCCCAAGGCAGAAGTTGAAAATATTTCTTTAACATCCTAAGCATCCAGCAAGAGTGTTTAATTATCACCAAGATCTGGGGCTTCAGGCATAGTTTAGTGTCTATAAGGCTGTTAGACTGGAGGGCTTTTCCGCCCCCATCTGTTCAGTGTCTTGCGGGGTGCCCCAGGGCTCATCTCTCTCTCCTCTCCTTTTCAATCTTTATATATATCCCCTGATTGCCGCCTTGCAGGAAATGGAGGTCATGGTATTTAATTATGCCGATGACCTTCAGCCCATTTTCAATCTCTCCCCCTCTCCTGACTCTATTCGCAAGTTCCGCTCCACTTTGACATTCATCTATGATTGGATGAACCTCAATCAACTTAAATTAAATCCCGACAAGACGGAGTTGGTTCTTATCGGTGGTCCTGTTAACCCCTGGACCCCCGCTTTTTGGCCCCCTACTTTTGGCTCCCCTCCTCTTCCCTCTGTGTCTGTGAAAACCTTGGGTATTAAAATCAGCCAATACCTCTCTATGTGTTCCCAGATCAGCTCGGTGGTCTCATCCTGTTTCCTGTCCCTTAGAATCATCCGTAAAATCTCTCGTTACTTCTCTGTGGAAGCCCTCAAACTCATCATCTTGGCCATGATTCTATCCCGCCTGGACTATGACAATGGCCTGTATGTCGGTATTCCCGCGTATGAGCGCCGCCGTATGCAGCTCATCCAAAACCAGGCAGCTCAACTTATTTACAGGCTTCCGAAATTCCATCACATTACCCCCCTCCTAAAGACTCTTCACTGGCTTCCCATCCTGGAGCGATCCTTATTCAAGATGGGTTGCCTGATCTTTATGTCAGTGGCCGGCATGGCTCCAGACTTCATCAGATCAAAGATCAATGCCTACGTCCCGGGTAGAAACCTTCGCTCCTCTACCCAGTTCCTCCTCAGCGCCCCTCGCTACCGAAGAAAAAAACTTGGTGGTTCGAGATTTTCTACCCTTGCCCCCTTTTCTAGAACGCACTTCCTTTTGCCATCAGATCCATTTCCATGGAATTTCGCAAAGCTCTTAAAACCCACCTCTTCTCCATGGCCTATTAATTGTAGTGTCCTCCCTGCGTTCCTCATGATAGTCTTTGTTCAGCGCCAAGAAACCGCTTGGTAGTAGAGCGCTCTATAAAACCTTTCAACTTCAACTTCCCAGGATCCTGGCCGTCTTAGTAGGAGGAGGATGGTAAGTACAGTTGGCAGTCCAGGCAGTGGACCAGCCTAACAGGAGATTGTTACCAAATAGTTGAACCTCTGTTTTGACAGGGTTGCACTGTAGGGCATTGGCCCTCAGCCATCCCATCACAGCCAATATGGAGGCAGCAAAGTAAAAAAAAAATCCTGGCTTATTACTATTGTAAGTCAGTAGGCATTGTGTGTCTTCCATATAGGAGACGCCACAAATACCAAAGGAATCTATAAGATGTGACAGTAGTGTCATATAGACATTAAAAAGTGTTGTGCTCAGGGCCGGGCCCTGAGGCACAATTTATTTAAGTTTTTTGACATCAGGGAATAGGGCTTAGGCCAAACTACTTGTTGTCTATCTTCCAGAAAGGACCTCAACCAAGACCGCCTTCCCCTCCACTCCAATCCGTGCGAGACAAAGAAGCAAGATATCATCAGAAATCGTGTCAAATGCCACTGAGAGGTCTAATAGAATTAGTGAGGCATTTTGATCAGCATCCAGAGTGAATCTAATGGCATTAGTGATATCCATTAGAGCTGACTAAAGCCATATTGAGATGGGTGTAGAAGAGAGGTACTGTCAAGGAAATTAGTTAATTGGGAATTCACCACTTCTTCAATGGCTTTGGCAGCCCATGGGAGCAGAGAGATGGGTCGGAAATTAGTTAGATTGTCAGGGTCTGCGTTACTTTTTTTAATAGTGGCATTACGTTGGCTATTTTCATAGCTGAGGGCAGTGTCCCAGAGTGCAGTGAAGTGGTAAATAGTTCATGGAATGTAGTCTCCAGGAAGTACCCTAAGAGGCTCCTGACTTGAGATGGAAGGGGAGTCATAAGGCGAGCCAGATTTACACTTGGTGATTAGTCTTCCTGTTTGAAGGGAGAACAAATTGCTTGAGCTTGGCTTGGACATGCTATGTGGGGAGGATAATAACCTAAAACGATTATGTGCTGCAAGCAGTTTGTCCTGAAACATCTGTATTTTAGCTTTAAAAAAGTGCTGAGATAGGAATATAGGGTGTCTGGGGGTCGATGGGGTGCAATGCATTTGGGATCAGTAAAGGTGGTTGCAATTTAAAAGAATTATTTTGCATTGTTATTAGCTTTAATAATTTTGTTAGTGTAAAAAGTGTTATAAGCCATTTTAAGTTTCATGTGGTGGGTGCTGGAGGCTAGTTTGTACTGTTCCTTACTGGAGGCACTATGGGGCATATTAACAAGGGCTTTAGCTCCGCTTTTTTGGCTTTAAAAGCCAAAGAAGCGGAGATAAAAATATTGCCCTATCAACAACAGGGTGGTACTAACATGCAAAATCACGTTAGCACCCTTTTTCACTATGCTTCCCTTTGCATCTCTAATGAGATGCAAAGTGGGCGTTCCAGAGCAAAATAATAGGAGAAATGTCGCTAAGCGACATTTCTCCTATTATCAAGCTTCACACTAACCCTGTTAGAGACAAAAAAAGCAGCGCTAACCACGGTTAACGCTGCTTTTTTACATCTGCTAATTTTCAGATTTAGCCATGTAATCCAATGGGAGGTGGATTACATGGCTAAATCCACCATGGGCTATCAACAAGGATATCCCTATCCTTGAAGTTTTATTGCTGCATTACCAGCGATCACCTCCCAAAATTCCGCTATTGCAGGATTTTTTATCGCCTAGGCGGTTAGCGTTGTTAATAACGCGATAACCAGGCGATATTATCCAGCGATAGCGGGCGTTAAAAAAATGAACTCTAAGCGCCCTTAGCGTTAATTTTCCCTGTTCCTTGTTAATATGCCCCAAAATTCTTTCCACCAGGCGTGTGCACATTTCTTACAGTATGGTTTCTCCTCTGCGAGTCCCCTAGTGAAGCAGGGGAAGACAGATTAGTTCTAAGGGTCCTACTGGTGGCTGCGGGTGCAGCAATGGAAGAGGACTCAGATAGACATTTATTGACCCTCCATAGAGCAGCTGTAGTATCACCTATTAGGTTAGGTCTGGTGCCAACAAGAGTTTCCTTTAGAAAAGGAAAATGTATCTTATGCCAGGTGCGATTAGTCGAGGAATGTCATACCACCCTGACTGGTTTGCTGGGTACCAGAACCCCCGAGAATGGCAGTAGAAAGTGCTTGGACCATGTAACCTCTTTTGGACTCACTAGGACTAAGGAAGTGTTGGTAAATATGGCATCAATCATATGGCCAGCTTTATGTGTGGGTCCTGAGTGGGTGGCTGTGAGGGCTGCATCAGTCATTAACTCAGGTAGTTTGGCAGCAATAGTCTTTTGGATTTTCAAGTTGGACATTAAATCACCCAAAATAGTAAAGTTAACATAATGAATGATTTTATGGCCAAGGCCAAAGGGGATTGAGTTGATAAACTCTCCCGCATAGCCTGGGGGGTAAATATACAAGGACCCCCGAAGAGGAGCATTTGGAACTGGATGAAATGATGAAGCATAAGGCTAACTCCTCCACCAGAAAGGTGGCACAATTGAGGGAGTTTTTAAATGCAATTGTCACTCCACCACCTTTTCTGCCCGTACGATCTATATGTAAGCAGGAGTAGTCAGGATGATTAGTAATAGTAGTTTGGATGATACCTTTCACCAATCAATTTGCCCTCCCAACTATACCATTTCTATGTGGATTATAAAGAGAGTTGCAATGGTGTGTGATACCATACACTGCCAAAAACTCCTTCATCTCAAGACCGATTGGGTGCCATTATCAGTTCTGACTAGTACTGATGGAAGGCCCTCTATCACAAAAATTTTTCTCAGAAGGCTTCTGTAGAAATTTCCCTCATAAATTTCACACATAACCACTTTGAAAACACATCAATGACTGCTTATGCAAACCTGCACTCATTTTGTAATTCAGACATTGGGCCAATAAAATCCACACAAAAACTATGCCGAGTCTTACCAGGATTCACTTTGTGTCCTATGCTCGACTGTGCACCCACCTTAAGCCTTTTCTCCCCTTCTTTACAAAGGTTACACCTTTCAATCTATGATGCAACCTGGGCATTCAAACCTGGCCACCAGAATTGAGCTTTGAACCGGAGCTAATGCTAACTTTGTCCCAACTTACCTCATGAACCGATGCTATGAGTTTACTTCTCAAACCCAAGGGCCGAATAAATCTATCACCCATCATCAACAATTTATCTCCACACATGGACATTTCATCTACATCCTTAACATATGGCCGTACTGATACCAACGTACAACTCTCCCTTTTCTTTCCAGAAATCACCATGCATATAACTTGCTTGAAAACCTCATTGACATCTATCTCACAGTACCACTCAATGACAGTATATGCGCCAGCACCCCCTTCCACTGCATCTTCTACTGAAGATACTACACCCTCACTCTCACTGATATGGGAGGACCATCCACCAACTTCCAATCTATAGACATTCATGATAAGCAATCAGCTTGAGTATTTTTCCAGCCCTAAATATATGTTCAATGATGTAACGATGTTCCTGGAGTCTAGCCGCTAGCCTTGCCAATCTCGCTGAGCCTTTTTCCAGCAACTCCAGGAAGAAGCACTTTAAATAGCGGTTTGTGATCTGACCTCAAGATAAATTGTGTACCCCACATATTAGTGTGATAATGCTCCACACCCCAGGCAGCTACCAATGCATCTCTCAATAGCAGAATATTTTATTTCAGAAACTGTAAGAGTTCTTGATGCAAATGCCATGTTTTTCTCAATACCTCCATGTTTTGAGATAGAATGGCACCCATACTGTTGGCACTGGCATCACCACTTATAATGGGCTTGAGTTTGATGTCCAATTGTAACAAGATCCCTACCTCACAAATCACTTTGTTTCCCAAGTAGAATGTTGTCCTCAAACAAACAAGGTTAGTCTGCAAACCTGTCCACAAATTTCTCATAGTATTCTATCAGACCCATTAATGCTCTATATCCTGAGGTGCCAGTGCCAATTCGATTGCCTGGATACGCAGAGCAAGACCTACGTCTGCAATCCTATTCAAAGTCTGCTTCAGTATGGCATTGTGTTCCTCAGTATGCTTGCCAAAAATGTATATGTCATCCTGGAAATAAACAATGTTCTCTAAGCCTTTGAAAACCTCACTGATCCATTGTGACCGAAATAAAGATTTGATGATGATGATGAATTAGTCCCGACATTTTTTTTAATGTCTTTTTAGATGCTGTGGGCGATTTTTCATTCCTGGTGGTACAAACTCTGCATGGGGTAAGAAGAGGATTGGTGTTTGACCTGATCGTCCTAGTTGGCTTGTACCAGCTGAGATTTTTTGCAAAATAGCTAGGCCCGTTTCCGTGCATATTATTATGCACTAAACAGAGGATCTTGAAACGGGTTCGCTTCCTAATGGGAAGCCAGTGAAGATGCTTCAGGCTAGGCGCTGATGGAGACCTTGAAGGAAGGTTCAGTACCAGTCTGGCAGCTGTATTCTGCAAGTTCTGAAGCCTAGAATAGAGTTCTTCATTGATCGAGACCAGCAGGGCATTTAAATAATCAATACGGCTTATGATCAGTCCCTGGACAAGTGGCTTCCTTGATTCAATCGGAATCCATTGAAATTCTTTTTGTAGACTGCCCATAATTCCATAACAGGTGCTGACTATATGGTTTATGATTTTTCAGCTGGTTATCAATCATTACTCCCAGGTTCCGCACTACTGGTTTTGGAGATGGACAGGGACCCTGACTTCGAGACTTCGAGTGCCCTACCGAAGAGAATGACCTCAGTCTTTCTGCCATTTAGCTGAAGATGGTTGGCGCTCATCCAGTTATTAATGTGGGTCATGCAGTTTTTAAAACGGGTCTTTGTGTCGATGGGATCGGGACCTAGGGTGATCAATAGCTGGGTGTCATCAGCGTATGACACCATATCAAAACCATAGGACCTGATCACCTTAGCCAGTGGTGTCACATAAAGATTAAAGAGCATAGGGTTCAAAATGGAGCCCTGAGGGACTCCCATCTTTACTGGCCGACTGCGAGAAACCATGTTGTCGATCTGTACCATGGTGGTTTGGTCGGTTAGATAGCTTCTGAGTCAGTTCAGGGCCATACCTGATTCCCATCTCCCAGAGCCGTTGTTCTAAAATGCTGTGGGAGATGGTGTCGAAGGCGGCTGACAAATCCAACAGGAGAAGCATGGCTGACTGTCCGTTATCCTGGGCTAGTCTGATGTTATCAATGACTTCCACCAGCGCTGTTTTGGGTGCTGTGAGTGGCCCTGGAACTGGACTGTGACAGATTCAATAATCCGTGGCTCTCCCGGTGTGTGGTGAGTTGCCTATTGATCAGGGACTCAAGCACCTTTCCAAAATAAGGAAGTAAAGAGATTGGACGATAATTGATTGTTATCTTTAGATCAGCTGCAGTTTTTTTTTAAATAGGCTTGACCCTAGCAGCTTTCCATATAACTGGAACCACTGATTGTAAAAGTGACATGTTCAATAGATCAGTGAGACTACCATGAAGCAGAGGGGAAATAGTTGAGAAAAAGCACAGTGAAACCGCGTCTACAGAAAAACCCAATTTGATCTTGTCCGGGGCAGTTGACACTTTATCTGAGTTAAACAAAGTGAACTCCTCTAAAAAAGGAAGGGTGATATCAGAGTCATTTACAAAATGTTTAGTATTTTTAGTATCACGATTCGGAAAGGAATTGTGAGTCGCGATAATCTTTTCCTCGAAAAACGTGGAAAGTGTATCTGCCCAGTCTTGTAAAGCAAGATTATATGGCTGGATAGGGGAGGTGGTAAATTCCTTTAGTATTTTATGAAGCTCCTTATTGGAATTGGCCGCCTTTTCGATCCTGTTCATGAGAAATAGTTTTTTTTCCTGTCTAATATTGACCAAATAGCTTTGGTGGATGAGTTTATACTTTTTCTGGTCTTCGGTACTTTTGCTTTTTCTCCATTTCCACTCAGCTATCTTACGGGAGAGTTTTTCTATTTTTAATTGTTCTGTGAACCAGGGTGGTCTCCTGGGCTTAAATTTGACCCTTGTGAAGGGGGCCACAGTGGTCTAAGTCGATGTAATTGCTGCCTCGAAGGAGGCAGCTGCCTGATCAATACTCTCAGTGTGAGATAAAAGAGGGGGACTGAAAAGGTGGTCAGGGCCTTCTCCATGAGAATTCACTACTGAGGCCATTTTTCGTATTGATTACTGGTATAGAGAATTTCAACAGATCATGGTCTGACCATAGCAGGGTGAGAGGGGGCTGTACTGTGATGCTGGTTATGTTGGTGAACAGAAGGTCAAGAGTATGGCCAGCCAAGTGGGTAGGTCCTGCCACCATTTGAACCAATCCCAGTGTGTTCAGGTTGGTGATCAGTTGATTGGTTTCAGGATCTGATAGTAATTCTGCATGATAATTGAAGTCCCCAATGAGGAGAAAGTTATCTGCTGCTAGTACATAGGGGCAATAGCTTCAAGCAAGTTGTGTATAAAATTGGCTTTCGGGCCCGGGGGTCTGTACACTATTGCACCTCTCCAGGTAACCTTAGATTGTCTTTCAATTCTGAAAATGCATAGTTCATGAAAGTCTGTGTGTCCAATGATTGAGTGAAAAATGAGGTCTAATTAAATCATAGAATGATTTTACTCGTTCTCCGTAATTTAAAATGTATGTTCTGCCCAAAAATGTTAAATCCTAAAATGCATTTAAAGTTGTTGAAGGTTGGAGTAGTGCGCATTTTTCTAAAAAATGTGTAGCCAGTCTTTTGCCTTCACTTGACAACTCATATCCCAGAAAGAGGATATTGAGGCGGCAGTTTTTTATTTTTTTCAATTAAATTAGTAGCACAAGTAAGTAAATGCCAGAATTATGTGGTTCACTCTAGCCAAGTGTTCCATTAACTCATAGTCCATCTGATTAATATCATCTACATAAGACAAGACCTCCTCATCAAAATTTTGGAGTAACTGTCTTACCCTGGCTGAAATAAGCCCAGGGCTAGTTTATACCCTTGGGGTAAACGACAAATTTGACGCTGTAAACCTAACGCTGAAAATGCATTATACCTGGTTTCAGGTGCTATATTCTGGCCAAAAAATCCTTTTGAGATATCTAGTGTTATTTTCGATTTTCGATGCACAATGTTATTCATCAGTGCAGCAGTATGTGCATATTGTACTTCAAATATTCATGTGGAAGCATTGAAATGTCTATAGTCTAAAACTAGATGATATGAATTGTCCGGTTTCATTGTGGGAAACAAGGGAATATTCATGGACGAGGCACAATTCTCTATTACAGTCCTCAGTAGCCTGGGCATGTCTTATTTTAATTTCAGCTACCTTTTTCTTTTTGAACTGAGGGTTTTGAGCCTTTTGTTTGTCTTCTTTAAGGTTGCAATCTGAAATGCGATGTGTTTCCCTTTTCGCCTTCATGCGCTCTTCTGATCTGCCCTCTGACCAAACTAGTATTAGATGACTCCTGAAAGGAACTATTATCACGGTTTCTTAATATATATTGTTTGTCAGTGGATTCCAGCTGAGGAGACCCATCCCATGAGTGTATTTTATTTTGTTTAAAATTTTTTTGTTTATTGTCCAATTTCTTTTTGAAAAAATCAGGTGCTGGCTTAGAGGTATCCTTTTCAGAATAGCTCTTAACCTGTGCTTTCCTAGTTCTGGCTCCCAAATTATCTCTGCCTAGCGTAACATAGGTTTCTTCCATAATTACCACACCTGCTGTGCAAGAGTGAACTCTATTTATGTAAATCATGATGGGGGAGGAGGAAGGGATCGCGATCCATTCAGCTTTCTTGCATAATGTTCAAAATCAGTCGGGAATGGATCACTTGACCTGAGTAACCATGGTCTGCAATATTCGTCTGGGTAGTCAATAAAAAACCTCGTTCCTGCTGGCTCTACCCTTGGCAACCTGGATATGGTGGTCAACCATTTCCAGGTTGCCAAGGGAAGAGCCAGCAAAAGTCGAGCTGCCCCCTGTTGAAGCAGGCAAGTATGCTCATTGGCAATCTGAAGAAGTCCACAATCGAGGACTTTCAGGTGCTAATTGACCTTTAGAAACGGGTAAATTATACCTTGTTTCAGTGAAACTGTGACAATATACAGACTCCACCCTCTTCTTATGTCCTGAAGAAAGCCCCTCTGACCCATCTGGGCAAACCAAAGGGCTGAAACATGTCGACCTTTTTATGGACACATAGTGCGTAAGACTAATAATAAGTCTACACACAATCTTGAACCTAGACCATTAAAAAAATTGTAATCTAGGTATACGAGATTTTTAACATCACAACCTAGCTTCACCTCACCATGGCACTGTTCACCACTTATTTTTTTCGTTGATCACTACTGCAATAACAAGTGATCCTCCTCCGGATGGAGGAAGCATACAACAAAAACTAAACCTAATGATGACGTTGTCACGTTTTTAATACAGGGCGGAGAACCAAGATATACCGCCTCACGATTTGAGTAGGTGAATGAGGTTTTTTATTGACTACCCAGACGAATATTGCAGACCCTGGTTACTCAGGTCAAGTGATCCATTCCCGACTGATTTTGAACAAGAGTGAACTCCCTCAGGCATTGGTGTATAGCCAATGCTGCTGCTTGCCCTTTTAGGTTACTTGACCCAATGGTTGATACAAAGCAATATTGCCCTTCAGTTTCATCCCCAAGTCCAGGGCAGGTCCTGCCCCATAAAGGCATTCAGTGTTTGTGGGCTGATACCTGTAGCAGCCAACTGAGGTTGTTCAGCCTGAGCTGTCAGCACAGGGTTAACTAATAGTGTTTGAATATTGTACTGTGTGAGATTTCTCTAAATCTTTACTAAATCTTTGTATAGTGTTGTTACTTCTGCTGCATCTAAATTAGCAAGAGTAGGATGCGGTGTAAAAGCAGCTAAGACTGGCCAAGTCGCTTCTTCTTTACTGAGTATAACGACTCTCAAATTTTCTATGATATGGGGGTGTGGTTTTTAAACCAATTCATATGTTCTTGGTACGTTAACGGAATTTCTATGTCCACATATGGAAAGTATTCCTCTGGTGTTTCATCTTCAATGTAAGTGTGAAACAATTTGCGAGCATCTGCAGGCAGGACTTTAACCCAAGAGTAGAATAACTCTGTTCGGGATGCTTTGTGTGCCTCAACCCAAGAAGGTAATGTCACCACCCGTTGCCGAGAGGCCGTCATGTAATAATTTTTGACTAACTGAGTGTCTGCAATTTTCTGTAATATTTAATCTAACTTCTTGGTCTTCAATGTCTTCAGTTTGTTCAGGCATTATTAAAGAAAAAGGTAATTTATGGAGATATAGTTTGCACAATGCGGTAAGATTTTTATCCTACAAGCTTGAACAACCTATAGCCAATACATAGGGTATACCTACTCAGCTGAGTCAGATTTTGCCTTTTCATCATGGACGTCTCAAGTTTGTAGGTGAGTAGGATTCCCTGAGAAAGCACAACTGAACTACTCAGATAGGCTGTTAAATAAGAGCCCAACCAACATTGGTGCTGCCATGTCGTGTAGTTGCCACTAATCTGTAGGACCTGCTCATTTCTTTGGAGGACATAAACTTTGAGTGAGGTGCCTAGATTGAATCCAGGCACCCCTGCAGGATATGTGGCCTATACACCAGCTAGCTCACAGTGTCGTCGTAGGCCCCCTAACCTTAACAGGGAGCTAAAGGTTTCTGGCAACCACTAAACATAGGAGCCCTTACCCCACAGGGATCGTGGAAACAGATCCAAACCTTTTCCTCAGTCATTTGTGCCAATTTGTACTCAGAGAAATATACAGAGAATACACAGTGGGACATGTTCAATATATATTTATTGAACCAACATTATTCTTGTATAGAATACATGTGCTGTGATAACCAGTAGACAGAAGCAGATAAATGTAATCACGAGTACCAAAAGAGTAAATGGTAGATACAGCTCTACCATGGTGCTAAAACAGTGTATATATGCAGGTATTTAAACAAAGCAGTAATCAGGTGTACTCCTACTACGCAAAGCCCAACTCTATGTGTACCTAGAGTGTGTGTAGAGTCAAGAATCTCCCCAACCAAGAATCTCCACAAGAGACGATCCAACCCCATCACTTGGCGGAAGAGAATGAAAGACTCCATCTTGGTCATGAACTGGACACCCATCACGCAGATATCAGACCTCTGCGTGGTGAAGTCTTAGCATGCAGGGACCCTCAGTGTCAGCTGAATTGCCTTCTCTGCTAATCTATCTGGATGCTCATTATTTATAATAGAAAGCAGTCTTGCGATGTATGCTGTAGATTAGCAATGTTATGGATTTGTAGATATCCCTGTCACCCCGTGGATGAAGATAGAACAGCATATGTACATAGTGCATAAAGAGGCCTTGAACATGAGGTTTGAGGCATCATGATAATGTTGTGCGAAGCTAGATGAGTAAAAAAAGTAGTTATCAGAGAAACTATTCCAACATTGTTGTGCATGCAAATATGTGCAAAAGCTCATGGCAGAAATGCTATTGTGAAAAAAAGGCCAATGTAAGAAATGAGCAGTTTCGTTACATAGGCCTAACCCGGGAACGTAACACAACTTGATGATGGATACCGAAACTCAAATTACTTCAAAATTGCTGTAACTGGTAAAGGTGAACGTGTCACCTCACACTCATCCCCCTTAAAGATTGCCTTAGTTTCGATACTCATTTAAGATGGTCGCCATACATAAAGTTGATGCACCTGCATTTGACGGCATGTGTTTAAAAAAATATATATATATACGCACGCTCAAAAGGTGGGCCTAATTGAAAGCCAAAAGTTAACACCTACGCTCTTCACTGCTGCTCTTCAGCTGCTGTGCAGGTTCTGTTCCTTCTCTCCACACTGCTGCCTCTGTCTTCCCCACCAATCTTCTTTCAAACTGCTGGCCAACTCGTCACCAAACTTTGTTGTAAAGGAGATAACAGCGGAAAGATAACAGCAGAAAGCAGGGACTTCAGAGACCGCCTGATTCAACCATTTAGGAACATGATTACCAGTCATGACTTTCTGCCTTGAAAAAGCCCCCGGCCGATTGGCCAAGGGGCGAAACACGTGTCGGCTGTTGTTCGTCATATACTGCCGTAGTTGGAACAAGTGGAAGTAAAAAGTAGAACATTAACACACTGTGTTTAACATCAACCAATGAACCTTGGAAATTATTCCACACATTAGTCGTATTAAGCAGGCACAGCCCTCCACCCACTACCTAAACTAATGGAGCTATAAAACCCAGTCAGGCCAAGAAAGGCCCTCACCTGTATTTGGGTTTTAGGAGCCTCCTAATCCAAGATGGTCTGTCTCTTGAGCTGGAGAGGTTGTACGTGGTCTCCAATAACCAGGTGGCCCAAGTACACCACTGAACTCTGCCCTATCTAGCATTTGCTTGCTTTGATAGTTAGGCCTAACTGCTGGAGGGACTGAAGCACTTCCTTCAAGTGGACCATGTTCTCTTTCTAGGTGGAACCTGATACAGCTATATCATCAAGAGAAGCTACACTGAAAGTTTCCAACCCAACAGGACTTTGTTCAACAATCTTTGTAAGGTGGCAGGAACCTTCTTGAAGCCAAGGGGCATCACTTTGAACTGAAAGTGGCCCTTTGCAGTGAAAATGCTGACCTCTCCTTTGGTGCTGGACTTGGGAAAATCTGTGAGTAACCTGAGGTGAAATCAAATGTACTGTGGTATTTTGCAGTATGGGAGGAGCATCAGCCTTGGTGACTGCATTCAACCCTCTGTAGTCCACGCAAAACCTTAATGCTTTCTTCACCCCTTGGGGATCCCTTAAGGCACCAGTACCACTGAGCTGGCCCATGGACATGATCTTGTCTTCCCAGTCTGGCTGGGGTTTCAGTCTGTTGACATGGAGTACCCTGTGAGGATTCCTGGAGGTGCCAAGGTCTGTCCTCACCCCATTCCTCCAAAACTGG
The DNA here is from genome assembly GCF_964204655.1 of Triturus cristatus. Taxonomy (NCBI): domain Eukaryota; kingdom Metazoa; phylum Chordata; class Amphibia; order Caudata; family Salamandridae; genus Triturus; species Triturus cristatus. Next base: position 228,922,379 of record NC_140584.1, read on the forward strand.
ATATGGCCCAGTCCACTTGTCCGGGAGGGCCCTGGGAGCCACATGCTCCAACACCGACACCAACTATACTGGATGGTACCCAGGTATAGAAGCCTTCCAGTCATACCAGAGCTTTATGAGCTCTTGGCTGGCCTCTAGGCAGCTGCTTGCTCTACTCATATACTTTGCCTTGCGGGTCCACAGGCCTAGCACATAGTCCAGCACATTCTGTTTAGGTTCCTTGAGAGGCTTCTACCAAGCTTCTCTCATCAAATGCCACAGCCCTCTTACAAGGTGCCCAAATAGAAACTCCAAGGGGTCGAAACCAACCCCTTTCTGTTACACCTCTCTTTAAGCAAACAGCAGGCATGGGAGAGGATACGCCCATAATCATGCCCTTTGGGGACTTATTAAATATTTCCACCTGCCCATTGGCTGGGGGTGATATGGGGTGGTGAACTGGTAGGTAACTACACATTCACCCCATATTACCTTCAGGTAGGTGAACATAAAGCCAGCCCCCCTGTTTGAGATCACCTCCTTTGGAAAACCCACTCTGGTGAAGATACCATTCTGAGGGGTATTGCCTGGTGGCATGGTTCACTACCACTAAGATATATATATTTGCTGAGGCAGTTGGTTGCTCGAGGGGACCAACAATATCACTCCCAATTTACTCAAAAGTAGTCACAACCTCTGACAGTAGTATCAAGGGTGCCTTTGGCTTGCCTTTTGTCTTGCTACTAGCTTGACTGGTGGGACAAGAGCTGCAGAACTCCTTCAAATGTTGGGACAGTGGATATTGTTGAACAGCCTGCTCCATGTCTTGGCCTAACCCAAATGTCCTGACAAGGGGATGTCATGGCCCAAGGTGAGGAGAAATTCCCCATACTTCTGGGGAACCACCACTCTCCTGGTTACCCCTGGTTTTGGGTCCCTTGCTTCAGTATAGATGACTCAATCCCCACAGTAGACCCTGTGGAATCCACTGACATCACCCTGCTCTGGGCCTAGAGGCAGTCTGCCTCATGTCCTCAAGAGTGGGACATTCTCTTTGTTCCTGACACAGCTCCTCTCTGGTGGGTCCACCGGCTCCTTCCAATTGTAGCTAGTCAGCCAGATCTTGCAGGCGTAGAGTCCCTACCTCAGAGGCCAGATCTTCCCCCCAGGGATAGATGTTTCCTGGTCCTCTTGAGCCGCTTGGGCAGGCTCACTAGATCAGGTGCCCTCTCTCTGGTTTCTGGAGGCTTGGCCTATTGTTCCAGGGTCCAAATGTGCAGCACTGCCCTGATGTGCAGTCTGTCACCTAATCACAGCACATACCGACTCAGGGAGGTCCAGCATTTGAGCATGGACCTTCCTTCCCACCCCTGACCATTCAAAAGCTTCAAGATAATTTCCCAGTAGGCACTATACTGGGAGGGCAGGAGGCACAACTACCTTCTTAGGGCCAGTCACGTCCCCCCATTCCAAGCTCACCAATGTCATGGGATGGACCTTGGCTCTGCTGTCTGCATAGCTAACTGGTGGAATTCACCAGGTAGGATCTGCTGTGGCGAAACCAGTTTGTCCACCACCATGATAACACTGACTCCTGTATCCCTTAGAGCCTCAACCTCAGTCCCGTTGATTTTAGGCCTCTTCCTGTACTTCTTCATGCTTGGAGGTAAGGCTGACGGGGCTGCAACTTCCACCCCACCCATGGAAACTGAGGTCACCTCTGTATAACCCTTCTCAATCTCTGGGCCAACTTCCACTCCCACATTTACATTCAAAATCACCTGGGACTGCCTTGAGCAGACATCATCTCCTTCTTGTGTCCTGGATGCATGCAGCCAACACACTTCCCTGCCTTTGTAGGGTCAAGGAACTTCACTTGATACCCCTTCCCCTTGAAAGTTTAATCGCTCAGGGACCCCCCACCTTGTACAGATTTTTAGGGACCCTATCCGAGCTGGCCCCTGGTAGAGGACTTGTCTCCCTTTCTTCTAATCACTTCCCTTTTTCTTCTTGGTCATCCTGGTGCAACCCCACTTATTGCTGTCACACCCAGTTCCCTGGAACTAGACAGTTTAGAATCAACTAGATACTGGTGTAACTTCTCTGAGGGACAATTAGTCAATATGTACTCCTTCATGAACAAATTGTAGAGGCCCTCATAGGTATTTGCATTGTCACCCTGTATCCAGCCCTCTATTGCCTTCACAGACATGTCTACAAAGTCAACCCAGGATTGGTTACTGACTTTCTGGGTGTCCCTAAATTTCAGTCTACACTACTCAGGGTTGAGACAGAATCTCTTGATCAAACATTGTTTCATGTGGGAGTAGGACTCAGCTTCCTTCCCCTCCAGGGTCAAGAGCCTATCTCTTCCAGGTAATGGAATCAACTCCCACATTGCTCCTCATCTTAAGGGCCTTCTCAAAAGCTGTTAGCCACTTGTGAATGCGATCACCTTCCTGATATTTAGGGACAATCTCCTTAGGCAGCCTTGGTTCACACCTACCTCCCCTAAACACCTGTCACTTCTTCACTGCCACCATCTCTTCATTCCTCAAGTGTCCACTTCTTTTTGACTAGGGCCAACTTCTCTGCTTCTAGGGCTATGTAGGTTAACTGGGCCTCAAGTTCTCTCTCTCTCTGGGACATTCCTGCTTCTCATGTGGTGGATCCTCTACCCTACTAGCTCTAGGAAAGACCCTGGGTACTGTATATGTTGACAGGTGTTCTGCCTCATCATCACTGAGGTCTAAAGCATGTTCCTCCCCCTCTTCTTCTATGTCTGGAGCCTCCTCTGTCCCAGAGACTGAATCTACTAGCTGGGCATCTGCCCAGCTTTTAAGGTACTGTATCAGCCCTGTCTCCTGGTATTGCAGGGAAGGAAGCTGGTCATTCCCTAGCCCTACACAACGTCCTAAGCTTTGCTACTGTTAGAACAATTTAGAAAAAAATATAAAAATTAATTCATTAATATTTGCCCAAATTAAAAATCAAAAACAAATTCTGTACTAGGTAAAATTAGAGGTTTTTTAATTGCCCCACTTAAATGCTGAATGGTGTTATTAAACACAAGTTATGGATCCCTCTACTGTGCACTAAATGTTGGAAGGTGGTGTATTAGTAGGTGCCAGCAGATACCTACAGCTACTAATAATACCCCAATTATAAATAAGGTTCAGTTAATTCTCAATAAATTGACAAACCCTCAGTAGCTTTACAGAAGAACAGTCAGGCTTAACTTAGGAGACAGGTGGGTAAAGCATTTAACATCACCACAGCAGTAAATAAGTAAAGAACACAACACAATAAAAATCCAACAATAATTTATCAACATTGAGAATATTTGTATCTTTAAAATGACGTCAAAATGACAAAAATGCAATGTAGGGAACCAGAGATATGAATTTGCAAAGTTTAAATAAAAAATGTGCTTTATATCACCTTAAAGTGCAATGTGCCAACCACAGCTATCTGGTCGCACTGGATCGTGACATAGTCAATGTTTCAGGCCAACCACGCTGGATCACTGGTTGGATATGGTGGGTGGTTGGGCCCGGTCAAGATTTTAACTTCTGACTTATTCACTTTTTGGAGCTTTTTCTGTAGACAAAAAGCAATTGAGTCCTCAGATTTTGATTCAGATTTGATGATGCTGGCTTGCTGCAAGGCAATGACTTGGTGAGTCTTTAACGTTTTAGTCTTCATCGACGATGACAAGGAGCTCATCAGATTTCAGGGGGACAAATATGCGCGGTCAGGCCGAGTTGCGGTGTGACATCACAAGCTTGACTCTCATCATCGATGCTGGTCTCCTCATTAAGGGTTTTCACAAAAGTTTGTCTCAAGTTCCCATACTTTCAGAAGTTCTTCTCTGAAGGTCCCTTATTTCAGGAAAGGGATCCACATTACCAGTCAAGGGTTCAGAAGCTCTGGTTTGCCTGTTGGGGTCTGGGACTCCAACTCCCACATTGCACATGGTCAAACAAAGTAAAATTCATTTGAAGCTGGTGAGCTGGAGTTGTCTTTTAAGTGGATGTTGCAGATGTCTACTTCCAGCACTTGTCCACCTGTTGCTGCTCATGGAGTCCTCTCCTTGCCCTTCAAGACAGCATATGGTCAAACAACAAAAACAAGCAAGGAGGCATAGCCACAACAAAGAACACATGCAAGCCTAGGGCAAAAGTACACTGGCTGGCTACACACAATGGTGACCTGCCACATGGTAAAATCACAAGCAAGGATGCATGAAAAACAAAGAACACATGCAGGCCTATCGAAATTGACTACACAAAATGGCCCCTGGCCACATGGCATGAAGAACAAAGACAAATGGTGGCCTATGGCAAACTCACACACTGGCCAGACAAAGGAGGCATGGTAACACTGAAGAAAACACTACCATTAATTCAGCAATGCCAAAAGACAAAAAATAACTGAGCTATAGACATGTTACAATACACATCCTCCCAAGGCATCACATATTATCCCACCTATATACTTTTTGCAGAGCAAAAATGTGAAATACAACAAAAAAAACATTTTTTTAATTTAATGAAATGTCATCCCTGCCCACAGAAAGAATTATTTCATGCACCTGTGACTAGTACTGGGTGTATTGGCTGGATGGCCCATTGACAGGCTAGACCACATAATAAAATAAATGAATATTGCAAATTTAACAAACATGGAGAATTTGTACTGAGCTGTGAAACATTTTTCCTTGACATAATTTTAAAAATTAAATGCAAAAAATACCTAGGCTCTACTGAAACTGCAGGCCACACACCACAATAAATAAAAAAAATTGAATAAAAGTACAAGTACATTCTGGAGCATGCTCTTTATCAAACAAAGAGCCCCCTTAATCAAATGTTTTTGAACTTACTTGTGATATCACAAAAACAAAGTCCTTAAATCCAATGGTGTATATGCAGCAAACAAAGAGAGTGACCCTTACAACTCCAAATCCAAAATTAAAAGTGACCAGGTGATGGACAAAGCACTGAGAGGAGCCTGCTGGTCAGGAACAGGAAGTTGGAGTCTCTGGGGCATTTCATTCTTGTTAACAAAAAAAGTAAAATACAAAACAGGCTTCTCACACTAAAAACTACTTGAACAGTCTGTTTGGGTAGAATATTAACTCCCAAAAATGTTTTCAAGTAGAAATAGCTGCTTCTCGAGTAGAGAACCTGCTCGAGGTGCAGCTGCAGTCACTTGCGCTCGCCAGCATCACGGAAAAGACACCGGAAGGCAATGTAATGGCTGGATGGTGACGTTGTGGCCGGAAGGTGCCGTCATGGCTGTAAACTGCAATTGAGTCCAGAAAATCTTGCGCATGCTCATGAGTGGCCAGCAAGTCTCATTGCACTTGCCAGTGCATGCCAAAACAAGTTCCTTGTGTGCCAATGGAAAATAAATTCAGCCATGCGCCAGAAGGTGGAATTTAGTGGGAACTCCACGTTAGATGCATAGCGTGTAGTTCACAAATCCTGCCAACTCTGTGAGCGGAGTGAATTTTTCCACCCCAGCCTACCAACATGGCAGTCCTTCTTCTCCAGATTTTTCAGGCAGGGATCTGAGGTACTCTTGCTGCTCTCCCATAATTATTCCCCGTTCTGGGCTGACGAGAGGAAATAGCCCATCCTATGGGATACAAGTTGCAACCCTCTGCCATGACAACTTCTTGGAAAGTGTGGCATATTTTGTCCCGAAATGCACATTTAACCAAAACCTCAACTTGTCTAGCTAACCCAGCCTACAGGTGTGGCAAATTTTTCCCTACCTTCCCGTTCCAGACCCTAGCCTAATCTAATTAAAGGGGTTCCCCGTCTGGCTGGGGATGAAGGAAGGGAGTGCTGGTGTGGGTCATGTGACATCTGGTCTTCACCAGCTTATCTCCTCAGCCCCCTTCCTATCCTGGCATCTGCAGGCAAAAGATCTCCTCCCACCAAATGGCTGTATTGTTTCAACCCCAGGCATCTTCACACCTAGTCAGGGAGCAGCTTGGCTCAAACTGTCAAAGGCTGGCCAATCGGAAGAGCCTGCTACTGGGCTGCTTTAGGTAACTTCAGGAAAGTCATTTTTGAAACTCATTTGCTGCAATATTGAAAATAAATCTGACCCTGGAAAGTTGTTTCTTTATTGTAACAAATATTTTGACACTTTGAATTATGTTTCAAGCTCACTCCAGTCAGAAGTTATTTTTTTATTAAAGTTTGATAAGCCTTCCCATGTTAGCATTTGTCTGGGGCAGAGAAATTCACCCGCTTGCTGAGTTTGTGGAATTTTGGGAATGATTCCTCATTCCACCGTGCAGTGTAGTTTTTCAGCACAGTCAACATCAACAGTAGCTTAAGTTAAGAGAAAAATAAATAGATCCCATCTGTGGTCAGCAGATGGCGCTGTGCTATTTATTGAGCAGTGTAACTTGAGGCAGTAGAGAATAGAGATGGGAAGGTCAGCAGCATGGTCACATAACCTAGAGGCCCGATGATATCAGCAGAAACTGAGCAGATACTTCCAAGTAGCAGTGGGCAGAAAGGAAGATGCAGGAGCAGTGTTATCAGGCAGCAGGCTTGCTGGTGGGTTCCATCAGTTGGCTAAGGGGTCAGTGTATTGGGTGGCCTGCCTTGGTTGGTGATTAAACCAGCAAGCAGCACCACCACCCGGGCCAGATCACACTCCCTCTCCTGCTGGTGACTGGAGTGGCCGCAATTAGCTCCCCATTATGATGCGGTTCGGATAACAACAGTTAACTTTTCGGTTGTGGTCTGAACCGCATCTACTGCTGTGGTCCGACTGATACATTAGAATGCGTGCAGTCTGAGGTAGCAGCCAGAGAAACCGTCAGTCAGTTGGAAGCTCCTCATATCCCTTAAGGACCGCGTTTCTGCCGTCGGAATTAGGATGTTGGTTTCCGACCAACCGACGGACCCTCTGGCTGCTTCCTCCGACTGCACGCATCCTAATGTGTTGGTCTTTCCATGTCGAAGTTTCTGACATTGAAAGGCTGTTGGAAAGTGACTTTGGGGGCCCCTAGCAGGCCCTCCTTCCCCCCTGGCCCTCCGCATGTGGCCCTTAACATCCGTGCATCGTGTGCGGGGCAGGGATGCTTGAAGTCCTCCTGAGGCTTGAGCCGGGAGAGACCACCAAGTAGTTTTAAATCTGTTTTAAGAATTTGTTTTAATAACCTGAAAACTTGCTTACTTGCACTTGCGATATTTGCACTGTTCAGAACCTTTAGGCTCACGGAGTCCACATTTGACACGCGCTGCCCCCATTTTGAGAGTAGACAGGACTGCGGGCTAGTCTTTCCCCCCCTGATGATATTTAAATCCAGGCTGGCGCGAGCACTCGGCCTGAGGTCCTCCTGAGGCTTGAGCCGGGAGAGACCACCGAGTAGTTTTAAATCTGTTTTAAGAATTTGTTTTAAAAACCTGAAAACTTGCTTACTTGCACTTGCGATATTTGCACTGTTCAGAACCTTTAGGCTCCCGGGGTCCGCATTTGACACGCGCCGCCGCCATTTTGCAAGTGGACAGGGCTGCGGGCTAGTCTTTCTCCCCCAATGGTATTTAAATCCAGGCTGGCTCGAGCCGAAGGCACACCTAAGGCAAACCCGTATGCGCCCATCCGAGCTTGTTCCGCGCTCAGCGCCAGCCCCCCTACACAAAAAACATTAGGTATAACTATGCCTGTACAATATTCTAGCAGCTTCCTAAAATGTTAAGACAAGAATTGCTGCGCTATTCAACTTGAATCCAGGTCCCCACAGGCGCAAATGATTTGCCCGGGATGCAGTACTAAACTACCTGAACTATTGTTCCAATCAGTTGCTGGCATAAACAATAAACCGCCAGGGAGAGTAAAGGGCCATCCTTCTATAGCTTGGAAGTGTGTTCTTCTTAATGCAAGGTCCTTAGTCAAACACAGCACTGAATGTGCCTCCCTCATTGAGGATGAGAAGATAAATATAGCATTTATCACAGAAGCCTGGACCGACGATGCATCCGGCCCTGACATAGTTAAGGCCACTCCCCCTGATTATCTCTGCCATATGTTGAATAGGTCACAGAGGAAAGGAGGGGGTTTAGCGGTCATATATCATAAATCAATCACGGCTTCCTTTAACTCACTAGATAATGAGGAATGTGAAGCGCTGGTTTTCTGCTTTCAGCTCTCTTATCACTATACATTTAGAGGCACCCTCATCTATAGGCCTCCGGGCCTGAGAAGAAGATTTCTAGATCAAGCAGGCTGTATTATGGAAAATGGGATAAGTGCTAACTCCTACACAGTGCTGGGAGACTTTAACTTTCATCTGGAGATGCTTTCAGATCTAGATACCATTATTCTGCTAGACCTGATGAATGGCGGAAGTTTAGAGCAACTAGTGACGGGTACCACTCACCAGGCTGATCACATGTTAGACAGCATTTTCTCTAATAACCCACAGCTGAGGTTCACTGGCCTTCTTCCCTTAGTCTGGACAGACCACAGGGCCGTATTATTCGAGCTCATGGTCACGGACCACGCTGCTCCCAAACCACAAACAAAATATGTAGAGAAAAGAGCTTGGAAGAAGGTAGAAGCTGATGATTTACAGGAAGTACTATCCTCGAACTGTACCACGCTACCCAGAGATCTGGACGAAGCAACCAAGTATTACTCAAATTGGTTGGAAGCAGCAGGAAATAAGCTTGCCCAAAAAAAATCCTTTGCTTTAGTAGACAGCGGCCTTCCTCTCCATGGTACTAGCAGGAGCTTAGAAATTAAAAATTAAGTTGTAAGCACCTGGAAAGAAACTGGAGGAAGAAATACATAGATAAGGAAAAAAACGAATACAAGTTGAGTATTGCTCAGTATAAACAGTTGCTTCAAAAAACCGATTTAGACTATTTCACTAGGAAAATCAACTCCTCAAAAAATTTGCCAAAAGTCTTCTTTAAAACTGTTACCACCCTGACCCATCCAATCGTGCCCACCATTCCTGGCTAGCCAAGAACTGTGCAATAAAGTAGCGAAGTTCTTCTTTGATAAAGTCAACGCTATTTTCTTTACTTTCTCGGACTTAAGTATTAAGAATACTACCGTTTCGATGATCAGTTCCAAAATAGGCGAAAACAGTATCTCTGTACTGGATAGACTTGACCCTTTATCAGTTTCAGACACTCTTGATCTACTCATGAAAGTGAAATCAGGTTCTCTGTATGATCCCTGCCCAGTATCCATAGTTAAATTGGCAGTGGAGCCAGTCTCACGCACCCTAACTACCATCAGAAATGTAATGTACTCATAGGGCTACTTTCCCAGAGAGTGGAAACAGACATCCATTCTGCCCCTGCTAAAAAAAACTTAGCTTGGATGCCAAAGACCCTAACAATTTTAGGCCTATATCTAGATTAATAATCCCGAAGAAAATTATAGAGAGAAACATGAACACGCAACTCAAGGTGTGTTTACAAGAATCACAGGCACTAAACGCAACTCATTACGGTTTTAGAGAGGGGCATAGCACGTAGACAGCGCGACTCAAATCCACGGAGGAGATTAGGACCATTCTGGATCAGGGAGGAAAGGCTGCATTGATTATGCTGGATCTCTCTGCAGTCTTTGATACAGTCCATCATGCTTTGCTGATGGACCGATTGCACGAGATCGGAGTCCAGGGCACCGCCTGGAAACTCTTTAATTCCTTTTTATCCAACTGAACCCAAACGGTTGCCCTGGGCGAATATAAGGCGGATTCATTCTCACTACCCTGTGGAGTGCTGCAAGGGTCTTCATTGAGTCCGACACTTTTGAATATTTATGTGTCCTCACTGGCACCCCTAATTTAATCTTTTGGTTTCAATCTGACTTCCTATGCGGACGACACCCAAATAGTGGTGTCTATACGGCCTGAGGAGATGCTGGGAACTGCGTACCGACTCCAGGATTGTATGAACACTGTAGGAGTGTGGATGGCACAAAATTGCCTAAAACTCAACTCTGGCAAAATGGAGGTTGTATTATTTGGCAATAACGCCAACTTTTGGACCTCTGACTGTTGGCCAGACACTTCAGGGCCCCTTCCCACTCCCAGCAGGAAAGTGAAAAACCTGGGAGTGTGGATTGATAACGACCTTAGCTTGAGGGACCAGGTCAATACAGTGGCATCGTAGATTTCCTATATCTTGAGATCCGGCAGGAAAATATTGCCTCTGGTCCCCAAAGACTCCCAAAAACAGTCATCACAGCGCTAACAATGTCCAGACTGGACTATTGTAACAGTTTAAATTTTAATATCCAGGAAGGACTGCTGAACAAATTACAGATCCTGCAGAATGCAGCGGCCAGACTCCTCATCGACATACCCAAATATGCTTCCATCTCGGCGGAGATCAAAAACGCCACTGGCTGACAGAAAACGCACCCGATTCATAGCCTTATGTTTGGTCTTCAAAGCCCTTCATGGAACCGGGCCAGACTACCTTCAACAGAGATTACACTGGTATGCACCAAAAAGATTGCTGAGGTCATCAGATGCAAAAGTGGTGATGGTGCCACGTGTGAAAAAAGCCAGTTGGGGGGGCAGAAGTTTTGTAGCCAATGCTGCCAAGGCATGGAATGACCTCCCAATACATCTAAGAACTATGACCAATCTAATGGCCTTTAGGAAAGCATTAAAAACATGGCTTTTTATTAAATAATATCAGAGTTGCTTCTTCCACTCCTTTAGCTTTCTGCAGGACTTCATACAGTGCCAGGACACCTTCGGGTAGCAGTAGCGCTCTAACAATGTCAATAACAATAACTATAACAAAATCGACCATTTTTCAATGGGAACTTGTGCAGTGGACAGTTTCGGCCCGCCGCACAAGCTCCCATTGAAAAATGGAAGTTTGCGAATGCATCATGTGCGGATGCATCCTAATTGCTGGGTCTAAACCGCCGACCTGAGGTCGGTTGGTTCCCAATCTGCAGCAATGTTGGTCTGAGGCAACTCCGACTGACATAATTAGGGCCTTTGTGTGGACTGTACAGCCTCAGGGACCCCCCTGTCCTGCCCTCATTCAGGCCAGTGAGGATCCCCATGCATCCCTGTGTGACAGCACCTAGGTGAGCATAGCAGCAGCAGGTAGTAAGATGGAGCCTAGCTTAGGTGTTTCCCTCAGAGAGGAGGTAAGAAGTAAAGGAGAGTTAGGGAGTGACATTTGTGATGTAGAATCCATTCAATTGACTGGGTTCAGTGCCCTGAACTTTAGCCCTGAATTCCCTGTTATGTGGCTTTCTCTTGTGGACAATGTCCTTTCTCTTTTGTAGTCTCAGGCTGATTTTGTTTATTTGCTTTAGTTGCTAACTGCGGCATAATATGCTCTTCTTGATGGATAGTGCTCATTGCTGCAGTTCCCTTCTCCAGCGAGGCAGAGGCCTGGTGCGAGAAGCGTGAGCTGTACATTTAGTGATTGGTACGTTATGCGCCTATTAGGAAAGATGCAATTATGGACACGGTTAATTTGTGGGGTCAGATCTGGGAGCTTGTGTCCCTTATGGAAAGGACATACTTGACAATAATGCAATGGTATGGATCCTGGGTGCATGGCATGACCACCAGACAAGTGCATGATAGAAACTATGCCATTTTTTATTTGCTTTACCCCGTTGCAGGCAGTTTGTACCATGTGCCCAGCTGTGGTTCCTCTGTGTCCACGGTATGTGTTGTGCAGTGTTCGTGCAACACAATGCGTTACTCCAAGATCACAAGGAAAATATTGGGAAACCAAGGTAAAGAATTTCTAAGTGTGTGGATAGTGCCACCAAGTGGCTGGTTGTGGTACTTCGGTCACTGCTCCAAGTATGATGTTAAGGCAGTCGATTCCGCCGCTTGCGGAACGCAGTGGAATCCCATGGAGTTTTTAGTTCACCCTGTGAAATTCCGTGGAGTAGTACTCCGCAAGCTCTGCCCACCTCCTAGTTAGCATATGGAGCTAACAGTACTACAATGAGGAAAATGATTTCAGCTGTTATTCCTCACCAAGGCTTATAAAACATCTTTTGTAATTTCCCCGCTTCCTATAAAAATAAATAACTACCCTTGGGGCACCTAGGGCAGACCTTATGGGTGATATATATGTAAGAAAAGATAGTTTTAGACTTTGAAAGTACTTTTAATTCCAAAGTCAAATTTGGACATGTTTTTGTTTTAAAACCAGTCTGAAAATCGGGGATGTCTTTAAAATGACACCAGACACTTCAGCAGGGCACACTTAAGTCTCTAAACCTACATTCCCTACCATAAACTAGGGACTTACAGGTAGGTTGTCTGAACGAATTGTAATTTCACCAATTACCATATACCTTTTAAAAAAGAGCACTGGCCCTGGGCCTGTTAGCAGAGCCCAGGGCACATTCAGAATCAGTAACCACCAGTATCAGTAAAACAATAGGGGTGATCAGGGCAGAAATTATGACTGTCCCATAGTAAGTAACCTTTAAGCAAGCCTTGTAGCCCACACGGTAGGGTACCTATTATTTCATGCTTAGTACGAATTTAATATTGGCGCCTGCCCACAGTGACTAACTTCCAAAAGTTATTTTTACTCTGTCTGGATTAAGTTGATCCAATAAGGAATTAAAATATAATATTTGCTAACTTTGGTTTGCGAACAACTTCCGAAATGATTCAACCACAGTTTTTTTATTTATCATAAATCCCATTCAATCGTGATGTTGGATTCTTGATAAATATACAAAAAAGGTATCTTTTAAAAAGTAGACTTTGCCTGCCTGGAGATCCAATAGGCTAATTAGCAGTAGCATGGCAGGAACTTCCCACTGCCAGTGCTTTCCCTTAATGAGGTTTAACATCTGTTCCTAGTGCAGAAACAATTACTTGGGCCTTTAGACAGGAAGTTGTAACTCTGAGTTATATGATTTATCTGAGTAGGGCTCAGGACTTTCATTAACTTAAAAGGACCAAGATGAGGCCACTCCATTCATAATTTAGTGCAAAGGCAGACCAGTAGAAGAAAATCCCTTTGATCCTGGGGGTATAGGGAAGCCAGTTTGGTGCCAACTCAGTAGGATTAGAAGCTTGTCCCAGAACCAGTTTGGTGTGATTGAGGTGGAGGGAACTGCTCAATTTCCTAGACACACCTCCAAAGGTAGAGGAGCTCTGCCATATTGTATTAAATCCAAGATAGTGCATTGTGTCTATCAAAATCAAATATTGTATCAAAAATATTGTTTACAAAAATGTTGTGTCCCTATCCATATAAAGGTGAGCACACTGGTACAAAAGTGAGTTACTACTGTAAAAGTACCATATATACTTTATATGTATATATATATATATATATATATATATATATATATATATATATTATCTACTGGCGGTCGCCAGTAGATAGTCATAGATACAACCTAGTTTCCATAGGAAATCTCAAAATTCTATTTTGAGTAACTTTGGCGCCGGTTGACGAATCCTCGCGAAATTTTTAAAACAAATGGGGCGCTCCGTTCAGCTCCTACCCTGAAAGTCTCGGGGTGATTCGTCCCTCTACAGGCAGGTCAACGGGACTGCTATGGGTTCATGCTTTGCTCCCAGTTTCGCTAATCTGTTTATGGGGTACTGGAAGCAGGAAATTTTTAGCAGCATCACCCTTAAGGAAGACCTCCAAAACATCGTCATATGGCTACGCTATATAGATGATCTATTCATCATTTGGAAGGGTTCGAAACGTGAGGCAGCTAGTTTCATTGACAAACTCAATACTAATAGTTACAACATCCTACTTTCAGGTGAAATCAATGCAGACAGAACCAACTACCTTGATGTAAGTTTAGAGATTAAGCGGGGCAAGATCTGTACCTCTCTATATCGGAAAGCCACAGCAGGGAACAACATTCTGCACGCCCTCAGCAGTCATCCAGAAGCACTCAAATGGAGTATTCCGTATGGAGAACTGCTGAGGGCGAAAAGAAACTGCAATAACACTCAGACATATCTAGAGGAACAAAACATCATCCTCAACAGATTTCGCACACGGGGCTATCCTAATTGGGTGCTTAAGAAGGCCATAGTGCGAGCAGAGAAGGTGGAAAGAATTGATACACTGAGTGAGAAGGTGAATGAACAGCAAGATGAAAATGACAACACTCGGATGATTCTTACTTTCAATTCCAAATCTCACAAGGTAAAGCAGATATTGGCCAAGAATTGGGACATTTTGAAAGCGGACAATGTCCTAGGCACTAGCATCACGCAGAGACCCAGCATTACATACAGACGCAACAGAAACATACGTGATCTGGTAGTCAGGAATGACATCACCACTCACACCACTTCCACCAGCCATGGCCTCATTGGCTTCTATCCTTGTGGCCATTGTAAGGCTTGTAGACACAGCAAACACAGGGGAGTACAATGGTATTAACAAGAAGATAACTCAATTTCTAACATGTGGAACCACCCATGTTATATATGCCATTGAATGTACCTGCAAGCTGTGGTACATTGGCAGCACAACGTGCTCTGCCAAGAAGAGAATCCTGGAGCACCTCAGAGCCATCACTAACCATGATCCCAAATATCCAGTGGCTCGACATTTCGAGGAAAAGCATTTCTCGAATGTGTCAGATCTCAGTTTTCTGATCTTTGAACATGTTCCAAAAAACCCAAGAGGGGGTGATCGGGTACTCCATCTAAGACAGCGTGAATCACGGTATATCATAGATTTTCAAACCAAGAGCCCTGGGGGATTAAACATAGATGAAGAATTATCAATTCATCTTAAAGTTGGGTCATAATTTCAGTCTTTTTACAGTTATACGGTGTTTTTCTCCTTTATCTATGTATAGCTGAACAATATCATTGACCTTTTATGTAATATTTTACTTGTTGCCCTTCCGGTTGATGTTGTGCACAGTACGTGCACAACAATTTTATCGTTAATCATGTTTTTCTTTCATTTGTAGGAGAAAAGGAAGGTACCCATCTTGACATGTATTCACCTTCACGGGCAACCTACCCTTTTCTTCAAATGCACGTTTGTTTACTCACTATCACCAAAATACTGGTAGGTATACGATCCATGTCCTGAACTACCTGGAAAACATCATACCCAGATGTCAATGTACGGGACTGTGTAGATTTCTGATCAGTTTTCACGTTCTATCCTGCATCAGTCCAGCTTAATGTGTAGTATATTGTTAACATAACTAACACACACTAGTCGCAGCAAGAGGTTTCCATCAACCCCATTAGCACAGTGTGCAGGATTGAATCCCATTTCGGGGCCAATCACACAAGTAGCAGTTATTATTCTGCATGGTATGTTTTTGTGTTAACATATGAGCCCATATTTCATACTGTACTTCGATAATTATACGCAATGATTTATATGTTAACAATGCAATTTATGCAATTTTCATACCTAACTACATTTTATTGACATTATGTTAATAAGCGCTAATCACATTAGCATGTTTACCTCAATCGGCCCTTCCTCCCTTGGATGCTATGCTCCAACATGCTAACCTCTTTCCAATGCTTAACGGCAGAGATTTTGGTTTATGTTTATGGTTTATGTGTTAATAATGCAATTTATGCAATTGTAAATTCAATATTATAATTTATTTTCTAACACTTTATATGTTAATAAGCGCTAACCACATTAGCATGTTTACTTCATTCGGACCTTCCTCCTTGGATACCATGCTCCAACTTGCCAATCTCACTTACGTAAATGTCGAGGTTTTTCAATGATTAACGGCAGAATACATTTTCAAGGCAATTGCTTACTTTATTCGGCCGCAAAATTGGTTAGCAGTATCGATGTTAACATAACTCATGGAACACATTAGCATGTCTTCCGGAGGTAATTTCTTCCTTAGCTTTAAAATCTGCTAATTTTACGATTGTTGGCGACCTCAATCTGCATATGGACGTGCCACTTTCCAATTCGATCCTTAGCCTGCTCGCTGATCTCGAAGCGTTCCAATTGACTCAAATGGTCCAATCCTCTACTCATATAGGTGGCCATCTATTGGATCCTGTGTTGACAAACCTTGCTACGAATATTTCAGTGCTCCATCCCAGACCCATGGCATGGACTGATCACCATCTCATTGAATTTCGTATTACAACTTCTTGTTCTCCACCTAAAAACAATCCCTCAGCCAGTCTTAGACGCCCTTGGAGAAACTTAAATCTAGAGCATTTCCATCAGCTCTTGATGAAATTTCATCCCCTACCCCCTTCTGAAGTCTCCCGCGGCTATGACTGCTTTTGCGAGTGGCTAAATAATGCATTGGATTCTCTTATTCCGGCTAAGTGGAGTAAGACCAGATCTAGCCCTTCTAAACCCTGGTACAATGATGCTCTTACAACTCTTAAAATCTCCTGTAAAAAGGCAGAACGCGCGTGGCGCAAAACGTATGATACTGACCTCAAGGCAGCCTATAGGGCTTGCACTAGAGTGTATCATCGGGCTATATGTGCGGCCAGGGCGGCTTTTTACTCCCAGGAGATTAAGAATAGTGTTAATCCGACCAAGATCATTTTTAGGATATGTAAGGACCTTACCAGTATAAGGACTGACACTGTTGCCCTTCAATCCTCTATGACGCATTGTGAAGATTTAGCCTCTTTTTTCGTCGAAAAAGTGGAGGCTATTTATAAGTCATTTGCCCAGCTTCCTATTGTAGAGATTCGCCATACGTTACCGGTTCATAAACCATTGTTGATTATTCCTAGTCCGACCTTGGATGAATTCTCTGCCTTGACGATTAAAGTTAAATCCGGTTCTCCGGATGATCCCATGAGACCATCCCAATTCCGGGAATTTGCTGATAGCTGCTTCCCTGCTCTTCATGGTCTCATTAATTTGTCCTTCAGCACGGGTAGTGTCCCTAAAGCTTGGAAACAGGCGACGGTAATTCCAATACTTAAAAAACCCGCCCTTGATCCCACCAAGCCCGAACACTACCGACCTATTTCCCTTCTGCCTTGGCCTGCTAAATTAGCTGAAGCTCATGCTAACGCTATTTTATCCTCTCACTTGCAGGAAGCTAGTATATTGGACAATTCCCAAAATGGGTTTCGTGCTGGCCACAGCACAGAAACTGCCCTCCTGGCTGTGGTGGAGCACATCAGGCAGTTGTTGGACCGGGGCCAGACGGCGGCACTGATCCTGTTGGATCTCAGTGCCGCCTTCGATACGGTGTCTCACCAGATTCTTTTACACCGCCTGATGGAAGCAGGAGTGGGAGAGGTGGCACTTGAGTGGTTTCGCTCTTTTCTTGAAGACCGTGCCTTTAAGGTTTCCACCCCCCCTTTTGTTTCTGCTTCTCGCCCCATACTCCAGGGTGTTCCCCAAGGGTCGGCCCTGAGCCCCACCTTGTTTAATCTTTATGTTCAGCCATTAGCGAAGGTTGCCCATAGTTTTGGTCTCTCCTTAGTGTCATACGCCGATGACACGCAGCTGGCGGTGGCTCTTAATGGTGACCACAGCATGGATGCCTCCACCTTTCAGTCAGCTCTAAAAGCTGTGGCTGGCTGGATGGCGAACAATAGACTCCAACTGAATGCCTCTAAGACCGAGGTCATTATTTTTGGTAGGGACAATGAATTATGGGGTGATCAGTGGTGGCCGTCCGATCTTGGCCCCGTTCCTTCCCCTGTTACCGAGGTTAGAAACCTTGGGGTATGGTTCGACCCTAAGCTTTCCTTTATTTCCCACACAAAACGTGTGGCTGGCACTTGTTTTGGTACTCTGCAGTGTCTCCGACCTATTTTTAAGTTCTTCGATGCGGAGACCAGACAGATTATTGTCCAAGCCCTGGTTCTCACCAGGCTGGATTATGCTAGCTCCCTGTTCCTGGGTCTGAATCAAGCCGAGTTATCTCGCCTTCAGAGAGTTCAGAATGCGGCAGCTAGGATGCTTGTTGGCCTTCCCAAATTTGTATCGGCCCGTCGGACTATTCAGGATCTCCATTGGTTGCCGGTGGGGCAGAGAATTAAGTTTAAAGCTCTCTGCTTAACTTTCAAGATTCTCAAAGCAGCCTCCCCACCCATCCTTGCACAGACTATCCAGCACTATGTTCCTGCCAGAGCTCTCCGCTCTGCTGGAGCTAATTTGGCCATCGTGCCACGCTTCCAAAAATCTAGGATGGGCGGACGCTCTTTCTCAGTTTTGGCGGCCACTCTTTGGAATTCTCTGCCTGCCCCTTTGCGCTCCATCCCTGAGTTGCTTCCTTTTAGAAAGGCTCTTAAAACTTTCCTTTTCACCACAATTTAGGTCCATCTCTTTTATCCTTTGTCGTGTTGTGTTTACTATTCTCCATAAGCGCCGGGACGCCACTTTGCTGCGGCATCCGTGCGCTATATAAAAGCATATAACATAACATAACATAACATGTTTATGTACATTTGTATATACCTTTTCAAAATGGATGCCATTAATATGTTCACCTCAGTTTGTACATACCTTTCCAAGATGGATGCTATTATTAACAGCCCATTGGTTGAATGCAGTCCCATTTCTGTTTCTATGTCCAGGCTTTTGGATTAACTTTATCAGAACAGTTTTTCATTGTAACTCTACACGTGAACAAGGCTGTCGCCGAAACGCGTTGTGTAGGATTAAATTTGGATCACCACTCTTGATTGTTGTCTCGTTTTTCCTGAGAGCGTACTAACACAAACTTTTGCTGTTGGTTGGATATATATATATCGCCAGTAGATAGTCATAGTTACAACCTAGTTTCCATAGGAAATCTCAAAATTCTATTTTTTTTTTTTTTTTTTTTTTTTTTTTTTGAAACCGTTTATTGCAGTTTATAGAAGTTACAGGTATGGGCCTACAACCACACGGCCGGCCGCTAGAGCATCAAAAGCATATTACATACATACAGCAAAAAACTTTCTCAGCGGTGCACAGTAGGAAGACAGGAGTGATCAATGGTGCAGGCCTCACCGCTCCATGCCCACAGTACGGTTCCATTTTCTTAAAGCAAAACAACGTAAACAAACCACAACCGCAAGGCAACCCTCGATCCAAAGTGACAACACGTGCTCCATAAGTGGGGGATCCGAACCAGCAGCAAAATTCTGAAGAGGGGGACGGGAGTAGATCAGGGACTGGGGGACCGCGCGCCCGCGGCCAAGGGAGGGGCGCCATCTAGGGAGACGGAGCCGGCGAGGCCGCCGGTAGCAGCGGCGGCTCACAAATACCCCCGCGGTAGGCGTTCCAGGGGCCCCAGAGTTTCATCCACGCCCCAGGCTTACCCCTCGCCACATACACCACCTTTTCACGAAACATACACCAATCCATATGCTCTTTCCAGGCCGACACCGCAGGGGGCCTCTGGGATCCCCACAATTGGGCAATATCACGCTTGGCTATCATGTATCCCAGAGTCACCCACCGCGCCTGCGGGACCGAGTAGTCATTTGGTTCCCAGACATTCAGCAAGCATCTCCTCGCTTCAGGCAGCAGCGCGACACGCGTAACCATTCGTAGAACCTCATGCACACCACGCCAGAATCGCTCCACCTTCGGGCACTCCCACAGTATATGCATGAAAGTCGCCAACGCACCACAGCCACGCTTACACATTCCATCACCGGCAAAACCCATACGTAAAAGCCTTGGCCCCGTCACGTAGACCCGGTGAAGGATCTTGAGCTGGACGAAACGAAGGCGAGCCGGGATGGCCACCTCTTTCGGAGAGGCCACCGCGGAGATCCAATCCTCGTCGTCCAGCTCCAGCCCGTCGGCAATCCAAGCCTCGCGGAGACTAGTCAGCAGACACGATCTATCGTTAATCAATTTTTTGTATATGAGGGAGATCGTGCTGTCCGGGACATGGCCATCTAGCACTCTGTCCTCCAGGGGGGAAGACTCCGGAATGGATGCAACATCCGGGAAGACGGAGCCCAGCGCATGGCGGACCTGTAGGTACCGAAAGTACTCACTGCCCTGCAGCTGAAACTCCGCCTGCAGCGTCTCAAAAGTTTTGAACCCCCCCCTCGTCCAGAGATCTCCCACCGTGCTGATTCCGATCGTGTCCCACTTCTCGAAGCCCTTCGACGTCCACAGGGAGCCCAACCTCTCAGATGCATACAGCGGAGACGCTCGGGTCAAACGGTCCTTCCACCCCATAGCTGCATTAGCCGCGTGCCAGACACGCACCATGACACGCGTCGGTCCCGTCAAACGGGAGTCGGGCGCGCCAGAGTAGAGCGCTCGATTATAATCGGCACCGGGCAGAAGCGTCCTGTCCATCTCAAATGCCGGGTTCAAGGCGGGCCCGTAAAGGCCATGATTAATTGCAGCTAGTTGGGAGGCCCAGTAATACCGTTTGATGTCCGGGAGGGCGACCCCTCCATCGTACCACGGGAGCGTCAATTTAGCCAGAGCAATACGCGGCCTCCCGTCCCAGAACAGGCGCCGCTGGAGGCCCTCCACCTCGCGAAAGTAGCGTGCCGGGACCAGGTCCATGGTATTCTGGAGGGCGTAGAGGAAGCGCAGCAGGGACATCATTTTAAATAAGGCCGCTCGGCCGAGCGGCGAGAGCGGCAGACGCCGCCAGCGCACCACGTCCTCCCTCAGACGCTGGAGGGGGGGCAGCAAGTTCCGCTCATAGCGGGCCTCCGGGTCAAGAGTGATATATATACCCAGGTACCGGAAACCCTGGGAGGCAATCTGGATCGGACAGTCCCGTGGCAAGACCGGGGCCTCCCCGGAGAGTACATAGACACAGGATTTCGCCCAGTTGATGACCAGGCCTGAGTTGCGACCGAAGGAGCGCAAAACATCAACCAGGACGATCAGTGACTTGCGCGGGGAGGCGAGATACAAAAGGATATCGTCAGCATAGAGGGACACGCGGTCCTCATGCTCGGGGGTCCAGCGGAGACCACGGATAGAAGGGTGCCACCGCAACCACTCCGCCAGGGGCTCCATGGCCAGGGCGAACAGGAGAGGCGACAGGGGACAACCCTGTCGCGTGCCCCGTCCCAGCGCGAATGGGGCAGATACTCGCCCATTCACCACCACCTGCGCCAACGGGCCCGAATATAGCAATTTGACCCAGCTGACGAAACCCGGGCCGAACCCAAACTTCGCCAGCATCGCCCAAACATATGGCCATTCGAGCGTATCAAACGCCATGGTGGCGTCCAAGGACGCCAAGATGGCCGGCTCCCGCACAAATGGGACACGCGCGAGCACCCCGTGTAAGCGCCGCAGATTAAGCGCCGTGTTGCGGTGTGGTATAAAGCCCGATTGGTCTTGGTGGACCAAATTGCCCACCACGCCAACCAACCGGTTGGCCAACACCTTGGCGAGGATTTTGGGCTCCGCGTTCAGAAGCGAAATCGGCCTATAGGATGTGACCCGCTCACGGGGCTTCCCCTCCTTATGGATCACCACAATTGTAGCCAGACGCTGGTCCGGCGGGAGGGAGCCCTGCGAGTGGGCCGCAAGGAACATCGCGCGCAGGTGGGGCGCCAACACATCCGGGCGTAGCTTGTATAGCTCAATGGGAATACCATTGGGGCCTATGGCCTTGCCGGATGCAACCGAGCGAATAGCCGAGGCAATTTCGTCCGAGGTGGGCGGGGCATCCAGCGAATCCCTGTCCTCCACCGTAAGGGAGGGCAGTGCGATGTCCCGAAGCAAGGCATGGGAATCTTCCTCCGAGCAGGGAGAAACCGGGGAGTAGACTTCGCGGAAATAATCCGCGAAGCAGGAGACAATGGCTTCCGGCTCAGTGACGCACACACCATCCACGCTCTCAATCAAAGGCACCACGCGGCTCGCTCTTTCCCTCTTGTCCAACCACGCAATCAATTTGCCAGCCTTGTCACCCACATCATACAATCGCCCCTGCTGCTCTCTACTGAGGCCCCTGGCCGCCTCCGTGACGAGGGCCCGATAGGCCGCCTGCTTTAAGTGCAAAACATGCAACTTGGCGTCTGTTACCCCGCTCCCCAGGTCACCCTCCAGTTCTGCAATCTCGGCCTCAACCCGGGTCACCTCCTCCCGCTCGCGCCGCCGGGCATTGGAAATAAAGGAGAGGGCCTCCCCTCTAAGAACCACCTTGAAAGCCTCCCACAGGGAGATGGCAGACGGGACCGACCCCACATTCTCATCGAAATAGCGCTGTAAGGATTTGATCAAGTCGGCACGAATGGTGGGGTCGCGCAAATACCATGCATTGATCGGGGCCACCCTGCCATCCCCCCTCGGGAAGACATCGAAATGCAACAACAATGGGGAGTGGTCTGAGATACCCCGTGCCAAATGGTGCACTTCCCCCACCCTCCCTGCCTGGGCCGCCGGGACAAGGATGTAATCAAGCCGCGAGAGGCTACCATGGGCCCCCGAGTGGAAGGTGTACTGTTGCAATACGGGATGCTTTAAGCGCCAGCAATCCACCAGGCCCAGCGTGTCTAAAAGGCCGGGCAGCCACGCCTGTGCCCGGGGGAGGTCCCTAGGGGGATGGCGATCCATAGACCCAGAGGCAACCGCGTTAAAGTCCCCTCCAACCACCAACAGGCCACCCGGAAGGTCCAGAAGGAGGCGCCCCAGGTCCGCAAATGTAGTGGCTTGTAACCCAGGCGGGACGTACACTGATATAAAGATAAACACTCTACCCTCCATTCGTCCCACCAGAACAGTGTAACGTCCCCTCTCATCATGGCGCACCTCGTCAATCTCCAACGGGAGCGAGTTCTTGACCATAATACCCACCCCCCGCGAGCCCGAAGTGAAGCCGGAGTGGGCCGCCAAACGATATCCCCGCCGATTCATTGCATGAAAGGTGTTACCTATAAGGTGTGTCTCCTGCAGGAAGACAACATCTGGAGAAATACGTTTTAAATACTGCAGGACCACACCACGCTTAATCCTATCCCCCAGGCCGTTAACATTCCATGACAACACAATCAAATCCCTACCCCCCATCATACGTCAAAACAATCGGTCGCCCCCCACCGAGCATCTTAAAAACAACAAAACAGTTGCGGGTTTGCCTTGCGGTGCTAACGAACAACACACCCCCCCCACCCCCCGGTCCCAACAGAACTCCCCCCTCCCTGCACCCCTGCATGAGCCCAGACAGCCCCCCCAAAGTGCAGTGTGCCTGTCGCCCCATAGCTAAGTACTAACTAGTCCCCCCGAGGAGGAGGGAAGCCCCCAGCAGACCCCACCCGACCTCCATGGGAGGGGAACATACGAAAGCACTATATGGTAAAGGAACAATATCCAGAGCAAGGCCTATACAGTCACCCCTCAATTCTGATCCGGCGGGCCCTCCCCGCCAGCCGCGCCCCCCCCACCCCGATCTCCAGGCAAAGTATCTAACCAGTCCCCAGCCACCTCGGGCCGGTCGAAGAAGTGCGTACGGCCATCCACCTCCACCCTCAGCTTAGCCGGAAAGAGCATTGAGTACTTGAGGTTTAGGTCCCTTAGGCGACGTTTAATACCAAGAAAGCTCTGTCGCTGCTTCTGGACCGCCGGAGTAAAGTCTGGGTAGAAGTGTACATCCATGTTGTCCAGCCTGACCGGTCCCTGTTGCCTGGAGGTCTGGAGGATGGCGTCTCTGTCCCGGAAATTAAAAATCCGGGCAATAATAGGCCGCGGCGGGGCACCGGTCTTAGGGCGGCCCCCAGGGACCCGGTGGGCACGCTCCACCGCAAAAAGCTTACTCAGCCCCCGGGGCTGGAGATGGGTCAGGATCAGTTCTTCCACGAAGAGATCTGCCGCCTCCGCCTCTCGGCCCTCCGGCACACCAATAATGCGAACATTGTTCCTCCGGGCCCGACCCTCGGAATCCTCCAGTTGCCGGTCCATCAGGGCGCTCGCCTGGCCAAGCCGGCGCACCTCCTTCTGGAGGGCCACCACGTCCGTAGTGAGGCTCGTTGTGGTGTGGGCCAGGGAGTCAACTCGGTCGTTCGTTTTTGACAAGTCTGCCCTCACAAGGCCCACATCCACCAGGACCGAGTCAATTTTTTGCGCCAAGGTATCGAAACGCTGGTCCACTGAGGCCTTCATCTCTGCGATGGCGCCCATGACGTCCCGGAGGGTCAGATCCACCGGTTGGGCAGGCGCCTCCGTCGGGCCCACCAGGGATGACCGCGATGTCTCCAGAGAACCCTTCTGGAGCGTATAGCGATCCATACTATTGGCCTGGTGCGCCGTGCCACG
The DNA here is from genome assembly GCF_964204655.1 of Triturus cristatus. Taxonomy (NCBI): domain Eukaryota; kingdom Metazoa; phylum Chordata; class Amphibia; order Caudata; family Salamandridae; genus Triturus; species Triturus cristatus. The sequence continues at coordinate 228,946,555 of NC_140584.1, forward strand.
GCGGGTTGTCTTCATCTTCGCCCGGTCGCCATCTTGTTTGGTGGACATGCTGGCCCTTCCACCGTCGTGCCAAGATCTCCAAACGGGCCGCCACACCAAATCACGGGTGTCAGGGGGGGGGGCGGGAGCGACCACCGGGCCGCGGGTCAACCCACCGCCGGCGGGTCAGCCGGGCACCTGGACAAGGCAACACCACCGCACCCCGCTCCGCAGCCCGACCCCGCCTGAGGCAAGGAGGGCGCAAAAGCGAAAGTGAAAGTGCGGGGTACGCGAGTCGCCCAGCCCCGCTCGCCGCTGTTATTCACTTCGTCCCCGGATCGCCCCACTACTCCAATCCGGGGGGCCGGCGAGGAGAAGGCCGCAACCTTCAATCGATGCTCCCACCGGTGTTCGGGGTCCGATTCGAGCCCAAAAAACGGGTGGCGCCTCAGCTCGGGTTCACCGACACAGTCCCCTCAACAAGGACAGGATATCGGCAGGATTAATTCAGGAGGTCGCGGAGGTCCTCGGGAGCCTCGCACCTACGCGGCCATCTTGGTTGCACGCTAGGCTCCTCCTCCTCAAAATTCTATTTTGAGTAACTTTGGCGCCGGTTGACGAATCCTCGCGAAATTTTTAAAACAAATGGGGCGCTCCGTTCAGCTCCTATCCTGAAAGTCTCGGGGTGATTCGTCAAGCGGGGGCCGAGAAAAAGGGGGAGTCCCAAAACACGTTTTCCCCATGCATTTTTCCATAGGACCTTTAGTCGCAGCTACAGCCCGAACGGCTGAACAGAATTATGTGAAATTTGGCAGAGAGGTAGCCATAAGGTCAAGGAAGTGCCTTTTGCAGGTCTGGTGTAAATCTGTTCAGTAATTCCTGAGAAAATAGCATTTAAAAGCATATCAATATCTATACGCGCGCACCGTGCGCGCACTGTGCGCGCACCCTGCCGTGCGCGAGCGCAATTCTGATTGGTTGTTAGATGTCGGTAAACATTTGAATCGGTCGAAACCAGGAAGTGTCGGCCGCCATTTTGTCTCCGCAGTCTGAGGGGGTTAAAAAAAAAGGTGGAGAACGTAAAAAGGGGGCAGATTGGACAGTTCCTGACCCCCTAGCCTTGGTCAGGGGGTCACAGAAGGACCCCCAAGGTAGAAAAAAACAATGTTTTTTCTTTTAAAAATCGCGAGGTACGCACTGCAAACCGTGGGTGCTTGGTGCGCGAAGCGCACCGAGCGCCCACAGCGCGCGCACGGTGCGCGCACGGTAAAAAACCTGAAAAAAAAAAATTAATAAATACATAACTAAGCATTTAAAAAACCGTACAAATTCACTGAAAAAAACATAGGTTTCACACACGTTATAGTTACGAATTAGCATTTAAAAAACCTTGCAAATTCACTTAAAAAACCATAGGTTTCACACATGTTATAGTTAGCTGGACATTTCACTCGTAAAAAACCAATGAAATTCCCCCGTTATAGTTAGTGCAGGCAACTATAACTCACGCAACCGCAATCCTCTGCTGATGACGTCAGATATTACATCACTGATGACATATGTGTCTTTATGAAAAATAAATATTTGTAATATATGTATAGCTAAAGATTAATGGAAGAAGACATGGGTAAATAAGTGTCTAAATACAGTGATGTAATATCTGACGTCATCAGCAGAGGATTGTGGTCGCGTGAGTTATAGTTGCCTGCACTAACTATAACGGGGGAATTTCATTGGATTTTTACGAGTGAAATATCCAGCTAACTATAACATGTGTGAAACCTATGGTTTTTTAAGTGAATATATATATATATATATATATATATATATTACCTACTGGCGGTCGCCAGTAGGTAGTTATAGTTAGGACCCTGTTTCCATAGGAAATCCGCAACATTCTATTTTGAATAACTTTGGCGCCGGTCGATGAATCCTCGCGAATTTCTCAAAATAGGTGGGGCGCTACGCTCCGCTCCTACCCTGAAAGTCTCGGGGGGATTCGTCAAGCGGGGGCTGAGATAAAAGGGGGGTCCCAAAACACGTTTTTCCCATGCATTTTTCCATAGGACCTTTAGACAGGGCTACAGCCCGAACGGCTGAACAGAATTACTAGAAATTTGGCAGAGAGGTAGTCCTCAGGTCAAGGAAGTGCCTTTTGTAGGTTTGGTGTAAATCTGTTCAGTAGATTCTGAGAAAATAGCCTTTAAATCAATATATATATCTGAGCCAGCTTACGGTACGCTTACCGTAAGCTTACCGTACGCGTACGGTGGCGTGCGCGAGCGCGATTCTGATTGGCTGTTACATCTAAGTAAACATTCGAATCGGTCGAAACCAGGAAGCGGCGGCCGCCATTTTCTCTCTCGCACTCTGAGGGGGGGGCTGTAAACAAAGGAAAAAAACATATAAAGGGGCTGTTTAGACAGCGCCCATGCACATAGCCATGTTAGTTGAGTCCTCAAAGATCCCCCAAGGCCAAAAACGGTAAATTTTCATTTTTTGAAAATTTCGCCGATTACGCTTACCGTACGCGTACGGTGCGCTTACGCTAAAAATTTTAATAAAAAAAAACACTCTCTGTGCATGGCATATTATTGTCATCACTTACAAATTAAATTTAACAGATTACCTATCACAAGGAAGCGCATAATATGTCCTCCATGTGCGCACGGTGCGTAACGTGGGCACGCGGTGCGCGTAGCGCACTGCGTGCCCACCTTGCGTGTACGGCACTAACTGCGTAAAGTGGGCGCGCGGTGCGCGAAGCGCACCGCGTGCTCACTGTGCGCGCACGGTGCGGGAAGCGCACCGTGCGCGCACGGAACGAACTGCGTTAAGTGGGCGTGTAAAGTAACTTAGCATTTAAAAAAACGTACAAATTCACTGAAAAAACCATAGGTTTCACACACGTTATAGTTAGGAATTAGCATTTAAAAAACCTTGCTAATTCAGTGAAAAAACCATAGGTTTCACACATGTTATAGTTAGCTGGAAATTTTACTGATAAAAAACCAATGAAATTCCCCCGTTATAGTTACTGTAGGCAACTATAACTCACGCGACCGCAATCCTCTGCTGATGACATATGTGTCTTTATGAAAAAAAAAATATTTGTAATATATGTATAGCTAAAATTTAATGGAAGAAGACATGGGCAAATAAGTGTCTAAATACAGTATTAGCATCAGCAGAGGATTGCGGTCGCGTGAGTTATAGTTGCCTACAGTAACTATAACGGGGGAATTTCATTGGTTTTTTATCATTAAAATTTCCAGCTAACTATAACATGTGTGAAACCTATGGTTTTTTCATTGAATATATATATATATATATTCACTGAAAAAACCATAGGTTTCAGGGGTGTTATAGTTAGCTGGACTTTTCACTTGTACAAAACCATTGAAATTCCCCCGTTATAGTTAGTTCAGCTAATTATAACTCGCGCACCCGCAATGCACTGCTGATGACGTCACATATTACATCACTCATGACATGGTCAGTGACATCACTCATGACATCACTGATGACATCTCAAATGACATCACTGATGACATCACTGATGACATCATCCAGTGAATGTCTGTTTTTCAGAAAATTAAATATGTTTCATATATGTATATCTAAACAATGATGGAAGAATAAATGGGTATATAAGTGTCTAAATGGATGATTTGTTTTTGAAAAATTGATTGTGTAACTGACTGATTAAGTGTATCATAGTGAATACATGGCTTAGTGAGTAATGTTTAAATATGTATATATCTGTATCAGTCTCTCACTTTGTGTATAAGTGGCTGCATGGGTGTCTATATAGGTTATTAGTTGGTTTTTTGAGTATCAGTCTGAGTGTCTGCATGGTTCGGTAGTGGGTATTACGTAGTGCATAGGTGCATGAATGAGTGACTCACTGTTTGTATGTGTTGAAGACAGCATGTGTGCAGGACTGTATGGGTGGATGAGTGTGTGTATGGGTGTGTTAGTGAGTGAATGACTGTCTCAATAGTGCCTTTATGAGTAACTACATATGTTTTAAACTAGTATATGTGACTATTCGTGTATATAAGTGAGTATATGTGAGAGTGAGAGATTGAAAGAGTTCCTGTATGAATAAGTATGTGTTTCTATAAGTGATTGTTTAAAAGACTAAGTATGTGTAAGTTTCCGTAGAAGTAAGTGTGGTGGTGTGTGTATAACTGTATATGCAAGTAAATGTATGTTTGATGCTTTATTAGCATGAGTGACTATGTGTGTGAGTAACTCTATGGATGAGTGGCATTGTGTAACAGGATGTATAGGTGTATGAGTACATATGATGAGTGAGTACATGTATGAGTGACTGTATAGGACTGTTGGTGAATGAGTGGATGTGTATGTGGATCTTAGAATTACTGAAGAGGTTGTTGTAACTGGTATTGGTATGTCCATTGTTTTGAACATTTTAGTCTCTATTTTTGAATGTGTGTATCAAAGGTTATATTAGGGTGAGAGGAGGTCTGCCACTCGATCACAAGGATGATGTCATCAGTGATGTCATCAGTGATGTCATCAGTGATGTCATGAGTGATGTCACTGACCATGTCATGAGTGATGTAATATGTGACGTCATCAGCAGTGCATTGCGGGCGCGCGAGTTATAGTTAGCTGAACTAACTATAACGGGGGAATTTCAATGGTTTTGTACAAGTGAAAAGTCCAGCTAACTATAACACCCCTGAAACCTATGGTTTTTTCTGTGAATTTCTGAGGTTTTTTAAATGCTAATTCCTAACTATAACGTGCCTGAAACCTATGGTTTTTTCTGTGAATTTCAAAGGTTTTTTAAATGCTAATTTCTAACTATGCCTACAGAGATAGGACATGTGAAGAAAGAAGAAAAAAGGCACAGAAAGAAAAAAAAGAAGTGCAGAAAGAAGTAACAGAAGTCCTCAAAGACGAAGAAAAGTGCAGGAAGAAGGATAACGTGCAGAAAGAACAAAAAGAAGAGCAGAAAGAATCCTTGTTGCAAAATCATCCTGTACCCTCAACTTTTTCAGACGGATACTGGTGGTAACTGAGTCTGACTAACCAGTCCTAGAGCCAGTGCTATGTTAAAAGACACTTAGAATACAGTGAAAACTCCTACATACACTAGGGCAAATCATGCGTTGGGGTCCCCCTGTGATTAGCATGACCTCCTCTGTAAGCCCCTAGTATATAATAGGTCATGGGGGTTAAAACTACCTCTTAAAACAGGCCACAGGGCGTTTTTGCACACATTAACTCAGGCCCCGTCCCCTCCCTTCACCACTGTGTAAACACGCCCTGTGTCCGTTTTTAGTTGGGAGATTAAGTTCATTTCAATCCTGAGGGTCCCTAGGGTCCAACTAGCCCACTAGGTACCTACAGTAAGTGCCACAGAGCTGCGTTGCAGAGAGGTGTAAAAAGTGGCACGGCCTGGACCACCTCTCTGCAATGCAGCTCAGTGGCGCTTACTGGAAGCACTTGGTGGGCTAGTTAGCCCCCAGGGGCCCTCAGTATTGAAGGGAAATTATATCCCCAATTTAAAACGTGCCATAGTGCGTGTTTGCACACGTCACCTCAGTGCCCGTCCCCTCCCTTCACCACTGTGTAAACGCCCCCTGTGGCTGTTCTAAGTTGAGCGATTAAGTCCCCTTGAATCATAAGGGTCCCTAGGGTCAAACTAGACCACTAGGTACCTCCAGTAAGCGCCACAGGGGCTTGCCCTCAGAACACCTCTCTGCAGCGCAGCTCCCTGGCGCATACTGGAGATGCCTGTTGGGCTAGTTGGCCCTTAGGGACCCTCAGTATTGAAGAGGAATTAATTCCCCAACTTACAACTCGCCAGGGGGCGCGTTTGCAAGGAGGGGGCGTGGCCTCTGGCACGATGCCAGTCTTTTATTTATTTTAATTTTTTAAGAAGGGGGGCTGTGTGGTTCCCCTTCTTATTCTAATTTATTGGCCCTGATGACCCCATCCCCCAGGGCCTGTCTCCTAATTATATTTTTTTGACCCCAATCCCCAGGGCCGGCCACTGTTTTTTATTATTTTTTAAAAATATATATTTATAGACACACCTAGGACATGCTGGACAAACCGTACGTACCTATCACCATGACGATTTGCGTGATATTCATTAAAAGGCGACTATGCATAAAATGAATCCACGTGGAATGTATTTACTCCACTAGTGAAGCTCTGACATGTCTGATGCCCTACCGTGCCTAATCCCGGTAGACACCCTTGTTGTTTATTTATACAAACATGGGTAGCTATTGACGGGCACATTTAATACACATGCACACCAAGCCATTCAAAGGGGATTCGACAAGAATTCGACCAAAACTATGCAAGAAACCCCCCTCACGGTTAATAAAACACACATCCACTGCTGGATGTGTAATACTTTTTATTTTACTCTCTGGAAAGGGGACGAACATCACTTGAGAGTCACAGCGCGCTCCTGGCAGAGCCCAATGCTGTGTTACACCCACCATTGCCTGCCGAGTGCCACACTCCTCTGTGTTGTATTCCACCAGCTAGTGCATATGCTATGACACTCTCTAGCCCATGTGCACTGTAACACCACCCCGTGAATATATCATGCCACACTTGTCTTCGCACGGGTTATATTGCCCCATCTAACGTGCCTTCCTCGATGCCTATGTAATAACGCACAGTGCTATGCCATACATATTACAATCTGGGATCCATATCTTTGTCACAGTGCATATGCAACGTTACACTCCCCAGCACATATTTTATATTACAACTTTAGAGATTAGTTAGGTTACACAACACTGCCCTGTGCATATTACACTCCAAGGCGCATATCGCATAGCACGCGCTAGTGCCTGTGCTATCTCGCGCTCTCCAATGAATCTGTCATTGCGCACAATGTATTGCATAATATATTTCACGCCCAGTTCATCTTATATCACACGTTTTGGTGCATAGTTTATACCATACACTATATCTAGTTTTAATTTTCAATCGTGCTCTCAGGACTATGTTCTATATAACACTGTGTTCACCTACCCTTTTCACGGGCATTACATTTTGCGATAGGGGGTGGAGGGTCAGGGGGTGTTTCTGCCAAGTGAGCCCGGAGTCACAGTCACAAACACCCTCTTCTTCCTGAATAAAAGGGAGATTATGCTGCATACTTGTTCATATTTTAAGTAGTTCGCACAGACACACGTTTTAAAAACAATAAAGTTCCTAATACCCGCCTTCTCTGAACAGTTAGCTTGCTGCCGCATCCCCCTCCTCCCTATCCTCTGTTGTGTGAATCCATGGACTAGCCTCCTCCCTCCTGCCATGCATGGTCTGATGTGCTGCCACTGCCCATCTACTCTGAGTGTTCTGTTGAGCTGCCACTCCCCTCCCACCTGCCTAGCATTGTCAGATGACTGTAACCTGTCCCTGCCACCTCCACCCTGCCTGTCCACATGCCATGCCCCTATCCTCTTCCTCCTGTCCTACATGGTCCATTGTACTGCCATACCCTTCTGCCCTCCCTGGTCTGTTGTGCTGCAACTGCTCCTCCTGCCTGCCCCGTGCGGTCTGTTGTGAGGCCCCTTCCCCTGAACTTTCTTGTCTGTGCACAGGTCCTGACCCTCCCTTCTATCCTCCATTGTGCTTTGTGCATGCCCCTGCACCCTCCTTCTTGCCCATCATAGCCATTGTGCTGCCACTAACCCTCCCACTTGCCATGCATGGTCTTCTGTGCTGCCATGGCCCCTCCCACCTTCCCTGTGTGGTCAGTTAGCTGCCCCTGACCCCCTCCCACCTTCCCTCCTTGGTCTGTGTGTATGCCATCACAGTCTCACTGTTGCTCTTCATGGTGTGTCTTGCTTCTAGTGCCCATCCTGCCTGACCTCCATGGCTATCTTGCTGCTCCTGCCCTGTCCCCTTGCCCCCAGCCCTCTGTTTACATGTGAAGACCCCTACTCCCTCCCTCCTGGCTTGTCTGTTCCATTGTAATGCCCCTGAGCCGTCCCTCCTGCCCTTTATGGTTTGTTATACTGCAGCTTTCTCTCCTGTCTGTCCATTATGGTCAGCTAGCTACCATTGCCTCTTGCCCCTCTGTTCGCTGTTGTCCAAGTGCATGGTCCTGTCCCCTCCCTCTTGCTTTCTATGAATTGTTGTGCTGCACTTCCGTCCCGCATGCCCTGTGTGGTGTATTGTGCTGCTGCAAACCCTGATGCCTGCCCTGCAGGGTCAGTTTGGTGCACCTCTCCATGTCCCTCCTGTCCTCTGTTATCCAAGTCCATGTCCCTACCCCATTTCCTTCCATGATCCAATGTACCATACTTGCGAACATTTTGAGCTTGGTAAGAGGGAGATTTTGAAAAAAAACTGGGGTATTGATTTTCCCCTTTGAGTTACATTGAAAAAGAGGAGATTGTAGACAGGAGACAGATCAAATAAAGCCCATTTGAGCTTAAAAACATTGGACGTTTCCTGGCTGAATCGGGTCTGTTGGCATGTATGGTTGTACTACCATTGCCTCTTCCTTCTGCCCACAAGGGTCTATTACATTGCCACAGCCTCTCTTGCAAGTCCTGTATTGTTGGTTTGTTGCCCCTGCCCCCCTTTCCACTGCCCTCCATAGTCTGTTGTGCTGCCACGGCCCTTCCTGCCTGCTCAGTGTGGTTAAATTGTTGCCTTTGCACCCTCCTACCTGCCTTCAATTTTCAGAGTCCGTGCCCCTGGCCTCTGCCTCTCAACAGTATCCTAATGGACAACTAGATTGCTAACATTCTATATTTATTACAAAAGTGTGGAACGCCTGACGTCATCTTGATGTAATCAAAACTGTAATACCTAGAGCATTTCCTTTAGAAATTACATATATGAGAGGGTCTTATTGGCATCAAAATTATGGTTAGTGCTCTAAAAGACTAAAATAAGGACATATGTTCTGAGTTTTCAAATAGCGACAAAGCACTTTTAAATTATTTGTTATCTTTATGTTTTTTTATCCAGTTGTCCACTTGATTAAATGTTGCACTTAGGGGAGAGGATGTGGTGTTACTTCCAGAACTGCAGACTTTGCAACTGGGGAACGAGGTTGGAGTTTCTGCTTCAGCTCGACATTCTGTGATTCTGGTCAAATCACTTAGTCTCCCCATGTCTACAACCAAAATGAATTTGTTCTTGTGTGATGTAACCAATGCTCATGTAAAGCACTCCAATACCTGACAAGTCTGCACTATATAACACTGCAAAAACACAAAATAATAAGTGTTTTGCACACTTCTGTCATTGGGCTATATTTGGGCTACATCTGGGTGATTTTGGGCTGCATTTGGGCTCTTTTGTCTCCGGTGACCATCTTGGGAGATTTATTTGTTATGAAGTTTCCTAATTTCCTCATGTACTGCAGTCTCCTCAGTAGGAAATGCTTTCAGTTTTTTACTTTGATTCCATCATGAAGGTATTCAGATATGTCACACATTTGCCATAAATTCTGAAAGTTAGCACTCTAGTTACTCATTAGATCACTGTAGTAAAACTACTGTTCACCATGGAAGTCTGCTCCTGGTATTAAAAGTGCATGTTTCAGTCTGCATGTCAGAATTTTTTAATGAAATAGAAGAGGATTTGAGAAGTCACTCAAAATGTGCCCTCATTTTCTTTCTTCAGCATTAATCATAATTTCTATGGCAAAATGAACCCCCTCATTGTGTTCCTTTTTAAATTAAATATTTTAAGTGTTACCAGTTTATTCCAATCAAGATGGCTTCAGGTGTGCCATACTTTTGTCATATGAAGACAGCAAGCGCTCTAGTTGTTTTTAAGAACACTCTGGGACATTCTGTCATTGGGCTATACTTGGGCTACATCTGGGTGATATTTGGGCTACATTTGGGCTCTTTTGTCTCTGGTGGCCATCTTGGGAGACTTATTTGTTATGAAGTTTCCTAATTTCCTCATTTACTGCAGTCTCCTCAGTAGGAAATACTTTCAGTTTTTTACTTTGATTCCATCAAGAAGGCATTCAGATGTGTAACACATTTGCCATAAATTCAGAATGTTAGCACTCTTTTTGCTCATTAGTTCACTGTAGTAAAGCTACTGCTCACCCGGGAAAACTGCTGCTGGTATTGAAAGTGCATGTTTCAGTCTGCATGTCAGAATTTTTTAATGAAATAGAAGAGGATTTGAGAAGTCACTCAAAATGTGCCCTAATTTTTCTTTCTGCAGCACTAATCATACTTTTTATGGAAAATGAACCCCCTCATTTTGTTCCTTTTTAAATTAAATGTTTTAAGAGTTACCACTTTAATCCAAGCAAGATGGCTTCAGGTGTGCCATACGTTTATCATAAGTAGGACTGTTAACGCTCTAGTTGTTCTTTGGAACACTCTGGGAAGCTGCAGTAGAACACAAAGGAATCAACTGACAGTCTCTGCCCTTGTTGGATGTACATGTTTTACTGAGAATGTCAGACTTCATTCTCACATGACTGAGAAAGATAATGTGAATTTACAGAAAATAAGCTCTCAGTTTAGCTTATAGATCACCTTCCAAACCTCTGTGGGAAAAGCATGAGAAAATATTTTTCTCTCAATCATGATATCCCAGCAGAAGGCTTTTTCACATGGTGAAATCACCTTAGAACATACCACAATTCCTAAAATGAGTATGGTACCATCAACAAACGATTTATAATGTAACTAAAGTCTTAAAACCTCCTATTAACTGCAATGCTTTTTAATGAGGTGCTATCATGTATATTGGTCCCAAGATGGCTGCCAACACTTCTTGGATGAAGTGCTGACAGCCAATCAGATCTCAGGATGAGATGTGTGGTTAGGCTCCGCCCACATATATATATGATTTTACTTTTGATTTTCTCAGGAACTACTGAACAGATTGATACCAGACCTGCAAAAGGCACATCCCGGACCTGAGGACTACCTCTTTGCCAAATTTAAAGTTATTCTGTTCAGCGTTCGGGCTGTACCTTGGACTAAAGGTCCCTATGGAAAATTGCATGGGGAAAACGCGTTTTGGGACCCCCCTTTTTTCTCAGCCCCCACTTGACGAATCCCCCCGAGACTTTCAGGGTAGGAGTGGAGCGGAGCTCCCCACCTATTTTGAAAATTTCGCGACGATTCGTCAACCGGCGCCAAAGTTATTCCAAATAGAATGTTGCGGATTTCCTATGGAAACACGGTCCTAACTATAACTATCTACTGGCGACCGCCATTAGATAATATATATATATCTATATATATATATATATATATTACCTACTGGCGGTCGCCAGTAGGTAGTTATAGTTAGGACCTATTTTCCATAGGAGATCTGCAACATTCTATTCCCAATAAGTCTGGCGTCGGTTGACGAATCCTCGCAAAATTTTCCAAACTTTTGGCCAGCTCTGCTCCGCTCCTACCCTGAAAGTTTTGTGGTGATTCATCAAGCGGGGGCCGAGAAAAGAGGGGAGTCCCAAAACACGTTTTCCCCATGCAATTTCCCATAGGATCTGTTGTCGCAGCTACAGCCTGAACCGCTGAACGGAATGACACCAAATTTGGCAAAGAGGTAGTCCTCAGTTCAGACGAGTGCCTTTTGCATAAATGGTGTGAATCCGTTCAGTAGTTGGTGAGAAAATTAGTGTTAAAAGTACATAAATATCTATGGCTGCGGAGGATCCGCGGACCGTACACGCACCGTATGCGCATCCTCCCCGAACCGAGCATGCACCCTCCCGATCGCGCACTGAATGCTAATTGGCTGTCGAGTGTCTCTCTACATTCGAAACCAGGAACTGTTGGCGGCCATTTTCTGCCTCGGTAGAAGCGAGGCTGAAGAAGCAATGGGAATAAGTGTGTAAAACATATAAAGGGGGCAGAGTGGAAATACTCTGACCCTCTAGAGGTTCTTAGGGGGTCTCAGAAGGACCCACTGGGGCCCCCTTTTTATTTTTGTTAAACGGCGAAATGCGCGCACGGTGCGCGCATCCTATCGCGTTGGGTGCGCGGATCCACTGATTTAATTTTTAAAAAGACAACAAATCTTTGGTTGGATGACTACATTTTACACTGAAAGGTAGGGTGTATATTTCTGATTTTTAAAGGTATGATTCTTATTGCTTAACAAAAACAGATTGTAAGGAACATTATATATGATTAGCTGATATGTTGAAAAGTGAAGCACACTTCCTCTCTTGTGTAGGAACATTGTGTGCTGAACTTCTGACCTGTGTGCTTAGTGCAGTGTTCCATGACCTGTTTCTATGGTAACAGGCAGAAGGCAGATTGGGGGAAGGGTTGAAATGTATTTCAGTTGGAAAGGGTTGAAATGTTTAACCAATAGAAATGTGTGTTTGCTTTTGAGTTTATGTGTGAATGATTGTGATTTGATGTTTACATGTATATGTGTGGAAAATGAAAGGGAAACTTTTCCATTCTTTGTTTTTCCTGAGAGGTGTACAGTGCAGAGATTCTGTAAAAGAAAATATGGTGAGTGACTGATATACTTCTGAATCTACAAAAGAACTTGAAAGATGAGTTATTTAATTGTGAGGGGATGTATGTAGACTATTTTGATTTTAATCAGACTAATGTATTTCTCCTTCTAAAGTGTAGGGAGTACTTTTTTTCTCTACAATCTTATTGACAGTGTGTGTGCATGTAGAAACCATTCTGTGATAAGCATTTGGGATTTTCATGTGTTTGCAGACAGATAACTGTGCTGTTTTTATATTTTGGTAGAATTAGAAACCAGTCATTGTTTATGAATTTGTGAAATGAGTTATGTTATATTTCTATACTAAAATGTAGTATTACTAGATGAAGAAATGTGTTTTGGTATAGTGCAAGGGATAGTGTTGTTTGTCTAGAATCACACAGTGAGTCTGTGTGCATTTGGCAACCACTGTGAGAGAAGTATTTGGTAACGTTGTGTATTTACTGACAGATAACTGTTTTAACCTGTCATATTGTGAAGTTTTAGTATTATTAGAAGACAGTTATGGCTTATGATTTGATTAAATGAGTCAGGCTTTGACAGAAAAGTGCAGTCCTGAAATATGTAGATTGTGTGCAGATCCCTTACCACTTGCACTGTAGTGAATGAGTTTTGGTAAACTCCTAGGGATAGTGTTGCTTGTCTAGAATCACAGTGTGAGTTAGTGTGTATTTGGGATCACTGTGAGAGAAGCATTTGCTGACATCATGTATTTGCTGACAGATAACTTTTTAAAAACCTGTCATGTTGTGAAGTTTTAGTAGCATTTGAATCCAGTCTTCGCTTATGTGTTGATTAAATGAGTCATGGTTTGACACTGATGTGCTGTACTTAAATATGTAGATTGTGTGCACTGCCATTAACTCTTATAGACTAGAGAATGAGTTTTGGTAAACTCCTAGGATAGTGCTGATTGTCTAAAATCACACTGTGAGTCTGTGTGCATTTGGGTAAGGATTGTGAGAGAAGCATTTGGTAACATCATGTATTTGCTGACAGATAACTGTTTTAAAACCAGTCAGGTTGTCAAGTTTTAGTAGCATTAGAAGCCAGTCTTTGCTTATGCTTTGATTAAATGAGTCAGGCTTTGACACAAAAGTGCAGTCCTGAAATATGAAGATTGTGTGCAGTTACCTTACCACTTCCACAGTAGTGAATGATTTTTGGTAAACTCCTAGGTATAGTGGTTGTTGTCTAGAATCACACTGTGAGTCTGTGTGCATTTGGGAACCACTGTGAGAGAAGCATTTGGTAACATTGTGTATTTTTTAGCAGATAACTCTTTTAAAACCTGTCATGTTGTCAAGTTTTAGTAGCATTAGAAGCTAGTCTTTGCTTATGCATTGATAAAATGAGTCAGGGTTTGACACTAAGGTGCAGTACCATGTACTTTTCTCTTCACTGTGGCAGAACTGACAATTTAAAAGATTTACCTAAGCACTGTCCTAGAAGTAGTCTGATTATTTAGTCAGTTTCTAAGTACCAAATAGATTGCTTCAAATGTCTATGCAGTATGCATGTAGTGTTCTAACATACTATACACTTCTCTTTTACACCTTCAATTCCCTAGTCAGTATCCATACACTTCCAGGAAACACCCTGTCACTCCCTTTGCAGTCCTCTAGTTACCCATTCAACACCATGTACTATCCATTCACTGTGCCAAAACCCAAACACTTATAAATTCACCAAGACACTCTCTTTCCAGTACTCTAATGATTCAGTCACTGCCTAAGTATTCATGCACTGAGTCAGACCTTAGCACATGGACTTCTTCAAACCCTTATCCACCATGCATGCAGTCCTCTAACCACCTACACACTTGTCTTTCACACCTTCAATTCCCCAGTCAGTATCCATACAATTCCAGCAAACACCCTGTCACTCCCCTTGCACTCCTCTAGTGACCTTATTAAGGATCATGTACTTATCCATTCACTGTGCCAAACCCTAATAAATTCACCCAGGCACTCTCCTTGCAGTACTCTAATCATTCAGTCAGTACCCAAGTACTCATCCAGTGACCTAGGCCTTAGTATGTGGACTGCTTCAAACCCCTATCCACTATGCATGCAGTCCTCTAACCACCTACACAATTGTCTTTCACACCTTCAATTCCCTAGTCAGTATCCATACACTTCCAGGAAACACCCTTTCACTCCCTTTGCAGTCTTCTAGTGACCCATTCAGCATCATGTACTAATCCATTCACTGTCGGAAAACTGAAACACTTATAAATTCACCAAGATACTATCTTTGCAGTACTCTAATCATTCAGTCAATGCCTAAGTATTCATGCACTGAGCCAGGCCTTAGCACATGGACTGCTTCAAACCCCTATGCACTATGCATGCAGTCTTCTAACCACCTAGACACTTGTATTTCACACTTTCAATTTCCTAGTCAATATCCATACAGTCCAGCAAACATCTTGTCACTGCCTTTGCACTCCTCTAGTGACCCATTCAGTACCAAGTACTAATCCATTCCCTGTACGAAAAGCCTAGCACTTATAAATTCACCTAGGCACTCTCCTTGCTGTACTCTAATCATTCAGTCAGTACCCAAGTAGTCATGCAGTGAGTCAGGCCTTAGCACATGGACTGCTTTAAATGCCTATGCAGTATGGATGCAGTCTTCTAATCACCTATACAGTTGTGTTTCACACCTTCAATTCCCTAGTTAGTATTCATACTCTTCTAGCAAACACCCTGTCACTCACCCAGTGTGTCTCCTTATAGTGCTGTAATCATTTAGTCAGTTAGCATGTAGAGTTTTAGTGAGGTAGGCTTTAGGGCATGAACTGCTTCAAAGTAGTATGCACTATGCATGTAGTGTTTTAACCATTGTCACACTTGTGGTTCAGGGACATAGTTTCTTAGTCAGTATTTATATAAAATGTGTTTGTACAGTAATGGAAAAGTATAATTTTGAAAGTTATTAATATACATTTATTTGTGATTCTTTTTTACAGATACAGAACAGGAGTGTTTCTCATCTGTTTGCACTCTTCTCGTGCAAGATTGTTTGGATGAAGGGTCCTTAGGTGTTTCGTCATACTTGCTATGCCGCATGAGTATTTTTTGTTAGGATCCCCTCGTAACAGAACTCTTTTGAAAATCTTGTGCATGAGAAAGGTGGTATTGGTCGTTGTTTACCCTCGAGAAAAGTAGAAAATTTCCACATCACTGAAGGAAAACGTTGTGGGCGTGGTGCATCCTCCAAAAATTCAACTTTAGATTTGGTGAATATTTTATAGCGACATCATTTACAGTTTTTGTAAGTTAAAGTTAAAAAATGTTGTTAGCTTTGTGCATTTTATAATTCTGTGATTTGTATTTTGAGAATGGCATGTTGGTTTCTTTTTAACAATCTTTGAGATTGTGTTTTTTTTGACCGCTGTTAAGTGATGAGTATGATTGAAATCACTATTTTTAGTGAAATTTAATATATTCTGAGAACAGCAAAAAAGGCAAAAAAATTACTTTGTGGAAATTATGCTGGGCTGTAAAAAATGTATTATTACATGTTATAATTTGTTTTTCCTTTTATTTCACAGATCCAAATTTTAAAATAAGGAATTTATATGAATTTATATTTGAATGAAAAACAGAAAAAAATGTATTCCATTTTTTATTCCTATTACTGTGAAGGTAAGTTTAACTAAGTCTCAATATGCAGAAAGAAGAGGCCTGCAAGAAGCTACAAAGTTGAAACACGTTTCTAAAAACACTCTGTTTATGTAGTTTTGAAATCTGACCATAATCAGATTTCATGTGACCTGCTAAAAAAGAGATTTGAGGGGTTCATAATATTTCACCTTTTTAGTTGTTGAAGGACCGCAATCATTTCAATCATTCTTCTTTGAACATCTTTGCAGACAAAACTCTGTGCTTACCTTCTATCATTCGCAAGGAAATTTAAAAATGGAAATATGTCACTTTTTGTAACATAGTTATTGTGCAAGATACTCTTGTATATTTACAAAGAGAGGAAAAGGCACTCTGTGCACTTTTTATACTCCATGTAAATATAACCTCATCATGCACACCACTTTGTGTTGAAAGGGTGTTTTATAAGTGTTGTTGTGCATGATTGCACTTAATACTCATAGAACAAGACACATGTCTAGATTTATCAGAAATCATAAATCTCGATATGTGTGTGAATGCTGCACCATTTTAAATTTGGTGTAGGAAAGCACAACAAGGAGAATTGATTTAATTTCTCCACATTTTTATATCTTCAATGCATGCTGAAATGTTCAGCATACATTGAAGAAGAAAAATGCATTTTCTCATTGTTTTAGTGCAGGAAGGTGTGTCTTCCTGCAGAAAAACAAACATCACATGACACAGATATCCTTGCACTATGGTGCAAGGGTGCCTGTGTCACCACATGGCTTCAGTTTAAGCAGCCGCGCAGAGAGAAGCATAGATTTGCAACATATTTATGTACATATGTTGCATCCCTGTGCTTCGGAAGTACTACAGCACACTGCAGTTAAAGAGGTTACTGTGTGATGCTGCAGCACTTCCTCATAGTTCTGCACTTATACATTCACCATACTCTACTAATGCATTCATTCAGTCAATTACATACTACACATTCATCTAAACTAACACTAACAAAGAAATGTAGCTCTTTTTTTAAACCAGGAAAGTTAGTTCTTACAAGAACTTTTATTTTTCTTCTTTCTTCTTTTATAATTTTTTGGGGGGTTTTCTGAACAATTTTTACATTTTTTGGGTTTTCCTGCAAAAACAAAAAACAAAAAACAAAACAGGCGAAACCAAACAATGAACTTCAGGGAACAATAAAAAAAATTACAAAAAATTGCAAATTTGACTTTCTTGCCGGCGGCAGATCAGATCGATCGACTGCTCACCATAGCACAAAGTCTTATTGCACTTAGTGCAGAGCACTTTTAAAAATTGAAATTGAGGACGGATGTCCAAGGTTTGGGCTGATGGATGCACTCTTGATGTGCTCAGCTGCGATGAGGTGGATGGCGCAGGAGCAGGAGTGTTTCTCATCCGTCTGCACTCTTCTCGTGCAAGATTGTTTGGATGAAGGGTCCTCATCTGCTTCATCATACTTGCCGTGCTGCAAGAGTATTTCTTGTTAGGATCCCCTCTCGATAGGACTCTTTTGCCAATCTTGCACGTGACCAAGGTGGCATTGGTCTTATTCTGCCTCTCTGGAAAAGTAAAACATTTCCACACCACTGAAGAAAAACGTTTTTTGGGTGGTGCCTCCGGCAAAAATTCATCCTCAGAAGTATGAGGTGATGCAGGTGATGCCTGCTGCCCTGAAGCCATTTTTGGTTGAAAAAAGTTAGAGCTAAGTGTAAACTTAGTCTAAAAAATCTTCTTCTCTCCAAAGAGATGGTGCTCTAAAGAAGGTCAAAGAAGAATGATTGAAATGGGTGGGGTCTTTCAATAGTTAGAAGAGGAAGTGTAATGAACCAATCAAATCTCTTTTTTTGCAGTTCACATAGGATCCGCGCACCCTGTGCTTACGCAGCACGCACCCAACGCGCATCTGCGAAATTGAATAAAAAAAAATTATAGGATTAGGTGTAAAACTATATTAGTTTTAAGACTAGTTTGGAGTTTGTCTTCAATTAATATTCACATGAAATACATACATATGTTTTTTTAAATGTTAAATACTTCGCGGGATCCGCGCACCTACCGCATCATAGACGCAGATGACGCATCGCGGAAGCGCGTAAACGTCGCGTTACGTACATCGAACGTGTCACGTATAGGCTGGGAGTCGTGTACCTGTCGCATTGCGATCGCTCACTAAACACGTACCCAACTCGTACCATGCGCGGATGCTATCACATAGGGATCGAGAACGATGCGCATAGGGTGCGCGGATCCAAAAACATTGAAAAATATACATAAAATACAGTTTTGAACATATAGTTAAAAAAATATTTTGAAAAATATAAAAAAATATGTTTGTAAAACCCATTAAGTTCAAATAACATTTTTTAATTTTTAAAAGAATTAATTGAAAAATAAGTTTAAAAAATTGTGATAAAAAAGTATTTTAAAAAAAAGATAATTAATGAAATTGACACACTGAATTTGAAAAATATAGAAATTCAATCAAAATCATTAAACATGATATCTTCAGAGATAAGTTATAGATAGGAATTAGCATTTAAAAAACCTTTGAAATTCACTGAAAAAACCATAGGTGTCATGCACGTTAAAGTTAGGAATTGGCATTTAAAAAACCTTTTTAAATTCACAAAAAAAAACACAGGTTTCAGTGGCGTTATAGTTAGCTGGACATTTCCCTCGTACAAAACCCTAGAAATTCCCCCGTTATAGTTAGTTCAGCTAACTATAACTCGCGCTCCGGCAATGCACTGCTGATGACGTCACATATTACATCACTCATGACATGGTCAGTGACATCACTGACATCACTGATGACATCTCAAATGACATCACTGATGACATCACTGATGATGTCATCCATGTAATAAATTAGTGCATCTTCTCACACCCTAATATAACCTTTGATACACCGACTCAAAATTTCAGACGGCCATTTTGAAAACCATAGATACTCCAATACCAATAACTACATACCCACTCATTGACTCTTAGGTCTACATACATCTCCACTCACTCACCTGTACAGTCACTCATACTTACAGTCACTCTGTACAGGACTATCATATGCATTTATACACCTATATAGACACTCACACACCACCAATTATCCATTGAGGTACTGACACACCTAGTCAGTCATGTAAATAATTAATCACAGTCCAATTTACTCACCTATACAGTTAAACACACTCAAGTTCACTTACTCATAAAAATACTAACAAATTCTGACACTCTTATACAATTACTAATACAAGCACACACTCATCCATACAGGCACTCCCTCAATCACACACTCTCACATATAGATATACTCTTACACACATATACACTGCGTTTCACATATGTAGTTACTGACACATGCACAACTGAGATATACATTCAATCACTAACACACTCATGCATACACTCACCCAACTATACTGTCCATCACAGTTGCACTCTTAAAACCATGCACCATAGAATCACCCACTCACACATCTATGCACAGAGTCACACACACCCTACCCACACAAACACTCAGGCACCCATACAGATACTAAGACAACCAATCAATAACCCATATATACACATCCATATAGGTATTCACAAAACCATGCAGCCACGTATACACCAACACACAGACACATACAGACATTCACACAGTTTAGTCACTAGTCTGCAGTAAGATACATTTAATGACTCACTTATAGAGTCAGTTACGCACCTAGAAAATCACCCATTCACGCACTTGTACACCCACTCATTCTTCAACAGGCCTTTCAATATATATATTAAACATATTAAAACTTTACAGAAACACAGACTCACTGGATGACGTCATCAGTGATGTCATCAGTGATGTCATTTGAGATGTCATCAGTGATGTCACTGACCATGTCATGAGTGATGTATTATGTGATGTCATCAGCAGTGCATTGCGGGGGTGCGAGTTATAGTTAGCTGAGTTAACTATAACGGGGGAATTTCTAGGGTTTTGTACGAGGGAAATGTCCAGCTAACTATAACGCCCCTGAAACCTATGGTTTTTTTAGTGAATTTCTAAGGTTTTTTAAATGCCAATTCCTAACTATAACGCCCCTGAAACCTTTGGTTTTTTCAGTGAATATATATATATATAAAACCTACAGGTGGTTGTCAGTAGATAGTTATAGCTAGTACGTAGTTTCCATAGATGAAGCATTATTGTTTTGCTAATAACTTTGGCATCTTCTGACGAATCTTCACAAAATTGTCAAAACTAATGTATAATTCACGTCAGCTGCTCTCTAGAAAGATTTGGGGTGATTCGTCAAGCAGGGGCCAAGAAAAAGGGTGGTCCCAAAACATGATTTCCTCATGCAATATCCTATAGGGATTTTGAGCACAACTACAGCGGAACTGCAGAACGGAACTACACCAATTTTAGTAGAAAGCGAGATCTTGGTCCAGAAATAGTGATTTTTGTAATTTGGTGTAAATCTGCTCAGTATTTTTGAAGTTATTAAAGGAAAAAGAAATGTAGATATCTAGGGATCCAAATCCTCCAGGGCTCCGACAGATATCATGGTGATATCTGATTGGCTACCAACACCTCAACCAGGAAGAGCTGGCAGCCATCTTGGGACTCATACTCATCCGAGTTTCAAGGCAAAACAATGAAAAAACAATAAAGGGGCAGGGTAGGAATACCCTGACCCCCTAGGCCTGGGGCTGAGGTCCCATATGGACCCCAACGGGGCCAATTTTATTTTTCATTTGCAATGAAATTGAAGAGGATCTGCAAATCTGTGGCAAACTTTTGAAGAAAAACAAGTGGGTCTCCGTGCTTGTTTTATCTAAAGCCCCTCGGGTGGGCCAAGTCCCAAGAGAAAATACCTTTTATGTTAGGAGGAAGGGGTGCAAGCATCCCCCTACGAAGGGTGATTTCTGACCCAGGGAACCCATCCCCAGGGGTCTGGTCATCAAAGAAAATGGGAGGGGGCTGCAAAGCCCCCATCATGGGTAGTTTTCGTCTACAGGGTCCACCACCACCCAAACATCAGCCCTCCAAAATGAAGGGGAGCGGAGCACCGTGGCTCCCCTTCCGGGGCTGATTCCAGCCCAAGGGCCCCAACCCTCGGGGGCCATGCTGAGCAAGAAATTTAACAGGATAGTACAGCACCCTACCTAGGCCGTGATCGACCCCGGGACCCCATCACCGGTGGACAAGCCATGCAGTGCAACAGGAGGGGTCCATGCTGCCCCCCTCCCAGAGTCATTAATTGCCCTGGAGACCTCACCCCCAGTGCCAGATGCTAGCTATGTCCTGGGATGTCCACCCTTTGGATATAGCAGTTTCACTGCCCGCTCTATTTGGAGTAGGTAAACCTCTGTTTGCTCTTGCTTGGCAGAGCAATTTAAAGCTCCTAGCAAGTGAGAGCAAACAGAAAGTCTCCTTCCAGTAGGCAGAAGCAGAAAAAATGTTTGTACCCACAGAGAGCAGACATTTTATCTGTTTCCCTGCCTTCTTTGAAGTGGGAAGGGCAACAGATAAAAAAAATTGCTCCGACATATAGGGAGCACAATTTTTTTTTGCTGCTTGCTGCATGTGAAAGCAAAGCTGGATCCTATTGGAGGTGGGGAGCTGGCTGGGGCCAGGGGGGGCTCCAGGCTCTCCCCACAGCCCACAACTAAGAGGCAGTGGGTGTCCTGGGTGGGCTCCCGGGCACCCAAAATTAACTGGTAGAGCTCTCGGGGATAGGTCCCCAGGTCCAAACTTGGCATGGGGAGGGAGCTGCATGCCCCTCCCCTTCAATGAATGGTTGAGCCCAGGGAAGGCCAAAGGCAGAAAACTGTCTGGGGAGGGGTGCTTAGCAGCCCCTCCCCTATTAATATTTGCCTTGACCCTGGGAGATGGGGGTTCCTGGGACCAAATTGACCTGGGAGGGGGCAGATGTACCCCTTCCCTTTATGTTTGATGGCTGGGCCCCAGGAAATGGCTTCCCAGGGCCAAAATCAGCCCAGGGAGGGATGCTATGTGCCCCTCTCCCCATTTAAGATATGGATGGGTCCTGGGGAATGGAATCTCCCTGGGTTTCCTGCATGTGGGGGATAGCCACAGGCCCTCTGGCTAACCCCTTGCCGAGCATGGGCAAATGTCATGCGTGGCGTAGGGTTAAGTGCCTGTGGAAGGTTGGCTGCTGGCCCTGCAGCCAACCCCCCACCGGTCGCAGCTGCAGGGCAAGTGTGATGCGCTGTTGGGTACCTGCTAAGGGCGTGCACGAAGGGGGTTGGATTAATTTAAGGTAAATAAATATTACTTAGCATTAAAAAAAACCTGGAAGCTCACTGAAAAAAGCACAGGTTACATGGACATTATAGCCATGAAATAGAATTAAAAAACCTTAGACTTTCACTACAAAATCGAAGGTTACAGGGAAGTTATAGTTAGGTTCAGAATTGCATTGCTAATTATCCCACATATTACATGACTAATGGCATCGCCTATGAAATAATTAATAACATCACTGCAACTTTTGCAGTAAAATTATTGATGAGAAAAAAGTGCACTGAGGCTCGACTTATGGGAACAAGTTATAATTTTTGGTGCTTGTAAAATCTGAACCTAACTATAGCGTCCCTGGAGCCTATTTTTTTTAGTGGAAAAAAAATATATATATAAAAAGTAGTTTTATATAAAACATACATCAAAAATATTTACATTTCAACTCCAAATCATTAAGTTTGTTTCCGAACAAATAACATTTAAAAATATTACAAAATGCAATGAAAATATAAAAAACATCTTTTAAATCAAAATTATAAATGCATACTCATAATAAATGCATTTCACCAATATTTGGAAAAATATTGCAATCTCGGAATAATAAATATAATATTCCTACTCCACTTTATGCAACAATAGACAAAGTTTAGGACTTTGGAGGGGTTAAATATATTATACCCACTCCAAATAGCAACATAGTAGGGAAAGTGTTGGATTTCAGGGGGACTAGATTTACTATTAGATCTGCAACCAGGGCAACAGTGGGGAAATTGTTGGACTCCACAGGGGTTCAATTTACCATTCCCACTCAAAACAGCATGACAGTAGGGAAAGGGTTGAACATTGGAGGGGTAAGATTTACTATTCTCACTCCAGTCTGTGAAACAGTAGGGAAAGCATTGGGATTTAGAGGGTAAGATTCGCTTTTCCCACTACAGTCTATGGAACAGCAGGGAAAAGGTTGGACTTTTGAGTGGTTAAACTTACTATTCCCACCCCAGTCTAAGCTTTGATAGGGAAAGTATTAGATTTTGGAAAGGTTACATTTACTCCAGTCAGCTTAACAGTAGGGAAAGTATTAGACTTCGGAGGGGTTAGATTTACTATTTCCACTCTAAACAGCACAACAGATTCATTATTTTCAATCCAGTCTGTGAAATAGTAGGGAAAGAATGGGATTTTGGAGAGGTTAAATTTACTATTCCCACTCCAGTCTGTCGGAGCAGTAAGGCTTCCTAGTCTCACTCCAATCTGTGCAACAGTAGGGAAAGTGTTGGACTTTGAAGGGGTTAAATGTATTATTCCCACTCCAGACTAGGCAATAGTAGGTAAACTACTTTCCTTTAAACACATCACATATTTGAATGGTCATATTAATTTAGAAAAATATAAAACCATTAATATAGACAATATTACGTAACACAAAATATACATATATTTAAAAAAAATAAAAAACAATTAACCAATTTGCAAAATCCATAAACAATATATTGCTTAATTTTCAATAAAAAAAATAATGGTTGTTACTTAATTAACTTGCCACCATATACCCATTCAAACCTTTCACATAAAAAATATAACTAAAGTAAATATCTGTAACACAGTTTGCATAATTGATAAACAATGACATTATCAATTAGCAAAAAATACTTGATTGTCAATTAATTGTTACTCAATTAGCTTCCTCCATAACTCTACAATCCCAGCAGCCCACACCTAAAATATCATTAAAATATATACATATTACACAAGTTGCATGATTATTAATCAATTAAATATTTATTGGTACATTGATAAATATTCATATTTCATTATTTCTTAATTAACTTCTCACCATATACCCCAATAAACCCAGCAAGCCACAACTAAAATATCAGTATTACATATTGCACATAATTATTAATCAACTCAGTAATCCATTAATTATAATTAATTGTTAGTAATTATTATTTAAATACCTTCCCACCCTATACCCCTACAAAGCCATCAGCCCGCTCCTCAAATCTAAGTAAAATATATAATTATTACAGACTTTGCACAATTAATCAATTAATTAATTAATTATAAAAATATGTGTTCATTAATTATTGCTTAATTAACTGACCATCCTATATCCCTACAAACATAGCATCCCACACCTAAAATATAATTGGAATAATTAACTATTACATAATGTATACAATTAATATCAATCACATACTTACTTAAAAAATATGAATGAATTAATACTAAATTAGCATCCCACCCTATCCTCTACAAACCCAACAACCTGCTTCTCCCCTATAAATTATAATTAGTAAATAGATTAACAGTTCTAAATTACAAATGATATTTTTAAAAAATCCTAACAATTAAACAAACAATAGTAACACATACAAATAATATATGAACTGAAACATATTCAAATAATACAAAAACAATATTTTTTTACAGCTATGTTATTGAAAAAGATATCAACAACAACAATGTTCTTAACAACAAAATTACTTAACTGAAAAATAGATATTCTTGACAATGATATTTCTGCATCACAATATTTTTTCCAATATTTCTGTCTCCTGATATTTACAACTCGATATTTTGTCCAGATACAAGTTTACAGTAAACAATAGAGGATATGCTGCAAGTGTGAAACTTCCTAGGCTGGCCATTGGAATGCCCAGCAATCTTACTTATTTCAGTGAATGAAGACATGATTGTGCTCTCGCTTCTTGGCTGACATCAGACGCCCTTGCTGTGTCTGCTCACAGCTCCGCTTCTTCTCTCTGCATACACCTGGGATCCTAGAAGTGCTAGGAGGGACAATAGAGAATAACCTCTGAGTCTTCTGAGCAAGTGGGGTGGGCAGAAGAAGCTTCTCCCAGGTCCCTGAGGAGTGGTAATCACGTGCCTCTCTTCCAGGCTGCTGTGTACCACTTGCTTTTGCCCTTGTCTTCCCTGCCTTGCTGCTGCTGCTTTGTGCTTATGTCTCAGACAGTAAGGCACTTGAGTAAGTTCTTTACCTTTCAGTGAGCCAGGCAATCAATCTCATTTGTGATGCTGGGAAACGATGTGAGTTAAAAAAAAAAATGTTTAAAGTTACAGCAATAAAAAAATAGAAATCAGGTTTATCAGCATAACCATTACACCATTATTAGTTACAGCACAATTGTCCCAAACCCATATCCTGTATGAGGGCAACAATATCCCCAAATCTCATAGTTTCACGGAGCTTGAAAGTCAGCATTCCACTCATCCCTGGGTGATACTGTGTGTTTCGTGGCCTCTATTTGCATTGAATTAAAAGACATGTTACCAACTGTTTTGATAATTTAGATGCAATGAGTAGTTCATGCAGAATAAAGACAGAATTGTGGAATATGAAATTTTTACACCATAATATAATCAGAGTAGGTAAAAAGCCCTTCAGCATAAACGTCCCCCATTTTCTGAGGTTTAGGTTGTTCAGCTGGGATACAACTTTCTCCTCACTGGTTATGATGAAACTTGGGTGGTGTTGCCACAGTCGAATATACTAATTCAAGATCCACACTTGTTTTTCAGTTTGTCTAAAGCCTTTCATGTACAATACACTGTGTTAATCTCAGATGACCACTTAGGAACTTTTTACAAAGTGCTGTCACAAGAGGGGTAGGGTCAGCAAACACCTTTACATCATTGAATCATGTAGAGTTGGGGATTAAGCCAGTAATGAGCAAAATTAGCTGCTGCACACATATGAGTCCCAATGTATTGGTATGGTAGATGTAGTGTTTCGCAGGACATTCTGCCTTGTCTTCCCACTCTGGTCAATTTGACTAATAACAATGTCAGTGTTTATAAACATTTTAGTGAGAGTCATCTGAATTTTATTGAAGTGATCTAAGAATTTTGGGAGTTCCTCAAATTTAGTTAGCCCTATTTGACACGCCATTGATATTGGTAACTTTTTTGATCTTGTTATCTTATCTTCGTTTATTAATGACAGACCCATAATTAGTGTTTTTTATCTCGCCTTTGTCTCAGTTGAACCAGATACCCATACATTTAATTGGACCTTTGCACCATTCCAATTGGTAATCAGGTATGACACTTTTGGCACTATGGGTAATGGGTATTATTGCCAATTTTTCCCAATCTATGGATGTACCTGCCAGTACCTCACATTTTATAAACTTTCTGAGATATAAGAAATTGTTTGGGATGTGAACTGAAAGGTATATTCTGAATAGTTTTTTCATAGTGGCAAAAAACAATTAGTGAGAGTAAACTGCCTTAACGTTTGCATCTAGCTATTTGTATAAGAAACAAGATCTGCCCTATTGCACAAAGCCTGGCCACCGGAGGAGTGCACACATCAGAAATGATCCTGGCATGCTCTTGTGGGCCAGCAAAACAAAAATGTGTTGCCTGTCAGGGAATCATACACCTATGTGGTCTCTAGAAAGACAGCCAATGCGTTTGTCCTTGGATCCAACTGCTGTTAAACAGCAAATTAGGTTTGCAAGTTGTGCGAATTGAGGTATCCTGCAAAAAAGCCTGCCTGATCTAACAGGACCAGACCAGAAAGAAGGGAGAGCTTTGCATTAGCTATGATTTTGACAAATATCTTAGCATCACATTTTATAAATGATAGTGATGTTTATGATTCACAACAACGCGGTCTCTTCCCAGGTTTTAGATGGTTGATCACAAGTGCTTCTCAGATTGACGGGGGGAGGATGCCCTTTGTAATAGCTTCTTCAAATAGGTACAGGAGGTGTGGAGCCAAAAGATATGCAAACCTGTAGAATTCAGATGGAAATCCATCCATACCAGGACTCTGCAAGTCGGTGACCCCGTTTTTCCCTCTTTAATGACACCTAGTGTAATGGCTTGTGCAAGAAACATTCTCAGTGATTCCCCCAACCATGCTACAGCTGTATCCTCAAGGTATGAGCCAATTTGTGTAGTCACACTAGAGAATTGGGATGAATATAGGGCTGCGTAACAGCTCAAACATGTCCATATTTCTGCCCCCATTTAGACTTGGGGCTCATGGCAACTTCTTCTTTACATGTGAAACTATTAGTTGCCCTGAGGGCTGATAACAATAGTTTATCCGGTAGCACATCTAGATGTATTTCCAAAAAAGCTTTGTTTCTCAGTGAGTTAGGACTGTTCATTTTAGGATACCTGGGGAGTGATCCAATAACAGCCTAACAGTTATGTAGGATGCTCATCCTGTTGAGTCTAGAATCACACATCCTTTGTGACCAACTAGAAGTCTGAGATCACAGTTTTTGGGCCCAAAGGAATATATGTGCACTCCATGTGGGGTGTCTCAATCTAGGAAAATCTTCCAGATCATGATTTCCTTCAAACCTGCAGTTGCCAAGGCTACGTGTTTGGCAGGTGTCTGCGATCAGACCCCATAGGTCATCAAAAACACCAAGGTCATCAATGTTTGGGCCATAAGTGTTGACTAGAGTAATATGTTTCCTCTAAAAGTGACTTACACAATGATGTAATTTCCCTGGGTGTCTGATACTGACTGTATAAAATAAAATGGTTCATCTTGTTTTACAAGTACGGCAACCCCTTATCGTGTGAGGAATATGAAGACGTAAAGCTGTGTCTTGCCCATTTCCTACACCTTTAGTCATGTTCATCTTCTGCAGGAGAACTATATCAACATTACGCCTAATGACATAAGCGACTACCTGCCAGATCTTTTGGGGAGTATTGAGTCCACAGATATTCCATGTTAGGATGGTGCATGAAGTTATCCATTATTTATATACAGTTGCATGCATAATATTGGAAACATGTGAGGTTCCTTAAATGCAGAATTTAGGTAAGATAAACTCTTTAGTGGCTGTGACATGCTTGACAATTTACAACTGTGTAATTTTCACCAGAAACATAACTAACAACCTGCCAACCTCCTATGCCAGTTCCACAACATGCCAACGAGTACAGAAGCCCATTCCAACCCCAACCAGTCTCTTACCCGTGAATAAACAAATTTGAAATGCTAAGTCCCAGTAAAGTCAGGTTGAACCAACAACAACTTTATCTTTGGTAAAAGCATTTGTGCCTGGCCATCTTCTCTAGTTAATGTTGGATTATCCATCAAAGGGAGATACAAGATTTTCATAATTCTAGTTTCAAAACCAACCAGACTCACTGTAGAACCAACATGCCTACGCTTCTGGGGTCCTGGGTCAAGCAAGCATGTCCAGGCTTCCTTCAGGTTCTTTCAACAGCAGTTTAGTCCTTTTGGTTCCTTGCAGATCCAGGAGAGTTCTCAGGAGATGTCTGTGGGTTCCACTTTTATGCTCTGTGTCAGCCTGTGGCAGGTGGGAATGTCTTTGTCCGCACCTAAACCATTTTTGTTCAGTTCCTTCTCTTACAATGGGTTTGGTGCCAGCATGAATAGAGAAATAAAAGGGAGGCAGGACTAGGTATGAGATTCATTTATCAGTGAGAAGGTAGGTAGACATCGATTGATTCTCAGGTAGGGGTTGAGCATAGCCTCTAGGCCTGTATTTTAAGAGACAATAACACTCTTCTCTCCCTGAGCTCTATGTTCACCCTCATGGAGCAATACACACCTCACCACAAAGGGAGCCATGAGGGGTCAGGTGACAGCTGGCCAGTAGCAGGACGACAGGCTACAAAATCTGAATTTTCCTGATTCTACCTCCTCCCGCCAAAACCAACAGCATCAGCTGAACCAGGTCCGAAATCTATCCAACTTCCAGACTTAATGTATCTGACCTTCATTCCATTGTCGACGGTATAAAACCACGTCTACCATTGTGTCTTCGGACGTTTTACTTTTCCTTGGCGCTTATTGACCTAACACTTTAACAAATGGCGCTTATTGTCTTAATACTTTAACAAATCGTATTTCTGGTTCCTCTTATTGGATTTTATAAATTTACTTCCATCCAGGAATTAACAAATCTTAATCTAATATTACAATCTGAAGGCAGCCCAGCTTTGTTTGACATGTGCTTCAATGACGGAAAACTATCTTGTGAGGAACCCACCCTATGGCCAGTGCCTTATTGTTGTCAGAGGTACTTTTCTGCACATGCTTCACTTGGTCGGCTATTGGAAGACATACAGTTTAATCGCACAATTTCTACATTTTTGTATATGTGTTTCTCTCTGAAGATTGGATAATTCTGGAGACTGTCAGTACATTCCCTTTGTCACAATATTTTTCATTTTACTTGTGGTTCTCAACCCATTTACTGTGACTAATGGCAGTAACCTGATTGAAAAAGGTATCTAAAATGATTTTCAATGAAAGAAATATCTCAACACATTCAATAGTCACAGATGGGTTTGTCGTATTTGCAACTTACTTTGAGATGCAGATGATATTCTTAGATGGAGATGAATCAAATGCAATAGATACCAAACATCTTAATTTCTAAGGCATGAAAAAATAAATCAGAAAACAGTGTTACCTTGCTGATTAAAGTAAACCAATGTCAAATGAATGGTGTTTGAGTTGTTGGGTATTTATTTTGTTGAGTATAAGATAGAAATGTATCCCTTGTAAAAAAAAGTATAGTAATATTTGAGCAATATATGGGATGTCATCATTAAAGAATTTGGGGGACGGCGTTGATTTAGAGTGTTGGGTTGGTAGAGGATTAATGTCAGATTTAGATATGGGGTTTGTAATTTTATTTATACGTATTAATATGCAAGTTCTAATTAATTTGTGTCTAAACTATGGACCGCTCTTAATTAAAGATAAAAGCATTTTATCTGTTTAAACCTATTCAAGTAGCAACGTTCTACTGAAGGCCCATGGTTGCTTCCTTTTCTGAAGTTGTAGGAGGCTGGGCTTGATGTGAAATAGAGGCTAAGCAACACCATCCTAACGGAGCTACACTCCATTCTCACTCCACCTCAAATTTGGTCAGTGATAAGGAGGCTAACGTTGCCAAGAGAAGAGAGTAAAAGGAAGGCCTTTTTGAATGTACAAGTGCACCGATTCCTGACATTTATATGAAACAGTCAGTGTGCCATCTTTTTCTAATGCATCCTTCACACACTCATATATGGTCAAACTATCCAAGTACGCATTCCTATTGCTAACGCTTCCATAAAGGAACCCTAAAATACAGAGTGGTTTGCCTCAGGGTAGGTGCATAACAAAGCATATACTTGTGGGATTGATGCATATTTGCATTGTAGTGAATTGAGCTGCATCCAGTATAATGTTCCCAGAAGAATTTTGCATCTTCTTCATGTTTTTAAATATGAATACCTACTTAAAGCCAAGGTCACTGGAATAATGCAATTCTGCAGCCACCTTCTTTCTGCCTAATTAAGGATTTGCTGCATTTGCTAAATAATCCATCATCTGTTGCAAAATTTGCAGATTAAAAAGAAAGAGCTTGCCCAAATGGATCAGAAGTTACTAAAAAACTACAAATAATAAGGTAATACTATCATAAAATGGGCCACATTACTCCACATGTGATGTTATGCTATGTTGTGCAGAGCTGTCACCCAGAAGGATATACTGCTGCTGAGCAGGTGTGAGTCTAGGCACACCTAGGGTCTAGTGGGAGTACTCTAAATGCCAGGACTTCAGTTTCCTACAGAATTCAAGAAGTGTGGAGGAGGCACTTTTGTGTAGCAGCAGGTCAGACCATGCTTTAGGATAAATGTAGGAGAGGGCTCTACTGTCAGATCTGTTTTTGCATGGGATTTGAGCAATTGGGAGCCCAGACAAGTAATATGTCTGAAAGGTTTGTAAAAGCAGATGCGATTGTCGAGATATGCTGGGCCAGTGTTATGTAGTGACTTGAAAGTGTGGGTGAAGAGTTTGAATTGTGCTCATCTAAGAACGGGGAGCCAGTGGAGCCTCTTCAGGTGATGTGAGTGCAGCGCAGGAGGTTGAAAGTGATTCTCGATGCAGAGTTCTGAATGTTCTTCTGCCTTCTGGTTAGTTTTTTGCTGATTCTGGCATAGAGGGTGTTCCCTGAGTCCAGCTTGCTTGTGAGTGCGAAGTGTGTAATGGTGTTCTGGGTGCTGTTTGGAAGCCATTCGAAAATCTTCCTCCGTAGCTTCCGAGTATGGATGCATGAGCCAGTGATACGATTAACTTGGGCAGACATGACGAGTTTGCTGTTGATGATCCTGAGGTTCTTGGTGTTGTTAGACCTATCTCTGTTGCGACCATGTGGAGCCCCACAATGATGTGCTCTTCCCAAAAATCGCGTTCAGCTTTAGACAGTCGTTCGTCATCCAGTGGGAGATTTCCATCAAGTAGTTATCATCTTGATCCGGTTATGAGAGAGAGAATGAGTTTCATGTCATCAGCGTAAGAGAGGACATTGATATAGTAAGAGCTGATGGTGCTGGCTAGCGGAATCATGTATGGTTTGAAGAGGGGAAAGCTCATGGAGGATCCTTGCGGAAATCCTCAAGTTAGGTAACGGGCATCTGAGGTGTACTGTGCCAGGCTAATGGAGTTGGTCAGTCTAGTCAGGAAGGGGCAGATTCATCGGAATGCTTGTCCATGGATTCTGATTTTGTGTAGGTGTTGGATGAGTATGGGGTGAAAGACTGTGTCAAAATCTGCAAAGGGCTCCGGGAGGAAGGGGGACACTGAATCCCCTGTCCAGAGTCATGTGGATGTCATTTGAGGCAGTGATGAGGGTAGTTTTTGTGTTGTGGTTAGGTGTGAAACCAGACTGGGTGGTGCCAAGTAGTTTGTGGCTGATGAGTATTCATGTGGAGTCTGTTGATGATTTTCTCTAAGACCCGAGCTGGGAATGATAGATCGGTCTGTACTTGCCAAGCATTGAAGGACCTGCAGAGGGTTTCCTAAGCAATGGAGAACAGTTTCATGTTTCCCAGCATCTGGGAAGGTCTTGAAAGAGATGAGGGCATTCAGAATGGGTGTGAGAATGCCACTGATGGGTTTCAGACCTCTGGAGTATGCATGGCAGGGGCATTGATTATTTTGGGAAGATGATGGGCCAAAAGGTTATCACTGTTTCTCTGTATAGGATCAGGAAGTTTTTAGTGAGTTCTTTTGGGTTCGACTGCGGCTGAAGATGCTGTAAATGGCAGTGATTTTAGTACTGAAGAATAGAGAGAGATTGTTGCAGAGGTCCTGAGGGGGTTGGTGATTGAGTTTTAGGCCCCCAATAGGGAGGCAAAATCTTTCACAAAGGAAAAGATTTCTTTGCATCTGTTGGTGCTGATATTGATACAGTGCTTTTTGTGGTCCGTAGGATTTGGTGGTAGCATCTTAGGGCGGATTTGAATGTGCTTCCGTCTACATTGTCTGGCTCATTCCCCGTTTGTCATCCAGTTGTATGCTGTGGTGTTTCAAAATATGCCGCATAATTTGCCTTTCCTTGCCATACAATTAACCAAACCTGCAGAATAATTTGGTCCTTTCCTTCCACATAATGCCAGTGGTCCTGCTTAATGCAATCATATTTCAGAATGTTATCATAATCTAAATATAGTTCCTTTCCAAATGGCTGTGCACTGTTCACTTTCAGTTTTTATAGGTGAAACTGCCTAATTACATTTTTAGTTTAAAGTCCCTCTCAACATGGAACTCTAGTTGTGCTTCCCATATTCCATGCACACATGTTCCCCCACTTTTTAACCCTTTTGCTTGTTGGCAGCCTGAGCTGCATGCTCCCCATGCTGTATCTGGTTTCAGCTGCAATTCTTGCCTCACTCTGTCTGGCTGCTTTTCATTTAGTTTCTGTGCTATATTGCAGCAGTTTATTCAGGGCCCAAGTTGTCACTAACAAAGCAGCAATGTTCTCACTTTTGTGGTTGATGGGTTCTGGTCCTGAAGTACCACTAATGTAGGGCTTCCCTGAGCTACCTGTTGCAGCACAGTGATTCATTTAACTAGTGGCAATGAGCCAGATCCTTTGACTTTTAAATTTCATGCAATGAAAAATACAGAAATTATAAAAAATAATTCTAAATTACCCTTGTCAAAGAAAGAGATGTCAACGAAATTCATCAGTCAAAAATGTATTTGGAACCTAACTGAATAATGACATTGACACAATTGGACAGTAATGAAGCACATCTGATTTCTGATACCAAACCACTTCTAAGCTATAGCAATCAAAATGTTCCCAACAAATGAGCAACCCTATTTACATTCTATTGCTGTTTAAAGGTGTCCACTCTAAGGCTTTCAGTATGAGTGGCCTTTTAATTCTGATGTAGTGGTAACAGCAGTTACCAGTCCCATCCAAGTATGGTGTCAACATGGTTTCTACAGATCTGCATATTTTCACATGGAGAATTCAGCTGCTGCCGCAACTGAAATTGGTGTGTGAAAATCCAGACAAAAATGAATAATTACTGGGGAATGTGACCTGGAATTACAGATCCCCCCAGTACTTCTTCATTACCTGAGGGAACTATTTGAAAAGACCTGGAATTTTAACAATCCCAGAATTGCACTTGGTATCGCTAACTCAGAGGGGAAAATCTGGCCAGTTTCTTTGCCAGTCAAAATGAGGGCCTGCATCTATTCAACACTGAGACAGATTATCTTTCACAGACCACAGCACTTTAACCCAATGTAAATACTGTCATGTGATTTGAGTCACCATCACCTTTCGCTGTCGTTTCATCTTCTGCAAGCAAGTTGATTGCTCACTGTAAAAACTGGATACAATGCTTAACACCAAAAGTTGTGATGCCACTTCTCTATATACTCTAGGTGTTAGATTAGCTATGGGCTCACCTAGTGATTCCCATGGAATGCTTTACACTTAATTCTAAATCCCACAAAATGATGCGCTTCACATTCCACTGCAAATAATATCATTCTAACTACTGAAACTGAAAAACTGCATGAACCTCTTGCATTGATTCTTTACCTGGATTCTTGGTTAAGTCTCATAATTTAGTTATGTATTTCACTGCACATATGAAGATAGTAACACATAGATATGCTGTATTATGTTAACTCAATATCAATACATTAAATAAATAAATACGTCAACAACATAAGTTTTTATAAAGTATTCAACACTTCATTATAGAAACATAGGCCAAATTACTAGTATAACCAAAATGAAAAATACTGTTCAATTCGTAAATGTACTTAAACAAGAACCTGAAAAGTTTATGATATGCATTACATTTCTCAAGCAAATTGCACAAATATTACATAAGTAAAGACTATAGTGTAAAAAGGCCTCAATATGGCAAAGTTTAGAAATAGGTAGTTTGCATGCACATTGTACAACAAAAAGGTATATAAAACAGCTTTGTTTTCTTTTTTTCTAATGTTTGTAAAAAGAGAATAAAGAGCAATCACAAAGTTATTCATTTATTCGATTAACCCATGCTGACAGAAAACGTCAGGCATGTCTTCAAAATGAACCAAAGCACTCTATCATGTGAACAAGTCCTTTGTGCCTTTAAAGATATGTAAAGGATACTTTGTACAGTTAGCACTCCAGTATTTGATACACCTTTCTTTTTCTTTAAAAGGAAATTCATTTTCATTAATCTTATCAACAAGTGCAAAGAAAATTAACATTAATATTAGCCCACATTGACCTAAGTAGACACTTGACATTGTGTGCTCCATAACATATAATAAATGGTCAATTGCTGCAAATTGCGGGAACACAAGAATTATTGGGAACATTTTGATCTTGTTGAATCCCCATTAATTTCTAAACAAATACATGTTACTTTTCAATAAATCAACCCTGTTTTACTTACCTACCTAATGGTTATTCACTCTGTTGGACCTTTAACAACCTGACACATTTAAGATAAGTGCATTAAATCCAAATATCTTTTACAGATATTGTACAATGACCATTTTGGTGAAATAAATTTAACTGTTAGATACCACCAATGTGTTTCTGAAAAAATGTTCAGCTAATTGAAAGCGTTATTCTGGGAAATCATAAATGATTATAAAAAGAATGAAAATCTTACACTATTTATGAAAATGTAAAAATCAGATCTGCTTGACTTCTACAATTCATGAAAAATATTGTGTTGCATTTTTGTGAAACATTATTTAACACATATGCTATTCCTTATCCTGAAAATAAATGTGCGCTCTGGTAGTCAATCTTCTAACATTATTTATAATTTCACAATATTTAAGTATCTGTGTAACGTTGATACGTATTTGAGCAAGGTTTCTTCTATTCATTGGTATACTAGTTTGTGTCATGGATATATGACTCTGCATTACAGTGCTGACTTTATGTTTTAGTGTACTGTGCTTGACCAAGCATGTACACTAAAAGCAATGTCACTAAAAAGAAAGCTTATTGTATTTGCACACCTGTGTCCAAGTATAATTTGTTTCCCTGCCTTTGACCTGACCAGTTAGCCAGGACTGAAGTC
Organism: Triturus cristatus; assembly: GCF_964204655.1. Lineage (NCBI taxonomy): Eukaryota > Metazoa > Chordata > Amphibia > Caudata > Salamandridae > Triturus > Triturus cristatus. The sequence goes on from NC_140584.1 coordinate 228,982,267, forward strand.
CTTGGCACATTTCATTGTAGTCTTACTTTTTATAGTACAGCAGAAGGGTCAAATTAGATTCACTATTTCTTTGCAAAGTGTTTCTCTACCATAATGAATAGCACATGTGTTTTGTTTTCAATGAGCAGACAACCTCCGATATGCTGTGAAACAAGTCAATTGCTTTAAGAAGCAACCTTCAAGCCAATTTACGTTCAGCCTTATTGGTGCTTCAAAAATATTCTTTATCAATAAAAGTTACAGCATACAGTTGTTCAGAGTTACTACAAGTGCATTTGTTGTCTAAACGTTTACTAAATAATTCATATTTTGTTGTGAAAGATGTTTCTGTCTTTGATACAATGTGTTGTTGAATAATGAAAACTAGGTGTGATCTCCATTGAATTTGTATATATATTTTGGTGCTTGTTTGGATCACAGTCATCTACCAGCTGAGCATACTTTATTTAGTGATAGGCACAAAGACAAGAAGACCATTCATTCCTTCTTCCACCATTCGCAACATATCAATTTACAGAATATTCTGTATATATGTTAGACTCTTCCAAGATAATAATCCCAGCCCACCTAAGATGTGGTCTGAAATCAATTGCTAACATTCACACTACAAACAAGCAATCTTCTCCGCATATTTGTGGGCGTATCATAACAGCAGCATTTGTTTTCAATTATACTGTAGTGCAGTTTATTTATCATAAAAATACCATACAAATGGTCAATTAATAGTCATCAGCAGAACAGAAAAACAACAAAAAGAGGTAATGCTGATGCCAAAACAATTATAAGAGTGTTGGTACATAGAAAAGTAATCCTCATATTTTATACAATTATACAGAGTATAAAAGGTAACCGAAGATTATGCCACAGTCTCCCTTATCCCAGTTTCTATTTTCTTTGGAAGGAGTTCTTTTCTTTCGTCCACACTTGCTAAAGAGTTCCGACAATTTTGTCCATCCACAAATAGCTTTGCATACACTGGATTGGAGTAATTTGTTGGCTAATGAACAGAAAAACACAGAGGTAAAATGTCATAAATATTGTATTGTGAGCTTAAACAAATTAATTCATTTACATTAAAAATAACAAACATGACACACAATATACAATAATACAGAAATCATGCATTTACATGTTTACATCATTGATAACAGATAATACTTAATTGATAAAATCAAAATTTCAATATTACTGTTTTCAAATTATTGAGACAACAGCAACAATCAAAATGATCTTTCTAAACCAGAGAATGAGGGTGATGATTTGAAAATCAGTTTAACTCTCTAAGACAGTACTCTGACTATGTGCTGCAATGGTTTTTATCCCACACAGAAAACAAATGCAATATTGGCTTTTTTTTATAATATGTTGTTTAATCAGGTAACAACAGCAGTGCCACTTTTCACCATTTTGGAAATCTCAATCGCAAGATAGTTGGTTGGGTAGTTGAATGAGTTAAGCCCTTACTGCTGAGAATTGTATGTAATCTACAGGGCACAGATTAGATTGTTTACAAGATTTTCTGAGCTGCACTTCAAATCCCAGGTCGACAAAGTGTGTCCTGTTCGGTAACATTAATATTTTTTAATGCTAGAAAACATCAGATGTGAGTCCAGGAGTTTTGGTAAAGCATAATAAAACATGTTAACATGTTGTATAGTGTAATGGGAAAACGCAGTAACGTCCTTAGTTGAATGCCATATTCTGTTGCTACGTCATTCACAAATCAAACAGCAAATAGGCATCAAGAAATAATGGGAAACTTAGATTCCTGATCTTACAATAGAATGAAATAGTATTGTTTCTAATTTTGATTTATGCAACAAACACTTCTGCAGAATATTCCACTGGAAAATGAACATTTTGTTGGCATTTAAGGATTTGGTTAAAATATTTCAAGGAAACAGAAATAGTCTATATTTATACATTCTTTTATAAAATATACCTATGGCACTTGAAATTCTAACAAAATGTTTCTTATGGTAGAAATAGCTGCAGCTCCACCTCTAAAAATCAAGTGGATAACTGCATCCAAATGAAGTGGGTGTACCACAGGCTGTAGGGCAGGGCATCCTCCAATGATAGCTGTCCTGCTTGTGGCCAACCTCTAATTCAGTGGCATTCGCTTATATTTTCTTAGAGGGTAAGAATGTACTTTTTCAGTGCCACTGGAAGTTTAAGCCTCCTTATGTTTAAATCTTGATGCAGTTCCTCTTATAAATAGTATTTATATTCATAATACAAATCCCAGTATATATGTAGCACAGCACAAGTGCATCACTTTGATTGACAGTCAGGGTGATGGACCTGAATTGCCTTTGATGCATACTGCATTTTTTTCAAAACATAAAAACAAGCCAATGAGCTGCATAAATCAGAAAATGGGAATTGGTTTGTATGTGCTGATGAAATATTTAGCTCTGTGGCAATTGCTCTATCACTCTGCTTAGTTCTCCTATCCGCATGCACTGCTTGACTGTTCCTTCAGAGGAGTCATTGATGGTTTATTTATCAGTAATGTTAATGTATTTGGATACTTATAGTGTGATTTGTTCTGTTTTGTGGTTTATTTAAAGTGTAAAGGTGGAATCCAGAAAGACATTTTTTTTTAAATAGGAATTAGAATCTAATCAGTAAAGAGCAGACCCTATGGGAGTCAAATACAATGTGTAGAAATGCAGAATTAGTTTAGACCTTATGCTTAATTTCATGGCATTCCACATCCTACAGTCCTGGACTAAGTGATTTGAAGACCCTGTAGTTCCATGAGAAGAGCATGGGTTTTCCTCTGTACGTTTACGAGATGATGAGCTTTTCTTCAATTCATGAATAGTACCAAATACAAGTGTTAATATCTGCTCTTCCCTTTAGCTTGCAATCCTAACCAGGAATAGAGTTGTTCAAAAGTACTGTATATATTAATCTTGCTGGCTTATACTTTCATGAGTGTAGCTATGAGAGTTGTAAATGCCATAAGTAAGATAGTTTAGTATTTTTCTTAGTTTTACCCATTTTGCCTGTATATTTTGATGGTTAGTGTGGGTGGTACCCATTTTGAAAGATAGGCTCCACCTGCTTATAAGGTTTTATTACATACATAGGGCACATGAAGATTATCGCAATTTATTGGAGCCCTTCCAAAAAGGCATTTGTACTGATTTGGATTACATAAAAATTCACGTAGTTTCTAAATCTGGTTGCTTGTGTTTATGATTCTTAGATGTGTATGTCGATCATGTGAGCGTGCATGCATGCATGTTTGAGTGTGTGTGTGCACACACAAAGTAAGTGTGAATGTGAAGTTGTGTGACATTGCAAGTGTCCCTATTATGCTCATCTAGGTAAAGGCCCTCCTGCATTCCTATTATACTTGTTTTCAGAAACAGTGAGGTAATTTTGTAGGGTTTGGATTTTATGGTGTACCTGCAGGGTTCTCTTTAGCTAGAGATCCTCTCATCACAACCTCTTTTGACTATATTTGTGTGAGGGGTATTTTTAATGCAAAATTTCCTGATAGGACCACAAACAGTAAATAATTTGTCTTCCTTCTTTCTTCAGACTCCCTGTGTCCATGGTGTGGTGCATCCCATTTTAGTTATGTAAGAGACTTGAAACAATACATTGATATAATTTAAACGCTTCCTCTAAAGTTTCCGGTCTAGGAGGGATGACTACATATTTCTTATCTTTCAACATCTTGGCAAAATAACTGAGTTGTGTGTTCTGTAGGAAAGACTACTGGGGTTATTTATTGTTGGTTTGTGAGCAACCAAGTTGTGTGAGTGGTTGAGGAATCACCTCTGCCTTTGCTGTAGAAGATTATAAACAGCTGTATTATGATTTCCATGCCATAACTGCAAGCCATGTTGTGTGAAACCTGACAATTCTGACAGCTCTAAATGAGGTGGGAGAAAATAAGTCTTGCAGGGAACTACAGCTTTACAAAAGTTCTCCCATTTCTCCAAACTCTAAATCATACCCCAGGTATCTCTCTGGATTGAATCTGAAGGAGAAACACATAATTAGCCTCACAAAACACTGCAACTGTCTTTTTTCAAGGTCACAGAGATCTCTACAAATTCAGTGCAAGTGCTACTGTAGAATTATTTCAAAACACTTCAAACGCATCCCTTTTTTCAGCTGGTGGATATGTTTTCAATTACAAAGTTGACTGAGGGATGTCTTCTGTTGATCTGACTGATCTCATCCCCTGTTATTTCAATGGAAGCTTCAAACATTTAGGAACTGAGGGCCAGATGCAATAAGAACTGGTTGCAAAATGCTGGTCACACTTTGTGACTAGTATTTTTAGGACCAGTATGGACATTTGTGAACCAAACTATGTACTAAAAAGGTGGGTTTGCCAAATTACCAATTGCTAGTGGGTTGTAATCCAACCTACCTCATGAAAGTTAATGATTAGTTTCATTTTTTAAGAGTAGGCAGTGGCCCATAGGACTTTTAAAACATATTTTCGGCTACCTTCACACAGGGAAGAGGTTCCATTGGTTACCCCTTCCTGTTTGTGAATGGATTCCCATGTTTTGCGACAGAATTTTTTTCTCAAAACATTAATACACACCAATCAATTCAGTATTGGAAGGGATGCCTAACATGGCCCTTTCAAATACAAACTTGGTGCTGGGTCACAAACCCTAAATTCGATTCTGTAACTTGGAATCAGGTCATTTAAGACCGCAAAAAATACTTTGTACATCTACCCCTGATACAACTAAGTCTAACAAAGTTTATAAAAAATTACCTACTGAGAAGAAATGTGGGGTAGTTTAGACCTTGACAAACAGGATGACTTTTCTAAATCAGTGGTTGGCCCACACTGCTAAACTTGTGATTCCCCATCTCATTTAGAGGAGTAAATGATAGGTTTCTGATGGAAGAGCTCAACTGGCTCTGTCATCAGAAACATTTGACCAGTGGCTCATTCTCCACAAATATGTGCTTCCTACAATGCATAAGGTCTGCTCTATTTAGGGTGGCCTTCTAATGCATAGTTTAGCTGCTTGAGTATGCACTGAAAGGCACAGCATCCTAAACAATGTATCATATGAGATGTATATAAATCCCATCACATCAGGATAATTTATTTGTGTTTCAGAGACAGAGCAACTGGCCACCATAATGTGGTGCCAGAGTAGCATTACATGTGTTTCCAAAAGTTCTCCTGCCTTATCAGAAAGAGTGCCTGTAGCAAAATGATCCCAACCAAGCCTGCATGATCTCTAAATCTGGTGCTGTACTAGTTGCCCATAGGCAGAGCTTCTGGAACAGATTATGGCACCAACAAGCATCAATGCCCCCCATATGAGTTATTTTTATCGTGTCCGGCAAGATTACAGATTAACTCAAATTCTGCTACAGTGCAGTGACACTAGAATTGCTTAACAACAAACTTGCCTCTGCCGTTTTGGATTCCTGACGACACTCTGTGAAACTTTGTCCACGCGTCCTCGCGTCCTCGCGTCCTCGCGGAACCCGCTGCGCGGGTCCCGCTTCGCAGAGGGGTGCTTTCCTGGGCTGAAGCTGCTGCGGGGGTACACCAGGGGCCGAGGGCTGCGAGCAAGAGGGCTGGGACTCCATTTCCCAGGAGCCCCAGCAACCCGCGCCCGCTCCACCTGGGCTGCTCTCCCTCCCCGCCCCGCCCCCAACGACCAGGTGAATTAAATACCGGCTTGCCCTGCAGTTCGTGGGACCTTCCAACAAACTTGCCTCTGCCGTTTTGGATTCCTGAGGACACTCTGTGAAACTTTGTCCACGCCTCGCGGAACCCGCTGCGCGGGTCACGCTTCGCAGAGGGGCGCTTTCCTGGGCTGAAGCTGCTGCGGGGGTACACCAGGGGCCGAGGGCTGCGAGCAAGAGGGCTGTGACTCCATTTCCCAGGAGCCCCAGCAACCCGCGCCCGCTCCACCTGGGCTGCTCTCCCTCCCCGCCCCCAACGACCAGGTGAATTAAATACCGGCTTGCCCTGCAGTTCGTGGGACCTTCCAACAAACTTGCCTCTGCCGTTTTGGATTCCTGAGGACACTCTGTGAAACTTTGTCCACGCCTCGCGGAACCCGCTGCGCGGGTCCCGCTTCGCAGAGGGGCGCTTTCCTGGGCTGAAGCTGCTGCGGGGGTACACCAGGGGCCGAGGGCTGCGAGCAAGAGGGCTGGGACTCCATTTCCCGGGAGCCCCAGCAACCCGCGCCCGCTCCACCTGGGCTGCTCTCCCTCCCCGCCCCGCCCCCAACGACCAGGTGAATTAAATACCGGCTTGCCCTGCAGTTCGTGGGACCTTCCAACAAACTTGCCTCTGCCGTTTTGGATTCCTGAGGACACTCTGTGAAACTTTGTCCACGCCTCGCGGAACCCGCTGCGCGGGTCCCGCTTCGCAGAGGGGCGCTTTCCTGGGCTGAAGCTGCTGCGGGGGTACACCAGGGGCCGAGGGCTGCGAGCAAGAGGACTGGGACTCCATTTCCCAGGAGGCCCAGCAACCCGCGCCCGCTCCACCTGGGCTGCTCTCCCTCCCCGCCCCGCCCCCAACGACCTGCCCACCTCCACCACAGCTATAAACTAACGCGTGAGTACCGCTGCGCGGGAGCGCGCCGGGAGAAGCCCGGGACAAGGGCGGGACCGTCTGTGGCCGTCAGGGGCCAAAGGAGGCCGGGCTGGGCCATACCCCTTATCCTTTCCACCCAAACTCTGGTTGAACTCTGCTTGTGCATAAGGTGATGCCCTCACCTGCAGTACGTGAAACTCCAGCAAGGGAGGGGGGTAGCAATACTGGGACGCTGGACAATTACTTCAAACCCGCCAAAGGAGATGGGGGCAAAGAAAACTCCCTAGAGAGACGTAGGGCGGACCGTCGGCGATCCATTGAATCAATGAAGAGTAGACCCCTGACTGAAATTATCCCGTATCCTATCTCTCAAGAGGAGGGTACTCCCCCCAATAGCTTGAATCCGACGACCCTTGAGGACTTCCCCCTCTTACTTCGGGAAATCCCAAGCACCCCTGGCATGCTGCCTGAAAAAGTCGCAGACACAACTCCACTCTTGTCATCTGACACTCCAGTTAACCTGGTTATCCAATCTCCCCCCTCGAATATAAATAAGAAGAGCAAGCCAAAGCAAAGTGTTGTGGTGGAGATGCACATGCCTCCACCTAGCAAACGCAGTAGGAAGTCCATGGGGGGGCGGGGGAAAACCAAACTATCTCACCTAGATTTTGGCAAAAAACATAAAAATGCACTCCAATCTGGGAAGGACAATGAGACTGCGCCTATCGCTGTCCCCCCCAAAGATCCAAGCCCCAACACAGCTGCTATTAACAGCGATCCAGTGGCCAACACATCCAACACAAACCCCCCTCTCACATCTATAGGGAGTATAGAATTCTTATTTCGTTCCCTCTTGCAGCCTATTAGTGACAGCCTGAAAAAGGTTGAGATAAGGCTGACTATACTAGAGACATCCCTAAATACCTTAGTTAGTAAGCAATCCAAGAATGTGGGACCTCATCTCCCTGTAGGAAACGCCCCTAAAACAGGAGCTTTACAGGGTACCAACATAGTCCCCTCCCGGGGTGCTCCTACTGCTCCCCCCCCTGCAGCAACTAATGGCTATTCCAGTCCAGCCACCGCGTAATAATCCAACTTATAGGCCTTTACAACCAACAGACTCTGCCCCTCAAAGCTCTCAGACAGGGACCAATGATGGCCTCCCTGAAGCTGGAAGCACCCTCCTTCTTCCCCCGGGGCGACCAGTCCCAAGACCACGGAGACCAGATCTGCCGCCAGAAGCTAATAATCTAACGGTGGTGTTAGCAGGTGCTCCTCAACTAAGAACTGGCGAAAATGAAGATTACCAATCCCTAAAGAAAAAGGTGATCAAGTGGCTAAATTGGAACCGACCATTACCATCTCATTTTAACAACGAGATTATTATGGTTAGAAGGGTCCCTTGGCTAGGGAAGACCAGAAAAACAATAATAGGGGACTGCATTCTGGTAACTTTTAAAGATCCGGGCACCGTTTTGCATATTTGTGAAGGAGTAAATCGTTCATTGGATTCCACCATCCAGACCCGCCCAGTATCCTTTTTCTTCCCTCCTATTCGCATGCACTATGCTCCTATGCATGACGAATGGATAAGGGTGGAACGTAGACGCGGACACAAAGCTTATGCACAGCACCCTAACTTCCAAGTGCCTGATACACCCTATTTCCACTTCAATCGTTTTAACTGCTTGAACAGCTTGGATGGGGTTGACTGACTCTCTGCTCACAGCCCAGTGACTCTGGATAATGGCACCGACGGATTTCCTGATCCATCTCCCCCGATCGCTGGTAAAATTCCTGGTCTATTGAATGTCACGGTGACCCCGGACAATGGCTCTTGCAGACCCTCTGATCCACTCGCCCGTAGTGCTGGCAATGTTCCTGAACTATTAAATGGTCCAGAGCTCCTGGATAATGGCCCCTGCAGTCTCCCTGAGCCATCTGCCCCCACCGTCGGTAATGTCCCAGAACTATTGATCGAAGCGGCACCTGTAACCTTCTCCTCCAACCCTTCTGGCACGGCAACTGACACCTCCGAACACCTAAGGCTAATCTGCTGGAATGTTGCTGGACTGGCCAACAAACTGGGCGACCCGGACTGGGTAAATTACATCGAGTCTGGAGATGTATGTATGTTCCAGGAAACCTGGGCTAGAGAGAATTATGGTCATCAAGGCTACATGTCCTTTTCCATCCCAGCTAGGTGGGAAGGCAAGGGCCGTCCGTCAGGGGGGCTGACGATCTGGGTTGCATCTCATCTAGGCTGCACGGCAACACGGCTGCTGGCTAACTCAGAAGACATTCTTGTGGTTTCATTATCCTGGCCTAACCAAGCCAAACTTGTGTTAATTAACATCTATTCTAGGCCAGTGGGAATTGCAAAGGAATCACCGACCATAGATGAACTTACGAACTTTATATCTGAACTACCGAGTGATTCATTTTATGTGGTGGGAGGGGATTTTAATTCTCATTTTGAGCCACTTCCTGGTCTTTGGGAGGGGTTCTCATCGGAAGAAGAGGCCAGATGGGCAGTCCCCCCAGTGGAAGCTCCCCCCCCGAAGGCTTGGACCCCACTTGCGTTACAAATCACAGCTCTAACCCTAAAGTTCGGAATCAGAGCCTGTAACGGGCGAATGAAATCAGATATACCCAGTAAAACCACCTACAACAGACTAGGAAGAGAGTCCCGCCTGGATTATATCCTGGCCCAAATAGCGAAGTGGCCGACCATTCAGGATTTTAGGGTTATGGAACGGTCAGATAGCGACCATAATGCGCTCGAGCTCGACCTGGTCACCCCTGGCCCTCATGCTCCTGTGACCAATGTAGAAGGGAACAAACCTGCGCTTCTCCTGGAAAATAGTAGGAGAAGAATCAGGTGGGAGCACTTGGTTACAAGTAAGAACAAACTCCCCATGCTCTATGACGGGATAACGCCCGTCTTGGAAACTGTGGGGAGTTTGGACAACGAGGCAAGCAATAATGATTCCCGGGCTAAATTGTACAAGGCTCATGAGGACCTTATAAAGGCTGTGGCCCCTCATCTCTCTAGTAGTTCACGAAAACCTAGACAGGGGCGACAAGGCAAAACAACATGGTATAGTCCGGCATGCAGAAGGGCAAAAGCAGAACTCCTCAGACTTATTAAGGAGGGACTAGGGGGGGATAGCCTAAGACAAAGCAGGCGGGCTTACAAGAAACTAGTTACCCACGCTAAGGCCGAGTGGGAGGAAAATCAGTGGGAAGAACTTAGCAAGGCCCTAGCGACCCAAAACCAACGTCTGTTCTGGAGGATAGTGAATGGGGGGTCGGGGCATCTTCAATCGGCAATAGAGCCCAATATTGCCCCAGGGGTGTGGCAGGCTCACTTTCAGTCTCTTTACAGTTCTGAGCCGGGAGAATCTCCTACTGTCACCGAGGTTGGTTGGCCAGGCTATGAAGGAGAGCTGATAACGCTGGGTGAGGTCACCGCTGCCATCTCAGGTCTTGCTTCTGGAAAGGCGCCAGGACTGGATGGCTTACCTGGGGATATGTTCAAACAGGAGCCCATTGTATGGGCCCCCTACCTTACTGCCCTTTTCAATGGAGTTCTAAGCGGCATGGAAATCCCTGGTACTTGGCTGGGGGCAGAGGTGGTCCCTATCTTTAAAAAGGGCTCGCCTCTCCTCCCGGCCAACTACAGACCCATCAGCTTAATCGACGTAGCACAGAAGCTGTTTGGCAGGGTTTTGCTGAATCGCCTCCAGGATTGGATGGAAGAGGTGGGTGCCCTTAGTCCCTATCAGGCGGGATTTAGGAAGGGGGTATCCACAGTGGACCAGGCTTTTAGGTTGAATCTCATCTATTGGAGGGCAGCAATATTCGAGGGCGGCAGTCTGTACACAATTTTTGTGGACTTACGGGCCGCCTTCGATCTGGTGCCCAGGGGAAAACTTTGGAGCGTTTTGGCAGAGATGGGCGTCCCCCCGGACATCCTAGTAATCTTACAGAGGCTTCACCATAATAATTATGCCCGAGTGAGGTGTGGGAGGTCGGGGGAATTGACCGATAGATTCCCCGTTGACCGAGGGGTAAGGCAGGGTTGTGTGTTGGCACCGACCCTGTTTTGCCTCTTCGTCAACGGGGTAATCGCCCACCTAAATGCCACCGATTATACTGACGCCCCCAAACTTAATGGCAGCAGGGTGCCCGCAATCATGTTTGCGGACGACACCCTGCTGCTATCTAAAACCCCCATGGGGATACAGAGGATCCTTGATTCATTTGTAGCCTTCTGTACGGACAGAGGGCTAGAAATCAATGCGGCCAAAACTAAATTCATGGTTTTAAATCCGAGCCAAAAATTGCGGCCGAATCCGCAATTGGGAGTAGCACGGCTCGAGAGGGTTGTCACCTTTGAATATCTAGGTGTGACTCTCAATGAAACCATGACTTGGGGATCCCACCAGATTAGGGCGAACCTCAAACTTACACAAATTACTGGGGGTATCGCCCGGATGATGACCGGCTCCTCATACCGCCCGCTGGGGGCCCTAATTCAGATATACAAGGCCCAGGCCAGGGGAGCGATCATGTATGGGGCGGAACTGTGGGGACACACACCATGCCATAGCCTGTCATTAACAGAAAACAAGTTTATAAGACAGATAACCGCGCTTCCCCCCAGTACCCCGCTCCTCCCCTTGAGGCTTGACCTCGGTCTACGACCATTATCTGATGAAATAAGCCTGAGACCAATAGCCTTCTGGCGTAGGTTGTGGAGCAGTAATGATCTTGCAGCATACAGGGCGGAACTGGCAGAATTATTGAACCACCCAAAAGCGCTCCGTATCCCCTGGGTCAAAAACATCCAATCCACCTGCATGGAACTAGGGCTCCCTGACTTATGGACTGACCCTGCGAATGCCGCACTGAATATCTCTAAAAGGTCCCTGACTAACGTATACCACGAACGCAAATTAGCTAGGGCCCGAGTTACCCAGGCAGAAGGGTCTCTATCCTCTGTGTTTTTCCAAAGCAAGGACCTTTATAGGTTTGAGAGGGTACTGGATCCTATCTTTCCGGTACTTGCTAGGAAGCTGTTTCTCCAATGGAGATACGGCTCACTGCCCTTTCGGTCCTTTACAAGTACTTGGTCATCGCCCCCCACTACGACGCAGTGCCCGGCTTGTGATGCCTTGGAGGAAACCGATTTACTCGTGGCCTTCTTCTGCCCAGCCTACAGGGCAGCGCGGAAATACTGGCTTCTTCCCTTGATTAGGAATATGGGCGGCAGGGAATATGCTCCAATGTATAAGATTTTAAAATCTGATCTCTCTGGTCCAACTGTCCTCGCATTATCAAAATTTCTTACTAATGTTTGGCATACGCGCAACCGCATTTTAAAGGTGTTGGGTCCCCCTTAAAATTTTAGATGCACAGTTTTTATTGTATTTTTAACATATGTACTTCCAATGTTTTAATGTTTGGATTTATTGTGATTGTATATCTGTATTGTTTTTCTTTTATGGCCAAATGGCCGAAATAAAGATTGGAAAGTAAGCTTAACAAGTCACTATAATTAAATAACATGCCAACTCACTGCAACTGGTTTCAAAAGTAGAAAACTCCACCATGTAGCCAAACAACATTCACTTTAAATACTGCTCAATCCTGTGTTTTTAGCTATCTTGTCTGCACCAACTAACTGCAGAACCAAATTCTTTTTTACAAAGGAACAGTACTTATGAGGCTTCTCCATGTAATAGGTCTCATTTTGAGTTGGTTAGTAATGCTGATTTGTGGATGAAATTCAAAATCCAAAGGGAGTTGAAACAGGAGAATCAATGGTGTATCCACCTCCACCTCAGAATTTAATATCTGCGCCACAAACTAGAAGAGTATACACCCAACTCTAAATCAGGCCCTATTTATTTTGCATTGAAAGACACCTATGATGAAAGCATTGACCAAATGCATGTTTAAATTATGTCCATGATTACATCCTTACGTATGCAATTCATAATATTTTAATAGGATGTTTATACTGGTTAACCTGCTTTTGCATTCAAGCTGTTTGTTTAACTCATCATAATTGTGAAATGTTATGGTCTAATGCTCTATTACTATATTTCATCACTGTATCTTTCCTCATACTTGATTCTGAATCTATCTTAAAAAAATGTATTTTCTAAGACATATCTTATAAAGCATGTGTTCTTCAGTTTTGCACACAGAAAACCCACTCTAATTCTCCATCATACCAATGGGATTTCTGCCAAAAACTGTGACTTGGTGTCTATGATATTTGATGGCTCCCTCGTTGTCTAACCTGCAGCAACTATCTGCAATTACAAATAAATTGTCCTTAATCATTGTCATATTGCAGCCATGCCAGCCTGTCTCAAGTTGGTGTTAACCTTGTCCTTCTGATTGTCAAAACAGTGCCTTAAGCAGTCTGATATTTCCCTTATACAATAGCATCTCACATGATAGAAGAGTCAAGCATTTGTATCACTACTAGAAGTAGCAGGTGTATCATCACTGCTGAACATGACGTGAGGAGACAGACATATTTGGCTTTAGATAGATCTAATACTCAAATGTTCCACTTAAAATTGGTACACAATATCAGGGATGGGAAGGGGATGCGGGGACAAAGTTGTCAGAGGGCTACTGCAAACAGACCAAGCAAGAGGTGAAGTGTGACATCTCAGATAGACATAGTGTAAATTAACAAACTGGTAACATGAGCATCAAGGAGAACAGCAGAAGACTGATGAATGAATCATGGAAGGTTTGTAGAGTAGCATAAGTCACAGTGATCCAAAGAGAAATACTTTATCTGCTTCCTAGTGAGTTAGCTAGAAAAACACACACACATACTGAAATATATTCACACACAAACATAATCCTCACAATGCTGTAAAAGCAAAGAACGCTTGACAGTGTTTGATGAATTGTGTTCTGCTATGTGCTAAAATGATGTTTGTGAAAGACCAGATCTGCACCAGTGGCCAGGGGTAGGTCTGTCACTGAAAAATACATCCACTAGCTAATGATACTTGTACTAGTAAAGTTAGTGGTCAGACTGTTGAGATTGTCATCAGTTCTTCTGTGTCTCTGCAGTTAAGTAGTTCTTGTGCAACACTGTGTGTTCAAGTGTGTAGGCTTTATTGGCTGAGAGCCCTACCATTTTTGACTATCATCTAACACAGCGTATGCATGTATGTGAACTTCCTATAGCATGAACCTAACCAAAAGGTTCAAAGACAAGCATGAAATCAACAAGAGATACAAGAGGTAGCTGGGTTGTAGCCTTTTTCTGCACTGTAATGTAGTGATGTTTAAAGAGGTGTACTATAATCTCTTTCCTGAAGTGTAACAGTGTTGGAGCTGTCTTTATGGATGTTGTTTGAGGTCCTTAGTGCATTGAGATAAAAGTTAAATTGCCTTGATTTTGATTTTTTTATACTTCCTAGTATGATGGTGTTCTGGCTGTGAGTGTATTGAGAAGCACCTTAGACAGTAAGCTTGTCAGCAAGATAAGCAAGGGTGTTGATTGTACTGGCTTTGTAAATGATACAGCTGGCTCTGAAGATGGTGCGGCCAGCAGGGGGAGCCGTTGGAGTTCCACCAGGATTGAGGTGATATCATCATATTTGTTAATACCTTGACTGACGTGTTTTGGTGTGTAGAATGTGCTGACAGGTGCCAATATGGAGTCTGGGAGGCCATGGAGCAAGTGAGAGAGTATGAGGTGTCTTAGTCTGTTCTTTTTGGCCAACAAATTATTGTGTCCACTACATCTACCTTTGTCCTCACATTACCTTTTGCAGAATGCAGTGGGTTGCTTAATAAGATAGCCTTGCTTCTTTCATGTTCATAACCACCAAGTTTGTCTTAATTTAGCATTGACGTACATGTAATCTCTCCTCCGAAAATAACTTTCCTCTCTCGCTATGTAACTTATGCTATAGTAGGTTGTTTAGGTGCTCAAGCCCAGTAGAACAAAGAAAACTGATTAAAGATTAATGATTGTGGTAAATGTCATCAATGAGCTAAGAATAGTATGCTGTTCTTCCAAAATACATAAAAGCTTGAAATCAAAGAATATGTACCTAAAAAATGCAAGGCAGAGATTTAGGGCAAATATACCATTTAATGTATTTTCTACTAGGGCACCTTGTACTGTTATGAGAACAGTGGCGGCTCACCGAGGGAGTGCTGCCGGAGGGTAAGTAGGGGCGGGGGAGGGACAGGGTGGGGGGGTAGTGGAGTCCGACATACAATGGACAGGAGTAAGGTAAGTAATGAAATAAATAAAACAATTTACCTTGCGCGCGCTGCATCGCCGATTTGGCGATGCAGCTCGCACAAGGTAAATTGTTTTATTTATTTCATTACTTACCATACTCCTGTCTGTCATATGTCAGACGCCACTACCCCCTCCACCCTGCCCCTCCTCCGCCCCTCCCCACCACCCGCCACCACTGTATGAGAACTGTCTCCGTGCTTATTTTAACTCAGAAGGTCTCTGTGACTTTACTCAGCACTGCTTGTTTTCATTCGACCAGAACCAAAATGCTTTGTAAACACAGTCATTCCTTTCTCTTTATGCACATACAAGCATCAGGCATGGTGTGTTGCAACCTCTCTCATGGTTAGAAATGAAATAATGTGCATCTCTAGTTATACTGTCTGGTGAAAGCTTGCTGAGCTAATGAAGAGCACTATATGTGTCGAAGGGGGGGGTGTAAGGGTCGATAATGAAATGATCATGGCAATGGTTTTCTCACCCCTTGGGTTAGTGGTCCCTTCAGATCAGAGTTTAGGTAGATTGGAGGAGCAGTATGTGGAAGCTTGAATGCAGGGGGGCCTCCCCATATATACCTAGACTGTACACAAATAAATCATTTTAGCATGGTGAACAACTCAAACTGTATTTGTTTTGCGTTTAAAAAAATATATTATTACTTGGACATTTCGATCTGTGGCAACACAATTTATAGTAATGTTTTGCTCTTTACACGAACATTATACATTTTGTACATTAAATAGCGGGTTAGTTCAAGATACAATATCTGTCCTTAACTAAATTTCCACGCACACTATATTCAGTGGATAAAACTGCAGTTGTCGCCTCGCAGATCACCATGGACAAATTGAAGCAACTGACGCCAGCGAGAAGCCAGTTGAAGTGTTTTTCTTCTCGTCGCAAAGAGGAATTGTGGCAGATGGGCTGTGCTTATCGGCCAAGCTCTCAGAGCTCAGTGATTAAAGCACTTTACTTCGATGGAGCTGAAACATCTCCAAAGTGCAAGGATGCCTTTTGCTTCAGTCAATATAGAAGAACTACAGTATGAACCATCATAAAGTATGTAATTCACCAAACAGTATCCCTGATATGAAGAACTGTTTACATGGGAAGTTTTTAGAGCCTAACTGTTAAAGTATAGTGTAAAATCCAACATCTCGTAGTATGTAGTTATTGCTACTGGTTTAAAGAAAATAAACAACCAATAAAGGGGCATATTATCAAGCACGGCGTTAAAATTATCACCGCTTTAGCGGCAGAAAACTCCCGCTAAAGCGGCGAATATGCCGCAGAGAATTCCCATAGAAGCCCATGTTGAGACCAGAACACGGGCTTCTATGGGAATTCTTAAGGGCATATTATCAAGCCCATGATCGCCGCTTTAGCGGCAGTTTTCTGCCGCTAAAGGGGCGATAATTTTAACGCTGTTTCTTGATAATTTGCCCCAGAATGCTTGACATACAGAGATCTAAACCTGATGAAAGGTTACAGTGATTTAGTAATTTTTAGAATCGAGTTTGTTGAGTTGGCAGCCTAAAAAAAAAGGGAAATGTATTTATCAATACAAACAATGCTACTTTAAGCTGCTCCTTAAAAACATGCAAAAAAACTTTACGCCATATTCTTCAAAGCTGATTTTTTCAAGTCTGGTGTTAGCCATGACCTTTTGATTTTACTAAAATAATATAAATAATATACTTTCTGGGGGTGTCAGCCACCACTCTTCATCCAATGGTCTGTTATTATGCCATTCGCACTATCTTCCACCCACTATAGCACACAGAAAGGGGCAATGGGTAAACTCGCTTCAGCCTACGGCTTACTTCAATGAACACATTCCCACATAAATTCTCTTCATTGCTAAGAACTACCATGGCAATGTGTGCATTTTGAAACCAAGAATATTTGTCTTTAGCCAATTAATTTTTTGAAAGAAGAGGGCCTGACAGCTTGCTTAACAATAACGTTTTGTAAAACTCATGATTGAAAAAAAAAACAATTATTGACAAAACTAAATGGCTGGCAGCAAATGATAGTCCCAACTGCTTTGCCAATATTTGTTAATATCGCCCTTTCATGTCTGATAGTAAGGCAAAGGTACAATTTATTAATAAAAGTTCTCAACATGACATGTGAAGGGGAATATTAATAAAAATGTAATGAAATTGTGGTTTATTGTTTCAAGTCTACAACTTGAAATGAAAATCTTTTATTTTTATTCGTTTATTAAAACGACTTAAGCTGGATTGGAAAATATACTGTACACCTGTATTTGGCTCACTACCCACAGAAGCCACCACAGACCAAGTGATTTGTATTTTTAATGGGGTGTCGATCAACGGATGTACATTATTTTACATTTAGCACTCTTTGTAGAATAAGTACAAAATGAAACAAATCAAGCAAATTCTAGAAATATGTTATTTTACTGTCACCTGGCCTTGGAAAAAGGATACATTCTTGAAACACAAAAGTTTTTTATTTAAGTTTACATTTACCTTGTCTGCATCTACTGGGAACTTTGTATGTATAAGCCCTCCATCGTTATGATCATGGTCCACTTCATACATGTTGTATGATGGGTTGCCTATTTCTACATTCATTCCACCATTTGTGACTGGTTGCCGCCTGATTGTTTTCGTCCTGAGGAGTAAATATTTATAACGAAAACATTAAATCACACCATACATGCTAAGCTGTTTCACCAACACATTTAAACAAAGAAACAAAGAAATCCTCCCTTTAGAGCTTCATTGTGCAGTTCCCAGTAATCATGATTAGGCCAGCATCTTGAGGTACACGCTGAGTTACATTTCAAGACCAACCATAACTTACTGACTAAATATCGAAGAAAAATTAGGAATTACCAGAGGAACATACACCGTAATTACTGAGTCCAATAGTAATTCCTTTTTTTCTAAAAAGGAGGGAGATTTTGCTAAGTGAGATAGAGCTAATTATTTATGGCGGTTATGGTGCAGGGTTGCAGTCTGAGAAAATAGTAGAAACGGGGATTTCTGAATTATGGTTAATATTATTGGAGAATTGTACTGGAAACGTTCCATTTTCAGATATGTTTTTTTTTAAAGTTGCAGAGATTCCTTAAGGCAGAAAAGAGGTAAAATTTTAAAAGTATCTTTTGTAAAATATTTAGTACAAATCCAGCTTTGGGTGTGAATAGGGTTTATACAAAAAAATGTAAAACATTTAAGAATGGACTTTGTAGCTTTTCCCAGGCAGAGAATGCTTAACGAATTTTAATATTGTATTTCAAGGCTTTCCTATGGAACAGCTAACCCTGCTACAGTGAAAATAGGTTTTAGGGCATTGTCACTTTATGGAAGTTTAACATTACACTTTTGCATGTACTACTTTTTAATACCACGTACTCTGCTTTATGGGCATTTAAGGCCTAATTGGGGTGACTTATCAATATTTAAAAGTATGGTTAACACACTTCAAAAGGGGTTATTTTGATAGGTCAAAATTACGTTTTTTCAATCTGTGGAGACAGGCTACAGTGGTAGGCCTGCGGTCATGTTTTGCACTGTCACCCTAGTGGTGGCACAATGTGTGCTGCAGTCTACCAGTGCCAATTAACTTGCATTCCCCAGTAACACTTTGTGCCATATACCAGGGAGGTAAATGTAATTTAAATATGGCAATTATGAATATGACCAATTTAAAAATGTTTTAGGAGTTTCAACACATGCACTGGCCTCGTCAGCAGAGTCACAGTGTACAGAGTCAAAAAACAACATTATCAGACCAAACAAAATGGCTACACTTTAAATGAAGGGGCAAAAATCCCCCCAGCAGACGTTTGTGACTGGGACTGCCATGCCTCCTCCTTTCATATGTGGTGCACAAGCAGTGGATGTCCTGGTAACACCTTAACTTCTGCTCCCAAATCCGTAATATAGAAAAGGCAGTTTCAAAGGTGATCCTCATTTGCATGGGACCACTCACCAATAGTAATTAACTATTACCCATTTAGGACTGTGCAGGCATTCCATGTGAACCATTTTGATCTATATACCAGGATGGAAATCACATTCCTCAGTGGCCATTTCTGCAAAACCAAAGTGCCTCAGGCAGCAACACATTGATCCAAAGATCCACAGCACCACTGTATCTAAAGTAATGGCCCAAAGGTTGATTGCACCACTGCTTTATGAACCTTATGTTAGTTTTCTTCAGAATGAGAGGAGGAATCACACCTCTTCTTTCTATCACTCTACTTAGGGAAACAGCATTTACAACACTGTTAAAACAACGCGATGCTATTACAACGCAGTAGTTACAAAGACTGCGTTGTTACTTCGCAGTACTTTTATATCGCAAGTCATTACAATGACTTCCTGTAGGGGGCGCAAAGGTATTGGATATCAAATCCAACACCTTCCCTGCTGTTGCACAAATTGGAGTATGAATAGTAAATAATACTATTCCTAAGTCCAGCACGCCCTCTACAGCAAGTCGTTGTAATGACTTGCGATGTAAAGGTATTGCATACTAACAATAGTACACAATGTATTAGCATGCATTGTGACATGCTATATTCCTCTACTTACAGCAACAGGTGTGCCATTATGGGAGAGTGAATAGAATGAACTAATTAAATATAATTTGCCAGTGGTGTGTAGATTCAGAAGATTTTGCAATGACAGAGATGTCCTGTGACTGGTGATATAATTAAATTCTCCTTCACTTGTGATGTGAGTACTGTGTATGAAACTGCACAGGTTTCAAAGCAAATTTCAAATAAAACTTTTTTAATTATTTCCAATACAATAATTTGAAAAAAGAAGGAATATTTCCACATTATTGCCAGTTGGCAAGGTCAGATTGGAGACACATTGCAGTAGGGAAGTTTGGACTCTTGATTACCATAGATTGTCTTGCTTCCAACAACTCTTGCTCAAGCAAATAATATCAGGTGTTTTATGGCAAAACGTGTATCATGAACATCTTAAAGCGCAGTAATTCCACAATGTTTGTAATCCTGATTTAGGAGAATAGACTTTTTACTTCCTGAACTGGATTACAACAGGACTGAGAAATGCTAGCAGTCTTACCGCCTTCTTCTTTTGCAAAGTAGAAGTCCAATCACTAAAGTTGTAACCAAAGTCACCAAGAGGACCAGTGGAACGATGATCGCTATACTTCCTGTATACACAAAAAACAATAAAGGAGATGCTATACAAATGTTTTCATGCATGTTTACCAAACAAAAGCAAACATTTATCCTATACTCACTCTCACTGAAAGTGACAAATGAAAGAGGGGCAAAGCAACTAGTTTAAAACTATTTAAGAGTATGAAAACAAGATTAGGGTCATAGTATAATGTCCTTTCATTTAAAAATAAATAGTTATGGAACATCAAAGATAATATATTCTGGTGCAGAAATGTAATACTTCTGCAGTCTATAAAATAGTTCATAAATAGAATCATTTAAGTGCATCTAACATCATTTGTAGATATGTGTATAATGCTGCTTTTCATTTGAATGCATACTTTGAAAAAAAAGCAGCGTCAACAGATGGCTAAGGGGAGAAGTGTTACATAGAATGCTCTTGTTTAATTGGACCTGTGCAAACTGTTGGTATTTCGCTAGTCGTTGAACATATCAGTTCTTCTATAGTGAATTAGTGCAAATATTGGTGTAAATTGATTGGAAATTGTAAGTGAGTTAAGAGGAACAACCAGCTGCAAAGAATGTAAAACGTAAGAATAGTTCACCCTCTTTCTTTAAGACCAATTTTTCCTGACTTCACCAGCAATTTAAAGTGAAATGCAAAGATATTAGACAAACATTTAAGGGATTTAGGAAATACTCCAAAATATGTATGGCTTCTTTGATTATCTGCTTGCAGAGGGTGAGTCTTTGCATTAATCATACATAGGTTTTCAGTTAAGTAGTTCATATGAGAGTTAGAAAAAGCTTACAATTACTGACAAAAAATGCCATTCAATACATTGCTGAGAAGAAGGGAGGAAAGATCCTAATAATCTGGGTGTAGCAATCCTTATTAGCTCATTTCTGAGGGAGAAATACACACAAATGATGCAGATCCACTTCATTTTAGAAGTGAAAGTCTTGGTGCATATGAATTGTGGGACTGCATGTCTGCATGCTTATTTAATAGTTTGATATGCAAACAATACATTGATATACATTAAAATTGAAAAACAACATCCTTCTTAAAACAACAATTCAACAAAAATAAATGTAATTGCAGCAATTAACATATTCATCTATAATACACCAATCATACATACAAAATATTCTAAAAAACAATATCAGGAATTTACCAAATGTAAGACAATCTCCTCGTTATTTGAGCAAAATGCAATTGCTAAGGTGCAGGAAATTATCCATAGTTTAGCAGTTTAATTATTATTTATGCAAAATACAATATTTAATGTGCAAAATATGCTTATTCTAAGCACACAATTTTCTAAAAGGCCACAGACCAGAATTTACTTATAGCATGACAATATCCTTATTGTATGTGCAAAATACAATTGATTAGGTATGAACTACAATTAACACAACCTAACTTCTAATACAAAGGGTAAGTACAGTAAGAACCACAGAACAAATAGTAAGGGCAAGTTTTTCCATAGACCACAAACGGGAAATTATCCATAGCAGTGTCACTATTATTTGTGCAAAATACAATTATTACTGTGCAAAATGGAATTATAGCAGCAACAAGCTGACCACCACTTCTCAATTTAAGGACACAACATCCAACTAAAACTGCAGGGAGTGATATCATGGGGTTCCGCCTACCTAAAAGTTCATATAACTTGATATCCTATGGTGTACTATAATACTAATAAATAAACTCAATTTAACAGAGCTCGCAACTCCCTGCTATATGGACCGCATCTACCTTTTCCATAAGAATACATCTGTTGCTTTGAGCTACTCAATTCAACAAGCCCTTTGGTTACTACAGACAAAAAGTTCCCTACGGCAAAACACAATCTCATATTATTGCAAGTAAATATTACTGCCATTAAGTTGTTAATGCAATGGACCTGTACATTTCTAAAAAAAAGTTACGGACTCCTTCTTCCCATGGATGTTAATTCACCAAAATGCCAGGGTTAGCAGATGCAACATAATTCGCCATTTGGCGTTTACTTTTACTCACTCACACATCCTTACACAAGCATACACAAACACACAGACACACATTCACACACAGTCTCATATACAAACACAATCTCACCTTCAAGCATGCACACAATATACATTTAAGATTATTTTTTGCTTACCACACCTGACAGTAAGAGTCATCTTCCAGCTAACTGTACATCATTTTTTTATAATACTTATAGTGAATAATACAACATTATTCACTATTAGTATTATAAAAAATGGCAGAAAATAAGGGAAGTGAAGCCCCAACCAATATCCATAAGTACGATCTGTTCCTGTGTTCCTATCACTGATTTTGCCACCTCTGAGGCCAGGACTTCCAAAGGTAGTGACAGTGGTCTCAAGGGGCAAGCCAGGGGTCGCAGATGTGACCCCTGGCGACCCCTTAATGACACTCCATGCTTCTTACTATATATCGAAGCATGTGAAAAATAAAATTATATGCACAAAATACATTGGAGTATTTAGACAGAAGGGGCAGATGCCACTTTCCTGCTCTAAACCCTTTAAACTTCCACTTTATAAAGGCTGCCACCTGCCCAAAACAATCTTCAAGACCCATTTTTCTGATCTAGCCACTTTTTATATCACACAAATAAGGCTAGATATGACCACCGTATTCCGACTCCATTATATGTTGCAGGCTGTCTCTCCTGCCCACATTCTCTTAGTCACCCTTCCTAGAGCACTCTTTTATTAAACATTTTAATAATTCTTTCTGCTGTGATACACACACGTTTTGCTGGTCCTACCCTAGTGGGATAGTCAAAGAGGTTTTAATAGCATGTAAATTAGCAACCCACTGTAATAGATAAGATTTTATTGTATGCCTCAAACAGGCCTCATCCCATTTTTGGAGACAGACCCAGTAATTGAGAATCCTCTGCTTGTATTTAAAAAAACATATTGGTCAGGGCTAGCTCCAACCTCGGGGCACACTTCACTGAGCCTCTAGGCAATCCGAGTACCCTTTACGGAAACTCATTTGGACCTTTGGTATAATTCTGTCACTTCTTACCCAGTCTTCCAATAAGCCCAGCAGATGTTTCACAAAACTTTTGCTGGCAATGTCCAACAAAGTAATCAAACAGTAACTCAAGAGTAGGTCTTGTTCGCCTTTTTATGCAACGGGACCCTAGTCCTTCCTTTCCAAGCTTCTGGTGGGTCATGTCCAGGACTTGAGCCCACAAACTAGGATTAAGTTTGATTATATCTGATGAAAGGCCATTAAGACCTTGGGCCTGAGAGCTTTTAAAACTTTTTAGTACAGCCTTGATATTCCTTACTGAGGGGAACAAAGTGCACTCTACCATACCATTGTTTGGGGCTCAGCATACAGCTCCCCATTGCTTCTCTTTCTTTTTCGTTTTGGTTCATACAACTTAGATATATACCTGGCCCATGCTTCTCTCAGAAACAGACACTGCTACGATGTGTTTAATCAGCCCAAGAGCAATATTGACTATGTTCCAGAAAGCCTTTATGCTACCCGAATGGAGGAAGGCAATTGCCTTCGTCCATACACTCTCTATTTCTTTCAATATTTTTTGTCTTTCTTCTTTCCTATAAGTTTTCCTATGAACTTTAATTAGACACTCCCTATTGAACCCACCTGTTTTATCAGCCTGCCTTATGTTCTTATTTAATGTATATTTGCACTTGCCTTATCAGGACTATAAGTACCCTTCATAAGCTGGCCACTATTAAGACCCACCAACACCATGTCCCTAATGGAGGCAAGTAAATTCACAAAACCCTTTACTATGTACTGAGATGGTTGATTGGTCTATGATTTGAAAAGCTCCATCATACTGTTTACAGCTTGAGATTTTATTTTTGCTGACCACACTAGCCTTTGTTCATTCCTACAATAAATTGACTGACTATTCTACCAGATATCTCTTAGATAGTCACCGCCATACAACAAGACCACAAGTGGTTTATGGTTGCTACCTACAAGATCATATATTACTAGATCCTTAACTAAGCCAAAGTGAAGAGATTATTACAGACACCTGCCCATTATCAAAAGTGCGCTGGGCCAGCTGGTTGCCTATGCATCTGCCATTAGTTATAGTCATATTTAGGCAAACATTGTAGCTAATTGTATATCCATCACATCACCCTGCTGACATGGCAAAAACTGACATGAGATCCCCAAAGCACTTTCTTTCCCCAGTTGAAACTCACCAGTCGATGGGATCAGTGGAATATTTGCATTAAAATCGCCCAACAATAAGATTTGCATGTTAGGGAAGGACAGGGTATTCTTATCCATTAGAGCTGCCTACTCTCTTAACTGTTCCTGCCTTTTTTTTTAGGGGAAATATGTATTGATTAGTAATAGATCAGGACCATGATTGTTTCCAATTTTATCTTGTTTTTTCAGTAATAGGCCAGAGACTGACATTGTCAAAAAAATTATCAAACTTGTTTAATAAAATGCTCCCAACATTTTCATATTTTACAGATATCATGAAAGCTAAGACATCTGCAGGGCCACCAAATTGCCCCTTGATTTCTTTAATGCTAAAAGCTCTATGGTCACTAAACACCACCTCCTCCAGTTCCCAGGTGTCTTGCAAGGCAATAATCATAACGTTTTGATCCTCTATAACAGACTACAGAAAATCGAGTTTACTTTTCATGACCAGCAATGTTGAATTAGAACAAATTAACGCCATCCTCATCTTGAAATTGCCTCTTTTTCATTAATTGTACCCACAATCCAATTCCATTTGTTGTCATGATGTTTTGATAGTTATTCCAGGTTACTAAAGATTTGCCTCCCCTTCTGATTTAATAATAAAGATCTTCTCAGAACCAGCATCCTCCTGGCTCCCCAAACTCACTATTGGGGGATCACGATTAAATTGATTACAATGTGCCCCCATATGCTCCTCCTGTACTTTCATATGGGTTGGCAACACCCTAGTGAGATCAAATCCTTGGTTAAATGATTCATACATTTCAAAACCTGACAGCTGAAGCTCATCCAGTGAGTTCAGATCTTCATCTGCTACTATCCTGGAATAGAAATGGACCAATACAAATGGCCAGGAGTCGGCTATAGTACTGGCTTTTGGAAGAAGAACCAGAGAAATATATTTTGGGGACATTTTGGCCAGCTCAGAGATTGTTTAAAAAAGGATAGAATGCAGATCTTTTTAGTGAACATTCTGTATCAGGGTCAGCAAAAATATCTACAAATTGGAGGACCCAATCAACATCCTCATAGGGGTTGATTACAAAACCCTTACCCCTCCTTTGATCGGCCTCCAGCCTAAGAGACTCGAATCCAACAACCCTGGGAAATATGGCACTACCATGCATAAGCAGAAATATATCCTGGCTCAATGGCACAGGCTTATGCCCAAAGTCATCATTATCCATTCCTGATTCAGTTGGATTGCAAACCAATGATGGAAGAACTGACCCAAAACGTCCAAAACAGTACACGTATCTGTAATGGTTGAGCAACTGGGATCTTGGGTTGGAGATCCTTTGTGGAGAATTTAACACTTCTTATACTTCTCTCGTTTAACATCCATATTTTCCTTTCCTTTTACTTTTTTCCTTTCTTTTGCTAGGCTTTGAATTAGATTCCTCTATATTTACCTTTTGATATAAAAATGGGAACACCCCACTACTTTTCCCTAAATCAGCGGAAGACCAGGTAGTACCACCCATTTATTAATGATCTCCGACAGATCACAACCTGTGTCCTTATTTGGAGGATAAGCTTGGGACCCCCCACTTGAACACCTACCTCCCTAAAGCTAGGAATAGGCCTCTTCACACTGCTCCTACTGCTGTCACCTGATTGTTTTACAGGTAATTCTTTAAGTATTAATGTTAAAATATCTAGGATGTGGTCTGAGCTATCAGTGGACTTCTCCAGTAAAGACAAAATAGAAGACAAAATACACTAAAGACTTTGCAATGACTTAGAAAAACACACATAGGCTGATGACGTTTGTTGGATTCAGCAACATATCTGCAAATGCTGAAGTATTAGATAATGGAGAATTTGTATAATTAGGTGTACTAGAAAATATTTCCAAAGACTTTTTCTACCACTTAGTTATTTCGGGCAGTGGTTCCAAACCCCTGTTTACTGCCACCAGATCTAGTTTACAGGGTGTGATATCAAGTAAAGTGAAATCCAGTAAAATAGAAAAATGAGAATCCTGAAAGGCCTGTGGGGCAGCTGAGTTACTTTAGTATCACTGGCCAGTGGAAAATCCCTAAAAGGATTTTTTTTTCTTCCCTAGAGTGAGTCACTTGTTCCTGTTCTTCATTTTGTTCCTGCAGCTGGTCCATGATAGGAGCCTTGCACAGGTTGTCTATAGGCACAGTCTGATTACTTGCATCAGCCTTCAAATTTACATTCTTCATTGACTACGTTGTTGAGCTGGAGATGGAAATTTCTATAGAAGGATTTTGAAAATTCGCTGGTATTATTCCAATCCCTTTAAGGATAACCAGATGAGGCGCTTTATTTTTTAGTGGATTAGATTTTGATTTTTTGCCACAATCTGGTGGAGAGTACTCTGGCAGATATGAGGTTTCTCATCGTCATGATTTAGGATGAAAGCGGTTAAAGTGAAGCTACAATAAGATGGGAAAGGTGGGAGGGAGCACCCTAAGACTGCAAGCCGCACCCAGTAATAAACATAACATAAGATGTGTATTTGTAAAGCGCACATTTATCCGGAGGTATGTTGGCGCTGAATAACAGATGTTTATTGTTACCCAACTCAGTGGTACTCATTTGATCAACCTCAGATGGATAAAAGGCTGAGTGGACTAGCCGGGATTTGAACCTGTGACCATGAGGACGAACACAGGCCCCTGCAGAGGAAGCATCAGTCCATTGTGTCACCAGACCCATCATGGATGGGCCGCTTCTTCAGAAACAGGCTCTACCTTACAGCTGCAGCCACTAATGCTGCAGTACCCCTTATCAACACCAAGGCTCAATGGCCAGCATGACACCAGCTTGATAGCTGTCCTGTGTCACCTTACAGCTAAACTCCAAATCTCTAAGAATATTACAAGGCGCTAAAAGTGACCATGTATAGAGATCTCACAATTGCCCCATCTCTCATAGGGCTGCTAAAAAGGGGAGAGAGAGTCTGGAGGGTATGCGCCACCTCACCTTCCCTAGTAGATATCCACTGCCTAATACTACACGGAAGGGGCATGAGCACACTTGGGGACCCACTCTAAGTTTGCAAACAAATTACAGACAGTTGCAGCAGATAGTTTGCACACGGTTTACGGGGATTAGTCAACACCAGGGCTAGACGGGGTTTGACAACACTGGCTTAGTCAACTCCGGGGCTAATCCAAAAGCTGAGGAGGACCTGCAAAAGCCTGCAAGAGCAAAGAAAGTGATCAGTGTGAGGCAACATAAGACCCCCCACATGAACTGCAAGCTGCACCGACCTAACTTCTGCCACTTCCGCTCACCGCGGGCACCGCATTGCGCTTGTGCCTAAGCGCTTACCCCTTAACAGACTTAGTGCCTCCGTGCTTCAGTGCTTCGTGCTTCAGAACAACCAACCTTCTACACCTTCACTCCCTTGCTCCATTTTGCTAATTTTTGCTTCTTTACTCCTTGGCCTTAATCGGCCGTAAGTGACCTGAAATCAGCTTTGCGGCCTTTCTCTCCAAGGCCCGAACAACAAGGCGCAACAGGGTGCAGCAGAGCCACTACGTCTGCAGGGCTTTGATGATGATTGTGGACTGTAGGCTGTAGAGGGCTGTGGAGGACAAGGGCCAGGGCAAAGCATCCAACCTAGCCCTCACCTCACTTACTTTCTTTCTGCCCCCAAACACTTTCTAACCATTTAGCTAACCCATGTGAGCTCAGTATGGCACCCAACTCAGCTTAGAGTTCAGAGCGGCTTCCCCATTTGACAAAACCTGACAGGAGCACAGGATATAAGGGCACTTTAGCGGATTTAAGCCCCAAACTAGCAACTCATTTTTAGTGGTTCTTGACAGCGCTAAAAAGGTCAAGACAGTAAGGGCCTGATTTAGTGTTTGGCAGATGGATAGCTCTGCCAAAACCTGATGGATATAGCATCTACCTTATTACAAGTGCCTCAGGATATAACTAACTTGCAAATTTGATGAAAGTCATGAACCCAGAACATTTGACTCCTTGGCCATGGAGAGTGAAACAACGTTGCCTTGGTTTTCAGGCATCTAGGGCCATGAGTGACAAAGGACTGCAGCAGCCTAAGCCAGAATTCTTTTCTGCTGTATCATTTCTTTCTGCATATCAGGAAATAATAAACAGTTAATGCAAATTGTCTGGTAGGAGCAGAAATGGGGTACCACTCATTCCAAAATTTGTTTGCCAAGGTGAATTTTTGTGGAAGAGTCTGAGTACTGGTGTTTGGGTTTGTGATTATTTGATGAAGGTAGGCAGCAATGTGTCCCTGTTAGACCTAAGAAACCAAAGAGTCTCATTTAATCTATGCTAATCATTCTGCCAG
Organism: Triturus cristatus; assembly: GCF_964204655.1. Lineage (NCBI taxonomy): Eukaryota > Metazoa > Chordata > Amphibia > Caudata > Salamandridae > Triturus > Triturus cristatus. Next base: position 229,010,805 of record NC_140584.1, read on the forward strand.
TCCTGGTGTGATGGAAGACGTACCCTGGCCACACTTGCACAGGATGGTTTATTTTGAAGTTTCTTTCCCAGATGCAGCATTTATACTGGAATAATTACACACAAACTGAAATATACTTACACTGTGGAAACATCACTTTGGTGGCAGCATGCTCTGGTTGCATTCTAAAACTACTGTAATTAATTAGTTTCCTGACAGTGTATTCCCAAAGTGGGAGTGGAATAAAAATGTAATTTGGGTGCAGGAAGTTTCATTTGGTTGATTTACTATGAAAGCCCTCCATAGTTTAAAAAGGTGTTTTGGATGAACAGGGCAGCACCAGAAATTGTGTCAAATCTACATAAATTGGGTGTCCAGTTTTTAGCCATTTCTAATAAACTCGTCAACCTCAGTTGTCTTCCCTAAGAGAACAGGTTTTAGCTCCATTGTCAGGAATGTTCCTTCACTACAATCTATAAGTGAGGCGGGGAACACAGAATAGTTCAATTTGATGTCCAACATTTTTTTGGGGATGCCTAATTACTTCCAACTTCTATGTGAGACAATAATTATTGATTGCTTCAAGGAGCTCACTCGCACATCGAAGATTCAAGAGGAAAAAAAACTTCCTAGAGATTTTAAGTGTGGGAAAACATCATAGATATTTCAACACTGGTAACTGTATATATTGCACTCAATAAACACTTATTAATTTTTCATGGACCTTTTTCATATTTTACTTTAATATCCTTCTTTTAAAATCTTTTATTAAAAGGCTATGTAATATCATTGGCATTGTCCTGTTGTTAATTTTGAATCCCACTTCGGATATTATTGTGTGTGTGATGTCCAGTAATACATTCATTCTATGATTAAATGCATAGTACTTTTTTATTTAATCTGACTGAACATTAAGAGGGCCATTTAGATTTTGGTGGAGTGAGAGAATTGCTGTAAATTGGTAATGCTCCCTCCTCGACAAACTCATAGGTCCCCTACTCTATTTAGAGTCAAGGCATGCACCCTACAAAGCTCAGCTGGCTATGCTGGTATAAACCCACATCCAGGAGGCTGTCTGCTACCGGCCCACCAGGTCAATGTGGTATTCACTCTCCACTACCTAGAATGGAATGATGTCACTCATTTTCCCTACCTGGAACAGCTAGTGCGCCATTGTGGAGGAAATGCACAATAGTTCCTGTGCCCAGTAAAAGAAAATCTCACTGCATGAAAGTGTTATTTCTTTTAATCTTCTGAAAAATCCCACTTTGTAATGGATCAGTCCCTTTATTAGAGTCTCTTCAGCAATGGCTCCTCCCACTTAAGGCACAAATAACCCCTTCTTCCGGATGCCGATCTCTAAATAAGGTCCTCTGCTGGCCATGTAGGCCAGTGAACCCTAATGAGCCTCTAAGGGGCATATCAACAACAACCGGCGATAATTATCGCTGAGCGCACTTAGCGCTCGGCTAATTATCGCCTTTATCGCTGCGATAGCGTGCTATTAGCAACGCTTATCTCATCAGGGATAAAAATCGTAGCGCTAACTGGCTAACGTGAGATTATCGCTGGAAAACCGGCGATAATCTCATGTTAGCTAGTTGATAGGGACTCACAAACTTAGCCATGATATCCACCTTCCATAGGATATCATGGCTAAGTCAGTCCTGAAGAAGGCGTAAGGAAAGTAGCGATAACAGGGGTTATCGCTACTTTTCCTGACGCAATGCTTCATAGCGTTAGGCTTGCTGATAGGAGAAATGTCGCTTAGCGACATTTCTCCTGTCATGCCAGGACAGGAACGCCCACTTTGCATCCCATTAGAGATGCAAAGCTGGGCGTTAGGAATCCTGACGCTAAAGCAAGGTTTCACGCGTTAGCATGAGCTTGCTGAGTAGGCAAAAAAATTATCGCCGCTTTTCGGCCGAAAACGGCCGCAAAAGCGGCGATAATTTTTTATCGCCTGCTTGTTGATATGCGCCTAAGTTCTTTGTCGGTTTAATTATTTGCCATTGCTTGTTGCTGTCTTTCATTTCTGATATATTTCAGGGGTTAGGCCTAAAATGTGTCAAACTACTCATCTGTTAGTGATTATGGGGCATATTATCAAGCCAGGCGATAAAATTATCGCCGCTTTAGCGACAGAAAACTGCCGCTAAAACGGCGATAATGGGCTTGATAATATGCCCTGTGGAATTCCAATTGAAGCCCATGTTAGATGTCCTTCACATTTAACATGGGCTTCAATTGGAATTCCATAGAGCATATTATCAAGCCCATTATCGCCGTTTTAGCGGCAGTTTTCGGCCGCTAAAGCGGCGATAATTTTATCGCCTGGCTTGATAATATGCCCCCAAGTACCTTGCTTTACCTCGATATTTTATCCAGATATGTGAGATACCGATGGGAGCTCGGATAGCACATTGGTCTAATTCTGAGTCTTCTTTTAACGCCAATTCGGATGGGCCAGAAACATTGTAAATTGGACAGGAAAAGCACACTTCAATTTTTCCCTGTTCACATTTCATATGGAAACCCATTCAAAGGAGTATATAGAAAACTGCTCAGAAAGAGGTAAAATGAGGAACACGATGTGCGAAACACCCATTCTTCAAGCTGTGCTTCATGTTGAGCAGAAAACGTGGATATTCTGGCAGACTTTGCTGATGATCACAATTCTCAGGAAAAATAAGTATGTTCTTCTTTGTGTATCATCGTTTCAAATTATAATCGCAAAGAAGCCGCAGAATTCGCATTAGTATAAAAAATATGCATTTTGTGTTTTTGAAATTAGGCTCACATAATTAATTCTAACTGGGGGATTACAATTTATAGGAGCTTATCAAAAACACATCCACTTGCATAGTTTTCATGACTCTTGGGGCGATTTCATTTACGGTTTTAGCATGGGGATAAGAGAACACATTTTGAAGAAACAAAGAAACAAATATTCAATTTCCACTGCAAGAACTGCTCATTGTAAGTGTTAGACATGTCTTTTGTTCTGAAATGGCAAATCCCAGTGGAAACATGTGACCTACTTCATAAACAACTCTAGTATTTTGGTTTTTGTTTAGAGCTTCCCAACAATACATTGGTTGCAAATTCAGGTTCGGACATTTGATTTTTAAACTTTGGATGATAAATAGTCCTGACATTTTGCATGTTTTTTGCACAAACAATATTAATAATGTTTGAAAAAAGCAGCATGCAACATGACTTCAAATCGTAAAATTTGCAAATGTTTCATTAACTAGTAAACTACAGGATGCTATCTCTTCTCAGCATTCATAAATGATATATTTTGGTGAGCATCTACTTGACAATGCTTCTTTCTTTTAACATGATATGCATTTGGAATGCCACAAGAGATGTTTTTTCCCTCAAATGAGAAAAGATAGCAAGAGCAAATTCTGGTTTGTATTTTTCACAGTGGCTAGAGTTGCTCTGGGGGTGACATTTGAAAATTATAGTCCGAACCATATTTATTGTGAGATGTAGAGATGAAAATATTTTTCCACCACACCTATATTATTCCGTAGCTTGTCATTCTAGCCAATTCTTATTTAAAAGCTAACCTTGCACAGTACTGCTGGAAAAACAATGTCCTGGGAAAAAAGTTGGGAATGTTGCCCTTTTGTGCACTCAGATTAAAAGGTGATGCTATGGCTTTTGGGTTTTGTCTCTAAAAACCGTCCGAAACCACCCCCTAACAAACTGAACAGGCATAGAATCTCTGAAGATATCTGCTACAAGAATTTAGACCACCACTGCATCTCCCAATTAGTTACATACTGTGATCAATTCTTAACATCTTACAATGAGAAACAGATATGGTTCTCACACCAAAGCCCAACCCAGCAGATCTCTCCACATTTTCCCCCTTTAACCTATGTCTGCTCAGGACCATTAATGGTAAACAAAATGTCTCAGATAGACGATTCCGTGCAGTATGGAGCTAAGTGGACTATGAACATAAGAAATAACATATATTGACCTGCATAAACTGTATGCTTGTCTCCCATAACATGATAACTGCACCTCAGTGGCTTCATGCACTACACGGAAACACATCCCATACATGATTAAAACAAATACAACACACTTCCAACCACACACCCTATACAGTGTAGCAAGCTAGCCATATAGGCAAGTGCTCAAGTGCCTCATATATGAATAATAGGACCTATATAAATCATGCAGTACAATACACAGAATACAATACAATACAATCCCAGTGTTCTGACTTGTTGGCAGCTCCCATCTCTCTATCGTTATCTAAAGAATCCATGTAAGATAGATATTATTGTTCTGTGTAGGAGGAAGAAGTAGTATTAACCAATGTAGGCAGTCACTCATCTCGGACCAAGGGGTAGATGCAAATACGCATGTAAGAGTATGTAAAAATGAACTCCATTCATACTTTATTACATACTCTTGCATGTTTTTATGAATCAGAGAGGAAACATCTAAAATGGTAATAAAATTGGAATATCTGGGTATTATTAATGTATAGATAGTACCAATAGAAAGGAATGTGATCTGTTTGCACTTTTAATGATAGTGAATTGGATGTTTAAGGGACATTCACAAAGGCGCGTAATAGGACGAAAAGTGTGCTTCTGTAGTACTTCTATGCAGTTTCAGATTTTCACCAAAATAGCTGAAAATTGTCCAGTAAAGTGGATAAACTAGCAGTATCAGGACTATCTTAAGGCTCTTTCAAAAAGCAGGAACTCTGAGAAAGCTATAAAATATCTTCAAGCGTAGATATCTAGAAAATAAATCTACAAGACCCACCTCTTGATAAAACAACTGTCTTTTGAACAGAGAAAAAATACTACCAAAATGGCTTAGAATGGAGGTATCATATTTAAAGAATTCAGCAGTTAACTATAAAGAACTTCCTGGTTTCTCTCTGGTGGACAAGAGCAAACTAGTTAGAGGATTTAGGGTCATGTGTTCAGCCACATTCTCCATAAGTAACTCAAAATATGTGAGTAATCCAGCCGTAAAGCAGATAAAATGGGAATTGCTTCTCATTGTGAGCTATATTTGACCATTTTTAACAACATAAAATGAAGCATTAAGGAGGGTGACACATATACACTAGATTTACGATGTGCACAATTCATTGCAACGAGGAATTCTGGCAGGTCCAATTCATATACGCTTAGTAGATGTGACTCCAATGTTGGACTCTCAGTTCTTTTTAATCGACTACCAAATAATTAGGGGTCATGCTTAATAGTCTGACCCAGCCCACTGATCCCTTTATATTATCTCCTTGTGGGATATCAATGATAATGATTAGCTAAAAATTTCCTTTTGGTTGGGTTTGCATGAAAAAATATTTGTTATATTTAACTGGCAAAAGATGGATGAATTTCTCCTCAGATGTGATGCAACATTTCAATTGTAGTCCACTGAGCCCTTTTCTGTCTGAATAATTACATTGAAGGGGTGTGTGTAGCACTGCCACCTGATCCGCTCTCCCATTTCTATTATATGACGGAGTTTTCTGCTTAAGGCCAGTTTTAAAGGAGGTCTTATATTGCTCCCACCAAGAGCATTGCAGAAAGTGTTACTCTATTCAAAGCACAGCTTTTGTTCATTCTCAGGATCATACCACCTTAGCAGATCTAGGAAGCCCTATGTAACATGAAAGTAATGTTGGAATTCTACCTTTTCGTGTTTTGTGTGAGTAGGCAAACAACTTTACAGTAATGTGTGGCCTGTAGTATACATACTGTCATGTCCCTACCAGGTTCATTTCACTTGCAGTTAATGTGTGGAATCAATACCGCAAATAATCAGACCCTGTTATACTTTCCATTTAATTAATCTTAGGTTATGCTTGTTGTCTTGCTTGTGCTATATATTCTGTAAGATATCCAAACACAATACAGCATGATATAAATAAATATGGAGGATCCTTTATTATCACTTCTCGCTCATCACTGAAGCGGAATCAGATGTAACACAAGCTTAGTCCCCCTGAGCCTCAAATATAGATGCTCTAGACTGTTCAGTTTAAGCATAGACAATACATTTTTAAAGCATGCATACTAATCAGGTTAGGAAGTCTGAGAGATATGAAGACAGGCAATCCTCAAAAAATCTTCAAAGAAATCCACTTGTACGAAATATTGTGTATTCTGATTTATTTTACCTGCTGGACTGTGTTATGAACTGGGTCTACAGCATAAAACAACTGGCAGACCCCTTTGCAGGGGTATGAGCCCTCTCAAACATTTAGATCATGTATAAATGGCTGGTCAACAAACATCAAAGATTTATCTTTCATCTAATGTGTTACTACTATGTGGAGTACACTTTCATCAGAACTTAATACATTAAAGCATTTCATTTTGAAATAAAATTGGCACCATGTTTATTTTAAAAGTGCTCACAGTCAAATAAAAATTGGTATTCTATATTTATATTTGACTCTCCTTGAATTGCTACATTGTGTCTTTTGCTTATTTCTATCCATTTCTCATATTGTTCTGTCATAGAAAATAAAGCAAGTACTCTGGAGAATCTAGCGAAGCAGTACATTTTGCCACACCAATAATAGAACTACAAAATTAATAAAATGATAGTTAAACTTAAACACATAAATGATACTTACATTATACTACTATTATAAACTCTGATATATTTGATAGGCTTCAAGCGGATGTACAATGCGAAGTTGCATTAAGATAACAAAAGGTATGTGACATTTTAGAAGAGAAGGCTGAATGACACATGACGTAACTGACAAAATGTTATATTTAATCTTTGCAGGTAGTTTGAATATTGTTCAAATTCCTTCTTTGTAGTACACAAAGGAAATGCTTATATGTAGATTTTGTCATTCAAAGCCAGAAACACAAGTGCCTATACAAATACAGAAGCACTTGAACAGCAACACACTCAGTGTGCACGTTCACTCTATAAAAAGAGACTATCTTCACACATCGATTTGGCACAAATAGCATGCTGTGGAAGCAAGAGAATGTGCAGGAAATTACTCATGTTCCTACCACTACTACTCCTGGTGCTAAAACACAAAACAATACTGATTCACATGCACAGCTCATATGCTTTCATCACACCTCCACAGAAATACTTGTTGGATTTGTGTGCAGTGAACTTGCCCCACACTGAGAGGAGTCAGGTAATCTTAAAGAGATGGTCAAGTCCGTGGATTAACGTATCCCAGTAAAGTTTTTCATATCCATTTCAAAAGGCTGATACAAAATATCTGGGCACAGTGACAGAATATCTGCTCCAGCCACAATACAATACTCTTTCTAAGGAACAGCTCAAATGAACTATATGGAGGGCAATATTATGTTAGAGGAGCAATTCATTTTTGCTCCTCCAACTAGCGGCTCCACAGAGGTTGCTTGAAAGTGTTTTTTTGCCATTCCAAAGCCTCCCACTAAAGGAGAAACAAACTATTGTGCATTAGGTAAGGTCAGAAATGAGGGTCTCTAGTTAGCAGTGGCTTGCACCCTGTCCAAGTAGGGACCCTTCCATCTAGTTAGAGTAAGGGGATTACAACCTAAGATAACCCTTGCTTACCCCCTTAGTAGCTTGGCATGCACAGTCAGGCCTATCTCAGAAGCAATGTGCATATAAACACAGAGTAACACAGTAAAAACACTACAAATGGACACCCTACCAATTAAGAAATGTAACCAATTTTTATCTAAGTAAAACAAGACCAAAACAACAAAAATCTAACATACATAAGCAAAGATATTACTTTTAAAAGGTTTGAAATAGCTCAGTCGTAGAAAACCATTAATAAATCACTTTTACCACAAAGTACCTGGAATTCACCAAAATCAAAGCAGAAAATAGGAGAGGAGGAGACTCAGTGCCCAAAAAGCAAAGCGATGCGTTGGTTCCTTACTCCCAGGTTTGGTGAAGCATTTGTTTCTTACAGTGAGGAGAGATGCTGTATCAACTTCTGGACAGGTGGCCTCGGTTCCTTACTTTTGGGCAACTTCTATGAAGAACTTGACACCAAGGTGCGATGCATCAAAAATCCGGATGCGCTGGGTTGATACAGCTGCGGTGAAACAGGTGCTGTGTCAATTTCCCAGCTGCATGGCAGGGCTGTGGTGATCTTTCAGCTGCATGGCAGGCGCTACGTTGATTCTTCGGCGGCACTTCAGTGATACATTGGTTTTTCAACAGCACGTCAAGACTGCGGCGGGAAAAGCAGGCGCTGAAGTTTGATGCATGGATTTCCTTCTGTCCTTTGCAGTAAAGCCACCTCTAAGGGTCCAAACTGGAATTGGCACTACTTGGCAGGCCGGAACTCCCAGCAGATGAGTTCAGGGGTTACAGGCCTTTGATGGCCCTGAGACTTCTTAACAGGAGGCAAGCGCACACAAGCCCTTGGAGAACCTAGGTGAGCAGGATGTTGAAAACACATTCCATTTCTTTCACTCTCTAAGACAGAAGCAGCAAGCAGTAGGCCAGCACACCACAGCAATAAGCAGAGTGATTGTTCCCCTCCTTAAAGTTCTCCAGCTTCTCTTCTTGGCAGAATGTCGTCTTAGTCCAGAAGTGTTTTGAAGTTATGGTGTTAAGCTCCAGTACTTTTACCAGTTTCTGTCTTTGAAGTAGGCAAACTTCAAAGCAAAGTCTTTGTAGTGCACAAGACCCTGCTTCTCCCTGACCTGGCTCCTGAAACTCTACAGGTGGGGTGGAGTTTTTGTGAGGACAGGCCAGCCCTATTCAGGTGTCAGTGACAACTCCTTAAACCACTGTAGCTCAGGAAGATCCATCTGCCTGTAGATGGACAATCAGGATATTCAGGGCACACCTCAGCTCTCTTTGTGTGACTGTCTAGAGTGAATTTACAAACATCCCATCTGTCAGTCTAAATCAGACATGGATTACACAAGCAGGTAGAGGTACAAAATGGTTAAGCTAGAAAAGTCCTACTTTGTAAAAGTGGCACTTTCAAACATGCAATTTAAAAACCAACTTCACTAAAAGATGTATTTTAAATTGAGAGTTCAGGGATCCCAAACACCAAATCTCTATCTCTTCCCAACTGCAAGTTACACTTGTAAGAGGATACAAGGCAGCTCCAATGATATCCTATGCGAGAGATAGCCCTTGCTATAGCGAAAAATGAAATTGGCAATATTTTACTATCAGGTCATGTAAGACACACCAGTACATGTCCTACCTTTCACATACAGTGCACCCTGCCTATGGAGCTGCAATGGTCCTCCTGTAGGGATACCTTAAATGTAGTAAAAGGGAAGGTTTAGGCTTGGAAATTAGGTGAACTTACCACATTGACATAGCAGTTTAAAACTGCACACACAGACACTGCAGTGGCAGGTCTGAGACTTGGTTGCAGGGCTACTCAATGGGTGGCACAGTAAGTGCTGAAGGCCTACTAGTAGCATTTGAATTACAGGCCCTGGGCATACACATTGGGTTGTACTAGCGATTTACCAGTAAATTAAATATGCAATGTTGGATCAACCAATCACTAATACAATTTATACAGAGAGTATATGCACTTTAGCACTGATTAGCAGCAGTAAAAGGCACAGATTCATAAAGCCAACAAAAACAGTTCAGACAAATTAGGAGGAAGAAGGCGAAAAGTTCTGGGATGATCCTGCAAAAAGGGCCAGGTTCAACACCATTGTTGAAAAACATTTTGTGCCTGCTCATGCTCTCAAGAGTTGGAGATTGTCCTGAGAATGGTCATAATTGCACTATGCCAGGAGTCAGTAATTCTTTTAAACTCAGATTCAATCCTCCAAAACATCCTTTAAGTTGTTCATACCTCCCTTCCTGACAGTGTACTTTCCATCTTAGTTTCTTAACTGGGGTTACTTCCTCCTAGGTTCCTAGTATGCTCAGAGGGTCTTTACTAAAGGACATTGTGCCAGGAAGAAGATCTGGATGCTGTAGGAGGGACTGCCACTCTGCTGGTTGCTTTGTTGTGCGGGCATGCTGCTTGCTGCTTCTGCCCTGGGAGTGTAAGGAATGGACTGTGATTTCTACATTTTGCTTCCAAGGTTCTCCAAAGGCTTCTGTGTGCTTGCCTCCTGTTAAGAAGTCTAAGGGACATGAAGGCTTCACATACCAGTGTCTGGGCTCTTTTGCTAAGAGCCATAACTTGCCAAGTGGTGTCAAATCCAGTGCCTGGCCCTTGGAAGTAGAATCTAGTGATCTAAAGAAGATAAACTACTCATCGACTCTTAGCGCCCGTTTTTTCGATGCAACACCTCCATGCGGCTAAAAAATTGTGCAGCAGAAGAATCGATGGAGCGCCTGTAGTGCGGCTGAACAATCATCGGAAGCCCGAGCAGTGAGCACCGTGTCACTGACGTCCATGGAATCCTCTCTGACTCCAATGCAGTCCCTGCTGTGCAGCTGAAGAACCAACGCATCAACTGCTTTGCGGCTGTGACATCGAAGCAGCACCTGCTCCACCGCTTCAACACAGCACTTCTGGATTTTTGGCACATTGTCTCTCGGTGCCAATTTCTTGATCGACGATGTTCAGCAGTAAGGAACTGAGGTCACGTGTCCGAGATTGACGCATCGCCTCCCCTTCCAATAAGGAACTGACGTATCACCTTCCTTGACAGTAAGGAACCGACGCACCACCTCCCCTGAACCGCAGTAAGGAACCAACGCATCAACTCCCCTAGCAGTAAGGAACTAAGGCCTCCCCTCACCTGGGAGTAAGGAACCAATGCACTGCTTTGCTTTTTCGCCTGCTTTAATCTTTGATTTTGATGCATCCCCAGTACTTTTGGCTAAAACAGACAGATCCATTGATTCCTATGGAATGAATTGATTTAACCTTTGTAAAGTGATTTTTTTTTATGTCGGATTTTTGACGTTTTGTCTCGTTTTTTTCAGATAAATATTGGTTATTTTTCTGAACTGGCGTGGTGTCCTTTTGTATTCTTTTCACTGTGTTACTGTGTGTGTATGTACAAATGCTTTACATTGCCTCTGGGATAGGCTTGACTGCTCGTGCCAAGCTACCAAGTGGGTGAGCAGGGGTTATCTTAACTGTGCAATCCCTATACCCTGACTAGAGGGAAGATTTTGATTCGGAAAGTGTGCAAACCACTGCCAACTAGCAACTATTTCTAACAAAAGGCTTCTAAATAAGGGAAGAAATCAGACAACTGAAAAAAGGTGAGCGCTTCAAGATTGCACCAACAAATACACAAAATCCACTCTCCTACAAATTAGGAAGCAGTACAAGGGAAAGCTGTGGGATCTGAAACAAAATTGCCAAGAGGCGCAATGCCTAAAAATGTATGATGCAGAAAGGTCATCAAATCTGCATGCATTTTGGCTCCTTGTCCATCAATTACTGAGGCCAGATAAACCTCTGCCTCATAGTTACATCTAAGTTGCTTTATGGTCTAGATATATTGCCAATCTGTATGTGGTGGATGAATCAGTAGGTCCAGTGGAGCATAAAGCCAATAAAGAGGGAAGATTTACTTCAAGCATGGATTCAAAAGTATGACACATTACTAACTCAAAGCAAGTCTTTGTGTGATGCAGCAACCCCCAGCCCAAATGGCCTGCCAGCAATCGTTTTTACAACACCCATTTGTTAGTGGGCAGATTTTCTTTTCCCACTTTTTAAGAAATGTCTGCTTTATAACATCATACCAGAAAGTTGGTGGGGCTCCATTCTGATTCCCATACACAAGAAGGGCCCTAGAGATTTACTGGAAAATCAGAGGCTCATCGCCTGCTGGATGTAGATGGTAAAGCATTCACAAAAGTCCTTCTTGAAGAGCTAAAACATTGGGTTATGGTTAACAAGCTAATACTGTGTACATGGACGGGCTTCCAAAAACAATGTGGGACTGAGGACAACCTGATAACAGTGGCTACTCTGTTTGAAGCAGCAATGGAAAAAGGCCCTTCCCCTCTGTTCACAGTATTCATAGACTTTTCTACTGCTTTCAATCATGTAAAAAGAAGTTTACAATGGTTGAAGCTGCAAAACTCTTTGTCTGCCCACTACATTGATAAAAACCTTAATCAGCCTCTACTCCCAAACGTGGGAGCGTATACGAATAACATCTAACTAGGGCACAATGGGTATGATTGCAACATCAAGGGGGTAAATCAAGGCTGCATTCTGGCCCCACTCCTCTTTAACTTGTACCTGCCTGATATCAATGCACATTTAGCAAAAGCGAGAGCATTCCCACTGAGAATTGTTGGCCTGAAAATACAACTGCTCCAATATGTGGCTGACGCTATTATCTTCGACCCTACTCAGATTGGCCTTCAACGCTGACTGACTGCCTAGGAGTCCTACTGCAAGCTAAATACCATTCAAATAAACAGCGCCAAAAGCAAGATCTTAGCATTCAGTAGGAAACTCCAAACCAAAGGAGCTTGGTATCTGTGTAATAGGAAGATGGAAAGAGTCAAATTCATCAAATACATGGGTGTCTGTTTCAACGAACAACGCAGTTATACTGCCCACTTACGCCCCCTCAGAAGACCACCCGTGTGGCATTGATTTTTACTTTCGGCTGATACATAAAATGAATGATCCCAACTTATCTGCAGTCTGTAAGGTCTTCAACAGTAAGCTAATGGCAACTTTAATGTATGGAGCATTCACATTCAGAAATCGTCCGGAGTCATGGCTGGATCAAGATCAAAATAAATGTTATCGCTATCCGCACTTCCAAATGCTGCCCCGGCAGAGTGCTTGTGACTGGAATTCAATCTACCCAGGCAAAACTTGATACTAGAAGTGCGCTTTTTGTCATATGGACTCAAAGTGAAGAACGCAAGTAAAGACAACGTCAAACACTCAATTTGGCAAATTCTTATAGATGAAAACCGAGGATGGGAAAATTGTTAGAAAGCCTTAATGGATTCCTTCCAGACTAGAGATCTTTGGGAATCCCATATTCCTCCCAAAGCATTAAGTAGAATAGTTCTGAAACAGGCAAAATTAATCTCAAGAGATCTCGTCATTAAAGCTGTATATAGGCTTGCCTTTATCAACTCGATTCCACTTCTATACAATGAAGGCAAAATTACAAGTTTTCTGGACTATCTGCTGAACCTTCAGAGTAAAAAAGATCTACTACAATTAATGTGTGGTGTTATTCATCTCAAGGAGTACCGCTTTGACAGATTAACAGGATCATCAGAGCGGGTCTGCAGACTCCGTGGGACAGCAGCGGAGTCCCTATTGCACATAATTTACACCTGTTAGCCAGTGCTTCTGGCTACATCTAGTCTTCTTGCAATTATTGAGAAGAACATGCCAGGAAGCAATTTCTGCCCGCTTCTCCCCACAATTACCAAAGCTGTAAGTGTAATCTGTGACATTTATGATACATGCAGGTGAGAGGCGGGAGAAAGTTTCAGATCAAAATTCAGCATATTTTGAATCTCAGAGGCAAAGTCATGACGAACTTGATGATAATAATCTGATCGAAGCAAGCCATCGACCAGACCTGTCCATATCCCAAGATCTTTTCTACGATTTACACCCTGTGACAAAATCTAGTTTTATAGTATAGGTGTCTATTTGGTCCACATAGGGTTCCATTCATCTCAGACAAGAACAAATGTAGAACAAAAGTGGGGAGCCCTCTAGATAAAAGCCTGCGGCATCCTATCTGAAACTACATATAGGGCTATCGTTCTAATCTATAATATTACTTTTTTTGTAGAGCACGTAATTTCAATGTGTAGTGCGTAACAATAGCCTAAACATGACTGGTGTATGTGTGTCCCTCATTTTTTTAGGTAGATCTTTTTAGATTGAATGAAGTAAGCTATCTCTTGGGTTGTACTTCCGATTTTTACACCTTTGTTTTGTGCTAATGAAAACATTGGAATTTTTCTTATATTTAAAGTTTTTAATTAGAGCTTTTATTTTAGTAATAAAGTGTCCTTCAAGTCCGTATGTAATGGTTTTTAATAACCGTACAATAAACTACATACTCATTCAGTGAGCAATTAGTTATAGTGGGCAGAACATGCAAATAAACCAATACATCGGTAAATTACTATATGAAAGATCTATGTAGAGGGATATATGATGCCCATATGCGGCAGACATTTAGAAAACAGCAAATCGTCTGCCAATTACTAACCTTTCTCGGAGTGTCTTAATTATCGTCCTAACATGTCCCTGCACAGTGGTTGGAAGCACTTATGATGTGTGTCCTACTAATTGAAGTGTAGGGTTTAAAGGATTGTTGAAATGTAGAACTGAGTGATGATCTGATTGTAGATCAATTTCCTCAAAGACATAGTAGTAAAGAACAAATCAAATCAGGGAATTACTGTATGCAGAACAGACTAGAGTATTTGTGGCAGATACATTTCAGAACCATTATTTTACAATGTGAGATATAATTAGATCACAATGTTCAGTGATGCCATGAAAGGAAAAAGGTGCATCGCTAGTAATTTTATGTATCACATATATGCAAAAAATAAGACAATCCTGGAGAAACGTTTGTTTGGTATGTGGACGAAGCAAACAAAATTCAAGAAAGATTAGTAGGTCATTGAAATGCAAAGCGTTATCATTAATAACTGCCTGACCGATTGTCTGCTAAATGTGAAAAGAATATATATTGCGGAACAGAATTCTTGGTGTGTATAACTGTAGCTGTATGATCGGAACATCAGCAAATGCTAATTTGAGATACTTACTCGTACTGTTATTGTCAGATTTACTGCTCTTGGGAGCTGGCCGCTCACATTGCGTGCCTGACCAGTTGGCTGAGCACCTAAAAGGAGCCAATTAAAATGGTAAAATTAATGGAATTCAAATGTTAACATATTAACCTGCTAAAGAGATCAGAAATATCAGAAGAAAAATTACATAATTGATTGTTCATTTTAGCCACTGTGAGAACAAAATATGATTTAATGAATATGCTGTTTTGTTAAACATATTTCAATATTTCAAAAAGTAGAAAATACAAAAGTGCAATGTCAGAAAAGTATTTTAGTTATGTTTCACCTTGTGTACATTCTTTCTGTGAACCTTTTCTTACTAAATGAAATGAAGTGATAATATTAATGCTTTAAAACTACCTTGGAATTCAGGATCAGCACAAATGGAAATGGGAGAACAGCCTCAACACTCCATGGTCTCCACAACTGAAATGATCCTAAATCCATGTTGGAAGTAGAGACTATCACTGGGTAGTACAGATCATCACTCACATAACACATTGGGTTGTCTAGCAGTGCCTGCTGAGTAGGCCATATCTTATTAGCACTTGGCGAATGGCTCCTCACACCAAATCATTGTTGAAAAGTGTGTGGTGGCAGGGCATGTCCTGATCAACAATGGACATGCAGTTACCTGGGGTTTACTTGAGCTGTGCGTAGCAGGCACTGACAAGTCTTCCAGTGATGCCAAGAGGTGTGTGTAGAATGGTCCAGGGAAAACCACTACCACACCCATCAACGTGTGAGCCACAGATGGGGAAGAAGCAGAGCAGATGGGGGTACTAACTCGCTGATTGGTAGGCAAAGAAGGTGCCTTCGAACATGCCCTGCCAGATTTATTTTTTGCAAAATAAGGGGCATATTATCAAGCCAGGCGATAAAATTATCGCAGCTTTAGCGGCAGAAAATTGCCGCTAAAGCGGCGATAATGGGCTTGATAATATGCTCTATGGAATTCCAATTGAAGCCCATGTTAGATGTGAAGGACATCTAACATGGGATTCAATTGGAATTCCACAGAGCATATTATCAAGCCCATTATCGCCGTTTTAGACGCACTTTTCTAGGGGCTGGCTTGATAATATGCCCCTATGTTCACTTGAGCAGCACTCTCTAGTAGGAGAAATACCATTCCTTTTTGTGGCTGCATTATTTACTAATAGGGTCCTGCTGACATTTATTTTTCAATTGGTAAAGCAAAATCTGGAGGATCTCACAATTTTGGTTCTAAACTCTGAAATGATTCTGTTGGCACTAAGAAATATTTCTAACAGCATTCTTGTATTCCAAGAATGGGCTAAAGTTGCAATATTGATGGGAAAAAAAGTGATGGCATAACAGAATGAATTGCCTCCATATTTGGAAATAGCAGTCTGGGACTTGATCTTGCTTCTATCTTGCAAGAGAGAAGGCAAAGTGACATTCACAGCTGTAAACATATAAAACATACGGCAGTTAAAATAAGTACAAAAGTACAACAACAAAAAACTGAATCCATGCTAAAACTCTCAGTGAAAGGTGAACACTAGATATCATTATATGTTCAAATCTTTTGGCGTCGCAACAAGAACAGATAACTGTTATAGGATGGCCATGTTTAAAATTGAAAGAACTGGAGAGACGCTCCAAAAATGAGTAAAGTCCGATTTTTGCTCACTACATATCTGCTTTTTGATAACGTATCTGTTTCCCACTAAACATTAACCACTTGTACAATCATATAATGTTCATTTGCGTTTACCACGGGGGCCCTCATATGGGGTTTGAGACTGAACCTGTGCTAACACCCTCAATGCATGAATGGAATGCTCCAATTGGCAGGTGCGTATTTACCTCAAATTTCATGGGGAAGGTATTAATAATCCCATTTGCCACTATATTTTCACATGTATTCACATAGTATGTCACAGATTTACTCATTAATGACTCAACACAAATATTTCGCGGGCGCTAATCTGGATTCCTTTCCATGCCAGTCATAATATCACATTGCAATGCTGCAGTAATGCCATGAAACACTTAGAAATACGGATTCATGGCTTTGATCAACTTTTTAAAGGAAACCCTAAGTCTGAAACTACCAATTGAAATGTTTCCACAAAGGAGCCCACACCTGGTTCTTTAAGTTTAGGATCAGTTGGGGATGAACAGAATTCTAGGAATAGAAAAAGACCAGGTCGACAAAAGAGCTATGTAACAAATGACCGTCATGGTGTCATGAAACTTTAGCCTAAAAAATGCTCCAGTACAAGTAAATGCCTAGGAGAGACATTAGCCATCCAATTTAGAGCATGTTGAAACTGTAATTAAAAACTACAGCTCCCACACTTTCAATTCTTAAGGATGCAACTCTTCTCGTAAATAAACATTTCAAGACGTGAAGTTTATTTTAGCACTGTTCTAAACCTCCGAGTCACGGCTTTCACTTTTTATAGCTTTGGCAAAGTCCATTGCCTTCAAATACTTTATTCAACAGAATGAAGCACGTGGCTATTGAGCCTCCTCCCCCGGAGCAGGGTCCTTATTTGGATGTTTTGGGCAGTTCTTCTCAAACCTTCATAACTTTTTATTTGCAATAGGTATCCAGGCCAACCTTTGGTTCACTTATGCAACATGCTGGGGATTCTAAAGTTATCCAGGGGTTGTGAATTCCCCTGGACAGAACTGAGAAATAACTAAAATATAGAAACGTTTTGTTTTTGTAGAAAAATGGGAAAAACCTGCTTTCAATCAATCAATCAATCATTACATTTGTAAAGTGCACTACTTACCCGTGAGGGTCTCAAGGAGCTGGGGGGTGGGGAATGCTGCTACTGCTCAAAAAGCCAGGTCTTGAGGAGTCCTCTGAAGGTCAGCAGGTCTTGGGTCTGCCGTAGGTGGGTGGGGAGGGCGTTCCAGGTCTTAGCGGCGAGGTGGGAGAAAAGATCTGCCGCCGGAGGTCACTCTTCGGATGCAGGAGACTGTGGCGAGGGCGAGGTCGGCAGAGCGGAGCTGGCGGTGGGAGTGTGGAAGCTGAGTCTTCTGTTGAGGTACGCTGGTCCGGTGTTGTGGAGTGCCTTGTGTGCGTGGGTGAGGAGCGTGAAGGTTATCCTCTTGTTGATGGGGAGCCAGTGCAGGTCTCTCAGGTGGGGTGTGGTGTGGCGGCGGCGAGGGATGTCGGGGATCAGGCGTGCAGAGGCATTCTTGATGCGTTGCAGCCGTCTCAGGAGTTTGGCCAAGGCTCCTGCGTAGAGGGCGTTTCCGTAGTCCAATCTGCTGCTGACGAGGGTCTGGTGTTCCCGTTCTTCTCGTTTCGGTGGGGATCCACTTGTAGACCCTGCGGAGCATGCAGAGGGTGTTGAAGCTGGAGGAAGAGACGGCATTGACCTGCTTAGTCATGGAGAGGGTGGAGTCGAGGATGACCCCTAGGTTGCGTGCGTGGTCGGTGGGTGTTGGAGCTGTTCCCAGTGCGGTCGGACACCAGGAGTCGTCCCTGGCTGAAGGGGTGGATCCGAGGATGAGGACCTCCGTCTTGTCCGAGTTCAGCTTCAGTCGGCTGTTCCTCATTCTTTCGGCGACAGCCTTCATTCCTTCGTGGAGGTTGGTTTTGACGATGAGGGGGTTTTTGGTGAGGGAGAGGATCAGCTGGGTGTCGTTGGCATAGGAGATGATGTTGAGGTCGTGCAGTCAGGAGACATGGGCGAGTAGTGCCATATAGATGTTGAACAGCGTTGGGCTGAGGGATGAGCCCTGGGGTACGCCGCAGATGATCTCGGTGGCTTCGGAGCGGAAAGGGGGAAGGCGGACGCTCTGTGTTCTGACGGAGAGGAAGGAGGTGGTCCAGTCCAGGGCCTTCTCTTGGATCCTGGCGTCGTGGAGGCGTGTTCGTAGTGTGCGGTGGCAGACTGTGTCGGAGGCGGCTGACAGGTCCAGAAGGATGGCGGCCGCTGTTTCTCCGTTGTCTAGCAGGGTCCTGATGGTGGCGGCGATGAGGGCAGTTTCGGTGCTGTGGTTGCTGTGGAACCCGGACTGGGAGGGGACCAGGATGCTGTTCTCCTCGAGGTAGCGGGTCAATTGTTTGTTGACAGACTTCTCGATGACCTTTGCCGGGAACGGGAGCAGGGAGATGGGCCGGAAGTTCATGAGGTCCTTGGGGTCCGCCTTGGGTTTCTTGAGTAAGGCGTTGATCTCTGCATGCTTCCAGCTCTCCGGGAAGGTTGCTGTCTCGAAGGAGATGTTGATGACTTTCCGGAGATGGAGTGCGATGGCTGTGCTGGCTTTGTTGAAGATGTGGTGTGGGCATGGGTCTGACGGAGATCCGGAGTGGATGGTGTTCATGATCTTGATGGTGTCATCGTCGGTGATGTTGGTTCAGGCGAGCAGGCGGTTGGTGCAGATGGTGGTCGTGGGGGCGGAGGTCTCGGTGGTAGTCGTGGCGGTCATGGTGTTGAAGCTGTCCTGGATGTCTGCGATCTTGTGGTAGAAGAAGGTAGCCAGCGAGTTGCACAGGTCTTGCGAAGGTGGGGCGTCGTTAGTGTTGGAGCTGGGGTTGGAGAGTTCCTTCACAATGTTGAAGAGCTCTTTGCTGTTGTGTGCGTTGTTGTCTAGGCAGTCTTTGAAGGAGGCCTTTTTGGCAGATCTGATGAGGTGATGGTGTCTGCGGGTGGCGTTCTTGTGGGCTGCGTAGCTGTCCGGTGTTCGTTCCCGGAGCCAGTTCTTCTCCAGTTGTCCGCAGGTTTGCTTGGAGGCCTGGAGGTCTTCAGTGAACCAGCTGGATTTCTTGCTGGTGTGACTGTTGGAGGGTTTCTTGCACGGGGCGAGGGTGTTGGTGCAGTCGTTGATCCACTGTCTGAATTTGCAGGTGGTGGTGTCGGGGTCGGTGGGGTAGGCGGGTGGGCGCTGGGCAAGGGAGGTGGTTAGCTGGTCTTCGGTGGCTTTGCTCCAGCAGAGGCAAAGGGTTGGGTGCGGTGGTGCGTGGTGTGCTTCTTGAAGGTGAAGTGGATGCAGCGATGGTCGGTCCTGTGGAGTTCGATGGTGTGGTTAAAGTAGACGTGGGGGCTTGCGGAGAAGATGGGGTTGAGCGTGTGACCGGGTGGGTGTTGTGACGAGTTGTCTGAGTCTGAGGTTGGCAAGGTTGTCGATCAGGGTGGTGGAGTTGGTGTCGTTGTTGTTCTCGAGGTGGAAGTTCAGGTCACCGAGGAGGATGTAGTCCGTGGAGGCAAGGGCGTGTACGATGGAGTCACTGAACTGTGGTCAGGGTCCGGGGGGGTCTGTAGATGAGGGTTCCTCTGAGGGTGGTGTTGGGGTCGGTGTGGATCTGGAAGTGCAGGTGTTCGGTGGTACTGAGGGTGTCGTCTGTGTTGGTCGAGACTCTGAGAGTGTTCCTGTGGACGATGGCGATTCCTCCTCCTACTCCGCTGGTGTGGTCCCTGCGAGTGATCTTGTAGCCGACCGGGATGGCTATGGCGATGTCGGGTGCTGAGGAGGGGTTCAGCCAGATCTCCGTCAGGAAGGCAACATCTGGGGAGGTTGAGTCCAGTAGGTCCCAGAGCTCAACGGCGTGTTTGCGGGCAGAGCTGGTGTTGAGGAGAATGCATCTGAGGTAGTTGGGTTCTTTCCTGGTCGGCAGCTTGGCGTGCCGGATGCTGGTGAACCTGCAGTTCCGGCAGGTGAAAGGTCTGTGGGTGCACTTCGGGCGGCCAGGAAGCAGGTGTTTGGTCGTCCAGTGCTGGCATCGTAGCAGTGTTGGGCATCGTGGCGGTTCTGGCACTGGGCGCGGTCCAGGCGCGGACGGGCACAGATCAGCTTGCCTTAGGCGCGCCTTCCTCACGACAGCGGCACGCCCACTGCGCAGCCTCCATATAAGGGGAGTTGGGAGGGAGGAGCAGCTGGGAGGCGGGAGCGGGGCGGCAAATGGATGAGCAGGGGGACGGGGACGCAGGGACGCAGCGGTGGGAAGAGCATGAAAAGCGGGTGACGGACGGCGGGGGGAACAGAAGGCATGCAGGGCACAGAAATTAGCAGGAGGGGAAAAAGGAAATTAGGCAAGCTACAACAAGACAAGTACAGTCAAAGCAGTCAAAGCAGTGCAGCAGAATGAAACACCAGTATAACCGAGGCAGTACAGCGGCGTGGGGAACGACCTGCCTGCGAGAAAGCATACTTTTTCCTTAAAGTTACATGAAGAAAAAGTTTGATGTTCTAAGGAATCCTTTTCCCTGCCTTTCAGGTACAGATAGAGTTGTTTTTAGTGTTGGCTGGTGTATATTATGTTTCGTGGTTTCAACCTACTTGCAGTTTGTGATCCAAATATGTTTGAAAACCATGACTGACCTCAGAGTTTTTGTGGATCACTCAGGGGTTTCCCAGAGAAGCTAATAATTGAAATAAAAAAAGTAATAAAAATACGTGGACTATAGAAATAGGCGAATTGCATTTTTGTGAAACTTTTAATCCGTTGGTCGATTTACAAAAGTAGTGCATGTCAGACTCTTCTGGTCACAGTGATTTTTAGAGTTGGCTGTCCAAAGACAAGTGACACCTGGACTCAATAACTGAAATCCAGCTTATAGTGGCATTTTATTGTGTACCAACCATTCATCAATTCATACGGTAAAAGATAAAGAACAAAAAAGGGTTAGAAAGGAAACCTTTTTTTTTTAAATATGCCCTGTGCATTATTTGTACAACTCTGAATTTGGAGTTTTCCATACTATCATGTGACTTAGAGGGTATTTACCAAAATGTGGGTTTGCTTGCACATTGGCTTCTATTTGAAAGTCAAACAAGGAGAGAAATTCAATTAATATTAACAATATGTACGATTCTGTTTTCTCCCACTTCTCTTGATAAAACCCTATTTATGAGGCTCAGCCTATTGCCAGCAACAGGCAAGACACCAAAATGTAACCTAGGGACATCAGAATGTGTAGCTGCGTTACTTGAACCCAGACTCTGCTGCCACTCAGAGAAACCGACCAATCAAAAAGATTTCTAAAAAGTTAGAAATCCTTGGGAGTTCACGGTGGTCTAACATTCCTAGATCCAGAATGTCCTAAAAACATGTCACAGTTTAGCATATGAGTTGTGTTGTGTTTACTGACCTGGATCTACATCTCCCTTGACTGCTCAACCACTGAGTGTTAAGGGCAGCAGGGGTACTAGGACCGATTTACCAGTATTCACAGTAGGTTGGGCCCCAGGACATCCGGAGTAAAATGCCTCAACCACAACAATTGGGCCAAGTAACCCTTGCTTGCCCCAAGGCCCGCTGAAAGGGGCTCTGATGAGAAAACTCCTTCCATCCAACATTCCTACTTTTCTCTCAATAAAAACAGCACTTAACTTCTGCGGTTGGGCCTGGTACACCTATAGTAACCACTCAAAACTAAGATCATCTGTAGTCAGTGTTTTGTCAATGATGTCTTCATATGGTTACAGTATCGGTCTGGCCCAAGGGCATGTTTTAGGTCCACCTATAAATAGAAAAAGACCTCAATTCCTTTAGGAGAAGTGTGGGAATGCAGGGTTGGAAGAGGTCTGACATTGCCTGGGCGTATCCTAGTTTTCTATCATATAAATATGGGAAATTGGGATTTACCCCTCTCTACATGCCCATCTGTCTTCCCACCTTAAAAGTAGCTTGCATGCCAGCCAGTGAAGTGCTTAGGGAAATGAGCAGTCCCATCTTGCTCAGCTACATTAAATTGTTTCTGGTACCATCCCCCTTCTCACTTGTCTGATGCAAAGCTGGCTACAGAGAACCTTTGGGACAGAAGACTTCTCTTTCCCATGTCCGCTTTGCACTTAACTACGAATGGAAAGTTCTCACCCTGTTCCCTTTCAATTATTATTATTAATGTTTTTTTGACTGTGCAGCTACACATAATCGATTTCCCGGCACTAGGCCTTCACATATCACTTTCTTAAAGAGTGATAGGAAAATGTATTCAAACAACCAGGTTTTCAGTTGGTTCCAAACAATGGAGAGGGACTGACATGATCTCAGTGACTATGGCATTGTGTTTCATAGTTTGGGCCCTAGGTAGGAGAACACATAACCACCTTGGCATAATCTTCTTACTTTAGGAACTGAGGAAAGGTTGGAATTGTTAGAC
This sequence comes from Triturus cristatus, assembly GCF_964204655.1. NCBI lineage: Eukaryota > Metazoa > Chordata > Amphibia > Caudata > Salamandridae > Triturus > Triturus cristatus. The sequence goes on from NC_140584.1 coordinate 229,033,622, forward strand.
CATAGGGAACAATGTGGTTTGTAAGTTGATACCAGATGTCTAAGCTATTGAGGGGCTGTGTTAAATCAGAGTTTGTGCATGTAACATAATGTTTTAATATGAATTATTTGTTTTCAAAGGTGGCCAGGGGAGGGAGTTCATGCAAAAGTTAGCCATGGAGTTGAATTTTGGTGGCTTTAGAAGAAGCTTTGCAGCAGCATTTTGGACTGGTTGTAGTTGCTTGAGGGCACCCTTCACAACACCCAGATACAAGTTGTTGACATAGTCCAAACAAGAGAGGATCAATGCCTATATTACTATTCTTTTTGTTGAGAAAAGGAGACAGTAAAAAACGTTCTTAGCCATCTAAACATTCCGAAGCAGTAGGATGTTAGGTTAGTGATCTGGGTGTTCATTGAGAGCTTACTATCTAGCAAGATGCCAAAATTCTTAGCAGCTGGCACTGGAGTGGGATAAGTTCCAAGCCTTGTAAGCCATAACGTAAGCCATAAATGAGGACCCCACAGCTGGGGTTGGTTGCCTACCACGGGACTTCGGTTTAGTCACAGTTCAATTGTCAATGGTTAGTGTTCACCCAGGCCAAAATATTTGATAGGCAGGTATTTAAGGCACCTACATTTTGGCTCTCCTCGACTGTCACAGAGATGACAATCTGTAGTGTATGAGAAAAGAGTCAAACCAAAGTTCTCTACAATGTCAGCAAGAGGATGTATATAAATATTAAACATGGTTAGCCTGTGCCCCAAAAGATAGTGGGTAGATCTGTGAGCAGTGCTGTTTTGTGTGGACTTGAACCATTGCAAGGTTGTGCCCCACACATGCCTTCTTATCTTTGCAGAAATATGCTATGACTAACTGTGTAAAAGGTGGCACTTAAGTCCAATAGAATCAGAGCGGTGTTACTACCTCTGTCCGTCTGAGCTTTAAGATCTTCTGTCACTCCCAGTAGAGCTGCTTCTGTACAGTGATTGGGACTGGTGGAGAAGATCATTGGAATCGATAAACTTTTTTAGCTGTTTATTAATGTGTTTTTCTAAAATCTTAGTCAGGAGTAGAAGGAGGGAAATGGATCTGTAGTTTGCCTAGTTGGTGCTGTCTAAGTTTGGCTTTATAAGCAGTTCCCTGACCATGGCATGATTCCATGCTTTGGGAACATACCCTTCCCTTGGACAGGAGTTCAGATGCTGTACTAGATGTTCCAACACATGTGGGTCCAGCTTATTCAGAAACATGGGATGTAGTGGGTCTAGGGGGAGCCTGATTTTATGGTATTTAAGAGTTCTGTGAAAGTCCTAAGATCCAGAGATGCACATTTACTCAGCACATCCGAGGTTGAACTCATGGGCTAGTCTCGCTTATCCAAGTATCCACTACCTTTTCCCTCTTTCTAGCGTGATCTGAAGGGCCAGACAAAGTCAAGGAGTCTTGAATGTCAGCCACTTTTTTTTAATAAAGAAACAGGCCAGGTAGTAACTTTGGGATTGTGGCAGAAAGACGGGGGATGTCTTGGCGGGGTCTGACGTGCTTTTCACCACTTGAAAGAGCGTTTTCAGGGTGTTTTGAGCTTTATTGATATTGCCTGAGAAAAAAGAAGTTCTGGAGGTGCAGCAAATTTTGTGCTAGCTCTTCAGTGCTTGTTCATAAGTGATGTTTTCACTATCAGTATAGGATTTGTGCCACATCCTTTCTAGATGTTTGCACTTCTTTTCATCATGCAGTGCATCGCTAAACCATGGAGCTGGGGTCAGTGTCCTGTGACTTGGGTCAATGGATGCTCAGAGACAGTTGTAAATGGTGGGTGAATCTGTCTCCACTGCATGACTCATGGTTGGGCCACTCCTGTTAAGCCTGAGGTTCAAGACTGACATATCAGCTTAGGACCATTCCCTCAATATTCAGGATATGGCATGGTTCTTGTTGCTGTGTGTGGATTAGAACTCGAAGGAGAATGGTACTGTCAGGTGGTCTAACCATACCAGGGGAATTAGTGAGTTAGTGTGAATGCCTCACAGATTTGAAAACAGGGGGTCGAGTAAATGGCCCATTCAAAGTGTGGGCACACTACTAATAAGCTTAATGTCTAATGTTTTGAGATCCTCTATAATGGTTGTGACTGTGTTACATTCTTTACGATCAAAGTGACTGTTGAGGTCGCCTACCATCATAAAATGTGCGCTAGTGAAGTTCATGACTCCCCAGTTGCCCTACCTAGGCTGATCTGGTTCACATATCGTAAACCAAGGTCTTCCTGCCAAAATACCTAAGCCATTGTTTCTGCTCTGGGAGCAGATATCACACTTTATTAAGGTAAAGCACTGACAGGTCAATTACTGGCAAGCTGATGTTAATTATACTTCAAGAAGTTCAGGCAAACAAAGTTAAATATTTTAAATGTCACTATTCCCAAATATTGATTACAAATCCAATTTAACCACAGAATTAGATTTTTAATGAACAATAAAAATAGTATTTGACTTATTCTGATAGGTTGTCAAACCAAAGTTAGAAAAATTATGAATCTATTATTTCTTTGTAGTTTTTCTCATAGAACAACTACAGCCCTTTACAGTAAAAATAGTTTTTGAGGTCTAGTCACTGTAGGAACAGTCCAACAAGAAATTCTTGTGTATATCACGATGAAAATACAAGTCACCCTACTTTGTAGGTTACGAGACCTACTTAGGCCTGACTTACTTAACCTTTTAAAAGTAGGGTCAATTTCTGCTGAAAACGTGTTGTTTGGACAGTTTTGCCTGAAGGTTTAAAAGCTGCAGCAGTCAGGCTACTCATGTTGGCCTAAAGCCAACAAAGTGGGCGATACTATAGGAGCTGCAGTGCATTGGTGACATTTAACTTTCCATGCAATTGGTATATTTTCCTGCACTACATACTATACACTTATTTGACAGTTCAATGCCAATTGGGGATTAACCAGTTTTATGATGTTTTAGGGTACAAAGCACATACACTTGGTACTGAACAGTTCAAAATCCAGCCCTAATAGTCAGCAAAAATGTAGGGAGATCATGCACTGAGAGGAATTTTCCTCCAGTATTTACATGCATTTTTCATGTAGAGAAATACAGATTTAAGGAAATGTGGCTGACTTTGAAATGTTGTTTTATTCCATACTCTTAAATATTCTTTCAAAACATTTAAAGGCTGATTAAGACTTTGGCACAGTTGTGCTGGCTCTCCACAGCTGTGCCAAAGCCACAGTAGGACGGACCGTCTTATTATGAGTTGAACTCATTTAAGGCAAACAGTCCTTTACCTTTGCCATGGTGGTGCCTGAAAACAGGCACCGCAATCGGAATGACGAAAAAGTTCCAGCACGGCATGGACGGTGCTGGAGCTTTGAGGGAATACAGACAGGGGGGCACATATTGTGCCCCCCGAATGTATCCCTATGGCAGGGGGAATGGGGGCCCTTTGTTGCTGCACCAACAGCCTTTTCATGAGGGAAGGAATGTTGTGACCTTGGACAATGGCTGTACTTGGATTATGTCTAGGTTGGTTAAGTCTGATGGCATAGGTCCGGGTGCAGCCAGTGTTCATGGTTATGTTCTGGAAGAGAGGAATAGGGGTTTTGTGAGTTTGAATAGACGGAGGCACATGCCTTCGAAGTTTAAAGATTATATTTTGTATTAGTGCTATTTAGTTTCGAGTATTCTTGAATTTTAGATTATTTGTGTATATGCTAGAGATATTGTTTTTCTTTCTTAGTATCTGCATCTTATTTTCTGGGGTGCTGTGAGTTCTTTTGGTTGTTTGTAAAGGGGATGTGTTGTAATTTACTTGTATTCTGTTGTGCAGAGCCAATGTCAGTGGTCGTCCTGGTGACAGAATGTGGGTCTCATGGTTCCATGATGAGACTGGCATTCTGACTGAGGAGACACTGGAGAGCTGACCTGTTGGCTAGACCTGTCGGTGGTTGAAGATAATAAAGTCTTCCTGTGGATTACAGCTTCTTTGTGGATTTATTACTCCCGCATGAAATGGCTGGCAGCGGCGTAATTCGTAATATGCTGAGCGGGACAGTGCCACTCCCGCTCAGCATGTTACATTGTGGCGCAGCTCCGCCACCGCCAGGGAACAACTGTTCCATGGCGCAGCCCATGGTTCTCCTCTGCAATGGCTTTTGAAGTCGTAATGCAGCAGATAGACCACCCCCACTTTGAGCGGTCTTATGACCGCCAGACTCGTAATCAATCCCTTAGCTCATTGAAAGATATAACTAGAAAATGTATATTTTAAAATTAACAATCCATCACGTGTTCTAAACAATTTCTGTGTATATAGGGAAACAAAAAGTTTTACTTGCTCAAGCACTCTGCTTTCACTGGCATTTCATTATAAAATATTCCGTTTTAAAGCCCACATTTCCAGTCCCTGTTAAGACCGTAACATCTTACACACTAAAGTGGGGAAAGTATATTACGGTAGAATGAATCTTTCAAGATCCTTTTAAAATACGGATTCGTTAAAATGGTATGCAAAGTTACAAATCTTTTGCTTCTGTAAGTGTTTTTTAAGGACCACAATTTTTGTTAACTTCATGCAGATTGGTAAATTAAAACACATTGTGAGAGAAGTTTTCAACTAAACGTTGGTTGTGGGAAATACATTCTGCAAAAAAGTCAACTTCAATGGTAGGCAAACTTGCAAAAATGTTTTTGGGAAATAATTCTCTTGTAAGAACATTATATTGATTTGAAGACATCTCCTGCATGGAAACTGGAAGAAACTGATCACTACAGCATGCTTTGTAAACTGTTTCCAATACTGTGTTCTGCTAATTTCGTCCAATTTAAGAGGCACATTTGAAACCTTAGCAAATACAAGATATGTACAGAATTGAAAAAAATAACATTGAAAACACTTTTCAAATCTCGATTTTTCACACGACTAAGACAGACAAACAATAATATACGAATAGAAAGTTTAAAGTAGCAACATGATTTCCTAAGTAATCTGTTTCAATAAATGTTGAAACCAATTTTAGAATACATATTAATCTAGAATGTTTAGCAGTCTATCTCGTATATATGGATTAATATTACATAGTGGGTGAGCAACTTAAAAACTACCATTAATTATGATTTAGCTTTAGCACAGGAGGATAAAACAAGCTGTGCTGCTTCTCTCTTATAAATAGACAGCAACAACCCTATTTACAAAATATTATTTTCAATGAAGTAAACGACAAAGCACAAAGCACAAAGCACAACTGAGCCCGATTAAACACCAATTGCAGAATGCATGTAAATGTGCATGATTCGAAGCGAGGCTCAATGAAATGTAGCCTGAAATGATACCCGATAATGTGCAGCGTTAAGTGGAAGGTTAAACCTACTTGCAGTTCGGTTCATTAAACGCAGTTAAAGTGCAAATTCCCTCATTCTGACAGTAGTAATCACAAGGGTTCACTTTCTGGTCACAGCGCTGACTTTTATACCCAACAGAGCATCTGCAGAATTTTAGTAAAATACAACTAAAATAAATACTCTGCCTTTTGCTTGAACATTTTTTTTAAAACTCTTTACACACATAACTGGTAACATGATAAATTAACAAAAGGGGAAGGGCTCTTGCCAGTAGCAGCAAAACATCAATGAATTGGAAATCAACACACAACCAAAATCATGTTTAGCAGAGACTCTATTTTACAGTACTCAATCAGCAGAAACAATTGCAAATTACTTTCGAACAGTAATAACGAATAGCTAATAATTAAAAGGTTGTGCTACAGTAACACTGATAATAATGTGTACAGACAATGCATTCTGTTACCTATGCTCCTCTAATAATGGGGCTACGAACTCAAAGGGATGAGTTATGGGTAAAACAATTGAAAAACATTCTCCAATAGAGTACTGTGTCCATTGGAGGCTAAAAGGCACGGGTAATTTAACAGCCACCACCCTGATACTAAATTTTTAATATTCGAATGTCATTTCATGGAGAGCAGGAGCTGGTGCAGACACCAGTCTAGCAATGGCAGATGATATCCCCATTTGTGGAGTTTCATGAATGACAAAAAATCTCATGAGCCAGTGTAGCAGCCAGTGATCCTCATTAAAGAATCTTAAAACTCGAATTTACACTGAAAATGTATGCATTGCAAGGGATTTAGTTGCATAAGGAATTACGACATCATGAAAAACTCTGCATTCCCATTGTATTGTTTCCCATCTGCATTTATTTCATATTTCCTACTTATCGTTGTATGCACCTAGCGATAATGTTTTTCTTTATAGGTAGACATTAACAATCACTTGCAAATGGTCATAAAAATGCTTTCAACTATCTTGCTTATCACAGAACATAGCAGATCGTTCCACAAAAGATACTCACACACAGACAGGTATGTTTGTTTCAGGGTCCAGCTGACAAGTGCCTCCGTTATAACAGTAGCCATCACATAACTGACAGCTCGGTGCAATCTTCCCATTAGAGCAACTGCGACGATAAAGAAGAAGGCAATGTCAATACAATCCTCATAAACTTTATTACGAATTGTTAGAACTGGGTTCTCAATAGATGAAAAAGATAATCTCACCAGGGCCAACGAGGAAGCTGAAGGAGAAAAATATTAATCAAACCATAGCTGCACAGAAATATTGACTGGATAAAACCTCCTCTATTACACAGGATCCATTACTATGAACGATATTGCCATATTAAAAAAAAAAAGCTTATTTTGTACACATTTGTGATACACGTTTGTATGCCATAAAAACCTGGTTATTCCCGGTTTAACCTCTCTCCCTCTGCTTCTCTTTCTGCAACGTGTACCTGGGTAGCGCTGGGACGCCCCGTCGCTGGGGCAGCCGCGCTGTATAAATCCTTTGACATCGACATCATGCGCTAAACTTCAGTCTAGGATTATCAGTCATGGACAATGTATGTTGAGTAGATTTAGACCACTTTATGATAACACCTAACCTAGGTGTAAAGCATCCATTTATTGCAAAGGCAACTACACAATGCTGTACCAGATTGGCACTATGTCCTTGTATCATCCCTTCATACCATATCTATTTGCAACACGCCCTTGGTGTTTCATCTAAATTTGTGCGCTACGAAATCAATGAGTTGCCAACATAATTTTTGTAATCTGATTTCACAGCATGTGTCAAACTCTTACATTCATTAACACACTCTTCATAACGTGCGTCTTCAACAGCGTAACTTATTAGGGGTACATTTAAATGAGACTGACATAGATGTCCCCTATTGTGACATCTGAAAACAGACCATGTGGCATTGTTTTTTTATACAATAGTATTTTGTGGCAGATCACTCTTTGGGGCTCTTGTGTAGGCCTGATCGAATAGGCCACGTTATAACACATGCATTTAGAACGCATGCCATTACAATATTAGTATAATTTACTATTCCAACTCGAGTCTGTGCAACAGTAGGGAAGGTGTTGGATTTAAAATCCTACACCTTCTGCCCCCTATAGCAAGTCATTGTAACAACTTGTGTTGTTATGGCATGCGATGTAACAACGCAGTTGTTGTAATGACGGCGTTGAAATGGCATGCGTTGTTTCGCATGCGGGGTAAATTATGTTTCTCAGCCTGACCACATTACTTGCTAGCCTGCTCAAAAAGATATTTATTTTAGTGTGATTTTGACTCTTCGTGGAACATTTGTTGAGCATATGAAAAATGTTATGCTCAAAAAGAAGCGCCTTGTCTCTTGTGGAAGTTTAGTTTTTGGAGAACAGAGTCAATAGGAAATGGTTTAACAGCTTAAAAGAAGCAAATACTGCAGGAAGTGATAGAAGGTGTGTTGAAAGGATATAGCAGAGGAAAGATGAAAGACAGCCAAAACAGCAGTGAAGAAATGGCATTTGTAATCATGTATTGCTACTGTTTATACTACCTTCCTTTTGGAACCTTCAATTTAGTCAAGGAGGACTCTGTCTTTTCTCACTGCAAATATCGAGGAGTCAGGAGAATGATGCATGGATTTAGAAAATTTGCGTATTGACTGAAACTGGAACTTGCTTCAGCAAGGGAGAGCAATTTGAACCCTGATATCAAGGGATTGAGTTCGGGCAACATGGTGAAAATTACCCTGTGGCAATGTGGAATTTGCGTTGTGAAATGTGAGCCAAGACACATGCTGTCAGAAGGTTGGAGGAAAACTTTGCAGTATAAAGATTGAAGCAAGGAAAATTTACTTTTTTACTCAGAAGACTATGGGGTCGATTAGGATGGTGGGCGGACCATAGCCGTGCTGGCACTGGCCGCCAGTGGTGTGACAGTCCCGCAACGGCAATTAGGATGCCACTGTCACCGTGGCGGTGGCATCCCCTATTCCCAGCATTGTGGTGGGCGGTGCTCAGAGCACCGCCCGCCACAATGCTGGGAATGTGTTAGAAATGGAGTTTCTGGTTGGCTGAGGCATGCGCCAAAGCCAGGCAGAAACCACCACTCTAGTCAGGGCAAGGGAGTTACACGCTGAAGATAACCCCTGCTCACCCTCTTCGTAGCTTGGTACGAGCAGTCAGGCTTATCTCAGAGGCAATGTGTAAAGCATTTGCGCACGCACACAGCAACAACATCCCAGGCACACTACAAAAGGAACTTCACACAAAGTTATATAAAAAATAGCCTTTGTATTCTCATGAACCCATCAGATACATAATCACACATTTACACTGTGCCAACTGGCACGGGTAATATTCGCAGGGGATTATATACAGGACCAGGCCAATTGGGCCACGGTCAGAACCATCAGAACAGGTAAGTAAATGTAAAACACAACCAGTTACTACTGGTACCATAAGCATTATCACATCAGACATAAATTCACACTAGGCCCAAACCTCATCAGCATAAACACATTACGCAATGGGCCTCACCAGCATAAACACATTATGCAAACAGGTACTACCCCAAAACATCATAGCATGACATTAGGCATTAGTACATTAGGCCCAAACCTTCCTAAGCATAACCACATTACGCAAGGGACCTCACCAGCATAAACACATTATGCAATACCCTCCTAAGCCTAAACACATTACTCAATAATCAAGGTGGGTCAGGCATAAGCATAATCATAGGCAGGTACCATACTAGGAATAAACTTATTAGGCCTAACCACAGAACCGACCCCAGGCCATCGGGCCTGTCACTGGGGCGCCAATGCCCTATGCCCAGAAATGTTAGGGCTTCACCAGGGCTATCCCATTAGCCCTCTGGCTGCCAATGCAGCAATCACCAGTGCGCAGTTGCAGAAACCTAAACGTAGCAGCTGCCCACTACTTGCTGGGCAGCTGTGGAGCCGTACGTGGACCTGGGCACTCACTGTGCCTCTCTCCTGAACCCCCACTGGGGCTCCTCAACCAAGTCTGCCCCCGCGTTGCAGTGGCCCGCTACAGCGGCGCCACTGAGAAAACTAGCCCCAGCACTGGGGAAGAACTGGTCCCCAATTTTGCAGCGTCCTGAGTGCCCCACTCCGGGACTCTAACTTGCCAACTGCCCCCAACAGGAAATCAGCGCTGACAGCTCTATTCACTGGGCTCCTTCCAGTGAATGTCCGGGCCCCCGTGAGTCCCTCGCGTCGGGGCCCTAATCATCACAGTGCCCCCTCCCCGGGGCACCTCCCTAGACGAGCCGGCTTCTATACAGCCCCACTCACCGGGACTTGGATCAGGTGCTCCTCTCCCTCGCTGGCTCATCTCCAGTGTGGCGGGGGCAGTCTCTCACCTTGAACTTCAGCCGGGCCCCCTCCTGTCACCCGGGACTTCCACATCAGGCTCACGGGGCATGACCAAGACGGCAGGGTGGGCTCCCACTGGGCCCACACTCTCCTGCTTGCGGCCACACGCGGGGCTCCCCTCCTTCCTCCGGGAGCCCCGCCAACAACAGCCGCACCTCTCTGCTTCCGGTCGGCCCGCCCACAATCAGGCTTCCCGGATGCCTGACTTCCTGTTTTGCGGCGGGCCACGGCGGTGATTCCCTTCTCAGCCTAGAAGTGCGGGGTAGGCTCCTGTCGCCTAAGTTATAGATAATAGCGGGGTGGGCACCCGCTACAACAAGCGCCCATGCTGGGTGGGCACCCGCCCCTCCCAATAAGCACCACGGTGGACATAATTGCGGGGTGGGCACCCGCAAGTCAAATGAAGCAAGTCACCAGCGGGGTGGGCACCCGCAAAGGAGACAAAGCATCAACGGGGTGGGCACCCGCAATTGATCTCCAAATAAGCGGGGTGGGCACCCACTGAGAGCACCACCACGTGGTCCAAGCAAACACAAAGCGGGGTGGGCACCCGCAACACATCGGACAGAAGGGGGAATGCCCATGTCGGGATTCCCTTGGCGGTGATCGCAGCCCAGCGCTGCAAGTCAAAAACAGGAGCACTGCTCAGGGCCCCCAAAGCGCACATAGAAATATTAAACACGGGGCCCACAGGGCGCAAGGGCCAATAAAAAGCAAGCCCTTTTTGGCATGAAGGGGCAATGCAGGGCCCAGGGAGGCAAGCCCTGATGGCAGCCCCCCCTGAACCCCAGCAGCAGCACACCCGGCAGGAACAGCACTCCAAGACTGACCAACCTTATGGGGTCACAGCCCCTACTTTTATACACCCTTTTCCTTTGTCTTTAGTGCAGATCTTGGGCAAACCAGTTGCAACTGGTTTAGGGGAGCTTTGGAGCACTTTGTTGTGCTCAGCTCCTCTCTCCTTTGTCAGGTGGGGGCTCAGTGATTAGACACACCACAGGGGGAGGAGCCAGCATTGTACTAGGGATGCACCATCCTATTCAGAGTCAGGGGATCTCTACTCCCACCACTCTCAGCTCAGGTGTCCCTTTCAGACTAGTCACCAGTCACCATAAATACGTGCACACCATTGCACAGCATTTATTCTCACGAGTTCATACATACTAAACTTGCCCCTGCACTACTCTCATATCAGTGATTACCATGGACACACATATCCCCAATGCATTCCTTTGGGAGGGCAGGCCCATCTCACCACACACACACAGAGCGCACGCACTTTACACTGGACCACAGTGCTAAAGTGCGCAGAGGCCTAAAATTACCAACACCAGGTTACAGAGAAAGGCTAGGAGAACACAAAAAGTTTTGTGGTGAGCGTGACAAAAGGGCCAAGTCCAACAGAATGCATGTTGTGCATTGTCATGCACAAGGTGACAGGCACCGTGCGGTGCCTGCCACCCTGTCCATGACAATGTAGGGGGGCCACAGGTACGCCCATTTGCGCCCCTCACCCTGCCAATATCCTGGGGGCCCGCAACAGGCCCCCAAAAGCAAACTCCGCCTGGCTTTCCATGGCAGGGTCTAGCAGACACCGCCACCATATCCAGCCCCTTTTCCGCCCGGTCGACTGGTCAACTGCCGGAAAACCGACGGAAGGGTATAATTATGAGAGTGATTTAAGAGCAGAATTTAAAGCTACAAGAGAGGAAATTGAAACCTAGAGAGCCAAATATAATGCAACCAGACTGGCATATAAGTTGTTCCAATAGTCTAGCTTGCTGATGACAAGGGCATAGAAGACGGTTTTCCAGGTGTTGGTTGGGAGCCATTTGAAAATCTTCCCAAGCATTGTCAGGCTATGTATGGGTGTCGACCCTAGCTCTGTTGGTCTCCTGGAGTCCCATGGTGAGGGTCTCTACGAGAAGATCACCACCTCTGTCTTGTCGGTGTTCTGCTTCAAAAAGTTGGGCTTAAGTCCGGTTGGCAATTTCCGATGGTTATGTCCGAAGGTGTGATTCTACATTCTTATTTGCACTCATCACTTATGTTGCCATTATTAGACTGCATGACTAGACCTCAAAGCTAAAACCTACACATATTCATACCTCTCCCATTGCATATATATATAACTTGCATCTATACCTTTTTTTTTATAACTCTTTTTATTGAAATGCTCAATAGACAGTATAATTACATTTGCCAGTACATGCACTGGCAAATGTAGAAGGTAGGAGAAGGTCACATAAAACAAGCAGAATTATCTAGTCGGCCAAGTTTGCTCAGCCGTCCAGGTGGCCCTCCAAGGTCCAACTGTATGCCCGCCATGGGGCCCACACCTTCTCCCATTTCTTTATATACCCTCTATTTTTATAGACTGTTTCCCCTGCCCTATGGCACCAGTCCATATCTTTTTCCCAATCGGTGACTAAGGGAGGGAGCGTGGCCCCCAACCCCCTAGCAAAATTGTGTTTCATGACCCCGCTGCCAAGGTGAGTCAGATGGTGATGTATTTGGGCCAAACTGTCTCAACCTTGATGATTAGTTTGCGTCTAGCGGCACTTCAGTGCCCACCACTCTGACCACAGTTTCCGTGACCTTGCGCCAGAGCTGTGCAATATTAGGACATTCCTATAGGATGTGTAGAAAGGTGCCCTCGCTCTGGCAATGGCGGACGCACTTTGCTGATGGAGCCCTTCCAATTTTATGCAGGAGCGTCAAAGGGTAGTAGCACAATCTGGAGCTGAATCAATCTGAAGCGTACTCGAATTGCTACCTCTCTCAGTCCCTGGAGTGCCTCTTGCCACTCCTCATCCTCTATGCTGCCGAGGTGATCCGTCCAGGAGGCCCTCAAGGCTGTCAACTGGTCTGGCAAATTATTAATTATTTTCGGTATATTGTGAAGGTTGCTTTCTCAGGGATAGTGTCTATTAACTAGTCAAGTCAAGTCTTTATTTCGATTTTTAGAAAAAAAATCATAAAAGACAACAAAGTTTAAAATACAATTCATATCATCATTTACAGAGTAAAAACACAAATCAAATATAAAAACAATTTAACATAAAAACAAGCAACAGGAGGAATTAAATCTACTAGCATAGTTTCATCTTCCTAGCCCTTTTCGCCCAAGCCCACCCCAAGAATTTTGCCACAGCTATTACAATGGCGGGTTCCGTAACGGTCCTCAGCACCCTAAGAGCTGCAGAAGCTACCCTAAAGCCCAAGTTTTTACATGTTGGGACTAGCCATTTCAGGCGTGGTTGCCTATAGGATGGGCATACGAAGAAAAAATGGGCAGTTGTTTCCCTTGTGCCTAGACAAAATGGGCATAGACCATCCCAACCCTGTTTCCAACAGAGCATAAAAAACCCTAATGGTAGGGACCCCACCCTGAATTGGTGATACAGCTTCCTTTCCAGGGTACTCCTAATAATATCCCAGTAAGGACCGATAAACAAAGACAACTTAAACTCCAAGAAACCACTTGTTACAATACTAGTGCTCTGGGATAATCGCATCTGGTCAATATAAGACCAGTATGCTTCTTTTAGTTGCTTCTTGGAGGGGAACACAGCTGAGGACGGAGAGTCCCACAGGTTCCTCATCCCCATAGCTAGTAATGTAGACTTGAGTTCCTTTAACCACTGGATTCTATCAGAAGTATTTATTTTCTTGACTTCAGTCAGAGCCCGAGCATACTGAGCCAGCTCAGGCATTGTCCACAGCCGGTGCCAGTAGGCTATTGGACGGAACCGGGCCTGATCTCGGATGTTCCTACTTCCAGTATCCATATACAGGGGGAGTAATGGGGTGGTTTTAGGGAGTCCTAAAAGGGCTCTAAGAAAGTTGTTATGTGCTACGGCAAGGGGTGCTAAGTCACTGAAGTCCCACAACTCCGCACCATACAGAATCGAGGCCCCCACCTTGTTGTTGTAAATTTGCAGCGCTGGAGCAATGGGCTTGGATTTAGATTGCTTGTGTTCTCTAAGTAGAACTCCCACCAACTGGGAGTGCTTCAAATTCATTATATCAATGTGTGGTTTCCAGGAAAAGTTTTTACCTATAGTTAACCCTAGGTACATAAATGCATCAATTTGATCCAGGGGGGCCTGATCTAATCTAACCCTCCCCCTCACTATTTTGGTCTTATGAAAAACCATAAATTTTGTTTTTGACACATTTATAACTAAATCCTGGTCACGACAGAAGGCCTCAAAGCAATTGAGTGCGTCCTGCAATCCCCTTTGTGTTCGCGATAACAACAAAGTGTCATCAGCGAACATCAATAGGGGAGTATGGAGACCCGCAATTCTTGGTGCATCTGTCGGTTGCTCATCAAAGTAGTGTGTAACCACATTGATGAACAACAAGAAAAGAGTGGGGGCCAGGACGCACCCCTGTCTGACTCCCAATCCAACCTTAAATTTACTTGTCACATTCCCCTGCTTCCCCCAACGTACTTGTGCGTAGTTATCATGGTGAAGTTTGACGATAATGTTTAAAAGTGCTGGCGATAGCCCCATCAAGCGCAACGCCTGGCATAATTTGGCACGTGGAACCATGTCGAAAGCTGTCTTTAAATCAATAAAAGCAGCGTACAGCGACCCCCCGCCCAAAGTTACTACCTTCCAGTGAATAGCCACAAATCGAGAAGCCTGGTCGATGGTACCAGTGTGGGAGTGAAAACCGGCCTGTAAAGGTGTTAATATTTCATTTTCCTCTATCCAATTTTGGAGTCTACCCAGGACCAGTCTAGCTACCACTTTCTGGATACTATCTATCAGACTAATGGACCTATAATTATTCGGGAGAGAACAATCCCCCTTCTTGAATATGGGAACAATCTCCGCTCCTGCCCATGATTTTGGTAGTGACGCTCCACTCGCCACAGCATTAGCCAGGAATAGAATATACGTAGCCCGGGTTTCAGGGTCTGATAAGAACAGATCCTCCGGGACACAATCTGGGCCCGGGGCTTTTCCGCGTGGAATAAGTTTCAAAATTCTAAAGACCTCTATTTTTGTGAAGCAGACAGCAGGTTCTTGAGTTAGGTCCATTGGGACCGAGAAATCACTAGGGGGCCCCCTGAATTGTGCTTCAAAATATGAAACCCAAACTTCTGGGGAGACATTATTTTCGGGAGTGTTAGGAATGTCGCCCCTCCCCCATTTTAAAATATTCCAAAATCTCATCATGTCCCTATCTCTACTAGCCTCCAACAAATCCAGCCAATGTTTCTCCTCCCAAGCACTGCAAGCTATCTTTTGCTGCTCTCTGTATAGACGGCGAGCCAGTCGCATTGCTTGCCCATCGCGAAGATTGATGGCCTTAGCCAAAGTCTTATATGCCTTCCTACATAAGCCGTTGTACCAGGAGGCTCTGCGGGATTGGGGTCTCTTCTTCTCTGTCTGTGGTTTAGTAAAGTACATTTTAAGGTCCCCAAACAGTTTTTCATGCGTTCCAACTATCATGTTGTTAATAGACTCCTGAGAATCACAGGCCAGGAGAGAGAGAAGAGCAGCATCAGTGAGAGCTTTTATTGAATCCCTAGCCTCATAATTTTCAGCAACATATTGCCACCGAACTCTTCTCATTTTGTTAGCAAGGACTAAATCGTCTGGAATGATGTTATTGGACCATTGGGGTGGTAGTGTAGCCAACGATAGAGATTTGAAACTCATAACTAATGGATCATGGTCACTCTCACATCTCGGGAGAATCACCATGTCCAACAGCAGTGGCCAGAGAGGCATACTCAAAATAAAATAATCAATGCGACTGCTTCTAGGACCCACACTGAAAGTATTCCCAGCCATCCTGTCCGAGGTGGTTCTCCCATTTGCAGCCCTGAGACCTTTAGCAAGGCAAAGACCCTTGAGTTGCAGGCCTGCATCAGACCATTTCTTTATGGGTGGGATTGAGAGCTGGGGAATATCCCACTTGGTATCCTCCTCACTTCCCAAATCCATATCTTCCCCATCTAAAGGCTCAAAAGTACAATTAAAATCTCCTGCTAGAATGACATTAGTCAGATTGCTTAAAGTGTCTGAAAAACATTCTAATACTAGCAATGTTTGCCAAGTTTTGCCTCCCGGAAGTCCTCTGACATATACATTAAACAAAAGGAGGTCTGGCATTTCCTTTTTTCTGCAACTTCAAGATTAAAATATCTGGGTTTTCAAGGGTAACTTCCTGGGCTGTCCATCCCCCCTCTTGCTTAATCCAAACAGTCAGGCCTCCTATTGGCCTTCCCCTTCTCCCTGGTATTGCTTGTTTCGAAAAATTGAAATATCCCGGGAAACAAAAGGGCTTGGTAGCCCAGGTCTCTTGGAAGAGGAGAATATCATGCATCACTACAAAATCAGCCCAGTCGTTCGAGCCAATTCTAGATGAGAGTCCCGCAATATTCCATGAGACCATGGAGCAATGTCGCTGGTTCTCTCTCTGCTTAAAGGGCAAGGATGTCCATTTGGGCCCCAATATATCTTCTCTCCCTTCTGACCTAACCTGAGACCCATTATATTTTGCTGAAACTGGGGAGACTATCACAATGTCAGAGCGAATCATACCAAAATTCTCCATTGTGAGGTCAACCTCATTTATAGTTAAAAGGTTCGAGGAATCGTATGGGTGCCTCATCTGGGAACCCCGTTTTATGCTGGCCTCATGACCCATGGTCGCATTCGATATATGGTGGAGAGGTGGGGATATGGCCTAAGAAGTGTTAAGGATGCATCCCTTTTCCCGTAATGGTTTCTTATGGGGTGCACAAATATTCTCCAGTCAATCGAGCTCCTCTAGTGATGTCAGGGGATCAAATCTATTTCTTAGGGGTAGTGTACCTTGATATCCAGGAAGAACGTCTAGCATTGGGTAGCTGGGGTCCAACCCACTATTAGGGCTGAAAATTCTCCCTTGACGTTCATGGCCTCTGCCATGGCTCGGTTTTCCCATCTGATAAAAATAACCCAGGGGCAGTGGCCTGATATTACTCGTCTGGTTTGAGGACCCCCATCTTGAGATGTAATCAGCTACTCTATAGTCCCTAAAGTTTACTACCACACAGTCACCAATGATGTCCTTGTGTCTATTCCCCACCCAACTCACCCTTCGAACAAACAGGATTTCCCCCTGTTTGTTTCCTGGAAGCTGTCTGTTCCTATTTAACCAGAACGTTATTTTGTTCTTTAGTTCGATAAATGATTCTGTACGGTCAGGCTTCAGCTCAGGTACCCCAGCTAGTATGACAACATAAGGGGACACCTCAAGCGGCAAATTTATACAAGGTAACTGCTTATTATTCTCCTTGGATGGCAGCCCCCTAGGTTGACCCTACAGGAGGGGCTCCAGAGCATTCCGCTTGTAAATTGTTCCTTGCGGGATAATTGCTAACGGAGCAGTAATTGCCTCCACAAGACTTGGGGGATTTCCTGTGGGGATACCACTTGTTTTTTCACGTTGGGGAATTAATGTCAGTGTTGGCCCTGTCATAAAACTTGCAAGAGCAGCTGAATGTTTGCCAAATTGTGGTTGGGGCGAGTTCACAGAAGAAGCCCCAGAGCTGCTAGAGGCAGTTACTACAGTTACTAAGGGAGTGGGCAATATACCACCCACACCCCCCCCTTGTTTTTATTAGTGTAACCACTTTGTCCAACCGACTCACAATCAATTTCATCTGTGAATTAATAAGATGCTCGAAATGAGATTGCAGGTCAGTAATTAATTGGGACGCCCAACTAGGGGGTGCTTGTAATCTCGGCACATGCTCCGTGCTTCCCCCCTCTCCCACGCAAATTGCTTCAGTCAAAACAGAATTGTGTTTACCCTTCTTATGCTTGTGCTTATGTTTCCTAAGGCTAGCCCCCTTTACCTTTGTAGGAGGTGCCTTTCCCCCAACTTTGGTTTTTCCACAATCCACTTTATTCATCTGGGTACTGAAAGGCTCCACGGCTGGTGGCACTAATACATCAAATGGACTGTTAGGGGTAACATAATCCGTAAATTCTTGGGGCATGGGAGTAAGATCAATTTGTGGGGTTAGCGATAATCGTCTTTCGGTGCGCTCGATTTCACTGGATACCGCACCTATAGCTTTTTGAAGCATTCTATCAATCACAGTAGGCTGTATAGATGTAGATGTAGAGGGGAGAGTGCCGTTTTGCTTGGTCGCAGGTCGAGAGTTTGGGGAGATGTTGTGACCCAATTTGGATGACCTTGTTTGCACAGTACTGGCCATTTTGCAGTTAGATGGAGGGCTGGACTTGTAATCCCAACCACTTAACCACAATTTTCGCTCTCTAGTTAGAAAATCAACAGAACCACCCCAAGATTGTTCCTTTTACCAAGACACCCTTTCTCTGCCCCTCGAGTCAAACCAGAGTACAATTTTAGGGGTTATAGCCTAATTCAGTCACTCACAGTCACGGTCTTCGCTCCTTGTCTCGCCAACCGCAAGTCGATTACCCAGGAGCCACTTAGTCGCTGGGATTACCAGAGGGAATTTCTATGGGGGGGGGCCCCAGCCCAGCCTCTTCCGGCTTCTGACGGCCTCAGACGGCCCGCCCTTTGTCCAGCCTTCGTCTGCGCGAGCGTCCCGCGTTGCGGGGAACTGCACTCCCTCTTGTAGCGCCTCCAGGTGCTCTTCTGATTACCGTCAGCTGGCGATGGGCGCAAAGCACACTGGATGTCGTGGTCCTCCGGGACCGGACCAGAGCAGGAGAAACTTCATCAAGGGACCCTCTATAGTAGTCTGGAAGAAAGGTGTCCCCCTTCAGCTGAGTCAGTAGTGCATGTAGAAGCCTCAAATAGTTGAACCTCTGAGACTCAGCCAGCTCACACTCCCAATGGAGGTCCAAAAATTAAAATGGGGCTTCCTCCCTCCATACATCCCCCAATCTATCTATTACGATTGTTTTCCAACCTGCAAACCCCTAGAGCAAGGCCACTTCTGCCAATCCTGCACTAGTCCACAGCGGCGTTCTGCTAGTCAGACTTTTGTGCCACCCCCGGGCCCAATTTGCCTCCCTCCAGCACGTCACGACAACCACCATATGTGGGGGCCAGCTAGGAAAAAATGTTCACGAGTACAGAAGTGGCTCACAATTCCCCCCAGGCATAGCGTCTTGGTCTACTCTATATGCTGGCTCATCTCTATCTGAGAATACCCAGTCATTTACCACCAGTAATTGCGATGCCCTGTTGTACAGTCGTATATCCGGAATCGCCAGACCTCCATCATACACCCCTCGCTGCAACTTGTGTAGTGCTATCCTGGGAGTGCCTGCCTGCCACAGCAGCTCCTGAGTAGCTTGGGCAATCTTTTTGAAAACCAACGGCGGGTCGGGATAGCGAGTATTTAGCAGGATGTATAACAAGCACGGCAGGGCCATCATCTTGAAGAGGGCCACTCTGCCTGCCAGTGACAGTGGTAGTGTGTGCCAATGAACTACATCCCCATGGAGCCTCTCCAGTTGGGGGCTGAGATTCTTTTCCAGAAACAGCTGTTGATTTCGTACCACCTGAATCCCCAAATATTTAAAACCCTCCTTAGCCACCGGTGCCTCAAGGTTAAGAAGAAGGGAGAACGGCCTGTTTGAGCTGCAGCGATCTGGGGGCTTCCCGGACTTGTGTATTACTATAATAGTGGCCACCCACTGATCGACTGGCAGGTGCCCCTCTTCTTGCGCCTCTTGCAGCATATTACACAGTGGAGCCACTAATTTGGAGGCCAAGCCCTTGAATAACTCGACGGGAAGTCCATTGGGGCTCACTGCCTTTCCCACCTTTAAGGAGCCCAGTGCCGTCACCAGTTTGTCTTCCGTGATCTCAGCCTCCAAAGCCGCCCTATCATCTCCCAAGACCATCGGTAAAGGGAAGTCTCTTAGGAATTCACAGCAGTCACTTTCAGATCTCATGCTAACTGGTGATAAGACCCCTTCATAGTATGAGGCAAACACCTACGCAACTTCTGCGCTGTCCGTGCGGCCAATAACCTTCTCGTCCTGGACAGATGCCACCCATGACCCTTCTCTATCGCATTTCTTGAGCCATACAAGCAACCTGGATGCCTTATCGCCAACGTCATAGAGCCAGTGTTGTACTGTCAACGTGTGTGCCCCTGCTGCCACCTCAGTCGCTGCCCTTAGTTTGTATTGGCGCAAAGCCAGCGCATGGCGCGAGTCGGCGTCTCCCCTTTCTGTTGCTCTCAGTTCTGCCCGACTTACTTCGTGTTCTGGGGATGTTATGTGTCATGCTTTTTCTTTTTTTTGGCCCCCTATAAGCGCCTGTGCCTGGCTCCTGATCACTGCTTTATATGCCTCCCATATCGTATGGTGGGACTCCAAAGTGCCACTATTCTCCTGGAAACACCAGTCTGTACCCTCCTGCAGCTTATTCCTCCGCTCGTGGTCTCGCAATCTCCACGTGTCAATTTTCGGTTAAGCCCCCTTATACAAGCGTGGCCCCTGAAACGTACACTTACTGGGGAGTGGTCTGAGATACCCCGAGCCATGTGTTTGGATGCTGAAAATCCCCCTGTGTAATTTAATAATCAAGTCTAGAAAACGAGCCGTGGCTTGCTGAGTAGTATATGTATTGATGCTGCTGAGGGTGCTGCGCCCACCATAGATCCACTAACCCCAAAGCAGAGAGGAATCCTAGGAGAAGCCTCTCTCCCCACTGTCCCACTGAGATGCACGTGCGATCCATCTCAGGGTCCAACACTACATTGCATCACCTGCAGCTAGGAACGCGCCCGTCGGGAGTCCTATAAAGATTTTGATGATCATTGGGAAAATCGTCCCTCCCACCTCCCAGCAGTAGCCACACAGCAGCCAGCATCATCTGTCCAGACTCTCTCCACAATAAGCGGACAGGCAGACCATATCAGGATCCCCACTCCCCTGGCATCCGTTGTGTACCCCAAATGGGCCACCAGCATGTACCCAAAACGGTCTAGCGCCCTATATTTGTTCCCTTTTATGTGAGTCTCCTGCATCATTACAAAATCCGGGCCGTGACTTTTAATATGTTGTGGGACCAGTGTGTGCTTGATTTTGTTCCCCAGACCATTCACATTCCAGGTCCAGGCCTAGAGCAGCACGGGACTTTCCCTTACCTTAGCCATGGTGACACCGATATTGTTTGCATCTCACCCCCCCACCCTCTCCCTCCCTTCCATGCGTACACATTGCTTATCATTTGGTCTTGAGCTAAGAACATCAAAGCACGCAAGAAACAATTAAAACAATTTCCCAACTCCCCCTTCCCTGTGATCCTGCTTGGTGAGTAGTGAACCTCCCACCTCCCCAAACATGCAGAGTGCCTGTCACCCAAACTGTACAATGGTAACTAGCACTGTTGGCTACGTGCCAGCTTCCAGCCACCTGATACCTTATATAACACTCGGATAAACCATGCCCCAGTTCACCTAGTGGTGCGTCTTTGCACCTATGTCTCTAGTCCAATGTCTGATGGCCAGTTCAGTAATATTGTCTCTGTGGGTACTCTCCAATGCCCCATAACCCCAACAGGCTTGATGGAATTCCCACCCCATCACTTACCAAAAGGGCTCTCTGAATTAAGGACCTAGTATCCCAATGGTGTTCACTTATCTGATCGCTGCCGCTGAGTCAGGTTGTTGGCTGCCTGGTCCTCGCCTCTCTGCTCACCATACCGTTCCTTGGGGCTGTGTTGTTGGGCCCTGCCCCCCTTGCACCCAACCATTCTCCAGCCCTCCAGCCAGTCGCTCGCCTCTTTTGACGTGTTGGAGAAGTAGGCCTTGCCCGCTGGGATGATTGTTAACTTGGCTGGAAACAGCATCATGTATTTAATGTTCTGATCCCGTAGGGCCCGTTTCACTGCATCAAAGGTTCACCGCTGTTGCTGCACCTGGGGCGTGAAGTCCAGAAAGAATTGGATTGTGGCATTTTTGTGTTGTAGATCTCCATGCTGGAGCGCCGCTTGTAGGGTTACGTCCCTGTCTGTGTAGTTGAGCAGGCACTCTATGATCGTACGGGGGGTGCTCCCGGTTTGGGTCATGGCCCCAGGGCCCTGTGGGACCTCTCAACAGAGAAAGATTTGGAGAGATGTTTCGGCTTTAGTTCATTCAAGATCAGGTCCTTCAAAAAGAGATCCACCAATGGCCCTTCCATGCCCTCCGATACCCCGACCACGCGGATGTTGTTGCGCCGGGCTCCACCTTCCTGGTCATCCAGCTGGGCCAGGATGTCCGTCTGATTTTTCATCAACTTCAGGACCTGCTCCTCTAGGCGCTTAGTCTTTGATTGCAGTCCATTGATGTTGGATTCCGCTGATGTCACCTTTTCTGTCATTTTGCGAAAATCCGCCCTGAGCACGTTGACCTCCTCAGTGGCCGAGTCTAGCTTCGGCTCTAAAGTTTCTCAAAGCTCCGTTATCGCAGGCGGAATATCTTTGAAAGAGAGGTCCTGTGCAGAGACCTCCCTTTCATGTGCAGGCGCTCCCCCAGTAGTACTCTCCTCATGGCCCATGGCGACTGAATATTTGTCAGTTTGATTTGACTGGCCCGGTCCTGTTCCTTTAGTGCGCCCCATCCAGCTGCTCCCTGGTGACGCCTCCACCTGGAAAAGCTCACTGCTGCCGAGTGTCGTGGCCTATATCGCTCTGGCGTACACTGGTTATCGTGTGCTTCACTGTCTTGCCTTCTTGTCAATGTGGTTCGATTCGCCTGCTCTTGTCCCTTTTGTGCACCCTTTCTGGTAATCCTGTGTTGTAATTGCTGGGCTTGCTTCTGCTATTTGTTCCTGAACCCACTCAATGCCCCCAGCATCTGCTTCTGGCATCGTCCTGTACGCAGTGGTGGGGTTTTCCAGCGACACCATACTGAGCGCCTAGGTGCGCTGTTCTTCTTTCCCTGGATACTGGTTATTCGAACCACAAGCCACTCAAGTGCTTTCAAGGCTGTCGTCCCATCCTGCAAATGCAATCGTTTGCTGCCTTGGCTCACACCTCCTGCTTATGCACTGCTACAAGCCCTACGCGGGCCCCAGTTGGCTCTTGTGCCATTTACTTGCCTTTATGATTTCACCCAGGTCCAGGGGAGCCACAGTACATTTGCCCCAAGTTCTCTGATTTGGCCACCACCTCTGCAGAAGTATTTCACTTCACCCTCAGGGGGCCCGCTCCTCTCTATCACCCTGGGCGCTCCTGTGGCTTGGTCTCGCTCAGGTTTTTTCTGCAGGCTCACGCCCACCTCTGCCACTTTCGCAGCCTTCACTGTGTTAGACCGTAGCACACCAGGGGGAGCAGCCGCAGGGGGCCAGAGCAACATGCAGAGCCCCCCCGATCATACGGCATACGCCTGTGCCCCACCTTAAGTCGTGGCTGGCCTCGCTCACAGTCTCAGTGGGCTCGCTCCTTAATAGCTTTTTGGGCTGCTGCTGTGAAGAGCCCACACTTAGGCCTCATTCCTGGGCCTACACCTGCTTCTGCCGCTTCCACAATCGTTGCTGCCACAGGCTGCTTCACGCCAGGGGAAAGCGATATGATGAGGGCCGGCACAACACCCAACGCCGCCTCAGCCCCACGGCGCTCGCATGTTCTCTACCTTTTATTGCGGCGGGCCTCTCACCAGTCACAGCGGGCCCGCCGTGTAGAGCGTTTGTTTCACTGGGCCTCTTCACTGGCGGGCGCAGCCTATCTTGCCGCGTCTGGGGTCAAAGGCAGGGAGATGGGGCCTCACCGCTTACTCTCCACCGTCTCACCGGCGTTCCTTCCTGCCTTCTGGTCTTGTCCACCAGTCTCCGGATTGGCTCTCGCCTGCAGGCTCCTTTCCAAATCGAATCAGGCCCAGCGGGACCATGCCATCTCGCCCGCTCCAGCCCAAACTGCCGCCGATGAATACTCCGGTCTGTGGTTTTCTTTTTGACCGCTGTAGGTCCCCGGGGATGCCGCTTGAGCCCAGACCAATCGTCCACCGAAAAATGCACCTACACGTGCCGGATTATGACGGATATAATGGGGCAGTCACTTCATGGCTAACACATCTCTCTCACAGTGTGGCCATCTTAGCCGGCTGCTGGCCATGCATCTATACCACTTCCTCAACCTCTGCACATCATTTTCACTCTCCTAGCTGTGCCCATAGTGCCACAAAACAAGAACACCTATGACTCACTCACACTTCAAATATACATAGCCAAAGTTTAATATCTCTGGTACCATGTGTAACCTTTGTGCCAACTTCTCTCTGAAGATCTTTTCCTGGAGCGTTAATACCGTTTTCTTCGCGTGCCCATGTAGCAACAGACTCAAGGTGTCTGGAGCGCTT
The DNA here is from genome assembly GCF_964204655.1 of Triturus cristatus. NCBI lineage: Eukaryota > Metazoa > Chordata > Amphibia > Caudata > Salamandridae > Triturus > Triturus cristatus. The sequence goes on from NC_140584.1 coordinate 229,057,674, forward strand.
ATCACTGTAACAACACTGTATGCTATACATGTAGATCACTCCAAACAACACATTTCCTTTTTTTCAACTATTTCTATTCGGTTTACAACATAGTAATTGATCACATTCATTAGACAAACCTTTTCATCCATGGCACCACTCAATTCCCGCTCCCACTACAACATAAGCATATTCGGAACCTTAAATCAAGTATGCATACAGTTAGCTGAATAGGCTGTCGAGGTGCCCCAGATCTTACCTTGTTTTTAATGGCAACTTCTTGATTTATAGATATATTCCCTGGCCTTGGTGCAATAGTCCATACCATCAATCCAAACCGTCCCTGGGCTGCCTGCTCAGCCCTCAAGTATTGAGCTCTATCCCTTTTAGTGAGGAGGAAGCCTGTGCCACCCAGGAGTCTAATGCTTCTGCTGCCCCTCCCCCATGCATCCGTAAGTCCCAGTAGCATCATTTTGGGCTCTGTTGTCACTGGCCTCACCACTACCCCGGACAGTATAACACATATCTAATGCCAGTGCCTTTGTTTCATGGAGCATTCCCAAATTGTGTGAAAGAAAGTCCCCACTGCCCCCCTGCATCTTAGACAGTGTGGGTCCAGGCCACCCTTCACTCTACTGTGATGGGCTACAGTACACCCGGTGTAGGTATTTGAGTTTAATCAGTCTCAGTTTCGTGGAGACGGCAAGGACTCTTGGGGCCATTTGTGCTTCTGTCCAGTCCTCCTCCTCAAAACTGCCGACATCGCCCCCTATCATTCCTCATTGCTGTCGTGGGATCCGGGGTATTGTTCACTAGTGATCTGTATATCGTTGAAATCCCTTTTCTACCTAGGGGGGCCCCGTCACATGAGCCTCGAGGGGGTTACAATCCCGGACGGTTCTCAGAGTGCTACGATACTGCTCAAGGGCATGTCTTATTTGTAGGTAACACTAGAATCGTGATCTGTGCATTTTGTACATGTCTTTGAGGTGTTGGAATGTCCACATGGAGTTGCCCGCCCAGATGTCACCCAGCTTGTACATTCCTATAATGTCCCACGCCCTAAAGCCCGCCAGGGTCGCGATGTGTTGCAGCCAGGTTCCAGACCATAGAGTTGTTTATCCAGTGAACTCACTGTGCCATTTAATCCACCGCAGCACACAATTCCAGTAGGTTATGGAGGTCTTCGTCGCGGGGGGAAGATTAGGACATTTGCCTGTCCCATATAAAAGACTCATAACATTATGTTATTCAAGTAAACAATAGCTTTCCCATTCTTATATATATGAACATGAATGCCTCTGAGTGGATGGTAACAGTGCACAAGGAGCACAGTGCTGACATAATGTCACATGTAGATTACAATAATAACACTCTTGTTTTCCTTTGAGACCCTTTTAAATGACAGAATGCTTTGATGTTCACAGCTCCAAGCTGATTGTGATTGTCTTAACCTTTTGGCCTTTTTTTGTAACAGCTGTAGAGTTTTAACTGCCATGAGTCAGGAAATAACTACTACTTAAAACAGTGGCCTTTGCCAGTAGAAAGTAAAGTGTTCTATAAGAAGCATTGAAATGGTATGAAAGGCAGAAGCCTCAAACAAGTAATCATAACCCATTTTCCTTTTACGCCCACTTCACATAACCTTTTCACAGCTCCTGGAAGACAACAGATGCCATGCACTTTTGACACACTTTGTGTAACAGCTTTCAGGCATCAATTGTCACACTCCATTCGGTCATGCGCCTATTAGCACGGCAGGAGTAAAAGAAGTGCCTTCACACTTAGAGCCAATCACGACTTTCATTAACAGTGACCTTGGCCCATCCAAATAACAATTATTTAAGACGAGGGTTTCCATTATGGACATTTTATAAACAAAACATTTTAGTTGATTAAACATTTTCTCTACTTTTTGGATTTCAATAGTGGAATTAGATGAGGTATAATTGCTTAATGCATGGAAAGTCACACAATGTTACATTATTATAGTGCTTTTATAACTGCTGCAATAATTGAACAGTAATGGTTAAACCGGTAAGGAAATTGCCTTTTTTGATAATTGTTTCAGTTCTTCTTACCATTTTCAAAGTATACAGATGGCTTCTTAAAACTGGAAGATGCAGGGAGGTGCTTCAATAATTAAAATGTGCAGGAATCTGATTTAAAGGCACACTTTCGTGGCCAAACATAGCACGGGTAAAATCCTGATGAATGACTTTGGAGTAGGCTTAATTAGTGACATGTGTGGACTCGGGCAATATTGCAGCACAACACTGATGATGAAGTATACAGTAGTTTGTCAAAGGAAAGCAACATTTATAAGATTGGTCCCCGGAAATTTGCGAGTCGAAGTTCCCTTTGGAATGCATAGTAATATATTTGTTGTGCTCAAGGACATTTTTAGAGAACACTCATCCCGGGTCTCTGCCACACCTGGTTGTGGAAAATACCACCTTCATACCTGTGTTGAACAGTGAGGCGTAGCTCATGAACTAGTGACGCTCCGTAGCTTTGCTAATATGTGATAAATGATGGGGCCGTTTAGCAGCATACCATTCAGGTGAAGGGTGACCACCAATGATCTTTTTGCCTGCTCTCTCTAGTACGTTTGTTGTTTGGCGCTCCTCAGCAATAGTTTGTGTGTCAAGTGCAATGTGCATAGAATTTGAATCAAAATATAGGGGCATATTTATAATAACTGACGCATCCTTGCATATCAGCAGGGATGCGGCAGTTATTTTGCGCCCCAGCTCCGCCACCATGGATGCGCCGCATGCGGCGCACCATGGGGCAAAAGTGGCACAGATGCGTCACGCATCTGTGCCATAAAAGTGGCGCATTGCTGGAGTTGCGTCGCAAGCGCGACGCAGCTCCAGCAATGCTCTGGGGGGCCCTATCTGCACAATGCTGCGTCAATCCTTACGCCTGCTTCAAGCAGGCGCAGGGTTTTGACGCAGCATGGGCTCAAAAGTGACTGAGTGAAATCTTTCACTCAGCCACTTTTAGGAGGCGTTCCTGCGCCGGAACGCCCCCACCGGCCCTGGAACGCCTACATGTGGCGCAGGGCTTTACAACGTGACGCATCACCCAGATGCGTCACGTTGTAAATACCCCGCACCATGGCGCAGGATTTGCGCCGCTGCTGCGTCACAAAAGTGATGCAACGGCGGCGTAAATGAGGCGCAAGTCAAACATAAATCTGCCCCATATTTTTTTAGTTTTTACTCAGAGGTACAATAAATAAAGGTTGGTGATAGCACAAACTCTTGAAAATAGAATATACATTTTTGGTACTGGTTTGCAGAATTAACAGGAGGGTTGAGGAGAATTTGCACAGCCCTATCCTTTTAAGAGATGTGGTAATTTTTGGAAGAAATATAATCGTACAAATAAAGCAGGAAAGAGGTTCAAGCTTTTTAGGGCATTGTGAGGAATTCAGTTGTTGGTTGGATGGGTATTGACCAGTTCAAGCAACAACCACAATCCGTCAGGAAAAGCACAAAACTCTCAAAATTAACCTGGGCTTAACCCTCGGGTAGGTTGCCACAAAAGCAGTCAGACTCAACTAAGAGGAAATTCGTAAAGTCTGAATGCAGCACTCAAACAGTAATAAAGTGAAAACACAAAACAAGAAAAATCCCACACTAATTTAGAAAAAAAGAGTACATTTTAATAAATCAATTGACACCAAAATGACATTAAATCCAACAAACAAAACCAGAGTTATGATTTTTTAAAGTTTAAGTTAAATCTCGAGGCTAAAATATCAAAGAGCAAACCGCAGACATCTAGCCGGTTAAGACCGGTTGAAGTAGAAAAACATAGCCAACCTTGATGGAGAGTGCGCAGTTAAAGAAAACATATTTGAACTGTTCAGCGCTTACCTTCAGACTTAGAAGAATGTCTGAGAAAAATGTTCTAAGAAAGTACATTTTAGTGTGTCAAGAATGCAGGCTGGACAAAGTTGCGGTGAAAAATTCCACAAAAATTCCACATTTCGACTCTTTTTTGGAAGTTGAAAATCTTCAGTGAGATGAAGCTAAAGACTGTAGCAGATGAGAGTTCCAGGAGGCCAGATACCCCTTTGATCAACACCTGCTGATCAGGAATTGTTTCTGCAGTAAGAATGCATCGTGAGCTGCCGTGAAGTCAGGCCCACTGGCGATGCACCTAGGGGAGATAGATGGACAGGTTGGTCCTAGTCTTCTCTCGGTTCTCAGAGCAGTGTTTAGCCCATAATGTTCCAAGTTTGGGATTTTAGCTATCTGCACTACTCCAGCACCACCACCAAGGGTCCATGGCTGGAGGTGGATCACTTAGGGAGTTTGGACTCTCTCAGGCTGGGTCCACATGTGGGTTAATGATGGTTGGAGCATTTTCTGTCACTTGGGCTCTGAAAAGGAGGCCAGCTAATTAGCCCTTGGAGTCAATTTGGCAATCCTGGGTTCAGGTGATGGAGAAGAGCTTACACAGCAGGTCAGGCTTCTGAGGGTGCGAGGCAGGCTCCAGGCGGCAAAGCAGTCCTTCAAGGTGCAACACAGCAGGCCACTGCAGCAGGCAGTCCTCTGAGAGCCCTTCCACAGGTCCAGAAAGCGAACTGAAGAGTGGGTCTGAGGGTCCTGTTTTAATACCTGTTGCATTTTTTGAAGTAGGAGACGTTTCAATAGAAATACCATTTGAAGTGCTTGAAGTTTCCTGCTCCCACTCCCCTGACACTAACCCGTCTGCCTGAACAATGCAGGGGTGACAAGTCATTTGTGTGAAGGCCGGGCACAGCCTTTCAGTTACAATTGGGGCTGTGCCCAGCTCCGCCTCCTATCCTGACCGTTGAGGGCCCATTCAGGTACACCTAATCTCTCTATTGTGTGGCTGTCTGAGAGGAATAAACAAAGTCCCACTGCCAACTATACACAATCATAGGACCTTAGACAGACATCAAATATGCAGGAAAATGCACACTTTTTAAATGTGGCATTTTCAAAATTGCAATTTGAAATCTGTCTTTACCATTGAAGAGGATTTTAATTACACTTCTACAGACTACAAATATGAATCGCTTACCTGTTCTCAATCAAACATTAGCACATATTAAATGCAATAAGGGTATCCAGGGTAATCCTGGGGAGAGGAAGCCCTCACAGTAGTGAAAAACGAATTTTGGAGTTTTTCACTGCTGGGACATGTGAAACTTAAAAGTACATGGCCACCCTTTTAAGTACAATGCACCCTGCCTAATGAGGTACCGAGGGCTATGTTACGGATTAATTATATGCATTAAAAGGGGAGTTTAAACATTGTAAAGGGATTATATTGCCAAGTCGAACTGACAGCTTAAAACGGCCTTCAAATGTGTGAACAATGATTTCTTGTTTCAAACTCCACTGTCCTATAAATCATTCTCCAGGCTACAATACCACTTCAAAATATCTCAAGGGAATTTGTGCAATTCACTTGGCTGTTACAGCACGGAGTTCATGCTCCATGATATACTTATCTCTTCAGATTCAATAAATGATATAGACCATGACTACTTCAATTTCCATCCAAGGGGTTAGTTAGACTTTCAGTTGTGTGTGGCATCGGCATTCCTCTGCAGTCCTCACTTTTTAGGGGTATGAGGCCCATCCTCAGTTCAAATCCACCAGTTGAAGGGCACTTCCTTGCTTGCTGTAAGCAAATGACTGTATTCATGTAATTCCCAGTCAACAGTTACCCTGTCTTTGTTCGGGAATTATCCACAATATTTACTACTTCAGAAAATGGCCTCCTGGTACTGACATACTCTGAATATTGCCTATCATCCTTAGAAATTAAAAAAGGACGTCCACAAACCACAAGATGGCTAATAAAGTTTAGATAAGTAAAAGCACATAGATTAACTGACAATCTCCCTGATTTTGGCATTCTGCTGGATTTTCATGGAGTGGCAGAGGCGATCAGCTAAAGTAAATAATTCTGCACAATCTTCTGGAGCACAAAATAACTAACTCTATAACAATTCATGTTCCTGGTGGGGTTAAAAAAGGGAGAATGTTTGTTCTTTGAATTCTCTAAAGATTTTTAGAGGGATAATGAATAGAAAACAATGAATTGGTGCGGGGGCTGATCTAGGAATGTGGTTTCACAAGGGAACCAGGGATGCAACTAGATCTCCTGTTACACCACAGACCTCTTAAATGTAAACAAGTGGACCATGAGTCTTTGTGCGCAATCTAAAAGAAAATACATGTTTTGCAAGTTATGAATTAATGCCCTTATTGCATTAACATGTATAGATGTTTCTTGCCAATCACTATTTCATAAGCACACACACACACTCTAATACAATACCTATGCATACAGTTTTCATGCTATATTTAATGAATCTCCAAAAGGACACGCGATTGCGCTCCCAACTGTCGCACTGCAGGAATAGGAATATTTCCATATCATACACAACTTTTATTTCTTTTTGCTATGTGCAAGGTTTTGGGTTTTATTCAGCGTGAAGATGTTTACATCAGCACGGGCCAGGTTTTGGGGTTTTATTTTAGAAAAGAGTTTTCACGCGCTGGATTAATTTGAACTTTTGAGTTTATGTATGGGGTTTACGGGGTGGTGGTACACATTGAGCACGTGCAATTTTAGGTTTTCATTGCAAACTAGGGTGAACAGAGGGCAAAACGATTGGTGTGTAGTTTAAACCACATTATTATTTTAATGCAGTATTACTATTATTTTAATGCAGAAATATTTCGATGGTTGAGATGTCTGTTTTATCATTCTTTTCAGTGACCCCTGATGAAGGGCCCTTGTGGCCCGAAATGCATTGGGTGATAAGAAATAAATACCTTTGATGAGCCAACTTGTCGTGTATGATTCATTTCAACGTGTCGCTGTTGAAGGCCCGGAGGGCATGCAGGAGACATTTGAAAATGTAAAGTTAATGGATCATGTTGGAATTGCGCTGTTCCCGCCGTGATGTTGCAAGTATGGATGAACTGTGGATGAAGGCTTCTTGATTAGAGCATGGTTTACTTTGAAAATGAAGATTATGGTAAACAGCAAAAAGAAATAAAAGTTGTGTATGATATGGAAATATTCCTATTCCTGCAGTGAGACAGTTGGGAGCGCAATCGCGTGTCCTTTTGGAAACTCTTTTACAGAATTGTGATCGTTGGGACAGATCACTGACTGCTCGCACGCATCAATTCACAAGAACTGCTTGATTGAGTTTGATATAATGATAATTAAAAGGGAAGGAGTGCATTCTTTTATCTTTTCTTTTGTTACTCAACCAATTGTCCCTACGTAAGTTTGCACCCCGTGGATTAAAGTTTTGAATAAACAAGTACTGATTACGCAAACACTCATCACTCCGGAGGCAGCGCGAGGACCCTAAAATAAATCTGAGTGGTGCTCATGGAATATTAATGGAGTATAACGGACTGAGATAACGAAGTCAGTTATATGGGAGGTTTCAATTTTCGAAATGTTTGTTTTCTCACTATTTTTCATGTTTTTATTTAACTGACATCGCATTATTCTGTTTATTTTTATGTAATTTTGGTTGTATATTTCAGGCATGTGTTTAAGTTTATGTATGGTTAATTGTGGCAGGGATTTAAGTTGGTTGGGAAGCACAGAGGTGTGATTGTTGGCACACTTGCAGTGGTGGGTGCAGATTGGGGATCGTTTTTGTCTTCACGGGATATTTTTGTAGGCTGTTTCTTTAAGCTTTTGAATTTCAATTGGATCAGGTCATGGGGTTAATACCACACCTGACTTTTGGAGTACATGTGTTTATATAACAACGTTCAGAAGGGTTTGCGTTAAACTGAATGCTGGCAGAGGCGAATAGATGTGCATATTATGATGAGGCTGCCGGTTTCGGCTTTGAAGGTGATTTATTAGTTTATAAGCTACATTGCACTAAAAGGGATTGGTATCAGTTTAAGTGGGAGCTTTTATGAAAGGGTTTTACGTTGGGCTGTTTTTGTCAGTATGTGCAAGGTTTTGGGTTTTATTCAGCGTGAAGATGTTTACATCAGCACGGGCCAGGTTTTGGGGTTTTATTTTAGAACAGAGTTTTCACGCGCTGGATTAATTTGAACTTTTGAGTTTATGTATGGGGTTTACGGGGTGGTGGTACACATTGAGCACGTGCAATTTTAGGTTATGATTGCAAACTAGGGTGAACAGAGAGCAAAACGATTGGTGTGTAGTTTAAACCACATTATTATTTTAATGCAGTATTACTATTATTTTAATGCAGAAATATTTCGATGGTTGAGATGTCTGTTTTATCATTCTTTTCAGTGACCCCTGATGAAGGGCCCTTGTGGCCCGAAATGCATTGGGTGATAAGAAATAAATACCTTTGATGAGCCAACTTGTCGTGTATGATTCATTTCAACGTGTCGCTGTTGAAGGCCCGGAGGGCATGCAGGAGACATTTGAATATATAAATATAATGGATCATGTTGGAATTGCGCTGTTCCCGCCGTGATGTTGCAAGTATGGATGAACTGTGGATGAAGGCTTCTTGATTAGAGCATGGTTTACTTTGAAAATGAAGATTATGGTAAACAGCAAAAAGAAATAAAAGTTGTGTATGATATGGAAATATTCCTATTCCTGCAGTGCGACAGTTGGGAGTGCAATCGCGTGTCCTTTTGGAAACTCTTTTACAGAATTGTGATCGTTGGGACAGATCACTGACTGCTCGCACGCATCAATTCACAAGAACTGCTTGATTGAGTTTGATATAATGATAATTAAAAGGGAAGGAGTGCATTCTTTTATCTTTTCTTTTGATATTTAATGAATCAGCATTCAAACACTCACACACAATGGCCCCCGTTCTGGTGTTGATGGGCTTCCCTCATATTCATGTTCTGTTGCTTAAAGGAAACTGATGTGCACTCAGTGCAGTCTCTACTTCTGGACTTCTTTAGCAAGAGAAAATCTTAATATGCTTCTGGATCACAGCACAACTCCAAAGGAATGTTGTCCTAGTGTTTGGGCGGAGTATCATGCAATGGAATATGCCATTTGGCCAAATATTAAAATATGTATAGACACACCACATTAGGCCTTTCATTCAAGGTTTTTAACAATACAGCAGATTAGATATAGTTGTATTGTCACATGCAACCTAATCTGCATATGTTTCAGAGTGTTGCATTTTACTGATCTTCATTATGGGGCAGGACAGTAGATTAAATGTTTTTATTTGTTATTTTAAGGATCAAAACCCTTTTGTCTGACACCTCTCAATGCCACGTGTCCACCCCGACTACAAAGTTTGATGGGTCTACATTTTCACTGACAATAGAAACATTGTCTCACAAATGTTGGTGTTTGTTAGCAAAGCTTCAAATACCCTTGGCACATGCTAAAAAGATAATTCGCCGTGAATTGTGCCATGATTGGAAAGTAGTTTTCCTGCGTATATTACTAGATAAAAGTATGCTGTCAATGGCAAAGTAAAATGTCAAGTTCTAGTGTAGCACTGATTTCACATTCAAATTGTTTTTTTTCATCAAATCTGCTATTGTCTTACTTGTGTATTCCGAGTAGTTATATGTAGAGCTCCCACCTGCAGTGGCTACTGAATAAACATTTTCAAAAAATAAATATGAATGTCAAGTTAAGATGCCATTATCACAATGATTACAAGCCATTTTCTTTAAGAAACTCTCCTTGCAGTGACAGCATCAAACCAAATTTGCATTTTAAAACAGTAGGAGCAGGTGGCAATGGCAAAAGCAGAATGAATGATGACAGGCAGATAGATGGGTGTGAATTTTGATCTTTGGATCCTTTGCATCTTTCCCTTTGCATTGCCCGCAGCAAGGTAAATTCTTATGCATGTAAAACATGATGGCAGCCTAGCGCTATATTTCTTTATGATGACATTATATCTCAGCACTCCTTCATGATAACATTCTATCTCTGTTTTAGGGGAGATAGCGCCAGAAGACAACCAATGATAAATTATTGATGAAGGAAGGTTATAGCCATGTATTCGAGTCTATTGATTGAACATTAACTTGTGTGTTCCTATATACAAACTTGAAACTTATTGAATGCAAATGTCCCTTTTCGCACAGTGCCCCCATATTGTTTGATTTTATAATACTGGATTTACTGGCATATATTGGTTTTGGGCCCTCGGACATTGTTATACAGTACCAATTGCTTGTTTTTCACTCTAAGTGAAGCCACAATGGTGTAAAAGTTACAGATTATTTGTGGGTCTCTTTGTAGATGTATGCCTCTCGCAAGACTGACTTAACAGCTCTTAGCAATGTTGTAGAAAGAACGACAGAGATTAACATTTTTTACATGTTTAAAAGCATACATTTTTCATTAACGTTGTCTCCTACAGGTAGTGCTATGAAACCTACAAATCAGTGGTACACGTCTAAAATTAGGGTTGTTATGTCCCATCAGTGACAGGGTACAAACACTCTCTTTCACTGCATTGCATTTGGACAGTTCTTTTTTGTGTCATTGCCCACTTGTGAATAAAGTCATGAAGACAGTGTTTTGTCTAACAAAGCAGTGGTTTCTATGTTTGTGTGAGTCTATTTCTTGTGGTGCTCGTCACAGTTAATAAGCTAGATTCACAGAAAGATGTGCTCATTTAAGTAACACCTTGAAACTCTGGAATGAAGAGAAGAATGTACATTTAAAGTTATAATGCGGCAGCACTTGGAGTGAAGCCATTGTTCTTCTGTTACTCCCTATGGGCCCTATTATGATGACAGACATCGTAGCGGGAATGGAACCACCCAACTATTAGTCGGCGGTTCCACCCTCAGCATTTGGATGTGACCGCCGTATGGGCTATTGGAAAAATCAATTTTTCTATTGCAGATTGTGCGGCGGCCAGAAAAAGGCTGCAGCACATGCTTTTGAACAACCCAGCACTGTGTGGCAGGCACCATGTGATGACTGACACATGTTGCAGGTATGTTTAGGGGGGCACCATAGGTGCTCCAGGCCCCTAGCGGAGGGCAAGGGGGCCCTGTTAGGTGCCCCCAAGTCACCTTCTGCCCACCTTTTGATGGCAGGTAGATTGCCATGAAAGGGCAAGAGGAAAGCATCATCGAGGCTGGCTCTGGTGTCATCTTGGGATTGCAATATCGACCACCAACCCGATGGGCTCTGTGAGCCTGTCGAAAGTGGAGTGGAATTCCCTTGCGAGTTTCCCTCCGCCCGCTAGTATCATAATATGATGGTTGGACAGAAACCTATGATGTCGGGAGGAAAACCTCCTTAAGCTGTCAAATGTCTTTCCGACCGACATCACAATAAGGATCTATGTTGCTGTTTTAAGGAGCTTTGCGTAATTTACTGGATACCCTAACATATAAAATGACGTTAGATAGAACATATTGTGGGCACATCTGCTGCAATACAATAGAAGTGCCATAAGGCATATAGACAAATGTTGCTTTCCTTCAACAATTGAAACCAACAGATAAATGATTTACCATTGGAGTGTTTGTGTTTTGGTGCTATGATAAAAACACTTGGCATAAACACAGCATTTTGGTGTAGGGTACCGCTGCAAGCCTTCAAGCTGTGCTGCCCTAAATCAAACGAAAATGTCAGTAATGCATTGTATCTACTAGATAAAGCGCATTCCTGTGCCGTCTGCCAGGGCTAGTGCACAAACTGCAGCTGAGCGCCAACGCTGGCCCCATGGAACCATGGTGCAAGGGTGTCTGTGCTGGTGGTATGATCGTTTTTGTGCAGGAAGGTCACCCCTGCACAAAAACAATCAAAGGATGTGTTTTACTCATTCTACGAGGAGAAATGTAAACATTGTTATGCCTGCTTTGGGAAGGCATTAGTTTTGGCACTGTCCCAGATATTTACACTATGTTGTATCAATCAATCGGGGGTTTGTATAGCACAGCTCCTCACCTCTGAGGGTCTCAAGGCCCTGGGGGGGGTTGGGGGGCTGCTGATCCGTTTGGGTGCTGGGGCAGTCAAAGAACCCCAGCGATTACTTTGTCACCATGTTATTAGTTATTCTTTGCAGAGGTTTGCTAATTTCTGTTTTTTTATTGGGCAGCAGACACTGGTAAGAATTCATTTAAAAATACAATTTTGCATCACCAAGGACATTAGCATTTGTCAATCATCCACATCAGTATCTAGAATGAATGAATCCACTAGTAATTAAAGTGGCCTCGTGCAATAAAACAGAACGATTAATAATAAACCATCTGGTGGGGATGGTTGGAGAGGCCAGCATGGTGGACGCTCTGTAGCAGAGTTCTGCATTAAAAACCCCTCTTATCTGTCATTTACCCTATATGCCACACCTGAGGCTGATAATTGCAAGTCTTTAAACCGCTGAAGGAGGGGGAGAGTTGCCTTCAGGTTGGACATGCAACGCCATCGCATCTTCCCACTGAAGGATGTGTGGGCAGTGTTTGCCATGAAGGGAACACTGCCAGATTGTTACTACCTACATCCAGTGGGGCTCGTGAGGTGTCTGAGACAACTGCACCTCGGAGCGTATCATTCACACAGCCCCCCTCTCCCCCTTGATGCCGAACAACATGATCCCACTGCAGGGGGAACTGATTTGCCTATGCTGCCGCCGAGCCTGTGAGCCTTCCAATGCGGACATCACACCTGGAGAGAGGAGGGCTGACCGAGCCGTCTCTTCCCCCAGGGAGGGTCTTGCTGAGGACCTGCCCCCTGGTAACAGAGGGAAGTGGATCCCTCCCAAACCTGCTGCCATACAGATGTTGTGGTGATGCCCCATGTTGTGACCTGAGATGGAGGAGGTGCCGGCTCGTGACTGGGAGCAACAGTAGCCTAGAGCAGGCCAGGAATACTGCCACAGTGCTGGGACGGGAACCAGTGTGCATGGAAGTGCCAGACCATGCTCCCTGTAAGGCTCTGTTGGAGGTGGAGCAGACTGCGCTGAGCAAAGCAGTGATGTGTTGTTTGAACGTGGGAACCTATGCTGGCAATACCACTCCCCTTGAGACAGTGTTGAGGATGGGGAAGCAACCCACAGTATATGTTGGGGGACCCGGCTCTTTCCCACCGGGGATTCTCTGGCTCCAATGGACTGAGTCAGGTTTCAGATCCTTGGGACTCATTGAAGTGACGAGTGCCCCCGTGGGTAATCCAGCAATATGTGACCAAAAACCCACTGCAAATCCCTTTGTGTTTCTTGAAAATCCACCTCTCCCGAGTCCAAAAAATCCTTTTGTGAAAATGTCAATTCCGTCTGGAACATTCTTCAGGCTTCAGTCACCACTCCTAAGGGATGCACCCCTGAGCCATCAGGAAATCTGAATCTGAATCTGATTTGCGGGTCCCAGGAGAAGTGGTTGATGCCACAGGTGTGTGTGGGGGGGCATCTGCCCACTGTCTCTTCCCCATTCTTAGTTTTAGCAACACGGATGCTAGGAGACGCTGCAGACTACCACCTTAAGATGTGCTAGCTGTGCACTGGTGTGAAAATGAATACCACTAAACTAACAAGGCATCAATAAGGACTTTGATCACCACTCATAGACATGCCACAGCCACCACTCATCATAGACCATATCTCACCCATCCTGAAAGCCCTGCATTGTTTACCGGTTGCCAGAAGATCCACGTTCAAGCTGCTTTGTATCACCCCCAAAGCAATATATGGAATGGGACCGCTCTTCATCAGAAATAAAATCACCAAACACATTCAACAAAGGAACCTCCGCTCTAAAGGTGCACCTTGCCTCAAAATCCCAAGATACAAGAAAGAAACATGGGTGGCACATCCTTCTCTGTTCAAGCAGCCAAACTATGGAACTCTTTACCCCCCAACATAAGATCCACCGACAGCCACCTTATCTTCAGAAAACTACTCAAGAATTGGCTCTTCCCCACACAAGCACCATACGCAAACAGAAAATTACAGCATATCCCTCTGTATATAAGCATTTATTTTCACTATAGATATCTTTGTGTATTGCTTTGTATAAACATGTAGAATAATTATGTTGTAAAAAAATAATAATAATGATAATAATAATTAAAGTACAATAATTATTGAAAACCGGCGTTTACCTGGTGCATCTTTGGTCTACATGTACTTGCTTCCATTGTGCATCTATGTACCTTCCATGGACTTGGATCTGTGTGTTTGTTACTTTTCTCCTGAAAAAGCAGATCCGATTCACCACCCTATTTCTCATCATGTACCTCTATCAATATCTTTAATCTACATATACTTACCTCCTTTATGCATCTATACACTTTCAATGTACTTATGGATATATATTTATCACTTTCTTCTAATTTAGCATTTCCAATGCCCTACCCTATTTCTCAGCCTATACTTCTCTCAATATATCTTCTAGCCCAACTTTCTGACTCTTCTCAAACGTCTCTCTACTACTCTTTTCAATGCACTACCCTATTTCTCACCCTATACATCTATCAATATATTCTCTACATCCACTCTTTCATTTATCCCAACCAAACCCCATACCACTATTATGATCTTCAAAATTACCCTTTCTAGACTCTCCACTACTCTACCCCTCCTTGCTTAATCTAACACCTCTCCTACTATACCGATCCCCCAAAACAAACCTTTCTAAACTCTTCCCTCTGACTCTTTCCCTCCAAAAACCCTTTTCACGCATCCAAAAACCTCCTCCTACTGCTATGACCTCCCAAAAAAAAATAATTGGAAATCCATCACTCTTCTATCCCTTCACTATCATTTTCAATCAAAATAACAGACTAACATGTACATTTCTCAAATTCCATATTCCACTATACTAATTCACCACTAATCCTTTATGGGTCCAGAGTAGCATGCTACTCGCCAATAAAGCGTTTCAACACCCTATCAGGGTTATAAGCGCTATATAAATGCAAACCTTTTTTCCCTTTTCTAGCCCTCCCCAACCCTTCTCAATCCAAATAACTGACTAACATATCCACCACTTAAATTACTTTCATGTTTCACCATATTATTTCAACACTAATCCTTATGGGTTCCAGAGTAGCATGCTACTCTCCAAAAAAGCGCTTCAAAACCCCATCAGGGGTAGCAAGCGCCATATAAATACAAACCTCTTTCCCTCTCCTATCCCGCCGCCTACCCTTCTCTATCCAAATAACTGAATAACATATCCACCACTTAAATTACTTCATATTTCACTATACTAATTTTCAACACTAATCCTTTATGGGATCTGGAGTAGCGTGCTACTCGCCAGAAAAGCGCTTCAACACCCATCAGGGGTAACATGTGCTATATGAATGCAAAACTTTCCTCCCCTTCTATCCCTCAACTATCCTTCTCAATCCAATAACTAAGTAATACCCACCACCTAAAATTACTTTCATATTTCACTATACTAATTCAACACTAATCCTCTATGGGTCCCGGATTAGCGTGCTACTCGCCGAAAAAGCGCTTTGACACCTCGGCAGGGGTAGTAAGCGCTATATAAATGCAATTACAATACAATAAAATACCTTGTTGACTAAAAGACACAACCTTGTTTGGACTTACTGTGGGGGCTGCTTGTGCTGCCCTGTACGTTGGTAGTATTTTATGTGAGTGCA
Organism: Triturus cristatus; assembly: GCF_964204655.1. Lineage (NCBI taxonomy): Eukaryota > Metazoa > Chordata > Amphibia > Caudata > Salamandridae > Triturus > Triturus cristatus. The sequence continues at coordinate 229,073,241 of NC_140584.1, forward strand.
AGCAGGCCTCTTTGCCCACAGATTGTGCATTGGTGCAGTCTGGCAGACCCTGCTTACTACGGCCTCATCTAAGTCTGTGTAATCACTATACTATACGATTCACACAAAAGTCCTGGGCTCCCGGCAAACACCAGCTCTCCTTTGACCTCTGACATACTGAAGACACTGTAGTAGTTCTACCAGATTCTCACCCTCTATCTGTTGGCAGTGTATTCTCATTGATTGGGATACCCCCTCCTATCTTAGAGGTGGGGGAACGTGTCCACCTCTCGGACCTCCTGACTCACTGGAGGGAGCACAACTCCCTGGCCTCATTTAGAAGCAATTGTACAGAACCACAGGGTTGGTGGAAAGGTGGTCCATAGCTGTTGGGGTGGCATGAGAGGTCACTACCACTGGATTTGAACGAGACTTCTGGTTCCCTTTGAGTGGCATTTCAAGGGTAAGCCCCCATGGTTAAAGATTAAGATCCTAATCCTCTAATACAAAGCAAACTGGACCGCTATTCTAAAGCAGGACCCCCTTGGTATAGGTGGAAAAAAATACCCCAACCATACCGGACAATGCAGCCCTGCTATTAGGTATTTAATCCTCACAGGAAGTCATTGACACAACCAATGGCCCATGGAAGAAAGTCTCAGAGCTTGGGGCTGTGGGGAAATACTTCAATTGGATGGAGAAAAAGACATGGAAAATTATGCTAGAATGAATTTTGTATACTTTTTGGGCTTTCCGGAGGGGGTTGAGAGCTCCAACATGGGGGGCCTTTCTGTCCAATTGGCTGCGGACCTCGCTCCCGCTGGAACAGTAGTTGTCATGCTTCATTATTAATCGCACACACAGGGCTTTAACTCCCAAACCGGTCCCTAGTGCTTCTCCTCATCCTGTGATAGCTAATTTTTTCATTTCCTGGATAGAGAAATCATACTAAAAGAGGTCCATTGCCTGGGAGAGGTTCGATATGATAATAGTAAAATCATAGTTTTCTCCGACTGTTCTCGAGAGGTGCAGGGACAGCGGCGTACTTTTAAATCCGTTAAGGTTAAACTGAGAGCCCTCCAACTGAATTACATGTATGTGGTTGTTTCCAGCAAAGCAAAGCAAAGTTTTTTCTATCACTCTCGAGAGGAGGCTTGGACCGGGCTGGAGGAGCGACACCTCGTTAGAACACCAAAACTGGCCGTAATAGTGGAGGTACTTCATATCTGAAGGTGGTGTAGCCCAGGACATGCACATATCACAGAAGGAGCCTTGGCAGAGAGGAACTCCACAAATGGTACACCGATGGGAACAGAAAACGAGACTGTCCTTAGACAACGAAAGAGACACACCCTTACTACGTAAAAAGTCAAAATTGGCTGATGGACACAGTGGTCGGACTCCCTGTGCCTCAGATGGAGATAAATCCTCAGATACGGATGACCCACATCAACTAGCCAAAGACAATGAACTGGTAGAGTGAGAACAGCCCGGGAATGAGTCCCCCGTTAAGAAGAATACAATGGATGAAGATCATCCAGGCAACTGAATGGTGGCATCAAATCAATGTTGCAATTCCTGGGGGTTACTGGAGCCTCTGCCTCACCCCTTCTGACCTACAGCTGCTCCTCGGAGGAGAGAATGTGCAAATTATTGTGATTTTTGCAAGAGTTTTTGGGGACTGAATAGTTGGGGGAGTTGGGCTACAGACCTCCAATAATCCCTGTTGAGTGATTTGTTGTCCTGTTATAGGGCTTTACACTCTCAGAGGGCCTTGTGGGGTAGGGATCGGGGGAGGATGCGACCCATGTTCGGGGGGGTTTCAAAGTTTACCCTTTTGGGAGCGACACCACAGCTGCACCAGCCTGCACATGGCCCTTGTAAGGGCTACACACACCATTGTGATCAACAGTTAGGGATTGGACAGTGAATCCCTCCTATGTTGTCCTAATATCAGATGGATATGAAACTGTTTGACACCAAGACTTTTTCAGTCCTTTCCTAAAATGTCAATCTCCTTGAGGACAAAATTAGAGGGCCTGGTAGTCCAATATTTTCAGACGCCTACAACCTAATGTGATACCCATCTTAAGAGAATGCATTGTAGATTCTAAGGGTGAGGAGCCTACATCACTCTCGCACATGCAGGATACACTTCTGGGTTAAGGGGTTTAGCCAGCCTGAACAAGATAGATCCACCGTTCTATTTGTCTAAACTATGGAAGACCCACTAAGAAAGGTACGTGTAAGAATGGTGGCTTTGAGGCAGAACAGATGTTACGCTGATCAGTGTTTATGCACCGCCTCACCTACAGTCCCCCACAATAGAGTAGCTAGCTGAGATATTATTGGAGGAAGATTCTCCTCCTCCATCCTAATGAGCAGAAATCTTCTTATTAGTCTGAGGCTCATCAAGTGTTCTCCCGTCTGGATTATTTCTTTGCTCCGGCGGGGAAGGTTGGTAATATACACAAAGCAGAATATTTGGCTCAGTGTCTTTCAGATTACTCCCCTGTGCTGGTGAAACTGGGTCATACAAGTAGGGAATGATCAAGTTGGAAACTAAGAGGGATATGTACAATGAAGTGGCATAGTGAGGCGTCAGCCATCATGGCTTAACACCTCACTCCTCCACTTCTGAAATGCAAGACTGCACCATATTTACAATGATATGGTGCAGCCTTGCATTTCCCCCTGCGATGGCACTACACTTAGCAGTGTAGCGCCAACACAGGCACCCTTGCACCATAGTGCAATAGTGCAAGGGTGTCTGCATGCAGGGGAAGATTGCTTATGTGTAGAAAGGTGTCCCTTCCTGCACATATATAATCCTGAAATGCCATTCAAGGCAGCACAGATGGAAAAATCAAAAACGAGGAGAAATAATGCATTTCTCCTCCTTTCGCCAACTTAAGACCAGGTTTTACCAAAATGGATTAGGAAAAGACTGTCATTGTTTCCCGTTCTTCCTTTTTGTTATATTTATATCTCAGGAGAGAGGTCACAGAGAGGGGTACCGAAGACACGGTCTGGCAAACACGATTTACGTTACAAGCATCCTTGGTATGTGTTTCATGATGACAAACGAAGAGTAGAGGAAAGTGTCTGGGGCTGTAGGAAATCTTTCCTCATATGTTTTCCCTTGTTTTATATTTCTTGATAGTGTCTTGTCGTGAATGTGCCACCACCCTCTTCTCTCTTCTGAAGCCTGCTATTCACCTTTATTGTTTCAGGTAGGGGTTGACATACGGAGGGGTTATTTATATGTGTTAATGTTTGAGGGAGAATAGACAATTGAGTAAATACCACACACACGTTGTTTTATTGTATCCATCACAGATCTCCCTCCCCGCAGTTCCTACCCTTTCCTTCCCCGCTCAATTACCTCAACAGTCTCTGGGTATTCATAATCCAGACTTGGGGTGGTTCAAAGGTGGGCCCCCTTTGAGCATCAGCACGACCCTGAGGATTCGGAACGAAGGAGCCTGACAAATGGCCATTCTGAGTATGTGACCCAGTGGCTATCCTTTTCACTGGCCTGAATGTCATTAGGTGGATTGGCCAGTTTTACAATCATAGTAGGGAGCGCTAGCCCCTACAATGGGGAGTTTACCTCAGAGATGGCAGGGTTGCCGACGCTTTCTCACTCTTTGGACAAATCTGCTCATATTACAGAGATCTTCTGTGTCCAGCTTTTCTGGAGGGATATTTCTTCACCTTTGCTAGCACCAGCCATCCCTGTTTTTTTCCTCACTGAGGCAGTGGCAATATGGTTGTCTCGGAGGGAGCCTCTAAATTATTATCTCACCATCTGCATTTTCATAATTTATTTGCAGTCTGTTATTTAGAAAGGCTCCCAAAGAGAAAGCCTTTATTTGTGGCTTAAGCTCATGGCCCATTCACTGCTCCTAGAGGTTTCAAACTCAGCATTCAGTTTTCTTATCTCTCCATGAGGCAAGACCACTTATCCCATTGCTTGATATCGTATTTACCGCTTTCAGACTCTTAGCAGTCCACCAGTGCTATCAAGGAGTAATCAAAATGTGCATCTCAATACCTCCACCATGTATCCCTTGCTTGTATTATCTGACATTGCTGCGAAAATGAAGCAGCCTCTCATATCAATTTCATTTAGTCAAATCACATCCTCATGACAGCTGAATACTATGAGCTTGAAAGTCAATGGTATGGTGGTGATGTCAGGGAGGGCACTGCAAGCATCAAAGTTAAGCAAGTAGTGTGCTCACTAGTCAACGCCTTCAAATTCAAGTCAGGAGCTATGGTCTAAAGTAGGCCTGGGCGGCAAATTCCGTTCCGCTCGCGGAATTTGCGTAATTTGCGTAATTTCGCGTTCCGCGGAGATTGCGAAATTGCTCAAAAGTCTGCTTTCCGCGATTTCGCGAAATGTTTGCTTGTTCGCGTTCTCAAAATGCATGTTCGCGAGATATTTCTCCTCGAGCACGCAAACAGCAATTGCGAACAGGAAAAAAGCATCGCGAACAAGCAATTCCGCGTGTTCGCGGAATTTCTGCGTGTTTGCGGAGATTTTTTACCGTTTCGCGGAGAATTGCGTAACGCAATTACGCAAATTCCGCCCACCCCTAGTCTAAAGCCTATCTGATCTCCGTCCCTCATCGTTGGTCTTTCTGACTGGAGCTGGCTGCTTCGCTGTGCCAAAGACCATGTAGGCAGGATGCCTGAGAGTAAACATTGTCAATATCCAGTGCCCAGGTCTGGAGACTGCTATCGAGCAGTGCAAAGTGGGAGGTAGGAGGAGCAGTCTAGCGGCCTATCATACAGGCTCCTCCTGGCCGCCTCCCACCAATTTGAGATTTTTTAATTCCATGTCATTTCCATAATATCTTGTTATGCTGGAATATGATGTTCCAGAATTAGCGTTATTATGCAATGTAGCAACAAAAAACTAGTGCGAGCACATAGAAAAAATGTGAACATCACAAGTCACAACCCAAGACTCTGCTGTTTGCCGCATGTGTATACTGCTGAAATATAGTATCAAATGGCAGTTTTGCATTTCATGTAATCAAGCATAATTCAAATAATTTTGCAGACATTTTCATAAGTATCCATATCCAAATTCCTCAAATATCACAAACATTCTCTAGGGCACACGGGCTAACTTAATTTTTCCACCAGCGAAAATATATATTTTCATTTCTTTCTTATTCTACTTTCAAACAATTTTTGTAACCCAATATTGGTAAAGTACGTTATCAAAAGTCTTATTTTTCATGTTGATTTTACTATTGATGAACTAATGTAAGACTGCTAAAAGCTAGTTAGTAAACAAAATACAAAAAAACAGGCACCATTGTCATACAGCAGCACTCCCTAGCTTCTATGGTGGAGTATATGTTGTGATGAATATCAGCATTCTGCAACACATTATCAACATTTAAGTGACCATAGATGAAGTGCCAAATCTGTGATGAAAATGATTCCCTGCAATGAAGATTTACTTTACACATATTACTATGTATTCTTTTGTGCTTATCAATTTTTCAACATGTGACAAACAGAAATATACTGTATGTGTATTACATGATACACATGAATAACAAAAAAGGTGTAACACTGTCCAACAAGAAGAGGAATGCAGGAAATCAAATAAGTTTCCCCATCCACCCTGCTCACATTTATAATGTTCACGTCCGACACCTTATCCCTACACGAACACCATTCCACACCCAAGTGTATTGCAAGTGTAGACTCATTTTACTTGTTAAAGAAGAGGTTTTTTTCTCGAATTGTGTAACTTGCTCACTCAAGTTATATATGTCTTACTCATAAGATGCCATATTAAGCACCTCATAAAACCATGTAGTAGTAGAGGTCACTGTCGTAGTTTTTGTAACCATAAACGTCTTATCCTGGCTATGGCCATAGTTGTTGAATGCCTGCACTGGTGTGTAATCTCAGGGATCTCTAGTATGTCATGTAATAGTACAATGTGCAACCCAAAGGCGTACACAATAATAACACAATTTTGATTTCCTAGGAAATGTGTACAATGTCAACTCTATTGCATCTCTAACACACTGCATCTGGACTCACTATGGCACTATGCTCGAAGACAAGTGTTCCTGAAACAAATGATAAAATATCCCACTTTCAAGCTTATGGCCCGCAACACTTTATAGCACTAGGTGAGTATGTCTCTGCAGTCCGTATCGGAGAACTATGTTAATAGTTGGAACCCCCACTGTGTTCTTATTTCGCTGGCTGTGGGTTGTGAGAAACAAGGTTCAAGTAGGACTCCATAAACAGCTGAAGCAACCCCCTTGCCTCTTGAATGATACTCTAGTTTGTAAGTATCTGACATCAGCTGATTGGTGTCGTGTAATGGTTATCGGGCCAGGGCTGTCTCAGACAGTGAGAGAGCTGTTGGTAAATCCAGAGCTGAAAATCAGTCAGGTAAATTCCTGTTGTTGTTCTGAAGAGGACAGGAATAGCCCATAAAACAAAAGTGATCAATAAACAAAAATCCTTTCAGATAAACCAAGAAATAATCAATCTTTTCTATAGAAGAGGTGTGGCGCAGGGGCCATGGTGGCTGACTGCAGGGCTCATGGTTTGATCCCCAGTGCTGGAGGCCGATCAGCTCAGCATCATGTAACTCTAGGCAATAGTTTATCTCCCGACAGCCCCCAGCGCCTTGAGACCCTTACGGGTGATTAGTTCGCGCTTTACAATTAATGCTTTTTCCATGGCTATTTCACTGTTATTAATTCTGCAAGGATGGTAGAATGCACACACATTTTTTACTTTCTTAAGTTTTGTGATCCTCAAAGGGTTTTTGTTGCAGGGTGCAACCCCTGTGCGCGTTCTGTCCGTTTTGTGCATGACGTATACTGGAATATGTGTTGGACCCACATCTGGCCATAACCCAGTATGCACAGCCATGAAATACCTACAGGTGCCCCGCAGCACGGGACGCGCCAGTACTTGGAAGACAACTTTCCTCCTTCAATACCAGATCGTCGCCGTGAGGAAAACGGCTTGAGGAGGCAGAAGCAGCTCTCACCTGCAATTTCGAACCGCCGTGAGGGGAACGGCTAGAAAACTACCTTTCCCAGCAGCCCCCACCTGGCCTCTGATGTCATCTGGCAGCGCCGGGGGATTTAAAACACCTACAGGTCCCCCGCAGCACGGGACGTGCCAGTACTTGGAAGACCACTTTCCTCCTTCAATTCCAGATCGTCGCCGTGAGGGAAACGGCTTGAGGAGGCAGAAGCAGCTCTCACCTGCAATTTTGAACCGCCGTGAGGGGAACGGCTAGAAAACTAACTTTCCCAGCAGCCCCCACCTGGCGCTTGCCTCTGATGTCATCTGGCAGCGCCGGGGGGATTTAAAACACCTACAGGTGCCCCGCAGCACTGGACGCGCCAGTACTTGGAAGACAACTTTCCTCCTTTAATACCAGATCGTCGCCGTGAGGGAAACGGCTTGAGGAGGCAGAAGCAGCTCTCACCTGCAATTTCGAACCGCCGTGAGGGGAACGGCTAGAAAACTACCTTTCCCAGCAGCCCCCACCTGGCGCTTGCCTCTGATGTCATCTGGCAGCGCCGGGGGGATTTAAAACATCTACAGGTGCCCCGCAGCGCGGGTCGCGCGCGGGCAGCGCCCGGGCAAAGCCCGATCCAAGGGCGGGCCCGTCCTTGCCCGTCATCGCCAGAAAGAGCCAGGGCTGGGCTACCCCCCTAATCCATGAGTTCCGATGCTGATACATAGATTTGTGATTAAGGTACTGTGATCACCCCTGCTGCATGTACGTGGGAGTGTTTATCTATTGATTAAGACCTCTGGACTGACTGCTGACATTGTCGCTTAGTCTGTGAGGATTACTACTATTATACACGGATCCATATAACGTTCATTCACTAATCCACAACGTCAGTATTGATAAAAGGGTGTCATCGGGTGGGAAAGCCACTTACTTGACAGATTGGGGTGTCCTCTGAAATAGTGCGGAGGAGGCTTGTGTAGGTCCCTCAGTCTTAGGAGTTTTGCCGTCGCCTCACCTGAATCTACCTGAAATTGGGACTCCTAAACGTCCATTTACTCTCTGTTAAGAGGCCGCTTAGCCGGCGTGCTGGAGCTAAATCCTGGACTAAGGGTGGTTCTATTTTAAACATCTGATGGGTCCTGGTGTCAGGGGTTGTGTGCATTATTATTGCTAATAGCATTCTGTGTTTTGTATTCTTCAATTGACTAACCACCTAACATTTGATTATGGCAGCTAGTCTTGAAATAACTGGGAGAGGCTCTAATATTGGAGTTCTTGGGACCTTAGATAACTTTATTAAAAGAGCTACTTCGGTTTTGGATAAAGAGATTACTTTAGCGGAACGCCGTGTGTCTCTTGAACTGGAGCACACTAAACGTTCTTCACTGGGGAGATTGGCCAGAGTTCCATCCCCGGTTCAATCTTCACCTGTTGCCCAAATTCAGTCTCATTCGGCTGAATTAGTCCTGTCTCTATCTGATCAAACTGATCACCCAGCAATTGCGGGATTACCACAGAGTACTGTCTCAAATTCTGTGACATCACGAGTGTCTACGAGATCTACTCCGCATTTGTTACCAATTATATCTGTGTCCTCCCCCCAGGTGCTCACGTAGGTAAACGTAAACAGGGTGGAGGCTTATTGAGACAGACAAATGCCAAAGTTGGTAAATTAAATAATGGTACAAAAAAGGGAAAGGGAAGTATAGTGACCCTCTAGATCCCCCTACAAATAGTCCCTCCTCGGGTTTGGTACAGATACCGTCATCCAACGAAATAGGGGATGTTTCACCCCCAAATCTGGGTGTTAGATTTTGGGAATAAATGGGAAATTTGGTTTCATCAATTGTCTCTCCATTAAATGAGCGTTTAATGTGTATTGAAGAAAAACTGCGAGCAATTGATACGAGGGTGGGCTTGTATGGCGACGCGGTGAATAACCTAATAACAAAGATGGAGAATTTATCCGCACCAATGTTGGTGCCATGTCAGCAATCCTCTCTTAATAACCCAGGGCTACCAGTTGTGCAAGCAAGTGTTCTACCATCTCCTAATAATATTATTCCTATTGTGAGGTTGGTTGATGCACCTGTTAATTCTGTTGCAGGAGAAAACATCATATCACATGAGAATAGGGGTTCCCACCTTCCTGCCTCTAGAGTTGTCAGCTCTGGGAGCCATTTGACTAGTGCTCGAAACGCACCTAAGCCCAACGGGGTCCTTCTGGACTTACCTTCAGATTGTGCACCCTATGTAGTGGTTTTGTCTGGGGTTCCAGAGCTTGGTAGTAACACTCAGGAATCCTATGATGAACTTAAGAACAAATCATTACATTGGTTGAACAAACATAGACCCCTACCGCTACATGTGTTTGGTGAGATCATTCATGTGCGAAGAGTAGGTTGGGTGGGGTCTCGAAAGAAGGATTCTACAGGTGACTGTATTGTCCTTAACTTTAGAAACAAACGAGCCGTAAAATGTATTTGTGAACAGGGAACTGAGGGTAGGGCATCATGCATCAAGTCCCATCCTCTCTCCTATTTTTACCCCCAGGGAAATTATTTGGGTTGGCAGAAATGGTTGGCCCCAATGATCGATAATATGGAACGAAATAGGGGGTGGCTAAATGACTGTCTATATAACATTCCCACATATAACCGTTTTGGAGTTTTGGATCAGGTGGATTGACTTTGCCCTTTTATAGGGAGCCCAGAATCCAAAGTTGGGATGGCTTTTTGTGACGATGGGGGTGGTAACAAGTTGGAAAATATTGACGCCAGGTCTCTTGGTAGTTCCACAGGGGCCATTGGTGATGTAGATAAGCCGGACTTTGTGATCCCTATGTGTGAGGAGTTGGGTCTGGCAAGGGAATCATCACTGGGTGAAGTGGTGCTGGAAGCCTCCATACAGTCTGTGGATGCTCACCCTTCGCTAGGACAGAGTAGTTATTCTTCCTTGTTCATGTTCGCTTCCTGGAATATTGCAGGTCTACAGCGTAGACTCCCGGTAGCAGAGGGGTCAGACTTTGTGGAGGAGTATGACATCTGGGCTTTTCAGGAGACATGGGCTGTTGAACCAGACCACCGCATAGGTTTTTTAAATTTTTATAAAGCAGCAGTGAAAGGAAAACTAGGTAGGCCTTCGGGGGGGCTTACTCTTTGGGTCAGGCAATCAACCAACTATAGTTTGGAGGAGATCCCCACAAACAGTTCTGATATCCTCGCTGTCAAACTACACCGTCCTGCTTTAAAGGACATTCTTATTGTTAATGTATATATGCGAGGGATGCCAGGGGGTCAGAGTTCGAAAACTTTTGCTGACTTTGACTCCCTTTTTGATTCAGTGGGGCATGATTGTATTACGATCATAGCAGGGGACTTCAATTGCACATTTGAACCTCTAAATTATGAAGGGGGAAATATTATGGATGAGGAGGATGTCGAGTGGAATATTCCTCCGCTTGATTTACCACCCATAAAAAGATGGTCTGAATCGGCCGTGCAATTGCTGGGCTTTTGTCTGGAACGTGGCTTTAGAGCTACAAACGGTCGCTCAACGTCAGATAAAATGGGTAGGACCACCTTTGATAATGGTCTGCATAAAAGCAGAATTGATTTTATTTTAATAAAGATTGAACACTGGTCCATTTTGGATGACAAGATGATTATTGAACGTCCCGAAAGTGATCACAATCCCCTGCTTCTTAGTATTAATCTCACTGTAATATCAGCTGGAAATGAACCAACAGTGGTGGCCACTGCGGACGCCCTACTAACAAATGATCTTCGTAGAGTACGATGGGCAAGAGTGTTTGATGATAGGGAAGCTCTAGAAAGCATAAGATCAGAGGTTGCAATGTCATTGGCCATATTGCGATCTTTTAATACACAGGCGGAAATTAATGATAGCATCTCTAACATTCATGAAGATCTATTTCTAAGTCTGAAATCCCATTTCTCTAACCCCACCAGAACCCAGAAAATAATGAGCCAGAGTAGAGATAACACATGGTACAATAAGTCGTGCCGTGAATCTTATAAACTCCTGTCCCTGGCAATTAGGTCCAAACTAATGCCTAACATTAAGATGGCCAGGCAAAACTATAAGAAAGCTTTGCACTGTGCCAAAAAAGAATGGGACGAGCAGCATTGGAAAGACCTGCTCGATGCTAGCAGACTGACAAACTTGGCCAAGTTTTGGCATATTGTTAAATGGGGTAAGGGCATTCAATCACAATCCCCCGCAAACTATGTTTCTCCAGAAGACTGGGTTAATCATTTTGGTGCTCAGTTTTCTGTACCAGGGGCTGGGTCTGATTCCTTGCTGCCAGACTTATTATTGGATTTTAACCCTAGTTCTCCAATAAACAAACAATTTATACTGTTTGACAGTAAGGAGGCAGAGGATGCCCTTAACAAGGCCCCCAGTGGTAGGGCATCGGGCATGGATCGCGTTCCAGTGGACCTCTACAAAAATGATACTGCCAATTGGGTGCCCTATATAGTATTTATTGCAAATGCAATGGCTACTGGGGCATACATCCCAGATTCATGGCGGGGAGCCGAGATCTTGCCAATTTACAAGAAGGGAGAGCGCTCCAATCCAGGAAACTACCGCCCGATCAGCTTGATCGATTGCATACAAAAAATAGTTGCAAGGATGGTTCTCGTAAGAATACAGAGTTGGATGGAGCTTGACGACATATTGTCCCCACTACAGGCTGGGTTTCGACCATGTGTAGGCACTATCGAGCAAGTTTTTAGGTTTTTATTGATATATTGGCGTGCGGTGAGTTTGGGTGGTGGTACCATCTATGCCGCCTTTATTGACCTCAAGTCTGCGTTCGATTTGGTGCCTAGGAGTAAGCTATGGAGGGCATTGAGTGAAATGGGGATGCCCTCGGATTTATTGGCCCTAGTTATTAAGCTACATGAAGGAAACTTTGCACGCGTTTGCTGGGGTTTACAAGGGCAGGTTACAAACAAATTTACCGTGTCACGTGGGGTTAGACAGGGATGTGTCTTAGCGCCAACACTTTTGTTGTTGTTTATCAACAGGGTAATGGAGTATTTTTCTACCTTTCCAACGGATGCTCCATCCCTGGATGGCACCAAAGTGCCATTACTTATGTTTGCGGATGACACTCTCTTATTATCTAAAACCCAGATTGGCTTAATGGGTAAATTTGAAGAGTTTTGTTTCGCCAACGATCTACAGGTTAATGTCGACAAAACCAAATTTATGATCCTTACTAAGAACAAGCAAGTGGATGGTTTTGTAACCATGAATAATATTAAGTTAGCCCAGACTAATGTGATGACCTATTTAGGAATCACATTAGAGTCTAAATTAAAATGGAAACCCCAGATTGATGTTTTTTCTCTCAAGTTCGCCCAGCTGACAGGGTGCTTAATTAAAGAACAGCGTCTGTCCCTGACCAAAAGGATAGGTCCTGCCCTTAAAATTTACAATTCGAGGATCAGTTCTGCAATCCTGTATGGAGCAGAACTATGGGGCTTCTCTGACCTATCCATGTTGGTTAAGGTTCAAAACAAATTTCTTAGAAATCTGATAGATCTCCCTGGTTCTACCCCACTAAAACCTCTCTTAATGGATCTGGGATGTTATTCCATTGAGGATGTGGCACGCTATAGGCCGTTGGCCTTTTGGCGGCGGATATGGATTACTCCAGAACTTGATTTATTTGCCAGGGCAATCCTGGATGTTAGATCAATTGCAGGTTCAGGAAACATCCCATGGTTTAAGGAAATCAGAACGTCCCTGGTGGATATGGGGATGAGCAACTTGTGGTCTGATCCCGCTAATAGCCAATTTCCCTCAAAAAGGGTTTTTAAAGAAACATACTGAGCATTAGTGTGTCACAAATATATAACAAAGACTGTGGCCACCTCCCTGACTGGTTTATTTTTTTAACACAAGATCGTCCCCCTTATGGAGGACTATTGGGATATTATTACTAGGTCTTGTGATCGCAAATTATACCACCAATTCAGGGTTGGTAGCCTTCCAATTAAAACCTTTACTAAATCTTGGAACGGCATGCAGGATGACGTCTGTAAATGGTGTATGGGCCATAAAGAATCTACTGCCCATATATTTTTTGTATGTTCAGCCTATATTGCGCCACGTAACAAGTGCCTGGTACCCATTTGCCAGAATCTAGGTACACGAGTCTGTTCTGAAGCATTGAGAATTCTGAGAACTAACACTCAGGAACCTCTGGTTATAGCGGTTGCTAAATTTCTCGGTTGGATGTGGATCATTAGGGCTGGGAACATTCCAACAACAATAACTTAGTCTGGGGTCTTCCGGATTGCTGCTAATAGAGATGTTTTCTTGTTTTCTTATTGACATTTGATGTCATTTAAATTGATAATACTTGTGTGGTTTTTATTTACTGAGAATTATTTTAATAATTCTTATTTTTATATTTGCTTTTTTTAAAAACAAATGTTGGGTTTTATTGTCTGGAAATATGTTCTATGAACAAATTGGTTTATATTGTATGAAATTTTTAATCATGACTGATTGTCATTTTATCTGTTCTTTTGTTATTGTCATGTCTTTTATGATGAAATATCGAAATTAAGACTAATGAAATGAAATTAAATGAAATCGACTCACTAATCATTATGGTACAACAATAGTTTTCATTGATAATCCATTTTTTATTTCCTTCAGTTTAATCCGTAATCCAAGTGTATTCGTACTTCTATTTTCAACCACACGTTCAACATTCGCTTAAACCGGCTTCTCTTCAAAACACACAGGGATTCACCATTCCTCATAGTGCAACATTGAATAATATAACCCAAATGCATTTTGGGCAGGAATGCACTGTATCTATGAGATATGGTGCATGTCCGTCCTTTTCCCCTGTGATGGCTCACAATAGGAGCCATGCGCCAATACAAACTCCCTTGCACCATGGTGTAAGGGTGCCTGTGCTGCAAAAGGACACCTTCCTGCACAGGAAAGAGTGGTAAGAGCAGATACAACAGAGACTGGACAGCAGAGCCTCAGTGTGCAGGGTTAAGACAACAGCAGCATCAGTCCAAAAAATGGGGGTGACCACTTAAAAAGAGGCACTTTCTCACATATAGGTTAAATTTCAACAGCAATGAATGACACCTTTTATACAGTTTTGGAAAGTTAGCTATTTGTTGTCTGCTAGAGCTCTCAGGAGTTTATAGAAAACTATGTGAAACATTTTTCAAGATACAAATTGATTTTTTAGAATTGTATTCTTCCTCATGCTTCTTGGACCAGAGTACATATTTTGACACCACAAAGAAAGCATATTTGACTTTTTTTTATTGCAATAAAACTCTGTATAAATTCCACTTACTTGCAGGCTATATCATTAGCTGCCACACTTATAATGCAGAGTCCACCATGACAACGCGTACATTTGTCCAATTCACATTTGGTTCCCTCATATCGGGGAGGACACACACATTCTACATTCCCATTATCAGAAATTGTGCAGGATTCCGAGTTTACACAGTAATGATGGCAAATATCTGCAATGAAAAGAAACATTGCCTTTAGACAATTGCAAAAGTTAAAATATGGAGGGTTAGTGGGAAAAGTGGAGATTGGTTCAAGAAAATATATTTAATGGTAAATGCATTTAGGTAGCCATCAAATAAAGGCAAGTAATAGCGTATTTCATATGAAATGTAAACCGTGCCACACATTAAAACATTTTTAAACACTCCTCATATATTTCTGATATTGCTGAATGGCTAAGAAAGATATTTGAAATTTCAGCTAATGAAGTGATAAAGGGGCAAGATTGACCATGCCTCAGATCTCAGATTCAGAAACAATATTCATGCATATAAACCTAAGGATGACTGTCAGATATGTGGTGTCAGAACACTGATCAAATTGGCCATAATTACAGCTTTCAATCCTGACAACCGTGACATATTTTTGGATCATGTGCATGAGAACTAAATGGAAGACTTAGCCTGGAAGTGGAAATGTTATATCTTTATAGGGCTATGATAGATTCAATTTACAGTTTCTGCAATAATAATCAGCAATATATATGCTGTTTACAAAACAAATAATGAATCCAGTCTTAGGCCTATATTCTATTAATACAATAAAGAAAAGAATGTGTGTTTAGGTTAAGCCACTCGTCAAAGACATTGAGAATTAATTTTAGAAACTGTCCACTGAAGATTGATGTAATGAAGTGCAGAAATAGCATATAATTACAAATGGTCAAGCCATACATCACTGTATGTAGTTAGACTCTGTTGTGCAGATCGTCACAGATTGTGTCATTGGTGGGCTGCTGAAAAGAGATCACATTACTCAGGCATTAACTGATTTATAATAGCTCCCTGTGAAGCAAAAGGTTGTCTATAAAGCCCCCTGTTTAATGCACAATAATGTTTGTTGATGGGCGAAATTCCCTCTCGCTTCCCACTTCACTCGTATGCTCAGTAGCTCTCTCCTATTTGTCATCCAAAGCTCAAAAGATCTAGTGTGGGTGAGAGCGCACTTTCTGCCCTAAGACCTCAGTTACGGATTTCCTTTCATCTCACTTTTAGGAAAAGACTAAGGGGCATATTATCAAAGACGGCGTTAAAAATTATCGCCGGTTTAGCGGCAGAAAACTGCCGCTAAAGCGGCGATAGTGGGCTTGATAATATGCCCTTGAGAATTAGAACAGAAGTCCATGTTCTGGTGTGAACATGGGCTTCTATTGGAATTCTCCAGCACATATTATCAAGCCCATTATCGCCGCAGTTTTCTGCCGCTAAACTGGCGATAATTTTAATGCCGTCTTTGTCATGGTTCTCAAAATAACGGACTAAAAGTTACTACAAGCGGAGCATTACATGTCGCCATTCAGTGTTCGGTCTTTCACAATAATTGGTTGGTCGCCTTTCTGTTACCAAGTGCTGTGTTTATGTGTTAAACTGGTACTGAGGAGGTGAAACGTTTGCTCTGACAGTGTCAACATGACTACAAATGAAAGAATACTGAAGTAATACTATCACAAAATGTGCTGCAATATGTTGCATGACTTAACTTTTCTTGAGACATAAGTTAGTAACCCTATAAAAAATTATTTGGCCTACCCGATGCATACTTCCAATGGCCCTGCTTATAATTCTCCTATGTCAATAGTAGTTAAGAAATGTTTCTTCTAACTGAGAACCCTAATATACATGCAAGTGAATGGGGTCTATCTGGGACTAGATGAATTTCTGAATATGAGACTGCAGAGACACTACTGTCAGTTTGTCACTATATTTGGGATGTTTCCAGCATTTTACTTCAACCGTGAAACAGTTTCATCAGTTGCCAGTTGGCCTCTGCATCTCGTCCAAGACTGTTTCTATTTTCCACCATGCATTACATAGTTTTTTTGTAAATAATTTAAATGGGTACATATCTGCTAGGGGTCTAAGATCCCCGGTGACAAAGTTGACTGTCACTAAAATGAGAAGTTTAAGTAGAGAATGGTTCCTCCTTTTCAGATCTGTCAGCACAAATGAGGAATATTCACTTTTTGCAAATGTTTATCTGCATCTGTAACTGACAGTTGCGAAAACACTCAACTATGCTCCTGTTTCTGTCTCGATGCATTTCTAGGACTAGTGTGAAAATATGTACAGTGTGCTCAGGCAAATTCCACAAATTTAAGAATTCACTCGACAGCCTGGTTTGTAGCAAGGAACTTTACGAAGAAAACAAAACTGCATTAAAAAGATATTAACATTTGGAAATATTAAGGTAATCTTGTAAAGTAAAATGTCTTAATGCTAGGGTTTCCCGTTTGATTTTAGTCCCCTCGGCTGAAAAGAGTGCAAATAAAAGTAAAAAGTTTATACGAAGAACAGTAATATTGTTATCTGAAATATTTAATGCTCACTCTGAAAATATTTAGAGGAAAATGTCAAATTAATTTCATATAGCATTGTCCTGGTAATGACATATATTCTGTACTCCTACTTCTAAAATGTTCTTTAAATAAAACATCTTTTTTTAAAAAAATACTCTAATTAAGGCAATGTAGCTTGCAGCAGAACGCAGATTATGGTGTTCCAAGATGCATGATTTTGTTTACTAAAAACTAATTTTGTTTCATCGAATACACATTTTCTGCACCGACCTTAATACCTTTGGATATTTCTTACGATATTGTTGCCATTATTTTATGTTGTCAGTACATTTCGGTATTACGTTTAATTTAAAAAGCGGTGTACTTTCCTGTGTAAGTTTTTCTTCTGTTACACAAATAATCACCAGCGCTTCTTCAAATTTAAATTATTTAGCACACGGCACTAACTGTAAACTCTGGCTGCCGAACGTTGATAATCTGCAATAACCTAGCTCCTTGTATTTACTTCTATATCATGCGCAGGATATGATTATATTAATGAGGCAGCAGCTTTAAAAGCCTCACATATTGAATCATTTATAACGATATATACGGAATTAAATACAGGACACATAAACTGGAAAATATTCCAGGCGTAGATGCATCTTATTATCATGGTGGAGAATTGGAGACCTCCTGTTGACGTTAAAAATGTTGCAATGCAAGTAAAAAGAAAGGGGGAGCAGAAGTGTGAAAACTAACAAAAAAAAAAAACATAGGTATTCGTATTTTTTAACTGCTATGTTTTTGAAACAGCAAACATACAACAAAACTCGATCATGCTAAAGTCACAATACATTCTTATTAGCATGTCGATAGGCTCTTCTTTATTTTAAGTTCTTTATTGCCCAGTTAAGTTGTACTCAATATATCAATCTTAGAAGTATGGAAGGCTGAGTTAGCTTGAAGATCACTACCGTTTGCAGAGATGATTGTTGAACATCCTGAGGGACCTCCCAGGAATATGCATTAAATCGCTGCAATACATTTCTGTTTGATCATATTTTTTTTTTAAGCATTTCATTGCACAACAAAACATAGGGGCATATTATCAAGCCAGGCGATAAAATTATCGCCGCTTTAGCGGCAGAAAACTGCCGCTAAAACGACGATAATGGGCTTGATAATATGCTCTATGGAATTCCAATTGAAGCCCATGTTAGATGTGAAGGACATCTAACATGGGCTTCAATTGGATGGTTGCAACATCAACAATCTTTGCACTTTGGTCTGAGCAGACTGAATTTGTAGTATCTTGGATATTATTATAATAACCTACCTTCACATTCCAAATTGATTGTACAGCCACACCTTGCTTGTGATCAGATATCATTATTCCTTCAACGGAGTTTTCACACTGGAAGCACTGCAGCATTACCTCATTATCATTGCTAGAATCTTGATTTTGTATTCACTAGATACATTATTGGTGTACAATTGCACTCATGTAATGTTACATTACATGGTCCACGGTCTATTTTTGTCTTGTATTACTAAGGTTACTAACAGTAATTAATTGAGTAAACATTAGGATTTACATTTACAATGTATAAAATCAGACAGTCACTAGTGCATGAATCTTCTGGCTAATCAAGTTAATTTGTTAGTATGTTGAGAGCAATCATTCTTTCTATTCACCTATATGCCAGTCATCTTAGACAACAGAAGTCTCACTCTACTCTAAGGGATTTTCCTTGAATGGTCAACCAAATTATATTGGATGCAAATCGGACTCAAACTCATTAAAACAAGGTTAGTTTTAAAACCATGTAAGAAGCTTCAATATGGAATCTTGTGCCGTATATAAACGTTGAAGGCCATGAGACAACAAGCGATAAAAGCAGTTATCCCCTTTGACGACATTTGGTTCCAGGATGGTGGAGCCATTGCCAAATCAACCCACAGGGCTACTTTGTCATTGGAGCTGATGCTGGTACAACAGCTTGGCAGGGGACCCCAAATTAAGCACAGCCACCCCAATTCATCCCCCACAATAGTTTGCTTCATGCACAACCAGCAGCGGTCGGTGCAGGTAAGCATGGCAGGGTGTGGAGGTCGGGTGGGGGGGGGGTGGCGGATGTCGATAGACCACAGAATAGGATTTATTTATTTCTTTAATTTCCCCTATTCCGTTGTCTGTCGACTCACCCCCACTTCGCCCCCACCCTGCTTACCTTCACAGAACGCCGCTGTGCAAATCTGTCTGTTAACCCATTGTGCAGTTAGCAAAGACAACTTTAAACAAAATGGTTCAAACCTGTTTGAATCTCACTATTGAGTCTCATGCCACTTTTTGATTAGACTCTTACAATGCATCAGAGCTCTCTGAAGCAGTTGTAAGGCATAATGTCCCTGCTAGAAAAAGCTAAAGAAACAAATAAAAAATAGAAAAACAATATGCAATGCAAAGTTTGGGTTCACTGCTAGAAAATGCTTGTCAACCAAAAAATGTAAACAAAACAAGCATGAAGTTCCTAACTCAAGCCGAACATTGAAAGGTTATCATTTATCAAGATGATCATTTATCAAGAATAGATTTGTGTCCAGGGAAAGATGAAATACCTGAGAAATTTAAAGATATCTATGCAGACACTTGTGTTGTACACATCCCCTCATACAGTCCAAATGAGTGTACTGGAGGCATGGAACATGGTAGCTCATTTGCGTGATATTATTAAAGATTACGGGTGCCATTTATAAAAAAATATTGCAAATTACGAACTGAGTTGTTTACACCTCTGCATATATATCATTTAAAACTGTTGCGCGTCAAGTACACCTCCGACATTTTCTGCCAAGTCCCACTTCCACATTGATATGTAGAATCGATATGTGTGTGCGCGTGTGTGTATGTGTGTGTGCTTCTGTGTGTATGAGCAGGTGTGCGTGGGCATCTGTGAACTAAATGCATTTAACGCCACCTTTGACCACCAAGCGTACTTCTTTTCTGATCACATTTACAAGCTCCTGACGGTGCTATTCTTCTGTGACAAGGTTTTCAAATCGCGCTTTGTACATCTGCCCTCACTGCATGTTTCACTTTGTCAGGATTAGCTCTATTCAGTTTGAGCAGAGGACTCTTTGCTGTGTTTGACAGCTAGAGATGGCAGTAATGTCACTTTCAGAGATAAGAAGATTTTGTTCTATCTGTTATTTGTCTGACCTTTAGAAAGGGTAGACATTTGCAGAGATTTAAACTTGGCATTGTGTGATCAGAAGGTGAGGATTCAACCTCCTTTTCCAAGTCTCAAAAATGATTATGGCATTAAGAGCGGTATGAGACAGTATATTTAGTGAAATGTATACAATACTTTAGATGTCACAAGTTCATGAAGATCGTTGCTTGAAAATGCAATACTTTATCGATCATAATAAACTCCCTTCTGCAACCACCAAATAAGAAAAAAAGCAACCATGAGTAAAAACATGAGAGTTTATTAAGTCAGTGCTAATTACATTTGATAAAAAATATGATGACCTTTTTGCTGCATTTATTCTTTTCATCCCAAACACACACAAAACTTTACAGTAAAATGTTATAGGGAGAAAACTGTAAAATCTTATTTTTCTCTTATTGACTTATGGTATTTTGAATACTTTGTTGTATTTGTCAGGTGTTTTCTGTTCTTCAAAATATAAATCAGGAAATGAATAAATTGTACCTCAATTCAATGAGCGTAGTTTACAAGACATTTATATACTGCAATAGGTGAATCATTTATCTTTCCCAAAGCGCTGAGATTTTTGTTAAATTTCATGCGCAGTGTGTAATCGAAACAAATTGGAAAGAATACTAACATTTTAAAGTTACTTAAATTAGATTTTAAAGTCACAAACACTGTTTGATAGCCAAAAAGTTAAATGGATGAGCAGAAGATTACATTCACATGCTCGTCGAAACAAAGACACATCGCTCAAGATTATGAATTTACTTCAATAAACTTTATTCTTGTAAAAACTTAAAAAAAAAAAAAAAGATTATGCTACCAACCAGATTATAAATGTATTTGCCAAGTCCCCTTTTGGCCTTATGTTAACAGATGAAGCAAAGTCACCTTCACATAGAGCAAGGTTGGGGATCTCAGGTCCACCATTTGACGATCAATCTTGCCCATTAGGAGCTGTGCATCCAATTCTGCTTCC
This sequence comes from Triturus cristatus, assembly GCF_964204655.1. Taxonomy (NCBI): domain Eukaryota; kingdom Metazoa; phylum Chordata; class Amphibia; order Caudata; family Salamandridae; genus Triturus; species Triturus cristatus. The sequence continues at coordinate 229,094,318 of NC_140584.1, forward strand.
GCAATATTAGTCAAATATTTCAAAGAGTTATTTCTAAGGTTTTCAGCTGCTCTGCTGTTTTCAGTATGTGTCACATACTAGATTGCCACAACCTTTTTAAATACTTTACAGCACTGAGGAGAAAAATGCATTTTTTTGGGGGTGAGGGCAATCTTAACCACTAGAATACCCAGCGTAAGTTAAATCAGTTGCACTGAAATGAAGTGAAATGAAAAGTCAAAATGGCAGTAAACTAAGCATGCAGCCTCTGCGGTGGTGGCCCTAGACATGTTTGAAAGTCTACTTCTGTGGGTGGCACAAGCAGTGCTGCATGCCCACTGGTAGCATTTCATTTACAGGCCCTGGGTTTATAGGCTACCACTTTGCAAGGGAATTACAAGTAATTCAAATATGCCAAACAGGTATAAACCATCATCACATGTTTAGAGGAGGGAGCCCATGTACTTTATCAGTGGTACATTGCACAGAGTCCTACAGCCAACAAAACGAGGGTCAGAAAAATAGGCAAAGAAAGTCAACCCTTTTGGGATAGCCCTGTAGAAAGGGTCAGGTTCAACATCAAGGTACTGCAATAACTGTTTATAAGGGATACTTTCATTACTGCAAAAACAATCTTATCACAAGCTTTACTACAGTCTCCTTGAAGTGGAATGATATAAATGAACTTTGCAGTGGACAATACTTTACAGGAAACAAAATATGTTCAGGTAACCCGAATTCAGTTACTAGAGGCATTTTCTTTGTGATAGCAACTGAGAGAAGAGATAGACGGCAGACTATATCACCCAGAATCACTTTGTGATGGTTTGCTGTGAGAATACCAACCTCACTGCGATGAGCCTGAATAAAGGTGATAAGGTCTCCCACTGCACAGGATGAAAATCTCTTCTCCGGGGGGGATTCAGGCTTTGCTGGCAATTTTGAGGATAGCTGTAGATCAGGCTACATAGCCCAGAATTCCTGGGTGAGGTTGTGTCCTGAGGAAAAGACCCACCTCACTTGGGTGTTACTGACTTAAAGTGCAAGATGCCACCTGCTTTCCCTTGAGGAAAAGACCATCTTCATGCGCTGTTGCTGACTATTATTGCCAAGGAACTCTTCTGAGCAGAACATGAAGTCAACTAACATTGTTATTCTGTTATTCTGTTTGAGCTGGCAACATTGAGTACAGACCGAAGAAACACCACATCACCCAGAAAACCCTTGGTGATACCTCATTTTCAGGAAAAGACTGCCACACAGGGCAGTACCTGACTTAAAGTACCAAGGACTCTCCCTGTGAGTGATGCTCTTCGGCACACCTGGGAAAAGCCCATGTCAATGCTACACCTTTAGGACTGGAAGAAGCAGGTAAGGGCCACCTCTCTTTGCCCATTGCTTGAGCTATCATGTTTTACTAAGCTCATGGCAGCCTTTCAATTACACCAGATTAATCATAGTAATTATGGTCATTTTATGTTAATCTTTGACAAATTATTGATCAGTTCTGTTCTCCTAATTAACGTAATTTGGGAAAAAGAAATCCTATTGCACATTCAGCGAACGTGAGAGGCCTCCCATGCTCATCATTTGAGTTCTGCTGCATTTAGCTCAAAATGCATCCTCACACCCATTTTGGACTCAGGGGTGCATTTTTCTCTAAGAAAATAGCACAAAATCTTGGGAGTGAATTTAGGGAAAATTCTAACCCTGAAGCACATTTAACATTATGTCTTAATGCAAACTGCATTCCCTCACCCATTTTGGATGCAAGGGAATTTTTATGCACTAAGAAAATAGTGCTAAATGCCGGGAGTTAGTTCAAGGGAAAAATCCACCCTAGGGCACTATTAGGGTTCACTGACAAAATAACGAAACCACAAATATCGAAGACATATATTTTGTGTCAAAAATATCGAGCACAAAAATATAGTTATCCTATGCTTACAATGCATATAACAAAAATATTTTAAAAAATTGTCGTACACTAATATCAAACACAAAAATATACGTTTTTAATAAGAACACAGTGAAACATAGTAAACATTAAATATATGAACAGTAAACAGTATTAAAATCAAAATAAATATATTCAAATATATTTAAATACATTAAAATTATATATTCATTGTATACTTAAAAAAACTCATACACATTTGTGTATGGCTACTCAAACAGATATCATTTAGAACTATTTTTTAAACCAATAATTATAATTTATGCTACAATGTACACACTTTTTGTAAGCTTTAAAAAAAATACCATATTATATATACAATAAATTACAAATTGCAACAAATAAACTGGAAACAATTAAAAAACATACCATTTTAATTACACATAAAAAGTAAACAAAGTAAAATAATACATTTTACTAGAAACGTATTACATACTACAAACATTAACACATATAATTAATATACTGTCAAATACAAATAAAGATAAAAATAATATACATCCAAACAACATGAACAAACAGTAGCTGTTCGTGGAGGAAGTTCGGTAGGGCGGTGAGGCGGGGCGGGGGAAGGGCAGGGTGGGGAAATGTAAACACCGAAATATGGATGAACGGAGGTAAGTACACATTTAAATAAATAAAATGAATTCCTTTGCGCGCGCTGCATTGCAAAATGCGATGCAGCGCGCGCAACGAAATTCGTTAAAAATAAATAAAACGAATTTCGTTGCGCATGCAGCATCGCATTTGGCGATGCTGCACGCGCAACGAAATTCGTTTTTTGTTTTTTTTTCGGAACTTACCTGCAATCGGCCGTATGCCGCATTTTGCAACCCCCCACCCTGCCCCTCCTCTGCCCCACGTCACCGCCCCGGTAACACGCCCTATACGGGCCGTCGCTGAATAGTAATGACATTAAAGTACCATACTATATTTTCACAATTATAACAACAAACATATATTAATATTTACAAATAAAATACATAACACAATCAATACAGGACATAATACATGATAATTAATTAAAAAATTCACAGAACCTATTAATAAAATAATTAAATGTAATTAGCTTCCTCCCTTTATTCCTACAAACCCCAAAATGTGCACCTAATATATATTTAAAAAAACCTTAATTACATGTTTTACATAATTAATGATCAATTACAAATATATTACAATTAACTAATACTAAATGTATAATATTTAATTAACTTCTCACCCTTTACCCCTACGAAGCACAACAGCCTGCATCTCACAAATACCTTACAAATGTCTTAATTACACAATTTACATAATTAATTCTCAGTTAAATATTATTAATTGACAACACTTATTAATGATTATAATTAATTTCCTTCACACCCATTTCCCCTGAACAAACCGCAACATACACCAAAAAATATTAATGCAAATTAAATTAAGTACAAAAGTTAAATAAGTATCATTTTAATATTTAAACAATAATTATTAAATAAATAGAATTAAATTATTTTGCGCCCTACCCCTATAAATCCCACAGCCCTCTACAGCACTAAAATACAACCAAACTATTACATTCAATTTAAAAACAACTGAAAATTAACAAACTATTTTGAAAAACATTAGCAATAATTATACAAACAATTTGTAACCTATACTATTTAAAATATATACTAAAATACATCAAAATAATAAAAAACGATATTATTAGCAATGATATTTTTGTAAACGATATTAACAACAAAGATATTTTTAACATCAATATTACTTACCATAAAATCGATATTCTTGTCCATTATATTTTTGCACACAATATTTGTGCGTCACGTTATTTGAATCTCAATATTTGTACTCCTCCCTATTTTTTTTCAATATTTTGTCTGAATACCCACATTTAGCAAGCGCAAGCTGGTGCTTATCATCTCCATTTGTGTAGTGTTGCATTTAGCATCATGTATTAGCACAAAATGCATTCTTGTTCCCAATTTGTTCAAAAAGGCGCATTATTGTGCTAAGAATTAGTGCTTAAAGCAGAATTACTCGCCTCGCTTAATTATGCGTCATCTTGAAGAATTATTCAGTAAGTCAATGTGATTACATTACAATGAACTACGTGAGTCATACTCACCCCTAGTTTTTACAAAGATGGAATCATGGGGCACCTCCCTAATCAAGCCGCACTTAAAGGTAAGTAAAAGCAGCCCCCAAATTCTTTAGATACTTTTTCCAAAACACAGTCGATGTGTTAAACACACGCATTGCATGTCCTGTGCAAAGTATTAATGCTGCCCAAACAGTCATAACTATCTGGCTTGTGAAGATGTTACACACCAACCAATTTTATAGGCGCAAGTACATGTAAGAGCTGACTTTGACGTTTTCATCCCTCGTTTGCATACTGTGGCTAGAACGCACCTTTCAGTAACTTTATACATTCAATAGCCTTTATGTCGTGTTTTTAAAACTTTTTAAAATTGATACAAGAGGTTACGTCATAACAGCCGCTTTTGAGAGCAAGAAGCTATATATGAATCGTGTGTTTATTTTGAGGCGGACTTGCGAAAAACTAAAAAGCTGTGATGTTTGGATGGAAACCTGTGTTTGAAGATGCTGAGGCCCAGGCAGTCATTTTTCTATCTATAGAACCAATTCAAGTTTTTAAGACGTGTCACCTGCATCATGACCCATCTTCATCTGACTGGAAGTCAAGTGAACTGCAGCATTTCCGCCCACGCAGAATGACTCCTCTTAGGGGTAGTACTGCCTATGGATGTCCTAAAACTCACAGCTGGGCACCCCTCATGCACCTACATACATAATGGTACTGGTTAACATTACGGCTATTCAGTGACCAGTAGAAGTACTTTGAGGTCTGAAAGATATGGTACATTTTTTGTTGCAGACACATGTGGGAGGTGGCAATATGAGCTTTCCAGACATACTTAGAGAGAGGCGGTAAAACTGATTTGGAAATACTGCTAAATCCATAGTGGGGGACAGTGTTGCTGGGGTCAAACTGGCATTTCATATATTGATAGAATGCACTGTTCAGTGAATTTACAAGCTGCAAAGTGTATGTCCAATCAGGAGGGCAGGTTACACATTAAGCATTTGGCAACAAACTCTCTCCCTTATGTTGCACATTTGTCATCCTTTTCTAATTAAACGTTTGGGCAATAAACCCAGAGGTTTAATTAGTGGATCATTTTGAAGCTAAATAAGGCAATTCCTGTAATGTATTCCTTGATGGGAATGAAGACAACTATTTCTATTTCCCTGACACTATTTTGATAAATAGATACGGGGAATCAGACAGGGCTGCTCTGTTGGGAGTTATTAGCTTGCTTAATTTGGTGAAAGCAAATTCTTTCTTTGTAGGTTCTGGAAGGCAAGTTCCAGCAAAAAAGGGTATGCTCTGTCTAGAGCGATTTCATCAGTTGACAGTTTGGAGCAATCATATCCTCTAATCTTAACATTTGGGTCCCTTCTTTCTTTGAACCCTGGGGAAATATGTGGCCCTTGCAAAGAAAAGGATGTCTGTTAAGGCAGTTCTCTAAAATGAGACACCATTTTCTCTATCTTAATCAACAAAGGGACAGTTTCTGCAATAATGTTTCTCATATAGACATGTCCTTAAATAAGAGACTAAACAGACTTGTCAGTTCTACCATTTTTTTCAAGAGATAACTGCCACTGTCACCTCCAGTTGGAGGTTTCCTTTGCCTTCAGGTAATAGTGGCTTTAGAGAAAATGAAGGGAAGACTGTAGGGCTTTAGATTTTGCTTTTTAAAATTCACTTATGATTCCAGTTGAGTATTGAGGTTACAGGAAGGTTTTTAAGGCCTGCATTTTGTCATGTTAAAGAGGTTTGAAAGGTGAAGCTTGGGAGAAGTTGATTGAAGTCTCAATCGATATTGACATACAAGATTTTCATTAAGAGCCAACCAGATGCCTGACAAGTAAATTGGGCTCTTGATGTTAATATTTTAGCCTTGGCTTGGATACAACTTTTACCATCTTTAGAGGATCTATTTTTCTGTAAATGTATTCAGTCAATCTATCAATAGATTTGTAGAATGCTACTTGTCAGCGGTGAGGGTATTCAGGCGCTGGTTTTTTGATGAACCATTTACATTTTTAATCATGGAAGTTTTGACAGTTGTAGCTGCTAGCCTTAAACAACAAGGCACTTGGGGCCAGATGTACAAAAGTTTAGAATAGAGGTTTGGGTTTTCATATAGCGATTTTTTCCAAATTACTATTTAGGAATCACTATTCTTAATGTATTAAAGTTTTAAAATTAAATTAGCGATTCCTAGTGTCTTGCAAATCAACCTAACTCATGAATATTAATGAGGTAGGTCGCAATTGGCGATCCAGTAGGAATGACAGCCATCATAGAGATGGTGCCCTGTTGGGTCAGCAGACCACCATGTCAATGATTGCTTTTAAATAAAACATTTATCTTTAGAAATGTAACCACTCTTCCTTAAAGAAAAATGGGATGTGTTTCAAAAACAAAAAAATTAACTATTTAACTTTCATTTTTTTAAAGCTTAGGCCGTAGTTCATGTGACCATGCTGTGGAGCTGAGTCCTTGAGGTAAAAGGCAACCTGTGCTAGAGCTGAGAAGAATGGGACAAATGGGGACCACACTGAGCGTGGGGGCTACTATAGGATACTAGTGGGGAGAAAAATGTTCCTTGTTCTATCTGATGATGCCAGGCAGTCTCTTTCTTAATCTCCTTATCCAAGCAGTCTCCCTCTAACTGTTAATATTCATAGCCAGAGAGTGGTGTTCAGCTCTGCTGGATAAAAGCATGAAAGAGTAGAGGTGAAGGGTCAAAAAAAGATACAAATGTGTAGGAGTTGAGGTAAAGAGAGAACTTTAGATGGGGAGAGGGACACAAGAGATGATAAATTTAGCAGGAGTCAGTGGTGTAATACTAAAAATTGGGGTAGCCTTAGAGACTAAGTTGCTAATAACATTGAAGCAACATGAAAACATCTCTGTGCATTTGAATTAAAGGCATCAGGATGGAATGGCACCAGGACCATCTCCTCTCTGGTGTGAAGCAGATCGTAAATACCAGCTCACTCTCTATCAATTACCCTATATCAATTACTAGGCATACCTGCAAGATTTTAAGCTGTGATAACATTGTTATTGCATTTAATTAGCTGAAAAGGTGTTATTCTCCACGAGACTGGTTGAATATTTTACCGGTAGTGAATTTAACTTTGTCTTGATCATTATGTAAGGAGACAGACGTCTGTTAATTTATTGAAACAAGGTACGTTAATCATGTTACTTAGGGGGTGGCCAAATTTATGGCTTCAAGTCCCTCATCATGTGAGTAGGCTCCAGCATCCAACCTCAGACACAGCATGGCCTGGAAACAGTGGAGGTGCTGCCTCTAAGTCACAGCCAGTGCTGGAGATGCATTCTATGCAATCTAGCATTTCCCCGGTGTCTAGGAGACCTTACAGATCAGTTTTGAAAACCCATGACCCTTTCTGGTGCTTCTGTTCTTTTCCTCAGCTTAATTGCAATAGGCACCAGGAGGCTTTAAGAAAGAGAGAAAGATAGGGAGGTAGAGAGAAACAGAGAAAGAGATCAGAGAGGAATAAGAAAGATAAGAGAAGGGGCCACTGAGAATGGATTGATGGAAAGAGATAAGTTCCATGAGGAGTCAAAGGGAGCAGGAATGGTGTGAGCATTTTTGCTATGGCTGCTTTTGGTGTTTCAGTTCAGTCCTGAGCAATGCCTGACAATTTCATATTGTGCAAACATAGCAGCCATCTTTAAATTGGGGACAATCCAGTGAGCAGTACTGTTGATTGGTAATATGCTGGTTTCATGCTTGTTTCATTATGTGTACCAAACGGGCCTTTGAGAGAGAGTGGTGCTGTGAGGGTGACAAGAATTGTCCAATCGTGGCATGAGCATCATTAACATAGAAGTGCTCGACCTGGATTAACATGGTATCACTTCTAGTAAAATATGCAATGTTTGCCTGAACTCCTGTGCTGCAAATATAGTAGCACCATCAAGAGAACTCTGTCAAGGGTCAGACTCTAATAACAATAAAAGGAACAAGAAAGGAAATGCATTCCCATGGAGTGCTTAATGCAAAACAAAATTAGAGCCCCTTCAGGTCTGCCTTGGAAAGAAAAAGCCATCCAGTCATTCAACTAATGCTCTTTGGCAGGACAAATGTAAGAATGGGAAGTCAACGAACGATGAGCATACAACCTAGATAGACAACAAATCCATCACGGTTTTATCATCCAATATCCTTGATTGATTTGTGTGTCACGTTTATTGATAGGTGTGAGAAATGATCCAACTTTGTGGTCCCTTTATGTTTTCATGTCTTGTTTTGCTGTCTACCATTGATAAACAGTAATAAAGGTCCTGTGCTTCCCACATAAAACGTGTACTGTACATTGGAACTCCCTGCTTGGCTTGTTTAACTTCTCTATACATCCATTATATGAAGGCATAATCTTAGGTAATTTTCAGAATCTTTTTACGTGATTTTTATTATGATTGTTACACACAATGCCAAAGATTGTGCTATTTTGTCACACTGTGCAATTGAGAATTTGTTTGGTTAAAAATCTTCAGGAGCATGAGTGGCTATTGTTCACATCACACATGCAAGGTTGTGCTAATTTTTAGTGCACAAATCATCCTTGCATGACAAATGGATGCTAGGTCACATTTTTCACAAAATAGGACAAAATACTGAAGCTGTCATTTCACACAATAATGCATACGCTAATTTTTCACAATATATCCTAGAAGCACATAAGGCACAGAAGGTTAATCGTGCGCACTGCATTGTGTATTTACAAAAACTGTAGTTAAGACAAAAAGTACTGCACTGACAAATGCCAAGGAAATTCTGCCATTTAGAAAACACTTCTTTTTATAATTTCATAAGTCACTTGTAAAATGTGCCTAAGAGGCCCAGAACAAAGTACAATAATAAATAAAAATGGGGCACACTACACAGTAAAAACCTTAGTGGCACCATTTAGAGCCCTATAATGAATATCCTACAGTGGTGATCCAACATTATATCACACCTGTTGCCATGATGTGTACCTCTGGACCGTAGAAAAATGAAAATCTCCCAGGCCTGATATTTGACAAAGTAAACAAAATAGTGGAGCACTCTTCATATGTAAGTGACTACTGCCTTCATGATCCAACTCAATTGTGCTAAAGTATGCATCTATATCGTTTGAATGATATAGAGATCCTATATCATAAATAGACTTCAGATATTTTAGGCTTGTGATGTTTTTACTTGAAATGACAAAACTCTACAAGTCCTGCCTTTGCTAACCACAGCGTATGATGGATGATAAATGACAACTGTAAATATGTCGTACATGCCGCCATGCCGTGTAGTCCTGTTTGGCGTTCGGAACAAGCAACAGTTCTGCCACCTCATCCAACTCATTATTTTATACACTCATTCCTCACCCACTGCTTCCAACTAATCAAACTAAAAGATGCCCATTCTAACCCATTCCCTATAAACCAAGGACGTCTAGAGGGATCCATGCTAGTTCCTAATGTATTCAGTCTATATATGGATCTCTTAACATAAATAACTCAACACTCTACGTCAAAATAACCTCTCTCAAGGGATGTGTTTCACTTGAACCAAACCCAAATGAAAGTCCAACTCTGGTTAGCCTGCAACCACTTGAAGCGCAACCCTCAGTAAACAGAGTTCCTTCTAGATTCCCCACAAGGTACCCTACCACTAATACAAGACTGGATCCTGCACCCAAACTCACTAAACTGCACCCCAAAGTCATTGACAACACCAAATTACTAGCAATAATTCTTGATAAAAATCCTTAAACTTAAAGTACAAATAAACGTATCCACCAGAAGTGCAATGCACAACTTTAGACTTCTGAAAAAGGTCAGACCCTTTATTCCCATTCATGATTTCAAAAACATAGTACAGGCCATAATCATGATTGACTAGATTACTGTAATGCCATTTTCAAAGGCACTTCAAAAATCCTTCTGGCACCCATGAGGCCACTTTGAATGCAATTGCCAGACTTGTGTGATGCATGTTCAAAATGGCATGCATCACTCACACAGCACTCCACTATACCTGGGTCAAAAACTCATCAGATCAGGAGGGCAATGCTGCCTACAAAGTTCAGAATTGCTACTACTACTGGAGCCTCACAGATTCAAAAAAGAAAAACCCTGTTCACGCTCATTCTCATGAGATGTCCCCAGAATCTGGAAATCTCTTCGACCTGATATATGGCAAACCCTACACTGCCTCATTCATGAAAAGAGTCAAAGTGCTTCTGCCTGCAAAATACCTACAACCAGAACACTGCCTGAACAATCCGGCAAATGAAAGTGTTCATGCTTATTACCTTATCTCCACTCCAGTTTATCACCGCTCAACACTCATAGACAAAGCCTTTACTCCGGCAGCCCACACCACATGATTATTGCCACATTCAACATACTACAGATGCCATGGCTTTCCTTTGCAGACATTCATATTCAAGAGACTATTACCCCTACTCTGTCAACCACCAGCACTGAGGACTATCGTGTTTATCCATTCTTAAAATTACTATGCATGCTTATGGTCCTCCTTCTTTGTAAAAGCTATCATGCAGCAGCTAATGTGTTGATATTAAGGTATAGAACTCTAGTACCCACAGGTATCAGAGTTTTACAATCACTATGCATGCTTACAGACTTCTTTTGTTTGTAACGACATTATATGATGGCTAGTGTATTGTTCTAAGTGTACAGTGCTCTGATACCCACAGTCCAGTTCAAGCTTAACAAAATGTTCAATAAATATGCACATACATAATTAAATTATTACAAGTCAACATGTCCTTACTGTGACCAGTACCCAAAACCTATTTTGTCACTGCAGCAGGCCTAGCTGTCTCATGTAGAAAACCAGATACTGACTATAATCATAATACTGTGGTGAAATTGGGTTCTTCTCATTCGGTAGGCCCAAGAGTTTTTTTTTGCTTTTTTGATCAGCTGTTTTTGGACTTTTTACTGTGGGTGAGTCTTACTACATGTGTCTCACCCATGGCAATCACCTGACAAATGGACTGTGTATGTTTACCACCAGTGTCTTCTTTTAAGAAAGCAGCAAGTGTACTCTTTGCTGGTTACATGTGAATGTGTGTGCAAATGTGTGCATGTTGCACCTGGGAGACTACTGTCGTGCACAGCCCGGTAACTGTGCTCAGGTAGCCTGGCACAATGGTGACTCTGCAGGATTAGCTATTGACCTGGTTTAAGCCTTATACTGTTAGTGTACACTAATAGGGAAAGTCAGTGTTCCTTCATTTTTTCATGTTTTGTCTGTAGTAACACTTATACTATACACATTACGAGAAAACTGCCTGAGAGTGCAGTTTCACTTCCCTCTAGCCAACAGAGACCATTGACATATCGAATAGGGTGTAACCTGTGCAGGAATATCAATCCTGCAATTCACTTTATGGGTCACATGGAGTTGTTAAATTTTCCTGACCGAGGATAACAGCCCAGATGGAATAATCTCCATCAATCAATGAGCTGTCACTCTAAAGCAGGGATGGGCCTACCCAAGCCCACTGAACAAAGGAGGAAGCCAAGACAACTGGAGCCAACCCAGGAGCGTATATCTTTTAACTTTTGGTGAGCAAGACCCTGGAAGTGATGCTAGCAACAGGTGGAGCTGAGACCTCAGAAGAAGATGTGACCAGTGACTGTTAAATGATGCCATTTTAAACTGTCCTGGCATGCTGTGCAGGAGGGTTGGGACAGGGGTGCCTGACGTCTGTAACCTGGACTCTCTCATGCCTGACTATGTTCCTGCACTTTGCTGCTAGATCCTGGGAAAGCCATGGACAACTGGAAGAAAGATCCCTCGGATGCCCCGAAAGGACAAAGGACTCTGCCCAGTTGACCCCAGGAGCAATCGGTCTCCTCAATGGCCAGTGAGGCATACCATCTTGAACCCCTTGAGGACCATTTGGGGGAAAGTTCTGGACTTTTGCATCTAGAAGTCAAGACCAGGAGGAAGGCTAGCACAGGGAGCCATGGGAAACAGCCCCCTGAGGACGGCAACACTTTGGAGATGAGAAGATCTGCTTCAACTGCACCAGGTGGCTAGAGCTTACCATCAGGAGTACAATGAGCCCAAGATCTTCCAAGTCAGCCCAACAGAGTCCAAGTTATGGTATTTAAAAGGATGGAGAACTTTGAACTTCGTGTTTCTGAGCAAGCAAAAGAGGGACCCAGCAGCTGTTTTCATCAATTTCCCCCAGGGTGTTGAAATGCCTGGGGGTCGGCATAAGGAATGTTAAATAATTCATCCATAGGGAGGGGACATACATGGGGCACCCACACCTAATTCTCCTATTTGCCTGGAAACCCAATCCCCTGGGTGTGCTTATTCTGAAGGGGCCAGGATTCCATCCCTGATCATAACATATTTACAGCTCTCGGAAGAGTGACCCATAATGCCATGTGGGTCTTCACTGTTTATGTTATTTTCTGATTGTTGTGGTCCCAAAAATAGGCAGGGGGCACCACCCTTACAGAGGGGGCATGGGAGTCTGCAGGCACACAGCAGCTTCCCCCAAGGATGTTATTAAATAAAAACTGACCCTTCATTTTTGAGGTCAGCAAATCCATGACCCCTCCTGGATTTCTGTACTGTTTTTAAGCACTCCCAAGGCTGGAGCTTTTGCTCTACAACTGAAAGGGCTGCACTTTCTAGGGGTTGTGTTTAACATTGAATTTGTTGTGTCATGAAAGTGTTTAAAGGAGATCCATAACCTGAAGCGCCCTGTAGGAGCCAATGCTATGGTTGTAATGCAACGTAATAGAAATGTGGTACTCTAGGGGCTGCTTTTATAATTGCATTTTTGGGGCTGGAAAATGTATAAAAACACACCAACACATGTATTGCTCAATTTAAATACTTTCTTGTTTTCATATTGTAGTCAATAATTAGTGATCAAAGTGAAAGCAGATTTATTAACATTAATAAGTGCATTTGCACAGGATTAATATTTTTGATAACTGCATTTGAGCACACAATGATTTTATCATGTTGTTTGTTGCTCTTGAAGCTTGACAATGCCAATAGTCTCACTTTATAGGTTTGTATGACCCCATTAGAGTATCAAGGGTGATTGTGTAATGTCATTTATGGTATTTTCCATCTGCCAATAGACATATTTGTAAATTATTGTGTAGCATTTAGTAGTGTGTGTGTATTAAATGTACTTTTCCTTTGTCGAAAGAAAAAGTACTGACTGAACAATAATTTATTGAGAGTTATTATATTGTTGAAAGTGACTGTGAATACCAGCGCACAGAGTAGGTCTTGGACTGCACTGCCTCGCTCCACTGAAAGAGTCAAACTCTACATTGGGGTGCTTGATTCCAAATAAGGGGGATGGTGGACCTATTACTTGTGCAGACCACACAACTAATAACCCAATTCCCTACATGCTGTATCTCAGGAGAGGGACTAGCTATAAAGATAGCTCAATAACTTTAATTGTCATTAAAATTTAAGTCAATGGTTGAAGTTAGATGTTTAAGAATGATTAAGGAAAAGCAACATTTAGAAAGTTACTTTTTCCCTGCCTGAAGTTCCTGAAGCAAAATTTGTATTTGGTCTCACACTGCTGTCAGCCAGTAATTGGCATTTGATTTTAAAAGGTGTGAAATGCCTTCAAGGGCTAACAATCAAGGGAAACACCCCCTAAGACCAATGCTTAAAAAGTGTCTAACTGTATTGAGACATCAAGTAGAATATTCTGCTTGGAATTTCTGGTACTTGTGTCACTGGATGATTAAATCGAAATTTCATCCAAAAGTGTCTGTCTCTGGAGTTGATGATTCTGTGGCTCACTCATAAGACATCCTCACTTTGCTACATCCATACGCATTCTAAGTCAGCTCAAACCCTTATATGTTTTCATATTTCAATGTTTCTGCCTATACAGTGCTCACATGAAAGCAGTGTGTCCTCTATGTCCCATTTGTCTGCTAACCACCATTGATTCAATGTGTTGCTAGACCACAGTTTATATCATCATACCTATTCTTGTCTCAAGACGCACATAAATCTCCCCAAAAATCGACAGACATGTTGAGGATGTTACTGTGAAGTTAGCCTAGGTGCATTTTAGTTAATTTCACAGACCTGTTCATATTTGACATTGTTTTCAGTTTGCTTTGTTCGAGAACACTACTGCTGGGTTTTGTGCCATCTTACTTTTTTTTTCATAAGCAGGCCTTTCTCGCAGTGCTCAACTATAAGTTGTGGCTCTTGCAGGCTGTGGTCTGATAGAACACAATGGTTGCTTTATTTCCTGATTAATGGGATTGCAGCAGTTTGATGTTCATCTTGCCAGATTGGTAGCTTACCTTGAAAATAATTATTTTTTTCTAGCAAGCGCCCCCATTACTCTTTGCATTTGAAATGTACTTTACTTTTGCTCTCTCCTGCTCTGTCACTGTTGTGATACTGCTGCTACCTTTAAGAGGAAGGCATTAAAATTGAGTGGCTCACTCATTGCTTTCAAACATTGGAGTCTAGGCAAGGCCACATTGCTTTGCAATGTTCATTAGAGCCAAGACGGCATGGCCTCTTGCACAGATGAGTCTATACCAGGGAGGGTGAGTGCAGTGTTATTATGAAATATTTCTCACACACACTTTATAAAACAACCAAATCGCAAGCCTGTATGAAAAGCTCATGAAAAAAGGGATTTGACAGATACAAGGTCTCTGAGGAAGCTATGAGTGTTTAAATGCTAGGTAAATTTCTCACGCTGCATAATTCTGATACTGTAATGAGTACAGTCTTCTCTCCCTATTTTAGCTGCTATTACTCAATCTGTTTGCGGGTCATTGAGATTACTAAACCTTCCAGAATTAGGGAGAGAAGCATATCACCCTGGGCACACAAGCTTAATAGACTGAAATAATAAATGAATCTGGTGATTTGAACACTATAAGCCTTTGAGTTTGGTAATATGTACTTTTCCCTCTTTCTATACATGCACATTTTCACTTTTGTGATTGCCATTCATTCCAAGGCATTGCATCTTCACCTTTTACAGCCCTGCCAAGTTTTCCAAGTCCATGCATGATATGCAGATTTAGTCCAGGATATTTCTTTGAATTTTTGGTCTTGTTTATTCCGTTATGAAACAGGACTATCCGTCCTAGAATTCAAAGGAAAAAACCTGAATAGGAGCATCACAGCACACCATGGAAGCTTGCCAGCTACGCATATATTGTGTAGATTATTCTCATCACTTAATCATATATTGCTAAAATTGAGTCGATATAATGACTCCCATTCAGTTTCCTGCATCGTTTTGTAGATAGTGCAAGGGCCTTCTGCTCATACATCTTTTCATGTGTTGCAGCATTGCTCTTGAATTCAAGTTGTCTTTGGCTAATTCTTCATTCTGGGCCCATGCCTCTCAATCCCCTCCTTAAATGTTTAAAGCCGCTAGCCACACACTTGGGGTGCAGCAAGCGTGGCTGCTGACCCAAATTGTGCTGACAGCAGGTCCACATCCATAAGCTATGCAATTGTATATAATACTACACACATAGGCCAACAACAAAGGCAATTAAGAATACATAAAGGCATACTCCTGAAGTCCTTTTTAACATACTCTTACATGCCTGTTAAATGGGAATAAAATAGGAATATTCCATAATATTCATATACAATTACAAATATAAAGGACTGTGCTCTCCTAACATGGTTAATGATAGGCTGATAGCTGTTTTGGGGTCAATTAAAAAAAAATGTAAGAGTGTGCAAAACAATACTCCTGTAGTACTACAGCCTCATAAATACGTTTGTGAATTTGCTTCAATAACATGCATGTTTCTCAGTGCATATTGAACCATAAACTGTGAGAAGATGTGTTTTTTTTCTACCTGAACAAAGAAGCACAGAGAAAGTACATGTAAAAAACAATACTTACTTTTATTAGAAGATTAGAATGTTGTGAGCTCCATTGAAAGAAATGGAGTGCTCTTGGCTTCTAATGGCGGGCAGAAGCCTTAGTCATCAATATTCCAAAGTTTAACAAAGGCCTCACGAAGCCCGTGAGGATTTCGTCCCCCTCAGGCTCTCTGAGGCCTTTGTTTTCCAAATTAGAACATTCTGCCCTCGAGGTGCAGAATGTTCTAACAGCCTTCTAACAGCCTTTGAGCCCTCCGTAGTGGGCTCTACCAGACTTTAAAGGCCCATTCCCACTGGAGCAGTCCTTTAATGGTTGGTAGAGCCCGCTACAATGGGCACTAAGGCTAAAGCAGACATTGTAGAACAATGTTGTGGACTACATTTGCATACATATATTTTCAACCAAAACTCTCTGCTCCATTAAATTACAAAATTACTATTTGATTTAATTAATAAACAAAACACAACATGCCACTCTTGACCATTCTGGCATTGCCAGTGTAACTCAGCTTACTTTAAAAACAAAAAATAGATAACAAAGGACCAGATGTACATAATTTAGGAATACCAATTTCCTAATTGTGATTATATCCGAATCGCAATTAGGAAATTGGTATTCCTAATGTAGGATTTTTTTTCATATAGTGATTCATTGTAGGTCGCATATCTACCTACCTCTCGAATAAAAATGAGGTAGGTTGCAAATTGCGACCCATTAGGAATTGCAGCCATCACAGTATTTTCAAGGCAGCCCATTTTCCTTAAAGGAATATGGAATACTTTGAAATTTTTAACAGTAGGCAGTGATCCGTGGGACCACTTCCTGCTCTTAAAAAAATATTTTTTCAACATTCTCAAAGGGGAAAGGGTCTCAAAGGGACCTATCGTTTGCAAATGGATTACTACCACTTTTAAAATGATGGTAAAGTATTACTGCTTTGCAACTGGAATTCAGTCGCAAAACAGTAACACATACCATAGCCATTCGGTATTTGGAAGAGACACCCAAAACACGCTCCTTAGTATCAAGAGTTTATCTAAATTTGCTATGAGCACAACAACAGATGTTTATAAAAAATGACTAAAACCTGCCTCCCAGGCTATTCATTTAGATTTGGGAGCCCTGAATAGTCCGCTTTATCAAATTTGTAGGAATATAATTCTTAGTAATTGTGTTGGTAGTGTCATTGGCAGTAATGGCAGGGGCAGCGGGTAGTCAATTTGTAGTGACATCCTGACAAAGGCCCTGGCACTTATTTTTACAAATTAAGCACTCAGAAGACCAAATTGTTAAAGACAGTAATATTTGCCAATGTGAGAGAAGTATGAGTTACTAACCTTTGGTAACGATGTATCTGGTATAGACGATTCTAGCCGCAGATTCCTTCACGTAGAATTATCCCCAGGCGTGAGACTGGATCCGGAAACTTTTTGCCACAGCATCCCTGCGTGCCGGGGGAGGGGCGACATCACGCGACTCCGCCAAGGCGACGTCCGCGTATGTGACATCAGCGAGGACACATAAGACCTGCCCCGGCGCGCCTACGTCAGTTTTCTTCGGAGAACTTTTCCGCACCACAACGCTGAATCACCAGATAAAAAACTGTGGAAGCATGGAAACAGTGTGCAAAGAGCCGAAAAATTGGAAAGAAACGGTGACAAAAAACACCACCAGAGTAGTGCCAACACCGCAAAAACCCAAGGGCAGGGAAAGAAGAAAGAAGAACAAGCAGAAACCTGCACAGTCACCCTGCCAGCACATAGACAACCTCCCATCCCTGTGCCCCGGAGGCAAAAACATGCGTAAAAGGCATGGCACACATAGGAGAACCACCCCCCACATCCTGAGCAAGGAATGGGACCAGCCCCAAGACAGACAGGGACAACAAACCTCCAAGACACCCCAACCTAGAGGGCAACCACTCACACGGGACCAGGGCAAGACAAGGCCAGAAGACCCTTAAGCAGAGGATAGCAATGAAAGGAAGGTAGGGGAGGGAGGACAGGGATAGAAAGCAATCCCCCCCAAAATCTGGAGTAGCCAGAGCAGCAGGGCACCGGAGCACCGGAACCCCATCCTCCAAAAGGACCAAAGGAGGAAGGAACCGCCCCCAGACAGAGCCACCCGTCAAGCACAAGGAAGGCACTCACAGGAGACACAGCCCCCCACCGGGAGGCGAATACCAAAGACCAACCCAAGGGTCCTCGCAGAATAGGGGAGGAAGGGCGGGCCGTGAAGGAATCTGCGGCTAGAATCGTCTCTACCAGATACCTCGTTACCAAAGGTAAGTAACTCGTACATCTGATAGAGACTACTAGCCGCAGATTCCTTCACGTAGAATAGATACCCTAGCAATACCCCCTGGGAAGGAGGGTCTGCAAAAGGACACCACCAGCCAATGCAGACAGAGGGACCCATAGGGCACCAGATCTGTGGACCAGGTAGAACCTCGCCCCTGCCCGGCCAAGGGAACTCCCGCAAGCATTACCCCACGACCCCAAGGGGGCGTAGGAAGGAAAGAAGGCTGAAGAGGCTCATACACTCACAGCAGAGGAACCAAGGGCAAGGACTCAGAGGCAGAAGCACCCCACTCCCCCAAAAGGCAACATAGCTTCCGCCGAATGCCAAGACAGGAAAACGGAGGAAGAAGAAGAAGCTTAGAGGGCCCAAGGAAACTAGGGAGTAGAAGGCGAGCCCATTCCAGATGAAGAACAACCTACCAGCCATAACAATGCCAGCAGTCAAGGCCAGAAGCAAGAAGAACAACCCGCGGCCCAGGGAAGGTCGAGTAGGCGACACCTGGCAAGGGAGAACACAGGGACATCCCACACCGCAGAAGGGGAGCAGGGAGAGGAGGAGAGGCCCGGGCCACCAAGGACACGACCTCAGAAAGCAAAAGCAACCTACGTAAACACCATGGAGAACAGGTACCCGAAGGTGACCAGAACCCTCCAGCAGAGCGCAAGCCATATGACAGCTACAGTAACCTCACATAGGACACGTGAATTCCCAAGATTTGGGAACCCGCTTTGGAATAACTTCCGCAGCAGGGGAAGAAACAAAAGAACCACGGGGAAAAAAAGCACCCCCGCTACAGGCTTGACATCAGCCCAAGCAAAGCAGAAGGTCCAAACTCAGGGCCAAGTCTGCGCAACAACTCCTGCAGGACTCACTCACAACAACAAAAGGGGCCGTCCAGCAGTCAACAATGCCAAAGTCCCAGGAAGGACGTAAACGGCCAGAAAAACATACTCCACAACCATAACAGCCGGACTAAGAAGGCCCAGAAGCAACCCTACGGACTGCCATCAAATGGGAGATCAATGAGCCTCTCCCGAATATTTTCGGGGAAGATGCCGTCCCGAAGCCAAGCATGGCAACGGAGAGCGACTGAGGAAGCCATGGCCCAGCCCAACACCTCAGAGACGTCCAGAGCGGAGCGGAGAATAAACGCCGCAAGCTCACGGCCATCCAATGCATGATGCCGCAAATCCACCTGAGCAGACTCTTGGGACGCTGCAGCGCCCAGAGACTCAGCCGAGTCCCACAAACAGGAGGAGGCCCTAGCCAGCACGCACAAGGTGTTAAGGGCCCGCAGGGCCATGCTGGTCGAGGCAAAAATGTTGCATCCCCAAGTATCCAGCCAGCGGGCCTCTCTGGACGGCGGAGCCAACAGGGGCGGTAGGGATGGAAAAGCAATCCGCAAAAGGGGGCTGGCGGCTGAGGGGTGAATGGACAGGCACGCCGAATCACATGGCGTTGGAAGGTGCCGATGCAGAAGATGCGGAGGCACCGGGTCCCCGGAGGCAGGACACCTCCAAGCCCATGTCAAGGCAGAAAGGAGCGAACCTTCAAAGGGAAGCAAGATTTCCCTTCCACCAGAGCCATGCTGGAGGACCTCCAACAGATGGTCCGCCGGAAAGTGAGTCACCCATGCGTAGGATGCCCACAGCCATGGACACCGCATGAGCGAAGGCCGCACCTGCATTCGTAGGGCCCCGAGGCGGAGAAAGCAGTTCCTCCGTGGGCGACGGCTGCAAACTAAGGCGACCGTCCCCGAGGCCAAGCGGGGCGGGCAAGGGCCAGACCTGGAAGTCAGGAGGAGCCGAAGAATGAGGGACCTGCCGCTCTTCCGATGAACACCTCTGCCTCAGGAAGGGCGGGGACCCGCCTTCGACGCCGGTGAAAAGGACACCACTCGCCGACCAGTCTCTGGTGAGGATGATACCAATATGCTGTCCGCCTCTGGAGAAGAAGGAGCATCCGAAGGCGAATCTGCGGTACGGCTCCTGTGCGGAGCCATAGATTCCACTGCTTGAGGCAGGACACTGGCGCCATCGAGCCTCGCCGGGCAAGGGACCTCCAAGTCACCCCACATCGGAGACCGGAGCGGGGACTGGAGTAGAGCTGGAGCCGCACCGGCCCCTGAGTGGCGCCAGGACGGAGCCAGCCCGACCCCTGCTGAGGCAACCACCTGCGTGGGGGAACGTGACAGGTCTGGGGAGGGGCCCAAAGCTCTCTGCCGGCCGCAGCCCAGAAGGAGGTGAGGGTCACCCGGCAACCCCTGTGGCAGCGCCAGGGTCGATGCAACCTCCGACTCACCCTCCAACGAGGCAGCCACCTGTGGGAAGGTACGAGAGAGGCCCAGAGAGGGACGAGGGGTCTGCCCTCAGCCTCGACCCAGAGCGGGACGAGGAGAGTCCACTGACCCCTGTGGCTCTGCACGGACCAGCTGCTGCCAGTGCCGTAGCGGTGTCACCTCGGCCTTAGACAGGACCACCCTGTCAAGGTACTGAGAGGGGCTTGGGGATGCGACACGAGCCCCGGTGACCTCCAGCTACACCACAGGGACCCCCGCAGGAGTTTGCGGTGAGGCAGAGACGCCGTGGCCTGAAGGAGGTGCCACAGAGGAGCCGCACCCCAAGAGTACCACATCCTACAAGCCTGGATCCGAACCAGTCGGCACCGGGGCCGGAGCCACCAGCTGCGCCGCAGAGGCCCCTGCGCAGAGCGAGGGATCCGCTGATGCCCCAGGAGGGGAAGGAGGAAGAAACGCTAGCGAGGCCTGCAAAGCCGCCGCGTAAGTCTCCATCTGGACTCTCGATGCCCCAACACCGGGAACCGGTGGATAGGACGACACGTGGGGCCGCATCACCCGTGGAAAGCCAATCCCCCGGTAGGCCGGAAACCAGCCCCCGGGGACAAACTGCGACACTTACCCATCGGGGAGCGATGCTCATGTGACATCGGAGAAAGGCGAGGATGACGACCACGGCCGGTCCTGAAGCCGTCTCCCGAAGCAGACCGAGGCGAGGACGTCGACCTGGAGAGACACGCCGAGAGAGGTTTCATTCGGTGCTCCCTCCGCGACTTCGGCTTCAACTTTTGGCACGCCTCACAATCTGAGGTGCCGTGATCCTCCCCAAAACACCACATACAAATGAGGTGTGGGTCCGTCACCGACATAAGACGCCCACAAAACGTGCAAGTTTTAAAGCCTGAAGGTATTCGCACACTGTTCCACCTGAAAAAGAATAGAAGAAAGGGGCCCTAAACAGGCCCGTAGCAAGGAACGGATCCGTGTTGCACGTGGAAAAGGAAAAAAATGACGTAGGCATGCCGGGGCGGGTCTTATGTGACCTCGCTGACGTCACATAAGCAGACGACGCCTGGGCGGAGTCGCGTGATGTCGCCCCATCCCCGGCACGCAGGAATGCTGTGGCAAAAAGTTTCTGGATCCAGTCTCACGCCTGTGGATAATTCTACGTGAAGGAATCTGCAGCTAGTAGTCTCTATCAGATTTCGAGGTTCATGTTGTACTGTCTATCTTATTTATTTTAGATTTTATTAAAGGTGTTTTATCAGCAACCAAATTACACATTTGAAGACATAATGGGCCACATGTACGTAGCATTTCTGCGATCGGAAATGAACGATTGAGTTGTTTCCGACCACGAAAATTCTTTTATAAATGTGCAAAAAAAAACTAGCGATTTGGTAACATGTTACCAAAGCGCTATTTGTGTTCACAATTTTGTATTTGGAAGGGTCGTTTTTAGGGCTTCACTTCCAAATACCAATTCGCATTGGTATGTACGAATGTTTTGCTACTGAAATGAGGTCCTAAAACATTTACATTTTACTACTAACTTGAAGTTGGTGGTAACCCATTCACAATTAAAAAGGGGTCCCTAAGGGACCCCTTCCTCTTTGAGAGTGGTTGAAAAAATATTTGCTAAGATCAGGCAGTGGTCCCACGGACCACTTCCTACACTTATAAACAATCTAAAGAAATCTTTTAATTTTTTGTTTGAAACACCCCATTTTTCTTTAAGAAAAATGGGCTGCATTAAAAATAATATTGCTTTATTTAAAAGCAATCAAAGATATGGTGGTCTGCTGACCCCAGTAGGCCACCATCGCTGTGATTTTTGCGATTCCCATTGGGTCACGATCTGAGACCTACCTCATTAATATTCAAGAGGTTGGTCTTTTTGTGACCCACTAGTTTTAAACACATGTTAGTACTTTAGTGTTTGCAGTTAATAAATAGCAAATTGCTAAAATTCACTATTTGGTAAACGCAAACAGTACATGTGGACCTTTCTCTCTTTCTTTGCAACATGTTTGCAAATCCAATCGGGAATTTTTGGAAAAGAATTTTATTACGAGAGCATGCGCATTTGTAGCTGATGTTACCTAAACTTAACGTATCAGATTTATAGAGGCAATATACTAGTTGAAGTTTTACAGCAAAATAATTTGATTGCACATCTTAACAAGAAAAGTAAAGAAAACCATCTTGTATTGTGTGCCATTCTCATGTACTATAATCACAGCACTACACCTAATTTAACATAAATAATTTAAAGTAATAATTCTAGACTTTTATCGTTTTAAATATTAATTATATTTTAATCACATCAGTTAGATAATATGTGAAATATTTATATTAATCTCTTGTCGTGCTAACATTTCTCCTGCAATTTGTTCCATTCATGTCTCAGTTCTGCATAATCTTAACATCTCATTTTGTCATATTGGGGTCTATCACTGCTCAATACAATTTAGTATTACACGGCAAACAAACATTATTTCCAAGCACAAAAAATTATAATAAGGTATGGAATAGATACTTAAGGTGCTCTGTCCAAATTGAATAGCATTTCAATGATGCATTTAATCCAAACTCATTTTAATCATGCAATTTGTTTAATGATATTTACATAAAGTTACACATTTACCATTCAGAATGTAGCACACATGTGGGACATATTGTTCAAATTAGCTTTATTTGATTTTGAGAATACAAACCATAAAATTAAGTGCAGTAAAACCATACATCCAACAAAATCTACAATAAATACAGTTAAAAAGTGAAAGAAAACATGAGCACATTTTTATACAATTCTAAAAGTGAAAAGGTTGTTACACAGTGCGTCATTGCAATTGATAGGCAATTTAAAACTCATCAGACCCTAAATCACAGCTATTCCTTAACATTACGCCAACCTTCAGAAAAGTAAGTACCCTACAAATAATATCGCCTGAAAGCATCTGTAAATAACTTGTGAAAAATGTGCCCTTTTCAAAATATGAACAAGGTATGCCTTTCAGGATATAGCATAAACATTACAGAACATAGTAAAGTGCAGGATATCGTGCAGAGACCTATTGTCGCAGCCGCAGGATGTGAGTTCATACCCCCTGTATTTTTCCCTGGGACAAGCTGACAAAAAGGGCAATAAGTCCCGTCGAAACCTAAGTGACAGAAATATGTCATGCTGGTTTTTTATAGAAAGAAGATAAGGTTCTGTAGCTGACACTGTCCTCAACATAATATGACTTCGGACAAAGGGCTTTGCTAATTCAACCCCTTATCTGTTCATAGGCCTATTCCTGAAAAATAATTCTTTAACCCAAGCATAGTCAGACTTAGAGATCACTAATGGTGAGCTAAATAGATCACCGCTACCTAGGTTCTGAAAGGAGGCCCTGATATACTTCAGCCATGGGATATGTACTGCATGATCCAGGGACAGGCAGTCTTGTACAATCTCCTTATTTAATTTAATACCTGGCGAATTATCAAATCTTCAGCCAAAGGGCAAGGGGGCCAAAGGCCACAATGTCTGAT
Source organism: Triturus cristatus (assembly GCF_964204655.1). Lineage (NCBI taxonomy): Eukaryota > Metazoa > Chordata > Amphibia > Caudata > Salamandridae > Triturus > Triturus cristatus. The sequence continues at coordinate 229,118,398 of NC_140584.1, forward strand.
ACAAAGCCTATGCTTAATTACTCATGCACTGAAAAAGTGGAGGTAATTTGAGGAAGGCACAAAAGTCTCCTTAAACACTTATTTTCCGCTATTTGCAGTTCAGCTTGGTTAATGTAACCCAGATTTCACTTCCTTAGGTTACTTTGAAAGATACATTTTGCGCTATAAATCCACAAGAGATCCCTGTTGGATCTACTACCCAATATTGTAGCAAAGCTAGAGACTCCAGCAGCGTATAAAGTCCTTCTTTCTCCTGGTATTTAGAGGTTGTCAACTTATTGTTGAGTCAAACCACAAGCCTAGATATGAGAATAATCTATTCTTAAGGGGAACACAGGATCCTGATCCTAGGTTAAAGCTAGTTTATTTGGCGGATCAGGGACCAACTATCATCACAAAGGATTTCTTCTTGTTAATCGGTAAGTGTAGTTCTTCCATGAACTTAGCAAAGGAGATCATCAAGGACTGTAAACCTATAGTTGTTTTAGCCATGAGGACCGCTTCATCCATGTATAATAATACCAGTAGACTATGTGACCCCACTTGCTGGTAATCTGATTTCACATAAATCAAGGCTTGTTCAAATCTGATAATGTATAGATAATACAGAAACGGGACCAAAATGCAACCCTATTGCACCCCTCTAATGATGCCAAAACTATAGATTTTTTAACATTCAGCTCTGAAATTTAAAATAAGTCTACCCAATAGCAAGTCTCTAGTTGAACATACTTTGAAGCAATGCCCCTCTCTCAAACAACCAATATCTTAGGGCCTTATTACGACTTTGGTGGTACCATCTTTGGCAGTGTGACCGCCAGCCCCTCGACGGTCCAACTACCTGATTATGATCTGCGTGGCCAGACCGCCACAAGACCTCCGTCACCACCGACATGTGAGCTCCCGCGGCGGCGGTGTTAGGGACAGCGGTGGTCAATTGTGGTGGTGCTGGAATGGACACCACAATGTGTATTATGACCTGCCTTTCCACCAACCTTTTCATGCTTGGTTCATATGACTAGTGCATGTAAGATGACAGCTTCTCCTGAACATTGTGGTACTTTTAAAATTAACTAATCTTAATTAACTCATCTCTTCCCCATATTCATTGTTTCTGCCAGTATTCTGAGCTTCTTATTATGAGGATACATAGGTTTCCTACAGTTCAGTGCATTTGATAACCCTTAAAAATAATGCAAAACTTTGTAGCACCCTGATAGTAGCATATAATATTATCAAATGTGAAAGATATTTGCCAAATGTAGTGATACCAAATAATTTGATAATGTTTGGTACAATACATTTTTTTTATTATTTTTAGAAGAAGCTATAAAATATTAGTAAAACCTAGTCATCTCTTCAGATGGTTAAATGTGGAATGCTCAAGGGCCCATGACATTTTAAAGCTGGCATTGCACGCAACTCCTTGAGACAGGGCTCAAATTAAATATGCTCGGAAGGCTTCTGAAAACATAGTTAAGTAGAGTGAAGAAGAACTGAGGTGCCTAGCTTTGAATGACTTGTAGAGAGCTAGTTCCCTTAAGGACTCGAATAGCTACTGATAAATTATAAATCACCCACTGTTTAATGAAGAGGTGGGCAAGATGGATTCCCTGATTCTGGGGGATGCCTGGGAAACTCACTTTGCAGCTATATTTTAGCCCAATGGCCGCCAGCTTGAGGTACCCAGTGAGGATCTGCCTCTAGACCTAACCTCGGTCTCTTATTTAAGCGCATCAATCTCAGTAGCTGAGGTTGAAGAAGTTATAGCAAAAGGAATTAGCCCCAGGTCCGGATGGAGTGCCATTAGATATTTTTAAAGGTAATCCTAAGCTGTGGGCCCCATTATTGACCAACGTGTTTAAAGCAGTGGTGACCGGCCCTATTCCAGCAACCTGGAAGGAGGCCATCGTGGTCCCAGTGTTTAAAAAAGGTAATAGATGCGACACTGCCTGTTATAGGCCAATCTCCCTTATTGATGCCACAGCAAAACTGTTGGGAAGGGTTGTTCTTGCCCGACTTGAAAGCTGGGCAACAGACACAGGGGTGATAGCAAGAACACAGTATGGCTTTAGGAGGGGGATGGGTACCACTGAACAGTGCCTGAACTTGTCCCTGGTTATGGGCAAGTACATGAAGGCCAGGAAGGGTTCTACCCATCTGGCCTTCATGGACTTGTCCAGTGCATTTGATACCGTAAATCAGGACAAGCTGTGGGCACTTATGGGGAAAATGGGAGCTGAGGAAGCTCTAATTTCTCTTCTTCGTAGGCTCCACGGTTCCACATTTGTAACTATATGATACGGCCTACATGGGGAAAAAGTTAGCCCTATTGTCTCTACAGAAGGTGTTCGGCAGGAATGTATTTTAGCTCCTTTTCTTTTTTTAATTTACACCAATGGCCTAGACTCTTTCTTGTCAGACAAAGAAATTGACTTTCCACGCATTGGGGGCACCCAGGTCCGGCTACTCTCTTATGCAGATGACACAGCATTAATGTCCCTGACAGCAAATGGCCTCCAAAAATCACTTAATGCATTTGCTGATTTTATGCTCACACTTGACTTAAAAGTAAATTTTATTAAGTCATATTTTATGGTGTGTTGGCTTAAAATGACTAAAACTAGAAAATATGCTTTGGGGGTGAAGAAAATTGACAAAATGAATAATTTTAATTATCTAGGGTACTTTTTTAACAATAGGCTGAATTGGGATTCGCTTGTCACTGCAAGGGTGCAACACACGGGCAGGGTTATCGAGTGACCTTTTAGTAATGCCTGTAACCTGGGCCATAAACCAGTGACTGAGCTAGTTACACTTTACAAAGGAGTATGGGGTTATCACAACAGTGGCAATTACAAATCATGGAAAATAAATTCATAGAAAGGCTACTGATGATTCCAAATAGTTCCCCCACAATCTTTTATCATCATGAGTTGGGGCTTGGCTTTGTAGAGGACTGTATAGATATTGCCCCCCTGCTTTTGTGAGTTAAAATGTGGTTATCGGAGGAGTTGGTCTTCTCCAGAGAGATTATAAAAGACTGACTTAATCTTGATGGAGCACTAACTGTTCCTTGACTCCGATTTGTCTGTCAGACATGGCTGTTACAAGCTAGGTTTGGGACATTATTTTGATTGCCCAGCTGGCATTCATGAGAATGCTAAAAATATCCTAAAAGAGGCGCATTCCATAGGGGCAAACATAAGCCGCTCCAAACCCGATGTGACAGGCCTTTTTGCTTTGACTATTTTTTCTTGCACTTCAAACATTTATGGCTAAGTGTTTATAGAATTATCATCCTACAATGACTATTTTTTACTTGATTCTCTCTATCATATGTTGAAAGCATTTTACTACCTAATACACTTTAAATTTCAGAAATTTGGCTTGGTCCCTAGAATCTTAATTTGCTTTTAACTTCTTTATAGTTTAAAGTGTTTTTATTCTTGCACCAGCCTAACACGAATGGTGATCTACCATCACAACTAGAGTGTAAAACAAGAAATATGTTAAGGAGTTTTTGATTTGCCTTTGGGTTGCCAATCCAGAAAAAGGCTTGTGGGAGCCTAAACAAAACACCTACAAAAGACTTTGGACACCTCTCCCCATCAAATAGTGTTTATCCCTCACATGTGAATTATTACTGGAGTAACTTCCTTCTGCTTAGATATGGGTTCAGGGTATTATTTTTTCACACCTCCTTTTTTCACATTTCTGCTATTCACATCTCTCATATCTAATTTTTGTTATTGTATATTATTAGGGCAAGTCTAAAGGAAACATCACATATCAGCATTGTTTAAAGTAATCATTTCATTTTTTAAGTTTTTATAATGCAAACAATTACAGTCAAATACACCTTTGCAAACATAACAACAAAATCTTAAAAATAATAATAATATATATATTGTTACTTACAGTATTGACATCTGTCTCCAGTGAACTCAGTCAGGCAATGGCAGGATGGCTGATTCCCAGGTGTAACACTGCATGTTCCCCCATTTTGACAGACATTTTCACATACTTTTTTGCTACAGTTTGGTCCCGTAAAACCGAGGACACATTTACATGTGGGCCTCCCTGTTAAAAAGGAAACATAAGAGAATAAATTCAATAAATTAAGAGGACATTTGTTTCTAGTCTGTACAGATCTTTCCAACTTTCTTCACCCCTAATGACTATCACTAATATGACAGGAAAGGAATATTTACAAAGGAATACTCGTACTACATAAACATGCTAAAGATTGACAACGTTTTTTCTGTGTTGAAAACAATTACCATCTAATTTTCAAAAGGTCAGTATAAATAGTTTCATATTTTGAATTGTCAATTGTTTTAAAATTAGATATGCAGTTTATACAATACACATATGAATATTCTGAGCATGATTTCAATAATCATGTAAATCATATCTCTAATGTTAATATGTACCTTAGAAGGGTAGATTCGAGAACAGGGTTTGATATAAAGACTGGCCCAAAGGGCAGGATGAGAGGCATATGGTTACAAGGGTGTAATAGGACGGGGGTAGACACATTTCCAGCACATCACCACTAATTCTCCTAAATGCATTTTGGTTGTTGCAGTTCAGAGTAGTTTCTAGAACCTACAACTAGAAAGTGTTGTTCATGGATATGAGCGCAGCCAGTGCTTGACATTTATGGCTATGAGTTTCTTGGCTCCCTACATTCATCAGCAAAAAGTAGCCATATAGATTTGGGGGTGTTTTTATAGTCTCTCAGATACAGTATCAATCCAAAGAATGCAGATGCATCCCATGACTAAGCAGATAAAAAGCTCCAGGATGAGCTTAAAAATTACAGGGAAAGCGGGCTAGAATATCAGACCCAGTTCTCTTTAATGCACCCTGAAAATTGCAGTTCTTAATTGTTTCAAGTGCTCCCAAGTTGAAATTGTTTCCCATGCACCATGCACCTTTGGGCTGGTACTTTATCTAAGACACTAAGGGCTGATTTATATTTTGAAGGATATGGTCCTGCCATCCCTTTTCAGATGGTTCTACCACCTGCCTACTTGGCTGTTCAGCCGCTCTATTTAGATGTTGGTGGGTCTATGGACGGTAGTCTGAGTGCCGCAAACTCCACCAGAACTGTCTGCCCATGTTGTCAGCATCATAGGCAAAAGCAGCTGTTGGAGGGAGGCTGGGAAATATTACCGCCGGGTCAATTACAATGTGCCTTTACATCAAGGAAACTTTGATGGGGACACCTCCAAACTTGAGTTGGCAGAATCGAAGGAAATGAGATAGAAACTTACAATTTTTTTATTTTTTCCACTTCCATTTTCAACTTTAACCCCATTATTCATGTCCTTCCTTTGCTGCTACTATTTGACCATAAGGCTAATCAACTCTGCTGTCTTTGGGATCTCATGTAAGCTTATTTTTCACTTGTCTTACTAGTCATCATTTGTTAACATTTGCTTTGGCCTCGTGTATTTTTTCAATGCTCTTACACATAAGTGTTTTTATGTTTAACACAGTAGTGTTCATTTTACAACTTATCAAAGTAAATGAACACACCTGTATTGACACTTAAAAACAAATATTTGTTTGTCATGGTGGTTGTGGATGTGGTGCTTGTGGTGCCCTTGGGACTACATTCAATAGTGTGTGCATGTTGTTTGGGTGCTATACTTTATGTAAAAAAAAAAGACATAGTTAATTACCTACATATATTTTTGAAGAAAACACAACATGTATGTGTGGTGTCACAATAATAAGTAGTACTTAACAATTTCCACCCCACCAGGGACTCACTCCATCAGGAATCTGCCACTAGGTCAATGCCAACACAGTGGGGAAAACTAAATAGGCTTGGCACAAACCCGCGGGCTTGATGGAGACCGAGTACTATTGGTCAGCACAGGAGTCCGCCACGTTGACGGATGTTGATGCAGACTGCAATTCAGACAGCCCACATCTAAATAAGGTGGGCTAGACTGTCAGCTCGACAGAGTACTTGTAACTGGTGCCATGAAGGGAGGACAGGAGTCCCACCAAGATCTAAATCAGGCCCTAGGACTTGATCTACTGTTTTGGGGGACTTATGGGCCATGTAGAACCGGCCATGACTGAACCCTGAGGACAATGGATTGGGGCTTGCCTTCCCAGTGTGGCCTATCTGCTGATGGAAAACACACCTGAACCCAGAGGAGCCAGAGGAGCAGTGCACATGGAGGACTGATGAATTGTAAAATCGCTGTGCTAGCAACTGACAGATCACCAAGGCCAAGACCTGAAAATGTATCCAAATTTCGGGTGAGCATATAAGAACTGCCATCCCTTTCCCCTGCTGCTGTGGTGGATCTATATGGGAGCTAGGACAGATTCTGATTCCAAGATACTGAGAAAAAGCCTTTAATTCCTCAAACAGAAAGAGGATTGAATGCTCAGGATCAGGTGTAGGGCCTATTTTCTAATGCAGCGTAATCCTTGATTCCCTCTCTATGCAGCTGATGTCTTTTCATGTGACCTGCAGGAAGAAGGCACAACTGGAGGAGATGCGTGGAGACCAGATGTTACCATTCATTTGTTTGATAGTTCTGCCCCATAAGAGAAGAACAAAGAGAATTGGTTAGAGGATCTGCATACCTGACATAAACTGCACCATTGAGGGCCTGGATTGCAGTATCATGGGGAATTTTGTACATCTTTGGTGCTCTCCCTCCTCTATGACTGAGGTTTGTTGACTGTTCCAGTTGTTTTCTAGCCTGAATGTGAAGATGCTTGCCCCTCGACTTTCGAAAGATTGAGATGCTTGATAACCCTACCTTCTGCTCACTCATAATTGAGACCAACAACAGTGTAAACTGGAGGTAGAAGTGCTCTGGGGGCTTAGGGTGGTAAAGAGTCTATTGGAAGCTCATCACAATATATTTCATCAGCCTTGACAATAAAAGAACAACATTTCTATGGGTGGCTGAATCATGGGTATTCCATATAATTGTTTTAACTACAATTTAGACTTCTTAATTTGGCCCTGAAAGTGATTGGCTATAGCCTCAGTGCTCACTGATGTACGATATAACACTGGCAGCCAAAAATTCAATAGAGAAAGTGAGGGGACTCAGCTCTCAAGTAATGGAAAATGGGTAAATACACTTAGGAGCCGATTACTTCACCGCCTCGGCCGGCACCACTGGTATTCGCTGCTGCCCGCCTGCCAGATTATGACTTTAAAATGTTCTGGTGGCAGGATGGCGTGGCTGTCCCACTGCAGTGCCTCTTTCAAAAGCAGTGGTACCTTTAAAAAAGGCACTGCAATAGGACCGTACAACAAGATTGCTGTACGGCATGGTCATGCAGGAACTGGTGTACATGGGCACGGAGGGGACCTGTTATGCCCCCTTGTGTGCATCCACATGCGGTGGAAGAACAGCGGTCCTGTGGGGCCTCCTTTGCCTCCTCTCCACCATGGTGTACCTGGACGAGGAACCTCCATGACACCCCCAGTGGAGAGGAAACTCTAAATATGCTTGGCAGGACCACAGTGGTCCCGCCAAGCATATTGTGGCTACTGACTTCTGTGCCACCTCCAGGGCATAGCGGTTCACGGGTGTCCTCGGCAGTCCTAGGGTGGTCCAACCACGCAACTCGTAATGGGGCAGTCTTACCGCCTGTGTGTTGGGCGCTGGATCACCACCACTGCACCTCCGCGAGTCTGGTGGCCAGACTCATAATCGGACCTCAAGTCATTAGTGGCTGCAGGTTCTACAATGCCTGTGTGAATGTGAAATAAATTGATTGATGCAGATTTCAGAAATACCTATTCTCCTACTATCATTCTAAAAGTATCCAACAATATCATACTTGAATTGGAAAGTAAGATTGGCTAGGTTAAAAATCTAAATTACACGTTTTTCTTCAGGACCTTCGCATTGTGCTTGAAGGACTGAAGGTCACATATCAGGGAGAAGCTGGTATGAAAGCACCCCACACCAAAGTTCAGAAGCTTGACACACTCTCTCAGCCTTCCACCATAGTCCTTCATCTTTGGAAGAATGATTGGAAGATATCAGGTCCCATGAGCTTCAGAAGAACCTGAGATCAGTAGGGATGTCCAAAGGGGCTGGCAGTTGGTAACAAGAGCTTGTTTTGGATAGCTGGTTCTTTTTTTCTGGCTGATGAACCAAGATTACAGATCGTTGATCCCATGATGCCAGCCAGGAGAAACAAAGCTAAAAAAGGCATGCAAAGCTGAACAAGTAATGTTTGAAACCCTGAAAGCCATCATCTTTCTGGATTGCAGTCATAGCAAAAACAACCTCGAATGGCGTGATGAAGATGAAAGTAATGCACCTAGACTACACACTCCTATTCTCTGTACGACTGAAAGTGATGAACATCCCAAAACATTCCTTTTTTTATTCCATAGAAGTGGACAAGGACTGGGTGGCAGAATTTAAAGAGCTGACAAGGCAAAGATAAACCTAAGTTGAAGAAGACAGACACAATGTCATATGGGCAAAAAGAAGAAGGATAAAACTCCAGGGAGAGACGGAGGCCATCCCATTTCTCTAGTGGCAATCCAGTAGTGGATTGGACTATAGCAGATATAGAAGGCATTGGCCTGGACCCACACCATGAACAGGGCCCATAAAGTACCTCAGACGTTAAAGGAGCACCAGATTGATTATGTTTTGAGATAACTTGCAATGATTTATTGCAGGTTCTTCAAACATCAATTATTTGCACTGAGGCAGGCAGCTCTATTGTATTTGACGCATTTAATAACTATAGTAGGGTATTTGACTTCAGTGTGTAAAGAGTTTGAATTGGTATTTGGGGAACTATAGCCATTCCTACTTTGGTGTGATGGTATGTTGGGATTTCAAGAGCTGCAGGAGTGGTTTTTTAATGGTAATTTATATTGTGTCATCTTATTTTGGAAGCATAAATAACAGGTCAGGCTTGAGAAAGATGAACATGAGCTTTTCAAATAGTACTGGGATGTTAATAGTCTTGGAGTCAATATCGAGAGGAGTGCTGTCCCCAGTGTCTTAGGTGTGAGCTCATTTTTGATCTTATTACAAGACATACATTTACTGGGGATGGTTTACAAGATCCTAGGTAGAAAGAAATGTGTTTTTGTCACATGCATGGTTTAGCCTCATCCTACAAGGAGTAACCATACTAGCTTAAAAATCTTTCCCTTTTGAAATGGTATAATCCTGATATGCCGCAGTTGGTTGGTCTGGGAGTATCTCCAGGATATCATTACACATAAGGTAATGTGAGCTCAAACAATACCAATTAACACTGTTTTTTCCTCTGCATGTTAATTTAACTCTTAGAAGCACATTTTGTAGCATGTTTATCATTAGGCCTCTCTTCACCTACAACGGCATGTGAGCATTTGGTATTATAGTGGGGATCTGAAGTTGTTTGTTCCAACAAAGAGCTTAAGTGCATTATAAGATGATAATCAGATTGAAAAAGATAGAAACTATAGCAAAGAAAGTGGTAGAAGTACAAATAGATGTGAGCAATATGCTGACTGATTTAGGATTAAAAAAGTTAAATTCAGCCCACACACAATACAACAATGAGGTAGTGTTGGATAACGGCCCTCTCTGAAGGGTCACCTTAAACTTTTTGCCTTCCTCCTCCCCTTTTTTCTGAACTCTTTTTGTTGGCTTTAGGACTCTGAGCACATTACCACTGCTAATCAGTGCTAAAGTGCATGTGCTTCTCCCCTAAACATGGTGGCATTGGTGCATACCTGACTGCCTCAACAGGTAATATTTGAAACACAATTAATCAAGTGTAGATATAGTACGAAAAAGGAGACAAAAAGGGGACAAAAAATATGGTGAAATATCACTGTCTGTATTTGGTCTTGTGGCAGGAACACAGTAATTCAGACAGCAATATATTTCCTCAAAGGAGGTGTAATCAAAAAAGTGCACACATAGTGCTCGTGATAGGGTGAACGGTGCAAATGAGACACGTGGTAAGGTGGCAATGAAAAAGGCATGCTAAAAATTAGTACATAACATGAGAAATTAGACTACACTGTGTTTGAAGCATGTTAGGAGCCAAGTGAGCTATAAGTTCTCTGTATATTGTCAACAGTGTTTCAAACTGACGTTTCAAGACATCATCAGAACACAATTGCACATATAATTTCAAAATGCTGCAGAAATAGAGGGGGAGAGAGAATCAGGAAAGGGGTACTGGACTGATTGGCAGTATGGGGAAGTGTCCGAGGAATAGCTACCTGGCGTGCAATCCAGAAGCACATCTGGAATGACTCTTGGGACTAAGCGGCCTATTCTGGGTGAATAGAAGAACCCAGGAAATCAGGAGTAGCAAGTCCAAATGAGGTGCATAGCAGTAGTACCCACATGGGATCCTAAAACAAGGACGATAAGTGAGAAGAAGGCTCACATATATCGGGGGGAGGCTCTGTGGCGGCTGCGAGAACTTACCAAGGTATGACAAGAGCCAAAGTGACAACAATGAACTGGAAAAGGCTTTAGCATAGGGTAAAACTCAAGGAGTCAGTCAGGATGGGGAAAGGACATCAACAGGGCAATCAGCCCAAAGTTCAAGGCACTAAAATTGAGCGCGGGTAAAGGATTAGAGAATTCTAGCCAACACTATTGCATATTTAGATCAAAACGGAGGAAAAGAGAGTCTAGTCTACGGTAGGTTATATATCCCCCACTTCTTCCCAGCTTCCCTTCTCCCTTATTCTTTTTTCAAATAAAAAACCTTTCCATTTTTGTCGGTAGCATGTCCGATCACACTCTGTTAAACACCGATGAATACATTAAGAAGATACTAGAAGGGACCTTACTTTTTTCTGACCCTGCAGAAACAACACAACCAGCAGGTACAAGTATTGCGGAACAACTTGAAAGATGGAGGAAGAAATACACCAAATTACAACTGATGATTTGAATGTTGACAGAATACCTAAACGCAGACATCATACCTGTAGGTCTCAGGGACAGAAATATCCCGGGGTTATTTTACGGATGATAAAAAAATACATATTTTCCTCTCTATTGGAACTACCTGTCCCCGGCACTGGATGGTGCTTGGCATAGATACAGCTCTTAAACAGTCCATAATACTATTGGAAGAGATAACAGACCTTGAGAAACAGATATCTGAAGCTAGTGTAATAACAGACATTAAGAGTTTACTGGAAAAAACTGGCAAGAGTATAACAGAATTTACTTGTATAGGACAAGACAAAAAGTCATAAAAGACATACATAACTGCACATTTGAAAAGAAATATCCATACTTTAACGAAGACTTTTACAATAAGAGAAATTTTCACAACCCAAATTTAAAATGACCTTGGGGCAAATTTAATAAACAAAAGAATCTGATGACATTCACTGACACCTCAGCAGAAGTATCCAATAGTTTGGACCCAGCTGAAGGGACTAGCTTGTCAAATACTAACCAAAACCCCGATTGTGGGGGTAGGCCAACATGGACCCACCAGAAAAGAGAGAGGCAGGGGTTGAGTATAATAGCCTTTCACTACACCAGGCAAAAGACAAACATGACAAAAGTATTTCCATTGGGGAAACCAAGGAACAACAACTCCAAACTTACTTCACCCTGCCCTAATGCCACTTAAACCATCTCCATTGTTAATCTCTCTGCACATAACTTATCATTTGCTAAAATTACATTATTAAGCAGAGGCTTATCATTTGCTCCGACAGTCCGATCACATTTTTTGGAGCTACAGACTGATAAGTTCAGATTCTTTCGAAAGATAAGACAGCATGCATTTTTCCAAGACAATCCTTGTCCCCCAACTAATGCATATACAGATTTTAGACCCTCATCTACCTTCTCCCCTCCCAATTCCTCCATTCCACCAGAAGTACACACCTACATGAAACTGGTTCTAAAAGAAATCTCGGATCTGGAACAATAGAGGGCTTTTATCCCATATAGTACATCATAGTAGAGAAAAAGGCTTTAACAGAACTTAAATCAAATAACACACTAATTGTCATTTGGCAGAAAACGGGGGTGGAATTGCATTACAGGGTGTGGATCATTACAAAAGTGAAATCGTAAGACTAAACACTACATGAAACACATAGGGGACCCCACGAAGGAACTGCAGACCAAAATTTCCTCTATTACTAAAAAAGGCTGTGAAGCAGGGTATATCATCAAGAAAGAATATCTTTTTTAAAAACCAGAAATCCCAGGATGCAGGTGATGTATACACATATATAATGCATGAGAATCGAGAAACTTCCCTGTGTAGACCAATAATTTTGGGCTGTGGATCAATATTTGAACTTGTTGGCCAATATATTGATTGTTTTATTAAAGATTTTGTACCGATCCCTAGATGTTATGTCAGAGACGGTACTGACATGATAAACCAAATTGAACACATGCCCTTTGACTAGATCAGTTGCCTTTTTGTGTACTTTGGACATTGAATCCTTATACTCAACCATACCTCAGGGTGATGGAATAAATGTTATTTGACAGACCTTAGACAGAAGGAAACAACCCTATTCAGTGTCCACTTAATTCATTGTGGAACTGCAACAACTGTCACTCACTTCAAACTTCTGTCTATTTGACAGCCATTTTTACCAACAAATAAAGGGACTTACACTGGAACTGTTTATGCTCCCAATGTTGCCATTCACTTTTTAGACAATTTTAAAACTACCATGATTGTCATAAAACACAATCCATTCAGTAACAATATACTAATATGGAAAAGATATATTGATGGTATATTTTTAACCTGGAAGGGAGCAGAGACTGGACTCAATACATTTATAATATGGCTTAACTCTAATTGTAAAGGACTTAAATTCACTTTCCAATTTAGTAATGAGGAAATTTCATTCATGGACCTGCTGATAAGACACAATGAAGAAGAGCTGTATACAACATTGTACCGTAAATCCACTGACCGCAACACACTTTTAGCGTGCTTTAGCCACCACCCAAGGGCATTACATGACTCACTCCCGTATTATCAGTTTCTAAGGACGCAAAGAAATTGTTTTTTCAAACATGATTTTTTTAGAGAAGCAACGACTCTGAAAAACAATCTACTTACAAGGGGTTACCCACATAAATTGATCAACAGATCCATAAAAAGGGTATGGTATAGCCCACGTGAGGTATTGCTCACCCCTACACCTAAGAAAACTATGGATAGATTTTTGTGTGTAACCACTTTCTCACCAATTTCAAATCAACTAAAGAAAATAATTAATTCGCCTTTTGGTCTGGCATGTCTTGTACCCTCTTCAACTCAGCATACTTTATATGACTTTTGGGTCTCTGCACCTCTGATTGGGCATTATAAGTGTGGGGATTGTATTCTATGTGACTATATTGTTGAATCTAAAGAATTTGTACACATTAATGCAAGAACTACTCTCACACATTTTTCCAACTGTAATACCCAGAATCTAATTCATGCAATCACTTGTCCCTGTCACCTGATTATTGTTGGCCGAGCGGCACAAAGGATAAGAATACAAATATGCCAACACAAGAGCCACCTGACATTACTCAGAAGCAAGATGCAAGATAGTGAACACACTATCCATGAAACATTTTGAGACACTGGGACATCCTGAAAATGACATTTGATGGCAGGTGATCGAAGTCATAAAGGCACCAGCTCGTGGAGGAGATAATGCAACAATCCTTAACAAAATGTCATTCAAATGGATTTTGAAAACTGACAGTTTCCATAGTGTATTGAACAGGATGAACGACTGGACAGCCTTGATCTAAATCATGTTTCTCAATACTGGTGACCAATCAATACTTTATAAACAGGTGTTTAGTAAATGAGATTTCTGGGGCCAGATGCATCAAGCTATTTTGCGATTGCAAACAGCGCGAATCACAAAAAAATTGGACGTTTGCGATCGCAAAATAGCAATAGGCAATACATCAAGCAAAATTCACAGAATCTAACAGGTATTCGCAATTTTTTGCGATAACCTATTTTGCGATTTCTAAAACTGTGACTCCTTATTTGCAAATTGCTATTTCGTAGTCACAAAGCTATAAATGAAAAATCGCAAATTGCGTATATCTCAGAAATCACAATTTTGCAATCGCAAAATACCACCAAATCAAACTACGTGGTAACCAGGTGAAAACAATCAAATCAGGTGGGAAACATTTGCAAAAGAATTTGAACAGGCCCAGAAGGCCTCAGAATGTATCACAATGGCAGCGCTCTACATCATGGCGTGGGGGATGAGGCTAAGAGCAGCAGCACAGAGGAGAAGGAGGATATAGAAGTGCATTTTCAGAGTGTGCGTTACACTGTTGGGGCAGACATAGGAGGATCTAAGACAAGTATAGATTAAATGCAGCAATGATACAAGATCTGATTGCAGAATTAGACCCTCTACTGTGGTGTCAGATTCGCAGGACACATGCCATCCCCAAACATGTGCAGGTCCCGTGTTTCCTGAACCTCCTAGCATCAGATAGCTTCCAGGGGGTAATAGCTGCAGCTGGAGGTGTATCCCAAAGTATACTATTGCATTTCTTTAACGCCTTCCTGGACGCTATGTTGCTGAGGATGCACCACCACATAAGATTCCCAAATACCCTACAGAAATTGCTTGAAATAAAAATGGCTTTTTACCAGATAGCCAACACCCCCCATGTAATTGGTTGCATAGATGGGACACATGTAGCTATATGCTCCCTTAGTGAATGAGGACATTTTCAGGAATAGGAAGGGTTATCATTCACTGAACATACAAGTGATATGCAATGCTAAGAACATCATCACAGACCTAGTGGCAAGATACCAAGGGAGTACTCATGATTCCTACATCTTCAGGCACAGCGGCATACATAGACATCTCCTTGGGGGTGAATTTGGTGAAGGATTCCTGCTTGGTAAGCACATGTCACTCTCTTACCCAGATAATCACCTGCTGTAAAATAGTCACCACATGTGCCATGTTGCATAACATAGCAGCTGCCAGAGGCGCACCACTTGAACTATCAGATAGTGATCCCAACAAGGACGAGGAGACATTACAATCACAACAAGCAGGAAGTGCATCGAGAGCAGCTGAAGGAAGACAGCAACGTGCAGAAATTACACCAAATTATATTTGAGGTGGGATTTATCTAATCAAAGACAACATTGTGGCTTTGTCAACTAGATTTATTAGACCCAAAATCATTACTGAGGAATCATGTAGTCACTCCAACAACTGCCTCTGGCTGCAGGGTGGACTCCACTAGGTCCTCTATGGCTCTGGGTAATGTTTGGGTGGATGGCTCGCCTCCTGTTTTTTTGGCTTCAGCAAGCCTTTCTGCAACCCTTTCTTTGGCACGACTCCGCAGGTCATATCAACTTTTGCAGAAATCTGAGTTGCTGAGCTGAGAAACTCCCACTGCATTTAATTTTTCTTTGCATTCCCAGACACAATTTTCGTTTTTCAGACTCTAGGACCTGCAGTGACTGTTTCCCAAACAGTTTTTCATGACTCCACAATACTTCTTCTATCAGTATCTCCAACTTCTTTTCACTAAATAAAATGTTGCTTTTGCACTCCTTCTGTGGTGTTTCTGAAGCCATGCTGGTAACTGCACCGGTTTTAAAGTTTCAAAGTTTTCTGAAATGCTGTTTTCCAACAGTCTGCTTCCTCCTCCTCACTCTCAGCACACAGGTAACTGTGGGTGTGGTCACTTCCTGATTCTGACATCATCATGCTGAATGGTATTATAGGAATCGCTTTTTGCGACATGCTAATAGGGTATCTGCTAAATTTGCTAGTCGGTATCTCAAAATCGCAAATAGCGATTGAGAATATTACTGACTCTCAAAATAATAGCGATTTTTTTTTATGCATTCCAATTTGCGATCCGCAAAGTGCGATTCGGTAAAAATCACAGTTTAGAAATTGCAAATCGTAATGTTGATGCATATGTCCCCTGATCACATGTCTATATCTGATATGCATTTGTTCTAAAGCTTGATGCCCTTTACTGCATTGGGTATTTTACTATATATTATACCAGCCATATGTTTATGCTTGTCTCACATGTTCTATTTGGTTATATATCTACATTTTCACATCAATTCAATATGGCCCCCATGGTTGACTATTATCCTATGGGTGTTCACTTTTATTAACTCACTATTCTTTAATTTCTTATACTTTCTTCTATAATGCTCATTGAGTTCGATAACTTATTGTTTTCCTTGCAATAAATATTCCCAAGCGTCAATATACACACCTGCCCACAACCTGGATCAATATAGCCACTGCTGTCTTCACTTGATTCCCTTTGCCTAGAAATGCCTAAAAATGCTCAATGCATTTAGAATTGGCCGCCTAACCAACCAGCCAGTTTCGAAAGCGGTCAGAATTCTTCTTTTTGGGACCCCCTGGGGACCCCTTCATCTAACAGGTAAGATCCATAGCAGGATGGGTCCCCCACCAATGGAATCCATTATGGCATCTGTGATAGGGGCTACTGGCCCCCATCACTTCAAGGGGTAATGTTTTAAGCCCACAGCGGCATCTTAAATGAGTCTTCATTAGCTGCTTTAGAGCCTTATATTGGTACGTGATTGCCTCACAGCGGGTCACGTTCCTCTACTACTAGCTTCAGTCATTAACCTAGTGACTAGTCAGTTCTCAGGCCACATCGGCTCTCTAGTAATATCCTTATTGACATAAGAGGCTTATAGCAGTACATGGTTCTCTCACAGAAGGTCACAGTCATAAACTAAGTATTCCATTGGCTAGTTTAATAACAGTCACACACACCCCTAACATACCAAAGGGTATTTTATTTCGAACCTTCATTTGCTCAGTATACCCATCTGAGCACAGCATCACCTAATTAATTCCATTAACCCCTTATTAACCCCTAATTACAAAATACTGAGATTTATTTTATTTTTTACCGACAGTGCAATGTCGGGACCTTCCTGAATCTCTTATGTGTGAAACTGACCACCGTGCCTTTCACTAATTGGTACTTTGATGCCCTCCTGTACCTTGCACGTTGGTGTTCAATGAACCAACTTAATTAATCCCCTTCTTATTTTGCCACAGATGGGCTAACCTTAATGGTTCTTCCTTGTTAAATTCCAGCCCAGTTGAAGCAAATATGTGATTACCATGACAGACTACACCTCCGCCAGGCACCATGGATTATTAAAAGACCGCCTTCTTATTACTTATTAACACCATGGTTCCAGGTTAGCAAAGCATCATACTACCCAATAATGCATGTGCTTAGGATAAAGTGCACAATTTGGTATCTACATTTTTCCATGATTGTGCAAATTGGTACAATTGGCACATGGCATATATTCTTCCTTTTAGACATTAGAAGCTTCAGTCTGATGGCTATAAACTGTGCATGATCAAAGGTTTAATTGCATGCTCCCTCTATTGTCTTCATTGTTAAGCTTTTGTATATGAAAAAAATATATATTCCCTTTCTATTTTTCGGTTTCTTTTCTTTCCAATTGTTGTTACAGGTGTTAATTAATATTACTGTATTATTTAGTTATGGTGCCAGGCAAGCTATAATATTGTCCTGATTATGATACACATTGTAAAGGGATTGAAACATCGTTGACCTGCTCTATGATCCACTAGATTTTATGTGAACTAAATTTGGGTGCAGTAGTGCTCTAGTTTGTAACTTAGTGACCTTAAGTGTGTATAATATTGTTGGTCACTGTTGTTCTGCCTGACATTTTATTTACATTTTTTCTGTGTTCCCCTGGTGTTGGATTACCCTGGAGGGGGTTAATCTCCTAAAACTGTCCTTTATTGTAAAAAATAAAATGCCTTTTATTGTCCAAGTAGACAATTCCTGGGTTTTATTTCTCTCCCAGATATTATATACCAAAATATTACCTTCTAGGGACTTTTAGAAAGTTGACATTTCTTTATACTTACTGCTCTTTGTGCCTGGCAACCTTTCTCCAATACACGTCTGGGCTAGGTGAAAGCTATACTTTGTACATTCCCTCTAGACAGCCACAAACACAGGAAGGTGGGGCTCATCTGCATTCTGGGTACTCCTGTGTATTCAGATGGGTCTTCCGGGGTAGGGAGGAATGGAAGGAGTAGCATGTATACTTCAATAGGCAGTGTCCTGGCCACACACAAAGCACTGATTTACCGCCCCCAGGTTAGCCTGGAAGACAGAAGTGGGTTAAAAGGGATCCTTGTGCACTTTGTGAGTTATTTTGAAGACACCCCCTACATAAAAGGCACTTTGGGTATAAGTAATGGGACTATGAGCCCTTAAAATCAGACATTTTTGGATCTTGAACTGCACCTCTGTCAGAAGGACTGCTGTGCTCTGTAAAAAACTCAAGTGCACTGCTTTTCTGGAATGACTGCTTCTGTGCTTGTTGCCCTGCTGTCTGCTGCTCCCTTACACTGCTGGAAGAACTCTGCCATCCCTCTAAGTGATCTCTAAGGGCTTGTTGGCTTGCCTCCTGTTTTCGGAAGTCTCAGGGATGCAAAAGACTTCCTGCAATTTTACTGGTGCTGCCCAACACTGCCTTCTGTGAGTTCTACACTTGTCTGAGGTGCCCCCTCCAGGTTCTGGGCCTCAGAAGTGGGTTCTGCAGCTATTTTCATCAAAAACGGATGCATTGCATCGGCTGCATGATAAATTACACCTCATTGCACTTCGACACCCACACAGAGGCTGCCCGAAAACAGGGGTACTACAGCCTGCGCAACTTGACAATGACGCACTGAGTTGCTTAAAGGTGACACATTGCCTTCACTTCAACAAAGCTTGATGACAACACTGTGAATCGACTGTGTGGAAAAGATCAACGCACCGAACCCTCAGCGTCAGTGCTTTTCTCATTCAAAAGTACTTTCTCAGTGGGCCCTGTGTTAGTTCTATAGCAGGCCTGCCCTCCATCGCAGTCGGCCTGAACTTTGGATCTGCCCCAATTCCTCGTGACATCAAGTAACCTTTTAACTGCTTATAACTTCTAATTAATATTTTTTATTTAATTCACAAAAATTAATATCTCGCCTTTTTGTCACTGTGGTCTCACTTTGCTCTGATAAATATTCTCTAATTTTTCAAACCTGTATGGAATCTTTTTATGATGTATTCATTCTGTTACTGTGTGTGCGTGTTTTCTACAAATACTTTACTCATTGCCTTTGTAGATAAGCATGAATGCTCTGTACCAACCTACCAGAGGATGAGCACAAGTTATGTTATTGTGTATCTAGCTTACCGTTACTAGAGTTGTAGTTCGTGCCTGGCCTGGCTGCGAGCCACAGCCAACCAGGGAAGCCATTTCAAACAAGTGGCAGCAGCAAAATAGCACATTATGTAATCACACAAAAGATTTGAGATACAGTTGGTTGTCTATTGGTCTAATTAAGTTAAAGAGTGGAAAAGGCCAGAAGGGTAGGTGAAGTCTGTAACGGGTCCACCATAAATGATTCTATAGTCTAAGAAATCGCACAGGTTTTTGCACATTATTATGTAGACCTGTATAAGTTTAGGGAGAAATTTGAGGGAACGCAGCTTCAAAATACCCTCAAGTTGATGGTGGAGGCAGGTTCTCTCTCAGATCATGACATTATACAGAAGAAAGTAACAAATACTCCTTAACAGCTGCAGAGTTGAAAGGTTCCAGGCCAAATAGCTTTTATGCAGAACTTTTCAAACAACTACTCTCCCAGGTTAGCCCTCACATGTTCAGCATGTTCGAGGAGGCTACTGCAAAGATGAATTATAAGGGGACTTCAGACATGCCATTATATCAATATTAGTCATGGTCAAGAAAGATGTCACATTATCCAATTTCACTCAACGTAGAAATAAAAGTGCTGCAAAGGTATTGACAAGCAGAATTTCGAAATTAAACACAATACTGAATCTTATTGAGCATTTATGCTGCATTTCACAATAATCCATAAGGCTAAATCAGGGTAGGCTTTACAGCTGACTGGACAGGACAAGAAATTTATGGAAACCACTAGTGAGCCTCTCCTTTGCTGCTGAAAAGTGATTTGATTCCACCACCTGGGATTATTGGTGTTGGTCAAGACTTTTGTGCTTGGATCAGCCTAATTCGTGCAGCACCCACAGTCACAGTAAAAGTGAATAGGACTCTGTCTCTGGTTTTCAGATTAAGGAAAAGTATGAGGCAGACATACCTTCTTTCCCCAACCCTGTTTGTGATGTCATGCTGGTATGCCAAGTAAGGTCAACGGCAGAGCTCACATTATCAGTTTGATGGTAGAAGAAAGGTTAAAATCTCACTTCACACAGATTAAATCCTTTTACATGAAGCAGACCCACTCCTTCTGAAAACTTCAGAACTACTTTCATTATTTACAAGTGTAGAAATTATTCGAGTTAACTAATTAACTGGGCTAAATTCATAGTCCAAAAGATAATGACTGTAGCATAGGAGGCTGCAAATAGAAGGAATTAAGAGGACTATGGATGGGTTATTGTGAGAAACCAGGACTTTTGAGCCGGGTCACTACCCCCTACTTCTTGCCCCATCCTGACTACTAGGTGCTGGTTTTCAGACTCTGATTATGTCCTGGGCTCTGCTAACCAGACCTTAGATTAGATTAGAAGTACATGGTAATTAGGTATAAATTTATAATTGGTGCTGACAACCTACCTGTTAGTCCCTAGTGTATGGTAGGGCATGTAGGCTTTAAGGCCCAGTAGACTTAATGTACTTAAGTGTGCACTATTGTAGTGACTGCTGCCATTTTAAAAGTCAGCCTAGCCTTGCTACCTTGTTTTATATACAAATTCGACTTTGGAAATAAAGGTAATTCCAAAGTAGTAAATTACCATATTTTTACATTCAAGTCACCTCTAAAGTCTCCCATTGGGCCCCTTGGAACTATAAGCAGGGCCATTATAGCATATGTTTTATATGCCCTAATGAGGGACAAACCGCCAATTTAATTCATAGAGTGGCTCCATATGCTAACAAAGGATTATGTTAATCAAGTATAATCGATAGAAAGGAGATAAAAATATAGGTCGAGGACTTAAAAGAATAGTTGTGATAAATCCAGCAACTTGCCATTGTTAGATTTGTTATACCTTTTACAGAAAAGAAGATATAGAACTTTCGTTTCAGTGAGCCAAACTACAGCCTTCCAGCAGGCAGGCTGAACCATGCTGTCTTAATGAGGTGTGACATGGTCTGCTAGAGAGACATATGATTTACTGTGGGAGGAGAACTGAAACTGCAGAAGCAGAGGGCAGGATGGGGGTAGAGTGGCCAAACTGGTCTTCAAAGAGGGAATGAAATTTGGGCAGTTCGCAGCCTCAACCCAGCCAGACAGACAATTAGATTAGTGCAGGGGCTGAAAGGGGACTGTTAGGGAATCTTAGCCACACTAGTGGGTTGGCATAGCCAAATCTTAGTCTTCAGGAGGATTTTCAACATTGTGGATTATGGAAGGATAATGCTTTCTGGGACAAGAATATAGCACACTTTAGAGGAAGTGGTCAAATACCTTGGGTGGCACCCTGCATCAGCCGCGGCCCGTGGAGGGAGTTCCGTGGGGCGGTAAGGCGGGGCGGGGGAGGGGCAGGGTGGGGCGTTCTAAAAACCAGAATATGGATAATTGCAGGTAAGTAAACAATTAAATAA
The DNA here is from genome assembly GCF_964204655.1 of Triturus cristatus. Taxonomy (NCBI): domain Eukaryota; kingdom Metazoa; phylum Chordata; class Amphibia; order Caudata; family Salamandridae; genus Triturus; species Triturus cristatus. Next base: position 229,140,070 of record NC_140584.1, read on the forward strand.
ATAAAACAAATTTCGTAGCGCGTGCTGAATCGCACGGGATCCACGGGCCGCGGCTGCCCTGCATCCCATTGGTCAGTGCTGTCTCCCTGATTGATGCCCAGGAACACTCAATACATACGGGAAAGTTGCTAAGCAACTCAGATCTGCTGCCTTAAACAACAAGGAAAAGAAAGACTACCCTGCTGGAACCCTGATCTGCACCCGCATGACTGTACTTTGAAGGCCTGCACCTGCTTTACAATCTGCTACCATAGCCCTAAGGACTTTGCCTGGTTTCACAAGGATAAAGGAGTGGACTCCCTGAAAGATACAGGTTAACACTGACCACCTGCATCATCTCCACCAAGAAATCCCCATCCTGGAGTGTGTCCAGAGGACTTTTAAGGATTTGGCCAGGCGCATTGTGGGAACTGTAGTCTCAAGGACATGTCAGAGCTCCTAGACCCTTGGATTGGTGTTTATGACATTTTCATCCAACAAGAGGAACTTCAAGAATAAGTTCCAGAAGTTTGGAGAAGTTTTAAACAACTTTTGCAAAAAGCTTTATAGTTGGCGAGGTGCTTTGTGGGAGTTATATTCCCAGACCCAAGAGGCAAACCAGAGCACATGAACCCTTGGCTGGTGCTGTGAACCACTTTCCTGCATCAAGAAAAACACTTCTGGGGGTAAGTGTTAAGAACTCTTGGCTTTGTCCTGGTCCAGCATGACCTTTTTAACCCTTTGAGGGCTATTTGATTCTAAGTGCTGGTTTTACTTTGAATATTTACAAATTCATGTCTCTGGTTCCCTACATTTGATTTTTATCGTTTTGTTGTCTATTTGTTCGTAAAAATATAACCATTTTGTATACATTGGTGTTGGGTTTTTATTGTGTGTTAAGTCTTATTCATTTAATGTATTGGTGTTTTTAAATGCTTTTAAACCTTCCTGCACAAGAACAATCCTGAGAGGCATATTCCTCCTACTTTGTATGCTGCAGAATGCAGCACACTTAGAAATTCATGAGGAGAAATAAAGATATTTCTCCTCGTTACTTCTCACCTGATATGGTGTATCTTTTTGCTCAGTCCCAGGTCTACCAGTTCTGGTAAATCTGGGAATGCTCCGCAAATCATGGAAGTTGCTGAGGAACACCCAGGCTAAGTCCACGAAATGGCTTCCTAGGGCAAAGTAAGGCAACAGAGCAATTTGCACTGAGCTGCCTTTCACCAAATTTATGGGGCCACGCAAAATGGCCTTGCGTAGTTTCATAAATCACATGCAAGGTTTGAGTCACTCTTGCACCACATTATGCAGTGCATGAGCGATGGAAACTAGCTTATAAATAGTCCTGTAATGTCCAATCCAGTGCAAGTCTACTTTCTTTTTTTTAAGTTATTCATTTTAATCTTAGCAGAACTTAAAATGGTACATACGGAGTAAGCAAATCCACAGGTATGCACTATGGAATCTAAAGTGTTCTTTACAGAACAAAAACATGGAAGTAATCAATATAAAAACTCAGACAGAGGCTCTATTTTGCAGCAGAGCATCTTCCTGCCATTCTGTGGCCCATAGGTCACTGCATACCAAATGGATATTCAGTTATTTTCCAGGGATAGCAATGTTTGATAAGCGGACCCACCAAACTATGTTTGCCAATAGTTCACATTCAATGTCTTTCAGACATATGGAATTACCTGATGTGGTGCATACCTAGAATTACAAAGCACAGGGATTTTTAGCATATGGGAAACAGGGTGAGCTCTTGTGCTCACCAGGGCTTGCTCAGGCAAGGTGTAGCAGCGCTTTCATAACAGACACCTCCAGCACCCAGTCTTCTCCAGCAGTCATGGTGGAAAGAACTTCCTCCTTTGGTCTGCAGTGCTTGCATAATCACAAAGAAGGTAAAGTCAGCATAGGATGTCTACATCTTTTTCATGGTAGTGTCTGAACTGGGAAACCTTTACTCTGCAGGTTATCCTGGCAAGACAGACACAACCCCTCCACTGTTGGTCTTGAGTCACTTGTCAGACAGGGGGATGGTGGATCCTAGGCAATTCATTGCTCTGCCCAAAGGCCTTCCACATTTCTTCTGAACCCTCTGAACTTCTCATCACACTGGTTCATCCACTGGGTTTTCCTCTATGGGCAGACAGACCACTGCAGAACACAGCTCTCTCCTCTTCCCTATGAACTTCTTCCAGTCAGTCCTGCAGAAACCAGGTCATGTCTGCCTGCCTTGAGAAGACTGGCTATCTTGGAATGCAGTGGATCTTCTCTTAGGGCTCAGAAAAAGTTCAAAATGGCACAATGTGCATAAGCAACCAAATCACATGCTCCAAGCTCCTGATGGATCACAAAACATTAAAACCAAAGATATAATAGAGGTGTTTAGGGTTTTCTATAAGAATCTATATATGCCTCAAAACAAACTGGATAAAGTTGGGTGTCTCGATTTTTTTAGATCCCGCCCTCTGGCCTCCATTTTGGAAACAGTTAGAGAACGCCTAAATAAACCAATTACATCAGAAGAGATTATCAATGCAACAAAATCAGTTGGTTCTGGAAAGGCTCCAGGACCCAATGAGTTCACCATTAGTTTCCATAAAACTTTGACACATGTGATCATCAATCACATCAAAATTGCCTTGGATCACTTTACATTTAGCGACGGGGTTTCGGGAATGGCCTCCAATTCCACAATTGTTGTCATTCCCACAGAGGATAAGGACCACTTTGATCTGAAAAACTTCCAACCAATATCATTATGAAATATGGAAGAGCCAAAATCTTTTCAAAGATTCTCACCAAACGACTGGAACCCTCCATCCTTACACTAATTTATAACTCTCAAACAGGAATCGTTAAGTGAATAATTGCTAGAGATAACATATGCACATTTTGTCATATAATTTAAACCCCCCGTCTCTCTTTGACGACAACAGCCACGATTGCTCTTGACGTGGAAAAGACTTTCAACAAAGTTTCCTGTCCTTTCCTGCATGCAATGCTTGAATCTCATAACCTTGGTAATTCATCCACCAAGGCATAAGACAGGGTTGCCCTCTCTCCCATTTGTTATTTTTACTAACTATTGATCCTTTACTTACACTACTCAATTAATCTACAGCCATAAAAGGTCTCCAATTTGGCTTCAAAATGTATAAAACTGTAGCTTAGGTGGATGAGATTCAAATTTTTTAGTGAAGATATTGAGAATGTGATTCTTAGCATCACTAGAATTATTCAGACGTTTTCTCAGGTATTCAGTTATACATTAAAAAAGGTAAGACTTAAGTCTTCCTGTTAAACCCTTCATGCTTCTCCTCACATTTGGGTGAATCTGGTCTTAAGTGGCAACCCAAATGACTCAAATATCTAGGGATTTGGTTCTGTAAAGACTTATCTGAGATGCCAAAGTACAATGAATCCTAGACCATTTCCAAAGTTAAGGACATACTTTCTTCTTGGTCACCTAAATTCATTAATTGGTGGGGAAGGCTTCAAACACTCAAAATGATGATAAAGTCCATTGTGAATTTTGTGTCCGCTATGCTTCCTTGGAAACTATTCACCGCAGTCGTTCAGGATAATGACAAAATACCCTCTACATTTGTATGGAATAATAAAATAGCTAGGATCTCATACACAGTTCGTAGAAAGAACTGTGATTTGGGGGTTGCAATCTCCCATATTGGAGCCTGTATCAATCAGCCATTTTGTCAGCATCACAGGGCGCATTATGGTTCGCCCCATCTCCCTGAATTCTCCCAATAGGGTGAGATAGAAAGTGCCCTCTGCGCATCTTTTACTCTATCCGCCCTTACCACAGTGTCATAGTTTAAAGTCCCACACTCTGAGATGATACTCTCAGATACTATAAATACTCTAAATCTCCTGGATAAATACATGCTGGTTCCCTTACACACCTCTATGCTAGCTTCATTATAGAACAATCCTAAAACAAGAACTGATATAGCAAGTTACATTCCCATTACACGGGCATCCAAGGTTAGATATTAGAGACTTATTTGATGACAACAGCAGTTTAGGCCTTTCTTAAGGTTAGCACATTTACACAATCTCTTTTACATACATATTTACAGCTTTCTGAAACTTAAAGTAAAATTGTCTACGCTTAGACGGGCCGAATACCCGACTCTTCCTGCACGTTTGACATTCTTGGCTGTGTGTAGGCCACATTGCCTCCAAAATTCACAAAACGTTCTCAAATCCTCCACGACCTCAACAGTGATTCCTCAAAACAAAGTAGACCCACCAATTTGACTTAGATGTGTTTTTACGCATCTCAGAAGAACACTGGCAGAACATTAGTAAACTCTACTTAAGCAATAAAATAACGCCCTCTCTCCTCCAATCAAAATTCTTCTCTATGGACTTACTACATTGGTCCGCAGCTAGATTACATAAAATAAACTTATGAGAGAATGACAATTATTGGAATTGTAATGAGGGGATTGACTCTCATCAACACATGTTCATCCAGTGCCCCCTCCTTAATCCGTATTGGGTTAAAATCCAGACTCACATATCAGCTATTTTTAATACCCCAATATTGTTAGATTTTCCCACACTGATTTTAGGCACTTGGGCTTTTAGGAGTAAGTGTAACCTTAGAAGCATAGACATGGCGTTGCTGGGTCTCCTTATGTCAATCGCTGGGAAGGTCATCTTGGCTGAATGGAAATCCTTCAACCATCTTTCTTTCCATACATGGTGGGCTTGGGTCTATTTCCTGAGAGATGCACATGAGTCATAATCCAACCAACTGAGACTCCCCCAAATGTCCTCTGGTGTCTGGTACTCTCTAAAAATGTAATTGGTCTGGAGAAAAGCTAGCAGTTACACCCATCATAACCAAGTCAGGGCACTTAGATAATATCCCATGCCTGGAATGGTTATCGCACTTTTCCCTCACCCTTCTTACCTCTACATTGCCCATTTCCTCCCCGGTTTAAAATATTCATACCTTGTGTATTTCTCATACAGCAGACGTAATTTATAATCTTAATACATAAGATATACTAACCCCTTTCTTTCTATTTTAGGGGGATTTATCTAACAAAAGACTGATAATTGATGATTATACTTTTCCCTGTTTTTTCTAACTTAGGGTATTACTGATTATGTACTATATGCAGTCTTGATATAGGTAGATCTGTATTGTTTAACTTAAGTATGTCTGCTGTCTTTCATGCTGAAGCTCTAATGTACTTCCCCCAATACTTATGCAATATGGTACACCTCTTTTTATGCCTCCCAAGGATTCTGGAAAACGATTGCTTATTTGTTGATTTAAAATGGTAATAAAATATTTAGAACCAAAAAGGAACAGGGTGGGTAAGTTGTGTACAGCATTTTCATACAGGGAATGTGGACTCAATATCTGTGTTTAGAAACTGGTTTGGCCTTTTGTTTTTTCAAAGTTGATTTTTCTTCTCTAGACAGGTGCTTTTTGCCCACTGATGTCCCGCCCCCGCATCAGCCATTGGCAGTGATGATGCTGATGCTTGCTCCAAGTACCCATAACATGAGCACAATAAGAGTGAGGCAGCATCGTCAGACTTCTAGCATGGACCATTCCAAGCAAAACAGATGAACCAGACTTTCCCCTGAAACTTCTTTGTCACTAGAATCAGTCTCTGCTGTCTCACCATTAACAAAATGGCACTGCTCATTAAGAGCCAATCAGAAATTCCTTGCTGAAAATGGCTTATAGAATTTCTAATGGCAGTTCTATTTCCATCCTTCTACACATTGATGTCTTGAGTTACTTCCTCCTCCACAGGAATGCAGGCAGTACCCTTCCACTGTCTGGTGGCTGTTTCAGAGCCTCCATCTTAATATACCAGGGGAAATGACAAACTGGAGATCACTGGTAACAGCATGCATAAACACTCACAGACAATATGGAGTCCTGCTACTGTACAATATACATGCATACACACGCATTCATAGCTAGCATTTACAAAGGGTTTTTAGTGAAGGGTCTAGTCATGACCCATGAGTTGAACTTTATTTGAGTGAACTGTAGTCTTGTTTATATACAATGGTATGCTTTTGGTGTCTGAGCAAAGCTTTGGGCCTTAATGCTAATATCAGGCTTGGGTGTACATGTAGGAAATTGTGTCTGCTGAGGCCTAATTAAAGGTGCTATGCCAGATTCACTTGCAGCTCAGTCAATGCTGTGGGAAATGTCCTTTACCCTGAAGGTAATGTTGACACCCCATTTTTTAAAACAATAGCCCTTCCTAAACTGTAAAAACGTAAGTTACTACAAAATTGCAGTTTGCGAATACCTAAAAGTAGTACAGCTACTGAAACTGCAAACCTACTCAAAAGTGTAGCTTGTAAATCAAGCCCAATGCTTTTAACTTAAGGGTATGGCTAAGATTAGGATTAGTTGAAGTTTACTTTTGAAATCATTTTCATTTAGGTTTCATTGATTGATATTGGATTAAGGTTGCTTGTTGATGGTTTATACTTTTTGGTAATTTCATTTAATGAAATGTATGCTTTTGGTTTGTATCAGTGTAAGAATTAGGCATTTGCAAAATATTAAACTAAATTTTCTTTAATGATCACATGCCATTTGCTATGGTAAAAATGTGATAATTTTTCCCATTGTCAGTTTACCTCAATCATAAATTTGGTGAGATTTTCTTCAGCATCTAATAGGTTATACGTCTTTGTGAAAAAGCCAAGATATCCTATTGGAGTATGATGTCCCCTATTTAGGAATTTGCATTAGCGCATAATATTGAGTTACATGCATTCAGTGCAACATTTATAAACAGATATAACAGAGGAATAGCTGGACATAGTGCATTGCTTCAGCTAAACCTCTCTGAGAAAAAATGTCATGCATACATTCATGCAATTTAGAGGGTGCAGCCAGGTCAATGGCAACCTAAGAGAGTGTACAAAATGTCTCTCATGTGACAGCCATCTCTAGTTGTGGCACAAAAACTGAGTAATAGACTCTCTTCTTTGCACTGAATTTCCACAAAAAAGCAACTTGCGCAACATACTCCATAAATCATTCTATTAGTTGTGCGACAGAAGCAAAACAAATTCTGTATCTCAGATTTCTCTGCAACATATTCTTCACAAGGGAATGTACAAACCCAAATGGGCATGGTATACATAACAACTATTTATATTAGCTGCCTGTCAACATCCTCATATTGTCTCCCTGGCATTGTCAAGGGCAATGATGGAAATCGTGAAATGCCCTTTTCGCAGCTCTTCGACATCTTTTTAAAATCTGTTTTGCTTGGTAACTTGTATCCTAACATCTAATGTTTTAATCATAATATTGTAAACGAGTCTCCTAATTAACATGTGACATTTTCCAGTTTCAAATATTGTACTTCAATCCTACTGTCATAAATTTATGAATTTTAATTAAATGTGATTAAACTCTAGTTATAGAGTGCTCATAGAGGAATTTTTCAAAAGGTTCAATTGTAAATAAACTAACAATTAATACATTCACAGTATGCTGTTGGGATTTGTTTAACAAATGAACATTTCACTACATAATGAGATTCTAATACGTGCAAATATTTAACATGCTCATTTAGTTCAAGGTAAAGTAATTTAAACCATGATTGTATAGTTTACCATATGATTAATAACTAGGTCACAGAATAACAAATGAACAGTCATCTAATTTATGGTGCATGAAAATGTATTTTTACACAAAAAAGACTATTAGCTGGATACAGCAAGAAAAAAACGTAGCAAAAAGAATAATGATATTGCAACAAATGTCAACAGTCTTATTTCTCTAATATCATTGAAGTTGATTTAAATAAAGGGTTTATTCTATGTGTTTATTAAAGTCTATGGAAGTGGAGCAGTGTTCAAGTACCTCTAAAAGTGTGAACAAAGGTTGTAACAGGTCAAAGCTTTAGACTAATCTGGTTATTAAGGAAAGTTGTGTTCAAGAGCATAAACTGATAAAGTGACAGAAATTAGACCAGCTATCAATAGTTATCTTAACACAAATTTTTACTTTTTCAACAGAGTTCTGTTAATCATGTAATTTGGTCACCAGTAGAGATGCCCTCCTTATTCTGGTGTATGTCTCTTTGCAGAGACAGCTTTTTGCTTTTAAAAGTTCTACATATTGTTGTGGTTTAAGATCCACAAGTTGGTCATACAAAACCGATGATACACCTGACATGAATAGCATATCCTATTTTCACTGCCCAACAGAAGTAAAAACAATACTGTCAAATGACATCCCCTAGCTGTGGAAATGTCCTGGGGCACTAGCATGTCTTGGAATAGCTCCATTATCAACAGTCAAGTTATTCCTCCTTTAATTAAGCAATGTTTTTTCTGACTAAAGAAACACATAGCAAACTTCATCGTTATGAGTAATGTTAGGCTCTTTTTCTTACTTGCGATACACCTTAAAAGTTTTGAGAAATATGTTAATCTCCATTTATGCAACTTTTTAGATATTAGTACTGCCCTGGATACATTTCAGTCCAGCTTTTGGCCTCTCCACAGTATAGAATGAGGTTGTTCCTATTTTGGACATCTTAAGATATGAGAATGACCAGGACGGGTTTGCAGCCCTGGTCTTACTGGACCCCTCACAGGCGTTTTACAATGTTAGTTAAGAATCTGGATCCTTTGGGAGTCTCTTATAAGGTCCTAAACTTGATTGCCTACTATCTCAAAGATCAAGCTCAAGAAGTCCACGTTTCAGTGTATGTCTGTTAAAATATTTTGCGTAGAGCAAAAAACAACAACCATATACTTGTATCTCAATTTATACCAAACAGATTTAGCAAAAAAATATAGATTATGAACATTTGTAATTAAATGAGAAACATATTATTTATAAAGCATGTTTTTTTAAATCGCCCAGTGTTAGGCATTTCTTCAAAACATATATGATACATTAGGGTTAGAATACCTCCAATACCTAATACATTGTACATACTTTACAAAAACAAAAAAAAATCTACTGTCTGTTCGTTACACAATGATTGTTTCTTATCTGAACACCTTATTCACTACCACTCTAGTGGCTACTGTAAATCAGTTTCGCACTTATTTATTATAAATAAGTTCACCTGAATAAAAAAAAGCAAAGTTAAACAAATAAATATATAATAGTAACTATCTTGCCTAGTCTCATGCTATTATATATTCATAAACACCTAAGGGTCGATTCTGATGTCGTTCGGAAATGCTCCGAATTTGATTCCCTTGTTTCTGCCCAAATCGTACACACTTCCCAACGACCTTTTCCAATGCCTGTAAACCGTTAGGGCTGTCTGAAAGGCATTCAGACAGGTTGCGTCTTTCGGAGCCAAATCTTACAGCACTATGGACTCGGTTTCCGAGCGAGCAAGTACGTTGATAGATTCGGACAGCCGTTCTGATTCAGTTTCCCCAAAACGATTCGGCTGCCGGAATCTGTCTTTGGGGGGCCCACAGCAGGCCCGCCTACACCCAGGGCCTTCCCAATGGGGCCCATGGGGATACCCAAGGGACACCACTTTCCAACCATGCACAATGTGGCATGCACCGTGGGGTGCCCGCCAGAGGGTGCAAGGTTTTCCCTAGCCACCCCTTTCTTCAATGGGAGCCTGTGTTCTTGTATGGAACACAGGATCCCATTGAAGTCAATAGGAATTCGGCGAAATCGTATCCTGAAGCATCCGGATGCATCCAAATCTCTCAGTCGTACTCCCCAAATGCGAGTCATCCGGAAAGCATTCCGGAACCGATTCGGTAGGAATGCTTTCTGAACGACATCGGAATTGACCCCTTAATACGGATATGTTTATAACTGTTTTCTATAGGATTGTTTTCTTGCAGATATTGGTTGGAAACCTTACAGAAAAAGATCTCCTCTTTGTCAGATTCATATTATTTCCACAAGTGTTTTAGTTTCAGTGAGAACATATAATTAGAAAGCCTGAAGCACTTTCCTGATTTTGCCCCGCCTGTGGCAATCCTAATCCTATTTTAATGACTGCAGCGCAAATCATTTTGTTGGAAGAAATGATTCCGAGCCATGTCAATGATCTGACCCTTTAACATTATTTCCAACGCCTGCCACAGATGCCTCCTGCCAGTATGGAGCTATTTTATTTTACTGACCTGTAAAATGTTCCTCTCGAGGTGGTGACAGTCCTTGAGAGCGTACAGTAAGATGTCATCCCGGTTTAAAATCTGTTTTTCTCCTCTATCACTGAACCTTGAATCCTCTGCTGTGATTTTATGCTCTCAAACTAATTTTCCTAATTTCCAAGTGTCTCTTTCCTGGGATTCCCACTAGTTGCCTCTCCACTTTCTCCTTTCTCAGAAATCATTCCGTGAGTATAAATCCATGACTATAAAACTTACATTTACACTCATCATATGTCTTTGAAAAAATACAACTAAAGTGTGCACATGGCTTTGAGACTCAGCATCTGTATGAAGAAGACATAGGCCCAGATCATAAGTGAGGCAGAAGAGCATGAGGTATTCACTGAGTCCTATAAATACACAACATTCTGAGTTCACACTGTTAAATGGGGTATAGCAATTGGAACTCCTCTCATTGCAGGAATAACCGGACATTTTTCCTCTCAATAAATATCGTCAGGATTGAACTACCGAAACTGACCTGTGGAAAATTGGAAGAATGTAATTTATCACACTTGATAATTACTCAGCATTACTTATAATTGAAATCCCTGTGAAATAGGATTTTGCACAAAGATCTGTTTTTTAGTTCGATTTGTTGTTGTGACCGAAGTGTTTCCCTTACGTTCCGTTGTTTTTGTTATAGGCAGAACAACTCTGAGCTCTGATGGTTTCGAAAAGCAAAATTGATCTTCTCTCAGGAAGTTAAACATCCGAACAAGGTCTGGAAGAAAAACGATAAATAGGCTTTTTCCATCTTTTAAAGCTTACCTAGAGCCGAGGCTGTGCAAGTGCCTCCATTCCGACAGTAGCTGCTGCAGTGGTTGATTTCACATCTTTCTCCGGAATAATTAGGCCAGCAGTGGCATCTAAATTCACCCTTCTCATTCGTAAGGCACCGGCCTCCATTTTCACAGGTCAGTTTACATGAATCGTCTGCATCAAAATGAAACACAAAGAGGTTGCTTTCTGGCCTAGCCAAGAACTCGATTTCAATCACTCGCATTGGCCTAATCAATGATGACTTGTTCTCACTCTCAGCCAGAGCAGTGCTCTGCACTGTGGAGGGGGAACATCACGCTTTAATACCGGGCAGCTAAATTAACCTGCTGCTGGTAACAAGAACCAAAGACACAGTGCTGCTCTCGAGCTATTTTTGAGCATTGGAGCAATTTTTGAAGGACATATGGTTAAACTGAGCGTTTTCACATGCATCAAATTCTGCAACAAAAAAAAACACTTTGAAAGTTTCTGCTTCAATTGATAAACCCACTGGTAAATATTAGATTTATAAAAATAAAACAATTTGGGGTAAATTAAGTCACGTGATGCAAACGCGATGTGTTGTAGAAATTTAAAAAGGGGTATTGCTCACCAATTAAAGTGCAGCTTTTTATGGAAAGAACATCATGATGTTTTTGCAAGCTTAAATAAAAATATATATATCTATATATATCTATATATATATATATATATATATATATATATATATATATATATATATATATATATATATATGTATATATTTGCACCTCCATACACATTGTCTCTCTCTAAAAAGGAACCCCCATACATAAGCCACAAAGCACTTCTTATTCAGAAGAATCGGCGCACTCCAAACTTTCAGGAATATTGGGCACTTTATTCAATGCACACATTACAGCTCACTTTCAATACTTTCCTTCTGACGCATTTCGGCTCATGATGAGCCTTGATCACAGGTGAGCACAGCGTCTGATTGATTATCAACGTGACCTCCTGATTATTAAAGAGCTGTGATGGTTCAGCTCATAAAGTAACCATTTTGATACAATAATTACCTTCTCATATTGCACCTGCATATCCATGAAGTCTGAAAGTAGGAGACATACGTCTCTTCTAACTCCCTTGCCTGCTTTACCGATGATATAACGGTTGGGCAACATAGATATTCTTGGGAAATTATGCTAAATCTCAACATTGAGATACTGGGATATACTTTAAATGCACAATTCGATGATGGTATGACTTTAAGACCATAGAACATCTACGTGATAACTCAGGTGACTGTAGCTGCTCAATTTCTATGGTTTTGTACGAATGAAATTTGAGCCTAACTATAACCTCCCTGTAACCTTTGTATTTTTTTGTGACTTTCTAAGGTTTTTTAATTCTATTTCTTAACTATACAGCCTGTGTAACCTTCAGTTTTTTTTGAGTGAATTTTGAAAGGTTTTTTTAAATTATATTTCATAACTATAATGTCCTTGTAACCTTTGGCTTTTTAAACAAATTTCTATGGTTTTTCACTAGTAGTCACGTTTGCAGAGTGGTGGAGAAAGGGGGCGGGCCTCTGATCAACTATCAGTAATCTTGGTGTGTGTGAATTACTGGAGGTAATAGGGGGGGTTCTTGGCCCCCAAGGTTCCACAGCATCATCCAAGGGAACCCCAACCAGTAGTGCACCAGGAGGTGTGTTTGCAGAGTGGTGGACAAAGGGGGAGGAGCCTCTGACCAGCTCTCAGCAATCCCACTGCAGGGGACTTACTGGAGGAAAAAGGAGGGGTTCTTGGCCCCCAGTGTACCTCAGCATCCAAAGGGACTTCATCACCCAACCAGAAGTGCACCAGGAGGTACGTTTGTTGATTGGTGGACAAAGGGGCCGGGTTCTCCAATGACTGTTCAGCAATATCACTGAGTGGGATTACTGGAGGTAGCATAAGGAGTTTCTGGCCCCCAGGAACCCTCAGCATCCAAGGGGACTTCATACCCCAACCAGTAGTGCATTAGGAGGTGCGTTTGCAGGAGAGTAGAGAATTGGACAGGGACTCTAATGGCCTCTAAGCAATCACATTGTGTAGGACTTACTGGAGGTAGTAAGAGGGGCTTTTGTACCCCAAGGACCCTTGGCAGCCAAAGGGACTTCATTCCCGAACCAGTTGTATGCCAGGTGGCCCCTTAGTGGTTGATAAAGGGGGTGGAGCCTGTGGTAACTTCTCCCAGGCTGACTGACTTTTAATTGTTTTTAAATTTATTTTAGGGGAGAGGGCCGCATGGCCCTCTTCCCTAGCTGATTGCGGCCCCAGGGACCTCATACCTCAGGACCCAGCCTTTTTCAGTCCAATTCCAGCCCTGGCAACTCCATCCCCTGGGGCCTGGCCTTTTTTTATAAAAAGGATGGGAGACATACAGCCCCCAGACAAATTCTGGCCCCAGGAACCCCACCCCATGAGACTCACCCCATTTGTAATAGAGGAGGGGGTCTGTGTGGCCCCCATCCCATGGACAATTATGGCCCCGGGGACACCACCGCCCAGGGCCTCATCTTTTTCAGATGAAGGTGGGGGGCAATGCGGCTCCCCTCCATGGGCCGGTTTTGGCCGTGGAAGCCCATCCCCGCGGTCCCTGCCAGCTCCCCTCCTCCTGCATGAGCCGGCATTGCTTTCAGACAGATGGAGTTCTTAAACAATCAGCTCCCTCTGTCTGAAAGCAATTCTGCTCTTCTTCCAGCAAGCAAGAGCATTTTGTCAGCTCTCGCTTGCTGGAAGCGGAGGGTTTGCTGTGACTAATCGGAAGCAGTAAAGCTCCCGTCAAGCCACATGGGCACCCCAGGACATGCTGGAGCCGGCCCTGGGAGGTGAGTTCCCAGGGCAATCTATAGCTCCAGGAGGTAGGCTGTACAGCCACCGTTCATTGCTCTACTTAACCTTGAGGAGGTGGTGGTCTCCAGCGCATGGGGTTGTCATGTAGGCAACCCTCACATAAATTAAATAAAGTGCCTCAGTGAGGTGGCAGTCCCCAGGGCTTTTATAAGCTGGAAGAGGGGGGCCCCATGTGCCTCCCTCCTTTTTATAGCTTCTCATCTCCCAGGACCTGTCCCACCCGGGGGCACAAGATTGCAGAAGCACGAGAGCCAGCTCTTGTGGTTATTTTTGGGTGGGAGCCACAGATCCAGCGTGACTCAGGCCAAAATGATTTTTACCCTGCGGGGTTCCTTTGGGTCCACACCAAGAGACCTAGGAGGTCAGAGTTTTCCTACCCTGTCCTCTACTCTTCACTTTTATTTTTAATTTTGTGTGACTCAGCTCAAGCTGAGTCCCAAGATCTCTGCCAACACTTCCTGGTTTGAAGTGTTGGAAGCTAATCAGATCTCAGCACAAGATCGGGAGGGTTCCCAGACCCTTTGCCTCCCTATATATACAAATCTGGATTTCAGTTAATTTCTCTAAAACTAGTAATGAATTTATACCAAATCACAAGAAGGCACTTCCCTGGACCAATATCTACCTGTCTGCTAAATTTGTTGTAATTTCATTCAGCAGTTCGGACTGTGGCTGTGCCTAAAGTTCCCATATATATCACACACACTCACACTGTGGTGCAAGTAAATGCCCGCACTGCAAAGTAATATTCCAAAGATTTTTATTATGGCTGACGCGTTTCAACTTGCTGTGTCTTTGTCAAAGCCACATAACAGTGAAAGTGCCCTAATTCCTTAGAAAAGAAGGCAACTATACATGCACCGTGCGCGCACAGTGAGCACGCGGTGCGCTTCGCGCACCACGTGCCCACGTTACGCTAGATGGCCCATGAACGCACGATGCGCTTCGCGCACCGTGCGCACATGGAGGACATATGATGAGCATCGTTGTGACAGGTAAAATATATGTTTTGTTTAGCTTAAATAATCCATGCACAAAAGGTGCCCTTCGGGCACCTTTTGCACACGGGGTGGGGAGAATGTGGATATTTTTTTTTTTTTTATTATTATTTCTTACCGTACGCGTACGGTAAGCGTAATCGGCGACATTTTCGAAAAAATTAAAATTGCCTTTTTTCACTTGGGGGATCGTTGGGGACTCCCTCGACATGGCTAGGTGCTTGGGAGCTGTGTAAACAGCCCCTTTACATGTTTTTGCACTTGGTTTTTCAACCCCCTGTCAGAGTGCGAGAGAGAAAATGGCGGCCGCCGCTCCTGGTTTCGACCGATTCGAATGTTTACTAAGATCTAAGGGCCAATCAGAATCGCGCTCGCGCACGCCACCGTACGCGTACGGTAAGCGCACGGTAAGCGCACCGTACGCTGGCTCAGATATATATATTGATTTAAAGGCTATTTTCTCAGAATCTATCGAACAGATTTACACCAAACCTACAAAAGGCACTTCCTTGACCTGAGGACTACCTCTCTGCCAAATTTCAAGTAATTCTGTTCAGCCGTTCGGGCTGTAGCTGTGTCTAAAGGTCCTATGGAAAAATGCATGGGAAAAACACGTTTTGGGACCCCCCTTTTATCTCAGCCCCCGCTTGACGAATCCCCCGAGACTTTCAGGGTAGGAGCGGAGCGTAGCGCCCCACCTATTTTGAAAAATTCGCGAGGATTCGTCAACCGGCGCCAAAGTTATTCAAAATAGAATGTTGCGGATTTCCTATGGAAACGTGGTCCTAACTATAACTACCTACTGGCGACCGCCAGTAGGTAATATGTATGTATATATGTATATATATATGTGTATATATGTATGTATATATGTATATGTATATTCACAGAAAAAAACATAGGTTTCAGGCACGTTATAGTTAGGAATTAGCATTTAAAAAACCTCAGAAATTCACTGAAAAAACCATAGGTTTCAGGGGTGTTATAGTTAGCTGGACTTTTCACTTGTACAAAACCATTGAAATTCCCCCGTTATAGTTAGTTCAGCTAACTATAACTCGCGCGCCCGCAATGCACTGCATTTGAGATGTCATCAGTGATGTCATGAGTGATGTCACTGACCATGTCATGAGTGATGTAATATGTGACGTCATCAGCAGTGCATTGCGGGCGCGCGAGTTATAGTTAGCTGAACTAACTATAACGGGGGAATTTCAATGGTTTTGTACAAGTGAAAAGTCCAGCTAACTATAACACCCCTGAAACCTATGGTTTTTTCAGTGAATTTCTGAGGTTTTTTAAATGCTAATTCCTAACTATAACGTGCCTGAAACCTATGTTTTTTTCTGTGAATTTCAAAGGTTTTTTAAATGCTAATTTCTAACTATGCCTACAGAGATAGGACATGTGAAGAAAGAAGAAAAAATGCACAGAAAGAAACAAAAGAAGTGCAGAAAGAAGCAACAGAAGTCCTCAAATACGAAGATAAGTGCAGGAAGAAGGATAACGTGCAGAAAGAACAAAAAGAAGAGCAGAAAGAAGCCTTGTTGCAAAATCATCCTGTACCCTCAACTTTTTCAGACGGATACTGGTGGTAACTGAGTCTGACTAACCAGTCCTAGAGCCAGTGCTATGTTAAAAGACACTTAGAATACAGTGAAAACACCTACATACACTAGGGAACATTATGCGTTGGGGTCCCCCTGTGATTAGCATGACCTCCTCTGTAAGCCCCTAGTGTATAATAGGGCATGGGGATTAAAACTACCTCTTAAAACAGGCCACAGGGCGTTTTTGCACACGTTAACTCAGGCCCCGTCCCCTCCCTTCACCACTGTGTAAACACGCCCTGTGTCCATTTTTAGTTGGGAGATTAAGTTCATTTGAATCCTGAGGGTCCCTAGGGTCCAACTAGCCCACTAGGTACCTCCAGTAAGTGCCACAGAGCTGCGTTGCAGAGAGGTGTAAAAAGTGGCACGGCCTGGACCACCTCTCTGCAATGCAGCTCAGTGGCGCTTACTGGAAGCACTTGGTGGGCTAGTTAGCCCCCAGGGGCCCTCAGTATTGAAGGGAAATTATATCCCCAATTTAAAACGTGCCATAGTGCGTGTTTGCACACGTCACCTCAGGCCCCGTCCCCTCCCTTCACCACTGTGTAAACGCGCCCTGTGGCTGTTCTAAGTTGAGAGATTAAGTCCCCCTGAATCCTAAGGGTCCCTAGGGTCAAACTAGACCACTAGGTACCTCCAGTAAGCGCCACAGAGCTGCATTGCAGAGAGGTGTAAAAAGGGGCTTGGCCTCAGAACACCTGGCTGCAGCGCAGCTCCCTGGCGCATACTGGAGATGCCTGTTGGGGGCGCGTTTGCAGAGTGCTGCACGGAGGGGGCATGGCCTCCGGCATGATGCCAGTCTTTTATTTATTTTAGTTTTTTAAGAAGGGGGGCTGTTTGGTTCCCCTTCTTATTCTAATTTATTGGCCCTGATGACCCCATCCCCCAGGGCCAGTCTCCTAATTATATTTTTTTGACCCCAATCCCCAGGGCCGGCCACTGTTTTTTATTATTTTTAAAAAATATATATTTATAGACACACCTAGGACATGCTGGACAAACCGTACGTACCTATCACCATGACGATTTGCGTGATATTCATTAAAAGGCGACTATGCATGCAATGAATCCACGTGGAATGTATTTACACCACTAGTGAAGCTCTGACATGTCTGATGCCCTACCGTGCCTAATCCTGGTAGACACCCTTGTCGTTTATTTATACAAACATGGGTAGCTATTGACGGGCACATTTAATACACATGCACATCAAGCCATTCAAAGGGGATTCGACAAAAATTCGACCAAAACTATGCAAGAAACCCCCCTCACGGTTAATAAAACACACATCCACTGCCGGATGTGTAATACTTTTTATTTTACTCTCTGGAAAGGGGACAAACATCACTTGAGAGTCACAGCGTGCTCCTGACAGAGCCCAATGCTGTGTTACACCCACCATTGCCTGCCGAGTGCCACACACCTCTGTGTTGTATTCCACTAGCTAGTGCATATGCTATGACACTCTCTAGCCCATGTGCACTGTAACACCACCCCGTGAATATGTCATGCCACACTTGTCTTCGCACGGGTTATATTGCCCCATCTAACGTGCCTTTCTCGATGCCTATGTTATAACGCACAGTGCTATGCCATACATATTACAATCTGGGATCCATATCTTTGTCACAGTGCATATGCAACGTTACACTCCCCAGCACATATTTTATATTACAACTTTAGAGACTAGTTAGGTTACACAACACTGCCCTGTGCATATTACACTCCAAGGCGCATATCGCATAGCACGCGCTAGTGCCTGTGCTATCTCGCGCTCTCCAATGAATCTGTCATTGCGCACAATGTATTGCATATTATTTTTCACGCCCGGTTCATCTTATATCACACTTTTTGGTGCATAGTTTATACCATACACTATATCTAGTTTTCATTTTCAATCGTGCTCTCAGGACTATGTTCTATATAACACTGTGTTCACCTACCCTTTTCACGGGCATTACATTTTGCGATAGGGGGTGGAGGGTCAGGGGGTGTTTCTGCCAAGTGAGCCCGGAGTCACAGTCACAAACGTCCTCTTCTTCCTGAATAAAAGTGAGATTATGCTGCATACTTGTTCATATTTTAAGTAGTTCGCACAGACACAATGTTTTAAAAACAATAACGTTCCTAATACCCGCCTTCTCTGAACAGTTAGCTTGCTGCCCCATCCCCTTCCTCCCTATCCTCTGTTGTGTGAATCCATGGACTAGCCTCCTCCCTCCTGCCATGCATGGTCTGATGTGCTGCCACTGCCCTCAATTTAGTATGATGTTCCAGTCCACTCCTCCTGCCCTCCATTGCCCAATTCTATGCCCCATCATTGACCTCCTGCTTAAACTCTGTGCTTAGCTTGCTGCCCCTATTCTCCTTCCCCCTGCCCTCCGATGTCTTTGTGCATGCCCCTGCTCCATCCTTTTTGCCCACCATGTCCCATGGACCTGCCACTCCTATCTACTCTGAGTGTTCTGTTGAGCTGCCACTCCCCTCCCACCTGCCTAGCATTGTCAGATGACTGTAACCTGTCCCTGCCACCTCCACCCTGCCTGTCCACATGCCATGCCCCTATCCTCTTCCTCCTGTCCTACATGGTCCATTGTACTGCCACACCCTTCTGCCCTCCCTGGTCTGTTGTGCTGCAACTGCTCCTCCTGCCTGCCCCGTGTGGTCTGTTGTGAGGTCCCTTCCCCTGAACTTTCTTGTCTGTGCACAGGTCCTGACCCTTCCTTCTATCCTCCATCGTCCTTTGTGCATGCCCCTCCACCCTCCTTCTTGCCCATCATAGCCATTGTGCTGCCACTAACCCTCCCACTTGCCATGCATGGTCTTCTGTGCTGCCATGGCCCCTCCCACCTTCCCTGTGTGGTCAGTTAGCTGCCCCTGACCCCCTCCCACCTTCCCTCCATGGTCTGTGTGTATGCCATCACAGTCTCACTGTTGCTCTTCATGGTGTGTCTTGCTTCTAGTGCCCATCCTGCCTGACCTCCATGGCTATCTTGCTGCTCCTGCCCTGCCCCCTTGCCCCCAGCCCTACTCCCTCCCTCCTGGCTTGTCTGTTCCATTGTAATGCCCCTGATCCGTCCCTCCTGCCCTTTATGGTCTGTTATACTGCAGCTTTCTCTCCTGTCTGTCCATTATGGTCAGCTAGCTACCATTGCCTCTTGCCCCTCTGTTCTCTGTTGTCCATTTGCATGGTCCTGTCCCCTCCCTCTTGCTTTCTATGGATTGTTGTGCTGCACTCCCGTCCTGCATGCCCTGTGTGGTGTATTGTGCTGCTGCAAACCCTGATGCCTGCCCTGCAGGGTCAGTTTGGTGCACCTCTCCATGTCCCTCCTGTCCTCTGTTATCCAAGTCCATGACCCTATCCCATTTCCTTCCATGATCCAATGTACCATACTTGCGAACATTTTGAACTTGGTAAGAGGGAGATTTTGAAAACAAACTGGGGTATTGATTTTCCCCTTTGAGTTACATTGAAAAAGAGGATATTGTAGACTGGAGACAGATCAAATAAAGCCCATTTGAGCTTAAAAACATTGGACGTTTCCTGGCTGAATCGGGTCTGTTGGCATGTATGGTTGTACTACCATTGCCTCTTCCTTCTGCCCACAATGGTCTATTACATTGCCACAGCCTTGAAGGAGGGTAGATTTTGTATCACAGGGGCCCCCTGGCCCGTTCTGTCCACACCTGAAGTATGAGACCCTTGTCCTTGCCCTGCCAGCTGCATTTTGTAGGCCGTATTAAATTGACCAGCGGGTCCTGTGTTGCTATATAATTATCCTGAGACATCCTTACCATTCAGCCAGCATAAAACCCCTGTGTAGGCCCTTCTGTTCAATATGTAGGCCTCTTTGTTAAATTGACCATAGCTCTGCAATTTTAGTGTATAGCAGGCCTTCTGATCCAAACTAGTAGCCCCCACCCTACCCGAGTGCTCCGTGCTCGGTATCAAAGTTCAACATCCCCCTGAAGCTGTCGACATACAGTAGGCTGCATCCTGGACTGGTACTTGCTTCCTGGGCAGGTTTCCCGCTTTTAAGGAAGTGGCAACCGCAGAGCGTCAAGTTAGGAGAACTGAGGAGATTTTATACATGAATATATTGAATTCCCGTACAATACCCATTATTTTCTGCTTGCTCTATGGAACTTACGATAAGCGATTGGCCTGAGAGACTGACCTTTTCACCCAGTCCATTGTCAGCATTAAGTGGGTAAATGACGAAATGTCTGGTAAAATCTGCAGACGAAGCTTTTGGGTAGCATACGTAGGTAGATGTAGCGTGCAAAGGAGCCCACAAAATGATATAAAAAGGGAGCACCCACAGATATCGACGGACTACCTCGCCGTCTGTATGTAGGTTAACAGGCAGTGCAGGTTTTCCCCAAGAGCTGGGAGCTCTTGTCTTCCTTTGCTTAAAATGTCTTGCTCTGCTTTGCTTGAAGTATCTTATTCTATTTTACCTATGTGAAATGTCATGTTATGTTTAACCATTGTTCTCTTTACTTTTGCATTTAAAAGATTTTGTATTGTAATTGCAGGAATGCTTGCTCTAAGAGTAAACGTGAGTGTTCCTAGGTAACATTTTCCTTGGTGTAACTTGTTTCTCATGATGCATTTATAGATGTGTTTTCTCTCTCTCTCTGTCAGTACATTAATTGAGATACAGAGAATATTATGACAGCTGTATGATTATCTGGATTCTGTATTTTGTACTTTATGTCTCTATTCTGCGGTTTCTTTGAAGTTGCATCTTCTCATTAAACTGCCATTGTATTCTGCCTCCAATTCCATGTCTCATATGTCTGTTTTCTTCATTTTTGGAGCAAGCGTTCCTAGGCACCCCGGCTCAAATTAAGGTGCCCCTTTTGTCCCTGACTCACTCTCCTGCTCAGTTCTGTGGTGGCTCCCGGGGATCTGGGGACCGCCCCTAGCTTCCTTGACCCGTAATAGATCTTCCCTCCAACAGCCTCTCTTGCAAGTCCTGTATTGTTGGTTTGTTGCCCCTGCCCCCCTTTCCACTGCCCTCCATAGTCTGTTGTGCTTCCACGGCCCTTCCTGCCTGCTCAGTGTGGTTAAATTGTTGCCTTTGCACCCTCCTACCTGCCTTCAATTTTCAGAGTCCGTGCCCCTGGCCTCTGCCTCTCAACAGTATCCTAATGAACAACTAGATTGCTAACATTCTATATTTATTACAAAAGTGTGGAACGCCTGACATCATCTTGATGTAATCAAAACTGTAATACCTAGCGCATTTCCTTTAGAAATTACATATATGAGAGGGTCTTATTGGCATCAAAATTATGGTTAGTGCTCTAAAAGACTAAAATAAGGACATATTTTCTGAGTTTTCAAATAGCGACAAAGCACTTTTAAATTATTTGTTATCTTTATGTTTTTTTATCCAGTTGACCACTTGATTAAATGTTGCACTTAGGGGAGAGGATGTGGTGTTACTTCCAGAACTGCAGACTTTGCAACTGGGGAACTAGGTTGAAGTTTCTGCTTCAGCTCGACATTCTGTGATTCTGGTCAAATCACTTAGTCTCCCCATGTCTACAACCAAAATGAATTTGTTCTTGTGTGATGTAACCAATGCTCATGTAAAGCACTCCAATACCTGACAAGTCTGCACTATATAACACTGCAAAAACACAAAATAATAAGTGTTTTGCACACTTCTGTCATTGGGCTATATTTGGGCTACATCTGGGTGATTTTGGGCTACATTTGGGCTCTTTTGTCTCCGGTGGCCATCTTGGGAGATTTATTTGTTATGAAGTTTCCTAATTTCCTCATGTACTGCAGTCTCCTCAGTAGGAAATGCTTTCAGTTTTTTACTTTGATTCCATCATGAAGGTATTCAGATATGTCACACATTTGCCATAAATTCTGAATGTTAGCACTCTAGTTGCTCATTAGATCACTGTAGTAAAACTACTGCACCATGGAAGTCTGCTCCTGGTATTAAAAGTGCATGTTTCAGTCTGCATGTCAGAATTTTTTAATGAAATAGAAGAGGATTTGAGAAGTCACTCAAAATGTGCCCTCATTTTCTTTCTTCAGCATTAATCATAATTTCTATGGCAAAATGAACCTCCTCATTGTGTTCCTTTTTAAATTAAATGTTTTAAGTGTTACCAGTTTATTCCAATCAAGATGGCTTCAGGTGTGCCTTACTTTTGTCATAATTAAGACAGTAAGCGCTCTAGTTGTTTTTAAGAACATTCTGGGACATTCTGTCATTGGGCTATACTTGGGCTACATCTGGGTGATATTTGGGCTACATTTGGGCTCTTTTGTCTCTGGTGGCCATCTTGGGAGACTTATTTGTTATGAAGTTTCCTAATTTCCTCATTTACTGCAGTCTCCTCAGTAGGAAATACTTTCAGTTTTTTACTTTGATTCCATCAAGAAGGCATTCAGATGTGTCACACATTTGCCATAAATTCAGAATGTTAGCACTCTTTTTGCTCATTAGATCACTGTAGTAAAGCTACTGCTCACCAGGGAAAACTGCTGCTGGTATTGAAAGTGCATGTTTCAGTCTGCATGTCAGAATTTTTTAATGAAATAGAAGAGGATTTGAGAAGTCACTCAAAATGTGCCCTAATTTTTCTTTCTGCAGCACTAATCATACTTTTTATGGAAAAATGAACCCCCTCATTTTGTTCCTTTTTAAATTAAATGTTTAATCCAAGCAAGATGGCTTCAGGTGTGCCATACGTTTATCATAAGTAGGACTGTTAGCGCTCTAGTAGTTCTTTGGAACACTCTGGGAAGCTGCAGTAGAACACAAAGGAATCAACTGACAGTCTCTGCCCTTGTTGGATGTACATGTTTTACTGAGAATGTCAGACTTCATTCTCACATGACTGAGAAAGATAATGTGAATTTACAGAAAATAAGCTCTCAGTTTAGCCTATAGATCACCTTCCAAACCTCTGTGGTAAAAGCATGAGAAAATATTTTTCTCTCAATCATGATATCCCAGCAGAAGGCTTTTTCACATGGTGAAATCACCTTAGAACATACCACAATTCCTAAAATGAGTATGGTACCATCAACAAATGATTTATAATGTAACTAAAGTCTTAAAACCTTCTATTAACTGCAATGCTTTTTAATGAGGTGCTATCATGTATATTGGTCCCAAGATGGCTGCCAACACTTCTTGGATGAAGTGCTGACAGCCAATCAGATCTCAGGATGAGATGTGTGGTTAGGCTCCGCCCACATATATATATGCTTTTAAATGCTATTTTCTCAGGAAATACTGAACGGATTTACACCAGACCTGCAAAAGGCACTTCCTTGACCTTATGGCTACCTCTCTGCCAAATTTCAAGTAATTCTGTTCAGCCGTTCGGGCTGTAGCTGTGTCTAAAGGTCCTATGGAAAAATGCATGGGGAAAACGCGTTTTGGGACCCCCCTTTTTTCTCGGCCCCTGCTTGACGAATCCCCCCGAGACTTTCAGGGTAGGAGCGGAGCGTAGCGCCCCACCTATTTTGAAAATTTCGCGAGGATTCGTCGACCGGCGCCAAAGTTATTCCAAATAGAATGTTGCGGATTTCCTATGGAAACAGGGTCCTAACTATAACTACCTACTGGCGACCGCCAGTAGGTAATATATATATATATATATATATAAAAATATGTTTAAATGTCTAATCAACAAAAATAAAGTGTGCGGATATGCCAGAATGACAATCAAGTGAACGGGCGTGATACCTGATATAGTAAGGATATATACCCAGATTGAAAGGTGTTGCCAGCATACATCATTTTTGCTGATTAGATGTTTAAATATGTTGCATTTATACATTTTCGTCACAACATGTATTGTTGACACACTGGTGCAAAACCTCCCTAAAAAAGTTTAGCCACCTCAGGTCCTTCCTGGCAAGTATTCAAGTATTAGAGTGATCAGTCATTTAAGATGTCATCACTGATGTCATACATGATGTCATAGACATATCCTGAGGATGTCATACGTGAGGTCATAAGCAGAGCATTTCGGGGGTGCAAGTGATATATAGCTCTAACCATAACTGGTATGTGTCTGTGTTTGTTTTTAGTTCAAATAAAAATAGGTGCTTTGAAACAGATACATGAACTTGTGGAAGAGAATATTGTTTATAATCAGGAATAAATAATCCCTTTTTTCTTACTGCCATATATACCAGGGATGTTTGTGTGAGTGCATTTTACTTCTATGTGATGTGCGTAATAAACCAGTAAAAGCTCTGGAGCTGCTTGGACTCTGATTGGCCGCGCAACTAATTTGCTAACAGTCACTATAGGTGTTGTTGGTTTTGAGGAATCAAGATAAGTGTGTTAGGGACACAGTTTTTGCCAAGTAATGCAGAGGATAGACGGCATACGGTTGAATGTACCAAGAGGTAATTGCTGTTGAAACAAACAAATACAGCACACAAACCTGCGAGGACAGAGTCACTGCAGCTGTCATTTATTAATGATTTTCCTTCTGGACACGCACATATTGCACCAGCCGGATTCAGAAGACAGATGAATTCGCACTTGATATCCCGGCAAGGGTTGGATACTGTTTAAGAAAGAAAAGAAAATACAAGCAATAATGCAACACTTGAAGCCAATATGTTTTTTGCGTTATTACTTTCTGAGAAGAGAGAGAGATAAGTGAAAATAACGTTTGACAATGCGTCAAAATACCCTATCTTTATATGGAAAATTATGTTAAAGCATTTTAAAACGCTAACATGTATTTTTCAAAACTATCACTATTCTTGATGTATAGCCATGTTTGCTATCTAAAGACATTACATGCAGGCACGCAATGCTCATTGGGCTCAAAGGGCTTCAGCTGCCCAGCCCCTCCCCCCTTCGTGTGTGGCAGCCCGGGGCTGACACAGATTCCTGGGCTTCCCGAGTACTTCACAGGTCTTTAAAAGACCATTTGCTTGTTAATGAGGCTTTGTTGTTTTTCACCCCTGCGAACAGCCCCTGCATCTCCACTCTGCCTATTGCTGGTAGAATTACCCTCCCCTCGAACTTTTTTCTTAGCCCCCCCCCCTCCCGAAATTTGGTGCCAGTTGCAGTAGCGGCTCCTGGTGGGAGTGCTGCAGTGGGGCGGGGTGGGGGAGGAGCAGGTTGGGGGGTAGTAAACTACGGCATACGGCCGAACAGAGGTAAGTAAACAAATAAATAAATAAAACGAATTTCATTATTTATTTATTTGTTTACTTACCTCCATTAGGCCGTGTGCCATAGTTTACTAGCCCCCACCCTGCTCCTCCCCTGCCCCGCAGCACTCCCACCAAGAGCTGCTACTATCTAGTTGCGCCTCTGATTACACTTGATTAATATATTTGTTGAATTCGACACCTGTATTTGAGTTCACATTTGAGCCACGAGGCCTTTAAAAAATGATAAAAATAACCCCTCAGATACAAATGAAGTAAGGCTAAAAGAAGGGAATTGTTAGAAAGTGCTAGGTTCGCATTATATGTGAGGTTTAGGCTTAAAAATGTGGCGTTTTCTTACAAAGTTATCAAAAGGGCAGGAGATCGAGTGAATGTATTTAATGAATTAGACCAAGGGGAAGGGGGGATAAAGTGTGAAGACATGGAGGGAGTGGAGAGGAACCACAGCAAGAAAGAGAGCTAAGAAGAGCCAGAAAGCACGAAAAAGAAGGAAGAAACGCTCTCAATCCTACAACAATACAGCAGTGGCGTAGCTAGCTCTTGCAGCCACTGCTTTTGCCACCTGCGGCGGCCATGTTAAAGAGCGGGGTGGAGGAGGGGTGCTGGCGGTTTCCGTTTTGGCTGCCGCATGAAAGAGCTGGTGTGTGGAGGCCGCCGCCCCCAAAACTTGTGACGGGGGGGGGTGGGGGGGTGACTGCCCTCCTCCCCCTCCTTGCTATGTCACTGCAATACAGTAAACCATATCTTTGATGTACAAAGTTCATTTGTGATTCCAAAGCCTCGGATTTGCAATTTGACATCTTTTATGTCCTTAAAACCACACGTCTCAATGTACAAAAGGCGCTACACATAAGACTTTGTGATTCACAAATATCTTTGAGGCACTTTCCATGTCCCAAAACGCCGTGACTGAGAAAAGGATGTCCCACTCCTCAATGTCATCCATAATATGTATCAAGGATTTAAAAACGCAAATGCAGTCACAAAACTTTCGCATTGTGCTAACACCCAACATAGGGTGGTAACCAATTTTCAAACAGGAACCTGTATCCTTGGGCCAGTTTCCCTCTCTTAAGTTATGAATTGTAAATTGTGGTGACAGCGATGCTATTCCATGCATACCTACGTTTTTAAGGCAGTCCATTATGCCTTAAAGGCATGCAGGGAACATACAAATGTAAATGAAGGAATGGAGGTCTGCTGTCCCTCATAGGCCTCTCTTCCTGGATCAACAGACATTTTCAAGGGATTACAAAATACTTCCTGCTTCGTGCATTTTAATGAGGAAGACAATACTGCCATCTCCTTTGAAGGCGCATCCTGTGAGTGTTGCTTCAGCTGCACTGCAAAATGATGAGCAGGCTGCAAATCAGTCAGATTACATAAAAAACGGACTGGTTTGTGACCTGTCTTTTGTAGACAAATTCCTACACTCCAAAGGCTGAAATTACTCAGGGGAGATTGAGGGGGATAGGTTACAGCCACATAACTCATACTTCAAATCTCTGCGCAAACCGGGGTTTGCACAGGAATTAGAATATAACAACCCAGTTGGAATCAGCACCTACACAGTGTCAAGATAATATTCTTTTTTTTAACACAAACTATGTCAAGATAATATTCTTAAAGTAAACAAAATCTAAAATCATACACCTGAGTTTTTCACCTGGGATCCCTGTGATTGTAAGTGGAGCCTCCCATGTAAGCACTCCAACAGCAGTAATGTCCCAGGCTGCTACATTTGTCATCAGTGGAAGCCCCTGGAATTATGCAGCAGGAACGCACCAAGTTATGTGGCAGGGTTGACTAATTATGCTGCTAAAAGGCCAAAATATGTGGCATAATACAGTCAATTTTTTAAATAATATGACATCATTATTTTGTAGTCTCAACACTTGGGAATACTGTATGTGCAAATATTTATTCTCATTAGTAATAGTTTAACAACCAAATACAGAAATAAGCAACTGAAAGATGACCAGTTAACCTTTGCGAAGCCTTCCACTGCATCCAAACACAAATGGACACATTTTTAGTAATATGTGATCGGTTTACGCTTGATTAGTTTTTTTCCCGTTAAAATCTGCTGATTTTGTAGCATATGATGTATTATCAGGAAGTTGATAAAAACGTGGCTGTTCCACCAGGCATAAAACGGCTGGTATAGCGGTTTGCTTTCCCTCTCTTTTCTCACTTAGCGCCAAGACGCCTCGGCATTCGAGCGCTCTATAAACCTTAATCTTAATTCTAATCCTATGTGGCAAATGCAGCAAATCCCTAATTATGCAGAAAAGCCATGGCCACAGAACCATATAAATCCAGTGGCCATGGGCATATTCTATAAAGGAATTCACCATGGATCTGACTATTAACACCTTGCTGGCCTTACCTGGATCCGGCAGGTCATCCTTTGATCTTGGGTTATGCTATGGTTATCTAACTGGGGTTTATTTGGTTTTGGGTCTTCAGGGATGAGGGGAAGCAAGCATTAGCAGTCATGAGAACCCTTTCTTGAATAGCTGACATTTATTCGGTGTCATTTAGTCATGGTCAGCTGGCAGCTATATAAACTTCCTTCAGGATAGTCAGCAGGTATGTTTGAAGAATGAAGGGGGACTGCGTGCCACAAGTAAAAGAAACACTTTTTCATTAATTAGGACATGCCATCTCATAAAAATTATAAAATATTGACATTAGACTAGCTATTTATACAACAACATATATTGGGCACAATAGAGATCCTTGTATGATCGCTAAAACGTATTACAAATGGACGAAAAAGGAGAAATTGGAACAAGTTACTCCCAAAACAATGAGCAAACACAATTAAAGGCACACCTAAAAAGATTTGACAGTCCCACCTTTTTTTGTGCGGAAACTCCGCAGTCAAGATTCTAGGGGTAAAATTCCCCTGTGAAAAGCAAACAATCATAAACTTACAAAAATGTTTCATTTTACCTTTGTAAATCAGGCCTAAAATTTCCAGTAACAAGTGGTAATCCACAATACCCAGAGGGATGTTAAATAGGATTCTTGATGCTTCCTAAATCCCATTTGTGTCCTGTGGATATGAGCTGGAATCATCTACCCATGCTTTACAAACACTGTGGGGCAGATTTTGTAAACATTTGCATAAAGCAACGGAGCTAGGCAAGTTGCTGAGCTATGACCAGCCACGGCCCGTATAGGGCGTGCCACCGGGCGGTGACGTGGGGTGGGGGAGAGGCAGGGTGGGAGGTTGTAAAATTCGGCAAATGGACGATTTCAGGTAAGTAACGGAAAAAAACGAATTTAGTTGCACGCGCGGCATCGCCAAATGCGATGCAGCGCGCGCAACAAAATTTGTTTTATTTATTTTTTCCGTTACTTACCTGAAATCGTCCATTTGCTGAATTTTACTACCTCCCACCCTGCCCATCCCCGCCCCTCATTATGTATATGCCTGTCTATCTTCGCTCACATTTAGAATGGGAACTGATGCCTAATGATATGCATCTCATTTTGAGTAAACTTCCAGTTGTTATTTACGAAGGTTCTCATAGCCACTGGTATTTGTTAAGGAACTTGGATAACATGCTTGCTTTGTATTTGGGTTGGAAGGCGTGTTTTTGCGGCATGTTGATGATTTTCTCAAAACACATACTAATCTAATTAAGCCTACCATATATAGAGCATTGAAGGCCTTCCTGATAGTTAATGTACACATAGTCAAATCTATTGAGCTCTTATGGCTTGTTTTATGTGCTCTTTTCTATATGAATAGAATGGTGGCAGGTTCTGTCTTGATCTACTAGACATTTGCCCTGATGAAGGACTCGTCCAAATTCCAATATTTATGGCCCAAACAGAATTTCAGTAAAAATAAACTTTTTAACCGAAAAAATCAATTCTAACCTTTTCATCTATGGAACGGGTGGGCTCTCTGGAAAATATTTTGTTCCATTTAATAATTGTTTTACCCACTATTCAACACAGATTGTCTTTCAATGCGCGACCTGCAGTTTTGCTAAAAACTTGCCACTAGTATTACTTTTGTTTTAATGGATTACCTTCGTTGTGAATTTTTCAAGCAGATGTTGAATAAATTAGGGTAATCAGCAATCACAGGTATTCAGAGTGCTTATTCGTTCATTGTCTGCTGTACAGAGAACATACTAACATCTGAAAGTTATTATTCACCCAAGTGAAACGCTGTTTCTTTTATTAAATATGTACCCAGGGCCTTATTTATGAGAAAAAGTGATGCTTTGGCTGCGCAAGCATTTCATAAATATGCCCTATATATTTATATACTGTTCGGTGGGCAAACTCACAGCTGCAGGCAACCTCAGCACCAAAGCACTCAGAAACCCAGGGGCATATTCACAAGAATGTGTGATAACTACTGTAAGAGTAGCTTAACGCAACTCTCAACATCGCAGCCTATCGCGGGAAAATTACGCCGTGCCAACCAAGTATTCACAACGTGGCGGTAGCATGCGATAGTCACCAGATAACGCGTCAAATGTCAGTGTCAAAATCAACGCCATGCCGCAAAAATGCGAAACATAAACACAAAAAATCATGCGATGAGGCCAATCGCGGTACAAAAATTAGTGAAAAACAGCCACAGGCAGGAAAATGCACTATAAAAGAAAGAAACAAAAAACACCAAAGCCAATTCAAACTGCGTAGCACCAGAGATGCACCCGGACCTAGTGCAGAGGACAAGCCAAACTCCACAAGGCACACGGAGGACCAGCATGGAACCCCGTGTTCGGGGAAGGGCAAGGAGAAGAGGAAGACGGGGTTCAGTCCGCAGGAAGACCGGATCATCGTCACGGAGGTGATAGAACACATTCAACAACTGTTCGGCACCTCCACTGCAGTACTGGCAACCCAAACGGAAATATGGCAGGCCATCGTCACCAATGTCAATGCAGTCGGAGTGTCGAGTAGGTCCATGGAGGAGATCAAGATGCGCTGGCATGGTGTGAAAAGGCAAACCAAACAGATACTCACCGCCAGCAGGAAGGCAGCAACGGCGACTGGAGGTGGGAGACCTGCTACAGCTGGATGAGCTGGAGGAAATGGTGGCCACAGTGAGCAGTGTGGAGACGGTGGCAGGATTTGGGGCCCTGGACACAACTCAATATGACCTAACCCAACACCAACAGGGTGAGTAACGACCAGGGACTGGGGGGACGGGGGAGATGGGCACAATGGCACACATGCACCATTAAGTGTAGCACACTGCACACCGACAAGGATCGTGGAACATGTCCCTGATAGCTTTGGCACACTGCAGCACACATAGAAACACCAAGTAGGCCCCCGTCCACAATGTGCACAAAGGGGCCCCCTCCCTATCACCAATATCACAACCTACCCATGCACATGTGCTGAATCCAGCAAAGCATCAGCTATGTGAGCCACACTGACTATGCAAGTGACACTGCATGCCCGATAGCATGGCCGCAGCCAAAAAACATGACATGGCCCACGAATCGACATGGAGGTGGCCCAGTGCGGATCACTTCCGTGAAGGAGCAGGCCACACTCTGACATATCCATGTGCACCCACAACCCAGGCCGTACAATACACGCAGCAGACAAACAATGCACCAGGCCACAAAATCTTTCTGAGAGCACATATGACCCAAGTCAAACACAATTCAGCCCCCAAAAAGCACACAATTCAAAGGCACCCCGCCTCAAAGGGAAAAGGGTACATGAAATCAGAGCTGCAGGGGCAACTCCCCCACAATGCAGCACACACACATAGCAATCACAGAACATCAGCAATGACGGCAATGTGGTACAAAGTGCAACACCAACACCACAGGACAGAGCGCACAACAGGTTCCACTCGTGCATATTTACTGTCCACTCAAATCTGGCATTGCCTGACACTGTGTGATGATAATGTATGTCTACTACCACACATCCGTCATGTAGTGGAAAAACACACTGACTGCCATCAAATAGCCAGCTCCACCAAAACAGTCACAATGTACATTGGCCTGCAGTCTGAATGTAAACATCTGCATATCTTCAACATACATGTGCAACTCTGTTAACCTGCATCTCCCCTTTACATTGCAGAGGGACAAGCAACACCTCCTGCAGAGCACACCACACTTCTCATCATTGATGATGAAGAGGACAACCTGCACATATGTCAAGACACCCTCCAACAGAAATGGGCGGCCTCTGCACCCCATCCCCAGGAGCAGGGCAGGCCAGCTGCCTCGAGGTGACCCCACCACCTGCACAGACCAGACAGCAGGAAACACACACCACCACGGTTCTCTCCCATGACCCCCCGACCCATTCTTGGAATTCCAAAAGCGTGTGTGGGGTTGCAAGGTGGAGTTGGCTGAACAGCTGCAGGTGGGTTTCGAGCTTGTGGCAGCCAAACTCGATGCCATACGTGAGTGTCTGAGTTCCATCAGGGACCACATACAGTCCCTATCGGACACCCCCTGTACGCACCATGCTCCACCACAGACCTTGGCTGACCTCGCTGGGGCCATTAATCGGATACAAGAACTGTCTGGTCAGACAGGCACCAGCGATGACAGCACAGAGTTGGCACAGATGCGGAGGTCAATGGAGACCATGGAGCAGATGCAGGCTGGAAGTATGGCTGCCACAGCTGGACACCAGCGAGTGGTAGCTGGGAACTTCAATGCCCTGCAGTTCATCATCTTGCCATTGCTGTCACTGAGTCTGTCCCAGATGACTGCAGTGGGAGCATCAACACACACAGCTCCGACCCCTGAGGTGTCAGTGGCACACAGTGATGCAGCCCCATCACCTTCGTATTCTGATGTGTCAGTGGCACACAGTGATGCAGCCATTACCCCGCCACATACACCGGACATAGGACCCGTATCAGGGGAGTAAGATGGGGATGGTAATTACTGTGTGAGGAAGGACGCAGTAGCATCCGTCACCGCCATATGGCCTGTCCCTGCCTGGTTCTGAACTATGCATCATCCCCTGGGACAATACCTCCCACTGACCCCCGGAACATTCTGCGACATTCACTCGGACCTGACACAGACTTCCATATCTTCGCTGCTGGACAATTACACAGCATTCCTGCTGCAGACTGAACTCCCCCCTCTTCCAAATCACTTTTTAATCCCCAATCTGGTTGGCCCACCACTGGGATTCCATGTAATGTGGGCTTGGATGGCCATGGACAGCTCCAGCTCCATCAATCACCTGAATGTGAATAAAACATTCTAAATCACACAGGTGTGTCGTGACTATGTTCACTCACGTATGGAAGTATGGCTGGATGTAGGGACAATGATTGCACATGAAGGTACACCCTGGTAACTGACATCTATGCGCATGTGTATCCCTGAGACACATGGCCAATTGGATGACTTTGAAGGTGAGTACTAGCTGTGTCCCCATTGCACATCAACAACAATCTCACAACCCCCCAATGTAGGCACACGTCCATGTATTGATTAGGGCTGTGTGTAGGAATGACCAAATCGGTAGCAGGCCAGAAGTGCTGTCCTACATCACATGTGACAACCAAACTTCAGGTCGCATACCTACCCACAGACATCTGTTTGGACACGTCCTGTTACAATTCATAACATTGCTCCACATGGTCTGAGTTTGGGCACCATACTCACATTGCTGAAGTCACGTAAGTGCACAGGTCGGCCAGCAACTATCCAAAAACAATGTCTGGCTCACAGAGGTGGAGCTTGCAAAAGGGAGCCACCCCCATTGTACATGTGTCAGTCTGTTCCTCCCTGTGTAGGGACGATGCTCATTGTGGCACACGAGTGGACAATCTAATCAACATTCATCACAGTTAGACACCAGTGGAGTTGCATAGACGTTATTGGCATGTTCGTGTCAGTACGGGCGAGGCAACGGCCACAACAGGCAGGGACATGCTTAAGACACTTACACGCAGCATGGAAACATGTCAAGGTTCAGAAAATGGTGAGGGAAAAATGGACATCAATCATCATGGATGGCAAGGGTCTCAGCCCACCTTGCCATGCTGGACGCGTCATGTGTTGTTTGGCGTCTGCCGATTGCCCCGTGTGAGGGGGCACGACTCACTGCCCATGGGATCTGCATAGTGCTCTGCCACCGGAGTGCACTGATTCTCTGCTCTGCTGACAGTGATCAGGTAAAAGGGTCCGACAGGTTCACATGTTGTGCTACATTGCCATGTGTGTACTTTCCCCCAAGCAGTGTGTCTGAATTGGTAATGTTGCCAAATAATGCTGTGTTGCTCGGACCATGGACCTGCATCACCTTGCACAGGTGTGTGTACACACGCGTAGTTCCACGCACATGCATCCAGAGTCCTGATGAAGGCAGACATGTCCTCTGTTGTGGTGGGATATGTGAGCATTCCCCATGATGCAACAAGTTGTTGGGACCTGTGCTGTGGGTGATAATCTGATGTGGCTGCAGGAACATAGTTACTCGTCCATGAATGCCTGTGCAGCTTCATGTGCAATGTGTTCCAACAGTACGTCATTGTTGTTTTCAAGGAACACCAGGGTGAGCCAATCCATTAACTGGTCCAGGCAGGTGTGCTCAGCCCACGTCATTTCACCGATCTGCAACAGAGCCCACTAGGGGAACGCCTCGATGTGGTCACTGCACACGAGGAATTGTGCAATCTCCCATGCACAACTGCCTATACATACGCAGTATTTCAAGACATCCCATGCACGGCTGTCTTGGTTACACTCCTTTTCATGATCCAACAGGGGGCGCAGACACAAGTCATAGTCCAATTCATCTACGGTTGTGTTGGAAGGCAGAAATCCATGGGACACTCGAATGTGCATGTTCGGCAGTGGAACCAGGGCTGGAAGCAGGTGACATAGGCAAGGCGGAAGCTCAGCCGGTAACTGATCCACACCACTGCCAGTGGCAGTGCACCCAGTAAATGCAGCATACGTGCACGGTACTGTTCCACGTGAGGGGGGTTGTGCATGTACCCGGGATGGCCTGCCATTGCGTTGGTGCGTCTCGTGGAACAGGCACTCTTCTGAACTGCGGCAGTTGTGTGGAGGATATGCCACAACTCTGAGCAATGATTCAAATGTGTATGCAACTTTGGGGAGAATGGGTTGCTGTTTCCGTGAGTGTCAAGGGCATCCCATGCGGGGGTACCTCAGGCAGCGGCCTCTGTGTGTGGGGTGTGGATAAGTTGGATAGTTCATTTGCGCAATGCGTGGTGCGGGAGTTGTCCCCATCTGCCATGGCATCTCTCTCAGGGTGTTCCAGCCGCGTTCAGGACCCAGGTCAGAGGTACAGGTGTCCTCCCGCCTTCTGCATTGGAAAAAAGGAGCTTTCATCCCTAATGTTTGTCTGACTTCTACTTGAATTTTCGGAATGTGATGTGGCTTTGGCGCTGAGATTGAGACAAGGCCTTGGGCTCATGGTGTACCGATGGCGATACACACACACACATGTTGGCATGTGGAGCCAGGTGCCAAAGAGGCCTTGCACTGCTTGTGCAATTTCACTCCACCTCTCTTCCTCGCTCTCTCCCTCCCTCTCTCCCTCTCTTTCCTTTGTTGGGCGCATGGCACACCTTCTTCTCTTGGATTTTGTCTTCCAGGCTGTGTCCTACAGATTGTCCAGTGAGGACCCGCTAGGACTCATCCGAATGGTTTTTTGGCTTTTGTTAGAATGGTGTTTTGTATTGGTGATTGCATTGCTGTATGTTGATTTTCCTGCTTGTGCGACATCAGGCAAAATATTTTGTTTTGGGATTCATAGTGTTGGTGTGCAGTTTCTGTGTCCGGGGTTGGGGGGGGCGGGAGAGGGGTTGCGGGCCTGGGTGTTGTGTTGGTGGGTGTTGTGGCCCTCTTGGGTGTCTGTGCTGCATAGGCAGTTGCTCGGGGGATTCTATTGTTCTTCATGTGTGGCTATGGGCTGTGCTCCATTGTCTGGTGCAAGTTGTGGTCCGATTTTGAACCAGGTCAGAGCAGGTGTTAATTTCCTGGTGCTAACGCGCCTTATCGCATGTTTTATGTTCTTATCACAGATCTGGCTGGTCGTTGAGAATGTTGTGGAGTGATGTTGTCGCTGCTTTTTGCTCCGGAAAACCTATTCTGCATCTCATTAGCGATAGTTGCCGGGGTCATCCGTGGTGATGTTTATTGTGGATGCTAACGCCGGAAAAGTGGTGCTGTAGGCTGTTTGCACCGGCTTGTGAATTGGGCGGGTAAATGTATCAAGTCTTTGGCTGCGCTAAAGTGCCGTTAAATCGGAGATAGCTCCTTGAGAATATGGCCCCAAGTAATTTTGATCATGCACTATACAAAGGCGTAGATAATTTTACATTAATACATTTCCCACTGCCTTGCTTGCATCTGCCTTATTTGCAAGAATTCGTCTAGCTCATTTTTGAATTTGAATTGACTTCTTCTCTCAATACAGTCTAATATTTCCAAACGTGTAATCAGTCCACATCCATCATAGTCAACTAATTTGTGTACATGAAACTCCACTTTAGTTTTGTTTAACCTGAATCAAATTCTCAAATTCTTTATGTGGATTTAATTTATAAGATGGATTGGTGGGCAAGGGTTAGGATACAGCATACTGGCTTAACAGGCCGTTTTAAACTAAGAAAAAGTTAAGTTAAATAGATAACATTGTTTTTTACTTACTATACCAGTACCAGTTTTAACGTTTGTAGATGCAGATAACATATTGCTCAAGTACCTTTGAAAAGATAAAATAGCACCTTGGAGCTAATGAGCATGTACATTTATTTATTTGGTATTTTTCATGATGCGTATTGTGCATCACATCCGCTTCCTGCAAGGCTTAGCATTTCAGCAAAAGGACAATATTTGGCTTTTAAAACAAAAGTTTTCAATTAATCAATGTTAAAAAAATACAATCCTTTAGCATATGATGCAATATTCCCCAGTTTAAAATTGCTGTTGTTGGTGAACGTCAGCTCAAAAGAGAAGGGTACCCAGGAGGGACATCTACCAGCCATATGGATTAACCTGGAGATAAATGCTGTCAGAAATATTCTCTACAGGGCAGTCGAAAATACGGACAGCGGCACACATCCATCCATAAACTTGGCAGCGAAACAAATACCACTGGGGGAACAATTAATCACTGGGCAGTGAAAACCCAGCTCAGCAAAACTATAAATGCTATTAATAGGGCAGGACCCGGCAGAGCAATCTACTTCTGGATCATGACATGAATACGTAGGGCCAGATTTACTAACCTTTCACGCAACGCAGTGTAGCAAGGCAACTTGGTGCATAGCGTTGCATGAAAGGGAGAGAGCAGAAATGCTCCATATCTTTTAACATATGGCACACTTCTGCTCTCTTATAGCGCTGGAGCACTTCAGGCAGGTTAGTGCCAACGCAGGCACCCTTGCACCACAGTGTAAAGGAGCTTGTGCAACAAAGATAACTGTTTTGTGCAGAAAGGAATACCTTCCTGCACAAAAATAATCTCTCCATGCATCTTCATCCTTCTGTGTGCTGCATATTGAGGCACACATAAAAAGAGGAAGTAACAAGGAGAAGATAAAAAAGAATTTTCTCCTCGGTATTCCATACTCTGAGAGGCATAGCAATCTCACACAATCCCAAATTTACAATTTTTTGTAAATCTGGGATTATGCAAAATCCATGGATGGATGCATGGGAACAGTCATGCCCAACCCACGGATGCCTCCCAGAATGATTGTAACGCAATGCAGCGCAATCCATTGTTTTTATTTCCATTTTTTCTTTTTTACAAAGCCATGAAAGGCAGTGCAAATCACCCCTTGCGTGACTTTGTCAATATTTACTAGCATTTTGCGTCATGGATGCACCACAAAAGTGGTGCAACCATGATGCAAAATTTGTATTAATCTGGCCCTTATTGATTGAGCATGAACAATGCACTGCATATCAGAGTCTGGTCATGAGTTCATTCGTATTGACTCAGAAATGTTTTGAATTGTATAGTCCATGATAGGAAAATAATTCTTATCTGATGTGGATTTCTTGCACCACAGCAATTATGCAGAGCAACAATGTAGTACATTCTAGTAGTAATTTTACCCCAGCTACAGCGGATATCAGTTTCTGCTAGGGGTATTGCGTTTCCATGATAAAGATAATTGTGTCAGCTTTATACTAATTAAATACGTTTTGTAGTCTGGAACTCAAAGCACAAAATGTTTTTACCTCAGAATTTGCTAATTTGTGTAATTTCCCTATGAAGTTGGAGATTTAATTGAAAATGTGTTGAAACACTGGCATTCTCCGACTGCTCCCAGGTAATCATGGGTCACGCACGTGTCCGGAAATCACCACATGCATCAATCTGTCCTTGATAGTTCATCATGTCCCGCTTGAAATTACCATCTAAGCAAATGGGTTGGGGGTGTCAAAAACAATGGACGTCGTTTGAGGCCACGCCCTACACACAAACGGTGGACCCCAACAGAAATATTGGAAACTGCCCTAAATGGGAAATTCGCTCCCAGAATGCCTTAAAAAATATATCAAAAGATTAAACTATTCAGCCCTTGTGGTCAATTGAGGAAGTGTGCTATGCATATCTAAAAGGTTCTGAGAATTACTCACTGGACGATTTATGCCTTTTTGTACAAAGAGGACCATGCATGATTATAGATGGTTTATAGGCAGCAGACACACCCAGAATAAACAGGTACCAGAAGTTAGCAGCCACATACAATCCTAATCAAAATTATCTACATGATAGACAAGCACATTCTTACAACACTACTCATCAGACTGCATTGCAAAGTATAGATGTGAATAAGCATGTTGTATGACACCTTTATAGCACACTTCTAGTAATTTGTGATGATGTTCAGACAAACAAAAATAAACCTCATTTGAACTCAGTGGCTGTTGTACTGCCTAATATTGTACCTAGAGTTGTAAATGGAGTTTGATCCTCATACATTTTAGACAGGAAGCCATGTACTGAGCCAGATCTACATAATAATTTGACAAGCAAAGATCCTATCAAGGAGTGCCCTCCCCTACCAACTTTGGTTGCTGTGATGCATTGTGACCCAAAATAATACATTTCTCCCAATGTCATTCTGTTGATGGCCTAAGGCAGCCAAAAGTAATGGAGATGCACAGTCTGACCTACACACTGCACGTTTTCCAAACCAATAATGAACTTATAAAGTCCCTGTTACACGTACCAAACTCTTATTGGAGAGAAGCAAAGGAATGAAATGTCTCACTCCCAGAATCTTGACAGCAGTCTTAATGTGGCTCTTTAGATTTGTTAAAGCACGTTGTAACAGAGCAAAGCCTCTTTGTTACTATATTTCTTGTGACAGAGTGCTCGCCTTTGAACCATACTAGCCCCTAAAACACTGTAGTCATTGGATCAAATTGCATAGGGCTAGCAAAGTCTGTTTTCAGCTAGGATAATTACGTCAGTGTTCTGCTGTTGATCTACAGAGCATACCATCTGATAGAGGTTTTTTAAACTTGCCTCCCATAATGTCTCTGGGCTATCACTGAGGGACACATTTACAATGAAATGGCACAGCATGGCGCCTCTAGCAATTTTGCTGCACCGTGCTGCGTAATTTAAAAAATGCAGGGATGCACCATATTTACAAGAATACAGTGCACCCTTGTGCTCTCCCCTGCACCGGTCCCACAAACAGCAGCTGTGCAACAATGCAGGCACCCTTGCACCATGATGATTAGGCCACTTCCTGCACAAAAAACAATACTCAACGGCGATTTGCTCCTTCTATGTGTGCTGCAGGATGCAGCACACATATTAAGAGCAAGAAACTATGAATACAAGTATTTCTTCTTGTTGTGCCATTTTAACGCCTCTCCCTTTTGATTCTGCCTCAGAATCCTTGTCAATCTGGTGCAGTGTCAAAAAGCCAAGGATGTTGCATGGGTACACCCACAGCAACACCCATGGAATGCCCTTTTGATGTGGAGTTCTGCATGAAAG
Source organism: Triturus cristatus (assembly GCF_964204655.1). Taxonomy (NCBI): domain Eukaryota; kingdom Metazoa; phylum Chordata; class Amphibia; order Caudata; family Salamandridae; genus Triturus; species Triturus cristatus. The sequence continues at coordinate 229,179,650 of NC_140584.1, forward strand.
AGGGCCATATTTACAAGGCTGTGTAAAGCCATGCAAAGTGGCTTTGCATGGCCGAGTCAATATGGGCCAGCAAAGAGAGCCACTGGGGGCGCTAGGGGCTTGAAAATATGCCCCTGAGATTGTTACAATTCTGCAAATATATACCTGAAATGTTATTTCAATCAGGATATATGGAAGCATCAAGATAACATAACTAAAGTATACATCAGCACAGGAAGAGTCACCTTTCAAGGCGTTTCAACTTTAACCCTTCACATAAGGTGGTGTACTGACATATTTCACAAGTTTTGCTACTGTTGAGAGAGCAGTGAACTGCACTGTAATTTCAAAGCATAGAGCCCAATGAGTGAAAACAATCAGGGCCAGACTGGAAACCCAAAGCAGTCCTTGCAATTTTGTTGGACCTGCTGCCCCGGGGGGTGAAGGGGGTGGATTGAGGTGCAAGCAAGTGTGAAGCACTGTTGCTTTTTTTACGGGGGGCTGACATTGAAGCACTGCTGCAAAACCAGGCCCTAATACCAAAATTAGCCTCCACTGCTGCAAAACTGGCCCCCACCCTTCCAGCCCTCTGGGGAAATACTCGATGACCACTACAGCCAGTCGGGCACTGAAAACAATTTGCTAGGAGTACTTTAAATGCCCTTTGTCATTTTATTTCTACACAGGCATTATGTTGCTCTCCTTTCAGTTTATTGAATTGTACAGAACCTTGACTCAAGTGTGTATACGAATCAGGATCTCCAGAATTCTGGTCTATTTTCCAATGGTCAATATTGTAAAATATGTAACATGCTTCTGTTACAAATATGATACATTCTGCATATAATTACTTTATTACTTTTTAGGTGTGCGTTTGATAGATAAGCTGTTAAACAACCTATCTCTTGCATTACTCATAGAATGAGCATTGGCTCTGCGCCTTTCTACCATTAGCTTTGTCAACCAACCTTTTTCAGCAATTGGCTTGAGACTTTGTCATTCACATGTTGAGTCAGCCTAGTAGAGTATCCATTTCTCACCTCATGCTTTTGGGTGTCTTGTTGTTTCTTTCCACCTCCACTTAAGTGCTTGGATTGAACTACATGAGTGTCTAATTTACAACCAGCACCCTCTCTATCCACTCCTCATGGCCCTCTCCATTGTGTCTCACTCTAATGTACTGGGGGCATGCGTTAGCACATTAAACTCAAAACTATTGGCTTGCCAAGGCCTGGTATTTTCACATTTACCAATTCATATTTCTAAGAAATTGGGTTACTGGTTGAGGGAGGTGAAACTCTTCTCAAGCAGCAATCACACATTTTCTCAGGGTGAAATCACAAACAAACCTTAAATTAACCTGTGCTCAACCCTCGGGTAGTTTGGCACAGAGCAGTCGATGTAACTCAAAGGCAATGTTTAAAATATTTGTGCGACACTTCTAACAGCAACACAGTGAATACACATGAGAAGGACCCTACAACAGAGTTAGGAAATCTAAGTAATTTAAAATAAATATTACAAGACCAAAATGACAAAAATCCAATCAGTAGAACCGGAGATATTCACTGTTAAAGATTTTAGTAAAAATAGTGTCAAAAGGCGTAAAGCTCCAACAGTGGATATTAGTCATGCTGAACTGGGACAAAGTCATAATTTCATGCCGATCGCGATGGCTACAGGGATCCAGTTAGGCCAGCTGAACAAAGTTAATTCAATCCAGGTTTGCAAAGCGTTGCAAGGATCCTCATGGAAGATGCAGTGCGTAGCTGAAGCAATGCATTGATTTCAAGATGCTTCAAGACTGTGGTGTGAGTTCCTGTTCTATCGTCATCAATGATCCCATCGACGAGAGCTTGTGATGCGAATTTCAGAGTTAAAGATATGTTGTGCAGTCAGGGCGATGAGTGAATTCTGAGGAGCGGGGAGGCTGTGATGTGTAGCCTGGCATTGTCGTCAAGGCGGCTGACGACGATAGATGGAAGGGCCTGTGCTAAGGATGCATCACACAGCGGCTGCTTCAAATGCGATGTGGGCAGTGGCGGGGATGCTGGTCTTTGCGAGAGGTCCAATTCAAACAGCAGCAGAGATGCTTCAGTTCTACTTGGAGTTGTGCTGCACGGCAGAGGAGACACTTCAGTTCCACTGGATCCACAGAGGCTGGCAAAGCACTTTAAGCCCACTTCCAAGGGACCAGGACCGGTATGGCATCCCTTGGCAGGGTAGCCTCACAGATGTCAGAGTCCAGGTGCAGGTGCAAGCTTGTTGGAGCCTTCTGTCCCTGAGGTCCAAGTCAGAAGGCAAGCCAAAAACCCTTAGATATACCATGGGGTCCCGGGTTCAAGAGATGTAGGTCCAGTCCTTCTCACCCAGGCAGGAAGGCAGTAGGGCAGCAGAATGTAGGTCAGCATAAGAAAGCAGGAGCACAGCATGGCTGAAGTCCAGTAGAGTGAATTCCAGCAGAGTGGCAGGCTTTCTGCAGCACAGAAGTCCTTCTTCCTGGCAGAGCATCCACAGGTCCAGAAGTGTACTGAGGTGGTGGTGTCTGAGGTCCAGTATTTATACCCAGTTATGCCTTTGAAGTGGGAGAGAAGCTTCTAGAGGTTTTCCTTTTAAGTCTCTGGGCACTCTGCCTTCCCTGTCCTGGCTCTAGTTTAACTACAGGGGGTATGTAGCCCTATGTGTGGAAGTAGAACCCAGCCTACACAGGTGTAAGTATGGCTGTGCCCAGCTCCTGCCTCCCATCCTGACAGCGATGGCCCATCCAAGCACACTTAAGTTCCTTATTGTGTTTGGCTGCCTGGGAGGAATACACAAAGTCTAACTGTCAGTTACACCCAGTCATGTCACCAGAGACGGGCTACAGACACTAAATTGCTAAGGCAGAAAAATTTGAACTTTCTAAAAGTGGCATTTTCAAAAAAGGAAAATTACAATCCGACTTCACCATAAATTAAGATTTTAAATTAGGATTCCAGAGACACCAAACATGAACTGTGTGTTGGACGGGGCTCTTTGTGCTGGCTCAATCCCAAACATTTTGCCTTTACCATCCACTTTTGGCTGAGTTTGGTTGAGGTTTGCTTGTCCCCTGCCCTGACCAGGATTGTGGTTGCTGCTTGACCAGGGCTCATAACCCAGACAACTAGTAATCCAATATCTAACAGTTACTTATTCCCATTTGAAAATTACACTTACAAAATGGAATAAGGTAACTCCAATGTTATCATATGCTAGAGGAAAGTCTTGCAGGATTGAAAAACGAATGTAAGAGTTTTTTCACTACCAGGTCTTGTAAAAGATAAAAGTAAATTTCCATCTTTTTAAATACACTGTACCCTGCCCTCTGGCCTGTCCAGGGCCCACTCTAGGGGTGACGTATATATATTAAAAAGGAAGGTTTGGGCCTGGCAAAAGGCTTAATTTGCCAGGTCTAAATGGCAACCTAAACTACACACACATGCTGCAATAGCAGGCCAGAGACCTGTTTAAAAGGCTACCTAAGTGGGTGGCACAATCACTGCCGCAGGTACCCTAATAGCATTCAATTTACAGGTCCTGGGTACATGTAGTACTATGTTTCTAGGGGCCAATAAGTAAATTAAATATGCCAATTGAATGTGAGCCAATATGACCATGTTTCAAGGGGAGACCACAAACATGTTAGCACTGGTTAGCAATTGTAAAGTGCACAGAATACTAAGGCCAGCAAAATCGAATTCAGCAAAAAGTGGAGAGTAAAGCCAAAAATATTTGGCAAGGCCACCCAAAGGCTGACTGGTCTAACAGTTTTCATAGTGAATACATTGAGTGAACAAAATAAGTCAGAGGGGGCATCTCTTCCTTGTACCCTTGGGAAATTGGTAATAGTGATATGTATACCACCTGTAGATCTAGAAGCCTTTAGTTTAAAACACATAGTGATAAGCATCCTTATATTCTAAAGTCAATACATTAAACACTCATTGTCATAACTTCCATATTAGCTTTGTCAAAGTTCTTTTAGCACTCACGACTGACTGTATAAGGGAATATCATATACAGAAATGTCATCTAACATAAATATTGTTTAGGGGGAAAGGCTGATTCGAGGGTGTCAACAAGGTTATTCGAGGATAGGTTTAAGGAAACATGGTTGAGGCCTAATCTTTTGAATAATTTTCAAAATAAGGGACATTTTAAATGTGGTTAGTTAGCTGGAAAGAAAGGTTACGCTTTTCATTTTTAGATTAGAGATGGCAACTCAGCAGAAATGTAACATGTTTGGTATGTGCCTGTATAGAGAGAACGATTGAAAAGAGAGGTAAGGCAAAGGAGAACTTTTGAGGTTAGTGATGACAGTTTACTGACATGAGGGAGCAGAAGGTGTGCATGATGCAATGTAGTATGAATTTTACAAATTAGATCACTTGGCAAGGTTTTTTGTGAACTATGATGGAGAAGCCTAGTGGGATCAGGGTATAGTGTTTTTTATTAAAAGGGAATTGAAGGAGTAGAGAGTAAAGTGCCCAGATTAATATGATGGTTGTGATTTTCGTGAGTAAATGCGTGGGTTGGAACTGAAAAATGGTGGTGGTGATGAAAGGAATGAGTTAATTGTCCAAACAGTTCACTGAGGGTGTGTTTGAAGCAATGTGATGAATCTGTGGAAGTAGATTAGTTTGGATTTGTCAAAAGCAGTGGATAGTATGTATAGAGTTCATTTATATTATTCCTAGAAAGAGGTTGCCTTCGATTTGTGTCATTTGTGGAACAAAGCTATCAAGTTGTTTTTGAGATCCCTGATTTGTGGTGCTATCTATTCCTATGCTCAAAAGGTCCTTCCTTATCAGCAATGTGTCTCTTAGGAAGTCCTATACAATATGATTGCCAGGAATGTGCCACCAAGAAAGTTCTTGGGAGATCTTTACTCTTCTGTCTCCCAGTTACATTCTGTCATTTTAGAATATTCATTAGCAGGGCTCTGTTTTCTGTAAATTATATTTGTTAACACTCTATACTTGTAAGACAGTTCAGTTTGTGGATCAAACATACTTTTGCTGATCGAACTTAAATAATTAGAACCATGCCATCTCTCCTGGCTCTTTAAAGCAGCAGATGTAACTCATTCTCATTCTGAAAATATGCTTCCAATTAGTAATAGGAAAACAGTAAACAAAGTAACTAGAACACAAAGGGGGATAATGAAGCACACAATGGGATGCCAAGAAGACAACAGGTTTATCCGTAAATGATTGATTCCTCAAATTACAATATTTCCCCCCCTGAAAGTGCTGATTTCTGTGCAGGCATCTGCTGATGACTTCACTTGCCCAGGTCCTATAACATGCATACATTTCACTCCATTAGGTAGGCCATTAGTCCACAATCGATGTGCAAATATAAAGAGGAAAAATCCCCTGATCTGACGATTGTAGGTTTCTTCTATTCTGCGGCTTTGTCACCAATTTCTAGTCAGTGTAAGCTAGTACTATTGGTGGGTAAGGCTCTTTTGTCTTCACTGAAAAAAGCAACATATTTCCTATGCAAGAACTTACAACTAGTGCACAGACAACTGGCTGCTGGAAGATAATGTGGACCTGATCCATATGCAAGTCTCAAACAAAACAAAAGGCCTAGGTTAAAGTATTGATGTTGCTTCACTTAAGTTCTATCATTTATTATGCAGATCATAATTTACGACCACCTGTGTTTGGCTACAAACATAGGGGTGGTGGCCCACAATGGACAGTGGATCATCATCCCTGTGTTTGCATTCCCAAACGGGAAACTTTTTTTGAAATCAGTCCTAGTTCATTGAAGGAATGGTGCTGCTTTAAAAAGAACAGTAACCTCCAGGGAGAGCCGGCAGTCCCCAGGACAACGGGCTACTCCCCTGGAGGCTGTCAAAGGATTCTCAAAGGCCATTTACTAATCATGCACCTCCTTTTGGGTGTTATCAATTGGTTGTTGGCTTGCCACCAGAACTGCAATCATAAACCAGTGCCAAGTGCCATACAAAATCTCAACTTGGAAAGAACACGCCTTGCACAACCCTTCAAAGCTGCGCTATGTTATGGGTTACAAAACCCATTTTGAGAGTTAGAAAAAAGTTTCTGAATCATAACATGGACATTTCTACAATAGAAATAACAAGTGTGCTGTTGCAAACACTGTGAATTTGCGAATCAAAGTCAATTTTGAAAGCCTTAGTCAAAAAGTAATGGGAGGAGAGGCTTGCAAATGACTGTCTGATTCAATCAACAGCTCATATATTGTGAAGTAATTAGTGCCTAGGGAAGGTCCTATAAGTAGCTATTAAGACTCTCATGCACCAATGTGAATTCAAACTCATGTGTTAGTGGAATTGCAGCTCTTTGGAACCATGGAAGATATAATTGCCCACAAGTTTTTCTTGTCTGACCTACTTTTTGACTAAGACTTTACAAATGGGCAATGACGGCTGCTACCAACGGTTGTATTATGACCTGACAATGACGTAATGAATCAATAAGGTCAAAACACCATTGATGCCCTCCTTTGGCAAATTTAGAGGAAGAAGATCCTAAATTCTGTTCCTGTCACTAGATAAACCTATTTTGTACTCTTTTCTCTCTGCCAGTGTCTTTGGTTTACACTGTGATTTGTATTTATAAATGTCTGTCCTGTGTAGCTTTGTGAGCACCAATTATATATTGTTGATCATATCTTTGTATAATGAATATTTTACAATAAAAAGGATTTTTCAAACACTCGTTGTGGGTACCTTATTATTTTTTCTGTCTTCATTCTTTTGTTTTATTTGTACTGAGTGATCGTGTCACAGTGTTATTATCGTTTTTATTTTATTTTCCATAAATTACTTATCTGAACCATTTTAGCTGTTCTATTGTTTATTACATTTTTGTCCCTAATTCAACAACTTCTTTTTGCTAATTTGCTCGGATGGCGTTTTTGCCGACAATTTTAGATGAAGCACTGCTTTGATGATTCTTCTGTCATTTCTCTGTTATCGATCAAACATACTATTCAAATAATCCAGTGAATTAGCATAATTTGTAATTGTAATGATTTCTTTCAATGAAGCCATGTGTTTCTAGGGTGATTGAATGGCATTGATTTCATGTATTGTAGCACTTGAGTTGAATTATGATCCAATGTAAAATATGTTTTATTAGATTGCTAAAATTTAAGGGAAAGAAATGTCAGTCTACCTGTTCACAGGGTGCTCTACACATCTGTATGTAATAAGAATCTTTCTTTTCAATTTCACTTTACAGATAGTGACATTTGGTGAATGGCACAAATATTGAATAGAAAATACTGTTTTACCTGTACTGTGTCAAAAAATACCATACTACAAAAATATCGAGGAATAGATTATTGAAGGTAAGGTAAAGTTATTGTTGCACATAACGTTCATTTTAATATAGTTGTTTTAAATATTGTATTTTAATTATTTACTCTATATTAAGTATTACTTTTTGGTGTTAATATTATCAATGTAATTAATTAACAATTTTTAAAGCATACTTTGTAATTTTTAATGTTTAAACAAATATGTCATTATATTTAACTATCAAATTATATTTTAGTAGGAGGATGTTGGGCTTATATGGCAATAGGGTGGAAAGTTATTTCAATTACATTTCTGTGTTTTTTAATATTTGTGTAAATGAAATATTGAATTGGTCACTAATTATGTATATTTTAAAATCAGTTATTTTATTAGTTAAGGTTTTTTTTTGATTTTCAAAGTATGTTATATTTGTTTATAGTTTAGTTATTAATTTATATTTTATTTTCTGGGTTTGTAGGGGAATATGATGGAAGCTGATTTAGATTAATCTCTTTATTTAATTGGCTGTTAATTCATTATGTAACTGTAAATTCATTATGTTAATTGCTTAATTGATTATTTGATATGTAAATATTTCTTGTAATTTATTGATCTGTTAATTTGTTGATTAGTGGATTCAATAATGAATTGTGCACAATATATTTTATATTTGTTGTTTTTAATTTACTTTATTTTGTTTGATTAATATTTTAAGGTAATTATTGTTAATTAATAATATAATATATGTTTTGGGGAGCTGTGGGGTTTTTGCATATTAGGGAGGAAAGTGTATTTTTTTTAAATGTATTTGTACTGTTTTATATTTGTTACATTTATGTTTTTTATATTTTATGTTATTTATTGATATGGTATCCATTTTTTATTTTGAATACTTTATTATTAATTTTATGTCGTTAGTTTTTTAACTGCATGTTTAAATGATTAGGAGTTGGTATGGTACATGCAACCCTTTCTATGTTCAATACTTTCCTTTTTCTGTGCTTATGTTGGAGTTGAAATCATAACTGTAACCAATCAAATTAAAACACGTTCCCTACTGCTGTTCAGATTGGAGCTGGAATAGTAAATCTGAACCCTACAAATTCCAACACTTTCCCTGCTTTACATATGTTGAGGTGGAAATAGTAAATCAGATCCCACCAAAGTTCATCACATTCTTTGATGTTGCAGATGATGGAGTGGGAATTGTAAATATAACCATCTTAAGTCCAGCTCATGCCCTGCTGTTGTTTAGACTCCTTTTGCTTTTGCTGAAAAACAGATAGTAAATCTAACCCCTGAAATGTCCAAAAAGCTCACAACTGTTGTTTACATTAGAGTTGGAATATTAACACTAGGCCCTCCAGAGTCCCAACATGTTCTTTTCTGTTGGTTGGATTGCAGTGGAAATAGTCAATCTGACACTTTCCCTACTGTTGTTTACATTGGTGTAGAAATGGTAAATCTAATGCCTAAAAGTCAAACACTTTCCCTCCTATTGCTCAGATTGTAGTGACAATAGTAAATGTAATCCCTCCAAAGTCCAACACTGTCCCTTTGGTTGTTTATTTTGGTGTAGGAGTTGTAAATCAAATGCCTGCCAGGCCAACACATTTCCTACTGTTGCTCAGATTGGAGTGGGAAAAATAAATGTAGTCCTCCAATTTTCCCAGCTGTTGCTTAAATTGGAGTTGGACTAGTCATTTGATCCCTTCCAAAGTCCAATAAGTTCAATGTTTTTGCTTAACTTGGAGAGGGAGTAGTAAATATGACCAGTCAAAATTCTTGAACTTTACCTGATTATGTTGGAGTAGGAAAAGAAAATCTAACCCCTCCAGAGTCCATCATTTTCCCTAGTGCTGTTTAGATTGGAGTGGAAATAGTAAATGTAACCCTCCAAAGTCCAACACTATCCCTGCTCTTGTTTCTATTGGACTGCTAAAAGTAAATTTAACCACTCCAAAGTGCCACATTTTTTCTACGTTTGGTTATATTGGAGTTAAATTAGCAAATATGACTCCTTTGGTAGTGTTTGTTTAGAATTTTAATTATTTTAGTACTTTTTAAATTTTGATATTTTATAAGTTTTTTTATTTATCAGTTTCCATTCTTTTATAATATTTGTAATTTTGATTAATGGTGATATTTTGTTAGTATTCAATTTTAAATTATTGTCAATATTATTAATGTATTTTGTTAAATTATTTAACCCCTTGAGTGCCCGCCCCTTTCCCCGCCCTGTGCCGGCCGTTGCATTAGCGGGCGGGGTTTATGACGAGCTGGTCTCGTCATGGGCACAGCGCAACCGCGGCCAATGACGAGACCAGCTCGTCATGGGCCCTCAAGTGGTTAAATATGTTCTAAGAAATTACATCTATATATTTTGCTCACACTGGTAATTAAGATATGTTTTAATTAATATGATTATTTAAATTAGGTTACATGCATATTTATGGTTATGTATTGGCTAATCCTAAACTCAAATCTCTGCTAGAAAATCTGACAGTTAGCCTTTCACAGGATGGACTCTTCATGAATTAATAGTGGCCAGGGATAGGCCTTACAATGTGAGTGGGCATTCATATTGTAGATCTGTAGGTCTTACTTAAGGCCTTTGGTGCTTTCACTGTGTTGCACAGTAAAGGCGAAATCTGCCTTAATTGCCTACTAGGTATAAATCTGGGGGTAAACATGCACCCTGAGCATGGTATTACAGTCCCTAACTTCCCACATACACATCATATGGTAGGATTTGTCATATTTCCCTGGCTCAGCTCAGAATCAGAAGAAAGGCCATTTCCCCTCTACTCAGACAAATATACCACTCTGCTCCCCAACAGAGGAATTAAAGGCATCGCCACACTAAAGAACAATTAATAGTTCTTGATGATGTTCCTGTGAAAGGAAAGGTAGAGAGGGGGACAACCCAGGCCCAATGGAACAAAGGAGGAGGGACAGACATCTGGAGCATACGCAGGAGAGGCTCACCTTTGAAGTTGTCAGCTGTGTCATCAAAGGATCGAGCTGAGGCTTTCAAGGGGGCTCTGTCCACACACAACTTTCCACAGACAACTTGAAGTCATCATAATGATTTGTTACTGTGCTGTGCTGGAGGGTTTTTCAACTATCACCCACAGAGCCCGGTCGACATCGCGCGTGTTTATGAAATTTAAGGTTATATCATACCTACCACGCCCTTGTCGTTATTGTTCTAAGTGCTCATCATTCTTATCAAGACTCGGCACCGCACACAATTAAATACCAAACCAGATTTTATCACTATCTGCATGGGCTCTACACTACGCAGTACATAAAAGAACTGCTAGCAACTCCGTGATTAATCGATCCTAACTCAATGAATTACCATTCATCAAGGTATTCACGTATTTGAAAAACTCCCTTTTTAAATGCCTGCAACCTCAACATTCCCTCCTTGGAATACAGGAATTGTGGCTTTTTCCTGACGAAGGCGTTAACTACGCCGAAACGCGCGTCGAAAAATATACAATTGTGCCACAACATTTGTTTATTTTTTATTTATTTTTATGTAATCCACAACCTATTTTATTGTGTATAATGATTTTATTTTGTGTATAATAAATCTGTTTTTATCTATGAATGTACTAAATAATCACAACTATGAACAAATCATAATTAATAAATAACCACAATTTATAATTTTTCGTTTCACTGCTTAAATTTTCTTGACTGTTGGATACAAAATCAATTACTGTTGTTGACTATAAGAATTGCCTAGGTTGTTACTTTACAAACACGTGCTGGAGGGTTGAGCCAGGGATGATGTGGCATCCAAGTATTGACTAGGGGTACCAGGCTACTAGAATTTTCCATTCCCATTTAAAAGACTGCCCCAAAGGAGAAACACATCTGAAGGCACTGGACTTGGGAGCAACAACAGCAACAGAATTCCCAGGTGGAATGAGAAGTTACCTCATGATCTACAGGATGGGCTTTGAGACTTTGAATCCAGCTGACCTGCAGGACTCCAGGGTCTGTGGTGATGGCCCTCTTATGTCTACTGTGTGACAACTGGGGGAATGGACCTACTGAGGGATACGCTATGGGTCCTCTGGAGACTTCTGTGGACTGGTCCTAAACTCTGCTTAGCCATAAGTGGTCTTCAAGATGCCAGGGATTCTTGGACCTGGGAAGCACGGCAGAGAGGGTGTTTTACAGTCTGGCTGTGGAGGTGATGAGCACAAGGAGCCATGTAGAGGGCAGGTCTGGATCATGCTACCATGAAATCCAGCTTCCACTGAAAGGTGCCCTCATTAGAGGTGAGGAGTCCTGAGGATGATATTCCTGGTAGCTAGGGCCTACTCCCAGGAGTAGACTAGCGCAAATTTGTTAAAATTAACCCTATATGGCCCAAGATATCAAAGTTTAAAGCTCGGTATCCCTGGGGGACCAAGCAAAGAACAAAAAGTAAGGACTACCACTGTATCCCACAAAACAAGCCCCAAGGTCGGTGCATCCTCCTTTTTTATAATTTAATGAGGAGGGTGTATGCTTGGTATTCCCTCCCCAGATCATTCATCTGCCCAAGGGACCCCATCCCTCAGGGCCAAATGCAAACTCAGATATCCTGGTGGACCTCAACCACCTGGAATAAACAGCAAAAGGCTATGGAAAGAAGGTCCTGAGTGGTATTTTTACACCCAGTGCCTATGTCTGGGAGGGGGTGAATACACCCTGATTGAAGCGTGGCACCAGCAATAAGCATGGCAAGAGGAAATATGCTTTCTGCTCCTGCCTGCTGGAAATAGCACAGGTGGGAGCATAAAGGATGCCTGTCGGTGACACACTCCTTGGATCACAATGCTAAATTAGGCCCTGGTGGGACCAAGGCACTTGAAACTAAAAAGAACAATGTATCACAAGGTTGTGTTGGAAGTTGAAAAGGGAACACAAGCAGGCAAGCTGCTCATCAATTATTTGCAGCTCTGTTGAAAGAGTAGACAATATTCCCCTGCGAGGGTGTTGAATTGCCATAAATGGTGATCACAAAAAGCAGAAAGGGCACAATCAACAATCATGAACGTTGATCTGGAGGGCTGCAGAGAGTACAACAGCTTCTGAAGAAATATTCATAAATGAATAACTCTAAGGTGAAAGGTTTGTTTTACATTTATGCATAACTAAAGTCTGTACTTTTGTACAAAGGCTCTGGAGTGGGGAGACAGTTGTGTATGCTTACATGACTTCAGTAGCAGTCCGAATATAGTAAATGAAAAATACTGAGACACATCTTTTGTATTGGAATGTGGATGTTAGTACAATGTTTACTACTGAACTGAAATCTTTTTACTATTGGGACTATGGACATTAATTGTGACAAAGCCAGCAGGCCTAACTTATTTAAAAAGATATCCTCTTATACTAGGCAAATAATATAGGCAGGGAGTATTTTAGTTGTAGGTTCAGGATCCCCTAGGGGTGTAGTGTGATATGTGGGTGTCACCAAAGATACATCCATCTCCAAGAATGTAAATATTTGTATTTAATGTGTAGTATTTAGTAGCTTCTTTGTAATAAAGTGCTTTTTTGTTTTCAAAGACAAAGCACAGACTACCAAATGATTTATTGAGCAATGCTGTTGCGTACCAGCAAGCTGAAGTTACTAGCCCACGCCACTTTCTCTGAGTAGTCATTGGACTGCTAGGCTTCACTACCCTAGAGGCAAGTTCTACAATGGGGCACGTGGTTCCCAGTAAAAAGACAATTGTGAATTTTCTGCTTGTGAAGGACTCGCATCTCTCACAATCATCCCCATTTCCTGCAATATAGGTCAGAATAGGCAGACCCTAAGGCTTCTGTCCCAGATCCTTTGCTAATTTAGCTAATGTTTTTTGGTTGACTTATTTAGTTAAGTTGAAAATGCCTCCATAAAATAATAGGCTCTCTCAATGTATTTCTATTCTGCTTTAACAGAGCATTATTCAAATTGTTGTTAATATTCATGTCAAATTTCCCTTAAACCCACAAAACAGCATTTCCCATGCTTAAATATGGTATGCATTTCATAGATATTAAGAGGATGGCACATTTAGAGAATCATTTCTTGGGATTCATAAATGTATTCCATTGGATGAATGCTTTGTTCATAGAATTTTGCTCCCACCCTTTACCGTAATAGTAATCATTAAAGGCAGCTAAGTAGACAAGAGTTAACTAAACATTTAGGACAGGAAGCATGCAATTGTTCTGGGTAATAGTATGGCGTATGTTATAAGAGCCTAGTTTGAGTCTTCTTTTTGGTTCACTTTGAACAGTTAATTAAAATGTAAATTGCACTATGATGTTTTATGTTTTAAAAAAGGAAATCTACACACATGATATAAGTAGGTCCATTTACTGGTGTAGATCTGCCCAAAAACACTATGCACTTCAGTTTCAAAAGGTCTGTCTGCGACTTATTCTCTAAGTCTAGACTTTAAAAATCCAGATTGCTTTGGTGGTTTTCTTTTAGGTATAGGTCTAAATCTGATAGTTCTCACTGAGCAGTGTTGAATGTACCATTGCACATTTTACAAATTAATGATATTTCTCAGAACACTGTCCTTGGACGGGTTGGAACAACAAGCTTTCACAGTTTAACCTTCTTTGCAAAAGGGAAGCTAGTTGCAGAACATCTAATATAGTTCTCGCTTTCAAAATGCACATTGGAACCTTTGCTGTCATGCTTTATTTCAACTCTTTCTGTTCAAAGGCACAGAAAAGGTGCCAAAAGGTTTAGTTGATAATGAATAAGTTAGACTATTCTGTTCTATGATAATAAAAAAAATCTTTTTTATACAGTCTGTCCTGAATATCACAGATGACTAGGTCATGCACCTCAAAGCACTTGGTTACCATAACAACTTGTCACTATCATCTAGACTATCTCAGCAATGGTACTGCGACCTACACTGGCTCTTTAACAATTCTGAGTAAAGCAGGAGAATTTAAAAGACAAGTCAAGCTCTCTGGCTGTGTAGTATTCTATACAACTCAAGAATGAATGAAAACAGAACTGAATGCTAAGAATCCATATTTCTAAGTGCATTAATTTATCCAGCCTGTTATTTTGAGTCTGTGTTTATGAAGATGTTATTTCCATGTCGCAGGTATTAAATATCCTTTTAGCTGCCTTCAGCCGGCATTTTCACTCTTGGAAGAAAACCTGTTTAAATCTATGACCTATGAATTAATTACAAAAGATATTGAAATAAATATTGTCTCAGATGAAGTAAAAGTACTCAACAATTATAGTATTTGCCTTGTTGTTGCTCCCACCATGGTTGATATGGGGCCAATTGGCAGGTAAGTGTACAATAGATAAGAAAATACGAATCATGAGACAAATCGCTTTCAAAGCTGCCAACTGTGGTACGGTGGGTTCCACAGTTGTTAGATAAGTACATGCTGCTATTTATTTTGTAATGCGAGTGTCACGGGGCTTTATGGCTCCGACTGTAATGTTCGAGATCATTTCCCACTGGTGTCCTGGGGCACGTCCTACTATGGCTCATCAAATTGGGCCAAGCACAACTCTATCCACTGTTGACTCTCAGGGGAGCGATGTGAGCAGTCACCAGATTTCTGGGGGATGTAGTGTTGGGGGTGCAAGCTAATCTCAACAATCAACCATTAGGCACAAAGGTAATGTCTTGCCTCATCCTTATCTTAATGAAACAAAAATACTTTTCATCTCACTTCAAAGTTAATAATGTGCAGTTCAACAGATATGACATAAAGTGTGGCCGACTGCTTGGTTCTAATGGTGAGGCGCTACATCCTCCTCTCAGTCAGCGCCTTCTTTCCCATGAGTGCCATGATTCTTGCTAATACTGTCTACATACTTTAAAGAGTTTAGGCTTTGATTAGGGTCAGTTTTAGTTAGCTCAAATGATCTCACAGTTTTAAGTGTGCAGTTAAGTGCAATAGTTGTATAGTCAGGATAAAATACACGTTTTAGCGTGTGCCACTGATTGGTCTATGCACCTTCATGTCTCTCATCCCCTTTTATAGGTAAGCCCTTTGGCTTATCCCCAACTTCCTCTCAAAAGTTTTCTAAATGTGGTGGATGCAGTCAACCACTCCCACCTTTGCAGTGAGGTAAAGGAGGCAACCTTTTCAGATGGTGTTGCAAGAAAACTTCTGGGAGATAGTTCTTTGCAGTAGTGCCCAGTGGCAACTTTTTCACTTGACTGCAGGCAGCTGCTCAGGAAAGGTTCTCACAGTGATTGTTTTGGGTAGTGGTAGACCTTGGAGAGATCAGGCTCTCCATTTGACAGTGAGGCAATTCTTTGTTACTCGTTGGGAAGGGCAACACCAGGATAACAAACCTGCACACTGCTGTTGAGTCACATGTTTCTGGCAAAAGGTTGGTGCAGCTCACTTAGTAAATTCCATAGAGAGACTGGGGAACGTTTCATAACACTGGTCTCTTGGCACGCTCACATGGTCATCAGTTTTCTCTGATGCTCACCTTACAGGAAAATGACGGGCTTCCCCTCATGGACAGTCTCTCTTGTTGTAGAGCCAGGCACAATCCTTCCCTCGCTTAACAGGTGGGCAGACTTCCAAGCTTTTCAGGTAAGCACTCAGGTTCTGCAGCAGAAATCAGGTGATGTCCCGCTGTCAAGCACACATCCCTCTAGGTAGCACTGCACCTCTTTGAGTACTCTGCTAGCTTCCTTGGTGAAGAAGAACTAGAGTTTGGAACAAAGTTGGCCACTTTGGATGTCACATATATGCACATTTTCCACACAAAGGATGTGTATCCATTATCAAAGGGTTTCAGAACCAGTTTGGGTTGGTTCTCTTTCAAATGTCTTTTCCAGATTGGTCTCGAGACACTGCCTTTGTGCAAGGTCTTGTTTTTCCGAGAAAGTAGCAATTGGTCATGGACTGTGCTAGTTTTGGGCCTGGCTTTCTTCAACCTTCCTGAATCACTAAGCAAAGACACAGAAAATGGCACCCTGGCATTCAAATGACTTCACCTTGAACAACAGAAATGACAGGTCTACTCCTTACCCCAACCATCAACCGAACGACAGAAAACCAAACCAGCAGCTCTTTGAAAAAAAAGTCTTCATGGAATATCTGAAGGTAGCACTGTCTCAATCCTCCTCATTCCATTGTCTGGAACTCTACCCGAAAGTCAAATGAATACAGGCAATATTACTTTCACTGACTGGAGACATTATGCTCACCCTACTTCTTCTGCCACCCTACAAGTCAGAGTATCCAAATGGATCCCAATGCTTCAGTACTTAGTCTCACATACACACAGCTTCCTATTGCCCAGCACCGAGTGTACATGTGTATGCTTTGGACATTCACATGGGATATCAGGGTAAGATTCTGAGTTTCACATAGTAGCAAAATCTCAAATAAAATATTAGTAGGTTACACTTTCACTGACATAGATAAAAAAAATCTGGCCACACAAAAGATTTATAAAACATGGAACGCTGCCAGCTCTACTTTATTTACTACCCACAGAACAGGGACTGTAGTACGTTGTCTACTTTGAGGACATGCTGCTTGATGCACCCATTAGGATCACAGGATGGGTCCTTGACCTCGCATTGTCGAGGACAGGCCTGACCCTCCGCGCACACCCTCTAGATTAGTAGGAATTTAGGGTCAAAGATAAAAGTCAGGACTCCAGTTTCCCATACAGTCAGACACTCAGGGCAAACATTTATCATGCTGTGGACATTCCTAGCTCAACAGTCAACTTCTGCTTCAGCATGTGATGTTCAAAGAATGATGGAAGCATGATGGGATGATTGTGGCCACAGCTCTCTGCCCTTAGTGATTGCAATGGATTCTGACCCATATATAACTTGTACTTAAAGCAGCCATTTTGATATAAACAAAAGGTGTTTACTGAACGTCCACTCTGACAAAAAATTATATTTTCAAAGATCAGCCCTAGCACAAGCTCATGTTTGTAAGGATTAGAAAATGTGTTATACATATTTAGTACAAGCCAAAATGTTATGACATTTTTCACTTTTTGAATACATAGGAAGTCACCCCTCATTGTAGGAAACCATTCAACAATAATGGACAATAATCAGTTTTTAAAAGTCTTAATACCAAACCCTCATATGGGTTTGGTATTAAGACTTTTAAAAGTCTCATATGTATAAATTCGTAATGTCCAGGGCTCACAATTGTTTGCATGATTTAAACATTGGGCGTTTATTGGTAGTTTAACAAGGGAAATATGGAGTAAATGCAGCTACTACAAGAACTCCAAGTTACTCCAAAGAATGTTAGCAATGTCTTCGAGTTGTCCTTTCTATATATTGAAAATAATGTGCAATTTTTAAGGAAACAGGAATATCTTCAAATAAGGTTTTATGACTGTCGAGGTGCAGTAGTCATCCTGGGGTCTCCTGTCTGTGGTTTCCTCAGAGTGGCTTCAGAGGAAGCAGGTAAATGCCTACTCCGGCAGCCATCCTCTGTTGGTTTCTGTAGGGTGTGCCATAGGGACACTACCATGCTTAGGAAACATTAAGGGGCTGTATATTTTTTCCAGCCAGAGAAGATTACATAGCATCTGCAAAGGTGTATTTGTTCTCTGGAGTAGGATCTCACACCTGTTGTCATTCTTTAATTTTTAGGTCTCGCCTAGGCAGCGCTTGCGCTGTCTCGTTGAGCCATGCAGTATACACTATAGTGTATATAAGCTCCACCCACTCTCCACCATCATTTTCATTGGCTGGTGTCCTAAATGGTGCCTTTCGATTGGTTGTAGGCTTGTTAGTCCCTCCTTATGATGGACATGTCTTCATTTGTGTGCTTCCACGGCTATTGGCCCCTTTACTACACAGACTCCTTTCTTCCGATGCCTTCTCACACCCCCATTGCATTGCCAATGCGTTTTATTTGTCTCTGCCAATGCTTGTTTCATTTGTCTCTGCCAATCCTTGCTTTATTTGTCTCTGCCAATGCTTGCTTTATTTGTCTCTGCCAATGCTTGTTTTATTTGTCTCCCCACAATGCTTGTTTAACTGAGATCTCTGTTTAATTATTTAGGATTAACACCACGACCTTCTTTTAATTATTTATAATTAATACAGCCCAAGTCTAGGATCGAACTCTGCTCTCCAGCTCCAACGTCGGCAGCTTTATATGTTACGCCACTGCTCCTCGCTTCAAGACAAGCCCCCTTAAAGGGGTTTATCTTTGTTTCCATTGCGCGCACTTTACAGTGCCCCTGGGGCAAAAGCAGGGACCTACTAGAGTGCTTCTTTATCAGAATGCACTTTGCGGTCCCCCGTGACCCTCCTTATGACGACCATGTCGTCATTTGTGTCCTTCCATGGCTATCAGCCCCCTTTACCGGACAGACTACTTTTATCCCGTGCCCCCCTCCTCCCGCAGCCCAATGCCTTCTCGCGCCCCCCCCCCTTTGTGCCTTGTTGCACGCACTCTGCTTGCAATGCAATAGCATTGCCAATGTGCGTTCTCTTTGTCTCAATCTGGAACTTCGCACCACTATAAATACACACGTCACTATTCTGTGTCTCTCTCGTGACCACAGAGGTGCCGTATTCAAATTTACCGAGTGAGGAATTTTAACATGCAAAGAATGCAGTGGTGCAGATTTAGACTCCTATTTCGGTGAAAACACTACGGAAACCTCTAGGGGAAAAAAAGGCACAAGATTAAGACACTAGAGGGAGAATTGGTGCGCATTCGTTAAATTTCACGGCAGGATTAGTTATACAGTGTGGGGTTGTACATGCGCAGATCTGTCTCAGGAAGTTCATGCGCATTCGTGCCAGCTGCCTATTTTGTGCTGTCAATGAAGATTGGCTACACAGGCTATCAGGCCCAAAAAGAGGTGCGCAGGCGCTGTAGTGGTCCCGCAAGATAAAGGTGCTAGGGGTTTGTTCGCGGTGTTTGCAGCACAGAGGAGTGACTGGAGGTGGAGCCTAGCAGCGGCAGGAGGTCTGGCCCGGCCAGGGAACTGAGTCGCAGCTTTATTCATTACAAGAAGTACCGTGCTCGCCTGCAGCAGAGCCTGCGAGACACCAAAAGCATTCTTCAGGTAGGTGCAGCACACGTACTGCCGGGCTTTTCAGCTGTTGTTGGGCGTGTCCCTGGGGCGTAGGTAGGCATTAGGTAAGGGATGTGAGGGAAGTCGATGCCACTGAGAACGGGACTGAATAGGGTCACTAGGGGAAGTAAGAGGGTGTAGTGATGCTCCCTTCAAGGACGTACATTGGAACTTTAACATTAGTCTAATGTAGCTGTGGAATGGGATGCGTGATCACGTACAGTTTACCGGATCCCTGTTGCGAACCTCCAGATTATGGACTGTTGTATTTTATTGACACGAAGCCCATAGCCTCAGAGCATTCCCCCCTGATGGGTCTGCCTGAAGGAGCCGTGCTCGGGTGTGCGCAAGTGTGGCTTAGGAAGTACGGCTCAGCCTATTTCTACCCCTAAACGTCGTTTGGCTGGACCTCAGTCTTGTGTGAGAGTGACATAACGGGCTAGTCCTGCTGGAGAATTTTTTGGGTGAGTAGAATGGGCCCAGGACTACTGCTCCGAGAATGCATTGTGTAAAACAGGCCAGAAGCTGCGTCGTAGGAAGAGTTTTATTTTGTTCTGCAGTTGGATGCAAATTCAGTAGTTCAACTGGGATCAGATTAGAGGATTTGGATATTAGGGAAACCCAGTTCACCACAAGTGGACAATCTGTTGAACTAAAAGACTGCTTGAATTTCTTCCTCAGATCAATTAGTCAAGCAGGCCCTCTCTGCTTAAATAGCCATTCCCTGGATGGTGGCAGCATAGATTCAAAGCGCATGATGGCCTCTGAAGTCACAAGTGCTTTTCCTTCGCCCTCTGGAAGCATATTCTGTTTATGTACATTCATTTAGCACACGCCAACTTTGGGTGGGAACAGGGTGCAGTACAAAACTGAACGAAGAAATAACGCTAAAAAAAAACTCTGTTTGGGAGAGAACCAAGCTCAACACATCTACATACTGTTCAATTTATATTCATATATTGGAGAGAAAAAGAAAGGAGCAAAGGGCCTGTTTTTCTCTGCTTTTTGTTTGTTCTTTTCTTCTCCTGTTTCTATTTGTTCGTCTCTATTTCCTGCTTTGTTTACTTTGTTAATCTTTGGGCATTTTTGCTTTCTTTAACTCATTTTCATCATTCTGTCTTTATTGTGCCATTTCCATTTTACCCTTTATTTTATTTTCCCTCCAGTTGTCCCCTATACACATATTCATTCCATCTCCGTTTCTTTTTCCTCCGTTCTCTAGCATCCTTTCTGTTTCCATATTCTTTCCTCTTTCATTCCTTTGGTAGGTAGAAGACAGTGTCATTTACAATGCCAATACCTCTAACTCTCACAAATGCGAGACCAATTTGCATTGCAAATGCTTGTTATGTGTGTGATAGATTTTCATTCTGCTGCTTTTTGTATTATTGATTTGTTGTGTTTGGGGAAATCATATTCTTTTGCTTGTGTTGTTATTCATTGTTCTGTCCATGGTGCACCTATTCTATTTGGTAAGTCAAGCTTGCACAGTTGCTCTTAATGCAGCAAATTATCTGTTTATGTGTGAATCTCAACTTGGTACTCTTTGTGTGCTAAGGTATGCACAGCTGTTGTCTAAGTGTGAGTGGAGCTTGCTGTGGTGCTGCCTGTAAAGGTTCCGTCTGATGTATGGGTGTGCCTATGTATCTGTATGACCTCATATTTCCTATTGTTTCCTTAGGCCCTATCACTGCCTCCTCCCCATCCTGCTGCTCTCCTTGTATCCCTCTGTCCTTCTGCCTTTCACTCGTCCGTCTGCCCTCTTCCCAGACAAAACCACTTTTTTCATCGTCGTTGTTTACTGATGTCTCTGAAAGAAGGGAAGTTAATGGGCAGAGCCAGACTTTCAAGTGTTGGCTCGTGCCTACCGCTACCAGACATTCAAAGGCCTGGGAAAAAGCAAGGGTTTCTGTTGTACACTCTTGTTCTGTGCTCCTCGCTTTGTGCTCCCATGAGCTTAATTTTAAAAGCAGAAACACTGTGCATTTCTTCCTGCTGCCATTCTGCCGCCCATCTCTCCTGTACTACTGCCATTGCAGTCTGGAGAGCATGAGGCCCAACTCTAAGAACACAACCACTGTCAGAAGAAAGATGACCAAAACAAGTTTAACCCATACAATGGTGCTGATTTTTGTATTATTGCATTTAGGCAAGTAAAGTCTATTTTGGAAAGTTGTGTTGCCAGGTGGGCGTGTTTAGAACATCTGTCAGCCTGTGAGATTCATTGTTGACCTCCCTCCCCAAAGTGCAACCTCACTTCCCAAAGAGATAAAGCCCACACCTTGAAGAATATCACTGTTCTAAATATGTTGAAGATCCCTGATCAAGCGTTTGTGAACTTAAGCCAAGATCACAAAAATGTTGCATCTGGTTTGTGGCACTTTTTTTGTGCCTCAGACCAGATGCAAAATCCAGTTTGGTATTTAAAAAGCAGCACGGATGTCCATTTACAATTCACTTCACTTGCTGTTTTGTGATTTTATTAGTAAATATAGACATTCATTTGCACATGAGCATGTCAAAGATGGCCACCAACAACTTGTGGTTTTGTACAAGAAGACAATTGCACATGGGACTGTATTTTGTTCTCTAGTTTAGCTAATTTTGGGACGTACCTACCTGTTTGGTTAAGCTCTATGGAGATGTTCATTAATATTAAAAACAAGCTGAAATAACATGTATTTTTCTAATTTAATTACAGTTTACATTTTGACCTTGGTATAAAATACCTGCTGTAATGGTCGATAAACCAGACCAGTATTCACTTATTCAAGAATGTATATTAAATTTCCCTCCTGTGCCATACTTTATTTAATGATTTTAAACAGTCATCAAATTGTTCTGTCACATTATGTAACATGACACCAGTCTCTGAAGAAGCATTCTTTTAAGTTAATGAAAAGAAATAAAAATGCTTACAACGTGGTTGTTTGTAGCGGTGTGAAATCAGAATGTTTTTTGTTTTCTCAACATCCAGATTAAGATACTCCAGAGATGTTTGGCCAAATTTCTGAACTCTAAAAGCACCGATTTTTAATCCAGCTCCATAAATATATTCTTCAAATATGTCAATTCTTTGCGGATGCAACAAACCTGAAAGTACATGAAAATAGGGATTATTTTTTTAAGATTTTCATATAGCATTCCAGAGTTTAATTTTAGATCAGTGTCTGTAACAAACCCATAGCATTTAAGAGGCCGTAGTACAAGTATATAAACATGTTTAAAACGCTCTCTTTTACCACAATGCTTTATTTATGCCTTGGAAATAATTTATGCCTAATTTTCAGGCACGTTAATTCCCAAACAAATCTGTAACTACCCATGCATTAACTTTTTTTTGCAGCATTTTGTCAAATCCACATACATAAAGGCAAGAAGAAAAGCTCTGACCTCATCGTTGTTAGGCTTCATCCCACCACATCTATCTGGATTGTCAAACGTAACAGGTCACTGAAGGATAGAGCGGACTCTATGAAATTGAAGGTCTGCATTTTAACTTTTTCCTCACTTGGAAGTGCTTCGAAGAGTAATTTTAAGTAAGTAGCATTACAAGAATATCAGCCCTTGATTCGAACAAGAGAAACGGACCTTTTTTCAAACCAGGGGTTCTACTATTGCAAGGTTGTGCCATTCGGTTCAATTTCTTTTGTGAATTCATTACCATTTTAGAAAAACAACTATAAAAGTTCATTTGTGTTCAATGTGAAAACGAAGCAAATATACGACCAAGTCTGTAGCAATAATGAATTATCCCTGTAAGTTCTGGAGTGAGGCAGTAGAAATTCACACCTATTAGCAGACATCTCTTTGTGACTAAGACCAATTGATGTTTGATGCTATAAAATAGCACTGGTGTTTGAAAAAGAAATTGATCAAATTAGAACGCACTTAAATACCTGCTGCCACTCTGCACTAAAGTGATCAAGACAGTTTCTACTTTGTCCGGATAGATGATTCACTCGACAGTTAAAGTAAACATCACTTTCATTAGGAATATGGCATGCAGGTACCTACAGACTCCATACCCCAAGGGAGGTTTGTATTGTGCCATGTATGAGTTACAGTAGTTAATATCAAAGAGATGTCAGATTTCAGGGAATTATTTGAGTAACTCGACATGGAAGTCAGCTTGCCACAGTGTTATCCTACATAGTCTGAATCGCATTTACCCTTGAGATAGTGGAATGATGTAGAAAAAAATTGTTAGCAAAGTTTTGTGGTGAGATAGTTAATGTCTAAGGGGTATATTCAAAAGAACATGTGCTAAACATCAACAACAAATGCTAACGCAACTTTACACATTGCAGCCTATCGCGGGAAAATAACCCTGTGTCCACGTGGAATTCACAACAAGGCGGTACCATGCGTTAGTCTGCCGAAACTGCGAACAATGTCTGCGATACATCCACCTCGACGGAGATATAAACACAAACCACAACACCGGAAAACTTGCGATGAGCCCATCCGCGATGAGGAAAGCAGGGATAGCACCGCCAGGACCGCGAAACACACGGCAGCCTGGAATAAGCACAACAAAAGCCTGAAGAAGTAAGACAGACCAAACAGAAAACAACAGACAAACCATGCCCAAGAGTAACAACACCAACCAGGTGCACAAGTCACACAACCCGACAATGTCATACCACTGAACAGGCACAGAAGTGAACACAACACCGCCTGAAAAGGAGAAGGGTGAGCCAAATCAGAGCTGAAGGGACATCTCACACACAATGCAGCACACACACATAGGAAGCAGAGCACCCCAACATCCAACACAATGTGGTACAAACACCAAATTGTGCACAACCAAACACAGGACACAAGTGCACCCGCCTGTGGCCGGCAAATGGCCATACGAATCTGGCAAAGCACGAATCAGGGACATGATAATGCACAAGTACAAACACACAGTCCTGATGGGGTAGCAATACACGGATGGCAGGGAGCCAGAGAGTCTGTGACACACATTGGCATACAAATCAAGACACAACACAGTTGGAGACAAGTGAAAGTGCGTAAACTTTATCAACAAGTGCGAGTCAGTACGGCCAAGTGCCACAATATGCAGACCAATGCAGCAGCATGTCTGAATAAGGAACGTAGGAAAGCGCCCATGTCCACCTCAGGGGAGTCCCTCACCAACACAAGTCAGTGCCAACCCGCGTTGGTTGTCCACACCTGAAAGATGAGTCCTGGCCAATGCAGCCATGTCCACTGTCGTCTAGGGATATGTGACCTTATCTACAACATGCAACCATGGGTCTTGACAAGTGCAATGGCTCACATCCAGTTGTGGCTGCAGCTACCTTGTCACTCGTCCATGAACAAGAGTGCAGCTGCGTAGGCCAACATCTCCAATGAGTGATCGTCGTCCACCACATCTGACATGTCGTCGACGTAATCCATCAGCTGACCAGGACAGATGTGCTGTCTCCAACTAGTGGACCAAAGCCCAATCGGGTAGTGGCTCAATGTGCTCACTGCACACGACGACTCGTGCAATCTCCCTGGTCCAGTTTCCAGCCCGCATGCCAAACATCCATGCATGCCATAATCGGTCATCCTAGTGACAATCCTGGTCGTGGTCCAACAGGGGGCACACACACATCAAAATCCAGGTCAGCTACCGTTACGTTGGTGAGGCAGACATCCACGGACCACTCGAATATGCACGAGCGACAATGCAACACAGGCTGCACGAAGGTGACGTGCGCAAGGTGGAAGCCCACCCGGTAACTGCCCCAGTACATGCAGCAGACGTGCACGGTACAGCTCCACGTGACTGGAGTAGACCATGTGTCCGGGATGGACTGCCATTTAGTCAGTGGCTCTGCTTGAGGCGGCACTGACTTGCCCTGAGACAGTCCTGTGGATGAAATGGCACAGCTCGGTGCAATGAGCAGTGTCTGTGTGCAACGGGTGTAGGCCTTGGGTGGGGTGGGAGTACGTGTGAAGGCCATATCATGCACGCCAACTATGAAGAAGGACTACTGCATGTGGGTTGTGTACACGTTGGTCTCACGCCAGGCAGTGCGTAGTGTGGGAGTCACAAGCAAATGCTATTGTACCTGTCAGGGGGTGCTGGGCACATGCAAGTTCCTGCTCGGAGCTGCAGATGTACTACCGCCTGATAGTACAGACAAAGGACCTTTCATCCCTACAGTATCCTCACCAGTTGCATGCATACAGGAGACGTACAGAGGCCGGGCGTGGGTGTGGTGGGACGTCTGCGACCCTGGGAATCATGGATGATATGCCCAGCATGATGCACATGAGCGGACTCACTGTGTTTCACGTTGCCACACAGCTGCTCCGCCCTGCCACGGGCACCCACACTTGTGTGCGCTGCATGGTTACATCACGTGCGCTCCTACGGGACACCATTTTAATGCCTGTCTGTGCATGTCCAGAGCCATGCTAACAACACCATGACGCAGGCCTTCGAAGGTGTATGCCCACTTGGGTGTAGGCCAATGGTCCGGACTGGGCGGACACACGTGTCCAGCCCATGGCTGGCTGGGATAGCGCTGCAAATGAGGCCAGGCAACCGCAAGACTGATACACATCACACCTGGCATGCATGTGCCAAGACCCCGAGTGTCCTAGCGCTCCTACATGTCCCCGTACCTGCGGGCCCACCCTCCTGGTACATGCCGCATTGCAGCATCATGTACTGTGGCCCTGGTGGCGACAACACCCCAAAACAGAAACACACTTACCACACTTCCTGCACCGGGCCAGGTCCGGACCACGCCCTGCCCCCCTGCCGAACCAGCACACGCAGCCTGTGCATGCAGGGGGGCAGGTGCAGGGCTATATGTCCAGGGTCACTGCCAACGCTGAGGTGACATGGCAACGTCCGCAGACGACAGCACACTGTGATGTTGCAGGGCCCGTGCCCATCAAGCTGACACAATGAACACACGGACACACTTGCTCAGATGGTGTGAATGGCTACGGGCAAGTGCGCCCGGCCACATTTAATATCAGGCACACTTACTGAGTGAAACCTGTGTTGGATGTGTGTGGGGTGTGTGCAGACCAGCCAGCAAGGGCTGCCTGGTGCAGTCAGAAATCAAAAACAGTGTACATCATAAAGGACACAATCATACAACCATAAAGTCCCCATGATTTGTGCTGCACAGAGATAGTGGCCCGGATGCACATCGTCCTGCACGGGCCTGCCGCCACGGGCCGATGACTTGCAGTGCACTGGGGCAGGGTCACAGGTGCAGAGCAGGTTCACTGGATGACAAGGGGCCTTGTTGCGGAGTGTCTCTATGGATAGTGGAAGGTGTAGCCCCAGGGCAGGATGCAGAGGGCAGGCCCACGCTGATACATTCACTATGGTGGAGATGAATGGAATAGACACATGTTGGACAACAAGTCCGGTCCAGCCAGAAGAAGATGCAAAAAACCACCAGGCCATGGGCTCTGAC
Organism: Triturus cristatus; assembly: GCF_964204655.1. NCBI lineage: Eukaryota > Metazoa > Chordata > Amphibia > Caudata > Salamandridae > Triturus > Triturus cristatus. The sequence goes on from NC_140584.1 coordinate 229,206,474, forward strand.
GCCACCAGGGTCCAACCAGAGGGTGCCCTTGAATCATTGCACACAGGGTTAGTGGCACCAGTGCAGATAGGGGATGCCGCCTGCGATGAGGCGTGTCCAATGGCATGGATTCCTCCACATCTTACCCAAAACACAGTTCCACATGTGTGAACTAATGGACCGCAGTGTAGGCCTGAGGCAGCAGTCAGCACGGGCAATTCACTGAGTGTCGCCGGCATAGGTTGGATGGACCCACCGGCCTGCATTGTTCAGGTTCTGTGGCACCACAGGACGCAGACTTGTGATGAACAGGGTTGATGGCACCAGGTAGGTTGTTGATATTGTTCGGTCACCTCAGTGACTGTGACCCGGCTTTCGTCCAGACTGAGCCACATCTTCCTCTTACTCCTCTCCGTGCAACCACTGGTGTGGACTCTGCCATTTGTGATTCACAACTGTGTGCTGGATGTGGGACCTACTGGTCTGCGGGGTGATCCTGGTCCCTCATGCACCACGTGTCGCCGGCTGGCATTGAACAGTGTTAGTGGCACCACGTGTCGCTGGCTGGCGTTGAACTGGGTTAGTGGCACCACGTGTGTCCGGCTGGCATTGCACAGGGTTAGTGGCACCACGTGTCGCCAGCTGACGTTGAACAGGGTTAGTGGAACCATGTGTCTCAAGATGCCCATATGGAACTATGCCTCACTGATCGGGAGTCTGGTGCTGTGGCCCCTGCCCGGCTTTGGGGTCACTACCATTCAGGACTCAGGACACAGTTTCACATATAGGGGGGGCCAGCAATGGTCTGCAGAGGCTGCAGAGGTCACGGAATTGGTGCTTGGAGCTTGCACCGGCATGTGATGGACCCTCCTTGACACACGCCGGTGTTGGCAGGTAATAAGTGTGGCCTGGCTGCACAGGGGCGGGCCTGGTGGGTTCGGGGTCCAGCGGGCCGGGGTACGGCAGGCGCACAGGATCGCAGGCAACTCCACTCACGAGGACGGTGTTGGCCTCGTGGCGTGGTGAAAGGCGCCGCCCTGGCAGAGACGTTGGCTTTCCAGAAGTGGACCATGCCCAGGCCTACGTGCTTTTTAATCACACCCCTATGCTGGCATGGCGTATGCCGGTCCATCCCACTCCGCTCATGCTTACGGGGGAGACGTAACAGGCAACATTTGCGCAAACTCCTCCACTAGCCGGGGTGACATGGTTGCATCCACTGTCCTCTACACTCCATACACCAGAGGTGTATGTCGCCATGGATATGGGTGTGTTCTGCAGACTGCGGTCTGCCAGCACATCTCCGCCACTCTTGGCATTGTGTGCTTTCCCAGTCATGCTTCTCTTGCCTCCTTCACACATGCCTGGTTGCCACCTCTCCCCACATTGGGATAGTATGTGGCTGAGGTGCCATGCCATTGATGGCTCATGTTCACGGCTTGTCCAGGTTACCATTTTGAGTTGTTCTGTTATGTCTGGTGGGTGGGCATTTTGTTTGGCATGTTGGTTTTGATTTTGTGGCGTGTGCATTGCCAGAGTTGTGAGTTGCATGGTTGTGGAGTTAAGGTGAGTGGGGTGTTCATTTGGAACTTGCCAAGGGGCTGTGCATTTCCCTTGGTACCATCCTGGGGATGCTGGTTGTGAATGGACTGTTGGAGGATGGAGGAATCATGCACAGTGGCTGGGTATTTGGAGGCGAGATTGGTGGAGGTTCCACGGTGTTCGGTTGTTGCCTGCACATTGATGTGAGACATGTACTTTCTTTTGCTGTGATTGTGTGCTGTGTCGGCAGGGGGCACAGGTATGACATGTGTGCTGTGGATTGCCCCCGACACGTGCGTGCATCCAGCTAAGGCGTATGGTCCTTGCTTGGTGTCCTGCGGATCCTGCGCCTTTTGTTGGACGTATAGGGACTGGGGTGACAGGCTGATGGTGGTGTCCAGGTCAGGTGTGAGGGACTTGGATGTGGCTGGCTGTGTGACTCATCCAACTGTGGCCAGCAGCTTTGTGTTGGGTGGGATGTTGGTTGTCCGCTGTGTTGGTGCCATTGGCCTGTTGGGTGTTGTTGGTCAGGATGCATAGGATGGTTGTCTTTTTGAGCCTGTAGTGGGCAATGACATGGTCAGGTGTTGGGTCTGTGTGGCTGGTGCGTTTCCTGGGGGTCCACTGTCTTTATCTGCGCTGCCTCTGTGGTGGTCCGGAGGGGTTCCGGGTGGGTGTTGGGGTCCTGGGGTGGTGGAGGTGGGTGTTGTGTCCCTCTTGTGTGTCCGGGCCTCATGACCGGTGGCTCCATGGCATCTGTTGCCCTTCCGATGTGGCTGTGGGCTGGTCTCCCTTTTGTGGTGCAGGCTGTAGTCCGACTTTGCACCAGGTCAGAGCAGGTGTTATTTTCCTGCTGCTAACATGCCTTATTGCCTGTTTTGTGTTCTTATCACAGTTCTGGCTGGTCGTTGTGAATGTTGTAGAGTGGTGTTGTCGCGGCTTTGTGCTTCGGCAACTCCTACTCTGCATCTCATTAGTGATAGTTGTGGGGGTCTTCTGTGGCGATGTTTTTTGCGGCTGCTATCGCAGGTAAACTGGTGCTGTGGGCTGTTAACACCAGCTTGTGAATGGGGCGATTGATTTATCGCAACTTTGGCTGTGATAATGTGCCGTTAACTCAGCGATAGCTCCTTGTGAATAATCTCCTAAATTTGGTAAATATTGAAAGCGAATGGCTGTTGGACTTGGCCCTTTTTGCAGGGTCATCCCTGAACTTTTTGCCTTCCTCCTGTATCGTGTCTGACCTGTTTGTTTTGGTTTTATGACTCTGGGCACTTTACTATTGCTGATCAGTGCTAAAGTGCATATGCTCTCCCTATTGTAAATTGATGTATGGATTAGTGATTCCATGATTGGCTGGTTTGGTTTACGTGTCAGACCCTAGTACAGTGAACTGAGTGTGCCCAGGGCTTGTAAACCAAATGCTGCTGGTGGGCTTGCAGCACTGGATATGCCACCCACAGAAGCAGCCTGTAAAGGTGTGTCTCAGGTCTGCCATTGCAGAGCCTATGTGCAATCTGGTACTGCCATGTTGACTGGGCAAGTGCGCCCACTTGCCAGTCCCTAAACTTTCCCTTTTCTTCATATCAGACAACCCTATGGTAGGCCCAAGGGCAGGTTGCATTGCAAGTATAAGGTAGGACATGCCCTGGTGTGTGTGGCATGTCCTAATAGTGAATTACAGCCATTTTTGTTTTTCACTATTGCAAGGCTACCTGTTCCCCATAGGCCAGAATGGCCAGTTTCATTATTACAGCTTATAATCCTAACTGACTCAGGGAACATGGTAGAAATTCGAGTTTAGTATGCCTGAACTCGGAATGATAAAATACATCTTTTAGTGCAGTTGGTTTTAACATTCTGTGTTTGAAAATACCACTTTTAGAAAGTAGGTATTTTCTTGCCTAACTATCCAAGCCTGCCTCTGCTAGGTTGTGTATTCATTGTCTGGAGTTTGAGTGACAGGGGCTGGGGGATTCCAGGAGACAGGGTGAGTCAGCACAGGGTTGAATAGAGAGATCTGCTTCTATATGGGTGGGAGGAGTTGCACCTGGGACCTGAATAGGGCTGTGCCTTCCCTCCACAATGCTGGTTCCACCTCCTGTGGTGTGTCTAATGTCTCTGCCCTGCACTGTGAAAGGAAAGAAGGAGTCATGTAAACAGAGTGCTCCAGGACTGACCAGAACTGGTTTGGACTAGGCAAAGGCCTCTCTGCCTTCAGAGAACAAAGAGAAACTGGGTATTAATATTGGGACCCAAACCCAAGAACTTTAGATCACTTTGGGAAACAAGAAGAAACCTTTTTTGAGGCAAGGACCCAGAGAGACTGAGGAGAGACAATCCCTAAGCTTGAGGGATTGGCCTGCAGTGGTTGCCTGACTGCCAAAGAGAGGAGAAAGGAACTTTGTGTACTTTATTCAGCTTGTGAAGGATCGCCAAGGGCTTGAGAAAAGAGCGTGCCTCCTGCTGAAGTCTCAGGGACAACAGACTTCACCCACCAGCTCCCTAAGCGTTCTTTGGAAGTGCCTGCTGCTTTGCGAGACTTTCTGAGGGACTGCGTGTCGCTCGGAGCTGGATGCACGACTAACGAGCAAGAAGCGTGTCGCTAAACTGTAGCTGTCGCTTTACAACGAACAAGCGCCTAGCATCGCCAGAGAAGAGGATCGACGTCACCACAGACTCCACCGCATCACCGGGAAGCGTGTCGCCAGGGCCTGTTGCGGCTCGCATCGTTGCCGAAGCACCTCGCATCACTGGAGAAAAGGATCGACGTCGCATCAGACACCGCCGCATCACCGAGAAGCGCGTCGCAGGTCCTGTCGCGGTCCGCATAGTGTCGCATCAAGAAAAGACGCCATCTTTGTTTCTTTGCATCGGATTTGCATCGCATCACAGCATTACGTGCTGCATCGCCACGGAAGCGCAGTAAGAAACCAATGCATCACCTCCCCTTGCAGAGAAGAACCGACGCATCTCCTACACAGCAGTAGGGACCCGACGCATCACAGTTCTTGTGTGTAAGGAACCGACGCATCACCTTACCTGCAACACTTTTGTTGTATTGCGTTACGCATCTTAAGGTATATTGAACTCAAAGTGTCGCATTTCAACATCTGAAGATAACTAAGATAATTCTACCATTTTAAGTACAGTATTGTGGATTTTTGTCATTTGTGGTCTTGTCATAAGTCTATATAAAGAATACTTATTTTTTATATAAAACTTGTGTGGGGTTCATCTGTATTGTTGTCACTTGATTACTGTATGTGTTCACAAATGCTTTACACACTGCCTCTGAGATAAACCTGTCCGCTCGAGCCAAGATACCAAGGGGCTGGGAAGGGGTTATTTTAGGAGTGTATCCCCTTACCCTGATTAGATGCAAGGGTCCCTATTTGTCAAAGGTACCTACCTCTGCCAACTAGAGACCCCCAAATCTAACAATGGCCATCCTCCCAGCAAGGTGGGATCATTGCAAAGCCTTTCAAAGACGTGCCTACATCCTGTCCCATAAACTAAAAGATGGGCATGACCTTAATGAGCTCATTTACGACTATGAAGTTTATATTAATCTCTGGAGCCTATCTACTACATGATTTTCAGCACCATTTATGAACATGAGGACGCCAAAGAATCTTTGGGAACCATGGACTTGAGAACAAATTTCCTTTCAGAAAAAACATTTGATAGTCTATTGCCGCTAACAACATTTTCTGGGCTGTTGTCGACAGCCAGGGGTATATCAGGATCTGGAGCATGGACATGAAGGCCTGGCACTTTCAACTTTATAACTGCAAAGTCCTATCTTTTTATGTGTGAAGACTCCACAGTCATAAAGATACCAGTAGTAAAACAATTTTGAGAGTAGCAAACAATCATAAACTTACACAAAATCGTAAGCTTACGTTTGTGAATAAGGCCCTCTCTGCTGATGGAAATCATGGTTCTTATCTTTTCCTCTGCATATAAGCAAATAGTTGAATAATTGATGAAAAAGCCTTTTTGTAACCAAGTTGGCAAGCCAGCCGTAGGCATATACTGCCTGCTGGATAAGGCTTAAAGTGCCCTTGGCCATGGTTTTGACAATACAGAATAGAACATGATTCCTGACCTGACAGCCTAAAGAACCAATAGTTTTCAGGGTTTTTACAGCATTGTAACCATATTTTTGAGTCTCACAGGGACATGCATGGCATGCCAACATGGTCATCAGTCAGCATTGAGGTATCTTTTGCCATCTATCTTATATCTTCGTGAATATATATCCAATGGGTTGTTTTTCTAGATGCTTTGGGCACTTTGCCACTGCTGTTCAGTGCCAAAGTGCAAGTGCTCCCTATTGTAAATTGTTGCAATGGATTAGTGACTCCATGATTGGCATATTTTTTTTTTTTTTTTTTTTTTTTTTTGGAAAAAGTTTTTATTGAACAATAATTCGGTTACAAGTATGGGCCTACAACCACCCGGGCCGGCCGCTAGGTACATAAGGAAATATACACAGATCAAGGCTGCAATCCGTTCCCAGGGCACTGCCCCGCAGTGGCTCAAGATAGTCCTCGAAGAACAGCAAGCGTCAGTCCAACAATAACAGAAACAAAAAAGAAAAACAATAAAAACAAAAGGCGAGTTACAAGGGATATCAGTGCGGTTCAGGCTCCCCCCGGGAAACTCCAGTCAGAACATTTGAGCAATCCGCTAAAGAGAGGAGGACCGGGAGGCCGGGAACGGAGGGGGGGGGGAAGGGGGTCAAGGGAGATGAACGTCCATATGTGGTTGTTACAAAAGGCGCTAGGAGCCGTCAAGGGTCAGGGGGACATGGCGATATCAGTGTCTACCAGGGGGGGCGTACAGATGCCTCCGCGATACGCATTCCATTGACCCCAAATTCTACCCCATGCCCCCGGCTTGCCACGGGCCACATACACTGTCTTCTCCCGAAACATACACCAGTCCATATTCTCCTTCCATACTGACACGGTGGGCGGCCGTTGAGCCATGATTGGCATATTTGATTTACTTGTCAGACCCTAGTACAGTGCACCATGTGTGCCAAGGGCCTGTAAATCAAATGCTGCCTGTGGGCTTGCGCACTGATTTTGCCACCCACAGATGCAGCTTGTAAAATGTGGCTCAGGCCTGCCATTGCAGAGCCTGTGTGCAGTCTGGGACTGCCATGTTGACTTGGCAAGTGCACCCACTTGCCAGTCCCTAAACTTTCCCTTTTCTACATGTTAGTCACCCCCTATGGACAGGGTGCATTGTATGCGATAGGTAGGACATGCCCTGATGTGTGTGGCATGTCCTGATAGTCCACCCAGCACCTCCGCACAGGGTTCGAGGATCCTCGTTCCCGTTTGTTTGGTCTAAGTCGTTTTTCCCGCAGTTTCAGTTCTTTGAGCGTTTTTCTCGCTGCTATTTGTCTGCCTATTTTTATTGTATTGTATTACTGTATTGTGCTCGTGTTTGCTTCAAACTTGTTCAGCTGTGTCCCTCTTTTTCCCCGCCATTTGCCCTCTGCTGCTGACCCTCCCCTTCCGCCCGCTCCTGCCTCCCAGCTGCTCGTCCCTACCCCCTACAAATGACGACCGCTGCGGGGAAGCACACGTGAGTCCTAAGACCTTGGTCCCAGGACCTCACTCTCCCCAGCAGCTCCATGGTGCTCTGCCTCGACTGAAACCAGCCAGCAGCTCCGCGTAGGGTTCGAAGGCCCCTCGTTCCTGTTTTTTTGCTCTAAGTCGTTTTTCCCGCAGTTTCAGTTTGTTGAGCGTTTTTCTCGCTGCTATTTGCCTGCTTATTGTTATTGTATTGTATTACTGTATTGTGCCCATGTTTGCTTCAAACTTGTTCAGCTGTGTCCCTCTTTTTCCCACCGTTTGCCCTCCGCTGCTGACCCTCCTCTTCCACCCCGCTCCCGCCTCCAAGCTGCTCATCCCTCCTCACTTCCCCTACAAATGACGACCGCTGTGGAGGAGCGCACGTGAGACCTAAGACCTTGATGCCAGGACCTCACTCTCCCCGGCTGCTCTGTGGTGCTCTGCTTTGCCTGAAGCCAGCCAGCACCTCCGCGCAGGGTTCAAGGCCCCTCATTCCCGTTTTTTTGGTGTAAGTCATTTTTCCCACAGTTTCAGTTCCCTGAGCGTTTTTCTCGCTGCTATTTGTCTGCTTATTGTTATTGTACTGTATTACTGAATTGTGCCTGTGTTTGCTTCAAACTTGTTTAGCTGTGTCTATCTTTTTCCCGCCATTTGCCCTCCACCGCTGACCCTCCCCTTCTGCCCCGCTCCCGCCTCCAAGCTGCTCGTCCCTCCCCTACAAATGACGACCACTGCCAGGGAGCGCGCGTGAGTCCTAAGACCTTGGTTCCAGGACCTCACTCTCCTCGGCAGCTCTGTGGTGCTCTGCTTCGCCTGAAGGCAGCCAGCACATCCGTGCAGGGTTTGAGGCCTCTCGGTCCCTTTTGTTTGGTCTAAGTCGTTTTTCCCACAGTTTCAGTTCCTTGAGCATTTTTCTCGCTGCTATTTGTCTGCTTATTGTTATTGTATTGTATTACTGTATTGTGCCCGTGTTTGCCTTAATCTTGTTCAGCTGTGTCCCTCTTTTTCATGCCGTTTGCCCTCTGCCGCTGACCCTCCCCTTCCGCCTCGCTCCCACCTCCCAGCTGCTTGTCCCTCACCCCTCCCCTACAAATGTCGACCGCTGCGGGGGAGCATGCGCGAGTCCTAAGACCTTGGTCCCAGGACCTCACTCTCCCCGGCCGCTCCGTGTTGCTCTGCTTTGCCTGAAGCCAGCCAGCACCTCCGCGCAGGGTTCGAGGCCCCTTGGTTCCGTTTTTTTGGTCTAAGTCGTTTTTCCCGCAGTTTCAGATCCTTGAGCATTTTTCTTGCTGCTATTTGACTGCTTATTGTTATTGTATTGTATTACTGTATTGTGCCCATGTTTGCTTCAAACTTGTTCAGCTGTGTACCTGTTTTTCCCGCCGTTTGCCCTCCGCCGCTGACCCTCCCCTTCCACCCCACCTCCCAGCTGCTCGTCCCTCCCCCTCCCCTACAAATGTTCGACCACGCAGGGGGCGCGCCACCGGCACGCCAATGGCAAGCCCGTGTGTGCCCCTGGCCCCCACAAGCTCCACAGTACCCAACGCCACTATGACGCAAAGACCCTCCACGCACTCAACGCCAGCTGAAATTACACATGCGTCCAGGCCACCCCGAAGCTCACCCACAGACCTTTCACCTGCCAGAAATGCAGCTACACCAGCCAGCACACACCAACATGTCCTACCCATCCCAACACTGCAGGCCACAACCACCTCAGCTGCATACTACTCAACACCCACTCAGTCCACAAGCACGCCGTTGAACTCTGGGACCTGCTTGACTCCTCAGCCCAGGACGTTGCCTTCCTGATGGAGACCTGGATGAACACCTCCTCGACACCAGATATAGCCATAGCCATCCCGGACGGCTGCAAGATTACACGCAGGGACCGGAACAACAACAAACCAGGAGGAATCGCCATCATCCACAGGAACACCATTAGAATCTCAACCAGCACCGAAGAAACCCTCAGCATGGCCGAACACCTACACTTCCAGATCCACATCAATCACAAAACCACCCTCAGAGGAACCCTCGTCTACAGACCCCTGGGACCCTGACCACAGTTCAGCGAATCCATCGCCGACCTCATCAGCACGCACGCCCTCGCCTCCACAGACTGCATCCTCCTCGGAGACCTGAATTTCCATCTAGAGCACGCCAACGCCAACAACTCCACAACACTGATTGACAACCTTGCCAACCTCGGACTCAAACAACTCGTCACAACATCCACCCACTCCGCCGGACACATGCCCGACCCCATCTTCTCCGCTAGCAACCACGTCACTTTCAGCCACACCACCAAACTCCACTGGACCGACCACCATTGCATCCACTTCTCCTTCGAGAAAAACAGCGCACACAACCAACTGCTACGCATCCCACACCGCAACTGGAAAAAAGTCACCGAATACCAGCACATCGCCACACTCGCCTGGGACCCTCCACCCGAGCCCACCGAGACAGGTGCAGCAGCCCACAACTTCAGACAATGGATCGATGACTGCGCCACCACCCTCGCCCCGATCAGGAAACCCTCCACCAGGCGCACCGACACGAGAGCCATCTGGCTCAACGCTGACCTCCAGAACTCCAAGCACACCTGCAGAAGACTCGAGAAGCAATGGCGCAATGACCAGACACCAGACAACCAAGCAGCCCTCATGAGCACCAGACGCAAACACCACCAACTCATTCGATCCGCCAAAAGAACCTCCCTCAAGGAACACATCGGCAACAATGCACACAACAGCAAAGAGCTCTTCAACATCATGAAAGAACTCGCCCCCCCCAGCTCCAGCTCCAACGATGTACCACCATTGCAAGCACTCTGTGACTCCCTGGCCACCTTCTTTCACCGCAAGATTGCAAACATCCACAACAGCTTCAACACCCAGATGCCGACGACAGACGACGGCACCCCCGACTCAACACCCACAAAACACACTGACCCTCTGCTCTCCTGGAACAACGTCAACTATGAAGACACCATCAAAATCATGAACTCCATCCACTCCGGCCCACCGTCCGACCCATGCCCCCACCACATCCTCAACAAGGAAAGCTCCATCATCGCACCCAAACTCAGGAAGATCATCAACAGCTCCTTCGAGACCGCCACCTTCCCAGAGAGCTGGAAACACGCCGAGATCAACGCCCTCATCAAGAAACCCAAGGCAGACCCAAAGGACCTCAAGAACTTCTGTCCCATCTCCCTGCTCCCAGCAAAAGTCATTGAGAAGACCGCCAACAGACAACTGACCCACTTCCTGGAGGAGAACAGCGTCCTGGACTCCTCCTAATCCGCAGCACCAAAACCGTCCTCATCGCCGCCACTGATGACATCAGGACCATAATGGACAAGGGCGAAACCGCGGCCCTCATCCTCCTGGACCTCTCGGCCGCCTTCGACACAGTCTGCCACCACACCCTGTGCACACGCCTCCACGACGCAGGGATCCGACGCAAAACCCTGGACTGGATCACCTCCTTCCTCATCAGCAGAACCCAGAGAGTCCGCCTCTCCCCTTCCGATCCGAAGCTACCACGATCACCTGCAGTGTACCCCAAGGATCATCCCTCAGCCCAACCCTTTTTAACATCTACATGGCACCGCTCGCCATCATTGTCCGAGCACACCACCTCAACATCGTCTCGTACGCCGATGACACCCAGCTGATCCTCTCCCTCACCAAGGACCTGGCCACCGCCAAATCTAACCTCCATGAAGGAATGAAGGCCGTCACAGATTGGATGAAGACCAGCTGACTAAAACTGAACTCAGACAAGACAGAGGTCCTCATCCTCGGCTCCACCCCTTCCGCATGGGATGACTCCTGGTGGCCGACCACGCTGGGAGATGCCCCAGCACCCACGAACCACGCACGCAACCTGGGGTTCATCCTGGACTCAACGCTCTCTATGACCCAGCAAGTCAACGCTGTCTCTTCCTCCTGCTTCAACACCCTCCGTATGCTCTACAAGATTTTCAGATGGATCCCCACCGAGACCAGGAGAACGGTCACCTAAGCACTCGTCAGCAGCAGGTTGGACTACGGCAATGCCCTCTATGCAGGAACCATGGCTACACTCCAGAAGAGACTCCAACGCATACAAAACGCCTCTGCACACCTTATCCTCGGACTCCCTCACCACAGCCACATCACCACCCACCTAAGAGATCTACATTGGCTCCCGGTCAACAAGAGGCTCACCTTCAAGCTCCTCACCCACGCTCACAAAGCACTCCACAACGCAGGACCAGCATACCTCAACAAACAACTGTCCTTCTACACCCCAAACTGCCCTCGCCACCGTCCCACGCATCCGCCGAGCGGCCACAGGCAGAAGATCATTCTCCCACCTCGCCGCAGACGTGTGGAACACCCTCCCCGCCCACCTGCGCCAGACCCAGGACCTGCTGACCTTCAGGAGACTCCTCAAGACCTGGCTGTTCGACCAGTAGCTGCCTCCTCCCCTCCACCTTAGTGCCTTGAGACCCTCACGGGTGAGTAGTGTGCTCTACAAATGCTTGATTGATTGATAATGAATTACAGTCAATTTCGTTTTTCACTATTGCAAGGCTACCTGTTCCCATAGGCCAGAATGGACAGTTTGATTATAACATCTTACAATCCTGTCTGACCCTAGGAACAAGATAGGAAAATAAAGTTTAGTATGTTAAAATACATATTTTAGTGTGGGTGATTTTTACATTCTGTGTCTGAAAATACCACTTGTAGAAAGTAGGTATTTTCTTGCCTAACCATCCAGTATGCCTCTGCTAGGTTTGTGTATTCCATGTCTGGTTTGTGAGTGACAGGGGGCTGTAGAGAGCCTTGGCTCCAGCAGTCTGATGGGTCAGGGCTGGGCTGAATAGGTCCTGCATTGAATAGAGAGTAGGGGGAAGAGATTCCCTTTCACTTGCCTGAGCCTTCATAGAATAGAGAGAAGGGGGAGGAGTTTTCCTTTCAGCTACCTGGGCCAGGTCTGATTTCAGCAATGCTGTCTCAACCTCCTGCAAGGAAGCTGCAACAGGGAGTACAGAACTGGTTTGGGCTGGGCACAGACACTCTCTGCCTTCAGAGAACAAAGGATTTTGCATTATAAATATTGGGGCCCAGACTCCAGAACTTTAGATCACTTCTGGGAATCAACACAAACCTTTGCTAAGGAGAGACACCAAGAAATCAGAAGGAAGAGACTGCCCCTGTGCTGTTTGGGGTTGGCCTGAAGTGTTTATTTATTGCCAAGGAAAGGAGAAGAGGAATTCTGTGTGTACTTTATCATCTTGAGGAAGATCTACAAGGGCTTGAAGCTGAGCTTGCCTCCTGTTCTGAAGTCTCAGGGACACAAAGACTTCACCACCAGCTTCCCCTGAATTTCCTTGCTGGGAATTCTACCTGCAGAGTGGTGCCTACTGTTGTTTTGGGCCCTCTAGAGACTGCATGTCGCTGGGAGCTGGAAGCGTGATGCAACGAGGAAGAAGCGTGTCGACACCGCAGCAGTTGCTGTCGCATTGCCAAGGGAGTGTGTCGCCTCCGCAGCTGTTCGCCGTCGCATCACCGAAGCAGCATGTCACATCAAAGACACCATTTTGTCGCATCGCACCGGATCGTCGCATCACATCGAGGCGCCGTCTTTTCGCATCGCACCTGATCACAGTAAGAAACAGACGCTTTGCCTACTTTCCGGTAAGCAACAGACACATCGCCTCCCCTGTGCTGCAGTAAGGAACAGGTGCGCTGCCTCCCCCGAAGCAAGGAACAGATGCATCGCCTTCCTTGCGACCCTTTAGTTTATGTTGCGTTACGCATCCAAGGTACTTTGAGAGTAACGAGTCGCATTTACCATCTACATTGAACTAAGCTATTTCTACTATCTGAAAGACATATTTTTGCATACTGTATTGAGAATTTTTGTCATTTGGTCTTGTGTTAAGTCTAGATAAAGCTTACTTATTTTTCAAAACTGGTGTGGTGTCCATTTGTAGTGTTTTCACTGTATTACTGTATGTGTTCACAAATGCTTTACATACTGCCTCTAAAATAAGCCTGCCTGCTCGTGCCAAGCTACCAAGGGGGTGAGCAGGGGTTATTTTAGGAGTGTAGCCCCCTTACCCTGACTAGAAGCAAGGGCCCCTACTTGGTCAAAGGTACCTACCTCTGCCAACTAGAGACCCCCATTTCTAACAATTCCACTGGGCTTTGGAGATACAATGACGGCATGATAGCGCTCCTTACAAAAAATTTTATTTAGAGAAGTGTTGTTTCAAATTTTGGAGAAAGGAGATTCAATGATGGCGATGGTTTGGATGTGGTTCAGACAGGAATACCCATATTAATAACTTCGAATTTGCAAATGTCAGACAGAGATTTTGTTTTCTTAAATGAGCAGGCATATAAACCTTTTAATAAAATAATAAGTTGTTAGAGTATAATCATAAAAAGGGGTTGAGAAGAGTGGCATTTTGAGTTTCAGTTTGTGAGGAAGGTGACTTTGTCCACTAAAATGTTTTCTCGGAGACAATCGAATTTGCACCTATTTGCTCCTGTAAAATGGCTTGAAGGGAGATGCTGGCACTAGATCTTTTTAAATTGAAAATAGCTCTTTGGTTGTTCTTTACCCTTGCTTAATGCCAGTTTCTGCCAGTCTGTCAATCTCTGTCCTTCCTTTGCTGCAAAAATGTTATGTGCAGTGTCACCTCAACTTTGTTCATTTTTGGAAGCAAACACCGTGGTCTGCTCTGTGACAGCGAATATGAGTTCTGCACTCCAGGCCACAAACCGCACTGCAGTGTTTTAGTTAAGTCTGCTTTCTGTAGTGAACCCAAAGTTATAGAGCTAAGTGGAGGGAACTCTATTGAAAATACATATAGAAGGAAACCAAGTGTTGCCACTGAAAACACTGAATGCATGCTTTATATGTAATGGATTAGATGTGGACAAATTGCGTGAGAAAACTATTATTGTTCATAAATGATCAGCTATCTTGTCATTGGCCATATCAGTACAATACATAAGGACAACCTTACATAAACATACTACCTCACTAACAGTATCGACATATTTTATTGTATATTTTGTATTCTTTTTATTTTGCTTTATTTAACTCGTTCATCACCCTTTTAGAATATTTCATTGCAGTTTTAGATAAGCACAACTTACCATGTTTACTGCTGACAGCTATTACTGTATCTGATCCATCAAATCGGATGCTGCCAATAACTGAAAGCTCAAAGTCAGCCCAATACAAACGTTCACTGTAATGGTCAACCACAAGACCTGAAAAAAATCAAATAAATGTGTAAATGTTTTTTAATGCCGCTTAAAGAATTATAGTAACCGTTCAAAAAAAGTCCAATTGTTTTTCCTCAAATATGACATTTTTAATTATAGAGGCATGAATTTCACAAATACCTTATCTGTAGCTATATATTCATACCATAGTGATTACACATTTAATATAAGATCATTGCATTTCCGAATAATAAAACTATTATGTATGGATGAGCTTGTATACTATAGACACCAGTGGCAGTAGTATTGGGGATGAGAGGTCTGAGAAAAGTACTCAGTATGGCATATTAGCCAGGCTCATGCATACCTCATGCAAGCTGCAGTATTTGGGATTACATCGCTTTCCTTAAACTAACAGGGTTGTTTACAAAAGTAAGTTACTTGTGAGTAATTTGCAAATGTAAATTTACTCTTACAATTTTGAGTAACTTTACTCAAAATTGTAAACTTTACTACTTGTGGCTTTTCACAAAATCTGAATGTTAAGTCAGAGATGGAGTTAGAATAGAAAACAATGGAGGCAGGGCCTTAAAGGTAAACCCAGTGGGAATTATATCAAATCTAATTTAAGTTTTTTTACTAATGTTGAAAATATAAATAAATATAATGACTTTCTACTGCCCTTACTGCTGCCAACCTTTTCTCAACACTGCACCCTGAGTGAACTCCACAAAGCCTTCATCCGGTGTCAGCAGTGTCTTTGTTGTTGACGTTTTGCACCTGGTTCCCCACCAGCACTATGTATGCATTAAAACCAGCTCTCCCGCAGCTCCCGCTTCAGCACCAAGGACAGGCAGGACAACTCTGCACACAGGCTTCTCAAGCCACGTAAAATTGAACTGACTGTCATGGCTTGGTCATGGGACCCACATCACCTTTACCTTCCTTGGGTTCCATTCAACCCGATGATAATGTATTACAGTACTGTGTTCCACTGATTTAATATTGCTTCCAAAATCCATAACTCTGGTTATATTTATCTGATTGACGTTATTTTCACTTCAAAATTTATATTGAAATCTGATTTAATCTTATAAATTGGTGCAGGATTTCTTTTGAGGTGTGCCAATTACTTATTGTCCATGTTGGGATTCCGAAATGCTTAACGCAAGTTTCTCTAGTAACTAGTAGCCTGACTGCTCTTTGCCCACTCTACCAGGACTAAGTTAATGATTTATTATTTTGAATTCACATACCATCCCTTTGGGGGATTTTGAGCATGTAGCATGGTGAAGCCTAACCAGCATCACTACATAATACTCCACGTTCCCACAGTGTTCTTCTCTAGCTAAATCCAATGGCAGAACTCTTCTTCCGCAGATCACAGCTTACTGTACTCACCCAGAGCTGCGGCTATGAGAATGGAAAACCAACTCTTGTGGTTAGTCAAACCAGTTCTGGGACAGCTCTTCCCTCTCACCAGGTTTGGAGTTAAACTAACTAGGAAGACAAAGGGAGGCGGGCCTAGATGTGAGCTATATCTGCCAGTGACAGGATAGGCACAAATTGAAGCTCAGTAAGGGACTAGATACAACCCCCACAGCCATACTGCTCAGGGAAGATAAACATCTCTTCATACCAAATCCTTTTGCATACTGTATGGGAGCAACACATATAAAACCACAGAAAGGTCATTAACAGTCAGGTGATATTGGACACTGGCAGAAAGGCACATTTGGCTTCGGGAGAGTAATGACAAGTGTCTAACCATGTCTTTTCTGAAAATAGTGATAAAAAAATCTGACTTTGTCATTAAGTTGTATTTTATATTGCTATAAAAGTGAGTTCTTTAATCACGGTTCTAGCTGCTCCCAAACTGTAACTAAACATTATATATAGTTATAATGTGACCTAGTATTTTCCTATGGGAGGACCAGCCTTGCCACAGTGAAAAACAACTTTGCAGGTTTTTCACTAACTACTTTAAATACCATGCACCCTATCCTATGGGCATTTACCTTATGGGGGACTTATAATTACAAAAAAGGAAGCTTTAGGCCGAAGTGGCAGTTTAACATTGGGCACACAGACTCCAAGGGCAGGCCGGGAGACATGTTTTACAGCGCCATTTTAGTGGGAGGCACAATGAGTGCTGCAGCCCAATTGTAACAGTTAATTTAAAGGCCCTGGGTACATGTAGTACCATATACTAGGAAGGTATAAATCAATTAAATTTCACAATTAGTTGTATGCCAATTTTACCATGATTAGAGGGGAGAACACAATCATTTTACTACTAGTAATCAGGAGTAAAGCGTGCAGAGTCCTAAGTCCAACAAAATGGGTTCAGTTAAAGAAAGCAAAATTCTGGGAGACTACCACACAAAAGATGATAATTCCCAACAGCTGTTTCTTTGTTTGTTTGTGGGCCTCTTATATAGTGTTGCAAGCTGATTTTTACAGTGGATGTTCCTAAAATTGCAAACATTGCCTACAGCAAGTTAAATGCATGCAGTCTCCCAAACCTTGCAAAATACTTCTACAGGGTGGCTTTTCAAGTTTAAACTGCCCTAATTTGCAAATGTAGGCCATATTTCTAGCTATCTGATTCACTAATGGGGGCGACTTTCAATTTAATTTTAATCTCGTACTTGGGCAGAGATGATTTTGTGAGGCGATTTTAAAACTGACAGTGAAGAGCCTTGTACATTTATTATATGTTTTGCAAATAAATGGAATCTTCGTCACTCAGGGGAGCATGAATAGTTCATCCAAATGTCATGGTGGGGTTAATCAAGCATAGTTTGTTTGTTTATTAAATTGCTTTAAATTTTGGCATGTAGTCTGGTTTTCATTAAATTGAATTATATCATCGAGTCAAAATGTACCATTTCTAGGGTAGTCCAATAAAATATTATGAGAATGAAATGCGTGGCCTTGGTTTTTATTTGCCTGATCTAAACTCTGACATTTTTTAGAAGCACTTCGTGGCTGAAATAATTTATATCTACTGGCCCTCAAAGCATAATGTTTAACTTCTGTTTTAAATGTAACTTAAAACAGTAGCAGGAATGCGTCAGACATTGCTAGTGGAATTAGCAACATAAAACGCGGATACATTCCAGTTAACTAGCTTCTTCGCAAGGGCTTTATTGCTCAGTTAAGCAGCTCGGCTTTAATACTATAAGTGCCCCGTGATTAACTTTCTGCGAATCACATTAAGCCAGTCCTAATAAAATATCTGATGCATTAAATGACTCCATTGCATCCTGGTACATTTTATTGTTGCATCATTGCCACACAAGAGAGCATCCCTCTCAAAACGGTTACATAACTCTGAAAGCCTGTACTTTCACACATTTGAAAGAGATTGTCGCAGAACAATAAAATGCAAGAAAGTGCTTGCAATAAATAGTGTAGCCAAAAGTTTTCGTGTATAAATATAAATAAATATATATATATATATATATATATATATATATATATATATATATATATATATATATATATATATATATATTCACTGAAAAAACCATAGGTTTTACACATGTTATAGTTAGTGGAAATTTTACTGATAAAAAACCAATGAAATTCCCCCGTTATAGTTAGTGCAGGCAACTATAACTCACGCGACCGCAATCCTCTGCTGATGCTAATACTGTATTTAGACACTTATTTGCCCATGTCTTCTTCCATACATTTTTAGCTATACATATATTACAAATATTTTTTTTTCATAAAGACACATATGTCATCAGCAGAAGATTGCGGTCGCGTGAGTTATAGTTGCCTGCACTAACTATAACGGGGGAATTTCATTGGTTTTTTATCAGTAAAATTTCCGCTAACTATAACATGTGTGAAACCTATGGTTTTTTCAGTGAATTTGCAAGGTTTTTTAAATGCTAATTCCTAACTATAACGTGTGTGAAACCTATGGTTTTTTCAGTGAATTTGTACGTTTTTTTAAATGCTAAGTTACTTTACGCCATTCGTGGCGTGCGCGCCCACTTAACGCAGTTCGTTCCGTGCGCGCACGGTGCGCTTCGCGCACCGTGCGCGCACAGTGAGCACGCGGTGCGCTTCGCGCACCGCGCGCCCACTTTACGCAGTTAGTGCCGTGCACGCACGGTGGGCACGCGGTGCGCTACGCGCACCGCGTGCCCACGTT
The DNA here is from genome assembly GCF_964204655.1 of Triturus cristatus. Lineage (NCBI taxonomy): Eukaryota > Metazoa > Chordata > Amphibia > Caudata > Salamandridae > Triturus > Triturus cristatus. The sequence goes on from NC_140584.1 coordinate 229,225,004, forward strand.
ACGCTAGATGGGCCATGTACGCACGATGCGCTTCGCGCACCGTGCGCACATGGAGGACATATGATGCACTTCGTTTTGAAAGGTAATATTTTAATTTTTTGTATATTTTATAAGCCATGCACAAATGGTGCCCTTCGGGCACCATTTGCACACGGGGTGGAGAGAGTGTGGATAATTTTTTTTTTTTTTAATTTTTTTTTTAATATTTTAGTTTATCTCAGGCATATAAAGCCATGCACAATTAGTGCCCTTCGGGCACCAATTGCACACGGGGTGGAGAGAGTGTGGATAATTTTTTTTTTTTTTAAATTTTTTACCGTAAGCGTACGGTAAGCGTAATCGGCGAAATTACCGAAAAAATAAAAATTCCGTTTTTGGCCTTGGGGGATCTTTGGGGACTCCCTCAACATGGCTATGTGTGTGGGAGCTGTCTAAACAGCCCCTTTACATGTTTTTGGGCTTTATATTTTAAAAATCACTCTCAGTGCGAGAGAGAAAATGGCGGCCGCCGCTTCCTGGTTTCGGCCGATTCGAATGTTTACTTAGATCTAAGAGCCAATCAGAATCGCGCTCGCGCACGCCACCGTACGCGTACGGTAAGCGTACCGTAAGCGCACCGTAAGCTGGCTCAGATATATATATTGATTTAAAGGCTATTTTCTCAGAAGCTACTGAACAGATTTACACCAAACCTACAAAAGGCACTTCCTTGACCTGAGGACTACCTCTCTGCCAAATTTCTAGTAATTCTGTTCAGCCGTTCGGGCTGTAGCCCTGTCTAAATGTCCTATGGAAAAATGCATGGGAAAAACGCGTTTTGGGACCCCCTTTTATCTCAGCCCCCGCTTGACGAATCCCCCCGAGACTTTCAGGGTAGGAGCGGAGCGTAGCGCCCCACCTATTTTGAAAAATCCGCGAGGATTCGTCGACCGGCGCCAAAGTTATTCAAAATAGAATGTTGCGGATTTCCTATGGAAACGTGGTCCTAACTATAACTACCTACTGGCGACTGCCAGTAGGTAATATATATATATATGTGTTGAAATGAAGATAACTTGTCAGGTAAGTCACAAGTTTATTACACATCACCAACTATGTCCAAAGCCTCTCTGACAAACAGTGCCAGAGGAGGCTGCATTAGAACGTTCACATCAGGAGCAGGAAGGTACCAAGTGGAGGGGAAAGGGGAGGGGGGGGCAAGCAACCAAGATTACAACACATCTCCCTGGGCAAAGGGATAACAAAAACAGCAACAGGAAATAAAATAACTGCCATTTAAGTAATCACACAGTCTTTGTGCCAAACAGGACTTGTAGTGTTCCTTGTAGAACTGCGAACACTGTCATGGTTTCTAGACAAAGGAGCATAAGTACCACCATCATTTTTTGGAGGGTTACATTTTACCACTCTGTCCATACCCCATGTTTGTCCATTATCCAAATGGACCACATTTCTTCCAACACTTGCTATCTTGATAGGCTCCGAAAACCTAGAAAAGTTCCTCCTTCTGGCAGGTGGTAAGTCTATACGGACCCAATCACCTGATTCCATTGAAGGTACTTTGACGCTCTTTTTCAAGTCATACCTCAACTTATACTTCTCCTGTTGCTTTCCAATATTTCTCGCAATGTTCAACCTGTCTATGTTGCAGTTGTAGGTATAACACAACCACCCTGCTGTGAGATTGGTTTTGGGTTTCCTTCCTTTCAAAGACACAAACGGAGAAATATGAGTGACAGTGTTGGGAGCCGTTCGGTACGACCATACCATTTCTTGTAGTGCTTGTTTGGCCGGAATGCCGGTGGCCTCTGCTCTTTGTATGCATTCTTTAATGACCCTATTCATCCGTTCCACAAGACCATTGGCTCTCGGACAATACAATGCTGTTTTCAAATGGTTGATACGTAGGTCAGACAAAAATTTCTTCATCAACTCTGAAGTAAACTGGACTCCATTGTCCGTCACAATGGCATCAGGAATACCTTCTTCATAAAAAGTTTCTCTTAAGAACTGGATCAAGACCTTGGTATCAATCATATTCACCCATTTGGTCACTACCCATCTTGAGTGATAGTCTATAAGGACCAGGATAAAGCGGTGTGAGGCTTGTCTTAGGTTTAACGGCCCAATAATGTCCAATGCCAGTTTGGACCATGGACGGTCAGGAACTTCAACGGGTGATAAAGGCGGTTTCCTAGTAGACAAAGTCTTGTCACTCTTGGCACAGTTCTCACAGTTCTTTACTACTTCCTCTACTTCTTTGTCCATGCTAGGCCACCAGTAACTCTCTCTTACTTTGATTTTTTGTTAAACTCCGCCCTAGATGACCCACATGTGCTAGGGTAATTATTTTGTTCCTCATACCTTCAGGGGGTACAATTTTCTCCCCCCTATGTATAGTACCATTGATTTCAACCATTTCGTGTCTAACTTCCCAGTATTTACCAACCAAGTCAGTTAACATGCTCTTTTGCTCTGGCCAACCCTTGTGGATGCATTCTTTTACAGTTTTCAATGTGTCGTTTAGTTCTTGTTGTTCTTCCCATTCTTCCTTAGTTAAACCTGTTACTTCTAACACAATCACATCACTCCCCTCCTCCATCACATCATCGATGACTTTTAAGGGGGAGTGAGAAAGGAAATCAGCAATTACATTTGTTCTCCCAGGTACATACTCTACTTTGAAATTGAACCCTTCTAAGCCTATCATCCATTTAGCTATCCTAGGGGTTAGCCTAATGGACCCCTTGGTCGTGAATACATATGTGAGTGGTTTGTGATCCGTTTTGATAGTAAACGGTATCCCCCAAAGAAAAAACTTAAACAGGAATTTTCTCGCGCAGTTTCAAGGCGCGTGGAGAAAATAGTCGCACACAAGTTTTTCTTAGAGAAGTTTAGTAATTCGTGACTTAGACGCGTTTCGAAACCACGGTCTTCGTCAGTAAGTCATTACAATGAACCAGGAAGTAGTTTTGTTTTTTAAGCAGATCCTGTTGCCAAACAATAAACACAGAAGAAATATTTGTATTAATACTTGATACTACTGTTTCTTTTAGTTTTTAGAAAACAGACTTCAACAACTTTACTCATAACAAAAAGACATTTTTTTTGTTGTTAACATCAAGTAAACAGTTAATATAATCACTGTATTTCCTGAGTTAGCTTTTGGAACTGTTCTTAAATAATGTTCATTTTACAATTCATTAATAAAATGTCAAAATATGTAAATCGAGTTAATCACTTTTAACATCATAATACACCACTCGTAAAGGATAAATATATATATATATATATATATATCTATATATATATATATATATTATCTACTGGCGGTCGCCAGTAGATAGTTATAGTTAGGACCGTGTTACCATAGGAAATCTGAAAATTCTATTTTGAATAACTTTGGCGCCGATTGACGAATCCTCGCGAAATTTTCAAAACTAATGGGGCGCTCCGCTCAGCTCCTACCCTGAAAGTCTCGGGGTGATTCGTCAAGCGGGGGCTTAGAAAAAAGGGGGGTCCCAAAACGCGTTTTCCCCATGCATTTTCCAATAGGACCTTTAGTCGAAGGTACAGCCCGAACGGCTGAATAGAATTACTTGGAATTTGGCAAAGAGGTAGTCCTCAGGTCAGGCATGTGCCTTTTGCATATATGGTGTCAATCTGTTCAGTAGTTCCTGAGAAAAGTGCATTTAAAAGTACATAAATACCTATAAGCGCGCACCGTGCGCGCACCCTAACGTGCGCGAGCGCAATTCTGATTGGTGGTTACATGTCAGTCAACATTCGAATCGGTCGAAATCAGGAAGTGTCGGCCGCCATTTTGTGTGTTTGGTGTGTGACAGTGAAAAAGAAAGGTGGAGAACATGAAAAGGGGGCAGGGTAGAGAGTTCCTGACCCCCTAGCCTTTGTCAGGGGGTCCCTGAAGGACCCCGAAGGGTAGAAGAAACATTTTAATTTTTTTTTTGAAAATTTGCGGGGTGCGCGCACGGTGAAAAACCTTAAAAAAAAAAAAACATTTTAAAGGAGCCATTCCATATTACAGGATACAGTCAATCTATAACTATATACATAGGTAGTTTATTGTAAAATAAATATATAAAAAATATAATAATACATACATAACTTAGCATTTAAAAAACCTTACAAATTCCCTTAAAAAACCATAGGTTTCACACACGTTATAGTTAGGAATTAGCATTTAAAAAACCTTGCAAATTCACTTAATAAACCATAGGTTTCACACATGTTATAGTTAGCTGGACATTTCACTCGTAAAAAACCAATGAAATTCCCCCGTTATAGTTAGTTCAGATAACTATAACTCGCGCAACCGCCACTCTATCACAAGGATGATGTCATCAGTGATGTCATGAGTGATGCCACTGACCATGTCATGAGTGATGTAATATGTGACGTCATGAGCAGTGGATTGCGGGCGCGCGAGTTATAGTTATCTATATAACTAACTATAACATGTGTGAAACCTATGGTTTTTTAAGTGAATATATATATATACACACACATATATATGTAAAAAACAGTCTCCCTCTATCCAAGTAGACAAGGGAGCACGGCGGGGTTTACAATTTAATTTATTAAAAGGAATGGCATAACGCTTTTCAGCTTTCGCCTTCATCAGATGCAGTTCCTTTCCAAATGCCACTGACGCTGGAATCCTAAGTGGGTTTTGTATACTGGCCCATCTAAAGTAGGATGTTGCACACCTGAGCTTCGTTCAGCAAGGATAACTTTGGTGATTTGGTGTAAAAAGACTGCAACTCCCAGCATGCAGTTTGTTTGTGTCGCGATGTCGCGGTGAGTGATCCTGATAGCCAGATTCTTGCAGTACATCCAATTGAAGGCTGGCTGAGAACGTAGTCAGGTTGAGGATTGCGGCGTATTACTGGGCAAAAATAAGTCTCTTAAACCCTCACTTGCAGCCTTGCAGTCCCATTGGTTGCAGGTCCGGGACATCAATGAAGTAGCAATGTCGCTCCACGAATTCATGGACTATCACTGATAGCAGAGTCTCTGTTCCATGGGATGCAGGGCGGTCTGGGTAAGTGCCATTAAACCCAAGACACTAAATGAAGGGCCTCCCTTGCGCGTCATGGCTACGCGCTAAAATGCAAAAAACAGTCTCCCTCTATCCAAGTAGACAAGGGGGCACGGCGGGGTTTAAAATTTCATTTATTAAAAGGAATGGCATAACGCGTTTCAGCTTTCGCCTTCATCAGATGCAGTTCCTTTCCAAATGCCACTGACGCTGGAATCCTAAGTGTGTTTTGTATACTGGCCCATCTAAAGTAGGATGTTGCACACCTGAGCTTCGTTCAGCAGGGATCACTTTGGTGATTTGGTGTAAAAAGACTGCAACTCCCAGCATGCAGTTTGTTCGTGTCGCGATGTCTTGGTGAGTGATCCTGATAGCCAGATTCTTGCAGTACATCCAATTGAAGGCTGGCTGAGAACGTAGTCAGGTTGAGGATTGCGGCGTATTACTGGGCAAAAATAAGTCTCTTAAACCCTCACTTCCAGCCTCGCAGTCCCATTGGTTGCAGGTCCGGGCCATCAATGAAGTAGCGATGTCGCTCCACGAATTCATGGACTATCACTGATATGTGTATATATATATATATATGTGTATATATATGTATATATATATATGTGTGTGTATATATATTTATATATATATATATATATATATATATATATATATATATATATATATATATATATATATATTCCAATCGCAAACGCTCACACGTGTGAAGACGCCACACCCAACGTCAAGTTTTAACCCTTTTTATTCAGTTGGCAGCAGCAAATCTGGAACCAGCTTACACAGTTGAAAAATAACGCCAATATCTGCCAAACGCGTTTCAGAAGAGTTCCTTGTTCACTGGCTTGGCGTATTCTGGAGGCAGGAACAAGGTGCAATGTTCGTTTCTTGATTTCAGGTGTTTCTAATCCCGCCCCACTGGGCGTGTACTTGCTATGCACGGTGGTACTCGTAGTTCGTGTTACGGTGATATTCAGGATCAGGTAGGTGTTCTTGATTCGAAATGCTGTTCCGCTCTGCCTTCCACTCAATAACATCCGTTGGGCCACTGTGGTCTGCGGGGTCAGATGGCTGCTTTATTTGCGCCTCGCTGAATGGGTGCGTTGTTCCTTACGGTGCCTCTCCAACGAAGCACACGGACCTGCACTGCTGCAGGGGGGCATCTTCGTGGCCAGAGCGGGCCACATATATTCCAATCGCAAACGCTCACACGTGTGAAGACGCCACACCCAACGTCAAGTTTTAACCCTTTTTATTCAGTTGGCAGCAGCAAATCTGGAACCAGCTTACACAGTTGAAAAATAACGCCAATATCTGCCAAACGCGTTTCAGAAGAGTTCCTTGTTCACTGGCTTGGCGTATTCTGGAGGCAGGAACAAGGTGCAATGTTCGTTTCTTGATTTCAGGTGTTTCTAATCCCGCCCCACTGGGCGTGTACTTGCTATGCACGGTGGTACTCGTAGTTCGTGTTACGGTGATATTCAGGATCAGGTAGGTGTTCTTGATTCGAAATGCTGTTCCGCTCTGCCTTCCACTCAATAACATCCGTTGGGCCACTGTGGTCTGCGGGGTCAGATGGCTGCTTTATTTGCGCCTCGCTGAATGGGTGCGTTGTTCCTTACGGTGCCTCTCCAACGAAGCACACGGACCTGCACTGCTGCAGGGGGGCATCTTCGTGGCCAGAGCGGGCCACATATATTCCAATCGCAAACGCTCACACGTGTGAAGACGCCACGTTGGGTGTGGCGTCTTCACACGTGTGAGCGTTTGCGATTGGAATATATGTGGCCCGCTCTGGCCACGAAGATGCCCCCCTGCAGCAGTGCAGGTCCGTGTGCTTCGTTGGAGAGGCACCGTAAGGAACAACGCACCCATTCAGCGAGGCGCAAATAAAGCAGCCATCTGACCCCGCAGACCACAGTGGCCCAACGGATGTTATTGAGTGGAAGGCAGAGCGGAACAGCATTTCGAATCAAGAACACCTACCTGATCCTGAATATCACCGTAACACGAACTACGAGTACCACCGTGCATAGCAAGTACACGCCCAGTGGGGCGGGATTAGAAACACCTGAAATCAAGAAACGAACATTGCACCTTGTTCCTGCCTCCAGAATACGCCAAGCCAGTGAACAAGGAACTCTTCTGAAACGCGTTTGGCAGATATTGGCGTTATTTTTCAACTGTGTAAGCTGGTTCCAGATTTGCTGCTGCCAACTGAATAAAAAGGGTTAAAACTTGACGTTGGGTGTGGCGTCTTCACACGTGTGAGCGTTTGCGATTGGAATATATGTGGCCCGCTCTGGCCACGAAGATGCCCCCCTGCAGCAGTGCAGGTCCGTGTGCTTCGTTGGAGAGGCACCGTAAGGAACAACGCACCCATTCAGCGAGGCGCAAATAAAGCAGCCATCTGACCCCGCAGACCACAGTGGCCCAACGGATGTTATTGAGTGGAAGGCAGAGCGGAACAGCATTTCGAATCAAGAACACCTACCTGATCCTGAATATCACCGTAACACGAACTACGAGTACCACCGTGCATAGCAAGTACACGCCCAGTGGGGCGGGATTAGAAACACCTGAAATCAAGAAACGAACATTGCACCTTGTTCCTGCCTCCAGAATACGCCAAGCCAGTGAACAAGGAACTCTTCTGAAACGCGTTTGGCAGATATTGGCGTTATTTTTCAACTGTGTAAGCTGGTTCCAGATTTGCTGCTGCCAACTGAATAAAAAGGGTTAAAACTTGACGTTGGGTGTGGCGTCTTCACACGTGTGAGCGTTTGCGATTGGAATATATGTGGCCCGCTCTGGCCACGAAGATGCCCCCCTGCAGCAGTGCAGGTCCGTGTGCTTCGTTGGAGAGGCACCGTAAGGAACAACGCACCCATTCAGCGAGGCGCAAATAAAGCAGCCATCTGACCCCGCAGACCACAGTGGCCCAACGGATGTTATTGAGTGGAAGGCAGAGCGGAACAGCATTTCGAATCAAGAACACCTACCTGATCCTGAATATCACCGTAACACGAACTACGAGTACCACCGTGCATAGCAAGTACACGCCCAGTGGGGCGGGATTAGAAACACCTGAAATCAAGAAACGAACATTGCACCTTGTTCCTGCCTCCAGAATACGCCAAGCCAGTGAACAAGGAACTCTTCTGAAACGCGTTTGGCAGATATTGGCGTTATTTTTCAACTGTGTAAGCTGGTTCCAGATTTGCTGCTGCCAACTGAATAAAAAGGGTTAAAACTTGACGTTGGGTGTGGCGTCTTCACACGTGTGAGCGTTTGCGATTGGAATATATGTGGCCCGCTCTGGCCACGAAGATGCCCCCCTGCAGCAGTGCAGGTCCGTGTGCTTCGTTGGAGAGGCACCGTAAGGAACAACGCACCCATTCAGCGAGGCGCAAATAAAGCAGCCATCTGACCCCGCAGACCACAGTGGCCCAACGGATGTTATTGAGTGGAAGGCAGAGCGGAACAGCATTTCGAATCAAGAACACCTACCTGATCCTGAATATCACCGTAACACGAACTACGAGTACCACCGTGCATAGCAAGTACACGCCCAGTGGGGCGGGATTAGAAACACCTGAAATCAAGAAACGAACATTGCACCTTGTTCCTGCCTCCAGAATACGCCAAGCCAGTGAACAAGGAACTCTTCTGAAACGCGTTTGGCAGATATTGGCGTTATTTTTCAACTGTGTAAGCTGGTTCCAGATTTGCTGCTGCCAACTGAATAAAAAGGGTTAAAACTTGACGTTGGGTGTGGCGTCTTCACACGTGTGAGCGTTTGCGATTGGAATATATGTGGCCCGCTCTGGCCACGAAGATGCCCCCCTGCAGCAGTGCAGGTCCGTGTGCTTCGTTGGAGAGGCACCGTAAGGAACAACGCACCCATTCAGCGAGGCGCAAATAAAGCAGCCATCTGACCCCGCAGACCACAGTGGCCCAACGGATGTTATTGAGTGGAAGGCAGAGCGGAACAGCATTTCGAATCAAGAACACCTACCTGATCCTGAATATCACCGTAACACGAACTACGAGTACCACCGTGCATAGCAAGTACACGCCCAGTGGGGCGGGATTAGAAACACCTGAAATCAAGAAACGAACATTGCACCTTGTTCCTGCCTCCAGAATACGCCAAGCCAGTGAACAAGGAACTCTTCTGAAACGCGTTTGGCAGATATTGGCGTTATTTTTCAACTGTGTAAGCTGGTTCCAGATTTGCTGCTGCCAACTGAATAAAAAGGGTTAAAACTTGACGTTGGGTGTGGCGTCTTCACACGTGTGAGCGTTTGCGATTGGAATATATGTGGCCCGCTCTGGCCACGAAGATGCCCCCCTGCAGCAGTGCAGGTCCGTGTGCTTCGTTGGAGAGGCACCGTAAGGAACAACGCACCCATTCAGCGAGGCGCAAATAAAGCAGCCATCTGACCCCGCAGACCACAGTGGCCCAACGGATGTTATTGAGTGGAAGGCAGAGCGGAACAGCATTTCGAATCAAGAACACCTACCTGATCCTGAATATCACCGTAACACGAACTACGAGTACCACCGTGCATAGCAAGTACACGCCCAGTGGGGCGGGATTAGAAACACCTGAAATCAAGAAACGAACATTGCACCTTGTTCCTGCCTCCAGAATACGCCAAGCCAGTGAACAAGGAACTCTTCTGAAACGCGTTTGGCAGATATTGGCGTTATTTTTCAACTGTGTAAGCTGGTTCCAGATTTGCTGCTGCCAACTGAATAAAAAGGGTTAAAACTTGACGTTGGGTGTGGCGTCTTCACACGTGTGAGCGTTTGCGATTGGAATATATGTGGCCCGCTCTGGCCACGAAGATGCCCCCCTGCAGCAGTGCAGGTCCGTGTGCTTCGTTGGAGAGGCACCGTAAGGAACAACGCACCCATTCAGCGAGGCGCAAATAAAGCAGCCATCTGACCCCGCAGACCACAGTGGCCCAACGGATGTTATTGAGTGGAAGGCAGAGCGGAACAGCATTTCGAATCAAGAACACCTACCTGATCCTGAATATCACCGTAACACGAACTACGAGTACCACCGTGCATAGCAAGTACACGCCCAGTGGGGCGGGATTAGAAACACCTGAAATCAAGAAACGAACATTGCACCTTGTTCCTGCCTCCAGAATACGCCAAGCCAGTGAACAAGGAACTCTTCTGAAACGCGTTTGGCAGATATTGGCGTTATTTTTCAACTGTGTAAGCTGGTTCCAGATTTGCTGCTGCCAACTGAATAAAAAGGGTTAAAACTTGACGTTGGGTGTGGCGTCTTCACACGTGTGAGCGTTTGCGATTGGAATATATGTGGCCCGCTCTGGCCACGAAGATGCCCCCCTGCAGCAGTGCAGGTCCGTGTGCTTCGTTGGAGAGGCACCGTAAGGAACAACGCACCCATTCAGCGAGGCGCAAATAAAGCAGCCATCTGACCCCGCAGACCACAGTGGCCCAACGGATGTTATTGAGTGGAAGGCAGAGCGGAACAGCATTTCGAATCAAGAACACCTACCTGATCCTGAATATCACCGTAACACGAACTACGAGTACCACCGTGCATAGCAAGTACACGCCCAGTGGGGCGGGATTAGAAACACCTGAAATCAAGAAACGAACATTGCACCTTGTTCCTGCCTCCAGAATACGCCAAGCCAGTGAACAAGGAACTCTTCTGAAACGCGTTTGGCAGATATTGGCGTTATTTTTCAACTGTGTAAGCTGGTTCCAGATTTGCTGCTGCCAACTGAATAAAAAGGGTTAAAACTTGACGTTGGGTGTGGCGTCTTCACACGTGTGAGCGTTTGCGATTGGAATATATGTGGCCCGCTCTGGCCACGAAGATGCCCCCCTGCAGCAGTGCAGGTCCGTGTGCTTCGTTGGAGAGGCACCGTAAGGAACAACGCACCCATTCAGCGAGGCGCAAATAAAGCAGCCATCTGACCCCGCAGACCACAGTGGCCCAACGGATGTTATTGAGTGGAAGGCAGAGCGGAACAGCATTTCGAATCAAGAACACCTACCTGATCCTGAATATCACCGTAACACGAACTACGAGTACCACCGTGCATAGCAAGTACACGCCCAGTGGGGCGGGATTAGAAACACCTGAAATCAAGAAACGAACATTGCACCTTGTTCCTGCCTCCAGAATACGCCAAGCCAGTGAACAAGGAACTCTTCTGAAACGCGTTTGGCAGATATTGGCGTTATTTTTCAACTGTGTAAGCTGGTTCCAGATTTGCTGCTGCCAACTGAATAAAAAGGGTTAAAACTTGACGTTGGGTGTGGCGTCTTCACACGTGTGAGCGTTTGCGATTGGAATATATATATATATATATATATATATACATATTTTTTTCACTTAAAAACCCATAGGTTTCACACAGGTTATAGTTAGGTGGACATTTCACTCGTAAAAAACCAATGAAATTCCCCCGTTGTAGTTAGTTCAGATAACTATAACTTGCGCGCCTGCAATCCACTGCTCATGACTTCACATATTACATCCCCTCATGACATGGTCAGTGGCATCACTCATGACATCACTGATGACATCATCCTTGTGACAGAGTGGCGGTTGCGCGAGTTATAGTTATCTGAGCTAACTATAACGGGGGAATTTCATTGGTTTTTTACGAGTGTAATGTCCACCTAACTATAACCTGTGTGAAACCTATGGTTTTTTAAGTGAATTTGCAAGGTTTTTTAAATGCTAATTCCTAACTATAACGTGTGTGAAACCTATGGTTTTTTAAGTGAATTTGTACGGTTTTTTAAATGCTAAGTTATGTATTTATTAATATATATATATTTTTTAAGGTTTTTCACCGTGCGCGCACCGTGCGCGCACGGTGCGCTTCAAGCACCATGCGCGCGCTTTGGGCTCACGGAGCGCTGCACGCACCGTGTGCGCACCCCGCGATTTTTATAAAGAAAAAACAATATTTATTTTACCCATGGGGGTCCTTCTGTGACCCCGTGACAAAGGCTAGGGGGTCAGGAACTCTCTTCCCTGCCCCCTTTTCACGTTTTCCACCTTTTTTCCCCCTTTCCTTTTCAGTGCGCACGGTGAGCGCGTATAGATATTTATATGCTTTTAAATGCTATTTTCTCAGGAAATACTGAACAGATTGACACCAGACCTGCAAAAGGCACATCCCTGACCTGAGGACTACCTCTCTGCAAAATTTCAAGTAATTCTGTTCAGCCGTTCGGGCTGTACCTTCGACTAAAGGTCCCATGGAAAAATGCATGGGCAAAACGTGTTTTGGGACCCCCCTTTTTTCTCGGCCCCCGCTTGACGAATCACCCCGAGACTTTCAGGGTAGGAGCTGAGCGGAGCGCCCCATTAGTTTTGAAAATTTCGCGAAGATTCATCAACCGGCGCCAAAGTTATTCAAAATAGAATTTTGAGATTTCCTATGGAAACACGGTCCTAACTATAACTATCTACTGGCGACCGCCAGCAGATAATATATATATGTATATATATATATATATATGAAAGAAGGAGTTTGCCCCTCGGTAGGACCGCACTTGCAGGTGGGATTAATGCCAGAGCACAGGCAGTCTGTTGAAAACTGCAACCTTTATTTTCTTCCTGCTATACGCGTTTCGGACCACCGCCCTCCTCAGTAGCAGATAGTATGTGTTTGGCAGCGCACAAATAGATTGCTTGCCTTGTGTTAAACTTTGGAAATAGGTTTTGCAGCGACGACCCACATGGGTTTGATGGACTACCAGTCCCAAGAATCTTTGCGAGCAGTTGCACCTGTGAAAAATTTAACTGGGGATATACTGGCGGTTATTCGTGTGCTGCCAAACACATACTATCTGCTACTGAGGAGGGTGGTGGCCCGAAACGCGTATAGCAGGAAGAAAATAAAGGTTGCAGTTTTCAACAGACTGCCTGTGCTCTGGCATTAATCCCACCTGCAAGTGCGGTCCTACTGAGGGGCAAACTCTTTCTCTCATAAATAAATATATATATATATATATATATATATATATATATATATATATATATATATTACCTACTGGCGGTCGCCAGTAGGTAGTTATAGTTAGGACCACGTTTCCATAGGAAATCCGCAACATTCTATTTTGAATAACTTTGGCGCCGGTGGACGAATCCTCGCGAATTTTTCAAAATAGGTGGGGCGCTACGCTCCGCTCCTTCCTTGAAAGTCTCGGGGGGATTCGTCAAGCGGGGGCTGAGATAAAAGGGGGGTCCCAAAACGCGTTTTTCCCATGCACTTTTCCATAGGACCTTTAGACAGGGCTACAGCCCGAACGGCTGAACAGAATTACTTGAAATTTGGCAGAGAGGTAGTCCCTAGGTCAAGGAAGTGCCTTTTGTAGGTTTGGTGTAAATCTGTTCAGTAGAATCTGAGAAAATAGCCTTTTAATCAATATATATATCTGTGGCAGCTTACCGTGCGCTTACGGTGCGCTTACCGTACGCGTACGGTGGCGTGCGCGAGCGCGATTCTGATTGGCTCTTAGATCTTAGTAAACATTCGAATCGGTCAAAACCAGGAAGCGGCGGCCGCCATTTCGTGTTTTTCACTCAGAAAAAAAAGAGTGATATCTTGAAAAGGGGGCAAGGTGGAGAGTTACAGACCCCCTAACATTTGAAAGGGGGTCAAAGAAGGACAGAAAAGTACAAAAAAAACATTTATTAATTTTTAAAAAAAATCGCGGGGTACGCGTACGGTAAGCTTACGGTAAGCTTACCGTACGCGTACGGTAGAAAAAAAAAATAAAAAGAGAAATAAAATTCAGATTTAAGTGTTTAGATATTAGGGGGCTCTAAAAAGAGCCGTTGTGTTTATGAAGTGATTTTTTAGTGGTACCTACAAGTAAGTACCGATGCAGAGTCTAAGGTTCAAGAGGAAGACTCTGTTCCCTTCATCATTGAAGTGTACACCATCTCCTCTATAAATGTCTTGCATGTCGTAACGCAAGTTGTTGTGGTAAATGGAACCCATACCATAGTCACGGAGGAAAGCAGAAACAGATTTGTTGACGTGCTTTCTTGCTTTGTCAATCTGCGGACAGAAATGATTGGACCAGTTCCATTTTTGCCTTTGGCATATGTTAGAAAACACAAAGGCAGTTTTAGGGAAAAGTGAAAACAGTTGTGCAAAGGCGTCCTTCATAAGCATTTCCAGACCTACCCCAGTCAAAGTGCCTAGGTCATTGCCACCACAGTGCACTATTATGAGGTCAGGGTATTGGATTTGCATGAAGGATTTCACCAATGGCATCAATTGGTGCCACTTTAACCCTCTCTGACCAATCCATTTAATGTCTACATTTGGCAAAGCAAGGTCTCTCACCATACCTGTTTTCTCTGCATACTTTTCACTCCAGAAGACATAGCTGTGCCCTACAATCCACACTGTGAACATCTTCCAAGGAGATCTGGATGCACTCAGGAGGTGTAATTCAGTAGAATGGTAAAAAGAAATGAAAGACAGTTTGGAAATGGAGGCATACATATTTTTTTCAGAAAAAAAAAGAACTGATTGGCTGTTTCATACCATTCTAGAATAAAAACTTGGCTGCATGTGTAAATTAATAGAAGCATGTTTTGTATTGGTACAGAAAAATGTGTTACCAAAGAACAGTACTTTGGATTTGCTGTTAGGTTTGAAAAGTCAAGCACTCTTGCTCTGTGGAATTGAAACATTGTTTGGCGAACTTCTGACCTAACTCCACACAGCAGTGTTCCATGAGCTGTTGCTATGGTAGCAGGCAGAAGTCAAGTTGGGGGAAGGGTACTAGGCAGAAGTCAAGTTGGGGGAAGGGTACTTTTGGAAAAGGGTTGGTTTTCAACCAATAGAAAGAGAATAGGAGAGAGGTGTAAAGAAAAGAGATCCTGGCTCTGATAATCTGCTGTTTGAGTGCCACATTTCTTTCACAGCTAACTAATTTTAAAGGTGAGTTTAGAGTTTGAGAGGGGATGTATATGGTAAATTAAGAAATGAATAATAGAAATGGAATTCCTTTTGTTGAAGTTGTGTTTATCATTTTCTGTTTTGGGAGAAATTTAAATGTGAGGAACATGTAAAATAATATGGACTATGTTTTCACGATAAATTAAGGTGTACTGGTATAAAAAAAGAATAGTTTAAGGGTTTGAGGTTGGACTCAGTAATGCAAATACATTCAGCATCACTAAGGCTGGTTGCCCTTGCTGGAATGTAGGCAGTCACCCAGGTTACACATGGTGGTGGTCTGAAAAAGCAGTTTGGACATGTGCAATTAAAAAAATCTGAAAAGTGGATTCATAATGTGTCAGTCTGTAAAAGTGATTATCACTTGTCAAAAAAAAGAGCAGTAAGTGTGCTTTCAAATTGGCAAAGAAATTTCGTTTTGTGACTAATGTGAAAATATGACTCTGTGTGCATATAGGAATTACAGGCAGAGATTTATTGTGTACTGCTCTGGTGATTTCATTGTTGCATTAGTAGTAAAAAGGGGGAGTCATTTTTTGGTGCAGAAGCAGACTCTTAGCACACACCCAGCTGCTTTCCATGTGGAATCATGCACAGTATTTACAAGCGAGTGGGGTTTGAGGTTTCAGTCTGTAATGCAAATACATTCAGCATCACTAAGGCTGGTTGCCCTTGCTGGTATGTAGGCAGTCACCCAGGATACACATGGTGGTGGTCTGAAAAAGCAGTTTGGACATGTGCTTTTTTAAGAATCTGAAAAGTGGATTCATAATGTGTCAGTCTGTAAAAGTGATTGTCACTTGACAAAAAAAAGAGCAGTAAGTGTGCTTTCAAATTGGGAAAGAAATTTCGTTTTGTGAGTAATGTGAAAACATGACTCTGTGTGCATATAGGAATTACAGGCAGAGATTTATTGTGTACTACTCTGGTGATTTCATAGTTGCATTAGTAGGAAAAAGGGGGAGCCATTTTTTGGTGCAGAAGCAGACTCTTAGCACACACCCAGCTGCTTACCATGTTGAATCATGCACAGTATTTACAAGCGAGTGGGGTTTGAGGTTTCAGTCAGTAATGCAAATACATTCAGCATCACTAAGGCTGGTTGCCCTTGCTGGAATGTAGGCAGTCACCCAGGTTACACATGGTGGTGGTCTGAAAAAGCAGTTTGGACATGTGCAATTAAAAAAATCTGAAAAGTGGATTCATAATGTGTCAGTCTGTAAAAGTGATTATCACTTGTCAAAAAAAAGAGCAGTAAGTGTGCTTTCAAATTGGCAAAGAAATTTCGTTTTGTGACTAATGTGAAAACATGACTCTGTGTGCAAAGAGGAATTATAGGCAGAGATTTATTGCGTATTGCTCTGGTGATTTCACAGTTGCATTACATGGAAAGGGGGAGCCATTTTTTGGTGCAGAAGCAGACTCTTAGCACACACCCAGCTGCTTACCATGTTGAATCATGCACAGTATTTACAAGCGAGTGGGGTTTGAGGTTTCAGTCAGTAATGCAAATACATTCAGCATCACTAAGGCTGGTTGCCCTTGCTGGAATGTAGGCAGTCACCCAGGTTACACATGGTGGTGGTCTGAAAAAGCAGTTTGGACATGTGCTTTTAAAAAAATCTGAAAAGTGGATTCATAATGTGTCAGTCTGTAAAAGTGATTATCACTTGTCAAAGAAAAGAGCAGTAAGTGTGCTTTCAAATTGGCAAAGAAATTCCGTTTTGTGACTAATGTGAAAATATGACTCTGTGTGCATATAGGAATTACAGGCAGAGATTTATTGTGTACTGCTCTGGTGATTTCATAGTTGCATTAGTAGTAAAAAGGGGGAGTCATTTTTTGGTGCAGAAGCAGACTCTTAGCACACACCCAGCTGCTTTCCATGTGGAATCATGCACAGTATTTACAAGCGAGTGGGGTTTGAGGTTTCAGTCTGTAATGCAAATACATTCAGCATCACTAAGGCTGGTTGCCCTTGCTGGTATGTAGGCAGTCACCCAGGATACACATGGTGGTGGTCTGAAAAAGCAGTTTGGACATGTGCTTTTTTAAGAATCTGAAAAGTGGATTCATAATGTGTCAGTCTGTAAAAGTGATTGTCACTTGACAAAAAAAAGAGCAGTAAGTGTGCTTTCAAATTGGGAAAGAAATTTCGTTTTGTGAGTAATGTGAAAACATGACTCTGTGTGCATATAGGAATTACAGGCAGAGATTTATTGTGTACTACTCTGGTGATTTCATAGTTGCATTAGTAGGAAAAAGGGGGAGCCATTTTTTGGTGCAGAAGCAGACTCTTAGCACACACCCAGCTGCTTACCATGTAGAATCATGCACAGTATTTACAAACGAGTGGGGTTTGAGGTTTCAGTCTGTAATGCAAATACATTCAGCATCACTAAGGCTGGTTGCCCTTGCTGGTATGTAGGCAGTCACCCATGATACACATGGTGGTGGTCTGAAAAAGCAGTTTGGACATGTGGTTTTTTAAGAATCTGAAAAGTGGATTCATAATGTGTCAGTCTGTAAAAGTGATTATCACTTGCCAAAAAAATGAGCAGTAAGTGTGCTTTCAAATTGGCAAAGAAATTTCGTTTTGTGACCAATGTGAAAACATGACTCTGTGTGCAAAGAGGAATTATAGGCAGAGATTTATTGCGTATTGCTCTGGTGATTTCACAGTTGCATTAGATGGAAAGGGGGAGCCGTTTTTTGGTGCAGAAGCAGACTCTTAGCACACACCCAGCTGCTTACCATGTGGAATCATGCACAGTATTTACAAGCGAGTGGGGTTTGAGGTTTCAGCCAGTAATGCAAATACATTCAGCATCACTAAGGCTGGTTGCCCTTGCTGGAATGTAGGCAGCCACCCAGGTTACACATGGTGGTGGTCTGAAAAAGCAGTTTGGACATGTGCTGTTTTCAGAATCTGAAAAGTGTATTCATAATGTATTTTTCTTTTCCAGAGGGGGAGAAAAAGGTGAATGCTCAATTGGTCACTTGCATACTTTGTGATCTGGTCCACTTTATCTCTAAAAGATTTTAAAAAATGAGTTATTAATTTCTCAAGGATCTTGAGATGTGGTAATTGATTTTTAGTGTTTTAAAAAAAAAAAAAAAAAAAATACGCTTACCGTACGCGTACGGTAAAAAAAAATACAACAAAAAGTTTCAAAGAAAAAATAAAAAAAAGTTGAGAGGTAAGGTTGGCTCTTATAAGAGCCGTTGGGTTCATACAGGGATGGAGGAAAGAAACAATGGGAGTATTATAAGCGTCTACAAACATGCTGGTCTATCTTATTGTTAATAAGGGTAAGACTGATCTCCCCAAAAACAATAAGACCACCACATTTTGTACACCTCATTTCAACGCTCCCAAATCGAGGGATGATGTCCACAGGAGAAGAAAAAGGTGATGCTACCACATCAGAGGAAGGGCTCAGCTGAGCTGCCGATGATGTACTCGGCTGAGCATCTGAGGCTGGGCTCTGGTGACTTACTGAAGGGTTTTCTTCAGCATGTCGAGCAAAGGTCCTTGGGTGTCTGTCCTGGAGGTGTCTCTTCATAGAGTGATTTCCAAAGGAGTATTTCCTCCTTGGATTTCCTCTTGATAAAACACGACCACAAAGTTTGCAAGTGACCAATGGAGCATTCACCTTTTTCTCCCCCTCTGGAAAAGTGAAATACTCCCATACAAAAGAAGTCTTTTGTTTCCTCCTTCTCTGGATCATGGTGGTGCTGCTGGCCTCACTCTCAGAAGAGGTCTGCTGTTCTGCCATTGTATCCCAATGTCAATCCAGCTCCTGCTCCTAGAGAATCACAAGCAGAAATGAGGGGAATGGGTGTGGTAAGGGAAGAATCTGGAACTGAAAGTAGTTTCAACCAATGAAAAGTGTTCTTTCAAGCAGTAATGAGGGGAATGGGTGTGGTGTGGGAAGTTTCTGGAAGTGAAAGTAATTTCAACCATTAAAAAGTGTTCTTTGTAAGTCACATGACCTGCCGTGCGCGCACGTGACGCTTACGGTGCGCTTACGCAGCGCGTATGTCACACTCGCGCATGCGCATTACACGCCCCTGCGTAACCGCGACGTTGCTTCCGGGTGTACGCGTACGTCACGCACGTATTGCGTATCGCGCATGCGCATTACACGCCCCTGCGTACCCGCGACGTTGCTTCCGGGTGTACGCGTACGTCACTCACGTACGCTCACCGTACTTATGACGTACGAAGCGCGTACCGTCAGCTTACCGTACGCGCACGGAAAAAAATGCATAAATAAAAAAAAAAAAACCTTTCCATAATGCAGGATATAGTACATATATTATTTTATACAAAGGGTTACAAAAAATGACAAAAAAAAATTTGCATTTAAAAAACCGTACAAATTCACTGAAAAAAACATGGGTATCACACACGTTATAGTTAGAAATTAGCATTTTAAAAACCTTGCAAATTCACTGAAAAAAACATGGGTTTCACACATGTTATAGTTAGGGATTAGCATTTAAAAAACCTTGCAAATTCACTGAAAAAACCATAGGTTTCACACACGTTATAGTTAGGAATTAGCATTTAAAAAACCTTAGAAATTCAATGAAAAAACCAAAGGTTTCACACATGTTATAGTTAGCTGGACATTTCACTCGTAAAAAACCAATGAAATTTCCCCGTTATAGTTAGTTCAGCTAACTATAACTTGCGCGCCCGCAATGCACTACTGATGACGTCACATATTACATCACTCATGACATGGTCACTGACATCACTCATGACATCACTGATGACATCTCAAATGACATCACTGATGACATCACTGATGACATCATCCTTGTGAAATAGTAGCAGACCTCTTCTTCCCCTAATATAACCTTTAATACACACATTTAAAAAAATGAAACTAAAATGTTCGAAATAATGAACATATCAATATCAGTTACAACAACCTATTCAGTAATTCTAAGAACCACATACACATCCACTCATTCACCAACAGTCCTATACAGTCGCTCATACATGTAGTCACTCATCATATGTATTCATACACCTGTACATCCTGTTACACAACGCCACTCATCCATAGAGTTACTCACACACAAAGTCACTCATGCTAATAAAGAATCAAACATCCATTTACTTGCATATACAGTTATACACACACCACCACACCTACTTCTACAGAAACTTACACATACTTAGTCTTTTAAACAATCACTTATAGAAACACATACTTATTCATACAGGAACTCTTTCAATCTCTTACTCTCACATATACTCAGTTATATACACCAAAAGACACATATAACAGTTAAAAACATATGTAGTTACTCATGGAGACACTATTGAGACAGTCTTTCACTCACTAACACACCTTTACACATTCTCATCCACCCATATAGTCATGCACACATGCTGTCTTCAACACATACAGTGAGTCACTCATTCATGCACCTATGCACTTCGTAATACCCCCCACCGAACCATGCAGACACTCAGACTGATACTCAAAAAACCAACTAATAACCTATATTGACTCCCATGTAGCTACTCACCAACCCATGCAGCCACTTATATACAAAGTGAGAGACTGATACAGATATTTACATATTTAAACATTACTCACTAAGCCATGTATTCACTATGATACATTTTAACAATCAGTTACACAATACATTTTTCAAAAAAAATCATCCATTTAGACACTTATATACCCATTTAATCTTCCATCGAGCTTGAGATATACTTATATAAAACCTATTTAATTTCCAGAAAAACACACATTCACTGGATGATGTCATCAGTGATGTCATTTGAGATGTCATCAGTGATGTCATGAGTGATGTCAGTGACCATGTCATGAGTGATGTAATATGTGACGTCATCAGTAGTGCATTGCGGGCGCGCAAGTTATAGTTAGCTGAACTAACTATAACGGGGAAATTTCATTGGTTTTTTACGAGTGAAATGTCCAGCTAACTATAACATGTATGAAACCTTTGGTTTTTTCATTGAATATATATATATATACATATATGAGGCGCATTTACAGCTGGCAGTTTTGCTGCTTTACTATTTGAATTCTCTTGTAGTAAAAATGAATGCCCTTTGGTTAGAATGAAGAGAGAGACTGCAAAGGGAATTACTTCCATGCCACACAAGGACGTTATTTAATGAGCCGCACAATAAAAGCATTCATTATCATATTTCTATTAAACAATAGCGCCATCACAATTCAGCTCTTAAAGCTCCAACAATAAATAGGCAGTCGATTAACTGACGTGTGGAGAGATGCCTAGATTTGCCCACGATCACAGAGGTCTCGAATGCATGTTGGGGTCTTTTATGCACCCTACTGAGGCATCATTATCAAATACAGATGGATAATTCTACAATGAGTGCAAAATAAAGTGATGGGAATCGACACGGCCAAAAAGGTGCCCCGTTTTAAGTCCTTGATACCCAAGTAAAGTTCTTAGTGCCTTCACCCCAAAATTGCATGTCACTTCCTGTGTAGAATGTGTCTGTTTGTTTTTAAGACTGCTGTGTTGGGGAGCAGTTATCATGTGTCGGATGCCAGAGAGTGAGCAAGAAACTCTGCAGAGGAGGACATGCTTTATTTATAGAAAGTACCGTGGGATGTTCTTCTGCATGCATGCACACAAAGCACAGAGCAGATGAACATTGTTTTGCTTGCCCTTTTATGCAATTTTACTGCAGAATTGCTGTCTGGCTATCGTATGTAGGTAATATTTTATTTTGTTCTTCAAGCTAGTACTTTATTGCATATTTTTGTTTTAACTTTGTGTGTCTCTATTCAGGGTACAAGTATTAGGTTGTGTGGTTTTTAGATATGGCATTAGTTAGGACCTTTTGATTTTACTAACATTATATGTAGAAAAGACTTAGACAAATTGGCTTTCAGCCACCTCTCTTCATCCATTGGTCTGTTCTTGAGTAATTCACGTTTTGCTTTTGCCCACTACAGCATACAGCATGGGCAATGGGTCAGCCTAAATCAGCCACTGGCTAATTTCACTTTGAGTAACTCCATTCAGCCCTATCACAAAAAGTACATGTACAAATGAGGTATTTCCCTTTAGAGGCAGTGCTTTGGTTTTTATTTTATTATTACTTCAGTGTTGCCTTTGTTTGAGGAGCTTGATGTGGTTGCAGGACACTTTCTATCAGATGATAGCACAGGGCACATTCCAGCTTTATCAGTTACTGTCCCCTGCCAATGCTGTTGTGAATTCCAGTCCAGTAAGTAACCTTGCTGCAGTGGATGGCAGGGAAAGGGAAGGAGTGTGTCGTATTTAGCACAACACAACACATCTTCAACGTTTCCCAGTGCTGATGCATAAAGTGCTGCCTATCGCCTACACAGGCACTCTTCAGCATGGTGCAAAGCTGTTTGCATTGTAGGTAAGTTTGTTTCAATCCTCTGAGGCATAGAAAAGGATAAAACAAGGATAATTAAAGATATTTCTCCTAGTTACACTTCCCCAGAGAAGGCATTGCATTTTGGCGCATTCAAAGGTCTATCAGTGATGGTAAATATGGAAATGAGTCAAAATCCATGGGTTTTGCTTGGGTACACATATGGACCACCGATGAAACACCTCGTCTGTGGGGCAGAGAAACTCAATGCAGTGATCTGTGCTATGCTGCGTTACTCTGGATTTATCAAGCAACTCAGGGCCACACAAGGTGACCTTGTGTGGCTTGATAAATTGCATTTCAGGATTGTGTCATGCGTGCACCTCATTACGTGGTGCAAAAGTGATGCAAACTGCACATAAATATGGCCCTCTGAATATAAGCTTATGAGGGTGTGCTAGCTTTGCAGTACTTTCTTTCTTTCCTTCCTATTTATCTCTTCCTCTATTTCTCACTCTTATTCCTCTGTTCTTTTCTTTCTTCCCTCCTTTCTTCTTTCTTTCTTTTTTCTTATCTTCCATTGTTCTTTCTTTCCTTCTTTTTCCCTTCTTTTTTGATTTTTCTTTCTTTTTTCTTCCTCTTTCTTTCTTTCCTTCCTTCATTCTTTCCTCGATTGTTTTCTTGCGTACCGCTTCCTTTTCCTTCTTGATTAATCTTTCTTGTCGCTTTCTTTCCTTCTTTTGTCACTTTCTTTCTTTCTTTCTTTCTTTCTTTCTTTCTTTCTTTCTTTCTTTCTTTCTTTCTTTCTTTCTTTCTTTCTTTCCTTCTTTCTTTCTTTTCTTTTTTCTCTTTCTTTCTTTCTTTCTTTCTTTCTTTCTTTCTTTCATTTTTTTCTTACTTTCTTGTTTGTTTATTTGTTTCTTTCTATTTGTTTCTTTACTTTCCCTTTGTTTTCTGACTTCTGCTTCCTTTCGTTCTTCTACTTTACCTTTTTCCTTTTATTCTTTCTTTCCTGCTTTCCCTTTTCTTATCTTAAACATTTTCTTCTTTCCTTCCTTCATTTCTTTGTTTGTTTGTTTGTTTGTTTGTTTCTTTCTTTCTTTCTTTCTTTCTTTCTTTCTTTCTTTCTTTCTTTCTTTCTTTCTTTCTTTCTTTCTTTTCTTTCCTATCCCTTGCTTTCTTTCATTCTTATTCCTTTTCTTTCTGTCTTTCTTACCTTCTTTCCCAAAGGCAATAGGATGGCAGCCAATGCCAGATGGATTCACATTTTTATTTCTGTGTTAAACAAGACCTTTGGATTTTACAAAAATTATGTTTATTACATAAGTTACCTATTGGGCTTTTAAGTCAAACTTTTTTCATCAGTCTGTAGTTCTGTCATGCTCATATTTCTTCTACACACTCCAGCAAGAATATTGAGGACCGGATATTGAGGGGGAAATATTAAAAGGTAAGTATGAGTTGGGAAATCTAGATTTAATATTAATAACTCCATATCTACACACCTTGGAGAAATATGTACTGCATAAGTACACACACGGGGGTCCCTGGGGGGGGTGTGGAGGGGCGGGGGGATTGCTGACAACTGGGAGGGTATTGAGCCTGTATGTACAGTTTATGCTGCCATTGTTAAGGTTTTGTTCTGTATAATCTTTGGGCCTTGCGGGTATTTTGCCTGTTCTTCACTACCTGAATGAGGCGGGAAGCACCCGCGCATAGCCACGGAACCTAGCTGAGGTACGGTTAGTACTGTTACTTCTGTTGAGACTACTTTGGGACTGTCAAAGAGACTGTAGTTGGCTCCGCTGGGGGCAGTGCTCACACATAAGCCTGATTGCAAGCCCTGACGTAGTAGTTATTGATTCTGTTGCGGGGTGCTCCCCCACCCATGCTATCAACTCTCTGCTTACCTATTGTGTCATTTGCCAAAGAATGTTCTTGTTTAAAACAATAAAAACAGATTTCAAAAAAATAAAAAAATAAGTACATATATGTTGAGTTCGGTATACAACGCATACATGTAGATATGTTAAGCCTCATTTACAAAAAAATTGACGTAGTGCGATGCTGAAAGCCATTTTGCTGCACCGAGCTGCGCCATTTTAAAAGCACATGGATGCGTCTTATTAAAAACAATGCGACGCATCCGTGTGCTTTCCTGTGCGCTGACGCAAAATTGACTGCAATGCGCCAGCAGAGGTTCCCCTGTGTGATGTTGCAAAGGTGCCTGTGTTGCGGGGAGGATTGTTTTTGTGCCGGAAGGGACACCTTCCTGCACAAAAACAATAATTGATGGCATTTTTCTCTTTCTATGTATGGTGCAGAATGCAGCGTGCATAGAAAGAGGAAAAAAGGAGGAGAAATAAAAGTACTTTTTTTCTGTTCAGCAACTTTATTGTATGATTATTTAAAATCTTTTACAAAAACGGCAGAAAGTGCAAGTTTAGAAAAGGTAATAAAATGCATAAAATCTAAGTAAGACAACATGTTTAAAATGCAAAGATGCTATAAAATAACTAAACACACATGACTTAGTACCAAAGAGAAAAAGGGAAGAAAAAAAGTGGTCCATTTAGAGACAACGCATGCACAATTTGACATGCGGGGGATGTGCAAAACAGCAGTGGGCATCTTGTTCCTACCAAAAATTAGTATAGACATGTATATTATTAAATATGCGGTGATAAGTAATTACAAGTGTCAGTGGTACTTGAAGCATAGTTTATTCAACTGTCTCTTCTCTGGCTGATCGTATGAGCATTCCAGCAGCCGCATAAAACTTCCCAATTAGTGCCAACTCCATTGGGACTGTGGTGGTGTAGATATGCCTTAAGGCCTCCTTACATGATCTAACGCCATGATGTATAAGTATGGTTCTTAAATACAAGCGCCTTGGGGAAAACAAGGGTGGGCAGCAGCAAATAACATGCTCCGCAGATTCTGTGTGGTGTTGACACAGACAACAGCCGGAGCCACTTGATGACCAGTTTTTCCAGTGGGCTCTATAGTATTGTATAGGCAAGGTTAAGAGCCTCACTCTCATGACATTTTGTAGGGCTTGCCTCCCAAGACCTGCTTTTAAGAAGGGCTGGCATGTAGTGCTTTCATGTGAGTTAACAAGGCCTTCTGCACCCAGGACTAATCTGATCCATTCAAGGTCTTGTTGCCTCGAGATGTTCTTGCCACACTTTTTTAGCAGGATCTTTAATCTACACTTTGTTAAAGGTATGTCTGTAGAAGGATCGATTGATGGTCCCAGTGTTTGTTTGGCAATCAAGAGATACCTCGCCCAGCTACTGTTGTTATCTGTAAAGACCTCCTGCAGCACTGCCCTGATTGTGCTCGGGCATGCATTGATCACGTTGTGTTGGAGTTTGACTATATCTTTTTTACATTCAATGTCCATTGTTGTGATGTTGAACTCTAATCGGATCAGTGAACGCATGGTCGTGTAGGGGAGCTTGAAGACTTTTCTATATGCCATTGTGTATAGACCCTGCAATTTTTGGGTCAACAGACATGGGAAGACAAGGTGGCCATAGCTGAGTGTTGGTATTAGCTTGGCTTGCATAACTCGTCGGATCCCCTCCGTTGAGTGACTTACAAGCTTGTGGTGTAATTTGCCTAAGCCATATGTTAGCTTAGCTGCTTTTGCCTCCAGTACTTTAACCTGCAGGGCTGGTCTGCAGGTGTCTGTAAATTGTACTCCTAGGTAGGTGTACTTGTTGATCGTGCTTATCCTTAGAGGGCCCAGCTGCCATTCCAGTATTTGTTTTTTTGGCTTGTGACCAAAGATCAGCACTTTAGTCTTAGATGCATTAGCTGCAAGCTTGTTTTCCATGTTATAATTATGTAGCGTCTCTAATGCCCTTTTCATGCCAATTCTTGTATGATCCAACAGGACGAGATCGTCCGCATAATGCACAATTGGCAGTCTGAGGTGGCCCAATTTTGCAGGAAAGATGTTAGATTTTAACAGTGCTTCTCCCAGGTCAGTAGTGTATAAATGAAACAGGGTGGGGGCGATCATGCAGCCCTGTTTTAGCCGCCTGTTTGTGAAGATCTTGACAGTTACACATATGCTAGTGAGCTTTACTCGCACCCACGTGCCGGTGTAGAGTGATAAGATGGCCGCAAGCAGTTTCCATGGTATGCCCCACTTAGCCAATTTTGCCAACAGAATGTTTTGATCAACTCCATCAAAGGCGGCACTGTAGTCCACAAAACATGCATATAATGGAGGGAAGGTGGCCCCAGTTACCTTCATTGCCAGATATGAAAGTGCGATGGCGTTGTCCATGGTCGACAAATTCATCCGAAAGCCAGTCTGGTAATGCGGGATTACTTGATTTTTCATGATCCATGTCTCTAGCTCTTTCAAGAGCCTTTTTGCAAATGCCTTTCCTTCCACGTCCAATAGTGCAATCAATCTATAATTCCCTGGATCAGATGCATCCCCCTTTTTATAAATGGGATGTAGGATCGAGCCTTTCCATGAATCTGGAACAGCAGAGAGGTTATAGCAATGATTGAATAAGGTTTGAATGTGGGGTGCCCAGTATTCACAATCTTCCTTAAAGATATACCCAGGCAGCCCATTGGGCCCTGGCGCCCCATCCTTCCTGATGCCCTGGAGGACGGTTAGTGTTTCCCTTTCTGTTTGCTATGGATCCACCGAAATAAAAGTATTTCTTCTCATTATACCACTCCTACGCCTCCCCTGAGGAGGCATAGGTTTCTATGACATTCCAAGCTTTACATATCTTTGTAATTCTGGGAATGTGTCAGGTTCCATGCATGTTGCATTGGATGACCCACAGCAACACCCATGAAAAACCTTCTTACGCAGAGTAATGCGTGAAAGGGGCCCATATTTTCAAGGCCATGAAAAGTCCCACAGGGTGACTTTATGCGGCATTGTAAATGTTGCCAGGCACACTG
Organism: Triturus cristatus; assembly: GCF_964204655.1. Classification (NCBI taxonomy): domain Eukaryota; kingdom Metazoa; phylum Chordata; class Amphibia; order Caudata; family Salamandridae; genus Triturus; species Triturus cristatus. The sequence continues at coordinate 229,252,377 of NC_140584.1, forward strand.
TGCTGTTGGTTCATCTAAAAAGTGACACACCGGTGGAACAATGTCTTGTAAATAAGGCCCCTTATTTTCGAGACTCTGTTCTCGATAGTGTGTCCCATCGAAATTGTGGTTTGAGAGATTCAGGGGACACTGCCACAGCTTTATATTTGTAGCTACATGTTTTTTGGTTTGACGTTCCAGCAGTGGTGGCTGGTATTAAAGGGCATAGGGGGCGTTGCCCTCCCAGCTTCAGAACGGAAAAAAAGGGAGAATTTAACACCACCATGGACATGGAGCAGCTTTGAATCATGGCATGCTCACTGCTTGGTGCTCCTACTGATTCAAAGCATTTTTATGTAATAAACATCGTTGTCGTTGTTTTTTTTTAGGTCGGACCCTTGGACGAGAGTCCCCTCCTAGTACGCATGTGCTGAACTGGGCGAGGATAATTCCTCGCCCTCGAGGCACAAGCGAGGAGAGTGACATCAGCCTGATGGGAGTGGCTGCACCAAGCAGCAGTGAATGGGCTTCAAATGGGGTGCTTTTGACGTGGCCCAGGGCGTGTTTAACAGAACCTCATTGACTTTAAGGGCAAGGGGTGGGGCTGGCCAACAGCAACACAGTGCAGTGGGTGGCAATGATTGCAGCACTCCTTTCGCTTTCACACTGTTAGGCGGCTTTTTCATTGAATAGCTGCTGGGGGCGTGGGTTAGTTCAGTTCAGCTCTTCTTCTTCCTAATTCCAGGATTTATCAGCATGTGTTAACGGTTTTGCACATGAGGGAGTGCTGCAGGCAAGACTCCTCCTTCCATCACCTCGTGAGTGAGTTCCCTCGCCACTGGAAATGTCAAGCACGCTCCAAGTCACAGAAGCGGCGAGCCACAGAGTAAAACAAAAGGTAAACTCTGTTTGGTTGATGCTTGATTTTCTATGTTTAAGTGTTTCTATGGTATGCCAATGCTGCCATCGCCAGTGTTTGAATATGCGGCTGTAGGCTAGTGCTGTTTATTTTTAAGGGTGCTAATAACAATGGCGCAGGACAATGATGTGGGCAGTGCACAGTGACCACTGATACTTTGCTTTGCTTGTTGCTCTAGCAGCCTTCTTAGCAATTGCCCGTGGCTGGGACACTCTCCGGGGGAATTGTTTAGGTTTCACTGTTGAATCCACAGGGTAGTTCAGGTGAGCAATTAGATGTTCCCACAGAGTACAATTTAGCCTTGCAAATTGCAGGACGGCCGGCTGCTATACGAAATTGTACCTTGAAGCGGATTTGCTGTTTGTAGCAGCGTGCGCATTCTGCCTGCTGGGCGTCACATTTTGAGGTCTGGTGAAAAAGAGCGTGATGCACACTCAGTCTTCACTGACACAATGGTTATTTACGAATGCATTTAGGGCGTGTGGTACCCAGGAGAGTGTGTCGCACAGCAGCTGCAATGGATTACAGTTTATGTATTACCGAGCACCTAAGCCAAAAGTCCGCCATGGCTCGGTCTGGGGGCGGCATTGGCTGTTTATCGCTGCAATGTTCAAAAGATACAGGCCTGGGGCCAATAATGCACTAATAACTGCACGTGGCAGTGCAAACCTTCACGCACTTAGTTTCTTGAATATAGTGGGGAGGGGCTGCATTTTCGAGCAGGGAAGCTGTGCTCGTCTTGTAAGTAAAATGCTGTAAACGTGTACTGTAAACTCCAGTGTTTTCAAGCCTCTGTGGTTATGGGGCCTGGTCACCTTTCTTTTGTCTTTAATGCTGCGTCACATGTGCTCTATAATTTGGGTAAGTGCAGGGCCTTATCTTGAGAGGGATGGGAGCGTGCTGATAGCTCAAAAGTCTCAGACTCCCATGGATTTTACCTGCATGTGGCGCTTTTTGCCAGGCCTATGAAGGAGCCAGCGTTGATATCCCCCATTCACAAAATGTATATTGTAAACAGAGCACTCTGCTGTAAAATGAAAAGAACTTTGCCTGGCCCCTACAAGTGTAACTGCGTTCTGTCAATCAGCCTGAGAACTAATTTAACCCCATAAAAAAATGCACAGTAAATCGCCACATAAAAATGTTGTGCCCCCTCTCCGCCTCACCACTCTCAGACTTCACCAACCGCCACTGCGTTCCAGCACGCTAGCAGTAGCAATCACAAACAGTTAGCTTGTTCTAGAAACTGATCCAACCTTCCATTTTTCCATACACAGATTAGTATGAGTTGGTTTGAGGAATTTGGTTAAGTTACAAATGTATCAGAACTTTAAATGCCAAAACAATTAGGCACTACTCGTCAACTCAAGATTCAAGATTCTTGAATCTTGTCAACTCAATCTTTTTTTCTAATCCTCATTGAAAAAATAGCATCAGACTTTTAATAACGGCCAATTTAAATAAATGTGTTCAGGAGCATTTAATTAGTATGATGGCTATTCAATCAAGACTAAGCAGAAGATAATTACAGGATTTCGAGCAATGAAAAATGCATTCAGACAAAACCCTAATTTGCAAACCTAAATCATATTCAGTGCCTAAAAGATGGAATAAATACATGCATTTATACATTGCACGCATTCTATCAAGGAGAGACAAAAAGTAAGCAATGGAATATAAATGCTTGTTTAAAATAATTTGTGTCTGAATAGAATAAGCATGCTTATGGTCAAATAAGTGTTGTACTAGCGAGCTAATGCATATGGAATTTGTATTGTGTGTTAAAACATGAACCTGTTCATACAGTTGTAAATTAATGAATATTCAGAGGGACATGAATACTCATTGCCAGTTTGGCTATGCTTTTTTCTCTGTTTGTTGATCTACCTGTCCTTTTCTCTTTGTACATTTTTCTGCATATTTCCAACTATTCTTTTACCGTGAGACTGTCATTTTATTGCAGACAGGCACATTACCTAACACGATTCTCTCACTCTCAGCTGTTTTTTTTTTTTAAATAGGTGATATCATTTTGGCAGTTCATACTGTACGAAGAGTCCTGCTCTCTGTATGTGAATATGTGAGCCATTGTATCAATCTTTGTGGCACTCCACGACTTGCTTACTCTACTAACGACTTTGAAACTCCCCTGAGGCTGGTGCCTTCTCAGCATGCATCAATGCCCCCTACAACCACAGTATTAACCCGAGTGTGAATTTCCCTTCAGAGCCCTCTTGGCACATATGTATGATTTTATTTGCATTATAAGTACATACTCTTTAGAGTCATCTCAGAGAGCTAAATGGATGGGAGGGATTCAACAAGCATGAAATGGATTTTAAACAAACAGACCCTAAATCTAGTGCCTCTGATTGCTGTATGAAGGGTCAAATGTCTCCAAGCAAGAAAAGGTTTAAAACATTTTTGGAAATCTCGTTTCAGGTGATAGGGGTGATTTCCAAAGATTCATGCTTTGACAGTGAGTGGTCTGCTTTGGAAATGCCTATATTTATTAGATGATTTGTCCAAGGGAGCTTGCTTTATCTGTCTGCTCAGCTGGTACTTTTAAACATCTGTTTGACCACGTCTGGACCCTCCCATGCACGACCTTGCTCACTATGCACATTATTTTGGACTGTGTTGATTGTTTTACTAGTAGCCAATATAGAGCCTGAGAGAAACTCGGGTACTGGTTGAGGGGGGTGAAGCCCTACTCAAGCAGCAATCAAAATTTCTACCAGGGCGAAGACACAAGCAAACCCAAAATTAACCTGTGCTTAACCCTGTGGTAGCTTAGCAAAAAAGCAAAAGCAATCAGGCTTATCTTAGGGACAATGTGTAAACTTTTTTTGCAGCACTTCAAACAGTATTAAAGTGAAAACACAATTCAAGAAAAATCCCACACTAACTTAGAGTAATAGAGTAAAATGTAATAAATTATTTGAGACAAAACCAGCAAAAATCCAATCATTGGAACCGAAGACATGCAGTTTTCAAGTTTTCAGGCAAGTACATCGACTAAATGTACAGAGAGCCAGTTGTGGTTATCTAGTCGTGCGCACTGGGTGAAAGTCACAAATTCAGGCTGACTGCGATGTAGGGTAGGCAGGACACGGTTTGCCAACTGAGGAGAGAGCAGATCACGATGCAGGGGCTTCAAAGCGGATGGAATAAAAAAACAAAATCGGAAAAAAGAGCTGTCTGACTAAACGCCAATTGGAATAATTTAAGGAGCGTCAATTCACAGGATATACAAGAACACATACAGTCACAGTCCTGAGGAAAACCTTGTTAATCGAAGGAGGTTTGAAACGTGTTGACGAAAAACTCTTGGGGAACATCTTGCAAGAATATGACATTTTAGTGGGAATCTGTACAGAATGGCAATCATATGCTAACTAAATCAATTTGCAACCCCCAAGAGTCATCATTACCAAGAGGTTCACAGTTCTAAGAATAACAGTGATTGGTCACCTCTGTTTCTAGTTAAGAATAGTTGACTCGTATTATGAGTAATTTCTCATGCTTTGTGCATTAATGTGATTAGAGAATGTAAATTTTCTTTGCATTTTTGTTTCACAATTCTTTTGCACAATTTGTTTCAGTTGATCATGTTATATGGTATTCATGTAGAGCACTGATTGATGCGGAAAAGTTTCATGTTATATGTTTATGTATATAGAAAAAGTATAAAGTGCCCCTCCATCAAATGTTGTATGTTGTTTTACATGCAAAAACTATTTTGAAAAAATTGTGAATAAATCCAGGGGCTGAGACAATTAATTTACTGGACCCTTATTTGAAAGCAATTTATAATTGAAATAATAAAGCTAGGTCTAGTTTTTTCATGTACTTTTAAAAGAGGCTCAATCTAGCCGGTCCATAAATCCCGACCCCCTTATACGTCAACTTTCTAAAAGGGTTGTTCTCAGATTTGTTTCTTAAAAGCCAACTTAACAATTAAATAGGGGTTTCAGTTATAATTCTTCAGACAGCAAAATGGACAATCCTACCTGTTTCCAATTGAAAGTTATCCTCTATTAAATGTAGTAAGGTAACCCAATGCTATCCTATAGGAGAGGTAGCCTTGCACTGCAGTCTGCCCTATGGGCTGTTTAGGGCCTAACCCATGGGTGACTTACATGTATTAAAAAGGAAAGGTTAGGTTTGGTAAAAGGTTTATTTGGCCAGGTCAAAATGGCAGTTTAAAACTGCACACAGAGGCTATTATGGCAGGCCTGAGACATGTTTAAAGGGCTACTTAAGTGGGTGGCACAATCAGGGCTGCAGGCCCACTAGTAGCATTTAATTTACAGGTCATGCATACATCTAGTATCACGTTACTAGGGATTTTCAGGTAAATTAAAGGTGCCAATTGGGTGTAAGCCCATGTCATCATGTTTAAAGGAGAGACCACCAGCACTTTTACATTGGTAAGCAGCTGTAAAGTGCACAGAGTCCTAACAGTCAACAAAACGGGTTCAGAAAACAAGGCGAAGACAAATAATTTCAGGACGACCCTGCAGAGCGGACCAAGTCCAAAAGAGCACATAGTACTGCTTTGTTGTGTTCAGATCAGCTTGAGTTTGAGCCATTAGCAGATTGCTGAAGGTTTTCACCAGTAGTCATAAATCCTACCTAGATATGTCTACTATGAGGACCATATATAAATATATATATATATATATACGGAAAATGATGTCATCAGTGATGTCATTTGAGATGACATCAGTGATGTCATCAGTGATGTCACTGACCATGTAATGAGTGATGTAATATGTGATGTCATCAGCAGTGCATTGCGGGGGCGCGAGTTATAGTTAGCTGAACTAACTATAACAGGGGAATTTCACGGGTTTTGTACGAGTGCAATGTCCAACTAACTATAACTTTCTCTAAAACCTATGGTTTTTTCAGTGAATTTTTAAGGTTTTTTAAATGCTAATTTCTAACTATAACATGCCTGAAACCTATGGTTTTTTTCATTGAATTTCAAAGGTTCTTTAAATGCTAGTTTCTAACTATGGCTACAGAGGTAGGACATGTGAAGAAAGAAGAAAAAAAGCACAGAAAGAAGCAAAAGAAATGCCGAAAGAAACAACAGAAGTCCACAAAGCCAAAGAAAAGTGCAGGAAGAAGGAAGACGTGCAGAAAGAACTGACAGAGGAGCAGAAAGAAGCCTTGCTGCAAAATCATCCTGTGCCCACAACTTTTTCAGCGCCACAGAGCTGTGTTGCAGAGAGGTGTAAAAAGGGGCGTGGCCTCTGAACACCTCTCTCTGCAACGCAGCTCCCTGGCGCATACTGGAGGTACCTGGTAGGCTAGTTGGCCCCCAGGGACCCTCAGTATTCAAGCGGAATTAATTCCTCAACTTTCAACTTGCCAGGGGGCGCATTTGCACAGTGGTGAAGGAAGAGGGCAGGGCCTGAGGTCACATGTGTGCAAACACGCCCTGTGGCGCATTTTAATTTGGGGAATTTATTCCTCTTCAATCCTGAGGGTCCGTGGGAGCCAACTAGCCCACTATTTACCTCCAGTATGAGCCAGGGAGTTGCTTTGCAGAGAGGTGTTCAGAGGCCACGCCCCTTTTTACACCACTCTGTAACGCAGCTCTGTGGCGCTTACTGGAGGTACCCGGTGGGCTAGTTGGCCCCCAGGAACCCTCAGGATTGAAGAGGAATTAATTCCCCAACTTCAAACGCGCCACAGGGCATGTTTGCACACATATCACCTCAGGCCCCACCCCCTCCCTTCACCATTGTGCAAACGCGCCTGTGGCGCATTTTAAGTTGGGGGATTAAGTCCCCTTGAATCCTGAGGGTCCCTGGATTCCAACTAGCCCACCAGGTACCTCCAGTAAGCGCCAGAGAGCTGTGTTGCAGAGAGGTGTATAAAGGGGTGTGGCCTCTGAACACCTCTCTGCAACGCAGCTCCCTGGCGCATACTGGAGGTTCCTGGTGGGCTAATTGGCCCCCAGGGTCCCTCACTATTCAAGGGGAATTACTACCCCATCTTACAATGCCCCAGGGGGCGCGTTTGCAGAGTGCTGCAGGGAGGGGGCGGGGCCTCCGGCGCAATGCTGGTCTTTTTTTTTTTTTTTAAGAAATGGGGGGCTGTGTGGCCCCTCTTCCTTTTCTATTTTATGGGCTCTGGGGACCCCATCCCCCAGGGCCTGACCCCCATTTAAAAAAAAAAAATGTTACGGGAAGGGGGCCACATGGGCCCCCCTCCCGTGGCTAATTCCGGCCCCGGGGACCCCATCCCCCGAAGCATGGCCACATTTTTTTTTATTATGGAGAAGAGCTGCGTGGCCCCCCTCTTAAGGCCTCTATTGGCCCCGGGGACCCCATAACCCGGGCCCGGCCTTTCTTTATTTCTTAATTATTTAATTTTTTTCTTTGGGAGGGGGGCTGCGTGGACCCCTCCCGGGCCACTTCTGGCCCCCAGTACCCCATCCCCGGGGAATGGCCATTGCTTTTTTGGGGGCGGTTTCAGAGGGGGGCCATGTGGTCCCCCTCCTTAGGCCTATTATGGCCCCAGGGACCCCATCCCCCAGGGCTGGCCCTATCCGTTTTTGGACCTTGGTGGGGTCCCCAATCCCTCCACGGTCCCACCGGCTCCCCGCGTCCTGCAGGAGCCAGCATTCCTTTTCCACAAGGGGAGCTGCTGACATGCAGCTCCCCTTATGGAAAAGCAATTTTGCGTTGCTTCATTGAAGCGAGAGCAGGTTTCCCTGATCTTGCTTCAATGAAGCAAAGCAGAGTTTGCAATGACAGGGCGGGAGCCGCGAGGCTCCCGCCCTGTCATTGCAAACAGCAGTGTCCCGGGGTGGGCACCCCGGGACACTGCAGGAGATGGCCCTGGGGGTTGGGGTCCCCTGGGCCATCATTGGCTCCAGGAGGGGGGCTGCGCGGTCCCCCTCCCACTTAATGCAAAGCCCCGGGGTGTGGTGGTCCCCAGGGCTCGGGGGTCCGTAACGGGGCCCCTATTTTAAATAATTAGTGCCCCGGGGAGGTGGTGGTCCCCGAGGTGTGTGGGGGGCTCGAGCCCCCCACACAGGTTAATTATATTTTTTTTAAAAGCCCCAGGGATGGTTGGTGGTGTGGGGAGGATTGGGGCCCCCCACACTTTTTTTTCAACTGCCCCGGGACCTGGCCCACCCGGAGGCTTTATTAACACGAAGTGCGGGAGCCCGTGCTTCATTTTATTTTTATTTTCGGGTGGATCCTCCGTGCATCCAACGATTTAAAAAATAAAAATGCTTTTTTTGGCCCTGGGGGTCCTTCTGGGACCCCGTGAGCAGAACTAGGGGGCAGGGTGTTTCTACCCTGCCCCCTTTTCCTATTTTGTGCATTTGTTTTTCTGTTTTCTTGTGCCTCGGTAGAACCTGCCAACACTTCCTGGTTTGGAGTGTTGACAGCCAATTAGCATGAAGCTCGTGATCGGGAGGGTGCGTGGATCCACCACGGCCATAGATATCACTATCTTTATTTCTTAATGTCTCAAAAACTACTGAACGGATTTACACCATATTTCAAAAGTTCGCTTTCTGAGCCAAGCAGTACCTTTTTGCCAAATTTGGTGTAATTCCGTTCAGCAGTTTTAGCTATAACTGTGTCTAAAGTTTCCTATGGGAAATTCATTTTTTGACCTCTATTTTTTTAATTTCTCAGGAACTACAGAACAGATTTACACCATTTAAAAAAAAGGTCTCTTTCTGAACTAAGGGCTACCTTTTTGCAAAATGGGGTGTAATTCCGTTCGGCAGTTCGGGCTGTACCTGTTCCAAAATTTCCTATGGGAAATAACATGGAGAAAATGCGTTTTGGGACCCCCCTTTTTTATCAGCCCCCGCTTGACGAATCACCCCCAATCTTTCAGGATAGGAGCTGACTGGAGCGCCTCACCAGTTTTGAAAATCTCACAAAGATTCGTCATCCGGCATCAAAGTTATTGGAAAAAGAGTGCACTCGCAGGCGGGTGCTTCTAAATACGAGGGTGCTCCCGCATAACAATTACAGCTCCAACTCTCCTCCTCACTCCGACTTTCATAAAGAAAGAAAGCACTCACTGGGGGTTGTTTCCGTTAATTTATTTGGTGGAAACTTTGCACGTATACTCAAACATACTTTCTATGTTTACCGATCGCCGGAAAGTCAGGGTTTTCAACATTTCTCTTCCTGCATAAGCATAGAAGAGGGACTATCGCAACATTGCGACGACCCTCACAACCCATACAGCCTACTCGCACCATCTTGGAATGTCTAAATACATGTATAAACATTTCAAAAAGCAGTGATTGTCAGTCATAATACCAACAATGGAGTAAATAACCTCCCACACCGAGTACAGAGCATAAATCGTCTATCACGCCTAACAATGGGTAATGTTCGTACTCCGGCGCTTTTCCCAAAATTCATTATTAAATTAAATTCATCTCGCCCTATATGGGCAACGTCCGGGAAGGAAATGTCACTATTTTTCAAAAATCAACACAATATTATCCTCATAACTCTAGGCAGCCTATCTACATATTCCATCATATTTACAATTATGTCCAAGAAACCAAAAATCCAGTACATAATCAAAATCAGAAATCAGCAAAGGGAAGAGAAAGATAAGAGAAGAGAAGAAAAAGAAAGAGAAAAGAAAAGAAACAGGGAGAAATGCATAAATAATCATATATACACACATCCTCTATGCAAAATAACATAATTTCAGTGAATATATATACATACATGATATTTTAATCAGACTAGTTCATCAGATGTCTCACTCCCCCAGATGTATGGCAAGCTCTTCACTACTGTTGAGGCCTAACGGTGCCTTTGTCTGAAGGTCAATTATATATCGTGACTCCAGCCTACGTAATCTTAAGATCCTATCTCCACCTCTAGGACTGATAGGCACATGGTCAAGGCAGAAATAACTCAACAAATCCCTGTTGCGATGATGTACTTTATCAAAATGACGCGCAACAGGGTATGCTTCATCCCCCTCCACTATTGCCCGCATGTGTTCCAATATCCTGATTTTAGTAGGATGGATTGTACTGCCTACATAACGTAAGCCACATGGGCATATGAGACAGTATACTGTATAGGGTGTAGTGCAGGTCAGAAACTTCCCAATGACTTTATGAATGCCTACCGTAGGAATGTCATAAGCAAGGACCCTCTTGTTTCCCTTGCAGGCTTTACACTTACCGCATGGGAAAAACCCTTGCATGGACCCAAAAGCAGATCTCGGGCCATCAGTTAAGTGACTACGAACTAGGTCATTTTTCAACGACCTAGCCTACCTAAATGTAATAAGGGGATTAGAAGGAAGATCCTCCCCTATTACATTGTCAGTCTGTAATATGTGCCAGTTTTTCTTCATGATTCTTTTCAGATTCCTTGCATTCCTAGAAAAGGTAGTGATAAGCTGAAATTTGCCCTCACTGGTTCTATTGTCTGTGCTTTGTATGTCTTTATTCCTCAATAGATTTCTTCTCTTCTCTTTTCTTTCTCTTCCCTTTGCTGATTTCTGATTTTGATTATGATCTGGATTTTTGGTTTTTTGGATATAAAGCAGTATAAGCCCATTTGTATATCTGACCTGCACTACACCCTATACAGTATACTGTCTCATATGCCCATGTGACAATCACTGCTTTTTGAAATGTTTATACATGTATTTAGACATTCCAAGATGGCGCGAGTAGGCTGTATGGGTTGCGAGGGTCATCGCGATGTTGCAAAAGTCCCTCTTCTATGCTTATGCAGGAAGAGAAATGTTGAAAACCATGATTTTCCAGCGCTTCGGTAAACATAGAAAAAGGTTGTTACCGAAATGCGTCTGTTTGTGTATACGTGCAAAGTTTCCGCCGAATAAATTAACGGAAACGACCCCCCGTGAGTGCTTTCTTTCTTGATGAAAGTCGGAGTGAGGAGGAGAGTTGGAGCTGTAATATATATATATATATACATATATATAGATATCTATATCTATATATATATATATATGTACACACACACACAGAGGGCCCCATTATGGTGACGATCAACCCACAATCACAACCACATTTACCCCCGCCACATTACCATGGCGGGGGTACCGCGACGGATGGATAGTCCATCAGCCGCTTTTCCACCGGTCGGCAATCGTCACGGCTGCCGGTTGGACGGAACTCGTACCGCCATCCATATTATGATGCCTGGCAGTTCAGGCCTTCCCATTGCAGGCCCCCGGGGGGGATCTGCAATGGGGGATACCTATGGTACCCCCCTTCAGTGCCATGCACAAGGTGGCAGGCACCGCGCAGTGCCTGTCACGTTGTGCATGGCAATGCACAACATGCCTCTTTGGCATTGCGGCGGGTGCTGCTTACAGCAGCATACGCCGCAGAGAAGAAAATGCGGGATGCGACTGCCAGGGTGGCGGTCACATCCTCATTGGCGGTGCGGGACCGCCGCACCCCTGGCGGCCGGTCCCAGCACCTCTACCTAATGGGGCCCATAGTATTTAGTAGTGTTTGTAAATATAAAGATAGTATAATATAGTAAGTTTCCCGTTACAAGAAAGAGCAGTGACTGGACAGAGATTTATTGAGTTTAGTTTTTTGCTTTGCTAAGTCTGAAGTCTCTAGCTCACAGCACCTTCCTTGAGTAAACCTTTGACTGCTCCGCATCCCTCCCTTGAGCTGGAAGTGCTAAAAAGGGGTACTTAGTTCCATATTAAAGGCTCCACAGTATGGGCGTTCCAGAGCACCAAGGACAAAAGACCCGAGTTGTTACAATTCAGGGTTAGTAGCCCCTGTTTGCCCTCTTTGCCCTGGGACCCTCTGATTGCTCTGACCTGGATTTCTAACAGTAGTGATAACATTTTCGTGTTTACAGTTCAAATTGTCTTTTTATATTTTACTTTTTTTCATGAATAAAACAAAGAGGAGGAACCTGCTACGTTCACTGTTGCAATGTGATAAAGCCATCTGTCCCTCGTTCTCTGCCTCTAGCGTTTGCAATCTTCAGGGATGTCTGTGCATTCTAAGATTATTTTATTTTCCTTCGATATGGCCTGGTAAGGAATTTTAAACTAAGCAAGAGTGATCTTGCATAACTCCTATTTTATATGTCATGGGTATTTCGTTTAAGTTTTGTTTCAAGCCCATTATGCTGCTTTGCATACTATTTGACTACAGAAGACTGATTTAAATTGAAAATGTCATACAGGAACAATGTGCCATAGCCTCTAGAAACTTTCTGCAATCCCGCTGGTATCACATGTGATTTTTATACACAGTATTCTCTTGTGGAGAAAAGTGCTACAAAATGCTGCAAAATATTTCTAACATACGAAGAGAATAACATTTTCTGAGAAATGTATGCATATTATATTAATTGAAATGTTTGCAGTTTCCTTCTCCTCTACCCTCTCTTTTATGGGTGTAGGTGAACTAAATATTGCAAATTGTTATATTTTGCTCCTTATCCCTGAGCTTAATGGTTGAACGTTTACCGAACTGATCTCTGGCTTGTTTATTTTTCAGAAAAGATTCACAGACATTCTTCAAGTGAGAGCTATGATCAAAATAAGATATATAGTCCGAGATAACATTTTGTGAAGCGTGGGGAGGCGACCAAATTGTTTTTCTAGATTGTTACTCGGTTTGGTAAAAGTTCACTTCACCTAGAATGTCAAATCCCTCAAGAACACTCTATGGGGAAGATGTACAACCGTTTTCGAGGTTGCAAACAGGAATTTGGCCAGTTTGCAACCATAAAAGTGGTTCTGTCCCATGTACAAACCATATTTTGCGAGTCGGAAACCTATTACCAACTCACAAAATATGGTTTGCGACTCGCTAATAGGAAGGTGCGCACCAAGGGCTTCCCTTCCTAATAGCGAGACGCACAGAAATGTGTTTCTGTTTTGCTACCCCATTTGCGGCTGTAGACCGCTGCCGGCTCTTAAAAAATTAAACATTAAAGTGTCATTTTTCTTTTTTAAATGCATCCTGTTTTCCTTTAAGGAAAACGGCCTGCCTTAAACAAAAAAAAATCACTGCTTTATTTAAAAGCAGTCACAGGCATGGTGGTCTAATGACCCCAGCAGGCCACCATCCCTGGGAGTACGAGCCATTCCCAATGGGGTCACAAATTGTGCTTGCCTCATGAATATTAATGAGGCATGCAATTTGCGACCCCATTGGGAATCGCAGACAGTGTCTGAGACACTGTTGTAAATTCACTTTTGCAAGTCACAAATTGAGAGTCTCAATTCGACACAATTTGCAACTCGCAAAAGTGAATGGTCATACATTTGGCACTATATCCTCCTGAAAGCGTGAAATAATCCTTTTTTGCAGAAATTAAAACGCTTACACAATTTGTTTCTAACTTTCCTCACATCGATTCTCAATTCAACAGCTGATTTGGGAACTAAACAAACTAATCTGCCCATTGCTAGTAATCATTCACGGTTTCCAAAGTCAAGAAAGCAACCCTGCTAAGTTTTCTACATTATCATGAAGCATCTCTAGACATAAATAAAACACTCAAAGCTCAAGGTCCATAAGGGGCAAATCCAATCAGGCCTGAAACCCGTAGGATCCAAGGAAACTGGAAATTTGTTACTATCCTTCTTGTGTTCAGCAACTTGGAATTTTAACCAACTATGATAGAAAATACAGCTCATCTCAAACTGGTCGACCTCCAATAAAGCCCAAAAAATTCCCTGCTCACTTCCACATTCAAATTATAAAATGTTATCTCCATTAGCTATCGAGGATACTCTCCAAATAGCTAGTTCCCCTTCTGTGATATTTTTGTCATCTGAACCTGTGTGATTTATATTTGATAACTGTAAATTCTCTATAAACACTTCAACAAAAACATAAATAAACAGAAGTAATGGATAACCGATTAATACAACCAGTCACGATTACAAGGGCAGGTGAAATAATATACAGCGCAAGGAGATAAAAAGAACAGTTCTGTATTTTAGAAAAGTATGGAATATGAAAAAAGATCAATAAGTAAGAAGAGAGGAAAATGGACTGAGACTTATAAATACCGATGAAAGTGGTGCTTAGCTACAAAAAAGGGAAAAGGCTAGAAACTACTTGAAGGCAGAGCAAAGCACCGAAGGCAGGTCTCAGTGTTCAAGGCCTTGGGTCCTGACCTTGAGCGAACTGTCGGTATCTGATATGAGTCTGCACAATCACATAACTCGAGTACGTTTTGAAATCATGCAAAGTTGGTTGCCAATTGTTAATACATTTTTTTCTATTTCCATTTATGTTTTCTATCATCACAGTTTGTACGATGACATTCATGTACTAAATCTTGGCTCAAATGTTGAAAGGAAGAAGTTGCAAAATAAAACGTGCATTGGCGTGCATGGATTAGTAATAATGTATATATGAAAATGTGCTATTTTTAGTGTGACACTGCACGTACGACTGCAATTCACTAACATGAAACCATCACAATGATACAAAATGTAGCACTAGAATACACTTAAAACAAAACATAATTACGATTTTTTCTAGCAATTAAAGGTTGAAATGTACCATACCAGTTGGTCTTTGCAGGTTTTTTTGTACAATTGTTCTTCTCATCGAACCATCCATGGCAGCTTCTTCTATGTGTGAATGGTCCCCAATTACTGTCCAATACATCATTCTAAATTGCACAAAATGTAGGTTAACACTTGACATTCAACACCAGTTAGGGCAACAGACAGAACGTTTTTGTAAGGCATTTTCAAAATTATGAAATGAAAAGCAGGGAAAAACTTAAAACTGAGAGGTGGCCACCGAAAGAAACAGTGGACCTCATTACAATGTGTTGCCACACAGCAGCGCAGAAAGCCTCCATGTTGCGCTGCCGTGCATCAAGATAAAAGGGCAGAAATGCGCCGTACCTACAAGATATGGAGCATTCCTATCCCTCTCCCCTGCGCCGGAGCACAAACAGCAGTCGTGCACTGAGGGGATGATCATTTTTGTTCAGGAAGGTACACCTTCCTGCACAAAAACAATCATTAAAGGCATTCTGCAGCATGCATAGAAAGAGGAAAAAACAAAGAGAAATAAAAGTATTTCTCCTCATTGCGCCTTCTGATGCATTTTCAGTTTAACAAAATGTTGTAAATCTGGGAATGCGTTAAGTTCCAAGGATGTTGCATAAGGAACACTCACAGCAACACCCATGGAACGCCCCCTTCAAGCCAAGTTATGCGTGTAAGGAAAAGGCATTTACAAGGTAATGAAAAGTTAAGCAGGTTGACTTTACAAGGCCTTCTAAATATGAGGAAACCCACAGCACTGCTGGTGCATCAATAAAAAAGAGACACAGAGTCGGCGCAATAGGCTTGAAAATTAGCCCCATTGATTTTAACAATGCTGCAATCAGGCATAATAAACTCTTAAGCAACAGTTTAGAATCACTTATTTAGGTTGCAAGGCTGGATAATAACTATGAAAATGTATACCTTCTAACAAAACAGTAATGCGTTTTAGCTTTTAATATTTTTGTACTAGGGCATTAACTCCTCCTTACGGGTCCGATTTAACATGTTTACTGTTTAAACCTATGTAGGATCCAATATTATGATCACAGCGATCAACGGTGAATCAAGTCTGCCGGGGACTGGATTGCAAGCAAGGAAATGCCATGTCCTGCTTCCCATTTGTGAAGTGAAATACAATCATAACTGGGGCCTAAACCACTGGGCCTCGGTGCCACTGCACTTGCTGCAAGGATGATACTTATACCCCTGGTAATAGTGGAACTTGAAAGCACTTACCCTTTCTTGGGATTAACAGCGATTGCATAAGGCTCTCCTGCGATGTTCGAGAGCAAGCGCGTGCAGTTGGGTCCGTTGATTTGTCCAACATTGATAGAGTATCGTAAACTAGTCCAATGAGTTGTGTAGTAACTGAACCAGTGCATTCTCGAATGATCCGTCCAATAAATGTTTCCAGCTACCCAATCTACAGCAATGTCCCTTGGCCTTTTAAATTCCGGGCACTGAAAAGGCAAAAATTATATTGTTAAACCAGAATAAGGGTCAGTAGTCTCTGATTAGTATATTAGGGATCCAGGCGACACATTAGTCAAGGTTGGAGTGTCATTATGTTTTATTTTTATTTTATTATTTGGACGAAACTAAGGTTTTCCTTCTCTTTGACAAACAAATGTATCATATGTGTTATGATAGTGTTACAGACCCAGATGTTCAGGTATCCTAGAATATGTTAGAACTGGAAATAGTAACAGGTTTTGGAAGTGGTCAATGAGCTTAATAGGAAAGGCTTCATTCATGTTCTTGGGAAATTTCCTGAGAATCTTCTAATATTTTTAGTGTTCCTGGAGCTCTATTTTCCAACAGAGGACCAATCAAGTGCAAGAAGTCCAATCTTTATCAAGAGAGCTAATGTACTACATGTCTTTAGGCCCAGAGGTGCTCCTGTCTGAGGTGTCTACTCACATCAGAGCTAGGGCAATGCAATCCTTAATTCAGATTTAATAAGCCACAGAAAGCTACCTTATGCATCGGGGAAGTTATTGACGTCATTCAGATGCTGCTCAATGTTGTTGCTTTTACCTTCAGACTAAGTGCCTTACTACAAGTATGACGCTCCACAGGACCACCGTACTTGCAGTGGCGGTCTGCCACCACTGTGGGTCCGTTCGCATTATTTAGGGTGTGGCAGTCGGACCACCACAGGATAGCTGCATCCGTCAGGGATTCTGGATACCGTGGCAGTTGCACGAAGGAAGGGGTAAAATATGCTAGTGGTGCCGCTGCAGCTTCACTGTGCATGTTACGAGTTGCCTGTCCATCACGCATTCTATGGCGGTGAGCCCGCCATGAAAAGGGTGGCAGAGAGGCAACTAAGGGGACCCTAATAGGACCTCTTGCTGATCCTGGGACTGTGGGTGCATGCGGGTGGCACATGTTGCGCCTCCCTGAAATTGCACCCCAGTTTCTGCATGGTGTGGCATGCATGCCAAATCATGTAGAAACGTGCTGCAGGTGCTGTCACAGCATTGTGTGCAGTTAAGGTTAATCTTGCAGCCTTATACAGCCATCGCCATGAGACCACCGCACTGACTAAGGGCAGGCGACTGTCTTGGTGGTCATCCTGTCGGCACAACGCAGTGGTTGTGGGCCGACAAAAGGACCACCAAACTTGACATAACGCCCTTAGATTTTTTTCAGTAAGTTGGGCTTCCTCGCCAGGGCAAAGCTGCAGGCTGTAAATGAGGAGGATCTGACGTTGTCAGATACCTTTCAGCATTATTTCCGCTGAAATAGAATTGTTGCTGCAGGAAAAGAATGTAGTGGTAGCTGCAGTGATGTACTCTCAGGAGATCGGCTGGCAGGTTGGTCCCAGTTCCTGGAGGGTTCTTCAAACAAAAAATTATCAAAACTTGTCTAACTCCCAGGGTTTTAGGCTTAAACAGGAGGCAGGAAGAGCACTCTGACTCTAACTTGGACCTTAGAAACAGAACTTGGGGCTTAAGACTGGGCTCTTCCAGGACAGTGAGTTTCTTGCAGCTTTGTGTCCCTGTACCTTAACAGGATGTCAGCTAAATGAACATGGGAACAGGTCCAGCCTTTAGGTCTCCTCTTAGGCCTCAACAGCATATGCAGTCCTCCGCTGTCTTTCACAGGTCTGGTAGATTTCTGAAGAGGGTACTTAGAGGTGCCACATTTGTGCATGGCAGTAGCCTGTGGGTGGGAGTCACTCCTGGCCATTCCCTCACCAATCAGTAAAAACCCCTGTGGGTAGCCCTACAAACTTTTGCAGCGGTTTCTGTGGCCCTACTGCAAACAATCCCACAGTGTCCTTCTCTAACCTGTGCAGAGATTCTGTGTCCACCCTAGATGTCTGACTAGGGAAATAAACTATTCCTCTTATGTCATCACTTAAAATGGTTCTGGAGGCAGCTCCTCTCCCACTGTTATTGATGCTTTGTTGACTATATGGACAAAGGAGCGGTGAGCCCAGGTGTCTGCCTGTGACAGGGTACACATATTTGAAGTTAATTCAGTTCCTGGACATCGCCCAGATGGTCATCCTGTTAGTGGAAAAAAACACCTTCGCACATCTAAGGCATTGTCTCAGCTATAAGACTAATCTGCTCCAGGTTAACAGTTGGATGGCAATGGGTTTCTAGAGACTTTAGGCAGTTAAAAGGTGACTTTATAAAAATACCTTTTGTAAAATATGTTGTTCAAATCCAAATTTGCTACTGAATTTAGTTTGTAGTAATCTTTTAAGAAGTCCAAGAATGTATTTTGTAGCTGTTCTCTGTGCAGAGATATAATTAGTAACTTTAAAATTGTCTCCCAGTGTTTCCCTATCAAACAGCTAAGTCTGCTACGGTAAAAACTGCGTTTAGGGCCTCATCACGGTAAGGACATGTTTAATATTAATAATTTACTTGCCCTACTTTTAAATACCATGGCTCATGGGCATTTAATGCCTACTTAGGGGTGAAATATTCATATTTGGAGTGAGGATTTAGGCCTGTCAAATTGGGCTGTTTTGACAAGTCAAAATTGCAGTTTTAAAACTACACATACAGGCAACAGTGGTAGGCCTGCTGTCATGGTTTGCACTGTCACACTAAGAGTGCAACAATGTGTGCTGTAGTCCACTAATGAAATTTAACTCACAGGCCCTGAGTACACTTTACATCTGAGGCTAGGGACTTTTAGGCAAGTGTATACACCAAGCACTGGACAGCAGTATCCCAGTGGGCAGAGTCTATAACCACCAATAAAATCTATCAAAAGGAGTGTGACCAAATAAAGGGGCATTGTCCTCCATAACATATATCTAATTAGTGGAAATGTCCTTAGCCAACATATATTTTATTTCGAACACTATATTAAAAACATCTGATCACATAGTAGTCATACTACTGCCTATTAGTAAACCAGTTAAAACTCCTACCTTGGCTGAGATTCCAGTAGCTCAGGAGTAATGATATTCTCTCACACATTCCCTTGGTTTGAGGAATTATTAAGGGTGGTAAATGGGGCACATAGATGGGAGAGTCTCCTACAAATATTTATCACACACAGTTTGCCCTGAATAAAGCATGGCTCAGACAAATGACTAATATCTTGTAACTGCTTTTTTATGGCAACCTTCTGACTGTGAACACTTGACACTTCTCAAAAGCTGATTCTCACAAAGAATGTGCTGCCTCCTGTTGAGCAAAATTATATCAAAGGTGAAAAACCTCAGTAATTCCATAAAAGTGTGGGCTCTCTCAGACAAACAAGGAGAGGGATAATACAAATGTGTGCTTTCAGTAGATCTATTTGGCAGAGAGAGAGAAGCATGGAATTTTTTGTTTTTGCCAAGTTTGATAGTAAGGCTTGTGGGAAGGAATTTGCAGGTAAGTCACAGGATCTGATTGAGACTCTGCTGAAATCTTGCTATAATTCATTTAGAGAACTAACCCTCTCAATATGATTTACCCTAAAGAAACACTGTAACCACAACTCTCAAATCAGAGTGCTACTGTAATCAAAAAAATATAAAGAAAAATCCAGATGGCAAAGTACTTTTTGCCCAATGCAGGACTAACAAGTATACTTACGCTTGTTTGATCACTGACTTCGCATCTTCTAAGGGCAGGAAAACTAAGTATATTTTGATTCTAAAGAAGAGGAGGATCAATAATATATTCAAAAGAAGAAGCATCATGTTTACTTGGACCTTTGAATGTGGTATACAGCTTAAATTGGGAGAAGCATTTTCAACACTTGGCCATATCACCTGTTGCTCGGGGAACATTCCTAGATGATTTTGAACATTTTGGAGCACCAGGAAAAACATTGAGACCCCACTATCTGGAAATTTGTTTTCATTAGTTCATTTCTAAAAAGGGACTTTTGCTGCAGGTGATTGACACTGGGTTTCAAAAGTTATTTCGGGAGGACAGAATTTTCCCTGAAACTAATCGCATTTAAACTGGTGGGCATTTCATTCTTTTAATTCCCAAATACTAATGTACTGCTGCCATCAAGAGACATTTTGAGAAGCACAATCAGAGTATTAGTCAATTTTTGACTTCCATTGAATAATTTGATGAAAAAAGCCTAATTCTTTTTATTATGTCGTGATACCAACATCCAGGTTACTTCATTTTTGTGTTATGTTGATCCTTTAATTTAATTCATTATTCATTGATTCACTTGATTGACTCAGGTTTGTGACATTTTGTATTATGATTATTCTTAATTTCAATATTGTGTTGGCATTTTTGTTCTGGTGTCATATACATTTTAAACAAAGAAATGCCTTGATGCTGTGTTTAAACTACCATGGGTATTCTCAGGATTCCTCAGATAAATCAGTTTTTATGTTTAGGAACTAGATTATATTACTGTGTGTGCATCTCTTTTCCATATTATTACAAACTGGCTTCTTACAATCAGTGTATGATGTTGATTATATGTTCTATTTAATGCTGGTTTCTCAGAAGAGGATTAAGGACAAATTTAAAGTACCTGATTGCCATTTAAGCCTGGGTATTCATGACTACATATTGTCAATTATACTGTTAGCCAAATGAATACACAAGTTATATTATTAACTCCCATCTCTTTACTTATATTAATATGTGTGTATAATTATCATGTATTAGTCGCACAAAGGGAATTTGGAGTCTTAAAAAACCCGAAAGCTTGACCTCCTCTTTCATAAATATACCAATAGCAATGAGTTCTCCTAGACAACTCTCAAGCATCTCCTCTAATTTACGGATGGTAAACCAACAGCACAGGGGGGCTAAACATCGTTGTTGCTGGGGCTCCCACATCTGCCAGGGGACGATGGATCCCAAAACTCTCTGCAGGGGAGGAACCTGCATCACCAGCAAGCACTTTAAGAGCACCGCAAAACCCCGCTGCTTTGGGGGTTAAACATTGTTTGTGCTGGACCTACCACATCTGCCAGGAGACTGCAGGTCCCGCAACTCTCTGCATGGGAGGAGCGTGCACCACCAGCAAGTGCTTTAAGAGTGACGCAAAGCCCTGCTGCTTTGGGGGATAAACATCATTGTTGCTGGAGCTGCCACATCTTTAGGGGACTAGGGGTCCCAAATCTCTCTGAAGCGGAGGAGCCAGCACCACCTGCAAACTCTTTAAGAGCGCAGTGAAGCCCCGCTGCTTTGGAGGCTAAACATTGCTGTTGCTAGAGCTGCCTCGTCTGACAGGAGACTATGAGTCCCAAAACCTTTTACAGGGGGAGCCTACACCCCCTGCAAGCACTTAAAGAGTGCCACAAAGCCCTGCCACTTTCAGGGCTAAACATTGTAGTTGCAGGAGCTGCCACGTCGGATAGGGGACTATGGGTCCCATAACTTTCTGCAGGGGAAGACCTTGCAGCATCTGCAAGCCGTCCACTCCAATTGCCGGTGAGAAATCCTGCCCATATCTAGCTGTCTTTTGCAGAGCTCCCCAGTTGTGGGCAGGACAGAGCGAGACATATGATGAACTCCATAATAAAATACTGGGTTGGCTCACAGGGTTCAGAGGTTTTTCTCTATCTAAGGCCTACAACATACTATTTACCAAAAGAGTGGCCTGGATTGGGCCCGAGAGGGCAGATCAAGGTAGCCACTGTGTTATCAACTTTAAATCTCCAGCTTTGGCCCAAAGCATCCTATTTGGTCGTGCAAGTAATCGCTTAGTAGGGACCCATATGGAGCCCTTACCCCTAGGTTATTTTTACTGTCCCCCCACTCGACAACACTTTACAACATACCAGTAATCACAGAGGCAATACATCCAACCTCTACAAACTACTTTTCACCCCAATCAGAAGAGATATGGCGACCCCTATCCCATATGACACACAATTGGTTTGACAGGTGTATATTTGACTCTTTGATGAACAGTGACTAGCCCCTAGTTCCAATATTGGGGGGGGGGGAACCCCGGGGAGTCACTTCATTTAGTCCAGAGAGAGAGCCTATTAGGAACCTCACCTCTGTTATGTATAGCTCTTGGTGTGATATGGGTTTTTCATACCATTGTCGGCTGTGGGATTTTCCCAAACGTAGTCTGCCATCATGATATAAGAGTCATCTGCCCTAAAACCCATCCATTAGATGTAGGACAGCAGCCAGACAGTCTTGAGAGCCAAAAACCTTCATAGCGGGACCCTGCTTCAACCAAGAGGGTACAGTACTGTCATGGGTTATCTACACCACCTGTTTGCCAACTCACACTTCAGATGCATATTGGCTGCCCTGCCTTGGTGCATCAATCCAAAAGACTGCTCTTAGATGGCAGGGATACCGCCACCACTTTAGAAACCCAGACCAAGCTCATATCCTGGAATGTAGCAGCCCTAACCTCAAAATCAACCCATCCTGAGTGGTGCAAATGTATAGAGCAACATGATTTCTGTTTCTTCCAAGAGACCTGGTCCCTTCAACCGTTCCAAGAAAGCAGTAAGGGGGTCATAATGTGGGTAAAAATGACTATTACAGGTATGCTGAGAGAGGTCAAGGTAGACTCCACTGACTTACAGTGCATTGGTCTATCTGTCCCCATGGGGTATACTATTCCATTAATAATGTGTACTGTAGATACATCGGGCACAGTAAGGAACCCGTTGCACCTGACCAGCTAAATGCACAATTAGCTGCACTCCCATCAAATGCAAGGAAAATTGGGGGGGGCGAACCACTGTGCGTAGCCTTCTGGCTGATGAGAATGCTATATGGTCAGAACCAGTCCTCATTCAACACAGTAAACATCAATGCACTTACACTAAATCAGGGGCTACACACCTGCAACAGTAGAACTAACTAATATATTTCAGTCGTAGAAATTCTAGCAGCCTAATACCTTATATACTGCTGGATATTAAGGTATGGCAATGCTTGGAATACATGACAGTAATACCTCACCAAGATAGCGACCACAGCACCTTGATCCTCAATCTAAGTACAATTGCTATCGGCCAACCTAAGCGAGACATTTGACAGAAGATTGAGAGTCACTAGTAACAGACATAGGGCATATGGAGAATTCTCAAGAGTCCATCAGTGAGATTTATGGCCTAGTCGTCGATAGCATGGAGGGTTTGTTACCCCTGGCCCAGGCAGGGGTCACCAGAGCACCCCTGGGGGCAATCCCCGAGTTGCATAATAGGTTATTTGAAGTCCAGATGAACACTCAGAGGAAGCGTCTGCTAACGTGGCATAACAAACATTGCAGGGATGCCAAGTCCAAGCTAGTTGATGTGATAAGAAAACAAGACAGGACTTTGATTCAGGTCTCAAGGTGCTTGTATAAAAGACGCCATCTGTTGCAAAAGAAGGGTGTGAGCGATGAAGGTGGGAGAGCCTCCTAGCTGCTGCTAGAGAGAAAGATCAGCATGCTTTCTGGAACCTGGTGTCCTCTGGTAGAAGAGACTGGTTCAGTTCTATTGAAGCAAATTTTCAAGCTAGAGACTCGGTTGCCCATTTATCCAGCCAGTGCAGAAGGGAGAACTGACTGGCCCAGGTAGTGACCCAATGAACCCGGTGGTCTTAGGTCAGCCAGTCAAAGCCAGAGGGGAGGTGGAGGATGGCACCAGGGCAGCACCACTAGGGACATCTGTATGCAGGGATGACCATATTGGAATGGAAGTTCCAGCACAGGAAAAAAAGTTAGCCATCAAAAGAATTGTGCCAAACAAAGCCCAAGATTACACAGAATCCTGGGGATTTATTCTTGAGCGAGGCAGGTATTTGAATTGCCTTTTTCTCAACATTATTCACTGTCCTTATGAAATGGACAACTCCATATTCAGCAGGGTTATATTGGGAAAGTGGTCACTCTGGGTAGAGGACAACTGCATATAGACTTTGTGGACCTACTCTCTGCCTGTGAGCTAGATCCTAGATAGAGCTTCTGGTGGGTATTGCAAGAGTTAGGGGTTCCCAGGATTCGTGAGACTGCATAATAACAACTATGTGCAGGTCAGATGGAGCCAGGCAGGGGAGATGACAGAGCAATTTTCCATAAATAGAGGGGTAAGACAGGGGTGTATACTTGCTTCCACGTTAATTACACTCTATGTCAATGGTCTTATCAACTTTTTAGACCAGTGTAACAGCAAAACTTCTAGGTTGGCAAACATGAGGGTTCCTGTACACAAGTTTGTTGATGACACTCTTCTACTTTCCAACTCTACCATGGGTGTTCTAAACTCCTGGATTGTTTTGAGTGCTTTTGTAAGCAGCCGTGCCTAGAGGTAAACGTGGGTAAAATCAAGTACATGGTCTTAAATCCAGAGAACTCAACCACCGCCAATCCAACATTATGTGACCCCACTCGATCAAGTCCGCACTTTTTCGTACTTGGGCATTACACTAACAGAACACCTTGGGTGGTATGCACACATTACACAGTGCAGGATAAAGCTAGAGCAAGTTGCGGGAGGAATAATCAAGATGCAGTACAGCTCTCAGCTTGACCTACACACCCAGCATTACAGATCCACAAACATCAGGCCTTAGTGATTGCCTCCTATGGCACAGAGTTGTGGGGCCATATGGTTGTACCTACACTAGTCAAGGTAGGAAACTGATTCATGCACCAGCTAGAAGGTGCTCCCATAAGTACTCCCCTACTTCCACTTAGGCTGGAATTTGGGCTGCGAGCCCTATCAGATAAAATTGATCTGGAGTCCCATCCTTTATTGGAGGAGAATCTGGGCTACCCAAAGCTCAAATTGTATTGGAAAGGCCTCATGGAAATACAGGCTCCTGAAACATACCCTGGATAAAACACGTGAAAGCCACTCTGGGAGCAATTGGGTAGGCAATTCTGTTGAGCACCCAAGTCCAGTATTAAAAGAGCCTACTGGCATCACAAATATTCCCTGCTACACACACTAACAAGTATACTTTCCTTGACTGATACTTTTTTCTGCCCAGGAATCCTTTTATAGGGAAGACATCTTGGATGAGACAGAGTGACCTCTAGCTAGGTGCCTTTGTTTGTTATTCCGGTATGGGACTCTACCTCTGCACTTGTTCACCACCAAGTGAGCAATAACCCCAAGGGCTGAGGAATAACAGTTCCCGGCTTGAGGAGCCCCCAAAGAAACCATGGAGTATGCTGTGTCCTTTTACATGAGCAGCAGGCGTTACTGGATACTCCCGCTTTCTAGGGGTGGGCGGAATTTGCGAAATCCACTTTCAAAATTATCACGAAAATGTTAAAAATTATCGCAAACACGCGGAAATATCGCGAAGATGCGGAAGCTTTTTTCCCGCATGTTCGCGAGATTTTTTGCATGGTTGCGGCTCGCCAACTTACCCATGTGGTTGCTCACGGGCGCGGCCATCTTGTTTTCAGTTGTCTCGCGGTGCATGATCGCGAGAAGAAAGACGTGATCGCGCGACGCATGACGTCACTGCGGGCGCGAACTGTCGCAAGACAGCGCAAATGGCTAAACACAATACAACATCTCATGAAGAACGCGACCGGATCAAGAAAACTTGTCGGCGAAAGCAGGGATTCAGGTAAGGCGATCGCGCGCGTGCGAGAATGTATTATTTTACAGCGCGAGCAAGAATCAAATTATCGCCAAGCTGCGGAATGCAGAAATTTTGACATTTTCGCGCTCTCCGCGGAACGCGAAAATGTCAAATTATCGCAATTTCCGCGAACGGAACGAAATTTTCGCCCAGGCCTACTGCTTTCCCAGAATAAGGACATTTGAGAACACAATGTAGCCCTAAGAATATTAAGAACAAACACCACCAAGCCGCTGATTTTTATCATTACCCATTACTTGATGGCTATCTGGAGAGTTAGGCCAAAAATACGTGTCTCCCCTGAGAAGGGGGCTAGTGTTGGTATCTGATGTATAATTCATATACCCAGCACCAATAACTCCAGCTTGAATTCAGCTGTTCTAAACCGTAATGGCACTAACCCTCTAGAAATTTTTCTCTGTTTTTATTTATCTATTCTATACAGACTAAGGACAAAAGTTGTGTGCAAGGTTGCGTTGACCGAAGTTAACTGCAACCAAAAACGTTCTGCATAACCCTACTCTGTATGTGTTAATTATTTTAGCATGTTTTAACTAATTATCGTATGGTTCTTTTGTGTGCTTTTATGGCAGAAATAAAGGTCTTTTGAACTTGATTATGTGCACTATTAATGTAGGTTTCTCAGAAGAGGATTAAAGACAAAGTAAAGTACCTAAATGCCAAAAGGCTTGGTATTTATGAACACAAATTGCCAATTATAATGCTAGTAGGTGAATGTTATGTTATGTTATATGCCTTTTATATAGCTCAAATCACCTTCAGGTCTCTAAGCGCTTTTAGAGAAAAGTGAGCAAGTCACTAGGGCAGAAATATAATGGCAGCAGCAGTGGCAGAAATTACGCAGTTGTTAACACCTCACTAAATAGGAATGTTTTTAAATGCTTCCTGAAGGTGAGAAGAGCCGGTTCCCTGCGTATAAACTCCGGCAGATCATTCCAGATCTGCAGGAGGAAAACAGAGAACGCTCTGCCCCCTTTAGATTTAGAGATGTACCTGGGGGGAATTAAACGGCAGGCCTCAGATGATCGCAGAGTCCGGCCAGGAACATATTTCTCCAAGCGGTCTTTTAAATACTTGGGTGCCTGACCATATATTGCAATATGGGCAATACATAGACCCTTAAACTGCGCTCTCTGTTTAATGGGAAGCTAGTATAGTTTATATAACAGAGGGGTAGCGCATGTCTTTCTAGGAAGTCTAAAAATGAGCCTTGCCACATCGTTCTGCACCACTTGCAATCTCCTGATAAGTTTCTGGGGGAGGCCCATATAAAGGGCATTCCCGTAATCCAGTCTGGAGATGACAGTGGTGGAGACAATTGACTGTAATGAAGATGTTCACAGGAGAGAAGCAAGTTTCCGTAACTGCCTGAGTAGTCCAATACGGGTTCCCAACACAGTGGCAACCTGGAAGGACATAGATAGTTCAGAGTCAATTTTCAACCCCAGGCTTTTTACAACCGGGACTAGGACCAGGACTGCACCTAATTCCGGAGGCCAAAAGAGATCATACCAGGCACTATTACTTGTTGGAATGATGAGTAGTTTGGTCTTATCAGGATTTATTTTCAATGAATTGGCCGTCATCCAGTTCACTGTGAATCTGAGCAGCTTTTTAGCCGACTCCTGGGCTTGGTGGGAATTGCTAATTGCGGATAAGGAGTTGAGTATCGTCGGCATAATTAAAGACCTGACAGTCCATGTGAGTCAAAGTCTCCACAAGAGGTTGCAGATAGATATTAAAAAGGAGTGGAGATAAGGCAGACCACTGGGGTACACCGCAGGCTAGGGAGCCAAAAACCGATGTCTGCTCACCCAGCTGAACCCTCTCAGTACGGTCAGACAGAAATTACTTTAGCCATTGGTATGCTTGCCCGCTGATGCCCAGATTGGTGAGACGGTTCAACAGTATGTTATGGCTGACCGTATCGAATGCCGCTGATAGATCTAATAACATCAGGGATCAAGTTATATTATTAACTCCCATCTCTTTATTTATGTTAAGATGTGAGTATAATAATCATGTATAATTGCTCAAAGGGACTTTGGAGTATTAAAAACCAAAAGCTTGGTCTCCTACTGATAACAATAGCAACGTGTTCTCATGGACAACTATCATGAAGATAGAATGTCTTTCTGAGATACGACTCCTCTAATTTACGGATGGTACCTCGGCAGCGTAGAAACACAGGTCTGTGCATGCCCTATCCAGAAGCAGAATTGAGGCTTCACACCAACTGGAAGTAGATTCCGATACCAGTGATTTCCAGCAAATACTAGGCTAAACTGATTTTATAGTTTTCTGTTTACTTCGTCTTTATATTTTACATTAGCAGAGCAGCTTATGGTCCTGATGGATCTTCAACCCCTCTCTTTGGAGGATATGAATCAGGCAGAAACTTGAAGACCTTTTGAATTGGGTCAAACTAACCCCTACTTTTTTACCTTCTACCCAACAAGGACAAGTAAAACATGTGTAGGGTCCACCAGCTGGTACTTTTGACAGGTTGTTTTCCCTCTGTAGTCTTGTCCATTTACACAACCAAACCTTTACCTATGGGGACTCCGTCCAGATTGTATCACACATCTAGAGCTTCCCTTTTATAAGGCTAGAAGACCACACCAACACAACTTATGGAGACAGAGTAGGGGGGGCCTGATAATGGGTCATCTGATCAAAGGGTTTCTGTCCCTTAAACTCATAGGACCAACACACCTCAAACAGATATTCTGTCTTCCCAACAGTTGACAAGAGAATTTGTTAATGTTACTTACCTATTACAGTCATGTGACAACAAAGACAATTTGAAGAATATTTGAAGTAAATACGCAAAGGGGAAATCGACTTTTTGAAAAGATTGTATGATATTAAAATCAGTCCTCAATACATGAATCTTGACCTATGTTATTGTGCCGATTGCTACAAAGAAATAATTTAAATGACCTGCAGCCACATATCAAGTGAAAATTACAATATTGCTGGCATGAGCAGTAAAGGTAAGGGATTTCTTGCTGCTTGCTAACATAGTCATGTTCAAGGAAAAACAAAGAGGCATATTTATTCTGGCTGGTTTCCAATTTCAATTCCATATTCAGTTATCCTACCTTGCTTTCCACTCCTATCTGCTCCATCCATTCCCAGAAATCATTATTCCATGCCCATGTGGGTGACATAAAAGGGATAAATGATTGCAGATGCATTTGAAATATTCAAAGTAGTTTGCTTGGATAATAGATGCCAGAGCACAGTGGCAGGCATGCAGAAAGTAATTTTCGAATGTAGTAATAACATGTTGGGAAAATGATTATCACAGTGTGTTTGTCACCTTTCTCTAGTCTCTATTCTGAATGACAAGAAAAACAATGTATACTTAAAATGTCAACCTGCATATGATTATCGGAGAACTTTCACAAACTTTTCAAATAAATAAATAAAAAGTAACCCCATTTGGTCCAGACTCAAAAAATGTGTCTTTGTGTAAATTGATTTTCATTTCTTAAACCACACAATAATGTAGATGACTCACACTTATGCTTTTCCATGGTCATAGTTTAAGGATGTTTTGCTTCTTTGGTGAACATTAAGGGCCTGATTATGAGTCTGGTGGTCTACAGACCGCCAGACTCACAGCAGTGGTGGTCCAGCCACAACCACACCAGCAGTCCAACTTCCCCATTATAAGTTGGGCAGTAGGACTGCCATTGTGCCTCTGCAACTGCCAGGCATCCGGGATCTCTGGCAGTTGTACGGTGGTGTGAGGCCCCAATATGCTTGGTGGGGCAGCTGCGGCCCTGACAAGCATATTAAGAGTTTCCTCACTGCAAGCTGTCTCATGGCAGTGAGTCCTATGTGAAACTGCTGGTGGTGAGGACATTTGGGGCCCCTACAGGGCACCCTGGTGCATTGCTGCATGGTGGTGCATGCAGGTTGGCACATGGTGTGACCCACCTGTCTGTATGCACCCCCAGGGTGAGTGTTTGATTTGCTCAAACTCTCCGTCTATCATCCCCTTTGGTATCGCTTTGTTCGCCCTAAGTTGGCAGGGTATGCCCAGAAGTGGGTCCCTTGCTCAGTTTGCCACTGGATTCAAGATAGCCTGGTTGATGAGGGTTATGAACCCGAAACCGGTCCCAGGATGCTTGTTTCCGGTCCAGGGAAGACATGGCTTGGCAGTTCGGGCTGGACTGTTCCCATGAGGCACAGGGTCAGACTGATTTGCATATGGCCATGTCTGAACTGGGGTGGTGGAGTGAGCTAAAGAATTATGATGGATTAAACCCAGATCAGTTGACTGGGGGTGAGTGTTAGATTTGCTCAAACGCTCCATCCATCATCCCCTTTGGTATAGCTTTGTTCGCCCTAAGTTGGCAGGGTATACCCAGACGTGGGTCCCTTGCTCACTTTGCCACTGGATTCAAGATAGCCTGGCTGATGAGGGTTATGAACCTGAAACCGGTCCCAAGATGCTTGTCTCCGGTCCAGGGAAGACATGGCTTGGCAGTTCGAGTTGGACTGTTCCCATGAGGCACAGGGTCAGACTGATTTGCATATGGCCATGTCTGAACTGGGGTGGTGGAGTGAGCTAAAGAATGATGATGGATTAAACCCAGATCAGTTGACTGGGGGTGAGTGTTTGATTTGCTCAAACGCTCCGTCCACCATCCCCTTTGGTATCGCTTTGTTCGCCCTAAGTTGGCAGAGTATGCCCAGACGTGGGTCCCTTGCTCACTTTGCCACTGGATTCAAGATAGCCTGGCTGATGAGGGTTATGAACCCGAAACCGGTCCCAGGATGCTTGTTTCCGGTACCAGGGAAGACATGGCTTGGCAGTTTGGGCTGGACTGTTCCCATGAGGCACAGGGTCAGACTGATTTGCATATGGCCATGTCTGAACTGGGGTGGTGCAGTGAGCTAAAGAATGATGATGGATTAAACCCAGATCAGTTGACTGTGAGTGAGTGTTTGATTTGCTCAAACGCTTCGTCCATCATCCCCTTTGGTATCACTTTGTTCGCCCTAAGTTGGCATGGTATGCCCAGACGTGGGTCCTTTGCTCACTTTGCCACTGGATTCAAGATAGCCTGGCTGATGAGGGTTATGAACCCGAAACCGGTCCCAGGATGCTTGTTTCCGGTCCAGGGAAGACATGGCTTGGCAGTTCGGGCAGGACTGTTCCCATGAGGCACAGGGTCAGACTGATTTGCATATGCCCATGTCTGAACTGGGGTGGTGGAGTGAGCTAATGAATGATGACGGATTAAACCCAGATCAGTTGACTGGGGGTGAGTGTTTGATTTGCTCAAACACTCTGTCCATCATCCCCTTTGGTATCGCTTTGTTTGCCGTAAGTTGGCAGGGTATGCCCAGACGTGGGTACCTTGCTCACTTTGCCACTGGTTTCAGGATAGCCTGGATGATGAGGGTTATGAACCTGAAACCGGTCCCAGGATGCTTGTTTCCGGTCCAGGGAAGACATGCCTTGGCAGTTCGGGCTGGACTGTTCCCATGAGGCACAGGGTCAGACTGATTTGCATATGGCCATGTCTGAACTGGGGTGGTGGAATGAGCTAAAGAATGATGATGGATTAAACCCAGATCAGTTGACTGGGGGTGAGTGTTTGATTTGCTCAAATGCTCCATCCACCATCCCCTTTGGTATCGCTTTGCACCCCCAGTTCTAGCATAGCATGGACTTTGCAGTCCATGCCATGATGGGAAGCATTGTGGCTGACCCAAGGTGCTTTTTTTTAAGGCCCTACATAAGCCTTTGGAAAGCAGCACCATGGGCCAGCCACCACAGGACCACCCACCCGGATTACAACTTTTAATCCGGCAGGTGGTTGTTGGTGTAGTTTGGCAGCGTGGGAGCGGGGCAGTGGCTTGTCCTATGGCTATGACCTATCCATGTCTAAATTCAATATTGCAGGTTAAACATGAAAGTTTACGGTATGTGTGTGCAGCACTGACTTTCACCTGTTTTCCTAATTTTTTTACCGTAGGTTTTGAATACTGTGCCCCTCCCTCAGAGTTTTCTCCTCAAGCTGGGTAGGAGGGGAAGTCACTATGGGGCTCATTTGGATAGCGGGCGGATCGCCACCACCCGTATGGCGGTGGCGATCCACCTACTAAAAACCACAACCCGCTTCCAAATTCACATTACCATGGCGGGGGGACCCCGGCGGACGGAAAGACGGTCCGCCGGTTTTCCGCCCGGTCGACTCAGCTAACATGGTGGCGGAGTCAGGGAGACACCGCCATCCATATTAGCGGGGATGTGCCTTTCCGTGGCGGTAGGCGGTTTTTGCCATTGGGGGCCCGTACTTCAGTTTCACTAGATTGGCAAAGTATAATATTACTGTTAACCTTTTGACTGTTGCTGACTTAGATCAGTTACAAATACTGTTAAAAAATAATCTACAAATATCAGAAGTATGATTCTGATAAAAGTTTCAATTAAAAATGATCGAACTTATTTTTTACCTCCATGATATCAAAACATGTCTGGCTTAGTGAGTTTAATAATAGCTAAGTATGTATGTGATCAGTAGGTCACAATTCATAATCAGGACAAAACAAATCTAACCTCCATCCTTTGAGTTTAGGAGTTCGAGTTTCATGATGTTGGTTGACGGTAACATTTGTTGTTACAGATAAAGTCCCATATAGTGAATAAAATATTAGTATTATGCTTCCATTTTCAATGACAGAGATAGACAGTCACATCTGTATATATGTAGAATTATTTTGTTAAAACTTACAATCACTCCACTGCTTGTCTGTCTTCTATGTTGTTCGAGGTTTTTTTTGTAGAATATACCTCCAGGATTAAATTGTGTACTCCAGATAATCATGCTCCCTTCATAATATATATCCATCCCAGTAATTCGTGAATTCTGTTCAATGCGGGAAATTTTTTGATGCACTTCACTGTAGTTGAATGGATACTTGTAGCTTAAGATCTCAGTGTCATTAGCGATGTACAGTATCTGCTCTTCAGAACCTGTACGTTGGTAAATGAAAAAAATTTAGGAATACATTTTGTAATATTTATTTCGTCAACACATGGCATTTACATTTTGTTCAGTTTTACAACATTGTTTGGTGGACTAGCTTATCATATTTATAGTAGATCAGGAAATATACAATATGTAATGGATAGACTCTGTTGGCCAGCTGTAGTATTTTCTAAGAATGTGAGTTCAACAATATTGTAAGCTAGAGGGCAAGCCTGGTCATTGGCAGAACCTCATTGGAGCCTCACCCTGGCTCACCACATTCATATTGGTGGGAAAAATCAGTAACAGAAAGACACCAACACTACACAATAGAGCATTATTTATTTATTTATTTATTATTTTAGGGCAAGAAAATGAGTCAATTTGGGTATCAGAGTGCTGCAGAAACAGCCATTTTTAATACAAGATAGGGAAAGGAGAAAAAACAAATGACAATCAGGGAAGGAATAAACATGGATTACATATACACAGTATATCATTGAGCTTAACATTTCTAAGAGCCACTGGAAGTTCACCCAATGCTAGCCAGGCTGAAGAAGATTAATCAATTCTGGAAAAGGAATATAAGCATGAAGAGCTTTTTGTTTCTTTTATGAAGTAGGCAGACAAGGAGTTTGTCCTGATTTCCGTGGGTAGAGTGTTCCAAATTCTAGGGGCAAAGCCGGAGAAGGAGGGTTGTAAGTTTTCTTTTTTTGTTTTACTTCTGAGGTTTCAGGAAAAAGGAGTTGGTGCTTCTTAAGCAGTGTCTGCCCCCAGATAGCTCAAGTTTATTGGCCAAGTATACAGGAGTATTGTGATGAAGGGTTTTGTGCATCATGCATTCAATCTTTACTCGTTTTCTGGATTCAAATGGGAGCCAATTAAGATGCTTTAAGTGTGGAGCAATGTAGTGTATTCTTCTGAAGCCTGTTATGAGTCTGGCCGCTGAGTTCAATGCGGCCTTTAACAGGGCCATCTTTCCTTTAGGTAGGCCAGTAAGAGTGGCACTCCCGTAATTTAATCGGGAGATGACCAGAATTGAAAATCCATAAGGGGCAGAATGATTTTTCTTAGAATGTTAATTTGGTGGTTGGTCCTCTGATGGTTGCTCTGATATGACCTTGCATATTAAGATGTTTCTCTAGAGTAATCCCTAAAGAATGAGTAGAGTCAATGATATAGGGTGAGCAGTTGAGAGCTGTGATCCAATCTTCTACGGGGTCGAGAGGTTATGTGAGGTGATCCAAAGGAATCCAGTTTTCAGGGTGTTGAGCATTAGGTGATTACAGATCAACCATTGCTAGGTTTTTGACAGAGTGCAGTTCAGCCTTTTGATATCTTCAGGTGAAGAGATTTTCTGATACAGTTGTGTTTCATCAGTATACATGTGGCAATGGATGTTTGACTTCTTCAAAATGTCTGTAAGAGGTTGGATGAACAGGTTGATTAGCATGCGGGAGAGAGTGGAACATTGAGGTCCACCAGTTGATTCCGGTGTAGTGTGTTATAAGTATTGGTTGATTTTGATTCACTGAGTTCTGTTTTGAAGTAAAGAGATGAGCCATTTTAAAACGCATCCCGATATACCCATCCTATTTGTGAGGTCAACAATGTTGTCATTTTTGACCTACCAAACAGCGATGAGAGATCAAGGAGTATAAGTAGACAGGATTCATTATGATGAAGCAAATTTCAGGGCATCATCGATGATATGCATTAGAGCCATTTCCTTTCTATGACGATATCCGAATCCAGATTGGTATTAGTCTAGCAATTTAAATTGTGCGATGTGGCCACAAAATTATTATTTTTTTTAATTTATTTTTTTTGAAAACCAGAAGAAACAAAATAAAGAATTTACATTACATATATTAATACCATAGTAAGTTGCATGCCAGTATATAGTAAATCTTAGTTATTTCAAATGTTCCCCCTATTATATCTCGACATCCCGATTTGGATTTTTTACGGCCTAGCAAAACTTTATTTACCTCTCTACCCTGCTACCAATCAACCTCCCCGGACGCTTGTCAGTCCCCTGGCCCTGTCCCCTGTATGCCATCCATTCTCACAGGACCATTTCCCATTTCCCAGGGCAGCCTCTTGCTGTATACACCACAAATTCTGCGTGTTGGCACCAGACCAGTTCTGCTTCCCATTCAGTGTCTGCCGGCACCGTAGTAGCTCACCATGCCCGGGCAATGTTCCTCTTAGTCACTACGGCTGCTAGCCTTAGCCAGATTACTATATACCCAGGCCAGTCGTCTTCCCCTTTCATACCTAGGATCAACCCATTGGCCTCAAGGGGGATCTCCCTCTCCACCACCTGTGACATTATTGTTGCTAGACGTGTCCAGGAGCTCAGCACCAACTGGCAATTCCATAGGATATGTAAAAAGGATCCTTCGTTCCTGCATCCTCTCCTACATGGGGGGACTCTACCTTACTTATTCTATGCAGGACTGTCTGTGCATATTAGACCCAATAGAGTACCTTAAACTGTACCAGCCTAAACCGTACCCTTATAGCTAGTTCCCGGGGGCCTGAATGGCCTTAGCTCAGTTATCATCTTCAAGTGTCCCCAGGTCCCCTTCCCATGCTGTCCTCAGAGGACATAGGAAGACTGGAGAGTTATTCATTTGTTTCTTATAAACCATTGATAACCCTTTGGTCGAGAAAGCCTCTTTCAGTATTCAGTCTTCTAGCGGTGGAGAGTCGGGCAGTTGCTCACTTTCCAGTAGGTGACACCTTAGTGCGTGTCCTAATTGCATATACCTAAAGTGTTCCGACTCCACTAGGTTGAATTCCCCTGGCAGTTTTGCTTTCCAGCGCAGGAATTTGGTGGTCTACCTCCATACTTCAATAACCACCTGTGTGTGCTGTGTGTGTCGCGGCCAGGGGCCACCTCGGTCCCCCCATAGAGAAGCCTTTCATATCCTACTCTATACGCTGGGTCTAGATGAGCGTTAAATGCACAGTCATTCACGACAAATAGCTATGAGGCCTAATAGTATTTCTGAATACCTGGGATCGCAAGGCCTCCATCATACACCCCACGCTGCGAATTGGCAAGTGCTACTCTTGGCGTTCCCAATCTGGCCACAGAATAGTAGGTGTATGCATTCATCCAAATGTTTTGCTAGAGTCAGGATGCTGGAGATTGGACAACAGGTTTTGGGGGTCAGATTGGTCAGCATTCCGTTTTTTTGTAGATTGGAGTTCTTTAGGCAATCTGTGACTATGCCCTGGGACAGAGATGCTTTGAAGATCTTCGTTCATAAAGGTAGTAGGGAAGATCTAAGCTTTTTGACAAGTTTAGTTGGCAGAGGATCATTAAAATGGTTAGATGGTTTTACAGAGGTCATTATTGTGAGTATGTCGAATTTGTCAGGGATTTTGAAGGCAGACTACATAGCCTTATTCTTTGTTGAATATCCGATAGGAGGAGAGCTGACCGAATGTTGCACAGTGAGAGGACCAGGATGGTCAATGCAGATCAAAACCTGAGATGCGAGTTGCAATTCTAATTCAGTCTGCCTTGTCTTGATGAAGTGGGCGGAGAACGAATCTCCATTTGGCAGTGTGTCCTTGTCAACAGAGTGTTGTTTAGAGTGACATGTTGTTTGTTGTTTGATGATTTAAAGAAGTTTTTGGACCTGTTTTTGGCACTATCTAATTCAACCTGAAGTATTCTGCTTTTAACCTGCATATGTGTTTGTGGTATGAGTCTCGTACTGCCCTCCAATGTTTGAGGTTAGAGCCAGATGGGGAGATTCTCTAAGTTCTCTCAGCAAGCCTTAGATTGCACCTTTCCTCATTTAGATTGTCTTTGATCCAGGGTTTGGACTGTCTGCTCTGTAATATCCAAAACTGCTACGGAGCAATCATGTCCCGTATCATGTCATGAATTGAGTATAGTGATCAATAAGTTCATTCATGTTTGTCATATTTGCTGTAGAAGGTAGGATTTTGTTGCTAATAGCAATTAGCTCATTAAGTTTAATCTTTTTAAGATCTCTGGACTATTGTCTGTGTTCAAGTAGTTGCCCGTTTCTAGATAGCACATTTTCCAGGATAACGAAATAGATTGAGAAGTGATTAGAACAATCACAAGGCATCATGGATTCAAGTTGAATCATGTTGTGCTTAGCAATGAGTAGCTCAAGGGTAGAGCCTCTGTTGGACCATTGCAAAATTGGGTGAGGTTGAGGTCCGTAATAAAGGCCGTGAAGGTGTTAATAATGGGGTCATTTAAGTAATTCCAGTGTATGTTGAAATCCCCAAGGAAGATCTGATTGCTGTCTTGATCTGGGTTAGAGGAGATGATGTCCATCATTTGTTCAATAAATGGAAGATTGTTACCCGGTGGGGGTGTAAGATTGTGTGAAGATTACAGATATGGTTGTAATTACTTCACATTTCTATACATAGGTAATCACATAGTGACATAGTATCCATTGTTGACTGTTTTCAGGTAAACATGGATAGGTTAATACATGCTATACCACCACCCATTCTACCGGATCAGGTCAGATGATGTTGCAGTTGTGTGGTACTAGTATGACAAACGAAGGTGGGGACAAATCATTGAGCCAAGTTTCTGTAAGGATAAGCAGGTCAAAGTCTTGGACGAGAATTAGATCAGCGATGTCACCTGCATGTTTTACCGCTGATCTGCAATTAAGGAGCAGAGATCTAAGATGAGATTCGGTGACTAATGTCTCCTGTTGTGTCATGTGGATTTGTAGAAGATTGTGCTTGATGAAGAATCTATTGTTGAGAGTGGGTTCTCTATTTGGGTTGGAGGGAATAGTCTGAATGATGACCTGCAAAGTTGTTGAGTCATAATGAGTATTGGTATACGAGAGCAAAAGGGTGTGTATGTCGACATCGGACAGGTGTTCAGTGACCCTTTGGGGTCTTGAGGTAGGATTGTATTAGGGTCAAGATCTCTCAAGCAAGTTTAATGAATTTGTGTTAGTTATTGAAACATGGTGAGAGAAGTTGGGTCGCATCTTAGTGGATGTAGTGTGATGATTATTGTGGTCTATTTTATTATTCCCTGAGGTCCAGTTATGAATTAAATGTCTTTCAAGCTTAAAAGTGATGTGTGAAAGGGTTCAGAGATTGGCTTTAACTAACTAAAGGTCTTGACTAAGGTCAGTAAGTTTGTCCTCAAGGTAAAAGGGTTTATCCTTGTGGATGGAGATGTAGTGTGGCATAGGTGCGGTGGGGGAGTGTGTGCTTTCTGGTTTGTTGGGGGAGGACCGCAGCCCTCAATCAGTGTAGTGAGAAGAAGAGGCTAGAAGAGGAGGGCTAGGGGAGAGACAGCTGGGTGAGATGGTACGGAGAAAGCTAGGCAGTGTCTTAATGGATGTAACATTGATAGGCAACCTCTGTTGTTGAGGGATCAGATCAAGAGAGTCTGAGGATGGCGCATGTGATAGTATCGCCACCTGTGTAATCATGAAGTTGGGACTATTGACTACTCTTGTGCAATGATTATAATTTCTTGGTTGTCTTCTAGGATCAGCAGTCATGTACCACTCCAATACATGGGGAGTGGGAGAAGAGCAGTAATCGTCAGTAGGAGAAGGTGAACTGGGTCCAGCAGTGCCAGTTTATGTGATGCTAAGACCAAGGTGGGTACGAGATGGCATAGTAGATAGGATGGAGGAGGGAGTGGAGGATGCCTTTGTTTCAGTTCCTGAGTGAAGAGAGCTACCTTGACTGTGGGAAGAAATGTGAGTGTTGTTAGGCATTGTGCTTTTGATCTTCATGAAGATTTTGTTTAAGCTCTCTCGATTGCGATCAGAAGAGTGGATGAGAAAGTTTACATTTTTGTATTGGGAGATCGGTGCATCTGCATAGAAATCCGCTGCAGGACTTGTGGTGATACAAAGCCTGTGTGGAGTTTCCTTGAGGAATGAATCTTGATTGTTGCAGTGATAGCTCTCCACCATTGTGCCCTTCTGTTGCTGAAGAAGATGAGATCCGTAACCACCGTTCCAATAAGTGTCAAATATGAGCATTTCTGAGTTTCGTTTAAGAAGATTATGCCTGAAGCAATTGGCTGCACTCTTGGATAGATTGGGTGGATAGATAATCGTACAAGCATTACAGCCCATCATTGACATCAACAGTCCTTAGAGCTTAGGTTGTTTAGATCCATATTAGCAACAATGACTTGAGACTCAGTTAGTGGAATTTTAGTTGATAGTCTGTGATTGGCCCAATATTCAGGGACCAAAAAATGGCAGTGAAAGGCCTAACTGTATTGTGGTGAGTTAAATATAATGAGGGATCCACAATGTGTCAATCTGAAAGAACTAAACGAGTCAGCCTCATATAGCATGGAGTTCAGTCTAATTATTAAAAAAAGTTAATGGAAATGTGCATCAAGTACCATTTCAGTGACCATTGGGTGGGTTCTTCTTTTGTTTTAAACAAATTTGTTAGATATCCTTAGTCCTATTTTACTGTCTGTGGAAATGTGCATCAAGTCCCATTTCAGTGACAATAGTTAAAAAAAACTGCCACCATCTTGAATTAGTGGTGAAGACAAGAATTAGATAGGAGAGAAACCTCCAAAATAGCAATTTTGTGTGACATAACAGGAGATCTAGCCATCCAAATGACCACCTCATGGTAAAAACCTGTCACAGAAGCGAGAGAGCACTCAAAGTAACATGGGCACTGAGAAGGGCCTAAACACAAAGTTGGAAATTGAGAGCAGGAGAAGCCCTCAAAACGAGGGTGTTGCATCAGAAACATCTGGAGGGAATGGGCATCCGATGGTAGTCACCCGCCTCACCAGGAAGGTACAGAATGTCCGAAACCTATACAGCAGGACAAATCTCCCGCAGCCACGTAACAACCTCAAGTATCAAGGTGAAGCACAAAGGGCAGCCAAATGGGTCACTGGAGAGAAGGAGATGGGAAAATAAAATAGTAGCCCCATCAAGGGCAAGAACATGGTGTGGCATGTGGGCAGCACCAGCAAGAGACCACACTCACCAGAGTCAGGTATAGGAAGAGTTGTATTCTCCTTCATACGCTGGAAAGGAATTTACTCCTATCCCTTATTGGCTTCCGCTGCATCAGGGCAGCTCAGCAGCAAGCAACAATGGCAGCAGACCTCAAATTGGAGATACTGCAGAGCAAGGAGTAGATCTCCCTGCACCCCACACGGAACTGCCAACAGCCAAGCACCCAGGAGATAAGGCACCACTCCCTCAAGGGTACGACGGGAGACACAGGGCAGTGAAACGAGTGCTCAACCCAGCTGGGCAAAGCCAGAGATGGTGGGCGAGATGCATCAGCTATGAACACTAATCAGAGCAGCAGAACAACAAGGCCCTCATTGAATCATGAGGGCTCCGCAATGCTCATGGTCCCAGCAGATTGTAGAGACAGTTCACCAGAATCCACTCGAACTCCTTCCGATGTATGCCGGCGTAGAGATCAGCCTGGGAGCAATGACTGCTGCAGATCAGAACCAGATGTAGATCAGGCCTCAACAATTGGTGAGAGAAATCCTTCAAACATCGTTGTTCTGGTGAGCAGACTAATAC
Organism: Triturus cristatus; assembly: GCF_964204655.1. Lineage (NCBI taxonomy): Eukaryota > Metazoa > Chordata > Amphibia > Caudata > Salamandridae > Triturus > Triturus cristatus. The sequence continues at coordinate 229,292,422 of NC_140584.1, forward strand.
TATGTTTCTGATTGTAACTTGTTCCTAGTTTCTGCACAATGCAGTATATGGGTGGATGGCAGGTTGTAGCAAGAGAATTTCACAGATTTGTGATCCCAGATTCCATATGTTGACCATAGAGCTCAATGTCGGTGGCCATCTTGTCTTTAGTGCTTTAGCATTGATTATGGACTTTGCTACACAACTGAAACATTTGAAGTAGCAGCGCCTGCAGAAATAATGGGAGGCAAAAGAATCTGTATAGAGGCATGGGGATAAGATATAGGAGCTAAATATTTCGAGGACTGTTCAAATTGCACCACTGCACCAGAATGACAGCGACAAGTTGGACTGCATCAACCATATAGCACAAAAACCCTGATTACTCATAGGTAAAAGTAAATTTAACCAACTATAATACCAAACTATATTAGGAATCACAATGCAGATATTGCAAACCCCTTCAGCATATTCTTAGTGATTCACAATATCTATTTGTTAGAAATTAAAATGACAGAAAATGTCTAGAAGTCCAAGCATTAGTAGTGAAAATGTGTTCCTTTCGGTTCTTTGGCTCACCTTTGGTAGAATAGGTGGCACTGAAAGGTGAACCTCAGAGAATGTATGTGATGTGTTAAGTGTAAGGCACAAACAAACAACAAACAAATCTCAATATTTCTATTGAAAAATAAATTACAAAAAGCAAACAAATTTTATGAGACAACATTCAAGACTTATGTAATTTAGGCCCAAAGGACTTGTACATGTCTGGAAATGACACTTCAGCAACAACATACAAGTATATTTGATTTCCTCATGGGCATTTATTTAATACAACCATTGTTAGGACTTTTGTCAAAACCATAATGCTCATTTGACTGAGTACCTTGAGGATAATTTGGTAATTATGATATGGGTAACTGGTCACAAAAGATATTCTAGTGACTTTTTTGATTTTTATGGAAACACATTGAGAATTGGGCAAAATGTGCTCCCCCCCCCTTAGCTCCTTGAACATAATGCACAGGGCCAGTACATGTGCTCAAATGTATGGTACAGGATTTAGTACCATTTAATGTGTTTCCCTCAGTTTTCCTTCTTACCCAGTACATTACCAGTCTTGACCACCTGCAACAACTTCTGCTCAAGTTTGCTATACAGAGGGTGCAGCCTTCACCAATGCAGAGTGCCCAATCCAACGACCTGCTGATCATGGCTTTTTGCCCTGTTCCCTGTCCCCTCCCCGCCAGTACTCAGTGCGGTCAACAGTCATGACCAGTAGGCATTACAACAGTTTGTGTCTATTGAGCATGCCATATGTGCAGTACACTGCTCCTAGAGCCTGCAGGGCATGATTAGAGGGAGTCATCTCTGGCTGTGTCCATTTGCACCTTCTTCTATCAGTATCTGCTTGTACCATGAAAAACCTGGGCAAAGGTGCAGTTAGAAAACCCTAAAAATTTACATATAATTTTTTTTACTAAACATATATGAATGTTTTAGATGATCTACAACTTACCAACTATAATATGAAATCATATTCTTGTTGATGGTGGCACTACAGCTTTGAAACTACTCTTAACAAATGTCATTATATGCATTACCAGTGAATGAACCTGCAGCAGACTTTCATTTTCATATAGTAAAAATTGGATTGCTACATCAGTGCAGTCATTCATGATGTAGCACCTAGGTCATCTATAATGCCCTGAGTGAGGGCAAGAACAGTAGAATGGGGACTTTGAGGCTGCCTACATAAACATTAGTCAGCAACTTCACTGTTTGATGTTTTGTATTGTGAATCACACAAGATGATGGACGGAATGTTGCACATTGGCAAAACATTCACCCCCAGTGACAGATCTGGGTTTAATCCATCGTTATTTTGCTCACCACGCCACCCCAGTTCAGACATGGCCATATGCAAATCAGTCTTGACCCTGTGCCTCATGGGAACAGTCCAGCCCGAACTGCCAAGCCATTTCTTCCCTGGCCCGGAATCAAGCATCCTATTACCGGTTTCGGAGTTTCACCCCTCTTCAGCCAGGATAGCTTGACTCCAGTGGCGTAGTGAGCACGGGACCCACGTCTGGGCATACCCTTCCCACATAGGGCGAACAGCAAAACACACAAGATGATGGACGGAATGTTGCACATTGGCAAAACATTCACCCCCAGTCACAGATATGGGTTTAATCCATCGTTATTTTGCTCACCACGCCACCCCAGTTCAGACACGGCCATATGCAAATCGGGTCTTGACCCTGTGCCTCATGGGAACAGTCCAGCCCGAACTGCCAAGCCATGTCTTCCCTGGACCGGAATCAAGCATCCTAGGACCGGTTTCAGGGTTTCACCCCTCTTCAGCCAGGATAGCTTGACTCCAGTGACGTAGTGAGCACGAGACCCACGTCTGGGCATACCCTTCCCACATAGGGCGAACAGCAAAACACACAAGATGATGGACGGAATGTTGCATATTGGCAAAACATTCACCCCCAGTCACAGTTATGGGTTTAACCCATCGTTATTTTGCTCACCACGCCACCCCAGTTCAGACATGGCCATTTTGTATTGAGGCCAGAATGCCCCTTGAACTGCAGTATTTGAAAGGAATGTCTTTGGTTATTAATAAAATATGTTAGATCATTCTTGTTGGTAACCGTAAATGCCAAAAGGTTTAACTATTCCTAATGTTTGTGTCTGTAGTGCAAAGTGACAAAAAACTATTCAATGGAATGTTGGCCTTAGTCATTTTCCAATCACTAATCTTAATTCAAGCATTCCACCCATAATTATCTTGTTTGACATGTCTTGAATCCACCTGGTATGTATAGATGTTGTATGCTCACTATGCCATGGGACTCAAGCTGTGTCTCGTGCTGCACACTGATTGTTAGCCAAACATGCAAACTGGTGTCCTATACTGGTTTTCACTTTCATTGGGGGCTATTCTTGACAGTTTTGGCGGGACTTTGTCTACAGGAGCAGAGTCGACTCTCACCGGCATAAGGATGGGCTCTGTCTGAAGTGGCATACTGGGCAAAAAAACAATGACCTCAAATGCATCCCTAAGAGATGGTCAGAGGACGAGATTAATTTACTTTTTCGTTTTCAGGATTTAAAGCAAACCTGGATCAGAATAATTGGTCTTGGTCAAGTTTAACGCCCTCTTTCAGTTTACAATTTTTGAAAAAGTCATAAATACTAACCAGAAAATGTAGTTATATGACAATAGGACTCACAATTCAGAATTTGAGAACCAGTAATGTGGGTGCTTTAGAGGCATATCTACATCTTTGTAGGTATTTTAATTCAAAAATGTAATTTAAAAATATGGATGAAACTAAACCAAGAGCTCGATTCTCATAAAAGTGTAATTCCGCACCCACTGGGTCCCAGCTTGCACTGGTGTACACGTACATAATTCTGGTATTCAGCAACATTTTTTAGATTAGACCTGAAGATCTCTGCCGGTTGCAACTCATCAGGCATAATCATGCAAAGATTTGTAAATTCATTTTGTGTTTTTTGCAGAAGCATTTCACCAATTGTACACACTGTGCAATTAGCCATTGTGAAATTATAGTGCCTTGGTGTACTGGAGCAATTCATCTGTTTACTTGTTTCCATCCCCAGCAACATTGTTTTCCCTATGGGAACTCCTTACTCTGTTCCCCCACAAATATAGGAAGAGTTGTATTCTCCTTCATACCCTGGAAAGGAATTTACTCCTATCCTTTATTGGCGTAAATCCCGTACCATTTCCAGGGTCAGAAGTGGTCGGAGAGACGCTTGTGAATGCCCGGAGTCACAAGTTGCTGCGTGGGTTCCTCACGTTGCTGGCGAACCATGCCCTATGATGCTTAAAGAGAATTCTTTGAATGGGATTTACTCATACACAATATAACACAAGTATTGGGTGATATTGTGCTCGAATAAAAGGACTTACAATTTACATTCCATGCGGCCATTTACCCGTAAATCCAGCTTTAAAGCCCAAATGGCTTTTTGAATGGCATAAATAGAGTGACTTGGGAAGAGGATAACAGCAGCAACTACAAAAATCCAAGGGGCATATCAACAAGGGCTTTATCTCTGCTTTTTTGGCTTTAAAAGCCAAAAAAGCAGAGATAAAACTAGCACCCTATCAACAACAGGGTGCTAACATGCAAATTTGCATGTTAGCACCCTTTTACTCTTCGCTTCCCCTTGCATCTCTAATGAGATGCAAAGGGGGCATTCCAGAGTAAAATAATAGGAGAAATGTCGCTAGGCGACATTTCTCCTATTATCAAGAATATCGCTAACCCTGTTAGAGACAAAAAAAGCAGCGCTAACCGCGGTTAACGCTGCTTTTTTACGTCTGGTATTTTTCTGACTTAGCCATGATATCCTATGGAAGGAGGATATCATGGCTAAGTTTGTCTGTCCCTATCAACAAGCTAACCTGAGATTATCGCTGGGTTTCCAGCGATAATCTCACGTTAGCCACTTAGCGTGAGGATTTTTGTCGCTATTGAGATAAGCGTTGCTAATAGCACACTATCTCAGCGATAAAAATCAACGCTAGCCGGCGATAATTATCCTGGCGCTAAGTGCGCTTAGCGATAATTATCGCCGGTTGTTGTTGATATGCCCCCAAAATCGTCTGCGGAATGATATTGAACAAACATTTTGTTGGTAATTTGTGCTGCTCAGTCTCTAATGCTTCTGTTACTAGTTACTTAATATCGTCCTTTTACCGTTCAACAATGGCGCAGATCAAACGCAAGTTTCACGCACAATACATTGTTTTAGTACTCAGGAGGAATAATTATACACATCACGAAAGATAGATAGCCTAATTTGCAATATATTTCTATAAAACCAGACAAGATTTTATTCGATAATTCTCTAAACGTGGGTACAACATAGTACGCCCCACATCATTATTTACACTTTCAGAGTCATCACTTAAATTAAACAAAATTATCCAAATTGTAATTTGTATTATTTTGTGTTTCAAAAATAAATATGGATCAATTTGTGTAATGAGTGTAGCCGAAAGAATCTCATTAACATGCACCTCAAAGTTATATAGCAAGTTTGAAAGTGTGAAGCTTTTCTTAGAAAAACATCTAAATAATTCTGCTAAAGGTACACTTTTCAAAGAGAGTGATATTTTTGAATGGCGCTTGGTTGCAGTTGTACATTATTTATTGCTATGTTTCTGTATTTTAATTTGCATATGGCTTTTGTACCAAGAGCTTCACGCACAGTTGACATCAAAGTATTATATATCATAATGAGGAAAGACGGTGTTTGTGAACATATGATGAAGATCATAAAAGCAGTAGCATGTCAGTGCTGAGACGATGAAGGGGACTGGAACCAGTGGGAGGGCTGGAATAGGCAAGGGAAATAGATGAGATCTAAACTCGGTGTTGGAAGACAGGTATTTACAGGGAGGAGCATTCTAAAGGCAAAACATGCAAAGGAGAGCTTTTGCACTGTTTCCTGTGAACAAAGGGCCTCATTTACAAAGAACTGGCGTAGGGCAGTGTCGCAAGTCATTTTGCTGCACTGTCCTATGCCAATTCGAAAGGGCAGGAATGCACCATATTCACACGATACGGTGCATTCCTGTCCTTACAAGCAGTGTCGCAGAATTTGCAGCCAAGCACCAATGCAGGCACCCTTGCACCACGGTGCAAAGGTGTCTGTGTAGTTGGCGTGATTGTTTTGGTGTAGGAAGTGGCACCTTCCAGCACAAAAACAATCACAAGAGTCATTTTCCTCATTCTATTTATTTATTTTTTATTATATTATTTTATAGTTTTATAGAGTGCGTACCAGACCCGTGAGGGTATCAGAGCGCTTTACAGGATTGAGGGGGAGGAATACAAAGCGTAAGTATGGGAGGGATCAAATTGGGAGAGATAGGGATACATTATATGGGAGGAGCACAAAGTCTAAAGTCCAAACTACATGTGGGATAGAAATTAAGGCAGGTAGATATAACATACAAAAAAACTACATTGTACAGGAGGAGCACGCCGTCTGAGGTCCAAGCTACTCCATGTGGGATAAAAATTAAAGCAGGTAGGTATAATATACAAGAAGGCACGCAGTCTCAGCTCTTGGGGGGATGCCCAGGAGTGCAGAAAATGTATCATCCGTGGAGGCCGTGGATAATGCCGCAGTGGAGGGTGGAACATGTCGATGAGGTGATTGTAAAGTATTCATTAGATGAGGTATTTTCCCATTAAGAAAGTTTTGGTTTTCTTTTTAAAGTGTGCCAAGGACGGAAGTCTTCTGATGGCGGTGGGAGAGAGTTCCAGATTTTTCTTCCGGAAGCGTGCTGGTTACAGCAGCAGGTCTTTGACAGGTCGGGAGTTTCTGGCTCCTCCGTACATCACAAGTTTTTGTGCGAGAAATGTAGGGCAATTCGAGTACAGAGCTTTGTGAGTAATGCATGCCAGTTTAAATTGTATTCTGGCCTCTAGGGGAAGACAGTTCAGAGCTTTGAGGTGAGGAGAGATGTGGCCAAATTTTTTTGAACCCATTAGGAGTCTGGCGGCGGTGTTGAGGCAGGCTTTCAATAGGGCCAGAGAGTTCTTGGGTAGCCCTGCAAGAGTAGAGCATCCATATTCAAGTCTGGAAATGACTGGAGCTTGGGTTGCCGTTTTAAGGTCGGACACATTGAGGAAGGGTTTTAGGTTTCTTAGGTAGCTCAGGTGGAATCTAGCCGTTTTGGCCAACGAGTTTATGTGGCCACTCATAGTCAGGCTGCCATCAAGGGTTATTCCAAGGGATTTCGCCGAGTCAACAATGGTAGGAGGGCAGTTTAGTGCAGTGATGGTCTTGATCCATTCATGGATGTCTGGATTGGGTTTGGGTGGGGAGATCAGAAGAAATTTACTTTTATTTGCATTGAGATTAAGCCAGTTGGTGGTGAGCAAATGGACTGTCAACTTCAGGGCCTCGTTTAGGGAGAAAATGTCCTCAGGGGAAGAGATTTTTATGTAGACCTGTGCATCGTCGGCGTACATAAGGTAGGAGATGTTGGCGGCATGAAGCACCTCGGTGAGAGGTTAAATGTAAAGGTTGAAGAGGGTAGGGGAGAGGGTTGATCCTTGGGAGACTCCAACAGAGACCGAAGAGGGGGCGGATAGATCACCGTTGATGAGGACTCTCTGTGAGCGGTTTTGGAGGAAGGATCTAAACCATTCAGGGATGGTGCCATCCAACCCCATCCTGAGTTTGAGGCGTTCCAGGAGAATTTCGTGGTTAACCGTATCAAAGGCAGAGGAAAGGTCTAGAAGGATTAGGAGACATGTTTTGCCTAGGTCTAGGGCTTGGAGGGCGTCATCCACAATGTGGAGGAGGGTGGTTTCCGTGCTGTGTCCAGGTCTGAAACCTGATTGGAAGTCATCTAGCAGGTGAAATGTGTGCTGCTGTGTGCTGCGGAAGGAGGAAAAGACGGGGAGAAATATAAACATTTCTCCTCGTTACACCTGCTCTAGGAAGGTGCAAGTTTTTGGCACTGCCCTAAATATGCGTAATGTTGTAAATCTGGGTCAGTGTCAAATTTCATGGATGTTGTGTGGGAACACCCACAGCAACACCCGTGGAATGCCTCCTTGGCATAGAGTTAGGCAACTAAACGCTTCTCCATACCGGGGTGGCTTTGCGCCACCTCATAGATATGATTGAGAGGCCTGCGCTACCGGATCATCATAAAAAAGGACGCTCTGGTGGCGCAAGCCTCATGGAAATGAGGGCCAAAGGTTTTAAGCGTAATCTGATGAGAAGATGTGAAATGGATGCAATGGTAGACAGGTGAATCCAAAAGGACATGTTTAGAAACTGGGAACAGTGCACGTGAGAGCATTTGTATTAGAACCTACCACTTGATCTTTTGAAGTATATTGTTTAAAGTACTGCTTAACATTCAATAGGCTCTTAAAGACAGCAAGGGTCGGACTTGGGTAGAAATAAAGCCTGAGCAGCAAAATAAAAATGGACCCCATTAGGAAATCAGGTAGATAAAGTGGCCTACATTTAATTTGAGGCCTGTTTTACCATGTAGAGACACGCTGTATAGGTGTTTTGCAATGTGTGTGAGATTGGATGCAATTGTGCTTGCTGCAGGCAATGTTTGACGTGATTTAATGGCAATTAAAAGAAACAAGCCTTTGCAATGCAATAGGTCTCTCATTTGCGAGATTTTGAGCTATTGGCATTTTAATGACAATGCCTTTTATTTATAGATTTAAAAAGTCTGCAATCATAAAAGGCATTGTTATTTACAATACCAATAGGTCAAAGTTTTGAAAATGTGACACTACCGCATTGCAAATGCTTGTTTTAGGATGAGAAATGTTTGAAATTTGAATTTGAAGCACGATTAAGCATCTTGTTTATTACTATGTGGAATATCAAATGAAGAGAGAGTGACAACCACCAAATGAGGGTACTTTGAAAGGACCACTAGAAGGATTTGTGTACCCCAATCAAGTTAACTTCCACCCACATGTGAGAGCTGATGAAATTGTTTTCTTCCACTAGGAATGAATCCACGGAAAATGAATTACCCCAACTCAATTAAGAGAGGACTCGCAAGGGATCACCAGATTTGATCGTCAACTCGCACTAACATCTCACTAAGATTCTCAGTAAGTTGTGGAATGATTCCCTCCTCCAAGTAATTAACAATGTGTGCTCCCATGAGGGAGAACTGAAGACAAGCATGGTGGAGCTCGATATAACCCTCATCCCTCAAGATATTTCCCGTGCTCACCCGCGCCATCCTGCTTTCTTCAGAAAATCAAATTGGGATGATGCTTGGCCATGTCTCTGTGTCATTCTTGCTTTCCTGCTCCAAGATGGCGAACGGTTCTGAAACTATTGACCTTTTAGACATGGGGAAACACGTTACCGGCACACACAACTGCAGAGCTGAAGCATCGACATGAATTACTAAAATTCATTTGGGCGCGTATTTAAGATGCACCTCAGAGAAACACGCAGTGCTCTGCAGACCACTGAAAATGCTGGACACAAATGCACGTGAAAGTTCATGTAACAGCCCGTAACGTAAACAGGGCAGCCATCTTGGAAAGGGGTAATGGATCAGGTTAACACTGGAATTCCATTTGTTCAGTGACATGGAGAGCGGCTGAGTCATTGGTTGCCTAGGTTCCCAGTTTCCCAGCTCCAAGTGTGATAACGTGTGCACAAACAACCACAGATCTGAAGCATCGACATGGACTACTAAAATCCACTTGGGCGTGTATTTATGACGTACCTCAGAGAAACACGTTGAGCTCTGCAGACCATTGAAAATGCTGGACACAAATACACGTGCGTGTTCACGTGACGCCAATTAACATAATCAGGACGGCCATCTGGAAATGGGGAATAGGTCAAGTTTCTATTGGAATTCCATCCATTCGGCAACATGGAGAGCGGTTGAGTCATTGGTGGCATAGCTTTCCAGTTTGCCAGCTCCAAGTGTGATAACAGGCTCCAGTCCAGAATTTTTTATATTTGATTTGTATACTTGTAGTCCTGGATTTACAATTGAATACACAAGACTAAAAGACCCAGAATTCAAAGAAAAACAAGACCAATCCACCTTATAAGGAAGCCCAAACCAAGCAAATGTCCTACTAAAAAAGCCAAATGACGGTGGAGATCAAAAAGCCTAATTAAAAAAAATACAGGCTAGAGAGCAGGAGCCACAGTGGGAGAGGAAGCAGCAAAAAAGGTAGCAGTAGCACAACAGTGTCATAAAGAGGAGTTGGAAGGAAGAATGCTATATTTGAATGTAAGCAGCTAGGGCACCAAAGCTAAACACAGACAATTAGTAACAGAGCAGGAAACCAAAAAAAAAATAGTCCTCCAGAGAACAAATAAAGAACCATAGCGGAATGAGGCCATACTAAGTCCCTGCTCTGTGGGAAGAGCAGAAGAGAGATATGAGGGACAAAGGGGCAGTATTGACCACTAGTAAGCAAGGATTTTTAAAAGGACACTGACACAGACAAATGAAAAGCAGTGGCAAGGGGATGGACGAGAAGTACACAGACAGATTACAGAGATCTCGAAGAGACGGCACAGGTGCTGTCTAGCTTGACCTAAAAAAGGCCCACCAGACCATAAAACAGGCCCACAAACAGCCAGCAGAAGGCCCACTCAATACCCTGTAAGACCAGCCCAGTGGGCACTGCCAGATTGCACAGGTCAGTCCAATCCTGAAAGCAGTGCAATTCATTTCCATTACATAGGGCCAAATCAGGAAGAACAGCAATATCTTAGCACATAGCAGAGTGCATGCTTTTTTTGAAGTTGAGGTGCATTGTTGAACTTTTCGGTAAGAATGAAAGACTAAAAATAAATATTTTCTTATCTAATGTAAGTAAGAAACAGACAAGAAATCAAAGAACAAAATGTAAAGTTAAATAATCGCAAGAGGGATATACCCAGATGTAGGTTCCAAGCAAATTGTGCCTTGAAATTTAGCCCCAACACACTAATTGGCCCCAGTGAGGCCAAAATGCACCTGCAGTTCCTTGCATTCATTCAAACATAGACACGTGGCCTAGCAGTGTGGGCTGAACTGCATAGTTTCTGACAATGTTAAGAAAGATCTCAAATGTGGTTACTTTTTTAATGGCACAGAAACCTAGAAATGATGGAGTTGTATGTATTGTACAGTTTGTATGAGTAATTTAGGATTTTACTTCCATTACAGTCAGTTGTCTGAGAAAAAGCCCTTCATGCTGCCCTCTCCTATTCAGCGTAGACATTTTTAAATTCTTAACAAATCTATTGTACATGATTAGAAAACTCCATCAGAAACCAGGTGCAAAATACATTAGGTATTCTTAGGTTACAACATTCCTTACTGCGAATCTGAGAGATCAAGGCCTGCCCTACAGTTGCTGAAAGGCAGTTCAAGGAAAATATGAGGGTGTACTGTTAAGCTATTTCATGTGGCTAAAGGGAGATTGTTGTTGTTCTTTTATCATTCATGCAACTCTCTGAACAACTTCTTTATCGGTTTTGGGACTCTACTTAGGTTCTCTAAATTATTTGCATGTAGTTTCATTGATTTGTTTCCTTTTGCCTTAGTGCTCTTTTTTTTCTTTTTGTGCTATATTGGGTGGGATGTTTACCATTCAGGCAGCCATTTGGGGGGCTCAGGTATTCAGCAAAGTTTGAACTGTCTTTCAAAGATAATCATATGCCTGCATACAGACAATTACATAAGGGTAATTGCTATGTGGACATGCCAACAACGAGCTGAAAGCATGCTTAAGACAAACCCATTACTGCCTGCCTACATGGACTTCTCACCTTTGACAGCGCATGCTGCCTGCTTGAATTCCTTGACTACTTTTGTGAAGATTTGTTATCTCTGGAGAAACCGCCCAATAAACATTAACACTCTGGGCTCCTCAGTTTACTTTCTGATCACCGCAATATGATGCTCAGAAAGTATTGGTCATTTTGTCTGGTTTCCGACAGGCTCCTGGAGCCTGTTGGCCAGTTGGAAGCCGGTCAGTAATCTCAATTCGCCCTTGAGATTACGATCCAAGGTATCTGGCATGGTTTTCATGCTGATTTGTCCGACATGGAAACCATATCGGAAAGTGTGTTTGTGGGTCCCCAGCAGAGGCTCCTTGGGTGTGCGGCCTCTGGTTGGGGGCGCCTATGATGCCCTCCTGTTGATCCCTGCACCCCGTGGCAGGTACCTTGAGGTGCCTGCCACTGGTGTAGGGCTGAACCACACCCCACAATTCCCTATGGGAGCATGCATTAGGGCTGGTTTATGGCCGTAACGCATGCTCCCACAGAGAAATGTAGGAATGCAACCAAACAGTGTTCGGTCGCATCCTAATTAGGCCGTCGAGACTGCTGACCGAGTGTTGGTCGGTCCCAGGACCGAGTTGGTGTCAGGCGGAAGCAATTCCACATGACATCAAAATCAGCCCCTCTGTGTTAAGCTGTGTAAATGATCTGGGTATTGGTTGGAAACATTGTTATCCGGGTATGGCTGAAATGTGAAGGGATTCTTAACATGCAGTCTAAAATGTGATTAATATGTAAGATCCTTACCCAGCCATATGTGGAAAGTCGTAAATCTCATTGTTGAAGGCCAGCTAGACGCCATGTTTATTAGTGAACCCTGGATAGGCACTGTCCTGATCTGGATTTTGCGATTTCTAAATGTTTCAAAATGAGATGGAGAAGTGTGGATTTTAAAGAAATTTGATATTGATAAACTCCATGCTCTTTGATACACTAGTGTGCTCATGACAGGCCTCCAAAAACATTTTTGATGATCCGGGCATATCTGCTCATGCTACAGAACCAGGTTTTCTTGACAACTTTCAAGATCTTCTCCATGAGTATTAGTGTTGAATATGTTTTGATGATTGGGGCCTTAATTTTCATTCTGATGAGCTCAATAACTGCCACAGGTTTCTCCTATATGCGGATGTACTCAACATTATGCAATAGAATCAAATACTCAATTATATGTGAGGCACATTTGTGATTTTGTATTTGCTTTGTGTTTTGTCATACTTTATCTGTCCTTGTTTTCTGTCATTGAGTCAGATCACTTCTTGATCTATTTTGAGAGGAGCTGTACATTTTAGTTTCAGGGAAGGTATGTAAACCAATGATCAGCCATGGATTTCTAGAGGGACTATCTGGCAAACAGGCAGGCCAACAGTAAGTAGCATAAAGGGAGGATACTCTGAGGAGTGATGAGCCCAATTTAGGACTCCAATCAAGCACTATTGATGGCTTGTAGGACATGAGAACACACTGCATCCACCTGGGGGAAATAAAACTTTGGTAAAGCTAATAGCTCTGCACTCCTGCATCGAGGGTGAGACGTGTTTGCTACTGCTGGTTGTCTTGTAAGCTTTCGTTTCCCTGCCTGCTGCACCTCTAATGTTATGCCCTCATAACCTTTATGTGATGAAATGGTATCTTTCTTGGATACGAATATCCTAAACATTTATTGGGGAGATGAAACTCACTGTCATGCCCTCAATTAGGGATTTGTTACTGGAAATGTTTGGGCATACAATATGGAAATAACACCCATACGGGAAAGGACTCCCATCAATGTCAGGCATTCTTGAGCCTCTAATCTACGTCTATAGATGATCCATGCCTTATGGTTACAAACTTAAGCAGCGACACCTGTTACCACCTGTTTCATATATCACCTCACTTACCTCTGTTTTTTTCGCAGAGGCTGGTTGGAAGAGAGTAATCACAATGATACTCAAAAGCATGGCATCAAAACAAAATCCCATCACTCTTCTAACAAACTGTTGCAAGTTTGTGGAACAACAATGTTTTCTTGACATACCTATGTTACTTAATTGATTCCATGCTGGATTTTCCTAGAGACACAACAATGAATCTTACTTAACTGCTGCTCTGACTAGGTTAATTGTCATATAGAAACAGGGTGAGCAGGCAGGTCTGCTGCCTGGGATTTCTCAGCTGCGTTGTCTGGTCCTGCCTTGGGAATGTTTATATCCTTTCTCAGTGAGCATACCCAGACAGATGTGCTTCTCAACTGAGCCCCAGACTGCCCACGGAAATCTCCTTGACTCTGCCACCACCATGCATTCAAATCTATATGGCCATCATAGGGGAGATAGTGCCTTCTTTCAGTTTCATGGCACACTCCTATGCCAGTGATACTCAGCTCCTGCCGATATTTGATAACAACAAACTCATTCTGTTGATTGGCTGGAGTAATGCCCTGCTACAATCAATAACTGGATGGCCATGAACTACTTCAAACTAAATGGTGATAAGATTGAAATTATAATTGTAGTTAGAGACCTCTCAGATTGCTTATTATTTTGGAACCAAGACCTGGGGTTCTTATTCAATCAAGAGCTATCTTTAGAAACACAAATCCATAAAATATGGTCCTCAATAGACTGACCTTGTGGGGACTTTGTGGATCTATACATAATGGACCCTCCTTCATACAAATGGCTCTACTAAGAAAGTTCCATTCAGTCATTCCCCATGGTTTACAGCTACGGTCATTAGGGCCATGGCTCTTTCATTTTTCGACCCTTGTAATGAAGTGTATCATAGACTCTCAGATCCTGTGAGTAGCAAACGAAAAAGGACGAAGACAGAGCAGACCAAGTCGCATACAGGCTTTGAAAGTAGGATCATGTTTTCTCTGCAAACAGTTTGTTTCACTGGTTGCCTGACAAGTAACATTTCAGGTTTAAGGTGCTGTTCTGTATTCACTGAGCCAATTATGTATCTGACTTCTGTTGTCTAGCTAACTTTTTGACTTGTCCGGTTATGGTAACAGGGGACAGGATCTACAACCTCCAGTTATTTTCAAAACAAATTGATGTGGCAAAGTCATTGGGTTTCCGGATCCCAATTGCTGAACTGCACTTTTGGTCAAGTTGTGTCATATTTTGAATAGTCCTCTTTGCCGTATGGCCTACAAACTCCTTCAATTCTTGTCACTCTTCTTCAGCTCCCACTTTTCTACTATGGTTTTCCTTGGGCTGGGATGGCAACGGCTGATTGTCACGCTGTTTAATTAAATATAGCAAATCCTGGCAATGGGTGTAAAATGTTTGGATTGCATCAATCCATCAGAAAGTATGAACTAGAGTCAGAAACTGCCCACACTGGCAACATTACATCTACATTTCTAATGTCTATCGCAGGAGGCAGCTATACAGTAACTGTATTGTTAATTTAATAAGCTGTGAGGGATCAGGAGGCCATGAACTCACTCACACACTGTGAGTGAGTTTGTAATTAAGAAAACCTTTCACTGGTTATGCGGTTGATTACAATAGATATATCGACCGTGAATATCCCTAAACTGTGATCAGAAGCTCAGGTTAACACACAAGGCAACAAAACCATACTTTAAAAATCCAAAAACAAAAAGAAGTAAGAATAGACTTAGACAGTATAAAGAATGATATTCTTTTAACAACTATGATGTGAACAGGCTTTGATGTGCTTGACTTTTTGCACTGTTAGCAGACACCATGTTCAAGACTTACCCTTTGCAATGCAGTCGATGTTTCTTTTTGTAAAATCTTTGTCACATGTGCACTTAAAGGATCCTTTGGTATTAGTACAATGGTGGGAGCAGCTACCCAGGAGTTCACACTCATTTATATCTGCAGAAGAAAAGCACACTTTTTATAGTCCTACTTCAGAGTTCACCAATGGCCTAACACAATGAGTAGCTGCATACAGCATGTCCTTATCCTCGCCTGGATCTAACCAGCAGACCTGCTTCACACAGTGATTCGTCATTTCTCTGAAAGGGATTTGAACAATGCAATGCCAGTTCAGGAAACAATAGCCAGCAGGAGCACAATTAAAATACATCATATTAGATGCTTTTCACTCGCCTTTTCCATTTTCAGAAATTTTACTTCCCACAAATACCCAAGAGCGAAATTTGATGTCTAATAGCAGAATAATGCACTACAAGTTATCATCTTCAGGCCATTATTAAAGAATTGCCTAGAGTTGGCAGGATATCAACAGACCCCATTGAACATAGCATAAAATGTCTGTCAGAAAAGTGTGAAACACAAAGCTGCCCTTTATGATAACATTATAGTGTAACATGCTCTTAGTGCAGCTCTACATATTCAGAGCATTCATTCAAGATTTGAACACCAAGCTCCAAGAGTATATGTAATTTAAAATTCATTATGTAGCCTAAGGAACAGTCTTGGAAACTTCACAATATGTTTTGTGACAGTTCAGCGGTAGGTTTGTAATCACCAGGATTAGCAAAAACCACTTTGACAACATCTCCAATAAAGAACACTAAACCCAGGAGAAGCACAACAGGAGGCACACAGCTTTCATTAAATTGAACTCATTGCCGGGTTGTGTTGGCATGCTAATTCTATCATTTGTAATGCAAATTTAGAATCATGTAAAATGTTAAATTCTAGCGGAATCCAATTAGCAAATCACATTTAGATTCGAAAGAAAACTGAAGTTTGTTGTAGGATGCAAGAGTATGTCCACCTCCCTTCAGTTTTACATAATATCTTTATGTTTTTATTTGACGTTGAAATCTTTTCAGCTGAAAAGTGACAAAATGCCACTTAAGGCTTGATTTAGATCTCAGAGGACAGGTTACTCTGTCACAATGTCGAAATATAAATCCCATTATTTAATTTGTTTTCTATATATCGGTGGACGGGATATCCTTCATAATTGTTGTGATGGAGTAACCTGTCCACCAAGATCGAAATCAGGCCCTTAATGTTAGTTGACAATGGTATACATGGCATGGTGTAACTTGCAGTCTCCACTCTCAGTGCAGAAACAGCAATAGCAAGAGTGGATATTCACGCAAGGTCGAATGATTACACTCACAATGCACTGCTCAGGTTTTCTCTAATCTCTATTCCCTGACACTCCATAAACTTGTCTTTTGCACTTTTCCCTAGCACACCATTCAATCTCTAATTTCTCTGTTTGCCCTGATCGTAATTCATACCTTCAAATTTTTGATTTTGAAATTCTTTTACTTCTCATTTTGTAAGATGCCATCCATTTACTTTTGGAACCTCTGTTTAACTAAACGCCTCACTAGAGAGAGCCTGATACTCCATGTCTTTCTGACATAGAGATTTGCTATCTATCGCAGAAGCCCTCATTATGAGAGGCCTGCAAGACCTGATTTGATCCAAACTGCATTTCGTTCTGAATCAGGATTCTAATTCAGGTGCAAACTATGGACAGAGGAGCTTTTGGTGAACGATTTCTGCCTAATAAAACAGGGTGCGAATTGTGCAAGCAAATTAAGCTCATGGGGTGCATGTCCCCCTTCAGAACTGGAAACCGCATGAACTAAAGGCGATTTTCCCTCATTCCCTGGTCTTTAAATCAGATTGGGGAGTTGATTATGCACCTGCTAAATACCTAACCCAAAACGATCAGTTTGTGCAAGGGACACAATCTGCAGCCCTCTTGGAGCGGGTGCCTCAGTGTTCACTTTTGCTGGGAAACTAAGACTTGTACATTGTAGGAAGAGATGACATAGTTCTATCTACAATCTAGGTGACATGTCTCCAGTAACTGCAGATGTGGTGCTCGTTCTGCCTCTGCCCTAGTAAATGAACGATGTTAATCCATCCACTAAAGGAAGGAATACGGTTGGAGAGCTGTTACAAAGTCTGAGCATGGCAGTGGTAATAATACAGACCTATTCAATGAAACGCTAAATAAATCACTGTTAGAGATATCGAGAATAAACTTTGTCCAAAACTTTTTTAAATGAACACATCTGGGGCAGTATTATGGAAGAGGCGCACTGTCCCTGTTTGCGTTGGGTGTAAAGAATGGTCTGCCCCGCTGCCCTGGTGGCAGCACATTCAGTGAAATACGGAGTGCTGCTTCAAGACTGCTCCATTTTTCACAGTGTAGAAGGCATTTAGTCTGCACATCAAAGAAGGGAGGGATACCCCTTGAGGCGGGTGCAGTGAGTTATTACACCCACCTACAAGGGGAAGTCTCGGGGGATTCATTGAACCTCCATGTGCCCCCTCCAGAGAGCTGCCTTTTTTGGGGCATAGTCAGTACACCTCCAAATGGCCTGTTTGCACCTGCGTCTTCAACTCGATGCAGAGACAAAAGAATTCCCTCATTTGGGGCCATGCCCCCATGCAAATGAGCGAGTGTCAGTTCATGATATTGCAGTTGCTACATGTGCACCAGCACCCTCAATATTACAGACAAGACCGCACAAGCGTCTGTGGCCCCTACTGTAAAATCATCATACCCAAAAGGCACACAAAGCAGGTGAAAACAACTCCAGATGTATCCCCCTGTTCATTTTATGAGGATTAAGAAAGGTGCATGCCCCTTCTGGTCCTACTAATATAATAAAGAGCGTGTTATTGCAGGAGCTGCTCTCTGTTTTAACTGACTGTCCTGTTGTTATTGATAAAATTGGATGACAATCTTCATCACCTTTCTTCATATTGTGCAGACATGATGACACAGGTCTGTGTTTAAGTGGGATTTTCTCTTTAAAGTTTGGACGTTTCAATGGCAGTAAATCACTTTAAAACCCTGTTATTAGCAATCATTCACTGATGTCACCTCAACCTATATAAGTTATTAATAATGCAATGCGATGTTGGGATCTTTCAACTAATAGTTGTTGAATTCAAGTTTCAAAATTGTTTTTTGGCCATCGTGTCTATTATGTAGATAATATTATTAAGTAAATTAACTATGTCGGGCACACTGAAGGGCCTGGTTGTTCTAGCAAAGCAGTAGGCATCGCATCTATAATCTTTTCAGATATGCTAACAGAACTATTACAGCTTTATTTATTCTTTGATAACAAAGTAAACATGTGCGCAGCAATAATATTGGAGTTCATGCAGAATTAACTTCTGTTACATCTCCGCTTATGACTCTAAATATAAATATAATACTTGTTGAATGATGAAGGCAGCCCCTCCTGAACTATACAGAGATTTTCATCATGCAATGGATCATATTAATGTGACTGATGAAAACAGGAAAGGTGTCAATCCCTTTCTCTAAAGTCAGCACATAGGTCAATTATATGGCACATGTCTCTCTTCCATGATCAATTAAACTCAAAGTGGGATATCCTGATGAGAAAATTAGGAGCCTGATAGGTAGTTTTGGTGAATTTTGTAGGAGGTCATAAGGAGCAGTATAATCCTCCTTAAAACAGATATTAATCGAATTAAGTAGATTGTACTGGAATTATCAGGCCTTCAAATTCTGACCTCGCTCCAGTTTGACGTCTGCAGAAGCATGAAGTAGCAGTCAATTCTCCCCTGGACAGGCACACGCAAGCTCTGACCTGACACCCCAAAGCCTCACACTATGACCCTATCCTCCATGGAACCCCTTCTGATACTTAACACCACTCCTAACAGACAGAAAATGTCAGTCGTTCTCGCCCAAAAATCTGGAAAAACTGCACAGAATACTATCTGGTATTGACACATTGAGACAGTAATTGGACATTCTAGGGACAAATGCCGTAATCACTAGAATTTGGTGTTGTTATATCAGCAACAATCAGAGCTTTTCAGTCCAATGGTATCCCTGCTGAAAATTCCAGCACAGATAAATGAGATCCCATGAAACTTACTAATGTAGGTTATCTCATTTCTTATACACGTTGGCCATAACAAAGAGTGTGAGGGAAAGTGATAGGTTCTGCAACCTCCCAGCCTGTTGGTGTTTTGCACAGCAAATCATCAGTATGACAACACGCCAAATTATTTAACATGGCCGTGAGCCTGGTTTGTATTTTAGGCCAGATTATATTAGTGGCATGCTGGTGGTAGAGTTAACAGCTTCAAAATACTTTACAGTTCCTCAGAAAACTCCTGTCCAAAATGTATTAATTCCAGAAGTCCGTCTATCAAACAAGAGACAATGCATACATCAATGTTTAATAAATGCACAGCTTGAAATAGAATTCCTCACAGGGAAAGTACCAATCCAACAGTTTCTCAAAGGATGTTCCCTAGGTTAAGGTTTCTGTTGTAAAAGGAACTACTCTATCATGTTAAATATAAACAACAAATAAAGAGAAAACAATCTGAGCATTTTATACATTCCTTAAAAGAGAATTCAGGTTTGGATGACACACTCACTCTATGATCTTATCATATAGCACAATACTAAATTTACAATTAACATGAAGGATATAAAGGATTAAGGATTATTGGGCTATTGTTTATGTAAAACTACCCAGAATATTTACCTTCGCACTGTCTGGTCTTGAGGTCACGCCAGAAGCCAGGCTTGCATCTACACTTAAATGTTGATCCAGTCTTTATACAGTTTGCATCATCTCCACAAGGATTCACATCGTCTTCACAGGAATACTCCGTAGAAACTGAGAAAAAGTTGCAACTCAAATTTATTTAAAAATCCATAAGAAATCAGTAGTGGCCCGTGGAGGAAGTTCTGTGGGGCAGTGAGGTGGGGCAGGGTGGGGGGTAGTAAACACCGGAATATGGATGAATGGAGGTAAGTAACCAATTAAAGAAATAAAATGAATTTTGTTGCTTGCCCCGCCTCATCGCCCCACGGAACTACCTCCATGGGCCGCTACTGTAAAAAAGACAAGATGAACATTCTTCTTTTAATTTTAATAAAAGAGAGGAATTATGGACACCGTTGTAAAAACGTGTACTATAATTTGCCGTTGACCAGTATCGAGAAAGGAAGCCCAAACAAGAAAAGAAAATATATATGAATGTTGAACATTTTTTCCCAGTAACCAGAATTGAGTAACAATACGTTGGTGTAGTTCTTTCATTGAAAAACAATATATTTATTTTAAACACAAACCATACACCTCAGCCAAATGTCAAATAAATATACATTTTGAGAATGACGTGATGTTTTGAACAGCTTGGAAGCAGAGAGATGCAATCTCTCCTCTTGCTTTCCTGCTGAGCTCTCTGTGGTACATGCATTAACTTAGAGAAACTGTGAGCTATTTATATACGCTTTAGACGGTGTAAATACATAAAAACAGAACAGGCTTTCAGTTCTACATTGAAGCAATACAACTGTTTATGATATGTTCCGAATTTGACAGATAAGGGAAGTGGGGCATAGGGAAATGGCTGAATTTAAAAATAGACCTGTAAATGGTGTCAAGTGGTAAACATCAGACTAGACAACTGGTGTTATAATTTAAATCCACCATAATAGCAGGTAGACCGTATCACACCAAGCACTGCAGCAGGATAAAAGGAGATCATGACATTGATGCTAACGTAAATAGCACAATCTATATTGAAGATGCAACAATTCACGTGAGTATAGATCATGGCACATACCTAATTGTAAAATAACACAATGACATTGCAAGAAATAAGAAGAGATGAGGTGGTGACTCATCACTCTAGGCATATCAAACCTATATTTTTAATTTGGTGACCTTTCAGAGAACCCCTAAAAATCCACTATATGAAGATGAAAATACGGTATAAGGGGTTTCCTACAGAGATCACATTTTAATAAGGCATCCATGTCTAGGTACTTAAAACTCCTCTCAATGAGGGCATATTATATGGATGTGCTCCATGATTAAGAAAATATGCAACAAAATTAGATGCTTATAATACTTGGTGTTCTGCAATCGCTGTATATAATGAGGCTCTAATTTCTTTATAATACATGGGATTCTGTAATCCCTGCATAAACGTCAGTCGGGGAATTGTGACTACCCAGTCCCCCATTATAAAGAAAAGATGTCAGAACTCACTTTTATAAGTTATTACAGTCAAGTTCTGACATCACAGTGCCTGCTCCCAGAGCTTGCAGCAGAGGTTAAAGGCAGGTCAGGTCACAGAGCATAATTGAAGCTTCTATCTACAGCAAAGAAAATGGAATGGTGATTTTCTTTCTTCTGCTTTTTTCTATCTAGCTTACAGTGACAAGCAGGGAGAACATGTTTATTTTTTGCATTCCTTAGAGAAAAACTAGAGTCTTTTTGCATTATTCTACACATTCCGAGCTACTGCAGCATTTTTTTATTTAAAAAACTGACTTTCTTAGAACTCTTTCTAATATCTGTTTGCAACAAATATCTAAAAGGTTTTTGATGGGTTTAATTTTGCACTAGAGGTATTTTTTTTTTCATGCTTGCAAACATGCTTGATCTTTCACATGAAAGAACAACGCTTCAAGTGTCATATTTATCAAATATTCACAAAGCTGAGCGCAGGAAGTCATCTTGCTGCACTGCGCTGCATGATAGGGAAACGGCAGGATACCTAACAATATTCAGCGTATTCCTGTCATTGCTCAGCGCTGGCGCACAATATGTGGCCTAGCGCCAAGATAGGCACCCTTGCACCTTCCCCTGAGGCAATATTCCTCTTTATAAGTGTGCTGCAGAATTCAGCCCATGTAGAAAGAGTATGTAGCGAGGAGAAATAAAGATATTTCCTCTTGTTACACATCACCTGTGGATGCATAGCATTTTGATGCATTCCCGGGTTTACCACTAATGGCAAATCTGGGAATGTACCGAAATCCATGTGTGGATGCCTGGGAACACCCACCCTCCACCTATGGAATGCCTCTCTGGGGCAGAGTAACTCTAGATTTATCAAGCCAGGTTGGCCTTGCATGCCTTAATGAATGAAACACAAGAGTTTCATTGCGTTTGCGCACAGTTACATGTGGGAAGCAACCCTTTGATGAATTTGCTCCCAAGGTTTTTAGCAGTTTGTGGGAATGGTGATCAAGTGACCATGTATTATATGGGATAAAGCACCCCCCTGGCGTACATGATAAGGATATTGCAAGTAACTAAGTAGAATTCAAGCAGCTGCTAAAAGCATCGTAAACAAAGCGTTGTTTTTCTTTCTTCTGCTCTGATTCTTTTTTTACTCCACAGTGCTATGCAGAAATTAGATATTTATGGAAACATGTTTATTTTTGTACTCCTTGTAAAATTATGGAAAAGTTAGAATCTTCTGCATGTTTCTGCTGCATCTTTTTTTTAACTGACTTCTACTGAACTGCTTTCATTTTTTTCAAGAACTAGCTAACAGATTTTTATGTTGTGTTTAATTTTGAACTAGTGATTGTATTTGTATTCTTCATGTTTTCAAACATGCTCTCTCTTTCATACGAAAGAGCAATGCATCAAGGATTTAAGTGGTTTGTGGGAAAGGTGATGATGCGACCATGTATTTTAAGGGATAAAGGACCCCCTGCTGCACATAATGATGGTATTGCAAGTCACCTGAGACTTTTATATATAAACCGCCTCTTTCTTTATGCAGGCCTTGTTATTAATACATACTTATTTCTGCAGCATAAGGGGCAATGGCAGATATGCTGATGTATATGATGCACACTGATGGTTTTTAATTTAACTTGACGTTTATGTTTTTTTTGTAAAAGCCAAATAAAGTTTGATTGATTGATGTCACTTTGGACTTCCTTAAGCTTGTAAAGGAACTCTGAGGTGATTTGTAATATCCTTATAATATATAGCAGGGGGTGCTTTACCCATATATATGTTTGCTCCTGCCTTGATGATATCTATTGAGTCATTACATTGTGGCTATTACATGAGGAGTGTTTTTCCGTTGGGACTATTTTAATTCACATCATTGAATGTAAGTGCATTTTTAAATTATTATCTATTTAAAGGTAGTTGTCCTTTTCTAGCTTGGCATGGATGGTACTGTGCTAATCCTAAATTTAAACTTTTGCTTCAAATTTGATGTTATTTTTGTTGAGCAGATTCATGGTGTCGATGGTGTTATAGATGCTCCTTATAAAGGAGCTGCTTTCTGTCTAAACTCTGGAACTACCCAGAGTTTCTTGCTTCCTTGATTGCATAATATATTTGGCACTCTAAGCCTGAAAGATAGATATGTGCTTGTGGGAAGTGTCTCAATCAGATGAACTCACCAAAGAACAAAAATATATTTCCACTATGACTGGTCGGCTTCCACCTTGCTCAGGTGGTACAAGATTGTTTTCTCTGTGGTTGCATAGCTGACTGCTGGATTTTCAGAAAGCATCATGAGTGAAAATACCAATCGGAATGTGGAATCTATGCCGTCCTGAGATCTCTTGAGATATGTGGTAATCAGGTGCTATTATCAGTGATGTTCAGTCCATCTGGATGCAATGATTTAAAGCAGTATATCCAGAGGTTTTCTTGGGAGTCCAGTAGTTTTTCCTTTAAGACATATTCCAAAGGAAAAAAATTCAAATCTAATTGCAAATGGTCCACAAGGTTATGCTGATTGGCTACACACTAGTGAAGCTTTTTATTAATTCTTGCTAGTTTGTGGTTCCTGAATCATGTACAGAGGTCTTTCACCGCTTGGCCTACATATTGTTTGTTACAGCGTTGGCGTTGACACTGAATAACATATATAATTCATGTTGAGCGGTATGTAACATGCTGTCTTATACCATAGGTCCTTCTCATAAGAGAACTAGTTAATGATAATGTTTGTGAAAGGTATTCACATGTGATGCACCTTTTAGAATCCCTTCCACAGTCTCACAGTAAGAGAACATAATTTCGGAGCTCTGCGATGGGAAATGACTGGTGGTTTTCAAAAAGCCTTTTGCAAATTTTTTACAAGTGGATAATTTGTGGATTTATGTTTGCATTACCTTTCTGTAGATGGGAACTTATGTATGATAGTCAACCACAAATGGGATTCTGTCACTGTTTTTTTTCTTCTGTTGGTATTCAAAATAAGTGCTTCCCCTTGTAACTGCTAAGACTTGTCAATGTGTAGCTATATGATAGATAGAGCATAGCCCCGCATTTGAAATAATCTAGCAAGCTCCTGTAGATGTCCTTTGCAAGTGTCCTCATGGCTGCAGATGCATCTTATTCTGAGTGCTTGGCTGTAAATGATGCTGAGTTTAGTGTAGTGTGGGTGACATGAAGTCCAGTATAGATACAAATAAGCATCAGTAGGCTTATGGTACAGCTCCTTTATAATTTGTTGTTCGTAAATGGTAAATAGCACATCCTGGAAGGGGATAAGATGCTTCTGTTTAGTATTGCTGCTGGTACATTTGATTGTAGGATGGATGCTATTGATATAAACTATAAACTTTTCCAATTTATAACTCCTGCATTTCATATTATAAATTTGTCATCAATGTATCTTAGCCATACCAGTGGTTTGATGCTAGAACTACCAAGTATATAGTCGTTTCGTTTTCCTGTGAAGATTTTTGCACAGGATTTAGCAATCTGAGTGCCCATGGAAATTCCTTGTATCTGCAGATGGGGCCCGATTCACAGAACTAACTTAAGATAAAATCCTAAACTTACCACCATTTTGGTGTTCACAGAAGGCACTTACTCATTTTGATATTCACAGAAGGCACTTACTCATTTCGGTATTCACAGAAGTTAGGAGTCCTAACTTTAGGACTCCTAAATGCCTTCTGTGAATACCAAAAGTCTTAAAGTTAGGATTTTTCTCAGTTTAGGAGTAGTAAAGTTAGGAGTCCTAACTTGTTATGGTATGTGTATTGGTAACAGGCACTATCACCCTCAAGGGTATCCTGGGTTGAGCAAGAGTATGTGCCTAGCCCTAACTATGGTAATTTGGTTAATTGAAAAGGCATGTCTTCTGCTTCTTGCGGAACTCAAGATGAGAGGAGGCTCTTATGTGAAGTAGGGGGTTGTTCCAAGCTTTAAGAGAAATATAAGAGAAGGCCTGTGCTCCTCATCGTGGTTCTGTGTATGCGTGGGATGTGTCTGAAAAGGAATCCTGCGGAGCAGAGGTCTCTTGGTGGTTGGTGGTAGGAGAGGTGACTGTTCTAGTAGGTGGGGCTTAGCTTTTGTAGTGCCTTGAATGTGTGTGTGATAAGTCTGAAATATATTTACAGCTGCTTCTGGATGCATATGCAAATTATGCTGTTCCCTGCTTTCTGGTCTCATCACTGTGGTTGAGAAACTGTTAGAAGAGGGTCACACAAATCTTACCTGATCATCTTAGGCTCTATTAGAAGAGTCGGTCTTATATTCCATGCACTTTATCATGTTTCACCGTTTTTGGTTATTTTAATAGGCTTTTAAGTCATTTTGTATGTTTATTTATTTGCTAAATTTACACATTATGTTTACCAGATGCGCTATTAGCTCAGCCTAAATATGGTGCTATATTATATTAAGACCACTTATTGCTGGGTCATCAAAGAAGATATTGTTTTAGGTATTACTGATTCAAATGAACAATATATCTGCCCAATATGTATAGTAGGTCCTTCTCAGGATTTTCTTAATGGTGCAACATGTCAAGTTACATTTAGTTTGAGTATGATTCAAGTCTCCCTAGTTGTTTTCCTTAACTCGTTTTAACTTTTGGATAGGATGGTTTTCGTTTTTTATTGATTGATGTAAGTAATCACGCTTCATGTACTTTCATGGTCTTTAGCACAAATAAAGTTACTTTTGATTGACAGATTGATTTTGAAATGAGCCGGTTTGTAGGGTGTGGTGTGCGTTCTCTGTGAGAGGTTCATGATGACTTTGGTTGCCAAGTTCTACATGGTTTGTAGGTTTCTGGTGAGTTGCTTGATGATCACCGCATAGAAGTGTTCCTGTAGACCATTTTGAATGTGACCAGGGCACGAGTGACACATTTTGTGGTGTTTCTTGTACCATTGTGAAGATCTTCCTCAGCATCTTCAAGGTAGTAACTCCTTCTAACTTTCTAAGTAAGGTAACTGTAGGATGGTCTAGCCATTTCCTAGTTTTTTTGTTTTTAAGTTTGCATTATTCACTGATGTATTCTCTTTGGTTAAGAATATAAAACATTTCAAATGTGTAGTGCTCCTATTTTTAGTAAGATTGTCAATAGTTTTTTTGGCAACACTGAAAGTCTATGATTTGTCACTTCTGTAATACTAGCAAAAAATAAGTTTGATTGACAGAGAGAAAAATGATTTAGGCAGCTTTATACTTAAATCAATAAGCTGTTTACTAGGCTGAGACGAAATTCTGTTTACCAGCATATTCGTGAGCAGTTTCCAGTATTTTTGTTACATTTATTAGGTGAAATGCTAGAGTTTACGCCATTACCCCACGTTGCTTAATTGACATGCTGCTCAGGAAAATTTTGCATCAAAGGAGCAGGGGAACAAGGCGAACAGACAGAATGCAAGCTGTGTTGTTTGCATCACAAGCAAGTTGCACTACACCAAATATTGACATGAGGACCCATTTTGCGCGGAGAAAATAGTGTAAGATTCCAGACTGGCATTTCACAAACTTTTGAGGGAATTTTGCGTAATTTTCAAAAAGGACATCATGCAAATTTTGCCCAGGCCTGCTTTTTACAGAAATAGGTTGGTGGAAGACTCCTTAGATGAAAACTTTTCATTGTTATTGGCAATGGATAGAGGCCTTGTTTGGAAAAGAAACATCGTACAGAAGTTATGAAAAATATTTTTTCTTAATTTTCAATGTACTGCCTTCCACTGAGCTATGGCTGCTTTCCTGTGGCCAAACTATTAATGAAGCCATTGTGCAATATGGTGGTGATGCCTGGAAAAAAATGTACTGCAGAGTAGCTGCTGTTTGCCTTGATTACTGACTGAGAGGCACCTCACTGATATGTGGCTGAACAGGGATTTATTGGCCTTCTATCACAAGCACAGCTTGAGCCACCTGGCTGGAAGTAGTCTTCTCGTTTTGTACAGAGGAGCCTATAGTGAATTCTCAGCATCTGCGACTTCAGACTAAATTAAATATGTGTTTGCCATATTATGCTACTAATAAAACTGTCACTATGGTGATTGATAAAGAGAATACATTTGTGATACACATGATTCGTGTAAGTCATATTTGTATTATAAAATAATTCATATTTGCTTACGAAATACAAATTTACTATCAGCTACAGATGAATAGAACATAGCAGGAACTTTGGCTATGAAATTAGTTTATGTCTTTCCTACATCAACATTTTGTTTAGCTACGTTAGTTCTTCAGGCCCTTTTTGACAACTGTTTCAGGCTATTACTAACAGATTCACTCATTATATTGGAGTACATTCCTCTAAAAAATGTAATAATTATTTTTGTTTCGGTTTATAGATCACATGTGCTAAGGGACTTCATGACCTTTTTCTGCTGCTACCTCATTCAATATGTGTACCAGTTTGTGATAGCGACCTTGTAGCTATGGTACTCACTATCACATTCAAACACTTCTTATAAGGCTTCTAGTTTGGAGGGTCTCAGGGAAGATAGATGGTTCTTGGACCCAATTACACTGTGAGCTCTTTTATCATTAGTGTCTTGTGGCCCTTACTGTGGATACTCCCATCGCCTAAATGTGAATCGACTATCCCTTTTTTGCATCAGAATATCGAGGAAGAGCAGTCCAAGGATCACTAAGTGGTGATGTTGGTGGCTAGAGACTCAGAAGCCAGCATTATAGCATTCTCCTTTAAAGGTCTGCACAGCAACAAGCCTTTTACCCTAAAACACTATATGCCCATGAGTCCAATTCAACTTGAGGAGTGCATTAAATAAAAATCAGGAATGCTAATATTGTCAGGGTATATAACAAACATAATTTAAAGACAAATAAAGTATCAAACAAAGCACAAATCAATACTGACATCCTTCAGGATGGTACCATCATCCCATATTACTGAATATATGAAGTGATTTACTGTCAACTAACTGCAATGTATGAACTTTCTTCTAGCTTTAACCTGGCTTCAAAGCAAACATAGGAACTAGTATCAAAAATCCTTACACCACAGACAAATATCCTAGCTCCAGGAGTGCTACATTAACTGACAAATCACTCTGTGAGTCATGATTTCCCAGGAGACCTGCTGTGTCAAACTAGAACTGACTTGAGGGTACTAGTGGGATTGGAGGATAGGCCCACTGCTATGTATGTGTGGCCTCTCAAAGCAAACTCACCCACGGAGCAATGGCCCTGATGTCCTGGGGTATTCCAATAAAATATACACATTTTAGAGTAGTCTGTACTTTCAGGGGTGTGTCTTTAATCTGTGAACTTTTCCAATCAATGTCATTATGGTGACATAAAATGTACTTTTCATAATTTCCGATCATAAAGCACCTTCTTGGCATGATCTATTTGTTCTGGATGCAAGATCCTGCCTCCACATCTGTGGCACCAGTATGATATCTTACATAGCTGTGCTGGAGCCAAAGCCTACATTGCCTGTCCAGCTCCTGCCCATTTGGTGCTTCTCTGGCAGGTGGGGTTGCCAGTATCTGATTTTTCTCTGTCTACCTATGCGCCTTTCTGAGTTGTAATGTTGGTGGCAAGAACCACCACTCTTCCTTGACTTCCTATCCCTTGTGTCCATTTAAGGTGAAAGATTGGAAGCACACTGACATGGCCTGAGGGAGCTGTCTACATGACAGGATATCCAGGTAGGCCAACGAGCTCTCAGGGCCATGTTCATACGTTTTCTGGTTCTGGTTCTCTCTGGGTGACATTGAAAAATGAATAGGCAAATGTTGTCAGGGTATGCTGTACCTCTGGAGCATTGGCCCTTCCCACAAACAATCTGTAAACACTGGGAAGTTTCACCCTGGATGAAGCAGATTAAACTACTTAGTGATACATGATTTTTTGGCCCAGCGGCACTGGAGATCCCTTGGTCAGCTCAAAGTTAGGTTAAAGATGTAACAGGAGATATCTCTAGTTCCATCACACTATCATACATTAGGTGTAGTGAAATGTCTTTCTGACAGAAAGCTTCAACAATTCAGTAACACTGGATCAACTGCAGGAATTGGAAGTATTAGGGAACCCGGACTACGCCACCTCATATGGACAGGCTTCAAGAACTACTGAGTCAAATCCAGAGATAGGACATAACACCCAACCTACGGCTGAGTCAAATCACTACACTACCACCTCAAAAGCGAAAGATACACCCTTACCTTCACTGTGCTGAGTGCAATGGAAGCAGTTAGGAATAGATTGTCACAATGTCTATCTTTGCTACTATCTGAGCAGGTTGCTCCTTTTAAGCAGCTGTCTGTTACTGGCACTGATGAAAGTTTACTCCACGGTGTTATCCATCAAGCAGAGCCTGAGCAAATTGGCACCTGCCTCAAGTAATTTCCAGCAGCAGGATGCCATTTATGACTAATTTTAACTCCTTACAACAAAGGTAAAGAACCTTATAGTGGAACACACCAAGTCAGCTGTCATCATCCATAAATGAGGGAACTGGTGCCCCAGGCAGAACAAATCACTAGAGCCTCAAAAACATTATAACGGGTGGATTCCAGTATGATAAGCACCACAAGAACCGTAAGAGCCTCATAATCCCCTTAGGCTGAATAAACCTGCTGAATCATCAACTTGGGAAGAATTCAAAGATGACTGTGCTCCTTACCTAAGCAAGAGATGCCTTCAGAAACCCAAACAACGTAAGAGCAAATCAGGATTTAATCAGGCAAAAACAGGTTAAATCTCCCAGGCATTAGTGGAAAATGTTCCCATATTCAATAAGCCATTCAGAAAAGTGGTTGCTTGTAATACAAGTGAGCTCCAAACCATCACAATAGCTGATAACTTGGAAGCAGCCGCTAGGACAAAAAAAGAGTCAAGTGGAACACCTACAATTAGATGTACAAGTCAAAACTATGACAACAGCAGTAAGTGGACCCACTAACATGTCCTATATGGCAACAATGAAACCAGCCAAAGATGGGAAACCATCAATTACTACCCCTCTCCTGTTATTATAGCATTGCTATCTTCCTCTGGCATTTCTGCAACAATAACTCAACCAACGCACAGCAAAGCTCTGCAGTAAAGGATGTCCTCTGCATGTCCCAAAGCAAATTGAATTCCCGCACAAATCAATGCACTTCAACTTTGATAAAAACTAATGATTCAGAGTTGCTCAAAATTATTATAAATTGCGTAGTAAGGATAGTCAAATGACTAGAAGTTTCACCCCAAAATATGTGAGCCTTAGCAAATCCAAGCCTTACTCGTGCATCACTGTTCAAGTGACTCTCCCAGCTAAGTAATTGAATCTAATGGAAGCATCACTTATATGCAACAACCCTAGCAGATTGAAGAATTAAGGTCTCACAAATTGAAAAGCCTAAATACCCAGGAACACCCAGTGACACACAGTGCCCTATAACTCCTCACATTTAACCAAACTGCACTACAAAGGCCTACACTAAACATTTTATGGGTCATTACAATGTTGGTAATAAACGGGACCGCCGACAAGGAGTGGGTGGTCCAGGACCAACATTACAATGCAACCACCTTCACAGCATTCAGAAAGTGTACAATGTCCATTGCAGCTTGTGCTGCAGGCTGTAGCACACGCCGCAATAGTAAATATACACTTATATAAGGTTATAATAAAGGTTAAACAACCATAGAAATTCAATGAAAACAATGAAGTTTACAGGGACGTTATAGTTAGGAAAAAGCATTTTAAAAACCTTAGACATTCACTAAAAGAACACTAAAGGTTACAGGGACATTATAGTTAGGCTCAGATTTCACTCATACAAAACCAGTGAAATTCAGCAGATATAGTTACCTGAGCTAACTATTACTTACGTCCCCACAATGCACTGCTTATAACCTATTACATTACTAATGACATCTCCAATGGCATCACTGATGAAATCATCCACAGAGCCACTCATACACCCACTCAGACCCCTAAACAACCTCTCATACACCCACTCACACACCCACAAAACCACTCACATACCCAGTGGCAGACCCATACAAGTACTCACACAACCACTGGGTCATCCATAGAGCCACTCATACACCTAGTCTCTCACTCATACGCTACTCACACAAACACTCACTCACTCAATATGTATAATTCACCACTAACGTAGGCCTTGCTACACAATAAGGCAGGTTGCATGGTATTTAAAAGATGGATATGTAGAAATGTATGTTAAACATGTCCTAACAGTGAAAAAGGCACCAAAGGACCTTTTCACTTTGGCAAGGTTAGCTGCCCCATAGGAAAACACCAGGATGCAGTATAACCCCTTGTACTGATCATTTTGATTTGGAAGCTCCCAAAAATGTAATTCAAAGATTCATTTCAATAGTGATCGAAAATTCATTTGATTTTTTTAAATCAAATTTGCCAAACTATATTTGAAATGTTACTTTTAGAGTAACCTACCTTTCCCTGACTAAAGCTCCGAAGGCCTTTATGCTAGTATTACACTGTCACCTGACTGATGAAGGCTTTCTTTGGTGAGATGTGAATATGCTACCAGACACAGGACAATGAGCTTGGGTGCGCAGAGGTGTTAGGCTTCCCTTGACTAGATGGCTTGTGGTCTATGTCAAAAAAATAGTTACACTTTGAAGAGGCCTACCTAAGTCAGCTTGGCTCCAAACCCAGTGGGAGGGTGAGCTGCCCCAAAACTGGCTTGGCGTGAGCTAAAAGGAGGGTCTGCACCTTTGGGTGTGGCAATAGAGCTTTGACTAAGAGTAGAATGGTCCTGCCGCCTTGCACTTAGTCAGAGAGAGGCACTGTGTGGTAATTTACAGTACAATACCCAGGAGCAAGAAGTGCAATAAAAGGAGGAACTCTTACCTCATTGGCCAGGGTGTGGCCAGAGGCCAGTAGTTGCACCCACCCACAGACTAGCATTAAGCATAAATGTAGCACCCCAGTAAACTCCTCAAAACACTCCTGAACCTGAGATGTGTCAGAAATAGGAATGCCCTACCGACTGAAGAACTTGAAAGATGAGTGGCCTTGCTGTGATTGAACCCAAGACCCAAGAAGTGCCTCCAAGAGTCAATTGGCTGACATGTTCCAGAGGCCTTTTCCTGTTTTCCAGGTGACCATTCCTAACTGGACCTGACATGGTTCGCTCGTTGTCATCTGTGAGAGTCCTGACCCCCAAGTATTGTCCCCGAAATCCTTGTCCTTTGGCTACGGTCAGAGTGTTCTCTGTCCTTCCTAACTGAAAGCTTCACTGTTCTCGATGGTGAGTATCGACTCTGGCAACCGACATCAATCACCACCAGATTCGACACCGAGCAGCACCCACTTGACGGCTTCCCAGACTTGATGCCGAGCAGCACCCGTTCAATGGCATAACCAGACCTGCCACTAAGTGGCATCTAAGTAATGCCTTGAGCCTTCATCAACAGCTGCACTGGGCGTGATGCCGAACAGCCGCAGATCATCTTTAAGACATCGTTCAACATCTGCCCACCATCATTAAACAATTCCTCAGATCCAGGTAGCTGGCTGACCCTGCTGATGACTTTTTACCTCCCAAAAAATGTTTCTAAGTAGGAAGGTAACTTTATGACAGGAAAGAACATGGTCCTTGCATTTGACCTTGGCTCCTTCGCAGTTGACCTTAAAACATACTATTTTCCCAGTCCAGCGCAGACAGTTGTTTGCGATTAGTGCATAGTGATTTTTTCTGCTATTTTTAAATATGCTTTTTAAAAATTCAAACTACTAATTGGAATTTTGACATTTTGGTGTTAAATTATTTATTATAATGCTTTCTACTGTTTGGTATTTTCATTTTATTGTTGTTTGGTTACTGAATAACTACTTTACACATTGACTTTAAGTTAAGAGTGTCGGGCTACTGCCTGTGTGGTTTATTATTTGAGGTGGGTTCTAACCCCCATCAACTAATACTCCAATTTCTTATAAAGACTTGTTTTTAATTGAAAAATAAATAGCTGTCCTTTTTATATAAGTATTGTAGATCTATTCATTAACTTATGATAACAATTTCTGAAATTTGATACATAGATTAACAAATAATTCAGCAATATTAATCACATTTGGAAGTATAGAGACCATGTTTTTCAGGAAACCTATGTTCAGAAGAATGCAATGTTATGTTATGTTAAGTTATAATATGTTATGTAGAGTGCACAACGTACCCGGTAGGATATTCTGGCACTGTGAAACAGGAGCTGTGCTGTCAATGTCTATCTAACCTTCCAGGTCTCTAGGTTCTTGCAGAACTCAATGATTGAAGAGGTAGCACTAATGTGTAGACACAGGTCATTCCAGAATTTGGAAGTGAGGTAGGAGAAGCCCAACCCTCAGGGTCTAGTTATGCATATGCGGGATTGTGAGCGACCAGGAGTCCGGCTGAGCAGAGGTGTCTGCTGGATGTGTGAAAGTTGCAGCAGCTATTGAGATTGAGGTGGTCCAGGATTTTGCAGTGCTTTGTAAGGGAGTGTAAGGATTTTGGAGAGTGCACATTTTTGGGAGTGCGAGATGCGGAGTATGGATGGGAAGCCAGTAGAGGTAAGGGGTAACCCTTCTCTGGAGCCATTGACTCTTCTCTGGCAGTATCTATTGTTCTACAGACACAGAATTTTCACACCGTATTCAACAAATCTCATTAAAAAAATGACTGTTAGTTGTCTGCTTTTGACACACTTTTTGTTCATAATACTGAACATGTTGCAAGTAAAAGTAACAGAAAATGAAAGTTGATTTCCGTGTCATCCGTCTAGTCAGTTTAGCAGTCACAGTTGGCTGAGGATTGTCTACAGGATGAATGGATTAACTGCTGGAACTTGCCCACTGTTATTTTGGGAAGTGACAGTTGCTGATAGGCCCATCAAATTAGTTGAAAAGGGGGCCACATTGCCATCAGATACAATACCACAACAAGGGACAGTCTCTGTTCCTTTAACTTGATTTCAGTGGCTAACACCTACAAAGCCCTCTGTGCAATCAGGTAGATCAAAGCGGATTTAACGGGAGGGATTGAAGTAGAAGACCTTGAATAACTTTTCTCTTGCCCATCACAGTGTGCAACGATAATTGAGGTGCAAGCAAAAAGAGCAAAACGACTGTTAAAAATGGGGGTCTATAGTTGGCAAGGGTTTGCACCTTTGTCCAAATAGGAAACCTTCCTTCTAGTCAGGATAAGGGGGATACACTACTGAAATAACCCCTGCTCACCCCCTTGGTAGCTTAGCAGGAGCAGTCAGGCTTACATCAGAGGCAGTGTGTGAAGCATGTACACATAACTGAAAGTAATACAGTGAAAACACTACAAAAGGACACCACAACAGTTTTAGAAACAAAAATCCAAGAAATTGGCACTATCCAAGTATGACTTTTAATGGGAAGCTCCGTCCGGTGCTACTGCGGTGCTGAAAACAACAGAATCCAAGAATTTCTGCTGACCACCTCAGTGCGGACCAGCTTTAGTGTCAGCAGATCCAAAAACAGTGTATTTCGTCCCGGCCAACCCGTTGGTGCGGGCTGGTTTTGGCAACTGTCATAGTTGCGATGTGAAGCATAGAGGTGCTGAGTGCAGTGCCTTCAAGTTGCTGTGCAGGCAGTGACTCAGTGAAGGTCGTCCAGCAGCGTCGGTGAGACCAGGGCTATGCTGCAGACTGAGGTAGTGCTCGTTGTGGTGCTGACAGGTCACAGTGCAGAGGCAACAGTGCCGGTTGATGGGAGCTAGCATCGGTCTGCCCATGCTACAGTGTGGGGCAGGGCAGTGCGTCTTGTGACTTACGAGTGGTGCCCCTAAACCACAGTGCGGTCACGGGTGTCACAGTCAGCGGGCAGCAATGTCGTCAGTGAGGCAGGGTTCCAGAGTGAAGCAAGGCAGTGCAGAGTGCGGTGCCCAAGGTCGTGGTGCACGCAGTAGCTCGGTGGCAGTCGTCATCATCAGTTAGACCAGGGTTGCGGTGCAAAGTGCGGCGGTGCCCCTGGTGGTGCCTTCAGGACACAGAGCCAGCAGCATTGTAGGTGATGTGTCAGCTGCTTTCCCCCTCTGTGGTAACTGAAACCCACGGTTCCAGAGACGGTACCCAGAGGTAAGTGAAGTCTTTGCTGTCCCTGAGAATTTGAGAACAGGAGCCAAGCACTATTTCAAGCCCTTGAGAAACTTAGCACAAGTAAAGAAAGTTTAGTCCAGTCCTTTCACTATCTAAGGCAGAAAGAGCAACTGCAGGCCAAACCCAACACAGCAACAACAGAGCAACAGGGCAGTACTCCTCCAAGCAGTTCTTCCAGCACTTCTTGGTAGGTTTCTTGATTCCGGCGAGTTCTAAAGTTCTTGGGTCTGGGCCCCAATAATGATACTACATTTCTCTTTGTTCTCTTGGACAGCGAGTGTCTGTGCTCAGTCCAAACCACTTGTGTCCTTTCTGGCCCAGCTTCTCGGCAGGAGGTGGAGACAGCATTGTCCAAGGTAGAACAGGCCAATTCAGGTGCAAGGAAATCTCCTTCCATTACTCTAAATGTGGCTGAGGTCTAGTCAGCCCAGCCCTGACTTATCTAGGAAAGGCAGGACACACCTCGACCCCCCTCAGTGGCTGTCCGAAGAGAATGCACATCCCCAGCCCCCGTCACTTCAAAGTCATAAAAGTCAATCCATAACCCAGCAGAGGCACATAGGATGGCTAAGCAAGAAAATTCATACTTTCTAAAAGTGATACTAACAAACAGAGAACATAAAAATCATCTGTACCAAAAGATGCATTTCTACATTATGAGTTAAGGCATACTAATCTCCATTTTTCTATCTTGTCCCCATAGAAAGAAATATACCAGTGATATGTTACAGAGCATTCTCCATTCCATCCTATGGGACAGATAGTTGTTTTGACAATGAAAAACAAATTACACTGTACTTTACTATCAGGTCATGTCACACACACCAGTACATGTCCTGCCTTTCACATACACTGTTCCCTGACAGTAGGGGTACCTTAGGCCTACTTAGGGGTGACTCACATGTAAGTAAAGGGAAGGTTAGGGCTTGGCAAGTGGGTGCACTTGCCAAGTCAACATGGTAGTAAAAACTGCACACTGGCAGGTCTGAAAACCCTTTGAAAGGCTGCTCAAGTTGGTGGCACAATCAGTGCTGCAGGCCCACTAGCAGTATTTGATTTACAGGCCATGGCACTCTCAGTGCACTTTACTGGGGATTCACCAGTAAATCAAATAGGCCAATCATGGAAATACTGGAAAGCTGTGAGAAAGTACTCGGAGACACTAAACCAGAAAAAACCGGGAGGCCAGAAAGCAAAAAGACTGGGGAAACACGCCAAAAGATGCCAGGTCTAACAACGACCATGTCAGAGGCAAAAGAGGCCCAGCCCAGCCTCCTCCAGGCTTCAATGGTCATGCACCATCCTGTTATTGAGGACACCCACTGGCCGACAGAAACTGATGAATGCATTTGGTGACTTTATTGAAGCTAGAAAAATTTAAATTAACAAGACTAAGACATACACAATGATTTGTGGGAAATAGGTGCAGAAGTGCATGACGTTTTATGTCTTGGGCTCACTAATTGCGAGAGTAAACTCATTTTGTTTTCTAGGGGTTTTATTTACTAGTAACAACGCATGGTCTCAGCAGATTTTAAATGCCTACTTCAAGATAAGTGGAATTTGTGAAGGGGTTTTCAGGTTCTCTCACAAACTAGGTAATCGCACAGTCAAAGAAATAATTGTGATATGTAAGGTGAGAGGGTTTTCAACTTCTACAACTTCTACATTTGGGGGAGCCTATGGGGTTATGCGCCTAGTAGTTCCCTTCAAGTTATGTAGAATACCTTCATTATACATTTGTTGAGTAAATCAACCTCTGCGTCATCTTTTACTGTCTATAAGGAGGGTGGGTTGCACTTTTTGGAAGACTTGCATTTATTGAAACCTCTAATGTGTTCTATTTGCGCAAACGCTGAAACAAGTTTTACTAAATCTGTTAGTTTAGTTTGCTTAACTCTAGATCACATTCTTAAAATTCCTTGGCTTTTCCATATTAATGAATTCTTTAAATTGCTGTTCAACATACCAGTATTCCAAGACCCCCATATAACTTTATCCCTTGGTAAGACTTTATTTAAAACTTCCTTTTTAAATTATAGACAGCAGTGTAGAAGCCTACAGTTGTTTTACATATGCTGAGTGATTTGCAGGAGGGATGCCAACTTTATTTTTCCAAGTTAACTAATACCCAGCATTGTTTTGTCTTAACTCAATTATGGCTGGGCACAGTACACCATTTGGTTGCACCCCCGAAATGAAACAACAACCACCCTCTTGCCCCTGTGATGGTCTACTGAAGCAAAGCACACACAACTTTATGTTATTCTGTGGCTTCCATGTGCACTTAAGGAGATATTATCTCAAACTAATTTTTCTTGCACAGAATATATAAGACTATAAATGGGCCCTACATTATTTATTTGCACCTGGGGACTTGATTGTTATGTTTTAACACTGCACTCCTTTTATGGGGGGGGGGGGCAATACATCTCAGGAAAAGTATTTTATTGTACCGAACAGTTTTAGGGAAGGCTTGGGTGTTACAGTTACTGTTTTCATTTTTTATTGATGTGTTTTATATTTTATGTTTAATGATTATGTGTTTTTTTTGTCATTTTATGGCCACCATGATTGCGCCGAATAAAGATTTAGAATTGAATTGAAAGAAGATTTCCAAAATATCATATTCCTGGGTTGTTGCAGACATGTTCAGTTTCAAACTAAGATGATTAACACAGACAGATTTACAATTGTTTCCCACCACCAAGTAGAGGGGTACATGTTTATTCCCTCTTCTCAATATACGTTGAAAGTATTTCTTAGTAATTATTGTTCTTCCTTTATTTGACTGCTCGCTTGTGTTAGTGTGGTGGATAGGTATTTTTATTAAACATGCACCTTGCTTTGAGTTAGTTTATTGTGCCTAGGAATTATCCTATCGATTGGACTTGGCCCTCTATGCAAGGTAAGTGGCTTTATTTAGAAAAAAAAGAAATAGCTGATCACGTTGTATGTCGACTTCCCCGACTGACATCCCACCTTGTACCCATCCGCAGCATGCCACACTGCCCCACCCCTCTTACCTGTGCCAGCTGCGACTGAAGGAATGTTACTTGGACAACATATTTGTGCATGAATAGTAAGCATTTCTCTCAGCTTGCACTCATAATTTTTTTTTTTTAAAGCGAGTCTGTTGTGATATGGGATTTTCCTCGGTCAAAGGCATGATTTATAGTGTGGCAGATGGGTTAGTCTGTCACAAATGTCACGGATATCCCATCTGCTGTATTACAATTCCATTAAAGCATATGGCACTTGTAATACAGCGGACGGGATGTCAACAATGTTTGTTATGGACTTTCTCCTTTGCAAAACTCTAAGGCCCTAAGTCCCATATATACATGATAGTGATAGAGATGCCTTGGGAACAGATATAGGAAGAGGTGTGGCGCCGCGGCCAGGGCACTGACTCCGGAATCTGGGGATCACGGTTCGATCCCTGGCGCCGGAGGCAGATTAGTCCAGCACCATGTGACTCTGGGCAATAGCTTGCTTAATCTTCCCGACGGCCCCCAGCGCCTAGAGACCCTTACGGGTGATTGTTCGCGCTTTACAAATGTGGATTATTATTATTATTATAATTTGTGCTAAAAGGGGCGCACAGTGCCATTCATTATATTAGAGAAAGGTCCTAAAGTAGTTCATTATTTACGTCAGATGATGGATTGCCAGCTGAAACTTTTCAGACACTCATCCCCAGTCACAGATCTGGGTTGAATCTATCTTCGTTCTGAAGCTCACTTCGCCACCCTAGTCACGGGTCCCTTACACACTTTGCCAGACATAACAAGCCTTTTCTCATTTGCATTTACAACTTGTTTTCTAGTTATGTTCTGATAAGAGAACAGAGAAATATTTGTTTGTAGAGGCAGCTTCTCCAAAAGAGCAGGGCTCCAGATCCACCCTTATAATGTAAATAACATCATCTCACATACATATAGTAACAGGACTAGGGTAATCTCTTCCCCCTCCGAAGAACCCAGAAAAAACACCCAGTAGACCACCATGCGCGGCGTCAAGACTCCCATTAAGGAGTCATCTCTCACCTAGTTTACTAAAAAATAAATGTATATTTGAATATGCAAGAGTTTCCTTTCATGGATATCATTATGCATTCCTTTGTGACGACTGGGGCAGAGTTGTGATTTACTTTTTGCCTACGTGACTGTGGAAAACGTACTCCACTACCACAAATTCCTCCAATCACTACGATCCTGCACCCTAGGGTGCCTAAGAAAGAGGTGTCCTGCCTCACATATCCGGGATTTAACAGAACATAAGGGGGAAGTAGAGGTTATCGGTTAGGTTCACCCTCCACTAATACAATTGCCAAAAAACTACCTGAACAGGTCAAGTAGACAGGAACCTAACCAGGAAGAACAAATGGTGTCGGAAACAATTTGATCCTAAAGAACACCGATTAGAAAGAAAGGGAAGGATTATCTCTTTCTATAGTCCCCTCACTCACCAGGGTTTCCCCACGGTGACATGCTTCATCATAGGGGTCCTCCCAGTCCTCTACGGACTGAGGCGTGCTACGACTTGCGGTGTTACATAGGAGCACTTAAAAACTGTGGACTATGTGTAGTGTAAGTGAAGAAGTGGTGGAGTGGGATAATTAAAATAATCAGCTAGTGGGCTAAAAATAAACTTTATTAGTGCTCTAAGCTGAAAAAATTAAAACGGGGTAATATGACAAGGAAACCTAACTGTAATGGAAAGGTGTGCCTAGCATATGTTCTGGTCAACTAGTTTCGAGCTTCCCCAGCTCTTCGTCAGGACTACACTGGGACCAGCCCAGTGTCGAGAAACTTGCCACTCCTAGTTAACCTGAATTAGGTGCAATAAGTGTGATGCCACAATTGTAAGGCATGCGTTTTAAAATACATACGTAATGTACGTCAGCACAATGGTCTGTAAGGTACAAAACAAAAGTTAATTAGGGAGAAAGAATATATAATAATACGTATTACTGTCACAAAAAATTGTGAGCACACTACACCCAAGTGTATGCACACTTTCTTATCTGATGTGCCGCTATGTGAAGAAGAGACGAGATGCAATTATTCACTCCATGCCGGCGAGGTGCTGAAAAAGTGTGCTGAAATTCGTAAAATTAATAAGTCTGACTTAACACACACATAAACGTACAACACAGAACATGTAACATACTTAAGAAAAAGCAACACTGTGCTTCATGGTCACCGGAGGGGATGCGGCGATCTCGTACATCTAAAGGAGGATAGTAATCGAGATCATTAGGATAATGGCGTACTCCGTAATGAAGGATCGCCCTACGGGGTGAAAGGGAGACGAAGGAAGGGCTCCTCGTACCCTACAGGTATGGAGATTTTTCTCCACTGGTAGCACTTACTTGTACGTTGAACCCCGCATACAATGACAACTACTCGAAGCCAAACCTCGCGGACCGCATTCTGGCGTGTCCTCGTAGCTGCGCTGTTTTTATGTACAGGCGAGCCTGTCAAGGGGAGAGAGAGAGAAGAAGGCTCCGGTGCTGGTACGCGAGTGGAGCCGCCATCTTAGAATGGGATGAGAAGGAAGTAAATACTGTAAAGGATTGTAATGTTGGTTTGTAATAAAGTTAATTTAAGTAGCGATAATCCAGTAGAGATGTGCAATCACTCTCAGCTTTGAATGACCCAAAATAGAGAAGTAGTAATGAGGGCGAGATATTTGCTGATGGAGCGATATTGTTACAATGTTTTTAGTGTCAGGAAAATCTAAAACTTTATTGAGATAGCCGGCAGGTACAGCTCGGCGATAGGTCAGTTAGACAGGCTGTCATGGGAGCCGCCATCTTAGAGTGGGATGAGAAGGAAGTAAATACTGTAAAGGAATGTAATGCTGGTTTGTAATAAAGTTAATTTAAGTAGCGATAATCCAGTAGAGATGTGCAATCACTCTCAGCTTTGAATGACCCAAAGTAGAGAAGTAGTAATGAGGGCGAGATATTTGCTGATGGAGCGATGTTGTTACAATGTTTTTTGTGTAAGGAAAATCTAAAACTTTTTTGAGATAGCCGGCAGGTACAGCTCGGCGATAAGTTAGTTAGACAGGCTGTCATGGTGTTAAGGTTTGTTCCAAATTGGGATGATGTCCATTGTTATGTTTTTTCGTATAGGGAAATTACAAAACTTATATTCAGATTGCAGACAGTTTACAGGTCCATAATCGGATTTGCTAGGTGGTCATTAATATTGAAAATCACTAAGCAAGTCTAAGGTGAAAGTTTACACAAGACCCAACAGGATAGATGTTAATGGCTTATTATGCTGATACACCTGAGAGGGGGTTGGTCAAGTGAACTGGCTCCAGGGTATGTCATCGTTTAGACCCTTGTTATCTGAGCGTAGCTTAAACACCCAACGTTGTTCCTTCTTATGTAAGTGTTTCTCCATGTTAGGGTGATTCTTAACATGTTCCAAAACAACCCAGTTGAAGTCATTGGGTGTGTGTCGTTTATCCAGGAAATGGGTGGTCATCTTGGTATTGTCACGTTTACACCTGACATTACTTCGGTGCTCAATCATTCGGGTGTTTACTTTTCTCGTTGTCATACCTACGTAGTGGAAATTGCAAACGCAGGTTATCAAGTAAACCACCCCTGTTGTGTTGCAGTTAGTGAAAGACCGAAGGTTCCAGGTTATTCCATTATTGCATATCACTGTCTTGGTCACTTTTGTGAGGTGACATATACTACAGTTACCACACGGGAAATGGCCCTCAGGTAGGGGATGGAGCAGGCGTTGGGGGCCTACAGTTTTCGCCGTGGTAGGACGTGTATGGACAAGATGGTCCCTCAGATTGCGGGCTTTGCGATGGCTGAACATAGGTTTCTGTAGGTCTAAACCCCCACTGTTCAGGATGCGCCAGTGTTTCTTGATTATTTTACTAACCAAGTTAGATGCAATATTGTATGTAGTGATACAAATTTGTTTTCGTGGCTCATTCTGTGTGGCTACAGTTTTTGTTTCTAAAAGGGCCTCCCTGTTGTTATTTAAGGCTCTTTTTCTGGATCTGGACACAAGATGTTGTGGGTATTTGCGTTGTATCAGTTTTTCTGATAGTTCTTTGGCTTGAATGTTGTAGTCTTGTCTCGTCGTACAATTCCGTCTAAGGCGCAAAAATTGGCCAAACGGAAGGTTGTCTTTAAGGCTGCGAGGATGGAAACTGTTGTATACAAGTAGGCAATTCCTTGCTGTGGGTTTAAAATGTGTAGTACTGATGAGATATCCGTCTTGTGCTGATATGTTAAGGTCTAAAAAGACCATACTGGATCTGCTCATTGAAAAAGTGAATTTCAGGAAGGGGTCTTGTTGGTTCAGCCAGACTAGGAAATTTTCAGCTTCTTGTTCATTACCTTCCCAAATCAACAGCACATTGTCTATGTACCTTTTCCATAGTTTTATATGTTTGATGTGAGGGTTGTGTTGGTGGAGAATATTCTGCTTCTCCAAATGGTGCACATACAACCCCGCCACACTCGGCGCAAATGTGCTTCCCATGCTGGTACCGTGGGTTTGTTTGTACAGGAAATCATTGAATTGGAAAAAATTCTCGGTCAAAGCCAGACGACAACACTCCAGGACCACATGTCTAGGTGTGTGGTAACCCCAATCGTTTAGATAGAGTACCTCCTCTAGGATGTCTAAGGTATCCTTATGTGGGAGACTGGTGTACAAGCTCTCTACATCTAAACTAATCAGAATGTTAGTTATGGGGTTGAATTCAAGGTCCTGGATTAAGCAAAGGACTGCTTTGGTGTCTTGTAGATAGGTTTCAGTAGCCTGAACCAAGGGTCTCAGAAAAGCGTCAGCAAACTTAGACAAGGGTTCCAAAATCGAACCGATTCCTGATACTATGGGTCTTCCTGGGGGTGTTTCCATAGATTTATGTATTTTGGGAATCGTGTAAAAATAAGGAGTTACAGGTTTCTTGTTTTCTAAGAAATCCGCTTCTTTTTTGCTGATCCAGTCATTGGTCAAAGATTCTT
Source organism: Triturus cristatus (assembly GCF_964204655.1). Taxonomy (NCBI): domain Eukaryota; kingdom Metazoa; phylum Chordata; class Amphibia; order Caudata; family Salamandridae; genus Triturus; species Triturus cristatus. The sequence goes on from NC_140584.1 coordinate 229,335,849, forward strand.
CCACTAAGCTCGCGATCTCTCTCCGCAGGCGTTCAGTGGGATCCTGTTGTATTACTAGGTAGTTACGTTCGTCACCCAGTAGTCGTAGGCATTCTCGTTGGTAGTCAGTCGTGTTCTGTAAAACAATAGCTCCGCCTTTGTCGGCTGGTTTGATAGTTAGGTCTTTGTTGTTAGATAGTTGGTAGATCGCCTCCAGCTCGATTTTGCTCGTGTTGTGAAAGACTTTTATTGTTCTTGGGTCTATCTCAGTCACCTCTTTTATAACCGCTTTCTCAAAAGCCAGTAATTCAACTGGAAGGTTATGTGGTGGAGGGGTGAAATTAGATTTTTTATGTAGTCCTGTATCGGTGTTGACATTATCGTTGGGGTCTCTGTCTTTGAAGTAGACTTCCAGTTTAATTTTACGAATAAACTCCTTTAATTCGCATATCAGCTTGAATTTGTCCAATGATGCTGTAGGGACAAAACCTAATCCTTTTTCCAAAACACTTTTTTGTATGGGTGTGATGGTTATACTGGATAAGTTAACTGCTAGACTTGGTTGTGGCTTGTCGAGGGCATGTTCGGTGGTCCCATGCTCCGTGTATGGCTCCTCGTCATCTCTAGTGGTTGGGCCCACTGTACTTGTTGCCCTTGTCTGGTTTTTCCTCTTCTTGGGGTCTTTCCTCTTCCTAAAAAAGACTGATTTTGTCCTTGATTTTGTGGTCCATCCCAATATGGGTATGGTTGGGGTGGGAAAGATTGATGAAAAGGTGGTGGTCCATAGAAAAACTGTGGAGGTGGGGCAAATGGTGGCATGTTCTGATAAGGGGGCCAACCAAATCCAGGACCACCTCTGTTTCTCTGACGTCCTCCTCTTGATCGTCTGTTTCGATTATTTGGGTTGTAATTTCTGCCAGTGTCTGATAAATCTGAGCCTGTGTCGGAGCCATCGCTGTCAGTATTATAACCTTGATTGCGATTGGTGGGGACGTAATCATCTCTGGTGTATGGGTACACCTTTTCTAGAGAGAAGTTTTGCTGATCTTTGCGCAGTTTTACGTATTTTGTGTCCTTCAGACTTATTTCAAACTCGGTCATGGTTTTATTTAGTTCTTCCAGTCTTTTCTTCAATTCAGCTGTACTCTGATACGTTTTGAGGCGTATCTCCAGATCATGAATGTTAATTTTCATTTCTTCAGAGAGGCGTGCTGCAGTTTTTATAATTAGCACAAGCCAATCTCTGGTGCAATGCCAGGATATTAGCGACCAATCTTTTTTGAATAGTTTATCATTTTGGAAAATAAACGGTTCATTTCTGACTATAAGGCCTCGTGGGGCCATATTAGCTCTGACATATTCAGTCATCATGATCCCATGTATTAAGGTCTTGATTTGCTCGCGTTTTAATTCTGTCAATTCATCCCAACAGTGGCTAGCTTCATTGGAGTCCCTGGTACTGGTCCCAGCCAGGGGAAGCATGGATGCTATAATTCTGTCCACCTCATCTTGAGAGTAGGTGAGGCCTGTTATCTCAGTCATAGTGATATTTAATGAGGATGCAGGTTGTGTGAAGGAAAGTCAGACAGTGATTAAAATAAAAAGGGGAAGGGTTTCCCACAGCTGTGCGCTGTAAATGTATTTAACAGAACATAAGGGGGAAGTAGAGGTTATCGGTTAGGTTCACCCTCCACTAATACAATTGCCAAAAAACTACCTGAACAGGTCAAGTAGACAGGAACCTAACCAGAAAGAACAAATGGTGTCGGAAACAATTTGATCCTAAAGAACACCGATTAGAAAGAAAGGCAAGCATGGGACCAACGAACATGCCCTCGACAAGCCACAACCAAGTCTAGCAGTTAACTTATCCAGTATAACCATCACACCCATACAAAAAAGTGTTTTGGAAAAAGGATTAGGTTTTGTCCCTACAGCATCATTGGACAAATTCAAGCTGATATGCGAATTAAAGGAGTTTATTCGTAAAATTAAACTGGAAGTCTACTTCAAAGACAGAGACCCCAACGATAATGTCAACACCGATACAGGACTACATAAAAAATCTAATTTCACCCCTCCACCACATAACCTTCCAGTTGAATTACTGGCTTTTGAGAAAGCGGTTATAAAAGAGGTGACTGAGATAGACCCAAGAACAATAAAAGTCTTTCACAACACGAGCAAAATCGAGCTGGAGGCGATCTACCAACTATCTAACAACAAAGACCTAACTATCAAACCAGCCGACAAAGGCGGAGCTATTGTTTTACAGAACATGACTGACTACCAACGAGAATGCCTACGACTACTGGGTGACGAACGTAACTACCTAGTAATACAACAGGATCCCACTGAACGCCTGCGGAGAGAGATCGCGAGCTTAGTGGAAGAATCTTTGACCAATGACTGGATCAGCAAAAAAGAAGCGGATTTCTTAGAAAACAAGAAACCTGTAACTCCTTATTTTTACACGATTCCCAAAATACATAAATCTATGGAAACACCCCCAGGAAGACCCATAGTATCAGGAATCGGTTCGATTTTGGAACCCTTGTCTAAGTTTGCTGACGCTTTTCTGAGACCCTTGGTTCAGGCTACTGAAACCTATCTACAAGACACCAAAGCAGTCCTTTGCTTAATCCAGGACCTTGAATTCAACCCCATAACTAACATTCTGATTAGTTTAGATGTAGAGAGCTTGTACACCAGTCTCCCACATAAGGATACCTTAGACATCCTAGAGGAGGTACTCTATCTAAACGATTGGGGTTACCACACACCTAGACATGTGGTCCTGGAGTGTTGTCGTCTGGCTTTGACCGAGAATTTTTTCCAATTCAATGATTTCCTGTACAAACAAACCCACGGTACCAGCATGGGAAGCACATTTGCGCCGAGTGTGGCGGGGTTGTATGTGCACCATTTGGAGAAGCAGAATATTCTCCACCAACACAACCCTCACATCAAACATATAAAACTATGGAAAAGGTACATAGACAATGTGCTGTTGATTTGGGAAGGTAATGAACAAGAAGCTGAAAATTTCCTAGTCTGGCTGAACCAACAAGACCCCTTCCTGAAATTCACTTTTTCAATGAGCAGATCCAGTATGGTCTTTTTAGACCTTAACATATCAGCACAAGACGGATATCTCATCAGTACTACACATTTTAAACCCACAGCAAGGAATTGCCTACTTGTATACGACAGTTTCCATCCTCGCAGCCTTAAAGACAACCTTCCGTTTGGCCAATTTTTGCGCCTTAGACGGAATTGTACGACGAGACAAGACTACAACATTCAAGCCAAAGAACTATCAGAAAAACTGATACAACGCAAATACCCACAACATCTTGTGTCCAGATCCAGAAAAAGAGCCTTAAATAACAACAGGAAGGCCCTTTTAGAAACAAAAACTGTAGCCACACAGAATGAGCCACGAAAACAAATTTGTATCACTACATACAATATTGCATCTAACTTGGTTAGTAAAATAATCAAGAAACACTGGCACATCCTGAACAGTGGGGGTTTAGACCTACAGAAACCTATGTTCAGCCATCGCAAAGCCCGCAATCTGAGGGACCATCTTGTCCATACACGTCCTACCACGGCGAAAACTGTAGGCCCCCAACGCCTGCTCCATCCCCTACCTGAGGGCCATTTCCCGTGTGGTAACTGTAGTGTATGTCACCTCACAAAAGTGACCAAGACAGTGATATGCAATAATGGAATAACCTGGAACCTTCGGTCTTTCACTAACTGCAACACAACAGGGGTGATTTACTTGATAACCTGCGTTTGCAATTTCCACTACGTAGGTATGACAACGAGAAAAGTAAACACCCGAATGATTGAGCACCGAAGTAATGTCAGGTGTAAACGTGACAATACCAAGATGACCACCCATTTCCTGGAAAAACGACACACACCCAATGACTTCAACTGGGTTGTTTTGGAACATGTTAAGAATCACCCTAACATGGAGAAACACTTACATGAGAAGGAACAACGTTGGGTGTTTAAGCTACGCTCAGATAACAAGGGTCTAAACGATGACATACCCTGGAGCCAGTTCACTTGACCAACCCCCTCTCAGGTGTATCAGCATAATAAGCCATTAACATCTATCCTGTTGGGTCTTGTGTAAACTTTCACCTTAGACTTGCTTAGTGATTTTCAATATTAATGACCACCTAGCAAATCCGATTATGGACCTGTAAACTGTCTGCAATCTGAATATAAGTTTGGTAATTTCCCTATACGAAAAAACATAACAATGGACATCATCCCAATTTGGAACAAACCTTAACACCATGACAGCCTGTCTAACTAACTTATCGCCGAGCTGTACCTGCCGGCTATCTCAAAAAAGTTTTAGATTTTCCTTACACAAAAAACATTGTAACAACATCGCTCCATCAGCAAATATCTCGCCCTCATTACTACTTCTCTACTTTGGGTCATTCAAAGCTGAGAGTGATTGCACATCTCTACTGGATTATCGCTACTTAAATTAACTTTATTACAAACCAGCATTACATTCCTTTACAGTATTTACTTCCTTCTCATCCCACTCTAAGATGGCGGCTCCCATGACAGCCTGTCTAACTAACCTATCGCCGAGCTGTACCTGCCGGCTATCTCAATAAAGTTTTAGATTTTCCTGACACTAAAAACATTGTAACAATATCGCTCCATCAGCAAATATCTCGCCCTCATTACTACTTCTCTATTTTGGGTCATTCAAAGCTGAGAGTGATTGCACATCTCTACTGGATTATCGCTACTTAAATTAACTTTATTACAAACCAACATTACAATCCTTTACAGTATTTACTTCCTTCTCATCCCATTCTAAGATGGCGGCTCCACTCGCGTACCAGCACCGGAGCCTTCTTCTCTCTCTCTCCCCTTGACAGGCTCGCCTGTACATAAAAACAGCGCAGCTACAAGGACACGCCAGAATGCGGTCCGCGAGGTTTGGCTTCGAGTAGTTGTCATTGTATGCGGGGTTCAACGTACAAGTAAGTGCTACCAGTGGAGAAAAATCTCCATACCTGTAGGGTACGAGGAGCCCTTCCTTCGTCTCCCTTTCACCCCATAGGGCGATCCTTCATTACGGAGTACGCCATTATCCTAATGATCTCGATTACTATCCTCCTTTAGATGTACGAGATCGCCGCATCCCCTCCGGTGACCATGAAGCACAGTGTTGCTTTTTCTTAAGTATGTTACATGTTCTGTGTTGTACGTTTATGTGTGTGTTAAGTCTGACTTATTAATTTTACGAATTTCAGCACACTTTTTTCAGCACCTCGCCGGCATGGAGTGAATAATTGCATCTCGTCTCTTCTTCACATAGCGGCACATCAGATAAGAAAGTGTGCATACACTTGGGTGTAGTGTGCTCACAATTTTTAGTGACAGTAATACGTATTATTATATATTCTTTCTCCCTAATTAACTTTTGTTTTGTACCTTACAGACCATTGTGCTGACGTACATTACGTATGTATTTTAAAACGCATGCCTTACAATTGTGGCATCACACTTATTGCACCTAATTCAGGTTAACTAGGAGTGGCAAGTTTCTCGACACTGGGCTGGTCCCAGTGTAGTCCTGACGAAGAGCTGGGGAAGCTCGAAACTAGTTGACCAGAACATATGCTAGGCACACCTTTCCATTACAGTTAGGTTTCCTTGTCATATTACCCCGTTTTAATTTTTTCAGCTTAGAGCACTAATAAAGTTTATTTTTAGCCCACTAGCTGATTATTTTAATTATCCCACTCCACCACTTCTTCACTTACACTACACATAGTCCACAGTTTTTAAGTGCTCCTACGTAACACCGCAAGTCGTAGCACGCCTCAGTCCGTAGAGGACTGGGAGGACCCCTATGATGAAGCATGTCACCGTGGGGAAACCCTGGTGAGTGAGGGGACTATAGAAAGAGATAATCCTTCCCTTTCTTTCTAATCGGTGTTCTTTAGGATCAAATTGTTTCCGACACCATTTGTTCTTCCTGGTTAGGTTCCTGTCTACTTGACCTGTTCAGGTAGTTTTTTGGCAATCACATATCCGGGAGGCAGCAGTGGCTTTGAAGGGGTGAATACATGGGTGCAAGAACATCCCAGGGAGAAATACAGACCCCTCCCATGAGGTTAGGATTGGAGCTGTGCTTCCGTAGAGCTGCAGACACTTTAAACATGCCTATTTCAAAGTGGAATATTCTGCTAAAACAGGTCCCATTGATTTAATGCTGAAAAGGAATGATTACGAGTAAAATAAAGTGCTGTAACAATGCCCCAAAGTTTTAATTGTTGTGCCACAAAATGTTCATTTTTGTGCAGCAGAATTTTCAAATCCATGCCGCAATATGCTGGGGGGGGGCGGCGGGGGGGGGGTCTGGCTAACAGTTGCTGCTGATGAGAACCAGCAGTCATTTTAAGAACCACGACTTTTCTTTTATCATGAATCTTTAACCCAACCGAGAGAGAGAGAAAGGCAGAACTGATAGGAGAAAGGGAAGGTAAACAGTGACAAGAAGATTAAGCAAGAATGAAAAGAATAGAACAGAAGTGTAGGGCGGTCGAACAACGAGACATCCGGTGGGGCCGAAAGTAGGCAACCCTAACAAAATCTTTGGTCCCACGCATTTTTTGTAAAATTCAAACACTGACTTAGATGGAAAGGTGTTTTGGATTAAGCAATATATAATATACAACCGAAAAATATTTTTAACCTGGACGAACTATCAAAGGATATTCTGTTACATGTAATTGAATCAACCTCAATGGAAACTCAATAAAAAAACGCAAGTAATGTAATGTTATTCCGAGTTAACGTTAACGCATTGAATGAAAGTCGGTGTGGCCAGACTAGGATAAGACGCACAAACGCAGAAAAATGGACGGAAAATTCTAAAACCACCATGTTCTGCCTCTAAGAAAAGAAGGCTGCAACCCCATTACTTCAAATTAGCCCGCAGCTGTACCACTAACTGTAGTCAAACGCCTGCGACAAAGTTCACCAAAAACGCCTGCCTCGCGACCTCACGTCTCCCCCCGTTGCTAAGGGCTTACAGTCAGCCGCAAAACTATGCTACCCTGTAGCTAAGGGCTTTTAATCGGCTACAAAACTATGCGAGCACCCCATGCAAAACAAAATAAAATGCAATCAAATGGCACCATTACTTGATCTGAGGTCTTATTGAAAACTATTTTGCTTCACAGAAATTAATAAACATTTTAAATATGAAAATGCGTGCGGGAAGCCTGTGTGTTCTATAGAAGGGGAAGAGGCAAAGCTCTGATTTGAGAGTAAGCCTCCGCCTTAAGTGGAGCCCGGGTTGCTACAAAGGCGGTCCAGCAGTGAAAAAATCCAGCCAGTGAACAATTTAAAAAAATGCATTTCCCATTTCTGACTGCAAGGAAGTTGTTTCATCTGCGTCATTTACATAATGGGTTCATGTCAGTTGTGCAACGATGCCTTTAAATCGTCCCTCTGTATATTCAGTTAAAAGTTGGTTGTCGCTTTGTAATTTTCTCTTCTGCATTATGTTGTAAAATTGATTTCGTTTGGCTCTGTGTGAAATAAAACTATCTGACAACGCGTATATGTTTCATTCCGAACTCTAATAATAAAAAATTCTAAGCTATTAATCAAACTCACTTGTTTTGCAGTTGTATTCGTCAGAACCGTCTGCACAGTCGTCAAACCCATCACACTCGAGCTCTGCGGCGATGCATTTCTTATCTCCGCACGTAAACTCATCCTTTTTGCACGGTCTTGGTTTATATCTTGTTGCAGCTAGAAAATGTTAAGAAAACAATACGATTTTAGCATTTCACACATATTTCTGAAAAAAACCCAACCGAAATGACCAAGAGACACTTACATTTCTAAAATATTGAGAATGATCTTTTCTGAGTGCTAGTACCAACCCAGGTAAATAATCGGTTAAAATTTATTCCAAGGTCAATAAAGTAATTCTAATCAGAGCTGCCTTTGAATTGAGGCCTCTTTATCTGATGGCCAAACCATCTATATTCCACTTACCACAGAGATCTTCATCTGAGTTATCTCCACAGTCATCTATTTCATTGCAGATCTGCTCAGGGCGCAGACACACTCGGTTGTTTTTACATCTGAATGACCTTGTTGGCGGACATGGAAACTTCACTTTGAAATAAAACCAAGAAACGGGCAATTAACACGGAGAAAAGTAATTAACGTAGGTACTTTCAGATAAGAGTAGGTGCTGTCTATTGTTAATTACATCTCCCTAAAATGAATTTGGTTAAATCCGAATCGGAATAATCAATATGTTCATAATTACAAGGCTATATTTTGTATCACATGATATAGTATAAACAGGGCTTGAGTCGAGTAGTCGCGGGTATGCCAACTAGCCACTATTGGATGCCGCCTACCCTGCTGGAAAGGTGGCCGCTTTCAGTGGAGTGCCAGTTCCTTTGCTTGTTTGTCTTTGTTCTGAGTTGCAATATGAAGGCAGGGATGGAGGGTTGGGGATGGGGGTGGGGGGTGGTGTTCACATTCCAGATTCGCACATAACAAAAGCCAAAGTTAAGGAGTCATTAGGCCTCTTTTTGCTGGAGTATTCTGGCTGGGAGCTATTGGGAGCATCTCACCTAGATGCAATGGAGGGGAAATGAAGGCTCACATCTTATCGCTTCACAGGTACTAAAGAGAAACATGCTTTTGACTTCGTCCAGTCCTTCCATATTAAGAGCTATGCAAAGAATGTCTGGTGTGTTGGTCTCCCCAGTATTTACACAAAGAAAAATTTAAATACCACATATTCGTTTCATTTTTTTTAAAGCACATTGGGGCATATTATCAAGAAACAGCGTTAAAATGATCGCCGCTTTAGCGGCAGAAAACTGCCGCTAAGGCAGCGATAATGGGCTTGATAATATGCCCTTGAGAATTCCCATAGAAGCCCATGTTCTGGTGTCAACATGGGCTTCTATTGGAATTCTCTGCAGCATATTATCAAGCCCATTATCGCCGTTTTAGCGGCAGTTTTCTGCAGCTAAAGCGGCGATAATTTTAACGTGGGCTTGATAATATGCCCCCTAAGCACGATTAATTCCATAGGGTGTCAGAGTGCATTACATCACACGTGCAGATTATACATTGACAATAAATCTAATGTGTGTACATCAATATAAAGGATCTGTTACATAGGACAGTGAGGTTTACAAGGTGTGGGAGCCACATGTCCTTCACACCTCACTGCTATATTGGAAGGAATACAGTTAAGAACTGCAAGTAACAACAGGATCCCTTTCTTAAAAGCAGTAGACAATTTACCAATTTACATAAAATTAAATCTGTCATCTACATGTTACATAATGTGCTTTGCAGGAGACATGTTACCCTCTATGCTACTTTATTTCAAAACTAGGACCAGGCAAAACAGAGATTTCTCCAGCAAATAAGTTATCCTCCAGTTATCTTACCATTATTATTATTTCCTGGGATTTACATGGCACACAAAGATCTCTGCCACAGGTGCCTTAACACCATAAGACATTTTACAATACTGCAAGTGCAACCAATTAAGCTGAACAGACTTACTGTCATGCTTCTATTTGTGTCAATTTCTGTGTGTTAGAATTTATAAAAAATAAATCTATAAATTGAGGCCCAGATTTTAGATCAGGGTGGTGACAATATTTTGGCACAACCCCAATGCAAAATCCAATTTGTTTAATATTGTAATGCTCTCAAATGTACTCATGATAGACCTGCTAAATGTATGTGAGGTCTTAAGATCTTATGTCACTTCCTGTGAATTCATAGGCTGTGATGCTGCATGGTCTGTGATGTCACTTCCTGTGATGACACTTCCTGTGCTGACACTTCCTGTGATGTCATGCGTGGCAATGTCACTCCCATTCTGCCTAACTTGGTGAGTCCCCCCACTTCATTTTTTAGGACTTGAGCCCTGAGTGTAAAGGATTGTTGAATAGGAGTCAATGTTCATCACATGCTAGATCAGTGTGTTTCACCTAATGAAGGCGATTGTTCAGTGTAGTATATGAGCTTTTGCCCTCCTCGGGAGCACATTGGTATAGAATTAGAATGTAGGACTGAGTGCAGGTATGACCTTACTGAGCAGCAGTGTCATCTGCCTGTGTGGAACACTGTGTTACCAAGGACTGACCATTACAAGGGGAGAAGTTCCAGGCTGCACCCAAAGGCTGGTCCAGGGGTAATTTAGCCCAAATTCAGGAAGTATGACACCTGCTGCACTTCCTGCTATCACATCTATCGGGTGTTGAGGGAGGATACATTCTTAAGCTTTCTCTGAATTTGCATTGGCTCGTCTAATGGGATGCTCACATGCAAACAAGCACATTCCCTTCTTTAAATAGCCCAGCATTATGTCTCTGCCTGTGCAGTTATATTAAAGAGGGACTGCAATGTCCTCTGTGTAAGTTAAAGTTGTTCTGGAATAAGACAAATTAGCATAATCAAATAGTTTGCACTAAGTGGCCAATTTAGAACAGACCACTGCTATATTGCCGGGGTTGAAGCAAAATAGTTGTTATTTTTTTCTTTTTGGAGGCCTCAAAGATAAGTAGTATGAAATAAAACCCAATTTAATTCCAGAATCCACATAACGTCACCATTTCGATAATCCAGTTCTGACATTATAATTTGCACACAAAGTACATAATTATAATTCCTCTGATGCAAGATATGTCTGTTCCTCCAGTAACTGAGAAAAAAAGGGATATCACACACAATATTCCCTATGAGCTCCCTGTAAGTACATGTTATGCTAAAGATAATTTAAAAGTCCTACTGTCATGCATGCTTGTGCCATGATTTAAAATACAAGTTGTGAAGTACAAATGAATTCTTTATAGAGAGAAAATTAAACATAATACAGTCTTATAACCCGCTGCCAAGAGCTATATCGTTTGTTGGAGGCCCCAAAGCCGAGTTATAGGCACGAGCCGCAGGCCAGAGGGAGAGGACCTTCAACAACTGGTATAGCCCCAGGACAAAGGGCAATAAGGAAATTAGAATATTTCACGCACTATGGTTAGAATGTTCTAAATAAAAATGGGAGAAATATAAAGACAAACACTGGAATATTGCAGCTCCAGGCTTATGCAAGCCATTATAGGCCTGGGGCTACACCATCATCTTCAAAGGAGCTCTCAACATTGCAATGTTGTAAGTGACCATATTGGTGAAGTTTATCATTTCATTACTGCAAAGGTACGTCCTCCATTGTTGCTTTGGTGAATGTGAGGCATGTTAGCGAGGGACAGGGATGTGGATCACAGGTGTCTGGAGGGCTAGTGGAAGTTCATGCAGTGGTTGATGTAGGCTGGAACTTGGATGCCCAGGGCCTTGTAGGTGTGGATCAACATCTTGTGAATTGGCATCTCTTCTGTATGGAGGCCAGTGGAGTTTCCTGGAGTGAAGGGTGATGTGGGTCCATTTGGGTAGGACGAGGATGAGTCTGACTGCGGAGTTCTGAATGGTCTGAAGTCTCTTCAGTTGGTGGGTGGTGATTCCTCTGTAAAGTGCGTTGTCATAGTCAGACAGCTGTTGATGGGGAGCCACTTGAAGATTTTTCGTAGCATGCGAAGTGTGAGGAATCAGGTGGAGAAGTCTATGTTGATCTGGGGCTTTAGCTTTCTGTCCAGTATTATGCAGAGGTTTCTTGCATGGTCGGTCGTTCGGTATTGGTGAGGGCACTAGTTCTGCTGGTCACTTGTAGTCATTCCAAGGAGATGGGTTGTTACTGAATATCAGCACTTACGTTTTGTCCATGTTGAGTTTCAAGATTGTTGTTTTCATCCATTTGGTGACGTTTGTCATACATCTGCGAAAGTTCGACCTTGTGGTGGTGGGGTCTTCTGAGTGCGAGAGGATGAGCTGGGAGCCCTCTGCATATGATATGACTGTTTAATCTGTGGGTTCTGACAATGTTGGACGGGGGTCAGCTGGTTGTTTAAGAGAGGGGGGCTGAGGGATGAGCTCTTAGGAATGCCAGAGATGATGTCTTTGGGCTCGTGGGTGAACGGTGGTAGACAGACTCTCTGGGTTTTTCCGGTAAGGAAGGAGGCAGTTCACTTGAATTCTAATGTTATGTAGCCTTTTGATCAGGGTGTCTTGGTATGTGGTGTAAAACTCTGCTAATAGGTCGAGGAGGATCGGAGCCTTCGTCTCACCTTAGTCGAGGAGGGTTCTAATGGGGAAACAGCATTTATAACGCTGCTGTTACCACACAGGTAGGTAACAATGTGGTTGTTACATCGACCGCATTGTTACCACGCGTGGCTTTACTTCACAAGTCGTTTCTACATTATCGCCGCTTTAGTGGTAGTTTTCTGCCGCTAAAGCGGCGATAATTTTAACGCCGTTTCTAGATAATATGCCCTTCATTCTCCCTAAAGAAACCCCTTCCCCGACAGCTCCACAAAGTTTCCGGTGTTCAGTTTCTCTTCTGGCCCTGGACAGGAATTTATTCTAGACACTGACTAGTTCACATGTCTGGCCATTCTCTGTGCATAAAGAGTCATAGAGAAGTTTTGGAATGTTGACAAACTTCCATATTTGTCAAGGTTCATGAACTCACAAGAGTAACAATGGCATAAACTCTTTGTGTGGGAGTTCCCCCAGCATAATTGTACATTGTTGTTATACAACTCAAAAGGAGAAAATTCATTTATGGCCTCCAGGTCACCTTTTCTAAATACCTAATAGGTGTAAATCCAGCCACTTCATGACAGGAAACTGTAAATATTAAAGGTTTAAGTGCAAAAATGCTTAGCTCTCTTCTATAAAGTAATATATCATGAAAACCAAAAATGGAAGGAATAGGATAACAAAGCTTATATAACGGGTCGCAAACCATACCACACATTTCAGGAACTTCATCAGAATTATCTCCACAGTCATCTTCTCCATCACATAACCAAGTGCGTAGCTTACATCTGGTATTATTACACAGAAACTCATCACTTCTGCACATATTTCCCCCTGTAACAAAGACAAAAGGGTGATTGATACAGAATCTCTTTGTCCTATGCAAGAATATCAAGTTACTTTTTGGCTTTGAGGTAGCACTGTCTGACAATTTTTAATAAAAAAAATCCTGCTATTGCCAATTTAGTAATGTTGTGCATGTGCCTGTTACATGCATATTCACTCCTAATAATCGACAAAAAGAGAACATGTTTTTTGTTGAATGCACTAATGGCAAATAATTAGAGTGTTAGATAATAAATAATACACAAGCACAAATTTACAGTGTTCAACATAAATATATAAATATAAGCAAACTTGCAAAAACAGATGTTACAAGGGTTTGAATTGACAAGCATTTGCCATATATGTCTTTATAAGTACTGCTTCTCACTGCTTACTAAGTTTGCTCATTGTCTTCATAACAAGAAAATGCTTTTTATTTTGGCTTGTGGACTATGGAGAGACAAATAAATCCTTTCAAGAACAGGTGGGCTTCATTTAAAAAAAATCTGAAATGCAAATTATTTTGAGATAGTTGTCAATAGTTTGATGTGCTTTTATCTTTATATGTGCCTCCACCGTTTGTTGCTGGGGTGCATGAACCAATGTACTAGACTCACCGTTAGGCGTGGGCGGAATTTGCGTAGTCGCGCTATGCAAAGCTCTGCGAAACGATAAAAAATCTCCACGAGTACGCAGAGTTCCACAAAGAGGTGGAATTGCTTGTTCTGCCCGTTCGCGATGCGTTTTTCCTGTTCGCCAACGCTGTCTGCGTGCTCGGGGGAAATATCTCACGAACTTGCCAATGCAGTCGCCAATTGGCGCGGCCATCTTCTTTCACTTGTCCCGCCCGCTCGCGATGCATGTTTCCTGTTCGCGAACACGGGCGCATCCGAATGACGTGTTCGCGATCGGACACTCTTGCGGGATCACGCGGCCGGCTACCAAAATCTTGAGGCACACGCGAACGGATAGAAAAACTTGCCGGCGAACGCAGTGATCCCAGTAAGTCACTCTTGCGCGCGTGCACAAGCATTTTGAAAGCGCGAACAAGGGAAAACTTCCGTGACACCGCGGATCACAGAATTTTGGGCAATTCCGCGTTTTCCACGCAACGCGGAATTGCCCAAATTCCGCAAATTCTGCGAGCGGAATGGAATTTACCGCCCATTCCTACTCACCGTGGATTATACAGAGCAATCACCTTCTCTGCTGCAGAAGTAGAGTAAAGGGGTGAGGAAGAGAACAGGGAGGAAGAGGTAAGTCAAGTGAGAGGATAGACCAAGGAGAGAAAGAGAGAGAGAGAGAAAGAAAATGATTCAGAGAAAGTAGAGTGAAGATGAAGAGAGAGAAAAGGGGCGGTCAACAGGTAGAAGTGAAAAATAAATGTTGAGTACAGAAAACGGGAAAATTGAGTGACAATATGTTGGAAATGGCCCTTTTTACAGGGTTATCCCCAAACGTTTTCATTCTTCCTCCTATTTTTTCCCGATCTGTTGTTGGCTTTAGGACTCTGGGCACTTTACCAGTGTAAATTGTTATTATGATTGGCTATCCAGGATTGGCATATTCGCTTTAGTGATAAGCCCCTAGTACAGTGCACTGTGTGTGCCCCGGCCTGCAAATCAAATGCTACTAGTGGACCTGAAGCACTGATTGTGCCACCCACATGAGTAGCTCTGAAAAGGTAACTCAGGCCCCCCACCATAGTGCCTGTGCACAGTTTGTAAATTGTCATGTCAACCTGGCAAGTGCACCCATTTGCCAGGCCCTAACCTCCCATTTTCTTACATGTTAGTCACCCCTAAGGTAGGCCCAAGGTACCCCTGTGGGCCGGATGCAGTGTATGTGAAAGGTAGGACATGCCCTGCTGTATGTGGCATGTCCTGATAGTGAAATAATGCCAATTTCCTTTTTCACTATTGCAAGGCTATCTGTTCCCCTAGGATAGAATGGGGAGGTTGCTTATAACATCGTATAAACATAACTACCCCTGGGAAAAAGGTAGGAAAATAAAGTTTAGGATGCCTAAATTCAGAATCTAAAGATGCATCTTTTAGGAAAGGTGATTTTTTCATTCTGTATTTGAAAATACCACTTTTAGAAAGTAGGTATTTTCTTGCTTAGACATCCAGTGTGCCTTTGCTAGGATGTGTGTTGACTGTCTGACTTTGGAGTGACAGCAGCTGGGGATATGCAGTGGCTCCAGAGAGTCTGGATTAGTCAGGGCTAGGCTGAATAGGCCTGATCTGCATTTTGAGTGATGGAAGGAGTAGTACCTGCACCTGAATAGGGCTGTTCCTGCCTTCCACAATGATTGCTCTACCCCCCTGTGGTGTGTCTGGAGACAGGGCTCACACTGACAATGGAGGTTGTTGTGCACTTGCACAGTGCCCCCCAGTGCTGGTTTGGACTGGGCTCAGAGCCTTGGGGCAGGAAAGAACAAAAAGATTTACTGTATACAAATTGGGGCCCAGACCCCAGACTTTTAGGTCACCCCTGGAATTCAAGAGGCCCCCTTGCCAAGGAGAAGAGCTAGAGAGACTGAGGAGAAGTAGTACCCCTTTGCTGTGTGCTATGTGGGGTTGTCCTGCAGTTGCTGTTTCTGTCAAGGAAAGGAGAAGGACTTTGCTGAGTGCTGTGTCTCCTGCTTGAAAGAGATCTCCAAGGGCCTGTGTGTGCTGGCATCCTGTTCTAAAGTCTCAGGGACACAAAGACTTCACCCCCAGCTCCCTTGAACTCTGCTGCTGTGCGCTCTGACCTGCCAGCAGGTGCCTGTGCCAGTATTGGACCTCTGGAGGTTGTTGCTGCTGTTTGGGAGCTGGAAGAGAGAAGGAACTTGAAGAACTACAAAAACGACACATCGCTCTTCTTGTGGCTGTATTTCTGATGCATCTCCATGGCGTGAGAAGAATTTCCACGCATCCCTGTGCCGCTATGAAAACCAACGCAGCACCTGTCGCCGCTGAAAAAATCGAAGCATCGAGGGGGCGCGGCTGAAGAAAACCGACACAGCGCTGCTCGCCACTACTGCATCCCGGATTTCCACGCATCGCACCTGTGCGACAAGTTTTCCAGACACACCACCTGTGGACCGGAATCATCATGAAGAATCAACGCATCACTTCCCCCTAAAGACCGGATTCGACGCATCAGTTCTCCTGTGTGTAGCAGAACTGTCGCATTGCCTCCCCAAGGTTGCAGGAACAGACGCATCACTTTGTTTTTGCCTCTTATTCACTCTGCGGCTGTTTGGCTTTGTGAATTTTGACAACTACAGGTACTTTGTGTAAAGGTCACGCATCCATAGTTTTCTATGGTACAAGTTCTTGAAACATTTTGAAAGTCGTAATTTTAACTGTGTATGTTGGATTTTTGTTTTTTTGGTCTTATTAAGTTTAGATAAACTGGTGTGGTGTCCAGTGGTGTTTTCACTATGTTACTGTAAGTGTTGGAACAAATACTTTACACATTGCCTTTGGGATAAGCCTGTCTGCTCGTGCAAAGCTACCAAGGGGATGAGCAGAGGTTATCTAGAGTGTGTCTCCCCCTTATCCTGACTAGAACAAGGGTCCCTATTTGGACAAAGGTACCTACCTTTGCAACTAGAGACCCTCAATTCTAACAGTATTGTTGATGACATCCCATGTGAAAGAGATATCAAATCAGAGTGCGCCTAACCTACTATCTCCTAGAAGCCATAGTGCATGGTCTTTGCTATTGCCCTGTGGGAAGCCCTGTCACACAGGGTGAGTTTTAGCTAATCCTGAGATCCACTTCTTGTAAATTCGCCATGGCCAACCATCTCTAGCGGAATGGTCTGGCCATTTTCCATGCTCTCTGCCGATTCCCATTCATCACAAAGACCGCACTGCATGATCTTCAGCCATGACTATCTCGCTATTGCTACAGAAGTTAGCATTTCACAACCCCATGCCAATTCCTCCTATTATTAGTGTCCTGAGAATGACCCAGCAGGGTGTCAAGCCCCCAGAGCCAGGGGGCATAGAATTTGACTATACATAACTAGCCGTCAGAGCAGGCAATGGCATTTGACCACACAATGTACCAGCCCCACTCTGTCTGGAGTCTGCAGAGAATGATCTACTAGGCATAGTATGTACCTTTTAGCCAACCACAGCCAGTAGCGGACCATGCAGATAAGTGAGGTGGGCGGTGGGGTGTACAGGGGTGTGGGTGCAAGTGACAAATGACGGAATTGGGAAAATAAAATAAATAAATAAAGCAACTTACCTTGCGCTCACTTCATCGCTGAGTCGCAATGCGGCAAGCACAAGGTAAGTGTTTTTTTTATTTTTCTTATTCAGTTGTTTGTCACCCCCCACAGGCATGGCCCTGCTGTTCTTACATGCACGGGCCGCCACTGCCCACAGCACCAGCCCACCAAATTCTTGATCCTTTTGGTGCAGGGGAGTCTCGTTTGTCCATGCACTGTGCTCATCTTTCCTACCTGCGGAATCTACATGGTCAAGGCAAGAAGGTCCTGGGCAAAGGACTGGCCATTTGACCATTCCTTTATATTGTTTAAACAATCAGCAATACACTTTGAAGATTAACCTTCTAGGGACATGCTTTTTTTGAAAATCTTTCTTTGCAGAATCCTCTTACAAACTCAAATTAAAGTAGAAACAATGCAAACATGTTTTGCAATAGAGCCAACTTTTAAAGGGGCTAGGACTTGCACTGCACAGTACACCTTGGTAAAAGTCAAGAGTTTAGGTGAGGTTTATAGTTAAGGGTAGTGTAAAGCTTATGGGTATGATAGGGACCTTAGCTTTAAGGTACATTAATACCAATGCCACTCACCTTTATCTTTGACAGAAAAAATCAGGTCTATTGTTTGAGGATTGTTGGTAAAAACAGTGAAGGCCTTAGTGAGGTGCCTGGAAGCCATGGAAGGATTAGTCAAAACTCTGGAATATAAGGCTGAAGATGCCAAAATAGTGCTTGAAGAAACAATATCCAGGTGATAGAGCGGCGGGAGAGTACCAAGGGGTCCAATGTGCTGTGGATTTCGGAAAACTGGCTAAAAACAGAGGTGGTGCCTGAGGGACTTTCCCCCTTCTTTGTGATGGAAAGGGCGCATTAAATGCAGATGTGATGCTTACCACCGGGGTGGCTCCATAGTCAGTGGTGGCCAAATTGCTCCATCATAAAGATTGGGATCAAATTCTGTGCTAGGTCAAGCTGAGAGGGGTCTGTGGATTGACAACAATAAGATCATGGTGACCCAGACTTTACTAGAGATGCCCAGAAGCAGCGGGCCACATTCCTGAAAGCTTAAAAGCGCGTCCGCCAGATGGCGGTTCAGTATGCAATGTTCTTCCCGGCAGAATTGTGGGTGGACCCGGAGGATGGTGTGCAGTTTTTTTACCTCATCGCAGGAGGCTTGGGAAGGAATTGTTGGCCGCCTGCACTAAGCAACTCTCCCCAGGACCATTGGGATCATCTAGAAGGGTAAGCAGTGGTAGTCAAGTTATACCTTCTAAAATGCAGGCACAGCAAGCACAATTGAAAGCAGTGGGGTGGCAGGAATCATGAGTGTGGCGGGGAAGAGCCCTCCCTTGATGGCAGGTGATTATGGGACTAGAGACACTGACTCTGACAAAAACTCAATATCTACAGTGGGCTCTGATGCTGCATTGCCCCGATTGATGTCCCACACAGTGGATGATCTCCTTTGAATCCTTTTGAAGTTCCCAGATTTTAGGTTATTGTTCTGGGGGATTCAGAGGTGGGCCATTGACCTTAAAGATGCCAGTATGAGGATGTTTGAAAGGGATATACATGGATGGAGTGATGTGAGGTTGGGAGGCACATGCACAGGTGTTTGCCCCCTTGCCTGGTTCGAGAATGTCAACTGCATGTGTGGTTGGAGTTGTGATGATGGTTTGGAGGGTGAGACTCACCTTCTTGTCCTGGAGTTGAGGAGTTGGAACTGTTTTGTGTTTAGTGATTGAGCCGTGCTGCTAGTAAGGTATGTACTTTTCTGAGAGCCGGAGAGGGGCTGGCAGGGGTGAGGGCTTGCCCACTGCCTGGCAGTTAAAAGTTCTCATGTTAATGTGGCATGGCTACCTCCTTGAAGCATAATTATATCCTAGGATATGAGGGGGCTCAATAATATGTCAAAGTCTTACAAAGCATATGCCTACCTCAAAAGGTGGGGGGCACATGTGGCCTTATTACAGGAGAACAACACCATGGCTGCTGAGGGGTTAGAGCTTCACAGGCGCAGGCTGGCCAAACTTACTACACCACTTTCTCAGCATGTAGACGTGAAGTACTTATCTGGGTACGTCCTGGGGTCACATTCCAAAAAACTGGACAAGTGGGGGACCCGGTTGGATGATATGTGGTTGGCACAGGATGGTTGGCCGGCTGGGGCTTGACAATGGTTATTACCTATGCCCCTAATGTGGACCAGGTGGGCTTCGTGGAAGAGTTGTCTTGGGTACTGGTGCCCCATCTGATGCACTGAAACAGATTGGGAAAAAATACTGAACCAAGTTCCTAGAATGTTTAGGAATTTCTGTTTTGAATTTATAAATGTCTGCTTTCTTAATAGGTTATATCTTACGCTCAGGAAAGTGAACAGTTCTACCATGCAGATGGGGCAAAGTGCCCTTGGTGTGGGAAATTAGGAGCTGTAAGGTTTTCTATGGTTTGGGCATGCCCTTCCCTATGAGGATTGGGGAGAGAGTAGTGAACTGCATTAAGGAGGTCACACAGCGCAACATGCCTTGATCCCTAGGCCCATGCTTTTTGGCCTGGTTCCTGTGCTTGGCCAAGCATAAGCTTAGATCCAGATTCCCTGACTTGGCAGTGGTCCTGGTGAAACAGGAGATCACAGTGCACTGGAAAGCCCCTGAAGACCCTATGGTAAATAAATGGCAGGGTGAGCTCCTCAAGTGAGCGTCTTCAGGAGTGGGGCTTTGCTCCGAGAGGCGAAAAGAGGTTCCGGCTCCCTTGAATTCGCGCGAGCATCGGACAATCTGGTTGATTGTTTGAGTGAATCAGAACTGCCAACACCGATGGGACCCCCAGGGAAAATGGCCAATGTGAGAGAGACTGGTGCATGAGAGTGAGTAGAATACTCCAGAGCTTGGAAACAAATGGCTGCCACTCCTAGCAAAGTTGTAGAGAGCTAGACAATGATGATCCTCTACAATGAGTCCTGAGAACATCAGACAAGCATTTATTAGTGGCGGCAGAGCTTTGTTGGGTCGTTTGCTTGTTAATTGATTAGGCTGGTGAGTTGGGTAGGGAGTGGAGGGCTTCCCAAAAGGTAGCCCTTAGTTGATTGTGGTGCGGGGAAGGTGAAAGGAGCTGAGTATGAGAGGCTTGGCATCAGGATTTAACTCTGGATTCAACCCATTTGAATGGATTAATGGGATTGCAGGGGAAAGAAATGCAGCAGGAGACTATTGCATGGCTGTTGTAAAATGGCTTGCCATGCCTGTGAAAGATAACAATAATAAAGGTTGTATGAAAAATACCTTGGCACTGAGACACTTTATATAGGTATGTGTAGGAGAATGATTTACTATGAAACCATCAGTCGTATTTTCTGTTAACTGTGATTTGTTACACGAGATTAGTCACCTCTTATAAGTTATCTTAGAACTGACTCATGAGTCAGAGACTTTTTTTCATGTGAAGCTCATGAGAGAAACAACAAGCTCTGCTGTTTAACACAGTTGTTTTAACCAAATGTTAAAATTGATCAGCCATCAGTGTGTAGGCCATTTTTGGATGTTTGTGGTCTGTTTTATGGTCTGGTTGGCTGTTTTTACTGTTGATATCTCTGATAACCGCAAATATTGCCTGCAGAAAGCACAAATGTATGCAGCCTTCCTACCTTGCAATAGAGATGCAGAACGTCTGAAAAACTCACAAAACTAAATCCTCATTGTAATGTTCATTACCAACCCATATCATGAGCTTTACTCCCACGTAAATATACTCTGTAAATGGATTTATGAATGCTAGGTATCCTTGTAAATCAAAGAACATTTGTCAGTAAACATGCACTTAAGCCAACAATGGCCTTGTTTACTGGGCACAAGCTGCACTCTTGAAAGAACACAGCCAATTGTCCTGAAACATAAAGGGGCTTATTTACAAGCCCAGTGCGCTGCAGGAACATCACTTTTCTTGATGTTCCAGTGGTGCACTGGGTTTACCCATATCTACGAGGCCACGAAAGTCGCCCTGTGAGGCTTCATGGCCTCTTGATATGGTGTAAGGTAGCGCAGCGCAGGCCGCTATGTTGCCTAACACTGTGTGGGGATGCGTGCCATGGGAATTGCGGTTGGTGTTTCCACTCGGCTCCCATGGTATTTGACACATTCCCAGATTTAAAGCACAGCGTAAGTCTGGGAATTAATCAAAAACGTGCAACTGTCCAGAGCTGTTTGTTTTTGTAATGGAAAGTGCCCCTTCCTGCACAAACAGAACCAGATTTCAACGCAAGCACCCTAGCACCATGGTGCAAGGGTGCCTGCTTTGGCGCATGGCAGTCTTTTGTGTACCAGTGCTGAGAAAGAGCACAGGAATGCACTGTACCTCATAGATGCAGCACATTCCTGCCCTTTTCTTTTGATGCAAGGCAGTGCTGCATGAAGCCTTGCCACGCTGCTCTGCGCCAAAATGGTGTAAGTAAGCCCCAAAGTGCTTAAAATGGTTGTGTGAGTGATGTCAACTACTGGCTGCACGCAAAGCCTATGTATTTCAGAAGCACAATTTAAAACGCTCGACATATCTTTAACTGAAGATTTCTTACATTAAAGGAATAACTCCCACACAAGGGCCAGATTACTTATGCGCAGTAGCGGCTCCTAGAGGGAATGCAGCCAGGAGGTGACGCAGGGGAGGGGCAGGGTGGGGGGGTAGTAAACTCTGGAATACGGCTGAACAGAGGTAAGTAAACAATAAATAAATGAAACAAATTTCATTGCGAGCGCTGCAGCGCCAAATGCGACGCAACGCGTTCAATGAAATTCATTTTATTTATTTATTTGTTTACTTACCTCTGTTCGGCCGTATTCCAGAGTTTACTACCGCTCACCCCGCGTCACCGCCCGGCAGGACTCCCTCCAGGAGCTGCAACTGCTTACGCGTTCCAATGTAGAACGCATTTTAATTTCCCTCGTAGAGAACACGCAGAGTTTACTCTCGCTCTTTATTTTACTTTAAGAATTTTCACGTGGACGTCGGAGGCGTCTCGGGATGGGAGTGGGATTGAATTTAATTGTTTTTGAGTGTTTTAATGAATATGTGCACTTTTACAATGTCAAATATAAAAGTCACAGTGGGATTAATCAATTTTGCATCGCCATTATAGCAGAAATAGTGTAAAATACGTTTTTAGCAGAGACGTTTTGGTATTGGTTTGATTGACGTCTTTCTTACTAATGCAACATGATTCATAAAAAAAACGGTATCATATATTTGTTGGTAAATTTCATAACTATCTTTCTTCATTTGTGCCATGTCACTAATATGTTTCTGACAAAAGGAAAATGTATTTTCTCGAGTCACTTTTCTATTATAGGAGCAGAAAAAATGATGGAGAACCCAGTTTGCTCCATTTTTGTACCAGAGCAAAGTTTCATAATTGTCTACAGCGAAAAATGTAGACAGGGAGGAAGAGAGTCTCCCCGTGTAAGCACCTCTTCGCTCTAGAAAGTCAAACCACAGTATCACACAAATTTTGAATATTAGTCTTTGTGCTTGAAAAAATCCTCCCTGAAGTATGGCCAAGGCCCTTCCCCTAACTACTAAAATATTCTTTCCAAAACCAGACCAAAGGCTCACAAACAAGCAGAGCATACTAATATGTGCAAAGACAAACTGAAGCCATCTAAGAATTGAGGGAAGCCAAAAGACAGAATGTAAGGAAAATGTTTAAAAAGGTTGAACACAGCTCATAAGACAGTTGTAA
Source organism: Triturus cristatus (assembly GCF_964204655.1). Lineage (NCBI taxonomy): Eukaryota > Metazoa > Chordata > Amphibia > Caudata > Salamandridae > Triturus > Triturus cristatus. The sequence continues at coordinate 229,358,821 of NC_140584.1, forward strand.
AGTATAATAAAGAATAAAATTAATAGGAAAAGAACATAGAAGTAAAGAAGAGTAATGTAATCTGTCCAAATGCGTTTGAAAGAAAAAAAGCAAAAGTTTGTTACCAGTGAGGGGCAGCTATGAAACACCGTGTAGAATCTATGCTGCTTTTTGCATATTACTTTCTCCTTTTGATGTTCAAGTATTGCAGGTATAATTCAGCTCAGCGGTCTGCTGACAATGACGAATAACACTGATGACTTTGCACTTTTCAAAATCCCTTGAAAATATTTTGGAGGCAACAAAGTCACTGGAGCCAAAGATAATGTGTCCATCTGCATAGGCAAAGTTTACAAACTCATAGGCAGATTCACTGAACAGTTCAAATTCTATTAAATGTCTGTGTCATTACCAGGTTGTGTGAGTCAAGGACTCTTATCCTGAGTGGTGCCATGAATTATGACACTATTTCAGAGACCCTCAAAGACATATACAGCGATGGAAGAAAAGCTTGGAATGAGACTGAAGAAGCTTAAAGTGTTAGGGCCTCATTTTAGCATTTTGGCATAGGGCAGAACAGCAAGGCACCCTACATCAAAGTTAAAGGGCATATTTAAGCAATACAGTGCATTTCTGTCCTTTATGCCTGTGCTGGTGCGGTTTCGGCAGCCTTGTATCAATGTAGGCACCCTGACTCCATTGTAGGCAGGATTGTTTTTCTGTAGGAAGGGGCACCTTCCTGCACAAAAACAATCCTGATTTGTTTTTCCCTATGTGTGCTGCAGAATACATGGAAAGAGGAAACAACGAGGAGAAACAAAATTATTTCTCCTCATTATGCCTCACTTTGGGAGGCATATAGATTTGGTGCGTACCCAGGTTTGCATGTTTTTGTGAATCTGGGGCAGCATCAAATTCCATGGGTACTGCGTGGGGAAACCCACCGCAATGCCCATGGAACGCCTACCAGGCACAGAGTACGGAGACGCAGCGAGTTGTTCTGCGTCATCTTACTCATGATGTATGAGGCCACTCAAAGGTAAGCTTTGCATGGCTTCATAAATCTTTATGAGAGCCCTGCCAATAAACATGATGCGAAAGTGATGTAGGGTTCTCCTAAATAATTCCCTTAGGCTCTCACAAACAGGCTGGTTATTTGGGATATGAGCAGAAACTGCACTTATACAAATTATGAGTTTTGTGAACTGCTGATCATTATGGGGGGGGTGGGAAATGCCCAGTATTTACTGAAAAAAATGAGGATTCCGTTATGATAAGCACCAAAATCAATGTTATGCCCCCAAAACTCATAAATGGGTAGTAATTATTCCACCGACTCATTGGAGTAGGATTTTTATCCGGTGTAATAAATATCACACCTATTACTGGGACATGCATAATGAGAGTGTAATGAAGATAGATGAGTCGTAGGTAGAAAAGTACTTCGTAGGACCACATTGCAAGTGCCTTATTAGTCCAACGGGGTTGGTAATGTTGCACAGTTAAGTGAGGTTTTATCTCACATTTGAATGGAGCATAAAGCAGAAAGCCGCATGTTTTCCCTTTTTCCGAGCTGTACATTCCGTGAATAAAAAACACCAGATCTAGGCAGTAATTGTGTACTAGCTGTAATCTCACTTGAGTCGCAAACTTCAAGGGATTCCCATAACCAGGATGGATTACCCAATCGTAAACAGGATTTGAGTGTGCCAATGGGTTCTTCTAAAACAGATTGGTCTGGAAAGCTGCAGAGGAAAATACATGTGAACAAAACACTTGGTATTCGTACCTGTCTCACAGACTTCTTCATCACTGTTATCCACACAATCATAGATTCCATCACACAGCCATCGGATGGGGATACAGTGCGCTTTGTTTCTGCATCGAAACTGACCCTCTTTACATTCTGATATGCACTCCATCTGTATAAATACAATGTTTATGTCAACAGTGGGTATGTGTTGAAAAGCATGTTATGTTAGAATCTGAGACATTAAATAAGGTGCTGAAATGACAATGAATGCTTATATTTCTGCAACTGAGGGAATTGAATGACAGTAATAATAGCAAAAAAGCACATATAGGTAGGTAATATAACATGACAAAAGAGTAATAATTTAGTCGATTAATGTGACAACAGATATTTATTACACATAGAGCATCAAAAAGGTTTGTACATTTTCCACATTTTTGTGCACCTCACAACAACAACACTATTAGTAATGCTCACTGTAGAGCCGTAATTTTCTTAACAAAGTGTACATGGCCTTCAGTATGTTCATTTATGCTGTATATTCTAATGTACCACAAACCACCCCACGTGTACTCACACATCATAGTAAACAACAAAACTCTCTACTAGACACTGCGCACACTGAGCATTGATTTATAAAGCAACACTGGCAATATAGAAGTGGGCATAGTGCGCACTTCAGTCCTTACCCAAGGAGAGCACAACATGCATGGGGTGATTCAGAAAGGCAGCTTAAGTATTTGAGAACAGCCTTATGGTGAGAGCAGGAGGTGCCACACATATCCACTCATAGGACTCCATTAGGAGCTAACCCTTTGGCGAGTGACCAGCACACGTGTCAGAGTTGTCGAGAGATTACACTTCCACAAGTCATGAAAAGTGGCACAAAGCAGTTCAAAGCTTTAATAAAGTATTTATTCTCCAGAAGAGAATTTGTTTTTGTTCTGAAAAGTTGCCCTAAAGTAGCAGAAAGAAGGCTTAGCACTACTTTGCATCAATGGTGCCTTCCATGGCTCGTACTTGGGTATTTCAACACTACCACCCATGGATTTGACACGCAGCGAGATCTACAAATATTGTCAGACATGGTATTGTGCCAAAAAATAATGCCTCTACGATAAAGACATTAAGTAGGGGAAAAGTATTTATTTGTCCTAACATTTCTTATATTGCATGCGTGCTAAAATCTACAGCAAACATCTTAATGTGTGGATTGCTTGAAAGTTTATCTTTGTACCTTATTTTGCACTTGGAGGGCACCATTCCAGTACGAAACCTATGCAAGACATCATGAATACACCCATGCACTATGAGGCCAAGGTGTGTTTGTGTGGGGCAGTGCTTAATTTGAGCTGGTGGTTATCCGGCTTGGCACCGGAACTTAATTGTCAACTTCAGTATTTATGATGATCTGCCACATGGTGGCACAGTTTGTCTACTTTAGAGGTGACAACAACAACAGTTGTTAAACAATTTAATATAGATTAAAAAAATGACTAATACCTGCCACCCAAGTCATTCTTACAGCTTTTGGGGCCTGGAATAGTCTGAATTTTCACACTTTTAGGAGTGTGATGGATAGTAGTTGGGTTAGTACTGACCTTGGCAGGGCGGTCATGGGCAATGGGAGGTGCAAGCTGAAGTGGCCTCCTAACGAGGGCTTTGGCACTAATTTTTTTACAACTAAGCACTGGTATAGAGTTAGACATCCTCTTTGTGCGCCAGATATTCAGTGAATACAGTTGTGTGCTTCTGTCTCACCCTAGTGTTACACAATACAACAATTTGGTCACCGTTCTGTGTTGTATTATTTTCTAATACATCTTCCTCACAGCTTTTTATTGCCTCCCATCATGCTTCAGATAAAGAGTGTTCTCTTTATAGACTGTATTACATCCTTGACAATAATCCAAGTGAGTATTGTGCCAATCCGAGAATATGTTCAAGGTAAAGAACTATACCTAGATAAAAAACATGAACCATGGATAGGATTCCAAACATGTGCTTTTTAATGACTGTTCCAGCAATAAGTGGGTGTTTGAAATACTGGGCTATCTGGTATAACACCTTTCTGAACAGGCTGTTTTAAGAGTTGGTCAAATTCCCCTAGTTTAAAAGACTAAGGGCATGATTACGATATAGGTCGGAGATGCCTCCGACCGACATCGCCGTGGATGCGGAACCGACCGACCATAGGATGGCGGTCCCGACTCTGCAATTACGATGCAACCACAAATGGTGCGGTCGCATAATCCCATTTTTCTAGGAGAGCTTGTGCTGCGGTCGGAAAATGGCCACAGCACAAACTCCCATACTGAATGGGAGATTTTGTTGCACCGTGTGGCCCTGAGGTTCCTGCCACACGGTTCAGGGATTAACACCCCAGGCCCACAACTGGAAACCGACATTATAACCCAAAGGCGAAAATTTAGTCCTTAAGGGATTATGTGATGGTTCCGACTGGCCAGCGGGCTCCTCGAGCCCATCGTAAGCTAGCTGGAATGACCCGCCAGTTTGACTTCTGACTGCCTACATTGTAATTAGGCATTCGGAATTCCAACCAGGGATGTCGATCGGTAAGCCTCCAATGAGCGATCGGAGGCTTACCGACCGACATCCTAATTAGGCCCCAGGGGTTATGCTTTTCATCTAATATTTATTTATTTGCAGAACTCAAAGAGACAGACAGGGTTTCACTTAAATGTAATGCAATCTCATTTTGGAAATAACTCCATGAGATTGTGTTAGTATCATGATGATTAAATAAACCTAAATATCTGCTTAACTTGAAAAAGATGGAGGTAGTGAAGTGGCCCACCAAAAGGTTGCATTGATTTTAGAAATTCACTGTTATAGACCAAGAGGGTCCGGAATTAAACACGTGTGACATTTTACTTTTGTTTTGATCAAATAACATTAAGTGTTATTTTCTTTTAACAGTGAACTGACTTGTAATTTGTATGTGTGAATCTGTTGTATAAGTGAGGATGTTAGTTACTGGAAACAGTGTGCTTTGATATATAAATTATTGTAGACTATAAACGTTTTTTTATCCAATGATGCTTTTGTAACACGCTTGTGATGTATACTTCTGTGTAGGGTGTTTTGAGTAGGGTATTTTGATGATGATGATGATGATGATGATGGCTGTCACATAGATGAGAATCACAATTTCACCTAACATTATTTAACAGGTGCTGAATGCAGCACAGACTGGTCTAAAGGTATCTCTAACATGGGTTGTGATGCCAGATATGTTAAGAGCAATATGGAATTGTTTACCTTTGTGTAACATAAGTTTGCAGACATGTTAATACATAAAAGACAAATAATGGGTATTGGCAATGCTTGTTATAGCTACAAGTGGATTGCAATCCCTGAGTCACTGCTTTAAAATGAATCGTGAACGAGTCACCTGGTACTGCTCTAAAGCAACAGGTAAAAGGAGCGGCCAGCATTGACATCAGCAGCGGTCCGTGGAGGGAGTTCCGTGGGGCGGAAAGGCGGGGCGGGGGAGGGGCAGGGTGGGGGGTACTAAACACCGGAACATGGATAATTGGAGATAAGTAAACAATTAAATAAATAAAAGGAATTTCGTAGCGCGCCCTGCATCACAAAATGCGGTGCAGCGCACGCTACGAAATTAGCCCCTCCCCCATCCCGCCTTTCCGCCCCACGGAATTACCTCCACGGATCGCTGCTGATTGACATACATTGTTGTGGCCCAAAGGATCATCTTTGATTTGAGTCAATACCAACATGAATGGTCTCACATCAGGTGTGAGAGTTCCTAATGATGAAACCTGATCATCACTGTTATGAGCAGAGGGCATTGGAATTGCTAACCTGTAACAAGATAATCAGAGGAATTCTCACCTTCTCATAGGTGCTAGACAACCAATATTTTATTTATGATAGCCGTCTTAAGTGCTTGTGTGTGCTATAATAAAATAAAAATGTATTACATATTTCATATCTAAATTCCATTATTTCATGCTGCCCTCTTTTTTAAGACATGAAGGCAAGCATTAGGCCTTAACTCTCTCAAAGTTACTTCTCCTAGAGCAGTCAAGATGAAGGGAGTTGATTTAAACAAAAACATAGCTTTCCCAAAATGTTCCCAGACATTCCAGAAACGTCCTCATGTGAAGCAGTTCCCCAGTCAGCCGCAAAATGTTTTAATAATGTGTAATTTTTATTAGTTAAATGATGTGGAATTATCTTTTGTTGAGCATATGACACTTGAGACTGTTTTGATATTGATGTGTATTGATTTTAGCTTGCTTCCACTCACTAAATGTATGAATTGTTTCTTGCATTTCTAGAACCCTGTGTACTTTTACCAAGCCATTACAAATTGGGTATTCTCGTTAAAAGGAGATATTTTCATATTTTTAGGGCGGTGGAAAGGAAGTTAAAAGAGCACAATAAACCATCAAAAGCCATTTATTTCCAGGCTCTTTTCAGCATAACCTCTTCACTCTGACCACTCTAAATGAACTGGCACCCTAAATGAAATGAACTGGCACTCTAAATGAACTGGCACCCTAAATGGCAAAGTTTGTTATCAAAACACACGGGAATCACGTCCCTCTTTACATTACCCTTGCCACCCCTACCCCATGGGGCAAGAGGACATAATGAGGTGTCCGAAATACAGGGAAGGGGGGTGTTTTTTTCACTCAAAATCGAAATTAACATGTTGATTTTCATCTTTCTTTCAATGAAAAAGTGATTCAGCACGTTTTTCTGGTATATTGATCGGTTTCTTGCTTTAAAAAAGAAAGCAAGGTCTATGTGCTTATGTATCTCTGACAACATCCCCATTTCTTCTGTTGGTATGCTAAAAGTGTGGTATAGGTCCCCTAAAAACAGAATTGTGTCAGTGCTATTTGATTGTGTCACCCATATCTTGTGCAGTGTTTGATTTAATATTCGGTATTACCGGTGGCATTGTAATAAAAGTAGAATGAGACACGAATTCAAATGCTAATGACAACTTTTGCAGCCAACACATTTAAACGCCTGCGACAGAAAACAGTTGGCATCATGCGGCAAATACCACTGACGAATTCGTATATTGCCATGACAAAACATTTTACAGCATCAGGTGATTGTTCAAATCCATTCACAGGACAACAACCTCATCAACTATTGATTTTCTATAAATATTACTGAGCAAAATTATTTCCTGTAACAAATTATTAGATATCCGATGAGCACACGTTTTTCTAATTTTAAGAATTTTTAGATTTTGAACAAGGAAATACAATTCTCACAATATTGTACACCATTAGTCTCTTCCTGGAATAATTCTGCAGCAACATAGATAGAGCTGTAGATCAGAAGCAACCATGGCAGAGAAATGTATTTGTAAGTATGCTTCAGTCAAACAGCTAAGGCTTGTCATAGCAGCGGGTACTGACAGATGAAGAATCATTTTAAGACTTGCCCGAATTGAAGATCTCAACACTAGTTAGAGGATTTGATAGAGTGACTTGTTGTGCTCTGTCTCGCACTCCAGACCAGTGATGTAAACTGGTTGACTACAGTTCCTTGTTTGCTGTATATATTCACTTTTTTTATTGAAGCAGAAGGGAGGAATAGAAGAGAGGAAGACACCATTTTAATCCTTGTTCCAAACAAGTTCTCAAGTGCCAGTGTGCCCAGCAAGGGTTCTTAAACAAGAACCCAGCATGGAATTATTGGGTATTTCTTAACCAATCTATAAATGGTGCCAGCAGCCCACAAACTATTGTTAACCTTCAGTAATGTAGTTCCCTTAGCTAGAGTAATTAAAACGTTTAGAGTGCCACCAAAAATATTGAAATGTGCCTGTTGTTATAAAATTCAAGATGGTGGGCGAAACCTCTGGGAAAAGTATTTTTTATGTGAAAAACAGAAACTACCACAACATTCAACCCAGTCCAGCCCTCTTTCTTACATTAAGTTTGACCAGCTATATTTGCAGAAGAGTTTCTCTCTTGGGACAGCCATCGACAGATACAAATGTAATTGGATTCTACCCTATTTAGTCATATATACTCAGAAAAACGTTGTCGCATTTTCCTCACTATCCTTTGTGACCTTTGAAACTGGAGTACCAGAATCCTTCAGGGATAAGGTTAAGAGTGTGTGTTGAAGCTGGGTCTTCGAGAAAAATACAAAATAGGTTTGAAAGAACCTTGGGGCATATTATCAAGAAACAGAGTTAACATTATCGCCGCTTTAGCGGCACAAAACTGCCGCTAAAGCGGCGAAAATGGGCTTGATAATATGCCCTTGAGAATTCCCATAGAAGCCCATGTTTTGGTGACAATATGGGCTTCTATTGGAATTCTCAAGTGCATATTATCAAGCCCATTATCGCCGCTTTAGCAGCAGTTTTCTGCCGCTAAAGCGGCGATAATTTTAACTCCATGCTTGATAATATGCCCCCTTATCTTTAATTCTTGTCTCATTATGGACAATAGAGTGATTAGACACAAAATATCACTTGCCTCAAAACAGCAAAAGTTAGCTCAATTTGGAACAGTGTTGGAGGGCAAATGGTGTTGAGATTTTGTGAATGTCAGCATTTACCATTTTCGAGAAAAGAATTACTGGCAGATTAGCATAATGTCTTAGCCAAAAACTGTTAATGTTTATGTATTAAGTTCCTCATAATTTTACATGTTCCCATGCCAGCTCAGTGCATTGATGGCATAAGTAGCAGGGCCGGAATAGTGGGTGATACACTGAGCACCCCCATGAGCATGGGTCTATGCTTCCCCATTCAGCACACAATAGTCTTTCAGCCCCCAGGGGCGGATAGTGGGTGTTTATCCTGGGGGGCAACAGAGAGTGTGCACGGCACTGTCGTTTTAGGAGGAAGCAATCCCACATAAGTCTGGACCTACCTTCCCCGGAGATTACCAGTCTTTCTGCTTCTCCGGTGGTGGATAGGGAGGGTTTATCTCAATCCGTCCCTCGGGAGGGGGAGTAAAAGGCCCACTAGACACCAGGGAATGGTAGCTGTACTGTTTTTGTGAAGGGGGGTTGGTCCGTTGGGCATGGGACTGTGTTCCATTTCAACCCCAGCACAGTCTTTCTGCCCACAGGGCTGATTTGGAGATTTTACTCGCAATTTGCCTGAAGGCAGACAATCCCACTAGACCACCATGAAAAAATAGTGTAAAACATAAGGAGTAGGGAGGGTGCTTGCTTAAGCATTGGGCTGTGCCCCCACCCTAGATAGGGCCTAACAGTCTTAATGGTACATAGGGGAGCTTACCACAAACTGGACCCTGGGGATCAGAAAGCCAATTAGACCACCAAGGAAAAAATGGTGCAAAAAAAAAGAAGGATTGAGGCGCTGCCTTGCCAGGCATGGGGTGTGGCCCCACCGTAAACTGAATCCAACAGTGTTTTTGCTTCATGGGGGTTAATTTAGCAGTTTGCAACATTTCTGCCCTTGGGAGGTCGGGCAAAAATACCATGAGACACCAAGGAAATATTTTTATTTGTTCATCCTATCCTTCATCACTAATGTCCAATCTGTCCCAACACATTTTCTACCTGCCTGGGGCACATAGCATCCCCGTGGCAAGCAATTGAAAATCTGGATTGCTTTTTGGTGTGGTTTAAACATATGGACTGGCAGAGTAGGGATATATCCAAATATCTTCTCATTGCCATGATGAAAGTCTGCATTATTCTGGCCTGGGCTTGGCTGCCACCCTGGGAAACCTATTAGACCCAGACTTTTTTTAAACTAGCCATCCATAGGAATCCAGAGTCTTGTGCACTACTTGGATCCAAAAATGTTTTTCCCTACAGTGCACTGCAAACCTCAACCTTTGCCTTACATCCCACATTTCCCTCACATTTCAGTGAGTGACACCTCTGGAATATGCAGGGATCCACACAATCCCTAGTGTCCCACATCCTCTCACCATCCTCACACTTCTTCCCAAAAAATGGCACCCCACTTGTGTGGCTTGGCCTAGCACACACAACACAGATGTCCTCAAAAACACAATGAGGAGAACTCAACAATATAGATAGCTGTTGTATTTGGATCTTGGCACAGCAGCCACCTAGGGAAACCTACCAAACACAGAAATGTTTGATAAGTAGACACACAACTCTGCTTGTTTCTGAAAGCTAGGAAGCTGTGGATTTCCACACAGCAAACCTTCTTATTGATGTTGCTTTAGAAAAAAAAACTTGCACTTTCTTGCATAAATCTTTTTCATGTCTTTTCCAAGAAGCCCACCACCCCCACAAAAAAGTCAATATTTTGCCTTAAAGGAAATCCACATTCTCAATTTAACTATAGTATACCAGGATAGTTGGAAAATAATACAAATATTTGGCCTAGATACCTTTTGTAAACAAAAATGATAAAAGGATAAGCACAAAGTGTTCTCAAACATCAACAAAGGGCTCAGTAGGTAATAGGTTAATCATGAAATTATTATGGAACTTGAGTGATGATAACTATTGTGTTGTCATCAGAGTTTAGGTCCTGTAACATCCCTCCCTGGGAGGATTCAGGGTCAAAAGTCATATGATATAACTTCTTGTGATGGCATTACGCTTAAAGGGATGTGTGATGTAAAAACGATACCCCTTGTAGTCTGGTGAATCGACATCCATGGGTAAACAGCACATTTGTAATTTACTGGCACGATGTGTGGGGCATTCCCAGTGAACAGAATGGTCAATGGCTGACACAGCTCTAGTCTATTTTAGTCTTTTCTGTTGGTTAATTCTGGCCTTTTTATTCTGGGAAATTCTAACCCTTCAGATTCTGAGTCTGACTCAGATACCAGTTACAAGGAAACTTCCATGATCAGCTAATTTAATGATTAGTGGCTTTCTAAATTCTGTTGTAGAATAAGAAGAACATTTTCTGAAAAGAAGAGAAACATTTGGGAATATTCAGTACAGTCCACTCTCTAATTGAGCTGTTTGTAGTCCTCTTAAAGGAAACAATGATAAACAGATAGATATTAAGAAGAGGAAACACATTTTTTATCTCATAAAAAATATTTTGTTACTCATAAATGAAGTAAACACAATAAGTGCTCATGGTCAATATATATGAGAAAAAAGGGAGTAGGTAGGTCTGTAATGATATAAGACCGTTAAGCTTAAAGGATGGTAGTCCTCATCCACCTCAAGTGGTATACCTCATCAAAGGACCCCTTTTCATACCACAATCAAAATAGGTGGTGGTGGGGTCTGCAACCCTTCACAGAGATGAGCTCCTGGGATGTATGAATAGGGCAGAGCTACACCCCATTTCTTTGATCCCTACCTAGTGGGAACAAGAATAAAATATCATAGGTCCACCAGGAAGTAGTTTTACTGTTTTTTTCCTTCTTTTTCTTCTCACACCCATGCCTACCTCTAAAGAGAGCTTCCACTTGTCTGACTAACACCTTACAAGCTCCCATCTGTGAAGATCTGTAGCCCACACCACCTCCTGTTTGGGTTGTATGAGGAGGGCTACCATCCTTTCAGTTGAACAGACATAAATAATTACAGGCATTCCTATCAACCTTTTTCTCAGATAAATTGACCACAAACACGTATTATGTTACTGTTATTCATAGGAGGCTGTGCTTGGTGGTCTTTCAACCCTCCTTTATTTCCTCTTTGTATTGAAGTGATTTATAAACAGAGACACAATACAGATTCAGAAGTAATTATAATGGGCAATTGAGAGATCTAAATGAATAATACAAGTGTCCCCCCTTCATGATACTCTAATAACACTAACCTAGAGTGGCTTTGTGTATGCACAGTAAGTATTAAGGTTTAGGTTAAATGAATTGGATGACAGTATTTAAGAGACTCTAAATATTTAAATCTACATTTAATGTGACATCCCATAAGTGCTGTATTTCGTCTACTAATAATGTATTAGGTACCAGCATTTAATTCACTTGATGCTGCATATAGCAACTTAGATTAGAGAGTTCTTCACTGTGCGTGTATATCTGTTGTAAAGTTCAGGTCACAAGTTATAGTCTCAGAAAGGTTAACTGAGCTCTCTATTATTCCAAGGTAAATTGAGTGCCAGTAGCAAGATGTTAAAATATTTTGCCATAAAGTATGTAAAAAATATATTATCTTAGATCATCCTGCTAAGATGTACAATTTTACAAGGGAACAAACACTGCATTTCCTTAGGGAAATAGAAATCAAACCTTGTGCAAATGATATAAAAACCAATACTCTCACTTGTGTCATGTTTTTGAAATGATATGATTGCTTTGGTGACAAAATGTGAACAATTAGGACCTGAAACAGACTTTATTCTGTAGTTAATTTGAATCTGACCACTAAACTAAAGAAAGCCATGCTTGTTGTGTGGTATATCATAAAGTGACTGAATGTGGGGGGAGCTAACTGAAATTACAGCCGGTATTGTGGGTCACACACTTTTACCCACTCCTGAATCTTGTGGGTTGGGGCTCTGCCCTAAAGAAAAAGGGGACAAATATATGCATAAGCATATAGACCTAGATTTCATTCTATTTAAACAACAAATTGCTATGACTTGGAAGGCACTCACAACCTTGAATATTAAGGGGTGGTTAAGGATGCTCCTGACATGGGCTCAAGCTGAGTCAGATGTGCTTGCAGGGGTACATCTCTGAGAGGGGACCACAGGAGATGGGATGTTGGGATGCCTACATTCAGAAGATAGAAGCAAAGAATGATGAGCGCCTTCCTTGAACATAGTGTACACTAAATTGACTGCCCACATGTGCTATGGTCAGTGCCCCAGGGGCTCCTTGTGCTGGGAGGCCCTTCATGCTCAGGGGATTCAACAGGAGGGTGTTGGTGATGATTGAGTGATAGGTGTTCTCATACATGATTATGTGAGAGCTGTCAGCTGTGTCCGCTCTACTGCAGGTGTTACTAATGAATAATGACCCAGATATAGAGGCACCATGGGAACGAGTGCAGAAGACCAGCCATTAAAGTAAGTGTTGCTTATATGTCTGAACATAGAGCTGTTTTACTGTTTACACATTGCCGGACTGATGGACACCATCTAGATGTTTTCTTGTTTAGGTCATTCATTGACATTAGAATTGAACATGAAAGACGTGATGGTTCCAATTTGTGTATAGTAGTTGTGTACATGTTTACTTTTCAGTATGTCTGGCTACTCTGAGACCTGGAGGAAATGGATATGTTGATGCAATTCCTTGCAATTTACTGCTATTTCACTCTGTCATAAACCAATAAAAAATAAATGTAAAAATAAATCACTAAGTGGCTGAATTGTTTAAATAAACACAATAAGCACTCTAAGCAACAATCTTGTCATGGAAATCTTTGATGAGACTCTTTTTATAGATTGAAGAAATCTTTGTCTATGTCCACTTTGAGTTAAAAAAAGAGAGAAGTATGATAGAAGTGTGAGTGGATGAATTTGTATCCCATCCAAAGGGAACCTTCTTTTTTTAACCTGACAGTTTTTGGGTTCTCCATCCCTTTCGATTTACGAGCCCCCTCTCTTTGAAATTCAAGGTTTTATGTCCACTTTGACCATGACTACATGTAGCTCTGAGTTAGTTCCTGAGCAGGGAGTACACTAGTCACTTAAGTGATTCACCTGTGCACTCTATGACAGGGCTTGACAGTTATACATTCTTACTCTTTAAACATGGAACCCTGGCATTTTAAGAGACTGCCATTCACTATGTAAAAACCCTGATAGATACTGTATAGATTTACAAAAAAAATACATATTTGACATACCACTGGCACATCAATGCAAGCATGTTCTGAACTTTTAATGGGCATTTAGCATCTGCTTATTACAACCCATATTTGCATTTACAATATTTGGGTTATAATTCAGTATGTTATCTATTTTTTGTGCTGTCTTTTTTATTCTTATTTTCCCGCTTTATTTCAATATGTTGATATTTCTTATGTGCCATAAATTTTTTACATTTTAATAGTCAACTAACAATGGAAAAATAACCATATTAAAACAAAGTAAAGCAACCTTAGAATTTGTCTTTGGGTGATTATCAACTAGAAAGTTCTAATCACATTATACATGGTACAAAAAAGATCAATTTACCTCATCTGAGCCATCACTGCAGTCAAATTCTCCATTGCACCTTAAAGATGCTGATATACATCCTCCACCTGAACACACATATTCACTCGACGAGCAAGTTGGAGATGCTGAAAATGTAACATGATAATTATTTTGATTATAGAAGAGAATTGTTTTAAAGACACGGGAAGTGAATATCATGAATTGCTCCTCTACTTTCTCTGTCTCCGTACAGTATAATTAATTGGTCCGATAAAAGTATGCAATCTGGCAAAATACATAGTGTACTTCCTAAAGAAAGAAAGTCATGAAAGTGGTTTGCAGATTAACTAATGTTAGCCTATATTCCTATGTTCACTTATTCTTAATATCGAGACCCCAATGTTAATTTAGTCTTAAATATTGTGGCTATAGCTTCTCTGGTTTTAACATTACTGGAAGACTAGTCTGCACTATCACCAGGAACTTAACCATTACCCACTGTGAATATGTAACATTACCAATGAAAAAACAACATAACAAATTATATGTATATCACAATTGTGTAAATGCCTTGTGAAAGGTAAAATGGTTTCTGTTCAAACTTATGTGACACCCATAACTGAGAAAAGCTTAGAAAATATTCTCCAAGTATATTATATGTTAGAGTCCACTTTTTATTTTTCAAAGGTTTTGAATTTGTGAGGAGGAAACCGTACAAAAATACACACTTCAACTCTAAACATTAACCTACATAAACTATGGCTTTAGTTTTATAAGCAGAGTGAAATTTCAAGTACATGAAAACAATTTGTTTAATTTTGCAATCAATTGCAATGATTCGTATAACATTTATAAAGTATATCAAAACCTAAGAAAGAACAACAGAAATCAAGGGGTAATATTAAATTTGCTACTATTCAAAAACAGAAACATGACTACTAGACAAAAATTGTGCTGTAGATTGGCATAATTTCCCTTTGTTTATGTCTCAGATATAATAAGGCATTCCTATACCTTGTAAAAATACATTTTATTGAATCAGTCTAACTTATTATTTTTGACAATAACAAAAATGTATCTATCATTTCATATACATGTATGTTTACCTGGTTCACAGCTATTCTCATCTTCCCCTAACTTGCAATCTTCGTGACCATCACATCTCCACTTGGAAGATATACATTGCCCATTTGCACATTGAAATTGATCCTTTGAGCACCCGCTTTCACAATGTCTCTGTGAGAGTAAAAAGATATGAAGTACATAATGAATATTATGAAGTTAAAGTTGAAATATATAGTTACATCATTACAACTTTCACACAGAGTAAAGCTAAACTGAAGAGACATTTACAATGTATGCACTCAATAGCAAATATTCAATTGTATATGGACTCTAAAATGCCTCAATCTATTGTGGGTAGTGCTGGTAAATTGTGCATTTCTTTGATCCAAATGTGTTTACGTACTGAGACAGTGGAAAACTAATTTAAATTATAATTCAAAATTTATAAAGCACAAGAAGCTGTGGTTAAATCTAAGACAATTTAGACATGTCTTAATAATACCTTTATAGTATTGGTTATTATAGGGGCATTCAAAACACAAGCAAACACATTCATGATTTTCATTCTGGCATGATATTGGCTTGTGAATAACCTGAGATATGCATATACAGGTTGCATTTATTTTATAGGCGAGCATTATGTAACCTATTTAGAAACAAAAATTGTTTCAGATTTGATTGACTTTAAATTCCAGGTACAGGTCAGTCTGTTTGTTGGTATTGAAAATGTTCTACATTTTACTAGCAGTCACCGTTCTTTCTCTTAGACAATGCATTAATTTGCTCAGTTTGGTTATTGGTCTCTGGGTATACCTGATCTTAAGAATTCCTGAATAAAACATGCATGACTTTGAAAGGAAATCCACCATTTTGCTATGCTGCCTACTAGTAATTCACAGCCACTTGCACTCTGTAATAATGGCATACTGCTGTTCTGCCATGTAATAGAGAGAGCAAATATGCGGTGTCAAAAATAATTTAATATTTTTCTACACATACAGAAAAGATATTGGGTATTGGAACTTTCTGTTGTTAATCTTGATGGCAAACTCTTAGTGTTAAACATTCATTAGAAAATTAAACTGGGAAGGTTTAAGTGGAAGTGCTACCAAAAGCAAATTTGCAGCATTGCCGCAACTACAGCTGAAAAGAGCAATGAAAAGTTAAATATGTCAAACCTGTAAATCTGTAACAAGTTTGTGATTATGACATATATTTATAGCTGAGCACAGCGGAGACATTATCAAGACTCTTACACATCCTTCGCAAGAGTCCTCTCACTTCACATTTATCGTGTGTTTCTTGGGTCGGCAAGAGCCAGCAGTAGCCAATACAAAGGAAAACCACATAATGGACAGGGATTAGTCCCTTGACTGAGTTACACCTGCCTTAGAATAACCCTTGCAACACAGTTCCTCTTTCCAATTGTAGGACAGTGCAGGTCATGGGTGCTAGACCCAATAGAAATCCTGAAGCAGATAAGGGCCCAAGGGTAGAGACTGTCTTGATGAATGTAACTGAGCACATCAAGAGTGGAGTTAGAAGGCAACTGAAGCGTGAAGTGTGGAGAGGAGTTGGCCTATCGGCTAGGGCAGTCGACCTCGAATCTGGGAAACTGGGTTCCAGTCTCGGCAATGACGCTGAACATCATGTGATTCTGGGCAAATCACTTAATATCCCCGTGCCTAACCAAAATGAATGTGTCCTCATGTGACGCAACTCGTGCTATGTAAAGCGCTCTGATACCCGATACCTTCGAGTCAAGTTAGAGCTATATGAAACTCCGTAGAAAAAAAAAAAAGCGCCAAGCATAGCAACATAATTGACTTTGTAATTCACAGCACTTTGTGATGTCTTTGGTCGAATAGCACATCTATGATAGAACAAATATATTACTGTGAAATGCAATGTGTGATAGAAAAGCCTGGGAATATGGTTGGATTGGTTATGGGGTCATCACAAATAGCTGATTGTTTCACTTTCTGAAATCCTCTGATTGAAACACTGTAAAAAGAGAACTCTGTGGAACTGATTAGGGCAAAAAGATGTGTGTCACTGAAAAATGATAATCTGTATAATGGAACATTTGAGAGAGTGTCTTTGGATGCTACACATTGTCTGTTACCCTTTATGGAGTGGCCAATGCCCTTAGGCAAAGCCTGAGTGGCATTGCCTCGGGCCCGGATGGGATTCTAATGAACCTTATCAAGTGTAAAATTGATCTGTTGGGTCCCTTGTTAACAAATGTTTTTAATAATTCATTGTGTAACAAAATGATGATGATGAAGAATTTATAAAGTGCAACAAATTCCCTAGGGTGTCTCGGCGCTGCCCTTACCATATACAGATTAGGCTGGTGTATGTTTAAGATTTATGCCTTAAAAAAACATGTTTTTAAGCCCTTTCTAAATTTTAACAGGTTAGTCTCTTTTTTAAGCGAAGTTGGCAGAGAGTTCCACAGTTTAGCTGTTGTGGTAGTGAAACTACTGCCACCCCACCTAGCCCTACTTACACTAGGAACAACGAAATTTCCAAGTTCGACTGACTTAAGGGATCTTGCTGGAATATATGGCTTAATAAAGTTTGCCAGCTGCATTGGCCCCAAATTGTTCAGTGATTTAAAGGCAATGCAAAGTGATTTAAACTGTATCAACTTAGCTACTGGCAGCCAGTGCAGATGGGATAAAGCTGTGGAAGCAGAATCCAATTTGGAGATTCCGACCACTATTCTTGTTGTTGCCTTTTGAACAGTCTGCAGCTTTTGAATGTTGCATTTGAGGATACTGGTAAAAAGGGCATTGAAGTAATCCAATCTAGATGATATCAGTACAGATACCGCCATTTTCCTTAAATCCATAGGTATTGAGGGAAGAATATTCCCCAAAATGTTAAGGATAAAAAAGCAAGCAGAGGTGACAAAACTGGTTTGCACTTCAAAGGACAGCTTAGTGTCAAAGATGACTCCTATGTTTTTAGCTTTGGGCACTGGTGTAGGTAGAGAACGGCCAGCAATAATTATCGCTGGCCGTGCTTAGCGATAATAATATTATCGCAGGCTATCTCTGGAATTTATCACCCTGGTAGCTCGTTATTAACAACGCGTTTCTCCAGGGCGATAAAAATTCCAGAGATAGCGAGGTTATCGCCCTTTTGCAGGGAACATCGCTGGTTTTCCAGTGATGTTCCCTGCAAAACGGCGATAACCTTGCTGATACGACCCACAGGGTCGTATCAGCATAATCCACCCCCTATGTTAGGGATGGCTAAGTCAGGATTTTAACAGACGTTAGATTTTGGCGAAAACAGCAGTTTTCACCAAAATCTAACATCTGCTAAAATCATGTGGGCTGCCTTGTAAATATCGCGATGTAAACATCAGCGATATTTGCAAGGTAGTCCATCCGGGGTACGCCCAGTAACGCCCATTTTGCATCTCATTGGTGATGCAAAGGGAGGCGCTGGGAAAAAGGGTGCTAACATGCGATTATGCATGTTAGCACCCTCTTGTAAATATGGCGCTGGTTTTATCTCTGCTTTTGTGGCTTTGTAAGCCAAAAAAGCGGAGATAAAGCCCTTGTAAATATGCCCCCAAGTTGGACAGGCCACCAGCTATCTGTCCAGAATGAGGGATTGTTGCCAAATACCAGAACCTCAGTCTTGGATGACTTTAACTTCCGACAATTGTCTTTCATCCAATTGGTTATACAGCACATACAGTCATGAAAACTGATGGCTGTGGGGCTGGATGACCTGCTCACCGAAGCAATAATCTGCATATCGTCTGCATACAACACGAGGGCAAAGCCATAGCTTTTTATAGATTTGACCAGAGGTGTGACATAGACATTGAAAAGCGTTGGGCTCAGGGAAGATCCCTGATGAACTCCACATGGTAGCGAAAAGGAGGGTGAAACATAGTTTCCCAATGCAACCAACTGAGACCGTTCAGGCAGAAAGGAGCTCAGCAACAAGAGCGCCTTATTCCTGATCCCAATGGAAGCTAGACGGACCAGCAGCAACTCATGATTAACCGCATTAAAAGCTGCTGATAAGTCCAAAAGTATCAGGGCAGCAAACCCCCCCCCCCCATCTAAAGTCTGCATGAGCTCCTCAGTAGCTGTGATAAGTGCCAGCTCTGTGCTATCGTAAGCACAAAATCTGAATTGGGAGGGATCCAGAATAGCATTATCATAAACAAAGGAAGTCAGTTTAGTGTTAATGGCTTTCTCGATCACTTTTGCGGGAAAGAGAAGTCTCGCTTTAGGTCTATAGTTAAGCATCTCCTTAGCATCCAGATAAGATTTTTTTTAGTAACGGAAGTAGGGAGGCTTTTTTCCACTGAAATGGAAAATGCCCTGATGTAAACATGACCTTAAAAATCACTGTGAGGGGAATAGCTATGATTTTCGGAGTGCAGAATTATTGGGGGCCAGGGATCTGAGGGAGAGCTTGATTTGATTGCACCAATAATTTTGGTAGTCTGTTGGGTAGTCAAGGCAGTGAAGGATGAGAGGATTGTGGTAGCCGATTCTAGTGTGGATTGTGTCCTATTGAGTTGGATGGGGGTCTGAGCCAAACAATTGTCCAGGAGTACAAAGCTGTCAAAAACAGACTTAACCTTGTGCTGAAAGGATTCAGCTAGGGAGTTGCAGCACTCCTGACTGGCATTAGTGTCTAGTGTATCTGGCAGTTTAGACAAATGCTTTAGTGTAGTAAATAGAGCTTTAGGGCTCTGATTTTCTACGTGAAATAGGAAGCCTTTTTCCTGAGGATAAGTTTCTTATAAATTTGAAGGGATGATTTATATTCCGTTTTCGTAAGTGAATTATCCTCAACTCTTCATTTCCTCTCCAATTCATGGCATAGTTGTTTCTGAGCTCTAAGAATGTCATTAAACCAAGGTTCAGAGGGTAAGCACCTGGAATGTTGATTATGTTTAGGAGAGGCTAATTGCGTCATACCTGAATCAAGCCAGAAGTGGAACTTAGCGGCCGCTTGATCAGGGCCAGTAGACGTAGGCTGTAGAGTTTCTAAATGAAGATGGTTTAGCAGTTTAGCCTCTAGTTTATTCCAAGAACAACTGACTTCCTTATGATCAGACCAAATCATAGGCAGGTCTAGTCCATCTTAGATGAGGGTTGTCAGAGAAAATCCCATCTAGACAGTGTCCAGCGATGTGTGACGAACCCTTTACAAGTTGACATAATCCCGCACTGGCCATCTGATCAATTAAGCACTTTGTCACTTAACATGGAGAAATTGAAAGGTTCGGCTTTGTGAGCTAGGAGGGGACCTAGATTGTCAATAAAAGAGGCCTTAGAACTAAGAGGACGGTAGAGTAAAATGGCATTAAAGGAATATTGACCACCTAATTCAACTTTAAATTCCAGGACTTCACAGTCCTCATTTTCTGAATTTGCTTTGATACAAGATGTAAAACTTGATTTAAGAATAAGAGCTATGCCACAGCCTTTTCTTTCTACACTGTCAACTTTTAAAACCTGTCGGTATGACCAAAAGTAGATCCAGGTCAGAGGAAGCATCTGCCATGTTTCCGTTATAAAGGCAATTTCAATTTGATCAGATTCTAAGAACTCCTGGAATGCAATAGCATTCTTGACTAACAACCTTACGTTAATGAGTACAGGAATTTATAAAGCGCGCTACTCACCCGTGAGGGTCTCAAGGCGCTGGGGGAGGGGAGAGCTCCAGATCAGTCGAAGAGCAAGGTCTTGAGGTCCTTCCTGAAGGTGTGCAGGGTTTGCGAGCGTCTGATGTTAACGGGGAGCTCGTTCGAGGTCTTGGCTGCGATGTAGGAGAAAGCTCTCCCACCTGAGTAATGAAAGGTGCTGGAAAGTAAGGCCACAGTGAGAGCAATGAGATGTGCCCTGAGCTAGGTAGGGTTCAAAAGACAGACCAGGACAGGTCTGACCATTTCAAGTCCATTAAAGTGATCTCTGGCTCAAAACCGGCAGCGTGGCTGGTGCTGAGCATGGTCCGAGTATGGATGGGCGCAGATGGGTTTGCCTTTGGTGTGCTGCTGCGTGCATCAGCTGCACAGCCGGGTTTCCATCCTATTTATAGTGAGTGGCCGGAAATGCCCGAGAAAGGCTAGACCGTCAACCTCCCAAAATGGGGGCCAGTCGGAAGCAAGAGCAAAACCAAACATCTCTCTCTACAAAAAATGTTGACACCCCACAACAGATCGAAAAGTTTAAATCAGCAGCAGCAGGTAGGAGCAAAGTTATATTTAAATAGAAGCAGAATTTAAAAGGTATCCTTTAAAATTATAAAAAGTTCTGACACTCTCCCCGGAATATCCAATAAGTAGCATTTAAGGATTTAAACAAACAGTGGCTCCTTACTCACTATGCATGTCCGCTGCATGCACGGGTTTCCATCCGGTTTATAGTAAGTGGCCGGAATCGCCAGAAAAAGGCTGAACCATCAACCTCCCACAATGGCGGCCAGCCAGAAGCAAGAGCACAACCAAACAGCTCACTCCACAACAAACGGGACACCCCACGGCAAACTAGAGAGTTTAAATCAGCATCAGCAGGTAGGAGAAAAGTTATATTTAAATAGAAGCAGAATTTAAAATGTATACTTTAAAATTATAAAGAAGTTCTCTCACTCTCTCCAGAATATCCAAAAAGTAGTATTTAAGTATTAGAACAAACAGCGGCTCCTTACTCACTAAGCGCATCTGCTGAGCACCCGGGATTTCATCCCGTTTATAGTGAGTGGCTAGAAATGCCCGAGAAAGACAGGACCATCAGCCACCCACAATGGCGGCAAGCCGGAAGCAAGAGCAAAACCAAACAACTCTCTCTGCAACAAACGGGAGACCCCGCGGTGGACCGGAGAGTTTAAATCAGCAGCAGCAGGTAGGAGCAAAGTTATATTTAAATAGAAGCAGAATTTAAAAGGTATCCTTCAAAATTATAAAAATTTCTCACACTCTCCCCAGAATATCCAATAAGTAGCATTTAAGGATTAAAACAAACAGCGGCTCCTTACTCAAAGTCTAAAGTTCCTTCCACAATCGTCCCCGTTTAAAAAAAAAAGGTATTGCATGGTGTCAAAATACTACCGTCCCATTTCTCTCATTGAAAGTACTTTCAAGGTCTTCGGATGGATGATATTTAACCGCCTAAAATCATGGGCAAAATACAATGATCTTCTGTGTACTTTTCAAGCTGGGTTCGGACAGGGGCTGGGCGCAGTGAAACCCTACTTAAACTTGAATTTGATCATTGACAAGTATACCATTGCTAAGTGCTGCCCGCTGTACCTCGCCTTTATGGACCAGTCAATAGCATTTGACTGCATTAATAGAACTAAACTTTGTTCAAAGATGCTGGATTTATGAGTCGAGATGGCACTACTGAATTTTTTGTTCATTCTACATGAGAACCTTGTAATGGAGGTTCACTTTGGCCTGGCAGAAGAAATGTCAGACACCTTCCCTCTGGCTCGCAGGGTGCCTCAAGGATGTATCCTGGCCCTGTTGCTTTTCATGATTTATATTAATAATTTGTGTCCCACTCTTACTAATGCTACCAGAGACATCCCTGCAGTTTCCCAAGTTCCCATACCGGTGAGAGTTTATGCATTTGACTTTGTAACTATGGCACGAGCTTCAGGTGCAGGACACATGCTATGTAATCCTTTGCATCTTTTATGAGTGAATTGGACCTGGGCACAAATTATGAGAAATCGCACATTATGGCGTATGGGCCAGGCAAGAAATATATATCCAAATTATTGTTGAGGGTGCAATCACTTGGAAGCGTGAGCAATTTTAGCAGCTTGGGGATTGTTTTTAGTACTGCATGCTCTTGGCAATGGCAGAGCAGCTGTTCGTGTTTGAAACTCAGCAGATCAGCTGGAGCACTACTTAATATGCCTCTGGCTGCAGGTAGGGGGAGTGTTTCACACTTCCTGAATATTTACAATAGTCAGTGTGTATCTGCTGCATTATATGGTGTTGGGGTTTGGGGATGTCATAATCTTACCTCCTTCTACACTAAGGAATACTCCATTTGTAGGCAGCTCCTCTAGCTGCCTCCCACAACTTCTTATTCCATTATTCATTCAGAGCTAAACCTCCAGCATATATCTGATAAAGCTAAGCTGGTCCCGCTTTTTCTCTGGGTCAATGTCTGGGTTAACACTGAGTCTAGCTTAAACAGGGATATCCTTTTAGATGTCTTAAATTTGACAAGAGCTTCTCTATTCCCTGGCTGGCTTATGTTAAAAAAACAACTTCATGCATTGAGCTTATCCAACATATTTGATGCACCGTCTACTCTAAAAAAGGCTGATTCACTGAGGTTGTAAAAAGAGTTGACCAAAAGTTCCATTTAAGATTATCCCTTGATACTTGCACTACTTGAACCTGCACTGTATTTAACCCTAACTCTCTCACATTGGGTAAGATCTTCAGTTTTCTGCTTTAGGGCTGGCGCTGTGTGGTGTCTTTTGAGGTTTCTCGGTACCTGTTGTTTTCTGGGTATGTCAGTATTGACCTTCCCCCGTGATGGTTGTGGGAGAGAAAACTTTGATGCGTTTGACACTTCTTTGCACATTTTGGGATACCCTTTTAAAGTTATTTATTCAGCCAATTTTAAAAACCATGAGGTTTAGGAAGCATAGGGATGCTCTGCTTATCTACAGCTCCTAAGCAGTCACAATGTTTGTTTCGGTGTTTGTTCATTTTTTAAAGCAGCAATTAGATGCGAGTTATCGATGGAGGGCCAGGTGTAATATCAGATCTCATACCTTTTAAAGTATGTAAACTAAGTCGTTTTTCTGGCTGAGTGAGGTGGTTGGAAGTGAACTATAATCTTGGGAGGAATGTGGTGGTTGTTGTATTCTGATTACGATATTAATTTTTAGGCTTCCATGTTGCCTGTCATGGCCAGCAGACATTTGTTTGTACTGTATCCATTCTAATGTCATGTTGCCTACTTATGCATTCATCTTGTACTGTATTCTATATATGTTTTTATTATTTGTGTACCTTTTATGGCTGTTCCTGTTCCAAATAAAGTTTCATGAATTGAATTGAACTGATGAACACTTTTGTTGCTTCATCAGAAGAAAAAGCACATGCTGCTAGGGGTAATGGCACTAGTCACAGATTTGAGACATCAGACATCAATAGAAGCGTCTTCTGCATAGTTTATGCCCAGTCATGCCTTCTGCCACCCATATTCTCTCTGAACCACTGATCCGCAATGAAACAGAGTGTTACAATTTTGCAAGTACACAAATTATATGAGTGTGATGGAAAAATGTGAACAGGCATAGTTAGAACCAAATAGACATCCCATAGGGAGAAGAAGTGGGGAGGAGTTGGTAGCAGTAAACTAATACTCTTTAAAAGGTGATAAAAATGTCCAATCTCCTCACAGGAGTAAGATCAACAACAGGATGATTAGTAGAAAGGGAGGATCTGTCAAGTATTATAGTACAATAACATTTTCATTGATAAAGAGGAAGCCTAGTAATTTGGTCATGAATTTGCAAAGATTGGGATTCAAACACATCATCATACTGCAGCAAATAAAGTCCGTACAAGAAGGTCTGCAGCATTTGAGAGTGCTAGTATCATAAATAAGCTCCACAGAGAGACACAAGTCCTGACATCACTCAGGAAGACCTGACATCTTCCAGACAATACATTTAAGATGGTCATGGAGTACTAGGTTATGGCAATCTCTTATGGTGCGGATAGAAAGACAAGAAAATGTCTAAAAGGGATGAGTTGATGAACATCCTTTTGTACGATGTATAAAAACTGAGCAAGAAACCTTCACATAGGAGCAAAAAGAACCACAGTCACTCAGAAATACCTTATCCTGGTTATTAGATGAAATATCATGAGGAAAAAAGGAAAAGCATAGGGCTGGAGATATGTTCAGCCCTGAACAAATAGCATTTATAGCATCCGCCTTTGAGACCATGTACCAGTTGCAAAAGAAAAAGGCTTGATATTATATCTTAAGGCTATCAGGTCCACAGCTAAGAGACTCCACATGATAGGCAGCTCTTGCTTCTCTGTTTAGCATCCAATAACTTACACTCTGAAAAAAGAGCACCAATTAACAACTAGCTTCTGAGGCCAGGGGAACAAATTTGTCTGTCCATACATATATGCCGAAAGTCTTTTGTTGTGCCTATCAGAACTTGAGAGCGGGGACTTCCCACCTCCATGAAGATATAGCATCAAGCTTTGTCTGAGGTCATTATCACATTTTAGCAAGACAGAATTTCCAAAGCATTTGTATGCATGAATCTTTCAATAGATTTTCATATGATGCCCGTGTCTAAAGAGCAACAGTAAGCATCAAAGACATCCTAAGAGAAGTCTTACTCAATAATAGAATCTGTAAAAGAGGCAAAGTATGCCATACTATTCCAAGCTTAATGTGGGACATCCATCAGAGAATCCAATCTTGAGTCTCCTGATCCTGAGACAGGCGATCTGTATACGATAGGTCTAGAAGAAGATGAGAGCCTTCTTGTTGCTGAAGAGGTCCCTTAAGATTCTAAAATGTGCAATGTTTATTGGGGTTGAAAAATTGGCCTACACCAGAATGTAAGCTAGGTCTCTGAGAGACTTTCCATAGATGACTACGTGAGTGATGGGAACTATGTGAATTACACTCAGAATTGATGTTGTAACTTTTCCTACCCTTAACTGAAATGTAAAATGTCCTGCAAATGTCTTTTTAATCCAGACTTGTGTATGGAGTCCTTTTATGAAGGGGGTCAGGCAGAGAATAATTAAACATCATATTTTGAAGGTTTGTCAGCTTGGTCATGAATCTTGCAGATAGAAACTTACCCAGAAGAGCCAGCATCCTAGCCGTATAACATAAAAATCTCCAAACTCCTTGAGGAGTCATCACAAAGAGTTATAATCTAAAGCCATGCTACGGTGTCTCTCCTGAAATAGAGAGGATCTAGGGGTCTGTTAGTTGAATGTGGTAGCAAGCAGACACAGTCAAGAGAGACTACTGTCTCGTTTTTGGGATCGCTGAATGACCCGCCTTATAAATATTAATTAGACAAGACAATATGCTTGACCCCCTGTGATTAACTACAAACACATGGATGCTAGACCACAATCCAAGTGTTTGCATTCCACAATTGGAAGCATTTTATTTTAAAGCAGCCTTTGAGGTTGCCATCATGAATTGTAGAAGGACAGGTATCCCAAGGTAACACCTCCCCTTTGCAAATCAGTCAACCAACCCCCTCAACTCAGTGTTTGGTAACTCATCAATAGTTCGCAATGGAAATTGTTGTCCCAAACTATTGATATCAAAATTGGTCTCAAAATGTATATCTGGGACGAAGAACATCTTTCAACCCACCCTCCCCTTCCATTTGTGATTTGGGACTTCTCGCAAACAATTTTAAGATTCCAAATGGAATTTATGTCCCCTGAAAGGGATTTATACATGTGTATCAAGTTCCCAAACTCATTACCATCTGATAAAACATTAGACATTGAGTCTTGACATAGGAGGGATGCATGTCTGCCTACTCAAGTTGAGCCGGTCATGGATTTTGAGAGCAGGAAGTGCAGTATGCCATCTAGTTTGAGAGCTTAAAAAGTCCTCTATAAGTTTTGCTATACATGGCTGTCTTAATTTAATTTAAGCATCAAGGAAGGGTGGGGGACTCTATAGGAGTGATATATCATATAGGGAGTAAAGGCTCAATAAAAACTGAACAGGAATAGTTAAACAGTGGGGACACTGAGAGATGTCTAAGGATCAAGAGAAGTGCATTCTACCAATATTCTTAACAAAAGGGTTAATTATTAAGCCCCAGTACAATAAATCATCTTTATTATTACTATTTATTACTATTATTTGTAGGGCGCAACGAATCATCCCCAAGGGGATCTCTCGGCGCCTGGTTAGCAGACAACATAATTGGGGAGTGCTCATTAAAACAGCCAGGTTTTAAGAAGTGTCTTAAGTTGTGCCAAATTGGAACATGCTCGGATATCCTCTGGCAATCTGTTCCAGTGGTCGAGGGCTAGATGAGAAGAAGCGCGCCCGCCCATCTTGGCCTTCCTAACTCTCCGAGTGCAGAGCAGCTTTCGACTGCTTGATCTCAAATGGAATATAGGGTTCTAGTTTTTTTGTTAGATATGCCGGACCCAACCCCTGGAGTGATTTAAACACTAGACATAGGAGTTTAAAGACTGTTCTTTTCCTGATAGGAAGCCAATGCAGTTGTCGCAACAGGGGTAGTGATGGAGTTTGTGCAGGTTTGTTGAGGGCAAGGCGCGCCGCTGTATTTTGGACGACTTGCAGCCTTGATAATAAGTCTTCCCTATTCCCTACCAGTAGAGAATTTCCATAATCTAGTCTACTGACTAGAAGTGCCTGGATAAGGACTTTTCTGGTAGAAAGAGGAATCCAGGGGAATATTTTTCTCAGCATGCGCATCATACAAAAGCACTTGTCGGAGACGGTTTTTACATGCTCCAACATAGAAAGTCTGTCATCAATTACAATGCCCAGATTCTTCGCCCATTTTTTAGGTATGGGGGCTTCCCCAAGTTCCACAGGCCACCACTCAGTGGTCTATAACTCCTCTGCTTTCCCAAACAGCAGAATCTCTGTTTTATTGGAGTTAAGCTGTAGGAAATTCTTGCTCATCCAATTGGCTAATTTTGACAAGCAGATCTTAAATTTTTCTCCAGTCAAAACGAGGTCCTTCTCTATGGGGACTATCGCCTGGGAGTCATCTGCATACAAGATCGTTTCGAACCCGCAGGATCTAATAATCGGAGCCGGGGAAGACACATAGATATTGAACAAGGTGGGACTTAGGATGGAACCCTGAGGTACCCCCTTATCCACTTCCGTGGTCTGTGACACAAATGTGTCCAATTGTGTTCAATTGTACACATTGTGTTCTATCGGTGAGAATGCTATGCATCTATTTTAATGCCGTTCCTCTGACACCAATCTCTCACAGCTTATCCAGGAGGATTCTGTGAGAGATGGTGTCAAAGGCTGCCAACAGATCAATCAGAACTAACATCATGGGGGTTCCCTCGTCAAGTAACATCCTTATCGAGTCTGTTACCTCAGTCAAAGCAGACTCGGTGCTGTAGCAAGCACGGAAACCTGACTGCGAAGAGTCAAGCACGTTATTTTGATCCAGATAGCCAGAGATGTCAATTAATCAGGGTTTCCATAATTTTTGAACAGCATGGGAGAAGCGAGATGGGTCTATAGTTTTGTAAGTCTGCGGGATCAGCTAATACTTTCTTAAGCAGTGGCTTGATATGAGCCATCTTCCATTTTGAAGGAAATGAGGATGTGACTAATTATAAATAACAAACCTCCATAATCGAGTGAGACAAGGCCGGTACCAGATCTGAAATAATGTAAGGTGGGGCCACATCTAACAGAGAGCCTGACTTAGTGTGTGCCAGCAGAGATAGAACTTGCTCAGATGGGATGGCTGAGAAAGTCTCTAGACTGGGAGTCTTCTGGGAAGGTATTACCACCCTAACTGCCTCTTCCGAGTAAAAGGAGTTATAGATTTTGTCAATCTTTTGTTTAAAATGCTTGGCTAAATCGTCACATAGCCCCTGCGTGGATGGAAGGGAGGAATTGTTAGCTCTAGGATTGGTGAACCCCTTGAGGATCTTAAAGAGCTCTTTAGAGGAGCTCTTTGCTTCAGAGATTTGCGCACCTAGATGCGATCTCCTGGCTGTGTTGCAATTATTTAGATACGCTCTATGTGCTATTTTATATTCCTCCATTTCCGCTCTCTGATTCTACAAGGGGCTTTTTCTTTCTTCAGGCTTTCTACATACCACAGGCCTGGGGCAACTCTTTCCCGGGCTGTGACTGCCTTAAACGGATGTGGCATCACTTACTTTCCCCCTTTTTAAAAGGGAATGACACAAAACCAAAAAAAGAAACGCATGCTGTCATGGCTCAAGCCAGAATACAGACTACAAATATGTTTTATTCAAAATGGCTGAAATTCTAAGAGTTTCAGTGCATTCAGCAGCAATATAAGTAGGTGATGCATTAGCCTGGCTATAAGATGCAAAGTGTCATTGTCTTCCATCCCACTGTGAACACCATGTTCTTATTTACCCATCATCAGAAAGTATGTGGCCTCAGAGGAGGTCCCTGATGCTCGCTGGTGAGAAGGGGGCTGCTTCATGTGAGTGGGGTTCTGGAAACCTTGAGTAGATTAGGTGGGGCTACAAGAGAAACTTCAGCACTTGACTCAAAATTGTAAAATATGTAAGTAATATAAGGCAACAGTGGCACAGAAAAATAATGATAATGTGGGAAAAAAGCAAGCCAACAGTAAATCAGGGCTGAAGACTTGCAGTTGTCAGCAAAACTGGATATTATCATGAGTTAAGATTGTAAATTGTGGATATAATAATATCTTGAAGAGAAAACCCGAAGTGAAAGTAAGTGAAATGGGGTGCAATAGGTAACACAAAGGATTATAAAATACAGTGAAATGTCAAAATTAACCAAAATGTTGGTAAACAGTGAAGACAACTTTAGAGTAATTATCTGCCTGCTAAGAAGCATTAAAGAATTCTTCTATTGGGAACTGACTCTTTAGGTAATGTTGGTAATCGTCTTGACTGGGTTGCAATAAATAATGTAATACTTAGTGTTAACTGTATGTGTGTGTGTTGTGCGGATTTGTACTGACCATTTCCATGCATCTATAACTTTATTTACACTTGATAAATATGGGAGACTTTTATTCTGTAGACAATACCTTTTTTGACGTCTTTGAGGAATCCACAAGAGTAGTTTAAATGAGAATGTAAGGTTAGAGCACAGGTCATTTCCAATGTAGTTACTAGAGCCGCATTGTGGTAATGGACCATATCATTTGGTATCACACACCTGTTCAAATTTTTATTTTATTTTTTATTCAGCAGTCCCCTATTCAGAGATTTCTCTTTTCATAAGATACTAGCTACATTTGTTACTGTTATCCTATTTAATCTCACAGATACAATTCACTAAAAAAGCATGAAGGGCTGAGTAAGCCTCAACTGAATGCAAACACGTGACCTTAAATTTACACTTAGAAATTAAGGCTATCTTCACAACTTAATAAGCAATCTTATCAGCTGAAATTCTGCTGTAGCTTTGCTCTTCATTTTGCTTCCAGAATCTATTAATATAATAGTCATTGAAGAGTTACACCATCATTGCTTCTTTCTTGGAGACTATTCTACACCAATTCACCAATCAGACTTTTCTGGTTTCAAAGGATAACTGTATGTTTTCACTCTATATAGTAAGTACAACATTGATCAGTTGAATGTTGAATTTATCAAAGCATTTTGTGATGTGTAAAGAGGCATACCTCATCAGAGCCATCTGCACAGTCATATTCACCATCACACCAAAACTTTGCAGAAATGCAATCTCCATTTGCACAGAGGAAGTCTTTGACAGTACATGTCTGAGGCTCTAAAGAAAAACATAACAATTGGATATGATTTATTAATCTTTTGTGTTTTTCTTCATTTTAACCTGAAGATATCACAAGCATAAATTAAACAACAGTTTCTCAATCTGTAGCTATTTAACCCTTTCCGTGCTCATGACGGAACCACTCCGTCATGAGCCACGGATGCCGTGTGCTCATGACGGAGTGCTTCCATCATGCTGCGGCCATTGGCAGCCGCTCCGCCCATGCGGCGCTAATTCCCCGCCGGTGCGGGCGATTAGCGCAGTGGGCGGAGACGTGTCGGAACCACTCCGTCATGAGCACAGCTCACCCGTGACTCGTGACGGAGTGGTTCCGTCAAGAGCACAGCGGCACCGCAACTGCCCCCAAACACCCCCAGCGCCGCGGCGGAATTCCTGCCACGGCGAAGGGGTTAAATACCCATGGGGTATATTGATATTAGGCACAATATTAGGTTGAACATGAACATTACTCAAACATTAGTTGTTTCTGCCATCAACTGTTGAACCCATCAGCAGTGTACAGCCAGTAAGTATCAACCTCTTTAAACCCCAATCCTCATAAAGTAAATGTTGCTTTCCCCTATACAGCAAAGGTCCTTTTGACAATAACACATAATCCTATTTGCCCCATTTCTCAGAATTGCAAGTAGTCCAAAAGAGATGGAAAGTGCATCTTCAAAATGATAAATGGTTGGTCCTCAGAAACCTCTGTGATTAGATGAGAGAAAATGTGAAAATAATTGGCGGCAGGACTACATTAATGCATTAATGCATTAATGCATAAATGCATGTGAATTGAACAGAAATACAAATATAGAAAAATACAGAGCAGGTGAAGGAGAAACAGACAGTCATAGAAAGCCACATATCCATTTGTTGTACTAAGGCAGATCCACCATACAGACATTCATCTGGCATATGCATGGATAAATCACTGAACACTTTGAACTCTGTGAATTTTGTAAAGTTACATACTGAGGATAGTTCGTATCCATACAAAGTCAGAAATCTACAGTGATGTTTCTATAAAATCTTTGTGAATGAGGACCCAGGCATTTCTCTCTGTAGTTGAAAGGAAAATGGAAAAGAGACAACAAAAGATAGGGAGAAATGTTATTATTGAACCCTTGAAACCTCAGACACATTGTTTCTCTACAATACTCACAATTTAGGGTTGTGACAACCAGTGTTGATACCTTTAATTACCTCTTAAGAGATATCAAATATGTCTAAAATAAAATGGAAAGGATCAAATCTTATATTTCAATGGTTTTAAGGGTCTTATAAAGGGCATGATTTTTAAAGGAAACTACAACTAATGTGTATGATTCTATAATGAAATCTAAAGGTGCTTAAATGTTTGAGTCATCTGAACTATTTATAATTGAATTATTTTTTATGTAGACAAATAAGTAGTAGAAATGCATTACAGAGTTATGAAGTAACTATCACTTTAATTTGATACAAAGAGATTAGAAAATCAATGCAGGGAGACATGAAGTGGAATAAGCAACTAGAAATGGCTACATTGAAGCATCGCCAACTGGTGGCAATTCTGCAAAAAGAGTTCAATACTTCACTAACTAAACCAGTTAGTCCAGTCCTGCAAATATATTACACAAAAGTTATCGCTTCCGTGTTCTATGGGGCAGAGTTGTGGGGTTGTAATAATCTTTCCAAACTTACATCAGCGGAAAATGCGTTCTTTTGGAATATTACTAAACTCCCACAAAGTACACCAATACGTCCGCTGCTCCACGACCTGGGTAGGAAGTCACTGTCCGAAATAGCCAGATTGCGACCCCTCTTTTATTATATTAATATACATGTATTGGTGACAACTTCCTTCTCTTATTTAGGTATTCTATTTGATGATAAATATAACTAAAAAAACTATGTTTTCAAACAGGAAATCCCTCTTTGAGAAATCTATTATTGGTTTGCAATGTTTCTATAAAAAGTAGGTCTCAAAACTACTGAAAGAGATTTCCGTAATTTATTCCAACAAATGTGTGGCAGTTGCAACTAATGGGGCAGGTATCTGAGGCATGTTTAATGCAGATATGTTACAACAAGTAGAAAATAATTTTGGGAAAATCTACTGGCTGTCCCACGAAGTTGCACCAACGCCATTTGTCATGCCAAATTGGACACCGCTTATATAAAAGTTAGAATTAAATTATCCCCTCTCTTATTGTGGTATTCCATCTGGTAAGGGAGGAGACCACACCTAACAAGCTGTATATATATATATATATTACCTACTGGCGGTCGCCAGTAGGTAGTTATAGTTAGGACCACGTTTCCATAGGAAAACCTCAACATTCTATTTTGAATAACTTTGGCGCCGGTCGACGAATCCTCGCGAATTTCTCAAAATAGGTGGGGCGCTACGCTCCGCTCCTACCCTGAAAGTCTCGGGGGGATCCGTCAAGCGGGGGCTGAGATAAAAGGGGGGTCCCAAAACGCGTTTTTCCCATGCATTTTTCCATAGGACCTTTAGACAGGGCTACAGCCCGAACGGCTGAACAGAATTACTAGAAATTTGGCAGAGAGGTAGTCCGTAGGTCAAGGAAGTGCCTTTTGTAGGTTTGGTGTAAATCAGTTCAGTTGATTTTGAGAAAATAGCCTTTAAATCAATATATATATCTGAGCCAGCTTACGGTACGCTTACCGTACGCTTACGGTAAGCGTACGGTGGCGTGCGCGAGCGCGATTCTGATTGGCTCTTAGATCTTAGTAAACATTCGAATCGGCCGAAACCAGGAAGCGGCGGCCGCCATTTTGTGTATTTCACTCTGAAAAAAAAGAGTGAAAACAAGGAAAGGGGGCAATGAGGAGAGTTACAGACCCCCTAACAATTGTAAGGGGGTCAAAGAAGGACAGAAAAGTACAAAAAAAACATTTATTGATTTTAAAAAAAATCACGGGGTACGCGTACGGTAAGCTCACGGTAAGCGTACGGTAAAAAAAATAAAAATAAATAAATGAAAATCAGATTTAAGAGTTTAGAAATTAGGGAGCTCTAAAAAGAGCTGTTGTGTTTATGGAGTCATTTTTTTAGTGGTACCTACAAGTAAGTACCGATGCAGAGTCTAAGGTTCAAGAGGAAGACTCTGTTCCCTTCATCATTGAAGTGCACACCATCTCCTCTATAAATGTCTTGCATGTCGTAACGCAAGTTGTTGTGGTAAATGGCACCCATACCATAGTCACGGAGGAAAGCAGAAACAGATTTGTTGACGTGCTTTCTTGCTTTGTCAATCTGTGGACAGAAATGATTGGACCAGTTCCATTTTTGCCTTTGGCATATGTTGGAAAACACAAAGGCAGTTTTAGGGAAAAGTGTAAACAGTTGTGCAAAGGTGTCCTTCATAAGCATTTCCAGACCTACCCCAGTCAAAGTGCCTAGGTCATTGCCACCACAGTGCACTATTATGAGGTCAGGGTGTTGGATTTGCATGAAGGATTTCACCAATGGCATCAATTGGTGCCACTTTAACCCTCTCTGACCAATCCATTTAATGTCTACATTTGGCAAAGCAAGGTCTCTCACCATATCTGTTTTCTCTGCAAACTTTTCACTCCAGAAGACATAGCTGTGCCCTACAATCCACACTGTGAACATCTTCAAAGGAGAACTGGATGCACTCAGGAGGTGTCTTTCAGTAGAATGGCAATATGAAAAGAAAGACAGTTTGGAAATGGAGGCATACATATTTTTTACAAAACAAAAAGAACTGATTGGCTGTTTCATACCATTCTAGAAAAAAAACTAGGCTGTATGTGAAAATTAATAGAAGCATGTTTTGTATTGGTACAAAAAAATGTGTAACCAAAGAACAGTACTATGGATTTGCAGTTAGGTTTGAAAAGTCAAGCACTCTTGCTCTGTGGAATTGAAACATTGTGTGTCGAACTTCTGACCTAACTGCACACAGCAGTGTTCCATGAGCTGTTGCTATGGTAGCAGGCAGAAGTCAAGTTGGGGGAAGGGTACTAGGCAGAAGTCAAGTTGGGGGCAGGGTACTTTTGGAAAAGGGTTGGTTTTCAACCAATAGAAATGTGTCATTACATTTGAAAAAAAGGGGGAAGCACTGAGATTTGAAACTTACATGTATATGTGTGGAAAAATAGAGGGAAAGTTTGCCATTATCTGGTTCTGCTGAGAGGAGAGAGGTGTACAGAACAGAGATCCTGGCTCTGATAATCTGCTGTTTGAGTGACACATTTCTTTCACAACTAACTAATTTTAAAGGTGAGTTTACAGTTTGAGAGGGGATGTATGTGGTAACTTAAGAAATGAATAATAGAAATGGGAATTGTTTTTGTTGTAGTTACACATGGTGGATTCATAATGTGTCAGTCTGTAAAAGAGATTTTCACTTGGCCCGAAAAAAAAAGAGCAGTAAGTGTGCTTTCAAATTGGCAAAGAAATTTCGTTTTGGCACTAATGTGAAAACATGACTGTGTGTGCATAGAAGAATTATAGGCAGAAATGTATTGCGTCTTGCTCTGGTGATTTCACAGTTGCAGTAGATGGAAAAGAGGAGCGAATTTTTGGGGGAAGAAGCAGAGGTTTAGCACACACCCATGTGCTTGCCATGTATAGTCATGCACAGTAATTAGAAGCGAGTGGGGTTTTCAGGTTTAAGTCTGTAATGCAAATACATTCAGCATCACTAAGGCTGGTTGCCCCTGCTGGAGTGTAGGCAGTCACAGAGAATGCACACGGTGGTGGTCTGAAAAAAAAACAGCTTGGACATGTGCATTTAAATAAATTTTAAAAAAAAGGTTTCAGAATGTGTCAGTCTGTAAAAGTGATTTCAAAGTGTAAAAAGAGATTTTCACTTGGCCCGAAAAAAAAAGAGCAGTAAGTGTGCTTTCAAATTGGCAAAGAAATTTCGTTTTGGCACTAATGTGAAAACATGACTCTGTGTGCATAGAAGAATTATAGGCAGAAATGTATTGCGTCTTGCTCTGGTGATTTCACAGTTGCAGTAGATGGAAAAGAGGAGCGAATTTTTGGGGGAAGAAGCAGAGGTTTAGCACACACCCATGTGCTTGCCATGTATAGTCATGCACAGTAATTAGAAGCGAGTGGGGTTTTCAGGTTTAAGTCTGTAATGCAAATACATTCAGCATCACTAAGGCTGGTTGCCCCTGCTGGAGTGTAGGCAGTCACAGAGAATACACACGGTGGTGGTCTGAAAAAAAAACAGCTTGGACATGTGCATTTAAATAAATTTAAAAAAAAAGGTTTCAGAATGTGTCAGTCTGTAAAAGTGATTTCAAAGTGTAAAAAGAGATTTTCACTTGGCCCGAAAAAAAAAGAGCAGTAAGTGTGCTTTCAAATTGGCAAAGAAATTTCGTTTTGGCACTAATGTGAAAACATGACTCTGTGTGCATAGAAGAATTATAGGCAGAAATGTATTGCGTCTTGCTCTGGTGATTTCACAGTTGCAGTAGATGGAAAAGTGGAGCGAATTTTTGGGGGAAGAAGCAGAGGTTTAGCACACACCCATGTGCTTGCCATGTATAGTCATGCACAGTAATTAGAAGCGAGTGGGGTTTTCAGGTTTAAGTCTGTAATGCAAATACATTCAGCATCACTAAGGCTGGTTGCCCCTGCTGGAGTGTAGGCAGTCACAGAGAATACACACGGTGGTGGTCTGAAAAAAAAACAGCTTGGACATGTGCATTTAAATAAATTTAAAAAAAAGGTTTCAGAATGTGTCAGTCTGTAAAAGTGATTTCAAAGTGTAAAAAGAGATTTTCACTTGGCCCGAAAAAAAAAGAGCAGTAAGTGTGCTTTCAAATTGGCAAAGAAATTTCGTTTTGGCACTAATGTGAAAACATGACTCTGTGTGCATAGAAGAATTATAGGCAGAAATGTATTGCGTCTTGCTCTGGTGATTTCACAGTTGCAGTAGATGGAAAAGAGGAGCGAATTTTTGGGGGAAGAAGCAGAGGTTTAGCACACACCCATGTGCTTGCCATGTATAGTCATGCACAGTAATTAGAAGCGAGTGGGGTTTTCAGGTTTAAGTCTGTAATGCAAATACATTCAGCATCACTAAGGCTGGTTGCCCCTGCTGGAGTGTAGGCAGTCACAGAGAATACACACGGTGGTGGTCTGAAAAAAAAACAGCTTGGACATGTGCATTTAAATAAATTTAAAAAAAAGGTTTCAGAATGTGTCAGTCTGTAAAAGTGATTTCAAAGTGTAAAAAGAGATTTTCACTTGGCCCGAAAAAAAAAGAGCAGTAAGTGTGCTTTCAAATTGGCAAAGAAATTTCGTTTTGGCACTAATGTGAAAACATGACTCTGTGTGCATAGAAGAATTATAGGCAGAAATGTATTGCGTCTTGCTCTGGTGATTTCACAGTTGCAGTAGATGGAAAAGAGGAGCGAATTTTTGGGGGAAGAAGCAGAGGTTTAGCACACACCCATGTGCTTGCCATGTATAGTCATGCACAGTAATTAGAAGCGAGTGGGGTTTTCAGGTTTAAGTCTGTAATGCAAATACATTCAGCATCACTAAGGCTGGTTGCCCCTGCTGGAGTGTAGGCAGTCACAGAGAATACACACGGTGGTGGTCTGAAAAAAAAACAGCTTGGACATGTGCATTTAAATAAATTTAAAAAAAAAGGTTTCAGAATGTGTCAGTCTGTAAAAGTGATTTCAAATTGAAAAAAGAGATATACACTTGCCCCCGAAAAAAAAAGAGCAGTAAGTGTGCTTTCAAATTGGCAAAGAAATTTCGTTTTGGGACTAATGTGAAAACATGACTCTGTGTGCATAGAAGAATTATAGGCAGAAATGTATTGCGTCTTGCTCTGGTGATTTCACAGTTGCAGTAGATGGAAAAGAGGAGCGAATTTTTGGGGGAAGAAGCAGAGGTTTAGCACACACCCATGTGCTTGCCATGTATAGTCATGCACAGTAATTAGAAGCGAGTGGGGTTTTCAGGTTTAAGTCTGTAATGCAAATACATTCAGCATCACTAAGGCTGTTTGCCCCTGCTGGAGTGTAGGCAGTCACAGAGAATGCACACGGTGGTGGTCTGAAAAAAAAACTGCTTGGACATGTGCATTTAAATAAATTAAAAAAAAAGGTTTCAGAATGTGTCAGTCTGTAAAAGTGATTTCAAAGTGTAAAAAGAGATTTTCACTTGGCCCCGAAAAAAAAAGAGCAGTAAGTGTGCTTTCAAATTGGCAAAGAAATTTCGTTTTGGCACTAATGTGAAAACATGACTCTGTGTGCATAGAAGAATTATAGGCAGAAATGTATTGCGTCTTGCTCTGGTGATTTCACAGTTGCAGTAGATGGAAAAGAGGAGCGAATTTTTGGGGGAAGAAGCAGAGGTTTAGCACACACCCATGTGCTTGCCATGTATAGTCATGCACAGTAATTAGAAGCGAGTGGGGTTTTCAGGTTTAAGTCTGTAATGCAAATACATTCAGCATCACTAAGGCTGGTTGCCCCTGCTGGAGTGTAGGCAGTCACAGAGAATGCACACGGTGGTGGTCTGAAAAAAAAACTGCTTGGACATGTGCATTTAAATAAATTAAAAAAAAAGGTTTCAGAATGTGTCAGTCTGTAAAAGTGATTTCAAATTGAAAAAAGAGATATACACTTGCCCCCGAAAAAAAAAGAGCAGTAAGTGTGCTTTCAAATTGGCAAAGAAATTTCGTTTTGGCACTAATGTGAAAACATGACTCTGTGTGCATAGAAGAATTATAGGCAGAAATGTATTGCGTCTTGCTCTGGTGATTTCACAGTTGCAGTAGATGGAAAAGAGGAGCGAATTTTTGGGGGAAGAAGCAGAGGTTTAGCACACACCCATGTGCTTGCCATGTATAGTCATGCACAGTAATTAGAAGCGAGTGGGGTTTTCAGGTTTAAGTCTGTAATGCAAATACATTCAGCATCACTAAGGCTGGTTGCCCCTGCTGGAGTGTAGGCAGTCACAGAGAATACACACGGTGGTGGTCTGAAAAAAAAACAGCTTGGACATGTGCATTTAAATAAATTTAAAAAAAAAGGTTTCAGAATGTGTCAGTCTGTAAAAGTGATTTCAAAGTGTAAAAAGAGATTTTCACTTGGCCCGAAAAAAAAAGAGCAGTAAGTGTGCTTTCAAATTGGCAAAGAAATTTCGTTTTGGCACTAATGTGAAAACATGACTCTGTGTGCATAGAAGAATTATAGGCAGAAATGTATTGCGTCTTGCTCTGGTGATTTCACAGTTGCAGTAGATGGAAAAGAGGAGCGAATTTTTGGGGGAAGAAGCAGAGGTTTAGCACACACCCATGTGCTTGCCATGTATAGTCATGCACAGTAATTAGAAGCGAGTGGGGTTTTCAGGTTTAAGTCTGTAATGCAAATACATTCAGCATCACTAAGGCTGGTTGCCCCTGCTGGAGTGTAGGCAGTCACAGAGAATACACACGGTGGTGGTCTGAAAAAAAAACAGCTTGGTTTCATAATGTGACAGTTTGTTATACAGATTTTCACTTGCCCAAAAAAAAAGAGGAGTTTGTGTGCATTCAAATTGGCAAAGAAATTTCGTTTTGTGACTATTGTGAAAAGAAATGTAGTAATATATTTAAATTCAATAAAGAATTTTTTTTTTAGTTTTTTTGCAGGTATTGCTGAAGAACAGTGAACAAAATTTAAGATGCCTACAAAATCTCGAGTTCAAAAAACGCTAAAAAAAAAACTATATTTGAGGACAACTGGAGGACCAAAGTTAGTAGAAGATGCTGATGTTGGGAAAAAGAAAAAATCTTCTGGTAAGCAAAAAAGACAATTCCTAAACAAAATATTGAAAACAAACAAAAATGTACAAAATGTCTGTTCTCGGAAAAATGTAACAAAACCTACAGAACAGCAAAAAATTGAGGATTTAGTTAATGCAAATATACCTTCTGCAATTGAAAAGTTTAACATAAACAGAAAAACAGCATTTAAAGAGATACGTAGAAAAATGTTTCAGAGAAGAGTTATGTCCAATTTGATAAAGGATATAAAGAAATATAAGCAAAAGGCTAAATATTATAAGAGAAAAAAAGAAATTGAAGCCATTGCAGCAAAGGCATTAGAATTAAAAAGGAAACTATTCATATTAATTTTGAATAGGATGCGTACATTAGATAAAATGGTTAATGTACTGAAATCACAAAGCAAAAGCAAAAGAGTAGTGAACAGAACAAATTTTTGTAAAGTGTTTTTAGGAAAGTGGATGCATAGCTCAAGTAGTGAACCTTTTTTTAATGAAGAGAGCTATTTTCAAAGTAATAGTTTGCTGCATGCAGTTGACACCAGAGGTCGTTCATACGAAGTAAAAAATGGTTGCATAATGGAGAAGGAGATAATGGTTCCAAGAGATGAGGTACAAGTGATGGCAGATGAGGCAATGGGGAGACGTCCTAAAGCCCCAGTGTACACTTGGAATTGTAGTAGTATTTGCACTGTGCGTCAGGAATCTATTGACAGATTTCGAGAGTTTCTAAGAGAATATAGTAAAAAAAGTGTAAAACAAAAGATTAAGGTGCTTCAAAGTCTGGATCCATGCAGAGTGAGAGAGAATACTGGTTTGCAGGGTCATTCTCTTGCTTGTCTATCTAGAAAAGTGTGCAATAGTGTTTTCCATCATTTTAGGATGCTGGCTGTTCATCATACTGAAATGAGAAAGTTTGTGAGACGGTTGTATTTTGCCAAAAGTCCAGCAATAAAGTTAAATGAATTGAATAGGGCTCTGTTCCGAGGAACGGTATCAGATGTAGAGAAGGTTGTTGATGAAATTCAGTTTTGTTACTTTGGTCCTGAACAAAACAGTGCAGAGAAGGACACAGTAAATGAGGCAGAAGTGGAAGAGAATGTAGAACCTTGTGTAAGTAAGACATTTAATGATCACATAACAAAATTTGCAATAGTCTCTAATGAAAGACCAAATGTTACTTGTATTTGTTGCCGCAGAACTCATTATAGAAAACAAACTAGGAATGTTGATCTCTACAGAAAGAGTGAAAATGAAGATAATTATAAGTGGATGGATTTTGCAACATATATATTTCTTGAAAATTGTTTTGAATTGGGTGAAGATCAGCGTATTTGTAAATACTGCTACAACAAGTTAGAGGAAAATAGAATGCCGACCAGAGCTGTACATAATAATTTAG
Source organism: Triturus cristatus (assembly GCF_964204655.1). Lineage (NCBI taxonomy): Eukaryota > Metazoa > Chordata > Amphibia > Caudata > Salamandridae > Triturus > Triturus cristatus. The sequence continues at coordinate 229,399,372 of NC_140584.1, forward strand.
AATTGGATGCTATTCCTGCTGAACTTTCTGAATTAAATACATATGAGTCTATACTCATTCAATGTGTTCATCCGTTCCAGACCATAGTACGTATGGAGCCCAAAACTGGTAAATTACCTCCTTCAGATTTAGTGAGAGGTTTAAAAGGTAGAGTGGTGTATTTGCCCTTGGATTTGAAAAAAAATATGGAAACTATTGATGCGGATACTTTGGAAACTGAACCATTAATTATTCTGGTTAATGGTGTACCTACAAAGAATAAGAAGATTTGGCAGGAGCTGGTAGATGTGCGGAAAGTACAAAGAGCAAATTTGTATTTGAAAAAAAATAACAAATGGTATGAATCAATTTATATAGTAGAAGAAGAAGAAGAAGAAGATTTACAAGGAGATACAGAAACACCAAGTGGACAAATTGAAAAAGTGGACAAGTCAAAGGAAGAAGAAATTTATGAACATTTTAGCATACATCCTCTCCATTCGAAAGAAGTTATGGGAGACAATATTGATCTCTTTCAGATGAAGAAAGCAAAAGGAAATCCCGTGAGTGTATGGGAGGAGAGCTTGGAAGCTCGATGTTTTCCCCAGCTGTTTCCTAAAGGAAAAGGAGGACGATACGATGAACGTCCGGAACAGATTCCAGCTTCTGAGTATCGGACTACAAGACTATATGCTGAAGATCCCAGATTTCGACAAAGTATCCCTTATTTGTTCCATCTTTTATTTGAAAGCGACTTGTCTGCACTGTCTTATGCAGTAAATCACATTTTAAAAAGTGGAGTACATTTACAAAATGTGTCTGCTAAGGATTTTATGGAGAAAGTGCAGCACCGAGATGATCATTTGGAAACACAACTGATCAATCTGATGGCTTGTCAGCGTGGGACAAATGAATATTGGTACCGACGCCATGGTGAACTAAAATGCATGTTACGCAATTTAGGAACACCAACATGGTTCCTTACCCTAAGCTGCGCCGAGTACGCTTGGGATGATTTACTGGATTTTCTACGAGAGGCCAATTCAAACATTGAAAACATCGAATACAAGACAGCAGGAGAACTGTGCTCATTGGATCCGGTTAATGTTTGCAGATATTTCAATCATAGATTTGAGGCTATGATGTCCTTCATCTGCAATAAAAAAAATCCACCCCTTGGAGAAGTAGTGGATTTCTTTTGGAGAAAAGAGTACCAGGCAAGAGGTGCTCCTCATATTCATATGCTGCTGTGGATCAAGGATGCCCCAAAGTTTGGAACAGATACTGATGAAGCAGTGTTATCTTACATTGAAGAATATGCAACATGTGCTATACCTAAAAGCACAGAAGAGTACAAGTTAAAGGAGCAAGTTCTACGTTTCCAAAGTCATCGGTGTGGAAAATACTGTCGACGGAAATACAAGAGCAAAGAAAAATACTACACTAAATGTCGATTTGGATTTCCTAGACCTGTTCTTACAAATGGAAGAGTCAACAGTTTTATGTCAGCTGTGAGACATACTATCACAAGAAAATCACCTAAGAATACCTACAACCTTAAAAGAAAAGAAGAATCAAAAAATATAAATGACTACAACCCAGTCATTTTATCCATGTGGAACGCTAACATGGATATACAGTATGTTGCTGACAATTCCATTGCTGTTGCTCGATATGTAACGTCTTACATTACGAAATCAGAAAAAACAGAATTGAAGGAAATGTGGGAAGAGATTTCTCACGAGAAGACTGTCAGTAAGAAGCTGTACAGTTTCAGTTTGAAGATGTTATCGCATCGAGAAATTGGATCCTACGAATGTTCAGATAGATTATCTTCTGCAAGTCTCTACTCGAAGTCAAGAAGAATAATTTGGGCAAGTTTAGGCCTTGCAGCAATGAGAAATCGGGTACTGAAATCTGTTGGAGAAATTGAATATTTGGCACAGTTCGAACCTGAAAGTACAGATATATTGAAAACAAACATGTTGGACACATATTATCCCAAGAGAAGTCATCATCTGGAGAACATGTGTCTCTATGAAGTGCTGCAGAACTACATTTATTCACGGAAAGCTGCAGAAGACATCAATAATGGAAAATATAAAGTCGTTGGTGAAGAAGGATGTTTGGTGAAGCAAACCAAAGGAAGTTTGATAAATCACCGGAAGCTGAGTTGCGACACTACCGACAAGAAAGAATTTTACTACTTGGCTCTTTTACAGTTGTTTAAACCATGGCGTTCAGAGGATGAACTACTGGGAGAATTCCAGAGCTATGAAGATTCTTTTAATGCTTGCAAAGACAGCATACAATGCAGTACATTCTCAACTTATCTGCAAATGTTAAATGAAGAAATTGAACAGGAAACTACAATTGCAGCAGAAATTGCTAGAGACAGTTCTCAGGACAGCCAAAGTTCAGGAACATACAGTCAAGATCCCCTAGGACAACCAATCGTTGAAAATGAAGCATCAATAGCCATGAATGAAGTGGAAACGGCTATGAATCAAGCTCAAGAAGAATTTATAGACTTAGAAAATTTGGAAAGACAACTGAATCAAGAGCAGCAACAAATTTATGAAGAGATCAAAAACAAAATTGAACACGGATTTCTACATGAAAAAAAAGAGTGCTCATGCACATCATTTCATCCAATCAGGATGTATGTAAGCGGACAAGCTGGCACTGGAAAAAGTTTCCTAATTAAAGTCATCAGAAGCTACCTAAAGCAAAAAACAGATTCTACTTTGTCTTGTGTGGTTACTGCTCCAACTGGGTTAGCAGCATATAACATAAAAGGAATCACCTTACATCGTTTGCTAATGTTACCAGTGGAGCATGAGAACAAAATACAATTCAACAAGCTAACTGGAGAAGCATGCTTGGAAGTTTCAAGAGTATTGAAGAAGATGCAAGTTCTCATTATTGATGAGGTGAGCATGGTATCAAACTTAATGCTTGCCTTTGTGCATTTAAGAATGCAGCAAATTTTGAAGACAGACTATGACGTGTTATTTGGTGGAAAACACGTCATCGTTTTTGGGGATCTTTTGCAACTTACTCCGGTTAAAGGACAACCAGTGTTTAATACTGTGACACATGAAGACACGAAGAAGTCATTGGGAAGCATCGGTAATACAAATATTTGGTCCTTCTTTGAGTACAAGGAACTTACAACTAATATGAGGCAAGCAAACGATGAAGAATATGGAAGTATTCTGAAAGATATCAGGATTGGACTACTCACAGAAGCTGGCAAAAAAGCATTACAGACTCGGCTGCTACATAATTTATTTCCAAAGGAAGAAATAGTTGCAGAGAAGATATACAAGAACATTGCAGAAAACAAAAGTGTCATCTGCTTAATGCCAACTCTACGTGAATGCTCAATATTCAATGAGGAGCTTTTGAAATTGGAAAAGGAAGAGATCATGAAATTGGAAGCAGTGGACAAAATTGAGGATGGAAGAATTACTGTCACAGTAACAGGCAAACTGAAAAATAAATTGGACTCACTAGAGAAGAACATCTCCAAAACAGCAGGATTAGAAAAAAATCTATATGTTTGCATGAACTGTAGAGTGTTTTTAAGGAGAAATTTGGATGTTGAAAAAGGCTTAGTAAATGGAGCGATGGGAAGAGTTGTGGGTTTTATTAATTATCAGAAAAAAGATGGAATTGAATGGTTAAAAATAAAATTTGATCAGATAGAGGAAGTTAAAGACATTTGTCGTTGTTCAGTTCGTTTCATGCTTGTGAAAGACTTATATGTACGTAGGAAGCAGTTTCCGTTTTCTCTAGCATATGCTGTAACTATTCACAAGTCTCAAGGATTGACTGTAGATTGTGCATTTGTGAACATTGGATCTAGTGTGTTCAAAGAAGGTATGGCATATGTTGCTTTGTCACGAGTCAAAACATTATCAGGTTTATTCATGATAGACTTCGATGACTCAAAAGTTAGTGCTGATACAAACTGTGTAAAGGAGTATAATAGATTAAGAAGAAGCTATGCTCCTCATTTAGGTCAGTATCCTGTGTTGGAGAAACGTGTAGTTTCTCGTAAAAGGAGAAATGAGAATATCTGTAATGAAGATGTAGAGAAGAGGAAAAAAAAGAGGAGTGATGTAATTGCAAGCAAAAAGAATAAGGAAAATGAAGAACAGGTTGTAGGATGTCATTTTGAAAATAGCTCTGGTGTCAACTGCTACGCAAATGTAGTGCTGAATGTTGCTTTTTATCTGGAAAGTTTGCAAGAGCAGATAATAATAAATCAGGGAAAAAGATTCTGTTCAGAGCTCAGTCTCCTTTTTCAAAAGCTGAGTAAAGATAAAACTCAAATAGAAAGTGCTACTGATATTAGAAAACTTTTAGATGTATGTTCAGGACGAACACAGTTTTCTCAAAATGAACAGCAAGATGCTCACGAATTTTTGATGTATTTTCTTCAGGTAGTGGAAGAAGAAGGAGTTCCCATTGACATTTTTTTTGGTCTCTCTTATAAATGGGAACATAGTTGTGATAATTGTTATAATATAAGTGGTTCTATTGTTGATAATGAAAGGTTTATTTATTTGACATTGCCAGAGAGTAAAACAGTCACTTTTGCAAACTTAGTTAAAGATGCTAATCATAGCATGAAATGTGGTGAGTGTAATTCTGACATGTTATCAACATTAATTTTAAGGGAATACGGACAGTATGTAATTTTAATGATGCAACGATGTAGAGCTGATGGTTCAAAATTGGATACTTTAATAAAGAAGTTTACAGGACAGCAATTATCAATTTCAGGAAAAACTTTTGTAACTGTTGCAATAATTTTCCATGATGGACCTACTGTTACTTCTGGACATTACACAGTTTATCTAAAATGTGAAAAAGGATGGACACTGTGTAATGATTCCCAATTGATTTTCAAACAACGTTTGCCTTTTGATTTAGCAAATTCCTATCTAATCTTCCTGAAACCTAAATTTTAGAGAGACTTGGCAAGATCTGGACAAAATAATTTTACCATTTTACAGGATTACCATTGCAATTTTGTAGAAAAAAGATTTTTAAAATTATCATTTGGCCTAAAGGAAAGATAACCAATTGTAATGTGGACTTTTTCAATTTTTAATGCAATTTTGAAAAACCAATAATTTAGAGATTATCGGTAACTTCTGCACATTTTAAATTTTGGAATGTTATTGGACTGCCACTGGAAATTTTTTCAAAAATAATTTCAAAAATTACTATTTGGCCATGTGGAAAAGTAAGCAATTCTATTGTGGACTAAATAAATTATTCGAAAAATTTTCGTGAACCAAAATGTTACAGAGAATCGGTGAGATCTGGACAGATTAAACTTTAGAATTTTAATGGTTTTCCCTTGGAAATTTATTCCAGGGAAAGAATAAAAAATACTATTTGGCCTAAAGGAAATAAAATCAGATGTATTTTGGAGTTATTTGAGATATATTATTGTGAATGTACTTCTGAAACAAAAATATCAGACGGTATTTTAAAGAAAAAAGTATTGTTTTTAGATGACATTTTTTAAGAATAATATGCATTTCTGTAATGATAAGTTTAAGTGAGAAGAGATTCTGGGCTTTTTTAATACAATCTTTGAGATTGTTATTTTTTTTTGCCCGCTGTAAAATGATGAATGCAATTGCTTTCACAATTTATAGTGAAATGCAATATATTCTGAAAACAGCAAAAATAAGGCAAAAATATTTTTTGGGAAAAAATGTAAATATGTGTACTGTATTATAAAATGTTTTAAAAATATTAATACTTTTTTCTTTTTTTTCAGATCGATATAGAAAATTTTCGTAAACTACAACCATTTTAAAAACTATTTTTTAAAAAAACAAATGAATAAATATTTTTTTCAGTGAGTATGGTAAGTCAATAGTAATAATTGTAGTCTTTCAAGGACCTTGTAATGTGAAAAATGATTTTTAGTGTTTTTTTTAAAAAATAAAAAAAAAGGTACGCTTACCGTACGCGTACGGTAAAAAAAAAAAGTTTTTTAAAAAAAATGTAAAAAAAAGATGAAAGATAAGGTTGGCTCTTAAAAGAACCGTTGTGTTCATGCAGGGACAGAGGAAAGGAACCATGGGAAAATCATTCAAAGCTACAAATGTGCTGATCTATTTTGTTATTCACTAGGGAAACACTGGTCTCCCTATAACAAATTAGAGCTTTACAAAATGTGCAATGAATATCAACCTTCCGAAATCGAGGGTTCATTTCCAGAGGGCCAGCAAAAGGAGATTCTCCCCCCACAGATGAAGGGCTCACCTGAGCTGCAGAAGAAGGAGTAAGCTCTGCAGGTGATGGTCCAGGCTGAGCTGCTGTGGATGTACTGGCTCGTCTTTCTGAAGAGTTACCTCCAAAAAGTTGAGCATGTGTCCTTTTGTGTACATCCTTGAGGTGCCTCATCATGGTGTGATTCCCAAAGGAATACTTCCTGTCAGGATTACCTCTAGAAAGTACACGCTGACACAGCTTGCAAGTAACTAAGGGTGCATTCACCTTTTGCTGGCCTTCTGGAAAAGTAAAATAATCCCAAACATAAGAAGGTTTTACTTTCCTCGCTCTCTGCCTCAAGACAGTGCTGCTGGTGCTAGCCTCACTCTCAGAAGAGCTCTGCTGTTCTGCCATCGTATCCCAAAGACAAACCAGCTCCTTCTCCCAAGGGATCACAAGCAGAAATGAGGGGAATGGGTGTGGTGTAGGAGAGTTCTAGAACTGAAAGTAGTTTCAACCAATCAAAAGTTGTGTTTCAAGATCACATGACCTACCGTACGCTTACGGTACGCTTACGGTGCGCTTACGGCAAAAAGTACGCGTGCGCGTAAAAAAGACACGCGCTTGCGCACATGCGCATAACAGTCATTTCCCGGCACTTCCGCGTAACGTGCGCGTGTTGCGTAAGCGCGCACGCGTCCCACGCGCAGTACGCGCGGCTACGCAAAGTGCGTAACTATACGCAAGCAGCGTAGATAGATTACGGACGTTGCGTAAACCGTACGCTTACCGTGAGCTTACGGTACGCGTACTATAAAAAAAAAAAAAAAAAAATCTGGAAATAAATTTTACATGTTTATTTTAAAAAATATATATAAAAAAAATATTTAAGGATTTTAAAAATTAAAGCATAGTCTTTATAAAAGATAAGAAAATTAAAATAAAAATATGTTTGAAAAAAATGAAGAATATAAAAAAAAAATAGCATTTAAAAAACCTTGCAAATTCACTGAAAAAACCATGGGTTTCACACACGTTATAGTTAGGAATTAGCATTTAAAAAACCTTGCAAATTCAATGAAAAAACCATGGGTTTCACACACGTTATAGTTAGGAATTAGCATTTAAAAAACCTTAGAAATTCACTGAAAAAACCATAGGTTTCACACACGTTATAGTTAGGAATTAGCATTTAAAAAACCTTAGAAATTCAGTGAAAAAACCATAGGTTTCACACATGTTATAGTTAGCTGGACATTTTACTCGTAAAAAACCAATGAAATTGCCCCGTTATAGTTAGTTCAGCTAACTATAACTCGCGCGCCCGCAATGCACTGCTGATGACGTCACATATTACATCACTCATGACATGGTCAGTGACATCACTCATGACATCACTGATGACATCTCAAATGACATCACTGATGACATCACTGATGACATCATCTAGTGAATGTGTGTTATTCTGAAAATTAAATATGTTTTATATATGTATATCTCATGGTCGATGGAAGAATAAATGGGTATATAAGTGTCTAAATGGATGATTTGTTTTTGAAAAATTGATTGTGTAACTGACTGATTAAGTGTATCATAGTGAATACATGGCTTAGTGAATAATGTTTAAATATGTAAATATCTGTATCAGTCTCTCACTTTGTGTATAAGTGGCTGCATGGGTTGGTGAGTAGCTACATGGGTGCCTATTTAGGTTATTAGTTGTTTTTTTGAGTATCAGTCTGAGTGTCTGCATGGTTCGGTGGGGGGTATTACGTAGTGCATCGGTGCATGAATGAGTGACTCACTGTTTGTATGTGTTGAACACAGCATGTGTGCAGGACTGTATGGGTGGATGAGTGTGTGTATGGGTGTGTTAGTGAGTGAATGACTGTCTCAATAGTGTCTTCAGGAGTAACTACATACGTTTTAAACTAGTATATGTGACTATTGGTGTATATATGTGAGTATATGTGAAAGTGAGAGATTGAAAGAGTTCCTGTATGAATAAGTATGTGTTTCTATAAGTGATTGTTTAAAAGACTAAGTATGTGTAAGTTTCCGTAGAAGTAAGTGTGGTGGTGTGTGTATAACTGTATATGCAAGTAAATGTATGTTTGATTCTTTATTAGCATGAGTGACTATGTGTGTGAGTAACTCTATGGATGAGTGGCATTGTGTAACAGGATGTATAGATGTATGAGTACATATGATGAGTGAGTACATGTATGAGTGACTGTATAGGACTGTTGGTGAATGAGTGGATGTGTATGTGGATCTTAGAATTACTGAAGAGGTTGTTGTAACTGGTATTGGTATGTCCATTGTTTTGAAATTTTTAGTCTCTATTTTTGAATGTGTGTATCAAAGCTTATATTAAGGTGAGAGGAGGTCTGCCACTCTATCACAAGGATGATGTCATCAGTGATGTCATCAGTGATGTCATTTGAGATGTCATCAGTGATGTCATGAGTGATGTCACTGACCATGTCATGAGTGATGTAATATGTGACGTCATCAGCAGTGCATTGCGGGCGCGCGAGTTATAGTTAGCTGAACTAACTATAACGGGGCAATTTCATTGGTTTTTTACGAGTAAAATGTCCAGCTAACTATAACATGTGTGAAACCTATGGTTTTTTCACTGAATTTCTAAGGTTTTTTAAATGCTAATTCCTAACTATAACGTGTGTGAAACCTATGGTTTTTTCAGTGAATTTCTAAGGTTTTTTAAATGCTAATTCCTAACTATAACGTGTGTGAAACCCATGGTTTTTTCATTGAATATATATATATATATATATATATATATATATATATATATATATATATGTATATATATATATATATGTGTGTGTTATAGTTAGGACCTATTTTCCATAGGAAATCTGCAACATTCTATTGGGAATAACGTTGGCGCCGGTTGACGAATCTTCGCGAAATTTTCCAAACTTTTGGCCAGCTCCGCTCCGCTCCTACCCTGAAAGTTTTGCGGTGATCCGTCAAGCGGGAGCAGAGACAAAAAGGGGGTTCCCAAAATGCGTTTTCCCCATGCAATTTCCCATAGGATCTGTTGTCGCAGCTACAGCCCGAACCGCTGAACAGAATGACACCAAATTTGGCAAAGAGGTAGTCCTCAGTTCGGACTCATGCCTTTTGCTTAAATGGTGTAAATCTGTTCAGTAGTTCCTGAGAAAATTAGAGTTAAAATTACATATATATCTATGGCCGCGGAGAATCCGCTGATCCTCCCCGCACCCTCCCCGAACCCTCCCGAGCACAAGAAACCACAAAAACGACAGATGCAAAATGCGACAAGGGGGCAGGGTAGAAACACCCTGACCCCCAAGGCCTGCTCAGGGGGTCCCACAAGGACCCCCAAGGCCAAAAAGATGTATTTTCTTTTTTTTAAATCGCGGGATGCGCGTAGGGTCCACGCATCCCACTAACGAAAAAAAAACGAAGCGTGGACTGCTGCGCTTCGTTTAGATTTAGCCCCCTGGAGGGCCAAGTCCCGGGGGCAATATGCTTTTATACTGGGGGGCCCAGAGGGGCCTCCCAGCCCTGGGGACAGCCACCCCCCGGGGCTTTTAAAAAAAAAAAAAAAAACAAGCCTGTGTGGGGGGGGGGCTCGTTACAGACCCCCAAGCCTCAGGGACCACCACTCCCCGGGGCTTTAAATTAAGAGGGGGGGCCGCGCGGCCCCCCCCCTGGAGCCAATGATGGCCCTGGGGACCGCCACCCCCCAGGGCCAGCTCCTGCAGTGTCCCGGGGTGCCCACCCCCGGGACACTGCTGTTTGCTATGGCAGGGTGGAAGCCTCGCAGCTCCCATCCTGCCATAGCAAACTGCTTTGGTATTTGGAAGAGAGAGCAGAAAACCTGCTCTCTCTTCCAAATACCAAAGAGGATTGCTTTTCCACACGGGGAGCAGCATGTTAGCTGCTCCCCATGTGGAAAAGCAATGTCGGCTCCCGCAGGACGCGGGGAGCGGGCAGGGCTGTGGGGAGATTGGGGCCCCCCCACGGCCCCCAACGGAGGCCAGGCCCCGGGGAATGGGGTCCCCAGGGCCGTAAGTGGCCCGGGAGGGGGGCCACGCGGCCCCCCTCCCCAAAGTTAAAAAAATAAATTTAAAAAAATGGCCCCGGGTGATGGGGTCCCCGGGGCAATAGGTGGCACAGGAGGGGGGCTATTCAGCCCCCCTCCATAAAAAAAATTGTTGAAAAAGGGCCATGTCCCGGGGGATGGGGTCCCCGGGGCAATTTATGGCCTGGGGAGGGGGGCCACGAGGCCCCCTTCCCGTTTTAAAACAAAATAAAAAAATTGGGGGCAGGCCCTGGGGGATGGGGTCCCCAGGGCCATAAAAAAAGATAAAGAAGGGGGGCTACACAGCCCCCTTCTAAAAAAACAGAGGGGAAAAAGGATTGGGCCGGAGGCCACGCCCCTTCCTTACACTACTCTGCAAACGCGCCCCCCTGGCGCGTTTTCTAGAGGGGGAACGAATTCCCCTTCAATACTGGGGGTCCCTGGGGGCCAACTAGCCCACCAGGAACCTCCAGTATGCACCAGGGGGCTGTGTTGCAGAGAGGTGTAATGAGGCCACGCCCCTTTTTACACCTCTCTGCAACGCAGCTCCCTGGCGCTGACTGGAGGTACCTGGTGGGCTAGTTGGCCGCCAGGGGACCTCAGGATTCAAGGGGACTTAATCTCCCAACTTAAAACGTGCTACGGGGCGCATTTGCACAGTGGTGAAGGTAGGGGGTGGGGCCTGAGGTGATACTGTGCAAACCCGCTCTTCAATCCTGAGGGTCCCTGGGGACCAACTAGCCCACCAGGTACCTCCAGTAAGCGCCACAGAGCTGTGTTGCAGAGTGTTGTAAAAAGGGGCGTGGCCTCTGAATACCTCTCTGCAATGCAGCTCCCTGGCGCATACTGGAGGTACCTGGTGGGCTAGTTGACCCCCAGGGGACCTCAGGATTGAAGAGGAATTAATTCCCAAACTTAAAACGTGCCACAGGGCGTGTTTGCACACGTCACCTCAGCCCCCTCCCCCTTCCTTCACCATTGTACAAATATTCCTCTAAAATCAGCCGAACTACGAATTCCTATTCACTCACCTGTAATCAGGAGAGAACCCAGGGCTGCATCATTTAGCTCAGCACTGACCCTGAAAAGTAATTCTAAGCGTACTTACCAGTAACTTGTATTTCCTTCCATAGGAATCCATTGTGTGGTTTTCACCAGAAAATTTTCAGTGTCCATTTTTGAAACGTACAAATATTCCTCTAAAATCAGCTGAACCACGAATTCCGATTTACTCACCTGTAATCAGGAGAGAACCCAGGGCTGCATCTTTTAGCCCAGCACTGACCCTGAAAAGTAATTCTAAGCGTACTTACCAGTAACTTGTATTTCCTTCCATAGGAATCCATTGTGTGGTTTTCACCAGAAAATTTTCAAAGTGTCCATTTTTAAAATGTACAAATATTCCTCTAAAATCAGCTGAACTACGAATTCCGATTCACTCACCTGTTATCAGGAGAGAACCCAGGGCTGCATCTTTTAGCCCAGCACTGACCCTGAAAAGTAATTCTAAGCGTACTTACCAGTAACTTGTATTTCCTTCCATAGGAATCCATTGTGTGGTTTTCACCAGAAAATTTTCAAAGTGTCCATTTTTAAAATGTACAAATATTCCTCTAAAATCAGCCAAACTACGAATTCCGATTTACTCACCTGTTATCAGGAGAGAACCCAGGGCTGCATCTTTTAGCCCAGCACTGACCCTGAAAAGTAATTCTAAGCCTACTTACCAGTAACTTGTATTTCCTTCCATAGGAATCCATTGTGTGGATTTTAACAGCAAATTTTCTAAGTGTCCATTTTTAAAATGTACAAATATTCCTCTAAAATCAGCCGAACTACGAATTCCGATTTACTCACCTGTTATCAGGAGAGAACCCAGGGCTGCATCTTTTAGCCCAGCACTGACCCTGAAAAGTAATTCTAAGCGTACTTACCAGTAACTTGTATTTCCTTCCATAGGAATCCATTGTGTGGTTTTCACCAGAAAATTTTCAAAGTGTCCATTTTTGAAACGTACAAATATTCCTCTAAAATCAGCCGAACTACGAATTCCGATTTACTCACCTGTTATCAGGAGAGAACCCAGGGCTACATCATTTAGCTCAGCACTGACCCTGAAAAGTAATTCTAAGCGTACTTACCAGTAACTTGTATTTCCTTCCATAGGAATCCATTGTGTGTTTTTCACCAGAAAATGTTCTAAGTGTCTATTTTCACAAACTAAAAATATTCCTAAAAAATCGTCTATATGACTTAAACACATTCTTTCAACTGTTTGCAGGAGGTTGGCCAGTGCTGGATCCAGGATCCACCACTGAGTAAGAAAAAGTAACAATAACACTACTTACCTGCTAAGTGAGATTTCTGCCATAGGATAACATTGGTGATTCGATGGGAAAAAGTTTCTAAGTGTCAACTTTTAAAATACAATAATATTCCTTAAAAATCACTGCTGTAACCAAAGCGCTTTTACTCAACTGTTTACAGGAGATGTCCAAGGACTGAATCTAGGATCCAGTCTTGTGGTTAGAAAAGTAATCCATAAAGTAACTAATTGCATTTAACTAGAAATTCACATTGAGCTCAATGTTGCTTTGTGTTTGAAATTGTGTTGCCCATTGCAATAACTGTAACTACTATACTTAAAAGTCTGTTGCCTATTTGCCAAGTATTTAAACTAACGTAATTCATTCTGAGAAAGTATATTTTGTATTGTAATGTATAATGTAATTATAATGTAATTAAAAAAAATATATCTAAAAATAAATAGTTTAAAAAATGTAGTAAATCAGTATAAAAAAAATCAGTATAACAATTAATACATTCAAAATTGTCATTTAGAAAATCTTTGAAATTCACTGAAAAAACCATAGGTTTCAGGCCTGATATAGTTAGGAATTAGCATTTAAAAAACCTTTTAAATTCACTGAAAAAACCATAGGTTTCAGGGGCGTTATAGTTAGGAATTGGCATTTAAAAAACCTTAGAAATTAACTGAAAAAACCATAGGTTTCAGGAGCGGTATAGTTAGCTGGACATTTCCCTCGTACAAAACTCTAGAAATTCCCCTGTTATAGTTAGTTCAGCTAACCATAACTCGCGCCCCCGCAATGCACTGCTGATGACGTCACATATTACATCACTCATGACATGGTCAGTGACATCACTGATGACATCACTGATGACATCTGAAATGACATCACTGATGACATCACTGATGACGTCATCCATGTGATAAATGAGTGCATCTTCTCACACCCTTTGATATACTCAATCAAAATTTCAGACGTCCATTCTCAAAACCATAGATACTCCAATACCAATAACTACATACCCACTCATTGCCTCTTAGATCCACACACACATCCACTCACTCACCTGTACAGTCACTCATACTTACTCAGTACAGGACTATCATATGCATTTATACACCTACATAGACACTCACACACCACCAATCATCCATAGAGGTACTCTCGCACCTACTCAGTCATGCAAATAATTAATCACACTCCCATTTACTCACCTATGCAGTTATACACACACAAGTTCACCTACTCATAAAAATAGTACCACATTCTTACGCTCTTATACAATCACTGATACAAGCATACACTCATCCATACAGCCACTCTCACAATCACACACTCTCACATATACCCACTTATATACTCTTACACACATATATACTGCCTTTCACATATGTAGTTACTCACACATGAATCACTGAGATATACATTCAATCACTAACACACCCATACATACACTCACCCAACCATACAGTCCATCACAGATGCACTCTTAAAACCATGCACCCATAGAATCACCTACTCACACATGTATGCACAGAGTCACATACACCCCACCCACACAAACAGATACTCAGACAACCAATCAATAACCCATAGAGACACTCATATAGCTATTCACAAAACCATGCAGCCGCTTATACACCAACAGACAGACAGATACAAACATTCATACAGTTTAGTCACTAGTCTGCAGTAAGATACGTTTAATGACTCACTTATACAGTCAGTCACGCACCTACTAAATCATCCATTCACACACTTATACACCCACTCATTCTTCTATAAGTTTTTCCCTATATATATATTAAACATATTTAAAATTTACAGAAACACACACTCACTGGATTACGTCATCAGTGATGTCATCAGTGATGTCATTTCAGATGTCATCAGTGATGTCATCAGTGATGTCACTGACCATGTCATGAGTGATGTAATATGTAACGTCATCAGCAGTGCATTGCGGGGGCGCGAGTTATAGTTAGCTGAACTAACTATAACAGGGGAATTTCTAGGGTTTTGTACGAGGGAAATGTCCAGCTAACTATAACGCCCCTGAAACCTATGGTTTTTTCAGTGAATATATGTATAAATATATATATATATATATAATATATATATATATATAATATAAACAAATCGGGGTCCTTCCGGGATCTGTCTCGTAGTCAGGTGGTGCAGTAGCCGGCAGGAACCCCAAGCCGGTCCATCATTTCTCCAAACATTACCAAAGTAAGAATGCACACTCAGAAGTTCAAAGTTGATCACCAGGTTTAATCCTGTAAACCGCTACGCGTTTCGACACAAAAGTGTCTTGATCACACGAAATTTCACAGTAATCCATGACGTGCATAAATAAACAATCAACATAGAAAAGGCACTCAGATTTTGACACACACCTTTCGGCCTCACCAATGGCGGCCATCTTAGAACAGTCATATACTACGTAAAAAGCATATACATAGACATTGCTGTATTCATTACTTCATGATTACGAGATACTGACTTCATGGTATACTGAAATGATAAATGCATACAGTATATCAAAATAGGTATTGCTCAATATAAAGAAAATTCCCTCATAACTGAATGTATTAAGATACATCATGAATGGCCATGCAGCATATTATGTACACTAAACACGATGCTGCACATTGGCTCTGAGTCGTCAGAACACAAAAAACTTTATCAAAGGAGACAAATGTCAAGGACAAAAATAAATGCGATCTAGTGTCTAAATGAAGATTCTGTATATCTGGTAGGCAAGTGCCTAAATAACGTTCCTTCATCAGGTGAGACAAGATGTAGTGTAAAAACAAAATAGAAAAGGTGAAATGGGCAAAGGATTACATACTCATTACCCTGGATGTAAGCTCTTTGTATACTATCATTGATCATAACCAGGGTTTAGAGGCCTGTTTTCACTTTCTCAAAGGTAGAGACATTGGGTACCTTGAGCCCACGCACATGCTTGTAGAGATGATGAGGATGTGCCTCACCAACAACATCTTCATGTTTAATGGTGACCTCTACAGGCAGGTGCGTGGTACTGCAATGGGTTCGTGCTTCGCACTGAGCTTTGCGAATCTGTTTTTGGGCAAGTGGGAGGAGGAAATTCGTGAAGATGAAAATCTTAAATCTGACTTTAACTTGGTTAGAGTTTGGATCAGATATATTGACGACCTCTTTATCGTATGGAGTGGTTCTGAACTTGAAGCCAAAAATTTCATTATGAGATTAAACACAAATCCCTACAACATTACGCTTACCTCTAACATGAGCAAAACAAGTCTAGAATTTCTTGACACTTTGGTCTCAATACAGGGAGATAAACTAGTCACAAGCCTTCATAGAAAGGAAACTGCAGGGAACAGTCTCCTTCATGCCCTCAGTGCTCATCCAGAAGCTCTGAAGTGGAGCATCCCTTTTGGAGAGCTACTGAGGGCAAGAAGGAACTGTAGCACCGACAAAATGTACACCCTTGAACAAGAAAGAATGCCTATCAGGTTTAGAGAACGTGGGTATCCATAATGGGCCCTTACTAGAGCCGTTGACAAAATCAAGCAAACAAGTAGATCCAGCACCCTAGAGGCTAAACACCCTGCGCCTGAGGAGGAGGGGGCCTCTAGAGTAATAACGACATTTAACCACAATTCTGACAAGGTTAGAAAGGTACTTGCAGATAATTGGAAAATCCTCAAGGCAGATACCATCATTGGCCCTACAATAAGCAGCAGACCTTTGATAACTTATCCTAGGGGAAAAAGTCTCAGAGACATTTTGGTCAAGGGAGACATTTCAGAAACCCCCAAGAGAAATATTCACAACCTTAAGGGTTTCTATCCCTGTGGCCATTGTAGAGCATGCAAAAACAGCCACATGGTCAAGGAATATACGATACCAGGGTGCAGACAAAACAAAATCATAAACCAATTTCTGACATGCAGTACTAGTTTTGTCATTTATGTACTAGAATGCCCATGTAAATTGAGATACGTAGGGAGTACTACATGTAAGGTCAAAAAACGAGTTCAAGAACACCTACGTGCTATTACCAACATAGATGTGCATTACCCCATCGCCCGCCATTTTCAGGAGAAACATTGCTCAAACAATTCTTTATTAAGATTTTTTGCCATTGAGCAGGTTAATGTAGGAAAAAGAGGTGGCAATAGAGAATTAGCTTTACGGAAAAAGGAATCCAAATGGATCATTGAGCTAGAAACCAGATTCCCGGGGGGGCACAACCTGGATGAGGAACTAGCCACTCACTTACATGATAATTAAGAGCTGCATGTTTCTTCGTTTGTTTTCTTGCTATACTGTATAGATAAATAAGAATGCTGATGTTGTAAATTGATAGTATTTAATTTACAGCAGTATTTTAAGTTTCAAATTTTTTATCTAGTCTCTTGTTTTATTGCAGGAGGAAAGGAAGGGACCCATTATCAGCATGTGTGGCTGTCACTTCACGGGTACCCTACCCTTTTCTTCATCAGGACTGCTGTTGCACTTCACAAAGCTAAGAGACTGATTTGAAGCACTTTTTTATTATGCTAATATATAGTTTGTTTAGTATTGATTTTTATGTTGGGTAGCACTGCTATTTTTTCATATCATAGTAAGGCCTCTTGATACAGCCACTGGGCTCTAGATGTTTTTACACTACATCTTGTCTCACCTGATGAAGGAACGTTATTTAGGCACTTGCCTACCAGATATACAGAATCTTCATTTAGACACTAGATCGCATTTATTTTTGTCCTTGACATTTGTCTCCTTTGATAAAGTTTTTTGTGTTCTGACGACTCAGAGCCAATGTGCAGCATCGTGTTTAGTGTACATACTATGCTGCGTGGCCATTCATGATGTATCTTAATACATTCAGTTAGGAGGGAATTTTCTTTATATTGAGCAATTCCTATTTTGATATACTGTATGCATTTATCATTTCAGTATACCATGAAGTCAGTATCTCGTAATCATGAAGTAATGAATACAGCAATGTCTATGTATATGCTTTTTACGTAGTATATGACTGTTCTAAGATGGCCGCCATTGGTGAGGCCGAAAGGTGTGTGTCAAAATCTGAGTGCCTTTTCTATGTTGATTGTTTATTTATGCACGTCATGGATTACTGTGAAATTTCGTGTGATCAAGACACTTTTGTGTCGAAACGCGTAGCGGTTTACAGGATTAAACCTGGTGATCAACTTTGAACTTCTGAGTGTGCATTCTTACTTTGGTAATGTTTGGAGATATATATATATGTATATATATATATATATATATATATATATATATATATATATATATATATATATGCGCGCTCACTTCCAATCACTTTCAAGAACTTGGAATAGCACTCAACGGGACACTCCTGCAGTAATTCAATCATTTATTGCATTTGCGAGCTTCAGAAAACATGACGCGTTTCGGCGATGCCTTAGTCAAATGTTTTACAAAAATCGCGCCAGAAAACGGCATATTTCAAGAGGCAGAACAGAAGTCACATGATGTTATTATTCATGGTCATCGAAATGGGACAACAGAAAGGGGCGATCGTCTTTAAAAATCAGCCGCCATATTGGGAGAAACAATAGTTAAAATGTGTGAATACAATTTACAAATCGTTAAACGTTAAACCATAAATAGGTCCCCAATATTGGTCTGCATGTCAGAAAAAGCAATTATTTACATAAATATGTACATTTACTTAACAGTTATTACGCCGTATATCGGCACATGAAGTCCCACGAACCTGACCATAATTGAGCCGTATATCGGCCGTCTGCATCGCAAGATCAACAGTGAAATACGTAGAGGAAATATTCCTCCATTACAGAGGAACACCTTGCAACTGTAAATCAATTGCCTAATACATATCAAAAAAAGGGTTTCTGACATAACGCCGTGTATCGGCCTAAACCCCTGCGTTAACACTGTCTTACAAGCACTGTGACCCCTGATACAAAAAAGCCTCTATCACAATCATTTTATACATACAAAAAAGAAGATATGTTATCAGTCCTCACACAGAAACAGAACCACTGATATAAATATACATTTCACAGAATCCTAAATGTCTGATCTCCATCACGGGGCATGTTACTCTATCCTGTTATTGTTTAGTCACCAAGATGAACCGATAATTCCTCGCCCACATTCATACCCACGGGATTCTTAGTACCCAGATCTATAATGTAACGTGATTCCAGTCTACGTAGTTGTTTGATTCTATCTCCTCCCCTGATGCTTGTGGGGACCTGGTCCAGACCATAATAGCGTAATAGATCCCTATTACTATTATGTTTGTCAAAATAATGCCTAGCGACAGAATAGGTGATATCATTCTTAGCTATCGCTCGCATATGCTCCAGGATGCGAATCTTGACACAATGAATCGTGCTGCCCACATACCGTAGGCCACACGGACATTCCAGACAATAAACTACGTAGTTTGTGTTACATGTTATGAACTTCTTAATGGGTCGGGGGTTCTTGAGGCCAATAACCTGATAGGTCAATGTCCTTCTGCTGCCTACACAGGCTTTACATTTGCCGCATGGAAAGAAACCTCTAAGGTCCCTTAGGGTTCCCATCACCTTGGGGCTGGTAGATAGATGGCTTTGAACCAAACTGTCCCTTAAAGATCTAGCTTTTCTAAATGTTATTAGGGGGACAGGAGGAATATCTGGGCCGATCACATGATCCGTTTTCAAAATGTGCCAGTTCTTTCTTAAAATTTGCTTCAATTGATTGGCACCATTTGAAAAGGTGGTCACCATTCTGAATTTATTGGTATCACATTCATCCATTCTACTTTGCTTGTTTCTCTTTTTTTTGTCCTGTGTATTCATTTGTTGGTCATCTTTGAATAGAGTAGCCCTTGGTATATTCCTTACTCGCTTCAGAGTATTTTCAAGGAATGCTTTGCTATAGCCTCTGGTTACAAATCTACTGATGCTATCTTTGGCTGCCTTTTCAAAATCATCAACCCTGGTGCTATTCCGTTTGAGCCGTAAGAATTCTCCATAAGGGATACTCCTTACTAGCCCAGGAAGATGATTACTTGTAGCATGCAGGATTGAATTCCCGGCTGTGGGTTTGCGGTACAGTGATACAGATAGTTGGTTATCTACTACCCTGATCTGTAAGTCAAGGAAGTTGACGGTTTCAGCACTGACTTCACCACTGAATTCCAAATTGATAGTGTTCTTGTTCAGATTACTGATAAAGGTAGTAGCTGACTCGAAGGAGCCGTCCCAAATAATAAAAAGGTCATCTATGTACCTATACCAACTGACCACCCTGTTGTACTCAATCGGTCCCGGTGCTCTGGACACCTGCTCCTCCCACCAGCCCACGAATAAATTCGCGTAGCTGGGGGCGAAACAGGTGCCCATCGCGGTACCGGACCTTTGATGGTAAAAGTCATCACCGAAAACAAAAATATTGTTTTTAAGGCAGAACTCAGTAAATTGAAGGATCATGGCATTGTGTTCCGTAAATTTCAGAGGTTTTTTCTTCAGAAAATAGGCTATGTCAGAAACCCTTTTTTTGATATGTATTAGGCAATTGATTTACAGTTGCAAGGTGTTCCTCTGTAATGGAGGAATATTTCCTCTACGTATTTCACTGTTGATCTTGCGATGCAGACGGCCGATATACGGCTCAATTATGGTCAGGTTCGTGGGACTTCATGTGCCGATATACGGCGTAATAACTGTTAAGTAAATGTACATATTTATGTAAATAATTGCTTTTTCTGACATGCAGACCAATATTGGGGACCTATTTATGGTTTAACGTTTAACGATTTGTAAATTGTATTCACACATTTTAACTATTGTTTCTCCCAATATGGCGGCTGATTTTTAAAGACGATCGCCCCTTTCTGTTGTCCCATTTCGATGACCCTGAATAATAACATCATGTGACTTCTGTTCTGCCTCTTGAAATATGCCGTTTTCTGGCGCGATTTTTGTAAAACATTTGACTAAGGCATCGCCGAAACGCGTCATGTTTTCTGAAGCTCGCAAATGCAATAAATGATTGAATTACTGCAGGAGTGTCCCGTTGAGTGCTATTCCAAGTTCTTGAAAGTGATTGGAAGTGAGCGCGCATTTTAAACGCGATTGCACCTTCGCGTTTTATAGCACCCGTCTACTGAGTGCGCTGGGTTGGAGGTGCAGATGGAGCCATGATATATATATATATATACACACACACACACACACACACTAGGTTTGTTTCATTTTAATCTTTTACCTCTTCTGGTAGGTTTTCCTGCTATATGTTGCAATTTGTTGCATTGAGTCCCTGTCCCTATGATGGGAGTCTGTCTAGTTGCCCTTACCTATTGGGTTATTTTGCTTCTTTTATCAAATGGCCAGAAAAATGTTTTTTTTGCCAATTTTTAAGATTGTAAATTCTGTCAATGTGCCCTCTGATATGCTGCTTGGTAGACTCTTTATTATGGCAAATACTAAAATTAAGGAAATGTGCAATATTGTGAGCTTTCTTTTATATTATGTATAGCTGTATTATTGTATTTTGATGAATTGCTATTTATTCTGCTTGTTTATACTGTGCCTCTTTAATGTTTTCTGCTATAGTAATGTGGTGAATAAAGATATGTTTGACTTTGACTTGACTTTGGCTCCAAAGGTCCTTAACAAACCTGGCACTTTGGTCAATCAGACAATGGTGCATTGTCACTGGGATAAAGAATCAAGTTCATCATTTTCAGGGCTTTTTCTGCATCAGCAAATCAGCTTCAGCAGGACGTTTCAGAGAGGGGTCTGGCCTCATAAAACCCTGTTCAGCTTCAGCTTTCAGCTTTGCCCCGCTTGGGAAATCTGAGCTCCCAAAAAGTGACTGTTAAAATGTATACATTTTCACACAGCGAATTACCTTCCTTGGGCACAAGTTTTTAATTTCACCCACTTCTGCCGATGGGTTTGGAGAGCTTGCCTGCCAGTCGGAATGCAACCAGTAATCCCAAGGGTGGCTCTTTCCATCCTTGGGATTACGATGTTGGGTTTCAGCAGCCTTTCCGTGCTGACTTTTCTGTCACAGAAAGGCTGTCGGAACTCAAGTTGTCTGCCAGGCAGTGCAGGGATGAACTGCACCTCCTATTTTACAATGGGAGCATGCATTCCTGCCGATTTATGGCCAGGATACATGCTCCTATTGCAAAATATTGGAATGCGACGGAACAGTCTTCAGTCGCATCCTAATTAGTCATTCAGGACCACCGACTGGGTGTCGGTCAGTCCCATGACCGAGACGATGTCAGGCGGAGGAAATTCCACTCAACACCGTAATAAGACCCTAAATTAGGAGGTAAAACTTCAAACTGAGACAGACCTTGTTTCATACTTTATTCAACACAGCAATTTATTAAGATGTTGATTTTCAATGTTAAAAATGAATGAAAGAGCATCCACGGGGAAGACCGCACACCGAACGTCGCAATGGTGGCGGCTTGAATTGCTGACCGCAGTGAACGCTGCACGCCGAGCGCCGCAATGGTGGCGGCTTGAATTGCGGAATCGTTTGGAATTCTGAGTTTTGGAATCGTCGAGAGCTGATAGCGCCGAGGGTCCTGAGAGCTGTGCCGAGACTCGCCATGACTTACTGATGGATTGATGGATTGTAGGATGGATAGCTTATGCTGATTTTGCCGTGAGCCCCCAGAGAGACCGAGCTGTGGATTTAAATGCAGACTCCTGCTCAGTGAATATTGCTGAGCACCGCCGAGTATTGAACCTCGAGGATCTAGGAGGGACTAAAGGAGGTAAAGGGAGATAGGCGATTGGATAAGAGCATTGCATGGTGAAGGTTGCCCGGTGTTGGAATATTCTTATTTAAGACTCTGTGCTGAGAAAGCTCATAGCTTAAACTGAAATTGCAAAGCTGCTCATGCTGCCTGACTGCCTAATTTGACTGTTTAAACTGCCTAACCTGCCCAGAAGCAACAACAATAAATAGCAAATTAGCAAAATAGAAGGTGCGGATTCTCTTTTCTGAAGCTGATAGGAGCTGATTGAAGTCGATGGGAGCTAACTTCGGCAATTGATAACAGCAGGGGACGCACTAATATTTGAATTATCTACGCCGTGAGGGGGAACGGCTGATCTAGATTCACTGCACCTGCTGCATTCATCTTCCCCCTACCTTGCTCCATACCCCGCCATCGACATGCCATTGCCGTGAGGGGAGCGGCAGGGTGATTTTTGGCCATACCACCATGAGGGGAACGGCCAGGCAAAGAAGACTTCTTCTCCCAGGGGGCAGTGCGCGGCTCCAGCAGAGGGTGCCATTAGAGGGTGCCAGAGGCCCTTAAAAGCAGCGAGGCCGTAAGAGGCTGGGCTGGGCCATCCCTCCAACGTGTAAAAATGGGTAAGCGCAAACACCTGGGTAATGAAGATCAGGGGGGATTAAAAGCTAAAATCCCCAGAAAATCTCCATCTATAATCTCATATTTGACTTCAGCTGTGGGCGCTTTAAGCAAAGAGATAGCCAACGTGGAGAAGGATCTGGGCCTGGGCGTAAGTGATGACTTTGGCAAGTTGATTAACCCTAGGGTAATGGTGTCACCTACCCCTGTACCTTTGGAACCGGTGGTCCTGATTAGGAGCCCGATATTGAGGGGTGAAACTTTGTTCCCTGACATTGTAGCCCCAGTGATGTAGATTTAAGATTGGGGGCTTCCACACTGATAGAAGAGAGGCCTCAAAGAGTGTCTATTGAGGGGCCCATTGGGGTTAAACGTACTAACAAAAAAGTAACAAAGCCGCACAAGGGTTGTAAAAACAGCATTCCTAAAATGGTACCGGGGGTTGATGAGAATATCCAATTGACACTGCGGACCCTTAGTGAGGATATATTTAGTACTCAATTTGAATCTATATTGACTGCTAAAGCCAAAGATGTCATTGACACCATGAGCTCTTGTGTGACTGACCTAAAGAAAAAATGTGAGCGTCTAGATATTTTTGTGGACTCATGTTTGAGGGATAAAATGTGCCCTTCGGAAGCTATTATGAACTCAGACCCACTACCTACTTCTATATCCTTAGAAGCAACCGGGACCACTATGCGTGGGAAAATTCAAGGATCTCATCTGTTGACTCTTCCGGGGGAGAGCAAAGTTGAACTTGGGTGGCAGGCTTGAAGATCACAAAAATTTGAATTTAAGGGCAGTAAAAGTTTCTAACATTGGCTCCTGTTCTGATACCTCGCAATCTAGGGAATTATCTGAAGCTCCTGGGGTGAATCCTGTCTATCATGAGAATTATAAAATCTTTAGTGATAGTAGGATTGATCTCCCAACAGAAGCTACCCCTTGGGTTGCGGTTCTAGTTGGGGTCCTTCCTCTAAAAGCGTCTGATAATGAATCCACAGAGGGTTTGTTGCGTAAATCAAAATGTTGGTGTGACAATTATTGTACGGGTCAACCCAATATATCTGACCATATTATAATGGCTAGACGGGTGTCTTGGGTGGGTTATCGACCCAAACAAATTCCTGGTGACTGTACAATTATTAATTTTAATAAATGGGATACAGTCGGCATGTTATTTTGGGACGCCACTGAGGTATATGGAGGAGGAATAAGGGCCTTACCGCTGGGTTACTTTTACCCACCAGTAAGCGCAAATTGCGCCCAGGACAGGGGTTAAAAGCTCTCATCAGTTCTTGTTGGGTCAGTCGCATAATATACGTTTTGTCCCAGGCTCTGTAAGTCTAGCTGGAGGGGGGGATATCTCGCCCAAATTGCCTGGGTTATTGTTACCACCTAATGAGGTAGGCTTACCTCTTTTAAACAGATTTGCCCCACTTTGTGGGTTGGATATGAACGACTGACTAGAGGAGAAAGAAGATTATTTAACAGCATTAAGTTCTAATAAATCTGTTGGTGGTGATATTGGTGCTGAGGTTTGTCCACCTGTTTTAAGTCCCAATATCTTGGCTAGGGCTGATATTGGGGGAGAAAACCCGACTAATTGTAGAATCATGAGCTGGAATATTGCGGGTCTAAGATCAAAAAGAGACGACCCAAATTGGTTAAAGTTTATTAAAACATTTGATATAATCGCTCTCCAGGAGACTTGGGACAGGGGAGATAACTTTTGGTTGGATGGCTTTAGTTCTTATTTCTAACCTGCTTGTCCAGCTCTAGCGGGTAGAGCTAAGGGTGGGCTTATGTTCCTCTTTTCATTGAAATTAATGGGGTTTACAAAAAGGATTGAGATGAATTCTGTTAATTGCTTGATTGTAGAAGTAACTAAGCTAAACTGCCCAAAGTTATAATTTGTGAATTTTTATAACTCTGGGGAGTGTGATTCTTTGAACCAACATTTGAATAATTTGAAATCTTTTTTAATAGATTATAGGACAAAGCAAACCACTTCTTATTACGTACTACTTATGGGTGATCTTAATATTCATCTATGTGACTTGCCTATTTCATGATCCTCATGGTTATAATTATGCGACGATCCCCCACTTTGAACACTCAATACGGGGTGAGGTTCTAGAGTCTCTTTTGACTGAAGTAGACCTTTTTTAACCTGGTTTCACTAATATTATTGATCGATGCCCTACGTTTAAATCTAAGACCAGAGATACCATTGTTGACTATATTTTCTTGTCTCCCATGCTGCTAGGTAAGGTAGTCTTTTATAACGCCCAGGAATCACCTTTTAGTGATCATAACCCTATCATTTTAGAACTGGACAAGAGTTGTGGTTTAATAGGTAAAGGTGGTAAGAACCTGGCCCCTAGCAGTATAGAATCATGTGACCAGGGGAGGAGGCTCAGATGGTCCAAAGTTGTGCCTGATGCTTTTTTAATGGATCTGTGTGAGAAAAGTATAGGGAATATCACAATTTGTACTGATTCTTTTAGTCCCAAGGATGCGGTACTCAGAGCCTTTGAGGGTATCTGTAGACAGATAGCATGTGACTTAACCGTTAAAGACCAAATCAAGAATCACATATGGTCTAAGATGGTTTGATGATAACTGTTCCCGAGCTCATCTCTCCTTAGCCTTCGCCTTGAAAAAATTTCCTCGGGATAGGACTTTAATTGCTAGACTGCGGAAGCAGTACAAGATAGCACTGCATAGCTGGAAAGCCGAGATCAAGGCAGAAGCGTGGAATGCGTTACTATCCGCTAATGTGTTAAAGGATAGCTCAAGATTTTGGGCAATCATTAACACCCCTTTTTTTGTGGTGAGGATAATGAGATTTTGGGAAACAATATCACAGAGGCCCAGTGGTTGTCTCATTTTGAGGCTATCTATGAATCTAATGAGGTACTGGACAGTATTACCAGGACCTCACTTTTTCAACTTACAGCGCCGCTTGTTTTTAATGAGGAGGAAGTTGCGAAAGCCATTAGAGATACCTCGAGTAATAAGGCTCCAGGCCCAGATTGTGTTCCTGCCGATCTTTATAAAAGTGAACCCAAATAGTGGGCCAAAATATTGGCCAATGTTTTTAATGCCTCTGGCTCTCAAGGGTTTCCTGTTTCTTGGTCCCAATCGATTATTATCCCTGTTTTTAAAGCGGGCCAGAGAGGGGATCCGCGGTGCTACAGACCCATATCCCTGATTGACTCCTCTATAAAAATATTAGGCAAGGTGATCCTAACCAAAATCACAGATTGGGCTAGTGAGAGGAGGATCTTATCTAACCTACAGTATGGGTTTAGGCAGGGTTGTAGCACCATGGATCAGTGCCTTAATTTATATTTATTGATCAGCAAATATACCATGGCTAAAGAAGGATGTCTGAGGATGGCATTTATCGATCTATCCTCTGCGTTTGACATGGTTAACAGGTCCAAGCTATGGAATATTTTGCTGGATAAGGGTCTTGACCCCTGTTTAGTATATTTTCTGGCCAACCTTCATCAAGATCTTAAAGCCTCGGTCAGGATTTCCCAGGCTGGTAATTGTACAAAACCTTTTAAATCAAGCAGAGGTGTTCGCCAGGGATGCATTCTGGCGCCCCTGCTCTTTACCCTTTACATTAATGACCTGGATAAGTCCTTACTTGAGGCATCCTTGGATATTCCGCGTGTAGGAGACTGCTCAATCCCGGTTCTCCTATACGCGGATGATGCTGTCCTCTTAGCCCGTACCGCGATAGGGCTACAGCGGCTGCTAGATGCTTTTGGAGCCTATATGCAGTCTTTGGACTTGGTAGTGAATATTGGAAAGTCACATGTTATGTATACAGGGATTAGATCTAGAAAAGTTAAATCGTTTTATTGTAACGGACTGGAAGTCTCTTCGGTGTCCTCTTTTACCTACCTAGGGGTTTTATTTGATGATAGGTCCTCCTGGATACCTCAACGAAAAATAAAAAAAAATGCAGTTATCTGATCCTCCTTAGGTCTATTGGGGTTTGTAAAGCGTTTGGGGGCCAGACCCATAGAGGCTATTTTAAAGATTTATAGAGCAAAATGTTTGGCCATTGCAACCTATGGTGCCTCTATATGGGGATTTAAAGAGCAGACTGGGATTCAGATAGCTGACATTTTTTTTTACGAAGTCTCCTGTCCCTACCACAATCTACCCCAAATTTTGCTAAAAAGTGGGTTTAGGTTATGTCTCTGATATTTTGAGTACAGCTCCGTTGCTCTGCTGGCTCAAAACTTGGCTAAATCCCGATTTATCCCTGAATCATCAGATCCTAAGGGATTGTCAATTTAGGTAAGTCTTATAAAATTAAGTGGCTGTCCTATGTTAAATGTATGTTATCTAAAATAGGGCGGCCTGATCTATATGAAACACCAGATAAGATCCGGAAGGAAGACGTGCTGTGGGTGAAATTGAATTTTAAGAATTTATTGATGTTGGAGCGGGAAGATCAGGAGCTAAGCAAACCTTTGGTTAGAACTCATTTTTTGACAAAAACAACTATTCACATTGAACCATACTTGGTACTGGTGAATAAGCCTTTCCATCGCTGGCTCCTAACTAGGTTCCGTTTTATTTTGATTCATTTTTCACTGGGGGATTTTCCGGAGTGGTGTAAGCCTGAGGATGCAGAACCTTGCCATTGTGACAACTTCTCACCTCAGGATACCCTACATTTTATTATGTTTTGTCATTTTTATACTGACATCCACATTAAATTTTTGTTACCCATTCTGAGAGGTAGGGTTTTTTTACAGGTTAGACCAGCGTTAGTTTACTTACAGATGTTGAGTAACCCAGGGGATATATTTTATATTGCATGTTTTTTAATTGCTGCCGTGAGGCTTAAGAAAAACAGGAACCTTATGATGAATACCGTTTAGATTAGGTTTACGGAAATTAAAAAATTTGAAAATTTGCACTGGATGACCTCTTAAGTGATATATGTCTGTGTATGGTTGTGTATTGTACTTTTATGAGGTTTATGAAAAACAGGAACCTTATGATGAATTCTGCTTAAATTAGGTTCATGGAAATATTTTAAAATTTTGAAAATTTCCACATGATGACCTCATAAGTGATAGTGTTTTTTGTATATTATATTTAAATGTCTGTTTTGTCTGTGTATTGTTGTGCATTGTACTTTTATGATTTTAATTAATCAAATAAAGTGGATTGAAACTAAAAAATACTAAAGAATGAAAGAGCATCCAGTAGAATGTCAACCTGATTTGTATAATGTAGGTGAGTAGGGACTGGTCTGGTGAACCAGTGATCTGCAAAGTGAATAGTAGATGTTTCAATAGTGTTCCCGGTATAAAAGTCCTAGAGAAGAACCTTGTGTCTTTCTTCAATTTCAAAAGCATGCACAATGCTACAAGTGTATTTGTATTACCTTTTTCCACACAGTGATTATCACTGTTAGAAAAGTAGAAGATGACTTAGCAAGTGCTTTCATATTAATATAAGAATATTGATCATAATTCAAAGCTCAAATTAAAATACTAATGACAAATCATAAGAAGAGCATGGGATGAATAGTTTTTTTTAAAAACAGCATTACCAGAAGGCAAAGTTAAAGACTGTGCTCGCCTGCAGGATGCAGCATATTGTAGCAAGTAGATACATATAAGGAAATAGTTTGGCCAGTATATTTATTTTAACCATATGGGTTGCTGTGTAAAATTTAATTAGAAGTTTAGCTTATTCCTTACACGTCTTCTCAAAATCAAGACCACGTGGAAAGGGAAACTTACTGCAGTTTTTTTCATCTGAATTATCTCCACAGTCATTTTGACTGTCACATCTCCAATGATCTGGAATACAGTTTTTGTTTGCACACTGGAACTCATGAGGTCCACATGTTTTCTTATCTGTAATGAGAATGGGTTAACAGTTATCATATGTCATCTAACAAGATCGCAAAATTCTATAAGTGAAAACTCGAAAAACACATCAACTAATTTATGCACTCAAGAGTCAAGTGTCCTGTGAACTAAGGGTGCAAGTCACCCACTCAAAGCCAAATGCTCAACTCTACTTCTCCCACAGTATCCTGTAGTCTTTTTTTAACATTGCCCTAAACATTCCGCCAGAATGCAGACTCCACACTAAGGGCCACAGTCCCACAACATCTTCATTGATTTTATTGTATATGTAATTTCCAATGTAATCAATTACATCATATGCTTCATGTGTGAGACCACAACAGGTTCTGCGAACATGAACAAAGTGATGGGTATAGCGGGAAAGGGTTATGGTAATTTATCGAAACGATAAACCAAAATCTTCTATAAACATTTTTTAAAACACTTCAAATCAAAAACCATCATATGATCCAAAAACTGATACCGCTTGATATGGCTTTTATGGTAAGATATGCAAATCATTTACCTATTATTGTACTGCTCATTGATGACAAATTTAATTAGATAATTTCTGAGCTCACTGGTAACATCAACTATATCAAGGTTTACATCATCAAAAGCATTACTAATTGCCAATTCCATGGCAGTGCCATATATACCTTTTGTGAACTCTGAATCTGGGCATTGAGAATGGTCAAAGGTCTCTCTGACCCTAGAGCTGAATGACCACTGACAAATGCCTTGCTATATGTTCTGTTGTGATAGTGGGGCATGACATATGTTGTAACCAAAGGGCAAAGCATGTTGGCATCAGGCTAACTTAGTGGCTTCAAGAGGTCACCCTGAAAAGAGTTATGATCAATCCTTGAGGTGGGCAGTTGCCCTCCCCAAATAATAATCCAATTTCATAAAATTCCTAAAATGATCAATTGATAGGACAATAGGATTGTCATCCAAGACACAACAAGCATTGTAATTCAACACAAGTAGGTGACAGCATTTATTTTAGACAAGCATAGTCTTGTGTAACATTCTGGTTATTGGGCTTTGTGTATTTGCATAATTTTTTGATGATGCTCTGTTTTGTTCAGTAAGCAGACACATTTTAGCAGGAACTGTGCAACTGGTTGTTTGTCAAGGCTGTGTAAACTGACCATGCAATGTTCACCATGTGATACACATTGATATGAATGTGTATGTGTGTTCCTGTATGTGAAAATATTCGCTATTTGTTTTCCATGCCATCAATTAACAATGAATTTGCTCCTGTGAGCGCACAGTCTCCCCTTAAAATGGTTTTACTAGCTTCATGTTCTTTAGGAAGGAATGGGTATTGGCCATGAGGAAAGGGATCGGGGTGCAAGGCAATGAGAGTTAGTGGGCTGTAGTGAGAATTGTTTTTTACATCATGATTTAGAGTATAATAAGCCTTTTAGCATCTTTGCCAGTGAATTATGGTAGATGAAGTCATCTTCACATACCAGTGTATGATTAATTATATACTACTCAATAAACCAGCACCTGCTCAGTTTCTTCAGGTACTCACATTGATGCTAGCATCTACATCCACTTTAGCCCACAATCTCTCAAAACGTTTAGCCATCAATACAAAGCGATAGCCAGTAGGTAGGAATAGTTAGGACCAAAGTTTCCATAGGAAAAGCATTTTTTTGTTTTGCCAATAACTTTCACAACGCTAGATGAATTTTCACAAAAGTTTCAAAAATCTTCCCCTTTCTGGTTCAGCTGCCGTGTTGTAAGTTTCTGTGTGATTAGTCAAGCGGGTTAAGAAAAAAGGGGGGTTCCCAAAATGTTTTCCTCCATGTGATGTCTATTGGGATTTTTCATTTTTTGACTACAGCCCGAACCGCTGAACAGAATTACACCAAATTTTGCAGAAAGCTAGATGCTAGGCACAAAAGCGTGTTGTTTGTGATTTGGCATAAATCCATGCAATAGTTGCAGAGATATTGAGATTTAAAAAATATAGATATCTGAGGACGCAAGTCCTTGCAGTGGACTCACAGATTCTATTGAAATTTGATTGGCTGCCAACACTTCAACTGTTTGCAGCCATAATGGAACTCAGCTTGAAGCTGAGTCCCACAAATAATTACAAAATATTATATTGAGATGTTATGAGTGATGTCACTCACCATGTCATGAGTAATAAAATATGTGAGGTCATAAGCAGTGCATTGTGGGGCCATAAGTTATTGTTAGCTCAGGTAACTATAGCTGCTAAAGTTCACTGGTTTTGTATGAGAGAAATGTGAGCCTAACTATAATGTCCCTGTAGCCTTAGTTTTTTTCAGCGAATTTCTAAGTTTTTTTTAATGTTATTAGCTAACTATAATATACCTGTAACCTTTGTTTTTATTGGTGAATTTCTATGTTCTTTTTAATTTTATTTCCTAACTGTAACCTGTAACCTTTGAGAGTGGATGTGTGAGTGAGTGCATGAGTGTCTCAGGGGATGTGTGAGTGAGCATGTGGGTGTCTTAATGGGTGTTTGAGTGGATTTGTGAGTTTCTGAGTGGATCTGGGAGTGGGTGCATGAGTGTCTCACTGGGCATGTGAGTGGGCATGTGAGTGTCTGAGTGGGTGTGTAAGTGGGTGTGTGAGTGTCTGAGTGGGTACATGAGTTTCTGAGTGAGAGTCCGAGTGGGTTTGTGAGTGGGTGTGAGAGTGTCGGAGTGGGTCTTTGAGTGCTTCCAAGAGTGTGTGAGTCAGTCTGTTAGTAAGTGCATAAGTGTCTGATTAGGTCTGTAAGTGGGTGCATGAGTCACTGAATGGGTCTGTGAGTGGGTGGGTGAGTTTTTGAGTGGGTCTGTGAGTCGGTGCGTGAGTCTCAGAGTATGTCTTTCAGTGGGTGTGAGAGAGTATAAGTGTTTCTGTAAGTGGGTGCATGAGTGTCTGAGTAGGTCTGTAAGTGGATGTATGTGTCTGAACGGGTCTGTGAGTTGGTGCCCGAGTATCTGAATGGTTGTCTGTGTGTCTGTGAGTGTCTGAGTGGTTCTATGAGTGGGTGCATGAGTGCCTGAGTGGGTTTGTGAGTAGGTGTGAGAGTGTTTGAGTGTGCCTATGAGTGGGTCTGTGATTGTCTGAGTGGGGGTGTGGCTGCCTGAGTGTGTGAGTGGGTATTTAAGTTTCTGTGTGGGTATGTCAGTAGCTCTGTCAGGGAATAGGCCACAACGTAACTGCACCTGCCCCTTTATCCAAAAAGAGTGCACAGTTTTGCATAAAATATCTACCCAAGCACTGTACTTTTTACTGGTTAATTGCTAAGTGCTACCTCTTTGGGTAAATGCCTGGTGCATATTCTACATGTGTAATGGAGCATGAGTAAATGCCACCAGTGAACTTGTGTGCATTTTGGCAATGTGATTGTTCCTCACGCATCTTTATCCAGAAAATTGTGATAGCATGAATCTTCCTATAGAGAAGATGACGGGAGTACAAAGAGGTAAATCTCCACCAAACAAGGGGCCTTCCTCTTAGCTATAAGAAGTAAGTGCTTCTTTGTTTTGTGGAGATGACCTCATATTCCTCAGCATTAAGGACACGTCACCAAAATCGATGGAAAAGGTGACGGGGCCTTTTAGTAAGCTGCCCATCATCCTGGCAAAAGGTGAGAAGACCACTGCATACTACTAAAGTGGATGGGTCGGTGCCAAACAGGTGGTGCTTGATTTTGCACATTTGTATGCTCAGTCATTTAAAGAGATAACAATGGGCTCTCACCAGGTAAGGACAAGAAAGAACCCACTCATCACACTCACTAACCATTGCGCTCCAAATGATTAACAATGCATTCACCTCCCCGCAGCATTTCAGATCGTCTTGCAATGTATAATTGCTGATTAAACACACTTGCTTTGCCTTTGTCCAGCCCAGAAGGTCAGGATCATTTGTCCTTTACAGAAGTGGAGCTTCAATTGAGGCACCTGCTATGTTTATATATATGTGTTTCTCATTGAGGATTAATTTCTGTAACAACTTTGCAGATCCTCATTCTGGCTTCCCCTGCGACAGTTCTCCTGCAAAGCTTGCCCACATACCGATATCCTCTGCTGCCTGCTGCTCTATGCTTGTGCCTCCTATGCTGATTTCTGCTTTTTCTACTCATTTTTCTGCGCTTTGTTTTCCCTTTTACGCTCGTTTTTCTGCCCTCCATTTTGCCTTCACTGCTCATTTTCTACCCACTTCTACTCTGTTTTGAATTTCCATCTAGTTTTTCTGCCTCCTGTTTTGCCTCTCTGCTCTTTTTTTGGCCCTCATGTTTGCCTTTTTTGTTTGTTCCCTGCTCTCTGTTTTGCCTTTTCTGCTCTTTTTCCTGCCCTCTGTTTTGCCTTTTCTGCACATTTTTCTGCCTTCTGTTTGGTCCTTCCTGCTCATTTTTCTGCCCTCTATTTTGCCTTTTATGCTCTTTTTTCCTGCCCTCTGTTTTGCCCTCTTCTGTTCTGTTTCGCCTTTCTGCTCGTTTTTCTGCCCTTTGTTTTGCCTTTTTCTTCCAATTTTTCTGCCATCTGTTTTGCCTTTCCTGTTTGTTTTTTGCCCTCTGCGTGCTTTGCACTCTTCTGCTCTGTTTTGTCTTTTTGATAATTTTTCTGTCCTCTGTTTTCCATTCTCTTCATTACGGGAGGGAGGCTCCGGGAACCCCATCCCCCGGTGCCTGAGAAAAATTTGATGGGAGACGGGACCGCATGGCCCCCTTCCCTGGGATGATTGCGGCCTGGGGATCCCATCTCCCTTGGCCCCAACACGTCTACCTGGGTGCACTGGCCCAACCCAGGACACCCAGTGTACTATGCTGGAGACCGTGGGTGGAGCCTCAATGCCCTTGCCCGGTCCCTGCCTCCTGCAGAAGCCGGCAGTACTCCTGCATGCAGAGAGCTGCTAAATATGCAGCTCTCTGCTTGCAGGAGCAATCTTTCCTCTGTTTCATGGCAGCGGGCAGGAAAACCGATTAAAACTCAACTCTCAGCATGCAGGTGCAATTTGAGAGCTCCTGCTTTCCAGGGAGCAGGGATAGTGTTTGCTCTAGCCTCGCAATAGTTGTTGCAGCTCCCGCCAAGCAATAGTGAACAGCTATATCCTGAAGATGGGCACCTCGGGAGATAGCAGGAGCTGGCCCTATGGGGTCGCAGTACCCTAGGTCCATTATTGGCTCCAGAAGTATGCATAGGCTAACCCAGGGAGGTGATGGTCACATCCCCCTTCCACTTTTAAATATACATTTAGCCCTGGGGAGGTGGTGGTCCACGGGGCCCAGAGAGGTCTGTGTGGCCCCCCTGCTTCTTTATTAGTTTAGCAGTGGGGAGATGGTGGTCCCCAGGGCATATTAAAGCGCCAGGAGGGGGGTCTACATTGCCACCTCCACTATTTTTCTGAAGTTCGGGGAAGGTGGTGGTCTCCTGGGATCAAAACGCTGAATGGCGGGGGTCCACATAGCCCCCATCCGATTTTATAAAGCCCTAGGGAGGTGGTGGCCCCCGGGGCTTAAAAGAGTTCTTGAGGGGGCTCAATTCACACCCCCTTAACATAATATAAATTAATCTGCTACTGGGACCTGGCCCACTTGGGGGCTAAACTGAAAAGGAGCTTGTAGAAAAATGTTGCCTCAAATTCGTGGATATTCGCAATTTCACTGAATTTCTTTTTCAGAAAATGCATTTTATTGAAGTGTTGGCAGCCAATCAAATCTCTGAACAATATTATCATTATTTGCGAAGGCTTGGTGACCCTAGACATATAAATTTGGATTTCCTTTAATATCTCAAAAAGAACTAAATGAACACCAAATAACAAAAAGCATGGTTTCTGGACCAAGAGCTACCTTTCTGTCAAATTTGGTGTAATTCCATTCAGCAGATCTGTGTGAATTAACATGGTAAAAGCACTTTTGTACCCCCTTTTTTCTCACCTCCGCTTGACGGATCACCCCAAAACTTTCCTTGCCCAACTAGAGTCACTGGCACACTTTTTTTGGAAATGATTTTGAAGATTCATCAAACGACGCCAAAGATATAGCCAAGTCAAAATACGTTTTATCTATGGATACAAGTCCTACCTCTAACTACCTATTGGCGACCGCCAGTAGGTAAAATACAAATAAATAAATAAATAAATATATGTGTGTGTGCGTGTATATACATATATATATGTATTCACTGAAAAAACCATAGGTTTCACACATGTTATAGTTAGCGGAAATTTTACTGATAAAAAACCAATGAAATTCCCCCGTTATAGTTAGTGCAGGAAACTATAACTCACGCGACCGCAATCTTCTGCTGATGCTAATACTGTATTTAGACACTTATTTGCCCATGTCTTCTTCCATAAATTTTTAGCTATACATATATTACAAATATTTTTTTTTCATAAAGACACATATGTCATCAGCAGAAGATTGCGGTCGCGTGAGTTATAGTTTCCTGCACTAACTATAACGGGGGAATTTCATTGGTTTTTTATCAGTAAAATTTCCGCTAACTATAACATGTGTGAAACCTATGGTTTTTTCAGTGAATTTGCAAGGTTTTTTAAATGCTAATTCCTAACTATAACGTGTGTGAAACCTATGGTTTTTTCAGTGAATTTGTACGGTTTTTTATATGCTAAGTTACTTTACGCCATTCGTGGCGTGCGCGCCCACTTAACGCAGTTCGTTCCGTGCGCGCACGGTGCGCTTCGCGCACCGTGGGTGCACAGTGAGCACGCGGTGCGCTTCGCGCACCGCGCGCCCACTTTACGAAGTTAGTGCCGTGCACGCACGGTGGGCACGCGGTGCGCTACGCGCACCGCGCGCCCACTTTACGAAGTTAGTGCCGTGCACGCACAGTGGGCACACGGTGCGCTATGCGCACCGCGTGCCCACGTTACGCTAGATGGGCCATGTACGCACGATGCGCTTCGCGCACCGTGCGCACATGGAGGACATATTATGCGCTTCCTTGTGATAGGTAATCTGTTGAAATTTTTTGGGGAAATGCTGTGCTCTTATATGCCATGCACAAATGGTGGCCTTCGGCCACAATTTGCACACGGGGTGGAGAGAGTGGGGTTTTTTTTTTTTAATAATTATTTACCGTACGCGTACGGTAAGCGTACGGTAAGCGTAATCGGCGATATTTTCGAAAAATAAAAAATTACCGTTTTTTGCCTTGGGGGATCTTTGAAGACTCAACAAACATGGTTATGTGCATGGGCGCTGTCTAAACAGCCCCTTTATATGTTTTTGGCATTTGTTTATCAGCTCCCCCCTCAGAGTGCGAGAGAGAAAATGGCGGCCGCCGCTTCCTGGTTTCGACCGATTCGAATGTTTACTAAGATCTAAGGGCCAATCAGAATCGCGCTCGCGCACGCCACCGTACGCATACGGTAAGCGCACCGTAAGCGCACCGTAAGCTGGCTCAGATATATATATTGATTTAAAGGCTATTTTCTCAGAATCTACTGAACAGATTTACACCAAACCTACAAAAGGCACTTTCTTGACCTGAGGACTACCTCTCTGCCAAATTTCAAGTAATTCTGTTCAGCCGTTCGGGCTGTAGCTGTGTCTAAAGGTCCTATGGAAACATGCATGGGAAAAACGCGTTTTGGGACCCCCCTTTTATCTCAGCCCCCGCTTGACGAATCCCCCCGAGACTTTCAGGGTAGGAGCGGAGCGTAGCGCCCCACCTATTTTGAAAAATTCGCGAGGATTCGTCAACCGGCGCCAAAGTTATTCAAAATAGAATGTTGCGGATTTCCTATGGAAACGTGGTCCTAACTATAACTACCTACTGGCGACCGCCAGTAGGTAATATATATATATATATATATATATATCCAAATCAAAGGGATCCAAAACTCCGGGGCACTCTGTCAGCGGGTGCTCTGCATAACGGGCCGGATCCTGGCCACGGAAAACCACATTATTAATCCAAGGATGCGGCACTCGGGAAAGAGATAGTTTTAAACAGTGCTTTATTGATTTGCACAGCTCAACCAACGCGTTTCAGACTAACGTCCTTGATCACGGTTAGTGAGTCCTTCTTCTATGGCACTATATATACCACTAGCCCAGGTATGGCATTGTGGGAAATGTAGTGCATTCAAAACAAAGTTGTGTACAATTTTGTATCAAAAGAAAAACAATCATCTATTATGATTGACGGATAGATGGATTAGCATCAACAATTCATGGTATAGTACCTAATCAACAATTCATGGTATAGTACCTATGACGCAAAGGTATATATGCAACCAAGTGGGAAAGAGAGGCATTGTATAGTACAGTGTCATCTGGCGGCGGGGTACCTAGACTTAAGAAGTAAAGAATAAATGGGAGAGAATACGGAATCAATGTTTCAGGTACAGGGAAGAGGGAAGGGAAGGGAAACTGAGGACAGGGGGGGGGAAAAAGGGGGAGGGAAAAAAGAGAGGAGGGAGAAGGGAGGGAAGAGAGACGGGATAACTATTGTTATTTCAGAGTAACGGATGTTACCGAGGGAAATTAAACTATGCCAAATGTACATAAAGTTCTTCATCATTGTTCATCCCGATTGGGGTCTTCGTTTGTAATCTGATAATGTAGCGGGATTCCAACTGTCGCAGTTTTTTAGTTCTGTCGCCACCTCGTTCGTTTAGCGTAATTGTGTCGATCCCATAGTAGCACATCGCACGCCAATCTCCTTTCTGGCATACTGATAGGTGTTTCGCAGTTGCATAAGTAGTGTCTTTGTTTTTAACTGCTCGGATGTGTTCCAAAATACGCTTTTTGAGTGGGCAGATGGTGCTACCTACGTATTTGTGACCGCAGGTGCATTCAATGATGTAGACGGCAAATTTGGTATTGCAGGTTATTCTTTTGTTCAATGTTATTATGTTTCCATTTGGCTCCGCAATATGTTTCACATTTTTGCCAATTTTGCAGGCTTTGCAGGAATTACATTTAGTAAAACCATTTTGTTGTTTGGTTAGCCAATTAGTTGTTTCTTCCTGGACGAAGTGGCTCTTGACAAGCATGTCTTTAAGTGATTTCGTTTTTTTATATGTTACTATAGGTCTTACTCCAACAAGTTTACCAATATCAGGGTCTTTTGTGATCAGGTGCCAATGTTTTTTAATCTTGCTCACAATGAGTGCACTTTCTTTGCTGTACGTAGTAATGAACCTGGGAACTTGTGTTTCGTCTCCAGTAGTGGGTTTGGTTCTAGGCATAAGAGTATCTGTTCTTGTTTTGGCATCAATTCTGGTCTTGTTCCGCTTTAGGATGGGTTCTGTATACCCTCTTTGTTTGAGCCTGCCCATGGATTCGTATATTTGGCTCTCTGCGTCCTCCGGTTTGGAGCAATTTCGCTTGAGTCTTATAAATTCTCCAAAGGGAATACTGTTCAACAAGGGTTTAGGGTGAAAGCTGGTTCCATGTAAAATGCTGTTGGTAGCCGTTTTCTTTCTATAAAGAGTTGAATGAATCTGATTGTTCTCGATATAGATCAGGGTATCAAGAAATGGAATTTTGGATCTGCTCATTTCGAAAGTGAACGATAGGCCAATCTCATTCTCGTTCAGTTTGTCAAAGTAATTTCGAAAATCCTCATCTGTGCCATTCCAGATGAGGAATAAGTCGTCGATGTAACGGACCCATAAAATAATTTTGTCCATTTCATCCTGATTGTCAGAGTTCCAGGCTATTGTCTTCTCCCACCAACCCATCGTGATGTTGGCATAATTAACAGAAAAGGAAATGCCCATCGCCGTTCCACACATTTGTTTGAAGAGTTCTTTGTTAAAACAGAAAATGTTGTTGGTAAGACATGTCTCAATCATATTAAGTAACATATGCGTGTGCTTCATTTCAGTTATTTTCCTTTGTTTAAGGAAGTAAGTGCAGGCTTGCATTCCCACTTCATGGCGTATTGACGTGTACAGGGACACAACGTCTATAGTGACTAATAAGTATTGGTTGTTCCAGGAAGTGCCATTCAGGATCCGGAGGAAGTCGCCGGTGTCCCTGATGTAGGAGCTCATACTCTGGGCAATGGGGGCAAGAAAGTGATCCACATATTCTGAGACATTTTCATACAGTGATTGACAGGAGGAGACTATCGGTCTGCCTGGTGGGTGGTTCAAAGTTTTATGTATTTTAGGTAAAAAATAGATGGTCGGTATGACCGGAAATTCATTGGTGAGAAATTTGAGTTCTTCATCATTGATTAAATTGTCTTTATGCCATCCTGTAAGTTTCGTCTCTAGTTCGTGTTGCATTTTGTTCATCGGATTGATGGTAATCCTGTTATAATTGATGGGATCATTTAATTGTCTGTATGCTTCAGCTAGATAGTCTGTAGTGTTTAGCAGTACAGTGTTGCCACCTTTATCCGCAGGTTTAATAGTTAAACTTTTGTCTTGCATCAGGTGTTTGATTGCTTCCCTTTCCTTTTTACTTAAGTTTTCTCTGTTGGTGTTGTTTCTAGTATTTCTGATTTTATTGAGTTCGTCAATAATGGCTTCACTGAATTGGTCAAAGCGGTTTCTAGGTGGCAAAACGGGGCAATACTTGGACTTTCTTTTTAACCCAGTGTTAGGTCTCTTATCCGTTTCAATTGACAGGTGGTCCAAAACTTGTTCTTCTGTCATTTCATCGTCTTCTAAATTATATAACAGGTCAAAAATATTTTTTAGATCCGTAGCTTGATCAATGTTGAGTAAAGGATCTGAATCAGGCGTGTGATCACCGTTGTGAGTGGGATCAGTTGGTGAAATTTTCGATATTTTATTGGCATGGACTTTAGCTAATTTAAGCTTGCGGACGTATTTGTACAGGTCTATTCGTACTTGTGTGTGGTCAAAGTGACTTTCTGGACAGAAAGATAATCCTTTGTTCAAAGCAGCAGTTTCTTCAGGTGTCAGTATATGATTTGAAAGATTGATAATTAGGTTAACATCGTTCATTTCCGGCTGCGTAGTGAGTATTGTCTTTTTGCGTTTTGCGCGTCTGGTTTTTCTTGTACTTGCGAGGCGTTCTCCCCTCGTCCTCGTCCGCGTCTTGGGTACCTTCCGCGGCCTCTGCCTCGTGTGAGTGTTTGATCTACATGCATGAGGCGCATTTCTTCTAAAAAATTGGTTTTTGGCCCCGGTGTGGCCCCAGCGTGTAATTCTCCCTCACTGAGGTCTGATTCGCTTGCCGTTGTGCTACCAGTGGCTCCCAATGTGTTCACTGGGTAGTTTTTCTTGAGTGTTTCAAAACGTTTAGCAAAAGTCAATATTCTGCCAAACCGGTAATCCTGTTCATCTCTGATGAATTTGCGCTTTTTGCGCTCTTGAATTTCATTTTCGTAGATTTCCAATCTTGATTCCATCTCTTTACGTAGTTTAGTAGTTTCTTCCACGTTTGTGTGGGTTTGTATTAATGTCTCCAATTCATCAAGCTGCTTAGTGATTTCAGTCAGATCGATTTGGGCGTGCTTGATTAGAATTCTCATCATATTCGCAGAGCATTGTGCATTGTTTTCTGCCCATTCCTCAAGAAGATCAATTTTGGTGTCCGGATGTGTGGGCATGGTGAAAATGCGTAACCCTCTTGGTACTCGCTTAACTTCTAGGTAGTTTTCAAGGGCGAGTATTTCCCAGCTCTTATTTATCTCCCTTCTATAAAGTTTTTCAGCTTTGTTAAATTGCTGCTTAATCGTGAGGTCAGCCGATGGGGTTGATGGAATTGGTTCTTTGGCAGCATCCCCTGTAGTACTCTCAGCAATTTTAAATAAAGTAGCCGCCGTGGTTGCTCGTCTACCTTTGCGGGCTTCCATCTTACTGTCTGTTTCTGTTCGAAAAACACACTTTGAGCTGTGTATGTGTG
This sequence comes from Triturus cristatus, assembly GCF_964204655.1. NCBI lineage: Eukaryota > Metazoa > Chordata > Amphibia > Caudata > Salamandridae > Triturus > Triturus cristatus. Next base: position 229,440,146 of record NC_140584.1, read on the forward strand.
TATAGCTTTAATCAGTTAGCTCTCGATTCCCTGCCGGTTTGAGAGGAGGCCCCCGTTGTATGAATATACAAATCGGGTCGTGTGCGTCCAACTTCAAAAAAGGCCGCTTCGAGAAATGCGCTCAATAGTCAGGCATATGTTACTCACCTCGGAGAAGACTCCCGTAAAGGCGGCGTCCTTCGGCTCCGTCCTACGGCGCTTCGATCCAAGGTGAGCTGATTCTTGACAGCGTAAGGGCGCGCACTCTCGGGTGCTTCACGGATTCAAACTGTATCCAAATCAAAGGGATCCAAAACTCCGGGGCACTCTGTCAGCGGGTGCTCTGCATAACGGGCCGGATCCTGGCCACGGAAAACCACATTATTAATCCAAGGATGCGGCACTCGGGAAAGAGATAGTTTTAAACAGTGCTTTATTGATTTGCACAGCTCAACCAACGCGTTTCAGACTAACGTCCTTGATCACGGTTAGTGAGTCCTTCTTCTATGGCACTATATATACCACTAGCCCAGGTATGGCATTGTGGGAAATGTAGTGCATTCAAAACAAAGTTGTGTACAATTTTGTATCAAAAGAAAAACAATCATCTATTATGATTGACGGATAGATGGCAATCCTCTGCTGATGACATATGTGTCTTTATGAAAAAAAAATATTTGTAATATATGTATAGCTAAAATTTAATGGAAGAAGACATGGGCAAATAAGTGTCTAAATACAGTATTAGCATCAGCAGAGGATTGCGGTCGCGTGAGTTATAGTTGCCTGCACTAACTATAACGTGGAATTTCATTCGTTTTTTACGAGTGAAATGTACAGCTAACTATAACTTGTGTGAAACCTGTGGTTTTTTCAGTGAATTTGCAAGGTTTTTTAAATGCTAATTCCTAACTATAACGTGTGTGAAACCTATGGTTTTTTCAGTGAATATATATATATATATATATATGTAACTAAACCCAATTCATGAGTTCAGCAACCTCCAGGTTGCAACATAGAAACAGACCACTCGGTAGGTACGATTTGTAAGTGCTTTATTGAGGTAACAAATTATTCACAATTAATTCAGGATGCATGCCTTACGTCCACAACGCATTTCGACCGTTTGATCATGGTCTCGATCACTTGACTGCACTATGTTTCAAAGTGCTATTTAAACCCCTTCACCATCACTTGCACAAATAATTTATTGCAACGGAAGACAGACTCACATACCATTGGTTAACCAATTTGAATCCTGTTCCATGTAGACATTGACACAGTTATAAAAATATATTTAGTAAAACAATATCAGTGAAAACATTCAATAAACAATTGTTCATAAAATATGTAAAAACAACTACAGGCTAGTCAAAATGTTCACAAGTAATTTTATAAATTTTTGCACATTCATTATCATGTGATGTTTGACATTTCTTCTTAATAGCCCAAATGCCTCTCTTTGAAACATCAACATCAACATGAACATATTGTTGATCTGTGATATCGTACATACTCTATATGCGATAACCAGTCTGCACACATCATCTCCTCTTTTTTATTTTCTAAAGTGTTTCCGTATTGCTATTGCACAAAAGTCATAAAGTGGAAAAAAGTGCTGTAATGTGCTTAGTGCTTGAAAAGTGCAAGCACGTGCTATACATATGTACATTATTTCAGAAGCCTCATAATGATAATATTATTGTGAATAATCATATATTGATCCATATATGTTCGCTATTGTTTTGATATCAATTAATCCATACATATATATTCTTTCACACACTATAACGGCAAAACTTTATTTTGCTAATGTATCTAAGTGCATGTGCAAATTTGCAAGCTATTACATGTGTATATATCACTGAAAAAGCCTAGGGTTAATGGGACATTATAGTTATACAGTATATCACTTTCCATTACCTCTCATTTTGAACGTAAAACAAAACCCACTCAAATTCGCCACATATAGTTAATTTCCCCTAACTATAGCTTGAAGTGATTATGACCCAATATAATTCATCAGTCATAACATGTCCAGTGCAATCACTGATGACATTGCTGATGATATTAGTAATTATATCATACATGGCATAATTGGTGACATCACAAATCACATTACTGATTATATCAATTACAAAGTATGGCAGTGTACTTTGCAAATTTAATATAAATAAATATTTAGTTAGATGCTTTAGAAGTGCTAATTAAAAATAAATGTTTGAACTACGAAATTCTTTCTACTGAGGTGTGATGGTGATGCAAAGCCTTAAGTGACATTTAGTATAACACAGAGTACCCCCTCATGTGGCTCTGACTAGCTTAGTAAATCTGGAGTCATGTAATGCAGCACAATTTTCTGCCTTGTGCAACTCTGCTCTGGGAGGTTGCTCAATGGGTGAAGTGTGAGTGTTCCTACGCATCCCCAGATATAATTACATGAGTAATCCTCGGAATATGTCAAAATAGCATGCCTTCCCAAGTGAGGTGTAACAAGGAGAACTAGGTTTATTTCTCTTTGTTTCCTCTTTCTATGGATGTTGTATTCTGCAGCACACATACAAAGATGAATATGCCACAGAGGATTGTTTTGTCCTGGAAGGTGTCCCCTCATGCACAAAAACATTTCTGCCTTTAACACAGACACCCTCACCTCATATGGAAGGTTGCTTGTGTTGATGTGAGACTGCACTCAGTGCACCAACGCAGGAAGAGAGAACAAATGCACCATATCCTGATAGATATGCCATCTTTTTGGCTTCTCTTTGTCACACAATGCACTGCAGCAAGGTGTCTTGCTACATTGTGTTGCATTCCTAGTTCCTAAATCTGGCCCATACTTTTTCATGGAGCCGCCTGGTAGTAGATATGTGCTAGGTGAAACTAGTTGCTAGGACCATTTGTGCAGGTGTATCTTAACTGAAGACTTATTGTATCCTGTATACTAGTTGTCAAAACAGTTTTTTGAAATTGTTGTTTGTAACAGTTAATGAGTTTATATTTTATATTGTTAAAAAGACCATTCTGTTTTTTAGATTCTGTAAGTATGTCAAAGTTTATTAGTAATAGTGTTTCAATGGTGTCTCTTTTAGTGGTTAACTTACAGACTGTATTTTTTATGAGTGAAGTACAGCTAAAAACAAACTTGGAACCTTATGTAAAGCTGTATAATGTACTTTATTTAATTTTCTCGATGTTCACAGTATACATGTTAAGCTTCATATTAGTATTCTGTAAACATAGATGCATATCAAACTGATATGATGACAATACTTGTGTGAATGATGACATCAAAGTTTGCAATCAGTAATGTCACCAATGAGGTAATTTGAGAAGTCATTAGTGATGTCATCAATAATATAATTGATCATATCTTGACTGCTGTAATATGTGAGGTCATAAGTATTGTATGGGGAGATAGCAAGTTATAGTGCGGGTAGATGAACTGAACTATAACTGGTGAATTTCAGTAAATATTTATTTCAGTAAATGTCGGAGTACACAATGATACTTAATAAAAATGGACATAAAACATAACTATAAAGTCTTGTTAACCTTAGGTTCTCTCAACAACATATATATATTCACTGGCAATATAACTCTTTAAACTTACAAAACTGATGAAATTCCTGAATTATAGTTAGCTCTGGTAACTATAACTCATTTGCTATGGTAACTATAACTTGCACCCTACCATATACAGTTTTTCATCAATAAGTTAATTGCCAATGTTGCAATGATATTATTAATGATGAAATGAAGATGACATGAGTGATGCGGGGTAATTAGCAGTGCATACATGACTTTGTTAGGAGGAGGTTGTCTTTCATTCCCCCTTTGCACATGTATTGACAGATTCATCATCCTGTGGTCAGAACAGGAATAGGGTTAAAATGAATGATTTAAAATGACACTATTTGAGAATGACCATACCAGATCAAGAATGTTCCCTATACAGTGTGTATGTTTTTTTTTATATGTTGTATTAGATTTAATGAGTTAATTAAGTTGAAAAATAATTTGACTTCCAAGCATCCATTTGGTTTGGCAGCTCAATAGTTAAAATCTCCAAATATCAAAATATTGTTATATTTTACTAACAGAGAGCACACAATATCATAAAACTCCATAGGAAACTCAGTCTTTTAGTGTGGAGGGAGATAGACTACCATATTTGTTATTGGAAAGCTACCTATTTCTAAGTTAAATAGGATGAACTCTGATTATAATATTGGGTCTATTTCAATTCAAGACAAATTTCATTTACTTGAGACAAGAGATCAAACCCAAGGGCCAAAAAGCATTGACTTGCAATTTGTGAACCAGTCAATTTTGCAGACAGGCATCAGGGCTGCTGTGTCACACATGCATGGATAAACCTGCTACTTTAATGATGTTTTAGAGTGCCTGCATCTTCTAATCAGGAAACTGCCTTTATAAGGGTTTCCCCTCCCTTAGTTGTGGCATATTTAATGCAAAATAAATCCAAATGTGTATGGGGAATTATTGAGTTGCATCTCAAGGTGTTTCTATTTACAGATGCTTTGAATATTATATTAACTGTGCCAGACTTGTAAATTGGTAAACAAACGACCAAGTACATGTCATAACGATTGTTTATGAACAAAGAATTTTAACAGTAATTTCCCACTCACCCATGTCCATATGTTGCAGCTGCATTGCATTTCCCAATGTACCATCTAAAAGAAGGAAAGAGGCAACACTGGAAGTGAGGCAACAATAGGAAATGAAATGCAGCTGAGTATTCATATGAAAATGAAATTGCGTTGTAACTACTGATGTTCAAAAAACTATAACTTATTGTTAATTTTTATATGTGGCAAATATGCTGTTTCATCTATAACATTCCTAATCTTCAACAGTCTGTCTTATTTTGCATGACAGCTTTTAAAATAGCTAAAGTTCAGAAGTGTTTAGAGACATCCATTATTTAGAGCTTGCACAGATATCAGGAACTACACAGAATCTATTTCCATAATGACATTCAAATTGCTTTTAAGGCATTGCAATTAGGGTGGCACTGGGGATACTATTCTGAGACGACCATAGATAAAGCTCTTAATCAATAGTAAGTGGTCACTAGCACTTTTTAAATATTTTTACACACTCAGATTGATTAGAGACTCAGGGGGCCTGAATATTAAGAGTATTGCATTGTGGACTATTTTAGACCAATAGTACACAGTTTATGGTAAATAGACATTTATGACAGTGACGGTTGCTCAGATTATTTTACACCATTGTATTGACATGCCCCTCTTCATGCAGATGCATACTTTTAAGAGCTGGAATTATCATGATCATATTCCGCAACAAAACATTCTCTCTACAAAATGTGTGTATTCACATTCTTTCTTTAGGGACATTTTTTGCCGCTTAAGTACAATCAGTGGGTCTTTTTATATTTTATCTTCAAGCATATATAGTTCAAATGACAGGCTGACATGGATTTAGAGAGCAGTAATAATTTAGTATGTAGATCTGGCAAAATTCCTAATCCCACTTTAGTGACTCAACTCCTAGATGAAGTCAGTAACAAACCTTTGGTCTTATCTGCCATGAACATCGTCATTCTTGCCACTCTCACTGCTCAATTCATTGTACCCTTATTTCGTTTCTCAACTCACTTAAAGAATATATACTTTTACTTTATTGACAGAAATCACGCCATTATAATTCACATAGGAAAAGGTATTAATAAAAAAAATGTACCATGTTATGTCAAATGTGTCTCTCATTGATCATAAACCTTAAGTATTAGCAGCTTTAATTGATTGGAAAGTATGTTGCTATTATTTCAAGAGGCACACCAAGGTTACACGCAATTTTTAAACTGGGTGCTGTATATAAGAAAAGGTGGGTAGATGTCTTAACAGGCAATCATGTAACAGACCAAAATTGGGGAACAGTCTAATTCTTATTCCTCCATGAATTTTTCTCTTGTGAAATTGCACATGCTTCTGTAGAAGATTTGCATGACACTTTGAGTACACCCACATTATGTACATTTTTCTGCCACTCTTTTTGAGCAGTTTTTTTTAAGACATTAAGTTCCGTCCTGTGAATGTCTGTTGCAATAAATTGTTACCCAAAATCATTCATCCCTTTTATCTAGTGAGGCTCGGTCTTTAAACAGATCTGTTGTGCTGTAAAACTAGAAATAGTTTTAGTACACACATCAAGTTGCCTACATATTTATCAAGTGGTGTATTTCAGGCCATTTTATATGCTTGCCTATCAAACATTAAAGTAATATATTGGGCGTAGAGGGTGACAGCTTTCAATCCACTTACAAAATAAAAATTGTTTTCTAATGCTATGTTATTGCCCTAGGCTGAGGTTTGCCTGCATGCTGAGCTGCACTAGCGCTTCGCCTGAAATTGAAATTTGTGTTTTTTAACATTTATTTTTACATTTATATTATTGTTTATTCTCACCCTGTTTTAGATTTTAAATTTGTGCTACCTCAGTGCCCAGGTGCATCTCAGGTATTTTGACTCCCCGGTCCACCGCAGCAACCCCATGCTGATTGTGTGGAGGGAGTCGCTTTCTATTGCGAATCATTGAATTCTCACTTCCTGACGGTGCTATTTCGAGCGGCCATCATGGGAGAGTGACGCTCTAGTGTTTTTTACTCATCGCCCTATTTCAGGACAGCATGGCGCCGACATGCAGTGGACGCGCGCAGCAGGCACACCTAAGGCAAGCCCGTCTGAGCCCGTCCACGGCAGGATGGTGGCCAGGGTCAGAGATGCTGCCCGTTTTACTATCGGTCAAAGGTACACATATAGCCGCTCAGAGCTGATCTCCTTTAGGCCCCCACCCTATCTCCACTTGCCTTGCTCGACACTCCGGGATCCGATGGAGGATTATTTATGCTCGTGCTGTGGGTTTTCTTTAAATGCTGATAGTCCAACTAGCTGCAATAAGACCTGCAACTCTTACTCCTCATTCGCACCCGTTGTAGTGAAACTAAAAGCTGTGCTGTTAAACTGGAGATCCATGCCCAAACACGCACTGGATATTTTTCAGTCCATTGAAGACAATAACTGGGACTTTATGTTTCTTACAGAGACGTGGCTTCAGAATGACACTAACCCCGCTTTGACCTTAGCTATCCCTGAAAACTATGGCATAGTTTGTGCCAACAGGCAAAACGGGAAACTGGGTGGTGGAGTAGCTATTATTTATAAATCGCGATGGGAGATGACAGCCTCTAATTTTGATCAGTTAGATTAGATTCCATCGAGGGTTTATCTTTCTGTATTAGACTCTCGCCGTCCTCCTCCTGCTCTGGTTTGCTGCTTTATAGACCTCCTAATTCTAGCCTCAACCAACTCCCCAACCTGGCCGACTATATCTCCCAGGCTAGTGTACGCTATTCTATTTTTATTATGCTGGGGAATTTGAATCTGCATGTGGAGGATCTCTCCTGTCCTCATAGCTCCAGTTTTATCTCCACATAAGCTGGGTGCAATCTTATACAACAGGTATCCCATCCAACCCACAAATCAGGTCATATACTGGACCTGATTTGTACTAATCTAACTGAGATCATTGTTCACTCTCCGCTGCCAGTAGCTTGGTCAGATCATTTTTTGATCTCTTTTTTATTTCAGCTAACAAGCACTGGTAGAGTCACCTCTATTCCTAAAGAGTACGGTAGAAATTGGAGGAGAGTTACTCCAGAGTACCTAACACAACTTCTGGGGGACTCTATGTCCACTCTTTCTAGCGATCTTGATGACAGTATTTCAAATCTGAATAAGTGGGTTGTTGATGCGCTTGATTCCCTTGCCCCTTTGAAAGCAATACAATAACATAGATCTCTCCCCTCTGCTCCTTGGTATTCGGAGGGGCTCAGATCAAAGAAATCTGAATGCAAAAAACTAGAGCGTAGCTGGAGACTTGCCTACTCTGCGGTTAGTAAGGCAAGTTATCGTGCGGCGCTTAAAGAATACCGCAAACTTCTCATTGGAAACAAAAGAGACTTGCTTTCTGACCATAACAATAATGCCAAAAACACCTCTAGGGAAATTTTTTAAATTTTAAAATCAGTCACTGATCCTTCAGTGCTTGCCCATACCCATCCCCCCTCACAGAAGCTATGCAATAAACTCTCTGAGTTCTTCGATGAAAAAATCACGCTGATTTATGCCTCCTTTCCTGAGCCACGGGATGTATCCCAGACCCCTACGGATGATCATCCGAAGCTGATCCCCAGTATTGTGTTCTCAGACTTTGCTGATGTATCTGCGGAAGTCTCCCACCTTGAGTTGCAGAAGTGCAAACCAGGTTCCCCAAGCGACCCTTGGCCAGCTAAACAATACAGCGCTCTTGCAGAACTCCTCAATCCCCATTTGAACTCCATTTGGAACTCCTCACTAAGACAGGGTGTTACCCTGCAGTTTGGTAACATGCCTTTTTCTTACCCATCTTTAAAAAAGTGAATGCGTATCCAGATATTACTAGCAACTATAGACCTATTTCACTATTACCTGCCCCTGCTAAGGTTTTAGAAAAACTAGTGTATCAGCAATTAGCCGGCTATATAGAGACCAATGATCTTCTTCATGACTCTCAATCTGGCTTTTGTCCCGGCTATAGCACGGAATCTGCTTTGATTGAAATGGCTGATTCAATACGCTGGACGGTCGATGGAGGATCTAAGGCGGTGCTGGTGCTGCTGGACCTGTCAGCAGCATTCAACACCGTCTCCCATTCTATCCTCTTAAATCGACTGAGGGATATTTGCATCCAGGGAACTGTGCTGAACTGGCTATCATCTTTTCTATCAGAACGCAAACAACAGGTCCGGACCCACCCTTTCATTTCCCTTGTCAAACCCCTTAAATGGGGTGTGCCTTAGGGCTCGGCCCTAAGCCCACTTCTTTTTAATGTTTACTTGACCCCTTTGGCAGAATTGATCTCTAAAACTGGGATCAAAATTATATCTTATGCGGATGATACCCAGTTATTGTTCACCTTTCGGGATGTGTCTGCCTCCACTTTTGAGCAGCTAAACGAGTGCCTTAAGAATACTGCGGCCTGGATGGACCGTAACTTCTTAAAACTCAACGCGGATAAGACTGAGATCTTATTTTTTAACCAACAGTCTCCCCTTTCTTCGAAACTGTGGTGGTCTGATGAATTAGGCACTGCACCCATACCTAAGGACTCGATTAAGAATGTAGGTGTTAGATAGGACAAACATTTGTCCCTGGCTACGCAGGTCCAAACAGTTTCGGCTGCTCGCTTCGGCAAAATTAAAATAATCAGAAAATTCATTAATTATCTGCCCAATGCAACGCGTAAAACCGTGGTCCATGCGCTGATAACCTCCCATCTGAATTATGCAAATGGATTATATCTGGGTCTTTCGCTTGGCTTGCTCCGCAGACTGTACAAAATGCTGTGGCATGCCTGATCTGCGGGGTTCCGCTTTGTCACCACATTTCTCCATATTTACGCCAACTTCACTGGTTGCCCATTGCTAAGCGAACAGATTATAAGGCTTTGACCTTAGCTTTTCAGGCAGGTAAAGGCAAAGGGCCGCTCTACTTAAGGAGGAGACTCCGCCCTTATCATAAAGCCAGATTCTTAAGGTCAAATAACAAACACCTTCTTGTCAGCCCTCAGTTCTTAAAAGTTAGAATGGGAGGCAAATCCTTTGAAGTGGGTGCCACTCAATGCTGGAATCATTTATCTCTTCACCTACGCCTGATTCAGTCAGATCTTGAGTTCCGCAAATCTCTTTAAACCTGGCTATTTAGCCGAATCGACTAGTCGTGCTTTCACTTCTCCTGTTCTCTGTCTGCTACAGTGCTGTGACACCCCGTTGGGGGTAACTGTGTGCTTAATAAAATTATTTTATTATTATTATTTGGAATGGGTATGATAAATGCCCTTTAATTGCAATGTGGTTATTGTCTGTAAATCAAAAAAGTTTACTTTTCTGGGCTATTGTGTTACTTCATAGAATGGATTACAACTAATCCAAACATACACTATCCCCATTTAAAAAAGGGAAGTCTGGGGCGTGTCCAAGATGGTGACCGCATAGGACGTGTTTAGCGGTCTCTCTGGCCCGCCGCTCCTTATAGCTTTGTTATTGCATCCCGTCCGCTGCTCCACAAGGCGGGGGACACAAATAAAACATTGCCGACAACTTGCTACTGCCTGAGGGGCCATCAGACAGGGGACCAGGGAGCTGAGGCCTATGGTGTGGCAGTGCGGCACCATGGTCTCCCTGAGGGCTGCCAGAAATCAGTAAGTGGGCCTCCCCCGAGCTGCGAGGACAGGTCGCGGCAACGTTGCAGCGGAAGGCCTTCACCCCGCTCCCCCAGCTGCAGTGGCGGATCTCGCACGGCACGGGCCCGGCCTGACAAGCGGCCTGGTGGTAAGTAGCACACACGGGGCAGAGACCCAGAGGCCCTGGAGAGCTTCACCCGTAGGGCCCAGCAGTCATTGGCCCACCCGGCACAACGTGAGCGGCTGCCTGGTGGGGGATCGGGATGACCACGCTGCCCCCCTGCCAGCATCGCCTGCCTCTGTGGAACGACCTACAAGACTACCCCAGGGCCGTAGCTTCTGACTGGGAACAAGACACAGTACGACAGTGCCAGCTCTCTTGGAGCAGGTTAAGAGTGCTTGCTGGGGCCTGAGGGACACCGGGAGGAGGAGTTCCCATCGCTGTGAAGGCTGCCCGGTAGTCCAGCGTGCACCGCCCCCCAGCCGGTTCCCCCAGCTACGGTCACGGTTGCCACCAGCGTGGGTCCGGACTGGCGTGCGGCCTGGTGGAAGGGGCCGTGGAAGCAGATATCGGGAGCAGAGGCGCAGGCGGCTCACCTGAGACGGAGACCCCGGGGCCCTGAAGAGCTTCACCGGTAGGGCCCAGCAACCACCGGTCCACCCCACACCGCGAGAGCGGCCGCCTGGCGAGCCCATGTCGACATCCGATGAGTGAGCAGAGAGGGACTGGGGCGATCACGCTGCCCCCTGCCAGCACCCACAGGCCCCGTGGCACGACCCAGAAGACTACCCCGGGGCCGACACTTCTGCCTGGCAGCAAGAGATACTACGATAGTGCCGACAATCTTGGAGCAGGGTGTAGCGTTTGCTGGGGCCTGCGGTACACCATGTGGAGAAGTCACTATGGCAAGGGCCCACACTTTTCAGTGCACTGAGCGGAGCGGCTGGCGGCATCCGTGGAGGCTTCTGTGGACGCAGTGGGTGGCTCTGGTGGGGGGCCTGCAGGACTCTTGAGTCCCCCAGTCCGGCGGAGCCACAGTCACCAGCCCCCAGAACCTGTCTCCCCATGCCCCATACCCCATCACTGCCAGAGAGGTGTTTGGCCCTGAAAAGGGGGATACCTGTCTCACCTGCGGGAGCCCAACGGCCAGAGGCAGACACCACACGGCCCTACATGGCATCTGCACGGCCCAAGAAGGATCGCTCCGTGAAAGACATGCTGCAGTCTAAGGCAGCGAATCAGGGGGCAGGGTCGTCGGCGGGTCTGCTGGACGGAGTGGATGCACCGGCCACGAAGGCCTTCATGACGTTGCTCTTCTCGGAGCTCAAGGAAGATCTCCAGGAACTCAAAGACCAATTGGCAGTGGATCTCTGGGAGGTAGGCCGCGATGTCTCAGAGATTGGGGACCGAGTGGCGATGCTGCAGCAGCACGAGAATGGGCGCGACGAAGAAATGGAGAAGATGCAACAAGAAATATTGCTCCTCAAAAGCTAATACATTGAGCTCCAAGGGCAGGTGGAGGACTTGGAGAACCGCTCTCGCCACAATAATATATGCATCCGAGGCGTGAAGCAGGGGGCTGAGGAGAGAGACTTCGGGAAATTTGTCCAGGCCCTCTTCCAACACATCCTGGGCCCGTAGCACACAACCGAGGTGCAGATCGACAGGGTTCACTGTGTGGGCCCACCCCACCACAACGCTGCCCACCACTGGACATCCTAGCATGTGTGCTCAATTTTGAACTGAAAGAAATTATCCTCCACAAAGCCAGAGACACACATCCTCTGCAGTTTCGTGGACACACTCTGCTCCTCTTTCAGGACCTGTCCGCTGTCATCCTGCTTAAGCGGAGGGAATTTCGGCCGATCACCCAACATCTGAGGGAGAAGGGGATTTCCTATGCGTGGGGACATCCCTTACGCATTATCTTCAAATTTGAAGGCAAATTACGGCAACTGTGATCACTACGAGAGGCCACCGACCTCCTGGGCCTTTCTCCTCCAGATTCAGCCCGTCAGCAAACCACAACTATCGCCAATGGAGGCAGACCGGGCCGCTGGCAAGTAGTGGGCAAGTCCTCCTCTCCGTCTCATAGACCTGACCCAGTGGCAATAGCGAAAGGGAAGATGTTCTGGCCTTACTGACTGGCAGCCCTGCGCACCCGTCTCCCGCCTGATACTGGTGTCTGGATCACCTCTGGAAACCTCATTGTGGCAGTGCCGGAGGGCTGCTGCTTCCCTGCTTTCATGGACCTAAGCAGACACATTATCCCGGGACTGTGTCAACCTGATGGACTTTTGTTATTCCCGCACTGTTGCAGCTGTTCCTCATTTGGTTTCAGTGTAGCGAATATTGTTGTCTTGTTCTTGGGGCTGTTTTTTTTTTGTGGGATAGGTTGGGTTCTCTCCCCAGTGAGCCTTTTCTCCTTTACACTCACCCCGGTCTGGTTGTGCGGTCCTCCCTCCTCTTTGGAGCTCTTTTTAGTACTCTGCCCCCATAATGTAGCCTGAGACCCCATGGTAGCTTACTTGGTCCCTTCCTTCCAATCTGGATCTTAATGTAGTTAGCTTTAACGCCCGAGGTCTTAATAATCCTACTAAGTGGAAGGTGGTCCTTTCTTTGCTTGAAAACTCTGGGGGCGATATTTGTCTTATCCAAGAAACCCATGCACCATGGTCACTTCCCATATCAGTCCTGGTCTTCTGGCAATATTAAACGGGGAGGGGTGGCTATTCTGTTTTCCAAACACTTCAGAGTTTCTGTGGAGGGGCCTGTCGTGGAGATCAAGGTGCACCGATTAGCGTTGCCCTTCCCCTTGAGTTCCTCTTCCTGCACTGTGGCCTCCATTTACTTCCCTAATGACCGTCCGGAGAGGTTCTTGTTGGATGCCTGTGCTGACGTGCTGCACACTCCCGATCCTATGGTGGTGGTAGGGGGTGACCTCAATTTAGTGATGGATGCAGGGCTGGATTGCTCTGGCTTGCGGGTTGGGGGCACGGGTGCTTTGTCTGCGAGAGGAGGTGACTGGCTGAACGATGTAGGGATTAAGGATGCCTGGCGCTGCTTGCACCCTGACGAATGGGATTTTTCTTATTACTCAGCAGCACACAAGACATATGCCCATCTTGACCATTTCCTTGTTACACCAGCCGCTTGGGCCTATGTCACAGACTCCACTATTGAAGCCCGGTCCCTGTCTGACCACCCACTTATTACTCTGACCCTGCGCCTCCCTGCTGTGGGCCCTTCTCCCTCTTCAGGCTGGCAATTGAGAGACTCCCTACTTCGATCCCCGGACATGGTAGAAGACATCAGGCGTTGTCTAACCAACTACTTAGCAACCAATGATGGAGGTTCCACACCACTCTCCTCAGTGTGGGAGGCACTCCAGTTGATTGCAAGGGGGGCTTTTATTGCCAAGGCGGCCCACGAGAACAAGGTCAGGCAGACCAAGCGCACAGATCTCGAAGCTACTGTTAGAGAATTAGAAGCCATTCACAAGCGTACTGTTGCTCCCAGAATCTGGCGGCAGCTGGAAAAGGAGCGCCTCCAGCTCCAGAGTCTAGATATTGACCGGGCTGCACATGCGGTGGTCCGCTTGAAGCACAAATACTTTGTTGGCCCCAATAAGGGCAGCCGCATGTTGTCTCACTGCCTGTGTAGCCAGCAAGAAGTGCACTCTGTCAAAACATTTCAGGATGAGGGTGGACAGAAGATAACAGATGATGCTGGTATAGTGTCAGCCTTCCGATCGTTCTACCAAACTCTCTACGCTGCTGATTCCTCCATGCTGCCTGACCCTAATGAATATCTGAGAGACGTGGCGGTGACCCCTCTGCCAGAGGGTGAAGCCGAAGCCCTAGAAGCTCCTATTCGCACTGATGAAGTGATCTCTGCTATCGACCCGGCTGAAAGTTCTGAAGGCCCGGGGCCAGATGGCTTCATCGCTCTCTTCTACAAAACCTATTGAGTAGAACTCGCCCCACTGCTCACCAGACTGTTTAACTCCTTTGCTGATGCAGGGTCCCTTACAGCCTCCATGCTACAGGCCTCTATCTCGGTCATCCCCAAACCAGGAAAGGACCCAAAACTTTGGAATTCATACCGGCCAATTTCCCTGTTAAATATTGACGCAAAGCTGTTCTCAAGCATTCTGTCGCACAGGCTGAATTCCTGAATGCCGGGTTTGGTCGACCCGTACCAGTCGGGCTTCATCCTCGGAAGACAATGTGGAGACAATACCAAGCATATCTGCCATTTAATTGATAAAGTGCAGTGGTCCAAAGAGGAAGCCATCCTGCTAGCGGTTGACACAGAAAAGGCTTTCAACCGTGTTCATTGGCCATACTTATTCGCTACTTTCCAGCGTTTTGGGTTGGGGCCCCGCTTTCGGCACTGGGTAGCAAGCATCTATAGCGCCTCGCAGGTGACTATCCGGGTCAATAGTATACTTTATGATAACTTTGCAGTGAGGCGAGGGACAAGACAGGGATGTCCCCTCTCCCCTCTGCTGTTTGCCCTTTATATGGAGCCTCTGGCTCAACGTCTCCGAAACAACCCTATGACACAAGGTATCCCATTCGGGTTAGATCGCCACATCGTCAGCCTCTATGCAGATGATGTAATTTTCTCGGTAGCGCACCCCTTGACCTCCCTGCCGGCTATTGTGGATGACCTGCAGACTTTCAGACAGATTTCCGGCTTTAAAATTAACATGCAGAAGTCTCAGGTACTTAACCTTACCACGTGCCAGCCAACAGTTGACCCCCTTCGGACTCGCTTTGCCTTTGATTGGGTGGCGGATGGTATTACATACCTCAGATTGGTCCTTCACAAAAGTCTTGCCAAAACAGCGGAGGTGAACTACTCTACCCTAATATCTCGAATTCACGCAGACCTGACCTAATGGCGGCACCTGCCCCTAACTTGGTTTGGGAGGTTGTCCGCTGTTAAAATGAATGTACTGCCAAGGGCCCTGTACCTGTTGCAAACACTACCACTAGAGCCCCCGCCACATGCGTTGCACCAAATTCAGACAGCGATCGAGCGTTTTGTCGGGGGCCCGATTTCACCTAGTCTGCAGAAGACTCTGCTTCAGCGACCCAAGAAGAAGGGGGGTCTTGCCTTCCCTAACATTACTCCCTATTTCCAAGCCTCACTCTTACGATATCTGGTAGAATGTGATCGTCCCATGACAGAGAAATACTGTGTCTTCATGGATCAGACGGTAGCGGGCCACCATATCTGGCGTGACGCCTGGCTGCTGAGATCGGCACAAGCCTTGGGACTCTAGTCCTCGCTGGTCACGCGCCGCACAATGCTCACTTGGGACAGGGTTTCTCAGAGGGCCAACCTAACCACGGTCCCCTCACCCCTGTCCCCTCTTTCCTCAAACCCTGCCTTCCCACCTGGGATGGACAATAAGCTCTCATCGCGCTGGTTAGAAGGGGGTTGTAAGCGCCTCGGGCACCTGTTTGATCTCCAAGATCTTATCCCCTTTAAAGAACTGCAATTGGACTATAATCTCCCCACCACCGATCTTTTCCTTTACTCCCAAATGACACACTGAATCTCTGGGGCGAGATGCGCTCTCATGCTCTTCGACCGATGATGCCGTTTGAGAAGTGGCTAATTAGCAAGAAAGATGACCAAAGACTTATCTCTGAAATATACTCCTTTCTCACAAAGGCCATCCCGAAAGCCTGCACAGCGGGGCAGAAACGTTGGGAGGCGGAATTGGGGCGCACATTGCCTGATAAGGAATGGGAGGATGTTTTCTATAGGTCACACCACACCACACATTCCATGGGTCATGCCAAAACGGCTTTTAAGATTATGTCATATTGGTACTACACCCCCAACCGACTATCTAAGTGGCAATCCTACTGTGACGGCCTTTGCTGGCGGGGCTGCAGAAGCCCCGGAACACTACTCCATCTGCTATGGCACTGCCCAAAGCTTACTCGCTATTGGGAGAGGATCTTGGATGATATTGATAAGGCTTTCAACACCTCCATTCCCAGGCTTCCGGCTTACACTCTATTAGGCTTACCCAATGCACTAACCTTTCCCCTGAGATCTATTAGAGGGAGACAGATGGCGCTTGCGTTGAATGCTGCACAGTGGGTAATACTGGCATGGTGAAATCTGACAGGGTCCCGGATCATGCATAGTGGCTGCACCAACTCTGGAGTTTCTTGGGGATGGAGAAACTCTCTATGGCAGCTGTGGGGAAGAGCAGAGACTACGCAAAGACCTGGGCCCCCTTCATAACTATCCTCTCCGCTGAATTCCGGGAACTGACCTGCCCTCACTATCTCCGCATCTTGAAGTTAATCCCCGAGGACACAGCTACGGCCCAGTGAGGGTGCATGTCACCGGACTTCCATATCTCCATAGCATAGTGGAATCCCACAACATACAGGGCACATAGGCTGTTACATATCCTTTCTTTGTTCTTGCTCACTGGGGAGAGAGGGAGGGGGAGGGATTGGATATTGCCTTTTTCCTTTTGGTTTCCTTTTTCTTTGTTCTGTGTTCATAAGCGGAATACCATTCTGGTCAGGTTCACCCACTAACAGTACGAGCGGTCTGCTGTCCTCCCTCCTTTTATACGCGGCCGGCCCTATTGGGTTGTAGGTGACATGCTGTGTTAATTTTTTTTGCGGGGTAATACCTTTATCTTTGTCGTGCCACCATGACCAGACCAATTCTAGCCGGCCCGCTGGGTTGTAGGCGACTTGGTCCTGTTTGCCTTGCGTTGTATTCTGCCAATAAAAAACAGATTTAATACTAAAAAAGGGAAGTAATGCCAAATCCCATGACATAATGAAGTATTGCCTGACATGCTTGGTTGAAGATTTTTTCCAGGACTAGGGAACCATTACATGATGAAACCATTCCCGGGAACAATTGAATATTTCCCTCAGTTGGAACCTTGGCTTTGGCTTGATTAATTGCTGATCAAAAACTGCAATTATTAAGTGAAATTATTAATCTAAAGATATGGAGAAGCTGATTAGAGAAAATTACTTGCATTTCAAGCACAACACTGCCAAATAAAAGAAGTCTAGTATTTAATTCAAAGGGAATGAGAGTAAGAGAGTAGGCTTACTCTAATCAGGTTTGAACAGTGGAGATCAATAAAAAAAGAACCCTCAATTAATAAAATCTAACAAGATTGTAAATAGAATTAAAGATGAGTGGAACACGAGGAACCCATTAAACTTGGAGTCTCATTTGAAGTTTGGTGGGTGTGGAACATTCTTCAAAAATGTGGCAAAAATCTGTACTGTTACATTCTTACCTCACTCTATTTATAGTTGACAGAACAGCCATGTTTCAGGCAGTCAAACTTATGCTGGCTCTACTGTAGGAAACCTATGACCGACTGCCTGTTTGATATGTTGCTGTTGGAAAAAGTATATCAGACCCATTTAGAGGTGAATATATGAACATTTGCACTGTTTGAAGTTGACGGTCCCAAACAGGAAAAAAAGTCATGAGCCCACACACTGAATGGAAACTTGAATTCTCATGGACACTTCTTATTTTTGTTTTTCAATGGCAAATGTTTGTTTTGTCAGTTTGTTTTTTAAAAAAGATAAAAACTTTCCTAAGCTGCAATATTAAACATTGTGCCTGCTCAGAAAAGTTTCAGTGGTTTCCGCGGGGCTCTGTTAAAAGCAGCGTGATCTTCCCCTGCCTCGCAGAAATCAAAAAGGCTTGGCTCACTAAGATTTTGTAAAAGGCTTGCAGCACTTTTTTGGCACAACGTGGACACAAATTTATTTTGGGATTTTGAAAGTCACAAAGCCCAATTTGGGTAGCTTTGTTAAAAAAAAAGAAGTATTGCAAGGCAGTGAACAGCGCTGGTTTACAGTTTTGCAGCAGCCACATACAAAACCAGATCATTGCCAAAGACGTGGCCGGGCTGCCCGCCAGATTCGGAATTTCCACCTGTCTGGTGGTCTTTTTTTGGCATTCCCACTTTGGTGCTTCTAAAAATGGGAACCTCAATGGGAACGCTCAAAACAGTTCCTGCACTGCATGGACTGTCAAGTTCATGCTGTGCATCCACATGGAATGAGGCACCAGGGGGCCTGTTTGCTTTCCGCCATGATATTCATGGAGGAGGAACCACCATGAAAACTGTGGTGAAGAGGACACTTGTAATATGCTTGACAGGACTGTGGCTGTTCCGCCAAGTATATTACTGCCTCTACACTGCCACACCACCACCAGGGAACGGTGGTTCCCTGGCAGATGCGGCAGGGTAATGATGATCCAACCACCCTAATTGTAATAGGCTGTTGGGAGACCGCCACCGCCACTCCCACGAGAGTCTGGTGGTCCATGGACCACCAGATTCATAATCAAGCCCTTATTGTGCCACCACTTAAGTGACTACTGAAAACATGACTCTAGGCCTGCCAATGCAGCCTAGCTATGCAGTTTTAAAACTTAAAATTCCATCAGCTAATTACAACCCTTTAGCCAGGCCTAAGTCCTCCTTTTTAATACCTATAAGTCAAAAGGCCTTAAATGCACATAGATCAGGGTGAATGGTATTTTACAAGTAGGACATGTGTTCATAGTTAGTACTTGTCCTGACAAACTTGTTTGCCACTGTGGCAAGTCTGGCTCTCCCATAGAAAATTCTGGGTTACATAGTAACACTTCATAATATAGAACTTCAGTTTGGGAGGAGTTAAAACCATGAACCATGGACTCAAATAAATAGGAATATAAAATACAATCTGATGACAATGTTCGATTTGAAATTACTATTTTGAAATGCCACCTTTAGAAATGTTTTACTTTCCTGCCTAAAGTCTCTAGTAGTTCTTTCAGAGATAATCCCCCTGTGTCCCCGTCAGCCTGCTAGGCGGTGTGAATGACTCTCAGGAAAGAGAACAAGGTGGCCTTGATTGGAAGGAGATGTGACCTCCTCCTGACAAGATGGATTGGGGATATGCCCACCAACTGTGTAAATTTGTTGTCCCAGGGGCCAGAATAGCACCAATTTCAGTAGAGTTCCCAGAACTGGTTTGGTGATGAGGGGTTTTCGTTTCCCTGGATACACATAAGGGATGTGCCCAGGGCTCAGAGAAAATAAAGAAAGATTCTGTCATGGTGGGTTTAGGCAGATCAGCTCACTGTAAGATTGGTTAGGTTAGGCCTGGGCAGTGAACTTCTCTCCGTTCGCGGAGTTTTCTGTACTGCGCATTCCGCGAAGCTCGCGGAGTGCAGAAAACTCCGCTTCACGATGTGCAGCGCAGGTTTTTCCACGCTCGTGATCGCAAATGGTAAGTTCGCGGTCGTAAACGGTAAGTTTGTGAGCTGCCGCTCGGGTAGAAATTCTACAGGAATATCAACACAAACTGCAGTTCACACTGCACCCCGCCACTCGCGGAACTTCACAGAGCTTTTTTGTAACTTCACAGAGTTCCACGTAGTAAAACTCTGTGAACTACGCCCAGGCCTAACTAGGGTCAAAATCCCAGAAAGTGATGTCAAAGTGGGTAGGGTTGCTCATGGGAGCTTTTTCCCTATGGATTAGGGAGTCACCTCCACCCACAATTATGAGTGGGTAGAAGTCACTGAGTTTTACTCCATAGAATTCAGGGGAGTTAAATGAAAACTATGCTAGATTCTGCAACAGAGTTCAGTGAATGTGAACTGTAACCTTGAACTTAAACATGAGATCATGGCAATATTAATCGGCCGACTACAACAATGCAAATTCATAAGATCATATTAACCAGCAACCTAAACAGGATTCCTGAAACAAAAAAGAGAAAGAAAAAGGTGCCCAAAGATAAATATATGTCCTCTTTACACAGGAGGAAAGGAAGGGTTACCTCATTTGCGGACTGTCTCCTCCGTTCCGGTCACCGTACCCTTTTCTTCCCCGTCCTGTGGGTCCATCTCAGATAAGATTTTCTATCTTCACATATATTTATCTTTGGGCACCTTCTTCTTTCTCTTTTTTGTTTCAGGAATCCTGTTTAGGTTGCTGGTTAATATGATCTTATGAATCTCTCAAATGTCATGTGTCCTTATATAACAATGTAGCAGTGCCCTGTTTATATCATTCAATTTTGCTGCCTTGAAACATACAGTTGAATAGTGTATGAAGATAATTACATGGGCACTATGCCACCAGTATTTTGTATGCTATAGCACTAAGCTGTTTTCATTGCATACACGCTATTGTGGGGAGATTACCTCATATGCTATTATTGTAGCCTTATAGCATGATCTTTGCGTTTATTTTGAGGCACTATTGTCAAATGTGCATGTATGCCATTGGTGTGTGCAAATAATTCATGGGCAATATGCCGCAAATACCTTTATTTCATTGCATACCCATTGCCATAGGCAAATAATCATTTTTGTTATAATTTATAGGCTTATGACATGAATTTGTTTGTTTTTAATGCCTTCTTTTCCACGCTGCATATTTGGGGCACTATTGCCAAGTATACGTGTTTGATAATTTATAACATTCAACTATGTCTAGGCAGCGCTGTAGTCATTGCGCTAGTTGTCGCATTTGAATTGGTGGCATTGCATTCAGGAAATCATGCATTTATATTTATTGTTATTCTTATGTTTGCACTATATCACATGACTTGGTATTGGGTTTTGAACCTTGATTATCGAAATAATAATATGTGGTGTATTATAACATAACGAGAAGAGATCTATTGCAGTTATACACATGAATCTCGTTGTTCAGGTTACATTCAGTAATGGCCGCCGTGGTTTCTACCACCACTTGTCAATCAATAGTCCTTTCTTTGTATCAGCACCTATGTAAGTTTTCCTGCAATCTGCATTACTTTGTGTGATCAAGACAGCTTGGCTGTTAAAACACGTAACCTTCCTGAATAAACTCTGGCTTCATTCTGAGCGCGAGTCCTTCTTTGAAGAAGATTGCTGTGCGTTATATATATATATTTAACACAGGTTTCAGGGACGTTATTGTTAGGAATTAGCATTTAAGATACGTTAGAAATTAAAGGTTACAGTGACGTTATCGTTAGGGTGACATTTCACTCATGCCAAACCAGAGAAATTCAGCTGTTAAAATTAGCTGAGCTAACTATAACTTGCGCCCACACAATGCACTGCTGATAACGTTGCATATTACATCACTCATGTAATATGCGACGTCAGTGACATCACTGATGGTCAGTGACATCACTGATGGTTAGTGACATCACTGATGACAACAGTATGGAAAGCGTTGGACTCAGGAGGAGGGGACATTTTTTATATCCACTCCGCTCTGAGCAACAGTAGGGAAAGTGTCGGACTCAAGAGGGGTAAAATGCACTGTTCCTACTCCAGTCTGTGCCACATTAGGAAAAGCGTTGGACTCAGGAAGGGTACTCCGGAGAAGTAACAGTATGGAAAACAGTGGACACCAAAAGTAGCAAAAACAACTATTCCCACTCCAATCTGTGCAACAGTAGAAAGAAAGCAGTTAAAAAAATAACATATTTTAACATCTATATTAAATACCCAAAAATATAGCATTTTAAATACAAAATTATATGTTTACATGTTAACAAATATTAAACAAAATATATAATTATTACAATTTGTATTAATTATTAATAAAACAAATAATATTGATTTAATTAAAATACTACACTATATTCCCACAAACATAACAGCCAACAATTATATGTAATTAAAATAAAAACTAAAACACAATTAACATATTAAGTAATAAATAACACCAGTTTTAATAAATTATTACATCATTTTTTAATTATTAAAGATTTGCACACCTTATTTCTCTACAAACTAATCCAACACACAACTAAAATATAACTTAAAAAATATGACAGGTTCACAATATACATAATTATCTATTAAATAATTATTAATGAATGAATAATCATCAATAAATTATTTCTTATCTAACTCCCCACCCTCTACCCCTGCAAGCCCAACAACTAACACCTGAAATATATTTTACAAATTATCCTAATTACAACATTTTTCATAATTACATATCAATTAAATAATGAATATATTCATTTAAAATGAACTATTTAATTTAAATTAATTAACTTCCCACCTTTTACCTCTCCAAACCCTGCACCTGCACCTAAATTACAACTTAAAAACCAATTCATTACACAATTCACCTAATTAATCATCAATTAAATAATATTATTTAAAAAAAATGTATTTATTAAAATAATTAACTTCCTACCCTTTACCCCTACACACCCTGCAACCTGCACCTAAATTACAAATTAAAAAACAGATTAATTACAACATTTCCATAATTAAAATTAATTAAATAATTAACTTGAATTAATTAACTCCCCACCCTTTACCCCTACAAACCTCACAACCCATATTGAAATTAAAACTTTAAAAACATTAATTATCCAATTAACGTGATTGATTATCAATTAAATAATTAATAGCAATACAAATGAAAATATAATTAATGATAATTAAGTTACTTCCCACCCTTTACCCCTACAAACCCCACAACCCGCTGCAACATAACAAATGACAACATATAGAGATCTTCACTGGGAGAATATACCGAAAGTATTTCGCTGATGGGGGAACTTGCCTGGGCACGAAGTTTGAATTTATCCCACTCTAAACTTTCAATTCAAAAGTCAGTTTCACCAGGTTTTTGTCCGATGGCTATCCAGCCTCATGGAACCCATCTCAACCACAGCCTGTTACCTTGCCCTGCTGAGGATGTTCGACTTCAAAAAACTGTCTGTGCCAGAAGGTAAAACTTTTCACTGGACCGAACTTGCTACTTGTATCCGATCTGTGTTCCATCACAGCCAGCCTAAACATTTGACTCTGATGTGGTCTACTGTGACAAGATATCCCTGGTTGCCTTTTTCCTGCTATAAACATCTAAAACTTTGAAAAATCACATCGCTGATTCTCTACATCTGATTTTGTCACATTGGTGTCTAGTATTCTACTCTATTTTTATAAATAGGAGTGTTTTTTGTTGTATTGTGTTTTCTACATTTTAACTGATAAATGTTGAACACAGTCCCTCTAAGTTAAGACTGTCTGCTCTGTGCTACAGCTACCTAGGCTTGAGATCAGATTTAAATTATTGAGACCAAACAGCATTATTCATCAAAGAGCCAAGATATTATGCTTATTTCTGCTTGAGAATGTATATTCTTGAAAGAAAATATCAGTGCTGTCAGACTATTCATCAATATAATTTTTGGTAAATGGCAAATAGATTTAAGTTAAAAACTCTAGAATACATGCCACTCCATAAATTAAATCTGTCTTTGTGAAATGTTTTTCTGAATGCAAGAAAAAAATATTATTTCTGCAAAAATAGGCAATAAATTGGAACATTTTGTAGTTTATATTTTTGGGGTTTGGTAAATATAAAATGCATTTCGAAAATGTTTTCCCACTTAAGAATAGAAAGTATCCCAAGGTGGAATTATTGAATTTTCTACAGCTACATCACCTTCAAGTGATATTAGGAGTATAAAAAAGAAGAGATGTAGGTTCTTTCCATAATCAGTTCTGTTGATGGCCAGCTTCAAACTGTGAGAAGAGAAAATGAGTATTTAGAAATAATAGCTGCAAGACTTCCATTCTGCTTTCTGCTAAATTGAGAACAGAGAATAGATACCTCTACTTAGTTATTTATGCATTGTGATCAGTCTAAAATATAGTTTCATAAACATGTATTCATTCTCGATCAGTGAAATGTGTATACGCATAGTTCATAACTGAAATATTTTATATAATTTTTGTATTACTAAAAATATGTCAAGTAAAATTAACTTCACAAATGTTTTATAAAAGTGTAATATGCAGAGCACAAGACGTTCTAGCATGTGCTAAACAAGTACTCTTTCTTATTTGTACTCTGTGTGAGGGCTTAACCCAGAATTCTAGAGCTCCTAACATAAATGGAAACAACAAAGTCATAGGCAGTGACAAATCAAGTTTTCCTCCGTATAGGAAAGTCATCCCTTTTGCCCTGATCACTCCCATTGTTTTACTGATGCTGGTGGTTACTAACTCTGAAGTGTGCCCTGGGCTCTGCTAATCAGACCCAGGGCCAGTGCTCTGGCCTCTATTGGTATGTGGTAATTGGTGTAATTCTAATTGTCAAAGACAACCTACCTGTAAGTCCCTAGCATATGGCAGGACATGTAGATTTAGAGACCCCAATAGACTTAATGCACTTATGTGTGCACTGTTGTGGTGTCTGGGGGACATTTTAAAGCCAGGCCTGCCTTGCAGGCTTGGTGATAAATAAAACTATGACCAAACGAAACTTTGTAATTAAAGTGGAATTAAAAGTGTTTCCAATGTCTAAACCTACCTTTTTATGACTTACACGTCATTCTTAAAGTCTGCCCTAGGTGCCCCAAGTGTAGGGTGCATTGCAATAAAAAGCAGACATAATATAAAATATATGGTATATGCCCTGGTAAGGAAAAAATAGCTAACATCATTTTTCCCTATTGTAGTGCTGCTAACTCCATAAGCCAACATGGGAAGGCTTTTATAAACCTAATAAAGTCTTCTCAGTTCTCATTGGAGCTAGCCAGCAATACATTCAAAGTATCAAAGTGATGGGTACTATAAAACCAAAAACTTGTCAAGATTGGATTTATTATAACTATTACAGGAAAGTAGTTTTAGAGCTTACAATCCTGAAATTACCAAAAGCAGTCCTGTAGCAGCCTCTTCTGATTCGTTAGCCGTTGGACAGACTGAGCCACACTGCTCCCTGAGGGGGTGCACAGAGGCCTGAAGATGCAACAATACAACCATTTGGTGGTGGGGAATTTGCTTCCTGGAAAAGACAGGATGAGGTAGGGGCTGGGTATATAAGGGGCATCTGCACAAAACAGATGTCACAGGACCCATATCACCCCCACTTTGTTGATCTCTAGCCAGATGGGAGCTCCTCGAATTAGAATGGGAGAGGGACTAGAAGTGTAGGGTAGTCAGTTGTTATCCACACCTCTGGGTTGGGTTACACAGATGCACACATCAAGGAAAGAGTTTCTCCAGTTTGATTTTTAGTTCATTCTGGGTCAGAAATATGCCACGCTTCACAGGAAGTGGTCATAGCATGGGAGGCAGCTTTATTCCCATTGATTTGGGTGTCCCCCCTCTCCAGCAAGCCCAGAATGGAGGATAAATATTGCAGACCTGCAAAAGCTCTTCAGATCACTGCTCGGAACATCAGAAGAGGACACACTGCCCTGCCTGACTGTGCCTGGCTCAAAGGATCAGTAACAGGTACAAAAGTGCTGGAAGAAGTAACCTGCAGAAGTCAAAGAGAGGACTACCCTGGCTGACCTGCTATAACAAAAGTTTCCTGGACTGCACAGGTGCATTGTGGGAAATTAAGTAAAACACACCAGATGATGGACGGAATGTTGCACATTGGCAAAACATTCACCCCCAGTCACAGATCTGGGTTTAATCCATCGTTATTTTGCTCACCATGCCACCCCAGTTCAGACATGGCCATATGCAAATCAGTCTTGACCCTGTGCCTCATGGGAACAGTCCAGCCCGAACTGCCAAGCCATGTCTTCCCTGGACCGGAATCAAGCATCCTAGGACCGGTTTCGGGGTTTCACCCCTCTTCAGCCAGGATAGCTTGACTCCAGTGGCGTAGTGAGCACGGGACCCACGTCTGGGAATACCCTTCACAAATTAAGTCCTAGTCCCAAAGAGGCAAACCAGAGTCCCTGAACACTTGGCCAGATCATGTGGACCCTTAATTGTCCCCAAGGAGCTCTCCACAAGGAAAACCTGTAGAAAAAAAACTTTATGCAACGTTTTGCACTAAAACTCTAGGAGACCGGTTTGACTTTGAGAGTCAAGCCCCCTTCGTCACCTCGTGAATCAGCCTGGCCACACTGATTTGCCCCGCTGAAAGCTCCGGAGTTCATCGACATCAAGGACAAAGACTTCCAGAGGCTTGCTGAGGGATTGTGCTGCAGATGATCACCATCATCGAATTAACCCCTCGAATAAAAAACTCCAGAAAAACACTAAGGACCTGACTACGACTTTGGCGGTGTGCAGCGAGCTACCATGCCAGTGCCCCACTGCCACACTGTCGAAGCTGTACTGACACTGCCCATGAGATAAGGAGTTTTCCACTCGTCTGGTGGGTGGTGCTTTGTCGGTCCCAGGCATTGAGCCTTAAAAAGGCTCCGCAATAGGAGCGCCAAAGCAAGTTGGTGCACAGCATGGACTGTTAAGTCCATGCTGTGCAGGAACTCGGCATGCCTACAGAGAGTGGGGCACACCATGTGCCCCCCTGTATGCATCCCCATGGCTCTGAGGCACCAGGGGGCCCTGTGTGGCCCCCTTAGTTTCCTCACCAACACAGTTTTCATGGTGAGCTCACTGGCATAAAAACTGCGGTGGTGAGGAAACTCATAATATGCTTGGTGGTGCAGTAGCTGCACCACTAGCATAATATGGCCTCTCACTGCTGCACCACCGCCATGGGATCAAGGATTCCGGTGGTAGCAGCAGTCCTGTGGCAGTTCCACCACCATACTCGTAATACAGTGAGTGGACTGCCAGTCCAGATAGCCCAACTCATAATGAGGCCCTAAGTCTGAAGGCAAACTTTCGACCAGGACCTATCCCTCAACCTATCAATCCTGCAAGACCAGATAGCCAAGAGTGGTGCTTTATGTAATTTGGCGCTACAATGCATAATTTGTTATTTAATCTTAAAAAATTCATATCTGGGATTTCCTACACCAGATATTTGTCATTTTGGTGTTATTTTGGAGATAAAAATATTCTCTACTTTTATAAATTAAAGTTGTAGTTTTGTATTGGTTTTTGTCTTTTACTTATTTACTCTTTTGGTGTTATTAAATGCTTTACACATACCTGTCTCCAAAGTTAAACCTGACTTTTCATTTGCTAAGCTAACAAGAGTTGAGCAAGGATTAATTTACTGAGACCTGACCAGACCTGTTAGTAAATGTAGTACTATTACTAGTTGAAGGTGAATACCCCTCTACTAATAACCCACTTTCCTATACTCAGGTACTCCTGACTCGTAATCGAGATTTTAGGACTGAAATAGGAAGGTGCAGTGAGGAAGGCAGCGGAATAGAGTAATCCACAGTTCAGCGTTAGATAGAAAATTACAAGTCCAGAACACTCGAAGACAAGAGTGAAGAACTCCTTTGGGAATGACCATCTTTTGTTTGGTATTCCCTCAGAATTTTACCTTGGCTACCCTCTTTTTGCTGAAACCATTTTTGTTGGCTAAGGACTCTGCGTACTTTACTCCTGCTAACCAGTGGAAAAGTGTTTCTGCTCTCCCTTACAAGTATTGTAAAATTGGTATACACCTGATACATTTAATTTAGTTTTAAGTCATTAGTAAATGGTATTACTGATAGCAGGTGTTCATATATTAAATGATACTAATGGGCTGCAGCACTCATTGTGCCACCCCCTAAAGTAGCAATGTAAAACATGTCTCAGGCTTGGCCATGTGAGCCTGTGTACAATTTTAAAATTGCCTTTCGGCCTGGCAAAATAAACCTTTTGCCAGGCCTAAACCTTCATTTTTAATATTTATAAGTCACCCCTAAGGTAGGCCCTAAAGGATTAAAGGGCAGTGTGCATGGTATTTAAAAATCAGGGCATGTATATTTATATTATGAATGTCCTGACAGTGAAACAAAAAACAAAGTAGTTTTTCATTCAGACTAACCTTAGACTAACACTGGTTTACATTTTTATATTTTAAAAAATCATAAATTCAGTATGAAAACAGCTAGAAAAACTCTTCTTCCACTCATGTTAATTGTAATTTAAAATCGTATTTAATGGAAAAGTTGTATTTTAAATGACTATTTTGAAAATTCGACTTTTAGAAAGTTTTCTTTTTCCTTCCTAAACCAAAGGTGTCTTTGTGCCAGTGTACAGAGTAATATGACTCTTAATGGCTCTCCTGTGGTGTGATGCAAATGTTTCCCAGATATATGACAAAAGAAACTGAGTGTGGGGTGGTGAGGGTCTTCCTGACAAGATGGTGGGGAGGACCCCTGTACTGACAGCTCTTTAAAAAGTAGCTCAGGGTGGTAGCCAGACATTTCTAACTTTGGAAGATGCCTACCCAGTGGAAAAGGGAGGAACTGACCAGAACCAGTTTTATGGTTAGACATCGGGGTGCCCCCATCCACAGGTTGGCAGGGGATGCCCAGATGTGGGTCCCTTGCTCCCTTTGCCACTGGATTCAAGCTAGCCTATCTGATGAAGGATGTTACCCCAAAACCTGTCCTAGGATGTTTGTTTCCGGTTCAGGGAAGACCTGGCCTGGCAGTTTGGGCTGGACTGTTCCCATGAGGCACAGGGTCAAGACTGATTTGCATATAGCTGGGTCTGCACTGAGGCGGCATAGTGAGCTGAAGAACGATGATGAGTTCAACCCAGATCTGTGACTGGGGGTGAGTGTCTGAAAAGTTTCAGCACTCCATCCATAATTTCCTTGTGTTTACTTTGTTCACCCTAAGTTGGCAGGGTATGCCCAGACGAGGTACCTTACTCACTTTGCCACTGGATTTAAGCTAGCCTGGCTGATATGGGGTGTTACCCCGAAACCAGTCCCAGGATGCTTGTTTCTGGTTCAGGGAAGACCTGGCTTGGCAGTTTGGGTGGACTGTTCCCATGAGGCACAGGGTCAAGACTGATTTGCATATAGCTGGGTCTGAACTGAGGTGGTGAAGTGAGCTAAAGAACGATGATGGATTCTTCCCAGATCTGTGAGTGGGGGTGAGTGTCTGAAATGTTTCAGCGCTTCCTCCATCATCTCCTTGTGTTTGCTAATTCTAAAATATACATGTAGATAACTATATAGCATGTTTCTTACATTGGACTCTAAAGCTAGTATTTGCGATTAAGAGAACAATAATAAGAAGAAGCCATGCACAGTATTGCTGTGGGATGACTTAAATTAAACTAATGAGTAGCCTTATGGGAGTGGTATAATACTAAAATACACTCTTGTAGATAAATACATGAGGTTTTTCTTATATTAGACCCCAAAGCTAATATTTTTGATTCAGAGAGAGCACCAGAAGTAGAATAACCGAAGCACAGAACTGCTAAAGGGTGATTTGGATTCAAATATTGGGTAGCCCTGTATGCAAAGGGACAGGTCTAATACTAAAATACACTTGCTCGAAAAGATCTGTTGAACTGTATTTGTTGGCAAAATGTAATTATAGCTCAAGTGATGATTCAGATTGTAGGCCTCCACATTCATGGCTCTTGACGATTGGTGACAGAGTCTATGGGGCACATGCATCAAGCATTATTGCCTTCGCAAATGGGCCGATTCGCAAAAAATGCTTTTTAGATGCAGCAAACCCTAATTTGAGATTCGGTAACCTGCTACCGAACCGCAAAATGGGTTTGCGATTCAGTATTTGGAAGGGGCGTGTTTAGGGCATCCCTTCCAAATACAGAATCCTAACGTTATGCATGAATATTTTGTGACCGTGAATGCAGTCGCAAAACATTCGCATATTACCACCTATTTTAGGTGTTAACCCATTCGCAAAACCCTTCCCCTTTGTGAATGATTGTAAAAGCATTTTTAAGAGCAGGCAGTGGTCCCACAGCCCACTGCCTACATTTAAAAAATGAAACTGCAAAGACTGCTTTATTTAAAAGCAATCACAGAAATGTTGGTCTGCTGACCTCAGCAGGCCACATCCCTGTGATGGTGTAGATTCCTAATGGCTCGCAAATTGTGACCTACCTCATTAATATGCATGAGGTAGGTCTTTTTGTGACCCATTAAGAATCACTGGTGAAACTGAAAACAGTTTCATACATTAAGATCAGCGATTACTTAACTGCGATTCTGAGAAAATCGCAATTAGGTAATCGCTACTTGTGCTATTGATACATCTGGCCCTTTATCTCCAGAACTTCATAGCTGGAAAAATGATCAGAGGTATTGAAGGACAACATAACGTTTTTTGGACGAGCATATCTTCCAATGGTTACTTATAGTTGAGTTTTGTTTCATCTTTATGCAAAAGCTAAATGTGCCTTTTAGTTACATGTTTTCGTTCTCTTTTCCATTTCAAATCAAAAGACTCATGAATTTTTCCGTCCTTAAAGGTTATTAATGTGTCTGTTGTTTCCAATAAATCGCGTGCAACACATACAAAGTGAGATCTGGTTTTATAATTGCTAATAGTGTTATTCTTTAACTAAGCCTAGTGCTAGTATTTGTGTTTGTTATGCAGAAAAAGATATGTTCCTATTACAGATAATCAATATATAATATATTTAAACACATATGAAGGTTCCCTATGATACTCGTCAATGCAAAACCACCCACGTTGTCTTTGATGTTGATTCCAACACCAAAATAGGAAACATATAACAGGTGATGGTGAAAAGGGCATCAAGGTGCCTCATATATACATAAGCCATTAGATGGACAAGTAGAGGAACCTTAATGTTTTCATAGACTAAGTTGTCTTTCCATTTAAATATATGAAACTGAATGCATTTCCAGTAAACATTTAATTGTAGGCAGAGCCACAGTTTATCTCTGATCCATTCTCTTGATATATTATTCG
The DNA here is from genome assembly GCF_964204655.1 of Triturus cristatus. Taxonomy (NCBI): domain Eukaryota; kingdom Metazoa; phylum Chordata; class Amphibia; order Caudata; family Salamandridae; genus Triturus; species Triturus cristatus. The sequence goes on from NC_140584.1 coordinate 229,471,046, forward strand.
GAATTCTCTCACATCCCCATGAGCCTGGAACAATATCGGCTGACACTGAAGTTGCAGTTAGACAGATGGCTAATAAAATCCTGTTGAAAATATCTTTTTTATAATCACAATCAGTTATGTTATTTTCTCACTGATATGATGTGTACTCTTGTAAGGAATCTCCCTGTGGTATATGAATGGTGTAATTGGGTTTTTAGTTTTATAAATAAAATAATAATTTAGATGTGTAAAGTGATTTTATACATATTAGAATTTTATATATTTTGGACGTTTTGTAATTATTTAAAATAATGTACAATGATTCTGACACTCATGTGTAGATAAAATGTTGAAAGACATAAAGTGATTCTTGGTTAGTCACTATTCCTTCTTTAAGCAATTTGTTTTATAATTAAAAATGCATTGACTGTATCATTTTTATAAAGCATGTCATTTGCTGTAAAACTAGCTAACTGAACACTATTAGTAATACTTTTAATATTGACAATTGTGTAACTGAACAGAGGTTGTGGATAGACAAGTTACTTGGTAATGGTAACACAATTTACCACCAATAGAAGGATGTAAGACTGAGTGGGTCTTACGGTGAAGATTCAAACTTACAACCTTTAAATTTCTGGAAATTGTAGCATACACCATTTCGCTTATAGATCCATATTGTAATGGAAATTGAAAAGAACAATGACTACAATTAGGGTGTAGATGCAGTTCTCTCACTTTTTTACAGCTGAATGAACTGTTGATTTGCCAGTGGGGGCACATCTCCTTGCTCACTGGGAGGAAACTTTTTGAAGTCATCCCATCCACCATATGGCCTGACAGACAGTAAGAGAGGAAACAATGTCCTGACATGCAGGCAAAAGACATCCAGTCCATCAGTGCAAATTTGTTTCTTGCTTTTCCGCAACAAATCACTCTTTTGACACAGGAATTCCATCCATTTTATAATTATTTTCAATTATCACCTAAATGACATCTGCTGTGTTGTAATACTCACCACAATTTTCTTCATCTGAACCATCTGCACAATCTGGATCCTCATCACAAACCCACAATTTAGATATGCAGTGCTTTGTTGTTTTGCATTGGAAATGGTCAGGAGAGCAGCTGTTTTCAGCTGTAACAAGAAAGAATAGAGTAATATAAATTCAATTGATACTCACTCAGATCTTAATCATTTAAACTGACATATCCGCTGTGATTCAAATAATTGTATTCACCCGAAGCAAAAGTCTTTCATGAAGTTCAGTTGGTTAAATGTACACACATCTTTGGTTTTTCAACTGACAGATAATAATGCAGTTCCCTGGTTATATCCATGTTTGACATTGGTTCCACTCAAAAATTATTTTGGGGTTGTATGTCAGAATATTTTAAACAAACCCATTTCCTGAGATGATACATTTCTTCCTAAATATGTTTTACAAAAACATTGTTACTTTGAGTGTAGATTTTCTGTTATGAAGTTCAATGTGCGATATTTTTAGCACTTGACATTTAGGTTATGACTTTTATCTCAGGTAATTGTCTGAGAAAATCTTATTGTACTATACCACGTTTTGAAATGTCATTAATTGCTAGAGGTAGCATTCCAACAAATATACAACATATATTGACAGATTTTAATAAATAGAGCCTGAAAAAGTCTGATAATATAATATAATATAATATAATGTAATATAATATAATATAATATAATATAATATAATATAATATAATATAATATCACCGAAAGGTCAGGAAGCTGGATTCCCATGGCCTGCTTTTAATGTTCAACCAGATCCACAGTCCATGCTGGATAGAACATGAGCCACTCCAGAGTTTCAATTAAGGACTTTGGAACATGCCAACCGAAAAACCTGATGTCTTTCGACACTGCTGGGTGACATCATGTGAATAATACAACAAGACCCAGCAGGGTTGAAACCCATCAGGTTCTTAGTTGGCATGAATTAAAGCACTTTAATAGGAACTTTGAAGTGGCTTGTATTGTATTCAGTATGGACTGGGGATCTGGGTGAACATGTAAGAATGTTAGGATACTGGGCCCTGGCGAAATATCAGTGGTGGAATTCAAAAATAACTTCACTTGTTGCCTTCCCTTACCCCACTTATTGTTTTTTTTGTAATTTTACAGGTAGAGTTAATGTGGCTATTTGGACAGAAGCAATATTAGAACCATTCCAGCAGAAAGTAGGCTGGGCTGTCCATCAAGAGATGCTGTGCCCTTCTTCGAAGGGTTTTTCAATAATAATACTATCCACCTAATGGGATGAGTAAAAGTGGAGATCCTGCCAAAGAACAAACTAGTAAGGCAGGCCAATATGGTGCTGTAACACTTAGGGCCCGATTCCGATGCGGTTTAAAAATCATTACGACCGAACCGGTTTGGGAATGATTTCTGACCAACTCGAATCAGAAGAGTCTGACCGACCGAGTACAATGCATCCGTATGCTTCCAGATACGATTCGGTCGGACTTCCATTGACTTCAATGGGAGTCTATGTTCCGACTGAATGAATAGGCTCCCATTGAAGAAAAGGGTGGCTGGGGAAAATAGGGCACTCTGTGGCAGGCTCTACCTGGGGCCTGCCACACTGAGCATGGCTGGTAAGGGGGAACCCATTGGTACTTCCACGGGCTCGATTGGGAAGGCTCTGGGTGCAGGGGGACCTGCTATGGGCTCTCAAAGTCTGATTCTGACTACTGATTCTTGTCAGACGGCACGATTAGGAAAGGCTGTCAGAATCCAGCATCGTAATCAGTTGTTCTGTAATGCGGCCCATAGAGACGTACAAGTCTGCTCCATAAGGCTCGGTCATTCCGAATGCAGTCGGGTTTTGATTGGGATATTCCTAACGCCTAACTCGCATTGTACTGGGGCGGTCAGAAAACATTCTGATTCGGTCAGAAAGACACGTTCCCGATCCGATTCAGACAGAGAAAATGCAGTGAGGATGCCTTCCTAATCGCATTGGTATCGGCCCCTTTGTAGTGACTTGCATCTTCTCATCTGCACTTGATAAACTGAACCAAACCAGGCTATGGAAAATTCCTCACGTAGCATGCTCTGAAGTACTTCATCCATATAGTGAGCACATTAGATAGTGGAAGACCCAAAGTAGGTGACCGTGAATTAACTGGATGCTAGTAAGCTGTAAACACCAATAAACCGTGCTTAGTAAAGAGGCAGAGCTAACCCATTGTCTTATAAAAGAACATCAAAGATTTCTTGAGGCAGGATAAGCTAAGAGGGCACTACTCACAAGGTAGGAAATACAGTTAATCACAGCTACATTTTATGTTCATAAACTGCTGTTACGTAATGCCAAACTGGTTTAGCTCCAACAAGTAATGGATGACCTGGCAAGCTGTGCTTGTCTTAAAGACTTCTCAGATAACCTAAACAAAATGAAATCAGGCATTTTGTTAATGGAACAATAATTCATATTTGGCTCAAGAGAACAACTAAGGGCCTCATTATGATGTTGGGCAGAGTTTCCTCTGCCCAACATCGTCTCGGTCAAGGGACTGATCGACACCCGGTTGGTGGTCTCAACCGACTGATTAGGATGCGACCAAACTCTGTTCGGTCGCATGCCTATACTTTACAATGTGAGCATATATTCCGCCCGGAATGCATGCTCCCATTGTAAAATAGGAGGTGCAATTCATCCCTCCACCCCAAGACAGGCACCTCAAAGTGCAGAGATCAACAGGGGTGCCTCCTCGGCTTCCAACCAGAGGCTGTGCACCCATGGGGGCCCTGCTGTGGCTCACAAAGTCAAATTCTAACAGTCTTTCTATGTCAAAAAGGTCGGCATAGAAAGGCTGTTGAAATCCGAAATCGTAATCCCAAGGGCAGAAAGAGCTGCCCTTGGAATTACTGACAGGATTCCGACTGGCGGACAGGCTCTCCGAGCCAATTGGAATCCAGTTAGATTGACCAATTGGATTCCTTTCCAACTACCTCCACCGTAATGAGGTGGTCGGAAAGGAATCCGACCGACAGATTACGATGCAGTCAGAAAGGTTCCGACTAACAGTCAGAGCCTTTTCCGACAGCATCGTAATCAGGCCCTAAGTTGGATGTGGTAATCCTTTATACCCACTTAAAAGACAGTAAATTAACATTGGGTCTTTGGCTCTTGCCACCTGATTTAGCATCGTTGATTTGACTTCTGGTCTTGGTAGATTTAACATATTTTCTAAAAAAGACTCATGAACCCAGGAATTATCGATCAAGGATTCACTCCGATCATAAACTTGAGACTCTCATATTGGAGTATAATATCTCATATATCTTCTAAAGGGAGTAAACCAGATCCGTTGATTAAAGAGACAATTTCCTAGGTAAAAATCCTCTATGCAAAAAAAAACATTGCATTATGGTTTGATTACATAGGTAGTGTTTCACCTTTGGTGTATTATTTACTAACCCACGACAACTAACTCCAAAATAAATGTTATGGACTTCTGCATTTAGAAAAATGTGCCTTGATCCCTTACTTAGTCCTTATTTGTGCTGGCACAGACCACGATGTTAAACCCAATCCAACCTTAGTTGTTCCAATACTAAGTTAGTAGCAAGTTGCAAATGCTTTTTCAAGCATTTATCAACATACAGATTCTCTATTATCTCTTGCAAATAATATGAGATATTCTGCTCCCCAAAATAGCTCAATGATAAATAAAGCACGTTCATTCATTGATTTTTTAAAAAGATTCTTTATTACAGGTTGAGAAATCTGATCCAGATTTATCTAAAATCAAACATCTTGCCTTGCAATAAAGAATATCTTTAGGGCAAGAATCAATATTTAATTGTTCAGTGTTATGGAAGGTGTTTCGGTTTTGATGCCAACCTAACAGTTTTCAATCCATTGCAATGCACAGGATTCTTTGATAACTACTTGATATACATCATTCTTTTTGAAAAATATATTTTTTTAATTTATTTTAACATATTTTATACATTCTGACATGTCTGAGCGCAAAACACTAAGTTGATAATAAGGCACAGTCTGTCCATCAACATGTTCTATAATTATTACCATGGTAAAAAATATATTTTTATTCATTTAGTTGAGTATATTCAACATACATTCTGAGAACTCCGATTACAGAATATTATTCAGAAAAGGTAAATTTACACATGTGTGAATCTACACGTGTAAATTAACTTTTACACTTTAGTAAAATTACTGCCTTTGTCTAGTTACCATTTCAAAGTGTATGGTTACTACAAAGGACCTTATTAGGATGTCGGATGGACCGACACTGACAGGCTGTTGGTGGTGGTCTGTCCAACATCCAAGGTATCCGACCGCCAGATTACGATGTCCGCAGTCGGGGCGATTTTGTCAGAGGGACCGACTGCCCCTTATGACAAGGGGCATCAGTCAGAGGCCTAATCCCTACAATAGAGGAAGTGCCTGCAGAGGCACCGCTGTAGGAAATAGGATGACCCTCTCCCACAGTCTTTGCATGTCTGCCTTTCCGACATGGAAAGGCTGTCGGAAAGTGACTTTGGGTGCCCCTAGCAGTGCCTTGTCCCCCCAGGCCTCCATTGAGTGCCCTGGGGAGCACATGTGGTGCCACCTAAACATCTATGCACCGTGTGCCAGTCACCACATGATGCTTGGCATACGGTGCATAGATGTTTAGAACCATACCCTTTGCCATTGCAGCTTGTGCTGCAGCACCAGCCACAATGGTAAAGGCTATGTTTCTGACTGCCGTGCATTGTCGCGATACAATGTCTGTCAGATGCTTGCCCAATGGGCATCCTAATAAGGCCCAAAGAATAGATTAACTTGTTCTCACTCCCCAAATTCAGGGCATGAAGCCTAATTTATGAATGCAAAGTTACTACTTGTAACTTTTAAAACACAGTCAGGGAGCAGACACCGTGTTGGAAATCTCTCTATGGAAATCTCTCTATTATAAAGTAGGAGGAAATAGTAAAAAATAAATGTAACTTTAAAAAATGAAAACAAATATTTTTACGTTATATAAATTAATCTATTTCTTGATTTTAAATGTAGTACAGAAGTTTGAAAATGCTACATTTGAATTAAATATTTAATTCATTTAAATATATTAAATGAAATTAACATTTGTATAGATTGATTTTAAAAAACACATAGAGTACAATGTTACTATTTATTCGTTAAGGAATATATTAATTCACTTTATTTTTAAAATGAAGGCACATTGCTTTTAAAATTTGAAAAATAACTAAAATATTTTTAAAATGTAGATCTTCATTTATATATATTTTCTTTAGCATTACATTAAATGTATACATTTTCATGAAATCAAAATAAATTAAAGTATTTTTACTTTATTTCTTAGGTTTTTCTTTTTTAAGTCCTTACCACCATTACTTTCCTTGAGAGGATTGTGCAGTGATAGGCCATGTGTGGTGCTGGACTTACTCCATGTCTGAGCTGGAGTACATTTATTACCATTAGCTTATTAAGTTTGATATTATGGCAACATTGCACAACAAAATAATACAATTATAGTTATCCTGTCTGTAAAAATTTGAAATAAATAGCAACATTATAACACCAGCAGACAAGAAATACAAATATACACAAAAAAACTTATACACCTCCAACCTGCTGCTTTGCATTAGACTTCCCAAAACAATAATGTTTTCAATGAACAAAGCATAACTCTCTGCTGGATAGGTATAGTTTTTACTGGGACCACAATATCTAAATTAAAATGTAAACCCTACCATCTCTTAACAACATATGATGTAATTGACACTATGGGCCTTATTACGAGTACGGCGGTCCCATCGCCGTAATTGCGGTGGCGGTCCAGCCGCCACATCCCTGGGGGGTCCGCCCGCCACATTATGAGTGTGGCAGAGGGACCGCAAGAGTGCCTGCAGCATGTTTCTGCACATTGTGGCATGCACCAGGTCATGCATGCCACACCCTGCAGGAACGATGGTGCAGTCCAAGGGGGGAACCGCACACATCCATAGGCCCTGATTTGGTGGGAGGCCCTGTTAGAGACCCCTTACCAGCAAGTCTGCCACCATTTTCATGGCGGGTCCCCGCTGTGAAAAGGGCGGTGGATATGCAGTTCATAATTGTGCTTAGCAGTGCTGGCATTGGCACTGAAGCATATTCATGCCGTTTGCAGTCCCGCAGCAGGATACTTGATCCTGGCAGAGGCAGCAGATATTTTTTAAATACCTCCCTCTGGCCACTTTGAAATGGAATGTTCATGCATTGATTTCTTCCAGATTAGACTATTCCAATGTTCTCTATCTGGGTGTATCTCAAAAACTGATTAAACGACTTCATCAAGTTCAAAATTCTGCTGTTCTGCTTGTGTTAAACATTCCAACAAGGTAATCTATCAGGTTCGGTTCACAGCAATTGCACTGGCTTCCAATCAAGTTTAGAATTAGATTAAAAACACTTTTGATTACCTCTAGAGTTTTCCACAAGAATCGCCCACTGTATATATTCAGAACAGGTTAATAAAATACTCCCCTGTAAGGACATTGCGTTCTGCAAAGTACTACTAAAGTATGGAAAGCAAACTCAGGAGGTAAATCTTTTTTCTTTATAGCACCAAGGGCCTTTATGAGGCCTTGCATCACTTTTGCGCAGCCGTTGGGTCACTTTTTGTGACGCACCGGAAGCGTAAATAATGCACCATGTTGCTCCTTATTTACAAAGTGACACATCTAGGCAGATGCGTCACTTTGTAAAGCTCTGAGCTACATTATACCTGCATCAGGTATAATGTATGCAGGGTGGTTATTCCCCCACAAAAAGCCTTGTAGACGTGGTGCAATGAAATCTATCATATTTCACAGCGCCTCTTTTAGGATGACACTGCGTCAAAATCTTATGCCTGCCTCACAGCAGGCATTAGACTGGCACAGGCAAATTTAACATGGGACTTGCCCATGTGTAATGAGCCATTACTGGAGTTGTGTCACTTTTGCGACACACTTCAGCAATGCGTCATCACTGCGCTTACACATATGTCTGAAATACAGACGTATCTGTAACTCCTTGCGACATGGAGCGCCGTACAATAAATATGTGCCCTCCATGTGACACACAAGGAGGGCGCAGGGAAAACTGGGCCTCCTTTATGAAAACTGTTGCATCACTGAGTGAAAACAGCGATGCAACTGTTTTCACTGCGCCCTCCTTGTGACACGATGGATGCGCTCCATGTCGCAAGGAGTTACAGATCGGTCAGTATTTCTCATGGATCTGTGGGCATAAAAGTGGTGCATTGTGGGGAGTGTCTGAAAACAGACGCAACTCCAACAATATGTCCTTTCACATGGGGCAAGCCCCATGTGAAAGGGCCTGTATCAGTCTTACGCCTGCTGTGAGGCATGCGTGATATTTTGACAAGTGACGTCCTAAAAGTAGCCCAGTGAAATCTGATAGATTTCACTGCGCCACTTCTACGAGGCTTTTTGCAGGCAAACGCCCACCTTGCATACATTATTCCTAATGTAGCTATAATGTAGCGCAGCGCTTTACAAAGTAACGCATCTGCCTAGACGCGTCGTTTTGTAAATAGTGCGGACCATGTCGCATTTTTTACGCTGATGGTGCGTCACAAAATTGATGCAATAGTGGTTCAAAAGTGTTGCAAGCCTTATAAATAACACCCTCGGAACTCTTTTCCTCTGCACCTCTGAACTACTCCCAGTGAAAGCCAGTTTAAGGCTCATTTGAATAAATTTTTGTTTCGGAATTGTAAATTCTGTTCTTACTTTTATGTTCTTTTAGCACCAGGATGATTCCCAAGAAGCAGCAACTGCACTTTAAAAGTTGCATTTTATTCATTCAATCATTCATTCACAGACACACACACACACACACACACATACACACATACAAATACAGATACACACAGTCAGCAGTGAAAGAAAATGTGGCCCAATAATAAAACACACATTCACATATTGAATACTAGAGTGCAAAGGTCGAATTCCACTCCATTACCAAGTGATAACCGACATTAGAAGCACACAGGTTACGGTTGTACACATTGCATTTCACAATTACTTTTCAAATGGAAATGGCATTTTGGAAATAGCTTATTTTTAATAGTCTGGAGACCTCTTCAATGCAGTCATCTTACTGCACAAATGTATTCATCCTGGTTTTTGTTAATTACCTTTTTATAAAAGAAAGAATTATGAAAAATGACATAGCATACATATTGGAAAGAGAGTAATATGCTATTTATTACCATTGTATGGGTATGGGAGGGGTGTTATCACGTACTCAATGGTCTTTCACACTCTACAAGGTCAGTAAATAAAATATTACACCTGCATCTCTATAAGGTCAAATGCATACGGGAGTGTTGGTGTCTTGCTTGCATGTGAGGTTGGAATCTTTGAAGTATACATATATTTATATACCTTTTTTTTCCTGCTCATAAAGTTCAAGTATAAATTCTCGCTCATAAATGTCTAAAAAAGATATCTCTCAAAAACTTACGACAATCAGTTTCATCCTCTTCATCGCCACAGTCATCCTGTCCATTGCATCTCAGATTTATTGGAATACACTTCTGTTTATTGGTGCACTTGAACTGACCTGTTAGGCAGATATGTGTGTCTGAAAAACAAGGATAACCAGTTAGCATGATCTAATTCCCACTTATATGAATTATTATTCACTTAATTTTACACACAACCCTGGCCACTTACCACAGTTCAGTTCATCTGAATTATCCCCGCAATCATTCTCTCCATCGCAGATAAATGCCGGGAGAGCACACAGTCCACTTCCACACTGGAAACGCCCAGGCTGGCATTTAAACTCAGCTGAAAGAGAATAGACACATTTCATAGTTGATTATTACATGAATAATGACCTTTTGGATTCACAATTGATATTTTAGCTTAAAAACTAAGGGGCAGATATACAAGCCCCTTGCGCCACTTTTGCGTCACTTTTAACATGGGAAAAGTGACGCAAAAGTGGCCCAAGGGGCTTGTAAATATGCCCCTAAAAATGTAAGACTATCCATAATCACAAAAGCACATGAACCTTGAACCACAAACAGGTTTTCGAGGACCATGTAATGCACCTTTATGTGAAAAATGTGTCAACTAACATTAGATAGGAATACATATCCTAAAGTGCAGTTAGTTTGTCACTATACTTTTATTCCGGCCAAAATAAGACCATAAAAAGACATCATACAAAATCAGTTCAAAAGCAAAGAAGTACAATCAGCATAAAACAATGTAAAACTTATACAAAATGTGCAATCTCAGCAAACAGTTAATTTCAAGGCTCCTAATGAAATGCATGCATCATACAATACTAGCAAAGTCTAAAACCTGATAGGATACCTCTGGGGAGCCTAATTTCTGTAAATAGATCAGGGCGTTTATGTGTTGTCTAATATTAGCCTGTTTTAAAACTACTATTAAAAACCTCTTCCGAGGTACTGTATACAAAGGACAGAAAAGCATAAAATGTGGAGAACAATTATCACATGCACAGTTGGGCAGACCTTTGAACTAGGTGCCCTGGATCAGAAAGGCACAAAGGAATTGGATAGTACTCAAACCTCAATCTGGTCAAATAAAATGAAGTGAAGTTGTTTCGTGCAGTTGATTTGTCTCATGGGCAATAATAAACATCATCGCACCCATCTCTTTGAAGATTACTTTATTTTTTTAAGTGTAAATAAATGGCAATCATCTGCTTAAATCACTCATTATTAATATGGCTTTCTTACCACATCTAGCATCACTGGACATTGTTCTCCCTTGACAATTAGCATAACAAATTAATGTTTTTTAACTAATGCAAACTTAACACAAGCGCAATATGTTTTAAAAAAGTAATCCTTTTTTGTATCTACGAGTTCGTTTGTTCCATCTAAATGGCAAAGTTCCCCTTTGTATACGGCTTCTAGAACATAACTAACAGTATTCTGGGTATCTTTGCAAAGAGATAAGTGTGGTTGGACTCTAGAGAATTAACGTATTTTCTTTCCCTTATTGGTTCTTAATTAAGATTATAGCTGTGGTTTTAAAAATGAGTACCGTGTTTAAAAAAAAAAAATCTGTTTATTGAATTTTATAAGGCAATAAAATACAAAAAGACATTGCAGCATAATCACCGGACCACGAAGAGGCCTTACATCATTTGAGCAGTGCATGGCTTATGCAAAGTAGAAAGCATTGGTTAATCAGGAACAAATCATTGACAAACTTATTGATCACATACATACGTGGTTCTAAGTCCCCTTAGGGGTGACTCCCTATCCCGCGAAATGATCGCCATGGAGACCAAACTATTTCTCATTTGGTTGGTCAACCTCTACCCAGGTATATCGCTTGTTTTGGAAGCATGCACCAGTTCATGTAGTGTTCCCAATATGCTATTGCTGGTGTACATTGCACACCTCACATGAGTGCTATGTTTCTTTTAGTCATGGATAAACCTAATGATAGCCAGAGCTTATTGTACCTGGGTGGAGGATCATTACCCCACACGTGCAGGTGGCATTTTTTGGGCAAGTCAGGGATTCCGACTCCCAGGACATCCTTCATCAGTCCCTGCAATCCCAACGATACACATGGCAGGACCAGAGCATATGAAGTAATGTGCCCTGCTACCCACATCCTCAGAGAAAAAGATCAGTGGGGCTTCGGCCCATGGAATGTATGGTGGTGCAGGAATAGTAGGATTGTGTAGTATACATAGCTGAATGAGGTTAAACCCTGATTTAATAGCAACCTCTCTGAAGGACCCCATAGCTTCTTCCCATTTGTAATCTACAAAATCTCCCACCTCGGTTTCCCATTTGGTCCTCAAGCTAGTGAGGGTGCCTGGCGAGTTCTTAATTAGTTTCTTGTAAATGAGTGCGATGATCCCTTTAGGTAGCGACTCTGTGAGGATGCCGTCCTCAAGAGTAGAGGAGTCCTCAACCAGAATAAGACAGGGAATGTTTGTCAGTAGTGCATGGCGCAGTTCAATGTATTTAAAGGACTTTGTGGGTGCTAGTTCATATTGTGCTTGCCTTTCGGTCAGGCTGAGTATGAAATTGCCCTTCCATACGTCGCCCAGAGTGGATATAACAATGAGGTTCCATTTTGTGAATTCTCGTAGCTTCCCCACCTATTCCAGGACATCACTGGACCATAATGTAGGTCGGCGCGCTCCAGGTTTGTGCCACTGTCAGTTTGTGAGGTAGGAGTAAATAAGAGGTGACCGAATTCTAAAGCACCCTTTGGTCACCCATCCATCCTCAGGATAGCCTCTCTCGTCTTGTCTATATGCAGGCTAATCCCAAGCAGCAAATACTCAATCAATAGCCACGACCAGTTGTGTGGCCCAGTGGTATCTGGCAGGACGATTCCCCATCATACACACCACACTTGAGTTTGCGAAGGGTTATAAAGGGTGGGCCAATATCCCAGAAGAAAAGGCAGAGTACAGACTCTTTCTTTTGGGTAAATTCCTCAGGTACACGGTAAAGGATGTTTTGGAGCACATATAGCATCCTGGGCACTGTCATTATCTTGAACATTGTGGCCCTGCCCTGCAGGGAGAGAAGGAATATTTGCCAATGTTGTACATCTGAAGCAATGCGACCAAGTATAGGGGTCAGGTTTTTCGTGTGGAAGAGGTGTCACATAAATCCCCAGATATTTAAAGCCCTTACTGGCCATGGGCATCAGGGTGTCTTTGGGCAGGGTAGGTGCAGGACCTGTTACCAGAAGCATGATGGACGTGTCCCAGTTGATAGTGTATACTGAATGTTACCCAAAAATCCAGACAATCTGGGTCAGCCTGTAGATCGTCATGGGGATCAGTAAAATAAAATAGGATGTCTTCTGTGTATAGAGAAATACACTCTTCCCTAGACTACCCCCAGTGTATACCCCATATCAACGAGTCCTGCCCGGCCCAAGCCACCAGGGGCTCCAACAACAAGGCAAAGATTATCAGGAAAGTGGGCATCCCTGCCTCATTCCCCTGCACTCAACAAAACAACAGGAATTTGTCCCATTCACTTTAACTTATGTCATGGGTACACTATACAAGAGACACGGCCAGGCTATGAAATTAAGTCCAAATCCCATTCTTTTGTGCACCGCAAACAAACAGTTCCACTCTAAGGTGTCAAAAGCCATGGAGGTATCCATGGACAGCACCACTGTGGACACTGTCTTATCCCTGGACCCCGCAAGAACCCCGCATAGTCATCAGAGAGTAAGCCACTACCCCCTGTTTGGCATGAATTCAGATTTATCGGATGTACAAGGTAGGTTATCACCTAACAGAGGTGATCAACGAGTAGCTTGGCTTAGAGTTGTATCTCTACATTAAGGAGGGAGATCGGCCAGTAAAATCAGCATTTGTCTGTGGGTATCCCTACCTTATGGACCACCACTATCGTGGCTAGTCATTAGTCCTCTGGGAGGTGGCCTGCTCATTTAGCTTTCAACCACTTCTAGTATGTGGAGTTCTAACTTTCTGGGCTCATCTACTTATCAGAGTTAAAGGCTTGCAATGCTAGGCCTATCTTGTGTGGGTGTATGTCGGTTTCAAGGAGCTGACAATGTTCCCCTCATAGGCCGGTCTCAAGGCCAGGGCCCACCACCAATGCCACTCCTTCTACAATCAAGTCTCCAGCACCTCCTCTTGCTGAATCACCTCCAGTCAGGCTCACTGTTTTCAGGACTTCTGATTTTTGGTGTAGGCAGCCTATCCAGGTGTCATGGCTTCTTTTGGCAGCATGCACCATCAGCCCAGTTCAGTGGCCCCGGTGACAGCTGGCTGTTATTGTCAGTGTCCCACACTCAATCGGGTGTGGGGGTCACCAATGGATGGCCCGTTCCCTGCTCTATCTGCAGGGAGGCAAGGTAAGCAGGGTCTTGGACAAATAGCAGTTAGATGTTGGGAGGAGGCAGTGCAAGTCTAGGAGCCACGCTAGACTGCAACTGCCATGTTGGGATGCTAGACATGCCCCTATTAGTACCATCGTTATGTTAGAGGCTAATCACTTTTAAATGAAGCTAGAAATACTTTCTTTGCCTTATGAATGACTACATTGCACAGAAAGCATTTTCCTCAGCTGATTTACATTTTTGAGAAATAAATGTACTTTATCAACTTTCCTTAAAACTAAATTATCATGATATATTTTTGTAAACAAAAGGGCTTATATATGAGAGCCCGGCACCACTTTTGCCCTATGTAAAGTTGTACATGCATGATGCAGTGCTCTCACAAAGTCACCCAGCGTGGCTTTGGGTGGCCTCAAATCAAGAGTAAGGCCACGCAGTGTAAATTGCTGATTCGCCTTACCCTACACCTGGGAGGTATTCCATTTGACGCATTTCCAGATTTACAAAGTGATGTAAACCTGGGGAAGTATCAAATCTGTAGGCCTCCGGAGGTGAGGTGCAATGAGGAGAAATATATTTATTTCTCCTCGTTTTTTCCTTTTTCATGTAGGACAGTTTTTGTGCAGGAAGCGGCCCCTTCCTGCACAAAAACAATCCTGTCTTCAAAAGAGACACCATTGTAGAGGGCCGGCTTTAGGGCTGTGAGACTGGTTCGGCCACACTGGGCGCTGACCTGGAGGGGGAGCGCTGAACTCTGGTAGGGGTACTGTGTTGAGCAATTGCTTACAATTTAAAGGCAGCTGATGCAGAAATCCTTGTGTCCAGATTTCAGGCAGCAATAAAAATGTCATGATAACTCTTGTGACTAATGTTATTGCTAGAAAGAGAGATTGGAGTTTTGTCTAGTGGCAATTTTGACTCTCCATAAAGTAGCAAAGAGAGTTAATATACCTGCTGCAAATAACAGATCTGTATTTAAAGTGGATAGCTGAGCGGATTAGTAAAGCCAGTGTTTACCAGCACTTTAAGGAAATGTATGTGCGCAAGGGGCTATGGAGAGATGAGGGGCCCTATTGCAGAGTGGTAGTGAGTGAATCTGAGGAGAAGGTCATGGAGGAGGTGGCGCAAAAAAGATTGTTGCACCAGGCCCCAGAGCTGGCGCATCAGTCAGCTATGCACCATGCAGTAAGTTAAATTGTATATTTTTTAGGCTAGAGAAAATCCACTATGAGCACACAACAGACTTTCTAGAAGATTATTTGCAGTATTCAAGCATAAGGTTGTGTGGAGCAGGACATTAAATAATAGAAAATACTCCAAGTTATCTCGGGAGTCTGGGTTGGTCTTCTGTGATTAGTTAGCTACATGAATTTAAAAGAATCCGCAATAAGATTTATCAGAGAATGGTTCTAGGAAACATTGAATGTGTCTATTTTTCTGTGTTGGGACACTGGCATGGTCAGTTTGCTGTGAAAGTGCCTGTAGACAGTAGGGGCTACTACCATACCCGGGTGATGGGGAGGAGAATAAAAAAAAACCAAAAAAAAAAAACCTCACTTACCTGAAATGGCCACCACCTCTCCTTCGTCCTCCATCCCTCCAACATCCTCCTGTACTCCCATCCAGCAGAAGGAAGTGCCTGCCCTCCCATCCTCCCTATAACCAATCACAACGCTGCAATGCAGCTTTGTGGTTGGTCTGAGCACAGTGGATCGGCGCTCGGACGTGGACTGGGAGGTATGGCATTTTCCTCACCAGGCTGTGTAATGCAGCCTGGTGGGGGGAAAAGCAAAGTGCGTAGGACTGCTTTGGGTGGTCTGAGAAGGCTGGCCATAGCAGTCCTGTGCACTTCAGGAGTAAAAACCACTCCTCTCCCTATTCCGCCAGCCCTTCCCCCGAGAGCCACTGACACATATGTGAAAAAAAATGATAATAACAATAGTTATTATCACTTATTTTCCCTTTTTTTCAATGGGGCAATGCTCCTCTTCTTTAGCGAGGAATCCGCCACTGACTTTAGAACAATTTGATAACGATCCGCATTTTTAATCTTTTTGAATTTTATGTCACTTCTTTGTAAGTTGAAATGTATAGAATTGTGTTATGATGTTATAAAATGAGTGTGTACATTGTTTAGTGTTTGCTTTGTTCTTTTATGATACATAGCTCTACAGTGTATTTTATGACTATGGTTGGGCATATATATTTGAATAGCGGGACCCATATGCACACTGTATTATAGATCAATTCATATTATAAAATCTGAGGTATCATTTGTACGATATTTTTGAACTTGAAACTCAGCTACACTTTCCTTCAGCCCACTAATGTTGTTAATATTCTTTGGATACAAATATTACTGCATCACAATGACTTATCCCTATTTAGTTTACAGATGCCTACTGTTCCAGTTCTTGCCTATAATAATATATCCTTCCCCTATACACATGTTTCTTGAATATGGACAATATTACATGCTACTTATGAACTACTAGTAATTTACACCTTTTAATTCCATTCTGTAAGCCTTTCATAATCACGGGACAGACCTTCCCAAATGGTACAATTAATGATAAAATGCAATGATCATTACATGCACCAATATTTAACACTAAACATTGTAAGTAAAACTGATCTCCTCGTGCTATAACCATAAATACATGCTACTTGTTATGTAATTTTTATATTACATCATTTATTAAAAGATTTCAGAAGTCTTTAGAAAGAGTTGGAGCACTGAAAATTCTCCCTCTAGTATTGATTGTTCTTTGAGGACTGCAGATATATCTGTAAAAGATTTAAGAAATGTGTTACTCTGGGCATAATGCGCTAATATTTAAAAAGTGTTTTATGCAAAAATGTTCATTATGGTCAATAACATTTTAAATGCAAAGCACATTGAATGGATGTTAAAAACCTCCATTCTAAATCTGCATTTTGTTTGTGAGCTTGTCGTAGCAGCGACTTGTATGATGTCATCAGTGAGGTCATCAATTATGTAATTGAACATATCATGAGCGATGTAATTATTTGAGGTGATAAGCAGTGCATGGTGGGGCACAAATTATATTTATTACACTGAATTTAAGCAGATGAATTTCAGCGTTTAATTGACTTATAATTGCTAGTTTTTAACCCACTTTAATCCGTATCAATGACATCACTTTAATGTTTGTTTTTTTCCAGCAATTTCAGTTTTTCAAATTCTTTTATAAAAAGGATTACATTATCAAACCAAACTATAGCATTTCTTTAAGTTTTGTTATTTCAGTGATTTTGTGAGGTTTTTTGTCATGTTCAGCCAACACCAACATTGTGAATATCTTTGGCCATGTACAGCAGGGAATGTGGGCTAGCCTAACCCTGTGGCTGGCTTTCCCAGACCAGCATGCTTTCTTTGGTTAGTTTGCTACCCCTGCCCACCTCTATGCCAAATCCCTGTTCTATGTCTGCATGCCCCTGCCACCTTCTTCCTACCATCCAAGTTTAGCTTGCTGCTCTTGCCCTTTATGACCTATCCAGAAGGGTCAACCTACCCCAGCTCCACTCCTGTCTGTCCTCTATTATCCAACTGCATGCCTCTGACCTCTCTTGCCTCATCCCTGTGGCCAGCTTGCTGTCCCACCTCCTCTCACCTGCACTACATTATATCTGTGTTTGTCCCAGCCCCCTCCTGCCTGTCTACACTGGTCCATTGTGCTGCCCATGCTACATGCTTACCTGCCCTCTGTGCTCAGTTTGCTGTCCATGCCACCCCACCCCTCACGGTCCATTGTCCTTCCCCTGCCTATACTGTCTTGCCTTTCTTGGTGGTCCAGTTTGCTGCGTCTGCCTGAGCCAACCTGCCCTCCTTGGTCACTTTCCTACCACTGCCCCCCATCCTTCATAGTCCATTGTGCATCCTCAGCCTGCTGCCCCAGCCTCCCCCTCTGCCCTCCACTCTCTGTCTTCATGTACCTGCTCACTCACGCATGTATTGAAAGTGCATGATTCACTCACGCATGTATTGAAAGTGCATGATTCAGTCTGCATATCAGATTTTTTCACTTACATGGATGAGAAATAAATTTGAGATCTCATAGAAAATGTAATCTAATTTTAGCTTTCTAGGGCAATAACCATAATTTCCATGTCAGAACAAATCCCTTCATGTTTTACAACTTTGAATCCATCAGGATGGCTTCAGGTGTGCTGCACTGAAGGCATAAATACAAAATGTTAGAGCTCTAGTTATTCATTAGGACACAATGTCAGGCTGCAATGGAATATTAGGGACTCAGCTGAAAGGCTACTGATTCTGTTAGAAGTGGATGTTTTACTCGGAATGTCAAACTTTTTTCTCATATTGCTGAGGAAGAAAGTGTGAAGCTCTAGAAAATGTGCTCTCATTTCAGCTTCTGACGCACCTTCCATATCCTGCATGAGAAAATTGTTTTCTCTCTAACACGGTTCATATATCGCAGCATAGGATCGGCATTTTTCACTGGGAAAAATTCTCTTAGAGAACACCACTATCCCTAAAATGAATCTGGTATCATCAACAAATCATGTATGTTGTGACTAAAATCTTTACATGTGCTCCTTTTGTGGCCCTCAAAACTAGCCTTTCACCATAATACGTTGAATGGGGACCATGACCCTGAGTAGTGTAATGGCTTTCACAACATGTTGTTCATGTTGCAGCCAGCAAATTAAGAGGGGCTCCAACCCCACATGACCCATGCTTACCAAACCTTTTTAGAAAAGCTTTTAATTCATTTTCAGAACTCCTGAATTATGTCTTTGTGTCATGTAATGGCGACCACAACATAACCACGCAGGCACCTCTTTAATCACAACTTTCGGGAAAACAGATATAAGGATTTATACCAAATCACAAAAAACATGTTTTCTGAGTAAACTAATCTTCTCCCAAATTTGATGTAATTCTCAGTTATTTTTCTGTACTGCTTTCCAAAAATACTTCTGGAAATGAAGATTGGAAATCAATGTTTTGAGACTGACTGTTTGTATTGGCCCCTTCTTGACAGATCACCTACAAAATTTCCAGGAAGGACCATTCTGTAGATCAATCAAACACTGCCAAAGTTATTTGTGAAACAAAAACGTTTGTCTTGTAACTTGGGCACTATATTAAAAATCCTCAAAAAAACTTCCCCCAAAAATGTCATCCGTTTTGCATGTTACCTGAAGTTTTAGGGTGAAATATCAAACAAGGGCAAAAAATAAAAATGCAAATTCACCTTGCAATTTCCATAGGAGATTTGGAAAAAAGCTTCATTCCAAAGTAAATTACACCACATTAGTGGGAAAGCTAGGTCTTTACCCTGAAAGTGTGCTTTGTATTATTTGCTGAATGCACAGTTTTCTCATCAATAATTTTATTGCAAATGTTGCAGTGATAATTTCAATGATGCTATGGAAAATATTATGAATGATGTGATATGCGGGGGAATTATCTATGCATGGCGTGAGTGATAGTAACGTTAGGTCACAAGTTATAAATGCTTGAAATAACTCTAACAGATGAATTTCTATGGTTTTGTGCATGTAAATTCAGAACCCAACTATAATGTCCCTCTAACCTTTGTTTTTTCAGTGAATTTCTAAGGTTTTCCTAATGCTAACTCCAAACTAAAATGTCCATGCAACCTTTGGATTCTTCAGTCAATGTCTATTTTTTTTAATGCGGCCAAGAGGGAGGGCATATGGGCCCCCCTCCTATTAGCAGGTCAAAACCCGGGCAGGTCGGCGGTCCCCTGGGCCTTTAAAGGCCTACGGAGGGGGCCACACGCACCCCTCTTCATAATTTTAGTGCAAAACTCCGGAGAGGTGGCGGTCCCTGAGGTACACACTGGCCTTAGGGAGTGGGGCCACATGCACTGCTCCCCTTTTTAATATTTAATGTTTCAGGGACATAGCCCACCTGGTGACTGAAAGAGAAACAAGCTTCGGATTGTGCACTTGTTTTTTTAAAAAACTTTGCAAGGAATTTGTAGCTCCATCCACAATTCTGTGGCAAAAATCGTGCCACATGCCACAACATGTGCCCCCCTGTGTGCATGTGCCCCAGTCGTTGCACGGCATGGAATCTTCAGTCCATACAGTGTAGAAACTATTTTTGGCATTCCCATTCTGGTGCCCATTTTTAAAGGCAACAGTGTGGGAAGACCAAAAAAAAGCCTGCCAGACAGAAGGCAACTCCTAATCTGGCGGGTGGTCAGACCACAGCTTTGGCGGTGCGGCAGCGGGGTGGACCTGGTGCGCAACACCTAAGTCATAATCAGGCCCATAGAGGTGAAGGAACTGCAAGGTTTCGGGCAACAGAGCCTTATTTGATTCCGGAATCATAAAACCTTGACCTGAGAGCCAATGAGCCATCTGGCAGGAAGATTACAGAGCTGCTTGCCCTGTGAGTGACTAGATTTCCATACCCAGCCTGCCATGAACCAAATGGCAGACTAGGATAGGAAAACTAAAAATTGCTTCCACATACAAAAAACATACTCTGCATTAAGGTCTGACATTTCTTTGTTTTAGAGATAGTCTAACTTTGAGAGTTTGATTGTGTAAACCAATAAATATGCTGTGCATTCAAAAGAAAGGGGCATCAGTTCAGCACTGCCTACAGAGCATCCACCACACCCCAGGATACACTATAAATAATGAGATCCCCACAAAGCGGTCTGTGTGATATATCTAAATGTGGTAATGTGGAATGTCGTTCTCCACCACCTGAGCCTCTGCTGGCCTGCCAAGTTTGATGGGTGCCGGTCTTATGATAGATAGATAGATAGATAGATAGATAGATAGATAGATAGATAGATAGATAGATAGATAGATAGATAGATAGATAGATAGATAGATAGATAGATAGATAGATAGATAGATAGATAGATAGATAGATAGATAGATAGATAGATAGATAGACAGACAGATATGGGAATCGTTGTCAGCAGTGTATTTTTTAAATAAATGAACAAGATTATATTCTTTTTCTTTGTCTTTCTGGCCAAAACCTTATTTTTTACTGACTATTATTGTTAGATCTCTTTTCTGTAGACTTAGTTAATGGCAAACACATGTATAGGAACCAATGTATAAATGTTTTAGGCAATATAATATAGCAGTGAAGATACGAAAATTCTATCAATGTGTCTGTGAAGTATTCAGAAGTGTTTAACTATTGCGGAAATATAATGTTCAAAATTCATGTTTGAGAAAAAAGTTTGCTGTCCATACTTTCATAATATGTATGCGTTTTTTTTTACTTTCGTAGCAATGTCGTCCATCATTTCAGAGAAGAAAAACAACTGCATAAACATATAGAGAAAAAAATTCAGTGTTTTTTTAGAATTTGAAACAATTTTCTCATCATTTAAAACAAAGAAAAAACCTATGAGTATAGAACAAAAAACGATTCCTTACGGCAATCAACAGGTTCATCTGATCCATCTCCACAATCATCAACTGTGTCACATTTCCACCAGAACGGAATGCATTTGTCTGTGTTGCAGCGGAACTGAAAATTGGAAATGTTGCAATCCGTTAGGTTTTGACAGATTAAACAAACATGTTCTTGCAACAAAAAGGACATTTTTGAAAATTAAATGATTGAACTATAATAAATGCATATTATTTTATTGATCCATTTTTATTATTAATAGGATAGTGAGTGGATGAGAATGTCTAGATTCCGTATTTGAATCATTATGTGTCTTATATTATGAATGTCATAGATTTCAGTTTTCCCATTCAGAGGATCTATGTAGGACCTCCATTTAGAGGAACTAAACAACACAGAAGAATGAACTGCAGATTATGAAACCATTGAGTTTCATGCAATACCATCAGTGTCAGGGAACAAGCAGGGTGAGATTGGGACAACAATGTAACGGGGGTATGTACTCTGTAGGAAGAAGGGATTTCTAGTGCAGCGGTAACACATATGCAAGTAAGTACCTGAAGGCTGCGATGCAAGGGAGCACAGGGGCTGAGGACTGGAATAGGCAGGGTCAGTATTTGATTAGAAAATCGGCGGTCTGTAAAGGGAAACTATAAAATAACACAAGTTCTATAAAATAACACAAGTTCTATAACAAAGGGAAACAAGGGAGACGCTAGACAAGTTATCATAAATGATAGTTTGTATGTCACTTGGACAGTGATCCCTCTTTGAAGTGAAAAGATTTTATACCAAAGCAAGGAACAAATTAATCTCAGAGCGTTCAGGGAGACACCCAGCAGCTCCTATGGAGAAGGAGCTCTGTGTGGCTCTCTGTGCTAAAGGCACAAGCCTTGGAGTCTAACTGGAACCCTTGGAAGCTAAGGCAATCAAAAGTACATAATAACTACAAGACAGGACAACCGGTAACAGAATTAGGAACACCAAATCTGCAACCGGGGTCATGGAAAAGCTGTATTGGAATCAAGGTCAGAAGCAGGACTGTCAAGGTGAACAGAGACACAGGAGCAGTACAGGCAAGGCTAGGAACAATGACAATCACAGAAACGAGGAGGGAGGGACACAAGAGGTAGAGACTAAATCAACATGCAAACCAGGTATCACAACAGCAAAGATGCAACAGAGCACAAGAAAAGTTAACAACCAAGGCAGTTGCAAGCCACTGCACTCTGCGATCACATGGCTGAAATAGCTGAAGGCTCAGGCAAGGAGCCCAGGTGCAGGGAGAAGGCAATATATTTGGTGTAACAAATCAGAGAACCACAAATTAAAGGAAGCCTGAACTGCAACTTGGAAAAGGGAAATCCAGATGAACCAGGAGACAGAAGACAGCGAATCGGTAGGCCAGGAAAGAGATAACTTCAAAATTCAGATATACAGTTGTCAGAATAAACTTTGGAACTAGGAAACAAGCTTGTGAATAGGGGACCACCAACAGGATGTGATCTCTGAAGGGTCTGAATACAGAGGAAACTATGAAGACCATAATGCATCAGGGAAGTGGGACAAAAGCCTGGACTGAAATTAGGAGAAACTAAGGCCCGGATTTGTCAATATCGCATGCAATGCAACTCAGCAAGGCAACTGTGTAAAAGACAGTGGGGCATAATATCAAGGACGGCGTTAAAATGATCTCTGCTTTAGCAGCAGGAAACTGCCGCTAAAAGCGGCGATAATGGGCTTGATAATATGCCGCAGAGAATCCCAATAGAAGCCCATGTTCTGGTGTGAACCTAAGCTTCTATTGGAATTCTCTGTGGCATATTATCAAGCCCATAAAGCGGCGATAATTTTAACACCATCCTTGATAATATGCCCCAGTATTCTTTTGTATTTTTAGCCGAATACCCAAAGTATTAAAGTTTGTTTTAATTATGATGCCATTTATTCTAACATTTTATCCATGTAAGAAAGTAAATTCTTTTTTGTGGTGGATGATAATCCACCAACTATAATAACATCACTCGCCTGTTAGATCTAGTCAAAACATTCAGTAATTTGAACTTGAGCTCAATCCCTGGTAGCTATTGACATATGTGGAGCATTTAAAAATACCAAAACAGTTAAAAGTCAAAGGTACAGCACAGTAAAATTTCAACTACAATTTATACAAATAGAGAACATTATAAATTGAGTTTCTAGTGGCAAAGGTATGCATCCCTTCCAGGCAAGACCCATAAACCTAATCAAGGGAAGTCAGTAACACAGTCTAAATTAACCTGTGCTCACCATCTGGTAGCTTGACACAGAGCAGTCAGGTTAACAAAGAGGTAATGTTTAAAGTATTTGTGCATACAACACACAGTAACACAGTGAAAACATCACAAAAGGACTCCACACTAGTTTAGAAAATTAGCCAAAATTGTTTGAGTAAAACAATACCTAACAACACAAATCCAATAAGTGAATTTCAAGATATGCTTTTTTAAAGAATAAACAGTTTGGTAGTGCTCAGAAACAAATAGTGCCAACGAAGTCTCTCTGGTCTCGTTTGAGCAGGGCAAATCCAAAAGTTCAGGCCAACATCGATGGAGCACAAGTCAGATACAGGGACCAGTCTTGGCCTGCTGAAGAGTACCTTAGATGCTTAGAAATTGAGGACAAGGCGTGGAGTACGGGAGGCGATGTGTTGATGTTGATCACGCAGATGGGGCGATGCATCAGTACCGAGCTACACAAAGTCGAGGATGCGCCGGGACCCAAGATACATTGAACATCAGGGTGATGTGTCATCATCAAATCTCTGGGCTGCAGCACAGAATGATGCGTTGGCGTTAAGTTGGGCAAAGTTGGATACATGTCTCAAATCTCAGATGATGCCTCAAGCTGTCAGTGGTGCGTGGTCAGAAACAGGAGGCTAGCCAACATGCCCTTGAAGATACTTTGGTTCTGGGATATAGAGATGCAGGTTCAGTCCTTCTCACTCCCAGGCAAGGAGCAACAGGAAGCAGACCAACACAGCAAACCAGTTCAGCAAAGTGGCAGTCTCTCCTGGCAGCACACCAATCCTTCTTCTTGGTAGAATGTCCTCAGTTCAGAAGAGTTCTGATTTGGTGGTGTCAGAGGTTCAGTACTTACACCCAGTTGGGCCTTCGAACTAGGGAGAATTCAAAGAAGTGAAGGTTTGAAGTGCACATTAACCTGCCTTTCCTGCCCTGGCTCCAGACTGACTTCAGGAGGCTATGTAATCCTATTTGTGAAGACAGGACACAGACCTTTCAGGTGTAACGTGTCAGCTTCTGCCTCCCAGCCTGCTCAGAATGACCCATCAACATACAGTTGTCTACTCAGTCACACCCACTCTTCCTTTATGTGTGGCTTTCCAGAGGGAATGTAGGAAGCCAGCTGTCACCCACCCAGACGTATTCTAAAGACAAACAGAAGGCCAAAATGATCTAAAAGTGGTATTTTCAGAACTGCAATTTAAACACTAACTTCACCATCAGTTGTGTTTTTAAATTGTGAGTCCAGAGACACTAAATGTGGGGGGTCCCATCTCTTCCCAATTGGAAATTACACATATAAAATGGACTAAGGCAATCCCAATGTTACCTAATGGGAGATATATGCTTTACAGTAATAAAAAACTAATTTAAGAGTATTTCACTACCAGGACATGAAAAACTTAAAAGCACCCTGCACCCTGCCCCTGGGCTGTCTAGGGCCTACCTTAGGAGTGACTTATATGTAATAAAAAGAAAGGTTTAGGTATGGGCATAATTTGAGGCTAGTTAGGGGTCGTAGCTGTAACCTCTAACTTGCTCCCTGCTACTCCTGGCACTTCCTTTGGGACCCCTGGCGCCAGAGAAGGCCAAAGTTGTTCTAGGGCTCAAATGGTACTCCATGCTTGAGGTAGACTGTGACCTAGTTTCAATTTGAGGCTGACCACAATGAAGCACAGGTTGGATACACCAAGTAGATTGGTCCTGCTAGATCCTGGAAGTAGAAAAGTTAATAGAAAATTCTAAGCCCCAATCCAAAAAGGGACTTTGATGTTTTTCTGAGGAAAAACTCTGTTATGCATAAGACTGGATTGTAGCCTCTGTCAGGTGACCGAAGGTTGGAAAGGTTCGTCCCATTGAAGCTCTGGAGATTTTGAGTTTCTTCCTTGAAAAGGTTTTCACGTCCCAACGCGGAAAGGGACTTCATTGTTTTTTCGGAGGTGTGGAGATATCTGCTTGGAACAAACCTGAAATTCAGTCCGACTGCATGGAACTGCCTGTAAGACACTTTTCTTGATAGGTACCCTTAAAACTTTGAAGAAAAAGTTTTTTTTTAAATTCCCAAACTACTTACAGGGCCCAAACAACCACAGTATGGGTGGTGGGGCAATTAGACACTCTCACCTTGTCAGGCAGAGTCCACCAGCGACGGATAGTCCAAGTTTTGGATGCCACTTTTGAGCTGGGATTTCCCATGAACAAGCCTCTTATAGCATGTTGTCTCCCTATTGCCACACAAGAGGTTTCCCAACTGGCCCTCGGAGTCCACCTCTATGTCCTGAGTATAAGAGGGAGCAGGTTCAGTCCTTCGATGCTCCTCTCCGGTGACATGCAGTAGGTCCTGTCCTCTTCGGTTCTTATGCAGGTCCAGAACATTTTCTGAAGACGTTCCTTCGAGGGTGCCACATTTATGCTTGTCAACAGCTAGTGGTTGGGTCTCCAGAGATTTTGGACTGATGGTGCTGGCTTTTCAACTATGAAGTTACTCAACAGCCTCCAAAACTGACCTTAGTGCCAGTGCTCTGACCCTTAAAAGGTATGTGTCGGATTTGTTCACCCACAATTGGCATAAGTTAACTGATTTATGGTGCCAAGGGTTCCCTTAGCCTGTAATTTGAACTGTGCCTTATAGACTGCAGCACTTATTGTGCCATAGTGAGTGTGACAAAGTAAAATGCGACAGCTAGCTCGTCATTGCTGGCTGGCTGAGTAGTTTCAAACTGCTATCTCTACTTTCACAATTTATTTAATGGCAAAGCCCAAACCTTCCTTTTTTAAATTTATAAGTCACCCCTAAGAAAGACCTACTAAGCCCAAACGTCAAAGTGCATTACATTAAAGGATTGGGCATGTAGTTTTTAACGTTACTTGTCCTGACAGTAAAAACCCTTCATTGTCATTATTACTGCGGAAAGGCTAACAGCTCCATTGGTGAGTATAGGGTTACACACTGACAATTCAGCAGTACTAACGTCTGCACAGGGCTACTAAATAAGAAACTTCAGGTTATCAAACAAATCAATTAATTAAACTCGACTTGATGCTCAAGCCGAATTTAACGTAACTTTTGTTCAAGTGGGAAGTTTAGTTTTGTTGCATTACATTACATTACGTTATGTTATGCTATTAAGGTTTGCAGGGAATGTGCATTACCGGGGACAGTGTCCTGGCACCTTTGAAGGAGAGGTATTAGTCTGTCTATGGCCCTAATTTAAGATGTAATCTGAATATATTTTGTCTTCCTATCAACAAGACGGATGGCCCTTCTCATTCACCATGAAGGTGACATGCTTCAACATTGGGCCCATCCTAGCTTCGGTCAAGTAGATCCAGGTGAGAGCCACTTCCTTAAATAGGGAACACCAGAGATAGTTTCTGATATGATATGATTGGATAGTCCATTCAATGTGCCAAGCCATTGATGGTGTGAGGCTCATGTAACAGAGGGGAAGAGGAGTGCTGTTAATAATACCATGCACATCAATAAGGTATTTCTGGAACTCCCTATGAGAGACAGAAGCTTCTAACCAGATCTATATGAATGTGGCCAAGAGGGGACCAATGATTTAGTCCTCACCGCTTCATGGTGAGCAAAGGCCTTACATTCTGTTGATAGAAAGTCTGAAAATATTCTGACGACTGGATCAACTTAAAAGTATTTTGGCTCAGGTCAAGGGATTTTCCGTGTTGGACCAATTCCAGATGGTCCATCCCCTTGATTCTTCTCTACCCACACCAACTCTTTTGTGATTATGGTCTACAAGGTTTTAGTTTCTTCCAAAATTGAAGAATGCAGCTGGCAGCCCTGATGTGGTAGAGCAGTTCCTTCCGGGACTTGGGGATGACATAGGAGAATGCCCATACTCTGGCCCAGTGGAGGTGTGGGATATGGGTGAGTGGGAGGTTGGCTGAGTGGAGCTGCCTGGACTGTTAGTGGAAGAAGCGGTGGTTGTTGCATGTTGTCATGGGAGTTATACCATGATCGTTCTATCTACTTGCAATAATGCTTCAAGAGGCAGAGTTCCGGAGTGTGCCATCTTGCTTGCTGATCGGATCAGGGTGTTGGAGTGTTTCTCAGATAAGTCATGGACCTGCAATGGAGGTGATCCATGTGCTGAAGTTTGTGATGGAGCACTCTAGGTCATCGTGGTGGGGAGATCCAGTTGCCCTTTGAGATCTTGGTCCATTGGCAATGGGAAGTCAGTGTGTGGGTGATTCTGGGCTGGATAGGCAGGTGCAGAATGAAATGAATGAGAAAAGGACAATCCTTGCGAGCAGCTTGGTTTTGTCTACCATGATACAAGGTAAATTGGTGAAGATGGTATCAAGGTTGTATCTGGACTTGTGAGTAGGGTCGTTCACTCACTAGGGAGTCCTAAAATGTTGAAGTCTTC
This sequence comes from Triturus cristatus, assembly GCF_964204655.1. NCBI lineage: Eukaryota > Metazoa > Chordata > Amphibia > Caudata > Salamandridae > Triturus > Triturus cristatus. The sequence continues at coordinate 229,499,015 of NC_140584.1, forward strand.
CATGAGAGTGGTGAAGATGGGGTCGGTCTTGTCCTCTAGGTAGAAGTTGAGATGGCCGAGTAGAATGAATGAACTGGAATGCAAGGCCTAGTGGGATAATGAGGTCAGTGCGAGTGGAGCTGGAATTGGATCTGAGACTGGGTAGGCATTGGAGTAGTGCACCTCTCAGGGAAAGTGGTGCCTGAAGTGCCGATTTTGAAGATCATGTATTTTATGCAGTCATTGGTGTGACCTGAGCATTGGAGTTCCACAGAAGGAGAAGAATCAAGGAGTCAGGCTGGAGCCATGCAACCTCCCGGTTAATTGTTTAACCTACAAATTAGAAGGATGCATATTTTCAATAAAATACGAATAGGAGGTCATTCACATGTGTAGAAACACTCCTGTAGCTCTACTTCATTTGCACACCAATGAAATTTACAAAGCTACATGCATAGATCCATGCCCATGCTGATCCTACCTCCCATATGTACAGGTATCTGCCAGTAGTGCATAAAACCATGCACACATCGATCTAAGTTTTAGGTGTAAAAGTGGGAGTGACAAGGGTGAGTGGTTGAAAAATAGGGAATGTCTACTATAAAGAGAGATAATAAAAGGGATAATAAAGGAGGAATGTATACTCAAATACAAAAACACCCTAAAAATGATAAATTAACATTTATTTACATTCCCATCTAGTCAAATGGGAAGATGAAATTAGTAGGCAAGAGATTTTTCAGCGCCTACACACGTCAGAGATATGTATGTTACCTAATTCAATTAATATATCTCATGTATCTCACAATCTGGTGGACATCAAGTGGGTTGGTTTAATTGTTTCTTTGTTATTTGGAAAACTGTACTGTGTCTTAGTGCGAGAGAAATTGAGGTCACTGCATCTCTTCAGTCTCTGAAGACCTCAATTTCAAATTGAAGTGTCTTCCGCGATCCTCTGTGGGGACTGGGTGATGTAGCTACTTAATCAAGGGCCAGCTCAAATATGACCCCCCAGGAGGTTTTTTACCATCGCAAGGGTGAGAACAAAACCAGCCACAGAAGTTTATTATTTTTGGCAGAGGGTTAGTTTATTATTGAGCTTCTTCCAAACATTCATATCAAAGCAGTTGGCCAAATTAAATAAAATATAAGTTAATCTTTATGGTTCTGGCTGGTTTTGCAATACACCCATTCAGATTGAAGATTCCACTAATATTAAAAAGTGTACCGCCATGAGATACATTAGATCTGTTGAAAAGCAATTTCAATGTGCTATAGGAGTAATTGTGCTGAAGGCTTCAAGCTTATGACACATGCCTGTCTGTCATCTCATGTGTGGTACCTTTGCTTCTCAAAAGTAAAGAAAATGTGTTTCCTGAATACAGGTCACATAGTCCTGTACAGGACAACAAGTGTTTGCTAAGTACAAAACTGTGGTTCAGAGTGAGTAGAATTCCTGGATGTGCTGAGTAATGGGGATTACGAACGTGTGTGCTATTTCCTTTCACTACATAGTGATAATTATTGGAGAAAATAACTTTTTTCTGGCTTTCCTTATTTTGTGATTTAATTAATACATTGCTTTCTCTTCATGTTTTTACTTTGACTTATTATGTAATAATTCGGTCTGGTTAGAGATTGTCTGCAAGAACTCATGTCATCAATAAATAAAAAACAGGGACAGGGCTTTCACCATCCATTTAGGGCCAATGTTTATTTGTGATACTTTTCATAGCTGGATAAATCTGCTAGAGTATTATGCTTTGCAGGGGTGACTGGAAAACGTAGCCTGTTTTCTTCATCACACATAAACAGTGCAACTGAACTTTGACTGCAGTGAAATTATTTGGAATTTAAAATTCTATTCAAAACGAATTTCAAACAAACTGTGGCACTGGAAACAGAACATAGACTACCCACTCCTTTAGCCCTGTCCTTGTGCATTGTTGAATATTTTTCACATTTAAGAAGATAAATGATTTGCTTTTGGACCTCCTGTCTTTGACCCTGGTTTGGTTGGTTTTGTGACTCTGGGCACTTTACCACTACTGATCAGTGCTAAAGTTCATATGCTCTCTGTGTAAATTGTTATAATGGATTGATGTTTCCATGATTGGCTTTTTTGACTTACTACTAAGTCCTTAGTACAGTTCACTGTGTGTGCCCAGGTCAAGTAAGCCAAATCCTGATAGTGAGCATGCAGCATTGATTGTGCCACCCACACAAGCAGCCTTTCAAATCAATCAATCAATCAATCAAAGCATTTATATAGCGCACTACTCACCCAGAGGGTCTCAAGGCGCTAGGGGAGGGGGGTCTCACACATGCCACTGCAGTGTCTGTGTGCAGTCTCTACTTGCTATGTTGACCTGGCAAGTCCATCCACTTGCCAGGCCCTAACCTTCCCTTTTCTAACATGAGTCACCCCTAACGTAGACCCAAGTTACCCCTGTGGGCAGGGTGCAGTGTATGTGAAGGTAGGACTGAGGAAATTCGATTTTCGATCTCGATCGTATTGACCCGCCATTTTGTAAACCGCCGCCATTTTGTGTTGCCTTCACTCAGGCAGCACGACGGACAAAGTCCTTTTCTGCTTTTCCTGCAATATTGTGTCAAAATAGCCTTCTGCCTCTGTTTACGAAGCTGGTGTTAGAGACTGGCCGAGAACACTAATCCCTGTCTGGTTCTTCTAATCCCCGTCTCAACTATCTGTTGGTTCACACTATTCTTTCCTGACTTTATCTTGTCTTCTGGCCTTCGCTGTCTTCTGCTTGTATTCTCTCGTTTCACAACTGTCCTCCAAAACACACGAACGTATCTCGCCACCTGCAAGTCAGCTACAGACACGTTAATACCTTAACCTGTGGGGAGGGGTGGCAAAAACAGTTGAAGGAGAGGCTTCTTCGAGTTACTCGATACTTTTGTTTTCCAACCTTTTCTATTGGCTCTATCCTATCTAAAACTTTCCTTATTGGCTCTCGATGTGTGTAAGAGGTGTGTTTTCTGGTTAATGTATATGTCTTCTATACCAATATAAGATTGTACGCCACGGAGTGAAGTGGCAGTCTCCTGAGAACATACCGTGTGTACTTCTAGGACAACTGTACTAGCTGCAGCCAATAAAATCTGATCTTTTACGCCAACAGAGTGTCCCCGTGTCTCTGTTAGCTGGAGCAGGAGAACCCAGGAGATTAAGGCGTACCCTGCGCCGCCGAACCCAAAAGGTTCTGGTTCTTCAGGACATGTACTGATGTGTGTAACATGTCCAAGATAGAATGGTAGTTTACTTCTTATAAGTATGACTTCCCATAGGGACAAGATGGAAAGATGGAGTTTAGTATGCCTAAACTCAGAATATACAAATGCATCTTTTAGTAAAGATGATTTTTATATTGGGTGTTTGAAAATACCACTTTTAGAAAGTGGGTATTTTCTTGCTCAGCCATCTTGTGTGCCTCTGCTAGTTCGTGGATTTACTGCCTGGCTTTGGAGTGACAGGGGCTGGGGATGTGCATTCTTTCAGACAGATACTGGGGGGTTGCTGTGTGTCCTGCCTTTCCTGGATGAGTCAGGGATGGGCTGAATAGACTTGGGCTGCATTTAGAGTAGGGGGAGGAGATTTCCTTGCACCTGAATGATCCAAGTCTGCCTTACACAATGCTGTCACCACTTCCTGCCGGGAAGCTGGACCAAAGAGGACAGAACTGGTTTTGACTGAGCACAGAGCCTCTCTGCCACAAGAGAACAAAGATAAATACTGTATAAAGATTGGGGCCCAGACCCCAGAACTTTAGATTACTTCTGGACTCAAGAGGAACCCATGCCAAGGAGAAGAGTTGGGAAAGCTGAAGGAGAACGACTGCCCCTTTGCTGTGTGCTGTCTGGGGTTTGTCTGAAGTGGCTGTTTATGCCAATGAGAGGACAAATACTTTGCTGTGTGCTGTGTATCCTGCTTGAAGATCTTCAAGGACTTGAAGTAGAGCTTGCCTCCTGTTCTGAAGTCTCAGGGACACAAATGCCACCCACCAGCTACCCTGCAGTTACTTGCTGGGGGTTCTGACCTGCCAAGAGGTGCATGTTACTGTGTTGGGCCTCTGGAGGTTGTTCCTTCTGTTGGGAGCTGGAAAAGACATGCAACTAAGAGAAACATGATGCATCCACACCTATTTCTGACTCATCGACGACTTGCGGGAAGAATTTCCACGCATCGCCATCGTGCCTGAAGAAACCGATGCAGCGCCTGCCCGCATTTGGAGAATTCATTGCGTGCCAAATCACATGCATGGAGCTACAAAGTCCGAGATCACTGCACCGATTCTGACGCAGGCCCTGCCAGCCAAACCAGCCAAACCGTCATGCACACTTGGGGAGTGGCTACCACTCCACACCTGCACTTTGGGCAGCCACACACCTAGAGATCCAGTAGGGAAAAATAAAATGATAATAACCTGGCATTATTATCATTTTTTTTTGGGGGGGGGGCAATGCTTCTCTACTGCCACTGCAGTTACTTAGGGTTATGTTAGATCCATAACCCTTTCCTTCCCTAAAAACACATTGAATGGCATGGAATAAAATGCTGTTTTGAAGGCACTGGTTACAGAATATAAAACATACAACTTATTTTTCATCGTATTTCCAAGATAAGTTTCTTTGATGCTGGGCTGTTTCAAACTGTTAAAATATGGGAGGCAAAACACATTGTTATTTCCTGATATGGAAGGGGGAGAAGGTTCATTGAATGGGGCTTTTGGTAACTGATAATATTACTACACTCCTAAGCTGATGTTGAAGAGACTTTCAGTTGCAGAATATATTGCACCCTTTCAATAGACTTCAGACAGACATCTTGTAACATCCAGAGGCACTGCAAACTTTCTGCCCTCCTACATTGCCCTATGGCGCTGCACTGTTTTTGCTCTCTTTATAGGTGACATCTGCTAATACCCTGTGGAGCAGCACTTTTGTGCAGTGGTCAGCATAGGTAAGAACAGTGGAAGAAATATGTCACTAGGAAGGTTTGGAGCAGTACAGTGTCATCAGCATAAACACTATGCAATTAACATAAGAACATGGACTATTGTAGTTGTTAGAATTTGGGGCTTCTGGTTGGCAGATGTATGGACCCTGTCCAAGCAGAAAAGACAATCCTAGCCAGGGTAAGTCAGAAGCACACTCTAAATTAACCTGAGGTCACACTCTAGTAGCATGGCACAGAGCAGTCAGGCTCAACTAAGAGGCAATGTGTAAAGTGTTTGTGCACACAGTAACACAGTGAAAACACCACAAAAAGACTCCACACCAGTTTAGAAAAATAGAGAATATTTTTTATAAATAAAGCAAGACCAAAGCGACAAAAAGCCAATCAGTAGAAGTCAAGATATGAATGCAAAAATTGCTTAGGAACAAATTGAATTCAAAGAGTTAATTGGTCAAGCTGGACTGGGACAAAGTTAAGAGTGCAGGCCACCCTCGATGAAGAGCAGTCAAGCTGGGTCCACTGAGCAAAAGTACCCTAATCTTCATTGGAGCAAGAGATGCATTAATGATTCCCATGCAGTTTGAGTGTGGCACCAGATTTCTCCATGCAACAATCAGTGCAGCACGTTAACTAGCATTTGGTTTGCAGGTCATGGGCACATTTAGTGACCTATAAGAAATTCAAATATTCCAATTGTGAATAAAAACAATGTCATCATGTTTATAGAAAGGGCACGTGAACTTTAGCACACATTAGCAGTGGTAAAGTGCTCAGACTCTCAAGTCCAGTAAAAATGAAGTGAGCAAAAACAGGAAGTCGAGGGGCAAACATCAGGGAAAACCACGCCAAGGATTACAGGTCTAACAGTAATAATAGCAAAGGCAATGTTTTATTGGTAGGCTTGTGATGGGAAACTGGCAGTATAATTGAGTGATGGTGCACATATGGATATGTGCTGAGAATTACTGAGCTGTGCGAAAATCAGGATATTCACTAATGATTACTGAGCGACCTTGCACATCTTAAAATGTTATGATTAAATAGTGATGCTGCTTATGGAAGCTAAGCATTTTAAGTAGTGGCTCAAATATGGCCTGACACTCAAGGTTTCTTTGCACGATTCTGAAAAAGTTGAATGAGTGATGGTGCACTTCTGAACATTCTCTAAGGATTACCGATGATCGGTCAAGATTAAACATGCACTGAATATTGAGGAATTTTTAAACATGGTTTTACAAATGAGTGATGTTGCAGATTTGAACAAACTTAATTGTCCAGAGGAGCAACGGCGGACGGCTTCTTTCGCACCACACGCCAATTCCAAATAGTGAGTTTGCCGCACAAACAACCCCAACGCCAGCCGTTGCTTGACTTCACTGTGCTCCAGATCAAGGAATTGTTTTTATGTCATATGGGGGTGCGCAGCTAAAAAAGTCCAGTAGTCAAATGTTGATGAAAAAAATGTTTATTTGTTTCAAATTGTGTAAATATCATCAGACATAAACACTCTAGCCAACGCGTTTCATTTCCATACTGGGAACTTCATCAGGGCAAATGAAAACAAGTATCTACCGTCCCACACTGGGAAGTTTTCACGTTCCGTAGTCTTAAGAGGGATAGATTCTCCCAAGATGAGAGTGCGTCTTACAATATGCCTACTCGACTATAAGGAGATCGTAAAAGTCTAAGTAGATGCAGTCGAAGTACGTAGTCACTCAACCGACAAAGTGCAAATAAACAGACAAACTCTCAAAAAGCATTGGTTTTCCATAGGTAGTATTCTTATTCTTCTATTTGACACGGTTCCATGTATTGCACTGGGGCCCAGCAATGCGATCACAGGTATGATAACTCCTGGATGCAGAACGAGTGTATCTCCCTCTTCGTGTGCATCAAAACTTACTGAGTTACAGGCCAAAACTAAACATGGTAGTTCCTGACATTTTATTGACGTTGACAGAATGATGTCCACTCCTGCTTCATGATTGCATTGCCATAATGCTGCTAATTCTTGGCATGTTGGAGGACTTTTTGGATCAACGAAAAGTAACATTTGGAGTTGCATAATAATAAAATCTTTTTATCTATAATGTGAGCATTTGTGGCATAAATGTGTCTATACCTGCTGTACTGAAACACAACTCCTAAGACCAGAAGGTCTCAGGCGGGTTGAGAGGTCCTTAGTCAAGAGGATAGAGGGATATGTCCTCCCTATTCTATACACTTTTTACCAAGAGAATATCCTTTCCATGATTTAATTGTTACTTCCTCTAGAACTAGGGAATAGCAACACCGAGGCAACCAATAGTGGGAGGGGAGTTACTAGGTATGTGATGATAATGCTCTCAAGAAGCTTCTTGAGAGGATTATGAGTATAACCAACCCGTTGTTACGGGTGGGAAGGGAGAAAGACCCTTTTCTTTTAATAGCCCTCACACACTCTAATAGTGACATGCTGCATCATAGGGCTCACCCCAACTCCTAAAAGTCGGGTGGGCTCAACCGTGTTTCAGGGAACACTTAAGGATATTGTGTATGGGGGCATACTGTTAAAGATAACATTTCTCACCCACTCCTAAAGAAATCTTTAATAATGGAGTGGGAGGGAAGGTTAAAATATGTGATGGTCCTATGACCCTAAATTCAGCACAAACATGTTTCAGCCCTTCCTATCTGGCCTAAAGGTCCTGGGCTTTCGTCAGGGTGGGACGTAATGAAGTTACTTCCCCCAAAGACGTGAGTGCATATGAACTATTTGTCTCGAGCACTTCTACGTGTTAAAAACTGGAGCAAGCCTAATACTTGCCACTGGTCTGGATGAGGAATTACCTATTCAGAAAAAAGACAGCATAAAATATACATTCATTATTAAATACACTGTGATTAACATCGGATCACCATCCTTACACACACCCCCCTGGAGCCATTGTTGTGCATGTGTTGGCATTTTCACCCAATACCCCAACTCTTATTTACCCAGGAGAGATTTCAATTTGGGTGCCCCCACCGTCGTTTAAGCACATGTCCTGAGTGTGACCGCCCCCCAGTACTTACTTTGTCAAAGGTCCTGCCCTGCTTCCTCCTACTGATACTTGGGCTTCCAGGCTTGTACAAGTGCCATGGATCGGCTCAGCTGCGAAATGCTGGGATTTTAGTGCTTCCGGTATTGAGCGCGGCCCCATTCAACGTGCTTATTGGTTGTTGTTAGGGCCTCATGTGACCGTTCACGCCCACACCCTGATGGACAGTTTTTTTGTCAATGTTAATAAAGTACCGGCATCATGTCAGAGATATTTACTTAGTCAGGCTTCCATCATCTCTACACATTTGCGGTAATCTAAGTATAAAGAATATAGAGTTACGGGGCTTCCATGGTCTCGTTACTCGTGCGCAACAAGTCACATTCCAGTTGTTTATTTATTTATTGGTTTTAAGGCTAGTTTAACGTGGGGTTAGTGTGTTCCTACATGGTGAATGCGCCCTTGCCCGTGAGTCTTTTATCAACTTGTTGGTGCATATTAGTGTACTGTTTACGTATTACTGTTAGAGACGCAGCCTGCATGGAGAAAACGGCCTCACCATAGAAGCCTGTACGGACGGCTTCCTAGCCAATCACAATGCTGCCATTGCAGCGTTGTAATTGGCTTAGGGGAGGAGAAGGAGGCTGCCTGCTTCTGCTTCCTGTGAGCAGAGAGAGGAGACATGATGCGGGACCGGAGGCAAAGGTAATGTTTTTTTTTTTTACTGAATTAACCCCCCTCCCCGCGGGACCCCCCCCATCCGCGATCTCCTGCCCCCCCCACGAGTCATGCCAGCCACGACTGTGATGGACCCCTCTCCTGCAGCAAACGTCTGATGAGCTAATGATTACATCTTCACCTTCAAGGGGGAACTGAAACCAGCTTTCAAAACATAAGAGTGGATTTGATCACCCCTAAAATTCTAGGTTATGTAATTAATTGTATACGACAGGAGGTCCATGAAACTCTGGGCACAATTCATTGAATAGCAGATGGTTTCACTCCTCACGTTTTTCTACCATATTTGATTACTCATATCCAAACAGTGAGTGAAAATGTCCCTGCAGTGAATTATAAGTACTATTTAAGCTGGGCTCCATGGAAACAAAATAAATCACAAACACCTTAAACAACTGTGCCTGTGGACCTCCGACCATATAACCCGTGTCCCAATTTTTTGCACTTGCTCTCATGCAGTAAATGGGTAGATTACAATTATTTCTGCACAGTACATCAAGACACTATAAGCGGGGAAAAAACAACTCGCCAAGTAGGTAAATATATTTAGAAATGTAACATTTCGGAGTTATGTGTGGACCTGATTCACAAAGGTTTTTTTAATGAGTAGTTGGTTGTGACAGACACAAACACACATGCATGCATGCACCCACAAACACACACACTCACACACACACACACACACACACACACACACACACTTATGCGCACAAGTGATAGCTGGTGTTTTTTTTTGTGGCTTACTGTAAAAGACCCAGCAGGTGCAATTGATTCCAACTTGGTAGTCTTCTTCACACTGACAACACTCTCTTAGGTTTTAAGATGCCTCAGTGTATTATGCACAAGGAATCGGACCAGGGGGTTAGGTGCATGCTCAAGTCGACCTATGAGGACTGAACCAGATAAGCAGGACGTGACCTCCCTATGCAGCCTGTCTCACTTATTTGGATCAGCCACTAAGATCCTGAACCCTAGGGTGCCTGAGGAAAAGGTGTCCTGCCTCACGGATCCGGGGGCAGCGGTGCCCCGGCAGAGGTGCATACATGGGCACTAGAACATCCCAGGGAGAAATACAGCTCACTCTCATGAGGCTAGGACTGGAGCTGTGCCTCGGTAGAGCTGAAGACACTTTAAACATGCCTATTGCAAAGTGGAGTACTCTGCCAAAACAGTTCCCATTGATTTCAGGCTGCAGCTAAATTTCCATATTTGTGACATAAAATTTCTATATTTGTGGCGCTATCCTTGCTAATCCATGCTGCAATATCCTGGGGGGTCTGCACAGTGTAATGAATGTCTGCAGGAGTCTAGCATTGGCTTTGTACTGGAAGGATGCCCATCCACTTTGGATGTGTGATGTACAGTGCAACTCACATGCGAAGTTAGAAACATTGGGAGAAGTAAAATCATTTCCCCCTTGTAATGCCTGCTTTCAAGTGACGATAATTTTTGGCACTAAACCCTGTGTAATACTGTTAGTAGATGGGGTTTCGGGTACAAAAAGATGGTTGGTTGCACATAAATACCCATGTACCACCCTTGGAACACCCCCTTGTTGCGGAATAATGCAAAGCAACACTTTTCGCTGGTTCGTTACTTTTTCTTACAAACCATGTTAAATATCAATTTGCCCCTGTTTGTAAATCTTAAAAAGGATTTTACTTCGGTACAGCTTTGAAAAAGTAATGCATACCTGATGCAAACCCTTTGTATATCTGGGCCATAATTAATACCAGTGAAAAGATGGTGCAAAAAATCACGGATTGACCAAGTAGAAAAAGGTGGATTCCTTACACTGCCCATTTCACCAGCCATCTAGCAAATCATTCACTTATTCAGCCATTCTGTCACTCTACATATTCTTATCCATTCACTCCTTCATCTACTCATTCATTCGTCTATGCACGCAACTATCCATACAACTGTTAAATCAATTTCACATTTACCAATTCACACGTTGACACAACCATATGCAGACTCTATAATCAAAGCATAAGTAATCGCAATTTAGAGATTACTTACATTGAGATTTTTGCATTTGGTATGATGCATCCCAAATGCAAAAATACCGGTCGCAAAGGGGCATGCCCGTTTGTGACCGGTTTTTGCTTTGATGCATGTGGACCTTAGTTGGAAATGTCCGCTATTTAAAATGAAAGAGCGAAAAGGCGACAGGTTGTGAAAAAAAAGACCGTAAACCTGAAGGGAATATTTTCAGAGATTTAAGGTGTCCTAGATTCCGAAGGCTTTGCATTTCCAGGGGGATGCCTAGCTACATGGTGTCATTGTGGCGACTTTGCAGAACAAATGATTTTCTTTTACATTGGCTAGCACCTGCTGGCTATTGTCTTACATTTCTGTCCTTCAAACTTTTCCAGAACTCGGAATGGAAATAAATGTGGAAGCATGGCATAGGTGAAGGCATAAAATGAGTACCCCGATTTCGATACATTCTAAAATGTTGCTCTAAGTATGAGCATATTTTAATAGAAGTGATCAACTGAATGCTGAGAACCACTGGGTGCCTCGACACTGTGCGCTTTTTATTATGATTATATCTTCAAGGCCCATCGCTATTATTATATAGTAAGGGGCAGAATTACAAGCCCCGTATGCCACTTTTGCGCCGCCGTTGCGTCACTTCTGTGACGCAGTGGCGGCATAAAGCCAGCGCCATGCTGCGGGGTATTTACAACGTGACGCATCTAGGGAGATGTTTCACATTGTAAAGCCCTGCGCCACATGAAACCTGCGTCAGGTTTCATGTGGGCGTTTTGGCGCAGGGGTGTGTTCTGGCGCAGGAATGCCTCGGAAAAGAGGCTGAGTAAAATCCACAAGATTTCACTCAGTCACTTTTCCGACCCCCCCTGCGTCACAACCTTGTCCCTGCTTGAAGCAGGCGTAAGGCTTGACGCAGCATGTTAGACATAGGCACGGTTGGCAGTGCTGGATGTGCGTCGCGCCTGCGCCAACCTTACGACAGCAGATGCGACACGCATCTGCATTTCCTTGCGCCATGATGCGCCGCATTGTAAATGCGGTGCATCCGTGGTGGCGCAAGGATTGAGATGCGTGTCGCAAGTTTCCTGGCGCATCCCTGCTGATTTGCAGGGATGCGCCAGGAAACGTAAATCTGCCCTTAAGTGTTTTATAAAATAACTCTTCCCTAAAGAGTCTGCTTTCAAGAGCACAGAGACTTTCTTAGTTCCAGTAACGGTATGGTTGAAATATTAAACTCGTTCTCATCACGTGGGCATTGAGATGGATTTCTGTTATTTATGGAAAATTCAGCCCTATGGGAACAGAGCACTGAACATCCATTTAAACTATGCTTCATTGCGCCCCCAGGTGTGACACGACCTTACAGTTGCCATTGCATCAGGTTTTATTACCTACACATCAGAAACTGTAAGAAAAGCGAAGTCGTGGAAATGTCTAGAGTGTGGGCCACATAATGTAATAATGAGCCATTTATAATAATATAAAATAATGATCAATCTATATAAAACAGTCATGTTATTCTCTATTTGCCCATTATATTACATATGTAATTGGATCAGGTCCCTAGGCAGACATGTAATTAGATGACACTAGTAACTAAAAATGTTAAGCTTAAGCGCCTGTCAGAGGCAAAGTATTTCTCAGAGTGCCTGATTCTTCAAGAGGTATCTCTGAACAAATGAAGGCCAAAATATGCACTGTACTATGCAAATATCAACAATATTTTTACACACATGAAAATGTATATTATGTCGCTAAAGCCGCTTTTGCTGTCGAGAGATGGTGGGTGGTTTAAATGCGTGCATTTGGCTTTGCTGCCTGATACAAAAAACTGATTTAAAAGAATTTTAGGCAAACGTACCTTGGAGAGGTAGCAACATCACGTCAAGGGTCCCTTGAACAGTAACCTTGGCAAACACACTGGAGCAGTGTTTCCCAAACCTTTTAGAAACACCACCCAGTTTTTAGTACAACAAACTTTTGCAACTCACCTAGCTCTAATGGACAGGATACACAAAGGGGTATTTTTATGGGAGATGTGGCACAGGACAGCACAGCAAGTTACCTTGCTACACTGCTCTGCCCTGCATCACAGGTCAGGAATGCACCATATTTATCCAATACGATCAATTTCTGTACTTTACTCCTGTGCTGGTGCAGTTTCAGCACCATAGATACAATGCTGGCAGCCTTGCGCCATTGTGCAAGGGTGCCTTGCTTGCATGCAGGATTGTTTTTTGCAGGAAGGGCTACCTTCCTGCACAAAAACAGAATGCAGCACACATAGGAAGAGAAATAAAGAAATTTCTTTTTGCTACACCTCACCTAGGGAGGCATAAGATTTTGACACATTGCCAGGTTCATAAGTCCTTGTAAATCTGGAAATTAATCAAAAACCATTGGAGCTGCGTGGGACCCACCACAATTTCCATGGAATGCCCACCGTGCGCAGAATAAGGCAAAACAGTGATTACCATTGTATTGCTTTACTCCATATTCGTGAAACCATTCAAAGCCATTCAAAGTGGCCTTGCATGGCTTCATAAATAGGACTGAGAGGTTTGCATCATGCATGTACCACGTTGTGTGGTGCAAGCATGACATAAAGCCCTTATAAATATGCCCCACAATTGTTTCATGTAACCAAAGAATCCTGTGGCAGATTCTTTTCATTTACAGATAGCACATTTCCATTGAAATGGGAACTATATTTGCACAGACATACAGTTTTACCGATAAAACTATACTGGACACAAAAGATAACGTTTGGAAATGGGGTTTCAGTGAATATTTGTCATTTGTGCATTATCAAGTAAAGTGTCTGATTTGTTCTGATCCTATTAAAATATTTTTTCCATCATACTTCATAATTACAAAAAGGCCTTCATTTCTGATTTCCTTACTGCTGAATGTGAATAGTTCATTTAATGATAATTATATTTTTGGTTTTGTGTTATGATAAAATGTCCTAAAGCTTTTCTTTCACACTTCATATACCCCAGCTAGATAGTCACATAATCCACTTTACTTTTCGTTCACTGCAAAGTGAGAGGAGTTTGTAAACACCAATCCCCAGGTTGAAAAATCAATAGCAATGTGTTATAAGACATAACCTGATGTTTGACCTCTGTCTTTGAAGTGCAGTAAATGTGGTAAGATAAATACAGATACATACAGAATCTAAAGGCATCTTTATTTATTGCTTGGACTTTTGCAACCCACCAAAAATAGTCTTCAGACACACAAGTGGGCTGTGATCCACAGTTTGGGAAACACTGCATTGAAGTAATACAAATCATTCTTTAATTGAATGCACATCTGGCAGTCTGGAGGGGCCCTGATTTTCAAGGGGATATTCCATGATTTGTGATTGGAGGGGAGAAGATGTGGCCCAACGGCTATGGCGGTCAACCTCCAAGTTGGGAATACGGGTTCGAGTCGCGGTTGGGACGCTCAACATCCTGTGATTCTGGACAAATCCGTTAATCTCCCTGTGGCTAATTACAATGAATATGTTTGTCTGTAATGCAACTGGTGCTCATGTAAAGCGCTCTGATACCGTCGGATCTAGGTAGCGTTATATAAAACTACCTAAAAATGTTTTGCCTTTTTATATTTGAACCTCAGTTCTGGAAGGCATTACACTGTCCAGTATAAGACCAGCCTTCCCTTGACCTGACAGCCTACAGTGTTCAATGTGTAAGAATCATTAGATCACTTTACAAGTTAGGATACTTATTTATGTAATCTACAGCATAACATGCATTGCATGCTGGCTGCTTGTTCTGACTCTAAATATGACTTAGACAACAGTTTACGTACTGTGCAGAGATACATTTTAAATGTTAATGCTTTTTCATTTGCACTATGCTTTTGCATGGAATACCAGAGGAATAATTCCTCTATTGCTAGCTACCTCTTCCCCAGGTGAAAGGCATTGTGTAAATGCTATTTCGTTGTTTTCAACAGCTCAAATATTAACACATTGTTAGCCAAAGCTTTCACCTCAATGATACAATGTGTTTTCTCAATATCAACTTTCGTACTATAGCAGGGCACCTGTCAGCCATGGCCTATGCATGCAGGCAAAGGGGCCACATGCTCCTCACCTTTTTCAGAAAAAGGAGATTGTCTGTCAGGCTTACAAAGGTCAGCCTGACAGACACTCTTCTTGTTCTGGCCAGGCAGGTGCTAGACATGCTTTAAATTAACAGGCTACTGGCTGCCTGAGCGGAATTTTGCCAGGCTGAGGATTTCACAGCCCTGTGGATGTGACCTGCTCAGCCTGGAAAAAGTTCCTTGAGGCCCTCCCTCTTAAGACGAGAGGGAGCATCACTGATTGCCTCACACCTGGGCACTTCAGTTGTGAACCCTCAAGTACCCTGGGACAAGTGTCAATCAATGACACCTCATCACAGAGTGGGTTGGGATCAGCAACTCTCACTGACCCCATCTCACTATGGAACTGCTGATAAGGGCAGCCAATGTGAGAAAGGAGCAGTCCCAACCCTCTTGGGACCTCCAAGGCTTTCCAATCCAGGAACTGCAGGGCAGGTACATTTTATGTTTTTGAATGTCTGGTGCATGCATGCATCTATATATGTATGAATTTGTTGACAGCGAGTGTTGTACATGTTTGTATGTGAACACATTTGTGAATGCATGAATGGGAGTGAGAGTATATGTGTGCCTGTGTGGCCCACCCGATCCCTGCTCTGCCAAAATTTCCACTGCCACTGGTACCTCTTCCAACATAATGTAATCAAGTTAGACTTTCCGATATACTTTGAAGTGACACAAATTCAGATCTTTCCAGAAAGCTAGTAGGTTATGAATGAATGTGATCATTTTAGGTAGACAGATCCATAGTCTTGGAGCCTTTAAGTAGAAATCCTGGTTGAGAATTTGTGTTCTTTTAGAGCTAGTATGGAGAGACCATCCAGTAGTAAATTGCCACTGTGAAGATATGAGAGTTAGACCTTTTACTGCAGTCCAAGGGAGAAATGGAACATTTTCATTTTCTGAGGAGGTGTAGATAAGTAAAGCACTGTTTTGATTAATGATGAAAGCAGGTGATTTGCTAGAGGGAGCCGGTGAGGTGGAGATTCCTAAACGTGTAGTAACTAGCCGGTTGTTTGAATAGTTGGTGGGGATTGTTTAAAGAAGATGAGAAGATAAAGGGAGTGTGTTTTACCTTTACCATCATGAAAATGTGCTTACTTCTGCCCTCGATATTAGTAAATCTGCAACTGATCCCAGGGAGTGAGCAAAAGAGGTCGACAAATGATTTTATACTCACAAACCTCCAAGCCATTCTCACCCTAGAATGTTCTCTTCTCACACCCAGGTGGAGATTTACTCATGCAAATATTTTTGTATGGGTACCCCTTTCTTCAAGTATGAAAATGACTTTTGTGTATTTCAAAAATCATTCAGATTCGTAAAAGTAAGATTTGCATGTGCAAATAGCAATGCAAAGGAGGCTTTTTGAGATCACTGAACAACTTTCTTCATTCTTGATCATTAGCTTCAAATTGAGAGTTAGAATTTATATTTTTGTAATTGTGTGTCTCCGGTAATTGAGACACCAATTTTGGTAATTCAGTTTCATAGAACAAATGTATTAAAAGAAAAGTAATTATCTTAATTCTTAATTTTCACAAAACTACCCTATAAAATATTTTAATGATCACGCACTGTTCAATATAGTTGTCATGCTATTATTAAAACATTATCACAGCTAGCAGAGAGCCTCTAATTTACTCACCTGGCTTGCTGTGCAGTTGGATAAGCAGGTTTTATTATCAGCAGCGAGGTAGAAGTTAGTCGGGCAGGCACATGTGTAGGTTTTGCTGGGTGACAGCAGGCACAAGTGACTGCAGTGGCCATTATTAATTTTGCACGGGTGGTGAGGCACTAAAATGGAAAAAAACCACATAATGATACCATTATCAAGAACAAAAATATGAATATTGTCTTTGTGTCATCCCATAGCTCCTCATTAAGAGGAAGAATCACGTGGGTACAGTGACTTGGATCATCATTAGAATTACTTTAGAACAAATATTTATTTATTTATAGTCCTTAATAGCATGAATAAAGATCAATCAGTGGTAGAGAATATTACGTAAGAATTATTTGACATTAATAATTGAAGACATTAAGGAATTGATTATAATCAGGTGCCAAACTCACATGCAGATTGCACACCAGCAACATTGCAAGGCTATCCCTGTAAACATGAGAAAATCCGGATCGATGTGGGAACATTACTACATTCCTACTTCTCAATCTATTCATACTATTCTATGTTTCCATCATTATACAGTGATCACGTTTAAGTCATGGGTTCACTGTCACATGATAAAAAGCAATAAGAAGAGATTTATAAAAAAAATGTATCTTTCATTCACTCTTTCTCTTCCAAGCTGTCTCTGATCTTTAGTGTTTAGCAATGCCCCTCACACAAGTAGAACACTCACTCACACCTGGAGCTGCTCATCCTTGGAGGCCCCAGGACTTCCACTACCCCCTGGAACATTAGTTTAGGCAAAAGGTATTTTCCAATGTTCTTTGTTGAATTTACAATACATATCATGTATTAACACATATCATTGCCAATACTTTGCAGAAATATATTTCACATTTTATCAGTAGAAATCAGCATATCTGTTTGATGAACAGTGAGACACTTAACACCTTAAAAACAGAAGAACAAAACAGTACAACACTTTGTCCAAATCAATGCCTAGATGAGTGTAGTCTCACAACGAAGAATCCGATTAGAGTGGTTAGTGTCGGGGGCGTGGCTAAGGCACCAGAGAAAATGGCCACTGCAATCGAGGGCTCCATATTGGCGTAGCGTGACGGGAGCCCTCCAGGCTTCATTTCTAGCTGCCGGATTCCCAAAGCTGCCGCATCTTTTATCGGAACGTGTGCTACTTGGAATGTGACGTTCGCGATGCTCAGGGTGAGGATTATTTTGTCTTTTTGCCAGTCTTCAGCTTAACGCGGTTCGCGAGTAAAGTGCCGCCGCCATTTTGATTTATGTCCGAGCCCCGTGACACTCGCTGACAGACTCTCCTCACTAAATTTTTTCAAGGATTATAAAAGGATTATAAAAGCATGTCTGCTGGGAAATAAATGCCTGTTTTCTCTACTTTTTCCCCTCATTGTAATTCTTTTAACTATTTTGCAGATTCTTGCACTGACCTTCATATATGCGGTGGTTTTGAATATTAACAGCTTTTTTGACTGCCATTTTGTGATCTGGGCTTTGCTTTGCTTCTCTCTCTCAAATTCCAGCCAATTTTCCTCAATGGAAATGTCTCGTTACACCAGAGGTGGTCTTCATCAAATTAATACAAGCAATAGGTTGTTGGAGGACACAAATCCATTCAGTGTATTACAAGATAATGTGGAAGACGCAACAATGGATACTAATACCACGAAAGGTATTTGTTCTTATAGGCTATAAAAATAATTCCAAAATTCCTTACACATCTGCCTCTACACCGGGCAAAAGAGTGAAAACAAATCCTCCCTTGCCCACCAATCCCTCCTCCTCTATCTCTATGGAACTTTTACTTGAAGAAATTTGCTCACTCAAACCTTATATGGCAGAAACGAATTCCCGTCTTCAGAACTTGGAGGATAATTGGTCACACACTGAACAAAAAGTTGATGAGTTGGAGAGAAGAGTTTCCCCAGTTCAGGTAGTCACAGATCAAGTTCCATGTCTACACAAAGAAATACAAAGTCTTAAACAACAGGTTGAGAATTTGGAAATAGCAACAGGCGTAATAATCTACACATTTATGGACTCGCGGAAGGTCTAATCCTATATCCTTTTACCAATCATTGTTGCCCACGCTGTTGGACTTCCACCCTCTACTACCCTGAATATTCAACGAGCCCACCGCCTAGGTCAAATTTCTCGTACAGCTGTTCCATCTTCCACCTCAATGAAACCCAGAGGGGTAATTTTGGATTTTCTAGAGTATACAGATCTCCTTAAAGTTATTCAGGCTGCTAAACAGAAAGTAAAAATCACATGGAATGGCTCAAATCTCTTCTTTGCGCAGGACTATGCCAAAGTGACTGCAGATCGTCGAAAGACGTTTCTAAAGATGACGCCTACTCTCCGTTCCCTGAATGCCCGTTATGGCCTATTCCACTCATGCCTCTTCAAAGTGACTCATAACAACAGAACAACGAACTATGAGGATCCGGCGCTTCTTCAACATTTCCTGAATTCTTGTAGAGATGACTCTATGGACACTCCTCGATCTTAAACATTTGTGCAATATAAGCATTGCTTGCTCTTGTTTTATGTTGTTTATGTTTCATCCTCATCCCGGCTGTTTTCTGTCAAGATGTGAGACCTGTTATTTATTTTTTATTTTTCTGTTTGACTCTTTCAGATGCAGTTTTGTGAACCCTTGAATATGTCTTCTTTGTTTATACCTGGAGGTTGCTTTCCCTTGGCCGCGTCTTCATGGAGTCCTTGGTCCGGTGTGCTACCTCCCTCATGTGGCTCCACCCACCCCATTCTCATTGTTTACTTGTGGTATGTCTTTGATTTGTATTGTCTGTTTGTTTTGTGTTCTGTTCTCTCTCACCTTGTATTCTCCCTGTCCCTCCCTCTTCTCTTTTCCTTTTTTCTTTCTTCTATCTTCGGCACTATTTTCTTAAAGTATTCCTGCTTTCTTTTTTTAATCTCAACTCTCTTTTTTAATCCTTTTTCATCTATTTTATCGCTTTCTTTGAGTTATAAGCATGATACTTCAATTGTTTACATAATAAATGTTCATGTTCAGTTTAACGGGTTACTTTTAAAGTTATAACATGGAACGTTAAAGGAGTTAATAATCCCATAAAAAGACAACGTGTATTAACCCATTTATCTAGATTAAATGTTGATATTGCGTTAATTCAAGAGACCCATTCATCGGACTCTGAAGCGGCTAAACTAAAAAGAGGCTGGGTGGGAAATGAATTTTCTTCCCCAGCTCTAGGAAAAAAGAATGGAGTCTCTATTCTATGCCATAAGAAATATCAAATTTCATTTCTCCATCAGGAAAACGATCTAGAAGGTCGCTGGGTAATTGTTAAATTACTTATAGATAAAATACCTTTAGTGCTTTTTAATGTTTATGCACCTGTTAATATTGACAATACGTTTTGGACTCTTGTATCTGATAAACTTTTTGTGTTTGATGATGACTATGTGATTTTTGGAGGCGATTGTAATCAGGTTCTCGACCCTATATTAGATAGGCACTCTTCTGTTAAATTTTCCAATACCAAGCTGCACTCACAGTTTACATCCACCATACGTCGTAAAGCTTTAGTTGATATCTGGAGGCTTTGTAATCCAGATTTCCGTGAATATAGCTTCTATTCCCCCCTCACCATTCACAATCTCGAATAGATTATCTCTTCCTTAGTAAACCTTTATCTCAACATGTCTCTCATGCCGAGATTGGTTTTATTCTAATATCAGACTATGCTCCAGTTTTTGTTGAATCTGAACTGATACCTTTTTTCCCTCATGCGGGCAGGTGGCGCTTCAATAATACATTATTGGCTGATCCTAATTTTACAAGCCAATTCACCTCCTTTGCTTCTGAATTCTTCTCTTTTAATTCTACCCCAGATTCTTCTCCGGTAATGATCTGGGATTCTTTTAAAGCCGCAGCCAGGGGTTTTATCATAAACTTTATTTCACAGAAAAAAAGATTCTTTGAGGCTAAAAATACTCAGTTACTAGCCAAGATCAATCAACTTGAATATTCTTATTATCACTCGAACTCTGAATCTTCGTTAAAAAATCTTATTGAGGCAAAATTCGCTTTTAATAAATTATCTACTGAAGCTGCTTCCTCATATCTTTTAAAGAGTGGTGCCCGTTACTATGGAGGCCAGAATAAAATGGGGAAATTACTTGCGAATTATTTAAAGATCCGTCGTGAGCGGACTAAAATAGAATCGATCCGTAACAACGCTGGTGATTTGCTATTGAAAGATAACGATATTTTGAATGAATTTGTTTCATTCTTCAAAAATCTTTATACGCCAGAGCAACAACCAACTTCGGCTGCACTTTCTACTTTCTTTCAATCGATTAATTCTCCTGCCCCTTACGACACTGATTTCGCCTCTTAAGAATCAGACATCACTCTTTCTGAAATCACTCATGCCGTATCGGTACTGAAAAGAGGGAAAGCTTTAGGTCCGGATGGATTTACTATTGAATTTTATGCTCACTTTGTATCTCTGATACTTCCTCAACTCTTATTAGTTTATAATGCTGTTGTAAAAGACGAGTCTTCCTCAGGAACTTTTCAAAAAGCCATGATCTGTTTGATTCCTAAAGATAATAAAGACCCCTCTCTGCAAAAATTACCATCCGATTTCCCTAGTTAATTTGGATTATAAGATCTTCGCAAAAATTCTTGCCGTTCGTATTGACCCTATTTTACCTAACCTTATTGGCCCTCAACAATCTGGGTTTGTTAAAGGTCGTTTATCTTCTGATAATTCCAGAGTTTTTTTAACATTCTGAGTAAAGCTTCCTCTCTTGACTACCCTATTGCTGCAATAGCACTAGACGCTGAAGAAGCGTTTGATAGGATCGGATGGGATTTTATGTTCCAGGCATTAAAATGGATAGGACTCCCTACTAAATTAATTTCTCTTATTTCTTTACTTTACTCTGGTCCTAGAGCCTCTATTTTTGTTAATGGTAAAACTTCTGAGTACTTTTCACTTTTTAGAGAGGTACGTCAAGGATGTCCTTTATCCGACCTTTTATTTATAATAGCATTAGAACCCTTTTTAACGAGAATTAGGTTAGATGCTAGGATTACTGGATTTCAAATTTATGCTGATGACATCCTTTTATATTGTTCGCATCCATCTACATCTCTTATATAAATATGTAGGCTTATGGTTCTCTCCAAACATCCCAGACACTTTGAAGGAAAATTTTGATAATCTTAATAAAGTTTTATCTGATTCTATTGACCGATGGCACCCGCTTTTCCTCTCCTGGTGGGGACGGCTAGACTCTATCAAGATGATGCTTTTTCCTTTGATTCTTTACCTTCTGTTCATGATCCCAGTACATATACCTGGATTCTATTTTAAGAAAATCGATTCTCTTCTAAATAAATTCCTCTGGACGTGGGGCAGGGGAGGGGCAGGGTGGTGGGTAGTAAACTGCAGAATACAGCCACACAGATGTAAGTACACAAACAAATGAATAAAATGAATTTCGTTGCGCACTTGGCAATGAAGCGCAGGCAACAAAATTTGTTTTATTTATTTGTTTGTGTACTTACCTTTGTGCAGCCGTATTCCGCAGTTTACTCCCCCCTCCCTGCCCCTTCCCGCCCCACATCAGCGCCAGGCAGCACTCCCACCACGGGCCACTACTGGGTATCAAACAAGTGTAACAACCCACTCTCAAACTTATCACCCCAAGAAACAAGACCATTCCCTGTCCACTGTTGTTTGTTGAGTAAACCAGTCAATATGGCACATTCCAGCAAGAGTGCTATTTAAGGGGCATACAGGGTAGCAAGGTCTACACTTCAACAATGTTTTGCTACCCACATAAGCTTGAGCAATATAGCATTCTAGTTTTTTTTTAAACTATTAACTAGTCTAAAATTTGTGTCTCCCCATAGCTCAGGCAGTGTATCCTCTTTTGGGGTTGGGCAAAAAGCTTACCTTTAGCTTTTGCAGATGGACTGCCACATAGTACAGCTCATAGTTTTGGGCCCCAAACCCCCTCATCAGACAGGTGTATTTATGCCCTAGTTTGAGCAACTCTTCTTCTGCCATTATACCATATCAAGTTTGAGAATGTTCTGTAATTCTCTAAAGAATGCCTTGTTTAACACTATTGGTAATTCCCCAAAAAAGTATAGCAATCTAGGCAGAACCAACATTTTACCTACTGCCACCCAGTCCATTGGTGAAAGTGGTAGTGTAATCAAAAATGAAACTTACTGACATGCTGGAGTAACTGCCCTGCCAACATTATGTTTGGTAAGATCCTCATCAGTGTGGTAAATAGTTACTCCTAAGTACTTGAATGCAGAAAACTTCCAAATCATTTTGGTGTTTGGTAACATTGTGCACTGATCATCGGTTATCTCTCTAAGCGGGAATAGCAATGACTTAGAGCCTGATTACAAGTTTGTATAAAAAATGATTTATCTTGGAATTCAAATCACAAATAGGCAATTACCACATGCAACCATATACAGTGCATACATACATTAAAATTCTACTGTTAGTTTGAGAACCCATAAACCAATTATAAACACAGAAAAGATCTCACTTAAATCTACATAAACATATTTTCATTTATTAAAAACATAATCAATAATATAAGACACAGTCCAAAATATCCAAGGAGATACAAATTACATTAAACCATTCATGCACAGAACAAATCAATATATATGAGAGACAAGAACAAGTAAAACATTAAGAATCTTCATAGATATGTTAATCCGAATGAATCTATTGCGTTGAAGTGTATCAATCCTTAAAATTAGGCTCAAACGTTCCTCGAAATCAACAATTAAAAAAGGCGTTGATGCGTTTCGGTGGGTTAAGTATTTTTACACCACCTTCTTCAGGTCTTTCATAATAAATGCCTCTCCTAGGATTAGCACAATGTTATATGTGCATCATAGTTGCACTGTTCCCTCAGGAAGAAATAAGTGCTCGATTGTGAAGTAGTGCTGGCCTTTAAAACCTTCTTCTAGGAAATAGTGGGATCTGAAGCTTGAATATTCTCTGGCTTCTCGAGTAATAGGTCGCTAAATGATTCGTCAATCCTTAAGTCGATATGACAAAAAGGCTGACCAGTATCAATGAAAACAGAATTTGACAGCCCTCAAGGTATAACACTCTATTAATGAGAGGCAAATCAGTCCTCCATCCACTGGGACAGGGGTTTCACATCACCCTGCATCAAGCGCGTAATATCGCAGTGTGTCCTCCCAAGCTGATCATTTAAACAAATGGACCCGCCGCGTTGAATAACATCCGATACTATTCCACAATCGGAAGACGCTGATTATACGTTTGGCAGTCCATTGGACCACCAAACCTGTGGTGGAGGTGCGGTGGCGGTCGGGGACCACCACACCAGTGGTCTGACTGCAGCATTACGAATACTGTGGTTGGATCCAGAAAACTGCCACAACTGACGCACCGTGGTCTAGAGAAGCAATATGCTTGGTGGTGCTGCTGTGCCACTGCCAAGCATATTACGAGTTTCCCCACCACTAGCCTTTTCATTGTAGTGAGTGCACCATGAAAATGCTGGTGGTGGGGGAACAAAGGGAGCCCTTCAGAGCACACTATTGCCCCTGTGCATGGGATGCATGCAGGGGGGCACATGTTGTGCCCCACCGCCTATCCTGCATGCCATTGACTGCACAGTCCATGCCATGCAGGAACGGCCTTTGATGCTCCCATTGCAGTGCGTTTCTTATACGCACTGCCGTAGGACCACCTCGCTGCCCACCACACCATGAGAAAACTCCCAATCTGGAGGGCAGTCAGCTTTAGCAGTGTAGGAGTGGGTCGGGGTGTGGTGGTCCGCTTCCACAGCACCAAATTCGTAATCAGGTCCTTAGTCTCATTTCATTTCAGACCTCATAAATTTGCCGTGAGACCACCTCGCAGACAGCCCGCCAGACCATGAGAAAACTCGTAATCTGGTGGTCTATCGGTCAGCTTTGGCAGTGACCAGTGTGGGAGTGGGGCAGTGGCATGGCGGGACGCACCCACAATGCCAAATTCATAATCAGGGCCTTAGTCTCATTTCATTTCAGACCTCAGAAATCCCAAATTTGTAGTGACATGACCCCTGGTATGGTATGTTGACTCTACAACAAGTAAATTAATTAAAATGCCAGTTGCCTCTTAAATCTATTCCCCAATCGGTTCCTTTCAGTCTTAACAGGAATTCTAATAATTCCATTGCCAGTGTGAAAAAAATCTGTGTCCCCTGCCTCCCACCTCTACATGTGCTCAGCTATCACCCAACCCATACACACTCTAATTTTGGGAGCTTGTAAAGCAAATGAGCCCATTTCAGCAAGTCAGGCCACAAGGCCATCCTCAGAAATTTTGACATGAGATAGGTGCAACTTAGAGTATCAAAGGCATTTTCAATATCCAGTGAGACTAAATAGGACATGGAATCCTCCCCTTTTGCAAGCTCCATAACATGAAATAGGCAGCTTCAATTGAAGATGGAATTCTTACCTGGTATGAGCCCGTTTCGATCTGGGTGTATTATGTTCTTCTCTATTGGTAACAAATGATTAACCAATATCTTTCCAAATACCTTATCATTTTACTTGCGAATACAAAAAGGGAGGTAACAAAACACATCCATGGGGTCCTGTCCCTCTTTTATAAAGGACCTATATCTGTGCCTCCCTCATTGAATTTAGTTGAAGCCCATTCATTTTTGCTGTCTCTTTGACTACAAGCATCCAGTCATGAGCTTTGCCCAAAAAGCTGCATAAAACTCTAGAGAAAATCAGTCTGTCACCTGTATTTTTACCCTTGCCATCTGCTCATTTGTCAATTGAATATTTGGGATTCGGTATTGGTTCCTCAAGCATGATGTTGTACTTGGGTGCTTCTTGGCATATCTGTGGTTCTTAGATATGCATGCAGAGAAGCAGTACCCAGCTCGGAGAGGTGTACAGGGTTTTGAAATACTCTGAAAAGGTCTTATTGATTTTCTTTTGGGTGTTATGGACCTCTTCCTGCTGTGTGTGTATAACATCAATCAGGATTCTGGTGTTTACACATTTTTGTTGACAGCCAAGCATCTTGCCTGCCCTGTCTCCCTTCGCATATTAAAGGGCCACATATTTACCATTGTCTACATCTACCATTCTGTCTAGTGATCCAATGTCACCATGCTGAGCTGATGGGCAACTTTCAGATTTTCTATGAGTATAATTTCCAACTTGGTGGTTTGTAGTTCTTAGGCAACTATTTCTTTTAGTAAGATGAGCATGGTGCCAAATGCAGTTTCAATGCAATGTCCCCAAATAACAACCCTAAAACCTTCCCATTCCACTCCATTGTCTGTTGTCATTCTCTGTGAATTTATGATTTATATTCTCACCCATACCTTTTCTGAATGGTTAATCTAAAAGTGCTTCATAATGAAATCACCATGAATCTATCCGTATGCCTGCCAAACCCCATGACATTGACATTTTAACTAAGGTGATTGAGGTTAGACAAAGATTGCCCAAGTTTTCAACATGTGCTATCTTCCTCCCACCTCACATTTGCAAAAGAATAGTGCTAGTCTAATATGAAGCTGATGAACAGGAGAGTGAAAGGAATGCTCCCTTGTATCCAAGTTCATCAATCACCAAATGTCTTGTAGTTGACTATCCCTCACCCATTGCCTTCAGTGTTGCAGTGATTGTGCCTCTGGTAGAGGCTTGGACGATCTGTCCAATTTAATAATATACACACAATTGAAGTCCTCCCCCACATTTTTGGGATTTGCATGTTATGTGTACAAATTGGTGTCCATGAATGCAGAATGATTATTGGTTGAAGAATACAGGACCACCAAGGACAGAGGCTCCTCGTCAAGTACCCCCTCAACCACCACACAGTGAAACTCCAGGTCAATTCACTTGTTGCAACAAAAATGGTACTCCTTGCAAAATGCATATTAGCACACCCCTGACATACAAATAATAACTCATACCTACTATGTGCACTTGCCATCTTTTTACCAGTTTATTCAGTTCAGGGACAATATATTATGTCTATTGTAGGTATGCTATGGAGGTATGTCTACACTTTAGACATGCAGCCATTCTACACCTTTTTGTAGATGTGACCATTCTCTATAACTTCCATTTCTATATTTTGTATTTGTCAGAAACAGCTTTGCACGTATCAGCCGTACTCTCAAAGTATACAGGATACCTCTATATGTGATCATCTGCAACCCTAATTATCAGTCCGCTCAGTTGTTTTATAGCCTTATCACCCCAACTTTAACCTTCAACTATTGTACTACCAACTCCTGTTCCCTGGCTAATGCAACAACATTTGCCTTTCCTAAGTAATACCAAAACTAAACTAAAAATAGAAGATGTCTTTTTCAGAAATCAGTGTTTGTGTGCACCAAAGTAGCCCATAATTTTGTGTGGTCTTATTTCTGCCCCATGTTCTATCAGCTCCCACCCTTCCCCCCGAACAACCCACCTGGAGCAAAATCCTCAGGCAGCAGCCTTCAGTTTCATTAATGTATCGTTTTGTTTCTGTATATAAAATCTTCAGCTGTCTTCGGAGTTAGAGTGTAGGCAAAAAGTTAATGGTTGATCTCAACACTTGGGATAGCATCTGACCAATATTAAACCGCTACTGCTGTACTATTTGACATATCCAAACCATATAAAATATATCACCAATCTCTGCATGGCACCTAGTACTCTTGGAGAGGGAGCTTTGCTCATCTTCACGAAATAGTAGATTCTGTGCAGTTAGTTAAGGGTTGGTGAACTACAGTTTCTAGGGAATCATTTGAGCATCCCTCCCACCCTCCCCTTTTAGAGGAACTATGCTACATAACTATTTCTGCACCACACAGGGATCTGGAGTGCTTGATATGAGGGTTCAGTATATTATTAAAGATCTTTCTCCCTTCCAGTCTTCCAATCACTATTTTGCATTCTAGTTGATTAAACTCAGAAAGGGCCATGAAATCTGCCCTATAATGCTTGAGCATGCCTTATGTGTAGATATCTATAGAATCTATCTAGCTTGAATCCTTTTTGGAATGTCATGAATGTCTTCATATTATCCCCTTCTCATATATCTTCAAGTTTTCAGATTCCTTAATGTTGACATGCCCCACATCCCACTAATCTAGCCCACCGTAGCAGCCATGCCACTTGTCATGCTACTGTTTACTGTGTCCATTTATCATGCTGCCTTATCCAGAAATCTTGCAGTAATCTATTCACGAGGGACAAGGTTGTGCACCTTTGATTCATAGAGAAGTATCAGAAGGTCAGTGTTTTCAGACAGGTCTCTCTTGAGATGAAAGGCAGGGTTGTTTCTGTCCTAAAAAAAACCAGTAGTTCACAATGTCCAACTGGGATGCTCAATAACAGGTTTATGTCCTCAATTCACTGACACCTGTCATGAGCTCTGAAAGTTTGGTTCATTGCTGTGGTGCATAGATTAATCCTGCTATGTTTCCAACACAACAGGGAGCACCAACTGTCAAAATATAACCATGGTCGGGGCATACTGTACCACAACACTGCCGGCAGAGCCCTACAGCCTTGCTGTTAGGAATATGTAAAATGTTTGGGCATCCTACCATCTTGGTTAAGTTACGCACTCACCTGTATTAAAGATTTTAACTGAACTCAAAACACCCAGCCTCCATTGAACATATTATCATTTAGACTAAGAAAAAAATTGATGATAATTACCGAAAATAAATACTACCATAGGTTGAAAAAGTAGGGGCACCTTAAATATGTTTATTTTAATTGATGATTCTATGAAACTGTGTTACTCTGTGATGGGGTGGAAGCCCCACTCAGGCAACAACCACAATGCTTTTCAGGTTGATCCACAAATGTCACAAAATAAACCTGTGCTTAACTCTTTGGCAGCTTGGCACAAAGCAGTCAGCTTTAACTTAGAGGCAAAGTCATATATTTATAGAGCACACAAACAATAATAAAGTGAAGTGAAAACACAACAGAAAACAAATCCCAAACAAACTGAGAAAAACAGAGTACATTTTTATAAAAACAATGATACCAGAATGACAAATATCCAATCAGTAGAACCGGAGACATGGAATTTCAAAGTTTTAGGCAGATATAATGCCTAAAAGCACAAGCACCACTCGCAGTCATCTGCACGTGCTAGCCTGGTGGAAAGTCACATGTTCAGGACGACTGAGATAGAGCATGGGACAGTTAGAGGGAGCAGATTAGTCCAGATGAAAAAGTTACTTTCTCAAAGTAGGGTGCCAAGATTTCCATTTGCAATTGAGGAGGCCAAGAGGAGTAGGGAGTGCTTTTTAGTGTGAAGAGGAGGCAGGGCAGTATGACCTATCATCGCTGTAATGTGAAGCACCAGTTGGGCATCAGGAAAAGTCATTGTTGGAGCTTCACACCTTTGTTGTTGCTGTACAAGAAATGCAGAATTCGCATTGCCGACCATTTCTGTCAGAAGCTGTAGTGTGAAGGGTCGGGTCCGCTGGAGCTTCATGTTGTCAGTTTTGCAGCCAGCAGATTTTTTGAGCAAACGGGCCTATACGCGGTTGGGTTACAAAGAGCCCAAAACTTCAGTATTTCACCTTTCTTCATTGGAGGAGCTCAATTGATTTCAAGCAAGGGCCCAGGACCTGGGGAAGCACCTTTTGGGAATCAGGAACACACTCCAGTGAATCTTAGAGGGCTCAAGCAGGTCTAGTTGCAGATCCAGGCAGGTCCAGTGCAGCAGGTCAGCTGGGCAGTTGCAGGGAGGATTCTGGAGCTTGTTGGGTCCCTGTTACTCAGACATGAGTCAGGCAACTGACTCTTGGAGTGCCTCTGGTAGCAATAGGGCAGTCCTCTGGGGGAAAGGCAGCTCTTCTTCTATAATGTCCACAGGTTTGTGAGTATGCTGAAGAATTGTTCCGGAGGTCCAATATTTACCCTTGATGCCAGCCTTTGTGTGTGGGAGGAGACTCTGTATTACCAAGACATCTGGTTCAGACTTCTTTTTTTCACTTCCCCTGTCAAGTCTCTAAGACATCTGGGTGACAAAAGACAGAATTATGAACAATATCAAACATGCAACCCAGTACACCGATCTGGGCCTCAATCTGTTGATTAAAGAGGGGTGATACCCTGAAACGGATCCAAAGATGCTTGCTTCTGGTCCAGGAAGGGCCTGGCTTGGCAGTTCGGGCTGGACTCTTCCCACGGGGAGCAGGGTCAAGACTGATTTGCATATGGCTGAGTCCAAACTGGGGTGGCATGGTGAGCAAAAATGGATTTAAGCATGAACTATGACTGGGGTGAATGTTTGATATGTTCAGCATTCCGCCCATCATATTTTTGTGTGGTAACTTTCTAATAGTGGCATTTTCAGAATTGTGACTTAAAATCTGACTTTAACATTAAAGATTGATTCAAATTACATTATCTTAGAGACCAAATTCAACTTTTCAACCTGTTCCCAATTGAAAGTTATCATATATTAAATGCTATAAGTAACCCAATGTTATCCTATGGAAGAGGCAGACCTTGCAGTAATGAAAACCGAATGTAAGTGTTTTCATACCAGGATATCTAAAACCTAAACATACATGCCCTGCCTTTTAAATACACTGCACCCTATGCTATGGCTGTTTAGGATCCACCACAGGGGTGACTTATATCTATTAAAAAGGAAGGTTTAGGACTGGCAAAAAGTTTCTTTTGTGAAATCGAATTGCAGTTTAAAACTGCACACACAGGCTGTAATTGCAGGCCTGAGACACGTTTAAAGGGCTTCTTAAATGGGTGGCACAATGAGCACTGCAGGTGCACTAGTAGCATTTAATTAAATGCCCTTTGTACATGTAGTAGCACTTTACTAGGGACTTACATGTAAATTAAATGTGCCAATTGGGTGTAAACCAATGTTACTATGGTTTAAAGGAGTGAGCACTAGCACGTTAGCAGAGGTAAAGTGCACAGAATCTTAAAGCCAGCAAAATCGTAGTCAGCAAAAACAGGAAGATGGAAGGGAAAAAGTTGGGAGAAAAACATGCGAAGGATATCAGGTCTAAAACACACGATATAAAATCGGCCTAAAAAAATATTAGTGCTTAACTTTAATCATACTAACCAGAATTTCTTTAAGTTTGCTGGGACGCATGTGTGATGCAAAATGTCAAAAAGGTCAGTGTCCATCAACTTTCCCAAGGCAAATATATTTTAAAGCAAAATGTTGGTGCTCATGTAGTGCAAAATTGTTTTTTATGGTGTAAACCCACATCACTGATTTAATCTATGCATTGGTAAGTTAACGGGACGAACATTACGCACACAACCCTAAAACTGGAAGCTAAGCAAGGACTACTAAACTAGCCTGACCTGGATTTTTATTTATGGTTTGAGAGACAAATGAAACTGGATGCAAACAAGAGGCACACAAAGCATCATCTCATATTCCCATGCATTCAATGCGTAATTTATGTAATATTACAAATTGTAACGTAAATTAATTTGGGTGTTGTCATCACATAGAAATGTGTGCTGAAAATGTTCAATCAAGTATATTTATTCCCCATGATGCAACTTTTTCACTTTAAACAATAGCACCACGCTCAAACAACTATTTTGACAGAGCAAGGTCGATAAAATAATTGACTCATGACTCTTAAAATGCTTCACAGTACAGCACTGCAGTTTTTCAGGCACCCCTTTGCAATGTGAAGACTTGTAAATCTGTGCAACTGTGGTACTCGGAAATAATGATGCTGCTAGAACATGATGGAAAGGAAAGAGTTAAAAAGCAGGCTTATTTACCATCTGGTTGTCTGTAGGAATGATACACTTGAATATCGGTTATGGCATGCCACGAGTTAATCAGTGAGAGTTTTTCATTTCCAGAGGTTTTGTGGGCGCGGCTGAGTGATTTTGTTTTCCCATCTGTCCAGTAGATGTAGTCTTCAAACATTGTTAGTGCCATCACGCCCAACACATCTTGCATGGGGACTGCAATAAAGTATAAAATGATTAATGCTGATTTCGAAGAAGTGTCAAACCATGTCACCTTTTGCAGTATTCAATACTGTATAAGTTGACAGACATATCCACAACATAACTTCATGAGAATAATTGTCATGACAACCTGTCAAGCTAACAGAATTTTTTTTTATTATCCGTTTACATAATTACAATGCGAGCACACTGTCTTCAGCCTACAAACCAGGTAGAGTCAAAAAAGAAATCCTTGTTAAATTGGTACAGATTTAAACAATATTCGCATAGCATGTGACAAAAACATCACATAAAATGTATTATGACTTCAAAAATTACCAAAATACCAGAAATAATTATGCCAAATAGTGTTTGATCAGATATCATATTGAGAATTTGTAGCTTTTCCCTGGTATGATATAAACCATAGGAATAGAATAGGAAACAATTCAACTATGAACAGTATAAATAGCTGTATTCATCATGAAAAAAGCTGATCTTAGTGCATCGTATTTTCGTTATTGCACTGGACATGCTATTGGGAGCCCACGCTTATTATATTGTGATCATCTTTGGAGGAACCGCCCCCGGCGACCTTGGCAGATAAACATGGTTGGTGACAGCCTAGTCTACCGTTGAATTAAAAAAAACACAAGCTGCCTTTCCTCGTTGCAGCACAGATGCGGAAAGGTAGGAAGAGTTGCTCAATGGCTGCCATTACTCTGTGACGCTTTTGCCTATGCGGCCCTTTTTTATGTGAAAGAAAAGTGAGAAGTGAAGGGCAGTTCATTGTGAAAAAATGTACTATTTAAAACAAAACAAGACCAATCTACTAAAGTAATTGAAAGTGAAGGTGGTGTAAGCCCTCGTCAAGAAATTGCTGACAACTAATGAAGAATGAAAGAAGGGCATGTTGGCACAGAAATCATTGTCGCCATTGTGATGCTCAGGGGCAGAGTGAGCCACAGTGTTGCCCCTGTGATGCTCAGGACTGGAGTTATCCACTGTTAGTAGTCACAAAATCTAAGGGTGTTCGGAGGCTGGCCGGAGTGCAGCTCATTGACTCGCAAATGAATGCCACGGACTCTAATCCACTAGTAGGGGTCCACCCATTGGATTAAGAGATCCCCTCCAAACAGGCAGGAATATTGGGGGCAGATTTTCATTATTTCATGTAGCGCAGCAAACCACCTTGTTGTGCGACACTGCGTAAAAGGGAAAGGACAAGAATGCGTATATATTTAACATTATACAGCACATTCCTGTCCTTTTCTTGCGCTGGCACACAATGTGCTGCCTAGAGCCAACGCCTGCCCGGCACCCTTACACCATGGTGCAAGGCTCCCTGAATTGCAGGCAGGATTGTTTTTGTGCAGAAAGCAATGAATATACCACGTTATCCCGCATACTTTCATCCCGAATACCATCACTCCGCATTTTTCACAACGAAAATGCAATTGCTCCGCGATACCATTACCTCGCAAACTTTCACTTCTAATATGACTTCACCACGCATGCCTTTACAACGCAAATGCATGCGTAGTGAAGTCAAACTGTGTAAAAGTGTTTTACACATATATATATATATATATATATATATATATATATATATATATATATATATATATATTCACTTGAACTCCGTAGGCTTGCGCAGACTTTAACCAACAACGAAGCACAGACCACAAGGTAAACCAGCAAAGGTTTTATTCTTTAGTCCCCTCGACCTTTACAGCCATGACGCGTTTCAGCCCGGAAGGGCCTTTATCACATGACACGCTCTGTCAGGTGATTGGTTTTTTTATAGCTTTTTTTGCTCTTTTTTTATGCTGTGTTTTCAACAAAACTTTATAAAGTGCTTAACAGTAAAGTGCTAGTGACTGAGTAAATAATTGATATTGGCAGGAAAAACAATTTAGTGTCTAAAACAAATGTTAAAACACATTGTAATTAGCTAAAATTGTTTACATTTCGAGCAAATTAAATAAATAAATAATTCAACTTTGTTAAAATGACGTTTTTTTCTCTAGTCAAATAACATTGTTGTGGATTGCAATTAGAGTATTGTCTGCATAAATGCACCAAAAATGACTGGCTATTTGTATTAATAATGGCGAAGTAAAATTACAGTATAAATACTAAAAACTTCAAACCAACAATTCTAAAAGCCCTTTCAATAAAATTGCAAAGTCCCTCTATTCACAAACAAAATGTTACATGTTAATTTGCTAATAGAATTTTCCTGTCTTAAAATACATTGATAAAGTGCAAGTGCCAACTACTCTAAAAAAATCACCAATTCTAATGTAAGTAAAGGTGATAAAAATATCTAAAATACCTATAAAAAAACCTAAAAGCAACTTATAAAATCACCCCTATGTGCAAAATAGTACCTTGATAGAATTTTTAACAGTGTAGGCAGCGGACAAGTTATCTAGTTGAATGCCGTATAATGATTGTTGTTATGCATAAATGACATTAATCTAATATCCTATAGATTAGTATCTGATGAGATAATCATGGCAAAAGTTATGCTAATTAAAGGCATGTATGGAGCTCCTCAGTTGCATTGAGACCTCTCGGATGTTTTGTATCTAAATTCAGAATGTATTTAGTTTCCAAGCATCTCAATTCTTTTTGCCTGTTTCCCCCTCCTTTGTTATAAGGGATTGAGTCAATTAAAAAGTAGTTAAGGCCTATTGGATCAGCGCTATGTGTCTCATTGAAGTGTCTGGCCACTGGATATAGCTGATCCCTGTTCTTGATTGCTCTTATGTGCTGCAGTATCCGCTTGTGGGCTTGCAAGATGGTACTGCCAATGTATTTCAGACCACAAGGGCACTGCAACACATATATCACATATTCACATTTACAATTGAGGGCTTTCGTAATTGGTTTTTCTTCTTCACAGAAAGGTGTTGTGAAGAATGTTCAGTTTAGGCCATGTTTGCAAGCCTTACAAACCTTACATTTGAAGAAACCCTTTCTTTGGGCTAGCCAAGTATTCGAGTTGGTACTGGCAGGATCATTTTGGACTAACATATCCTTCATAGATGAGGCCCTACTGTATGTGATAGCTGGCTTTTTTGTCAGAGTTTGACCAATAATAGGGTCACTTAAGACCAGTGGCCAATTTTTAGTAATCAATTTTCTGATTTCTTTTTCATGTTTACTGAATTGGATGATGAATCTAAATGTATCCTCTTGTTCTGTCATCCCATGTTTGGCGTAAGGTTCAAGCAACGATTACCTGGACTTGTTTCTACTTTTAACAATGGCTTTGTCTAGACATTTAGTCGTGTAGCCCCTTTCCTGGAATCTTTTTTTACTGTTGTGTTGTTCCTTAGTAAGATCAATATCGTTGCTGCAAATGCGTCTCAGCCTAAGCATCTCACCGTAAGGAATACTATTGATGAGATGCCTAGGGTGAGAACTGCCGGCATGCAACGTAGTATTCCCAGCTGTCGGCTTCCTATGCAGCCTGGTTTCGATTTTGCCATTTTGTATGTAAACTTCTACATCCAAAAAGTTTACAGTTGTCTCACTAATAGATGCGGTAAACTCCAGATTTAGGGCATTGATGTTAAGTTGACTTAGGAATTCTTCTGCTTCTGTTTTTGACCCATCCCAAATTATAAAAAGGTCGTCTATATACCTCCACCAAACTTTGATGTTTTTAGTTATGTATGTATTGTATTGGTTGGGGAGGACCAGCTCTTCACACCAACCCATGTGGAGACAGGCATAGCTGGGGGAAAAGCTGGCCCCCATTGCTACGCCTCACAATTGTTGGTATAAGTTGTTTTGGAACACAAAATAATTGTTTTTTAAACAAAATTCTGCCATGTTAACAATCATAGTACTGTATTCAATATATTGATATCCTTTTTTTGCCAAATAGAAATCAATGGCCTTTAGACCATCTCTATGATTGATGGACGTGTATAGAGATGTAACATCTAATGTCATCAATAGATTGTTTTCTTGCCATGAATAATTTAAAAGTTTAGCCAAAAAGTCACTGGTATCTTTGATATAAGATCTTAAACTCTGAACATGTTCTTGTAAAAAATAATCCACATATTTCGAAGTGTTTTCCAAAAGACAGTTTTGCGCTGAAATGATGGGTCTTCCTGGTGGTTGCTGTGCGTTCTTGTGAATTTTAGGAATAAAATACAGAATTGGGACTACTGGATGATCGTTTTAAAAAAATTTAAATTCATCCGCTGTCAGGAGTCCCTTATTTTTCCATCCTATCAGTTTCAACATGAAGTCATTGGTTACACTACGTAATGTGGGGTAATCGCTGCGACAATAGCATTTGTTGTCTTGCAGTTGTTTCATTGCTTCGGAAATATAGTCGCTTTTTTTCCAAAGGACAACATTGCCACCCTTGTCCGCGTTACGCACCACTATGTCAGAGTTCTTTTCAACTTGGCCATTAAAGCATAAAATTGAATTTCCTGCTTGTTGGATTTTGCTTTAGTATTCTTTTGAATTTTAAAATTGTAATCTTTCAAACCATTAATCACGTTGTCATGAAAATTGTCAATTGCATCCTTAATCATCAATGGATGAAATGTCGAGCGTGGTTTGAACGGTGTTTTAGGCTTAAGTTGCATGTTTCTATCATCGCCTGCATGATTGGCTGGTATCAAAGACTCAAAGTTAAAATTGCATTTTCATCTGCAAGTTCTTGCATCTCACTTAGAAAACATTTTTCAGATTGGGTCAGAGAGAACAGAGTAGATTCAGCAGACGTTTGGATAGGTTGTGTGGCCATAGTATCGTTGCTGGTTTTGTTTAACTGTGATTCGGTTTGATGAAAATGCTTTTTTAATTTCAATTTCCTTATGCTTTTATAGACATCGAGTTATATATATATTCACCCAAAAACAAAACCCACCCTCATCCATAAAATTACCCCTGCACCCCAAAACCTAAACACACCCTGAACCCTATAATTACCCCTACACCCCAAAACCCTAACCCACCCTGACCCTAAAATTACCCCAGCACCCCGAAACCTAAACGCACCCTGAACCCCAAAAATACCCCTGCACCCCAAAGCCTTAAATGCACCCTTAACCCCCAAAATACCCCTGCACCCCAAAATCTAAACGTACCCTGAACCCTAAACATTCCCCCTACACCCCAAAACCCTAACCCAACCTGACCCCCAAAGTTCCCCCAGCACCCCAAAACCTAAATGCACCCCGAACCCCAAAAATACCCCTGCACCCCAAAATCTTTTACGCACCCTGAACCCTAAAAATACCCCCTACACCCCAAAACCCTAACCCACCCTGACCTCTAAAATTACCCCAGCACCCCAAAATCCAAACATACACATAGCCCTAAAATTACCCCTGAACCCCCATAACATAAACCCCTACACCTCAACCCCAACCCCTATACTTACCCTATACTTACCTTATACTAACATTTAAAAAACATTTGCTTTTACCATTCATGCATTTACAACGAATTTCGTTGTTAAAGCATGCGTGGTAAAAGCATATAAAATGTAATGCCATGCGTTATTGGTATTGCGGAGTAATGGTATTTGCGTTGTTATGGTATGCGGGGTAATGGTATGCGGGATAAAAGATTTGTGGTAATAGTTGTTTACCGAAAGCAATACCTTCCTGCACAATAACAGTCCTCAAAGGGATTTTTTTCTATGTGTGCTACAGAATACAGCACACATCGAAAGAGTAAAAGAAAAGGAGAAATTAAAATATTTCTCCTCGTTACGCCTCGCCTGGGGAGGCGTAACATTTTGACGAATTCCCTGCTCTACCATTAATACCAGTAATCTGGGAATGGGCCAAAATCAATGGGTGGATGCATGGAAACACCCACACTCCATCCATGGAATGCCTACCTGGGCCATAGTAGGCAACGTAACAATATGAGCTGCATACCATTACTCTAGATTTATCAAGCCATGCAGGGTCATGCAAGGTGGCTTTGCGTAGTTTGATACATTTGGCTTAGTTGTTGAATTGCCAGGGGGTGCAAGTGCGATGCAATGATAAATTTGCCCCTTAGATCCTTGAGTAAAGCAATCCTTTTGCAGCTCCTTATAGGGCACTGATCCTTCGATGAATCTGCACTATGTTTCATGAGTCCACAAAGCAAAGATTTCTGTTCCCTGAAAAGAATCCAAAGAGTTTGCTTGTTTTCATTATTCAAAACCAATTGTCTTGAGATGAAGGGAATTTTCTCCCTGTGTGTAGGGACAATTATTTATTTTCCCTATGCAGGACTGGTATACCTTGAGTAGCACTCCTTGGTAGAGAACAAAGGTTACAGTCTCCCTGCCCTAAAGAGACTAATGCCACTATGCCCTAGCAGGCCCATGGTGGATGGACTGTCAGGTCGAGAGTTTGCAATAGCAGAGCTAAGGCAGGTTCCAGCAGAGTCTAAATCACTACCATCTTCGCTTTGCCAAACACTAAATAACCTCGTAAGTGTAAAACAAAGTTGTGCACAGAATTGAAGATTTCTTTATAAAGGCATGGATTTTTTTCTCGATTAACATCTGGTGATCACCATCACTACAGACTTTTAATGAAGCAATGTCTTAAGAAAGTGTGAAACATTGGTTCTTCAGTTGTAGTTCCGAATTGGCTTCCCCTGTCTTAAGTTTGTGCCTAATTATGATTTGGTCTGCAGCTGTGCCCAAGAAAAATGATAAATAGGAAAATAAATAAATAAATGGAGTGTACAAATGTTTTTCAACACTCCCTGCTTTGTCTTTCAGTAGGTGTTGGGGTTACATAACTTAGATATAGCATGTTATTACAGTGGAATAACACTTATATCTTGTTAGATGTGTATAGTGGTATCACAATTACCCTTCAATAAGACAACCAGATGTATGCTTTATATATGTAGTGTATGCATCCTTTGTAGTATTTCTTTGTTGAAAATAGAATAACAAAATGCTAAAAATGTGAGAAAGGATTAATCAGGCTCTGACCTCCTAAGGTACTCGCAGAATGTTTGGAGGTAACCCTTGTGCCAGAATGGGACAAGGGCCCAATCATTTGCAAACTGATCAGAGAACCAATGACAATATTAGAATCCATAGAGGCAGCAGCGGCTCTCCGCTTAGGCAAAGGAGCTTTGCTCTGTGAGCAGTTTAAAGAGGAAAAATAAAATGATAATAGCGCAATGTTATTATCTTTTTCTATTTCTCCTTAGGTGTGGCACGGGGCTGGGCTGCAAACACAAGGAGATGATGGACAGAGTGCTTAAACTTTTCAAACACTCACCACCAGTCACAGATCTGGGTTAAATTCATAATCATTCTTTAGCTCACTTCGCCACCCCAGTTCAGATACAGTTATATGCAAATCAGACCTGATCCCATGCCTCATGGGAACAGTCCAGCCCGAACTGCCAAGCCATGTCTTCACTGCACCGGAAACAAGCATCTTGGGACCAGTTTCTGGGTTACACCCTTCATCAGCCAGGCTAGCTTGAATCCAGTGGCAAAGTGAGCAAGGGACCCACGTCTGGGCATACCCTGCCAACTTAGGGCAAACAAAGCAAACACAAGGAGATGACGGACGGGGTGCTGAAACTTTTCAAACACTCACCCTCAGTCACAGATCTGGGTTGAATCCATCATCATTCTTTAGCTCACTTCTCCACCCCAGTTCAGACACAGCTATATGCAAATCAGTCCTGACCCTGTGCCTCATGGTAACAGTCCAGCCCAAACTGCCAAGCCATTTCTTCACTGGACCGGAAACAAGCATCCTGGGACCAGTTTCTGGGTAACACCCTTCATCAGCCAGGCTAGCTTGAATCCAGTGGCAAAGTGAGCAAGAGACCCACGTCTGGGCATACCCTGCCAACATAGGGCCAACAAAGCAAACACAAGGAGATGATGGACGTAGTGCTGAAACTTTTCAAACACTCACCCCAATCACAGACCTGGGTTGAATCCATCATCATTCTTTAGCTCAGTTCGCCACCCCCAGTTCAGACACAGCTATATGCAAATCAGTCCTGACCCTGTGCCTCATGGGAGCAGTCCAGCCCAAACTACCAAGCCATGTCTTCACTGGACCAGAAACAATCATCCTGGGACCAGTTTCTGGGTAACACCATTCATCAGCCAGGCTAGCTTGAATCCAGTGGCAAAGTGACCAAGGACCCACTTCTGGGCATACCCTGCCAACTAAAGGCAAACAAAGCAAACACAACAAGATGATGGATGGAGTGCTGAAACTTTTCAAACACTCACCCCCAGTCACAGATCTGGGTTGAATCCATAATCATTCTTTAGCTCACTTCGCCACCCCAGTTCAAACAAAGCTATATGCAAATCAGTCTTGACCCTCTGCCTCATGGGATCAGTCCAGCCCGAACTGCCAAGCCATCTCTTCACTGGACCGGAAACAAGCATCCTGGGACCAGTTTCTGGGTAACATGGGGATCGGCTGGCCAGAGCAGGGGACAGGGGGAGGAGTGGTGAACACACATGCGCATGACCATTTAGCCGGCAATCTTGGGCCAGCCAACAGTCATGCACACTTTGCATCTTCTGCACCTGCTGTATTGCAAAGCCTAGGTGGAGACCATGCACAAGCTCATAGTCCCTGTCTGAGCGCCACACCACGGTGTTCAGACCAATCACGACGCTGCATTAGCTAGGCTTGCGGAGCCTTTGTGCTTTCTGAGTGTCAATGACTGAAGTGGATCGGGACGTGGCAGCCATCCTGCAGGTATGTAGATTTTTTGTATACCCCATCAGCTGCCACTGCACAGAGGTGAGTGAGGGAGCCCTGTCTTTGTGTTCAAACAATTGGAATAGGAACAATAGGAAAAATAAGAAAACGTATAACTGGAAGTGTTAGAAAGGGGATTTCTGGTTCTCTAGGGCATGACCTAAGCCAGGCAGAAACCACCATTCTAGTCAGGGCAAGGAATTACATGGTGAATATAACCCTTGCTCACCCCCTTGACAGCTTGAAAGAGCACTCAGGCTTATCCCAGAGGCAGTGTTTAAACAGTTGTGCAACACACTTACACAGCAGCAACGCACTAGGCACACCACAAAGAAACTCCACACAAGGTTATGTAAAAATAGCCTTTGTATTACTCATAAAACACATTATAACCTAATTACATATATACACTGTGCCACCTGGCATGAGTTTAGAGGGATTATATATCACTACAGGGCCAATCGGGCCACTGTCATAACATCACAACTCACGGTTAGTGAGGACACGCAGTAACTACTGGTAAGGGTTCACTTAGCATATGCAGAACATGATCAGTAGTAGTGCCCTATAGTAAAAGCTAACAACGTGCATACCCTATGCATCAGGCATAAGGCAGATCACAGTACTGTATGGCATAATCACCATCAACAGTGCACCAAAGTAATTACTAGTAGGTTCTCATAGTACAATGACACCTTCACTGTGCCATACTCCGAGCTGCTGCTCGATATCCCAATTCCCTCCTAATAGGCTTCTTGGCCTTCTGTCCACCTTCAACCCAGAATGCGGTAATGCTTGCGGGCTCCTTGGCACTCACTCGCCTACTACCCAGGGAATGTAGCAATTCAGCAATTTTGTGGAGACCCTTCCCCCTGTGGGACCCTGGGGCCTCCGTCGAGGTCTCACCCCGTCCCTAGAGTAAATGCCTCCAACATCCAATATGGGTACAGCTGCCCGTTACCATGTTGCGCAGCTGCAACAATGCGGAGCATTTCACCATCGCGGCAGCGGGTCAGGTGAAGAACAATACCTGGAAGCGCCAACCCGCACCGGCCGGGAGAGGGAGGGTGCTGCGACCCCTCTGCTCGCCTCTACCGCTCCTCCTCTGATTCATGAAGGGCTGCTGTGGGGGAATCCGGAGCGAAGTCTCCCTGGGGCCTGTGAGGCTCTCCTCTCGCCTCCGGCAGCCTCAGTCACCATGGGGGCTCTCCTCGGACCTCCGCCTGCCTCTCCTGAGCCCTTGCAAAACCCGCCTCTTCCGGCAGAGCCCTCACGCTCCAGCAACATGCGGGCTCTTGGCTTCCTGTATTGAGGCCCCGCCCACAACCAGGCAACAGCTGCCTGACTTTTTTTGCAGTGGGGGCTGCCTTCCTGCTGCATTGCAGCGAGCAGCGGCTCCTGTTTTCAAGCTCCACAGGTCTCGCTCCAACAGCGGGACAAATTTGCCCACTACAGCAACACTTGCCAATGCCAGGGGCTCCAACACACAGGGCAGGGAAAATCAATAACCGGAAGTGCCCTGCCCGTCTCCCGCACAGAGAGCAGGCAGTGTTTGTAGCTTCCCCTGGCAGAAAAGCGCTTCTCCTGCACTGAGTCTCCTCAAGGCGATGGGCAGCAGCAAGGCACCAGCTGACAGGGCCCTCCATCAGAGGGGAAGTTCTTCATGGCGGTTACTCCTGGCGCCAAGCAGTCCAGCAGCCTGCCGGCCACAAATCCCAAGTAAGCACACAAACATTGGGTCACAGCCCCCATATTTATTTCCATAATGTCTTTGTTCTGCCCTGGCACAGGGCACTGGACCTAGTCCAAACCAGATCTGGGGGGCACTTAACAAGTGCACAACAGTCCCCATTGTTAGTGTAGGCTCTGGCCCCAGCCACACCACAGGGGGGCAGAGCTAGCATTGTGGAAGACAGGTGCAGGCCTATCCAGGTCAGGTGCTAATCCTCCCACTACTCCAAATGCAGTTTGGCCTATTAAGCGAAGTGCTGACTCACCCAGCCCCTCTGGAGCCACTGCACCTCCCCTGCCCCTGTCATCCAGAGCCAGACATGAAATACACAACAGGCAGGCACAAAGATACATAGCACACACAAATGCCCACTTCTAAAAGTGGCATTTCTAAAATAGTGATAATAAATCTGCAAACACCATTACGCAAC
This sequence comes from Triturus cristatus, assembly GCF_964204655.1. Lineage (NCBI taxonomy): Eukaryota > Metazoa > Chordata > Amphibia > Caudata > Salamandridae > Triturus > Triturus cristatus. Next base: position 229,541,426 of record NC_140584.1, read on the forward strand.
ATTTATTACCACTATTCCCAACATAACAAACTTGATCACGCTACTCCCCTCATGTCAGGTATTACCCCTGAAACACATATCAGGGAATCCCCACAGTTAAAGCACATGTCCTACCTTTTAGCTACATTGCACCCTGCCCATAGGGCTAGCCAGGGCCTACCTTAGGGGTGACTGATATGTAGTAAAAGGGGAGTCACATACATGGCAACCACTTTATGTGCCACATGACAGCAGCAGTAAACTGTGTGTGCAGGCCCAGCAAGGGCAGAGTCCTGAAACAGGTTTGAAAGGCTACTTTGGTGGGTGGCCAGGCAGCGCTGCAAGCCCACCAGTAGAATTTAATTTACTGGCCCTGGGAATATGAGATACCACTTTACAAGGGACTGATAGGTAAATTAAATACACCAAACAGGTATAGACCAATCTTACCAAGTTTACCATAGAGAGCACATGAACTTTAACACTGGAAAGCAGTGATAAAGTGCTCAGAGTCCTAAAACCACCAACACCAGGTCAGAAATAATACCAGGAGGAAGGCAAAAGGTTCTGGGATGACCTTGTAAAAAGGGCCAAATCCAACAGGAAGAATTCATTCCCAAGCTTGCAGCCTTTTCACCGCTATCACTGGAAACTATTTCAAGGGAGAAGGAGTGAAACTTAAATATATTGAAAGAATGTGAGGTGATGTTGAAAATTTGAATGAATTTCTGTCCAGGCCATCTGTCAGGAAAAATGTCCAAAGTGCCTCCTGTAGAATGTTGATTCAACCAGGAAGGCAAACAAAAGGAAAATGTAAGTACTTGATGTGACAAACATTGATACCTTAGATGAGGGCAGCAAAATAGAATACTAAGGAAAGAGTGCACTCAACTAATTAAACAAAATGAAATAGAGCACAGGGAAAAATTAAATGGATAAGATTGTGTGGTGGGGTGCAAAGCATTCATCCGAGAAGATTTGGATATTTATAGCATATGACAAGCGATGTGGCCAGAATCTGTAAACATAATACAGCAGATGATACAAAATGTGCACCCCAATATGCAAAGACCTATGCTATGGAGCCATTTTTCATGTGAAACATTGAGAAAAATTTGATAGATAAAACAAAAAAAGATCAATCTATAAAATAAATTGAAAGTGAACGTAAGTCCTTGTTAAGGAAATGCATAACAATAAAGTATGAAAGAAGGGCATGTTAGCACAGAGATAAGTGTCGCCCATAACGTACTCAGGAACAGAGTGATCCACAGTGTAGTCCTTGTGATGTTCAGGACCATAGTGATATACTGTAATACTTTAATATTAAAATGAAAGTGCCAATTTGAGAGCCATTGGTCAGACTCCCTCGGGCCTTTACCAACTCCAGAGACAAGGGTCAAGAATCTCAGCTTTGTTATTGACAACAAGCTCTCCCTGAAGCCACAGGTGTCCAAGGTCACTACTACCTGTTTTTTGGTTCTCAAGTGGATGAAAAAGATTCTTTAGTTAATTCCTCCAGCAGCCCAGATAATAGTTATTCAAGCCTTGGTGATATCTAGATTAGATTACGGCAATGTGCTGTACTTGGGTGCAGATAAATCCTCAATTCATCGTTTGGAGATTATTCAGAATGCATCAGCCCGGTTACTCTTCCAACTACCTAGGCACGCCTCAGCTTCTCTCCTGCTTCATGAATTGCACTGGATCAAGATTCATAAGCACATTGAATTCAAGGCTTTGTGCCACATGTTCAATGCCAGACATTGTTTAGCTCCCTTATACATTCAGCGTCTGGTTACGCACTATGTGTCTACTCGTCATCCAGCCTCTCGTTGTTCGCCAAGCCCAAGTTTCGTCTTGCCCACATGAAGGTATGCTTGTTTGCTTACCTGAGCCTGAAACTGTGGAACTCTCTCCCGGCCTCTCTTAGGAACTGTCACTTCTTGCTTACCTGCCGTAAGAATTTGAAGACATGGCTTTTCTAGTTTCCTGCTGCAATCTCTATCAGCTTCCACTATCCTGGGCCGGGAGACCCTTCAGGGTATCTGTCAGCATTACAATCCCCCTTTATTATTATTATCCTGTGCAGTATTCCTGTTAAGTGATGTCTTCGCCACATGCTTGAGGCCACCGTATGGTATGAATGCAAGATCGGTATCATCTTGTGGGGGAGTTGCTATGAAGACTGATGAAAATCAAATATTTGCAAAGCTTTCATACTTGAGGGGCATTGTGACTCCAATCTGCAAAGACACACAGTATACCCCACAAGGCTCTCTTAACGACCCTCTGTGATGATATACAATGACGTTGGGTAGATTGGCCTTCACACCAGTCACCATAGTTCATTGTTGTGGGCCAAACACTGATGATGCCTCCTTTTTTGATAGACTGTGGGGGAAGACAGTTGACATTGGTTCCACCAATATAGGGACTTTAATGTCACATTGAATGTGTCCCTAGATAGATCCCATGGCCTAGCCACACACCAATGCTGTCTGACATATTTGTGACATAATGGATGAGCATATACAACTGGAAGCCTGAAGGACACTTCACCCTACGGTGAGAGAAGGAACGGACTTCTCTGGAGTACATAATAGTTCATCTAGGCTTGACTTCTGATTTATCTCTAGAGGACTAGGTACATGGGAACACATGCATACCAATGTGGACCACTCCATGGTCCTACTTATATATCACGTGGCAACTATCCCCTACAATTTTGCTGGACACTGTATTGAGAGGAAGTGAGACAGGAGGTACTTGACTTTTTTTGACAGGAACAAAGACTTGGTCCTAGAAATGGAAATTCTCTGCAAAGCATTCAATTTTACGGTGCCAGGAGTGTGTATCGCCAAACGTGGATGTATCTTAGGTTACATTAGAGACAACATGCGTTAATTAGAGAGCGAGAGATCAAGTCTTTGGAGGCCCAACTATGCTCCTCAGATGACCCTGATGTGTCATAAAAGATTAGAATAACACTGAGGAAATTCCAGGAGGCGGTTGAAAGAGAATGCCTGTACTGTGGCATATATGTCTGGCATGGGAATTTGGGGAGGGGGACCACCGGGGACACCCAATGGCAACAATGATGCATAAACCATGCTTCACAAATGATGTCCTCAAAATGTGAGATAGATAACGCTCAATCGTTAGAGACACCCCAGATATTTTACACATCTTTTCTTCCTCCTATGAAAACTTGTATACATCGCTTGGACATGGGGAATGGACAAAGATAGCTATCTCAAGGAAAGGGTGCTGGGTTGGTTAAGCCACAGCCAAAGGGAATTTCTTGCCACAGACATCAAAGATGATGAAATCAGGGAAGCAATTATGCAGTTACAATCTGGTAGAGCCCCGGGGCCTCTCTACAGATTTGTATAAGACATATATTGCTGTTCCCTCTGCCGATCCTAAAATCTGTCTTTCTTAAGGAAAAAAATCTGGCATGCTCCCCCTCTCCAGTAGAGAAGCAAAAATGATCACTGTGTTCAAACCTGAAAAAAACCCTGAAAATTGTGAGTCCTACTGTTCCTTATCACTCATCAATTGCAATGTCAACATTCTTGCCAAAATATTTTCAAATCGCCTTAGTCTTCTAATCTCTTTTCTGGTTGGAACAGACCAATCGGGCTTTATTCCTGGGCCGTCTCCATCATATCATTTGCGCACATTATATGCGCTCCCACAAGATATATATCTGGATGTTGCAACGGTGGCAACATTCCTCAACGTCACCAAGGCAGTCAATTTGCTGGAATGGGGTTATTTGATGACTGTCCCCCTGGCGGTCAGTCCAGGTAGGAACTGGCACAGAGTGCTTTGCTCAGCATTTAGCTTTTAATCTAGGTCCCATGAGCTGTCTTATGTGTAAATACAGTTGCAAACATGATGCCTGATCTGACACAATGTCTACAGACACAGAGCCCGCTAAGACCCCTATTCACTCTATAGAAAGAACAGGCCCTCAGATCAGTCACAATATATTTTGCCTGCAGGTTCCCTCATGTTATCAATAATTATCAATGCAATGTATGATCCATACCAAAACATGCCACAGAATGCTGGGAGCTTCTCTCTTCGCTCAGGCCTTTGGTGGGTTTTCTGATAAGACCTTGCTAAATCCTAGCTCTATACCTGCTATAACGCAAGCTCTCTCAGACAACTATCGAATGATTAAAGTAGATAGAGTAGGTAAACTAGTGGGAGGCATTATCATTCTGTTTAGAGAGACCATTAAAGTCTCTCTCATCAACTCCCTTAACATAGAGTGGGCAGACATGTTTGGCTTCAAAATTGAATTCTCCACCCAATTCCACTGGAAAGGAGCTCTGCTCTACTGCCCCAAGGGCCAAAAAAAGACTTTAATAATCATCTCGCTGAAAGTATTGCAACCCATGTTATCTCTGCTCAGAATTTCATACTATTAGGTGACTTCAATCATCGTTTTGATTCCCCTTTGGACACATTCACACCCCAGCTGTTAGCTGACTTAAATGTCTTGGGTCCCTGCCAAAAAAACTCAGGGCCCACTCACTCAGCTGGCCACATCCTAGGTTTGATTTTCAGAAATTCGAATGATATACTGTGTAAACCACCCCTTCCCCTTGCATGGACTGATCATGTTCTGATCGATTTTCCAGATTGCCAACTCTGGAAAATTAGATGTGAGAAAACATGGTAACAAAGGTGCCACTAGACGCTGGCATCATGTCTATCCTAACTCCTTCTCGGAGGCTTTCATATAGTGCTCACCATTTGGCAAGGTCCTGAAGTCAACCAAATGTTGGTAAACTTTCAGTCTGCTATGAACCTAGCCTTGGATAAAATTGCAACACTAAGAAATTGGTCTAACACTTTACTCCGACCTTTAGCACCCTGGTACACGGCAGAGCTGAAGGCCGGGAAAGCACTAAGTAACATTTTGTTGAGACGCTGGTTTCGCAGCTATGATATAGATGACAAAACTGCCTTTAAGAAGGCACTCACTGGATACCATTGCAACATTAAAAAGGCTCTAAAAATATACAACTGCAATCAAATCGATCAAGTGGAAAACTGCTCTAAGGAATTGTTTAACATCCGTAAAATAATTTACTCCTCCTTCTGCCTACACACAGCCACTCCAGGCAACACAGGAAATATGTGACTTCATAGGGGACTACTTGGATCATTCACAATCAAGTTTTAGAGCAGAGCATAGCACTAAATCAGAATTGGTGGCTGTGATGGACATCATTAGGTGCTCGCTAGATGCAGTTACGCCTTCTATGCCCGTGCTCTTAGACCTATCCACAGCATTTGATAAAGTGTCCCATGTAGAGCTGCTCCAAAGACTCCAAGATGTCGGGATTGAAGGGCCTGCCCTTGCCTGGTTCCAGGACTTCCTGAAAGATAGAATGCAGTGCACCTTGCTGGGAGCCTACTAAGCCAAGCCCAGGCAGGTTGATAAAGGGGTCACGCCTGAGCCTCACATTGTTTAAAATGTATATGGTCCCCTCGCAAAAGTTATCAGAGCTTATGGGTTTGAGATCCTCTGATATGCAGATTATACTCAGCTAGTTTTGTCCTTTGTCAAAGATTTTTTGTAAAGGGTTGCTTCTTAGAGGGCATGCAGGCAATTGTTAAGTGGATGTCAGATAATTTCTTACAGCTGAACCCAAGGAAAACAGAGATTGTTCGGGAGAGCTCAAACCCTGTTGACCCCAGACTGGAGGCATCCATCTATAGCAAGGTAATAAAAACCTAGGATTCAAGTTAGATCAGTGCTTAATTTGTACCGGTGGTTTCCGGTGCTTAGCAAAGGCACTTATTTTAAAGGGCCGGGTCTTTTGAATTTTTCCGGTAGCACTGTATAAAAACTGCCAGCTCCAGCACAGTGCTTTCCGGCAGTGCAAGGTAAGGGAAGTTTAGTAAATGCCTCAAACAGGTGTAATATGAGAAGGCGCACAGATGTAATTGTCAACAGCAGTAAGTTATGCTTTCACACTAGTGGCTCGATTGAGGTTGATCCTAGATACAGTGGTGCAAGTGAGAGTGTGCTTGACTGAAGGCAGATCAGAATTAAGGGAGGCGGAATGGTGGGGAAACAATGGTAGGTGTCTTAAATTAACAGAAACAGATATGTGATTTTTTGTGCAATTTAGGCCCATGTCGTGTGTAGCACCTTCAGATAGAACAGGCTTTGTAGCCAACAGCACTTTGCATTAAGAGACTTGTAGGCCTGCATCTCTAATGGAAAGTCCCTACAAGATCCAAAATGCAACTTGCTGCTCAGCTAGATTTGTGTACCCGCTTTGTCTGCTGGATTCTGGTGCAGTCCTAGTTTACTTCTGATAAGCAGGACATGGCAATGTTTTGTGGGAGCATAAAGTATTCTGTAGCTAATGTGAACCTGTCTGTGCAGGACTAATCAAGATGCCAATCTGCAAGGGCCTTTGCGAGATGTCTGTGCCCCGAGATAAAGTTGTTTTTCAACTGTAACACCACAGTCAATATTACAATGATACTGGATTTTTTTAATGCACAAAAAAGCAAAGATATGTTTCTGTAACTTTTATTGCACCATCACTGCTGTACCAAGGGTGAAATAGGTGTCGGCTTTAGAGGGGATGTCTTGGCACGTGGTGCTGGGTTCCTGTCAGCCACCCTGGTCTTCTAATCTCCCCCTCTCTCGCTTCCTCCCTTTGACCCCTTTCTCTCTGTGGTATTTGGTGAACATAGAAGAAAGAATACTCCGGGAACTCATAGACTGGAGAGTCTCTGCCCTCAGATTTTATTTATGATACGTATATCTTAGAGGGTTAATGTGCCAGTACTTAATATGTGACGGTGGTTGCAGGTGGAGCCCACGACTAGCCTGCGGCAATGTGGTACTTGCCTCTGCAAATGAGTCTCTGTTGTCGAAACTACAGGTCGTGTAAAATACAGCAGCGTGGTTGATTTGTAATCAACCACCCAGATCAGCTTCTGCTCTCCTCCTAAAATCCCTTCACTGGCTGCCAGTAAAGAACACGATAATATTCAAAATGTTCTGCCTAACCTATACATCCCGGCTTGGCAAGGGCCCAGAGTATGTTTGTCAGAGGCCCAACAAAATCACCCAACTAGGAACTTACGTTCTAGTGAGACGGAACTACTGGTAACCCCCTGCATTTGACGATCCAGATGGGGTGGAAGATCTTTCTCCTATCTGGCTCCTACACTTTGAAACAAATTGCCTTTTCATTTAAGAACCAGACCTGACTACAATAAATTTGGGAAAGCATTAAAAACGGCTCTGTTTTATCCCAGTTTCAAATTGTACTGACAGTGTGCCGAGATACCCCTGTGGGGGTGATTTGTTCATGTTATCAAATAAATAAATTCATTTATTCAGTGCATGGGGTTCCCCTCATCTTTCTTGGCATGGATCACCCTCCTTTATTCTGAGCCAACAGCCAGGGTGCAGACCAATGGAGCCAACTCCTCTCCGTTCCTCATCATGCGGACACTTGGCAGGGGTGTCCCCTTTTTCTGTTGCTTTTTGCTCCGGTGGTGGAGCCCCTTGCTGCTAAGCTTCAGCAACATCACTGTGAATATATAATCAGATATCCCACCAGACACTTGCTGGTATCATTATATGGGGATTAGATCAAAATATATTTGAGGGACCCACAGGACAGCTTGAATTGGGTACTGCATGAGTTTGTATATTTTGGGAGACTGTCAGGCATTCAAATCAACTGAGAAACATCCGATATATTCCCTCTCACTCTAGCCACAAGACGATACCACCCTGACTGTCCTTTAGCATGGTGTGATACTGAGCTCTAATAGTCGGGGATAGTTGTGTTGCAGGATAGGGAAGAGACTCTTCGAGACAGTTATGGCACAGCTCTCTCCACTACAACAGCTGACATTGCTCACTGGTTATTGTTCCTGGTGGAATGTGTCTTCCTCATGAAAATTGTCATACTCCCAAAACTCTTACATCTATTTCTTATCATTCATTATCCACGAGGAGCAACTATTACGACTGGCCTTAGCGGGAAGACAGCACGCCTCCAGTGTAACATGTTCAGATAGCTAGTTTCTAGAGGGACTTCGAAGCACATGATTTGGAGCTCTACCATTTGTGTGCCCAAGCGTACTATGCTATACATTGGTACAGGTCTACCCCCTTTTTACCACACATAGCTATAGAATAGGGATAGTTGGCCCTATACCGCCCCCTTCCTACTTGGGGACATTGCAGCTCCCTTGGACTCAATGGTTGCCTGGACAACTGGGGCATGTAGCAAACCGCCTTGACACTTTGCAAAACTCATGCTTTATTCTCTGTTAACTCCTATATATTTTCACCCATCCTGTATGGTAACACATGAAACAGCATGAAGACAGATGCTCCAAATGGTCTTGGTCTCCACATCGGGTGATCTCTAGTCTGGCAGCACATTTATTACCAGTGGACAACTATGTACAAAGGGATCGCCAACCCCACTGGACCTATTACTTTACATCTGGTTACATAAACGTTGCTACCCCTGGCTTCCTGCAGCAATCAACCATGCTAAACACTATACATACACTGCTTTAGACCTCCACCCAGAGACATCAGGTCTGCATCTTATATCATATGGGTTAGCTTGAGGGATCAATCCTAGCTCGGTACGCTCGCACTGGTTGGGAACTATGATTGGGAACACCCCTTACAGATGAGCAATGGCAGGACTGCTGTATGCAGACGGGGCAAATTGCCTCTAGCAGCAGACTTGGAATCATACATTATACATTTTTACATAGAATGTGTTACACCTTTTAGATTACACCACCATCATCTCTGCCCAGATCAGAATTGTTCCCACTATCGCATAGCAGGTGTGGATTACCTTCATCTCACATGGATATGTGGCTCGATACAGGCCTATTGGCAGGAGGTTACCACTGCTCTATCACTATCAACCAAAAGGTTAAGCTGTCTCCGCTAATGGCAATATTGGGGCATGTAACAGTTGTGGAACCCAGCTTTAGAAAATATACAGAACTCTGCTTGATATTGGCTAAATGAAGGATCGCATGCAGGTGGGGAAGGGGAAGGGCATCGAAATGTAAGGAATGGGTAAATGACCTAAACTTCTGCAGGGGTCAGTTGACCACTTATGATGCTGAATTGCTCCTTCCGAACTCTAGGCCCAAAGACATTTGGGACACCTTACAAAAATACTTCCTAGCTCTAGCATCTGAAACTGCTGATGACACCTCACCACTCCCCCATCCTGGGGAATTACTGTAGCATACTGTCCAATGAGGAAGGCAATAGAAGGAGAGTGGGGGTAAACAACTGTAGTTATGTGCTGGATCATGCAATTCCTGTAACAATATTCCATCGAAGACGTCCTGATAGCAACATGTTCTACATATCATCATATGTCCCTTGTCACACTGAGCACTGCTGTTTGTGTACCACATGTATTAACAACTGACCTGACCCTCAAATACACTCTAGTGTTAATACTTGTATAGTGGGGTTAGAGGTAAACCGGTGAAATATGAAAATTGTACAAGATGTTGTGATGATGCACTTCTGTGTTTGCATTATTGGTTAACTGTTGTTGGCTGCACAGGCCATTTGTACTTTGAAACTCAATTAAAAAACAAAAAACCTATAGGCAAATCCAAAGATGCAATGGCAAAATGAAAAATAGTAACAATAAATATATTGCAGGTAGGGCACTGTTGTGAATTTCTTGTTATACAAATGTGCACATATGCAAGTGCAAAATGCCTTCACTCACAGCAAAGTGAGCTATGGCTAAAGTAGTTTGACAATTGACCCATACTATGGGCAATAGAAAGCATAAAAAAAACTGAATGACATTTGAACAGACCTATGGATGAAGGGTAGTGACAGAAGATATGTGTACGTAAAAAGGAAACAGAAAGAAAACATAAATAACCTGCATAAATAACCTCTGCCTCTTTCGGGAGGGGTTCAAATTCATCAATCCCTGCTAGGCTGGTTTGCGTCTGGTTCACTCCACTGAAGCTGTCTGTGATAGATGTGTGAAGAGTGTTACGGGGCCACAACCAGGAGCTGGTTCTCCTTGATCTATCGGCAGCATTTGACACAGTTGACTATACACTTCTGGAGGACCGTGTCGAGGCCATGGGGTTGCTGGGCACAGAGCTCGATTGGATCATTTTCTTCTAAGAGATAGATCACAATCTCTCTGCCTGATCCCTTTCAACTCATTCAAAGTTTATCTAGATTGTGGCGTACCCCAGGGATCTTTCCTCTCTCGACATCTCTTTCATCTGTATATATGCTCTCTAGTTCACATCCTGAAAAAAATGATTGTCAAAATCTGTAATTATGCAAATGACACACAGCTACTCTATGACAGTTCCTCTGAATCAAAGGAGGTTTTCTAAAATACTATGCTATTCTTCCATAACTGGATCAACAGCAACCATCTAAATCTAAACTCATAAAACTGAGATTGTCATCACTAGGAGTTAGCTTGACTTTTAGAATGCATCATTCTGGCCTTCTGAGATAGGTGCCCTTCCCTCCTCCAAGAAATCAGAAAAATGTTTAGGGGTCCTCATAGACAAGGAACTCTCTATGAAACTCCAGCTCGAAGCAGTAATCTCTTTCTGCTCTCTACTACTTTGTAGAATCTGGAAAATTGGAAAATTCCTCACCCCTGAGGCACTTATTGAAGCTATAATAGCCCTAGTCATCTCCAGAATACATTAGGCCACCTTCCTCTATGTGGGCCTCCCAAAAAGCCTCAAGCAAAGGCTTCTAGTAATTCAGAACCAGACAGACCCTTAAATCTTCCAACAACCCAGACATTGTCACATCACCCCTTTGATGAAAAAGCTCCTCTGGCTTCCGTTGAAACAGAGGACTATTTTTAAAACTGGCTGTATTATTTTCAAAACCCTCAATGGAAAAGGCTCAACCTTTATCACAGCCCTTATTCAAAAGAACACCCCCAAACAAATCTAAGATCCACTCATATGAACTACCTGACAAAACCCAAGTTCAAGATGAAGAGAATGTGTGGTTCCTGATTCTCAGTAATTGTTCTCCTCATCTGAAACTCTTTCCCCCTTGAGATTAGAACAGCTCTCAACTGAATGAGATTTAGACAACTACTAAAAACAATGATTTGCAGACAAGTATATGGCTCCTTCAGCAGCTTGATCAGTTCCTATTACCCTAGCGCCAAGAAACTGACTGGTGAACGTGACATTAACAGTAACATAACATAACAATTTGAAAAAACCCAGCAAGCATATTGTGTTATGGCAAAGTCACCATCATTCCACAATAGTAGCAATGAAAATGGTATATACATTTAAAACACTAATAGTGCTTTCTATTCAGAGAAGAGAAGTGCGCTATCTTAGCTAAGCTAATGCAAGGTTCACATCCTTTAAAATGATGAACCACTGCCTCAGACATTAACCAATTAACACTTTTATCCATTATAACATTGAGAGTGATGACTCAAGGAATGGGTATGCAAAATAAAATGGTAAATTATAAAACCAGTAACATTTTCTCCTGAGAATGTACAACTGAAGTGCTCAATATATGTATTTTAAAAGGAACGCTAAGATGCCTTAAATTGTTAGGTGTTAAAATTATCAAAGCCCAGTGACCTATTTTGAAAATGATTCATTCTCTTAATTTGCATTTGTACCACCAAGGCTGGTGTGTCAGATGATGAGCTTCTGGCTTTTATGTACCCTGAAAGAAATAGTTGGAGCTAATAAAATATTAGTGAACTGTAAAACTATTCCACAGAGAATGCTCAACCTGACTTTTCAGTGTGATATGCTCTTTAAACACCTTTGCTGAAGTCTGAATCTAAAAGTTAATTTTTGGTCCTTAAAGAGTATCATAAGCTATTTAAAGTACTGACTAATAATCACATTTCGATGTAAAGCCTGATCAGAATCTTTTCCACTTATGCAGAATCCTTGTTTTCTCACAAACTAGTTTACATTTATTAAATATTGTTGTTTCTTAGGTTTTGATTCATATACACGGTTAGAAATTGTAATCACTAGTTGTGTGCACAGTTTGCTGAATAAATGTGAAAATTGCCTTACTAGTGCATTAGTCTGTGAAACGTGCTGTGCGAGCATCTGTATAGTGCTATTCAAACGTGCGACCCTTGTGTCAGCTCAGTTAACGTGCAATGAGTCAAATGCCTTTTTCAAATCACTACGGCTATAGAGAGTCACAAATGCAGATGAGTGTGCAAAATTAGACAACATTAACCATTGCAGATTGGACCCATGGTAGTATGAGCATGTCTAACTGCAACTATTTTAAGGACATCATTCAAGTCACTTATGGTATTGTCAACACAGAGTTGCACAAAGTGTTGCATACAGTGTTTCAGGATAGTACAACACCATCCCTTATGGTCATGTGGTTTTCCCATTGCAAGGTATATGACTTCATAGTTGGATAAAGTACTCCGTCTATGCCTAATGGGGCACAGTCAACCTGTTCTTCTTGAAATGACGTTAGGGCTAAGCAACACATTGTGTGGATGTTAATATTAATGAACAAGAAGCTACGAGGAACTAAGGGCCCATGTCTGTGTATTTTGCAGTATTTAGTTGCCTCATGTGCATGCCTATTGTCTCAAAGGAAAAAGTAGAATATGGACTTTTAGGTTAGGGGTGTCCTGAAAAAGTAGCTGTCAGGTTAGCTATTCCCACGTTCTGGTCTAAACCTTGTGCTCCATCCAGAACCCTGAAATTTGGCAAATGGTACTCGTGGTACACAAGTCAGGATGCTACATATGATAACTTAGAAGGACTGAGGGAGGCAGAAGAGTAAAAATGAACACATTATGGATATCTTTCCATGAGTCCTCTCCTTCTGGAGATCTGATCCATATGTCCAACCTAAGAGGTGAGGAGGGGGATCATTGGGCACCATACACAAATTACATTTTAGTTAGGAAGCTATATATAATAAGTAGTCTTCCCTCTCGTAGTACCTTTTGACATTTATTCTCATTGTATATGATATCACAAGAAAGAACCCCTTAATTGGCATGTAGCCAGCTATACTTCTATATATTCCCCTGTTATAAACCCTATATCGCATAAAGGGTTGTCCATTGGTGCTTTAATTGTAGGTATTAATAATACCAGTCTGAAACGCATTGATTTATTTGATTATGTTAAATGTGTTGTTGATATTTGTAAGCAATTAGGTTACTGGTTGACGGGGATGAAGCCCTTATCAAGTAGCAACCACAATTCGTCTCAGGGTGAATTCACAAGCAAACCCGAAATAAACCTGTGATCAACCCTCAGGTACATTGGAACAGAGTAGTCAGGGTTACTCATTAATTAAAGTGGCCTTGTCTTCTCACGTACAGTTAGGTGGAAGTTTGGGAACACCCTCTAAGTGAACTACCTTTCCTTTATTCGGAACCCTAGCTGTAGTTTGTGTGGTGCTAGGTGGTTTTACAGGGGACAGCAGTCACAGGTGGAGGGGCGATGTCAAAATTAGGGTGATGTCGTAGGCCAGCTCGCCGATTTACAGGCCTACTCAAGTGAAGGGCACCTTTCTGCACAAGAACACAATCCAGAGAGTTTTGTTTTTCTCCGGAGTTTTATATAGCGCAAACTTGACCCAAAGGTATCTGAGCGCTTACATGAGCAAAAGTTGCTTACACAAGGACAAATTAATTTTTTTTGTTAGGCATGGGGAGATTAAGATATTTTCCCAAAATCACAGGATGTTTAGCATCGCTGTCGAGACTCGAACCTGGTTCCCCAGATTTGAGATCGACCACCCTAGCCGTAAGGCTACATCCTCTCCCCATCTCCCATCTCTTCCTTTTCTATGTATGTGGCAGAATGTAGCACACATGAGAAGAGGAAAAAAAGAGGAGAAAACAAATATCTCCCTGTTATGCCTGCTATGTAAGGTTTTGGTGCTGCTCCAGGTTTACATGATTAGGTAGATCTGGGGCAGCGTCAAAATCCATGGGTGTTGCATGGGTAATGCAACACATCGACTTGCACTGCTTTTTCTTACTCTATATCTTTTTCTGACCTCATAGATATGTTTGAGAGTTTTTGCCGCCAGAGCATCAGAAATAGTGAAGCTCCGGCCCCTCTGTATCTATATATGTAATTATGACACATTTATTATCCAAATCTAAATAAATCTATCAATGAAATTTCAGATGTTTTAAAATGATCTACATTAGGGTCTTTCCGTTTAAGACCACTTTAAAGTAAGCAAATGTTGCAAGTGTGTATTCTATAGTTGTCATAAAACCTTAAAAACACTTCAATATAAATTCATACAAATAAGATGTAAATGAAAATAGGTTTATATGCATTTGAGTACACACAAATTTCTACTTTGAAGCAAAAGGTTAATGCTTGAAACAAACCTTTATTTCGATTAGAACCATCCTTGTTGGAAAATTCTATATGGTTTTCATCTGCCCAGTAGAGTCTGTTATTGGTGTAGTCGATTGTAAGAGCCATGGGTCTTGATATCATTGTTTTTATGACAACACTTTGGTTAGTTCCATCCATTCCTACACGACCAATAAGTGAATTCTCACAGCAGTCAATCCAGTATAAATATCTGTAAAGAAACATTTTGTATTCAGAGAAGCAACAACAAGATGTAATTAAATTATAAATGGCTGCCACTCTTATTTGTTTACTTTGGGTATTTTATTTGCAATAACAGGATAAATAACTAACTCATACTTACCTTTTAAGCTTGTGTCTCATTTGTGGTCCATCTTTAATTTCCTACCCCCTTTAGAGAAACAGTTAAAAGCCGGCATTAAAGTGGGTGCAGGGCGAGCCGAGTGTGAAAATGACAGGTTTATGACAGTGCTCCCCGCTTAGCTCCCACTTTCATGGTCATCGGCAGCATAAGAGATCTGTGAGGCCACAGAGCCTGGGAACTAATGAGGAGACAGTATAGTGTCCACACTGGATGTGTGTTTACAGAACTTGTTGTGGCAAAGAGTGGGCTGAGGCCAACTGGACTTCTTTAGCAAGCACTGTTGAGGCACAATGCACACTCAACTGTGGAGTAACAGGGGCTCCTCTGATCAGGGTGGCTGAGGGTGCTCCAGTGAAAAGACGAATGGAATAGCTTTCTGGTGTGCCAGGAGTAGTATCATGGTATAACTGGAGCTGTGATGGGTAAAAGTGGCCACAAGGGGGTCATCGACAGGTTGGGTAGTGAGCTGGAGAAGAGTGATATTGCCTGCTTAATGGCTGGTGGACCAATTCCAACATGGCAGAGAGTGGGCCTGATATCATGCCCTAGAGACTTCCTGCAGACAGTCCCCATGAGACAGTAGCATAGAGGTGTCCAAATACTAGTGAGTCCCTTGAATCTGTCTATCAGGGAGAAAACACTGCGGTTGAAGCTGAACACAGAACTGATTTACTGCCCATACATGTTTTTTGAATGTCATGACTATTAAACGCATGGTCAAACATGATTTTTTGAGCCCCAACAGGTGACAGCAAAAAGTGCCTCCATTTCCAGTTAGGATAAAGCCTGGTAGAGAAGGCATGGCTTCAATCCATAAACGTCCTTCACAACAACATGAAGAAAGAAACCAACAACATCAAAGTGGCCCTTGAGAGAGGCAGAAAATAATTTGGTGAGGCTATAATGTAGAAGGATGGTTGTGGAGCAGAGAGTATTGGAACAGAGAGTAAGGTAAGCTAGGACTCAGGGAGGACCGACAGTTCACATATTTTGCACAGGATTCGCAAATCCTAAAATATATTTATTTTAATTTTATTGCCCACTTGGGCCTGTGGGTCAGGGTGCGCCTACCATATTATTTATGCCCTTTTTGTTTATATTTTTCCTAACACAGTATTCAGTGCACCATGTTGAGAAATTTTGGTTGCATTTTCCCAAGATCTTTTCTGTAGTGGCATGCAAATCTGAGAGCAGTGGAGGTCTGAAATCTACTGCCAGGTTTGAAAATCAGCAATGGATAAAATGCATCCCTTGCCAAATGATTTTATTTTTTAATTATAATACATTTGTGGAGAATCCATGATTTGATGTACAAAATATCACTAAAATCTAATCTCGTCATGAAAACCAAAAGTGGATAAACTTTTTTATTAGAAAGTTTTGTGTAGCTTCCCCTAACGGTGCAAACGTTGTTAGGAAAACGGAAAATTACCTTTGAATAGAACCTCTGGCCTAACCATATTAACACAGGATGCTAGAATTTTTACGTCTGAGAGTTTTATGCTGACATGTACAATTTTGGCAGATTTGTAGGCTAATGTGGATACAAGTTCTAGCATCAATGTAAGTCCCTGAAGTAAAAGAGCAGTTGCTGGTTAGTTAAGTACAATAATGTAAAATATAAACTGGCAATATCACTACAGAAATGGACTCCAACTATCATAATTCAATAGCATAGATGCTAGATGGGAAGCTATAGACTCAAGCCTGTTAAAGGAAAAAAGCACACTCATTTTGATTGACTTGCACTTTGAGCACTTGCCTGATGGGCAACGCCCATTCCTTCCTGAAAAGACAGCAACCAGCTAACACTTTTTAAGAAGATATTTTGAACAATAAAAAATGTGTTGGTGGGGTGGCAAGCATGCATACAATTTTTCTAAAATTCTAAAGTCACAGGAGTGCAAGCCATTTATTTTGAAAATGTGTGTGTGTGTTATTTGTGTGTGTGTAGCTCCAATTGAAAAAATATTAATGAGAAAAAAAGAAAGTTGCAATTCTTAGCCAAAAATTTAAATTTTGTGAGTAAGTGTCCCAATTCATCTTCAGAGATTTGCATCTCTGCTGCAATGATGAAACTGACAAGACCCTTCAGGGCATTGTTTATTAAACCTATACATAGATTCATGTATCTATATGATCCTCAATTGTGGGAGAATAGATAACAGTTTCTGCTGGGTCAGCCATCTCTATGATATGATATAACCACTATTCATAAAAGCGCAAATGCCTTTAGGCATTGACATGCTGCAGTGCTGCTATGCCACTCGGTAAGAAGCTGGTTCCAGAAGACCCCAGTGGAACTACGGGCCTGAATTAGAGTTTGGCAGACTGGGTTACTCCTTCACAAATGAGACGGATATATCGCCAACCGTATTACCAGTCCACTAAATCCTATGTCACTATTAGTACGGTGGACGGGATAGCCACCACATGTGTGAAGGAGTAACCCATCCGCCAAACTCTAAATCAGGACCTTATCTCCCTACAGGTGAAAACGCCAGTTCATTAAGGCTTTCCTAAAGGGAAAATGCAGCCTCAGACACAAAAGATGTTAAGATAGACCATTCCAAAGCCTTGCTGACGCAACTTAGAAGGCTCTTCCTCCCATATCTTCTTCTGAACACTGGGAACGATCACCTGATTATGAAGTGCCGAGCAAAGATTCCTTTAGGAATGTACCATTAAAACATGGTTTAATTCCCTCTTGACTCACATTGTTCAGAGCCTTACGTCTACCCAAAACTTGAGCAAGTAGTTCAAAAGGCCATATAATATTTCTAGGGCATTTCACTTGCAGTATACTGGAAAGAGAAAACAACATTTTGCAATAGCCCTCATTGAATATTAAGAATGACCTAATATGTTTCTGGTATCTAGGTGTCTACTAAGGGCCGATTACTATGAGGCCCGTTGGTCCGAGCCTTCCATGCCGCATCGTAATGAGCCCTTCGGTTTTCTTTCCGACCACCGCATAACAATGCTTACGATCGGAAACCAAACTGTCATTCCTGCAGGCTTCCAATAGGCTCAAGGAGCTCGTCGGCTAGTCGGAACTGGCTCGTAATCTCGAAGGACGGGCCTTCCCACCCTTGGAATTATGATGCAGGGTTTCCGGCATGGTGTCCATGCTGGCTTGTCCAACATGGACAGAAAACATGTTTGGGGGCCCACAGCAGAGCCCACCTGTGTGTACGGCCTCTGGTTGGGGGCCGAGGGGAAATCAATGGTGGCAGCACAGGGTGCAGGGATGAACAGCACCTCCCATTTCCTTATGATAGCATGTATATTACAGCTGGTTTACGGCCGTAATGCGTGCTCCCATAGGAAAATGTAGGAAATGAGACCGAACAGTGCTCGGTTGCATCCTAATTAGGCGGTCGGACCGCCCGAGACGGTCGCTTGTGGACTTAAGTTCACCCGCCATTGTATCTGGGCCCTTGAAAATCTTTCTTTGTTAACACTGCCACATTAAAAATCATATGGGAGAAAAATTCGGCTGACTTCAGGAAAGAATAAAAGTGCAGAACTTCCAATTTTTGTTTGTATAAACAATAGTTAACATAGAAATACATCTCTATAAAATTTTCACCAGCTGGGAAACAGAAATGGTTTATGCAAAAAATTATTTTTAGAAAATATTTATGGAAAAAGGGTCACTGACACATATTTATATGAAAGGATACTTTTTACTAGTTAAAATAGATTCATTTTTTTGTAAATAAATGAAATATGCAGTGCTCATCTTTTTCAGTGAAGGGAAGGTGCAATGGGGTGTGATGACCAAGATAACAAACAGTGCATCACTAATAAAAAAGCAATTGACCTCCTATTTTGATAGGTTTTTAACAATAAAAAGAAGTCTATTTTAGTCTGGTATCGATGACGGTTTCACCTCTGTTCTTCTGTGCAAACAGCACACCTCGGGGCTGACAGTTCCCCCTTCAATTGGTGCTCCATGTGCAACACAAAATACTTGTTTTAAACCAAAAAACTGTGTTTCTTTAAGAATAGTGGAACGCCTCTTAAGGAATAAAGAACGACAAGCTCTGCGGTCGAGTAAAATATGTAACATCAATGGCTTGTAATTGATCATTGTAACTCTGAACCCTACACTAAAAGTGCGGCAGTACAGTACGGAACAAGCTAATTCGACCTAGAGCTTCTATTTAACCACTCAAGTTTGGAGAAACAATGTTGAGACTTGGATAAGAAAAGCTACCTAATTTGTAGAGGTTGAATTTTAACTTTTTGAGTTCAAGTGAGTGTTTCACTTTCCACAAGGTGTTGGGAGCGACGCAACAATGAAATTCTAATTGATTAGAGTTTTCACGCCAATAATGTTCATATAGATAAATATGATGAAGGGAGTGCTCCTTTTTGAGGGAAGTACAAGCAAAGTAAAATAAAGGAAGAGACTATTATGTCATTTTGTTTCTTTGTAGGTACCCATCTCAAGTGTGCCTACTAAAGGGCAAGTAAAGCCACATAACCTTTCCTTACTATTTCGTTAAATAAACTCAGAAGAATTAGGATTGTAATGAGGGACCAGTATCCTGAGGAAGGCCTGGGACCCAGTAAGCTGTTTGTATGTGGCTGAAACATCTATACAATACCAATCTATTGTTTGATTAATTAAATCATAACAATGTGGATAAAAACATTAATTGGGTATTTTGCGCTGCATTCCTCTCATCGGAATCAATGTAATATAACAGTTACATATAAATATTTACATTTAGATAAAAAATACCTTCTAGAAATGAGGAGCCATCAAGTATGAACAAGTGCAAAGGGAAGGACATATTAATATTTACATTTGAATAAAAGTTCCTTTCTAAAAACGAGGTAGCCATCAAATATAAACAAGTGCTAAAGTGCATACATGTTCGTAGGCCAGTACTAAATCGAAATGTTAAGTTGCTGCGGGGTTTAGTACTATGTTGTCCAAAAGTTCAACTGTAAAATATTGAATATAGAAGCTCTAGGTCGAATTAGCTTGTTTTGTGCTGTACTGCCGCACTTTTAGTGAGGGGTTCAGAGTTACAATGATCAATTACAAGTCATGATGTTACGTCTTTTACGCCACCGCAAAGCTTGGCCTTCCTTATTCCTTAAGCAGCGTTTCACTATTCTTAAAGAAACACTGTTTTTCGGTTTAAAACAAGTATTCTGTGTTGCACATGGAGTACCACTTGAAGGGGGAAGAGTCAGCCCAGAAGTGTGCTGTTGGCTTTGTAAGGCAACTCAATGAGATAGGAGTCGGCAAGTCACCGGATCAGGAGACTAAGATGTGGCAAAGGCTTCTTCAATTGTGTAAGTGGCTGAAACATGTTAGTACAGGCGGATGGGGTAATGGAGATGTAGCTCCTCCTATATACCCGCTTTTTAATTTTTAACCCTGTCAAGGGTGCCCAACAACAAACAAACTTATAGGCACCCACTTGGACAGTCTTAAACACAATACTTTCTGACATAGGGATCACTCATATTAAAATATTATTTTCTTGTATATAAAAATAACAAGCGCTCCACTCTGAGTGTTCATCTGCACCAGGGTGTGTTAGTTTCTCTATGATGAAGCATGCCACTACATAGTGGGTGAGGGCATTCTAAAAAAACTTTTGGGTTTCCTAGTAGGTTTCTTCCTTTTCTTTTCTTCTTTTTTTTACCCCTTCAGGCATTTCTTGATTAGAATTTTCCCAGCTCCTTATTTCAGGAGCAGGGATTTGTCCTTCTCGAGTAGTGAGGTCTATAGTGAATTGGCACATCAGAGTGGTGAGTTTCAAAGTCTACACCACCTCTGATATCCATATGAGATGTCCCCCTGAGGAGGAAACAGCCCTCCCATTGGTCCAGATGCACTTGCACCTAGGCAAGGTGGGAAATAGCTAGGCGGGAAGTATACACCCTCATGAAGACTGGTCATACCGCTAGGGTGGGCAGCCTGATCTGTACACCTAAAATACAATTTTGCCATCTTTAAGAGGGCATAAATAGTACCTCTGGGTACAAAAGGTGGCTAACCTCAGGAGCAGACTAACTGCATGAACTAGCTGCCATTTGGCTACCAGCTCCCACACCCCTAACTCTCCTGAATATAGGATTTAATGGATCCCCCTGACACCAGAACCTCACTTCAAAGAAGGATCAAGAGCAAACCTGTGTCACTGATAATGGACTCTGCCCACCAGCACAAAGTAAAAGAGGGATACTTTGTCCCTGAGGCAACAAATTTGGAACTGAGTGAACAACCCTCATCCTTGGGCAAACTCACTCAACACTCCCGAAGGGAGGGACCCTTATGGAAGCCAGAAGCACCCTCAGTCTCCCCTGGACTAGTGGTACTAGTCCCTTTGCAAACTGCAGGTAAAAACAATTTCCAGATTCAAAGAACTACTCCCTCCAAGTGATCGCCCAAATCCAGGTGGTCTAGTGCATTGCGTGAGTTGTAGTCTCGCCTTCCCCGAAGTCTCAGGCCACTACATTACTCCCCAGGACCCAGTAAAGTTCCCAAAGCGTTTTGTTGTGCTTGACACTCACAAGGATTGTTGGTCACCAGTCCCGTAACCACAAACAATGCTGCAACTACAGAGAGCTACGTATACCCATCAACCAACGTCAGCAGCTGTTTACCTGTTGTGTCTGTGCATTTTTGTTTCTTGTAGCACCGTTTAAGAGGTAAAAACAGCACTATCGGTGGCTTCTATTCAACACCAAGGATAGCCACAACAACTCTGTACCCAGACTCCTTGGGGCAAGCTGAAATTAATCTGACTATTGTGGCCTGGCCCTGGGGCCCGCAAGACCATACATAAGGGTTCCAAGAAACTCAACCTGCAAGTGACCGATTGTCCCTAGTGGATTTTGTAATTGACCGCAATGCTTTTTTGTCTATACTATTCCATTCATTTTGGTGTCTAAATGAAGAGGAAAAATACACTCAACTTTTATAAATTGGTGTTGGGTTTCTCTCATTTCATGTCAATTACTTATCGTCCATGTTGTTACTCTTAAATGCTTAACACATGTTTCTCTAGCAAAATCTGACCGCTCTTTGCCACTCTACCGGGACTGAGATAAGGATTTATTAGTGTGAATCCAGGGACCATCTTTGGGGTATCGTGATAATATTACATGGTAAGGCCACCCAGCCAAGCCATATAATATTCCGCTTATTTCTTTAACTTCCGCTATTCTTCTCCCACTAGAGTCTTCAGGCTTTCACACGGTCGGCGGTCAAGACATTCTTTACACTTTTTTGAGGCTCTGAGACTTTTCATCCGGTTTGTATGGCCAGAAATATTTTTTCTTTTAATTCTACTTTTAAGCAATACAGACATTTTAAAAACTTTCAAAGGCACCTAAGGAAGATATTACATAGTGTCTAATTCTACACATGTATGTCGACGGATTAGTGTCCACCTTTAGTGCATACTGTTACATTTTAAGCCTGCTTACATTTTACTACAGAAGCGGAACTGTTGCAGAAAAATATATTTGAGAAACCAATTTAAACACATTTCCGCTTAACTGTTTCATGTTTTCCAAGCTTGTCATGCATTTATAGGCTCGATCTAATCCAGAAAACGTGAAAAAGCCAAGATTGGAAATGTAAAAATTGTTGTAGGAAAGTGTAATAATTTCAAATATATATATTTTAAGAGCGCTTTCAAAACATACCATAAATGTTAGCCATCAGCAGCACTTAAATATTGACTCAGTGACAGCTTTTCAATTTACCTCTCAAACTTGCATAAAAAACTCTAAAGCTCTATTGAGATATACCATGTAAACAGCAGATTGCCTCAATTAACATTTTTAAAACAGAAGGAAGCCAAATAATGAAATGACTTTGTTAAGGGATCTGAATCACACCGACAATTATACTATGATGCATGCAAAATTAGTATTATTGTGATAATTACAGTCGGTGCAGGATTTACTAACATTACAAAATGAACGTGAGCAATGTACTGTTTACAGAGCTGTGACATTTTTAATGGCATTTTCCCAACCGAGGATGTGCAATAAAACCATTTAATGCTAACGCATCCCACCGTTGCTTAATTGTGTTTTTTGAGTAATTTGGCACATTGAATGCTCATAATTTCGCATTCAATCGCTATTAATTTACATGTTTTATCATAAAGTCTAATTTGATTTTTTTTTCTTTCTAACTACAGAACTGCATTGTTTGGTATTTTTTATCACACTTGTGAAAACGTGACATTGAAATAGGATAGAAGTCACAAAGCTTGAACATGCATCAGAGACCAGTTATAATATTTCAGACATCCGTAAATTTATTGGCACAGCTGCAAAAACTGATGGGAAGATAGAAACTCGTTCATTCTGCGTATTATTGCAGCTCGTGGTTTGCTTCCATATGGCCTGACTGGATCTAAACATTGAGAATAAAATCTGTCTCATGCAAAGCTGTTTTGGCGAACTCCCTGTAGTGAAAAGACACATATCATGTCCTTGTGAGATCTGTCTCTGGATTTCTTTCTGTATATGTACTAGTCCTGAAAAAATATTTAAAATAGTATTGCAAACTTCAGCCCTGTTTTTAAAAATTTACATTTTGCTTTGGGTAAATCAATTTAAGAAACATACAGCAATATAATATTAAAGGTTATTCATACCCAGCTTGCGGATCCAAAGCGAGGTCTCGAGGGAATTTCAGCCATTTGCTCACAAGAATGGTCGAGTACAAGCCATTGAACTTCGAAACTTCTATTACTCTCTTTTCTGTATCGGACCAATAAAGGTTTTTGCCAACCCAGTCAAAAGCCAGTGCATTGGGTACAGCTGTATTATGCACCACCTAGAAAATGAACACCCAAACATCAGTCGCAGTCTCTATCATATGCTGAATAAACGCATTGCTTCTTTTCCTATCAAAAACCATTAGTTGCAACAAGAAGGCTCTTTACTAATGCATGCTTCAATTTGATGTTGTGCTTTGGAACTGAACAGACTTATCTTTGCCATTGATATAAATGTACTCCCTTATTGTTATATGTAGAGAATGGACTTCACCACAGACCCTATTAAGCATATTGCTTCCATGGATCATTCTTATGTGAAACAGACTGATTAAAATGTGTGAGGTTCTATCGAATATATGAAATAGCAATGCACTAGATAGATACTAATAGCATGACATGGATCAGCTAGTGATATGAAATTACAACATTCACCAATATTAATAAAAAAATCAAGCATGTCGCTCCATGGGAAGATGTCTTTCTGCGGTTTGCCAACCAATATGACATGATTTATGGTATGGTTTTTACTAAGGATAGAAGAAAGGCTGAGTTTTTTTAAAGTGTCAGGTTTATAAATTTACAGGAGTATATCTGTTTCGTTGCTTCGCCGCACCATCGACTGCTTCATCGAAACCACCACCTTCCCCAACGACTGGGAACATGCAGACATCAGCCCGCTGATGGAGAAGAAATCCTCGTACCCGACAGACCTCAAGAACTTCAGACCAATCTCACTTCACCCCTTCCCAGCCAAGATCATACAGAAGGCCATCAATGCCCAACTCTCTGAGTTCATCTAATTGTACCATGTCTGGACACCTACCAATCTGACTTCTGAAGCAACCACAGCACAGAGACTGCACTCCCCGCCACCTCAGATGACATATTTTCCCTCCCCGACCGGGCGAGACTGCAGCCCTCATCCTACCAGACCTCTCGGTCGCCTTTGACATGGTCTCCAACTGCACCCTAATCACAAGTCGCCAGCATCCGCAACAAAGCTTTGGACTGGATACACTCCTTCCTCAATATCCAGACTGAACGAGTCAGGTTACCACCATTCCTCACAAAACCCTCAGAGATCAGCTGTTAAGTACCCAAGGTTTCCTCCCTGAGCCCCACCCTCTTCAACATCTACATGGCCCCCCTCGCAGCCATCATCAGAAGGCACGGACTCAGCATCTTTCCTATGCCAAAGACACGCAGCTGATCCACTCCCTCATCAACTAACCCAGAACGGCAGAACTAACTTCCACTGTGGAATGAAGGCCGTTGCTATCTGGATGAATGACAGCTACCTCAAGTTCAACTTGGACAAGACCAAAGTACTCATCCTGGGACCCAGCCCTTCAGCCTGGGATGACTCCTGGTGGCCAACCGCTCTGGGATCTCCCCCCACAGCGACAGACCATGCACTCAACCTCTGCATCATAGTGGACTCTTCACTCACTATGAACCTCCAAATCAACGCAATTTCCTCAGTCTGCTTCCACACTCTCCGCCTGCTTCGAAAGACATTTGGATAGATACCCACAGAATCCAGAAATACGGTCACCCACAAACTCATCACCAGCAAACTTAACTACGGCAGCGCACTCTATGCCGATGTCACCCAGAAATAGCTCAAGAAACTACAGAACATACAAAATTCCGCAGCCATTCTGGCCCTCGACATACCCCGCTGCAGCCACATCACGCAACACCTCCGACAACTCCACTGGCTCACAGTCAACAAGAGAGTCACTTTCAAGCTCCTCACTCACACCTACAAAGCTCTAAAGAATGAAGGAACAGCATACCTAAACCAATGCCTCATATTCCAAGTATCTACCAGACAGCTCCGATCCTCTCAACTCGCCCGCCCCCGTCCCTAGGATCCACAAGACCAGAACTGGAGGAAGGTCATTCTTCTACCTTGCCGCCAAGACCCTGCCCCTGCACCTCAGGCAATCTGCGTAGCTGACCCTATTCAGGAAGGACCTCAAGACCTGGCTCTTCGAATTATTCTCCACCCAGTCCAAATAGCAGACACCCTCCCCCAGCGCCTTGAGACTCTCAAAGGGTAAGTAGCCACGCTCTACAAGTCCCCCTGATGGATTGATTGACTATAAGTCTGTTTCCATATTCATAATAGTAGACTTCCTTACATAGAGGATTGGGCCTCTGTAAAACTAAGCGTGAGAATGCTTCAAGCAAGTATCTAATAAGTTTCAAAATGGTAGCTTGTCTTTGACAGAATATATTTCAAAACAAGGCACGCTTTATGGTAGATAAGGCATTAACATTTGTTCAACTGTGTTCATCGATACATTCCCACCAATATCTATACAAAATAAAGGACTTTGGTCCCTTTTTCCAACAGTAATTGGCATCAATTCTTCTAAAAACACACTAGATTCACCCACAGTTCACATGTAAATTTCATGGATCTTAAGTGTTCACCCTCTGCTGTGTGATTGTACATATGCTAACCAAATACTTAAGAGGCTTATATTGACCACAGCATCCTCATCCTCCAGTAGACTGATGATAATTAACTGTCATCAAACTGTCACGTATAAGTGAGATTCACCATCCTTCGTTATTCTACTCTTTGAATTAACAACTTTTGCTCAATAAAATGGAACCTAGGATCAATTCCAAGAACTAAAATATTCAAATGTAACTCTTTTTGGCACACTATCCATTTTCTCTCACTTAAATGAGTCTACATGGATTTCAGGTTTTGTTCACTGACTCTTCTGCAGGTCTGAATCTGTCAGACAGATCACTACCTGTATGCTGGAGCTGTAGTGGAGAAACTAAATCAGACATATTTTTCTCATAAACTAGAAAGAAATACCATAAATCAGGAACACAAACAGAAGTTAATTAATTTATTGTGAAGCAAACATGTGAAGAAAACCTGAAATGCATTAAGACAAGAATATCACTAACAATGATTCATGTAAAGTATCAATGGAGGATAAATTATAAAAATGTGTTTTAATGATAACAAATTGGCAGAAAAGTGCTGAATGAGAGTATCATTAATTTGAGGTTTCCATTACAGATCGATAGCAGTTTATCAGGTGTGTACTGGGGTAAGTCATGACCTCAGCAGATATAACTGACTCATCTTCAACAATACAAATCAATCCCTTACTGATACATGTCTTTTAATTGTGAATCCAGTAGAGTCCATGCTTTTCACTTAAGAGTCAATGCCATTCAAGTTCTACAATATCATAAATCCTTCAAAATGCACAACAGGACTAATAATTCTTAATCAAAAATGTCCTGTTGATTTATTGGACTGCAAAAAATGACACAACTCAGTGACAGGGCATCTCGGTCAATCCACACAATCTCTGGAATAGTACCATGCATCAATTAGACTTTAATCAACAATCTCAGAATGCAGGAGAAAGCTAAAAATCTGCCACCTCAAAGATTGCCTTCTCCTTCATTTCCTCAGGTTCTCTAATTCATCTTCCTCTCATACTGCTGCTCTCAAACCTGAGATTGTACTTTAAAAATTATTCATACAAATAAAACATCTTTAGTGAACATTTAAAAATGTAAATTGAGTCTGTATATTATTGATTATTCAAAGGTATTGATGCCCAGTGTTGTAAAATGAGACATTTTACAAATAATCTGACTTTCTATTTAGCAGGTAGCTGAGTTTCAGTTCACATTTTGTGTTGACTTAAACTTGTAGCATATTGAAACTTGAATACATTCCTCAAATGACATTCGTACAGTGCATGTTGCTATTCTTCAAGGGGCCTCAACAAAGACAAATGTGGAATCAATCCAAATTGTAAAATGGAAAGCATTAAAGACAACTCTATTGGTGTACATTTCATTGTTGACAATAACATTTGCAGAATAGCAATGGCACAGTACATTTCTTGTTGGTATGTAATATTTCATTTTTTAACACGCTAATCAGCAAATTTGGCCTAAAAATAAATGGAGCTCAAACGTCTGCAATGATGTGAAAATTAATAATTTTGGCCATTAACCTGATACAAAAAAAGATTATGCATATACTGCTTGTTCAGCAGTAAACTTGAGCCATAATAATGCTACTAAATATAACTGATATTTTCTATCAAACCAGTTTGCTACAATTCTTTCTGGTTTCCAAACATTATACTGAGATGCTATATAAACTGTACATTGTCAAATATGTGTAGGTCAGCAATTTAGACTAAATCTAGGGAGTTTTAAAATCAGCCACATAAGACAACAAAGTATAAAAATATGCAAAACAGTGCAGAGAAAAAGCATCAGTTTCTACAAGATACCAAGATAAACCAAGATTAGCAAGGTTTAGAGTATTACATGTAATACCCTTATGAAAGAATACAACCAATTTAATGTTTCATTCTTAGTCTTAATAATAATATTAAAAATATAATATCCAGAACAGTCTGCACAATTTGCTTGAAATTTTCTCTTTTCTGTGTTTCTTACTCGTTTTAGAAAATGTATACAATGTTTTTTATTCCTTGGCTTTGCATACCTTTATATCACTTCCATTCAGAAGCATTCGGTTAATTCTGCTTCCATTTGGTCTACTGGAATCGATCCAGTAAATTGACTCTTCTCTGTAGTCAAAGTCCATTGCAATGACATTGTTCAGTCCCTAAAAATGAAATAGGAATTGCATCATATACACAGATCTGGTAAAAGATATCTAAAGACATTAATAACAACATAATGCTTATGGACGGTAGTCATTTGTATTTTGTTTTATTTACATTGTCCAAAGAAAACATGTATTTCTAAACACTCTTGGGCAATGTCTAGGATATTGTGAATACTGATGGAAACAATCAGTATCTGCTCGTGAGTAAAACACTAAAATAAAACTCAATCATAGAAAGTACGAACACACAAGTACCAGACAAATATTTGGAGTAGGTGTAAAATATGTATAAAACCAAAAGTGATAGTCACCTTTAAATCTGAAAGCAAGTCACTTTCTAGATAACCATAAAACAATGTTTTCTTTACATTTGAAATTACTGTTGTATCAATAATAGTTCCCCTCTGAGCTAATTAGTCTTCATATTTTCTCCAGATCATTTTTATTATTTGTGGTAATAAGACAAGGATTCAAATGGACAGTGCAGCAGCATGATATAAGGCAATTCGAGTTGACTCTGTGGCCAGGAATTAAATGATATAATTGATCAGTATAAATGCTGTTCCAGAATAAGTGTGAATACATATCCATCTCCCAAATTTACACCAGAGAAACATTTTCCATTTTGCTTTAATAATGCAGGTTTTGTCACAGTATTTGATAGGAATGAACATATTAGAGGTCATCGAGGTTAATGCAGCCTTATAGCCCGCCATAGCGGGCTATACCGGCTATTAAAGGACCACTTTAGCGTTAAAGGCCTGAGCCGAAGGCGAGGGACTTTAGCAAGGGAGCGGGACTTTAATAGCTGGTATAGCCCAGCTATGAAGGGCTATAAGGCTATTAGAGCATTCTGCCACTAGAGGGCAGAATGTTCCAACAAATAAAACAAAGTCCTCTCGGAGTTCGAGGGGTTGAAATTCCCTCGGGCTCCGAAAGGCCTTTGAAAATAACATTGGAATGTTGCTTTGTGGGCCTTTACCGGCCCGTAAAAGCATGGAGCACTTCATTGTCTTCAATGGAGCTCCCAACATTCCAATGTTCTTATACATCTTTTGGTACCCTTCTT
This sequence comes from Triturus cristatus, assembly GCF_964204655.1. Classification (NCBI taxonomy): domain Eukaryota; kingdom Metazoa; phylum Chordata; class Amphibia; order Caudata; family Salamandridae; genus Triturus; species Triturus cristatus. Next base: position 229,570,681 of record NC_140584.1, read on the forward strand.
AGCAATCTTCTAAATCTTGAGAGACCCTCTTGTTGAAAATTATTAATTTTGTATTCTTTTGATTGCAGGTCTCAGAACATATACATTTAAGTTAGAAACAATTTATAATATATGTATATAGAAGACTGCATATCTGAATATCATTAGCAAAAATATAATCTGACAAAAATATTGTTTTCTAAATATTGTTTGAATAGAAACCTGTCTATTGTATATTGTTCGATTAACTGTATTGATGAGATATTTTTGTAAATGATATTTAGGACATGATATTCCTGTCATGCAATATTTTGGTTCCAGATTCTGGTACCAAATTATTATAAACTTATAAATAATGACACACATTGAAATAATTTGTCTTAGGTAATACATGTAAGTATTATTCCCAGCAAGAAATTATCAAATGTTTTGGACACTACTGCAAAAACACAATTTAGGAATCTAACTTAATGAGCTTGCTTAGAGCACTAATATCACGTTAGCATATGCAGATAGTAATCATTAGTGTTACTACTTCGTGTAGGAAAATATGAGGCGGAGGCCAATTATTTACTGTGCATGCACAGTTGGTAAATTAGAAAAATGTCGGCTCCATCTCGTAACCAGAGTTTTTCTATTTATTTCAACTATGCATGTGCCAGCAGTCCATACCATTTCCAGCACCAGCAGACCTTGCCATTTCCTTTGTCTATTGCCTTGGATGGGACTTCAATGAGCATGAAATGATAAGTCGGAGGCTGTATTCTCCCACAGGTTATCAGTATGTGCTGGGGAGCGCATCCTACTTAGACCAAGGAGACAAGCATGTGGAGTGTTTATGGCATAGATATCAGGGCAGGGAGTCAGGTATGTAGGAAGCAGCCATGCCCATGGAGCAATGCAGGCAGTTTTTTGGCCTGACTGGAAACTCTTTGGATGGATTTAAAGGTGACTAATAGGTTTCTCTTTCACACTAGATTTTAAGTGAAATGGACAGTGGGCAGTTGAGTAGTCCCAGTGTCCCAGTCAATAGAGTTGAGTTATTGGTTGGGGGGGTTGAAGCCCCACTCAGGCAACAACCACAATCATTGTCAAGGTGAGTGACTAAATTAACCTGTGCTTAACCTTCTGGTAGCTTGCCACAAAAACAGCCAGGCTTGACTTAGAAGCACTGTATAAAGTATTTCTGCTGCACACAAAAAGTAATAAATTGAAGGTAACTCTTTCAGCAGGACTACCCTGGTCCCTGTATTTGGTCTAGAGTACATCGCAGTCTGCCTGAACTTGTAACCTTTATCCCATCTCGCACGACCAGATACCCTCAAGTGGTGATTTGTGCCTTTAGGAGATATGTTTACCTGAAACCTTTAAAATTGCATATTTTCAGTTTAGCTGATTGGATTTCTGTTGTTTTGGTGTCAACTCATTTATTAAACTTTACTTTATTTTTCAAAGTTGATGTGGGATTTTTCTTGTGTTGTGTTTTTACTTTATTACTGTTTGTGTGTTGCCTAAATGGTTTAAAGCATTGCCTCTAAGAGAAGTCTGACTGCTTTAGTGCTAGGCTACCAGAGGGTTAAGCACAGGTAAATTTAGTGACTTTTTGTGGTTTAACCTGAAAAGGATTAAGGCTGTTCCTTGAGTAGGGTTTCACCCATCTCAACCAATAACCCAATTTCTAACATGAGTCAATTTAGAGGGTGAGGCTTTGGGAAGATATTTATATTTTGGCTAGATCCAAAGACATAACTATCCATAATGTTTGACAGGGAGCCTGGAGTCAAATCATATATGATTTTATATAAACAAATCATTAGTTTATATAACACTCAGGGGAATATTTACATGGAAAGTTGTGAAGTGTGTTGTTAAGCCAAGGAGGCTAACAACACACTCTGTCCCTTTAGAAATGCAGGGCTGCACCATATATACAAGAATATGGTGCAGCCCTGCGTTTCCCCTAACCTGGTGCTAAATTTAGATGCCTAGCGGGCATGCAGGCACAATTGCAGCATAGTGCAAGGGTGTCTGCCTTGAAGGGGAGATGGTTTATGTGCAGGGAAGTGTCCCTTCCTGCACTTAAACAATTTGAAATGGTGATTTGAATCTTCTATGTATTCAACGTAGTGAAGGACATATTGAAGTTGCAAAACGTCTTTTTTTTAAAGATCGAAATTGAGATTCAAAGGCGTTTTGCTGTTTCCATGTGTTCATGCAGCACACACGGAAACAGCAAAATCGATTAGAAATTAAACATTTATCCTAAATGCGCCAAGGTAAGACTGTGTTTTCCCTGGTCTTAACTTTGACACTGCCCCATATTTACGCCACCCTTGTAACGTTGGAACGCCCACAGTAACACCCATTGCCCTCCCCTATTACGCTAAGTATAGCGTGAAAGGGTGCCTTATTTACAAGTCAGCGTTAAGCCACATTAAGTGACTTAATGCTGCCTTGTAAATAAGGCGAAGCACGTATCGCCACCACAACGTCTTTAAAAGTGACGTTATTGTGGCGATAGGTGTTTGTAAATATGCCCTTCAGTTTATTGCTGAACACCAACGATTTTGGCAATGATAGGGGGGACATGACTGTGTCTGGGAAGATTATAGGGAGTTCTTGCTGCAAAGTTTACAACTCTATCTTGTGGTAGGGAGGCATATTGAGGAAGACAGATTTGATAGCTACTGCATTAATGTAGCTAGTTCAGAACAATGATCATTGTAGTGCTTTAGCCATAGGGAACAGGATTTATGCTGCAAGTTTTGGGGATAACCACTGATGATGTTAAAGCTCTAAGATAAAGAATAAATATTACAACTATAGTGTTCTTAGTTAATAAAATTATTACATTATTAACATTATTTTCGTTTCATTAAATACACAGATTTTCTGTTACTTTACCCGAGTGGCTGGCACTGTAGAGGCAGGTTTTAATTAGCGGAAAATTGTTGCATATTTATTCTTATGCAGATCGTGATTTGCTCAATGTGCAAATTCAAAATTAACTGGAGCATGCTTCACCACTTAACTAAGCAATATGAATCGACCTACCCCTCTATCTATCACTGCAAGGAATTCTGCACTACTGACTGCGCATGGCTAATTACAGTGTGTAACACAACATGAAGTTCTCAAATTACATGATTCCTACAGACTGCTTTTATTTTTCTTAATAACTGTAAGAGCCAGGGTACGTTTTTATACTGCCAAAAAATGGAAAAGGGAATTTAAGTGATTTGCATTTAATTAACATTCACATACTCAAGCATGCAGATTGCTCCTCTCATTTTCATACACTTTCTTCATTAATTATATTCATCGGGTGTAAAAAATGTAAATTCTCACAAATGAGACAACTGATGCAAAGAATGGATAATTACTTTTTTTTTAATGTAGGTTATGATATGTTCAAAAAAAGTTCACTCTGTGTAATGACCAAAAGCTGAAGCACAATGCTTTATTACACTGACAGGCAAATAAATATAATGAAAGAGACATCATTAATATGTTGTTTCTTCTCTGCCCATGACTGATCAAGCCTCTTTGAAAAGGGGCGGCTGATAGGCAACAATGTTTACAAAGTCCCACATAGCTAAAGTGTAGACCAGATTTAGTAACACTTTCTATTGTCACAAATTGCAGCAAGGTCACACAAAGTGAAGCAAAGCAACTCATTATTTTTCATACAAAAGGCTTCTTTTGAGCTGGAAGTTGCCTTTTTTCAGTGCATAAAGTGCTTGGCACTACTTTGTGTCAAATCAAATCAAATAATCTTTATTTGGTTTCATGTAATAAACCTATAAAAGCACACATTGAGATAAAATAGAACATTCCTCAGTGGACCATGCCAGTTAAAAAATAACCTATGCCAGATGTAAAAAGTGAAGTACAAATAACGCCAAGAACATACTAGCAAGGCCTAGTTAAGAGAATCGTTCAGGTTAACAACAAATAGTCTTGTCAGGTAAAACAATTAAGAGGCGGAAATGTACACAAAACATTACAAGGTGCATCGTGCCATAAATAATATTTTTAAAAGCAAGATAAACAGTCACAACTGGACCTGGGCCAGACCGCACATTCTAAAAGTCTAATCACATGAAAAACAGTACTATCCCTAAGTATTTATAGAAAAATAAAAGCGGGACACACTTGCCTAAAATTGTCCTTTTTTAAGATCGGGACTAGGAAGGACAGCAATAAGTGGGGCATGTCCTGTGGGGACTTCCTATCGCAGCCATATGGCGACAGACTGTGGCCCTTGTGCTTCCACTATGGGTGGGTGAGAAGGAGATGAAAGAGATCAAATCGGAACCTGGTCATTAAAAAACGATTGTACGAGTTCACAAACCTTAGTAAATAGGGTTCCACCATTGATGTCATTCTTAACATGATGAAACAGATTATGCTATGCTTAACTAGCTCCTTGTCTTCCCTGGCTAGTGCCTGCTGTTGAAGAAGGCCACCTTAATGTTGACCAGGTCCTTCTTATTACTAAATTCATGATTCAAAAGGATCTCCTCTCCCCAAACTCGCTAAGCGCTCCTTAAAGTTTTTGAGCCACGGTACTTGGGAAACGTGGTCAAGAGCCATGTAGTCCCTTAGGATCATTTTGTTTAGTGATGTCCACTTAATGGTCTTAATGTTTTAAAAAAAAAATCTTTTTATTTATAAAAACCAACAATGCAACATTCACCACAAATGTAGTATACTGTCACTTCTGCTGGTTACGGTTTGACATTCTCAACGATCTCTATAGCCCCACTTGCAAGGGATTCTCCATTGTTCCTTCCTTAAGCATCTCCCGCCTGCATTTCCCCCCACCTCCTCTGTGGCTCTAGAGCCGTACACGGGTGGCCTCTAAAGTCATTTCATTTATTCCATATCTTCCCCCATTTGCAGGGGCATCCTCTATTGGTATACACCGCCTTCGTCGCCACAATACACCAGTCCATATCCCACTTCCAGTCCCCCAGGGGGGGAGTCACATCAGAACCCCAGGAACATGCTATATTTATTTGGCTATCATCAGTGCTAGAGTCACTCATATTTGTTCTCCACTCTGCAGATATGTTGCCTCCCACACATTGAGGAGACACCATTTTGCCAAATTTAGCAGCTCACTCCTCTTCACTTCATTTAAACATTGAATTACCCTCTGCTTCACAGCCCCTCCAACAGAAAGCCTCAGTTAGTTTCCCCATCTATTGCAATGTGGTGCATGAAATGTAGGCCCTATGGAGGATTTAAAGTTGTACCAGGCGAAAATGGGCTCTAATTGCAACCTTCTGAGGGGAGCCAAGTGCCTCTAGCCACTTCTCATCTTGCATATCTGGGATGTCTTTGTCCCATTTCCCCCTTAAGTAGGTTAATTGTTCTGGTGCATGATTTCTCAATTTTGTATGTGTTTTTTGTGATATGTTCCTCCAGTAACCTGTTTTAGAGCAGGGAGGACTCTGGGAGAGGCACCCCCATGGGGAGGGCTGCCTGCAAGGCGTGTCAGAGTCGTAAGTAGCAGAACATCTCGGTGGGGGCTAGGTTGTAGTCTTTCTGTAGTTCTGTGAATGGTCTTATCTTCCCTCCCCTCCACACGTCTCTCACGGCCGGGATGCCCAGCAGGTGCCACTTGTCAAACCCATGTCTCTCTCTTAGGCTATCAAGGAGTTGGGATTTCCACAGAGGTGTCACCTGCGTGATTTTATTTTTCCATCCCATCTCTCCCAACGTCAAGTGTCAAGTCTGGATTGTGAGAGCCGTAGGTCGCAACAGCTGGAGTTTTTTAGGTGTGGTGTAAAGGGCACGTAGGTACCCGCTGGGACCCAGGTTTAGCTTGTACATCTGGTATGCCGGTTTGGTCATGGGCATGTGGGCCCATTGATTAACTACCATTAGTTGCGCTGCTCTGTGGTAGTTTTGAATGTCAGGGATAGCTATCTCCTGTCATACCATCCCTTTGTGAGTTTATTCAGTGCTATTCTTGGAGCCCCCCCTTCCCACAGCAACTTTCTTATCTCACTCTGTATAGATTAGAAATAGTCCTCTGGCACCAGAAACGGAGTATTTTGGGGGATGTAGAGAAAGCGTGGAAAGTGCTATCATTTTAAAAATGGTAGCCCTTCCCAACAAGTAGAGGGGAAGCGCTCTCCAGCGGTGCACGTCTTCCTTCAGTCAGAACAAAGGAGGGAGCAGATTTTTAGCCACAAACAGTTCACGGTTGCCTGTAATAAAAACACCCAGGTATCTGAACTCATCTGACACCACCTGTGCCTCGCATTCTTTTGGCATTCTCGGTGCCTGCCTGTGTTAAATAAGGATCACTGATTTTAAACAGTTGATCATGTAACCGGAGAACCTTCAGTAGGTAGACATTTAGCATGGTGAACAGCCATTAGTACGCGGCTGTTTGTACGCATACCATTACTTCACAAGCATTACTACGCTTGCGATGTAACAACACATACCATTAGTACACAGGCTGTTGCATCGCAAGTGTTGTTACAACGCATGCGTAGTAATTGTATGCGCTATCGCCATCGTTATTTTTAAGGCGCATCCGTTTCTAGACGCATCCGTTTCCAGATGAGGCAGAAAGCCGGAGCAGAGAGGAACCAGGCGAGACGGACCACGCGGAGAGAGAGGTAAGTGGGGCTGTGTAGTTTTAAGGGTTGTGTTGTGTTTTTGTAGTGTAGTGTACAGTAGAGTAATTGTGTGTATAGGGTAGTGTAGGGGGTTGTGAAGGGTAGTGTTTGCGAGTAGGTAGTGTACAGGAGTGGTGTTAGGGGCAGGGTCGTGCTTGGGGTAGTGTTTTAGGGTTAGGGTAGTGTTATAGTGTAGGTGTAGTGTAGGGTAGTGTGTTAGGGTTTAGGGTTGTCTTAGGGGGTTGTGTAGGGTAGTGTTTCAGTGTAGGGGATGGACTGGGGGTAGGGTCGTGCTGGGGGTAGTGTTTATGTAGTGTAAGGTAGTTTTTTAGGGTTTAGAGTAGTGTCAGGGTGTCGTGTAGGGAAGTGTTTGCATGTAGGGGCAGGACTCGGTCACAGGTTAGGCTCGTTCTGGGGTAGTGTTGAAGGGATTAGAGTATTGTTGTGAAGTATGTCTTGTGTAGTTTTTACATTTAGAATTTGGTGTAGTGTTAGGGTATTTATTTAATTAAATGTAATGTTGGTAAAAAAAGAAAATGCTCACAAAGTAGTGGTATGCATAGAAAGGTTATGCGTACTAAAAGTAAATTATTAGCTTAACAATGCCTTTGCGAAGTAATTGAATGCGCAAAAAAAATATGCGAAGTAAATGCATTTGCGATGTAAAAACATCGCACTAAAAGCATGCGTAGTAATGGCATGCGAAGTATCGTCTTATATTCAATTAGCATTCTGATAATCGAGGATCTGGGTCAAGCCACATACAGGAGGATATCATCAGCATACAATGATATTCTATCTTCCCAGTCCACCGACTATTGAAGGCCACGTATCAGTGGATCAAGAGCCAACACCAATACTAACGGCGAAAGAGGGCAGCCCTGTCTGGTCCCACGATGGAGTTGTAACAGTTGTGACATCCTCCCATTCACCTTCACTTGCGCTAAGGGTGCGTGTATAAAAGCCGAACCCATGCTCGAATCCGCAGTCCTACCTCCATGTTTTCCAACACCGTGAGCAAGAAGTGCCATTCAATCATATCAAAGGCCATTTGGGCGTCGAAGGATAGTATAGCTGCATCTTCCTGTATGCTACCCGCTCGACCCATTACTCCTTGAAGGCGTGAAGCATGAATCCAAATTGGTCTGGATGTATTACTTTAGGGATGATGGTAACTAATCGATGAGCTAAGAGCTTGGCCAGGGTCCTTTAGAAAGGAGATGGGTCGGTATGACCCGCACTGGTCTCTTGGTTTTCCTTCTTTATGGACTACCACTATTGAAGCTAGTCTTTGAGCTACGGGTTAGTTTGCCTGTGACTTGACTCTCCTTGAACATGTTCAACAGGTGGGGAATTGTATGTTTGGCAGTAGCTTTATATAATTCAACTTGAGAGCTTCCTGAGTTGTCGTGAAGGCCTCAGACGTATATGTATATTCTCGTGGTAGTTTGCAAATTCCTCTGCACTATCTTGAGGGTCTGTGAGAATTCCCCTGCCCTCCGAGTGGATTGAAGCCACCCAATGGTTAGCTCCTTCTTGCTTGGAAAGCCATGCTATAAGCCTCCTGCTTTATCTCCATGCTTTTATACCCGATACTTTTTTTCATCGAGGGACGCTCGTGCAGCGTTTTCCATCAAGTCTTTATATTCTTAGTGCTTTAGGCTCAGTGAGTGGTTTTTTTTTTTAGTCCTCATATTTGATAAAGGCTTATATAAGCAAGATCCTCCTGAAGGTCTGCGAGATCTGGGCGCCAGGTACCTTCTAAGATCTATGCTAAGGCCGCTTCCGCCGGACAAGGACGCAAAAAATTGTGAATGCTATGGGCCTATCTCGCTCCTACACGCAGATTACAAAATATACTCACAGATTTTGGCCAGACGATTAGATAAAATTTCCGGAGATATAATAGACATAAATGAAAAGGGTTTTATGAATGAAAGACAGCTCTCAGACCTTACACAAGATCTGGTCTGTGCAATAGATATTGCCTCAGTAACAGGGACTCCCCTAACTATTATCATGGTCGATGCCGCTAAGGCATTCGACAGAGTGAATTGGCCCTATCTATATGAGGTGCTTAAACAAAATTGCTTGGGAGGAAACTTCCTTCAAGCTATTCAAGGTGTATATGCTTCCCCCACAGCAAAATATTTGATCAACGGCCACTTAACTCCTTGCTTTCGGATAAGAAGGGGCACTCGACAAGGTTGCCCACTTTCGCCGCTACTATTTAATTTATATTTGGAACCTCTAGCAAGGAAAATAAGAGCAGACTCAAGAATCCTTCCTTTTCAACATGGGGAGTGGCAAATAAAAGAAGCTCTCTATGCAGATGATCTGGTAGTCTATACAGCGAATCTGGAAATAGCCTTGCCAGCAGTAATGTAGTTAGCAGGAAGTTTTGGGTGAATCTCGGGCTGCTTAATCAATGAAGACAAGACTGAGACTATGTCTTGGAACAATCCCATCCCTGACCACCATAGACATTTAGATAGGACTGAGTTCAGATATCATGGTGTGCGGGTATTAAAAGATCTGGATCATATGGCATGGGTAAACTTCAGTCGACTTACGCACAAAACTAAAAAGCTTCTGAAAAGTTGGGATCTCCTGCCACTTTCTTTCCTAGGAAGAGCAAATCTAGTTAAAATTACAATCCTTCCCAAATTTACATTTATGTTTAACACTCTCCCTCTATTTTTCAAGCCTGCCTGGTTTAAAAATCTTCATGGGCAACTTAGCAGTTTTATATGGAAGAATAAATGTGTGAGAATATCCTGGAAAAAACTTAGGAAGAAAAATCTGGAGGGAGGCATAGCACTCCAGGATTTTCAACTGTATTATTGGGCTTTCTTCGTGAAAAACTCAAGGCGATTATTGATGACTCCTAAGGATATGCCAATGAGATATAGATCTATAATAGGAAATCTGGGAGAAGGAGGCAAAGGTTTTTTATTTAAATTTGCCCATTTTAAATTCTTTAAAAAAATTACATTTAAGACACTAGCAGCAGCCTGTAAAGTTTGGATCCGGGTGAAAAAAACTCAAGGGATTACTTACTATAGTGCTATGGCTCCAATCTGGAATTGCTCTCCCTTTGGTAAATGCAGGTCTTTCAAGATGGGGCCAATTAATGGAGGAAGGCACGATATTAACTAAGCCAGCAAACAGATTTTAAGTTATCTAGATTTAAGTATTACCAGTTGGTCAGCTGGTCACGGTCGCAGCCAAGCCTTGGGATGGAGTCAGAGGCAGAAAAAGACTTATTAAAAACACAAAACTACAAGAAGTAGGTCTCCAAATGGTACTGGGTACTAGCACAAGGAGATGATAACACTGGGAACTTAGCCAAAGAAATCTGGAAGCTGGACATGCCGGACTATGATATCCAAAACCTATGGCAAGTATCAGCTGCTACACTTTGGGCCTCAGTAACCTCGGCTCCACTTAGGAGAAATCACTTGTTCACCCTCTACAGAGCCTACTGGTCCCCCAAGAAACTGGCCAAGATGGGAGGCACAAGAAGAAGATGCTGTCCGAAATGCCAAGTGGAAAATGCAGATGACTTACAGCTCTTTTGGCACTGTCCAGCCATCCAGATCTTCTGGCAAGAAGTGGGTACTGTATTAGCAAAAATGCTGGGCTGCGATTTTGAGGTAAGACTTCCCTTGGTTATATTTGGGGTGGATAAAAACAACTGGGGGAAAAAACATTAGATCTCTGTTATTTATCTTAATGATAATAGAGCGCAGGGAAATCTGTGTGAAATGGGTCTCTGAACTTCCCCCCACATGTGTGGGCTAGATAAACTTTGCAAAATATACAGCGAGGCTAGACTGCCAACTGGGGTCAGCTAAGAAAGAAAAAATCTGGGCCCCCTTTGCTTCTTTTGATTCTGGCTATTCACATGCATGACATCGTTTTTTTCTTTTTTGTTGTTGTTGTTGTTGTCCAAAGATTAAGACCAGCTCAATGGGTTGACGAGATCGGTGGTGGATACAATCAGACTCTATATCAACTCAGTGTTTTATTTCATCACTATCCAACCTTACTACTTGTTGTTCTAATTCCATTATACTCTTTTCCATCTCCTCCACCTCCTTTCTTTTTTCCCTTTTGTGTCTTATCATTAGTGCTAGTGCTTGCCCTCTGATGACTGTTTTGTACGCCTCCCAGAGTGTCATTGTGGATGCCACTGAGGACTCGTTTTCTTTGAAATATTTTTCAGTTGATTTGATGCGATCTTCTCTGATTTGGGGAATTTTCAGATACAAGGCGTTTATAGCGATTGTGTTTCTAGGTCTTTGCTTGCCTGCTAAGTATTTTGCCCAGATTGGAGATTGGGCAGATATACCTCGAGGGAGATGTCTAGCCTCATTGAAGTTCGGAATCTGGGCTGAGGGCGTGATTAAGAGGTCTATCCTAAAGCGGCTATTATGTACGCTAGAGTGGAATGTATATTCTCGCTTCAATGTGTTTCGGGCTCTCCAGATATCGCATAGGCCAAGAGCCCTGAGGAAATCTGATAATTGTGTCTGTACTGCATTGGGATTTCCTCACAGGGTGTCTATCTAGTGTGTCATCTAAAGTCATATTGAAATCCCCACCAGTGATGAGGTGGCCTGTCGGAAGTTTTAGTTTCCCCAGGTCCAGGAGGGTTGAGCTCACCAGGGCTGGTGGTACATATACTGAGAGTATAATGAGTGTCTCTCCCTCCCATTTCCCTGAGAGGGATGAATACCTTCCCAGTCTATCTGACCATGTCTTTTCAACTATCAGTGAGAACGGTTCTTAAGGAGTATTCCGGTGCCCCTGGAGCTAGCGGAAAATCCTGCGTGGCTCTCCATATCATACCCCCACCGGTTGAACGCCTTCAACTTATTGCCCACCAGGTGGGTTTCCTGCAGGAGGATTACATCAGATGCTTGTTGTTTTATAAATTGGGGCACTATACCTCTTTTAATTTTGTCACCCAAGCCGTTGACATTCCATGTCAGCAGCCTGAGTTCAGGGGTCACTTCGTGGCCCATAACGGATTTTGGAGGGTGTCACGTTTCTGCTGTGCCCCGGAAAAGCTCTTCCCTGCTAGCACCCTTCTCCCTGATTCTTTCATTCAAATATAACCCAAAGTCAGCCTTTATGTGGTGCTTTACGCATAGATCATTCTCTCGTTTGGGAGTCCTCTTATCCATCGTCTCTTGGGAGCCGCCTCAGTCAGTTGTAGGTATATCACTGACGGAGATCAAACTTCTTACCCATTTTTCAACATAGTCTCACCGTTAGCTCTTGGATCATCCACAGTACGGTATTGTCTCCTCCTGTCTGTTTCTCCGAGGACTCACTTTCCTTGGATCTGGACGTTTTATTGGGTCTTGTTCCTTGGTTCCGTTTGGCTGGAGAGCACCCCAATGTGCGCCAGCCCTCCATCCAAGCCCATGCATTCTCCGGTGATTTGAAAAACCATGCTTTCCCCCCATCTTTCACTCGGAGCTTCACCGGGTAGAGCATTGTATACTTCCCTTTTCCTCAACTCTTGCTATGGAAGGCTGTCTATTCAGTAATATAGTTCAGGCCAAGCTATCATTTACAATAAAGGTGGGGGTACCCTGGGGATTGGATAAAGCCACCTCAAGAAGTTGTTTTTTACAATTTGGAGGTAGTCAGGGATAGTATACCCCCTGATTTCACCACCATACAATACTTTAGAGATGCACTTGGCCCTATAAATCTGTAGTATGGCCTCCATGGGTCTTTTGCCCAATCTAGAGGCAACATTAAAGATAGCTGCTGTTGCCCAGTTAAGGTAATTCTTCTTGCGATTTTTAAAGCCCCCCAGTTCATCTTAACATCAATCAGGGCCTCTATACATGTGAAAACACTCGTCCTGGGGACCAGGTTAGACCCAACCTTGAAGGTGTAGGGCCTGCTGAAACGAGCACCTACTTGCATCACGTAGGACTTGGAATTATTGACCAGCAGGTCATGGTCTTCCATGAATTTGACAAAGGAATTTAACAACGTTTGCAGGCCCCTCTCGCTCCTAGCCATCAAGATGGCGGTGTCTGCAGACAACAGAACAGGAAGGCCACGCCGTCCCACCTGGGGGTAATCCACCTTAGTCTTGATTAGGACCTTCTCCAAGATATTTATGTGTACATTAAATAAGAAAGTGGCCATAATACAAACCTGTCGGACCCCTCTTTGAATAGGAAATGAGCGAGTAACGTTGAGGTCATCGGAATATCTGACCACCGCATTCGTGTCTCGAGGGAGGTCTTGTAAGAAGAGAAGTATGTCCCCAGGATAGCAAGGTCCATCACAGCTTGCATCTGTTCACGCAATCAAATGCAGAGTACAGGTCCATGACTGCCAGGCAGATGGTACCGGAACGAGCAACTGTATACCTGTTCAAAATCATGAATAGGTTCAGACATTGATCTACCATAGGACAACCGGGGCCGAAGCCTTACTGGACTTCTGACAGAACGTTATTCTTCTAGGCCCAATTAGATAGCCTGCCCAATAAAATGCGACTGACCACTTTGGCCATAGAGTCCAACAAGGAGATGGGACTGTAGCAATGTGTGCTATCTCTATTATCTTTTTTAAAAACTGGTACAATGATGGAAGTGGCCCAGGAGGCCAGGGGACCAGATCTGACGGCCGCATTGATAACTGACTACTTTGTGTCAATTTGCAACAAGGTAGAATTACTGGTGCATTACAGTGTAAACAGCCATATTTTTTGATGCAAAGCCTAATCTGCTAAAATAGCAAGACCGAGCTTTGCATCAACAAAGAATGATTGCTTGAAGCGGGCACTAACAAAGAGAAATTTTTTCACTTCTCAAAATAAAACAACTTGCATTACATGTGTCTTGAAGAGCATAGCAGATATTAAGTGAGCGAGATCCTTCTTTCTTTATCGAGGCACTGGGATGTGTTCTGGAAGGATATGGTTCCAGTAAAAAGCCTATGGAAGATATCACACATTGACCTCTGCAAGAGTGTAAGTCATGTAAGGTAGTCTTTTAGTGAACCACCGTAGGGAATGACAGCAGCAGGCCAATGTTATAGATATGGCTCTGTGCTGTTTCCTCTCTAGTGCACTGCAGCACAGCAAATCTTGAAAAAAGTAATTGAATTGAAAGAAAACTTTGCTTAAAACAAAGGACATGAAATGTGAAATGGCTAACTCGTTTAGCTGTGATATGTTTTTCTAACGAGGGGTCTCAATAATCCTTCGACAAAGGAGTTCAAATAGTCTCTTGTCAAATAGTCTGGCAGGGTAAAATTGTGCTGATAGCAAATAGAGCATATGCGCACTGTCACTGCCTTCTTATCTGCATAAGGTGGGCAATTCGCCTGAATTCAATATCTCTTACATGAGCCTTTGGGTTATGTAGTACGTAGCTGACTTCTATGGATTATCCCATCTGTTCTTTCTAATTTAAATTAACAACAAAGGACACGGGGGAAATGTTTCTTTGGATTGTTTTAATTCAAGCTAATACTTATTTAAAAGTGGTGCAGCCAGTGGTGTAGCACAGGCCCTGCTGTGCACGGGGGGCGAGCTGCAGGGGGCTTGCGTCAATGAGCCTTTTGTACGTTTCAGTGGCAGCACGGTCAGGGAGTACAGTGATACAATCTGGTGGGCACTCTTGCCCCACTATGTTGGTGCTCATGCAAAAAGTGGGACTACAAGTACCAGAGTGAGATCAAGCATTGACTTTCCTTTGCCAGTATTTCAGGAGACCACAGAGAGTAGTATTGTACCTCAGGCTGTATTTTCCACTAGCTCCCTGTTCACTGAAGAGTTCACAGTCAACTACTAGGACTTCATCTGGTCCATTGTTTTCTTTAAGTGTTTTGTGTTAAGAGGACTACTAACTCATTTAGAACATGATGCAATGTATTGTATCACTTTGCCAGTAGTTTTCCAACATGGGCTATACATCACTCTTGTGTCCTTTTCCTTCAATCTGATTTTGCTATGCTCGCTTTTGCAGTATGATTCCCACGTGCCATCGGCCATGTCTCCCCCTGCCAGCGATTCGGTCACAGCGAAGAACCTGGGTATGATGGTCGATAACACTCTTTCCTTTAAAACCCAGGTTGCTGGCTTGACTGGGAAGTGCTTTGCCATCCTAAGGATGTTGCGCAAGTTTCTGCCCTATCTATCTTTGGAGCATAAGAAAATTACGGTGCAAGCATTAATTGGCTCGCGCCTAGACTACGCCAACATCCTTTACTTAGGTCTTCCTGAGTATCTGCTGACTCGTCTGCAGATAGTTCAAAATTCTGCAGCCAGGGCAATCTTTGGTTTAACTAGAAGATCTAGGGCCAGCAATCTCCTTGTCTCTCTGCATTGGTTGCCGATTCGTAAGCGTATCTTCTTCAAGACCCTAACTACAGCTTTTAGGGCGCTTCACAATTTCGGCGCTGAATATCTGCAGAGAAGGGTCAATTTCTATCTTCCATCTAGACCTCTGAGATCTGCTGCCCAGGCCAAGGCTATCGTTCCAACAGTGAAGCGTGCTCGCTGTGGAGGTCGCTCCTTTAGTTACCTTGCACCCCGCCTCTGGAACACATTGCCCTTGACGTTGCGGGTGTGCACCAATCTCTCGGTTTTTAGGAAAGGACTTAAAACCTATCTGTTTGCTTTGTAATGCTGTTATGGTTAATTCTGGTTATGTTTTCTGTTATGGCTGTTTGTTTGCTGCTGGTATTTGGTGTGATGATCTTAAGCGCCGGGACGCTCTTTGGAGCAGCTGAGCGCTCTACAAAACAAACAGTAACATAACATAACGTGTTCTAGCTCAAGCAATATTTACTCTGTGTTCAGGAGCACACTTGCAAGGGAAACCACTCATATTTGTCTTGATCTCAATGAGAGTGGATGTTGCTATGGCTGGTGAGCTTCTACCATTGACACCCAAATATACACACCCATTGAATTTGTTGCAATGCCTTCTCCAGGACAATACATTGAATTTACCACAGTGTTATCAACTAGTGTAATGCACTGATGTGAGCATTAACAAATTTAACACCTCAAAATCAGAAGTGAGAAAACTGTCCCATCTTTAAGCCCCATTAAAAATGCTTATCCAGTGGCAGATATTTCATCTAATCAACTCACAGCTTTTCAGTATATTTATTATATGACTCTTTGTGTGTGTGTTTATTTATGCACATTATATATCTGCATTTGGGGAAAGACTGGGCTTCTGTGCAATAGAACATTGTATAATTTACTTTTCGTCCCAACAGGTAAAACTCCTTTCTCCATAGGGAACCCCCTTTTACTCCTGCCCACGAAATTTGGGGGTGTTTACGACTTTGGAAAGGGATATACTTCATCCCCTAAATAGTGTTATTCTATGACGATTTCTAGACAGGTAATACGAGTTTCTGAATGCTAAACACTGACGTGTTTTTTTGGCATTCACAAACTCGACCACTTCTGCTTCTCACCCCATTGATGACATTTAATTTGGCATAGTATTACACTAATATAATGTAATATTGCACAGGAGTAAAAGAATGTATAATTCCTACTACCCCCAAGTCACTACCTAGCAGATGTAAATCCAGCAGCTACTTTCAATTGTAAAATTACCTTTATAACCATAAACACCATCACAAACCGCGCTCTGCATGCTTGCTGATGATGGACAAAACAAGAGTGCCAGGTCTTTCAAGAAATCATCATTACCTTGTCATACACATAATAAAATACTTTCCCAAGTCTCCTTTCTCAATCTCTTATGAACAAAGCAGCAGATATGTGTAAGCTATTCGTACATGTTGCCACATTTAGTCTGAACTGCACGTGGACCTTTTTAGAATGGAAATACACTAGAGTTTTGGACGTCACTTACTATTTCATTCGACATTAGAGCAGAATTTGTGCTCCAAAATGAAATTCCCATAAGGAGTTAAACTAACCGTATCCAAGGGAAATGTTAGCAATAAACAGCAGAAAGACTGGCAACAATGGGTTTTAATACAACAAATGCATGAGCCCAGGTAACCTCAAGGCCTGCATATTAAGCTCCCACAAAGCCATACATCAATATACTGGCAAAGTGAGACAGAACAAGCAGTCTCGAATTGCTATGCAAGTTTATCATTTTGAGCAATGAATTGCGCTCAATTAAGATTTATGACCAAGGGAACAACAAACAGCGAGTGCATCGAAAGTGACCTTTTACCTGTTTAAGAAGTGTGTAGTTCGATCCATCGGTGTTAAGCTTTCTAATTTCATGATGATCAGCAAGAATTAAAAAGGCCTTTTCACCTACAATTTGAAGGAATATAATTGTGAGTATTGAGGAAATGGGTGCATTTCATAGTAACAGAAATACAAAAAATATGAATGTGTCTTCAATAGAAAATGAAATATACATGGCTAGTGAAAAGGAAATTCAGTGTTTCTAAACAAAGTTGAATCAATATGATTGCGGTTCAGAAAGTAACTTTGCAACCAGTAGGATGCACTTTTTTTTTTAAAGAAGAAATGTAGACACACAAGTATTATTAAATCAAGTATTCAATACAGAACATTGATGGCCTCATTCAGAGGCGTAACACAGGCCCCCACAGCCCCTGCGGTGCGTGGGGGGGGGGACCCAAGCTCCAGGGGGCCCCCTCGGCACTGCACTCTGGCCAGAGAGCTCGTGATTGAGCCTGGAGGGGGCCCCTCTTCATACCGTGCAGGGAGGCCCCCTCAATTTTCGTTACGCCAGTGGCCTCATTTACAATATTTTGACACATGGCAGCGCAGCAAGCCTTCCTGCTGCGTTGCCATACTTCAAATGAAAGGGCAGGAATGTTCTGTATCTGATACAGCACACTCCTGTCCTTTTCCCCTGTGCTGGCGCACAATGGGCTGCCATGCTCCAACGCAGGCACCCTTGCCCCATGGAGCAAGCGTGCCTGTGTTGTAGGGGTGATTGTTTTTTTGCAGAAAGGGCCACCTTCCTGCACAAAAACAATTGTAGTTCCTCTTTCTATGTGTGCTGCAGCACACCTTGAAAAAGGAAAACTTTGGAGAAATAAAGATATTTCTCCGCATTCTGCCTCCCCTGGGGAGGCGGAGCAATCTGACGCATTCTAAGGTTTACAAAACCTTGTAAATCTGGAAATGAGTCAGGTTCCATGGATGTTGCGTGGAAACACCCACAGCAACACCCATGGGACGCCCCTTTCACGCACAGTAATCTCTGAAAGGGGCACATATTTACATTGCCATGAAAAGCCACGCAGGCTGGCTTACATGGCCTTGTAAATAAGGGCAGAAACACACTGCGCCGCCAGCGTCAATAAAAGTGACGCACCGACGGTGCAATCAGCTTGTAAATAAGCCCCTCATTCAGTAGTTTACTTGGTGATAACTTTCTCATCCCCGCAAATACGCTGTACTTTCTTGAAATGATAGGATGACAAATTCCTTTCTCCCACGAATTTGTTTTCATTTAAAAAAATAAAAAATTTTCAGGTGACTGAGAAAGTCTAAATTAAAAATATTGCTAAAGAGTGTTACTAAGCAAAAATCACAAGGGAGTAATTTTACCATCACAAAAGTACATTAACCATTGAGTATAGTAAAATAAATAATATTTGAAAAAGAGTATAAATAACTTTAAAACATTTCCACGAGCAGGTGATATTAGTTGTGGAATCTATGACATGTGAGGTCAGCAATGCATGAATAATGTAACTTTGTAGGAATGCGTGCAATATGCTACCTGAAAGAGACTTGCAGCCTTTCGGATTACCAGGTTGTATTTCATAGCCCTCGCCACAGGAGCACTTGTAGGTTCCATATGTATTGATGCATTGCTGGCTACAGGGAAAGCCAGATGAACATTCATCAATGTCCACACACGTTTTGCCATCATCCTTCATCTGGAATCCATTCCAGCACTTGCACTAGGAAACAATACAAGCATATTCAATGCACATTACTCCTCCTGTCTTTCTGCTCGGTAGAAAACTGCTGCAATTGATTTTCAAGACTGGGGGATCCAATAAAATATACCTCGGCAGTGAAAATTGAAAAAAACACATAACAACTAATTTGTTTACGTTGAGACAGAGCTCTTGAAATTATATCTATTTTGATTTTCTTTTATTGATACAATATCAATATTTTACATATTAGCACAATGTAATAATTATTTTGAATTTGGTATCATGGTTTTAAAATGTAAAATGTGAGTCTTTTCAAATATAATGCCCTAGATAAAGTTGTTTAATGAGATACAATCATTACTATATATTGGATAAATGGACAAGTGTGAATACGTAACCACCGATCACTTTTTGCATTAATCCCAACAAATTCTAAAATATGTCCAGTTATCCCTGACATATCAGCAAGATTCACAGTAACCAGACCTTGTGTTGAAGAAACGTCAGGTGAACACGGTAGGTTGGTTTCCAAACAATGATTAGTTAAATAAAATCATTTGATCCTAAGTTGTGGCTTAAATTTATATCTAGGTGTTTTCAGCCCTCAGTATTCTCATTGACCAGTGGTCATTTGAAGGAATGTAGAAAGCTTGCATGTTATTCAGAATATAATGCAGACTGACATTGTTCCAGTCATTTAAACACAATTGATTTTCATGTCAGGAAATCACGATAATATTTTTCAAAGAATCAAAAACTCTGATCATTTTGTCCTGCAGCTTTATCTTTCCAACCCCATGGAGAAATACAAAGTATCAAAGGTGTCCTTGACAAAAAAAACAATTTTATTAAAAGAAGCAAAAGATAACATTAGACATTTTTCTGTTTGATTACCAATTTACAGGAGTAATGAAAATAATCTCAAATAAAACACATAAAACTACCAAATAACAGTCTCCCCTGAGACCTCTAAGTCATATCACCTTATCTCCATGGCTTTTCTGAATTTGTCATCTTTATAAGTGCTTCTTAGCAACCATGAAATAGGATATATGTTGCTGAGTAAACAAAGAGTCTGGCTTAGTTCTACAATGTTTTTATTCTCACCCACAGATTGCAGAAGTGACCTTAGCTCAATGCACCATCAATTGAATGTGAAAGACTGCTTATTGTAGCCCCGCAGGACCCGACCCAATGCAGAGTTTAAGTGGAGTCAGTGCTTTTGGGTTACTAACAGACCCTTGAAGGATTCAATGGTGTTCAGGAAGCCTAATTTTGGTCTTTACAATATCTTACACACAAACTGCACTAAGAACAAGACACTTTAAGAGGACTAGGCAGAGTTTATGGAGTTCCGCATGACAAAAGAAAAATCTGCCACTGTGCGAAGTTCAGCAAGCGGCAGAGTGCATTTGGTCATGCAGTTCATGTTGATTTTCAGCTCCAGGTGTTTATCCTGCGAATGGCACCATGTGCAGCACCAGAGGGCGCTACTTCTTTTCTGCCACTCGAGTAGATTTTCTACTCGAGCTGCAGCTTTCTCAATGCTAACGGACGTTTTTTCAACGTTAGCGGTCATGACCATTCGTGACCGCCTGCGTTGAGAAATCCGACCTCCTGCATTGAGAAATCTTGTGGGAAGGTGTATGTTCCCCAATTGCTCTTGCCAACTTGACGTTGGTGAGCACAAGTGAGGAAAAAACTCTGTTTGGAGTTTTTCAGAACTCCGCATGCTCCACAGACCGTGGAGTGTGAAAAACTCTGCAAACTCCACAAACCAAGCGGAGTTCCCACGCCATGGCCAACACTTTAACTAAAATGTTTTATTTCAACTGTCTTATCCTGTTGCTTAGCACATCTAAAATAATCACTCGGAATATTACTAAAACAGCTCAAATGCATGCTGCAAACAACAAGAATAAAATAAACATTTCTACTATAGTTAAAGCATCATCTACCAGCCTAACACCCTAGAACGTACACTAGGAGGGAATGGGGCAGCATAACTTGCATATAGAGTTTCTTAGGGAGAATCAATGCACTGCACATCTGTTTACTGCAAAATGCTGTTGTTATCAGCAGTCTGGAATAGAGTGTTTCTCGAAAGAAAAACACACATCGTATCAGCTCCACTCCTTCCAGATTTGGCACCGTATCAGCTTTTCAGTGCAGGACAAGATGCTGCAGCATCATGGCAGTCTAGATATCTCCTGGCATTGTCTTGCATGACAATCTGGGGGGTGGGACGTTTCTCACAAGTGATCAAGTGGAAGTTCATTTCCACTGTATCTTATCTGAGATAGGAATTTCTGACATAACTTGTGTGCATCAATATGCTAGTTTTAGATGCATTATTATAAACAAATAAGGTACAAGAATGTAACTTCATACTACAATGTTCATGTTGTTATTATTATCTGACCTTGAAATAGAGATAACAAGGCATGTCCCAGACATATCAGCATCATTGTCTGAGTGACTTGATACTTTCAAAGGTTTCTAGAAAGATAAGGACAGATGAAATCTGCATCAAAAGCAAATATGTCAATGATTCTGCAAAAATAAAGATAATGGAGCCTCAGCCTGCTCAAGATGGAGTCTGGCTTTACGGACTGTATGTCAGTGGAAAAATAAATGTTCCAAAACATTTTCAGCAGGCTAGGCTCCCCAACCTAGAATTAGCAAAAACCTTCTAAGTCAAATATGAAACTTTAATCTCTGGGGAATTATTTTCAACAACTATAAAAATATTTTGGGTCTTATGTTCATAGCTATGTCCCTATTAAATTGTGATTGCCCATTACTATACTTCTCTCAAAGAAAAGTATTTCTTTACAGCTGAGATGCTAAAAATCAAATAGACTTCTAAAGTCTATGTGCATTCTTCCACCTCAGAAATAACGAGCCTGATGGCATTGGTCCATGATAGAATCAACAAACAGTATTAAAAACTGGTATAAAAACTCCCAATTTATAATATTGCAGCACGTCTCCAGAATCATACCACCAGCCACGACCTTGCTACCAGTTAAGTGAATGTGCACCACAAGTACATGTAGCAAATAGCCACTCTGTCCCAATCTCATTCTTTCTCCCATTTCTCTTCACCTGTCTCTGTACTGCTGGTTTTCGTCCATATTTGGTACTCACTCTACATGCACCAATCACTCCAAAGCACATACTTTCTTTTTTGTTGCTCCACATATATGCAAACATAAAACTGGGTTAATAAAGCATATAAAAAATCAACTCATCTCAGTGCTAACACTGTCCACAGAAAGAGCTGTTGTATCAATTTAAGAGAAACAATAGTTTCAAGGGAAAGTGTACCATTCCAATCGTCCTAACACTAGCTTATGACCATGAGAACTCCAGCATTGAATATTGGCTGGACTAGTTCACTGCTGCTGTGGAACTGCTGAATGCTGCACCTGCATGTGACCAGCCAGAGTTGCTGAAAGCTAAACACTGTCTTGCACAAAGCCTGCATAAAATTAGTTACAAAGGAGATGTGCAAGATTTTGAAGGATGGTGTATACTTGGTGACAGGGAGCCTGACAAAAGAAGCAAAGATAAGATGGTTTAACAGTTGATTGCCCCTAGCTCAAGTCACTCACACAGTGATACCAATCACCGAATAACACTGAAGTGTAGGAGTGTGGAGGCTGTGCGATGCACCCAGAGAGATATCTCTGATACATGCCAAGCTTGCATGTGTATCTGCACTCTGGGGATTTTCCCCCACAATATAGACATAGCTTCATAAATAGCCTGACTAGTAACATCATTTGCCTCTGTCTGTGCTGGCAACTTGTGAGGTGAGATGCACCCAAGTACCAGTTTATAGCAGGTCTCAGGCTAGAGCAGCCTAGTGTAAAAAATAATATGAACTGGAATGCAGCCTCCAGTTCTTAACAGTTGCTGAGATGAATCCAATAAATCCATCCATCACATTTTTGTTTTTCTAACTAATAGCAGTGACACAAGAATATCACATGAAACCATACTGTGAGAGTCAAGAGAATATAGGTGATTAGCAGATGAAGCTTGGTTGAAGTCTGCAAATAACACAACCCTAAAGCGCGGTTGCTGATAATATCTCTCAGGCTCCAAGCAAAGTGAAAGAGACATGGGAGAGATGTGCCTGACTATTAGAACTCTGCCAAGCATGGATAACCATAGATAAAAAGCTGTTGTCTGGTTGGCCACCTTTCATGCAGCACATTCTGCATCAGTTTCCCTGAAAAGCTGTTAGCATCCGGGCATTCAAGAGGATCTCAGAGCAAAATACATATCTTTGCACTTGACTTCAGCTAAGTTGTGCTAAAATATGCATTGTGAGCTCTGTTTTTTTCTCAATAAATGAAGTTAATTGGCATTCTCAAATGATTCTAGTATTGATGAAGTGATGAATCAGATGTAGTCGGGATAACTGATGTGGTACTAATGTGATTCTAGAGCACTTTTAATATACTTACCCATAAGTAGTTATATTTTCTGTAACTATGATACATTCGACACATAACTTAACCAAGGGCAGGCAGAACGGTAGTTTCAGGCTAAAATATGAAAAGCCAACAAAGATAGTTGTACCTGTCTGTTTTTATCTTTTTTTAATCCTTGATCGAGTTGGTAAGTCTTTCAAGAGAAAGGCCTACAAACAAACTAAAATATGTAATTTGGACGCAAGCCACATATATTTTATTTCAAGTTACAATTAGTTCCTCTTCCTTTTACAGTACAAACCTGTTCTGAGAGAAACCATTCCCCTTAAATTATTGAATTTTCTGTTAATGAGTACCACAAAGGAAGACCAAAAGGTGAAAGGAACTGTTTCATTTTTAATTCAGAGTGTGTGGTGGATAGTGATTATATAAAACTTTGTTAAAAGATAAAGTTATATGAAAAAGTACATCTCTCAAAATGAATCCTAAATTACTTGAATTCATTCTGCGTTAAACATTTATGATTGAAGAGTACAATATAAGTAACAATAGTGACAATGCTCCAAGTCCTAAAAGTCTGAAGATGAGTCATGTTCAGAAAATATGTAGTACCACAATGGAGACATCAAGAAGGGCATGAACATTTGCATTGCACCGGACAAACAAGACATTTTCTGCAAACCAAATGTTTAAAAAACATGGGTTCTAGGAAAATGCCTCTTTTTGTATGGTCTCACACATTTTCTTCTAGTCTGATGCTGCTGTTTTTGAAACCTTTGGCCACTGGGTCCTCGCTACCCACGTCCCAATGCATGTGATCTGACTGCTAGAACATGTCAAAATTGGCTACACTCCATATTTACCCTAGTAACTGCTCCAAAATTGTACCCTGGACCTCAAAATTAAATGTCACTAATAGATTGCATCATGTATTATGGCACCACTAAAATGACCATACAAACCATGCCTCCAGCCCTGCCGCTGAAGCCTGAATATGTAGTTTCAAAACTGACAATTCAACCTGGCAAAATAAACCTTTTGTCTGGCATAACCTTCCTAATACTTATAGGCCAACCCTAAGATAGGTCCTAAATTTTCCTGGGGCAGGTTGCATGGCATTTAAAATGTAGGACATGTATATTCTGTTCTACATGTCCTTGCAGTGAAAAGCCTTCAAAGTTGCTTTTCAGTGTGGCAAGGCTGACTCTCCCCCAGAAAGGACTTGGCTACAATTTATCACCTAATAATGCGTAACTTCAGTTTGGAAGCAGTTTGAAAACTGATTATAACTGATTTTAATAGTAATTTAAATAACAACATAATGGTCAAGTTTGCTTTTAAATTACTCTTTTGAAAATGACACTTGACGTTTACTGGACTCCTTGTGATTCAGTGTATACTCATTGGTTTTTTATTGTTTAAATTGTTTCACTTCAACTGTATGTCAACTCATTGTTAATTGATGTCACATTCACACTGGATAGTGTTTTTTGTAGTGCATCGGGTATCCCCAGATACACGTCTGGGTACTACTGTCACTTTTAGAAAGTTGTCATTTTCTTACCTGAGCCAAATGTGCCTTTCTGCCAGTGTTCCCTGTCAACCAGGAACTAAATGGCTCCTTCATTAGGTGTGAGGTGGCTCCCAGAGCTGAAACAAAGGGAGATGGTTGTTCTTTTCCTTGACAGTATGGCCATCCGGGCTGTGCCCAGAAACGTAATTAACTTCAAAGGATGCCTATTCTATCACAGACAGATCTCACAGGCAGATGTAACTCACACCTGGATATGGCTCCTTATTGTCCTGGTAGCCTGCCGAGCATCAATACCAGTGGAATAAAAGCTGCCCCCAGAACCAGCTCTTAGTGACCACAGGGAAGGGTTTGCCCATTATCATAGCTACACCTTGGGCTGGGCAAACGGAGCTCTGCACAGGGAAAGAAAAGTTCTACTGTCTTGATTTTAGGTTGAGAAGAGCATTGGTACTGTAAAACACACAGAAAGTACTGCAAAATGTGGTATGGTCACCCCTGAACTTTTACCCCATTGGTTATTGAGTGGTCAAGAGTTTACTCCACCCACAGGCTGGCTCTGGTCATAAATGTGGCACTACCAGTACTCTCTTCAGGCACTATTGGGCCTGTAGGTGACAGAAGGACTGCACCTGCTGTTGTGACTTCTAAAGAGACCACAAAGAGCTAGATCTGCTCCCACTTGTACCCAGGACCAAGAAGTGAACTCCCAAGGTCAGTTGGCTAATGTCCTTTTAAGCTTCAGGGACTCCACAGCTGGGAGGATTTCACTTTCCTGACATGCCCAGCGACAAGTTCCAACTGGATTTGCCCTGGACTCGGCAGGTGGCTTCTACTGGAGTGAGTCCTGACCTGTACTTGGTGTCACTAAGGTTATGGGCCCCATTGCTAAGTGTCTCACCAGTCATGGAACCTTGTTTGTAGTGTTAAAGGTGTGCATATCTAGTGACAGCTCCTACGCTAAGGCGGAGGAGTGTCGCCCCACTGCTCTGCAGCAGGAAACATAAAATGATAATAACTTGTGTAATTATCATTTTATGTTTCCTTCTGCTGTGGCGGCTTTCTGGTTGGGACGAAGGTGTTCCGAGGACAGAGGAGCAGACTAGGAGTGGTTTACCCACTCCTAAGTGCACATGGCTGTTTGGTGAGCCCTCTCAGGCTGCCCAAAACAGTCATGCGCACTTCCCATATTCTCCATGCAGGCTGCATTACAGCCTGCATGGAGAACATGCCCAGTCCCCCATTCCCTGGCTGAGCGCCGATCCACGGCAATCAAACCAATCACAATGCTGCACTGCAGCACTGTGTTTGGCTATCGGGAGGTGGGAGCCGGGTGCTTCCTGCTGCTTCCTATATCCTGTTTCTGGACTGGAGCAGGAAGAGGCGGAGGAGAGGCAGCGGCTGGCCGGCCGTCATATGTAAGTGGTTTCCCCCCACCTCCCTGCTGCCGCCGCCCCACCACGCGAGTCCGGTAGCAGTCGATACTGAACAGTTCCCAAAACTGAAGACTTAGAAAATTGTTGGCCAAAAACTGCCCAGAGAACCAGGAGGAGACCTGGACCAATCTGCTCACCTATCTGCCTGAGTTGTATCTCAGGTCGGATTGCAGTTTCTCTTTTCTGCAGCAGCAAATCCTGTTCAGCTGTCGTCACCAGTGGGGCCTCGTGGACCTGTCGTTGGCCACAGCCCTGTACCTCGTACCGCTGGAGATATTCGACTTCCATATACAGCAGTGTTTCTCCCACCATTTCACCTGCTGGTCACTCCCTCCCTGTGAGGTCATTCTTCAGGTGCCTGCCTCGGTTCTATTGGCCTAAAGGACTGATTGCTCTGTGGGGATTTCGTATGTTTCTCCCTTTTTGAGGACTTTCTCTTCTCTCCTTTAGCCAGTTTACTGTTTCTCGGCTGGATCTTTGTTCTGCATCTCATTTCTGATGGCATCTTTTCCACCATCATGGGATTTTTCTCTGCAATTTTGGACAGTCAGTTTGGTCAGTGTCAATCCCTGATTTCCCTGGTCTGTTGCTTATGGCTTTATGCTCTGCATCGCCTCCTACACCACTATCATATCTGTTGGGACAGCATATATCGAACTGCATTGTGGCATTTCCTCTTTCCCAGTCAGCTTGACTTTTGCAGGTTTTGTCAGATTATTTCAGACTTTTGAAGGTCTTTTCCCCCTACACTTTAAGACTGTTTTTGCCTTTCACCACATGGCCTATCTCCCCTCTTCTATAGCAGAGGGAGGCAATACCTCATTGAAGAATGGTTCGTTCAACAACACATCCTCTGCCACTCTCAAGGAGAACACTGTGCTGGAACTAAGAGACTTAAAAAGGATCACTCCTCTCCTCAGAAATCTCCCCTCCCAGTTACCATGGAGGACCTAATGAAAGAATTCAAAATCTTGAAACCCTTCATGTTGGAAACCACTTCTACTCTCCAACGTCTTGAAGACAAATTGTCTTTTCTTGAATCTAGGGTTTTGGACATTGAGCTTCACATTGCAGAATCTTGAGATACCACTATAAAAGTGAACATCATGGCCAAGGAAATTGCTACTTTTAAAAGACACATGAAGATTTGGAAAATCAAAACCGATGTAATAGGTTTCATGCTCATGGTATTTCGGATAGTGCAGAAGAAGGTGACATGACTTCCTTTCTACACATAAACTTACCTATGATTGTGGGTTTTATTAGCAATTCATCTCTCAATATCTAAAGAGTCCACCATCTTGGACCAAAAATATCCAGCCCAAATCCCACTTCCAAACCTAGAAGAATTATTATAATTTTTCTGCAATACACAGATTTAAAGCAAATCTTCCCCGCCTCTAAGCAACGGAAAGAGATGATCTATCTTGTTTATAAGATTTTCCTCTTGCACGATGTCTCCCTGGTCACAGCTGCTCATCACAAAGAATTCCTGGAACTGCTTCCCTCTCTGTGTGACATGGGTGCTATATATGGTCTACTTCACCCTTGTATCTTCAAGGTCACCAACAAAGACAGGACCATCTCTTTTAATTATCCAGCTCAGTATAAGGAATGTATCCACCTTCACGGAAGAGAAGCCATAGACACCAGCGTTTCACTTATAAGATGTTTCCTTTGTTTCCCACTCTCATTCTTTAATGGAATCTTGGTTTTGTACTATCGCCTCTGTCTTTCACCATTGTCTTTTTTCCCATTTTCACTAGGTTTCATGTCTGTAACTACTGGCGTTGTTTATTTGTCCACTGTCCCGCTATTGACAAGTCTTCTTCCATTTGAATGTTCATCCTAAATTCCCATCTAGCCAGGTAGGATCGTTTTTTAATGATTTCTGCATTTATTGATGTCTCCTGCCTCTGTCCCTCTTACTTTTCTTTCATATCTCCAGTCACTTGCTTCTTTAACTTTTTCCATGTCCTTCCAAGACCGGGAGCTCCAGTCGGTTCATCCATCATGGTGTTTCTCTGTGCTCCGTCTTTACTTCTTTATCTTTCTTCAGTTTTCCCTCTATGGGTCTGGTCTCTTTGACTTTGTGCCATACTGTTCTGGTTTATCATCTTATGGGTCTTCTTCTTCTGACTCATTTCATGTTCCTTTTTTCTCTATCTATTCAGTTTTTTTTTTGCTTTTCTGTCAAATATCATGTTTCTTTGTAGCTTACTAGCCATGCCTCATTTTTCTATCTTCTATGGATTTTTTTCGCATTTCTTTCCAACTCCTTTTGTCCTTTGTCCTCTCTGTCTCCCCCTCTCCTTTTATTACTTATGCCTTCATGTTTCGGTTTGGCAAATTGGTTGGTATGCATTTATATTTTTTTGATACTTCCATGTTTGATGAGGTTGCTATTAACTAACTTGTTCATCAATTTTTTCACTGAATAGATTCAGAATGATTTCTTGAAATGTCAAAGGTTTTCTGTGTCCTTTCAAAAGACAAAGAGGCATATTTACAATAAAGTGGCTGAGAAGATAAACAATCGAGAATGGCGATTTGTAACTTCTAAGTGTGTTGCATTGTACAGCACACATGGAAGTTGCAAATCAGCAGTTTTTTTTAATGATTGTTCATATGCAGTAAGGGATTCCTTCCTGCACATAAATACATACACATAAATAATCATTCAAGGCAATTTGTTGTTTATATGTGTGCTGCACAATGCAGTACACATAGAAACAGCAAAAACAAGGATAAATAAAACATTTCTCAAGGTTTTGCCATGTTAAGATCAGGTTTTCCCTGGTTTTAATTTTGGCGCTGCCTCATATTTATAATCGAGTAAAGTGGGCAACCCAATACATCCTTGGAGGCTTGGGTACGAAAAGATTTCTATCAGGTAACAGTGCCTTCAAGGAATTTTGATTCAGACAAATAATCAAACTCAATTTATTCATTATTATCCATCTGGACCAATTATTCAATG
The DNA here is from genome assembly GCF_964204655.1 of Triturus cristatus. NCBI lineage: Eukaryota > Metazoa > Chordata > Amphibia > Caudata > Salamandridae > Triturus > Triturus cristatus. Next base: position 229,599,612 of record NC_140584.1, read on the forward strand.
GTCCGCATCTTGATCTCATTTGAAGGGTCTTCGGTCCACACATGAATTTCTTTGGCCTGAAGATGGTCTACTGGATGAATTACACAAAAAGACCAAAACGTCGACATATCTAACCCATTTTCAACAGAAAATTATCATATAGTAAGTAATTATTCAAAGTGGAATTATAATATCTATCTGTGAATGGTCAAAATAAATGGGTTACTTATATAAGTGACCAGGAGATAACTCTGTATAATATCAATAATCTAGGTCACTTGTGTTTTTATGAATTTTGCTAAGTACCCTGTAAGTTCTATATTTATAAAAAAAAACCTAACAAATAAAGTATATACTCATTTTTGTTCTTCATGAAATATTCAGTATTTGATCACTGTAATTGATTTGTATAATTCATATATTTGAGGCAACTAATTAGGACACTCAAAATAGATTGCCTCCTATTTATGCCAACCTTGTAAATAGTGGGCAGCTTTAAAATCAATGGGTGTTGCAGTGAAATGCCCATTGCAACACTGATTGCCCACCCCTTTCATGCTAAGTGTAGCATGAAAGGGTTCCTTATTTGCAAGGCGGCCTAAAACCACATTAAGTGGCTTAACGCCATTTTGTAAATAAGGTGAAGCCCCTATCACCACAGGAATGTCGCACAAAGTGATGTTCATGTGGCAATAGGAGCTTTTAAATATTCCTGAAAGAGTCCTTACACACCTTTTTTTGTCAAGTAGCATTTTTACAAGAAACCCATGTCTGAGAAAAATACATTCATATGCTAAATAAAGTTGGATTGGTTCTGTCTACTGTTCTCCTGCTGTCCATCATAAAAATGGTGTTATCACATTATTTCACAAAACTTTATCTGTTAATATTCTAAAGCAGGAGAATGATGTGGGTGGCTCCAGTTAGACACAATGATTAATGGTGTTGATACGCATTTTTGCTACTCACTTACAATTAAATTATCGTCAGTCAAAAATGCCAATCTTAATTTGGCTGCTGATTGCAACCAGTTGTTTGATCCTTTTTTAGATAGTAAATCAGCTTTCAAATACGTCCCTAATACCATGCCAAAGGCCTTTCGCAGAACGGTTTCAGATAGAGGTCTAGTGAATGCATGGCACTTATACAATCCAATCTCTTAGAATATTTATTTTTTCCCCAACCCATCGTTCCTCCTTTAGGATAGACCATATTTTCCTAGATAAAGACTTCACACAGCACCTGCTTCATGCTGACTTAGGCCTTATCCTGGTCTCAGTTCATACCCAAGTAATAGTTGACCTTGAACCCACTCCTTCTCCTACTCGTAGATGGCATATTAATAACTATTTGCTACAGGATCAGAAGTTTGTCACGGGTTTCGAGCAATTCATCACTGAATTTTTTCACATTAATACTATCACAGTAGTCAAGTTCCAACATGTTTGGGATTCCTTCAAAAGATCAGCACAATGTTACATTATCAATTATGTGTCCCAAAAAGAGAAGGTCACCGCCAAATATTCTTCTAATCACCTACACCACAATAATAAACTAGAACATGTGTACTAACCTTCATCCAACAAACAAGTTTTCGATCAACTCATCTAGGCCAATCTTCGTTTCAACAGAGTCTCCATTAATAATGAATATAATGTTCTTTTAAAAATCAAAATTAAATACTATGTTGGTTCATGCAAGACTGGCAAAATTTAAGCCAGCTATCTGAAAGTAAAAAAAAAAAAAAATCTAAAACAGAAGTTATCCTTGATGCCTCTGGCAAACAATTATTCAAGGATCAGGAGATTATGACTCGTTTTGCTGATTTTTACTTGAGCCTATATACTGAAGATACTCCCTCCACTCAAGCTTCTCTTGAATCTTTTTGTCAGTACTATTCCAAAACCATCACACCCTCAGACTGATTTTTCCCCGCTGGACGCAGACATTTCCTGCCCTGAGATACGCACTGCCATCTCTAAACTTCCAAAGGATAAGGTTCCAGGCCCAGATGTCTTCACTGTTGAATTCTACTGTAAATTCTCTAAACCTTTGGTTTCTAAACTTTTAATACTCATTGAGCATCTTCTGTCTTCCAATACCATGGTCGTTTTTTTCTAGGAAGCCATGTCCTGCCTGATTCCCAAAATGATAAGATCTTAGCTGAGTGTAAAATCTATAAACCAATTTTCCTTATTATTAGGGATTGTGCAATTTTCTCAAAGATTCTCTTGTCAGTATTGAACAATTTTTTCAAAGGGTGTAATATTTCAGACAATTCTCACACATTCTTAAATATTATTCATGGTGCTTCTTGAAGCAAAACTCCCCTAGCAGCAGTCACCTTAAATGCAGATAAGGTTTTCGGTCTTGTAAATTGAGATTTTATGTTTAGAGCCATCAAATGGCATGGTTTTGGTCCCAGATTTCTTCAGTATGTCAAAATCCTTTACATCTCCCCTGCCACTTCAGAATTTACTAATGGTCTTCAGTCACAATATTTTCCTCTTGTCAGAGGAACTAGACAGGGGTTCCCCCTATCTCCTTTACATTTCATCCTCGCCTTGGAGCCCTACTTGGAAACTACACAAAGATCTCAGTATTTTACTGGTTATGCATGTTGCCAACAAAATAAATAAATTCACTGCCTACGCAGACAAGATCTTACTTTACACCTCTCTTCTCATATCACCGTCCCTGAGTTTTTTTAGCTGTTTTCTTCTTGTTCTATAACATGTTTAAGGATATCAGCTTTTTGTGGCCTTTCTTTAAAATCAAATGCCCGGGAATTCTTTACTCTCCTTCCATCAAACATACCAGAAACACTAACACAGAGTCTCTAAAACAAAAGATTTCTACTCTCTCAGCTCAATGGTCCCATTTGTACCCTTGGTTTTGCATTAACTAATTTGCAGTTACCTATTAGGAAATCGCAAATTAGCTAATGAATACCATTCGCACCGATAGGCCATTAAGCCCAAAGGAATGACTGGAGTAGTATTACCTAATATCGATTACCTAATTGCGATTGTGGATCTTTAGGAATTGCTATTAGGTAATCGCTATCCTCTTACATACCATTTTGCATTCCTTAAATCGAAATTACCTAAAATTCATATTTTAAGGAATGTAAAATGGAATTTTGATACATGTGGCTCCAAATGTCATAGAACCCCCCTCTCTCCCTTCTCAATCTCTTAACAATTTTATTACTTCCTATGATTTGTCCATGGAAGCTAAGGCTTCTTTCATATATCAACAGCTATACATTTCAGATGCAGATGGGGTTTAAACAAAAATTGAAGAGTCCTTGGAAAAGGTTTTAGAGTCCTTGTTCTCCATTAATTTGTAGAATCAAATATGGCACAAAATACATCATACCTCTTGCTCTGCCAGTACCACTCAGACCATGTTTTTCATTTACAACAGGTTGTTTTTAACTCCTTCTGCTCCATACAAATTGAAACAGCTGGCTAATAATAATTTCTCGACCTGTAATGCCCCATCTGGAGATTCTCTTTATATGCCCTTCCACTGTCCAAAGGTCGCTTCCTTCTGGAAGCAGGTATAGCACACAATTTCCCACATTTTCTTCATTACGCAATCCCTTATAATATAGTTCATATTTTTCTCGATGGTGCTCCCATTTATAGTCCAGTGATAAGAATATGGGTATATATTATAAATTGTATTTTGAGAAAACCAAAACTTAAAATACATAACATAACATTCACAAAATCTTTCAACTCATTAAAATATAATGTGCTTTCCTACCTACAAACACATACAAAATAATAAAAAATATAATAAATACATAGATATTGAATTCAAGATAATACTTACAACATAAAGTATGCATTTTAAAAACATTATTAATAAAACACTTGCCAATAAATTATTAAATACGTCAAATAAAACAAATATTTTACATACTAAGTGATATATATACACACACACACACACACACACACACACACACATAAATACTTATATTGTTAGATAGATGGATAACACAATATTAAGAACTTTTAATATTGGTGTGCACAATTTCTGTCAGATAACCGGCAGAAGACTGTCCACTCAGTTTACAGATCCTCCTGCAAGCGAGAGATCTCAGGGAAGTAGAAAGAGCTATCACTTCGGTGGCTCCCTTCACAGCACTACAGGTTTAGTGAGTAAGTGTGATGTTTAAATATTCCACCCTGCAAACGTTATTAATTAAATAAAACAAACTCACAAAGTGCGAGTTCATTTCTCTAAAACAAAAAAGCAAATGGCCCTGATGTGCAGAAAGTTTTCTAACTGCACATGGGAGCCATTCTGCAGTTTCCCTGCCTGGGTTGGTCATGCATCCCATGGTGGACACAAACATTAGATCAAATGTGAAAAAAGGTCTTTTAAAGCTGTGTGTGTAAAAAAAGAGTAAAATACATTTTTAGATATTTTAAAACCTCCAAAACCAAGCAGACTAATTTAACACCAACTACCTTAGTTCAAATGTCCCTAAGAACACCTCATTGTGTTGCGTCCTTTAGTGAGAACCCACATTTTCTCTCTTTTCATAATCAATTGGAATAAGCATGGTTCAGCTTGTGGATTATTCAATGGTTACAATGATGATGATAACAAGTTAGTCACCTGTTGCTATGTGAATACATCTGTAGGCCCTAGGGTTCAAATTTTCTGCAACCAACAGGACTGACCTAAGAAACGTGGAGATTGTTGAGCGAGCATTGCTATAACATGATATGGGAATGTTTTCCTACCTAGGAAAACCTGTCTGGGAGTTCCATTTAAGCATATCAATATTGTACAACTGTCCCTCATCCACATAGTGAAGCAATAAGGGGTGTTGTCAAAATACATGTTTACTGAATGATTTTAAAGTTCTTGTCAAGGGAGATATTAACTTGTTTGTCAAGTAGGCATTGGCCAGACCATTAAGATAGTGACATGACTCTAAGAAACATTCACTTATGAAACAATCTATAACATTTAACCTGTGACGATCTTGCCTGGCTATTGATACATATAACAGCAGTATCTTCATGGACGACTGTATTCATAAATGCCTAACCTTTGCATTCTGAGTGATCAAAGATTTCCTTAATAGATACCCAGATATAGTGAATTGATGTCTACAGATCTAGAGCGTACAGCATTACTGGCATATTTAGCAGATATTGTAGCCACAGAAAGGAATCAAAGAAAAATACATTAACCTGGGATATCCTAGAGATATATTTGTTGAAATCTTGAGCTTACCCGTTAGATATAGGGCTAATTGGTTGTACATCAAAGGTATCTATTAATTTCCTGCAATTTCCCATCTCTAGCTCTCTCTCTCTCTCTCTCTCAATATGAAAGAAGTTGAGCTCTGATTTACTCTGATTAGTTACGAATCAGTTGCTGTCACCCATACTACTAGTCAGGTGTTGTTTGCGTATTAAAATTAATTACGAAATTTGAACCACTCACCTTATACCCAACAGGAAGATCATGACAGTCTTGTGAACAGCCACTGACTTTTTTGCTTAGACATTCATTTACATGGCATCCTGTTTCATCAGAGCCATCTCCACAATTATCGTGTGTGTCACAAAGAACTCCTTCTGGAATACATCTACCATTCTTACACATAAATGATGAATTGTTGCATGTCTGTTCTGAAAGAAAAATGTATAAAAAAGTAATAAAACAAATGCAAAACGAGAATCCTAGTATGAGCATATTAATTTTATTATCAAATTATATTATGCGTGGTGATACAATGTATTTACATTTGCTGAAATGTGTTTAAGATGACCCTTGCATCTGTTAAACAAGCTGTTGTGTATTCACTGCTCTCTTATTTAGGTCTGTTCTATAGTTAGCTGTCTTTACATCTTAATTTTTTGTAAAAAAAAGTTCCTATTAAACATGCACATACATATAGAGATATACACAGTCTTTTGGTAAAGACTATTCATTCATTGGCCTGTTAACGTGTCATTCACATGCATAAAGCAGCGGGAAATTGCTTGAATCACATCTTCATTGGCTGTTTGCTCTATGTGTAATGGCAATTTACCTGTACCTGTTCATGTGCACCGCCATCTGAAAAAGAATGTGCTTCAGTGCAAGGGCTGATGTGCCTTAGCTGCTGGGCCACTTCATTATTCTTACATGTTTTTTATATTTTAGCCAATGTTTGTGGAATATTCTGCATGATAGGATAGTAAAAGCTAAGAAAGCAAGCTTGCTTAGGCCAGACATATTGGCTAAGCCAGTGCTTAATGTATATGCCGAACATGCACTGTTGATGAACATTATCCCCCCAAAAAAGTCTCAATGCTAGGGTCACCTGACATCTTGGCAATCTTATAAATTAAAATAGAACCAAGTTAATAGGATTTGGAATTAAAGTTGAAAAGCATTGGGGTAACATGTTGAATGATCTCTGTTTCTCTCACTCTCTCTCTGTCTCTCTTTATCTCTCTCTGTAAGGATATCTCTCTCTCTCTATATATATATCTATATATATTACCTACTGGCGGTCGCCAGTAGGTAGTTATAGTTAGGACCACGTTTCCATAGGAAATCCGCAACATTCTATTTTGAATAACTTTGGCGCCGGTTGACGAATCCTCGCGAATTTTTCAAAATAGGTGGGGCGCTACGCTCGGCTCCTACCCTGAAAGTCTCGGGGGGATTCGTCAAGCGGGGGCTGAGATAAAAGGGGGGTCCCAAAACGCGTTTTTCCCATGCATTTTTCCATAGGACCTTTAGACACAGCTACAGCCCGAACGGCTGAACAGAATTTAATGAAATTTGGCAGAGAGGTAGTCCTCAGGTCAAGGAAGTGCCTTTTGTAGGTTTGGTGTAAATCTGTTCAGTAGATTCTGAGAAAATAGCCTTTAAATCAATATATATATCTGAGCCAGCTTACGGTGCGCTTACGGTGCGCTTACCGTACGCGTACGGTGACGTGCGCGAGCGCAATTCTGCTTGGCTCTTAGATCTTAGTAAACATTTGAATCGGTCGAAACCAGGAAGCGGCGGCCGCCATTTTGTGTATTTCACTCCAGAAAAAAAGGGTGATATCTTGAAAAGGGGGCAAGGAAGAGAGTTACAGACCCCCTAACATTTGTAAGGGGGTCAAAGAAGGACAGAAAAGTACAAAGAAAACATTTATTGATTTTAAAAAAAATCGCGGGGTACGCGTACGGTAAGCTCACCGTACGCGTACGGTAAAAAAAAAAAAAAAAAAAGAAATGAAATGCAGATTTAAGTGTTTAGATATTAGGGGGCTCTAAAAAGAGTCGTTGTGTTTATGAAGTGATTTTTTATTGGTACCTACAAGTAAGTACCGATGCAGAGTCTAAGGTTCAAGAGGAAGACTCTGTTCCCTTTATCAGTGAAGTGTACACCATCTCCTCTATAAATGTCTTGCATGTCGTAACGCAAGTTGTTGTGGTAAATGGAACCCATACCATAGTCACGGAGGAAAGCAGAAACAGATTTGTTGACGTGCTTTCTTGCTTTGTCAATCTGCGGACAAAAATGATTGGACCAGTTCCATTTTTGCCTTTGGCATATGTTAGAAAACACAAAGGCAGTTTTAGGGAAAAGTGAAAACAGTTGTGCAAAGGTGTCCTTCATAAGCATTTCCAGACCTACCCCAGTCAAAGTGCCTAGGTCATTGCCACCACAGTGCACTATTATGAGGTCAGGGTGTTGGATTTGCATGAAGGATTTCACCAATGGCGTCAATTGGTGCCACTTTAACCCTCTCTGACCAATCCATTTAATGTCTACATTTGGCAAAGCAAGGTCTCTCACCATATCTGTTTTCTCTGCATACTTTTCACTCCAGAAGACATAGCTGTGCCCTACAATCCACACTGTGAACATCTTCAAAGGAGAACTAGATGCACTCAGGAGGTGTAATTCAGTAGAATGGTAAAAAGAAATGAAAGACAGTTTGGAAATAGAGGCATACATATTTTTTTTATAAAAAAAAGAACTGATTGGCTGTTTCATACCATTCTAGAATAAAAACTAGGCTGTATGTGTAAATTTATAGAAGCATGTTTTGTATTGGTACAGAAAAATGTGTTACTAAAGAACAGTACTATGGATTTGCTGTTAGGTTTGAAAAGTCAAGCACTCCTGCTCTTTGGAATTGAAACATTGTTTATGTTTATGTTTATGTTTATGTTTTCTCAACTTTTATTGCGCACGACTACCCTAAGGTGTCTCGGCGCATACAGAACATCCTCCTGACAAAGACATATGAAGAAGCTATTGGTTAAATAACCAAGTCTTCAGGAGTTTACGAAACATGATAAGGGTAGGGGCAGTTTTTATAGCAAAGGGAAGGGAGTTCCACAGCTTAGGAGTAGCTACCAAAAAACGTCTGTCTCCCCATGTGGAGGTTCTAGTGCGTGGCACTGGGAGAAGATGAGTAGAGGCTGATCGTAAAGTTCTATTGGGAACATAAATCCGAAAAGCATCCTTCAGGAACTTAGGTCCCGAATCATGAATGGCTTTATAAGCGATACATAGAGCCTTAAATTTTATCCGACTCTTTACTCTCAGCCAGTGCAACTGATGAATAGCCGCAGATGTGGGGTGACGGAATGGAACATTAAGCATTAATCTAGCTGCCGCATTCTGTACAGATTGCAGCTTAGCTAGAACTTGCTCCCGAGCGTTAAGAAAAAGGCCATTACTATAATCCATTTTTGAAAAGACAAGTGTAGTAATTAAAGTTTTTCCCGCCATTGAAGGAAGGTATGGCAGCAACTTCTTAATCTTTCTAAGCATATAAAAGGAAGATGCCGCCACAGCGTTGGCATGATACTTGAAAGACAGTTTGTCATCGAACATGATACCGAGATTCCTGACCTTGGTTACAGGAGTGGGAGGGGGACCCATATCACTGGGCCACCAAATCGCAGACCACTCAGGGGAGAGCCTACCAAAGGTCAGCACCTCGGTCTTGTCCGAATTCAATTTTAAACTATTATCCGCCATCCATGAGCTAATGGCCAACATCCCTTCCTGAAATTGGGCGGCGACTGCAGGACCGTCTTTTTGAATAGACAGCACCAATTGGGTGTCGTCGGCATAAGTGGTTAACCGCAGCTTATGAGTTTTTATAACCTTCGCCAAATCTGCCACATATATATTAAATAAAGTGGGACTTAGCGAGGATCCCTGAGGAACCCCGCAAGGAAGAACAAAAGTGGGTGAGTAAAAATTACCCATCTTAACCGTTTGAGTTCGGTTGGCAAGAAACGAAGCGATGAGGTTCTTTGCAAGATGGGTTACCCCCATGGATGCGACACGGTCGACCAAGATGGAATGGTCGACCGTGTCGAAGGCGGCGGACAGGTCGAGGAGCACCAGGACTGCTGCCCCCCCCTGATCCATGATGGTCCTAATCTCATCAGAAGCTTTTATCAAGGCCGTTTCAGTGCCATGATATTTCCTAAATCCGAACTGCGTGTCATCCAGAAGATTATGATGGTCAACAAATTCGGATAATTGCAGGTTCATCACTGATTCAAATATTTTAGCCGGAAACGGTAGGCAAGCAATGGGCCTATAACTGGCTGAATCAGTGGGGTCTAAAGAAGGTTTTTTAAGTAGTGGTTTTATAGCTGCCTTTTTCCAAATATTCGGATAGGTGCCAGATTGGAAAATGGAGTTGCAAAGGTCCGTTAGGGGAGGTGCTATGACCTCAGTGAGAGTATTCAATATCGCGGGAGGGCAAGGGTCAAAAGGAGAGCCGGACTTAATAGAAGTGACCAACCTACCAATATATTCAGATGAAACCGGAAGAAAATTGGTGAACATAGGTGTGTGAAAGGGGAGATCAGGAGCAACAGAACGTGTAGGGAGAGAGAAGGACGAATAAATCGTGGAAACCTTGGAAAAAAAGAAAGTAGCCAGCGCATTACACAGGACTTGGGAGGGTTCTGTCGGGGGACCTATAGGTGGATTAGACAGAGTGTCAACCACCTGATACAACTTTTTGGCTGAATTATGAGCTAACTCAATTTGGGCCGAGAAGAAACTACTTTTGCATCTTATAATAGATTTTTTATATACTGCAAGGGTATCTTTATAAGTCTGCCTATCGACAGGGTTATAATGCTTTCGCCAACGTCTTTCCAGGTTCCTGCAATATTGTCGCTGTAAGCGGAGATCCTCCGTGAACCATGGAGCAGAGGGCGAAACCCTATTAGGAATAAAAGATTTAACCGGAACCACACGGTTCACTGCATTAGAAATCCATGCTTGATATCTAATGGATGTTTCACTAGGATTAGAGGAAACTTCATACTGAGAATCCGCTAGAGTCTGGGAAAAAACTGAAAGATCCAGACTGTTCCAGGCTCTAGTACAGATAGAAGTACGGGGCAGGGTATTTGAGGCGTTACGATTGTTAACTTGAATAGTAAATACTACTGCGGAATGGTCTGACCATACCACAGGAATAACTGAAGAAAAAAAGAGCTTAGGATGGTTAGTGAACAGCCCATCAAGCGTGTGTCCAGCTTGATGTGTAGGAACATCTACCAGTTGCGATAGACCGGCCACATATAGGTCGGTTATTAGTTGGGCGGTGTATTTATCCCCTAGGTCCTCTAAGTGGAAATTAAAGTCTCCTAAAATAGTAAACTCCGGATAACTTATGGAGAATTCTTGAAATTCTTCAAGAGCCTGGAGGAAGCGCGAATGTGGGCCAGGGGGGCGGTATAGCAAAATCCCTTTAAAGGTCTGATTGTAATTAAGTGAGATCGAAAAAAGAAGCGCTTCACAGTCTTGTCGACTTATAGAATCAATCTTGACTCTTAAGTCGGCTTTATAGATTATGGCTAGGCCGCCTCCTCTCCCTGTGGTTCTGTCCTGTCTCACCACACAATATCCCTCAGGGGTAGCTGAACAAAAGTCCGGGCCTGAAGAGGCGTCTCCCCATGATTCTGTAATAAACAGAATATCAAGCTCCTGAGCTACAATGAGTTCCCTTATTTCCCAACAATGACTGGGGAGAGAGCGAGCATTGATAAGAGCCATATGAATATAACTGGTAGATCCTGGGCCAGGAGGGAAATTTAAAGGGAGAGAAGAGGAAAATGCAAATTTACAGCCCGGACATGTAGCAGATAAGGAAATAGGCGAGGAGGACAGGGGTAGACTTGTGCAATGATTACTAGACACCCCTAAGCTGAACTCCTTCAGCTGGGAGGCAGAATAACATATCCTAGTGATATGGCACAGTTGGTCAACATGGCCAGGGGGCATGGCCCTGGGCCCGGAGCTGGCGCGGACGGGCGCAGACGGGCTCGCCTTAGGCGAGCCTTCGGCACGCCCGCGGCGCGCCCGCTGCCCGCGTCCGCTGCGCGTACGCATCATCGGCAGCTAATATCGCCGAGAGTGAGTGACGTGAGAGGGGGAGTGTCAGCAGCAGCTGAGCTGTGACCTTCCTTACAAAAGTGGCCAAGGAGCATTGAACACAGCTCCAGACAAATGTATTAAAATGACGATTTTAAAAACCACAGAGTTTAAGAATAAATGCACATCAGCAAACAAGTCCCCCAACCAATATCAGGGATACCAAGAACTGTGTCAGAGGGAAGTCCGGTGCGCGCTCGCTTCTCAGCTGCTAATATCGCCGAGAGTGAGTGACGTGAGAGGGGGAGTGTCAGCAGCAGCTGAGCTGTGACCTTCCTTACAAAAGTGGCCAAGGAGCATTGAACACAGCTCCAGACAAATGTATTAAAATGACGATTTTAAAAACCACAGAGTTTAAGAATAAATGCACATCAGCAAACAAGTCCCCCAACCAATATCAGGGATACCAAGGACTGTGTCAGAGGGAAGTCCGGTGCGCGCTCGCTTCTCAGCTGCTAATATCGCCGAGAGTGAGTGACGTGAGAGGGGGAGTGTCAGCAGCAGCTGAGCTGTGACCTTCCTTACAAAAGTGGCCAAGGAGCATTGAACACAGCTCCAGACAAATGTATTAAAATGACGATTTTAAAAACCACAGAGTTTAAGAATAAATGCACATCAGCAAACAAGTCCCCCAACCAATATCAGGGATACCAAGGACTGTGTCAGAGGAAAGTCCGGTGCGCGCTCGCTTCTCAGCTGCTAATATCGCCGAGAGTGAGTGACGTGAGAGGGGGAGTGTCAGCAGCAGCTGAGCTGTGACCTTCCTTACAAAAGTGGCCAAGGAGCATTGAACACAGCTCCAGACAAATGTATTAAAATGACGATTTTAAAAACCACAGAGTTTAAGAATAAATGCACATCAGCAAACAAGTCCCCCAACCAATATCAGGGATACCAAGGACTGTGTCAGAGGGAAGTCCGGTGCGCGCTCGCTTCTCAGCTGCTAATATCGCCGAGAGTGAGTGACGTGAGAGGGGGAGTGTCAGCAGCAGCTGAGCTGTGACCTTCCTTACAAAAGTGGCCAAGGAGCATTGAACACAGCTCCAGACAAATGTATTAAAATGACGATTTTAAAAACCACAGAGTTTAAGAATAAATGCACATCAGCAAACAAGTCCCCCAACCAATATCAGGGATACCAAGGACTGTGTCAGAGGGAAGTCCGTTGTGTGGCGAACTTCTGACCTAACTCCACACAGCAGTGTTCCATGAGCTGTTGCTATGGTAGCAGGCAGAAGTCAAGTTGGGGGAAGGGTACTAGGCAGAAGTCAAGTTGGGGGAAGGGTACTTTTGGAAAAGGGTTGGTTTTCAACCAATAGAAATGTGTGATTACATTTGAAAAAAAGGGGGAAGCACTGAGATTTGAAATTAACATGTATAAGTGTGGAAAAAGAGAGGGAAAGTTTGCCATTATCTGGTTCTGCTGAGAGGAGAGAGGTGAACAGAACAGAGATCCTGGCTCTGATAATCTGCTGTTTGAGTGCCACATTTTTTTCACAACTAACTAATTTTAAAGGTGAGTTTAGAGTTTGAGAGGGGATGTATATGGTAAATTAAGAAATGAATAATAGAATTGGAATTCCTTTTGTTGAAGTTGTGTTTATTATTTTCTGTTTTGGGAGAAATTTAAATGTGAGGAACATGTAAAATAATATGGACTATGTTTTCACGATAAATTAAGGTGTACTGGTAAAAATAAGGAATACTTTAAGGGTTTGAGGTTGCACTCAGTAATGCAAATACATACAGCATCAGTAAGGCTGGTTGCCCTTGCTGGAGTGTAGTCAGTCACCCAGGTTACACATGGTGCTGGTTTGAAAAAGCAGTTTGGACATGTGCTGTTTTCAGAATCTGAAAAGTGGATTCAAAATGTGTCAGTCTGTAAAAGTGTTTATCACTTGCCAAAAAAAAGAGTAGTAAGTGTGCTTTCAAATTGGCAAAGAAATTTCGTTTTGAGACTAATGTGAAAACATGACTCTGTGTGTAAATAGGAATTACAGGCATAGATTTATTGCGTATTGCTCTGGAGATTTTACATTTGCATTAGATGGAAAGGGGGAGCCATCTTTTTGTGCAGAAGCAGACTCTTAGCACACACCCAGCTGCTTATCCTGTGGAATCATGCACAGTATTCACAACCGAGTGGGGTTTGAGGTTTCAGTCAGTAATGCAAATACATTCAGCATCAATAAGGCTGGTTGCCCTTGCTGGAGTGTAGTCAGTCACCCAGGTTACACATGGTGCTGGTCTGAAAAAGCAGTTTGGACATGTGCTTTTTTAAGAATCTGAAAAGTGGATTCAAAATGTGTCAGTCTGTAAAAGTGTTTATCACTTGCCAAAAAAAAGAGTAGTAAGTGTGGTTTCAAAATGGCAAAGAAATTTCGTTTTGTGACTAATGTGAAAACATGACTCTGTGTGCAAATAGGAATTACAGGCAGAGATTTATTGCGTATTGCTCTGGTGATTTTACATTTGCATTAGATGGAAAGGGGGAGCCATTTTTTTGTGCAGAAGCAGACTCTTAGCACACACCCAGCTGCTTATCCTGTAGAATCATGCATAGTATTCACAACCGAGTGGGGTTTGCGGTTGCAGTCAGTAATGCAAATACATTCAGCATCACTAAGGCTGGTTGCCCTTGCTGGAGTGTAGTCAGTCACCCAGGTTACACATGTTGCTGGTCTCAAAAAGCTGTTTGGACATGTGCTGGTTTCAGAATCTGAAAAGTGGATTCAAAATGTGTCAGACTGTAAAAGTGTTTATCACTTGCCAAAAAAAAGAGTAGTAAGTGTGCTTTCAAAATGGCAAAGAAATTTCGTTTTCTGCCTAATTTCAACCAATCAAAAGTTGTGTTTCATGATCACATGACCCACCGTGCGCGTACGTTACGCTTACGGTGCGCTTACGGTGCGCTTACGGTAAAAGTACGCATGCGCATAAAAAAGACACGCGCTCGCGCGCATGCGCAAAACAGGCACGCCCCTTCACTTCCGCGTAACAAGCGCGTGCAGCGTACGCGTTACGCGCTGCACGCGCGTGACGTACGTCTACGCAAATTGCGTCAATGAACGCAAACAGCGTAGAAATCTAACGTAATGAAAGCAAGACGTGCGCTTACCGTACGCGCACGTTAAAAAAAAGTTTAAAAAGGAAAAAAAAAAACAATATGTTATGCTAATAAATCTTACCTGTTTATTTTATAAAAATGGTAAAAAAAAAAACATATTGTAGAATTTTTAAAATGTAACCATAGTCTTTAAAAAAGGATAGAAAATTAAAATAAAAATATGTAAAAAAAAAATGAAAAAAAAAAATAAAAATTAGCATTTAAAAAACCTTGCAAATTCACTGAAAAAACCATGGGTTTCACACACGTTATAGTTAGGAATTAGCATTTAAAAAACCTTGCAAATTCACTGAAAAAACCATGGGTTTCACACACGTTATAGTTAGGAATTAGCATTTAAAAAACCTTAGAAATTCAATGAAAAAACCAAAGGTTTCACACATGTTATAGTTAGCTGGACATTTCACTCGTAAAAAACCAATGAAATTCCCCCGTTATAGTTAGTTCAGCTAACTATAACTCGTGCGCCCGCAATGCACTACTGATGACGTCACATATTACATCACTCATGACATGGTCACTGACATCACTCATGACATTACTGATGACATCTCAAATGACATCACAGATGACATCACTGATGACATCATCCTTGTGATAGAGTGGCAGACCTCCTCTTCCCCTAATATAACCTTTGATACACACATACAAAAATAGAAACTAAAATTTTCAAAACAATGGACATACCAATATCAGTTACAATAACCTATTCAGTAATTCTAAGAACCACATACACATACACTCATTCACCAACAGTCCTATACAGTCACTCATACATGCACTCACTCATCATATGTACTCATACACCTATACATCCTGTTACACAATGCCACTCATCCATAGAGTTACTCACACATAGTCACTCATGCTAATAAAGAAACAAACATACATTTATTAGCTTATACAGTTATACACACACCACCACACTTACTTCTACGGAAACTTACACATAGTTAGTCTAAAAAACAATCACTTATAGAAACACATACTTATTCATACAGGAACTCTTTCAATCTCTCACTCTCACATATACTCACTTATATACACCAATAGTCACATATACTAGTTTAATAGATATGTAGTTACTCATAAAGACACTATTGAGACAGTCATTCACTCACTAACACACCCTTACACACACTCATCCACCCATACAGTCCTGCACACATGTTGTCTTCAACACATACAAAGAGTGAATCACTCATTCATGCACCAATGCACTACATAATACCCCCCACCGAACCATACAGACACTCAGACTGATACTTAAAAAAAGAACTATTAACCTATATAGATACCCATGAAGCTACTCACCAACCCATGCAGCCACTTATACACAAAGTGAGAGACTGATACAGATATTTTCATATTTAAACATTACTCAGTAAGCCATGTATTCACTATGATACACTTAATCAGTCAGTTACACAAAAAAAAATTCAAAAAAAAAGCATCCATTTAGACACTTATATACCCATTTATTCTTCCATTGACCTTGAGATATACATAAATATAAAACATATTTAATTTTCAGAAAAACACACATTCACTGGATGATGTCATCAGTGATGTCATTTGAGATGTCATCAGTGATGTCAGTGACCATGTCATGAGTGATGCAATATGTGACGTCATCAGTAGTGCATTGCGGGCGCGCGAGTTATAGTTAGCTGAACTAACTATAAGGGGGGAATTTCATTGGTTTTTTACGAGTGAAATGTCCAGCTAACTATAACATGTGTGAAACCTTTGGTTTTTTCATTGAATTTCTAAGGTTTTTTAAATGCTAATTCCTAACTATAACGTGTGTGAAACCCATGGTTTTTTCAGTGAATATATATATAGATATATATATATATTCTTCGAACACCTCGTCACCACTCGTACAATCAATGAGGTTAACTCTTGTTTAAGAGTTTTAGTGTGGGTTTATTCGATTAAAGTGCTCATGCTCATGCTCGCTCAACCCTGCAGCATTTCGGCTGTATCACAGCCTTGTACACAGTTTGCAAGGATCCATTTTGTTATCATATTTACATTGCCTTTCCCGTGATATCATCATAGAAATTGAAGGTGAGCTCTCATTTATACCATCATGTTTTAAAACAAGATCATAAATTGAATATGAATATATATGTCACTTCAAATCCCATAACATCAATTTAAGCTATGGTATTGTTTATCACAATTACTAAAACATACAATTTCATATTTTCAATTTCTGGAAAATGTTTCCATTAATTTAAACTTGTTTAATTGCAAAACGTCACTACTCTCATTATATTATTAAAATGTATCATTTTAGAATATTTGAACTTAAACTGAATACCGACTTATTATAAATACAGCCCAAGTGGGCAAAGCTGTTTTTTGCTCTAAAGGCATTTTTTACTACTTATTCTACTTATGATTATGTTTGAAAACATATAAATGAGAGTCTGCTCATCAGGGTAGCACGAGTATGAGCACTTTACGGTAATAAATATATACTAAAACTGTTCAGCAAGCGTCGACTTGCTTGTACCAGTGGTGACAAGATGTTTGAGGAAATTTGGGCAGATGCGCAGAAACCCCATATACATCACGTCCTTCGATCAGGTGCACGGCAACGGCCAGAAAAAGCATAAAAGAAATAGAAATATATATTTTTGACTGATTACGGCGTCAGGTGAAAGGCTTTTGGTCATCCTGCTGGGCATTTGAGCTGGAGTGTGGCCCTGATCCAGCATTTTGGGACATCACTTGATGTGAGGAGTGTCTTTGTTACTGAACGAACACCCCTCAGGACTACATCTACCAGCATGCTCTAGCCTGGCAGGCTGAAAGCGCGAGTGGTCAGCATATCACCCATTGGAGGAGAACGTGATGACATCACAAAGGGGAGCGGTTTTCAACTCACCTGCACCTCGTTTTGACCATCACAGAGAGCGCGAAGACCCAGGAACAGGCACTGAAGAGAGCCGTTTGAAGGCTTGAAACGCGTCTGCCTTAGCGTTTCAAGGGACTGCCAGCACCACGCGCATTTTACTTCAATAAAGCCCTTGCATCGAATTCCGGAGTGTGCTGTGCTTTTTTCTATTTTGGAGGAGGCGTTGGACTTATGTGTTGTCAGCAAGCAGGTCGCTGACTAACAGCACACCCTCTCGGTCTGGTGCACCGTGTTAAGACCAGCAAATCTTTTGGAATGATTGCACGAACTGCAAAAAACACGGAGCCCCCCCGAGCAGCTTGGACTACCAACATGGTGTGATACGCTGCGTTGGGGAGAGAGGAGGTGATATTTTCGCCTGATTACGGAGTCAGGTGAAAGGCTTTTGGTCATCCTGCTGGGCATTTGAGCTGGAGTGTGGCCCTGATCCAGCATTTTGGGACATCACTTGATGTGAGGAGTGTCTTTGTTACTGAACGAACACCCCTCAGGACTACATCTACCAGCATGCTCTAGCCTGGCAGGCTGAAAGCGCGAGTGGTCAGCATATCACCCATTGGAGGAGAACGTGATGACATAACAAAGGGGAGCGGTTTTCAACTCACCTGCACCTCGTTTTGACCATCACAGAGAGCACGAAGACCCAGGAACAGGCACTGAAGAGAGCCATTTGAAGGCTTGAAACGCGTCTGCCTTAGCGTTTCAAGGGACTGCCAGCACCACGCGCATTTTACTTCAATAAAGCCCTTGCATCGAATTCCGGAGTGTGCTGTGCTTTTTTCTATTTTGGAGGAGGCGTTGGACTTATGTGTTGTCAGCAAGCAGGTCGCTGACTAACAGCACACACTCTCGGTCTGGTGCACCGTGTTAAGACCAGCAAATCTTTTGGAATGATTGCACGAACTGCAAAAAACACGGAGCCCCCCCGAGCAGCTTGGACTACCAACATGGTGTGATACGCTGCATTGGGGAGAGAGGAGGTGATATTTTCGCCTGATTACGGAGTCAGGTGAAAGGCTTTTGGTCATCCTGCTGGGCATTTGAGCTGGAGTGTGGCCCTGATCCAGCATTTTGGGACATCACTTGATGTGAGGAGTGTCTTTGTTACTGAACGAACACCCCTCAGGACTACATCTACCAGCATGCTCTAGCCTGGCAGGCTGAAAGCGCGAGTGGTCAGCATATCACCCATTGGAGGAGAACGTGATGACATCACAAAGGGGAGCGGTTTTCAACTCACCTGCACCTCATTTTGCCAATCACAGAGAGCGCGAAGACCCAGGAACAGGCACTGAAGAGAGCCATTTGAAGGCTTGAAACGCGTCTGCCTTAGCGTTTCAAGGGACTGCCAGCACCACGCGCATTTTACTTCAATAAAGCCCTTGCATCGAATTCCGGAGTGTGCTGTGCTTTTTTCTATTTTGGAGGAGGCGTTGGACTTATGTGTTGTCAGCAAGCAGGTCGCTGACTAACAGCACACCCTCTCGGTCTGGTGCACCGTGTTAAGACCAGCAAATCTTTTGGAATGATTGCACGAACTGCAAAGAACACGGAGCCCCCCCGAGCAGCTTGGACTACCAACATGGTGTGATACGCTGCATTGGGGAGAGAGGAGGTGATATTTTCGCCTGATTACGGAGTCAGGTGAAAGGCTTTTGGTCATCCTGCTGGGCATTTGAGCTGGAGTGTGGCCCTGATCCAGCATTTTGGGACATCACTTGATGTGAGGAGTGTCTTTGTTACTGAACGAACACCCCTCAGGACTACATCTACCAGCATGCTCTAGCCTGGCAGGCTGAAAGCGCGAGTGGTCAGCATATCACCCATTGGAGGAGAACGTGATGACATCACAAAGGGGAGCGGTTTTCAACTCACCTGCACCTCGTTTTGCCAATCACAGAGAGCGCGAAGACCCAGGAACAGGCACTGAAGAGAGCCATTTGAAGGCTTGAAACACGTCTGCCTTAGCGTTTCAAGGGACTGCCAGCACCACGCGCATTTTACTTCAATAAAGCCCTTGCATCGAATTCCGGAGTGTGCTGTGCTTTTTTCTATTTTGGAGGAGGCGTTGGACTTATGTGTTGTCAGCAAGCAGGTCGCTGACTAACAGCACACCCTCTCGGTCTGGTGCACCGTGTTAAGACCAGCAAATCTTTTGGAATGATTGCACGAACTGCAAAGAACACGGAGCCCCCCCGAGCAGCTTGGACTACCAACATGGTGTGATACGCTGCATTGGGGAGAGAGGAGGTGATATTTTCGCCTGATTACGGAGTCAGGTGAAAGGCTTTTGGTCATCCTGCTGGGCATTTGAGCTGGAGTGTGGCCCTGATCCAGCATTTTGGGACATCACTTGATGTGAGGAGTGTCTTTGTTACTGAACGAACACCCCTCAGGACTACATCTACCAGCATGCTCTAGCCTGGCAGGCTGAAAGCGCGAGTGGTCAGCATATCACCCATTGGAGGAGAACGTGATGACATCACAAAGGGGAGCGGTTTTCAACTCACCTGCACCTCGTTTTGACCATCACAGAGAGCGCGAAGACCCAGGAACAGGCACTGAAGAGAGCCATTTGAAGGCTTGAAACGCGTCTGCCTTAGCGTTTCAAGGGACTGCCAGCACCACGCGCATTTTACTTCAATAAAGCCCTTGCATCGAATTCCGGAGTGTGCTGTGCTTTTTTCTATTTTGGAGGAGGCGTTGGACTTATGTGTTGTCAGCAAGCAGGTCGCTGACTAACAGCACACCCTCTCGGTCTGGTGCACCGTGTTAAGACCAGCAAATCTTTTGGAATGATTGCACGAACTGCAAAAAACACGGAGCCCCCCCCGAGCAGCTTGGACTAGCAACATGGTGTGATACGCTGCATTGGGGAGAGAGGAGGTGATATTTTCGCCTAATTACTGAGTCAGGTGAAAGGCTTTT
The DNA here is from genome assembly GCF_964204655.1 of Triturus cristatus. NCBI lineage: Eukaryota > Metazoa > Chordata > Amphibia > Caudata > Salamandridae > Triturus > Triturus cristatus. Next base: position 229,620,020 of record NC_140584.1, read on the forward strand.
GGACATCCTGCTGGGCATTTGAGCTGGAGTGTGGCCCTGATCCAGCATTTTGGGACATCACTTGATGTGAGTAGTGTCTTTGTTACTGAACGAACACCCCTCAGGACTACATCTACCAGCATGCTCTAGCCTGGCAGGCTGAAAGCGCGAGTGGTCAGCATATCACCCATTGGAGGAGAACGTGATGACATCACAAAGGGGAGCGGTTTTCAACTCACCTGCACCTCGTTTTGACCATCACAGAGAGCGCGAAGACCCAGGAACAGGCACTGAAGAGAGCCATTTGAAGGCTTGAAACGCGTCTGCCTTAGCGTTTCAAGGGACTGCCAGCACCACGCGCATTTTACTTCAATAAAGCCCTTGCATCGAATTCCAAAGTGTGCTGTGCTTTTTTCTATTTTGGAGGAGGCGTTGGACTTATATATATATATATATATATATATATATATATAATATATTCACTCACTATATGTAATGTACTTTTCAAAGTCAATTTACACAGTCTAAACAGATGATCTTTCTTTGTTGAACCTGACCCTTCAATATCAACTACTAAAACCACAGCTGATGCAGATACCTTCAAAAAACATATTTTACATCTGGCCTTTCAAGTGCAAAATCAATAAGCTTCAGTTTTCAGAAAAATCATACGACCTGGCCTTTGCCATAAGTATATCACCAGGATATTTGGAGGACTACCACTCTTATGGGCCTCACAGCAATATTGAGTTGGATCTACTCTTATGGCGTAGATCGGGGCAGGTCCAGGATTAACCCGTGAGTTTACCTTTCAACCTGTTGAGATCACATTTGTGTTCTAATCTATATGGGTAGCCATACTTACCTACAACTAATGAATGCAAGGCACCCCTTAACTCTAAATATACTCTAAAATTGTGATTTCCACTTTGGCCTTAACGCTTAACGTTTTTCCCCCCAGGTGAACTTATGATCAGACGTCTTCCAAAGCCAATTTTGTAAGTGTGCTGATGGCGAGGAATGTATTTATTGATTCACATTGGAATGATTTGTGTTTTATATCAGGCTCTAAATACACGATCTTTATGGCTGCTATATTCATTTTTTTAAGATTGTTTGTAAATCTTTTGGAGGGAAGTGAATATATGCTTGGAGTACTGTTGATTGTACTGTAAAGTACAAAGTTTGAATGATTTTCTAATCAAGTGATTAAACTTTTATTGAATGGAAGTCATCTGAGAAAGTTGCAAAGCAGTACAAGTTGCAGCCTTCAGTCTAATTCTCAGCTCATGCAAAGGCAATGAGGAATGCTCTTGGCACTCTAAAGCGACTGGCAAGTGACATGTGGCACCTAAGGAAATATTAATAAACAAATGACCAGCAGGGTGCCAAAGAGAGCAAGCTTCCGTGTGCCACTGCTGTTTAAGAAATTGGTCGCATTTCAGTATTAACTTAAAAGCAGATCAAATTATTGAATTTCAGTAAGGGATACAGATCAGCATTGATCTGCTTTCAATATGGCCTCTGGAGACATATTTAAAATGTAGATAACTTGTATCAGAGCTTTTTAAACATGATGAAAAAGGTTCCCATTTCCTCATCCAAACATTGACCGGCTTTACTTTATTAAAAATGCATCCCTGTTGCCATATTTTAATACTTGCAATAAATAAAGAATCATTATTTGGATTTTGGCAGTAGTCTAATGAGCTACAGGCAGCAACCCTATCTTTCCAAAAGAAGTTGTGATAAACAAAATGGAAAATACTGTCTTCAAAAATGTCAACACATAATCAGCTCGAAACATGGCAGGCTCCCACCAGAAGAACATTATTTTCGTAAGCCACCAAGCTGGATGTAAAACACTCAATTTATATATAGGCTAAGTCAATAATTACTATTAGTAAATAGTTACAATTGTTCTAGACTTATGATACTTGTTCCTGCAAATGCTCTTACAAATCCAGTCCTTTACAAATCTGGAATGAATTGATCCAATCAATAGAAACTAATTTACAAAAATGTATTCATTATAATTTTTGCAGTTTATCAGATTTATAGACTGTTTTACAGGGGCCTTGATTCGTCTTAAATGAAGACTGCCATGGATTTTTCCCTGATCAACTATGTCGGTTTCAGGTTAACCTGCTGACCCTGCCCGTATTCCCTCCAACTGGCTCAAGCGAGGTGATGTATTTTAGAGAACTCAATTTGTGGCACCTGTTCTAACAAGCACAAAAGGTTGATCTGGGAGGGCCTCATTTCCTACAACTGTTTCACATTTGTGCAGATTTACACCTATAGCAAATCCACAAATTGTTTTCCAGACATAATCCTGAAAAATGTTCTGTGAATTACAGTCCTTAGTTTGTGAAAATATAAGTACAAGGGCCCTTCTCTGAAGGCTACTGCAGGTTGCCCCTCCCATTCCCCTTCCATTGTTGCCAATGACAGTAGCAACACAACACCTGACCACGTCATTGCTATAACTATGACAATTCAGTCTATTTCAGGCCACCCTAAGCTGTAAGAATGGTGTTTTTCACAGTTAATTTATATATGGAAGTATTAAACCCTGTTACTATGCTCTTCTTAAAATTAAACAGAGAGCACCACCATATGGTGGACTGCCATTAGTGCAGGTGCTTAGAATTAATTGCTGGTGCCAAGCACCCGAAACCACTGGCTCAAATTAAGAATTCCCTGTTTTCAGACGAAAAAAACAGAGCAAGAGCAAACTCTCATGCTATCCTTTTCCTTTTGTTCTCCTTCTGGGCGAAACCTCTTTTCACTACACACATACCATATTTGGGCATGTTCGCTTGAGACTCCAATCCTTGAAAATTATGTAATCCTACTAATAAAGTTTTTATGCTTGTTAGACAAGAAAGTATTATAAAAATGGTTTATGAATACACATAAACATATACATTTGAGGCCGTTCACAAACTCGTCCATATAATTACCTCCATGAAATCCCACTTCTACTACATAGGAGAAGGACGGAAAGATCTGTGTGTGTAAATCATTTTATGGTTGTTAACCTTACACATGCAGATAGCTTTGTACATTGGGCTCTAAATGCAAGCATATTACTTGTGCTCACTACTTGGACCACTCCTTGGCTGCAGGTCGCATTTGAAAATGCAGACCTTCTTCCCCCAAAAATATTGTTCCATAATTGCATGTGGAAAATGGCAAATGGTAAATGTATTACCATTTTTAATAAAGTAGTCTCAGTGTGCATGTGTCTTTTTAGGAGTCCAGATCAAAATTTCCTAATGAAAAAATCACCAAATGTTAGGTTGACACAAGGCAGATTGGTTCAAAACATACTCTGTCCAGCTTGGATACCAGGGCCACAACTTTCCTTCAGAGCCCACAACGTTTTAGATATGTAAATCACTCCAGCACTAAAACACTGCAAATGTTGGACACTAATTTATATCGTGGATGTACGGTAGTTCTTATGACTGCATCCTAATATAAAGTTATTGCTTTATCAGTAAAGTTTGCAGGTGCCTGAGGGGACTAGTCACTTGATGTTTGTCAGTGTGAACGTGAATGGAATAGATACAAATGCAATTCATGATTCACACACTGAATTTACACCCAATTATACATCTGGTGGCAACAGTTCAAGGATTACCAAAGAAGATAATGATAGCTTCCGGGGGCAATATTTATACATTTTTCTCAGGCCTCTCTAAATAATTGCTAGTTTGTGTAGCGATATGTAAGACACTGGGGGGCATATTTGCAAGGGGATATTGCCACCAGAACGTCGCCTTAGTGACGTTCTGCTGGCGATATTCCCTTCTCCTTATTTGCAAAGTGGCATAAAGTCTCTTAACGTGGCTTAACGCTGCTTTGTAAATAAGGCCCCTTTACACGCTTCACTTAGCATGAAAGGGGTGTGCAATGGGTATTGCAGTGGGCATTCTGCCGCAATACTCATTGCTTTTTGACACTGCACCATATTTACAAGGATGGGGCAGTGCCAAAACCTACGGTCTGGCAAAATCTGGTCTTAGGATGGCGATTCGAGGAGAAATTATTTTTTCTCCTCATATTTTATTCTTTCTATGTATGCTGCATTCTGCAGCACACATAGAAACAGCAAATCACCTTTAAATATTGTTTATGTGATGGAAGATGTATCTTCCTGCAGATAAACCCCTGCAGTGCAAGCACCCTTGCAACATGGCGCAAGGGTGCCTGCGCTGGTGCTAGGCACCTTTTTCAGCACCCGCGCTAGAGGAAACACAGGGGTGTGCCATATTTTTGTAAATACGGTGTATCCCTGCGTTTAAAAAATGTCAGAGCATTTTTGGAGTAACACAGTGCCCAGACTGTAATTGTAAATATCCCCCTAAAAATTGAGTGTTTGGCAGGCAACAGCAACAGCCCCCATCCTGTGTCATTTACGACTCATGCAGGTAACGCATACACACACCTGCCCAACGCCTTCCCAACACCGCTCCCTGTAACCAGGAAGAGCTTTGATATAGCAGGAGACTTGCAGAACCTAGGCAAGTAGCTCTCTAAAAGCCAAAACGAGCAACAGTAAAATGTGCACACAGCCCCCACCAGGGCAAACCTGTGGCACAATCAATAAGCTACCTCAGTGTATTGCACAACCAGTGCAGCAGGCACATTTACATGTCCCTGGTATAGATCTCATGCCATGACAATGGACTTGCAGCTAATTCAAATCAGCCCATCATATATAGAACGGTCTACAGTATGTATATGATTAGCACAGCACTTTGACACTACCTCAGTGTATTGCACAACCAGTGCAGCAGGCACATTTACATGTCCCTGGTATAGATCTCATGCCATGACAATGGACTTGCAGCTAATTCAAATCAGCCCATCATATATAGAACGGTCTACAGTATGTATATGATGAGCACAGCACTTTGACACTGCACAGCATTGTCAAATGTGCTCCAGCCCTAAGGCTAGCAATACAAGGTCCAAACATGAGGTCATCAGCCAAAACAATTAGGGGAGACCACGCCAACAGAAGCCAGGTCTAACACTAACATATCATAAATGTGTATGGAATTTGCCAGGGAGAGCAGGTCTTTGATCATAGTTGGGTGCTGTCTGTATTCACCTGAAAATATCACAAGATTACTCTTAGACCTGGCATCCTTGGCCTGATTCTCCCCTAACTTTTTGCCTTCAATCCTCCTATTTTGCTGACTTCATTTTTGCTGGCTTGAGGAGGCTGCACAGTTTGCCACTGCTAATCAGTGCTAAATTGCTTGTGCTTGTTCCTTAAAACATGGTAGGACTTGGTTACAACCAACTAGTCTATTTAGTTTACTTGTAAGTCCCTGGTAAAATGGTACTACCTGTGTTCAGGGCATGTAAATGAAATGCTACTAGATGGCCTGCAGCAATGATTGTGACTCCCACCTAAGTAGCCCTTTAAACATGTCTTTGGCTTGCCACTGCAGCCTGTGTGTACAGTTTTAAAGCCATTTCGAATTGGCAAAATGAAACTTTTGCCAGGCCCAAACCTTCCTTTTAATACATGTAAGTTGCCCCTAGGGAAGGCCTAGGACAGCCCATTGGGGAGGGCGCAGCGTATTTAAAAATGTGGGCATGTACTTCTAGTTTTACATGTCCTGGTAGTTGAAAACTCCTAAATTCATTTTTCATTACTTCAAGGCCTACCTCTGCCATATCATAACATTGGAGTTACCTTATTACATTTAAAAAGCTGTAACTTCCAATTGGGCACAGGTAAAAGTTCAAGGGTGGTGTCTACAGAATTGTAATTAAACCCCCTTTTTAATGGTAAAGTTACATTTTCTTGTCCTAACCATATCTTGCCTGCAGCCTGATCCTTGAGCACATGACTAGGTGTACCTGGCAGTTGGTCTTTGTGTATTGCTCTCAGACAGTGACATAAAGGGAAAATAGGTATTGAAAAGATGGGCCACTCTGAAGTAACGAGGCAGAGGAGCTATCACCTACCACTCCTGTACATCAGAAAACATCTGCCTGGTCACTCTCACAAAAGTTGACACTGTTTTTTTGTGACTCCAGCCAAGCTGGGGCTAGGACAGGGAGGAAGGGGATGCTTTACACCTCAGGGGGTGGAAACCTCTATAAGCTTCTTCTACTGCAAACTTAGCACAGAGTTAAAATATTGGACCCTGAGACCAAACTCTTCAGAACAATTCTGGACCTGTGGGAACTGCCAGGAAGAAGGACTGCTGTGCTGCTGAAAGGACTGTCACTCTGCTGGACTGCTGCTCTGAAGGACCGCTGCCCTGCTGTGCTGACCTGCTGTCCTCTTGCCTAAGTGTGAGGTTCCAGTCCTGCATTGCTGAACCCAGGACCCCAGAGTGACCCCAAAGGCTAGTTGACTGGACTCCTGATCAGAAGCCACAGTGACATAATAGGTTTCCAACAACCTTCAACCTAGTGCCTAGACTCTTCGATCTGTGAATCATGCTCTCCCAAGTAGTGCCATCCCAGTCTTGGACCCTTGGAAGTGGGCCAGAAGGTGCTCCATCAGTCCATCTATGGATCCACTTGATGCATCACCCTCAGAACAAATGCATTCCCTCTGCTGTGTGGAATTCCCTGATGCAAGGATTACGCACTACCTACGGCAGCCCATCGGAACCGATGCTGCGTCACCCATCTCCCCGTAAGGACATCACTTCACCTAATGCAGCCCATCAGAACCACCATTACATGATGCATCTCCATGGAAAGACATCACCTCACTCAACGCAGCCCATCAGAACTGACACTGCACGACTCATCTCCACACTGGACCTCACATCGTCTCTGCTAACGACACATTCTCAATACGGGACTCCACATTGTTTCGGAACAAGGATTTAAGGTACTCTTGTTCAGATGGCCTGACCGGGTCCCTGTAGCCAGTCTGGGTTCCATCATGGTTGACCTGAACTTGTGACCCAGTCTGATGCGAGCAGGTAACCACAATTGGTGCATTGTGCTTTGGCACTATTTTCACTTAAATCTTGAAAATTGCATACCTCCGGTTTTAATGATTGGATTTTTGCCATTTTGGTCTTGATTTATTTATTAGAATTTATTCAACCTTTCTAAGTTTTTTCCTGTGCTGTGTTTTCTCTTTATTACTGTTTGAAATGCAGCATAAATACTTCAGATATTGGCTCTAACTTTAGCCTGACTGCACTGTGCCAAATTATCAGAGGGATGTGCAAGGGTTAATTTAGGGTTTGCTTGTGATTTCACCCTGTCAAGGATTGTGGTTGCTGCTAGAGCAGGGTTTCAAATTCCCTTACCAAGTAACCACATTTCTTACAAATATGCTTAGCTTTACAATCTGCAAAAATGTAAACTGCAATTTAGCAGTCACTCATTTAATTATGCTGTGAACTAATTTTCCTTTAAGCGTTGTTTCTCTTTCCTACTGTACACTTTAGTGGATCATTTTGTATTTGATATTGCCTATCTTTACCAAGAACACATTGGTAGAGAATAATTACCATACAATTATTATAGATTTCATACATTATTGCTCATTCTACAACAGACAAAAATAAAATTTAACTAAACAAGATTTAAAAAGTGATCCAACCTGTATTTTTGCACTTTTTGTTTAACGGGGCTTCATCTGAGTGATCGGGGCAATCAAAGTCTCCATCACACTGCCATTGGGAATTTAATAGACATCTGCCATTAGCACAGCTAAATTCGCTTGTTCCACACTGGCGATAATCTATAGGAGAAGCAATAAATATATAATACTGCATCAGGTAATCAACCTCAGAACAAATTGCGCCTGTACAATGTATCCCTATAAATAGAGTTCACATCTTAAAATGGATTGAAAACCATGTATTAGTGAAACATTATATGGTATGAGAGGAATCAAAACAAAAATGAAATGTAACCTTTATTCGGCAAAAAAAACTATGAAAAGATGCATGAAAAATAGAAATCCATATAAAGAGAATCCAATGATAAAAACATTGTTAAAAGAGAGTAATCTGAATGAAATACACATTAAATCAGAATTTGCACGCATACATATTCTGGCCTCACCTTCCTTGCATATAATCGTCTCTTTAATTCTAATACATTGTAGCATATACCTGGCTACAGAACTAAACACAACAGTAGTGCCAATATCTATCCAAAAGGAGAGGGTAGATTTGTATGATCTAAAATTCTCGTCACAAAACAATGGGAATGCAAATTGCATACTAGGTTGTTTATAAACACAACAAAAGAAAATAAACTTAGTCGTACGTTGAGACGATCGTTAATCACATTGAGGTAACAGCTTCTGCCACAAACCCTTCTTTGGAAAAGTCAACAAGATGATCATTATGTTAAACCTTAATCTTGTAAGAAGGAATCTGCTGTAGATATATGATACACTGAGAAGGCATGGACCCATTGCACATGTGGTCAAAATATCAGTATAAGTACATACCAAGGGTGTTGCTACCTCCTTTTTCAGTCTGCCCTCATCGCATTCGTCGAGGAACAACGGGGCATATTTACAAGGGCTTTATCTCCGCTTTTTTGGCTTACAAAGCCAAAAAAGCGGAGATAAAACCAGTGCCCTATTTACAAGAGGGTGCTAACATGCATAATCGCATGTTAGCACCCTTTTTCCCAACGCCTCACTTTGCATCTCCAATGAGATGCAAAGTGGGCGATACTGGGCGTACCCAAGATGGACTACCTTGCAAATATCGCTGATGTTTACATCGTGATATTTACAAGGCAGCCCACATGATTTTAGCACACATTAGATTTTGGCGAAAACTGCCGTTTTCGCCAAACCTAACGTCTGCTAAAATCCTGACTTAGCCATCCCTAACATAGGGGGTGGACTATGCTGATACGACCCTGTGGGTCGTATCAGCAAGGTTATCACCCTTTTTGCAGGGAACATCGCAGGAAAACCAGCGATGTTCCCTGCAAAAGGGAGATAACCTCGCTATCTCTGGAATTTTTATCGCCCTGGAGTAACGCGTTGTTAATAACTCGCTAGCCTGCGATAATATAATTATCGCTAAGCAAGCTGTTGTTAATATGCCCCAACGTTTTAATGTATTTTTGTAGCACGATTCTCTTGATCAGGTTTGTAGAAATATCAGATTTCCTAATCAGTTTTAAGCCCTTTTTCACATATTTAAGCCAGGGTATACAATGAACGTGCTCCTGATCTCAATATCCCGCTCTAATCATATGGTTACATTTAGTTTTCTCTTTAGACCATATTGAAAGTCAGAGGACAAGTGGCAGTAACTTACTGTAGTCCTCCAGGTAATCCAATGGCTAATTCTAAGTCACAAAATAAATGTGGGTTACTTTTTGGTACAGAGAGAAGGCGTCGTATAAATTCATTCTCGATCCGTTGTAAGCCATTCAAATCTTTATGTGCTCATAATTCTGCCTCATAAGTTGTGATTGGGGGACATTTCCTCCCCAAAACAGTTATCCTCCCATTTAGGGGTTTCAAGCCCAACTTACTGGAAAGCTGTTTTATTGTACATTTAAATTGCAGTGCTCTTGTTTTCCATAAGTGAACCCATCTTAAGCCTGAATTAAAAAGCACCCCAAAATACCCCACACAAACTTAAGTCCTGGTGTTCACAATAAGCAGGCCACAGATCTTCACATATTTTGGCAAGATTTTTCTGGTGGCCCAAATCTTTCAATGATTGGGCAAAAGAGTAGATTATCAATCATGGGCCTATTTGTGGTGTGTACTAAATAATTCAATTTCATCGAGTGAATTAATTGCATTTTCTAACATTGTGGGAGTAGACAAGTGTAGGACATAAATAATGAAAGGTAGTGCAAAATAGGATTCCAGGGGATTTTGTCAAAATACCAGTTTTTAAAACACACTGCAAGAAAACACCAGCAGCCTCAGGGGAACAGAAAGTATTGTTTTCTAAAAATACAGGTTTCTAGAAGCGCAGTATAATTTCTGGATTTCTTTGATGAATCTGTGTATTAAGGTGTGACTTAAGACAATGCACATAGAAAGTCAGTGTATAAGAGGTAATCCTCAGTGTTATTCTATGGAAATATTCACCTCTTGGCAGAATAATCTACACGTGCATTATGCAAGATATCAATTCATTCGTAACTCAGTATAAAACAAATACATACATGTATATAATGGCGGCGCTGGCATACTGTGCAATTTTAATGAGCACCGTGTTTCATTTTAGCAAGACCAGTTCATTATAAAGAAAAATAATAGGACGTTCGAGGCAAAATTAGAAAACTGAATAATGGGCTTGCATTCTGAACCAGATTAAAGTCACTTTTTCCTCTTCTTGTTATTAGTCTATTTACCCCTGCAGCCTTATGCATACACTGTACTATTTTTCAGTTTGAGATATGTTTTAATTCAAAGACTATTCTTACCACAGTCACGTGACTCGTCTGATCCATCTCCACAATCATCGTCGTGATCACACACAAACTGCTGCGGAATGCAGACTTTGTTTTGGCACATGAAGGTATTTCCATCACAAGATTTAAGAGGAGCTGGGACAGAGAGAAGAAAAATATGAGTCTACAAAATTACAGGCTTTGAAAGAGACAAGAGACTTCCAGGGCAGGACTGATACAGAAAATAGGCACAGGCAACAAATTAAAACGGGTCCCTCAATAGTGAATCAGAGACCTAAAAAGTGTCCTACATTTCCAAACTGGGGCAGTTTTGAACTTAAAGAGACACTGTATAGGTGTTTTGCAATGTATGGCAGATTTCAAGCATTTGTGCTTGCTGCAAGCAGAATTTGCGGTTATATCAGATAAATCAACAGTAAAATCCGCCCGACTGGACAATAAAACAGGCTCCAAAACAGCTGTGGCCCATGTAGGTAAGAGCGGTGGGGCCGGGTGGGGGTTTCGACGGACGATGACGAGGGAAAATTAAATGAATAATTAATTTTCCATCGTCATCATCCGTCAAAATCCACCTCCACCGCTCTTACCTGAACGGCCCAAAGCTGCTAAAAAACAGCCAAAAAGCCAAACACTGACATGTCAGACAAGCCCTTCTGGCATTGACAGATAGCCTTATAGGACAGTCCACCCCTAGCATCTTCATTAGAAATAGATGGCATTCATTACACGTTCTGTAGAAGCCTGCAACTCCCAGTCAGTACCATTTTCTTGTGAGCACAAAGTTATGGACTGATGATTGTGTGCAAACCTTATTTAAAGTATGGCAGACAAGATAATCTGTCACAAGCTTTTCGACTGTCCCATCCACCATATTCATACATGACAACATTTTAAAAGAGGAAAGTGGGAGATTTTTGAAAAATAATCATGGGAATGTATTTCACCTATTGAATGCTATTGAGCAGACAGCAAAAATGAAGCCATTGACTGCTTCAAAAACCGGGAGCCTTCCACATGATTCGGGTCTATTGGCATGAATGCATACTACAAGCGCATCACAACAATGGAATTTAAAATACAGCAGATGGGATATCGACAATGTTTGTGACAGATCATTCCATCTGACAAACTCCAAATAAATCACAGTGGCATTTGACAATGTCACAATGTTGTAATCCACTAAATACCCTTTAAGCTTTACAAGTGATACGCTAAATTGCAGAGTTTTCAGCGTTTGAAAGAATGAGCGAGTTAGTGGTAGAGGTATGTTTAAAAAAAGGTATAAGAATTTTGGCCGAATCACCATTTTCATTGATGCGATACGGCCCACCAACAACAGAGGATGTAAAACCCAGCAAGTAATGTGGTCAGTGAGTGTGGACAGTGCGGTGGCATATTTTGTATCACTTCTCTTCTATCCTCGAATATCACAACCACCAAATATTTGAGGTCTGCCTGACACCCTGCAATGAAAAGTCAGTGGTGAAGGGTTTAGTGGCCAGTGCAAGAGGGAAAAGCTGTGATTTCTCCTAGGTTATCTGCATGGCCAAGAGCCCACTGAACTGGACGAATTCCAGAAGGACATTGTTTAGGCTAAGAAGTGGATCGAGCAGAAAGAGGGGCATGTCGTCCGCATATAGAGATATCAAAAGATGCCAGCTAGGGTAGCGTAGTGTATATGCATGAAGCTGTTTTCTCTGAGTGGCAGTGAGATGCTCCATCGCTAGAGCAAAAAGTAAGGGCAACTATGGACTGCCCTGGTGCATGCTTTCCATGATTGCAAAAGGAGTGAAGATTCTCCCATTAAGACAAAATGTAGCAACCGAATTGGAGTAAAGGAGCTCAATCTAGACAAGAAAGGGGGAGGTAGACCTATCCAAGTAGAATTGCCATTAAGAAGTCACACTGAATAGAATCAAAGGCCTTGGTAGCATCTAAAAAGATTGCCACTGCAAACGAGCTGGGTTTGATGTCATGATACGCCTTGAACAGAGTTTGCAGGTTGTAGGAGGTGGAAAGGCCAGGGATAATGTTATGAGGAGAGATAAGCGATAAGCAAGCTTTTGGCTAAGATCTTAAGATCACAGGTAATACAGGAAAGAGGCCTGAAGGGCTCACATCGGTGAGGCCTGTAGTACTCATATCGGTGGGTGGGTTTGCCAGGTTTGAGCAGTGTGATGATTAGGGCTTTGCACATAGAAGAGGGAGCTGACCCTCCTGCTTTGCTTCTTGAAAGACGGGAACCAACACCAGTACCATGAGATCCACATATCTTGTAAACTCAGCAGGTAGCCCATCAGGTTTTCTGTATTACGTCCTGTTAGACCTGGCACCTTGGCGTGGGTCTCCCTTCCATTTTTGCTGTTGCCTCATGTGTTTGTGCTGGTGTTAGATGCTCAGGGCACTGTGCCACTGCTGTCCAGTGCCACAGTGCAAGTGCTCCCTATTGTAAATTGATGTGTGTATTTGTGATTCCATGATTGGTTGGTTTGGTTTACCTGTCAGACCCTAGTACAGTACCCCAGGAGTGCCCATGGCTTGTAAATCCAAATGCTGCTGGTGGGCTTGCAGCACTGGTTGTGCCACCCACAGAAGCAGCCTGTAAAAGTGTGTCTAAGGTCTGCCATTGCAGAGCCTGCGTGCAGTCTGGTATTGTCATGCTGACTGGGCAAGTGCACCCACTTGCCAGTCCCTAAACCTTCCCTTTTCCTCATATCAGACACCCCTATGGTAGACCCAAGGGCAGGGTCCATTGTAAGGATAAGGTAGGACATGCCCTGGGGTGTGTGGCATGTTCTAATAGTGAATTACAGCCATTTTCGTTTTTCACTATTGCAAGGCTACCTGTTCTCCATAGGCCAGAATGGGCAGTTGGATTATTACATTTTATAATCCTAACTGACTCAGGGAACATGGTGGAAATTTGAATTTAGTATGCCTGAACTCAGAATGATAAAATACATCTTTTAGTGAAGTTGATTTTAACATTTTGTGTTTGAAAATACCACTTTTAGAAAGTAGGTATTTTCTTGTCTAACCATTCAAACCTGCCTCTGCTATGCTGTGTATTCCCTGTCTGAAGTTTGAGTGACAGGGCTGGGGAATTCCAGGAGACAGGGTCAGGTGGCCCAGTGGTGAATAGAGAGATCTGCATCTAGATGGGAGGGAGGACCTGCACCTGGGACCTGAATAGGGATGTGCCTCCCCTCCACAATGCTGGCTCCACCTCCTGTGGTGCATCTGATGTATCTGCCCTGCACTCTGAAAGGAAAGAAGGAGTCAGGTAAACAAAGTGCTCCAGGACTGACCAGAACCGGTTTGAACAAGGCAAAGGCCCCTCTGCCCTCAGAGGACAACGGATTTTGGGGTATAAGTATTGGGACCCTAGTCTCAAGAAATCAGATCACTTTGGGAAAACAAGAAGAAACCTCTGCTGAGGAGAGGAACCAAGAAGAAACTGAGGAGAGACTATCCCTGAAACTGGGGGATTGGCCTGCAGGGGTTGCCTACTGCCAAAGACAGGAGAAAGGAACTTTGTGTGTACTTTTGCTCAACTTGTGAAGGATCTTCAAGGGCTTGGAAAAGAGTTTGCTTCCTGCTGAAGTCTCAGGGACAACAGACTTCAACCACCATCTCCCCAGAGTTCTTTGGAAGTGCCTGCTGCTGTTTTGGGGACTTCTGAGGGACTGCATGTTGTAAGGAGCTGGAAGCGCGACTCAAGAAGGAGAAGCGTGCCACTGTCGGAGCTGTTGTCATCGCATCGCGTAAAGAGGTGTCGCCGCTGCAGTTGTCGCATCTAGCGGAAGCGTTTCGCATCTTCGAAGAAGGGTCTCGCAACACCGAAGAAGTTTGTCGCCGTCGCAGCCACTGCCGTCGCATCTTGGATGATGCCGCTGTAGCTGTCGCATTGCACCGCATTAAGTAAAGCGCCTCGCATCCACAGAGAAGCATGCCGCCGTCGGAGCTGTTGTCGTCGCATTGTGTAAAGGGTGTCGCCGCTGCAGTTGTCGCATCGAGCGGAAGCGTCTTGCAACGTCGGAGAAGAGTGTCGCCGCCAAAGCCGCTGTCGTCGCATCGCGTAAAGGGGTGTCACCGCTGCAACTGATGCATTGAATCGAGTCTTCTCACAACATCAGAGAAGCGTGCCTCATCTGGAAGATCTTCATGTCTTTATTTCTTTGCACCAAACTTTCATCGCATCAACATCGTTGCAACACTTTTGTTGCCCTGCATGTCGCATCCAAAGGTACATTGACTTAAAGTGTCGCAAGAGAACTAAGCTAAATTCTACCATCTTAAAGTAACAGTATTGTGGATTTTTGTCGCTTATGGTCTTGTGGTAAATCTATATAAAGAATTCTTATTTTTGATATAAAACCTGTGTGGTGTCCATCTGTACTGTTATCACTTGATTACTATATGTGTTCACAAATGCTTTACTCACTGCCTCTGAGATAAGCCTGTCTGCTCATGCCCAGCTACCAAGGGGGTGAGGAGGGGTTATTTTAGGAGTGTAGCCCCTTACCCTGACTAGAGGCGAGGGTCCCTATTTGTCAAAAGTGCATACCTGTGCCAACTAGAGACCCCCAAGTCTAACACGTTCCTTAACTCATCAACAATAAAATACTGAGTTAGGAAGTTCCTCTGTGCATCGCTCAGCCTGCCCAAAGATACTTTCTCTAGTCCTCATCAATAGGATCTCATCTCTTGGAAGCAATAGAAAAAAGAAAAAAATTGGGAGGATACCGTGCATATCCATATGTAGCTGACCTTGTTCACCCCAAATGTCCTGAATATTATAAGCAGCCAATTAAAGCTTGGTCCTAGTGAGCCCTGGGCACTCACTGCCCCCATATGCTCTCGCTGTTGCATACTTACCTCGGAAAAGGCATTCTCTATTGGCCACTTCATGAAACTGCAACAGTACCATCTTGTCCTGCTGGGCCAATCGAGGATCTGACGTGTCACCCAGCTGGGCCTCCAACTGGGTAAAGTGATTTGACAATACTCGCCCACTTTTAGCTAGGCATAGTCTCCTGTCTGTGGCCTTGAACGCCTCCCATATTGTACCATTCAGCAGCACCAATCCAGTATTTCTGGTAAAGAAGTCAAAGATTTCTTGCCTAAGCTCTTCCCGGAACTGTTGATCCAGGATCAGTGCCGCGACAGGTGCCAAGTTGTGGAAAGGGGAGTCATGGGCCGGTATGGACAGGATACGTAGGACTTAAGAATAGGCGGAGTATGTGTGTGCTAGGTGTACAACCTCCTGCACCCAGGACCCCACCCGCTTGGGATCAGCCCTTGTTCAGCCTAGAACAGCTCCCATGGACTTCTGAGTAGAAAGCACCTTCCCTAACCATCAGATGGTGCTTTCTCCAAATGCCAAGCAGGTCGTGCTCCTCAATGATAAATTGAAGGTTGCTGCTGTAGGTGAGTGGTACATGTGAATAATCCATGTCTGCTGATAGTACTGTATTAAAATCATGACCCCATAGTAACAACAATGGATCTATGGATGTGACTTGGCCCCAGAGGCAATCAAAGAAAGTTTGGTCATCTGTGTTAGACCCGTAGCAATTATCAATTGTAATGGCAAGGAGGAGTAATTTCCCCAACATAATTGTGTAGCAGTCCTGTGCATGGCATAAGGAACCCTACAGTATGTACGACACTCCTTTGCATATAACCATTACTGTCCCACATGCGAAGGAGGAGTGCATGGAACATAGTCTGTGGGAAACCCATCTGTCTGCAAAGGTCATATCAGTGGCAGTACCCAATTGAGTCTCTTGTAATAGAGCAATGTGAATGCAATGTATCTAAAGGTAGGACAGCATGTGCCCGTGCTTGTACAGGTCACCCAGCTCCCTCATATTCTATGTGATGCATTTATAGGGTACTTGTGAGAGGGTGACACTAGGTCTGGGCACACTGATCATGCTAAGACGGGGTGTGGATTGGATGTGGCAAGTAGTGAGGGATAAGGGAGTTGGTAAAAGACAGCAATACTGCACAGTGCCAATTACATAGTAGTCAGCACAACATAAAACATCAAGCACTGCCGGGCCCCCCCATTCCCACACTGATGGCCCAATCCCGGAATATACTCCCTCCCCAGTCATAGACCTCAAAACATCTGCAAAGGAAATAACTCATCAGTTGGCCACAAAGAGGGGGGAGGGAAGAGAAATCAAATATGTGAATGAGTGGTAGCCTGTGTGGTACAGCCAACTGGCCGGCGGAGTTGATCCTCGTCTGGATGATAGTGTCCGGGGAAGGTAGTTCAAGCCTCTGGAATCAGGGAGGATGTGTCCATCAGCAGGAGCATTGAGATACAAGAGGGGGACTGAAGAGCAAATCATTAGGATCATAACAACATTGCGAGACTCAGGCCACAGTTCGCATCTGAGTTCATGGGTCCGGGTTAGCCCAAGTCTGGCAGCCGGTGGCGTAGCCTGGGTAGTAGCAGGCAGGAATGCTCTCTCAGGATCCTTGGAAATGTGCTTGCGTTAGAAGTCTGAAAGTTTCTGCGAATTGGTGAAAATGTATAATATCCATTGACAGAGACCTTTAGGCACGCTAGGTAAAGCATGGCATATGGAATATCAGCTTAGTGGAGCTTTTGCTTCATTAGGATAAACTTATGGCAGGCCTCTAGAACTGCAATCATGAAATCCGGAAATAAAGTGATTGTATTACCATCAAAGCTCTGTGTATGCCTCTCCTGAACCACCCAGAGGGCAGTGGTTCAGTCCTGAAAGTTAAGGAGTTGAGCAACGACCGAGGACGCTGGGGCCCCTGTATGTGGACGAGCCGATAAAGTGTGATGAACACACTCCAAGATGAGATAGGGCGAGAAGGATTCGGCGCACAACCGAGTACTTTACATTCTTTCCACATAATCCTCTAGTATACCAGTGTTGGCTGATTCAGGTACTTCCACTAAGCGAAGATTGTAGTGAAGGTATCTCACCTCTAAATCCTAATTCTTCACTGCTATTCATTTGAGCACCTTCTCCATGTTAAGAAGAGAGTCCCTGTGAGATTAAACCATGTCGCCAACCACTGATATGCGCTGTTCTATCTCTTGCAAGCACTCATCATCCATTTAAAGTTTGCAAGTGATGGCATCCACTCCGGCACTCATGGAGTCCATTTTGGACTCGATTGAGTTTAGACTTTGGTGCATCCCCAGTAGGAGTGTGTGCATGTCTGACATCATAGGGGGGCTGTTGGAGAGGGGCCTGCCATCTCCAGGATCTCTGGCCCAGTGTCCGGACACTGTCAAAAAGCAGTTTGGATTAGCCTTTATATTTGCCAATTTCCCCCAAGGTTCTGGGTCTTGGAGAGACACACCAAATAGTTATAGTGCACTGAAGAGAAAATGTGGATGAAAATTGTCACTGGGGATAGTGCGCAGAGAATATAGCTGACAAGGGCCAGGTCCTGCCTCGCCCCTATGTACACAAATCGCATGGGGGTACGAGCAGACCTAGTCTTCTTAGAAGAAGGGGTACTTACTAGGCTCCTCACTGCCATTCTCTCCAAAGTCAGGTCTCTGTGATGGTGGCTAGGTCTCCATTTAGTCCAGTCTCTGCAGCTTAATGCAGCTGTCGCATGCCCATGTTAAGGGCTAATAATATTCCCAAGACATAGGTAGTCACCCCACAGCTCACTAGCTCTCATGTGGCTTTTGCTACAAAGGTAGATTGCACTCAAATTTACCTGCAGTTTGGGCCTCCCACCAGTTTCTGAGTGCCAGGAATCATCGTTTGCAGTAATTTAGAGGCAGCTGGCCCAATTCACTTGGCATATCCAAGAGCAGGCCACCAATTACAATCCGCTCAAGGATGCCCTTAAGTCAAATAGTCCTGGGGGCTTAGTGCTATCAGTAATGAGGGGCAAAGGGGGGCTAGTGTGGAGCCCTTGAAGCACATCCCAAGCCTCTTCCCTGACAGGTAGACAGCCCTGACCAGGGGTCACCCATGACATTCACCTACAGGGCAGATCACCCATCAGCCCTCGCTCACCTCTGTCACGCAGGCTGCAATGTGCCTGCCAAGAGTGCCACAAATATTCCGCTTCGTTAATGCTAGCTCCAGGCCGGGGCCTCCAGCACACCCAGAGAGGTTCAACAGTAAGTAGGGAACAGGTTGCTGTGGCCTCCGCAGATGCTAAGTGGTGCGGCAGCCCTTAGGCCACAGGTGCCGTAGTTCCAATTCCAAGGGGCAGTCGAAGGTGCTCGAAATTGGTTCCAGGGTCCCTGCTAAATCACAAGCAGGAAAAAGATGTGTGGCGCCCATTGCGCTGCCCCGGCCAGGGCCACCAGCATGCCCTGAGAGGCTCTGCAGTGAAGCACGGCATGGGTCACCGCAGCTGCCTCAGCTGCCACACGAGGCAGCAGCACTCAGGCCCTGGGTGTCACAGTTTTGAGCTTCATAGGCATCCATAGGTGCTGAAAATCCATACCAGGGTCACCGGTCAACTCTGAACAGGTGAGACATGCATAGCCCCACAAAGGCTGCCAAAGGGGGCCAGTGAGGAATGATGATGGTAGATTTCATCCCGAACTGCCAGAGCATCACTCAAGTGTGGCAATCGTGCATGCCAACTCTTGGACACCCCTTCCCACCAATACCTGACCTGTGGCAGCCCTGACCGCCTGGTGTGGAGCCGTGGGCTCCCCATGCCATCCCTGATGGGGTTAGGCAGGCATTGAACCTCTGCAGTCATAACCATAGCTAAGGACAAGACTGCCCCCAAGCACAGCAAGCTGAACAAATTTGCCAGGTCACTGTCCCAGGATAATGATCCCAGAGCCGGTTGTGGTGCGGTCACCAACTTGACGTTGAGGACCGCGAGCGAGCAAAAAATGCCCGCTATGCGTTTTTGCACTGTGCTACGTGTGATTCGCGTGGCGGGTAGTTGCACACACTCTGTGAGCGTAGCGTAGTTTTCCGCCCAGGGTTACACCAGATGGTTCAGACCCAACACAGGTCTTTCGAACACATGAAGCAAAAGCTCTTGGCCATGAACATTAAGTGCATGCTCCTATTCCCTGCCAAACTGAAGGTCATCTTTAAGGACAAGATGACGGTTTGCACCAATCCTGACAGCACTTGTGAATGGGTTGAGGAGCACCCTCCACAACAGGTAACTCCCCCAGCTTGAATGACTGGGGGGTACCAACAGAGAACCTGGAGTGGTGCTCTGCCAATGCTGACAGGCACAGGTGCTGCTGCTCTTACAGGAGAACAACAAGAAGGTGCCTGGACCATGTGGAGGCTGCCCTTGCTGCTTCTCAGAATCAGGATACATTGGACACAGAAAATGTCGGGATGTCCCCTGGGTTGCCCCCGGGCCGACCAAGAGAAGCTGATTTCCCGCATGCAATTGAGCAGACCACTGACAACACAGCTCATCAGTGCTCACCCACAGCTTATTGTGTTTTTTGAGTTAATGTTTAATTTCATGGGTCGACAGATATCTCCGGGGAGGAAGTGTAGGGTGGGGGGTTAAGTGGTATTTCACAAAAGCTTTGTTTCACAATAAGAAGGCAGGCATTCCCCTCTCAACAGATACCTCAGACCTGCTCGGGACTAGACAATTAAGGACATGGACATGTGCCTTAAGGTACTGAGTTGGAATGTAAATGGCCTCCTGGACAAAATAAAGCTGGGGTCGGTGCTTAAATATGCAAAACAGATAGTGTATGCTATCTTCAGTCTTCAGGAAACACATTTATCGGTTTCCAACTGTCCATTCCATGACAGATATGGGTACAGAATTGTTTCCATGCTGGCTTACTATGGAGTCACTGGGAGTAGTGTCCAGACCCACAAAACATGTCCAAGTCATATCACACAAACCCGACTGGTCCCAATGGGTTGATTTATACTGCTATAAGGAACTTTAGAGAGCAGACCCTGGGTATTGTGTATATCCCCCCTCAGTCAATAATTCCCGGCAAGACCTGTTAGCCGCCCTCCTGCAAGAAGCAACCTGGCATTCTCCTAATAGGCAGGGACTTCAATGTAATCATGGACAGATCCCTTGGCACATCTTTTGCCACCCCCTCCCTTTCAATTACTCATACTTTACAGGAGAGTGGCCTAATAAGAGCTAGTTTACATTTTCAGAAACCGGCATCCACATAAGATAATGCACACTCACTCCTGTCTCACACAGGAGCCACTTCAGATTGGATCACTTCTGTATGCCGTCTGACACATTGCTGCTGGTCTTGAATGTCGTATGTTAAGCCAGGTGTTGTCCGACCACGCCGCAGTGGAGATCCAATTGGGGTTGGTGGCTCATTTGACCCTGGGGATGTGGCAGTTCAATGCCTGGTGGGAAGGTTAGAGAAAGGGGGCATCTCCCTCCCAAAGGCTGGCACTGAGGATAAAAGTGGCACCTTCAGAACTTCTCATAAGAACACTCCTAAACCGGTGGAAGATTCAGAAGAAGGAATGCCCTCCTGTCTGAAGAAGGGAGGTTGGACCTGCTTGCCTTGAACCCAGGCTCCCTAGAACTGACGCCAAGGGTCCCTTGGCTAACCTGTTCGAGCTACAGGGATGCAACAAGCTTCCAGATGACTCTCTGCAACTTCTCAGCTGACAAGCACCCACTGGACCTATATGCCCTGCAGCTGGTCCCTGTTGGAATGAGTCCTAACTCTCAAGAGGTGCCCACCAGGTCCTGGAATGTTCGCTGGCATAAGAGAGCACTCCTCCTGAAGAAATGGGAAAGATCCAGACATTTTGGGCACCTCAGATGCAGGAACTGTCCTACTTGCACTGAGAACCCATTGCCTCTGATGACCGCCCATGAGAAGCTTCAGCAGGACCAGCCCTTCATGCCGACCACGACTGTCTGTGATGACCGCCAGTGTGACGTTCATGACCTGCTACTCCTGACTACAGCGACTGCGTGTGTTGACAACCAAGGGGAATAACCAGCGATGACCGGCTGATCGCGCTGCAGCTACAACCTTCTGCCACGCCCTACCTGCTCTTTGTGCCAACAGTGTTCTACTCATGGCCTTCCAGTGTGGATAGCACTCTTTGTGCAGACCTGAGAAGGAACCCCTTCCATTGTCAGCCTATACTTGTGACATTCCCCAGGTCCATTTCAACCAGATAACCATAAGCGGAGCTTTGTGTTTTTTGTGTGCTATTTTCACTGAAAACTATAAAAGCTGATATCTCTGATTGGATTTTTCTTGTTTTAGTGTGATTTTATTTATTAACATGTGCTCCATTTTTTTAATTGGTTTGGTATTTTTATTGTGTTGTGTTTTCACTTTATTACTGCTCGAGTACTGCATAAAAACTTTACTCTGTCTCTGAGTTAAGCCTGGCTGCTTTGTGCCAAGCTACCTGAGAGTTAAGCACGGATTAACTTAGTGACTTTTGTGGGTTACCCTGACAAGGACTGTTTTTATACTATAAGTGGGGATTGAACCCCTCCCAAATAAAAACCCTATTTATTACAAAGAATAAAATCCACCAAAGTAGTCCTCCACGCAGATGGATTTACCTGGACCTTACTAAGAAGTACTTCGCATTGCATGAAAATCAGGTGGCAAGATTAGGCCTCGAATATAAGAAATGTGACTGGATTAAACCAGCCTTAACAACATCCACTGTTTTCTGATGGAACCTGGGAGTTCAATGAAATCATAGGATTCGGGATTTCATTTTGGAAAAAAGGGCCCTGGTTACATGAAGTAGCTGGCCTACAAAAATTTCTATACATTATTCTATTACTTGTTTATGTATGTATGTATGAATGTATGTGTGTATGTATCTATTCATGTATGTGCTTTTAATAAAAAGAAATCCAAAGCACCTCCTAACTAATGATAATTATATCAATTAAATGAAATGAAGAAATCAAGTAATCTTTAGAGTTATTAATGAACGGATTTGCCAGCAGCTATTCTTTTAAGCTTGCTTTGAAAGAAACAAATTGAGGAGACAACTAAAGATCAAAGGGCAAACAATTTGAGAGGAGAATGTTTGCCAGAATGGTAAAATAATGAAAATAGAAAGTTGGGTAAATTTCAAGAGGAACAGGTGGAGGAAAGAGCTAGAGAAATCAAACTGCTGTAAGTAGGAATTTGATAAAACTATAAGCATACAAACAGGGAGGAGCAAATTATTGCAAAGTGGATATTTTATGTGGTATAGTTTGGAGCCCTTAATATGTAATATTAACATGCTATTCAAAAGTGGCCCTCGGATTCACAATAGTAATCTTTACGATGTTGTTTGGAAATTGTCCCAAACAAATTGGTTTCGGACTAGTTTCTGAATGAATCGGGTTCTGTGAGTCCGGATGACTGATTACGATGTTTCCCAACATCTTTCGGTCAGACTCGCATTGACACGAACTCTGGCTACCTTGAAAAAAGAAGGGAAAACCTTGCACCCTGTGGCGGGCACCCCATGGTGCCTACCACATTGTGCATGGTTGGAAAGAGGGGTCACTTGGGTACCCCCACGGGCCACATTTGGATCCATCTGGGTCAAGGGATTCCAGCAGCTGTTTCAACTTGGGCAAACCAAATCAACATTGCTGTATGAATCGGTCATCGTAATCGCTCGTCTGGAACGTGTCCATAAAGCTGTACGAATCGGCTCTGAAAGACTCGGGCTTTCCGGATGCCTTTCGGAACCAATTCAGTCTGCTCTAATGGTTTCACTGTATCGTAATCGGTCGTTGGGAAAACTGCACTATTTGGTAGGAAACAAGGGCTCCGAAACAGATTTGGCAATACCGAATCCCATCTGGAGTCCTTACTGACGACATCGTAATCGGCTCCTTTGTGACACTCGGTCACTTGCAGGTTGAGTTCAAAATAACCTACTTGGATTTAAGGTCTTGTGGGTCCACAGACCAAGCCTAGTTAGCCAGAACAATTTTACCTGGTCCAGGGCGAGTCCGGGTGGAGAAGCGACTTGGCTGTCCTTAGTGCTGAATGGGAGCCACAGGAGCGGTCAAAAACAGTGCTTTACAAAACAGTACGTGCAGATTGAGTTCTGAGGATCTCCATGGAGGAAAAGCTTGGAGGGCCCCTAGGCTAGGAATCACCATGTAGAATAGCTCTACATAGCGCAGATGTCTCAGGTGTGCCTGGTTATCCAAGGTGCTGAACAGGACTGCGGGTATAAACTTTACCAGACGTCCCAGAAAAAATACTTTGGGATGCAAGAACTCGACAACTGCACCACAGTGATGCAGAACGCTCCCTCCGTGTGGGGGGTCGGGTGAAGCAGTTAATAGTCAGCCAGACCACCAACAAGCCTTGGCACTGGCAAAGATCATGATGGAGTCAATCTTCCTCTGGAGGTCTTGGAAATGCTGTGAAGGGCTCAGATTCAATGAGGTTCAGGACTACACTTACCAGAAGGCACCTTGCTGATTACTTTCAGGCTGGTCAATGACGGATCCCGGTGGCCAGTCCTTCTTGAATCATGGAAGTGTGGTTTGTGCCTGGCAACTGCAGGGGACTAGTAACTTTAGTCCTAGGAGGCCTGGTAAAGTCTTTGGGTTGAAGAGGGGTTCCTGTTCCTTTTGGAACCGGTCTCTGGTTCTGGACAAGTTGTAGTCCGGTGGGTGCGGGGGAGCTGGCACAGGTGTAATCTTCACGGCTCTTCTTTGTCGAGTCCTGCCTTGTGCTGACACGGGGCTTCTCTTTGTCCTTTTCTTCTTCAGAGCAGATCTGGAGTTCTGGCATCAAGTGTGCCCCTTAACTCCTAGATTTTTGGGGTGATTAGCAGTGTGAGGGCTAGTAGCCGATGAGCTATAAGTCATGTGGCCAATCTGCCTATGAAGCGACAACATCCGGTAGCTGTAGGTCACTAAACTACTGAGAACCCACTATTTTTGGTACATTTCAAGATGTCATGAGCCATCCTCGGCTGTACGGACCCACCAGCCCACCTTAAACACATGGCTAACCTTTGGGGTGGTACACCTCCTGAATACCTAATTTCCACCTGCTCCCAAACACTATGGCCTGGTGTGCAGGAGGCCCTCTGTCTCCAATGGGAGAGAGGTCACTTACATTTCAGAGGGGTTGAAGCCTTTGAGGATTACCGCCCTGATTTGTCTTTCACTGGCCATCCTTGGAGGGCAGAAGTGCGAACTCCTTCCTGCCCAAGCCTTTGTCTCACATCCTCTGGGAGTGATAGCACTCACCAGTGGGAGTTTTGTTCGGTAGCCAGTCCACGTTAACCTATGGACCGCCATTCACTTATAGTAAACTTGAATGGCAAGGTTACTGTAGAGGTATATATATCTGTACATATATGCCTTCACCATTAATATAATGCACTATGCCTCCTGTGCTTTAGAAGGCTTACCTTAGGGGTGACTTACATATATCAAGGCACAGAGGGGACTCTGTCACAAATGGTGTGAGCAGAGACGAACTTGGGCAGAGGAGTTGCTCTTGCAGGCTGCGGTAGCAGTCCTGCAGACTTTATTTTACTCAGATCACTCAGGGTGGCACAAGAGTGCTGTAACCCTGGTAACCCCTTTAACACCATTGCCCTTGGTACCACTGGTACCATATACTAGGGACTTATAAGGGGGGCTAAAGCATCTTGCTAATTGGGTGTACCAATTCACATTACCTTTTGAGGAAAGGAGCACTGGCACCGGGGCCTGGTTAAAAGGGCCCAGTGCATTTTCATTTCTAAAACCACAGCATCCAGAGCAAAAAGTGGGGGGATGGCCATCCAAAATATATATCTGAACACATATAGTGGAAATTAAATTGGAAATGAGGCATTAATAAACAAAATACTACTGTAGACAGTGCTATATATCTGAAGAGCACGAAAAGTGAAAATTGTATGAATTTAAAGTGCGTAATTATATACTTTAACGGACACACATTAAGAGACTACGAGATAAAAAGGTAGAAAAGAACCATTAAGAGAAGTAGCTTAAAAGTTGACTGTGACTAATAGTTCTAGTTTCATGAAAAATAAGGGGTGACAGCACCAGAGCTTAGCCACGGCAGACTTTTTTTCAGAATATTTCCTAAATGATTTGAAAATGAAAACTAGGTAATGAGCCAAATACCTAAACCAAAATGAGCTGGTGAGAAGGGTTCATGGATGACATGGTACATTAAAGTATCTGAAAAAACCTTCACATTTTTAGTAGGTTACTTTAGATGTTATGAGGAAATTCCGGATCCATTTCAGAATATTTAGATTCATCAGCATAGAAAAGAAAGTTAAGTATAGAAGAAGAATTAATATATTTGAAACGACTGGTTTAGAGTGAAGAAAATAGGCTTAGGGCAGAGATGTGGGGAAGGCAATGGAGTAGGAGAGTGGGCTCTGCAACCTAACAAAACCTTTAAAAGAGACAAAAAATGTGATAAAAAGTCGACAGAATAAAATGAGTTACAGAAAAATGTTGTTTCTATTTAACGACAGGGAGGGAAACAGGATTGAACAGCTTATAAACAATTTAGAGAAGTAATGAAGGAAAAGCGATGAGTATATTCAGTACAAACCATTAGCCTATAGAATTATCTTATTTAAATAAACCAAAAGTGACATATGGTCATAACTGATCAGATGAGATGGAAAATGAACTTTCTGTTAAATAAATAAAGAACAATTTAAGATTTATGAGAAAACAGAACGTTCTCAGAGGATACCAAATATTATGGTACTGATTCAGTGCCAAAAGAATTTGGTTTGTCCTATGTTAGAAAAATATACCACCTTAGTTTCAAAGAAAGCAGAAAATAAATTAAGATTAGCAGAAAAACTATTTAAAATGATCTGTCTTGACTGTGCATAAACCATCACCAGTGGATGTTCAGGTGTTTTTTTCACAGCTCTCAGAGTAAACAAGACAATTCTACAAAAACAAATGATCATGGGGCATGCGAGTAGGAATCAGAGTCAGTTGGAAATAGAGTCTATCCAGTGTTTTGTAGTTTTGTTGAGAGAATATGTGACTTAAAGGACAGTTCAAATGAAGGACGCAAATGTCTGTTACAACTGGGTAGTTTTCAGGGCTATTCTGAGCTCAAGGTGCTCATGTTGTTGCCCAAGGCACTGGGAGAGGTAACTCAGGAATGTAAAGTAAGACAACAACATCCTTCCCCTAAAAAGGTTCTGGGATGATCCTGCAGCCAAATGCAGATCTCAGGAAGCCGGGTGGTTTGTAGACATTCCTACAGTTATATCTGCCTTTTTTCAGTAAGCACCAAAATGCTCTTTAAGTACTATTTAACATTTCGAAGGTTACCATTTGGTATGATCTGACTTTTTCAGATCACTACAAGTCTGGGAGTCCGAAGTTGCACATATTCAAGTAGTCACAGCTTCGTTTTTTTATTGAGGCCAATGCACAGGCATTTGCAATATTCTAGGCATTATAAAAACAGTGAACCTATGTGTAGTGAGGAGGTCCACACAGGAAGTAGTAATTAAGGATGTTTTATTCAAGAAGATAACAGGTAGTAAAGTTCAGAACATCAAGTAGTCAAGTTGTATAACAGAGCCCCACCAGGAGCAGCCTGTATGCTGCTCAACCCATGTCCACCTGTCTGTTCACCTCCCTGAGACCCAACATTTCGAGGCTCATCAGACTCCAACATTCTATTAAGATTAGAGCACAGGCAATGGGCTGAACAGGTGGAGTAAAATACATTACAATACAAAAGCAGGATACTACATATATCCCTTTTCCTTCCAACAGAAGAACAAATGCAAAATATGATGAAAGTTAACGAGAGTGAACAAAGGACAGAAAGCAAGGAAGGAACAAGGGGGTGACAGAGAGAACATCAAGGAAAAGAGCGAGCAAAGCAGAGCAAGGAAAAAGAAGGGAGAAGACAAGGAGGTAAATGTAAGGTGTAAATGAGAAAATGGAATACCCAACCTAAACAACAACGAAATAGAAAGAAGGAGACAGAGAGACGAAAGGAAGGAAATACGAAATAGAGAGAGAACAGGCGTGCAAAAGACAACCCCCAAACATACCCACTGGCCAGGCAGGCAAGAAAGGAAGGAAGAATAAGGCATGACGCAAAACGGAACACCAGCCTACACACAGACACAAAGAAGAGGGAATAACAGATCACCTCCTGAACAGGGAAGGAAAAGAATGAAAATACGAACAAGGGAAGACTGGAGACAAAGGACGACACAAAGCAATATAAATCAAGAAACCAAGGATGAAAATTATGTAAGACATCACAAGGAAAGCTGGACATAATGGAAAACAGAGAAGAGGCAAAGTAGATACATACAGTATAACTAATACTTCCCCCCCATTTTCAGTTAGACAATAACAATACGATATAAGTATGAAAATGGCGTTATACAAAACAGCAAAGTAACTGAATGTAAAAAAACAATATCAGCCAATGGGAAAGAAACCCATGACGGTCCTCTACTCCTATGCAAGAGTGTGAGGAGCACTGTGAATGGGACTGTGACCCATAATGTGAAAGCCCGTAAAAGGACAACCCCCGCGTAGAGGTATAATGCAGTGCAGAGTAGAAATGGGTCTAAAAACCATAAGACGCACCTTGTGAGAGTAGCAATGTAAATGTAAATGGGACTGTAACCCATGCAACGGTGCCCTGTGTAAGGGTGAGAACCGTGTGTAGCCCATGTAGGCAAGAGTATGTGGGCAAATGGGGCTTGTACCCATTCCCAGACAAGAGTACATGGGCAAATGGGGCAGGTACCCATTCCCATCCCTGTGTAGGAAAAATGAAGAGTGAAAAGTGCACCTGAGGTATGAGCAATGGACCCCAGAAGATGTGTACCCAGAGTTCCTAATCAAAATATGTAGCCCATGTAGGCAAGTATGTTAAGAGCAAATGGGGCAAGTACCCAATGCCATCCCTGATGAGTATAGCTGGTGAGCAAACCAATTCCTAGATGTAATGATCTTAAAACCACACATTGAATGCATCTGGAGTATTTTCACCACAGAAAGAAATAGGTTTCAAAAATGGAAAAGTGATAACGTGTGTTCCAAATGCAGCGGGCCAATGTGGTGTGAGAGCGCTCAGTTGCATGGCGGCCAAGAGCTCTTGACAGTACTCCTTACAGTTGCACGCAAAGTGCTTTAAACCAATGAAAGTCATGATGAGAGACATACTTCTGCTGGCTGCTTGTCATCATCATGCACGACGCGGTGAATAGCAGGACAATACGGAAGAGGGAAAGAGGTGGTGGCAAGTACACATCTCCTCTCACCTCAAAGAGAAGGTGTCGGTGAACCAAAGCAGGATTCTGCCTCTACTGAACGGGCATAACATTCAGTGAAAATCCTGGAATATGGAAGGCTCACAGCGCCTTCTCAGTCTGCATACTAGCGTTAACACTTCATGGTTCCCTCAATATTGCAGCACAAACAATGTACGAAGGCTTCCTGCCGAAAACACTGCCTGCTTCCCTTCCACTTGTCGAAGATGACAAGAGCTCTGAGGATCTTCCGCAAATGAAAATCATAGTGGTGCGTAGACGGCGCAATGCCGGGTGGCTCACAGCGCGCTGAGGTGCCAAACAGTGACACTCAGCGAACACTGGCAGAGATGTTGATGTCGTCATAGCGGATTCTTGTGAAGTGGAACCGTGTGGCGATGCTGAGGGAGGTAAGTGGCGCGCGCAGAGTCAAACAGCAAAATAACGGTAACAACGGTTTATGTGCTAACAGGGCGATGAATTCTGAGAGGAGTTAAAGTTGAAATAAAGCTCACCTCAAATGGAGCATAGCGCAATGTAGACCAGAGAAAGCGACTGCTAGTTCACACATAGCGATGTGGAAAGGGCGCACAGGCACCACAAAGTGATGGTTATACAATTACTGCTGGAAAGTACACAAGACATTCCCTGACGAACTTCACCTCTGTGCGAAAGCACTCCATGGTGAACCTTCGTGACAGAAAACACAAAACAAAGATTCCATGACCTGGTTGCACCGTGAAGCTATTGTTCTTCATTTCTCTCGCTATACCTTACCGTTTACCCGCCTGAGAGCCAATTTTCCTGTTCTCCAAAACCCTTCGCAGAGAATACACAAAACAAAGATGACTGAGGGTCAGGCATGCGTGAAGAGGGTGGTAAGATAACAAATATCAGTTTCCTCCAGCATGCTGCCTGTGACAAAGCAAGATGACATGAGCTTGGAGATGTAGGTAGAAAGTGCACAAGGTCATACAGCGTAGGCAGCAACAAATGACTCCATACCTGCCGCATCCAGAGACTTGATGAGAGCACTGCAACAGCAGACTGCAGCAGACTCTCCTCTGTGATAAACATGCGTAGGTGCAGTGACAACAGTCATGATCTCCCTTCTTTATAAAGCTCCACAAAGTATTTGTATTTCCTCAAGGTAACAGCGTGTGTGCCTGGGAGAAAACCAGCATGACTGATGATTGGTCTGCCTATAGAGTTGATGTGCTTGAATGGACAGGCAGTAGATGTTACCAGAGTCCAAATTACGTGATGTAGATGAACACAGCACGCCTGGACTCGGCCTGTCCGATGGTGAGGACACTTGTGGGGCTGAAAGGCGTAGTGCTTCATCCTTACTTGTTTCATGACGACTTCTTTGGTTTTCTGTGAGGAACATACTTCTTCCTTTTTGTCGTTGTAGTTATTCTGTGTAGAACATCCTTGTTTCATGTTCGCAGTTTTACCTTAGCCATGGAGACCTCTTCTTGTGTACATTGTTCTTGTTTCCACCATAGTGTGGAAATATGGATTTTTCTGGTCGGTTATGTCCCCTATCTTGGACCCCAACGGTTCTATGTGCATGTTACAAGTACATGTATGTTCCCTCCAGTTCCAGTTATGAAGACGCAAACACATGTGCGTCCACCGTTAACATGTCCTCTGTCAGATCCGCCATGAATAGGCTGGATATTCCATTCCTAAGTATGAAAGGCCACCGGCTTTATATGGTTCACTTATGCCATTTTACAGTCCAGGCAAGTAGGCCCTGATTCTGTCATCAAACTCTTCTTGCCTTCTGCTTCTGAAAACTCCAGTCTGAGCCTGCAACTGTGACCATGAACTTTGTCTCGTTCTCTGCGCGGCTCACAAAGCCTGACATCAGCCTATTCTCTGCCAAGAACTGTATTTCACCTTCGAGTTATCTGCTTCCCCCTCAGCCAATGCATTCCTGCCTAGTAGTTTAAGTAAACATTCTTCCAGCTACCGAGCAAAAGGCCCGGCTTCTCTGTCTTTATACAAGAAATTCATAGTCCTGTTACTATGGAAGATTCCTGCCCTCGCATCTAGTGTAGACACTTAGACGCTTGTACACGCACGCACAGTCAGTATAGAATAGATTCTGTCCGAGAGTCCTTCTTTTGTGGATAACATAGTTCTTTAAACATAGGATGTTAGATATGATTTGGGATTAGGTTGACTTGACCCCCCAGACTTTTCGTCTCCACATGTAGAGCTAAACGTCAAGTCCCCTTCACCCCCTAGTTGCACGTCAATCACACGTCATGCTGCTGCGCGCGCATCTATGCCAAGTATTATCTTATAGATCCACCTATATATGACATCATAACCAATTATGTTCCGTTTTACTCCTTGTTACACCCATTTTCGGTTACGCATATGAATCGTCATTTTCCTTATCAATTGTTACGCCTACCGTATTCGCTTCATTGTAATGTATGTTCTATAAAAGTCATTTCCTGTCAATAAAGTATGTACTTCACTTCCTGAACCTCCGTGGTGATGGAACTTGGAGCAACCGATTATAATCGATCATTGGAATAAAGCCCATTCCGAACCTCTAATACCACGGATTCTGCCTCTCATTTTACTGAGCTATTTTATTATGTTTCTGTATCAAATTAAGTCCCGGTAAAGGAATTTTATTTACCACAAGAATGGCGCCCGAACAGGGACACTTTCTCATCTCACGCGCCGGCGGTGAGTTGCAGGCCCGGTCTCCTGCCACAGCTGGACGGACAATTACGCGTACCAGCAGGATTTCCTGTATCTCCCTCCGGTCAAGCGGGGGCGACTGAGGCTGCGATCAACACCCAGACGAGGCGGTGAGAAGTGCGAAGTATCCCGACCAGAGCCTAGCTGAGAGAGCAAGATCCGAGGTATACAGAGGCCCACCAGTTCGAAGTCAAGTCCAGTTTCCAACGAGTCGAGTCCAGTCCGGTCCAAGTTCAGTCTCCGAGGCCTTCCGTTTCCGAAGCTACCCGGTGAGTACCATTACTGGGGAGGCATTTCTGACGTGCACATAGGTTGTGCCGGTCAAGACGGGTTTGGGTACACAAATCCGGTCTGCACTGTTTTAGCAGTGTATATGTACTGTTTAGCAGTATATCAAGTATTCCGAAGTATCTAGTTATTGTCAAAGAATTATGCTTGGTGATTAGTTATGCAGACGATCATCATTGTTGGTTATTTTAAAGGTTAAAAAAAAATGTTTAATGTTTAATGTGTTAAACGTCCTGCATATTGTGGTATGAATGGTTGTTCATTATTGTGCTTTTGTACTAAGTGTGTTCAAGATTAAGTATCAGATCAGTTCTCAATATGCCGCTCTTTTCGAAACTAAGACAGATCACTACAAGAAAAGGGGTACTCGAAGAAGCCGTTCCTATTCCTCCTAGGGACACTCCAGGGTACTTCATGTATCATAAACATGGCTTAGACGCTATATTATTTCTTGATTTATGGGTAGACTACACCAAGGAATTACCAGAAAGTCAGAGGTGGCCCACAGCGGGAACCTGGGATGCAGAGTGCATCATGAAAGTAGAAGAAGAGTTATGGAAAAGGAAAGTCAGACAGTCACAGAAAGATGCCGTTGAGTTATGGCGTAAAGAATCTCATAGACGTACAGAAAAAGCACGTAGACAGGAAGAGAAGAGTAAAGAGAATTCCAATAAAGTTCGAGAAAATCTATTAATTGAGGAAGGGATCCGAGTGAAATCAGAACAAGTAGACAGACAAAGAAATGCCCTTATGAATGGTATGTATCCCCTTCTGGCCGAAGGATTACCTAAAGCTACTCCAGAAATACCGAAAGACTTGCCACCCCCATTATTCCCAATAAAGGTACACCCTAAGGGGCATCCTAGAACCGCAGAAGATGTTTTTCTTTCCTCATATTTAGATGACGCAGCTCCCGAATATGCTAATTCCGCCCCACATAGACCGCATACCAGGGAGGTTCAACGCCAAGACCCAGTACCAGTATCCCTACAGCAACAGATCGTGTCACAAGTTCCGGCAAGCACATCTGTTTCTACATCTGTTCCTACAGCTGCTTCTATAGCTGTGTCCACACCTATAGTTGCTGTGTCACGTTCAACGAATCCTTTCACACCCGACACCCCAGATGGGGCTGCGGGAGGTGCTAGCAACATTTTTTCTACGCCACCCAGGATAAATAAACTTACCTTTTCAAGAGTCAGCACATTCACGTACCCCCAAACTCATAAATTCCCGTACACTTAAGGAACTTCTTGTAGATTGTAGATATGATCCTGTGCCCGGCAAAGAGGACGAAATGACCCTGGCATCATTACGTATTAGACGAGCCGCAGTGTATTTAGGGAAGTTACCAGGAATGACTGCCCATCTAGATAAAATATATCATTTTGTCCAAACAGGGCGAGATCCAGAATGTATTAACAGAGCTATGGAATACCAGAAAGTGGAGATACAGGGGGAACTGTTACGTTTCCTCATAAATTGTGTGATCAGAAATCAAGACCGACCGGGGTAGACCCGGAAGCAATGCAAATTCTTACCAGATGGAGCCAGAATATATCAGAAGGTAGACATGATAAACAAAATTGTATAATAGCCATGTGCCGAAAGATCCGTAAAGAAATAGAACGCCTACACGAAGAAAGATTAGCGGTAGACGAGTTCGAACAAAACGAGGAGGAAGGGTCAGGACTGCCCGCAGGACAGTCAGACACCATAGCCTATGTAGGTAAAGGAAGATCTTGTAATAGTAATAGATGTCCTATTGACCCGATACGTCCGATATGTCCAGATAATAACAGGAATTTCCAAATACCTATAATTAACATCAGGTCTAACGAGCATTCGTTCCAAGCCGCCGACAAACTACTCCGGGAACGAAGGGGTTATCATTTCCTCGATTCTATGGATGAACAAGATTTAGCTAGGGCAGCTGTCCATTGGGTGGACAGTCCCGGAAAATATAGTGATGATACAGTAGCACGCACATTTTTGAATCTCACCCCAGATGAACAGCGGTTAGCTGGGATTTATATGATTCAACAACTCCTCATACTATATCAGAGTC
Source organism: Triturus cristatus (assembly GCF_964204655.1). Lineage (NCBI taxonomy): Eukaryota > Metazoa > Chordata > Amphibia > Caudata > Salamandridae > Triturus > Triturus cristatus. The sequence continues at coordinate 229,653,731 of NC_140584.1, forward strand.
AGCATTCGGACCCTGGTCCCTTGCCTGACATATTGACTGAATTGCTCACGAATAGATGGAGAGGTTCAGGTACTAAATTAATTAAAGAAATTCTAGAATCAAGAAAGCAGTACATTCTTTTTGTATGTTCAGAACATGTTTCATTACCCATTAAGGAAAGAACCACGTATTACATGGATAGACAGAATCCTTTACGAGAAGTACACCCAATAAAAGGCGAGGACAATGAGTTTAAACGCGTATTTGTATATACGCCCATATCGAAAATAGAATTGTTAGAAATGAAGAAAGTGGTACCCAGTCATGACAAAGACCCAGCGGGTTTTCACCGAGAAATTAAAGACATGTTACTCATGGGAGAGTATACCTATCCCGACATTATGACAATATTAAAGGTATTGATGCCCGCTGGCATTTATGAGAAACTCAGGGAAAAAGAGTGGGAGGTAGGAGACCAAAAGATAGAATGGTCAGTATTAGAAGCAGAAGAAAAGGCCCGAACTGCAGGAGCAGGACTTGGGGATAAAACTAAAGCACTACCAGGTTTATTAGTACAGGTACTGCCACGTTTATTAACTACGAAAAAGGAAGATTGGGGTACAATTTCAGCCTGTAAGCAGAAGCAAGATGAAGACACTAGTGATTACTATGCCCGATTTGAAAAATGTTTTGGTATAAATAGTGGCATAAAAGCAAGTAGCGAATCATACCCACATCTGTTTGTGACAAAATTAGTAGAAAATGCCCTACCCCAAGTAAAGAATAGAGTATTAAAATTCGAGAGTACCTGGCAAGGTAACACTCCATCACAAATGTTACAAATGTTACAATACCATCACAATAGAATTAGAGAGGAACAAGAACATGAACACAGACGCATGAAAGACACGAAAATGAAAATGCTAGTTTCTCAGACAGTTCCAGCTGAAGGACATAAGAAGGGTATGACACATTCCGGTGATTCAGCAGGACCTGTAAAAGGGACATGCAATTATTGTAAAAAGCCAGGTCATTACGTACACGATTGTCCAGTTTTGAAACATAATATCAGCATAGGTAAAACACAAGAAAGACCACGGCCACCTAGACAGGACCAGAATGAACAAGGAGCTCCGCAGCATGCACAGTCCATGCCAGCTCCACCACAGTCTATACAGTTTGTGCCAGCTGCACCAGCGCTGCCCGTTGCTGCCACACAAACCACGACACGACAACTGTACCAGACCGCACAGTACGACTACCCTGATTACCAACGATACGCATGAACCAGCCTAGAGAGGGAAGTTGACTTACCACTTATCGAGATTCCTGTAGATCAAGAAGGACCTTATGTACATAGTGAATTATTAGGCCAAGACAGAAAATTTTTACTCGATACAGGGGCAAGTCGAACAACAATAAAACGTAGTGAAGTTCCAGGGGCACCCCTCTCAGGCTCACAGAATATTTCCCTTGGTTTTTCAGGAAAACCTATTGTTAATGAAGTGTCACAGCCTCTCCCACTTACGATAGGACCTTTGACCCGAACTACAGATTTATTGCTTACTAAATCATGTCCAGAAAATCTGTTAGGAATAAAGACACTGAAAGCTCTAGGAGCTATAATATGTTGTTCTCCGGAAGGAGTAAGGTTGTTTTTACGTGATTTTAAAGGTCATTATGTGTCTAGAGACATGGATCCCCGACTGCAGACTTTACCTACACATCTATGGGCACAAGGCCCTACTGATGTTGGATGCATGAATATTACACCATATCGAGTCACATTAAAGGCAGGAGTGGTGCTACCACGAATGCGACAATACAAGTTACCACCAGATGCTGTAGTGGCTTTACTACAAATCATTGACGAGCTCATTACCCAAGGAGTAGTTGTAGAAACAGACTCCAATGTATGTAATTCACCGATAATTCCGATTCTTAAACGAACAGATCCAAAGGCCCCGCCAGTATATCGATTGGTTATTGATCTGCGCGAATTAAACAAATGCATTGTGCCACAATTTCCTGTGGTCCCAGATATCTCGTCATTACTGACAGCTATTGATTCCGAAGCAACATTCTTTACTGTAATCGATCTCAAGAATGCCTTTTTCAGCGTCCCAATAGATCCGGAAAGCCAATATTTGTTCGGATTTAGTTTAAATGGACGTAGCTTTAAATTCTCACGCGCACCTCAAGGATTTACAGAAAGCCCCAGCATCTATAGCCAAGCACTGAAACGAGAACTCGACAGTATCCACATGCCAGTTAACACTGCTCTGCTTCAATACGTCGATGATCTGTTGATCACCGCGAGAAGTGAACCGGAATGTGAAAAAGCATCACTGACAGTTTTACAATTCCTAGCCGAAAAGGGGCACAAGGTGTCCCCTTCTAAGCTGCAATTCTGTGTCCAGCGAGTTGTTTATCTTGGACACTCGCTGTCCAAGGAGGGAAGGCAGCTTACATCCGACCGCATTCAGTTAATAGCCAGCATGCCAATACCCAAGACACAAAAGGAGGTGCGGGCTTTCATAGGCCTCACTTCATATTGCAGGCAGTGGATCCCTCAGTATGCATTTCTAGCAAAACCACTCATTCAGTTGACAACACAGGAGGCAGCCACATCGACTGTTCTCCCTTGGACTCAGGAACATACGCAAGCTTTTGAAAGCCTAAAGAAAGCTTTATGTCAAGCACCTGTTTTAGCAACGCCATGTTACAGAAAACAGTTTACACTCTTTGTTACAGAACGCGAAGGTACTGCCTTGTCAGTACTCACACAGGAACAAGCAGGAGCACACAAACCATGTGCTTATTTTTCTAGTACATTAGATCCCGTAGCTCAGGCTTTGCCTGCATGCCTAAAATCAGTGGCAGCGACAGCTTTAGCAATCAGACAAAGCGATGCCATAGTGTTAGGACATCCATTGACAGTTCAAGTACCACATGCAGTAGAGGTTCTTGTAAATAGAACGCAAACACAACACTTGACTATAGCGCGACTTACAGGGTACGAACTTACATTGTTTCAGCCACACATAGAAATCAGACGCTGTAACACATTGAATCCTGCCACACTTTTGCCAGTAACCGGAACAGACCCACTAGCCCATGACTGTATTGAAGTTATTACTATAACGACGAAACCTAGACAAGACTTAACCGATGTCCCATTGTCAGATCCAGACCTGACATTGTACGTAGATGGTTCATGTATGAGAACAAATACAGGAGAGTTAGTGGCTGCTTACGCAGTCACAACAGATACTGAAGTCATTGAAACAAATCGCATAAATACTTTGTCAGCTCAAGCCGCAGAGCTCATCGCTCTAACACAAGCCTGTATTCAAGCCACAAATAAAAAAGTCAACATATACACTGATTCACGTTATGCATTCGGAGTTGTACATGACTTCGGCGTGCTATGGCGAGAGAGAGGTTATTTAACTTCCCACGGTGCCCACATTCAGCACGGACCCCTCATTCATGCCTTATTAGATGCAATACATCTACCCACTGCAATATCAATTATGAAATGTAAGGCTCATACGAAGGTTACTGATATCATTTCTCAAGGCAATGATCTAGCCGACAGAACAGCTAAACAGACTGCTCAAACTCAAACCTCCGACATGACAAAGACAATAGTCCCGATGCCGACACATTGTATGACAGTTAAAGATCCTACTCTTGACGTAATTGACATCCAGACACATGCTACACCAGACGAAATAAAGAAATGGACTGAATTAGGAGGGATCCAAACGGACCAAGGATGGATGATGAAGGAAAAATCTGTGTGGTTCCTTCCTGATTCAATGGTCCAAGTTATAATTAACACTATACATAGTCCAGCGCATCTAGGAGAAAAAGCTATGCTAGATAGCATTCAACACATTTGGTTTAATAAACATTTACGAGCAGCAGCCAAACAAAAGGTCCGTACCTGTATGATCTGTTGCCAGTTCAACCCAGGAAAAAGTGTTCCCGTAGAACAAGGTGGATTTCATCCTCCTAATCACCCTTTTGAAGTACTCCAGATGGATTATATCCAGATGGAACGATGTCGAGGATTCAAATATGTTCTCGTAGTTGTCTGCGCTCTGTCCCGTTGGACGGAGGCATACCCGGTTTCAGATTACACTGCCCCGACTACTGCCAAACAGTTAGTTCGAGAATTCTTCCCACAATACGGTTTACCACGTGTTGTTCACTCAGATAACGGCCAGCCGTTCTCATCCGAACTAATGAAACATGTTTCACTTCTGTTAGGATATCAGTGGAAATTCCACTGTGTCCGACACCCCGAGGCAGCAGGTCTCGTAGAAAGACATAATCAGACCCTGAAAATTAGATTGTCCAAAATATGCAGGGAGAAAGGTGTCGACTGGGTAGTAGCACTACCAGTTGCACTCTTTTACACAAGAATGGTAGCACACTCTCGAACAGGGCTATCCCCGTATGAGGTGATCTTCGGCAGACCACCAAATATGTGGGGGACGCCTATGCCACGCAAAATAACTGATATTGACTGTAATATGCTGACAGATTACTTGGTTTCCTTGATGTCTGCACTACAATCTTGTCGTTCACAGGTAGCTGCAGCCTTTCCCGACAATACTGAGGTGAAACCCCATGACGTAATTCCGGGGGACCTCGTCCTTGTGAGGAATTTCGACCGAAAGACTCAGCTGGAGCCCAGGTGGAAGACACCCCAGTTGGTCCTGCTGACCACAAGGACAGCCGTGAAGATCGAGGGCAGGAAAGGATGGGTGCATTCAAGTCATATCAAGAAATTTCATGGACTTCCTTCAGATGTAAACAGCCCACCTCGTGTGTCCTCACCAATTGACTCAAAACTACCTCTGGCTGAGGCCGACAGTAAAGAACTTTATAAACTAAAATTAAGGCCTAGGCCGTCGGACGATTTGATTGTTTAAGTCCTCTCCTAGGTGAAGCGGTTGAATCTGTCTCCGACATGTATCGCCTAGACCTGAATCATGGACAGTCGCGAAAAATGATGAAACGACAGGCGTATTGTAAATCACTGCGTAGCCATTGCATAGTGACATTATTAATCTTGTTTTTCTTAAGTCTTTTAATAATTACTGCAAGTATATTGTTGCACATATATTACCCTATTGCCAGAAACGTTTACAATGTTACTGCTGAACATTCTTTTAGTGACCTACCGCCGCATGAATTGTCTTATAGACTTGCGCTGCGCAATAACACTTTCATTAGTATGTTACATCATTCCCATCAGACTAGTAATGCAACTAATTGTTGGGTGTGTGGCCGACTCCCTCCCTATCAGAATTATGAAGGAGTTCTGCCTTTCTTCCCACATCCGTTTACACATAATGGCTCCTGTGGAGCATGGTTTAGTTTAATGAATTCCATAGACTCAGATACAGCCGTTTACCAAGACCATTGGGTATGGGGAAATCTGAACCTAGTTTTATTCAAAGTCTGTTACCCTGACAAGGAGGGTCGCCCCAAAGGAACAGGAACTGATCTAGAAAATGAAGTATATGGATTAGGTAACTTTACACCTAATCTCATGATTCTAAATGTCGAATCCGAAGTTGAACTAGTTTTACCCACCATGTCAGTATTCCCAGCGAAAGGTGAATTGTGTGTAAGAAAAGTTGGTTCCATACATATGGGCCATAGTAAATGCGCTACTACAGTAGAATTCAGTGATCAAGGCAAATCTTCATTTAGAGCTTCTCGCCACTCCTACTTTATATGTGGTCAGACTGCATATATGCGTCTACCTCTAGATTGGGATGGTACCTGCTACATTGCATTCCTTTTGCCACCTGTTTTCCTAGCTCCTCCTGATTATTATAGAAATATTCATTTAGTACACAACAGAAAGCGGAGAGATCTCCCAATTGTCGATTATACTGAGACGGCATGGGACAAGTATGTAGATTTTAATAAAGGCATCTTTCCTTATATAGGTACTGTTACTAATAGTAAGCTGATACGTAGATTAACTAGAACCCTTGAAGCAGTAGTGAATGAAACTATTTCCGCCTTAGGCAATTTAACAGAAGAGCAGTCTGCTATGCGGATTGTTGTGCTTCAAAATCGTCTTGTCCTTGACGTCATCCTGGCTGATAGGGGCGGAGCTTGTAGGGTCATCGGATCAAGCTGCTGCGTATTCATACCAGAAAATTCGCCATCTGTATATAAAGCTATAACTCGCCTTCATAAGATTGTAAGCCAGATACACCAGAATCCAGGCACTTGGACTTGGTCCGGTTGGTTTTGGAGTGTGATATCAGCCTGGGGATGGAGAGTTCTATCCTTCCTAGGTATTGGCCTTCTCATACTGTTCAGTTGCTGTCTATGCCTACAATGTGGACCAGCGATTTGTGGTCTGTGTGCCACATCGTGCATTCCACATCAAGATTTTCATTCAAGATTCCGGAAGAAGAAAGAAGAACAAATGATGCTATATGAACAGATCAATGGATTGATGAAGATTGATATCTCTTGACGGGCAAGTAGGGGACAAGGAGGGAATGTGGAAATATGGATTTTTCTGGTCGGTTATGTCCCCTATCTTGGACCCCAACGGTTCTATGTGCATGTTACAAGTACATGTATGTTCCCTCCAGTTCCAGTTATGAAGACGCAAACACATGTGCGTCCACCGTTAACATGTCCTCTGTCAGATCCGCCATGAATAGGCTGGATATTCCATTCCTAAGTATGAAAGGCCACCGGCTTTATATGGTTCACTTATGCCATTTTACAGTCCAGGCAAGTAGGCCCTGATTCTGTCATCAAACTCTTCTTGCCTTCTGCTTCTGAAAACTCCAGTCTGAGCCTGCAACTGTGACCATGAACTTTGTCTCGTTCTCTGCGCGGCTCACAAAGCCTGACATCAGCCTATTCTCTGCCAAGAACTGTATTTCACCTTCGAGTTATCTGCTTCCCCCTCAGCCAATGCATTCCTGCCTAGTAGTTTAAGTAAACATTCTTCCAGCTACCGAGCAAAAGGCCCGGCTTCTCTGTCTTTATACAAGAAATTCATAGTCCTGTTACTATGGAAGATTCCTGCCCTCGCATCTAGTGTAGACACTTAGACGCTTGTACACGCACGCACAGTCAGTATAGAATAGATTCTGTCCGAGAGTCCTTCTTTTGTGGATAACATAGTTCTTTAAACATAGGATGTTAGATATGATTTGGGATTAGGTTGACTTGACCCCCCAGACTTTTCGTCTCCACATGTAGAGCTAAACGTCAAGTCCCCTTCACCCCCTAGTTGCACGTCAATCACACGTCATGCTGCTGCGCGCGCATCTATGCCAAGTATTATCTTATAGATCCACCTATATATGACATCATAACCAATTATGTTCCTTTTTACTCCTTGTTACACCCATTTTCGGTTACGCATATGAATCGTCATTTTCCTTATCAATTGTTACGCCTACCGTATTCGCTTCATTGTAATGTATGTTCTATAAAAGTCATTTCCTGTCAATAAAGTATGTACTTCACTTCCTGAACCTCCGTGGTGATGGAACTTGGAGCAACCGATTATAATCGATCATTGGAATAAAGCCCATTCCGAACCTCTAATACCACGGATTCTGCCTCTCATTTTACTGAGCTATTTTATTATGTTTCTGTATCAAATTAAGTCCCGGTAAAGGAATTTTATTTACCACAATAGTTTCTGTAGATTGCGCCATCCAGGTCCACCTGTGTTCGTCAGGTACATTAGATCCGCTTTTTTCACCAACTCGTCGCCATCAAATGTAGTGAGGAGGTCCACGCAGGAAGTAGTAATTAAGGGTGTTTTATTCAAGAAGATAACAGGTAGTAAAGTTCAGAACATCAAGTAGTTAAGTTGTATAACAAAGCCCCACCAGGAGCAGCCTGTATGCTGCTCAGCCCATGTCCAACTGTCAGTTCACATCCCTGAGACCCAACATTCCGAGGCTCATCAGACTCCAACATTCTATTAAGATTAGAACACAGGCAATGGGCTGAACAGGTGGAGTAAAATACATTACAATACAAAAGCAGGATACTACACTATGTGGTCACCTTTGAGATGAAATGTAATATTGGTGTGGCTTTACCACATTAATCAGTGTATTCAAGTGGTAGTCTGCCCTCTGTGGCAATACATTAGCATGGTGATTGACTGGATGAAGTTTCTAGCAGTGAGACCTAGGATGAGACAATCCTCCAATGGCACTGGTCAAAAGAATGGAAGATACTGCAGGGTAAACTTGCAGAAGCAAACCATTTCAGTGTTCAAGCCATTGAGTTTGATGTTGTTTCTCCTCATTCTTTCCTACACAAATGTGAGGCCTAGCATGATGTCTATACTGTTGCTTTGCAGTTTCCTAAGTGAACCAGGGTCATAGTGCCAGCCACATAGGTTTAAAGTGGTGTTCTTAAATTATTCATCATATCAGCTAATGTGTGGACATACAGGATAAAAGTAATGAGCACATTCTTAACAGTTGAGTCGAACTACTTATCTCCAGAAAAGTTCAGAAAGTTGAAACATGCACACATAAACCTTGTAAATGAATATTCTACTGAGCACTGACACCGAACATGCAATATGTAAGGAGCCTGGAGCCAGAATGCAAATGCTATAAATCTTCAACGTGCTATGGGTCTGATCATGAGTCAGGCGAGCAGTATGTAGAAGTGGGATACCTCTCTGCCTGATCACGAATGTCTAGGAGTTTCGGCACCTAGTTTTCCCAGGTGTGGGAACACCAGACCAAAATTTACTGGTCAGACATTCTAACACTGAAAATCACACATAGCTTTGGCTGCAATAGCACCCAAGCGTTGTCCTCTGCCTCCAGGTTCTCGCCAAGATTTTGTTCTTTGACAAACAGCGAGCATGCAATGCTCCCCACTGCCAAAACTATTCTCCCTTTCCCTCCACTACACTTCCAGCACCCCTCCATGCACCACAACCCTGCAGGAAAGCTAATTCTCCCATTTGCCCGCTGTTCAGAGCAGATAGTAAATGGAAGAGCTAAACCCCTCTAAATTGTGAATATCACACATGATTCAATACCGTAACTCAGTGTCCGAACAGTTAATTTCCATTCTGAAGGGTCTAACCCATAATAGACCGAATTCTATTCAATGACCTTGTCCGATGGTTTCCGGGAAAAACGTTGTAGAATCCCACCAAGCCTAAAATTAGGGCCTATTTATTCCTACTACTTGTAAATGTCTCCCTCTTCTACTCTTCGTAATCATAAGTTATGTAAGATTCCAAGATTTACATCAACATAACTAGTCTAACCTTGAAGATGAACAAAATATGCTAACAAAAGCAACCCAGAGCACAGTAACTGACAAAACTTCCAGTGAGTTTCACTGACATTTTATATGCTGTCAGTCTGACAATGTGTTCTGAAATCACAAAACACTGACATTCTGGCAGTATATAAAGCATTTTTAGGCTGTTATCAGTGTTTATTTATTGTGGATTCCAGTGATGCTTTCTCAGCATCTTCCAACACTTTTGAAATTACTTTTTGACAGTGTTTATTCAGCTTCCTAACTCCAAAATACACAAAACTGTATTTTACAGTGGTCACAAAACATGTTACACTAATTGTTATAAAGCACCTATTTAATTTAAAGCAGACGTAATGCAGGGTCTTCCCATTGTTAGCGCATACGGTGGACTCCTGGTAAACTGTTTAAAGCATGGAAAGTCTGTGTATATCACTCTCACTCACACTCACATCGCATTACCTTCTCTCACATTTCATTACCTCTAACTTACTGTGAAAGGGCTCTGTTGGGTTTACAGGACAAATAATGGATTAAAATGTGAAGAGTGCCAGGTTAAATTTTTTTAATACACAAACTATTTTTAAATACGGATTAATTGGCAGTTCTGCATTCTAAGCCACCTAAAACCTGATATTTTAAGCATGTTCATCGCTATTTTTCTGCACTCCTTGTCTGACCACATTAGGGTGGTGCTGCTGCTGTGTGGGCATTCATAGCTGCCAAGTGTCCCCATGGCAAATGTCTCACTTTAAGTCCTAACCTTTTAACAAGGTCAGGGACTCACAGTATTCTGGGACTCACAGTTTTGCTGTTGACATTGTAGCCCTAGGCTCAAAAACCTCAGCAATAAAGTGTATTTGGGCAAAAAGTCAGGATTAGCTGAAGGTATCAAACATAACAATGAGACCTATTGCAGCTTTGAATTTTGTTGGTATGTGGAAAGTCTTGTGTGATGTTTTCACCACTATCCCATGTGCATGGTGACAGCTCTTTTCACTTGTACCTTTTTTTCACAATGCCCTTGCATTGAATGTTTTAAACCTAGGGTGTTTTGCAGTTAAACTGCTATCAATATTGACTTGTTAGATAAGGGGGCTGTGCATCAAAAGGTTTTACACATTCTGCATCTGTTGATTAATGTGGCAGTCCATATTGACCAAGATTCTTATGAATAACAATGAAAAATCCCCTTAGGCTATCACCCATTGTATTCAAAACTTTAACACCCACTGAAAATAAGTTTTGCAATTCACCATTATTAGGTAGTTTGTAACGCTGGGCCAGTTGTGTACCAGGTTACGTGGATTGATATGATGTTTCCCATGGTTCACTGTGGCCTGAGGGGTCCTTTCAAGATGGTGCTATCTTTGCTGGCATTATAACTGGTCGTTTTTTTACTCTTACTCTCAACATGTTTTCCCTGCATGCAATGGTCTAGTGGATTGCAGGATGCCTATTTCCCAGGGACTGACCAGATGTCTTTATACATAGCATGTACGGCCCCAATGCGGACTCCGTTTCCAGAGGTTTTGAAGCAATGGGACCATAGGTAAGGAGCAAGCTTAATATCGGGTCCGGAACATCAGGAAGTGGTAAAGGCTAGCTGAGCGCACTTGTGTTTGCAATCAGCGGCAGGTGGCTTGTGTTAAGCGATTGGTAGCCTATGCAGTCACTATTCAGTGACCTGGCCTTCTGCGGGGGGTTCTGCCTGAGCTGAGAGGGTTATACTTTGTTCAAACCTTTCTAGTTCAAAAGCCTTGTGGGCCTCCAACTTGGACATAAGATTTGGTTATTTTGAAAGATTATGAGAGCCATTGTGGGCAAGCTATGAACTTGAGGCCTCCTTCCACTTTTCTGAGGCCATTTCATTACGAGATTGCTTCTTTTTGCTTACAAACTATGTCCTCTTCTTAGGTGGCACAGATAAACAGTAAACACATATAACAGCTGAAGTCAGTGTCTATTTATGAAGAAAAAAAACTCTTGGTGGTGTATGTATGGCTGTATGCAGATGGTATATGTATTGTGCTGACCTAGCCTAAAGGCAGCAGACCACACTACAGAGTCAAAGAGGGTAGCTTGTTTATGAGAAAGGGATTATACTGTTGGTTCGTTATGATGCTCATAGTGTTTTCTATATACATAGGAAAAGAAAGAAATTGTATGATGTACAGGTAGGCCAATAATGGTGAACCCCACAAGAATATGCTTGCATACTAAAGGTCTTACACATCATACCTCTGCTCTGACTATTCCAGGGGAAACTAAGGATATAGTATATCAATGTGTGATATGAAAATCCATTGGATGCTTCTTTTACATTTTATTATAGAAGGCACAACAAAACGCCACATGAGAAACATAGAAAAATCTATAATGGGCACTTAGCAAAATCAAACTCACAATTCGGGAGTTTATATAATTAATACAAAAAAGGTTTGCTGATCACACACTTTAAAAATGGCATGCAATGGCCAAAATGTCAGTGATGTGAATAGAGCTGCAACAGTGGTAGATCCCTTCACAGCACAGGGATTCCCTCCATACAGGGTTCCCACAAAAGGGTGGACTGTTCTGTGCAATGGTCTAAATGGTCCTTTTAGTGGCCTGAAGGCACACACTCAAAACGGAGACCATTTTGAAGCAGAGGGTTTCAGCACTACTGTATCATAATGCACTGCAGTCTTTGCCACAACAAGGTGGCAGGCCTGTGGAGCAGACTAGGCAGATTTTTTATAACTTGATCCTGCTATTGATGCTAACAAAGGATGCCAATAACACCTTATAGTAGGCCAAAGCCCTGCTGTTCACCGCTTTTGGCTATATGCAACAGAAAGTAGGGAGAAGTGACTGGCCTCTGATGTGGCCTGCGTCCAACCCACCAACAGTCGGCCAACACCCACCACGCCCATGGCCTCACAGTCACTTGGTGTAGGCAGCATTTGACCATGCAAAGCATTGGGTAGGCTGCAGGATCTGTGCACAATCCCCTCCGAGCTCCCAAACCCCCACCGTGCACAGTCTTCAGCCATGTGTGTCTTGGGGTGGCTGCAGGGTCTGGACTGTGGCTGAGCCTCTTGTTTAATCTCCCCTGGGCTCCCAGCCTCCTGTTTTGTGGAGGACTTCAGCTTTTATGCTAAGGCCAGTAGGTTTAGAGTATGAAAGCTAACATAGGATTTAGACCGGATTTGACTTTAAGCACATCTAGTCCCAGCCAACCGACTTGGCTTGTTAACAGTGACTATCTTCGTATAGTTTGGTATTTGTGCTTGCTGCTGCTTTACAGATAATTGTCTGCTGTTGTACAATTTCAAGATAACTCAAAACAACGACATCAATTCTGGATTGAACTGGATGGTTTTCCTCTGCCACATTTTATTTAGATACATGACACTCACCTCAGTTTGTTTGTGAGATCTACTTTAAAGGTGATTACAATTTGTTTCCAACTGCCAGTTTGTAAATATTTGTGATTTTGTGAGTAGTATTTAGTAGTATGTGTATTAAAGAACATTTAATTTTTAAAGAAAAAGGCACCTACTAGACAAAGATTTATTTCCTAATATTTGATGCATCATTCTGAGATTCTAACCAACTGGCTTCCCTGAGTCAGCCTTGAATTGCGCTAAGTACCTTGACAGTTAAGTGCTGAAAATTGTACTTGCTTACCCATTTAATGGTCTGCAGTAGTGGGGCACCAGGTGACCATATGTGATAGAACAGCCACTTCTACATGCTCTGGGGTCTTCCAAAACCAAATTTCTCAACTTTATGTGGTAAAAGATGCATTGGGATACTTTTGGTAATGTCTTATTGTTCGATATATCAGATATGGAAAACTAGAGGAAAGCATGGTCAGAGAAGAATATCCAGTGGGTTCTGGCAATGAAATGAAGCATGTATGCAATGTCGTAAATCTGTAAAGCCTCTTGCTCTAAATAAAGATTGATTTATTCACCAGTGATCATGGTGTTCATAGAAGAAACTAGATTGAGAAATAGGTATGTCATTTCTGGGTCACTGTAGCAGTATTAAATACTTTTTGCAATGAGTTGCCCATATTTAGGTTTAGCTTATATAATTATCAGTGAAAATATTGTTCTGCCAAACACAAGTGAAAACTTAGGTAAAATAAATACAGTATGCACAGAACACCAATATTGTATGGAACATTGAAATAGAAATTCATACCGCAGCCAGCTGTAGATAACTCGTCACTTCCATTAGGGCAGTCTCTTTCTCCATCGCAAAGCCAGTTCTTAGGAACACATGCATGTGACCCTGGACAACTAAACATATCTACAGCACAGGTTACAGAACCTAAAACAAAAAAGGCATGCCATGACTTATTATTTATGATGATGGAAAGAACAGCTTTACTTCCTGCCTTTTAATGTGTGCCTTATGTATTATGTTAGTATGTGCTCCTGGATTTAAATGCACACAGGATACATCCTAAAACACAACACATCAATAAAAACTGCATCCCAGTTTACCATTGTCTCTGTTTTGCTGAGATTGGAAAACTTTAGTAGTTTAATAGATACAGTCTAAATGAATACTGCAAAGAAGCTAAATGCACCAATTTAGCCACCCACAATGGTATGAAAAATAATGCAAAGAGAACCCTGAGGAAAATCAGTGAAAAAGTACTCCAGTAATTGCAATATGATGATGGAAGAGTCAGCAACTACTGATTAATAAGATAAGTCTGTAAAGAGGAAGAAACTGTTGGAAGGTGATTTATTAGCAAGCGGAGGTCGGTACCTACAGCTAATAATAACAGTACAATCATAAATGAGGTCCAGTCAAGTATCAATATATGAATCCTTGCTCAACCCACGGTAGCTTGATTGATGAGCAGTCAGGCTATACTTAGAAGACAGGTGTGTAAAGCGTTTAAATGTATATAAGTAAGTCACATAACACGATAAAAATCCAACACCAATTTATGAAAATAGGAAATATTTGTAGGATTAAAATGACACTATCATGACAAAAATACAATGTAGGGGACTAGAGATATGAATTTATAAAGATTAAATGAAAAAATAGCTTTTTAGCGCTTAAAAGCATAAAGTGCCAACCGGGGACATTGGGTCTTGATTAACTGGCACCAAGCCAAAGTTTCAGGCCGACCACGATGGAGCGAGGGTCAGGTATGATTGGGTGGTTGGGGCTGGTCAAAATTTTAACTTCACAATTAGTGACTTTTTTGGTTCTTTTTTTCTCAACGTCAACTGAGTTTCCTTGATGCCAGCGGGATGCTTCAGCACGATTCCTTGGTAATACCTGTAAGTCTTGGTTCTCATCATTGATGGTAAAAAGCTCCAGAGCTTTCAAGACGGCAAACCCGAAGTTCAGGCCGAGTTGCGGTTGGAAGCCGCCCAACTTGACTCCCAACGATGGGTTGGTTAACTTATGGGGCTTTTTGCCAAAAATTCCCCAAATTATTCCAAACTTCTGGATCTTCTTCCAGAAGGTCCATTTGGGTTCTTAAAGTGTCCACAACACCAGATAAGGTTCCATAAGCTCTAAGTTTCCCTTTGTAGAGTTGGGACTACAAAGCCCACAGTGCACCTAGTCAAATCCTTAAATGTCCACTGGATGCAGGTAAGCTGGGCTCTTCTTGGTGGAGTTGATGCAGTTGACTTCTTGAAGCTCTTTTGTACATGTTGCTTTCATGGCGTCGATTCCTCAAACTTTTAAGCAAGTCAAAGTCCTCTTTTGTGTTGCCCAGAGTGTGCAGCAGGTGCAGTCCTTATGAGTGCAGTCCTCTTTGGAGCAGACCAGGGGTTCAGCAGGGCAGCCGTTTTTCTTCTTTCCAGGCAGGGAACTGAGTTGCTGAACAGCTTTCCTATATTTATCCTTGTTTATGGGCTGGCAAGCCCATGGGGATCACTGAACAATGGGGTGCAGGGTGCCACCCTCTGTGATGACAAGTTCCTTAGAAGTGTGGCACATGTTTGTCCCAGAAAGCACAAAAATCAACATCGAGAAAATCTCTCCTGGAGGTTCAGGTGTGGCTAACCCAACCCACAGGTGTGACTTACTTTTCCCTACACCCACCTTCCAGCCCCTCTCCTAATTCAATTACAGGGACTCCTGTCTGGTGGGGGTGCAGGAAGAGGGGGTGGGCCTGCATACCCAGACGAAGAGCATGGGCTTGGCCATCTCTCCTGACTGTTGGATTTAGTGGGCCTGTTTCTATTGCTGATATTGTTTTTATCATATGATTGTGATTGTGAGAAGTTACCAGGGGGCAGAAATATAGTTAATCCAAAAAAGTTGCCACTTGCAGTTGGTGTAATCACCAAAGAAATAGACTTAGCCAAGAGGAGTCTTTCTTTGGACCTGGGGGTGGACCCTGGCTGGCTTTTTGAGATCCCAGTAAGGCCATTCACAAGCCCAACCAGTGAAGTTCCATCAGGCAACCAGGGCCCCTCGCCTGTTGTAGCTGCAGTACCCAGTTCCCTTGTCTCTTATGTTTCCAGCTTGTAATTGTGATCTTACGAATCCCAGTGACAAACAACCCATTACCAAAAGAAAGCATAAAACCAAGTAAGGGGTACATCTTAAAACACTAACTAGTCGCAGGCCAAGCAACGGACATATTGAGCCAGCAGATTCCCTTCTATTGCAGCCTGGGCAGGGTCCAACCGAGGCTAATGATGGGGACTGTGTGCCTCTTACTACTCTCTGGGACAGTATTCTGGACACATTTAAGACTCTGTTGTATGCCTGTGTGTCTCCTTTGGTGGACAATGTCTGCTCTTTGGAAAATACCATCAGCCAGTTGATCTTATCTGGAAATATTTTAACATTTCAGCAAGTACCATTCAGCCCAAGACACTAGCCACTATCCGTAGTGTTAGTCCCCAGTAACCCCACTTAAGGTTATCTGTTAATGAAGGACACTGCTCATCCTCACAAGTCCCAGGTGTCTCATGTCCCCAGCAGTTTGGTGAGGGATGTGAAGGAGGCCTAAGTAGGCAACTGGCAGATCCTGTAGCTGTGAATACATTGCACCTACAGGGGTGCAACCTTCAGGTCCAACCACCTCCCTATCAACCTCAGTTGAATCTCCCTCTGGATTGCTGCCACTATGTGGCTATAATGACTGGAGTACTGACCCAAACTGTTCTGGGAGGAATCGTAAACTTAAAAATAAGGTTGTCACTGCCTGACCCAACATACGGATTTCAAAATCTCTGAATATGATTGATATTTTGCAAGTAGGGAGGGTGGATTGGTATTCCCATGCCCAAAAACGTCAGCGAGGATTTGTGGGATTATTAATTGTAGATACCAAGGGCAGGCTCAACGCTTGGTTAAGAGTGGTGCTAGGGCTCACTCAACGAGAGCCACCTTTGACCTCATCCCCCTAGGTTTATTTTAAAACATCTACAGCTCAGGCAAGGTGTGGAGGCTTTGCCTACAGTGGCTGATGTCTTTGATGGGCTTTCATTTTCTATTTCCAATATATTCTTCCACCTGTCAAATCTGGATGGTATAGATTGATGCCCAATGTTAACCACATATGACAGTGATGCACCTGTTAATGGGCCAGAGGAGGTGTGGGTAGTGCCTATTCCTAAAGTACATTCCATCACTGTGGGGCCATCCTTTACCAATCCTGCAAGTCCTGACACCGTTTCTCCCGGAGTTTTCATCTTCCCTCCTGCTACTGGTGGGCTGCTCCCTAAATTCTCTGCAGTGCCAAGTACTGCTCATTCTAGTGAACCCACATCTTTTTTCCAACTCTCCACATCTTTATGGAAAGTGGCAGGATTGGCGTCCAAACTTTCCTGCCCTGAATGGGGTTTGTTAATTGACACATTTGACATTTTCCTGTTCCAGGAGACTTAGTCTCTTGTCCCACAGTTCCGTACAGGCTACATAAATCTCTAATTGGCTGCAACCTCCTTAGGGAAGAGTAGACCCTTGGGGAATTATCAATTTGGATCAAAACCATCCAGCACTGCACGATTAAAGATATAGATTTGGGCTGCTCAGATGTCCAGTGTATTAGTTCGACATTTTCTCTTGGTGAGATTTATTTTTTATATAACATTTATTGCAGGCATGGAGTTAAAGGTGCCAAATTGCAAGTTATTGATCTGGTTGGCTCACATATGGCTGACATACCTGTTGATTATTTTAAATTAGTAGTAAGTCATTTTAATTGTAGACTTGAGCCGCTGTACATGTCCTTTGAGGTTCTCAACAGTAAGTAGGACCAAGCTTGAGCAGTCCCAAGTCTTACACTCCCCCGGTCAAGAGATGATATGCTGCTTAAATTAATTGCTTTCACACTTAGCAATGGTCTTCGAGCCTGTAATGGGAGATCCAATTCTCGGCCAGAGCCTGGAACGACCTTCCGCTCCACCTCAGACAGATAACATCACTCCCCTTCTTCGCAAGAAACCTCAAAACCTGGCTCTTTGACAGACCCCCTCCTTGATGGACTGGAACCTGCGACCCCCCCCCCACACCCCCAGTGCCTTGAGACCCTTACGGGTGAGTAGTCGCGCTTAACAAACACCTGATTTGATTTGATTTGAATTCTGATAAAAAGGGGAGTCACCCGTTCAATCGTCCACACTGTTCCAGCCTTATTGATTACATCTTGCCGGACATCAGATTCTGGTCCATTATGATTGATATGTCTGTGACCCCCAGACAGGACAGCAACCATAATGCTTTGGTTCTAACGCTTTACTCTCCTGAACATTTCACTTGAGCCTTTGGATAGAAGACTCATTCCTACCAACAGTCATTGTAGGCTTAAATGTAGGTTATTGGTAGAATTTGCAGTAGGCCTGAAAAAGGTGTTTGAGATAATCTCCATTGGTCTCAAGATTGTAGTGACTAATGGTGGGCAGTGAACTCTGTTACGCCAGCGGAGTTCACGGAGCTCCTGCCACTCCGTGGTCCACTTGGACTGCACAGTTTGGCTAAAACTCTGCCTCCGCCATGCGGCAGAGCAGAATTACTACCTACTTGGCACTGTGGGCAACCCTGGGCTCTCTGCCAACTCCACAGGAAAAGTGTGCAGAGTTTTCTGCACTGTACACAAAGTTTCCACAGCCAGGAGGCATGCAGAAAGACATAGCAGCAGTACCAAGACAACAACAGAAGCACAGGCAGCCACGCGTCATGGATTGTACAAGCAAAGTAAAAAGCAAAAACAGACTAAAGAGGCACCGCACATCATTTTCCTGTGACAGGCAGGTCTCATTCTAGTCTGTCTCCAAGTGCATTGCAGAACTAGTGCTGCTGATAACTTGTATATCTGTGCAGTAAAGCAGTCCTTATGGGATAGCACTTTAACAGTGCCATATGATAAAAAAGGTCTTGCAGCCACTAAACATTTTAATAACTTTAACAAACATTCCAAAATCGACATCTTGTCTACTTCATGGCAATTATGGAGGATGCATTTATCATTATATTTTTAGTATACTATGTAACTATGGGGATGTGTTGCTGATGATTACATGCCCATTGTGTTCTTTGATAGTTTTATATTTTTGTAAGGATTGATTGGTATGACAAGCCTTTGCACAAGGGACTTAGTTACCAATCGAAGATACTATCTACGTAATGTAAGCTCTCTGAGCTGCCCAATCCCAGTTAGAGTCAACCACATATATAGCTGCACGTAGACTCCCAGAAATACCAAATACAAAAGTACTCTGCCACATTTAGTTGTTGCTCGTGACGTTATCCAGAATGAGGTACAGGGTAGCTGGACAAATAGCAGCTTAATGTTTTCATCACGTTCTCATATACCTCATATGCCGCCCCTTTTCTATTTTCACCATTCTTCAGACTTTGCATCACATGTGCTTTTGAGAGAATCATGGGCACTGATTAGGTCTTCCCAAGCTGGGTATTGCAGCGCAGAGTATGGGCAGGCTGGGCGGGTCGAGCGCCGTCATCCTCAGGAGGAACCTGCAATGGGACTTTATTCTTTCCTCCGGTTCGAGCGGAACTCCATGGAATCACACAGAGTTTTTGAGCCATTCTCAAGAATTCTGAAAAGCTGAGCTCAGCGAGTTTTGCCCACCCTTAGTAGTAACTGAGAGTGTGCCCTTGGAGCAAACTGATTCTTTATTGAGATTTAGTGCCATTCATTATTCTATGTTTGACTCCTTAAGGAATCTTTTTCTAGTAGAATTCAAGGCCACCTGTAAAACGAAGAAAGAGGCCCCTTGGTACATTTTGTAGAGAAGCTAGGCCTGCTCTTTTCAAAGCCATCAAAGCTGGGAAAGGAAACATGATCCACTTTACAAAGATATGATTTTAAGCGCCAAAAGAGCTTGGGAGTGTGCTAAATGGGATTTAATGCTGAGTACTATCAAAGGTAAGGACCACTGCTCCTCTTGGCGCATCCTGGTCAATGGTGCTTCCCACATCCATACCTCACTGGATAGTAATATTTCTTCTGCTGCCTGGTTCACCCACTTCTCATAGTTATATTAAGGAGTTGTTGAACATGAATATCCCCAAACTGTGGCAAGAGTGCGAGTTACATTTACTTTAGGGCACAAGTTATAGTTACTTGAGATAACTCTAACTATAACTGCTGAATTTCTATTTTTTTTTGTGTGTAAAATGTGGGAAACAACCTACCTTTACAACGCAGCCATTACATCACACTACCTTTACAACACATTCATTACATCGCAACATCTTTTACATCACATGTCATTACAACGCAGCCATTACATCGCATATCACTACAACGCATGTCCTTAAAACGCATGTCACTACAACGCAGACATTACATCGCAAGTCATTACAACGCATACCATTACAATGCATATTACTCTTACACTATCTGACACTTACCCTTCTGTTGCACTCACTGGAATTAGAATAGTAATTTTTACCCCAACACTATCCAACACTTACCCTACTGTTGCACTCACTGGAGTTAGAATAGTAATTTGTACCCCTACACTATCTAACACTTACCCTACTGTTGCACTCACTGAAGTTAGAATAGCAATTATTACCCCTACACTATCCAACACTTACCTTCAATGCCATGTAATGGTATGCGCTATAATTGTATGAGTTGTAATGGGATAATGCGATGTAATGGAATGCGTTGTAAAGGTAGTTTCTAAAATTGCAATGTGATGGCACGCGATGTAAAAGAATGCATTGTAAAGGATGTTGCAATGTAAAAACTGCATGGTAAAGGCAAGAGTTGTAAATCTGCATTGTAAAGTCATACATTCGTAAAATCTAAACCTAACTATAATGTCCCTGTAACCTTTGTGTTTTTAGTGAATTTCTAAGATTATTTAAATTCTATTTCCTAACTATAAAGTCACTGTAACCTTTGGCTTTTTCAGTGAATTTCTACATTTTGTCCATGCTATTTCCCAACTATAATGTCCATGTAGATTTTTTTTAACATATAGTAATATTTGATTACCATTCATGAATCCAACTGCTGCTACACAAGGCCTTTAGCCCTGCACAGTGGGGTATTGGCCTGAGGGCCTGGTCTGCCGCCAACTTTCCGCATGCAGTCAACCCCATACTGCGCACAGCCTTCCATTGTCATCAGTGATGTCCTCAGAGATGTCACTGACCATGTCATGAGTGATGTAATGTGTGAGCTCATAAGCAGGACATTATGGGGTTCGTAAGTTATAGTTAGCTCAGGTAACTATAGCTGCTGAATTTCTACGACATTGTGTGTTTTCAAATCTGAACCTAACTTTAAATTCCCTTTAACTTTGTTTTTTTTCAGCGGATTTCTACGTTTTTTTAAATTCTATTTCCTAACCATAATGTTTCTGTAACCTTTGGGTTTTTGGGTGAATTTCAACTTTTTTTAATTCTCTTTACTTACTATAACATACCTGTGACCTTTGTTTTTTTTGTGGAAGACATTTTCACAAGTTCATAAATACATTTTATTCACACATTCATTCTTATTATATAGTTTAAAACTAAAGATTAAAAGTGAAGGTAAGGTAACTAATGTTGTCTTTCTATAAATACAATGCACCAAGTCTTTCTTTTTATTATTCATTTTAAGGATCAGCGGATCCATGCCCATCAAAAGCATACATTCAATAAAAAAATACAGCACATTTAATAAAACCATATGCTATTGCAATTTATTTAAGTGTATCACTGCCTGAGTGTGAGTGGCTGTGCGAGAGACAATGAGTGTGTGTGAATGGCTAAATGGGTGTGTGGGTGTGTAAATGGGTGTGGGAGTGGCTGTTTGGGTGTGTGGATAGGTGTCAGAGTTACTGTGTGGGTGTGTGAGTGGTTTTGTCTGTCCGTAAGTAGGTGTGTGAGTGGCTGTATGGGTGAGTGAGCAGGTGTGTGAGTGGTTGTGTGGGTGTGTAAGTGGGCATGTGAGTGTGTAACTGGATCTGTCAGTGACTGTGTGGGTCTGTGAGTGGATGTGTGAGTGGTTTTGTGAAACTATGAGTGGGTGTATAAGTGGATGTATGGGTGTGCAAGTAAGTGTGTGAGTGGCTGTGTAGGTCTATGAGTGGGTGTGAGAGAGGTTTTGTGGGTCTTTGAGTGGGTGTGTGAGTGACCATGGGTGTGTGAGTGGTTTTGTGGGTGTGTAAGTGAGTGTGTGTTTAAGTATGTGACTCTGTGAGTGGGTGTATGTGTTTTTTAATCAGGGCTGGCTCTACAGATCTACATACATAGGGGATTGCGCTGGGCATCGGAGTGGATCCACCAACCCTCATGTGCTAAAAAAGGTTTGGAGACTATTTCTGGCAAATGAGAGGTCCCTCAAAGACCCCTTCATTAGTCCCCTGGGGTCAGGGTAACTCTACCTGCTACCACTGTTACATTTTATTTTCCCACCTGTGAACCGAGTCCCAATGCATAAAAAGGTGGCAGCAACTTTCCTCTCAGGTTGCTGTTGGTGCGTGGATTTGCGGATCCACTGCAGCAGGTCCGCAGTGTGTCCGCATGTCTAGATATAAATACATCTTTTTCAGTTCATAACTCCAAGCTACTCAACAGATTTGCACTAAATTGCAAAAAGCTCTCTTTCTTGATCAAGATCTACCTTTCTGCCAAATTTGGTGTAATTCCATTCAGCGGTTTGGGCTGCTGTCATGTCTAAAATCCTTAGGGGAAACGGCTTTGGGAAAATGCGTTTTGGGACACCTCCCTTTTTTTCTACCCCCTCTTGACTGATCACCCTCAAACTTTTCAGACAGAAACTGAAGTGACCAGCATACTAGTTTTTGAACATTTTGTGAAGATTTGTCAAAGTTATTAGCAAAACAAAAAATGCCCTTCTTATGGAAACTAGATTCTAACAAAACTACATACTATTACTATTCCAGTAGTAGTAGCAGTATATAATTATATACATAAACATGAGTACAGCCCGAACAGCTGAATGAAATTTCACCAACTTTGGCAGAAAGCTAGATCTTGGCCCAGAAAGTGAGCTTTTCGTAATTTGGTGTAAATCTGTTCAGGAGTTTTGGAGTTATTAAAAAAAAAAGATTTATATATATCCAGAGATACAGATCCACTGCGGTTCCACCATGGTGTATCTGCGAAAGAAAAGTTGCTGCTTCCATTTTGTCAATCGGAGACACTGTTCTTGGGGGTAATAAAGTGTAAATCGGATGTAGGGACTCAGGGTAAAAGTATCCTGACCCCATGGGACTGATAGAGGGGTCTGTTTGGGTCATCTCATGAGGAAGAAGTTGTCCCAAAAAGTTTTTATGAGGCACTTGAGGATCATTGTATCCACGGAGGTGCCCTGTGTGAATCCGTGATGGATCCAGATCCCAAATCCAGATCCCAATTAAAAAATATACCCACTCACAGACCCACTCACTCACACACCCACTTACAAACCCACTTACACACTCACAAACCACTCACACACCCACTCACACACTCATACAGCCACTCACACACCCACTCAGAGACCCAGAACACCACTCACACACCCAAAAAGCCACTCACAAATCTACTGACAGACCCAGAGAACCACTCACATGCACACTTCAGAGATCCAGAGAACTGCTCACACACCAACTCACAAACCCACAGAGGTACTCACACATCCACATACAAAACCATATGGCCACTCACATACCCACTCACAGACCCACACAGTCACTCACTCACAGACCCACACAACCACTGACACATGCACTCACATCCAAGTTACAGGAACATCATAGTTAGGAAATAGCATTTAGAAAACGTAGAAATTCACTAAAAAAAACAAAGGTTACACGGATGTTATAGTTAGGAAAAAGCATTAATAAATGTAGAAATTCACTGAAAAAATAAACGTTTCCAGGGACGTTGTGGGTAGGAAATAGAATCAATAAAACCTTAAAAATTCACACAAAAAAATCAAAGTTTACAGGAATGTTATACTTAAGTTCAGATTATACACACACCAAACTATAAAAATTCAGCAGTTATAGTTATCTCAAGAAGCTATAAATAATGCCATAAGGTAACTATAACTCGCACCCTCGCCATGCACTGATAATTACCCCACATATTACATAACTCATAGCTTCTTCTATGACATCATTAATAATATCACTGCAACATTTGCATGATATTATTGATGAGATTTTACACAATACTTGCATTTCAGATCCACTGGGAAGCACATCGGGTATTACACCCAGACCTGCCATACATTGCGGCCTAAAACACCACTGATTATATTTGGTCAAGCAACAAATAAACATATGGGGTTGGGAGTCTGATATGCTGGCACCAGGAAAGCATGCTCTGGACTCCATCGGCATTTCACTTGTTTTATTTATTTCTTGGAGCGAATTAGAGAGAAATGCACCAATCTGCCCCCTGGTTTAGGGAAGGTTCTGGTAGAGAGATTGGGTGGAGTCATGCCTTTGCATCTATTTAGACATTGACAATTCCTGGTGTCTAGAGGTGTTTTAACCTCACTGTGAGTTGAAATATTTGTGCTACACACCATGATTTCAAAACAGGGATTTGAATGGCTGTGAGCCAGGGTAGGGTCAGAGTGGCCTGTATGGCAAATATGGCAGCACCTAATTGGCAGGTATGAAATATCAGTGGGTGGGCTGGTTGTCTGATTGCTTGTGGGCCTAATTTATTGTGTTATGGGCTGGTTTGTACTGTTAATGTCCATGAAATTACCACAAACTTTGTCTGCAGCAAGGACAAATATATTTGTTCACATATACATTACAAAATATCTCTATACAATGCCTTTACAAGTTCAAAATGGCCCAATCTGCAAATATGGACCACTTTTTCAGCTATGTTATTTGCTAATGGTGGGTATTTTTATTTTGATGCCCAGACCTATTTTGTGTCCTAGTTCCACCTCAGCCATGGTTGGAGTTTTATTCTAGGAACAGGCCAGACCCACCCATTAAAATTAAAAAAATAAGCACTGGTGTCTAGATTTGTCCCCCACCCCCGAGGATGACTTGAGGGTATACTCCTTCCTCTCAATTGAGCATCAAGACTGTCTGTGCCAAGGGGTGGACCAGCAGTCCAATGCCACCAAGGGGCAGTCCATACCACACACAATTTATAAAAAAAATAAACTGGTGTTTACTGTTCCCGCCAAGTAGTGCTTGCTGACTCTCACTCTAATATGCCCCCACGGAGGCAGAAATACTGTTTCAGCAGGCTGGGTTAACTCTTTATTGATTGGTTTAGCCAACCATTTACAATTTAAAACATAGCTAAATCGAACAATAAAATGACAGTAATAAATGTAAAAAATGGTGGATTTAAAATTATTAAAAATTCGGTTGAGCATTATGGGCTAGTAATGTTCTGCTGGAAGACATCACGCTGGCTTTCTGATGTTCTGGACTCCGATTTGATTATTGAGTCTATTCACTCAACCGCCCTAATAAGATCAGGAGGGTTTCGCTGTTGATATGGCTTCCAGTTGCTTTAACGCTTTTGGATGAATTTCATTAGCCCAATGTTTAGCTTGGTGTTGTCAGGGTTAAGAGCGGTCATTATTGCTTGGCGGCAATATCGAACTCCCAACATGATAAATTGTCCTTGCAGCAATGACTGTCTGGCCATGAGCAATGCGGGGCATGCACAGATGATATGTTCCATTGTTTCAGAATGGTAACTACACAACCTGCATTCAGTACTGCAACCTGACCGGCGCCATTCGGGAGGTTCTTTAGAAAAGGCCAATCACCCATCCTCAGCTCTAAAAACGTATTTTTCCAATAAAGTGCATATGTGCTTTAAAGATAGAGTGGATGAGCACCCACTTTGAAATTGGAGATTACTGCCCAAGCGTATTTCCTCATTGACAGTGTAGCCCTGTCCGAGTGAAAGAACCACAGTCTGACTTTTTTTTAATAGCAGTCTTTAACACCGGGGAGGAGGGGTTTAATTCCCAGAGGTCTTTTACTCCTAGTAACTGTAAACTGCGGTCTAGGCCTTGCCGATGCTTATGGCTGGTCTGGTTTTTCTGTATTTCATGCCATATTCAGGCCTCCGAGGCCTCCGCGGTGCAGTCTATGACTTAGTTTGATAAATGCGC
This sequence comes from Triturus cristatus, assembly GCF_964204655.1. Lineage (NCBI taxonomy): Eukaryota > Metazoa > Chordata > Amphibia > Caudata > Salamandridae > Triturus > Triturus cristatus. Next base: position 229,679,586 of record NC_140584.1, read on the forward strand.
CTGCCTCCACTCCATGGTGGTCTTGTAGTCCCAGTTTGAGTCTCACTTGGGTTGGTGAGGAAGATCTTGGTAACCGAAAAGCTCTTTTAAAAATTTGGGTTGTTAGTTTATTAATTAAAACGTTGGTTGTGCCCTTAGTGATCTGGTGCCCATACGCCAAGGAGTTGATTACCTTAGACTTCATCACTTGCAGCATTGGAGTTAGGCTGGGGCCTAGTAACTGCTTTGCCAATTTTGCTGTGGCCGCTTCTAACAACAAGGCTTTAGTTTTCAGTGTTTCTTTATGCTTGGTAAAAGTACCTCTTGGTTCGAAAAAGATGCCCAAGTAATTATAACTAGGGGTTGATTCAAGCTTTGTGTCGTTGAAGTGCCACCTTTCTGTTGACTTTTTTTGCTTCCCAAAAGATATTGTTTTGATTTTTGTAAGGTTCAATTCAAGGCAGATCAGATATAAACAAATTAAAAAGAAGTGGGGCCAATACACAAACTTGTTTGACGCCAGTTTCAGTACGGAACTTCCTAGAGACATGAGAGCCATCACCCAGATTAATTCTTATCCATGTTTTTGTATGGAGTTGGATTATTGCTTGAAGAAGCGGCAGGGATATGCCCCATGATTTTAGTTTCTGCCATAGCAGGTGCCTGGGCACACGGTCGAAGGCCGCTTTGAAGTCTACAAAGCAGCAGAGCAGCTGGATCTGTTGGGCTGTTGCTTTCTCCATCAGGAGTGTTAGCGTTAACAAATTAGTTGTAGTACCGGTGTTAGCTACAAAACCCGTCTGATTAAAAGGGAGTCGCGCTGTTGTTTCGGCCCAGGCCTGTAGCTCCTCCAATAGGATGTTTGCATAGTACTTAGATTCCACGTCGAGAAGTGCAACCATTCTATAGTTTTTGGGCTCTTTTCTCTTCCCACTTTTGTAAATTGGGTGAAAGATTTCTCCTCGCCAAGACTCTGGTACCGTGCTGGGTAGACTGCAGTAAAGAAATAAAGGAGTCAGGTATTCAGACCATAGGGTGATGTCGGATTTGAACATGGCCTGGGGAAGGCCGTTCCGGCCTGGGGCTCCATCAGCTCTGGCTTTCGTTATGAGGCGTGAGATCTTGTTTTTTAAAACATCCGGAGGCACCATGGGCTCTAGCGGTATATCGTTAGTTTTCGAAGGATCTTTATATAACGGATCTTCAGATGGAATTTTTGTGGGGCGAGCTCGTCTCGGACTCTCCATTCCCAGGGGGGAGAACCTTTTGTGGCCTGGGCTGGAGGAAATGGTTTGAGCATCGTTTGCATTAATATCCCCAAAGTGAAGAGATAAAACCTCACTCCAAACGCCTTTGCTGATATTTGCACTGCCGTACCCACTTGTGCTTTGTGTGCTCCTATTTACAAGAGACCAGAATTGCTTCGGATTAGGGTTTTTACTTTCGTAGATGAGTTTCAGCCGGAATTGATCCGAGGCCCCCAGTTTTTCCTGTCGTGTCGAGATCCTAAAAGCTACTTGGGCTTGCTTATAGTTATTGAACAGGGTTTTATTGCTGGGATTCTGTCTTGATAATCAGAGTGCTAGGTTCCTCTCAGATCTTAATTTCCTTGTGGTTTTTGAGATGCAAAATTGAGGGATTTGGTTTCTCGGGCCCCTCCTGATTGGCAGTTCATTGAGGAGGTGGTTTGTATGGGAAGACCAGCCACTAACAACGTGAGTGTTTGAGTCTAGGGATTGATGTAATACGACTCTGCATTTTTCCCTCAAGGAAGGGGCAGTGGAATCCGACCACTTTATCTGCTTTAGGTAACTGCCTGAGTGGGTATGGGCAAGTTCTTGATGGCGTTGAGTACTGTTGGATAGTGTTATAATTTGTACCTGGTAGTCACTCTCTCCTTGCGGTGCAATTTGATAACTCTTGATCAAGGGCAGTATTTCTCTACTCCCTAGAGAGAAGTCCAAAAACTAAAAGGATCTGCCATCTGACCGGGTCCATGCAGGCAGGATGTCAGTGGAGAAGCGCCCATTCAGTACGGTGAATCCTAAGCTACTAAACTGCGTGACCAAGTAATCGCCCAATGTCGAAAGTTTGTTTCCAGCAGGAATAGACTGGGATGCAAAATGTGTGGGGACTCTTGGGGAGTCTGGTCCTGTGGTATCGGCAAAGTTGCAGAAAAGATTGGTATTGAAATCGCCTGAGATGATGCTGGGTGTGCTGCCATACTTGCCAAATACGTCACAGATAGTGTTGAGCAAGCATTCCATTTTGGTTTTTTTCTTGGTTGTGCAGGGAGCGATATAAACATTGAGGATAAGCAGCTGAGGGTCAGTAAGTGAACTTCCCAGAATAATACCGGAGAGCCAATCCTCCTCAAATTTAATCTGTTTAATACATTTCGATAGATTTGCTGAGACATAGATCGAAAGACCACCACTTGGTCTGCCAAACTTGGACTGCCTGGTGGCAGGTGTCAAACTCCAGGAAGCCCACTATTGGGATGCTTTCTCCCTCCCATGTTTCCTGTAAGAGGACTATGTCATGTTCTTTTAAAAGGGCCATGGTGGCGGCAGATTGTTTTTCCTGCCCAAAACCGTTGATGTTCCAGGAGCATATTGTTAGACCGTAATTAGTGATGGTTCAATCGGTCCGATTTCTGGATAAAGCCCCCGGCAGCCATTGCCGATCTGCTCCATCAAGGTTTCGCAGATCAGTTGTGGGCTCTGGGATTACTGTTGGTGGGCTGCCTCTTGCGGACCTCAGTATTGACAAGGGGGCTGAAGAGGAGCTGGAAGTGCGGGCCTGGTTGTTTTCCAATATTGAGGGGTAGCGAGGGGCGCTTGGTATTCTTGTTGTAATACCCCAGGTATTAAATTGGTCAATTTTCATCAGGATCAGATCCCGGGTTGCCGGGGATGCCAGTGTCACATGCGTAGATTCACCCGTGTTAGATCCGGTAGATGGAAAGAATTCAAAAGCAGTTATATCTCTCGATTGTAGGTGGTTCAGGTCTGGTAAGGATTTGAATAGTTTTAATATATTCCCTCGATTGAGGATGTCATGGGGGCCTCTGGAGGTATATTCTGGAGTGAGCAGCAGTTTGGTGCTTTGAGTGCTGCTTGGGAGCTCACAGAACTCATTGCACTTTGCCGGCTGTGTTTGCTGTGAATTTTCTTCAATGCTTCTTTTTAAGGTCGGTACAGTGAACGATAAAAGAGGCCGTCCTGTTTGATGGGTGATTGGCGGGCTTTTATTTGCGGCCTCCAACATACGACAGCTTACTGAATTTGTGAGGTTTTTATGACCAAGCTCTGTAACTATCCTCTGTGTATGCGATTTGTTGTCCTCGACGAAAAAAGGACGAGAGGAACAAGCTTCTTGGGCTATCATCTGGGAAGTTGCGGGACTCTGTTGCACTACTTCCAGTGCTAGGTTGGTGGTTGTGTAGAGCTGGGTTTTGCTTGCATTGATGGCTGCAGACAGTGCTCCCAAGCTTGTGGTTGCCCTGACTGCTGACTGGGCTGGGGCAGGGCTTCTGTCTGTGGGGGTAACTGATTCGGTACTAATTGCGGGCACGACTGTTCTCCTTTCAACGGTATTGTCGAGGGGGCGTTTCCTGGGAGCTCTGTGTCACTTGTTAGATGGTAACTCATATTTATTGTTGTGGTATCAGTTTTTTGTTTGTTTCGGCTTGTTCGTTGTCTTTTCTTTTCTCTTTTGGACAGCCGATGAGAATTATGATTTTTAGGTGGTTCAATAGGGGATGATTTGCCGTCTGTTGTCCCCGGAGATATGGGGATTGGGCGGGTTTGGGCTTTTGGGTGAAGTAAACCCTGTGTAGGGCTCGGGTCCTAGAGTGGGGGGTCTGATGACCCGGATGCGGAGGGTCTCTTTATTTCCGTTAAAACTGCTGAGAGAAATTGAGGCAGAGATGATAAGGAATCAATTATGGGAGAACAGCAGCACACTGATTGAACCAGTTGAGTTTGGGATTGAGCTTTTTTGATGAAGCGTTGAGTGCCTCCAGTTTTTGGTCGATCCCAGCGGTGTAAACCGCGAGTGTATTTAGTAGGTGTACCTGCAGATCCATCTTATCGGAATGATATGTTAGTGCTGCTGACGCTGTTTGAAAGGTTTGTAATAATTGGGACCATAGATTGTTGAGGTTGTCCGATGGAGAGCTGTCCTGCTCTACTTACTTATTGTGATCAGTGGTGAAGATCGATAAGTCTAAAGAGTTGTGAATGATATTGTTGCTTGGCCCTTCTAGAATGACCATTGGGTCGGCTTGGGCCCCTTGGTCTACCTTGGCTAGAAAACTTTCCGGCCCCTGTTGGACTGAATTGCTAAATAAAGCTTGCGGGTAGGCCATGACCTGTGGCATTAAAACTTTAGGGCTCTTTTGTTGCTTGTCGGGTTTAGATTTGGTTGAAGAGTTAAACACTGATGGGGAAAACTGACTTAGGTTTAAAAATGGTTGAAAAGTTGACAGTTGGGCATCTTTGGAAGTAATTACATTGGGAGTCACTTGTTCTAGTTGAGCTGTGTGTTGAGGTGATGGATGAAGGGAAGCCTGTTGCAATTGGCTGATGTCCACGGCTTTTAAGGCGCCTTTGGATAAAGATTCTGTTGTTAATGAGGCCCTGACTTCAGTTGAATTATCGGGACCTCCATTGACCCCATGGATCAGTGGGAAAACCGTAATTTGATGTGCAGTTTTGGCTCCTTGGCAGTTGGATGGGCATGTATGGGCCCTGGATCAGAGGCTGTTCTTGAGTTTGCAAGTGTTTGGCAGGGCGAAGACGCCATTGGAGATTCTATCAAACGGTCCATTTTCTTTGCACCTTTTTTGGAGGGTTTTGATAGTGCTTTCCTTACTCGTCCTGATCTCATCCCAGAGATTGTTTATTATTATTTTTTTGTTTTGTTTTAATATTAAGGGGCTGCTTGGTTGGTTGATGAGGTGTTAAAAAAAGGAAGTAAGGTTGATTAATACACTAATTAAATTAGTTAATTAATTGATTGATTGGGTTGAAAAATCCTTGGTTTAGTTTTTTACTGTAACTTTGTTGTAAATATTTTTGATTGTTTCCTTGTCTTGCTGATTCTGGTGATTTTGCAGGATTTTTTTCTCTCCAGTAGATTTGTTAGTTTGTTGATTAATTGGTTTAGTAAGATTTTTTATTTTATTGATTATTTTTGTTGTTTTTTGTCAAGAGCCTGCCTACCAACGCCTGGTAACTCTTGATGACTCTTAGATGACCCTTGGATGACTCTTGGAGGATCCATTTTCTATACCTCCAAGCAGTGTGGATGGCTGCGAGCTCCTAGAGGGATGGCTTGACTAGGCCTGACTAGGCTTGGCGTGAGCGGCTACTAATTCACTATGACTGTGACAGGTTTTTTCTGTTTTTTTCCTTGCCCTTATCCTTTTCCTTGTCCTTGTCCTTTTCCTCGTCCTTATCCTTATCTTTTTTCTTGACCTTCAGGTCTTGTTGGTCCCAGTACTTGAACTGGTGCTGATGGTGCGGATGACCGTTCTATTAGAGTTTATTTTTATTTATATTTTAATTTGATTTTGAATTACAGGTGAGTATTGGCTGGCAGTCTTTAAGGGTCTTTATGGATGATCTGTAGAAAGCAAAGGCTAGGGCTAGGGCGGGGTTTGAGGGTTGGGGAGGGCTTGTGGGGTCAGCAGGGTGCTCTGGTTGTATTGCTGGCTGCGCTTGCTGTGGACGGACAGACCACCTCTGTAGAGACATGCTTTAGTCTGTTTGTCGGACTTGCCTCAATTCAGTGGTCAGTCAGTCTGTCGGCAATCGGACATGCCTCAATTCGGCTCAATTCAGCTCAATTCGGCTGGACTCTCACCACTCCCTAGATCGCTGGCTCCCACTTACTGTTCCGCCGTTGTGATTGGGGTTGTGGTTGAGGTTGCGGTTGCCATTCCCCCCTGGACGTCTTAAGTACGCCACTCCGCTCCGCTTTGTGTCAGCACATCTGCAGACTCCGCTCCGCACTGCTGTCTCACACTGTGCTGACTCACACTGACCGGAGGTCCCGCTGTGTCTCGCTTTTCAAGTCCACTGCCAGGACTCGACAGCAGTTCCTCAGCTCCCTTACCCTCACCCTCGCCCTCGTCCCACCCCACCCCACCTTGCCCACCTTGCCCTACCGCCGCTGCCCTGGTCACAGCCTTGCGATAGCTGCTACTGAGGGTAAGGAGCAGAGGACTAGGGTGGCAGGTGGAAGGTAGGGGTCCGGAAGAGAGGATGGGTTGTGACTGCCACCGTGCCCCCCCCGGCCATGAGCCACAAGCCATGGGAGTCACGGGGGGCACTGCACACACCGCTGCAAGCACCGCCGCAAAGCACCGCAATCCGCAATCAGCTCAATAGTCCACGACCGCGCCGACTGCTAATGAGGGTGGAGGTCGGGGCTAGAGCGAGTGGAGTGCGGGGCATTGCAAGTGGGAGCGAGGGCCACGAGAGCAGGGACTTCAGAAGCCACGGGCCGCAGCAGAAAAGCGTCTTCCTCCTCGTCGTAGGATAAACGGCGGGTGATACTGCAGGCTGCCAACTCCAAGCAGGGGGCCTGCGGCTGGGGCTGCCGGGGGCCGGGACCGTGTCCTCGCCTCGGCTGGGAGCTGGACGCCGGGTGCGTGGATGCACCGTGAATGCACCGAAAACACGGACTGGCTGCTGGCTGGCTGGCTGGCTGGCTGGCTGGCTCACTGTTTCAGCACTGGGTGTGAGTGTAACCTGATGCCAGTAATGTTACCCTCTCATAATTAACTAGTTGTGCTTTCTGACCTACTGGATTAGGCTGGAGAGTATAGAGCTAAACTTCCTAATTCGCACCTCCAACATGTTGGGGACCAAAATATGTCTCTTTTATCTGGGATGCGGAATTTCGCCACAAAGAATTATCTCTTTTATATTAAAAAAGAACATTGAGGTAAGAAGGACACACACCCAGAGGAGGGGAGTCTGGTAGAATATTTGGATTAGCCAACGTTGCTTATCTACATTGGCTCACTGGTGACTTAGGGAACATTCAGCCCTGGGGAATGTAGATTGGATCCTGAATATGCCCCACCAAAGAGGTAGAAAGTCTGTGTGGGACAGGTTGCGGGATGCACTGAAATACTATTGTGGGGCAGCCCGAACCCAATTCATGTTTTCATTTTTTTCCTCATACAGAGTCAGGATTCTGGCGTCTTGACGCAAGGGAGGAGTACTCTGGTCTCTGGCCTTAACTTGCTTACTTTCTTAATATAAAATTAATCCACCTTCCAATTAAGAGGAAATTCCGATAGAGAGCTCGTATGGAGCCAAGCCTCTGGCAAGCTTCAGCATTCACAATACCTTAAATCTAATAGTGCTTTATAGGAAAAAAATAATCCTCCCTTGGAGGGTCAGGAAGACTTTACTCGGGGAAGGGGTGTTTAGTCCCATGTAATTAATTATTAATATATAAAATTGGTGCTGTCTAGTTTGGTATCCAGTCCATGGGTGCAATATTTGGAGTACACTCTCTATTCTGAAGAACTGAGGGGCTTATTTTTAAGCCCCTTGAACCACCGGAACGTCACTCTTCCCATATTAAAAGTGATGCGCCGGCGGCACAAGGTGCTTGTATATAAGCACCTAGGTGCTGGAGTGGGGGCTGCAGACAGATGCCAGGAAGAGATAACAAATCCCACACATCTAAGTTAAAAATAAACCTGTCTGGTAATGTTGTTTAGGGGTGTCATTTTAGTACTCACAGTCACAAGGTGAACCAAAAGCCTGGTTGAACTAAACTTCCTTGTTACCTCATCTTTGAGAACAAGTGTGAAATTTCAAATCTGGGTTTTCTGAGGACGTGTTTTCAATGAAAGCATAGTAGGACGTGTAAACTGCATAAAAACATTATGGATGAAATGCTTGAATTCATCTCAGCCACTGAGATTACACACGAGATGCATCAAACACAAGCCATGACACAAGCCCTCATCGCTAGCCAACTGGACGACAGCAACGCCCTCCACATAGGAATTGACCATACAGAAATCCGCAGCCAGACCCATCCTCTGCCTTCCCCAATGAACCCACAGCTCAGGCAACTCCACTGGCTCCCCATACAGAAGAGATGCCAATTCAAGCTGCTGAACTACCCACACAAGGCTCTACACAATGAAGGACCCATCTACATTAGCCACCACCTGAACATCCACCAATCGTCAAGAAGACTACGCTTCACCTCCCTTCCACTTGCCTATACTGCCTGCATCTACCGTGGCAGAGGTGGAGGACGATCCTTCTCCCACATCGCAGCAAAGACCTGGAGCAGCCTTCCCACATACATCCTGAACATCACTTCACTTCCAGAATAACAAATGGTCCTCAAGACCTGGCTGTTCGAATAAGACTCCAGGACCTGCAAGGGCATGGATACCCTGTTGGGTGATTAGCCGCGCTTTATAAAACCTGATTGATTGACTGATTTATAGACTGGTAATTACTCAGCCCACATACCAGTCCATCACAGGACTTGGGTCCCGAGAGCACTGTGTTACTGGAACCAAGCTATACCTGACTGATAAGCTCTAACAATACTATGGAATGTTTTTCTTTGTTATTTATGTTTAAATTTTTGTTCACTAATAAGTCCAACTTTGGCTCATTCTTTCATCTCACAAAATTGAAGTTCCTAAGGGAAACATAATTTGCAACGCATGCGATACATTACCACTTGCGTTGTAATGGTATGTGATGTAGCAACGCAGTTGTTGTAATGACCGCATTATAATGGCATGCAATGTATTTGCATACGTTGTAATGTGGCCTATTTGTTCCTACTCTCGACTATCATTTGAGCTTATTGCTTCAGATAGGCTAAAAGAGCTCCTCAGCAAAACAAAGAAATGTTTTTTCAACAGAAATATAGAATAATGAATAGAGGACTCTGAAAAGCATTAGGCCCTTCCATCTAATTCAACACATTTGAGCCAAGGAGAAATCATATGTATGACAATAATGGTTAGGACAGCGTAATGAGTGGAAATGGGAAAGAAAACAGCAAAGACATGTCCAGGTTTGTTAGGAAATATTTGTTTTGTAGTGTTTCCCACCGGGCCTGGAGAGTAACATTCGACCTCACAAGGAAGCAACCAGATGTGAAATTGGCTGACCATGCCCAAGATAGTGTTCCAACGAGAGAGCCTGAAAACTGATTAAAAAGGACAAGCCAATATATGAAGTACCTGGGTGTATCAGAGAAACTTAGCACTTTTATTCTTCAGAAGGGGCTCAAAATCATCTTAGATGCAATTGACACTGGAGTTTCATAGAAATCCATATTTTTTCTCATCTGTCCCATAAATGCATGTCGTGAGTATTTATTCATTCAAGCGGATAACAAGTCTGCCTTCCTATGATAATGTAACTTGTCCTGCATCACTGTGTGGACATAATTCTGTAGAAAAGAACACTTTACATAGCTTGTATTTTGGAAAGATTCGGTGGCTTACCACAAAGAGTGTCACTCTCATCAGATCCGTCCCCACAATCATCGTGCCCATCGCACAGCCACTGTTTGGAAATGCATTTATGTTTGGAGCAAGCAAACTGAGTCCAGGAGCAGGATGTGTCTGAAATGCAGAGAAACATTATTGAAGGAATATCAAATGACTGAGAAGCACATGTTCATGCAGTGGCCATTTACAAAGCAAGAAGTAGAGCATAGAAACAGCTGGAAAAAGTTGTGATATATGCCTGTGAGTACTATTTGCGATTCTCAATCGAGTATTGTATTTGTGTAAGAATTTACGAATCAAGGAAATACATGTAGGATGAGATGTAGGATGAGATGTGACTTATTGGTCTTAGCTGCTTCCTTTGGAACTGGGAAACCAGGCTGGACTCCTGATTTTGGCTCAACATCCTGTGATTTAGGCAAATCCCTTAATCTCCCTGTGCCTAAGAAAAATGACCTTGTGCAATGAGGTTATATTTTACTTTTGTAATCAAAAGAGAAAAATAAACTGATACCTTGATGAGGCTAACAGACTAATTAATTTCAAACTTGTCTGAAACAGGATTTTTTTGGCAGAAACTACCCTCGAAACATCATCAAGGCCTCTCCTTCTCCTGCTACATGGGACAAATGAAACTACATTTTGATATCATGAACACACACAGTCACCCATGCATATAAATATTTTTGGGAGTTTTATATGACACATTGTCTTAGGCTGGCCATCACATACATACTCATGTGATGTATACATTTTCTTTACATATATGTATATATATATATTCACTGAAAAAAACAAAGGTTACAGGGATGTTATAGTCAGATTTCACTTGTACAAAACAATAGAAATTCAGCAGTTATAGTTTCCTGAGCTAACTATAACTTATGCCCCAACAACACACTGCTTATGACCTCAGATATTGCTTCACTCATAACATGGTCAGTGACATCACTGATGACATCTCTAATGATATCACTGCTGACATCTCAAATGATATCACTGATCTCATCTTTGATGACATCATCCTGTGAATGAGAGTGTTTTATAATACCTACTGAGTGTTAAACATATATACTAAGATAAGTGGCTAAGGGAGTGTGTGTCTGAGTGAGTGAGTGGGTTTGTAAGTAATGTATAAAAGAGTAAATGGGTATGTGCCAGAATGTATACATGACTGAGTGGTGTGTGAGTTTTTCTATGCGTATGGAGTGGGTGTGTAAGTGGGTATATGAGGATGTATATGGCTGTGTGAGTAGCTGTATGGGTGAGTGAGTGGGTGTATAAGTGGCTGTAATGGTGAATGAGAGGTGAGTGAGTGGTTAGATGGGTATGCATACAGGTGTGTCAGTGGCTGTAAATGGTGAATATGAGGTACATAAGTGATATATGGGTCAGTGAGAAGGTACATGAGTGGCTGGCTGTATAGGTACATGAATGAGTGTGTAAGTGGTTGTTTGGGCGAGTGAGGGGGTATATGGGTGGCTGTATGAGTGAGTGAATGGGTTTGTGAATGGATGTATGGGTAAGTAAGTGAGTGTTAGAGAGGTTGTATGGGACTCTATGTGTTTGTCTCAGTGACTGTATAGGTGAGTGAGTACATGTGTTAAGAGTTGGATGAGTGAGGGAGAGAATGGTATGTGAGTGACTGTAGGGGGAAGAAGGAGCTGTGTGAGTAGGAGTATGGGTGACTTATGCAGTGTATGAGTAGCTATATGGGTGTACGACTGAGTGTGTAAGTGGCTGCATGACTGAATAAATGGTTTTGTGAGTGCCTGTATTGGTCAGTGAGTAGGTGCAGGAGTGTCTTTTTATGTGGGTTAATGCTAGCGTTAGTAGGTGTATGCGTGAGTGTTTGTATGGGTCTGTGAATGGGTGTCATTGTGTGAGAGTGGAGTAGGTGTAAGAGATGTTGTATGGGGTTGTATGTGGGTATGTGAGAGGTTCTGTAGCTGATGATATCAATTATGTCATCAGTGATATAATTTGAGATGGCATCAGTGATATCATTTGTGATGGCATCAGTAATTTTATCAGTGACGTCACTGACCATGCCAAGAGTTATGTAATATGTGAGGCCATAAGCAGTGCATTGCGGAGGCGTAGGTTATACTCAGCTCAGGTAACTACAATTGCTGAATGTCTATGGTTTTATACAATTAAAACCTGAGCCTAACTACAATGTCGCTGTAACCCTTGTTTTTTTCTGTGAATTTCTAAGGCTTTTTAAGGTCTATCTCCTAACTATAATGCCCTTGTGACCCTTGTTTTTTTCAGTGAATTTTGATGGATTTCAAAATTTATTTACTAACTATCTGTAACTTATGAAAGTGGGTGTGTGAGTGGGTATATAGGTAGATTAGTGGGTGTATCAGTGACGTTATGGGCCTCTCAAGGTGTCTGTGTGTTGGTGATTGAGTGCATAAAAACTGCATGTGTTAAATAGATATTTAAGTGCCTCTCTCACTGTCTTACTGGATGTATTGCTGGTTCTACCCTTTTATGCATACTGAGTTCTAGTCTGGATAGGAAAGTGGATGTATGATAGCAGATATGGCTCTCGTAGTGTGCAAGTAACAGAGTGAAACTTGGAAGAAGACATCTTTTGTTGTAAGAATATAGTTCCTTGTGATATGGCCCAGCTATAGAGCATGTCAGCAGTGGCTTATATGTAGTTGAAAAGCAGTTTAGTGTTTACCAACCTATTTCCAATATGAACTAGTCCTCATCTGTAAACTCCATAATTATTTTATTTTTTTCACTACAAAATTAGGAGTGGCGCACCTGTCGCAACCTGTCCCACTGGGTACAGGGCTCTGGCATCGTTTTCATTATAGTAAAACCCATATATTGAGACTTACAATGTTTATTTTAAGGTACGCGATATGATATTACAGAATGGAAAGTAGCATATCAACTGATGGATAAAATTTTAATGGTCATTTTAATACATTTTCATGAGCTGTGACATCATCTTGTGGCATGTATTTTCAGAGTCGCGTAGGGGACGTGACTCCGGCATGTAGTAAAACATATATAGACAGTTTATAGGTTACTTCAAGTAAACAGATTTACTAATAGACTAAAGAAAATAGTATATTTATACTTTAGATACATTTTCAATGCCGTTTTAATGCATTTTATAGAGTTGCATATTCAGGGCGAGGGAGAAGCATAGGAGTTGTCTATCCCATGTGACAGAGAAAGAAGAGAATTTGATTGGTGTAACAGCTTTCTATCATGAATATAGGAAGGTTACACCCCTTTTCTTGATGTATTGGGTGCTTTAGGGTGATAGGAGGCAGAATATGGATTGGTGTTTTTTTTTGTGAGTATCATTCTTTTGATGATGGCATCTGCAGCAGATTATCTAGAGCAGGAAGAGGATCGTGTTTTGGAGGAAGAGCAAAATCGCCCCAAAAAAATAAAAAAATAATTTTCTGGGAGTTTTTCGCTATACTATTGGAAAAGAAGAAAGTAAATGCACGATAAGTCATGTGCAGTTTGTGCCAAAAACCGTTTTCATAAGAAAGTGAAAATAAATATTTCTGCGGTACATCCGGTACATCCGGTCCATGGCCCCCATTTAGCAGAAATGGAGAGACTACAAATGCAGCAAGGAACATTTACTGATGGTGCTGGAACATCTGCGCTGCACGAATTTCTCAAATACCAACAACAATTACAAAGTTTGGGAAAAGTGGTATTTTTCCAACCGCCGGATTACGATGCGACCGAACACTGTTCGTTTGCATTCCCATTGTTTTCTATGGGAGCTTTTTTACACCAGTGATCTGGCCGTAACACAGGCTCCTATGGGGGAAAGGGGTGAGTGTGGAAAACCCTGCACCCTGCCGCAGGCACCCCATGGTGCCTGTCACACAGTGCAGGGTTTTACAGGGCCAGCAACAGTAGGCCGCAGGGGCCAGAGGTCCCCAAATTCACTTTCCAACAGCCTTTCCGTGTTGGACAGCCCGATGCAGAAAGGTTGTTGGAAAGCGACATTGTAATCCCAATGGTGGAAACCCGTCCATATTGGTCACGGTGCAGTTCCGACCGACAAGATTACTCTGTGAGTCGGTGGGAACTGAGGGGCCGATTCACAGAACTTATCTGAGACAAAATCCTAAACTTACTACTTTTGATATTCACAGAAGACATTTAGTAGTAGTAAAGTTATGATTTTGTCTTAAGTTTAACTTAAGACAGACTTAAGACAGACTTAAGACAAACTTAAGATAAACTTAGGACAGACTTAAGAAAGACTTAAGACAGACTTAAGACAGACTTAAGACAAACTTAAGGCAAACTTAGGACAGACTTCAGACAGACTTAAGACTGACTTAAGACAGACTTAAGACAAACTTAAGACAAAATCCTAACTTTACTACTTCTAAATGCCTTCTGGGAATACCAAAAGTAGTAAGTTTAGGATTTTGGCTCAGAGTACTTCTGTGAATCAGGCCCTGTGTCAGATAGACCGTCCGGTTTATGTTCCGACCGCAAACATCATAATCGGGCAGTCCGACTGTAAACTGACCAAGTCAGTGGGAAGAGCTCCAACACGGTTGCGAAGATTCCAAGTGTCGGATGGAGGCTTACAGCCCAACATTGGAATGAACCCCTTGGTGTAGATCTGTTCAGTTGTTTCAGGAAATTTGCATATTTAAACGGTATTTCTACACTGCCCCCTGTATGTTTTCTTTATTCTTTTTACAGGACAGGGGGCTTGGTCCCAGAATCCTAAAATGTTTGTGGATGGTGTGGCAAACACTCAGATCTTATCTGTAGATCAGTCAGTTCCACAGATCCTCTACAGCATGAAATATACTTACAATTTAAACCTTAATTACTGAAAACTACTGAACAGATTTACACCAAACAGAAAAAGCCTACTTTCTGGATCAAGGTCTTGATTCCTTCCAAATTTGGTGTCAATGTGTTCAGCCATTTTGGCTGTACCTGTGTCTAATTTTCTCATGGAAAATTGAATAGGGAATACCATTTTTTTCTCGACTCCCCCTGCACAGCAGCAGATGTGACTGAGTCTTTCCAGGAAGGAGCTGATGTGCATGGAGGCTTTTTTGGGAAAGTTTTGTGATGATTCGTCAAATGGCCCCAAAGCTGTTAGAAAAGCAATATAACAGTTTCCTAGGGAAACATGATCCAATATATACCTACCGAAAGGCGAACTTTTTTATGAGCAGTGAAGTTCAAGTGTGTCATGATGCTCCTCACCTCAATGCAATGCATACAAAGAATGTAATGAGATAGAAATAATCTATTTTTCCGATACCCTACAACTAACTTTGCACCTGTTGGAGGTTATTTGAGAATTTATCACATTTTATAATTTATCATAGCTTGGGGAGAGCTCTGTTTCTTGTTGCTCAGAGTGAACATTTTATTTATTGAGAATCTGTATCCTAGATCAACCTTGGGGGACTGCCTAATTTATAAGACATTTTTTCTTGCTGCTACTAGTTTTAGATCAGAAAGTGTCAGGTCAGTTGTCTTCGAACTTGAACATGTTCTCTGTTGCCTCTGCAGTATGTGGTATATTTTAAACTAACAACAGAAACTCCTAAAGATAAATAATTGAACAAATGAGCTTTGTGGAGTAGTAAATATAAAATACTCATTGTTCATGCTGTTTTGAAATGGGAGAATTGAGAATGTGGCCTGAAATTGAGTTGAATTGTTGCCAGGGAAACTGTCAGTTCCATCTCTGTCCGAGATCCAATGTTCTCCAGCTGAGTGCAATGGCACCACAGTAATTCAAATTAGAGAGCTAATTCAGAACATTAGAAAATTGGAGATATTTGAAGTAGCAAGATTTAAGACATTTAAACTATCATAACCAGTTAGCTTCCTTATCACTTGCTGAGCGTATGCTTGCCTCTGACCCAGTACAGTGATTTCCAGACTTTTGGCTAGGTTTCCACTATACAAATACAGTATATATACTCTGATTGTTGCCGGAAGGGACACACACACACATATATATAAATATATAAATATATATATATATATATATATATATATTTATATATATTTATATATATATGTGTGTGTGTGTCCCTTCCGGCAACAATCAGAGTTCCTTTTCACAGCATACGCATGTACAGAAAGACACACACATACATAAATACATGCATACCGGTCCTGACTATGAAAAACATTGGTATGTTCCATGTGTAGTATTAGTTCATTATGCAACTATACACTTGCATGAATGTGACACAAAATTGATCTGTTTTCATAATCATGAATAATGTACATATGCGCCCATTTCTCACTTTTTAGGCATGTGTGTTTTTTAGTCCTTAAAAGCATTCTGGATTGATGTATTTGAATACTTATAATTTTCCTCATATTAATAGACAGGAAAAAATAGAAAATAAATTAAAAGTACCACTGTAGTAGCATGGCAGATGAAGTATAATGTGATATAGAATCGTGCACCCCTGTAAATTGATACTGCTTAGTGCATTCTTACATCAAAAGAGAATACCTAATCCCTTAAAAACTATTATTATTTAAGATTCACAAAATATCAAACTTTTGTTAACATTTTCCACACAAAGAACTGAAAACACGTATGTCACATTAAATTACAGTGCTGTCACATTTTATTTCTTGCTTCATAAGATGCCTAACAAAGCATCATACGCCAAGGCAAAACATTACATCATACAAATCAATATTCACAATGAAATACAAGTTATTACTCTTAATGTATTAGACAAAGATACATTAAATGCGCATATAGAGATGTCTCTCTTGGTTTGACCTAGGATGGAATGAATGAACCAGACAAGTATTCTCAAAGACAAAACTCTAGGACATAAAAGAATAATTGCTTGTGAAACATAATAATAAAATTGATGGAAGTACGCGGGAGGGATTTCTCCGGCATACTCTGGATCATATTTATGAGAGGCCTGCGCCACCGTTGCATCGCTAATTTTGATGACCCGGCAGTGCAAGCAGTACTCCATATCTACAAGTATACGCATATGGCCAAATGCATAAGTTCTTGGAGGCCTGCACTAGAAAATACCTACACCACAACCAACTACCCCACGCAAAAATTAAAATATGAAAGCTGGGTGTCCCCCTGTAAAATCAAATGTAAAACCCACGCAGCGATATTTATGGTTTTGTCAACGTGTCACATCATCGGTAAGCCGTGTGCAGAGCCTGAGATGCATCACAATTTCTGCGCATCAGCAACTCAGGTGTAAGTATTTGCAAATTAGCTGTGGTGCATAAAAACAAACCAGACAAAACAGTTTGGCAAGCTCAACTGTGCCAATGAGGTGCTTATTGTGCAGCTGGGAGTTGAGAAGAGATCTCTACACCCACAACCACCACATAGGCAGCGCAGATATAGGGCGTGCGTTGTATGTCAGTAGACTTACCTCATTGACCTATGGGAAGATGAGGTAATCACATACTACAGACTCAGGAGGGAGTCCATAATAGAATTGCTGAACCACATAGTGCCAAGGCTCCAACCACCAACTGCCAGGCCCACCAACATCTCTGCGCAGGTCAAGCTGATGGCTGTCCTCCACATGCTGGCATCTGGTTCATTACAGAACACAACAGCTAGAGTGGCAGAAATACTGCAGTCATCTTTTTCTGCCTTTCTTCCCTCTGTCCTGGATGCAATAATACGCCTAACATCCCAATACTTCCTCTTCTCCAGAACAAAACAACAACAGCTGGAGACCAAGCAAGGCTTCTATGCCATTGCTGGATTCCTACATATGCTAGGTGTTATGGATTGTACACATTTGCAACTGGTTCCTCCTGCAGCAACATCACACCTGTACAGGAACTGGAAGCACACCTACTCTATCAATGTCCTGGCCATCGTGGACCATCGAGTGATATTCACCAGTGTACTGACTAAATACCCAAGGAATGCACATGATACCTACATCTTCAGGCACAGCATCATAAATTAGCGCTTCTATAATGGGCGATATGGGAAAGGTCTACTTGTTGGTAGCAAATCTGAAGTACATGACAGACAAACTAACAGTAAGAAATATATGACAAAATAGTCATCTCTGTGTCTGTTGACAGAGCTAGGCACATATGTATGAGGAGTGTGCCTGATACATGCACCATGCATCATGATACACGTGTAATGCACACACCCAAGTCACACGTGTCAAGACACCCAAAGCCAGTTTATATGCCTTTGAATGGCGTGAAGTCATAGAGCAATGCAGTACTGAGCCTTGTGGGGGTGTCTCCATGCAACTCTCATGGTTCATGAGACATGTCATGTATCTCACACCACGTAAACTTAGAAATGTGATAAATCAATTGGTCTCCCCAGGTGATGTGTAACAAGAAAAAACAACTGAAGTCATTCAAGTCGGGAGCAAAGATGGCATCTGGCTGAGTGGTCCACTTCTCCAGGGCTCCCTCCCGTCCTCGTAATTACAGTGTTTTTTGGGCAGTGCGGCCGGCGGGAGGGTGAGATCGGCGGCCACAACATGAGAGCGGCCCCCCAGGAGCAGCGAGGAATGCTTGAGGGTATCCTATTCTTTGGAGCTTACTGGATCCGGTACAGCAGCTCATCAGCAGGGCAGAGAGGCCGTGGGAGATACAGCTGGAGACTACGTGAGGCCACCTCCGCAAAGGGACAGCTTGCAGCCTTGGGAGACGTGCTGAGGCAGGCAAGTATAGTTGCTGCTGCAGGACGGTCCAAGATTCATGCAACAATGGCCTGGCAGGAATTCGAAGCGACCAAAGCGAAATTAATTAATGTGGCTGCCTCTGCTATCGGTCCGGTCGGAACTACTAAAACCAGCATGCACCAGGGGGCCTTAAGGAAGCCGAGTTGGAGTAAAAAAATAGTTGATGAGCCTGCTGATACCAAGTCAGATACAGCAGGTAAAAGGGCCACCCGAGGGAGCAAATTGCTAGTGGTAGCTGAAGGCCAGCCTGCAATTTCTGCCCTTTTTCCTCTGAAAAACCCTAGATCTACAAAGATCCAGAACTCTGCTATTGCAACTACTCCCCTAGCTTCAGCATTGACATCTGTCACTGTCGTTACCCAAGTTCAGGAAACAGTCATCACGGAGGGGGATGAGATCAGAAGCTCCAATTTATGTGAAAGGGAGAATCACGCAGGCACCCCCGAGGAGGAGGCAGGAACGAGCTGGCGGGAGAAGTAAAACCTCTTTGGTAAGGATTGTCCCGAGAATGGCCATGCTGTGCTTGGGGGGGCCTCAGATCCCCTCCTCTTCACAACTAAAGGTAGCTGAACCTATTTCTTTTGATCTTGGCTGCTGGGGGGCCCCTGGTCCCCTGGCTTCACCCGACCAGACGGGGGTCTGTGAGAAATTATTTTCCCTAGCCGAGGACCCGGACTTCTCAATGCCTGAGTTAGGCTCGTCAACATCATCGTAGTCCATCTCTTTTAGTAGTAGCTAGATGGATGAATTGGTTGTCTTTGCAGGCAGAAAAAGAGATCAGGAGGGTCAAGAGTAAAAAAAAAGGCCCATAGCCGGGACAAGAAGCAACATTTAAGCAGCGAGAAGGCTGTCACGGACTGGAAGGAGCTGTCAAAGAAAGGATCCCCTAGGCTTAGGTGGGATTATTACTGCTGTTCAAATTTCGGACAAGCACACCCAGGTGTTGGAGGGCGCTGCCACAGGATCTCCAATAACACAGGAACCTCCACCTACCTTAATTCTGGCTACAATCAAGCAAATGCAAGCCGGAGTACGGACAGATAATCGACGGGCCCGGCAGGCCTCTAAAAAATTACAAGGTGTGGTCAGGAAAATAAGCAAGACATGTAGTGAAATTTCTTACAGAATGACCAGCATAGAGGCTCGGACCAACACTCTCGAACAGGAGGTCGCGGAGTTAAATGAAACAAGCTTTTTCCAGGACCCCAAGCTCACGGAGATGATGCAGAAGATGGAGGACTATGAAAACAGGCAGAGAAGGAACAATCTAAGGCTACTTGGGATACCAGAAGGGAGAGAGGGAGGGGACCCCAGAAACTATGCAGTCAAACTCTTAAAGGGTGCTTTCCCAGAACTTAAGGGATGGGATTGGTAAAGAGAAATTTAGAGGGCACACCGATTCCCCCTAACACCCAAAAAACAACGGGCGGATAGTAATGCCTGTCCTAGGGCTATGTTGGTTTATTTCGGAAATTTTCTTTTGAGACAAAGTATTTTTGATTTGCCCGCCCCAATGCTAAGAGGGGTTTTGAAGGTGTTACCTTCTTTGTACGGCCAGATTTCGCTTATGCTACAGTGGAGCGCAGATGATGATTAAGGCATATGTTTGCCCCCTCCAGAAAATAGGTGGCGAAATGTACCTACAATGTCCAGCAAAACTGAAGGTGGTATGGAAGGGGCGCACCCGCACTTTTTTCTCGGAGATTCAGGCTCAGGAATTTCTTACGGATCAGCAGGGCGGGGTCTCAGCCAGTGGAGAAATATGATGAAATACATGTTTTAATTTTGAGTTTAAGCGGGGGGGGAGTAGAAAGGAAAAAAGGGGGGGTTAAGAAAAAAGGGGACATGTATAGGAAACTATATATAAGATGGTGTATCACGGGGTAGGTGGAGGGGGCCAAAGGAGTGGGGTTTGTGAGGCTAGACGGCGTCACACAGGCAAGGCCTGGTTGTTCAGTGGAGTGGTAAGGGTAGGGGGAGACAGGGTTGGAAGGGTGGAAAGGGGGGCTAGGGGGGCCGTTCAGGTGGGGTAGGTTGAGGAAAGAAGGACAAATGAACCGGAATGAGAATACCAGGCATGGAAAGAGCTATAGAGGCGGAGTGGTGACTTATGGAGGTGGGCCTCAGGATGCTCATTTACTCGACAGAGAGTAAATGAGCATCTTGTAAGATAAGAGAAAATATTGTAAAATTCCCTTCAATTAATTTTTCGTTTAAATCACTACTACACTAATTACAAAGAAAGTAAATACTGATCTGAGTATACCAGGCATGGAAAGAGCTATAGAGGCGGAGCAGTGACTTATGGAGGTGGGCCTCAGGATTTTGTAGTTTTTAAAGGTTTGCGTTTAAGGAGTGGGGGATAAATATTTGCTCATGATTGATCGGCCTATAATCCGTATTGCATCTATCAATATATGTGGCTTAAATGACCCCAAGAAAAGAGCCAGACCTTCTCTGGGTTTAAAACTTCTGATGGCAGACACTGTCTGCCTCCAGGAGACACATATTAAAGCATCACAGAGAGATCTTCTTAACTCCTTGGCCTATAGACTGCCAGCGTGTACCTCCCAGGGCATGCGTACTACTGGCGAAGCGGTTTTAGCCCGAGGAAGCTTGCTGAAATTTTCACAAACAGGGCATGATCCTAGGGGGAGATTGGTAATTGCATTCTGTCACTCACCCTGTGGGGGTAAGTTTATGCTATGTTCAGTGTGTGGCAGCGTGCTTGATGATCCCTCCACCCTAATGCAGATTTCTAAGGAGTTAACAGGCCGTCCCCAACCTTTTGTGTTGTGTGGGGATTTAAATCTCAACCTCTCAGGGAACTTTGATATAGGGGGGCAGTCACAATACACTGGGAGGAAGCCTAAGATGTATCAAACTCTTAAAGGGGTGTGCAAGGATCATGGCTTGGTTGATGTCTGGCATAAAAAGAATCAGACGATAGATACATTCTTTTCATCTCACTATGGCACGCATGCCCGTCTGAATGACTTTTTTGTGTCCAACAAGCTGATCACGACCCGTCAGATCAAACGATACTCCCGGTTCCTCTCTGACCACAATCCTCTTGTTTTAGAGCTGCAGGGAATAGGTGGGAAGCAGGTTAATTCATGGAGCTTTCAACGTGCGCTTTTAACAGACAAGGAGTATTGTGAGTATATCAGTAGGTGGATTCCAACTTTCTTCAAGGAGAATAATGGCAGTGCCTCTGTTTGTATGATGTGGGATACTTTTAAGGTCTGCCTAAGAGGGGAGACCTTAAAATTTGCATTGAATAAGGGTAAGCAATATAGGCAAATGATTCAAGTTAAACAAGATAATTTAGTAGTGGCCAAGGAGGACTTAGCAAAGACTATACAACAAGCGGGGGATGTAAGTGATGCACAAATTAAGGTAGTACTCGCAAAGACTGACCTGGAGGCTATCTTTGCAGACAGGGCAGCTGCTAAGTATATTGCCTGGAAGGAAAGATCTTATCAGTGCAGTGATCAGGTGGGGCACCATCTAGCAGTAAGAACTAGGCAGAGGTGTACCGATAGTGAGATCAGAGAAATACGTGATCCAACTCTTCGGGTGGTCACCGATGCCAATAAAATCAGAGAGGCATTTCAAGTGTTTTATCAAAACTTGTACTCATAGGGAAATCAGGTATGCTCTGAACGAATTAAAGGGTGTCTAGAAGCAGTACCTGTAAGCAAATTATCCCTAGAGGAATGTGATACCCTAGAAAAAGAGGTAACGTGTGATGAGATTCTGCTAGCTATCACTTGCACCCCCCCCGATAAAGCAGCTGGTGTGGACGCAATTCCTTCAGAATTTTACAAAACTTCTGCCACCCAGCTGAAAGATAAGATGGTGCCACTTTTTAATCATATATTCAATGGATCTACTCCTCCCGATTCATGGTCGGTGGTGAAAATGGACGTCTTTTTGAAGAAGGACAAATCTCCTGCTGAGCTTGGCTCTTACAGGTCGATTACGCTGATAAATGATGATTCAAAGATTTACTCCAAGGTGCTGGCAGCTCGACTAGATCAGGTCATTAAAGGATTGGAGATTCAGCAACAACATGGTTTCATCACAGGTAGGGACACTACTGACCATATTTGACGAGTGATATCACTGTTTGATGAGGCAGAAGTGACAGGAGACCCTATGGTTTTGATTTTGTTAGATGCCAGAAAATCATTTGATAGGGTCTCCTGGCAGTTCCTCTGGCAGGCAATGTATGCAAGTGACTTTGCTCCAGGTTTTGTGCGTGGGATTAGGGCCTTATATCACAATCCTAGGGCAAGAGTCTGTATTTCAGGTAGCCTGACAGGAGCAGTGTCAATTACTCGGGGAACCCAACAGGGATGCCCTTCCTGCCCACTCCTGTTTGCCATGTATATTGATCCTTTTTTAAGGAAAATAGCGCAAAGTACTGTTATCCCACCAATAATCACGCATGGCCACGAGACTAAGATCTTGGGTTATGCTGATGATGTGGCAGTCATAACATTTAAACCAGAGGCTGCTATCAAGGCAA
Source organism: Triturus cristatus (assembly GCF_964204655.1). Taxonomy (NCBI): domain Eukaryota; kingdom Metazoa; phylum Chordata; class Amphibia; order Caudata; family Salamandridae; genus Triturus; species Triturus cristatus. Next base: position 229,702,336 of record NC_140584.1, read on the forward strand.
TAAAGGCAGAAGCTGCTATATTTGGGGGCATGTATTGTTTTGCTCTAAACAAAGGAAATACACAGGTTGTTATTAATGAAAAGATCATACTAGCGGATTATAGAGTGATGGAGAAAGCACTATATTTGGGTGTCTATATCTCCTCGAAAGTTGAATCCTTTGTTGATATTAATCTAGATCCGTTAGTCAATAGAACTAAGAAAGGTTTGGCTAGATTAATTTGCATCTTACTATGGTAGTTCGCTGCAATCTGAGAAAGATGATTTACTTCCCGAAAATCTTGTATTCTTTTAGAGCAATCCCATTAGAATTCCCTGTGAATGGTTTAAAATCTTTGATGCAGTTTTTACTAGATTTTTATGGGCCCATTCTAAGCTTAGGAGAGCACTGAGGTATCTCTCACTTCCAAGAGAAAGGGGGGGGGGCCCTCCCAAACCTCAGATTGTATTATTGGGCTTCATTATTGCAATATAGCTGGATCTTACTGAGGGAATCACCACTAGCAACGGTGTCCAACACTTTACATTGTATATATGAATTATTGCTCGGGGAAGAGACTTTGGGGGCGTTTGCTAGGGTAAGTTGAATATAGCTATTATAAAAAAAGTTAAGTTTAAGTGTCTTTTGGGTACGGCAAAGGACTGGGTTGCAATATGAAAGATCTTGGGCTTGGGGAGACTGAATTTGTATCCCTTGATTTTTAATAATCCAAACCTACCTGGAATCTTCAATGATTGCTATATGCATATATGGATCGAGGCAGGCATAGACAAATTGGGTGTCTTTTTTTCCCCCTCGGGCCTCGTCTCGTTTGACAAGTTAAAGACAAAATTCAGAATTAATAATAAAGAGTTTTTTAAGTATCTGCAAGTAAGAGATTATGTGCGAAGAAAAGCGGGGGGCCCTAGTGGTTTTGACAAAATGCCCTGGTGGGTTGGCAAATTACAGAGGACATAATCCATATTGGTTCATTTTATTGGATGTTGAATTGTGAAATGAAAGATGATCTCGACAAATAGTGCATGAAATGGCAGGATATGCTGGCAGTGACTGAAAATGAATTTGCAAAAGCCCTCTACTTATCCCACATAGTGTTAATGTCGGCTAACTTGCAAGCACAGTTTTTTAAAACTTGTTTTATGCTTTATTATATGCCTGCAAGAATTGCCAAATGGATCTCGGGACAGGGTACTAAGTGTCCACGTTGTTCCATGCTTAGTGCTGACATCGAACATATGTTTGCAATATGTTCTTCTTCGAATCTTTTAAAGAAAAAAATCTATAACTTTTTGTGCACTAAGCTAGATATAAATGTTGCACTGAGCCCTAAGGTAATCTTGCTTTGAGTTATAGACGAAATATTGAACCCAGAGATAGATTATTTCATTGCTGTTCCTATGACGATTTTTAGATTGGTATTAGCTACACCATGGCTAGATCCACAACCCCCTCAGTTCTAATACTGGCTCAACCGCCTATTAGCTATTTTCAGTCTAGAGAGAGCAATATATGCCATAAAGGGTGTTAAAACAAAGAAAAGGGGATTGCTAATTTGGGTGCCCATTTCTAGATTAGAAATCTGGGGGGGTTTGAAATGATAGGAGGGATTGCCCTGGCTCTCTCTTTTTCTTCCAATTTATTTTACATTTCACACTTTTCATAACAAATTTAGGGCAATTTTCATATAACTCAAGGCATAGGGCTTCTGAATCACATCCTGGTGATGTAAGGCTAGGATAAGGGCACATGCAAAGTTGGGAGCTCTGCTGATACTTATTATTGTTAGCCTTGCAATTATATTTATCTTTGCATATTTGCACCTTGAAGAATTGTTTATTGTTTACATTTAATGTTGTACTATCATTAGCTTATACCTGAGTCAATTATTATTGATCTTCGTCCCATCATCATATTTATTCCACACGCTGCACTTTAAATAATGTGTGTTGACAATCAGGTTTGGTAACTGCTGATTTTACTCAGCTTTTTCCATCAAATGTATCAAAAAGTATTTGTACGGTTTAATGACATTTTTACCCTGACCGAGGGGGTGGGGTGGGCGGGGGTGTTTGTCATAAAAGGCATAATAAAGATTATGAAATCCTCCAAGTCACTCCTGCTTCAATAATGTGCTGCATTCTGTGGCACACATACATAGATGATCAGGCCTCTGAGGGTTCATCGTGTGCAGGTAGGTGCCCACTCCTGCTCAAAGACAGTCCCACATACAATGCTGGCACTGAGTACCATGGTCCAAGTGTGCTAGGCAATAAGGTGAGGAAGGTGCGGAATGGAATACTGTGCACTACTGCCCTTTCTCGGTGACGCAGTGCAGTGCTGAACAGGTGACTTACTACACTGCACAGTGCCATTGTCCTAAAAATCTGGGCCCCGTTGTCATGTGCACATGGTGGGAACAATGCACTGCCACGTGTAGACAATTATATCCCAAAGTGGGATGCGCTTACCAATCTGTCAATGACAGTAGCAACAGAATGTCAGTATGTAGCTATGTGTCATTTCACTCTGTGTTGCTGGATGGAACAACAGCAACTGCACTGGATAACGATTCACTAATAAAACCTTGTGGCATGACAGATTGCATGAGTACAAAGGCAACACAAGTGAAAAGTCTGAGATTAGTATCTTCTCAATGGTGTACCTACTCTTGGTATCAGTCAAAGGTCAACAAGGTCAGTAGTGTGAGAACAAGCACTGTTGGCATGAGCAAGTGTGTCTCATATGGCAGTACAATTCTATGTTGACCAAAGTTACTAGACCAGCACAGGAAGAAGGATGTGGAAAGGCATGTCAGTGTAGTGCCATGTCAGTGTAGGCCACAGCCATGTGTAAGTGTCATTAATGGATAAAGCTGTGCCACCAACAATAGAAAGCACACATATGTCTCAGCAATACTGACAGTCTACGTACACACATACACATAGGTTGATGGCCGCATTGACTGATGTAACCAATGTGATGGCTCACATGTTCTGTGGAGTAAGTAGCTCAAATGAAAGCATATGAATCCAGCAATGTAAAACACACTAAGTTATACAAAATGCTGCCAAACATGTCATACATCAATTATCAACATAGAATAAATTCCAATCTAGAAAAGACAACACGGTGTACTCAGGATCCTAATCTCAACATACATTTGCCACAGCAATGAGTGAAGAATCAAGGCATAAAAGTACACAATTCCCTACAAGTTATAGATATATATATACATGCAAAATACCAATGAATTCTGAGTACATTTGAAGTAGATGGCTCCTTGTAATAACATCAGTGTGTCTAACATAAAATGGCCCACACTGCAATACATATGTGTCGATCAAAGTGCACCATGACTGCTTCTCTGACTAAATCAATAGTTAAAGGCTGACAATAAATAGTAAACAATCTATGTGACGTTTGATCTGCACCAAATGTATGCAAGAAAATCACATGGTAAAGTATGTGAACTATGAAACAGCTGTGTCAATGTCATGTAGGCCACCAACAAAATTATTTATTAGAGTTTTATATAGCGCTGGCCAGACCAGAAAGTATCAGAGACTTTACAACATTTATCGTGCTGCAATCGAACACAAAGTATTTCACTACACAACATTGATTCGTGACGAATCCTGTTTAGGCTGAGGGGGACAAGGGAGCGAGTCAAAAGGCAGGTGATGTAAAAGCTTTCTTATCGAACTGATTATATACTGCACTGGGCAAGATTCCTCGGTAAGCGGCTGCTATCCATTCAGACAAGTCTGTGGTTTAACATGGTCATATGTATATGTGAGTGTTAAACATGTTGGCAATGTCACAACCTATCTAGGGTGGACCAACTATCCTAATATCTGATCAATAGTCTGTCACTTCACACATGTAGTGAATGCACATACCATAGAGTGATCAGGAACATCTCTAAATACCCGTCACAGTAAGCTACTAGATAAACATGAAAGTCAGGGTATGAAGTCGTGTAAATGTATCAGGCAATGCTCATCATTTTCTATTACACACAGAACTGAAAGAGGCATGTGTAAAACTATGGATAACTGTATATGTAACACATAATGTAAAATACCGTAAAAAATGTGTATGATTCATTCACTACACATAACACACATGGACAGGAATGTAGCTGTAACAGAGAGCACAAGCATTGACAGTTGTAATTTCTGTTTAACTTTCAGCTGACTAAGGATATGGTCTCCAGCCATGGATCATGACCCTAATAGCGCATCCCCATACTGAGCTGGAATAACAGGTACAACTGCAACTACAACAGTTACATCTACAACTACAATTACAACTGCGCTATAGCCTATGGCACTTCTAATTAGTTGGACAGGATATCTGTCACCCATCTACCAAACTCTAAATCAGGTCCTTAGTCAATCAATCAATCAATCAATTAATTAATCAATCAATCAATCAATATATTCTTTATTCGATTTTAGAAAAAAGGCATAAAAGTCAAGCACACTGTGATGCATTACATAAATATAAACATCAGATAAATTACAATTTGATTAGCTTCAAAACACCAGAAAGATAACAAGATTAAAAAAAAATAGCACACTGTGGGGGTGGCTATTTCGGACAGATCATGACTATGTGCAAGTTACAATTAATGGAAACATTATCACAGTCACTCAAAGACAGCTCAAATCTTTAAAACAACAATGATTAAAGTGCGGCAGCCACAGAAATAAATTAAGCCTAAAAAATGTCAGCAATAGCCGCTGATGGCAAGGCATATCCAGAGAAAGGTATGGCTCCAAGCCACTTACAGTTTTCACTAAAATCACATGAGGTTCTAAAAGCTTATTCAGTGTTGAAGCCTCACGATCTGCTTACACCTTATCCCTAAACACTTCTTTGACCAATCTTTTACCAGTTTTGACAATACCACTTGGATCCGAAAAAGGTTCTGGTCTCTCTAGACTTACCTTGGTGGAGGAGACATAGGGCAGCAAGGAATCAGAGAAGGGTTATCCAGGTTCACACAATCTTGTAGGATCAATCAGTTGAGGCCTAGCTCCCACTTGGACCAGAGCGCCAGAGCAACAGGGGTAGAGCCGGATAAAATCAATCACATGGCCCATGCCCAACACTTAATGAACAACCTCAGAAGGTATACTTTATGGAACCCCTAAAAGGCCTCTGAGGAATTCATTTTCTGCTATTTGAATTTGAGAAACTGACCCGTATCCCCAAATACCACAACCATAGCTGGCTATTGAGATACACTTGGCCTCAAATATGTGTAAAACGTTTGATGTGGGTGTGCCCCAACTGCTGTGAGAAGTGTCCTATGCTAAACACTACCCTGTTGCAAGACGCAACATTATTATTCATTAAATTGAGCCACTTAAACCAGAGTCTAATTGGACACCCAAATAACGAAACCTATCTACCTGGCTAATTTGGTGTCCTTCTGCTATTAAATTCATGTTTTTTGTCTTTGGCAGGCCAAACTTCATCACGTGTGATTTAAAAAAATTAGTGGACAAGTCAAGGCTGTTCATGAAATCAATAAATAGATATAAAAGTTTCTGTAAACTCCTGGATGTCCGAGAAATTTATACTGTGTCAGGGATTGGACAGCCACCAACCCTAGGAACATCCAAGTCAGAATCTGAAAGAACTAATTCTAATTGATTGATGTAAAAAATAAAGAAAAAATGCGCTAATATGCAGCCCTGGTGAACCCCACAATTTAAGTGCAGTGAGCCTTCCCCATTGGGGCCATATTTAATAGACGCCAAAAGGACCCTATGCAAATCAGACAAAAATTTAACTAGGGCAGGCTTTAAGCCCACCTAAGCCATCATGGACCACAGCTTGAAGTGGTATACTCTATGAAAAGCTGCACTGAGTTCCATGAAGGTCAGATGGATTTCCCATCTCGTATACGTACAAATCAGCAAATAGGAGTAAAACGTTTGCTCAACAGTACCCCGCCCCGACCTCAACCCATATTGCAGGTCAGACAAGATATTGTGCTCCTTTGCCCAATTTGAGAGTTGCTACAACAGGACCTGGCTGATGATTTTCACAGCCAAATCAATGAGGGATTTGGGCCTGTAACAGGCCGGATCTGACCTATTTGCCTTTTTTTAAATTGGGACTATAACTGATTGACGCCAAGTCAGTGGAAGGGGACCTCTGACGTCTGCATTCAAGTGCTGAGTTATTAAGGGAACCCAGAGATCGGCAGAGAATTTGAAAAAGTCCCCAGGGAATCTGTCAGGCCATGGGGCCTTGTTAAAGGGAAGATTGGAGATTGCTGAGATCACCTCTGCCACTTGAATTATAATATTAGGATCCTCCTTGCTGCCATCTGACAAGATGACCTCTTCCTCATGACTGTAAATGGCCTTGAAGTGCTTAACCCAAGCATGTGAAGTAATAGCTGACACTTGGATAGAAAGTTGGTCACTATTAAACAGGGGAGATTGACACTCGCCAAAAGGCAGCACTGTCCCGCAACATACTAGCAGTAAGTAAATTGTCCCAGGCCTCATCTTTCAGCTGGCTCTTACGCTCCTTGCAATTCATACGATAAACCACCCTGGCTCTCCTGAACTTTTCCTGACACCGAGGTGTTTCATGCAGGGATTTCAACAGATCCCTGTTTGCTTTCAAGCACTAAGGGCCGATTCGATAAACCTGCAAATATTTGAAAAGGACAGCATGATACTGTGAGTTGAGGGCGTCCTCAGTAGGACATGAAAATAAATTGCCACTACAGGAGGTAACCAGATTAGAGATGAAATCAAAAGGGACAAGTGTTGCCCACTGCATCCGCTGGCCCTGTTCAACAGGAAGTACTGGTTTCTTATAGGAATAGTCCACATCAGTAGGCTTTTTGGCCCACAAAATGGTGGGTGATAAAGGGTTGTGGTCACTAAGCATATCCCACTAAATTCTACAAGGGCTAAGGGTAAACAAAAAGATACAAAAATATAATCTACTGTTGTGCTAAAGCCTCTCCCCTTGAACGTGGGAATCCTCTCAGCTGACCCCTCTAGTCTTGGGTCCTTTAAATGAACAAGATTACTCTCAGCAATTAAACTAATAATGTTATTGCCTTGCTGCGTGTGAAGGATATGCACCTGATCAGTGCTTGGGTTCACATTCTCAAATACATATTTGGCTGGACAAGACAGACAAGGATGTATATTAAAAAACCCCAATAACTTTATCACAATAAATAAAGATTCAAAGTGTAAAAAATCATCAATTAAAACTTTTAAGCTGGAAACAGCATCTACTTGAGATGTGGGTGTGACTGCATTAAAGAAATCCGGCCCTTAGCCAAAAGGTAAAATCTTTGACTGGGACGCACCTGATAGGCGTATCTGACCCACGCTCCATCGCAGTCAGTTGGAAATCACGCCAAGTTCCTGTCACACACAAACAAGACTTTCAATTGATACTTTACTTTTTTTAAAACGTTTTTCTAAAACCTTTTAACATTCATAGCTCTAGCTCCTCTTACTGAATTTTTGTCATTGTTGTGCCATTTTTCTCAAATTGTATTAATTGGAGTGGAATTTTCATTGTGTTGTGCTTCTGACTTTGTAACTGTTTTATTTCGAAATGCTTGCCCATTTTTCTCTAAGTTAACACTGTCTGATCTGTTTCCCACCAACCAAGGGTTGAGTTCAGGTTTAAAATATTAAAACCATCGTAGGGAACTAACAAGTTGATATCATTCTTACTTGTGGAGGGCTACTTCCACCACCAATAATATTTCACTTTCATACAAGTCACACATTTTCACAAGACTAACTGACCAAGAATGTGACTCAATGTACTTATTATAAAAATATCATTTGTGAGGTGCCAGCATCCAGAGATTATACACCAATAGGGTTATCTATACCCGATTGGGCAAAGAGCATTCATGCATAAATAAGAATGATGTACTTTTGTTACATTATAATGACTTCAGTCGAGCAACAAAGAGTAAAATGTAATCACCCTCGACAAAGAGTAAATAAGCATCTTGTACGATAAGAGACAATATTGCAAAATTCCCTTCAATTAATTTATCTTTTAAATCACTACTACACTAATTACAAAGAAAATAAATACTGATCTGAGTATACCAGGCATGGAAAGAGCTATAGAGGCGGAGCGGTGACTTATGGAGGTGGGCCTCAGGATTTTGTAGTTTTTAAGGCTTTGCGATTAGGGAGTGGGGGAGAAATATTTGCTCATGATTGATCGGCCTATAATCCGTATTGCATATATTAATATATGTGGCTTAAATGACCCCAAGAAAAGAGCCAGGACGTCTCTGGGTTTAAAGCTTCTGAGGGCAGACACTGTCTGCCTCTAGGAGACACATATTAAAGCATCACAGAGAGATCTTCTTAACTCCTTGGCCTATAGACTGCTAGCGTGTACCTCCCAGGGCATGCATACTACTGGCGAGGCGGTTGTAGCCCGAGGAAGCTTGCTGAAATTTTCACAAACAGGGCATGATCCCAGGGGGAGATTGGTAATTGCAGTCTGTCACTCACCCTGTGGGGGTAAGTTTATGCTATGTTCAGTGTATGGCAGCGCGCTTGATGATCCTTCCACCCTAATGCAGATTTCTTAGGAGTTAACAGGCCATCCCCTACCTTTTGTGTTGTGTGCGGATTTCAATCTCAACGTCTCAGGGAACTTTGATATAGGGGGGCAGTCACAATACACGGGGAGGAAGCCTAAGATGTACCAAACTCTTAAAGGGGTGTGCAAGGATCATGGCTTGGTTGATGTCTGGCATAAAAAGAATCAGACCATAGACGGCTATACAATCTTTTCATCTCCACATGGCACGCATGCCCGTCTGAATTACTTTTTTGTGTCCAACAAGCTGATCACGACCCGTCAGATCAAACGATACTCCCGGTTCCTCTCTGACCACAATCCTCTTGTTTTAGAGCTACAGGGAATAGGTGGGAAGCAGGTTAATTCATGGAGCTTTGAACGTGAGCTTTTAACAGACAAGGAGTATTGTGAGTATATCAGTAGGTGGATTCCAACTTTCTTCAAGGAGAATAATGGCAGTGCCTCTGTTTGTATGGTGTGGGATACTTTTAAGGTCTGCCTAAGAGGGGAGACCTTAACATTTGCATTGATTAAGGGTAAGCAAGATAGGCAAATGATTCAAGTTAAACAAGATAATTTAGTAGTGGCCGAGGAGGACTTAGCAAAGACCATACAACAAGCGGGGGATATAAGTAATGCACAAATTAAGGTAGTACTCGCAAAGACTGACCTGGAGGCTATCTTTGCAGACAGGACAGCTGCTAAGTATATTGCCTGGCAGGAAAGATCTTATCAGTGCAGTGATCAGGTGGGGCACCATGTAGCAGTAAGAACTAGGCAGAGGTGTACCGATAGTGAGATCAGAGAAATATGTGATCCAACTCTTCGGGTGGTCACCGATGCCAATAAAATCAGAGAGGCATTTCAAGTGTTTTATCAAAACTTGTACTCATAGGGAAATCAGGTATGCTCTGAACGAATTAAAGGGTGTCTAGAAGCAGTACCTGTAAGCAAATTATCCCTAGAGGAATGTGATACCCTAGAAAAAGAGGTAACGTGTGATGAGATTCTGCTAGGTATCACTTGCCCCCCCCCGATAAAGCAGCTGGTGTGGACGCAATTCCTTCAGAATTTTACAAAACTTCTGCCACCCAGCTGAAAGATCAGATGGTGCCACTTTTTAATCATATATTCAATGGATCTACACCTCCCGATTCATGGTCGGTGGTGAAAATGGCCGTCTTTTTGAAGAAGGACAAATCTCCTGCTGAGCTTGGCTCTTATAGGTCGATTACGCTGATAAATGATGATTCAAAGATTTACTCCAAGGTGCTGGCAGCCCGACTAGATCAGGTCATTAAAGGATTGGTGATTCAGCAACAACATGGTTTCATCACAGGTAGGGACACTATTGACTATATTTGACGAGTGATATCACTGTTTGACGCAGCAGAAGTGACAGGAGACCCTATGGTTTTGATTTTGTTAGATGCCAGAAAATCATTTGATAGGGTCTACTGGCAGTTCCTCTGGCAGGCAATGTATGCAAGTGACTTTGCTCCAGGTTTTGTGCGTGGGATTAGGGCCTTATATCACAATCCTAGGGCAAGAGTCTGTATTTCAGGCAGCCTGACAGGAGCAGTGTTGATTACTCAGGGAACCCAACAGGGATGCCCTTCCTGCCCACTCCTGTTTGCCTTGTATATTGATCCTTTTTTAAGGAAAATAGCGCAAAGTACTGTTATCCCACCAATAATCATGCATGGCCACAAGACTAAGATCTTGGCTTATGCTGATGATGTGGCAGTCATAACACTTAAACCGGAGGCTGCTATCAAGGCAACAACGGCAGAAGCTGCTATATTTGGGGGCATGTCTTGTTTTGCTCTAAACAAAGGAAATACACAGGTTGTTATTAATGAAAAGATCATACTAGCAGATTATGGAGTGATGGAGAAAGCACTATATTTGGGTGTCTATATCTCCTCGAAAGTTGAATCTCTTTTTTTGTATATTAATCTAGATCCGTTTGTCAATAGAACTAAGAAAGGTTTGGCTAGATTAATTTGCATCTTACTATGGTATTTCGCTGCAATCTGATAAAGATGATTTATTTCCCGAAAATCTTGTATTTTTTTAGAGCAATCCCATTAGAATTCCCTGTGAATGGTTTAAAATCTTTGATGCGGTTTTTACTAGATTTTTATGGGCCCATTCTAAGCTTTGGAGAGCACTGAGGTATCTCTCACTTCCAAGAGAAAGGGGGGGGGGGCCTCCCAAACCTCAGATTGTATTATTGGGATTAATTATTGCAATATAGCTGGATCTTACTGAGGGAATCACCACAAGCAACAGTGTCCAACACTTTACCTCCTATATATGAATTATTGCTCGGGGAAGAGGCTTTAGGGCGTTTGCTAGGGTAAGTTGAATAAAGCTATTATAAAAAAGTTAAGTTTAAGTGTCTTTTGGGTACGGCAAAGGCCTGGGTTGCAATATGAAAGATCTTGGGCTTGGGGAGACTGAATTTGTATCCCTTGATTTTTAATAATCCAAACCTACCTGGAATCTTCAATGATTGCTATATGCATGTATGGATCGAGGCAGGCATAGACACATTTGGTGTCTTTTTCTCCCCCACGGGCCTCGTCTCGTTTGACGAGTTAAAGACAAAATTCAGAATTAATAATAAAGAGTTTTTTAAGTATCTGCAAGTAAGAGATTATGTTTGATGAAAAGCGGGGGCCCTAGTGGTTTTGACAAGAATGCCCTGGTGGGTTGACTAATTACTGAGGACATAATCCATATTGGTTCATTTTTTCGGATGTTGAATTGTGAAATGAAAGATGATCTCGACAAATAGTGCATGAAATGGCAGGATATGCTGGCAGTGACTGAAAATGAATTTTCAAAAGCCCTCAACTTATCCCACATAGTGTTAATGTCGGCTAACTTGCAAGCACAGTTTTTTCAAACTTGTTTTATGCTTTATTATATGCCTGCAAGAATTGCCAAATGGATCTCGGGACAGGGTACTAAGTGTCCACGTTGTTCCATGCTTAGTGCTGACATCGAACATATGTTTGCAACATGTTCTTCTTTGAACCTTTTAAAGAATGAAATCTATAACTTTTTGTGCACTAAGCTAGATATAAATGTTGCACTGAGCCTTAAGGTAATCTTGCTTTGAGTTATAGACGAAATATTGAACCCAGAGATAGATTATTTCATTGCTGTTCCTATGACGATTTTTAGATTGGTATTAGCTACACCATGGCTAGATCCACAACCCCCACAGTTCTAACACTGGCTCACCCAGTTGAAAGATCAGATGGTGCCACTTTAGCGTGACCGTCCAACAATGAGTCGGTGGTCCCACCTGCCCTATTATGATAGGACCACCATGCAGGCAGTTGGAAAGTGCCTTTTTCTACTGTGGCTTGCCTTGGGGCCCAGGAAAATGACTGCAGTAGTAAAAGACACATAGGGCCATATGTAGGTACCTAAATACCGGTCGGTAACGGCCGAAAATCGGTAAATATCCCGTTACCTACCGGTATTTAGGCAATTGAGATGTAGGTGGCTGGATTTCAGGATTCGGTAATTTACCGAATCGGAATTTTAGGAAATCGGTAAAATACCGATTTGGTAAATTACCGAATCCTGAAATCCTATGTAGGGGGCACTCAAGTGAGTGCATTTTTGGTTTCTGTTTTCGTTATTTACCACCAACTACAAGTTGCAGTTGCAGTTGTGACACTGGAGCTCAGCGGTCGCAATTGTCTGAAGCATGCCCTCTCGGTCTGCCTACTGGCCCTTCTCTCATGCCCACAGCCTGTCTCTACCCCGGCCCAGCTATCTTTTTCCTGCATTGCTACGGGCGGGGGGTAGTTAGAAAGAAACTGGAGGGAGAAACAATGACGTACAGCTGCCGTTAGTGCCGCAAGTCCTGGTCAATCCTCTCGCTGCTGGCGCTGGAGAGCAGCGCCAGGATTGGATCGGGCAGGTGAACCCAGCGCTCATTCTGAGTGCAGGGGGCTGCGTCTGCCCACACCCCCTCTTCTTTCTATACACAGAGTGCGATGGGCTTCGAGTGCACATGTCAGGCTGGTCGCAGAAAGGCAGTCGGCCAACCTGACATGCGGACTTCTAAGTGCAAGTGTCTGTGACGCCCAGGAGGTGAGGTTGTTGCATTTTTAAGCCCTACCCACTCATTTCTAAGCAACCGGCTCGTGGCCAATTAAACAAAATATAAACACAACGCCCGCAACCGGAGAACTCTACGTTTATTTATATTAAATTCGAGGACACTGGGGGGGCAAATATAGAGGGGCAACGCCCCAACGCCCCAATAAAGGAGCCGCCGCTGTTTTTGGGTAAGTACAAAATAAGAGAAGTCCTGCTTTTTAACTGTACTAGTGCCGCACGCTGTTAGGGGGAGAGAGGCTCATGGTTACTTTTTTCAGAGTTCTTTTAATTTGAAAATTGTTACAAATCACATCCCAAACTCACCTCGCTTCAGGAAATTACTAGAAGAAATGCAGTGACGGCCCGTGTAGGGTGTTTTACCGGGGCGGTGACGTGGCCTCCTGTGCGCCACGTCACCGCCCCAGTAAAACGCCCTACACAGGCCGTCACTGGTAATTACTTAGCTGGTGCTGTTCTAGTTTTTGTGTGCTGAAATGGGGAGTTGGGCGGAAGAGCTTGCTTCTCGTTATCAATGAAACTGGTAATTGTTGTAGGGTAGATTACATATGACTATGCACCTCCCTTATCCATTACAGAACATATTGATCTGATTGAGTGAGAGGTCGGCTGACATCTCCGTATGTGACCCTAGGATAATTTGTTTCTTTTCCTAGTTCCCAGGTGAGCATTAAGCCTCGAACAGTATATTTTGTCTCTTTTTAAAATACAATACACACACATAGTTCTGATCCTATTTTTTGCACTTACAGGCAGCCATACGTGTTTCTGTTTGTCCTGATGAAGACCCGCTTTAGATGTGTATAAAGCTGCACTTCTCCTTAGGGTCGAAACGTCGACGTTACCTGTCTAATTGGTCCATGCAATTCCACCATTTGAATACTGAATGATATATGCTGTGGTGTTATATGCAATTGATTTTGGACCACCTATGTCTAAGGAATGTTTTTTGTCATTATATATATATGTTCTTCATGTCAAGTTATGTTTAAATGTTATGTCATCTAGCACGATCAGTCACTAAGTGTCTTATGTTATATTTGAGTTACTGTTGGTCAGTTCTGTATAGGAGCAATATTTGTTTGGATTTGAATACAGCAAAAAGAAAATTATTTTGTGTCTCTTAAATTGGTATATATGTGTGTGTCCATATAACTGTACTTAACGAATATTGGAACAGTTATCATATGCATGTAGTGCTGTTTAAACTAAGCATATTCCCAACAGAACCACTGTTTCTGCTTCTTGTAGGGGACGGGCGTTAATTAACAGCTCTACCTTAGGAATGGCCCAACCCACCCTCTAACTAAAACAGCTGTTCCCTATGTGCTGCAGTATCAAGCTCCATTTAAACCACCCAGGGTAAACAACATCAAGAGGTTAAAGCCTCCAGTGCATATCTGCTGCTCTTTAATACTGCTCATAGCACCACCGAAAGGCTGCGGCCACATCCAGGACCTGGCATAATTTATAGGGATTATTCAGTAGCTGTGTTGAGTTTGCATTGCCTTTTTGTACCAGTGTCTGTAATATGCGAGACAAAGTAAGGGCACACAAACACAAAGATAACCATTCATTCCATATGGCTCGGCACCGTTACTTTCCGCTCCCCACCCACTTGAATTCTGCCTTTTCTGACTTCCCAGTCCGCCTACGGTTATATATTATTTTTATGTTACTATTTGTTTTACCTTTGCCTACAATTCTGGATGCCAATAAAGTAATTTGATCGGGTCGCATTAAAGGAGTTCACAACTCCATTCATTCAGTCACACAAGGATCACCTCGAACTGAGCACAAATATATATTTTAGAAAATCATCCGATTTACTTAATATCGGACTCTACTACACACAAAGGAATAAGTTAAAAAAAACAATGCCATTTACAACGCCAATAGCTCTAGCTTTTACAAATGCTAGACCTATTGCATTGCAAATGCTTGTTTAAATGTTCTGTCTCTTCCATCACCAGCACACAGGTATCACTAGTTCGAAGATCAACAGAGCCTCCGCCCTTGACTTATTACATGCACGAAGGCTCACTAGCCGGATAAAGGGGCAGATTTACAAGCCCCTTGAGCCACTTTTGCGTCACTTTCAACATGGGAAATGTGACGCAAAAGTGGCGCAAGAAGCTTGTAAATCTGCCTCAAAGTATTTGGATGCCTACACTGCTGCACTTGCACTTGTCATTGATAACGTCCTTTGCACCCTATTTACACTGGGCCCAGACTCTGGGGCAGATTTACAAGCCCCTTGTGTCATTTTTGTGCCGCTGTTGCGTCCCTTTTCGTGACGCAGCATCAGCATAAAAATGCGGCCCATTTACAACGTGACGCATCTAGGGAGATGCGGCACGTTGTAAAGCCGTGCGTCACATTATACCTGCGTCAGGTATAATGTATGCAGGGTGGGCGTTCCAACGCCAAAAAGCCTCGTTAAGTGACGCATTGAAATCTACAAGATTTCACTGCGCCACTTCTAGGACGCCACTGCGTCAAATTCTTATGCCTGCTTGAAGCAGGCGTAAGGAGTGACGCAGCACAATGAGGATAGGCCTTCCCCTGCATTGCTGGAGTTGCATCGTGCTTGCGACAGCACTCCAGCAATGCGTGACTTTTGCGTCAACAGATGCATCAGAATTTCTAACGCATCTGTCAATCCTTGAGTGGCGCAAGGGTTTCTAATGGTGGCGCAGGGAAAGTGACGCATCTTTCCAGATGCGTCACTTTCTTGTAAATCTGCCCTTCTGTTTTTAATTCCGGCCGACTCGTTGAATACCAGCACACAGGCACAACTAGTCAGATAATCAACAATGCTTATTGCCCTTTATCGGCCGCACCTGCACTTTTACAGCTACATAGATTATAACTATTTGTGCAAACCCGAAGCCCATTGGGGAAGGGCGGGTGTTAAGAACTCAAACACAATATGTAAAAGAACAAGTTCTTATTGAACTTTACACCAACACGGGCACCAACAGATGAACATAACAGCGGGCATGCTCAGAAAATCGGCTTCGTTCTACTGGTGCGCCATATTTACACACCCTTCTGCCGAGCTACCTGGCATACAGAGCCTTGGGCCATTCCATCTTATTCAACAGGGCAGGAAGTGAGTATTTTTCTCAAATGTTTCTTCAAAACACAGTTCTAGATGGGTTTATGTTTTTCAGTGACAATGCTGATGGCAACAGGAGCTCGTTTTGAGTATCTTTTGAATGTATTTATTGTGTACAGTGTGTCAACGGTTTTAATAATCAAACAATAAAGATGTATTATTAGGAACATAAAGGGTCTCGTTCTGATCAGGAAAATCTGCACAGTTCCGCAGTGGTGTATCAAGGGGGGTGAGAGGGGGTCCCGAGTTTTTGGGGCGGAGGCCTCCCCCCTAACCTGCGGCCGTCGCTCGGCGGCGAATGCAGGGGATGGCCAGCACCCGCCACCCCCCCCCCCCCTTACCAGTGGCCATCTCGGGGCGTCACACCCACACGCAAGGATCCTCACGGGCGGCAAAATGTCTAGCTACGCCACCGTAGTTCTGAGCACTGTAACTCAAAAATGAGGAATGCGTAAGGTATTATCACGTTATTCCTCATTCTGACATGTGGGGCTCGGAATACATAGGTTGAGCAATACCAAGGAGAAAATGAACCCTAGCAGGTGTACCACTTCAGAATGATGCTGCACTTTTGGTCAGGGCCTAGCAGTGAATTTATGCTGTTCAGGTAGTATTATGACAAGCAAAACTAGACTGGATTAGCAGGTATTGGAATTTTCTTTGATTCCAATCACGTACTTACTTTTAATTATATGACCTTGCTTACAAGGAGAACATCATGAGAATGCGAAGAGTAAACAAACAATCATGAGGTTTCCCGCTATACCACACAAAACAGGTAATCAGTAGCCCTCAACATAAGTCATCCCTACTTCTCCCCTTTCATTTAAAAATAAAGAGCCTGTTAAACCAACATGATATGCCTTCATATGCACATTGACATTTGCTTTTGTACAGTTTGACATTTCATGAGATCATTTTTTATTCAGATATACCAGTGCCCACCCACCACAGAACATTTTAGTCTTGGCAAAGGGCTTGCAGAATTTGAAATGCCAGCTTTTTGCTCCTTAGCTGAACCATTTGAGATGTTCTTTACTTCCACTGCTGAGTAGCTGAAAAAATGTCAACAAGGCTTAAGCCACACAACAATATTTTTAACTACTTTTTGAGGATTGCAGCGTAATACCTGTGCGTCTTTCCCCGAATTAATATGTGGTAGAAGTGTATAGGACTGGTGCCACATTTTTTTAAATCAAATGATGACTTTTTCAGCCAGAATCGCTTACCACAGTGCAGCTCATCTGCTCCATCCTCGCAGTCTTTTTGGCCATCACATAGTGAGGTGTTTAATATGCATCTTCCACTGGAGCAGGCAAAATAGTTTTCTTTACATCTGTGTTTGTTTCGAACTAAAAGGAGACAGAATCAGAGTACACACATGTATGAGCGAAAGCATGTAGAACTACACAGGGACAGCCCTATTTTTGGAGCACTAGCCTCACTCCATGTTTTGTGGATCACTTGCCGCCTTCCTTTGAGTGAACCAAACAATATCTTCTGCAAACCACTGCAGTGCCCCCCCATTGGAGATGACATTGACAACAACCTGTGTTTCCTTTGAATAGGAGCGACTCTGCTTGTGCTGCTGCAAGAGTTACAGATCCATCAATGTGTTCATTTATCCAAAAAAAGAAACGTTCTCAAAACCAAACTCGTAGAATATTCCATCCATTTTCCATTATTACACGTCAAAATATTTTTATACATTAATTATACAATGGTAATTAGAAAAAAATAGTGATCATTTATGCTATGCATCAAATCAGGTTAACTCCCGGTAACGTTTGCAGCCTCATGTATTGTTGTCTGGATCCATGTGCCTTGTGCCTCTACATTAGTACCAGCGTGGTGGCGGCCATGGTGGAGATGACAACCCGCCTCAATTTTCAGAATAATACAATGTAAGTGACCCACCACAAAGGGCCAACATGCACAGCTGTGCGTCTCTCCATAATCTATCTCCTTATCTTCGTGTGACCTGATGTATCGCTCAGTGAGGAGGCGGGTTCATTGATTGTGTGGAACTATTTAATGCCCGACTCCCAACTTGCCTCCAATATTCTCTCCATCCAGCCACCAGAAGGAACAGCTCAACTGTTACTACAGCCCGACTGCGGTGCCCCAGTGGTACCTCAGCTTACTCCTTAGAGTCGGGCACCTCACTTCTACATCTTCATTACTGCACTGCTCTGTGTGCTGACTTCTGTTGCATCAGTGGGGTGTTGCATTGGAGCTCAGAAGCACAAGCTATGCTTTCTTTCCTAGCTGTTGTAAATCTGGCTGACAGCTGACTACTAGATTTGGCTTCTGAGGAACCTGCAATTTTAGTTAGACCTAGTTCTCTGCATTTCTACCTGACTGATGAACACTCAGAGCACAACTAGCTAATCTGTAAAGGAAGAAAAGAACTCATTCCCTTTCATTAGTCTTCCTGCATCTCATTGGTTCCTACTGCCATTATTATTACAATTTGATACTATTCCTCTAGGCATGTGCGATTGCAACGTGTCCATGGATTTGACACTATGATGGGGGCTTTTTATTCCTGTGGTACATCTACAGTTGAATCCTTACTGGAATACAGTGGTCTCTCTTCTTCTGCTAGTTCTGCAATGCCTGGTAGACTATTGATATCTCTACATTATCAGCTTCAAAGTTGCTGCTGAAATGTCTCCTCTTTCCCTTTTATCTTCATCCGAAGGTGGATTGTTTCCTGGCTCAATATTGCTTTTGCGATTAGAGCTGGAGACCTGTATGTGACAGACGTGGGTTCATTGTTAACTGTGCCACAGGATTGAAGCTATACAGATCTGACAAGACCTAATTAGGCCGAAACCAGTCTGGAGGGAACTTGGCCTGGCAGTCCATGATCAACTGTTTCTATTGGATCAGGACCAAGCTGGTTTGCATATGGCAGATCTCCGTCGAAAGTGGCATTGTGGGTAAATAACAGTGGTCTGGTATGCACCCCAATTTGTCACCAAAGACCGATTAATCTAAGCATTTCTCCCATCACATTTTGTGTGTTTAATTTAATGCCTAAATTGACCAGGGGGGGGCCCAGATATAGGTCCGTTTCTCGTTCTGCCACAGGATTCAAGCTGACGAGGTATAATAAGCCGAAGCCAGTCTGGGGTTGCTTACGTTCCACGTTAACCTGAGACGAAGGCTCATTACTGAGCTGTATATAATGGAGTGTCTTTGCTAGTGGTTAGACTATTTGTAAGCGTTCTGGCCGCCATCTTTGTGTGTCTGTTTTCATACAATTGAACAATTAAAGTTTGTTTCATTTGTTTATTACTATAACATACATTGTGAATTTTTCAAAAATTGGTTTGGTTTGACATAATTGATTAATTTTTCTTCCGAAACAATCATTATTTTAAATTGATTTAAGTTTTAAAGTCCAAACTGACTTGGAGAGACTCTGGGGCATATCAACAAGGGCTTTATCTCTGCTTTTTTGGCTTTAAAAGCCAAAAAAGGAGAGATAAAACTAGCGCCCTATCAACAACAGGGTGCTAACATGCAAATTTGCATGTTAGCACCCTTTTACTCTACGCTTCCCCTTGCATCTCTAATGAGATGCAAAGGGGGCGTTCCAGAGTAAAATAATAGGAGAAATGTCGCTAAGCGACATTTCTCCTATTATCAAGAATGTTGCTAACCCTGTTAGAGACAAAAAAAGCAGCGCTAACCGCGGTTAACGCTGCTTTTTTACGTCTGGTATTTTTCTGACTTAGCCATGATATCCTATGGAAGGAGGATATCATGGCTAAGTTTGCCTGTCCCTATCAACAAGGTAACGTGAGATTATCGCTGGGTTTCCAGCGATAATCTCACGTTAGCCTGTTAGCGTGAGGATTTTTATCGCTATTGAGATAAGCGTTGCTAATAGCACGCTATCTCAGAGATAAAAATTCACGCTAGCCGGCGATAATTATCCTAGCGCTAAGTGCGCTTAGAGATAATTATCGCCGGTTGTTGTTGATATGCCCCTAAATTTCATGGTTTTGGCTAAAGTTTCAAGATTTGCCACAGGAATAATTGAAGATGTTTCAGAATTCTTTGCAATGTCCATTTTAGGTCAAAGACAAAGCAATTCATGTTTGCTGTTTCCTTTTGCTATCCTCACTACGGCAAACCACCTGCAGACTAAAGCAAGTGTGCACAACCTGATTATGCACTTCGGTGAAGACTACACACGTTTGTACTTGACTTCGCCCTGCATCTCATCTTTGGAGCTTTTTATCGTTAACTGCAAATAAAACTGTTTACCTGGGCATTTCAATTCATCTGTAAAATCACCACAGTCATTTGCCCCATCACATATCCATTCGGGTAGAATACACAGTGAAGTGGAATTGCAGCTGATGAAGCCTTTGGTTTTTATACCAAGTTTGTAGAAATGGCTGCAATCTGTGATATCTGCAATTAAAAAGATTGCAAATATTTGTTTTACGTCCAATACATCTTGCGAAATTATGTCACTTCCAGTATCATCTCAACAGGCCGTGATCTGCATAAACTACGGATAGCAGCTGGGTTCTATCCAAACATTGACATTTAAAGGAGGCAGATCCATAACAACAGTCAGGTTAACGCGAATGACAATTATAATTATGGCTCCAGGAACACAAGGCACAGGTTCTATAAATCATGAACTAAAAATATGATGGGTTAGTGCAGAAGAGCAGATGGGGTCTAAAGCCAAAACCGGAACAAACAGCTTACTGCAGTTCTTCTCATCGGACGCGTCGGAGCAGTCGATGACTTGGTTGCACTGGGCCGATTTTGCAATGCACGTCCCATCCTTACACAGGAACTCTGTAGAAGCGCACGTGGACGCTACACAAAAAAGTAAAAACGCATATTCACCGGCAAGAAAAGACATGTTTACCATTTTGATGACTAGCTGTGAAAAGCCTGTTTACGTGTATTTCGTTTTCATTGTACATTTGTTCATATCTATTAAAGCATGAAGCAAGCAATATCGCAGTACAGGCAATCTCAGCCACTGTGCAAGTTCATATCATATTCTGTACAACCGACTCAAATAGGCTCGGGGGTTCACAGACATGCCATTTTTTAAATGATCATTCAAATGGCATCTTCACATCCAGATTTTGTTAAGGAAATAATGTATCAGTAACAGGATGATAAAATTACTGTTTACCAGGTATGTTTTTGCTTTGTGTAGGTTAATAGATATTATTGCTTGCTTTGGGAACATGAAACAATTCACTAACTTAGTATTTAAAGAAGGAATTATAACTTGTTATTTTTGGCGGATTAATAACAGTTTTGCTTTCCTGTGCTCTTATTATAGATAAGGGCACAAAGGGTCAGATGTAGGACCGTTTTCAGTGGTGGAAAACAGAGAATAGGATCGTTTGCCACCTCTAAAAAGCGGTTTGGAATGTACTAACCCTATTTTGCAAATTGGTAACCTACACCGATTCACATATTAGGGTTTGCGAGTCGCTAGTAGGAAGCAGCGTTTCAAGGACATCCCTTCCTAAAAGCAGGCTGCAGAGGCATGTATGGGATCCCTTCCTCTTTGTGAATGTGGGTGACAACATTTCTTAAGAGCAGGAAAAGGAAACTTTTCTTTTTTCTTTTTTAAATGCATCGCATTTTCCTTAAAGGAAAACAGTCTGCATTTCAGAAAAAAATTGCTTTATTTAAAAAGCAGTCACAGACATGGTGGTCGGCTGACCTCAGCAGGCCACTATCCCTGGAGTGCTGGCCATTCCCAATGGGTCACAAATTGCGACCTGCCTCACGACTATTGATGAGGCAGGTTATTTGCAACCCCAGTGGGAATCGCTAAATGTGTCTTTGACATATTAGTGCATTTAATTTCTGATTGCGAGTCGAAAAAAAATCACAATTAGCGACTCACAAATAAAATGATAACACATCAGTCCCAATGTCCCTGTTTGTGCTGCACCATATCTTCAACTAGATGCGCCATTTGAAAACAGGGACAATGCGCCCTATTATCGATAATGTGCTGCCTCAAGGCTGCCTGCAAACTCGTGCTGTCCTGAGGGAAGCCTAATAGTGAATAATGTCCGACCTCATTAAAGCAGCACGTCTGCCTTTCACACTGTAGGCAGCACCTGGGCTGCCCTTTCAAGGGGGCGGGGCAAGATCTCCCTGCAGGCAGGTACAATCTGTATTACAGAATGGGCTGCAAAAACATCTGTGACCCCTTCTGTAATACCAAAGTGCCCTGGAGTGCAGAAAGTGGGTGCACATGCCCATTACACCCTCCGGTCACATTCCCTGATATGGTCCCAGGTATTCTCAGTAGTATACAGACTAAAGTATTGACTGAGTTATATTGTAATGATACTGCAAGATACTAAGGCCTTCTGCATCAATGTGCATATTCAAAGATATTGCTCACTATAAGCTGTAAAATACACAGGTTTATTATCATAATTACCTACTCATTTGTTGGAAGACCTGTTCAGTATGTATATTGATGGGCATTAAATGAAGATGAATGCAGTCAAACATTATGAATCTTATAATTGAAGAAAATAGCAATCATGTAAAAGACTAAAGCAGAATGTTGTCTATGGGAATGCCACAGGGACTTGCAACATTTTTACTGTCATAGTAATGGGCACACTGTAACTTGTTATACATGGTACAGCCATCAAAATCTTTTACATCCTCATTTTATTTCTAAGGTTCATGCTTCCTCTTAGCCAAGCAACTACAGATATGTATAATAAAAGCATAATCCCTTCTGGGAATTAAGCACAGCAATATGGAGTTTACAGTGTGTTGCAATCTGCTGTAAATTTGACTGAGAACAGGTTATTGCAAGCTATATTTGTAATGGAGTAACCTTCATATGATATTGCATTTAACTCCAGGAGGACATACAAAATTAAAAATACTATGATGATTGACACTGCAGGGGCTCTGAGGAAGTACTGCAACCCCTTGAAGCCTCTTATACATGCCTTGAAGCAGGGCGCTAAGACTCTTCATAGAGAGCAACAGACTTCCGTAGTGCTGAACGCTTGTCACTGCAGAGGCTCTGAGGAAGGACTCCAACACCCAGAATCCCCTTATGCTTGCCTGGAGGCCAGGTGCTAATGCTCTTTATAGAGTGCAATGAACTCCAGCAGCGCAGGGTTCTTGAAACAGTTTGGGATCTGAGGAAGGGCTGCAACACCCAGAAGCCCCTCACATTTGCCTGGAGGTGGGGTACTAATGAACTTTATAAAGTGAAGTAGACTCCTGCAGCACGTGAAGCATGCAGGGGGCACCTGGGTGCATTCTTAGGTACAGATTGGCTAAGTCCTGGGCCATCTACTCACATATGCAGATTTATGAAGACTGGGCTCCCCACAACCTCTCCTTCAGCCATTTTCGCTTGCCAACTCATTATGGCTAAGTGAAACACCCTCACTATTTTTACATTCAATACTTCTAAGGCTTCTCATAAATGCAATTATGTCTTTTAACTTCAGCGGTGGGTGCGCTTTAGGGCAACATTTTTACAGTCGAAGAGGTACTTGGATGAGGCATGACTAGCCCGAGGGCTTGTAAATGGTGTGATTACAACTTGTTCTGTTGATGCAGTTAGTCATAGGTTATTTAATTTAATTCGGACTTATAAAGCGCCTGGTTACACTATACAGTGTGTCCCCGTGCTGCGGTGCAAGTCGTAATGGAGATCACAGAGAGCTATCCAGGCGGGAATAGATGAGTTTTCAGTTTCTTCCTAAACATAACCTCAGAGGGTTCCAGCCGCAGGCTCTCCGGGAGTTTGTTCCAGAGTTGGCCCGCCAAAAAGCGGAAGGAGCGACCACCCATCCTGGCTCTCTTTACAGCCGGGACGCGGACCAATCCCCTCCCCTTAGACCTCAAGTGGCGAGCTGGAGCGTAATTAATTGACAAAAGAATTACCAACCCGATAATGAAATCTTTAGCCACAGAATGCACTGTTGTTCTCATACAGCTAATGCACAGCCATCACCCTGCAGACCTCCTGTGCCATACCTTGTGCCGTACCAGATCTTGAGAGATAGGTGAAGATCTGGGATGCTTTCGGCGTTAGGGTGCACTTCCAATAATCCCACTGATTTACATAAGGTAGTTGTTCCTGGCACCATTATAACATTGTTGCCAACCATAAACCCCCCTACTAATAGAGCAACCCTGATCCAGCTTAACTGTAATGAAGGCTTCCTTCCGGAAAGGTCAGGCATACTGCATGGTAACAAGAAAATGATCTTTCACCATTAAACTCCTGTAATTTTCCACTGCTACTCCATTTCCTATGTTATGCTTTCGGACAACGTCCCAACGCTCCAAGAGGGGGCTTACTGAATTTTTCTAACAGTTAAAAAAATAAGGTGGTTCACTTGTGTAGTGTGAAGGTAGGCAGAGGTTTCTTTTTAATTCAACGTGGTGAGGTGGATTGATTGGGTCAGAATGGGCCAGAAAGCTCTAGAGGGGAATTGTGTGGTAGTCAATTTTGACCAGGATAGTCTTTCTGGTAGGCTTATCCACCAGTTATCTCACGTCATTTTCTTATCCTTCTGTGTATCCTCACCCTTAAAAATTAGATTTGAAGGTCAAACCTTGGTAGCCCAAGGTGAAAGCAGGCCTATTTAATACAAAAGACAATACTAGCTTTGGTCATTTTTTCTTTGTCAATATAGATTATGTGGGGTGGGATCCTATTATAATTGCAGAGGCTCTTCCCTCCAAATTAGAAATTTTAAGCTAGAATGCTGCCCGGTTAGCTGGCAAACAAACTGACACCACTTGGTTGGATTGCATTATAAAGTTTAGTATTGTGTACCTCCAGGTAACATGGACGCCGATCAACTCGCTTTTTGTGGATGGCTTTAGTTCTATTTGTCTAGCCACAGTGATCCCTTCAGGTCGGGATAAGGCAAGATTAGTTACTCAGGTCTCCCTTAATCGAGATGATGAAAGCTTCATTCTCTGAAATTGGGTCACCCAATCTGCTCGCTGTTCTTTTATCATTCCCAGAAAAGAACGGCTCATTGCTGCTTAACTTTTATGCCTTGTTAAGGTTTTTTGACCTACTTGTAGTGGTGACATCCTTTTTGGTATGTTTGGAATGCTCGCCTTCCTGCTCCTCTCACGTCCTTCCTCATTGAAAAAAACAAGGAGGGGGCAGACATGCAGCTAAGTGCCTTCTTTTTTCATTTTTAAAGAATTTGGAGGGGAGGGAGTGGCTAACTCCGCTACGCCACGGAGGCGCAGTTTTGCCTACCTCGGCGTTCGCAACAGAGTGTGGAGTAGGCAAATCTCTGCAAACTCTGCTGGCAGATTTACCGCCTAGGGTTAATTGTGACCTACTCCTGATCCTGGTCCTGAAGGCAACCCCCAGGGAAAGAAGCTTGGTAGTGTCCTGTTGACAACACTACAAAGTTGACTTAACTGAGAGGAAGAACCTGTTACGATCTGAAGCCTGAGATGAACTTACATAGACTAGCATCTCTAAGCAGAGTGCACTTTTTGGGAAATGGTGAATCAGCCAATTTCTGCTGAAGATGATGGGTTCGTTCTCTGGTCCCTCATTGCCCTGGATAAATGGATTGTGCATTTTAAAGAAATTTAGGCCACAATGAGCCAGCATTGTCGAAAATGAATTCTTTTGTTTCTCAGGGGCCTGCAAACCTTCTTTTTGAGATTGAGGAGGTCACGGAAGCAATTAGTTGGCTGACTATAAACAAGGCGCCAGACTCGGATGGAGTTCCAGCTGATCTCTTCAAATAGGAACCTGGTCTATTGGCCCCTTTACTCACCCTGGCTTTGAATGACACACTCAGTGTTGAGATCCCCTGTCCTGGTCAAAGGCTATTATCATCGCAGTATTCAAGAAAGGTTAAAAGAGCAATTCCCGTTATTAGTATATGACTTTGCTTAAAGATGTCAAGGTAAAAGCTCTTGGGTCCATGATCTTATCCAGATTAATGGGTTGGACAGAACAGAACATATAATCTTTGACTTCCAATATAGCTTTTGACCAGGAAGGGGAACTATTGATCAGTCCTTAAACTTGTAACTGCTTGTAAATAATTACAAAGTGGCAAGGAGAACGAGCATCCACCTGCACTTTATGGATCTCTCATCACCTTTTGTTAGGATAAACAGGAATAAGATTTGGCCTTTGATGATCTCAATGGGTATTAACCCAGATATAGTTTAATTCAATCAATCAATCAACCAGTCAATCAATTAGTAGATTTGCAAAGCACAGCGTGTCACCTGTGAGAGCATCCAGTAGCTGGCATGGTCCAGGGAATCAGTCAAATAGCCAGGTCTCCAGGGACTTTCGGAACTCTGGATGAGATGGAGAGGTCCGGAGATGGAAGGGTAGTTTGCTCTATATCTTCGTTGCTATATAGGAGAAGGACAATCCTCCGCATCTGCTACGTTAGATGTGAACGGTTAGGGAAAGGGAAGTGGAGCAGAGGTGTCTGTTGG
This sequence comes from Triturus cristatus, assembly GCF_964204655.1. Lineage (NCBI taxonomy): Eukaryota > Metazoa > Chordata > Amphibia > Caudata > Salamandridae > Triturus > Triturus cristatus. The sequence goes on from NC_140584.1 coordinate 229,728,710, forward strand.
GCTGATATAAATGTTTAGGTGGTAATTCAAGAAGCGGGTACTTACAAGCTTAAGACAATTAAGGCCTCAGTAAGGTACAGTATGGATAACTCCTGCACAGATAAATTTGGGATTAATATCAAGGTGAAGAATGGGTATATCCTTGCCCCTTTCTTATTTACTTATATTAATCACCTGGAGGTCCACCTGTTAAGCGAAGATTACAACTTGCCACATATGGGGAGGAATTTAATTCTTATCCTCCTTTATGCGTATGACACAGCATTGTTAGCTGGGCATTCCATGGACTGCAAGAACTTACTAGATTTCTTTGACACTTTTATGCCATCACGTGATCTTAGTATGAATTGTAGTAAGTTCCACAACATGATTATGGGCCCAAGGTTCATGAAGACCATAAGACATCAGGTCCCAGATTGTGAGATCTCTATGCTAATGTCCTTTACACCCTGCAGTATTATATGGCCAAAGAGGCTCTTGTGCCCGTCACAGACCTAAAAAAAGAACGTATTATTGATGAAGTCTGTTTCATCAGTATTTGAATTTGCAAAGAAACTGGATAACAAACCTCTTTAAATTATGTTAATGATCAGGCGCGGCCGGTAAAGGTAAGAGCGGTGAGGCTGTGGGAAGTTGATATACGATGCGATAGGGAAAATAAAATAAATAAACCCACTTACCTTGCGTTTGCCGCACCGCGAGTCAGTGATGCGGCGAACTCAAAGTAAGTGGTTTACTTTATTTTACTTTCCCTATCCCATCGTATGCTGACTTCTCCCCCGACCCCCTCTGACCCACAACTCTTACTTGTATTGACTGCACCTGTTAAAAATATATAAAGCAAAATACATCTCTGCAGCATCTGATGGTAGTGGCATCTGGGAGTAGGTAGACACTGTGACACCCTTGCAGTTCCTCACCTTAAATTGTGCATGAAGAGCTAGTCAATGGGTATTTGACAGATAAACTTACCGCTCGCCCTTTACTGAATTGGCTCATGGTTTTGATCAACCCCGATACAAAGTTAACCACACTCTTTTTAAGGGACTTCCTGAAACTTGACGGGGCAGGCAGAATCATACGGTTCAATTATATTGAAAGTGCTTTTAGAGCACTTAGTTATCTAGAACTGTTTTCACCTCCAGACCTTATACAGAAAGCTGACCTAACTTATACTAAGGACTATTTTCTGACATTTCAAAAGAGCAACAGGATGTCTTCCAAACATACTAAAATGTCAGTTAGTGCCAATGCCTTGGTGGAAAGATCATTGTCTTTTGAGCCGTACAGACTGCATATGGTTCACTGTGTATTGATTGTTCCAAACGTGTGGTCCCAGATGAAGGATTTTGACCCATGTGGGTGTGATTTGTTTTCGGCCCAATATATGATGCATGTTGTTATGTTCTGTGGTTTTTATGCTGACTTACGACGTAAATTTACTTTATCAATCCTCAAAGGGATGACATTTACCCAGGTCAGGCAAGCTCATACCTATTTACAAATGCAATCACCTAAACGTATCTGCTTTCACATGAATGGTTTTAAAAAGGTGCAATCAAAAAAGGATGATGACTATGTTTTTCAGCCAGACGAAAGGCCTATGGAAATTCAGACACCTTTATAATTGTTTAAATGAGTTTGTATTCTGCTCAGTTAGTTTTTCACATCATCGAGTGATTCTGGCCATCACAATTTTGATATCAGGAGTTTTCTGTAAATACTAGTCCAAGGTCAGAATGAAAAGAAACTAGGAGAGAATGATGTTTACAGATGTCACATGTATGGTTAAAAAGTTGCTTTACTTTTTATAACTACTTAAAAAGTTCCAATATTTTTCCATAGTATTTATCATACTAATCGTTACTTTTGTTTATAATTTCACTAGATGCTCTCTTTGAAACAGTTTTGCATATATTTTTGTTGAAATTAAAGGAATTTTAATTGAAAATTGTTGACTAATAAGTACACAATGAAAAATCAAATGAAAAAGATTCCTAGCTAAGGCTAAAGATGATATTTAGTATATGTTCCCATGTTTTTATCCATGCCCTAAATTACTTTAAGCTCCCAATATCACTCAAATGGATATTTTTCACACAATGAGTATCTCTTGAGCAACATGGAATTTCCTGTTTTACATTAGATGAGGGTGATCACATTTCTGATGCTGCATACAGAACATTTAAATTGCGTAGATATTTTCCAGTCTCCAGTCCCAATTCATTAAGGGAGTTAAAGGATATGACATTTTAACTTTCAACAAAGCATTAATGCTTTCAATATCCTTTGGAATCGCATTACTCATAACACAGTTTACAGTTGACTTGTGGTTATACATATTTCTGACAAATGACTCATGGCAATCGTAATTGTTAATGAAGTACAGTTTTATATAGAAAATGCTAATTTGATTACAATGGGCACAGGAACAGTGGCTTTGTAAAGTGAAGTGATAAGTGTGTGTCATTAATGCATATTGCCATTAAAATGTTTTGACTGAAATTCCTTTTTGATGTTCGTGTTGTCACTGCAGAATAAATAATATCTCAATGTATTGAATGTAATTGGGTAGAAATAAAAATGCAATCTCTTTGTTTTATAATCAAATGTGGCATCTGCATTCTCTATAACATCTAGTCTGGTGATGAACAGGTACTTGATTATAATAGTTCCTTTTCAATGCAAGCTGAAACAATATCTGAGTGGACGCAATTCAAATAGTTTAGCAATATTAGTATTCAATGTATTAAAATTGAGAATTATTAACATTAGAAAATTTGGTTCATACATACTGTTGGTACACCTGAAGGAGGCAGTGGAATATTATTTAGATATCATCACTCATACTACTAAAGACAAATGGCAGATTTAGGATTTGTAAGTAATGAGTGAATTAATTGATTTACCATTCAAGAGGGGAGTTTTATCCCTTAGCATGTTGATTTTTGATTAGTTTAACATGGCAGCATATTATAGGAGGAATTCTAAAGATCAACCTTTGTAAATTAAAAGCAAATAAGATAGAAACAGCCATGTTGAATATACCGCAAACTTGTTAAAGCTGAGAAATTGTTGATATACATATGATACACTTGAGATAAATGTACACATAGATTGGATTGGAAAACAATCCCTAGACAGGCTCCTGAACAGGTATAACCAGCTTTGATTAGGGTTTTTGCTTATATACCAGTAGAGCCAAAAACTTTAAACAAAAAGTCTTCATTATTTATAATTGTTATGAACTTCTGAATCATATCTGAATCTGAATCACATTTGATCGGGTAAATAGATAAACCTGTGTCAGGCGATTGATGACAGTAAGATGGCCCTTGTATTTAGCTGTGATCTAATAAGAAGTGAGCATTAATAGTTTCCTAAAACATTTTTTTGTGTTAAGTGAAGAAATACCCAATTATTAACAATTTAAACAAAATACCATATCTTTTTCCTGCTCTGTGTTTTGGAGCCACTTTAGATTTTTAGCTTGAGTGAATGTGATTTCTCTTTTAGATAGAATTTTAGAAGAGAGACATCCCTAAAGCTGTCTGTATACCCTTGGTGAAGCTAGGTGTTTGTGCAATAAGTATACCAAATTAAAAGTTTGTTTTAATTAATTTCTCTCAGGTTGTGGAGGTCATTTTGGGTTTTTTCCTGTGCTTTACAGCCACATTTTACCTGGAGGTGATGAAGAGGAAAAGTGGCAATACACTGCAACCCCCCTAAGTTGAGCAGGCAGGTACTCCGTTAAGCCACCAGAGGTAGTATTCCATCGAAGGAGCCAGCAGGGTTTTGTCAACAGAATTATTAAATGCCTCCTGTCTGTTGATGAGGGAGGTGGAAGAGGGGTTATTGGGCAAGGTACTCTACCATGTTTGCAACAGAGACACTGCCAGCCAAACTCTAAATCAGGCCCTATATAATTAATTTGTATACAAGCATGAGCTCTTTTCTTCTAAAACTTCATATATCATGTAGTTAATATGTTATTGAAATTGCTGATGGACAATAAATACCATTAATTTTTGGTAGCTGGGATTTTTACAAGTGGAAGTAACTTGATGGCACGGTGGAGCGTGGTGACCAGTTTTTGCTGTGATTTTAACACTGGCAGCTTGAGGTAGAAGGACTTTCTCTTAAATAAACGAGTAGCTATTATTAGACACCAAAAATGAATTTCTAATGTCAAAAAGTACTTTAAAAGTCAAGGACCGACATGGGTTCATTGTGGAAGAGGAATTCACCAGTTTTATCAAGAGTGAAATGCCTTGGTCTATTATGACCTCTGCTCATTCTCGCTGAATGGTTAAGATGATAGAGCTGCTCCTTGTAGTCCACTCATTCTAGCGTTTAAGGAGAAAATAGCATGGCATATTTATTGATTACATTTCTTCCTGAAAGAGACTGAAGGTACTACAGACCATCGGTCATGGGGGCTTGCAAGTATAAGAGCTAAATATTTAGAGATTGTCAATTTTGCAGAGAATTCAAGTGCATGTGTCCAACTCCCTTTTCACCTACATAAATCTTTGTCCATATTCCTCATGTTTGCCTTGGTAATATGGAGATCGATCCATTTGTCAACAAAAATGAAATAAAGTCCTTGTCAATAAATTCTCTCATCCCAAACTCCATATCTACCTCCACATGCAAGTATGTAGTCAGGCAAGACCTGCAACCTAGGCCCGGAATCACTGATTGATAGGTCGTAGATGGGAGGGTGAATAACTGATGGGGAAACACGCAGGCAGGAAACCCTTGATCAATCCTACAGATAGGCGCAGCACCATCACAATGGTTATGGGAGATTGCCACCAATAAGGGACACATGTTCCAAGGGAGTAATCACTTCTAAAATACCATAAAGTGAAAAGCCACATTAGTTAGGAACACATAGCCAATCAGGACCTAACACACGTAATGATCATGTGCTCCCCACGCCAGACATCTAGACACATTCACCACTGGCCACACTGTGTTCAACGAAAGGTCGATACCCACCTGTATTAATGTTTGACCACTAATTTAAGACTTTAAGGCAGCAACCAACATTCCTCACAATACATGGTACGCCGGATACGTTTATGGCTTGATGTAACAATGCACGAAAATCCAACACAAACCAGTATAAATTGATATAGTCCTCGGACCTCGTGCCTGTAACTGCTCTCCCGGGCCGCATTGTTTAATTAAACAACACTGTTCATGTTTTGCCTAGCGCATCTTGAGCACGAGCAACCACGTTACAGCAAGCAGCCATGACCTCCAGGCTAACCAATTTCCTTTCTCACATTCAACTCTCTTTGGGGCATATTATCAACAAGCGGCGTTAAAATTATCACCGCTTTGTGCGGCAGAGAACTGCCGCTAAAGCGGCGATAATGGACTTGATAATATGCCCTTGTGGATTCCAAGAGAAGCCCACATTCTGGTGTCAACATGGGCTTCTATTGCAATTCTCTGTGGCATATTATCAAGCCCATTATTGCCGCTTTAGCGGCAGTTTTCCTGCGCTAAAGCGGCGATAATTTTATCGCCGTGCTTGATAATATGCCCCTTTGTTCTTTTGTACAGCATGTGATATTTTTTCAGCCTGGGTCATGCAAAACTGTGCAATCATAGTCCATTTTACCTCATTTATGCTTATAGCAATTGGCCTGTTTAAACCAAAATGTATTTGATGTTACACAGAAACAAGCAATTTGTCACCTCTTTTCAAATGGGATAAAGACAGCTAAACGTGAAATAGGGCAATACTACATTACAGCTGACAAATTCCATTTTATTAAATATACTGTACAATATTATTTAAATTTGCTAAAAATGCTTACTCTTGCAAACCATTTCATCTGAGTTATCACCACAGTCATCTTCTCCATCACACACTTTATTATTTGAAACGCACTTTTGATTGTAGCATGGCTTAAAACCTCTTTGGCAGCGTCTATTTTCTGTAAATATAAAAACATAGCACAGATTGAGTGAGGATTCCATCACTGGTTACAAACATCAGACTAATGTAGTAATACGATAACACTGTAGATCTATGTATAGAATATAAGAAATGTTAGACTTAGTAACTGAGGTGGGCTTTACGTCCCAGAACAAGAACGATGTTGTGGATGACGAATTATCAAGACAAATATTTATGAGCCTTCTGCTGTAAGGTCAATGTATATATATCATCTTTTGTAGTGCTCCCACTCTCCGAAGCAGGTCAATTAGTCACCTAGAGACATCAAACAGAAAGAAGAGGCAGTCTCAATCGTTTTTTGATTGTGCCCAACTATTGTTAACTCGCTGTTGCAAAGCAATGCATATACTCTAACATACAAGTGTAAGGGGCATTGCCCCACTATTCATGGAGGAGGAGAGGAGACCTTTGTACAAGTACGAGCTGCTCAGTAAGGCTGTAGTTAGATTGTGCTTTTTCATTGATATTTTTGCAGATGGAGTGCGATGCAACCGCTCAGGTGCCAGAAGAGGTCTACTTCGCCCTCGAGGCAGAAGCTAGAGAGAGGACTTGCGTCAGATGCTGTGCGTGGCCTACCTTCCATGGAACTGATACAACCCACCCATGTGCATTGGCATAAGTGGTCAGGAGAAGAGTTAGCAACTCTCCATAGACTCAATGAGCTAGGGCAGGACAGACCAGAGGAGTCAAGGTGTGAGAGGGTGGCTCTAGGCTGGGTGGGGAGACTTAGCTCCACCCACCTTTTACGTTCTGTTTGCTTGTTTGATTATGCAAAGGGCTCTCTGGAGAAGTCCCATAGCAGATTGACTTGCGGGACTGCCGTGCACGTAGGTTATAAATGCACGAATTTGCTTGTCTGTTCTGTTACTTAAAATGTATGTATTCCTCTTGTCCTCAAACTGCTGCTGTCTTCTGCCATTCTACTCTTCAGTCAGTCGTTAACATTCAGGAAATGTTCATGTTTATAAAGCGAGTGCGTCCTTCCATGCAGGCCCCTGTTAAGCTTTGCTTTGGGCCTGTGCGATCATTTTCATTGGCCCCTTCCAGAATTAGACAACAGGGTCTCCAACAGTAGCTCGTGAGCTACTGTAGCTCTCCAGTTACGTCTGAGTAGCTCATCTGTGTGCAGCCTGGCTTATTAAATTAGAAACATTTTGCGCGTTTGAATTGATATACATATAAAAACTTGAAAGTATACAAGCCAGCAAAGACAAGAGTTCAAGTGTTGTGCTGGTGGGAGTTACAAGCATCGTCAGTGAAATGCTGTCTTATCGGATATCACAGTGCTTGCCTGTTCATAAACAGTTACTTGCTGCACATGCACACGTGCTGGGTGTGCTCTTGTGAGACCACACTGCACCCAGACTGCGAACACTCTCCGTGAGTGCTCTATATCCAGCTTGCATATGTTCTGGGTATATTTCATTTCAGTTCAGGTCTCTGCAGCCCCAACATGTAGCCTCTCAGCCGCTTCTCAGTGCAGTCCTCACAATCATTTTACTAAATGAGGACCTCACTTTCGAGATAAAGAAAATTAAATCCCCAATTTTCGCTAGTTTACCTGATATTTATTGTTAACTACCTTTGCCAGCCAGTAAATTGGGTAATCTTTGGCAGCTGAATGTTGGTTTAATGTAAAGTAATACTGTAGTATTAATGTGGTGTTACTGTAGAGAAGACTGTCTCTTCATTCAACACCTCCCCGACCCGGCACACGTTCAGGAAGAACCTCAAGACCTGGCTCTTCGACTGAAACCGGAGCTGCCCCCCCCCCCAGACCCCCAGCGCCTTGAGACCCTCACGGGTGAGTGGCGTGCTTTAAAAAAACCCTGATTGATTGATTGAACGCCAACCGCAGTGCGCGTCTGCAGTGCAAGTCTCTGGTCAAACTCCACATGTTAGGTGGTTTCAGTAAAGCACATTATTCAAAATAATCTATATTCCCATCTGCATTAGTACATTGCAGTTAAGTATACAGGAATGAGGATGTGGGTCCATTAAGGTCTTAAGCTAGCTGAGGCAGAAAGCTGGTGGGAAAACTAGGCTGAAGGCAACTCGTGTTAGTAATTCCTAGGTCACACAAAGTGCAGATTTCACAAACGTCTTACTGTGGCTTCTTTGCATGATGACGCCCTGAAGCCCAGGATCATACAGTGTGTTTTATCACTCACTGTTGTTATGCAGGAAAGCCTGTGAGGCGCCAATATTCAACGGCATACAGGCAAGAGAGTGGGGGGGGGGGGGACCCAGGCTGAGATATATCACCTGGACAATGTCAAAGCATGTATTTTTAAGACTGAGTAATTGACTTTGTTTGTTGTAATGCTTTAAAATAATGCTATTATTTTGTCTTGTTTGATAACGAAAATCAAGCACTTAGAAGACATCTGTTGTAAATATATTATTGAGCCCAAAAATTGTTAATGTGCTATCATGCGAGTTATGTTTTGAGGAACAAGTTGAACAACAGCAAGGCTGATTATCTTACTGCATCCTGATCTTAGTTTTATTTGACTGGGCAAGACCCTTTTTACTGTGCAACACTGATAACATTCACTATCAATGTTTCAACAATAGACTGACTGGCTAGTGACCTTGAAAGGCCAGTCAGACTAGGGCAGTCCATTATATGTTTAGCTTCCTTGTGGAGAACATTAAGAGAATGCAGGATTCTTCACTTACCAGGCACATATGAAGGACCAGCACGGTTTAGTGCATGATAAGTTACGTCATTGTTATCCAATTCAATAAAACTTATTTTATCAACCCCAGAAGGATGAAAGTACTCCTCTCTACCTAAATTCAAGATGTCAGGATCTTTTCTTCCTCATGCAGAGCTCCTGTGCCCCCCTAGAGCTGTGGTGAGGAAACGAATAAGCTCTCTCCTGTGGTCACTCAAAACGCGTTCTGAGAGCACCTCCTCTGCCATTGGGATTAGTGTCTGGCTAGCTATTTAGACGAAAGTGAGGCAGGCCAAAGTGTGAGCTACATCTGCCAGTGACAGGTCAGGATTTCTTTGAAGATGTTTAAGGGGCTGAGCACGGCCCTCAGGCCATCCAGTTAGGGGAAGGTCAACTTCTCCCCACACCCAAGGCATTTGTCTCTGGTCTGGGAGCCAATTTATGCCTAATTAAGGAACTATTCAGGTCCTGGGTGACAATTTGGAAGCTCAGACAAATGGGATTCCATAGGCTTAAGGCAGGTTAAAGGTAGATTTTAATAAGTAACTTTTGTAAAATATTTGCTAAAATTTGTCTTCATAATAAAATTAGATTTGTAATAAGAAGTACATTATATCTGGTCCATAGGTATTTCAAATTAATATTAACTGGCAATGCTTTACTATGGAACAGCTAACCTTGCTACACTGGAACTAGCCTTTTAGGCCTTTGCACTGTAAGTATATGTTTTACTTTAAGCTCCTAAATACCAGTCACCTTGCCTTTTGGGCACTTAAGGCTAACTTAGGGCTGACTTACTAACATTACAAAAAAACGGGTTAGGCCTGTCACAAGCAGATGTAGCTCACACCTTGGCCTGCCTCACTTTTGTCTAACTAGCCCAACATCGTAATTAGGCCCTTCATATTTACGATCTCCATGTATTTTGAGGTAAATAATATATTGCTCCACAGACAATAATTTAGTGGGTGTCTGTTATAAATTGGGGCCCTCATGTATGAGATTTTGGCTTACGGCAGTGCTGCAAGGCATCTTGCTCTGCTTCCCTTTGCCAAAGACGAAGGGCATGAAAGCATTGCATTTATGCAATACAGTGCATTCCTGTCCTTTCTCCATGTGCATGGCACCATTCCACTGCATGCGTGTTTCTCTTTTTATGCATACTGCACAATGTACCACACATAGAAAGTGGAAAAAACAAGGAGAAATAAAGATATTTCTTCTCGTTACGTCTCACCTCTGGAGGCGTAAGCATTTGGTGCTTCCCCAGGTTTATTTGATGTTGGAAATCTGGGACAGCATCAAAATCAATGTGTGTTGTATGGGGAAAGCCACCACAACGCCCGTGGAACGACTCCCGGGCACATAGTAAGGTGCCGCAGTAATTTGCGCTGTGTTACCTTACTCAAGATTCATGAAACCATTTAAAGCCACCCAAGGGGGCTTTCTGTGGCTTCATAAATCTGATTCAGAGCCCTGTGTCATGCATGTACCACTTTATGTTGTGCAAAAGTGATGCAGGGCTCTCAGAAATGAGCCACTGTGTCTCTAGCTGGCAGAGATATGCGCCCTATCCAAGCAGAAACCACAATCCTAGTAAGGGTAAGCTAGATACACCCTCTGGTAGCTTGTTACAGGCTAGTCAGGCTTATCTAAAGAGGCAATGTGTAAAGTATTTGTGCAACACACACAGTAACAAAATGAAAACACTACAACTGGACCAGAGTAAATCCAAAGTTCAGGCCAACCATGATGGAGGATTGGCTGGCTACAGGACTCAAACAGGCCCGCTGTCAAACTACCATGAATGGAACAATGCATTGCCATTGAGAGTATGATGCCTCGGTTCCAATACATGCAGTCAGTTCAATGTAACAAAGTCGAGCCTCGCAGGCGGGACCTCAGAGCGGTGCTGCTCAAACCTCACAGCAAGTTTCTGCATCGTCATCGGCACTGCATCAACATCGAGGGGCACTGCATTGGTTCTGATCAGAGCAGTGGTGATGATGCATCAATTTTGTTGCAAAACAGCTGCAGAACCCATTTCTGAGGCACAGGATTGGAGGGGGTACTTCAGGCAAGGATAGGGCTCACATATGGCAAGACCCAGCAGCACCAGCAGAATTGCAAGAAGTCTTTTATGACCCTGAGACGTCAGAAAACATGAGGCAAGCCAGCAAGCCCTTGCAGCCACTCTGGGTTTAAGTGCGATGGGTCCAGACCTTGTCCTCAGCAGGGCAGAGTTCAGGAGGCAGCAGGGTAGCTCGGCACAGCAGTGGCAAAGTTCCTCAGAACAGTCAGTCAAGCAGAGTGACAATCCCTGTAGCACAACAGTCAATACTCCTGGACAACTACTTCACAGGTCCAGTAATGTGTTGTCTTGGTAGGGACAGAGCTCCAGTACTTATAATTAAACATGTCTTTGAAGTGGAGGTGACTTCAAAGCAGCTGCTTAAAGTGCACAGGTCTCCTTTAATCTGAGCCCTGTCTGGCAGGCTGTCTGTTGGGTGTAATCAGTCCTTTGTGAGGGACTCAGCACACTGCCTATCAAGCTACCCCTCCCCCTTTCTGCCCAGAAATGCTAACAGAAGGTAGAGGAATGCAAATGAGTCCTCTGTTACACTTACCCTTCCTGTGTTCCGTGGCTGTCTAGAGGGTATGCACAAAGTGTAGCTGTCACCCAGCCCAGATGTGTATTGGAGAAAGGAAGCAAGGCACATAGTGAAATAAGAGCAGAGAAATGTCCCCTTTCTAAAAGTGACATTTCTGAAATAGTAATGTTGAATCCAACTTTAACATTAAAGAGATGATTCTACCCGGTGGAACATGGCGGCAGGAGACTAGCTGCCGCGGTACTCTGCTCCAAGAACCCTGCAGGGCGTCGGTTTAATGCAGCTTTCTCGCTTCTATTTTCGGACCTGATAAATCATTTTTCAGTGCGCCGAATAATCAGTGATCTTCTGTTTAAAATTCGATGAACCGGCTTTGGATATTTCGATAAATGTTTTTGTTTCGTTGTGTTCGGGGCTAGTAACTGCCGAGCTGCCGTGCTGGGTGGTCCTCTTTTCATCTTCATGAGTCCGAGGTTAGGCGTGGTGCAGCCGTTCCCCGAGGACTCAGCCCCAGCAGCACCATCGGCAGCTGAAATTCAGCGCAGTTTGTGGCCCTGGTCCCGGGCCGCTCTGGAGCTTCGTCGTGGGAGGAGACAGTGGAGTTCCCGGCGTGACTTTCAGCCTGGAATCTGCGTTCGTCAGAGCAGCGATTTTCTTAAACACCATGGAGGCTGCAATACCGAGCATTCAGTTGGTAGATCTAACCCAGTGGAACAGGTGACGGGCAAGATCTCTGATAGGGGGTTATTTGATTGTGAGGAGATTTCTCGTGCAGTAGGGAGGTTAGAAAAATCCCCCTTACAAGTGCCAAGTGAAATCTGTTCTAGAGCAGGGGTGGCGGGGGTCAGCAACTTTACGAGGGTCACAACGAGAGCTACTTCTAAAGCTAACACACCTGTGGACTACTCCCAAAGGTTAGAAACACCCTTGTCTCCAACTAGCAAGGGGTCACTGATAAATAAACCCTTGGGAGGGAAAGTTAAATATAATGCAGAAAAAAGACGCGCGTGCCTAAATAGAGTGAGTAGAAAGCTTTCTGTTGAGCTAGTGGCTGGGGTTGGCAATAAATCAGTTACAAAGCTGGATTGCGGTAGTGCTCTTCAGGGTGGTACAGAAGGGGGCGGGGAGTCAGTTGGTCCCCCCTATAAAATAAAACCTTCTGAACCACAGAATCCCTCCAAAACTTCTTCATATTTGCACGTTGAATTTAAGGCTAAACATACGAAGAGGTCAGGCAAAATAGCTAAAGTGAACAAATTTGCCAAACCGCTCTTAGATTCTTCCTCAAGATTTACACCCTCACTACGATCATATTTTAAGGTTGTTCCTCAGTTACTGGATTTGGCTCAGCTTCAGCCTCAGACTCCCCCTGCCTCCGTCTCCTCGTTAACACTTTGTGATATGTCGGTTACCTCAGTCACAGGGGCGCCTCCTGAACTGTCTTCTCAATCGGTAGCTCTGGAGCCTGTTGCACCACCTGCATCATCTGTAAGGGCCTGCTCTCCTGCCGCTGATTTACTTTTGGCTTTAGCTCCAGTCCTGGTTGAGAATGTTCTTTCTAAGGCACCTAATGATCCTGGGGAACCCCTTAAGCAAACCGACTTAGGCTTAACTCCTCCAGCTTCTTTACCCCTGCTAGAGCCTTCATCGTCTCCACTTGATGTTTCTGGTCTTAAACTTAAAACAATTCAGATACAGGCTTCTCCTGGTGGTGAAAACGGTGGGACAGTACACCATGATCCCCCAGTTCCTAGCAATAAGGTTCCAGGCAATTTTGATTTTGACAGTCTTGGGGGTGCGAGCAAGCCTACTGGAAATGACCTAGGGCAGGTTTTTGATCCTGTAAGTTCGAGGAATGCTGCCCAACAGGAGTTTCCATCTGCTATTGATGTGGTACATTTGAATCTTAACTCAGGTAGTACTATTAATTCTAACAGTGGTTTAATCACAGACCCTCCTCCTTTGGATCTCCCAATTTCCGCCCTTCAGCTTATGTTCACCACCCTGTCGGCGGATATCAAAAGGGGTTTTGAAGAGTCTGCATTAAATCAGCGGGAGATAAGAAATTACTGTGAATCTCTAGATACTAAGATTAATGGACTCTGCATGAGAACAGGAGTTCTAGAAGAGACAGTGGCCAGCATGTCGATTCAACTTGACAAAGCTAAGGAGGAAATTGAGAGTCTTAAGAGAGTCGATACTGCTATCGCTGAAAGAATGGAAACCCTTGAAAAGACGGAGTAACATTCGAATTTTGCATGTGCCCGAGGGTAGTTAAGGATCCGACATTAAGCGCTATATCATCACCCTTCTGAGACACTCCCTTAAATTGGATCAATCTGAGGAGGAATTATCATCTGAGATACAGCGAGTACACAGAGAGACGTTTAGGCGCAATCCACAACGGACAAAACCAAGGAAGATTTTATTGAACTTCCACACATACTCATTGAAAGAACACATCCTTAACCTTGCACTCAAGCAAAAATCCCTGGCAGGGGTGGGTTTTACTTTTCAAATTCGATCCGACCTGTCGAGGGTTACCCTTGAGAAACAGTGGGAGTTAGGTAGCAGAATGGAGGCTTTTAGAAAGCTTGGCGCATCAGTTCAGATGGGGTTTCCTGCTACTCTTAAAGTTATGATCAATAATAAAATGCATAATATTCGTACAGTACAGGCAGCGGACGATCTTCTGAGGTCCTTGGGGGGGGGGGGGGGGGTTAAGGGTGGTCTTGCCTTTGTTGAGACTCTGGTCTTATTATCTTTGATTCTGATCTTTCTTGGAAGTACTAATGTAATTTTCTTCCACCTTTTCCTCCTATTTTTCTTATCTTCAAACAGATCTTATCTACTCCTTTTGTGTCCTGTTAGCAGGTTCTTATGTGTTTATGGGCAAGTTTAGTTTAATCTAGATAGAGTAGAAGGAAATATCCTACACCAAGTGGCAAAAAAAAAAAAAAAAATGAATATAAAAAAATTAAGGTTTTTTTTTTTTTTTTTTTTAAGGGAATTTGATAGGATTGCTGCTTTATAACTATCCTATTGCACTTAGTTAGTGATGCCCTGTGTGGGCTCGGTAAAGGGTAGGGAGTACCACAAACCGGGCTTGATCCGGTTAGGTAGAACCAGGGTTCCTCATTTGCATGGGTGAGTGTTTGGTTTTGGGTGTGGGTGTGAGGGGGGGAGGGAATATAAGCGAAATAGCTCCTCATTTTTGTTTTGGTTGCAGACATGTCCTTTTTTCTTAATGTTTGATAACTTGGTCAAGAATTGTGAGTTTTGTTTTTTATAGATTCTATTGCCATGAGTGACCTTAAGATTCTCTCCTGGAATGTTAATGGCCTGCGCACCAAGCCTAGGGCAAATAGAATCTTACAATATCTGCGTGATTCTGATGCGCAGGTCATGATTCTCCAGGAGACCCATTTGGTGGAGAGCAAGATATCTGCTTTGGTTAAAAACAACAGGTGGATAGACATATCCGTTTCCACCTCCCAGTCGCTTAATGTGAGAGGTGTATCCATTTTTTTAAAGAAAACTATTACTACCAGATTAGTTAGTCAGCTGGTAGATCCGGCTGGGAGATGGGCAATTGCTATGGTAGAGATAGGAGGCTTTCAAATAACATTGGTAGGGTATTATGGGCCTAATAGAGATGACCCTTCAGTATTGGAATCTTTATTTTCACAGCTGCTGCACTTCCCTGAACCCATTATTATCGCTGGGGATTTCAACATCGTGCTTGATTACGCTCTGGATAAAACGCCATCGAGTCGACAACAAGTCCTTTCTAAATCTAGAGCGCTTCTACTTAATTTTATGCAGCAATATGGGTATATCGAAACCTGGTGGGTAAGGGCAGGTCAGCAAAATGGTTTTTCCTTTCGAAATTTTAAATATCACCACCAGTCTAGGATTGATTTCTTTTTGACGAGTCGTAATCTGCAAGGCTCCATAAAGAATGTTAGTTATTTGCCTTCTCATTTATCGGACCATTCTGCAGTAAAGTTAGATCTTGTAGGCATCACGCAGCTCCCTATTAGATCATGGTCTTTTGATCGCATTTTTCTTTCATCGTTGGATGATATTGCTCTTCTAAAATTAGAGACACGTGAATTTATGCAACTCAATATTACTACAGCATGTACGAACACTGTATGGGATGCGTTCAAATGCTTCCTGCGTGGAGCTATTAAAAACAAGGTCATATTTCGTAGAAGGCAGTATATCCAGGAAGTAGCATCTATCGAAGCCAATCTTTTATTAGCGCAGGCGCAACTTGATCTCAGTAGTAGCAGTAATAATTCTAGTCTTATCTCGGCTAAAAAAGAGAAACTGCTTGAGCTTAAAATGCAACTAGCTTCGGTTTTAAGGCAACGCCTGCTCCGTAGATGGGAAGCTAGCAAATTGGCCCAATTTGAATTTGGTGAAGGGGCTGGTAAACTGCTCGCTTGGAAATCCAGAACTGACCAGGTTCGTAACGCAATTAAATCTATAACTTCCGGCTCTGGGTCCTTAACGTCAGATGCAGAAATTAGAAAGGCATTTAAAGATTTTTTTCAGGAGATCTATCAAGAGGATAAAGATATCTCCCCAGAGTGCATAAGAGAGTGGTTAAACAATATATCTTTACCCTCGCTCTCGTCAGATCAAAGAGCCTTCTTAGACATGCCAGTTACGGAGGAAGAGGTGGTAGCCGCAATTTGCGGAAGTAAGAGTGGTAAGGCGGCAGGGCCAGATGGCCTACCAGTTGAAATATATAAGAAGCTGGTGGAAGAGATCTCTCCTTTTCTTGTTTTGCTTTTTAACCAAATACTGCAGGAAGGGGCACTTCCTCCTAGCTCCTGGAATAACGCCTCTATCACTTTGATACTCAAGCCTGGCAAGCCTTCCACACAGTGCGGGTCATATCGTCCAATTTCTATTCTCAATGCCGAGTATAAAATCTTTGCATCGCTTTTGGCTATGAGACTGGGTAAGGTTGCTCCGGACATTTTACATCTTAACCAGAAGGGTTTTGTAAAGGGTCGCCAGCTCTTTGAACTTACCTATGATCTGGTGGGAGCTATAGATATGGCTACAACTAATTCTTTACCATTTGCTATCCTCACGTTGGACGCCACCAAGGCATTCGACAGAGTCAACTGGTTGTACCTGTCGGGTGCCTTGGCGAAGTTCAACGTGGGTGAAGGCTTTCGTAGAGCCGTACAACTTTTATATCATAGTCCATCTGCTTCTGTTCTGGTCAATGGGGGCCTATCCGAATCTTTTAATATCACGAGAGGAACGCGGCAGGGCTGCCCTCTATCTCCCTTGCTTTTTGAGCTCTACATTGAGCCCTTTGCCCAGACATTACGGGATAATGATATCATCAAGCCCTTTAAGTTTAAAGCATGAGAGAAGAAGGTGGCCCTGTATGCGGACGATGTTATGATCTTAACATCAGAGATCAGTACTGCCTTTCCTACTGCAATCAAGTTAGCCCTTGAATTCGGGAATGTTTCGGGATATGAGGTGAATGCCTCAAAAACCGAAATTATGGCTTGGAATACGGATCTTACTGGATTTACTGTACCACCTAGTACAAGCCTGAGATATTTGGGGCTAAGAATCGTTAAGGATATTAAATTAATCGCGTCTACTAATCTATCTATAGTAGCTAAAGAGTGTCGGAAATTAATGGATGCTTGGGGACACCTCTCCTTGTCAGTTCTGGGACGTGCAAATCTGGTTAAAATGACTATATTGCCAAAAATCAAGTTTTTATTTAATACAATTCCACTTTACTTTGATAAACTTTCTCTGACCAAGTTACAAGCCAACATTAGCTCGTTTATCTGGAAAAAAAGAATGTCAGGATTGCATGGAAAAAAATCAGGCGGTGTCTTGAGAAGGGGGATTGGCAGGGCCTGATCTACAGATCTATGCATGGGCTTTTCAGTTATCCCACGCCCGCATGCTGTTAAAAATGCCATCTGATAAGGGGGTAGGGACGATGTTCTCGACTATGTTGGAGGTTGAAGGAACTGGACAGTCTGTTTTTTTATTTAAGTTTGGTGATCCCAAGTACTTTAAGAAGGTTAAACTTAAGGTGTTACAGAGTTTTGCCAAAACTTGGTTCAACATCAGATCATCGATTAAATTGGGATACTATTCAGACAGAGCACCCATTTGGGATTTACCGGTACCCCCGGCCTGGTCAATGGATGCATTATCAGCTCCATTGAAAGAGGCGGGTATATCAGCTTGGGGGCACCTATTTACTGAAGGGGTGATGCTTACCTGAGAACTCTTAAGTAATAAAATAGGTCCCAATTTTTCTAGACTTAAATTTCTTCAAATTTCAAGCTGGGCACAGGCTCTTCGTAGTCAAAATCCTCGCGGTAAGAACTTTTTAGTAGGGGGCACTAGTCAACTGGTATCTCTCTTATTGGACAAACCACCTGTCTTAAAAGAGATCTCCCTATGGTATAACCTAATAATTGAAGAGATGGATGGGGAATTTAACTTACCGGAGCAACTCTGGGGCCCTGTGATATCTAGTTGTAATCTGTATGAGTATTGGATAAAATCCTGTACAGTTATGTGGGACATAGTTAAGCCAGCTTGGCTTCGAAGAAATCACCTCTTCACTACACATAGGGCATATTACTCCCCACCGAGGCTGTCAAGTTTTCTGGAGTTGTTCAGGTGTCTTGCCCTCGATGTGGTTTGGTATCAGCTTCTGACACCCATATGTTTTTTGAATGCCCCTACCTGTCATCTTATTGGGACGCCATTGGCAAGAATCTTACATCTTCCTTGGGTTTTCCGGTCGTTATAGATCTTAGGCTAATAGTCTTCGGAATTTCTGATTTGGTTCGGAGCCCAGTAAACAATCTAATTTTTTATTCACATGAGTAGTCACTCACACAGAAACTGGATCAGTGCATGTATTGAGTTCAGTTATTCGCCACTACTACGGTCTGTTGTTATATATATTTTTATTCTCTCCCTACATTTTCTTTTACAGGCTTGAATCTAGGAGCCATCCAATTGTGGAGTGTGACACTGATCACGCCCACACAGTGGTACACTCTTGCCACTCTTGGTAAGAATGGAGCCCCAATTTACATATTAAGGTCCTGATGAATGCCCTGGACCCTCCTGGGCCAAGACGGCAGAAACATGTCGACCTCTAAACACAACGGTTAGGGGACACTAATTCCCCCACATACCGTCACCTGCTTTTAAAACATCATATAGTTACCTCTCACATAAAAAAAACACAATGAGTATAACTATAATGATTTTTAATCTCACTCACTTATACACGGGCTCCCACTTAGTTTAGAAGTGCATCCCTGTCGTCAGGTGTATGCCCGCCCTCTATCAAAGCAAGGTTTTAGAGGGCGAGGACAGGTCAATGATGAAGCATGACACCAGGTGGTGTGTTAGACCAGTCCGTTACTTTTTGTGAGATGTCTTCACTCACAATTTAACTCAAACCTTATAGTGGTTATCACTTTAGGAGCAGCTCTTTTGTGGTTATACATTCATAGTTGGAGGCTGCTAGCTCCTAAAACCCCGCACCTCTTGTTCCCTCCTCCACACAGTGTGGAGGTCATGTGTTTTTGATTAGCCTAGAAAACTACCCTGACCCACCCCAGCCCAGAAAACTACCCCCAACCCACCCCATTCCAGAAAAAAGACCCCGACCACATGCCCACAAAACTTCCCATTCTTACCCCCAGCCCACCAAACTACACCGACCAACCCCCAGCCTACAAAACTACCCCCTATGCCCCTGCCCACAAAAGTATCCTGACCCATCCCCAGCCCCACTTAAGCAACCATGACCCACCCCAGCCCACAAAACATTCCCAACCTACCTCCCAGCTTACAATACAACCACGACCCCAGCCCACAAAACAACCCCGAACCCCCATTCCATAAAACAACCCCGGAACCACCCTAAAGCCCCACTTACCTCAGAGCAGATCTCTTACTGCTTCCGTCCATCCTCAAGCCCAACCGCGCAGTGCCTTAACCATTCACATGTGTGGTTAAGGCATATGCATGGTCAGGGCATGCGTGGTAGGGCTTGCGGAGTCGGAACACTTGTTACCCCCACCTCCATATAGCCCCCACGCTAGCTGACTTCAGAAATAGACTCAAGAACTGGTTCTTCAGCTGAGACATAGCACCCAGTTACCCCTAGGGATGACAGTGCTGCACTCTACAAATGCTGTTTGATTGATTGACTGAAAATAAAAGTAAATATTTATTATGGGCTTTAAGCTACACTAACTGTTGCTTATGGAAGCTTGAATGCATTGATGTTTGTAGACATGAATGTTAGTATTGAGACTGTGCTGCAGATGTTTTCCATCACTTATACACGGGCTCCCACTTAGTTTAGAAGTGCATCCCTGTCGTCAGGTGTATGCCCGCCCTCTATCAAAGCAAGGTTTTAGAGGGCGAGGACAGGTCAATGATGAAGCATGACACCAGGTGGTGTGTTAGACCAGTCCGTTACTTTTTGTGAGATGTCTTCACTCACAATTTAACTCAAACCTTATAGTGGTTATCACTTTAGGAGCAGCTCTTTTGTGGTTATACATTCATAGTTGGAGGCTGCTAGCTCCTAAAACCCCGCACCTCTTGTTCCCTCCTCCACACAGTGTGGAGGTCATGTGTTTTTGATTAGCCTAGAAAACTACCCTGACCCACCCCAGCCCAGAAAAGTACCC
Organism: Triturus cristatus; assembly: GCF_964204655.1. Taxonomy (NCBI): domain Eukaryota; kingdom Metazoa; phylum Chordata; class Amphibia; order Caudata; family Salamandridae; genus Triturus; species Triturus cristatus. The sequence goes on from NC_140584.1 coordinate 229,748,712, forward strand.
CCAACCCACCCCATTCCAGAAAAAAGACCCCGACCACATGCCCACAAAACTTCCCATTCTTACCCCCAGCCCACCAAACTACACCGACCAACCCCCAGCCTACAAAACTACCCCCTATGCCCCTGCCCACAAAAGTATCCTGACCCATCCCCAGCCCCACTTAAGCAACCATGACCCACCCCAGCCCACAAAACATTCCCAACCTACCTCCCAGCTTACAATACAACCACGACCCCAGCCCACAAAACAACCCCGAACCCCCATTCCATAAAACAACCCCGGAACCACCCTAAAGCCCCACTTACCTCAGAGCAGATCTCTTACTGCTTCCGTCCATCCTCAAGCCCAACCGCGCAGTGCCTTAACCATTCACATGTGTGGTTAAGGCATATGCATGGTCAGGGCATGCGTGGTAGGGCTTGCGGAGTCGGAACACTTGTTACCCCCACCTCCATATAGCCCCCACGCTAGCTGACTTCAGAAATAGACTCAAGAACTGGTTCTTCAGCTGAGACATAGCACCCAGTTACCCCTAGGGATGACAGTGCTGCACTCTACAAATGCTGTTTGATTGATTGACTGAAAATAAAAGTAAATATTTATTATGGGCTTTAAGCTACACTAACTGTTGCTTATGGAAGCTTGAATGCATTGATGTTTGTAGACATGAATGTTAGTATTGAGACTGTGCTGCAGATGTTTTCCAACCCGCAGCACAAGACGCAATAGTAAAATCATATTTCCAACCACCTTCTAGTCATTATATAGTAGGTGGAGCTGCCAACAAGGTCAGTCTCCAACCGCCATCATAATGAGGGCCTATATGTTTATGCCCCACCCTTTAGGAGCTCTAACAATGACTGCTACACCTAATAAAGTGTGAGAACATGCAAAGGAACAGACATCAACTGTCTTCTGGGAAGTGATCTCCACATGATTAGCTGTCTTGTTTGATTTATGGACCTAGAAATAAAACTAAATTAATAAATTCAAAAGTCCTGATGAACATTTTTATTTTTAAATCTGTGTTGGCCTGGTAACGTAAATAAAGCAATAATGTTATTTGAATGTAAAGATATTAAAGAATCGCTAATTGATAAATAACTTAAAGTTAAGACAAATGCTACCAAGTATTGAGTAACGAGTTACACTTAAATTAATATAACTAGAAAGAAACACTAACAGCCAACAGAGAAAATATAATGGAGAACATCACAATAGAATTTTGGGATAAGGTATCAAAATAGAGAACAGAGTGACAGGCTCTCGTCAGAGAAGAATGGCAATCCAAACAGTTACCAAAACATCCAAACTCATCTTTTGAAAAAGATGTGGCAGCCAAGGGTTCATTAAATGAGTGTAAGTGATGGGTAACATGGCCAAGCTTGAACCCTAAATTTGCGACTCATACGGCTGTATTGAAGTAAACATTAAAAAGCATGAAAACATAAAAAAAGTAATGCCCAAGGAAAAAGCCAGGAAAAACAAGTGTAAAACTGTTTTGACTGAATACAATTTGAACAAAGATTAAAAATTTAACATAGGATAAGTACAAAAGTTAAACTTTTTAATACATTTAAATAAGTAGAATCTTAGTGGATTATTTCAGGTTTTGCAGAGTGGACCTTTGCCATAAATACTTTCTCTACCAGCCAAACCTGCAGTTTCCTGACCCCTTTTAAAGGTGGGTGATCCACTCTCATTCTACTAATTGTGCATTAACTGGCTCGCTATTGAAAATTCCAAACTTTCCTTGATTATACAATAATAGCAAGAATATCAACTTTAAACATTTTGTGAAGGTATGTTATGAGTGGATAAGAGTAGATTTACTGTACTTACCTCACTGTATAAATATATATACTCTAACATGCAATGCCAATACAAATATGCCCTCGCTACAAATTGGGCAAGCTAGTATCCATAAAATATGCCACCTGAGCTGATTCTGAGTAACCCAGTGTTTCAGCCTTGGAATTGAAGCATGTGGGAATACCAGGCTGAGTTTGATTGGGTGCAGAAATGCACACAGCAAAACTAATTGGCACCAGGCAAGACACACAAGAGAGAATCTTCCCAGAGGACCCAACACCTCTTACTGTATTGGGAGCATCCACCTGTCCCCCATCCGAAGCAGCTCACCCTCTTTCTCCTGAGCCTCTGAAACATGATCCACTTTTAACCCAGTGCTCAAATGTTACAGTTGCTAAGTTGTGATGCGAGTATCTCTTTACTTCTAAACTATGGTTAACTTGTGATGATGCCCATAAATACATTTACACAGTTTAAATACTAACACAAACTCCTTTTAAATATATGTGCATATTTTAAATGATCAAATGTTATTATAAGATCAATGATGAGTTCAAATTATGAAACAAACACAAGAGATGATGGACGGAGCGCTGAAACATTTCAGACACTCAACCCCAGTCACAGATCTAGGTTGAATCCCTCATCATTCTTTAGCTCAATTCGCCACCCCAGTACAGACCTAGCTACATGCAAATCAGTCTTGACCCTGTTCACAATGGGAACAGTCCAGCCCAAAATGCCAAGACAGGTTTTCCCTGGATGGAAAAAGGCATCATGGGACCAGTTTCAGGGTAACACCCCTCATCAAACTGCTTTTGTGTGCCTGGATGGGCATCACTAGCAGGATTGGAGGCTGGGGTCAGGCACAACCCTGATTATGATATGTCCTACCTTCACACACAGGATTTCATATCCACTGTAGTTAGTCTACAGTCAGGTCAGGGGAGGCAGGACACCTGAGCACTTTAAAGGAAAAGCTTTAAAAGTGGCTCTCACTTCAAAGAAGGTACCAGATACAAATATTGGCCCTCCAACATCAACTCTTCAATACACTTCTGTACATATTGAAGACTCTGCCAGGAAAAAGGACTGCTCTGCTGCTGAAAGGAATGCCACTCTGCTGGACTGTAACCCTGCAGAACTGCTGCTTGCTTTGCTGCCCTGCTGCCCTCATTCTGGGTGTAACCAGAACACGGGCCACCAGAGTGACTACAATGACTTGTCTCTTGTAATCAGCACCTGGACTCTGCAACTGTGAGTTCAACTCTGCCCAGTGGTTCCGCGCCAGTCCTGAACCCTTGGAAGTGGGCCTAAAGTTGCTCTGCCAGCCCATCTGTGGACCCAGAAGAACTGACGTATATCCTCTGCTGCATAGTGCACCTCATAGCAGAACCGTTGTATCGCCTCTGCTGTGAGGATTCTTCTAGCGCAAGGTCTCCACAGCATACCCGCAGCCCACAGCCTCATCGGAATCGCTACTGTGCAATGCATTCCTGAAGCAGGTCCTCGTATTGCAAAACTCTTTTGACGGCAGCCTCAACGACGACGTAGGACTTTGCATCACAAACACCACAGTCTCTTCAGTATCAGGCAGTGCATGAAGCATCCTCGATGCACGGTTCCACATTGCTAGCACCCAAAATCGGCAGCCTCTTCGACGACAATGCAGGACTTCTCATCGCAGTCTCGCAACTGACGCATCCCCGACTAGTACCTTGCACGCCTCAGCTGCATGACACGTCCTTGATGTTCCACAACAAGGATTTAAGGAACTCTTTCTCAGCAGTCCCAGATATCCACAATTGGAGCTTTGTGCTTGATAGTGCTTTCTTCACATAAATCTTGCATATCTCTGGTTCTGCTTATTGGATATTTGAAATTTTGGTCTTGTTTTATTGATTACATTTGACTCTATGTTTCTAATCTTGTGTGGGGTCCTTTTCAGTTGTGTTACAGTTTGATGTGCTGCACAAATACTTCACACATTGCCTCTGAGTTAAGACTCACTGTTCTGTGCCAAGCTATCTGAGCTCAGGCTAATTTGGGGAGGCCTGTGACTCTACTCTGTCAAGGATTGTGGTTGCTGCCTGTGTAGGCTTTCACTCACCTCAACCTGTAACCCATTTTCTTACATATGTTGTAAACATTACAGCTAAATTAGAGAATAGATTGGACTGTCTTCTCACAGAACTATGTTCTTGCATAACTGATCATAGGATTATAGAATAACTTAGTTTGCTCATAAGTTTCTTGTAACTATAAAACCACTACATCAGCATTACAAAGACAGAACAAGTGAACATTGGTACTGCAATGTATATTATCCTCTTGATAAGCAGAGAGAACCTTTTAGAAAATGAACAAAAATGTGTCACTTCTTTACCATAAGATGAAACTTAAATGCATCCTTATTGTAAGAAATCCAAAGCCTGATGTAATTGAATTACAAATTTGTAATTATGTCAAAAAATATCTACCAAATTGATGAAACCACTTGCAGTTTCAAACATATAAGTGTAGGACGGAAGACAAATGTATTCTTATTATCAGTTAATCAGTTAAGAAATTTAGTTTGGCAGATTCATATTTGCACTTTATCCAGACACATTTTTAGAAATCAAAATTAAGCACAAGCAATGATGATGCTCAATTCAAAGTGAAAAAGGAGATTTGTAGTGAGAAGAAATTATTACAGTTTGAATTGTTTCTTAAACAGAGTGATACAGAAGAAATTGGTACATTCACATTCGGCACATAATTAATAATATTTTGGGTTTTCAGTCAACTTTGAATGTATGGTGGTAACATTTCAGTCTCATTCAAAGAGTGATTAGGACCAACTATAGGAAAATTACTTCTGGATTTAAGAAATTTAAAATGCTGGATGAATAAAAATCATATATTGATATCACAATGAATATTATTGATCCATGTGTTTTAACACATATCAGTACTTACCACAGTACAGTTGTTTTTCATCTGATTTATCCTTGCAATGGACAATTCCATCACATGTCAAGGTGTAGTCAATACATTCCCCATTGCCACATTCAAATTCCGTGAACATATTGCATGAAGAATTTTTAGCTAGAAAAAGGAATGAGTATTTGTTTGAACTGTGCATTTTTAAAACTATTTTAGCTGAAGCATTGCATGAAAGCCATTATACAGTATGACTTCTTTAGAAAGTTCTGCATTAAATGCAATAAAAAAACAGACAAGAAAAACATCACAAAATAGAAATACGTGACCAAAAACCTTATTAACAAATTACAGCCAAATAATTATAAAAGCTACTTATATCAAAATGCAAAATGATATACAAGCTTAGTAGTAATTGAGGGGAAATGGAACTCAAATATCTGATAAAGTTGTTTTACATCAAGGAGAAAAATTCTACTCTGTTAGTACTACAAATAATGTGTCCTATCCAAATATATTTGAAAATTATATCACTGTTTTATATTGTACCAAATCCTTGAAAATGACTTCATGAACCTTGTCTTTTGTGCGATAGCTTCTATTAAAAACATGTGATTCAGGGAAATTACCACTCATTCCAATTTATGCTAGATTAGGAGAATGAGTCAATAGCACATTTCTAAGTATTAATTTTATTTTATTACATCTGATTTACGTTATTTTCTATATGTTATGTTTGCTTAGCTTTCCGTGAGTTCTTTAACACAAATTATCAATGTTATCAATAATATACTTATTTAAATGGACACTGAGTAATTTAAATAGTTTACTCTCATAATTGTATATCAATTGATATTTTGATAACATATTTATTATCTTATCTCTATTACACATCATTTCCTATTCAATGAGGAACAGAAAATTCTTCATTGATATTCCTTATTGTTTTACTTACTCACACATCTGTTGTCATCAAGCAATATGCGATCCCCTCTACAGGAGCAGTTCACTCGACCATCAGGTGTCAGAAGGCATAAGTCTTGGCAGCCTCCATTTAGCAGAGTGCATGGAGATAGTTCACCTAAATAAAATATGTTTATAGGGAAGTGTCATTAAATGCATAATTTGGCTGTTAAGAACAACAAAATGAAGAAAGGGCACTCAAAGGTTGCAAGATCATTGAGGTCCAAAATCATTTCACAGGCTTACAATATTGTGTTTGTTGAAGAGAAAATCTAAACCACATGAAAGAATAAAGACTTGGTCCCAAACCATTTTAGAGGTATAATGTTCTTTGGGCCATATGCATCAACACATTTTCTCATAGACACAGAATGGGCAAAACCCTTTGATGCATCTGGCCCTTTATGCATATGTCAAGTATGCTTGATTCATGAAAGAACAACATATGTGGAAATATAGACTCCATGGCTGTGATGTATGCTTATTATGGATACATGACAACCATGTAGAGATGTACTTAGAATGGACAGTGTGAGCCAACAGGAATGTTGTCAGGGAAATAGAGTACAAGTAAGGAAACACTTATCAAACTGTAGCATTCGGTGTATTTACAGACAGAGATGTGAACACCTAGCTTACAACTGGCTGTTTTAACTGTAAGAGGTGTGCAGAATACAACATACACCAACATACTCCCTCAGGTATTTTACTGCCTCTGTTTGCTTTCCTGCTGCCGTCTCTATTGCCGGACTTGGCTCCGCCCCCATCGACAAGCGAACGACTCTGGATCGAGGGACCGGCCGGGCTTGGCTCCGCCGGTCTCGTAAACCACATCACCCAGGATCCCCTGGGCCAGGACGCCACTGTAGCGCCAGGAGGCGCATAAAGGATAGCCTGCTGCAGAGCCCCTTGTCTCCCTCAGGTGTTTTACTGCCTCCGTTTGGTTTCCTGCTGCCATCTCTGTTGCCGGGCTTGGCTCCGCCCCCATCGACAAGCGAATGACTCTGGATCGAGGGACCGGCCAGGCTTGGCTCCGCCGGTCTCGTAAACCACATCACCCAGGATCCCCTGGGCCAGGACGCCACTGTAGCGCCCGGAGGCGCATAAAGGACAGCCTGCTGCAGAGCCCCTTGTCTCCCTCAGGTGTTTTACTGCCTCCGTTTGGTTTCCTGCTGCCGTCTCTGTTGCCGGGCTTGGCTCCGCCCCCATCGACAAGCGAACGACTCTGGATCGAGGGACCGGCCGGGCTTGGCTCCACCGGTCTCGTAAACCACATCACCCAGGATCCCCCGGGCCAGGACGCCACTGTAGCGGGGACGCGCGCGGGACGCGCCGGGAGAAGCCCGGGACAAGGGTGGGGCCGTCTGCGGCCGTCAGAGGCCAAAGGAGGTCGGGTCGGGCTGCCCCTCTTGACGGATCCTTAAGCGTCTGAGGTGGGACTTCGTCTAGGCCATTTTAGCCACATTGATTATTGTATACTACATGTAACTGTATAGTCTGAGCTAGGTGCTATAGACTTGTTATTGCTACTGTTGTTATTAGGTATTTAAATAACAAACATAATATTATTTATTATCTATTTTTGTTAGTCGTGAATTACCGAGTTACTAGGTTTTAAATTTAAATATTAACTGTTTGTTTTCTTTGTTGCAATATGGGCAAAATAAATCCTCCTACTTCTCGGCCGGGCACCAGACAAAACCCAGCCTCAGCGTCCCAATTACCAAGCCTAACCGCCATTGATAAAATGCTCCAAAAAACCATAGGGGTAGTAGCAACTGCCATTGAGAACACCGAAAGACGTCTTTCTATTACTCCAGTCATACCCCCGGCATTGTTTTCTGTAAATGTCTCTTCAGCCTCTTATATATCATCTGATTCTCTTCTAGCCCCCTCTTTTGTTGGGCTTCCTTGTGCTCAGATAGGACAAGTTACTGCCCATATCGAGCCAGACCCTTCTAAATTGGTTATAGATCAATGGCCCCTAGTGACCAAAATGAGATATAAGTCCTTTCACAGAAATAAGAAAACCAACCAAACAAAAGAAAAAAAGTCAGCGAAGGCCACTGTTCCTGTTTCAGAACCTGCCCAGGACAAGCCAAATACCTCTTTTTCACCATTAGCCCCCCCCCCCCGATCTGGGTTACTCATTTATTTATTGACCTGCAAGCACAAATGGAACAGCTCATCAATTCACAGTTTAAAATGTTATCAAGTAGAATTGACAACATTATTTCCTTGATTAATAATAAGTGTCAAGGGGGAGCCCTCCTGTCAGCCTCATGCAGGAATGACCAGCCAACAATGGCTGCAGGAAACACTGACAATCTGATACACGATCCTAGCTCGAGCCAGGGGGTACGAAACACTTCCCAGATGTCAGGTTTGTCAACAGCAAACATCCCTGGATGCTCCTCTAACATGTTAAATCCTGGTCCTGTTACCAGCCCCAGGGTTTTACGGGATAAAGTTACCCTACCCATTTTGGCCCCTCCTTTATCCCATAATTCCCCTGGTAACCAACAGAGGGCGGGGGGCCTGGCACTCCAAAATTTAAATATTAACCCCCCAAATGATGGAGATTCCCGACCAACTTTTTACCCTCAGTTACCCCCCGAGGCCTCCCCATATGTGGTTGTGCTTACAGGTGTCCCCCCATTGTCGGGGGAACATGGTGAATCTCATACCGAGTTAAAGAACAAAATAATTCACTGGTTAAACCGACACAGACCCTTAATGAGAGCAGGTCAGGGGGAAATTCTCTTAGTTAGAAGAGTAACCTGGTTGGGGAGAAAACCGAAGGACATAGGTGGGGAGTGTGTGATTATCAATTTTAGGGACCCTGGTGTGGTTAAGCATAATTTAGATTGGGGTGGTTGTGGTGATATGGGTGAGATTATCCCTCTACCTCTGGGGTATTTTTATCCCAGGGTTTCCTCTCTTGGTGGATTTAGACCAATTCACAGTTCCAATGACACTCTGGCGGGCAATTATCAAGTACACATAGCAAATCGCTATAGTGCTTTGAGTTGCGTGGATTGACTCTTACAACTTCCATGGCCTATTACATCTGGCTCCCATGCCTTAGGGGTTTCTGAGGAGGTTGTAGTAAATAAGAAAGAAGTTATGAGACCAGTTTCTTTCCAATTAACTGGTCCCAACCTATGCACAAGTTTGCCGCTGGTGGGACTTGAGTTGGTCAACTGCGTAGAGTTTTCACCTATCCCTATTTCTCCCTCTCCCCCGCCCAGCCCTCTATCAGAGGCCTCCTTAGGCCCACTAGTGGGTTCCTGGAACGTGGCAGGGCTGAGCTCCAAGCAGGGTGTGCCAGAGTGGGGGGAATTGATGGACCAATACGATCTGTGTTTGTTCCAAGAAACCTGGATGCTCCATCCGCCGAATAGGGTGGGTTTTGCTTCATTCCACGTACCTGCGGTTCAGGGCCCTCGAGGAAGACCTTCAGGGGGTTTGTGTATCTGGGTATCTTTGTCTCTGGGGTGTTCGGTGAATGTAGTTGACTCTTGTTCCCCAGATCTCCTTTCACTTGCCCTTAGATTCTTGGATGGTTCATCATTGCTGGTTATTAATTTATATTTGTGTCGTCCCCCCAATGAGTTGGGGTTATCTATGCTAGAGGCCCTTGATGAGATTCTATCGTGCTCTCTTCCATCTTCTCATAGAATTATCGGGGGTGATTTTAATTCCCACTTCGATCCCCTGGTAGGGATTTCCTCGGTAACCTCGGATGAGGACTCCTGTTGGCAGATCCAGGAGTGTTTGAGGTACCCAGCTAGTGGATTATCGATAGTGGCTTTGCAGATTAACAAATTTATGGTAGCCCACTCTCTCAGGGCCTGTAATAGCAAATATGTTCCCGACGTCCCGGGGAACTTTACATTTAATAGAGTGGGAAAGCGTTCCACTATTGATTATATCATAGTAAATGTGGAATTCTGGTCCCAAATAAGGGCATTTCGTGTCATCCAGAGGGCCGATAGCGATCACAATTTTCTCTCTCTGGAACTCAAACCCAATCTGGGCCACTCCTCCGGAAGGGGGGAATTGGAGACCCTCGCTGACATGAATCTGACCCTTGTGGCGGGTTGAGGTTCTGTAGCGATCCGAACCCGTGAATTCGGTATCATAGTACTGACGCGATTTTGGTACCAATGAACCGCAAATGATCCATTGTATACGTGACAGTGTTTTCGCTGCGCAACTAGCACGAATTCACTGGAAACTAGGGCATTCTCTCTAAAAGTCACAGCATCCATTTTAGTTACGGCATCCATCTTGTTTCTTGCCCTCACATAGTCAATGAACGGACGATGACCCCGGCAGAGTCACCTTGTTAAGGACACGTAAGCTCGAGCCCGAGAAAGGCTGACGCTGCATGACTAGGCAGAATCAAGCTGCCTCCCTTGCCTGAGGCCAGTCCTGCTATACTGGTTCTCGTGTCCGTTGTCCTGACTGAAAGGCCGAAGACGATTGTCCTGCCCGTTTATGATCCATAAACACCTCTTATCCTACATTTCAATCCTTTGCACCTGGCACTGCTCCTTTCCTTCTGGGCTTTTACAATGGGGAGGTTACGATTTTTATGATGGGGAGGATCGGGCGAAGAATGAAAAACTGTCGAGAGGACCTGATTGAATACCGAAAACCCACAACTAATCATTGTTTGATATTTATTTATTTGTTTGGGATACCGGGTTGGGCATGAGAAATATTCGTGTAATGTTGCCCCGAGACATTTTTCTTGTATTTAAGAAGCAACCCACTTAATGCAATTTGAACAGTCTCGTAGATTCTGCCTCTGTGTGGTTCCTATGATTTCTGTGTCCCTGCAGTAAATAAACCTTGGTCTTTGACGCCGCCATCGAGAAGCCCGTGTCTCTGTTATTTGTGCACCAAGACAGGAGGAACTCAGGGGTCTTCGGGTGTTGTTTCCCTGACACCTCTGGACTCTTAAAAGTCCAGAACCTCAAATTGGCGCCCAACGTGGGGCGACGTCATCCGGTACCGGTCCAAAGCCTGAAAAGTTCGAGAAGTTTCGTGTGAAGATTCCGAAGGGAGGTACCCCGCTTCATCGATCCCTGCATGTCGTAAAAGTGGCCCGACGATCTCTTCCACGAGGGTTCCCGTTCCCAGACGGCTACAGAGGACCGCTGCCTTGACTGTCGCCCTGTCTTGGACCCGAGGTGCAGACCTTAGTACGGCGAGACGTAGACGGGTTCTCCTTGGTGACGTCTTCCATATTTCAGTTAAGTATTAAGTGGGTTGTGCTCAGTCCGGTTATTTGGATACGTTTGTTTTGGATTTGTAGATTATCATTGGTTGCTCTTGTTAGGATAATCTTTGTATTTGGTATTGGTTCATTTTTTTGGTAGGCCTAAGTTCTCTGCGCATTTTGGTTGGAATTTGTCTTTGTAGTCATGACTAAGGGTAAAAATTGTTTCTTGTCCTTATTACGTTGCAACGGGGATTCCCGGTTGGAGGATTCGTGTTCGGTTCCTCCGATTGGAACTCCTACATATGAGCTCTATTGTAAACATGGTGTGGGTCCTATTACGTATAATGAAGTATGGGTCCGTTATACCAAGAAAGATGGTGTCCTTAGTTGGCCACTGCATGGTAGTTTCGAAACGGAAATTCTAGATAATTTAGAAATGAAGTTGTTCAAGAAGAAAGCCCGGCCGGCAATGTTGATTCTTTTCGCGTATGGCGCAAAGAAGCCAAACAGAGAGGAATTAGGAAAACTAAGAAAGAACAGAAAGAGAAAGGGTTGACCTTAATGGAGTCTGCTAGGCAGCTGCATGTCAACGAGACCGAAAAAGCAATGGAGATAGAGAATAGAAAACATAATTTGGCGATTGATAAATGCTACCCTGTCTTGCCATCTTGTCCTGCTAAGCCGATAGAGGACCCTGAAAAGGATCCTCTGTTGTCTTATCTGTTGAGTTCACCTCCACCGTATGCACAGGGTATTACAGCACCACAGTTACTACCTGTTGTACAGCCAGCTGCTGGTCAGCATGGAATAGGTGCTCCACTTCCTTTGAATCCAGCTCCTGTCTTTCCCGTGATCAATGATCCTACGGCACCCCCTCTCCCTGGGTCGACTGTTCCGCCTTTGCCTATCGTTTCGCAAACCACTTTACCTGCTACTCCTACCCTTACCATATCATCTGCTCCAGCTGCCCTGTTCCCGAACCCTGTAAACATTCTGACTCCGCTTTCCGTTCGTCGGAAGATAACCGACTCTGTAACTAATATCTTAACTCCTCTCTACAGGTCTTTAATTGGGACCCCCGTTTCTGACTCTATACAGAGACGTAGCCAGCTTCCTGGTCCCGAGGAACGAGACACGTTAGATTCGACAGCTCTTAGGTGGATGTCGAAAGCTGCGAAGTATGATGCACGAAGAGTGTTAGACACATTTATGCAATGGAATGAACCGACTCAACGTTATGTTTTTGACGTGATGTGTTCTCTTGTGTGTGAAGAATGGGAAGATGATGACCTAGATACAGTCCCCTCTGATTTAATAAATATTCAGCAGAAATTCGCCGCAGGAATGGTGATAGGTTCAGAAGTAGGGAGAGCGATAGAATTGATTTTAGCTTATCGGGATGAGTCCCCTTTTAGGGCAACAAGAGACCCTGATGGTACACCGATAACTAGAAAAAGACGAGGTCAATATCCAATGAGGGAAGTTCCGCCCATATGGCGCGAAGCAGTCGCTGCTGATGGGGCTAATAATATTGTAGCCGCTCCAGCACAATTCCAGAGAGTGTGGATACACATCCCTTGGAAGCGAGCTGAAGTACTAGCAGTAAAACAAGCATTACCAGATCCTCGTAAGAATCCTGCTGGTTATTACAAAGAATTAACGCAGACAGTCCAAGCATGCATCATGAATTTGGCAGACATTGAAATGCTATTTGGTAATGTAGTACCACAGCCTATATGGGCCAAGATTCGGCAAGAGAACCACCCAGTCGCCTTAGGAGGTGATTGGCCAGCTATCGTAGCGGCAGACGCACAGCAGGTTGGCGGAGCTAAACCCGAACCTCTGATTGCTGACTTACCTGGCAGAATAATTAATCTGATGAAAACGCTGATGCCAGCGTTGCGAGTAAATTGGGATAAACTATCAGCATGTAAGCAAAAGAAGGACGAAAGCGTCTCTGACTTCTTCACTAGATTTGAAGAGACTTTCGTAGACCACAGTGGACAAGATATGAGTACCGAGGGAGGTCAGAGGTTGTTTGTTGACAAGTTCGTGTTTAATTTATTACCTGAGCTTAGTGACAAGTTAAAGGATTCAGAAAGTGCATGGGCGGTGTCGACGACAGCACAGATACTTGCAACTGCACAGTATTACGAGAATAGAGAGAAAGAAGAGAAGGAAAAATCAGAAAAGAAAACGAAAGATTTAAAAACCAAAGTCCTTTTGCAACAGGCATATCCGCCTCGTTCGAATCAGTCAGATTCACAGCAGCGACCCCAGTTTCAACAGCAGCCACAATTCCAGCAAGGGACGACACAAAGATTTAATTATAATTTTCCCCGGCAACAGTTAGCATGGAATCAGTGTGCCTATTGTAAAAAAGAGGGTCATTATAAGAATGAGTGTCCAGTACTACACCCACAAACTAGTGGTATCCCAGCTTAGAGATGTAATGTTGGGTTTATGCAAGCTCCTAGAGGTAGAGGGCGTGGTATGATGACACCACAGGCTGATCGCCAATCGAATTATTTCGACCAGCGAAATATACAACCTACGCAACCAGGTAGATCTCCACAGTATCATGTTGAAGATTACTACGATCATAATGAAGAGATTCATAGAAGCGAACAATAGGACAGCCGCAGGCAGAGAGAGGGAGTAGTATCAGTTCCAGTTGATCGGAGTGGACCTTATGTCGCAGTAGCTACCTCAGGCGTGGTCGAACCGTTTCTGTTGGATACTGGTGCGGCAAAAAGTTCAATCATGCATGCGAAACTCCCTGGCGCACCTTTGTCCGGCTTAACGAACACTTCAGTAGGTTTCTCAGGCGCCCCTGTTCACAATCCTGTGTCTAATCCTTTATCTATCTCTGTTGGGCCATGCGAGCTAGAAGCACCCCTTATCCTAACTACTGGTTGTAATGAGAATCTGCTTGGTTTAGACCTGTTGAAACGCCTGCATGCGACACTGTACTGTTCTCCTTCGGGAGTACAGCTCACATTAGGCAAAGGAGTCATCTCTCCGATGTACATGTCGATGGACAAGCTCCCACAGGAGCTACGTTCTCTCCCTGATACTCTTTGGGCGACTGGTCCAAACGATGTAGGCCTCTTGGAAATTCCCCCTTACGTGGTAAGTCTAAAAGCGAATATTAAATTTCCACGAATCCCACAGTATCGGATTTCGAACGAGGGTGAACGAGCACTCTTGCTGATTGTGAAAGACTTGATACAGAAAGATGTGATTGAGGAAACTAGAGGAAACGTCTGCAATAGTCCTGTCCTGCCGATTTTGAAACGCACTGACCCTTCCAAACCTCCAATCTACAGATTTGTGATTGACCTCAGAGAGGTTAACAAAATTGTGATTCCACAGTTTCCAGTGGTGCCAGATATCACTGCATTACTGACGTTGATTCCTGCATCGGCATCATGGTTTACGGTGATCGATTTGAAGAATGCCTTTTTCAGCATTCCCATAGCAGAAGAAAGTAGAGACATTTTTGGTTTCTCATTAGGAGGACGCAGTTTCAGATTCAAACGCGCTCCACAAGGTTATTGTGAAAGCCCTTCAATTTATAGCCAAGCATTAAAAAGTCAATTAGATGCTCTTGTACTTCCTCATGGTGTTGCTCTGATCCAATACGTAGACGATCTTTTGCTAGCCGCTGACGACAAGGAAACTTGCAAAGCAGCTACTATTTCTTTATTACGTCATTTGTCCGACTTACATCACAAGGTGTCACCTTCTAAACTGCAATATTGTTGCCAAGAAGTGACCTACTTAGGTCATCTTTTGTCAAAGGAGGGAAGAAGGTTGACCCCAGAGAGAATCAAAGCAATCTCGCAGATGACTGTACCAAGCACACAGAGAGAAGTGCGTGCGTTTTTGGGTATTACGTCATACTGTAGGCAATGGATCCCAAATTTTTCTCTCATGGCGAAACCATTGGTAGCTCTGACTGGAAAAGGTGTTCCGATCCCTTTGCCATGGTCTGATGAATGTCAACAGAGTTTCTCTGACTTACGTGATGCGCTGTGTTCAGCTCCTGTGTTGGGTACTCCTGACTACAGTAAGCCGTTTACACTATATGTCCATGAAAGAGAAGGTTGTGCATTGAGCGTATTAACGCAACAATTTGGCGACAAACAGCGGCCTTGTGCATATTTTTCATCCACGTTAGATCCGGTAGCCAGAGCATTGCCAAGTTGTTTGAGAGCCACAGCAGCAGCCGCAGTGTCTATTCGACAGTCTGCCGGATTAGTCATGAACAACATGCTAGTAGTCATGGTTCCACATGCTGTGGATACACTCATGAATCGAACGAAAACTCAGCACCTCACCAGTGCTAGATTACCAGGCTACGAGCTGACACTTTTGGCATGTCACATTCAGATCAAGCGATGCAACATATTGAATCCAGCAACGCTGTTGCCGACTGCTCAGGAGTCGAGTGATTCAGAGCCCCATGATTGTTGTTTCAGAACTGAAGAAGAGACAAAAGGTAGAATTGATTTAAAGGATACTCCGTTATCAGACCCAGACGGTACGTTATATGTCGATGGGTCCTGCTTTAAACTCCAGAATGGTGACGTGACGGCCGCGTATGCAGTTACGACTTTGAGTACGATTGTTGAGGCTGCAAGAGTGAGTCAGAATTCTGCCCAAGCAACAGAATTAATTGCATTGACAAGAGCGTGTGTTTTAGCTGAGGGAAAGAGAGTGAATGTGTTTACTGACAGCCAGTACGCCTTCGGCGTTGCACATAGTTTTGGACGTCTCTGGAAAGAAAGAGGTTTTCTCACGTCCCATGGAACTAAGATCCAACATGGGCAGTTAGTCAGCGATCTATTAGACTCCCTGACCCTACCGAATGAAGTTGCGATTGTGAAGTGCAGTGCACATCGAAAAATCACGGATGATGTTGGCCGAGGGAATGCATTTGCTGATGAGGTCGCCAAAGAGACGGCCAAGAACATGACGAGCCGAATGTACGTTGCCACGTCTGCAAGATGGATTGCTGAATCAGGAATGTGTGAGAATACGATTGACAGTGTGAAAGCAATCCAGAATGAGGCAACTGAAAATGAGAAGAATGAATGGAAGGAGAAAACGGGTAAAATAGATTCGAGTGGATGTTGGGTTGATCTGTCTGAGCAGCAACGTTGGATGTTACCCAATGCGTATGTACTTGCAGTAGTCACGATGGCACATGGAGTGGCGCACATCAGTTCGAAAGGGATCTGTAAAATGTTAGCTCCAGTATGGAAGAATGATGGAATCACTAAGTGTGCGGAGAGAGTGGTGAAAAATTGCATGGTATGCCTGATGCATAATCCTGGCAAGGGAACCCCAACCCCAACTGGTCATTTTGCTCCCCCTTCTTGTCCCTTTGAAGTGATTCAGTTGGATGATATCCACATGGACAGGTGTAACAATCTTAAGTATGTCCTAGTGGTAGTATGTGCCTTTTCAAGATGGATTGAGGCATACCCATTAAAGGATAACACTGCCATGTCCACTGCCAAAATCCTCCTCAAAGAGTACTTCCCTAGGTATGGTATGCCACGGATTGTTTGGTCAGACAACGGAAGTGAGTTTGTAGGGAAAGTTATGAAGAGTGTGTGTGCAGGCCTAGGAATCGTACAAAAATTCCACAGTGCTAATCATCCACAGTCAGCAGGTTTGGTGGAAGGGTACAATGGCACCCTGAAACTGAAACTTGCGAAAATTCAAGCTTCCACTGGTCTCTCTTGGCCAGACGCACTGCCTCTAGCTTTACTGTCCACCAGAGCGACTGTACACTCTCGAGTAGGGCTTAGCCCATATGAGATTGTGTTCGGCCGCCCTGCTAATGTTTGGGGAGTCCCTAGGCCAAAGGAATTCAAACAAATAGAATACCCAATGTTGATTGATTACCTTCATGATCTGACTGCTAAACTGAGCCTTATTCATCAACAGGTATTCAAATCCTTGCCTAAACTGCCGGAGAGTCCAGGTCATACGTTGAAACCCGGCGACCAGGTTGTAGTGCGGAATTTTGAACGCACTAGAAACCTTCAGCCAAGATTCGTGGGCCCGTTCCAGGTCCTCCTCGTAACCAGAACTGCAGTACGGCTAGCTGGAAGGAAGAATTGGGTGCACGCCAGCCACACAAAGCGTGTCCCTCTTCCACTCCCCTATGACAACTGGGTTAGACGAGGAATTGGTGTGTCCGAGACAGAACCTGTTCCTAGGCACATCCCTTTCAGTGATGCAGAGTACCTAACGGACCATCCACGAACTGAAACGCAGAACTTTGACACCTCAGCAGAAACCGCTCCTTTGAATCCTGAACCAAGTATTGCACAAAGTGAACACTTGTCACCTGTGGAGTCGAACATTTCTGCACCTGTAAACCAGCTATTTCAAGACCAAACAAGACCCGGAAAGTACAGATATAATCTACGTTCTCATGTTATGAACTAATGACATTGCATTATTGCCCTTCTGTTTAAAGACTGTAAAACTGTTTTGATCATACTGCATTCCAGTCAATCAGGAAGTTTGCTAGAATTTTTATTTTTTATTTTTTATGTTTCTTTCACCTTGCCATCTGGGTTACCGTAGGGTCGTAACGTGTGCCTTGTTTTAATTTACAGGGAATCAGACATTAGGTCGGTTTCTTCTGTTTGTCTTGGGAACCCCCAGGATAGACAGAGGTAAGTTTCTAACAGGTACAAACCATCCGTTGCGAACGGTTGTAGAAGATGGAGCTTCCTGAATTACGACGGGTTAAAGTCATAAATGTGCACAAGACAAAATTATATGACATATTGTACAGTAAATGTTTCCTAATGCAATGTGCTCTGACACTTCTGATTGTTTTTATAACTCTAGTAGGCGGAATTATTTTTGGTATTCAATTGATCTTTGCACCTGTTACGTCCAAGGTATCTCCCCATATTTCTGTTTCCCCAACTATTGGTACTATTCACTCTTTCCACCCTTTTCCTGCTCACGAGCAAGCTCGACGCTCTGAGTTTATAAATAACACTTTCATTCAGCTCTTGCACCAGCATCAACTAGTGGTTAACACAACAAACTGCTGGGTATGTGGCTTGATACCACATACCATGGACAAGGGCATCCCTTATTTGGTTCTGCCTTTCAGTTATAATGGATCATTCTGGGCATTTCAGACCATGTTCGCCTATGCTCTAGAGACCTACCCTCCACGACCTCCGCGTTCCACCCGGTATAACTCTGCTAATAGAGCCTTGGTAAAAGGAATCACTGACATGGTGAGAGATGTCAATAATACTCCGTACATTCCCAAGGATGAGTTGCGAGTTTACATGGGGTGGAACATTACAGAATATGGCATTACTCTGGGCGAGAACAAACGTAAGAGCTCAACTCCGATCTGGGTCGTACCCCACCAAGGTCAGGTCTGTTTGCAAGGGAATGGGAGGAATCCGAAAGCTCGACTGGGGAAGAGTGACTGTATTGAAACATACGTGTTCCCGTCACAATCTTCCCCTGCATTCTTAGCCGCTAAGGGTACCTATTTTGTTTGTCAAGACAGAGCATATACATGGCTGCCCGCTGACTTCTCAGGCTCATGTTATATCGCTCAACTGTTACCTCCGACATACACTGCTGCACCGGACTATCACAAAACGAGAGTTGTGAGAGGTGTATTCAGTAAAGAGGATACTGCTGGCCAAGAAGCAGGAGACTTTTTCAAAGGTTTCCTCCCGTTCTGGGGGCCTATGGTCAACAGTAGAAACCTGCGTCAACTAACACGAGTAGTTGAATCCACCATTATCGAAACTACAGGTGCCCTTAGTAACCTGACAGCTGAGCTTCAAGCGGATCGCCTCATGACGTTACAGAACCGTATGGTTCTTGACGTGTTACTTGCAGATCGAGGTGGGGTATGCAAAATGATCCAATCAAGTTGCTGCGTTTTTATCCCAGATAATGCGCCAACAGTATACAAGGCCATCTCTAAGCTACACAAAATCTCCGACTCCATTCATGTAGAAGAAGGTGACTGGTCACTTATGGGATGGTTCTGGAATCTGTTATCTGCATGGGGGTGGAAGATTCTAATGGTCATTGGTGTTACGTTAGTATTTTTATTCTCGTGCTGTCTCATTATTCAGTGTGGCCCTGCCTTATGTAGCGTTTGTGTTTCATCATGCGTAAGAAGACCACCTGTTTTCAGAGATACGCCACGGGATAGAGTAATGCTACAACAACATATCAGTGACCTGATGAACATAGAACTGGACTCTGACATAGAGTTAGTTGTTGCCTATGTAAGGGCAAAAGGACGGTCTGAGGTTCTGTAGCGATCCGAACCCGTGAATTCGGTATCATAGTACTGACGCGATTTTGGTACCAATGAACCGCAAATGATCCATTGTATTCGTGACAGTGTTTTCGCTGCGCAACTAGCACGAATTCACTGGAAACTAGGGCATTCTCTCTAAAAGTCACAGCATCCATTTTAGTTACGGCATCCATCTTGTTTCTTGCCCTCACATAGTCAATGAACGGACGATGACCCCGGCAGAGTCACCTTGTTAAGGACACGTAAGCTCGAGCCCGAGAAAGGCTGACGCTGCATGACTAGGCAGAATCAAGCTGCCTCCCTTGCCTGAGGCCAGTCCTGCTATACTGGTTCTCGTGTCCGTTGTCCTGACTGAAAGGCCGAAGACGATTGCCCTGCCCGTTTATGATCCATAAACACCTCTTATCCTACATTTCAATCCTTTGCACCTGGCACTGCTCCTTTCCTTCTGGGCTTTTACAATGGGGAGGTTACGATTTTTATGATGGGGAGGATCGGGCGAAGAATGAAAAACTGTCGAGAGGACCTGATTGAATACCGAAAACCCACAACTAATCATTGTTTGATATTTATTTATTTGTTTGGGATACCGGGTTGGGCATGAGAAATATTCGTGTAATGTTGCCCCGAGACATTTTTCTTGTATTTAAGAAGCAACCCACTTAATGCAATTTGAACAGTCTCGTAGATTCTGCCTCTGTGTGGTTCCTATGATTTCTGTGTCCCTGCAGTAAATAAACCTTGGTCTTTGACGCCGCCATCGAGAAGCCCGTGTCTCTGTTATTTGTGCACCAAGACAGGAGGAACTCAGGGGTCTTCGGGTGTTGTTTCCCTGACACCTCTGGACTCTTAAAAGTCCAGAACCTCAGGGTGGCAGACGCATCAGATGGGCTAGGTTTGTGCTAGCTCCTGGTAAAGTGGCCGAGCTCTATTCTTGTGTAGCGTCCAAACTAGCTGAGGCGTTTGACCTCCCTGTTGGGATTTACGATCCGGCCTACTTTGTGAATCTGAACCATATTCATTCCAGCCTAACTAACAAATTGGTAGACTTTTTTCATATCCCTGTAAATAATAGGCCACGAGCAAAAAAACAGGCTCATTGATTCCACAAAGCCTGTAGACTGGCAAAAAGAGCACTGGTCAATTCGGTTAAAACTGGCCTTGCCTCGAGCATTAGGCTGGCGAGAACTGCATATAAAGCCATAACTGTGGCGGCTAAGTCAGAGTGGGAGGAATTAAGATGGGACAACATAAAAGCGCTGGATAGGCATGACTATAGAGCATTTTGGAATTTAGTGAGATCAGGGTCGACAGAATGGATTTCCGCTCTCTCACCAAACTTAAGTGAAGAGGTTTGGTTAGCCCACTTTAGGCCATTGTACGCCCTCCTGAATGCTCCCTCGGTGGTGGACTAAGGCCCCTCTGTTGGGAACCCATTGCCTCCAGATTTGCTGGGGGAGGATGAGTGCTTTCCATGTTCAATACATGAAATTAAATTGGCCCTCAAAAGTTTGGCCCCGGGGAAAGCCCCGGGATTGGATAGAATCCCTGGGGATTTATTCTTGAGTGAGCAGCGAGTTTGGGATCCCTATATTTGGTTATTATTTAACGCCATTTTAAAAGGTATGGAAATCCCCGCAACCTGGTTGGGAGCTGAGATCATTCCTATTCATAAAAAGGCCTCCCCCCTTGATCCGGCTAATTACCGACCCATTAGTTTAATTGATGTCTTGCAGAAATTGTTTGCTCACATCCTATTAACCAGGTTGCAGAGCTGGATCGATGACCAACAAATTCTGACCCCCCTGCAAGCGGGCTTTCGCCGTAAGGTCTCCACTATAGACCAACTGTTTAGACTCCAGCTGGTTTTTTGGAAAACGGTGACCCTTGGGGCCGGCAGTTTGTATTTAATCTTTGTCGATCTCCGGTTTGCATTTGATCTGGTTCAGCGGGACAAGCTCTGGGCCATCCTGAGGGCGATGGGAGTTCCTATCTACTTGTGTAATTTATTTAAACGGCTACATCATGCCACTTTCGCTAGGGTGAGGTACGGGAGAAATGGGGAGCTTGCGGCTCCATTTCCAGTGGAAAGGGGAGTGAGGCAGGGGTGTGTGCTGGCCCCTACCCTTTTCTCCCTTTTCCTTAACAGTTTAATTGACCATCACCTGGGGGCACAGGATCTGGATTCCCCCAGTTTGGCAGCTCGGAAGATCCCTGCCCTGATGTTCGCTGATGACACCCTATTGTTATCAAAAACCTCCATGGGTGTACAGCGAACACTGGAGGCTTTTTGTTCATTTTGCAAATCTAGGAATTTGGAGATTAACCTGGCCAAAACCAAGTTCATGGTTTTTAACGCAAAAATCTCAAGCTTTTCTCACCCCCATCTGGATGGAGTGGCGCTGGAGAGAGTATCCACCTTCGATTACCTAGGTGTAACACTTAACGACAAAATGGGGTGGGGGCCCCAGGTCGCCAAGGCTAATCTGAAGCTCGCTCAATCCTCTGGTGGTATTCTAAAAGTCTTTAGTGAGTCTCCACCTAAATCTTTGGGCCCGCCTCTAGAAATTTATAGGTCCCAGGCGAGAGGCGGGGCCCTTTATGGGGTGGAGTTATGGGGCCATTTGACCGCTAATTCTCTGACGATCTCTGAGAATATATTTATTAGGCGCCTTATGGCCCTTCCGCAGAGCACACCATTACTCCCCTTGCGCCTAGATTTGGGTTTATCCCCCATTCAGGGGGTTATTTCGAATCGCCCTGTCTTGTATTGGAGGCGGCTCTGGTCTACCCCGGAGTTGCAAAGTTATAGGTATGATCTAAGGGATTTATTGTCCCTAAGGGGGGCTGGGAAAATTTCCTGGCTAAAATACGTTATGCAAGCGTGCCAGTCACTGGGCAGGGGCGACATCTGGTCTGCTCCCGAGCAGGTGTGCCCTTCACTGCCTAGGAGAGATCTGGTCACTCTACTTAATAAGCATCAATTGGATCTTCTCCTTACTAACCCGTCTTTGGGCAGGTTGACTAACAGGTTTCTGGAGGCAAAAGACCACTATTCCTATGAGAAATGTCTGGATGTCATTCAGCCTCCTTTGGCAAAGGAGTTGTATGTTCAACTGAGACATGGGTCACTTCCTCTGCGGGCTGTGACAAATAAGTGGTCGCAAATAAGCGGACTCTAGCCTATGCGTAGGGTGTGTAGGGTGTGAGGAGACAGACTTGCACGTCTTGCTTTTTTGCCCGTTTTATGCTAGGGCCAGAGCAAAATGGATTATCCCGCTCTGTAATCTATTGGGCTTGAGAGATTTTAGGGAAGCCTTTAGGATATTAAAATTTGACACCAGACCCCTAATTGTATTTGCAATTTCTAGATATCTTTGGGCCATGTGGTGCGCTCGAAGTGCTAAAATTAAACATCAACTACTTCCGTTATCTGCGTCCTTATAGACCCAGTACTAATATGGATTGATTTTATTATGTATATACTATGTTTTTCTTGTATAGGATCATTTGGCCCTATTTTAACTTTTTTAAATGTACTTGTTATTCTTCTTTGTAATCCTTTGTGATGGTATGTTGGTATTGTTGTACTTTTTCTTTTTGTGTCTACATTGCTTTCATGGTCTATGGCCGATAATAAAGCTCTATTGACTGACTGACTGACATACACTAAAAATATTTCTCATTGTCTGTAATTGTGTTAAATAAGAAAATGTTTACAATGATAAACTATTTTAATTTAGGAAAAAAGACATATAAAATCATCTAAAATTCCCCCAAAAATCCTCTGAATGCAGTGTATAATACACACACCTATAAAAGGATAAGTAAGTAGATGTATGTCAGTAATATACACAAATAGATAGATGATTACATTATGCAATAATGGACACTTCAATCGACATTTTGTGTACCACAATTGGCAGGGTTTAGGATAAAGAGTTGTATTATGTTAAAATAAGTGCACGGTTTTTGCAAATAAATAATTTAAACTGCATTGAATGATTGAATTGATTTAGACTTATGAAAATGAATTTAATTTGGCATTGAAAAATAAAATACAAGTAATTCTATTTGGGTTAGTCGTTAGTGATACGCTAAAGATTATATTGAAGAGATGGTGTCACGATCATAGGAAAACAGCTTATAATTAAAGGTGTAAAAGATTTTGTAGGGTGAGGAAATAATGTTGAAGTAAGGGTAGTAGAGGTAATGAAAGAAGTGTTAATGACAAGAAAGGTAATGCTACATAGCTAATTGTGTTCTCTATAGTCAGTTTTTAAACCAGCATATATACTAACATAATTTTCCAAATAACACAATAAGGCATAGCTCAAGTAAAAATTTAAGGATTTTCAAGAACACACATTTCTTCTTCATCAATGATCACAAGTATACATCATTCTTAACTTACAGCTATTAGTATCATTGGCAACAGCTATAATGCCCATGGGTTGATGTGGTATATCAGATCGCAGAATTTTAGTATCTCCTCCTGTGTATTTATTGGACCGTAGAATTGCACGTCTGACCCAATCTGACCAAAATATGTATTCATCATGAATAGCGAGACTGAGGAAGGTCCCTGGTCCTGATCTCACAACTACCTGAAAAAAAAATGTATGACAATTTGAGAAGGCATCATTTTGAAATTCAGACACTGTTATTATTAAGGCAATATAATTTATTTTTATTATTTTGCGCTAAATTATTTTATTGCCGTAACACTAAATATTTAGTTGTATTGTTATAAAACATGCATCCTAAACATTGTTGTTCTCTGTCCTTTTTGCCTGCATTTACTTTGCATGAAAATGCCTATAAGTAAATTCGCAATCCTGGAAAATAAATTTTCAGAAAATGATAATTTGGGGGAGGGGAACCTTTGACAACTCAATAAGCACACCCTGGTAAGGTCTCAACACAAGTTTTAGATAAATGTTTCTCAGCCTCTAGTAGCTAAAGCAAAAGTATCAGGCAAAGTTCAGGGAGAAATGTGTGTTAAATCAAGAAGTACCCATGTTTTCAAAATTAAAAGCACAACATGGTAAAATTCCCAAAACAATTTAGAAAGACTGAGAACCTTTAACACATATACATATACCACCATCATTGAAATCAGATAAAGGGAAACTGACACATGTTTTCCTGAAAGCTTTAAGACAAAAAAGTTCCTAGAAAATGTAAAGAGCTGTTATAAAATAATAGTTTCCAGTTGATCGGAACCCAGACAGAATGTCAGGCTCACAGTAATGTAGCAGATGTCGGATGCACCAAGTATGTTGAGAGATAACTACCAAATTGAGAAGCCTGTCCTACTCAAAGTCATAGCTCCACCAGCCTGGATTTAGTCACAATGAGGTCCCATTGAACCCATTTTCAGCACAAAAAACCTTGCATTTTCTTGTCTGCCTTTGGTGCACTCTCTCTGAGCAAGCCTATGCACCTTGTCTGGGTCTTCTGGGGGTGGAAACATGACTAAACCCCACTTTGTGCCAGGATCAAGTCCTATGTGGTTAGTTAGACCGTTAGACCTGTCAGCTTCAGGGTGGTCTTCCCCAAGCTGTTTGTCAGCTTATCTTTAACTTTTTCCTAGAATTTTTCTTTTGTTGGCCTTATGACTCTGCACACTTTACCACTGCTAACCAGTGCTAAAGTGCTTCTGCTCACTCCCCTAAACATGGTTTGATTTGCATATACCTAATTGGCCTATTTAATTTATTTAGTTATAAGTCCCTTGAAGAGTGGTATACTATATACCCAGGCCTGTAGATTAAATGCGACCGGTGAGCCTGCAGCACTTATTGTGCCACCCACTCAAGTGGCACCTTAAAACCTATCCCAGGCCTGTCAGTGCAGCTTGAATTCGGTGTCACACTGCCATGTCGACTTGGCATTTAAACTCCCTTACCAAGTCTTAAAATCATCCGCTATTTTATATAAGTCACCCCTAAGGTAGGAATAACTTTGGGGATTCTTTATTACATTTAATAAGTTGTAATTCCTGATTGAGAAGAGGTATATATGTCATGTTTGGTACTTATGAAATTGTAATGATAAATCCTCTTTAATGGTAAAGTCAGATTTTTTATTGCAATTTTGAAAATTGTACTTTTGTAAGTTGAAATTTTCCTGCTCTTAGCCCTTTTGTACCTATAGCCTGGGTCACATGACCGGCTGTAACTGACAGACAGATAGAGGGATTAAGTGTGCCTGAATTGGCCATCTGCTGGGGGATGGGGTGGACCTGAGCACAGTTCTACTTACACCTGAATAGATTGTACTCTGCAACCATGGAGAGGGCCTAATGACCCTGTATTGTCCCTACAGCCAGCTTGGAGCCAGGGCAGGGGAGCCAGGGAATTCCATGTACTCCAAAGAGCCTTACCAGGTTCAACCTGCAGAAGTTGTGTCTGTTTCTTGACCAGGGATCACACCCATTCAACCAACAACCCAATTTATTATATAGATATTATTGAAATCAGGTGTTTGTTTACTTTTTGAGTTTCTAGAACAGATGAACAGGAGGTAAACAGGAGGTCAAAATCTTTTAGTGAGCCATTCACAATTCAGTCAGTTCTTCTTTAGAAAGAAAAGCATGATTATGCCCCTGCATGATTCAGCAGTTCTGAACACCAACGGTCAACATGTGGCAGCCTGTCATGGCATCACCACGCCAAAGGGGCATGGCTGCTCTCTAGTTACAAATGGACACTGGTGTATTCATGGCATTCCGAAACCACCTCACCGGGCATAAGACAGCAGGCTATATAAGAACTGCAACATGAAGAACAACATTATTTTAAGTAGTGATAAGATTAAGGAAAATGCCTCAATGAAAATGAAGCAAATTGGTTAGGCGTTTGTTCCTACTCTATGAAATTACTGTGTCCAAATCCTCTAAATGTGCGCAGATACTTTACAGTTTATAAACCTTTAAATGTTTGTGTTCATCAGGATAGTTAAAACGAGCGGTATTAGGCGTTACGACTATAACCTGTATTATATATATTTATCTTTGTATCTCTTATTCCCGATGTTGCCAAAATGAATCTACTTGGTGATATTTGATTAAAATGATGGATCGATTATATGTTTAATAAAAAGATGGGGTGAGTGTACCAGATTGGTTTAATGATGTAATATATATCTAAAAAAAATTTTTCTATCTTAAACAAAAAATTCTGCAGGTGACTTTTGAAGAAGGAAGGGGCATATCAACAAGCTGGCGAAAAAAAATTATCGCTGCTTTAGCATCCGTTTTCGGACGAAAAGCGGCGATCATTTTAGCGCTTAATCAGCAAGGTCACGCGATTCCTTGCTTTAGCTCCATTTCACATAACGCCCACCTTTGCATCTCTAATGAGATGCAAAGTGGGCGTTCCGTCCCAAAATAACTAGAGAAATGTCGTTAACCGACTTTTCTCCAATTATCAAGGGAATCGCTAACAGGCATAGCGTTAAGAAAAGTAGCGGTAAGCACAGTTAACGCTACTTTCCTTACGCCTGCTTTCACCCTGACTTAGCCATTATATCCAATGTAAGGTGGATATAATGGCTAAGTATGCCCTGCCTTATCAGCAAGCTAACACCAAAATGTGTGAGATTATCACTGGATTTCCAGCGATAATCTCACTTTCTGCTGTTAGCACGAGGAATTTTATCGCTTTTGAGATAAGCGTTGCTGATAGCATGCTATCTCAGTGATAAAATTCCACGATAGCCGGCGATAATTATCCTAGCGCTAAGTGCACTTAGCGATAATTATCGCCGACCCTTGCTGATATGCCCCGAAGAAACTTGAGTGAAAGTATTATTCCTCAAGTAAGTTCATGGCCCAAGTGTGTAGACAGCCAGGGGTTTTAGGAGCCTTCATGAAAGCAGGTGACCCTATGATCTATATATGCAGCCGAATAATTTTGCCATAGCTAAAAATTAATCATTAAAATTAATCAATTATCTGAACTATGTGATTTTTAATCATATGTAAGGCACCCAATCAGTAAAGGATACTTCCTGAGAATACCTTAAGACATTTTTATGATTCACCCAGATCCCTGCTTTAATCCAGTATCAATCTATGAAAAAAAACTTTCATGACTGATTGAATCCACCAAGGTGGAATTTACCTACCTTGGTGTGAGTAGATAGACTATGATGGAGCATGCTACAGCTAGATGTGGGTGAGGTGATTTCTCCAAAATCTTGCAGACTACTGGCGGTTTTAAAAGAATCCTGTCAGTGAAACCTACATATTTGTTATTTAAAGGGCAGTTTTGTGTCACAGAGACTCAGAAATGGGGTTGGACCATACTTCTTGGTGGAAACAAAGAACAAGTAATCTAGAATGTTATAATCTGCTCTTGTTTGGCGGTAACACTAAAATATATCATCTTAGCCTGAAGAGAAAACATATGTACCATACTCTGTAGAGAAAAGGAGAACTGCCAGTTGTCTGTAACTCCTCTCACTTTGGTCCTTTAGGCTGGGAGTATTAAGAGTCAGGCAACCCTAACAGACTGCCTCCTATCTGCAGGGGTTATTTATAAAGAACAGCCCAGCCCCAGTGTCCTAAACCAGATGGGTATTTTCAACTATTGGGTATTTGAGTATTTCAGTATTGTAAAAAATCTCATCAGTCATTATAAAAATCAGATTCGTTTTTAAGAATGCTTTTTGCAGGCTTCATTTGCACATTTTTGCTGTATTAGACAGATCTACCTAAACTTCACATATCCACCTAATCCTATAGTTAGCCACTTGAGTTTGGTTGCAATATTAGCCAGGATTCTAGAATTCCAAGTCATGTTAGTTATCCCCGTGTATCATACTGAGCCATTAACTAAAAAATGTATGAAAAATATATAAAAAATAATTAGGATTGGATTGCAGAATTTCTTTAATCACTGGCTATTGCACAGGATAAATCTGTCAAAGAAACTGCTACCACCATATATATTCTTGGACCTGCAAACCTAAGATGAAAAGAAGGTCCTGATAGAAGAAAACTCCAGATTCCCCCTGGAAAAAGAGGACTAATTCAAGAACTCTGGAATCCTCATGGCACTCAGGGACTCGAGCTACTTGCTAAGGGTCAAGTGGTTGGTGTCATGTTTGCCTGCTTCAGGGACACAAAAACCAGGTGGCCTCCTGAATCCAGGAGGACCCAACTTACCAGAAAGGGCTGAATCCTATATGAGACATGGGTGGAAAGAGATATGGTACCTAAAAGCCTGGCCTGAGTAGTAAGGGATGGTGTACTGACAAGAAGGAACGTCCCTAGCTTATGAAGGAAAGGACAAGGTGCTGAAGCTAAGCAGCCATTAAAAACAGGATGGCCACCTCTGAGGTTTTTTTGCACTTGAAACAGGTTCGACGCCACTGCAAAATAAAGCTATCTGGCCTTGTGGATCCCTGCCTAGCTACAGCTTCCAGCATTACCCATCTGAAGGATTTCATTTTCAAAAGATTGATTAATTCTGAAGCTAAAACTTTGGATTGGGGCAAGGTTGCAAATCTATCCGACCAGCAAAGCACCATCAACAGCCACAAAATCCAGCTTTATACTGCTCGGAACTTTTGGTAGTGGCAGAAACCTGAGCGCAATGATGATTTATTTGACCTCAAGGACCCTCGCGGCCCTATCCTGCTGAAGATGTAGACTTTCATTTCAGAAACAAAGGGGGCAATTTATTTTCTGCTGGATTCTCCGCTGTTCTGCCAGGGCGAAGAAGCAAATTACTCTGTCGCTCTGGTGGAGGGACCACCTGCTAGAGTTTTAAACGACAACCAAGCTGATGGTCATTTATGAAGCATTGGCAGGAACCTCCCACACAGCAGTTCCTATCAATGCATTTCACTATTTGTTGCAGAACTCTCTCAACATGTCAACAGTTTTCTTTTTTTATTTTAAAAAATAAAACCCCAGAAATTGTATTTTCTTTTAAAAAATAAACAAGATAATGCCTCCGTTGCCATGGGAGTCATCTCCCATGGTGAGGGGTACATTATTTCATTTTTACTGTCCCTCAGCAACTGGGTTTGCCTGGCAGTGATGAACAGTAAAAAAAGTCTATGTATCTGCCAATCCTAACTGGGCGGACTGACATATAGTCTATCCTTAGATAGCCCTTATACCATTGGATTGTCAGATAACTTTAACCATGGCTCAGATGGCATTATCACCGCAGATGCCAAACTTAAAGTCCACCTGCATCAACATTGGGCAAACAGGCCACGGTGTTGGAGGGGAAGGAACTCTGTCGCCGTTGTAATTGTGTTCCCGCTCTATCAACATATAACTCAAGCCCTAAGTCTCAAGGTAAAATCTTTGCCTCGGACGGGTTGTATGACGGAACCCCGCAAGCCTTTACCCTGCAAGCCTTTGCAAAACAATCTGTACCATGCCTGCGATGTTGCCAAGCGTAATTTTAGCACGCTTTACTGGACTTTGGAATAGTACAAATTACTATTCCAACTCCAGGCTACGCAACCGTATGGAAGGTGTTGAACTTAAAAATCCAACACCAGTCCAACGATACGCTCCTTACAGCAAGTCTTTGTAACAACTTGTGTCGTAAAGTAATGCTTGGTAACGTCGCATGCGGAGTACTGACTTAGTTGTAAAGGCTAGTCATTGTAAAGACTGCGGGGTTAAAGATGTTTCTCCCTAGAATGTTGTGCTTGTTGTATTGGACATCTTGTCCAGCACGGTCAGCCTGAAATTCTGCTTCAGTCCTAGTCAGCCGTAAACTGTTGTTTTTCATTGGTGCTTTACTGTTTCTAACTGAATTTTTGACTTAACATTTTATACATTTATACCTCTGGTTCTGTTTACAGTATCTGAAAATCTTGGTGTTTTTTTATGCATTACATTGTTCTGAATTGGTTTGGCAATTTTATTGTATTGTGTTCTTTACTTAAAATGTTTTGGTACTGTTTGAACTTAAAATACACTTCTTTAGTGATTGCTTTTTGCTTGAGCCATATCTTCCATATTCTCTTAGAGCCATGCTTTGGCTTAATCAGATTGCGTCTAGGTAGGTGGTCAGGATCACCATTTCCCAAATTAATAACCAATTTCTGACGTTGACATCAAGCAGCTGGGATGGGACTTGTCCATCAATTACCTTGAAGTTCAAAGGGTTAACATTAAAAATCAAATTACCGATTCAGAAGGACACGAGCAATAGGGTGGTCTTGATTCATTTCCTAACATGATGGGCCTGGCAAATGACACTGAAAGGGTAATAGTTCTGGGCAATAGAAGAAAAGAAGAGTGCTTACCAATGTGTTAAAGCAATATGTACCATGCTATCCATACCAACATGGGAAGATCCATGATAGAACCGTGCAGGTTTGTGAAGTAGAAGTTTTGGAGTCCCTCCATACACCTTCAGTGTCTCGTGTACTATATTTGTAAACATACCAAATATCTTCTGATCTTTGTGTCGTTCTGTGAAGTGGAAAACTTACTATACATAAAGAGGGTTAACCTTCTTAATTGTGATCCCTCTACTCTGAAAGCTCATCAATTGTTACACATACAAGTATCAAGCACTTGGATATGCAAGTAGCAAGGGGAGCCAAGTAGGTCAGATGGCTGGATGATTTCCTTTGATGAATGTGTGACTACAGGGACAGCTCTCCCCCATTTGCCTTATGGTGCCTAAACAATCCATACAAATTATATAATACCGAGGAAAAGGCCCACAATGGTCTGTGTTTTGCATGCATGTTTCAAACTGGTATGCGTAAACATTTTGTTAGATTTTGGTAATAACATATAACAGTTTATAGGGATTAAATATATATATATATATATATATATATATATATATATATATATATATATATATATATATATATATTTATATTGACCCTTAGTAGCACACAGAAGGCTGAAACATGTTGACCCACTGATGTTATGGGTCATCACACACAGATACATCTTGTTGTTTCTAACCTTGACAAAGTAAGTCAAGTAAACGAGGAGAGGATCCAGAAGGCCATTTTAATTCTCACATGTATCCCTCATTCTTAGTTAAGTGATCTGCTAACAGACTGCATCGAGCCCATCCACTCACACGAGATGCAGTGAGTTAGGATCCAATGATGAAGCATGCCTCAAGTGGTACCTGTGAGTGAGGATCTTACAAAAATATCTAAGATATGGTAGGATCCCACTAATTACGTGGGTGAGGATCTTACAAATATCCATGATATGTCCAGATCCCAATAATAATCTTTTAGAGTAGAGGGATCACAGTAAAGATGGTTAACTCTCTTTATTTGTAGTAATTTGTCGTAATTTGTGAGGCTGAGGTGTTACACATGTTCTATGACGTGACACCAAATCTATGAGCCCCGTTTAACTTTGTCTTCCTTTTTGGATGTCACTCAAATCTGAAAAAAATGCACTGGGCTTTACTTTGTGAGAGCCTGCAAAATGTCATGCCCATTAATGGAAAGGCAGAAAAGATATTAGCACAAGAACATCTTTTGTTACCTCCTCGGTAATTCTTCCCCTTAATTGATGTACATGAAACTCAAAATATCAAAAGTAAGCTAAACATATTTTGGTCCTGTCAAGTATCATGCACATCCATGAAGCTGCACCATTGGAATAAGCAATCAATAACACCCTCCCACCGTTTTCATTCACCCCATGTTTGAACTGATTGAACCATGAGATTCCTGCACTGTTACTAACGGTATGCCAAATTTCATTCAAATTCATTACACAACAACAAAGTAATTAGCACATGAACACTTTTTTGACTCTACGCCTTTGCTTCCTTTATGGAGCTGCACAAAATTTGTTATGCCCGCAGAAGATGAACTTTATGTGAATTGGTCAAAAGCATGCACCGCTATAATTAAATGAACTCACTATTCTATCCCTCTTTTGACAGTGTTATACCAAGAGCAAGATACATAGTTTGTGCTGGGCCTCTGCTAGCTCCCATGGGATTCTCAGGGAAGGGGCAGGGTTCTCTCACATTAACAGTTTCCTCTAATCCAGGTACATGATACAGGGAGCATGTTTCTTTGGTTGAACTCACCACAGAAATTGGTCAGTAGTCAATTCCTTTTAAATACTACCCTAAGTGTGGTTTGCTATCCAGTATGACAACAAGCAAATGTTGCAATTGGTGTTTGTTAGAACTGGGGGTCTCTAGTTGGCTGAGGTAGGTACCTTTGTCCAAATAGGGACTCTAACTTCTAGTCAAGGAAAGGAGGGACACACTCTTAGATAACCGCTGCTCAACCCCCGGTAGCTTGGCACGAGCAGCCAGGCTTATCTCCAAGGCAATGTGTAAAGTATTTTCAACCACACTCCCAGTAACACGGTGATAACACCACAAATGCACACCACACTGATTTAGGAAAATAGTGGTATCTTTATCAAGAAGAAATACGATAAAAATATCCAGCATATGCGTATTCATAATATTTCACTAGGCCGGTTTTTAGGCCAACAAACACTTGTAGGTTCTTGCAGTATTAATGAGCAGTTAATGATGGTCTAATGCAGTCCTAATGCAATGCTATGCAGTTCGTAATGCAGTTCATAATGTAGAAATAAGACAGTCCTTAATGCAAGTAATAATGTGGATCATAGAAGCACGTAATAATGCAGTTCGTAATGCAAGTACTAATGTGGATCGTAAAAGCAAGTAACAAGGCAGTTCGTAATGCAAGTAATAATGCGGATAGTAAAAGCACGTAATAATGCAGTTCGGCACCGATTGCGGTGCTGGTGGAGTTCTCTATGGCACTCTTGGCTGACTCGCGGTCAGCGACTGCCAAAAATGCCCCCAATACTGTTACGAAAGGAAACAATGTGCAGCTCCATAATCCGACCCAGGTACTGCCACTCCTCGGCGTGTACGGACCATGATACTGACTTGAGCGAGCCTCGCACTGCAAAGATGGGAAAGGCCGAGAGCGGTTTCTCGTAAAACATACTCCGCCCCAGGCAGCGACACATGCACGCTCTCTGAGCATTACCTGGGGGGCGCAATCTCCCTATCCTCTCCTCGTGGCTTGGTTGTCACGCTGTGCGGCTTCCGGTTGGTGGCGGCTGCTCCTCGTAGTGAGAGTCGGGCTACCAGGCGATGGCCTCGCAGCTGATCGGCTCCCGGCGTGATTCAGTTGATCTTGGGCAAAGGACCTCGGACCCATGATGGTGAAGGTTCTCAGTTCTCTCCTTAACAAAGGCAGGCTCGGGCCGGCGACGGTTATTTCTCATGGCTCCCCCTTGGGACGACGGTCCGGGCCGATGGCGATAACGATCACAGCACTTCTGGTCACGCTGTCGATCGAAGCAGAGCGCAAGACGGATCTGGGGCACATCGTCACGGGGCAATTCTGACGAAGGTCTCAGACTGCAAAAAGCGCACGCACACAGCGTCACTGAGACACACTTGGAAACTTTTGTGTTTCTGAGTTTCCACAACAGGGAACCAGCTCCTCTCGGGCCCTTGGAGACAAGTTACTTCACGACACATCACACAGCAAAGTCCTTTCAAGCAGGGGGAAACAGCACACAGCAAAGTCCATTGTCCTCTCCTAAGTCAAATCAGCAAACTGCAGGCCAGCCCCAGAACACACAGCAAGGGCAGTCCTTCTCTTCAGTCGCTTCAGCTGTTCTTCCTTGGCAGAGGTTCCTCTTGATCACAATGTAGTTTAAATCCTTCTTCAGGCTTGAGTTCAGTCTTGAGTTCAGAGGTTTCAGCTCTCACATTTATACCCCTAAATGCCTTTGAAGTCTTTGTGTTCCGGGGGCTCTGACCCCAGTCCAAACCAGTTCTGGGTGTCTTCCTGCCAGTGCATGCCTTCTTCCTTTGATACTGAGGGTCTGGGCCTCAGACACTCTGCAGGAGGTGGAGCCATTCCTTTGTGGCAGCAGCACAGGCCTCTTCACATCAAAGGTGCTACTCCTCCCACTACATCAAATGCAGGCCAGCCTGTGCTGTCTCACCTACTCCTCTCTGGTGTCAGTACACTCCCCAGACCCTGTCACATTCAAACCCAGACAGTCAATACACAACCAGGCAGAGACACACAGGATGGTTAGGACAAGAAACCAGCCACTTCTAAAAGTGTGGTTTCTAAACACACAATTTAAAAACCATCTTCATAGAAAGGTGTGTTATTAAATTCTGAATTCAAGCACACTAAACTTCCTCTCTCCATCTTATGCCTATGGGAAGATATGCTGGAAACATGGGACCCAGCACTCCCCATTCTGTCCTATGGGCAAGATGGCCTTGCAGCAGTGAAAACGAATTTGGCAGTATTTCACTGTCAGGACATGGTACACACCTCAGTACATGGCCTGTCTTTCATATACACTGCACCCTGCCCGGGGGGGGGTACCTTTGGCCTACTATAGGGATGTCTGATGTGCATAAAAAGGGAAGGGTAAAGCCTGGCAAGTGGGTGCACTTGCCAGGACAACAAGGCAGTTAACAAACTGTGTGCAGGCACTGCAGTGGCAGGCCTGAGATCTCTTTTTAGGGTTACTTATGTGGGTGGCACAATTAGTGCTGCAGGCCCACTAGTAGCAGTTGTATTACCAGCCCGGGCACACATAGTGCACTTTACTAGGGACTTTACTAGTAAGACACACATACCAATTATGGACAACCAATTACCATAACACTTTATACAAGGAGTATGTACACTTTAGCACTGATCAGCAGTAGTAAAGTGCCCAGAGTCCTAAAACCAACAAAAACAGGTCAGAAACAATACAGGAGGAAGGCAAAAAGTTCAGGTGATGACCCTGCAAAATGGGCCAAGTCCAATAGTGTTCCATTGTTAGGCATTGCACGGAGGTGACATGTCTGACCTGCAGCTACCATTGCTCAAGTGCTATGTCAAACCAGAAATCTAGCAGGGCAATGGGCTCAGGGGAAGACCACAGAGCCTGGGAGCACACTCACCTAATGTGCAGCGTACTTGTCCAGTCCACTTCCACAAACATACACAGAGAAACACAACATATACACACACAAGCACTCATGCACACATGACTCAAACACAACCCTTTACATAGGGTAAATGCAGATACAGAGATGGGGAAACAATAGGTATAAGCAGGGTAACAATTATAATTAGCCCAGTTCACAAAAATGTGAAAGGATATGTGGAAATCTGAATTCCCACTTGAGGTTAAATATATGTTTTTTTTCACATCACATACATTCCCAACAGTATCCCTAAATAGTTGTGGCAGCGCACTTTCAAAGAGTATTACTTAGAATGTGATATGGCATCTGCCACAGGCTCCTATTCCTAATATGTGGGAATCTACCTAGTGTAGATTTAAAAGCCGGGGCAATAGAACTCACAGTACACTTTTTAAATATTAAATTTCCACAGGGAAAACATTTTTGAGAAAAAACTCCAAATATGGGGGTGATCTTTTCTTCTTCATATTCTGAACTGAGAGTTACTCAGTCCTTGAATGAAGTTGAAGGGTCCAAAAGGGTGGAATGGAATCAGTGAGCATACACAACCTACGTGTTTGTGTGCATTCACAAACTTACATCACAAACCACACTTTTATCACCCACTTCCCACACCTTGATTGGGATTTACTACTGCATTTTTCTACCACAAGTTGAGGGAAATATTGCAAATTCGCCTGTTGGGAAACATTTTGTTAATTTCTGGCAGGTGTAAGTGGAGGTAGGTTTGGATATAAAGGTATGTTTACGGCTTAACATTCCTTTGTGAATCATGCCCCTTGAATTTATATGCAAAGCATAGTCTTGTTGCTCAGAAGGCTAGTAACTCTTAGGTCTTGTTTATGTTTCAAGCAGAGTGAAATTTTTGCATGAGATTCTACTCAAGCAGATTCTGAGTGGACTGGCTCTCCCCCCACCTAGTTTATCTAGGTGGAAATTTCACCTTGAAAAATAAAATTGCATGAAGCTTTGGGGGCAGCAACAACCAAGCCTATTTCCTCTACATTTCCCTGGCGGGTGGGGGGGGGGAGGGGGTAGACAATTCTCTACCCTTCTAGAAAATAGCTTCCACTTCACTTCTCTACTCCCAATGCCCCTCTACCATACCCTCCCAATGCAGGGACAGAAGCACACATTTACCAACTGCTCTGTATGTGTTAAATCCCATAAAAATGGGAATTCTATGTGGTTTTTCAGTTGGTATACCCAGCCTCCCACTGTCATTTCCTCTTCCATGAGGTTTCATTCGTAACAGCACGTTCATGGTGCGGTCTTACTGAATGGCAATGTTAATGTTGCATACCTATTTCCCACTCAGCCAATCCCTTGCAACTCATAATCGCGCCTAGGTCAAGGTTGCAGTGCGGAGCCTCCCCCACCAATAACACCAATGGCACCTGAAAGACTCTGAATAGGGAATGCCATGTTTAGGTCTATGTTCAGTTATTCCACATTCTTAATAATTTAACTCATAATAGGGGGTATTCCATTCAGAGAAAGCAGTTGATAAAGGTAATCCAGGCTTTTAGGAATCTCTTCATGAAACTACACCCAACTAGCATCTCAGGAAATGATGGGCGTTATAACAGCCTCTAAAAATTTCTATAATTGCCGCTTGGAAAATGTTATACTTTTAGGGGCAGATTTACAAGCCCTTGCGCCACTTTTACGTCACTTTCCCATGTTAAAAGTGACGCAAAAGTGGCGCAAGGGGCTTGTAAATCTGCTCCTTAGGATCTTACGATAACCATGTTCAAATTGTCGCAATTGTATATTTATAATAAGCAAAGCAGCTTCGCTTTTAGATGAAACTCCAACCACTGTATTTGTTTACCGTATGTATTTTGCCCAAAAGCACGCGAAACAAATGTCATATCAATGTAGATTCATTAGCATAAGAATAGGTTTTCTGTAAACATAAACTGTTCATGCCCTAGTGGAATACAATTAGGCATAATGCCAATTAAAAGTTCGCATCAACATGCTACATTTCACAAGGGGAAAGTTATGAATAATTTTATGGAACCATATCATACACACAGCTTTTCATTCATTGTTTGTCAAAAAATGATTCTGCCTTGCAGCAGCAATAGATTTCCCTTCACGCTCTGGTGAAGGGTTTGAAAGTAAGACATTTAGCGATTTATAAATGTATAATGAGTACAGAACAATGTATACATTTATGCTGAATGATAAGTGAAGTAAGTTGCGAAGAATCAAAAACAAAAATCTAGATTCGTATTTTTTTTTAAATGTTTCAATCTTCATGAGGCAAGACGTTGGTTCAGATTAACATTTAACTGACATCTTGATAGAAAAATCATGACTGTTGTTTTGCTCGAAAAATATTATGTTCCAGACTTTTCCACAAGTATGCTAATTGTTGTCTACATTGTTTTGTGCTTTAGGGTGTCTATGGAGGAACTTCTCATTACAAATTGCCGTGGATCACAATGGAAAAGAATATGAAACAGTTTTTTTAAATCTGTGGATTAGCAAACGAAGAATTGAGATGTAAAAGGTTGCCTTAGGAAGAGCCCCTGCCCCTCCTTGCTTTTGGAGTGATAGTTCCTAAAGTTGCCCCAGTGCGTCCATTCAAGGACACTCCATAGGAATGTTATACATGCCAACCCAGATCTGAAATGCATACGCATGACCTAAGCAGCCGAAGTCGTTCCTCCTGTAGGCCAAAACATTTCACTCTCTTTACCTCGTGATTTTCACTTTACCTCTGCATACCATAATTGCATTGTTGATCTGCATCAAGAACTGAAAGTGAACTGTGTGCATACACTTGGGTCATACATCACATTTAATGCACAGTCTAAAGCAATGCGAGGTAATGATAAATTACGGTTTTCTATGGAGTCCTATCGGATTTATTAGTAAATTACATTCTTGGGGTTGTATTTAATCATGGCAAACACTTCCCTGCCCGATATACAATGAGAAAACAGAAAAAACAACAGCTGATGGACAGAATGCAGAACAATGTCATACATTCACCCCAGTACAGAGATCTGGGCCTGAATCCATCGTTTTTTTGTTCACCATGCCATTCCAGTTTGAACCCAGCCATATGCAAATCACTCTTGACCCTGTGCCTCATGGGAACAGTCCAGCCAGAACTGCCAAGCCAGGTCCTCCCTGGACTGAAAACAAGCATCCTAGGACTGGTTTCAGGGTTTCACCCCTCTTCAACGAGGATAGCTTGATTCCAGTGGCATGGAGAGCACGGGACCCACGGCTGGGCATACCCATCCCACTCAGGGGAACAAATGCAAAAACAACAGTTGATGGACAGAATGCTGAACAATGTCATACATTCACCCCAGTACAGAGATCTGGGCATAAATCCATCGTTTTTTTGCTCACCATGCCATTCCAGTTTGAACCCAGCCATATGCAAATCAGTCTTGACCCTGTGCCTCATGGGAACAGTCCAGCCTGAACTGCCAAGCGAGGTCCTCCCTGGACTGGAAACAAGCATCCTAGGACCTGTTTTGGGGTTTCACCCCTCTTCAGCCAGGATAGCTTGATTCCAGTGGCATGGAGAGCATGGGATCCTCGTCTGGGCATACCCGTCCCACTCGGGGTGACAAATGAAAAAACAACAGTTGATGGACAGAATGCAGAACAATGTCATACATTTAGTTTAGTTTAGTTTTGTTTATAGGCTTATATAGCGCATGAATCACACCCCCTGAGGGGTATCTCAGTGCTCGCGGATTTGCAGAAAAAGTTGTTACAGTAGGCTGGTCTAAAAGAGGGCAGTTTTCAAGGCCTTTCTAAATTTAAGGTGGTCTGAGCATTGTCTTAAGACCATTGGAAGTTGGTTCTATATGAAAGGTGCCTGATATGAGAAGGCCTTTCCTCCTCTTCGTTTTTTTTTAGATCCTGGGGATTTTGAGCAGAGATTTCAAGCCTGATCGTAGGTCCCTTTGGAGGGTACACTGATGTAGCCTCTCCGCCAAATAGGACGGTCCATTTCCCCATATTGCCCTGTGTGTCATGCAGCAGATCTTAAACTTCACACATTTCCGCACAAGTAACCAGTGTAGTTGGTGTAGAAGAGGGAGTGAAGCTGATCTGTGAAGGGCGTTTAAAACTAAATGCGCTGCGGTATTTTGTACCATCTGAAGGCGGTTAAGAAAAGACTCGTTGGCTGCGATTAGTAAGGCGTTCAAGATGCACCCCTAAGTTCTTAGCAGTTGTTTTTGGAGACAAAGCGGTTCCCAATTCTTTAGGCAACCAATCAGGGGTCCATAGTAGTGGGGCTTCTCCGAAGTGCATGACTTCAGTCTTCCCAGCATTCAGCTGTAGGAAGTTGTTTCTCATCCATTGTGAGATAGCCAGCATGCCAGAAGAGGAGGAGGATTGGTCTGTCTGGGATGTCTTGTTGAAGGAGAAGGTAAGTTTGGTGTCATCTGCATAGGATATTGTGACAAACCCATAGTTCCTCAGTAGAGCCGCTAATGGAGCAATGCATATATTAAACATAGTTGGGCTTAAACATGAGCCTTGAGGTAATCCCTTGGTCAGTTCTACCGAATTGGACCGGTATGGGCCCAAGTTAATGGTCTGAGTACGATTAGAGAGGAAACTAGTCAACCAACTAGTCAACTAGTCAACCATTGCAGTACCACTCCCCCAATCCCAGCTTCCCTCAGTCTCATGAGCATATGCAGTTTCCATGCTATGTTTGGGCCGAAAGCCTGATTGAGATGGATCCAGGTAGCAGGCCGATTCGATATGATCTGATACATGAAAGTTGACATGTTTTTCCAAGACTTTGTTCAGATATGGAAAGAGGGAGATAGGGCGGATGTTAGAGAGATCTTCCATGGACGCTTTCGCGTTTTTTCGGATTGGGATTACCTGAGGGTAGGTGGCCTCCCTTCAGAGATTGGTTTAATAAAAAGAAGATGGGGTCTGAGAGTGTTTTTGCAAGAGAGGCTGAGATACTTGCAGGTAGGACATTGAGGGGAGCCAGATTTTACTTTGCACTTTAATGTTTCGGTCTCTTCCTGCGATAAAAGAGGGAAATTCAGCAGCGTTTTTTCCCTAGTGCTGGGAGGAAATCCTGTTATGGTGTCAACCAACGGAGATCAGCTGGCCGCGGCGATCTTATTATAGATGGTGTCAATTTTCTGTATGAAGAAAGCACCTATTTTATCGTAGAGAAGTTGTGAAAAGCTTTCTTCCAATTTGCAGGCTTTGGGGCTGGTAAAAGCTTTCAGAATTTGGTACAGGGCTTTAGGGGTGTTTTCAACTTGGCTAAGTTGTTGGGCTATATGAGTTTTCCGAGTATGCTTTATGCTTTTGTGATAGAGGGAGAGAACTGGCCTATATTTTTCTTTGTCCACTTTAAGATGGGTTCGGCGCCATCTTCTATCTAGGTTTTTGCTGTGGTTTTTTTCCGTATGGAGTTCGGGGGTGTACCACTGCCTGGGTTTGTCTTGATTTGTTTGAACAAGTTTTCATTGGAGAAATCAGTTCGATAGCAGCTTAGGCTGATTTATTGAAGTGGGCTAAACTCTCTTCAAAGTTACTATGTGATAGGTCTCTGGGGGGTGTGAAGGCCATTGAGAAGGTTTCTGGGTTAATTTTATACCATTGTCTATATGAAGAGTGATTGCATGGGGCGGGCGACTGCAGTTCTCTGAGTCCCTGTAATTGAAAGTCGATAAGTGCGTCGTCAGACCCGCTTACTGACTTTGAGGCATCACATTTGAGAACAGGAGAGTTGGAAAAGAAATGTCTAGGGTGTGCCCTGCTGTGTGAGTAGGACCATCATTGATTTTTTTAAGATTCAGTGTGGCTAGATCTGCCATGAAGGATGACGTTTCTGCTTTTTCAAGGCATTCACTGTGTATATTGAAGTCTCCCAGCAGTATAAAGTTGCTGGAAGAGATCAAGTAAGGAGCAATCAACTCCATGAGTTGAAGAGAGAATTCGGCAAGGGGGCCTGGTGGGCGGTATAACAATGCCCCTTTCCAGCTGTTTTGTGGCGAGAGATCCAACCTTAAAATCTGGATTTCAATATGCTCATTACTTCGCTGTTCTAAAATTGTGATTTTCGTTCTATCATTATGAACGATGGCGATCCCGCCTCCAATTTTGGTCGGCCTGTCGAGCCTTTGAATCCTATACCCTTCTGCAATAGCTATGGCAATTGCAGCGGTGCTAGTTACTTTTAGCCATGTTTCAGTCATAAAGCCAACATCGGGTGTATTTGAGTTTAGAAGGTCCCATATCTCAACTTCATGTTGGGGGAGGGATCTCACATTTCCCAGGAAGCCCTTCCAGTTTTGCCTGGGAGAGGTGAGTTTGTACTTAAGGTTCAAATCTGGGTCAACTGCTTTCATGGCACTTCATTGGTTTGTGTTGGTGGACATTTTGGGGTCATTTGGCCAAGATTCTGCTGAGGCTGGGTTAGTGCTTTGGTATCTGCAATATGGGCAGGAGAAAAAGCCTTTCAAATATTGTAGGTGATGCATTCTATCATTATGACAAGGGTAGGGTCGATAGTGATAGTTTTCCCTAATAAGCAAAAGATCTGTCCTTGAATATTTAAGATTGTGATGCGTACCTAGGTCTGTGTGTGAACGGGCAGGGTCCCTGGCACCTGGTGGCGGTCTGGCGTGGATGGGCGCAGACGGGTTTGCCTTTGGCGCGTCGCCAGCACGCCCGCTGCTCGTTTCCACTGCGCATGTCCGCTGTGTGCTCCGAATTCCATCCGCTTTTATGGTGGATGAGACAGGACTAGAACGCCAACCTCCACCCTGCGGAAGTACCTCCCTCCACTCAATCAGGATAGCCCGCGGTGGAACGGGGAGAACGGCTCGGGGGAGGCAGCGAGATTTCACAGGTGGTCAAATGTACTGCAACAATCACTAGTGAGTATTTTTTTTAAAACAGGAAAGCCTTAAAACATCTTTGCAATTAAAAACGTGCAGAGTGTCTGCTTTAAAACAATTAGCAATTTGCAGTAGATCCGTAAATCAGCCTGTTACAGCAAATACTAAGTGGAGGAGCAGCTAGCGGACTGTACCACAACTTGCTTGTGCGTGTCCACTGCGCACTCTGAATACCATCCGCTTTAATGGTGGATGAGACAAGACTAGAGCGCCAACCTCCACCCTGCCGGAAGTACCTCCCTCCACTCAATTGGGATAGCCCGCAGTGGACCGGAGAGAACGGCTCGGGGGAGGCAGCGAGATTTCACAGGTGGGTCAAATGTAGTGCAACAATCACTAGTGAGTATTTCTTTAAAAACAGGAAAGCCTTAGAACATCTCCGCAATTGAAAACGTGGAGAGTGTCTGCTTTAAAACAATTAGCAATTTGCAGTAGATCCGTAAATCAGGCCGTTACGGCGAGTACTAAGTTGAGGAGCAGCTAGCGCACTGTACCTCAACTTGCTTGTGCGTGTCCACTGCGCGTTCTGAATTCCATCCGCTTTTATGGTGGATGAGACAGGACAAGAGCGCCAACCTCCACCCTGCTGGAAGTACCTCCCTCCACTCAATCAGGAGAAAGGCTCGGTACAGAGATCTGGGCCTAAATCCATTCTTTTTTTGATCACCATGCCATTCCAGTTTGAACCCAGCCATATGCAAATCAGTCTTGCCCCTGTGCTTCATGGGAACAGTCCAGCCCGAACTGCCAAGCCAGGTCCTCCCTGGACTGGAAACAAGCATCCTAGGACCGGTTTCGGGTTTCACCCCTCTTCAGCCAGGATAGCTTGATTCCAGTGGCATGGAGATCACAGGACCCACGTCTGGGCATACCCGTCCCACTCGGGGTGACAAATGCAAAAACAACAGTTGATGGACAGATTGCAGAATAATGTCATACATTCATCCCAGTACAGAGATCTCGACCTAAATCCATAGCTTTTTTCTCACCATGCCATTCCAGTTTGAACCCAGCCATATGCAAATCAGTCTTAACCCTGTGCCTTATGGGAACAGTCCAGCCCGAACTGCCAAGCCAGGTCCTCCCTAAACTGGAAACAAGCATCCGAGGACCGGTTTCGGAGTTTCACCCCTCTTCAGCCAGGATAGCTTGATTCCAGTGGCATGGAGAGCACGGGACCCACATCTGGGCATAACCGTCCACTCGGGTGACAAATGCAAAAACAACAGTTGATGGACAGAATACAGAACAATGTTATACATTCACCCCAGTACAGAGATCTAGGCCTACATTCATCGTTTTTTTGCTCACCATGCCATTTCAGTTTGAACCCAGCCATATGCAAATCAGTCCTGACCCTGTGCCTCATTGGAACAGTCCAGCCCGAACTGCCAAGCCAGGTCCTACCTGGACTGGAAACAAGCATCCTAGCACCAGTTTTCGGGTTTTCACCCCTCTTCAGCCAGGATAGCTTGATTCCAGTGGCATGGAGGCATTGTGTGTCTTTCGTGCTCCTCAATGAAATCCTTTTCACTAAGCTTGATCTACGGGTGAGACAGGTTGATTCAACCTCTGTGACCTGAGTGGATGTGTTATCACAGGAAATAGTAGAGAAATCTTTTCTCTTCCGTTAGGAGAGAATATGGAAAGATGGGACTGCTTACAAATGTACCAAGCACCCAATATTCCTTCTAGAAATTAAGCCAAAGGAAACACCAAATTCCAAATCAAAATATTTTTCCTAGGTTTACTAAGATTACCAAATAGCAAAATGGCATAAGATATTTTAAAATATTTGAATCAATAGTATACACTATTTGTCTTATCAAACTTGATCTTATTATAACATGAACAATCCCACAGTAAGAGCTTTTAGTTAAAATTAGATTACAAATCATTAAT
Organism: Triturus cristatus; assembly: GCF_964204655.1. Lineage (NCBI taxonomy): Eukaryota > Metazoa > Chordata > Amphibia > Caudata > Salamandridae > Triturus > Triturus cristatus. The sequence continues at coordinate 229,792,788 of NC_140584.1, forward strand.
ATTATCAAACCATTTTATTTCAAGTCACCATAATCTACTCCAAGGATTTCTTCAGTTTTGATTTAAATTTGCTTTCTCATTCTTTTTTATAGTCCTTATATAACGTCAATAGGTGTATAGGGGTTTGGTTACACACATCAAGCAGGCAACTCCGATTTCTTCTCCCTTAGAAGATCAGGGACAACAGTATCGTTAATGTAACACTCCAAACCATCTCCTCAGCCACGTTAGCTGTTTATCCAGCTTGAATTTCCCCCTCCCGGAGATTTTGCTATTGATATCTTAATGAAAGGACCTGTTTCTCATTTGTTCCACTATCTAAGCTCTACGTGTTCTTTAGTTTCCATTTCCCAATTATCCCATATCACCCAAATATTAGCTCTTTATTCCAAAGAACTCTTTCGATCTAGGGCTTTTATCCTCCAAATTGATAGTACCCATTACATTTTTGTTGGAGGAGTAGGCAATACCCATTTTATGCATATCTCCCTTCTTGCCAGCAACATTAGCACAACCAATAAAGAAATTTGTTTCTTAAGAAACTTCACTGATTCATGACTTCCCTTTTCAGCCCTGAATATTACCATTGGTAGGCTTACATTAATGTCTTTATCTATAATTTTGTTGAAACATTTTGCCCACATCCTGACAGAAGGTTACTATCAGAGGGCACCACCGAAACATATGGATATCGTCGGCATTCTCTTTCCCACATTTGGGGCATTTTCTCAACTTTTGTCTCCCCAACTTGGCAGCTTCTTCAGTGTCCAGTATGCCCTGTGTACTTTGTCAAGATGATTTTTTCTGAGAGGTGCAGAATTTATGGTTGACCAAAGGTAGTCATCGTACTTGTCTGTAGACTTGGCAGGTCCCTCTTCCAGATCTCTCCCTGCATAGAATATGTTTCTTTCCCTGCCTCTATCAGCATCCAATACCATTTTACAACTTCTTTCCTTTGAGAGGGTCTAAATTGATGTTCTATCTTATAGTCCTTCCTTCCTTCGCCCACTTTCTCCATTTCACTTGCCCATTTTGACAATTGATAATACTTGAACTTGGAAATGCGTCCTACCATTGATCTTCCTAAAGTTTACAAGGAAACTAACTTTTTTTCCTGCAGTAGTTGACCCCATTTATTTATTCCTGCTTGAACTGACAGAACTGCCATTTTATCTAAACTACAACTGGGAGGGCCTGGGGAATTCCAAATTCGGGCTGAGGAACAGTAATTGGATATTGCCAGGGACTGCTTATCTGATACCATATCTTACATGCAGCCAACAGGATCTTTAGCCTCACCTTTTGAACATATTTAGAATGGCCGAATTTATACAGAAAATAATCCACCATCTCTGTATGATCCCTTCCTAAGGCCTTGAAAAGTGAGGTATAGAACTCATTTTCCAAAAGATATCTTAAACTCTTGAACTGAATTGCCCAACAGTATGTTAGAAGATCGGGACTAGCGATTCTCCTATATAGCTTCCTCCAAAGTAACTTCTTCCAGGTAACCATTAGTCCCGTGGCTGACCAAATAAAGCTACCAAATTCACTTTGTCATTGTTTAAAAGAGTCCAAGTTTATATCTAGTGGGATTGTGTCAAAGATTAAGGTAAACTTTGGTAATATGGACATCCTAGAAAAGAGAGAGGGAGAATACTCCAGATCTTAAATAGTCTTTCAGTTTCAGGTTTTACCATTGTAATATATAGCTGGGCCAGATTGTCAAGATCTTGTAGCACCTGAATCCCTAGATATCTGATCTCATGTTTCACCAATGGGCTAGAGCAGTGCGTATTGCACTCCATAATTTCAGTCTTTTGTTGGTTGACTAAATACCTTGATGCTTTCCCAAATTCCTCTAAGGTTTTGAAGATCTCTGGGAGGGATTTCTCCATTTCACTGGTATAGATCATTAAGTCATCCGCATATAGACCCACCTTTTTTCCCAACCTCTACACTTAAAAGGGCTTATGTTTAAGTTTGATCTTATTTTATTTGCCAAAGGCTCAATTTACATATATTAAAAAGTAAGGGGGACACAGGGCACCCATGAGACATCCCTCTTTTGATTATTATTTGATCTATGAGATTTCAATTTACCAGAATCCTAGCAGTAGTGTTACTATAAATCGCTGACACTGCTCTAGACAATTCCTCTCCCAGGTGGTGTTGCCTAATTGTCCATTGTAGGAAAGGCCAACTAACCATGTCAAATGCTTCTGCTGCATCAAAGGTAAGAACCATTAGAGGAATATTACTTTCTATAGCTAAGTCCATTACTCCAATCAACTTCTGTGTTAAATCATGTAGTTGTCTCCCATTAATAAGACCCTTTTGATTAGAGTAAATTAGCTGCCCAATAACACTCTCCCTCTCCAACAGTTTTGCCAAGATCTGGGTATAAATCTTATAATCACACCTAAAGAGAGATATCGGTCTATATGATTCAGAAAACTTTGGGTTCTTATTTGGTTTTAAAATTATGCTAATCGTAGCTTCCTCCCAGGAATGTGGAAGTTCTTTCCCTTCTGAAAAAGCAGCATTTATCTTTTCCCTGTACCACGGGCCAATTCTTCTTTCAGAGCTCTATATAATTCATTGGGGAGGCTTTCTGGACCTGGTGCTTTACCTTTTTTTCATTGTATCTTCATTATGCAAATTTTTCAAAAATTGTACAAAAGCCTCCTCCAGTTCTTTATCCTCTTTACACGTCTACCCATCTTGGGGTCTACAATTTCTACAATATTGTTCCTATTGAGTTCTGATTTAGTGTTCCATGCCAGCAGTTTTCCGCAGCCCTCCCCAGATTCACAGTGAAATAGCTTACTAGCCTCCCATTCTTTCTTAATTTCCTCTTCCAGAAAGCTTGATAAGCTATATTTAGCTTCTTGCAAGTTTCCTTGTATTTTATACACAACTCCTGATTTGTTCACACATAGGGGCCAATTATGATGTCGGGGGAAAAGCCTCCTCCCAACAGTCGGTTTCTTGTATTAATTATTATCCCACTGCTCGATAATCTCCAGTACTCCAACATTTTCCTTCACCTGCTAACAACCCTAAGGCTATTTGCATATCAAATTTAAGTCCCTATGGTCCTATCTCTGGGTGTATCTGTCATGTTCCCATCTTGGTGTGCATAAGGGAGGAGAAAAAGCCAAAATCCCTCTAGGGTCTGCCATTTTCTTTGCCAATGAGGACCTTGTTTTTTCTTTGTTTTTTCCTCATGCTTCCCCACCATATGCTAAAAATTAAACAAAGCTTTGTGTGTAATTCCCCCCCCCCCCTTCTTACTACAGGGAACCCTCCCATTTATCATCAGGTAACCTTCTTGGAGGTCACCCCTTTGAGTTATCCTATCCTTCCAGTATTTATTAAACTAAATTAATTTTGGTGTGCTTTGGTTTTGGTCACTCTCGGTCCTTAATATTACGCATTATATTCTTCCACATTATCCTCAATGTGGCAGGGAAACGAATCTGGGCAGTGGCTCACAGTGTTATTAATTCATAAATAAATGTACCCAAATCACATTGCCTATCTTGAGTAGCTCTAGATATATCTGATCTGATTTTGAAAGACCATTCTCCCTATATGTAAGTGTCCATTTTGATGGCTTCTGTTAGTATTCTCTCTTTAAGAGTGTATGTTATAAAATGTATTCAAATCTTCCTGGGCACCTTCCTAGCAGTAGATTTGTGAAAGAGGTCTCGGTGGATGCATTGTATATCTTCCTCAAGCGCGCTAGTTTCAAGATTTGGGATAAACTCTTTTGGTAAACCTATCATGGATCTCTTTAGGTAATCCCCTTCAAAACCTTCTGAGACATTTGAAAACCTCATGTTGTTTCTTTGTGCCTTATCCTTGAAATCTATTTGAGGTCTCCGAGTTTCCCTGGTTTCCCATTGTGTGTAAGCCAGACTCAATTTCCACTATATCTGCCATGCTTATCCAGTGCTGATATTTACGTTCATGAACCTGTATGTATGATGGTTTTAATGAATTAGGATGAACCCCCATGCTGAGATTTCACTTTGAAGTAAGACCACAAGGAGGGAGTGATTGTAACTCATTCAACTATTTTTTGTCCTATCCGACCTCCCTCTTTCGCTATTCTCCGGTCTTCTCGTGGGTTATCCAGTCTAGTTGTTGTAGAGAGTAAAATAGTGGAGTCCTGTTGTAATTGTGCTTTTAGGGTTTGGTCTAACACACAGAAATCTCTAGCATTTGCTTATTCCATAAGGCACATCTATTTACCTGCCTCCATGTAGCTCCCTCCAATGTCCTTACCTCTGTGTGAGGCTTTATTTCTCCTGGTTTGCCTGTTCTTTTCCCTGATACGTAGTAGCAACTCCTTCAGGTCTCCTCCCACTTTTCTTCTTTGTAGGAGTAATATATATATATATGTCTTCATCCTTATGTAGATCATCCTTTTGCGTATCCAGTGTTGGTTAATTAATTGTGTCTCCCTACCACCACTCAAAATGCTACCTGGTTGAATGGCACAGCCTGGAACACCCCAGAAGCAAATCCGAGTCGAGGCACATCGATCCCAGGATAGATGCGCAGCTGCCTCCGCCCACACTCAGACTCCAGCTCTGCATCAGAGAAGAAATCCCACCCATATTTACTCTTGCGCTGCATGCGTGTTGGACAGGAGGCTTCAACTGAAACTCCAGAGTTCTTTCATCCCCTTGACATCCCCTCCACCTAAAGGGACCCCCCTCACTGCTCTACACACCCCTGCACACCACTGCTGTACTCTCGGAAAGGTAGGAGAGATCCCACCCCGCTCAGCCGCCGTCCACCATGTTCCCCCATAATTTATCCCTTTCAAAGATGTTGAAAACATTTGCAACAAGAAATAAAGTGCACTGTGACTTGCCAGATGGTTTTCAGGTGGACAGGGTTCACCCATATCCCTAATAGTTTGAATCAACAAAGCTGACAAGAGGTAGTGGACAGAGCCAAACCTGAATCTTGTCAGAAGATATTACTTTTAGTGCTATTTTCCTCAGTCAAGAATGGCTCCATTCTTCTTACTGTCTCAAGGGGAAATATATCCAAATCAAGCTTTTCTTGAATTCAGTACTATCTCTTTTCATCAACCACGCTTATTGTCCATTCTTTTGCACTTTCATAATCTTTGCAGATTTAGTGTTAAAGGTCAAGGCTTATTGCTCTAATTTATTTTAACTGTCAAATTCTACTCTATTGTTCTAATGAGAGACAATCAAATAAAACTTCCCTATTTACAGCTGTGGATCCGTTACACCACAGTGATATCCACAAGTAAATCAGCACTATTTTAATTCGATCCTCAAAATGGTCAAGGCCCAAAGCAAGTTTTTAGGAATTTATTTTTCACTATCTGAATACCATTTGCGTAACCCCAGATCCCTGCCCTATAAGTCACTAACAGTATGCATTTCCCTTCGTATGAACTGCACATTTGAGCCAATAGTTGTTGTCCTAGCCTTGATACAAGTCAAGTACAACCCCATGAGTCTGCAATAAAGGGGTTTATCTATTGATAAAATGGTCTTTCCAGTTTAAACCAGATAAAAAAATTATGGCAAGGTACTGGAACAAATATACACTGCTAATCTTTCTATTTCTAACATCAAAGGTGCTAGGTTTATTATTCTTTGGACAAATTGTACTAAATGTGTTGCTAATTGCAAGTTCTCCATACAGGTCAAACAACCTGATTAGCTCTTGCAGATTATTACCAGTTCTCAACAGAAGCGATGCAGTATCTGCATAACGCAATATGAGTTCTGTCCTATGTTTCTCTGAACATTATCCAAATTATTTATATATACAATTTAAAGAAAAGACTCCAGGAAACAACCCTTCTGAATGTCCCACATGTAGCCAAACAATCTGTACATTTCCTGCTTGATACATAAAATACTCCAGGGGTAAAATGTTCATGAAATATTGGTTGATTTAATCCAAGCAGATTCCTCCCTCATGCCTACTATTATTTCCAAATACAAAAGTCCTGATGTGAAGTATAACATTCAAACATGGCATTCTTCCAGAAAATAGTTACTGCTGTAGATTGTCAAAAATCCCCAATGTCATTGATAGGTTCCCGGCATGTAAAATGGAGATTGAAACTGATGTGCAAGTAGCTTTTTGCAGTGAACACGCTAGTCCTTAATAGAAATGGTTAGTACCAACCTGCCAGCTGATAGCAACACATCAATATTGTCGTGAGTTCCCTTTAGGAGCCACTTAGTTCTCCCTTATTTTAGACTAACTGCAAGTTGTAGGATGATTTGCTTTGCACAAATTGCACTCAGCTTGTTTATTGTTGTGTCACAATATAATTTTAGCAAAACAATGCACATGTTTTTGTTATTTGTTCTTCTCTCTGGGACTATGTCTGGGACTATGTGTGTACAAGTCAAACAACACTGCTCCCTGTCTTCTGTTCTCGGTTAGCAACATAGCTTGGCATTTAGACAGAACATATATTCACATCTGCTGTTTTCAAAAAGCCACCTTGTATCATGTAAGCCGAGACCTGCCATATGAAAACAGACATGGGAATTCTTGCAGAGGAAGGGTCCTTTGAAGAATGCACCAGCCTTGCGCAACCGGAGATGTCGATTACCTAACAACAATACAGGTATGAGGTTTGGTTTTAATCCCAGAGATCTATGATATATCACTGTGCCCCTGTAGTGAGGATAGGCTGAGGCAGATGTATCTTTAAACATGGTGGGCCTTCTCATTTTATATAATTTTTGGGATGCCACTCATCCTCCTGTTATGATTATGTTTTCAAGGTGCAGTGCAGTTGTTTTATTATAGAGCACAATAGTTTCAATAAATAGTGTAAACTGTTCTTGTGTCTTTTCTTTGTTTATTATGGACATGCGTGAATGAGAAAATGAAAGCTAACAATATCTTGCCACGGGTCCCTCAGGGGACTGGAGTGTTGGGATTTGGAGTGCTAACTTACCTATCGCTCTGGGAAGGTTATGAGGGCAGGTAAGGTAACACAAGCTAGTCAAGGGTAGGGTTCATCGGTACTGATGGTATGGTGACTCACTCCGTACATACTGATGTACTGTGATCCCAGGCACAGTTCTGTTTACACAGAATCCCTGAAACATTTGAGATCAGTGATGTCATCAGTGATGTCACTGACCATGTCTTGAGTGATGTAATATGTGACGTCATCAGCAGTACATTGCGGGCGTGCGAGTTATAGTTAGCTGAACTAACTATAACGGGGGAATTTCAATGGTTTTGTACGAGTGAAAAGTCCAGCTAACTATAACGCCCCTGAAACCTATGTTTTTTCAGTGAATTTCTAAGGTTTTTTCAATGCTAATTCCTTACTATAACGTGCCTGAAACCTATGGTTTTTTCAGTGAATTTCAACGTTTTTTTAAATGCTAATTTCTAACTATACCTACAGAGATAGGACATGTGAAGAAAGAAGAAAAAACGCACAGAAAGAAAAAAAAGAAATGCAGAAAGAAGACGAAGAAAAGTGCAGGAAGAAGGATAACATGCAGAAAGAACAAACAGAAGAGCAGAAAGAAGCCTTGTTGCAAAATCATCCTGTACCCTCAACTTTTTCAGAAGGATACTGGTGGTAACTGAGTCTGACTATCCAGTCCTAGAGCCAGTGCTATGTTAAAAGACACTCAGAATACAGTGAAAACACCTACATACACTAGGGAACACTATGCGTTGGGGTCCCCCTATGATTAGCATGACCTTCTCTGTAAGCCCCTAGTATATAATAGGACAGGGGGATTAAAACTACCTCTTAAAACGCAGGGCATGTTTGCACACGTCACCTTAGGCCCCGTCCCCTCCCTTCCCCACTGTGTAAACACGCCCTGTGGCCGTTTTAAGTTGGGAGATCAAGTCCCCTTGAATCCTGAGGGTCCCTAGGGTCCAACTAGACCACTAGGTACCTCCAGTAAGCGCCACAGAGCTGTGTCGCAGAGAGATGTAAAAAGGGGCACGGCCTAGACCACCTCTCTGCTACACAGTGCAGTGGCGCTTACTGGAAGCACCTGGTGGGCTAGTTGGCCCCCAGGGTCCCTCAGGATGGAAGGTGAATTATTTCCCCAACTCAAAACGTGCCACAGGGCGTGTTTGCACATGTTAACTCAGGCACCGTCCCCTCCCTTCACCACTGTGTAAAAACGCCCTGTGGCCGTTTTTAGTTGAGAGATTAAGTCCCCTTGAATCCTAAGGATCCATAGGGTCAAACTAGCCCACTAGGTACCTCTAGTAAGCACCACAGAGCTGTGTTGCAGAGAGGTGTAAAAAGGGGCGTGGCCTCAGACTACCTGTCTGCAACGCAGCTCCCTGGCGCATACTGGAGATACCTGTTGGGCTAGTTGGCCCTCAGGGACCTTCAGTATTGAAGGGGAATTAATTCCCCAACTTACAACTCGCCATGGGGCGCGTTTGCAGGAGGGGGCGTGGCCTCCGGCACGATGCCGGTCTTTTATTTATTTTATTTTTTTAAGAAGGGGGGCTGTGTGACCCCCGTTCTTTTTCTAATTCATTGCGATATGCGCCTTGGAGTGTAATGCACAGGGCAGTGTTGTGTAACCTAACTAGTCTCTAAAGTTGTAATATAAAATATGTGCTGGGGAGTGTAACGTTGCATATGCACTGTGACAAAGATATGGATCCCAGATTGTAATGTGTATGGCATAGCGATGTGCGTTATAACATAGGCATCGAGGAAGGCACGTTAGATGGGGGAATATAACCCGTGCGAAGGCAAGTGTGGCATGACATATTCATGGGGCGGTGTTACAGTGCACATGGGCTAGAGAGTGTCATAGCATACACACTAGCTGGTTAAATACAACACAGAGGTGTGTGGCACTCAGCGGGCACTGGTGGGTGTAACACAGCATTGGGCTCAGCCAGGAGCACGCTGTGACTCTCAAGTGAGAGAATTAAAAAAAAAAAAAAAGGCCATGCCCCAGGGGTTGGGTCCCCGGGGCCGAATAAGGCCTTGGGAAGGGGGCCATGCTTAGCCTCTGTGCTTAGCTTTCTGCCCCTAGTCTCCTTATCCCTGCCCTCCGATGTCTTTGTGCATGCCCCTGCTCCATCCTTTTTGCCCACCATGTTCCATGGACCTGCCACTCCTATCTACTCTGAGTGTTCTGTTGAGCTGCCACTCCCCTCCCACCTGCCTAGCATTGTCAGATGACTGTAACCTCTCCCTGCCACCTCCACCCTGCCTGTCCACATGCCATGCCCCTATCCCCTTCTCCTGTCCTCCATGGTCCATTTTACTGCCACACCCTTCTGCCCTCCCTGGTCTGTTGTGCTGCAACTGCTCCTCCTACCTGCCCTGCGTGGTCTGTTGTGAGGCCCCTTCCCCTGAACTCTCTTGTCTGTGCCCAGGTCCTGACCCTCCCTTCTATCCTCCATGGTCCTTTGTGCATGCCCCTGCACCCTCCTTCTTGCCCATCATAGCCATTGTGCTGCCACAAACCGTCCATCTTGCCATGCATGTTCTTCTGTGCTGCCACGGCACCTCCCACCTTCCCTGTGTGGTCAGCTAGCTGCCCCTGACCCCCTCCCACCTTCCCTCCATGGTCTGTGTGTATGCCATCATAGTCTCACTGTTGCTGTCCATGGTGTGTCTTGTTTCTAGTGCCCATCCTGCCTGACCTCCATGGTCATCTTGCTGCTCCTGCCCTGCCCCCTTGCACCCAGCCCTCTGTTTCCATGTGCAAACCCTATTCCCTCCCTCCTGGCTTGTCTGTTCCAATGTAATGCCCCTGATCCCGTTCCTCCTGCCCTTTATGGTCTGTTATGCTGCAGCTTTCTCTCCTGTCTGTCCATTATGGTCAGCTAGCTACCATTGCCACTTTCTCCTCTTTTCTCTGTTGTCCATCGGCATGGTCCTATTGCTTTCAATGGATTGTTGTGCTGCACTCCCATCCGCATGCCCTGTGTGGTGTATTGTGCTGCTGCAAACCCTGATGCCTGCCCTGTAGGGTCAGTTTGGTGCACCTCTCCATGTCCCTCCTGTCCTCTGTTATCCGAGTCCATGTCCCTACCCCAATGCCTCCTGCCTTCCATGATCCAATGTACCATACTTGCGAACATTTTGAACTTGGTAAGAGGGAGATTTTGAAAAAAAACTGGGGTATTGATTCTCCCCTTTGAGTTACATTGAAAAAGAGAAGATTGTAGATAGGAGACAGATCAAATAAAGCCCATTTGAGCTTAAAAACATTGGACGTTTCCTGGCTGAATCGGGTCTGTTGGTATGTATGGTTGCACTACCACTGCCTCTTCCTTCTGCCCACAATGGTCTATTATAATGCCACAGCCTCTCTTGCCAGTCCTGTATTGTTGGTTTGCTGCCCCTGCCCCCTTTCCACTGCCCTCCATATTCTGTTGTGCTGCCACTGCCCTTCCTGCCTGCCCAGTGTGGTCAAATTGTTGCCTCTGCATCCTCCTACCTGCCTTCAATTTTCAGAGTCCGTGCACCTGGCCTCTGCCTCTCAACAGTATCCTAATGAACAACTAGATTGCTAACATTCTATATTTATTACAAAAGTGTGGAACGCCTGACGTCATCTTGATGTAATCAAAACTGTAATACCTAGAGCATTTCCTTTAGAAATTACATATATGAGAGGGTCTTATTTGAATCAAAATTATGGTTAGTGCTCTAAAAAACTAAAATGAGGACATTTTTTCTGAGTTTTCAAATAGCGACAAAGCACTTTTAAATTATTTGTTATCTTTATGTTTTTTTTATCCAGTTGACCACTTTATTACATGTTGCACTTAGGGGAGAGGATGTGGTGTTACTTCCCGAGCTGCAGACTTTGCAACTGGGGAACCAGGTTGGAGTTTCTGCTTCAGCTCAACATTCTGTGATTCTGGTCAAATCACTTAATCTCCCCATGTCTACAACCAAAATGAATTTGATCTTGTGTGATGTAACCAATGCTCATGTAAAGCACTCCAATACCTTACAAGTCTGCACTATATCAAAAAATAAGTGTTTTGCACACTTCTGTCATTGGGCTACATGTGGGCTACATCTGGGTGATATCTGTGCTGCATTTGGGCTCTTTTGTCTCTGGTGGTCATCTTGGGAGATTTATTTGTTATGAAGTTTCCTAATTTCCTCATTTACTGCAGTCTCCTCAGTAGGAAATGCTTTCAGATTTTTACTTTGGTTCCATCAAGAAGGCATTCAGGTGTGTCACACATTTGCCATAAATTCTGAATGTTAGCACTCTAGTTGCTCATTAGATCACTGTAGTAAAGCTACTGCTCACCAGGGAAGTCTGCTGCTGGTATTCAAAGTGCATGTTTAAGTCTGCATGTCAGAATTCTTTTATGAAATAGAAGAGGATTTGAGAAGTCAAAATGTGCCCTATTTTTCTTTCTGCAGCACTAATCATAATTTCTATGGCAAAATTAACCCCCTCATTTTATTCCTTTGCAAATTAAATGGTTTAAGTGTTACCACTTTATTCCAATCGAGAAGGCTTCAGGTGTGCCATACTTTTGTCATAAGTAAGACTGTTAGCCCTCTAGTTGTTCGTTAGAACACTCTGGGACATTCTGTCATTGGGCTATACTTTGGCTACATCTGGGTGATATTTGTGCTACATTTGGGCTCTTTTGTCTCTGGTGGCCATCTTGGGAGACTTATTTATTATGAAGTTTCCTAATTTCCTCATTTACTACAGTCTCCTCAGTAGGAAATACTTTCAGTTTTTTACTTTGATTCCATCAAGAAGGCATTCAGATGTGTCACACATTTGCTATAAATTCAGAATGTTAGCACTCTAGTTGCTCATTAGATCACTGTAGTAAAGCTACTGCTCACCAGGGAAGTCTGCTGCTGGTATTGAAAGTGCATGTTTCAGTCTGCATGTCAGAATTTTTTAATGAAATAAAAGAGGATTTGAGAAGTCATTCAAAATGTGCCCTAATTTTTCTTTCTGCAGCACTAACCATATTTTCTATGGCAAAATGAACCCCCTCATTTTGTTCCTTTTTAAATTAAATGTTTTAAGAGTTACCACTTTATTCCAATTAAGATGGCTTCAGGTGTGCAATACGTTTGTCATAAGTAGGACTGTTAGCGCTCTAGTTGTTCTTTAGAACACTCTGGGAAACTGCAGTAGAACACAAAGGAATCAACTGACAGTCTCTGGCCTTTTTGAATGTACATGTTTTACTGAGAATGTCAGACTTCATTTTCACATGACTGAGAAAGATAATGTGAATTTACAGAAAATATGCTCTCAGTTTAGCTTATAGATCACCTTCCAAACCTCTGTGGGAAAAGCATGAGAAAATAGTTTTCTCTCAAACATGATTCATGATATCACAACAGAAGGCTTTTTCACATGGTAAAATCACCTTAGAACACACCACAATTCCTAAAATAAGTATGGTACCATCAACAAATGATTTATAATGTAACTAAAGTCTTAAAACCTTCTATTAACTGCAATGCTTTTTAATGAGGTGCTATCATGTATATTGGTCCCAAGATGGCTGCCAACACTTCTTGGATGAAGTACTGACAGCCAATCAGATCCCACGATGAGATGTGTGGTTAGGCTCCGCCCAGATATATCTATCTTTTTAACTCTAATTTTCTCAGGAACTACTGAACGGATTTACACCATTTAAGCAAAAGGCACGAGTCTGAACTGAGGACTACCTCTTTTCCAAACTTGGGGTAATTCCGTTCAGCAGTTCGGGCTGTAGCTGCGTCAACAGGTCCTATGGGAAAATGCATGGGGAAAACGCGTTTTGGGACCCCCTTTTTTCTCGGCCCCCGCTTGACGAATCACCGTGAAATTTTCAGAATAGGACCGGAGCTGGCCAAAAGTTTGGAAAATTTCACGAAGATTCGTCAGTCGGCGCCAACGTTATTCCAATATAGAATGTTGCAGATTTCCTATGGAAAATAGGTCCTAACTATAACTACCTACTGGCGACTGCCAGTAGGTAATATATATATATATATACTTCTTTCCAAACGGGAGAGAGTGTTGGAGCAGACATATATATATATATACATACAGGTGGAGTGCTTTGGATATATATATATATATACATATATATATATATATATATATATCCAAAGCACTCCACCTGCCACTGGCGATGCCGTTGATGTGAAGAAATGGAGCATGGACCACAAAGTAAGCGCTTTTGAGTTTATTTATTCCACAGAATGGCAACCATGATGCTTTTCAGCCCCAGAGGGCCTTGATCACATGACAATATTATATTTTTGTATGTTTTTTGATTATATTAGTGTGTATTAGCTGTATAAGTATAGAAAAACAACACTTTTCTATTCTATATTTTTGGCACAATATTCCTGTTAATGATATTGTTGTGATTGATATTATGTCAATAATCCAGACTTGCTCTCTGGCCCTTAGCACCTTTTACAGTTCCACTTTCATAGTGTTGCTCTTGGCTAAAATTGAAGTTCCCTCTACTTTCTGAACTCCTTGAGCTGGGCCACAGTATTTGCCCCTATGTTGGCCTGTTCAAACTCCATTCTTGCAGGTGTGGTTTCAGGCACAACAGTCAAGCGAAATGAAAGGTAATTTGGAAAAGCAAAAAGGCCAATCAGGGAGAAAAGTAAAACCCCATTTGGTTTTAAATTATTTATCAAGGATTTTCAGTATAACACAAAATCACTGTATGTCACTGCACTAGCACAAGTCCAAATCCCACAGCTGATCTCCAAAGAAAGAAATTGGGTTACTGGTTGAGGGGGTAAAACCCTACTCAAGCAGAATCCACATTCCTTGTCAGGGTGAGCCACAAGCAAACTCAAAAGTAACCTGTGCTCAACCTTCTGGTGGCTTGGCACAGAGCTGTCAGGCTTAGAGGCAATGTGAAAAATATGTATGCAGAACTTCAAACAGCAGTAAAGTAAAAGCACAATACAAGAAAAATCCCACATCAATTTGGAAAGATAGGGTACGTTTCAATAAATAAAAAAGAGATCAAAAGGACAAACATCCAAGGAGCAGAACACAAGAAATGCAATTTAAAAAATTTAAGTGGAAATAACACCAAAACCCAGGAGCTGCAAGGCTGCAATGCGGAGTCCTGTTTCATCGTCGGGGGTGCGGCGATGAGGGTCTTGCCATGCAAAGTTCTACATTGAAGTTACATCACGCACCGGCAGTTCTGAAGATGCTGCGGGACTGCAATGTGGTGTTCTGCGTAATTGTCAAGGATGCTGTCTGCAAGAGGCTTGAGATGTGAAGTCCTGTGCTAAGGATGCATCAGATTTATAATCACTATTCTGAAAATGCCACTTTTAGAATGTTATTGCGAAGCAAGAGAAGTTGTAGCGGCTGCACACCTTTCTTTATATCTGTAAGTTTTTGCTGAGATTGCCAACATTTTGCGTGCCTGCACGCAAAATTTTGGCAACATTTTGGCAAAATTTGGCAAAACGTACAGATATAAAGGAAGGTGTGCGGCCGCTACAACTTCTCTTGCTTCGCAATTTCTTTCATCCCGAAGCGAGCATGCACCCCACAGGTTTTCAACGATGACAAGTAAAACTTATTTGACTTATTGAGAAGTATCATCACGGAGACAGCGGAACAACAGAAATTTAGAGTGTTCTATGGGCGATATGGCATCTTAACTGCTTTAAGAACTTTGACTGCATGAACTTGCATTTGGATTAATACCACGATGTTTCTGGGATAACATTTAAATTCACATTATAAGCACGTTGAGAGCTATTTTTGTTTAGGTTCAGTTTCAGGAAAGTATTGTCTGATTCATTTCATGCAAAATTATCATGCTTCATAATTATGAGTAGCACGCGTTTGTTGATCACGGGGGGTTGAGTTTGGGTGGTTCCTTAGTTTTTGTTAGTGGGTAGAGTGCATTATGGGATTGGTAGGAGTTTGTTCCTGTTAACGCGCAAACGTAAGCGAGTCAGGCGGTAGAGCTTAGAATTGGGATTAGGCACACATGTGAGAGGCGTTTATAAGTGGAGTCAACTGGGGAGGGAGAGTGGTGTTTGAGTTTTAAGCTAACAGCGTGGTTATGGCAAGGTCGAGGACGTCGGACTCATCACATTCAAAGGTAATAGGGGAATATGTATTCTTATATAGTGGGAAAATTAGGGAGAGTCAATTACATTCCTTTTTCTTATTTTTTCTTATTGTTTTATAGTCACGATACTGGGGATGTCACAATAAGGGTGGTAGATGTATAAAAGCAAGTTCAGAATGATGAAAGTTTTGGTAACATTTCTTGTGATTCAGTGATTTCTACGGTTGAATGGTCAGTTAAAGAGCTATTTTTTGATTTTTTACAGTAAACCCCTGACGAAGAACATAATTGTTCGAAATGCATTGGGTTAGTAAATGGATCTAAATCGGAATTTGATTGACAGCACATGCCAATGTATAAGCCCGGATGGGCGCCAGAAGGCATTTGAATATGCGTAAATAAAACATCTTGGTCAATACTGCTGTCTCCGGTGTGATTTTACAAAGACAAGCAGAGATCGATTAAAACAGTTTACTGGATGGTTTACAGAGGATTAATTGGGTTATAATGGATGATGCGGTTCACATTGGTATTTTTCACAAGCAGTGCGGCAGCTTGGTGCATGAATCAAGGCACTTTCTTGACATTATCTAACTTTTAGAATGTTGCCACTCTCTTATCCTAACCATTTGGTGCCTCTGTCCTGGTTCGTCGTGACAAGGTAACCACAGTTATGTGCTCCTAGGCA
The DNA here is from genome assembly GCF_964204655.1 of Triturus cristatus. Classification (NCBI taxonomy): domain Eukaryota; kingdom Metazoa; phylum Chordata; class Amphibia; order Caudata; family Salamandridae; genus Triturus; species Triturus cristatus. Next base: position 229,808,572 of record NC_140584.1, read on the forward strand.
CTATTTTAACTTAAGACCTTAAAACTTCATATCTCTGGGTCTACTGATTAGATTTTTGTCCTTTAGGTGTCAAATAATGTATTAAATGTTAATCTATTTTTCTAAATTGGTGTATGATAGGTCTTGTGTTGTGTGTTCACATTCTTACTATTTTTGCTGCATAAATTACCTCTATGTTAAGCCTGACTGCTTTTGCGCCAAGCTACCAGAGGGTTAAGCACAGGTTAATTTGGTGTTTGCTTGTGTTTCACCTTGACATAGATTGTGATTGTTGCTTGAGTAGGGTTTCACACCCCTATCAATCTGTCTTTTTTCAGAAGTAACTGAGATTGCCATTTTCTTTACTTAAATATCTAATGGAATGATATTTAGGAGCCAATTCCCAAAAGCCGTTATGATTATTTGAAGTTTTACTATAGTACTCGTTTACATCCTCATATGCGTTTATGAATCAGGCCCGCAACATCCAACTCCTTATAAGAAAAAGTGCAACAAGGGCACAGTCATTTATATTTTCACATTATTATTTTATTCACATGATGGATGTTTTGGGAATCCATTCACAAATACATGAAAGAGTGTGTAAAAAAAAACAACTGGAGTACTACTTGGCGGTCCAAAATGCTTTACCAATAGGCAAGATAGGATTGCTACTTGTGAAACAAATAGCCACATTTACTGATTTGCCTTTATCTCTTCTGGTTTCCAAACTCTGCTAGGGACTGGTGTCAGGGCTGGACAGACCAGTATTGCACCAGACCTTTCCCGGTAGGGTGGTACCCTTGCAGGCTGGTTTTGAAAGCCCAGGGCTTCTCCTGGGGCCTCTGCAACTTTACCTGGCTCACCAAAGCCACGGAAGGCTTCAAAAGAAAGAGAAAATGAAAGAGAAAGAGTGTGAGGTTGGGAAGGGAAGGTAGAGAGAATGCAGATACTGAGATGAGAGAGAGGAAAGAACGAGAAAGACAATAGATGGATGGAAAGAAACAGTGTACGCAGGGAGACAAAGAAAGCGGAGCTAGTTTGAGCATTTCTGGCTCCTTAGTTACTTCATGACTGAGGTTCAGAAATCCACTGTTGTCCCAAATGTACTAGGTGGGATTATGGCTAATGCTTCAATCCACCCTTGCCCGCTGGCATGGCATTTGAACACAACAGTAAACTTGTGAATGTGAGTTTATAATTAATTAAAAGTGTATTGTAAATCGGTTGTCTGTATTCAAGGGCTGTAGCCTTTGGTGGCGTTCCAAGACAAATCTGGGAATAATGCCTAACAACTCTCCCCAGGCCCTTACTTTTCCTAGTCCTGGATTTGCATGATGCGTCTATATGATTTAATGTAACTTTTGCTTGCATAAGTTATTGTCGTAGTTGTGTGTGCCTTCTGCTTAAGCGAAAAAAGCGAATTTCTTAGAAACCATTCACGTGATAAAGAAATTAGCATGCCTTGATTACTGTGAGCGCCTTCTGCTACTCTCTAAACATTTACTGTTAATTAAATTGACAGTTAATTGGATATATTGAAAATGCAGTACCAGTTATAAAATATTCTTGCGGTTTCAATTCTCAAGATGAAGGTACTATGCAACAACAATGCTATAATATTTAAAATTTCAGCAGGTAGAGAGAGGTGTGCAATAAATGAATCATACAATAATTGTGGGCTGGCATTATTTTGCTTTGATGCATGCAGCTAATGTCTATATGTGGGGGAAATTCCTAAATTTTCTTTAAGAATATTCCAGTTTTACTGATGGATGTGTACCTACTGTGTGAGTTTCTGCAATTGTGTGGTCTTCCTACTCAGTCTGACAACGTCCATTCTTTGTGCAAAAATAGCGTGAACAGAAAGGCCTTTTATCCACTAGTCTCTATATGATTTTATTTCGTTCTTGTAAGGTCTTTTTTTACTGAATTATGTTTTCTTTAGGATTTATCAGTTGATGTATGTAACCTTTGCTTGCTGTGTTTCTTCTGCAGTACTTTTCGGTTTGCTGAGGTTGTGGACATGTTTACAATGTTTCCGCTAAATTTCTTACATAAAGATTTTAAAGTGTGAGTGTGAGTGAGTGTGTATGTGTGTGTCTGTATGCGTGCATATACGTGTTGTGTGCAAATTAGACATGAATCATATGGCTACTGGTTTAACATATACAAAAAGTGATAGATGGAATGTAATAATTAATTTCAGGTACTGGGAATAACTTTGGCCGCAACCGAGGACATCGTTATTTTCAACACCCTGACAACTCAGTTTGGACTGAGCCATATGCAAATCATGCTTCACCCTGCTCCAATGGGACTAGTCCAGTCTGAACTGCCAGGCCAGGTCCTCCATGAACTGGAACACAAGCATCCCAGGACCAGTTTCGTAGATGTTGGGGGCTTATCAATCAGGTGTAGCTTGGTTCCAGAGTCACAGAGTGAATGGGACCCTTCCCCTTTTGAGACTGGCTCCTTATTGAGTTGTTGGCCTGAAAAGCTCTGGGATGCACCTGCACTCTGGGAATGGTATCAAAGCCTGAGAAGACTGTCAGCAGCCTTTCCAGCACTCTTAAATGTATCTTCCTACTCTCTACTGAAGAAGGACAAATATTCTGAAACACGTGTCTAGAGATATATAGCACTGACTGCACCAAAATGGTATCAAACTAAAGACTATTGACAAAAGTGAGTGTTATTATGCACTGAACTTTCCACAATGCATCTGAGTGATTTGTGTGCTAGTATGCCAGGCAGTGCGCTCTACCCATTTTGGGGTAAAACAAAAGTACTCTGGAACATTGGTACTATGCGTTCACATCTCCTCCACCTCATACTGGCCCTATCAATTGGCAGCCTACTAGTCAAGGTTGGGTTTTGTTCAAGGGCGGGAATCTATGGTCAGAAATACAATCCTCCCGATCCCTTCCTGAGCATTTAGAACAGACAGGAGGCTTGAGCTTTGAGAAACCAAATCATACCCTATGGAATTTTATCTATTTTGCTTCTTTCAGTTTCTTAACTGAGTGGAAAGGTATATTTCTGATTAATGTTCTTATAAGTGCAATCTTCTGACAGTCTTTTAATGTCAGAAGCCCTTACATTTCAATAGTTGAACAGTGCTGTTAAGGGCTGAAAGGATGCTGAAGTACTTTCGCTAGGGCTTTGCAAGGAAGACAAATCTTTCCCGGGCTATGACAGAAAAACTTTCTAGAGAACCATTGCAACACTCACCTGCAGCAAAGACACAATCTTTAGAGAACAAAATGTGAATCATTTTACCAAAAACACTTTTATCAATGCCACGAGTCAATGTGCTGGTGTACAGAAAGTGTGTTTGAAAGAAATTTTCCAATTACCTAATATTACAAATTTCAATTGCAGATGTAAGCATACTTTCAGCACCTTTTAAATGTGAGGGGATAACATGCTCATTTAAGATATACTTTTTCCCAATTTACATAATTCTTACAATTGTGCAAATAAGAATTGGGTGTACGAAGTTACAGTATTTAGTAACTTTCCTGAGAGGTAACGCACATAAAGACATCCATAGGTTCTTCAAAAACATACATCTGTGACAGCTTATTTTAAATTATTATAACATATATATATAATTGGCAACATATTTAACACCATCTACAGAGCAGCAGAGTGTGATTCTTGACTAAATGTTCTTTGTAACAAGTGAGACAGGTCCATTTTCAAGACTAATTGTGCAGTGTTTAAACTTATGATAAGGTAACCTGAAGGTTACTATCTTTATCGACCTTCATGAGTGGAGTATCATAGGGAAAAATTATTACAAAAACATTTGTTCTTCTAGTATAAAGGGAAGGTCCCAGAGCATATGTACTTATAAAGCAATATCAAAAAGCAACATCAAAAATTGAGCAATAAAGTGATGCCAAAGTGTTATTTAATCACACTTAGCAAAAATATCATTTCGTTTTAGGAATAAATCTACAATAATTATGCAAAGTACAACAAAACAAGGTGCCCAGAAGGGGGGGGGGGGGGGGGAAGTGATATAAGTGAGAAAAAAGGGGCAAGTGACATCAAATTTTGACAATATCACAATTCAATTGTTGGGCGTACTATTCTATGCCACATAATCAAACAGAAATACATTCATTGGATAAACAATCGTTTGAGTAACCATGTACGTTAGAACAAACAGTGCAAAATGCGCTATTGATGGTACTGGTATAGGTTTTATGTCGACGTTTTGACCCCTTAATCCAGGTAGGTTGATTAGGTCCTTACTGACGGGGTCTTCTTCAGGACAATGGTGACGGTGGGGGAGAGGGGCACCTAAAAAGATATTAATTTGATATTAAAAAATGGGAATTACATCATGTCCTAAAGCAACACTTATTAGGACTCAAAGGGATCTGTCAACATAGTTACCATTTAGAAAGATTAGAACCTATTGGGTACTGGCTTGACGTCGAAGACAATGGGGCTGCAAGGCTCCACAAGCGGTGGGAGTGAAAGGCACCTGAAACAATAAGGTGCCATTGTAAGGGCGATGCACAGACAATTTAACTAGATTATCAAATTCAATATGCAAATAATTCATCTTACTTAATCAAGATCGTTCTGGAAATATAAATTTAAAGCAGCGTCGCTGGCCGTGGATATACCATCGGTGGAAATCGTGAAATAAATCACAAATAACTTTAGCCTCTATGAGTAAAAAAGAAAGGGAACGAATGTGAAGGAAATTATTTTAAAACAATTCCTTGAAAATATACTGGGGAATTGGAGCGCACAGGACAAGGAACCAAGATCTAAAAACCAGATTAACTTAAAGACAAACTAAGGAATGATATGTAGAGCATATGCAGTAAGACCCATCGACAAAATGTGGGCTTACATGCCAACATCGTAAGACAAAGTAAGGAGAGGCACAGCTGAGACTCATGGCCCATACGAGGAAAAATGCCTCAAAGGAAAATAAAAATAAAAAGATCAAAATGGACCGGAGGGGTCCCATCGGGACAACCTAATAGTTCGAAGGGTACAAAAGTCTTCAAACATTCCCTTCAAGTAAGTGCCTAACAGAGTAACGAAGCCGCTTAACAGAGTAACAAAGCTATAGTAAATTAACCGCTAACGGCAGAAAAAATAAATTAGGAGTGGCAAAACAGGCCGGAGTGAAACGGAATTAAATAACATGACCGGCAGCTTTAGGCAGGAGCTCCTAAAGGGTAGATGAGCGGGAAACGATGAGCTTACCGTAACTTACGCGGAGCTTGTTTCTTCAAAGAATGAAAAGGGAATTACTGCAGCACAGGCCACTTATTTATGCTGTAACGCGAGAACGCCATCCGCCACAAGGCGCCCCGCGCAGAGCAGCCGCTAGATGCTAGCATTAGCAGTGTATTAGAAGAAAGACATCCAAATGGTGTGCTCGTTTAAGCGATACTCAAACTAAAAATAGCCGTATGAATAAAAATGCTTTAACGGTGGTAGGGTTGTTAAATATAGCAGGCAACATTTAGAAAGGGTATAAGAGGTCGAAACGCGAGAACGCCATCCGCCACAAGGCGTCCCGCGCAGAGCAGCCGCTAGATGCTAGCATTAGCAGTGTATTAGAAGAAAGACATCCGAATGGTGTGCTCGTTTAAGCGATACTCAAACTAAAAATAGCCGTATGAATAAAAATGCTATAACGGTGGTAGGGTTGTTGAACAAGTTACTTACCTTCAGTAACGATGTATCTGTAAGGAACATTAGTTAGTTAAATTCCTCACCTTAGAATATCCCCAGGCGTCAGACTGGATCCGGAAGATTTTTCGTCAGCAATACCCCTTGCGCGTCACTAGGCGTCGTCTGCGGCTCCGCGTCCGTCGTCGGCGTCGTCCACCGGAATGACGTCGGCGGAGTACTTAGACGCCGCCCTTGCGCGCTGACGTCAGTTCTTGTACATAGCTTTCCGCGCCAGGAAGGCAGAGCCATGCAAGAGACCGACACTGGTGCCAAAAACAAAATCTAGGGGCCTGAAAAGGATAACCTTAACCCTAGATGTCAGTTCGCAGAACGGGGAGGATGGGTGAGTCGGTGAGGAATCTAACTAACTAATGTTTCTTACAGATACATCGTTACCGAAGGTAAGTAACTTGTTCATCTGAAAGAAACACGTTAGTTAGATTCCTCACCTTAGAATAGATACCCAAGCAATACCATCCCCGGTGGTGGGTCTGCGAACCAAGATCACACCAGAAAGTCCTGGAGGACAGAACGGCCAAAGAAGCCATCCCTCCGGACTTGGCTGTCAAGGCAATAATGCCTGGCAAACGTGTGTAGCGAAGCCCACGTTGCCGCCTGACAGATGTCCTGCAAAGGGACACCCCGTCCCAAAGCAGTAGTAGCCGCCGTGGCCCGAGAAGAATGGGCGCGCAGCCCAACAGGAGGGTCCTTTTTTGCCAAGGAATAACATATTTTGATGCACAAAACGACCCACCGAGAGATGGTCCGTTTGTGCACAGCTTTCCCCTTCTTAGCACCCACGTATCCAACGAAAAGTTGGTCGTCCACCCAGAACTGTTTTGTGCGGTCAAGATAAAAGGAGAGCGCACGTTTTGGGTCCAGACGGTGGAGCCTCTCTTCCTCTTTGGAAGGATGCAGAGGCGGAAAGAAGGTGGGCAAGGTGACAGACTGCCCAAGATGAAAGGGGGTCACCACTTACGGAAGAAAGAGGGACGAGGCCGAAGGACAACCTTGTCCGGATGAACAGAGAGAAAAGGAGGCTTTGATGATAAAGCCTGGAGCTCACTCACCCGTCTAGCCGAGGTGATGGCTACCAGAAAAGCAGTCTTAAGCGTCAGCAGACGAAGAGGACAAATATGAAGAGGCTCAAAGGGAGCGCACATCAGAAATGTGAGAACAAGATTCAAGTCCCACTGAGGCATTACAAAAGGGACAGGAGGGAACGTGTGAGTAATGCCTTTTAGAAAGCGTGCAACAACAGGGGACTTGAAAAGAGAAGGCTGATCAGGAAGCCGCAAGAAGGCAGAGATGGCAGCAAGATAACCTTTCAAGGTGCCCAGGGCAGAGCCCTGCCGGGCCAAAGAAAGAAGAAAGAGGAGAACCTCAGAAAGAGGGGCGGAAAGGGAATCCACAGCCTTTGCTGTGCACCATGCCACAAATTTGTTCCACCGGCAGGCGTATACCGTCTTTGTGGAGGGACGCCTGGCTGCCAGAATGATATCACAGACTTCAGGAGGCAAGTCAAATGGCATCAACTGCCGCCGCTCAATCTCCACGCATGGAGGTGGAGGCTGGACAGGTTCGGGTGGAGGACCGTCCCCTGCTGCTGCGACAGATGATCCTCCCGAAGGGGCAGACGCATCGGAGGATCGGTCAACATACTGAGTAGCTCGGGATACCAGTACCTTCGTGCCCAATCCGGAGCCACCAAGATGACTTGGGCCCGGTCGTGCCTGATCTTCTTCAGCACTCTGGGCAGAAGTGGTATAGGCGGAAAGGCGTACAACAGACCACAACTCCACTCGTGACGAAAAGCGTCGCCGAGCGAGTGCCGCCTTGGAAATTCCAACGCGCCGAACTACTGACATTGCGCGTTCTCTTCGGTGGCGAATAGATCTAACCAAGGCTCTCCCCACTGCTGAAAGAGACCTTGCGCCACTTCGGAGTTCAGACGCAATTCGTGATCCATCACGCACCGGCGGCTGAGTTCGTCTGCTCTGGCGTTCAGAGAGCCCGCCAGATGTTGAACCACTAGGGTGACGCCCTGGTGTTCCAGCCACGTCCAGAGGCGCAGAGCCTCCTGACAAAGGGTCCACGACCCCACCCCGCCCTGTTTGTTGCAATACCACATGGCGGTGGTGTTGTCTGTGAACACCTGCACGACACTTCCCCTGACAGAGGGAAGGAAGGCTTTCAGTGCAAGTCGGATCGCTCTCAACTCCAACAGGTTGATGTGGAGGCAAGACTCCGCCGGAGACCAGAGGCCTCAGATCTCCGCCTCTCCCACATGGCCACCCCATCCTAGGAGGGACGCATCCGTCACTACAACATGCTCCGGTTGGGGAAGGGAGAGGCTCTTGCCCGTGACCCAATCGCGGTCCGTGAGCCACCACTGCAACTGCTGTGCAGTGCCCTCCGAGATCAAGACATGGTTGGACAGGTTGCCGTGATGCTGGGCCCACTGAAACTTCAGGTCCCACTGCAGAGCCCGCATGCGCCGCCTGGCGTGATGCACTAGTAGGATGCAGGAGGCCATCAGCCCCAGAAGCCGCAACACTAGCCTGACCGAAACCCAGGATAGAGGCCGAAAGATGGGAATCAGGGCCTGAATATCCCGGACCCGCTGTTCCGGCGGATAGACCCAGGACTGCGCCGAATCGAGAACCGCTCCGATGAAGAGGAGCTTCTGAGAGAGACTCAGGTGTGACTTCGGCACGTTGATGGAAAACCCCAGCAAATGCAGGAGATCCGCCGTAGTCTGGAGGTGGGAGACGACTGCTTGGGGCGAGCCCGCCTTCAACAACCAGTCGTCGAGATAGGGGAAGACTGGAACCCCTGATCTGCGAAGATGAGCTGCGACCACCGCCATCACTTTCGTGAACACCCGAGGGGCACTGGTAAGGCCGAAGGGGAGCACGGTAAACTGAAAGTGCTCTTGACCCACCGTAAACCGCAGGTAACGCCGGTGGGCCGGCAGGACGGGGATGTGGAAATATGCGTCCTGCAAGTCCAATGCTACCATCCAGTCTCCAGGGTCTAGGGCAGCTAGAACCTGAGCCAAAGTTAACATTTTGAACCTTTCCTTCCGGAGGAAGGTATTGACGTTCCGGAGGTCCAAGATAGGGCGTAGGCCCCCTTTGCCCTTCTTGGGAACCAGAAAGTAGTGGGAATAACAACCACGACCTACTTCTGGGCTCGGAACGCGCTCGACGGCCCCCTTGGCCAAGAGGGCCGAAACTTCCTCATGGAGAAGATTCAAATGATCCCCCGAGATACGGTGGTGCTGCGGTGGCATGGCTGGACGGGTCGTCTCGAAGGGGAGGGAGTAGCCCCTTCGGACGACTTGCAGCACCCACCTGTCCGATGTGATGGACCGCCAGTGGAGCAGGTGATGGCGAACTCTGCCGCCCACTAGCGTGGAATGGGCCTGAAAGCTCGGACTAGGAAGGCTTTGAGGCGGATGCTGCCGGGTGGATGTGGGCTGACCGCGTCGTCCTCCAGAACCGCCTCGGCAGAAACCACGTCCGCGACCGCGCACAGGTTGGTTCTGCGGCTGGTGGCTAGGCGGACGTGAGGAGGCGCCCCTTCCTTGGCCACGAAAGGGGCGAAAGGCGGAAGTTTGCCACCGCGGGGCCGAGAGGCCCAAGGACTTGGCCGTAGCCCGGGAGTCCTTAAAGCGATTCAGCGCACTGTCCGCTTCCTCACCAAAAAGGTGAGTGCCATCAAAGGGCATGTCCATGAGAGTGCTCTGGACATCTCCCGAAAAGGACGTGGACCGCAGCCAGGCGTGACGTCTAAGCTCCACCGTGGTAGAAATCGCCCTACCCAGCGAGTCCGTAGTGTCAAGCCCACATCTGATTGCATGTCGTGCTGCATCCCTCCCATCGGCCAGAGCCTGGGTAAGTCGTGTCTGGGCCTCCTCCGGGCACAGGGGCAGCACGTCCTCCACCGTATCCCACAGAGAGTGGGAATAACGGTCCAAAAGACAGGCGGTGTTCAAGGACCGCAGACCCAAACTAAGGGAGGAGAACAGCTTTTTGCCAAACTGTTCCAGTCTCTTGGAATCCCGGTCCGGCGGAGCGGTCGGGAAGGAGGATTGGGAGGTAGAAGCCTGGATAACCAGGCTCTCGGGGGTGGGGTGTTGGGACAGAAAACTGGGGTCGCCCGGAGCAGGGCGCTGGCGCCTGGCGACGTTCCTGTCCACAGGAGGAACTGTGGAGGGCTTGGACCAGGTGCCCTGCAGAACGTCAATGAGGGCCTCATTGAATTGCAGCAGAGGCTCAGTGGAGCTTGCTGCAGACTGAAGCACCTCAGTGAGGACGTTAGTCCTCACAGCCACGGCAGGCAGCTCGAGCCCAAGGGCTGCGGCCGCCTTGCGCAGCACCACAGAGAAAGCAGCACCCTCCTCCGAAGCCACAGTCGGAGGAGAGATGAATCCAGTGTCTGGTGAGGTATCCAGACCACTGGCCTCCCCCAGTTCATCTGCCCAGTCCTGTGACAGCTGAGCCTGAACGGCCATAGGATCCTCGGACCCCTCCCATTCGCCCCCATCATCCGATTCCTGGTAAACAGGAGGAAGGATCAGAGCCGGACGATAGACATAATGAGTCTCTAACGGCGCCGTACGTGGCGTCCATCGACGCCGTAATGGTGCTGGATCCGGAGCGGGGCTGAACTGGGGCTCGACGCCGAGCGGAGCTGGCGTCGGAGGTGGAACCAGTGTCGGCGCCGGCGGAGGAGGCGTGACGAGGTCGACCGGCGTCGGCGGGGACTCGGGGACGAGTCCCTCGGGAACCTGCGGCATCGAGGCCGGAGCCGACGATGGCGCCGGGGCCAGAGCCGCCGGCATGCAAGGTTGCCCAGTCGGGTCCGCGGGCCCAAAGGCGCGCCAGCGGGCGTCGACGGCGGAGCCAGGCTCCTCATGGCCGAGAGGAAGGCACTGACTTCCGCCGGCGTCGCGTCAGTCCCAGGGACCGGCGGGTATGGGGACTTGCGCATCGCCTGCGGCTCCGCTGGAGCCGCGGGGGTGGAACCACCCTGACCCTCGGCCGAGTCGCGCGACCGGCGAGGGGAGTCTGAAGAGCGGTGTCGCCTCTTGGACTTCTTGGAGTGCTTCGACTTACCCGAAGACTTGGAGCCAGACGAGCGATGATGACGTCGGAGCCGAGTGGCGAAGCTCGAGGAGCTTACGGGACCGCTCCCGTCTAGCCTTCGAGGTCAGGGCCTTGCAGTCCGAACACGACTCCGCGTCGTGGTCGAGGCCCAAACAGTAAAGGCACCGGCGGTGATGATGCGTAACCGACATCAAGCGGTTGCAGTCAGCACAGGCTTTGAAACCAGGCATCCTACCGGCACCGGAGTCGAGACAAGATCAAAAAGGATCAAAAAACTTAGTCAAAAAAGACTAAAAGGGGTAGCTCTCCCGGATCTGTGCTTACTGGCGCGGAAAAAAGAAGAACTGACGTCAGCGCGCGAGGGCGGCGTCTAAGTACTCCGACGACGTCATTCCGGCGCACGACGCCGACGACGGACGCGGAGCCGCAGATGACGCCTAGCGACGCGCAAGGGGTATTGCTAACGAAAAATCTTCCGGATCCAGTCTGACGCCTGGGGATATTCTAAGGTGAGGAATCTAACTAACGTGTTTCTTTCAGATAAATATAGCAGGCAACATTTAGAAAGGGTATAAGAGGTCTAAACGCTTCAATAATTGAGACAGACAATACATGTTCAGTTCTATATAAAGCAGAAACCACAGAAAAATGAGTGATCGAGATTGAGAGACCACACCGTCACTACATGTAATATCAGACCAGCTTAAAAGCACATATATAAATATAATTGTGTATGTATCAAATCAAACGGTCACATGATCATCCAGAAGCAGACAATATGCATAACATTAGGCCGTTGACTAGCAAGAGAATACATTAATCGCCATAAGGTTGGAAGCCCTAGTGATCCACCAAACTCAAGTAAATACAGATGGCATAATCACATACTTGGTTGGATATAGATAATAATGCGGCATTGAGTAAACGTGTCAATGTGTTCAAAGACAGAATGAAATCACCATACCTCCCTACCTGCTAAGACAGGCTAATTGGGCATTACTGGGATCTAGTTCATTCAGGCCACTATTAATCGTGTCCAAACAGATCATCAACTTAGATTCCCTTACAGTAAGAATCGAGGTTATGTTGCCTCCTCTTGGGCCCAGCTCTGTTTTTTCAATGACAAGCCATTGCATTTGATCAGGGCTATGTCCCGATTGATTGTAGTGTTCAACCAGGGGTGCTCCTGCAACACGGCATCTGATCCTGCTTTGGTGTTGTAGTATCCTTGCTTTGATTTCCTGCTGTGTTTGGCCAATATATAAGTAACCACAAGGACAGATAATCCCATAAATCACATTAGTGGAATTGCAATTTGTATGGGCATGCAACGTGATTGTATGATGTTTGTAGATGAATTATTTGGTTTGTATCGTTGTTAGGCATGCTTTGCAGGATCCACATTTGTAGTGTCCTTTGATAGGAGGTGGATTCCAGAGTGACTGGATGGTTGGTTCCACTGGGTCCTCCAAAAAGGAATGTACTCCGTGGTCTTTGATGCTCATGGCCTTTTTGAAAGAATGCATAGGTAAGTTAGGTTGATAAATCTCGGTTGAAACCAGATTCCAATGATTGTTTATTATCTTTTTAACAGCGTTACTCCTGGTGGAAAAAGTTGTAACACAAATCATTCTTTTGGAAGCGGAGTCATCAGGGTCTTTGGCCACTAGTAAGGTTTCTCTTGGGTTGAACCAGGCCCTCTTTTGAGCCCTCTTGACCAAACGTTTGGGATAGCCCCTTGAAATCAATCTGGTGCTGAGATCTTCAGATTCCGACAGGTAGTCTGTGCGCTTAGTGCAGTTTCTGCGGATCCGTAGAAATTGTCCTATCGGAAGGTTGTCTCGAAGGCCACGTGGATGGTAACTGCTGTACCTTAGGAGAGAGTTTCGTTCAGCAGGTTTCCTGTATAAGGCAGTGAATAGTTTATTATCTTCACTAAAGATCTTTAAATCAAGGAAAGGTATCTCCTGGGCATCCGACTGGATAGTGAACTGGATATCTAGATCACATTGGTTCAGCCACTCATGGAACAAATTGAGTTGAGCTACATCCCCATTCCAGATTAATAATATATCGTCGATATATCGTTTCCATAAATCAAAATGTTGATGAAAGGGGTTGTTATTAAGAACATAGAGTTTTTCAAAACTATCCATATAGAGGATGGCTAGATCCGGGGCAAAGGCAGCCCCCATCGCCACACCCTTCGTCTGTATATAGTAGTTGCCTTGAAAATAGAGGGCATTTTTCTTCATAGCAATGGTGAAAAGCGCCAAAATAAATTCTGTAGGCACCCTAATCTGAGCAGGTCGTAGATTCAAAAATTCACGCATGACTCCCAGTGCTGGTTCTTGGGGAATACTTGTATACAATGAAACAATGTCACAAGTGACAAGTAATTGCTCATTTGGGTCAAAAGGTTTGTGGTCCACCAGGGTGATAACTTGCATGGTATCCCTCAAATACGTTTCGGTCTTTTCAGCAATCGGTTTCAAGAAGAAATCTATGTACTTACAAAGTGGTTCCAGTAATGAACCACACCCAGACACAATAGGGCATCCAGGTGGATGGAGCATGTCTTTATGTATCTTGGGTAAAGTGTAGATGGTGGGTAGTCGTGGGCATTTTTTATTCAAATAGTCGAATTCCAATTTGCTCAGAAAGCCCAGACCCAGTGCTTCGGAGGTGATTCGATGGATTTCGTCAGCCAAATCTTTAGTACGATCAGATCTCAGCAAGGAATAACTGACACCATCTTGTAATTGTCTCATGATTTCTGACTTGTATGTACTCGTGTCCTGTACCACTATGGCTCCACCCTTATCTGCGGACTTGATCACAATATCCTTGTTGTTCTTAAGGGTCAGAAGGGCAGCTCTCTCTGGTCTACTTGTGTTGGGTATGGTATGTTTATATGTCGATAGTATAGTATTGACATCCTTTAATACCATATTTTCATATGCCAAAATTCTGTTGCTCATTGCATTAGTGGGCGGAACAAACTTCGATGGAACCCGTAGTCCTGTGAGGGATTTGGACGGATTGTCTTCCGAGTTGCTAAAGAAGTACCTAAGGCGGATCTTCCGAATAAAACCATGCAGTTCTGTCCTAAGGTTAAATGAGTTTGGATGGGCCGTAGGGACAAAGGATAAACCTTTGGAAAGTATTTGTTGTTCATCTGTATTCAAAACGTAGGAGGAGACATTAACCACTGGATTGTTGTTATCCACTACCATCTGTATACTTTGCATCTCATGGAGATCTCGCCGTGGTTCTCCGGTTGGAAACGGACCTGCTTGGGGATCGCACCTCTGTCTATTCTATTCTATGGTTTTTGGTAAAGCGCAAACAGCTGCCCCAGCGAGGAGGCGTCCCGGCGCTATAGAAGCCACAGAAGCCCTACCAGAGCTAGGTAGTCAGGGAGAGAGGAGAGCTAGAGAGAGGGGAACAGGTGAGTTTTAATGGCCTTCCGTAAAGTGGAAAGGTTTTCTAGGGAACGGATGTTTAGAGGTAAGGCGTTCCAGAGCTTGGCTCCTAAAACCCTAAAGGAGCGGCCGCCAACGCGACAAAGCTTTGAGCGGGGAACGCTCAGTAAGTGCTGGTTAGAAGATCGAAGATCGCGTCGCGGAACATAGGGGGTGAGAAGAGGACGTAGCAGTAGAGGGCTTCCAAGTTTGAGCATTTTGAAGGTCATGATAAGTGTCTTGAACTGAATTCTGGAGTCGACGGGTAGCCAGTGCAATTTGCAGATAGTGGCTCTGGCCGAGCATCTGCGAGGGAGGCCGACCAGGGCTCTTGCCGCAGCGTTTTGCACGTGTTGCAGTCTTGCTATTTCACTTTTGTTAGCGCCTAGGAGGAGAACATTGGCGTAGTCCAAGCGAGAGAGGATTGTCGCTTGGATGATGAGTTGGCGGACTTTAGCATCGAAAAAGCCAAGTATGGGGCTGAGACTCCTCAGCAAGCCAATACAGGTGGCGGCCACTTTCTTAGTGTGGGTCTGATAGCTAAGTGAGGCATCCATCCAGACACCCAGATTTTTTACTAGGGACTTGGGAGGAGGAATGGAGCCTAAGGATGAAGGCCACCAGTGCTCATTCCAGTGGCTGGTGTTTTTGCCCAGGAGTAGCACTTCCGTTTTCCCGGCGTTAAGCTATAGGCAGTTATCCGTCATCCAACGGGCCACTGTAGCAAGACCATCCCTGAATCTAGAGGCCAAGATGTAAGGGTGATGGCCAGCTGTGGGTCATCGGCGTACGACACTAGTGTCAGGCCCCACTCTTTGGCCACTGCTGCAAGTGGTTGCACATAAAGGTTGAAGAGGGAAGGGCTTAGTGCAGAGCCTTTTGGAACTCCCTGAGCGATGAAGTGAGGTTTGGATAAGAATGGGGGGGCTGACACTCGGAAGGATCTGTCTTTGAGGAAGGAGCCGAACCATGTCAGAGCAAGGCCGGAGACTCCAACCGTCTCCAGACGATTAAGAAGGATGTCGTGGGATACCGTGTCAAAGGCTGCGCTGAGATCAAGGAGAATCAGCGCAGCACTTTGACCGGAATCTAAAATCGTCCGGAGATGTTCGGATGTAGCCAGGAGAGCAGACTCCGTGCTGTGGCCGGGTCTGAACCCATTTTGCGATGGGTCCAGGATATTATTTTGGTCCATGTGTTGGGTTAGGACGCTATTTACATGGGCCTCTGCAAGTTTGGATAGCCATGGGAGCAGAGAGATAGGTCGGAAATTTTCCGGTTTAGAAGGGTCCAGGGTGGGTTTTTTGATAATGGGTGAGACCCAGGCTTGTTTCCAGGCAGTCGGGACCCTAGCAGAGGAGAAGGAAAGATTTAATATGGCAGCTATGGAAGGCAGGAAAAAGTTGAGTGAGTCCAGGAATTGAGTGGGCCTCATGGGATCTGCAGGGGAGCCAGATTTAACCTTTCTGCACAATTGTGTAAGGTCATCGTAAGAGATTTCTGGGATGTAAGTTAAGGTGGTACAGTTGGAGGTGGGATTAATGGGGTTGGTAGGATTGGGGGAGTGTTGAGGGAAAGATCTGTAGATTTTTTTAACCTTCTCTACAAAGTACGTGGCGAGGTCTTCGCATTGTTGCGCGGACGAGATGCTGGGGGAAGGAGACCTGCTGCTCTGCAGTTCTTGAACCAGTTTGAAAACTATTTTGGCTGGGTTGGGGCTCGAGTTAATTTGGTCTGTGTAAAAGGCGGCGCGTGCTGCGCGAATGGCTTTATGGTATATTTTTAGTTTTGATAGATAGTTGGATTTTTCCCCATTGTTGTATTCCTTTCTCCAGAGGCGGTCTGCTTTTTTACAGTCCTTACGCATGAGTTTAAGGGTGTCGTTGTACCATGGATTGGAGGGTGAGGTGCGCCCTTTAGTCCATTTGGCAGGAATGAGAGAGTCTAGTCCTCCCGTGATCCAGTCGTTGAAAGCGCCATAGGTAATGTTAATGTCCTGGTCGGCCTCCTGATGGAATTCACCGAGGGTAGCGTGGAAGTCACTAGTGGATAGCTTATGCCACGGTCTTTTTAGGCGGCGGGTTGGTTGGGTTTATGCGCTAGTTCAATGACTGGTATAGTCAGTTTAATAAGGTAGTGGTCTGTCCATCCCATCGGTACAGGCATCTCAGACGTGATTTCCTGGATATTAGTAAATACCGGATCAAGAGTATGGCCAGCTGAGTGTGTTGGGGCCTGGATAAGAGAGTTAAGTTGTAGGGCCGAAAGGTCTGTGAGGAAGTTTTTGATAGTGGTATCGCTGGATATATCAAGATGAAGGTTGAGGTCACCCAATATGGTGAAGTTAGTGGATTTAGTCACTAGTGAGTTTGCTGTTTCAAGAAGGGCTTCAATAAATTTAGATGCCGATCCAGGTGGGCGATAGATATAGAGGCCTGTCAGCGCAAAGTGTGGGCTAGTTGTGATTTTAAAGCGCGCACATTCACTTCCCGTAAGATCTTCCTTAGTGAAAGTGCAAGAAAATTGTTTTTTGTAGATTACAGCGATGCCTCCACCTCGCGTATCTCGATTCAAAGTCGACATATGGAAATCGTCTGGAAGCGTGAGGTTGGGTATGGCAGAACTACCATCACGTAGCCATGTTTCACAAAGGAAGAGGATGTCGGGGTTTTCATCCAGAATGAGAGAGTTGACCTCGAGGTGGTGTTTAGTGAGTGACCTAACATTGAGTTGGAGGATCGTGAGGGGGGTAGGTTGTGGCGAGTCACGATCTCGTCGAGTAGGGCGGGGGCTAGCTGTAGTGAAGAGACAGGACTTACATTGGAGGCGCGTATGACCAAGAGAACCTGTAATGTCCGCACAGCTCCGCCCAGGGTTCAAGGCAATGAGGTGATCTCTGTCGTAAAGACAGGATTCCTGTGAGGGTCGGCAAGGGGGACTGGCGAGAGGCGATGTCCTGGCGATGATGGGCGAAGACGGGCTTGCCTTAGGCGCGCCTTCGGCGCGCAAACGGCGCGTCCGGTGAATGCACATGTTATGAAGGGGGAGAAAGGACGGGGGGCGTGGCCTCAGAGTGGGCGTGGCCTCTCAGCTCGCCGTCAATGGCGGCAGGAATTGTTTGTAGTTGTAGGTGATTCCACTGCAGCATTAAATCCGCTGTGCGGTCGGCCCAAGGGACAAGACCTGGAGGTGCCAGGAACAAAAGTAAGTGCAAGATTTTAAAAATAGGCAAGTTATTCGTGACACAACAAGATTAAAATATGCAGTTCTACTCCCGGCTTCCGCCTCAGGAGGGTTAGTGGTTCTGTATGGAGACACTCGCAGTCAGCGTCTTTTAAACAGATGGGCGGGGGGGCTTGGCCTCAGAGTGGGCGTGGCCTCGCAGCTCGCCGTCAATGGCGGCAGGAATTGTTTGTAGTTGTAGGTGATTCCACTGCAGCGTTAAATCCGCTGTGCGGTCGGCCCAAGGGACAAGACCTGGAGGTGCCAGGAACAAAAGTAAGTGCAAGATTTTAAAAATAGGCAAGTTATTCGTGACACAACAAGATTAAAATATGCAGTTCTACTCCCGGCTTCCGCCTCAGGAGGGTTAGTGGTTCTGTATGGAGACACTCGCAGTCAGCATCTTTTAAACAGATGGGCGGGGGGGCGTGGCCTCAGAGTGGGCGTGGCCTCGCAGCTCGCCGTCAATGGCGGCAGGAATTGTTTGTAGTTGTAGGCGATTCCACTGCAGCGTTAAATCCGCTGTGCGGTCGGGCCAAGGGACAAGACCTGGAGGTGCCAGGAACAAAAGTAAGTGCAAGATTTTAAAAATAGGCAAGTTATTCGTGACACAACAAGATTAAAATATGCAGTTCTACTCCCGGCTTCCGCCTCAGGAGGGTTAGTGTCTGTGTCCCAATTTGTCATGGGTGGATTTTGCTGACCTCTCAGTGGTCCTCTTGGCAAATTCCCACCCCGTCCTCATGGGGGTCTCCATTGGCCTTCCCCTACAAAAGGAAAGTAACCTTGTGGAGGATACCAATTGTCCCGGTAGTTATAGTCGTAGCAAAGAACTTCTAGGACACCAATCAAAACAAGTTGGTTATCTGATTCGTTTATCATTATGTGAAAACACAAAGGATTACCGAGCAGTGCATCATTGATATTTGTAATGCCAAAAAAGATTCTTTTGCATCAAGAAAAGAGGAACATTTAACTTATGATCAAGAACATAGTGCAAGACAAACGTAATAAAGCATCATGCACAGTAATCAACTCTTGCCAAAGAGATACATCATGGTGGCAGAGACACTGAAGTAATTACCTAAACTGAAATGAAATATTTCATTCTGGTAGCATTGACAAAGATGCTACCATGTTGCAAAAAAATGTTTGTCAGCTTGGCGATCAAGTTGTTGCTAGGTTGCCAATTATTACAAGTATGCATCTGTAACTGCATCTAGAATTGAGACCATTGCCTAGCTGAACAGCAGTACTGTAGCCATTAGATTAAATGTTTGTCTACATAATAGTTTCGGACAGTCTTCTGAATTACATTGATAGTAATACTCTAATAAGGTATGCACTGATTACAAAGCACTGTCTCCCTTAAAATAATGTGCAGTTTCGCCTTTGTTATTGGAATTCGGTTTAAATATTTATAACATGTGGATTCCAGACTCTAGAGCACGTGCACACATCTGTGTGTGTATGAGACTGAGAACACATGGCTCATACAAACTGATTGTCTGTTTAGGGTACTACTGTTTTAGGACCCCACTCGATCATTTGGGGCGAGAACCTAAGTGTCCTCTAGACTTGACCACACTCAGCATCATTGGAGCCCACAGGCGCTCATCTGGCTTTAGAAAGAGACTGTGTCTTCTGGATGATGCAATACATTAATGTGCCATTTTATAGTGTGTGCTTTAGTGTTCGTGGGCCTCTCCTTAGACCTACCCAAAATCTGTGCATCTCCAGAGAGAAATGCTTTCTGTTGTTTTCTCACAGGGTGTCTTAGTGATAGCACGTGCCATAACAAGAAACAAAGATAGGGTTCTGTCCACATATCCATTAACACACATTCAGAATTATCCTTTACTTGCCTCACCGAAAAGGTGCACAGTTATAACCAAAGGCTCAGGCACTCAGGCTATGTGCAGGCATTGTGTTCATGGGGATAATCTCTATGTATAGAATTCTCAGACCAGCACACAGATCACTGTTTCCTATTAGGTTCAAACAAACAGGCACAGCCCCTAAGGAAAAATTTAACAAAATTGCAAACATACATGCTGAAAATCTTTTTGTAGTTCAAGTATCATGAGTCACATTTTTTCCCTGAATTTGCTGTGCACACACCCAGTTCTTGCATACAAAACCAGAGAATCAGTTTTACAAACTAAGGAGCATACGTACAAAGAAGTGGCGGAGTGAGGCGTTAGCTTTCCTGTCTTAACGCCTCACTCTGTCACTCTTCAGAAACACAAGGCTGCACCATATTTACAAGACTATCGTGCAGCCCTGCATTTCCCCCTGTGCTGGAGCTACACTTAGCTGCCTAGCGCCAACACAGGCACCCTTGTATTGCTAGGGTGTCTGCGTGCAGGGGAAGATTGTTTATGTGTAGGAAGGTGTGCCTTCCTGCACATAAACAATCTTTAAATGCCGTATTGTCACTTCTATGCGTGCTGCTTCAAGCAGCACACATGAAAGATACAAAATGTCATTTGTTTAAAGACTGTTTATGTGCAGGAAGGGACACGTTCCTACACCTAAACAATCCAGGGCGTTTTGCTTCTGCCATGTGTGCTCCACAAGGCAGCACATATGGAAAAAGTAAAAACAAGGAGAAATAAAGCATTTCTCCTCATTTTGCCAAGTTAAGACCAGGTTTTCCCTGGTTTTGAATTTGGTGCTGCCTCCGATTTACGCCACCCTTGTAAATAGGGGGCAGCGTCAGAATCAATGGGTGTTGCGGTGGAACGCTCACCGCAAAACCCACTGTCCAACCCTTTCTCGCTAAGCATAGCGTGAAAGGGGGCCTTATTTACAAAACATTGTTAAGACATGTTAAGTAAATAAGGCAAAGACCCTATCACTACAGGAAGGTCAGAAAAAGTTCCAGTGGCGATAGGGACTAGCACATATGCCCCTAAATTTGGGACACAACTGATGTATACAATGTAAGGAAATAGGCTATTAATAATAGTAGTAATAAACAGAATCCTTGTCAGCGTGAACCACAAAAGTCACTACATAAACCCAAGCTTAACTCGTTGGTAGCTTGGAAGAAAAGGAGTCAGGCTTAATTTAGAGACAATATTTAAATATTTAAGGCAGAACTCAAGCAGTGATTAAGTGAAAACCCAACTCATGTAAAGTTCCAAACCAATTTAGAAAATTTGATTAAATTTAAAAAATAAAATGACAGCAAAACAACAAAAGCTCTGATCAGCAGACATGGAATTGTGAATTTTCATATTTTGAGGTAAAAATAGCACCAGAAAGTGCCTCTTTTGTGGAATCTGGTTTCTCTGGACCTGGTCAAAGTTACACATTGAGGCTGAATAAGATGGAGCATGGGTTGAGTACAAGGACCAGATTTGTCCCGTGGAGGTTTTACATTCTCAGAGCCAAAGTCCGCATGAGGAGCCACAGCCGGAACTTCGAGTTGGCAGGTGCAGCGAGGGGGTCAATGATGGCACTAAGAGCAGTCGTCTTTCGAGTTTTGCATTGGTGGTTAATGCATTTTGGCATGAAGAGCAAGTCACTCTGGAATCTTCATGCTGGCAGGAGACCCGGTGACAGTTTCTAACACAAGGTGACCGCTTGTGCTAGCAAAGAGCCCCAAACATCCGAAATTTCACCTCAAGTGCAGATTTTGGTAGATTTGAAGCTGGAGGAGTACACTCTGATGCCAGCCAAAGGTCCAGGACCTAAGGGCACCACTTTAGGATTAGGACTCAATCCAGCAGAGACCAGCAGCAGGGCTCAGGAATGTCCAGTTGCTGCTGGTTAGGCCTCTGGAAGGTCTCTGGAATGCCTGTAGCTTAAAAAGGAGATCAGCGTCACGTCTGGGGATCATTAATTCAATGCAAGCAGGTCCAGTCTTCCTTCATTAGGAAGAAGGGCAGTCCTTTTTCTAAATCTTCCACAGGTCCAGGAGTGGTCTGATGAGAGGGTAACAAGGTGTCACCTTTAGATCTGGTAGTACACTAATGAGCAACCCAATATCCTTTTGTGGGGTTGGGCATCTATGATAAGGTAGTTTCATTTTAGAGTAGAAAGAATACTCATTGAAGCGATATGAATGGTCCTACTGAAAGATGAGCTGTACGTACATTGTCCTATGTTAGAAAACTTTAAGACTCTAGCTGTATTGTAAAATACATTGTGAATGCACTATAAGCTGTCATTTATTCTTAACCCCTTTATCTCTTTTTTGCTTGATTTCAGTACCATTTTGAAAAACATAAACACCTGCCTACACAATTGATTCAATTTCTCTTTAATAATATGTGGGGGGGTTGTGTATTAAGTAAAACCAATTGAGCTGAGATGTCAATCTTGGACATCACAGTGTAATTGAAATGTTCCCATATCCCTGAATCCAAATGAAGCCCTTTTCTGCACTTTTATCTACATTAATATCTGGTGCCAACCTTAGTGTGGGAGAAATCCCTGGCCTACTTCCAAACTGGTTGTGATCAGTTCTTCCCCTTCCCCTGGGTTTGGCTCCAAACTGTCTAGGGAGACAAAGGTAAGGGAAGTCCTGGTGTCAGGTTCCTTTTTATGTGCTGCAGGCTGGGTGCTTTGAAGTGTGATCATGGCACGCCAAAACTCCTCCCCAGCTATCCTGCCAGGAAGACCCACTCTCACTACACCCAGTCCCTTTTAGTTTCATGGTTGGAAGGAGCATACAACCCACAGCCATTCACAGTCATGTGACCTGGACACTGGCAGAACAGCACATTTTGATTAGGAAGGAAAATGTGAAATTTCTAAACATGCCATTTTCATAATAGTAAGTTAAAATTCTTCATTACCTTTAAAGAGGATTTTAAATTAACAATTCAAATGAGTAGCAGTAGTACTGCTCTGTCTTTTTTCAACTGCGGTTATCACTTATTAAATGTAATAGGTTAACCCGGTCTATGTGAGTGATAGACTTTACACAGTAAAAAGCGACTTTGAGGTTTTCACTGCCAGGACATGCAAAACGGAAGTAACCATGTCCGACTTTTTAAATAACATGCACCCAGCCTGACAAGCTTTTACTGCCTTTCTTAAGGGTGACTTTTAAGTATTAAAAAGGAAGGTTTACGCCTGGCATAAGGTTTATTTTGCCAGGTCGACATGGCAGTTATAAACTGCACTACAGGCTTCAGTGGCAGGCCTGAGATAGGTTTTACAATGTTACTTTAGTGGGTGGCACAATAAATTCTGCATCACACGTGCAGCATTTAATTGAGAGGCCATGGGCATATGTAGGATCATTTACAAGGGCCTTATAAGGGATTTAAAAGTAAAATGAATGGGCCGATTCTGTGTATTCTTATCCCCAAGAGAGAAAAAGAGGCTGAAATTGCTACCTACCTCATGAATACTAATAAGGTAGGTCTACTGGCGAGTCACTGGGAATCGCAAACAGTGTAAAACACACTGTTTTACATTGCTGTTTGCGATTACCTAATAGCGAATTGCAAACATTCGTTATTTGGTAATCATAAAATCCTGATTTTGATCATCTGGCCCCAGGACCCTTATAAACCGCTGATGCATCTCCACCCTGATATGAATTCTTTATATAATTTACAAACAGCCCATTTGTATTTATTTTTCTGAATGGTGACGTTACTAAACGCTTCAGAGTTTAATAGGTTGCATGTTTTCAGGTGGCTCTATTACTCCCTCACCTAGGAATGTGAAAGGGGTGGTTGCTAGTTAATGGAACCCTAATCAGTTAAAGCAATTCAGAATGTGCATAGTTTCATCTGCCTACAGGTGTACCTTTACTATGCAATGAAAATAATACATTCACATTCATACACTGCAGTGAGGCATTTCTTCAAACATCTTAGTATCATGTAAAATAGGCATTTACGTGTCAATTTACACAAATTAGCGATATGCACATTGAATTTTAAGTACCATTCCAGGTTTAAACACGCACACACAAAGCAAACCACGAAACAGCACAACATTATCATATATGAAATTTGTTTATGCTCACAGTGGTGTAGCTAGCCTTATGGCCGCCTGTGGCGGTCCCTGATTTTGCTGCCCGCAGCGACCCCATTGAAGAGCGGGGTTTGGGGTGCTGGCGAGATTCGGCGGCTATTGCCGCCCTGCGATGGGTGAAATGTAGATGGGGGGCGATTGTTCCGAGATGTCAGGTAGGAGCGGGAGAAGCCTGCTGCCCCCAAAACTCATGCCACCCACCCCCCCAGCTACACCACTGATTTTAAACCAATTCGAAAGTTATTGATCAATGTGAAATGTACTTTTATGATTGGGTTTGAACGTTCATATGAATCATGTAGAACACAAATAACTAGGGGGCATATTATCAAGAAATGGCATTAAAATTATCGCTGCTTTAGCGGCAGAAAACTGCCGCTAAAGCGGCGATAATGGGCTTAATAATATGCCCTTGAGAATTCATATAGAAGCTCATGTTCTGGTGTCAACATGGGCTCCTATTGGAATTCTCTGCGGCATATTATCAAGCCCATTATCGCCGCTTTAGCGGCAGAAAAGCGGCGATAATATTAACGCCGTGCTTGATAATATGCCCCTAAGTTCAAACAGTTGAAACAATAAAACTTATGTCTCGTGCAATATGTCTAATAATATATAAAGCTAGAACACTGTTTTCAATGGCTCACAAGCCATAAAAATATCTTGCTGTTCTGCCGGTTTTTGTACTATTCAATAAAGCACAGGGATCTCAGGCAATTAATATATCTTAATCAACACCTGTGCGATACTGAGCCTGTGATGTTGGGCTTTACTGTTGCACTGCTCACCCATAGAAGGGTGTAATAAAAGACCCGACGAGTTTCATGAAAACATTAAACACATGAATAGGGTGGTTTCATTCCAGGTTTTGCAAGAGAGAACAAAAGCCGAGCGAATTGTTCTTCTTTTCTGCTCTGATCCTACATTATACTGTTTCCGACATACAGAAAGGTTTGAGAGGTTTTCAGGAACATTGCTCTGGTGAAGCCTTTTGAATGGTTTTGTCTCAATTTAAGCAGTCCTAATTTATGATGGACTGACTTGGCTCTACTCAGGCCTGGTTTATTCATTCAGAAGAGACCTCCTACCAGCAGTGTTTTCAATTTTAATTTTTTTTTCTCCTCTTAACATGGAAAGAACTAAGGGAATGCTGTGGTTGGTATTTCAGTTTAGTGAATGACATGTAAGGGAAGACAATAATTTCTAAAACACGCAAGAGGAACCAGCTGGAAACATATGGTGTATCATGTGCTCTCATGTTTAAAGTGGATTTTGAGACGTGTAGAAAATGTAATGCTCTTTTCACCATCTTAAACAAAAGGTGAAATACCCAGGGCCTCCTTTATGGCATTTAAGCTTAAGGCAGCGCAGCAAGGCATTTATTTATTTATCTATTTGTTTATTGAGTTTCATATAGCGCTGGCTAGACCCGGAGGTATCAGAGCGCTTAACATGTGGAAGAAACATTGGGGCATATTTACAAGCAGGCGATAAAAAAATTATCGCCGCTTTTGCGGCCGTTTTCGGCCGAAAAGCGGCGATAATTTTATCGCCTAATTAGCAAGGCCACGCTAACGCATGAAACCTTGCTTTAGCGTGGGGATTCTTTACGCCCAGCTTTGCATCTCTAATGAGATGCAAAGTGGGCGTTCCTGACCTAACATGACAGGAGAAATGTCGCTAAGTGACATTTCTCCTATCATCAAGCCCCACGCTATGATGCATAGCGTCAGGAAAAGTAGCGATAACCCCTGTTATCGCTACTTTCCTTACGCCTGCTTCAGGACTGACTTAGCCATGATATCCTATGGAAGGTGGATATCATGGCTAAGTTTGTGAGTCCCTATCAGCAAGCTAATGCCACACTGCGTGAGATTATCGCTGGGTTTCCAGCGATAATCTCACGTTAGGCAGTTAGCGTGAGGATTTTTATCGCTGAGGAGATAAGCGTTGCTAATAGCACACTATCTCAGCGATAAAAATCCACGTTACCTGGAGATAATTATCCTCACGCTAAGAGCGCTGAGCGATAATTATCGCCGGGTGTTGCTGATAGGCCCCATTGTTTCAGAACATGGTTACAAAGTTACATCAGTTACTGGAGCGTAGTTACTGGAATTATATGAGTACAAAAGCATAGCATAAACATGAGGTAAAAAACAGGCAAGGGGAGAGAAGATTAGGGGAGAGAGGGAAGGAATAGGGGAGGTAGACAGAGAATAATGGAGGGAAGGAGGGGGATGGTGTAGGAGGCACTACCGAGAGACAAGGAAAAACAGTGTCCGGCGTCTGGCTGGGTAGGTGACGGCCGAGGGGTGAACCAGAGCCAAACTCCTCTATAGCTGCATGGGACAGCTCCACCGGTCATCGGCATCTCGCTAGGCGGCCCTACGCCAAAATAAGAGGGCTGAAATGAACTGTATTTAAACAATATGATGCATTTCTTTCCTTTCCCCCTGCGCTGGCGCTGTTTTGGCAGACTAGCGCCAACATAGGAGCCTTGCACCATGGTGCAAGGGTGCCTCCGTTCCATGCAGGACTTTTTTTGGGCAGGAAGAAGCACACTCCTGCTCAAAAGCAATCATAAGAGGCATTTCCTCTTTCTATGGGCTGCAGAATGCAGCACACATAGGAAGAGGAAAAAATTAGGAGAATTTTTTTTTTTCTAATCTGACCCATCACCTCTGAGGCGTGCGGATTTGGGGGAATATATACGAACCCCTAGCACTGACGGAGCACCACAAAAATGTGCAAATCATAGAATCATATCCATGAGGCCACACAAAGCCACTATACATGGCTTTGAATGGCCTCATAGACATGGAGTAAGGCAAGGCAGCGCATATCGCTGTGCTACATTACGCTGTGATCGGGAGGCATTTCATGGGCATTGTGGTGGGTTTTCCAATGCAACACCCATGGATTTTGACACTTCTCTAGACTTATGAGAGCATATAAAGACTGGAAAGTGTCAAAAAGATACCCCTCCCAAGGTGAGGCGTAACGAGGTGAAATAACTTTATCTCTCCTCATTTTTTTTCTCTTTCTATGTGTGCTGCATTCTGCCTGCACTCGCGCTAGACTGCAGAAATGGCGCCAGCGCAGGGGGAAAGGACAGTAATGCACCGTATTACATAAATATGATGCATTACTGCCCTTTTACTTCGGCATAGGGCATCAAAGCCCTGCGCCAAATCCCCTTAAATGAGGATCTAGGCGCTTCCCCTGGTTTGTAAATCTAGGTCAGCATCAAATTCCATGGACGTTGCATGGGAAAACCCACTCCAATGCCAATGGAACGCCTCCCGGGCGAAGAGTAAGGCAAGGTTGGGATTTGCACTGTACTGCCCAGTGTGTGGGATTTGCGTGCCTTCATAAATCGAAATGAGAGCACCGCATCATGCATGTACCACTTTACGTGGTGCAAAAGTGATGCGTGTCTCTCGTAATTAAGCCCCTGGGTTCTTAGCTCATGTTTTCCTTTGTGTTACAAAAATCTTTCGGAAGAATGTTCAGGATCTGGAAGTCTCAGTGGAAGAAGTAACAACCCCATGTGCAGTTATGCTGATTATGGGGAACATTTATCAACTTCAACAAGCCTTGGCTAGGACAACTAGAATGACTTGCATTTTGAGCCCTGGAAAGAATTTTTAAACAGCCTGCTACGTTGAATAAACAAGATAAAAAGACTGAAAACTAAAAATACAAATGCAAGAATGGAACAAACAGTTTCATTTGTGATGATTTAGGTTGTTTTTTAGATTTAATATGGTCTAGTAGACACAACAATGGCAGCACCCCATAGAAGGTAGAATGATATTAACAGCATATAGCATGAGCTGAAAGAGTAATACTCCTCCAGTGGGGAGTCAAAGCTCACTCTTTGTATATGTTGTTCGATCCACTTCTAAGTTTGACCCAACAAGGAAGATTATGTCACAAAGAATGTGCGGGCTTGTAAGGGCCGGATTTTGAGCTAAATAATGGATAGCCCTCTGAGAGCAGTGGCATTCATATCTTAATTTTAATATGCGTTTCCGCAGGAAGTGACATTTTAAAAGCACTGCAGAAATGTGGGGTGCCAAAACCAGATTATGGAAACAGATTCTTAGTGTTGGTAATGGCTGACATGTGTATTTCTGAAATCTAAGGACACATCGAGGTTCATGTGCATTAACACCACAACCCCACAAAACGTTGGTGTTTTCCTGTGTTCTGTTGTATGGACAGTCTGTTTTTAAAGTGTGATAATGTGTTATTTTGTGTTGTGCCATTGTGTTCTTATGCTACATTGTTGTGTTGAGTGTTTGTGTTGCTGTGTCCTTGTGTTGATGGATTATTGTTTTGTGCAACTGTGTTGCACTTTGTTAATAGGTAATTTGTTGTGGAAATTGTGTTGTTGTGTTTTACCTTGCATTGTTGTGTTGAATTTTTGTTGTGTTGTATTGTGTTTGTAACTTTACATTCTGGGTTATTCTGTTGTAATGCGCAATGCCTGGTTATAATTTTGCTGTGTGGGTGTTTTGCTTTGTGTTGTCTTATTGTGTTGTGTTTCACTTTGTAATTACTTTAGAGATGTCAGATAATGCTGCTACATTTCCAGTCAAAAGAGATACATTCCTTTGAAGATTCAGTGACAAACTACCATTTACATCTGCCTAAGGTGGTAAAGTACTGCTGTTTCATCTCTAGTTAAGACATGAGTCAGACCAAGCTGTGGAAGAGACCATGCTTTAAATCTGCAGTGTCGGTGCAAATCAGTAGTCAAAAGTTTTCTTTTAACATGTGATTGATGCTAATTGATCTACTGTACAGCACTCATCTAAGGCAGAAATCCAGATGAACTTAACTTTGGCTGTGGGATGCTCACAATTATATTGCTTTATCTGAAAGGTTTGCTTAAAAAATATTGAGCGATCCACTGATTAAAAATGTAATCCGCTCCACCAGATTGGTGAGGCTATGAGCAGGGATTAAATTCCAAAATGGTTGACTTAGCTTCTATATATTTCTGAAATTCCTGAATAACCTAGGATATATTTATTGAAAAAAGCTATGAGAGAGTGTAAAACCTTGTGGAATATGATTCATAGTAAAAGAGCGCAAAGAAAATACTTTTTTCAGGTCTCTTTTCATGTTTTCATTTATTAGTATTGACAAAACCACATCGGTACAGTAAACCCCTTAAGTAAACATCAAAGAGCATAGATATTACAGAGTACAGAAGGAACTGCAGCATCTCTGGTTGATCTCATGCCCCTCCCTAAAGTCTACCGCCATGACCCACCCCAAAATACAGAGTTCGAAAATCCAGCAATTGCCACTAAAATCTGCTACAAGGATCTTGAGGTGTACTGATCACAACTCCAACATGTATCTCACTAACTCATAATCAGTTCACATCCAGCATCATGTTCACTCAAGTAGGCAATGGGGATTGCGCATAGCTATTATTGGTTCCAGAGTGATCCAAGTCACTCTGATGCATCAAGTAGGCTCTAAAGGTGCTCTGAATTTCTTCATCTCTAGATTTAATTGGCATCAGGTCAGAGAAAGCTTCAAGTTGATCTTGGCAGTACTCCACATCTCGCACCCAATCATCAATGGGGTACTGTCCCCAATGCATAGCCACTCTACATTTCACTAGGAGAAGACTCATGGCAGCCAGCACCTGGATCACTACAGGCAGTGGCGTAGCTAGACCATTTGCCGCCCATGGCGGACCCTGAATTTACCACCCCCGGAGGTGGCAGGCAAGAGCTTAGAGGGAGGCAGCTGACTCCAAAACTCGCCCACCCTTGGAACGCCACTGACTATGGTAATATCCTTTACTTGTCCCAGTAGTACGGTAAGAGTCTCCCTATGGATGACAAAACCGGTCACATCAGTCATTACATGAATCACTGACAACCAGATGTCTGCTACAATCAAGCATGTCCATGTCACATGAAGAAAATCTGCAACTTGGGTCCTAAAACGAATGAAGTTTGAAGTATCTTGAAGGTCTGTTTTTCATAGAAAGACTGAGGCGTGGTATCGTCAAAGGAGGATTCTGGCATATATTAAATGAAATTTATAGTTGGATGAGAGCACACTTGTTAGGGCACAAAAGAGCTGCTTTTGCTCCTCAGTGGGAAGGCTGCTAGATCTGCCAACCACTTACATCTCTCCTTGGGGGTAAACAAATTGTATATTCAATAAGGAAAGTAATGGAGGCATAGCTGGAAAGATGGTGTAAAGTCCCTTACAGATGGTGCAGAGGCTATAACACAGAAACATTTCAAGGGGATTGCAAAGAGGGGCTTCTTGAACGGCAATTGAAGGTAGGAAATAGATAGCCATAGGGGAATAGGTCACCTAGTATTTGCAGTTTTAGAAATTGCATGAGTTTGAGTTGTATGGACAACTTCTGATCTGTAGTCAAGGGAAGCAAAGGACTGAATGCAAGTGGCACATTTGCTGCATATTTTGGTCCGGGTGAGTGAACTAAAGAGGTTGCCTGAAGACCAGATCACACATTAACAGTATTTATTTCAGCTTTGGGGTGCTGTGCAGGAGAGCAAATTAGTGTATTAAGTGGGCATGGGTCTACAGTAGCAGTTTTGACAACAGTGTTGATTTTGACAAAAACAAAACCCTGAGCACACGTATATGCTAGTTAGCAAAGTCTGTAATAACACGATTATATCATAGAAGGTCCATTCAAGATATATAGAAGTTCTTCAATTTCTTTAATCTTAGTCATTGATAGGCACAACTAGCCCACACGTATTTCGTCACACTGGGAAGTATCCCGTGACTTCTTCAGGGCTGTAATGTAACACGTGGGAATATTTTCATGAATCGCCTAGCCGGTGATAATTCCGACCCAGCCGGTCTGGGTAGTGATTAAGAAGAGCTGATATTCTTAGCCAATCCAAGGGTAAGTAAAAGGGTGGCTCCAAGATGGTGGAGATCCTGGAACGAAAGTGCCCGTGTACAGGTAGAGCGGCGGGTGCGCCTTCAAAAGTACCAAGGGACGTAGATCCCAAATTGTGGTATTGTGGGGAGTGATTATCGGGCGAGATGTGCCATCAACCGCCACCTTCGGCATGTGAGCTCAAGCGCAGCACAGGCACTGGTTCACCTCTCTTACGGAAGGGGACGGTTGACAGCGCATCTCGCCCGATAATCACTCCCCCCAATACTACCACCATCTTGAAGTCTCCCTTTTAAATTAAAACCAACGCAACGCAGCCGATTCTGACAAAGGTCAAAATCGACGCAGGCTGACAAAAGGTGATCTGCCTAGATGCATCACCTTGTAAATATTTAGCAAAGAAAGCGCCACCACTTTCTAAAAAAAAAAAAAATTATGCAACAGCGGTGGCAAGCTCCTTGTAAATATGCCCCTTAATTTATTGTCCAGCTTCGGACACAGGTGACTTCCGGGGTTTACAATTAGTCACTAGAACAATATGAAATTACGAAAAATGACATAAACTTGTTCTGTTAAACATCTTTTCTCTCATTTTTGTAAGATTCCTTTTAACAGGCCAGCAAACTTTGCTAGGTTTTCTGTTTATGACCAAATCGGCCCATTTCAGAGGGCACAATGTGCCTGCTAAGACATATGTCACATCTTATCAATAAAGACTAACTAGTGATGGTGCCGGGATGCTTTCTTGATTGAGACCGTGCACTAAATATGTCATATTTGAGAGACAGCCTATACATGATGCGCCAATAACAGAGGTACTTAGCCCAAATGGTACACCCATAGAAAACTTACATTTCCCCCAAAAGGCAAGCCAAGCAGACACTGGAAAAGTGCTGTGATTTTGAAAATTTTTCTTGAAAAGTAAAATTGTGAACTTGCAGGGTCACTGTTCCAAACACTTTGCCATCAGAAATCATAGGGACAAACTAAATTAACAAAGTCTATTCGTTCGGTTAATCACACCAACACACAAATTAGGTATTATTTTTAGATTAGTGAGGGTCTTTAAATAGTGCTCCATTAAGAAATAATGATTTCCCTGATTAAGCTAACATTCTCATTCTGTTAATGGAAAGATTATTATAAAAGGATTGCTGCTGGTGGGTGTTGTATTGAACGCATGGATAACCTTGATCTCATTCACAGCATTTGAATGCAGATCACTAAGACTGAGACGCAATTAATTATCTAAGAGCTCATATAGCAATGTACATAAAGTGTGCGCTCTAGCAATGATAACATGGAAACACATAGTAAGCTGATGCATTTTCAAGATGGGGCGCCATTGACAGATGATTGGCAATCTCAATGTCAAAGAGGCAGGCAATAAACTCCGCACACTGTCATTGCCTCGCTATCTCAATTGTTCTAACTCACCTAAGGCTAGCTAAAATTGCTGCTAGGACTGCTTGAATAAGCTTGCATGTGACCCCGCCAGCGATAAGAATGTCAACGCAGAGTGCAGCTGAATGCCGAGCAATTCAAAGCGACAGCAATGGTACCGAGTAATGAAAAAATATCATCTCTGCCTGCGATGGAGCTCTGTATACAGAGCTATACCCCGCACAAAAAACATAAAGGTCACAGACTAAAGGAAAGTGATTTAACTTAAGGTTTGTTTTAGATTGTCATTTGTCTTCTAGAAATAGCTGCCATTTCTTGGGATGAAAACAAAAGGCAGAGACGAAAAAAACTCTTATGTTTGTTGAGCATAAGCCATGGTTTTAAAGTCTTCTTTTCCCTCTGAGTAAGCTGGAAGTTTCAGGTGCTGCTTGCTTTTCGACGCCACTGTGACGCGATGCATAACACTGAAATGTATAAAGTGCATGCCGGCATATTGTAAAGGTACGTATCCATAGGTATGTATAGATTTACCATTCTTAACTCCACATCAGGAGCAATCGTATACTTACCTAGATATACCTACCATGTTGATATTCTTGTAGTCAATATAATGCCACAAACGTTTGACAGGTCAATGCTAAAACTTAGGTATTTGAATACTAAAACATAGGCATTTGGTCATAAACCTTTACAAATGTCTCCAAAATATACATTCTTATGGGTGGTCACAAACGTAAGTAACCCACTTTCCACTCCTTCTGGAACATTTACTACTATTTCAGATTTCTCTGCGCTTAGAGCAAAAAATGGGAGTAGTCAGGGGTCGCAGCTCTGACCTCTAGATTGCTCCTTGCTACTCCTGGCACTTCCTTTGCGACCCCTGGCCTCTGAGGAAGTAACGGTTTAGCCCATTCTGAGGGCAAGGTCGTAAGTTTTGCTCCTTCTGAGGCCATTCTGAGGGCAAGGTCGTAAGTTTTGCACCTTCTGAGGCCAGGGGTCGCAAAGGAAGTGCCAGGAATAGCAGGGAGCAAGCTAGAGGTCACAGCTGCGACCCGAGACTACTCCCAAATGACGTCACACATACCAGTAATCGTTTTGCAAGTCTATTTGGAGACATTTCTGGCATTAACTGTATGCCTTGGTTGACACTGGCGTTGTTTGCAAAAATATATTCCTACTGCTCAAAGCTTTGTCAGAGTGGAAAGATGAACTGAAGCATGCACAGATGAGGTTCATGGTCATAAGGCAAAGGAATGGTTCAAGACACTGAAGGGGACAGGATTTAACATTTGGCTGTGCTTGTTATCGAGCCACATATGTTCGATTTGCTATTTGTATTTGGGTTGTGCAATCAAGGGATAGCTCTGATTTTCAGATATCAGACCACTCCTCACATAGCCCGATTAACACAAAATGTCCGGCCTTAGGGGCCTCATTAATGAGGTTTTAACAGATGGCAGCCCCTCAAGGAATCTTGCTGCACTGCCCTTCTTCAAAACAAAAGGGCAGGAATGCACTGTATGTATGTGATACAGCGCATTCCTGTAATTTTCCCCAGCGCCGGCGCACAATGAGCTTCCATGCGCCAATGCAGGCACCCTTGCACCATGGTGTAACGGTGCCTGCATTGTGGGGCTGATTGGTTTTGTGCAGGATGGGACACCTTCCTGCACAAAATCGATCAATTCAGGTGAAGGAAAGCATGAGGAGAATTAATACATTTCTCCTCATTGCACCTCCCTAACGCCAATCCCTAGGGTGGCATTAGGTTCTGAGGCATTTCCAGGTTTCTCGTAAACCTGTGAATGTGTTAGGTTCCATGGGTGTTTTGTGGAAACCCCCACAGCAACACTCATGGAATGGCCCTTTCACACACTTTTGTGCATGAGTGGGACACATATTTATAAGGCCATGAAAAGCCACGTAAAGTGGCTTTACGTGGCCTTATAAATATGCCGTGGCACATTGTGCCACCAGAACATCAAAAAAGTGATGATCAAGAGATGCAAAAGTGCTGGTAGGATTTGGAGATAATTTCAGGAAATACAGAAAGGAAGCTGTGACCATTGCAGGTCTGTAAAAGAAATCTTTGAATACTCTTTTAGTAATAATTATATTTACACCCTGTTAGACTTGGCATCATTTGGCATGTTTCCCCTGGGTTTTTGCTTTCTGCCTTCACAGGTTTGACTCTGTTTTTGCTGGCGTAGTGCTTCAGCGCACTTTCCTCACTGCTGATCAGTGGTAAAGTGCAAGTGCTGCTGTGGTACATTGTGTTATGGATTGGTGTTTCCATGATTGGATATTTGATTTACTTGTTACTCCTTAGTAAAGTGTACTGCGTGTGCCAGGGCCTGTAAATCAAAAGCTACTAGTGGGCCTGCAGCACTGATTGTGCCACCCATGTGAGGAGCCCTAAGAAGGCAACTCAGACCTGCCATTGCAGAGTCTGCGCGCAGTTTGTAACAGCCATGTCGACTTGGCAAGTGCACCCACATGCCAGGCCCTAAACCTTCCCTTTTCTACATGTTAGTCACCCCTAAGGTAGGCCCAAGGTGCCCCTTGTGCAGTGTATGTGAAAGGTAGGACATGTCCTGGTGTGTGTGGCATGTCCTGATAGTGAATTACAGCCCATTTCGTTTTTCACTTTTGCAAGGCTACCTGTTCCCAATAGGACAGAATGGGAAGTTTGTTTATAACATCTTATGAACATAACTGACCCTGGGAACTAGGTGGAAAAATAAAGTTTAGTATGCCTGAACTCAGAATCTAAAGGCGCATCTTTTAGTGAAGGTGATTTTTACATTCTGTGTTTGACAATACCACTTTTAGAAAGTAGGTATTTTCTGGGGAGCAGGAGTGGCTCCGGATAGTCTAAATAGGGTCAGGAAAGGGCTGAATAGACCTGGGCTGCAAAGGGCCTGGCCTGCCTCTGAAAATGCTGTCTCCACCTCCTGCCAGGAAATCACACCAGAGAAGGCAGAACTGGTTCTGGCTGGACACAGACACTCTCTGCATAAGAGATCAAAGGATTTTGGTATATAAATATTGGGGCCACGACCCCTGAACTTTAGAACTCTTTTGGATCAAGAAGACTTCCAAGAAGACGAGCTGGAGAAGCTGTGAGGAGGAACTACCGCTTTGCTGCGTGCTTCGCTGTGTTGGCCTGCAGTGGCTGCTTCGGTCTTGGGCATTGAAAGGACTGGACTGAATTTACTGCAATCTGCTTTGTGAGTTTCTCCAAGGGCTTGAGGTAGAGCTTGCCCCCTGTTCAAGAAGTCTCAGGAACAACAAAGACGTCAAACTCTTCTGCCCGCAGCACAGAGGACTGTGTGTTTTGTGCTGCAACAGAGGAAAAGCAACTCGACAATGTCTACGACGCCGCTGCCGATTTTGTGTCCTGACGGCACAGCAGAGGGCACCGCCACAACATCGCACCATGACCTTGGTCTCACCGTCAACGCCTGCTGACGCCGCCACCGAGCTGCCGCTCGCACCACGACCTGTGGGCACTGTACCCTGCACCGTCTCGCTTCACGACGACGCCTTGGTATCCCCGACGACAACGCTCCACTCCGGAATCGATGCCACTGCTTGCACCGTGGTTCAAGGGCACCGCTCATAAAGTTACACAATGCACCGCCCTCATCCCACACCGCAGCCTTGGCCTACCGATGCCAGTGCCATCAACTCCAGTTCTTCAGCCGACGACAGCGCTTCAGCAACGACGACGACGCTGCTTGCACCGTGACCTGCCAGCACCGTGATGAGCACCGCCTTCATCTCGCACTGTGAACCTGGTCTCACCAACGACGCCATCCCATGCCGCCACCGAGCCGCTGTACGCACCACGACCAGAGGCCACTGCACGCTGCACAGCTGCACTTCGCACCGCAGCACACAACGCCTGCCGACGTCAGTGCTCCTGACTCCAACAGAGAGGAGATTGACCTGCAATGCGTGTGACTTCGTGGGCCCCGACGACTCCTGCAACGACCTCCGGATTCGACGCCAGTGGACGCCGTGTTTTCGGAAGCTCCACGAGAGGTGACTGACGCTCTGCATTTCTGACAGGTACTGTTTGCCGGTCATCCCAACACCGTAGCTGGCCCGCGACGCCAAGGTCAGCCAGAACTGTTTGGATTTGTTTGTTCACGAAGCGGTGATAGCCCCGGACGGAGCAATCAACATCAAAGAACTACTTTTAAAGCATATTTTGGTAAAAGAAGATTTTGAAGTACTGTATTGTGGATTTTTATCGTTTTTGGTCTTGTCTTTAGTATATGAAAATATTGGATATTTTTCTAAACTGGTGTGGTGTGCTTTTGTAGTGCTCGCAATGTATTTCTGTTGGTTATGTGCAAATGCTTTACACACTGCCTCAAAGATAAGCCTGACTGCTCATGCCAAGCTACCAAGGGGGTGAGCAGGGGTTGTTTTAGGAGTGTAACTCCCTTATCCTGACTAGGAAGAAGGGTTAATATTTGGACAAAGGGGCAAACCCTTGCCAACTAGAGACCCGCATTTCTAACACACCCATAAAGTTTCAAATGTGAAATTGTATGTAGCATACATTTATGCATACACAATGCAATGGAGTAGTGAATCTGCACTTTAAAATGTGTTTTTAATTCCAAAATGCACATTTGTTATACATTCCCCTGCACTCCTTACATCTCAACAATATTGTGGGTATTTCTCCCCTTTTTCAACCTCAATAGATATTTTCTTCTGCCCTGGGCAAGGTTATATATCCAATCATGCCCATGGTCCAAAAGTGACATGGTAAGGTTTGTGAATACCAAAAACACAAACATTTAGGAGTGTGACACTTGAGAAACTGGCGGATCTGTAAGGACAAATTAGCCCATCATTCACTTCCTGGTGGTGAAGGCATGACCTGCAATGCAGCACTACAGAGCGCAAGTCAAACTCTCACTATGCAGGACACATCAAAAACTGGCAGGGCTGTACGCACTAATCAGCTCAAAATTCATTCTCTGGTGGTGGAGTCTGGACCCCTGATGCAGAACTACAAAGCATGCTTCAGAGTCCCGCTCTGCGGGACACTTGAGAAACCGGTTGGGCTGTGTGGACTATGCAGCCCAAAATTCACTCCCTTGTAGTGGAAGCGGGACCTGTGAAGCAGCGTCATAAAGAGTGATTCAGACTCCTGCTGAAGACCAGGTCAAGAGCAGGACCATCAACGTCTGTCAATGACTGAAGGAGATGAGTTTGGCCACCCCCTTGGTTTTTACCATCTCTAGACAACTGACAGCCGCACAAAGGAATTTCCTTGATATTTAGGAAACATACTTTACAAGATTGGTGGTGAGAGGAAAACTACTTTAACAAGTGGGGAAGGGATAACCCTGGGTCACTGACTAACTGATAACTACTTATCTCACTTCTGTTATAGGTGCAATTAATAACTAAACTGGACTCTCGGAGGAGGGGCTCAAGATAGTATGACAGTCCGCTCAATTTTTCATGAAAACCCTAACCCAGCCCTAAATCCAGAGATAATGCTTGAAGAGATAGGCCATACAGGAGGCGCATGAATTGTAGTGTAAATAAGAAAAGCAAGCAATTAGCACGGAATCTCTGCCTCTCTTATGAACTACCCGTCCGCCTCCTCACAAGTCCTATCACTGACAGGACCCCAGCATTGTCTTGCTTCCCACCACTTAAAAGGAAAAAGGGAGATAACACAGTCAGAATGGTAGGAAGGGGCATACTGATAATATTTTAATTGTTCATGAAGCAAGGCCAAACAAAAGACCAGCTGACAAGAGGAATTTCAAAGGATTAGAAAAACCTTCAGAGCAGTTGTCCAAAAGCTGTCTGAAGCTTGTGGAATCCATAAAGGGAATTTGTAGAGTGATTTTAGATAAAGAAAAGGCCCAGAAAATAAATTGCCATCCAAATGAGAGAGAAATGTCTCTTGACAGGTTGTTATCAACTATCACAAGAAGAGGGGGGACCAGGAGTGCATGTAAGTCCATCAAATGTGCTCCAAGGTAAATCCTATCATCTAAGGGTATGCAGTTCTTGGAAAAGGAAGGAGGAAAGGTAACAGGTCAAAGAAGATGGAACCGGAGGTGGGGATATGGTTCCTTTAGGAACTAGGGCCCTCACACACCCATGTGGGTATTTTGCTTCATCATAGGGCTTGCTCCTCATCGGGCCGGCACTATAATGCCTGACGGGCACCCTCAAGGGGGCCCATTACTGGAGATCTTTTGTCCCAATGCCATATGTGAAGTGCGAGTATAGGGCCAAAGGTGTAAATTGGGGAATTTTGGTGTTTGTGCATGAAAGAACACTCCAACCTGAAAAACCTCTCCATCCTTATAGAAGATTTGCTTGTCCTGACAAAAACATATAAATAGATGTTTTTGAGATCCCCAACATTGCTTTACATGTGCTTTCTAAAGGTTTGTGCATTGTGGAACATCAGCAACCAATCAGTAACCAAATGGAATATAATTAGGTTCATATAACTTTATTTTTTTTAATAGATATGCAGTTAGTGCAGGTGCCATAGATTCCTAAAAGAATAACATGAATTGCTGTACCATTTTTTTTTCTTTTTACGGAGTATTATATAGCGCAAACTTGACCCAGTATCGGGTATCAGAGTGCTTTACATAGCACCAGTTGTGTTACATGAGGACACATTCATTTTTGTTAGGCACGGGGACATTAAGTGATTTGCCCAGAATCACAGGATGTTCAGTGTCATTGCCGAGACTTGAACCCGGTTCCCCAGATTCAAGGTCGACCGCCATAGCCACTAGGCCAACTCCTCTCCCCATATGTTTGCTACCTTTGTTATTTTTGCTTTTTCTTTATCTGGCTCTCTAGCCCTCTCTCTCTACATCCTATTCTCTAAATGATATAACTGTAAACACAGAGTAAGTGCTAAGAATATATGGATCAGCTAATCCCCTAACACATACAATTCTTCTTTCACTGTCCAACTCCTCTTTCTTTAAGAAATCAGCATTTTCTGCACGATGACACATTGAACACATATATAAAGAATGCACTATTATGTCAGAATGAGTATACCAAGAACAGGGACTTTATCTGTCAGATGTCTAAACCTCTTTACCTTCTAAGCAGACCCTATTGATGCCTCCTTTGTATAGTACACTATCAAAAGACAGACATTTGGCTAGTGTAGGTTTTTAAG
This sequence comes from Triturus cristatus, assembly GCF_964204655.1. Taxonomy (NCBI): domain Eukaryota; kingdom Metazoa; phylum Chordata; class Amphibia; order Caudata; family Salamandridae; genus Triturus; species Triturus cristatus. The sequence continues at coordinate 229,847,590 of NC_140584.1, forward strand.
TTACAGTTGTCTGTTTACAAATTTTTTTTACATGATGCAAACAGAAACATATAGGGGATGTGGGCAAAGGAACAGTTCAAGGTAAATCAGGTAAAAACAAAATAGAGGATGAGGGTAGCAAGGGAAAAGCAAGAGATACTAATGTGTAGGTGGGTAGAGAGGATTTGTAAAAAACGAAGTGTAGAGGAGAGAAACTGGTGAGTGGCAAAAGGGTTGAAATAAAGATGAACTCACCATGCCCTAAATGGGAAAGAGTGATCTAGCTGACCTTGGGAAAAAGGAATACAGGAAATATGTTTTATACGAATGGTAGGCAACAATTTGGATTCAGCAAGTTTGGAACAGCTTTCTTTGGGAATACTGAGAAAATGGGGTGCTCGAAAACATTTCATGTTTATAGAGATAATTGTTCTTTGAAATAAAATCCAATACATTGAAGCAAACTGCATCCTAATGAAGTTATTTCAACACATTTCTGACAGTATAATATAAATAAACTACCATTTCAATCATAACTGCAACCCTTACGTTATGATTCTCCATTCAAAGCAGTCATATTGTAAAAAGACACCCATAACAAACTAGTGTAGGCACAATCACCAACATCTAGAGGGCATGGTCTAGGTGGCAATTGAGTTGGGCATGTAGCTCCGAGCACCGGCACCGATGTAACAGCAATTGACATAATGCTACTAATCCCCGTGCCCCATCAGGCAAAATTGGGGCAGCAGGTGTGACCCAAGGTTGTGAGTTCCCTCACATGGGCAGTTGATATTTGGAGGCAGTGCTAAAAAGGGACTGCGGAGGTTGAATACATCCTTAGGCCAGACGGTGATGTTGAAGAAGGTAGCCGGTGGACAATGAAAGGGTGGGCTTGACTGCCATAGCAGGATTGTGGCTGTGTTGGTGGAATCTGAGTGCCTCCTGCCATTTAGAGAGAGAGGGAGCTGAAACCAGCGACATAAGGTGAGCGCCAGCAATTGAGGTGTGGTACGGGTGTACTCCACGTGAACAGACAAAGCCAGGCTGACATGGGAGTCCCAGTGGTTTTCAGGGGAGGGACCCAGTGTAAGTGAGAGGGCCTGTACAGTTCACCACATTATCCAGATGCCTGTGAAACCAGCATGGCTCTCAGGGATATGGTGTACACTTGTGAACATTTGGGCTGATTCTCACCCCTCCATGGGAAATATGACTGTATGGTGGTCCCTAAATATTTATTCAGTGAAAACGTCTGTGAAAGTGGCCCTGTTGTTGCCAGTAAATGCCAACAAAGGAGCAGGCCAATTTGCGCCAACTGTGTGGATGTACGATGTTGTAGTGCTGTTTAGAAAGGAGTAGAGGACAGAATTGTGGGGGAAGAGCCTGCTGTCTTGAAAAGCCACTAAAGGCCCAACTTGAGTAAAGAAATTGGAGGAGGCCCTAAGAAAATATTCATTCAGCCTGGCTAACTATGGTGAGGCTGAGATCCAACTAACACCAGTAAAAGTTTACGGAACTGCTCCCCACTCCCCCCCTCTCTCCCTGATGGAGACTTTATATATATTTGAGACAGTCAGGGCTGCCTGAAACAAGGATAGGCCATACAAAGCACGACTTGTAGATGTAATGCTCTACAGAGCTGCAAAGCAGGTATAACCACTGGCAGTACGTGCTTCGCAGACAAACGAGATTCACCTTATGCTACAATGCTCTGACAACTGCAGGAGACCCAGAGTCAAATCCTTGACTAATAGAGGTATTCCATGGTGTGCCCAAAGAGTGCTAAACCACTGCAGGGCAAAGACTTAATGAATTTAATGGACCTTAAAGAGGTTTATAGACATGAATTTGAAAGCCCACGTAGATACGATCCTTGCAGCCCTATGTGACTCCAAGGCAGCATTGGAACTTAAATCAATGCAGTGGCCCTGGACATTAGTGTGCTCTAGGCAGATCATAAGAAACTGGTGAAAAGGATGTCCGAATCACAATAGCAATCTACACTGGTGTAGGTGAGACCCATGATTCTGGAAGTCCACACCCTTATAAGGGCCCTACAAAAAGAAGTCACATTTTTTAAGGAAAAACTGGTTGATGCAGACAGGGGATCCAGGCACAACAATGTAGAGAAGTAGCTTCTATTGACAGTTTTGAAGAAAAAGCCTCAAAACTATTCACAGTGGAACAGTGGGGAGAGGAGTTGGCCTAACAGTTAGGGCGGTCGACCTCGAATCTGGGGAACTGGGTTCGTGTCTCGGCAATGACGCTGAACATCCTGTGATTCTGGGCAAATCCCTTAATCTCCATGTGCCTAACAAAAATGAATGTGTCCTCATGTAACACAACTGGTGCTATGTAAAGCGCTCTGATACCCAAGATTTGGCTCAAGTTTGCACTATATAAAACTCTGTCAAAAAAAAAAAAAAACATGCTCACAGTGCCTCTCACAGACTGCCAGCTCCGAGCCCCAACCCATGATCTATAGTGGCTTGACTGCTTAATTGTCGAGACAGAGGTAACATAGTGCATGTGGCACAAGCCCATGGCCTTGGTGAATATAATATATATCAGAACTACGACAATGTGGTGCAAAAGCAACAAAGAAGCGTTATAGTGGCAACGGAACTTGAAATATGCTTATTTTTTTCCGGGGAGTTCTGGATTGTAGTCCACGATGTTTCAGATTTCTTCAACACAGTAGTGTGAAAGTGGCTGGAAATACATGACTACTTGAGACCTATGGAACAGGAAAGCGATCGCACCTCGGGTTGGCAGGAAAATAAACTGAAACATCGAACATTTTGACATCTGAGGGACACCCCCACAAAATATCAGATGCAAAAACAACAATTGATGGACAGAATAAAGAACAATGTCATACATTCACCCCAGTACAGAGATCTGGGCCTAAATCCATCGTTTTTTTGCTCACCATGCCATTCCAGTTTGAACCCAGCCATATGCAAATAAGTATTGATCCCGTGCCCAATGGGAACAGTCCAGTCTGAACTGCCAGGCCAGGTCCTCCCTGGACTGGAAACAAGCATCCTAGGACCGGTTGCGGGGTTTCACCCCTCATCGGCCAGGTTAGCTTGACTCCAGTGGCATGGAGAGCACATGACCCACGTCTGGGCATACCCATCCCACTCGGGGTGACAGGGTGACAGATGCAAAAACAACAATTGATGGACAGAATGCAGAACAATCTCATACATTCACCCCAGTACAGAGATCTGGACCTAAATCCATCGTTTTCTTGCTCACCATGCCCACCCAGTCATTTGCAAATCAGTCTTGAACCTGTGCCCAATGGGGACAGTCCAGCCCGAACTGCCAGGCCAGGTCTTCCCTGGACTGGAAACAAACATCCCAGGAGCGGTTTCGGGGTTTCACCCCTCATCAGCCAGGATAGCTTGACTCCAGTGACATGGAGAGCACGGGACCCACGTCTAGGCATACCCGTCCCACTTGGGGTGACAAATACAAAATAAATTGATGGACAGAATGCAGAACAATGTCATACATTCACCCCAGTACTGAAATCTGGGCCTAAATCCATTGTTTTTTTACTCACCTTGACATTCTAGTTTGAATACCCAGCCATAAGCAATTCAGTCCTGAACCTGTGCCCAATGGGAACAGTCCAGTCTGAACTGCAAGGCCAGGTCCTCCCTGGACTGGAAGCAAGCATTCTAGGACCAGTTTCAGGGTTTCACCCCTCATCAGCCAGGATAGCTTGACTCCAGTGGCATGAAGAGCACGGGACCCACATCTGGGTATACCCGTCCCACTCGGGGTGACAAATGCAAAACAACATGGACAGAATGCAGAACAATGTCATACATTCACCCAAGTACAGAGATCTGGGCCTAAATCCATTGTTTATTTGGTTACCATGCCATTCCAGTTTGAACCCAGCCATATGCAAATCAGTCTTTACCCTGTGCCTAATGGGAACAGTCCAGCCCGAACTGCCAGGCCAGGTCAAGACTGATTTGCATATGGCTGGGTCCAAACTGGGGTGGTGAGCAAAAGAATGTTGGATCTAACCCAGATACTTGTGACTGGGGGTAAATGTTTGCATTGTCCAGCATTGCGTCCATCAATTGTTTCTTTTGCATTAGTCGCCCTAAGTGGGAAGGGTAAGCCCAGATGTGGGTCCCATGCTCACTACACCACTGGATTCAAGCTAGCCTGACTGATGAAGGGCGATGCCCTGAAACCGGTCCCAGGATGCTTGTTTCTGGTACAGGGAGGACTTAGCTTGGTAGTTCGGGCTGGACTGTTCCCACAAGGAACAAGGTCAAGACTGATTTGCAAATGGCTGGGTCCAAACTGGGGTGGTGTGGTGAGCAAAATAATGTTGGATTTAACCCAGATCCTTGTGAAAGGAGGTGAATGTTTGCATTGTCCAGCATTCCGTCCATCAATTGTTTCTTTTGCATTTGTCGCCCTAAGTGGGAAGGGTAAGCACAGACGTGGGTCCCATGCTCACTACACCACTAGATTCAAGCTAGCCTGACTGATGAAGGGTGATGCCCTGAAACCGGTCCCAGGATGCTTGTTTCCATTACAGGGAGGACATAGCTTGGCAGTTCGGTCTAGACTGTTACCACAAGGAACAAGGTCAAGACTGATTTGCAAATGGCTGGGTCCAAACTGGGGTGGTGTGGTGAGCAAAAGAATGTTAGATTTAACCCAGATCCTTGTGACCGGGGGTGATTGTTTGCATTATCCAGCATTCCGTCCATCAATTGTTTCTTTTGCATTTCCCCACAAAATATCAGGCAGAATCAGAGAGGGCGAAAGTAATGGCAAACCTACACTCACATCAATCTCTACCTACAGCCAGCAGATGGGCGGTCCTCAACAGAGATGCAAGCGTTTGTGGTAAAGAGGTCACTAGCTCTGTAGAGGATCCAGACGAGTCTATCTTGCAAGTGGTTACCTCAATGACTTCAGATATCATTGCCTGATAAGTTAAAGAAAACACATGAGAGTTAGTAGTTTTGTTGATCAGGGTGGAGATGGGGTATGCAGTGGATTAAGTCCAATATCAGGATACATATATTAATATTTGGGTCATGCCTCACTGGTAATATTACTGTGACAGTATCTGTTATTGTTTATTAATTTAAATGATTATCATGGGAGAGCAACAGACACCTTGAGCATTGGGGGTGGGTAGTTGTAGATTCACTGCATGAGTTGCTAGGGATAGAGGTATGTTGGATGTGACATTGAGATTAACAGATCTATGTATCTAGAAACGCTCTGCAGGTGGAGTTGGACTGAGGACCCAAGAGCACTCAGAAAGTGGTAGGAGACATAGACCATAACAAGACAGGTGCTATGACCCTCCAGATTTTATCCTGGTTTCTGAGTGGATGGGAGAATAGATTGAAAAGAGGGGCAGTGATAAAATACAAACCTAGGTAGGATCTTAACTTTATTCTGTGCAGGAAACACACCTAGTGGCTTTCTGGCTTGGAGTAGGTATAAAACCTTTAGCAAGGTTTTCGGCAGCCTCTGGGGGGATTCAAAATTTGACCCATAGATCACTTCCATTGGGGGGAATGGCCAAGCACTGAAGCAAGATGACACTGAAAATGAGCTCCAGCCGAGAAGGGTGAATCCTCCTTGATCCTGCTTGATTAAACATCATGGGAGGCAGACTATTCCCAATGCGGGCTACAAGGCACTCAGTGAGCTGATTGCAGTGATGGCTGACTGCCGCACACTGTCATTTGTGGTGGAGTCAGATGAGGGCCTGGACGAGTGCTGCACCCATCCTGGGTAGTGAAAAGTGGTGCAGAGGATGGTGTCACACCAAAGGATGAGGAGGAGGCTTTCTGAGGCAGCCCAAGCACTCTCGAGGGCCGATGGAAGTCGGCCTTGGATGAAGGGGACACGGTAAGGCCGACGGGTGCCTCAGACAGTCAGAGCACTGGCTGAGAGGCGGTCCAGACACACCCAAGGGAGACAGGCAAGTGTGGAGCTTAGGGCAGGGTAGCAGACCCAGGGAAACCACACCCACTGACGTGTGGAGGGCACAGTGCAGCATCCACAGGTTATGGCAGTAAGTGACTGGTGGCATGGATCCTCAGTGGGAAGGAATCCGAGCAAAGGTGGATGGCAATGATCTCACTGGCAGCAGCATGAGGAGGAGAGAGCTGTGAGCAAGGGTGGCCGAAGAGGGCCCGCGCAGTGCACTGAGGCACTTAGACGGGTCTGCTGCGCCTCAGATATGGTAATCCCCACTCAATAGGAGTAACTCAGGGGAGGGAGGCATCTTGGGTTCCTTGAAGTGGGGCCCCCTAGAGTAATGGCCAGGAACAGTGGCTGTAGTGAGTTGCAGTGGCCCGGACATTGGGGTCATCCTAACCTCCATACCACCAGGCCAAAGGCCTGCAACCCCATAGAGGGAGACAACTGCTGTACCTTGTTGACCTGGATGGAACTGACTTTCAAAACGGGACACCTGGCTGGAAAGAGGGACTGGGGAATGAGGTACATGAACATTCCTGGTTTGTTTAAAGGGAGCTCTAGATCCGAATTTGAGGAAGGGACGACGAGTCCTGAGGTATTATTGCCTGATATGGTGCATCTGCCGCTGCGGCCAGTTGAGATACCATGGTTCGCAACAATGGCCAGAAAGCACTTGAATCACATTAGCTGGAGAAATATGCGTACTGCACCCAGGTGATAGAGGATGAGCAGGAGCATGGGGAGCCCCCACAGCTGGCTGTAGAGGACCCCATTGAGCCTTCCTCGAGGGACCTCCTGAAGGCAGTGCGGGAAAGCAAAACAATTCTGAAACAGAAGATAGACACGGGTGCTCTAGATCTCACCCTCATAAAAGCAGACTTGTAAAAGATGTTGGCACAGGTGAGGATGGTGGGGGCTTCAGTAGAGTAGCACAGTGGAGATATTAGGCAACTGCAGCTGGAGGTCCGCCACCCTAGAAATACTACTGGCTGCCTACGCACAAGGGCTGTGGATATATAGGGGAATTCAGAAGGAATAATGTGCACCTGGTGGTTTTACTTGAGAAGATAGAGGGCAGTAACATGAAAGATGTGTAGAAAACTTGCTTTGATCCTTACTCTAGCCACAGCACCTCTCAGCCCACTTTGCGGCGGAGAGGGCCCACCCAGTAGTAGGGGCACCACCAAGTCTACAGTGCATGATGCTCTTCCCTGCAAAGCCAAAAGTCCTGGTGGAAGGGAAATTCTGGTTCTTTCACACTCCAACTGAGGTGTGGGATTGGACAGAGGGCTGGAGACCAGTGGTCCAGCCCCCTGTTCTGGAGGTTGAGGACCCGCAGGTGCAGTCTACACAGGAACCACACAGACAACACACACTAGCAACCACAAATGAGGTGTTAACTGAAGTTGTTTCCATGCATTGATTAGTAGTGCATTTGGACAGGATGACAGACACCTTAAGCATTGGGGTGGGGGTAGTTTGAAGCCCACCACATGAGGGAGTAGGGAGAAGGGTATGGCGGTCAGGGGTTTACAATAGCATCTGAGGGAGGATCAGTTGACAAGATGAGGGAAGCCGGGTTGGTTAAAATGAGATGACAGGCATTGCAAGTAGGACAGGGAGACCCATACAATACACTGGACCTCTTGGCTTGTCCTTTGTTTCTGGGATGTGAATGGATTGGGCCACGAGTTAAAAAGAGGAATGGTTTGTAGATTCATCAATAGACACAACCCAGACTTACTTGTCCTACATTAAACACATCTGAACGGCAATAGTTTTGCCTTTTGGGTCAGGGTAGATACAGACCTGTGGCTCACTCTGGGTTTATAGCTGATGCCAGGGGAGTGGGTACCCTGGAGCATTGAAGTCTTCCACTGAATTCAACTCAGCTCTGGACTGACAGGGAGGGTTGCTATGCGGCTCTCCTCGGCAAGAGGAATGATTAGACCTTCTTGGTGGTATTCTGGTATGTCTCACATGGCTACAGCTCAGGCTTATATGGTAAAGTGGATCATTCACGCTCTGAAAGCATTTCTGATTATAGGGGGAGAGTGCAATCCACCTATGCACACATACCTTGATAGTCTGACATCCATGGGTGCCAAGGGGATGGACAACCATAGACTAAGGGACATTACCTAAGCGCTGGGGTTACAAGATCTGTGAAGGGAGAGATATCCTGACAAGATGCAATTTTCCTATGCATCGTCCACCTACGAGGCAGGTTCAAGAATGGATTATTTCCTGGTTCCCCAGATCCAGGCACACAAATGTTGTGGCACCACCTTTCTGCCAAGGGGGTTTTCAACCACTCACTGCTCTATGCCAGACTGATGACGCAGACTGGGGTCTGCCGCCCCAAATGGCATCTTCATCCCTGGTACATCAAGGATTGGGAAACTAAGGAGGACCTGGAGATGGCTATGGAAAAATACTTCACTGACAACAGGGGAACCATGGAATCTGATGCAATGGTAAGGGAGGCATGTAAACCAGTAATAAGGGGCTATTTTGTATCCAGGATATCTGGGAAGAAAAATGAGGTGACCAAACAACTGTGGGGCATGGAGCAGCGCTTATTGATGTGTCAAGAAGATTATCTGGCCACCCTGACTCCTGCGCTGGTGCACTCTTGAGCTCCTGAGAGAGCCATACAGGTAAATGAGGGAGAGGAGGCATGCAAACAGCTTAGGGCCATGCAACATAGACTGTGCAAGGTTGGTAATAAGGCAGGGAAGTTCTTGGCTTGGTTTCACACTGTGAGGAGGGTCAGAGATGGGTGTGGGAGGTGGTCATGACAACTTGGTGCACCGTAGACATGGTCCAAAAATTGCAGTGAAAATCGCAGAATGCTTGGAGTCCCTCCAGTCTCCCAAGCAGCAATGCACGACTGAGGAATTGCAGAGCTTTATCCGAAATATCCTAAATCCGGTCATCACACTAGAGGATAATGCTACTTTAGACAGAGATCTCAAGGTGACAGAGATTGCACAGGCCATATGCCATCTTAAGGGGGAAAAACTCCTGGTCACAATGGCCTGCGGACTGAATTTTAAAAACACCTGGGGAATAATTGGGGATCTACTCCTTCATATGTGCCATGATGCTTTGGCTGCAGAGAGCTTCCCACCAGACATTCAAATAGGCCAAATTGCCCTAAGGCAAAACTATTGGCAAGGGTTCTTGCAATCCATCTGTACGAGGTGAACAACAAATCGATTCACAGGGCCCACGCTTGGTTTATGCCGCTTCAAGCTACAGGACACAATATGAGACACTGATATAGTGTTCTTAAAAAAATGAGTGTTACTGGAGAGCCAGTGATATTTGTATCCCTGGACTCAGAAAAGGCACTCAATTCGCTCAAGTGGCCTTACCTAATGGCGGTGCTAGGGAAGATGGGGTTTGTATCAACCTTTATGGAATGAGTCTGCCTGCTTTACATGGTGCCGATTGCTAGGGTGCATGTTAATGGGACACGGTCTAGAGAGTTCTCGCAGGAGGGTGTCCCAGGCAGAGTTGCCCGGTATCACCCCTGCTGTGTTCCTTGCCCATCAAGCCCCTAGCAGAAAGGGTCCGGAGAGAGGCCCATCTGCGGGTTAGCATTGGAACCCCGACTGGGAGGATGTGATCTTCCTTTAAGCTAATGGCCTGTTGTTGGCTTTGGCAGACTCATTACAACCCAACCCCCGGGTGCGACAAATCCTCAATATCTTTGCAAGATACTCTGGGAGAAGATACATTGTAATAAGTCAGTGGCATGCTAGCCTACAGACTGACTTCCACTGGAGGATTAGGGTTGCCCCCTATGGTCATCAGTATCTGGTTTCCAGTATTTGGGCATCTTTATTACAAAAAGGCCCCTAATTTCTTCTAGGCTCAGAGACTTGAGGGGTTACTCGGTGATACAGGTAGGACATAGCCAGATTAAGAAAGCTGCTATTATCCTTGATGGGTAGGGCAGCGTTCTGCAAAATTATCTTCCTACCAAAATTTCCCTATGCCTTACAAAATAGACCTCACAAAATCCCTGAGGCATTTTGTCAGACCGTATAGCCCTAGGATAGTGTAAGACTCAAATCAGGGAGGCATTGCTTTGCCTAATCCAAAAATAATATACTGGATGGCACAACTGCAGGTGGGTAATGACTGGGCCTTTTTCGGGCCTATGGGTACCGGATTTCATGGCAGAGAGGATAGCTCTGCCTCTGCAGGGCGATCTGAGGGCTCTCTACAATCGGGCCACAGTACAGGGGGGTCTAGCCTCCATGGCCACAGTGATCCAGACATGAAGGACGGCAACAAAGGCAATGGGTTAGGAGGGGGAAATCCCCTTGGAAATGCCGCTGTTGGACATGGATGCTCTGACTGCTCTAAAATGGCTGGAGGGTTTCTAGTAGTAGGATTTAATTGGGATCTTCAAGGTTGAGGACCTATCGGAGGGATCTGGTATGGTATCTTTTGAGCATCTACAAGAGCAGTATGGTATGAGCTAGCACAATGCCAGTGATTTCATTACCTGCTGGTCAGACATGTTGTAGTCGCATTGTTCATCTAGGGTGAATTGAGGAAGAAATCCCTTTGGAATGTAGACACATAGGGCCTAATTACAAGTTTGGCAGACAGGGCTACTCTGTCACAAACGTGACGGATATCCCATTTGCCATTTTCCAATTCAAATATATCCTATGGCACTTGTAACACATTTGTGTGGTAGTATCCCATCTGCCAAACTCTTAATCAGAACCTTAGTGGCCCCACCTCACCACCATGTAGTGTCCATCACTTATGCCACCTTAGTCCGGAACTGTGTGTGGCCTTTAGACAAGTTGTAGGATAGCTGGGAGTAGGATCAAGGCATGCTGAAGGGTCAAACTGGGCAGAGGCATGCAGGTATTCGGGGGAGGTGGCAATCAGGGCTGACTTTCACTTCATACATCTCAAAATACTGCAGAGAGCATACTACATGAGGACGAGGTTCCATGCCATCGGCAGACTTCCTAGCGACAGGTGCCTGAGGGGGCTGCAATCAGAGGGAGACCCTGGTGAATACCCCGTGGGAGTGCTCAAGACTGTGGTCCTACTGGCAGACCATACGGGGGCACTTAGAGGAGGCAGTGGGATATCCGGTTGATCTGTCGGAAGGGATGGTGTGTTTGGGCATCTGGGGGAAGCAGACGCTGCTCTGGTACTCCTTTTTGTAACAGAATAAGTCTGACAAAATATGGGGCCCAGGGATGGAACCAAGGGAGCAAAGGGACCAACTGGTGGGGCGTCTGAACACTGCACGGTTGTACATCCTGACTGTAGGGAATGGGGCCACACGGCTGTTGGGTGAATTGTTCTTACACATTGATTAGTAACTGTCAAGACAATTTTCAGAACGCAATATCTTTTGGGGGATACCTAAGTTACACATGTCCTTCATTGTATACTGTTATATTGCACATAAAAAGTTTTTTAAATCTCTTCCATTGCAGAATACCAATACATGGGAGGATTCAGTGGGATGGGAGGTGATGGTGAGTGGGTGGTGGAATGGTGAGGACTTGGTGGTGGCATCCTTGTACTTTCCCTTGGGCATGCAGTTGAGTGGGCTGGATAAACTGTTAGAATGGATAGCAAGGGTCCCTGAAGCCCATTTGATAGTGGGAGACAATTTCAACCTGACACTGCAGGGAGGAATGACTAGTGTCGCTGCAACCAGATGGCAGCCTAGGGGGAATACTCAACAGCACACATTTATAGAGGTGCTGGATTTGGTGGATCTTTGGAGGGCCACACAACTGGGGCTACTCCGAACTCAAATGTTACTAACTCCATAAAGTTTATATCACAATTGGATGAACTAGATGCCAGAGAGACAGAGGGGTAGAGCCAAGAATACAAGATACTTGTCACAAGGCCTTCCAGATAATTTTCCACTGGTTACTGGTTTAAATTAGTGGTTCTGACTCATTTGGGGTGTATGCTGTAAGGAAGACAATTCTACAGTTCATAGATGTTTATTTCACAGAGAATGCTGGAACGGGGGACTCAGGGATAAACTTGTGGGAGGCATACAAAATGGTAATAAAAGGCCAATGTTTGCGTACATCATGGGTAAAAAGAGGAAACATGAGCAGGAAGGTCGGTAGTTGGAAATTAACCTAAGGAAGAGGGAAGCAGAATGTGTAGTGCATTCTTTCCCATAATTGGCACAACATAAGCAAATGCAATAAAATATTTGAAAAAATCAAATAACCAGCGGTGTGGGGAGCCTGCACTCCAAACCGTCCAGTATAACGCTCACAGGTAACCGGGAGGTCCATAGTTATACTGGATAGTGATACCACCATTGAGGGGTAGGAAAGAGGTCCCAACCTGACATTGAGGGGGGTGCCACAGGATATACTTCCCTAGGGTATGCTCAGGCAGTGGAAGAAACAACAGAAAGTGAGCTGGAGGACAATTTCCTACCAAGGAGAACTGCATGCAGCACCGAGCGAAGTTGGCAGTCCAGGTCGGAGTTAGAGGAGAGGCGCGGGTTGAAAATGAAGAGAGAGAGAGAGAGCTTACCTGGAAGGTGCAAAGGGAGAACAGAACCATGCACCCTCCCCTGGAGGAGAGAGGAGCTAGGCCCTGGACCCCACACAGTGAGGATCCCGAGGTAGACCCCTATCGGAAACACAAACACCACCAGATCATCAGCATAGGACAGGGGCCGACCAAGAAATACGGGATCAGGGTAGCCTAGCCCAAACTCAGTTAAGAGAGAGAAGAAGCAGAATGTTACCTCTGCGCATGCACTTGGAGAGCAGTGACAAGGTCATCTGCCACTCCCCCTGAACGCGCCAGCCAAACAAGCTTACCCCTATGGATATAGTGTCTATAGAAGAATATGAGGTTTTTGCACTGCCATTTGGCCACCTGCTAGCCCACTGGACCAAAAGGAGCGTTAGTACAATAGACCCTGGCCAGGGGAGGGATCCTTCAATCCAGAGGACATGGCCATTGCGGAAGACTGCCTCAGGCATGCAGGGGGAGATCCCAGGTGGAAAATCCCCTAAATGCAGGAATGCCTGAGAAGATGGGAGTGCTATGTTGGAGAAAAGCCAGTGGTGCAGCTCCTAGCCAAAATATGTCTATTGTTCCAGAAAAGGTACATTATGGACCATCTATGTTTGCATGGGCCCAGATGGACAAAGAATGAGTCAGGACCAAACTGCCCCCATTGATGGATGGGGCAGGAAAATGGATCTCTAGTTTTGAGGGAAAAAATGCAGGGATACACCTAGTGATATGTGATGCCAATAGTCTGCTCAGCAGCCTCATTGGAGAACTAACCAACATAATGTTTTTCTGAGCCTGCATCCCAACTTTCATGCTGACCAAGACAGAGCATGACAGGGCTGTAATCAATTAATTCAGATACCAGATCTGGATGGCCATTCGTGGAATGTTCCTTGACAACCCAGATATAGGAGGATTGCTGGGAGGGAGCATGAAACCATGGAAACAGTGACTGACTTTCTGGACAGAACGAGGAAATAGTGGGGTCACACAGGTTGAATTCTTCTACAACATCCTTAAGAAGGGATTGCCCACCGAAATACAGAGTGGTCTAGATAGTGTAGTAGGATTAGACACCAAGGGGCATATCAACAACAACCGGCGATAATTATTGCAAAGCGCACTTAGCGCTAGGATAATTATCGCCGGCTAGCGTGGATTTTTATTGCTGAGATAGCGTGCTATTAGCAACCCCTATCACAATAGCGATAAAAATCCTCACGCTAACTGGCTAACGTGAGATTATCGCTGGAAACCCAGCGATAATCTCACGTTAGCTTGTTGATAGGGACTCACAAACTTAGCCATGATATCCTCCTTCCATAGGACATCATGGCTAAGTCAGTCCTGATCAGGTGTTAGGAAAGTAGCGATAACAGGTGTTATCGCTACTTTTCCTGACACTATGCTTCATAGCGTGGGGCTTGATGATAGGAGAAATGTCGCTTAGCGACATTACTCCTATCATGTCAGGTCAGGAACGCCCACTGTGGATCTCATTAGAGATGCAAAGCTGGGCTTTAGAAATCCCCACGCTAAAGCAAGGTTTCACGCGTCAGCGTGACCTTGCTAATAAAGCGATAAAATTATCGCCGCTTTTCGGCCAAAAACGGCCGCTAAAGCGGAGATAATTTTTTATCGCCTCGTTGTAAATATGCCCCCAAATCTTGGCAGGAGAAACAGGTTTACATATTACATTATTACAGGAAGAAACAGGAAGAAACAGGAAAAGTACAGGGAACAATAGGAGCAAGCACAAGGAGGCGCTGCTAAGCTGGTCCAACATAAGTTAAAAAATACCACCTTTGAGGAGGCCGTGTTGGCCGCTATCATCTGAGAAGCATCAGTCTTGAAAGGAGATCCGCCACAGGACTCCAGAGGGTTTTCACCCAGTCCTAACGGCAGAGGTCAGGGAGGCTGGCAGCATCCAGACGTCAGAAAATGCTACTACTGTCACCGAACGGGCCACATGGCTGACTGAAGCTGCCTAAAAGCTTATCATGAGCAAAAATAAATAGGCCTGGGCCAGTCCCACCATAATCCCCATCCACAAAATACAAGCCCAGATCAACCTGAGCACACAGCTCATTCAGACACATGGAAATTAGGCAGCAAACACGGGAAACAACTTTAACAACGCAACCATTACAATGCATGCCATTACATTGCATGCCGTTGCAACGCAAAAGGTGTGCAGCAGTAGGTAGAAGGTGTTTGATTTAACTCCAACACCTTCCCTACTGTTGCACACACTGGAGTTGGAATAGAAAATGAATCTGTTCCAACTTCTAGCACCCCCCCCAACAGATAGTCGGAGTAAAAGTTTGCGTTGCAACAGCATGTGAAGACCTAAAACCAAGTATCATCCCTGAGGAGTGGTCCCTGGAGACACAGTGTTATTAGAAACAGTCTTACTATCAGTTTTTACTGCATTTATTTTTTTTGGACCTCCTACAGTATTAAATCTCATGTTGTTTTTATGAGTATGAGGATGACTGATGAACGTATGCAGTAGTGAGTATGGTGAGAATGTATATGTGTGGGTAGCTGTGGGGTTGCTAAAATTTATGAACATAGTGTTTGTAATTATGTATTATATGTAATAATTGTTTCTTGTATAAATCACCAGATGTTATTGAATATGAATATAAAAACAGTTTTCTAATTCAACTTATCTAAATAATACTTCAAACCAAAAAAAATTATTTGTAATAAAAAATAAAATGAGTTTAAAATAACCCTTTGTACTTGCTTCAATTTGCTTTTGGGTATAGACCAACTGTTGGCAGGATAGAACCTGAATAGTTCTGTTTGAAAGAAATATAGGTCTTGTTAGAGGTTTTTCTATTGTAATGGCATGCTTTGTAACGTCACATATCCAGCAAACACACTACAGCGACAAGGACCTAGTGGTTGGCCAAATACATGGCAACCACATTAGGTAGGGAACCCGGCCCAGCAAACACAGGGGCCCTCAAGCACAGCAGGGAGGGGTAACTGTCTAGGGAGGTAATACTTTTACACAATCGCCCAATCCAAAACACTTCATACCCGCAGAGTGCCTAGAAACAGGCACCCAAGTACTTCCACCTGAGTACGCGTCCAATGTCCAATGGGGATGGGTTCCTATCACTAGGTCGAACGGACCCCATTCTTCAACATTTTCAGGCCTCCAGCTAGTGGAGGTTCCCCCTTTGAGTTCCAAAACAAGGTGACGCTTCAGTGCAAGAAGCCAGGTTTTTGATGTACTTGGAATAATGGTGCCCTCCGAATAATCCATAGCCTACACGCAATTTTGGCACCTAGTCCGTAGGGAAGTTCACCAGGCCAATCAGCCACCTCGCTTAGTTGCTTACAGCATGACAAGAACCAGCCGTGATCCTGACTCCCATCGTAAGTAGGATCCTGTAGGAGTAGTGTATCACTTGGTAGCAAGTCCCTGACTCCCACTAAGAGCGGCAAACTAGGCCAGGGCGGTGAACTCGGATCCATTCGTGGAATTTTCCACATTCGGCACTCTGCAAAGCACCCAGAGTTACAAAAAACTCCACTCCACATTACGCTTGCAAGAGCGAGTGAGGAAAATCCAACCCTAGACCACCTCCCAGCAAGATTTCTCAACACATCCGGTTGCAGATGGTCACGACCGCCTGCATTGAGAAACCATCCATTTGCATTAAGGAAGTTGCCGCTCAAGTAGAAAATCTACTTGAGCGGCAGAAAAAAGCAATGCTCTCTTGCGCTGCACATGGTGTCATTCAGGACAAACACCCAGTGCTAAAAACCAGCTCCCAGTCCTACAGTAGACCCAAAGCATCCTCGATCTGAGGGAGAGGTGGGCGATGGGAGGGAACGGGGTTAAGTAGAGGACCTTTGCAGCCCCTGCACAAGATGCAAACCTCCACTGCACTCAACTTGTCGACACAAATGCCACAGGGCCACATGTACATCATTCAAGGAAGCAATCCCATTCATTGCTATAATTAAATCACATGGGTGCCACAGAGAGCTTCTCAACCCCACCGGTATGCTGCATTACAACCAACACTACATAAAACTTTAGGAAAGCCCCCAGTGACCTGCAGGATGGAGCCTAAAACTAGCCAACAAAGCTTTCAAAAACAGGCCATAGTCAAACCACCCAACTCCATTAGGGAAAGCCTTATTGCATGCCATGTGGGACCAGAGGGGAATATACGTGTCCCCAGGTCATGTTGCAATTACCCACAGCATCCAAATTGCTACACGCCCCCTTCCTTTCCTGGTGCGTCATGCATGTGTAGGTGGAAAGGTACCATTCACATTGGCAAAACTAAGCACACACCCATTAGGAAACAAAGGGTATTAGAGGGCCTGCAATGCCCGTAAAACAATAGTTAGATAAAGGAAAATAATCACCGCACTCATGAAAATTGCCCCACTAAAACCCCCACCTCTGTCAGGGAGAGGGGGTGGACCAAAATGACCCACAAAGATTGAACTAAGGTGCCCCATGACTAAAATGTTCATGGTTGCCTAAAATGACTCCCCCAACTGGGGCCACCTTCCAGTACCCCACTAAAAGGTTGAGCAAAATGGATGTACCAAATAATCGCATAGTACTTTGCGTGTTCATCATGTCCCATACCCCTGCTCCATAGGTTGCCACTGTCACACACCTACTGGCATTGATTGTTAATAGTTCCCTAACTGGTTTAGCACCCAGTTGTTTCGCAAAACAATGCACTCCATTGATCGACTTCTCCATCATCACTACCCCTCATTTGGCACCATAGCCTTACATGTACAGTTGCTATCAAATAAACCCCCAAAGTGGGAGAATGATGAGGCCTTAGTTAATTAAGAACAATTGATAAAAATGGCAGGTTTTTCATCAATCGGGCCCCAAAGGTCATAATATAGGTCTTAGTCTAATTGACATTTAAATCCAGATCTAACATAAATAAAATATAATCAGCAATGCTGCCCTCTCCTGATTGTAAGCATCAGCACTGCATCATCAGCGTGAAGTAGAATGGGAAGAGTGTGCGCACTAATGTAGACCGCATCTCACATCTACAACTTTAAAAATGTCTCTACTGGATTAGTGCACAAAGATAATAAAAAAGAGACTAATATGCACCCCTACCTAACCCAGCATTTAATATTAAAACTGTCCATATATGCACCATTTCTGTAGAATCGTACACCGGTATTGGAGTCACTATAGAGCTGTCTATGAAGGTAATAATACCATCCTCTACTCTTAACTCCTTCATAATTGACCACAGTTTTGAATGCAAACACAATCAAAAGCTGCTTAGAGGGCCATAAATAAATAAAAGAAAAATTACACCCCTTTTCACCATTGTGCACTTTTCAATTATAGACTCAAATTCAAGCACTGATAAAATGTGAACAACAATACAGTACAATATATGCATGTGCCCGTTCCCCCAATCAATGCAATGAAATATGCCCCATAACCTTCACGGTAGAGTACAAAAGCGAAATGGGCCTATAGTTTTTTTGGGAGGGCTTTATCACCTTTTTTAAAGATTGGAATTATAATCAAACTCTTCCACGACAGCTGTGGGCCAATCCTAGCAATCGTGTTAAAAACATTAGTGAGTAGGAGGCCCATAGTTCTTGATGATCACAGAACAAATCAAGGGAGACCCCATCTGAGCCTGGGGCTTTCCCTTTACTGCTTTCTGCCAATGCCCTTTCCACTACCCTAGTTGGAACGAGAGTGGGTTGTTCTCGGGGTTAAACATCCCAGGGCCAATCTGTACACTAGGCAATCTTATTTGCATGTATGGCAGAAACATTGTAAATCCATGATTGTGTACTTCAGTGGAAAGGTCAGAAGATTCTCGTAAATAAGGATCCTTAATCACCCTACAGAAGGACCTGCTGTCTTTTAAAGCACTAGCAATTTTACGTAAGACGGTCACTCTAGGTCTCTTCTGCAAGGCATAATGCAACTGGGCCCTAGCTTTAGTGCTTTGAGAATCAAACCAGCCCTTCAAATGAGAGCTGGGTGCTCGAGTATTACAGATCAGAAACTACTTAATATGAGTGGTGATAATAGAAAAAGCTGTGATAATCTGAGCCATCCCTGCCATGGGGTTTAGACAAGCTTCCACCTCTGTCAAAGACTGGCACATAACAGAAGGCAGACAAATTGCATGATCGGCCTCCATGGAGGTAGTTAAAAATTCTGAGAACATAATATAGTCTTTAGTTGAAGTATAATCGTTTCTCATGAACATGAATGCTCAACCCCCCTCATCATCCCCATAATTGTTGAACATCCCCAGGCTAAGCTTGATCATTTCATTTTTCAAGGAACAACCATACCATCATGTTTGAAATGAGCTTGAGTTTCCCCCCAGAATAAGAAGTGTGGCTCAATGGTTAAAGCGGCAGACCCTGATGCAGAGGTCTGGCCCGGACCAGGGTTCAATTCCCGCCTCGGCGGGTCTTGGGCTCAATTTCCCCGGACCCGTTAATTCTCGCCTCGGTGCCTATTCTAATCATGGGTCTCACTCTGCAACTCTGGGCAATAGCTTGCTTAATCTCCACAATGGCCCCAAAAGCGCAAGGATGCCTGGCTTTCACCTTGGGGGTGCCCAGGAGTGGGCACTTCACAGGGAAAGGCCAGGAAGGGTTCCACAGTGGAATGTGCACAGCGCCAGAGAGACCCTTTCGGGGGTGTACGGAGCGCTATATAAATGCACTACATTTACATTTACAAAACAAATCCGACACCATTTAAATCACTTTGGAAAGTATCATCTTACAACAGGCATTAATTAAAGCCTGTCATGGCAACCTGTGTACATTGGATCTAGCAATAAAGCATTTCCAATATGTCAAGGACCTTTGTTAAAACATGTAATGATTGACTGTTAATCTTGTGCTTGTCAATAAAACATTGTGATGGTCATGATATGAGCCATTGAACATGTTACTATCAATATTGTCATGGTCAATAATGTAGCGGGCACTGTAGAGCAAGCAATATTTAGGAATTTGAAATATGTCAGAGGTTTGCAAGCGAAGTAAAATATATAAGCCTGGAGAGATTTGAGTAATAGATGAAGGAATTGCAAAATATTGTAGTAGGAATGCAAAAATCACAGTAAGTAATATGAAGGAAAATACAATTTGTATATGGCACAGTCAGTCCACCAGGAAGGAACTTATGAGCGATAAAGAACCAGCAAACTGACGGTTAAAGGTATGCAAATGTCAAGAGAAAATCATACAGCTAAGGAACTAGAGAATAATGAGATTGTGCATTACAAGGAATAAAGGGTGATGGTAAATAAATTGGCAAATATACATAAAGTAGTAATTATCTGAAAGCAGGTGAGCTAGTACCCATACTCATAGGCACTCAACTATCAACGTTCAATTGTCCAGTAATGCTTCTTCTTATAAAAACACTTTATTAAGCACGCATTATTGCATATTATGCATTAATTTACAAATATCTACAAGTAGACAGTCTGAAATACCAATGAAGATACCCCCCAAACAGTTCACATCACTAGCAAGCCCTGAAGACAAAGACCACAGTACCTTCTATATAAATTAGACACATCATAAGGGGAAAGCCTGTCGCAAAGCGAGTTTGGGGGCCCCTAGCAGGGCCCCCTTCATCCAGTGCCCTCCGGTTGGTGACCGAGGGGGTACTGTTCATACCTGCACCACGTGGCTGGCGGTGCAGAGATGAACACAAACTCCCTTTTCTGTATGGGAGCTTGCGCTGCAGCCGGTTTCTGATCGTAGCACAGGCTCCCATACAGAAAAAGCAGTCGCATGTTCGGTTGCATCATAATTAAGTGGTCTGGACGGCTGACTGGAGGTCAGTCAGACCTGTATCTGCAATGGTGTTGGGGGGACGCAAGTCCGCCTGACATCGTAATAAGCCCCATGGTGTCTTTAAAGTCACTCATGGCCTCAACTGAATGGGCTGTATTCAGAGTGCCTTGAAGTTACCAGTTTTTATGCAGTACAAGTCTAAAAGCCTTTTCTGCACAGCAAATGGAGTAGATGACTGGAGGTCCCTCAGGCAATGAACTTCAGGTACAATGCCAGACGCAGTCAGGACTCATTTGTGTTATTAGTATTAACAAAGGCTGGCATTTTCCTTGACTTCATCTAAGGTAATGTTTAATTGTACACGCCCAACAGGTCCTAGAAGCCATGTGGTTCATTAATAAATAGCACAACCTCTTTCTGCAGGGAATTTGTGGCTAACCTTCTAGCACACAAATTTAATACATTCCATATAAAAATGGCAAAGTTGAAAACCACTTGTCACTTTGTTAACACTTAGTGTAGGATGACTTACATTTCTGTGTGAACCATCATATTCACAGCGTTCAATTTTTCCCAGGCTTCCATCAGAGAAGTAAAGTTTTTCTGCTCGGTGGTCAATTGTGAGTCCATTTGGTGTTAAGATATCAGTGCTGATAATAATCTGTGCATTTTTTCCAGAAAGAGTAGACCGCATTATACTTGGATGCTGCTCATTCCAATTAGTCCAAAACATTAGACTGTAAAAAGAAAAATGAATTTATATCCAGTTAAAAATTGAACTATAATATAAGACTTAAAATCTATCCTTAGAGCTCTTCCTATCAATGTCGCAATTCAGATCAACCATATATGATACTAATATACAGAAATATTTAACATTAAAATAATGTATTTTTTGAAGATACAAAATCAATGCATGGCTTTGGCTTACTAGCTAGGAATTGGACAGTGGCACTGAGGGGGCCTGTGTTACGCCCCTGCACCCATTCCCCGGAGCCTGCCACAGTCATCTCAGCAGCTGGAGTGGGGTAGAGGAAGTTGCCGTCTACCACATCTTACTTGGATTGAGACCGAACCAATAAGTAAATTGCTTCCCACATGCATTGCGGTCACTGTGATTGGTGCAATCAGTGATAAATGTGTCTTTTAGCATTTAATAATGAAAATGGAAACCTTCCATCTCGAAATTTCATCACCACCTCCTGATGTGTAACATGGCATCCAAGGTCTCTTCTCTATCCTGTAGAGGTGCTGGAAACAATCATATATTCAGGGATGGTTACCAGGTCCCTGTTACTAGCTATTCATGGAATCTGTGACATCTAAAAATCTGACCCCTTGAATCTTTTGCAAGCATGTAGCAAATGATGGCAAGGACACTCAGAAATGTCTACACCCAGCTTTGAAAAAGATACACTAAAATGCATGCAACAGTTATGGTATGGTGTTATCTCACTTAGAGATATAGGATCCCTAACATATGAACAATTTAACATTTTGGTCCAGACCCATTGTCTTTCAGTGAGTGCCTGGTAACTTTGTGCACTGTCCTACTCAAGCCGTTTGAGGGTTTACACAGAATAACACTTTGTCATTACTCACTAGAGCATTATGTATTGTTGGTGGGTCGTTGGAACACAGTGCCACACCATGAAAGTCTCACTGCAAGCACATTGTTTGGAAGCATGACCAATCTTTTCAATGGTTATATATCAAAGTGTTATTGTTAAAAAGTGATAGTATAATGACATTTAGTTAAAAAATATTTAGAATATTAAGGTGCTTTCTTATGTGTGCTGTGCTGCACAATAATGAAAAATTATGAATTACGATCATGTTAATTAATAGGAAAGTTGCATTTATGAATTCACAGTTGTTAACTTCTAGGGAGAACAGGAAAGTTTCCAAGTTACTGCACAATATCATAATGAAAACGGGCGACAAATGATTAACTTACTTTTGGCATTCATCTAATGCCAAAACATGAGGATGGTCATCCTCAGACATTGTGATCACAGCTTCCTTGTTGAAAGACCTTCGGCGTCTCTGGTCTACAGTATGCCGTGTGATTGATGAAGTGGTTGAGCTTGTCCAGTATAAAGTATCCCAAGTCCTGTGATAGGCAAGGCCCTCAACAGACCCTACATCTGAAAATAAGAATAGAAATACAGAATCAAATCTTTCATTTTAATAATACCACCAAGTTAAATTGGTCAAACACTGATCAGCTATTTATATGAGCAAATACTACTTTAGGAATCCTTATAGCTAATTTCCTTATTCCTTTAAACACTGTGTTGTAAAACTTCATATTTTAACCTTTTATATTGGTAAAATACATTTGATTCCAAGAAAATGCTTGTGGTTTATTTCACATACAATGGGGCAGATTTATGAGAGACTTGCGCCCCTTTTACGCCGCCGTTGCGTCACTTTTGTGACGCAGCGGCGGCGTAAACCCTGCGCCATGTTGCGCCCCATTTACATCGTGACGCATCTATGGAGATGCGTCACGGTGTAAAGCCCTGCGCCACATGAAACCTGCATCAGGTTTCATGTGGGCGTTGTTACTCAGGGGGGGCGTTCCGTTGCAGGAACGCCCCTGAAAAGTGACTCAGTGAAATCTATAAGATTTCACTGAGTCACTTTCCCAACGCTGATGCGTCAAAACCCTGCGCCTGCTTGAAGCAGGCGTAAGGCTTGACGCACCATGTTAGGGATAGGGTAGGTTGGAACAGTGCTGGAGTTGCGTCGCGCTTGCGACGCAACTTCAGCACTGCGCCAACCTTACGCCGGCAGATGCGTCATGTATCTGCTTGTCCGTGCGCCACGATGTGCCGCATTGTAAATGCGATGCATCTGCGTTGGCGCAAGGGCAAACTTGCATGACGCACCTTCCCTGGCACATCCATGCTGATTTGCAGGGATGCGCCAGGGAACATAAATCTGCCCCAATGTGTTTTGATTAGGCGTTGGTATTAATGTTGCAAAATCTGGTATCCAGCCTTCAGGATCGGTCTGAAAAGACCCTCCCTAAGGGAAAGATTTACCGACATTTGGCGCAATGCACACAGCAAGACAACTTGCTGCGCTGCACTGTGCGTCTTAAATTGACGAGGGCAGGAAAGCCCCATATTTACCAAGAGATGGCGCTTTACAGTTCTTCTTTTTCTGTGCTGCTCCACTGTGTGAAGCCTAATGCCAACGTAGGCACCTATACGTCATGGTGCGAAGGTGCATGCATTACAGACAGGATTGTTTTTGTACAGAAATGGAAACCTTCCTGTCCAAAAACAATCCTCACATGCAGCACATGTAGAAAGATGAAATAAAGAGGAGAAATAAACATATTTCTTCTCTTTACATCTCTGTTGGAATGGTGTGGCATTTTGTTGCATTCCTAGGTTTACTATTGTTAATAAATCTGGGAGTGCACCAAAGATCCACAGGTAGATGCATGGGAACGCCCACACACCAACCATGGAATGCCTTCCCATTACAACGGAAGGCAGCTACTCGTGCTGCCTTGCGTTTCTCTAGATTTACTAAGCCACTCAGAAGCACTAATGGTGGCCTTTGATAGATTAGTAAATCTGATATAAGGGATTGCGTTGCCATGAGTCACCTTGCACCTAACGCAAGAGCAAGACAAGCCCTTAGTAAATCTGGTCCCATGATTATAACGTCTTGCAATTCTTCAAGCATAAATATTCTGTGGTTTTACCCCATGCTAATTGTGGGTGGCAATCCATTACACTTACTGATGTTGCTTAAATGTAATCCAGTGCTATGCTGACATGGTTAAAATCACCATGGTGAAAATAATAAAGTTAAACATTTTTCTTTGGCGTGCCAGTGGCAAATCACCAAGGCGGCATTTGTTTCACATTATAAATGCTCCTCAATGTTAAGCAATTTTGTTCAATCCCTGTCCCACCAAACAGACTTTTATGACATTTGGATGTAAAAACAGCTAATTAGAGCTTCAATTCTGATCAAACAACCAGCCCACTCATGTTTGACATTGTCTAGTGCAGGGGACTTTTAAGTTGGTCTGTAAAGGTGGGATCCATGCTAGATTTACAGGGTTAATTTATTACTGGAAACACTGAGTTCAATTATTACTGGATATCTAAGCTGCCTTCAAGACTGAAAATCAATCTATGTTCATCCACACCATGAGGTCTCACATGTGATACATAGTATATCACATGTTCTTTTCCCAATGGAACTGACACTCTGTCATTCATATGGGCACCTCCTGGTACCATAAGATTGTGATTATCTGTGAATTTTCCCAGGTTTCCATCGTGTTCTCTGTCGTCTTCAACCTTTATATAGAAAAGAGCCCTACTACCAAATAACATCATCAAAGTACATCAATAGGCCCAAAACACAGCACTGCCTTTGAAACTCTCTTCTGCTTCAGACATACAATGCCTCAAAGACTGCTTGCACCTCTAAGGGCCCTACTAATAAAATAGCATCATCGAAATTCACCAATTGGTTGATGAGACAAAACTGTCTTTGAAGGTCACCTCTGTTCCAGACATCTGACACCTCACACACTGACTGCACCACATCCTGAATTAACCAGAATTTTAAGCAGAACTCATGATAATCATCAAGAACAACAAACAGCAACTAGTTAAAAGCTGGCTTAATGGTATAAATCTTGACCAATTTGAACTTAAACATTCACACAATTCCAAGTCTTTCTTGACACTCATCTCACTCTCAATGAACACATTGCTAAAAAACCTAAGCTCTCTCAAATAAAGAGAAAACTATTCTCCCCAAGAAGGCGGCTTCAGACTTTTGCATGTAGATGGTGGTATACCCTGCTCCACAACCTCCCATATTAGACATTGGTACCCCTTCCAGGCATCCTACATGCAGCAGTATCCCTCATCAAGGGCCTTACATTTGATGACATTAATCCCCACCAAGATCGAGCTCCACTGGTTGTCCTTGCCAACCTGCACGACCTCCAAAGCAGCAACACCATCTTTAAGGCCATCATGGCCAGCACCCCTGTCTAATGTCACTGACAAACTCACCAACTTTGGTAGCTCTTTCCGCTGCACAGGGAGGACACTATTATATCATAGATGAAGAAGTACAAAAAATCAAATACAATGCAGCAAACCTTCACCTCTGTATGCATTATCTGGAACACCATCCCCTCAATTATCGGGACTGCCCTGACCCTACTCTAGTTTAGGAAATAACTGAAGGCGCTCTCTTTAAAGACCACTATATTATAATGCTGTTACATTCAACTTTCACTTTTATAAACCAGCTACCTTAGGACACAGCAGAAGACAGACATCTTTAAAGAACACTGCATATCGATGCAGTAACAGTTAAATTTGGTTCTTAGAAATTAGCTACATCTCCACCTAATGAAAGGTCTGATGACACACCTCTTTAAAGACACTGCATAGTGATGTGGTACAGTCCATTTTCTCCTTTAGAAAATATCTACCTTTCTAATCAACTGCTGACTAAATATTACCTTTGGTCGCCAAAATCAGGCCATAGCCTTCCGACTACACCTGGAGTGCCTAAAAATCAGATACATACATATAAATGTATCCTATGTCATAAGCTTTAACATCTGGCATGAATCAGCTCCTAATAAACTCTTACTAGCCACACTTATCTACTGTATATCGACTGACTGTCCAATGGGAACTGACTTAGGAACATAGAGATGCCCTGCATGCTGAATAGGTTCCCATTCTTTAAGAAATATGGCTCTCCAATTAAACATATAAATACAGCAGGAACATTACCAAGGCACATATATACCTTCACATAGCAGAAAATGGAGGCCTTATTGCAGCAGATAATGGCACAGTAAAATATCTGCTGTAAATCTTCTCCAGTGACTTGGGAAAATGTAACTAATCGATGACTACCAAAGACAAAATGATTCCCTAGGATAGTCCTGAGAAATAAGCCCAGAGACCTTGTCCAAGTTAAGTCTTGTAGTAACTCATATAAATGAAAGCAGGCCAGGTGTAAAAATGATGAAGAGGGGACCTGGACCGTGTCTAAGGCAAGTACCCTGAAATGTATCAGAAAAGTCTGGAGCATCATTAATGGTCCTCTCTTTGGATTAGAGGTGGCTGCATACCAGGAGGCACATATTACTGAAGATGCATGAATGGCATACTTCGAGGATATCTCTAATTTAGTCCCTGACGAAACTAGAGAAAGGGAGGGTGAGCTGGAAGGAATCGCGTCTCTGATGTTTAATTGTGAGGAAGTGAAAATGGGCATTATGGGCCTCGTCCATAATTGTACCCATCTTTAAAAAGGGGGATAGAGATAGCCCTCATTGCTACAGTCCTATCTCCCTACTTGACTCAGCAATAAAGGTCATGGGACGTATCATTTTGGCTAGCATTTCTGCATGGTCTGAGGAAAGGAAAGCATAATCTGAAATCCACTATGGTTTTCAGGCAGGTAGGTCAACTGTTGACCAGTGTTTGCATTTGTGCCTGGTCCTATGTAAATATACAGTTGCATGTTCCGAACATTTAGGATTTATGGACCTCTCAAACACATTTTACTGGGGTAATTGGTCAAAATTGTAGCAGATCATGCTCAGTATGGGGCTTGACTGTGACATTGCTTTGTTTTTTAGAGATCTTCATAGAGATACTGAGGCCTCAGTATGATTTTCTAAAGATCTATATTGTGCACGTTGCTTTGGCATAAAAAGAGGGGTTCAGCAGGGTTGCATGTTGGCCCCTTTTCTGTTTAAATTCTATGTTAACAGTTTAGAGAAAGCCCGAGTTGATGCAAATCTGAATGTCCGCAAGTGGGGTCACGCAGCCTGCAGATGACACAATCCTTATGGCTAAAACCGCTAAGGGACTGCAGTCCCAGTTGAACTCCCATGCTGGCTTCATGAGGAAGTTGGCCCTATCGGTCAATGAGAAGAAATCCTTTGTGATGATTGTTGGTCCACACTCTATTAAATCAACAAAGTTTAACATAGGATCCTGCACCCTTCCCAAGACTAAGGTGTTCACTCATTTGGGCATGTTGTTTGATTCGGCATTAAGCTGGCACCCTCAAATCTTTTTTAAAAAAGGACATTTTTTATGTTCTAATGCTGCAGTCTGTAGTTTTGCCTCAAGACTGGGCACTAGACCAACTAGTGCTCTCCTGCAAGTATATAGGCCCAAATGTATTTCTAAAGTGGTCTATGGATGCAAAATCTGAGGATACGTTAAACCTAATGAGCTGCAGATGTGGAATATAGGTGTTTGAGGCGGTTTTGGTGTCTCCCCCATTGCACCCCACCTTCTCAGTGAACAAGGAATTAGGAGCAGGGTACTTATGGACATCGCGGGCTTCAATCCTCTCGCACTCTGGATGAACATTTGGTTAAGGCCGGGCATCAAGGTTAGCATGGAGATTTTAAAAGACTGTTTATCTCTTGATTAAGCACTGCATTGTCCCTGGCTTGAGCATATTAAGGCCTCCTTTCAGAAGCTGGGAAGGGGAGACATATTTAAAATGCCAAAGGGGACACACAAAGCAGGTTTTAAAAGGATGAAATGCACTTTTTTAGGCAGAAGCTTATCAACAGGGATGAGCTTGCTTTAGCTAAGCCCTGTGCACTACGTCATTTTATGTTAAAGACAGTGTCAACTGCAGAGTCATATCTCCTTGCTGTCAAAAGTAGGCATGGCCATGTTTTGCAAACTAGATTCCATTTAGACTTACTGCACATCTTGTTAGCCTATCCTCGGGGCAGAAACAGGGTCCATAAACTTACACCCTGCGGTTGCGACATTAGGTCCCCTCAAGATACATTGCAATTCATTGTTTTGCAGTTTTTACGAAATGCCAAGGAAGGCGTATGTTATCCCTAGCCTGAAAAGGAAAAACTTCTCCCAAAGTCAGACCGGCCCTTATGCTTTTGGGATATATGATTTTTAACGTATTTATTTGTTGAATGCTGCTGTAAGGCGGAGGAACAGTGGTGACTAGGAACTGTACGAGCCTTGAAGCAACTAGCTCTTGTTAATACCTACCGTGCCGCATTAGCTTTGTTCACACAATAAGCAGAGATCTTATGTATGGATAACATTTTATGCTATTTTTATCCGTTTTATTGACATCTTTCATCCGATGTATTGTATATTGTATGTGCTTTTATGGGTTTTTTCTTTACTTAAAACCGAATAAAGCTAATCTTGATTAATTGATTTCCTAATGTAAAACTGTTAAAACTAAATTCCCTTTATTCAGCGTGAAAGACAATGGGCTTCATTTCTGAAAAGTGGCGCATCACTGCGTGAAAACAGTGATGCGTCACTTTTCACTGCGCCCTCCCTGCGACTCCAATGATGCGTCATATTTACAGTATGACGCATCATGTCGCAAAGAGTCACAGATACGTCAGTATTTCTGACGTATCTGTAGGCGCAAAAGTGACGCATTGCTGGAGTGTGTCACAAAAGTGACGCAACTCCAGCAATGTATCCTTTCACATGGGGTAAGCCCCATGTGAAAGGGCCTGCGTCAGTCTTACGCCTGCTGTGAGGCAGGCGCAAGAACTTGACGCATTTGCACCCTAGAAGTGGCGCAGTGATATCTCGTAGATTTCACTGCGTCACTTCTACGATGCTTACTTACGTGGGAACGCCCACCCTGCATACATTATACCTGACGCAGGTATAATGTAGCGCAGGGGTTTACAAAGTGACGCATCTAGGTAGATGCGTCACTTTGTAAATATGGCGCATCATGGCGCATGTTTTACGCCACTGGTGCGTCACAAAAAGTGACGCACCGGTGGCGCAAAAGTGATGCAGGGGCTCATAAATGAGCCCCAATATTTGAAAATGAAGTAGAGCATTGTATGAAACGCCATGTCGGCACAAGCTGCGCTTTTGTTTAAATGCGTTTTTTGTCATTTGCATTAGTAAGGAATATCTTTCAGAGTCTTACTCATTCCTAGGAAGTTCAAATGGCTAAATATTTCGATGAAACAAGGGTGTTGCGTATTTGTACGACAAAGTAATATATACTCTTTAAATCACCAACTATCACTCATCGGTGACTTATTGCACCAACTACAGGTACATTGATGTCTTACAAGAGGGCAGAATACAATTTTAGATTCCATTAATTTTAAAGTCATCTAGGCGGCAAATTAGCTATGAGAAGAAATATATTTCAATGCTCCAAACCAGCTATTCTATTTGATTCCCTTTTCTTTTATCCATCTGACTTCTCAAGAAGGAAACCCCATCCCTGTTGTAGAAATTTTTTTTGCCAAACTCTTCCACTACCATCAGAATGTGTGAAAATTGCGGGTTTTTTTTGTTTTCTTTAAACATTTAGGGGCTCATTTATGAGCCCCTGCGTCACTTTTGCGCCGCCGGTGCGTCACTTTTTGTGACGCACCAGTGGCAGAAAACATGCGCCATGTTGCGCCATATTTACAGAGTGACGCATCTAGGTAGATGCGTCACTTTGTAAACCCCTGCGCCACATTATACCTGCGCCAGGGATAATGTATGCAAGGGGGGCGTTTTGACGCAACAAAGGGTCGTAGAAGTGACGCAGTGAAATCTACGAGATTTCACTGCGCCACTTCTAGTGTGCAAATGCGTCAATTTCTTGCGCCTGCCTCACAGCAGGCGTAAGACTGACGCAGGCCCTTTCACATGGGGCTTGCCCCATGTGAAAGGACACATTGCTGGAGTTGCGTCACTTTTGTGACACACTCCAGCGATGCGTCACTTTTGCGCCTACAGATACGTCAGAAATACTGACGTATCTGTGACTCCTTGCGACATGATGCGTCATACTGTAAATATGACGCATCACTGGAGTCGCAGGGAGGGCGCAGTGAAAAGTGGCGCATCACTGTTTTCACGCAGTGATGCGTCACTTTTCATAAATGAGGCCCTTAATATCCCTGGTCTAATTAAGGCAATATAGGCACAGGCTTCATTTTTATTATTGCCACAGGCGGGTGCACCATTTAATGTTAAACAAGTAAGCTCTGCAACCCTTTTTTTTGCAGCGTTGCAATATACAAATAATTGCAATCAAGCATAATTGAATCAATGCATAACACTTGATCCCATGGGCTGTCCCAATACAGGAATTGAAAAAAGAACAACACTAATTGGGCCACTATTGTGTGCCATTGATTATCTACTGATTTATTGGAAGACATGTTGCTTATGACATATTATGTACTGATTCTAGTGTTGCACCAGACTCAAGAAATAGAGCTGCATACTTGAAGGGCCCACATTTTTAATTATGTGGATGGATTTTCTGGTCTATCAGTAATGATTCACAATTGGTACCTATGGCCACAGCAGCAGGTCGAGAACCAGGCTGTGAAAACAACTCCTGCTACCTGATTCTCTAGTCAACTGCTTATATTTGTCAGAACAGCTCTCACATGCTTAAGGATGCAATGAAATTGGTGGTAGTGGTATGGGGCTTCCTAACTCACCCACCATTCATCTGTCTCCCATCAGAACAGTATTGACACGCAGAGGATCTCTTCATACGCAGACACCCCCACTCTTTTTAAATCCATGGAAGAGGGAATAGGACAGATTGGGAGTGTTCTTAGTTGTATTGTTCTATCTCAGTAATAGCTGCCAACGTTTCACACTGCACACCTCTCTTGCGTCCCACTGCTCTGAGGGAGATTGTCAAGGTACTAACCTGTCCCCGCTCTCTTTAATATCACCATAGCATCGTTATCTGCATCTTTAGTGAATGAGGTATATATCAGGAGATCTATCCATCAGACACCCATAGAACCATGCACAAGCACGAAGTCTTAGAAAATGCTTGTATGAAGAATAATTTGCACATGTTTATGGGAAAATTGGTTCTGCAGTTAGCATATTTGCTTAATTCAGTTTTTCAATGGTCTGCAATAGCACAGAATGTTAAAACATCTTTTAAGGATCCGGGACATGCCTTCTAATGCCCCCAAAGCATTAATGGAACTGTGGATATTTTTAATATAATGTTTTTATTGCTCGGTATTGAATTTACTATCATTTTTATATCATTCAGTAGTCAAACATTCCATAATGTTGTATATGTCCTAGAACCAGACTTTAGCAAAAGGGTTACCTCGATTTACTCCAAAAAGATTATTCACTTTTGCTACCTGTTTTTTGTACATTTATTGTTAGCAATTCTCAATACCTGACTCTCAGGTACAGTAAATTCACAGTAATAGGACTAAGAATTATAAAAACCACTGTCCTTCTTTCTAGATAAGGTCATTGCAGCACAGCAAGGTAAGACAAACTGGGCTGGTTACATGTGAACATGTGTGCACTAGTAGGTGAGACTACCGCGAGACTAAAGGTAGTCTGCCGCAGAAGGGACTCTGCAGGGATTATTGCTGTCATAACGGTAGGTCTGTGGGGATCAATGGAAAAACTGTAGTGCTTTCATTGTATCATATATATGACTGAATTCTGCTCTAAAGTACAGTTTATCTCCACTTAGGCCTCCCAAAACTAAAGCAAGGTATCAATCTAAGTTAAGACTTGCATGCTGACTTTGAATTAGTAGTTACCAAGACACTACATCCACATCTTTTATGGGAGTTTAGGAATTGTCATATTTTCCTGACTGAGCTCATAATCAATTTCCAGGCATTTGTGTCCCCTACTGGCCGAAGTTAATTGCTCTGCTGCCCAGCAAGGGCCTCACCACATAAAAGAGGCAGAGTGCAGTAAATTGAGCTGCTCGCACTGTTTTTTTTTAAGCTGGGAATTTGTCCCGTGCTATAAAATCATCACACAATGCACCTCGAGTGGAGGTTGTCTAGCGTATGACTTTTCTCACTCACACTGGCCAACTTCACATTGGTGAGCCGCATGAGAGGGAAAACTCAGCTCTGCTACGTGGAGTTATACGGAACTCCGAGCTTCACGTGGAACGCTGAGTGGGCAAAACTCCACAAACTCCACCGGCGGAGCGGAATTCATCACCCACCTCTAGTTAAAACCATCAGTGCTCTGAAGTAACCAAAATGTGTCACACTGCACTTTATAATCCTGCTAAATAAATAGATGCACTTTTTTTAAGGGTTAATGCATGCATAAAAAAAATCTGCTGTATATACTCGTATGCAAATGCGTACACACACATACATGCGGAAAGCTGATGGTATCAATCTTCCCAGTAGTACTCGTGGATTTTTTTTAAATTATCCAAGAAATTTTGAATCAACTTCCAACATAGAAGTAAAAGTGAAAGAGTTTATGAGTCAGAGAAAAGTTTCAGTGTGTAAATGAGGGTGTATGCATATTCCTCAGCAAACACCCATCACCTCTTATTGACCTGAATGAATGTTCTTCAAGCAACAAACTGTGAGTGGCAGTTCAGGTACACAGTAAATATATGAAACACTGTCCATGAAAACCTATTTTTATGTTCGATCCATGACATATAATGAAGAATTTTAATCAGTTGTTCACAGGAAGAAAAAATGTAGTATGTAATTTTCTTAACTGGCTGGAAGCACATATCCTTAAAATGTTGCATTTTTGAAATAATTGTGACATGGTACTTACACGAAACATGACAATTAGAAACAATGGCAAATTAAATTAAAAGCCAGCCAATACATTTTAATCTCATCTTCGAATGAAAAACTGCAGACTTTGGGTTCTAATAAATAAAACTGACACTGAAGAAAGGAGTAATTATTTCCCTCCAGTGACATACAGTGAACAGTTCCTTGGATCAGTCTATCCACTTAATTCATAACTGTGTCGATTAAAGGATGGTTATTAAGTGCTACCTGTGAGGTTTTTTTTAATTAATTGAAACATTCCATCTATATCACTTGATTCTGCAGGCTAAGTAGTACTTTATGTGAGCTCAATGTGGCATAGCGCTGCTACTCTGTTGTAACTTCATTCTTTGACCTACACGTTCATTAGTTCATAAATATGTGAAAAGAACTCGGTAGCCCGGCTCTTTCTATAGAATACAGATGCATTAATCGTGGCGCTTTGTACAACTCCCCTTGCAGTGACTTTGACGGATCTTCCTACCGATACACATTCATGCCAAGTCAGCTACTGTTAAAGCCATTTGTGCGAGACAGACATGAAGCAGGTGTGCTCTGTTCAGCCCATTGCTGCAGCAGTCTTAGAAAACCTGTCTGTCCAGCTGATATCTGTTTCATATCATGATTAGGGCTCCCGGTTTTATTGTATTTCATTTTTTGTCATTTCCGTCTGTATTTATCCATATTTATTTTTTGTTAACTTTATCTGTATTTATCCATATTTATTATGCATTTTGTGAAAAAAGTAAAGCTAAAACTGGTATATTTTCACATTTCTTTAACCAATAAATCTACAGTCTTGCTTGAATGCCTGTCAGGTTTCAGTGATATAAACACCCTAAATCAATGCACTTATATGAAAATATGCACATTTCATTATCAGCCTTGTGCATAGCTACTGCTGTTTAAGCCTCTTTACTAAAATCCCTTTCTTTTTTAACCACTTTACCTATCCTATCAATCCGCCCAGTTATTGGCCTGGCAGTCATGGCAAAGTGTATTTAGAAGCACTAAAAAAGCACCCAATTTTCATTTTTATCCACATTTAAAAAATAAATACAGACAAGAAAATAAATAATTTTCTGTCTGTATTTATCTGTGAAAATCAGTAAAAGAAGGAACACATGGTGCCTTAATCATGATCATAAGGAAACGGCATCGATAGGGGATATTTTAACACTCACTGCATTTGCCACCTGCGACGACGCAAAATTATGAAGAAGCAATTCGTGTCTCTTTAAATAGAGCTCTAGCGTGAAAATGTATCTGCACTGCTATAATGACACTTATCAAACTGACGTGAAGAAGACTTCAGGAGGCATTAATTCCTATAATGAAGTAAACCAACCACGCTCAATGCGTGATTGACAGGGCCTTCACTTTTCTTAATATCATCATCACGCATGGCTTACCGAGGATTTCTTCATGGAAATATGACAATGAATGTTTAGTATTCCATTCTGCAAACACTGAAATACAAAATTATGCTCTTTCTTTCTGACCAGTGCTAAATATGCATTTATATCATCAGTGCTTTCAGACTCACTGATGAGCATGTTTATTTTCATCTCTTTTTCTCCGGAACACACAAGGTGCAAGTAAGGCATTTAAGGCTCTCCTAAAAAATGACGTTGACGTTCGGCTGACGTCAAGCCTCTCTATAAGCCATAAGATCCCTGTACTCCTAAACAAGAGTCGAATCTTTGTGTCTATTTTCAACCCAACCCTTCCTTACAGCTGATCCGCACTCAAATGTCCCGGATGGTTTACCCCATTTTGTCTCAAGTGAAAGTTTCATCATTTCGAGTCTTGGTGGCAATGTGCAACTGTCAGTTGCAACTTGCATTTTAATTTTTTAATAATTTCGATTTTTTTAAAATATATTCTGTTAGAACTGGAGGTCTCTAGTTGGCAGAAGTAGGTACCTTTGACCAAATTGGGACCCTTGCTTCTAGTCAGGGTAATGGGGAACACTTCTAAAATAATCCCTGCTCACCCCCTTGGTAGTTTGGCACGAGCAGACAGGCTTATCTCAGAGGCAGTGTGTAAAGCATTTGTGAACACATACAGTAATCCAGTGAAAACACTACAGATGGACACCACACAAGTTGTAGTATAAAAATAAGTATTTTTATATAGACTTAACACAAGACCACAAACGACAAAAATCCACAATACTGTACTTTAAAAATGGTAGAAAAAGCTTAGTTCTCTTAAGATGTAAATGCGACACTTATTGTTCAATGTACCTTTGGATGTGTAACGCTATACAACAAAGTGTGACAGGGAAGGTGATGCGTCGGTTCCTTACACGCAAGAACAGTGATGCGTCTGTTCCCTACTGCTGCGCAGGGGACGTGATGCGTCGGTTCTTCTCGGCATGGGGAGGTCATGCATTGGTTTCTTACTGCGCTTCTGTGGCGATGAAGATCCGGTGCAATGGAACAAAATGGCGGCATCTTCTTGATGTGACAACGATGCGTGCACGCCCAACGGCCGTGCGGCCACTCAACGAATCTTCTGAGCCACGACAGGCCCCGCGACCCACTTCTCCGGTGATGCGACAGTGTCTGTTGCGACGGCGACACTCTTCTCTGGGGATGCGAGGCGCTTCGGTGATGCGATGCAATGCAACAGCGGCAGCGATGACACCCTTCTTCAGTGATGTGCCGACAGAGGCGGCGGCAGCGACACACTTCTCCGGTGATGCGACGGCGTCTGCTGCCACAGCGACACTCTTCTCTGACGATGCAAGGCACTTCTGCAAGGCAATGTGACAGCGGCAGCGGCGACACCCTTCTTCAGTGATGCGACGACAGCAGCTGCTGCGGCATCATGCTTCTTCTTCGTGAGTCGCACTTCCAGCTCCTTGCGACACGCTGTCCCTCAGAAGGCCCAGCACAACAGCAGG
Organism: Triturus cristatus; assembly: GCF_964204655.1. NCBI lineage: Eukaryota > Metazoa > Chordata > Amphibia > Caudata > Salamandridae > Triturus > Triturus cristatus. Next base: position 229,883,439 of record NC_140584.1, read on the forward strand.
CACTTCAAAAGAACTCATGGAAGCTGATTGGTGAAGTCTGTTATCCCTGAGACCTCAGCAGGAGGCAAGCTCAATTTCCAAGCCCTTGGAGATTCTTTACAAGTTGATGAAAGTAGCACAATGTTCCTTTCTCCTTTCTTTGGCAGTCAGGCAACCACTGCAGGCCAATCCTCCTAACAGCACTCAGTTTAGGGATAGTCTCCTCCTCAGTTTCTCTGGTTCCTCTCCTCAGCAAAGGTTCTTGTTGTTTCCCAAAAGTGATCTAAAGTTCTGGGGTCTGGGTCCCCCTTTTTATACACAGTTTCTCTTTGTTCTCTGAAGGCAGAGAGGCCTTTGCCTAGTCCAAATACGTTCTGGTCAGTCCAGGGGCACTTTGTTCACATGACTCCTTCTTTCCTTTGACAGTGTAGGCCAGGGACATCAGACGCACCACAGGAGGTGGAGCCAGCATTGTGGAGGGAAGGCACATCCCTATTCAGGTCCCAGGTTTAACTCCTCCCACCCATCTACATGCAGATAGCTTTATTCAGCCCTGTGCTGACTCACCCTGTCTCCTGGAATCCCCCAGCCCCTGTCACTCAAACTCCAGACAACGAATATACAACCTAGCAGAGGCAGGTTTGGATGGTTAGACAAGAAAATACCCACTTTCTAAAAGTGGTATTTTCAAACACAGAATGCTAAAACCAACTTCACTAAAATATGCATTTTTTTCATTCTGAGTTCAGGCATACTAAACTCGAATTTCTACCTAGTTCCCTGAGTCGGTGAGGATTAGAAGATGCAATAATCAAACTGCCAATTCTGGCCTATGGGGAACAGGTATCCTTGCAATAATGAAAAACGAAAATGGCTGTAATTCACTATTAGGACATGCCACATACATCAGGGCTTGTCCTACCTTTTACCTACAATGCATCCTGCCCTTGGGCCTACCATAGGGGTGACTAATATGCAGAAAAGGGAAGGTTGAGCGACTGGCAAGTGGGTGCACTTGTCCAGTCAACATGGCAGTACCTGACTGCACACAGGCTCTGCAATGGCAGACCTGAGACACATGTTTACAGGCTGCTTCTGTGGGTGGCACAACCAGTGCTGCAAGCCTACCAGCAGCATTTGGTTTACAAGCCCTGGGCACACTCAGTGCACTGTACTAGGGTCTGATAAGTAAACCAAACCAAGCAATTATGGAAACACTAATCCATACATCTATTTACCATAGGGAGAGCATATGCACTTTAGCACTATCAGCAGTGGTAAAGTGCCCAGAGTCATAAAACCAACAAAAACAGGACAGACAAAATACAGGAGGAAGGCAAAAAGTTCAGGGATGACCTTGCAAAAAGGGCCAAGTACAACATATTCTATTTAAAATGATACCTTTGTAGACCATCACGATACCACTAAAACATCAAAATCAGCCTCCCCTCCCTTAAAACTATCCTTAACTTCCTAAAGTGAGTCTGTATTTGCAGCAAATGTCTCCTTTGAAAGCAGAACTCGTTGTGCCCATTGTTTCTCTTTAGATTGTTTCTCTTTAGATAACCCTTACACTACTTACATGAACTCATCCACCATGTCATTAACAGGGGCTTTGTTGTAACCTTAACTTATTCTCTGAAACATTACAAAGATAACCATAGAGAGAATTTCTCACAACTCCTCGTCATACATTCCCTTTCTTAAAATTCCATTGTCAGTCTTTTACCCATGACTTACAATCTGACCTAACTTCTGGTTTAATTCCTTTCTCACTGAGTAGGTAATAAAGTCGCTTTATCACCAGAATTTATCAAATTTCAGCTTCTACAGTTCGATTCTTTCTGATCACGGAGGATACCTGCCTTCTGATCAAGCCTGTGTGGTAAGACCTGGACAATAGGAGGACACACAGAGATATTTACAACTGCTAATAAACATTTGGAATTACTTTTACAATGTGCAGTGATGAGGTATTGTCAAATTGCAAATGTGGTAATATCATTTTGGCATTGAAGTAATACCACATCATGGTTTGAGAAACCCAGGCAATTAGCACCATCATCAAACTGATGAAACTTTGGACCTAAAAATACAGATACATTTGTGGCAACACTGTTTCTATGATGTATTCCCTAATTTGATGTATATTTGCAGTACTGCCAAGATTAAGGGCGTGCTACTGCTTTTACCAGTTCATGTCAGTACCACAAATTTTCTGATCATCTCTCAGTGAGAACTGTAGCCCTATACATTTAAACTTTATAGCGAAATGGGCTAAATTCTTTGAAGAAGTATTCACCCATATCTTGCGCTATTTACGATCGAGAAAATTATGCTGTATTTTGCTTGTTCTGTAAACTTTGAATCATCAAATTTTAAACAATACTTTTAGACCTGCTTATGGTGTGTATCTTAGTTCCATAAACTTCCCTATGCAAATGTGACTATGCCAGGTCCATTTTAGTTAGACAATGCATAGGTTATTAACAGGTAAATCAGCGGCAAAAGCAGCCTACAACAGAAAATGTGGGATGCTCATTCTGTCTCCTGAAGGACTGATTATGTATCATGGCAATCCCTGTACACATTATAAAGCATGAAATCACCTTTGCTGCTAAGTTTGTCTGAGGAATGTTGACTGCAACACCTTCTATGCTGCATGCCAGTTTAGCACACATTTCCCCAAAGAAATGTCTCTCGTATATCAACGCCTCCAGCTTTATTTCTATAGTGTCAAATCTAGGACAATGGTCTTTATTCCCTAACCAGTCAATCTAAATGAAGATGTCAGGGCATCATCACTCAGGATGCCTGTACCAATAGGAAATTGAACCTTTCCAAGTGGTATGATGAAGTAAAAATGTATCTGAGGGTACTAATATTATGGAATTCACACAAAAAAATACCTAAGGCTTCACACTTACATGCATAACAATCCTACAATGATGTGTCCTGGCCTACCCCATAACTGGAAGAACTGGAAGTAACATATACCGGGTTATGGTTACCATACAAGAGTGAATGCAGCTTAGCATTTCTTTTTACATCGAAAATACAGATCTTGTAGCATGAGGGACTGTTTACTAACCTCGTAGGAAATAGCATACTATTTGCGCATATATCACCTCTATTTCACTACCAAAGTCGAATCTCTGCGTGAAATAATAAGAGGTTTATTCTTATCCAAATTAATGATTGTCTTTTTTAACAACAAAGGCTCCCCAACTGAGTGCATGCAAATCATTGATTTTCAGATTTACTGAATAGCTCTGCAGTGGTTGCATGGGGCAACAGTCCTATCTTCACATATAGACCAGATATCCCTAAGTGTAGCACTGGATTATCTTGTATGGTTTGCAGAATTTCAACTTTACAATTTGAACTTGACTTATGTAGAGGTCTACAGTCCTGATTCTAAGAGTAGAGTGTGATCCAAATGGACCTTTGTTCTAAGGGTCGCATATATGCAGAACAGATTGGTGCCAAACTGCTTTCAAGGCAAAATAAAGTGTGACGTTTTCCACCTCCCATGACCTTCACGGCTAGGATGGCAAACCCTAACATCCTTCACACTAGCCAGGCAGGGATGTAATTTGCTGATGTTTTTTTGTTGCCTCCACCATCCCTGCACTCATAATACTGTGGCGGTGAAGAACAGTCAGTTGATTTGTTTGTGAAGGTCTGGTTGTGGTTTAGCAGGACAACTTTAGGGAGACAGCTAATCATGATGCAAATGGCAGTGAACATGATTTACAACTGGTAGTGATTGTTAACTACCGGTGCCAACTATAGAAGGCTTGATTGTCTCAAATTTTATATCAGAAGCGTTACTAAGGAAAACATTAATATGGCTAGAGTATCAAAACCACACATATGAACAGCATTCTGAAAAGAAAGATAAAATAGATGTATAGTCTGAGCTAAAGCTGAAGCTGTGACACTTAACGAGAAATGACAGAATTTTAATGTGTATATCAGCAGCGGTGACTGCACCGCTAAGGTGGAGGAGTGTCTCCCCAAAAGGAAAACTAAAACAATAATAACTAACGTTTTTATTGTTTTAGTTTTTCTTCCTGTCCGGGTGCTGGGCGGGGCGGGTGGGCCGGGCTGTCCAGTGCAGTGCAAGGGGAAGGGAGAAGAGTGTAAAGCACACTCTAAAACCGTCATGCGCACTTTGCATCTTCCCCACCAAGCTGCATTACACAGCCTGGTGAGGAACATGCAAAGCCTCAAAGCCCCTTTCTAAGCGCAGATCCACGGCGCTCAGACCAATCACAACGCTGCTTAAGGCAGTGTTGTGATTGGATAGGGGATTCCAGGAGGCTAGGAGCTTCCTGTTGCAGCGTGGAGGAGACGGAGCAGAGGTAGCAGCACCCGGCGACACCCAGGGAAGTCTGTTTAATTTTATTTTTTGTATTCCCCCCCCTCCGCTTTCCGCGTGCCCCCACCCCACCACCCTCGCTAAGTAGTGGCCACTACTTTATATCACACAGCTTAATTTACCAGTTATGTATTTCACTTCTATCTGGATGGCAAACACAAAGTATAGATTGCCTATAAAGAGTGTATTGTCTGAGAGCTAATCAATATAAAATACAAATGAATATTTTAGCATAAACGCTTACACGTCTAATACTAAGAAGGATAAAGGTGAACAACAATTGAATTAACATTTGAGAATTTTAGACTCAAAGATCCAGCAATTATTGGAAATAAAAGTAACAAATGGCCGGAGAAGTTTTCTCTTCTGAAAATAATACCCTGAATAACTACTTGCAGTTCACAGTTGATAGTAATCACAATGAACAGCTTGCTGGCGTTCAAGGAGTGCGCAGAAGTAAAAACAAAATCAATAGTTCTTAAAGGTAAATATAACTGATCCTGAAAGAAGATGAGTTTGTGTTCTCCTCTGGAAGTTAGCGTGCATTCTGGGACAAGACAGAATGCATTATGTAAAGAGGGTTTCAACAGATAAGCTGCACTGCATTTCATGCTGGAGTTCATTAAAGTGAATGCTCTGATTGGAACATAAATATTCATAGCTTTTGTATAGTTACACTTGATGGATTTCTGTGAAGTATGCTTTTTACTTGTCCTCCTACTTGGCACATAAACAACTTTAGCTCTCCTATGATTTATTCCTCTTTCCAAAGTACATCATCTATAAATAACAGTCCTTAATCGAACTTGATTATGAGGCAATGTCAAAGGTTACATAACATATCATGAAACTCTTTTGCATTCAGTAAAGGGGCACAGCTTTCAGGAGTACAGAAGGAGTGGCATCAGGCACAGGGTCTGAGGGGCCCACTTCAGCTTAATTGTGTTTCACCTAGAAAACCAGAAAAGGTCCTTCATTGTTTTAGAGCCCATGGTCCCTTGTTTCACTGGTGACACCGTTACATGTTGTATTCAATATAATATTTGAAAGATGATTATGCTTTTCAAGGCATCCCTTAGCTATCCTTTCTTATTATTCTTAAAAATCTCTTGATTTCAATTTTTATACATAAATAGCAGAAGAGCAGTCTTCACTAAACTTATTATATTTTATCCGAAAATCGACATTAATATCACATCTGTCCATATACATAAAAACAAAAACGTATATAATGTACCCTTTCTGGTGCACATATTATCAACGTCTTGCAATTGTTCAATTCAAGGCAACATTTTGTCTCACTTGTCAGCCATCACGCCGAACATATTCTATTAAGGTTTACCCTGATTTGCATATCAATCATCCTCCCATCTATACGCTACTATATATATACTATGTCTGTCACATCCTCCCTTTGCAATCACTAACTAATTGTGACCTTCAATTTATCACCTAAGTGTCCTTTCATCATTCTTGGCTTGCAATGATAACATTATTGCATCCCACACATTCATAGCAGTAGTGCTATTTGTCGTTCTTTGCAATGAGGTAGAAAAAAATCTCCCTCCACAGCTGTCCATTTCAGCATTTCCAACAGTGCTTAATTTGTGCACTGTGTTTGCCGGTGCTTGTCACTGGGACTTAATCTTTAACCCCTGCCTGAGCTGACCGCAAGGACCACCTCCAACAGCCATCTGCCACAGTCGACACAGTGCCCTGACAGACTTATGGAGTTGCTCAGACCAGTCGTGGATGCCATCATCGGCCTGATACCCTGCTCAGCACTCCAGGTGCCATTGCCCGTTACTGATTGGCATTTGTGCTGAGGAGACGTTGCGCAGCAATCTCACCTCATGTAGTGGGGAAGAGCTGGGACTATGATGAGGAAGATGTGTCAAGTGTGCGGACGGGAGATGGCACAGACAATGGGAGGGCAGGAGGCAACATCCCCAAGGCAGGAATGCGAACTGGAGGTGGCAGTTGAGCCACACACCCGGAACCATTACTGGGTATTGTGCTGTGGGCTGCGCACGCAACTGTCACCTCAGACAGTGTGGGAGACCTGGGACGTTGATGAGGAGGTTGATGCAGGTGTAACACATCCCACTGCATCTGCATCAGGTCTAACACGAAGGGACACAACCCTAGCATTACCTTCACATGAGCACGCTCATCTCTAGTGCCCCTACCTCAGTGCACTGCAACTCAAGGAAACCTCCTGACTGAATTTCGGGTGAACTCTGTCCTTACTCTGGCTTCCTTCATGTTGCTGTGCAGTTGACTCTGTTATGCATGTGTTTTCTGTTTCCAGGGCACTAATGTCCAATGTTCAAGTTGTTGCCAGCACAAAGCATTCCATGCGGGCTTTCTTACACTCACCCTACACACATCCAGCACAGGCGTCACTGTACATGTGGCCCTACCAATAAAGGGGCCGGGCGCATGTGCCCATAGCCAGTTCAACATGATATCGGCGTTTGTCCCTGTGGTCTTGTTGTATGCATGAGGGCCCTGGGCCCTATGACATTACATTGTGCTGTGTACATGGGATGCAGACGTGTCACCGCAGGCAGCGGGTTGTAGCTTGGACATGTAGCTTTGTCGTCACCCACTCAATTCGTCAGGGGAGTGTCCAGGGCCGTCGTACACAGAGCCAACATGAGTGTGTGACTTCTATTTGAGCGCCCCTGCCCGTGGTTCTGTACTATGAATGTGCATCTGCATGTGTCTCTATGGCAGTGTGGGTCTCCTTGGTGTGATGTTGGTGGCCCCTGAAGGGTGATGGACACCTACGTGTGTGTCCTGGTTCACATTCCATGGGTTCAGCCCCCACGCACACCTTTTGGGCCACCTCCTTTTGGCGTGCAGGAACATGGCATTGGGGTGCGATGTGTGGGTGGGTGAAGTGTTGTGAGCCAGCTGTGCTTGCGGGTGCTTCCTGCTGTGTGGTCTGTTGCAGGCTTGGTGTTCTCCTCTGAGTAGCTTGGCTGTCCGGGTCCTGGTGGGGGGTTGCGTGGGATTTCCATGTGCTGTTGTAGGGCGTCTGTGTCGATGGTGTGGTGGTCCTCCCCGGCATCACTGATGTGTTGTATTCTGTGCTCTGCTGAATGTGTTGTGTGCACCTCTGCGATGTGAAGGGGAGGTGCGTATGGACTTTTTGTTGACATATATGTTGGCGCATTGTGCAGGTTTGCATGCAGACTGTATGGCAATGTACATTGTGACTGTTTGGGGTGCAGGATTCTTCTGCGGGACAGTGTACATTTGGTCTACCTGACGGATGTGAGGTCGTACGCATACATTTCCATTTCACAGTTTCCAGCTCCGTCAGATGTAGTTGGCATGTTTCTGTGCATGTGCGGAGCCAGTTGTGTCCTCTGTTCTGCAGTGGCGGCTATGCGCATTGTTCCTCATCGTCAATGTGGGTGTGCTGTTTGTGCAATGTGTGTGTGCTGCAGTGTGCCAAGGGGATCTGGGCCATGGACCTGGGTGATTGTGGGTGTGCAGTGTGGTACACCTCGTTGTGCATGTGTGCCATTGTGCCCACTCCCCCCGTGTCCCCCCAGTCCCTTCATTGCGCTCCCTGTTGATGTTGTGTCAGGTCCTCTCGAGCTGTGTCCGTACTCCCTACTCCTTGGACCATCTCCACACTGATGACTGTGGCCTGGGTTTCGTTCAGCTCCTCTGCTGGTGCTGGACTGCCACCTCCTGTCGCCGTTGCTGCCTTTCTGTTGGCAGCGGGTTTGTGCCTGGTTTAGGTAGTCACGTAATGCCGGCGCCTATTGGCCTCCTGGATTGGCCTCCTCGACACTCCGCCTGCAATCCAGGTGGTCTGCTTGTGGGGCAGTTGCTGGTAGTGTTCTGTCACCTCCGGGACACTGGTCATGTTTTCCTGCGGTCTGCACCCCGTCTTCCTCTCCCTCTTCTCCTTGGCCTTCCCCGGCCCAGTTGTTCCTTGCTGGTAGTCTGTGGGGGCTGTGGGGTTCGGGTTGGCCCCTGCGCTGTGTCAGGGTGCATCCATGTTGCTACGCACTTTGGATTGTTTTTGGTGTATTTTTTCTGTGGTTTTTACAGTGCATTCTTCCACCAGACGCATGGGATTTGCAGGCCTGTGGCTGGTTTTCGCTACTTTTTGTACCGCGTTTTGCCTCATCGCATGTTTTTTTTGTGTTCGCGTATCACATTTATGCGGCATGGCGTTGATTGTGACATGGATATTTGGCACGTTATCTGGTGACTATCACATGCTACCGCCTTGTTGTGAATCCCACGTTGTCACAGGGTTATTTTCCCGCGATAGGCGGCGATATTGAAAGTGGCGTTACGCTACTCTTGCGGTAGTTATCACACATTCTTGTGAATATACCCCTCGGTTTTATATGAACTAGTTACTACTCAGATAACCCCTCTTAACCAGCGCAGTATACTTATGAGTCAGAGAACTACACAAAAATGTATTTTACAGAAACATGTACTGGAACCATTTCAAAGAAATATGACGCGTCTAAATTGTAATTAAGCAAGCTAAAAAAATGAAAGCAAAGGTAATATATTATAGGATTATACATGCGAATGGTACTAGTATTTAAGTGAATTTTCAGTTTCGAATCTAAATTGGGACTCTAAATTATGTCTTTCTTTTGGATTCTGTTTAGCACCGAATATCTAATGTGGATTCTTCAATTATTGATTTGTTGCATGTCTGTTCTCGAGGAAAGTCAGCTGAAGAGCAGCATGACAACATTTATAGGCTGTGTCTCCTCCCCGTTAGGCAATCTGTCTTTGTTAAATTCAGTAAAAGTGATAGATGGCGTTTGGCATTGTAATGATGTGATCACTCTAGCATTGCCTCTGTAAATCATAGCTGTTGCCTTGTGTTGTGTAGATGTTTAATCAGTCATACACCCCATTACTAATTTAATCGAGAATGTCAGCGCGAGGTGAATAATGTAAGTATTTGTAGTAATGTTCTCTTCATTTACGAGGGCAATTCATTTGAATAATAATATGAGCTGTTTTTATGATGTGAATATATTTAATCCTACGTACAGATATCTCAAGTCATTAATAATTTCAGTGGCAAGTTTAAAGGAAGTGACACATGGAGATAGCTTCTATCCTATTGGACAATTTATGACATTTACCATGTGGTTACCTTCTTTTGAAAATAGATCTTCGCAGCCAATTAGAGCATGGCAAATCAATTTCAGATATGATTTGCAATCTATTTGCCCTGTCTGAAAACATTTCTGTGCGTTCACTTTTGTCCCACTTGTCTCTGGCACATGAACATTTTACCATGGCTGACAATCTTTCATGTATATGTCTTACAATGTTATAATTAGAGATTGTTAATCTGGTTTTATTTGATTTCGCACATGAAGCATACCACTAAATACGCCACCACAACGCTTTGCCAGAGATATTCCATAAAGAGAAAGGCAGATCAAAAATCCTAGCTCTATTAGTTCGAGCTTGTGCCTAAATTCAAATATATTTAACATATTGTTTTAGTGATATATATACGAGCGCAAGCAGGTATATTTTAGTTTTGTGTGTAATATGTAAAAGAATGAGAATGGAGTAAACACCAGAAATGCTGGGATGAAATGGTGTAAAAATGAATGGGTCTTCATAATACAGCAATGCCACCGACTGGGCAAAAGGTATTAGTGGTAGTAAACCTTTAGTGCAGAAACATTTCATAAAGTGATGCATCTCTTCCAGGATGAGTGGAAATGTATATATTTTTCATTGATTTTAACGTTTTACATCGCGTATGTCACCAGAGAGGTATTAGAGGGCTTCACTTAGAAACATGAATGTATATGGATAACAAGTGTTATTTGAAACATATAGTGTGTAGGTTTGTTGCCTGACCATATGTCTGTAGGTTTACTGCCTGCCCAAATGCACTGGGTTTTAATGACTCCTCTAGGTCTTGTCGGAATTGGGAAGTGAATACTGTCGCCCCATTGTAATATGTTTGGGTAGGTGCTGGGAGTAGCATAGGTGAGGAAAACTCAATAAGATTGCCACTATCCCCATCTCTATGCTTTATTAAAAATGGAAACACCTTTGTGCCCAGTCATCTCCGGGTAAGATGTATGGTAGAGGAACAATGGTTTACATGATGCTTTGCTTAAAACCCTAGGCAAATAAAAACTAGACATGAATTCCAAAATATATTCCACAAATATATTTATTCCACAAACAAAAGAAAAACCAATAATGGAACAGTGTTCATAAAGTAAACACACATTGACAAATGTGAAAACAAAGTGAAAAAGTGTGCATGCAAAGATGACCAGGCGCCCTTAAAACGGGAGACAATAAATCAAAGAACTTTGAGATTTTTCAAATTTAACTACAATATTGAGTACTGACAAGTGCCCCTTTGTGTCTATGGTATTTCATCAGAAACATTAGTGGATGGTCATCAACAGGACAAGAACTATTTAGGAGCACTATTGTATTGCACAGAAAGCTGTCAGAGACTACACTGCACTTCCGGATACTCGTTAATATTATAGGAGACTGCAGTTCAAATCTCAAAGGGCTGTATAGTCGTGAGCACAGTGTGACCCCAACTCAACACCTCCATCACCACCGCCACATTTCCCGACACCTGGAAACATGCCAAAGCCAGACCACTACTCAAAAAACCCATCCACTGACCTCAGGGATCTCAAAAACTACTGGCCAATCTCCCTACTCCTATTCCCAACAAAGGTACTGGAAAAGATCATCAACAATCAACTCAGGACACACCTGGAGCAGAACCAGCTACTCAACGCACCCCAATCCGGCCTAAACAGCAATCACAGCACCAAAACCACCCTATTCATAGTAACCGATGACATCCAAACCCTCCTTGATTGAGGAGAAAGAGCAGCTTTGATCTTCCTTGATCTCTTGGCAGCCTTCAACACTATATCCCACTACACTCTGATTGAAAAACTCCACCACACCGGCATCCAAGGGGACACACTCAAATGGATCACCTCCTTCCTCACCAGAAGAACCCAGAGCATCCACTTCCCACCTTTCACCTCTCGACCTAAGGATATCACTTGCAGGGTCCCCTATGGCTCATCCCGCATTCCCGCACTCTTCACCGTACTTTAAACTCCAGAGACCCACGGTCTCAACATAATTTCCTCCGCAGATGATACCCAACTCATCCTTTCACTCACCGACGACCCCACAACCACCAGAACCAACTTCTACAGATGCCTGACAAACTTCACCGACTAGATGAAGAACAACTGCCTGCAGCTAAACAAAGACAAGACAGAAGTACTGATCTTTGGCAACAGCAGCAACATATGGAACGACTCCTGGTTGCCATCAGACCTAGGACCCACAACCAGATCCCTCCAACCACACCAGTAACATCAGAATCATCATGACAACAAGCTCACCATGTAATCACAGATCAATGCCACCTCCTCTGCCTACTTCCTGACTCTGCACATGCTATGTAAGATCTTCAAGTGGCTACCCCTACACACAAAACGCACCACAACACATGCCCTCATCAAAAGCCAACTGAACTAAGGCAATGCCCTCTACGTAGGAATTACCCTTTTACAGAGACTTCTAACCCCAGAGAACAACGCAGCCAGACTCATCCTCGGCCTTCTCTGATGAACCCACATCACACACCACCTCAGGAAACTCCATTCGCTTCCCGTACAGAAGAAATGCCAAATCAAGCTACTGATCCACACTCACAAGGTTCTACACAACCAAGGATCCACCTTCATTAACCACTGCCTGAATTTCCACCAACCATCAAGAAGACTGTGCTCCGCCTCCCTTTCACATGTGTAATTTCAGATGTCAACAGTGATGTTATCATTGCTGAAATTGAACATGTCATGAGTGATGTAATATGTGAGGGTATAAGCAGTGCATTGTGAGGGTGCGACAAATAGATTTTTCATGGGGTGAGTTATAGTTACTTCATTTAACGGCGCATTTCAGTTTTTCCTTAGTTTGAAATATTATGTTGTTAGTGACATTTTCACTTAATTGCACCATTATTTTAACCTTTTTGTTCTTTAGTAAAGTAGCATGTTTTTTTTACTATACCTGTCACTTTAACCTTTGTTTTTTTCAGTGAATTCTTGGTTTTTTTTAAAGTAAAGTAATCAATATATGAAACATGAGCCTACTAGCTTTATCAAAGAGTGACTACTTAATATACGAGACCATTGGCTTGCTAAAATAGTCAGCACATCATTGCAATGTCTGTCAATAAACATTTAAATAAAGCATTTGTAATTTAAACAAAACGTTCAACACATGTTGGAGCCTTTCTTTTAAACTCCTCAAGCCACATAAGGCAGTCATAAGACCAACCACAAGGGGTCCTTCAATTCCCCAGATGAAGAGAAAAAGCTCTTGGAATACTTAAACATATCCACTAATTTTCCTGCCCGGAGTGGGGCACCATCATAGATTTACATTTTTGTAAGTTAGCCCATGAAGGACATTATGCAGCACTCCTTGGAAGGATCAGTGCATAATGAAAGAGCACCTCCGGCCATTCATTTATTATTGTTTCCCCTTTATATATTACTTTCGATTTGTTTGTGCGTGAAATTGTCCCACCCAGGGCACACAAAGTTAAGGGCCACATGGGGAGCTCCAGGCCCTTGTTTTGTTGCAAGCTCTCTGCAAGCAACCCAATTCCATGGGGCTGTGCAGGAGTCGGCCACACTTAAAAACATATATGTATATTAAGTGGGTGCCCTGGTACCATGCAGGGCACCCACACCGTCCAAAGGCTTGAAGGCCTTGGGATGATGCTCATGGCCCAATGGCACTGCTGGCTCCCCAGCCAGCTCCCATTTCGGGTGCTGGTGAGAGCCAACTTTGCTCCTGCCTTATGGGAGCAGTTTTTTCTTTCTGCTTCTGCTGGGTGGGAGCAACTCTGTGTTTCACTGTCTGTGATACCCCAGGCAGGGTGGAACATGTGTACTCCCGGCCTTTCTACTTTCGACAGGTAGGAACATTAAAGTTTCTCTACCCAAGTGATCATGGATTTCAGATGGGTTCTAAATGAGTTGGCATCTGTGCTGCTTTCTAATTTTTCATTAGGTGTCCAGTAGTAATGATGAAGTTAATTATGCACGATGCCCAGCTGCTCTCCTCCTGCTCCTTCTGACTCAACTCCATTATTAGAATCCTCATTAGGACTTTTTTGGTTTATTAAACAGGGATCCCTTCTATGCTCTGTCTCTTTTCATTGAGAATGCACGAGGGAGTGGAGCCTCCAACAGACTATCCCTCACACTGTTTTCACTCACCACGTTGCTAAGCACTGCATCTCCTGACATAAAAAGCCCACTTCTATGGTCATCACACATGAGATGGGAACACTTTCCCCATATGCTCAATACTAAGAACACACTATCCCAACCACAGACCCTAAATGTTTTATAAATTCTACAAAACAATGCAGTTCATATTTCCCTAATTATGTTAGACTTAGGTTTAGGCTAGAAAATATGACCCTCATCCTCATTATCTTCGCTTTTCCCAATATTTGTTAACTGGATTTCGAATGCCCCCTTTAATTTATTTACATTTTCCTACTTACGTTTCCAGGTCGAATTTGCACTGTAAAACTACACACAGGCTGTAATGGCAGGCCTGAGACATATTTTAAAATGCTACTTTGGTGGCTGACACAATACGTGCTTCAAGCCCAACAGCAGCATTTGAATTACAGGCCCTGTATACATGTTGTTCCACTTTACTAGAGTTCTTTGAGTAAATTAAATGTGCAATAAGGTGTAGGCAAATTTTACTGCTTTAAGGCGTGAGCACAAATATGTTGGCTTTGGTTAGCAGCGGTAAAGTGCAGCGAGTTCCCGAGCCAACAAAAATAAATTTCAGCAAACAGGATGGTAGCAGTCAAAAATTCTGGGAAAGGACCACCCTAAGTCTGAGAGGTCTAACAATCGTCCTGCTTTACGGTGAGAGTGTTTTTTCACCAGAAACCACTGAAAAGATTTTAAGGTTAATGTCACATGATCTCTTGAGATTATGCTGGAGAGCCGACTGATAACAGCATTGGTAGGCCCAAATGTACTTTAGTTTAGCCCTATTTACTCTGTGGTAAAATGGTGTAATCTCAGATTTATAGCAACCCCAAGCATGCTAATTCAATGAGATTTAGATAGTACTTTGGGAAGAGGCTCAAGTTTGACAATGAATAAAAACAGCTACAAATTAGGCTTTCCAATAGAGTGCTGGGGGCATTGCTGTATCAAATATGTTTCACTTTAGAATAACGCATCAAAGCATGTCCAATAATATCTTTATTGGCAGTGGATGTTATGTTGTTCCGACCATTAATATCAAACACGATGATTTCAGTTTTAGAACTGTTGAGTTGGAGGAAATTGTTATTAATCCAAGTTACAAATATCCTTAGCATGACCAGATGGTCATCTGTCAAGCAGTAGTTTTTAAACACTTTCATGACTATCTAGGTGTGATTTCCATATGACTCAACCTTGATCTGTAAGTCCACACATATCTGAAAGAGTGAAGTAAGGCATACATTAAATAATACTAGAGACTGCTGGGGACAAGGTGTGGCTCTGCATGACGATAAATCCTCTTTTTAAAACAAAACTCCAACCTGACGTTGCCAATCCTATTGAAAAGAAGATAACTAAACCATGTTGCTAAATGTTGTGCTACTCAATCCACTGTTGGCAACCTTTCTAACAGAAGGGATGGTTCAAGATATCAAATGTTTTGAGATATCCAAAAAACAGAAGAAAAGGCTGTTCCCTCATCTGGATATCCAAGCACACCTCCCCAAAACCCAAGCAGAGCACTTTCCATACCATGTTTTGGGTGCAAATCCTGATTGCTGTTGGGAGAGACAATTATGATATTACAAGTGTTCATAAAGATCTGTAAATCGTTTTATCTAAACTGATCTCCAAGAGCAAGTAGATATGTAGTAGGTCAGAAATTGCATAAAGGTTTTGGGTCCAAGTTTGTCTTTTTCAATAAAAGGATGATAGTACTATGGTTAGTTGTTGAGCGACATAACTTCCTGAAAAAATAAACAATTTATCAGTTGGCAGAGGAGAGAAGCGATGCTGAAGTTGGGTCTTTTTGTGAATCAACGGGGCCAATTTCGATGCCGTACGGACCCGAGACCATCCAACATTGATCTGGAACTGAGACCGACCGATCTCCTGTCGGCGGTCCCAAACCAGCAATTAGGATGCGACGGAACACTTTTCTTTACAATGGGAGCATGCATTGCAACCAGAATGCATGCTGCCATTGTAAAGAGCTGAGGTGCAGTTCATTCCTGCACCCCGAGTCAGGCACCTCAAGGTGCCTGTCACTGGGTGTAGAAATCAACAGGGGGGCAGCATAGGTGCCCCCTCGGCTGGCATCATGAGGCCTTGCACCCATGGAGGCCCTGCTGGGGGCCCCCAATACGGATTCCAATGGCCTTTCTGTGTCAGAAAGGCCAGCACAGAAAGGCTGAAGGAATCCAACTTCGTAATCACTCAAGCGGGAAGAGCCACCTTTGGGATTACTGGCCCGCTGCCAAATGGCCGACGGGCTCTCTGAGCCCGTCGGAAGCCATTCAGAAATCCCATACGGATTCCTTTCCGACGGATCCCATCGTAATGGGTCGGTAGGGAAGGAATCCAACCAGGACATTTGGATGTGGTCGGAATGGCTCCAACAGACGGTCAAAGTCATTTCCGACCACATCGGAATCGGCCCCAAAATGTTTAAGTGCCCTTTGTAAAAGTTAGATTTCATCTAGATTGGGTGGCGGCAAAAAAATGACTTTGTGATACTATTAGACATCATTCATGGCCAATCTTGTTTAAATGATTCACACATTGTATGAGAAAGAAGCTTAGGTCACTGTAAAGCTGTTCCCACAGGACTCTGTCTGAGAAAAACTGCTCTTTTCCCACCTTTAGTTTCAAAATCTAGGAGCAATGTGTTAGGTGCAAAAATCGCCTTTATTGGGAAGTTAGAAAGAATGATGTATCACATGCAGGTGCAGTGTCAATGCATAGGGAAGAAAAAGTATTAGTGATATAACACATTAGGCTCACATCGGTGTGACATCACATTTGGCTCAAAGTTCACTGAGTTTCAAAATCGCATGCAATGAAATATAGGCAAACGTGTAAAACGTGTTAAAAAAGCATTATCACGATTAGGAGTAAAATCCATTTCAGATACAAATTTGCTCTTTGTGTAAAATAGCCAAAATTCTATCTCACATGATGAAGCAAAATCACATTTATGTGCAAATCATGCTTAGTGCAATGTGAGCAGGAGTGCGAAAAAACTTTATGGAGAAAAATGCACATTTAGCAGCAAAAGCACATGAAGGTGTCAATTCTTTTTTGTGGCAGCATCAATAGAAGTGTAGGAAAACCTTTAGGAGCAGAAATATATCTCCTTTGCAGTGCATAGCAAGTGCTGAAATTAAAAGATTAGTCAGTCCTATCTGCACTTTCATGAAACAATGCCTGAAGGAACTGATCTAAATGAGCCAATAGTTGAAGAGGCCTGACATGAAGCAGCTCTCTATTGATGTATTCGGGGGCAGGTTACATGATTTATACCAGACAGGTTACATGATTTATACCAGGTTACATGATTTATACCAGACAGAAAAAAGGTTTGTCTGCCCCTTGTAAAATAAGAGCTAGTGCAATGAAGATTTGAACTGAAGAATCTAAAAACTGGCAAATAAATAAGCCATTACAGGAACAATAGGACTTTTGGAAATAGCTCTTTCTGCAGGGTCACCCAAAACTGTTTTGCCTTTCTCCTCCCCCTTTTGCTGAATTTGTTTTTCTTGGCTTGAGCAATTTGGGCACTTTATCACTGCTAGCTAGTACTAAAGTAAACATGCTCTCTGCTTAAAATATGGTAACATTGGCATATCACCAATCGGCATATTTAATTTACTTATCCATTGGGATTACCATATTACATTTTATAAAAGTACATTCTAATTGGGAAGAGACAGGACCCCAAAGTTTGATGTTTCTAGAATTACAATTTAAAATCAAAATGTATGGTGAGTCACATTTTAAATTGTAAATCAGAAAATGCCACATTTAGAAAGTTGAGATTTTCCTACTTTAGCCATTTGGTGCCTTCTGCCTGTCTCTGAATACACATCTGGGGTGGGTGACAGCTCGGCTTTGTGCATTCCATCAAGTCAGCTACACACAAAGGGAGTTTAGGTGTGACTGATGGGCCATCCTAGGTAAAATGGGAGGGAGACGATCACACTTACACCTGAATAGTGTAAGTCCCCACAAAAAGGGCTGCATACCCCTATAGTTAGTCTGGAGCCAAGATAGGAAGAGCAGGGACCATGTGCCCTTCAAAGGCATCTCTCTAAAATCTCCCCCACTTCAAAGGCACAGCTGTGCATAAGTTCTTGACCTCTGACACCACCACTTCAATAACCTTCTGGACCTGTGGATTCTCTGCCAGTAAGAAGGACTGCTATGCTGCTGGAAAGACTGACACTGTGCTGGAGTGCTACTCTTCTGGAATCCTGCTCTGCTGTGCCGACATGCAGCCTACTGCGCTCTTGCCTAAGAGTGAGAAGGACTTGACCCACATCTCTCCAACCCAGAACCAAAGTGCCTCTAAGACCTTGTTGGCTTGCCTCCTGTTTGAAGTCTTAGGAAATAAAAGACTTCCAATTCACCTTGCTACAGCACCTGTACTCTGCCATCTGAAAGTCTTGTAATGCCAAGTGGAGCCAATCCATTCCTGGACCCTTGGAATTGGGTATAAAGTTCTGCTCCAGCTAAAATCCATGCATCAATGCTGTTAGGCTGACCAGAAAAAGCTCATCTCCATTGGCCCAGATGCATCGCCGCTGCTGCGAGGATCGAGGACATTGCATCTCCATCGATGCTGACACATCAATGCTGTTGCGAGGATTGAGGACATTGCATCTCCATCGCTGCTGTGAGGTTTGAGGACATCACATCACCGACAGCATGGAGCACCACCTCCATTCCTGAAGCATCTCCGACTTTGCGCGGCTTGGAATCAAAGCACTGCCCACATACTAAGGGTCAACTCATCACCTCCTTCAATTAATCAATCACACAGCATTTGTTAAGCAGAACATTGTCATCCCTAGTGGTATATGGACACGATATCCTTAGCTCCTTGCATCTCGTCCTTGACTTCGACCCAACCATCAACCAAGGTACTATTACACTGAGCCAAGGCTAGCAGTGGCGGATGGTGGCTTTTGAAAGTGGTGAGGCGTAAAAGTTGGGGGTGAGTGCTTCACTGCGAGCAAAGCAAGCAAATCTAACAGTCATAAATAAGGCGTGTTGATTGGGGTTCTACCCACGGGAAATTGTTTGAAAAGAGAGTGGGGAAATTGTGCTATTCGAAGCTAATTGAGGAAGCAAGAAGGTTTATAAAGCAATGGTGAAAGTACAGCCTTGGAATATTTAAAGAAAATAAACACATACAAAATGCTACATATCTTATTGAATTAAAATTGTTTTGTGTTACAAGCAGGGGTTTCAATTATCTTACCTGCACACAGGGTTGTCTCTGTATTGCCTGTGGTTGGTAAGCTGATAATCTCCATGCCATATTGTTTACACTACAGCAGAGCAGACTACAGCCTGAGGTCATATGTCATATTGTCTGTTACGAGGCCCGTTTGTATGTCCTGACAAATCTGGCCTTCCCTTCGCCCCTAACTCTTCAGGGGTCCAAATTCCACTTACCTAAAAGCTATTATCTGTGAGATATGGTACTGGAGCCTAAGGGGTGACTCATCGGTTACAGCAGGGGCCCATCAAGTTGCAGACAGTGGCAGTCAAGGGGTCGTGCATCTTTTTAAAATGCCTGGCTTATATTTCATGACTAAGTTAAATGGATGGGTAGGGAGGGCTCAGACAGACTGAGCTTAACGTTATGATGAATGGCAGGGGCTCATTAAAGGATGTCTTTCTCTTCAGCTGTTTTACATGTTACCCCGAGCTTAAACTCAATCTGCTAGGACTGCATTCCCAGCTTTCAGTTCACCCAGCTGGCCTAGCTGACTGTGCCGCCATTTTGTAACTTGTGTGAGTGGTGTGACGCAGCAAAGCAATAGGTGTTCTTTTTTTAAAAGGCGGTCAGAAAAGCATGTCATGTCACACAATTAACATACATTCCCACACTACAATAGTTTGTTGTTACTTGCCACAAAATCCGATGCACACACAATCTGATCAGACTGACTGATGAGTTGAAGATCCTGAGCTTGGATATTAATGAAATTGCATTTATAAATGATGCACCGGACTGAGTGAGTCAGAGGTTAGAGCAATTTTTTTTTTCAACATGTGCAGAGGCAGTGCTGCACGCGGCACTCTTATGATTACCTTCATTGACTTCCTTGCCTGTTATAAATTGGCTTTACATGCAGGGCTGTGCTGAACTCTAGTGTCATAAAGTTAAAACACTACACTGCACACAGGCAGCCACATCGCATACTAGTTGTTAAAACACTACTTACTCCACCCTGCAGTTATTTTTACATCCGATCCGAATCCCAAAACGTATTTTTTTTTTTACACTGCTACCTTTCGGCCGGGACAAACAGTGTCAAACTTAGAAACACAGAAAGAACACTTGGGGTACTGCAGTATCTAATAGTATGCAATGAAAACATGTAAGCTGAAACTCTGGAAGAAGCGGGACAGAAACCTACTCTATACTCCGCATTTGATTTTTTAACAAAGGCGGCTCTCTGAGACCCACTCTGAGCTTAAAGTTAACCTCTGCTCTTATTATCATGACTCGTGAGATGGTAGTGTGCGCTGGGCCAGTGTTCCGTTCGTGCTGTGACTCCATTTTCGTGATGCAGTAACTTAAGTATGGTGTTCATTTTTTAAAACAAGTGGGACTCGGGAACAATTCAATTGATTTTAATATACAGTCAGCTGACTGGCACCACAATCAAAACGAATATGTTGCCACTTGCCTTGCCATAATGCCACGCATTTTCTGATCAGATTGACTGATGCTTGGAGGAGGTCAGAATGATACTTTATGTACAGAGCGTTGGCTTCAAAAAAGCACACACAGACTAGTTGCGCAGTGCATGCAAATGAGTTTCAGAGTCACTGCTTTAAAGGGATAATAAGAGTAGACGAAGGGCCAACGTTGTTATTAAAAGGGCCAGAAATAATAGACCGCATGGTTTGCTCAACTTATACGAAAGTTTGAACTCTTGCTGATACCATAGTGGGTGACACCGTTATTAAAAATTCTTAAACTTGTAACGGAGAACTGTGATGAGGAACGCCGTTCTCTGCATTTGTACAAGCATGCCAAGAATGGCTTTCAAAGTCAATCATATTTTTCAAATTGAAATTGTATTTTGGGGGCTGCTGAATTAAGTGACACTGCCTCGGAAGGCAGAGACCTCTAAGGCAGCTTGAAAAATGAGAAGGCAAGGCGCACTTGTACTCACCTTTCAGCTTCTACTTGGGACGCACTGAGGGCTGACTGGAGACAACAGAGTTCCAAACGACGAACAGGAGGCAAAAGCCTTCAGCAACAGACATGAAAGTCCCGCCTCCTATTCTCATAGGCTGACAGTATCAAGTGTCAGCCAGTCAGAGGAGGAGGCGGGATCCTAGAAGGATATTCTCAACCACGTCACAGATCCGGGTGAGCTGAGTGCTCGACCGGAGACCTGGAAAAACTGCTGCTTTAGGCAGCACCTCGTTGCCCTCACCTCTGCCTCACAAGTGCACCCTGCACATGCGGGATTTGGGCGATATTGGAGTCGTCCACCTCGCATGCGCAGCATGTGTTTATACACAGCTAGGCTGCAGCTACTTTCAGACTGACAGTACTGCCTCATAGCAGTCTTTTAATCTCCTTCCCGCATGACTGGTGGGGCTCCACCCCCTACGCCCTCATGCAGGAACCGCCCATGAAGGCTAGTCCCTGTATCGCCCTCACGCTCCATCATGGTCGGCCTGAATGTTTGGATTTAACCCAGTCTAGTGTGACGAGATAGCTCCTTTTGGCACTTTATGCTTTCAAGCACACATTTTGAGTTTATTCTTTAAAAATGTACAACTCTGGGTATACTTATTGGACTTCCACTCTGCTGGATGGCTACTCTGCTGGACTCCTGCTCTGCTGTGCTGACCTGCTGTCACCTTGCCTGGGAGTGAGAAAGATTGGACCTGCATCTCTTCAACCCAGAACCAAAGTGACTCCAAGGGCTTGCTAGGTTGCCTCCTGATTTAAGTGTCGGGGACGTTAAAGACTTCCAACTCACCTTGCTAATGCTCCTGGACTCTACCACCTGAGAGTCTTGTCCTGCCAAGTGGTGCCTAAAAGTGTTTATAAAGTTCTGCTCCAGCTAAAATCCAAGCATCAATGCCACTGCACCGCTCTGAACCGGTGCATCTCCACAGATGTCGACACATCGCTTCTGCTGCAAAGATTGAGTGTATTGCATCTCCATCAAAGCATCATCACTGCTGTGAGGATCATGACATCGCGTCGCCAACAGCATGGTGCATAGCTTCTATTACCTATGCATCTCTGACTTTGCGCAGCTGGGATCCGACGCATCGCCTATATCCTAAGGATCGACGCTGACGCATCGTCTCCTTTTTTCCTAGTATCCCATCTTCAACATCAACGCAACTGTGAATCAAGGTACTGGTTCAGCGGGACAAGGTTGATCCCTGTATCCAGCCCAGGCTCTATCATGGTCCATCACGGTCGGCCGGAGCATTTGGATTTGACCCAGACTATATTACAGTTTATTCTTTAAAAATGTATAACTCCAGTTATACTTATTAAGGGGCATATTATCAAGCACGGTGTTAAAATTATCGCCGCTTTAGCGGCAGAAAACTGCAGCTAAAGTGGCGATAATGGTCTTGATAATATGCCGCAGAGAATTCCAATAAAAGCCCATGTTGACACCAGAACATTTGTTCATTAAATTAATCTCTATTTTTCTTATCAGGTGTTATATCTATTTATGTGTTGTTTCCACAGTTTGTAGTGTTGCAAGAATACTTTACACATTCTCTCTTATGTTAAGCCTGACTGCTCTGTGCCAAGCAACCAGCGGGTGAACACAAGTTAATTTATGGTTGGCCTCTGACTGACCCTGACTAGGAGTATGTTTCCTGCTTGGACAGGGTGCATTCCTCTGCCAAGCAGAAACCCCATTTCCAACAAGGAGGAAAAGAAACGAAAAGGCAATCTGTAAGCAAATATTTAGTATCACCTGAGAAGTCACAGACAATGCAAATAATTCATATTCTTGGTTCATTTACTGTTTCCTTCTATCCTGCAGAATCTGCAGTGAGCATCCACAATCGTGTGCGACGATTTTATTTTTCTGCCACTGATAACAATAAGTATTATTATTACACCCATCAAAGCATTCATTCAATCTCTATCAATACAACATACTTCTGTTTTGAGGAAATGCTGCCTCAAAGTGCTAACAAAGTTGTCATCAGTTTCTCCTGCACAAAGAGCAAGCCCAAGGTCCAATGGGTCATATTATCAAGCCAGGCGATAAAATTATCGCCGCTTTAGCGGCAGAAAACTGCCACTAAAACGGCGATAATGGGCTTGATAATATGCTCTATGGAATTCCAATTGAAGCCCATGTTAGATGTCCTTCACATAATTTTATCACCTAACTTGATAATATGCCCCAATATTTTATTTTCAGGCTTTGGGAGATCCCGTTTTCATTGTAAACCGTCAGCTTCGGTAAGCAATGAATGTGGTCTCAATCACTCCTGAATATGCCCCGCCACCTCCAACTGAAAATAAGTTCTCACTTTCCTCGGTTTGTGAAGTACAGGGCCCTACATTTCTTCGCAGTTCTGACCTTGTTTATGGATATTACAATGGACAACAGGTGTCCCGCCTGTGATGACTGAGGTAACACAGGGGCCTCCAAAGCAATAAAACTTCTCAAGAGATGCTTATGCAGTTCACGTTTGCCACTAATTACTCTGTCCAAACTTTAATTAATTCGTAGCTCTTTCTGCAGGTGGGCCTAATGGCCATAATGCAGAAAATCATTTGTGGCAGAAAGAAAGAATGCGAAGAGACAATGATCTCGGGTAAGCGAGTGAAGGAGGGGGACAGAAATCTAAGCGTCTTGTCCTGACATTGCAGTCTTCGATTTCAGCTGTTAATAGGTTCCGGTTCCAAATCGGAGCAAAATGAATGTAATTTCCAACGAGCCCTCTTATCCTAAAACCATTGAAACAGCGCACGTGCTCAGACGTGTGTTCCTATGAGATTTGTAAGTGCTCCCGTATACGCATATGGTGTACTTCAGCTGTTATGGGAGACAAAGAACAATGGGGCAGATTTACAAGCTCTTGCGCCTCTTTTACGCCGCCGTTGCGTCACTTTAGTGACGCAGCGGCGGTGCAAAGCCAGCGCCATGGTGCAGGGTACTTACAACGTGACGCATCTGGGAGATGTGTCATGTTGTAAAGCCCGACGCCACATGTAGGCGTTCCGGCACAGGTGGGGGGAGTCCTGGTGCAGGAACGCCTCCTAAAAGTGGCTGAGTGAAATATACAAGATTTCACTCAGCCACTTTTAAGGCCATGCTGCGTCAAAACCCTGCGCCTGCTTGAAGCAGGCGTAAGGATTGACGCAGCATTTTAAAGATAGGGCACCCCCGAGCCGTGCTGGAGCTGCGCTCGAGCTTGCGATGCAACTCCAGCAATGCGCCGCCTTTATGGCAGCAGATGCGTCACGCATCTGTCCATTTTTGCCCCATTGTGCGCCGCATTGTAAATGCGGCGTATCCATGGTGGCGGAGCCGTGACACACAATAACTGGTGCATCCCTGCTGATATGCAGGGATGCGCCAGTTATTTTAAATCTGCCCCAATGTATCAGAAATGTACGTTCCAAATTAAAGAACGTAGGGGCATATTATCAAGCATGGCATTAACATTATCGCCGCTTTAGCGGCAAAAAACTGCCACTAAAGCGGCAATAATGGGCTTGATAATATGCCGCAGAGAATTCCAATAGAAGCCCATGTTGACACCAGAACATGGGCTTCTATCGGAATTCTCAAGGGCATATTATCATGCCCATTATCGCCGCTTTAGCGGCAGTTTTCTGCTGCTAAAGCGGCGATAATTTTAACGCCGTTTCTTGATAATATGCCCCCTGATATGCCAAGGAAATAAAACCCAGTTGACACGTGTTAACAGTGCCCCACAGTGCAAAACCCAGCAATGTATTGCCATGGAACACAAACAGTGAGAAGGGCTCCCAAGAGGAAAACTTTTTTTTCAATAAGTCGTTTTTTTATATTATAAAAGTCGACAACGTTGTAATAAAACAATCTTAAGAAATGCCAACATACTCTGGCATCCACTATTCTGTTTTCACCGCTCATGGACAATCAAAGTACAAAAGGCCATGTCCTTTCAGTGTTGGTCTTTTATTGGAAGTGACGTGCACACAAATAACTAAAGGAAAACGAGTCTTGCAGGTAAATAAAAATGCGTTCTCGTTCACTTTGTGCAGTATAATGTGTAGGAGGATTAATTTAGGAGTTTTAATATGAACACACACAAAATCTGTCGAAGACACAAAGTTTACCTGAAATTTTTCTGTGTAAAATCTCACCGTAATTATTTACCATTTCTTTTTGTTTTTGTGGTATAAAGTGTATTGCTTTCTCTTCAATTGTGAACCAAAAGACGGTGCATATTTACATATTCATTGGAAGAAGAGAACCAATATCATGATAAAACCCTGTAAAAAAGCATCTTAGCAGGAAAATACAATATCTCAAAGAGAACACATGTTTACAGACTAACCTACAATTTCAGGCACTTTTTATGGAGAGTGAAATAGGTATTTTTCTTTCATGAATAATGCACTTAATAGTTCTTTCAATCCTATGATTATGTATAAAAGGTTTAAGACACGTGAAAGGCAAATCGTGATGATAGTAAGTGGTTCGAAGGAGAGTTTAATTACGCATCAGGGATGCCATGGTTGCAGGATTTTTTTTATCACTGATTGAAACGGCATTATTTCACAGACATTTACGTTCTTATTACTTAGTTGGAAAATGAAAATTGAAGATACTTCTTGGAGAATTTCATGTTCTTAGATAGTGAGCATGACCACAGCATGAATTAAAGAGAGCAACTAACATATATATATGTATATATATATATTACCTACTGGCAGTCGCCAGTAGGTAGTTATAGTTAGGACCTATTTTCCATAGGAAATCCGCAACATTCTATTTGGAATAACGTTGGCGCAGATTGACGAATCTTCGCGAAATTTTCTAAACTTTTGGCCAGCTCCGGTCCGCTCCTATCCTGATAATTTCACGATGATTCGTCAAGCGGGGGCCGAGAAAAAAGGGGGGTCCCAAAACGCTTTTTCCCCATGCCTTTTCCCATAGGACCTGTTGACGCAGCTACAGCCCGAACTGCTGAATGGAATTACACCAAATTTGGCAAAGAGGTAGTCTTCAGTTCTGACTCGTGCCTTTTGCTTAAATGGTGTAAATCCGCTCAGTAGTTCCTGAGAAAATTAGAGTTAAAAAGATAGATATATCTAGGCGGAGCCTAACCACACATCTCATTGTGAGATCTGATTGGTTGTCAGTACTTCATCCAAGAAGTGTTGGTAGCCATCTTGTGACCAATATACATGATAGCACCTCATTAAAAAGCATTGCAGTTAATAGAAGGTTTTAAGACTTTAGTTACATTATAAATCATTTGTTGATGGTACCATACTCATTTTAGGAATTGTGGTGTGTTCTAAGGTGATTTTACCATGTGAAAAAGCCTTCTGCTGTGATATCATGAATCATGTTTGAGAGAAAACTATTTTCTCATGCTTTTCCCACAGAAGGTGATCTATAAGCTAAACTGAGAGCATATTTTCTGTAAATTCACATTATCTTTCTCAGTCATGTGAGAATGAAGTCTGACATTCTCAGTACAACATGTACATCCAACAAGGGCAGAGACTGTCAGTTGATTCCTTTGTGTTCTACTGCAGCTTCCCAGAGTATTCTAAAGAACAACTAGAGCGCTAACAGTCCTACTTACAACAAACGTATTGCACACCTGAAGCCATCTTGATTGGAATAATGTGGTAACTCTTAAAACATTTAATTTAAATAAGGAACACAATGAGGGGGTTCATTTTGCCATAGAAAGTATGATTAGTGCTGCAGAAAGACAAATTAGGGCACATTTTGAGTGAATTCTCAAATCCACTTCTATTTCATTAAAACATTCTGACATGCAGACTGAAACATGCACTTTCAATACTTGCAGCAGACTTCCCTGGTGAGCAGTAGCTTTACAACAGTGATCTAATAGGAAACTTCATAATAAATAAGTCTCCCAAGATGGCCACCAGAGACAAAAGAGCCCAAATGTAGCACAAATATCACCCAGATGTAGCCCAAGTATAGCCCAATGACAGAATGTCACAGAGTGTTCTAACGAACAACTAGAGCGCTAACAGTCTTACTTATGACAAAAGTATGGCACACCTGAAGCCTTCTTGATTGGAATAAAGTGGTAACACTTAAAACATTTAATTTGCAAAGGAATAAAATGAGGGGGTTCATTTTGCCATAGAAATTATGATTAGTGCTGCAGAAAGAAAAATAGGGCACATTTTGACTTCTCAAATCCTCTTCTATTTCATAAAAGAATTCTGACATGCAGACTTAAACATGCACTTCGAATACCAGCAACAGGCTTCCCTGGTGAGCAGTAGCTTTACTACAGTGATCTAATGAGCAACTAGAGTGCTAACATTCAAATTTTATGGCAAATGTGTGACACATTTGAATGCATTCTTGATGGAACCAAAGTAAAAAACTGAAAGTATTTCCTACTGAGGAGACTGCAGTAAATGAGGAAATTAAGAAACTTCATAACAAATAAATCTCCCAAGATGGCCACCAGAGACAAAAGAGCCCAAATGTAGCCCAAATATCACCCAGATGTAGCCCAAGTATAGTCCAATGACAGAATGTCCCAGATTGTTCTTAAGAACAACTAGATCGCTTACTGTCTTACTTATGACAAAAGTATGGCACCTGAAGCCATCTTGATTGGAATAAACTGGTAACACTTAAAACATTTAATTTAAAAAGGAACACAATGAGGGGGTTCATTTTGCCATAGAAATTTTGATTAGTGCTGAAGAAAGAAAAATTAGGGCACATTTTGAGTGACTTCTCAAATCCTCTTCTATTTCATGAAAAAATTCTGATATGCAGACCGAAACATGCACTTTGAATACCAGCAACAGACTTCCGTGGTGAGCAGTAGCTTTACTACTGTGATCTAATGAGCAACTAGAGTGCTAACATTCAGAATTTATGGCAAATGTGTGACATATCTGAATACCTTCTTGATGGAATCAAAGTAAAAAACTGAAAGCATTTCCTACTGAGGAGACTGCAGTAAATGAGGAAATTAGGAAACTTCATAACAAATAAATCTCCCAAGATGGCCACCAGAGACAAAAGAGCCCAAATGCAGCACAAATGTCACCCAGATGTAGCCCACACATAGCCCAATGACAGTGTATTTGCAGTTTTATATAGTGCAGAATTGTCAGGTATTGGAGTACTTTACATGAGCATTGGTTACATCACACAAGATCAAATTCATTTTGGTTGTATACATGGGGAGATTAAGTGATTTGACCAGAATCACAGAATGTTGAGCTGAAGCAGAAACTCCAACCTGGTTCCCCAGTTGCAAAGTCTGCAGCTCTGGAAGTAACACCACATCTTCTCCCCTAAGTGCAACATTTAATCAAGTGGTCAACTGTATAAAAAAACATAAAGATTACAAATAATTTAAAAGGTCTTTGTCGCTATTTGAAAACTCAGAAAATATGTCCTCATTTTAGTTTGTTAGAGGACTAACCATAATTTTGATGCAAATAAGACCCTCTCATATATGTAATTTCTAAAGGAAATGCTCTAGGTATTACAGTTTTGATTACATCAAGATAACGTCAGGCCTTCCACACTTTTGTAATAAATATAGAATGTTAGCAATCTAGTTGTTCATTGGGATACTGTTGAGAGACAGAGGCCAGGGGCACGGACTCTGAACATTGAAGGCAGGTAGGAGAGTGCAGAGGCAACAATTGGACTTCACTGGGCAGGCAGGAAGGGCAGTGGCCGCACAACAGACTATGGAGGGCAGTGGAAAGGGGGGCAGGGGCAACAAACCAACAATACAGGACTGGCAGGAGAGGCTGTGGCAATATAATAGACCATTGTGGGCTGAAGGAAGAGGCAGTGGTAGTACAACCATACATGCCAACAGACCCGTTTCAGCCAGGAAACTTCCAATGTTTTTAAGCTCAAATGGGCTTTATTTGATCTGTCACCTGTCTACAATCTCCTCTTTTTCAATGTAACTCAAAGGGGAAAATCAATACCCCAGTTTTTTTTCAAAATCTCCCTCTTACCAAGTTCAAAATGTTCGCAAGTATGGTACATTGGATCATGGTAGGCAGGAGGAATTGGGGTAGGGACATGGACTCGGATAACAGAGGACAGGAGGGACATGGATAGGTGCATCAAACTGACCCTACAGGGCAGGCATCAGGGTTTGCAGCAGCACAATACACCACACAGGGCATGCGGGACGGGAGTGCAGCACAACAATCCATAGAAAGCAATAGGGAGAGGACAGGACCATGCACATGGACAACAGAGAACAGAGGGGAAAGAGGCAATGGTAGCTAGCTAACCATAATGGACAGACAGGAGAGAAAGCTGCAGCATAACAGACCATAAAGGGCAGGAGGGACGGATCAGGGGCATTACAATGGAACAGACAAGCCAGGAGGGAGGGAATAGGGGTCTGCACATGGAAACAGAGGGCTGGGGGCAAAGGGGCAGGGCAGGAGCAGCAAGATGATCATGGAGGTCAGGCAGGATGGGCACTAGAAACAAGACACACCATGGAGAGCAACAGTGAGACTATGATGGCATACACACAGATCATGGAGGGAAGGTGGGAGGGGGTCAGGGGCAGCTAGATGACCACACAGAGAAGGTGGGAGGGGCCATGGCAGCACAGAAGACCATGCATGGCAAGCGGGAGGGTTAGTGGCAGCACAATGGCTATGATGGGCAAGAAGGAGGGTGCAGGGGCATGCACAAAGGACCATGGAGGATAGAAGGGAGGGTCAGGACCTGGGCACAGACAAGAGAGTTCAGGGGAAGGGGCCTCACAACAGACCACGCGGGGCAGGCAGGAGGAGCAGTTGCAGCACAACAGACCAGGGAGGGCAGAAGGGTGTGGCAGTAAAATGGACCATGGAGGACAGGAGGAAGGGGATAGGGGCATGGCATGTGGACAGGCGGGGTGGAGGTGGCAGGGACAGGTTACAGTCATCTGACAATGCTAGGCAGGTGGGAGGGGAGTGGCAGCTCAACAGAACACTCAGAAAAGATAGGAGTGGCAGGTCCATGGAACATGGTGGGCAAAAAGGATGGAGCAGGGGCATGCACT
Source organism: Triturus cristatus (assembly GCF_964204655.1). Taxonomy (NCBI): domain Eukaryota; kingdom Metazoa; phylum Chordata; class Amphibia; order Caudata; family Salamandridae; genus Triturus; species Triturus cristatus. Next base: position 229,913,430 of record NC_140584.1, read on the forward strand.
AAGACATCGGAGAGCAGGGGGAAGGAGAATAGGGGCAGCAAGCTAAGCACAGAGGCTAAGCAGGAAGCCAATGATGGGCCATAGAATTGGGCAAGGGAGGGCAGGAGGAGTGGACAGGTACATCATGATAAATGGAGGGCAGTGGCAGCACAACAGACTATGCATGGCAGGAGGGAGGAGGCTAGTCCATGGATTCAGACAACAGAGGATAGGGAGGAGGTGGTTGGGGCAGCAAGCTAACTGTTCAGAGAAGGTGGGTATTAGGAACTTTATTGTTTTTAAAATGTGTGTCTGTGCGAACTACTTAAAATATGAACAAGTATGCAGCATAATCTCACAGGAAGAAGAGGACGTTTGTGACTGTGACTCCTGGCTCACTTGGCAGAAACACCCCCTGACCCTCCACCCCATCGCAAAATGTAATGCCTATGTAAAGGGTAAGTGGACGCAGTGGTATATAGAACATAGTCCTGAGAGCACGATTGAAAATGAAAACTAGATATAGTATATGGTATAAACTATGCACCAAAATTTGTAATATAAGATGAACCGGGGCGTGAAATATAATATACAATACATTGTGCGCAATGACAGATTCATTGGAGAGCGCGAGATAGCACAGGCACTAGCGCGTGCTATGCGATATGCGCCTTGGACTGTAATATGCACAGGGCAGTGTTGTGTAACCTAGTCTCTTAAGTTGAAATATAAAATATGTGCTGGGGAGTGTAACGTTGCATATGCACTGTGACAAAGATATGGATCCCAGATTGTAATATGTATGGCATAGCGCTGTGCGTTATAACATAGGCATCGAGGAAGGCACGTTAGATGGGGCAATAAAACCAGCGAGAAGGCAAGTGTGGCATGACATATTCATGGGGTGGTGTTACAGTGCACATGGGCTAGAGAGTGTCATAGCATACGCACTAGCTGGTGGAATACAACACAGAGGTGTGTGGCACTCGGCAGACACTGGTGGGTGTAACACAGCATTGGGCTCAGCCAGGAGCACGCTGTGACTCTCAAGTGTTGTTCGTCTCCTTTCCAGAGAGTAAAATAAAAAGTATTACACATCCGGCGGTGGATGAGTGTTTTATTAACCGTGAGGGTGTTTCTTGCATAGTTTGGTCGAATTTTTGTCGAATCCCCTTTTAATGGCTTGGTGTGCGTGTGTATTAAATGTGCCCATCAATAGCTACCCATGTTTGTATAAATAAACGACAAAGGTGTCTACTTGGAGAGTACCCACCGGCGGGGGCCCAGGGATTAGGCACGGTAGGGCGTCAGACACGTCAGAGCTTCACTAGCGGTGTAAATACATTCCACGTGGATTCATTGTATGCATAGTCGCCATTTAATGAATATCATGCAAATCGTCATGGTGATAGGTACATACAGTTTGTCCAGCGTGTTTTAGGTGTTTCTATAAATATATATTTTTTAAAAATAATAAAAAACAAAGGCCGGCCCCGGGGGATGGGGTCCCTGGGGCCATAAGTGGCCTGAGGAGGGCGGCAACACAGCCCACCGCCTAAAGATTTTTTTTTTAAAAAGGCCATGACCCGGGGTTTGGGGTCCCCGGGGCCGATTAAGGCCTTGGGAGGGGGGCCACGCGATCCCCTTCCAAATTTATTTTTTTCAACAAAACAATTAGGGTGCAGGTCCTGGGGGATGGGGTCCCCAGGGCCAATAAATTAGAAAAAGAAGGGGGGCCACACAGCCCTCCTTCTTAAAAAAATAAAATAAATAAAAGACCGGCATCGCGCCGGAGGCCACGCCCCCTCCTTGCAGCACTCTGCAAATGCGCCCCCTGGCCAGTTGTAAGTTGGGGAATTAATTCCCCCTCAATACTGAGGGTCCCTGAGGACCAACTAGCCCAACAGGTATCTCCAGTGTGCTCCAGGTTGCTGCGTTGCAGACAGGTGTTCTGAGGCCACGCCCCTTTTTACACCTCTATGCAACGCAGCTCTGTGGCGCTTACTGGAAGTACCTAGTGGGCTAGTTTAACCCTAGGGACCCTTAGGATTCAAGAGGACTTAATCTCTCAACTTAGAACGGCCACAGGGCGCGTTTACACAGTGGTGAAGGGAGGGGACGGGGCCTGAGGTGACGTGTGCAAACACGCCCTGTGGCACATTTTAAGTTGGGGAAATAATTCCCTTTCAAACCTGAGGGACCCTGGGGGCCAACTAGCCCACCAGGTGCTTCCAGTAAGCGCCACTGCTCTGTGTTGCACGAGTTATAGTTAGCTGAACTAACTATAACGGGGGAATTTCAATGGTGTGGTACGAGTGAAAAGTCCAGCTAACTATAACGCCCCTGAAACCTATGGTTTTTTCAGTGAATAGATATATGATTGCATATGATAGTCCTGTACTGCGTGACCATAAGTATGAGTGATTGTACGGGTGAGTGAGTGGATGTGTGTGTAGACCTAAGAATCAGTGAGTGGGTATGTAGATATTGGTGTTGGAGTGTCATTGGTTTTGAGAATGGCCGTCTGTAATTTAGAGTGGGTGTATCAAAGGTTATATTAGGATGTGAGAAGATGTATCAATTTATCACATGGATGATGCCATTAGTGATGTCATCAGTGATATCAGTGAGGTCACTGACCATGTTATGAGTGATGTAATATGTGACGTCATCAGCAGTGCACTGTGGAGGCGCGAGTTATAGTTAGCTGAACTAACTATAACGAGGAATTTCTATGGTTTTGTACGAGTGAAATGTCCAACTAACTATAACTTTCCCTAAAACCTATGGTTTTTTCAGTGAATATATATATATATATAGAGAGAGAGAGAGAGAAAGAGAGAGAAATTGTACATTCACTTTAGCTCCTTCATGGAATGTTGCTCGCTGATCCATCAAGCAACTAACACTGCGGCAGCCCATTAAGTTAAGTCTGCTTTTGGGCCAAATTGCCAGAGCGCTAAGCTCAGGTTCATTAAGGGACTTTTGTGGTTCACCCTGACAGTGATTGTGGCTGTTGCTGGAGCGGGGCTAAGACCCCACCCAACCAACAGCCCATCTTCTCACATGTTTATTGAAATTTCTTGAATAAATTTTTAAGAAAGAAGTGAAAAATTGAGCAATGGTAAGTGGCAGTGTACTTAGGCGATTCTGTGGCTGTAGTGTTTAGTAGATAATTATGGACTAGGGGAATTGGCGAAGAACAGCGCCACAATTCTTCTTGCTGCGCTGTCCCACGCCAATGTGAAAGGGCAGGAATGCACCGTATTTATCCGATACGGTGCATTTCTGTCCTTCCCCTTGCTCCGGTGACTGCCTAGCTCCAATGCAGGCACCCTTGCACCACACCATGGTGCAAGGGTGTCTGTGTTGCATGCAGGTTTACTTTTGTGCAGGAAAGGACACCTTCCTGCTCAAAAACAATCATAAGAGGCATTTTCCTCTTTCTATGTGTGCTGCAGAATGACACAGGAAGACACAAGGAGAGCTACAACTATTTCTCCTTGTTCCACTCTTCCCAGGGGAGGCGGAAGGTTTTAGTCCTTCGCCCCAGTTTACATGGTTAAGTAAATCTGAGGCAGCATCAAAACATATGGGTGTTGTGTGTGAAAATCCACCGCATCACCCATGGAATGCCTCCCGGGCACAGAGTAAGGCAGTGCAGTAACTTGTGTTGCTTTGTCTTACTCCACATCTATGAGGCCATTCAAAGCCACACAAAGTGGCTTTGCATGGCCTCATAGATATGGTTGAGAGGTTTGCACCACCGGAGCATCCAAAAAAGTGATTTTTCAGCAGCGCAAGCCTCTCATAAATATGCCCCTTAGTGCATATGCCATATAATTTGCCACATAATTTTCAAACCTTTTTAGATTCCACCAAAACGTTGTTTGTATCTCAGAAGGATGGAAATAATACTGGGAGAGGGTGTGCTTCCTAATTTGGAATTTTGGAACATAATTCAGATAATCTTGCCACATAATTTGTTCCACCTAGCTGTGGCAATTCCTCCTTTACAAACACACTCTGAAAACCACTTGAAATGTCTTCTTTGTTGTATACCTCTGAGGTCAGTTTTAAGCCCTACACTTGTTTTTATCTCAATGAGGCCCCTTTGGCAGCTGTTAAGCTATCGTTTGGTTTCTTATTTTTTGGTTTTGCTGATGAAACTTAACTGATCATAATAATTCAAGTGGAGTCCTCCACACTGAAAATAAGATTCAGGGATGCATAATTAAGATTGCGGAATGCCTGACACATTTTTTTTAAAAACCATGACTTCAGCTAACACCGAAGTTTTGGTTTTTGGCGATTTCTCGATATTGGATGCAAACTAGTAGTCTCCTCAGATGGGCTCAACAATGCCACTTTCCTGTTAGTCACATAATCTTGGTGTCAGATTAGACACCAATATTTATTTTCAGATTCTTGCCAAAGTTGTCTCTTCATACATGTTCATGTATGTTTATGTATGTTCTTAAAGTTCTGAGGAAAGCCATGCCTCTTCTATCTAAAAAGATCTGTCAGACTACAATATTTGCCCTCATTTTTTTTTAGGCTTGACTATAGTAAGTATGTCTTTTTAGGGCTCCCTCTGAAAGAAACGGTACAGATGCAGCTAATTTAAAATGTGGCTCCTCATCACCTTTTGGGTTACAAGAGTCTTGAACCTATTACCCACCATCTCAAGGTCCTTCACTGATTTCTAGTGAACAGAAAGTGGATATTCTAAGTCTCTATTTCTGTTTGATTGCCACGATTGATCAAGCTCCAAAGTATACTTCTGTCATGTTTAGAAGGGCATTTTGATAAAATACTGTGTAAAAGATATTGTGTTATACAAATATTGGGGCTGATTATGATGTCGGTGGAACCGTAGTCAGACCGTTGCATTACGATGCGGTCAGCCGGACCACATTGCCCCAGGGAGCGACCAACAGCTTGAGCCCTTCAGAAAGTTGTTTAGATCGCATTCCCAACAGTGTAGGCGGTGCTTTCTCAGGCACCGCTGTGGTGGGGATTACGATCCACCTTCCCACCAGCCATTTCACGTTGGTTCTTCTGTCGTGATAAGTCTAGCAGAAACGTTTCTTGGGTACCCTCCACTATGAGCCCCCTAAACATCCCTGCATCATTTGGCAGGTCCTCATGGTGCCTCTCACAGGGTGCAGAGATGTTTACAAACATACCTTTTGGCATTGGGGCTTGTGCTGCAGCCCTTTTCCAGGCCACAACACAAGGCTCAATGCTAAAAGGCAAGTCTCCCACCGCTTTCATGGTGGTTGGATCATAATTTGGCAGGAGCGACTGCCGACTACCTGTCAGTCGGTCCCATTGCCACAATGATGGCGGTCAGACGCTCGTCCGACCTCTATCATAATCAGCCCCATTGTGTCAAAAATATTATGATTGTTAATTTAGTCACAGGCTTTTGGGTTTGTAGTTTGGGCTGGGAATTTTTATAATGTGTAAAATATTTTTATGAATTTATATTATATTTTTAATTTAACTTATTTATTTAAATGATAATAAATTATGCACACTATTTAATTGATTTTTTTTATTTAGTTATTTGTTTCTAATTAATTGATAATTGGATGATGAATGTATTAATTTTCTATTTGTGTTTATTAATTTTATGTTTATTGTATTGATTTTAATAGTTTTATTCAATTTTTAAACATACTACTGTATCTTTTATTATTAATTTCAATTGTTTTTTGTGTTCTTTTTTAGGATAGCAGGGTGCTAACTGTTTTAATTTTTAAAAAATTAAAAAATTTAGCCAAATTTAGATTTTTGGTGAAATATCAAATGTGTCTTTAGTACTTATAGTTTTTATTTTATATACATTGAATAGAATTATTTTAAAGATATTTTAAAATGCTATTTTTTGTCTACATATGAAAGATAGGACAGTTCTATCTTTGTTGTACGGAGACTTTGCAGTCTTTGAGATACTACTGGTAAAATTCCTTTGTGAATAGCAAACAATTGTAAACTTATACAAAAGTATAACTTTACCTTTGTGAATACTGCCCCAACACTTTAGCTACTGTAGCACAGACTGGAGTGGAAATAACAACTGTGACCTCTCCAAAGTCCAACACTTTACCTAGGGTTGCTAAAACTAGAGCTGGAATAGGAAATCTGAACCCTCCAAAGTACAACACTTTCCAAACTGTTGTTAAAATTAGGGGTGGGCATAACTAGAGTAATGCCATGAAGCATAATATCATGGAATTAACTAAGAATTCTGCAAGATTATGCAGAATTGTGAAAGAAGAGTAATTCTATGTTTAGTACTATTTCTTATGTAAAGATCTGCCTTCGCATCCTAAATAGATGCAAGGATGCATTCTGTGCTAAGAAATAGAGCAAAATGCAACGGAGCATGAATAGACATTTGGCATTATTTTCCTATAGCAAAATGCACCAATGCATCCAAAATGGAGAATGCAGAATGGAGTACACACACCGTTGAGCACCCGAGGCATTGTGCGTAATGCTACCAAGATGGTTAAAGGGCTAAGACAATTAAAAAAATTCAGTTTAGCTTCACTTTGGCTGCTGGTAATTCACTCTCATTAAATGACATCACAAATAGAGTATATTTCTCTGCTCATCAATGTATGTTTAAGTGAAACTTAAATCAACAACTACAACATGCAAACTGAAACCACAAACTCACCAGGCACCAAACGTACACAAAATTAAATAATCATACGTCTGACCTTATATCTAGTGAATATTGAGTTTCAGTATTAAACAATGAACTTAAATTCTACCAAACAAAATTTTTTGAAACTGCTGAGCAATGAAATGGAAAGAAGAAATGTTCAAAAGCCTTGTCACTGGATAGATTGTCCAAGACAAGTCCTCAGATGAGTACAGAAAACCTACTTGAAGATGACTGACATAAATCTCCAAAGCTCACTAAAAGGAGACCACTGAAATAACAGCTAAACCACCGAATCATTAGTTCAACCATAAATTATACCATCTCAAGTGTTAGGGATATAATGCAAGCCGCAAGAATGAATAACATCAGCACTAGCAGATGAACATAAATAAAATTCGTCAATGGAGCCCACAAAGTGAGCCTATAAATCAATGAAAGAATGTGTGAATGATTCGCTACTGCTTGCACACATAAACATTATTACTGAAATAAACAATGGTGAGTAAATGTCAGGACTCCACTTTTACCTATTCTTTATTGAGAAAGTAGAAAACACAATTCACAAACATGTAAATTCTTTGCATCAGTTACTACAGTGATCCATTTTTATAGAGAAATTACTACAATATATAATTTCAGACCACATAGGTATTCAAGATTTCCCATTGTGATTCAGTCATTTTGATGATAGCAACCAGATTGCTAACCCTTTGCGCCTACCATTACAGCCTTATGCCTGCTAATTCTTTTTTTCAACTTCTTATTTATTACTCATAGATCATTATTCAAAGCTAGGCATTCTGAGTCAATCCAATGCTTTGCTGTACACAGACAAGTATTGTTTGCAGTGCAATACAATCCAGCATATGGGTCATGAGAAGTTGGCCTGGTATATGCTGTCCACTAATTAAAGTGGGCACCTTGCACCAGTCCAAACAACCCTTATTGATGATTAGGTTAAAGACAATTGAATGCTATGGAGAGCAGCCTTCAGGCTAAGTCTCGAAGGAATGTAAAGCAGCTTGTTTTACCAGATCAGAACCTCTTGCATGACCAAATGAAAGGAGAACCACACAAGAGATATATAAAATAAATGTATTTATTACTAAACAGTCTCTACTAACCTCTTTATGAGATTAGAGCACAAAGCACACAATATTAAATCACTAGAACGACAGTAAATAGCACAATACACAGTGGGCTCCAGGGGGAGATCAAACCACATACTAAGAAAGTGGCATAACAACCATTAATTAACTAGACACAGTGCCTAGAGCACGTAGAATCGCTGGGACCCCAAGGAACCACCCAAAGGAGTGACACAGGGGACCCACGGAAGACAGGTGCAGTGTGTGAACACAGGTGCGAGCTCCGTACAATCCTATGGGAAAGTCCCGGTTGGAATTTTAGAGATTAAGGACACTTCTGAGAGGACTTTAAGCAAACCCTTTCAAACATAGTAGGTTCTAAGGCCAGCACCCTTGAGAGTACCGAGATACCCGTGTTACCTATTCCAGAGGAGCCGGGTGCATAGGGGTCAAGTGATGTCGGTAACCTTCGTCGTTTTCAATGGCGTGATGCGGAAAAGTGCTGCTGTCGGGAAGATGAAAAGTGCACAGCCTCAGGGATCACCAAAAAGCATATGCTGCTGCAAAGGTACACGGTGCACAGCGGATTGGGTTGCACGGTCCCTACGAGGGATACTGGTCTCAGAATTGCTGAGAGAGCAGATCGACCTCAGGGACCTCGGGAACCCACCTCCTGTGTTGCAGAAATCTTCGGAGTTCTCTGGAGCTCGGGAGATACAAAACGGTCAGATGCATTTAGGTGCCTGCCTTGCAGGGGAGTAACTCCTTTACTCCAAGGGAGATTCAACAGTCATCTAGCGTGGTGTAGATCATTGAAGTACTTGGTTTCTTTATCAGAGTTTAGTCCAGGTAAAATCCATAGTCCTGTAGTCAGGCGTTCCTACTTTATACCCAAGGAAGGGGTGGGACACACTCTGGGGACCCACCTATGGGAGAGTCAGGTCAGAGGGGTGGCTACACCCATGTCCTTTGTCCAGTTTCACGCCAGAGCAGGAGCAAATGGCTCCTGCAAACAGTTTGAGCTGGACTATGCACAGGGACACCAAATGTGCCCCTAGTGCAGACTTCAAAGCACTCTCAGAGTGCACCCACCCAGCCCCAATACACTAAAGCCTGTCTGGGAGGTGGTCACACCTCCCTGTGACAGGAAACCTATTGTCGGGCCTTCCCCTGCTCGAGATTGGCGCAGCAGGAGGAGGGCAGACTTGTGTCTGGCTGGCAGCATCCATTTTGTGATTCCCAGGTCGAGAAAGCTGGTACCGGGTATCCCGGTGTGTCATATATGTCCCTCTAGAAGGGTGGATTCATACCTCCCCCACCAGTTACTGGCGGTAAGGTATGATTCCAAAGTGTTTGACATGACATGTTTCTAAGCAGCCGTTTAAAAGTCAGCATTTACTGTGAGGTTATAAGGCACTTAAATATATATGGTTGGCTGCATCACAAACAACCCCGGAAAATAGGTTCTGAAGGCTGCAGAGGGGCTTTGCTCATGCAGGTCCTCCCTCTCACATAAAACCCAGCACACTGCATTCAGGATTGATAAGGCCTGCCATGGGGTGACTGATAGGTTTATATGTGCAGTGAGTTAAAATAGATATAGTGAACCTATATCTAAGTAAGGGGTGCATGCACCACCTTACACAGGCTGCAGTAGCAGACCTGTGGTGTCAGTTTGAATGGTCTTTCAGGGATGGCACAATACATGCTGCAGCCCCTGGAAGGCCTCTGGGGTACCTAGTATACCACATACCTGGGACTTATAAGGGTACCTCAGAATCCAATCTGGAGTGTACCTAAAGTACATGCAATCAATTTAGAGGAGAAAGCAGCTAGACTGGGGTTCTGAATAGCAGGATCCCAGTCAGACTAAGTCGAAAACAGTGATACATCAGCAAAAAGTGGGGGTAACCATAAGAAGCAGATCATACTCTCCTACATGGGTGACCTGAATTTTCTTCTACATTTAATATAATGTTTGAAAAATTGAAAATAATGTCAGTTTGGGTAATACTACGGAATGTCTGAATTACTCAGGTCCTTAATCTTTCTAGTTTTTTCATATAATAAACATGTGTAATTCATCCGCTGCCTCTAATCTGTAGCCAAGACAATTGGAATTGCTGTGATGCCTCTAATAAAATAATTTAGAGTTGTGGGGCGGGGCTTACTCTGCGAACATGGCTGTCATTCTCTAAAAAAGCCCCATTATCCCATTTAGTTAATATGTTGTCAAACCGCATCCTCACGTAGCTTGAGCTCAGGCAGCGACTGAAGTGGTGCAACACCCATCCTCACCAGAAAAGAGGAGCGGGAAGGTCCGGGAGCAACAAAGCAACAGCTTGCGGCTGGGACTCCAGAGATAGGGGGACAAGGGAGATGGAGCAGGGCCAGAAGCCAAGATTACTAGTCACCCAGAAAGCACCTGGTAGTGAAACTAGAATGAGAGCCGCCCTCAGGGAAACTAAGCCAGGCAAAAAAGTGGGAACTCAACACTGCAGAGAATCGTGCTGTGCCAGGCCTGCAGCTCCTGGTGGGTGACAACAGCCTGCGGGGATTCTGCATCCTGAAGGTGGGCCCGCGAGCCAGAAACCAGAGCGGTCGGCAAGAGGAACCATGCCTGGGGCCCCCATTCTCTGGAGCTGGGGCTGTAAAGTGATGCGGCCGCCAGGATTTTCAGAGAGACAGATGGTCCCTCTGAGAAGGCAAGGAGACTTGAAGGCTCCGGTGGCGCCCTGCCGAATACCAGTGAGTGCTGCGGGGGGGCAGGAAGGTGACAGGAGGCCTCCTGGAAGAATGTAGATTTTTCTGGAGGGGGTCCCCCTCTCTCTTTGCTGATGGCGGTGCCTTCCTGCCTGACTAGAGAGAGACTCAATGGGTTAGAGGACCTGTCTGGGGCTCCTGGAAAATATAGAGACTCTTTGAACAGGAGAGGCCATATGAGCCGAACATCTCTGGTGACTGTGTGGTGTTTTGGATCTTGCAGGGGCCTGGAGAGAATTGGGAGCCGTGATGCGAGCTGTGGTGGGAGGGGATGTGTCAATGGGGGGCCTTCTAGAGAGTGGTACACTGAGCTGAGGTGAGGAAGAGACCACTCCACAGGGAGCGGATCGCTCGGTCCCCGGGTCACGGGTGCAGCAGTGAATGGCAGGAACTGGCCATCATGGCAGCAGACCCATCCATGCAAAATGACACTAATGAACCACCGCAGACTCAGCATGCAGATACATGAACTTATTATGGCGACAAGGGAAGTGGGTGCATGAACAATAGACATATTACTGCATGAATACTTTACATATAGAGCAGTGCACTTGAACAAAAATAACTTATTCAGTCTTTTAAATATTTCCTTTAATCCTTTATTTTCAATTTCAAATGAAGTTTCATGTAAAAGCAGCCAAAGCAGCCAATGCGTTTCGTTCAATACGGCACATCGCCAAGAGAACTTCTTCAGGGCTTTTCGAATTACACACACCGATTTAATTGTCCTCTGCGTTAGTTCAAATACCGGGTCCAATAATCAAACGCCCGAAATCTATCATCCAATCTGTGTCAAGTCAAATCAATATGTAACAATAATTTATAGAAGGTCAAAAGGATAAATGCTTTCGATCCCCAGAGGGGTGATCTTCGCCTTAATAAGCGGTCAAATACGCTGTCTTGCCGACTCAATCCACAGATAGAATGTTACTCTATCGGTGTGTGTAATTCGAAAAGCCCTGATGAAGTTCTCTTGGCGATGTGCCGAATTGAACGAAATGCGATGGCTGTTTTGACTGCTTTTTCATGAAACTTCATTTGAAATTGAAAATAAAGGACTAAAGGAAATATTTAAAAGACTGAATAAGTTCTTTTTGTTCAAGTGCACTGCTCTATATGTAAAGCATTTTTGGAATCTGTGAACAGTGGTACCAAAAGGTAACAGGTGCTGAGAAGAGTGCACAAACTACTGACCTAATAAGATTGCAGCACAGTTGTGAGGTGCTTTTTTGCTAAAGTCCGTTGCCTAAGCTTCACTTGGATACATATTACTGCATGGAGTTCATAGGATTTTCTGTACAGCCGCACACATCAAATTTCTCTTTGGTTGAGGATGGTTTTATTTGGGGAGTGGGGATTAGATAATAAGGGTGAAGTAGGTAGCACATTAGCCCTGTTGGCTTTGATCCCTAGTGTTAGAAATGGGGGTCTCTAGTTGGTTGAGGTAGGTACCTTTGTCCAAGTAGGCACCCTTGCTTTTAGTCATGGTAAGGGGATACACACTCTAGGTAGCTCCTGCTCACCACCGTGGTAGCTTGGCACGAGCAGTCAGGCTTATCCCAAAGGCAATGTGTAAAGTATTTGTACTCAACACACAGTAATACAGTGATAACACCACAAATGGACACCACACCAGTTTAGAAAAATAAGGTATCTTTAACTAAACTCAACAAGACCAAAATGACAAAACTCCAACATACAGGTGATGAGATATGACTTTTGAACAGTTATTGCAAAAATAAAGCTTGTAGAAAACAAATAGCTCCACCAGGGTCTATTGTGATGTCGTGACAGCAATAAATCCAAAGTACTGCGCCGATCATGAAGAGCACGGCATCGGGCACAGAGCCACACGGACCCCCAAACAGTACCTTGGAAACGAAGTCTATGACGATGCACGGCATTGTGGAAGGGAGGCGTCGGTGCCGAGGTTAAGGCCGGCTCCCTGGCTGCCACGGAGAGGCGAGGCGTCGTGTCCAGGAGGAGGCAAGGCGTCATGTCCGTGAGGTGACGTGTCAAATCCAGGACAGGGGAAGTCGGTTGCATCGGCGGTGAGGCAACGGTTCTGGTGGTGATGCAAAGTCGGTGAGTTTGTGGAGGCACCCTCGGCAGTTATTGGAACTGCGGTGACAGGATGCTGGCACTGGTGGTGACGAGTCGGTGTGAGCACTGGCATTGGGAATGCCGATAACTGCAGGCTTCGAAGGGCATCGGGACTGCGGTGCAGGATAGTAGGTGTGTCGTGAACTTCATGAGCGGTGTCCTTGGGGTTGGTGCAGGTTGCTGCATCACAGCAGCGGCGCTTACAGCTTCGGAGAAAGGTTTCCTACTGCTCTTAGGTTTCTTCCAGCTCCCAACACCAGGGACAACCTCCAGAGGCCCAAAACTGAATAGACACCTCCTGGCAGGTCAGAACTCTCAGCAATAGAGTTTGGGGGGAGCTGTGGGTGAGGTCTTTGTGTCCCTGAGACTTCAGAACAGGAGGACAGCACACACAGGCCCTTGGAGATTCTTCTTAAAGCAGGTTCACAGCAAAGTTCCAGTCTTTGTCCTTCCCTTGGCAGAAGCTGCAACTGCAGGACAATTACACACAGCACACAGCAAAGGGCAGTTTTCCTCCTCACAGCTCTCCTGCCCTTTTCCTTGGCAAAGGTTCCTCTTGAGTCCAGAAGTGATCTAAAATTTCAGGGTTTAAGGTCTACTATTTATTCTCCATTTTGTCTTTGTTCTCTTTGTGCAAGGGTCTTTGAGCCCAGTCCAAACCAGTTCTGTTCTCACTGGTGCAGTATGACTAAATGCAGCCAAGCCCCATTCAGCTCAGCTCTGAGTCATCCAGGAAGAGCCAGGCATACCTCAACCCCCCAGCACCTGTCACTCCAAAACTAGACAGTCTATACACACACAGGCAGAGATACACAGAATGGTTAAACAAGAAAATGCCTACTTTTTAAAATACACAATTTAAAAAACTTCTTTAGTAAAAGATGTGTTTTTACAGAGTGAGTTTATAGAGCCTACGCGTTAATTCTCTGTCTTGTCCTAATGGGAAGTTATACTTGTAAGATGTTACAAAGTATCTCCCATTCTATCCTAAGGGACCATTAGCCTTTCCATAGTGCACTTGCCAGGTTGACATGGCAGTTTAAAACTCTACACAGACACTGCAATGGCAGGTCAAAGATACCTTTTTAGGGCTACTCATGTAGGTGGAACAATCCATGCTGCAGGCCCACTAGTAGTATTTGATTCACAGGCCCTGGCACACTCAGTGCACTTTACTAGGGGCTTACCAGTAAATCAAATATGTCAATCATGGATAACTAATTATGTTCACAATTTACACAGATAGCATATGCACTTTAGCACTTATTTGCAGCGGTAAAGTGCCCAGAGCATTAAGGCCAACAAAAAGAGGGTCAAAAACAGGAGACCAAAAAGCAAAAAGTCTGGGGGTGAACCCGCTGAAAAAGCCAAGTCTAACTCCTAGTCTCACCACAACAGGTACTTCTTTTTCACAAAGTACGGGGAGGGTTTTCAGGGAGATTGAGGGCTGTTTTGGTTTCTTTTTCAGGTAGTGGCGGCGAGCGTAGGTGCACAGCGATTGCTTAGATTATGCTTTTCCATCTCACTCGGGCATCTTGAGCATGGCTAGCACATCCGTACACAAGGTTTTTGCATGGTGACAGGTGATCCCAGGCTTGCTAAAGGCACTTTTGGGATGGGATGCTAGACAAAATTAAGAGGGGATGGTCCTCAAAGTGGCCGTGCAGTCTGAGGCAGATATAGCAATGATACAGGAAACCCATCTACTGTGCAATAAGTGCCCATTTCTGATCCATAAGGGCTTTAGCCATGCATACTACTTGGGATTTTACAGAGGCTCTAGGGGCACAGCCATTTTGATCAGGAGATGCACACCTCTGGTGGTCTTCACGATGTGGTAAAACGGAGTGGGCCGGTACGTGGAGGCAACAGGCACCATATAGGGCTTCCTGATTTCTTTGATTTGCATGTACATGCCAGTGCTCATGACAAATACCTTTCTGGCTAAACCCAGGGACCTTGAACAGGATCTCCTGGAGGCCCCTTGGCTGCTGGGAGACAATCTAAAAAGGGTGTGTGATCGCTCCTCAACCTTGGCAGAATCAAGTCATGGCCAGACATCACGGTCAGCCTTCATACACAACTTGAACTTAATTGATGTATGGCGAGCACATCATCTGGGGGATAGGGGGTTTACCTTTTACTTTGGGGCCTGCCATTTGCTCTTCAGAGTTGATTACTTTCTCATGCCCAGGAGAGAAGGCCACTGGAGTTTAAATCCTGGCTCGAAGACTTTTGGACCACTCGTCCATGGAGAGTGGTCGGAAAGAATGAATGAAGAATTCATAAAGCTATGTTAGTGCGACGGTAAGCGATTTCTTGCTGAAAACAAGGGATTTGTACCATCCTAGAGTACTCTGTGGGAGGCCCATAAGGCTATTGAGTCGGTATGCAGCACCAATGCAGGAGTCCCTGTTACGGGATCAACTACACATGCAGACACTTCTTCAGCAAGAGCTCACCCAGGAAGTGAGGGAGGCATGGATGGCCAAACAAAGCAGAATATACCAATAGGGTTACAGGGCCAGCAAGACCCTGCACTGGTGATGTACCCTTATAGAGGCTGGTGCCCTGGTGGTCTATCTGGAGACTGACATAGGCTCGCATGTGACTGGGAGTGCACCCATTGTGGAGGCCTTTGCTTCCTACTATCGAGAGCAGTATGGGGCAGATAACTTGAGTGCTCATGCAGACTTGTATGACTTTGTTTCAGATCTTTGCTGGGGCAGCCGTGCACTCTATAAAACTACTTTACTTTACTATCTGCCGATGCCTCGTTTAACCCCAGAGGAAAGTGTCTGCCTAAAATCGGAGTTTAGCTGCAATGAGTTACGAGCTGCCCTAGCTCAGTAACAGGCGGGCAAGGTGCTGTTCCCCAATGGATTTCCAGAGGAGTTCTGGTGCCTAGTTTGGTTGCAGATCTTCAAGGAGGCTCTGAAAAAGGGCAAACTGTCTGATGATTTTAGAACAGCAGAAATTGTAGTCATTTCCAAACCTGGGATGGAGGGCACTCGCTGCAAGGACTTTCGGCCAATCTAATTATTGAACTCGGAAGTGAAAATTCCAGCCAAAATGTTGGCCACTCAACTGAGTTATCCAACAACTTGACCACCTGGATCAATCCCGGTTTATGCCCCGCCACGCCACACAGCACAATCTGCAGTGTGTGCATAATGCTATTGCATTGACCAAGTAATATACAGGCCATAGGGCACTGTTGTCCATCAGTTTTAGGAAAGCCTTTGACACTGCAGAGTGGGAATACATATTTTCCATCCTGTACTGTGTGGGATTTGGGCTGATGTTAATCAGCTATGTTCACTTACTATACACCAACCGCAAGGCTAGGGTGCGGGTAGGAAGGGTGACTTCAGGGTGGATCTCAGTAGCAAGGGGCACACAGCAGTGCTGTCCTTTGTCTCCCTTGCTGTTTGCTTTAGCGATAGAGCCCCTGGTGGTGTGGATTTGGGACACACTGTTCTGGGGCCCTCAATGGTCCCCAGAGGTGTGCATAGAATTTCACTCTATGCAGATGATGCTCTCCTATTCAACAATGACCCAGAGACATCAAGTCCTAGAGCTCTTTAAATCTTGCAGATATTCTGAAGATATTTTGAGCTTAAGGCGAATCCTCAGAAGTCCTTGATCTATCCCAGGGGCTATGCCATGGGTGGCGGAGACGTCTGTACTTCCGCTGGGGTTTAAATATCTGGGGTCTACATGACGTACTATGCCCAGAGGTCCTATGAAAAAAAACCTCTTATCCCAACTACACAGCCTGAAATGGGACATAAAGTTTTGATCTAGTCTCCCCTTTCCCTTGTTGGGGTGCTCTGTTGGGGTGCTCTGCCACCTTCAAAATGGTAAATCTTCCAGGCCTACTCTACTAACAACAAAATCATCCCTTCCCAGTAGAAAAAAAAAACTTCTTTACTAAGGTGAATGCACAAAGTAGAATGTTGCTGTGGGGGGACAGCCCCACTCGAATAGCTTTGAGGAAATGTTGCTGGCCGTTGTTTGAGGGAGGGATAGCTACCCCTGATATGCTCTTGTACAACTGAACAACACACCTGATGATATTAAATGACTGGAGGTTTGATGATCCGGTATGTGCAGTGGAAGGGTTAGTGATGGGTCATCAAAATATTCCACATGTGCTCTCTGTCGGGGTCACACTGGGAACCATTCCCCAAGCCAGGCAGGTGGTGCTAGGGATCTGGGCCACGGCCATGAATTCTACAGGACAGGCAGGTAGGCTGATGCTGGAGACTCCACTGTGTTGGGGCTCCAGACTCTCACATGTGGCAGTGCTCCGCAGCTTCTCTACTTGGAATATTATTGGTATCTCCACATTAGGGGATGTACTACATAAAAGAACAATTCGAATCAGTCCGAATACTGCCTACAGTGGACGCAGTTTTTCTGTCAGCTTCAACTCCGCCATGCACTGCTACCATCCCTACAGGTGACAGAAACCATTCCCGAGTTCAAGCTCATGGAAGCAAAACTCCTTCTTATTAACATAAAAGCCCACAAACTGCCCGAGATTTACAAAATGCTTTTGCAGAATATTCTGGAACCCATGCTGTGGGTGAGGAGGGCATGCGAAGGAGAACAGGGCCCATTAGAAGATGAGGATTAGAGGGAGGCAGTAGAGGCCCCTAGGGACGGTAATAGCATCCAAATTTAGTCTAGTACAACTCAAGCTTCTCCACTATATTTACCTTACCAGGGAGAGCTTACACCGGTTGGGCCTGATAGCTTTGGGAAACTGTCTGAGGTCAATCAGTCAGTCTGTAACTATTATTGTATGATTAATAAAAATCTTTACAATGTGGATACTTATACTCTAGGCAGAAACACTACATAAAAAGTTAGTAAAAAGCAGTATCTAAGTAACACAGAAACATAAAAAAGTTAAAATATATTAAAATGCTTATTTGTTTGTAAACAGTATTATCAGATTGCATTTAGTGCTCTGAAAAGAGACTTGAGGTTAGCAGCAGACACAGGAGTGCTCCGCAGTTGCTAAAGTGCCTCTAATAGCAGAGTTTCTTAAAGAGGGTGCCTGATACCATTGCAGCGGGAGTAGCCATAATACAAAGAGCAAAATGTTTAGCGATAGCTAAAAGACATGAAAAGACAATAGTATCTACAATGATGGAGTACTAAAAGAAGCTTAAAGATAGCAGGATGCATTAAAGTGCTTGACGGTAGTTGAAATGGCAATAAAGGGCAACATTTCTTAAAGGAGGACCTAGGTCCATAACAGAAAAATTTGCCATGACACCAATGATGATGTGCATAGTGGTAGGAAAAAGGCGAGGAAAAATGATGATACTGACACTGCTCAAATACTGTACATGATATAGCAGGAGTGCTAAATAGTGTTAAAATGGTGAACGTAGTCTTACACCTGATGAACACCAGAGACTAAATGCCACTGCAAGCTTACTGAGGATGGATTTTGTCTTTTTCTAAATTTAAGCTTGGCCGGTCTTGTAATGATCTTTGAGGAGGTCCAGTACTACTCTGATATATTTACCAAATGTAGCCAATTCAGTTGGTTCTGTTTTAGTGAGGGCACAATACCTAGCCTTGTTGCAGGTTCTTATGCTATGGCTTAGGAAGAGCTGCTTTACAAGAATATGACTGCCGTGGAGCAGCATCAGGCAGCAACATAATAAGTGATTAAAAGACTCCTGTATAGCCGCAAAGCCTGCAATTTATAATCTTGGAAAAGGAGTTCAATTTTGGGTTTGTTTCTTTAATTTGGAAGCCCATTAACCTTGCAGTCATGATTTGTTTAAGGCAGGCTTCCCCAATTCAGCACTGAAGATAAGGTTGTGGTCTCAAACATGGTGGAAGGTTATTAACATACGAGACTGCCAGTGCCTATAGTATCAGGTTGCTTTTCAGATTGACCATGTCGCTTGACATTGACAGTACCTTTATCTGCTTTTTCAAAGTGGTTTTGAATGCTGTGTGCCTGAGCAGCTGTTTGTTCAATATGTACAGGTCTATTTGGAGGGTATCGGATGACTCATTTAGGTAAATGGACCAAGGTCTGCTCTTGGTTTCAAATATGTGCTGGAGAACAATATCAAGATATTAGGCGCAGTCATGATGCACCTACAATAGTATTTTAGAAAAGCGTCCATGTTGGCCCATGCCTGGCCCTCCAAGCCAAATTCTGGTCTAATCAGACAGACTCTTATGTACTGTGGCAGCCTAAAGATCCTCTTGTATGCTTTTAGGTGGAGCTGTTCCATAGTTTTGGTGAGTTGCCATGGAGAAGCTTCACTGCCGTAGGTGATAGCTTTTAGAAGGGTGGCCCTAAGCACCCTTCGTACTGAATCTGAAAGGGACTTTCTAATCAAGTATTGAGCTGGCAGAGTCTAGTGATGATTAGCTAAGCCTTTTCTTTAAGGTGGCTCAAGTGAGTTTTAGTTCACCGTTTGCGGACAGCCACATGCCCAAATAATTATATGATTTTGTCCCAATTATTTTTAGAGGGCCCAAAGTCCAGCAATAGTTTGATTTCTTGGTCATCCTTCTGAAGGTTGTAACTTTCGTTTTTGACTCTTTTGCTATCATTTTATTTGCCTCATTGTATTTATAAAGGGCATTTAAGGCTTTCTGAATCCCAATTTTGTAATCGTCCAATAGGATGATGTCATCTGCATATTGCAGTATCGGGTTCTTGACATCTCCAATTTTTGGTGGGAGTAGATTTGCATGTTGAGGAGCGATGATCCACACACCAATCTGTCCCACACATTTTGGCTCTGCCCCATACTCTCACACTTCTGGACAGGGGTACTGCAAAGGTTGGAGGAGGTGCTGGGATGGAGGATTCTCCTAGACCCCAAAATTGTCCCTCTACATGTCAAAGAGGACTTGGGGGGCAATCACTATCAAAGAGCACTGCTCTGGCTTGGATTAATTGTAGCGACAATGCTCAGGTGTGGAAAAACACACTGGCCCCCTCAGTGGAAATATGGGCTAAAGGTATGGACTTCTATATGGGACTAGAGTGACCGATTTATTCAGCAAGGGGGTGTCAAAATATGGAAGGAATGGGCCTAGTCTAGAGGCTTACAGCTGGAACGACACACAGACTGCCCATGGTCCAGCTTGAGAGGCACACAACAGCATTACCGTGACACACATGATTCCCGGGAAGGGTGAGAGGGCCGAGTTATGCTGGCTGGGTAGACAGCACTATAACATGCCACTTTCTATTATTGTATTGTATTGTATTGTATATCGATTTGTAAAGCGCGATTGCTGCCCCACGGGCGTCCAAGCGCTGAGGATGTAGACAGAGTTGGGAGGTACGGCAGGAGTTTAGGGCATGTTGGACCTAGCAAACAGAAGGGTCTTTAATTGTTTGCGGAAAGATTGCAGGTTGGGGTTGCATCTAAGTTGAAGAGGGAGTGAATTCCACAGTTTTGAGGCATTCATAGTGAACATTCTGCCCCCGGTTCTAGCTCTCTTAACTTTTGGAACCACGGCCAAAAAGGCTTCGGTGGAGCATAGATTCCTGCTTGGGTGATAGCGGGTGACTAGATTGTCATTTATTGCTGGACCTGTTTTCCAGAAGGCATGATGTGAAATGCATAGTGCCTTAAAAGCCACTCGCTGCTTCACCGGTAGCCAGTGTAGACTTTTTAGTCCAGGTCTGGCTGACTGCGTACGTGGAATGTTAAGCAGGGTACGGGCTGCGCAGTTCTGCATATACTGTAACTTCCGTAGAGTCAGTTCTGGGGCTCCCACGTAGAGGGCGTTATTGAAATCCAACCTGGACTGTATCAGGCCTTGTACTGCCACCTGTTATGCTGATTTGGGGCTGAGCTATGTTCGAGGATGTATACTGTGTCTTTGCTGTGTGCCACGAGCCACCACTTGCATTGTTTGCAATAATCAATTAAAATGTTTTGCAAAATAAAGTTGTCTTGAGTTATATGCATGTTAATTGCCAGAGTGTGCTGTGGTTGAAGATTTATTGTCATGAATAACCCAATTCTATATTAGATGTTTTCAAAAAGCAACTACTAGATACTTCAGTGTTTAGCTTTTTGGCCATCAAGAAGTCGTATGTTCAATATTATCAAGTGAAAACTCCCAAAAGCACTTGACAAAAGGTATTAATGCTGGTGAAGGTTGATCAAGAGTTTCAATTATTTACCTAATCAGATATATCTATCCTGTTTAAAAAAAGAAAAAAACCTCTTATTTGCAAATACTTTAAAAAAAACTCCTGGGTAAAGCAAATTTATTTTGCAATATATTGGAAGTGTGAAATATTTCCCTAATATTTGCTAATGAACCTCAGCCCAGGAACAACACATATTTTCAGAAAAGATATAAAGGCACAATGACTCACACTGGTGCAGAATACATCCATCCCACTTCTTGTTCTATGTCTCCAGATATGTAATATTTTATGTCATAAAAACATAACAGGAACCCGTTGGCGTTAGACCCCAACAGGTCTGCTATATCCTTAAAGACCTTTTAGAGTGCAGGTAATCTGGGTACTAGTTCCAGAGAGTCCTGTTGGTTATAATTTGATTTCTGTACTGTTTCTAGGATCTGATGGATATGGGACAATGTGCTAGATTAAGTTATGGGGCACACTATATCTGGTAGCTGGGTTGGAGATCCTGAGAGGGACTACTGAAAGAGGAAAAAAACATTGGTTGCTTTTCTGTTAGCATATTTAATAATATTGCTTCAATTTATAGTCTGACCCAACATTACCTTTGCATCAGGAAGTTCCACTGTTGTTTATTTGATTTCCTTAAGATTTTGTCAATTTTTTTTTTCTATAATTTCTTATTCTCTTGGTCAACAGGGTATATCTGTCATTGCTGCTTTTCGTCTTCATCCCCTTTATCTGTCTTGTTGCAATTTGTGAAGGGTAGTAGCGTAGGCTTTGCATGACCTTCTTCTGCTTCCCCTCTATTGAGGGTGTCTGCTTGCAGATGTTCAGTTGGGGAAAGGACATTTTTAGAGGGGTATCTTGTGAGGGAATACCTACACTTTCTTTTATAGAGTTCTAGCTCAGCTTTCCCTATAACAATTTTCCTTAAAGCTCTTTCAGTCAATAATAACAATATGTGACATATATTTTTTCTGCCTTCATGCTAGCTACAGATTTAATCTAAAGATGTATTTCTAAGTAAGAAACATGGGCAATCTTGATGTCAGTTAAATTATTAGTCTGTCCCAATCGTTTGTGGTCACCAAGTTTTATAATGGTCTGCCCAGAATGTCCATCTACTTTCTTTACAATCAAGTCCTTGCTCATAATAACCTGGGCGTACCCTGAGGTGACATTTTAAGACCAGCAGCAAATGAAATATTATAGTTTAATGTGTTCTCAATAATTTGATCAGATGAGGACATCCAGTACCACTAAGGGATCAGAGGCCAAACTGGGGATTGCATACATATATGTTGCGCAACTTGCATTGACAGTTGACAATTCTTGATCATGATTTGTTCTACCCATATATGTCACGCATATGGTCTCAACTGGTTACCTCTCTTTAAGCATCTAATTCTTGGACTTCATGAGAACTGGCATTACAGATTAGGCGAACTGAGCATCCCTTTATTTGAACTACCACCCCCTTGTCCTTTTCTTCTTTATCTATGGAATAATACATAGACTGTGTTTAAAACTGACAAGGACCAGTATTTTTATCAGCTGTTGACCATTCGGCAAACAAAAAATGGACAGTAGTTTCTGTGGAGGTATTATATTATGTGTGGTATCAACTTGGCTTTTACACCACTTCTTGATAGCCACACCTCTCTCACAGGAGGCTGTGCTTGTGAAATTCCCCCTCCACCTGACTTTTTTAGAAATATCTTCTATCAACCCTATCTTTTTGCTTCAAAGTTTCTTGTCCAGTTTTTCTGTACTATATACTTTATTATGATTTTGTGTCCACTCTGTCTGTTTCTTTTAGCAATCAACATATAAGCACCCCCTTATAGGAAGTGCTGAATCCACAGAGTCCATTCATATTCAATGCTACGCTTTAGGTTGTTAAAAAGCAGTCATCTTTCTGAGGAGCCATGTTATTTGGCCTCTTTTCCAGGCTTTATATCACCCAACACATTCCTCCTTCCATTGTTTTTTCAGCTTCGGAACAACAGACACTGCCTCCACCAGTTTTCTGCTGATCCATTGACTCAGCAGTCACCAATCTTCACTAGTCAGCTGAATAAGAAGGATTAATCATACTCCAACTGATCATTCTCCATATTTTCACCTCACCTCTGTCTATAGCAGACAAACGGTAAAGAAGAAAAAGTAGGGGGGTTACTGATATCAGCACATACACCAGTCTACCACTGCTCCAAAAATCTGAGCTATCACATAGAAACACTGTGGCTCATCTCAACCATCACAGCACCTTTCTTCCTGTATTCACTCAGTCCAGACAAAGAGTTGCTCCCTAACCCTGTGTGCAATATCTTACAGGCCAGTGCCAGTAAATAGCAGGGTGACAAAGGCAACTTGCACACGGAATGGTCTACATTAAATGATAAAATGTGTTTAAACTTTCAAAAATATTTAATTAATTCCATACCTTAGCAATATACAAAATATCTTGCATTAGAAAGACTCAAAGCATTGCACATTTCGTTTGAAAAGTGATCCATGTTTCATAAATCATGTAATTCCATATTATACTTTATATTAGACTTCTTCAATAGACTTGACATACGTCTGAGTGGGGGCATAGCATTTGTAAGAAATATAGATCAGAGGGTCCAAGGGGAGGAAGGGGTACGAGGCCCCAATTGCAACAAATAGGTCCTGGAGGTCCAGTAGTGCACAGCATAGAGGCCCTTGCCCCAGCTGTACAACAGTTACCTTATTTTAAAAATGAGACACTCTAGGTTGTCTCTCAAGTCAATGGTAGCAGTAGTTTTAAGTGAATGTGTCTCAATTAGTGAAATTCACCAGCTGCAGTGTTCCAAAAACCAAGCAGTCAAAAAACAAACATTCTAGTGAAAATAAGTGGGTCAGAACCCACTTGGTCTCAGAGGACCTTCGTAGGGAAAACTAGGAGAAAATCTAGCCAGCACCTTTGGTGTTCTTACAGTGCACATAGCACAAGTGGAAATTTGTTTTGACAGCACACGCCATAAGGACTCTTTGACATATAATCTGCTGCTCAAGGGAGCACTCTGAGGTTGCAAGTTTTGACATGTGCTTCTGTATAACATTAGAAGTAAGATATAAAGTAAACTCAGAAACTGTAAATACTAGCATAGCATGAAGAATGGTACGGCAATGGTCAATGAATTCCACATTTTACTCAACCCATCTACAAATACGAAACTGATCTTGAAAAGAGATGCCACATTTGTATCTCTCCTTATTCTAACACTACTGTTACCGCCAGATAATGGGATCTTAAACATGTTTAGGCAGTGTGCTAGTGAATGGCAGTTGGCCTAAAGAAGAGTAGAAAAACATGTCTATTTCATGGCTGACTATGACACTTGATCGAACGTCAGCAAAAAGATCATTTAAAATCTCATTGAACATGCATGGATTCATCGTTTACAAAGAATATAATGTCTTTGATGTGTGTCCATCTGTAAATATTTGAAATACACTCCTTAGTAAATATAAGTCTTAAATATGTTCTTAATCAAAAGAGAAAAGTATACAGTGCAACACAAGCTGGCAGACCATGCCTCAAGAATGACATCTTCAAAGACGTAAACATTGTTGGGCTTATTTATGAGGGACTTGTGCCAGCGAAGCATCTTTTTGATGCTCCAGCAGCACAAGCCTCTCAATCATATATATGAAGCTATGCAGAGCCAGTCTGCATAGCTTTGTACAGCTTCATAGATATGGAGTAAGACAAAGCAGCACAAGTCGCTGCCTTACCTTACTCTGCATCAAGGAGGCGTCCAATGGGTGTTGCAGTGGGTTTTCCCATGTAACATCCATGGATTTTTACGCTGCCCCAGATTAACTTAATAACATAAACCTGGGGCAGCACCAAAACCGTGCACCTTCCCAGAGCAGTCATAACAAGGAGAAATGTTTTTTCTCCTTGTTTTTTCCTCATTCCATGTGTTCTGCATTCTGCACCACACACAGAAAAAAGGAAAACGCCTCTCAAGATTGTTTTTGTGCAGAAAGGTTCCCCTTCTTGCACAAAAACAATCCAGCACAGGGGGAAAGGACAGGAAGGCACAGTATTTCATCCATACTGTGCATTCTTGCCACTTCACATTGGCGTGAGGAAGTGCAGCAAGAGACTTGTGGTGATGCCCTATGCCAATTCCTCATAAATGAGCCCATAAGTTGCCTTGATATGCAGCCATCCTGTATGATAAACCTATTAATTCAAACCTTACATCAACACCCTCAGAAAAGTATAGGGCAATGCTAATGCAAAGCTTATATCAGCCATGTCGTTTCAACTATTTAAATCAAAGGGATGGACCACGGGGCATTAAGCAATACCAATTAACATTTAATAATTGGATTGTAACAAAGTGAAATATTATCAATTCAGATTTAGTCTAAAATAATGGCATTACTACTAAAAGAACTGGCACCTTTTGCTGTAGTTCTATATTATATTCTACAGAGAACTATTTATTTTGATACCTGCCAGGTATAAATAATTTGAATGTCTGTTATGAGCACACCTAAGGAACTACTGGTGTCTGTGTTATAAGTCTGTGTGTGTATTTATGGTGAAGTGTGTCATCTACTTACCAAATGTATGTGTGCAGTATGGCTTTTACTGATATTCCCTTAATAGTCTTTCAACTCTTCATCACTGTGTGGCAACTTTTATGGCACAGTTATCAAAAGTTCACACAACACAGGGCAATAAGCAAAGTTGTTGCATTGCATGAACCGTAGAGAGCTAAAAAATGGCATATCTAATGGGATATGGCACTCTTCAGCTGTCCCAGTACGTTGGCGCACTTCTGGGTGCCTAGCGCCAATGCAGACTTCTTTGCATGTGGATAAGGAGAAAATCACTCACTTGCTGCTATGTCACCCACAGAATAGGAAGAGAGGCCCCAAGTGTAAAGCATGATTCTGGTAACCTGCAGGTGTGTGTATCCATCAACTTTATTGTAAGATCATCAAAGCTCTGCAAGTGTTCTTTGATAGTTGGACTAAAGTGCCAAAGGTGATTTTTACATACGTGGTACTTTATATGTTTGCTTCAAATTATGTTACAATAAATGATGATTACATGTGTGAAAAGACTCAATTCACCATAACTATTGTATGCTCCGACTAGAGGAAAGATTAAAATGTAAAAATACATTGAGTTACAACTACTTCACAATGATATGCAATACAAAGTAGCACCAACTTAGATAATATTGACCTAATGTAATAGTTAAAGAAATATTCAGCTATCTGTTTTAACTCATGATGGATTGGATTAAGGACAATTCTAATAATGAGTTCACATTATTAGTGTAGACATGTATGATGAAAAATATCTCAATCCGAAAAAAATGAATCATGTTACAATTACATGTTCCACTGCTTCACCAGAAGATTAACAGAGAGACTAGAGAAGAATTCATGAGCAAGGAATCAGTATGTTGGTACCAGGGATACTGACAAATAGTGACAGTGAGCACGAAAATGACTGTGCTAAGGCAAAGATTGCCACCCCAAACGTGCCCTTAAAGCTTGCCTGTCACAGTGCAATATTAGGAAATTCTTCATTTGAAATGAGAAAAATATTGCGACTTTGAGCAGCACTTTCCTTTTCCTGCAAATCTCTGTTCAGAAAGCCAACGCATTTAAAAACAAATTGTTAGCTTTTTCAGATTACTTTATTTTCTTATTTTAACTAATTCCTGTCTCCCAATATTTTGATCTTTGGTTTTCTTGAGTGCAGTCTGACATTATGTTTTGCTACATTTGACCCCATTAGAATATTCAACTTTCTAAAAATGGTATTGCCACCTACTCACAAACCTAATTTCACCACTAACATTTCTAAAAACGTGTTATACTCTGTAGTGCCATGAACCAATCAAATGTACGCTACTAGCAATATCAAATCTGCAAATATGATGAATGACATGTACTCTATCATTCAAACTGTGGATATATCCTGCACACATAAATGTTCAATGTAATAAAAATAATCTCTTATTCAACTATATTAATCTGTTTTGTGCTACCTTGAAACCTCACCAGCTCCCATCAGGCAAACATATCATCAAAATAGATGTGTATAGACTCTGTCACATACGTCAAGGTGCACTACTCATGCCCATATGGTGCTATAATTGTTTCACAAAAATCCTGAATAATTTTTCATGCAATTTCTTCTTTTTAGCTCATTACCCAATGCAAAAACTGTAAAAATATTGTTCCCAATAATAATAACAACAGAGAAAGAATTTGCATTGATACATTTATTGTGTGTTCTGTAATATATATATTATTGATAAATGCATAACATAATGTATTACATGAATTCAACTTCAAGTTTTCCAATGCTGTGTTCCCATTGCATTTCGGGAATCCCTTTGTCAGGGAACTCTACAAATAACAAATAATACATGTATTTAACCATAAAATGTGAGACCTTTCCAAGCTTATTCCATCACCATCAAGTTGGTTCCATTAGTTCATGCTGCTGCTCAAGAGCATATGTGTGCACCCAAAAAAGTGTAAAGTGTGTATTTGATGATGCAAATGGGTCCATCTTTCCAGAGAATAAACCATGCTTCCCATAGAGCATCAAGTGCCTAAATGAACAAGCCTCATTTTACAAAATACCATAATGTCACTTCTAAAACACCCATGTGCGAATTGCAACAAAAAATCTTAAGCCGGTGGACACCTACCCGGTCATCAATTGACCCAAACTATCAAAGTTGTGAGTATTTCTGTGGAGTAAAAGAAGTATCCATCAATATCAGACCTCAAAAAAGAGTGCCTTTCAAAACCAGAAAACTAGGAAACACCTACTTCAGCAACCATCAGAGAGATCGTGATGCCAACTTAAAGAGTGAGACTTCCTTTAAACATTCAAAGTTACATACTATGCTTTCATGAATATATGTACGCTGGCTTCCTATTGCATAGTACGTAATGGTTAAGGCTTTTTATTGTTCATGAAGATATCAAGTCACATGTCCTCCGAAGGTTTGGTGAAAAAGCCTGCCACTGTGACTAACTTTAAAAAGGAGTGCTCCCTCTGTGAAACATAATCATCTTCACTCCTTAAAGGACAAGTGTGGTAAGCCTGATTCAGTTAAGGGGCTGCCAGGTCATTGCAAAGCATAGGTGATGTCAGCATGGGATTGAGTTAGCAGCCTAATTATTTAGTGTACTTCCCGGAAGCCCTGAAGAAGATGGAGGTTGATCACACAGTTTGTGCATTAGCAACCACATATGGGATTCCACCCTTCTTGTCATAGGTACAGTGGCATACCTGGGGCTAGGGAGGGTGGGGGGGGTCTGCCCCAGTGGCACTGATTTTGAGGGTGGTGGCCTCCCCCCACTATCACCTGCTGTCTTGTGGTGACAATAGCCCCCTGCCCCGCTCCTCAATGTGTTTGCCCCGATGGAGCGGTAAACAGAGTAAACCACGGTCAATTTGCTGCACACAAACAGTAGGCATACCAGATGTCATTGAAAGTGGATGAAGGTTCAATATAGGTAAGTTCACACCGAAATACGTCTGACTCAGACAGGGGATTCTGACATTGGTTCAGAGTATCTGGGCCCATGACAGATTTTCAGGACAATCACTAACGATGTAAATGAATATCAGATGGTTTGGGGATAGCACAGAGGAATACGGATTAAAAAAAATAAATCTAAGACTGCATATCTGAATATTACTGGCAAAAATAGTATGTGACAGAAATAGCATTCCCTAGATATCAGTACACAAAAATATATGGCTCTTTGGGTATAGATTTTCTAATATTAACTCCAATGGACTAATATACAATGTTAATACAATGTTAAAGACACAATATTTGTTCGAGATGTTATTTCGCCCATGATATTCTATTATCAAACCCACATTAGTCCAACACTAAACACATACTTTATCACCATTCACAAAGCTGGACACGAATGGCCAATCATACACAGAGCAAATTCATTAACAGAATATGAAATATAATATTTGTTAACAAAATTGAGGGTTACAAAATAGTTGTGGCAACAAACACAATTAACTAGGCATGCTTTATAAGTTCCTTGGAAAATCTGAAATTGTACTTTTGTGTCACAGCACTAAACCTCAAGAAAATGAAAAAAATATTAATGTCAGAAATGTATCAGCAATTACAATAAAAAGTGAGTTGGAACAAGCAACGACTTATATGGTTCCTCTCACATTTTGTATTTTGATATTGCATTAAAACCGAGCACAAAATGGTGCATAAAATATAATACGATATGAAATACAACATGTGATTTCCTTGTGACACAAAAAGCATGACTACTGTAACTGTCTGAGTTCGGGATAGGTGTCTGATTTCTCATACATATAACTCCATTCCAGCTGGATTTGGACAACTCTTACTTCACTATTAATTATTCAAATTCCAGTAGGAGAATGAATACGAATTTAAAAGCAATCATGAAATAATAATTCAACCTGTGATCATAACCTGCACTTAATTCAAGGTGATAACTTAATGCACCTCGGTTTTGCATAATGAATGCCATTGAGTAAGACCTGGGTAAAGTTTAATGGGTCTAAGGAATTGTTAAGTGTAAGAATGTATAATTCATGGCTTTTTAGGTTTTCTGACAATGAGACAGTAAGAACCTAGTATTAAGGTTAGAACTTAAAAGAAAAAAAAATCTGAACTCAATTCAAGCTCGCAACACTGCTGCAGCAGTGAGACATTGTCGGTTTCAATGACATTGCACATAGAGTGAGTTGTAACATCATACACTGCTCAATGTCTGCTCACATGTTGAATTATTAGGAGGCGTGTGGCTCCAAGGATTCACGGTTACTGCTCATTAACCTTTATGACATGCATGCTGGTTGTATGTATGTAGATAGTCATTAACAAGCTGTGCTTGACAAAAGTGAGCAGTGTCATATTCTGTAAACCCAGGTCGGCCATCTAGTTTTACAATGATTCAAACAAGGAATCTTGAAACTGATAGTGAAAAGTAACTGGGACAATGAAAGATGAAGCTGGGATTGCAAAAATAACATCAAGTAACTTTTAATCCTGATGATGTAGCAGAAAGAGACATTCCACAGTATTTGAATATAATCACAAACTAGGAAGCTACGTCACATTAACATTGATCATGATAACATCACATCATAAACAAAAAGACCTTACAAATCATATCATATCACACTCTCCTTGTGAAACCCAATGTGCCGGGCCAAACATGTCACAAAAAAGCACTAATCATTCCAAAATGCAGTTCAAAGTCAATGGACCAGATGTATGTTCACTAACCTTTTGATTGCTAAGTGCACATTACAGCACTCATCCAAGCACATATTATGCTCTGCTTGGCAACTGCCAATCTCTTTAAGCTGAGCTCCTCACTTGGACTCTATTCCAATCAGAAAACTAGGTAAATTGCCCAATGTTCAGACCAAATGTAGATCAAATTTCATAAGTTCCAAGTTATTAACATGGGGGCCTGATTCACAGAAGTAATCTGAGACAAAATCTTAAACTTACTACTTTTGGTATTCACAGAAGACATTTAGTAGTAGTAAAGTTAGGATTTTGTCTTAAATCTATCGTAGGTCTGTCTTAAGTCTGTCCTAAGTCTGTCTTAAGTTTGTCTTAAGTATGTCTTAAGTCTGTCTTACTACTACTTAATGCCTTCTGTGAATACCAAAAGTAGTAAGTTTAGGATTTTGTCTCAGATTAGTTCTGTGAATCAGCCCCATTGATCTCGGATCAAAGAATAGGTCCAATTCAGCATCCTGTGCCTAAACCATAGAACCGTGATTGTCCAGGAACACTCACCACAACTTTATGTCTCTAATGGCCAACTTCTTAAAATGCATTTGCTAGTTCTAGGGATAGTGTGAACCAATACCAAATCAGTTCACACATTTGTTTCCAGCCGCATCCATACATTAGGGCTAACTAAGAAAAGTTTACAAGCCGATTGAGATTCCATCTGCCTTTGCTTCACATAAACTGTAAACATTGTTTGCACATCAGCACAGGAACTCTCACCTCTTACTCACTCTTATCATTGATTTACATGCCAGACAAGACAGAAATGAAAAGATTCCCAGTTGAACTATATGTTAATAACTGTCTCTGATCTTTTGGTTGTAATTCATGAAATTGATTAATATTGGATTGTCAGACAGGCTCATCTTTTTTTTCAGAACTCGCGGACTTAGGTGTTGAAGCTTTTTGAAAAATCAAATTGTTAAAATGATCATTATAGAGAATCAAAGATTGTGTCAATCCACCCAGATGCCAATTGTGTAATGTGTTTTCTACCAAGTGCTACCATGGATGCACCAGCTACTGAGCAGTGGCTGAAGAGATCGAGTGGATGTTTGTTAACAGAAGCTTAATGAAAATAAATCGCAAATACAAATGTGTGCATCTCCTATTCACTTTCTTCTTCAACTACACATATATAAGCTTAAGAATTGACTCTGTAAATCTGTAGTCAGTTGGGACTTAAACTACCATGTATCAATAAGGTTTCAACAGGCTTACCGAGACTGATGTGAAAGGGAATTGAAATCAAATACATTTTTATATACCTCCTTAACCTGCCAAATGGTGGCTCATTAATGTCTCTGAAATTAATTGTATCAGATAGAGCAAACCAATATTTCACTTAAAAAAGCAAACAAAATAATGTTGGTATTCATTGATGATTATTACACTTATGTGTCTACTCCAGACCTAACAAAGAAACAAGTCTCCATTGCTTAGAGTCCAGATGCTAGGCTAGGCTAAGGACTTATGGCAGTTTTTTTGTAACATCACAGATGGTAAACTTGGCTTCTCCTCTGGTGACTGCATACCACAAATTCTTACTCTGTGGCTCCCAATGAACTGTGCAGAAGTATTATTGCAAAAATATGTCATTGGCATTTTCTGCCACCCAAACCCAAGGCATTCATAAAGGCCCCGGAGTCGGATGAACTGCAACATAATAGTATTACATATAAAGTGCTATCACTTTACCAGTGCCCCTGGCTTAATAAAAACGTTTCTGAATATTACAGCTCTTTATATTATCTCAAGTCAAGTGATTCATGGAATCAATGACATAAATATCAGAGGCTCAACTGTACAATCCAGTTTGATCTGGAATCCCACAAAAGATCGCATCCACATTCACATACCCATTGATCTAACAAAACAAATTTTCTAAAATGGTTGGTGACATTGAGATAATTTAAAGCAGTTCCTAGGGAAATTTATCGAATTTAGGTGGACTGGTGAACTCTTGCCCGATCATGCCAGGGGCAAAGAGAAATTAAATCTACATTGGTATTGACAGAGGTCTCCCATCAAGGTTATGTTAATCAAGAACCTGGATAGGTTGCATGAGAGACACAGACTTAGTTATTCATGCCACCCCACCCAACAACAACTGTATGCTTGTATCCTAAAACCTAAAAAAAAACACTAGTTGCTTGCAGGGTACAGAGCAAGGCAAATATTAATCATCAGGATGAACAAAACAATTAGCAGGCCACAACATCTACATGTTGAAAACGTTTGCCGTTTAAAATGCTGACTGGCCACAGGTTTACTTTTTAATCTGTTCCATATTTGCAGCATCACTTGTCTTGGCAGGGATTAACACCCGATTTGGGGGTTTTGGGATGGACGAACAGCAACAAGGCTAAACTTTCCAAGAGCAAGCCCTGATATATGAAACTTTGATATGGGATCTTTCCTCATTCCACACATCTCTATTGTGAGATGCAATGAGTCATTCTTCCACAAGGACCATCCTTTCACCACTAGATGTTTAAAAGGAGGATAAACAGAACTGGAAAAAGAGAAAGGACCTGCTGAGTAAAGTTTTTACTCATAGCAATCTCACTGGAGAATTTAAGAGATGAAGGCCCAAATCTGCAAAGAAACAGTATGATCAACAATACAAGAGAGAAGTACAGATGAATATTTAAAGTACACACCTTGCTCCTGGCTTGCATATTAAAACAAAATACACCAACCTTTGGCCTTTTTCATTCCATAAAGGAGAGAGGAGGGATTGGCTTATTGTTTTCCTCAAACTACATTAACTATGACATTGGAAAGGTAATTAATGCACTACACAACCAATACCCATGCTCACCTTAAGAAATCTGGAAACAGGAATATCTGAGACTCCTGGGATTAGTAGGTAACCCTTAACCCCCATCACAGAATTTATGGAGCCCCTGCTCCATGTAACACAGTAAGTGAAAGTCAGACCTCCTAGATATCATTCTGCATGAACTGGACATTTTGATAAACAAGGGATTTAGAAAAAGTATTGTTTTCTAACGGTGGCCACAAGACCGTTTCAGAAGCTAAATCTCAGCAGGGCACATGTAAAACAATTTGAAAATGTAAAATGAGAAAGAAAACATAGCCAGATAATTTATTGCAGGGTCATTTTGATGAAAAAGAGACAAAACACTTCTGGTCAAGCACATATGTCTTAAGGGTGAGGTTATGTGCTAAATATGATAAATAAATTCAAAGAGGTAGCATGCATGTCTGTTCTAGAGCATGACTTATCTTCTTAAAGTTAAATCTATGACATGGAAAATTGAATAAATGCAGGGTTTGGATTTCTTACGAAGTTAAATATTTACATTTTTTTCAAATTGTTGCAGTGCAAATACAACCGGTAGTTGTGGAGTTTAGCAGAGTAAGTTAGTCTGTGCCGTTAATAGCAAACAATAAGTAGGTGAGAACTATACCACAGTCAGATGACATGTAAAGACGTCGGAAGTTACCATTTACTATTGTGATAATATTTTTTATCTTTATATTAGCACGTGAGGTAATAGGTTAATTAGTTGTCTGCAGATGTATTTATTAAGTTATTGTTTGGACCGAGATATGGTAGCCTATGACCACATGTGAATTGATGGGTGAGAAATAATTTGCATGTATTTATGTAAGTATTTTCTTTTTTTTGTGTATTTATTTGTCAGCCTTATTTACCATGAACCAGACCCGAGGAGTATAAGTGTGCTTTGTTTAGATTACCGCAAAAACAACAGTTGATGGACAGAATGCAGCACAATGTCATACACTCACCCCAGTACAGAAATCTGGGTCTAAATCCATAATTTTTTTGCTCACCATGCCATTCCAGTTTGAACCCAGCCATATGCAAATCAGTCTTGACCCTGTGCCTCATGGGAACAGTCCAGCCTGAACTGCCAAGCCAGGTCCTCCCTGGCCTGGAAACAAGCATCCTAGGACCGGTTTCGGTGTTTCACCCCTCTTCAGCCAGGATAGCTTGATTCCAGTGGTTTTGGAGAGCACGGGACTCACGTCTGAGCATACCCGTCCAACTCGGGGTGACAAATGCAAAAAACAACAGTTGATGGACAGAATGCATACATTCACCCCAGAACAGAGATCTGGGCCTAAATCCATCGTTTTTTTGCTCACCATGCCATTCCAGTTTGAACCCAGCCATATGCAAATCAGTCTTGACCATGTGCCTCATGGGACAGTTCAGCCCGAACTGCTGTTTAGATTACCAGCAAAAAGATACACTGACATTAATTAGTGAAAAAGTTCAATCTTACATTGAAGTGTACTGAGAATGCCTATGCAGAGGTTATGTATCTTCTCATGGCTTGGGTATGGCAATTAGATGCGATAATTTGTAAGTTTTGCAGAAGACCAAAGTGATTTATAAAACACCCTGCTGTAAGAGAGATACTTTTGTATTTTCCCCTTTTTGAGTGGTGTGATTAGTATATACTGTTTGTATATATGAAAGATTTATTTTTAGAGCATGAGCTGTGCAGCATCTCAACCATCTTTGCTTCAACTGTAGAGCAAAACGTATGCATTTCATCATGATGAACTCCTACATAAAAATATCATCTGTTATGGTTTTAGTGGACTGATAAAGGAGGCCGCCGCCCGCTTATCTTCACTAGCGTTTGATCTACAGTGCACTCTGATATAATAGGTATTTGAGAGAGCGCGCTGAAGATCATGTTGCAGTGGTTTGCCTTATGGGAAGCTATATTTTGTGGCATCACCGTCAACTTCAAGGGCTCCAATTATGTGATATTATATAGAGAAATATCCCTTTAAGGGCCTTCCTCTCAGAGTATGAAGCAATTACTGTAAATTGCAAATCGGGTTTAAATCGAGAATACAACTAGAAAAGACGACGGGGGTTTCTGGAAATAAAAGACATATTCAAACGTACTTGTTTATCGTGTTGATTATTGTCCCTCTTGTGAGAAGACCTACTTGCCTTACTGCTGTATTGAACGTTTTTACTCCTTTCGGATACAGGAAAATACACTTTCACATCGTAAATAAATAATGCTTGCACTGGGAATGACTAGATGTTCTGGCAATATAAATATGTGAATAATGTGAATTACATTGTACACAAGTGATACAATACTGTGATTTGTATCTTGCTTATTCTGGTGACAGTAAACCTCTTATGATCATCCAGTTCTGATAATTTCATGTGAGCAGGTTTTCTAAATATAAAACTAGAGCAATAGGGAATTGAAAACTATACTAACACCGAGAGAAGTGGAAACTATGTGAACACTGACAGAATTTCATCTGATCTTTTTGTTCACAAAACTACTTTTGATTTTGATTTTCAGTGATAAATACCTAACTATGGGGCATATCAACAACAACCGGCGATAATTATCGCTCAGCGCTCTTAGCGTGAGGATAATTATCGCCGGCTTGCGTAAATTTTTATCGCTGAGATAGAGTGCTATTAGCAACGCTTATCTCAATAGCGATAAAAATCTACACGCTAACCGACTAACGTGAGATTATCGCTGGAAACCCAGCGATAATCACACGTTACCTTGTTGATAGGGACAGGCAAACTTAGCCATGATATTCTCCTTCCATAGGATATCATGGCTAAGTCTGAAAATTAGCAGACGTAAAAAAGCAGCGTTAACCGCGGTTAGCGCTGCTTTTTTTGTCTCTAACAGGGTTAGCGACATTCTTGATAATAGGAGAAATGTCGCTTAGCGACATTTCTCCTATTATTTTACTAAGGAACGCCCCCTTTGCATCTCATTAGAGATGCAAGGGGAAGCGTAGAGTAAAAGGGTGCTAACATGCAAATTTGCGTGTTAGCACCCTGTTGTTGATAGGGCGCTAGTTTTATCTCTGCTTTTTTGGCTTTTAAAGCCAAAAAAGCAGAGATAAACCCCTTGTTGATATGCCCCTATATTTTTACATTTTTCACTGCTATAATTTTGGGACATATGTACCGAAATTACCTTGAGCAGCAAAAAGAAGCAGCGCCCTCTTGGGCATGGCATGGAGCTGTTCGCACTGATTTTACAGTGCGGAACAATCTCCCGGCGATAAAAATCAGCCAAAACAGTGCGACATGCAGAATTCCGCCAGCTCGCAGAAATACGCTGAATCTTGGGGAGTTTTTATATAACTTTGTGAGGTCTGCCCACCCCAAGTTTCCTTCCTAAGTATAAGTACTTAAGTTTGATAACAAGCTTGCTGTTCCTAAGGAATCACACAACACACCAACAATGAGGCAGTAAAGAACTAATTCTTGTAGTAGGTTACTTTTATTCATGTGCAGAAAATACATATTCTAGAAATGGGGGAGTGGATTTCTCTGGGATGAGGCCAAGACTTGCTTGGATATTGTCTATCCATTTCCTCTCTGTTATGGCATAGATGACCATGAAAATGTTGGCACTTGAGAATAATTCATCTAAAAGTGTTGGAGTTGTAGCTAAAGATGAATTAAAAAACTCAGCTGTGTTTTTTTAAGTTCAGTATTTATGATGTGTTGTACTAAACTTCTTGGCAGTTGTTAACTATGCCACCTTACCATATCACTTTCTGCAAGAATTATATTTTAAAAAGTTTACTTCCTTCATGGTGTTTGGAAATTTTCATCATCTCCACAGATGCCCGCCATGTTTGACCTATCTGCTTCACTGGCTTTATAACTCTGTGCAATTTGTAACTTCAAATCGGAGGAAAATTGCCTTTGCCTCCCCTTTAATCAGGGTTAAATTGGCTCATGCCTGATTGACATATTGTATTTGCCTATACTTCCCTAGTATATAGTAGTATAAAAGGCACCCAATCCCAGATGTGGACTGCACCTATTGTGCTATCATCAGCATGGGCCCGCAAGACACAGCTTGTGGCTTACCATTGTAGCATGTAGCATGACTGCAGTAGTGTGAATCCTGCTGTTCAATCATTCATAATGACCCTTTTTCACGGGATAAGCCCTCCATATTAAATATTAACAAGTTGCCACATGCAGGCCTTGTAGCCCACAAGGTAGGGAGCATGGTTTTCAAAAGTGGAACATTTCCATAATTATTGTCACAATGTCCCTACAGTGACAAAGCCCTAAAAACCGAGGTAGACCTGGCTGTTTGAGACAGAAAACCAGTACAGGTGAAACTATAATTCGGTATCTCAGGTTTGGGGCTAGCTAGAAAAATAATTCAACCATCTCAATATTTATTAAAAGCTGAATTAAATGGTGAAGTTGAATCTTTAGGAAGTATTTAGGAAATATGACTTTTCTTTTTTTTGCCAGAAGTGTGGAGGTGTTTTTGTCTCCTAGAACGAAGGCAACGTATGGTAGGCACAGGAACTTAATCACTTTTATATGGACCTTCCTGTCACAAGTAAATGCCAGGTGACAACTGGACATGCTCCAGCCTTTGCCCCAAAAGTCAGGCTGGCCGCAAATCCAGTGAGTGTAAGTCTTTCCCCAGAACCATTTTTTGAGAGACAATAGAGGCGAGAACTACTCATTACCCTGGCCACACCTCAGGGTGTGAAAATAGGCTTTACTTAAGAAGAGAAGG
This sequence comes from Triturus cristatus, assembly GCF_964204655.1. Taxonomy (NCBI): domain Eukaryota; kingdom Metazoa; phylum Chordata; class Amphibia; order Caudata; family Salamandridae; genus Triturus; species Triturus cristatus. The sequence goes on from NC_140584.1 coordinate 229,951,118, forward strand.
AATGTTTGCTGCATAAATGGGTATCTCCACCCCTGGGTAGTTTTACCCCCATTGGTTAGAAGGAGCCAGGAGTCACACTCAACCACTAGCTGATGCCAGGCATTAATCTGGCACCCCAAGGCAACCTGCACAGAACACCTTATGGACATGCAGAAAATCAGAAGAGGACTGGACCTATTGTGTGTGAAAGGAAAAGTTTTGTAAACCCATCTTGCACGGAGTGGCGTCTTTGAGTTCAGAGGCACTTTGGGTGAATTAATGATGCGGCGGCCTCAGCCGCAGGAGATGCACCGCCCTAATTGGGTAACATATTAATTCCAGCGTTGATGTGCAGCTGCGAAAATAAAATGTTTTGAAAACCCACCTTGCACGGAGTGGCGTCTTTGAGTTCAGAGGCACTTTGGGTGAATATATATTTTTATATATATATATTCACTGAAAAAACCATAGGTTTCACACATGTTATAGTTAGCGGAAATTTTACTGATAAAAAACCAATGAAATTCCCCCGTTATAGTTAGTGCAGGCAACTATAACTCACGCGACCGCAATCCTCTGCTGATGCTAATACTGTATTTAGACACTTATTTGCCCATGTCTTCTTCCATACATTTTTAGCTATACATATATTACAAATATTTTTTTTTCATAAAGACACATATGTCATCAGCAGAAGATTGCGGTCGCGTGAGTTATAGTTGCCTGCACTAACTATAACGGGGGAATTTCATTGGTTTTTTATCAGTAAAATTTCCGCTAACTATAACATGTGTGAAACCTATGGTTTTTTCAGTGAATTTGCAAGGTTTTTTAAATGCTAATTCCTAACTATAACGTGTGTGAAACCTATGGTTTTTTCAGTGAATTTGTACGGTTTTTTAAATGCTAAGTTACTTTACGCCATTCGTGGCGTGCGCGCCCACTTAACGCAGTTCGTTCCGTGCGAGCACGGTGCGCTTCGCGCACCGTGCGCGCACAGTGAGCACGCGGTGCGCTTCGCGCACCGCGCGCCCACTTTACGCCCACCCACTTTCCTCCGTGACTATGGTATGGGTGCCATTTACCACAACAACTTGCGTTATGACATGCAAGACATTTATAGAGGAGATGGTGTGCACTTCAATGATGAAGGGAACAGAGTCTTCCTCTTGAACCTTAGACTCTGCATCGGTACTTACTTGTAGGTACCACTAAAAAATCATTTCATAAACACAACGGCTCTTTTAAGAGCCCCCTAATATCTAAACACTTAAATCTGATTTTCATTTTTTTTTTTTTTTTTTTCTACCGTACGCTTACCGTAAGCTTACCGTACGCGTACCCCGTGATTTTTTTTAAAATCAATAAATGTTTTCTTTGTACTTTACAGTCCTTCTTTGACCCCCTCACAAATGTAAGGGGGTCTGTAACTCTCCTCATTGCCCCCTTTTCTTGTTTTCACTCTTTTTTTTCTGAGTGAAATACACAAAATGGCGGCCGCCGCTTCCTGGTTTCGGCTGATTCGAATGTTTACTAAGATCTAAGAGCCAATCAGAATCGCGCTCGTGCACGCCACCGTACGCTTACGGTAAGCGTACGGTAAGCGTACCGTAAGCGGGCTCAGATATATATATTGATTTAAAGGCTATTTTCTCAGAATCTACTGAACAGATTTACACCAAACCTACAAAAGGCACTTCCTTGACCTAGGGACTACCTCTCTGCCAAATTTCGAGTAATTCTGTTCAGCCGTTCGGGCTGTAGCTCGTTCTAAAGGTCCTATGGAAAAATGCATGGGAAAAATGCGTTTTGGGACCCCCCTTTTATCTCAGCCCCCGCTTGACGGATCCCCCCGAGACTTTCAGGGTAGGAGCAGAGCGTAGCGCCCCACCTATTTTGAGACATTCGCGAGGATTCATCGACCGGCGCCAAAGTTATTCAAAATAGAATGTTGAGGTTTTCCTATGGAAAAGGGGTCCTAACTATAACTACCTACTGGCGACCGCCAGTAGGTAATATATATATATATATATATATATATATATATATATATATATATATATATATATATATATCCAAAACAAGGTTGCTCTCCAAATGAAGCGCCTCTTGCTCCGGAAACGCGTCTGGCGAAAAGGCTATGAGAGACATACTAAGTCCAGTGCGCTGTGTTACTGCTGTTGCCGGTTGATTAAATATGGGTTTAAACTGCACTTCGTGTGAGGCGCTTCATTTGGAGAGCAACCTTGTTTTGGATATGTAGTGGCCTGCTCCGGTCACGAAGCTGCCCCCGTGCTGACAGTGCGCGTCCGTTTCTCTATGAAGGGGAAACACTTGAGAACGAAGTCACCCTTATCATCTAGCACAAGAATAACAGCAGAAACGGCGCAACTTGCAAATGTGTAATCTTATTGAGGAAAAGATGGACAACTGTGAGTAACTACACTTACCAGAATGCTCTATGCTGCACGCCCTGATGGGTGGGACTATGAATATTTAAAATAACTCTGAGATGCAAGGCAGCTGTTTCTTTCCTGCTGAGCCTGCCATTGAAAAAGGGAGATTGCTCCGGAAACGCGTCTGGCGAAAAGGCTATGAGAGACATACTAAGTCCAGTGCGCTGTGTTACTGCTGTTGCCGGTTGATTAAATATGGGTTTAAACTGCACTTCGTGTGAGGCGCTTCATTTGGAGAGCAACCTTGTTTTGGATATATATATATATATATATATATATATATATATATATATATATATAATCTACTGGCGGTCGCCAGTAGATAGTTATAGTTAGGACCGTGTTTCCATAGGAAATCTCAAAATTCTATTTTGAATAACTTTGGCGCCGGTTGAAGAATCTTTGCGAAATTTTCAAAACTAATGGGGCGCTCCGCTCAGCTCCTACCCTGAAAGTCTCTGGGGGATTCGTCAAGCGGGGGCCGAGAAAAAAGGGGGGTCCCAAAACGCGTTTTCCCCATGCATTTTCCCATAGGACCTTTAGTCGAACGTACAGCCCGAACGGCTGAACAGAATTACTTGAAATTTGGCAGAGAGGTAGTCCTCAGGTCAGGGATGTGCCTTTTGCATATATGGAGTCAATCTGTTCAGTAGTTCCTGACAAAATTGCATTTAAAAGCACATACATATCTATAGCAGCGCACCGTGCGCGCACCGTGCGCGCACCCTAACGTGCGCGAGCGTAATTCTGATTGGTTGTTACATGTTAGTCAACGTTCGAATCGGTCAAAATCAGGAAGTGTCGGCCGCCATTTTGTTTGTTTTCAGTGCGAGAGTGGAAAAGGAAGGTGGCGAATGTGAAAAGGGGGCAGGGTAGAGAGTTCCTGACCCCCTAGCTTATATCAGGGGGTCCCTGACGGACCCCGAAGGCAGAAAAAAACATTTACATTTTTTTTTTAAAAAAATCGCGGGGGTGCGCGCACCGTGCGCGCACGGTGAATAACCATTAAAAAAAAAACCATTTAATACGTAGTTTATTGAAAAATAAATATATAAAAAAATAATAATACATACATAACTTAGCATTTAAAAAAAACGTACAAATTCACTGAAAAAACCATAGGTTTCACACACGTTATAGTTAGGAATTAGCATTTAAAAAACCTTGCAAATTCACTTAAAAAACCATAGGTTTCACACATGTTATAGTTAGGTGGATATTTCACTCGTAAAAAACCAATGAAATTCCACCGTTATAGTTAGTTCAGATAACTATAACTCGCGCGACCGCCACTCTATCACAAGGATGATGTCATCAGTGATGTCAAGAGTGATGCCACTGACCATGTCATGAGTGATGTAATATGTGATGTCATGAGCAGAGGATTGCGGGCGTGTGAGTTATAGTTAGGTGGCAGCCCTGTCCTGGGAGGGGCACCATCTCCATCGTATCGGAGAGCCTGGGGAAGCGGAACTCCTTCGAATCCTGTGCAGCACATCACTTCAAATGCGGATTGAGCTGGTCTATTGTAATCCACATCCTATCAAAGAGAACTAACAGCTTTTTATTTGGACTGTGCATTACACCTACTTAAGGTTTTATTGTTTGCTCACGGTCGGAACTCTGAATCCCAGAATGCACCTTATTGACACTGCACTCAGCAAGTCCAGGTGCCAGTAGTTGAAATAGAAGATGCCGGAACTACATTCCTGTGAGTCTGTGATGCCTGTCCCTAGCAGCCCAAGAAGAAGAGACATGAAGTCTCGAAACGCGTCGGCGAAAAGAGTAATGGTTTGGTGGTACGAGACTAAGCTGCATATTGAGGCCGGAGGGCGAATTTGATGTTGAGTGCCCTTCCAAATGCTCTTGGGCACTTTGTTTATAATATATATATATATATATATATATATATATATATATATATATATATTAACACCCTGATCGTCTTTCCACAAACAGGCACCAACACCGTGAAGAATTATGGCACAGACGGCGATTTATTTCAAATTCAGGTCAGACGCGTTTCGGCGGTAAAACCGCCTTGCTCACTGCATGAAATGTTCTGTCAGTGTCAGCCAAACAAATACCTCCACCATTTTCCTGTGGTTGCCTAGACAACCAGTACATGTCATAGACATAAAAGTTTTTTCACCGTGACTTTGCAAAATACATTTGTGCGTGAATATATGTAATAACATACATTGGTAATTTAAACAATATATATTTGCATCTTTAGGCAAATTATTTCCTAAATAAAGATCGAGTTCGAAAGTCACTCTAAAAATAGAAAAACACAAAAGTGATTAGGAGTACCGCTCGAATAGAGGCGGAACATCCAGTCTCAGTGTGTCCCATGTAATGTGCTCTAAACCAATGTGGCTGTATTGGCGTGCAGAGGAGGGAATGTGACATATGATTATCATACAACCATAAAGGCGAACTTAACTGGCCTGCACAGTCTACGCTAGTATGTACAGTCTCAGAATACGAGACCACAAATACATCGTAATGCAAAGTAAAGAAAGTGGGGACTGCCACTTGGAGAATTTCCTTACATCCACATGAAGGGAACAGCGTAGATGACAAGTGCCACTACCTGTTAAAGATTAAAAGGAAAAGGGTGGGTTATATATCACCATAAAGAGCCCCTAGTGCTAATCCAGGGGATAAGGAGTACATACAAAGCTAAGGGATTCTTCCGCCCAAGTGGGCAAAAAGAATAAATACGATCTGTATTGGCAGGCCAGAAATGGAAATGAATTACCTATTGCCCTCCTACTGTACTTGAACAAAGAATATACAGGAATAGAAGCACATGTATAGTGGGGTGGTATTTACAGGTAAATGTGAAATGTCATAAAAAATGGAAAAGATTTTTAAGGTTTAGAACAGTCATGCTCCAAGAAAAGGGTTCAAACGAAGAGGCCAATCTTCTCAAATAATGAATCAGAGATGGACATTAAGCGCTTCATCGGCATTCATCCCATGTGGGATTTTGGAGTTGAGGAGAATGATATATTTTGATTCCAATCTCCTCAATGCCAATTGCCTGTTATCTCCCCTAGGATTTTTAGGGACACTATCAATCACAAAATAGGAGAGGTCCTGGGTCTTGCCACCGTGGCACAGATTGATATGGCGTGCCACTGGGTATGATTGGTCATCATTGGAATATATATATATATATATATTCCAAAGGCAAAACCTCCGATTTCAGAGGTAAAACGAGCCCACCAACCGGTTGAGTAGCACATTTTCTTTATTGATAGAAAGTTCTTACAAGCATAACGCATTTCAACTCTGACATATGCGACACCTGATGTGAGCAGTTGCTTGCTTTTTAAAGTTCAAAGTCTTTAGACATAGATGATGGACTACGGACGTTTTCACAGTGTTTCAAGGTAATATTTACACTTTAAGTAGTGATTTGCTCGAATATCATGGTCATTAGTCGATTATATTAGTGCCAAATGTCTTTCAATACTCGCCATTACTTGGCATCTAAAAAATGATTATTCTTTTTCTGCATCCTTTCGTTCTGGACCACAATAACCACAATGCATTGCCCTTATCTTTTCGCATCCGTATAAAGTCCGTTCTACTAATATCATTCAATATTCATTTCAAATTATTGCTCCTTCTGTCATTTCCACACATTCTCCCACTTGATTAGCCTCCAAGACATTAATTTCATTTCGGACCAAAATAGTAGTTAAATCCATAAGAAAACAGAAGGAGCTGCTTCTGTCACTACAACTGTCAATGTTCGAATCTTTCTTCCATATTTCTACCAATTTCTACCAATTTAGTCTGTGTCTTAAAGTTCCCGGCATGTGCAGAGGTGTGGCGAAAATAAAGGATTTTGCTTTGGGCTGGATCCGCCTGTACTGTGTGCACCTTCATTTGTGGACGCTTTTGGATGATATTTTCCGGCCGGTCCAGGTCGGGAAGGTAGCACCGCCATAGGATTGATTTGTGGACTGCTGATTCCAATACACAGAATCGTGGCAGAGCACAGGTTTTGGCGCTTTATATAAACTGCCTGCATAACTGGGGGCTCTATCGAGAGCTTGTATAGGAGTTTGCCATGAAGCCGAACCCAATCAGGGTAATATGGTAGCAACAGGACTACAAGTCCCAAGAGGCCATTGATCACCTGAGCCCGCCAGAGGGCGTCATAATGGCCATTACAGGACTTTCTACCTTTGCATCTGCTCATTGCACGCAGGCCTGTGATCAAGGAGAGGACTCCGAAACGCGTTCAGTGCAGCATAAGAAATACTTGTTTTGCAAGCTGGTGTGACGAAAATGTAGGACTTTGCTTTGGGCTGGATCTCCCTGTACTGTGTGCACCTTCATTTGTGGACACTTTTGGATGGTATTTTCTGGCCGGTCCAGGTCGGAAAGGTTGCACCGCCATAGGATTGAATTGTGGACTGCTTATTCCGATACACAGAATCGTGGCAGAGCACAGATTTTGGCACTTTTTACAAACTGGCTGCATAACGGGGGGCTCTATCGAGAGCTTGTATAAGAGTTTGCCGTGAAGCAGAACCCAATGAGGGTAATATGTTAGCAACAAGATTACAAGTCCCAAGAGGCCATTGATCACCTGAGCCCACCAGAGGGCGTTATAATGGCCATTAAGGGACTTTCTCCCTTTGCATCTGCTCATTGCACGCAGGCCCGTGATCAAGGAGAGGACTCCGAAACTCGTTGGGCACAGCATAAGAAATACTTGTTTTGCAAGCTGGTGTGGCAAAACTAGAGGATTTTGCTTTGGGCTGGATTGGCCGGTACTGTGTGCACCTTCATTTGTGGAGGCTTTTGGACGATATATATATATATATATATATATATATATATATATATATATTTATATATATATATATATATATATATATATTAACACCCTGATCGTCTTTCCACAAACAGGCACCAACACCGTGAAGAATTATGGCACAGACGGCGATTTATTTCAAATTCAGGTCAGACGCGTTTCGGCGGTAAAACCGCCTTGCTCACTGCATGAAATGTTCTGTCAGTGTCAGCCAAACAAATACCTCCACCATTTACCTGTGGTTGCCTAGACAACCAGTACATGTCATAGACATAAAAGTTTTTTCACCGTGACTTTGCAAAATACATTTGTGCGTGAATATATGTAATAACATACATTGGTAATTTAAACAATATATATTCGCATCTTTAGGCACATTATTTCCTAAATAAAGATCGAGTTCGAAAGTCACTCTAAAAATAGAAAAACACAAAAGTGATTAGGAGTACCGCTCGAATAGAGGCGGAACATCCAGTCTCAGTGTGTCCCATGTAATGTGCTCTAAACCAATGTGGCTGTATTGGCGTGCAGAGGAGGGAATGTGACATATGATTATCATACAACCATAAAGGCGAACTTAACTGACCTGCACAGTGTACGCTAGTATGTACAGTCTCAGAATACGAGACCACAAATACATCGTAATGCAAAGTAAAGAAAGTGGGGACTGCCACTTGGAGAATTTCCTTACATCCACATGAAGGGAACAGCGTAGATGACAAGTGCCACTACCTGTTAAAGATTAAAAGGAAAAGGGTGGGTTATATATCACCATAAAGAGCCCCTAGTGCTAATCCAGGGGATAAGGAGTACATACAAAGCTAAGGGATTCTTCCGCCCAAGTGGGCAAAAAGAATAAATACGATCTGTATTGGCAGGCCAGAAATGGAAATGAATTACCTATTGCCCTCCTACTGTACTTGAACAAAGAATATACAGGAATAGAAGCACATGTATAGTGGGGTGGTATTTACAGGTAAATGGGAAATGTCATAAAAAATGGAAAAGATTTTTAAGGTTTAGAACAGTCATGCTCCGAGAAAAGGGTTCAAACGAAGAGGCCAATCTTCTCAAATAATGAATCAGAGATGGACATTAAGCGCTTCATCTGCATTCATCCCATGTGGGATTTTGGAGTTGAGGAGAATGATATATTTTGATTCCAATCTCCTCAATGCCAATTGCCTGTTACCTCCCCTAGGATTTTTAGGGACACTATCAATCACAAAATAGGAGAGGTCCTGGGTCTTGCCACCGTGGCACAGATTGATATGGCGTGCCACTGGGTATGATTGGTCATCATGCGCAATTGCTCTCAGATGTTGCAAAATGCGAACGTGGACTTGGTGGATCGTACTGCCAACATACAGTTTTGGGCATGTGCATTGTAGCACGTACACGGCAAAGTCCGTTTTGCAGTTGAAGCTGCCACGGATAACGTATGGTGAATGTCTGAAAGGCATTATAACAGACTTGGTGTTATTGCCGTGTTTGCAGGCTTTGCATCTACTACACCTAACAAAGCCTCTAGGTGATTGTAGCCAAGTTTGACTTTTCGCTACAGAAGGTGCGCTGCGTACCAATTCCTGCCGCATGGATTTAGCTCTTCTGTAACTAATGGCCGGGGTTTTGGGGCATTTTGGTCCCAAAACCGGATCACTACGGACTGTCTGCCAATGTTTGTGCAGGATTTTTCTCAGTGTAGTGTGGTATGCATTAAATCCTGTGATCAATCTCGGGATGCCTGCCTCTTTGCTTGCGCTCTGTTCTTGTTTCTTAAACAGAAGATCTTCCCGTGTCTTTAACTCACTTCTGTTTCTGGCTTTCTCTAGGGTTTCTGTTTTGTACCCTCTGCTCTGTAGTCTACTAAACAATTCGTTAGTAGATTTCATAAGACCTTCTGTTGTACTGCAGTTACGTCTCATCCTGAGACATTCTGCATAAGGAATGCCCTCCTTAACGCTGTTATGATGGAAACTATATATATATATATATCAGGGACGTTATAGTTAGAAATTTTCATTTAAAAAAACCTTAGAAATTCACTCAAAAAACCACAGGTTTCAGGGACGTTATAGTTAGTTGGATATTTCACTCGTACAAAACCAGGGATTGCAGGCTCCCATGTATTTTATATGGGATAGAGTAACCCCTGGTGTACACTATATGGATATTGCAAATCACTGAGCTGTTCAGGGACCATTTAGAGGAACAAGGCCACCATTTCATGAAAACTAACAATGCTAACTATTTAGAGCATGATCAGTATATGTGTCAATGAGTGTGTCTGAAAAAATGCCTATTCATTATACTAATGCTAATGGTCTAACGTGACGTTATCAAAATCCAAGAGTCAGAAATGCACACACTGTACACATGATAATGTACACCCTGGTACACCCTGGCATGTAAATGAGGGTTGGGAGCAATGGAGTCAGGTTCTGATCCCACCATCAGAAGTGCTAGGGAGGGGATCGAAGGCCTTTTCTTGGACTGGTTCAACTGGCCATGGCCAATGCCTAGGCACTGTCTCCTATTGTCTTTTACCTCCAAATTATTTTCCTCCTCGGATGTAAATGTATAGCACTGATTCTGATACAGAATATGCCTTCTTTGTCACCTGCCACCACATTCTATGCTGCTCTTTACTTCTGTGTTTTTACTTATAATAGAGTCTCAAAGAAGCCGGCAGTGAAATATGCTTGCACTTTATAAAATATAATAAATAAACAAAAAGAACATTCCACCTTACCTGTACAAAACATTCCAGAAGAGTAGTTGTGATTGAACCTTAGCCTGTAAGAGTAATGCCAACTTAAGTGCCTCTTTGACAGATAAATTGGACCCATTTACTTGGAAGAATGGTAGTAGAGATCAGGAAAGCCTGAGCGGATACAGACTGTGTAGAACGTCACAATACATCAAATAACCTGCCACTTTGTGTTAAGAGTGAATGGATTTCTTTTCTCCTGTAACACCTTCCACGTATTGAAGAAATGGGGAGCACTGATCTACACACATTTTCTTTCATGGTGTGAAAGCGGCAGTATAGACAAAATATATCAGTGTCAGAACTCATGTATCAAAACCACATCTTTCAGTAAAGAAATCCATACTTAAAGAGTTACAAAGTGTAATGCAGGGAGATAAATGCTACTGCAGTTCTGGAGGTCACAATGAATGCATTTAAAGTTTTTTTTCCCCCTTTCCAACTGTGCTAACATTTATGTTGCAATTTGGCCTGAGCAAGACAAAGACTAAGTGGTAAAGTGAAGCCCGACTGCTGTGGCTACACAAAGGACTTCAAAAAAGGGAGCCTTATTAATGACAATATAGATTACAGTATGTAGTATGAATTCATAGCGGTGGCAGGCAATTTGGTTTTGACACTAAAGTAGCGTTTCATTATGTACGATCCTTTTTAAAACAAAAATCCAGATGCAAGGTTTAGAAAAAGTTAAAATCTCAGCATTTGTTTTTGAAGTTTTGTTGGACATCACATCAGTTCGCAATATATGAATGCATTTATTGATACACATGTTTTGTACAGCCATTGGCATAGCTAGGGAGGGTCATTGCTTTTTTGGGGGCAGCGGCGATCGCAAGGTTAGTTTTCTTTGTCAAATTTTATTCTGCGTAGTTGGCATCTGTTGCCTCCTACCTCACTTGTCGCCTGTCACCTCCACCCCATCTCTCTTATCCAGGGATGTTTTAAGTTTTTGGGGGGCCCTGGGCCAAATGCATTTTGGGGGGCCCCTGTACAGAACAGCTTTTATTTTGTGATCCAGTTGCAACTCTTTCAAGCCCTCTTTGGTCAAATTTTAAATGCGTTTACATCTAACATTCAGGAAAAGTGACAGCCGCAACTCACTCATATTACTGCAAATAATCTCTGTGACACCTTCCCATTTCTCATATGTGAGCTATGCCACTGTGTACACTAATATCAGGTGACCTTATTCCTCTTTTACAGCATTATAAATGTACGCTCGTCGTGGGTCTCTTTTGGAATGTAACTTTTTCTTGGCCCTATCTCTGAAAATATATAGCTAATATGCTCATTACCATCTTGCATTGTGTATCAAAACAAATCCCTTCTATAAAAGTAGAGTAATTATTATTTGTTTCCAATGTATACAAGAATTGAAATGTTTTAAAATGGGTGGTTGATTTAGGCACTGAGAAATGTCTTTTCCTACTACCGTAATATTTGGACGGAAGCACCTTACTCTAGCATCAGAAGAAAGCACCCAATTCCCATAACATGCTGTATGTAACCAAAATGAGTGTCCTCCCTAGCCTCCATAACATATGCAGAAATCATGCGGGGTCATGGGAGATAGTTTACTATAGTGCATAAAAACCTTGATGCATCAGTAGTGGAACAATGCAACTTGTACCTTACACTCTACTACAGAAAAAATAAAATACCATTGAGCAACCAATGGCATTGCATTTTAAACCTGACCTAAGGAATGCTGATAGGTGTGCACCCTGAATATCAACCCCAGAATATAGATGGAATACAATATCAAGGACAAAATATTGAAAACAATTATCAACAGATAAGTCTAGATTTTCTATACCTAACTCCACTTTTATGTACTTGCACGGTACATAAATCTTCAAGGTAAGTAGATGAGGAGTTATGTAGAGCAAATGTATACTTCCCTATAGACACTTACATTTTGTTTGATATTTTGTCCCCAATATTCTTGTACCACGAAATTCTTGGGGGCCAATATTTAGTGGTACAGCCCAACTGAGGTAGTAACGGTAGGGGGTGAACATGGACTAGAGATTTGAAAAGCTAACCAGACTAAACTGAATGGCAAATATATTGGGGAAAGTTTAACAATTGGACAGTGAAAAAATCCCAAAAACATATCAATGGGCTGGAAACATTACATCAGTGAATTGATGGGATTTAACTGCACACCGTTTTCCAAGCTCTCATTTAGGGGATATGGCAAGCAAGGGATCCAGATGTGCCATTCTTAGGTGATCAAGAGCAGCACTTTTCCAGGGCCACCATAGGGCAAACTGGCACATAGGGCTCCAGACAGATAAGTGTTATGGAAGCAAAATTAGTGACCCAGCCTGGGATCTCCCCACCACATTCAAAACCCTGACACTTAGCGCAGATTGTGGCGGTACAGTGGAGGGCTGGAAGCACTGTGCCATGCCATGCCACAAAGAGAGGAGAGGAGAAACAGAGGTAGCAGGATGTGGTATCATGTCCTCAAGTGTAACCAATGCAAAAAGGGTTATTTGACATCTGTTCCGGCTGAGACAGCAGGATCCTGCTGCGGGGAAACCAGTAACAAAGACCCCCAGACAGCCATGACAGAAGGATAATCAATAAAGGAAACATATCTTCTTTGGGGTGCCAAGCAGGAATTCCATTGGTCTCCTCCATCAGGTAATAGAAAATTGTCCTCTTATTCACTTCCTCTGATATTTATTTGTAGATAGAAATCTTTTGAATGGAGGAGTGGTACATAGGAGGTTTACATTTTACAATAGATCCTTGTAGAATATTTGTTGGCCTTTTCAGTCTCCTCTTCTTCTTTCTACCCCTGGGAAAGATGCTCAGTGCTTACCCTAATGCTATTTTGTGAGCTTCCAGCTAGTTATGACCACTGACACTAATATTGGTTTTAGATAAAACTGGGGGTACCTGTTATATTTTGAAGGTCTGCTGTTTTATCTGCTCCAACAAATACTATTTTTAGACTGACACTGACGGGAAGTGAGATTCCCTGGTTAAAATAACCTATACTGAGAGAATGTGTAGTATCACATGCAAGCTCCTTTGGGTCAAAAGTATATACTCCCATACTTTTGTTAAAACCATACTCACAAACACAAATGCTTTAAATACATAAAACAATGTTCATAGGCCAAAGCTTCCCAAAAGAGGTTCTATAAAGAAAAATAACATTGTGCAACTATTACCAGCACCTAAATTAGGAATGACTAATAAAATACCGGTGAGCTTGCATAAGTCTGGCGTCATAAAGTCACGCTGATTTTATTACAGAAAAATCCAAATGTAAAGCTTATGAATGCAAATTGACATGTTTGAAACAACATTTCATTACCAGTTTGCTACTCCTAGTTGTAAAATCTGGTCTTATTTAGATGACGGAATGGGAACACTACAATCAAGGACTAAAGAATTAATGAAAGAGGAAAACACTGTGCCATAAAGATGGGGAAATGCACTAGACTGAAAAGGGAACGGAAAGGAAGGAAACATTCAGAGGTTGAAGAAAAAGGAAAAGGCAAATGTATACTTTGGGATTGTGAGAAAGTGGATTATCATTTGTGGTAGCCGATCACCCACCTAAAGGAATAATTATACTATCTTGACAAGGGGAACCTAAAGTCGCTAAATAAACCTGAGCTTAAATCCTTGGTAGGTATGGCACAGAGTAGGCAGGATTAACTTAGAGCAATGTGTAAGTACCAAAACAGTAATAGAATCAAAACATCAAGCAATAAAAATCACTAAATGATTTAGAAAAATAGAGTAAAATGTAATAAACATAGGGACACAAAAATGATAAAAAAAATCTCATAACAGGAGATATGAATTTTATAGTTTTCCAAGTAAAAATAGCACAAAAAAGAACTAAGCACCAATGATAGTCTATGAAGAAGGTAGACCAGGACCTAGTTGTGATTTCAGGCTGATCTCAAGGAAGTGTGAGATGTGTATACCACATTGGCTTGGCCCCGTCAAAGATTTTACCTTCTGACTTAGTCTTGTTTCTGGAAATCAAAATCTGCCAGTAGGCCATGCCTGAAATTGTATCTTTGGAAGGTGCATCAAAATCATACACCTTTGCTGCAAGCTTCCCATGATAGTGCCAGAAGTCTTGGAAGTCCAAACATATTCTATGTCCCTCAGGTTTCAGGGGAGAAGCTTCTCTAGGCCACTTCTAAGGATCCCAGTACCGAGGGGCCAGCCTAATTCCTGCATAGGCCACCAGCAATGTGCAGTCAAGTTCCAGTTGTAACTAGTCAAATGTTCACTTCAGGAAAAAGGCCTCTTGCAATTTGTGGCTACCAGGAGGTCAGCTAATTGACCTTTGTAGTCCACGTCTTGGTCTTAGGTACAAGAGGGAGCAGGTCTAGTGATTCATGGATCCTTTCAAGTTAGCAGATCCAGTTTCATCTGATCTTCTGCAGGTCCAGAAAGTGTTCTCTGGAAGGAACGTTGGTATAAGCCCTGACAGCCTTAGGGTGGTCTTTCTCCAAACGTTTTTCATGCTTACCTCATATTTTTGCTGATTCTTTTCATTGGCCTTAAGACTGCGAGCACTTTACCCCTGCCAACCAGTGCTAAAGTGCATTTGCTTCTATCCTAAACATGGTTTGATTGAAGTATCCACAATTGCCACATTAAATGTACCAGTAGGTCCCTAGTACAGTGCATTACATGTAACCAGGGTCTATAAATTAAATGCTACTAGTGGGACTGCAACACTGCTTGTGCCACCCACTCAAGGACCCTTAAACATGTCTCGGGCCTTCCACTGCAGAGCCTGTGTGTGCAGTTTAAACTTGGTATGTAAACCGCTTGCTGAGCTTAAAACGCCTGTTTTATTACAAATAAGTCACAGCTAAGAAAGGCCCAAGGTAGCCCACAGGGCCGGGTGATATGTAACTAAAAGGAAGTACATGTACTTATAAGTTTTGCATGTCCTGGTTGTGAAAAACTCCCAAACTTGTTTTTCAGTAGTGAGAGGCCTACCTCTCTCATAGGTTAGCATTGGGGATTGCTTATTACACTTAATAAGCTGTAATTTCTATTTGAGAGAAGTCAGAGTTGTCATGTTTAGTACCTCTGGTACAGCAAGACAAATCCTCTTTATTAGTAATGTTGGATTTGTAATTACCATTCTGAAAATGTCACTTTCAGAAAGCTGGACATTTTCCTGCTCTTAGCCAATTGGTGCCTGCTGCCTGTCTTTGATCACTGGCTCAGAAGGGTGACAGTTCACTTTGTGGATTCCCTCTAGACAGTCCCACACAAAGAAAGGCTGGGTGTGGCTTCATGCATCCTACTGAGAGGAAGGGAGGAGCTGGCTACAGCCTTACACTTATACCTAAATAGGCTGGGCCCTGTCCAAACACAAAGAGCTGCAGACCCCCTGTAGTGATGCTGGGGACAGGGCAGTAAAAAAGGAACTCTGTGCACTTCAAAAACCCTTCTTTGAAGCCACCCCCACTTCAAAGGCTCATTTAGGTATAAGTATTAGACCACTGACCCTACCAAGACAGAAAACTCCTGGACCCTAAACCATCTGGCCAAGAAGAAGAACTGCTGTGCTAAGGACTGCCACTCTGCTGGACTGTTGCACTGGAAGACTGCTGTCTTGCTGTGCTGCCCTGCTATTCTCTCTGACTGGATCATCACCTCTTGACCTAGCTTGACTCTAAGGGCTAGCTGATTAGCCTCTTGTTCCTAGAAGTCTCAGAGACATCATAGGCTTCCCTCCTGCTCCAGGGGCTGGTTCATTGGAAGCGCACTGAGATGCTTGCTCCAGTGAAACCAACACATCGTCAGCTGCGAAAGCAGAATTGATGCATCACTGCTGTTGTGAGAACAGAACCAGTGCATCGCACGCAGAGCCATTGCAACACTAGCCGAACCTCCACATCAGAACCACATCATCCCTGCCACTGCAGAAGGATGATCAACGCATCCCTTTGACTATGTGGTGAAACGTAGTGCATTGGACTCGGCATCAACGCATCTTGGAACCTTTGTCTTCAGAACAGGCATGTCACCATTGTTGCATGAAGAAAACAAATGTATCTCCTCGAGTGCAGGCTCAACACCAATGAATCCCTAAGTTGCACTCTGTATCTTGCTGTTTTTGACCAGGATTAAGGTACTTTGGATCGGCTGGGCTTGCGTGAGTCCTGTATCTGGCATGCATTCCAGTGTGGTTGGCCCGAAATGTTGACTTTGTCCTGGTCCAGCATGACCAATTGACTCTTTAGGGGACATTTTTGCAACTTTTGGGAGTACTTGAGCCCCAAAGCATCAAGCCAGAGGACTCCATGCCCCAGTGAACCGAGCACCAGGAAGCATGTGTGCAGTGTGGTGACCGCAGGGGGGGAGTCTCCCAATGCAGTCATAGTGCCAGCAGAACTCCTGTCTTGCAGGACAATTTGGCAATTTTTAAAGGGGTAATTGACCCCCAACGCACAGCAGCAAGCCAGGGTACTCAATTCCCCAGTGAACACGGTGCCAGGAAGCATGTGTGCTGTGTGCTGACCGCAGGGGGCAGGCCACCCAACACACTCATAGCACCAGCAACCCTGCTGCCTTGCAGGACGCATTCCAGGGTGAAGGCCGGGCGGAGGGAGGGCCTGTCTATGCTTGACCCTCTACCAGATGAGGCTGAACTGGGCCACCCCTCTAACGTTGGAGTTATGTTGACAGCTGAGGAGTCATGGGGGAGAGGAAAAGAACTGATGGGCCCCAGTTAGTTACCCCTCCTCCCAAACCCACATCAACTTAATGCTGCAATGGGCAATTGAGGTTGTGGTTTATAAACAAAAGGATCCACCTTAAAAAAGGAGGTACTAAAGAGACCAGACAACAGGGGTAGTGGTGAATGAGTGTCCCTAAACGTGGTTGGGCACACTCAGTGTTGTTTAAATACCCCTCACACACCAAGAATGGCCCATGGTGTCATGCTTCATCATTGGGGTCTTCCCGCCCCGCTGCGGGACGGGGCGTGCTACGACCTACGACTACGTGGGAGCACTTTTGATGAAGTACTATGTGTGATGTAAAGGGAGGGTCTATTGTAGTTGTGAAAATGTGTATGTTAAAAAGCAACTGGCCCAGGAAGACAGAAAAAACTTTAATTCGTCCCGGGAGGGCTGGTGCTATTAAAAACAAAAGTGCGGAGTTTGCCTACGTGATGTGTGGTTACTCCTAGTGAGTCAACATGTTTCGATGCTAGGCATCTTCATCAGGACAGGAAAAAGATCCCTCCCAACTTAGAAGCATGTGCTTAGTAAATATACAAACGTGAAAAAAATGCAATAAATAGTGCACATCTATACAATACCTAATCGTATGTATGTAAATCTGCAAAAGCAAGGGAAAAAAAACACTTTATCAATTTCCCTAGAAGGAGAGCGTAGTACCTGTAAATGTAAACAAACGCCACAATGTGACTTTAAATTGCGTGCTTTAACTGTAATATTAGCGTTATCAGGAAAGGTGCAGTGACCTGTAAAAGAAAGGACAGTACAAGACACTACACGACAGAAAACACACACTCTATAGCTAAACGTGAAAAGTCATTGGCATTTCAGGTGGGAAATGTGGTGAAAAACAAAAATGCATACTTATATGTATATGAGGATAATGCCTCATGAACCTAGAACGGGAAGGATCGTAATGGAGCCTTAGTTCTAGTGGGGAAAGAAAAGAGGTACACAAAGGATCAGGTTGTTACCTCCAGCGAAGGATTCGAGTGATGGACGAAGTCTGCAAAACGGAGCTATGGCTCCGTACTTACGTGCCCTGGCTGACGATCTCAGCTACGAGTCTGTCCCTCCCGCGGTTCCGCTGTGTAATGGAACCCGGGCGGGTAAAGTGCTTTTAAAGCTCCCGTAATTGGTTAGGAAATGGGAGTCAGCTGGTGACGGCGGAGCACCGCGAGGTGCTTCCGGGTTGGGGCTTCTAAACAGACTAGACCGAAAACCTTGCACGTCGTAATACGGAAGTGGATTCAAATCTCTTCGTGAAGAGATGTCGGGGAAAGGAAGGTTTTTCTATGCAAAGATGCCTGGGAACACTACGTCTACGGAGGTGTGAAGTAACCATAATAAATTGCGGGGCTGGTGAAAAAAACACACAATGCCAAGCTCATGATTGATGTTTAAAAGGATTTTAAGCTGTGGTTGATTCCCACATAAATACATATAGCCCGTTATTGACACGGTGCGCCTATTGCAGGAGTCACGCCAGAATTCAAACATGAAAGGGGAGTGTAGGGGGGGGGGTTTAACATAACACACTACGGGGGAAGTGTGCTGGTGTATGCAAGTACATCCACAACGTTATGGGGGAGCTATGTCCAATAATTCGGGTTATGAAAAATAAGATGACAAATTCTGATTTTACACAACTAGACGTAGTGGGGGAGCTATGTCCAATAATTCGGGTTGTGAAAAGTAAGATGACTTCTGATTTCACACACCTAGACAATCTTTGATAGGTTATTAGTAGTAATACCCAAATTATGTCAATTGTGCCCAAGGTATATCATCGTTCAGGCCCGTTATGTGTGTATCCAGACGGAACACCCAACGTTGTTCCTTTTCAAAGAGTCCACGATCATTGTTGAGTTGTTCAATGATAGTCCATTTGATTTCATCCACGCCATGATTCATATTGAGGAAATGGGTGGCCATTTTGGTTGTACTCTTTTTGCAGCGGATATTACTTTTGTGTTCTCCAATCCGCACCTTTACTTGTCTTGTGGTCATGCCAACATATTCCATACCGCATGGACAGGTAATGAGGTATACCACGTTCCTACTGTTACAGTTCGTAAACTTTCGTTGCTCCCATGACGTACCATTTGAAAAAGTAAGCTGGGTACTCTTTTTCGTGAGAGAGCATGTGCTGCACATGCCACATGGGTGATGTCCTTTGATGGGTGGCAGCAAACTGCACATATTTTGATGTGTTGAAAGGATACGAGGTCTGGTGTGAACCAAGATGTCCCTCAAACTGCGGCCGCGTTTGTGAGAGAACATTGGTTTAGATAGATCCAAACCCCCGCAGTTTAGAATTTTCCAGTTCTTATTAATAATTTTCATCACTTGGTTAGAGTGGGTATTAAAAGTGGTCACACAAATTGGTCTGGTTACCTGTTCTTTCGGTGTTTGGTTTTCCAGGAGAGCTTCTCTATTGTTATTCCTGGCACGCTTGAGTCCTCTTTTGACTATTCGTTCTGGATAGTTGCGATCCAGAAGCCTCCTTTCCAGGTCTTTGGCTTGTGTCTTAAAATCTGTCAGCTCTGAGCAATTTCTCCGTAAACGGAGGAATTGTCCGTAAGGGAGATTCTCCCGGAGATGGCGAGGATGGAAACTGTTGTAGAGCAATAGGCAATTTTTTGCCGTCGGTTTGAAATGTGTTCAGGATTTTAATTTGCCTTCTTCAGCATAGATATTTAGATCTAGAAACACCAAATTGTTATTAGAGACAGTGTGGGTGAATTTGAGGAAGGAGTTCTGTTCATTGAGCCAAGTCATAAAACTGGCTACTGATTCAGAATCACCTTTCCAAATCACTAAAACGTCATCTATATAGCGTTTCCAGAGAATAATGTTGTTAAAAAATGGGTTTTGTTGAAGTAGTATTTTCTGCGATTCCAGGTGGTGGACGTACAGACCCGCCTGAAAGTACTCCCCATGCTGGTACCGTGTTTCTGCAGATAGTGTACATCCTGGTATAAGAAGAAGTTCTTCTTTAGGGCTAAGGTGATACATTCCATTACCAGATTCCTAGGAGTGTGATAATTCCAGATACCGGAGAAAAGAACCTCTTCTATGATGTCAAGGGTCTCATTATGTGGGAGACTGGTGTATAAGCTCTCCACGTCTAGTCCCAGTAGTAGATGTTGTGTGGGGTCAAAGCTGAGACCTTCCAAGAGTTGTAGGACTGCTTTTGTGTCCTTTAGGTAGGTATCTGTAGCTTGGACTAAAGGGCGGAGGAAAGCGTCTGAAAATTTTGATAGAGGCTCAAGGATAGAGCCAATACCCGAAACAATCGGGCGTCCTGGTGGATTATCGAGGTTTTTATGGATTTTAGGGATGGTGTAAAAATAGGGGGTTCGGGGTGATTTCTGAATGAGGAAATCAGCCTCTTTCTTGGATATCCAGTTGTGTGTAATTGCTTCTTCTACCATTCCCGTTATCCGTATCCGGATTGCCTCGGTAGGGTCATCGGAGAGGATTTCATAATTCCTCTGGTCCGCCAGGAGTCTTCTGCATTCGGTGTCATAATTAGTGGTAGTTTGGATGACTATCGCTCCACCCTTATCGGCTGGTTTTATGGTGATGTCAATGTTATTGGCAAGCTGTTGTTTTTGTTTTCTGTCGTGTAGTGTCTTGTACTGTCCTTTCTTTTACAGGTCACTGCACCTTTCCTGATAACGCTAATATTACAGTTAAAGCACGCAATTTAAAGTCACATTGTGGCGTTTGTTTACATTTACAGGTACTACGCTCTCCTTCTAGGGAAATTGATAAAGTGTTTTTTTTCCCTTGCTTTTGCAGATTTACATACATACGATTAGGTATTGTATAGATGTGCACTATTTATTGCATTTTTTTTCACGTTTGTATATTTACTAAGCACATGCTTCTAAGTTGGGAGGGATCTTTTTCCTGTCCTGATGAAGATGCCTAGCATCGAAACATGTTGACTCACTAGGAGTAACCACACATTACGTAGGCAAACTCCGCACTTTTATTTTTAATAGCACCAGCCCTCCCGGGACGAATTAAAGTTTTTTCTGTCTTCCTGGGCCAGTTGCTTTTTAACATACACATTTTCACAACTACAATAGACCCTCCCTTTACATCACACATAGTACTTCATCAAAAGTGCTCCCACGTAGTCGTAGGTCGTAGCACGCCCCGTCCCGCAGCGGGGCGGGAAGACCCCAATGATGAAGCATGACACCATGGGCCATTCTTGGTGTGTGAGGGGTATTTAAACAACACTGAGTGTGCCCAACCACGTTTAGGGACACTCATTCACCACTACCCCTGTTGTCTGGTCTCTTTAGTACCTCCTTTTTTAAGGTGGATCCTTTTGTTTATAAACTGATACTTAAGTGGAGGATGTATCCACCTTAGCGTTCACCTCTACACTCCCTAATCTTGTTATACTTGGCAATTGAGGTTGTGGCCACAGAAATTGATCTGGTTGAAAGGAGAATATCACTGGGTTTAGGGGTGCCCATAGTGGAGCTGTTACTATCTCGATATTGTTCACTTGAACCAGCAGAAGATACTAATACTGATGAAGTGGGACTTAGCGTGACAACTGGCACTACAGCCATGCAATCTGGTTCTTTTAATGGACAGTCTAATCCAGAGGCCTGCTGTGCTGACTGCCCAAAAGTCAGCAAAAAAAAGGAGGAGTGTTGTTCATAATAAACAACTGAAGCTAACAGAGCAGGCTGGTCCCCCGCCTGACACCTCTGTTCCTACACAGCTGTTGACTGAAAACATTGGTCCTACTGGGAACAGAGCCTATTTCCAACCAAGCTGGGTGACACAACTGGTAACAGAGATAGCTGATAACGTCAAGGCTATTCTGTATACAGAATTGATGCCAATCTTGACAAGCCTCACAATAATAGAACAAGTCCAAACATTTTTTTTAAACCATTGCAATCCCTGAATGGGGAAGGAGAAGTGAAGATGATGCTCAATGTATCTCTAACAAACCTACTACAAGACCCGCCAGGTGTGCATTTGCATGGGCCCCTCCAATACTGCTCCTCCACCACCAACCAAAGCAAATTCAATATCTTCTGGCCAGCTTATTGGTGAGAATCAGTGAGAGGCTCAAATGCACCAGAAGAAAAGTAGTAACAAGTGCCCTGGAATTGTAGTATAAGACACTTGTCAAAAATCTACCACCGAGTCCTGCCAATATGTGATAATCAAGTCTGGTGCTCCTGAACTGCGAGAAGGTGAGAAGGCAAGACCAAAACACTTAGTGATTTAATGAACAAATGCCTGGATTCGCTTGTAAAAAGAACAGGAATTTTCAGCTATAAAATTCTTCTTCCACACAAAGTTGGGTGGATCAGGAGGGGAAGGCTGGATAGACCAGGTGATTGCATCATTATTCATTTCAGGAACCCCAACATGACATGAACATTGTTGTTTGATGACATGCATCGGACAGAAGGGCATTCGAACATTACTTTGTTGCCCCTAGGTACATTTTTAGACACCTAGGTTCAGTGCTAACAGGGCTCGTAATGATTCCCTGCCCAAGTATTTTCTAACTAACATGCCACTTTATAATGGTCACCAATGATTTTACCATACCGGTTTAAAACCACTTTGATGCACTAGAAATGGTCTATTGACTGAGCGCTGATGAAATTTCCCAGGCCAGTCTAAGCTTTGAGGGCGAGGTTAAAGGATTTGATATAGAAGAGGCCACCATCTCTGCAAGGGGCAAGAATTGACATCACATAATTTATTGATGGATACAGCCCCGTTTCAAAGGCACCTGCATGATGAACCATTGAGTATTCAGAGTCATTTCAATGCTCTGCTGGAAGCCCAGATCCAATAAACTGAACCAAGAGTGCCCTCTCCTATTCTGGATCCTAGTTGTCAGCCCTTGCCTGAAGTTGATAAACTTGAAAACAAGATAGCTACGTATCTGCAAGATGGTTTGTCTATGATTTTATGGAACTTGGCAGGGATCAGCTCCAAACATTTTGACCCTGATTGGACCACCTTTATTGGAAAAGGTGACATATGTGTTTTCCAGGAGACATGGGCAGTTGACAAAGTGTATGTTAATGGCTACTTTTTATATAGTGTTGAAACTAATCCTCTGGGAATACCTGGGAGGGTGGTTGGGGGTTTGATGATTTTATTAAACTATGTGACTGCCTGTACTTATCAGAAGATACAAATTGATCCCCATAACATATTGGGGTTCCAGCTTAAGTTTTTGTTCTGATCTAAATCTAATTGTACTTAATGCTTACGTACGATCTGTTTATTCCGGTACTGATTCACTTATATTGGCTATGCTAGTTGAATCTTGGTTGCACGGGATTTCAATGTATTATATGCGCCATCTCCTTTAATTAATGCTTTGACAGAGTAGAAAGATGAGCTCTTGTGTATCCCTTATTTGGATGTAAAGTGCAACATGTTTTTCCTATGCTGCCCTCCAGCTTGCATCATTAGTGATTGGGAGGAGCTGCCTGTAATGGCTGGTCTCGGTCCCATCCAGATAGGCAGCCCATCTTCAAGAGGAGACTTAATAGAAGTGTTATAGATTATACCCTATTAGATGTAAGACTTTGGCCACTATTTAGCGATATGGGAAATGTTTTCCAATCAGATAGTGACCATAATCCATTGCTCTTATCCTTAGCTGGTTAATTCTCCTAAAAGAGGCTTGTCTGTCTGTATTAAGCCCAGGAGCCTATTTTGACAAATAACTTCAGGAGTCACATGGCCCCAGGTTTTTTCTAGGTAGGAAAATGCCCCTTTACCCTCTGCATCAGTACTGGTTATCCATGGTGAATTGTTTCAAATGTTGCAACATGTATTTCAAAAAGAGGCAGCTCCTAAAAATTCTGTTCTTGTGAAGGGGCTCAAATGGTATAATGCTGAGTGTAAGGTGGTGAAAAGCAAGCTCATGAGGGCTATTAGAGAGTGCAATGTCTTAGACATTTTGGCAGCTCAGCACAGATGTAAAGCTGCACTTGTCAAAGCTAAAAATGAATGGGATGACAAAAACTGGCAGGATCTGCTCGCAGCTGCTAGGTCCAACAACCACCGATCCTTCTGGCATATTGTGTCACATAGAAGTTTAGATAGCGTCAATATTCCATGCTGACATATTCAGCCAGAGAAGTGGGTTGACCAGTTTTCTGTACTCTGTCAAAAGTAATACAACTGTTTCCACACCTTAGTCCATGTTTTGAATAGGCCTGGGCGGTAAATACCATTCCGTTCGCGGAATTTGCGGAATTTGGGTAATTTCGCGTTCCGCGGAGAACGCGAAATTGCCCAAAAATCTGCGTTCCCCAACTTCGCGAAATTTTTTGCTTGTTCGCGTTCTCAATATGCGTGTTCGCGAGATATTTCACCCCGAGCACGCAAACAGCGATCGCGAACAGGAAAAAAGTATCGCGAACAAGCAATTCTGCGTGTTCGCGGAATTTCTGCATGTTCGCGGAGATTTTTTACCGTTTTGCGGAGATTTGCGTAACGCGATTACGCAAGTTCCACCCACCCCTAGTTTTGAAGCACTATTTCCCATGAAATACTAACTGATGTTGAAATAGATTTCAGTCTTGAAGATACGTGCATGGCTATTAACCAATTGAAATCAGCAAAAGCTCCGGACTCAGACTATATAGCTGCTGCTCCATATAAGTGGAAGCCCCTAATTTGGGCCTTGTACATAAATCTTTTAACCAATGCAGCAGCTGTAGGGGGTGAAATTATTGAATCCTGAGAAGCAGAGATTGTTGCAGTAGACAAGAAAGATGATGCTTCAAGTCCACCGAATTACAGGACCATCAGTTTAATATATACAACGAGTATTGGATAAACTGCAGGCCTGGATGGATGCAAATTCCATTCTCACGCCTCTTCAAGAGGGATTCCATGCTAAAACTAGCACATGTGATCATGTCTTCAAGTTTACACAACATGTTTTGTTGAATAATCCGAAATTCTACTTTGCTTTTGTTGAGTTAAGATCAGCTTTCGATCTTGTGTCTCAAAAAAGACTAGGGAATGTGTTATTAAGCAGGGGAGCCCCTACAAACCTCGTAACTTTGATATCTAGGATGCATGAAGCCAAATATGCTCAATTACAATGGGGGAAATGTTACGATTTCACCCAAAGAATGCCAATACAGTGCGGTGTAAACTAGGGGTGCTTCCTGGTACCAACGCTATTTGCCAGTTTTGAATGGGATGAAAATATCAGTACTATTGTTTGCCGACAACTCTTTAATAATCTCCAAGACCTCTGTAGGCCTTCAGATGCTGCTAGATAATTCTTGGATTTTTGTCCTCATAGGGGCCTCAGAACTTAAAGCAGCTAAGACAAAATATATGGTGTTTGAGGAAGGTAAATCTAGGCATTATACAGTCAAAGTTGATGAAGATCCTCTTGAGCAGGTCCACAGTTTTGACTACTTAGGTGTCAGGTTGTCAGACAAGCTATGCTTGGAGTCACAACTCAGCAAAAACCACTTGCTTATAGTAAAGAGATCTAAAGCTGTACTCTGCTTCCACATGCAGACTCAGTTGTGTCCAACAACTCTAACTTTGTAGGTTTATTCTGTGAAAGCCCAAAGTCCTGTTCTCTTTGGAGCTGATATTTTAGGATTTCTTGGCATTAATACATTAGCAATATGGGTGAACAACTTTGTAAGGTCCCTTGACTCGGTCCCTACCAGTACGCTACTTGCTCCCTTGTTTATCGATTTAGGCATTGAAAGAATCACTAAAGCCTTTGATGTATTGGCTATGACTCTGGTCTACGCCCAAGCTACTCGATTATCGGGAGGCTCTCAAGGAGTTGTTGAGGATGAATAGCGGCAAAAATATTCCCTGATTGAAGCTTGTGGCAACCTGGTTTAAGCTACTTGGCCTGTCCAGATCATGGGATAACCTTGAGGGAATATGTAAGGCAGAGATACCTAATGTAAAAACGAAATGTTGGGAATACGTTCATGATCAATATATCCTGAGTACAATGTTAAGACATGTGACTAATCCATGTTTGAGTTTCAAGTCTAGGCCCAAATTTGTGTTATTTTTAGACATGATCTCACCTCCATTAGCAGAGAGTCTGTATGTGATATTCCATTTGGGCTGCCTACCACTGAGGCCCTTTGGCAACTGGGCCAGTGAACAAGCCTAGGATAAGTGTCCAGCCTGTGGCTTCATACCAAAAACTGCATATAGAAGCCTAAAAACAGATACTTTGGGGTCAATTGCCTTTGCAGTAAGCCTTTTCCTGCAGAATGTCTGGTTCAAATGCTTGAAGATTATGTTTTAATAGCACAGTGACTTGCATTCTTCTGTTACTCTTATGCCAGATTGATGATTTGGTCTTATTCTCATATAGATTTAATTTTTACTAATATAAACATATATTTTTTTTTTATCTGTGTAATTTTTATGGAAGTTTTAACCTAAAATTAGTTTTTCAGTAGGTTATATTTTATTTGTAATTGTTTTTTTTTTGTCTGCTAGAATTATTTATAGGCAGCAAATTATATCTGTAAAGCTGCTGTGCATTAATGCCAAATGTAAATGACCTAGTATGAGGTTATTTTTATTGCTATTTTGTTCATTTTGGCTTTTGTACACTTTGATGGTGTTTTTAAACCAAAACTGGTTTTATTGATGAACTCTTTACTGCCTCTAAGCTCTACTTTTAAGTTTAATGTTCCAAAATCCATATCTTGACTTCTACTTATTGGATTTTGTCGTTTTGGTCTTGTTTCACATATAAAATCATGATCTAGTTTTCTAAACTGGTGTGGAGTCAACATCAAGATTCTGTATTCAGGGCAGGTGCCCTTGTCAATGACGGCGGAGTGCCCCGCCTCCGGCTAGTCAGGTGCCCGAGGCTACCACGCCCACCCCCGTAATGGTGGACCGCGAGAGTCAGCGGTAACGGCGTCTTTCCCTTGCTGGCGGCGTGCTTTCCTGGTGCCTTCTGTGGCGCTTTCAGTGCGGACCTACGAGAAGCGGGATGCAGTGTGCAGAATGCGGAACGAAAGGCAGGAATTAAAACGGCAGGTGTTCAGCCAAGTGTCCGGGGCTGTTTTCTACTTCAGTCGCAGCAAGTAAGCGAGCGAGCAAGCAAATGAAGTCCGGTTTGGTATTTTTAAACTTTGAAACTTGAGCTAATTATGAGCTAATCATGGAAAAAGCGGTCCCTGAATGACAAACATGTTAGTGTACAAAATAAGAATTTGACAATTGGAGCTCTTTATAAAAAAAAAATAAAAAAAAAAAACGCTTACATTGATAGAACTCAGGACCCATTTCCTTCCGCATTAAATCGCTAAGACTTCGAAAGGAGGGGAAAAAAAAAAAAAAAAAAAGAGAGCCGGACTATAACAAAATAATTTTGACCTCTCGATTGCACAAAACGTCATTTTCATTCTAGCTTTCGGGAGGAGAAAGACTTTGTTTTCCGTCAGCAGCTGTTGCCGGTGGGAGAGACAACTTGCCGTCGACGTATTCAGCCTAAGGGAGAGAAAGGAAGAAAAAAAAAAAAAAATAAGCTCTCCCTCTCCCTAAGTGGAAAGAAGAGAACAAGAGGTCTAAGGGAGAGCAAATATGGGTAAACCCCTAAAAAATAGCACCGGTATGGCCAAAAATGACAATGTTGCCCGCCAAAAAAAAAAAAAAACTCGCCTAGCGCAGGCGAAGGAGGCAAGATATATTGCGAGCCAGGCTCAAAAGGGAGATGAGCTCACGACTACTCTAGTCCAAGATAGCACCTTTGAGAGCTCTGAAGAGGAGCTGGCCTTTTCGACATCCCCAAAAGCCAAGGAGCCTCTTTTGGAAGATGAACTGGGGCTGTTCTGCGAGTCCGATAGAGTGGTTGTTGATGGTCCCGATGACAAAGTAAACCCTTCAAAGCAGTTTCCGCTATTCTTTTAAAAAGCAACTTTGCCACCTCCACTCCTCAGCTCTAGTCCACCTATAAGGTCTACAACCAAGGGCGACGTAGCGGACAGGGGCCAGATAATTTAACCACCAGATGGTATACCAGACGATTTACCACTAAGACCGGAACTAGCTCCTCAGAGCCAATTAATTCCAGGGGACAATGATCTGGAGCCCGCTCAAGCACAAAGTAGAGAGCGAAACTTAATGCATGCGCAAGGAAATGGGGGTTCATCTGCTTCATTGGCCTCTCTGCATCTCGACTCGATGCTTGAACCAGTGCCAGTGCCAGTACAAGGGGAAATTACAACTCTTACTACTCTTACTACATCTCCCAAGTCCACAGGGTCTACTATATCTCAGATTGAGTCAATTATAAGTTCGGAGAAAGGCGAGAAAAGTGACGTAAGGCAATTAGACATCAAGGACCTTCTCAACCTTATACTAGAGGAAATCCGTGAGATGAAGAGGGCACAGAAAATTGAAACAGCGACATTGCATCAACGTTTGGGAAAAATCGAAGAGGCTATGCAGGGTTTCCCTATTAGACTTCAGGAGGCAGAAGCTAGAGTCTCGCTCCTCGAAGATCAGGTGCTTACTGTCTCTAAAGAAATGAAAGCTGCCACAATCAAAGAGAGACATCTGGAAAGTAAGATTGAGGACCTCGAAAATCACTCACGAAGATCAAATCTACGGATAGTCGGAGTTCCAGAGGGAATCGAAAAGTCACAGCCACTGCAATGGGTGGAATCCTTTATTAAACAGACTGTCCTTCCGGATTTTGAAGGAGACCTCACAATCGCAAGGGCACACCGCGTTCCGGCACAACCTTTTCCAAACTCTTCGATGCCACGAACAATTCTGGTCAATTTCATGGACTTCCGAATAAAAGAAAGAATAATAACAAGAGCAATTCAGCAGAGACAGTTCTCTTTAAATGCCACCACCAAATGTCGTATTTTTTCTGACATCAGTGCTTCAGCTGCTCGTAAAAGGAAAGAATTTGTTAAGCTCCTGCAACTCTTCAAAACTCATGGTGCTCAAGCCTCAATCGCCCAACAGTCCAAATTAAAAGTGCTTGTAAAGGGCAAGTTCTTTTTGTTTTAGGACCCGGATGAAGCACAGGCTTTATTAAAGGAAATCTCAAAGGGAGACTAAATTCAAATGATAAAGCTGCTTGATATAACTTCTTTTTTTTCTAGGTTCTAAGTTATAAGTTAAATTCACAAGGCAGGGGGGGTGGATGTAGGGCACTAGGGTGTAAGGTCAAGACACCCAGGGTGTAGCAGGGTGGGCAGTAATGTGGTTAGCGGGGCCGGTAGGGGATTTCCCACATTCTAGGGAGGGGTTTGTTAGGGGTGGCTGGGGTGGGGTAGGGGGCGTCGAGTGTTCACTAATGGCAAGGGGGGGGAAAAAAAGGGCAAGAGGTGTTTGGAATATGGTTATGACTAGAATGTATATGGAAAGGCAAGGCAAAAATTTGGCTATGAATAAACAGATAGATCATTAGGGAATTGAATAAGTGCAAGATTCTATCAGCCAATGTAAACGGCATATTGAATAAAAAAAAGTATGGAGCTTTAATAAGGTGGCTAACCTCATTGGGCCCCCAAATACTTTTCCTTCAAGAAACCCATTTAAAGTCCAACTCCCCTAAGCTGTTTATACCTAGAATATTTTCGAACGTATTCTTCGCATCCTCTGGCCTAGCAGCGAGGGGTGTGGCAATTTATCTCTCCAACAAATTATTTGGGAGGTTGTTGAAGTTCATAGAGATCGGCAGGGGAGATGGATATGGGTCGTACTAAAGCTATATGGGAAGAGGCTTAATTTAATTAATTACTACGGCCCGATTGGTGATGAGGAGGCTCCATTGACCCAAATATATACTTTATTATCGGATGCCCGGGGACAGATGATAATTGGAGGAGATTTTAACTTTATAATGGATCCAAAAAAAGATACGTCAAATAAACAGAGGAGACAACTGAAACCGAATACAAAAAAAGTTATCGAGGCTATTATTGAGGGTTTCCAATTGGTTGATGGCTGGAGGGAAAGGAATGCGGAGAGAGAATTTTTTACTTTTTATTCGCATCGTTTTCAAACTGCATCCAGAATTGATTTCTTTCTTAGCTCCAGGTCCCTCCAGATTGTCGAGGCAGGTATAGGATGTAACCCCTTTTCCGATCATGCCTATATTAATCTGGAGATTGAAATCACTGGTAAGAATAGGGAATGACCCCGGTGGCAGCTCGATTGTCTCCTATTGCAGAACGAGGAATGGGTAAAGGATTTCAGAGTCTGGATTGGGGAATATTTCCGTATTAATGAAAATACTGCTTCCCCCTTTTCTGTTTGGGGTGGGTTCAAAACGACAGCTCGGGGTCTAATAATAGCTTTTACAACCGCCCAACAGAAGGATCGAAGGGAAAAGATAGCTCAATTACAGCTCGAACTTGAACGGGAGTATGCCATTCCATTGCAGTCTCTGCCTAATGAATATGACCAGGCTAAAATAGCATTGAAAGATTTTTTTACCATTGAAGAGCTTCGCAACTCACAACTATTCCAACAGAGGGTCTATGAGGAGAGCCAATTGATTGGCAGACTCCTGGCGAATTCTACTAGAAAGAAACAGGAATCAGCCTCAATAATAAAAATATTAGATCCCGATACAGGTTCGGAAGTAGTCGACAGCTCCAGAATTGCCCAACTCTTTTTGGATCATTATGCCCGGTTATACTCCACTCAATATGAAATACAGGACAACTTAATTGAAGAGTATTTCTCAACCTTAGATCTCCCTCAACTATCCCCGGAGCGGGCCCTCAATTTAGGAAGTCAAATCGAGGCTGGTGAAATTTTAGCAGCTATTAAATCAACTGCGGGATCTAAAGCTTGTGGGCAAGACGGGTTTCCAATTGAGTTTTTTAAAGTTTTTGCAAAAGAATTAACTGCTCCACTGAGGAACTTGTTTAATTTTATAAGAGAAGGAGGCCAGGCCCCGTCCGAATTCAAAGAAGCGATTATCGTCTCATTTGTTAAAAAAGATAAAAATCCTGACGATATGAATTCGTATCGGCCCATAAGTCTTTTAAATTCTGACTATAAACTACTAATGAAAGTTTGGGCCGCGCGTTTGTTACCCGCAGCTCAGGAACTCATTCATAGAGATCAAAAGGGTTTTATAGCGGGCAGATCTATGGCCGCCAATACCCAGTTTTTAATACAAGCTTTAGACTACATAAATATAAATCGTATCCCTGCAAGTATCATAATGGTCGATGCAGAAAAAGCTTTCGACCTTGTAAACTGGAAAACCTTATTTATCACATTGGATAAATTTGGTTTCCCACCAATTGTGGTAGAAATGCTAAATAATATTTACCAGGGTGCAACAGCTAAGCTTGTAATAAATGCCGCCTCCGCAGGAACATTACAAATAAAACGTGGAACGAGACAAGGCTATCCACTCTCTCCTTTACTTTTTACTTTTTTTATAGAACCCTTGGTATTAAGAATCTGAAATAATGCTGCTATTCACTCCCCAATTCTTGATATGCCCAAACTTAAACTATTCGCCGATGATATCATCTTAAACTTGGCCCCCAATAAGATCAATTTCGAGGAGGTTTTGGGAGAATTTTCTCAATTTGAAAGAATAGGCGTTTATAAAATTAACGCAAACAAAACAGAAGTTCTCGCCATGAATGCAGATATAGATGCCTTTCCCTGTTCTCTAAAATCACAGGCATCCAGAACTGATCCCATAAGATACCTCGGGATTTATGTTTCAGTACAGTTCTCTCAATTATTAGATCTAAATTAACCTAAGGATGAAGATAAAAATAACCAAATTACTGGACCAATGGTCACTGCTTCCATTATCTATAGTAGGGCGAGTATCTTTAATTAAAATGTCTATATTACCTTTATTGATCTTCCTATTTTCTAATGTCCCTATTAAAATTAATCAGGTATTTTTTAGGGAGATCGATACTCTTTTTAGACAATTTATTTGGGAGAAAAAAGCCCCCAGAGTTAAATTGAACATCTTACAACTACCAATAGACCAAGGGGGGCTTGCGCTCCCACACGTAAGATCATATTATGAAGCTGCCCTTCTCGATTTAGTGTCTGGGCTGTTAGGATCTTCACTTTGTAGAGATACTTTTTTTTCGATAGAATGTTGTTAGAAATTGGTTCATCCACTCCAGTGTTTTTAAAAACTGCTAAGCTTCCAAAGAAAACTCGGTATAAAACTTTAAGGGATTTCCTTTTTAGACTCCAGGCTACCTCCAGGGACATGAATTTGATGGGCTTTCAATATCTTAATATAAGAGAATGTGCCAGTCTCGGTTTCCAGATACAAGCTAGCCACATTAAGGCATGGGAGGGTGCGGGATTGACCGAACTGAGACACTTCATAGTCCAGAATAGACTGATCTCCTGGCAGGAAATATTAGCCAGGTCAGGGACCTACCGGAAACCGGCCTTTTTTGAATATCTGCGGCTAGTCTCATGGTTGAGAAGTAACGGAGATATAACCGAATCTCCCAACCAGTCGACAGCTGCCCTTTTTGGTGCCAAATTACGAGGAATGGGCAATTGGTACAAGTTGTTACATAAAATAAAACATCTTCCTCTGATCCTGAACCATCTGGAAAAAATAAATCGGGAGACCGACTGCAGTTTTTCCGAAAGGGAATGGGAGTGGATCAGCCACTCAGGTGGCAGAGCACTGCGTGCTGCCAACTTTAAGAGGATGGCCTTTCTCTCAAGGTGGCTGGCTTATTTAACACCCTCTACTTTTAGTAAAAGATTCCCAGATGTAGAAGATAAGTGCTTTCGGTGTTCCAAATCCGGGGAAGGTGGTTGGCACCATATTTTCTACGTATGCCCCGGTCTGAGGTCTTTCTGGGAAGCCGTTTTTCTAGACATCGAGCATGCAATCGGAAATAAAATTCCGATAGCAGCAGAGATTGTCCTATTTGGATACTGTAAGGGAGGCCTACAATTGTCTAATCCAGAAAGAGTTTTCAGTTTTATTGCATGTGCGGTAGCACGCTCCCTAATCTTGCAAAATTGGAGATCTAATGAAGCCCCTTCTCACCAGAAATGGATTAATAAAATGAAAAGAATTAAAAAATTTGAGGAGGCTTATGCCATGAGGGTAGGAGCTATAAAAAAAATACGAGCGAAATTGGAGGTTCTTTGAAACTTTGAAGAAGAATTAATAGGCAAATGCAATTTAGGAGGTGATCCACAAATAGTCTTTCTATATTCTTCTCCATATGAAAGCGAATCTCACTTTCCTATTGCCTGCCAAGAATGTTTATTTTTTATTTTTTTTATTTTAGTAGTTATATTTTAAATACTGGAAGGGGTGAATTGTTTCTGAAACTGGTTTCAATTGATGCTTTTATGCTATTGAATTCCTATGATCCCAACATTTTTGTAAATAGCTATGTTTTGCACTTGCACTTTAGTAGATTGGATGTTCGTATTTTTGCAGTTTGTACATGGCACATCGCACTTTCGATTGGAAGTGTAGCTTTGTCTTGATTGGTTTTCATTAAGAATTTATTCTGCACTTTTAAATTTTATATTACTGAAATGGTGAATGGTTTTAATCAATGTTTTTTGTATTGCTCCTTATATGCCAACGAATGTTCTTTGTCGCAATGTTATTGCAACTATTCACGCTTTGCACTTGCACTTTAATGGTTATCTTGTATATGTACTTTTGCTGCTTTGCACTAGGCACATTGCACTTTTTCCTAGTACTTTTCTTTGTACTTCTACATTTCAAAGCTATATTATTAATGATGTGAATGTCAATTGTACTTCGCAATGTCTTTTCTCTTTTTTCCTTGTACCTCTTGCTCTGAATAAAAAAAATAAAAAAATAAAAAAAGATTCTGTATTCAGTTTCAAACCATCAAAGGTACAAAACATCCATATAATACATATATCAAATTTCACTTTAGTAACTTGGTACATACATATAATGAATAAAACAATAAAATCATAAAACTTAGAAGGTGTGGATTCTTTTAGTGGTGTTTTCACTGTGTTACTGTTTGAAGAGTTGCACAAATATGTTACACATTGCCAGCTAAGGTTTACCCTACCTGCTCTGCGCCAAGCTACCATAGGGTGAGCACAGGCTACTTTATGGTGTGTCTCATACTTACACTGACTAGGATTATGTTTCCTGCTTAGGCAGGTTGCATACCGCTGCCAACCAGAAACCCAATTTTTACTACTTGGGATGCCACATTTATTAGCTAGTGGGATCTGGGTGACATGTGACTCCTTCCTAGTGAATGGGGTAAAAGTGGCCATCAGCATCCATACCCATGTTTCAGCAGTTCCTGTTTGCCCTATTGCAAACCCACAGTGTCCCTCCCTCCTAAAACCCAAGATGGGGAAAACCTTCCTCCCCTGTGCAGAGGTCCTGTGCCCACCCAGAGGTGTGGTCAGGAAAATAAGCCGTACTTTCCTCTGTGGTCTATCAATTCTAATTCTGGGTGTAGCTTCCCTCCCAATGGGCTTGGTGCCAGCTTGATTGAGGAGTAAAGTGTTGTCTTCTCCAGGTCTCACCTTACAAGTCACTGTGAACGGACAGGCTCTTTACACATTAGTGAAGTTCCTGTTTCCATCCTTATGGGTCTTCCTGCAAGGGAAAGACCTCCCCATACTCAGGCCATTGTCTTTGCTCTGGCACCAGTTTTCACACCTCATTAAAGTCAACTACAAGCTAGTGAACTGCTGCCAGGGTAATTCAAATTAACCCCCAGGAGTTTCAAGAAGAGAAAAGGTAGATTTATAAAAGTTACTTTTCCTACATTTTATTAAATATCTAACTTTAGCAATGAATTGAACTATTAATAAAAACCTAAACTATTTTTTGCAGGACTAGTTTAGTCAGTAATTTTCAAAATCTACTGATTACAATTTATATCCAGCTATAGCCTGGCCATTGAAAATACTTTTTGGGACCTAGTCAATGGAGGAACATGTCAACTTCAATTTCACACAGGTGCCATTTTATATTATTGGGCACCCTAACCTGTAGACAACAAGGTGTACTTAGGGGTTACTTATTAATAATTAAAAGCAGGGATTACTGTCTATCAAAACTGTTATTCTGAGAGGTTAGACTGCAGGTTCAGACTTCAGCAATCAGGATGCACATGGCAGGCCTGCCACTATGTTTAATATGCCAACCCCTTCAATGACACCATAGGTGAATTTATTTTGTAAACCATAAACTCTGGACTTACAGGCAAGTTAAATATGTCAATCAGGGATTTTAAGTTTGTGTTTTGGCAGCCAAGCTGAGCTGTTCAGACACAGTACACAGCACTGCAGGTCGAACATTCGGGACCTCTTGTATATACTCTAGGAAGCCCTGGAGCATTTCTGCCACACCACACCGAGCATCAGCAAGACTACAGTGTCCAGGGCATACCGCGGCAGGAGTCATGTCAGCTGTTTGCACCAGCCAGTGCATAAAGGCACACCAGTGCTCCCAGAGCGCAGGAAGCTCCGTAGTTTTCTGCCACACGGCACCGAGGATCAGCAGGACTACAACGCCCAGGGCATACCGCGGCAGGAGCCGCATCAGATGTTCACGCCAGCCGGTGCATAAAGGCACACCAAGGCTCCCACAGCGCGGGACCCGTGCGGGTGTACCCGGGCAAAGCCCGGGCCAAGGGTGGTCCCGTCAAAGCCCGGGGGAGGCTGGGCTGGGGCCTAGTCTCTGTCATCGGCTCACCGGAATAGGATTCATCTAACCAAGGTACTGGCCACATATTTTTGCTTCTCAAAGTTGTCGAGTAATTAGAGACATGCGGAAGCGCAAGAATGCTTGTGCAGCCCAGGGGGAGGCATTGTGGGGACCCTTGATGCTTTCTTAACAAGGGTTGAGTCAGTTTTGACACAGGAAATACAGCTCACGGAAAAGAGGTTTTCTCTGACACCCTTGCCACCCAGAAACAATCTTCGATAGGCCGTATATGTCTGGCCAAATCACCTGTGCGCCCCGAACTCCCATTGAGCATTTGCATCTGCACGTCGAAGGTCCAAGATTGGGCAGGACCAAGGGAGTGGAAGACTCTACATTAACCCGGGCAGACCTGTTCCTTGATATTGCAGAAGAATCTATCAGTATTGACTTAGTCTCTGGAGGGAGTGAGGTTGTACGAGTGCAAGAAGTGCCTACTACAACTGTGACTTTGTCTCCAGACCCTCTATCAGCCTTGGTTCCCACTAAGATAGTAACAGAATCAGATCCAGGTACCAGTGAGGTCTTAACTAGATCCAAAAAATCATTAATGGGAAGTGTCTGGCAAGATCGACATTACCTAGCAACAAGGAACCCCCTGCAAAATGAAGTAGGGAAAACGCCTTGACAAAACAAAATCAAAGGTCTAAATCTAAGCTGCAAGGAGCCAAATCGTCTATACCTGTAATTATGGTTCCAGAATCTATACAAGGTCCTATAATGAATCCTACGCCTAGCAACAGCACCCATATCCAGTTGGACACTGATGGTAACTCTGACCAGTGGAAAAGACTTGAGACTTTGGTGACTGTTCTTTTGAATCCATTGTTATGTAAATTAGCAATAATGGAGGAAAAACTATCTCAATTCGAAAGGTTTGGTAGAATAACACATATTTGTGGGGTAGGCCACTGTAGCTGCTTGGACCAGGTATCAGCTGAGGCCACTAAGGCCCCTAGTCCATCGGTGGTGGGAGGGTCTGCATCAGGGGTGCCATCTGCTGGAGGTCTTAACCCACGGGCAGATACCGGTGTCGAAACAGCAACCTATACCTCCCAAATCAACATGGGGGTATCAAGGCCTGAAGCTCGGATTGGGAAACCAGGCCTAAGGTCCTCTGGGAGAGGGGCGGTGGGATCAGACACAGTGTCGAGGGAGGGCAGACAATGGGTCACCAGGGAACATAGGGAGTATCAGAGATTGAGTGGGGAACTCATTGTGGCCGCTCCTTCTAGCCGAGACCTCCCAGTAATAGACCTTCCACCTGCATGCTGCTCTTATACAGTGGTCCTAACAGGTGTACCAGGGCACAATAATGCATGTGATGAACCCATTGCGCAGTTAATTAACTAAGTAGCGCACTGGATGTGCAAGTATGCCGGGTTTAATATCTCAGCGTATCAGCACATTTTGATGGCAAGGAGAGTTTCATGGATTGGGGGGTCGAGGAATACTTTTTCAGGAGATAGCGTGGGTGTCACGCTTAGATATCCCGAATTACCTCACAAGATTCTTGCTCATTCTTCCAGCTCATTTGTAGCAGATTCAGGCATTAAACCACTACCGTTGGGTTTCTTCTATAGGCCTCCACCTAGCTTTAATTCCACACAACGTCATGTAGGGCAGGGGGAGGGAATAGCTTGGCGTGTTAGGCCGGTCATTCTAAGTAACTCATTTGCCCCATTGAGGGACTTGAATGATATTGATTGACTACGAAATGGGGAGGAGGAGGGCAGAGTCAACGATACTTCGCTTATTGATACAGGCACAGTATGGAGGAGAGAGGAGCTCAACCAGGGGATAACACCTCAAATTACATATGAGTGTAGGTACTGTAGCAACCTTGAGTTAGATAATATAGAGATGGCTGTCACCATGTTTAGCAGTGCTCCGTGTGTGGACCCCAGGGCAGGGAGCATTGGGGGCAATATAAAGATAATGTCATGGCATATAGCAAGCCTGTCGAGTAAATTTGATGATGAGCAATGGCTCTTGTACGTGAGGAAGTTTCAAATAATATGCCTGCAGGAGACATGGAAGCCATGAAATATTTTTTTCATTGAAGGATACAAAACCTTCTTTCACCCAGCAGTAAGGTCGTATTCAGGACAAGCAAGGGGGGGCCTGATTATGTTTGTAGATCTGAGAATTCAGGGCATCTGTAAGAATCTGGCATGGGATTTGGATGTTGCTCTGGGTCTAAAATTCTCTAGTAACATGTACAGGTTAGTTTTAATAAATTTTTATAATGCAAGGTCACAACTGCATGGCCCGAATAGTCTCCAAGAATTAAATACATGCATGGAGTACACACGAGAGAGAGGGTTGGCACAGTCACAACTAATCCTGGTGGGTGATTTTAATTGTCATCTGTGCCCAAGTTTGAGAGTGTGCCAGGGCGATTGATCATCTTGCACTCTAAGAGAGGGACCACACATGGAGCATACACAGGAGAGGCAGGAATTGATCGACATATTAAATACCGATGGGATAACCCATAAAATGGATCAGATTATCACCAGTCAGGGCAGTTCGGTTAATCTGACCTTTAAAGGGAGAGGATGTTCTTCGTTTATCGATCACATTTTTGTTTCTATCCCCCTTATAAGGTGTATAACTTTTTTTAATATTCAATATAGTGGGTTTAGTGACCATAACCCTCTGATTTTAGGTTTAGTTGCGTCTCAGCACGCTACAGTTCCACATAGATTAGCAGGGGGTATGACGATTGCGGCAATGGATCAAGGTAGGAGGTTGCGTTTGGGCCCAGATTGATCCCAGCGCTTTTAATTTTTCTTTGTTTAATAAAGCTAAGCAGGATATTTGGACATGTCTAGATTTAGATGTGCAAGGGGTTGAATTAATAGAAGCCTTTAGGAACGTCGCTCTGGTTGCAGATAGTCTGCTAGAGCCCCTGTTCACCCGTCTGGTACGGGAGCCCCCAGATGGTTCGATAGCCAATGCTTACGGGCCTTAAGAGAGCTAAAAGCTGCCCTGAAGCAGCCTCCGAGGGATAGGGAGTGGTCTGTCGTATAAGCTATAAGCAAGCCGTCAAGGAGAGAAAGGCCCAATTACAACAGGATGCATGGGAGGAGCTCACAAAGGTAGCTGAGTTGAAGGACTCCACTCGCTTCTGGAAAGTTATTAATAACCCATTTTCAATGGCTCGAATAAACCTGGGTTAAGTCATAATATCCTACCAGAGCAATGGCAGGAGAATTTTCAGGGTCTGTATAATCAGCCCTATAGACCGGAAGATTCGCAGACCCCAACCCCAGTACATAATTTTTCCCCTATAGTATTTCTTTTGGACGAGGTGAGATCAGGAATTGAGGGCCTCACAAGGAGCAAGGCGCCCGGACCGGATGGGATTCCACCAGACCTCTTTTGTAGTAA
The DNA here is from genome assembly GCF_964204655.1 of Triturus cristatus. Lineage (NCBI taxonomy): Eukaryota > Metazoa > Chordata > Amphibia > Caudata > Salamandridae > Triturus > Triturus cristatus. The sequence goes on from NC_140584.1 coordinate 229,990,056, forward strand.
TATAGAGTTTTGGGCCCCTCTTTTAACCAGGGTATTAAATGCGGCAGTGAGCTCAGTAATGCCAGCATCTTGGGCCACTATTGTGCCTATTTTTAATAAAGGGGATAGGGATAGTCCACACTGTTATCACCCCATATCTCTTACTGATGTTTCAGTGAAGATTTTGGGGCGGGTACTTTTAAACAGGCTGATGGAATGGGCAGGTGATAATCAAATTATAACGGAGGCCCAATATGGGTTTCACCCCGAGAAGTCCTCTACAGATCAATGTCTTAATTTGTATCTCATCACAAAATACACAGCAAAATACACAGTAGCCAAGTCAGGGTCGATGTATTTAGCATTTATGGATCTTATCGCGGCCTTGACCGAGTGAACTGTGGACAATTTTGGGTGAGCTGGGGATGGACCCTGGAATAATTAATATTTTAAGGTCACTCTATTCTAACACCACGGCGGTAGTCAGATATACTCAGGAGAGGAAGGTAACAGAACATTTTCAGTGCTCAAGTGGTGTTAGACAGGGTTGCATATTATCACCTTTCCTGTTTACTTTATATATCAATGGTCTTGATTCTGCCCTGATATCCTTACAAGCAGATACCCCGAGGATAGGCACTAGAGTGGTTCCGGTTCTGCTTTACGCAGATGATGCGGTACTCCTCACCCGCATGCCAAAGGGTTTGCAGCTCTTAATAGATGACTTTGTGACTTTTATGAACAATTTGGACATGTCACCCAACCTCACAAAATCATATATTATGGAAATTGGGAAGAAGCCAAGCAAACACTACAACTATACAATAGGGACACACAGTTTAGGACAAGTGCCGGCCTTTAACTACTTGGGGCATATTACTTGATGGAGAATTGAATTTTAAATGTCTATTAGAGGAGAAGTGTCTGGCCCTGAGAAGGTCAATAGTATCAATTGCTAGTTTTGCACAAAGATTAGGATGGAGGACCCCAGGAACGATTTTAAAGTTATATCGTTCTATCTGTTGTTCTATGGTTTTAAAAGGAAGTGAGGTTTGGGGTTTTATTGAGGCTAATAAACTTTAAAGGGAAGAGAATAAATATCTTAAGCGTACGTTGAAAGTCCCTCAAAGCACCCCTGCATATATTGTTCACGAAGAACTGGGGCTCAAATACATTTCTGATATGGTGGCAGTTAAGCCGCTAGTGTATTGGGCAAAAGTTTGGTCAAACGAAGAGGCGGGTTTCAGTAGGATGGTTATCCAGGACTGACTCGCGCTTGATCACGCGCTTAAAATTCCCTTGTTAAAATATGTGAAAGACTCTTTGTCTAGACTAGGGCGTGTCGAATTGTTTATAAAACCTGACAATGTGAGATCCCAGGATAAGGCACTCATTAAAGAACTGTACTTTAGGTATGTTACGGTGCAACGTGAGGCTAGAGAACTCTCTAAGCCCACGGTGAGAGAACATGTATTAGGGAAATCAATGCAGGGGATAGAACCATACTTATCGCTCATAACCAGTTCACATGACAGATTTTTAATTACGCGTTTTAGATTAAATTTAGTTCATTATTCATTGGCTGTTCCTGCGGGTTTTTCATAAAATATAGAAGATAGGGGACCCTGTGGCTGCGACAATAGGTCTCCACAGGATACCCTACATTTTGTCCTACTTTGCCCTTTTTATGAATATCATGGAATTTTTTTTTGGAAGGGCCTTTAAAAAACAGTTAGATTTAGACAAGCACAAGTAGCCTTGTTGTTTTTAAAATTGTCAACATATGTTTTTACACTCTTCTGTATTTCCAATTTTTTAAGATCTGCTTGAAAGTTAAGATCCATGAGGGGTGTGTGAAACCGAGATGAATTGGTGCCATTTTGAACCGGCATTTGCTGCTCTACATGTATTAGTTGAATATTTTAGTGTATATAGCAAGTTTTTGTCTTGTATGTGGTAAACTCTCCAGGGACTTCGTGATTTGATGTTGTATTTTAAAATATGTATCTTTTATGGTATTATTTTTATATGCCGAATAAATATTATTATTATTAATATTGTTATTATTAGTATTATTATTATTATTATTATTATTATTGTTATTATGTCAATCAGGGCTATACCAAATTATTCATGGTTAAGGGAGGATCTCAAACACTTTACTTGTGTTTAGCAAGATTAGAACACATAGAGGTCTACTGTCAGCAAACAACAAACAAGAGCCAAAGAAAAGTTAAAATCAGTAGTGATCATGTAGGGAAGGTGAATTTCCTACAGGCATTATTCAAGAAATTTCAGCTGAATCAATGCATTAGTATCCACAAAGCGAAAAAGTGCTTCCATGTCTGTTGCAGTTCTCCCAGCATCTCACTTCATTCTACATATGATATTATCCCTATGATATTAGAAAAGAAAACATTTTGTAATCTCTAAAGATCTGCATTCTAATCCAACATTTCTGTACTTTCTTTTCAAATTGATGTAACTTGTTTTTTACTTTTGTCATCAAAATTAATTTGAACAAGATTTAAAACATATTTAGATATTTCTAACTAATTTTTGTACACATACATAAAAGTGTCAAATGTAATCACGGATAATCAAACATGATTCAATCAGGCAAGTCTTGTTATCACATAAATTCAGCATATAAAGTTTTAGTTATCATGTGAACCCAGGAGGTAAATTAGGTGTAATTTTTCAATCCATCACCACTCTGCCTGAAGTACCATATTCCTTAAGGTAAATTAGTTGTTGGATGGCCTATAAAGCACAAAAAGTGAAGTTTGTGAAAATACTTTCCTTCATTGGTTAAATTTTATGAAAATGGATGATTTTGTTTTCAAATTAATTTTAAAACTCTATTTGTTTACATATATATTTCACCAATATTTCTGTCATTTCCATGTAATATATTTTTACAGGATAGCAATGTGAACTATCACATGTTTCAAAATTATTCTAGAAATGTGTTGCCTGTTTGAGATTTTGATATATAATCCGCATTTAAAATGTATTTGGAGTTAAAACTGGGCAATCACTCAAATTAACCATTTTTAGAAGTTTTCCTATTTCAACACGGAAACCGGTCCCAGGATGCTTGTTTCCAGTTCAGGGAAGACCTGGTTTGGCAGTTCGGGCTGGACTATTCCCATGAGGCACAGAGTCAAGACAGAATTGCATATAGCTGGGTCCGAACTGAGGTGGGGAAGTGAGCTAAAGAACGATGATGGATTCAACCCAAACCTGTAACTGGGGATGAGTGTCTGAAAAGTCTCAGTGCTCTGGCTATCATCTTCTGTTTACTTTGTTCGCCCTTGGCAGGGTATGTCCAGACGTGGGCCCCTTGCTCACTTTGCCGCTGGATTCAAGCTACCCTGACTGATATGGGGTGTTACCCTGAAACTGGTCCCAGGATCCTTGTTTGTGGTTCAGAGAATACCTGGCTTGGCAGTTCAGGCTGGACTGTTCCCATGAGACAAAGGGTTTGCATATAGCTGGGTCTAAACTGAGGTTGCGAAGTGAGCTAAAGAATGATGATGGATTCAACCCAGATCTGTGACTGGGGGTGAGTGTCTGAAAAGTTTCAGTGCTCCGTCCATCATCTTGTGTTGACTTTAATATTATGTCTTTAAAGAAATCTCCATCCAATGCCTTTGTAGCAAATTGGGAGAAATTATAATTGTTTGTAAGGTTGCTCCAGATGTTTCACCTTTTTCAAGACCCTATTGATGCTAAGAATAGGAATTTAAAATATAACCACACAATTCCCTTTTAATTCAGTGGATCTAAGGACCATGTGTAAAAAGCAAGGTGTCCAATTATCAATATCTGAATATTTTAAGACTTCACAATAGACTCCAAGACATTGTTTTGACGCATGGTCCTTGAAATATAAGTTTGTGATGGTTTGTGATGTAGTTGTGACTTTTTACATCGGGCCAATGATTGGCACACACTTATAGTAGGGTGATATAGCATGGTGTGTTCACTTTCATGGACACTGGGTGCTTTCACTCTAATGATTCACTAAGAGATTGAGGTTCTTGCTTGGGCACCTCTGTTCTGGATACACTTGTGTGATTGCTGAGTACACAGAGATTAGGTACACCCACTAAATTAGAGGGACACAAAAATTATTTTGAACGTTAGCTGATGAAAATGGATTCGAATGGGTCACTCACCATCAGGCTATTATGCACCTGTGGACAACTTGTTAACATGTATTGCAATGTCTTGAAAGATTCAGATATTGATATTTGGACACCTTGCTTTTGTTGCAGAACATCCTGATGGTTACTTTTGAGTGTCCAAATACTCAAGGTGTCTCATTTTGTGATTTGGGATAACAGGGAAACACTCAAAGTGAACCTGTTTTTGTACAGGAATTCAGTACACTTTTCTCTTTTGCTATAGGTACATCAGTCGAATGGGACAGGTCCTGATGAGAATCGACAAGTAGGTATGGGTCGAAAACTGGACGCGGACAACCTCCCTGGATTGCTTAGTGCTTCACACTTCCCTAGGAGATATCCGCACAGATACTATCTCTATCTACATCTGTTTTTGAGTCATTGTTAAGCCATCACACTTGTTCAGTGTCTTGCTATATGTTTTGCATATTTTGTTTAATGTATTAGCACTGCATTGTCTGCACTAATATTGTATTGTAAAACAAATTATTCCTAGTCATATAAAGCAAACATATAATTGTGTGATTACATAAGAGAAAAAAAAGTGTCCTGTACAACATTTGACAGCATTCAGTAGAAATGAATAGCTGAATTGGACTACATAGCTCGGACGTGAATGAGAGGAATTGACAAATGAGTCCCACGGGACAATTGTGTGGATATATTATGTTTAACTTAGTTTTCGTTGGCAGATATGGTTGTCCTTGCTTTGTTTACATAGGATCAGAAGTCTGTGCACTGCACCAATGCTATTCAGTGCCAAAGTATGTGCGCTCTGGTCCTAACATTGTGCTATTTAAATTGATTTTACCCAAATAATGTCTTTAACTTTCCTTTAATATCATAGTAAATGGTACAGAAAGTGGACCAATGGGTCTTATGTTAATGTCACATGCAGCCTCCAGTGTGTATTTATACCTACCTCCAACATTTATAATAAAACTATATGGTTGTCAGAAGCTTGACTAAGCTCTGATCTGGCTGCAGTTGAAAAGTGCCTTTGCTATGTAAGAAAACCTATTTTTTACATATATTTATAAATAGCATTCTATGTATGTGATGTAAGCCACAGGGTGCCTGATATGTACAGAGGGGCAGACTACATGTTTGAAACTGTATGCGCTCACAGAGACTTGAGGTCCAAAAACAGTTTTCACTGTTGTAAGCTTAACCTACCTTGTTCATTCTTAATCTGTATGTCCACCTTGTAAAATGCTATTTAAATTAATGAAAGTTATATTACACTGAATTAAAAAACCTAATGTAATGTTGAAATCAGATTTTCAAAATGTTAGTCAAAATGGTAAGAAGATTCATAAAATGTGCTTTTTTGCCAATAGGCGTGGAAGAGTTACACCAAGGTGGCAAAGAAAGATGGACACATAGTTAGGCACCTTATGGACATGTACTACAAATTCTTTAGCTCAGCTAAAGAAGCTGATATTGAGGCAACACTTTTTTATAGCTCAATATTAGTTTTAAAGACTAGAGCCACTAAAGTTTAGAATTACATGCTGAATATATGACTCTTTTTAATTATATCGTGGTTTGTATTAATTGTGCCCTAAATAAATCCTAGTCGATCAATTGGTATAACTGTATTACTCTATTTTTTCTTTCTGTGCTTTTTGAAATGTTCTCATGTTGTCTCTTTTTGAGTGAATTTATTTAGAAACATAAAAATGTCTTACAAAAAAGTAGTAATTTTAAATGCATTGGATTTTTTTGTGTTTATATTACCCATAATAAGAATTGATGTTTCCATAGGTTATTCACATTACTTTCAATAACAGTTTTCATGACTTAAACTTTCAATAAAGAGTTTCTATCATTTCAAAATAAAAAGATGGCCATGTTCATCTGTTATGTCTAATCCAGTAACGATGCCATTTGGCTTTATTACCAACTAGAAATCAAGGATTAAAAAAGGAAAATAATATACATTGCAGATAATAAGTGATTGAGAAGTAAGCATGATATAGATTTCTGAAACAGAGTCACTTTTTCAATTTGTGAGTAAAATGCGGGTGGACTTCCATGTATATAGGTCCAGTCATTTCAAAGTATTCTAAAATAACTTAGAGGGTTGAAAGCTGCTTGTATTATGATGATTATGAACTCAAAATCAATATAATGTGTTCCACATAGGTTGCTCTTTACCAGGTTGTATATGAGTTATAAATGTGTTTCTATTGAGCTAGAAACATTGCAGATAATGTATTGGCATTGCGTAGTAAATCTACTGTTAAGTAATCTTTATACATGCTCAGTAATGTGTGTTTTTCCAGTTGTAAATCTGTTTTAGTGAACTACAAACCAGTTTAATAAGGGGCTTTATACACGTCGTAATTCTCTTTTCAGTGGGCACAATATGAAGGGAAATGGGATATTTCTAAGATGGAGGTTTGGTTCTCGGGCAGCAGAAAACATCTCAGCTAATGGGGAATTTATGGGCAGTAGATCAGTGTTTAGTAAATTAGAAATATGGCCTATTGGCGTCTTGGCTACCACACTCTGCTTTCTTTCACTTTTTAACGATAGCCGGCTCAAAACAAGCTGAAACTCCAGAGTTCAGGGACAATGCCAATATTGCAAACTTGGCACATTGAAAGTGTCAGCATAATCACTGGCAGGAAATCTTTGAACTCGAGGGACGCAATTAGAGGGATTGGTGGAAAAACATAACAATGTTCTCTTTGAACAACGTTCGTTATCAGACTCGTTGGTTTAATGTACTGAAAGAAGGTGTGATACAATCACCGTCCAACCAGTCAGAGACCCCTAGATGTGATACCAGTAATTGAAACCTTGGTATTGTAACCTCTGACCTGAGGAAGTCACATTAAAGACTGAGCTATCTTTTACCGAACATAAAGAAGGACGGGGCATATTAGCAACGAGGCGATAAAAAAATTATCGCCGCTTTTGCGTCCGTTTTCGGCTGAAAAGCGGCGATAATGTCAACGCCCTATTAGCAAGGCCACGCTAACACGTGAATCCATGCTTCTTCGCCCTTTCCCTTAACGCCCAGCTTTGCATCTGTAATGAAACATAAAGTGGGCGTTCCTCACGCTAAGAAGCATAGCGGCAAGAAAAGTAGCAATAACCTCTGTTATCGCTACTTTCCTTACGCCTGCTTTGAAACTGACTTAGCCATGATATCCTATGGAAGGTGGATATCATGGCTAAGTATGTGTAGCCCTATCAGCAAGCTATCGCCAAAAGTTGTGCGATTATCGCTGCCTTTCCAGCGATAATCACACAGTTGGCAGCTTGCGCTCTGAATTTTATCACTTTGGAGATAAGCATTGCGGATAGCACGGTATCTCCGCGATAAAATTCAGAGTTGGCCGGCGATAATTATCCTTGCGCTAAGTGCGCTTAGCGATAATTATCGCCGGCCCTTGCTGATATGACGTTGTTTATGCAACATAAGGACATGCACACCTCATTCAATGTAATGGGACTATTCACCATCAATAACTGGAATTTCACATAGAGCGAGTTTTGGAAGTCATGGCAAGGGCTATCGGGCGAAGCTGAAAGTCCCTGTTCTACTATTCCGTAGAACCCTAAAATTTTATTGCCTTGTGATTTCAGAAGTAAAAAAAAGCATTGGTCTGACTATCAGAAAGGAGAACAGCATAATTCGACAAAAATGTAGCTTTATGTACTCACACAGGGGCAGATTTACAATAATTGGCGCATCACTGCATATCAGCAGGGATGCGCCAGTTAATGTGCGTCACGGCTCCGCCACCATGGATGCGCCGCATTTATAATGCGGCGCACCATGGGGCAAAAACGGACAGATGCGTGACGCATCTGTGCTGTAAAGGCGGCGCATTGCTGGAGTTGCGTCACAAGCGCGATGCAGCTCCAGCAAGGCTCCGGGGTGCCCTATCTTTGAAATGCTGCGTCAATCCTTACGCCTGCTTCAAGCAGGCACAGGGTTTTGACGCAGCATGGGCTTAAAAGTGACTGAGTGAAATCTTGTAGATTTCACTCAGCCACTTTTAGGAGGCGCTCATGTGCCAGAACCCCCCCCCCCTGTGCCGGAACACCTACTTCTGGCACAGGGCTTTACAACGTGACGTATCTCCCAGATGCGTCACGTTGTAAATACCCGGCAGCATGGCGCTGGTTTTGCACCGCTGCTGCGTCACAAAAGTGACGCAACTGCGGCGTAAAAGAGGCGCCAGGGGCTTGTAAATCTGCCCCACAGTGTATATGTGGGCGTGTGTGTGAGAGAGTGAGTGAGTGCATGATAGTGTGTGCGTGTGTGTGCACCTGTGTGTGTGTTGCATTTTGCAATTCCACACTATCTATTGATCAGTTGTCTTTCTGTACACGTGTTTGTGCACTTTTAACTTTCTAAATATTCTGAGTGAAAATGTTTAAATTTATAGCAAAAGCATGTAATGTACAACCTTGAAAGAAATCGAACACTTAGCAGTAAACATATGGAAAACATCAATATAGAACGGCCTCTAATTAAAATAGTACTTTAAACCTTTTCAAATATCTTATCTAGTTGCGTTTGTACATTTTGTACTAAGGCTTTAACTAGAGTAATTTATATAAGACATTTAAATAATTCTCCCTTTTCACTGTATGGACATTCATATAACACTTTAAGAAAATTAGCTGCAATTTCAAGAAAGCCGCCTGCTTTGGTGGAGTGAAGATTAGAAAACATCAACAACATAAATATCAGCCATGCGGTAATGGACGTAAAATTATAATGAGCCATTTTTCTGGGTATCAGGTTTCATTTGAGCTGAAAAAGTGCACAAAGCTAAAAGCATTCAATGCTCTTAGCATTATTGTGAATGTGATAACCTGTTATCAACACCATGCAGAGTATTGTATTCGTCATGTACTCTAATTTCCCTTCATCGCTTATTGACCACTGTTAATGAGCATATGTCATTGATAAAAATCCATTCGATTTATGCAATTTATATTTCCTGAGCTATGATTTGCATCTTACTACCATTACTCACCCAGCGATTAAATGGTTCAAACATTCTGCTGACAAAATGCCAAAAAGAAATTAAAATATATGTTTTTTGTCTAGAACTGTAAACTTCATCACGAAATTGGGTGATTTAAAGGCAACATTTCACCCACTAAATATACTGCTGAAATGCAACAAAACTGACTGAAAACACTAAAAACTTAGTGGCTGATTGGATGACGGGCGTACCCACGTTCGCCCTCCACCATATCGGTAATCGAGACCGCCCAACAGGCTGTCAGCAGTCTTGACATAGGCATTGCAATGCGTCCACCACCTCGGTGGTCGCATTGTAATGCCTATGTCGGGACTGCTGACAGTCCCAACATAGGCATTACAAGGCAACCACCGTGGTGGTGGTCGCATTGTAATGCCTATGTCGGGACAGCTGACAGCCTGTTGGGCAGTCTTGATTCCCCCCTTAGGCATGTCGCAGTGCCTATATTTTGTATTGCAGTGGGTGCTGCTGACAAAAAGGGGTCACTGCACATATCTCTGCACTATGTGGCAGGCACCATATGGTTCCTGCCACATGGTGCAGGGACATGTAGGTGCCCCCCCAGTGCCTACAACGGAGGGCCAGCCATGAAAAGGTGGGCAGAAAGGGGTATTGTAATCCCTACAGTGGTGCCTGGCAGGCACCGCCACCATGGTAGGGATTACAACCCCCTCCACCTCACCAGCAGGCTCAAGGAGTCTGTTAGATGTGTGGCGGTCTGTCTTGCCAACCGCCAACAAGCCGCTCGCCATCCTAATGTGATGGGCGGGAAGCTTGCTTAGGATGGCGGGGAGACCGCCACCAACTGGCTGTCGGTGGCGGTCTCACCGCCATCCTAATCAGCCTCCTAGTTACATTACATTTTGGATATGCAACTGAATATCAATGTAATATTAAGTCAGTGAAGGTGGACTTGACAGCTGTTGAAAGCTATCAAGTGCATTCCAATGTTTCTATTTATAAGTGGAAATACTGTCCATGACAATTATGTAGCAGCCTTTTTGTAAATTATGTGTTGGGGTGTGTTTGTGTGTGTTTGTGTGCATTGGTGTTGTCAGAATTTCCACAGCTCTTCCAAATTTTGGATTGATGGGGTCACTCTCTCAATCATTCATCTCCACATGTAGACAACAAAGGCGGAACTCTCTTCAAGCAGTAGCAGACTACTAAATAAACAGCATTATCATTGCGCCAGGTATTGGGATCTCTTACATGATACAAAATGTGAGATTGGGTGTGGGTGTGCTATGTTTGTGTGTGTGTGTGTGTTAGCCCATGTGTGCGTGTGTGTGTAGGTTTGTTTATGCACTTGTGCCTGTGTGTTTGCTTTAAATTGAATGATATTCATGGAACCATGATGAAATGTGAAGAGGTGTGTGGGCACATGTATTTTGAAAAGTATTAGAGAGCATACTAAATAATGTTATCAATATGTTCATTTTACTCATTGAACATTGAGGCATTGGGAGATGAATGTGATCAAACTTTCATGATTTCTTTTGAAATGCTTAGGGTCTGATTAGGGGAGGATGTGGCCTAATGGCTAGATTGGTTGACCTTGAAGATGGGGAACCTGGTTTGAGTCTCAGCAGGGACAGCCCAACATCTTGTGATTCTGGGCAAAACACCTGGGGGCCTATTAGGATGGCGGTCGGAAAATCTCCGCCACCGCCATGGTAGTGGGAAAAGACCGCCCGTAAGGACTACGGCATTACCGCCAGTCCAATTGGGATGCTCCGCAGTCGAAATTCGACCGTGGCGGTCGGATTCTGGCGATTAACATTGCGGAGGTTGCTGCTGCCAGCAGCACCGCCGCTGTGTGAAAAGGAGCATGTCATGCATGTCACTGCACTGCGTGGCAGGCACTGCACAGTGCCTGCCACCTGGTACAGGGACATGTAGAGGGGTACCATGGGTACCCCCCAGTGCACCCACACACACCCCCAACGCATTGGGGGCCCACAATGGGCCCCCGGAGTCATTCTCCGCAAGCCTTTCCATGGCGGTTTCACCGCCGCGGAAAGGCTGGCTACCGCCGGCATCATGATCATGCCGGCGGAGCCTGGCCCTGCACCGGAATCATTGTAGCGGTCCTGTTCCATCCGCTAGGCATGCGTGCGGACTGGTGCCGGCGGAAAAAGTGCGGGCGGAGAGTCCATGCTAAAGAGACCGGCGGTTTTCAGGGTTGCGATCGCGGGCGGATGTCCGCCGCCAATCCGGCAGTTGCCACTGCCGGCCTGGCGGCAGCCATCTGCCCGCCATCCTAATAGACCCCTTAATCTTCCTGTGCCTAACAAATTAATGTGTCCATCTGTAACGCAACTGGTGCTCATGTAAAGCGCTTTGATACCATCGGGTCGAGTTCGCACAATATAAAACTCCTCAAAAAAATTGCAGTGCCAAGGTGCAGAGGTCAAGTACTTAGCCACATGGCCACAACATCCAATATTTTACTTTCAACACATGAGCCAAGAAGGGACGGGTTTATGATGCAGTAAAACATCTTCTCCACATCAACAGCATGGCACAAGTGAGTGAAGACAACAAAACTGCTCATCGGCGTTGTATATGGAGAGTATTCAACATAATTTTGGAAATTCCGCAAGCAAATCAAACATGTGGTGCAGGTGGGTTACCTCTCTTTCAAATTTCAGATCAGGCTCTGGGTACACACAATCACCCAAATCATCACCGATCAGAGGTAAGTAATGAGTAATCAATGCCATGGTATATAGATCTATGATGTGAAGAATGGAGGTAGATTTCAAAGTAAAGGCCTCCACCAGTTAAAGTTCCTAAATCAGCTACATATGCCAAAAAAGAGGCGTAAGTTTCTTATATCAGAATTACATGTAGGGCAAGCTCAGAAAATATCCAGCTTACGGTAACAGAGTGGAATAACTACAGCAACTTGGAAGTGTCAAAGAAGTCAGCATACAAATATCAGCCATAAATATATATTAATAATTATACCTTGTAATTTTTACGACTTACTCGCAAAGATATGTACAGGAAACATATTTTCCAAATTAATGATAACACATTCAAAGATGCTTCACTTTTTAATTGGCAGTGTGCAGTACTAAAATGTCCATGTAATTGTTATGATTTCAATGCTCTTTCCCTCTGCAGATTTTTGTTTTCCTTCATACATGCCAAAACATGCAAGATATTTTTATTTTTTTATTTAAATAAATCGAAACATCAACTCCAAAACATCTCCATTACAGCCTGAAAATGGTATTTTAAGGTTGATTTCTGATTTCTAGCCTGTAGACATTTAGACAGGGAGATTGCAGTATTCAGTACACCACTTATGACAAGTGACGAGTCAGTGAGTAGATACCAGCATCTATCAATAAGCATTTTTAAATTAAATCGGCATATTTTGCAAGTATCTACTATCACTCAATAAATGTACAATTTACTAATTTACAATTTACTAAGTGACATTTTACTATGCCTGAGGAAAGTGATTTGGTTTGCTGACCTAATGTCGGATTCAGCGTTTTCTTTCTTCACAGAAATCTGGGCCCATGAGTCTCTATACACAAATCTGAGTCCCAGACTTTATGCAAGTTGAACTAGCTTGATCTTGGACCCGTGCTAGGGGCCTATCAATTAGTTGTCGGTCAGCTTCTGACTGTAAGAAAGTGAGCGTGATTAGTTAATGATTAATTTCAGAAACGTCATAAAAGATATTCCTCGTTTATGTTCCTTTTCAGCTGAAATATTAATAATTGGAATCAAGTGCACACCTAAAATGTCCCTATTTGTCAAACTTTCTTAGATATCTCTGCAGCCCATATTTCTTTTTATTTTTCAACCTTGAAAAACAGTGGGCTTGCTATCTATTCTGAAACATCACTTTCTTTGAGAATATTCTTACAAAATATTAAGCCAGTGCTAAAGTCTTTTATTTCTTCAAGCATTGCATTTTCCCAGCATGATTATTGTTGATTTGTGCACTGCTCTGTCATCTGTCTTATTCATTCATCAAACCATCTCACCACAAGAGATTTTTAGCTTAAGGGTTGCATTTTCAAGGTAGGAAAAAAGAATATGAAATGATCTAGTGATTAAAATTCTACTTTGAAGTGAAGAGTGACTGATATGAAGGCAGACATTAATTTTACAGTTTGGCATGTTTTCTAGCTAGATGCACTAAAGCTAACATTTTGACACTTAGATATGCTCACGCAGAATTCTGAAAATGTGGAAATTGTCTTCACCTGCTCGAGGGGGCGTATCTTTAAGTTTGATTTGGATACATCTGCTTTGGTCCAAAATTTGAGACCCCCTGACCTATTTTAATCCTATGGTAGTAGGGGCTCAGAGAACTATCCTGTGTGCAACACTAAGGGTATGAGGATTTGGTGGCCGCCCACCATTTGTCAGGCAGGTGAAGGTTATTCCGTCTGCCGCTTGGGATCGACTGCAACCCACCCATTTGCTGTCTAATAAATGATACCTAACTACAAAACATATTTTTCTTACATGGCCACCATATATGAAAATGTGGTTGAAACGATTTTTCTAATAAATTGATCTACACTTGCAAAATTTATATTTTCATGGGTAGACAGTGAAACGTGACAAATATCGCGGGAGTCTCTAACTTCAACGTTCACTTTGCACTGCTGTGTTAATGTGATTCAAGCCCATATGCTATTTCACCCAAACTCACATATTCTATGTAAGGTCATTTATGTTTACCTGTCATATGACAAAGGTATTTTTTATGTGGATTAATTTACATTTATTTATTTTTTCTACTGATGTATATGTACTCAAAACATGCATTGACTATACACAGTAATATTGTGTATGTATTGCTCTTCCAATGTTTCCAAATGTTTGGAAGTATTAATGCTTTAGGAAAAGGTTGTTGCTTTCTCATTATATAGGCATGTCAATTTACATATTACTAAAACTGATTTTATAAGAATTGTTATACTATTCACCTGTGATCTTAGATCCAACTTACCATACAAATCCTGTGGAATATTGATAGAGCCATTACAAAATAAAAATGTGGAACACATTATGAGACCAAGTTATAATAAATGATTTGGAGACTATTTTGGGAAACATCTCAACATACAATGTTTCTGATGCTAGAGGTGTGGATGGAGTGGGAAGGAGCATCAATATATCTAGTGTTGGCACAGTGGGTGTTAAAAAAACTTGATAGGTGCAGGAAAGTATTGGCACTGGTGAAAGCAATTAGCTTGAATTAGTTGTACATTTCTACAGCATCCTGCTTCATTAGTATCAAAACCCAATGTTCATGCTACTAAAGGGAAAATAGGCATTGATAATGTACCTGAAGAACCTGCAGGTACTTTGTGAATATTTAGACTAGTTGTCAACTACAGACACTTGAATGCCTAAAATACACATCACTGTTAACATTTGCTGAACAATAACCATGTTCAATGTGTGGTAATGAGTGGCAGAGTGCCTGAACCACATTAAAATGTAAACATTTTAAATGGTCTCACAATGTTCTTACAGGGACCGAAAACAACAACTGCAGACTCTGCATTGTAGAAGGCAATCCTATGCTTTATAATGTAGGGTCTGCTGCCCTTTCTGCTCACTCTCGTCTATTGACTCCTTTGGTGGCATACTCCTTGTCATGCCTCTATATATCCCATTGCAGAGTGGATAACAAGAGGGCTGGGAAAGGGTGAGGTATTTGATGCATTGTTGTAAGTATTTTGGGATGCAGAATTTATTAGTGTGCTAAACACGTCCTATTGTGTGTTTTTCTCTGGAAAATGTATATCTACATGCACAATTTGTGATTTCCACACTAAATTTAATATGTATCAGGGTTTACTCCATTTTGTATCAGGGTCAGTTGCAGTAGACTTGAGCTGCCTTATTTATTATAGAGAGATGAAGTGTTTACCACAAAGTTTGAAATATAGATCCTTATGCAAAAATGACAGTGAGAAGGGAACAGAATCTCACCCACACTTATAAGCAATATATGTATGCCCCTCCGACAATAGCTTCTTGTGCTCCCCAATTCTCGTTCCAATTCTCTTTTGGACGGATAATCTTACCTTGAAGGTGATGGATTTAGCCTTCCTAAATGTGCTTGCAATGGATCTCTGCCAACACATGCGGCCATGTTCACTGTGTAAAATGGCTACATTAGTGTTATACAAATTAAATTAAGCACTTGCTTCAGGAAAGAAATCTTAGCAAAGAGTGATTACATTATTTCAGAATTAAGCCCAAAATTGTACAATTGTTTAAATTCCAATTCATGAAAACCAAATTGATATATGATAACCTTGTTTCTTTTTATTTTGATAAAGGATTCCATGGTTTTGACTTCCTGTTTCATTCAGTGAACTGTAAATTGATGCACAGTTATCGTTTACACACAGGGTAGGTTATAGAAGCTACAATAATGATATAATCTCAATTTACATGCTATATTAAACATGGGCATTCAAAAACATTGTGAGTTAAAGCTGTATGGCAATAGTTAAAATGACAAGTGACAAGTCCTTTGCCCACTCAAACACTTTGGGTTGAGGATATGTAGAGTGTACAGATGAATTGCATTAGCTTGAATATTCAGAACAGGTAATTATATTTTATATGGTGCTAAGGAGATATCCCACTCCACAAAATCGCAGCAAATTTGGTTTAGAGACTGGGCTCCCTTCATCTATTTTCTCCTTGAAGGTTGCATTGTCTTTCATTTTGCTGATACAACATTGTTAAATGCAGTACCTCATTTACCCAGGCTGCCATACCTGGGGTAAGAGGCGGGGGCCCCTTCAGTTCAACTTACAAGGTATTAAACATGGCCTTTCAAAGGACAATATAAAATCAAGATGTTGAAAGTGAGATTATGAAGTTAAACAAGTATGGGCCTACCTAGTCACAAACTGCCTTTTGTAGTTCATTTAGGCCCTAATTACGATGTCTGGTGGACTTGAGTCCGCCCGACACCGTTTCGGTGTGGGAGCCGATTGACTGTAGGTCGGCGGTTCCGAACACCCTATCACACCCTATCACAATGCGACCGCACCATGGTGCGGTCGCAAACTCCCATTTCCCTATGGTAGCTTGTGCAGTGGTCAGAAACCGGCCATAGCACAAGCTCCCATGGAGAAATGGGAGTCCCTGTAAATCCCTGCACTGCGTGGCAGGTAAAACCCTGCACCACATGGCTAGGGGCCACCAAAGTCACTTTCCAGCAGGCTGTTCATGTTGGATAGTCTGACATTATAAGCCTGCCGGAAATCGGCATCTCAATCCCAATGGAGGAGACGCCATCCGTAGGGGATTATGTGTGGCTTTCGACTGGTCGACGGGCACCTTAAGCCTGTTGGAAGTCAGTTAGTCCGACCAGACAATTTAAACTCCGACAGCCTACATTGTAATTAGGCGGTTGGACTTTAAACCAAGGATGCCAGTCGGAAAGCCTCTGACCTTTGGCTTTCCAACCAACATCCTAATGAGCCCCTTGGTATTACTACTAAAGTACTACTAAATGATATTCACAAACATATGAGTGGAAATCACCACCTGTCCTATCTTTTCTACCAGGAGATCCTCACACATGTAAGTTTACTATTTTGTTTTAAATGTGGAATGCACCGGAAAGATTGGCTGGAAAAGGGAAGGGTTTTAGAGAGGGATAGGGAGGACATGCACCCGTTCTCAAAAAAGTAAACTCATTGCTACTCACAAACTGCTTTTCTAAAGTTACTATTGCAAAAAGGGAAAAAAACATTAGTAAATAACTCCAACTCAGAGCACTCTTCCATAGAAAATAATGCAGGGAGAGACTAAAAATAAAACCCCTTAGGACCTAATTTGAAATTAAATTTAATTATTTAAACTAGTAAAAAATACACAGAACTATAACGCTGAAAAAACTGAAAAATTATACATTATTTATTTAATTATAAAATATTTTAACAGCCTTTTTGAATGCATAAACTATTGAAATTACTTTTAATTTATCTATGCTTCACTTTTAACATTTATTAATGTATAATAAAAAATAAATTGCTTTACTTTAGGTGGGAATGTATTTTTTAATTTAAACTTAATTTTTTCAAAATTAGAATTATTATATTTAAAAGAATTAAAAACTAAAGTCCAAGAATTAAGATCAAGTGCATTATATCATGTGGTATTTTTAATAAGGTAGGCAGAATATACACCACATTTGTGATGGAGTATCCAGCTGCCAAACTGTCAATCAGGCCCAATGTAATTAATCCCTTCGGTACTCTGGACGGCCAGGAGCTGTCATGAGGCATGGTGGGCGTGTGCTCAAGATGGCTCCCGGCCGTCCTGGCACCCACCCATGGGGGGAGAGCTGGCGCTCCCCCGTGAACCGCCGATCTTGCTGCCCCCACCGGAAAGGACAGTAGAAGGCTTTCCGCTGGCCCCCGTCCTCTCCCTCCCCCTCCTCCACGTCATCTAATGAGATCAGCACGCATTACGTGCCAACATCATTAGATGAAACTGGACGCGGTGGAAGCCATTTGCTTCCAGCGCGTCCAGGAGGAGAAGGTGAGTTTCTCCTCGGGGAGGTTTTTTTTTTCAAACAAAGAGGCATCATGGGGAAAGGAAAGGGTTTTCCTTTCCTCCTATGTCTCTTTGCGCATACCTGCGGCACGATCGCTCGATCGTGCAGCAGGAATGCCCACTAGACCCCAGGGATTTTTTTATTTAAGTACATTTTTTTCTTATTATGCAATCTATTCGGGTAGCGGCCCCTTGGGCAAGGGTCGCTCCCCTTGGGGGACAAATTCTCTGGCCGTTTCTGCACCGTAGGGAGGCAGATTGGCACAAAATATTTTTTAGATTGCCCACTGGGCCACCAGGGAATTTTTTTGTTTTAGTAATTTTTTTCCTGTATGTAATGCATGCGGGGAGCGGCCCTTTGGGCAAGGGTCGCGCCCCTTTGGGGGACATATTGTTTGGTCGTTTCTGATCGGCCCAACTTGCTTTTGTAGATGGCCCACTGGGCCACCATAGATTTTTTTGTTTTAGTTTATTTTTTTGTAATGCATGCGGGGAGCGGCCCCTTGGGCAAGGGTCGCTCCCTTGGGGTACATATTCTTTGGCCGTTTCTGCCCCGTGGGGGGGCAGATCGTCCCGAAACTTTTTTTAGATTGCCCACTGGGCAAGGGTTGCTGCCCTTTGGGGGACATATTGTTTGGCCGTTTCTGCCCCCATGGCAGGGGGGGCAGATTGGCCCAACTCATTTTTGTAGATGGCCCACTGGGCCACCATAGATTTCTTTTTGTTTTAGTTTATTCTTTTGTAAAGCATGCGGGGAGCGGCCCCTTGGGCAAGGGTCGCTTCCCTTTGGGAGGACATAATATTTGGCCCAAAATGATTTCAGATGGCCCACTAGGCAACCAGGGATTTTTTATGTAGATGATTGTGGGGAGCAGCCCCATGGACAAGGGCCGCTCCCCTTCATGGGGTTGAATATTTCATCTGTTTCTGACCTTTTGGGGCGGCCTTTTGCTTTTAGGCCCACCTACCCGCCATCTTGGCTGGCAGATTGTGTGTGGACTGGTTTATTATTTGCATATGTGATTGTAATGTTTTATTTCTCCTTTTTTTCTAGTGCTATTTTTTCTTCTTTGCGGTTTCTGCAGTTTTGCGTAGTTGCATTTATTTGGTAATAAAACATTTTTTTGTTATGTTTACTCCAAATGAGTATTATTGTCATGCACAAGTGAATTTTTAGTAAGTAGTGTCAAAACAGCAGCATATTTAGTTATTGGAGCGTGAAATTCTTTGCGATGTCTTTTGCATTGTCTTATGTGTAATTTTCTTTTCTTTTCTTTTTTAGTGGGATATTGTTGGTCCTTGCTGTGTCTGTGCAGAGTAGGTGGTATCTGCTTCTGACAAGTGAGTGGTATAGTTTTGGAGTATATAAGTGTTTGTGATAAAGCCACATTTTGTTTATTAGTTTTTTTACAAAGTGTTTGTTGTTGTTGACTTGTTTGACACATTACCTTTGTTAGTAAGGATTATGGCTAGCCGCAGAATTACTGCTCAGCAGATGGTGGTATGCTTTTTGAATCTTCCTCTGAGCAGGTTTATGAGACTGACAGTGTGTCTGAGGGAGAGGAGGGAGGGGAAGATTCAGGCAGTGAGTTGTCTCTCCACATGGAATCATCAAATGATGAATCCACTTTCAGTGCGGATGAAGTGCCTGTTTTAGAGGAGGACACTGATGTGCCGATGGTACAGCAAGAGGCATCTGGATTGCAGCCTCAGGCTGCTAGGCTTCCTACTTGAAGTGCTGGACTCTGGGTTGATCCAAACATGGTGCAACCGGTGTTGCCTGCCTTTACTGGTGATGCAGGATGGAGAGTAAATAGTGAAATATTTTTGCTTATATAGTTTTTTCAGTTGTTTATGGATGATGTATTTTTGGCTGAGATTGTTGAGCAGACTAATTTGTATGCAGAATAGTATTTGAGGGACAACAGTGAAAGGCTTAGGCTCTACTCTAGAGTTACTTGGTGGACTCCCAAAAATCTGGATGAGATGAAGAAGTGTTTGGGTTTTACTTTTTTGATGGGTTCGATAAGGAAGTTGTCCATTGCTTCATATTGGTCTTCCAGTCCAGTGGTGGCAACTGCCATATTTCCTGCAATTATGAGTCGCGATCATCGGTATTTGCTTCTGCTTCGGATGCTGCATTTTCTTGATAATGCTTCGGCGTTGCCACAAGATCACCCTGAGTTTGACCGTCTTTTTAAAATTCAATCTGTTCTTCATCACTTTGGAGATCGCTTTTCAGTGATCTATATTCCAGGGAAAGAAATAGCTATTGATGAGTCTTTGGTTCTGTTCAAGGGTCGTTTGGATTTTAGACAGTACAATCCTAGCAAGAGGGCACGTTATGGAATTAAGCTGTATATGTTGTCTGAGAGTAGGACAGGATATGTCTATAATTTACGGGTGTACACTGGAAGGGATTTCACTATTGACCCCCCTGGTTGTCTGTCCACTTTTGGAGTTTCAGGGAAAATTGTGTGGGATCTTGCTGGAGGACTGTTTAACAGAGGCCCCCATTTGTACCTTGATAATTTCTACACTGCTGATAGGCAATTTTGATGTTGCCTCAATACGTTTTGGGCCCTTGCCTGTCGCGGGTTGGGCCTCCCACACGAGTGAGGCACCATTTTTATCGGGAGAGCCGTGGGAATGCTGGGTGGTAGGAAATTTGTGCCAGCTCGGCGATGTCTCAACTTTCCACACAAAAATGTGAGGAAAAAGTGATTTTTTCATCTAAATTTGAAGTTTGCAGGGGATTCTGGGTTTGCGGGGGATTCTGGGTTAGAAAACATTGGGGGATCCACGCAAGCCATACCTCCCTAGCATCTCCAGGGTGTCTAGTTTTCAAAAATTTATAGGTTTGCTTGGTTTCCCTAGGTGCCGGCAGAGCTAGGGTTAAAAAACTACAGCTAGGCACTTTACAAAAAAAGGGTCATTTTTCGCTGTGAAAATGTGGTGTGTCCACCTTGCGTTTTCGGCCGTTTCCTGTCACAGGCACTAGGCCTACTCACACAAGTGAGGTACCATTTTTCTTGGAAGACATGGGGGAACGCGGGGTGGGCAGAATTTTGTGGAGCCACGCAGATTCCAGAACTTTCCACCACAGAAATGTGAAGAAAATGTGTTTTTTTTTTACAATTTTTCAGGTTTGCAAGGGATTTTGAGTAGCAGAACCTAGAGAGAGCCAGTCAAGTCACTGCATCCTGGATTACCCTGGGTGTCTAGTTTTAAAAAATATATGGGTTTGCTAGGTTTCCCTAGGTGCTGGCAGAACTAGGGTTCAAAAACTACAGCTAGACACTTTGCAAAAAAAGGGTCATTTTTCACTCTGAAAATGTGGTGTGTCCACCTTGCATTTTGGGCTGTTTGCTGTCGAGGGCACTAGGCCTACCCACACAAGTGAGGTACCATTTTTCTTGGAAGACTTTGGGCAATGCGGGGGGTGGAATTTTGCGGATCCACGCTGATTCTAGAACTTTCCACCACAGAAATGTGAGGAAAATGCGTTTTCTTTTTACAATTATTTAGGTTCGCAAGGGATTCTGGGTAACAGAACATGGTGAGAGCCAGTCCAGTCACCCAATCCTGGATTTCCCTGGGTGTCTAGTTTCCAAAAATGTATAGATTTTCTACGTTTCCCTAGGTGCCGGCAGAGTTAGGGTTCAAAAACTACAGCTAGGCACTTTGCAAAAAATGGGTCATTTTTCACTGTCAAAATGTGGTGTGTCCACGTTGCGTTTTGGGCCATTTCCTGTCACAAGCACTAGGCCTACCCACACAAGTGAAGTACCATTTTTCTCGGGAGACTTAGGGTAACACAAAATTGTAGAGTTATTACCTCTTGACTTTTGATGCATTTCTGCCTTCCATATGAAAGACAATGTGTAAAAAGAAGTCATTTTGAAAAATGACCTATAATTCTCATGCTAGTATGGGTACTCCCAATTTTGGAAATGTGCAAATATCTACTGTTTCCAAACTCTATATTTTGTTCCCTTTTCAGAAATACATAGTTGTCTTTCATACCAATTTTTCCATGTATACATTTTTCCAAAATAATTGCTATATACCCGGTACGTAATAAAAAACCATTGCAAGACGCTGCTCAGTTATTGGCTCTGTGTTCGTTGGGTTCTTGGTGATCCTACAAGTCCTATATATCTCCACAAAGGTCCAGCAAATGAAACGGTATATTACTTTCATACAGCTGTCATAATTAGAAGAAGTTACATGTGAAAACCTTGACACAAATGGCTGTTTTTTTCAACTAATTTTCAATTTTTCCTATATTTAACTGTTAGTTTCTATGAAGAA
Organism: Triturus cristatus; assembly: GCF_964204655.1. Classification (NCBI taxonomy): domain Eukaryota; kingdom Metazoa; phylum Chordata; class Amphibia; order Caudata; family Salamandridae; genus Triturus; species Triturus cristatus. Next base: position 230,012,131 of record NC_140584.1, read on the forward strand.
ACCTTGAAGGATCTACGCAAATGACCCCTGGCTGAATTCAGAATGTTGTCTACGTTTCTAAAATGTATAGCTTTCCAAAATCCATTATTGCTTTCATACCCATTTCTACCATTAACTGGAAGGAGGTTGAAAGCACAAAAAATAGCAAAAATAAGCTATGTCCCAGAAAAATGCCAAAAGTGTGTGAAAAATGTTGGTTTTCTGACAAAAGAGTGCCTGTCCCTGAAAGCTGGGAAGATGGTGATTTCAGCACCACAACCCCTTTTCTGATACCATTAGCGGGGGTAAAAACAGACTCTTTCATCTGAAACCCTTTTTCCCATTCCCTGCCCCCCCCAAAAAAAAAATTGCTGTATTTTGGCAAATTTCTGTGTCCCCTCCAGGGGAATCCACAAACCCTGGGTACTTTTAGAATCCCCATGATGTTGGGAAAAAAGGACGCAATTTTGGCGTGGATACGTTATGTGGTCAAAAGTTACAGGAGCTAAGCGCGATCTATCCCAAATAGCCAGAAAAAAGGCTTAGCACAGGTGGGAAAAGGCCTAGCGGCGAAGGAGTTAATTCATACTTTCTTCATCAATATGGATAGTTTTATTTTTGTCAAAATTCAAACCACAAAATTAGGCTACTACAATTGACATTTTAAGAGCATTCTCTAAACCAGTTTTAAACAGGCTAATATTCGCTTTGAAACCAGACTTCAGTAAGAGACTGTAGAAATGATTAAGAATTTAAAAGATCTATCAGTGGCTATTGCACTGGTGGTGGAGAAGGGAATAGACATACCTTATTTGTATTCAACACCAGAAGCTTGGTTAGCATTGTGCCCACCTTCACAATCATGATTATTCTATGACAATATGACTTAAAGCAAGCATGCACTTTAACATAAATGCTATTGCTCCTCTTCTTCATGAAATATGTTTCAACTAAGGGAGTGCCTTCCATCCCATTATTTCCAACTTCTATCACATTAAACTACTTTGGGGTGCATTAGATTTAATTCATACTAAATGGGTCTCTGTATTTAAGGTCTATTTAATAGTACCTGATAATCATAATCAACATTTAAGTCAACTGCCTGATGAGAGAATATAACCCCTTCCCATTGAGTATTTATTTTCTATATGTTATCCTCTAATGCACAGTTCACACTCAACTAAAGAGTTATGTACTAACCTCTTCACATACACCACAAGGAAGAAATCTCATCTTGTTTATCACCCTGCAGCTTCGAATCAAGCACTACGTTACTTTACATCACCTACAATCCATACAATTTGTTCATTTTCCTAACGCCCTGCTATTTTCACAAAACCTCACTTAGGGGGCATAATGCATAGCAACTGGTTGAGCAGTATGTATGAAGCAGGCAAACACATTGTTGTCATTTGTCCACTCTGATGCAACAACGTTACAGTGCTTATTTTCCGCTTGGCTCAGAAATTGTCAAAGTGATCTTAAGATACTGACAGAACAAGAAGATTCCTTGTGAGAACCCGTACTGTGCACATTCAAATAGCACCTTATACTGGACACCCCTTCAATTACAAAAGCTACATTCCTTAACATAATCCCCAGACTAATTTGCTTCAGATATTTTCAGTTTCCTATTTTCATTGAGTGGTACTTCCAGTTATCAAGGAAATCAGTGTGTGGTCATAGCCATGAATGGTTTAAATCTAACTGACTTCTGCTCTTTCAGTGGTTCATATCTTTCGGAAATGTAGTACTTGATGCAGCAAATAATACAGTAAAATGTGTTTTTTATTATGCCACTCTAAATGGCTTGATGCATGTCCTGGTGCTTTGTTCAATGACATATATGACTCATTATCATTCAGTGAACATTATATATGGGATAAAGTACACCTTGCTACAAGTTATAAGGACATTGCAAGTCACTGAGGAGATTTGTGCCCACATCGATAAATGAGACCAAAGGCAAGTTTCTTTATAAGGTCATTGAACTATTAGGTGACTTGCAAATTATTTTACAGTATGGCAGAGAGCATTTTATTCCTTATAATACATGGCCCTACCATCACCCTTTCCACAAATCATTTAAATCCTGGGTGTCGTGCTCTTTGATAGGAAAGAGAGAGGATGGCTGTAGCCATGAAAAATAAAAGCAGAATGTTTAGTGTGAACAGCTCAAAAAGTGTTTTGTAATTTATTGCAAAAAATAAATAAGTATCAGTTCAATGTATGTTAGATTTAAAAAGTTATGTAGCTCAAAATGTATGGAAACATGCACACAAATTCTATCTTTCCTGAAACATCGTATAGTATGCAGAAAAATAAGCATTTTTCCATAAATATTTCCTTTCTTCCTGTTCAATTTAGAAAAACAGATCAGAAGAATGGAAAACTATTTCTTGATTTGTTGTTTGAACTCCAGCTGTAATGATGCTCTGTCACCTGCCTTTCACCTTGGCTGCTGGCTTGGGCAAAAAACATTATTATATCGCAACCTGATTGTAATAACCTATTACAGATGATCAGCGACATTATTTTCTTGTTACAGGTGACTAGAGACATCAAAACTGTAGTAAGAAACTTAGATACTGGATTTGTAAAGGCACTTGGCCCATATGGAATGCATATTCCCATGTTTTATATTATTGTAACAATCTTTCATCATATCCCTTCTCCCCCCAAGACTCACCCCTAATGCAGCCATATTCATCTCCTCTATCCATCCTTAACATTTGACACTGATATATCTGCTGCATTTTAACTGTTAATAGAGTTGTCATGTCAGGCTACAACCCTGGCTTATTGAATATTCAAATATACTGTAGCAGTTAACAAACTATTGTGAATTGTGGACTACAGCTGTGCTAATTAAGCTTTTAAATATATGCTCATTAAATTGTTGAATCAATATTGTGTGCTCATTGTAAAAAATATCTCCATAGGTTTCAGTGAAACATATTTAAAATGTATATTTAATTTTTCCTGAACATGGTTGAAATGCATACCTCAAGACAGAGCATGAATTAGAATGGTCATCAGCTGTTAGGGTGTTTTACTTAGAATGAATCACTTTACACAAAATATGCCACACTTCAACCAAGCAAGACTACATTTCTATAAACAGATTTGAGCATGTAATTGTGTCTCACTCAGATAACAGTTAAGTAGGAAAGCAGAACAATCAGTATTCATTCTAAGTATAGTGTGTTATATGTAAAATCAACCCCAATTCTGCAGTTCAGTGGCTGCGTTAAACAACATTAAAACATAAAAAAAACTGTAAACAAACAGGAATGCCTAATTTAACTTCTTCTGACTGCAGCTCATAAATGATGCATTTGTCAGCAAACAAATAGAATTTCTTTCACAGCTGTAGCACCGTATGCATATCAATCTTTCTGCTGGTGAAAAATGTAAATGCATTTCAATGTCTAGACAAATTCCGTTCATATTAAACTCTAAAGTAGCACAGATCTTCTTCAAACATATGTGACGTATGCGCATGTTACAATTGACATTCTGTTTGCAGTTCATAATCCATTATAAACTAATATGAATCAGGTCTATAATGATTTTTTATTGTACACAAATAATCATAGGTTCAGCTGACCTTCATGGGCATAAAGGCATAAACACAAGGCCAAATTTATTAAGAGTTCATGCAACACCCAATCAGAAAGCAAAGTTAAGGAACTGTGTTACATGAACAGAAGAGAGTAGCACAGTGACATATCTACTAGGATATGATGCTCTTCTGCTATCTACTGTTGCGTAAACTGAGTCTCTGGCTTAGCTCTACAAGGGTTGGTTTTCCACCTTAGTGACGTGAGTGAACTTTGTTCAATGCACCAGCGCTTGAATGTGAAAGACAGGTTTTTGTAGCCACCCAATAAATAGTTGAAGTGACCTCAATGTTTTTTGGATTACTAACAGTCCTTACACAGGAATCCAGCATCACAGTGGTGAGCGTAAACAACCCTTTTTTATTCTCTTCAATCACACATACAGAAGCTGTTCTAAAACCAGACACTTTATTTCAACAGGTGCTCCACATTACTCAAAATATCTAAACTAGCCACTTGGGATATGAATAAACCAGCACTAAACCACATTGCAAACAAGTACATTTTAAGTATTTTGGGGCCCTAGGCCAAACGTATTTTGGATGCTCCTGTTGGGACAATTTTACATTTCTGTTCCAAATTCAGCTTTTTTATGCACACAGCATTTGATACAATCTGTTTAAGAATTATTCAATGTCATCAGAGCAAGACTCCGTGAAGGACAGAGCTGGCTCTATCTGGGGGCCCCCTGAATGGCTGGGGCCCTGGGCTAGAGCCCAGTTTGCCCATGCCTTAAAACGTCTCTGGTTGCAAACAATGAAAATAAAAGGAACATTTCTACCTCGGTGAAAATGTCATCTATAAACCTAACACTCTAAAACATACTTATGTGATGTACACTAGGAAGGTGTGAAGTAGAAATACCTTGAATCTAGATTTTCTTAGGGAGGATGAGTGCACTACATACCTGTTTACAGCACAACACTGTAAGTCTAAGGAGTCAAGGAGGGTGTGTTCCCTTCGGAAGACAAACTTGCATTCAGAATCAGCATCAACTCCTCCCGGACAGGGGCTCCATATCAATTTTCAGCACCAACTCTGGCAGGCAGAAACTTTGAAATCTTGCGTGAATGACTCCAATGAGTGTCAAGATGCTAGCCTAAAACACATTCTTTTAAACGTAAAAGTCTGACAATTTAGACTGCTCTGTTTTGTCTTTTAATCTTTATTTGACCTTGAAATTGAGTTAACAAGGCACTTGTTCCAGTCTGATATCAGACTAAGGGGCCGATTACAATCTTGTTAGGAAACTCTTCGGAATCGTTTCCCAATGAATCAGATTCTGCAAGTCTCACCGACTGATTATGATGCTTCCCAACATCGTTTTGTCAGATTCTCATTGACTTCAATGGGATCCTGTGTTACGATGAGAACACAGGTTCCAATTGAAAAAAGGGGGCTAGTGGGGAAAACCATACACCCTGTGACGGGCACCCCATGGTGCCTGCCACACTGTGCTTGGTTTAACAGGTCCCCCACAGGTCCCAACTGGAGACCGCAGTGTGAAGGGGGGCCTGCTATGGGCTCCCAAAGTCAGATTCCGACAGCCATTTCATGTCGGGCGAACCGACTCGGAACGGCTGTCCGAATTGGTCATCAAATTCGCTTGTTCAGCAACCGTGTCCATAAACGTGTCCGAATGGGCTCCAAATGACTCAGTCTGTCCAAATGCTGCTCGGAACCACTTCAGACAGCCCAAACGGTTTCCTTGCATTGTAGTTGGTCATCCAGAAAGGTGTACGATTGGGTCGGAAACGTAGGTTCCGAATCGGATTCGCCGCATCTGAATCCCGTTCTGAGCCTTTCCGGACGGCATCACAATCAACCCCTAGGTGTCCTGTTGGTATCCATATCTAAATGATTGACACTTTCACAGTTCATGGAAAGATAAGGACAGGAGACATCTTGATGATGTTTCGAAAATGCAGAAAATGGAGCCTCTGCCTGCCTAAAATGGAGTCTGGTCTTATGTTTTTATATCACTACCTGTGCTAGTACACTGGGGCTGACTAGCACCAACGCATGCACTCTTGCACCATAGTACAAGGATGCCTGTATTACTGTCATGATTGCTCTTGTGAATGAGGGTGTGATCCTTATACTTCAATGTAATTTCTCCTCACTGGGTCACTCTGCATTTTTAATTGTGTTTTGGGGTTGCTTGATTCCTTTTTTTTTAAATTGCACTTATATCCCTACACCATAACTCTCTCAGGGATTTCACATAATGTCAGTAAAACTTTACACCAAACATTGGGTGAAGTGATTTTTGTGCATTCATTGAGGGCTTTGAGACCAACTTTGCTGATTCTTAAATGTATAAAGGGAGGCCCTTCTTATATGTACCTAACTAGGCCTCATTTTAGGGCACACCAGTGGACCCCCACTTTACTTAGCAAGTTGGAGAATTGTCTGGGCCTTTTCTAAAAATGGGTTTGGGTAACACCCAGATTCATACTAGTCATGAGCAGAGATTGTTTTTTGCTCTTGCAGTGTATGCTGCATTTCAATGATAATTCTGCTGCATTGCCCAGAACCATATTGACCATGACAGGTTGTTCAAAATTCAGCCTGTTGTGAAACATTTGTCTGTCAGGTTTCCAGAGATTTATTCTTCTGGAAAGAATATTGCCATTGATGAGTCCTTGATCCCTTACAAACAGTGGTTGCTCTTCAAGCAGTACATACTAAGCAAAAGAGCTTATTATGGCATCAAACTGTACATGCTGTATGACAAGGTTACTGGTTATGTATACAACCAGAAAGTGTACACAGTGAAGGACTCTGCTCTATATCCTGTAGGTTGTCCTTCCATGCTGGCAGTCACAGTAAAGATTGTATGCTAGCTTGTTCAACCACTCATTCATAAAGTATATAACCTTCATGTGGACAACTTCTTCACAGGAGTAGAGCGGTCAAGCGAGTGTACAAATCTGACACTGGGCATGTGGTACATGTTTGTAAACAGTTCCAAATTTCTGAGAGTACTGTGTTGCATTCCAACAAACTGCTTGCAGCCAAAACCTCTAACAGGTGAATCTGTTTGTTTTCACTACAATCCATGCTGAGAGCATTTACCTGGTCACAGTTTGGCTGAAGTTCACAAGCACACCTGTATGCTTGATTACAACACAAGTACATAAGAATGTACAGGTACTTCAGTCATACAATGTGAAACAAACTTTTCACATGGTAGAAGAAATTGTTTGCCCACCTGATCCAGCTATGAATATGTTGTTTACTGTCAGAGCACCACAGAAAGACAGATATCTTTCCTTCACTTTCAGTTGACCATCAGTGAAAGTCCAATTGCTGAAGGAGCAGAGTAGCCCCCCCTTAATTTGCTTTTCGCTCTTGAGTGACAGTTGCAACTCAGACAAATGGGCTTCTGGAGGCTTTAGGGAGACTAAAGGTAACTTTTCAAAAGTATCTTTTGTGGAACATTGCTTACAAATCCAACTTGACTGATGAATTTGATTTGTATTTTAAAAATATTTTAAAAAGTCTAAGAATGAACTTTTACAAAATATACAAAATTAACCCAGGATTATTATGTCTTTGTATGTGTCCCAGAATGTCTGCTGGTACTCTTCATGCCTGAGACCAAACTTCTGCACAAGGGAATCCTTCATATATGTAGAAGTGTCAGCTACCCCCCCTTTTTTAGAGTTAGGAATGTATACCTCCGCAATGTTGGAACCAACTCCTAAAATAATCCTCCCCAGTGCTGTTGACCCATCCTGCCCATTTTCAATGCTCTTTCATAGTAAGCAATTCATTTGTCAATGTCGTCACCCAACACAAAGCTAGGCACAATACTCTGGGGAAAGCGAGCAGTATTTGGTCCCCCTGTAAGTACCTCACCATTGCAGCCACCATCTTTACTTGACATCAATCTATCCTGGCCTTCTTTTCCTCCATGGACAATTTATTTTCCTCTAGGACCAGTATTGTTTCCTCCAGGGCTATGACTGCCAGTTTGGTCTTCAGTTCCCTTTTTGGTTGCCAGCCACTGAGCTCCAACTGGCAGATGGAGAGTTCATAGGGCCTTGTGCTACTACAGCCTACTTCACTTCCACCCCTGGATGCTGCACCAAATTCATAGCTGAACAGGTGTCTCCTTCTCCATCATCCTCTGGAGCTGCCTGTTCCACAGAGGGGATCTATGCTTGGCGGTCTACCGCCCAGGCTCTGACAGCCTTTTCAAAACCGCCTTCATTGCATTGAGGCCCAGTTTCAACTTTCATTCTTTGTGTAGGGCCTTATCTCTACACTGTGAGAGTTCTCAAGAAAGTCAGATCCAACTCCATATCCCTTAGACTTTTAGATGGTGCAAAAATATAATTCAAAATAAGTTGGAAATAAAATAAAAAATAACCTAATCAAAGACCTGATTTTGAATAAAATTCAAACATCAATTTTTGCATTCAGTTCAATTTAAGGAGCTTTAATTTCCAATCTAATCACTGAGTGTTACTGCTAAACACAAATTCTAGTTCCCACCATTGATTGCCAATGTGAGAAAGTGGATTATTAATTGGGGTGGAGAGTACTCTACCACAAGTAATAATGCCATTGTTCCAGTAATTTCGATCAGTAAATTAAATCTGAGCTCAACCCCCTGGTAGCTATGGCACAAAGCAGACAGGTCTAACTTAAGAAAGAAGTGCTAGAACAATTAAAATACTAAAACCCAACACAATAAAAATTCCAATACAGTCAGAACTTCACTTATCTGCATGTGATAAGATAGTCCCACCCTCGTCCCCCCAACCAATAAACAAACAGAATGATTGGAATTTCACAATTAGACAATTGTTTTTAAACAGTACTAGTGGTACACGATGACAGCATCAGAATGATCACAACTCAGAAGATAATATGTAGATACAGGTGAAGGTTAAAAGTGCACCAACCATATTTCATCACACAATTGTTACGTGTTTGTCTTTTACCTACCCAATGTAAATGAAGGTTTCAGCAAACCAATGTAAATGGCTACATTAATTCATTATGCTTTTACAATGCCAAGCCATGTATATTTTCTCTGCATACCTAATGCTGCATTTAGTTGAGCAGTCAGAACCCATTCACCAACTCAACTTATCATCCCATCTGAGGGGCTTATTTATGAGCCCTTGTGTCACTTTTGCACCACTTTTGTGACGCACAAGCGGCGTAAAAAGTGAGCCTTGTTGCACCATATTTACAAAGTGACACATCTACATAGATGCGTCACTTTGTAAACCCCTGCGTGACATTAAACCTGTGCCAGGTATAATGTATGCGGGGGGGTGTTCCGACACAAGAAAGGGGTCGTAGAAGTGACACAGTGAAATCTATAAGATTTCACTGCGCCACTTCTAGGACGCAAATGCGTCAATATCTTACGCCTGGCGTAAGACTGACGCTGGCACATGTCACATGTGGCTTGCCCATGTGTAATGACTCATTGCTGGAGTTGCGTCACTTTTGTGACACACTCCAGCAAAGCGTTATTTGTGCGCCTACAGATACGTCAGAAATACTGACATATCTGTAACTCCTTGCGACATGATGCGTCATACAGTAAATATGACGCATTATTGGTGTCGCAAGGAGAGCGCAATGAAAAGTGACACATCACTGTTTTCTCTCAGCGATGAGTCACTTTTCATAAATGAGGCCCTAAACCTTTAACCATTCCCAGGCACCAATACCTTATAAACCTTTATTAGTAAAAATGTCACAAGGAGGAACTCACGTGCTTTGCTTCTGCTTTACTACAAAAATGCAGAAGCAATGACCCTTTACAAAAGCATGTAGAATCTACAGAAGTTAATACTACTTTTACAACTTCTTTCCAAGACAGATCTCTGCAAGATCATTTCTCTGAACACAGCCTTTACAACACGGGCTGAGCCACGCGGGCCTTTTCCCCACAAGCAGTATGCATTGTTAAGGCAGATAACGGTCTAGATGCCGGATGGGTGGGGAGAGGACAAGAAGTGTCAGGATAGGAAGCTTCAGAAATGGACAGGTAAGTGGGGTAGGGTAGTTTTTGTGGGTGAGTGTTGATTTTAGGGTTCAGGTCTGAGGGGGTCGGGTGGTTTATTTAGAAGGGGGAAGGGTTTTAGGGCTCAGGGCAGGGGGGTTGGTGTAGTTTTAAGTGCTGAGGCCAGTTTTCAGGGCAAGGGGGCAGATTTTGGGCTCAAGGCAGAGGGCTAAGGTTGGGGTCGTTTTTGGCAGGGTGCTGTGTTTTAGGCATCAGGGCTAGGGAGGGGCAGTGTTAATGGTAGGGCAAGGTCAGTTTTAGGGCTCAGGGTGGAGGGCTGGGGTCAGGGTCGTTTTTGGCAGGAGGCAGGGTTTTAGGCTTCAGGGCGGGGAAAAGAGTAGTTCAAAGGGCAGGGGCAGTTTTAGAGCTCAGGGCGGAAGGGCTGGGGTCAGGATAGTTTTTGGGACGGGGCAGTATTTCAGGCCTTACGACAGGGTGAGAGGAAGAGGTAGATTTAAGGGTAGGGGGGTCGGTTTTAGAGCTCAGGGCAGGGGACCAAGGTAGGGGGCAGGATTTAAGGGTGTAGGTCGTGGAGGTGGTTCGGGTAGTGTTCATTTACCACGTAAATCACTTTAGCAATCATGGCTTTACAACAGAATTCATTGTAAAGGCATGTGTGGTGAAGGCCTGCGAGGTAAAGGAATGAGTGGTTAAAACCCATTCATTGTTCAGGCATGCATGGTTTAGCCGTGCGTGCTTCTGTCATACAACCTCATTTCTCCTGCAGCCATGATCACAATGTGTGCAAAAGAAAAGGGGAACATTTTCCTTCTCATACTTGGTAGTTTGAATGATGTCAGCAAAACATGGTTTCTAACCTGAAACAATTGGAATTGAGCCCACATTTGTTAGCATTACCATTCAAATGGCTTATTCTGCTGTCTAGGCCCTAGGTCTATACATTTATTATCTAATGGTAAATGCAGCTATGTTTACAAGCAACCAGTGCTGTCTTGTATGGAAAATGAATTATTATGACAAGAAAACCCTTCCAGACAACACTTGAATGCTGGAAACAAGCATGTGCTTCACAATTCAAAATCTCACTGGGTCCCATTGATGCATGCTGCTTTTCAGCTCATCAAAGGATTAAAGAATAATAAAGTGATCACTCCAACCCTTTTTGGATTGCACAAATTCTTCAATTCTGCTTCATCCTCGAGATATGCTGTGTCATTACGATGCATGACTATACCAAACAAAAAGCCTAAACATCCTAGCAAGCCAGCTCAACAATCATAGCCATATCATCACTAACCTAGAATTCTTGAGGAGTACAAAGTGATGTATTGAAGCCTTCTTGAGAGCTAAACCTTGAACACCATACCTACACAAATAAGTCTTGCGCGTTGATGCTTCTAAGAGATAAAGAAGATACAAATCTTAAAAATATATAGCTTTTCCCATCAATATCCATCTTACGGCTGCTTCTATATCATAGCAGCACATTATAAGTAATGTTCACTCCCCTAGTGATCCATAGCATTTTAATATATTTCTTACACTGCTACTAGGCACAGGTCCCTTGTGCTCCAGAGTAACATTGTTATTGTATAAGTTTGAATACATGTAAGTTTACAAACATAATAATTTTCTCTCTATCCTAGTGTCAATAATGAATAAGCATTGTTAACAGTACTATTAAATAGCTAGGCAGCGGAGTAAATGTTTGGATGCCTATGAATGAAATTATTTGTAGACTCATACTCTATTTTCATATACTACATTATTTTTAAGGTTTCCTTCCTCTGTTATGTGCATCCCCACCATGGAATAATTTGAAACATAGACACTATAGACTTAAATTGAGCAACAATTCAGATATTAAGATTTCAAAATTAGTTTTCTTTTCTACTAGACATTTGGGTAGAGTGAGAGCTTCACGAGTTGGATGTATTACTTTTAATGAGAGCATAAGTACTACTTTCTGCAATAGTAAGAGATACTGCAATTGTAACACATCTCATCTGCCATCTGTGAAGCTCCAGAATATTCACTTGACTGTATCCTTATTATAAGTGCATCCATTGATAAATGAAGCTGTCTTTTTCTGCCTATTGATTATGAGCTTATGTATAAAGGTAACGCCTAGTGAGCCCAACCGGCCTACATTGGTAATATTTTATCTTACAACAGATAGGAACTGTTGATAATTTTAGTTGTATTTTCATAAAAAATGTCTAGGGGAAGGGAACCCCTGGTATGTGTTCAGAGTTTAAATAGAAAAAGAACAACCTTCAAATATAACCAATCAATCAATCAATCAATCATGGAACTTATATCGCGCACTACTCACCCGTAAGGGTCTCAAGGCGCTTGGGGAAGGGGGTCTGCTACTGCTCAAACAGCCAGGTCTTGAGCTGTTTCCTGAAGGCCAGGTGGTCCTGGGTCATCTGCAGGTGGACGGGTAGGGAGTTCCAAGTCTTAGCTGCCAGGTAGGAGAATGACCTTCCTCCAGCGGTGGCTCTCTGGATGCGAGGGACGACGGCGAGGGCGAGGTTAGCGGAACGTAGCCGGCGGGTGGGCGTGTAGAAGGTGAGGCGGCTGTTGAGGTACCCTGGGCCTAGGTCGTGGAGGGACTTGTGTGCGTGGGTGAGGAGTCTGAATGTGATCCTCTTGTTGACAGGGAGCCAGTGCAGGTCTCTCAGGTGGCACGAGATGTGGCTGCGTCGGGGGACGTCCAGGATGAGTCGGGCGGAGGCGTTCTGGATACGCTGAAGTCTTTTCTGAAGCTTGGCTGTAGTACCGGCGTAGAGGGTGTTTCCGTAGTCTAGTCTGCTGGTGACGAGAGCGTGGGTGACCGTCTTCCTGGTCTCGGTCGGGATCCATCGGAAGATCTTTCGGAGCATGCGGAGGTTGTGGAAGCAAGCTGAGGAGACGGCGTTGACTTGTCTGGTCATCGATAGGGAGGAGTCCAGTATGACGCCCAAGTTGCGTGCGTGGTCCGTCGGTTCAGGTGCGGTGCCTAGTGCCGGGGGCCACCAAGAGTCGTCCCATGCGGAGGGTGATGGTCCCAGGATGAGGACTTCTGTCTTGTCCGTGTTCAGTTTCAGGCGGCTGATGTTCATCCATTCAGCGACGTCTGTCATCCCTTCGTGCAGGCTGGCTTTGGCGGTGTCGGGGTCTCTGGAGAGGGAGAGAATTAGCTGGGTGTCATCGGCGTAGGAAATGATGTTGAGGTTGTGTTGGCGTGCGATGGCAGCGAGGGGTTTCATGTAGATGTTGAAGAGAGTGGGGCTGAGCGACGATCCTTGCGGGACGCCGCAGATGACTTCGGTGGCCTCGGAGCGGAACGGAGGGAGGCGTACTCTCTGTGTTCTGCCGGAGAGGTATGAGATGATCCATTCCAGAGCCTTCCCTTGGATGCCGGTGTCGTTGAGGCATTGGACTAGTGTGCGGTGGCAGACAGTGTCAAATGCTGCGGAGAGGTCTAGGAGGATGAGTGCCGCTGTTTCGCCGTTGTCGAGCAGGGCTCGGATGTCGTCGGTGGCTGCGATGAGGGCGGTCTCGGTGCTGTGGTTGGCTCTGAATCCGGATTGTGATGGGTCGAGGGATCCGTTCGTCTCGAGGAAGGCTGCCAGTTGCTTGTTGACGACCTTCTCGATGACTTTGGCAGGGAAAGGAAGGAGCGAGATGGGGCGGAAGTTCTTGAGATCGGTCGGGTCCGCTGTTGGTTTCTTCAGCAGAGCGCTGAGTTTGGCGTGCTTCCAGCTCTCCGGGAAGGTTGCTGTGTTGAAGGAGGTGTTGATGATGTCTCGGAGGTGGGGGCACGGGTCGGTCGGAGATCCGGAGTGGATGGTGTTCATCATGCGTGACGTGTCTTCGGGGGTCACCTCGGTCCATGTCTGGAGGGTGGCGGCGGGGTGCGAAGGTACGACCGATGGGTGCGGGGGTGAAATGTCGAAGCTGTTGTGGATGTTGGCGATCTTGCGGTGGAAGTACGAGGCGAGGGAGTCGCAGAGGTCCTGTGAGGGAGTGATGTCGTTGTTGCCGGTGCTGGGGTTGGAGAACTCCTTGACGATGTTGAAGAGCTCCTTGCTGTCATGGGCGTTCTTGTCCAGTCGTTCCCGCAGAGATTTCTTCTTGGTGGTGCGGATGAGCTGGTGATGTCTGCGAGTGGCGAGTTTGAGTGCTGTTCTGTTGTCGGCGGTCTTGTTGAGGAGCCAGGCCTTCTCGAGGGTGCGGCAGGCCTTCTTGGAGTCCTTAAGTTCGTCGGTGAACCAGGGGGCCTTCTTGCTTCTGGGCCTGGTGAGGGGGTTCTTCAGTGGCGCGAGGTCATCGGCACAGGAGGTCAGCCACTGCGTGAGGTCGAGGGCAGCTGTGTTAGGGTCCGTGGTCCTGACAGGTGGGCTCTGGCTGAGGGAGGTGGCGAGCTGGTCGGCGGTGATCTTGCTCCAGTTTCTGTGGGGAGCCTGCTTCGGGTGATGGTGGACCGTGTTCTTTCTGAAGCTGAAATGGACGCAGCTGTGGTCGGTCCAGTGAAGTCCGGTGGAGTGGCTGAAGGTGACGTGCTTGCTGGACGAGAAGAGTGGGTCGAGCGTGTGGCCGGCGAAGTGGGTGGGGGTGTTGACCAGTTGCTGAAGTCCGAGGTTGGCGAGGTTATCCAGCAGGGCGGTGGTGTTGCGGTCATTGTTGTTCTCCAGGTGGAAGTTGAGGTCCCCGAGGAGGATGTAGCCGGCGGAGGGGAGGGCATGAGGGCTGATGAAGTCGGTGATGTCTTCGCAGAACTGTGCGCATGGTCCCGGGAGTCTGTAGATGAGGGTGCCTCTGAGGGTAGTCTTGGGGTCGGTGTGGATCTGGAAGTGCAGGTATTCGGCGGCGTCGAATACGTCGATGGAGTCAGTCGAGATGCGAATGGTGCTCTTGTGTACGATGGCGATGCCTCCTCCGGTCTGGTTGACGCGATCCTTCCTGATGATCTTGTAGCCGTCCGGGATGGCTATGGCGATGTCGGGGGCTGAAGAGTCGTTCATCCAGGTTTCCGTGAGGAAGGCGACGTCTGGAGATGCGGTGTCGAGGAGGTTCCAGAGTTCCACGGCGTGTCTGTGGACGGAGCGGGTGTTGAGCAGGATGCACTTGAGGTGGTTGCTGTTGTCCGTCTTGGTGGGCGTGGTGCTTGTTTGGAGGCAAGAGAAGTTGCAGGATCGGCAGGCGAAGGGTCCATGGGTGCGTCGCGGGGACGCTCGGTAGCATCCGGGGGCTCGGGCGGTTTTGAGTGCGATGAGCGTAGCGAAGTCGTAGATCCTGCGGGGGGGCTGGCGGGCACGGGGACCAGGGGATCTGGCGCTGGGCGCGGTCCAGGCGCGGACGGGCTTACCTTTGGCGCACCTTCGGCGCACATAAGGCGCTCCCGCTGCACGCGTCCGCTGCGCGGTCGCGGAGGGGGCGTCATAAATAAGGAGCCGGGAGGGAGGGTCAGCGGGAGGCGGGAGCGGGGTGGCCAATGGGCAGGGAGGGGGGGCGGGACTGAAGGAGGAGGCGGGAGTGGGAGTGTGCGCCTGGGGCAGCGGCGCCGAGAAAAAATGGCGGGAAAACCGGCGGGAAGCGACGGAGCCCAAGGAGTGACCAGGTAAGTGGCGGTGGTCAGCGGGCGTGTGGAGTGAAGGTAGCGGCGTGGGTAGCGACCAGGAAGCAGCAGGCGATACCTGGGGGGCGGAGGCGAGATGCAGGCAGTGGCGTCAGGTAGGTGGTGAGGAGCGGCCAACAGGCGTCAGGCAGCGGAGGCAGGTAGGTAGCAGCAGTGGGAGGGAGCGTCCGTCTGTGAAGGCACAGGGGGTCGCACTGACCAGCCCGCGGGGTCCCCTTAAATAAGGAGCCGGGAGGGAGGGTCAGCGGGAGGCGGGAGCGGGGTGGCCAATGGGCAGCGAGGGGGGGCGGGACTGAAGGAGGAGGCGGGAGTGGGAGTGTGCGCCTGGGGCAGCGGCGCCGAGAAAAAACGGCGGGAAAACCGGCGGGAAGCGACGGAGCCCAAGGAGTGACCAGGTAAGTGGCGGTGGTCAGCGGGCGTGAGGAGTGAAGGTAGCGGCGTGGGTAGCGACCAGGAAGCAGCAGGCGATACCTGGGGGGCGGAGGCGAGATGCAGGCAGCGGCTTCAGGTAGGTAGTGAGGAGCGGCAAACAGGCGTCAGGCAGCGGAGGCAGGTAGGTAGCAGCAGTGGGAGGGAGCGTCCGTCTGTGAAGGCACAGGGGGTCGCACTGACCAGCCCGCGGGGTCCCCTTAAATAAGGAGCCGGGAGGGAGGGTCAGCGGGAGGCGGGAGCGGGGTGGCCAATGGGCAGGGAGGGGGGGCGGGACTGAATGAGGAGGCGGGAGTGGGAGTGTGCGCCTGGGGCAGCGGCGCCGAGAAAAAACAGCGGGAAAACCGGCGGGAAGCGACGGAGCCCAAGGAGTGACCAGGTAAGTGGCGGTGGTCAGCGGGCGTGAGGAGTGAAGGTAGCGGCGTGGGTAGCGACCAGGAAGCAGCAGGCGATACCTGGGGGGCGGAGGCGAGATGCAGGCAGCGGCGTCAGGTAGGTGGTGAGGAGCGGCAAATAGGCGTCAGGCAGCGGAGGCAGGTAGGTAGCAGCAGTGGGAGGGAGCGTCCGTCTGTGAAGGCAATTTGAAGTTATTTGTGCTAAATTGGAAATTCTTTTAGACCAAGGGTAAAGCATTTTAGTTTCCAAAGTGTTCAAGCAAACTGCCAAAAGGTTTAAAAGCATGTTAGAATATTTACAAACCTCATACAGAAAAAACGAATAAGAATGATTGTCGAAGTCACTGTTCTGCTGAGCTAATCATTAGGTTGTCTTTCAAAAGTGTCTATAAATTAGTTTTAACAAAACTCACATGTTGGTATCAACCCATAGGGGCATTTTCTCTAGGAGCTATCGCCGAGTTAACGGCACCTTATCGCAGCCAAAGTCTCGATAAATTTATCGCTACATTCACAAGCTGGTGATAACAGCCCATAGCACCAGTTTACCTGCGATAGCAGCCGCATAAAACATTGCCACAGATGACCCCCGCAACTATCGCTAATGAGATGCAGAGTAGGCATTCCCGTGCGAAAAGCCACGACAATACCACTCCTCAAAATTCTCAATGACCAGCCACATCGGCGATAAGAGCACAAAACAGGCAATAAGGCGCGTTAGCACCAGGAAACTAACACCTGACAAAAGGGAGCCCAGCCCAGATCCAAACATAAAGAACAACAGATGCACCTGGGCAACTCAACGTGCAGCCCGGAGCTTCAATAGGGCAACAACACCCACTGCCACCTCCCCGACACACCTTTCCGGCCAAAGACATGCCACATCAACTACACAGAATCATGTACCAAATAGTACGCATGATGTCGCACAATCACATCTGGTGACATGCATATTTCATCACAAAAATGAGCATCACACATTCACCTTCGAATCAACAAATGAAAATGTATTAAAATTAACACAGAACAGAAATGAAGACACATGGTGGCTCCCCTCGGGACAATCTGTAGGCCACAGCCTGCAAGACAAAAATCATGATGAGAAGGTGTATCCTGCGCACATCAAGGGACAGAGAGAGAGCGAAGGAGAGAGAGAGGACGAGAGGGAGAGACAAATAGACGGACAGAGAGGGGGAGAGAGAGAGAGAGATGGACAGAGAGGGGGAGAGAGAGAGATAGATGGACAGAGAGGGGGAGCGAGAGAGAGACTGACAGAGAGGGGGAGAGAGAGAGAGAGAGAGAGATGGACAGAGAGGGGAAGAGAGAGATAGGCGGACAGAGAGGGGGAGAGAGAGAAAGACGGACAGAGAGGGGGAGAGAGAGAGAGAGACGGACAGAGAGGGGGAGAGAGAGAGAGAGAGATGGACAGAGAGGGGGTGAGAGAGAGAAGAAGAAGAGAGGGGTAGAGAGAGAGAGAGAAGAAGAGAGGGCCAGGGAGAGACAGTGCCTACACTGTGCACCCAGGTCACACTGCTCAGCTGCTGTCACCGGTGTGTCTCCAACCATGTGCCGGTATGTAGTAAAGTTCACCAGGTCCCACATCTGAGACAGACCCATCATCTGAAACAGAGTCCAACTACATGAACGGCACAGTACATACAATTGCACAAGACATCATCGCCTGCCCGCACCTGCGCACCCAGACAGAGAGAGGCACCCCAGCCCCTCCCGGTGCCCATCGGAGCATGCCTGCCCCTGCGCACCCAGGCAGAGGCACCCCGGCCCCTCCTGGCGCCCATCAGAGCATGCCCGCCCCTGCGCACCCAGGCAGAGGCACCCCAGCCCCTCCCGGCACCCATCGGAGCATGTCTGCCCCTGCGCACCCAGGCCTCACTGCTCACCTTCGACCACCTGCGTGTAGAAAAGAGGTCCCACCATGTGCCGCTGCAAGCCACAAGCCCGGGTTCTGCGGACATGGCACCCTCCACAGCATGCAGCCCCGCTCCGCAGGCCACCAGGTCTCACTTTTGATGCTGGGTCTTGATTTTGCCATGGCAGAGGACATACCAGTGCACAGGGCATCATCGCAGGCTGCACACCTGCTCAGCCATTTAGGTGCCACTAACTCTGTGATCCGGGATGCGATGCCACATGGTAGGCCTGCGTTGCCTGCTGGCTCAGGCCTACACTGTGGTCCAGCAGGGCACACGAAACCTGAGCAGTCCGGACCGCCGGGACGTGGCATTTTCGCAGGCTGCACACCTGCTCAGCACTTAAGGTGCCCCTAACTCAGTGCACCCAAAGTCACCATCCCGTGGCGGTGTGCCTGTACCAGCCGCAATTTATCCAGTGTCACCAAGTCTGTGCCCCACAAGTCATGGACCCTCTATGATTGGGTGTCGTGGTGCAGACGCCATCATGTCACCTGCGGAATGTGATGTTGCAGGCCCCTGGTCCCCCATGCCTACATGCACACCACACAGATACACCCTGTGAGAGGCTGGAAATGGCATCGAGAACGTGAGGCCGGCCCTTTTTATTGGCAGGGTCAGATGTACTGTGATGCGTTTGCTGGATGGGTGTGGTGTGGTGTGGGTGTACACCAGCCTTGAGGGAGTGGCATGCTGACAACTAGACCTATGAGTAGCAGATCCCTACCGGGAAGACCTGGGACATGTAGGGTTGTCATCCCCCCCTGTAATCGTAAGCAGAGTGGGCTGACCTGGCATATACCAGTCCAGCGTAAGGGTTTGAACAATGACCCCATCTCTCTGGGCGTTGTTCCGTACCGGGCTGGACAAGGAAGTAACATATGCGTGTGTAGCTGTTGTTGCGTCGGCGCCTGCCTGACAACATTCGGCAATGTGTCACCCTGTGACCCAAGTCCAACGACATGAGCCACATGGATGTAAGAGGAATTCACCGACCCAACATTCGTCCATACTACCACACTTGAAAGACCATAGACACGACACACCTGTGTCATTCGGAATGTTAATGCACATTCATCGGAGTGTTGCAGCTGGAGCAGTACAGGGCCATGCAAAGCACACTTTACAATGTTGGCCCGTGGAGGGCCAGCCAGAGTCCTTCAGGGAATGACAAGTCAAAATGGAGGGGAAAAGTTCAGTCTGCAGTCTGTTAGCTATGTCATTGGTGAACAAACAGATTATGGCAGTCCATTGCGAGGTACAAGGTGAGTGTCGCAGAGTGTATCGGGGGACAGTGGAAGGGGATGATGCAGAGGGCAACACCAAGCAGAAACCGTCCATATGGTGGAGATGAATACTACAGTTTTCTCCATACCAGTAATGCGGTTTCATCCCCATCTTCGTCCTCTGCTGTCTTATATGCGTGTGGGTGGTGCTGGCCTTTCTCCAGCACTGTATGGCACTGACACTTCAGTGGGCAGAGATGTGGATGTAGTTGTAGCAACAGCATGCATCGGCGCAAGGAATTGTGGCAGGAATGCCATGAGGATGGTTTTGAGGTCATTGTGGAACCCAGCTACCTCTCGCTGGTGTGCAGCCGTGGCAGCCGCTCTTTCTGCATTGGCCCACTCCATGGTCTCCATGAGCCTCCGCATGAGTCCCAACTCCTGGGCGAGCTTGCTGAAGCCACTCTGACTAGACAGTCGTTCTTGTCACATTGTCAGCCATGGTTCGATGGAGAGCATGGAGCGGACTGTGGGTGTCTGTTAGGGACTGTGAGTGATCCCTGATGGGACTTAGACAACCACGTATGGCATCTAGTTTGTCTGCCATGTGATCAAAGCCCACCCACACCTGTTCCGCCAGCTACTCCTGGCATACCAACACATGGCCTTGGAAGGCTGTGTGTTCGGCATGGGGGTCCTGGGAGGCAGCCGTGGTGGTGGGTGCTGCCTGATGTGTGGTCTGTGCAGGGGGTGGGGTGTCCCCGTTGCAGCTGGACCGCCCTGCTCTTGGAGGTGGGCTGCGGACACTGTCAATGAAGTCTTGGAGGGTGTCGGAGTCGAAGCTGGGGTGGTCCTCTTCATTACCAGAGAAGAGAGGTTTGGGCTTCTCTGTTGGAGGTGTTGATTGTCCCTCTGCAATGTGAAGGGGAGATGCAGTTTGACAATGTGTTCACATGTATGTTGTTGGATTGTACATGTTCACATACAGACTGCATGACTGTGTGCATCGTGGCTGTTTTGGAGGGGCTGCCTATTTGCTGCGGGACAGTGGACATTTCAGAAACTTCACGGATATGTGTTTGAAGTTGTACATTGTCTACTCACATTTCCCTGCAATGCCACTTGTGATTGGCCAGTGTCTACACCCAGTATGCGCCAGTTGTGTCCTGTGTTCTGTTGTGGACGTGTTGCGGTTTGTGCCACTTTGTTGTCAGTGTTGATGTGCTCTGCATGTTATGTGTGTGTGCTGCATTGGGGGGTTGGGCCCTGCTGCTCTGTTTTGCTGCCCCTTATCCCTTTCATGCGGTGTGCCTTTGACTTCTGTGCTTGTACAGTGCTGACTTGTAGCATGCGTGGGTACATTGTTCTCTTGGTGGGAGTTGGGGTCTGGGGTATGGTTTGTCTGCAGATGTGCTCAGCTCAATTGTGCAAGTGTGCCATTGTGCCCAATTCCCCCGTCCCCCCAGTCCCTGGTCGTTACTCACCCTGTTGCTGTTGTGTCCGGTCCTGTTGAGCAGTGTCCGGTCCCCTGACTCCAGCCACCGTCTCCCCACTGATGACTGTGGACACCATTTCCTCCATGTCGTCCAGCTCCTCCGGTGGCGCAGGACTGCCACCTCCAGTCTGCATTGCTGCCTTCCGGTTGTTGGCAAGTTTCAGCTTGGTTTTGCGCTTGACATCATTCCAGCACCTCTTGACCTCATCCACTGTCCTCTTCAGCACTCTGACTGCATTCACCTTGTCCACGATGGACTGCCATAGTCCATTTTTTGTTGCCATTGACACAGTGAAGGTGACGAACAGTTGTTCATGGTGTTCGACCACCTCAGTTATCAGGATCCTGTTTTCCTGCGGACTGAAGCGCTTCTTCCTACTCTTCTTCTCCTTGCTCTTCCCTGACCCCCGAGATCCCAGGCAGGTACTCCGGGGGGCTTGTGGGGTTCTGGTACACCTCCGTACTTGCTCTGGCAGCGTCCATTGTGCTTGGCTGCTGTTTGGCATTTATTTGTCAGTTGTTTTCTACTTTTATGGTGATTTTCCCCGCCTGACGCGTGTGAATTGCAAGCCTGGAGCTGGTTTTCGCTGATTTTTGTATCATGTATCATGTTCGCGTTTCGCATTTTTGCTGCGTGGCGTTGATTTTTACGAGGTCAGTTGACGCGTTATCTGGGGAATATTGCATTGTGCCGCTGTGTTGAGTATGCTTCGTTAACATGATGTAATTTTCCTGCGATAGACTGCGATGTTGGTGGTTGCGTTAAGTAACTTTTGCGGAGGTTAACACACGTTATTGAGAATATCCCCCATTGAGTAATGCATGATGCAGAACATAAAACACTTATAATAATATCCCATCAACTACAACACCATCCAAGATCCCAAGGCAAGTATATACTTACTATTCTTAACTCCACTAATATAATATATTTATAAGTGGTGTTAAGAACAGGTATTCCATACATACCCTGTAAAGTTGTAGTAGGATGATGAATTGGTTACAATATTAATGTCATGTGATATATCATATACAATATTGTGACTTCCCGCTGCACAAAATGCACCTTGCAAAGTATCTTGTCTTTCTGGTTATAGAACGATCAAATACAGCTGTTTGTGGATCCCTTTGAGCAATGGGGAACATTAACAGATATTTTCACCAACTACAATAAAACGAAAAATTGTCAATCAAGCAAATGCGTTTTCCATTTTGAACACATACTAAAATAAAAGTTTACAAAGTCTAATATATATATTTTTTTATTCTTTGTTAGGACCTATTAGAACAAATGTTTCCAATTCATACAAAATTTTTTGCATTCTTTTAAGAACAATCTATTCTTTAAATGAATGGTGGTAATTGTTGAGAAAACAAATTTAGGTCAGCATGGAAATGGATGTTATGCAATGTATGTTATTAAAGGTTATGTCATGTTACTGAGATTTGTATATTTTAAGAAGATAATTAGAAGCCTCACAAAAATAAATTGCCACCCATACAAGTTGTTTACTAACACTTTAGTTTGCAAAACTATGATAAGCTTAAAAATGTGTCCTTGACATTCTTTACAACTGAAACTCTCCTTTAATAAATTGTATTCTGCTGAATCTATGAAAGGTTTAAGAATGAACATAAATTAAAATTCAACACATTCTAATGCCATGCTGCTTCTTTGTGATGAATGTAGTGTACATATCTATCTGTAGGTACTTGTGAAGGGGAACTACTAAAGACCTGAACTGTGCAGCTCATACTCAGTTCAAAAGATTCCACTGAATACAATGCACTACAGAAAGGAACACATTGACCAGAGTTCCTCAAAACCAGGCAGATAGTGCAAAGGATGTCAATATATACACATGCTACTGTGCAACTAGAAGATATTTGTGATCTTTATAACATGCAAGATTCAAATGTGCATGATGGTAGAACATTTTAGCTATCTTCCCATTTTAGGGCCTGATTCACAAAGGTAAAGTTAGACCAAATGTCTAAGTTTAGATCAAAAGTCTAACTGTACTACGTTTCAGTATTCACAAAGGTAAGTTACAACTAGTATCCTTACGACTGCTGAGTTTCGGCACTCTGGGCAGAATCTCCGCACTCAGAGTGCAATCTCTGCACTCAGACATGGAACACACAACATAAAAAGCAACACTGACTCTTACTTTGCTAGGAAAAATGTAAGTTGCCCCAAATAAATATCCAAGCAATTGTGTAAAGCTTTTGAACTATACTGGATTTATGAGGCAAAAATATTTATGTTGAGGGCATGGGGAAAACAATACAGAACTATATGCTTTTCCTGTTTTGTCAGCAGGGCAGGAGAGTTAGCTCAAAGAGTCTCTATTCCGTATATTTAGATTTTGAATGTCAGTCATGTAGAATGTATCCTAAAAAATAAATGAAATTGGAAAATGTACCTCCTCTGTGCACAATGAAACTCACTACATTGTATTTCAGATATATCCCTACATTTAAAACAAACATACACTAAATGGAGGAGATGCCGAAAACTAGTATCAACTTTATTTATATAAATATATGAAGAACAAAAAATGTATGTATTGAGTGCTATTACACTGGAAAGCGAATGATGGAAAAATAACTTGATTAATGACTAAGGGTCGTGCAGCAGCTGCTTCTTTTTAAAGCCAGTCACAAACAGGATTGGGATATAATTCATGACACCTGGAGCATCTTTCTCCAAGGACCATACAAATGTGTGTCATGTGTCTTTCACATTCACCTTCTGATCATTCAGTTACTCTTCACCTAAATGCTTCATCCCCATGACACATTCTATAATTTGAAAGAGGGGAAGATATGCAATCCACATGATCTACTTAAGTACACATATTACTGTAGGGAAAATGTTCCAATATTTGGTAGAACTGATTGATAACAACATTGCTTGTGCAATTCCCAGACAGGTAATATAGAGATGCACCAAAAAGTGTCATATTCTTCTGGCACATAAATGCAGAAAGCATTTTCAAAGCTGCCACAAGAACAAAGTCACATTTTACCTCAAATATGACACTGTTTTTCAAACATCAGTTTGTAGTAAGTGTCAGATTTGACAGTTTAATGCGTTCAAGCAACACATTGTTACTGTTATTTCCTCACACTGTTTAAAAAGAAAAAAGTAACAGATATATAAAAGATGTTTCTCCTTTACTTTTCACAATGGCGAGTGCTCACTTAACCATAACATTTCTAATGGGTGCCTGCAGTGATGTAGCACAATATGACTTCTTGCACAACGAAACAGTGAGCATGAAAGTACTATAAAGCTAGGCTGACATTTCCTCTCAAAAATGCCTAATGCTGAAACAAAAATGCTTGTTGTTCTATGCTTGCATTGCCAATTTAGAATGATTTATTTTTGATCCAGCAAATGCTTGAAAGTAAATGCCATGATAATGCTAACATTAAAAAAACATCCTATTAAAAATCTAAACAATAGAGCTTGGTGAGATACATTTTTACAACTTGCTATCCAAACAAATCTCCTGCATCAGTTGGCCACTAGATCTGCAAAATAGCTTATATTTGTACATTCATGTTTATCCAAAAGCAAGTGGTTCAAGAATATAAGTACGGCTTAAATCTTTCTACAACATTACCATAAGTAAGGCATAACCCTACATGGTCTTATTTGATTTAGTGCTGCACTATTACACTGGTTCTAAAAACTTAGAAGTTAAGGATTCACCATCATTACTCTGTTGCAGTCACAGCAAAGTTGACATAAACATTGAAGACTTGAGAAGAAAGTGGAAGGTGTGAGATAAAAAAAAGACTGGAAAACAGAACATGGGATGATGCCACAACCTCAATAATAACGTTGATTCATCAATGTCATTCGTAGTTGCAGCACATTTGACCAAGAACTTTTCTAGCTATGGAATGATTAGTGCAAGTTTTCTGTAACTTGCTCTTCTCTACTTTATGAAGACTTGTGATGACACTATTTATTAGGATTCCATCACCCAAAACATTGTAAAAACCTGTAATTTTAAACGTTCTATGCATTTCTGCCTGGCTTTATAGTCTGGGTTGTTCTTTTTTTCATCTTCAAATATCCACTGATTTCTCTTGACCTCCTATTTTATGTTATGGGGATTTGTATAGCACACTAATCACCTGATATGGAATCCAGGATTGGGCAAGGTGTGTAGGTGTGTGGTTCCAATGTGCTTATGTGAAGAGCCAGGTCTTCAGTTTCTTGTAAAACTCAATGAGTGAGAAGGAGGATCTGATGTTTTGAGAGAGGTTGTTCCATGTCTTGGGTGCAATGTAGGAGAATGAGCAACCTCCAGTTTTGCTTTTGTGGATGCGGGCATGTGCAGAGCGTAGATGTCTGGTTTGTTGGTGAAAGTGAATGGAGCTATTTCGGTATTCTGGCACTATGTTGTGTAGGGTTTTGTATGTGTGCTTGAGAAGACTGAATTAACTGCTCTTGTGAATGAGGTACCAGTGAAACTTCTTGAGGTGCCACGTGATCTGGGTGTGGCATGGAAGGTTAAGTTTGAGTCTTGTAGCCGCCTTCTGGATGGTCTGGTGTCTGTCTAGCAGTTGTTTGGAGATTCTGGCATAGAGACTGTTGGTGTGGTCCAGCCTGCATTGCAATGAGGTGTAAAAATATGACGGCAGGAATAGGCTACAGATATTTAATGCATTTTCTATTTCGATTTCCAATGGGCTTTTATCATTTTCCATTTTCCTCTCTTTCCCAGTGCATCTTTAGTTTCTTTCTATGACTTCAAAGAGAGGATTTCCCGGTTTGACTTGTACGTCTCACCATCCCACCTCCATTCGCTGCTTGAGCCATGCCGTGTTGCTTGTTTTTGTGTCCTTTGTCTCTTAATACATATTTAGCCATGCCCTTGCATATCTCTTCTTTCTCTGCTCTTAGTCTCTCCTTTCAGCTAGAGCACCTACGGCCTTCATGCTTTCACTTTCCTTTCCTTCCTGCACAAAAATAATCATTCCTGCAAAGCAGGGCCCCTTCCACCATGGTGCAAAGGTGCCTGCATTGGTGCATAGCAGCCCATTGTGGGCCGGCACAGTGGAAAAGGACAAGAATGCACCAAATCTAACAGATACAGCACATACATGCCCCTTTCGTTTGCCGGAGAGCAGCGCAGCAGGAAGGCCTGCGGTACTACTCTATGGCAAAACCTCATAAATGAGGCCCATTGTTTGTAGCACCC
Organism: Triturus cristatus; assembly: GCF_964204655.1. NCBI lineage: Eukaryota > Metazoa > Chordata > Amphibia > Caudata > Salamandridae > Triturus > Triturus cristatus. The sequence goes on from NC_140584.1 coordinate 230,038,052, forward strand.
TGAGGCCACTTTCAGCCTCCTTCACCATGACAGACCCACGACTCCTCACCCGCTGTGATTCAGAGTTTAAAACGCTCTATTTCTTTATGGCCTTCTAAATGTTCTTATTCTAACAGATTTCATGTGCATGTTCTTAACGTTCAGATTTTACTTCCTGAATGCTCCTTGGAAGAATAAAGTATAATTCCGAGCCGTGTTTGGCATATTGCACCCTCTTCAGGACAACATAAAGCTCCCAAAAGCTGTCAAGCTACAAAACATTATAATTGACCGCTGTAGAGCAGAAATAACTCAGTGAAGATTGCTAGGATGAATAACATTACGTTTTCTATATTTACTTCTGTTGGGTTGTTATACAATATAAAGATGGCAATTTAGCCTTTCTGTTTCGTTTTCCCTCTTTACAGAGCCAATCATAATGTTCATTATACAACTACCCTCTATTTTTGCTTTACACATACAAGAACTAATAGGAAGGGCCACGTGCCTTCCAGCTGAAACGAATGAAATGGTATTGTTCTAGTAAACTGTGCAGTAATTGTTTTAATCAACATGCAAAGTGACCATAATGGCATTGTAGCTGGGTGCACAGCTGAAATACTGCTGCCTTTATACTGCTGCATATAAACATATGGGTGAGAACCAGTTGAATGGAGTCAAGAAGCAAGCTTGTGCTTCCTTTTGTCAGATTGTAAGTCTTGTGTGTAAAAAGTGCCTTCTGTAATATGATTGTTCACTAGTATCCTGAATGGGCCAGATTTACACCACTCCAATGGTAGCTGGCAAATCACATTTTAAATAGGAGCTCACTTGTATTGAATGCAGGAACTTCATAATGATGTGGAGAATGCTGGAGCCTCAGAATTGCATAATTCAGTAAAAGTATATGTTTTGATATAACCTTTGTTTTGCACCTTTGTAATTACTAATTTCTTTTTTTTAACCAAAACACTCCTCCACCCCCTCACCGATAGCATTTTCAAGTTGCACTCTACATCATGCCATATAATTCCAATCAGCATAATTTCACACAATGCCACACACTTCCAAGCCACACAACTCAATTCTACACATTTCCATTCCACACCACAAGATTCGACAACATACCACATAATTCAACTCAACAACACAATTTCACAGCTCGCCACATACAACCAATCCACACTACAGGATTCCGCATCATGCCACAAAATTCAACAAAAAAAACACAAAATTAAACTCCATGACACACAATCCCCACTCCACATAATTACTATCTACATAATTCCACTTCACATCATGCCAAATAATTCCGCTACACACCATATACATACACTCCACTCCAAACCAAAACACAAGGGGAAAAGACATTGACATTTACAGCACCAATAGCTCTAACTCTCACACGTGCGATACCTCTTGCATTGCAAGTGCTTGTTCTTAGGGTCTCTAATTTGCTGGAATACCTTCCTTAACAAAAAGCTACTTCTGTTATGGCATTCTTGGGTAGGCACACCATTTTGGTGCAAACACATGCTTACAAGTTTTTCTATGCACAGGTATGTGTCAAAATACATGGGGTGGATGTACAAGTATGCCCATGCTTCACTCATGTACCACCTACCTGACGCAATGTAATGTTAGACAGCCCACAGCATACTTCTGTTTTTTCACATAACCATGCAAATCTGGCTTTGTGTGGCTTTGTAAATCCTAAAATAGGTTTTGCATTGGGGCTACACCCAAAACAATAATGCAAGCAGAAGGAACATCTTAGTAAATGAGAGCCCTAGTTTCTGGGTCTTACAGTGCTCCATCACCATCGGCCTTAAAGCCTGCCTAGTTATTAGTCAAGTGCAACCAGATGACTGTTGTTAGAAATGGGGTTTCTGGTTGGCCAGGTTATGCACCCAAGCAAGGCACGCCACTCCAGTAAGCATGAATTACTTACACACCAAAGATAACCTGTGCTCACCTTCTGGTAGCTTGGCACAGAGCGAGCAGGCTTATCATCAGAGGCAATATGTAAAGTGTTTGTGCAATACACTCACACAGCAACATACTGAATATTCCATCAGTGAGATGCCACACAGGTTTATGTAAAAAATGGATTTCTATATTGTACATCAAACAAGACCAAAACAACATAAATCATATCAGTAGTGCAAGTAATGCAAGTTTGTATGAGAAATACACATACATTTCAGTGAAAACATAGGACACAGTGCACCTGCACTCCTATTACACTTCATATGGTAGTTGTAGCAAACCTGGTTGAAGTGATTTCAGATTACACAAACCGTAGGGTGCAGGGGCACCTGCATGGCCACTACATGAGATATGGTAATATGGTATCAGAGCACTAGTGTTCAATCAAATTCCAAAAGCCACTGGATTGATCTGCATGGCTTCCACCTCCAGGCAGAGGCTCACTTACTGGATTCGTCCATAGCCGCTGTAGCAACTCAGCTCAGAGGTATGTGTTGTTCGGTAGCAGGTTGGGGGTTGGGGTAGGTGGAGGTTGGGTGTGTAAAGCTTGTTAAATAGAGATCCAAATTTACAATTGATTGTTACATGAACCAATTTTAGAGGTGTAGAATGTTAATCTTACATGAAGGGAGTTACAGCCACCGAGTTGATCATCTCACTGTTTTACAGCAGGTTAATGTCTGGTCCAAAGGGTGTACCAGAGGTAGAGAGCAGATATATAGTCCTAGTAATCTAGATGTGAAACACACGATGGGGGTCACTAAAAGTATAAGTGCTCCACTTATAGTTTTACTAGGAAAAGGAAGTCAAGATGATGATGAATAAAATCTTGAAGGTTGCCTCTCACAATGAAAACAGTCTTAATAATAAAAAACTTTGTACAATAGAAACTTGGATCACAGGTGAGAACCCGTCTGTGATATTAGTTAATGAAACGCACATCCCGTTAGGAAAATTATAGGAATTCTCAATGTTTAAAACCTAGTCAGCTTATAGAGTTTCTTCTTTGCCCAGACGGCACACCAGGGCACTGCAATATTTCAGGCCAAGAGGCTGGAAGCCGAAGTGGTCAATTCTGCTAGCAACAAATGTGGCTGTTGGTGCTGGGTGAGCTGCCTGGTGTGGTTAAAGCATTTCACGTTTGTAAGCTTATATGCCCCAGTTAGAGATCATACTATGCCTTAGGAGGTGTTATTCCAGTCACTATTACAAATTCCAGGTGAAGTTATAATCAGAGTCGACTATAATTTCCTGCAGAATCAGAAAGTTAACTCCTCAATAAATCTAAAGAGGCAGTTTGAAAGTTTTTTTAAATTATCTGAAAATACTGGGTTTGATTGATCCTTGTAGAGCGACTTTTCGTACGAAAACTGTATATACCTGCTTTTCTGGAAGATTTTGAAGCTCTTCTTGCATAGATTTTGTTATACTTTCAAAAGCTCTGGTTTTTAAAGGATTTTCGGACCACACAGTGGTCGTTTTAGAGATGTTGGTGGGGAAAACTATGCCGCATCCTAAACACTGGATATTTAAAAACAGTATTTGTAGGAGGAAGGGTGGTAGTAAATTTGAAAAGAGGAGAAAAAGGAATTCTTGGTAACGAACCATGGGTCTGCCTCCCCAAGTATTGTATGGGATGCCCTAAACGAATATATTAGAATGCTAAATGCTAAATTACAAAATCAAACCTTGGTATGAAATCTCCAGCAAAGTTATGAAAATCTTTAAAGAAACTAATCTACATCCAATAAAAGAGAATTGGATAGGGCTAAACAGGCATTAAGTGAGGCATATTATACAAAATGTACAGTTTTGAATCATGCCTACATGCAGTAACGGTAAAAGGAGAGTCATTTTACTGGGAGATTCTTGATTTGGCAGAAGCCCAAACAAGCTGCCAAAAATAGGATACTCACATTGAAATGCCCTTGTCTAGAATTAGAAGCAAGAAACTTGAGAAAGTGGGCAAATTCGGCTGGATCATTATAGATTATAGCCAAAACCAATCAGTAGATAAAGAATCTCTTGGAAAATTCTTATCAGATCGCAATATTTCCAGACTATCCGACTAAGAGGGGGCCAATGTAACTCAACCCTTCTCTAAATATTAACTGACTGAGGTAATCAAGAAGCTCCCAAATTGTTGCAGGCCAGATGGTTTCTCTGCAGGTTTTAAAAAATCTTTTCTAGATGTTTTAGCTGACTATTTTTTACTTGTCGTCAACACAATGTTAGAGGGGTGGCTCATACCACTTTCATTATATAGAGGGGAATGTTGTGAACTTTTTAGAAAGGGGGAAAGATGGTGAGGACCTGAACTTGTATTGTCCAATCACATTATTAAATGATGATCATTAAATCATTACAATTGTTAGCCAATATATTTAACCTAATTGCATCAAAGCAGATCAATTCAGATTAGAACGGTTTTATTGCTGGGCGGAAATTAACTTCAAACACGCATAATTTGGCTGAAGCATTAGACTATTTTGCCATTGACTATAATAAGCTATAGTGATTCTGTTAGATGCGGAGAAAGTATTTAACCTTATGGTCTGGGAAACTCTGTTTTGTATTTTGTCAAGATTTGGTATTCCTTCCCAGATAACAGGGTTGCTATATAGGATGTATCGTAATGCAGAAGCCAACATTATTGTAAATGCCATGGAGATAGGGAAATTTAAGATTTGTGCGGAACCGGACATGGTTATCCCTTATACCCTATTTATTTGCTTTTTTGATTGAGCCACTAGCAATTGCGATTAGGGAAAATGGCCATATCCATCCCCCACAGTCACAGTTAGGGAGAAGCTAGGAGGTTATAAAATCAACAGGAAGAAAACTGAAATAATATTATGTGGGTGCAATTCAGATTTACTACATCCAGGTATCTCCTCATACGTGTACTTGCAGCCGAAAAGATATCTGGGTATTAGGTACTCATTACGGGTCGACGATTTATACGATCTCAATATTCCCCTGCTACCTATTAAAATACAAGACCTATTTTCAAGTTATAATTCTCTTGCTTTGACTATTCTTAGGAGGATCCCCTTATAAAAATGTTGATTCTCCCTTCATTTAATTTTCACTTTTAGGCCATTTAATGTGTTTTAACCACATCATTATTTAGAAAGGTGGAGTCTAGGTTTACATCTTTATTCTGGCAAAAACAAATAGCCAGAGCAGCACTAAGCACTTTATACGAAGGGGTGGGAAAAGGTGGGCTGGCGCTTCCCAATCTTAAATATTAGTATTTCGCCTATTTTACACAATATATGTCCTGGTTTTATGAAAAACTTTGCAATGGTATATTTAAGAATTATTTTATGCAGCTAATTTTTTAAGAATATGATGTATGTGATGTGTTAAAATCAGTAAGTCACCTAAAAAGTCAGTTATAAGAGCCTAAAGTGATTTCTTTGGAAGCATATGGATCTCCATAGGAGATATGCCATTCTCTATATTAATGTAGTACCACCCTTGTCAGTACTAGTTATGGGATCTGGTGTTAATGTGGCACCCGATATTGTCCTAAAGTGGGCTAGAGCAGTGTTTTTGGAAGGTAGGCGACTTTTTATATGGGTAGAGATGGCTAAACATATCGGAAGTTCATGAGTCTGTTCAAGGGCATTTCTTGCTTCTTGGCTCCTACAGAATGTTGAATAAAGTATTTAGCAATTTAGATCTTTGCCAGATAAGTGCAGCCAAAAAGCGGTATTCGCGCTACTTGAAACCGGCAAACATAAAAGCCCTGGGGAATGGAAAAGACTGTTCGCCACCATGAAGGGTCTCAATCTCACCCAAAATGCAATATAAAAAATGGGAAAAATATGAAGGTTTGAAATTAACAACAAAGATGTGGGATGAAGTCAATATACAAAATGTTAGCGCTTTGGCATTGAATGCTATTTCTTAGTAAATGGTTGTTATATAGAACCCCGCAATTTCTCACACAAATCAACCTTAACTTGCCTACTCATTGCTTTTGATGTATTTTTGGGTCTGCTGCTACATGGGTGCACATAGTTGGTCTATCTACCCTACTCTTTGCTGACAACACTCTCTTGATCTCGAAAAGCCCTATGGGCTTACAAAGACTGTTGTCCCGCTTTTCCGAGTTTTGTGACACCAGGGGGCTGCAAATAAACACGCTGAAAACCAAGCTGATGGCGCTATCTCCCTCTAAAAATTTTAGGAATAACATCAAGCTTAATGGCACAACACTTGAGCTAGTGGACGCTTTTGATTATCTCGGAGTGAGGGTAAATAACAAGCTTAAATGGGCTCCCTATCTCTCAAAAATGCTCCTTGCCCACAAAAGAGCTGCAGGGGCAATATCGAGACACCAGAGGCTCTCATATAGCAGGCCGATAGCGGCGGCTGTTAAAGTCTATGAGGGGAAGGCACTGTCAGCAGCACTCTACGGGGCGGAATTGTGGGGTTTTGAAAATCTGTCAGAGTTACTTAGATCCGAGAAGAAGTTCTTTAGGGACTTAGTCTCGCTTCCCCTGTCTACCCCGCTAGTTCCACTCCATAGTGACCTTGGCAGACAAAACATCAGCAATGTGGCAAGGTTGCGCCCTATACTATACTGGGCAAGGATTAGAAGATCCCCTGAACTCCACCACTTTGCTTCTGCCCTGGACGAGATATTAAATCTGGGAGCAGACCACAAGATCCCATGGGTATCAAACTTGAAAAAACATCTGCAGAAGATTGGTCTGGAAGAAGCTTGGGCGAGCCAGGTTCCCCCTCCCAAACCTATGATAAAAAAAATCTACTGGGATTGGGTTACGGCCGATACCTTAAGAAATCAGGAGGGTGTGCTCACTGTAAACTTCTTGGATACGAAACCGGCTCCTAGCCTGGAGTCCTTTATGGACCTCATTGAATCGCCTGAAGATAGATCTCTATATCTCAAATTGAGATATGGCACGCTCCCACTTTATGATTTTCAAACCCGCTGGAGCAAGGCTATCACGCACTCAAAAGGCTGCCCAGGGTGTGCCTCGCCCACAGAGTCTATTGGCCACTTCATGTTTGCCTGCCAGGCGTACAGGCAACCAAGACTAAGGTGGCATAAACCTGTTTGTAAAAATCTGGGTATAAGGTCCGCTAGGGTGGCACTGCGTATTCTGACCTACGATACATCTGTCCCTAGTGTAATCTGTGGGACTGCCAAATACCTGGGTTGGGCCTGGAGATTAAGACGCAGGTTACTTAAGGCGCACCATCTACAAGCAAACCACCCACTCCCCTGACCCTGTTGGCTATTATTGTTTATATTATCAACTATAGGGGATATGTGAAATTGATACGTGTATATATATGCAGTTTTTTATTCTTTTTAACTATGCATGGATTGAAGCCACTCGTTGTAGTATGTTTTAAATTGTTTTATCACATATTGTACTGCACTTTTATGATATTTTTTATTTGTCGAATAAAGTACTACAACAACAACATAGTTGGTCAGTGTCCTCTTATTCAGTGTTTTTTTAACAAAATATTTCAGTATTTGGAGTCTGAATGGCAAGTAGAATTCGCTTCTAGTACCTAGTTGAAAGTTTTGGGGTATGATCCTGCTTCTGGTCTAAACAATAATCTGACAAATTTGCTATATGTCGCAATGGCAGTGGCCAGAACGCTGCTGCTTCAAAAGTGGCAGACACAGTTGGTCCCCACAATGGGGGATTGGCGGAGAAGAATTAAGCAAGTTAGAAATAATGAACAGCTATATGCAATGGTCCATTGGGGTCAGGAAATTTGATAATCTCTGGGTGTTGTTTTGACTGAAGTGAGGGGTTAGAGTGGAAGACTGCATCATTATTTTTGCTATTTTGCACACTTATCCCTCTATGCACTTTATGTACTCTCAATGGTTTAGTTTTAGAGGAAGCTGTATTGATCAATTCTTGGTATTTATATATTTCTCCTATGTGGAGTTTTATGTATTATCATCTTTTTAACTGATTCTGGATGTATTTTGCTATGAAATGTGTTCCTATTAATGTATTTGTTGCTGGTGCTTGAATGTTTTTTCTAGAGTCGATGTATCTGTATTGCAAATTATTGGATCTCAATAAAAAAATAAACTCCCCCAAAAAAGCAACTCAGCTACCCGAAAGAGAGAACGTGCGGTGAACCTTCACCCAGTTTTCTGTGACCGTGAGGCAAAGGCAGTTCCCGCATTTGGTTAGAGCTAGTGTGTGGGGAAGCCACCAAGACCTTTTAGACCTGGCAGAACACAGTGCCTGCTCCGAGTGCCTTCACTAAATTAAGACGAGCCACCGGTGATGGAGTTTCGAAGTGTCAGTCTCTGTCCCAGGCCCACACTAGTCAGCTGGGCTCCAGCCACTGCTTCATCATCAATGGAATAAAGGGGGGTTACGTCCGTCTCAGGGTCCTAGTAGGACGTGATAAAATTCGAGAAAAAAGGAATAACCTGGCCACCAATTTCTGAGGCTGCTATTTATTTTAGCAGACTAAGGAACAATGCATTTAGTCACTGTACCCTGCTTAAACACTTTACCTTATGTGAAACATTTTATGCAGCCACTTAAATATTCAATGGGCCATTCCAAAGATACAATACTCATTTAACATAAAAATTCAAAAATACATATAAACAATACTAAGGGCAATGTAAAGTAAGGACAAAAATGTGAAAGATACATTTATATAATTGAAAACAATTACACCAGTCTATATTAGTCAAACATGATGCTCTCTCAAAGTGCCCTGTACTTGGCTTCTATTTAGAGACAAGCTACCCATGGGGGGAAAATGTTTATGTGAGTCTCTGCAAGGATATGTATATTTTGACCAAACCCTTTCTAGAGTCCTTTTTAATTATAATCCCTCATATGAATAAAAAGGAAATGCCGACGCGTTTCCAATCTCCAAGGAACTTTAGGGATTATCGTCAGGGCTGAACCACGGTGTAATCTGTGAAAATTAAAAAGAAAAACTGTGTATTTAACATCAATGTGGACCTTCTCCTCTATAGAGCTGTGACCTCGTGAGAGGATTATAGTATACCTGTTCTTTTTAATGGGGGCGTAAATGTTCTGCCTGCACGTTTGCCTCTTCAGTGCGACCTTCGTGTTTCTGGCCTTGTGACCTAAACACTAGGAATTGTTTAGTAAAACTTGTATGTTATAAAGCCTTCACTTTCTGATGTGTTAAAATTTCTTATGAGCTGAATTTGCTTACTTGTGAATGAGACTAAGTCCCAATTTATATCTTGGCAAGTCTGCGAGTGCCATCAGGTTAGGAATGTTACTGCCTGTCCTTATGTTTCTTCTGAGAGTTCTTAGTTCATTTCTGAAACTGGAAGAAAGTAACAATGTTTCACTGTGCATTTTTTGGGGTGAGAAAAGCGCATGTGTTATAATGGCCACTTGCGTAACATATCTAACTTACTTCAAAGTTTATGGTTTTGAGTTCGGATGCAGATTGCGATTACTGAACTTGTGCCTTTCGGTGCGCTGTTTGAACGTGGGCCCAATGTTTTCCTTCTCGTGTCGGACCGAGTAAGGCACGAGCCACCTGTGTTCATTTTAGGAATTCTCAATCCTTTCTAGAACAAGAATAGTGCAACACTGTTACACTGTGCTTTTTAATGGTGAGAGAAGCGCGCGTATTTAGATGGCCGACTTCGAACACGGTTTAGACTCACTTAAAAGCTTGTAGTGTAGGTAACTACGCTTGTGCAGTTTGTTGCGCTCTAACAAAGCCAACGTGTTTTTAGTTATTTACGATGTTAAAAATAAACTAACACTTTGAAGTATTTCTGTTCGCACTCACTTTTCTCTTTTTCCGTAACTGACTCAGACGGGTGGCTCTTCCATCAATTACGCTTGTGATGACATTTTCATTCGATGTGGGTGATCAAATCTGAGCCTGTAAGAGTTTGAAACTGCGTTGAGGATATCTAACTCATGGATATTAATTAATTAATTGTTTCCAATTAATTCCAAGCAATTAATTGGAAGCAATTACGTATTGGCTATGACCTCATTGTATTTCAAACACAAAATCAGAAGACTAAAAGTATCTAACACAAACCTTCCGCTAACATTATTTCTCACCACCACTGACCTATTGAGATTGCTAAAATGTATCAATTTATAAAACCTCAATGTTAACTAACAAGGAAATCTTCCTTAAGCGCTTGCATTCTCTAGTTTACCTTTGTGTTTAACTTGAATTGTGGGCACAGGCAATACCCACTTGCGTGGGTGCCGATGTTCACCTGATTTCTTGAACCCAATACTACTTGAGGTAATCCCTAGGGTTCTTCCAACTGAAGACCCTAACCTGACCATGTACCTCCTTTGGACCCATCCTGCAGCACAACTCATCAACAAGGAATTGTGTCCGGAAAATTATTTATATCAGAAGATACATTTTCTACTGGGACAAACCTGGTCCCTGTATACAACTGGCAGCAGTCCACAGTCTGTGTTATCTGTTTGTTTGGACCTGGTATATCACCACTAGATAACCATGATTGGTGATTTGAGATTTTAGACTAACTAAAATCAACTTTAAATCATTCCTTACAGCTGAATTTTTGTATATTTTGGTTTTTGTTCATTAAATGTTATTGAATTTTTATAAATTGGAGTGATGTTTTATTGTGTTATGGTTTCTACTGTTTCTCTTATTTGGTAGTGATATATGCTTTAAACACTTCACCTGAAATAAGCCTGTCTGCTCTATGCTACAGCTACATAGGGTTGAACTCAAGATTACATTATTAAGACTTAACTGGGCCTGTTTCAAAATTGAGACATTATGACCTGGTGAGGATTCACATCACCTGCAAATAGTAATCCACTTTTTCACGATTAAATATTTCTAGTGAAATTTTAGTCCATTTATGAGCAATGTACCGATATAGACCTAAACTGAGGAGCCAAATAAGAGAACGAAAAAAGATTAGACTAGTTATGTTATGTTATGTTATAACGTTTTATTGAGCGCGAACAGCTGCCCCAGCAACGAGGCGTCCCGGCGCTGAACTATAACGAAAAACCTGAGAGGGGAGAAGGAAAGGACGGGCTATAGGAGATTAGGATGGGGAGAATAGAAATGTTTTGATCGCTTTGCGGAAGGTCAACAGGTTAGTCATCGAGCTAATGTGATGTGGCAGGGAGTTCCAGAGTCTTGCCCCCAAGACTCTGAAAGAGCGACCGCCCATTCTGCTTAGCCTTATACGTGAAATAACCACCAAATTTTGACCAGAGGAGCGTAGGGCCCGTTAAGGGGTATAGGGCTCTAAAAGTGGACGCAGGAGGCCAGGACAGTCAGTTTTGAGAATTTTAAAAACAGTAATGAGGGCTTTAAACTGAACTCGGGCTTCCATGCGCAGCCAGTGTAGTTTCTGGATGGTGTTTCTTGCAGAGCACCTACGAGGGAGGCCGACAACTGCCCTGGCAGCAGAGTTTTGTATACGTTGTAGCCGCGCCATCTCAGCTTTATTAAGGCCAAGAAAAAGGATGTTGGCGTAGTCCAGTCGAGCCAAGATGGTAGATTGGACTATCGTTTGGCGCGTATGGTGGTCAAAAAAGCCAAGGATCGGATGAAGGCTCCTCAACAGACCCACACAGGTGGCAGCCAGTTTCTTGGTGTGGGTCTGGAAATTAAGAGATGCGTCCACCCAGACACCAAGGTTTTTTACCACAGTTTTGGGGGGGGGATAGGGCCCAGTGCGGACGGCCACCATTGATCAGTCCAGTAGTCAGGATTTTTACCTAGAAGCAACACCTCTGTTTTGCCAGCATTCAATTGGAGGCAGTTGTGTGACATCCAGCGTGCAACTGCCTCTAACCCGTTCTTGAATCTCGCCGCTGAGATCGAGGGGCCTTCAGTCAGAGAAATGACGAGCTGAGTGTCGTCGGCGTACGACACTAGCGTCAGGTCCCATTCTTTTGCTATATCAGCGAGAGGCTGGACATAAAGATTGAATAGGGACGGGCTGAGCGCCGATCCCTGAGGAACGCCTTGCTCTATGGGGTAAGGCTGGGATATGAACGGGGGGGTAGAGACCCGGAAAGATCTGTTTGTCAGGAATGATCGAAACCACTCTAGAGCAAGGTCTTTGATACCTATGGCTTCGAGACGTTTCAATAAAATAGAGTGGGAGACCGTATCAAAGGCTGCGCTAAGGTCGAGTAAAACCAGCGCAGCACTTTGACCGGCGTCCAGGATGTTCCGTAGGTGTTCGATGGTGGTCAGCAGGGCGGATTCGGTACTGAATCCTGGCCTGAAGCCGTTCTGTGATGGGTCTAAAATTTGGTGTTGTGTCATGTAGTTGGCTAGCACCATGTTCACATGGGTTTCTGCCAATTTTGAGGCCCATGGAAGCAGTGAAATTGGTCTGAAGTTTTCTGGTTTTGATGGGTCTAGGGTGGGTTTTTTTATGATTGGAGAGACCCAGGCCTGCTTCCAGCATGTGGGAACCACCGCTGAGGAGAATGATAAGTTAAGTAAGGTAGTAAGAGGAGGAAGGAAGAACTCAAGAGATTCTAAGAATTTAGCAGGTCTCATGGCATCTGTGGGCGATCCAGATTTGATTTTAGTGCACAGTTTAGCAAGTTCGTCATGTGTTAAGCTGGGGATGAGAGACAAACTGGGGTTGTCTGGCAGAGGCTTACTAGGTATGAAGGTGTCCGAAAGATTCTGAGGAAAGGAAGTGTAGATTTTCTTTACCTTTTCCGTAAAGAAGGTGGCAAGTTCCTCGCATTGTTGTGCAGAGGTAATACCAGGGACAGGATTACAACTATCTTTAAGTTTATGTACAATTTCAAAAATAGTTTTTGAGGGATTCCTGCTGGAGCTAATTGCTTCCGCGTAGTAGGAAGCACGGGTGGTGCGAACCGCTTTATGATACGATTTCAATTTTCGCAGGTAAGCAGCTTTGTCAGTGTCCTTGTATTCTTTTCTCCACTGGCGTTCAGCTCTTTTGCAGTCTTTCCGCATGGTTAGAAGAATTTCATTGTACCACGGGTTAGATGGAGTGTTACGGGTTTTAGTCCGTTTTGCTGGTATTAGGGAGTCTAGTCCTAAGTTGATCCAATTTTGAAAGGCCGCGTAGGCGGAGTTAATATCTCCGTCTGTGAGGTTGAGGTGGAAGTTACCTAGTTTACTAGTAAGGTCACTAGGAGCCAGTTTGTGCCATGGCCTCTTATATCGGAAATTGTTTGTGTTTTTCACAATCGAGTCTCTGATTTTCAGAGAAAATTGGATAAGAGAGTGGTCAGTCCACCCCATGGGTTTGGGGGGGGCAGCCGAGGCATCCGAGAGGTTGGAGAAAACTGGGTCCAATAAATGCCCGGCAGAGTGAGTGGGAGTTTGGATGAGCGGGTTTAGCTGAAGGGCTGTGGGCTGTGAGGTCTGTGAGGTCTGCCTGAAGGTTCTTAATAGTAGAATCGGTCAAGGAGTCAAAATGTAAGTTAAGGTCTCCCAGGATGGTAAAATTAGGAGAGGATATCACTAGAGTGTGAGCGACATCTAGGAATTCCTCAATTAACCTGGCAGCGGGGCCAGGGGGCCTGTAGATGTAGAGTCCGGAAAGGGTGAAATGGGGACTAGTGGAGATTTTGAATCTTGCACTTTCACAGCCCCAAATGGCTAAGATTAAGTACAAATGGCTAACCATCCCAAGAGTTCGTGGGGTAAGGCCTTTAAAATGGGTACGGACAGATATAATTTATAGCAGGTTCATAGAAAACACACATTCAATAAAGTCACAAATACATTTGCGTTATGACCAATATTTGTTTCAGCAATTACAATTACATGGGAGTGGGCTTTTCCCATGTACATCATAAACATTGTTTAAACATGCTCTAGAATATAAGTGTATTCTCAGGAGGATAGTAACATAGAACAAAAAATAAAGGTATAGAAGTAGGTTATGCCTGTCTTTTTATAGAGAGAACTGGAAGAGTATAAATGGTTAAGAAACCTTGTGGGATGGAGATAGCTAGGTAGAACAAGTAGAAGTAGAATGTTTTTGTAGAGTGGAATGTAGAACATGTAATGTGGGGACCATGGTTCTAAGTGAAGGTTGTTAGGAGGGGCAGTTGTAAAGTCACCTGCTATGTAATACTACAGGCTGGCACCGCTCCTTGTGAGGATCTTATCTTTAAATAAATAAGTCTTCTTGAATCGTCCCCTGCATTGGAGACTTCTCCTTTTTCCAAACAATGGCGATGAGGATATGATGGAGCAGTACTGGCAGACAGAGCGTTGATGCTGAAGAGTGGGATATGTGATCCATGGAGCCCAAGTGCTGATGTACACCCTGTGCTGGAATTTTAAGGGAGTTGTTCTGTGTCATCATCCTGAAGTGGGTACATCTATTCTGAAGCATGGAAACCTGGAGGAACCGCACAGTGGTGTTATGATAAGGAAGACAGTAGCTGAACGGACCGATGATGTATGATGCGTAAATGCATCGAGGTTACCGGACTACTGCTTGGGAAAAGCGGGGGTCATACTGTATGTCCTGTGCATCAGCAGTTCTGCCTGCGAAGTAATGCAACTGCAGATAATTGATGTGCACAATGACATCCATTTTTCCTTCTACGCTGTGCATCAAAAAGCATTGCAAGTTGCTGGGACTGCTGCTCAGTGGCGCATACGTCATTGAGTGAAGCACACATCGGTGACCATTTTCGCTCTTATGCTATGTGGAATAAAAACATTGAAAGTTGCTGGGCCTGTTTCTGAGTGACGCACATGTCCTTGAGTGACACGCATGTTGGCGTCTGTCTTTTCTCCTTGTACGGTCCAGTTGTAGCTGCTACAGAGGGTCGTGCATGGGGTGATAAAATTGAGAATCCGCGACATATCTACAATAATGAGTTGCTGAGCCTGTGTCTGAGTGACGCACATGTCCTTGAGTGACACGCATGTCGGCGGCCATTTTTCCTCCTTGTACGGTCCAGTTGTAGCTGTTACAGAGGGTTGTGCATGGGGTGATAATATTGTGAATGGGCCACATATTTGCAGTATTGAGGTGATACTTTGCCTCCCACGGTTGAATATTTAAGTGGAATTCTGGGTAAGACTTATATTCCGGTGATTGGCACACTGCTTGACAACTGAATAACTTGTGCTACTTGTGATCAAGGGGCATATGGAATAACAAGCCTTTCAATTTCCGGTGATTGACACGCTGTTTCCCAATTACGTGACTTCCGCCTGCCAATTACATGGCTTGTGCTATCTTAGTACAAGTATTTATCACAAGTATAGTTTAGTTGTTTTGTTGATTTGACACTGTATTAATGTTAATGTACATATCGTGCTTTGACACAGCATTCGTGATTATTTTATGCATGTTATATGTATGTATATCCTATGATCCTAAAGTGAAATTCTCAAGAGAATTGAATTGTATTGTACTGTGGGAAATGGCATAATTGTAATATTTACTCAATTTCTATTGGGATTTTATTTTGTAAATTGTTCATACCATGGGAGGTATTTAACCACCTTGTTTATTTTAACGGAGCCTGGGGAACCACCCATTCTGTGGAATTTATGGTTGGACATGTTTGAAACATGTGTGAACATACTAAAGGAGGATGAATGTTCACATGAAAGACATTTGTCATTATTAACAAAGATTAGGGGTTATTGGTTTGAGAGTGTTAAAAAAGGTGCCTCCTGTTGAGAATGCAGGTGATTTTGATGTTTAACAGTACGCAATTAAACACATTCGGGAAACATTTGGCAGGATGACCTAAGTGGTCATGGAGAGTTTCTAGTTCTAATTGAGGGCACAGAAGAAAGATGAAACTTTTGATCAGTTTGTGGCTGCTTTACGGGGTTTAGTGGTAACTTGTGATTTTGAACATATTTCGTATGAGCAGGTGTTGAGGGACCAAATTCTCATGAAGATTAAGCCTGAAAAAAATTAAAGAGAAATTATGCCCTTGTGGGGAAAAACATCGAAGGTGGCAGTCGATGCAATCGGTAGCATTAAGGTATTGGAGAAAGTTATACAAACAGTAAGAATTGAAAGTAACAGTTGAGCTCATGTAAGTGCTGCTAGTGGAGGAAAGAATATCCGTAAAAGTGTGCGTGCTTATGAGGAGTTTGTTGGGTCCTGCTGGAAGAAATAAAAAAAAGCATTCAGGTTGAAGAAAGCTTCAAACCCGGGGATCAAATGAATGTGAATGCCTGGTTGTGTTGTATGATGTTGAAGAAGCCAGAGGGCAATGGCCAGATGCCCTTTTGCCTGGTGACAGGAGGGGGAGATCGAAAAAGAGCATGTTGGTCATGTAATAAGAAAGCATGTTACAGACCACAAGATTTAAGAAATCCAGGGAGAAAAGTGGTCAACTGTCCCCAGTGACCAAGAATCCCTCCCTGGTCTGCCTACTAGCTACAACCCCTGGGTTAAATAAGTACCCACAGCAGGAAGCAATTGTACTCCTGGTTTTCACTTTGGTTTCAGGATGCCTGAAGTAGGGCTGTTTCAAGAATCAACAATAGATGGTCCTGGGGATGGAGTTGGCAAAAAAAAGATTGACAAAGAAATGAAATTAGAAAGGGTGCTGGGCCATTTGAGAGGCCACCATTTCCGGACTTTGTCTGGTTAAAAAGAAAGATCCAGGATAATTTAGGCTGATTCACAATCTTTCAGCTCCTACAGGTGCTTCTGGTAAAGATGCCATCAACCCTTCCATGTGTTTTGCCAAATATGCATCCCTGGACGGTGCCCATGAACTTCCAAGACCGCTAGGTCCAGCAACCTTGCTGGCAAAAGCTGATATCGAATCAGCTTTTAGTTTCCAGTCACACTGATGACTATCAATTGTTGGGTTTTCAGTCCCAAGGGAGGGTCTACTATGATAGATGTATACCCATGGACTGCCCAGTTTCTTGTGCCTATGTTTAGCAGTTCTGCACTGTCTTGAAATGGGTCTTCACTCAGGCATCGGGATCTGCCTTTGTCATTCACTATTGGATGACTTCCTATTCTGAAAATATAGTGGTTCTGACCTTTGTGCCAAAGCCCTGGCAACCTTCAAGGGATTGATGTCTGATTTTGGGGTACCCCTGGCCCACGACAAAACTGCAGGGCCAGCGTCAACCTTGGTTTCTTAAGAATAGTTATCGTTTCCATTAGATTCCATGTGAGAAAGTGCAGACCTTCAGAGCCTATCTAGAGTTTGGTCTGGGGGCACGGAAGGTCACCTTCCATCAAATACAGGTACTAGTAGGGCAGCTCAATTTTGCTCTACGTATAATAGAAATGGGTCGCCTCCTTGTCACACTCCATAGCGCAGGCTATGTCCGGTTGAAGGAGAAACATGATAGAGCATGCCTGTCAGCAGCCCAAAAACAGGATTTAAGGATCTGGTTGTCACTTCTCCAAAGTTTCAATGGTTCTAGGGTGTGGCCAGCTCTTTTGCGGTCAAGTCAATATTTCGGGTTGTTCATGGATGCAGCAGGCAGCATAGGTTTCACGTCGATATTGGGCAACCAGTGCTGTGCAGAGGCCTATCCCCAATCTTGGTTTGAGTTAGGGTTGTTGCAGAAATTTTGGTGCTTTCATCCACAGGCAGAGGCGGAACCAACACACTACCTGGAACATCATTGGAACCTTGGAACATAACTATCCCTAATCTAATTGTAATCAGCCTCACACTTAAGACAATGAGAGCCTACAAAAGGGCATGTGGTTGCTACATCATACAGCATGTGTAATCCTCAGACACAGCTCTTTTGTTCAGATAACTGGCTGGGTTTCATGGAGGCACATACGGGGACAGGGTAGTTCTGCATGTTCTGCTAGGCAGCATTTAGCGCCAGTCGCTTTTTTTCGCAAAACTGAAGCTGAGACTTGGACCATTCACGTACCTTTTGTATTAAATAAGCCGTGAAGGGATGGAAAAGGTTGGAAGGGTGTATCCATGACCATAGGTGCCCCATAGATGTGGGAATACTGGGCAAGATCATAAGGGTCCTGGACAGGATATGCGGCTGTGGGTATGAGGTATCCTTGTTTACAAGAGCCTTTTCCCTTGAATTCTATGGGGCATGTATAATCTCTAAAATGATAGCAAGATCCAAGCAGGACATCCACTGTGGTATTTTACTCAGCCATATCTCATGGATCGGGGACAATTTGGTGGTCACCATACCGCACTCTAAGACAGACCAACTGGGGGAATGGGATCAAGTAATTCTAATAAGAGCAGTTTGTTTTTTGGAGTGTCCAGTTGGGGCAGTGCATTTATTCTAAAGATACATCCTAGGGTGGCATTGGCTTAATTATTGGTCCATGATACAGGCATCCCATTGACAAAGTACCAGCTTACTTGTATTCTGTGCAAAGCTCTTCTGGCAGCAGATATCCAGGGTTCTTTCAGATCACACTTCTTTAGGATAGGTGCAGCTACATCTGTGGTAGGAGCTGGGCTCAATACAGAAGTGGTGAAGAGGATGGGCATATGAAAGTCGGATTAATACAAATGCTATGTGTCTCAATATGATATAGGCACGGGGGCTCTCATGGGACTAGTTTAAGTAATGACGTTTTATCCCCTGTTTCTTTACATTAGAGCACATAGCTACCGCCAGTGTGTGGGTCCTTGATCATTCTTTTGTGCATCGCGCAAAGTCAACTTTCACTGAGTCATTGTTGCAGACGTGCAGCAGAAGCGAGCCTTTGATTTCACTGGGCCAGTAGGAGCATTCCTCGTTTGGATGGACAATGCCAGCTAATCCTGGAGGTTGCAAACCGATTGCTACCTCCACCGCCACTTATCATTGTTCATATCGGCAGGAATGACTTAGCTGCAGGGGACAGAGGGACCCTATTTGAGGTCTTGCTGATTGAAATCGCATGGTTGGCTAATAGATGTCCAGGCCCAGTCATAGCATGGTCTCATATCATCCTGAGGAGAGTCTGGAGGCATGGACGGTCTGTGAAGACCTGAACTAATCAGTCAGGTTTTTGAAAAACAGGTTAAAATGATTGCTCAACACAGCCTGTCTAAAGAAAATTTCCCATGGTTGCCTTCGAGGGAGGCACTCTTTTACAAAGACGGGGTCCATCTGTCTCCTCAGGGAAACAAACGTTTTCTTGGTGGCGTTCACAATGAAGAATTTCTCAAATCGTTAGGTGACACACCTGGGGGGGAGTAATGGTTAGTTGGGGAACCAACCATTCTTGTGGAGGTTAAGGAGTCATGTTTGAACACAAAACAGGTTGATAATGTTGGACATCCCAGATGCAAGCACAGGCGGATTCAAGATGCTCTCGATTCTTTACGTTTTTTCAAATTACCCGGGTTAGGGGTGCCACAGTCATTAGTGACTGGCTGGTGAAATCAGCTGCAACGATTGTCCATAGCCCTATAGGGTACTCCATTATATGGCCCTTGTGATGTGGGGGGGTGGTGGCTGCGCCGGGGACCAAGGAATGGCCCATTTGCCCAGGCTCATCCCCCGATTGGGTGACAGGGGTTTCCGTTTATTGGGTTGCTCTGGCTTGGTTCTTTTGGGGGTCCAGCTGCTTTATTGGTCCTAGCCCTAAGTGAGCAGAGAGGTTGCCTCATCAAAGACAATTTGTTGAGGGACCTGCAAATATACCTGTGCCCAAGTCAATCGAATTATGTGTAGCCACAAGGAACTGAGTGGTGGCCAACCATGACTCTTGATGGAATGAGAGAATATTTTGGCAGGAGATTTTTTTGTATTAGTAAAAAATTTAGAACAAATTAGTTTTTGTATACACTGTAAAATGACTTTCAATGAAGATAACAGTCAGATTTTGATGTTGTATTTATAAAGTGTGATCAATATGGCTGAAGAATTTGAATATTCTCCAACTCAAGAATGGTGGCAGTAATTGTATCATATTGTAGGAAAACACTTTGCTTTTGTTTTATGGTGTGCAATCTCTGTGTTTGTTCCCAGCCGACGGGTCTCACTACGTTCCTTCACCATTCTAGAAAAATAAACGTTTGCAATTTCATAAAGTCAACCAGGAGCACCAGTTCTGTGCACAAGTCACTGTGGAGCATATTTACAAGGGCTTTCTCTCCGCTTAAAAAAGCGGAGATAAAAATATCGCCCTATTTACAAGAGGGTGCTAACATGCATAATCGCATGTTAGCACCCTTTTTCCCAACGCCTCCCTTTGCATCTCTAATGAGATGCAAAGTGGGTGTCACTGGGCGTTCCCCGGATGGGCTACTTTGCAAATATCGCTGATGTTCACATCGCGATATTTACAAGGCAGCCCACAGGATTTTAGCACACGTTAGATTTTGGCGAAAACTGCCCTTTTCGCAAAAACTAACGTCTGCTAAAATCCAGACTTACCTATGCTTTACATAGGGGGTGGATTATGCTTATACGACAACAGGGTAGTATCAGCAAGGTTATCGCCGTTTTGCAGGGAACATCGCTGGAAAAGCAGCGATGTTCCCTGCAAAACGGAGATAACCTCGCTATCTCTGGAATTTTTATCGCCCTGGAGAAATGCATTGTTAATAACGCGCTACCAGGGCGATACATTCCAGAGATAGCCTGCGATAAAAAAGTTATCGCTAAGCACGGCCAGCGATAATTATCGCTGGCCGTTGATAATATGCCCCTTCGTTTCTCAAACCCATCACATAAAAATGGAATGTAGTAGTGTTTTCTTTCTATTACAAATCACTTTCAGATTTGAATCAATGGAAATATTTAACCAATGATGTGCATACAATTGTTTTCAGAGGTATTTGCAGGCAGATAAATGTAAATATACTTTTCTGCTATTTTTCAGAAACAGTTGCTGGTATGCCAAACAAATAATAAGTCCATCCTCACTACTCAGAACATTATCGGATCATCCTCTTATCTATTTATTGCACATCAATGTTGTCATAAAAGGAAGTAATGTTATCATAAACGGAAGTAATGTTGTCATAAAGGGAAATGATTTTATGTGGGTGATATTAAGTACACGTTTTTAAACTATCAGTTCTAAATTATTCTGAAAAATGCTGTTGTGTTGTTGTGTCGAGCATTTCACAGTGTTGTACTTTTTAGGCCAAACCCTTATCTAAAAAAATAAGCTATCGCTGTCGACTTTTTAAATAATTCACAGGCTGTCAACTTGGTGGCCACTCCAAACTGTTTAAAAAATGGCCATGCTTAAAAATATTCTTCCAGCTAAACCAGCATTTCGATAGAAATAGGAATAAGGAACACATTAAGTCAATTACATTTCTCTGCAGCAAACATCAAATAGAAAAATCAAATAGTCCTTCCATATGCGAATGACTCTATTAAATACCAAAGACAAGAAAATCTTTCACAGAAAAGTGAAAGCAGAAATCCCACTTAAAAAGGGAAAATTATCGCACCTGAACAATTTTTGCCTGGAAGAGTGATCACTTCAAACCTCCTTTGGCATGATCATCTGCAAAAACGTATTTAGAAGAAAAAAAACCTCATCTCTGTAAGGGTAGAGAGTGTAACAAGTGGAATCATGAGATGTGCTAAGGAGACAAGTGATTACTAACAATGAGTCCAAGAACCACAATTTATCTGAGATCGAAGGGATTTTCACACATAGGAAGACGTTAGGCAAAAGTACATTCCCTGGATGCGATGGAAAATATGCATTGGAAGAAACTCACACGTCACCTGATTGCCTTTTCATTACTTGTGTTGCTATCAGGAGAGTTGTGAGATAAAATAATAAACACACATCTGCACTTTGCACACAAACTATAAATAGCATTTTTACAACACCAAAGTATATGACTCCAAACTAAGAGAACAGACTAGGCACAAGTCCAATCACTGTGACACAGCCAATATGGCTCCAATCTAAATAGTGTATGACACCTCAACATCACATCTGTACCAAACTATCTTTAAACATCCTCCTACATCAACAATTGAAATTAAACTCAGCTCCTTGGAACCATCACACAAAACAGAACTCCGTACCGCTGAGCGTTTGCCACATCAACGGCACATGTACACAACTCCTCACACTTCTGTACACAAAAAAGAGTAAGCCATATAGTTGGGTAAGCATTTGTAACTTCAACAGCAATTCTATATCTATAGATCTAGCTATTGCTATTTCTATATATCTATCTACATCCATATCTATATATCTATGTGCAGGAAAATGCCCAATTGTGGGTGGTCACCCTGAATATTTGCTAGATTGTGCTGCTGGTTATATGACTCTTTACACTGGAACACTGCTTACCAGTCCCCAGTGCATGTGCTCTGGCCCCTAAAATATGTAGAAATTGGCTACATTCCTGACGGTCATATTTAACTTACCTATGAGTCAATACATCCATGAAGTAGGATTTGTATAGCGTGGCTACACACCCTGGGGGGTATCTAGGTGCTGTGCTGCAAGTATCAGTTTAACAGCCAGGTCTTGAGTCCCTTCCTCAAATGGTTCAGTGAGGGAGAAGTGCAGAGGTAAAGGGGAGGGTGTTGCAGGTTTTGGATGTGAGGTGAAAGAAGGAGCCTCATTCGGAGCAGCTGTGGCAGATAAGTGGACTCTGAGCAAGGGCGAGGTGTGCTGTGCAGTTTTTTGCTGTTTGGTGGAAGATCAGGTGGTGGTTTATGTAGTCTGGTCCTTTGTTGTGGAGGGTTTGTATGCGTTGGCCAGGAGCTTGAGCTGACATTTCTTCTGGACGGGGAGCCAGTGGAGGTCTTTCAGGTTCTGAGTGATGTATGTCCTATTGGGTAAGTTGAGTATCAGTCTGGCTTCTGTGTTCTGGATTGTCTGGAGTGTTCACAAGAGTTCGGTAGAGGTGCCGACATAGTGCCGCATTTACGAGGCGGTAGCAGCAGTTTTGCACCACTGGTCCTCTTTTGACACATTGGTGGCGCAATGTGCCACAGTATATTTACGAGGCCAATCAAAGTCACTTTACGTGGCTTTGGTTGACCTTGCAAATATCTACTTCTTTCACGCAGAACACTGCACGAAGGGGCATTCCATGAGTGTTGGTTTGGGTGTTCCCATGCAATGGCCATTGAATCTGAAGCATTACCAGATTTATGAGGAATCGAAAACCTGGGAATGCAGCAGATTCCTATGCCTCCTCCCCTGGGGAGTTGAGCAACGAGGAGCAATACTTTTATTTCACCTCTTTTTTCCTCTTTCTATGCATGCATAGTAAGAGGAAAATGCCATCAATGATCATCCCCGCAACACAGGCACCCTTGCAACTTGCAGAAAATAGTGCCTGTGTTGGTGCACAGCTGCTGTATGGGAGCCGGCGCAGGGGAGAAGGACAGGAATGCACCGTATATTGTAGATACGGCGCATTCCTGTTCTTTTCTTATGATGCATAGCAGTGAAGCAGGAAGGCCCGATGCGCTACAATGCGTCAAAAGTTTGTAAATGAGACCCACAGAGTGAATTGCTGTAGTCAAGCAGGCTGTTGATGAGGGCCTGCGTTACAGTTTTCCTTGTGCCAATGGGGAGCCTTCAGAAAATTTTCCAAGTATATGTTATATGGTGCAAAAGTGTACCCAGGGCCTATATTTCAAATGTGACTAGTCGACTGCAGCACATATTTTGCCACCACTAGGGTGGCAATGCAAAGCACGTCTCCAGGTGCACCCCTGCAGCCTATGTATTCAGTTTAAAATTGCCAATTCAATAAGGCAAAATAAACCTTTTGCCAAGAATAAACATTCCTTTTTGATACTTATAAGTCACCACTAACGTAGGCCTAAGGTAGGCCCTAAATGCCCATTGGGCAGGTTGAATGGTATTTTAAAAAAAGTAAGAAATGTATATTCTATGTTTTACATATCCTGGCAGGGCTAAACCTCCAAAGTCAATATTCACAGTGGCAAGGTTGGATTAGGGCAAAACCAAAGGGGATGATGGATGGAGTGTTGAACATTGCAAGCACTCACCCACAGTCAACTGATCTGGGTTTAATCCATCATCATTCTTTAGCTCACTCGCCACCCCAGTCCAGCCCCAACTGCCAAGCCATGTCTTCCCTGGACCGTAAACAAGCATCCCACAGGAAAGCACTGGGTTACGTAGTAACACTTTATAATGCTTAACTTCAGTTTGCGACTAACTAGAAAAATTACTCAAGGACTCATTTTACTATTTTGAAAATTACACTTTTAGAAAGGTTTCTTCCTGAGGCATATATGCCCTTCTATCAGCATTTACTGTCCCCCAGGAGCTGAATGGCTACTTGATGAGGTGCAAAGTGGCTCCTGAAGCTGAGACAAAAGGAGAAAGGTTGATCTTGCCCTGATGGGATGGCCATATGGGCTGTACCCAAGAAGTTAATTAACTTCAAATGATGCTTACCTTATCACAGGCAGTTAGAGCTCACATATGGGCCTGCCCCCCTCGCTTGCATTGCTAGCCAACCAGGCACCAATCCCAGTGGGAGAGAAGCTTCCCCAGAACTGATTTGAAGAGACCATTTGGAAGGGTTTGGCCATTATCATAGCCACACCCCTGGGTGGGTACAGGGAAAAGTGCATCAGCTAAGAAATGTTTTACCATGTTGGTTTTGATAAGAGAAGGGCACTGTGGGATAATTTACAGTAAAACACACAGGACATGCTGCAAATGTACGTAGGGTGAACCCTGAGATCATTTACCCCCTAGGTTAGGGACTGGTCAGGAGTTCAACCCACCACAGGCTGGCATTGGGCCTAAATGTGCCATCCCCAGTACACTCTTCGGAACACCTCTGGACCTTTGGATGACAGAAGATAAACAGCAACTACTGCTGTGACCTGTGAGGAGACACTCAAGGGCTGGACCTGCTCCCACTTGCACCCAGGACTAAGAAGTGCACTCCCAAGGTCAGTGAGCTGACTTCCTGTTAAACTACAGGGACATAATATCTGCAAGAATCCCATCTTCATGAATAACCCATCTGGCCAGTTCCAGCTGGACTGCCTTGCACCGTGCCAGTGGTATTACCTGGAGAGAGTTCTGATATCAAGGTGGTGCCCCTAAGGTTCTGGAGGCCTTAGATAAGTGTCAGAGTGAACTCCTCATGCCTGACCCTGATGGCTGGATCTCAGAAACCTTTTTCGAGGATTTTTGACTGGAAAACCTACAGAAGAACGGGACCAACCTGCAAGTCAATCCGATGAAGCTACATTGCCTCCGAGTCAAAAATTCAGGTTGCTCCCACTCTGTGATATTTCACTGCAGTAAATCAGTTTTAGTGGGACTTTCCAGAGAAGGAATTTGGTCTCATTGAGTCTTGTTCGACGACAGCTTGCAACCTTTCCCCACTGGGGTAATCTGAGCTCCAAAAAGTAACTACGTCCGAAGGCAGAAATCTTTACCAGGTGACGGCACAAAACCTATCTAGCTGGCAAGGAATCTTCAATGGGCAAGAATTGTGAATTTCTTCTCTCTCTGACCTTTCCAACCAAAAGTCAACAACTTCACTGGGACTTCATCCAACACCTGTCTTGCATCATGAAGCCCATCTGGACAAATATCTGCTGCCTTACCCCATTGAGGATTTTTTTCTCCTGTTAGACCCGAGGTTTCCAGCTGGCTAGGACACATCAAAGCCAGTCAGAGTCCATTGTTCTAGATAGAATGAGTATGATAGACTTGTCCGATAACCTGTGCTCATCCTTGGGTAGCTTGGCACTGAAGCAGTCAGGCTTATCCTCAGGGCCCAAGTGTAAAGAATTGGCACAACACCACCCTCGTAACACATTGCGTACACAGCAAAACGACTCCACACTGTATGTATAAATCACTGGTCTTTGTATTACACACACACTGAAAACAAAACAAGATGCACATAGTACATACACTTTACAGATATATGCAATTGTCAAAATTTCCATTTGAAGTCAAAACAAGATACACATTGAATATACACTTTGCAGGTATATAGTGTTGACAAATTTTCCTGTTAGCAGAATGGTCAAGAAATCACAGGGCTTTGACTATGCCTCGTGACCCAGTCCCTCAGTCACTCAACTCCACCAGCAAAAGATACACGTTGCCCCAGCTGACACCACTTTGACTATACAATCGGAACCACAAAAAATGGAAAGAAACAGTTACCAAGATTTTTCCACCCAGATCAGACCTCCAGGTGCGCACAGCACCTGCACAAGTGCAGGATCACTATCCTTCCTGTAGACAAAACATTGTGACCCTGTAGGCCCAAAGAGCGAGAGCCAGTGACCAGGGATGGAGGCTGCGATGTCCGGCACTGTCATCCTCCCAATCTAGAGGTTGAAGACAGTCTCAGCTTCCGGCTCAGGTCCCCCTACACTCCTCGGACACCACATGCTCCTGAGTGCAAGCTACCACAGGTCCCCTGATTGCAATTGTGGGTCTATCAGGCTCTGCAAGCACTTCCCGTACTCTTCAAACTCCTCACATCCTGGCACCTCAGGTGGCTGCTGATATATAAATGAGCACAGTCTTCTGCACAGTGTGATAATGTTGTACATCAGGATAGTCCTTGTCCCAAACATCCACCCATTTCTGATGCACCCTGCGTGTTCCTTACAATCTCATGCAAATGGAGAGATCCTTTGTGTCCCTGGGATCATGCAGACAGGAGAACAGCCAACCCGCCCTTTGAGAGTACTAAGGGACCTGGCCATGACAGTTGGCATTTAGCTGCAGGCCTCCAACATCCAGGCAAAATCCACCAACTGATAGTACCCTTCCTGGAGCACGACAAGCCCCAGGCCACTACAAGTCTGCGGATAATCCAGTAGCTGTCCCTCCTGCCCATAAGGATTCCCCTTGTCAATGTCCCAGTATCTAACCAGTGTAGTATGGTTCCAAATCGAATGTGTCTCTACTTTTGGAGGCTGGAGCTCCATTAGTTATACCCACAATGGGCTTTGAAGATACGTTCAGTTCAAAAGGCCACTTATGAAATGAACAAGTTCTCTTTAAGTTGTGTCCTGTCTGCCATCCTACACCAGGAGGTTTGATCACTATCTTTAGTGGGGCAAAGACCCTTCCCCTTTGGAATGCAGGTGCCAATTCCAACCCCACATAACCTTCCCAGGTAGGCCCCTCAGAGGTCTGCAGTTTCCCTTGAGCACCTAGTTTATGGCCTTCTATCAGGAATGCACAGATGTAGCTGTCCCCCCAGCACCCAGATGTAGATTGGAGACAGGATGACAGGCGCACAGAGCTATGACCATTGAAACGCCCATTTTCCCAAAGGGACATTTCCACATACGTAATTTTGGATCCACTCACACTACCGGAGTGGATTCGCCATTAGAATCTCATTGATAACAAACACGATACCACTACTATTCTACCCAAAGGAAATAGCCTTTCCCCACATTACCCCATGCTGATCCAAAATGAGAAGCTGGCCCCTTTGTACTGAACACCATCCAGTGCCACCTACGACCCTTGCATGTAGCACACAAGTACACATGTCCTACCTCTTCTCAACACTGCACCCTGTCACCAGGGAGAACTTAGATATAACAAGAAACATGCAAAAACTTAGCATGCAACTTTTTAAATGCCAAGCCGAATAAAAGTAACCTGCACACATAGGCCCCACCAGGGCAAACTTGTGGCATGATTGATGAGCTACCTCTGTGGATGGCACAACTAGTGCTGCAGACCTACAGAGGAGCATTCAAAGTACATGCTCTGGGTATATGTCTTACCCCTAGAAAAGGGACTTACAGCTAACTAGAATGAGCCAATGACCTATACACCAATCACCAGTATGTTTATGACCAGCACAGTGCTTTGGCAGTGAATGGCAGTGTCAAAGGCACTCAAATTCCTCCAGCTAGCATCTAGACCAATGGAAAACTGGAAAAGAGAAAAGCAAAAATTCAAGAGAAAGGGCAATTTTCAACATCTCCCATTTCCGGGACTACGACAGAAGGAAAAACGTCTGACTGGGACAAACATGGTTGCTTCATCTTATCTGTGCTCTTTCACGGTCGCCTTGAATTTTACCCTTGTCCCAGTCTCGGGCAATCAGTTGCTTGTGGAAGACACTTTGCATTTTATGGCACTATTGTCTTTTAAAACTTAAAAAAAAATCATGTCTTTAATGCTCCTTATTTCATTTATGTCCATTTTGTTGGGATTTTTTATTCATTAAATTATTCTCTATTATTATGAAGGATAAATTAAAAAAGTACTTGTAAAGCACACTGTCACTCAAGTAGAGCATCGAGGGGTTAACTCAAACACCAATCCTCAATCAGCTGTCATAAAATAAACCAATCAAAAGCACTTGAAATATAACAGAAAAACACCCCTGATCAAGTTAAATTAGGTGACAACACATTTCATTGGGGCGGACAACAACCACATTGTTAAACTCTTCTTAAAAGTGCCTTTATTAACCGTAAGTCGAAAAGAACCAGGAAGTTGTTTCCAAGCCTTAGATCCCAAAGGGGCAAATGTTTTGCCTCGTATGGATTTCATCCTAAAGGTAGGATGTTTTAGTAGATTACAATTATAAGATCTAAGGGTCCATTGCATCCTTTAAGGCAAGAAGCAATCAGATAGATATTTGGTGCCACGCAAAGACCTTAAATTCCGAAACAAAGATTCAGAAAGTACCCTCTTGTGAATAACCAACCAATGCAATTCTCTAAGCTCCTGAGAGTCGGTGCTTTTCCTAGGAGGTTTGAACACAAGCCTTGCAGCTGAATTTTCAACCACTTGGAGCCTCTGTAGAAATAGCTTAGTCATGCCTAAATATGGGTTGTTACAATAATCCAACCAAGAGATTATGAGTGCAAATTCTACCATTTTCCTTGTGG
This sequence comes from Triturus cristatus, assembly GCF_964204655.1. Classification (NCBI taxonomy): domain Eukaryota; kingdom Metazoa; phylum Chordata; class Amphibia; order Caudata; family Salamandridae; genus Triturus; species Triturus cristatus. The sequence goes on from NC_140584.1 coordinate 230,066,828, forward strand.
CCTATGGGAGCAAATCAAGATTTATTTTGGGTGATTTAATCATAGGAAGCTAGTACCTGCAAATGACAAGAAATGTGGCCGAAAGGGCAAAATATTGTCAAATTTACTCCTAGATATCTGGAAGCCTCTACTAAAGGGGTAGGAGGGGACACAAAGTCAGGCCACCAATCTTTAGGGAAGAAATATTTGTGTTTCCCAAACAAAAGTATATCTGCTTTGTCCCCATTTCATTTCAGATGATTATTTCCCATCCATTGCATAATACCCATGAAACAATTCTTGAAATTTTGTTCTGAACTAAAATCATTTTTCTCTAAGGACACACTCAATTGAGTATTGTCTGCATAGGAAATGGTTGAAATATCAAATAATCTAATTAGAAATACCAATGAGGCTATAAGATGTTAGATAGGGAGAGACTGAGTGATGAGCCCTGTGGAACATCATATGTTAGTGATTTCTCTTCCCATGAAAACTACTCAGTTGACACCAATTGTCTCCTATCTGCAGGAAAGATTTGAACCCGGATGAAGCCTTGACAGTAATGCCAATTTCAGTGAGACACTGAAGAAGTATAAAATGTGAGATTGTATCAAACGCTGCCGATAGGTCCAAAAGGATTAGGACAGTGTTATAGCCATTATACAGTGTCATCTGTCTCTAAAGCTGGATAGGGTGTAAAGCCTTAGAGTTTTCCAAGAACATTTTGGGACTAGCAGGGAGTAAGGAGAGAGGCCTAAAATTGGTCAGAGTCGAGGGATTGTTCGAAAGTTTTTTCAAAAGAGGCTTAACCATTGCCACTTTCCTAGACTCTGGCACCATTCCTAGAGAAAGTAAAGTGTTCAGTACATGATTGGCAACCGTGTTTACAATTTTGATAGTCCTTCGAGAGATGGCAGGCAGACAAGGATCAACAGGAGAGCCAGATTTACATAAGAAGATAGCACATTCTGATTGCAGCAGAGAGATAGGCTAGAAAACGGACAAAGAGAAATTAGGGACAAGACGGCGTTTGAAGCACTTTGAGATTGATCCATCTAAACGCTATTGTTCTCAAAGCTCTTTTGAATCATTTAGATTTTTTCTTTGAAAACACTGGACAGCCTGACAGAGAGATTGCAATGAAAAAATATCTCTTGACAAGTCTTTAGGTTGAAAAAAGGACTTACAATTTGAAAGAACCTTTTTGGTTCGTAGTTGGCTAGCTCCACTTGTGAAGTATGAAAAATCTTTTTTGAATCCCTTATTAGTTTAAGATGAGTTTTCAGGGCAACTTTAACTATTTTTAGGTCTTCCTGTTTCTGGGTAATTCTCCATGTTCATTCTAACTGCTTGGAGATACGCTTTTCCTTATCTAAGAAGCAGTAAACCAAGGTGCAGAGGGGAAAAATACAGCTTGTACTGGGGTGAACTAAAGGGGCTAGCTCATCTAAGGGTATCTATTATACACTGAATAAATACTTCTAGATAATTTGGGAACTTTTCTGCTAACCGACTAACCAATTTGGAACACTGATGATTTCTAAATTGGAGTGGGGGTTTTATTGTGTTGTATTTTTAACTGTTTTGGTGCTTCAAAATGTTTTACACATTTTCTTAAGAGGTAGATGAAACCTTTACTGGTTAACGTAAGTGTACGCCTCCATGAAGCATCGCATCGATACATACCAGGAAACTGACGAATCAGCAACAAACCGTGTACTGCAGCTACTGCAGTAGAACAGAACAAATGATAATCTCCTTTGTCACATTCATCCACTCAGGTAATTCTTAACACATTTGAATCAGAGGAACTGGCGGGATACTGTTGAATATAATTTGACTATTTTCCAATTCTGACTTACCGTTTAAGAACGAAACATGGAGAAAAATGCAAAGTCAACAGACCCCTTTGGTAAGCTAGTTCTCAAAACTGAAAACAGAACCCAGATTTCAGAAACAAAGCTGAATCATAAACATTTCAGTAAGGTGCTGTAGTACTACACATAGCATAACATTTATAGTTGGTGTGTAAGTGCACACCAGTATTACTATGTGACTAATATAAACTTAAAAATATATATATTGTTGCCCATGCAAAATGGCATAAGATAATGTGTGTTTTTAAAGAGCAAGTTCTCTCTGAAGTGTATCTTGTCACTGAATAACAGATTTTTTTTTACATATCTCAATGGTGCTCATTTTATACTGTGTACTCATACGAAGTGTTGTACATTGTGAGAGGGTAGCTCTCAGCTTTGAACATGAAGTTTTAGAGTGCTCTAGAGCACACATTATAACTAAGACTTCCGGTTTCCATTTTTACTGATAAATAAAGAGAAAAATTCATTTATTTTCCGGTTTGTAGTTATTTTTAAATGTGGGTAAAATTGGACACTAGAATCTTTTTTGAGTAATTCTAATCCTGGCAGTCTTGATTGCCAGGCCAATAGCTGTGTAGATTGAAATTTAGTAAAGAGGTTCAAACAGCAATAGATATACATAACCTTGATACTAAAATGTTCACATGTTCATATAAGTGTATTGATTTATCATATGTGGGTGTTCATGTTATCTAAACATATCAGGCGTTCACGGATGAAAGCACATTGGTTACTTAAATGTGTTTCAAGTTTCTTTATTTTTGCATAGTTAACTAAAACCAATGCAATATTAACACTTAAAAGAATGGAGATTTAGACAACATTCAGGATGATTTCATCCACCATTGCTGCCTTTTTGCTTGTTGTAATTAAAAAAGAGAAAAAGCTTCAGGTAAAACCAGTTAAAACCCAAAGGTATATATATATTTTTTTTACAATTTAAAATCAGAATTAATAGTAAAATCCTTTAATAAATGTCATTAGCTCACTGGATACTATAGGGTGCAGTCTCACATTTTTTGCTCCAGCCATTCTTGCCCATTTATCAAAATCGTATTGAGTATATTGTTCAAATTGTCTCGACTTATTGCAAGGCTTATCCCTGTTCTGCTGGTGGTATGCCCTTAGTCTGGTCAGGCAGAGGCCTCTTTCCGTCTACAGGACAACCTGCGGCGTCAGAGCTTTGTATAACATTTTTGGTGTTTTAGTGATTTTTTGTTCACCATAAGGAATTTTACCAATCTGCAGTTCAGTTGTATATTTTCTGGGTTTAAGCAGGCCAGCACTGCTTGCCTCCTGGTACTGACACCTATCTGTTTAGGAGGTTCTATTAGGAGCTGTTGCCTTGTTTTATGCAGATCCTTACATAGGCAGATTAGATGTAAAATTATGCCTTGCTTGGTGTTACACAGCCTGCATGTATCTTGGGCTGTTGTCCTCAGCCATGGTGGAAGATGCTGGGCACATGGCAAAATCCCCAATCTATGCATTAAAAAGTTAATTTTTATGGCCTTAGGATATCCCTGATTGAAGAATGATTGTAGAGCAAGTGATTTATAGCAGTTAAGGGTCATCCAGGCATGAGATCTGTTTGAGAAGGAAAGGAAATTTGTTTTATGGTCTTCCAGACTAGTTTATTAAAGTTAAAGTAGCCGAGTTGCACGTCCCAGAGTCCCTTGAGTTTGGTAGATTCCAGGGCTAACTGAAGGTAGCTTCTAGCTTGGGAGAGCTCCGTATGCTGTATGTCATGCCACAGCAAATAATTCAGCTTATTTGAGTAGGTGATGTGTAGGGCGGAAGGCTGAACACAGGGCCATATTATCAAGGAACAGCGATAACATTATCGCCACTTTAGCGTCAGGAAATTGCCACTAAAGCGGCGATAATGGGCTTGAAAATATGCCCTTGTGAATTTCCATAGAAGCCCAGGTTCTGGTGTGAACCTGGGCTTCTATGGGAATTCACAAGGACATATTATCAAGCCCATTATCACCGCTTTTGCTGCAGTTTCCTGCCACTAAAGTGGCGATGATGTTATCGCCGTTCCTTGATAATATGGCCCATAGTTCTATAAGCTTTGACCTGTGTGTTGTCCATATCCTTAGCGTCTCTTCCCCGCATTGCCTCACTGCCATAGGCAATCGAGGGGAGTAGTTTAGACTGGACTACCTTTAGGGGCGGGGTCAAAGTCGGCCCCATCAGTTTATTTGCAAGGTTTTTCAGCATTAGAGCTATCAACAATCATTTCCTTCTTATTTCCTCTTTCTGGCGCTTCAACAACCCTTCCTTGTCAATTGTGACTTCTAGGTACTTTCACTCGTGAGCTGGGTTGAGTTTAGTTCCACCCAGGAACCAATTCCTCTGGAGGTTCTTTTTATTGTTTATTGACATTGTACGAGTCTTACTCAGATTTATTTTTAAGTTGTTTTCTATAGCGTAGTTCTGCATTTCTGTCAGTAAATGTTGAAGGCCGACGTAAGTGTGACTAAGCAGAACTACGTCGTCTGCGTACATAAGATTGGTCAATGTTTTTCCTCCTATCTTGGGTGAATGGGCGTTGCAGGCATCAAGCGCCTTTGGAAGGTCGGCCATGAATAGATTGAACAGGGTTGGTGCAAGCACACAACTCTGTTTCAGTCCTTTTGTTGTGGGAACTTTCGAGGAGAGGTGGGTGCCGCCGCCTAGTTACACCTGCACCCAGGTATCTGTATGTAGAAGCAACAGCATGTTTAAGATAGGCTGTGGTATGCCCCATCGTGCCAATTTCTCCCACATTCTACCCCTCTCTACATTGTCGAAGGCAGCACTAAAGTCAATGTAACATAGGTGTAAGGGTAATTTAGAGGCTTTTGCTGCATTGATTAGTAGAGAGATTGTGAGGATATTTGTTGATGTGCTGGCCATTTTACGAAAACCGTTCTGGTTCAGTGGTATTACCTGATTCGCCTCGGCCCAGGATGTGAGCTCCTCTAGTATGATGCCCGCAAAGTATTTCACTTCATTATCTATCAGAGCTACTAGGCGGTAGTTTTTAGGCTCAGCCTTATCTCCTTTTTTATATATTGGCACTATTGTTGAGCGCTTCCAAGATTCCGGTATTCTGTTTAGCAGCCTGACTTCCAGAAAGAGAGGTTGCAGGATGTCCGCCCAGTCCTCCGTCTTTGCATTGAACAGGGCAGGTGGAAAGCCGTTCGGTCCTGGAGTCCCTTCTTTCCTCCCTTTGGCAATCTGCTTTTTGATTAGGAGTGACAGGGGGCAACTGGCTACACCTGATAGTATATTTTCTGTGGCTGGAAGCTCCTGCTCCCTCATCTCAGTTGTATATGCTCCAACTTGTTCTCCTGCTGTCCAGTTGTTAACAGTTTGTGCTCCGGCGCTTTCTGTTTGGTTGTTGAAGTGATTAGCAAGAAATTTTACTCAATTTGCTTCTGAAATGTGTGACACAATGCCCTTATGATGTGCGCGGAGAATCCCGTTCATGGTTTTCCAGAAGCGGGCACTGTTGTTACAATTTGTGTCGTGTAGGAGTTTTGCCCAGATTGCATTCTCATGATCTCTGTTGATATTCCATTTCAGTCTTTTTAGTGCTGCCCTTTGGTCCCTCGAGGATAATTGTGCGCTGGCATTCCCTGGGAGTCTTCTCAGCCTGCGCAGAGTTGAATGTATCGATTTTTTGAGGGACTTAAGCTGTACTCTTTTGTCTTTCAGAATTTAGTTTTTTCCACATGCTTTCTGGAAGTTGTCATTTATAGAGAAAGTAACTGCATGTTGTTCTAGTAGTGTGGCGGTAAACTGTCCCCATTGGGCAATTTGATCTTCTAGACTGGGTGCTTGAGAGTTAAAAAGTTGGATTGCAGCTTCAGCCTGAGAATTTGTGTTATTTGTTGTATATTTGATCCTTCATAAGTTGGAGGTGAAAATAGGCCCCAAGGTTGAGTCTGACCTAATTGATCTAGGTGCAGTAGCAGTTAGTTGAAATTCCTGAGGGCGATGGTCACTATCGCCCTTGTCCCCAATTCTGAACCCAAGAATATATGGGAACAGAGAGAGGCTTGCAAAGGTGTGATCCAGTATGGAGCATAGACTGGAAGACAGTCATCCGGGAATCTTCCGTTTAGTGCTCGAAGGTTTAGATGTTCTAGATCATCAAGAAGGCGGCTATTACAGCATTTCTTCTTTCCATGCAGTGGGGCACATTGTGTGGGGATATTGGGGATTCCAGTTTGAAAAGATACTTCCTCTCCTTCTGCTGAGCCAATGAGATATTGGTTTAGGTCCCCTGTCAAGAAACGTCGGGTTTTCCATCTCTGTAGCGTACTTTGCCACTTGGTGCGTACGTTATTTTGAGTCTTTCGCTTTGCGTTTGTGATGAACATACGAGTTGATTAGGCACACCTCAGTTTCTTCGTCCTCGGGGGAGATAATAATTGTAACTGCTATTATTGCAGTGGACGTCAAGCCCCTGAGAGTTGCTGATGGTATGCTCATCGTGGACATGTAGGTGACCAGCCCCCCAGAGCGATGGCCAAATCTACTGATCCTTGTTGCTGATGTAGCAAAGGACATGTAACCCTTAATGTACTGAGGATCCGTGAGCCAAGGTTCTTGCAACAAGATTATATCGAAGGTGGTAACATAATTCAGGAAATCTGGGTCCTCTATTTTTGTTGCTAAACCATTGATGTTCCACGAGCATAGTCTAAAAGGGGACCCCTTTGTCCTTCTATGGGTTCTATCTTGTGAGTAATGTCAATCCTCCTCTGTGCGTATAATTATGGTACGGGATAATGCTTCCCTATTGAATCCTTGGCTTGTGTAGGCGACTGCCCTCAATGGTATTTCTTGTCGGTCTCACTGGCTGCTAGTACTATGTTGTTGAAATCTCCCCTGAGCACCTCCAAGAACACAGTTTGAGTGTGCTTGGTGAATATTTGGTCCAGGGTTTGCATTGCTTAGTAGTGGAAATGGGTAGGCTGGTTTTTGGGAGGGGGCAATATCGATGCCCCAGTTTTGGAATGTGCCCAGTTCTGCTAGGATTATCTCTGCAGTTTTGCTTGTGATCCATGTTGTCTTTGTGGCCTCTGGACTTTGAGGATTGGCGGTATGTATGAACTCTATGGAGAGTAGATCCTTTGACCTTATGCCGGCAAGATTTGGAATTGACTTCATTAATTTTAGGATGTTACCTCGATTTAACATATCCTGCTGGCCCTTGGAAGTGTATAGGGGGTAAAATACTAGAGCCTCTATTTCTTGCTGCCGGTTCTTGATGTTTGTGTTGCCGGCAGCTGTAAATTTGCTGTGGCCGTCGGTTCAGATTGTAGTATGGAGCTGGTTGCTTCTTTGAACTGTATTTCCACTTGATTGCTTGGTACTTCTGCCGTGGAGTTCCTTGGGTCTTCCTTAGATGTTATTAACATGGGGGATGTCTGTTTTAAGTCTTGCCCCCTGCCTTGAGCCCCTTTGTCCGGGATCCTCCAGCTGGGGCTATCATTGGTTGAAACGAAAGGCCATGTAAGCTCTCTGAGCGATGACTCCTGGTTTGGCCTGTCTGTCGTTCCACAACCTTCTCTTCTGGGCCCGTTGTTTGAGCTCGTATTGGTGACTTTTTGATTTGTTTTAGTCAACCTTGGGGCCCCAGAGTTACCCGCCTCTCCATTTGACGGGCTCACCATCAGCAGTTTCGGCCATGAGGGGAACGGCTTCTCCTTCTTCTTTTGCTGCCACTTCTTCCTCCATTTCAGCCATGAGGGGAACGGCCTATTTGTTCACTCTCCACAGAGTCACGCCATGCCATGAGGGGAACGGCTCCTAAGGACTAATGACTACAACTCCCAGCCGGCGCTGATTGACGCTTGTAGTTTGCGTCATCGCGGCGCCAGGAGGGGATTCAAATTGCGAGCAGGCCTCCCGCAGCACGGGACACGCGTGTGCGTGCCCAGGCCGCACCCGGACTAAGCCCGGGCCAAGGACGGGCCCAACCGAGTCCGTCAGCGACAGTAAGAGGCTGGGCTGGGCCATTCCCCTAAGGTTTCTTTTCCCTCTTCTTCCTACTGGGGCCAATATTGTATTCAGTGTAACTGTCTTGTTATCACTGTGGCTGTTGACCAAATACCATGAGTAAGCTAAAGCACATAAAAAGCTCAAATGTCACTGGGACACTAGATGCCTTTCTCCAAAGGGCGGAATCAGGCCTGATAAATGAAATTAAATTGACAGAACGTAGACTGTCCTTAACACCCCAACCCTCCCTGAGCAGACTCTCCACTACACCGGTACTTACGAATCTAACTACAATAAATAACAATGAGTCATTATCTCCACCGCTAAGCACATCGGTCCAAGTGACAATAGATATAATATCGGACTCTACCTCTATTTCTCCTCCTGATTGTGGTTCAAGCCCTGTTAACTCTAAAGTTACCACTAGAGGGCAAAAAGCCACTCACAAGCTAAACTATGCCACTGAATCTGCTCGAAATAAAAAGAAGGGCAAAACCATCTTGAAACAGAGCAAACCCACACAGAGGGTAAATGGGAATAAGCCGAAACCCATTGTTGACATGGGCGAACCCAATAAAGGACCCAAGACCACCACTAAACAGAGCACGACTGATAAATCTGTTGACAGTGTACTTGATGGGTCCTTTTGGGGTTGACTTGGGACAATGCTTTCAACTCTCTTGGAACCCATTACGCTAAAGGTAACAACTTTAGAGGCAAGACTCACAAAAATAGAGGAGTTGGTCGATAGTACATACTCAGTAAGATCGATAGCTAATACTAATTTAAACAACCATAATCTGTTCAATAGAGGGGTGGGTATGGATGCTGCCCCAAGTACTAGCCAGAAAGTCACTGATCAAACATCAAATAAGAGTAATAATGCCCATATGACTTCCTCTAAAACTAGGAACCCACCTGCCAACGTTGGTCAACATCTAAGCGTAGATAGACCAACAACGATAGCGTCCAGTAATCCTGTTGATGGTGGAAATAAAGTAATTAGGAAGGGCAGAGAATTACAAGAACAGAAAGACCAGTTCCACAGCCCACCGTTTAACTTACATCTGCCCCCAGAAATAACTCCATATACGATAGGCTTGGTGAATGTCCCTCCTCTAACTAACAATGCCTTTGAACATTGGTCGTCCTTAAAGAACAAGTCCCTTCACCTTTTAACCAGAAGGACTGGCCTATACGAACCCCTCTTCTCAGCTTTTAAAATGGCATGCAGGATTGGGTGGGTCAGTCCTTCACTCAAATCTTTCCAGGGCGACTGTGTTGTACTAACCTTTAAATCACCCTCATTGGTGCACACAATCCTAGAAAGGACCAACAGTGGATTTTCTAATCCTAATGATATAAACATAGTACCACTAGGATACTTCTATTGCCCACCATATTTGTCAGTACATCAGGGACTTTATCACAAGAGAGATAATTACTCTAGATTAAGGCAGCCAATATATCCTGTCCCAGTTTGCAATCGCTTCGATCCCCTGATTTCCCTGGAAGATAATGATTGACTGGATTCTAGGTTTCACGCATCATATACTCATGTAATCAGCAGATCAGAAAAAAGAAGTCATCTCGGGTCAATTTTAATGAGTAACGATGACACTATAGGCGACTATCAAGTTAGTAACGATAGTGTACTGGTTCAAGGGCCCCTGATTCTTCATATGGAGATTCAGGGCGACTCCCATGATATTTCGAAAGTCTCTCCTTTTACCAGTGATCCAAATGCATGTTTGGCTGTTAATAGTAGACTTGAGGAACATGGATCAATGGGCTTACAGACCGAGGCTCAAACCAACTCTCAGGGCACACAAACTGTTCTCTCTTCGTCCTCACATGTAAATGATGACATATCCGGGCCAGTAACCCACTCTTGTAATCGTCCTTCTGATGTTAAACCTCCCCTCTGGAATATAGCTTCATGGAACATTGCCGGGATTCGTTCAAAATTAGACATCCAATTGTGGTGTGAATTTATTTGACAATTTGAGGTTCTATCCTATCAGGAGACATGGTCCAAGGAAGCGATCCACCTAAATGGATACAGGACCTACCACACCCCAGCAGTTAACGTCCAAAGTGGTAGGGCCAAGGGTGGTCTATGCACGTATATATCCAGCGGCCTGAATGTAAAAAATATCACAATGCTTGCTAGTGATGATCATTATCACCTAGTTAACAAATCATCATCAATAGTTGTGGTCAACTTTTATAACAACATTCCTCTAGGGAAAGTGGGCACTGTTGTAAGACACATGCTCAAAAAGCTGAGATCACTAGGTAAAACCATGAGTAAAGACACAACACATACTATCAGGGGATTTTAATTGTGCGTTGTGTGAGAACGCTGGAGATAACATGTGTGGAGGCTTAGAGGAAGAGGGAATATGCTCATCTCATTTCAGGCACACTGCTGTGGGGGAGCAGCTAAACGAACTTATTTTCAGCCTTGATTTGGGTTTGCCAATGAAATATGTCCAAAACCAACCCCAATGCCATGGAATTTTAACGGGAGGGGCCTCTGCTCCACTATTAATTATATTTTATTATCAAACAACTATGCACAAAGTTTACATTCTTTTCGAGTCTCAGAGAACTCACTTAGCGACCATATCCCCCTCTGTGTGACCACCATGTTACCTCCAACTAAAACCTCTAGACTTAATGTTAATAAAGATCGGCTGTTAGAAAATATATCCATCGGTAGCACCAATGGGTATTCTCTTCGATGGGCCATGGTAGATTCAGCAGCCGTAACTAAGGCTGTGGTAGCTAAATGCAAATCACATATAGCGATATGCCTGACTGAAACAGCTCCCCCAGACATCATTTTAAGCTCCTTTATGGCAATAACCACTGCGATAAGAGAGTCCCTTACAAGGTGCAAAAAGTGTAATAGCTCTCAGAAAGGGTGGTTTGACACTAGGTGCACTAAAGCTTACTCCCAGCTAAAGAAGGTACTTCATACAATTCTGAAAAACACACTGGAGATAAGGCTAGCTAGAGGGGAATACAATCAGGCAATAAGGGACAGGAAAAACACACTAAAGAAGGAGGTATGGGAGGCTCTACACACGGCCTCTACATCTAGAGATTTGGCAGCCTTCTGGAAGGTAATCCGGGAACCATTTTAACTACTGAGATTTGGCCGTCAATTGAGATAGCCATAATGGAAGAGCTGTGGATTGGGCCTTTTGCCCAAGTGTATAAGGGCGAGGGAAACCCCGAGGGAATGGGTCCGCCTGACACAGCGGATATCGAAGATCACCGGGTGCAGGGCTTACATCATCCCTCAAATCATAAGGAATTAATGTTCACTCTGAATGAAGTGGAGCGAGCTCTAGATGCAAGCCAAGGCGGCAAGGCGCCTGGTCCCGACGGGCTCCCCATCGATATGTCTAAATCAAACGTTTCCTTGTGGGGGCCGCTGCTGGTCCAAGTGCTTAACGCCAGTTGTAGTACTGATTTTCTACCCACTTGGGTGGAGTCCACTATTGTGCCCATTTTTAAGAAGGGGGACAGGCACAATCCAGGTTGTTACAGACCAATCTCCCTACTGGATGCCATAACAAAGGTAGTGGGTAGAATTATTCTGGAAACCCCTTCAGCACTGGGCTGATGAGAACTCTGTCCTGCCTGACCTTCAGTATGGTTTTCAGATTGGTCTGGGGACTGTTGAACAGGGCATAAACCTCTCCCTCATGGTCGGGAAGTATATCAGAGTAAAAAAAGGGAATTTCTTTCTAGCATTTGTTGACCTCACGGCCGCTTTTGACTGTGTACGCCACACTAAGCTTAAGTCAATATTAGATGGCCTGGGGGTTGATGTAAATATTATTTATTTTAATAAACGGTTTTATAGTGATGCCAAGGCACGTGTCCGCTGCAGACTGAAGGGGGAGCGCTCGGCTACATTTCCAATTAGGAGCGGAGTTAGGCAGGGTTGTGTCCTGGCTCCGTTCCTCTTTAACCTATATATAAATGGATTGGGGGAGGCCCTTATTAAAGATAACCAGGACTTCCCCCAGGTAGCCAGCCACCCCATTCCAGCCCTTCTGTACGCAGATGACGCGGTGCTGATGTCCCGCACCCAAGTAGGCCTACAGCGCGTTTTGGATAGTTTTTTCTTTCTTATGGAAGACTTAGACCTACAGGTAAACTCTTCCAAAACTTTCATTATGCACTGCGGCTTGGGAATAAAGAAACGTAAAGACATGTATGTGGCTGGACAAAAGATTGGGGTCACAAAGAACTTCTCTTATTCGGGCATTTCTTTCTGCCCATAATGATACCTGGGTGCAGGCAAATGCAGCAAAAAAAATTGCCCTCCTACCCACTACCTCTGCTCTTACCGTTTTTGTGAAAAAATTAGGTAAAAACCCCCCAGAAGAGCCTAATAAAATTTATAAAGCTAAGTGTGTTTCTGCTGCAGTGTATGGGAGCGGGGTTTGGGGGCATGCTGACCCACAACCAATCCAGAGAGTAGAGAACTCCTTTCTAAGATATATTTTATCAGTCCTGAGTAGTACCTAAGCTTGTATTTGCCATGCCGAGCTAGGGCTACCGTTTATTTCAGATCTAATTAGGCTTGAGCCTGTCCTGTTATGGCACAGACTCTGGACCAAAGTTAAGGCTAAATTGAACAGAGATATCCTTAATGACATATTGAAACTGGAAGGTGCAATGAGGATTCCATGGTTAAACTATGTTCACATTTTTTCAAAAAGCGGCAATAATTGTATTGCCATATTAGTGAGGTCACACTATCGCGTGAATCCTTGCCTGAGCTCCTGTTTTCTGAACGCCCAGCTTTGCATCTCTAATGAGATGCAAAGTGGGCGTTCCTTCTTGAAATAACTGGAGAAATGTCGCTAACCGACATTTCTCCAATTATCCAGGGAATCGCTAACAAACATAGCGATAAGAAAAGTAGCGCTAACCGTGGTTATCGCTACTTTCCTTACGCCGGCTAAGTCTGCCTTGTCCTATCAGCTAGCTATCGCCAAATGTTGTGCGATTATCGCTGGATTTCCAGCGCTAATCCCACATTTGGCAGCTTGCGCCAGGAATTTTATCGCTTTTGAGATAAGCGTTGCTAATAGCACGCCATCTCAGCGATAAAATTCGGCAATAGCCGGCGATAATTATCCTAGCGCTAAGTGCGCGTAAGGATAATTATCGCCGGTTGTTGCTGATATGCCTCTTGGTTACTTAGACTATTTTACCAATCCTACTACAATCGGGGCAATAACAAGGAAGGAACTAAAACATGACGGTATTCTCCATCTGGACACTATCGGAATGTCATCTGAGATCTTAAAACCCACAGTCCTGCGCAATCAGGTGGTTTTAACTACTTTTAATATTCAACCTTACCTAATTTTTTTACCCAGTGCCTATGATAGATTTCTTTTAACTCGTTTTAGGTTGGGGGTTTTTCACAGACTGGTTACTTTCCCCACAAGGAACGACTGGTCACAAAACCTCCAACTATGCCCTTGCAATAATACTTCCCCACAATCCATGATACATGTTACCTTTTTCTGTAGGTTTTAACTCTGCACGAAGGAGCTCTTTTCTTGTTCCTATTCTGAGACAATATGGGCTACGTCAATGCCGTCCTGCTTTTCTGGCTCTCCAATATCTGGAGAACGAGCACACTGTTTTTAGAATAACAACTTTGCTAAAAAACGTTTTGAGTTTAAGGAAACAACAGTGTACCTAATTATTTGTAATGATTTATGGATTTTTCTTTTTTTTTTTAAACTTTTATTGCAAGAAGGCTTTGTAAATTTAATATCTTTTAAACTTTTTATAAATGTAATTAAAAATGAAATTATGTCTGTATGGACTGTAAAATTGTGTTTAACTGCTTTTATGATTGTTTGTTCATTCAATCGAATAAAGGCTTCTTTGAATTGAATTGACTGTTAAAGGTGTACAGGTTTATTGGATAAGACCCTTGTCTCTCCCCTTGGGTCTTGGAAGCGTGTTGACTGTTGACTGTGGCCTCTGTCAAGTTTTGCTATTTGGGGGGTGGTTGTGATACCTTTGCCTTCTTTGTGTTCTTTGCTGGCCCTGGATGGAGGTTCTTGTCTATTTTCTTCTCCTGTTTCCGCGTGTGCCCTGGCTGCGGGCGTCTGCTTTGGGGCATCTCCTTGTTCCGGGTGATGTTTGGAGGCGATTGTGCTTGATTTAGAATACTTGCATCACCTAAGTTAGTGTCCCGTTTGTTGTGTGAACCTGAGAAGACGGAGAAGTAAGCTGTTGGATTTGTGGGGAGCTTTTGGTTGCGCCCTTTCCTTTTCTGTTGGCGGACTTGCTCAGCATTAGGTTTCAGTGATCCTCCGTTGCCGGACCCTCCTATCTTCTCAGTGTTCACATTAGAGTTACCTGTATGCGTGTTAATGATTGGTTGATCATTGATTGTTCCCTCCACGATGTTGGGATTGCCCTGGCCTTTTACTGTGTTTCCTGCTGTTACGCTTTTGATGTCCTTTATCATGCTACTTACCATTGAGGGCAGGGAGGATAATTTATTGACAATCTGGTCACAGTTGCAGCTTAGGTGGGTGTTGGATTGCGCTCTCTTTATCAGGCCGTTCAGGTTTCCCAGTTTTTCGTTGATGCCTGCAGTGAAGACTGCCATAGTGTGTAGAAGTATTGTTAGCTGAATCTCAATCTTTTCTGACTGAAATTGTAGTGCTTTGACGGCCAGTTGTGTTGTGTTTAATAAGGAAGTCCAGGTGCCAGCGGTTTGTTCCTTTGTTTGCGCATGCTCCTTTGGACCATTTTTGGTCTGGTCTATGGGAAGTGGGTTCCGGGGAAGCTCTTGGGGAGGGAGCACCCTTTGTTCCTGATCTGGTGAGTAGGTGGCAAGCATGTCTTCTCATTCTTGTGTGTTTAAGTAGGAGATAATCCCCTCCCATCCTCTTTCTGATTTGGGTCCGGAATCCCTGCATGTGCTCCTCCTTGTTGAGTGAGCGGTCTCCCTTGAGTGAAGAGTATTGGAGTTGTTGGTGATTTTGTGCTTGCTGAATTGGTTATTATGATGGGGTGCTATGGATACTAGTCGTCATATTAATTGTGGGGCTGGAGTTAATTACAATGATTTGTTCCCTGTTTACTTTCCTTGAGGCTTCTGAGGCGTCGCTCATATCCTTGTTTTTTTTGGTGGCCCAGGCCCCATCCCTGATGTCGAGTTGTAGTAGTGGCGCAGAGGTTTTTTGTAACTTGTGTTCCAAGATAGGAGTCCCCCGCGTGCCGCCCTGTTGGCTAGTATTTATGGGGGAGAGTCTTGAATTCACGGGCGCTCCCACGGGAACCGCAGGGGATGTGATGCCTGCCGCTTGCACCCCCGGGGAGTGCATTGGAGATAGACTTGAACTTTAGTTGCTGGCCTTGTTGCTGTGATGCCCTACCTTTGTCTGAGGGCAATGTGCTTTGGGCAAATGCTTGCGACTGTAGGAGTAGCAGCGGAGATTGCAGGCCTTTGAGGGTTGTGTTGCTGAAATAAAGGACTGGGCTTATATCCCTTAGGAAGTTAAACATTGTGTAGATCTTGGGTTGGTTGGAGCATGTGGCGTTGGTAAGTCCAATCTGTGCTGTTGCCTCGCTTTGGTCCTGATCTGTTGCAATGAGTTTTGATTCGGCACTGTGCTGAGCACTGGGGTTTTGTTTCTTTCCTTTTCTCCTGTGTGGTTTGGAGAACAGATTAGCTGCTGTGTCGAGCAGGGCAGAGTGCACGAGGTCTGACTATTCTGCGTTCTCCTATGCTCCTGTGTGTTGCCCCAAGTGGTGTAATCACTTTTCAGACTGTTGTGCGTTCTCCTACGCTCTCCTTATCGTTTTTCCGAGTGTGTTTCAGGCTACATTTCGTTGTTACCGGTGTTGGCACAGTGGTTGTCGCCGTCTCATCAGCATCGCTGCTGCGTTACTGTTGCGTTACTGCTGCGTTACTGTAGCGCTGTTGCACGAACTCTGCCGTTACCCGTCTGCCTGTAGACACAGCTGGATTTTAGGTGTGCTGTGTAGTGGTCCAATGTCCCCCGTGGAGCGGTGCAAGGAGTCTGAGACAAAAGGGGGGGCGAGCGGGTGCGATAGGAAACGCAGGCGGCTTGCTGGTTACACTGGCTATTTGGCTTGCCTTTGCCACCACCAGGTGCACCAAGGGCTTCTCCGCAATGCTTTCACCCACACTCGCACCTGCACCTGCCCCTGCACTCGCACCCGCCGCTTGCACTGTGCTCACTGTGCTGGGCTCACTGTCACTCCCCGTTGGGTCCGGTGGTTTTCGGCAGGACCCCGGCCAGGCTTCAGGCAGCACTCCAGGTGCTCCGGCTCCCGTTCGGCAGCAGAGGGTGCCACACAGGGGCTAAAGGTGCACTAAGAGCACTGGGGGCGCTGAGAGCGGCTGATGCCTGCTTGCTCTATTTCCCTGAGTCCTGAGATCCGCAATCCGTCTTCTGTCCTTCTGACCTCTGTGCACTTTTCGCTGTACTCTGTGCTCTGTGCGCTGAGCACCGATTATGTTCCAATGAGGCAGGGCGCCGGGCACCAGGCAGGCAGGCAGTGCTGGTATTGACGGCGCTGGGCTGGGCGGCAGGGTGGTGGGTGGGAGGCAGGCTGTGTGGGTCTATGAGAGGGCCGTTTTCCAATTGCCGGTTTCATGACCTGCGGTTACAGGAGTCGCTAAGGCAGCAGCTTCTCCTCCTCCCCGCGCTCAGTGATTCTGCGTTTCGGCATCTCTGCGTGTATCTTCTGACGTAGTTCAATGACTTAAATGTGGAGAAATTCTAGTTTCAGCTTCATTTTTTCACAAAATAAATATGCATAAATACAAATAACATTAGCAAAAAATACATCTTGATACAGACAGACGGAAATGTCAACACAATAAACACAATAAAACCGTGCGCCATAATTATAATGATTGACTCAAGCAAAACTTTTAGAGTTGCAGCACAAATGACTGGTCGTTGTTTTCATTGCTCAGGCGTTTAATATACCGAATGTACTCTAGTTGTAAGTCTTATGTTTGTTCACAGGATAGATTGCTAATGAATGACCTTTGAGATATGAGCAGGTTCCCAGTTACTCTGGTCAACTGTGGTGGAGGCTATGAAAGGGAATCGCCATCAAACACACACCAACACACGCACACACACACCCACACACACACACACACACAAACGGTCGAGCTGCGCCACTGCCATGAAAGGTGTTTACTTCAAGGCAAGAAAGGAGACTGCATTAAACAGAATTTTCTTTGCATGATAGCTGCATCCATTCGGTACATTTTATTTTATTAATCATTTAAACTCATGGCTTACTTCATATGTAAAACACTGCAAATCATTTTTTTTTTAAGTAAACGTGAATATGTGGAGAAAATGGCTCTTTATTAACCCACTGGGTGGATCACTGGCAGACAGCACTGCTTCTTTATGCTCCACCGTGACTGCTGACGTGAGATTAAATGAATATTTTATTTGATTATCGGTTTCTGTCTCAAAATGGACACCTGCTCTACTGAAATTGTGTGTAAGCTATCAACTCATTTTATACTGGCCTCAAAACACTCATTAGATGTTAATGACTCATTTCCTGGCAGCTGAAGGCAGCTTGGAAAGCATGGCCATATTCATGTGCCATTTGAAAGAACAAGCTAGTTACTGGAGTTCCGAAATGTCACACCACTTGTGCATAACCAAAATTGTTACAGGAAACTTTCGAAAGTCTGAATTTTGGTAACTGTGTAATAAAATAGGCATACACTTTAGAAAAGGGGTGATCACATTTCAAACATTGATTTCAAGTTTAATTCAATGAAAAATAGCAATCATAGAAATAATTTTCACTAGCAGATGACAGTGGGTAGACGTTCCTGATATAAACGTGACACTTGTTTGAGTAATTCTAATTGAGGTTGTTTGCACAGCCTCTATGCAATTAGCCTTTGTAGCGTTGGCAGCTGGTGGAGTTTCAAAGTGGTGGGGTGAAAATTTTTAACTACTATAATAAAGTGACCTCAAAGTACAAAAGATGTGTGTGTGTGTGTGGGGGGGGTGGGGGTTCTACACCCACAAGAAGAATTTATTGAAAAATAGATTCAAATGGTGGACTTTACACCACAAATTGTTTAAAAAGTGGGATCCACATATAGCATTTTAAAGCTCAAGTGTGAAGAAACTCTGTGTTACAAGTTAATTCATTTGGCACACTCAGCATTCAATATGTAATCAGTCTGCAGCTGTTGTTCTAACCTCGGGCTGATGTGGAGCAGGTTGGACCCAACTGACTGTAACCGATTAGCCAAGACCCTGCTGGCTGCCTCAGAGATGGTCTACATTTTTTACATTTATTTTTTATTTTTACAGTGTTTTATATAGTGCGAACTTGACCCGAATCTGTCATCAGAGCGCTTTACATAGCACCAGTTATGTTACATGAGGACACATTCATTTTTGTTAGGCACGGGGAGATTAAGTGATTTGCCCAGAATCACAGGATGTTCAACATCAATAACGAGACTCAAACCCAGTTCCCCAGATTCGAGGTCGACCGCCCTAGCCGTTAGGCCAACTCCTCTCCACGAGTCCGAGTGGGGGGGCCATCTTTGTGGTGGGCAGGATTCTGATGCAGATGGGCATCTCTGTTTAATGAGTGACATGCAAAGACCAAATTTGTGACACTTCGAGTGACACTTTCTTGCAATCCCAATCAAGAAATGAAGTCCCTGAGACAGATAAATATCAGAAATGACACCTATTTGAGCAATAAGACACTCTAAGAAGAGCTTAACTGCTGCAAACCACCTGATATTTGCTGTAAGCATATTAACCATCGGTGCTACTTTATAGTGAGCCAAAACTGCCACTAAACAAAACTACAATCTCTCTCCAGCAAGAACATTAATCAACAGTTAGTTTTGACTGTTTGTTGTTCCCTGAAAACTGCCTGACACTTAAGTAACCCTGCAACAGCTGCTTTTAAACCCAGAAGTCAATTCTAAGCATAGCAGATGCGACAGGTGTGGCTAAGCCACAAGTAACAAAAGGATCTCTGTGTCAAAAGCAGTATAACACTGAGCTATCACATTAAATACGGTTCTGTGATATGCTGGTACACATGGTTTGCCTCAGGCATATTTCTAAGCACAGCCACCCAACCCCACCCCAGCTCAGCTCCAGGTGTGGCCGAACCACAACTAACAAAATTTTCTCTGTAGCAAAAACAGTAACCCACTGCGTTATCATATAAAATACATTTCTGTGACATCATTGTACTCATTCGTTGCAGCAGACATATGACCCAACCCCTACTGCACTTCTTTTTGGTCAGTTTATTGAAAACTGGAGTGGCAGTGGACAAAACTCTGAAATCTCTCTATCAGGTCTTTGACTGGCCTGTTGCCTTGGGCTACTGCTGTTGCAGCAACTGCTGTTTCTGGCATCACAATCAGATCAGACAGCTGCATTGATGCTCAGACAGTGCTGTGATGTGCAGGAGTCAGTTGCCATTCAGGAGAGGGCAGGCCGGCATAGTGGTAGATGATGCTCCTGTCTGCAGTAGTACCCGTCAGGACGAGAGTCCATGGTGTGGCATGCTGAGTTCAGAGATGTGGAGCCAATGTGCCTATTCAAGTCACTCATGATCAATGCCTGCTCTCACCATGAGTAGACACAACCCCTGGCGTTTCGAGGAGGAGAAGAGGACATGACTTACCCTTAATTTATTTAATTCTGGCAGGCAGCTTCCGTCCGAGCTTTTGGAGCAAATCCTGGGTTCTCAGGATGGCAGAAAATTGAAATTAAACCATACTGCCTGCTGCCACACCGACTGGACCCTTTAGTTAGAGTCTGTAGCCAGCTAGAATTGTTGCTGCAACCTGGGCACCAAACCTGAATAAACAGTACACTGAAACCATGAAAAAGTCACACTTGGCAGCTATGACTTTTTTGCATTTTTTGAGGTGGAACAGTCACTGCTAAAGCAATCAGAACTGCAGTGTCCTCTGTGTCAAAATACATCCGACAGGCAGTGTGCCTCCCTCTCAGCAGCAGAGATACATGAGGTCTGGGCCTGGATGACATAGGCAGATGGCGGTCCCCCAACTCTTATCTTCCCGTCACTAACTGCCCAAACCATCTCCCAAGCATTTTATACAGCATACAGCTGTGTGCTACAATAGCACACAGCAAGAACCCTCAATACCACAGAACCCCCATCTACACACCTGACACTTCCTCGTACATCCCAATTCCATGTGGCATTAGTCAAACCACAGCTCTAAAATGCATTCCCAGTGGCAATCTAAGGCCTTAGGAAGGCTAACAAAGCAATACTACATATGCACCGCATGCCCTATGTCTCCTCTGACCCTAAACCACAACAAAGAAAGTAAACACGGCTCACTGTCCTGCCGAAAGTGAAGAGGAATTCTCTTGGCTGAGCTGACATGGGGATCCTCTGTCTCACTGTTCTTACTGTAAGGTTTTTTTATTGCTTAAATACCAGAAGTGAGAGATGTTGATGGTTTGATGAAAGCTGGAATTGCGGGTCTGCAGGGGCGTGGCTTGGACTGCTTGAAAGATGGCAGTGTGAGATTCCAGCTCCTGCTCAGCGGGACACTTCAATCCGAATTTCACCATCTACATGGCATCCCACACAACCGGAAAAACAGGAAACTGATAATGAAACAATAAAGAAAAGAAATATCACAGAGGGGGAACTTTAGGGTGCGGATCGGCTCTGCTGCATTCCGGGATGGCACGACAGGACCCGCTGTGATTCAAAGACAATAAAGACCCCTGAATCACCGCTCAGTTGGTCGTGTATTCCCGACCCAGAGACAAAGCAATCACCATCCGTACTTATGACAAAAAAGTAAGCCGTTTAACACTTTACCATGCGCTGAATTCACGTAGGCGCAGATGCATAGATGCCAGAAACAAAGATGGTGACAAACAAGGTGCTCCACGAGGTGCTCCACCAGCTCATTCAACAAGCGCCGTAAATTCCCAAGCACTCCAGCACAGATTGCATCGTAAGTTTGTATTTTATTCCGCGCACACAAAGATCTGCTTAGAAGTCTGGCTAAACACCTACCTCCCAACACCAAGGGCCCAATACAATCGTAGTGCCTGACCCTAAGATGGCCGCCGCATGCTTACTAACTGACTATCCTCGATGTTTCTTGATCACCGGAGAAGGCAACTCCTCAGTCACGTGCATGGAGGCCGCTCAAACTGCCAATCAGAATTTGTGCTACAAGAATTGCGAACAACTTTAGACGCAACAACCTGCAACCTGCAGCAACAAGAAAAGTTTTGTGAAGTAATATAAAGAAGCACCACAACGGGGAACGTTAAGGCGCAGACCAACTTCTCTGAGCCCCAGGACGGCAAGTGAGGACCAGCTGCAATGCATAGGCAATAAAGACTCCGGAATCAGTGACCCGACTGTCCTGTGCTCCGCATCCAAACTCACTACAAAAAAGTAAGCCATCTAATTATTTTCCATGCACTTACCTCGCGAAGGCTAAGATGGCGACCAAGAAGTTTCTCCGACAGCTCATTTAGCAAGCACGGTAAATGCCCGAGTAATGCTCCTCAGCACGGATTGCAGTGCAGTTTAGTTTTACCCTGTGCACACAAAGTTCTGCTTAAGAGACTGGCTAGGCACTTACCTAAACACAATCTGGGACCCTCGGGTCTGAGCAAAAGAAACTGGAAAGATATAAATCATCCAAAGTGAGCCTTATTAGTCCCTTGGGAGATCCCTTTCTTTAGGATGAGATCTCTCACCCCCCATAGGTGGCATGCTTCATCATTGGGATTCTCCTCATGATGGGAAAACCTAGTCCCGCCATGCGCTACAAGTCAACCCCCTCTCTGAGAGGGAGGAGCTCAGGGATATTTTGTTACCTAGCTGAAGGGTATACAAAATGCAACAATGATGAATAATGAACTTAGTTAGGTGAGGTACACAGTACAAAAAAGATATAAGTGAAAAAAGTGAGTTGGAACTAGCTACCAGATACGTAGTCTACCTTTATTAATACGTTCTGGGGCCAAGATGAAAAAACAGGGCACTAGCAGGGTAATCATATACCTGCAAGTTAGTGACATATTATTAAGTCTACATGTTTTAGCCAATTGACCCTCAATCGAGGTGTTGCGACTTTCGTCAGGACCAATACGTGCTGCTGCTGCTTTTTAAGTTATTTTCCACGATTGTTGTTAGGATCGTGGGAAACAGTGTTAAAAGTGAAAAAATATATCAATATATAAGGATGAAGAAGCCAGTGATCTTCATATCTTCTTTAGTGATCTACTGGTGATATCTATGTGAAAACAAAATGAAGAGTTTACTGATTATATTCATCCTCATAAGGCTTCAAACAAGGGCTTGAATATGTTTGATTATCTGTGGATGTTATTATTCTTTTGTTGTTTTATTTTGTAAGCATGCACCTACGTAGCCAAATATCAAGAAGGTATGTGCCAAATAAATGAATTTGTGTGTATAAGAAAACAGTATTTCCATCATACAGGTAAGCCCCAAGGAGTGACTCCACACGAAGATGTATCGCACTTGCTTTTAATCCACAACCTGCAAACAGTCAGCATTCGAGTACAGGTTCCACAGAAGTTTCTTTATACCAGACGCGTTTCAGGATTCACAACAGATCCCTTCCTCAGTGGCATCGTTTGAAGATAGTCCGAGCACTCTAAGCGCGCAATTTGTATTCCAAATGCCGTCCCCCAGTGGGCGTGGCCATTCACATGGTTTTCTGGGCATTGTAGTGCGCTATAATCTTCCCCTTGTGGGGTGGCCCCTTCTTACTTCAATAATAGTAAAACTAAATCAAGTCCAAGTGGATGGAAGCCGCAAACTCGAACCAGCTTGTCACGCTTTATGGTTGTGAACTCTGTGCATAAAAGCCAGCACCACCCTGCAATGGCGCTGTGCTTCCTTCGTCCCGTAACTGCCAGCAACACGTTGGAGCCCGCACGGACCCGCACTACTGCGGTGGGCCTCACTCCGCGGCTGGGCACAGCCGTAATATATCCATCATACAGGTAAGCCCCAAGGAGTGACTCCACACGAAGATGTATCGCACTTGCTTTTAATCCACAACCTGCGAACAGTCAGCATTCGAGTACAGGTTCCACAGAAGTTTCTTTATGCCAGACGCGTTTCAGGATTCACAACAGATCCCTTCCTCAGTGGCATCGTTTGAAGATAGTCCGAGCACTCTAAGCGCGCAATTTGTATTCCAAATGCCGTCCCCCAGTGGGCGTGGCCATTCACATGGTTTTCTGGGCATTGTAGTGCGCTATAATCTTCCCCTTGTGGGGTGGCCCCTTCTTACTTCAATAATAGTAAAACTAAATCAAGTCCAAGTGGATGGAAGCCGCAAACTCGAACCAGCTTGTCACGCTTTATGGTTGTGAACTCCGTGCATAAAAGCCAGCACCACCCTGCAATGGCGCTGTGCTTCCTTCGTCCCGTAACTGCCAGCAACACGTTGGAGCCCGCACGGACCCGCACTACTGCGGTGGGCCTCACTCCGCGGCTGGGCACAGCCGTTTTTTATTATATCCATCATACAGGTAAGCCCCAAGGAGTGACTCCACACGAAGATGTATCGCACTTGCTTTTAATCCACAACCTGCAAACAGTCAGCATTCGAGTACAGGTTCCACAGAAGTTTCTTTATGCCAGACGCGTTTCAGGATTCACAACAGATCCCTTCCTCAGTGGCATCGTTTGAAGATAGTCCGAGCACTCTAAGCGCGCAATTTGTATTCCAAATGCCGTCCCCAAGAAAACAGTATTATATTTTCTTATTTTACCAGTATATTGAGGGGAAAAGGCCACTCCTTAACCTGGGATTACGTCCTAAAGAAAGGGATCTCCCAAGGGATGTATAAGGCCCACTTTGGATGATTTATATCTTTCCTGTTTCTTTTGCTCAGACCCGAGGGTCCCAGATTGTGTTTTGATTAATTGTTTGTGGAACCGATCCTTGCATGTCTTCAAACTCTTCAGTCTGACCCCCTTCCCTCTTTTCTTTGTGTGTATATAGGCACTTACCTCCCATCACCAAGGGCCAAACATAATTGTGGTGCCTGACCCAAAGATAGCCGCTGCATACTGATAAAATGGTCTATCCTCAATGTTTCTCGATCAAGGACATTACCTCACCTACAAGCATGGATGCAGCTTCAGCACCCAATTTTATATAGCTGTACAATAAAGGATAACAACTCTGGATGTGATGAACAGCAGTCAAATTTGGATTCAGTTAGACACATCTGACCGCTTCTAGGCAGCTAAGCAAATAGAACACACCTGCACCACCGGCTAACCCAGGCTATCCCAATTAAGAGACTTACAATAGGAGATTGGTTATGACACATAACTTTAAATAATAGTGTGGTATCTGGTGTCAGTGTGCTACTTGGTCTCATTGAGTTCAGACTACCCACGCTATTTATTCCTTAACAAATATCAAAGTGCTAGGTGCACCGCGACAGTACAATCTCCTGTCACTACCAGTGTTTATAAGAAAACTCAACACAAAGAAACACATCCACTAAAAGATGTGGGAAATAGAAAATAAGACAAACCTAAAAGGGTAGCAGTCTCACCGAATCCAGGCTTCCCGGTTGTTAGAAATGGGATTTCTGGTTGGCTAAGGCTTGCGCCAAAGCCAGGCAGAAACCACCACTCTAGTCAGGGCAAGGAAGTTACACACCAAAGTTAACCCCTGCTCACCCCCTTGGTAGCTTGGCACGAGCAGTAAGGCTTATCCTGGAGGCAATGTGTAAAGCGTTTGCGCATGCACACAGCAACAACGCCCTAGGTACACCACAAAAGGAACTCCACACAAGGTTATATATAAAAATAGCCTATGTATTGTCATAAATACATTAGAAACATAATCACATAGTATACACTGTGCCAACCGGCACTGGGCAATTTTTACAGGGGACTATTTACACACGACAGGGCCAATGGGGCCACTGTCAAAACAATCACAAATCACCACCTGGAAATGTAGGACAAATAGTAAATGTAGAGCACCACCAGTAACTACTGGTACAAGTTAGGAACACACTATGCAGTAATAATCACATTAGGCATAAAACATATTATGCAATCAGCATCACATCAGGCGCAAACCACCTTATGCGCCAACTTAGAACTCTGCGCCCTATGTCCAGTAAAGTCAGGGTGGGCTGCAATAGCAGCGAAAGCAAAGTGTGCCAAATCGCCTAAACGTGGCAGCTGCCCACTAATTGCTGGGCAGCTGTATAATCACCAAGTTGGGCCCTCTGTCCCCACTGGGACTCTTTCAAAATAAAGGTGCCCCAAACGTTGCAGATGCCTGCGCTCTCGCAGGGCAGCTGGGGAAATTTAGGCAAAACCAAGCTCTGGCGCTCCTGGCGCTTCTTGGGCCCCCCCTGGGGCTTTTCAACCCAATCTGCCCCCCAAGTTGCAGTGGCCCGCTACGGCGGTGCCACTGAGGGGAACTTGGCCTTAGCCCTGGGGACGAACTAGTCCTCACATCGGAGTCCCGCTCTGGGGACTCGGAAAACAAATACCCCAGTGTTGCACCTGCCCTCTGACAAACGGGGCAGCTGTGAGCACTGACAACGTGCCCCGACCCTGTGCGTGTGAGTCCCACTCGGGGGACTTTTAAGTAAAAAGAAGAAATGTCTCCAACGTTGGAGTCCCGCTCTGGGACTCGGAATCACCAAATGGCCTGGCGCACTGCGGCACTAGTCTTGATAACAAAATGTCCCCAAGGTTGGAGTGTCCTGGCTCTGCCAATGGGAGATGCCCCCTCGTGGGGGCGGTAGAAAAATGCAGCCGTGGTCCCTTTCCCTGCCCTCACTCACCAGGACTGTCTGGGGATGCTCCTCTCCTTCTTGTCGGTAGGCGGGGTAGGCTCCCGCCGAACCTCAGACTCTGCTTCTTCCCGCTTCGGGGCCATCCGCGAAGCTCCCACTGTCACAAGAGAACCCTGCCAGGACCAGCAGCACCTCTCTGCTTCCGGCTCTTCCTTGCTTCACCCGGGCCCTCTCCCAGGGTCCCGGGACTTTGGCAGGCACGCGGGGCTCTCTTCCGGTCACGAGGGCCCCGCAAACAGCAGCGCTTGTCCGGACTTCACCCGGGCCCTACTCACCGGGTTAGTCTGCAGGACTCCACCATCTCCTTCGGGCACCATCCAGTGCGGGGTGGGCTCCCGCCTGGACTCTTCTTCCGGCTTGTTCTCCTTCATGCGTCGGAGCGCGGGGTGGGCTCCCGTCAGCTTCTGGCGTCCAGCTTCTTCCTGGTCAGGCCCTGCCCCTGTCTCGGCAAGGGTTGCCTGACTTCCTGCCTTGCGCTCCACACCCGGGTCGCGGCGGTGAATCCTTTTCCATGGGCAATACGGGGGAGGCTTCTGTTATTTCTACATAAAGTCCCTGGCGGGGTGGGCACCGCTAAGGGTATTTAAAACAGCAAATTTGCGGGGTGGCAGTGGCACCCGATGCAAAAACGCGCACCAGAGGCTTCAAAAAGACGGGGTGGGCACCCGCTTGCTCTACAACTTCCATGGTGGCACAAACAGCGGGGTGGGCACCCGCTGTTAGGAATAAACAAATACCGCCATGCGGGGTGGGCACCCGCCTCCAAGGTACCGATGCGGGGTAGGCTCCCGCTCAGATTTCACAGAGCACAGATGCAGCGTGGGCACCTGCTGGATAAACGGCACTCGCGGGGGAATCCCTATTTAAAATACTTGCAGCTCCGTGCTGCATTTTAAAAAAATAGTCAGGCTCTAGGTGACCCAATGTCTCCACAAATGCAAAAAGGGAGAGTCCTTGTGTTGGGGAGACCCCAGCAAAGCGCAGCAAGGCAGACCATCACACAGGGACCCTCAGGAAGCAGAAGCTGGGTCCCGCGGCGGTTCCTCCTGGCAGTGTGTCCCCTCAAGAACACAAGCACAACAGAACATTTTCATGGGGTCACAGCCCCTTCTTATACACACCTTTCCTTTGTCACAAACTGTAGGGCAAGGGGAGAACCAGTTGCAACTGGGTCTGGAGCACTTTGTTTTGCTCAGCCCCTCTCCCTATTCACAGGACAGGCTAGGGACATCAGACACACCACAGGAGGTGGAGCCAGCATTGTGTAGGGAAGGCACAGCCCTATTCAGGTCCCAGGTGCAACTCCTTCCTCCCCTCTACATGCAGATCTCTCCATTGACCACCGGGCAGACCCATCCTGGCTCCTGGAATTCCCCACACCATCCAGCCCCTGTTACACACTGTACACAGAAATGCCAACTTCTTAAAGTGGCACTTCTCCACCAGTCACACTAAATCTGCGCACACCATTGCACAGCATTTATTCTCATGAGTTCGCACATACTAAACTCGACCCCATACTCCTCTCACACCAGGAATTACTATGGACACACATATCCCCCATACATTTCTATGGGAGGGCAGGACAATCTCACCACGCGCACTCAGAGCGCGCACGCACTTTACAATGGGTCACAGCGCTAAAGTGCGCAGAGGCTAAAAACCACCAACACTACACAGGGAAAAAGCCTAGGATAATTGCAAAACTATTAGGGGTGACCCTACCAAAAGGGCTAAGTCCAACACCGGTCAATACCGAACAAGACATTAACAGGACAATGGAAACCAACTTAATGAAACTAGCAGAAGTTCACGAGCTGGCAAAATCAACCAAAGAAAATACGGATTCATGCAAATGGGGAAATTTCCGCAATACGAAAAGACATCAGAGATACCAACAATAGGATCCCTATTCCGAGAATAGAATTAGCCAACTGAAAGACATATTGATTAACACGACAAATTAGTAATGAAGCTCAAATTAAGCTCTTATACCTTCCCCAAACAAATTTCCGAATTGGAAGCCAGGAACAGAAAAGGCAGCATACTTATTTTCAGAATTCTGGAAGCAAGTGAGGATGAAGCAGGTTCCTGCATTACGTTTCTAGAGAGATGGATACCACAAATGACCAAACTTACTTTTGACAAACCACTGAAATTTGATAGAGCCCACAGGGTTCTAACCCGTAAATCTCTGAACTAATCACAACCCAGACCCATTGTGTGTAAACCACTAAGATACCAACATGCCGAGCTCATCCTTTCCTTTATGAGGAAACAAAATCACATACTATGGGACAGAAACAAGATTGTTATCACTCAAGACTACTGGAAAGCCACAGTCAACACGAGGAAATGTTTTCTGGCTCGTCGTTCCAGGATGAAAGAAATGTGATTCAATACTCATTTGTGGGCCCAGTGAGATATTGAGTGGTTGTCCAAGGTAGCCCACATCTCTTTTCTGATGGTGTAGCTCTTAAAATCTTTCTGGACAACTTTGAGAACTTAAGGATGGACACTTCTGCTCAAATTGACCCTACGATTAATAGACAGCGCTGAACCCAGAGTAGACAGCTCAGTATACGCATTATGCAGTTGAAGGAACTCTCTAATGGCCATTAGATGTAGACTTCAACTCAAATTGAACTCAACTCAACTCAAATAGACAACGCCGATCCCAGAAAGCTACGCTGCACGTATCACCGAGTAGATCACTCAAGATATTCATCACAGTAGTTGCTGAAATAATAGTTGTTATATTTGTTGGAATATAGTTGTTGAAATAACCAAGTGCCTAGATGTTGCTAATGCTGCTTATGTGTCAACGACAGCCTGGAAAAGGAAGAAAGAGGTATTCATAGTCTCTTACTCTTGGCTTGGGAATACCAAAGGTTTCTATGTTTACTATGGAGACAGGTTTCTGGTGGTAAAGTGGTTACTGGTATAGGTAAGTTGCGTAGTACAGGCTCTTCTCACAACTACGCTATTTCTCTGCTCATGTCAGAATATATATATATATATATATATATAGTTCCACAAAGCTTCCAAAAGCAAGGCACACTCTCAATGCGGCGTTGTCAGGTCAGGGAAAGGGAAATGGGTTGGTTTTCTGATTATGTCTCTGTTCATTGTTGTTTTTATACTTTCTTATCCTTATAGTTTTACTTCGCCTATACTTACACTTATTTTTATTCTGTGATCAATGGAATACACACACTCTACACACTCTCAGGATCTATACCCACTGGGAAAGCAATACGATCACATATTTGAGGATATACATAGGTTTCCCAGCAACCAGATCCAAATGGCTTGCAGTTGCCAGTCATTGTATCAACTAAAGAGCATGTATGATGACTGTACCCTAAAAAACATTAATATTATATCATTGAATGTAAAAGACCTTTACCACCGGGTTAAAAGGAAAAAGAGTTTTGACTATATTTACAAACAAAAGGCAGACATCACCCTTCTACAGGAAAGAAAAACAGATGCCAAGTTTGCTGAGTAACTCAAAGGTACCCAATTTTCAGACGTAGCCTGCTCAGCATCTGTAGGTAAGAAAAACTGGGTAATGACACTGATCTCAAAGAGATGCAGGATAAACCTAATCTCTCACTCTACTGATAAACAAGGGAGATGGGTCACGTCTAAATTACAATAAGAAAACAATGTCCTATTTAACAAATATATATGCCCCCACGAAGGATGACACTGATTTCTGGGAAGACCTAGAGAGACACACTAAACTGATCGCAGACACAGGTACTACGATCATTGCTGGTGCTTTTAATCTTGCATTTGATTCCGATTTAGACAGGAATTCCTCCTGCCAATTTAGACCAAACAAGTCACATAAAGCTCTCAAAAACCTCCCTAGTAAATACAGCATGATAGATGCCCGGAGACTGCAGGATCCGACCGAAAGAGACTTCACATTTCATTCCTTCCCTCATAATTCATGCTTACGTATAGACTACATTTTAATATCAGTGAATGCAATCAACAGGATAAACCAAACAACAATAGAACCGAGAGTGGTATCTGATCATTTTTGCATTACATTAACACTTACAGACTCAACCACTCCACTTCAATAGCCTCTATGGAGATTTATTGAAGATGTCCTCTCCTCAGAATAAAAAAGTGACTGAAGTAGCAATTAAAAACTATTTACTTGAAAATAAAGAAAACAAGACATCACATCTTGTAAGGTGGGAAGCGCTAAAATCCACCACTAAGGTAGTGGTTATAAACATTAAATCAAATAGGAATGAAGAAGCATACTCACAACTATTAAAACTAGAGAATGATATATATCCAATCGGGAAATCTGCATATTAGAAAAAATGACCCCCAAATCTTAACAAAGATTTTAAATAAAAAATAAAAATACAATAAAACAATTAGTACTAGAGGAGGAGTCTGGACAAATAACCAGAAAAATCTTCGCCTTGGTGAGGCCAATAAAGCAGGGAAGATGTTAGCCTCGTACTTAAAATTTAAAAGTCAAAGGTATGCTCCCAATGCAATTAAAGACGATACTGGAACTATCCATACCAACCCACACAAGACTGCCGACACATTCAAAGACTTCTACCAAAATCTAAACGATTCTAAGCCCAATTTGACCCACCCAAAAAAAAGAACAAATGACTTGATGGGTTATCACTCAATACTTTAAACGACCAAGAAAGGGACTCTATTAATGGGCCTATTATTATGGAAGAAATAGAAAAAGCCATTAAGAAACTGGACCTGATGATTATAATGCCTCCTTATAAACAACGTTAGTTTAACACTTGAGACAACCACTACTACTCCTACATGGCCACTTTGCATCTTCTGGACAAATAACAGGTACACCGGCTGAAGCTATAATCACAGTCACTCCAAAAGAAGGTAAATACACTCTTCTAACTATAAACCAATCTTCCTAATAAACCTTGACTGTAAAATATATGAAATGGTTTTAGCTAACCGATAACAAAAACACATTGCCAAACTTATCCACTCATCTCATACAGATTTCCTAAAACAAAGACTCTCTAGCGACAACACTAGGACTTTCTGCAACGCAATTGGAAAAGCAAAATTACTTAGCACACCGACTGTCACTATAAGACTCTATGCAGAAAATGCAAACGATAAAGTAGACTGGACATTCCTACACGCGGCACTTAAAAAAAGTGATCTAGGAGATTCCTTAACATTTATAATCATGGCATTATACCACAACACAAGGGCGAAGGTTAGAGCATGAGGGGCTATCTCCTCTGCATTCTCATTAAAACATGGTTCCAGACAAGAATGTCCCCTGTCTCCATCACTTTTCTTACTAACAATTGAACAATTCCTCCAACACTTATGGAAAAACCAGAACATACGAGGCATAGACTTTGGCAAAACAAGTTTTAAAGTGGTCATCTCAAAAGACACAGCCACAGCTATGCCGGCTCTCATGAACTCTATTCAAGAATTTGCTGAGGTCTCCCTTAACATCCATCACAAGGACAAGACAGAAGTTAAGTTATTTAACCTACGTGATGATAGAGAGGTATTGGGGTACTCCGGGTTGATTTGTCAGAGAGGTACGATTAAATACTTAGGTATAGAATTTTCAAACAACCTTATCACTACCTGAGAAGAAAATGAAACTATTATTTATTTAAAAAAATCATAGAACTACAGAATGGATGGTCACCAAAATTCCTAACATGGTGGGTAGAATAGAAGCAATCAAAATGATACTTGCACCACTTATCAACTACCTCATTAGTATGTTACATATGATACTATAAGAGGATTTCCTACGGAAAATGGATATGGCTCCTAATAAGTTTCTATGGCAAGGGAAGACACCAAGGGTCTCTTTAGGAAAGCTCAAGCTGGACAAATATAAAAAAGGTGTGGGTCTACCAAATTTTAACAACTACCAGAAGGTCTACTTATGCAAACAAGGGGCTGCATGGCTTATGGAAAAGTTTGATCACAAACCCCAGTGGCTAGATGTAAAAAAAAAACTTGGTAAAAGGCATCATGATAATGCATATCTCTACTCCACCGAATTCTAAATACATTATTCAAAACAGTAAGAAAGCATTGGCCCTTCTAGATACACACTCCAGCACTAAAATATCTGCATCTAACATGACGGCGATCTGGTACAATCCCAAAATAAAAATAGATAGACAACTAATATACTGGCAAAATTGGTCACAAGGAGGTTTTAAACTGATCAAAGATTTGTATGAGGATACCACCCCCATATCCTTGTCTGATCTTAAAAGAGAGAGAGGGCTAGCTGATATAGACATATAACTTCTTGAAACTTAAAGTACAGATTTCTTAATTAACTCTGAAACCTTTTCCCACCTCGCTTCCTATCATATTGATCCAATGGCCAAATGCTGGGCATATGGTATCAAGAATATATAAGGTTTCACTCCCTGAACCACGTAAATTTCATATGCTCATTGAAAAGAAATGAGATCTGAACCGAACGCTAAAGCAATAAAGCTTGATTGGTAGCAAATTCATATGATGCC
Source organism: Triturus cristatus (assembly GCF_964204655.1). Taxonomy (NCBI): domain Eukaryota; kingdom Metazoa; phylum Chordata; class Amphibia; order Caudata; family Salamandridae; genus Triturus; species Triturus cristatus. The sequence goes on from NC_140584.1 coordinate 230,099,186, forward strand.
TTTCAAATATAAAATATTCCCTACACTCTCCCAAACAAAGTACATGATTATAAATAGGAACTACTGGACCCCAGCCAGACTACATGAGCTCAATCTTATCCAATCTCACCAATGCTGGAACTGTAAGTCACAATTAGGTGACCTATCACACATGCTACATTTATGCCTGATGTTACAAAACCTTTGGGACAGGATATTTGAATGCATCAACCAGACTCTACACATCACCCCATCCAGAGAGCTATCATATATTTTAGTGGGTTTCCACGATCCGGAACTATAAAGGGAGAGTGACCGTTTCCTGCTCGACTTGATGCTTACACTGGCATGTGAAATAAATCTGTGTAACTGGAAAAATATATATATATCGTTCACAATATGGCAAGAATGGCTAACCTTTTTGAGGGGAGCAGATAATACGACCTTCCAGCTCTCACCATGGTGCCCTAGAGAATATGTGATGTTACAACGCGATCAAAATGATCGCGGTATGTAACATCGCGGTTTTTACAATGCAAGTCGTTACAACGACTTGCGCTGGAGGGCGCTGGACTTAGGAGTAGTAAGATTTACTATTCCAAGACCAGTCTACGTACAGTAGGGAAGGTGTTGGAATAGTAAATCTTACTATTCCTTAGGTTATAGCGCCCTCCAGTGCAAGTCGATGTAACGCTTGCGCTGTAATGGTAGTATTCTAAATGCATCGTGGTGTAATCACCGCGATGTAAAGGATGTTTCCCGTCCTAGACATAGAAAAATATGGGAATCGCTAGTCTCCGCTTCGCCGGCATTAAAGCCCCCCTGAAAATTGGTCCCACCACCCCAGACAAAAGGCCCTCTAATTATCTCACATAAGACATCATCTTAAATTCTTCATAATCCCAACATACACATCCCCGGAGTGTCTCTGCGATCACTTGCATGTGCAATTAGACTTACTTTTGGTTATGTTTTGTTCTTCATTCCTTTATTCCTTTCCTTATTTGTTCTTTACTCTTTCTTCGTGTCAAGCGTATTTTTATCTAGTATAACATTACAAGGGTAGATAATATATAAAACAAACAATTGTAACCTGGTACATCAGGATCCGCTGTAACAGTACTGCCTGAAGTAGATGGAACAATGTCATGTAATTAACCTACATCCTAACAATGCTTTTGAGAATATCAACTGCTCCGAGAGGTCATAACTTTTTTATCAATATATATCATGTGTAAGATGTAGCAGCAAATCAACACCTTCCTACCTGTATTACTGATAATGCAATTTTTTTTGCTGTTTTCATTTTGTACTTTCTTGTTAAAAAAACAATAAAAACGATTTGAAGAAAAAAAAAAAAATGGGGGCTTCCCTTTTCAGGGCTGCCTGCCTCATGTGCATGGGAAGTTGAAACGTCCTGAGGTTTCTGCCTAATCAGCAGATCAGTGACAGCCGAGCTCTGGACCACGACAGCATTAAGGGCAGGGCACAAGCACCAGCATGGCTTTTGAAAAGGAATCCTTAATGCTTCGCAGCTTCTCTGGTCAATATGCGCATGTTGCAAAGTCATACTGTGCCCTGGGGACCCCCATTTGTTTTTGCCGATTGGTACTGGTGGTAACTGATTCTGACTGTCCCTGAGCTCTAACTTACCAGGCCCAGGGCCAGTGCAATGCTGACACTTAGAATACAGTGAAAGCACCTACATACACTAGGGTACACTATGGGTTACAGTATCCATATGATGGGAATGACCTTCCCTTTAAGGCCCTAGTACATAATAGGCCAGGGGGATTGAAACTACCTTTAAGTCCCTAGTATATAATAGGGCATGGAAGTTTAAAGGCCAGAAGCTTTTCTCCACTTGCATGTGTGCAATGCTGAAGCCTGAGGTCAATTTAAAAGCAGCTCTGTGTTGCAGGACTGCTTTTTAAAATGCAAATTGGGCCCACATTTGACTTTGGTGTTTGGGGCACGTACACATTAATACATTACAATGTTTGGGCATATTAGGTACCCCCAGGGTCTCCCCTTGCCCAGGTGTCCCAGGGGTGGGGTGACGTATTTCTAAGGAGGGTCCTTATAAAATGATTTTTGTATGCCCTGGGATTAGTAAAATTGCATATTTCACTCCCGCATTGCAGTAAAGTGCCTCCTAAAATCTACGTTTGTGCTAGGAGCACTGTGAAATGAGGTTCTGCAATATTTTTACATATTCAGAACTCCTAAAGCCGCCCCTTGATGTTCCAAGGGTGTGGGGTCCTGTAGATATAGGAAGGGTCCTTACAAAAGATTTTTATAAGCCCTGGTGTTGGAGAAATTGCCCAGTTCCTTTTCCCTATTGCAGATCATCAGCCACATAGGTTAACATGGCAAGAAGTTATTAAATAATAACTAACATCTAGGAGGTGATAAAAATATCATTCAAGGACTTTCTAGAACTGATTGATAAATCCAACAATATGCTATTGTTGAATTTATCCTAAAATGTACGGACAAGAAGTTATGAGACTTTCTTGTCTGTAAGCCAAAATGTAGCCTTCTAGTAATCTATATAGATTGGTCAGAGTTAAGTGAATTAGCCAGGCTTCTTTGATGAGGTGATAAGTAGGGGAGTTTAGAGAGCCATTCTGGGAGGGCAGGGCTCTGCTACATATGAATGCCAGAGCAGGGGGAGGGGTTGTAATCAATAATCTTCATAGTAAGAGGAGAAATGCAAGAGAGGCCAGTTTCATATACAACCCTACCCTTTGAACCCAGCCAGATGGCAGGATTAAGGAAGACATAAGCAGATGTAAGGGGGAGGGACAGTATGGAAAGGAACTTTGCTCTGGGATGTTGTCCTGCACCTCAATGGACGGGAGTGTCCTCCTGCTTGACCCCAATGAACACTGAATAAGCATCTGAGATGGCTAGTGCCTCTCAGCTCTGCTGCTTAAAACTGAGAGAAGAAGGATTGAGAAGCTTGAAACTTGATTTGCACCAGCAGGCCCTGCACTCTAAAAAGACTGCACATGCTGCATTATCTGGAACTACAGAACTGGATGTACCTTGCTTCATGAGGAATAAAAAGGGGAGGCCGAGTTGGAAACTTGATTTGCACCATTAGGCCCTACATTCTGACTGGCTGCACCTGCTGCATTATCTGGAGCTACACCCCTTTGGATGTACCTTGTTTCAAGATTAATAAAGAGTGGGCTTCCTGCAAGCTACAGGGTAACAGAGCTCACCAGCATCAACTCTACCACAAATTCCCTGCTGTGTTGTTCAGGTGCATTGTGGGAATTGTGGTCCGAACCATCTTGGAGATTTCAGACCCTTGGATTGTGATTGTGGTTTGGACACTTTGAACCCTCAAAAGGAACTTGCAGCATTGTGATTGGTTCAGGGGAGCCTCAGCCTGGGTGCTTCCTGTTCCTGGAACACCGGCTAGGAAAGAGGACAGGGGGAAGATGGAGGATTGGCGCCATGAGGGTGTACGTTTTTTTTTTTTATTTACATTCCCTTGCCCCGACCCCCAAACATGCCCCTCGCCCGCCACTCCTGAACATTGCTGGTCGCTCCTGCAACTTAGTGTATCTGACCAGGGCTCCATCACAGTCAGCCTCAAACTTTGACTTTATCTCGCTCAGAGGCGACAACATGTCCAGAAGTGGCACTATTGGTTTCTAAGCACTAGAAAGTGTTTAATCTTTAAGAATGTGTATCTCTAGTTCCATACAGTGGATTCATTTCATATTGGTGTCATTTTAAAGACAAATTAGTGTTGGATTTTTATTGTGTGTTGAGTCCTAATTATTTACTGAATTTGGTTTTTAAATGTTTTAGATACCTGTCTTTGAAGTTAAGCTTGCCTGCTCTCAGGGTTGAGCATTATTTTTTAAGACCTATTCTGAGCCCTAGACTGTGTTGGTGGCTTTATTGGCAGTAGCAGATATACATTTGCCACTACTAATAATCCACTTTCCAACAGTGCACCACTGTGCCAAAATTATTTCATTTAATAACAGTCACAAACTCACCCTCTGCTCCCAGTTTGGACTGTCTCAGAGACAGAGTGAGACAGCAAAGAAGAACACTCATTGTTAGATGTGTTGACACACACTTGCAACCATCTGCTTCGATCTCGACCCTCAGCTCCACCCCTGTGAGAGTATCTAGACGCTGCTCTCATGCAGTTTGTGGTAGGAAACAGCATGAGAGCAGCGCCAGCATTGTCTCAGTCGGGCACTGCCAATGCCCCCAATCAGACTTGGGGGATGTGGCAGCAATTCCCCATTTCCTTACACCTTCTATACTGCTAGGCCTTTAAACCAAATAAATGTGAAATCCACTAAAAAACACAGTAAAAGTACACTTTTACTTATGATTTAAATTGAAAAAATCCTTGATGTTTGTCAGTTATACTTGTAGCCGAAGACCCATTCTCAAGTTATTATTTAACTTCACTTTGAGATTTAATTTGTGCAATGCTTGTGAAGTCATATGCTCATTAACATTTATTCAAAGACAGATCCTCTGTACATAACATCCTTCTATAGTGCCTTGTTCGTGCCTTCATGGCACCGCTCATTTATTGTAAAAATGTTACTCTCTCAAAAGTGGCTTTGCTTCCACTGCTTATACTGCTTAACTGATGTGTATGGTCTTCCGTTTCAAGATCAGAGTGGAATGGACAAGAGAAGAGTCACTCACAACTCCTCCTTAAAACCTTAAAAGAACCATGTTACAATAATATCTGGCTAGAAAACCTAATCTTTGCCATTGTTTTATCCGTCCCCTACTTCTTGTTCATGAGATGATAGTGGTCTGTGGCAGGTATCAATGTTGCGGGAAATATTTAGCAGATAGGACAGTTTTGCATCTGTACAAATATGCAAAAAGGAGTTATTTTAAATATGCGCTCCCCGATAAGGTGCACGTACTATTATTGGACAAAACACTTGATGAAGTAGAGGGCAAAAATGGGTTACTTGTCGTGGTTGGAACCGGTTAAGTAGAGCCCTAAGATATGTAATCAGCATGAGGGCAAGTCAAAATAGACAGAGCCTCAAACTCTCCACAACATGCAAACTCAGATCTCCATACCAAATGATCAAGCCAGAAGGAAGAGAGAAACTGTCAATGCAAGATCCAAGCCAAAGTGGATATCTTAGGCCAATGGACTTGACCCTCCAGGATTGCTGCATAAGAAAGGCAAGGCACTACCAGGAAACTGGAAGAATAGTCATACTTGATTTTTTGTGAAGCATTCTAATGTAGAGGCGGCTCATTCGCTATGGCTGCAGAGTGTCGCCCTCCCTAAAACAATAACAAACACATTTTATTATTGTTTTATTTTTCCTTTCCTGGCCAAGTCTTTGGGGGGGAACCAGGGAGATGACACTTACTGAAGGGGGAGTGGTATGCACTGTTATCAGTGCGCAAGTGGGTTTGGCTGTCCGTCTCAGGGTGGCCAAACCGACATGCGCACGGAAGCTGTCTCTAACCCTAGCTGCGTTGATAGGTTGGAGACAGCAGGCACAAGCTCCCAGTCACAGTGGGAGTGCAAATTCAGGGCACTCAGTCCAATCCTGAAGCTGCTCTCATGCATGACAGCAGCATCAGTATTGGTCCCAGGGGAGTCTGGGAAACTGTGCCTGCAGTGTAATGAAGAAGAAGAGTTTGATGTGGCCGGCTGCAAGTAAGTTAATATTTAATTATTTTTTTATTTGTTTTCTGTCATCCACCGACCTCTTCCTACCCACACCCTGCCCTGATACTCTTCAATGACACCAGCCGCTACTCTTTTGATGTGAAATCAAGCAGTAGTTCTACGCTGCTGAGAGGTGTAGGAAAAACGTAAATGAGTGTGGGAAATCTTTATAAGCCAAATGTACTACATGTATTTTAATCTTCCTTGATATAAAGACAAAGGTCTGAAAAAATAAGCTAAAGTGATCTATTATCTGGTAGCCAACACATGTTAGCTCGAAAAAGAAATGTATGTGCTTGGTGAGCTATGATAATTAGCCAATGTGTGAAGAAAATGACATTTAATTAATCTGATTCATTAAATAAAGTTTCCTAAATGTTTTTTTTCAAAAGGAAAACAAACGCTATGTAGTTAAAATGAACACATTGAATCGTACAGCCTTGAGCTAAAGGCACATATATCAAGACAATATGCTGAAAATAAAATAGGCTATTAGATGGGCAGGATAACCTTGGGATAATCATTGTGAGATCCAGATTTTCTTTCTAATCTGAAAGCACAGGCAAACCTATGTAACATATTTCATGTATAAGAAGCATTATCCATTTCTGTCATTTAGGACTTTTCTGGGGTAATGTATGCATTAATTATGTATATATTATCCACAGGCAATCTATTTCACACTCCACTGAACCTCCTTGATGGAAATATTTTATATTATTTATTTATGCTGAAATTGGCTCAATATACATTTTAGGTATCGTGGAGAGTATGATATATTTTGTAAATTTTTCCAATTGTTATCCATCCGGAGAAACGATGCTTCTGTGTTTATCTATGGCAAGTTTTGTCTGCAGGATCAGTCATTTGTGTCTTCAAATATATTTCTATAAACTTTTGCCTACATTGCTGTAAAAGGAATTTGTGTATGTTGACTAAACAAGTAAAGTTAAGTGAAAGTATAACACTTTTAGGCACATGCATTAAAAGGAAAACCGGTCGCAAACGTGCAGATTCTCAGAATTGGGATTACTTAAATTGCGATTGCATTTAAGGAATCGCAAATTGAGATTCCCTAAATGCAATGCATTAAAGTAATAAAATTAGCGATTTCACTAATAGGGGGCTCAAATTACCATGAAGTTAAACTTCATGGTAATTTGCTAAACCTTTGAAAAATGCACTTTTGTGCATTTTTCAAAGTTTCATGTTGCGCACACACATGCCCTTAGGGCATGTGTGTGTGCAACATATGTGCACAGATCAATTTCAGGGGTGCAACAGGGTGTCTTTTTGACACCCTTGCACCCTGAAATTGCATGCGCAATTTGCGAGTACCGTTTGGTACTCGCAAACTGGTTTTTTTTTAGTTTTTTTTTATTATTTTTTGTTTTTCCGCTGACCAACAGTTACAGATCATTCAACACATTTCAAACCACAGTGTACAGTAGTATATGTTACATAATAGACAGCTTGCATCTTGTACATAGGTACTTCCATCAAAGTGGCCGTAACAATATGGCAATGGCACATCTTGCATGTATCCCTGCACGCTCGTTACACTCTAAGCTTTTGGCTACCTGCAGCCTCCCCTACATGTGTGCGAGTCCTGTCGTGTAGTCGGACCAACAGAGTTCTTAATGTGTCAGATCCAGAGTCAGGCTCTTGGTACTCGCAAATTGTGCTTGCAATTTCCTATTCATTCCTATGGGCCTTTAGGCCCATAGGAATGAATGGGAAGCTATTTCTTATTTGCGACTCGCAATTTGCGAGTAGCAAATAAGGAATGTGTAGGAATCGCTATTATCATAACGATTCCTACATGCATAGGATTTTGCAAGTCCTAATATTCGCAATTAAGGACTCGCAAAATCCTAGCTTGATCCATGTGCCAGTAAATTGCGATTACTTAAATTGCGATTGCAGTTAAGGAATCGCAAATTGAGATTCCCTAAATGCAATGCATTAAAGTAATAAAATTAGAGATGTCGCTAATAGGGGGCGCAAATTACCATGAAGTTGAACTTCATGGTAATTTGCTAAACCTTTAAAAAATACACTTTTGTGCATTTTTCAAAGTTTCATGTTGCGCACACACATGCCCTTAGGGGCATGCCCTTTGCGCAACATATGTGCACAGGTCAATTTCAGGGGTGCAACAGGGTGTCCTTTTGACACCCTTGCACCCTGAAATTGCATGCGCAATTTGCGAGTACTCTTTGGTACTCGCAAATTGTGCTTGCAATTTCCCATTCATTCCTATGGGCCTGTAGGAACATAGGAATGAATGGGAAGCTATTCCTTATTTGCGACTCGCAATTTGCGAGTCGCAAATAAGGAATGTGCAGGAATCTCTATTATTATAGCGATTCCTACATGCATAGGATTTTGCGAGTCCTTAATTGCGAATCCTTAATATTCGCAATTAAGGACACTCAAAATCCTAGCTTGATGCATGTGCCACTTTATCTTTATAGAGTCAGAGTTTTATTAATAAAAAGATGCATCATCAGGATCATATTAATCAAAAACTCAGGTAACTCAAAGCCACCTTGCTGCTCTGCACTGCAAGAAAGGGAAATAGAAGAAATGCACCCTGTTTACTATTATATGGTGCATTCCTGTCCTTTCCTAGTGCTGGCACTCTTTTGGCTCCCTAGTGCCAGTGCAGACACCCTTATGTTGTGTTGCGTGTCATGTCACAACGGTGTCTGCATTGCAGGCAGGATTGTTGTTAGATAGGAAGGGGCAACTTCCTGCACAAAAATAATCCTCAGAGGCATTTCCCCTTTCCTAAGTATGCTGCAGAATTCAACCCACATAGAAAGAGGAAACAATGAGGAGAAATACATCTATTTCTCCTTGTTGCGCCTCGGGTGGGGAGGTGTACAATTCTGATCCAGGTCGACCAATGATGGTAAATCTGGCAATATGTCAGCATCCATGGGTGGATGCGTGGGAACACCCATGCTCTACCCATGGCATGTCTCCCTACCGCAGGGTAATGCAAGGCAGCGGTTTGTACTTCCCGCAGTTACTCTGGAGCACGTAAGGTGTCCTTACGTGGCTTGATAAATCTTTATTTACGTTTTGCATTGCCCTTGTATCAACTTGCATATTGCAAGGGTGATGTAAATCCTTGATAATTATGCCTGCAGAATAAAAAGGACAGTGGTTGAGTTCTTCTAAGTGCTGGAAGTAGGTTCACATGGAGAAGAAATGATAAAAAGGAACTGAATACAACTCCTTCGCACATTGGGATTATGTGTATCACACTAGATGAATAATGTTACACTGAGGTGGGGAATTTACCAGGTGTGGTAAATACAATCTTCCTAGCTTTGGAAGTAATAGTGATTAATACTATGCCAATTTGATGTCTACCACTACGATTTCTGCAATTTTTGCCTTTTTAACTGACACCTTTTATATGATACATTTTGTGGAGAATTCCAATTCTAGATCAAAATCCACACTTGGAATTGGGTCCTTGGTTGTTGGGTAAATTATCCTAAATGACAGTAGTACAGAAACAGAGGGATGCTGAGCATGCTCAGTATGTCTGATAAAGAAATGTGTTGCTTGAATGTGTCTAAGAAGCTGACAGAATAACACATCCAACTCTTACAAGATAATTGTAAAATATTGCATTCATACAAAAAACATATCTTTCATTATTATATAATGAATCTATTACTACAGACTGACGACTTTCCGTCATCATGTTTCAATGAACTCACTCGATGTGACAAAACTGAAATACGGTTTATAAAATACAACAATATAAAAATAATTCCGTTTGACCTTGATAGTGTTAACCAAATGGGCAAAAACTGTGAAAGTTACCAAAAAGGTCATCAGTTCCAAAAGTGACTTAAGTACCTCATTAAACATGTAACTCATAGGCTGTCAACATTATAGTCAACCCCTGTATTAGACAATGGTTCCAAATTGGCACTGATTGCCAGGTAGTAAACAGTGACTGCAACTTTCAAAATAGAACTGAGGTTTCATATCAACCATTACATAGGCATCACGGAATAAGACACCATTTCTGACTTCACATATGAGATATTGCATCTTACTAACAACCTGAAGGATTAATGACAAAACTACATACTTTTTGGCCAAAACTCTAGCTAATTACTTGAAGACTTGGCACATAAGCAATTCAGTGTGTACAATTAAAGTGGTTGTGGGACCCTTTTTTTGGGTTGAAAAACAATGTTTGCTCATTTATGAGTGATATATTTTGAGCAGTCGCAAAGCATGTCAGATGCATGGGGCATAATAGAGCTGGAAGCGTTTGTCAGGAAACGCTTACTGTAGTACCTTAAGATAGAATGTTGGGAATCAGAACAATGCCATATGGTAGTTCCAAGTTCCCTTAGGAAATGCTGAGGTGGCAGTTAGTGGTCAGTCACTGCTTAGTGTTTGGTACTGGTGGCTTGCCGTTCACCTTCTCTTAAGAATAAACCTGTTCTTGAAGGAAACCTACTGTGTCTTCATGCTTTAACTGCAACAATCTTTTGGCGATGAGGATTGGATCTGAGCCCACACATGAAAAACACAACTGGAAGTGTTGAGGCAGTGAGTGTTTGTGGAGGTATAAGACATAGTAGTAGAGTAAAGAATGTACCTTTGTGTTTTAGAGTGTGATTTAGGTGGTTCTCAAATTGTGTCTGCTTTTGCAGTAATATGTTTAATGCCTTTTCATTAGTGTGTCATTGTGGCACTTTGACAACCTACAATGGTTCTTTTTGCCTGTATTCGCTTTATATTTTTTAATGCCATGTATTAGTTTGTTAGTGTGTGGCTTGCCTTTTTAGGCATTCTATATTTGTAAAATATGTCTGCTATTTATAAGTTATTTATTTAGTATGCACCGGTAAGGATAGATGCGTTTTGTATTCTTTTAGTTATAAGATGATATCTTTGTTCCATTTATAAAAAGGGAAATCCATGTAGTTCCTTAAGATATAATGTTGGGAACTGGAACAATGCCATGTGGCAGTTCCAAGATCCCTTAGGAAATGTTGAGGTGACCGATGTTTGTCAGTTACTGCTACTCTGTGTTACTGGTGGCTCACTGTTAAAAATAAAAGTGTTCTTGAAGGAAGCCTACTGTGTCTTCATCCTTCAAGTGCAACACGTTCTTCCCAAGGCTCACAGCTTTAATATTTGTTTACTTATTTCTACCTCAGTTTTAGTTCTGTCCACAGTACACATTATGCATCGCAATTTTTGAAAGGGTGGTGATATTACAATTGTAAAGTTATGTCTTCAGGGTCATTATTACATTTTTTTCTTAGCTGAATATAGAAATACAAATAATAAATTCCTAATTTATATTGGTATACTTAAAAGAGGTGACATGTTTTGCTAAGAAAATGGGTCAATATTATGTATTCTTGGACACTCTGTTTGCTAGGCAAAGATGCCTTCCTGTTCATGATGGCTTCAAATGACCTTGGTTGCTTTTTCAATGCCTGTAAGTTAGCTAAAATGTTTACTTAATCATGTATTTTGGTTATAGCTAATGTTTTGCAATCTGAGGGTAAGATTTTCAATAATTTAGGAGGAAATACGTAAAAGCTTTTTCCCACCCTTTTATTTATATTAATATTTATATTGTTATACAGATTTGTGAGTATGCCATTTAGATTATAGGCATTTTAGAATTAGCCCTACTGCTAGCTAATGAAGGAGGATTATTCACTAACTAGGTTTTGTAATTTACAAAGTAGTGATATACTAGCACTACTCACTTACAACAAAATGCTATTCATAAGCAATGGGCAGAGACCTCTGTTTCCCCTAACTTTTCTGTGGATGTGCTCTGCCAAAGTGTTGGAGATTACTGTGCATGTATTCAAGTGTAAATGTGGGCGAGTCAAGTGGAGTGGCTGCAAATTGGGAGGGGTAAGAATAGGTTTAGAGGGGGCACATGCTAATACAAACACACAACTAAAAAAGAGAATGTACATTAATATTTACAGCCTGCTCTTTAGAAGTTACTACAGCTTGAAAAGTCACAAAAGTAAATGTACTTCAGCCTAGCCTTAGAGTAACTCTGGCATCATGCATAGCCAGTCACAGGTACTGCTACTAACTCCCACAGAAAGTAAGGGAGATTGTGGCCTAATGTAACACTTCATAACAAATAACATTAAATGTATTTCTTTATTTCAACTTCTAAATTAAATACCAATATAATTATTTTTGTGCTGAAGTGTTAAGTTAAAAATAAATTGTATCATAATTTCAAAATTGAATAATTTGCTTACTCAAAATAATAATAAACATTTAAACTTATAACTGTACATTAAAATATTTAAATCGGTACAAGAACACATACCTTCTAATCAAACCTATTGATTTTTAAATATTAAAATGGCAGTGAGTTTTTAACCTTGTGACTAAAAATTGATATTTATACATTAAACCCTTATACTGCATTTATATACTTATTAAATAAATGTTCAATTTAATGTGTTAATATGCTGTATACTAGCTCTATGTTAAACATGATTATTTTAAAGTTACATATTCTTAACTTTTTTAAAGTATTGTTGCAGGGATTCTGCACATATACAGAACTACGCGGCAGGAAACCGGGACCTCAGTGTATAGTGGTGTACCAACAACCCAACTTAGTGCTCGGATCCCCTATCCGACTAGCTATAGTGTCTAATTAATACTCTCTATTACAGTGCTGCTACCAATGATTAGACATCCTAGAACATGTAACTCAGACTCTCTCAGCAATCGCGGGAGCAAGAACACTCTTTCGCCAACTCACTCATACTTGTCCACAACATGAGTAATCAGAGATACTGTATAGTTTAGAATGTTTATTTTAACTAACGTGCTCTATAATGCAGTACACAAGCCAATACTAGCAGCAATATGCATAAACTCAATATAGTGAACATTGTTAGAATTCCATAAAATATGAACGGGATAACAATATATAAAGCCAGTGGGAAAAAGACCTACTGTTCTTTGCCACCCTCCCCATCCTAGGAACTAATTTATAATAATTATAGAAGACCTCTGGGCTTTGTCAGGGGGACCCCATACCTCCAGGTTCAGATGCAAGGGTTTACATCACTGGACAAACACAGCTCTTCTTTTTCTGAAAGATTTTCTCCAAGTGTCTAACATGCATGCAATGCCATATTAAAAGCACTCGATTTTCAGTAGTGCAGCTGTGGTAGTATTATGACTAGCCTGCGTGGGACTCACAAAAGCAAATTAACAGATCACATTGTTTTTCGACCTTGAACACGCTGTGCAGACAGAGCACACAGAGTACAGCAAGCAAAGTGAAAGGTAGACGGTTCCCATGTGAGCGGGCACAAGAAGTGGATTTACGAAAACAAAATCATGTAGAAACGTATGCAAAAAGCGGCAACATGACAGCCAAGCTTATGCTAACCTAGCAATGTATGCAGTGAACCCATAACCTCACTACAGTATTAATGCATTGTATTGCTTTTCTCTACAGTTTACCTTAGGGAGATCTCCACCCCAGTGAAAGAATCTCCGCCAACATCTGAAAAGTTAGAAATAGTAACTTTACGCTTATAACTTCCACCATAGATGTTTACACTTCCTGATTACAGGGTTGGAGACATGCACGTATGTGTAAATGTAAATATACATTTCTCTCAAATTTCATCTGAAAATATAACCCAGTGTGCAAAAAAGTACAACATTTGGAAAATGTCCTCTAAATCATGTGATTTTATGGATAATCCCCTGTTTCAAAGTTATACAATAACTATTCATAATCTAATTATCTTAAGCACATTTTAAGTATGCAAAGATTCCTTCATACCCATGTTTCATTCAATCCACTTTATCAAATTAACTGATACATGTTTGATACACGATGAAACATCATTAAAAGCTTAAATTTAGTGGATAGCTCTAGGTATCACCTGCTTTTGGATGATCAACAAACACTATCGGCCTCATTGCGATGTCTGGCAGAAACCTTCCGACCGACACTGTCTCAGAATCGGGAACCAATGGACTCGAGGTTGGTTGTTCTTCCCGACAGATTATGATGTGACCGAGTCCCTTTGTTTCTTATGAGAGCCTGTGGTCCGTCTGACAACACAGGCTCCTATGGGGAAATGAGGTGTGTGTGTAAAACCCTGCACCCTGTCGCGGGCACACCAAGGTGCCTAGCACACAGTGCAGGAGGGTCCCTTAAGGTCCCCTTGGCTCCCCACCATAGGCCACAGGATGAAGGGGGACCTCCTATAGGCCCCAAAGGTCACTTTCCAACAACCTTTTCATGTCGGACAAGCTGACTCGGAAAGCCTGTTGGAAACTGACATAATAATCGCTCGTTCGGAAAGCTAGTTCATAGAGTTTTATGATGCGGGTCTTACCGACATGAATTCTCAGAGATCAGGTCAGAACTGATTCAGAAAGACAGTGCAGTTTACAATCCGACCGCGAACATCGTAATCAGTCGGTCTGACTGTAAACCGACCGAGTCGGTCAGAAGGATTCCGATGCGGTCTAGGGGAATCCAAATGTCGAGAGGAGGCTTTCCGCTCGACATCGTAATCAGCCCATATGTATCCCTGATGGGCGTAACTGTAGTAGGGTGAAATGGATGTATCAGTATACTAAGTTTGTAAACTAGCTATTGGGGCAAAAAATCTCACATGAAAATTTGGCACCTGTTTCTATTTTTTCCTATTTTGAGCCATACATTTTTTATTCCAATGACCAGTTTCTTTTGGAAAACTTTGATTGACCTATACAAATGACCCCATATTGAATTCAGGATTTTGTCCGCTTTTGAGACGTTTATAGCCTTCTGGGTTCACTCAAATGTTTCACACTTGTTTGTACCACAAACTACAAGTAAGTACCAAAATATAAAAAACGACCACCACCTAGAAATTGATTTAACTGTGAGAATTTTCTTTTTGTACAACGCTACTTTTTCCTGAAATCTAGAAGAATGGTGGATACTCTGCTTCCATATACTTCACATTTGGTCATAAGCAATTGCCAATTCACAGTTTAATTATCAGCTGTGTTTTTACAGGGTGTGAAAAGTATGGAAAAGGTAGGAAATAAAAAAAAAATGCAAATGTGAAAAAACTGAAATGTATATCTTCAGCCAGCATAGTTTCAAATTGTGCCCAACCTCTAGTTTCTAACTGCTTTTTGGAAACAGCAGCACATGCATTTTGGATTATTTAAAATGTGCCTCTTTCATTATTAAATGTTACATTAAAAAGGATCCTGTAACACGAAACACACTGAAATAAATAATGTTGGTGTCAACAAATAGCACAAGGTTTGACAAAATGAAAAACTCTTGGCTAAGCTCTCCTCAGTGAATATTTAGCTTACCATGACGAGATTAAACTGCTAATTCAAGAACTGCTAGGCAATTAAAGGGTTTTAAAACATTGCTCCACACTCAAAAATCATGAAACTAGCACCATCGTACACTTGATTTAATATTGACAAAAACAATAAATGAACTTTTGGAAGTACAAACACATACCATTGAAATGGTTAAATAAGTCTTGGGTGCTTCTAATAACTGACTAAAACAAAAAAACAAGCCATTTTTTTGTATTTCTTGTTCACATGTATTTTTACGCTATAATTGGATGTCTTCTAATAATAGAACATATGGCGGTTAATAATATTTTATTGAAATAGGATTTATCCTAGCTCCCGTCCAACAATTTTACTGTTTACTAAACGCTACTGATTTCTACCTACTCTGAAATAGACACCCTTAGCAGCTAATACTTCCCGAGTTGCAAGTAATTAACAGCTAGCACATGTTTAAGTTATCTGTAACTCTAAGGCTCAATGGATCCAGTACTACTGATATATGTAAACCTGGTCTCAAACAGTGAGCTCAAATTAGTTCAATTGGCAACGAGAAAATCTATTAATTACATCAAAAAACATAGAAGACAATGGTTACAAGTCACAATCAGCCTTCTAATTAATGTATGTAGAAATTGGCTGCATCATTTTTGGAATTGAAAGATTTCCTAAAAGATTATAAGAAATTAAGCACCAATTCATTAAGATAATACTTTTATGATAATCACATCATTTTTCATTTTTTGTTATGATTTGTAAGCAACTTACTTTCAACTATGACTTGTCTGCCCGACCAATCATCTTCAATCATCTGTATGTTCCCAAAGTGTGCATCGCTGTAGAAGATGCGGCTGGTGTTCCGTTCCATAGTGCGGTATTCAAATGCCAGGGCAATCACATTCTTTATATGACTGGGGTTCTCATATGGCCTTATAGGAGAATTTAAGTCAGTTTCATCTGAGAGATGGATACTTTTCAGGATAGTTCTCCCCGAGTAAAGCAAATATCCCAGGTGCTGAAGGCAATTCAAACCATCTGGTGCAAGGTAGCCATGTGCACATGCACACCTTCTCTGTGCCTTTCCACGGTAGAGACAGAGTTGTTGGCAGCCCCCATTGTTTTTCATACAGACATTGGTACCTGTGGGGAGAAATGATTGTAGTTTTTTGTAGTAATTGCAAAATATCATTGTAATGAACTTTTTATGTTGCGTTTTTGGGCCATTCAGATCTTAAGGTAAATTATCTCTTCACGTTGCATCCATTAAAGTAACGGTATACAACTGAAGTTACAGTTATTGAATGATTTCATTCCTTACATCATATACTTTCAAAGCTCGATAAATAGTGTCTTTAATTAAATTATCTTATCAAATCAATTATATAATGTAGCACAGGGGATTCAAATAGTTCCATTTTAAGATTATGTTCTCGTAGCTTCTCCTAGTAGCCTCCACAGGATCATGAATTGTTGCATAAAACAAAATGCTATTTTAGCAAAACATTGAAGTGACACTATCAAATTATTTAAAGGGTGCAAACTTTCAGTCCTTGTAAATGAAGCTTACAGAGCAGTTTTCATTTTCTGAAACTTAGTGGATAGTCAAATTGTAAAGTTCTTTTGGAAACACAAGTATAACTCAGCGCACAAAGTTTGCTTTTGTGTCTCCAAGCTACAAATATTTTAATGCACAAACTGCTATATATTTACAGAGGATGGATTTGTGTCAATATATTGTGTATAGCCATAGTAATAAAGTATGACAGAAGAGATCTTCTGTTGTCAAAACATGTCAACTGTATGTCTCTGCAGTCCACAAAGTGTTTGTCTTCATTTTTATGTGCAAATTCCCCTTGCAAATGATTTAATCCTGAAGCCACTGAACGTGTTTCCAATACAGAAAATTGGTTGCTATAAACACCATACCTGTGAAAGTAAAGAATGAATGCCACGCTGCAGCACGCTGTGTTTATTTAGGAAACTCTCAGATGTCTTCAAGTAGAGCAAGAAATAATGGTCCTAGTACTAATTTATGGTCTTGAAAGGGATGCATAGTCATTGGTCAGGATACTACTCCCTCCCATTGGCAGCTGGGTATTTGTTGAAACCATCAAGTAGCTGTGCGGAGATTTTACAGCCAGTCTAGGTGCCAATCTCCGCTGACTTTTGGAGTGGATTTGGAGAACTGATGACTTATGAAATTACATAATTTATGATAGCACTGTGCATGGCGAGGGCACAAGTTATAGTTACTTTGGGGCTTGTTTTATAGTTTACAAAGTAGCTGCTAACTACCATAGTAATTTTCTAGCTTATTTTGTCCAGCCTATGTCCAGATAATGGGTGTAAGTGTTTACAAAATGCATGTACTCCTAACGCATCATATGTGTGTAGAGGTATTTAACATGTTATAAATGTTTGTATTGAAGAGTAATGGTGACAGTTGATGACTTGTATACAGCGTGTTCTAAACAAGTTTTTGGTACTGCAGAAAATGTTGCCAGCAGGGCAAAGATTCTATGTAAAACATACTATTATAATCTGCCTTGAATTATTAGACAAATTCATCTCCACGTGACAATTGCTACTCAACATAGAACCCATGTACATGCGCTTATTTTGCTTCAGAAGATGGGCTATATGTAAAGTTTTCACCACAGTATGAAGGTTGCAAGTAGTATGATCTTTAGTATCTTCAGACCTTGGGTATTTTAAGTGAATAGTCACTCTTTGGACAGGTTTTGCATAGAGTGTACATTGTTCTGGTATATGCCGTTTAATACTCGGTGGTGTATTTCTCATGAGAGTTTCACTGTCTGCAAACAGTGTGGTACAGAGTAAACTCTCTCCATAGAGTGAACAATGTTAACTGTTCCCACTTCTCTACTTATAATCACTTAATTTCTCAATGTGGGTTTAATGACTGTCAGGGGTTAGATACAGGTAAGGACTGTCCATAATATGGCCTTAGTTATGTAACAGGGCTTCAGTATCTGGAGAAACTTGGTTTTCCCTGAACAGTTCCATACAGATTGATCACAGTGTGCAGGATAGGTTACCGTTTCATCTGTGGTCCATGGTCAACATGACCTCAGCTTACCACGTACCATATGGTATAAGGTCAATGTTGCAAATAGAACTAGCTTCCTATAGGGGCTGTATGTTTGAGAGCAGTAATGATGCTTCATATTATTCTGAACTATTTTGCACTTTACTTTCATAGCTTTCATTGAACAATGTGTACAAAAGAAGCTTGAATGATGTCATCAGTGATGTCATCAGTGATGTCATCAATGATGACATTGGAGTTGCCATCAGTGATGTCATAGACCATGTCATGAGTGATGTAATATGTGAGTTCATAAGCAGTGCACGGTGCAGGCACTAGGTATAGTTGCTTTGCTAATTATAAATGCCAAATGTCTGTGTTGTTTTTAGTTCAAAACACTAATGTTGTCACTGACATATTTATCTAACTATAACATTAGTTTGACCACTGTTTTCTTCAGTAAATGTTTAGTTTTTTTAACATAAAGTAACATTTTCTTAACATATGTAAAACCAACCCCCACTGTGCATGCCCATCGTCCTTGACAAGGTGGCCCCCCTTTCCTCCGCTTTATTAGGCCCTGAGAACCCTAACCCGTGGATGCTTTTTTTAAGGGTATGGGGGGACGAGTGGCTCCCCTCTCTGAACCTCATTAGGCACTGGGTACCCCATTACCCGGGGTCACTACCAAAATTAAAAGGGAGGGAGGCCATGCAGTCCCACTTCCCCAAGCCTTTTACAGCCCCAAGGACCCCATTGATAGGGGTCCGCCCTACTAAAGTTCAGTGCCCTGGTGCCCAGCCTAGGCACACACCATCCATTTACTGGGAGCCACAGCGGGAGGCCCAGGGCATCTGCGGCCTCAGTCGGCACTCTGCACTCCAAAGGAGCTGGCATTGCTGCCACCTGCAGGGAGCAGCTACTAATGCTGCTTCCTCCGGGCGGAAGCAATATTTTTATCTGTTTCACTGCCTGCTTCAGTGCAGGCAGGGAAACAGATCACAACTCTGCTCCCAGCTGGCGGAATCCTTTTTAAATTTCCCGTCCTCTGGGAGCAGACTTTGACTTTTCTCCCGCATGGTGGGAGACTGAAAAAAATGCTTCGGCCAAGTGGGAGCAAACACAAATGTCCCTGCTCATAACAGTTTGGGCAGGGAAACTGCTATGTCTTCCAGGGAAGGCATCCCGGGACATAGCTAGTGAGCTGGTCCCGGGGGATGGGGTCCCCAGGGCCATAGAAGGCATATGTCTCCCGTCCCCTAAAATTGTAAATAGCCACCCTGGGGGATAGGGTGCCTTGAATAAAGAAATCTTTCTCAGGGGAGGGGCTCCCTAGGTCCTCCAGAGGCTTGAGGATGGTGGTTGTGTGGCCCACCTCCCCTTCTACGCAAATTTCAGCCCGGGTGGTAAGCTCTCTGGGGCTATTAGTGACTCAATGATGTGGGCCATGCAGCCACCTCCTCCTTTTTTCTTGGTTTTGGCCCCCAGGGGGGATTTCCGAGAGGTCTTTAAAGGCTCATTATTGAATACGGCCCACCCCGGGGCTTAGAAGTAATGAATGTGGTGCCTGACGCCGTTCTTTTTAACCCATTGGAGTCCCACGGGATTGCAGCTGCATCTAGTATAAAAACTCAGGGGTGATGTATTATTATTTCATGCAGCGCAGTTATCTACCTTACTGTGCTGTGAAAGGCAAAGGGCAAGAATGCCCCGTATTTAACATGATATGGTGCATTACTGTCCTTCCCTTGTGCTGGGCACATTGTGCTGCCTAGCTCCAGCGCAGACACCCTTGCGCCGTAGTGCAAAGGTGCCAGCATTGGAGACAGAATTGTTTTGTGCAGGAAGGGGCACCTTGGGCATTTTCCTCTTTCTATGTGTGCTACAGTATGCAGCACACATAGAAAGAAGAAAACATTTGGAGAAATGCTATGCTATGTTATGCCACACCTAAGAAGGCCTAGCATTTTGATGCATTCCCATGTCTACCTGGTAAATCTAGAATGCGTCAAAATCCATGGGTGGATGCAAGGTAACACGCATATTCCACCCATGGAACACCTCCCTTGGGCAGAGTAATGCAACGCAGTGATTTGTGCTGCGTTGCAGTACTCTAGATTTAATAAGCCACGTACGGCCACGCATGGTGGCCTTTCGTTTGATAAATCTGACTCGGAAGTTGCGTCACCCTTGTCGCACCTTGCGTGGCGCAAGGGCTATGCAACTTGTTGATAAATCTGCCCCTAAATTCTTCTGATAGAGAAGTTGTAGAACATTTATGAGTCTGTTAATTTGGAAAAAGTAATGTTGACTACTGTGTTTACCATTGGCTGAAAAGAACCCTCTGCATCAAGTAGGAAGCCACCATGCTAAACCTTCTTGTTCAAAGTCAGTTTCAGTCCAAAGATGTGGGGGATGTCGAAGGTCATCATCGTGGACCTAAGCTTAGCTACTAGGGGGCAGATTTATGAGGCCCTTGCGCCTCATTTACGCCGCCGTTGCGTCACTTTTGTGACGCAGCGGCGGCGCAAATCCTGCGCCATGGTGCGGGGTATTCATAACGTGACGCATCTGGGAGATGCGTCACGTTGTGAAGCTCTGCGCCACATATAGGCGTTCCGGCGCGGGGGGGGCGTTCCGGCGCAGGAACGCCTCCTAAAAGTGGCTGAGTGAAATCTACAAGATTTCACTCAGTCACTGTTGAGCCCATGCTGCGTCAAAACCCTGCGCCTGCTTGAAGCAGGCGTAAGGATTGACGCAGCATTGTGCAGATAGGGCACCCCAGAGCCTTGCTGGAGCTGCGTCGCGCTTGCGACGCAACTCCAGCAATGCGCCACTTTTACGGCACAGATGCGTGACGCATCTGTGCCGTTTTTGCCCCATGGTGCGCCGCATTATAAATGCGGCGCATCCATGATGGCGGAGCTGGGGCGCAAAATAACTGGCGCATCCCTGCTGATATGCAGGGATGCGCCAGTTATTATAAATCTGCCCCTAGAGGTATATGGAAACTCTTTGGAAACTTTCCGTTTTTATTATTCATTTCATGAAAACTGAGGCACAAATATTTGAAAGTTTACATTTTGTGCTGGTTACTTTTCTGTAAACTGTACGTATCGGTAAACTACAAGATATAATTTTGAATCATGGAATGGTGAGATAAGCCTTGCCTGCTTCAGAGGGCAACGCCTGTGAGTTTCTTAACTAAACACTGATAATTTAAGTTCTACATAACACAACACCTTTATAAGTGTTTTGTGTTACTGATTGATAACCATTTTTGCATGAGTCAAACTTGTATATATAGACACTTTTTATATTTAGAAATAGCAGGTATTGATACTTGATATTATTTACATTCAAGCCAAATAATTAAGCAATTTGAGTCATTAAGCTAAAAAAGAACGTCTGCTTGTCTTTTCGATAACCACAGTCGTACCTTAAAACGTGTGCAATAGCAAGACACTTTTCTAACATACATTTTCCCAGAAATATGATTTCATAAGATAGATTCAACCAAAAATGTATTACTGTTGTTCAAATAAACACCATATAAAGTATCAACCTATTTTCTGAGTCAATGACGTTCTCTAGTGCACAGCAGGATTTACTGTCAATAATAAAACAGATACCACGCTCACTAGAGCGGCATGAACTCTGCTGCAGGTTTGCAGCGCGCGCCAAAAATGCTGAATATTTAAACTTGCATGGGTCGAGGGGGTGCATGGACATAAAGACTAAAGAATAATTCATAACATCAGGAGGACGCGCTAACCTTTCTCTCGCGCCCTGTTGAAGACTTTTACGTCTTTCAAGTTAATTCCGAGTCCCGTTCTCATCGTCACAGCGTCTGTGGCGTCGTTCTTGTGGCCTCTCCGAATGGAGCCGTTGGCATGCGCCCTGGCAAAGAAGAAATGTTCAAGATTTACCGATCAACAACTCTCAGCTAATTAACGCGAGACAAGTCATTGAAAGTGGTAAGGCAGCTGGCCACACAAAAGGTGACGGAGCCTCTTCGGTCTGCGACATTGATATGCGTTAGCTCTGAATATCGAAATTGCCTTTTCTGTGGAAATTACATGGTTCTCTGAGAACCTTAGTGTGACCTTGCGAAAGCGTGTCTAATCCTACAAGGGTGAAGCAGCTGGTGCTGAAATAACATTTTGAGACTCAAATACTTATGGAAAAATAAATTACCTGTCAGACCAGTAGATGTAAGCCCCGAAGACTACGACTGAAAACATATCCACGTTGCTCCCTGACAGCACAATCTCCCGGTTCCCTCCAGTCTCAAGGTCGATTCTTTCTATCTTGTCTGTGCGGGCATCACACCAGTATAATTTATCTTCCTAGGGATCAATTGCAAAGGGAAACCTTACGAGCCATTCTTTGTCGAAAAGTAGTGTTAAGAGACAGACAATTATCGAAAAGTAAACTGAACAATACAGCTGGTTATAATATGCAACTTCAAACAATCCTCTACATGAAAAAATAAAATAAAATAGGAGAAACCTACCTCATAGTCCAAGGTGATGCCGTTTGGCCACGCAATGCCCGTGTTTACAAGTGCGACTTTGTCTGATCCGTCCAGGAGCGCTTTGCCAATGCATGGATTCTGCCCCCATTCAGTCCAGAACAAGTACCTGAAAGAGTTTGAAAAAATCCACAAATCAAATTTGTGATAGAACTTTTGTATTAACAGCACTCTGGCTCTAAGGAGATATCCTGATCGTTGTATGAAATTCATGCAAAATTACAGATATCAGCAATAAAGGAAATATGCAAGAAATTGCACCCCAGAATGTTTACAAGATTGCAAACCTCTTAGCAAACTTCAGTTCTGCAAGAAATGGAGAGGTATTTATTCAACATGTGTCTTAAGTACTTCAGGCCCCAAGTCACATGAATTATTCCACCCTGCACACAGAGAACTGCAGACATTAGTTCTTTTGCGCTTTTGAAGTCAATAGCCCTATGATATTAAGCAAATTATGTCTCCCTTTCTTTAATAAGGAATACAACCATGAAGATCTTCCGTCAAAACTTTATCTGATACTCATTTGTAGAACAACACCATTGATAAAAATGTTGCAAAAAGCCGATTTCTTAAAATGTTTGCGTACCCCACTGCAAGAGTAAAACTGCATGATGAGACATTGACTTTCATCAGCAAAATGCTAGTATATATTACTAATAACTTAGGCCAATGAGAAGGTAGAATTGAAATTACCCTTTTTCTGGATGCACGGCGATAGCTCTCGGCTGGTCGATACCCTGCGATATAACTACATATCGGAAGGAACCATTGAGTCTTGCCACTTCAATTAAATTGAAGCCATGATCAGTCCAATATATATTGCCTGGAATAAAATGGAAAATCTGCATTGTTAGATTGGATCTCAACATAGGAAACTCTAATAAAGATGACACGCATTTCTGAACAGAGGAGCAAATTTATGAGAGGAGTTGCGTCACTCTTGCATCACGCAATGTGGTGCAAGAGTGATGCAAGTGAAAAATGCAATTTATGAAGCCGTACAAGGCTACCTTGCGTGGCCCTGAGTGGTTCCATAAATCAGAAATAATGCAACGTAGTACAAATCACTGCATTGCGTTACTCTGCTCTGGGAAGGCATTCCATTGGCTTTGTGTGGTTCTCCCCACGCAACCCAAAATGGATTTTGACACGTTTCCAGAATTACCATCAATGGAAGACCTGAGAATGTGCCAAAAAGATACGCCATCTCAGGGGAGGCGTAACAAGCAGAAATATCTCCTTGTTACTTCCTTTTTCTATGTGAGCAGCATTCTGCAGCACACATAGAAAGAAGGATATGCCTCAGGGGATTGTTTTTGTGCAGAAAGGTGGCTCTTCCTGCACAAAAACAATCCTCCTTACAATGTAGGCATGTTTTGCACCATGATGCAAGGGTGCCTGCGTTGGATCTCAGCAGCCAAAACAGTGTCAGCACAAGGACAAAGACAGGAATGCACCGTATTCTTTTAAATACAGCAAATTCCTGCCCTTTTCATGTCACGCAGCGCGGGAAGGTGACTTGCTATAATGCGCTGCATCGTTTTCTAGTAAGTATGCCCCAGAATTTATAAGCGCATTTTATAAGTAATTAATTGATCTACTCATCAATGCATTTAATACGATGCAATGCAATAATCAATTCACCAATGCTCTTGTTTTGTGTCACTAAAAGTCTTGAACGCCCAAGTAAAAATTAAAATGATTTTCATTGAGGTGTGTCTATGTACATCATCTAAACATTTATTATGATGTTCACATTTCTGAAACAATACATTTTAGGTGACACCGAAATTTAGAGCTCCATTTGCAAAATTGAATAACAAAACTTAAACACACAAACAAAACATTCCCTTGTTAGCATCGTCCATAGCCAGGCAAGCCCTGCAGCTTCTTGGATATTAATAAAGCTAGCCCGATGACTAAGCAGACTAAAATATAAAGTACAGCTGAGGCTCATAGGCTGAACAAAAGGGTCTTGGTCAGCTCTCTTCTCAACCCTTTGTAACAATTGCACCATAATAAAAAGTGGGGCAAATCGCTAGTCCTTCCAATATCCTCCTACTAGAAAAACTGGTACTAATTTGAATGACTCTAAGTCTATTTCAAATGCATTTCCTAGCATATGGAATGTAAATATTTGTTAAGTGATTGCCCTTTTCAGGGATCCTTCACTTGAACATACAAATCCAGCACCAGTTATGGGGCTTATAAATCTGAGTGACCTACATTTTGGCCCCAGCTATAGTTACCTTAGAGTTCAAACTACTTTATTTGGTTAACATATTTCATAAAATGCCTGATTATTGAATCAATCTTTTGCTGTTTTGTTTGCTTAATTATTTGCATTTGTGCCATCTAGCTTCCGCTACTACTAAATGCCACATCTATGTTAGATTTGATCCGTTCATTGACCTAATGTAGTTCATACAGCCCTTTCCAAAATGCACAATCTTGCTTCTTCTAAAGTATATTGAAAACGTCTTAGTGAATATTAGAACATTGGAATGTTGGAAGCTCCATTGAAAACAATGGAGTGCTCCGGGCTTATAATGGCTGGTATAAGCCCGGAGCACCAACATTCCAATGTGTCTTTGTTCACAGCTCTGGCTGTGAACAAAGGCTTCAGGGAGCCTGAGGGGATTTCAATCCCCTTGCGCTCCCTGAAGGCTTTGTTTTGTTAGAACATTCTGCCCTCTAGTGGCAGAATGTTCTAATAGCCTTATAGCCCTTCGTAGCAGGGCTATACCGGCTTTTAAAGTCCCGCTGCTTTGTTAAAGTCCCTCGTCTTCGGCTCGGGCCTTTAACGCTGCAGCGGGCCTTTAACAGCCGGTATAGCCCGTTACGGCAGGCTATAATATAAAACTAGTTTTTGATACCTTGCACCACTCTGGTAGCCAAATTCCTCATGACCCCTGCTTTAGTACAAAAGAGCAAATGCAACCAGTTGGATGCCAAATATGGCAAATCAACTATCTCCAACTAATTTGCTTCACAAAATATGCCTTTAGAAGGTGGAAGAGACTAAGATAAGGGTACACAATTACCTAACCACTCTACTTGAAGAGAAAAATATTTTTGTTCCCTCACATCAGCCTGTTCTTACTGAGACACTCATACCTGTACAGACATGTCTCACCAGTCATATAATGATCCATTGGCAATTTTGCCAATGTCAGTGTAAGAACCCCAATCTTCAACACTGAGAGGCTGTGCTAGATTGAGGAATGCCATATGAAAATAGCTTTCCCTGATCCTCGCCCTTCTCTTTCTTAATTGTCATATTCAGGACTATTCAATGACTATCTGTGCTATGACCTTTAGAGAATGTAGCTTTCCAATGAGGAAGAATCTTCTGTTCCACAATGTGGTCTGGCGCCGTGATATGTATCCATTTTAAAATTGTCTTGCAATAACTTCAAAGTGATTTAATTGGCCAATAGCAGTGGGGTCCTTTTAAATAGAATTCTCTAAAAATAGTAGAATCCTCCCAGCATTGCAAGTTTTTGGCAGAAGCCTTGCCTCTAATTGACTTTAAAAAGGAACGTTGGCCGACGGGCGCACTTAATGGGTTAAAAAGGAATATTGGCTTAATATCATAACACCACAGTCAGTGTTTGCACAACACATATTAAATCAAGGGTCTGATTTGGATTTTGGCAGATAGGATACTTTGTCACAAACATGACTGATATTTCATCCACCGTGTTACAAGCTCCATAGCAGGTACTGGAATTGTAATTTGGCATATGGAATATATGTCACATTTGTGCCGGAGTAACCCTGTCCGTTAAACTCGTAATGAGGACCTAAATTACTTTGGGACAAGCAACCTTATTGTTTTACATTGATCAAATGCAATGGAGTACCACACTCTCAGATTGACAAGAAATGTTGACTAGTCTTGTCTGATGCCTCATCATCACAGTGGCTGATCGCATTAATGGACCATTCTAACTATTTATATTATGTGTCTATCCCGAGAAGTCTGAAGGATTTCTTGCAAATAGAAGTGGCCATCCCCCAGAAACCAATGTGTTATGATGGCGCTAAAGATGCACATGACTTTTGCTTTGTTGGCACATGCTTCCATGTCCATGGGTCTGCTTGGATATCATGTGACTCACCCCAGGGTGTTGTATCGTTGAGCCTCTGGGGATAATAGTGGTAAAAAAACAATGGTTCAGGTGTGGCCAAAAGGTCCAATAATAAAGTGATCCTAATGAGAGCACTTATGGTTAGAGAGTTGAAGATTAATTATTTTAAAGGAGCAAAAAAATGTATAATGTACATAGGGACATAAGTCAGTTCATGTGAAACATTTATTTCCACAACAATAGAATTCAGGTGCTCACACAATAAGTGAAAGAGGCATGACGTGCAGAGTGATGGTGAAGTTTAAAATAACAGCAACGCATTGACAACAATTTTGGCCACACCTGAACCATTGTGTTTTTTACCGCATATTTCACCCCAGGTTCACGTATTGGGGTACCCTTGTTTTTCTTAAATCTGGGGATAATAGATCATGCCTGCAAGCTTATTGCCCCCCTGTAATGGTGTAATGTTGCAATTTCAAGCATATTTCTTCTCAGAAAATTACATAATCTTCATCAAGGATAACATTGACAAAGAGATCTGATGCTTACATTGGACTGTTAACTTATGGGGCATGGAAGAAAGATTGAACATAACAGCTGACAATCTAATATATACTACCCCTGATGACATTTCACATTTCATAGTCTTCCATTGCACGTGTAATTAACAGTCAGCCTAAGCTACCTCACATGTATTGTGTTGTTTCTTTTCAGTTTATGTTTTCAGTGACTCCCTTCTTACACCCCCAATTCATACATTACAGCCTATTGTGTATACGTTTCTTGCTACTGCCTTGCATGACTCTTGATCAAAAAGTTCTGACTCAGAGGTCTGATAAGGCTTGGCATTATGATATTCCTGTGTTTCTAAATATAATGGATTATGCATAAACATTTATGTTTTAATGTGTTTTGCTAATATTGATTAGATAATTCGACTGGTTCTTGCACAATGTTTTTACACTTCTGGTGATTCTCTTGATTCTCTCTGTAGGAAGTTATTGGGCTTGCCTGCTATTCGGATCCCATAAACAGAGAATCCAGGAATGTTGATTTTAACTGCAACGGTGATGGCATGAAGTATTCCTATTTTCCAACTCAGGACTCATTTACACTTTTCTTACGTTTTCATCATTATGAATGACTATGTGCCATTTCTCTTCTATGTCTGGTCATCTTTACCTTCATCCCCCATCAAGTTAGAGCATTCCACCAGATTTTACCCTTCTTGGAACCGGAACACAACAGGAAACACAGACTGGTTTACCTGAAGTTCCTTATGTGATTATTAAAATCTCTGGTTTACTTTAGTTGGGTGATTGACACATTGTATATGACTTCCACCCACTTGACATACAGTGAGATAGCTGCAACTTTAGCAGAGCCTGCAGAAAGGCATCTTCCCAAGAATATGGATCAGTTAAATCTCTGTGTGCAATTTAAACATTAATTCAAACTATCTACCAGCACTAGTTTCGAAACATAATGTTTCTACTGTATACTAACATCTCTGTATTCCTAAGATGCTCTTTCTCCCTATATGAATGTGACAAATTTATCAGGCTTCCCATTTCTACCAGCTGGATGTGCTGAGGTCAGAATATGTCACAAGTGGGCCAACAGTCAAGAGAAAGTCAAGGATTATTTCAGAGCGTAATGCTTGAGAAAATTATGTTCCCTTATCATCAGAGACACAAACTAAAAGCTGGTTGGCAGACTGCACAATATACAGTTGTGCCAAACATTACAGAAATGTTAAAAGGGTTCATCATTTCACCAATGCTTTCTGCTAATCAGGATAAGACGGGTCATTCAGAAACTGTCAGCATTTTAGGGGATGCAACCACACCTGTGGATTAAAGTAAACAGTAAAGATAGATCTATATATATGCTTTCATTATATTTAATTACTTGTCTTTAGTAGCTTCAACAGCTGTATCCGCATAGGTGTCATGCTCTACACTTCAATTTCCGATGTACTTTAAACTGCTTTTATCTGTGCAATGTGTCAACGAAGAATTAGTTCTCACAAGCATGTCTACCTCATAATCCTCCTGCAGCTTTACCAAGACAGATATGTGCTATAATTCTCTGCATGGATTACTTAATAAGTGATCCATATCAAACTTGTTCTAAAAAATGTAAGCTTCATCTTGTGTGGGGCCACTTCATTTGATTATTTTGACATGCTCTGAAAGTAATCAAGCAATAAGTCAGTTTATACCAATCATAGGGAATGGTACAGCAATTAAAAATATCAGAAAGGACAAACACATGTGCAGTACATAATAATGGGGGGTATTTGTAGAGCACAAACCTTTTTTTTGGAGTGCAGTAGACACATTTTAATTGAAGGGGGATAAAGGGCTGCATTTCTTTACTCTGAAAGTGTGCAAATTACACAAGAGATGAAGAAGGTGATAAAATTGGCACATGCTTGGCTCAGTGTTCCATGATGGGGAGAGGATGGGATTGACAGAGAGGAAAAAGGATGACTGATGGAGTGGTTATGAGAAGGACCCTGGAAGCCAGTCACTAAGGGCTTGGAGAAGGAGTAAAGTGAATGTAAAGAGGTGGACATTAGGTTTTGTCGAAGTATTGCATCTTAGTAGTGAGTTTCATACTTTCATTCTGGGGAGATGTGATCCAACAGAAAAAGATGCTAATTCAGACCCCAGAAGGTGGTTTGTTATCCATCATATTTGCCATTCTCATGAGGACCTAGTGGTGCATTGAGAAATTCCCACCTGCCTGTTAGGGTTGTCTTGACATAAATGTGTTTGCTGATCTACCAGAACAACTTTAATCAAAATGGAATGCTGGGAGGGCTACCATATTAACGCAGCTTGTCCACGTTTTTTTTTACTGGTGATTGTTTCTGAAAAAGAAAACAAAATAAAGCTAATGTGCTGGAAGCTTTCTCTGCATGTGGGGACCCATTTTTCCTACCCATTTCCATTACATCTTGTATAGCAGACCTAGACGTTGAAAATCTGCCTCGTACAGCCTATCCCCCTAACACAGTAAACAACGGCAAACATGTGTCAGAAGGATTGGGCCTCATCTTCGAGTTGCAGATGGAGTTACTAGATACAGCAAGCAAGATTCTTTATACAGACATAGGACTAGGGGCCTGATTTTGATCTTGGCTGAATGGTTACTCGGTCACAACTGTGATGGATATTCCCTTCACCACAATATAAATCCCGTAGGCTATAATGAGACTTACATTTTGGCGGGCGGGATATCCATTAGAGTTGTAATGGACTAACCCGCCTGCCAAGACATAAATCAGGCCCTGAATCACAAAATAATTTTGCCTGGTGCAACTTCATGTCCTTGGTGGCAAGTTAAGGTAGAGTTTGCTTTAAACACCGTCAATCACTGCATTATAAAATCAGGATTCGGCATCTGGTAATTTGTGACAAGAACATTTGTGCACCTTTGTTTAGTGGCATTTTGTTGTAGTGGGGATGTGTTTTGTTAATTTTTTTGTGCAGGTGCATTTTATGTTTTATTATTACGTTGTGATTTTGTTGTGTTGTACTGCTGTTCTTGTGTGGCTTTCTATTTTGACTCTTTTGTCGTGATGCATTCTGTCACATTTTTTTTTTGTTAAATAGATTAGAGCATGTTATTTTGTTGTTTATTTGTTACTTTAGATATTTGAACAAATGCAGCTATATTTCCAACCAGAAGCAGCACATGCCTGGAAAGTTCCTGTGACAAGCAATCATTTACCACTGTCTAAGGTGGTAAAATAGCGCTACTCCTGCTCCTCAACTCCTTAAGACATCAGTCATCCCAGAACTGTGGCAGAGACCAGGCCTAAAGGTAGCGCTCACATTGCTCAAGCCCAATCAGAGACATTACAGTTGAGAAATACTTATCTACCTTCTTCCAAAAATAGGCTCACTTTGATTGGACCAGTTTCAGTGATTGGTAAGCTCCCTATTCCCTGATGCAGTATAAATGCAAGCTTTTTCCTGCTGGGAATACAGGATATCTTGCAGAGATGGAGTCATCACACTCAAAATGCACACATTTTCCATCTTTCTGACCAGTTTCCCCTGTGCAATTTGCAAATTTCCCAAGGTAATAACTGACAAGATGTGCAGTGGAAATATCGTGGTTTAGCAGTATGAATACAAAACGTGAAATACCATAACCAGATGCAAAGGCCGGTTTCACAAAATCCCAGTATTTCCGGCACACTCTCGATGAAGGTCACAGCATTAATGATTTTTGGTATTACAAATCAGTGTGCTTCATTTCCCATGAACCATGTCAATTCCATTACACGGAAGAGCTACCAGTAAAAGTAAGGGGCATATCAACAAGGGCTTTATCTCTGCTTTTTTGGCTTTAAAAGCCAAAAAAGCAGAGATAAAACTAGCACTCTATCAACAACAGGGTGCTAACATGCAAATTTGCATGTTAGCACCCTTTTACTCTACGCTTCCCCTTGCTTCTCTAATGAGATGCATAGGGGGCGTTCCAGAGTAAAATAATAGGAGAAATGTCGTTAAGCGACATTTCTCCCATTATCAAGAATATCGCTAACCCTGTTAGAGACAAAAAAAGCAGCGCTGACGGCGGTTAATGCTGCTTTTTCACGTCTGGTATTTTTCTGACTTAGCCCTGATATCCTACGGAAGGAGGATATCATGGCTAAGTTTGTCTGTCCCTATCAACAAGCTAACGTGAGATTATCGCTGGGTTTCCAGCGATAATCTCACGTTAGCCACTTAGCGTGAGGATTTTTATTGCTATTGAGATAAGCGTTGCTAATAGCACGCTATCTCAGCGATAAAAATTAACGCTAGCCGGCGATAATTATCCTAGCGCTAAGTGCGCTTAGCGATAATTATCGCCGGTTGTTGTTGATATGCCCCCACATGCGTATGGTGTTCGCACAACATTTTGGGGGGTGAATATTTATATGCCGCTATTCACAGAAGGGGACAGCTTGCCTTGCCCATTTCGGTAAAAATTATATTTAAATTGCTTAAAAATGTGCCAGATCAAATAAATAGCTTTGCTCCATGGCTGTGCGGTTCTTTTATTCTGCGCGTCTCTTTGAAAATTGCTTTTTGTGTCCTTCCTTTTCTATGAGATCAAAGCCTTTTATGTCTTTACATTATGTCTTCTCTATAACATGCTCGTTATCCTTATTCTAGCAGTCTTTGGCTCTTAACTCTTCATGCTCTCAATAAAAGTGGAATGCAACACCCAATTATTTAGTATATCAGGGGGACTGGTTCATGTTATTTGAGATTTAGATCAGACAAAGGATTCATTTAAACCCGCTGCACTGAAAACCTAGCAAGGATTTGGGCAAGGAAGGGTGCGCACATACACAGACTTTGAAAACTTTTCAAATGTTCACGTTCATAAAAGCACCTCTGGTTCAGCTTTACCTCGCAGATCTCTCGGGGAGACGCTTTCACGGCACGCGCAAGCAATTTTCTTCAGCATGAAAGAAATCACACCCAGAGGCAGTAAATATCAAAAAGAGTGCAGCCGGGAGCAAAGCAGAGGGTTCGCTCTCACTGTTGATATTCCTCAGGTCTATATTAATCCGGGGGGAAATCCCAGATAAAATAGGAAGGTCTTCAAAGCCTTGAAAAAAATCTGTATTTAAACAAACAATAAATAGGAACCAAGTACCAGCTATCCAGTCAACTGCAATGCCTTCCACCCTTCCTAATCCGTTTGAAATGATGTCCTCTTTCCACGTTTGGTCTCTTCTCGATCTGCTAATTTTGTTGAAGCCCATGTCTGTCCAATAAATAGTGTCGTTGCCTGTAAATTCAGAAAAGCACAATAGAAATACGTTATTTGTTATAGACAGTGTATTCATAATTAGTTCTATGCACTGAACAGTTATTATTACTTACTTGCCAAATATTTAATTCTACGACATCATGCACATCATGTAATTAATTAATGCCTCCTAAACTCACAGTTCCCACTCTCCTTCATCACTATCTATTGCACACCCACCAAACCTAATTACTGCCGAGGAGCATTATAGAATGCTTATTAGTGATAAGCAATAATGAACAAAAATATAATCACCAAGATATGACCAACGTTTGTTAATGGAGCTCTCAAACGTTCATGTCCCTCAGACTAATCTACCCTGCTTTATAGTTTTACATCCTTTTCCTTTTTAATTCTTGGCTGCAGACTGCTTTAATTGGTTGTTGGAGATGTATTACTCCCATTAGTCAGCCTATTGCTCATGATTGGACAGCTTTTGTGAGAAAGTCATCCCTTTTGCCCCGATCACTCCCATTTTCTTTGACTGATACTGGTGGTAACTGACTGGCTGCTCCAGTCGCCCTGCTAGCCAGTCCCAGGACCAGTGCTCTATTTCAAAATGTATATGGTTATCAGGTGTAATTATAATTTGCACTGACAACTTACCTGTAAGCCCCCAATATATGGTAGAGCTTGTAGGTTTTGAGGCCCAGCAGCTTTGAGGCACTTATGTGTGCACGCTGTGTTGCCTGCTGTCATTTTAAAAGTCAGTCCTGCTTTGCAAGCTGCTTTAAAATAGAAATTACATGCAAATTCCACTTTGGATTTGAAGGTACTTCCAAAGCACTCAACTACCTTGTTTTTAGATACAGGTATTCACCCCCTAGATTATACCGTAGTTGCCCCTAGGGTAGGATGCCATGTAAAAATAAGGAGGGACATTTTAAAAGATGTTTTATCTGCTGTGGTGAGCGAACAACCCCCAATTTCATTTTTTCCCCACTGTAGACTTTTAGCTCCATAGGCTAACATGGGAATAATGTAATATAGGGTATCTCTTGACAGGAGTGAGCTAACATAATATTTCAAGGACATACAATATTGGTAATGATAAATCCAACAACTTTCCACTGTTGAATGTGTAATAAGTAATACAGAAAAGTAGTGAAATAACTTGTTGTCTGTGAGCCCAAATCCAGCCATCTAGCAGCCTCTCCTGATGGGCCAGCCCTTACTAGGCTGTGCCAAGCTGCTTTGATGAGGTGATAAGTGGCCTGTACAGAAACAGCAGTTATGTGATGTGGTGGGGTGCTGCAGCTGCAGAGACCAGGCCATGAAGGGGGCTTGGTAAATCAAACTGTGCTTCAAAGAGAGTAGGACAGTAAGGCATGCCAGCCAGCCCTACTATCTCTTCCTGTATCCCCTAGCCAGATGGCATCCCTAGGAATGGAATTTACAGAAAGGCTGGAAATTGAGTGTTAAGAAAAATGAGCAACAACAGTGAGTTGGTTTAGCCAACTCTTACAATCAAGGACAGAAAATCTCCATCTTTAATTTTAAAGTGCAGTGCTTTGTGGGACAAGAAAATGCCGCACTTTGGAGGAAGTTTTCATTCTTTTGGGTAGCACACTGTACCCCATTGGTCAGGAATGCCCCTCTACTTGTCACATAAACCCGAAGGGACTTAATGAACATATGGATCTTAGTAGTTTTCTGTAATGCATACTTGTAAAAGATCACTGTGGTACTTATTACCGCTAGCATGTTTACCCATTATCACAATTATCCTATTTTATGACCTTGTATTTTTGATTGTTTCGAGTTGAAGCTAGGTGATATTCACTTATGCGAGAACTTGATTTTCTGCATTTTAGATCATTCCTGATAATGTGTGCTTTGTCTCTCATTTCTGTCTACTCTATGACTGTCTTGACTTTGTCTTTCACTTTTGTCACCAGAGCTTATTTTCTGTGGGTACTACATTTATTCGCGATTGAAATTCAGGTTTGAGTTCATTTTCTTTGATCACTGTATTCGAGTAATTACAGCCTTTGTTTTACTTGTCTATCGGTTTTTACTGGCCTATCGTTTTTTGTTTATCGTT
Source organism: Triturus cristatus (assembly GCF_964204655.1). NCBI lineage: Eukaryota > Metazoa > Chordata > Amphibia > Caudata > Salamandridae > Triturus > Triturus cristatus. The sequence continues at coordinate 230,133,794 of NC_140584.1, forward strand.
TCCACGAGATGTGATCGGGGCACTTGTCGTACGGTACTTTCACAGTATCTATTGATTTTGTGAATGCGTTTTGATTTATTTTTGGTTCACTTCTAATTGTGGTTTCGCTCTTGGGCGCACATAATTCATTACCTCAAGCCTGTCTCCATGGTAATTTGGGGAGCACTTTTTGTACGTAGTCCTACGTTGATTTCTTTACACACTCGCGCTTCACTTCCGGGCACTATGGGTATATACTTCTGGGATTACACCGGGGATGTATGGACACCATCACGAGGAGTGATTACGACGGTTTCGTACACCCAACGGAGAAATACAGGTACGTGGCTAGTTTTGTGTATATAGCATGCTTTAAATCACGAGTACGGCATGTGATGATTGCGAGCACTTAAGCTGTACATGGCGTGGCTACTCCTTTTCTGCACTAACAATTGGCTATGGGTTGAAGATGCTTGGCATCTTTCACACGCATAGATACCATTAGGTCCTTTATTCTTCACGGTAAACGGTGTTGGCTATCGTTATTCTAATTTCTGATTCAACTGCTGTCTCTGGTCTCTTACCCCCTGCAGGCATGTGAGTGTATATAAACGCATGATTACAGCGATTTTCTTGCATTGTTCTGGAAATCTCTTTCACTATGTCACCAAGTTGGATTGCACTGGGGAGATTTACTACTTATACATTAATAAGGTGGTATGCAGCTCTTGGATTATAAATGAGTGGTAGTCCCTCTTTTTAGGACCTACCCCCTGATGAAGGGCATGGCCCGAAATGCATTGGGGTCCCTGTAAGTGAAGTGAATTAATTGCTACATTAATGTAAAATAATGTGAAAATAACATTATTTTGATGGAATTTTGAAGATGAAATTTAAAGAGAAGAAGAATAAAATGGTTTGAAAACATTTGTTGAAAAGATTATCAATTTTACACAATACTAAGGAGTGCCGGGAGGGTTTGTTCTTTCCCTGTTGGAGAATGCCTAGAAGCAGTATATTCATTTACACCTCAGGATCAGAAGGTGACACCCACTGGCACCCACAAGTAGAGGAAAGGTATTACTGAGTGATACAATCTACTACATCTGGAGTGCGATCGTAATTCACTGGATTTATGCACCTCTACTTGTCACCCCAGAACATTGGATAAATATGTGAGGGCTGCATAACAACTCAAATCTGTTGCCTGAATCTACAAGGAGAAGAAAGTCTGCCCTGCTGGAACCCTGGAGGCAACCCAATGGCTTGCAGTCTAAAGGACTGCGCCTGCTGCTCACTTTCAACTACAGCCCTGAGTACTCTGCCTTGCCTCAAAAAAGGATTAAGGAGTGGACTCCCTGAAAGCAACAGGTAATCAGATCTGAGCTGACCATCTCCCCAAGAGGGTCCCGGCCAGGAGTGCATCCAGAGGACTTTTAAGGATTTGGCATGGTGCATTTTGGTAATCGTAGTCCCAAACCTCAAAGGACCATCTCAGAGGTTCTAGACCCCTGGATTTGTGTTTTGAACACATTTAACACTCACAGGGATCTGCAGGAAGTAGTTCCAGAAGTTTGGAGCAACTTTTGTAAAATAACTCCATGAGTGGATGGACCTGATGTCGAGAGTCAAGCTGGCTACCTTCAATCGTGACCCGGCCTGGAAGTCAGGTTTATCCTGCTGAAAGCTCTGGCACTCCCGACTTCAAGGGTATGACAAGGGCCTCGCAGAGAAGCAATATGACCTTGTTGCATTGAAATCAGTCTGCTGGAGGAATCACAAGAGTTGAGAGAAAGTCTTCAAGAAAAGTTTCTAATTGTGAAGGTAAAATTTTGACTGGCGTCTCTCGCTTAGTGTATCTGATCAGGGCTCCATCACGGTCGGCATCAAACTTTGATTTTGTTCCTGTCAAGCACGACCAGATGTCTCAAGTTCGTGTTGTATGTTCCTAAGCACTACAAAGTGTGTAATCTGTAAAAATTCATATCTCTGATTCCCTATTTTGGAATTTTGTTGGTTTGGTGTCATTTTAATCATAAAAAACCTTCTTATTTTGACAAATTGGTTGTCCATTTTCTCAATATGTTGTGTCTTACTTATTTAATGTATTGGTGCTTTTTTAAATGCTTTATATACATGTCTCCTGAGTTAAGCCTTCCTGCTAACAGCAAGCTACCGAGGGTTTAGCCAGGTGCTAATGTATTAAGACCTTGAATGGACCTTATATTGCATTGGTGGTCTTACCGCTAGTGGTAGGTGCATACTTACCCCTACTAATAATCCACCTTCCATCACAAGTATACTGTGATACTGCAAAAACGACTTCACATTCACAGAAAAACACCAGTAATCAACGAAGAATACTGAAAACTATTAAGGAGACAGTCCTGCCAGCATAAACACAAGCAATTGTCTAGCGATGCATCTCTGACCATCCAGGAATGTTGTCTAGAACACACATACATTATATACATTACCCTCAAGACTTGTTAGTATAAGAATTTGGGTACCTGGTCATCTGGTCATGCTAGACCAGGGGAAATTCACAAGCTCAGGCCAACCATGATGGAGCGCTGGTCGGACATAGGGACCCGGTTAGTCCCACTGAAGAGCTGCCTTTTCATGTCCATCCCAGTTTATACCTGGTGCCTGCCTTTGTGTGGGGGGACTCAGGGCAGAACTCTCCCCATCAGATAGCCTCTGCCCTATGCAGGCCACTTATCACCTCATCAAAGCAGCTTGGCTAGGCTGGTTAAGGCTGACCTATCAGGAGAGGCTGCTAGAAGGCCGGATTTTGGCTCACAGAAAAGAATGTTTTATAACCTATTTTCTGCAGTAGTTATGATAAATTCAACAGTGACAAGTTATTGGATTTATCATTACAAATATTTTAATTCCTTGAATGACAACGTTAGCTCCTTTCTAGCCAAATTTATACTTAAATAAAATATTCCAATATTAGCCTATGGAGCTAATGATCTGCAATGGGAAAAATGAATTTGTCAGTTTTTCCCTCATCAGGGCATACATGTCTGCTTATAGTTAGCTGGCACCCCACCCCTGAGGACCTAGGGGAGGCCTTAGGGGTGACTTATATCTACAAATAAGGTAAATTACCACTTTGGAAGTATGTTTAATTCCAATGTCCAATTTGCATATAATTTACTTTTAAAGACAGTCTGTAAAGCAGGGTTGCCTTTAAAAATGAATGCAGGCAACACAGCGGTGCACTGTCCAATGCAGGAAATCTACTTGGCCTCTAAACATCCTTACCCTAATATATACTAGTGAAGTATAGGTAGCTTGAATCCTCCATTGTCTTATAATATGCTAGGGACTTACATTGGTCTGTTATTCCCAATTGTAATTATACCTAATTACCATACACATTTTTCATCAGAGCACTGGACCTGCGCCTGGTTAGCATAGCATAGGACACAGTCAGAGTCAGTTACTACCAGAATCAGTCAAAGAATGGGCGTGAACAGGGCAAAAACGATGGCTGTCTCACAACTTGGCTCAGAATTTGCAGATTGTGTAAATTCGGACTGCTATTATCTTGGTAGTAGGGAATGTGTTGCTCTGCATTGAACTTCATCTTTATAGGCAGTGCTCTTGTGTGGAGATGCATTTCCGATACGTTGGCAAAGTGAGTATAGACTGATGCTCTTTAGAAGTCTGGGCTAAGGGGAAAATACTTTTTTGTTTAATAGGATTATTTTATAATTATGGCACATTTATGCTGTGAAAATGCTAATTAACAGTAATGATAACCTACATTGCAGAAATGCAGTTTAATGCGATCAGATCAAAGCAACTAAAAATCTATTTTCCTACCTAGTTATGGTATATGTGCTTTCAAATGTAATTTGTGTACAGAAGAGGCAACAAACAATGTGCACGTTCACACAAGAGACATATAATTACATAACGTTTACATTAATTTCATGCTGAATAATCTTGTTAAAGTTGCAAGCATCATTATTTGAAATTTCTGCCGCACCATTCGTCTCGCTGTTTGCACACCAGTCTTTTAACCCTGTGGCTATAAACATCTTTAAATGTCTGTTAGTGATCTATTGTTTCCAATACTTATGCCAAGAGTGGAAAGATGACTTCCATGGCTGCGTGTGGATTCGGGGCATCCATCTACTATTAAAAAGCATTTGCTAAGTCAATAAGTTCCATGGCTCAGAGACCCTTTGGCTTTGAAAATACTTGTATTTCTTCCTTCCTTCTAAAAAGGCCATACTGACTGTATTGGAAATTAATTTGATCAATAATCTGTATGGATGTGTTCTTAAGCAGCATATATGCACTTTTAAAACATCCTTAAAAAAAAGCTTCTAAACATATTGGTGCAAGCCTGCATGGCATGCGGTTAGCTGGATGTGCTGCAGTTTTGTCTCCAGCACTTACATATCTTCTATGCAACTCAACAAAAAACCAGCTGTCTATGCATGGTAGTCGATATGATCTCCAACTCTGTCAATTGCAAGTCAGTTCATTAATGACACTCCACCATCCGGTTTTTCCCTTTTGAGTGGCAGTCCAATCAGAACCGTTTTTCATCACTCTCAATATAACTGGTACACCAAAATGACAACAGAAAACAGCTTAAAGCCCAGCATCACCCTTTGTCTTTGCTTTATTCACAGCGGGTGTCTGAGAATTCCGATTTGGCTGATGAACAGCTAGAAAGATTTGCTTCTAGATAGCCCTGAATAATAGTATCCGATTCTTCAAAGTTTTCTAGTTTTCATAGACATTTTGAAATGTTGATAATGTATATGGGACTTTGTGTACTTAATAGTACTGCGTAAATCTGTTGAGAGCGTACAAATGCACACTAAGTGGGTCAACACAAGGTCTTATAAAGACAGCACCAAATTGGGGGCTTTGGTGAGCCGGTTCCCTTTAAATAAATCTTGAACTCATGTTAAAACCTAGCAATGGCTGATGTATCCATAATTTGTCTAACCTGCCATACGGTATGCAAAGCTTAAGTTCATTGAAATTCAACCATCTACTTGATACCATATGATTTGATTGTCATTTTAGGGCAAGGAAACCAGATAGTCCAGGAAACAAGGGGTGGATACAAGAGGCAGGCTTCAAGAAGAGAAAGTCTCTATGATGGAAATGAAGGCAGATTGGCATGTTATAAATTTAACCCCTTGAGTGCCCCGCCCTTTCCACGCCCTGTGTCGGGCGTTTCATTAGCGGGCGGGGTTCATGACGAGATGGTCTCGTCATGGGCACAGCACAACCGCGGCCCATGACGAGACCATCTCGTCATGGGCACTGAAGGGGTTAAGATATCCAGTATGATACGCTCTCTAGCCGTGCCTACTGTTGCTGGAAAAAACAAAGAAAAAGAAAAAATGTATGGAAATAAGAGGGAAATGATCAGATGCATTGTATAGTGCCACACATGTAATTCTAAATGAGTCAATGGGACATCTACAAATTGAAACCAGATGTGTGCCCTTTTCAAAGCATCTAGGGGGGAATATATACCAATGGTGGAGCTATAAATGACTACCAGCATACCACAAATGCAGAGATGTGAGAGATGATCTTAACGAGATGAAAAGTATGAAAGATGCTAGATAGAGGAAGCACACATGACAATGTCATGTGCTAGAGTTACTGACCAGGACGTTCCCTATTTCTGACAACAACAGTGAGAGTCAACAACATATAAAGCCATCTTATGACGATATCCCAGTTCTCTGCGTAATAAGGCATGTGACTGATGTATATAGCAAATAATTTAGATTTAGAGTGAATACTATCAAATCAAAAGCCTTGCTTGTAAGTTAATTTTTTCAAACGAGGAACACAATGGGCAAGTATTATACATGTAGTGTTAAAGATTATAAGGTACAAAAGCAGAGAAGGATAAGACAACATTAAGAGCGCTCTATTAATTAGAACACTCCAGCATCACTAAAAACAGGACTAAAATTATCTTGGATTCATGAGATACGGGCAATGATTTTGAAATGTGAGTGTTGCATAAGTGCCACTGTCCTTTGTGATCCTTCACACAGTGATATTTGCTGGAGAACCACTGCCTGAGACGTCACAGTTACACAATAGTGTTGGGAATACTCTACATTCCTATTTCCTTACAGAATGCGCCCTGACCCTTTACAAGATGGGAAAAACCATAACTGTATAACACAAGCTGGTGCCGTAATATGCCCCAACTATAACTGTGTCTTTACAGAAGGCACCCTTGCCCTTCACAAGATGGGAAAAAACATAACTGTATAACACAAGCTGGTGCCATAATATGCCCCAACTATAACTGTGTCTTTACAGAAGGCACCCTGGCCCTTCACAAGATGGGAAAAACCATAACTGTATAACACAAGCTTGTGCCGTAATATGCCCCAACTATAACTGTGTCTTTACAGAAGGCACCCTGGCCCTTCACAAGATGGGAAAAACCACAACTGTATAACAAAAGTTGTTGCCGTAATATTCCCAAACTATAACTGTGTCTTTACAGAAGGCACGCTGGCCCTTCACAAGATGGGAAAAACCATAACTGTATAACACAAGCTGGTGCCGTAATATGCCCCAACTATAACTGTGTCTTTACAGAAGGTACCATGGCCCTTCACAAGATGGGAAAAACCACAACTGTATAACACAAGCTGGTGCCGTAATATGCCCCAACTATAACTGTGTCTTTACAGAAGGCACCCTGGCCCTTCACAAGATGGGAAACTGTATAACACAAGCTGGTGCCGTAATATGCCCCAACTATAACTGTGTCTTTACAGAAGGCACTCTGGCCCTTCACAAGATGCGAAAAACCATAACTGTATAACACAAGCTGGTGCCGTAATATGCCCCACCTATAACTGTGTCTTTACAGAAGGCACGCTGGCCCTTCACAAGATGGGAAAAACCATAACTGTATAACACAAGCTGGTGCCGTAATATGCCCCACCTATAACTGTGTCTTTACAGAAGGCACGCTGGCACTTCAAAAGATGGGAAAAACCATAACTGTATAACACAAGCTGGTGCTGTAATATGCCCCAACTATAACTGTGTCTTTACAGAAGGCACTCTTGCCCTTCACAATATGGGAAAAACCATAACTGTATAACACAAGCTGGTGCCGTAATATGCCCCAACTATAACTGTGTCTTTACAGAAGGCACTCTTGCCCTTCACAAGATGGGAAAAACCATAACTGTATAACACAAGCTGGTGCCGTAACATGCCCCAACTATAACTGTGTCTTTACAGAAGGCACCCTGGCCCTTCACAAGATGGGAAAAACCATAACTGTATAACACAAGCTGGTGCCGTAATATGCCCCAACTATAACTGTGTCTTTACAGAAGGCACTCTTGCCCTTCACAAGATGCGAAAAACCGTAACTGTATAACACAAGCTGGTGCCGTAATATGCCTCAACTATAAATGTGTCTTTACAGAATGCACCCTGGCTTGTCACAAGATGTGAAAACTATAAATGTGTCATGTGACAAGGTCCTACTGTTAGCCTGTTGTGCAGTTCCAATATGTTGCTTCCTTTCAGAACATTGCCTGAGACCCACGGGCCTGTCACTGTCACCAGGGAGCAGTGTGTGGTAAAAAGGCAATGTGTCACACTGTTTCTGAGAGTGGTAGATGGCAGAGAAGAAAGCAATGTGGTACTTTTAGGGCACATGTCAAAGGCACATACGTGGAGTCATGATCTTATTGTCCATTGTGTGTAACAGCTCCCAGGACTACCACATTTTTTAAATTATTTTCGTCATTCCAGACTTGCCTACTCTTTTATTGTTTTTTGTGAACCGATATAAAAGGCACAATAAGCCCCTGCATAGCTTTACGTGAATATTAAAAATACTATATATACATATAAAACATAAAATGTGGATTTAAAATGTGCTGTATTGCGTAGAAATATTGTCACAGGTAACACATTAAACCCACATAATCCTGCATATGGCCACCTTGTAACACCTTACAAAATTGTCTGCAGGTTAGATGCATCATTTGGTAACAGCAGAGGAAATTATATATTGTTTCGAGAATAACACATTTTCAAGGTGCCTAAGTGTGTTTTCCTAAAGAGGTAGACAGTTATTACTTTATCAATTAATGACAATTGTGTTTCAAAAGTGTGCTAATAAGACATTAAGAGAGCAGAGTAATATTAACGGAAATAAAATAGTTTTCAATTTGAAAAAAGGAGACTACAAGACAAACATATATTCCAGATGTTCTTTGAAGTGGAGAATGGATCCATTTCCTATAATGCACTTTGCAGTTTTTCATCTGACGATATTCCATTAGTATTATTTAAATATTTGAACAACATACTAAGAGCCTGCTGAGTAGGTGTTTTGCAGGGAATAGTACTGAATAATAGAGAAAACACATTAAAGGTAGGATTGGTAATACCGCCAATTACTAACACAGAAAAACACGGTTTTGACTTTTTTTCTGGAACTTTTAAGTTCAAAACGAATTTAAGAATCTTTTAACCAAGTTCACATTAATCAAATTGCACTAGTCTAAAAACATGCTTCACAACGTAAGGAATGGTGGGGGATATGAAAATTACTCATGTAATTCTGAGGTACATTATTATTCTAACTGTGTATTGTCTCTTCCATTACGACCTTGATTTTCTACAAAATAATGGATTGATGTATATCAGAATTGTAATAGTCGTGCTTCACAGTTACGAAATATGCTTTTGTTTGCAACCCATGGAGGAACTGAAAATCAAGTGGTCCGTCAATGCATGTACCTTATATCCCTCAATGATTTTACAAAGTAAACAACATATCGTCGTTTGCTGAAGGACACCTATAACTTTCAGAAGAATTAAGAGACATGTTTGTGGTGCACTCTATTCAATCACTGTATTTAATCAGACGTGTTCTTGTAGAAAAGGAAAACCTCAAGCCACCAAGTGTTGGTATCAAAAAATGGCCAAGACTATTAGAGATCCTGTGAAATCTGTTTTAGGCCTATCATTATTCTGGTGTCTTTACACCTTGTGCTAGAGCCACAATGTCCCAACAACCTTGCCTCCATATTCCTGTGGGTCTCCTAGATTGACTGTTGAAAGGAATATCTGGCATAGACTGGGGTATTTAATGACTAATGTTTTGCTGTGTCTTCACTGAATTTTACTTTACATGCTGATGGTGTTTGTGCACTCAAATTGATTACGATAGTCACATCTTTTACTATTAACTAAAATACATTCCACATTTCCAGCCAAACATTTTTCTGACATTTGAGTGGTCTACCATCTATTTTGATGGAAGGATTTTTCCAGACAGGTGCTGACTGTGTCTTGCTAAGTTCCCCACGGTAGGTGCAGAAATATTTTTGTAGCGAGTTTCTTGCACTCTGCATGTTGTCTATGGCCTAGATTTAGTATCACATTGTGCTAGGTGTGGGCCACTTTTGTAAAGTAAACCTGGTTCAAAGTTTTGCAGTGGAATTTACTTTCCAATGCAAGTCATGATTTGTACTGAAAAGTTGGCCAAAGTAATGCAAAGTAGTGCAATGACCTACTTTGCATCAAGGTGGATTACCGTGGATGATACATGGGTGTTCCTTGCAACCACCCAAGAATTTTGTTGTGGAACCCTTTCTATTAACATTGGTAGACAGGGATTTGGACCAAAAGCATATGCCCTATTGAGTCAGGCGCAACTGTGGGGGAAGTTTTAAAACTCTTTAATTTCTTTTCCACTTTGCATGTGTGCTGCACAGTAGAGCACTGAAAGAAAATGGGGAACGTATTAAAGGAAAGTTTTTGTACTGGAAGCGTACCCTTCCAGAACAAAAATCTATACTTGATAGAACACAGACAATATACAATCACATTTCTGCAACCAACCTTTTTGGTGCTTTAATTATTCGACCGGATCTGATTGCTGGAAGCTGGGAGGTTACTTCACTGTCAGAGATCTTTGAAGATGGTGAAGAATTAACAGCAGTCAATGGGTTCTCAGGTTCAGTCTTTCTTTCACCATCTTGATCACAAAAACCGATGAAAGTGAAAAGAGTCTCTGGTAACAGACTTCCCAGTACGCTGGGCATCCACCATATGTCCCTTGGAAAACACAACGTGCAAAAGCGCAGCATCATATGGATTAAATTTGATGCTACACACCTACTTGTGAATTGTTTACTATTTTTACCACAGCACAAACAAATACTGTGCCCAGGTTTTAAAAAAGCACGGTTTTAGATATCACACTGAGCCTGTTATTATGTAAGATGCAGTAATGCTGGCATTGAGGAAGCACTGTTTTAAAGACTATAGAGAAAACAAAACGTATTTGTGATTTTATTTTAAAGGTTGAATTTGCAATTTAATAAGACACTGCCATTAAATTAAATAAATAAATAGAATTTTACTTTAGAATAATTAAGGGCGTTCTAGTGCGTTCCAAGTTGGACGGGGTAATTATGCTGCAATTTAGATTCGAAAATACCCGGCATAATTTCGAATCAAAGGCACAAAATGTAAGATGGATCCAGACCCAGCAGGCCTGTAGATTCATTTTATATTTCACTTTCTTATACATCATTGCTGAGAAAATGAGCTGTACTGGCCGTTGTCAGGAAATTACCAAGATGATAGATCAATATTTCTGAATAGTATTTAATATGGTCAAAATCAGATATATTCTGAACTAATATTCTGCTAGCAGTCAAAAGAAACCCCATTTTTGGTTGTTTTTAATATATATGTGCGATTGCTGCAAAACGGTATTGTGTGGTTTATGCACTATAAGCCCTCAGGATAAAAATAATGTCATTCATGTCCTCCTACTGTACATTTATTGCAGCCGAAGCAGAACAGTTATTTCAAGAGACCGAGGGTGGAATACTGAAAGGAACTGTGTCCCAAAGTGACATTTATAGACAGAATGATTTATAAATAATGATAGTTCCATATGACACAAGTCAGAAGAGCAAATTACGCCGGATTCCCAACATTTCACCTCCATCTGATATGTTTCATGTTATTCAACTTCAGTCTTCGGGGATTTTATTCATCAATATTTGACTTAATGTTTGCATTGTCATTCATGATCAATTTCTTTATGGGATGTGATTGATGCGTTGATTGCACCTCATGCAGCTCGGTCAACAGTGCTGTCAGCCCAAGGGTTTAGTCTGCATGCTAAAGCATTGAAAAACTGTTTCAAAATGGGCTCGGTTCCTGGGAGATAGACTAGCGCACTCGAGCGGCTAGAAATGCTTATCAATGGACACAGTTAGATTGAAAAATATTAGGGCAGACTGAAATGACTCGTATCATACAACCACAAAAACTTAGGGGTCCTGTGTTTGCATTATCCAAATAATTAAACAAACACCACAAATATTCCAAATCATGCATGTGAGTTTGTTTTAGATTGGTATTTGTATTTCGAGAAGAGTATACCGCACTGTGAATTTTCTAGATTTTATTTTGCATAGATTGTGTGTACATGGACTGAAAACTCTAAGGGCCTTATTTACAAGAAAGTGACGCATCTGTATAGATGCTTCAGTTTTCCTGCACCCGCGTGCGAAACCCTTGCACCACCATGGATGCGCTGTATTTACAATACGGCGCATCATAGCGCAAGGATTGACAGATGCGTCATAAATTTTGCTGCAGTCATGTCGGAACACGACGCAACTCCAGCAATGCATGGGGAGGCCTATTCCTAATACACTGAGTCACTGCTTATGCCTGCCACAAGCAGGCGTAGGGCTTTGACGCAGTGACGTCCCAGAAGTGGCTCAGTGAAATCTTGTAGATTTCACTGCGTCACTTTTATGAGGTTTTCCCACGTGGGAATACCCACCCTGCATGGATTATACCTGATGAAAGTATAATGTGGCGCAGGGCTTTACAAAGTGACGATCTTCCTAGATGCGTCACATTGTAATTGGGCCACAACGTGGCACATTGTTTACTCCGCCACTGCTTTACAAAAAGTGACGCAACGGCGGCACAAAAGTGTCACATGGGGCTTGTAAATCTGCCCCTAGATTTCTAATCTCAAGTAATATAGAATACCCAAGTTATGTGTTTGAAGCTAACTGAAGTATTTCTCAACTTGCACAAACCTAATTAAAAGTATTTGAACAGTTGATTTTTTAAAGCATTTTTTTCCCTTTCAAGCATGAAAATCCCTAATACAACTAGTAAACAAAAGATCTTATAAGCACTTGAATTCAGAAATATGTTGCCGGGTTGGATTGGGATCAAATATAAGCCTGGGTAACCTTAAAAAAAAGGGGGCCACATTTGCGGATTGTGCCTTTTTGCAAACCACTGCTTCAGCATTTGAAGTATTATGAAAAGGGGGTGGGGAATTTCACTAAAAGAGGCATGTTTTCTTAACATCATTGAGCTAAAAAGATGCAAACGGTGTCAGGACTCTGATAATGGATTAGTTCACACTAGTGAACCACCCCTGAATATAAATGAGGCCATTTCTGCTCAGACCCCCACCCTTCTGCTCTATCTGAATATATAAATGGGCTGGCCCAGTCAGAGACTGAGAATTACACCCCTGCCCGTTGGTAAAACGGAGGTAATAGATGCCCATCTGCCTTGGAAAGGCTACTCAGGCCCCCACGGTGTACCTGGCGGCATCTTAACAGCACAGACACATTCTAAATCAGCCACCAAGCTGGCCAAAAAAGCACCCCACAGCTGCAACTCTGATACTTGCCCCTCACTCATTGCCCGAGTGCCCGCCTTATCAATCCGACCCTGGTAGGTTGTCAACAACATGCTCCAGTAGACAACTTTTAGTTTGGGCTCAACGGGATTTTGCATCCGTTTTTTAGACCCCGCTGAATTTTGCTGTTAGAGCAGGGATGGTATCATGTTCTGTAGCGCTTCTGTGATATGTAATGTGAGTGTATAAAGTCTACAAAATTACATTGGATGTTTCTATTGTAAATGAGGCATTTCTACTGCATTTAGTTACAAAAGAATACACACAGGCAAATATGCACTGGGGAAAGGCAAAGAACGTCTACAACCCTTTGGTGGCATGCATTTAGCACCCTCTTACAGAAGGTGTTTACCAAGGATCTTCTGGGCACTTTCCACGGGCAGTTGCATTCAAAAACTACACTGCACATTAGAGGTGTGCTCTATCTTAAGTCTGGTCAGGTCTTTCTTTCAGAAGCTCTTATGAGTGTGACTGGAGTTATTCAGACAGGATTTGCAATGTACCCCCAGACATTGCTCTTGATTATTCCTTTTGGACACCCACGATGATGAGTTTAGCTTGAGACTGCACCCACAACTTTGGGTCATCAAACCTTTACTTAAAGCCTGCGAGATCATTATTTTTTGCCATTTTCATAAAGATGCAGTTCCATGACATTTTCCTGTGCATTGAACTGCGTTAACACATGGATGAAGCTGTACCTGCCCCATGTACTTTTAACATTGCACTATGAGGCATATTTATGAGGAAGTGGTGGAGCACAGTTTTAGCCTACTTGGCTAAATGCTGCATTCCGCCACTTCCAAAAAGCAGGGCTGCCCTGTATTTACATGGATACGGTGCAGTCCTGCGTTCCCCCCGCTCTGGCGCTAATTGTAGCTGCCTATGGCAAACGCAGATATCCTTGCATCATAGAGCAAGGGGGTCTGCATTGTAGGGGAAGTTTGTTTATGTGCAGGAAGGTGTCCCTTCCTGCACATAAACAATCTGAAATGGCATTTTGAAACTTCTGTGTGCTGCTTAATGCAGCACCCAAAGAAGTGGAAAAACGTCATTTTTTATATTGATTGTTTATGTGCAGGAATGGTCACCTTCCTGCACATAAACAATCAATCGCCTTGTGCTGTGTCTATGTGTGCTGCACAACACAGCACACATAGTGTTAGAATTGGCATCTTTGGTGTGGTTTCTCCTAACTTTTTGCCTCTACCTCCTGTTTTTTTGATGCTGTACTGTCAATTTCATTTTTCACTATGAAAGGCTATCTGCCCCATAGGATAGAATTGGAAATGCTTTGTAACATCTTCCAAGCATAACTTCCCATTGTGACAAGATAGAGAAATAAAGTTTAGACTCTCTGAACTCAGAATTTAATAAAACATATTTTAGGAAAGATGGTTTTTAAATTATGTGTTTGAAAATGGCACTTTTAGAAAGTAGGCATTTTCTTGTTTAACCATTCGGTGTGCTTCTTCCTGTTTGTGTATTGACTGTCTGGTTTTGGAGTGACAGGGGCTGGGGATGTGCATTCACTGTAGACAGCCATGGGGGGGTTTGAGGTGTGCCTGCCCCTCCTGGATGACTCAGAGCTGGGCTGAATAGACCCTGGCTGAATTTAGAGTAGTGGGAGGAAATCTACTTGCACCTGAATAGGGCCTGTCTCCCTTGCACAATGCTGTCCCCACCCCCTGCAGTCATGCTACACCAGTGAGGACAGTACTGGTTTAGACAGGGCTCAGAGACCCTTGCACAAAGGGAACAAAGACATTTTGGGTTATAAGTAGTAGACCTAAAACCAAAGAACCTTAGACTACTTCTGGAATAAAGAGGAACCTTTGCCAGGGAGAAGAGCTGTAGAAATTGGAGGAGGAGTACTGCCCCTTTGTTTTGTGCTGTCTGGGGTTGGCCTGCAGTAGCTGTTTCTGCCAGGGAAAGGAGAAGGAATTTGCTGTGTGCTGTATCCCCCTGCTTGAGGAAAATCTCCAAGCACTTGAGTAGAGCTTGCATTCTGTTCTGAAGTATCAGGAACACAAAGACTTCACCCCAGCTCCCCTGAACTTCCTTGCTGGGAGTTCTGACCGGCCAAGAGGTGCCTGTGACTGTGTCGGTCCTCTGGAGATTGTTTCTGCTGTTGGGAATTGGAAAATCAACACAACTACGAGAAAACGGCGCAACGCTCTTCTTGCAGCAGTTTTCCTGACGTAAAACCACGGTGTGAGAAGAATCGCCACGCATCACTGCACCGCTGCCAAAACTGACGCAGTGCCTGTCGCAACTGCAAGAACCGATGTATCGAGGGATCGTGGCTGGAGAAACTGATGCAGCACCACTTGACGCCGCTGCACCAATCGCCGACACATCCCAAATTTCCACACATTGCACCTGTACGGCAAGTTTTCCCGATGCATTACCCACGGACCAGAACCATCTCAGAATCGGCGCATCTCTTCCCCCTATAGACCAGATTTGACGCATTACTTCTTCTGCATGCAGCAGAACTGTTGCATCATCTCCTCAGGGTCTAAGGAACTGACGCACAGCTTTGTTTTTCGATGCGTCCCATCTGTGCGGCTGTTTGACCTTCTGAATTTTGGCGCAACTACAGGTACTTTCAGAGAAATCACGCATTCATAGTTTTTATGGACCAAGTTGTTTGAAACCTTTAAAAGTCACATTCATAATACTTGTATGGTGGATTTTTGTTGTTTTGGTCTTGTTGAGTTTAGATAAAGATACTTTTTCTAAAGTGGTGTGGTGTCCATTTGTGGAGTTATCACTATATTACTGTGTGTTTTTAGTACAAATACTTTACACATTTCCTTTAGGATAAGTCTGTCTGCTCGTGCCAAGTTACCCAGGGCGTGAGCAGGGGTTATCTAAATTGTGTATCCCCCTTACTCTGACTAGAAGCAAGGGTCCCTATTTGGACACAGGTACCTACCTCTGCCAACTAGATACCCCAAATTCTAACACATAGGAACAGCAAAAATGAAACAGCCTGTGTAAGACAAGTTTTTCCTTGGTCTTAACTTTGGCACTGCCCACATTTACGCTGATCTTGTAAATATGGGGCAGCATCAAAATCAATGGGTGCTGCAGTGGAACGCCAGCCGCAACACCCATTGCCCATCCCTTTCCTGCTAAGTATAGTGTGAAAGTGGGTCTTATTTACAAGGCAGCGCTAAACCATGTTAAGTGGCTCAAAGCTGCCTTGGGAATAAGGAGAAGCCCCTATCGCCACCACAACATCAGAAAAAGTGATGTAGTGATGGCGATAGGGGCTTGTAAATATGCCCCTATGTTTGTTATGGTGCAAATTGTAAAGCTCAGCAAATGTGTACAGACATGCATTTTAAGTCTCGTCACAGGCAGCTTTGTCTGTCTTCGAGACCTCATTTTACCAATTCCTACAAAAAATGTATTGCAAAGAGGATACACTTTGGGGCAGTCTGCTTCCAACATTGGCTTTTATTGGTTTTTCCTGGTTTGCCATTTCTTGGTTGGGCTGTCCTTGTTGGCCAAAGCATTTTGTGGATTGCTACATTGCCCCATTTGTGCTCCATTGGGTTTTAACGATGGCACACAGGGATCCATTTTGGTGCATTGCAGAAAGAAGATGATGCAAAAGTTGCCTTTTTTGTGTGATAACCCCCATTGTATTCTTACTGATGCTTGTGTTTTTGACTTTGTGCACTGGGACTTCGAAAACCAGACCCCAGTGCATGTGCTCTAACACTGGAAATTGACTACTCACACATTATTTAACTTACCTAATGCTTCATATTTTATACAAAGTGTACCCAGGGCCTGTGTGTTAAATGTCACAAGTGGACTGCCAACAGTACAGTGGCAATGCAAACCATGATTACAGGTCTGCCACTATTAACCTGGCTCTGCAGGTTTAAACTGAAAATTTGAGTTGTTGAAATAACCCCTTTTGACAGGCCTAAACTGTCCTTTTGAATATTCTTAAATAACTCTAAGCAAGCCTTAATGCCCAATAAGGGGGGATGAATGATATTTAAAAGTAAGACATGTAAATGTTTGATATCAAACGTGTTCTTACAGTGACAAGGAAGCTATTTTCACAGTAGCAATGTTAGCTGTTCCATAGGAAAACACTGAGAGTTCATATTAAAATGTAATATTGTTATCTCTGCCTTTGAACCAGCTAAAAAATGTGTTTTTGGACTATTCTAAAATATTTATTCCAAATCCAATTGATTTGTAAAGTCGGCGTTATTCTATCTACTTTACAAAATGTAAACTCACCTTTTGCCCGCCTAATGTCCCTAGAAGACCATTGGCATGAGCTTCCAATTGGCAGTAGTTCTTTGATGAGGTGTGAACAGAACAGAACAGAGCCAAGACAAAGACTTTTGGTGTGGGGAGGTATTTTGTACAGGAAGACCATCTGGATGGTGCACAGGAACTTTACTTTAAAGAGGCCAAACCTGCAACAGGCAGATGTAGCTAACACCTGAAATTTGCCTTTTTTTGTCCTGTTAGTCAGCCGGGCACCAATCCCAGTGGGACTAGAGTTTCCGCAGAACCAGTTTGACCACAGAGGAGGGGTTGCTCATTTTCCTGACCACAACTCTAGTGTAGGCACAGGAGCCCTGTACAAGGAAAGAAACATTCTACCAATAGGGTTATTGTATTGTATTGTATTGTATTGGTTCTTATATAGCGCTGCTGTCACCCCACGGGTATCCTGGCGCTCTGATATAGACATGTATTACCGGTGCTGAGGGATTAGACAGAGCGGAGAGCATCAGGCTTTCGGGAAGAGCCATGTTTTTAGGCTCTTTCTGAAATCAGTTAGAAAATCGATCTGTCTGATCCTCTGTGGTAGCTCATTCCATATCCGAGCGCCCGCCACGCTAAAAGCCCTCCCGCCCATCCTGGATCGTTTAGATATGGGAATTACCAGCAGATTGGTGCTGGAAGACCGGATCTGTCTCTGAGGGAGATACCAGGTGAACCTTTCCTGGAGAGGGATCGGGCCCGTCCCATGTGTTGCTCTGTACACCAGACAAAGAGATTTAAAGAGGACCCTTTCCCTGATTGGTAGCCAGTGAAGCTCTCTCAGGGCCTGAGTAGAGGATGAATCACGCCTCCGGTTTAACACCAGTGTAGCTGCGGCCGACTGGACTCGTTGCAGCCCCTGAAAGATGTATTGAGGGGCCCCTAAATACAAGGAATTACAGTAGTCCATTCTACTCAACACTGCTGCTTACAATCAGGGGGCACACATCCTTCGGTAGAATCGGAACAATCTGGCGCAGCATGCGCAGTAGCCCAAAGCATACACTGACTGTCTTGTTTGCCTGCGATTCCATTTGAAGGTTTTTTTCTATTAAGACCCCCAGATTACGTATTGTATTGGCCGGGGCCAGCAGGTCCTCCTCAGGGGTAAGCCTGAACTCTTCCGGTGTATGCAGGGGCAGCCTTGCCGGTGAGTAATACAATACCTCGGTCTTCCCTCCATTGAACTGTAAGGAATTTCGCCGCAGCAAATCTGTGGTCTGACGCATGCACTCTTGGAATTGTTCCATAGGGACAGGCTGTTTTCCCTCCATGGAAAATGCCAGTTGCGTATCATCCGCGTAATTGACCAGGTCGACCCCAAACGCTTTAATAATAGAGAAGAGTGGTTGTAGATAAATGTTAAAGAGGATGGGGCTGATACTGGAGCCCTGCGGTACTCCATAGACTATGGGTGATTTTCCAGATGTAAATGGTCCTAGAGTTACCATCTGTTGTCTCCCTGTCAAGTCAGATCGCAGCCACTGCAGTGCCCGTCCTTTTACCCCTATTCCCTCCAGTCTCTCAAGCAGAATTGAGTGACTCACTGTGTCGAATGCGGCCGACATATCGAACAGCACCAAAACCGTGGCGCTCCCGTTGTCGGCCCGCATCCGTAAGTTGTCCATCATAGTTGACAGGGCTGACTCTGTCCCGTGTCCAGGTCGAAAGCCAAACTGATCCTTGTCCAGCAAATGATGTTCCTCCAAATAATCTGATAAGGATCTACTTACAACCTTTTCCAAAATTTTTATTGGAAAAGGGAGGAGGGAGATTGGCCGAAAATTGGCCGGGTTGGTCGGGTCCAAGGAGGGCCTCTTGATTAAAGGTGACACCACCGCCTGCTTCCATCCCTTCAGGACTATACCTTTTTCCAAAGAGTGGTTGCATATCTGACATAGCCAGGGAAGAGTCAAGTGGCCATATGTCTTCCATACTTTCTGGGGCAGGAAGTCAAGCGGCGAGCCCGAAGATATACTTTGCACCATAGTGTTAAAAGTGAGATCTGTGAGGGTGGGAAAACTATCCAAGAAGCATCGTTGACCCGGATCCCCTTCAGTTGCCTCTGTTGCATGGTCCTGGGTGGCAATTTCGTTGTCCTTAAAGGAGCCAACAATCTTTGCCACTTTTTCCACGAAATGGGAAGCAATCTCATCGCATAACTTCTGTGAGGCCTCCACTTTATTTTCTAAACAAGTTGGAGCCGAGATATCTCTAACAATCTTGAAGAGTTCTTTAGTCCCATTAGACGCTTGTACAATGGCATTGGCATAGAAGTTGGCTTTGCTTTCTATAATGAGCATTTTATACTTGGTCTGTGCCGTCCTTAACTCTGACTTATCCCCCTCTAGATACCCCTTCCTCCATTTCCTTTCACCCTTTTTGCACCGTAGACATGACTGTTTCAGTTCGTCATTATACCAAGGTGCAGAGATTTTATTTCTAGTTCTTATTTTCCTCAATGGAATTAGTTGATCCAAAGCATCGGTAATAAACTCCTGATAAATGGTGTAGTTTTCCTCTACCGTGCTAGATGCGCAGAAGGAGTTCACTATAGGTGGTGTTAGGAGGGCACCCGTCCTGCCCAGTTTTGCCCAATCCCTACCTCTCCGAAAGGTCGCGGAAGTTTTGGCTTGGCCTCTTCGACCAGCTAACAAAATTTTGAAGTGGATTAGGTAGTGATCTGTCCAATTTTGGGGTACAATATTTAACATCTCATCTTCTAACTCATTTGCAAACAGGAGGTCGAGAATGTGCCCTCCCTGATGGGTCGGGGAGGTAACTAATTGTTGAAGGTTGAAGTTGGTGCAAATGCATTTCAGATCTCTCAAATAGTTACCCATGTTTGCATTCTCCCACAGATTGAAGTCGCCCAGGAAAATCATTTTGGAGTGTGTTAGGGATAGGTTGGCGATGGTGTCTAAAAAGGACTGATACATGGTGGTACTCCCAGGGGGACGGTAACAAACCAAACCCGTGTAAAGACTGCCTTTAGCTTCCTGCAACGAGAATCTCATAAATTCAATCCCGTCTACCTCGTCCACCTGCAGGAGAGCAAACTTGAGTTCTTCCCTAAATATCACTCCCAGCCCTCCCCCTTTACCCTCTTTCCTTGGGTTATGTAAAATTTTAAATCCATCAGGGCAGGCGAAAACTATTTCAGCAACGGACTCCGCTCTAATCCAGGTTTCGGTTAGAAACAGAACATCAATCTTCATGTTTTCAATCAACAAAGCAATTTTCGCGTGGTGCTTTACTAGTGACCGACTGTTAATCAGCCCGCAGTTCAAGCTGTTAGATGTTTTAGTACACATATTTCCCGCGGTAAATCCATGGTAGACATCATCTGCATCAGTATCAGTGTCTACCCTTTTACCGATATCCACAAGCTGTTCTCTTGTGTAAGTGCGGCGTGCCTCGCTGATTGAACAGGCAGCATGGACAGCACCGAGCACGTCCGAAGCGCGGATGGGCGCAGACGGGCTTGCCTCTGGCGCGCCATCGGTGTGCCCGCTGCCCGCTTGCATTGCCCCGAATAAGTAGGCAGCCGGCGTATTCCCTGACCACTAGTGCGCTCACCAGTATTGCGCCCTAGTGTGTCGCAACTACCCCCAAGATGGCGCTCGATAAAGAGTGTGGAGTGTGGAAGGAGAAGCCCCGCTCAAACGGCAGGTGAGCAAATTCGATTTAAGTGCGGGTATGCGGAGGGTACTGCTGGAACAATTAAAATATGGTAAAAACAAGCAACTAAAAGACCTTAGTCAACAGATAGCAGCAAAACG
This sequence comes from Triturus cristatus, assembly GCF_964204655.1. Taxonomy (NCBI): domain Eukaryota; kingdom Metazoa; phylum Chordata; class Amphibia; order Caudata; family Salamandridae; genus Triturus; species Triturus cristatus. Next base: position 230,154,614 of record NC_140584.1, read on the forward strand.
AATTCCAGCCACCGATTGCCTGTAGTAGCCCTCCCATATCCTTTCAGCTCGGCAGCTTGCGCGTTATATCATTTAGTGATGGCGCGCTTGCATTGCCCCGAAAAAGTAGGCAGCCGGCGTATTCCCTGACCACTAGTGCGCTCACCGGTACTGCGCCCTAGTGTGTCGCAACTACCCCCAAGATGGCGCTCGATAAAGAGTGTGGAGTGTATATATATAATGTTATATATAATGAGAGGGGCATTTTGAGATTATTTGCAGTAGGGCACAAAAGAACTTCTGCAAAAGTGTGAAGGGTTACCTATGGGAACTTGTTCTCTTTTAGTTAGAGGGGCAGGAGTTAGTCCAGCCCACAGGTTAGTGGCAGGCATTAAAGTGACAACCCTGAACACCCTCTTCAGATCACTAATCAGTCTGTGGAAGAGAGAAGGAGGATTGTATCTGCTGTTGAGACATGTGAGGAAAACCCTAAGGGCTGGACCGGCTCCCACTTGTATCTAGAACAAAGTTGACTCCAAGTGTATTTTGTGACCTCCTGTTTAGCTATAGGGACACAAACGCTGCTAAAAGCCCACTTTCTTGGGTGAGCCCAGCTGATCAGTTTCTACTGGACCTGCCATGGACCCTGCTTACCCTTGCCCTTTCTAGTGCAGCCAGTTGCCTGGGGTTTTTGTTTAGTGTTTATTAGCGATATTTCCATTTAAAACTTACAAATGCACATCTCCGGTTTCCCTTATTGTGTTTTTGTCATTTTGCTGTTATTTTGTTCATTAGAATATTATCTATTTTTATAACTTGGAATGAGATTTTTATTGTGTTGTGTTTTTGACTTTTTAACTGTTTTGGTCAGTTAAGCATGGCTGCTCAGTATCACAGCTACCATAGGGTGAGCTCAGGTTTAAATGACTGAAATCTTTACTGGACCTAACAAGAATTGTACCATTATTTCTTGTGGTGGACTACCATCCACCCCAACTAATAATCCAATTTCTCACAACATGCAACTTAAAATACAGAGTCAGTATGTGCTTCTTGATGTATTAACTCACATGATAATGGTTTATGGCCTATTGTTCAGGGTGTTCATTCTCTCTGACTTTGTGGCAGACTAAGGCTATTTCCTAATCACCCTTGTAAGTTAATTTTGTTATACTTTATTCCACTGATAGCATGTTCTTGGAGATACAGGTTTATGGTTCACAAACAATCAGGACTGTATGCATAAGCTTTGTTACAGCTACTTAACAAATACTGTAAAGAATCTCGGTCGGAGGGTTCCAAAGAAGATAATGGGCACTGTGCAGGAAAGAATCTCATTTGGCACTGGAAGTTAGCACTCAATTCTATTTTACAAAGTTTACAGTAAGGGAGTCTCAGTGAGCAGCAGAACCTCGAAAAATTGAGGGGGTCCCACTCTGATCTTCCATTTCTTGTAGCCCAAAACCTCTCTTTATGGCATTTTCATAGTAAGAATGCTGCGAACAGCACACTCAAGGGCATATGTACAAGGACTGGCGAAAACTACAGATAACGCTAGTTATCAGCAGTTTTCTTACCACTGTGCACCACTGAAAACTATTGCCTTGTTAGCGACGTGTGTACATGGAAGCTATATGGCAATAGCTTCAGGTATCAGTGGTCAAAACTGCTGCTAATATTAGCGTGATGGCGATAGGAATTCCGGCGTTATTGGGCAAAAATCAATGAAAGGCCCATTAGCGGCAAAAAAACGCAACGTGATTTTATTTTTTGGCTCTAATGCAAAAAATAGCCTATCAGTCGACCTCCAATAAAAAATAGGCCAAACAAAAAAAATGAAATGCAGAAGGGAGCAGCCAGGGCCAAGTCCATCATCCCCTTTGGTATCGCCAAGTGCAGCACACATCAATAACCCCCTCAAGCCACCCAACATCCAGGATGACCAGGATGAGGGCCTGGATGCCACGCTGGACCTGCGTCTGGAGCCCGGATGCCTTGCTGGACCTTCGTCTGGAGCCTGGATGCCTTGCTGGACCTGCGTCTGGAGCCTTCGCCATCACTGACGGCTACTAAATCACCCGCAAGGACCACCCCAACCATTCAGAAGGAGACATTGCCATCACCTACAGAAGCACACTCTGACTGACCACGCACTCTAATGACCCAACAGTGACTATGGAACACCTCAACTTCCAGATACGGACCAACCCCAACCCCATCCTCTGCGGCACCCTCATCTGCAGGCCCCCCGGCCCATGGACACCCATTCTCTGATACCATTGTAGACCTCATTGCACACCAGGCTCTCCCATCCACCGACGACATCCTACTCGGCAAACTCAAGTTCCACCTGGACAACCCCAGTGACCAGGAAAATACCTCCTCCTGGGGTTGCTCCCCAACATCAGACTCAAGCAGCTAGTCACCGCAGCAAGCCACATAGCAGGACACACGATCGAGCACTTCTCCTCCACCATCGGGACCTTCAACTACACCAACACCACCGGACTCTCCTTGACCGACCCTCATTGTATACATCACTTCTTCACCGTGCCCACCGTAACCAATCGCTAGCATCGCCCCCCTCGTAGCTGGATCAAGGCCACCAAAGTACATCTCGTCACCGGTGACATCGCAGCGCGCAACCACCACCGATGGATCTCCAACTGCGTCGACACCCGGGCATCCCTCAAGAACGGCACTGAGTCAGTACCTTACACCTGTATGATGGCAGGCGTAAGGGTGACGCAGTGCCACAGGTATAGACTGGCCCCATTCATTGCTGGGGTTGCGTCATGGCTGTGACATGACTGCAGCAATGGGTGACTTTAGCACAGACAGATACAGATTAGTGGAGAAGTGTGGCTCAATGGTTAGCGCGGCAGACCTCGATGCAGAGCACTGGTCTGGGACCAGGGTTCGATTCCCGTCGCGGCAGGGTCTCGGGCTATAAATTCCGCGGACCAGATATTCTCGCCTCAGTGCCTGTTCTAATCATGGGTCCCACGCTGCAACTCTGGGCAATAGCTTGCTTAACATCCACAACGGCCCCAGCAGTGCTGGGATGCCTGGCCTTCACCATGGGAGTGGTCACCTCACATGGAAAGCCAGGAAGGGTTCCTTCAGCGGTATGAATACAGCGCTGAGATACCCGTAGTGGTGATCAGCGCTATATAAAAAACCATACATTTACATACATCAGGATTCCAGACATATCTGTCATTACTTATGTCATGGAGCGCTGTCCAGTAAATACAGCGCATCCGCGGTGTCATAAGAAGGGGGTAGTGAAAAGTGTTGCAATGCTGTCTTGTCGCAGCGCTGCAACACTTTTCATGAGTGAGGCCTAGGAATGTGCACTATCTTATTGATGGTGTGCAGTTCTACCCTGTAGTTTTGTTGCAGGGCAGCGCAGCAACAGTACTTGCAGCATGGTCCAGCAACAAAACCTACTGAAATGAGGCGCCAAGGGTTATTTCCATTTTTAAGAACAGCTATTTTCTGGTCCTCAAAACTTAAGGAATCCCCTTGTACACATCACTAAGTGGGGTTAGTGGCCTTTTTTGCACAGGAATGCCTCCCTTGCATGTCAGTATCGCTAACAGAAGTGGCGATCTTTATAATGGACGTTTTCGCTGGAAAACTGCTGCTAACTGAGGTTAGCGGCAGCTTGTACATAAGGCGATACAAATCTCGCCGCAAAACCGTCGGAATAGTGCCGCTAATGCAGCGTTAACTCCTTGTACATATGCCCCTCAAAGTCGCCCAACTATTACCATACACTTCCCATAAGAAAAGCGAGATGTGTTGGCTTTGCCACAGCTGGATTAAGTCAATTGAGACCTCCTTAAAGAAATCTGACATGATCTATCAGTTATGATAATGCATCATACGTAACTTGATAGGTCACACGTTTACTTACTTTTCACACGGTGTTTCATAGATCACACTGTACTCAGTCAGTCAAACAAACTTTATTCAGCCTTTGTGAAGCCATGAAAGCACACAAAAAAACAATTAATTGAGATATTACATCACACAATCATCATCAAAACCCACAACAATGTTAGAAATGTAGCAGTTATATGAGAAATAGCTAAAAAAAAAGCCTGAAGTGAAGCCCAAAATACATTACAAATCGGCAAGTTATCAAGTCAGTAGAACTCGGTGGAGGCTTCTATGGCTTATTGAAGGACAAATAAAGTTTGGTTGGCTGGCACACTCTACTCTTATTCTGATTAAACAGCTTAATACGTCTATGCTCTACCACTTAACTTACTCGGTAAGACGAAATAGTTTGGGGGCATATTATCAAGAAACAGCGTTAAAATTATCGCCGCTTTAGCGGTAGAAAACTGCAGCTAAAGTGGCGATAATGGGCTTGATAATATGCCCTAAAGAATTCCCATTGAAGCCCATGTTCTGGTGTCAACATGGGCTTCTATTGGAATTCTCTGCGGCATATTATCAAGCCCATTATCACCGCTTTAGCGGCAGTTTTCTGCCGCTAAAGCGGCGATAATTTTAACGCCGTGCTTGATAATATGCCCCCAAATCTTAACATTTTCAAGGTAAACGATATCTTGATTTTTTTGTTATTCTGTCCGGTACGCTCTGCGATATCACTCTCCCCCTGGGAGTCAACAGAAGATATAGATTTCAGCACCTGCATATTCATCATTATATTCAGTTTCAGATCAGAAAATACCACTATTTTCCAATGCAACTGACATTGAATATAAAAATTACAAAATACTTAGATCCTTTCAAAGATACCTAAAACCAACTTAAAAAAACCATAGAAGGAAAAGTCAAGACACTGTTGGCAAATTTGTCTGTGTGTATAAGTGCACCTAGCGCTGTGCATGTCTGCACTTGACACAAGACAGTCTGTGTAGGCGATAAAACAACTCATTTCTGACTATGTGATTTTGTCATGGTACCAATCTATTCTGCAAATGCAATTATTTAGTACAGAATTGGCACATATGATTAGAGTTACAGCTTAAGAGTGAATAAGATATGTTAAAGTCTTCAACATTTCTGAGGCCCATTTGACCATCAACATTAACACAAAACAGATATAATGCTCCGCAAATGATTCCATCTTCTGGCTAAAATGTGTAAAACAAGTTGACAGTCATTATGACGTCATATTAAATGCACATCAATATGCTCTACAGCATGCTTAGCGACAGACTCAACGTTTGATGATAGTGGATGTTGCAAAAAATCACTTCAGATCTCTTTTAAAAGGGGTGGATCCAAAACATGTTGCATCCTCGCTTCTCCTCTGGTCTGTGCTTGAAATGAACAACACTTCAAAAATCTTGTATAAGCCAAAAGTGTAAGAAAAAAGATGCTACTTGTGTCAAATCAAAACACAGTGAAGAATGTCAGTTTAGTCAACCATGTGGGCACATGAGCGCCACGTCAAAAGCAGCAAGGCAAACAAGAGCAAGAAAAGATTTAAAAAATGTTAGCACTTTTTGGGCAATAGAGATCAGCAAGCTATTACTGTAAAACAAGGAATGTCATGTCTACTTTAGCTTTAAAGTGAGACAGTTCTTGCCCAGGCAGCTCTGACACATGTCTGCTGCAAAGGAGTCTGTCTTCCAAACGCCCTCTCTCTAAGCACCTAAAAACATGTAATCTGAGAAATAGCAGCTAGTTCTATTTTCGAGAAGCAAAATGTCTGCTCCTATAAACCCTCAACCAGGCACCTCACCCAGCTGACAGATTCAGCACATCTCACCTGCAATTCAATGCTGCATGGCTCTACTGTAATGCTGCGGATAAGACATGGCCGGCAATCGGTGTCTAGATATAACAACGCGTCTTCCATTAAGTGCCGGTAGTGATATTACTGCAGTCAGTTAAAATATCATAACATTGGGGCATATTATCAAGAAACGGCGTTAAAATTATCGAAGCTTTAGTGGCAGAAAACTGCCGCTAAAGCGGCGATAATGGGCTTGATAATATGCCGCAGAGAATTCCCATAGAAGCCCATGTTGACACCAGAACATTTACCTGCATGAAAATCAATCCCAACAGCAAAGGAAGCACCAGATATTGGCATTAGAGCGTCCATTCTATCAATTGGGTCAAGTGGAATTCCCCGGATGCCCTCCTGCACTGAATACATAAGAAAGGACTCGATGCCTATTGAAAAAAAGAAGAGGTTAATACTCCATGAAACTGGACAATGAAGTACTTGTGCACATATGAGTGAAGAAAGTCAATGCACTTTTCTTTAGAGCAGGGAGAGCCAGGTGTGACTATGCAAACATCTCTACATTAGTGTGAACTTTCTAGAAAGAAATGCAGGCCATCTGCTATCATTTGAAATATGTTTTCCTTTCAAATGCTAGTGTTGGGGCTCAGAGGCTGTAGTAAATGCCACATGAAAATGTCAAAGCAAAGTCATCCGTCTTTATCGAAATGTATTCTCTAAGAGACTGTGTAGGAATAAATTCTGCCCCTATTAAGTATTTGTAGTTTTTTCACCGAGGTTCAACACCTCAACGCGTGGTTCAATATAATTTTAGCTAAGTATAAGAATAAGCCAAGCACCTATGACATTTATAAATAAAATATATTGCCATTTGCAAATGCCAATGAAGCTGAGACGTAATTACTTGATGGTGATAGACGATTGACCAAATCATTAGATTATGGTTGAGAGCACAGCAATAGACAAATGAACCCCAAAACTGAAAGAAGAATATAATGATGCATCATTACAAAACTGCAGAATATATAATACAAGATAAACAACCATCAGCAAAGCCAGTTGATCTCCTGTAGGCCAACAGCTGTTTGGCTTTGGTAGTTCTTGTTTTGTTCTGTCACCATTTTTGCAAAACATTGTTGGAGAAGCTACTGATCTCATGAATCTATAAAAAACTTTGAATTTTTTTGGCTCAAAAAGCACACATTACCATAGTGGTCACAGGCACTGAAGTGAACTACTTTTTGTGTGAATGTGCTCCATGTGGAAAAGCAGCATGCTGTAACTTACAGTGAAGTATTTAAAAAAGCGATGGGTGGAATGCTTGAATCAATCTCACCCTTGGTATTTTATCTGCACCATATTCATTATTATTTTACAAACCATGCCACTTCAGCTTGGATCCAGTCGTGCAAAAAACAGTCTTGGGCCTGCTCCAACAGAAACAGTCCAGGCCAGGTTCTCCCTGAACTGGAACTCAATCAACCCAAGGCTAGTTCTGCCCTCATTAAGGCTCATTAGTCTGGTGTAGCTTGGTTCCAGTGGCACAGTGTGCATGGAACCCACCTCTGAACATACTAGTCCCACCCAGGGCGTTGCATTGAAGTATACAAAAATGTGATGGATGGAATGCTTGTCTCAGTCTAAGTCACTGGCAAATACTCGGTCGTATCCCAGTCCATCATTATTTAGCACACCATGCCACCTCAGTTTGGAGCCAGCAATATGCAAATCAGTATTGACCCTGCTCCAACAGAAACAATATAGGCTGAACTGCCTTTCAGGTCCTCCCTGAACTGGAACAAAAGCAACCAGAGACCCGTTTTACCCTATTATGGCTCATTAGTTGGAAATAGCTTGCTTCCAGTGGCACAGTGTGTATGGCACCCACATCTGGGCATACCAGTCCCAACCAGGGCGATGCGCTGAAGTATACAAAAAAGTGATAGATGGAGAGCATGAATCAATAGCAGCCACTGATAATTACTCAGAGCTGCTTCACGTTCACACTGTGCCACTTGAAAATAATGCAGCACCACAAAATTAATAATATAGGCTAGCCGGAAAATCGGTTGGGGTCTAAAAACAGTAAATGTAAAATAGTAAGGTAAATTATTTTCCCCTAAAGTCAAGCCAACATGTTTCAACCCCCATACATGAGTCTATAAGGTCTGAGGGTTTTATCAGCATCAACACCTGTATCACCAGGTGCAGAGACTATGTGTATAGTCCATTAGGTCAATTTATCAATAAATAATATGCAAATAAATGAGTAACTAAAAATAATACAAAACCAAACTAAAGTCTTGGAATAAATAAAGAGGGGGGACTCCCCTCTCAATATAAATGACCTGCAAGAATGGAAATGACATAGAAACGTGGATACCTGACTTACTGGAGGCCTGGATTGAGAAAGTTCCAATTTATGAGTGGTCACCTCCTTTTCTTTGGCTGATGCTATTTTGCAACTCTGTGCAATGGGACACTGCTTAATAGGCCACAAAGCATGTGCTTTGGCCCCTAAAATATGGCAAAAATGTCTAACTCCTAACTGGCATATCTAACTTTGCAATAAGTCTGTAATTAATGGTACATAAATACAACCATTGTATGGAAAGGTAAATATCATCTGTGGAATACAGCACTTACTGCACCATGCACTAATGGCAAAGAAAAACATGAATTCAGACTTACCATTGTAGCCTGACTGCTTCAGTTTTAAGCTGCAGCCTGAACTGTTAAAATAACCCTTTGAAACAGGAACATCTTCCCTTTATACATTACTGTTACCTCTGTATAGACCTTGAAGATCACAATATAGGCTGTAGTATGTATTTCAGAAATACACCCATGTTTTGGAAAGGTAAATATCACTGGTGGACTGCAGCACATATTGTGCCATGCACTAGTGGAATAGTAGCTTCTGGCCTACTATTGCAGCCTGACTGCTGAAGTTTGAACCTGCAGCCCGACTTGTCAAAATAGCTGTTTGACAGAGAAAACATTTCCTCTTTAAATATCAATGTCACCTCTATGTTGGCCTTGTAGACCACAAGGTAGAGTGCTTGGTATTTAAATGTGGAACATGAAGACATTTTATGTCGCCATGTCCCTATCTTGACACACCCCTAAAATATATGTATATGTAATGATCTGCAAGGAGAGGAACTGACTTACTGGAGGCTTGGTTTGAGAAAGTGCATTTTTGTGTGGTCACTGCTATATTTTTGGACTGACGCAATTTTATGTTTTACTCTGTGCACTGGTACACTGCTAATTAGGACATAATGCATGTGCTCTGACCCTAAAATATGGCAAAAATGACTCGTTACTGGTGGCAAATATAACTTTGCAATAATTCTGTAACTAATGGTGCAAAAATACACCCATTGTATGGAAAGGTAAATATCATCTGTGGCACTTATTGTGCCATGCACTAATGGCAAAGAAAAAACATTAATTCAGACGTACCATTGTAGCCTGACTGCTGCAGTTTTAAGCTGCAGCCTGAACTGGTAAAATACCCTTTGAAACAGGAAAATCCTCCCTTTATATATTACTGTTACCTCTGTATAGGCCTTGAAGACCACAATATAGGGTTCATGATATTTAAATTGAAAAGTGGAACATGTAGAAAGTTTAAGTTGCCATGTCCATACAGTGACAATCCTGTAAGAGTCATTTTCACTGGGGAGGGCTCTAGCTGTCCTATGAAGAAAATATTAATTTCGTTTTCTCAGGTTTGGTACACACTAGATAAATGGTTCAACCATTAAATTATAGTTATTAAAATCCAATTCAATAGTAATGGTATTTTATGTGAATATTTAGAAATGGTAACTTTTAGAAAATTACTTTTTTACTGCCTGAAGCTTTTGGAGGCTTATTTTCATTAAGCTGCCAGCAGCTGCTCCTGTCCATGTTTTATCTTAATGACGTTTTAAAACTGCTTCCAGAGAATGTCAATGGCTTAGGCCTGGTGGCAGGATGGGCTGAGCATGGGGCGTATGGTCTTTATCAACTTGAAAGGAACAGAGCAGAGGCCTGCACATTCATAATTTATGGTAAGGAGAGACCTGGGAGGGGTCTTAGATCTTTGGACATATGGCATTCATTTTGGCTCTGTCCAAGTGAGAGGAAGAGAGAGATAGTCCCAGAACCAGTTTAGTCTACCTGAATGACAGACAAGCTCCCTCCAAGGGCAGAAGATCTGCACCAACTTGGATTTCCCTCAGAATAGCACACTCTGCAATAGTTTACAGAATGGCAAACAGGTTGTGCTGTAGAAGTGACGCATGTTCCCAGAGAACATCTCCCTCATTGGTTAGACAGTGTCTAGGAGTCACCCGCACCCACTGTCCAAAATGGTCCTCACCACCAGCCCCTCCGAACACATTCTTGACCTGAAAATATCAGACTTAACCTGCTGTCAAAAACCTGTAAGGTGACCTTAAGCATTGTACCTGATTTCACTTGTACCCAGGACAAAGAAGTGTACTCAAAGGGTCAGTTGACAGACCTCAAATATGGCTACTGGGACACAACAATCTGCAAGAGTTATTTTCCTGAGGTCCCCAGCTGACTAGAAGCAACTGGAACTGTACTTGACCCACCTTGTGGTCTCTCCTGGGGTGAGTCCTAACTTCTAGCTGCAGTTTTTCAGGTTCTAGGGGCCTTAGAAATGATTGGGAGTAGCTGCACCAGAAACAATGAAAAGTTAGGACTTGAAATGTTTGGGGGGACTTCCAAGATCTCTAGACAATCAGCAAGACCTAATGACCAAGGCTCCCAAATTCAATGTTACTTCGTCTGATACAGCTACAGGCTTGGCACACTGGAAAATGTTGAGTTCAATAAAAAAAGACTAATTCTGATGGTAGAAATCTTGACTGACTTGAAGGTGTGATAAGTATCTGCCATTTCCGAGGACTTGGCTGGATGCTAAATTTGAATTTCTCCCACTTGGCACTTTTCCCACTGAAACCAATGGCTTCAGCAGGAGCCTCTTCAGCGGCTCACTGGCTTTGAGAGACCTTTGGTAGCTACAGCCTGTAGTCCTGCATAGTACGTGTCATTGTTGCCTTACTTTTTCAAGGTGCTTTTTCTATTAAATATTTAAAAATTCAGATCTTTACTCTATATTTATGAATTGGTGTGAGATTTTATTGTGGTCTGATTTTTACTTTTTAACTGATATGGCCCTTTGAAATGCATTACACGTTTTTTGCTAAATAAAATATATCTGCTCTGTGCAATAGTTACCAGGCGTTTTTCTCAGGTTTGAATTACTGAACCATTTGCTGGGAACTAACAGGTTAGAGTCTTTATTACTTGTGGTGAACTACCATCCACTCTAATTAATAATACAATTTATTACACCTTGGTCATAGAAATGGTTCTCAGGTAAGGCCCTGGGAGTCCAGGCAGAGTTGCCATCCCAATTAACTGGGGGTACTGTGATTTTGTAGAGGCACTACCATGCTGTAAAATTCTTAAGCACCGGAGTGCTGGAAAGTCTGTGAACATCCTACAGCAAAGAAAGTCTGGGGCACTGGGAAGGATCCCAGTGAACTGAGGCACTGATCATATGGTTGGGGTCTTAGGTATGTCCAGATAATCATCATAACAGCTCTTCATCACAACTGTGACCTCACTTTTCAAAAGAGTTTGCTTCCCATGCAATATATAATTGAATTTCGATGCCATTCCTAGCAGCCTCCCTATAGATAAACCTTGCCTCCATCCCTTATGGTTGTGCACGAGTGCACTGAACATCTGATGCAGCCAATCTTGACTAGATTAAAACTTTGTGAAAAATAGTTTGTAATATATGACATTGTATATGTTGAGATGGTCAACATGACAAATCGCCTTCATGAAGCAAGCCTTTGCAGTTCTATTTTGCAAAGAATTGCTTAGATTCCCTCTCACTTTAGCATTTTTGTTGGGGAACCAATTTTAAAATACGCTTAACTCATTGTTAACTATTGCCCTACCCTCATTTAACTTTACCTTGATTCATCTCTTTTACTGACCTTCTTTTTACTCTTTCTCCTCTCTACCATCTCAACTTCCAGCCTTCTCCACATCCTCTACTTTCCTAATGACTTTCTCCCTTCCTTCTTCCTATTTTCCCTATAAAGCAACATATTTAATAATATATATATATCTATATATATTTCTGCCACAATTTTCAAAGATTGCTGCGCACTCTGGTCAAATGCAATAAAGTAATTTATTTTGATTCGTTGCAAAACACGATCTGTACACGATCTGCTGACAAACGCGTTTCAGCCTCCTGGCCTTCGTCAATGTCAATAGCGTTCAGTTTCCATAATCTATTTATGCATTCGATTGGTTGCCATGATCATAGAAGAATGGAAATGAAAAGCGGACTTCATATATACAGATATTCAATGTGGGATAATAATATTTTTCTATTTGCAGGAGAACTTTACTTGCAGACACAGGGTACCGCGATGGGCACGTGCTTCGCCCCCAGCTACGCAAATCTTTTCGTGGGCTGGTGGGAGAAGCACGTGGCCTGGGCGGGTGACAATGAGATCTGGCTTGATAAAATAGCCCTATGGACAAGGTACATCGACGACCTCTTCATAGTTTGGAGAGGCACACAAACAGAGGCAGAAGAGTATGTGAGGGCTTTGAATGAAAATGATTACAACCTCAAGTTCACGAGTAACATCAGTGGAGAGGAGGTAGCCTTCTTAGATCTCCTGGTCTTTGTGGCAGATAACAAGCTGTGCACAAAATTGTACCGAAAGCCAACAGCGGGCAACACTGTCCTGCACTCTTGGAGTCAACATCCTCGGAATTTGATCAATAGCATTCCGTATGGGGAGCTCTTAAGGCTCAAGAGGAACTGCTCCCGTTCTGAAGATTTCCAGGAGGCAGCCGATGAGTCTCTATTGAGATTTAAAGATAGAGGATACAAGAGCAAAGTGCTGCAGGAAGCAGTTGACAAGGCAGGTGGTAGAAGCAGACAGGAGCTACTTACCAAGAAACAGGTCCATGATAGCGCTTTGGAAGAAGATCAATCTAAGGTCAGATTAATCATGACCTTCTCGGCAGAGGCTCACAAAATTAGGGGCCTCATTCAGAAAAATTGGGGAATTCTCCAAACTGATGGGGTCCTGGGAAAATTGATTTCTCCAAATCCAGACATTACCTTCAGGAAAAGTTCCTCACTGAAAGATATTTTGGTGCGCAGCCACTTTGAGGATAAACCGAGAACCAAACCAACTATAACCGTTTTTTTTCCTTGCATGAGTTGCAAGGCGTGCAAAAACTGCAAGAAGGTGAAAGACTATGCAGTGCCAGGCAAAAAGTTTAAAAGATCCATTGACAAACTTCTTAACTGTAATTCCAGTTTTGTAATATATTGCCTGGTTTGTCCTTGTGGACTGCAATACATTGGAAGCACCATACACCCAGCAAAGAAGCGCATCTTGGAACACAAAAGAGCCATAACAAACAGGGACAAAACGTACCCAGTGGCGAGGCACTTTGCTGGGTTGCATGGTGCTAAAAGTGACAAACTGACATATTTTTGTATAGACCAGGTCCCAGCGGGAGAAAGAGGAGGGGACAGAGTCTTGTCACTGAGTCAGCTTGAGGCGAAACTCATAGTGGAGCTGCGCACCAAAACCCCGGGGGGACTTAATCAGGAGGAGGAACTCTGGTCCTTTATTGGATAAAGTAATTGAAATCCAAACGCTGTCCCTTTGAAACACCTTGACAAGTGGGAAGAATGGCAACTGACCACTCAGACAATCACAATGAAAGATAGCCCATTCAGGGCGTTATTTCTGTGACAAAAATCGAGTAAAAACAACCCAATTGGGGTATAAATGAGCAGGGAGCATAAATTAACACGTTTATGATCAGCAAACATTGTGTTTTTATAAATTCAAAAGCTGCATGTATAGAATTCTGTTTACTTAATTGCGAACTGAAATGCATGAATATATCTTTGATTTACAAACTTTATGTCTTTATAATTTGAGAGGAATATGCAAAGAATTCTGATTATATATTTAGGAATTATAACGTGGAACCCATAGACTTGATGTCTTAATTGAGTACTGAGAATGGTGGCATTACATAGTGTTAAGATGGCCGACAATCTTCCCACATTGAATATCTGTATATATGAAGTCCGCTTTTCATTTCCATTCTTCTATGATCATGGCAACCAATCAAATGCATAAATAGATTATGGAAACTGAACGCTATTGACATTGACGAAGGCCAGGAGGCTGAAACGCGTTTGTCAGCAGATCGTGTACAGATCGTGTTTTGCAACGAATCAAAATAAATTACTTTATTGCATTTGACCAGAGTGCGCAGCAATCTTTGAAAATTGTGGCAGAAATTGATTCGCGAGTTCCGCCCTCGCGGCTGGAGCACCCGCTGTGCTGGGAGCAGGATAACTGACGGAGTACGTGGAAAATAGCAATTGGATTTCCCGCTCCGCTACCGCTATGGAATACGCGACCAACATTTCTGAGGCTGTGTGAAAACAGCCTCGTTTGGAAAGCGCCCAACGGATACCGAGGAACCCCTTCGAGGGACGAGAGAGCCGGAGTCTGGTAACAGTTTCTCTGGAGGTTTCGTCCTCACCTGAGGGAGGTGTGGACAGAGAGACACGCCGAGACGCGAGAAACGCTCAGGCGAGCGCTGACGGCTGTGCGGAGATCGCCCCGGTGAGTCCCCTCTGCCCTTGGCGTTTGATATTTTTGTGACTGCGGTAGCAACAGCGTTTTGGTCATAAACAAAAAAACATTGGCGCTCTAATATCCCATGCAAACACGATCATGTTCAGCGACGCTGAACGGTTAGAAGCGGCAGAGACTGTTTTTAAAGGGACAGCACATGGGCAGAGAAGAGAAGGGGAACAACAACCTAACGCAACACCTAGCAACCTACGAGGCTGGTTCACTAGATTGGAGAGAACCTACGAGAAAGAAATCAGGAAGTGGTGGGAGGCCACTTCCCTACAACGTTACTTGGATGTGGATAGGATCCCGAGGGGCCTGAGAATCTATACAATCCCCTCATATGAGAATCCAGACCCAAACCTCTTAAAGGAATGGTCGGATTATACGAGAGCCTCAGCAAAAGGGATGGTAGAAATTCTCGTTAAGTACGCCAAGAGTGATAGAGCAAAGCTATTGGATGAAATTCAAGAGATTGAAGGGAACATATCAAAAGATACAGATAAGGAACTTATCGACACCTTGAGGGCACGTATGAAAACTCGCTTAATAGCCTATGAGAACGATATAAAGAGACGCAAACAGAACAAGTTTGCACGGGACCAACGAGACTATGAGAGCGGGAGGGTGCTGACCTTCGCTAAAAAGTACGACGCACCTAGAAAAGCCCTACAACAATCAAGAGGTGACACAGTGGTAACTCAGAGGGATACATCGGAATCGGAAGCCGATCTCTCAGAAGCAGAAACACCTAGAGGCACGGGGGAAACACCGTGTAACGCGGATCAGCTTTTTCCCGAGGAGTACCACCTAATCAAAGAGTCATGGCGCAAATTTCCACAGAGAAGCCGCCCACCAGAACAGGACGGCGGAAAACAAGGAGAGGAGGGCAGAATAACAAAACAAAATTACGAACCCCGCGTAACGAGGAGCAGACGGGGCGGAAAGAGGAAGTAAACAAGCTCTCCATCATCAACCTTTCCCCTAGAACACTCACTCAAGTGGAGAGAACCGTGTTACAGAAAGGGCTTACCTTCTGTCCCACAACACAATGGGACTACACAGCAATGCGAATTGACTTGTATCGTTATATACGCAAGCTCAAACTACGTAAAATATTTGCCATGCACCCTGAATCCAAAACAAAACAACCGGATACAGGAGGATCCACCACAGAGAACCTCGCAGGAAGTGACTTGGAAATCCTCACAGTGATGCGGGATTTACAAGAATATGAGGACATTGGAGAAGCTACAAATATTCCAGATGCGACTAAACTTTTAATGGAGATAGGGGTAAAGCAGAGCAGTGGCAAAAGCCAGTTCAAGACACAATCTAAATTCATACCACGAACCCCCTATGATGCCATTGATTGCTTCCATGAGGCAGTAATCAAAGATCTTGATAAACTAAGAACTGATGATAAGACTCCTGGAGGGAGAAGAAAATATAATCTCACAAAAGCTCAATGGGAAGCTGTGAAATCCCTCAGAGATGACCCCGAACTGGTAATTAAACAGTCAGATAAAGGGGGTAATGTCATAATAATGACAAAGGAGCAATACAAGCGTGAGGCCTTACGCTTACTTGGTGATACACAAAGCTATGTAAAAATCAAGAGAGAAGATTACAATAGGAGCGTATTGGCGTTCTACAGCCTGTTGGAAGAATGGAACAATAAAGGAATCCTAGAAATCAATGAGCTCCAATATATGAAGGTTGAGTGTCCTGTGTTACCTACATTCTACCATCTTCCGAAGGTACACAAGGACATTAAGGAGCCTCCAGGACGTCCGATAGTTTCCTCACTGGGAAGTCTATTGGAGAAGGCTTCTATTTATGTAGACTCCTTTTTGTTCCCCATGGTCAAGGACCTGAGTTCATTTATCCTGGACACAACAGACTTCATTCGTCAGATTCAAGGGATCTCCTGGGATGATGATTTATTGTTAATAACTCTTGATATAACTAGCTTATATACAAGCATTAGACACTCCCAAGGATTAGAAGCCCTTGAATTTTTCCTGAGAAGACGAGCCCTGAAGTTCCAGGAACATAACAAAATGCTATCACAAATTGTCTCATTTTGTCTGCATAATAATATTTTTCTATTTGCAGGAGAACTTTACTTGCAGACACAGGGTACCGCGATGGGCACGTGCTTCGCCCCCAGCTACGCGAATCTTTTCGTAGGCTGGTGGGAGAAGCACGTGGCCTGGGCGGGTGACAATGAGATCTGGCTTGATAAAATAGCCCTATGGACTAGGTACATCGACGACCTCTTCATAGTTTGGAGAGGCACACAAACAGAGGCAGAAGAGTATGTGAGGGCTTTGAATGAAAATGATTACAACCTCAAGTTCACGAGTAACATCAGTGGAGAGGATGTAGCCTTCTTAGATCTCCTGGTCTTTGTGGCAGATAACAAGCTGTGCACAAAATTGTACCGAAAGCCAACAGCGGGCAACACTGTCCTGCACTCTTGGAGTCAACATCCTCGGAATTTGATCAATAGCATTCCGTATGGGGAGCTCTTAAGGCTCAAGAGGAACTGCTCCCGTTCTGAAGATTTCCAGGGGGCAGCCGATGAGTCTCTATTGAGATTTAAAGATAGAGGATACAAGAGCAAAGTGCTGCAGGAAGCAGTTGACAAGGCAGGTGGTAGAAGCAGACAGGAGCTACTTACCAAGAAACAGGTCCATGATAGCGCTTTGGAAGAAGATCAATCTAAGGTCAGATTAATCATGACCTTCTCGGCAGAGGCTCACAAAATTAGGGGCCTCATTCAGAAAAATTGGGGAATTCTCCAAACTGATGGGGTCCTGGGAAAATTGATTTCTCCAAATCCTGACATTACCTTCAGGAAAAGTTCCTCACTGAGAGATATTTTGGTGCGCAGCCACTTTGAGGATAAACCGAGAACCAAACCAACTATAACCGTTTTTTTTCCTTGCATGAGTTGCAAGGCGTGCAAAAACTGCAAGAAGGTGAAAGACTATGCAGTGCCAGGCAAAAAGTTTAAAAGATCCATTGACAAACTTCTTAACTGTAATTCCAGTTTTGTAATATATTGCCTGGTTTGTCCTTGTGGACTGCAATACATTGGAAGCACCATACACCCAGCAAAGAAGCGCATCTTGGAACACAAAAGAGCCATAACAAACAGGGACAAAACGTACCCAGTGGCGAGGCACTTTGCTGGGTTGCATGGTGCTAAAAGTGACAAACTGACATATTTTTGTATAGACCAGGTCCCAGCGGGAGAAAGAGGAGGGGACAGAGTCTTGTCACTGAGTCAGCTTGAGGCGAAACTCATAGTGGAGCTGCGCACCAAAACCCCGGGGGGACTTAATCAGGAGGAGGAACTCTGGTCCTTTATTGGATAAAGTAATTGAAATCCAAACGCTGTCCCTTTGAAACACCTTGACAAGTGGGAAGAATGGCAACTGACCACTCAGACAATCACAATGAAAGATAGCCCATTCAGGGCGTTATTTCTGTGACAAAAATCGAGTAAAAACAACCCAATTGGGGTATAAATGAGCAGGGAGCATAAATTAACACGTTTATGATCAGCAAACGTGTTTTTATAAATTCAAAAGCTGCATGTATAGAATTCTGTTTACTTAATTGCGAACTGAAATGCATGAATATATCTTTGATTTACAAACTTTATGTCTTTATAATTTGAGAGGAATATGCAAAGAATTCTGATTATATATTTAGGAATTATAACGTGGAACCCATAGACTTGATGTCTTAATTGAGTACTGAGAATGGTGGCATTACATAGTGTTAAGATGGCCGACAATCTTCCCACATTGAATATCTGTATATATGAAGTCCGCTTTTCATTTCCATTCTTCTATGATCATGGCAACCAATCAAATGCATAAATAGATTATGGAAACTGAACGCTATTGACATTGACGAAGGCCAGGAGGCTGAAACGCGTTTGTCAGCAGATCGTGTACAGATCGTGTTTTGCAACGAATCAAAATAAATTACTTTATTGCATTTGACCAGAGTGCGCAGCAATCTTTGAAAATTGTGGCAGAAATTGATTCGCGAGTTCCGCCCTCGCGGCTGGAGCACCCGCTGTGCTGGGAGCAGGATAACTGACGGAGTACGTGGAAAATAGCAATTGGATTTCCCGCTCCGCTACCGCTATGGAATACGCGACCAACATTTCTGAGGCTTTGTGAAAACAGCCTCGTTTGGAAAGCGCCCAACGGATACCGAGGAACCCCTTCGAGGGACGAGAGAGCCGGAGTCTGGTAACAGTTTCTCTGGAGGTTTCGTCCTCACCTGAGGGAGGTGTGGACAGAGAGACACGCCGAGACGCGAGAAACGCTCAGGCGAGCGCTGACGGCTGTGCGGAGATCGCCCCGGTGAGTCCCCTCTGCCCTTGGCGTTTGATATTTTTGTGACTGCGGTAGCAACAGCGTTTTGGTCATAAACAAAAAAACATTGGCGCTCTAATATCCCATGCAAACACGATCATGTTCAGCGACGCTGAACGGTTAGAAGCGGCAGAGACTGTTTTTAAAGGGACAGCACATGGGCAGAGAAGAGAAGGGGAACAACAACCTAACGCAACACCTAGCAACCTACGAGGCTGGTTCACTAGATTGGAGAGAACCTACGAGAAAGAAATCAGGAAGTGGTGGGAGGCCACTTCCCTACAACGTTACTTGGATGTGGATAGGATCCCGAGGGGCCTGAGAATCTATACAATCCCCTCATATGAGAATCCAGACCCAAACCTCTTAAAGGAATGGTCGGATTATACGAGAGCCTCAGCAAAAGGGATGGTAGAAATTCTCGTTAAGTACGCCAAGAGTGATAGAGCAAAGCTATTGGATGAAATTCAAGAGATTGAAGGGAACATATCAAAAGATACAGATAAGGAACTTATCGACACCTTGAGGGCACGTATGAAAACTCGCTTAATAGCCTATGAGAACGATATAAAGAGACGCAAACAGAACAAGTTTGCACGGGACCAACGAGACTATGAGAGCGGGAGGGTGCTGACCTTCGCTAAAAAGTACGACGCACCTAGAAAAGCCCTACAACAATCAAGAGGTGACACAGTGGTAACTCAGAGGGATACATCGGAATCGGAAGCCGATCTCTCAGAAGCAGAAACACCTAGAGGCACGGGGGAAACACCGTGTAACGCGGATCAGCTTTTTCCCGAGGAGTACCACCTAATCAAAGAGTCATGGCGCAAATTTCCACAGAGAAGCCGCCCACCAGAACAGGACGGCGGAAAACAAGGAGAGGAGGGCAGAATAACAAAACAAAATTACGAACCCCGCGTAACGAGGAGCAGACGGGGCGGAAAGAGGAAGTAAACAAGCTCTCCATCATCAACCTTTCCCCTAGAACACTCACTCAAGTGGAGAGAACCGTGTTACAGAAAGGGCTTACCTTCTGTCCCACAACACAATGGGACTACACAGCAATGCGAATTGACTTGTATCGTTATATACGCAAGCTCAAACTACGTAAAATATTTGCCATGCACCCTGAATCCAAAACAAAACAACCGGATACAGGAGGATCCACCACAGAGAACCTCGCAGGAAGTGACTTGGAAATCCTCACAGTGATGCGGGATTTACAAGAATATGAGGACATTGGAGAAGCTACAAATATTCCAGATGCGACTAAACTTTTAATGGAGATAGGGGTAAAGCAGAGCAGTGGCAAAAGCCAGTTCAAGACACAATCTAAATTCATACCACGAACCCCCTATGATGCCATTGATTGCTTCCATGAGGCAGTAATCAAAGATCTTGATAAACTAAGAACTGATGATAAGACTCCTGGAGGGAGAAGAAAATATAATCTCACAAAAGCTCAATGGGAAGCTGTGAAATCCCTCAGAGATGACCCCGAACTGGTAATTAAACAGTCAGATAAAGGGGGTAATGTCATAATAATGACAAAGGAGCAATACAAGCGTGAGGCCTTACGCTTACTTGGTGATACACAAAGCTATGTAAAAATCAAGAGAGAAGATTACAATAGGAGTGTATTGGCGTTCTACAGCCTGTTGGAAGAATGGAACAATAAAGGAATCCTAGAAATCAATGAGCTCCAATATATGAAGGTTGAGTGTCCTGTGTTACCTACATTCTACCATCTTCCGAAGGTACACAAGGACATTAAGGAGCCTCCAGGACGTCCGATAGTTTCCTCACTGGGAAGTCTATTGGAGAAGGCTTCTATTTATGTAGACTCCTTTTTGTTCCCCATGGTCAAGGACCTGAGTTCATTTATCCTGGACACAACAGACTTCATTCGTCAGATTCAAGGGATCTCCTGGGATGATGATTTATTGTTAATAACTCTTGATATAACTAGCTTATATACAAGCATTAGACACTCCCAAGGATTAGAAGCCCTTGAATTTTTCCTGAGAAGCCGAGCCCTGAAGTTCCAGGAACATAACAAAATGCTATCACAAATTGTCTCATTTTGTCTGCATAATAATATTTTTCTATTTGTAGGAGAACTTTACTTGCAGACACAGGGTACCGCGATGGGCACGTGCTTCGCCCCCAGCTACGCGAATCTTTTCGTGGGCTGGTGGGAGAAGCACGTGGCCTGGGCGGGTGACAATGAGATCTGGCTTGATAAAATAGCCCTATGGACTAGGTACATCGACGACCTCTTCATAGTTTGGAGAGGCACACAAAAAGAGGCAGAAGAGTATGTGAGGGCTTTGAATGAAAATGATTACAACCTCAAGTTCACGAGTAACATCAGTGGAGAGGATGTAGCCTTCTTAGATCTCCTGGTCTTTGTGGCAGATAACAAGCTGTGCACAAAATTGTACCGAAAGCCAACAGCGGGCAACACTGTCCTGCACTCTTGGAGTCAACATCCTCGGAATTTGATCAATAGCATTCCGTATGGGGAGCTCTTAAGGCTCAAGAGGAACTGCTCCCGTTCTGAAGATTTCCAGGGGGCAGCCGATGAGTCTCTATTGAGATTTAAAGATAGAGGATACAAGAGCAAAGTGCTGCAGGAAGCAGTTGACAAGGCAGGTGGTAGAAGCAGACAGGAGCTACTTACCAAGAAACAGGTCCATGATAGCGCTTTGGAAGAAGATCAATCTAAGGTCAGATTAATCATGACCTTCTCGGCAGAGGCTCACAAAATTAGGGGCCTCATTCAGAAAAATTGGGGAATTCTCCAAACTGATGGGGTCCTGGGAAAATTGATTTCTCCAAATCCTGACATTACCTTCAGGAAAAGTTCCTCACTGAGAGATATTTTGGTGCGCAGCCACTTTGAGGATAAACCGAGAACCAAACCAACTATAACCGGTTTTTTTCCTTGCATGAGTTGCAAGGCGTGCAAAAACTGCAAGAAGGTGAAAGACTATGCAGTGCCAGGCAAAAAGTTTAAAAGATCCATTGACAAACTTCTTAACTGTAATTCCAGTTTTGTAATATATTGCCTGGTTTGTCCTTGTGGACTGCAATACATTGGAAGCACCATACACCCAGCAAAGAAGCGCATCTTGGAACACAAAAGAGCCATAACAAACAGGGACAAAACGTACCCAGTGGCGAGGCACTTTGCTGGGTTGCATGGTGCTAAAAGTGACAAACTGACATATTTTTGTATAGACCAGGTCCCAGCGGGAGAAAGAGGAGGGGACAGAGTCAGGTCACTGAGACAGCTTGAGGCGAAACTCATAGTGGAGCTGCGCACCAAAACCCCGGGGGGACTTAATCAGGAGGAGGAACTCTGGTCCTTTATTGGATAAAGTCATTGAAATCCAAACGCTGTCCCTTTGAAACACCTTGACAAGTGGGAAGAATGGCAACTGACCACTCAGACAATCACAATGAAAGATAGCCCATTCAGGGCGTTATTTCTGTGACAAAAATCGAGTAAAAACAACCCAATTGGGGTATAAATGAGCAGGGAGCATAAATTAACACGTTTATGATCAGCAAACATTGTGTTTTTATAAATTCAAAAGCTGCATGTATAGAATTCTGTTTACTTAATTGCGAACTGAAATGCATGAATATATCTTTGATTTACAAACTTTATGTCTTTATAATTTGAGAGGAATATGCAAAGAATTCTGATTATATATTTAGGAATTATAACGTGGAACCCATAGACTTGATGTCTTAATTGAGTACTGAGAATGGTGGCATTACATAGTGTTAAGATGGCCGACAATCTTCCCACATTGAATATCTGTATATATGAAGTCCGCTTTTCATTTCCATTCTTCTATGATCATGGCAACCAATCAAATGCATAAATAGATTATGGAAACTGAACGCTATTGACATTGACGAAGGCCAGGAGGCTGAAACGCGTTTGTCAGCAGATCGTGTACAGATCGTGTTTTGCAACGAATCAAAATAAATTACTTTATTGCATTTGACCAGAGTGCGCAGCAATCTTTGAAAATTGTGGCAGAAATTGATTCGCGAGTTCCGCCCTCGCGGCTGGAGCACCCGCTGTGCTGGGAGCAGGATAACTGACGGAGTACGTGGAAAATATATATATATATATATATTAAACTCCATCTATTTACGGAAAAAAAACAGAGTTTCCACATTCTTCCCTTAAAACTGTTTACATGTTTTCTCCCTGCGTGGAGCGAAACGCGTCATGGAGGACACTGGTCCGAATATATCTTTGCTTTCTAACTTTGGGTATTAAATCTTTGCTTCACCCACTTCTGATTGTGGACTGACTAATTTTGGGATTGGAGGCGAGAGGTCCGTGCCTACATCTCCGCCGTGAGAAGAGCGGATTGGACTATTTCTATATATATATATATATATATATATTAAACTCCATCTATTTACGGAAAAAAAACAGAGTTTCCACATTCTTCCCTTAAAACTGTTTACATGTTTTCTCTTGTGGACTGTTTTGATCATTCTCTTCTGTTGACCCTCCTGTAAGCTTCCAATTGTGTTGACATACAAATGTAACTACTGTAATCTGTTTTTGTGTGTCCCCTTTATCTTGTCACATATACTATACACTATTTAAACTCTCCATTTCTTTTCCCAAGTTATCTCTTACATTTATTTTTCCATTTGAACCAGACATTCGATAACAGGTATTTTTCTTTTAATTTACCATATTTCTAATAACACTTTGACATCATCAATTTAACATTTTGGGTATTTATGTTCACCAGACTTACTAGCATTGGATTAATTGCTGAATTTAAATCGTGCTGACTCCCATGTGCTTAACAACTGACAAAGTCATGTCATTATTGCTTTCATTTAATGAAAATCTGAACATCTAATCTGAATTGCAATACATATTCTACAGACTCATTGGTTCTGTCTGCAATTCTAATACATGTTACCATTAAGGCCCCCATATCAAGGTGTCTCTTTAGTCTGATGAGTTCAGTAACATCCAGTATCACCCTCATTGGAATTGTGAGATCTGCCGGAACACTGTGGGACTGTTTATTTTCATAGGGAGATTTCAGCTGTTGAAAGCAACTGAGATCTCTTCGTCAAAAGCTAGAGAGAAGTGAGGAATTGCAGATAGAAGTGGACCCAAAATTACTTGTTCTCATGGTAATTTCTAATTTCTAATCAGACCTTCAGGGCCCACTTGTAATCCCTCAGTAACTCCTGGCTTCCATATTTACCTGTAACCCCTGTATTGATAACTCTGTTGGGCTGAAGATACAAGAATGATTAATGCTCCAATCATAATGACGGCCTAAGCATGCAAATAATGAGCTAAAAATCATTTGGTGCATATAATTTTCAGACTCAAATGCCTATGTGAATTTTTTTGACAGCATATTGAGCATAGTTCAATGTGTTTCTTATTAAATACATTTGGAATATGGTCTACTATGTACCCAGTAATCAAATATTTGTACCATCACAAATTATTTGGTTTTCGATGATTTACTTCAATATACAACTTTGAAAAGGTAATACAGGTCATTTTTCCCTTCTCTTTTTGGCCAATAATTAATGTTCAGCAGAAAATGTATGTACCTTGACATGACATTCGATTTTTTCTGAGATTGTATCCAACTGTGCACATGCATGTCCTTGACGTTTCAGATATTGGCAAGCAGAGCTGAGAACATCCACCATTGTTGTGTTGGCAGGCATTAGTACCTGGACAGAAATAAAATGCAAACATAATTAATAACTGCATTTATGACAAAAGTGGGTGACATTGAAATAACCATGCAGCAGCAGAAATGCAAAACACAAACAGAAGCTTGTGGGTATTCTGTAACTGCTTGTTCCAGGTCACAGCGGGGTTGATGAAAGGGCCGATTCCTGAGCTTGATAAACAGATAAAGTATTTGACATTGTGCAATAGAATCATGTAGGGGTGCCGATGCCTCCAAAAACAGACCTGAAGATATCTGGGAGCTGGCTCATAAATAGTTAAATGACAAAAAGTGCAACTTGACATGGACCTTAAAGTGGAAACAATAAAATCTGAGGCAAAACATCAGTTTGTAGAATCCCAAGTGCTAGCTTTCACTATGATTATGATGAAATCTTTACGTCACGGTACACAAACTGCACTCTCTTACGTAGCAGATCAAGAGCATCATCCTATGTAATAGTCTAGGAGAAATAGTATAAAGCATACAGGAAACAAGAGCCATTAATTTGGAGGAGCTTCATTTTGGCTTCGTCCTTTTATATTTGGTTAGGCCGCATATATATTTACGTTTGGCCATATGTACTTGTGTTGCAATAATAGAGGTGAGATGTGTGTACTAAAGGTGTAAAAAGTGCATGTTTTATATGTTTTTATAAATATAATCTTCGTATTAATTGTTTTTCCTTTTCAGAGACATCTAGACTGCTAATATTAATCTTCTATGGTTTTATGACAGAGGCATGCATGGCTGAATCACGTGTGCCTCCACAACAGAGCCCCAACAATGAATGTGTCTGAATAATGCATTGCTTTAACATGCATGCCTTTACTACGCATGCCTTTACCATGCAAGTTTATGGCAAAGGCATGTTTGGTAAAGGGATGTGTAGAAAGTTCACACCCCAGCCCCTCCGCCCTGAGTCCTAAAATCCTGGCCTCTGCCATATAACCTGACCCCCCCAAGCCCTAAATATTACCACACCCCTAAAACCTTAAACTATCCTGACTTACCCTGCCCTGAGCCCTAAAAACATCTCCCCTGCCCTGAAACCTGCCCCTTCACCCCTTCCCTTAACCCCAAAACTCTATTTCTACCTTAAAACATACCCCTGCCCTAAAACCAGCCCTCTCCCTTAAAACCTACCTGCCCTCGACCCCTGTCCTGTAACTGAAAACCATCCTCCTCCCTTAAAACCTACTCCCCCAGCCCCCAAGCCGTACCTCGCCACATCCTCATCCTTCGTGTAGGCCCTCCCTTCTGGTTCCTCTCCTTGCCTGCTTAGTATGCTAGAACGCCAACTGCCTTACACATATGTGTGGTTCCGGCATATGCGTGGTTAAGTCAAACGTTGTTTAGCTTGCATTGAAACGGAACGTGTGCTTGAAGCCGAGTTGTAAAGGCAGTTTCCCATATTTTCTAGGTTTAGATTTTAAGGTAGTGAGCTAAAATGCATTTAATGCAGTGCGTTATCCAGGAATTGGTGAGGTTGGGTCATATGTGTGTTTAATTCTTTTATAAATTGTGACCAGAATGTTATGTTTGCTTAACAATTGCATCTATTGGTTGTTGTGCTACATATAAGAGTACAGCATGATATAGCTTGATTTATTATTAAACATTTCATTTATTGGATTATATGTAGGCTGTAGAACTAATGTGTAATAAAGAGAAAATGTTAACCTGATTGTGGGCATTAAGCGTACAGTAGGGATAGTAAACACTAATGTGAAAATTGTTTTTCTGTATGTTTTTCTCCTTTACAGGTGCAGATCTAGGCATTCGTTAATTAGAGAAAGGCACATTGAAGAGGAAGAGCTGGCAAAGTCAAATGCTTTTTATTGAAGGAACAAAGAGAGTGGTACCAGTTGGTATTATCAGCCGAAAGAAGGAACACAAGGATGCTTTGGAAGCAAAGACTGGAATATGGAGTACTGTTCAATGCGTCAAGCTCTTTTCTGAGAACTGTAAAACATATTATGGTAGGGTTGAGGGCAAGATTTCTTTAATGGTCTTTGTGCATTTTAATTAGTAACCCCACCTTGGGTTTTAGCCAGCTTCCCTTTAGACTTTGAGAGGTACAGACCTCTATTGACATCTGATTGTGTGACTTCAAGCTATACATGATTTACTGAGAACTTGTATGGAGGTTCAGATGCTGACACCTTTCTTGCTATCTGGCTCTATATGTTTTTCTCTATCCATAGATTAGAGTAGTGATTTTTAGATGCTGCAAATCTTTTCCATGTATGGGGAGAAGGTTCAGAATTATTCATCAAGTTCTTTTTCTCATATTTTGTATCGCTGCTACTGAGATACTAATATGTTCTTTGTTGTCGAGGACCAATAATGTTAGACATTTTGGTCTTCCTTTGATAATTCTCTACTTTTCCAGTATGTTCTTGAGGTTGATTTGTGTTAATTTGTCTTTGAGTTTGTAATAAACCTTTTAACTTCAAGTTATTGATTCTGACTTTTACTGTGTGGTCCTAATGATCACACTGTACCTCAAGATTTTAACTGTTGTTGACCCCTCTTCATCTAAGGCTACTACAAAGTCCCATTGGCTAGAGTTCAAATTGAAGAAACAGTCAGGGCATTCTCAGATGGTAGCAGAGGATGGTTAGTACCTGAAATAGAGGGGTTATAAAGCTGTTACTTTAGATTACTCTAGATCCAATTGTAGTCCTTAGTGCCCATGTTTCGACCTGAAGAATTGGTGTTGATTGTGTTACAGGGGTTCGAGAGTGAATTGTAACAGCTGAGGAGTATCAATAGGATTCTGTGTTAATGGCTTATGCTTAGCTTGCGATGTTATGGTTATTGTGAGGTGTCTTGTGGAGATTGTGTGATGTGGTAATGTTTTGGATGAAGTGTGAGCATATCTTATTGTGGAGAAGTTGTTATCGGGTACAACGGTGCCCAAGATCCCAGGAAAATATAAAAAGAGCAGAAGACACTGTATTGTAATTGTCTGCTGAAGTTTTGTGGCTGTTTTTGTGAGACACCATCAATAGCCAAACTGAGATAGGTAAAATGTATCTTTGTGTGAAAGTGAGGTATGACTAGTGTGGTGAACCTTTTGTGCAGAGGAAAGCTGCACCGATCAGAGTGATTCCCCGCAGGGTGAAGTTTCATTTGAATGTGTGCTTGTGTTACTTTATATGATTGCTTTCTGTTGATCCTTTAGTGAAGCAAACAATTATTATTTATTGCTATTCCATTTTGTTTAGTTACAAGAGTATTGCTGAAAAGAATACATGTGTGAAGGTAAAGACGGGTGATCTGCTGCAAGGAGTAAGACTGTCATCACAGTGGCTGTACTGGGATAGGCGGTTGATGTGAAGCCTCACTGGTAGTGGCTGTCTACGTCAAGAGGTGCAGTGCTGTTATTGGTTAATGATTTGGAATGAGATTTTGTATGCAAAATTATACATTTTTGTGTCAAAACTAACAAATTGTAATTGAAATTGAAATATTTTAAAGTTGTACGAGGTTTGTTTAGAGGAGATGTCTAGATACCTCTTAGAGGGGGGAAGAAGCTCCGCCCAAAGATACTGAAGTCATTATATGGCAATAAATATAGCATAACGAACATGCATTTGGCTTGAACAATGGCACAAGATCACTGAGAAAGAAGGTGCACATACTTTTCCACGTTACAGTACATTTAATTTGAGAATTCTGGAAAATTTGAGGAGAATGCTCAATGCTTGGGAGAGTGAGGCTCATGCAAGAGAAAAGGAGAGGTATCGGGACGAGTGAAAAAAGCAGTATGCACGTATGCAGGTACTAGGTGAGATGCAGATTCGAAAAGGTGGAGAACCGACATGATAGAGGGAGCGAAATTATACCCATTACTGTAAAACAGGGAATTGGAAAGAGGGACTGAAAAAAGAAAAAAGGATAAACCAAGAGAATCTGGAGAAAAAGATGAAAACAGCGATAGTGATACTAATAATAATAGTCTTTTAGACGTTTTCATGTCTGAGTGACCACCTCTGTATGATGAGATTTGAATGGAGGGGGGTGGGAGCGAGACTGAAGGTGGGCATACCTGATTTCCCACTGCACCATTAATCAACAGTGCACTTTACATAAGTTGGAAGGTTTTTTACGTATTCTTAAAAAAAGGAATCAATGTATATAGACATGTTTTCAAGGAGGCTACCTTGAGCTCATAATATCAGCCTCCCTGGTGGCATCAAAAGGTTTTTGTAGATTTAGGAATCATGTACTTGATTCGATTTATAGGTTCTTTATTTCTTAAAAACATTTTGGCTTAACAGCCCATTATTACACCAATCAATCAAATCAGACCTGTAATTTGTCTCAACTTGCACTATATCACATTGATTGCATTTGAAATAGCATTCAGCGTTATTGAGCTGTTTGTTGACTTATTATTTATATCTATCAACTGGACAAAGAACAAGGTTCCCCCCCTGTACATTCATGTACAAATGTTTCACCCCACTGATAAACATTTAATTGAAAATATCCACAGCATCATATGGGGTCCTGGTAAAGAAGCAGATGCTGGTTTGAATGGTGTCTAAGTTTTTTCATTCAGTGGTACAACAATTTCTAAACATTCATTCTCAAGCTCATATAATTCTTCCTTAAGAGTCATATCAGAAGGTTTTAAATGTTGCTGGTCTTGATTTTGATTTTCCATTGCTGCTGGCTTCACTGGCTTGTTGCCTTTCAATTAAAGAAATTTCATTAGAGTCAGCTTGTGGATGAACTTAAAGATGTCAATCCAAGTCTGACTATTGATAAAAAAAAGTGGCATGGCAATAGGATAGACCCAAATACAGAAATTAATTTTCCTCTTCACTGACAACAATTTTAAATAAATTGATAATAGATTGAATGTTAAATTTATCGGGTGTTACTTCTTTCTTAACTATTGCTTTGGATTGAATTTTCCTTTTGAGGATTCGCTGGTTGCGCTGTCTGTGCCTTTTCTCTCTCCGCTTTTGTGTCTTTGATCTTGGTGCCTTAAGGTTTGACAATGGTCTATCTGTAAAAAAATACTCCTCAATTATGGATACTTTGTCAGATATATTCCCAACTGCTCCCTTGCCCATGGCACCTTAGACAGTGTCAGAATCAACGTCTGAACTCAATTTGGGTTCAATGTCCAAAGGTATTTGTTCTTGCAGCAATCTGTTACCTTCCAATAATCTCTGACGCTTGATGCTGTCAAATCAATGAACAAACATGAAAATCTGCCCTTTATCATAATCTTGCTTGTCCCTCATGAACGTTCACGTTTTTCTCAATTTGATAACTTCTTCATTTTTTTTTCGATGAACATTGCTGTCTTCCCTATATTGTTTGATTTGTTCTTGATGTGGGTCCTTGTCGAGCTCACTTTTGCTTTAGTCTATTTGCTGTAGCAGTTTTACTCTATCAATTTCAGCATATTTAACAGGGATATGGATTAAGTGATTAGATACTTCTATGTTACTATCCACCCATTCTTCCACATTTCTGGATTGGGATTCTCAAAGCTGGGCACAATTAAAATCCTAAGCCCCCTCAGGATTCGCCCCACTCGTAAATACTTCTGCACTGATTTATGTTCCCACCATTTTGTCTGATCTTTTTGCCTTAGTTTCTCAAGTAATTTCCGTTTAGTCTTAATATCACCACCATTGGCAACATTTAGAGCTGCTCGTGTTGTCTCCACCTCACTGAGCAAAGACTTCTCATTGAACATCTTCTCCTCTGCCTCCTCCCCCTCCCGCAGTGTGTCGACAGACATGGCTATAACTCTTTACCATGCCAGCTATGATACGCTTAATCTTCACGCTTTGCCAGCAAGTGAGTACAATTACCCTTGTCACGTGGCATTTCTCTCACTTGTGAACCACACAAGTCCTTTGACTCCCAGCATCATTCTCACTTGTATCCTGGTTTATAATACCACGTGGGCGGAACATGCGGCCGCTTTATTCGCCGCCTCGGATTCAGCTCACTGCTGACTGCTGTAAGCCCCATTTGCTGAATGCTGCTTGCTTCACGCGGGGAGGTCTTCACACCAGAGACAGCCACTCCGTTAATATTGAAAAGTGCAAAGCCACCATTCATGCTTGCTTGGCAAAAGAATTGATGCAGACACAATAATATTGCTGTGTTCTCATTTCATTTTAATTGCCATTTTCACCGTAAAGTGTCAACCATCACACGCGGCCCTGATCACACAAGACATGCGGCACCGCTTTCCTTACATAAATACCTATTACATCATCATAGAAATCAACAACATATTACCATTGTAGTTAACATTTAAATTATACTATACAATGCTCACATGTTTAGTGATTCATTGCAGTATTAGCGCACTTTAATTCATTATGTACCCACGCTTCACATTTATGTGATCTCTAAGGGTATTTTAATTCAATTACAACCATTGCTTAAATACAATCACTGCCAACATCTAAACTTAAATAAAATTGATACCCTATTTCTCATAATCGCTTTTAAAGCGTGATTGCCTCCTATATATATGAACAACAGGGGGTCAAAAAACATTGATTTCCAATGTTAATTCCCTTAGCAATGTTTTAAAGTAGACACACAAAAACGTTTCGAATGGAATCACATCAAATGTGACAATAAGTTAGACCTTTACTCAGAAAACATACTTTTTTGTAATATTGTGTAAATCTATTCAGACGTTTTTGAAAAATGTCCATTTAAAGACAGGCACAGAGTGATCATGAAGGGTTGAAATAGTTAGGTGTATCTGGATGATTAGTCCCATGTGAGACAGTCTTTAAAAAAAACTCTCTGATTGGCCATGGGAACATTTCTTCCTTTGGGATATTTCGATACTTATATACCTATGCTGGTACCATGGTTCTGAAAGATGTGATTGCCTGGGTGCAGCTAGAAATTAAATGCTGCAGCCATTATTACAGGACTCATTCACCAAGTACATAAGGGGGCAGAATGGGACAGGGGCAGCAACAGAGAATAGTGACAATCAAGGTGCAGTCGCATTATGAAGAACCAGGGTGGGAGAGGGCAAGGACACATTTTGAAAACTTGAGGCAGAGGGTTTGGGCACACGCAGGGACAAGAGCAGCAGCAGAGGGCCATGGCAACACAGTGACAATGGCAGCACAACGGACCAAGGAGGGAGTAGATAGCTGAATACAAATAGAGAATGGGGTGCAGGTGAAGGGAGGCAGGGGCACCAACATAGGGCACTGGCAGCACAATGGACCTAGGAGGGATGGGCACAATCACACACTTGTCGAACATGGGGAGTAAGCCACCCTAAAGTAGGCCTTAATGCTCAATAGAGCAGATAGCATGGTATTCAAAAATAGGACATGTAAAAGTTTAATGCAAAACATGGCCTTGCAACAACAAGTCTCCAAAAGGATCTCAGGTAAGGAAAAAGGTACTAAGTTCATTTTTGGACTTTTTAAATGTATTGCAAGCCCGAGTCACTGGTAAATTTGGATTAGTACTTAGCCAGTGTGTAAGGAGCAGACCCCACAACTTGTTTTGAGTGACCCCAGAGGAGGGGGTTGCTGATTTCCCTGGCCATGCCTGTAGGGCAGCCATATGAGCCCTTCACAGGGGAACAAACGTTTTGCCATGTTGGATTTAAGCCGAGCGGGCATTGTGGGATTGTTTGCAATAGTGCACACAGTAACTGTGGTTAAGGTTACCACAGCTAATGTGTTCCCTATTTGTTAGGGAGGGGCCAGTAGTCACTCTCATGCACAGGCTAATGAGATAATATGGGCACCCTCGCCAGACCACTACTGGACCTGAGAAAGACAGATGAAAGTCTGCACCAACTGTTAAGATGTGTGAGGAGACCTGAAATACGGACCCACCTCTGACTTGCCCCCAGGACAAAGAAGTAGATTCCAGTGATTAGTTGGCTGACCTACTGTTAGGCTACAGGGACACAACAAATTGCAGGAAGCCTTTTTCCAAATGATTCCAGCAGGCCAGTTCAATTTGGACCTGCCCTGGACCCTACTGTGAGTCTTGACCCCCAAGTGCTGTTCATGAGGTCCTGGAACATTGGCAATGAAAACATTTTACTCCTTTTAACATTCTGAAAATCTTGGGACTTCAGGCCTTTTTGTTTCCAAAGACCTCCAGTGGACCTGGACAAGTCAATCAAATGAAGGTGTGTTGCTGTGAGGCTCATCTTAGCCACAGTCTGCTGTTTTGCCTCAATGAGGATTCCATTTCAGAAACTATGGGTCACCAAGATCGTAATCATGCCCTAAGTCAAAAGGTAAAATGTGTGTATGGGACAAACCTGGTTTCTCTATCTGACCTGCCCCCCATTGCAGGTAAATCAAGCCTAGGTACTGGTCTAGTGCAAGTAGATGACCGCAAAGCTTTTACAGATAGATGATCTCTTATGGGCAGTCAACAAGATTTGAGTCAGCAAGACAGCATGGTACCAGTGGTATCAGTGAAGTCATTATTGATGCAATTGAACATGGCATGAGTGATGTGATACGTGAGGTCTTAAGCAGGTCATGGTGAAAACGCTTGTAATAATTAGTTCAGCAAACTATAACTGGGGAATTTCAGTGATTTTTTTGTGTTTAAAACGTGGCATTATGAGTGACATTTTCACCTAATTATATGGTCAATTTAACCTTTGTTTTTTTCAGTGAATTTCTAGGGTTGTTTTTAATGTATAGTTAAATATTATTTCCATTCCTAACTATAAAAACAATGTTTTCTTTGTTTTTTCAATTTCTGGATTTTTTTAATGTAGAGAAATGTCTTATTGCCATACCTAACTATAACATCACTTTCACCTTTGTTTTCTTAATGAGCTTGTGGACTTTTTATTAATGCATAGTGAGATATCATTAGCATACCCAACCCCTGCAGGTGGCCAACCCCCCATCAAGCACCCCCTTTGGTCCCCACCCCACATTCTTCCTTTTTTTAAACATTCTGGTCTTTCTAGACTCCCAAGGGAACACAGTTGGTCACAGCTGGCTCTTACGGGATTCCAGCAGGATCATGACAACCCAAAAATATATATTGTTTTAGAATTGCCCTTTAAGGGATGGTCCCTTTGGGTGCACTCTCAGAAGGGCTAGGGGGTCAGGTTATCCTTATCCTGGACCCTTATATGCTGTTTTAAAAATAATTTAGGACTCTGGGACTGAGTCTCCGAGTCCTGCAATGGTGGCTGCAAAATTTCTCTTCATGTAGTGGCCAGCCAATCACAGCTCTAAGACTCATGGGACCAGTCTGGGTCCCGCTGGTCAAGCCAATCAGAATGCTTTATTTTGCCATTTTTTCCCGCAGGAGTCCTGCAGAGGTAGGCATCACTATTTTTGGAATCTTAACTCTCCAAAATGGCTGCACAGAATTACACCAAATCACAAAAAGCACACTTACTAGGTAAAGATGTAGCTTTCTGCCAATTTAAGTGTAATTCTATTTAGCAATTTTAATTTACTGTAATTTTCCCTTCCATTTTTCTCAGCCCCTGCTTGACAGATCATGACTAAACATTTCAGGAAAGAACTGAGGTGGATGATTATTTTGGTAGAAACGTTCATAAAGATTCTTCAAACTGCACCAAATTTATCAGTGAAACAAAATAAGTTCTTCATATGGAAAGTCTGACATAACTATAACTACACAGTTATGAAAGGACACCCTGTAAAGACAAACCCTCTCTGACACGTGCAGACACACAAACATAGCAACACACATTGGTTTCAATGTATAGTCAGTGGGCACAACCACTAATGCACTTAAAAATAACCTATTTCAATGACACCTTAAGTTTCAACTATTTCTAGTTGCCCATTCTAAAATATGACATGTTGTTAATAGACTGCCCATAAATTATAAAAATACAGTAGCACCATTGATGCCTCGAATAGAGCAACATTTTTCATCCTACAGAAGGCTAGCTGCCAAATGGCTAAATATTAAAGATAGAAGTGACAGAAATAATAAATATTGTGCCAACTCTGTAAAAATGAATGAGCAAGTAAATGAAATGCATATTTTTGGGGGAAATATGTAATCCTCAACAGGGGCATAGCTCCCAATAATGTTGCCAGTGAAGAGACTCTAGGGCCCACGGGTGCGAAGGGCCTCATTGTGCCTTTCACTATTTGCATTTTTTTCTGAGGCCTGCTCGTTGTTTTACTGCCTGCTGCCTGCTGCCTGTGGCCTGGGTTTGTGTTTATTCTTCCGGGGAAGTAGGAGTAAGGGATCTGTTGGTGGCCAGTGTCATCTGGAGCTAACAATGCCAGCATGGGCAGGAAACCAGAGTTATTTCAAGATGCTCAGATTTGATATGCCATCTCAAAGGTTTTAGAAGGTTTTAATCAAATCCCTTGAATCTCACTTCATTCCCTTTCTAGTCCTTAAAACAAAAATCTTTAGGTCACTTGGCACATGTAAGCTAAATACATACTCAGTTAAACTGAATTCAAACCTGTTCGCTCAAATGCCTTATATTTTGCCGAAAAGGGACAAGGACCAAATTTACTAAAATGGATTTTGAAACTTCTTATACAATCCTTTCACAGAATTCCATGAGTGAGTGACAATGCCAGAAAAAAGTAAACAATTCTAGCAATTGTAGTAAGGGAGGGCAGTTTCATGACGTATACTCGGCTGTAACTGGGAGCTGTGTAGTAAATGTTCTAAGTTCAGTAACACAGTTGTTCTAAATAATCACTGGCATGGCATTTCATACATCTTCCCACACCCCGGTGGCATATTACTACTAAGACAAACATGTTTCACCACTGTACCAGCCAGGGTTGTTTGGTTTTGAGGACTACGACAGTACACCTTTGAAACTACATAGCAGCAAGAACAGTTCAGCATTTCCCCCGTCAAAGGGTGCACCAACAAGTTCACAGGAGGGCAATAGGTTTCCATTACTGGGAACCCTATTGATTAGGGATCCACTAAGATGAGTATAAATAGGAAATCACTCAAAGGAACTTCAAGGAGTTAGGATAACTGTAGGTGAAGGGACAGCCAGCCTAGTCACTGCAGGACATTCATTTTTACACAAAGACACAGTTTTAGCAAATTGTTAACACTTTTTTATCAGTCAAAGAACCATTAGGTATTTGTTTCAAAAGACTACATTAGAATTAAAGGCTATTGCTTTACTACTGAAAATGCATGCCCTGTGTAAACTGCAAATACTTCATATTGCCTGCAAGGGCTATATTTTTGTATTACTGTAGAGGCCAGAAATTAATTCCCAAACGTTCATGAAGCATGACCCCATGAAAAATGAAAAAATCCCTCTCACACTGTGCATGCTCAATATAACCGAACTATAAGCACTGACAAGGTGCCCTGGAGGGAAATGCTCAAAGTGTGAAACTTAAAACTTGGTTCCCAATATGCGTTTTAGGGCTATTTTGGGAGGAAGTATGAAGGGTCTCAAAGATTGTACTGTTACCAGAAAAGTTTACAGAATTTGCCAACCATTGTAAATTCACATTTTCATTCATTATGAGTGTGCTTCTTGCAGTGGTCAGTCAATTTAAATGGCCATGGAAAATTGCCTGGTCACTGTTGCACATCATGGTCCTGATTACAGAATGGGCTTACTGTCCTGTCTGTGCCAGGATCACATTTCAAAAGGTGCACTTGTCGCAGATCAGAACAATGTGACATAGAATCATGAATGCACTGTCTTCATGACAGCTGCAAACTCGAGCCTGCGCTGAGTCAGCGCATTCAGTGAAAGACGGAGCGGCTGCTTCCAAGCCGCTGCATCTTTCGCAGTGCAGACAGCAGCCACATGTACCTTTAAAGGGGATAGAGATCACCCTGCAGGCGGGTGCAGTGAGTTAATTCACCCATGTGTACAGGGATATTTGGGGGGCCCCATGGAACCCTCTTTCTCCATTCTAGTAGGGTGTAGCACCTTTTTGGTGCACTCACAGTGCGCCTCCAAAGGGCCTGTTTGCCTCAGTGGCTGCGTCCCCAATAGGGTGTAGGCACAGATGTAAATTCTCATCTTCGTTTGCATGGGATCACTCCCCATGCATGTGAGGGAACGTCCTCTCGAAATAGCGCTGGCTCTGCATGTACACCATCACTATCAGCTTGTAGAAGGGCCTGCATAAGCATTTTTCAACCCCTCTATAACACCAAAGTGCCCCTGGGGTGCATAAAGCAGGCACGCACGCCGCTTTCACCTCTATGGCACTACTCATAATCCTCTGGTTATCTACCTAACATTTTACAAAATCACTAATGTGGTGCAAAGTGATGCAAAGCATTGTGTCAATTAACCTAACACTAAAAAGGCTCACAGGTGCTGTGCAACATTGTGAAGCCCCATGTCAGCCCACTCATAACTCTTAGTAACTAACCAATGTCTTGGTCTTTGACTGGTGCAAGGCATACGGCCTTTATCCCACAGATAACTCTCTGCACACGGTCTTAGGGGCAGATCAACAAGGGCTTTATCTCTGCTTTTTTGGCTTTAAAAGCCAAAAAAGGAGAGATAAAACTAGCGCCCTATCAACAACAGAGTGCTAACATGCAAATTTGCATGTTAGCACCCTTTTACTCTACGCTTCCCCTTGCATCTCTAATGAGATGCAAAGGGGGCGTTCCAGAGTAAAATAACAGGAGAAATGTCGCTAAGCGACATTTCTCCTATTATCAAGAATGTCGCTAACCCTGTTAGAGACAAAAAAAGCAGCGCTAACCGCGGTTAGCGCTGCTTTTTTACGTCTGGTATTTTTCTGACTTAGCCATGATATCCTATGGAAGGAGGATATCATGGCTAAGTTTGCCTGTCCCTATCAACAAGGTAACGTGAGATTATCGCTGGGTTTCCAGCGATAATCTCACGTTAGCCTGTTAGCGTGAGGATTTTTATCGCTATTGAGATAAGCGTTGCTGATAGCACGCTATCTCAGCAATAAAAATTCACGCTAGCCGGCGATAATTATCCTAGCGCTAAGTGCGCTCAGCGATAATTATCGCCGGTTGATGTTGATATGCCCCTTAGTTCCTCAAGAGAAATCGGAAAAAAAAATCCTGGGTCTTTTAATGCAGGACTTAATATGGTCTGCACTTAAAATAATGGTCTGTGGCACTTGGAGAGTTACCAGTACATCACCATGTACTTGTGTTCACGAAAATAAAGTCATTCTAATTGGCCGAATTGTAGGAACCAGATGAAAGATGGGAACACAAATGTATTCAAGATGCCGGTATAATCAGAGACACTGCTGGTTGACAATTCTCCAGCTCGTTCAGTCCAGACTAAACACACCACTGATAGCTCATGACGAACGAGATCTCGTGGAACTCTCTTGCGATCTGTGTCAAAATGACAGATGAAGTTGCTAATTGTACTTCGAAATCCAGAGGCTGTAGTAATCTAAGCACCTTCTACAGTCCTAAATTGCACATTTTTCATACTAATGGAGCTCTTAAGTTGCCTGCTGTGCTCGTGTTAATGGGACTGTCTTTAATATAGATGTTTTCGTCAATATATTTTAGTGGTGGGACCCGATTTCAGTGTATTTAAATTCACCTGCGTTGTCCTAAAGAATACCAATTAAAACGGGCTGTTCAACATCGCAAAAAAAAGTTTATTCAGAGCATTAAAAATGGACTGTTTCTGACGCTAATGAAATAAGATGTGCGCAAAAAATATGAAAAGATTGAAAAACAGGACAGAAACCCAGAAACGAAGCAGCTTTCCCTCAAGCACAACAGCCTGAATTAATTTTCAACAAGTCGTGGATGTGATAATCAGTTGATATTCATAGTTACTTTGAAGAATGAGTTCGTTCCGTGAGAAAAACTAAAAAGGTGATGGGTCGAAAGTATGCAATGTTCCCAGACACTGTAAATTACTCTGGGTCGCATTCCAGTTCATTGCTTTTTCTCACTTTGTCTCTACAGACAGGGATCTAATTATACATATAAACCATTGCCATGCTCCAATAAGAACACTCATTCCAGATTTACCAGGTCAAGTCATTTGACAAAATGTAGCAAAAAAGTGTTTTTTGCCCTCCTCTGTAAAGTGCAGCTTGCAGACTAACAGACAGCAAGCAACACACTTGCTATCAGGGACTGCTATTACACTTCTGGCGCCTCCCTGAGGGAAAAAAAAATTGTGAGGACCAAAATGCCTGAATTAATGTCGGCCACTGACAATTACTTTAGTGAGCCTAGTTTTGCACTTAACAGTACATACTGCACTTAATTTTTTAATTATTTAATTGGGAAATACAATATGTGAATATTTAACTTAACAAAAAAAACATGAGAAGTAATAACTTCAGATGATAAATTATACTTTATCACTTTTTCTGAGAAGAAAATAATGTGCCCAATTAGGCAGCGGCATATAGTCTTTTGGGTCTGATTAAGTCGGAGGATCAAAAATGACAGTACTTTGAACATTTCCATATTCTTTGTGCAGACTCAAATTTTTCACCTAGCATCTGCAGTGGGGGGTGACATTTTCCTTTCAGATGTCCCCTGGCACTGTATCAGAGGATGCTCTTCAAGTTATGCCTTCGAACTCATCATTTAATGGATTGTTGACATCTTCCTGAACTGTTCCCTTTTATAAACCAAGACTACAACACACACTGCACTCTTGGTACTGACCTTTGCATTTAATCAGTATGAAGGAAGGTGACACCAATCATGGTTCATCCTGATAGAGTGAACATGAAACAACTGTAAGAATACAAAGGGCAGTACAAAGGCACCGCAGATAACTCACCTTGCTGTGCTTCTTTGTCATACACTTTCATATGAACAACTCCTGCAGTCTTATTTCTCAGAACAGTAAGGTTCCTTCCATCTTTTTTATTGCAGGTGCCCATCTGGGCTAAGTTATGGTCTGCCCACCAAAGTTTCTTGTCTGAAAAATAAATAATTGCAGATGATTAAAATAAGATTTAAAATCTTGAGGAAGAAGTAACATCAAAACAGTGGTACGGTATATTTGGAACACAATGACACCAGTTCTAAGAAAATAGAAAATAATACATTTCTAACAATCATGTCTCTGTTTACAGGGCACCTGTATAGCTCTCTGGGTGCACAGTGTGCAATGTCAAATATTTCTAACAATTCCCACGGTGATTTCATGTAGATCCTTCAACTGAAAAACTGCCCTAAGGAGTAACAATAGGGTTTTACCAGCCCCAAATTCCCTTCCCTAGAAAGTTCCCAGGTGACCAAATGTTAGAAATGGGATTTTCAGGTTTTTGAAAAGCGAGTGGGGTCAGCCCAGAATTTGGTGTGCAAAGAAAAGCGCAGAGGGCTTTCAATGATAAAGGCCCCAAGCAGTTATTTCAGCCCACTTCATCCACACTGGAGCCTTTCAACAACAATAAAGCACACGGAGGTTTTCGGAAAAAAAGCAAGGAAAAGCAAAGATGGAAACTTGTATGTCCCTGAGTTTCCCAGAACAGGAGGCCAGCACACACAGGCCCTTGGAGATTTCTTCCCAAGCAGGATACCACAACAGGGCAAAAAGTGTCAGTCCTTTTCCTCCACCTGTGGAAAAGTGGATTTCCCTGGTCAGTTATGTCCCCTATCTTGGACCCCAACGGTTCTATATGCATGTTACAAGTACATGTATGTTCTCTCCAGTTCCAGTTTTGAAGACGCAAATACATGTGCGGCCACCGTCAACATGTTCTCTGTCAGATCCGCCATCAATGGGCCGGATAGTTAATTCCTAAATAGGAAAGGCCACCGACTTTATATGGCTTAGCTACTCCATTTTCTCAGTTCAGGCGAAGTAGGCCCGATTCTGTCCTCGAAGCCTTTCCCTGCTCTCTGTCTCTGACAAGCGTCAGCTTGAGCTCGCAGCTGCATCCATGAACTTTGTCCTATTTCCTGTGCAGCTAACGGTGCCTGCCTCGGCCGGTTTAGCATGTCTGCCAAAAAGTTGTATTTCACCTTCGAATTATCTATTTTGCTCTTCAGCCGATGCATTCCTGTCTAATGATTTAGGTAAACATTTCCTTTAGCTCTCGAGCAAAGAGCTGCCCCTTCAAGTGATTCATAGTCCAGTTGCCATGGAAAGTTTTCTGTCTCTTGCATCTCACATAGATACTTAGACGTTTGTGCACGCACACAGTCAGTATAGAATAGATTATGTTCGAAGTCCTTCCTTGTGGATAACATAGTTCTTTAAACATAGGATGTTAGATATGATTTGGGATTAGGTTGACTTGACCCCCCAGACTTTTCGTCTCCACACGTAGAGTTAATGTCAAGTCCCCTTCACCCCCCTAGTTACACGTCAATTACACGTCATGCTGCAGCGCGCGCATCTATGCCAAGTATTATCTTATAGAACCACCTATATTTGATAACTTTAACCAATTATGTTTCTTTTCACTCCTTATTACGCCTAGTTTCGTTTATGTCACTTTTCTTATCAAATGTTACGCCTCCTACATTCGTTTCATTATAATGTAATAACTATAAATATGTATGTCTCATAATAAAGAATCGTACTTCACTTCCTGAACCTCTGCGGTGACGGAACCTGAGGTCCGCCACTCGAGTCGGCCATTTTGGAATAAAGCCCATTCAGAAACCTCTTATACCACGGATTCTGCCTCTTATTATTCTGAGCTATTTGTTAAAGTTCTCGTGTGAAATTCAGATTGGTAATGAGTCAGATTTTATTTACCACATAATGGCGCCCGAACAGGGACACCTTCTCATCTCACGCGCCGGCGGTGCGTTGCAGGCCCGGTCTCCTGCCACAGCTGGACGGACCATAACGCGTACCAGCAGGATTTCCTGTAGCTCCCTCCGGTCAAGCGGGGGCGACTGAGGCTGCGATCAACCCAGACGAGGCGGTGAGAAGCGCAAGGTATCCCGACCAGAGCCTAGCTGAGAGAGCAAGATCCGAGGTATACAGAGGCCCACCAGGTCTTCCGAAGTCCCGATGTCCAGAGGGTCCGATGTCCGAAATCGAGTCCAGTCTCCGAGGCCTTTCGTTGTGAGCTACTCGGTGAGTACCATCGCCGGGGAGGCGTGTTGACGTGCACATAGGTTGTGCCGGTCAAGACGGATTTGGGTACACAAATCCGGTCTGCACTGTTTAGCAGTGTATATGTACGGTTTAGCCGTATATCAAGTATTCCGAAGTATCTAGTTATTGTCAAGAATTCTGCTTGGTGATTAGTTATGCAGACTGTCATCATTGTTGATCATTTTTAAAATGTTTAGTGTTTTATTTTTTAAACGTACTAAATGTCCTGCATATTGTGGTATGAATGATTGTTTTACTGTGCTTTGTTCATTATTGTGTTTTTGTCCTAAGTGTGTTCAAGATTAAGTATCAGATCAGTTCCGTTCAAGAGTAAGTACCAGATTAGCTGTTGTCAATATGCCGCTCTTTTCAAAGTTAAGACAAATTACTACTCGAAAAGGGGTGCTTGAAGAGGCAGTACCTATCCCTCCTAGGGACACTCCAGGACATTTTATGTACCATAAACATGGCTTAGATGCCATATTATTTCTAGATCTATGGGTGGACTACACCAAAGAGTTACCAGAGAACCAGAGATGGCCCGTAGCTGGGACCTGGGATGCAGACTGTATCATGAAAGTAGAAGAAGAGTTGTGGAAGAGGAAAGCTAGACAGTCACAGAAAGACGCTATTGAATTATGGCGTAAAGAGTCG
Organism: Triturus cristatus; assembly: GCF_964204655.1. Classification (NCBI taxonomy): domain Eukaryota; kingdom Metazoa; phylum Chordata; class Amphibia; order Caudata; family Salamandridae; genus Triturus; species Triturus cristatus. The sequence continues at coordinate 230,196,925 of NC_140584.1, forward strand.
CATAGGCGCACCGAAAAGGCGCTAAGACAGGAAGAGAGAAGTAAAGAAAGTGCAAATAAGGTTCGAGAGAAGCAGTTGATTGAAGAAGGTACACGAGTACAAGCAGAACAAACAGAGAGGCAAAGAAATGCCCTTATGAAAGGGATGTATCCCCTTCTGGCCGAAGGTTTGCCTCAAGCCACTACGGCCATACCTAAAGACTTGCCAACCCCATTGTTTCCAATAAAAGTACATCCTAAAGGACATCCTAGAACGGCAGAAGATATTTTTCTTTCCTCATATTTAGATGATACAGTTCCCGAATATGCTAACCCCGCACCGCACAGATCGGCTGCTGGGGGGGCTCAACGTCAAGATCAAGTTCTTGTCCCGGTACCACAGCAAGCTCCGACACAAGTCACGACACAAGCTCCGGCAAGCACATCTGCTTCCGCGTCTGTCCCCGCAACTGTTTCCACAGCCGTGTCTGCACCTGTAGTGGCTGTAGCACGTTCAACGAATCCTTTCACGTTCGACGCCTCAGAGGGGGCTACTGGAGGTGCTACTAGCCTTCCTTTTACGCCACCCAGAGGGAGTAAATTTTCTTTTCAGGAATCAGCACATGCACGTACGCCCAAACTTATAAATAACCGTACGCTTAAGGATCTTATGGTAGATTGCAGATATGACCCGGTGCCTGGTAAAGGGGATGAAATGATTATAACATCGTTACGTATTAGACGAGCTGCGTTATTTCTAGGAAGGCTGCCAGGAATGGCCGCGCATTTAGATAACATATATCATTTTGTCCAAACAGGGAAAGATCCTGAATGCATTAACAGAGCTATGGAATATCAGAAAGTTGAGATACAGGGAGAATTGTTACGTTTCTTCATAAATTGTGTGATCAGAAATGAAGACCGACCGGGGGTAGACCCGGAAATAATGCAGATCCTCACTAAATGGAGTCAGAATATATCCGATGGAAAACATGATAAACAAGGAAGTATAGTAGCTATGTGCCGAAAAATTAGGAAAGAAGTAGAACGCATACATGCAGAGAGATTGGAAACAGACGAGTTTGAACAAAATGAAGAGTCTGACTCAGGAGATTCAGGAAGACAGGCAGACACCATAGCCTATGTGGGCAGAGGAAGGTCCTGCAATAATACCGGAGGTTTTTCTGATCCGATACATTCTACACGTCCAACTATAATAAATATGAGATCCCCCGAGCGTTTGTTTCAAGCCGCAGATAAAATACTCCGGGAACGAAGGGGTTACCACCTCCTCGATTCTATGGACGAACAAGAATTAGCAAGGGCAGCTGTTCATTGGATGGACAGTCCCGGTAAATATGGTGACGTGACAGTAGCACACGCGTTTTTGAACCTCAGTCCAGACGAACAATGTTTAGCTGGGATTTATATGATCCAGCAACTTCTTATACAATATAAGAGCCAACATGCTGATCCTGGTCCCTTACCTGATATGCTAACAGAACTTCTCACGAATAGATGGAGAGGATCCAGTAACAAGTTAATTAAAGAAATATTAATGTCACGTAAACAGTACATTCTCTTAGAAAATGCGGATCCTTTTTCGATCCCCAACAAAGAAGGAACACTGTACTACATGGATAGACAGAATCCCTTACGAGAGGTGCACCCGATAAAGGGCGATGATAATGAGTTTCATCGTGTATTTGTTTATACACCCATATCAAAAATGGAATTACTAGAAATGAAGAAAGTAGTGCCCAGTCATGACAAAGACCCAGCGGGTTTCCACCGAGAAATTAAAGACATGTTACTGATGGGAGAGTACACCTTTCCTGATATTATGACGATATTAAAGGTGCTTTTACCTGCTGGCATTTATGAAAAACTGAAAGAAAAGGAGTGGGAAGTGGGAGACCAAAAGATAGATTGGACCGCATTAGCAGCGGAGGAAAGGGATCGAGCTCCAGGGTCAGGGCTCGGGGATAAAGTCAAGCTGTTACCAGGTTTACTAGTACAAGTACTGCCACGTTTATTAACTACTAAAAAGGAAGATTGGGGTGCAATCTCAGCCTGTAAACAAAAGCAAGATGAAGACACAAGTGATTATTATGCCCGATTTGAAAAATGTTTTGGTATAAACAGTGGTATAAAAGCAAGCAGTGACTCATATCCACATTTGTTTGTGACAAAATTGGTAGAAAATGCACTGCCTCCAGTGAAAAATAGAATATTGAAGTTCGAGAGTACCTGGCAAGGTAACACTCCGTCACAAATGCTACAAATGTTACAGTATCATCACAATAGAATTAGGGATGAACAAGAACACGAGCATAGACGCATGAAAGATACTAAAATGAAAATGTTAGTTTCCCAGACAGTACAAGCGGATGGTCATAAAAAGGGTGCGACACATTCTGGAGATTCTGCAGTTCCTGTAAAAGGAACCTGCAATTACTGTAAGCAGCCAGGCCATTATGTACACGATTGTCAAGTCCTGAAACGTAATATAGCTTCAGGTATTGCAAAAGAGAGACCACGATTAGTCAGACAAGATCAGAGTGAACAAGGAACTATGCAGCATGGACAGTCCATGCCAGGTCAGCAACAGTCTATGCCAGCTGCACAACAGCCCATACAATTTGTGCCAGCTGCACCACCATTGCCTGCGGCTGCCACACAAACCACCACACGACAAATGTATCAGACCGCACAGTATGAATACCCTGAGTACCAACGTTACGCATGAAGCAGCCTAGAGAGGGAAGTTGACTTACCCCTTATCGAGATTCCAGTAGATCAAGAAGGACCTTATGTCCATAGTGAATTATTAGGTCATGACAGAAAATTTTTACTCGATACAGGGGCAAGTCGAACAACCATAAAAAGTAGTGAAGTTCCAGGGGCACCCCTCTCAGGCTCTAAAAATGTTTCCCTTGGTTTTTCAGGAAAGCCTATTGTTAATGAAGTAACACAGCCACTTCCACTTACGATAGGTCCCTTGACACGAACTACAGACTTATTGCTTACCAAATCATGTCCGGAAAATTTGTTAGGCATAAAGACATTGAAAGCCCTAGGGGCTATTATTTGTTGTTCTCCGGAAGGAGTAAGATTGTTTTTACGTGATTTTAAAGGTCACTATGTATCCAGAGACATGGATTCCCGACTACAGAACTTACCAGCGCATCTATGGGCACAAGGCCCTACTGATGTTGGCTGCATGAACATTACACCATACCGAGTCACACTGAAGGCAGGAGTGGTACTACCACGAATGCGACAATACAAGTTACCACCAGATGCTGTAGTGGCTTTACTGAAAATCATTGACGAGCTAGTCGCGCAAGGAGTGGTTGTAGAAACTAACTCCAATGTGTGTAATTCACCGATAATTCCGATTCTTAAACGAACTGATCCGATGGCCCCACCAGTATATCGATTAGTGATTGATTTGCGTGAATTAAACAAATGCATTGTGCCACAATTCCCCGTGGTCCCCGATATCTCATCATTACTGACAGCCATTGATTCTCAAGCTACATTCTTTACCGTAATTGATCTCAAGAATGCTTTTTTCAGCGTCCCAATAGATCCGGAGAGCCAATACTTATTCGGATTTAGCTTGAATGGACGAAGCTTTAAATTCACCCGCGCTCCCCAAGGATTCACAGAAAGCCCCAGCATCTATAGCCAAGCACTGAAACGAGAACTTGACAGTATACACATGCCCGTTAACACCGCATTGCTTCAATACGTCGATGATCTGCTGATCACCGCACGAAGCGAACACGAATGTGAAAAAGCCTCATTGACAGTCTTACATTTTCTAGCAGACAAAGGACACAAGGTGTCCCCTTCTAAGCTGCAATTCTGTGTTCAGCGAGTTATTTATCTTGGTCACTCGCTGTCCAAGGAGGGAAGGCAGCTTACACCTGATCGCATTCAGTTAATTGCAAACATGCCAATACCGCAGACGCAAAAGGAAGTGCGGGCTTTTATAGGCCTCACTTCATACTGTAGACAGTGGATTCCCCAATATGCATTTCTAGCGAAGCCACTCATTCAGTTGACAACACAGGAGGCAGCCACGTCGACTGTCCTCCCTTGGACTCAGGAACACACACTAGCTTTTGAGAGCTTAAAGAAAGCTCTATGTCAAGCACCAGTTCTAGCGACACCATGTTACAGCAAACATTTTACACTCTTTGTTACAGAACGTGCAGGTACTGCCTTGGCGGTACTCACTCAGGAACAAGCAGGAGCATGTAAGCCATGTGCTTATTTCTCCAGTACATTAGATCCCGTAGCTCAGGCTTTGCCTGCGTGTCTGAAATCAGTAGCAGCGACAGCTTTAGCAATCAGACAAAGCGATGCCATAGTATTAGGACATCCATTGACAGTACAAGTACCACATGCAGTAGAGGTTCTTGTGAACCGAACGCAAACACAACACTTGACCATAGCAAGACTTACTGGTTACGAACTGACATTGTTTCAGCCACACATAGAAATCAGACGTTGTAATACACTGAATCCTGCTACACTCTTACCAGTAATTGGAACCGACCCACTAGCTCATGATTGTATTAAAGTCATTGAAATAAAGACAAAACCCAGACAAGACTTAACAGACGTTCCATTGCTAGATCCAGACCTGACGTTATATGTAGATGGTTCGTGTATGAGGACAAGTACAGGAAATTTAGTTGCCGCATACGCAGTCACCACAGACACTGAAGTTATTGAAACAAACTGTATAGATACTCTGTCAGCCCAAGCAGCAGAACTTGTTGCTCTAACACAAGCCTGTATTCAAGCCACGGACAAGAAAGTCAACATATATACTGATTCACGTTATGCATTTGGAGTCGTACATGACTTCGGAGTGCTTTGGCGGGAGAGGGGTTATTTAACTTCTCATGGAACACATATTCAACACGGGTCCCTCATTCATGCTCTGTTAGACGCGATTCATTTACCGACTGCAATATCGATTATGAAATGCAAAGCACACACGAAGGTTACTGATATCATTTCTCAAGGCAATGATTTAGCTGACAGAACAGCCAAACAGACTGCTCAGACTCGTACATCCGACATGACAAAGCCAATAGTTCAGACACCAACACAGTGTATGACAATTAAGGATCCCACACTTGATGTAATTGACATACAGACACATGCCACAGCAGAAGAAATAAAGAAGTGGACTGAACTAGGAGGGATCCAGACAGATCAAGGATGGATGACGAAAGAGAAATCCGTGTGGTTTCTCCCTGATTCCATGGTTCAAGTCATTATAGCTACAGTTCACAGTCCCGCACATTTAGGAGAGAAGGCTATGTTAGACAGCATTCAGCACATTTGGTTTAACAAACATTTGCGAGCAGCTGCTAAACAAAAAGTTCGTACCTGTATGATATGTTGTCAGTTTAATCCAGGAAAGAGTGTTCCCGTACAACAGGGTGGATTTCAGCCTCCTGATCATCCTTTTGAAGTCCTCCAGATGGATTATATTCAGATGGAACGTTGTCGAGGATTCAAATATGTTCTCGTAGTTGTCTGCGCTCTCTCTCGTTGGACAGAGGCGTACCCTGTATCAGATTACACTGCCCCGACTACTGCCAAACAGCTAGTTCGAGAATTCTTCCCACGGTACGGTTTACCACGTGTGGTATATTCAGATAACGGCCAACCCTTCTCATCTGAATTAATGAAACATGTTTCGCTTCTATTGGGATATCAGTGGAAGTTCCACTGTGTCCGACACCCCGAGGCAGCAGGTCTCGTGGAACGACATAATCAACTTCTGAAAATAAGATTGTCAAAAATATGCCAGGAAAAAGGTGTTGACTGGATAGTAGCCTTACCAGTTGCACTGTTTTATATGAGAATGGTACCACACTCTCGAACAGGGCTATCCCCGTATGAGGTGATCTTTGGCAGACCACCAAATATGTGGGGGACGCCTATACCGCGTAAAATAACTGATGTTGACTGTAATATGCTGACAGATTACCTGGCTTCCTTGATGTCTGCACTACAATCTTCTCGTTCACAGGTGGTCGCAGCTTTTCCTGACAACACTGAGGTGAAACCCCATGACGTGGTTCCCGGGGATTTCGTCCTCGTTCGGAATTTCGATAGGAAAAGCCAACTGGAGCCCAGGTGGAAGTTGCCTAGACAGGTCCTGTTGACAACAAGAACAGCCGTGAAGATCGAAGGGAGGAAGGGCTGGCTCCATTCCAGTCATATTAAAAAATTTCATGGACTTCCTCCTGATATGAACAATACTTCCCGTGCATCTTCTCCTATTGACTCCATTGACTCAAAGCTACCTTTGGCTGAGGCCAGTAGCTCCGAACTTTATAAACAAAAACTTAGGCCCAGGCCTACACTGTCGGACGATTTGATTGTTTAAGTCCTCTCCAAGGTGAAGCGGTTGAATCTGTCCTGACATGTCTCCCTTAGGTCTGAATCATGAAGAGTCCAGAATCATAATGAAAAGACATGCATACTGTAAATTACTGCGTAGCCACTGTATGGTGACTTTATTAATTTTGTTTTTCTTAAGTTTTATAATAGTTACTGCAAGTATATTATTGCATATGTATTATCCTGTCTCTAGGCGTGCTATTAATATAACCGATGAACATTCTTTTAGTGACCTACCCCCACATGAGTTGTCCTACAGACTTGCGCTGCGTAATAACACTTTCATTAGTATGTTACATCATTCTCACCAGACTAGTAATGCCACTAATTGTTGGGTGTGTGGTCGACTCCCTCCCTATCAGAATAACAAAGGAGTTCTGCCTTTCTTTCCACATCCATTCACATATAATGGCACCTGTGGAGCATGGTTTAGTTTATTTAATTCTATAGATTCAAACACAGCAGTTTACCAACACCATTGGATATGGGGAAATCTGAATATAGTGCTATACAAGGTCTGTTACCCTGACAAGGAGGGTCACCCTAGTAGAACAGGTACTGATCTAGAAAATGAAGTATATCGCTTAGGTAATTTTACACCTAATCTCATGATTCTAAATGTCAAATCCGAAGTTGAGTTAATTTTGCCCACCATGTCAGTATTCCCAGTTAAAGGTGAATTATGTGTAAGAAAAGTTGGTTCCATACCTATGGGCCATAGCAAATGTGTCACTACAGTAGAATATAGTGATGAAGGAAAATCTTCATTTAGAGCTTCCCGCCATTCCTACTTTATATGTGGTCAGACGGCATACATGCGTCTACCCCTGGATTGGGATGGTACCTGTTACATTGCATTTCTTTTGCCACCTGTTTTCTTAGCTCCTCCTGATTATTATCGAAATACTCGTTTAGCACACAATAGAGAGCGAAGAGATCTCCCAGTTGTTGATTATACTGAGACAGCATGGGACAAGTATGTAGATTTCAATAAAGGTATTTTCCCATATATAGGTACAATTTCTAATAGTAAACTGATACGTAGACTAACCAAGACCCTTGAAGCTGTAGTGAATGAAACTATAGCCGCCCTAGGCAATCTGACAGAGGAACAATCAGTGATGAGGATCGTTGTCCTTCAAAATCGGCTTGTCCTTGACGTCATCTTGGCCGATAGGGGCGGAGCTTGTAGGGTCATCGGATCCAGCTGCTGCATATTCATACCAGAAAATTCACCATCTGTATATAAAGCTATAACACGCCTTCATAAGATTGTGAGCCAGATACACGAAGATCCAGGCACTTGGACTTGGTCCGGGTGGTTTTGGAGTCTGATATCAGCCTGGGGATGGAGAGTTCTATCCTTCCTAGGTATTGGCCTTCTTATACTATTCAGTTGCTGCTTATGTCTGCAATGTGGACCAGCGATTTGTGGTCTGTGTGCCACATCGTGTATTCCACATCAAGGTTTTCGTTCAAAACCCCGGAAAAAGAAAGAAGAAGAAATGATGCTCGATGAGCAAATCGATGGATTAATGAAGATTAATGTTTCTTGATGGGCAAGTAAGGGGACAAGGAGGGAATGTGGAAAAGTGGATTTCCCTGGTCAGTTATGTCCCCTATCTTGGACCCCAACGGTTCTATATGCATGTTACAAGTACATGTATGTTCTCTCCAGTTCCAGTTTTGAAGACGCAAATACATGTGCGGCCACCGTCAACATGTTCTCTGTCAGATCCGCCATCAATGGGCCGGATAGTTAATTCCTAAATAGGAAAGGCCACCGACTTTATATGGCTTAGCTACTCCATTTTCTCAGTTCAGGCGAAGTAGGCCCGATTCTGTCCTCGAAGCCTTTCCCTGCTCTCTGTCTCTGACAAGCGTCAGCTTGAGCTCGCAGCTGCATCCATGAACTTTGTCCTATTTCCTGTGCAGCTAACGGTGCCTGCCTCGGCCGGTTTAGCATGTCTGCCAAAAAGTTGTATTTCACCTTCGAATTATCTATTTTGCTCTTCAGCCGATGCATTCCTGTCTAATGATTTAGGTAAACATTTCCTTTAGCTCTCGAGCAAAGAGCTGCCCCTTCAAGTGATTCATAGTCCAGTTGCCATGGAAAGTTTTCTGTCTCTTGCATCTCACATAGATACTTAGACGTTTGTGCACGCACACAGTCAGTATAGAATAGATTATGTTCGAAGTCCTTCCTTGTGGATAACATAGTTCTTTAAACATAGGATGTTAGATATGATTTGGGATTAGGTTGACTTGACCCCCCAGACTTTTCGTCTCCACACGTAGAGTTAATGTCAAGTCCCCTTCACCCCCCTAGTTACACGTCAATTACACGTCATGCTGCAGCGCGCGCATCTATGCCAAGTATTATCTTATAGAACCACCTATATTTGATAACTTTAACCAATTATGTTTCTTTTCACTCCTTATTACGCCTAGTTTCGTTTATGTCACTTTTCTTATCAAATGTTACGCCTCCTACATTCGTTTCATTATAATGTAATAACTATAAATATGTATGTCTCATAATAAAGAATCGTACTTCACTTCCTGAACCTCTGCGGTGACGGAACCTGAGGTCCGCCACTCGAGTCGGCCATTTTGGAATAAAGCCCATTCAGAAACCTCTTATACCACGGATTCTGCCTCTTATTATTCTGAGCTATTTGTTAAAGTTCTCGTGTGAAATTCAGATTGGTAATGAGTCAGATTTTATTTACCACACACCACAGACAGAAGCAGCAACTGCAGGCCAACCCACCCCCTCGCCCGGAAAAGGCAGCGCTCCTCACTCAGACCTTCCGCTCTTCTTCTTGGCAGGGTCCTCTTGTTTCTTGAATTAATGTAAAGTCTTGGTGTTTTCTGTCTCATACTTTTACCCCATTTTCTTATTGATCTCTTTGTGGTAGAGTCTCTTAGCCTAGTCCAAAACAGTTCTGTCCTCTCTAGTCCAGCATGACCACAGGGAGGGGAGACAGCATTGTGGGTTGGAGACACAGCCTTTTCAGGTGCTAGCGAATCTCTTCCCACCACGCAGACCACGTCAATTCAGCCCAGCTATGATTCACCCTGAAAGGGTAGGACACACCTCAACCCCCCTTGTGACTGTCCAGACTGAAAGCACATCCCCAGCTCCTGTCATTCAAAACTAGTCGCTGAACCCACAAACAGTCAGAGGCACAGAGAATGGTAAAGTAAGAAAATGAATAAGAAACAGCATTCCCCTTTGGGGTTCGACCCCTTCAGCACAGCCAATATCCCTCTCTTCTGGGGGAACTTAGTCAAAATAACTCCAATGTTCATCAAACTTGAGTAGCAATATTTTTATTTTTTAATGGTGATATTTCATGCTCATCATTCCACCATGATTGAAAGTGTAATAATTTCTATCACATGTCTCATCAACAATGAAAATAATATTTTGTATCCTCCCATCCCAATGCATTTCGGACTAGGGTAGCCCTTCGTCAGGGGTAGTAATTCTAGAAAACAATGAATACACATGAGGAAATACGACATATACGCATTCGACTATATCATCAGAAATCAAACATATTTCCAGCAAATACAGCAAAAAGTAACATGCTCCTGTCTAATAACCATGTGAGAGTAACTCAAAACGATGTCACGCACTTTCTGAAAACTGCTAATAATAATCAAATAATGCCAACATGTTAATAACAACTGGCCCAAAACAGCTCAAAGAGATACAAACAGAGTCAAAGGTACAACCCCAATAACTCATATCCAAATATAAACGTGCCTAAGTGAAAGTCTCATCATTTCTAGTGCAAAAAATACAGCGTGAAACCAAGTTGCCCAGCATAGTTTCAATCCAAATTGGTTGCTTGCCATTATGGCCGAGTGTAAGTGGAAGCCAGAGGTTGAGTTTGAGAGAGAAGACCATGACTTCATTGCCAGACAGGCTGACATTCCTAATCTATGAGAACACATGTTCGGAACAGGGAATAAAAGCCAGGAAAACACATGGGATGAGAAGAGTGACAAGCTATGGAATAAAATTAGGGATAGTCAAGGTGATATTGCATTGTTGATTCTTTAGCCAAGTTTCAGGTAGAAAGAGTTCATCTGGTTCATGGGAGTGAATGATAAGAAGATAACCTTGCCTATGTTTGGTAAGAAATGTAATCTTAATCAGAAAGAAATTAGTTACAGCTTTTGAGGGCTGTGAAATAATTAGTTTGGCAAGACATCTGGTATTGATTTGGTTGGCAATAATACAATTTTTTGGAGAAACTACAGGACCAGCAAGATACTGGGCCAAATAAATAACCAGACCCACAGGAAGTGCAGCTTTGATCCTTAGCTTGAGGTCAAAGTGCAAGAAGTTGGGGCATGGCTAGCGACCGGAGAAGATGGAGGTGGGTCCCTGACTCTGCGGGGACAGTGGTATCTATCGGCGGACATAGTGCGGCACCCAGCTCCCATGCGGACTCCAAGTTAAAGGTCTAACCTCTTGAAGAGAGGCGTCATGAATTGAGGCGATATTCATTCTTCTAAACATCCAGTAAGCTGCATTTTCTTCATTGCGCGATGCGGAGGGGCTCCGTTATTTATGTGGCAACCATTTTGTTTTTTCGCGCTGAGGAGATTCCCTGCATGACGCCTCAGGAAACGCGCTTTAGTTTGAGCAGTTTTAAAGGCTCCAATTTCTTGCCATATTCTACTTGTTGCTAAAGATATCATGGTTGGTGTCTTTTTCACAATGACTTTATTCTTATTTTGCTCCTTCAAATAAGAAGGTCGTTTTGCCTGTCACATTTAGGTTTCTCCTCTTATGAATGTTTGGAACTTTCCTAATTTAATATTGGAATCTAAATATGGAAATCATTTTTTTCTTTCTGTACCTTATCACAGAGCTGCCATCATTTGCATTTCTGCCTATTCCTCTCTATGAGGTGATATTTACTATTTCCATGGTGGTTTTTCCGGGCTTGTTGTCTCATACTGCGTACTACTGAAGGAGTCTTTCTGGAACTTGCAACCTGCAACTAGTGTTATTTATTTGGCGGATAATTATTTATCGCTCACAAGTGATTTTAAGGCCATTCACCGAGTTTCATTGCACCTTTTATGGGGAGGTTGAGGAATCTTTAACTTTCTGCGTCCTCTAAAGTTTCCAAAGTTTCTACGTGTTCAGATTCCGACTCATATCCTAATGGCACTGAAATGGAGGACCTCCCCTCTCAAAAGCCTGATAGTTCTTCAGGCGCCATGTCAAAAGCGCAGTTCTCTAGTAAACTACCTGCAATTTCTACCAAAAGACCCAAAATAGATCCCCCTTCTCCTGAAAATTCCTCCCCATCAGCCATGGAGGTTATTCTTGAAGAGATCCAAGCTCTAAAACCCTTCATACAGGAAACCAATAAAACATTACAATTTTTAAATGATAAATCGTCTTCTTTGGAGTCACGAGTGCTCATTGTGGAACAACGTACAGAGTCTCTCGAATCTTCATGCTCACGCATCTCATCTCTGGAGTCTGAAGTGTCTCTTCTTAAAAAGCAGGCAGAAGATTTGGAAAACAGGAATCGTAGAAACAACCTCACACTGGACTTCCTTAAAACATTGAAGGCTCCAATCCCACCACCTTTTTTCAATCCTTCTTGCCTAAGCTCCTGGATTTACCTGCTACTACTTCGCTAAATTTTCAAAGGGCTCACAGACTTGGTTCGATAATCTCAGCAAAACCTTGTGGTGTCATTATGCTTTTTCTGCAATACACCGATCTTCTTCAAGTCCTTTCAGCGGTCAAGACCAAGAAACAGGTTTTTGGGGACAGTCATCGTCTCTTCTTCTCTCAAGATGTAGCTAAAATCACAGCAGACCGACAGAAAAAGTTTCTTGATCTTCGTTCTCAATTACGTTCACTCAACCCCAAATACGGCCTCCTCCATCCATGTCTCTTCAAGGTTACATATAAAGACAAGACTACAATATTTGATGACCCCGCAGTGCAACAAACGTTTCTTACTCTTCACGGAGCTGATACTATGGACACTTCAAGACCCGCTTGAATATTATATATGCTTCGTGTTTCGCAGTTGTTCTCTTTTTACTTGTTCTAAGTTCTTTCAGTGATTGTTGTTCTGTTTATATCTTTGTAATGCCTCTATAATGTTTTACAGGTTTTCCTCTCTCTTCACTTTTGTTTCTTTATAATTTTCTTCCATGTCTTGCCTTATGGTTATTTCTTTCTGTTAATTCTTTTTTCTCACTCACAGGTGTTTTTTTTTCTTCAACAATTCTGTTACCTCCTGATCCTCCTGTAACGTTGAAGTCTTAGATTGTGGTCCTTTCTGGATTCGATGAATCTTCGAAGCTGTCGTTGTCTTCTCCTGGTGTAGTCACCCCCAGTTGTGTTGTTTTGTAGGTATGGTGTTCAGTCGTCTTTGTAAGACATGTACTGTCTCTTTGTTCGGTATTCTCTCCTTTTTCCCTTTTTGTCTCTCCCTTATCACCTTCTCCGACTTTTCCTCTTTAACTTTTTTACTTACCTCTTCCATTTCCTCTGCTCTTTTCTTCAAAATAAGTCCCCTATACGCTTTTTACACCTTACATATTTCAAAATTTTCTTTCATCTTGCAATTACTTTTTTCCCTCAATTTATTTCCTTCTGCACTTATAAAGTCAATCTAACTGTATTTTTTGTAAGCATATTGTTTGCTCATACTTTTCTCAGAAAATCACATTTCGGGTTACTACCTGGAATATTAAAGGATTTAATAATCTTATTAAAAGGCAACGGGTGCTATCACACTTGGCAAAGTTGAAAACAGACATTGCTTTACTTCAAGAGTTTCACATTTCTGATAATGAATCCTCCAAGTTAAAAAGATGCTTGGTGGGCCATGTATTTAATTCCCCAGCCCTAGGTAAGAAACATGGTGTTTTGATTTTATATCACAAGAAATTGACTGTTTCTGTAGTTCATCAAGAAGCTGATGTTGGGGGTCGTTGGGTTATTGTTAAGTTGCTTATAGATAAGACTCCTATTGTTATCCTCAATGTATATGGTCCTACTTCGATTGATAAACTTTTTTGGTCTAATTTATCAGATAAATTACTTTTTGTTATATTTGGTGGTGATTGCAACTAAATTCTAGATCCCATCCTCGATCGACACTCTACTGTTGAGTTCACACCTTCTAAAATGCATGCTCAATTTGTTTCCTCAATTCGACGTAAAGCACTAGTTGATATTTGGAGATTATGGCATGCTGACCTTAGAGAGTACAGTTTCTATTCAGCTGCTCACCATTCTCAATCCTGTATTGATTACCTTTTCTTAAGTAAGTCCCTGTCCCAACATGCTATTCACTTTGGTTCAATCCTAATATCTGACCATGCCCCTGTTTCTGTTGACATTGATCTGGTCCCCTTTTCCCCTCACCCTGGTAGATGGCGTTTTAACAATTCCCTAGTACTCGACCCTAATTTTTGTCAGAAGTTTAATTCCTTTGCCTTGGAGTCTCCTTTTGTGATGGTATGGGATTCTGTTAAAGCAGCCGCCAGAGGTTTTATTATGAGTTTTGTATCACAAAAGAAGAGGTCTTTTGAAGCTCAGTCCTCTCAGTTGCTTAGTAAAATTAAACAATTGGAATACACGTATTATCATTCTAACAATGAATCTGCTCTGAAAAATCTTATCTTCTTGACCCCAAAATTACTTTTAATGAATTGTCTACTGATGCAGCGTCCAATTACCTCCTGAAGAGTAGTTCTCGTTACTATGGTGGCCAAAACAAGATGGGTAAATTGTTGGCTAATTATCTAAAAGTGAGGAAGGATAGAACTAAAATAGAATTTATTTATTTATAAAGATAAGGCTATCTTAAATGAATTTGTTTCCTTTTATAAAAATCTCTATACTCCTGACTCTTTACCAGATAACTCTGATCTTCTTTCCTCCTTTCGGCCCATTCCTTCTCCCTTATCTAATCACATTGATTTTGATTCTTTAGGAGCTGATATTACCCTAGCAGATATAACTCAGGCTGTATCAGTATTGCGTCCTGGGGAAGCACCGAGACCCGATGGATTTACCATTGAATTCTATTCTCATTTTGCAAATATTCTTCTACCTAAGCTTTTATGACTCTTTCAATCCTTTGGGGTTACTGGTGCCTCTAGTGGAATGTTTCAGGAAGCATTGATTTGCTTAATTCCCAAAGATGATAAAGATCACTCTCTTTGCAAGACTTACTGACCTATTTCATTGGTTAACACTGATTACAAAATCTTTGCGAAAATTCTGGCATTACGTATTGATTCTATTTTGCCTGATCTCCTTGGTCCTGAACAAGCAGGTTTTGTTAAAGGACGACTTGCTTCTAACAATTCTCAAGTCTTTTTTAATATCCCAAGCAAAGCCTCCTCCCTGGATTATCCGATTGCAGCGATTACCCTAGATGCTGAGAAAGCATTTGACAGGATTGGTTGGGACTTTATGTTTCAAGCTTTAAAGCGGGCCGGTTTTCCTTCTAAACTGATAACTTTAATTTCTTTATTATACTCAGACTTCCATATTTGCTAATGGCAAGACTTCTGATTTCTTCTCACTACGTAGGGGGTGAGACAAGGTTGTCCTCTGTCTCCTTTATTATTTGTCATAGCCCTAGAACCTTTCCTATCTAAAATTAGACAGGACGATTGTATCACAGGATTCCAATCTGGTTCTCATCAAATTAATTTGTCAGTTTATGCTGATGATATACTTTTATATTGCTCCAATCCCGAAACTTTCCTTAACCCTTTTCTTCAGCAAGTATCCTCATTCTCTAAACTCTCGGGTTATCGTCTAAACACTGACAAATACAAAATTTTACCTTTAAATTTTCTTTGTCAAAAACATTTCTTTGATTCCTCTGGTTTTTCCTGGAAGCCCAATAAAATAAAATATCTTGGTTTATGGTTTAAGTATTCATTATCCAACATGCTTAAAGTACATTTTGATTACATCATTAAAAAATTGAGTTATAATATTAATCGTTGGCATCCTCTTTTTTTCTCCTGGTGGGGTCGGTTAGACTCTATTAAGATGATGCTTTACCCTCTGATGCTATATGTTATTTCTTTCATTCCTATTCATATCCCTCAATATTATTTCAAAAGAATTGATTCCATTTTGATAAAGTTTTTATGGAAAGGTAAATCTTCCCGTATTCCTTCAAGAAAGATAGACCTAGCGGTGGCCTCAAGTTCCCAGACTTTAAAACGTATCATTCTGCTTTCTCACTAAAACAAGCTGCTAAATGGATCTCTACGGATCTTCCCTTACATCCACCCCTCTGGCTACAATTAGGAAAAGATCTTATTGCTCCTTTTGGCTTTCAAGAAATGTTATCTTTTACTGCCAGAATTGCCTCTTTACTCTCCCCGGTCATTTCTCACTCTCACAAACTCTTATCTCCCCTGTTATCTTCTTCACATTCCTCCACTAACTCCTTTCATAATCAGCCTATATAGCATAATAAATCTTTACGAATTTGTAATCGCTCAATATATTGGAAAATGTGGCATTCTAGAGGCTTATGCTGGCTTTCACAACTCATATCTGACGACAAACCCCTATCTTTTTCTGATCTTCAATCTAAATTTTCTTTACCATCATCCTGTAGAACGCAGTATAGTGTTCTTCTCCTCTCCCTCACACATTTTCTTCAATGTTTACCTGCTTCTGATGACTCTTCTGCATCTTCTGAAGCTTACTCTCAACTCTAGAAGGTTCTCCTTCAGCATTTAATATTTACAAATGTTTACTATTCTCCTCAGACAGGCATAAATCAAAAACTGAGAGGATGTGGGAAAAGGATTTCTCTCAAGAGTGGCAAATTGCTACCTGGGATAAAGTTTGGTCTTAGCTCCATAAGACCTCTCGAGCTGCTAATACCACACAAACCGTTTTTTTATTTACCATAGTTTTTTATTCTCCCCTATGTCCTTAGCTTCTTTCTCATCAGACTCATCCTCTACATGCTGGTCATGCCCCTGCCCCACTGCAGATTTAAAACATATGGTTTTTGAGTGTCCCTCAATCCGTCAGTTTTAGAAATTAGTCTGGTCCCAAATTACGGTAATTTTTAAGGTCCAAATTCCTTTTTCTCTTACTAACATATTTTTAGGTACTCTATCTCCCCAATGGCCACAAACGCCACTAAGTTTTTAACTTTTGGACTTATTAATAGCTGTTTCTTTTCATTTAATAACTTCCAATTTGAAACAGGCCGATAAAGTCACCTTTAGAGCATGGTGGAATGCTGTTTGTTTTCACCACAGATTAGATACTAATTATGTTTCTCCCATATCCCTAGCAATTAAAAGAGATTTTTTTGCCCATAAAAATGTATCTGACGAAGTTCGGAAACCACCTTAATTTTGCTCCCTTTGCCTTTTTTTGCTTTTTCTTAATTATTTAATGTTTATTACAGTATTTTTTTCACTCTTTCATTAATTGATATGCTTACAATGTTATATTATCACTACAATTTGTATGATGTTCTAACTGATCTATATTGATCGCTTTTGTTCCCTCCCCCTTTTTGTTCCCTCCTCCCCACTTTTCCCTTATTTTGCTCTCTCAATAATATTTTCCTCTTCTTATATACAGGTATAAAGTTAATTCCTATATCTTCTTCTTATTTTATTTAATCATTTTAATGTTAAATAGGACGGATGTTACGATTTTTATTGATGTTTTACTTCTTTTGTTATCTCTCAATAAATCAAACTTAAAAAAAAAATTGCAAGAAGTTGGGCGGAATGTACTAAGAACTTTACAGCCCTTCTGTCTCTAGCAATACTGGTAGTCAAAGGCCCTCTCCCTCATTATAGTCACTCGCCTACGGTTAGGGTCTAAAACTCAGAAAGATGGTCCCTAACAACTGTTACTGCTCTAAGCAGCAAGATTTACTGCTATAATATCGTTATGCCAAAGCGCAGGCTACAATATATTATCTCAGCTCACATGAGGAATGCTTATCGCAGATCAGATAGGTATGTGTATTGACAATAAACTAGCTTCTGCAGCAATGCTATCTGTTTTTGTGCCATGTAGTATTAATATATTATTGAAACACATTCTCAGTTTAAAAGAAATAGGCCATTCTGATTGCAAATATAACTCATTCATTGCTATATTAAAATCCCATTTTGCATCATTGAAAACAAAGTCAGTGTCTTTAATGCATACCATGAAACAGCTGTCCATCAAAACCCTGTGCTATTCTGTATCTCCATTTTTAACAGTACTTAAAGCAAAATTCATGTCAGGTCTGACTTATGGTTCTCAGATGTTTTTGAGAAATATGGGCAAGGGCAATATGGAGAATATAGAGCTCTCTTTTGTTTAGATAATTAGAAACTGAGCACCAGATTTACTAAGATTTTGCATTAGGATTGCATCACCTTTTTGGCACAAAATGGACAGAAATTCTATTTTGGGATTTACAAAACCAATAAAATCCCGGTTTGTGTGGCTCTGTAAAAAAAATAAAAAATAAAGTAACACACAGAGCACACAGTACTGCATTGCATCAAGTAGGCATTATATGGGGGGTCTCTGAGCATTCCAGTGCATCCACCTATGTATTTTCAATGCAAATCCATATTTACAAAGACTTGTAAACATGGATTTGCACAAAAGTGTTGCACTTATCTAAAGCTGGCGTTACAAGGATACATATCTTTACTTCTTTTTTTTTTCCTCGCATGTGTATTGCATTCTGCAGTACAAATACAAGAGAAAATTGCCTCAAAGGACAGTTTTTGGCCAAGAAAGTTTCTGTTCTTGCACAAAAACTATCCTGATAACAATACAGGCACCCTTGAAATTTGATGAAAGGGGGCCTGCATTGTAGCTAGATATCCAAAGTGCTCCTGCATTAGGAGAAACCAGAAACTCGACATACCTTTAAAAAACCTCCTTTTCACACAACCAAGCACAGCAGCTTCACTTGCTTAGCTGCGGTGCATGACATTGTACCAAATATGCCCCGAAAGGTGTACATATATTTGGAATTTAACCTTTTGAAGCAAGATCTGTTTTTGGAAGCAGTTTATTAAAATCTGTTTCAGACTTCATTGTTTGGGATGAAAACCATTGAAATAGTTTGTGTTGGACTTCCATTAACATAACGTATTGACTGCATCACATATTTGGGCCCATTACTTGAAAAGTGCATCCTTGATTCTAAATTTAACTGATTGCTGGGTCAAGGAAACATAATAGAAATTGTTCAAAGAGACAGTTAGTTGAACATTGCGCTTTTGATCTTGTTACTTGGCATGGGGTTCCACAGTCACTTACTCATCACCATGAACCCCATACAGGTCAATGGATCTTTGATGTCAGCCAGAGATGTAAAGAGCTGAGTTCAATATGAACTCTTACCAATGTTCATTATTTTTAATTCAGTCAATTAAGAGAGTTAAGTGAGAGTTAAAAGGTTTTATTTTCAAATCTTTAAGTTGTTCTTTCTTGTATTAAATATGAATCTACAGGTTTCATCATTAAGACAGGTGTCTGTGGGCCTACGTGGCCTACGTGGACTACTGCCCTCGGCCTACGCTGCACATGAGTAGGTCACAGAATTGGAACTGAACATCGATTATTCAAAGGCAGAATACATATCATTGCACGCAAGGAGAGGCGTAAGAGGATGGTGCGTTGCAGTCCGGAGCGAATAGGATCATTGTTACGGAGGTGATCAAACACTACTGACAACTGCCCTGGTGTCACTAACTCTATGCATCGCGAGCCAACAACAGGTGGGTGTGGGCAACTGCTGACCGCTGCCTCCGGCCTACACTGCGGTCCAGTAGGTCACTGAGTCTTGATTAAACGATGGCAGAGTTCATATCAGTGTACCGGCATCATCGCAGACTGCATCCCCTCTCAGCACCGGTGCCACTAAGTCTGTTCTCAAAAACATTAATGGACACTCTCTGGTCTTGCATTGGTGGCGTCTGAGTCTATGGACTAGGGGCTAGTTTTAAACCTCATGTAGCTGATACCGAATTGGTGGTGAGAACAAGGCTTTCACTTTCCACTCCGCCATTTGCTGCTTCCGGATAACATCAGACCTTCCGCATCATACCCTGGAGGACACCTTCCTCTGTCCCCCGCAAGCCTCCACCACATTCACCTTCGACATTGATGAGGACCCGCTCACTGCTTGTGGACCTACCTTAGTGCACGGCAAGCCACCGTCCAGTGGCAGGGTGCCTGTGCCGGCCGCTGTGCATCTGGGGCCACTAACTCTGTGCTGGTCAGGTCCGGGATCCCTTCTTCTGAGATATTGGATGGCCTCTGAGGCAATGGCCTTGTGTCTGTGGCCCTGCGCTGTCCGCTGCCTCTGGCCTCAACTGCCGCCTCCAGGGCTCACACATGCACACGCCACCACCGCCAGGATCACCTCCAACCGCCATCTGCCAGAGTCAAAACAGTGGTCATGACAGACTTACGAAGTTGCTCACACCTGTCATGGATGCCATCATCAGACTGATACCCTGCTCGGCACTCCAGGTGCCACTGACTCAGGGCACCGCAAGCCATCGTCCGTTACTGATTGAGTTTCGTGCTGTGGAGAGGTTGCGCAGCAATGTCACCTGAAGCAGTGTGGGAGACCTGGGACGTTGATGAGGAAGATGATGCAGGTCTAACACACCCCACTGCATTTGCATCAGTAATATCTTGAAGGGACACAATCCAAGACTTTTTCTTCACATGGGCGCGCTCAGCTGTAGTGTCCCAACCTCAGTGCACTGCAACTCACGGTCACTTCTGTTTGCATGTTGGGTGTCCTCTGGACTTTCTCCAGCTCCCTCCATGTTGCACAGCAGTGGACTCTAATAAGCAGGTGTTTTCAAGTCAAGTCAAATAGCTTTATTTGGATATAAATATCATAAAAGCATCAGACATTTCATCAGTATGAGAAGAAAAAAAATACAGTCTATTAAAATTAATAAAATATGACAATAGAATATTTTAAAACAATCGAAATAGGTTGCTATTTCCTCCTAGTTTGAAAATTTCATTTCTGATTAGAGAGATAAAATATATAAAACATATTTAAAAGTGAGATGTTTGATGTTTCTTGTCGGGGACAGAGTAGAGCGTTTCAAGATACATTTGTCCTCCCCTTTGGTTTCTCTGTCCATGCTCACAGGGATTCTGGATCGAGATCAGCTTGCCCTTCGTATAGCCCTGTGCCTGATTATCCAGGCTCGGCCCAGGAACTTGGCGACTCCGCAAACAAAGAGGGTTCTCGGATCAGAATTTAATATTCGTAAGGCAACTCGATGGTCAAGAGTGCCTAGTTGTTTGCAGATTGGCGCAAGCCACCTAGACCTAGCACTTGCTTACCCTGGGCAAGCAAACATAAAATGAGCAACACTCTCTTTTGAAGTCCCACTGGAAGGGCATTCTTCTGTAGTTTGATGAGGGGGGTGCCACTTCGCGGTAAATTTGAGGACTGGAAGTGAGCCAAATATGAATTGGATATATAATGCCCTATCCCTTGGAATCCCTTGGGATCTGAATTGTATCCAAGTAAGGTGTTTTCAGTTTCCGTTGCACTGGTGTCCACTGTTCAAGTGGTTGCCAGTACCAAGCACTCCGTGCGTGCTGGCTTACACTCACCCCACACACATCCAGCACAGGCGTCACTGTACATGTGGCCCTGCCAATAAAGGGGCGGGCGCACGTGCCCGTAGCCAGTTCAACATAATATCTGCGTGTGTCCCTGTGGTCTTGTTGTATGCATGAGGGCCCAGGACCCTACGACATTACATTGTGTTGTGTACAGCGGATGCAGACATGTCACCGCAGGCAGCGGGTTAGAGCTTGGACAAGTAGCTTTTTCATCACCAACTCAATTAGTAAGGGGAGTGGCCTGGGCCGTCGTACGCAGAGCCAACATGGGTGTGTGACTGCTATTTGTGTGCCCCTGGGCGTAGTTCTGTACTGTGAATGTGCATATGCATTTGTCTCTATGGCAGTGTGGGTCGCCTTTGTGGGGTGTAGGTGGTCCCTGAAGGGTAATAGACACCAATCTATGTGATCTAGTTCGCCTTCCATGGGTTCGGACCCCACGCACACTTGTTCGGCCACCTCCTTTTGGCGTGCTGACACATGGCATTGGGGTGCCATGTGTGGGTGGGTGAAGTGTTGTGAGCCAGCTGTGCTTGCGGGTGCTTCCTGCTGTGTGGTCTGTTGCAGACTCTGTGTTCTCCTCTAAGTAGCTTGGCTGCACGGGTCCTGGTGGTGGGTTGCGTGGGATGTCCATGGGCTGTTGTAGTGTGTCGGTGTCGAAAGTGTGGTGGTCCTCTCCAGTATCACAGATGTGTTGTCTTCTGTGCTCTGCTGGAGGTGTTGTGTGCCCATCTGCAATGTAAAGGGGAGATGCATGTTGACATTGTTTTGACATGTATGTTGGCGCATTGTTCTGGTTGACATGCAGACTGTATGACAATGTACATTGTGACTGTTGGGGAGGTGCTGAATACTGCTGCGGGACAGTGTACATTTGGACTACATGACGGATGTGAGGTCTTACGCGTACATTTCCATTTCACAGTTTCCTGCTCTGTCAGATGTAGTAGGCATGTTTCTGTGCATGTGCGGAGCCAGTTGTGTCCACTGTTCTGCAGTGTCGGCTTTGCGCATTGTACCACGTTGTTGTCAATGTGATTGTGCTGTTCTTGCTATGTGTGTGTGCTGCAGTGTGCCAAGGGGATCAGGGACATGATCCTGGGTAATTGTGGGTGTGCAGTGTGCTACACCTCATTGTGCATGTGTGCCATTGTGCCCATCTCCCCCCGTCCTCCCAGTCCCTGGTCGTTACTCACCCTGTTGATGTTCTGTCAGGTCCTCTTGAGCTGTGTCCGTACTCCCTACTCCTTTCATCGTCTCCACACTGATGACTGTGGCCTCGGTTTCCTCCAGCTCCTCCTGTGGCGCAGGACTGCCACCTCCAGTCGCCGTTGCAGCCTTCCTGTTGGCAGCGGGTTTGTGCCTGGTTTAGGTTGTCACATCATGCCAGCGCCTCTTGGCTCCCTCGATTTTCCTCCTCTGCACTCCGACTGCATTCCAGGTGGTCTACTTGTGGGTCGGTTGATGGTAGTGTTCTGTCACCTCCGTGACGCTGATCAGGTTTTGCTGCGGACTGCACCCGTCTTCCTCTCCCTCTTCTCCTCAGCCGTCCCCGTTGTTCCTTGCTGGTGGTCTGTGGGGGTTGTGGGGTTCACGTTGGCCTCTGCACTCGGTCAGGGTGCATCCATGTTGCTACGTGCTTTGGCTTGTTTCTGGTGTGTTGTTTCTGTGGTTTTTATGGTGCATTTTCCCGCAAGACGCGTGGGATTTGCAAGCCTGTGGCTGGTTTTCGCTACATTTTGTACTGCGATTGGCCTCATCGCATGATTTTTTTTGCATTCGTGTTCCATATTTTAGCGGCGTGGCGTTGATTTTTTGCGTGCCATTTGACGCATTATCTGGTGACTATCGCATGCTACAACCGCGTTGTGAATACTTGGATGGCACAGCGTAATTTTCCCGCGATAGGCCGCGATGTTGAGAGTTGAGTTAAGCTACTCTTGCGGTAGTTATCACACGTTCTTGTGAATACATACCTTTGACTTCTCATGAAGAGATGTCTAAGAAAAACTCAGTAAAGAGTCTCCTGTTAGAAAAGCTGGGAAAATGATGAGTGAGAAATCTCAATCAATCTGCTCCACATCAAAGAATGGAAAATATCAGAAACTAGTCTAGGAACAAACACTAACATAAACAGATGTTTTCTATGTTGGAACATTAATAATCATTCTTCTTTATGTTGACCAATAGGAATTCAGCACGCCCTGGGAACACATCTACTTAACAAATACAAGGAGATGATGGACGGAGTGCTGAAACTTTTTTGAAACTCACCCCGTCACATATCTGGGTTGAATCCATCATCATTCTTTAGCTCACTTCTTTAGCTCACTTTTTATATATGTAAAAACATAATGTTAAATATATTAAATAATAAAATTAACTTCAAAAGAAATATTTGGATTAATATACATTTGAACAAATATTGAAATAATGTAATGTACAAAAATGTAAACATACATATATAAAATGTAATATATATATATATCTTTTTTATATATATTTACTTTAAAACAAATAATAAACTATTAATTGTAATTTATTTTTAAATTGTATAAATATATAAATGTATATATATATATATATATATTACCTACTGGCGGTCGCCAGTAGGTAGTTATAGTTAGGACCCCTTTTCCATAGGAAAACCGCAACATTCTATTTTGATTAACTTTGGCGCCGGTTGACGAATCCTCGCGAATTTCTCAAAATAGGTGGGGCGCTACGCTCCGCTCCTACCCTGAAAGTCTCGGGGGGATTCGTCAAGCGGGGGCTGAGATAAAAGGGGGGTCCCAAAACGCATTTTCCCCATGCATTTTTCCATAGGACCTTTAGAACGAGCTACAGCCCGAACGGCTGAACAGAATTACTAGAAATTTGGCAGAGAGGTAGTCCTCAGGTCAAGGAAGTGCCTTTTGTAGGTTTGGTGTAAATCTGTTCAGTAGATTCTGTGAAAATTGCCTTTAAATCAATATATATATCTGAGCCCGCTTACGGTACGCTTACCGTAAGCTTACCGTACGCGTACGGTGGCGTGCGCGAGCGCGATTCTGATTGGCTCTTAGATCTTAGTAAACATTCGAATCGGCCGAAACCAGGAAGCGGCGGCCGCCATTTTGTGTATTTCACTCTGAAAAAAAAGAGTGAAAACAAGAAAAGGGGGCAATGAGGAGAGTTACAGACCCCCTAACATTTGTAAGGGGGTCAAAGAAGGACAGAAAAGTAAAAAAAAAACATTTATTGATTTTTAAAAAAATCGCGGGGTACGCGTACGGTAAGCTAACCGTACGCGTACGGTAGAAAAAATAAATAAAAAGAAATAAAATTCAGATTTAAGTGTTTAGATATTAGGGGGCTCTAAAAAGAGCCGTTGTGTTTTTGAAGTGATTTTTTAGTGGTACCTACAAGTAAGTACCGATGCAGAGTCTAAGGTTCAAAAGGAAGACTCTGTTCCCTTCATCATTGAAGTGCACACCATCTCCTCTATAAATGTCTTGCATGTCATAACACAAGTTGTTGTGGTAAATGGCACCCATACCATAGTCACGGAGGAAAGCAGAAACAGATTTGTTGACGTGCTTTCTTGCTTTGTCAATCTGCGGACAGAAATGATTGGACCAGTTCCATTTTTGCCTTTGGCATATGTTGGAAAACACAAAGGCAGTTTTAGGGAAAAGTGAAAACAGTTGTGCAAAGGTGTCCTTCATAAGCATTTCCAGACCTACCCCAGTCAAAGTGCCTAGGTCATTGCCACCACAGTGCACTATTATGAGGTCAGGGTGTTGGATTTGCATGAAGGATTTCACCAATGGCATCAACTGGTGCCACTTTAACCCTCTCTGACCAATCCATTTAATGTCTACATTTGGCAAAGCAAGGTCTCTCACCATATCTGTTTTCTCTGCAAACTTTTCACTCCAGAAGACATAGCTGTGCCCTACAATCCACACTGTGAACATCTTCAAAGGAGAACTGGATGCACTCAGGAGGTGTCTTTCAGTAGAATGGCAATATGAAAAGAAAGACAGTTTGGAAATGGAGGCATACATATTTTTTTCAAAACAAAAAGAACTGATTGGCTGTTTCATACCATTCTAGAATAAAAACTAGGCTGTATGTGTAAAATAATAGAAGCATGTTTTGTATTGGTACAGAAAAATGTGTTACCAAAGAACAGTACTATGGATTTGCTGTTAGGTTTGAAAAGTCAAGCACTCTTGCTCTGTGGAATTGAAACATTGTGTGGCGAACTTCTGACCTAACTCCACACAGCAGTGTTCCATGAGCTGTTGCTATGGTAGCAGGCAGAAGTCAAGAAGGGGGAAGGGTACTAGGCAGAAGTCAAGTTGGGGGCAGGGTACTTTTGGAAAAGGGTTGGTTTTCAACCAATAGAAATGTGTGATTACATTTGAAAAAAAGGGGGAAGCACTGAGATTTGAAACTTACATGTATATGTGTGGAAAAATAGAGGGAAAGTTTGCCATTATCTGGTTCTGCTGAGAGGAGAGAGGTGAACACAACAGAGATCCTGGCTCTGATAATCTGCTGTTTGAGTGCCACATTTCTTTCACAACGAACTAATTTTAAAGGTGAGGATAGAGTTTGAGAGGAGATGTATATGGTAAATTAAGAAATGAATAATAGAAATGGAAATTCTTTTTGTTGAAGTTGCGTTTATCATTTTCTGTTTTGGGAGAAATTTAAATGTGAGGAACATGTAAAATAATATGGACTATGTTTTCACAATAAATTAAGGTGTACTGGAAAAAAAAAGAATAGTTTAAGGGTTTGAGGTTGGACTCAGTAATGCAAATACATTCAGCATCACTAAGGCTGGTTGCCCTTGCTGGAATGTAGGCAGCCACCCAGGTTACACATGGTGGTGGTCTGAAAAAGCAGTTTGGACATGTGCATTTAAGAAAATCAAAAAAGTGGTTTCATAATGTGTCAGTCTGTAAAAGTGATTTTCACTTGCCCAAAAAAAAAGAGCAGTAAGTGTGCTTTCAAATTGGCAAAGAAATTTCGTTTTGGGACTAATGTGAAAACATGACTCTGTGTGCAAAGAGGAATTATAGGCAGAGATTTATTGCATTTTTTTCTGGTGATTTCACAGTTGCATTAGTAGGAAAAAGGGGGAGCAATTTTTTGGGGGAAGAAGCAGACTCTTAGCACACACCCATGTGCTTGCCATGTATAATCATGCACAGTATTTACAAGCGAGTGGGGTTTTCAGGTTTCAGTCTGTAATGCAAATACATTCAGCATCACTAAGGCTGGTTGCCCTTGCTGGAGTGTAGGCAGCCACCCAGGTTACACATGGTGGTAGTCTGAAAAAGAAGTTTGGACATGTGCATTTAAGAAAATCAAAAAAGTGGTTTCATAATGTGTCAGTCTGTAAAAGTGATTTTCACTTGCCAAAAAAAAAGAGCAGTAAGTGTGCTATCAAATTGGCAAAGAAATTTCGTTTTGGGACTAATGTGAAAACATGACTCTGTGCAAAGAGGAATTATAGGCAGAGATTTATTGCGTTTTTATTTGGTGATTTCACAGTTGCATTAGATGGAAAGGGGGAGCGATTTTTTGGGGGAAGAAGCAGACTCTTAGCACACACCCATGTGCTTGCCATGTATAATCATGCACAGTATTTACAAGCGAGTGGGGTTTTCAGGTTTCAGTCTGTAATGCAAATACATTCAGCATCACTAAGGCTGGTTGCCCTTGCTGGAGTGTAGGCAGCCACCCAGGTTACACATGGTGGTAGTCTGAAAAAGAAGTTTGGACATGTGCATTTAAGAAAATAAAAAAAGTGGTTTCATAATGTGTCAGTCTGTAAAAGTGATTTTCACTTGCCAAAAAAAAAAGAGCAGTAAGTGTGCTTTCAAATTGGCAAAGAAATTTCGTTTTGGGACTAATGTGAAAACATGACTCTGTGTGCAAAGAGGAATTATAGGCAGAGATTTATTGCGTTTTTTTCTGGTGATTACACAGTTGCATTAGTAGGAAAAAGGGGGAGCGATTTTTTTGGGGAAGAAGCAGACTCTTAGCACACACCCATGTGCTTGCCATGTATAATCATGCACAGTATTTACAAGCGAGTGGGGTTTTCAGATTTCAGTCTGTAATGCAAATACATTCAGCATCACTAAGGCTGGTTGCCCTTGCTGGAGTGTAGGCAGCCACCCAGGTTACACATGGTGGTAGTCTGAAAAAGAAGTTTGGACATGTGCATTTAAGAAAATCAAAAAAGTGGTTTCATAATGTGTCAGTCTGTAAAAGTGATTTTCACTTGTCAAAAAAAAAGAGCAGTAAGTGTGCTATCAAATTGGCAAAGAAATTTCGTTTTGGGACTAATGTGAAAACATGACTCTGTGCAAAGAGGAATTATAGGCAGAGATTTATTGCGTTTTTATTTGGTGATTTCACAGTTGCATTAGATGGAAAGGGGGAGCGATTTTTTGGGGGAAGAAGCAGACTCTTAGCACACACCCATGTGCTTGCCATGTATAATCATGCACAGTATTTACAAGCGAGTGGGGTTTTCAGGTTTCAGTCTGTAATGCAAATACATTCAGCATCACTAAGGCTGGTTGCCCTTGCTGGAGTGTAGGCAGCCACCCAGGTTACACATGGTGGTAGTCTGAAAAAGAAGTTTGGACATGTGCATTTAAGAAAATCAAAAAAGTGGTTTCATAATGTGTCAGTCTGTAAAAGTGATTTTCACTTGCCAAAAAAAAAGAGCAGTAAGTGTGCTATCAAATTGGCAAAGAAATTTTGTTTTGTGCCTAATGTGAAAACATGACTCTGTGTGCAAAGAGGAATTATAGGCAGAGATTTATTGCGTTTTGCTCTGGTGATTTCACAGTTGCATTAGATGGAAAGGGGGAGCGATTTTTTGGGGGAAGAAGCAGACTCTTAGCACACACCCATGTGCTTGCCATGTATAATCATGCACAGTATTTACAAGCGAGTGGGGTTTTCAGGTTTCAGTCTATAATGCAAATACATTCAGCATCACTAAGGCTGGTCGCCCTTGCTGGAGTGTAGGCAGCCACCCAGGTTACACATGGTGGTGGTCTGAAAAAGCAGTTTGGACATGTGCATTTAAGAAAATCCAAAAAGTGGTTTCATAATGTGTCAGTCTGTAAAAGTGATTTTCACTTGCCCAAAAAAAAAGAGCAGTAAGTGTGGTTTCAAATTGGCAAAGAAATTTCGTTTTGGGACTAATGTGAAAACATGACTCTGTGTGCAAAGAGGAATTATAGGCAGAGATTTATTGCGTTTTGCTCTGGTGATTTCACAGTTGCATTAGATGGAAAGGGGGAGCGATTTTTTGGGGGAAGAAGTAGACTCTTAGCACACACCCATGTGCTTGCCATGTATAATCATGCACAGTATTTACAAGCGAGTGGGGTTTTCAGGTTTCAGTCTGTAATGCAAATACATTCAGCATCACTAAGGCTGGTTGCCCTTGCTGGAGTGTAGGCAGCCACCCAGGTTACACATGGTGGTGGTCTGAAAAAGAAGTTTGGACATGTGCATTTAAGAAAATCAAAAAAGTGGTTTCATAATGTGTCAGTCTGTAAAAGTGATTTTCACTTGCCCAAAAAAAAAGAGCAGTAAGTGTGCTTTCAAATTGGCAAAGAAATTTCGTTTTGGGACTAATGTGAAAACATGACTCTGTGTGCAAAGAGGAATTATAGGCAGAGATTTATTGCGTTTTTTTCTGGTGATTTCACAGTTGCATTAGTAGGAAAAAGGGGGAGCGATTTTTTGGGGGAAGAAGCAGACTCTTAGCACACACCCATGTGCTTGCCATGTATAATCATGCACAGTATTTACAAGCGAGTGGGGTTTTCAGGTTTCAGTCTGTAATGCAAATACATTCAGCATCACTAAGGCTGGTTGCCCTTGCTGGAGTGTAGGCAGCCACCCAGGTTACACATGGTGGTGGTCTGAAAAAGAAGTTTGGGCATGTGCATTTAAGAAAATCAAAAAAGTGTTTTCATAATGTGTCAGTCTGTAAAAGTGATTTTCACTTGCCAAAAAAAAAAGAGCAGTAAGTGTGCATTCAAATTGGCAAAGAAATTTCGTTTTGGGACTAATGTGAAAACATGACTCTGTGTGCAAAGAGGAATTATAGGCAGAGATTTATTGCGTTTTTTTCTGGTGATTTCACAGTTGCATTAGATGGAAAGGGGGAGCGATTTTTTGGGGGAAGAAGCAGACTCTTAGCACACACCCATCTGCTTGCCATGTATAATCATGCACAGTATTTACAAGCGAGTGGGGTTTTCAGGTTTCAGTCTGTAATGCAAAAACATTCAGCATCACTAAGGCTGGTTGCCCTTGCTGGAGTGTAGCAGTCTGGACATGGGCTTTTTAAAAAATCTGAAAAGTGGTTTCATAATGTGTCAGTCTGTAAAAGTGATTTTCACTTGCCAAAAAAAAAGAGCAGTAAGTGTGCATTCAAATTGGCAAAGAAATTTCGTTTTGTGAGTATTGTGAAAAGAAATGTAGTAATATATTTAAATAAAATAAAGGAATTTTTTTTTTAGTTTTTTTCAGGTATTGCTGAAGAGCAGTGAACAAAATTTAAGATGCCTACAAAATCCAGAGTTCAAAAAACGCTAAAAAAAAAACTATATTTGAAGACAACTAGAGGATCAAAGTTAGTAGAAGATGCTGATGTTGGGAGGAAGAAAAAATCTTCTGGTAAGCAAAAAAAAGATTTTCTAAGGAATATATTCAAAAAAAGGAAAAATGTACAAAATGTCTGTACAGGAAAGAATGATTTCAAACAAAAAGGACAAGAAAAAAATGAGAATTTAGTTAATGCAAATATACCTTCTGCAACTAAAAAGTTAAACTTAAACAGAAAAACAGCGTTTAAAGAGATACGTAGAAAAATGTTTCAGAGAAGAGTTATGTCCAATTTGATAAAGGATGTGATGAAATATAAGCAAAAGGCAAAATATTACAAGAGAAAAAAAGAAATTGAAGCCATTGCAGCAAAGGCATTAGAATTAAAAAGGAAACTATTCATATTAATTTTGAATAGGATGCGTACATTAGACAAAATGGTTAATGTACTGAAATCACATAGCAAAAGGAAAAGAGTAGTGAACAGAACAAACTTTTGTAAAGTGTTTTTAGGAAAGTGGATGCATAGTTCAAGTAGTGGACCTTTTTTTAATGAAGAGAGCTATTTTCAAAGTAATAGTTTGCTGCATGCAGTTGACACCAGAGGTTGTTCATACGAAGTAAAAAATGGTTGCATAATGGAGAAGGAGATAATGGTTCCAAGAGATGAGGTACAAGTGATGGCAGATGAGGCAATGGGGAGACGTCCTAAAGCCCCAGTGTACACTTGGAATTGTAGTAGTATTTGCACTGTGCGTCAGGAATCTATTGACAAATTTCGAGAGTTTCTAAGAGAATATAGTAAAAAAAGTATAAAACAGAAGATTAAGGTGCTTCAAAGTCTGGATCCATGCAGAGTGAGAGAGAATACTGGTTTGCAGGGTCATTCTCTGGCTTGTCTATCTAGAAAAGTGTGCAATAGTGTTTTCCATCATTTTAGGATGCTGGCTGTTCATCATACTGAAATGAGAAAGTTTGTGAGACGGTTGTATTTTGCCAAAAGTCCAGCAATAAAGTTAAATGAATTGAATAGGGCTCTGTTCCGAGGAACGGTATCAGATGTAGAGAAGGTTGTTGATGAAATTCAGTTTTGTTACTTTGGTCCTGAACAAAACAGTGCAGAGAAGGACACAGTAAATGAGGAAGAAGTGGAAGAGAATGTAGAACCCTCTGTAAGTAACACATTTAATGATCACATAACAAAATTTGCAATAGTCTCTAATGAAAGACCAAATTTTACTTGTATTTGTTGCCGCAGAACTCATTATAGAAAACAAACTAGGAATGTTGATCTCTACAGAAAGAGTGAAAATGAAGATAATTATAAGTGGAAGGATTTTGCCACATATATATTTCTAGAAAATTGTTTTGAATTGGGTGAAGATCAGCGTATTTGTAAATACTGTTACAACAAGTTAGAGGAAAATAGAATGCCGACCAGAGCTGTACATAATAATTTAGAATTGGATGCTATTCCTGCTGAACTTTCTGAATTAAATACATATGAGTCTATACTCATTCAATGTGTTCATCCGTTCCAGACCATAGTACGTATGGAGCCCAAAACTGGTAAATTACCTCCTTCAGATTTACTGAGAGGTTTAAAAGGTAGAGTGGTGTATTTGCCCTTGGATTTGAAAAAAAATATGGAAACTATTGATGCGGATACTTTGGAAACTGAACCATTAATTATTCTGGTTAATGGGGTACCTACAAAGAATAAGAAGATTTGGCAGGAGCTGGTAGATGTACGGAAAGTACAAAAAGCAAATTTGTATTTGAAAAGGAATAACAAATGGTATGAATCAATTTATATAGAAGAAGAAGAAGAAGATTTACAAGAAGACACAGAAACACCAACTGGACAAATTGAAAAAGTGGACAAGTCAAAGGAAGAAGAAATTTATGAACATTTTAGCATACATCCTCTTCATTCAAAAGAAGTTATGGGAGACAATATTGATCTCTTTCAGATGAAGAAAGCAAAAGGAACTCCCGTGAGTGTATGGGAGGAGAGCTTGGAAGCTCGATGTTTTCCCCAGCTGTTTCCTAAAGGAAAAGGAGGACGATACGATGAACGTCCAGAACAGATTCCAGCTTCTGAGTATCGGACTACAAGACTATATGCTGAAGATCCCAGATTTCGACAAAGTATTCCTTATTTGTTCCATCTTTTATTTGAAAGCGACTTGTCTGCACTGTCTTATGCAGTAAATCACATTTTAAAAAGTGGAGTACATTTACAAAATGTGTCTGCTAAGGATTTTATGGAGAAAGTGCAGCACCGAGATGATCATTTGGAAACACAACTGATCAATCTGATGGCTTGTCAGCGTGGGACAAATGAATATTGGTACCGACGCCATGGTGAACTAAAATGCATGTTACGGAATTTAGGAACACCAACATGGTTCCTTACCCTAAGCTGTGCCGAGTACGCTTGGGATGATTTACTGGATTTTCTACTAGAGGCAAATTCAAACATTAAAAACATCGAATACAAGACAGCAGGAGAACTGTGCTCATTGGATCCGGTTAATGTTTGCAGATATTTCAATCATAGATTTGAGGCTATGATGTCCTTCATCTGCAATAAAAAAAATCCACCTCTTGGAGAAGTAGTGGATTTCTTTTGGAGAAAAGAGTACCAGGCAAGAGGTGCTCCTCATATTCATATGCTGTTGTGGATCAAGGATGCCCCAAAGTTTGGAACAGATACTGATGAAGCAGTGTTATCTTACATTGAAGAATATGCAACATGTGCTATACCAAAAAGCACAGAAGAGAAAAAGTTAAAGGAGCAAGTTTTACGTTTCCAAAGTCATCGGTGTGGAAAATACTGTCGACGGAAATACAAGAGCAAAGAAAAATACTACACTAAATGTCGATTTGGATTTCCTAGACCTGTTCTTTCAAATGGAAGAGTAAACAGTTTTATGTCAGCTGTGAGACATACTATCACAAGAAAATCACCAAAGAATACCTACAACCTTAAAAGAAAAGAAGAATCAAAAAATATAAATGACTACAACCCAGTCATTTTATCCATGTGGAACGCTAACATGGATATACAGTATGTTGCTGACAATTCCATTGCTGTTGCTCGATATGTAACGTCTTACATTACGAAATCAGAAAAAACAGAATTGAAGGAAATGTGGGAAGAGATTTCTCACGAGAAGACTGTCAGTAAGAAGCTGTACAGTTTCAGTTTGAAGATGTTATCGCATCGAGAAATTGGATCCTACGAATGTTCAGATAGGTTATCTTCTGCAAGTCTCTACTCGAAGTCAAGAAGAATAATTTGGGCAAGTTTAGGCCTTGCAGCAATGAGAAATCGGGTACTGAAATCTGTAGGAGAAATTGAATATTTGGCCGAGAATGACCCAGAAAGTACAGATATTTTGAAATCAAACATGTTGGACACTTATTATCCCAAGAGAAGTCATCATCTGGAGAACATGTGTCTCTATGAAGTGTTGCAGAACTACATTTATTCACGGAAAGCTGCAGAAGACATCAACAATGGAAAATATAAAGTCGTTGGTGAAGAAGGATGTTTGGTGAAGCAAACAAAAGGAAGTTTGATAAATCACCAGAAGCTGAGTTGTGACACTACTGACAAGAAGGAATTTTACTACTTGGCTCTTTTACAGTTGTTTAAACCATGGCGTACAGAGGATGAACTACTGGGAGAATTTCAAAGCTATGAAGATTCTTTTAATGCTTGCAAAGACAGCATACAATGCAGTACATTCTCAACTTATCTGCAAATGTTAAATGAAGAAATTGAACAGGAAACTACAATTGCAGCAGAAATAGCTAGAGACAGTTCTCAGGACAGCCAAAGTTCAGGAACATCAGTCAAGATCCCCTAGGACAACCAATCGTTGAAAATGAAGCATCAATAGCCATGAATGAAGTGGAAACGGCTATGAATCAAGCTCAAGAAGAATTTATAGACTTAGAAAATTTGGAAAGACAACTGAATCAAGAGCAGCAACAAATTTATGAAGAGATCAAAAACAAAATTGATCACGGATTTCTACATGAAACAAAAGAGTGCTCATGCACATCATTTCATCCAATCAGGATGTATGTAAGCGGACAAGCTGGAACTGGAAAACGTTTCCTAATAAAAGTCATCAGAAGCTACCTAAAGCAAAAAACGGATTCTACTTTGTCTTGTGTGGTTACTGCTCCAACTGGGTTAGCAGCATATAACATAAAAGGAATCACTTTACATCGTTTGCTAATGTTACCAGTGGAGCATGAGAACAAAATACAATTCAACAAGCTAACTGGAGAAGCATCCTTGGAAGTTTCAAGAGTATTGAAGAAGATGCAAGTTCTCATTATTGATGAGGTGAGCATGGTATCAAACTTAATGCTTGCCTTTGTGCATTTAAGAATGCAGCAAATTTTGAAGACAGACTATGACATGTTATTTGGTGGAAAACACGTCATAGTTTTTGGAGATCTTTTGCAACTTACTCCAGTTAA
This sequence comes from Triturus cristatus, assembly GCF_964204655.1. Lineage (NCBI taxonomy): Eukaryota > Metazoa > Chordata > Amphibia > Caudata > Salamandridae > Triturus > Triturus cristatus. The sequence goes on from NC_140584.1 coordinate 230,231,170, forward strand.
AGGACAACCAGTGTTTAGTACTGTCACACATGAAGACACAAAGAAGTCATTGGGAAGCATCGGAAATACAAATATTTGGTCCTTCTTTGAGTACAAGGAACTTACTACTAATATGAGGCAAGCAAGCGATGAAGAATATGGAAGTATTCTGAAGGATATCAGAATTGGACTACTCACAGAAGTTGGCAAAAAAGCATTACAGAGTCGGCTGCTACATAATTTATTTCCAAAGGAAGAAATAGTTGCAGAGAAGATATACAAGAACATTGCAGAAAACAAAAGTGTCATCTGCTTAATGCCAACTCTACGTGAATGCTCAATATTCAATGAGGAGCTTTTGAAATTGGAAAAGGAAGAGATCAGGAAATTGGAAGCAGTGGACAAAATTGAGGATGGAAGAATTACTGTCACAGTAACAGGCAAACTGAAAAATAAATTGGACTCACTAGAGAAGAACATCTCCAAAACAGCTGGATTAGAAAAAAATCTATATGTTTGCATGAACTGTAGAGTATTTTTAAGGAGAAATTTGGATGTTGAAAAAGGTTTAGTTAATGGAGCTATGGGAAGAGTTGTGGGTTTTATTAATTATCAGAAAAAAGATGGAATTGAATGTTTAAAAATAAAATTTGATCAGATAGAAGAAGTTAAAGACATTTGTCGTTGTACAGTTCGTTTCATGCTTGTGAAAGACTTATATGTACGTAGGAAGCAGTTTCCGTTTTCTCTAGCATATGCTGTAACTATTCACAAGTCTCAAGGATTGACTGTAGATTGTGCATTTGTGAACATTGGTTCAACTGTGTTCAAAGAAGGTATGGCATATGTTGCTTTGTCACGAGTGAAAACATTATCAGGTTTATTCATGATAGACTTTGATGACTCAAAAGTTAGTGCTGATACAAACTGTGTAAAGGAGTATAATAGATTAAGAAGAAGCTATGCTCCTCATTTAGGTCAGTATCCTGTGTTAGAGAAACGTGTAGTTTCTCGTAAAAGAAAAAATGACAATATCTGTAATGAAGATGTAGAGAAGAGGAAAAAAAAGAGGAGTGATGTAATTGCAAGCAAAAAGAAAAAGGAAAATGAAGAACAGGTTGTAGGATGTCATTTTGAAAATAGCTCTGGTGTCAACTGCTACGCAAATGTAGTGCTGAATGTTGCATTTTATCTGGAAAGTTTGCAAGAGCAGATAATAGTAAATCAGGGAAAAAGATTCTGTTCAGAGCTGAGTTTCCTTTTTCTTAAGCTGAGTAAAGATAAAACTCAAATAGAAAGTGCTACTGAAATTAGAAAACTTTTAGATATATGTTCAGGACGAACACAGTTTTCTCAAAATGAACAGCAAGATGCACACGAATTTTTGATGTATTTTCTTCAGGTAGTGGAAGAAGAAGGAGTTCCCATTGACATTTTTTTTGGTCTCTCTTATAAATGGGAACATAGTTGTGATAATTGTTATAATATATGTGGTTCTAATGTTGATAATGAAAGGTTTATTTATTTGACATTGCCAGAAAGTAAAACAGTTACTTTTGCAAAATTAGTTAAAGATGCTAATCATAGCATGAAATGTGGTGAGTGTAAATCTGACATGTTTTCAACATTAATTTTAAAGGAATACGGACAGTATGTAATTTTAATGATGCAACGATGTAGAGCTGATGGTTCAAAATTGGATACTTTAATAAAGAAGTTTACAGGACAGCAATTATCAATTTCAGGAAAAACTTTTGTAACTGTTGCAATAATTTTCCATGATGGACCTACTGTTACTTCTGGACATTACACAGTTTATCTTAAATGTGAAAAAGGCTGGACACTGTGTAATGATTCCCAATTGATTTTCAAACAACGTTTGCCTTTTGATTTAGCAAATTCCTATCTAATCTTCCTGAAACCTAAATTTTAGACAGATTTGGCAAGATCTGGACAAAATAATTTTACCATTTTACTGCATTACCATTACAATTTTGTAGAAAAATGATTTTTTAAATTATCATTTGGCCTAATGGAAAGATAACCAATTGTAATGTGGACTTTTTTAATTTTTAATGAAACTTTGAAAAACCAATAATTTAGAGATAATCGGTAACATCTGCACAATTTAAATTTTGGAATGTTATTGGACTGCCATTGGAATTTTTTTCAAAAATGATTAAAAAAATTACTATTTGGCCATGCGGAAAAGTAACCAATTCTATTGTGGACTTAATAAATTATTCCAAAAATTTTCGTGAACCAAAATGTAACAGAGAATCAGTGAGATCTGGACAAATTAAACTTTAGAATTTTATTTGATTACTGTTGGAAATTTATTCCAAACAAAATTTTAAAATTACTATTTGCCCTAAAGGAAATGGAATCAGATGTATTGTGGAGTTATTTGAGATATAATATTGTGATTATACTTCTGAAACAAACATATCAGACGGTATTTTAAAGAAATAACTATTGGTATTAGATGATATTTTTTTAGAATATTATGCATTTCTATAATGTTAAGTTTAAGTAAAAAGAGATTCTGGGCTTTTTTATTACAATCTTTGTGATTGTTATTTTTTTTTGCCCGCTCTAAAATGATGAATGCAATTGCTTTCACAATTTATAGTGAAATGCAATATATTCTGAAAACAGCAAAAATAAGGCAAAAATATTTTTGGGAAAAAAATGTAAATATGTGTACTGTATTATAAAATGTTTTAAAAATATTAATACTTTTTTCTTTTTTTTCAGATTCATATAGAAAATTTTTGAAAACTAGAACCATTTTTAAAGCTATTTTTTAAAAAAACAAATGAATAAATATTTTTTTGAGTGAGTATGGTAAGTCAATAATAATAATTGTAGTCTCTCAAGGACCTTGTAATGTGATAATTGATTTTTAGCGTTTTTTTTTAAAAAATAAAAAAGAAGTACGCGCACCGTACGCGTACGGTAAAAAAAAAAAAAAAAAAAGTTTTTAAAAACATATAAAAAAAAAATAGATGAAAGGTAAGGTTGGCTCTTAAAAGAGCCGTTGTGTTCATGCAGGGACAGAGGAAAGAAACATTGGGAATATTAGACGGTACGATAAGTGTGCTGATCTATTTTACTGTTCACTAGGGAAACACTGGTCTCCCTATAAGCAATTAGATCGTGACAATTGGCGCACCGTACTTCAACCCTCGCAAACCGAGGGTTAATTTCCAGAGGGCCAGCAAAAGGAGATGCTCCCCCCACAGATGAAGGGCTCACCTGACCTGCAGAAGAAGGAGTCAGCTCTGCAGATGATGGTCCAGGCTGAGCTGCTGTGGATGTACTTGCTTGTCTTTCTGAAGAGTTACCTCCAAAAAGATGACCATGTGTCCTTTTGTGTACATCCTTGAGGTGTCTCTTCATGGTGTGATTCCCAAAGGAATACTTCCTGTCAGGATTACCTCTAGAAAGTACACGCTGACACAGCCTGCAAGTTACTAAGGGTGCATTCACCTTTTGCTGGCCTTCAGGAAAAGTAAAATAATCCCATACATAAGAGGGCTTTTGTTTCCTCGATCTCTGCCTCAAGACAGTGCTGCTAGTGCTAGCCTCACTCTCAGAAGAGCTCTGCTGTTCTGCCATCGTATCCCAAAGACAAACCAGCTCCTTCTCCTAAGGGATCACAAGCAGAAATGAGGGGAATGGGTGTGGTGTAGGAGAGTTCTAGAACTGAAAGTAGTTTCAACCAATCAAAAGTTGTGTTTCATGATCACATGACCTACCGTACGCTTACGGTACGCTTACGGCAAAAGTGCGCATGCGCGTAAAAAAGACACGCGCTTGCGCGCATGCGCATAACAGACACTACCCGACACTTCCGCGTAACGTGCGCGTGTAGCGCACACGCGTACGCGTCCCACGCGGAGTACGCGCGGCTACGCAAATTGCGTAACTATACGCAAGCAGCGTGGATAAATTACGGACGTAGCGTAAACCGTACGCTTACCGTGAGCTTACGGTACGCGTACTAAAAAAATAATAAAAAAAATAGAAAAAAAGTACTGCAAATAAATTTTACATGTTTATTTAAAAAAAAATATAAAAAAAAAACATATTAAAGAATTTTAAAAATTTAACCATAGTCTTTATAAAAGGTAAGAAAAATAAAATAAAAATATGTTAAAAAAAATAGAAGAAAAAAAAAACAATTAGCATTTAAAAAACCTTGCAAATTCACTGAAAAAACCATGGGTTTCACACACGTTATAGTTAGGACTTAGCATTTAAAAAACCATAGAAATTCAGTGAAAAAACCATAGGTTTCACACACGTTATAGTTAGGAATTAGCATTTAAAAAACCTTAGAAATTCAGTGAAAAAACCATAGGTTTCACACATGTTATAGTTAGCTGGACATTTTACTCGTAAAAAACCAATGAAATTCCCCCGTTATAGTTAGTTCAGCTATCAGCCCGCAATGCACTGCTGATGACGTCACATATTACATCACTCATGACATGGTCAGTGACATCACTCATGACATCACTGATGACATCTCAAATGACATCACTGATGACCTCACTGATGACATCATCCTTGTGATAGAGTGGCAGACCTCCTCTTCCCCTAATAAAACCTTTGATACACACAATCAAAAATAGAGACTAAAATTTACAAAACAATGGACATACCAATAACAGTTACAACAACCTCTTCAGTAATTCTAAGATCCACATACACATCCACTCATTCACCAACAGTCCAATACAGTCACTCATACATGTACTCACTTATCATATGTACTCATACACCTATACATCCTATTACACAACGCCACTCATCCATAGAGCTACTCACACACATAGTCACTCATGCCAATAAAGAATCAAACATCCATTTACTTGCATATACAGTTAAACACACACCACCACACTTACTTCTACGGAAACTTACACATACTTAGTCTTTTTAACAATCACTTATAGAAACACATACTTATTCATACAGGAACTCTTTCAATCTCTCACTCTCACATATACTCACATATATAAACCAATAGTCACATATACTAGTTTTAAACATATGTAGTTACTCATAAAGACACTATTGAGACAGTCATTCACTCACTAACACACCCATGCACACACTCATCCACCCATGCAGTCCTGCACACATGCTCTGTTCAACACATACAAACAGTGAGTCACTCATTCATGCACCTATGCACTACGTCATACCCCCCACCGAACCATGCAGACACTCATACTGATACTCAAAAAACCAACTAATAACCTATATAGACACCCATGTAGCTACTCTCCAACCCATGCAGCCACTTATACACAAAGTGAGAGACTGATACAGATATTTATATATTTAAACATTACTCACTAAGCCATGTATTCACTATGATACACTTAATCAGTCAGTTACACAATCAATTTTTCAAAAAGAAATCATCCATTTAGACAGTAATATACCCATTTATTCTTCCATCGACCTTGAGATATACATATATAAAACATATTTAATTTTCAGAAAAATACACATTCACTGGATGATGTCATCAGTGAGGTCATCAGTGATGTCATTTGAGATGTCATCAGTGATGTCATGAGTGATGTCACTGACCATGTCATGAGTGATGTAATATGTGACGTCATCAGCAGTGCATTGCGGGCGCGCGAGTTATAGTTAGCTGAACTAACTATAACGGGGGAATTTCATTGGTTTTTTACGAGTAAAATGTCCAGCTAACTATAACATGTGTGAAACCTATGGTTTTTTCACTGAATTTCTAAGGTTTTTTAAATGCTAATTCCTAACTATAACGTGTGTGAAACCTATGGTTTTTTCACTGAATATATATATATATATATATATATATATATATATACACCCCTATAACATAAACTCTAATAAAAACATTACATTATAAACCAAAACCTTAAAATATGTAATAGTCTTTAAACTTACATTTTTCACTCCATTGAGTGCAAAAGTAGGGAAAGTGCTGGATAGCGGAGGGGTAAAAATAACTATTCTCACTCCAGTGAGTGCAACATTAGGGAAAATGTTGGATAGCGAAGGGGTAAAAAATACTATTCCCACTCCAGTGAGTGTAAAAGTAGGGAAAGTGTTGGATCGTGGAGGGGTAAAAATTACTATTCCCACGCTAGTGAGTGCAACAGTAGAGAAAGTGTGAGATAGTGGAAGGGTAAAAATTATTATTCAAACTCCAGTGAGTGCAACAGTAGGGAAAGTGTTGGATAGCGGAGGGGTCAAACTTCCTATTCCAACTCCAGTGAGTGCAACAGTAGGGAAAATGTTGGATAGCAGAGGAGTAAAAATTGCTATTCCCACTCCAGTGAGTGCAACAGTAGGGAAAGTGCTGGATAGCGGAGGGGTAAAAATTACTATTCCCACTCCAGTGAATGCAGCAGTAGGGATAGCAGAGGGGGGAAAAAATATTCCCATTGGATTCATTTCTTAATTGAAAACATACAAAATATCATCTACAGCACATAAGATTTTCAAAACAATAAAAGAAAAGATATCAACAAAGGTTACAAATTTACAGAAGATAAAAACATATTAGAATGTTAAAAAGAACTAACAAATACCTGGAAAGATTTTTTTTAAATTAAAAAACAATTCACTACCAAATAACTATTTTTAATAGAAATTATTTATAATTTAAACATTAATTATTACATAAATGTAATCTTTTTTATTTCCCATCCTATAACACCAAACAATTCACAACACACATCTAAATTAAAAAAAAAAAATCCTCCATAGTTAAAAGAATTATTTATCAATTGAAGAAATATAATTAATATAAAATAAATCAGCAGATAAAAATTAATTTACTTCCCAAACATTACCCCTATAAAACCGAAACCCACACACAAAATAAAAATAAACAATTACCATAAGTATTTATGAATTAATGAATTGATATTAATGATCAACTAATTATTAATTAATGTAACGTAAATAACTTTCCACCCTCTACCCCAATAAACACCACAACCCATACCTAAAAATCATTACACAATTTCCATAACTAACTTAACATAATAAATTAATATCAATTAACAACAACTTATTAATTAATTTAAAAGCTATTATTCCCACCCTTTACCACTATAAACCCCACAACTCACATCTAAAATTAATTACACAATTGTCATATTTAAATTTTCATTAATTAATTAGCATTAATTAACAAATTATTATTCATTAATTAGAAATAAATTACTTCTCATCATATTCCCCTATAAACTCCACCAACCGCTCCCCAAAAAATAATGAATTAATAATAGTTAACAAGCAATTGATAAATAGATTTATTTAAATGTATACAATTAACACTATGAAATATACATTAAAATAATATTAATAAATAAAACAATTAATAAATGTATTATAATTTAATTACTTCCCACCCTAATCCCCTATTAACCCACAACTGGCACCTAAAAAAATAACACAATGAACATAATTACAAATTAATTAATAATAATTAACAAGCAATTAATAAATAATTAATAATAAATTAATTACCACAAGTAACACAATACAATGTAAATTATATAAATATGAATAAATAAAAAAGAATAATTCATTTATTAGCATTAAATTACTTCCCACCCTATTCCCCTATAAACCCAGAACCCACTACAGAACTAAAAAACGCTAAATTTTATGAAAATAAAATTAATAACTACTAAAGAGTTAACACGTATATTAAAAAACTAAAGCAATACTTATACAAAAAAATTGTTCACATACTTTTAAATTACATACTAAAATACAAACACTAATTAAAACATAGATATTTTAAACAACTATATTTTTGCAAACTATATTAATGACTTCGATATGTTCAACAACGAAATTTCTTACCTCCAAGTCAAAATTCTTGACCACAATATTCTTGCTGTCGATATTTCTGCATAACAATATTTCCAACTCAATATTTGTGTATGTCGACATTTAAAACTCGATATTCTGTCTGTGCACCAACCGTGAACAATAACTTGTCCAGAGGACGTAAAGCAGCAGGTGAAGCAAGGTAATATAAGATCTCCTCAACCTAAGCTCGATAATGAGGTTGGGCAAGACTGGCCCCAACCACAAGGAAGATAGGTCACTGGAACACTGAGGACGCCAGTAGGCTCACCTTGAGAGAGCAAAATAAAGTGCCAGCATCAAACTGCTCAATTTCTCCTATAACAAAAATGTTTGAGAAGAGTCAGAAAATCTTGTACTGGTTCACATTACTCTAAGATCCAGGCCAGGAATTACATCTGAAAACTGACAACTTACAAGGACTGCCAGAACCACTAATTCCTCAGATCTTGTCTGATGGCCGGGAATCGCCCCTAGATTGAGCTAAAACCCAAGGCACCAGCAATCATGGGGTTGCTACCCCTGAGGATGGGCTTCGATTTTGTCCGGGCTTTGCTATGACTCACAGTCAACTAGGCGACATCCATGCATCACACGCTCAATGGCTCCCAGGGCCAGAACCGGCCAACAAAGGCCCAAACCTAGTCAAGCCCACGCAAACACCATCCCTGCCTCATTCACAAAACCAACTCACAAAGGCTGTGGTCCACGTTCAGAAAGCAATTGCCCTGGGGATATTGCATGGCCTATGCAACTCTAGCAACTACTCACAAGGGCACTTCCGCCATTTGAATTCCAACTCTGCTAACCGCTCCTCAACATGGCTCCCATAGTCGCCCCTCAGCCAACCAGTTTTAAGTACTAAACACCAATTGAGCTTCAACACAGACCTGACAACTTCCATGAGGTTGACATTTAATCAGGTGGCTTTAATCAGGTGGCAGACGCTATTAAAAGGGTGCTAACCCAGGAAACAGGGTAGGCAAAGGACATCATAATCACAAGTCCAATGCCCACGGCCGGACCAGTTAATCTATCACCGTGTACTACTCCACCTTCACTACAGTTACCATCAATGGTAAGTCCACAGACAGAGGAGAACTCAGAAAGCATTAAAAGTTCATACACATGGGCTTGCAGAAGTTCATAACTATCACTCAGCTAAATTGGGCTTTCAAGTAGACCTCCTAAGCATCCTTGCTGTGCAAGTATCATGCTTTGATTCTAAATTATCAAACTAATTATCAAAGCCCAGAGAGCTATTTGTCTCCAACAAACTACTTGCTTGTGTTCCCACTTTGTTGATAAACTTGGAACTCGACCTGACATTTTAAACCTAATCTTCACGGATCTAAAATCCAGTATCGGCCACAATTAAAAAGACAGATCATAAAGGGTACTCCTTTTGGGGGTTCTGTCTGCAAATGGCCCCTGCAGAAGTAGAACAGGGCACATGGTGCACAACCTAGGCACGGACAACTCTACTCCATGTGTGGACTGGCCGCTCTGTGCTCCCAGTAGAAGAATTTGCCTGGGTCCTTTGGGCAGTAAGGGGAACAACGTGTCAGGGATCACACTAGGGAACCCAACTCTGTGGGCAGATGTGGGCACCAGTCAGTGCCAAACTTAAATGTGAATATGTTCTGGACCTAGGTCGCTCTGGTCTACAGCTATCCCTGTCAATTTCAAGCTCCCTGTTTTGTTTCCTTACACAGCAGAGGTAGAGTTTTGATCACAGTACACACACAGGCACTTTATTATCCAACCTCTCTTCCTAACGGGCCTTGTAAGGTCAAGATAGGTCAAGCATCTTTGAAAGGAGACTGAGTGGTTGAATGGACCTGGAGGTTGTGCTCAGTAACACTATCTAATCCCACAGTTGAAGAGGCAAATGGAGTGTTTGGAATTCCCAGCTTTAATGACTATCTGTTGCATGACTCAGGTCTAGTTACAGATGGTAACAAGGACCTAAACTGGCCCATCTCAACTCCCATCTCCAACTCAAGAGAATGCAAACGTCACCTACTTCAGCATCTAGCTGCACTGATTAGGTAACTTACAATGCAGCATAGTTGCCTGTGTTCATACGGGGAGAAGAACATGAAGTGCCAAAAATCTAGATGGAAATGAGTTGTGAATCACAAGGCTGGCCACACAGTGAACCAGGCATGCCAAAGTACAGAAAAACAAATCTCAACAATACCCAGTACTCAGTGTCTTTATCAGCTGTCATCCAGGAACAACTTTTACAGTTCAGAAAGCAGTAACCATAGATAGAATAACCTCAGATTTCATTCTGATGAAGACACAAACAAGCAGCCCCTAGAGTCAAAATGTATAGCCCAACAATAGAAGATCAGAGTAACTTGGGGAGCAACAGACAATTACAAAAATCTTTATTTAAGCCTGTGCCAGCACGCCCTATGTTCAACTAATAATAATAATTTCTTATTTTATTAACCATATGCAAAGCACTCTGACACCCTCTAGGGTCAAGTCTGCACTAAAACATTTTTTAAAAATAAAATAAAATAAAATTGATGAAGCAGTGGACAATACAGAGACAAGACCACCCATTGCTGTCAGCCCTGGCACCCTAACCATGGGCTAACTAGGTCAGCAAGTGCCCCGCAACCAGGATCTCAACCCAGCACGAAAACATAAAGCAATAGGCCCCTCAAAGGGCTCTCCTAAATCAGACTCAGCGCCTCCACCTTTGAACACGCCTCTCACAAAGTGACAAAATAAAAGACTGTGGAAAGCCAGAGTATGACCACAATGCAGTAAATGGGCCTCTCAAGATTATCAATCAGCACATAACTCAAAAGGTTCTACCCCATATTAGCACTAAAGAACAGAGTAATTATGCCCTTCTTGGCACTGAACAGTACCATAAACCATCAAGCACCTCACATCGTATCAAGAGAACAATCATCCAATTGTGCCTCAGAGGGCACCTACACCTGTAACACTAAACCAGTGGCCCCTGAAACCTACTACCCAACGGGCATCCCCATTTGGTATGCCCTGGCTTAGATCCACTGCAGTGTCACGCAGAAGCTCCAAGGCTCAGCTCAAAATCTCTGCGCACATTAGAAAATTTCACTTGTCAGGAAAACAATCGACACCCTGATGTGACTCCTGGTCCCAGCAATGCAGCACTACAGCTGGAGACAAAAACCCTGTACATATCCACTCAGAAAACCACTCCCAGCCAAGGAGTCTGGCATAAGAACTTTACTACTGATGCAACTGTTCAGGACTCTCCCTTCCCTGGCCCATATTGTCTCAGAGGACATCATTTCAGTTGAATTTTCCCTCGAAAGAATCTATGCTATTTCTTTCTTTCTTTCTTTCTTTCTTTCTTTCTTTCTTTCTTTCTTTCTTTCTTTCTTTCTTTCTTTCTTTCTTTCTTTCTTCCTTACCTTCTCTTTTTCTTTCTTTTCTGCAGCAATGCAGAATTTATTCCTCAGTGTCACAGAGGTCATCAAGGAATGTGGCATAAAAATCATGCCCTATGTCTGCCCTCACTACCCTACCCTCCTAGCACCAACCCTCCCCCCCAATTTATGCTCTGGTAATTCATCCACCCTTTCAGTGTTGGGATGAGTGCATAGCAATTTACCAGCCCATGATAAAGCACAAGCAACTAAAACTCAAACTGTGCAAACATCAAATCACACTAGGACCATGGACTGGGGCTGGTTCTGTGGAGCCCTAAACACAGGGAGTAGAAAGTGACGCTGCAACCCAGAGAAAGGGACAGATCATACGTCTCTCAAATGATGCTCCTGGAACATCACCGGCCTGGACAGTAAACTACGGTCCAATGATAACTTTCCCTTTAAGTCCCAATTTGACATAATTGCCCTGCAAGAGACATGCGCAGTCCTGCCACCATGCATTCAAGGCTACTTAGTCCATCACAAACTGGCAGAAAAATCAAAAAAATGTAGTCATCATACCAGGGGGCTGGCCACCTATTTTGTGCTGAGAAACACTTCTCAGCAGCTAATGACCCCGTACCCACATCTCTCTTAGAGGCACAATCCCGAATTGCTGCTGTTAGACAACTCAGCCTCACCATGTAAAGACCGTCCATCACAATAAAACCCCTTGTAGGGGGCCAGCTTGGTACCAGATCCATGGTTCTCCCTTGACTCAGAAGGGGTACAACTATTCAAACCACATACAGTGAAAGTCATCATTAAAGGCAGGAGGGACAGTGCCCCTGGTCCAAATGGTCTATCCAAGGCTATTTGCAAACAAAATCCACAGTACTGGGTAGGAAAGCTCACTCCCCTCTTTTCCAAGGCAGTCCACAGGGGCATACCTGATTCATGGTGAGGTGCTGTTATTACCCCCCTCCATAAAGAAGGAGATAAAAACTTGCCAGAAAACTACCGTCTTATCACACTCCTAGACAATGAAGCAAAATACTTTGCCTCTGCTGTCCTAGATGACCTGACTGCCTGGGCAGACATAAATTGAATAATCCTAAAAAACAATCCAGTACCAGGAGGGGTTCTGGCACATTCACCAGCATCTTGGCCTTGTTCACCATTCTGGACCAAATGGGGAAGCAGAACCATACGACCTACCTCTGCTTTGTTGAATATAATTCAGCTTTTGACTACTTAAATGGAGTAAAGCTCTGGAGGAAGCTCAGGGCCTGGAACTTTCCCTCACACCTGCTTAGAGTCATCAATCACTTGACTCCGAAACATGGGTGTGGATCAAAATTGGAGACGGTTCTCCCCTGTCAAGAAAAATCTACACTCAACAATGCCTAAAACAGGGATGCGTGTTGGCCCCATGCTTCTTCAACCTCTTAATGGCTCTCCAGTCTCTTTCACCAGCCCTTGACAAAACCAACGGTCATGCTCCAAATGTCGGCACAGTAGTACTGAACCATCTGTTATACGTGGACGACATGATCCTCTATAGCCTAACTAAAGTGGGCCTGCAGAGACAGATAAACATACTCCGTTTGAAGCTACAGAAAATGATTTGGTCATGAATTGAAACAAAACCAAGGTGATGCTGGTTAGCAGGGCAAGCAATAATAATGGTACCTGGCATCTTGGAGCACACAGCTTAGAAACAGTAAAACAAAACAATTACCTAAGGGTGTTGCTACATGACAAGGGTCTGGCCAAACAACAGCTCTGAGCCATCACAAACAAGAGTAAAGCCTTAACCGTCGCTCTTAGTATCCTGCACAAAGAAACAGAAAGGTCCAACACTTGATCCTCTCCTGAAAGTCATAACAGCAAAACTCCTGAAACGTTAACCTACAGCAGTGAGGCTTTGTTTGGTTGTGACTCAGCCTTTTTGGAAACCCCAAACACAAGGTTACCACTATCTGATCGACCTTGCTCTAATTTACCCTCCAAGTTAAATTCTGCTGGAATTCAGCCTAACAAGGCAATCAACAGGGCAACAGTGGGCTATTGCCAAATGCTGCTATAAACTAAAACACGCAGAGCCCATCTCACTAAACAATATCCTGTGGTCTGCAATTGACAAAATGAGTCACAGTAAGCACAGCAACAGTCTTAAAGAAAACCTAGACTAATCCTTAGTCAATCTGCACCTTGGGAAACTCTGGGCCTTACCTATGTGATACAATGGTTTTAAAAATAGCCCAATTACCCTATTCTGAACTGTCTCTTTTTGATAGTTTTTAAACAAATTCACAGAGACCTCAGGTAGTAACATAAACCTTGTGGGATAGTCAGAAACCCGGGCCAGGCTGCTGGCTGGAGAGGAAACATGAACATCAAAACCAAGGTCTATCCTGCAGCCCTGATGCTCTCTGACAATTTCAAGACATCATACAAGCACTTTAAAGCTGCTACTTTGCATGTTTTAACTGTCTCTTGATTAAAATTTTAAACAAATATGAACAAAAAATACTCCAACAAGTAACTGAGTGTATTTAGGCACAGTCAGATTTCCATTTGTAATTATAAACCACTTGGAATATTTAGAAATCTAGGCCAGGCTCCTAGCTGGAGCGGAAACACCAACATCAAAAGCATGGGCGATCATGGCACCCTTGAGTTCTCTGACAAATTCCAGACAGCATATAAGCATTTTAAAGCTGTTAATTCGCATTTTTGTACTTTAAAAAACATATCTGGCCCATGACTCCCGAATAAAGCTGTGAAATACAGGTTAGTTTGCCAGCTGCCTCGTGGGATCTCACTCTACAAATATCCAATGCCTAAGTCTAAATACAGCTGAGTGACTTCCTTTTTACTCTCTACGAAGCAGCCCGACATACTTTTTAAATCTGCACATCTGCACTTTTATCTTAGGATACTGGGCAGTGGTGGCTTCCCTGGTAAGGCGGAAGAGCGGTGCCCCACTGCTCTCCTAGCAGTTCAAGAAGGAAAAATAAAATGATAATACTGCAGCGTTTTTATCATTTTATTTTTCCTACTGCAGTGGATCAGCTGGGGTGGAGCTGGGCTTTGAGACTCCAGAGCACTGCAGGGGGAGGAGTGCTGAACGTGCATTACACTTTGGCAAGCCGTCTAGGGCCGTCCAAATTGTCATGCGCACTTTGAATGTTCTCCACCCAGGCTGCATTACAGTCTGGGTGGAGAACATTCCCAGGCTCCCACGGCCTGTCTGACCGTTGAACCATGATGCTCAGACCAAGAACAACACTTCGTTGCAGCGTTGTGATTGACTGTGGGGATCCTGGGAGCTCAGGTGCTTCCTGCTGCCGGACTCGAGGAAGAAGACGGAGGGGAGGTGGCGGCTGGCCGTAGCAAAGTAAGTGTGTTTTTTTTATTTATTTTTTATCCCTTTCATCACCCTTCACCCCCCCCCGCATAACCACTCCTGTCCGGTAGCAGCCGCTACTGGTACTGGGTGACCCTCGAACAAGTATGTGCCGAAAAACTCTGGCAGCATGTACACAGCCACGGATTCTACATCAGTTTATAATCCTGCCTGGAGCCCACACCGACCAAACAGAATAAACGCCTCCTCACCTACAATTTTCTTTTATGAATTGTAACTACTGCTTTCCCTTTTGCTCGATTTTAATTACCCGAAACAAATCAAGTTTACTTACTTGCATTGAACACACTTCATTTTCAAATGTATATTCTGCACATTACATTTTTAATAAAGCATTCAGTAAATAATGTAATTTGCGTTAGCACTTGCATTAGACTGATTTTACAAAGGCAACATTCTTAGTGTTTGTGCTGAGGTTCTATACAATTAACAATGAAGAAAATCATTTGAAGGCATCGCTTACTACCAAAATCACATTACTAGAGGGTTTTTCCATCCCATTGAAACAAATAAGGTGAGGTATGTCTTCTGCCACTCTGCTGTGTTTTTGCGAAATCCATTGAAAAACATGGGCTAATATTCTATGCTTTCAACACAAAAAGTACTGGCACACTGTAGCAT
Source organism: Triturus cristatus (assembly GCF_964204655.1). Taxonomy (NCBI): domain Eukaryota; kingdom Metazoa; phylum Chordata; class Amphibia; order Caudata; family Salamandridae; genus Triturus; species Triturus cristatus. Next base: position 230,246,482 of record NC_140584.1, read on the forward strand.
AAATGTATTTTTGTTCTGGAATAGGTGGTGGGAATGTGCTTTATCACAAACCACCAACACTCATTTATATTGTATTATATGGAGACAACCCATCCAGAATGCTACAAAATTAAAAATTGAGTAAGTCAGAAAAATCAGAATGAAAGAGAATGTGAAGTCAGTCCACAAAAAGATACACTCTACACAAACCCTCGATGATAAAGAGGTGAAAAAATGTGTAGAGAGAGAGAGAGAGTACCTCACGTGCGCACCACCAGAGGAGCTACTAGTTGGTTCTCACCAGCTTGCCCACGTTTATTTCATCATTGGCAACTTTCTCTCAAGAAAAAAGTGTGCAGTGTCCAGTGAAAAAACACATAACACAAGACGGTGTAGTGTAAAAGCAGAGAGACACACAAACTGTGCAAACAAAGACAGTAAAAAATAGTGAGGGTATATAGACTCTCAAATAATTGTTTTATTCTGGTTAGGAGTCTATCCCACTGCTTAAAAACACAGCATGTTGCATACCTTAGTAATGACGGCCAACATGTTTCATTGCCAATTGAATTTGTGGCAAATTCATCAGGGCAAGAAGGAGTCAAGGATCACCTTCTCTGGACACACACCTTTAAAACGGACTGACGAACACAAGAAGACAAACATACAGCTTAATCAGTTCGGCGGGGGATGTATTCACTGTGCATCCTAGAAATGGTTGGGATTATGAGCTTAAATCCATTACCTAGTTGGGGCTATGGGCCCACATACCAGCCACCAACCAGTCGCAGGGGCGTTCTAACCTCTTTACTATCGCCTTCCTGCTCTGCAAAGCACGACCGTAGTTGGTGCCTGCACCTGTAGAAAAAGTATATAGATCATACATACCTAATCTAACAAGGCACATTCCCTGCGCATTTATTGCTCCTCGATCTCTCATAGATGTTTCACCTTACGGGTTGAGAGTTCTGCTCAACCATGTACCCTTGCGGCGATACACCCATTTATTTCTGATGCCTCACGACAGCACAACTCGTTTCCAAATATTTCTACACAACTGAGCTGGCTTCGAAAACGACACCCCTCCTATTCGTGCCAGGCTTAAGAATAACCTCGGTTTTTACATACCACGACATCCACGCAACATCCGAGGGTGCAGACAGCCTTCTCTCAGTGGCTCGTGTACCCCCAGCTTACCCTGTAACTGTACACCCAGGCGGTACCTCAACACTGGAACACATTACAGCGCGACTGTGTCCGTTTTCAAACCGGCTCTTGCCCCGTCTCGCGAGACTTCGCGGTTTCCCGGCTTGTATCAGTATGCTCATGGGAAATGCAGCAGCCATCTTAAAGTAGTCTTGGGTACTGGTTTCAGGTAGTACAGACCTTGTTGGAAAAATAATAATTCCCAACCACAAAACGGTTATTGAGTGCGTGCCATATAACTTTCCAACAAGCCCGCATCCAGCGGGTTAACACCCCATATGCAAAGGACATATTCCTTCTCCACATAAACAGCAACCCTCGAGTGGGAAACCGGATCTCTACTAAAAGGTGAAAAACGGGGCAGCCATCTTACCAATGATAGGTATAGGAGGAAGTAACCAGTTCGAGTTTAATGAAATTAAGTGAACTTCAGACTGCAAAGTAGAGCGCACATACGGGTTCGAGGGCATGAGTGTGTACACCATGAACATATTACACAAGGCGACCTCAACAATAAACAGAGAGAGACTCGACCCGTAAGCCACCAAATGCCCACATTGGAGAGAAGATATACCCCAAGTTGATCAATTCGGATCATACAACTAGACTTTTCATGTGTGAGACTACACTTATTGTGCCACAAATAGAACATCAAGGATTGGTGCGGGTAGTGGGGTCATAATTCCATGGTGTTATACTCAGCTTATAAATGACCACCTATCTGCTCACTTTATTCCACTCAATTTGGTCATTAAGACCAATGGTATCCCCCTTCTCTGAGTAGATCCAGCGGGCCTCCTTCACAGCCAATCTTTTGTCTATTTCGCCAATGTCGCCACAAACTTTCTCCAGAATGACCCACTTTAAAGATCTAAAGTGATGTTGCTGGTCTCTGTAGTGTTGTACCAATCGAGTAGTGAGCTTGCCGGCCCTGATCGTGCTCAGATGTTCCTGTATGCGTACCTTGACCTTTCTAGATGTAAGACCAATATAGTGTAGGCCGCATGGACATGTCAGTCTGTATATTACATGGCATGTATTGCAATTGGTAAACTGACGGAGGAACCAGGTTCTCCCACTACCTAGTGTAATTTCAGTTGTTTTCTCCGTCAGTCCACACACTGAGCAACTACCACAGGGATGATGTCCTGGGGGTAGGCTTACATTCTTCTGACCATGGACAGGTCTTGTATGCACCAGTCTGTCTTTCAGATTTTGCGTCCTTTTAAACGCGAATCTGGGCTGGGGCATCTGAAAGTCACTAGTTGATAACAATGACCAGTGTCGCTTGATTATTTGTCTGATCTTATTAGACAAAGGGTCAAATGTCAGAACTACTGGCAAGCTCTCCCTTGCTTCCTTTTTATTCCTCTCAAGCAATGCCTCCCTGGGTGTATTGTGAGCCCTTTTGCGAGCTCTAGTGATGATTCTCTTAGGGTAAGCACGTTGTTCCAATTTCATGCTCAAAACCTCTGATTGATGTAAATAGTCAGTTGTGGAGGAACAATTTCTGCGATATCTCAGAAACTGGCCAACCGGGAGGTTATCCCTTAGAGCTCTGGGGTGGTACGACTGGTAGTGCAATAAGGAGTTTTTGTCAGTAGGCTTATGATGAACGCTGGTGCTAAGTCTATCATTAACCACAGTGATGTCAAGGTCAAGGTACGTTGCCGTCTCTCTACTGAACTGCCAGGTGAATTTTAAGCAGGTGTCAAGCGAGTTCAGCCATTCCAGAAATTCACAAAGGTGTTGTTGAGTGCCCGTCCAAATACATAGAACATCGTCTATATATCTCTTCCAGAGGCAGATGTGCCCCTGGAAGGGATTGGAAGGATGGTCCAGGTAGTGTTCCTCGAATTGGCCGACATAAATACATGCCAGGCCCGGCGCGAATGTAGCGCCCATAGATGTCCCCGAGATCTGTAAATACAGGGCATCTTTGTGACAGAAATAGTTTCGAGTAAGGGCCAACTCCACACATTGCATAACAAAGGACTGAGGAGTGTCGTAAAACCACTCCTGTGCCCCCAGGGCGCGAGCTGCTGCCACCAGCGTCGCGTCCTGGGGGATGCTAGTGTACAAGGACTCGATGTCGATGGTCACAAGTAACTGCTGAAGAGGATCAAAGTCCATTTAGTTGATGATGTTTAGGATATCGGTCGTATCCTGAACATATGACCGTTGGGTGATTACAGATTCCCTGAGGAAAAAATCAGCAAACTGGGAAAGGGGCTCAAGTACCGAGGAAATGCCCGATACAATCGGGCGACCTGGGGGTGGACGCTGGGCCTTATGAATCTTCGGCAGAATATAGAATGCCGGTGTCCTGGGGTTGACGTTGACGAGGAACTCTGCCTCTTTGGCAGTGATCCATTTCTTCTCCCGCGCCTGTGCCACAATGATGGTAATCTGTTGTAGCAATTCAGCCGTGGGGTCACGTGCAATAGGACAGTAGTTCCTCCTGTCGCTCAACAACCTCAGTACTTCCGCCTCATAGTCGCTGGTATTCATAAGAACCACAGCGCCCCATTTATCAGCAGATTCGATGGTAAGTGCAGCGTTATCTTGCAAGGATTTTACTGCAGCCCAATCCAATTTGCTCATGTTGTTAAAGGTGTTAGCCTGTTGAGATTCCTCAAGTAATTTAATCTCATTCAAAACCTTATTCTCAAAAACTGCCACCTCAGGGCCAACTGAGGATAATGGTGGGCAAAACTGGGAGGGACGGTGTAAATCCGTAGAGAAAACTGAGGCAGGAGTCTGTTCTTTGTTTGCAAAGAATTTTTTGATCTTAATTCTTCTCACCACTTCATGGAGTTCGGTCCGGCATTTAAAAGAGTCATGTTTAGGGGTCGGAACATACCCAAGACCACGGTTCAGTACTTTTAATTGACCTGCTGTTAGTTCATGCCCTGAGAGGTTCACAACAATGTTATTCACATCTACATCGGGGCTCGACCTCGACTGCGAGTTTGGCGCGGGGAGAACATCTGCCAGTTCTGGGACTGGTTCTGTCTGGCTCTGCCCCGTCCCCTGTGACCTCCCCCTCTGTTGCCCTGTTGTGCCTGGCCCAAAAAAGAACGGATCAGGGAGCCAAGTTCTTGATTAGCCTGTGGTTCCAAATTGAATCTGACCTTCCCCTGGACTGTGGGTAGAGCTGCCTCATCATCCTCACTGGAGATATTATCGAAGGTCCAGTTACCAGGTGTTCTCCTAGGCTGTTGACGCCCACCTCTCTGATATCTAGATGGAGGAATACTCTTACTGCTTGCCTGGTAATGTTTATCATCCATGTAAGGGAAAGCCCACTCATGTGTGTACCTCTCCAAATTTCTTTTGAGTCCCTTAATTTTTTGATTGACCATATAGTTTTTATATTCGGTCAAATCCTCTTGTATTCTCTGTAGATGATCTTTTGTATCAGTGAGGGTTGTATCATTTTTTATTACTTCCTCTAGATCAAGAATCTCCTTCAATAGGGCGTCACTCAGCCTTTTGGCCGTCTGAATAATTAGGATAAGCCAATCCCGGGTACATTTATTTGCGATGAAACTCCAATCGACCCGGAATTGCTTATCTTCTAGAAAAATCCTTCGTTCGATCCTGACCAACAAACTAGCAGGGGCAGCCCCTGCCCGATAATGTTCGATCATTAGGGCCCCATGCAGTGCCACCCTCACCTGCCGTTTCTTTAAGCCACTTAACTTCTCCCATTCTTCTCTAGCAGAAAGTGTACTAGATAGGGATGAATCAGGAAAAAGTGAAGGGCCAGACAAAATGGCCGCAATCTGGTCATCCGTAAATGCAAGACAATTACGATCCATACTTCACACAATCAACTCCCCTCAATCCAGTGGTCCGAAAAAAGGAGTGGGGTGATAAAAAAAGGGGAAGGAAGAAGGGTGAAAAATCTTCACAGTTGCAAACGCCAACAGAGGTCAACCGTGGAGTGGGCAAGGGAAATTTTCACAGTTGCAAGCACCAACAAAGACCAACAGTGGATGTATACTGAGGTCTACAGGGGGTGAACACAGTCCCGGGCCCAGAACAAATCAGCTGATGTTGACAGAAATTTTTTAAAAAACCACATGTAGTGTAAGCTCTCACGGCTGATCCGCCGTTCAACGTATTCAATCACAAAGGAGCTAGAGAGGGAAAACGTGCCAGAACGCCCTCCAATCCACAATAGTTTCAACACAAAAAGTACTGGCACACTGTAGCATAAATTTATTTTTGTTCTGGAATAGGTGGAGGGAATGTGCTTTATCACAAACCACCAACACTCATTTATCTTGTATTATATGGAGACAACCCATCCAGAATGCTACAAAATTAAAAATTGAGTAAGTCAGAAAAATCAGAATGAAAGAGAATGTGAAGTCAGTCCACAAAAAGATACACTCTACACAAACCCTCGATGATAAAGAGGTGAAAAAATGTGTAGAGAGAGAGAGAGTACCTCACGTGCGCACCACCAGAGGAGCTACTGGTTGGTTCTCACCAGCTTGCCCACGTTTATTTCATCATTGGCAACTTTCTCTCAAGAAAAAAGTGTGCAGTGTCCAGTGAAAAAACACATAACACAAGACGGTGTAGTGTAAAAACAGAGAGACACACAAACTGTGCAAACAAAGACAGTAAAAAATAGTGAGGGTATATAGACTCTCAAATAATTGTTTTATTCTGGTTAAGAGTCTATCCCACTGCTTAAAAACACAGCATGTTGCATACCTTAGTAATGACGGCCAACATGTTTCATTGCCAATTGAATTTGTGGCAAATTCATCAGGGCAAGAAGGGGTCAAGGATCACCTTCTCTGGGCACACACCTTTAAAACGGACTGACGAACACAAGAAGACAAACATACAGCTTAATCAGTTCGGCGGGGGATGTATTCACTGTGCATCCTAGAAATGGTTAGGATTATGAGCTTAAATCCATTACCTAGTTGGGGCTATGGGCCCACATACCAGCCACCAACCAGTCGCAGGGGCGTTCTAACCTCTTTACTATCGCCTTCCTGCTCTGCAAAGCACGACCGTAGTTGGTGCCTGCACCTGTAGAAAAAGTATATAGATCATACATACCTAATCTAACAAGGCACATTCCCTGCGCATTTATTGCTCCTCGATCTCTCATAGATGTTTCACCTAACGGGTTGAGAGTTCTGCTCAACCATGTACCCTTGCGGCGATACACCCATTTATTTCTGATGCCTCACGACAGCACAACTCGTTTCCAAATATTTCTACACAACTGAGCTGGCTTCGAAAACAACACCCCTCCTATTCGTGCCAGGCTTAAGAATAACCTCGGTTTTTACATACCACGACATCCACGCAACATCCGAGGGTGCAGACAGCCTTCTCTCAGTGGCTCGTGTACCCCCAGCTTACCCTGTAACTGTACACCCAGGCGGTACCTCAACACTGGAACACATTACAGCGCGACTGTGTCCGTTTTCAAACCGGCTCTTGCCCCGTCTCGCGAGACTTCGCGGTTTCCCGGTTTGTATCAGTATGCTCATGGGAAATGCAGCGGCCATCTTAAAGTAGTCTTGGGTACTGGTTTCAGGTAGTACAGACCTTGTTGGAAAAATAATAATTCCCAACCACAAAACGGTTATTGAGTGCGTGCCATATAACTTTCCAACAAGCCCGCATCCAGCGGGTTAACACCCCATATGCAAAGGACATATTCCTTCTCCACATAAACAGCAACCCTCGAGTGGGAAACCGGATCTCTACTAAAAGGTGAAAAACGGGGCAGCCATCTTACCAATGATAGGTATAGGAGGAAGTAACCAGTTCGAGTTTAATGAAATTAAGTGAACTTCAGACTGCAAAGTAGAGCGCACATACGGGTTCGAGGGCATGAGTGTGTACACCATGAACATATTACACAAGGCGACCTCAACAATAAACAGAGAGAGACTCGACCCGTAAGCCACCAAATGCCCACATTGGAGAGAAGATATACCCCAAGTTGATCAATTCGGATCATACAACTAGACTTTTCATGTGTGAGACTACACTTATTGTGCCACAAATAGAACATCAAGGATTGGTGCGGGTAGTGGGGTCATAATTCCATGGTGTTATACTCAGCTTATAAATGACCACCTATCTGCTCACTCTATTTCACTCAATTTGGTCATTAAGACCAATGGTATCCCCCTTCTCTGAGTAGATCCAGCGGGCCTCCTTCACAGCCAATCTTTTGTCTATTTCGCCAATGTCGCCACAAACTTTCTCCAGAATGACCCACTTTAAAGATCTAAAGTGATGTTGCTGGTCTCTGTAGTGTTGTACCAATCGAGTAGTGAGCTTGCCGGCCCTGATCGTGCTCAGATGTTCCTGTATGCGTACCTTGACCTTTCTAGATGTAAGACCAATATAGTGTAGGCCGCATGGACATGTCAGTCTGTATATTACATGGCATGTATTGCAATTGGTAAACTGACGGAGGAACCAGGTTCTCCCACTACCTAGTGTAATTTCAGTTGTTTTCTCCGTCAGTCCACACACTGAGCAACTACCATAGGGAAGATTCTATGCGCCTGCCTGGTTTTAGGCCATTAACGCAGGTGACATAGAATGTCAATATGGACGGAACTCTCACATTGAAATAAGGCCAGGCAGGCTTGCTGTAGAGCAGATCATCAAATACTTTATCTTATATGTGGCAAATGTATACTAGAGGCAATGCAACTCTTAAGTAAACATTCGCCTTCAGAACAGTATTTTTTTCATTCTGCTGAATGGAGACTTTGTTTTTTTAAGCAATACATAGGCATGAGTCTACTTGTGCTGTGATTAACTATGTTTAGCTTATGTAAATATGAGGTTTTCAGCAAATAAAATCGCTGCCTAATACTATTGTAATGCTTTCATCTAGAAGTAATTGCTTATTGGCATAATCCTGAGTGATTTCCATTACAACATTTACAAATCTATTGGAGTAATTGGACAAGTGTATATGCTTGGCCAAAGTTCCTTCTAGAAACTTTCCCTGCTATAGTACCTATTCTCAAAAACGAACCCAAATTGATTATTTCAAATCGTATCAATCCATAGTCAATCAATATGGTTCATGGCGACAGTTTTGTGTCAAACAAATACCAGACATTGCATTGAAACTTCAAACGCAGCTGTTTCTTGTTGACTAAGAATGCTTTGGAGTGTTCATGGCCAGAGGCTAAATGTTCTGATTAGGAAAAAATAGTGGATCATGTCAGAATCCTCGACATAGAAACTAAAGAATACACAAGCAGAATCCATAAATGCTTCATTCTGCCTCGTTGAGGGATGTCAGCAGTGGCGTAACGAAAGCTTAAGGGGTCCCCCTGCAATGTACACAGAGGGGCCCCCGCATCTGATTTTATCTGGAGCGCTCAGACCTGAGTACTATGCCGAGGGGGCCCCCTGCAGGTGGGGGCCCCCCTGCACCGCGGAGGACGCGGGGGCCTGTGTTACGCCCCTGGATGTCAGCACGTAGGTCACTCTGAAACTTATTATTTTCCAAAGATCAAGATTTATTTTCAGAAATACAGATTCACCGTTAACCACAAAGAACACAGTCTTCTGGGTTATGAGGAACATTTCGGGGCAGGTTGATAACATTTATATTTCCATGGATTTGCTTGCTTGTAGGTTTGAGGTCATTGAGGCGACAAAACCCCGAATACGGAGAGCACCTTCACAAACTGAAATAATGCAATCCTCATGTGTGTTCAGGTACTTAGTTATATGATTACATGTTTGCTTCCTTAATATATATACTTTAATTTACATTCATCACTTTGCGTTAAAGAATGCATATTTTAATACACATCACATAGAGCACCTATCACATGCATTGTGTTCAAGAAAATTGCTATTGCTTGAGGGGGTGGGAATCCTTCTCAAACAACCACCACAATCTTTGTCGGGGGGAACCACAGAAGTCACTAAATTAACCGGAGCTTAACCCTCTGGTAGCTTAGCAAAAAAGCAGTCAGACTTAACTTAGAGGCAATGTTTAAAGTATTTATGCAGCATATACACATAAAAAAGTGAAAACACACACAAGAAAAATCCAACACCAATTGAGAATAACAGAGAGTATTAGTAAAAATACAATGACATTCAAACTCATTAAATCCAATCAGTAGAACCAGAGTTATGATTTTTAAAGTTTTAAATGAAAATAGTGCCCAAAAATATAAAAGCACCAACCGCTAGTATCTGGTCGCGCAAGATCGGGGCAAAATCAAAAGTTAAGTCTGACTGAGATGGAACGCAGTTCAGGTAGACGAGGTGGACTGAGCCCGGTCTCACCTTACATTTGGACTGAGGAATGTTCCTGAGAAGGTAAAGTTCACGGGGTAAGGCAGCCACCGTTGTCCGAGGAGGAGGAATTGTCATCCGGGAGTCACTGGATGGAGTAGTGGTGAAGGTTACTATGTTAGGACTTTGTCCCTTTTTTGGAAGTTAAAAATATCCAGTGGGATGAGACAGCAAACTGTAGCCAATGAGGGTTCCATGAGACCAGATACCATTGCTCACAGCTTCAACTAAACAGGATTGCTGCTGTGGAGAAAAATGTAGCGGGAGCTACTGCAAAGTGGAGTCCTGCGAGGGCATGTCATTGTCCTCTGGGTCCTCCTGGTCCATGGGTGTCAGTCAGGGTAGATCCTTAGGAGTGGCTAGACCCACTGGTCACAGCCTGACTCCAGTCTCAGGCATTGGGTTAAAGTCTTTGATGGTTTGTTTCTGGCAGCACTTCCAGCATAAAGGATTGCCACAGTACCTTCCAGATGCAACGCAGCCTCTTCAGATGAAATGGCCCACACCACGGTTGTTCCTCCTGGCAGACTGAGTCACCACTCAGGTGTTAACAAGTTCTGGCATGCTCGTCACATAACATTCACCAGGGGCCCCCTCTGGCTAATGGGATCCCCACAATAAGGCTGGGTGGGCTTGACTCCCTCTACATCGCTTAGTAGTTGGCACAGTGTACGGTGGCCCTCTCCAGGGATGCAAAGGTCATTGAAAACAGTCTTGCACAAGGGTTAGGGCCTGATTGGTGCACAACTAAACCCTTATACCTCACACAGGGAGCCCTCACCGTAGAGTTCCCCATTGGACTTCACTCCCTCCAATGCTCTCCTCTTCCTCATAGGGCACACTGTTCTTGGCAAGGAGGCAGGTGCTAGTGCTCCAGGCTTCAGGGCAGGTTGTTTTGGATTCCCTAGGTGTTTTCTTCTCACCCAGCAGCGACACTAGCAGCCTTGCCCTCCAGTCCTTGTCACAGGCAGACGTCTGACAGAGCTTCCACTTCTCGCACAGCCCTTCTGGCTGCTTGGCAGATGACAAATGTTTGGGGGCTCAACGTCCCCTTCTTAAAGTCCATTTCCAGACACCAAATTTGATATAGTTCTTGAAGTTTCATGCTGGGATCTTGTTTCTTTTGAAGTGGGATCTTCTCCTTTTCTTCTTCCTTTATAAAATTTCTGTCACAGCAGGCATGATTCTGCAGCTAATTATCCACAACACAATTCATGAGAGTGACCAGAGTTCACTCCTGGATTTCAACCACAGGAATACGTGCATCAAAAGGTTCATCACAGACACTCAGTCCTACCATTTGTGATTCTCTTAACAGCCCCATCTTCCTTCCTGAGACGTGTCCAGGCCCTTCCTTGTGATCTATCACTGAATCAAGGAGCAGTCCTTTGGAATGTAAAGGGAGTCTGTTTCTTTTCCCTCCAGTGTGTCCACACCCAGCTCCCAGGAATGCAGCAATACACAAATTTGTCTGTAGGATTCCTCTCCTCCTCATGTCTTTCCAAGGCAAGCTTTCCAAAATAGAACCCAGGGTCCTCCATACAATGTTTCATTATAGGCACAGTAACTCAGTGTACTGCCATAGCACACTTACAGTCCAGCTCAGTTCCTCCATGCAGTGTACCCATACAAGTACCGATGTACACTCTGTCTTCGCATACTTTTCAGCACAGAAATGTTTCAATATTTAGTCAGGGAGTGCTGTTTCCACACACTGCCAGCACACCCACTCACAATGTGTGCACAATACAACACTTCACCCTTCATGTAACACAAGCACACACACACTTCGCACAGGTTTTATCCACACATGCACTTCAAAGCAGTGCATCTCTCATGTAATGTATTTCTCTCAGGCATACATGCACCCAGCACATGTACTAATCACACATGCACTGAATAGCACTGCTCCATCCTTGTACAGTTCCCTTCCCAGGAACACAAACACCTAACACAGAGTCACTACTCATGTGCTGCACAGCACTCCATAACTACCTGCTGTAGGCCAGAGGTCAGTTAAGCACACAGCAGCAGAACTTTAAAAAACAAAACTGTAAAAGCCTATAGGCCTTTCTTCCGTGACACAACATAAAAGGTCCTGTTCACTACTACTGATCACTACATGGTTTTCTGCCACCACTGTGCTTGTTTTGCTTAACTCCTGGTGAAGGTGATTCTATTCCACCACTATGAGGTAGCGCTTTGGGTGCCCCTTTCGGTCCAACAAGACAGCAGTCCATGAGACAGGCCTATGTCAAGGAAACAAGCAGGGTCTGTGTTTGCCTATGACAATAAATCAGCACTAGGGATCCAGACATCAGTGCAATTGGGCACTCAGGGCAGGGGTACTTCTTTAACATGTAGAGGACTTTTCCATCCCAACAATGATGATCAAAGCTTCTTTAAAGTCTTTCTCTTAACATGAATAAAGATATACAGTGTTTAAAACAAACAAAGGACTAGTTATGTTTCTAAAGGTGCATGAAATTTGTATTCTTCAATTAAATAGTAGAATAGACCAATTTCTCATAATAAAGAACAAAAGGTCTCTTATTAAAGATGTTAAGTGGGGGTCAAATATGTGTTTATCTGCCAATACATTTAGCACCATTTGATGAATCTGCACAAAGTTTGGCAAATATTTATAAGTTTTAGAGGTCTGTTGGCTATGTCAAGCCCAGATTGCAGAATGGGAACATGGCAGGTGAATCCAGCAGCATCGTTAAAAATCCATGAAATTTATTAATAAAACACAGGTAAAGGCCAGTTATGAATAGGCAAACACAAAACTATAAAAGACACAGAAATTCTCCAGTTATGGCGAGCAACATACAATGCACCCATAACTCATGTCTCTCACCATGCTCAGTACACTCCTTAGCCAATGGCTTGTTACAAAAAAAGCTGCCTACAAAGACCAAAATATCATGGGGCATGACTTTGCTAAACCTTTATGAAATGTAATAAAATGTCATAAAATTAATGCAATTTCACACCCCCCTCATAAGAAAAAAGAAATAATTATTTCAATTCCATCTTGAATTAGAGCAACTGTTTCTCGTTTCTACTTCAGGCATCCAGCTGAAATTTCATACATCAGCCCTCTTCTTCACTTTACCTTTGTGTTGGGATTACCTAATAACGATTTTAGTACATTTTGAAATTTATATTCTTTCTTTGTTTTTAATTTTTACCTAGTACAATTTAAATGTATCTATCATTCGATATCTTCTTTTATAATACTTTGCATATCCTGAATAGTTTTTTTCTGCTTGTTTCATATATTATATCATTTTACTTCTTAATTCTTTCACCTTGAAGTATCTCGTTTGTATCCTGTCGTACTGCAGTGGCGGCTCGCCGAGGGAGAGCTGTGGGGCGGTGCGGCAGGGTGGGGGAGGGGCAGGGTGGGGTTTAGTAAACTCTGGCCTACGGCAGAACGGAGTTAAATTAATAAATAAAACAATTTACATTGCGTGCGCTGCAACGCCAACTTGGTGATGCAGTGCGCACAGTGTAAATTGTTTTATTTATTTAATTATTGACTTAACTCCGTTCCACCATAGGCCAGAGTTTACTACTCCCCACCCTGTCCCTCCCTTGCACCACCGCCCCGCAGCACTACCTCGACAAGCCACCACTGTCGTACTGTACTTTAGGTTGCTCCCAGTACTCCTGTTAAAGGTGTGGTAATGTAAAGAACCTGGCTACCTAATGGGGCATTGTTCGTTCTATGCAGAATTGCAAAAATAGAAATAAAATAAGTTTGGGTATTTTATTGACTTGTGGTAGTAAGGAAATATTGGGGGGGAATTGAAGGAAATAACAAATTGCATGAGAAGATAACCTTAAATAAGATGAATGAAAAAAAGGAACCGCAGTTCTAATGAAACATCTCGTCCATTATAAACAGAAATCATAAATTTATGAAGGTTAGAAGGAGAAATGTTGACAACATTCTGCAATGCGACCTTACTGTGTGACATCAAAGAGAATAATGAACATTTCTCCAAACTATCAAAGAGATACGAAAAATAGCCCAGCGAGTTTCAGAGAGCCAGAAGCCATTTAATTGGAAGGTGTACAAACAGACGCCATGTAGTTTTGATAATTTCAATGACTATAGAATTTGTAGGAGAAAGGGGGCAGTTAATCTTTAGTGCTTTCAGAAAGGGTGATTTTAGAAAGGTGGTGAAACACACAGAAAGGATGTCAGCTTGTGTTCACAAACACTGACATTTAAGTGGTTTGAGTACTGAACTGTTAAATGCTGGATCAATTTATCTCTTTCCCTGCTTCCCTGACTCGTCGCTCTGTTTTTTAAAAAAAATAAAGCGTGATTGTTCCAGCGAGCACATGAGAAAAACATGTCGGTAAGCCCCTAGAATTTCAATTCACAGTAGGAGAATGTAAAGAAAAACCAGTGTGCAATTAGTCGGCTACAAGACATTAACAAGGTGTTCAGTTTTAATGCCTATCAATCGGGTTTGTATTTACATATCATGGAAGATCGTGTCAATGGCCAATGAATGCAATTCAAGGTGAGAACTAACATAATAGTTTAAAAAAACACAAAGAAGTGTTCCGTATAATTACTATATATCCTATTTTAAAGCTACAACGCTTTTAGTATCAGCTTTGTATGTAACTATGTCATGCAAATAACTGTTAAACAAACAAAAGGGAAAAAAACCTGAAAAACTTCTGTAAGTTCTAAAACTTACAGATTCATAAAACACATACCTTGGGTCTCAGAAGGATCCGGTTTGGTTTTTCTACTTTTTTCTTTCCACCCAATTCCCTTCAGTGGCATCATGTTGCAGTTGTTCTTACCTTCCGAACACCGATCACACACAAATCGATTTCTCATTTCTAACTCTGTCTTGCCATCTTTTTGAATAAATACCCATCTGTGTATTTTCACCTTTATCGACACCTATGCACTCACTCAATTTAATCCACTTCCCTCATGAGTCATTTGGCCACCTGCCAAAAAACCTTTTTTTCATTAACTAATCAAGTTGCCTGACGCCAATGGAGTGAGCAGCGTTACTCCGAGCTCCTCTTGGCGTCTTCCTGACTACTTGAAAACAACCCAAAGGCCCGAAATTTAATGGAACAATGCCCTGTAATCCCTTAATTGCTGCAAGACACCTGATAACAGAGTTGCCCTGGAATAAGAGTGAAAACGGAGCCTGTCAGGATTTTCGAGTGCCATGTTAGCGGCCCCTGATCAGAGCGAGCACTGTTCAGTGTGGGGACGGGGAAGCCAACAAGACTGAGGCACGAGAGAGAGTCGCATCCTTGAGCTAGCCCACCTTGAGGCCTGCGGCGGTCAATAGACCCCGGTGATCTGCGAGAGAGTAGCTGGACACAATGGCAGCACCCCTGGGGTCCAAGAGGCACACCGCGGGAGCTGAGCTTTGGCACCCATCCTGGGAGCGGTGCTGATCGGATGAGACTGTGACCTGACATTTCCCCCTGCTATCAGGTATGCCGGGTTGACTAGGAGGATAGCCAGCACCTGAAGATATGCCCCGGCGACTCTATTCGCGCCCCGGGACAGATTAATAAGGCAGCGGGCAAAAGTGCACACCCATGGCCTCTCATAGATGAGAGCAGCTGAAATCAGGAGCAGACACACCTATCCCTCCGGCAGAACCACCTGCAGGTGAGAAGGGGCACCGATGACTGTGGCTGAGGAAAAGGCTCTCTGACTCCTGGGAGATTGACTAGAAGAGGCCCAAAAAAGGGAAAAAAATAGTATGGCCCACTAGGAAGCAAGATTGGTGCCACTGGCTCTGACCTCAATCTTCTCAAGGATGACCATAAGAGACTAGCAGAAAGAGTTACCACAAACAAGCGCTCACTGGAAGAACTTCCCCCGGCCATGGCAATGATGCAAAAGTGCTTACAAGTGATGGAAACTAAAGTGTGGACATTAGAGATCAGGGAAGAAGATGTAGAAAATCACTCACGCCGCAATAACATCTGAATGGTGGGCCTGCCGGAGAAAACTGAGGGCACTGATACAGTGAAATACATGGAACACTAGCAGTGCATGGAAGTGGCTCCTCCACATTTTTTGCTCTAGAAAGGGCACGCCGAGTACCACCAATACCTCTGCAGCCTGGTGCCCTGCGCAACCTATGGTCAGGAGATTGTTTTACTATAAAGAGCGCAACTGTATATTGGCACAGACAGGCCAGAGGGAGGAGCTCCGTGTGGACAATGTTACAGTGTGCATTTCACCGATTTTTCCAGGGAATTCCAGAGACAGTGAGCCTCAAACCAAGGGACCAAAAAGATGATGTGACAATTAGATCTCAAATAGGAAATGCTATGCCCAGCAAACTTGAGAGTGGTAACCCCGGGTGGGGCACAGTTGTTTCACTCCCCGCACGAAGTATGGGACTGGCTGGAGGACCAAAATGGACTGAAATCAGACACAGGTGATGGAGGATGGCAACACCAACAATGGATTTCCAGACTTAAGGGACCATGGCGGAGCCTGGCAGCCCCCTCGCAAGCTGAAGCACAATTGGGGTGACGTAAGGTGATGGAGGTTGTGGCCCAACTGAGTGGAAAACAGGAGAGCCAGGAGACATGAGAATGTGGGTCTCTCCACGCAGAATCTGAGTCAGATCCTGAATCCAGTGCATCTGAGAACTCGAGCCTGGAGATGCCCAAAGTCTTTGCGAGAACAGCACATGATATTATATGAGACACTGGATGCACTGATAATGTGCAGGGGGTAAGAGGACCTTCCATACTGGCCTACTGCTTATTTTAAAACCTGCGGATATGCTTTGAAAATTGCATTATGCAGTGCTATATGGCTTCACTTAAAAAAGCTTGATGGGGGCCCGGCTGACCGAGAGACTCACAAGGCACCCTCTTCATGCTATTGAGCACCATGGACGCACTTCCATAAATGTTGTTGATTTCTACTGTGGTTTGGATGGATAATATTTCTCTACTCATCTTGGGGAGGGGGAGTTGGGATTGTTGGATGTTGTTTTTGATGTTAAGGGTTTGACGAGTCACACACTGAATGTATGTGCTTATTCTGAATATTTTGAGAGGGGTCATAGAGATCACACTGGGAGATGAGAGAAGTCTTTGTCCCCTCTGAGACACATATGGCTGATCACCTGGCTTACAAGTGCTTAAACACGGAATATTAGGGGCATGCACTCTATGGCGAAGTGCAGTCGGTAAGTTTTCTCATACCGACATAGTAGATGCGTACACATAGCATAATTGCAAGACATATATCCCACTGACAAGGAGGGACAAGCGCTAAGGTGGCGATGGAGATGCCAGACATACTATACTACATATTCGGCATACGCTATAGTGGTCCTTATATGGAATCAAAATGGAATCCAATTCCAAGTATTAACGCAATAATAGACACTAAGGGCAGATATGTGGTGGTGCGGGGGCGACTGGTGGGCACAGAGCTGACAATAGTAAAGTTAAATGCCCCAACTATTGATCAGGGTGGGTTCTTTGTGAACTTATCACAATTAGCACCGTTGTTAACAACAGAGACTTTAATTGGGGGAGACTTTAATTGTGTATCTGATGTCATACTAGATTTCTTGCTTGTGCGATTCACAGACAGTCTGTACAGCTAAAATTTTGACAGACTGGCAACTGCAGTGGGGCCTGATAGACTTCTGGAGATGTTTTAATCTGCAGGAACGGGACTATTCTTTTTTCTTGGAACTCCCTGAAGTACATGTTCAACTAGACCCTTTTCTTTCCACCCCCAGCATACACATCCTGATTACCACGATAGAATACCTATCTAGTTTTTCAAAGAGGAAGAAGGGAAGGTGCACTCGAAATGAAGTCAATCAGTCCAATCCAATATATTCCAAAAAGTTCCTTCTTTTATTGAGTTCAGTTTAAAAACCAGCAAACAGGATGTTACATCCCTGGACGGTGGATGTAGGAAGTGTTTTGCACCATCAATTTACTGACTTGACTTTGGAATTAGATGTGCTTAACCTTGGTCAGCAGTTTTGCTCGTTTTTTGTTAATAGAATACCTATCCAGCACTATCTCAGACCATAACCCTGTATAGCTGCAGCTGCGTTGGGCCCAGCCCATGCCTTTAATATCTACATAACAGCTCAAATCTAAATCATTGTAAGATCAGGTCTTCTGTAAATCAATTCTCACTAAAATCACTCAATATTTTACTGATAATGCCGGTACGTCGTCTACCCCCAGGTAGAGTGGGGTGCCTTTCAAACTGTGGCATTAGGATACTCCATAGCTGAATCCAAAGGAGTTAGACAAACACACTATGTAGAGGTAGCCAAAAACCACCTGAGAGGCATAGAATCCAGCATCCAGCCCGCCCTGAGCTCCAACCCGATCTCTTGGCAGCTAAAGAGGCAGTACAGACACAAGTAGAGCGGCTGCGGTGCTTTGATTATAAACACTATATAGACAATGCGCATACTGAGAGGGACAAATCTGGTTCCCTATTAGCCTTTTGCTGACTACTACTCAGCGGTATACACTAGCTCCCCCATGTGAGGCCTGCAGGAGATGTGGTCATACCTAGCGGCCCTCCCGATGCCACAGATTATGGAAGACGAAGCAAAGTAATTGGAGATGAACATCACGACACAAGAGATAGCAGCCACCATCAAACATATGGCACGCTCAAAACTCCGGGCACAGATGGGCTCCTGGTAGAGTTTTATGCTGTGTATTCTGCTGAGCTGATTCCTCAACTAGCAAATCTCTATGCAACGGCTAAAGACACCGACTTCCTCCCAGACACCACAAAAGAAGCAGTAATAGTTCTCATTTTAAAACAAACCAATTGGCCCATGACAGATCGGCATACCACCCATTATCAATGCTTAACATTGATTATAAAATCCTAAACTGGATTTTAGCCAATGCGATTATAGTCTTTAATGACGGCACTGATACACGCAGACCAAGCTGGGTTTATCCCTACCCATAGCACAGCAGGGAACATTAGGCGACTGTTGAATATCATGGAGACAGACAAAGAGGATCAAGAAAACGCAGCAATCTTCACTGTAGATATAGAAAAAGCAATTGACAACCTGGAGTAGGGCTATTTATACAAAGTGATGGCATGCAAGGGATTTGGAGAGGGTTTAATCAATTGGAACCAACTTGTAGATATGGAGGTTATGGTAAAAGCTGGGACGGCAAAGATGGAGACGCAGAGCTGCTCCCCTTCAAGAAGGTCTGCACAAAGTTTGATCTACTCCATGGGCATTTCCTATTGCATAGAGCCCACATGACAGCGATCCGCAAGAACTGACAGGTGGGACCTGCTTAGCCTCCACCACAGCAGAGCTGTTATTGTATGGCCCTATCGGCAGGCACTATAAAGCAGTGTCCTGTCTGTACAGAGCACTGCACGCAGATCAGCAGCGCCCATTGGAGAAATTACGAACCCAATGGGAAACAGATCTAGCTATTCTGATCACAACGGAGGACTCATATAACATACTATCTGGGGTACCCACGGTATCTAGTAATGCGTGCTTTAAACACATTAACTATTATGTCCTGCAAAGATCCTACTTAAGTCCAGAGCCCATAAGCAGATATTTCCAAGTGGAAGAGGCAGCCTATCCTCGCTGCGGAGAAGAAAGGGTACATATTCTTTATATTGTCTGGACCTGTTTAGGGAGGGGTTTTGCACTTAGTGGAAGAGGCAATTGAAAGTGAGCTCCCACACACCCCAGCCCACTGTCTATTGGGTTGGTTTCCCGCACATCCAAGACTGAAGTGATCAGCAAATTTCAGGACATAGGGTCCGTCCTAGCCAAGCTTGAAATAGCCAGAAACTGGACGGCATCAAGAGGCCCCAGAGTGAGTACATGGAAAAGTGAACTACTGAAGTGGGTGGGACATGAAGGACGTATACTGCTGAGCGAAGCTAAGAGGGGGGCGGGGAATATGGAGGTGGATAGGTCCTGGGAGGCCCTTCTGGATGAATTATCCCATCCTGACCTGGAGACCCCAGAGGGGAACACCTATGAGGCCCTAATGAGCACTTTCTAGAGCATACATCCCCTTACAAATAGGACCTGCCATACGGACCCTCTCAAATTACACCTAGTGGGTTATTGAATTGCTATAGGAGTGCCCAACCCCTTACCTGCACATGACACCAAATTGTAACATACTCAATAAGCACACAAACCATATATTTACCACAACGTTGAGTCACAGAGGGGAGGGAGGAATACGTTTAAAGTTTTTTTTGTGAACTGATACTGTGCTTGCAATATTGCTGATCCAGCACGGTGTATGAGTAAACTGAAACCATGTAGTCCCGATATGGCTGGATCAATGACTATATTGTAATGGAGACGAAAAATCTATAAAATCTGTTCACAAAAAATACTTATCCAGATGCCTGAAATTTGTGTTCACCACCACTGCCATTGTGGCATGCAATCAAGTTCTAAATGTACAACAGATCTGGACCTTCCTTCCATTCCACACAGGCAGAACACTGATCTTTATAAACTTTATTTCACACATAAGATAAAACATACATTAGAAAAAATGATAAAAACTATATAAATTCTGCTAAATTGTGTGCAATAATATGGAGAATGAAACAACCTATCACTGCTTGCTATTCAGCAGGATCCTACATCATTATAGTTTATGCAATATATCAGGGAGTGCCTTATACCTCCCTGACTGGAATTATTCATTAGCATGATTGTATGTCCATCTATCCTAAACATAGGCTTATATAACTTTCTGCACAGTAGAATAGGTTGATCACTGATCAACTCATTGGTATGCAGTGAAGTACAGTTATAGTTTAATACCGAGCCTTTCCTGGTTCTCTTTCTTTCTACTGGATAAAGTTCTAAACTTTCCCATTGCAACCCTATAAAACTTGCAATGCACCGGTATTCCTCTGCATCTCATTACTGAATCAAAAAGATATCTGACAAAAGAGGGCCCTCTATAGATTGTGTATAGTGGTAGTCAAGGTTTGGGATTTTTTATCTCCACAGTATGTTTGCGATTCCTTTAACCAGCTACATGCCTACCTGCAAGTGCAGATCCACCAATCAAAATCTTACACTAGCACCCAAACCTTTCAGGGCTACATACAGATTCTGTTAATTTGTCTGAAGCTCTGTTTCATCAATAACCCGAGTTTGCCTTTCATTCCAGAACTTCAAAGCATCCCCTAAGAATCATCACCTGATACTTCATGGATCAAAGTGATCATCACCTAAAAAATGTGCTTTATTTATTGGAGATATGTATTTTGTTGCCGGTATGCAATGGTAGATTTAGAAATGGGTTTTATTTGAATCTGCTAGCCTCTTACAAATATACTCTGCTCATCTTTGTTGCTATATTATTTGTTTTGTATGAAAACAATTCACACATATTTGTCTTATGCACAAAAAATATTCTCATTTGCAGCCTTTCTAAATGAAATTAGTTCTTAACAATGAATATAAAAGTATATAAAAATTTCACTGACAAAACCAAAGGTCAAAATGGAGTTATGGCTAGGTTTGGCTATGACACCTCAACATACTTTTAAAACACCAGAGCAATTCACCTAAAAAATAAAATGTAAACAAAATTAAAGTGCAGCTCTGGTTATGAATCATAATTGAAAATCCAGTGAAAATTGCAAATTATGGTTTGGAGCACAATCCATAACTCACACAACAGCCATGAATACTGTACCTGATATGCCAAATGCAATGATCATCATCTCACTATTATTGAAATAGATGCAATTACAAAAGTTGTAATTCATCTTGTAGATAAGACTACAAATCTCTTTGACAGAGACAGCTAGGAATGTAATATCTTAAATTGGTTTGATTAAGTGTTGTTGGTTATTTGCATTCCAATTTTATATTTTGAACATATATTTTTCTTCTGCTGCCTAAAATGTTCAATCTGTTGTCTACTTTTCTCTGATGGGTATTGTCCCTATATATTTTGAATACTTGCTTTATGGGTCTGGCTGTGACAGATTTAGGTTTATGCCACAGTTCATGTCATCATACATAGAGATGGCTTTGGGTTGGACTCATTCAACTATTGGCTCATTTTGGCAAGCCCTCTTCAGTGATTGCTTGAAGAAGATAAAATCATACTTTGGATCAGGGCATTAATGTTTGGAAATAGGATGTGTGTTTTTTCACCTGCCAAAATAGTACTTCCGTTGCAGTTTGTGGACATAAACCTAGAAATCCATTTAATGAACTGGAGCCACATTACTGCTCCTAAAATTGTTTCACTAATCCTTTTGATGCTGTATAAAACTCTGATTTTTCACAAAGGGTTAATTTGCACTTAAATGTAAATGCACATCAAAATGTGAATTTGATTATAAATATTATTCCACAGTGATGCTTACGTGAAACCAAGAGTCATTTTACATATAAAGGTGTCATTGCACCTCGAAGTGATTTGACCTGAAATGTGTTTTGTTCTCCAAAAGGTATGCAGGCTCATTGTTTTGTTGATTATTTCTTCCCTCAATGTGCTCTCAAGCACATTTGAAATCACATTTATGCACACATTTTACACATAATGTAACACTGTCTTTCTGTACTGAGTGAGACTTCACCTCATTGTGATGCCACTATGGTATCACCTCCGAATGACTGCACCAATGATGCATTTGCATTACTTGTGAGTTTGCAGCTAAATGATTTCTGACAACTTGTGAAGTTAAAACCTGGTCTTTGCTGTATCTAAATTTTGATTTCATGTTTGGATAACAAGGAATAAATTGGCTGACAAAATCCCCCACAAAGGCCCCATTTAATTTAACTATTATAAAAACTGTGGCTATTTTCCATATGTTATTTTTATTTTAATTGTTAGTTTTAACTTATTTATGGATTAAGAAATGGTAACAGCTGGTTTGTAGATTGTGTTTTCTAGTATTATAAATAATTGTGATGATGTTTGTAATTTTAAACTTGCTATTAATTTTATGTCAGTTACTGTACTTTGTATTATGCACCTCTTTCATGCAGTGGCGTAATGAAAGTTGAAGGGGCCCCCCTGCAAGGTACACAGAGGGGCCCCCGCTCCTGATTTAACCTGGAGCTATCAGGCCTGAGAACTGTGCTGATAGGGGCCCCGCGCACCGCGGGGGCTGCGGGGGCCTGTGTTACGCCCCTGCTTTCATGGTATTTTATCGAAATAAAGAGTATTATGATGAAAAATGTTTCCTCTCCTGTATTTTTGTAGGAATCGTCTTTTGCATTTAAATGTCACTTTGCATCAAAAAGAGATTTTGCACTTAAATGTTTCTTTTTAACTCCAAGTGTTTTTACATTTCAATTGATGTTAAGCTATGGGTGATTTATCAGCTAAAGGTCATTTGTGCTGCTAAAATGTTTTCTAAACATGTAAACTCTTCTGATGTTCCAGCACGTCTGAATTTGCCCCACAACATAAATTAGCAACTAACTGCTTCTTTTCTCTTCCCCGTTGTGATTTGTGCTCCTCAATGTGTTTCCATGCTCCACGCCGAATTAAGGCAGATATTTCAATTCAGTATAATTTTGCATTTACATGAGATTTTATCTGAAATGTTATACTCATTTTTACTTTGTGCCGAGAGTGATTGTCTACCTAAACTTGTTATTTGGACATAAATTTTGTTGTCACAAAAATGTTCTGTTACGCTAACTCATCGTATATAGATTGGGACATCCTTCTTTTACATTTCTCTCTCTATTCATAACTAAATGTAACAAATGTGAAACTAGGGTGATTTTGAATCTGAATCTATATTGTGCACCTGTGTGTGGTTTCATTTCCCATATGTGTTCTTGGACCAGAAATTCTATATGCATCTCAGTTCATATTTCATCAATGGTGACTTTGCACTTAATATTGACCCTGCACCTAAATATGTTGGTGCCACTAAACGTGGTTTTGCACTTAAAGGTTTTCCACACTGCTGCTAATGCTGCCCCAAGGGTGATTATGCTGAAATATGTTTTAGCTCTGAAACATTATTCCAGAGTTTTTCTTACTTTGCACCAAGGGTGACATTGTACCATTGCTCCAAAAAACTGATTTTGCAACTTAATATAATTTGTGGTCTTAAATGTTTACCACACTTGCTGATCTTGCATCAACAATGTAATTTCACTTTAATGCACTGTCAAATAAATAAGAGGCTACAACAAAAGAAACCCTGGCACTCACAATATTTCAGATTATATTAATGACATAATTCTGTGAGCCTAGCCCAAAGGAAGAAGAAGGAAAAATCCTCTTGACACAGGAAACACAGAAAGTGCATTTAACAGGACATTCATTAGTTCATTTAATAAATATCAAAGTACCAAACTTAATACACACAGTTGCAAGGACTCAGACACTTCAGTCTGGATAATACAGTCAAAAGTCCCTACAATGATGGAGATAGTGATCCAGTCCTTGTTGCAAAGAACATGAAACAGCCACCATGCGTTTCGTCACCACCGTGATTTTCTCAAGGCTTAAAAAGTGTACGAATTGTTCAAAGAAGTTGGACGGCTCGACAGGCGTAATAGGAGTAAGTCTGTACTATCAGTCAGCTGTTAAACACCAAAAGCACTCAATAAATCATTGGTCAGTCAGTGCCTTTTCTTTTAAAATGGCAAGGTACTTTAGGACTGTGGTGGTTGGACTGCCACAGGACTGCTGCTGCTGCCAGGGATCGACAATCCCTGATGGTAGCGCAATGGTCCGATGCCCCTAATATGCTGGTGCTGCCATGAAAAATGTGGTGTTGAGGAAACAAAAGGGGGCCTACAGGGCCCCCGTGTGCCTTTGCACCATGGCTTGTATGCAGGAGGGCACATGGTGTGCCCCGTCTTTATGCACCCCTGTGTTCCTGCATGGAACGAAATGCACAACATTGTGCATTTCAGTCTGGCAGGCTCACGTTTTGACGATCCCATTGCTGTGCTTATTTGTGCTGCTGTGGGAATGCCAACGAACAGGCCACCAATGACTAAAAAGTCTTAATTTAGTGGGCGTTCTGTTTTGGCTTTGGTGGTGTGGGAGGGGGGGGGCAGCAAGGAAGCCCTACACCCGCACCACCAAAGTCATAATAAGGCCCTATATAAGTAATTTTATTTTAGAATTAATAAAAACCATTACATAAAACATTGTAAAAATACAATTAAATCATGCCATCGTAATTTGCACATATTTTGATAAAAACACTTTTTAAAACTTCTGAATAAATAAAAATGTGTCTATTGACTGTAGAACAAAAGCGGCCAAAGTAGAAATTAAAATAACTAACTGTTCTTTTTTGCTTGAAACTGCTTTACCTATCTGGACTGGTACAATTATGTTTTTTTTCATATTGATCTTTTCTAGCATGCTCTATAAATTGCTTATGCATTGTACAGATATATAATCATCGTTTCAATTTGAGCTGCATTTTAGTTTGGGTAAAAAATAGTCGAATAATTATTTGTGGTTTGTTGCTTTATGTGGAAACAAACGCCTTCAGGTGTAAAGCACCGACAAGAAACCTCCAAAGCACGAGCATCTGAAACTCTACAAAAAGATAGTAAGCACCAAAGTATCGTTAATTTTAAGGCTAAATCTTTCAAATTTAAATCTGTATTGTCATTCCTCGATTCCAGAAAAAGCAGAACATGCGAGACATCCCACTGGGCAGTATACCTGACTCCTGAAGGTTTAGCCAACCTAATGCTTCTCAATAGTCTCTTCACCATCACATCCTGTTCAAGGTTGAGCCCTGCTGAAATAGCCTATCTATGCAAATTTGCCGATCTATAAGCTAAACGTTTCGAAAACAAATCAATTAAAAAATATAACACTGGAACTGCATCTGCTAAAACGGGATCAAAATCCCTTTCCACACACCAACTATTCTATTTATTCCAAGCCGACCTGTGGGCCTTCCTAGTTCCGGGTGCCCAGGATTCCTCAATGAGTCTTGAAGCCTCTGATGAAAGTCCTGGCTCTTTCCACACTCTCCTGAATGTTTCCATGCCACTAGCTGAAGTTGGCCTGATTCTACTAGGCCATGAAACTCTCCTAGAGGTCCCCATAAGATCTCTGGAAATAATGGAAGAAGTACCAGAAAATCCACACTCATCTCTAACATAATAGGGGACCATGCCTGAGAACTCCAGAACAGGGTGATCACCCCCACTGTCTCCCTCCATTTGCAGATAATCCCTGTTACTCTGCTTATAATAGAAAATGGGGAAAAAGCATAGGGATGGAGACCTCGCCAATCCTGCAGAAAAACATTTATCCCGGATCAGGATGCCAACTGAAGAATCTCTTCACCTGAGCATTGATCCTGTTCACATATAGATCTTTCTGAAAAGGACCCCACATTTGGTTCAATTTCAGAAAAACACCTCTGTTTAGCGACCAATTGCTTGAATCTTAGAAATTTCTGGAGAACCAAATTGCCACCGAATTTGATGTCCCCAGAATGTGTTCCGCCTGAACAGAAATTCCTCTTACCATGCAGTACTCCCAGAAAACTCTTGCCAGGCCTGTTAGGCCC
Organism: Triturus cristatus; assembly: GCF_964204655.1. Classification (NCBI taxonomy): domain Eukaryota; kingdom Metazoa; phylum Chordata; class Amphibia; order Caudata; family Salamandridae; genus Triturus; species Triturus cristatus. The sequence goes on from NC_140584.1 coordinate 230,272,577, forward strand.
TTTGAGCGAGGTCCTCCCAACCTGTTCACATATCTCACTCCAGATACATTGTCCAGTCTCAAAATTATTTAACATTTGGCAGTCTGTTCTCCAAAGAATTTTATTGCAAAAGAACCTGCTAAAAGCTCCAAATAGTTTATATGTAAATTCCTTTCCTGTTCTGTCCAATGACCACCAGTACTCTCCAAACCACATCTTGCACCCTAGCCTTCCAAACTTGCATGCACCTCTACAATCAGATCTGCATTTTCTCCCAAAATTGTACGCCCATTCCATGCCTCCATATTTCCTAGCCACCAAGTCAACTACTGTTTCACTTCCTGAGAAAGCCACACATTCTCTGAATACTTCAAACCATTCCTCAGATGAAGAGTCTTTAATCTCTGTAATTCCCTGTAACGTAATGGACCTGGGAAAATTGCTTGAATTATAGATGATAACAGACCAACAATACACGCTAACATACTCAAAGAAACACAGTTTGATCTGAGAGTATTTCTTAATTCCTTGCGAATCCTTTTAAGTTCTTCCCTTGGTAACCTCAAGACACACTTGACTGAGACTACCATAAAACCTAAAAAGTGGGTCTGTTGGTTCAATACAAACTGTGATTGTATTCTCTTTATCACAAAACCTAAATCTTCCAGTAAGTCTACAGCTAATTTTGTGTGTTATAATAGTTCTCTCCTGTCCTGTTCCATTATCAAAATATCATCCAAGTAAATTATCAGACGTACATCCCTCTCTCTCAGATAAGCTGCCACAGGTTGAAGGACCTTCGTAAAGCACCAAGGTGCTGACAACAAGCCAAAAGGCAGTCCTACAAACTTCCACATCTTTTTCAACATAAACCTCAAAAACCTCTGGTGATTTTTCAAAATTGGAACAGTGAGGTAGGCATCTTTCAGATCCAGATGTGTCATCCAGCCCCCCTTTAACAGCACGTCCTTCAATAGATGAATCCCTTTTATCTTGAAATGATGGTAGACTAGCCAGTCACTCAGACCTCACAAGATTATAACTGGACGCATACTTTTGTCTTTCTTTTCCACAAGAAAGATATTGCTTACAAACCCATCCACCTGATCTCTTTCCTTCACAATTGCTCTTTTTTTATAAGCTCCTGAACCTCTATGTCTATTAGATTCATCTGATCTTTTGGGAATGATAAACTTCTTGGCAAAAGGTGATCAACAACCATCTTTGTTAAAAACTGGGCAAGTCTCCTGCCCAATTTTAAGGGGGTAACAAAAAGGTCTCGACTTACCAGATCCTCTGTTCCTGCTGTCCCGTCGGGTAAATCTTCTTCTTGCTCTCTGCCTTTGGGGGTAAAAGCCTCCTTCTCACAAGGATTGTTGCCCCTGATATCCTCTAGGGCTGCGTAAGAAAGAGCTTCTGGTGATACCTTCTTTTCAGCCGGGGAGCCGGCCCCTTGTTCTCCCGGCCGAGCCAAAAACACGATCATTAAAAACATTTTTGATCTCCTTCTGAGATTTTTGTAAAGAGCTGAAGGCCCCCATATACCTTTAAAGGTCTTTTATGACTGCCTCTCCAAAAAATAAACAGTTAACCAAAGGGCATTCTTCCTTATTAGCAAGATCCACAAACTTTGGATCTATTTTATGCAAAATGCTCCTCCTTCTTTCAATGGACTGTATTTGTATTACCTACTGGTGCAATTGCTCTTTGAATCAACTGATGTAATTCATCAGTATCAATATCATTCCTGTAAACATACGCTTGTTCGGCCAAGATCAAAAATCTTTTGACAGTGGACTCACAACGTCCAGAAGCCAGTCCTGACAGGATTTGAGACCCCTATCAATACACTTTCTGGGGTAGCGCCCTCCTTTCGCAATAAAAGCAATAATCTTAGTGTCAAATTCTGGTGTGGCCAACACCTTCCTATCAATGGAGGGTTGTGGATATTCTGATCTCAACTTCACACATAAATTGATGGGTCTCTCCCAATGTATCTAATATTGTAAATACCCAGCCACATGATCTGAGGGTGTCCATTCAGAAGATAGAGGATGTTTGATCAGTAAAGGATCAAACATGCTCTTACCCAAGGGGTCTAATAGTGATCCAACTTCTTTATCCAAAATACCTTCCCCAGGCAATTTCCTCTGAAGCAAAATCGGAGGGGCAACTCAATTGCACCTCCGCACTGCCGGAGGATTCGTCACAGACCACCACTTCATGTCAACGCTCCTTCGCTTGTAAAGCAGTTTTAAATGCTGGGCCTTTAACCTGCCTCCTTTGATGCCTGAAGCATCCTCCTCTTGCCTATCTAGACAGCAAACATCTTCTACCAAAGTTTATTTTTTACTTTTACCCAATTAATCTTTGTTATTGACATGCTTCCTCTTCTGAGAAGCTTTTTTAGCTGAACTATGTCCCGCCTTAGCCTCAGGCATGGACCAAAATCACTCTTCATCTATCTTGGATGACTTCAAGGCCAGCAATTCTAGTTTCTTTTCCATTCTAACTGACCCCTCAGTAGTTAATCTTTCAATGGCCTTATTACGTTTTTCCTCTAAAGAGAGGTACATAGAGCCATCACCCTGTTCCATGTTATGTTAATTTTAATATGAATGCCAGAACAGTAATGGGTATGTAAAGATTATATGATTAAAACTGTGTGCTAACACGTCACACACGAGGCATAACAAAAGCGCCGCTAGCTCAAATGGGTTGCTCGTCACATCATGCATGCAACAATGGTATTTCTCCAGTGTGACGGAACAAAGCGCTTGCAGCATGAGGTGAGCTCTCCTCGTTTGCCATGACAATGTTCCCCCGCGAAGCTCAACAGATATAAAAGTCGGGTAGGGCCTGCGAGGAAAAAAAACCTCTCTAAAAAGCCTCAAATAAGAAAAACAAGGTAGGGCAAAAGGTTCTCCACGTTCCCTCTCCCCCATGGGGGGCGGGGGGGCTATTAATTAGTATACAATGGGAGTCAAATAAATTCCACAGATTAAGGAAACAAGTTGAGTTGTAAAATCAGCCACAATTAAAATGCAAACAACACCAATCACTAGCGCTTCACTTTTGTCCAATACGCACGAAAAAAACTTCAAACATTCAACAGGTATCAGGCCTAACAAAAGTGCCATAAAGTTATACTTATCTCCATGAGCAGCAGCAATAAATTAAGGAAAACGACTGGTTGCTGGGGGGTTTTAGTATGTCTAGAATGTTTGTTTGAAGTTCTAAATTCTATAAGCTTTTGACACTGCTGAGTGGTGGCAATAAAAGATTTATTGCTTAATATTGGCCTCCCGGTCTTGCCATAAAATCCAATGTCTTCTCTGTCTAACTGTTTGTGCTTTTGAACCAGTGATGTATTTGTGGAGTGTATGTTTTGAAAGAGTCTTGCATTAAATACCCTGAAACTAATACATGTGAGTTCTGATGTAATTCTTGCAAAGATTGTATTCGTTTTACCTGGGTTGCAAACATTTTGGCTCTTAGCTTTCCCTCTGTGAATATATATGTTCAGGAGGAGAAGTGTATTTAACAGATTTAGCTGGCCTATTCTAGTGATTTTAGTCACCTGTAGCCACTCGATTCATAAGTCAATCTTTTCTTAGCACCAGTTATATTTTGTTGAGGTGCATGTTTAAAGGTCCCCCTTTGGACGCCCATACCTGGAGGTCCTAATGGCGGAGGTTTGGTGTTCTATATATTCCCCTAAAGGCGTGGGATTCAGGCTCCATATTTCTTGTAGGAAGATTATATCAACATTTTGGAGAAAGTCCATTGTGTCTTTATCATAGTGCATTTTCTAAAGCCATGAACGTTCCAAGAGCATATGTTGATGAGGTCTTGCTCTTCCCAAACTTTATGGGCATCAGGATCAATGTGGGTTTAGGTCTTGTGAGCTCCAAGACCATTCTTGTTTTTCCTCTACCAATTGAAGTCACTTGGGCATTTCTGAGGTGTACTTATTCTCGATCTCCAGTTTATCAGTAGTTGCTACACTTATGATCATTGAGTTTTCTATTGGTTTTTCTTCTGGCCATGTCCATAATTCGGCTTTCCTCTGTGTGCTATTGTGACTTTGAGTTGGACTACTTTTAGTTTTCTCCTCAAAACAAGGGCTTTGGATTTCTTTTGACGGTTGCTCTTTTTCCTGGAATTTGTCAGGGATTAAGGTAGATATTGCATGCTTCTCTGGCCTTGCCTTCACTGGTTGTTTATCTGTTTCTGCCTTCTGTCTTTTTTGTAGCTAAGAGTTGACTTATACTCCATCATTCCTGCAATCCTACATAAACTGTACATTATTTGCAATGTAATCAGTAGCCGCCCGTGGAGAGAGTTTGGTGGGGCAGTGAGGCGGGGCGGGGGAGGGTCAGGATGGGGAAATGCGATGCAGCGCGCGCAACGAAATTTATTTTATTTTTTTAAATGTGTACTTACCTCCGTTCATCCATATTCCGGTGTTTACATTTCCCCACCCTGCCCCTCCCCCGCCCCGCCTCACTGCCCCACCGAACTCCCTCCACGGGCCGCTACTGAATGTAATAGTTTGAGATTTTTGAAGTATGAAATATACTAAAATATGTATTAAAAAGACTCACATTTCACATTTAAAAATGTAAAATATATAAATATATACAAAAGCTAATTTAAAATGAATTAAAAGCAATCAATCTATAACTATAACTTTTTTATATTTTATGTTAAATATGATTTCCTTCAAAGTAAATACCTAAACTGTAGAATTTCTGAATTTATTTTTATTTTGAATTATTAATGAAAAGTACTGCTAAAATAACACGAACACCCATCATCCTGCAACTAAAAGCTATTGCCTCAATGAAAATTAACATAATGAAATCACATGAACACTTAAGTATGTAAATTTAATTTTAACATAAAATGTTCTCAAATATTATTTATCTGCAATTGTTGTAAATATAAAAAAGAAAAATACAACCATTTTTTTCTAAATTATCACCAAATTCAATAAATCTCTTGAACATTATACTGCAAAAAAAATGAAAAATCTATATAATACTTACGATGTTAAAAAATATTGTAAGAAACTATATGACATACAACAATATTTTTAACAACAACATTTTGAACAGTGATATCAAAAACAACACAAAAAAAAGATATTCCTATCTGTGATATTCCTGTTAATTGTATTTTTAAAATCGCAGTGTTCTTACGACGATATTCTAGTAACGATATTTCAGACTTGATATTTTGGTCAAACTTGCTCAGCCGAAAGGGTAAATCCCAGAAGTAATGGCTTTTATCCCTCCAACTCCATGAAGCTCTAATGCGGAGGATCAAATGGCACAATCTGGGGTGCACCCCTTTGATCTATATTTTCTAAATTATGTCCTAGGGCGTAGAAAATGTCTAGCTGAGGCAGTCATCAATTCATATTACACAAACTCAGCTTAAACCTTCTCATACTTTCAATTAACAAATACCTTAATTTAGCACTGTAATGAGGGATCAGTGCATCTCTACTTGACTACTGAGTCGAGACAAAAAGGAGTCTGTGTGATGGGCAAGGCACTGACTAGCTGTGCTGCTGTTCAGGGTAACAATATATTTATAGAGGCATCGTCGATGTCTCTCCCACATTAACGGCTGTACTTAGCAGACGATTTCTCAGAGTTTCGCTGCCGCCCCTGGTGCAGGAAACCAGGGTTCGAGCCTCGAGGTCGCGTCCACATCCTGTGATTCTGGGCAAATCACGTATCTACCCGTGCCTGAATGTGTAATGTAAATACGGTGCTATGTAACGCGCTCCAATACCTTCGGTTCGAGTTCGCGCTATATAAATATGCACACAAAAAAAAAAGTGTATATAAAGTGTTTCCTGGGCTGCAAAGATGCTTGCTAACTCTAGCACTAAAAAGACATGGGGATATTATTTGACTCCATAGCCGAGTAGTCAGTGTTTAAAATGCAGCGTGCAGCGTAATGCAGTATTTCAATGGTCTTTTTGTCAGAAAATTAATGTTTTCAAGACCTCTGCTCTGACATATTACTGCAGAATACGGCTGCTCAGAATTCACGCTGGGTCCTCCATTGAGACTTTGCTATTCGATTTCACTGAACCTGCTTGATTTATCTCTAATTACCTATTGTCACTCATTCAACTCACTTATTAAATCCACAATGCAAATGCCGGCGATTGGCACTGCTCCAATGTGGCAGAAAGAAGCCTTGAATGCACGCTGAAAATGCTGGCTGTATAAAAAAAACTCTGTTGCCCAGGGACACAAGCCACGTCTCTGGCCTCTAAACAAATCTCAGTTCCTCCTGCGGAGAGATGGGTAATCAAGTGCACACCAAAGTGTGCGTCCATTTTAAATCATCCACCCGCCGCGCTTTTTGGCGTGGCGCTGAGAAACAGATGACGGCTAAAGCTGAGGTACTTGGCCTGTGTCTGCTTGGAAATCAACAGGCTGCTAAGGTGCTGAGACTGAGGGGGAGGAAAATGAACGCCCAGGGACCTAACGTTTACGATGCAGTGTGCTGTCTAAAAAGGCGCAATTATATGGGCAGCAAAATGGTGACGGGCACATTGCTTATTTGCACATCTGGTCCCATGCCCTTGTAAAACAGCATGTGCTATTAAAGAAAATAGTTTACAGTGAGTCAGCAACTGTTGCCAGGCTCCATTGTTTGACGGCAGGCGCAGCTGCGACGGGCTCTGAAAGGTTACTGTTCTGCTGACATATACAATTTTGATTAAACATTTATTTTCAACAGGCTGGGTAATGTCACTCTTGATCCTGCCCTTTTCCTAACCGCAAACACCAGTCTAAAGATAGAAGTTAACGCATGCCTGCTGCAAAAAGTGAAGCGACTGTGTACAGACCAAGTTTGTCACGAAAGAAAATACATTTTGTGCGTTTTTCTCCTACTTTGAATGGCACATGTGTTCTTGTGCATTTAAGGCGAAGAGCGCTGCATGGATAATTGGGGTCGTGCTTGCAGAGTGGCAACATTATTTTGTATCACAACATGATAGTTTGTAAAAATGATTTTCTGTACTTCCACCTGCAAAAGTAATTTTCTTTCTTTATGCATTTACATGTAATGATGATTCAGCTATAAAATATGGCGCATTTCTGGAAGCTTTCTGACTTTTTATAAAATAGCTTACATCAATCTCTGAGCAGCTATGACACACTAGCTAGGTTGGGAACTGATGCTAGAACGAACACATGATGCAAAATGTAATGCCGTCTTCTAGGAAAAACACAGCTATATCTACAAAGAAAGAAGCCCGACCTTTGCTGTCTGGCAAAAATATGCTTTTATCACCCCCAAAATCTCATGACTGGCAGAGATTTGTCTACAGGTTGCTGCCCTTCACGCAAATCAATCTCTGGCGTATAATATTAGTCAACATAGACTATTAGCCCACGTTGCATGCAGCATTAGCACGAATTTTACCTCCTTGAATAAATATATTATTTGGCAGTGTTTTTCTCCTACAAAGTTTGCACATAAGTTCCTAAATGCAAAAGGCCCCAAATTGAACTTCAAAACCACAAAACAACTTGTACATGCTTATTTTGTCATTCAAAATCAATGTATGTCAACCTCTTGCACATTTGTATCTCTCAGCTCCAAAAATCAACACTAGCTAGGCAACAAGTTATTCACAGTGGTCTGTTCATTCATGTACCCTGTTTCCTTGACTGGCGAAAGGTGCAAGGCCTGCTTCACACACATCTGCAAGTATCACATGTAATTCCAGTAAGACTCACAAGTAACCTTTATGCACGACTATAGAAGACACAATTGTATGAAACATTTCCTGCACAGAACCTTGACAAAGGGTCTATTGTATGCTAGCTATGTTAGAGGATAATAGCAATTCACTTTCAAATGCCTCTCCCTCTTCTCAAGATGACCCTCAAGCTCTCCCAGAAGATAACAGTAATACTCAATCCTACGTCTCTCCAACTTCCTGATCTACAACAGAGGCCACCGCCTTAACCCCTTCCCCGCTCATGACGGAACCGTTCCGTCATGAGCCACGGTTGCCGTGTGCTCATGACGGAACGGTTCCGTCATGATACGACCGTTGGCGGCCGCTCCGCCTACGCGGCGCTGTTTCCCCGCCTGTGCGAGGGGACAACGCAAATGGGCGGAGTCATGACGGAACCGTTCCGTCATGAGCACAGCTCAACCGTGGCTCATGACGGAGCGGCTCCGTCATGAGCACAGGCCCGCCGCGCTGCCCCCCTGCCCACCCAGCGCTGCAGCGGAATGTCCGCAGCAGCGAAGGGGTTAATTCCAGTCAACAGAGATACATGCTTTGCTTCTCACCCCAATAATACTCAAGTGAACATCCATAATCTCTTATAAGTCCCGATCACCTTTTTCCATATCTCAAAATTTACTCAGTCCACTTTTAATTGCTTGCTCCTGAATTGCTGATTAGCAGCTATACACACCATTAACATTGCAAACAGGATTTAATTCCACAACATTGACTTTCTACAAGTTGGAGGAATTGCTAGTAAGCGGTTCTTACCTACAGTGCAAAATCCTACACAACTCACATCTATTAGGTTAGAATGCCTCTCAGATGAAATTAAAAGACCCAACCCGAAAATTACATTTGTGAAATAAAAGCAGAGTTCTTCAGAAGAGGAATCAGTCTGGCTAAAAATAAATGCAGGAAGCTATCCATCTTTCAGGAAAATCAGGAGCAGGGCATAATTAATTTTGGTTTTTGCCTTTGAAAGGCCATTGTCCTTGAACGGAAAATATTGTGTCTTCAAAGCCTAAGTAATTCAGGCTATGTCTTTGAAAGGTAGTACTTTAAGGTGACAACTACAAATACAGGAATGAGCGGTGGTCATCTTAGGCAAGTCCCTGCATAAAAGGGACCAGCGCTCTGGTTGATGGGGCCACCATTCAGATAGTCCCACCGTGTGGAGTGTTTTGAGCATTACATGCTGAAATACAGCTGTTGGGCCTAACATCACTGGCATTTTTTTTTACTAATGTTTTGCTTTCAATACTCCTGTTCTTGCTGACTCTCTTTTGGATTCTGCATACTTTACCACTGATAACCAGTGCTAAATTGCCTGTGCTCTGTCCCTAAACCATGGCAACATTAGCTTCCACCCAATTGTCGCACTTAATTGATCTGTGAATCCAGAGTAAAGTGGTACTACATGTTCCCATATCCTGCTACTAGTGGGTCTGCAGCACCCATTGTGCCACCCACTAAAGTAGACCTTTAAACCTGTATCAGGATTGCCATTGCAGCCTGTGTGCATTTTAAAATGTAATTTTCACCGGGCAAAATAAACCTTTTGCCAGGCCTAATCTTCCTTTCCAATACACATAAGTCACCCCTAGGGTAGGCCCTGAACAGCCCATAGAGCAGCATGAAGTGCATTTAAAAAGTTGGACATGCACATTTGACTAATACATGTCCTGATAGTGAAACTACTACAAGGCCTGCCCCAGCCAGAGTATAACATTGGGTTACCTTATTACATTTAATAAGTTATAACTTTAAATTGGGATTGTTAAGAATGTTGTGTTTGGTCTCTAAAGAATTGTAATTTAAATCCGTCTTTAAAAGTAAAGTTGGATTTTAAGACACAATTCTGAAAATGGCACTTTTAGAAAACTGGCATTTTCTTGTCCTAACCAGTTGTTGCCTGCAACCTGTTCCTGGGTTACATGAGTGTGTTGGCAGTTGGCCTTTGTGTTTTCATCCTTGACAGTATCACAAGTGAAGGCTTGTGAAGGCTCTACAAATTGTTTGGTAAATAATGGACCGCTAATATTTCCTGGTTTTCTGGAATTGTCTGAACTAGTGCATAGTCAATCAATTTCTTTCAGTGGCGAAACCTTAATTTCCTAAAAACTACAGAATGGATTTGCATCAAATCACAAAAAGCACAATCTGTGAACAAAGATCTAGCTTCATGACAAAATTGGTGCAATTCTGTTCATCAGTTTTTGCTGTAGCCCTGCCTAAAGAAGTCTATGGAAAATGCATTGGGATTTTGTTAATTTGAGACCCCCTTATTTCTCAGCCCTCGCTTGAGGGATCACCCCAAAACTTTCCATGCACAAATTTGGAAAGTTTTATGGAGATTCGTCAAACGAGGCCAAAGTTATTAGCAACACAAAAAACACTTTTTCTATGGAACAGCTGACCCTTGCATATCCTATTACTTTTCCCAAAAACTCATCTTCAGAAAAACCTTAAAACACAATGTTTTTTTTTAAGTGCCTTAATCTAGAAATTTCACCATCTGCATCTACTTGTAGAACAAGCAAACGTTAGGACATACAGACATTCAAATAAAATGTCAATAAACTTATTAACATTAAGTTATGTTACATGAACAATAAAAGTCATAAATAGTTTAGAATGTGCTCAGCCACACATCCTTTTACTGGGAACTGCTGTTAATGTATACTAGAGCTGTAGCTGACATTGTGTTGTATCATGAAAATTAAAGGCTGAGGTTTAATGCCAAGTGTACAAAAAAGAATATTGTGTGACCAGACTACCCAAATGTAGTGAGCAGTAGGCACATCACTTTACTCCTGCCGAAAAAAGTGAAACGTCAATAAATAGTTCATGCATTACAAACATTGGTACAATAAAAAGAATGTCAATGGTATCTTCTTTGATTTATTGTTTCTTTGATTAAGACTAACCTAAGATCATACAAAAATATATTCCCAAGAATATTTGCTTTTTGTTTTGGGTTTTTCATCAGAAATTGTATTTAGCCAACAGGGCTCCATCATCAATCCTTTAACCACTTGTTTTGCTGCTGATTTGTATCTGCCATGGATAAATCAACAGTGCAGTGGAAAAATAAACAACTTGTTCTGGCTTGAGTCAGAGTTAGTAATGATTATCCATCATGTCTGCAGAAGTGGAAATTGTCTTCATTTTAAAGTGCTTTCAAAGGATCGTGGCATCAAGCTAGTGGCACAAGACTGTGTTTTGTAACAACAAACATAATTATGCATGAATACCTGGGCAGAAATCACACAGATTAGAATTGTATTCTGGTGACCGTGTGTGTTTTTTAATTGAAATTGAAAAAAGAACGGTTTCCACTGTTCAGAAGTCTGTTAGAAGCAGCCATGGCCCGTATAGGGCGGGTTAGTGGGTTGGTGACGTGGGGCGGGGGAGGGGAAGGGTGGGGGTTGTAAAATGCGTATACGGCCGATTTCAGGTAAGTTACGAAAAAAACAATTAAAACAAATTTCGTTTCGCACGCTGCATCGCCAAATGCGATGCAGCGCACGCAACAAAATTTGTTTTATTTATTGTTTTCGTAACTTACCTGAAATCGGCCGTATGCCGCATTTTACAACCCCCCACCGTGCCCCTCCCCCGCCCCACATCACCACCCCGCTAACACGCCCTATACGGACCGTGGCTGGTTATGAGGGGGGCATGAAATGAGATTCATTATCCAGTGGTTTCACAGTTTATAGTTGAACAAGCTGAATACATATTAAAGTTTATTGATGATTAAAAATTGAGAGTAGCAGGTCACATAATGCACCTATGAAGCACATGCATAAAACACTGAAACAATCTTACAAATCAAATGAATAGGATTGTTTATTTTTTGTTATATAACATTGAACAACATCTGAGGACAGGGTCAAGGCTGATTTGCATATCTCTGTGTCAAAACTGAGGTGACATTGTATTCAAAATAACAACGGGTTGGGATGTGGCTCAAGTAATTACCAGTGCCTGAGATTAGTTGAAGCATTCCATCCATCACTTCTTTGTACACTTTAGTGTGCCACCCTAAGTGGGACAGGTATGCCCATACATGGGTCTGGTGCACACTGTGTCACTGGAACCAAAATGTACCTGGCTGGTAAGCCCATAACTTGGGTGGAACTGGTCCTGGGTTGCTTATGTTCTGCTTCAGGGAGGACCTGGCTTTGCAGTTTGGGCTGGACTGTTCCGATTGGAGCAGCTTGAGGGCTGATTCGAATGCAATAGGTCCAAACTGAAGTGACATGGTGTGCAAAATAACTGTAGATTGGGATGCAGCCGGAGCAACTACCAGCAGCTGAGATTAATTCAAGCATTTCATCCATCACTTTTTTCTATCTTCTGGTGGGCCCACAGCACTGATTATGCCTCCCATTTAAGTAGCCCAATAAAACATGTCTAAGGTCTGCCACTACAGCCTTTGTGCAGTTCTAAACTCCCATTTTGAACTGGCAAAGCAACCATTTTACTTGGCCTAATCATCCTTTTTTTAATACATATAGCTCATACCTAATGTAGGCCTTAAACACCCATAGGGCAGGGTGCAGTGTATTTAAAAAGTTGGACATGTACTTTAAACTTTTACATGTCCTAGTGGTAAAAAACCTCCTAAATTGGATTTTCCCTGCTGTGACACCTACCTCTTCCATAGAATAATATTGGGTTACCTTGTTACATGTAATAAGTACTAATATTTGATTTGGAACAAGTAGAAATGTAATCTTTGATCTCAAAAGAATTGTAATTTCAAATCCTCTTCAATTATGTCAGATTTTAACTCATATTTTTGAAAATGCCACATTTAAAGAGTTGGTATTGTCTTGTCTATTTGGTGCTTGCAGCCTGTATTTTGGGTCACATGACTGTGATTAATATAGCAATTGACATTTGTCGATTCCTCCCAGACAGTGAAACGAAAGGGGATTAGGTGTTGGTAGGTTGGGCTATCCTGCCACGATGTGTAGTTTAGAGCTGTTCCCTTCCCCACATACATTTCAAAGGAGCTGCCTTATACCACTCACAAAGAACTTCACACCAGTCATTTGTCACCCTAGACCTCTCGGAGCCTGGGCTGAGAGGAAGGAAATTTAAGAACCAACCATGGGGAAAAAATTCCAGAAGTTTCTTCAACTTAAAAGCTGGCATCAGGTATAAAAATAGAACCCTCAGACCTGCTCTTCAGTATATTCCTTGACCTATGAACATTACAGAAGAAGGACCGTCTCCATCCCCAAAGGACTGCCCTGCTGCTTGAGTTCTGCCTTGTTCCTTGAACGACTGCTACCAAAGGGCTGCCCTGCTGCTTGAGGCCTGCCTTGTTCTTCAGAGAACTGGCACGCTACTTGAAGATTGCCTTGTTCCCCAGAGGACTGCCCTGCTGCTTGTGCCAGCATTGGTGTTTAGAAGACTGCTCTGCTGCTTGAGGTCTGCCCTCCTCTCTGAGATGGGAGACTGGCCCTGCCCCCTTCATCCCAGGCTAACCTGAGTGACTCTAAGGATCAGTTGGTAGACCTCCTGTTCTGAGCAACAGGGACACAAGATACAGAGGCCTCCCTGCAAGTGCCCAGCTGACCTGCTGGAACTGGCCCTGCAAATGGACCTCCAAGTGGACCTGCTTGAGCCCTGCTGGCCTCTACTGGCATGAGTTCCTGGTCCCCAAGAAGTGCCTCCCCATGTCCTAGACACTTGGCTGGCATCAGGTGACCTGCTTGTGTGAAAGTTTTTAACTCTGTGCGACTTTGAGAAGGTAACTTTTTCAGATGGTAACCTTTTCAGCAGGACTAACTTGGTCCCTGTATCTGGCCCGTATATAACGGTCAGCATGAACTTGTGACTATGTCCTGGTCTAGCGGCACCAGATACAGTTTGTGCTTTCTCCTTCTTTTCAAAATTAGTGTGAGATTTTTCTTGTGTTGTGTGTTCACTTTATTACTGTTCTGTATAAATACGTAACACATTGCCTCTATATTAAACCTGACTGCTTTTGTGCCAAGCTACCAGAGGGTTAAGCACAGATTAATTTAGTCACTTTTGTGGTTCACCCTGACAGGGATTGTGCTTGTTGCATGAGAAGGGTTCTCACTCCACTCATTTAAAAACGACATTTCTGTGAACATTTTTCCATTTTTCCATATTGATTTGTTCTTCTCCAAGTGCCATATATACCAAGGGTTGAGCAGAGTTTCTCTGAGACTTGTGATGGGACCGAACCAGGTATATTTATTAAGTTGGCAAGGGTCTTTCCAAACTAATAACCCACTTTCTGATATACACACTGAAAAGTATAGCATATGCAAATTGCACTGGCACCTTGAAAACTTGTTTTCCATGTTCAATATACTTTTGGTTGGCACACTTCACCACACATTTCACCTGATTTAGTCATATATATTTGTGTAGTAGGTTATGTGTTTCCATAAGGGTCCTGTTCTAAGATTAAGTGAATTTGTTTGATCTACTGTAGGATAGCAGATTAATATTTGGGGTGGCTGACGCCCTATCTCAACAAATAAAAACACTTTTTGTCAGGATGAACTCTCCAAGTCTCTAAACTATCTTGAGTTCAACCTCTGGTAACTATGGCACACAGCAGAGAGCCATAACTTAGTGTGATGCATATTGATGCAGTATCAGAACAATAATAATTTCAAAACCCAAAACAATAAAAGTCCCAAACTGAACTAGAAAACTAGACTAGCATTTAATAAATTAAATAGTACAAACATGACAAAAACCAATTAGGGAAACCAGAGATCTGAAGTCTCAAAGTTATAAGTATAAACATCAACAAAAGCACAAAGCTTCAATGATAGTTTATGGGAGTGTTAGATCGGGACCAAGGCATGATTTGAGGCCAATTGCAATGGAACAAGTGTATTGAAAAGGTTTATAAGTGCCACTTCAGAAAGGAGCTTTTTTGATGGAAAGCAGATAAATGTCTCCAAATGTGAATACAAAAAGGAACTTAGGGGTCGATTACGATGGCGGAAGGACCGCTACTACCAGCCATGCAGTGGTGGTCCTTCCGTACGCCGACCACGAGTTTCCCCCCGCCAAATTAGGATTGGGGAGGAATCTCAATGCAACTGTGCTGGTCGCAAAGACCGTCCGCCATGGAACCGCCACAGGCAATCCTCTGGATTGCCTAGTGGAGCTGTCTTCATCTGTAAAATGGCGGCAGTGCCTAGCAGGCACCGTCCGCCAAATTATGATGAAGGCTGGAGACAGCCTTTCCATGGTGGTGGAACCGCCATGAAAAGGCTCGCGGGGATTGGGTTTGGGGGCCTGTTTCAGGCCCCCCTTGTGTTGGGGGCACTTGGGGGGTACCCATGGTACCCCCCTACATTTCACAGCAATACCTGGCAGGCACCGTGTGGTGCCTACCATGTGGTGCTGTGAAATGCACAGCATGGCATTTTTGCTTCGCTGCTGGTGCTGCTGTCAGCAGGAACCGCCACAATGTTAAGATGCAGGATGTGACCGCTATGGCGGCGGTCGCATCCTGATCCCGTGTGCGGGGCTGCCCCATGTATGGCGGACGGTCCCGGTTTACAACAGGGTGGTGGATGGACTCCAGTCCGTCTGCCATCCTAATGAGCCCCTTAGTACCTAAGTTAGAGTTATGTGGATGGGTTACTCTGTCACAAACATAACAGAGATCCCATTTGACATATTACAAGTTCCATTGGACATCATTTACTTGTAATATGGCAGAGTGGATATCTCTCAAGTTTGTGATGGAGTAAACTGTGCAACAAGCTATATATCTGGCCCTTTATCACTTTTTGAGACCATAAATTCTCCCTGAAGGACCATCTCTGAAATTGTAGCTGGTACCGTTGAACCGAAGGATGGAAACCTAAAGCAGAATTGTCCTGTTGGAGTACTGGAGCCTAGGTGATTTGGGACTTAATCATTTGTTCGGAGGTGCTGGGAGCATAGACTGAGATGAATCTAAAATGCAATCGCACACCTTGGAACTCCCAACTCAGTAGTTTTTCTGGTGTCTTACGTTGAGTGTTTGTAGCTCTGAGTGAAAGTTTTTAAAAGTTTCCAAACTTCCTTCTGATGAGCACACAACTGCAGGAGTATACATCTAAGGCACCCAGGACCGAAGGGGAGGCATGCACGGCTCTAAGGGTGGCAGGCGGAGTCTAACAGCAAAGACCAGAACAGGTCTGGTTGCTACTGGTCAGCTTGGTTCTTCAGGAAAAGTGCTTCTTGCAGCTTGACGTGTCCCTTTAGACCCTTGGAATCTTTGACCTGAGTATGAAAGGAAGTAGACCCAGTCCTCCAGGGTTCCTCTTGGGTCACAGGCAGTAGCTCCAGTCCTCTTCTCATCTTCCACAGGTCCAGAAACTGTTCTTAAGATTATGGCTGGGGAAGCCACATTTATGCTTGGCACAAGCTAGGGAGTGGGGAGGGTGTCTGGGCACTCTCTAACTAATCGGGTAAAAGCTCCAGAGGGCAACCCCATCCACTTTTTCAGCTGTTCCTCTTTGCCCTACTGAAAACAATTCCACAGTCAATCACTCTCCAAATCCAAGCTAGGAAAACCCTTCTCCCTTTGTGCAGAGTCTGTTCAACCACCCAAGGTAATGAGAAGTCCTATACTATGTGGTCACTCAAAACAGAGTCTGGGGGTTGCTTTCCTCCTGCTAGGTTTGGTGTCAGCGAACTAAGTGTCCACCAACATTTGCTTGTGACAGGTAAGGCACCGTTTGAAGTTAATGAATGCCTTTGATCCACCCTAGCTGGTCTTCCTGCAAGGGGGAGAAAACATCTCTCCAAACTCAGGTCATTCCTTGTCTCTGTTCTGGGAGCAGTTTTCACACCTCATTCAGGGCAAGAACAAGTTGGGCAGTAGCTGAAGAGCTAATGCAAATTTACATCCATCAGCTTCAGACAGGAGTAAGGTAACTTTCAAAAGTTATGTTTCCAATATATATAAAAATAAAAATGACTTTACCTTTAGATTGGATTTTATAGAATATAAAATAGTTGTTTTTGAATGGACTCTGTGTATTTCCTCCCTATATAATATGGCCTCTTAGAAACGTTACCTGTGCCAATCAGGGGTAAGCTAACTTAAACATGCCTAAAGGAAGAGCACAGTCGCTTTACTCCTGTTTATCAGGGGTAAAGCAGACAAAGCAAAAAAGGGTCCATAAAATGGTGAAAAATCTACAGTGACAACACAGAAAAGGCAGATTTTCTACATCTACTATGTAACTGTACATACATTCTGCATTGCAGGTTCTTTATTAAAAAAGAACATCAAATCATAAAATCTCGGCAACTGTTGACCAATGTTCAGTGGCCCATTCTTTTAAGAGTTAACTACAAGAGCTGTTTCAACCCAAACTTTTGACTTCATAGAAGAGAACAGTTTACTCTCTGATCACCAAATGGGTTTCCATGCAGATATAGGCATAGAAACCACATGTGAGAAGTGAGAATGATAGAGAATTGGAATGGATAGGTATGCCAACCTACTGGTGTGGCTAAGATTCCCCAACACTCCCCCTAGAGACCCTTCATTAATCTCATTACAGGGGCTCTTGTATGGCTGGAGATGCAGGATGTGGGGGTGAGCCTGTGCTGTCCAAAAGTGTCAGTCTCCATTTGAAGACCAGTTTGGCCACTCCACCCCCATCCTGCCTTTTGCTTCTCCAGTTGCAGTTCTCCACCCAGATTTTGGATTTATCATAACTTTCCTTTTGAGTCTTTGAATGATATTTCAAGCTCACTGTTGTCAATATTTCTACTTACATAAAATAAAATATTCATATGTTAACCTATATGCTAGTTTAGAACTCTCCAAGGCTTATCAAACATCTTGTATAATGTCCCTTCTTACAGTTACAAGACATCGTACCCCTGGGGCACTTACAAGTGATTTATATATAGAACTAAGGTCATTTGAGACTTTGGAAGTACCTTTATTTTGAAAGTCAAATGTGCATATCATTTTATGTAAAGGCAGCCTGAAAAGCTGTGCTGCCTTTACAATGACAGCAGGCAACATATTACTGCATACCTGAGTGCATTAAGTCTACTGGGCCTCTTGACCTACATGTCCCACAATATACTAGGGACTTACAGATAGGTTTCCAGTACCAATTGTAATTGGTTCTTAATGTTAAACCTTCCTTTCTAAAATTGATTACACTTTTTGCAATATTTCCTTGTGCTGTTACTTTGTTTTAACAAATACAAGAATATCATCTTGAAAAGACAGCACATTATTCTAATCAATAAATAGTTTATGCATCACTCTTTGGAATTCCGCTGATGGGGAAATTAAATCAAAAGGCATCCTTTTATAACTATATGCACCCTCAGGCGTAATAATTCGGGGCCAGATGTAGATAATCCACAAATACTGAATTCTTAATACCGAATTTTACTGATTCGGTATTAAGAAATCGGTATTTCTTATGTAGGTAGTGAATCGGTAAAAAATACAGATTCCTTATTATTCCTTTTTACCGAATCGGTAAGAACGATTCGGTAATAAGGAATAGCTACCCATTATTCATTCCTATCGGCTTGGAGGCCCTTAGGAATGGATCTAAAGCCATTCTGTATTAGCGATTCGGTATTACCGAATCGGTAATACCAGGAGGTATTTCAAGGGTGCCAGAGTGTTCAAAGGACACCTTGTTACACCCCTGAAATGTGCCTGTGTGCACATGTGGCGCACATTCATGCCCTAAGGGCATGGATGTGTGCCACATGGCACTTAAAAAAATATTCAAAAGTGAATTTTTAAAGGAATTCGTTAATTACCACCAACTTCAAGTTGGTGGTAATTAATGAATTCTTAAAGCACATAAGCACTCTTTTATGAGCTTTCTACATTACATTTACTGAATCAGTAAATACCGATTCGGTAAATACAGATTCGGTAAATACCGATTCGGTATTTACCGAATCATCACCTACATTAGGAATGGCTAAATACCGGTCAGTAACCCTGAAATTTACCGAATTTCGGGGTTACCGGCCGGTATTTAGCCACCTACATCTGGCCCTAAGTGGAGTGGCTGCTATCATTCTGCAGTGCAAATTGGTGGTACGCGCTTGTCAACTCCAATGTGGAAAATACTTTTGCACCACCGGTCATTGCAAGCATTTCCCCAATATTCGGAATTGGATGTCGATCAACCCATATACAATCATTTAAATCTCTCAAATAGACACAACATCTTATACTTCCATTGGGTTTGTGTACCATTACCACTAGAGATAACTGATCCGATTCTACACAGCCTATCTAATTCTTCTTTTAGTGCAGCCCGCATTGTAAAAAGCACATTAAGAACTTTATGGACCTTTGGAATTATATTTTCTTTCATAACAATCATACGCACAAAGTGTTTTAACAACCCCAATTCCAGGCTGAAGACTTAGGGAAACAAATGAGCCCATTCCACTGCTCTTTTATCAGTAAAATGTAATACTAAATCATCATAACCTATAACTGGTCTGTATGATTGGGATCCAACGTCATCATCAGATCTCTTTGCTTTTGCCACTCTAGGATACACAAGCCCTCTATGGCCATGTATATCTTTGCATCAATACATTTTCCACTAAAACTTGATGTTGATACAAAATAAACCAAGTATTTCCTTTTTTCAGCTTCCAGGCTACTACGCTTAATACCTCATGGTTCTCAATTGAACCTCTCATGCTTTGCATATTCTTTTTTTTCACCATTTGTATGGTATCCCTAGATATAAGATCTGACTGATCATGCCTCAATTCATATCTTCATATTGATGTGCAATATCAATGGCTTTTTCTAATGTGAAATCATCTACTAACAGTACCTTCTCTTGTAGTTTGGGATCCGAAGTCGTGTGTACCATTTTATCTTGAATCATTTGATCCCGAAATGAATCATATTTACACTTATTAGCTTAAACCCTTAAATCATTCACAAAAGCATCTGTAGACTCATTTTGTAATCTATCACTACCAAAAAATGTGTGTATTGCTACTACCTCATTTACTCTTTTTTATAGTGTAAATCTAATTGTCTTATAGCAATATCATATACAACCAGGTCTTCTTCTTCTTCCTCATCTAAGACTTATGGCAGTAGATGGTTTAAGATGCTCCTTCCTTCAGGACCAAGGCAATTGTTTGACACAGCATATTTGCATATGTCCATGTAAACATCCCCTAAAAAGCCTCCAAATAAGATTCAAAACCATATTTTCATTGAGACCATTCTAAATTAGGTTCACCACACTCCAACAAAAATGCTGGAGGTGCAGATATACCATCTATGTTATTACACTTTGTAACTATAAACGATTTTGATATGCTTACCAAAGTTATATAAATATCTTGCCTAACACCCCAGAGAACACTAGGTTGATATACACTCAATTATTCCACCATAACAGTGTGTAAAACACCGACAGGTTACTGCACCTAGAAGGTGTGCGAATCACCATGAAGAAATGTTCCTCATCAACCTGAGTTTCTTGTTCATTTACTTAGAAGTTTGGTTATTTAAAGTGCACGTCCAACTATCACTAATAATCTGATATTTAAGGTGTGTGAATCACCAATAGGTTTTCACACTGCAATGGTGTGCAAATCACTGAAAAATTGTGACTAAACAGTACCTTCAATTTACATCCTCAATGTTTTTTGCACTGCAATGGCGCGCAAATCTCTGCAAAAGTTGGACTAAACTGTTCCTTCAATTTATATCCTCGATGTTTTTCGCACTGCAATGGATTGCAAATCATGGAAAAACTGTGACTAAACAGTACCTTCAATTTACACCCTCCATGTTGACAGCACCCCCTTTCAATATGGCGGCCGACTGTACCAGCAACACCCAGTGGAATCACTGATCCACTTTACTGCCTGAACCAAGATGATGGCCGATATCGACAATGTACTGTGACATGCACAGTACCTTCAATTGGAGTGACCTTTGCACTTTACCGCCCAACTCAAAATGACGGCCGGCCATCCACTGTGTTGAAATAGAGGCGTAACACACGTTTTTCTTGGTATGCAAGCCCAGCTCAAAATGCCAATCAGCAGTGCCACTGTGCAGATTTAACCACGCACCAATCATTACTCTTGGTGAGGC
Source organism: Triturus cristatus (assembly GCF_964204655.1). Taxonomy (NCBI): domain Eukaryota; kingdom Metazoa; phylum Chordata; class Amphibia; order Caudata; family Salamandridae; genus Triturus; species Triturus cristatus. The sequence goes on from NC_140584.1 coordinate 230,293,480, forward strand.
CGTCACTTACAGGCAACTTGAAATGGGCACTAGGCCCTTCCTATTTCCCATTCCAGGTACTGCCACACTCCGGAACTCTTGGTGGGAGCCCTTCACAAACGCCGCAGCAACCAAGCAAATTCACAGCGTGACATGGCTGACAAGTCCAGCACAAACACAGCTCCAGGCTCCTGCAGCTTACGGTTCTTCACCATCCCTGTCGCCACTTTCATATATGCAGAGGGGATTATGTATATATATTTTCATTTTATAACACATCATACAGATCGGTCTTAGGCGGAGGGAACACAGGCCAACTGTCTTGGATGGAACCCTGATACTGATGCGTGATCCCTCCCAGAACTGGCTTACCTGTTAGCCATTTGACTCTCATTTCTGCTGATTCTTTTTGTTGGCCTTAGGACTTTGAGCACTTTACCACTGCTAACCAGAGCTAAAATGCATGTGTTTCTTCCCTGAACATGACGACATTGGTGTATACCTGTTTGGCATAATTGTTGTTCTGGTAAGTCCCTTGTAAAGGGGTATAAAATATATGCTGGGCCTGTAATTAAAATGCTACTAGTGGACTTAAGCACTGACTATGCCACCTACAGAAGTAGCCTTTCAATACTGTCTTAGGCCTGCCACTGCAGTGCCTGTGTGTACAGTTTACTGACCCTTCAACCTGGCATATAAAATTACCTGCCAAGCCTTAAACTTCTCTCTTATTACATATAAGTCACCTCTGAGGTAGGCCCTAAGTCACCCAAGGGCAGAGTACTATGCAAGTGAAAGGTAGGACATGTGCCTTTATGTTTTGCATGTTTGGTATTGACAAACAGCCTATTTCGTTTTCTCTACTTTGGTTCCATACCTTTCTAAGCCAGCATTGTGAACTACTTAATACACTTGTATGCTGTAATTCTTGATCAGAGAGGAGTAGCTTTTTCATGTTTGATATGTTTGGAATGGTAATGATAGGTTTTCCTTACTGGTGAAGTTGGATTTAACTTCACAGTTTTAGAAATGCCACTTTCAGAAAGTGGACATTTCTCTGTACTGACTTCTTTTTGTGCCTGATAACATGTCACTGGTGGGTAACAGCTATACTTTGTGCACTCCCTCTGGACAGCAGCAAACACAGAAAGGCCAGGGTCATCTGCATTCCGAGAACTCATCTGCATTCTGATGGATCTTACTTAGCAGGCTGGAATGGGAGGGGCTGACACTTACACTTCAATAGGTAGTGTCCAGTCCACACAAAAAACACTGATTTAGCCCCCACAGGTAGCCTGGCAGACAGGACTAGGTTGAATGGGATCCTTGTGGACTTCAGGGAGTTCTTTTGAAGTCATCCCCTACATCAAAGATTATAAGTACTGGGACTTTGATCCCCCTAAAAGCAGACACTTCTGAAACTTGTACTGAACCTCTATCAGAAGAAATCTGACTTCCCTCCATGTGACTTTCAAGGGCTTACTGGCTTGTCTCCTGTTTTCTGAACCCTGCAAGACACAAAAGACTTCCTACATTTCAGCTTGTGCTGCTGGAATCTGCCTTCTGTGAGTCATATCCTTGCCAGGGGTACCCTTTCCAAGCTCTGGGCCCCAAAATTGGGTCCTGCAGCTGTTTCCATCAAAAGCCAATACATTGCATCATCTGCATGAGAGATTCTGCCACATCGCCCTTCGATGCCTATGCAGAGGCTGTCCAACAACAGTGGTTCCACTGCATGCATGGCTCAATAATGATGCATTGCATTCAATCACTTCTATGGATCTCGACAAAGATGCAGGACCGCCTTTGCGAGGCTCATTGATGACACTGTAGACTCTCATATGATGACATTGTAGATTTCACTGCGCCACTTTCCTGCGTGGGAACTCCCACCCTGCATACATTATAACTATTGCAGGTATAATGTAACACAGATCTTAACAATGCGACAAATCTCCCTAGATGTGTCACGTTGCAAATTGGCCGCATTGTTTACGCCACGGCTGCGTCACAAAAGGCAGGCAACGGTGGCGCAAAAGTGTCGCAAGGGACTTGTAAATCTGCCCCTATGTTTTTCTCCTGTGCATGCTTGTGGGCTACTGCTTGTTGCTTCTGGATTGACTCTCAAGATCATTTACCATGGCCTCCAATATCCATTGCATTCCAGTGGAGTACTTTATGTTCAGCCTGAAGATGACCCTATAGTGATTTCAACTGGTTAAGCTGTAACCATAGCAACCCCTTCGCTTACTGGGTAGTCTCTACAGGTATTTTAAATTACTGCATTTACCATGAGGTTTGTATGCAATGTGTGCCTGTCGGATGCTTACCTACTGTTCTGAGGGGACTCTGTAGATATTGTCCAATGAATGATGGGGCCCAATGCGTACCATAGGATACCATTCTGTGGCTTCTGTGGTTATGAAAGCTGCACTACAAAATATGAAGGTCAGCTGCATACTTCCTTCCCCCCACACCTCTCCCCAACATTTACTTAAATGGTTGCCACACACAATACCAACATGTTTTATGAATCTGCCACCTAGCAACTCAACACTACCCCAGCTAAGCTATCAACTTCCATACAAAATGCTACCCTTTATTAATGAACTTTACCAAGGATTCATCATTGTATATAAAAGAAAATACATTCCAACACTTTCCACTTGCTCACAATGTATGCACATTTATCAATGCTACATATACAACCCCTTCTTAAATGACTTGTTTAAAACTCTCTTTAAGAGCCAGGCAAGCAGCCATCAGATTAGCTGAAGCCCTCATGAAGGACCCAACCTTCGCTTTTTAGTTGAGGACCGCCTAAAATATTTAGAGATCTCTATCAGGGAGACGGGGATCTCTGTGCTTTCAGCAGCGCTTAAACAGCAGTGGCTCCACTGAAGGCTCTGAGCTTTGGCATGGGTGCATCATGAGGAAAATTGTTCCATGAAAGCAGAAAGAGATTTACCCCTGATGCACAGGGAATTGTATCCCTATGTGTGTTGGCTATTGTGTATTTCCCTATCCAAGACCAACCCTAGCCAGTGTAGGAAACGTTATCTGCGAGACCCTGCAGCACTCTAATGTAGAAAAAGCTACTTATGAGAGCCTTGTACATATGGGCCAAAATTAAAGTCATCCGAGTTGACTGAAACTCCCCCGTAATATACCCACCATTATTCAGCTGATGTTTTGCTTCCTCTGGAACTGGCACTTTCTGGTTGACTGAGACAATACCCCAGCAAAGCAGAACCTACCACTTCAGTCAGGTGCGGGTTATTACACACACTGTATAACCTGCCCTCACCCTTGGGTAGCTTGACACTGAGCAGTCAGGCTTATCACAGAGGCAATGTGTAAAACATTGGCACAGCACTCACTCATGATAATTACCTTCAGCATCACAAAAGATACTTCAAACGTGATGTATGTAAATAACGTTTGTATTCAACACACATAATAATCAACAAAAAATGAACATCATGAATTTCTCTGCATAAATCACATTTGAGATTATTACTAGCAGTACTATGCCCAATCGTGTTCAAATGAAATCAGTAATATGCACACTTAGGAAGGATCCTATTCTACAAGCCCCCAGCACCCTTGTGAGGTGCAACACATTATTCACCCGAGGCCCAACTTAGGAATTCTTATAATTCAATAACACACAGTTAGAGGGTGCACCCTGGGTCACAACGATAACAGAAATATGTACATACACAGAAATATACCACTTTTTAGCAGCACTGTGGGCAGAAGCCACGTGGGTAAAACCAATGTCAAACGTAATGCTGATCTTGCAAGAAATCAACATGTAAGGTAAATCCGCCGACCAAAGTTGTGAATCACAGGTGGTCCAGAGACTGTCACTCCCACACACAAACTCAATCGGATATGCGGAGCAACGGATATCAGGCAAGTCTGTACGGAACCAGCCTGCACACATACACAGTCAGCACTCTAATGCGGTGAAAGTGATACCCAGCAAGTCAATTGCTAACACACTGCAGACCCGTGGACCTAAGCCTCCCTCCACCCTCCAACTCACCCTACTATCGTACACCTACTGATTGGAGGCAACCAATCCTCCACCCCAGGCACTAGGCTGCATGTGGCCGAAGTCACTCTTAGTTAGCGTCCCAGGGAAACAGGTGGTGGTAGCAGTACTAATTAGGAGGCAGTCATTAAAGCGGGTTTGGCATCCAGACAAGACTTTTACCCACAGGATGCAGAGCAGAAACAGGCTGAGGGCATTAGTCAGTGAGACCAAAAGGATCCAAAAGGGCCTTCCAGCACCAGCTCAGTTGTGGAAAGCACAGGGAGGGTCAAGCAGTCTCTTCAACTGCTTTCAATCATTCTCGGAAGTGTTCCTCCAGCCTAGACAGTCACTCTCAACACCCAGGCCCGAGCGAGGCAATACTACCCGGCAACATAATGTTGTCTGGAAAGGCAGGGTGTGGAGAGTCCAGTTTGCTTGCCGTGCTGAGGACCAAAAAGGGAACAGTCGATGAATGGAGAATGAAGCTTCGGGGCCTCTCGGAAGGAAGAGGCATCCCGTGAGGTACACGTCAATCAGAGTCACACCCAGGCAATCCGGGAACAACGTCTGGTGCGCAATGATATACGTTGCACCAGACCGTTGTGGTCACACACAAATAAGAGTTGACATTTTCTGTACCTCCTTGGAAATGAGGTACAACATGACAATTCAGTCTGCAGGCACAATTCTTAGGTCCAGGCCACACTACCAGTTAGGCTCCAGCAGACAATGTGGGCATTTGAGAGGGCACTTCTCTCCAGGCATCATAAGTAGGTGGTGTGGGTCCCTTGTAGGAGACCTCCGAAAGAACAGGGGGCAAGTCAACAAGCATTGAAAGAGCACACTTCAGTTTGCCAAACAGCAGCAGACAGTCTGCCCAGACCACCCTCTAATGGGGAAGGGCACAAAGTCCCTTTCAATGGCAGTAATGCTTCTTGAGCACAACAGATTCCTCTGGCAGTGTCCAGCCTGTAGTTCCATGTTCTCCTGTCCCATGTCCCCACAAGCATATCTTTGCCCTGCTGAAGTATTGCACAATTAGTTATACTGTAGTGTGTCTTTGACATTGGGGGTGGTTCAAAGGGTATTCCTTTGAAGCACAGATGTCTCCCCAAAATGTCAGTCCTGTCTGCAATAAGAATGTCTAATGCAGATCTTAAACTTTAGTGGGGCCATGATCTGGCTCCAGAGGCCAAGTGTCAAACCCTCTTCCTCCTCCCTATCCAGCCAGGCCCACATATGGCAGAGGCCTGTTTTTCCCGTTGAATGCCCATTGCTTTATAGCTGTCGCAGGGGAAAGCCCAGATGCGCTTCCCCAACCTCCATTGTGGACTGTAACCAAGCACCAAGGAATGTAAAGAGTTTTAGAGCAGAGAAATGCCCATTTTCTGGTAGAGGCATTTTAATGCGAATCATGACAAAACTACTTTTACCACTGTAAAGCGTTTGTCACTCTGAATCCAGTATTAGGAAACATTATGAGGCTGCTCAATGAATTACTCAATCAGGGCACTACTCAGACGTGAGGGTCTCAAGGTGCTGAGGGGGGGGGGTGAGAGCAGCTCCTTTGGGGTCATTCAAAGAGCCAGGTCTGGATGACCTTTCTGAAATGGTGCAGTGTTAGGCTAAGTCAGAGGCGAAAATTGAGTTTGTTTCAGGTCTTAGCTGCAAGGTAGGAGAATGATCTTCCACCTGCTCTGGTGCTGTAGAAACGAGGGACGGTGGCTAGGGCGAGATCGGCTGAGCAGAGGTTTCTCTTGGGGGCTTGGAAGGAAATTTGGTTCTTGATGTATTTGGGTTCGGTGTTGTGGAGGGCTTTGTAGGCATGTGTGAGCAGCTTGAAGGTTATTCTTCTTTGGGCGGGGAGCCAGTAGAGGGCGCAGAGGTGTTGGGTGATGTGTTCATGTCGTGTGAGGTCGAGGATGAATCTGGCTGTGTAATTCTGGACGTCCTGGAGTTTGCAGAGGAGTTTTTGTTGATTCTGGTGTAGAGGGCTTTGCCGTTGTCCAGTCTGTGGGTGATGGTTTTCCTGGAGTCAGGGGGGATCCTCTTGAATGTCTTGCGAAGTATGCAGAGGGTGTTGAAACACACAGAGGACACAACGTTGATCTGGTGATTCATGGTGAGTGAAGAGTCGAGTATGATGCTGAGGTTGTGTGCATGGTTCATTGGAGTGGGTGGGTTTCCGTTGGCCAGCAGGTTTCATCCCATCTCGAGGGGGTGAAGCCGAGGATTAGGACTTCTGTTTTCTCCGCGTTGAGCTTCAGGCAGTTGTTGTTCATCCAGGTTGCAACAACTTTAATCCCTTCATGGAAGCTGCACCTGGTGGAGTCGGGATCCTTGGTGAGGGAGAGGATGAGCTGGGTGTCATCGTCATCGGGTGTTAAGCCTGTGGTGGTGGACGATGGTTGCAAAGGGGGCCATGTAAATGTTGAAGAGTATAGGTCTGAGGGAGGATACTTGGGATACTCTGCATCTGATCTCTGTCAGTTCTGAGAGGAAGGGCAGGGGCCTTATTCTCTGTGTTCTGCCAGACAGGAAAGATCGTATCCAGTCTAAGGCTTTTCCTTGGATGCCGGCATCATGTAGTCTGCTGGCTAGTGTGTGGTGGGAGATGGGGTTGAAGGTTGCTGATAGGTCCTTTGGGGTAGGGGGAGGGCTCCGAAATTTAAGGAATGGCTTAAAGACCTTGTCTACTGCCAAGAGCAGATACTGGCATACTCCGACCTGCTCCCGGCTCGATCCCGCCCCGCCGATATCTAGGGCCCACTACAATGTTACCTACTGCAATACCCGGGGGCCCTGGCTGGGGATGCCCCCCCCATGGCCCATGACGGCGTTGCTTCTGCTGCTCATGATGCACAACTTGAGCGGGGGGACGGTTGAGCTGTTGCGGTGCTGTGGGGGCGGGTGTTCTGTTCATGTATCCCCGGGCCTCCTCCTCTCCCTACGTGGCCATTCTGCCCTTTCTTCCAAGATTACCAGGCCGGGATGATCGGGTTGCATACCTGTTACACGTGTTTTAAGGATGACGGTCTCGCCCTGGGAAAGGTATGCTGCATGGGGAAGGTCCATTACAGTACCTCCCAGGAATACATCGTTCGCTTGACTTGTGTGTAGCTCTGCTGCCAGCTGTTCTTGCCCAAGGTCCCTGCGCCAAAGACTAATGATAATTTATGTTTTGCTGTGATCGCTCCCCCCGGACATACATCAGATATACTGCTGTAATGATTCAGACCTTGTAATGCCACTGAAGTTTGCTTATGATAAACTGTGTGAATGTAATGTTTTGATGCAAAATTCAATAAATAAAGTTTAAAAAAAAAAAAGGTTGCTGATAGGTCCAGGAGGATGAGGGCTATCATGTGGCCTTGGTCGAGGAGGGGTGGATGTCATCGGTGGCCGCGAGAAGGGATGTCTCGGTGCTGTGGTTGCTGCGGAATTCGGATTTAGAGGTGTCTAGGATGCTGTTGGTTTCTATGAAGTATGATAGCTGGCTGTTGACGGCCTTTTCCATGACTTTGGTGGCAAAAGGAAGCAGTGAGATGGGCCTGTAGTTCTTGAGGTCTGTCGGGTCTGCGTAGGGCTTCTTTAGGAGGGAGTTGACTTTAGCACGCTTTCAGTTGTCAGGGAATGTGGTGGTCTTGAGGGAGCAGCTGATAGTTTGGTGTAGCTCTGGTGCGATGGCCGTGCCGGCCCTGTGGAAGATGTGCTTCGGGCAGGGGTCAGAAGGTGCTCCAGAGCGTATGCTCTTCATTGTCTTTAAGGTGTCTTCTGTGGTGTGAGGGGTCCAGGTAAGAAGGGTCTGTTGGATGGCATCGTTGGAGGTGAGAGTTGAGGTGATCTAGTAGTCTTGGTCTTGGTCGTCGAAGTTGTCATAGAGCATCTTGATCTTGAGGTTAAAGCAGCTGACTATTGCAGACGTCTTGGGAGGCAGGAAAGTCGGTTGTTTCACTGTTCGGTTTGGAAAATTCTTGAATGATGGTGAAGAGTTCCTAGGAGTTGTGGGCGTTGGAGAAGATTCTGTCTTGGATAAAGTTTTTATTTGTTGATTTGATGAGTTGGTGGTGTGCTGTGATGGCTGTTTTGTAGGTGGAGTGTGCTCCTGGGATTTTGCAGTTTCTACACGTCTTCTCCAGTCACGGGCAGGAGAGTTTGGAATCTTGAGATCCATTGTGAACCAGTTGGTTTTCTCATTGTGTCGCCTCGTGGTCATCTGGAGGGGAGTGAGAGTGTTGGTGCAGTTTGTGATTAGGCCTGGGCTAAAATTTCGTTACGTTCGCGGAAATTGCGATAATTTGACATTTTCGCGTTCCGCGGAAAGTGCGAAAATGTCAAAATTTCCGCGTTCCGCAGCTTAGCGATAATTTTGTTCTTGCTCGCGCTGTAAAATAATACATTCTCTCGCGTGCGCGATCGCCTTACCTGAATCCCTGCGTTCGCCGACAAGTTTTCTTGATCCGGTCGCGTTCTTCATGAGATGTTGTATTGTTTTTAGCCATTTGCGCTTTCTCGCGACAGTGCACGCCCGCAGTGATGTGATGCGTTGCGCGATCACGTCTTTCTTCTCATGATCATGCACCGCGAGACAACTGAAAACAAGATGGCCGCGCCCGCGAGCAACCACATGGGTAAGTTGGCGAGCCGCAACCATGCAGAAAATCTTGCGAACATGCGGGAAAAAAACTTTCGCATCTTCGCGATATTTCCGCGTGTTTGCGATAATTTTTAACATTTTCGCGATAATTTGCGAAAGTGGATTTCACAAATTCTGACCACCCCTATTTGTGATCCATTGGTGGAGGTTGCTTGCTGCTGTATTGGCATCTGTCATAGTTGAGGGAGGAGTGCAGGTGAGGGCAGAGGTGAGGTGTTCTTTGGAGACTGTGCTCCAGCTTTTGCATGGGAGGTGGCGCGTATGCTTTTTTGCAGTGGGTTTCGTAAAGGAAAAATGGATACAGTGGTGGTCTGTCCCGAGCAGTTCGATGATTGATGTTTCCTCTGGAGAAGATGAGGTTGAGTGAGTGTCCTGCTATGTGGGTGTGGGTGGAGACACGTTGCTTCAGTCCTATGTTGGTGAGGTTCTCCAGGAGGGCGGTGGTGCTGGGATCGCTGTGGTTGTCCAGGTGGAAGTTCAGGTCTCTGAGTAGTATGTAGTCAATAGAGGTGTGGGTGTGGGGTGCGATGTGGTTGGTGATGGCATTGGTAAAGGGAGTGCGGGCCCAGGAAGTCTGTAGGTGAGTGTTCTGTGGAGTGTCATTCTAGGGTTGGGCTGGATCTGGAAATAAATGTGTTTCATGGGGGCAAGGCGTCATCCGAGTTGGTGGTAGTCAGTCGGAGGAAGCTTTTGTGGATGATGGTGAGGCCTACTCCTGGGCGGTTGGGACGGTCTTATCTGTCGGGGATGGGGGTTGTGATGTTGGGTGCAGAGCTGGCGTTGGTCTAGGTCTCTGTGAGGAAGGCAATGCCGGGCATGTGAGTGTTGAGGAGGTCCCAGATTTCTACGGTGTGTCTGTGCATGGAGCATACGTTGAGGAGGATGCAGCTCAGTGGTTTGTGTACGGTGGCGTCTGGCAGGTTGGGGGTAGCTGCCGGGGTCCAGAGGTGGGTGAAGGTGCAGTGGCAGTGCCGGCAAGGGACCAGGCCTTGGATGTTGCTCGGTGTCGAGAGCTCGCAGTTGTTGTTGTGTCCGGGGTTGAGTGCATTGAGAGTGCTGGGGTCGTAGCGGCGAGAGGTCAGGGGACCAGGGTCCCTGGTACTGGTTGCGGTAGGTTCATGGATGGTCACAGACGGGCTTGCCATTGGCATGCCAACAGCGCGCTCGCTGCCTGCATCCACTTCGCGGCAATGCAGTAGCCGCTATTGAGTCAGGGTTGGGAGAGGGCAATCATCTGGGACGTGGGAGGGAGAGCAACACTCTGGGAAGGGGCCGGGGGGCAGCAGCGGCAGGGAGTGCGAGGGAAAGGGAAAACAGGCAAAGAGAAGGGTAAATAATAAGAGGCAAGGAAAAAGGAAAAACACAGAGGAGAATGGCAAATCACAATGTCAGACAGGAAAACAGCCAAAGAACACACAACAAGAAAAAGGTAAAAAGGACATACACAGATTGGACTAGCATAAGAGCAAACTCTTTTACTAGACCACTAGGGATGAGGCCCAGGCAGGAGCCTGCGAGTGGAGGAGGGCCTCAAACACCTACCTGGCAGGGAGCTCAGCGTCGCTAAGGGCAGTCACACAATGGAGATCCGAGGGAGAGAGCATTGACTCTGACTAGGAGGTCAGACATCTTGCTCTTCTTGCCGCGCAATGGCTGCCATTAAGTATGGGTCAGGGGAGGGCAATCAGCTAGGAGGCAGGAGTGGGAGCATAATGCTAGGGGGAGGGCCCATGGGATAGCAGCGGCAGGGAGAATGAGGGAAAAAAGGAAATAAGAAGGGCAAACAGAAAGAGGCAAGGAAAAAAGGAAAAACACAGACGAGAAAGGCAGAACACAATGGCAGATACGAAAAAGGCAAAGGGGACACAATAAGAAAAAGGCAAAAAGGACACACACAGAGCGGACTAGCAGAAGAGCAAGCTCTTCCACTAGACCACCAGGGATGAGGAGCAGGTAGGAGCCTGTGGGTGGAGGAGGGCCTAGAACACCTACCTGGCATGGATTTCAAGCGGCGCTAAGAGCAGTCCCACAACGGTGGAGCTGTGCGACGGAGAGCAGTGACTCTGACCAGGAGGTCCGAGGTCTTGCCCCACTGCAATTCACTATTACAGCCTGATGTAATTTCAACAACTCCCCATGTTAGCCCATGGAAAGAGCAAACCTCATAGGTAGTTAAAACACATATGGATATTTGCTTTTCACCTACCACTTGCTTCACCCCTTAAGAAGTACAATCAGGGTGCTCTTGTGGAAGTGAAAGATCTTCTCAGGATAACTAGTAGTGATTTAAACAGGCCAGCCTGATTAGATGTGCAATTGCGTACACACAGACCTGCAATGACAGGTTCGACACATGTTTAGAAACACCTTCGGTGTAAAGTACACACAAGCCTGCAACAGAAGACTGGGCACGTATTTCGAGACACCACTGGTGCAAATGCGCACACCAGCAAGCAATGGCAGGCTGGACACATGTTCTAAAATATCAAGTGTACACACCGACCTGCATGGCAGCCTGAATGCCGGTTTACAACCACCATAGGTGCAAATGCGCACACATAGGCCTGCAGTGGCAGAACCAACCTATGTTTAGAACTCTCAGGTAAGCACCACTTCCTAACCTGTGGAGGAAGGGCATGCACACTTTCACACTGCATTTAAAGTGGGAAAGAGCCCCAGGCCTAAGACCACCTCAAGAGAATAAGCAAAACCCGGGAGGTGTCCCATATGGAGAGCCGGCCCCCTAAGTATGGAAAACCCACATGGGGGGGTCGTCCCTACCCGAGCAGGTTTACCTATCCGGCCACTCACCTACCCCAGTTGGTGGTAGTCAAAGCCCTCCCCTTCAGGGTTGGCTAATGAGTGAGACAGGCCATCCTGAGCATGAGACACTTTTGGGAGGCTAATCTGGTGGATGGCACAATCTGTGCAGCATCCCCTTACTACTCAGTGTAGTACCTGCCCTGGTTATATGGTGTACCTATATACAGGGCACTCACAGGTACAACACCTTAACCAATCAAGTAAGCACGCTATCCTGGCATGTGTAGAAAAAGGCGCATGCACTTCCCCGCAGTAGTACAAAGGGAAAGTGCCCAGAGTCCCAAGGTCATTAAAAGAGTGCTGGCAAAAACCAGGAGGACAAAAAGCAAAACGTTCTAGAGGACTTCCCCTAAGAAGGGCCATGTCCAACAATGATTAAATTGAATATTTGTATTAACAAATACACCAAAATGGTTCGATGTACTATTACGTTCATCTCAATATTTCCCTATCTTACTAATTTGTAAAGAAATTCTATTGCATATTGTACATTTATGAAGGAGAATAATAATACTAGATTGATAGTAAATGCAAGCGCATTTACGAATTGCCGTGGTGCTAATGCAAATGCTCTTCCATCAAAATGATGCTCTTGGTTTTTACTAATGAAGTGCACTGTGCATTACACATGCTCTTGCTTCGTGTCTAAGCGTAATTAGCTAGTAGGCAAATCAACATGTTGCAAAACAGCTGTTTAAGGTGACAAGAATGGTGTCTTGGTTGTGCATGTCACTCTTTCGAGATTTCAAGTGGTACTTTTAATTCATATGCTGATGGGCCATTAGTTCTCATTAATATGAGTTTGAGCACTTAGGAAAGACAGATAGGTACTCTACTTAGCTCTGGGCAAACTGCCTAGAGATATTTTATATATCACTCTCTATACAATGAAAATTGCCAGGGCAATTAGGAACGCTATGGCTTAGAAAATGTAATTGCAGGTATATGAAGTTCTTTGAAATAATTTGCACCACTCAGTAGAGAAGTTGTTAAATTCAAAGATATCCTTCAGGAGCGTTGTACGTCATATTCAGACTGAAGCAGAATAATGAGAATATGAATGTGCAGTTTTCTGATTTCCTAATTTGTTGAGCTTTAAAACATTGAACAATGTATTGTCGTCAGTGATATAAAAGAACGAGAATGAATCTGGAGGACGTACTGCACTAATATCAGCCATTTTGATTTTGCACGTTGAGCCAAATGTACGACCATTGATGTTTGCGACTCGCAAATTGCATTAAATTGCGAGTCGCAATTTGGGAGTCGCAAACATCAATGTACAACAGTGTCAGAGATACTATTTGCGATTCCCAATGGGGTCGCAAATTGTATGCCTCATTCACATTAATGAGGTTGTTGCGATTTGAGATCCCCTTGGGAATGGCTGGCACTCGCAGCGATGCTGGCCTGCTGGGGTCAGCAGACCTCCATGTCTGGTACTGCTTTTAAATAAAGCATTTTTGTTTTTTTTAAATGCAACCCGTTTTCATTAAAGGAAAATGGGATGCATTTAAAAAATAAAAATGAAACTTTTCAGTTTCATTTTTTAAGGGCAGACAGCGGTCCATTGGACCACTGCTTGCCCTTAAAAAATATTTTAGCATGCATTCACAAATGGGAAGGCGTCCCCTGGGGACCCCTTCTTGTTTGTGAGTACTTTGCCACCCTTGTGAGAAGGGTGGTAAACTGCAAGTGTTTCGTTACCGCAATTGCAGTCGCAAAACATTCTTACATAGCTTTTGGAGTCGCTAATGGGAAGGGAACGACCCTTCCTAATAGCGAGTCGCTAATCCTATTTTACAAGTCGCAAATTGATTTGCGACTCGCAAAATAGGATCTTTTCATGAGCTGCAGGTTTTTAGCCGGTGCAAACGGGTCTAAAACCCATTTGCACACGCAAAAAACCTCAGTACATCTAGCCCGTTGTGTATAAAGTCAGAAACAACAAAAGCATACTAAATTAATAAGAATGAAGGGGGATATTATCAAGAAACGGAGTTAAAATTATCGCCGCTTTAGCGGCAGAAAACTGCCGCTAAAGCTGCGATAATGGGCTGGATAATATGCCCTTGAGAATTCCCATAGAAGCCCACGTTCTGGTGTCAACATGGGCTTCTATTGGAATTCTCTGCGGCATATTATCAAGCCCATTATCGCCGCTTTAGCGGCATTTTTCTGCCGCTAAACCGGCGATAATTTTAACGCCGTGCTTGATAATATGCCCCGAAGTTTCTTCGTGTACACTCTACTGCTTTGATTAAGGATTTGCGTTGTCTCTTGTTGAAGTCACACTGATTAAGCATATCCATTAATCTGAGGGACGTATACTAAAGCCTCAATTTGAGTATATTTTCTTTCAAATTGAATTCCAGGAAAAATCCTCTTTTAAAGTATATTCTTTTTCTTTATGACCAGGATTTTTTTTGGTAAACCAAAATGCATATTTTTTTCACAATTGACAAAATGAATACCTTGAAATACTCTTTGGATACCCAATGTTGTTAAGTAAGAGAGTGAAAATGAACAAATGAGAGAAGGGGGCCAGAGTCAGTCATGCATGCTTTTATTCTGTTATCACTTCTGCCCTCCTTTATTTTGCTACTCAAATAATAGCTGTGATAAAACCCCTCCTCATTTGTTGTAACAGCTCAAAAGTTGCAATGTGAAGTACAAATTTTGCGGTGGCCCTGCACATTCTAACCTTTCAAACCTCAAAACACTGCTTAACGTGATTTTTGAAATTCTTCAGATCCCTGACAGAATATCGGAAACAGAAATGCTGTGTGGACATACTATTATGTAAAAAATACTAAGGACCCAAATATCTAGAAGTTAAGTGCAAATAGGTAACTATCGATTTACTATTCTTCACTCCACATCTACATACATATAAATATATCATCAAGGTACATATATGTGGAGTTTGATATAGTAAAACTTTACTTACTTATAGAAACTGACCTTCAGGATATTTCTGCCCTTGATATTCTTGACGCAATTTTTTGGTCCATGATGTTTCTATATTCAGTTTTCTGTCTAAATACCGGATGGGCCTGAACATGAAAATCTTAAAGGGTCTGTCTTTCCTGTTTTGTAGAGTCAAGGAGAACTAATCTAAGGCTGTGGTACATGCCTGGGTGCTACTAGAAGCAGAGCCCACTAGAAGACAAGGGTTCGCATACAAAAGGCACTAAACAAGTCATGGTTCATTTGCAGAAAAGAGATTCATAACTTATGATTATGTCTTCGCTAATAAAAGAGTAAAACACTGGGTAATATTGACAGTGACACCATTTCTCACTAAGTGAGAACATTATCTCACAAAAAACATGAATAGGAGTATAGGTCTGGCAGCATAGAATTAGCTGACAATTGATCATTGAAGGAGAATGTCGATTCTCAGAGGATAACTGTGAGAAGTTGGCCTGGTATACGCTGTCCACTAGTTATAGTGGGCACCCTGTACCAGTCCAAACAACCCCATACTGATGATAGGTTAAAGACAACCTTTATTGAAAGCTATCCTAGTGGTAGCTATGGAGAGTAGCCTTCAGGCTAAGTCTTGAAGGAATGTAAAGCAGCATATTTTACCAGTCTATAATCTCTTGAATGGCTAAATGAAAGACAACCACACCAGGTATATATATATAAAATATATGTATTTATTTCTAAACACACCCTCCTAGTCTCGTTATGAGGCTAAAGGTTAAAACACATAAGTTACATTTCAAATAGTACAGTAAAATAGCACAAAAACACATCAGGCCCTAGGGGCGAGCAAAACCATATACTAAAATAGTGGTATAAGAACCACGACTTTACTAGACACAAGGCCTAGAGCCTGTAGAATCGCTGGGACCCCAAGGAACCAACAAGGTAGTGACACAGGGGACCCACGGGGGCCTTGTGCAGTGTGAGAACTGTTAGCTTCTATGGGGAAAGTTGCGATAAGATTTTTAAAGGTTAGGGACACTTAAAAATGTGTCAGGACCAAACCCTTTGGGACTTAGGAAGTTCTAGGGTCAACACCCACAGGAGCACCGGAGTACTCATGTTACCTCACCCAGGGAAGCCTGGTGCATAGGTGTCAAATGGTGTTGCGTCGTCGTTTTCAATGGCAGCTGGCAAAGAAGTGCTGCTGCTGGGAAGATAACAAGTGTCCGAAGAGATCCAAGCTTGGATCGAAGTCGAGAAGAACCTGAAAGCAGAGGGGACAGAGTCTGGGACACTTGCCAGTGACCAGGAGCACGATAGGCGAATGCCCACTGAAGTCGGGTGATTTCAGGTGAAGAAGGTGAAGCTTGACTCTTCAGCCACCAGGACCAGGAGGTGTCGAGGATGACCAGGAGCTGGATTCGAGCTGTCCCACAAAGGATGTCAAGTGCTGCAGCGTCGGTGCCCGGATTGAACACAACAAGCCTTGGCATCAGCAACCCATGCAGGAAGGAGAAAGATGCTTCGGTGCAGACCAGCAAGGTCTTAGGGACTCACCACACAGTGGGGAGTCAGGGCATGTCTGGAGCAATCAGGCAAGCTCATGGAAAATCAAAGTTGCCTCCTCAGGGACCCACCAGTCGACGGACCAGGGATCACGAAGGAGCCTCAAGCTGAAATGCAAGAAGCGGGCTCACGGAACACTCATGGAGTGTAGGCCCACAATCTTCGGTGCAGATGGTGCTCGAGGTGAGGGCTACAAGTAACCCCAAGCACGACTTCAAGAGATGTCGAGAAGTCAATGCACTTGCAAATGTGCACGGTGACCAGGAGTTCCAGTTCCAATTTACTCACGTAAGCTGCAGGTCTCAGGTTTGTTGGGGACTCGGGTCGGCCTGTGAGATGTCTGGAAATCCTCTTCCTGGGCTGCAATTACTTCGGACTCTGGTGGGAGCTTCATAGATGCAGAATGGCAAAATGCTTTGTTGGAGCCTGGCAAGCAGGGGAGTCACTCCTTGACCGTAAGGGAGATTTCTTCAGTACTCTAGTCTTGAGTAGAGCATCGAAGGTCCAGGATTCAGCTTCAGTGTTTCGTTCAGGGATAACTAAAGTCCTGTTGCCAGGGGTTCCTTACTTATACCTAAGGAAGAGGTTGGACTAGCTCTGGGGACCCACCTATGGGAAGGTCTTGAAAGAGGGGTGGCTACACCCATTTCCTTTGTCCAGTTTTGCACCAGAGCAGGTTCTGGAAACCCCTGAACCGGTTTGAGCTGAACTATGCACAGGGACACCAAATGTGCCCCCTGTGCAGGACTTCAAAGCACTCTGAGAGTGCTCCCACCCAGTCCCAATACACATAAGCCTGTCTGGGAGGTGATTACACCTTCCTGTGGCAGGAAACCTATTGTCCAGGCCTCCCCTACAGGAGTTTTGGTCAGCAGAAGGAGGTCAGACCCGTGTCTGTGGCTGCAGCATCCATTTTGTGTTGCCAGGGCTCAGTTAAGTTGGTACCGGGTATACCGGTGCTGTCATGTCTCTCCCTCTAGAAGGGTGGGATCATATTCTCACATCAGGAATTGATGTGGGGGTATGATTCCAAGGTGTTTGACACCAAACAAGACATGTTTCCGTGCAGCCAGTCCAAAGTTAGCATTAACCGTTTTAGATATAATGCACTTAAGAGTATATGGTCAGGCTGCACCACTGACAACCCCGGAGAAGAGATTCCGAAGGCTGCAGAGGGGCTCGGCTCATGCCTGGGCACCCTCTCACATATAACCAAGCACCCTGCCTTCAGGATTGATAAGGCCTGCCATAGGGGTGACTGATAGTTTACTATGTGCAGTGATAGGTGAGGTATAGTGAACCTATAACTCTGTAAGGGGTGCATGCACCACCGTACCCAGGCTGCAGTAGCAGACCTGTGGTGTCATTTTGAAGAGCTTTCCAGGGTGGCACAATACATGCTTCAGCCCCTGGTAGACCTCTGGGGTGGTACCTATGCCCTCTGTACATAGTATACCATAAACTAGGGACTCACAAGGGTACCCCAGAATCCAATATGGAGTGTACCTAAAGTACATGGAATCAATTTAGAGAGGAAGCAGCTAGGCCAGGGCCCTGAATAGCAGGGTCCCAGCTAGACTAAAGTTGAAAAACAGTGAAACACCAGCAGAAAGCGGGGGTAACCATAAGAGGCAGAACCTATTCTCCTATAATAACTGTATGGAGTATCTTGATTTTATTAAAGACAAGGAGGCTATCATTATGCATAACATTTTATTTACCACCTATGAGCAGCATTTAAAAGCTTCAAATTGAATATCCACTGAGCACATGAATTCCTAGCGTTCCAATCTCATCCTCTTCTGTTTAACTTTCTCATACGAAAACATCTTGGACCATCTTCTTCCAACTCTTTTCCAGACTTAACTCACTGAGACCCTATTTTCGCTATTTTCATCAGTGTTTCTGTGAGGGCTGTGTTTCGGGTGGTTTGGCGGGTTCTAAAATAAATGCTCTCCCATTCCTTGTGGGTTAATGTTCTCTCCAGTTCTCTTTCCCATCTGGTCTGGTTGGTTTTGCATGTACGTACTGAGGACTGTCTTAACAGTGTGTATATCATAGAGATCAGACCTTTACTAGTTGTGTTTGTGACAAGCCACTTCTCGTAACCAGTAATAGCATCAGTTTCCAGTCTCTGTAATCCTTCAATAAACGGGACTTTCAGTCTGCCACTAAGTTCTCCTTTCGTGTCATATATTGCCCACTCATGCTTATCTTGTGCTCCATGCAAAATTACCAAAACTCTTTAGCTAATTCTTACAGTCTACTTGACCTGCGGCCTCCTCTCCTGTGTATGTATGTCACTGTCGAAATGTTGTTCATTTTCAAAAGAACCAAACATGCTTGTACTTGCTTCCTGAAACTGCGAATTGTTAATTCTCCAGTTTTCATCTCCAAATAATTGATATTATTCTTCCTTTCCAAAATACCTCATCTCCTTCCTGTTTCCTGGCCATCCAACCTTGCTCCCCATCCTAAATTGCTTGTGTCTGTCTCTATCACATAATCTGCTGTTGTACCAATTGCCCGGGCCATTCCAAGCCTGCAAGTATTTCAACCACAAATTGAATTCCTTTTGTGCCTCTGAATTTAACTACACTCTGTCTCCATACCACAGGCCTCTATTAATACCTGATTTCTTGGGTCTTTCCAAAGCCCTGTAATTTAAGGGTCCTGGAAATATTGCCTGGATTGATAAAGATGATAGGGAAATCACCCTTGCTAATGTCTGCACACTTTCCTCCTGTTTCCTTAGTAAACCTCTCTTTTCTCATTTTAACAATGTAATTTTCCTCTCTGGTAACTGTAATTAAGCCTTCACCATGCCTACCACAAAACCCAAATACTCCATCCACTGTGATGGTTTCATGATAGATGCCTCCTGATTTATTACAAATCCTAAGTCTTCCAAGATTGCCTGAATCATAACACTGTGTCCCTGCAAAGTTTCTGTGTCTTTATTCATAATCAAAATGTCGTCCAGATAACAATCTTACATATCTTTCTCTGAGGTAACTCACTACTAGTCTCAACACCTTTGAAAAACACAATGGTGCTGATGATAGGCCAAAAGGGAGTTAAGTGAACTGGTATAGCTGTCCCTTTCACCTGAACTGAAGATATTGCTGAAATATTTGCGCTATTAGTACTGCGAAATAAGCGTCCTTTAAACTTATCTTCACTGACCAGTCCTTGTCCACTAAAGTATCTCTCAAAAGATGAATTCCTTACAACTCAAAATAACTGTAAACCACATGATAATTCAACTCTCTAAAACTGATTGCTGGCCTCCAGCCCTTGTCCTTTTTCTCCTCTACAAATAGAGTACTGACAAACCCTTTTTTCTCCTCTGATATCTCTAATATTGCTCTTTCTTCTAACATTCCTTCGATTTCCTGTTTTACAATCATTTGCACCTTTCTGGAAAAAAATCTCCATGGGCTCTTTTCATTGAATTGGAACTGAGTGTAATTTTATCACATACTCTTTCACTACTACTAAAACCCAGGAATCTTTGGTTATCTTTCCCCATGCCTTGAGATAACATTTTAAACTCCCTCCTGCATTTCTCTGGATAGAACAAGTTACTTTCTTCATATTCACCCTGTCCTGATTGAGTACCTGCCTGGGATCCTTGCGTTCTTCCACAGCCTTTTCTGTATCTTCCTTCTCTACCTCATTGAGGATACAAACTTCCTGAATAAGTGTTGCCTATGAAACTTCCCCTAATTTGATTGTATCTTGTGGACTTGGGCATCTATAGTAAGTGAGGGCAAAAGTCTGACCCTGCCTTTCGGCCCTGCCATATAAATTACCTTGTACGAAAACTTTTCTCATTGAGGCATGAGCCTTGTCTAGGGCTGCGAAAGTCTGGATATGTTTAACCAATCCATCTCCAAAATAAACATCCTTGGACTCCTCACTTGTTTCTTTTTTAGCAAAATCCCCTAGGTTTTATTATAAACAGGACTGCCTTAAGTCTTTCTGCTATAAGCCCTGCATTGGCATTACCAATAAAAGGGATATTCGTTTGGCTCCATCCTCACAACAGAGCAAGATCTAGCTCTGTTCCATTTAAACAGGACTTTTCAAATATATCGAAGATCCTTGCAACAGGGCCCTAAACATCTAGTAGTCTGTCTTCACATGGTTTTAATGACCTCTTTAGGCCCTTTCTCAGTTCACAAGCTAGCTCGAATAAGTAAGTAATGAGGTCCAGGTCTAAGTTTGGGGCAATTGTCTCTTTGACCTCTATTACTGGCCTTGAGCACTCAGCTGTCATAATTTTGCTAATTTATTTCCAATGGATGCCTAATCCAATATTTGATGTATTCTGCAACATGTCCCAACAGCCACCACTCTGTGCTTTGAGGGTGCCTCATCTGTGATATATTAAATAACACTTTGCCAAATGGATCGCTCACCTATTTTGTAATATTTTTGTTTATACACTCAATCCCTGAAAAGTCATCTGGGCAATCATTGTTTCCCAAATCTAGGATATACTCATAAAACTCTGTGTCTCTATCTTGAACTGCCCAATTAGGCTGTTTGCCCTTTTTCTTTGCAGTGTATACCTACCTTTCGTTTGTACCACTTTAGGCACAGATTAGTGACACAAGGTGTTCCTGACTTTTTCGCTGTTAAACCAGTAACATCTCTGTGTTTTTGTTTCTTGAAACATTTGCCTCCTGGACCTCTATTCGGCAAATCATCCTCCTCTGAGAGAGACCAAATCTCCTCTTCCTCTACAGTTTTACATTTTCTTTGTCCTTCTTTCATTAAAGTGTTTACAGTCTCCTGAAACTTATGTCCTATTTCGTTATCGGTTAGTTTCCAAATGACCTCCTACTGCACATCCTGTGATGTAATTTATTTCCTTCTTTATTAATTTCCCTCAAAGATCTACTTATTTTCCTCAAAATCCAAGATATATATTTTTTATAACTTCCTTGAACTACTTTTTGACCAGAAATAAACTTTTTTCCTCGGCAACACCTAAACTGTGCACCGATCTGTAACAGTCAGCTGTTTAAGTGACCTCTGATGTCAATTGGTGACGCGTTGCTCAGCAGCCCTGAGCACACGTCATCACTCTCCCAGATGCCTGCGCAGCAAGGCCTAATGACTTTGAAAAATGTTGTGCATTCATAGACGCTATCGGGTGCCCAAAATGTCTTAGAAAGAAGCCTCTTTGGCATAAACGATGTGGCTTCCCTCGAGACGTCACCGCGAGCATCCTCAAACGCTGGAGCCATTAGGGATACTTTGCCTTAACCCATATTTAACTTTACTGTAAGCATGTTTTGAAACTCATTACAGCTGTTTCAGTCTTTGGAAATAAAGGTTTTCTACACAGCTCTACTTGACACCTCGTTTAAACTTATTAAAGGCCATAAACTTGTTCCATATCAATTCCTAACACTATGAAATACTAAATGTAACCCATTTATTTTAACATAAAATTGGGAATTTAATATGTATACTCACAAGCTTTCCAATCACAAACCATACTATTTACATTTGTTTATTACTGCTAAAACTCATTCAACTGCATACATATAAAAATACGGTCAAAATATACTCCTCTGCTCAAAAGCAGCAAAACAAACATGGAGAGGATTTATGCACTCAATGGATGTTCTTTTGTTCTGAATTTATGTTGTTCTATTTGAAGCTTTTAAGTGCTGCTCATAAGTGGTAAATAAAATGTTATGTACACTGCTATCCTCCTGCATTGATATAAAATCAAGTCTCCCTGCAAGCAAGTTGACAAGATCAAAAGGAAAAACGTCTCTATCACTAAAAATAATTTATAGAAGTTGTACTCACTATCACCGTTTGAAATGTACAAGTGATTGTAGTATAATGATCAGCACATCAACTTTCGAAAAGGTGAAAGCTCGTAGAAATGGAACCATTAAAGCAGAAATGGTGCAGGAACTGTCAATGCTCTAGGCAATATAACTTTTTGCCTTCTGAACCACTCTCAAGTACTGAAAAATATTTTTGGGACATTTACAGATATTTCCCACCATGAAAAGGCAGTGTCCCTATGCGTTTGCTATACCTCACTTCATGGCAACACCTACCCTGCAAGAAAAAGAAAAAGAAGTAGACTTCAGAAGTAAACAAATTCACCAAAGCACAAGTAGTTATGTAATAGCTGGTAAATAAGTTGGGATAGGTTGAGCTGGGACCACGATGACAGGAAAAATGCAATTTCAATATATTTCTTCAAATATACAACACAATAAAATAACTTATAGGCAGGAGAAGAGTTGCAGAAGAATAGCGTTAGGAGACACAGATTTTAAACTGATAAAAAAGAAAAATGTAAAACATTCCAAAGTATAACTATGCCAAAACCTGACAGTGCAGAGAGAATATGTTTGGAGGTGTCAGATCACCTGAGACTCATGTTGGTAGCACCTCTGCAGTCTATCTCAAAATCCTGCTAGAGGCAAGTAATTTGTGCAGTACCTTAGAACACCAGAGGGATTTCCTTTGGACATAAAAGCCATCAGATGGGCTTCCAACTGTAGATCAGGCAAGCTGAAAGTTGTGGTGGAATATAACTGAGATTTCTCCTTTAGATGTTCATTTGTTTATCTGATACATAACTGCTTAACCAGTGTCAGATGTGATGTATGCAGACTTTTTTTCATTGGTTTAGAGGTCGTTGTTTAGATGGTTATTACATGGAGTGACTCTTTTAGACAGCATTCTTACAGAGCTCAGGACCTTTCCCAAACCCATGGTCCTGAAACTGAAAACCATGTGGGCTCACTACTTTTTAACCATGAGTAAAGAACATATGATGTTCCGATTAACTCTCTGGAGCCTCTAGGCTGACTTCCTGCAGGAGTGCAGGGTATGTGACTGCACATCCATTTGCCTACAAGTTCATGTTATTGTTGTTTATCTGTGCCAGAGGAGCTAGTTTTGTATTAGTATTTATAATGAATGAGATACACTTAGGGCCATATTTATGACCCAGTTTGCGTCGCACTTGCAACACGCAAGGCAGTGCAAGAATGAAGCAAACCTAAAGTCATATTTTTGAAGTCAGGCAAAGCCACTTTGTGTGGCTTTGAACGACTTATCAATATGGAGTAATGCAGTGTGAGTGTCCCTAAGCAACTCCCGTATGTTTTGATGCATTTCCATGTTTACCAAACCTGGTAAACCTGAGAATGTGCCAAAAAGATGCGCCTCCCCAAGTGAGGCATAGCGTTGAGAAATCTCTTAATTTCTCCTCGTTTTTCCCCCTTTCTAAATGCACACACAGAAAGAGGAAAAAGCCTCTCAGGATTGTTTTTGTGCAGGAAGGGCGCAGGGGCGGAGGGTGAAGGGGAAGTCGACAGACAACGGAATAGGAATAAATTAATTAAATAAATAACACTTATTCCGTTGTCTGTCGGTTTTCCCCTGCTGCACCCTGCCCCGCCAACCGCCCCACTGCACTTACCTGTGCCAGCCGCCGCTGCTGTGCTTGTGTCAGTGTTGTCTTTATTTTACCTATAACAGCCTTTTCAAAAGAGTAAAGGATAGAATGAAAAACATATGTTTGTTAATTGTTCTCAGACCACAGAGATCTGAAGTAATTTTGTACTGCTGGTCTTATATAACATAGATTATGCCTGTTGAAACAACTAGGAAGGAAACCTTAATGTAAGGTTTATAGGCAATTACTAGATTCCACTAAGAAAAACATGGTGAAATCAGGCGATGTATGTATTCCCTTGTGAAATGGGGAGTGGTGGCAGACTGATAAGTCAGAGCAAAGAGGCCTTTAATGGAAAAAGAATATAAACAGCATCTTGCAATGCTGGTAAATGTCAAGAAAATCTTCATTAGGAAAGTATGGGGAGGAAAGGAGACAGAAAAGAGTTGTGTTGAGGCAAAACAGCAACATCATGGTGCGTAGAACAAGCAAGTCGATATTATAGTAAGGCATGGTCCCTTTGTAAAAATTTAAAATCTAAATTAGCCATTTCAGATGTGTAATTATTTTAGTGTCCCTTCCTTGCTCCAACTCTATGTGCAGCACTTGCTTTCTGATTTACTGAAATACTGACATATGAGATATGAAAATATAAGTGGAGGCCAAACAAGTAAGAACACTACACACATTGCTAAAAATGTTTGTAGATTATTGGAACCAAAAAAGGGTTGGAACCAAGTGCTGGAAAGTGTTCGGAAAACGATTCAGTGTACTTGCTAAATGTGACTACCACCATGCAGAGACACTTCATGATTATCTATCTACACCTGTGTTAGCAATAGGATGAATAACACTGATACTTGTAAGAGTAATCCAGTAACAGAGAACCCATATCTTACAGATGCTGGAAAGCTGAGGAAAGTATATATTGTATCTAGTGGTTTACAGACTTAATAATGATAACTTTCAATCCACAACCAAAGTTATCTATGTCCAGGCTGACGATTCATTCTCCATGCTTAGTAGCTTATTTATGAGAGGCTTGAGTGGCCGGAGCGTTACCTTTTTTTTGCGGTCCTGTGTTGCAAGCCTCTCAATCATATCTATGAGGTCACGCAAAGCAAATTGCGCTGCCACAAGTTGCTGCATAATTACTCTGTGTCAGGGATGCATTTCATGGGCATTGCAGTGGGTTTTCCCACGCAACACCCATGGATTTTGATGCTGCCCTAGATTTACTTAATCACATAAATCTGGGGCAGGGCCAAAACCTTACGCCTTCCCAGAGCAGACATTAAAAGGAGAAATATTTGTATTTCTCCTTGTTTTCATAAAAGAGGATTCCGTGGCACACATAGTGAGAGGAAAATGCCTCTCAGAATTGTTTTTGTGCAGGAAGGTGCCCCTTCCTGCACAAAAATAATCCTGCATGCAAACCATACACCCTTACATCATAGTGCAAGGGTGCCTGCATTGGCGCTAGGCAGCAAATTGTGCACCAACTTAGGGAAAAAGGACAGGATACAGTGTTTTCCCGCCCTTTCAAATTGGCATGGGGCAGCACAGCAAAAAAGCCTTGCAGCTATGCCCTATGCAAATTCCCCATAAATAAGAGCCTAAATTATGAGGATGTTTGAGATTAATCTTTTGCCATTTGGGCAGATCGCATCTTTTCGATAAAATAGATGTTGTATCAAGATATTCATCCACCCTACCGGAAGTGTGCACCTGAGATTATATTTCGAGCTGGGTAAGGTCAGGTAAAATGTGTAAAATCAACACCTGCAACACTTTGTTGAACTTGTTCATACTTATTTTACAAATGAACACACAAGCAAAATGTAACCTCCTCTCTTTTGCTAAATTTCAATAGTAAAAAGTTCTTTGCGTAGCACCTCCAAAGTTTAAACTGGCAACTAAAAAATGCAAATGCGTATTATAATTCTGAAATTGATTCAAATATCCATCACACATTGCCAGAAAATACTACGGACGAGCATTAAAGTAGCGGTATTTGGCAATATTTTTATTCACAACAGAAGTATCGGTACCTCAAAATGATATTTTTTCAATATTTAAGTCATTGTATATTATGAATTATGCTTGTTTACTTACTCATGTTAACTCAAATGGAGGCCATGTCTGAAATCAGTAATATAACTTAACTCGTAATCTGTAGCGGATCCTGGAGGGAGTGCTGCGGGGCAGTGGGGCAGGAAAGGGGCAGGGTGGCGGGTAGTAAACTACTGCATACGGCCGAACGGAGGTAAGTACATAAATAAATCAATAAAACGAATTACGCTGCACACGCTGCATTGCCATTTGGCATTGCAGCGTGCGCGATGTAATTTGTTTTATTTATTTATTTATGTACTTACCTCCGTTCGACTGTATGCCGTAGTTTACTACCCCCACCCTGCCCCTCCCCTCCCCTTCCCCGCCCTCCACCCCGTAGCACTCCCGCCAGGAGCCGCTACCGCTCGTAATGAGTCTTGGCTTCTTTTTGCCAGCCCTTTTAAACTGACTAATTGAGGTGAAATCAGTAATGTCACTCCCTAGAAAGGGCGCCTTGGCTTGTTTTGTTTTAGCCCTTAAATATTAATTGATCATATATTGTGCGGTCTGTGTTTTCTTCTCTTTCCCGTTGCAGTGGCCCTTGTACACGGCTCTGCCGTTTGTCCAAAGGATGCCCCCATTCACGTATTTTCTCATTGGGGCCAAACATTGATGATTTTAAAGTCAACGGATTATGATTTGGGAAGATTTTGAGTCATATTTATGTATTGTTGAACTCTGTAAAATGTCCAATCAACACACTTTTGAACTTTTTAATTGTATCCATTATGCTTCTCTTTTGTTTTCCAAGACGATCACTGCCCCACCTGCAATTCTCATCTTGCACTTTAGATTAATTTACCATCATTATGTCTTAAATGTTTTTACTAAAATCGCTAAAATTTGTATTCCTAAACGGAATAGGAGAGAATAAAACAGGAATAGTTCTAGCTAAGCACAGTCCTCTTCAGCATTAATTGCATGCATGGCTTACAGTCTCAAACTGTTATTTCTTTGCATGTATCTCTAGTGTAAGGCTACAGTAAGTAATTCCTGGCTAACAGGACTATCTCTCTTTGTTGAGCACTTGCATACATTTCTCACATGGAATATTGAGTTGCCCTGTCTAATCCAGACAAAATCTTTTAGTGCTCTTTAAGGTTACAGAAGTTGCAGTTGACAGTTTGAGCACAATATAAGCCCAGTCTAGTATTTTATAATGTAGAATCAATTTTATCCTACTGTCTTAATGAGCAAAAAGTATGCTTAAGATCTGTGTAAAAAGCATGTTTTCTGCAAAATAATGAGTAGTCGCACAAACAAATCGCAGAATGTTTTTTTACTAATTTGCCTATATCCACAATATTCTTTAAAATTGGCATGGGTAAGAAGCTGATTTGCTGCAAATGCACTTGTCGCATTGAATCTCCGCGTGTGTTCGGCTGCACTTTCGTTAGATTTACCACCTAGGACTGTTAATATCAAATCGCAAAGCACAACAGAAACATGAACAAGAGACTTAATGATTTCTGCAGCTCCCAAAGGAAAACCGATGTGCTTATTCTGTTACCATTGATTGAAACAAAGGTCCAAAGCACGAAAACGTCAATGAATGTCACATACGTAACAATAAAGGTTACACATTCTCCTGTTAAGAGAAGGTAAAATGCATAATGACCATTGTTTTCTTGATGGAGCTCTACTTCTGACAGAATTCAATATCTGGCTAGTATGAGTCTATCAATAAGAAGAAACACTCGCTTTAAAAACAGAGGTCGATTCGAGAAGCAGATGATGGGATCTATACAGGATAACATCTTCCCCAGATTCAAGGCAACGGATATACTTAAATACAGAATACTTACATGAAATATTGGGTCGATGAACTAAAGTCTTAAATATTGTGCATTATAATGTCCCTTTATTCCATTGCACTACATCACTGTAGAATAGGAGGCATTTAGAGAGTATTGTGAGTCACACAGATGGACCATGGGGGTGCTTATCTATGAGAGACCTGCGTCACTTTTGCACCACGTAAAGTGATACATGCGGGATGCTGGGCTCTCAGTTTGATTTATGATGCCATGCAAAGCCACCCTGCTTGACTTTAAGTGGCTTCATAAATCATGAATCATGAGTAAGGTGACGCAGCGTTTTTCGCTGCGTCGCCTTACTCTGCACCCACAGGCGTTCCATGGGTGTTGTGAAGGGTTTTTCCACGCAACACCTCAGATATATAAACTCATGTAAACTCTGGGAAGCGCTAAATCTGTATGCCTCCAGAGGTGAGGTGTAATGAGGCAAAACATGTTTATTTTTCCTCGTGGTTTCCTCTTTACATGTGTGCTGCATTTTGCAGCACACATACAAAGAGGAAATGCCTCTTACGATAGTTTTTGCACAGGAAGGTGCCCGTACCTCACAAAAACAATCATGCATGTAACAGAGGTGCGCATGCACCATGATGCAAGGCTGCCTACATCGGCGCTAGGCTGCAGAAATGGCGGCAGCACAGGGAGAAAGAAAAGGAATGCACCATATTGCTTAACTACAGTGCATTCCTGCCCTTTTACTTTGGCATAGGGCAGCATAGCAAGGTGCCTTGCTGCCCTGCCCTACATCAAAATCCCATAAATGAGGCCCTTGGTATTTTGACTGAGGTGTTTTTGATGATCTTGTATGCTATCTGCCACACTAAGGGGCCTATTACGATGTCGGTCAGAAAGCCTCCAAACTTAGGTCGGAGACTTTCCGACTGAGATCGTCGGTTTCAATTCCAACCGCCTAATTACAATATAGGCAGTCAGAATTGAAACTGGCCAGTCATGCCAGCTGAATTCCGATGGGCTCATGGAGCCCATTGGCCAGTCAGAAACCGGCCCGTATTCCCAATGGATTGTGTTTCTGGCGTTGGGATTATGATGCTCGGTTTCCCACAGGCTTTCCATATCGGGCTTTCTGGCATGAAAAAACAGTCGGAAAGCAAGTTTGGCGGCCCCTAGCAGGGCCCACTTCTCTTTGTGCACTCCTGTTGATCCACTGCAGGGATGAACAAAATCTCTCATTTCCCTATAGGAACTTGTGCTTTGGCCGGTTTACAGCCGTAGCACAAGCTCCCATAGAGAAATGGAAGTATGCAAGCACACAATGTGCAGTCAAATTGTAATTAAGCAGTCGGGACCGCTAACCAGAGGTCCTCAGTCCCGATTCAACGATGATGTCGGTCGGAGGCAACTCCGGTCGACATCATAATCGGGCCCTATATGTGTTAAGCCAATTTCAGCATCATAGTCATCTTTCAGTGTGAAATACTTTACCTAGTGTATGTAACTAGCTAGATTAAAAAGAATCATCAAATACCTGATTGGAGGTATTAACCACTAGCATTTTTCAATGAGCCGCCTATGGCTCAGCTTGCTAGAGAAAGTCAACAATGTGTTTTCAAAATACAGTCACCTCTGCCATTTTTTCTCTTTTTGGAAAATATTTGCATGTATTCAATCAGATATATGACCCTACAGATACATCAAATCACCACATGGCCTTGGCTTTTGATGGGCAAACTACCTAGTCGATCAGTAACCGGTAAGTCTGGAACATAAATGAGCATCGAATGGTTTGTAATAACATTACACTGGGAGAACTAGGATCTGCGTCAGCAGAACAGTGCACACAGCGTTGATCTTTGCAACCCACGCTGATGAAGGAACACAGGTAATCTTTGAAAGTAGTCATTGCCCATCGTATACGACTGTAGTTGAGACAAGATTGTTTTTGTTATAATTTTTCACTCATGGAAAACAGGGCAATTATTGCAAACGTTCTAGATAACAAATATTACAATAAGTGCCCAATTTCTTCTTTGCACGTTTATGGGGCAGCAATATTTCTACTAAACAATATATGTACATGAAATCAACTTCGAAAGGAACAATAAATCTATAGTTGCTGAAACACAATGTGCTTTAATTTAAGCATTGACTAAGACTTGCATTTGATGAATTTTACATTTCATACTATAGATTGCTATTATACCGTGGTGACTACACACTCAATAATTCACATCAACCCAGATATACATTTAATTCGATCTCTAAAATAGATTGGGGAAGCAATCATTTTCAATACACCCATTTTTTTAAACACATTCTTGCTCTCCCATTGTGTACTGAGGGCTTTTATATCCAGAACATATACATCTTTCCTTACTTCATCAACAATCTTAGGACAACTATAATATGTGTTGCACCTCCATGATAGGTAGGGTAACAAAATCAACCTCTATTAAATCAAGTGAAATAAACAGCACTGTTTTGTTTAGCAACTTTAATTCATAAAAAATCAACAGAAGATCTATTTAAATGTATGAATGCTTGTATTCCTGCAATCAATTGGTAATATTTATACTGCAAATTAGCATAGAGTCTCCTCTAATTTCGTTTTGCAACGAAATAAGGATTGATTTGCAAAAGAGGATTCACTTATAAAAATAAAGTGTAAGTTACACTCAAATGCGTTCTTAAAGCGCACCCTGTTCTGCAGTTCAGGAAACCAGCCAAGACAAAGAGATGTAATTTAGGAAAGTGTTCAGTTATAAACCTAGAAAGACAGCATTTAAAAAGCAATTAACTAAATAATTGACTGTGGATAAAAAGTGGTGTAACTTGCACAATGCATAAAAAGCACCAGCGTACCGCTATTAACAACATGCGATGCAGCGCGCGCAACGAAATTCGTTTTATTTATTTAAATGTGTACTTACCTCCGTTCATCCATATTCCGGTGTTTACATTCCCCCGCCCCGCCTCACCGCCCCACGGAACTCCCTCCACGGACCGCTACTGAGGGTGATGGTATGAGTTGTAACGCATGCATTGTAAAGGATCTTTCCCCCCACCAAACACTCTTCAGAAATGGTTGGCATGTACATTTGCAGAGCTTTGTCAGATAGACCAGTCCTATTTTTATGGCAAGACAGCTTCAATAAAGGTGGTATCTTACATATACATGAGCAATTGTGCATATAATGGGTGTGCATTCCGCTAATTTGTGTTTTGGTGTATATGTATGCATAATATACACGCTGGCATTGTAGGTGCCAGTGTCAGATGTTTCATGGTGCGACAAATGTCTGGCTGTTTTTGTTGTTTTGTATCCTTGGATTTATTTACCATTAATTTATGATTCATCTGAATTAGCTTTGGGTGTGGCAATACATTCAAATATTTGCATGAGTATATGGAGACTGCACAAAATAAGAAGAGTAAAGGCATTTTCAGACTCAGGAGACCTTTAAGTCTGGATTTATTTTCATTAGTCAGTCGCTTATTTATTTTATACATATATGCATATATTCTGCAATTACATAGCTTAATTAAAATAATCATTGCTTATTTGAGCCACGTTCCAATGTATAATATGTTCAATGAGGCTTTCTTTATAATAAAGGGTTGCACATTTGCCACTGGAATTCCTAGGGCTTAATCCTCCTATTTAAGTCCCAAGACTGCAAACTTTAATTGATTAAAACTACATTGCAAAATAAAAGGGAACTAAGTATAAACTGCTCAATTATTTCAGACAATCTACCTTACACTATTAATCCTGGCTAGTAATAAGATGTTTGCTTGTCCCTATTTACAAACAAAAACATTCCTGATTCATAACTGAAGTGAGTCTATTCTCTTCTACCTGACATAAATCAGTGGGGTTTCATCTGCTCTTCACTTCTGGGGAACTAAATGAGACACCATGGACACAAAATAATTACTTCCTAACTTGTAGCAAACAAGCCACCCAGAAGAGTGAATGAGGGACTGGGGAATACATCCTACTCTGCCATCTTGGTTAGTATTAGAAAGAAAACTCTCCAATTTCTTCTAATAATGAGCAAAGCTACAGCATATGTACCAGTCCTATAATACTGTTAAGCATCTTGCATATTGCCTTGAGTAACTTTGTGAAACTTTGTGTAACCTTACGAGCATAGAAAAATCAATACATTGAAAACAATTGTACCTATTGGTGACCTTGCTCAAAGTTTTGCAAAAGAGATATGTGTAAGCACAGTCAGTTCCAAATTGATTCAACATATCTATTCCTTGCTGGGTGACTGTAAAAAAGTGACTGAAAAAGGCCTGTAATATTACTGACCTTCTTGAGCTAGCACCGTGGTGCCGAGCTGCAAATGACGGTTTCTTAAAATGCCATCTAAATAATCCTATATTCTTGCTGTAAAGTTGAGACTAATTTACGAGAAAGCACACCACTCCTACCTGTGTGAATTCTGATTGAATTGTTGGGTTCATCTCTAAGTGATGGAATACTAGGTAACTAGTTTCTTATCTTTTCCTAAGCCACTGGCAACATACTTTAAATAATGATTCCAGAGTTTTAAACTTCATCTTATTAAAGTATTGAGTAATTTTATCAGCTATTGTTGAAGGTAAATATGTGTTCATAATATGGAGAATGATGTATTATGTGAAACTGCCAGGAAAGATAAGTTAGATAAACCAGCTATCACAGGACCATCTTTATTGACAACCAAAACTTCTCCGGAATGGTGACTTCAACTAAAGAAGAAGATGTTGAAGAAGTGCAAGTTCCTTGTAGCAAACAGAAAACTAGGCATTTGCATGATTGAAAGACAGTCTAAATGAGAATTTCAAATGAAGGATATTAGAAGGGCTAATATTGCATAGGTATTTCTGTGTGTGTGTGTGTGTGTGTGTTTGAGTGTGTGTGTAGTTTAGGCACACACTTCTCTGGTTGTCAAGCCTATTCCACCTGTCTTTCCTTGTGGTAAAGAGAATTATGGCAGGTGTAGAATGATGCCTGCTTCCCTCTAAAGGTAATCTAGGACTGCTAGTTAAACAGATTCAGTGCTAGGAATTGGTATTAAACCAATATGAGGGGGTCCAGAATCCTAATCTCTTCTACAAAGGAAGTTAATTGTTGGAAATTATGGATTCCAAAACGTTGGCTATTTCAGGCACTCAAGCAATAGGTCAATAGTTGCTGGCTTCTGCCGGATCAAAAGTAGGTTTCCTTAGGATGGGCTTGACTATTCCTAGCTTTATTTCAATTTGCAAATTGCCTGAAGTATGAGCAAGAGAAGACAAGCTGAAGAATGGTATTTTGAAGAATTTTTATAGGTGTTGAGTCAAAAGGTTAACTAGACTTACATTTTGTTATGAACTCCTAGAGCTGATGAGAAGGCAGAACAATGAAATCTTACTGGAAACCACAAGAATTGGTCTTAGAGTCATAACTCACAAATCAATTGGCGTGCATAGTGGCATCCAGGTGAGAGGAGCTAGAGTATTGAAGACCTACCAAAGTGTCTTGAACTCTTCCAGTTATGCCATATTTTGGCAATTTTATCGTATAAATAAAAGGATGGCCATTGGTCCTTACTATATCGGAGCAAAAAACAGCTAAATCGGAAAGGATTTTGGGTGTGACAAGGGAAGATGTTGAACATAGGCTCAGGAGTGCATCTTGTGAAAAAAGGGGAAAAAAAAGGTCTCTAAGGCAAAGAATGATCATTAATAGGAATTTGTCACATGGGTATTTTAAATGTAATTGAAATAAATGACAGTGGGCTTTGAACAAGAGCAAAATATCAACTTTATATGACTTTATTGTAAAAACTAAAGCAGATTTAACATGGATGCAAGAAACTGATCTTTATTTTTCAACTGCATTTGTGCACCTGCAAACTGAAGGAGTGTTGTTGGTGCAAAATGTGTTATATTCAAATATTAGTTTCCGAGTTAGGAGTGAAAAACTCTTAAAGTTGTTTTTTCACAACTACAAGGTCTATATCTCCCATAGGATAACATTAGGAATGTTTTATTATATTTTATAAGTGTAATTTACAAATGAGAAGCTATACCTGATTCAAGTTTGGTGTCTCTGTTATCACAATTTAAAATTTCAACTTATGGTAAAGTCGGATTTTAAATTGTATTTCTGAAAATGCTACTTGTAGAAAGCTGGCTTTTTCTTACTTTAGCAATTTGGTATCTACCACTCACACAGAGAATGAATGAATACATCAATCAATCAACCAATCAGTAATTGCTTATCACCCCAGGGGATATCCAGGTGCTGAGGTGTGTGGAGCCTTAATTGAAGAGCGAGATCTTCCTGAAGTCAGCGAGTGAGAGGGAGGTTCCAGGGTAGAGTGGAAGGTTGTTCCAAGACTTGGCATCGAGGTAAGTAGAGGAGCGACCTCCACTGTGACTCTGCCTGATGCAAGGGTTGTGTGGTAGGGGGGTAGATCTGAGCTGTGGGGTCGGCTGGTGGAAAGTCAAGTGGTGATTGATGTAGGAGGGTCCGGTGTTGTGGAGGGCCTAGTTTTGGGCCAGGAGCTTGAACTGGCATCTTCTCTGGACAGGGAGGCTGTGGAGGTTTCTGAGATAGTGGTGATGCTGGTCCATTTGGGGAGGTTTAGGATGATTCTGGCTTTGGTGTTCTGTTTAGTCTGTAGTCATTTGAGGAGACTGGAGCTTGTGCCGGCATATAGAGCGTTTCCTAAATCCAGTGTACTGGGGTAGAGGGATTGAGTCATTGTTTTCCTGGTGCTGACTGGGATCCATCTGAAAATCTGTTGAAGCATGTGGAGGGTGTGGAAGTGGGAGGAGGATACTGTGTTCTTATGGTGCTTCCTGGAGAGATGGTTGTCCAGGTTGAGGCAGAGTTTGCAGGTGTGGCTGGTAGGGGTAGGTGAGGGTCCGAACCCAGTAGGCCACCATGTCTCGTTGGATAGGCAGGGGTACTTTCCGCAGATTAGATCTTCCGTCTTGTTAGTGTTGAGCTTCAGGCAGATGGATCTCATCCAGACGGCGACGTTGGTCATTGCATTCTGGAAGCTGACTCTGGTTGTGGCGGTGTCTTCCGTGAGAGATAGGACTACTTGGGTGTCATCAGCATATTAGATGATGTTGAGTCCATGGGTGCGGGCAGTGTTGTCTAGTGAAATCATGTAGGTGTTGAAAAGGATGGGGTAGAGGGAGGATTCTTGGGGGACAGATGATGCTTTTGGGTTTAGAGGTGGAGACCAATAGGTGAATTATTTCTGTGTGTGTTATATGAGAAAGGAGGTGATTCACTTGAGGGCATTTCCTCTGATGCGTATTTGGTGGAGTCTGGTCATGAGAGTGTGGTTGAAGACTGTGTTAAAGGCCACTGAGAGGTCGAGGAGGATCAGGGCTGCAGTCTCACCGTGGTCGAGGATGACTCTAATGTTATTGTTTGTAACTATGAATGCCGACCCTGGAAAGGAAGGATAGCAGTGAGATGGGACAGTAATTTCTGATCTCATTGGGGTCAGAGGGCGTTTCTGCAGGAGGGGTCAGCGCAAGCCACTGCAAGTTCTTCTCTTTGCCCATCAAGCATTGTCCATGAGCGTGAATCGCAACAGCGAGGTCCCAGTCCATCAACTGCGACACCTGACATGCTTTTCGTGCCCCACCGACCATTGCCAGTGATGCACTACTTGCTCCAGTTGAACTTCTCTTCCATGTACGGGGCACTTGGCACAAAACTTAAGATAGTAAAAGTTCAGTGGGACTAATATGGGGCTGTATCTGCCCCGCGCTCCATCATGGTTGGCCTGAACTTTTGGGTTTGGCCCAATCAAGTGCAACCAGATATCCCCGGTTAGTGCTTTATGCTTTTTAGCACCATTTTTAAATTTATAGTTTAAAAATTCATAACTCCGGTTCTATTGATTGGATTTTTGTCTTGTTGTATTTATAAAATGAAGCTTTATTGTGCTGACCTGGTGTGAAATATCTTTGCATGCTGTTTTCATTTTGTTGCTGTTTGAAGTGTTGCACAAATACTTTACACATTGCCTCTCAAGTTAAGCCTGACAGCTCTGTGGTAAACTACCAGAGGGAGAGCACAGGTTAATTTAGGTTTACCTATGCCTTACCCTGACTAGGAATGTGGTTACTGCTTGACCAGGGCTCATACCCCAGTAAACCAGGAACCCAATTTCTAACAATTGGAGTCATTGCTCTGTGGTTTGTAAGTCGAAGGCCCCGGAGCATGATCTCTGGTATATGAGGCAATTGGGAGGCAAATACACTGTGTTAAAGCCTCAACACCCCCTTTCAAAATGTTTGTATGTTGGGCAGACCCACCTTATGCTGAATGCCTCACCAAGGGCTCTACAGCCTCTCCAGCAACTCAGAGAAGCACTGTCATGCATACGATTTAGCTTATGGGGGTATTATGCCAACTCATACCAACTTTGTAAAGTATCTATTATGTTATGTTATGGAACAGTGATTTATAACGTGCATGGCTACTCGGAAGAGTGTCCCGGCGCGAGTTCAAAGAGAACATGAACAGAGTACAGAAATAGAAGCAAATGAAAACAAGCTTAATTGAATAGGAAAGTTTTGAGTTGTTTCCTAAACTGAGTGGGGTTTTGAAGGCTACGGAGATCCAGGGGTAGAGAGTTCCAGGACTTAGCAGCCAGATAGGACAGGGAACTGACCCCTTTCTTTTTAGACAAATTCTGGGTGTGAAAGCCAGGCATATGTTCGAGGAGCGCAAAAGTCTGCCCGATACATATCCTCCCAAGAATAGAAGCTGAGGATAAGTAGATGTCTCCGGGTGGCCTATACCAGCATGTATGTATTTCCTGCAGTCCTAAGAGCTGCTCCCATTCTTCATTATGGTGCCACTGCATGCTCTTGATTGCGAGTAGGAGTTTATATAGGGCTGAGATTGTTCCTTTCATTCCTAGGAATTTAGAGAGGACTGTTTCAAAGGATATTTTGGCTCCAGTGGCTCCAGCCCAGATTGAGGGGTTGTCACCCAGTGGTGACGTTGAGCTAATGGAGCCTTTCATTCTCTAGGAGTGTGAAGGAGTATTTGCATTGCATAAAGGCTTTGGGAGTTGAGTTTTCAAACATATCAGAGATCATTTTGTATCTCTCCTCCCTCCAAGTGCAGAAGGCCTGGCCCTACATAGCTGGTCTAAATGCTTGATTGTAGTGGACTAGGGTGTAGGGAGATGGGTAGGATACAAAGCCTGCAAATTCTACATATCTGTCCCACACTCAAAGGGTAGTGGACTCCGGGGTGCTGATACAGGGGACCTGTGATGCCTGAACATTAATTTAAAGGCCTGTAAAGCCTATACATCCACACTGAGTCCCGGAGAGGCCACCAGGTGATCGTGAGGTCCATCCCACGCCAGTTCTTGTCTGCCGCTAAAGTGATCCATTCCACAAGCAATACCAGCTGCGATGCCGTGGAGTAGTGAGGGATGCTGGGCATCTCTGGACCAACCATCTCCTTCAATTTAGTTAAGAATGTCTGTGAGAGTCTGAGCTCTTGCAGACAAAGAACAGTTGCCGTCACTAGATATTCTTAAGTTGTTTGGGTCCATACATATTGGGAGGGACTGAAATAGGTAAAGGAGGCTTTGAAGAATTTTCATTTTAATTGTATAAGGAGAGAATCAGAGGTTTCTAGGTATAGAGGTCCTTCATAATATTAGACATCGGGAATAATTAGCTGGTCTGTATGAGCTCTCCATTTATGTGTGTGAGCTTTGTCCCCAGGAACATGATGGAGAATTTAGACAATCAAAATGAGAACTGTGCAGCCAATGTAGCCTAATCCACCACACTTATTTTGAGATTGGCGAACTCTGATTTGAAAGGTAATTTTATAACCCAAGGCTCTCTCATATGTTTGAAGTAAGTCACCAATTCAGGCAGGGAAGAGCCCGGGGAACCCAAGGTTAGGAGGACATCGTCCTCATAAAGTGTGATCTTATATGCTTGTGCCCCAAACTGGATCCCCATCACTGCAGGTGACTGTTGCATCAGGTATGCTAGGGGTTCAATGTAAAGTATACAGACTTGTCTGTTACCTCTCAAAAGACAAAAGGGGATGAAAGTTGGCAATATAGGGTGATTCTAGCCATGGGGTGTGAGTACCTGTCAAAAACCATCCTTATGAACGTAGGTGCCATGCCCTTCTTATGGAGTGTGAGGTGCAGAAAGGCAACGTCTATCCTATCTTTGGCCTTCTTTGAGGCCAGTGAGCAGAAGACTCTGGGATATCCCTGAGAGATGCTTTCTCCATCAGGTGGATAGCTACCCAAAGGTTATAATGTGCCTGGTGGCCCGGTATAAATCCACTCTGGTCAGGATGGACCAGAGTGGGCGGTACAGCATTGAGGCCTGTGGCCAAAGGTTTTTTGAACAGTTTTGCATTTAAATTTAAAAGGGCTATTGGCCGGTTGGACATGCATTGACAGGAGTCTTTGTTGGGTTTTGGAATGACTGAAACCGCAACATCCCCCATTATCTGTGAGACAGCGCAATAGTTAAAAGGTCTACCAGTTTCAGAGTGAGTTTAGCCACATATGGCTTGTAAAACAGGGCTTAGGGGTCATCTGGGCTTAGGGTTTTGTTGAGTTCCAGTGATTTAATAGCTAGACAGATTTCCTATGGTGTAATTGGGCTTTCCAAGGATTCCCTTTGAGTGTTCAAACGTTTAGGGAGATGGCCTTGGCCCAGGAAAGTTATTCCATGTACAGGATCATTCTGGTATAATGTTTCAGAAAATTGAAAAAATTAATTCACTTGTATTGGATCTTTCCATACAGGAAGTGCTTTTTTATACAGGATCGCCTTTTCCCCAAAGGGGCTGGGACAACTGAAGGTCTACTCTGTCTACCATTACATATGCTCATTTGCACAAGTGGAGTATGGAGAGCTCTGCCTTATTTGTATAGTACAAACCTAAGTTGGCCTCCCGCAGACACAAGGGCATGTGTACTGCGTCTTGAGGGGTGTGTAATCCGTTCTATTTTCAGTCTCTGTATTTCACTTTCGAACTTTTGAATCTTTAGTTTACAGACCATCGATCGCTGAACTGTGTCAGCCTCTAACGACCTCCTTAAAAGCATCCCAGACAGCAGGAATTGGGATTCCCCCAATTCAGCTCAAAATATTCATCAATCTACTGTCCAGTTAGATAGACAGATAGATAACTGGGTCTCTGAGAAGGGAGGGGTGGAGCCACCACAGTCCTAGGCATTTATGCAGCCCCAATCAGATTTGACCTGGGGCATGCAGCTGATCAAGGCTTCTTTTAACAGGCCGACTAAGGGGATGCTCACCAATATATAGTCGAAATTGGAATGTACGCGTTCTACATAGGAGTAGAAGGTATAACTTATTTCTTTCGCTTGGACTTCTTGCCAGACATCCTGCAGTCCCAAGTCCCCAAGTGTTTTCTACACTCCTTTAAAATAAAGCCTCAAATGTATTCCTCTGCAACCCTGTTTCCCTGCTAGAGTCCAAGACCATGTTTAAGTCATGAGTTAGAATGATGTCTTCTTTGCCATCCCCATTGTCTAATCTAGGAAGTCTAGGAGAAAATTGTCATGAGCTGCATGCAGGCTTTACACCAAGGCTACCATAGTAGTTCCTCCAGTTATTGCTCCTACCAGTATCACATACCTGTTGTTGCTGTCAACTTTCATATTGGATACAAAGAAGTGAAGGTACAGCATAAGAAGATTGTGACTCCTTGTTGATTGGTATTACAAGGAAAACGGGTCCCTAAACATTAGATATGAAAACATTACTCTGGGATAGGAAACTATGCCCAGGAAATATCCAATCAATTGTTAAAAAACTGTTTTCCCCCACAGGCCATCAGCCTGCTCCGTTGTAGGCCACAGTGCAGCACCATAAGCACGTGCAGATCTCTGACATCCTGCAGGGCCCATTTCCATCAAAGGTGGTCCAAGTCAGGGCTACACACCGATGGGCAGGAGGTCGGCCCCACTCCTCTTTCAGCCCCCCAGGCGACCCTAAGGCTGGAATGCTTCCAGCTGCAGACACAACAGTCAATCCAATCGCCAGGGCCACTCCAGTGTGCAGTGTGGCTGGTAGTCCTGTCACTGTTGTGCATGCGGCTGTTACTTAAGGTGCCTCTGCTCATGTCCCAGGTTCCCCGACAGCTCCCCATATTGCTGTGCCTCTCTAAAGTGAAAGGTGCGCTCAGGAAGCTCACTATATTGGCATGGCCAGCGGGAGTGATGGCAGAAAGCGTTTCACTACCTTGCCATTTTGACCACACCCCCCTTGCCCCAATATCTTTCATTGCCTCCGGTAATTTCAACTGGGTTAAGTCTGATTAAACAATAGGACCATCAACATTCAGTAGAGTTTTCCACATGACCACTCTCTCAAAGTTATTGCTTAGCACATGCATAATTAGAGTATTTTGACAAGCAGTGTTACTATCAAATTACTACTGTGCCTAATGGTAAACACACACATTAGTTAAATAAATTGAGTTAGAATAGACCGCCTCCATTTTGAAAGTCTGATTTTCGGTTAAAATCAAAACACAAATTATTCATGGCTCTGCTCCATGCAAACAGTTCCTGGTCAGTTTTAATGTAATTGGAAAAAAATAACAAGTTACTGCAGGAAAACCGATGTCAAATGTAAATATCTCAGATACACCACCATATTGTTAAAAATGATGACTTTATTTGTGAAAAAGATCAAATCAATTGCACCAGTGCATCAACATCTATCTAGGCAAAGGCTATCAGGGAATTGCGTGTTTTGACTGGTTTTCTAGTCCTTGTAAATAGATTGCCAGTGCAGATATAACTACCTGTTTTTTTTCTTCATATAATTGACCTTCGTTGATATTCTTCTTCTTAGAAAATGAACTCTTAGCATTTCTTGCTTTGAAATGTTTTAAACTAAAAGGGTTATTAAAGTTCAACATATTGTAGTATGCTCTTAGAGTGCTATTGACGAGTAGAGAACAGTGGCTCATTTCACAGTTGGGGACAATTACTACTCTGACAAAATGAGATGGTTTCTCATAATAAATTCGCCATATAAAATACATTTCAAAGAAAGGAAATTTGAAAATGTGTAGTCATTGTAAATAATTAGGATTTCCTCAATATGACTTCAGTGGCTTTGCAAGTGGTGTCACCTGTTAGGGCTCCACTGTAGTCATAGTTAAAATATTCATAGTTTAATTTTTTTATTCATGTCAAACTTGGCATAGTTGATGTGATGTTCCTATAAACCTCATGCATTCACCCCCTTAATTTGCTCAACTCCGTTTTGTTGGATTGGATAACCAGGGCAGAATTATTTGTGTTCTCATCTTAAAACATGGTAAAACTGGACAACATCTAATTAGCGCATTTAATGTACTTGTAAGGCCCTATTAAACTGTACTACATGTACCTATGGCCTGTAAATTAAATGCTACTAGAGGAATGCAGCACTGATTATGCCATACACCAAAGTAGCATTTACAACATGTCTCAGGCCTGCCACTGCAGCCTGCAGTGCGGTTTTAAACTGCAATTTTGATCTGGCAAAGTAAACCTTTTGCCAGGCCTAAAACCTTACTTTTTGAAATGTATAAGTCACTCCTGAGATACGCCAACAAATGATGGGCGGAATACTGAATGAATCATACATTCACCCCCAGTCAAGAGATCTGGGTTAAATCCATTGTTCTTTTGCTCACCATGCCACTCCAGTTTAGACCCAGCCATATGCAAATCAGTCTTGACCCTGTGCCTCATGGGAACAGTCCAGACCGAACTGCCAAGCCAGGTTCTCCCTGGACCGGAAACAAGCATCCTGGGACCGGTTTCAGGGTATGTCACCCTTCATCAGCCAGGCTAGCTTGAATCCAGTGGCACAGTGAGCAAGGGACCCACGTCTGGACATACCCATCCCACATAGGGCAAAAAGTGCTACGCAAACAAATGATGGACGGAATGCTGAACGAATCATACATTCACCCCCAGTCTAGAGATCTGGGTTAAATCCAATGTTCTTTTGCTCACCCTGCCACCCCAGTTTAGACCCAGCCATGTGCAAATTAGTCTTGACCCTGTCCCTCATGGGAACAGTCCAGACCGAACTGCTAAGCCAGGTCCTCCCTGGACCGGAAACAAGCATCCTGGGACCGTTTTCTGAGATAGGCCCTAACCACCATTTCGTCAGGGTCCATGCTATTCAATAAGTAGGACTTGTGTGTTTGCATTTTATGCGTCTTGACAATAAATAACTCCTCAGGTCAATATTCCACATTGTAACGCATATCTCTCCCATAGAATAACACTGGGTTACCGTCTTACAGTTAATATGTGTTAACTTCACATTGGGAGCAGATAGAAATATGCTGTTTCCACTCAAATTAATTGTAGTTTAAATTCCTCTTTAATTGTAAAGTCGGATTTTAAGTTTCAACTTTAAAAATACCACTTTTAGAAAGTTGGCATTTTTCTATCCATATCCAACTGTGCCTTTCTGCTAGTGTCTTGAGACACATCACTGTGAAAGGGTCTGCTCTTGCTGGTTGTGTATTGCTTGCAGACAATAAGAGAAATAAAGCAAGGTTGTGAGGAAAGAGGGCCTCACTGTCCTGATTAACCTTTAAAAGAACCTGCCTACAGAACAGACAGCGAGACTTTACACTAGTCCTTGTTTTTGTCACCTTAGACAATTTGGAGCCAGTTACAGAGAAAGGGAAATAACTGATCAGACCCTGCTTTGGTGAGGAAGTTCCCCCACACAAAGGCTGCCAGCAGGTAGAAAAGTGGGATCTTTCAGAAACTCTCATCAGAACACTGGTGATTCAGAAGAAAGATTCAGAAGAATGACAGCCCTCCTACCAGAAGGACTATACTGTTGCTGAAGAAATGGCCTTGCTGTCTAAAAAAGGAGAGTTGGGCTTGCTTGCCTTGTTACCAAGCTACGCAGAGTGACTCAAAGGGTCAGCTGGCTGACCTCCTATGTGATCTATAGGGACACAGCAAACTTCCAGAGGCCTCCCTCAAATCCCCAGCTGACCAGCAACAACTAAATCTACTTGGATCTGACTGAGCCCTGCTGCTAGCCTTTGCTGGAGTGAGTCCTGATGCTCAAGAGGTGACCCACAGCTCCTAAATCCTTGTCTGGCATCAGTATGAACACCTCCTGAAAAAGAATTTGAAATCCTGGTGTTTGGGCTCCTCGTGACCATGAAGTGACCTATTCCTGGGGAGATTCAACTGCAGCAAGGACAATAAATGCAAAGTTCCAGCAGGACCTTCCCTTTATGACAACGGCAGCCGTCTGCCCTGACTGGCTTCCCAGGACCTGAGTCTCTCAACTCTTCATGCTGCAGCAACGACCATCTGCGACTCTCTACCTGCCCCTTTATGCCAAAAGCATTATCCTCATGGTCCCCACCAACATGAAGAGATCTGTTTGCATGGACTTTGACAAGGCAACTCTTTAGAA
Source organism: Triturus cristatus (assembly GCF_964204655.1). Lineage (NCBI taxonomy): Eukaryota > Metazoa > Chordata > Amphibia > Caudata > Salamandridae > Triturus > Triturus cristatus. Next base: position 230,336,316 of record NC_140584.1, read on the forward strand.
AGACTAATATGGTCCCTGTATCCGACCCGTGTTCCATCATGGTTGATCTGAACTTGTGATGATTTGTGTGACCAGATTACAGGGATCGTCGCTTTGTGTTTCACTGCACTCTTTTTAATGAAACCTTCAAAATGAATCTCCCTGGTTCTACTGATTGGATTTTTGTCATTTTTGGTATAATTTGATTTATTAACGTCTTCTCTTTTTATCTAAATTGGTTCAGAATTTGTTTTGTGCAGTGTTTTTACTGCTTGTGTTTTGCATCAATACTTTACACATTGCCTTTAAATTAAGCCTGACTGCTTCATGCCAAACTACAAGAGGGCTAAGCAGAGGCCAATAAGGTGACTTTGTTGGTTCACCCTGACCATTATTGTGTTTATTATTTGAGTGGGGCCTCCACCCCTCTCAACTAATAACCCAATTTCTTCCAGTTTAGTATAGCTCAACAAACAGCTATTTCAGCAAACGCCACACCAGGGGTTAGCAAATGAAGATGGTGCTCTGACGCACCATCAGAGACACTGTACATTGACAATCTCCATCTCCAGTGATGGAAACACTTTTTTTACTGAAAGCTACAATACATGCGCCAGCCAAAGGAATGTATCAGGAAGGAATGTGATGACAACACACAGTGTGTGGTACATTTAGGCATCTTCTGAACTGTGTGGAGCCTCATTCATTTCTGAAATGGAGAGGGAGGATGTTCCTTATTGTGAAAAGATTGGCCACCAAACCTTTTTAACGTCACAATCAAACCACTGGCAAAGTTAGTTCACTAATGTTATTTTTAATATAATGTGAAGGAGACCCAAAGGATGTTATGGTGAAAAGCATGGGACCACAGAAGCCTGAAGGAGATTCGACAGATATAACATATCATATATCAGCATGATGGTGGAAGAGAGCAAGTTAGTGGAAGAGGCCAATCTTCAAATAAAAGTTGGAGTTGATTACAGAAGGGTGTCGTACCACAGGTTTCCACAGCTACAGCTTGTTTGCAGCGCTATTAGCTTTGCAAAACCTCCAATGGAAGAAGGGAATTGCTCTTATTTCACCTAAACATAGCCAGTGCCTGTACCACCAAACTGAGGTTTGCTTGGGGATCAACATGTTTATATTCATTAGGATGCAAATTTGAAAGTGGGCTCTTTTCAAATTGATATTGATTGAAATGAAGCTCATTGTTGGGATTGCAGACATGAGTCTCTTTAATATCTCAATTTATAACTGTTGATAACCACTTTGAAATTACAGACACTTTAGGGCCGATTCCGATGTCGCATATACATGAGTCTGTCTGATATTGGTTGGAAACTGGAACCGAATGACCTCCTGTTGTCGGTTTCAGCCCAGCAAGTAGGATGCGACCGAATCCTATTTGGTCGCAATCCTATACTTTACAATGGGAGCATGCATTTCGAACGGAATGCATGCTCTCGTTGTAAAGAGCAGGGGAGCAGTTCATCCCTGCAGCTGGTGGCAGACACCTCAAGGTGCCTGCCACTGGGTGCAGGGATCAACAGGGGGGCACCATAGATGTCTCCTAGGCCACCATCCAGAGGCCTTCCACCCATGGGGGCCCTGTTGGGCCCCCCCAAAGACAGATTCTGAAAGCCTTTATTTGTCCAAAAGGCTGGCAAGTAAGGCTTTTGGAACCTGCTATCATAATGCCTCGGCCGGAAACAGCCGGCCAAGGGATTACTGTAGGCTTTCCAAATGGCAGGTGGGCTCTCCGAGCCCATTGGAGGTCATTTGGAAATCTGATTTCTATTCCCTTCCGACCAACCCAATCAAAAAGGATCAGTTGGAAAGGAATCCGACCAGCCAATTAGGATGCGGGCTGAAGGGCTGCAAGTGACAGTCGGAGCCATTTCAGCCAGCATCATAATCGGGGCCTTTTTCTATTTTGCAAGTCATGAAAAAAGTGAATTCTGGGGGAAATAACTATTTATCATAGTGTTAAGTTAATATTTTGAGCTATATTTGAGTTAAAACACTGAGAGATTTATTTCCCTAAAATACAAGTCAATTACAATGCAAAGAGCCCTAAAGCTATAAATTACAAGGAGAACCCATAGTACTTGCCAACTAGTAGGGAGTCTGGATTAGTTGCAAAAGTATGGCATGTTATTTCCTGAACATGTTTATTAATTGTACGGCAGAAAATCAATGGTGTTTCTTAAAAGCAACTTTTAAATACTGTACATATGTCTATGCTGTTTGGCTAGAGTTGGATATTAGAACAGTGATTTTGAACATTCACTACAAATTTGTTCTGTACTGGATTAGTATCTCCTTATTCTTATCTCATGTATTTAATAGCATACCAGGCTTCACCATCTCCGAATTGTCTGTGGCTTCCTAAAAGACAGACATTTCATCAAGCTATTCTGTAATTAAAATTAGTTTAAGTATATCTCTAGTTTGACAACATTTTGATTTACCATACTAATTTTTGTTACTTTCTATATTCACATTAATGTAGTACTTTTCATCTCCCAAAAATACCAAGCAACTCATCTGACTTTCTTATTTTTATTCCCGTTTCAATGTATTTACCAGCAGGTGTCATCAGACTTGCATTCCAAAGCATGAGTTCATTGAATATTCTGTTCAATCATACCATTTTTATCTTCATTATGTATAAATGTGTGCATGTTTTCATGGTTTGTGGAATTAAACAGTACACAAATTTGAAAATATTGAATATCAAATAAGGTTTCAGAAGTTCAAATGTTTTTTCTATTGTATGTGTCTATTGTGTTTAAAAACATAATACGTGCAGTTGTGATTTCTTGGAGACCATTGTCTACCGCCTGATGACCGCAAAAGCCATTATGGAAATTTAGACAAACTATTTTGCTGAAGATTTGTGCACAGTGTACACATGTTCAGCCGTGTATCATCTCAAGAGGTTCCAGGGTCAGTGTTTAACAAACATCGCTTCATAAATGGTATACCTGATGGAACCACATCAAGTCCCCTTTTGGAGGTTGCTATTTTGTTTTTTAAGTTTCCATAACAGAATAACGTGGAAAACAATGTTGACTAAACAAAATATCACCAAAATAATGTTGGTCACAAAAATATTGCCATCTGACACTTAACGCAAAATAACAGTATCAATGACAATATTATTGCAGTCAAAAATATCTATTTTTAACAATATCGCGCACATAAATATCATAACAAAAAATGTTGTCTTTAAATATATACATAATATCAAAACATATTTACATGATAAACTATTTTAATTAATATAAATAAATGAAATAGCAATAAAGAACTAAAAAAATAAATTAAAAACATAAAAACAAACATAACCATGTATTCTCACAATACTTTTCCTATTAAACATTAAGGAATTTCATACAAACAAACAATAAAATAAATTACTCATGAAAAATAAATAAAATAAATGTAATCTTTTAAATAAATTACTAATAGAACAAATACATATTATTAAAAGTAAAACAGAAACACCAATCAGTGACCAACAAAAACCTAACAACTGAAAACAACACACAAAATAGTCAATAACATTTACCATAATGCAAACTAACAGATAAAAATATGAACACAACAAGGACAACACCTTAAAAAGAGCACAAAGCAGCACTATTTTCCAAATGAATATATTTCCAACTGCAAGAATATGTCACTTCGAGACTGCTCAGAGAAAAGCAAGAAGGAAGACTTCAAGAAAATAACACGTTTACAAGTTAATAAATATTAAAAGTAAAACAGAAACACTAATCAGTGACCAACAAAAACCTAACAACTGAAAACAACACACAAAATAGTAAATACAATTTACCATAATGCAAACTAACAGATAAAAATATGAACACAACAAGGACAACACTTTAAAAAGAGCACAAAGCCGCACTATTCTCCCAATGAATATATTTCCAACTGCAAGAATATGTCACTCTGCGAGACTGCTCAGAGAAGAGCAAGAAGGAAGACTTCAAGAAAATAACACGTTTACAAGTAAATAAAAAATCAAATTAACTACAGTGTAACCTTTAAATATTTTAAAAACACAAATCTAGAAGTACATTACTAAACTCTTTCTATCGCTGTATAAATATATATATATTAATCCTTAGATGCTGACGACCCACTTCATCAAAAACACTGTACTTCACACTGAAAAATCCAGCTCCACACTCTTAAACCTGACTAAGGTGCTTTAAAAATAAGTAAAACAATCACAGTTATAACAAGAAAACAACCCTTTTAGGTTAAACATAAAACTAAAACCCCACCACCACCAAAAACTAAACAAACCTATATTTTTAAAATGAAAGTAAAACAAATATTTTTTCAACCACCAGAAAAGGAACCTAATTCAAATCCAAACAACATTTAATAGAAACTGAAGAAAATCAAATGCAACTTAAAGCAATAGCACATAGCTAAGTATAAAATACATAACGTTAAAGTATTTTTAAATTATATTACCAAACAAAACAAATGCTTTAACAGATTAGTTCATTTAAAATGTATGCTACTTTCAGACAGAATGGTAGAAACAGCCACACATATCACATCGCAGAAAGGCAAATAATTGCTGTCAGGAAAGCACAAGCACCAAGACCATGAATTGGAATGCACTAACTATTATGTAAATGCTTGTTAAGGGAGGGCTATGATGAAAAACAGTATTGTAATTAACGTCAGAGAACACAACCGCCCCACCAATTGTAACAAAGATAGAAGTAAAATGCTAGAAAGGGGATTCCTGGTTCGATGAAGTATGCACCCAGGCCAGGCAGGAACCACCACTCTAGTCAGGGTAAGCTAGATACACAATAAGAGAACCTGTGCTCACCCTTTGGTAGCTTGGCACAGAGCAGTCAGGCTTATCTACAAAGGTAATGTGTAAAGTATTTGTGCAACACACACACACACACACACACGCACACACACACACACACACACAGAGTAACAGAATGAATACACCACAAAAGACCTCACACAGCTTTAGAAAATATTGAATATTTATCTGAGCACAATAAGACCAAAATATAAAAATCCAATCAGTAGAAGTCAAGATATGAATTTTTTAAGATTGTACCAAAAATAGTGCTTAGAAGTCACTAACGTTCAAAAAGTTACTTGAGGTCGCGAGGGACCGTTGCCAATCCAAAGTTCAGGCCAACTGCAATGGCGGGCAGGCCAGCTACAGGACCCATGTGTGGCCCGCTGAGAAAGTACTTTAAATGGAGCAATTAGTCGATGCCTAGGGCTTGACTTGTCAATCTTTTCCATGCACTCAGGTTCCTGTGTTGTTATCAAGCTTTGCTGAAGTGAAAGCAATGCATCGTAATTAAGCCAAAAAGAGTGTCTTCGTTGAGTTGCGCAGGCTGCAGGTCCGCTTTCATTGGGCAGCCGCTGCATCGACGTTGAAGGGTGATGCTGTGCAATTTCTAACGCAGTCGATGCAATGTGTTGCTTTTTTAGAAACACTGCTGCAGAACTCACTTCTGAGGCCCAGCGCTTGGAGAAGGCATGCCAGGCAAGGGTAGGACTCACAGAAAGTAGAGTCCAGTAGCAGCAAAATAATTGTAGGAAGCATTTTATGTCCCTGATGTGAGAAGTTGGCGTGGTGTATGCTGTTCGCTAATTAAAGTGTACACCTTGCACCAGTCCAAACGACCCTTATGATGTATGAGGTCAAAGAAAACCTTTAGAAAGCTATCCTAGTGATAGCTGTGGAGAGCAGCCTTCATGCTTAATCTTGAAGGAATGTAAATCAGCTTGTTTTACCAGAAAATCACCTCCTATATTGACTAAATGAAAGGAGAACCACACAGTAGTTATATAAAATATATATTTATTATTATATCACTCTCTAGTTTTCCCTACACGAGGATAGGACACAAAGCTTTGGAGGGCTGTGAAGAAGTACTGCTGCTGTGAAGGTGAAAAGGGTCCGGAGGAATCCAAGCCTGGATTCTGGAAGGAAGGAACCTTAAAGCAAATGGGACAGAGTCTGGGTCACTTCCGAGTGACCAGGGCCTTGGTAGACGAATGCCCACCAATGTCGGGTGCTTCAGGTGCGAAGAAGGGATGCTTGACTCTCCAGCCACAAGGACCAGGAGATGTCGAGGATGACCAGGAGCCAGAGGTGAGCTATCCCAAGAAGGATGTTGAGTGCTGAGGCGCCAGTGTCCGACTGGAGCACCAACAAGCCTTGGCAAAAGCAACCCACGCAGGATGGTCCAAAAGGTTACAATGTGTGGACCAGCAAGATCCAGGAGACTCACCAAGCAACAGGGAGCCAGGGCACATCTGGAGCAACCAGGGAAGCCCAACAGAAATCAAAATGACCCTCAGGGGGACCCACAGGCCAACGGACCAGGAGTCGCAAGGGGACCTTGAGCAAGAATGCAAAGTACCAGCCCACGGTGGACTCAGTGTGAGGAGGCCAGAGTTCTTCAGTGCAAATACTGCTCTGGGTGAGGACTACATGGAGTCCAATGCACAAGCTTGGGAATTGCCAACAAGCATATGCAACTACAAATGGACGCTGTGTCAGGGGTTCAAGTTATGCAGTCCCCACGGCGGATACTGGCCTCAAACTTGCTGAGAGGGCAGATCAACCTCAGAGACCTTCGAAAACCCATGTCTAGTGTTGCTGAAATCTTTGAAGTCTGCAGGAGCTCAGGAGCAGCAGACCGGTCAGTTGCATTAAGGTGCCTGCAGTTGCAGGGGAGTGACTCCTTCACTCCAAGAGAGATTCTTCAGTTGTCTGTAGTGCACCACAGGTCCTGCACGGAGCCTGTATGGAGCAACGGCACAGACAAAGCTTTGGGCAGAGAGGGAGACGAAGTCGGGCCCAGTTGAAGTCCAGCGAAGTCCAGAGTGTCCAGAAGGTCAGTAGTTTCTTCTTGTAGAATCTTGTCCACATACAATTTAAAGTCTTACAGCCAGGTAAGGTCTTTTGTACCCATGGGAGAGGGTTTGACAGATTCGGGGGACCCTCCTAGGGGAGGTTCAGGACAGAGGGGTGATTACACCAATGTCCTTTGTCCAGTTTGGTGCCAGAGCAGGAGCCAATGGCTCCCAGAACTGGTTTGAGCTGGACTATGGACAGGGACACCAAATGTGCCCCCAGTGCAAACTTTCAGGCACTCTCAGAGTGCACCCACCCAGCCCCAATACACTAAACCCTGTGTGGGAGGTGGTCACACCTTCCTGTGACAGGATGCCTATTGTGCTGCCTTCCTCTGCTCGAGCTTGGCTCAGCAGCAAGAGGGCAGAAATGTGTCTCTGGTTGGCAGCATCCATTTTGTGCTGTCCGGGTCGAGAAGGCTGGCACCGGCTAGACCAGTGACCCCACAAAACATGCTTCTGAAGGGTGGACTCATACCTCCCACACCGGTTACCAGTGTGGAGGTTTGATTCCAAGGTGTTTGATACCAAACACAGTAAGTTTATATGCAGCCATTTTCCAGATAGCATTTACCGCAAGGTTATAATGCACCTCTACCTCTATGTCCGGCAGAGTCACAGAGAACAGGGGAGAATGGTCTCTGAAGGCTCCAGAGGGGCTCCGCTCATGCAGGGGCACCCTCTCACTAAAAACCCAGCACCCTGCCTTCAGGATTGATAAGGCCTGCTATAGGGGTGAATTATAAGTTTTAAGTGTAGTGACGTATAAATATAGTGAACCTTTATCTAACGTAAGTGGTGCAAGCACCATCTTACACAGGTTGCAGTAGCAAACCCGTAGTTTAATTTTGCATGGCTTCTTATGGGTGGCATAATACATGCTTCAGCCCATGGGAGGCCTCTGGGGTACCTATGCCCTGGGTACATGGGTACCATATACTAGGGACTGCTATTGGTAGCCCAGTATTCAATCTGGAGTGTACCTAAGTACATGCATGACAATTTAAGGGAGAAAGCAGATAGACTGGGGTCCGGATTAGCTAGATCCCAGTCAGACTAGTCAAAAACAGTGCAACATCAAGCAAAAAGTGAGGGTAACCATAAGATTCAGATCCTACTTTCCTACACCTGAGACTTCAGAAGAACATCAAGCCCTTGGAAATCCCTTGGAGGGAAGGCAGAGACCTTCAACTAGAGTCAGGGAGCATCAGGTAGCAGGACAACATGCAGAGAAGCAGGTCATTGCAGAAAAGCATTCCTTTAAAGAGCACAGAGTTTCAGTTCTGATTTCAGGTGTACATATCCCCAAAAGTGCCTTAAATGTAGGCGGTGACTTTGAAAGAACTCTCTGAAGTGCACAAGGATCCCTTTCAACCCGGTCCCATCTGCCAGGTTAACCCTGGGGGTAAATCAGTGTTTTTTACAAGAACAGGACACAGCCTATTAAGATGTAAGTCTGAGCTACCTGCACCTGTCCAGGAAGGCTATCAGAATGCAGATGACTCCTCTGTTACACCCCACCCTTCCTGTGTTTGTGGCTGTCTAGAGGGAATGCACAAAGTATAGCTGTCAGCCAGCCCAGACATGTATTGGACACAGGCTGTTAGGCACAACATGCAGTAAGTACACTGTATAAAAGTGGCCTTTCTAAAACAGTAATGTTAAATCTAACTTCACCAGTAAGGAGGATTTATCATTGCCATTCCAAACATATCAAACATAAAAAGCTAGTCTTCTTTGATCAGGAATTACTGCTTAAAGGGATATTAAGGAATTTCGAATGCTGGCCTATGAAAGGCGTAGGCCTCACAGTAGAGAAAAAGAAAATAGGTTGTTTGCCACTGCCAGGATATGCAAACCATAAAGGTATATGTCCCAACTTTTACGTAAAAACCACCCTGCTCCTAGGGTTACTTAGGGCCTACCATATGGGTGACTGATATGTGGTAAAAGGGGAGTTTAAGGCTTGGCAAGTAGTTTTAAATGCCAAGTTGAAGGGACAGTAAACTGCACACACAGCCACTACAGTAGCATGCCAGAGAAAGGTTTGAAAGTTTTCTTCTGTAGGTGGCACAGTCAGTGATGCAGCCCACTAGTAGCATTTGAAATAATGGCCCTGGGTATATGTTGCACCCCTTTACAAGAGACTTACCAATACAACAAACATGCCAGTCAAGTATACACCAATGACATCATGTGTAGAGGAGATGCATAAGCACTTTAGAACTGGTTAGCAGTGCTATAGTGTTCAAAGTCCTAAGATCAATAAAAAGAATTTGCAAAAATGGAGGGAAAAATGCAAAAAGGTGGGGGGAAAGACCACCGTAAGGATGACAGATTTAACATAAGATATGTACTACAAGCTTTAAAAGAGGCAAGCACTACTTCCCAAGAACCACTACTAAATTTTTAAGACAAACATCCTAAAGGACCAGAGTAGATTACTTATCAGCTCCCAGCATTCCCTAACATAAAACGTCTAAAATCATGTACTAAAAATGCCACAAGTCAAATACCTCTTAAAACTAATGCAATGTGAAACATGGAGTATGGATAGGACTTTTAAAATGTGTCCTGCACCACTCACACAGATAAACACCATTTATGGTGAATATCATAACACTAACATACATCGTATTTATGAACGGATGCCTAACAAACAAATGGCAACTTACTTTGAACTTTTAAACCATATCAAAGTAAAAATGAATAATTACCCTCCACCCAACATTATAAGAGACTTCTAACAGGCCATTATGCAAACAATGGTTAATGTTTACCCACACACTCCTATACAAGGCTGCTTTTATCACCTCAACATCTGCATTTGAAGGCATCTGCAAAACTCTGCACTAGAGGTCGGATTCAATAAGGTTTAGCATCAGGTTAGCTTTATTTTTTCAACGCAAACCCGGCACAAAACCTTTTTGGGGAATTAACAAACCAACAAAATTGATATTTTCATTGGTTTGTATGAAAAAGTAACACAAAGCAGCGTGAAATGCTGCTTTGCATTACGAAGTGTCAAGAGGGTGTTACATGGGTGTTCCCATACAACCACCAATGCTTTTTGATGCAAAACCCTACCAACTAACATTAGCAGACAGGGTTTAGTGGCAAAAATTAAAGACAATGAAAAGAAGGCGTTCAAAGGAGAAATGTTTCCATTTCTCCTTGCTTTTCCAGCTATGAATGTGTGCTGCACTTTACAGCTTACAAAGAAAATATGAAAATGTTCTAAACTCGTCTAGCCATAGTATTTTGTACAGGAAAGGTACCCTTCCTGTACAAAACCAATGGTAGACTATGGCTCTATTGTGTGTGCCTGGCACTGGCACCAGGGAGAGGCAGGAGAGTGACATATCTCTATAATTATCGTGCTATCCTGCTCTCTCTCAGTCACTCAACGCAGTGCAGCCTCTTTTGGTGCGGTGCTGTGTTGCGTGACACCTTTGTGAATAGGGGCCTAAGTGTAGAATATGCAACAAGCAGCTCTGGCATATGTAACTGTAACAGACATAGCTAACCACTACAACATGCTAATAGAACATTACTTTTCTTGTAGAAATTCAAACTATTGAAGTTTCCTAATGGACTACTTCGAAGACACTTGGATTGACAGACTGAGCACTCTGGACACAGACACAAACCCACATTACAAATACCAGGGTGAGATGTCTATACCAGCACCATGGCTTAACAAGCCAAAACAGTGGAAGGATGGCACAATGCCTTTCAAGCCCCACTAGGAAGAACCAAACCAACACTCCACAAATTCATAGAAGCCCTCTAAAAAGAACAGGGCTACCAATATCTATGGATAAACCATTCAATAAACCAAATCATACTCAAAAATGACTAGGCAAATCTGTGATATTTACATGCTTGGTAAATAACAATGGAGATCCTATGTCGAAATCATAGCTCAATCACTATTATAAACCACAAACCTACCAATCTACACCCAAGAAAAATAGAACAGAATCTAACACCATGATTATATAAACAATTTTAAATAAATATTAGAATTATTATTTTAATAAATCAGTCTACAGCAATAATGTATTCCACATTAAAGGGGCTAGATTTAATATTTATATTTCAACATGCACCATTTTGTGGAAGGTGTTGGATAATAAAGGGTTCAGATTTCCTATTCCTGCTCCGACCTAATTGATTTTGGGAGATGTGTTGGACAGAAAATGGACAACATCTACTATTCCTACTGCAATCCAAACAATTTTGGGGGGGTGTTGCCACTAAAGGGGTTACATTTAATATTACTCTCCAAACTATACCATTTTGAGGAAGGTGTTAAACACTAAAGTGGTTCCATTTTCTACTCTCAATGCAATCTAAAACATTTTGAAAAATGGTATTTGACAATAAAGTGTTCCATTTAATTTTGCCACTCTAAGCTAAACTATTTTGGGGAAGGGGTTGGACTCCAAGGGCCCGATTATGATGCGGTTAGGAAAGCATTCCCACCTGGGGATCGATTACGATGTGGTTAGAAAGGCCTCCTAATGGCATTTGCTCCTTCCGAATCAGGTACATGTCTTCCCGACCGAGGGCCAGAAAATGATGCAGTTAGGAACATAGGCTCTCATAGAAGTCAATGGGAGTCCAACCAAATTATATCTGGAAGCATCCGGATGCATCATACTCGGTCGGTCGGACTCTCCCGATCCGAGTCGGTCAGAAACCATTTCCAAACCGATTTGATCTGGAAATTTCCTAACTGCATCGTAATCGGGTCCTAAGGGGATTAGATTTACTATTTCCACTCAAATTTAAAACATTTTGGGGAAGGTGTTGAACACAGCAATGGATACAATTACTATTCACACTCCATTCTAAACTAAAAGGGTTACATCTACTATTACTACTCCAGTCAAAACTATTTTGAGGAAGGTGCTTGTACGAAATTGGGTTGTGTGTTGACTGGGGTGTGAGTCCTGGTCAAGCAACAGCCACAATCCATTCCAGGGTGATCCACAAAAAGTCTCTAAATTAACCTTTGCTTAACCCTGGGTGGCCAGGAACAAAAAGCAGTCAGACATAAGAATAGAGACAATGTACAAAGTATTTGTGCAGCACACAGGCTGTAATAAAGTAACACACAACACAATAAACAATCCAAACTACTTTAGAAAAATAGAGTACATTTTAATGAATTATTTGACATCATAATTACAAAAATCCAATCTGTAGAACCAGAGTTATGAATTGTTAAAATGTTTAGGAAAATTAGCACCTAGAAGATCAAAGTGGCAACTGCGTTCATCTAATCGTGCAAGACTGGGTTAAGGTTGAAAAATATCGAGCGCTGCTCTAATACAAGGAATGGATTGGGCCCAGTCAGCGATTTACTTTGGACTGAGAAAAGGTTCTGCAAAGGTAAAGTTCAGCAGGCAAAGGCTGCAGAAGGTGTCTGAGGAGGGAATGTCATCATCGGATAACCTTGGGTCAAAGCCAAGGTGAAGATTTCAACATTTGGAAGTCAAAAATCTCTAGCGTGATGAGGCAGGGGGCAGTAGCCGAAGACATTTCCACAAGGCCAGACAACCCTTTGGCAACGGAGCCCTGAAAAGAATTTGCTGCTGTGGGAGAATACGACCGGTGACGCACCTTGGAGAATAGGCGAGCTGGATGGTCCTAGTCTATTCCTGGTTCTCCGAGTAGTTTTTAGCCAAAAATATTTTAATCCTCACTTTTGAATTTTGACTATCTGGGCAATGTTAGCACCACTTCCAAGGTTCCAGGACTCGAGGGGCACTACTTGAAGAGTCAGGACTCACTTGGACAGGTCAAGATGGAGGAAGCCTTTTGTGTCCCTATGGCTCTGAACAGGAGGCTAGCAAACTAGCCCTTGTGAGTCGCTCTGGAGGCCCTAGGACAGATAAAGGTCTGGTCCTTTTACCCAGGCAGAGGCAGCAGAGCAGCCCGCAACAGGGCAGCAAGATAGCAGGGCAGCAGACTTTCAAAGTAGCTGTGCAGTAGAGTGCCAATCCTTCCAGCAGCACAGCAGTCCTTAGTACTGGCAGAGTATTCACAGGTCCAGAAGTGTACTGAAGTTTTGGGGTCCAAGGTCCCTCTCTTATACCCTGATTCTCAGATTTTGGAAGATCGGAGAAGCTTATAGACAGTGGCTTTGAAGTGCCTGGAATGTACTGCCTCCTTTGACCTAGCTGCAAGCTGGCTGCAGTGACAATGTGGAGTCATTAGGTCCTTTGTGTGAGGAAAAAGCACACCCTGTTCAGTTGCAGGTTGGCTGGACTCAGCTTCACGTCTCCTATCCTGTCAGCAGATGGCCCTTCGGCCCATCTATTGAGTGACTGCTTGGGAGGAATTAAAAAGTCTAACTGTCAGTTACACTCAGTCATGTAACCCAAGACAGGCTACAGGCACAAAAGGGATAAGGGCAAGAAAGTGCCAATTTTATAAAAGTTGCATTTTCAAAATTGTAATGAAAAATCTGTCTTTACCATTAAAAATAATGTATCATTTACATTTCATAAACACCAAGCATGACATACTTCCTCCTCCCCCAATTGAAAATTGCAGCTTCTTAAATGTAATAAGGAATCCCCAATTGTATCCTATGGGATGGGTAGGCCTCACAGTAGTGAAAAACAAAATTAGAAGTTTTTCACTACCAAGACATATAGACCATAATAGTACATGTCCAACCTTTTAATTGCACTGTAACCTGGCCAATGGACTACATAGGGCTTGCCTTAGGGGTGACTTATGTGTAATAAAACGGGAGTTTAAGGCTTGGCAAGGGTGTTTAAATGCAAAATATACATTGCAGTTTAACACTGCAATAGCAGGTCTGGGACATGATTTGAAGTGCTACATAAGTGGGTGGCTGCTAGAAATGGAGTTTCTGGTTGACTAGGGTGTGCACCTAAGCCGGGCATAACCGTCCACTTTAGTCACAGTAAGGGAGTCACCCCCTTGGTAGCTTGGCACGAGAAGTCAGGCTTTTCCCAGAGGCATTGTGTAAAGTGTTTGCACAACACCAGTGCTACAATAAATACAATACAAAAGAGACTCCAAACAGGATTATTTAAAAATATGTTATATATTGTGCATATAAACATGGATCATGACGACATGAATCATAAGTATTGTACATCCTATGCTAATCCTGAATCAGTAGGCATTACCCTGATAAGACGAGAGCCTAAATTACATATATTATTATATCAGGGCATGAAATGCAGCATATAAAACACTTGAATCATAACTGCTGTGCACACAATGCAAATCCTGGTAATGTAAACCAACATACATCATAACATTTGGCTTAAAATAAGCAGCAGTTTGGTAATGGTAGAAATGCACAAATATGTGACTGGGAGTGAGTGTCTGAAAGGTTTCAGTGCTCTGTCTATCATCTCCTTGTGTTTGCTTTGTTCGCCCTAAGTTGGCAGGGTATGCCCAGACGTGGGTCCCTTGCTCATTTTGCCACTGGGTTCAAGCTAGCCTTGCTGATGAAGGGTGTTACCCAGAAACCAGTCCCAGGATGCTTGTTTTCGGTTCAGGGAAGACCTGGCTTGTCAGTTCGGGCTGGACTATTCCCATGAGGCACAGGGTCAAGACTGATTTGCATATAGCTGGGTCTGAACTGAGGTGGCGAAGTGAGCTAAAGAATGATGATGGTTTCAACCCAGATCTGTGACTGGGGGTGAGTGTCTGAAAAGTTTAAGCGCTCCATCCATCATCTCCTTGTGTTTGGAAATGCACAAATCACCATATGTCACCAAAAGACCACAAATACTCTGCAGGTAAGACAGTCTTGTGAAGGGCTAAACACATGGAGTCTACATATAATCCTGAACACTTGGGTACCAGCACATCTGCGCTCCTATTGGCAGGTTTACTGTGGATATTGGTGCCTTCCTGCAACGAGTGTACTTTAGGTATGAAATGTATGCCACAGGATTTCCTGCGTTCCTATTACATCTAATATGGTAATCTATGGTTTGTAAATCACTGCAACTTCCTCAGGTCCTCCGTTGTGGATCTGTTGCATAATGGTGAACCCCGTTGAGCAAGTGCCCCCAGGTACATCCTCAACATAGGGGGGCAACACACACACCTCAATAGTCAGCAAAGAGACCCGCGGCCCAGTAAGTCAGAGGCAGATACCTGTGAACACACGATGCAGTTGTGGGCAGCCCTCGTGTTTGCAGAGATTTGGTGAATCCAACAAAAAGAAATGCTGTCAAATTCTTAGGACCAACGGGGGTACTTCTACACTAAGGGTGTTCCCTCAGAACCCGGCTAACCCAGAGAATGGAAATGCCCTTGCATGAGAGCATAGGCACATTGCTGGGACTGTGCTGGTCCGACTGGAGAAACTTACAGTAAGAAGTGGTTACTGCTGTGGGTGAGACAGCACGATTCCCCTCTGGGCCCCCTGTATGGCATCCAGATCTGATCCTGTGATGGGGCCTCACAGGCTAAGGCGGGCAGACAAGATAGTCATTTTTCTCGTCACCCAACTTGCACTCTTGTCCTGTTGGACCACGTCATTGGGGGGTGGATTGTGCTACCACTGCACAGCTCGCTGATGCAGGCAGGGCTGGGCACAAACTCGGAACAGGGCCTTCAGTGCTCTCTCTCTCCTAGACTCACCAGATAAGAAGTGCTACTCTAGCAGCATCCGGTATGGTAGACAAGCTATTCCCCAGGCATACCTCAAAGGGGCACAAGCATGGAACAGTGAATCACTTTAAAATCCGGATGCTCTGAAATGCCAAATAGAGCAAAAAGTGATCACAGCCCACTAAGTTAGAGTGCTCCTTCTTGAAAGGGGAAGCGCTTTCCACATGCTGACCTCCACACACTTGTGGCACAAGTAAAGTGTTCCCTATGCACTAATTGCTTGTATGAGGGAAATCAAGCACTCCCCAGGTGCAAGCCACTCATACCAAATTTAAAGGAGAGAGCACAAGCACGTTTCACTAATTAGCAGTGGTAAAGTACCCAGAGTCCTAAAGCCAACAAAAACTGGTCAGAACAATAGAAGGGGGAAGGCAAAACGTTTGGGGATAACCCTGCACAAAGGGCCAGGTACAACAGAGGCACAAGAAGTGTTGCAGGCCCACTAGTACTATTTAATTTACAGGTTCTGGGTATGTGGTATACGACTCTACATGGGATGAACAAGTAAAATAAATATGGCAGTTGGGTCCAAGCCAAAGTAGACATTTATTTAGGGGAGTGAGCATGTGACCTTTAGCACTGGTTAACAGTGGTAAAGTGCTCAGAGTCCTATGCAGTAAAAGTAGAGGAGGTGAGACAAAAGGTTTGGGTGAAGACCACCCTAAGGCTGGCAGGTCCAAGAGTGTTGAACACTAAATTGGTTATTTTATGAATCCCACTCCAATCTAATCCATTTGTTGGACAATAGAGACTAGAAACTTACTATTCTCATTCCAATTTAAACCATTTTAGGGAAGATGTTCATCACTACAGTGGTAACATTTAAATATTCCTACAAAGCAATACGTAATTATAATACTTCACAACCATAAATAATATTAAAAATAAAATAATTACACATTTACACATTACACATTTACAATTTACATAAATACTCCAAAGAAAGAAACATAAAACAATATAAAAAAAAATAAAACTTAAACAGTGACAATTTAACAATAATATAATTAAATTTAAAAGTAATAAATAAAAGTAATAATAAGACAAGTAAAATATTTATAAATTACAGCATTTAAATGCTATATAAAACATTTACTTACACTATAAAAATAAATTCCTATCAATATAATGACTTCAGTTTCTACCTAGACATCATTGGTAGCTAATTATATTAAAAACTAAACCAACAAATACTGAGCTTGTCTATAGAAAAAGAGAAACCACTGAGCCTCTCATCCAGGATGGGGTTAAAAATATTGGATTATAATGGCTTTTAACCCAGCCGTTCAAAAGCTCAACAAGTCTGGGGCTTTCTCATGGAGCTCTCTCAGTTTTTCAGGAAACATTTTATGAACATACTTAGAAAAAAGGAATATTGGCTCCACATTACTTTGCCGTACAAAATAGTGCCCTTCAATTGTGTGTAGAACCCCCATACAGAGAAACAGTTGGAGCCAATTCACAAAACCAATGCAATAGTATGTTCAACGAGTTCCTGCTTGGGTGTGCATTTACACTTTTTGGAATTCACACTATTGTCACAGGGAAGATCTGGAAAAACTGAGCCAGTCACAACATTTCAAGTATTCTCCCAGGTAGATAATGGGAGTTTCTTTGGCCTGGGCATTACCCCATGTGTGTCTAGTATAATTAAATGTTGGGCAAAGGCAATCCCTCTTTTCCAATATACATGCTTATTCTTTTTTTCTATGGTAACACAGGTTCCTTGTAGGGAGATACAGTTCCCTCAAAACACACCCTGCTTTACCCCAGAAAGTTTTGAGCTTTCCCTTTGCCTTCTCAGCCAGAAAAGGGATCCACTTCATCTCTTGACTGGTGTAAATCACAGCTGATTTCCACAGAGATAAAAGGCTCAGAGAAGAGTTTGTGAATGATCCTAAACTTATGTATTGTGAATAATCCTAAACTCATGTATTTGTGGGAAAGTGCACACTCACAAGACATACCAGTCTTGGTATCATTCCCTTCACATCTGATGCAAGGAAATGACTTTGGTGAAGTTGCATGCGGTTATGGCTTACAAATACTCAGGAGTAAATAGATTTCTATAGACTAGGTATCGTTTTGCAAATACTTAGCAGTCTTAAATGTGTCCATAACCTATGTCTACAACCAAAAAATCCTATGAGAATTGAGCCCTGACTGTAAGGAAAGGGCAAAACTTTCAGCTGCATTGTATAATCAAGCATATTGCCCACACCAGCCTTTCATGATTATTCTAGGAAAATGTGCATTCATTGTAATGTGAATGGTACAAAAGAATGGTTTGCTAATATCAGCAGTGTATATGTCTTCAATGGGGCCTTCATTCTGCAATCACTTAAATGTTTTTAACATTTTAGACCTACTTATCTCACCACATTCACCTCGGTGGGAATAGACTGAATATGGGCATGTCTACCTCAAGAGTGGGTCATGGAGATCTCAGGTACGTGCTGCTCAACTGGTGAGTGCCTAGCTGAGGCTCGGTTCAGTGAGAAAATTAAATTAAAACTGAAATATTTCAAATGTTTTATCAATTTAAAAATTGGACCAATTGTGTCTGTTTTATAGACCATAAGAAAATAAATTCAGCATTTTTAAATATATCCGCAGACAGAAGTACTCCCAAAATATACCTTTTCTGAGCAGTATGTTGACAAAAATATCCATAAATGGATAGAGGAAGTTAACAAACGATTCAATGATACACATACACACTATACCTTTTTAAAAAATGTACAGTTAAATTAAAAATACAATTAACTTCCATTATTGATGGAACCATATATTGATGTGATGTACCTGTTAAAATATCGAACAAATGTACAGCTTTCAAAAAGGTAATATGAGCTTTTGACTTTGCTTTCAACGTTCACCTAAGTGAAATTTGTGTCCTGTTCACGTCATTCTGCATACGAAAAGGCTGCAAAATTGTAAATTCTGAATACCACGTTAATATATAGTTTTAATGTGTTAGTGTTAATGTGAAATGAAATATATAGTTTTAAAGTGAAATGTTGTGTCCTCTTCACGTCATTCTGCATATGAAAAGGCTGCGAAATTGTAAATTCTGAATACCACGTTAATATAGAGTTTTAATGTGATGTGGTTGTTTGTTATACACTCAAGTCATTTATGTGTGGCAAGTGATTTACTTTTTCTAATGGAGCAGTTACTTGCCAAAGCTTTTAACATTAATAAGTAATCAACACCTATCGATAGCGAGCGGAGGTTAGATAAACCAGCTGCACTTACCCATGATTGTTAAAGCGGTGGCTTTTGTTAATTCTTCTTTCATTGACTCAATTACTTCTAAATTACCACCATCTAGATTACATCTATTTATGGTTCCATTTCCTGAACTGATCCAATACAGCTTGCTCTCCGCATAGTCTATTGATAGACCTGCAAATAAATTAATTCCACAACTGAAAAATTACAGCGATCACATAAAGAGACATAATTATACTGAGGCATGTAAAAAGTGAACATAAATACGTTTGTTAACTTTGTTTAACAATGGACATTTACGTTCAAGAAAACATTGGAGGAGAATCATTTAAAAAGGGCTGGGGTAAAAGTGCAATAGGGTGCCAAGCTCTTCCAATACCACATAAAAAAATTCTTTTTTTTATCTTGCCTAGAGTGAGAAATTGTCCAATAAGTAGCTGCTTACTGTAATGTTTATCGCCAGTACACTGCTGAAAAGGTACAATTTGTAAATGCTATGAAATCTGCCCATCATCCTTATGCAAACTGAACTACTAAATTATGTGGCCAGATTGCGCTGCAAGGGTGACTAACATTTGTCGCGAGAAAGTCCCACATATCTTGTCCTTCACGCAAGGGAGCGCTCTGTGAAAAACTGCAATGATGGATTGCGGGAAGGACAGAAAACAGCACAGGGGCATGTTTAGTGAGAGTCATCCGTTGATGATGTCATCAGCTCAGTGCGTCACACAGACCTTTGCGCTGTGGTGAGAAGGACACTCTGCACAGCTCAGCTTGGTTTTGGAACACAGGGACACTTCCCAGGACAAATTCCTAGGTGTATTGACCAGCAAAGAAGTCAGACATGTCAAAGCTGTACTTTTAAGGTGAAGCATGCATTACGCAAAGGTATACCAAAAGATATACCGTTAACCCCTTATTTGTGTCTGTTTTCCCTTGTTGCTAGGATCTGGGGCAAGGTCAGATCATGATAGTCATGTAAATCTGTCCTTGCACCAAATATAACATTTTTGCACTCTCCTGTAACAGACATGCCGCCATGTCCCTGCATATGTTACCTGGGGTATGCATAAAGGAGTTTGAGTGCAGTGCAAGGATCAACTTTAAGGCATGATTTTGCACATGAAAGGTGATTGATCACCATCGGTGCTAGGAGTAGGGTTGCATGGGGTGCTGCTGTACCCCCAACATAACCTTGCTGGAGTTCATAATGGTGAATGAGCAATGAAGATGCTTTTAAATGTTGTTTTAATTGTGTCACATTTGCTGGGTGTTCAAAGATAGAGTTCACATCAGGCTATATCTAATACACATTTCTTGCTATTTTAACATGAAGACTACTTTTTAGTTTTTTCTTTTTCTGACTGCAAAGAATTTGTAAAGTGTACTTTGTGACAATCTTGCTAAGGTAGTGGGAGTGGGAAAAATAAAGGTTGTGGTATGTCAATGTTTTTGTGACACTCAAAAGTATTTAAATACCAACACACTAACAGTACAACTATTTCAAAGTATTTCATCAGTTAGGATTTTAATGGGATCAAAACAAATCAAGACGTTTTGCTTGAGGTGCGCAAATGATAAATATGTGGTGAAACCCGATTTCCACACATTTTCATTTCTGTGGTATATGGTTTTATATGTAAAACTGCATGTCTGTACAAATTTAATTTAGAGGTCATTGTAATGGAAAAGTGCTGTTTGTAAATGATGGTGCATTACAACACCATACTTTAGTAATTATTCTTATTATTATTGAGATTTTATTAAGCGTGTAGCCACCTCTGAGGGATTCCCAGTGTTAGGTACCAGGAAGGGCCGTCTAGAAACATACAATTAAATATGGATATATTTTCAGAAGCTGGTTAGAGAAGTACAACTTCTCAGAGACTCCAGAAAGGTGTTCCAAAGTTTAGGCCAAGGGAAGAAAAGGAACGACCCCAATCCAAGAACGTTTAATCCTGGGGGCTGTGTTAAATATTGAGGACTGAGTAACATATTTCAGATAGTTTGCTCGAAAAATGCATTAGAATATGACCCCATTCTCTTTCTGCTACTGAAAGGTCGTGACTCATGTGCTACAATTTTTATTTGTGAAAAACTTGATTTTTCCCAATCCTTATGATGTCAGTGATGTAACACTGAATGCTCCATCCCCGCTCTGAAAATGGCGCCATCATCATTGACAGTCACTGATGTTCGAGGTGCTTTGCTATGCTTTACAATACTTTGCTTCACTTAGCGTCAAATGTACATCAGCTCAAACCTTTGTAAACCTTTTGTCAAAGAAAAACACATTAGTTGGCACATTCTTTTGAATTAATGTATAGTATAAATTACCCCCTGCTGTACAAAATTAGGATATTGGAAGTCACCAAGGTGTTCCATTACCATATACAGGAACAAGGCAGAAGGCCCACTGCAACATCCATTAAATGCCCTTTTCAACCAGTTTTATGAGTGAAAGGGAAACATATTCACAAGGTCATTAAAGCTCATGCAGAATGACTTTACATGGCCTTGTAAATATGGTGAAGCCCATTGCACTGCCGGTGTGCGAATAAAAGTGACGCACCGGCGGTGCAATTGCTTGAGAACAAGCCCCTCTTTTTCCTGATTAGGTGCACCCTTTGGAATTTACTTATAGAGGGACAAAGCAATGACACAAAACACCTTGAATGCCGTTTTTATATGTGTCCAAGAACCCTTCATGTGAGTGTTTCATATAATCACTGTGAATAGACTAATATATGTTCAGAAGTACCCTCATACTCTTTCAGTGTTCCGTGGCACCACAATGACACACACACTTTCCCCGTGCAACTTCCTGGTGTTTAGCACACTTTTGCACTGTGTCAGGTGACCAGGCTGACTTTCTTGCAGACTACAACATTTTGCTGCCTATCTCAGGCCACCTGAGTGACATTCAAAAGCAGATGTTTGACATGAGACACAGTTTAGGGATGGAACTGGTACACTAGTGTGGATTACAAAGTGCCCCCTGGACAGGCTATTGAAGTCATGGGATTGACTCTGCAACTTGCCAGTGATAATACTGGGGACCACAATGTGCGGCCACTTATGCAGCCACTATTTTACCCAGCACACAATATGCACCAATGCTTGGATGCATCATTTGGAATTGTGTGACTGACAATTTCCCCTTGATCTAAAATGGCCCATGGTGAGAAAGCATTATTTTTATGCAACAGTGATGAACAAGGAATAGTTGAAAAGAGGCTAAAACGCTGTCTTTCTCAAAACGTGTATAATGTCAACCGTTGTGAAAATAGTGACAGGTCATCCCGTTATCAACAGACACCCTAGCTTCAACTGAAAGTAATGCTGGCAAATATATCAAAAAGGATCTCAGTGTTGACAACTGCTCCAAGTCATCAAGTCTTACTGACGTAAAATGTCATATTACGGGAGGTGCCGTGTGGTGTGGGGAATTTGTCATGTGTGACGTTTTATTTTTCCACTCATGGGCCATACCAATAAATAGGAGGCGCTGATTGAGATACTACGTTGTTTACTCGTTTTCCAAAAGCCTCTTCGTGTTTGCCTCCATTAACTCTCCTCATAAGAATTTGAGATAATCCCAGAAATAAAAAGCGATTGCAGTGTCTTTCATAAAGCATCACAGACAACATCTCTAAGCTTCATCGGTTTTTACTGCATTTCTTCCTGCTTTCGGTAACGATGCATATTGGAATGTTCCCACACTGCTGGTTAGCAAGTTTCTAGCTTACTTGATTTATTACCGGTGACCAGTATTAAAGACCACCGGTCAACTGACGTGCTTAAATATAGTCAAAATTAAAAGACTTCAGTCAAATTGCATCCAGACAGCTTTTGTTTTTCATGAATGTGTCTGGCACTTTCCCATGCATTCTTATTTGCCTGCTACGCATAGTTTGATATGGGAAACGGAAAAGCTGCCCGAACATGGTAGGAAGACAGAGTGAGAAACATAGCTCATCTATTCTGGCACACTATTAACACATTTGCTAATTAAACACATGGGCAATACATATATTTCCACACAGTCCAGGGTGTGTTAACTATGTTTTCCTCGTATTTTATCTTTAGACAACACTCTCTTTTGGGTTCGCAGCCTTCTGTGATTGAACTTGTTTTCACATTGTTCCCGTTCCTTGTAGGAGAGGTTTCATTTTCGAATAGTCCTCTTTGTTGAACCTTGTGTAAAACTATTGGTCATAGCATAAATATTTTCTTAACTGCATACACTGATATGCTCAATTTCTCAATTAAAGTTTAAATGAAACATACATGAGTTTGTTCAGCCCTGAGAAAGCATGACATTTGCTTGATTGCATAAGGCCACAACTTTTTGTTTTTCAGAGGAAGTGTGTTTTGACACGAATTAAGGATTCTTTTTTTGGACACATGCAGTTAATGTTAGCAAACCACAGCACAGTTAGCTAGAGAATGGAACTTCATTTGAATGTTGGTTAAGGGACCACAGCTCCTGGCATACTTTTAACTTCTAAGATTGTAGTGACAAGTGCTGCCATTACCCCCACAAAATGACTCCAAACCATGGGGCCTATTTGTGGTTGTCATGCAGTGCAGCAAAGCGTCACCTTGAAGCATTGCACTAAGTGACAAGGAAAGGGTAGGAATGTGCCGTATTTACGGCAAAAAGGAACATTCCTGCCTTTCCCCCTGTGCTAGCATCCTTTTGGCAACCAAGCACCAATGAAGGCACCTTTGTACCGTAGTTCCCATGTCCCTGTGTTGCATGCAGGATTGTTTTTGTGCAGGAAGGTAAACCTTGAGAGGCATTTTCCTCTTTCTATGTGTGGCTGCAGCACACGTAGAAAGAGGAAATAGCCTCCATTGATTGTTTTTGTGCAGGAAGGTGTCCCTTACTACTCAAAAACAATCATCCCTACAACGCAGACTTCCTTGCACCATGGTGCAAGAGTGCCTGCATTGGCAGCCAATTGAACGCCAGCACAGAGAAAGAGGATAGGAATGCGCTGTATCTGAGGGATACAGGGCATTCCTGCCCTCTCCTTTTGACGAAGGGAAGTTCAACAGAAAGGCGTGCGACGCTGCCCTATGGAAAAATAATGAAAATGAGGCCCTGGCTGTTTAGGGAGTGGGAGAGAAGGAGCGAGAGCATAGAGAGAATGTGTGAGAGAAAAAGAGAGAGAGATACAAAGAAAGTGTCTGTATGCGCATGTGTGTGTTTGTAGTAGAAAGACATTTAAGAGTCAAGTTTAAATCCTATCACCATGTGTCCATAATTATTCAAAAAAGATGTAAATAGGTGTGTTGTAAATTCAATAGTTGCAAGAACTTGTTGCAGTTTCATGTAGCCAGAAAATAATGCACAAAACGTATTGCAAAATTTGCACCTTATAATATGCTCTATGGAATTCCAATTGAAGCTCAGGTTAGATGTCCTTCACATCTAACATGGGCTTCAGTTGGAATTCTATAGAGCATATTATCAAGCCCATTATCGCCGCTTTAGCGGCAGTTTTCTGCCGCTAAAGCGGCGATAATTTTATCGACTGTCTTGATAATATGCCCCATAATTGTTCTAACAGACTGATCGCTGAAACACAAAATAGTATAGTAAAGGCCAGATTTACCACTTATTCATGCAGCGCAGTGCAGCAGCCACAAATGCTGTGCTGTGTTAAGTGAATAGGAGAGAGTAGGGGAGTGCCATATTTACAGAAGTATGGCACTCTGCTTCCCTTTCCCTATTGCCGCGCTGAAATTAGCTGCCACGCGCCACGATGACACAAATATGCAAAGGTGTCTCCCTGAATCTAGCAATCGGTTTTGTCCTGGAATGTAATCTTCCAGTACAAATACCATGCATTGACTGAATTTGGGGAGAGGATGTTGTCTGATGGCTAGATTGCCAACTTTGGAGCGTGGAAACCAAGGTTCGAGCCTCGGGGTCGCCTCCACATCCTGTGAGTCTGGGCAAATCACTTAATCTCCCCGTGCCTATAAAAAAACATGAATGTGTCCTTGTGTAAAGTAACCGGTGCTCATTGAAAGCGCTCCAATACCTTTGGTTTGAGTTCGCACTATATAAATCTGCACACAAAAAAAAAAGAAAGATTTTCCCTCTTTGAATGTGTGCTGTAAAGTGCAGCACACAGACAAAGTTGGAAAAGGAGGGGAAAATTAAGGCATTTCTCCTTTGTTGCACCTACTTCAAAAGGACACAGTATTATGATGCTAAACCCTGTCTACTTTATTTAATAAATAGAGTTTAGCATCAGAAACCTTGGAGAAATGCATGGGAATACCCATTCTCCACCCGTGGTACGCCCCTTTGGCGCTAAGAAATGCAAAGCACCGTTGCATTACTTTCACTGTATTTCAAGCGCTAAAAAAGTTTTGTGCTGTAACGTAAATCGGAAAGAAAATTGGTGCCGATTTGCATCACTTTTGTGATGCAAACATGGCGCAAAATCTTAGTAAATCTCCCCGGGAATCTCTTCTGAGCAAGACTAAAACATACATTTACTTGCCTTCATTTCTGCACTCCAAAAGTGTTTTTAGGATTTATACATTGGAAGGATTTTTTTTTGTACAGAACTTTGCCATTATTATTCATTGCAAGCATTCTGTATAATATATTCAACACTGTGTTAATTAGCAAATTAGAATCAACTTGCTTTATAAACAGCTCTCAGAATTTACGACAACCGAAATGAGGTAATACATCTTAATTCAGAATGTTTCATTTAACAACGAGTTACTCAAAAGATTGCATGCACCACAAAAAATAGGTATTTATCCAAATGAACAATCGGAAGGCTGCACTTCTCACTAGCTCCTTGTGCATAACGCACTGACGAGATTATCGCGCCCTTCATTTAAATGTATAGTGTAATCCGAATTGTTTTCAGAAAAATGAAAATCCCACGAGAAGAAACAAGTACAAGTTTCCCTTAGCCACAGATCTAGGTAGGTCATATTTTTCACAGCATTATTGGTGCCTATGAATTATATCCCATTTTTTGTTCTCAATCTTACATTTGGTATTTTGTTTCCTATTTCAATATATAAGCGAATAATGCATGAAAGCCGCTATCGTTCCCATAGCTGTGATGGGCTCAGTGAGAAATAACCATAATATTCTTCTTATCAAAAAGTGTGTAACTAGGTTGTGCATGTTAAACACACATCTAGAGAGAAGTGAGTCACTTCCTTTTCTAATGAGCCCGAATCTTCGGCTTGCTTCTGCATCTGAGCTCTCAAATCTATGTCAGGAGTCGAGGTGTTATGGCATCCCACACACAGTGGTACTGATTAAAAAGTATAACATTTTGAAAAGTTACTCTTCGTCTTCCTCGTTACCAGATGATCAAATAATTCAATTGCAAAATGGGAATGTTGTTTTGTGGCATGGATTACATTGTTTCGGATCGCAGTGTAGAGTAAATATTCAAAGGATTACCATATATCATTCTACCAAAGGGCAGGATTTGTTTGCTTTTATGTTGCCAAATTGCCCAAAAGCATTTTCATTTTTCACCACAATCTGATGTGAATGTAGTAGCCTGAATTACCCTCGGGACTACATTTGTACAAACCCAAAACAATACAAATAATCAAAACTAAAAAATCTCGAGTCCTCCTAAATAACCATAAAATGGTTGTCACGTGACACTCCAAATGTGCGTTGTTTGGATAGCTATGTGGGAGTAATGCATCAGGGAAGAACATTTTAAAATATCTCTGCCTTGTTAATATAAAGATTATTAGGCAATCATGAATATTGGTGCATTCAGATTAAAGCAAACACATATTTCTCCCAGTTGGGAGTGAAGCTATCAATGGGGCAACAGGTGCAGTGGCACAGGGTCACCAGACACTGTGGGACCCAATGAACCCCTATTATGGCTGTCTTTTACTACCTAATTTGGCGTTAAGGTTGGCCAGGTTCCATGGTTACACTGGAGCCCATGGCACCCTGGCTAGTACATTTATGACAACACAGATAGAACTAGACAAAAGGGAAAAAAAAACTGAGGGGCACATTCACCAATATGGCGGTGAATGGCAGAAAGGCAATGTATTGATCCAATATGGTGCATTCCTGTCCTTTCCCTCTGCGCTGGTGCTGTTTGGGCAGCCTAGCAACAACACAGGCCCACTTGCACAATGATGCATGGGGTGCCTGTATTTCAGGCAGAATTGTTTGCTGCAAAAAGGGGCACCTTCCTGCACAAAAACCTTCTTACACAAAAATAATCCATAGACATGATTTCCTCTTTCTGTGTGTGCTGCGGAATGCAACATACATAGAAAGAAGAAAAACAAGGAGAAATAAACACATTTCCCCTTGTTATGCCTCACCTGTGGAGGTGTAAGATTTTGACGCATTCCCAGGTTTAGAAGTCCTTGTAAATCTGGGAATGTGTTAGATCCTCACAGCAGAGGCCAGCAGAGGCGATGTGCCGTTTCTGGTCACACACCAGGGGCAAAGCGCCAATACTGATTCAAGAAACTGCACCAATTGAAGGAGGATGCATCGGTTTGGCTGAAGCAAGCACCTTAGGTCCACTTCTAGGGGTCCAGGACTGGGATGCCACCACTTGGCAGGACAGACTCACAGATAGCATAGTCCAGGGGTAGGTGCAGGATAGTTGGAAGTCTTTTATGTCCCTGAGATTTCAGATCAGGGGGCCAGACACCTAGCTCTTGGGTTTTGGGGGTCAAGTGATGCAGGTCCAGCCTTTTCACCCAGACCAGGAGGGCAGGAATCAGCAGGTTGGCACAGCAAGGACATCGCTTTTCCAGAGCAGCAGTCCAGTATATAGGCAGTCCTTCAGGAGCACAGTAGTCCTTCCTGGCAAAGTATCCACAGGTCAACAAGTGCACTGAAGTTGTATGGCCTGAGTTCCAGATCTTACACCCAGTGTTGCCTTTGAAATGGGGGAGTCTTCAAAGAAGGGTCTTTGAAATGCACAAAGGTGCCCTGGCTCCAGACTCGCTAATGGGGGGTAGGCAGCCCTTGTGTGTGTACAGGACACAGCCTATTCAGGTGTAAGTGTGAGACTGTGCCTAGCTCCTTCCTCCCACGATGGTCCATCAAGTCATACCTAAGCACCTATTATGTGGCTGTCTAGAGGGAATACACAAAGCCCAGCTGTCACTCTCCCCAGACGTATATCAGAGACACGCTTGCAGGCACACAGGGCTAAGAGATGGAAAATGCCAACTTTCTAAAAATGGAATGTTCAAAATTGTAATGATGAATTCGACTTTGACATTAAAGAGGATTTATCATTACAAGTCCATAGGTAGGAAACATGACAGATCTGCTCCCTCTAAATTAGTAATTTTAGCTTATTAAATTTAGTAAGGAATCCCCAATATTATCCCTTGACCGGGGTATGCCTTACAGCAGTGAAAAACTAATTTGGGAGTTTTTCACTACCAGGACATGTAAACATTAAAGGTACATGTACTACCTTTTACTTACACAGCACCCTGCCCTATGACATACCTTGCCATTATTATAAATGGGAGGACCCAAAATAGTCAAAGGACCTGGGTATCAATTGGTATAAGAAACAATTGGTCCTAAAACATTATAGTTCAAAAAGATACAATCAATGTTCATGTTTCTTCTTCAAAAGGAATGAATCATGAAATAAATAAGGAAAAAACAGGCCAAATACATTCAAATTCGTTCAACAGTATATAGGACAGTACCCACAGATATGGTCATGGTTTTACAACATCTCAAATTGTGGGGGTTACTACCAGGGGAGAAGAGAAAGGTGAAGAGTTGGTGCTCGTGTGAAAGGAGGACAGAGTCAAGATGAATAAAAACCACAGTATTCACAATGTACAATATCAACTAAGGCCAAAGTCCTTAGGTTTCTCAGGCCTGTCCCAACTGTCATTCAGAAGACTTTAGACATTTATTCAGATATTTATATCACAGTGGCACATCATCTGTGATCTTGGTTGGGGTATGGGGGTACATAGAGTACAGGCCACAAAAGGGGGGAAATTTCGTCAACGTTTCGACCCAGACGCTAATAAGGGTAAATGATCGCCTCAGCTACGGGTCTTCCTCAGGACAGGGACAACAGAACCTAAGTATCCAAACTGTAGCGCCCCCAACGATAGGGTGGGCAACCCATTAGTGGTGTGCCTTGATCCACAACAACCTTGTTATTCGGCTTGACGTAATGAAAACGACAAATACGTGAGACTGAGACTGATCTCTTAGTTATACCGCTGCGGTTAAGCGGCGAGAGACTCTCTGAGGTATAAATTCACACTCAAAATTGTGTTGCCTTCATAGAGTCAAGACGTGTCCTGTTCCATCAGCGCCTCGTCTGTGACTGCTCGATTGCCTTCCTCCTAAATACCCCTACCAAGATCACAGATGATGTGCCACTGTGATATAAATATCTGAATAAATGTCTAAAGTCTTCTGAATAACAGTAGGGACAGGCCTGAGAAACCTAAGGACTTTGGCCTTAGTTGATATTGTACATTGTGAATTCTGTGGTTTTTATTCATCTTGACTCTGTCCTCCTTTCACACGAGCACCAACTCTTCACCTTTCTCTTCTCCCCCTGGTAGTAACCCCCACAATTTGAGATGTTGTAAAATTGAAAAATTGAGATTTGTTTATGAATAAATTAACTCTTTTTCTTGACATGACCATATCTATGGGTACTGTCCTATATACTGTTGAACGAATTTGAATGTATTTGGCCTGCTTTTTCCCTTTTTCCTTATCTATGACATACCTAGGGCCTACCTTAGGGGTGTCTTATATGTAGTAAAAGGAGACCTTTTGTTTGGCATGGGGCAATAAATGCCATGTCGACATGGCAGTGGGACACTGCCTTCAGGCGTCAATGGAAGCCTTGGGTCAAGTTATAGAGAGCTACCTAGGTAGGTGATAAAACAAAAACTGCCTTGCCTATTAGAAGCACATACTGTATAGGCCCTGGGTACATTGTATTCCACTCTACAATGGACTTATAAGTAAATTAAATATTCCAATTAGGTATATGCCAATCATGCAATGCTCAGGGGAGTGAGCACAAGCACTTTAGCAGTGGTTAGCAGTGGTAAAGTACACAGAGTCCTAAGGCCAACAAAAATGAATTCACCAAAGTTGGAGGCAAGCAGGCAAAATGTTTGGGGGAAGAACGCCCTAAGGCTGACAGGTCTAACAATTTTTGAGGTGAAAGCTGATCTCCTGACAAAAGTATAAAATAGGGTTAGAAGACGATCTAATGCAGGGTACTGTAATTGGAGAAGTCAGACCATATGCAACACCTCACATGTCACAAAGCTAAAATGCATGCCTAAAATCGAATAACAGAAGTGACTGTTTCAGACCAAATGAATTTTAGTGTACAATTTGATGCTGTTGGTATTTTCAAAATCAGGGATGCAAATTAGAAATTAATCATAATGTTTTAATTAAAAAAACATGGAACCAGCAGCAAAGGTTGGTAGCATTTCAGTGCAGCGTACAAACTGTGTGGATGACTAATTCTGCATTGGTGCTTGCACACCTCGACCTAAGAGTGGATACTGTCAATGATAGCACCAATCAGGTACACAATTGTGGGAGCTGTCCTGAGGGAACAATAGCAAACCATATTTATTGATCATAGGCTGCAATAGAAATAAACAAATCTAGAGTTGCAAACAAAATAAACAGGGGAGACTGTAAGGTAGACAGAGTCTCTCAAACCATAGCCATTCACTCCTTGTAGCTCTGGTTCAGTGAGGGTATCTCTCCTTCCAGAAAAGGCATCATCCCTGTTTTTGATAATGACATCATAGTGGTGTATCTGCAAGGTGATGGTTGGAATGCTTGAATTGATCTCAGCCACTTGCAGTCCCTGAGACCACACTCCAGTCCATGGTTTTTTTTGCCCGCCATGCCTCCTGTTTTAAACCAGCCATATGCAAATCAGTCTTGACCCTACTCCAGTAGGAGCATTCCAGCCCAAAATGCCAGGTCAGGTCCTCCCTGAACACAAGCAACCCAAGACGAGTTTTGCCCTAATTGGGGCTCACTCTGTTCTTCAAGCACCTTTAACTATTTGCATGCCAGAAAAGCCCTAACAGTAAAATCTAAAATGTATATATCTGAGCAAATTACTGAAATGCCGAACTGAAAATACATACCTACTAGCTTTGTTAAATGGGATTCATCATATAATCAGCAGAAGAAAAGTGTCTATAATAATTTTAGATGTTTAAGTGTAGTGAAAATATATTTTATAATATGAACTCCTTTTGACTTTCACCTGCACCGTGACATTCCTACAGACAATGACATATCTGCGATAGAAAATAATCCAAAAACTGTAAACATTTTATTAAGATTCTTGTTTCTACCCTTAATCAAATCGCCAAAAATCACAGGGAACCTAAAATGATACTGTACTCAAGAGAATCTGACCAATTTCTCAGCTTTGGATTGAAGAAGAAAATCTCTGCTAAGGTCACTCTTTTCGGGCCAAAAGAGACTAAAGGCAACACTCTGACAATGTTCAGGGTCATCTGTATGGGGAGATGATTGTCGGCTGAGTCCCCAAGGCTCCTCCTCTTTACCACATCAGGAAGTCACGCTACGCGCGAGGCTTGGCGTGCAATGGCAGTTGTCAGCGGCAGCAGGGGTGAAAAATTGAGGACACGGCCGGATTCATTCCTGTGACAGGAGGCCACCTGGAGCCAAAAGCCAAGTGGAGCCCAAAAAAAAAGGCACACGTTTTTCCCCTCTATTCCCATATTGGATTGGCCATAACCACGGCAAAGTTAAACACTACTGGCTATGGTGCAGGGGTGGGGACACGAGGAAGTTGCAGTGCCCCCCTTGATTGATTTGAGTGAAAGGAGCTAGCTGCATGGAGGGCAATGCAGATAGACCATTATTCCCAGTGAGAGCGGTGACCAGGCTGTTCAGCCGTCCAGTTTCTTCCTTGCTGTAGCCACCAGGTCTCTCGCCAGGGGGGTAAGTGCACATGCTCTGCTTGTTATCGCTGCAGGGTCTGGTGGTGCTACCTGGTAGAGGGTCGCTGGGTGGGGCCACAGCAGTGATATATCCTCTGGAATGCAGTCAATGAATTGTTATATATTAGAGGAGAAGGGGAGAACAAATAGCAAGACCCAGGACTGTTTTAGCGGGTGCTAAAATGTGAAGCCATCCACAGCCCACTTTGATGCATCTGTCCTGACCCACCGGGTGAAAAACTAGTGGGGGAAGCTGCAGCATGAGCGAATCGTACTGCCTCGGCATGTAAAGATGGCACTTTGCATAGCAATACTGAAGATCACAAAGAAGGTGCAAGCATTGTTGAAGACCACTATTGCCAGGAAGAGGCCTCAGAGTTAGTAAATATCAGACACACCTCGAGTGCTAATAGCTCAGTAGTAGGAACAGCTTCACCCAATCAGATGTTAGCGAAAAGTTAAGTGGAGGTCAACCTGGACCAGAGGTCAGCATTTCAAGTATTCCAAAAACTAAAGTGGTTATGGCATATCCTCTTTTTATGAAGGTAAAGCCATGTTTGAACTCGGCACAGGTCTCGGGGCTGATCTGTCTGAGAAGTTATACCCCCGCAACCATTATCTGCTCTCCCTTTGAGGGGTAATTTGGATATAGTTTAACCGCTGGTGCTTCCAATCCAGCTAGCAACAATCCTGTGTCCACCAGATACTTTGCAGGATGACTCTGGATGTGAAAAAGTGAAAAATGAGTCAACTGAAATCTCTCATTTAATGAGGCACTACAGGGGCGTATCCAAGGGGATACTATGCAAGGGAATGCTAAGACTATGCTAAATCTCATCTTGGAGGAAATAAGGTTTCCGAAAGCCTCACAAACTACTGAAATAGCAGCTCTACGTGCACAACTCTCTCAGACTGAGGAGAGTGTCGCCCAGATCGCAGAGAGGTTAAAGAAGCTTAAGTGAGGATCTTTCAGCTAGAGGATCAGGGTTCCATACTGCAGGAAAAGGCAGTCACTTTTCAGAATCAGAAATCTTCAATAGAGTTTAAGCTAGAGGAACTGGAAAATCATTCCCGGAGCAATAATCTACACATTGTGGGGGTTCTGGAGAGGCTCAAGGGACATCAAATGCTCTAGTGGGCAAATACTTACATCAAAACATACGTTCTTTCCGAATACTCTGGAAGATCCCATTGAGTGCCAGTACACCAGTCCCCAAATCAGAAATTCCCTCGTGCAATACTGGTGAACTTCAGAGACTATTGTGTGAAAGAACACGTATTATATAAAGACCTTAAGCAGAGACAGTTTAGTACACCAGAAATCCGACTCTGTCGTATATTCTCTGATATGTCAGCCTCAGCAGATAATCGAAGGGAAGAATTTTTTAAGATGCATCATCTTTTTAAAGCGCAGGGCACCCAGGCAATGATTGCGCCTCAAACCAAATTGAAGGTGCTAGTAAAAGTGCAATTTCATGTGTTTCTCCGAGGCCCAGGAACTGTTACAGCAAAATAAGTCTTAGCTATGTAATGTGTGGCTACAATCTGGATCTGTTGCTAATTAGGGTCGTAGCATTTGCAATCTTAATGTGTTCTTCCTTTTTTTCTATGCATTGAGTTTTTGCTTTTAGGGCTGAGTCCTCGGGTTTTCTTATTTTTTTGTTGTATTTTTTTTTCCATCCTGACAAGGTAGGATTGGCAGGGGTAGGCCGATTGATCTGGGGACGAGGTCAGGGTGCCAGATCTTTGAGGTAGGGGAAGCATGTCAGGCGTGAGTGTGATGGTGCACCATTCACCACGGCTTAGGGGATGGGGTGTGGGGTAGTTAGAGCTGGGGGGCTGGGAGGAGGTGTAGGTTTGGGGTCAAAAGCTTGATAAAAAGGGATCTAAATTTGCAGTTGGCTGGTTCATGCTCCCAGGGTGGTGGATTAGAATGCTAACCTCGCTTAAAGGGTAGACAAACCGCTGAACTGAATTCTCCATTAGTCTATGGCAAGATAAAGCTTGGGTTCAAGTGTCTACCTGTGGCAAAGGGCAGTTACATGGTTGGTGTAGACCTGATTGTACGTCTGAGATGGGGGTGAGTAAAACAATATTTTTTCCTACATGCTATTTAAGAGTAACATATTGATATGAATAATATCCTGAAAGTAGTTTTTTTTCATGCGAATGACCTTAATAATAAGAAATTACAGGCAATAGAAATTTGGATTTTAGCCAAGAACCTAGCGGTGATTTGGGTTAAGGAGACCCATATTGTGGTTAGAAAGATGTCAGGATTTTCGATGTTAAAAAATTGGGCCGCATACAGTGGGTTCTCTTCCTCCCAGGGAGCCCATTGGAGGACTGTTATTTTTCGAGCAAAAGAACTAAGGGCTGAAGCGGTAAACAGTGCCAGCGATAAAAGTGGTTGCTGGTATTGGGTGAGCTGTACGGTGTGGTCAAAGCTTTGAACGTTTATCAGCTTTTATACCCCAATCGAAGATAATGTTACGCCATGTGAGGATCTGTTTCAGTCGTTAATACAAAATCCTGCTGAAATGATAAAGGGGGGATTTTAATTTGTTGCAGAACCCAAAAATGGACTCTTCTGTCAAATAAAAAAACCTGACAAAAGCATATCTCTGAAAGGTATTAGAAACAGACAATGTCCAAGGTGTCTATATGAGGCTAATTGTGGTCCCACTGCTACTCTTGGGTGGCCCACTAAAGACATAGATGTCCTTGTGGTGCCCCAGGCCTTTTGGGGCATCAAAAATTAAAATATGCACGTTTTATAAAGCAATCCCAGTCCTTATGAGACATGCCTTACAAATACTTAGGTACCCCTTCTTTTTTAACCACCTACTGAATATTTATTTTTTCTTTTCTTAATCCTTTAAAGCACCCACTTCAGGAGGGTCTCCTTTCTTGTACCACTGGCTCCTGTGAAGCACGCACAAGCAGTGATTCAGCACCCCAAGTCCTACGTGGTCAGATCCTCTCCCCCACCCACCAGCTCCTTTGCTCCTCTCTACCTGCATCTTCATTTTGCTCTCCCACGCTCTGGTCTCCATTTCATTGGTGAGAGATGCAGGTTGCATGCTCATGTCTAAGTAACCCAAGATGGTAATTTTGATTGCCGTATCTCTAAGGGGGCACTTAAAAGTGAAGTGCAATTGTGCTCTCCCTCTTCTGGCCCACCAATGGGCTTCCCTGGGTAGAATTTAGTAACTGCTGTGGGGATCCAATCAGCACGCAACCTTTGCCTTGTAAGCTGCCTACTGTCGAGATATGGATCTGAAGCTGTGGTGATCTGCCATTTGCACACACCACCCAGGAGGGTGTACTCGTGCCAGCAAAAAGTTCAGGACGCAGGACACAAACACACACACATGCACACACACACACACAGCACACAGACACACAGTTAGGCAGAAGATGACTAGTGCGTTTCTTGTTCTTAATCACTCATCTTCTTACACTGCCCTTTCCTCATGGTTACACCTCTTAGACCCCACAACCTTTCCGCCATACCCATACTGCTCATATGTAAGTTACACAAGACCTGTGTACATTACACATGACGACGAGACTTTTATTAATAAAGCCTAGTAGCCCAAGTGAGTTGTGACATTTAGTAGTGGCGAGTCGCACCAATCCTACGCAAAAGAACCCCGTGAATTCGTCCCTTGCAAGTAGATAATTGATGGCTGTCTGTTGTAGCATCTTGTTTTCAGACAATGTTCTACAATCACGCACTCAAATTAAGAAAAAAGCGTTAGTGGCTTTTAAGCATTTGGTTAAACATATGTTCTCTGTTGCTGAAACACGAGGTTAAATGTGCAACCTCAGTTAGCATAGATTTTTTTTCTTTTCTTCCTGTGTGGCCGGGAACTGCGAGTTCACATAAATAATGGTTATGTCTTCGAACGGATCAATACCGCCTGTGAGAAATTGCAAAACCCAATTTTTTGTGTGGCAACTGGTGGTTCTTGTTGTGACATTGATCTGTAAATAAAACACGTTAATATCTGGACATTCAAGAAGGACAGATTATGCCAGCCATAGCAGTGAATATTTAATGAGGCTGATTCTTCATTCAAGCAATCAATATCCAACAGAAGCTGAGCAACTTTTCCTGCACTGGGGAGCCTCCCCGCCAAACCGAGGCGTAATATCACGACCGTCGAAACAAGGACAGATGGCTGTGCCTGGTCCCATATGCAACATCCCCACATATAGAGGTTGTGCAATATGTCTTTACATTCCAGTCTGGCGTCTGTCATATGGAAGTGTTATCACTTCAATTTGTCTTAATTTTCAAGTGTGGAACGAATCAGTATTGTGAAAGATTGCATGTGAAACCACACGTCATAGGTTATACTAATGTGTTTCTGCCCAGGCATCGCACATTGCAGCTTGGCGGATGCAATGCCTTCTGTGACTTGACATAGTTTATATAGATTTGCCCTCCTGTCAAAAAGAAATCTTCAATTATCATCATGTTTTTTTTTCGATGTAAAAATAGAGGAAGAAAGGAAGTTGGTGTTTTTTCTTTGCAGCATGCAAGAATTAACTTATAAATACATACATTATATTGCATTTGAAACTTATCAACCGCCACTTCAAGATAGTTCACTTAACACATTTTATCGAAACATTACAGATATCTGCCACCTGAATATGTCCGATTGAAAGCGTCCTTTTCTTGGACAAGGGAAATTTGCCCTAGTGCTGAAAGTGAATTATGAAAGGCAAGACCGTTATCCTGGAATACTGCTGAACCCAAGTTAAAGAACTGGGTGGATGAGATGTTTCTGTTGACTTTTTTGAGATAGAATCTCTCAATCGGCCTAAATCTGTGGGCAAAGATTCAGTAAAGCTTTAAACTGTTGCAACGTGATGCAAAGTGGCACAAATCGATGCACAACGACACATAGGTAGTTTTTCTTGTGTATATTCTGCACTGGAAAAGTGCCCTATTTTGAAGGCAGAAAGGGGCTTATTTATGGTATTTTGGTGTAGGGCAGCACAGCAAGGCACCTTGTTGCGGTGCCCTATGGCAAAGTGAATGGGCAGAATGCACTGTATTTAAGCAACGCAGTGCATTCCTGTCCTTTCTCCCTGCGCTGGCACCGTTTCTGCAGCCTAGCGCCAATGGAGGCACCCATGGTGCAAGGGGGTCTCCGTTGCATGCAGGATTGTTTTTGTGCAAGAAGGGACATCTTCCTGCACAGAAACAATTCTAAGAGATGTTTTCCTCTTTTTTTTGTGTGTGTGTGCAGCACACATGGAAAGAAGAAAAAAGGAATCAAGATAAACTAGTTTCTTCTCGGTATGCCTCACTTCGGGAGGCGTACGGATTTGGCACTTCCCCATGTTTACATCACTTTGTAAATCTGGGTCAGCCTCAAGTTCCATGGGTGCTGCGTGTGAACACCTACCCAAACGCCCATGAAATGCCTCATGGGCACCGAGTAAGGTGATGCAGCGATTTGTGCTATATCACCTTACTCATGATTTATGAGGCCACTCAAAGCCACGCAGAGTGGCATTGCGTGGCTTCATAAATAGAAATGAGAGCTCTGAATAACGCATGTCGCAATTTGTGTGGTGCAAAAATGGCCCAGAGCTCTCATAAATAAGCTACTAAGGGCCATATGTAGATAATTTTTATTTACCGATTCATAAATACCGAATTTTACAGATTCGGTATTTATGAATCGGTAAATAGAATGTAGGTAAACATTCGGTAATTATTACCGAATCGGTAATATTCGGTATTACTGATTCGGTATTTACCGAATCGGTAATAATGCATCCCTTCCAATTCATTCCTATGGGCCTGGAGGCCCTTAGGAATGAATGGGAAGCCACTCACTATTACTGATTCGGTAAATACCGAATCGGTAATAGGGGGAGCATATTCATGGGTGGCAGGGTGTCACATTGACACCCTGTTGCACCCCTGAATCGTGCATGTGTGCACATGTGGCTGTATGTCTGCCACATGGCACTTTTCAAAAAGCACAAAATTGCTTTTTAAAAGGTATTCGTTATTTACCATCAACTTGTAGTTGGTGGTAAATAACGAATCCAGAAACCAAAAATGCACTCACTTGAGTGCCCCCTACATAGGATTTCAGGATTCGGTAATTTACCGAATCGGTATTTTACCGATGTCTTAAAATTCCGAATCAGTAAATTACCGAATCCTGAAATCCAGCCACCTACATCTCAATTGCCTAAATACCGGTCGGTAACGGGATATTTACCGATTTTCGGCCGTTACCAACCGGTATTTAGGTACCTACATATGGCCCTAAGTGTTTTTCGCTGCTTTGCATCAACAGGACGTTACTGCAGCATTGATTGGGTGGATAAGGGCAAACACAATATTGGCTCAGATCCGGCACTAAATAGATAGTGAGACTGGGTTTTGCATCGAAATATAACAGCTTCTTGCTGCAGTGGTTCACAAGGAGAAATGTTTTTATTCCTCAAAAGAAAAATACATTGCATGTATGCCGAAGTGCAAAACACACATCTAATGCATGTGATCCTTCTGAAATGTGTCTAGACAAAGAAATATTTACTGGAAAGGTATGCTTCCAGTCCAAAGCATATGCCAGAGTGTGTACACTCACTCAGACATGGTTTGACTTTGCTGTGTGCATATTGTATAACATATATATGCATATACATGCGCATGTGCCTTATTGCTTGTTGATTTTCTGTCATCTTTCCTCTTTCCAGCCCTATTCCTTGTGTGTCTGTGTGCATGGTACTCCATAAACTGTCTTTAGATTGTTGGGGAAATGGTGGGCAGTTAGGAACAGATTTTGGGCCTTATAGGCTTTATTTACAAGTGTATGCCGTAGGGCAGCAGCGCAGGCCTTCCTGCAGTGCTGCTCTATGGCAAAAGAAAACCAATCAATCAGGGATTTATAAAGCATGCTACTCACCCGTGAGGGTCTCAAGGCGTTGGGGTGGGGGGAGATGCAGGTCCAGTTCAATTGAAGAGCCCAGTCTTGAGGTTCTTCCTGAAGGTGTGGAGGGTGGGGGAGTGTCTGATGTTGACAGGGAGCTCGTTCCAGGCTTTGGCTGTGACGTAGGAGAAAGCTCTTCTGCCTGCTCTGGTTCTGAGAGTGTGGGGGGGCTCTGCGAGGGCGAGGTCCGCGGAGTGAAGCTTCCTCTTGGGTACGTGGAAGGAGACTCTCTCATTGAGGTATTTGGGTCCAATGTTGTGGAGGGATTTGTAGGCATTGGTGAGCAGTTTGAAGCTTACTCTTTTATCGACGGGGAGCCAGTGGAGGTCACGCAGGTGTTGGGTCATTTGCTCGTGCCGTGGGGTTCCGAGGACAAGTTTGGCTGCAGCGTTCTGGATCGTTTGGAGCTTGTGGAGAAAAGTTTTATTGATTTCAGCGTAGAGGGCGTTGTCGTAATCCAGTCTGCTGGTAATGAGAGCGTGGGTGATGTTTTTTCTGCATTCTGGGGGTATCCGTTTGAAGGTCTTGCGGAGGATCCAATGGCAGTTGAAGCTGGTGGAGGCGATGAAGTTGATCTGGCAGGTCATGGTGAGGGAGGAGTCAAGGATGATGCAGAGGTTCCGTGTGTGGTCTGTCGGGGTGAGCGCACTCCCGAGGGTGGAGGGCCACCAGGTGTTGTCCCAGGCAGCAGTGGAGGGTCTGAGAATGAGGACCTTGGTCTTCTCCAAGTTGAGCTTCAGGCAGCTGCTTTTCATCCAGGCAGCAACATCCCTCATTCCTTCCTGGAAAAAGAGTCTGGTGTCTTCGGGGGTTCTTCATGAGGGAGAGGATAAGCTGGGTGTCATCGGTGTATGATACTATGCTGAGACCGTGTTGTTTGACGATGGCGGCCAATGGGGCCATGTAGATGTTGAAGAGCGTGAGGCTGAGTGATGATCCCTGGGGAACTCTGCAGTTGATCTGTGTGGGTTAGGAGAGGAATGGAGGGAGTCTCATCCTCTGGGTTCTGCCGGAGAGAAAGTATCAGATCCAGGAGAGGGAGGTTCCTCGTATCCCAGCGCCGTGGATTCTGGCTGCGAGAGTGCGATGTGAGAGGGTTTCGAAAGCTGCAGAGAGGTCTAGTAGGATGAGGGCTGCGGTGTCTCCCTGGTCTAGTAGCATGAGGATGTCGTCAGTGGCCACGAGGAGGGCCGTCTCAGTGCTGTGATTGCTGCGGAATCTGGACTGGGAGGCGTCTAGGATTGAGTTCTTGGTGATGAAAGCGGTCAGCTGGGTGTTTACGCGTATCTCAGTGACTTTGGCAGTGAAGGGGAGGAGAGAGATGGGCCGGTAGTTTTTCAGGTCTGTCGGGTCGGCTGTGGGCTTCTTGAAGAGGGGTTTGACCTCCGCCCGCTTCCAGTCATCGGGGAACATGACGGATTCAAAAGAGGCATTAATGGTACATCCTAGTTCAGGTGTGATGGCGGCAGCGGTCCTGTGGTAGATGTGCAGTGGGCAGGGGTCCATGGGGGCTCCTGAGTGGGTGTTCTTCATGGTCACAGTGGTGTGTTCGACGGTGGCAGGATTCCAGGTTGTGATGATTGGCTCATTGTTGGTGGTGGTGGTGCATGGGGTGGTGATCGGCGTCTGTTCGCTGAAGTTGTCATACAGGGCCTTGATTTTCAGATAGAAGTAGGAGCTGAGCTTGTTGCAGGGTTCCTGAGATGGTGTGATGTCCGTGGTTTCTCTGGGGGGGTTTGGTGAATTGCTGTAAGACGTTGAAGAGTTCTCTAGCGTTGGTTGCGTTGGTGTGGATTTTGTTCTTGGTGAAAGTCCGCTTGGTGTCTCTTAAGCGCTGGTGTTATTCCTTCGGGGCATTCCGGTAGTTTCACCAGGTTTTCTCGAGGCATCTGCAGGAGCGCCTGGCTACTTGGAGCTCGGTGGTGAACCAGGTGGCTTTCAAGGGCATTGTTTGCCGGGGTGAAGGAGGGGCGCAAGCTTGTCAGCGCAGCTGGAGATCCAGCAGTTAAGTTCCTTGGCTGTGGAGTTGGCGTCAGTCATGGCGCAGGGTGGGTCTAGGAGGAGGGTGGTGTTAAGGTGCTCCTCTGTGATCTTGCTCCAGTTCCATCGAGGCGGGCGTGGGGAAGATTTCGGTCCGATGGAAATGTTGATGGTGAAGTGTACACAGTGGTGGTCTGTCCAGGGGGGCTGCGAGGTATGGCTGAAATGGATGTTCATCCCTTCTGCGAAGATGGGGTCAAGGGTGTGTCCTGCTCTGTGCATGGGGGTGGTGACGAGCTGCTTCAGTCCGAGGTTGGAGAGGTTGTCGAGGAGGGTGATGGAGTCAGGGTCGCTGCAGTTGTCGAGGTGGAAATTGAGGTCTCTGAGTAGAATGTAGTCCATGGAAGTGATGGCGTGGGGTGCGACGAGGTCGGCGATGGTGGTTGCGGACTGGGTGCACGGTCTGGGGGGTCTGTAGGCGAGGGTGCCCAGTAGCGTGGGCCTGGGGTTGGTCTGGATCTGGAAGTGGAGGTGTTCTGTGTTGGAGTGGGGGTCACTCGTGTTGGAGGTCGAGAGTCGAAGGGAGGTCTTGTGAACGATGGGGAGTCCTCCTCCTGGGCGGTGGGGGCAGTCCCTTCTCTGGATCTTGTATCCATCAGGGATGGCGGTGGCTATGTCAGGGCCGGCGGTGGCATTTGTCCAGGTTCCAGTGAGGAAGGCGACGTCTGGCAAGATGGTGTCGAGCAGGTCCCATATCTCTATGGTGTGTCTGTGTAGGGAGTGTACATTGAGGAGGATGCATGTCAGGGCTCCGGTGGTGCAGGTATCCAGCGAGTTTTCAGCGGTCTTAGGGGCGCAGTCGATGATGAAGGATCATCGGCAGTGTCTGCAGGAGAACTGTCCTTGGGTGATGTTCGATGTTGCTCTTTGGCAGCCGTTGTGTCTTACGGGGTTGAGTGCGTGGAGGGCGGCGGAGATGTATCAACGGGGTTCCGGAGATCCTGGGTTCCTGGCGCTGGCCGCGGTCGGGTTGCGGGCGGGATCAGACGGACTTGTCTTAGGCATGCCTTTGGCATGCCAGCGGCACGCCCGCTGCGCCCGTCCGCTGCGTGACCGCGCAGCGGCCGCCATTAAGTAGGGGAGGGGGCGGGACTGGAGGTAGGGAGGCGGGAGCGGGGTCTGTGTCGGGGGAGGGGCAACAGGGGCAGCAGCGCCAGGAAACCAGCGGGTTGTAGGAGAAAATAAAATTTAAAATAACACCAGGGGAAAATTCACTGTGGGGAGCAGGAGAAAACATCAAGTAGCAGGCTAGGGAGGGAGCTTTTCTTCTCACCTCTGCAAGGGAGCGGGCAGCGGGTGCGAACCCTGCTCTGGGGAGGCACTCTGGGCTTGGGCGATGCCGCAGAGGAAGCGGAGCTGCTGGGAAGAGTGCTGGCCTGGACCGAGGTCTAGGGTTTACACGCGTTCCCCCGCAGCAGCCGCCATTAAGTAGGGGAAGGGGCCGGGACTGGAGGTAGGGAGGCGGGAGTGGGGGCTGTTTCAGGAAGACGCCGCAGAGGCAGCAGCTGCGGGTTGAAGGAGAAAATAAAATTTAAAATAACACCAGGGGATAATTACCTGTGGGCAGCAGGAGGAATGAAAAAAAAGGCAGAAGAAAACAACAAGTAGCGGGCTAGGGAGGGAGCACTTCTGCTCACCTCTGCAAGGGAGCAGGCTGCGGGTGCGAACCCTGCTCTGGAAAAGGGCAGGAATGCACTGTATCTATCAGATCGGTTCATCCAGTGGATAGCAGATTGGGGTGTCCCCTATAGGTGTCTCATAGGGTCTACTAAGGGTCAGGCTCACCCTCATTTCAAGTGGATTGGGCCATCAGGTTAGCCGGGAGAGTGACCCATATATCCAGTGGTTAAGAACTTGGGAGCAGTAACTCTGCATAAGTGGCCAGCTGATCTTTACAGTAGATCAAGCCATTCCTTAAATTTGAGAGCACGTCCTCGCTCCCATTTGCATACAACTTGGTGCTTAGCCAGCAGGAAGCAAAGTACCACATATCTTCTAAAAGACACTTCTATATCTTCTGTGTACCCCAGCAGTGCCACTAATAATGTTAAAGTTAGGGGTTTGCCAATCATTAGGGTTAATGCACCAGCAAAATCTCTCCAGTACCCTTGTATCGGGCCACACTCCTAGGTGAGATGGAGGAATTCAGCCCCCACCATCCCACACCTTGTACTGCTATCATCAGAGCACAGGTTATCTAATGATATAGGCTAGCAAGTGTGTAATAAACCCAATGTAGAAATCTGAAATGAATGATTCAAAGTCTGCAGCTTCAGGCTATGATTCCTGTCTGTTGACAACAGTATTGCCATTGTTAGTCGGGGAGTGGTGTTTCCAGCTCCCGGTCCCATCCAGAAGGAGCAGTCCCAGTCACCCCAGGGGCCTGGAGCTGGGCTGAGTCGTATAACATTGAGACAATATGCTGACACAATATGATGACACCCACCTTATGTAGCATATTCCGTCTCATGTGTGACTGGGAATAAGAAATGCTAAGATAATGGGATGAGCAAATAGTAGAGGACCGATCTATCAAGTCTTTTGGCCAATTTGTCTCATACCGCTGTCATGCAAGCCATAGTGGCACCTACCATCCCCACTGTCCGTGCCCTTGCATCCAGATACGCTATGCGGGAATAGGATCTAAGTAGCCATGTTCTATGGCTAGATTAGGCATGATGGGAGTTGGTTTATACCAATATGCAGCATAGCGGTCCTGCACACACAAGACATAGAGCTCCGCGTCGGGTGCCTTAAAGCCTCCTTTGGCAAATGGTTGTGTGAGCGCCTCCCATTCCAGTCTTGCTTGTGTCCCCACCGGCCAGTCTTATCAA
Source organism: Triturus cristatus (assembly GCF_964204655.1). Classification (NCBI taxonomy): domain Eukaryota; kingdom Metazoa; phylum Chordata; class Amphibia; order Caudata; family Salamandridae; genus Triturus; species Triturus cristatus. The sequence goes on from NC_140584.1 coordinate 230,379,988, forward strand.
TTTAGTTTCCAATAGGAATGTTGATGAACAAATGGAGTCATGTTGGTAAAATGACCATTTTCATCAGGGAAATATGCCCCACCAAATACAGAGATAGGGAAATACAAGGTGTGATGCTGTCTGTCACAACATTCAAGGCCATGCCATTTTGTGCATGTGTTAATTCATCTCTGTCCAAGGTGATCAATATTCCTAGATAGCAGAGTTTCGACTCACACCATACCAATGGGTAGTCTGGGTAACACTGTTTTGTGGCTGGGGTTAGGGGAAAGATATGGGATATCTCCCAAATTGATGTGAAAAGGAATGCCCTCCAAATTGGATAGATTCACGTAATGTCTTATCTAAGCTTTCCTGGGAGTCCCTGACATATGCTGTGATAGCATCAGTATATGGCTGGCAGTGTATCTAAGAGCATAGTTGCAGTGATGCTGTCTCAGTTTAGCTGCCAGTGGCTACATTGCCAACACAAAAAAATAGGGGTGATAATGGCCACCCTTGCCTAGTTCCCCTTGCAATGGAGAAGGAGAGAGAGCAGGTCCCATTTATTTGCACTTCCACTGTCGGTTAACAAATATAACAGGGCAATCTAAGATAAAAAAGGGTGAAGAATGCCCATTCACCTGAGCATGACCATCGGATAATCCCACTCCAGAGAGTTGAATGCCTTTGTGGCATGGAAGAACACCGCCACCGCGGCCAGCTCTGGGTCTATGTCCTGCAGGAGTGAGAATATTGTGCACAAATTATGTGATGTGGTGTATCCCAGTATGAATCCTGATTCTTCATCCCTAACCAGGAAAGTCATCACCTGGCACACTCAGTATGTGTGTGCATGCCTCTGACATCAGTGTCATGTTTTGAGCAAATGTTGTATTTTCGGGACAGGCAGTGCCTTTCTTCCCTCAATCCCAGTGTTGTGATGGGCTCCCTTTGAGCGATGAGCAGCTAGACAATAAGGCCACAGTATATATCAGCTTTGAATCTTTAACCTGGCTAAGAGCGGCGAGGAGGGTCTGGATTCCTGTGATGTGCGATTCGCCGGGGAGGCACAGCTTGAGTTACACTTCATGAAATAACTAATCTGCTCTGAAAATGTAAACTCTCCCCTGATGGGTGAGGTGGAGGCACACAGGGTATAACATTGCATACTGAATGTTAGCTTGTTGAAGTTTGTTTTTAATGGGTAGGAATTTCCTGCTGGCCATTTGCACTGATATAGTGAAGTCAGGATACATGGACACAGTGTTCCATTTGAAGTAGAGCATGTGTTTTTCCCTGGTTAGCCATAAGGCAGTGTTCCTAACATGGTAGTTTAATAGGTGGGCAGTAATTGGCCTTTGTGGTGCTCCAGGTGGAGGACATCATCAGCGAGTGGTGGTACTGCTCCACTATAAGCCTAAAACACTGCACCTCTAACAAGTGCTCCACAAAATCCTCCATTTGGCCATGTTGACAGACTCGGCAACACCCGTAATCAGTAGATTTTTTCTGTGCGGTCTTGGTTCTAAGTCCTCATCTTTAGCAGATATCACTTTTAAAACTTGTACTATATTTAGAAGTTGTTCACTCCTGTGGGAGGCAGTCTTGAATCACAACGAGCCTGTGTGCTGCCTCAGTTATGCAGTCTTCCTTTTTTTCTAGCTTTTGGAGTCCATCTGGGAGCACATGGTATCAATTTTGGATTCAATGGAGGTGATGCTCTGGTGCATCGCAAGAAGGAGTGGCTTCATATCAGTGGCATCCATCTATTCTTCAGTGAGGAGGTCTTCTAGGCTTGTCTGATCTGTGCCATCAGTCTGCACCAAAGTAGATCTGTAGACATCCAAATGGAGCTTGGTCTTCGTACCATCAGATTTGCCTATGTCGCTGTCTATGGTGATGCTTCCAAAGTTATGGGGTGAGGGGACTATGCAACTGTTGCCTCTATACACCCACATGTCAATTCGGCGTCCGGTGGGGCTCCGCTGAACAGGCATCTGCCAGGGCAGAGTTGTTTGTCACTGGTGTCACTGCTGTATCACCTCACATCTTCTTGGTCTTTAGGGGAGGCATGAGCAGACCCGGGTTTCATGAGTAGGCAGCATAGCCCAAACACCCAGGACATCGATGTGGCCTTGATTAGGCAGTAGTCTTCCACAGGAGCTGGGTAGGGGAAGGCCCAAGGTATTATGCTGTGCATCGTGTTTGTAATTCCCAGTGGCTTGTTGGTTGGGTAGAGGGTGTGGCAGCCACCTATGCAGGTGAGTGGTCAGGAGAGCCACAGCAGTAAGATGAGTGTACTGAGGTCCTTGGGCCTCTTTTTAGGTCATTTCCCACAAGGGTACATCATAGCATTGAGCATGTCGTCTAGTGTACCATGGGTTTGACAGGGGCTGCTTATGTAATTATCTACTGCTTCAGATAATTATGTTGTCACTCAATATGCCCCTGTGACCTTTCTCACACTCACTGCAAATGTTTAGCCTCAGCAGGACATTGGCAGGTGTCTGGGACAGATCACCAGGTTCTCCGTAAAAAGCGGCCCGCCCTTCCAAAGGTCCAGGAGAGGCATGCAGAAGTTTCAGGCATCCCTCCCCACGGTCCTTGCACTGGGCAGACAGCTTTGATCTGCCTTGTCCTTCTCCCATAGCCTGAGTCTCTGCAGGTTGTGGGGTGCGCTGATCGGGCAGTGGCTCTGTCACACAGGCCCCACCAGGCAGGTTACCAGGAGAGACTGGGCCCAGCCGGCCAGCAAGTTGTCCACCTTTTCTCAGTTTCAGTTCAGTTGAAGTGATCAGGCATACACAGCCTAGCTGCCATTTTCGAGCGCGTCATTCTATTTCGTCTCACAAAGACACAAGTCACCAAGTATCCCCATTTGATGCTCTCTGGCAAAGGCAGTAGCCTTTCAACACTGGTAGGGTAGTGCTTTTGGCGGCCTTACCTGCTTACAAAGCTCCTCCCTCAAAATCTACTTAAGGCAGGCCCATCAGCTTGGTGATGGTCCATCAGGATGCAAATGTCACACCCCTTCTCCCTTTGTGTGACTATAAAACAGCCCAGCTGTCACCCAACCCAACCCAGACCTATATTCACAGACAGGTGGAGGCAGAGAGTGGTTAAAATAAGGAAAATGTCAACTTTCTAAAAGTGGCATTTTCAGACTTACAATTAAAAATCTGTCTTCACTATTAGTTGTGATTTAAAATTGTGAGGCCAGAGACACAAAACTCCCTATCTCTATCTTTTCCCAATTGGAAATTACACTTACAAGATGTTTTAAGCCAATTCAAATGTTAACCTAAGGGAGAGATAGGCCTTGCAGAAATGAAAAACACATTTTGCAGTTTTTTACTATCAGGCCATGTAGAACTCAAAATGACATATCCTTTATTTTAAATACACTGCACCCTGCCCAGAGGGCTGAATACAGCCTACCTTAGGGGTGACATGTGTAATTAAAAGAGTTGGGCCTGGCAAGTAGGTTAGCTTGCCAGGACAAAATGGCAGTTGCAGGCCTGAGCCATGTTTAAAGGGCTAATGAAGTGGGTGGCACAATCAGTGCTGCAGGACCACTAGTACCATTTAATGTATCGGCCCTTGGCACATATAGTGTACTTTATTAGGGACATATAAGGACATTAAATATGCCAATTGTGGATAAGCCAATGTTACCATGTTTGAAGTACAGAGCATATTAACTTTAGCACTGGTTAGCAGTAGTAAATTGCCCAGAGTAGTAAAGCTAACAAAAACAAATTCAGCAGAAAGGGAAGGAGGAAGCCAAAATATTTGGGGATGCCCCTGCATAAAGGGCCATTCCCAACACATTGGTAGATGGAAAATACCTTATTTGATATTGGATAATCACCTGTGACTCACTAAGGGGGTTCAGACAAACATATCAATCAAGACTTTTGGTTTTGTCACAGTTTAAGAGCAAAAAGCCACATGATAAAATCATCATTTAGTACCTAGACCAAAAGTAATACTCAAGCATGAATGCACTCATCAAGAATAATAAAACACATATACTGTGAGTAGTAGTCATTGACATCATTATGGAAAGCAATAAGCAGTAAAAATCCATATGGTGAACTAATAACGCATATGAAATCATAATGGTGAATCAACAACTGAGAAAACCTTGTGCTGGTGTGCTTTTTATATCATCAAACTGCAATAATAAACAGAACTCCTATTGAGCGCTTCAAAACATGTACTGCTTTTAATTACCTTTAAGCCTTTCAGGCTGTGATGCATGTAACCATACATGTAGCCCCTAGAGGGTGCAACACTCCAGGCTGTATAGCAAAAGCTCCAGCCTCAAAAATGCTTGAAAATATAAAGAAAATCTAGGGTTGTGGATGGTTTGAGAGTCTCCCCCAACTTAGGGTCTGGACTCTGGAAATCCATTTGGGTGGAAAGGTGACATTCTTCTGGGTGTGTTGCTGGTGGCCCGTCGTCCTGGGACCACCACAAAGGGAGAAACAACACCAGAATGGTCTCATCCTGCAGGGTATTATTGGGTGCTCAGTCAGAGTTGTGCATATTATAGTGGCGGCTCTCCTGCTGAGCCGCGGAAAGCCTCAAATGTTTTCCTTTTGTTATGTGCCTTTTTTTCAAAATTGGCCTTGCGGCGTGTTAATTCTGCTCGGGGTTCTCGGTCCCATCTGGGCACATCACATGCACCAACAGTGTTGGAGAGCAGCTCATGAAGCCCACCATCGGCTCCATTTCAGACAAGCAGATGAGTGCTGTGGCTGACCTTCCCTGAAATCGGTGCCCAGGGATAGGGTCATGGGCTTCTCTTATGAAAATACGCCTGGGATCTCTGGGTAAAGAGGAGAAGGGAGAGGGGCCCCCACACCCACCCCCCATCCCAGTGCAATTTGTTTTGTATCTTCTTTGAGTTGTCCCCCAGTCCCTGGCCCACCGAGGGGGAATTTACCAGACCTGCAGAGAGCCCCACGTGCTTGTGAAAGAAAAGGTCAAGGGTTGCAAAACCTGAAAATGCTTTATCTCTGGCCCTGTTGGGCCTATTTGGATGATCATGGGCTCATTTTACTCCTGGTGGCAATCTCTAGTAACCATTCTCAACTACAAAGTGGTGCAGTCCTTCAAGGAGCTGGTCTTCCTGGTTACCAGTGCCAGCTCTTCTCTTGATCTCGACTTCTGGGAACAGAAAAGTCCAGGGATTGACCCCAGCTGGTCTTCAGGGGATTAAAGGGGGGCAGCCTCACTGGTTCATGGGGAGCCTACTGGTCCTGCTGTCAACTTGGCAGAGACCTTGGAATGATTGGGTGTCAGGGGGTGCCTACTTCCAGTTCTTCATGGCAGTCCCAGGTTCCAGCACCAACGTGTAGAAAAATCCACAGGCAAAAGAAACTTGTGAAAGAGTTTTTACAGGGGAGAAGACAGGCAGCCCGACCAATCCTAGGGTGTCACATCACCACTCCACTCTGTTCCAAGCTTTCTGCACAGAATGCTGGCAACATCCAATATGACATCATCCAGGAGCCATTGGTCACATCACCTCCTGTGGTCTCATCCCTACCCCTTGCTGACATCACTGCCAGGGACTTGCACACTAGAATTTCAAAGAGAGGCCCCTTTGGGTTGGATCCAGTTGTCTTGGCACCCTCTTTCTTCAGTGGACTTGGGCAGGCCGATACTTGGTACAGTAGGACAGCTGAGTGATTGATGAAGATCATTCTGCCCCACCCCTTTCCATCTCTGGAGCTGGGAGAAGTAGTGCTAATTGCTCCTGTGGTGTGAGGCATCCTCGGGGCCTACTGCTGAACAAAATGTAATTAAATGGGCACAGCAAGGCAGCACAAAGCCTGGGCCTGAGCTGTGCCAAGAAAATACAGAACCTTAGATGCACAGTTATCATGTTCGAACTTACACATATGGTTTTCCTCTACAGGTTACAATCCAAATCAAGACTTCAATGGTCTCTGTAGGCCAATGGGGAGTGAAACAACACTCTAAGGCAGATCTCTTCCTATGTGTAAAATGGGGTGCCCTATAGGCAAAACAGTAAAGCACACTGACTTTTCCTATTAGTATACACTACCCTTATAAGGCCTATCCCAGGGGAATATCTACTCTTTCAGAGTCCCCAGTGAGCCAGGCTACCTGTGCACTGTCACAGGGCTGTACACGACAGTAGTCTTCCACGCAGAGCCCACACATGTGAGCACACCCGTTTGCTCACGTGTTATGAGACAAATGCCCCTTACCCTTCCTGCATTGCAGTGGTCGTTTCTTAAAAGGTGGACACTGGCAGTAAACATGCCAATCCAATTTGCCATGTGGTTACTGGGATTGAGGCACCGATAAGAAGAATCCCCCACAGTAAAAATTCCAAAAACAAGGTGATCAAAATATCTGGGGGTCTGCAGCGGCAGAACCTAGTGCAACAAACCATGACAACAAAAATAAGCATCAGGGATCCTGACATCATTACAGGAGCACTTTTTGCACGGGTTCCAGTCATTCACTATGCAAGGGTCTTTTCCCAACATAAACAAGGCAGGCCCATTTGGAAGGAGAGGGGTAAGAGTGTTGTGTTTGTTTGGTGGTGCAGTTTGGGTCAAACTGTTGCAAACATATGGCTAAAAGATTGTGTAGTAGAGCACCATTGCCAATCTTTATTTACTTTATTTTGACCAATGGCTATAAAAGTAATACAATAACAATAATTTAATGAGAAATACAATACAATGTCTTCTAAAACTGAACAGATAACGTACATAACATTTTCTTGGAATTATCCACTGTTGGCCTAAGAACACAAAAACAGATATACAAATGCCGACCATAGACAAAAGCCCAGTGTGGTCGTTCATGCCTAAAAGTACAACTTATGCATATCATGCTGTAGTATTATATATATATTTGTAACATTACAAACCAAAAATAATAACATTTAGAGAGTAGATACTCCAATGAAATAGATAATTAGGCACGTGCACACTGCATTTGCCACATAGATCATAGGATTTTATCCAATATAAAAAAGAGATGCTGATCCAAGTTTACAGCTAAGGTTGCTTGGCCTACCCTGTCTCGCAGGACAGCCTAGCTAATATAAAGTGCAAGTGCTCCAGCTTATATTATAATAATAAAAATACAAATTCTAAAATCAATAAACCATGAAAGACAATGGAAGGGGGATTTGCATTTAGGCTAGCAAATTCTGATGTGAGGGTAAAAGAACCATTCTTTTTCTGATTTGGTCAAATGCTCTCCAAATATTTGCCAATGGAGAAGACAATGACCGGAGATGTATCCACTCTACATAATCTTATTGCTACCCGTATTGTGCGACACCTAGAAGATGACACAAAGGAACAATCCAGCGCCTGCACTGCTCGTAGTTCCTTGAACAAAAAAAGAGGGGATGGTAGTCGGTTTCATCAGCACTTATACAAACAGGACAAATGTTACTACCTCCTTGATAACCATCCCATTCAGCAGTAAAGGTAGCAAGGGGCAGTGTGCCTAAGCTGAACCATAACCCCTTCTATACGTCGGACGCGCACGAGCCGTCTGACGCATAAGTGCTCATGTGCGGCGGACGGCGCTCGCGCGTCCGAAGCCATGGCACAGGAAATCCCTCTGGTACAGGCACCAGAGGGATTCCCTTTAGCCCCCAACAGCCTTGGTAGTCGGGGAAGAGCTTCCTCAGCTCCCTAGCCCCCACCCCCCTGGTTTCCCTGAAATGGCGATCAGCGCCCACGTCACGCTGATGTCATTTCAGTGAAACTGAAACTCATTTCAGTTTCGCTTTCTATGTGCTCAGGGGGCTATCTCAGCCCCCTGAGCACTTAGAAAGACGGGAGAGGTATTGTTGGAAAGGGGAGACTGGCAGCGAACTCCCCTGCATGCTGTGAACTTTCCTTAGAGTGTTGGAAAGTGCCTCTCTCTGGCCGTGCTTTCATTGAATTGTAAAGATCCTTGTGTCCTCTGGGTTAGGGGCCTAGCTTTGATTTCCTATGATTCCACGCTTCAACATGCAGGCTGATGTTTGAGCTATATGTGGTTTTAAGAGAACATACAGATATTTCACTGGAGTGGGGATATGGAGCTTCATGCCCCATTCTTCAAAAGCAGCCCTTTCATCCCATACAGCACTCCACTGAGCTATTATTTTTCAAATTGTCTTGGTCACGTCCCTAGTTGAATATATCAGAAGCAGTCAGAATTTGACCCAGTCGGCCAGTCCAAGTCTTCTGCAGTTATGTTATGTAATACAGGGATGTTAGAAACCAGCTGCAATAAGTTTCCTCTGCTGAGGGTGTCCATAGAGCCCGTCAGAGTGTATTGAGGAATAAAGAGCAGTTCTAGATAAGTGCACTCCTCCTGCTCATACTTGTGCTGGTTAAGATCTTGCTTCTCATTCAAATGAGCTATAGTGGGGCCTATGCTGGTAGGACTGGGATGAGGATGTTTTGGGCTCACCTCTCTGTTGCTGCCTAAATAAGGCTTTGCCACAAATTGAGTCCAATTGGGGCCCCATATTTTCTTTATACCATGAAGGTCTCACTCTTCTGAGCTCTGAGGGTGGGTGCATGCTCCAATATATCAGTGGTCTCTCCCTTCTGACCACTTGACATTCAAGGTAGTTATGCAGGTTGGTGGACCCCAAGGATTAGAGCCTGGTAGTTCCAGGGTCTCCCATTCGGATTGGGGGCCTTGGTTTACCCTTTTGCTTTGGATACCTGGTGTCCCGTCCGCTCTTGTCAGTTCACCTCCCCTGTCGAGGGTGGGGCACCTTGTTATAAAAGTCCACACTTCAACAGTTCTGCTTATCGGATTTACTTTTGCACCATCTGGCTGGCAATCCTGTTTTACATTGTCTCCTCTATTTCAAGTAATACAGGTAAAGCTGAAGGAGCTGTGGTGGACGTGTAAATGAAAAGCAGGGGCTGAGAATTATCTGTGTCAGAGGGGCGAAGATAAGAAAGAGATTGACAGGACTCGTGGCTTCCTGTACTTTATTGCATTAGGTGTCTTGAGGGTGGTGTGGTTCTTTTTAGCAGGCACTTTTGTCTGTTTCTGTAACCTTTTGTTTGCCCTTCTTGTCAGTCAGGAACTTAAGAGTGGCTCAGGACCAGTTCTGCTTTCAGATGGCACATTTAGCCATATTGGAATATCCGCCATGTCGCTCATCACAGCGATCTTTTCCTTAAGCTCCCCATTTTAATCTGTTGGCTTGGTAACTGAAGAACAGGTTATCTGTTTTTGTGGATCAGAAGATTGATGAGAAACTTCCAAGGGAATGGCCGTTTTGATTATATCATGATTTATTTGAATAGGCATCCTCCATTGTAGTGACATTTAACAACTAAGCCTGAGATGCTTTATTTGCAGTGGAGATCTTGATTGTACCAGCCAATTTTCCCTAAATCTATGGTAATGTGCTTAACTAATTGATGATTGGGGAGCATGGGCATGGTTTATCCTTCATGAGGAGTTTTACCTCAGTTTCCAGGAGCCAATTTCTTTAAGGTGAGTTGCCAGTGATTGAGTCAGATCAAATTGTAGTTCCATTTTGCTTGACTGCCAGAGTAAGGCCCTGGCTCTTGTGTCCTGCATGGCTCTTATTGCCACCATCTCCGGGGCATGTGGTATGGACCATGTGGTATGGCCTGTGGAGTCAAAACTTGCTCAGTGGCTTTTTCCACTGGTCCCCAAGCCATCAGCTGTGTTTGCTCAAGTGTTTCGACTAAAAGAGCCTCTATGTTAGAAAGTGAACGGCCCATCAAAAATTCTAGTTCCTGGTCTGTGAAGCTCTTCATTCTGGGTAATGTAAAAATGGTCTTTAGGTTTGAAGGTGATTCATTTTTTTGAGGTGACAATGCCGTTTGACTCGTCAGTTCCAGGGATCCAGTCAAAGAATTTATGAACTTGTGCAGAGGTTGAGATCCTATTTGAACTTAGAATTTCACTTGTGATTTCTGTGAAGTTACCTGTTTCGAGGGAAGGGAAGAGGCTGGCAAATGGTTGTGCTTTTCGCGTTTGCTCCTGTCCACCAGCCACAGCTTCTTCGGACTCATGTAGAGGGGAAGCAGGATCTAGAGAAGAATCTGCGGTTAGATTTATATTGAGTCACATGACCTTAAACTGAGACATGATTGAGATGTGTGCATACTGTGCATACTAGAAGGTCCAACATAGGCATCATCTTTGCTCAACATTTTTGTGGCTACCTGGGGCGTGCTTGGCAATCTGTTGACTCTAGTTACGTGATTGATGCTTCCGTTTTACCATTTCCAAGATGTTACACTTTCGCTGGAACTTAAGAGACTTCATTGCTCCTTGGGGTCTGACTTGGGGAATCTCGTTAACCCTAGCTGCGCCGCCTTGCCTCCTGAATTACTGTAGATATGAAGAGGCATTGGCCTGCTGCAAGGGGACTTTGTAGATGAATGGGCACTTTTTAGGTGAATGGGCAGGTAAATGCAAGCTGAGGGAGCAAGGTGGGTAGAACAGCAAAGGCTCCCACAAAGGCCACCAAGCCACCAGACTGCCACTGCTAGCCAGTGACTAGCTCTTGCTGCCAGAGACAATAAACCAGGCCCCCCGTCTGAGTGAGGCTGATCAAGAGGGTTAGTCTTATAGGTGCCCGGAGGGGTCAGTGTCAGGATCACCTCCTCTCAAGAGAAGTAATTGCATGGCAGCTGGAAAAGGCAGCCACCAGGGAGCAAAGAGTGAGGCCAAAAGGCAAGTAGAGTCATATGCGCTTGGTGGAGGTGAATGTGGAGGTGCAGAGGCACGTTCCCAAGCATATGGGCATGCTTCGCCCTCTGTGAGGCGCAAGCTGCACCAGCGAACTACCGGCTGCCTCCGCACTTACTTCGAGGAGGCCACATGTCTAGTACCTGCCCACTCGCTGACTTTCAGCTCTTCAAATCCTCCAGGCCCTACCAGAATACATCTCCTGTTCTTTCCCCCTTTCTTTTTTCCCTCGCCAGTCACCTAGAGCCCTTTCTATTTCACTCCTAAGGATGGGGGAGGGCATAACACTAGCAGAACATGACATCAATGAAACACTGTTGGTGCACAGCATCAGTGGGAACCCAAGAAACTGGGCGAGATGGAGAGGCTGCGGCTGTGGCACGAGCCTCCGGCAGCCCCCACCAGGGAGCTGCCTACACCAGTGCACCGACACTAGTAGTGCGCAACTCCACTGCCTGCCACAGCCTGGTGTCGTCCTTCCACATTTCGCTCTCATGCTCCTCTCCCCTCCATCCTGCCCTGCTTCATCATGCCCAACAGTTTCTGCTTCTGTGTCATGCGGATATCATTGAAATGGCCTCTTAAAATGGCCACTAAATTTTTATGGACATGAAGTTTAGCTGCTAAACCTATATGCATACACAGTAATATGTGGAAATTGTGTTTTAGTGAATATTTATAATTGTGCATCAAATAAGTAAAGGTTCTTGTTTTGTTTTGATCATAATGAAAACATTTGACATCGTTTTGGCTTTCCTTCAATTTCCTGGAACCCAGCAATATAAACCTGTTAGATCTGGGGGTCTCTAGTTGGCAGAGGTAAGCACCTTAGACCAAATAGGGACCCTTGCTTCTAGTCAGGGTACAGGGACACACACGGTAGATAACCCCTGCTCACCCTCTAGGTAGCTTGGCTCGAGCAGACAGGCTTATCCCCAAGGCAATGTGTAAAGTATTTGCACGTAACAACCACAATGACCCCCCTAGTACACCACAAACGTAGACCACACAGGTAAGTATATCAAAAATATAACTTTATCTAGTTTCAGCAGTGGCAATCAAGTATCAAAAGGGTTTGCACATTACTCGCTTTCTTGCGTTGTCAAGATCGTAAGAAGATAGTCTCTAGTCTCTTTGTGTGATTCAGTACTCACGAAAAAGAATCAGTTTGTAGGCTCTTGGTGTTTAGATAGCCACGCTCCTCTCAGGCTGTTCGGTCCGGGGATTCCCCAGCTCCCGAGCGATGGACCAATCCGGTCGCGGCTCCCTCGACGAGCCTCCAGTGACGACGGCGGACGTCACTGCGTGTCAGCCAATCGCAGTGCGGCTCAACCGGCCAAGCCTCCACTGCCAACCAATCAGGTCGCGGCCTTCTCGCTCCTTTCTCCGCGGCTTTGCGGAACGGGGAAACACAGCTCCGAATCGATTTCAGGCCCCGGGCCGTGGCGGTGAATTGCGGGCAGGATGTCTTGAGGCACCCCGAGTCAGCGGGTCAATCGAGACACCGCCAAGCTTCGCAGCCGCTCAGGGGACGCCCACGATCTCTTGGCCACCGCAATACACGTGCCGATAAGCACGTCGATTTTTTCCTCACGGCAGTCGATTCCAGGCAAGGATCAAGCAACACAGAGAGCAGCTAGCGCACTCCCCGGGGCAGATGTTTAGAAACTTGGCAGAAACAGCCCACGGTCCTTGCAGCACACAGCAGCACAGAGGGGACACAGCAGAGTCTTAAAGTCTTGGCAACCTTTCTGTCCCTGGGTTGCAAAACAGGAGGCCAGCTCTTCTCAGGCCCTTGGAGATTCAGAGTTGAAGACACAGCACACAGCAAAGTCTTGTCAGGTCAAGTAGGCAGGGCCACAGCACACAGCAAGGCCCCTTCTCCTCCTCAGCTTCAGTTGCACAGCAGAACAGGTCAGCCCTTAGAGCACACAGCAAGGCAATCTTCCTTCAGTCCTTCAGCAGGCCGTCTTTCAGCAGAGGTTCCTCTTGATTGTAGAATCTAAAAATCTGTTGTCAGGGGTCTTGTACTTATACCCCTAAAAGTCTTTGAAGTCTTTGTGCAAGTGGGTCCTGAGCCCGGTCTGATCCAGTTCTGGGTGTTGCTGGAGCACTTTGTTTTCCTGGCTTCTGCTTTCCTTTCAGAGTGTGGGGCAGAGTCGTCAGCCGCCCAGCAGGAGGTGGAGCCAGCAGTGTGGCAGGCAGGCACAGCCCTATTCACTCCCAGGTGCTATCCCCTCCCTCCACTCTACTTGCAAATGTCGCCATTCAGCAGAGGGCTGACTCAGCCAACCTCCTGGGGGATCCCCAGCCCCTGTCACTCTCATGCCAGACAGTCAATCCACAAGCATGCCCAGGCACACAGAAGGATCAGACAAGAGAACAGCTACTCTCTAAAAAGTACCATTCTCCAACTCAAGATTTAAAAACAACCTCTCCTAAAAGATGTGTTATTAAATGCTGAGCTCAGGTATATCAAACACTCATGTCTTATCTTGTTCCAATGAGAAGATAGGCGGATAGCCATTGGCACCAGCCTCCCCCATGTTAGCCTATGGAGCAAGATAACCTTGCAGCAGTGAACACACAAAATGGCCGTTGTTCACTACCTTTTACATACACTGCACCCTGCCCAGGGGGGTACCTTGGGCCTTCCATAGGGATGACTGACGTGTATAAAAAGGGAAGGGTTAGGCCCGGCCAGTGGGGACACTGACCAGGGTGACATGGCAGTCCGGGGACTGCAAGCAGGCCCGCGGCGGCAGGCCTGAGACACCATTTTAGGGCTACTCATGTGGGTGGCGCAATCAGCGCTGCCGGCCCACTAGTAGCATCTGTCATCACCAGCCCTGGCACACACAGTGCACTTTACTAGGGACTTCAGGGTGATACAAATATGCCAATCAGGTATATCCAATCAATATGATATTTTACACAGGGAGCACTTACACTCTGGCACTGATTAGCAGTGGCAGAGTGTCCAAAGCATCTAAACCAGCAAAAACGAAATCCAGCACAGCATCAAAAATCCAGGTAGTAGAGGCAAAAGATAGGGGAAAAACCCACGCCAAGGATGTCAGGTCTAACAAAACCCTTAGGCTTACTCCGAGACACTAAAGTAAACACCAGTCTACAGAATAAGTACCACTTTGTCAGAAGACATTGTCTGACATTTAACCTCTGTTTTTGAAAGTACAGTAAATGTGACACAGTAAAAAAAAACCATAAAGATCTCTTTATTGCTCGCTCATTCTCCTGAAGTCCAGCATGGTTATTTTGGGGTGCTGCGCACCTCCGGCATCCTACTTTCAGGTGCCCATTCCTGTAAAGTAACACATTGAGAGATGTTTTCCATTATTCAAGAGTGGTGCACATGGGAAGAATTTGCTTAACAAGAATTGTTGCGTTTTTCAGATCATTTAAACCTTCACAAAGGCTGCAAAGATTATTTTCTGGATTATAAAAAATAGCAGAAAAAATATCACCCAAAACATATTTTAGAGCAAAGCTTCTTCTATAAAAGAAGTTGCTTAGAAACTTCTATTAAGCAAACATTTGCCAACTTTGTCACATTTAGAGAGCTTTAAAGGCACATTTTAAATTTCATTACAAGACCGGAGGCGACCACTATGCATTAGTTCTTTAATGCCACTCCACACAGTACTTGATATACCTTTTACATCATAAAGAAAACATTCTAGAACAGAACATCCCTTACATAAAACAAGTATATGCACATACCAATCTGCCTTTTTTAAATGCCAGTCTTTGCAGATAAATACCTTAATTCCTATTGATTGTTAATAGTTTTTTATTATTGTGGTTTGCTGAATATGTTTCCAACCTGGGGTAAACACCCGCCTTTTAATGTTTTTCCTTATCTTCTGCTACATTATTGTTCAACTACCAGTGTGTCCTGTAAATGGGGGTTTTTATGCCTTTTCTTTTTAGTGCGGCGCCTGTTTCGAATGTAACTATTTACGTTATACCTCTTAGAGTGTACAGCTTCTTGTTCCCTTTTCCTTCCACATCGCTGTCTCCCCATGGGGCCCGGAACACTGAGAGCCCTGTGGGTTGTGTGCAAGTGAACTCGGGAGACGCATCTCTCATTACCGAGGGCCCCCGTGTGTGTCTACCAACACGCCAGGATTCAACAGACAGGCTCCGCAGTAAGACGCATTCACCTGACGCGTATAAGATGACAACGTGTCGGGTTGCTATTAAAGGAAAGTGCTGGTCAATGGCCCAGTACTCAGAGTGCCATAATCTTTGTCTGGGTTACTTTTAACACAACCCAGTGGGTTTATGCGGTCACTAGAAGACAATGTATCATCACGGCCCTGTAATTAGGTGGAGAGTTAGCGTTTGCCATTAATTCCAAAATAATAATTTGATATTAAGCCTCTCCCTTATTAAAGGTACAACCTACAATTTGAGGGTTAGTGATACGTGACCCTCATTATTATACTAAAAATGTCAGATTAGGAGTCAGAAAGCCATGATATATCTCAGGCAAAGATAAATGACGTACTAATCAAGAAACACATTCAGCAGGAGACGCATACTTGGGTACGTGAGAGCCTTGATCAGGTTATGGCCAATGAAGGTGTGTGGTGCCTGATAATGAGTCAGACTCTGGGTCTGTCTCAGAGGGAGACTCTGAGTTAGGAGAGAAAGGAGGTAGTAAATTGAAAAAAATTCAAGACATATTGAGAGAGCACCTCAAAGAAGAGTTCCAAGTACCTTGAAAAGAATGGGAGGTCTAAGCACCTTGAATAGCATGGAGGTCCAATGTGGCACAAATACGAAAGGTGTCCAATGCAGCACAATAGAATCAGGTGCCCACAGTGACACTCAAGAGATTGAGGTGAGGGAGGAGGAACAGGAAAGTGATGCATCCATATACGAGTATGTTCTAGACCTTATCCAGGGGAACTCTGATGAGGACCAGCACTTTCACAAGGATAAAGCCACTTCTACCTCAAGTAAATAATTAAGGATAAGTAGGAAGAAGACATTTTTCCCTGCACAACATTAGACACCACAGGAGTGCCGAGTGGTGGCCCTTGGACCATGTGTGCAAATTCATCAAGAGATGGATTAGGAACCCTCTTGAGAGAGAAGCACATAATATTCTAAAGGCTGAATGTTCAAGGCCTGTAAAACATGAGAAAGAGTGCCTAACCCCTAACCTAGACTCAGAGCTCCTACAATTTCTCTTTAATCTTAGATGGAGCCAAGGAAGGGGCTTGAAAGATCCCTTAGTGCTTGTCAAGACTGCTTCCTAGACATACTTGCAAACCGGAAAGGATCATTGACATGGCTGAAGAGGCACATGTCAACGAGCTCCCGTTAGACATAAAACTCCTCAGAGGCTGGAGCCAAAGAGCTTTGGTTCTTCTTGGAAATTCCAATGCTGGCCTCAGTGCCAAGAGGTGTAGCGTAGTATTTATGAAAATGAATCCCAAACTCAGAGACCTAGCTGGGAGAGAAGTCTCTGAGAATCCCATGAGTCTCCACTTTGGCGAGGACATGATCAAAAGCCTGAGCAAGTAAGTGGCCACATTTACTGCCCTCACCAAGGCCTAATCTAACCTGCTTATGGGTCTTCAGCTCAAGTGTTTTTGGATGGGCAAGCAGAAGGGGACTTTCTGCTGGACAAGGTCCCACTTCTAGAATGTTAGACAAAAATGGCTTTGGCAGAGAATACCAAGTCAGGTATACCACAAGCACATGTCTGTATCATGCAAGGGGGTACAGGTCGCATGGAAAAGGCCCAACTGGTTACCAGAGTGAGTACAACAATTTCACAGACTTCTTCTTTCCTTAGAAGAGTGGCAGGTCACCTCAGATTTTTTTACCCAGGCCTTGGAATCAATTACACAAGACCCATGAGTGCTAGAAACTGTGCAGTATTTCAAATATAGATTATCTGATGGAACCTTCCAAGAGAATTAGTTTCGACCACTGGTCTGCAGAGTGTGGTGGAAGAAGAGGTAAAATCTATTTGGCAGACTGGCGCCATTATAGAATTTCCCTTAGACCACAGAGGTTTTGTAAGTACACTCATCCTTGGGGGGCCAAGATAAACCTTTCAGATTTGCACAGGTCCCTTGTATACAGCCATTGCAAGATGGAGGGATATGTTGCTAGAAAAGGATTGGTTGGTATATTTGGACCTGAAGGATGCTTAGTTTACCACTCCAATGGCCAGGGAGATTTAGCACTACCTTCAATTCATGTGTCAGGGACGTATTTACCAATGCCGTGCTCTCCCATTTAGTGTCTTATCAGCCACTTGGTGCTTTACCAAGGTGACGAGAGCTGTAGCTTCCTATCTCAGGGAGTAAGGTGTACATATGATCATCTACTTGGACTATCATGTCCCAATGCCAGGCACAGGTTAGGAAGGACTTGGATATGGTTATGTCCCTGGAGCATTTTGGCTTTGTAGTAAACAGGGAGAAGTCTATCCCTACCCCCTCCAGGTCTCTGGAGTTCCTAGGATCACAATAGACACAGTGAATGTGGTTTTATTTCTGCCCTTAAAGAGAATCAACAAGATTTAAAAGGAGCTGAGGTATGTGCGGAAATAGGAGTCTTTGAATCTGAGGGCACAAGCCAGACTACTTGGTCTTCTGTCCTCTTACATTCAGGCAATCTTTCCAGGTCCCTTTCATTACTGTGCTTTTCAGATCATAAAAGCAAAGACCCTTTTGGCAGGATTGGGGTATGGAGACAAGGCAGCTTTTGATCAGGAAGCCAAGTTGGATTTGAACTGATGGCTGGAGAATATCAATGCCTGGAATGGCAGGGCGATCTTTGGCTGCTCCCCAGAATTAATTATGGAGCCAGATGTAGGTTTACATGGTTGGGGTACACACGTGGGTACACTAGACACTGGGGGATTGTGGTTGCATGCATCACATAAATGATTTGGATTTGTCTGCTGGGCTCCTTGCCTTTATGAGTTTTAAACATTGTTTGAAAGGCAGAGCAGTTTTGCTAAAGATGGACAATGTTTCTGTTGTAGCTTCTATATATTGCTTAGGAGGGACCAGATCTATTCAAGAAAATCTGGATGCTTTGTTTGGAGCACAAGATCAGCTCGAAGGCAGAGCTTTTGCCTGGCAAGGCAAATGTGTCGGCAGACTGTAATTCAAGGTTTTTAAGGGATTTCAGTAACTGTAAATTGAGTGGGTCCTATCAGTATATCATCTTTATTTGGTTTCAGATCATAAAACTATAAAAGCACAATTAAAAAATACAATCCAAAAGAGTCCTTTTAACAGCATACCAAAATAAATGAGTAAACAAACACAGAAATGCATGGATTACATACAGTACTGCAATGATAAGGAATTGTTTGGGGGCACAATGTATGAACACTCTAGGAGTTCAAGGGGGTCAGACATAAAAGCCAGACATTACAAAGTGAATAGTGCTGGGAGGGGTAAGTGTAACACAACCCATGTAATTCCAGCTATACATGAGCCTGATAGCAGATTTAAAAGAATTAAGTACATAAAAAACAGTGCTACCCGTAAACATTTGTAAAAAAATAAATGCGGGTCGCACTTGCTTAAAATTAGCTTTTTTCAAAGCCTTTATTAAAAAGGACTTCCTAGTGGTGTCATAAATACTACAAACATCATAAAATGTACAATGTCCTGTGGGGATTTTCCATGGCAACCACAGGACGGAGGTATTTGACCCTTACTTGTCCCCTGGGAAGGGCTAGAAGGAGATAAAAAAGGTAAAACCTGAACCTAGTCAATAAAAATCTGTCATATGAATTTATGAAACCAAGTGAATACAGCTCCTCTAACTGGGTTGTTCTTAACATAATACAACGACAAACACTGGGCTTCAAAAGCTCCTTCCTTTGCCACAATCTGCTGCATGAAAAAGGCCGCCATAATGGTATTTAGATCCGTCTTCTTGATCCGGTCTGAGTAAGTAAAGAGGTCTCCTCTCCCCATACTCGTTAGACTTGCTTCAATGTATTTAAGCCACTGTACACTAGAGACATGGTCTAAGGCCATGCGGTCTTTTAAATCACTTTATTTAACGTGATCCCCTTACCTGCCCATATTTTTAACCATAGGGCCACCGGGCAAAATGCTATTAGGTCAGAGATAAAGGTCATACCAAGCTCCTCGTGTACAGTGAAGGAGAGAATACCCAGAAGAACTGATAAAAGTAATCTCAGGTCATCTCAGGAACTTGTTTTCTACAGTTTGGAGATCATCTGAGTTAGTATACCCTAAGATTTTGCTGCCATGAAGTGCCTTGGAGATGGACTTAGCCCTGTAAAGATTTAGTAGGGCCACCCATAAGTCTTTTGCCTAATCTAGAGGCAAAATTAAATAAGGCTGCAGTGTCCCGGGCCAGGTCATTTTTCTTCCGAATGAGTTGGGGCCCCCATTTCAATTTAACATCTAACAAAACTCCCAGGTAGGAAAAGTCACTTGACTTTGGGATTGGTGACTACCATACCTTAAAGGTGTAGGGTCTGCTAGTAGGGGCCCCCATTTGCATAGAATAGGACTTGGAATATTTGACCTTCGGTCCTGTTCCCCCATGAAGTGGACACAAGAGTTTAAAAGGGTTTACAGGTCCTGTTCAGTCTTGGCCATTAAAACAGTGTCATCTGTGTACAGCAGAACTGGGAGATCTCGCTGTCCCACCTAAGGAAAATCTGACTTGGTGTCCAGTAAGATGTTCTCCAAGTTATTGATGTAGATGTTAAATAAAAAGGGGCCAAGATGCAACTCTGGTGGACCCCACTCCGTATAGGAAAGGTATGTGAGACCTTCTAATCGCCTGAATATCGCACTGCTGCATTAGTGTCCCAGTGTAAATCTTGTAAAAAGAGAACTATGTCTCTATCCACTCCCATGGTTAGCAGAAACTGCCACAGCATGCTTCTATGCACGCAATCAAATGCCGAAGAGCGGTCAATAAAAGCCAGGAAGATTGTACCAGGGCACGTGACTGTATATTTGTTCATTAACATGAATAGGTTCAGGCATTGGTCTAATGTTGAATTAAGCCATATTGTACGTCGGACAAGATATTATTCTCTCCGGCAGATGTGGACAGCCTATCTGGCAGAATCCTTCCAACAACTTTAACCACTGAGTCCAGTAGGGAAATTGGCCTATAACAGTGTGTACTGTCTCGATTCCACTTTTTGAACACTGGAACGATAATGGAGGTAGCCCATGAGACCGGAGTGCCGGACCTAACAGCCGCATTTATAACAGGGGTGAGTACAGACACCAAAAAATCTATATGGGACATGTAGAAGTCCGGGAGATTCCATCCGGACCAGGAGCCTTATTGTGGGTCATACCATGTATTCCCCGCCTCACTTCACCCTCTAAGACAATCTAAGCTGATTTGCCATTACCTATCCCAGATGGAGTGCCCTAAATGGCTGACCCAATCATTCTCTGTAATGTGGGTGTCCAGTGCATTGGCTGCTTCCTCACACCCCAGTTGTTGACTATTGACGATGCTTCAAATATGTAAACTACTCTTGAGAGTACTAGCTTCCAAGAGCTTGCTCTAGGCATCCTCCTTCAGGGCTTCCTTGCGGATATGAAGGGCCACTTTGTTCTGCTTTCTATATGTTCTACATAAAACATTATTTCTAGGGGTGGCATGCAGTTCATCTTTAAGCTTCCTGACCGCTAAATATCACTGATAAAGAGTCAAACTACCTCAGTACCCTGTCATGTTGACTTTTGGACAATCGGTCCGATAATTGATTGGCGATAGCATGGGAGATAGATTCAAAAGCTTTAACAATCATCTAATCCGACCGGGACTGAGCAGCCAGGCAGATCTGGATCTCGTTCTGACATTTAGCTTGGAGAGATGCAAACAAGGAATCAGGAGTGATTTATGTCCATTTCAGCCTTCTTTCCCCATCAGTTGTTTGCAGTGCAGCACCACCCCACTCCCCTTCTTCATGCTCAATATAGGCCATCTGGCTTTAAGATATAGCGGGTTGTGATTGCTACAAATGCTTGCTTTAATACTAAAATCAGCTATCAAATAAAAAAGAGGGGTGGAGATAAAGATGTAATCATTAAAGGTGTCGCCACCTTGCCCTTTGACTGTAGGAACTATGACCCTCTGATCTGGGTTCAGTTTGCCCACAGCTGATAGGAGGTCAAAATTGCATGTTAGGGTCTTCAAAGTGTCCCCCTGACCACTATGTTCAAGATGTACTGAGGAATTACAGGGACAATTTGAACCCCATTTCTTTTTGATCTTGGATCCCCGCTGGATGAATATTAAAGTCTCCCACCATAATGATGTTAGTTGTGTGGCGGGTGGAGCTATTAAAGTTAGTCAAAAAGGTGCCCAAACGCGTTACATTACACACGTCAGGATGAGACGAGGTAGCATTATAAAAATTCAGGAGAAATAAACTGCTAGGTCCTAAAGAAATTTACAAGGCCTACAGACAAGGGTTAGTTGTGCTCAATTCAATGTCACCTTTCAACCTTAGTGAAACATAGACGGCGAGAACCCCCTTGGCTCTGCCCACCCTTTAAGGAATTGCGGGTACTGAGAAAGACTTCTACCCTTCCAAAGGAGGTGAGTTATCAATAACCCAGATCTCTTGCAAACAAATATGGTCAAACATTTTAACAAAACAACACCATTCTGTAACTGTGATCTTGGGGCCTATTTCAGGAAACTGTGTCAAATGTGGGGGCCACTAGATTTAAATCTCTTTGCAAGCAGGCTGACATTTCAACTAAAGAATTACTACAGTTGGATGCCAGACCCGGGTGCTTTAGCGGTGAATGCCTTCCTTCAAACCTGGAACGGGACCAATGCTTACACATTCAAGCCATTCACAATGATTCAGAGAGTTCCTCAGAAGTATAGGCTAAAGGGACGTTCCCTTATCCTGATAACTCCCTTTTGTGTATTAAAGGAGTGATTTCCAATGATTTGGGAGTTAGCTGGCAACATTCCATCTTTTTTCTTTCTGCTCTAGAGGGTGTTTTGAGAGACGCAGATGGATGGGAACATCCTCTGGTTCTGACAGGGACTTTGAGCCTTCTTGATTAGAGGATATCAGGAGATCTAGAGAGGTGTCAGGCCTTTTGGGAAGAGCTAAGGAACTCTTTGAGGAGTCCTGGGCTCCAGGAACATGCTATAGGTATAAAGGAATATGGAAAATATGGGTACTTTGGTGCTTGGAAAGGGATTTGGATCCTGTGGAGGCTCCTATAGTTGAGGTGGTGATTTTTCTGTGTGAACAGTTAAATAGGGACATTGGCTACAGTACAGTAAACTGCTATAGGTCTGCAGTTTCTGCAGGACGCAATCTAATCAAAGGCAGGAGCAAGGGAAAAATGCTCCGGTCTCTAGAGTACTCAAAAGTATCAGGTTAAGGAGACCCTCAGGACCAAGGTATGAGACCCTCAGGGATGCAAATTAACTTTTAGGTATATTCTCCTCTTGCCCTGGTAATATATATTTCAACCTGGAAAAACTTTCTTTGGAGCTGGCTTCCTTATTTTGTCTAATATCCTGCCGTCGAGTATCAGAAGTTAAAGATTTTTAGGCAAGTAACAGAGTATACAATGCCTTTAAGGTAACCTTTGAGATTATAAGGAGAATGAAAATAATGGCTGACATCATATTTTCCCCAAAATTGGATTCTTGCAAAAAACTAAATGTTGTTAATTGCATGAAGGAATTTGAATACAATAAGTGAGTTTCAGCCATATGACACCAAACAACGTCTGAGTTCCTTTGTAAAACACTCTCAAAAGGTTACCAGTCTAACTATTGCAAGATGGGGGAAATGTATGATGCAATTAGCTGGTGTAGATTTATAGAAGTGTCAAGGTCATTCGATGAGAGTTGCTATGGCTAGACAGTCTTCTTGAAAGGTGGCTGATTGGAGGATATCTCGAGAGTTACTGACTTGTCTAATTCTGTCTAATTTGCAAAGCAGTACTGTAAACCAATTGCTCAGACATTGCAGATATGGTTTTGGAGGACTACCAACATGCATAATGGTAGCCGCCGGTCTTGTAATGAAATAGAGATTCTACAAATTAAATGGCAAGAGAAACTGAATTTCAGTAAAGTCACGGAGGCTAACATTATACCACCCTCCCGTCCCAGAGATGGAGCCTTATCTTTTGGTAGGATTACGTTTAAAAAAGAAGTAAAAAAGGGAAATAATGAATGGAGTAAGTGTAGTAAAAGTTACGGATATATAAATGGACAGTTGTTTGATATTTTTCTTGTTGTTTCTTTCATCAAAGTGTCGTTAGCTGGTGCATTGATGTTTCTTTTTCCTTTCAGATAATAGAATGTATTCATAATGATGCAAAAGGTCTTTCAAGTGCTGGGTGGAGTGGCATTAAAGGACATAATGTTAGCCTGAGTCTCTTTAAGGAAATTCAGATTCTCTTGGCATTTATTTGGAGAATCACTATTGCACTGCCCTCATCTATAGAACTGAATGTAAGCTTAGGCAAAAACTAGAAAAAACAGTTACCTTTTTATTTTAAGATGATCTGAGCACCAACCTACCGAAAGGAGTGATTCACAGGACGGAATCTTAACTGAAATATGTAAAAGAAGGAGGTAGACTGTCTGTTGTGCTAAGAACTTTGATTATTTAAGGTCAAACATCCATGTAGTGCTGCTTCTTGTTCTGCACTGAGGCCAGATGCATGATGAATGCCTGCCTTCCAGTTTGATTCTCAAACACATAGATAGATAGATAGATAGATAGATAGATAGATAGATAGATAGATAGATAGATAGATAGATAGATAGATAGATAGATAGATAGATAGATAGATAGATAGATAGATAGATAGATAGATAGATAGATAGATAGATAGATAGATAGATAGACAGACAGATAGATAGACAGATAGATAGATAGATAGATAGATAGATAGATAGATAGATAGATAGATAGATAGATAGATAGATAGATAGATAGATAGATAGATAGATAGATAGATAGATAGATAGATAGATAGATAGATAGATAGATAGATAGATTGATAGATAGGAAAAGAGTGTGGGTTATTCCATCCATCACCCCAGAGTATTAACTTCTTGATGCTATTGATTCTACAATTTAACTTGTACACTTCCTGAGGCACACACTCTCACTGATATTTAAATTCAGATTTCCACTTTTAAAACAGTTTTTGAAAAAATACCTATCTTTAGTGTTAGTTTATTACTGAGGAATTATACACTTGCAATAGCACCTTCAATTAAATGTTAAAGATTTGTTGTGCCCACTGCACCAGAAAACCTTACAGTGACTTTGTTTTTCTTAAAATGGAAAGATTTATTTTCAAAGCATTGAGTAATTGACTAAACCATCTTCTGTAACAAGAAGATACCATATGATATTACCTCGGTATATTTTGGATGACTTGTCAAAGAATTGTGATCTAATTGATAATTGTCAAATTGGTTCTGTAAGGCAGCTCATTTCCTAGATAATGCCATGTGAAACAAAAATAAATATTTACTTCTACCTATCACTTCATTACATATGAAAAAAACATAATAGCATTGCTTGTTGAACACTTTAGAAAGGTGGGATTTTAATAGGAGTTTCACAGCACGTTACTCAATTTAGTAACAGTAGACCAATCGAACATGTATTTAATTGTTATACAGATTATATCATCCTATGGAGAAAAAAATCCTCACTGACCTTTATTGTTTGCTAAAAACACACACTGTAGGTTGTATCAAATAAATTGGGCCTTCTAAGTTAAGAAACAACCAATGCCACTTATTTGGACTGACTGGTTTTTTAAATAATTGAAGAGCTGCAGCAGTTCTATTTTACCATGTTAGACCATGGTAAATGGTTCCATATCACAAAAACCTTAAAGGCCTATGCTTTTGGTTCAAATTGTCGTTGAATTTGCTCTCATGCTCAAATGTAGCCAGAAACCACACACCAAAACAGTCATAACAGAAACAAGGCAACCAAACTACAACAAACCATGTTGTATTACTGCAGCACAAATCACAGCAGTCCAAAAAACAACAACAGAATAGCACCACAACAAAATACCATGGAGAAAATATATATATACAAACTTGTTTGTCATTCATTAACGCCTACATCAAGAAACCTACTTTCATGATACAGTGGTAAAATGTGTTTGCACCACACACTTCCTTAATTTACCTTCAAGGACATGAATTAGAGGCATTCAAAAATGAAGGAGTATTTCTTCACAAGAGGTTAGGTAAATTTGTTAAATATTGGTAATAATGGGTAATATGTTGATGGGATAAAGAAACTAAAACTACCATTACTCAAGTGAACTCAATGATGAAAAATACTATAGGCTGCCTAAGGATTTCAGCCTAAGCTTCTATTAGGATTATTTTCTGAGGATAGAGCACTATAGTAATATTGCAGTGCATGCATTGTAATTTTAATAAATGCTGATATTTGTATTAAAATACTACAACATTGTATTGGCCATGGCCAATTACCACATTCTCATGTTTTAACCATAGTAATAAACATACAGCACAGAAACATTGCTACTGACTTCTCATTTACAATAAAATAAAAGTGTTTAAAGAACACTTGTTATGGCGTAAAGGATGTTGATTGAGCAGAAAGTTAAGGTTATGAGGTGTGACAGCACACACTCTCCTATCCCTAATGACTCCAGAAGTTTCATTCCTTTTCCCACCCTATGCTTTGGAACAGCCTCCTATTTTCTGCTGAAAAGCTGTGAATGGGGAAGAATGAAAACTTGAGAATATAGCAATGGTTCTTTAACCCTTTTTAACTTTCTGTTTGTGTTGATCTGTTCATTACCCCAGCCACCACCAGATTTATGAACAAAATATGTGCAATATTAACTGGTTCCACCTTGCTTATGCAAATTCAACAACCATATAGTTAGCTAAACAGATGTATACCGTTAATTTACATTTCCTAACAGAAACGTTTTCTACTGTACATTATACATTCATTTAAAAGACTATAAATTTAGCACCATTATTTACCAACTGGATCTTTTTGATTCTGATACAGAATCTTGCTGTTGCTTCCATCCATATTTGCCATATTTATGGTGTTCCCATCAGTCCAGTACATTTTCCTTAAAAAAAAACCAAAAAACTGTTTTAGACACCAGGCATATCATAATAAATCTTTCAGCTTTCAAAGACCCAATTCTGAGTACTCTGATAATATAGCCTTCCAGCCCACTGCCGAGGACTATACAAGTTGTTAAAGGCCCTGAACCCAAGGTATAGTCCCAAGACACTGGCAATGACCTATAACAAGGCAGAGGGCCTTTAATAACTGGTAGCCTGAGGTAGAAGGTATATAAGGCTATTAGAACATTCCACTCACTAAGGGTAGAGTGTTCTAAATGAAAAAGAGATAAACAGAAAGACACACATTGGAATGTTGGCACCCTGGTTTAAACCAGGGATTAGAGGCCTGGAGCTGCTCCATTGTCTTCAATGGAGCTCTGAACATTCCAAAGTTCTCATTGTTTATATTTACTGCAGCACCTATAATTACCATAGTCAAGGCATTGGAGTTGCAGGAATTCTCTGCAATTAAAAGGTTGTGTCTCAGAAATAGAGAGTAACATGCAGAAATTGTTTTGTAACACCTTTCCTAGCACATTTTGTCCTTTGTCATCTCATTTCACATCAGAGTTCTTGCTAGTTTTCAGCAGATAAAATGATTGTTGGTGAACATGAGGTATGCATTGTTTCTGCATCAGTTATAAATTTGTTCTTGCAAGAGGAATAGATGGCGTAATTCTGAGTCCTGCAGAAATACTAGATACTGAAATCGAAGTTTGAAAAATTTGTTAGTGCATTTGTAGAGATCTATCCTGGGTTTTTCAGGTCAGAATAAGTGACAATATGTTGAATCAGTTTTACTGCAGGTGATCATAACTTGCATTACATCACCCACTTTTTTTTTTAAACGTCATCTAAATTTTACCTGACAGATGTTTCTGCAGTAAAATCGTGGGTCTAGGAACACATTTTCCAAAACTCAGAATATGGTGGACATATTTATGAAATATGCACACATAGCAGGGCAGCAAATAAACTTGCTTCTGCCTAAGTGAATTTCTTGATTTTGCAAACAAAAACTAATTTGAGTTAAAAAGTGCAGAAGTGTGTGTTGAATAAAACGCATATAATAAACATAAATTTTGTAGTAGGTAATCATACCTAGATGTCATAAGCACACAAGTGAAGTAACACAATGCATTGATTTAAGTTGGCCTAACCACTGACGACATATGAACAGAAATTACACATGAACATTGAAAGACCTATTTTTCACATTGAACTATTGTTTTTCTTTCCACTGCAGATGCTGTAACATTCCAGAAGCCATCTGTTATCTAGTGAAAATGCATTTGCTATGTATTAGACAACAGATAACTGATAGTGAGGTCGAGACTGAGAGGAGAGGAGACAACCGGAAGGATGATTCATGGGAAAAACTCTCTGAATCCCAGAATGTGGATGAAGTTCTTGTCAATGACTTTATCTGTGGCCTATTGTAAAGATATCAGAAGCTGGAGAGTTTACTCACTCCCAGGAGTTTATTGAAATCTTACTGGATGTAGTGAACAAATTTATAATATATTAAGGAGTGCGCTTAAAATAGTAGAGGCTTCTCTCACTCGCATTTGCCTAAGATCCTTCCCTGGGTTTCTTGAGACCATATCCCTCTTTATGGGAGATTACTTTGAGCCTATTATTAGATGTCTGCTAATTTATAGCTGAGAACACTTTCCAGCTTAACATTTTATTATTTTGATGTGCAAAGTCTTTATGCATATGCATTCATTCTTTCATCAGAAGTCTTTATTTGGTTCTATTCTAATTTAATTTAGATAATGGAAATTCTTTTAATGCACATATTTGCTGAATTATTTAAATTTTAACTGTTATACATATTAGATTATATTCATTCCTGATAATGATGCTTAAACAATTAATGCTTATTGAATATATAAAAAACTAAAGATTTGAGTCATAAAACCCTTTAATTCACACAAATTCTCTTTTTGACTGAACTAAAGTCTTTAATGATTTTATCATTTATGAGTTTTGATATCGATTACTGCTCCTTTTAAATTCTCCTTGTTAATGGACAAACGTCTATATGGTCCATGGTGAGGCTTTTTTAATGATTACACTCTAAGATTAAGATATTGAAAACCTTGCTTCGTCCCTCTGCTATTTTGCATAAGAGGAAAAGGAGACAACAGTACAATATCTATTAAGATATGATCATGTCTTCCAGTGCTGCCACACTTTAGGCTAAAACCAAAGGAAATGATGGACGGAGTGTTGAACATTGCAAACACTCACCCCCAGTCAACTGATCTGGGTTTAATCCATCACTGTTCTTTAGCCCACTCTGCCACCCCAGTTCAGACATGGCCATATGCAAATCAGTCTGACCCTGTGCCTCATGGGAACAGTCCAGCCCGAACTGCCAAGCCATGTCTTCCCTGGACCGGAAACAAGCTTCCTAGGACCGGTTTCTGGCATTTCAGCCGTCTTCAGCCAGGCTTGCTTGAATCCAGTGGCAAAGTGAGCAAGGGACTCACGTCTGAGCATACCCTGCCAACTTATGGCGAACAAAGCAAAAACCAAAGGAAATGATGGACGGAGTGTTGAACATTGCAAACACTCACCCCCAGTCAACTGATCTGGGTTTAATCCATCACTGTTCTTTAGCCCACTCTGCCACCCCAGTTCAGACATGGCCATATGCAAATCAGTCTGACCCTGTGCCTCATGGGAACAGTCCAGCCCGAACTGCCAAGCCATGTCTTCCCTGGACCGGAAACAAGCTTCCTAGGACCGGTTTCTGGCATTTCAGCCGTCTTCAGCCAGGCTTGCTTGAATCCAGTGGCAAAGTGAGCAAGGGACTCACGTCTGAGCATACCCTGCTGCCATGCACCAACATACACACCTTTGTGCCAGAGTGAAAGAATGTGTGCATTCTGTAGGCTTTCGATGTTTACTTTATAATAGATTATAAATGAAAAGTATAAAAAACGAGGATAATGAGAACATTTCTCCTTGTTATGGCTGCCTCGACGAAGCATGCGTGTTTGGCACAAATCCCTGTCAACTAATGTTTGTTGGCAGAGATTTACACCAAAATCCATGGGTGGTTGCATGGGAACATCCATGGACTACCCATTGAACGCACCCTTGTCCTTTGCTTGGTACATTTTCTTACTACTTTCAGAGAAATAAATTGTGCAGAAAAACATTACCTTTAACCCTGTGCATTGTCACAATCATCCTCAACTTGGTATGGCTCCCTAATGGAGGCAGTTGTAGTTATCAGAAATCACAATTTGCTGATCCCAATTTCAAAACAAGAATATATTTTCTGCTAGTCTCAAAACAGAGTGGCATAGTTCAAAATGTTTCAGAGACTGAAGGATGTTGTGTACTTTGTCATAAGCCTTTTTTTTGCTAGAAACCCATGACAACCTGCTTACCTAGGACAGAGAACCACTGAATAAGGAAGTCCCTGTATATTGTGCTTCACACCCTGTGCATGGTACTAGGTAATATCTTGTCACCAGCATTATCTTTCACGAAATGTGATAAAGTCATATGATATTTGTAATAAGATCCTACTTTGTTAGTGGATTCTGCTGTACATAATTTTATTTTCAAAAAGACAAATGATAAATCTTTACAATCAAAGTTGTGCATTAAGCATGGTATTGTAATATTATCAAATGTTTGGGAAGGATGAGAAATGAAAGCATTCAATGGTTTACGATTCAAGTAACAGACAAGGAAACCAGGGGAAGTTCAGATATGATAATAAATATTTTAAATCATCATCATTCAAAATTATTTCTTGAGATCTTGAAAAAATAAAATATACTCAACATTTCAGAAATGTGAAAGAGCATTCTGAGAGTTATTTGAGACAGAACGGAGAACTCAAATATACATTGATTCCTTTTTAAGGCTGTCATTTCTCCAGATGATACTCTTAGGAAATTCAAGTTCAGTCTCCCTTGATCAACAGTTAAACAGTTGAAAAGCTGTGTGTTCAATGAATACTCAATTTTAAATGTTATTGGTGTCCAACAAACATGCATAGTTTGTGCCATAAATTCACTAAAAGGCTTCCAATGCCTTGTTAGAGCATTGTGGTCGATCCAACATATCAGTACAAGGTACATTAAAAAATGATCATTACAGAAAGCATGGCTAGTGGCGTGTGATGGATCCTTACATATAATTGAAAGGTTACTACTCTCTAAAAGACCTCTGATGCTTGTGGTTGATCAGATAAATTGCCTATTATTATTATTATTATTATTAGCAGTAGTATTATTATTATGAAACACATGACTATCTGCACAAATGTTGTCCTGCATAGTTAATTTACCCTGGTCATAAGGGCCGCAAGAACCTGTCCTTTATAAATGGATTTTAGAACCTGTGAATTACCCAGGCTCTGCATAGTATTCTGAGCAGATGAAAAAGATGGTAAAGACAAGAATGCCAAATAATTTGCTTGTTTCACCATTAGAATTACAATAGTTAATTATTTTCATATGAAAGAAATTGCCTCCCATAAGGACATTTTTTTCTGAAGGTCTTTCATCATAGACCTTCTGCTATTCAGAGATGTCTTCAAAATATAAGGTAGCCCCATTCATATTTTGCAAGCCTTTCCTAGACTGGATAAAATTGGAAGACTTACCAGTGCTTGGTGGGCAACTGATGTCAACCACCAATTTCCGACAGGTTTATTTTAATGCAGAAGTCAAAAACCTCTTCACATGAAAAAATATCTATGTTAATCAGATAAGAAAATGTAAGCCATGCCAACTTACACACAAGATGCTCCTGCCTCACCAGATACACTGAGTCTGATTCACAAGGGTCTGTTCAGTTTTTGAGCAAGTCTACTCTTTTCAGTAAGTTTATTACTTTTTGTTAACCCCTTGTGTGCCACGCCCTTTCCCCCTCCTGTGCCGGGCGTTGTATTAGCGGGCGGGGTTCATGACGAGATAGTCTCGTCATGGGCACAGCGCAACCGTGCTCCATGACGAGACTATCTCGTCATGGGCACTGAAGAGGTTAACTAAGTACTTTTTTGTAGTAACTAACACTTTTGTAGTAACTTACAATTTTGTAGTAAGTCCAGTACTACCCATGTCCAACCACTGCTACTGCAACATCCTACCTTAGAAATAATGATGGTGGGAACTTAAAATAAAACCTAATAAAATAATATTAAATTAAATTACTTAACATAGTTAAAAATATAAGTAGAAACTAATGTTAAACAAATATGCATATAAGTAATACATATTTATTATTTAATTAGAAAAACTTACATATTTTCTAATTAAATAATACATATTTACAATTTTATATATGTTGTAACATTAATGTATACTTTATCACAGGTACTACAAATCACTCCCATGAAAAGTAAGGGATGTAATGACTTAAAATAAAACCTCATAGGAAACAAGGTTAAATTAAATAAAATCTTTAAAACTGTTAAAAATTTAAGCAAGTAGAAATCAATAAAAAGGTATTTTTATTATTTATTTGGAAAATATTCAAATAATTGTGTTACCGGGATGCTTTTTAGCCCATCTTTTAGATTGTTACTCTACATGTGTGTGGTGACTGTCGTACTACATTCCATACAGGGTGATTTACTTTAACATCTGCACAATTTGTGCGACTTGGTTGCAGACTTAAAAAAAGATGAATATGCCAATTAACTTAGCCAAATGGTTATGATAATTGCAAGGAAAGGCAGATGCAGTGAAGGCTGCTTTAAAATCCCTCAATTTCCATAGGTAGAAAACTCAAGCCATATTGGTCCATAAAATGTAAATAAAGGGCTAGAGGGACAGGCATGATAGACAGATTAAGTATGCTTCTAAGTCAAGTAATTGAGCCATTTGCTAAGGATCCTGCTAGAGTTTCCCTATGGATCAATTCTTCAACCATAAACTAGACAACAGATATCTACAATTTATATTATTGTCTAGTCATCTGTTTTATTGATATATTGACTGTTTATATCTGAGTTTTGCAGGTTGGTGATCATCTATCAAGTTGCAGAGTTACAGCATGAGAGCCTGGAGTGTGTTTAAGCTCTTGGCCCAAAGATTTTCAGATGAGCTTACGTTCTTCATGATTAACTGGAACAGAAGCATACAGATTCCAATTGTATGACTCCCAGTATAAGGAGGTATGCAGTTTAATCAGAAGCTCTAAGGGAGGCATTTGAAATCTTCAAGAACATGGTGGTGGAATTAGGGATGTATTTAGAGTTAGACCTTCACAAATGAAGTTTTAAACCTAAGAATATGGAATGATCAGTGCCACTGGTGGTAAAATAAATACCCTGCCACACCCACTGAAAATGCATGTTCCTTTTGGATATGAGAAGCTTTTTTGAACAAAATCCTTTGTGCTGATCTCTTACACTGTCATGCAAAAGTATCTTTAAGAACTCACTGTGCAAAGCAGAAATGCTTTTCCACTAAATGCTAAATCCAAACATCTATGTTGACAGTAACGTTGTACTTATTACCTGTGGAAAAAATAATGTGAACTGACTGCTGTTTATGGCACTGTCTATAAAGACTATAAGATCTTTATTTATCTGCATTTACATTGTTTTATTTGTTTCATGCTATGAGACCTAGGGTCTGATTACGAGTTCGGACCTCCAAACCTGTGGTGGAGGTGTGGTGGCCGTTGGGGACTGCAGCACCAGTGGTTCGACAGTTGTATTACCACAATGTTGGTAGTACAGTTTAGGACTGCTGCAACCGCCAGGAATCCGAAATACCTAGTATTGGCATGCCAGTCTTGAGGCTTCAATATGCTTGGTGCAGGCCGCTGCGGCACTTTCAAGCATATTATGAGTTCCCTCACTGCCATTGTTTTCATGGCTGTGAAGCTGTCATGCAAACTGTGATAGTTAGGAAACAAAGCTGCCTCAGGGCCAAGGGGTGCTGCAAGGGGGTACATGTTTTGTCCCCCTGTGTGCAGTCATCCCCTTTCCTGCAAAGCATGGATGTTAGAGTCCATGCCATGCAGAAACAGGCTTTGTCATTCCCATTGTGGTGCCATTTTAATGGGCACACCCTGGGAACGACAAAGGTCCACCCTACCAGACCACGAGATTACTCATAATCTAGCAGGTAGCCAGCGGTCGAGTTTGGTGGTACTGGAGCGAGGTGCTGGCATGGCAGCTCGCTCCAAGACTGCCAAATTTGTAATCTGGCCCCAAACCATATTTTTGTATGCGTGAGCAAGAGTCACTCATCAAGCATATCCAGAATGAACATATTTTGGTGGCTGCAGCAAGCCACAACAAATGCAGATTTATTCAGTTCAAGTGAAACCGAAGAATTCGAGTGTGCTTTCCTTCCATGAGATTTATAATAATTTACAACACCATAAAGAAGGGTTATCTTGTTTGAAGACTTTTTGTAACTTGTTTATAACCTTTGAATGCCATATTTCAACTCTCTTAGCTGGACTAAAATGTAGGTGTCCTAGGACCAGTGGTGGCTCTTAGAGGGAGTGCTGCAGGGTGGTGGTATGGGGCGGGACAGGGTGAGGGGGTAGTAGAGTCAGACATATGATGGCATGAAGTAAGGTAAGTAAATAAATGTTAAAAAAACTATTTACCTTACTCCATGACATCGTATGTCTGACTCCACTATCAACCCACCCTACCCGTTCCCCGCCCTGCAGCATTCACTCTGTGAGCCACCACAGCCTAGGCTACTCACTGGGCTACTCTCCCTTGATCCATCTGGATTCCTGAGAATTCCAGTGAAGGAGAGGCATCGTTTTAATAAGTTATTGTTTCTTTGACAATAAAAATAGATGTTTTTATCTTTTTACTTAGAAAATACTGTGTAGACCTATGAGACCCAACTAATCTTAGCCCAGTATCCTAAACACCGATTGTGGCTAAAGCTGATGCCTATACAGTGGTAGCATGGTTGTGAGAACCTCTAAATACTATAGGTATTTGGAACCCAAACCCAACCTTTGTGCATCATTTGCTAGAAGTCAATGTGTTTATATTTTGATGGCTAGAATATTTTGGGGTTCTGATTGTCCACCTTCCCCACCTTTAATTGTCTCAGAACTCAGACGTCTGGATGGTATTAGAAAATGCCATCACTTATCTAAAGCATGAAGGACATTTTACTAACATCTCATCTTCAGATGATACATATATACATTCAATGCATATCCCACCAGTTATTTACTAGGAAACTCTTCCCATATTTTAAATCCCAGTGAATGAATGGATTAACATTTTCAATTCTGTCACTTGGTTTTGGGTAAGTCACATGATTTTTCTCCAAACACATGGCCTACTGAAAAGGCATTAAAACTTTTTTTGGGCATCAGCTATAGTTTGAAGTAATCTTTTGGGCAACATATATCACTGGTCATGCCTTACCACGACAAAGTGTATAGATGCACATATATTTATCATGTTTGTCAATTATTCATTTATAGATGTGAAGGATTGAGGAGCTGACCCTTTTGACCTGTGGTAACTGGTGCTTACAGGGCAAGAAATTTAGCTATAAAGATCAAATGTCCATCTTTCGGAGTCTTTTATTGCATTTGCATCCTTATAAAATTAAGGCTTGCAGTTTGCTTTGTTGTTGAAAGATAAGGATTGTTATCATGTACGGCTTCATGCTCAAATGTGCTTATTAGAAGTGACTGTATGAAGCTGTAAGTCTGCGGAAAAATCAGAATGAAGTAGGAGCCATGACATTTAATAAATTTTTAGTTCCTTTCATGACAACATTTGACTACTGATTTTTTACTGTCATTTCACCTGGATATGGTGAGGCACTTTCAACAGCTATTCATGATAGATTAAGGTAAAATATTAGAATCATCATGAGATAATTTTTAGCAAAGTTGGTCTTCAAATTCTCAAACAGGATCTCATGAACAGACAGATATAGCAATTTAACTTCTCTTAGTCAAATTATTCATAAAGTCTCAGACACATTGGATCATGCTGCAATGATCTGCCTATTCTTTTTGGACTCGCCAATTTTATTTAATATTTTGCATGCTATTTTGCTGGAATATCTAGGCATTTCACCATTTTGAGAAGTGAAGTACATTGCAGTGCATGGTAAGTGGTTGGCTAAACCCAATCAATATAGATTACACCTAGGTAAAGATAATGTAAACATGCCCACATTCTGTGCAAGTAGAATGAATACAAATGCCCTTATGGGCTACTGTGTATTTTTGCACCTCAAACATTACATTTAAAACATGGCATTGTGGCAACCCCTTCAACCCCGAATTGGTGTAGGCCACAGCTGCAACAGGTACATGTTAAAGGACATTGTTTGAAGCTTAGTTCCAAAATGAACAAAGTGTCTTGAAGCTCATGGGGCTTAAGTGCTTAATGACTAAAAGAGAGTTACGTGCAATGCTTGTGCAATAACAGAAATTCAAACGCTATATTTTCTTTCATGCATAAAATACCTAAATGTCTTTTCATCATTGTTGTGATTTACTAAGTACTATACATTTAATTCATCTTACATTTTTAGGGGCTATTCTGCAAACTTGATTTTAAAAAAAGTAGACTCTGCTTGAGCACTGGCAAAGCCAGTAAGCCCTATTTCAACATAATTGTATCTATATGGGTTAATGTTTTTTTATAGCCATTTAATATTTTTCAATATATATCATTGGAATTTATTTTAACTCTGAGAATAAAACCAGAGCCTATTTTAGTCAATAATGTTATCTGCTAAGGAATTACTTAAAGATGTTATTAAATTATCCAATGTTTCAGAATATAAACGGTTTTAGGACTTTGAAAAAGGAAGGCTTGTTTTGATTATGTTTTTTATCGGTGTAGAGGAGATGCCAAAATTGTTTGCATGTGCACATTACCAGATTTAACATAAAGGTTTCTTGGAAATGATGGTGTACACTGCAGCTTTATTAATTGATAAAGGAGATTTGTATTGTTTACTGCTAACCTGTGGTAATGTAATACCAGTACCACTCATTAAAGAGGACATCGTAATAGCATGGGGAATTACAATGTGGGATTGATATTTTTGGTTGTAACACCAAATTGAATTCATTGGTCCACATGCTTTGAGCAGATGGTAAATGTATCCTAAGGGCTGTGGGTGGAGTGAAGGATGGGAGAGGGGGAGTGGGGAGTAAAGGAGGAAGATGGTTGAGAAGAAGATTGAAGGAGAAAGTATTTATTGGCAGGGCATTGTATGCTATGGGTAGCCACCATAATACCCCAAAAGACATCACAGAACAATTTTATATGCTCAAATCATATGGAACATCAAGCAGTGTAGAGTGAAAAACATTCAGATTTGCCAAGACAAAAGCACAATACAATCAACATTCAAATTCTTCTCCTACGTGGGCCCTTTCCCTATCCCTACCAGCAAGAAGCATGGATATTTCATAACTGGTTCTAAAGTTTATGAGAGCACCAAAATGTCTGATCAGGCTTAAAATT
Organism: Triturus cristatus; assembly: GCF_964204655.1. Taxonomy (NCBI): domain Eukaryota; kingdom Metazoa; phylum Chordata; class Amphibia; order Caudata; family Salamandridae; genus Triturus; species Triturus cristatus. The sequence goes on from NC_140584.1 coordinate 230,416,343, forward strand.
AATAGACAACCTCTATCCATCGCATCCTTAATATGACAAAAAAGTAGCATCTTAAAGTTCAGTACTTGCTTAGGTTGTCATTGCTCTCATCACTATAGTCATAGAAGTAAAGACATCCTAATTGTCAATTACATAAATGCACTTCAAAGAATTTGATTGTGAATAATTAAAAAAACATGATTTTATTGTCAGCAAAAAGTGTATTCAGGCCAAAAAGTGGGTGGCTAGAGTGATATTTGATGTTATTATGTCATGCATTTATATAGGGATGAACTATAACCATTCATTTTCATGGGCAGAACACTTAGAACTAAAATGTACATAAAATATTTGAGTACTCATTGGACTCTAAGGCAAAAGCTATTACGCCCACAACAATGTCATTTTCATTGCACAGTGGCCCCCTACCGGTTGTGAATGGGTAGACAAATGTTGTGTTCTTTGAAGGACAATTTTACAAAAAAGCATCATGCCTTCTGCAGTCATGCCAGGGTCCATACAATTAGAACTAAATGTTTTAAAACTGGCAACAGCAAATATTCGAATTTTGAATTCTTTTTTGGCATTAAGTTAAATACTCTGCTATAGAATGGTAGTCCTACTGTGTCCATTAGTCAGATAGATTGTTTTAGCATTAGAGAAGATATTTTGTGGTTCAGATAAAAAATCTAGACATTTTTGAATATTCAGTGAAATTGAAATCATTTAATTATATACTAGAATCTCAATGAGTTGTGGGAACAAAAGAGCAAGACAGCACTGCAACTCAGTAAGTAACTGTCAAATGCCAAGCTTTTATAGCATAAATATCTTTGCACATATACCCAGACCTGATGTATGCGCTGTTCCTAAAATCACAAAAATTGTACAAGGTAAAGAGTTAGACCCAAAATTAATGTTGTTTGGTTCTAGAAGCAACAAATTACGAAGCATATCGCAAGCTTTCCTGCTTAAGAGTAATACAGTCATGAAATGGAAGACCGCTCATTTATCTTGATCCCAACAGTTCTGTTCTCTGTCAAGACCTACCATAGATGTGATGAATACAGGCCCCAGCTAGGCCCGCAAAGCACAAGGGTTCGCTCTCCTGTAACGGAATCTATAAGGAAGTTGGCACGGAAACTGCAAAGTACAAAAACAACGTTTATTAACCCTTAAGGGTGGTCCTACAATCCACACAACACTCTTCAGTATTGCATGGAGTAGCACAAAGAACTTGCGTACACAGTCCCCTTTTATACACAACAGAGGGGCTCATAGTGGGTGGATACAACATGAGGTCGAAGAACATTACCGTTTATGGTCATTCTCGATACTGAATCAATACATGGGCGGAGCTAACATACTCTTTGGGCCCGCGAAAACACATGGTCAAGCAAAGCTAATTATAACAGATGTGGTCAAGTCTGGGCATGCGCCAGATGGACAAGAGAGCTATTTATAAACTGTTACTAGGCAGATTACAGGAGCAACTAACACAGAGGTCGGACTCTCCTCGTGACGAACACGTGGCAGCATGTCAATACAAAATGGAGTCCGGACTTCTGTCAACATAACGAGGAAAACACGATCTAAAGGGGAAGCATTAATGTTTTCAGTAAATGCTTAATCACATTCTGCTTTAATTTACAACAGACGACCCTTTCAGCATTTACTGAAGACATCCGGCCTCCAAGAATAATCATCATATATATCAATTATCATCATTCCCTTAACCTCTTTAGCTAGACCCTTCTGGCGAGCAACATCGGCAATAGCTTTCTTATCTGGAATGCAGAATGAAATGCATACGGAACAGCACAATGGTCCACATTGAATACACATACAGAAAAGGAACAGAACTGCTATAATAATGCAGAGACCAGTTAAGACCTTCCATCCCCAGGCAGTAACCAACGCCCAAAACCATCCAGAAAAGGACCAAGTGCCGTTTTCTGTGTGGATTTCAGCTGCTATTTTATGCAGCTTGTTAATGGCGTTATAAACGGATGGCGTATGATCAGGGATGAACACACAGCAGCTACTTCCAATAATTTTACAGGCTCCACCTCGATCAGCTAGCATTACATCCAATACCATACGATTCTATAATGCAACAATCCTAGTTATTTGTAATTCTTCCGTAAGATTCCCAAGAGCGGCAGCAGTCTGATTTGTCACAGCTTCTACCACTCTTGTCAATCTTCGGATCTTCCTACTATTCAAAGCAGCTCCAACAAAGAAAAACAGTCCTAAGTTAAAATCAATATACTGTTGCAAGCTGGTATCGGTTTGATCCACATCATCAATTGATAGAGTACGTTTATATCTATTTACAGTCACATTATTCAACAGTTTTAAATCCTTATGATATGACGCGGGTGCTAAGAATACAGGAGGTAATAGGAATGATACATAGCATACCCCAGACCACCCAGCCGGCAAACGGTAATAACCTTTATTTCCACATACAAAGTAGGTATTATGGGACGCTAGGAAGGTACTGTTGTTCAACCCGTCAATGTTCAATACGGTTATGCAATCACTGACACCAACAGGGATAAAACCCACACTCTGGACACACAGGTCCGCTTGGGCTTGGGCCACTTGGATCACAAACTTGTCCTTCCCCACAGTGTCTCTGGTGTTCGTGAAGATATAGGGAATGGATTCATTGTCTGGTCGGTACTCTTCCCATTCCCAAATTGTCCCATTTGCTTGTGGATATCCATTTTTGTCCTGATGACATTCTTTATTGAGTCTGAAAAGCAATCGTCCCACTGTCGGTTTCCGAGTGGCAAACAGCAAAGTGTACCATGCTCTACAAGAGCCATTATGAGAGAAAGGAAGTGGTATGAATGGCGTACCTCCTTTCTTCTGATGGGCTGGCATCATCCCACATATCCAACAGTTCGTAGCGTTCGTAGCAACGTGGGTGTGATGCAGCATCTGAATGAAAGTGTTATTCAAATAGGATTGTCGATGCTTCAACTCTTGATATGGCAATGTATAAAAGTAGTGCTCCGCACGCACTGGAGTCGTCAACACAAGCGTCTTTCGAGCAGGAGTTGCCTCCTCCACAAACCATGTGGTTATACCAACGATAGCTACGGTTAGCATGAACCCCAACGCACAAAGAATTTTCTTCTTCTCCATGTCAAAGGAAACAATACCCTGATATCTTCCTGAAACTAAAAAGGTCTGTCAGAACTCTTCCCCTTGGGCAGCGGTTGATTTCTTCACCAGCGGGCCAAGACGGGTGTCACTACACTAATGCAGGGCTGATCCCCCCCCCTTGCCTCATCGGCTCTCCGTTTCACTAACCCAAGGGCCGTTCTGACAGTATGTCCCGGTACTGGAAACCTCACTTCCTTGGTCGCAGATGATATCGCCTTCCTCCAGAAGTCGCGTGGTCCGGAAAGAGCTCCTCAGTGTCGTTTGGCTCCGCAGCACGGCCTGTCTCTGCTGCTCGGATTTCTCGTTGATCGGTCAGCACGGCAGACTCCACCAATCCGGGCGGTACCTTTCGACAGTGCAAGGAATGGATCCAATTCTTCCTGTTCGAGACTCGCACTGCCGTCCTCGTTGCAAGGAGGACTTGCTCAGGTCCGACCCATCTCGGCTCCAAACTGTTCGTTCTGTCGAAGACCTTCACCATGACATGATCCCCAGGCCGGAGACCATGTCCTTCGCCGGTAGACCGATCAGGGAGCGCCTCTCGGACCTGTTGATGAATGGAAACCAAATTATCCGTTAACTGTGCCAGATAATCGCTCATCATTACACAAGGTACATCATACACAGCCTTAGGCCTTGGTGGACCCCAAATATTCATTGGGCGTCCAAATACTATCTCATATGGCGTAAGGCCGGTTCGAGAGTGTGGCACCGACCTAATTGACAATAACGCCAGTGGCAGGGCGTCTGGCCAAGTCAAAGATGTTGAAGCTTGGATTTTGGTGATCTTAAGCTTCAGTGTACCATTATACTTCTCGACTAGTCCTGCAGACTGGGGGTGGAATACGGCGTGGAACTTCTGGGTGATGCCTAGGCCCTTCAAGACATATTTTATAACATCTGCTACAAAGTGAGGGCCATTATCACTCCACAGAAGTCTACAGACGCCGTATCGAGGGAAAAACTCTTTCAGCAATAGCTTCGCTGTAGTCATTGCAGTATTGTCTTTCGTAGGGTACGCCTCAACCCATTTACTGAAGGCGCAAACCACTACTAGAACATACTTCAAATTGTTACAGCGCTCAAGCTGGATATAGTCCATCTGCAGAACCTCAAAGGGTGCAGTGGGCGTCGCAAATCCTCCTGCTGGAGTTCGAGTGCCTTTCCCTGGGTTATACTTCAGACAGATCATACAGGTCTGCACCACCCTCTTTGCCGTGCTAGCAATCTCTGGATGCTCCCAGACTTGGGTAAGCAATTTCACAATTGCGGAAGCTCCAACATGTGCTAGCCCATGTGCCATCTGAACCATAGGTTGTACAAAAGCCGTGGGTAATTTCCATCTATCCATCTGCTTATTTCTCCAACAACCCTCATCATCCAGTTCTCCTTCGCTAGCCCATCGTTCCCGCTCTTTATCAGAAGCGGTCCTTTGTATTTCTCGCACTTCTTCCTTCGCATCACGCCATCTTTCCACCTGTGACTTTACTACATACATGGCAGTAGCGCCGGGCTGCATCGCAGTCTCCCGTGCTACTCGATCCGCTAACGCATTCCCTTCTCCAACTTTATCAACTACTTTCCTATGGGCGCTACACTTAACGATAGCAATTTTCTTTGGGTATGTCAATGCAGTTAAAAGATTATGAACTAACTCTCCATGCATTATCTGTACTCCATGTGACGTTAAAAACCCTCTCTCCTTCCAGAGTAGGCCGAAATCGTGCGCTACTCCGAAGGCATAGCGGCTGTCTGTGTAAACATTCACACACAATCCTGTACTGAGCTCACACGCTCGTGTTAACGCTATCAGTTCCGCTGCTTGAGCTGATTTCTGCGGTATGCGTGCTGTCTCCACTATCGTCTGTAACGTGGTAATTGCATACGCTGCTGAAGTCGTACCATCTGGTAGCTTCAGGCACGATCCGTCTACCCACAACTCTCCATCTACCTCTGAAAAGGGCGTATCCTGGAGATCAATACGACCCTTTGTTTGTTCCTCAGTCACAAGAATACAATCATGCGCTTTCTGCGCCTCAGGCTGGGTCTCGGGGTATGGCAACAATGTGGCCGGGTTTAATGTCACGCACCTTTTTAACGTAATATGAGGAGCCAAAAGCGTCAACTCATATCCCGTTAAACGGGCACTGGTCAAATGCTGCGTCTTTGTTTGATTAAGCAGGGCATCAACAGCGTGGGGGACTAACACCAACAGCTTATGGGACAACACAATTCCTTCACTCTGCCGTATTGACACAGCTGTCGCCGCAACCGAGCGAAAACACCCTGGCAATGCTCGGGCGACAGGATCAAGTACAGCCGAAAAGTATGCACAAGGGCGCTGCTTATCGCCGTGCATCTGCACTAAGACTGATAATGCACATCCATCTTTCTCATGCACATACAACGAAAAGGGTTTTGTATAATCAGGGGTCCCTAACACTGGTGCTGAACAAAGGGCCTGTCTCAATTGCTGAAAAGCAGCGTCACACTCATCTGAGCAGGGGATCGGGATGGGCGTGTCTTTTGTCAAGAGAGCTAGTAATGGCTTAGCTATGTGTGAAAACCCCAATATCCACTGTCTACAAAAAGAAACAAGACCCAAAAATGCACGCACATCCTTCTGCGTGGATGGTCTCGGTGTGTCCAAAATTACTTGGATACGATCTGGTGTGAGTGCACGCCCCTCCTTAGACAAAAGGTGACCCAAATAAGTCACCTTTGGTCTACAGAATTGCAATTTCTTCCTAGAGACCTTGTGATTGTGGGATGCTAAAAAGGAAAGTAAGGCTAGCGTGCTTTTCTCGCACAACTCCAGGGTGTCAGCCGCCAACAAGATGTCATCGACATATTGAATGAGGGCGACCCCCTCGAGTAAGGCAAAGGAGTCCAACTGTCGTTTCAAAGCCTGACTATAAATACTAGGGCTTTCTGTGTAGCCCTGGGGAATTCTACAAAAACGATAAGATCTATTGTTTAATGTGAACCCAAAAAGAAATCGGCTATCAGGGTGAATGGGAATAGAAAAGAAGGCATTTTTCAAATCAATCACTGAGAACATGGTCGCCGTAGGCGGGACCAAGGTAAGCAACGTCGTGATATCGGAGACCACCGGGTACTGAGGTATCACGATCTTATTTACCTCCCTCAAATCAATTATGAACCGATAGACCCTTGCATCTGTATCCTTTTTCAGAATAGGGAGAATCGGACTGTTACAGATATTATAGGGAACTTCTTCCACTACTCCTACTGCGATCAAATCTTGCACAATCTGTATGAGAGCTTCCTCGCCCTCCTGGGAAATACGATACTGCGGGAGGCGTGGTAGCACCGCCCCCTCCTGGACACTAATGTGGACCGGAGGAATCACCATTTGTCCCACATCTGTGTCCGAAGTCGCCCATAAAGCTCGGGGGAGGGTAGCCAACAATGCATCCTCTGATATCGTACACATCCGCCCAGACCTGGGATAGTTGTCATTTAAGATCACCCTCACACCCTCAGGGGAGCAGCGGATTGTAGCCCTAAAGTACTTTAACATATCAAGGCCCATAATGTTATCCGGTGTATACGGAGCAAGCAGAAACGGACAGGGCGCAGAAAAACAATCAACTTTAAATGCAAGGGGCTGTGAAAGAGGGCTTCGGGAGAGTGTACCGTCAAACCCTACCGATGTAACTATTGAGCCGGATGGGGGAGCCCCCGGAACCAAGTACCTAGACAATGCACTACGTGTCGCTCCTGTATCCACTAGGAACTGATCAGTAGAACCTAAAACCTCAGCCGATACATAAGGACCCGTCTGATCGACCGGCACCTCAACTGATTCGGACCCCCATCCAACGCATTCCTATGCATGCTGAGAATCATGATATCCCGATTGATCGATGTCCGATACATGATACTGGTGCTCAAAAACATTTGAGCTATCTCGGTGCTGCCCGGCAGTATCGAAACGGACATTATCGTTAGAATTCCCTCTAAAGTTCGAGAAGCCCCCTCTACCTCTCGGGCCACCCGGAGTGTGCCCCTGACGCGAAGCACGCAACGCTGGGCAATCCCTGGCCCAATGGCCCAACTGCTTGCAGTATGCACACTGGTTCCTATTCAAATCAGATCGGCCCGAAGGGGGACCATAAGATCCGCCCCTTCCTCTATTATTATTACCCCGTCGGGGCGGGCCATATACTTGTGCTAACATCACCTTGGTTTTGAGATCTTTCGATTTCTTCTCCTCCTGGCCCTTCGCCTCGTGCTCCTGACGCTCATAATACTGAGCGATAGTCAGAAGGGCCGTCGGTGTCGCGGAGGACCAAGAACTCTCACTCGCTTTTAACCGGGCCGCAACTGCCGGTAGCAGATTAGCCACATATTTGTCCGCGAAAAGGTGGCGGCCTGTGTCGTCAGTAAGCGACTGGCCACTAAAGTCATGAAACGTCTCCTCAAAGCGCGTAAAGAAATCTGCAACTGACTCGTCAACTTTCTGTTTACATGCAGCTAACATATTCCAGTCAATCTTTTTAGGGGGGATAATCGTCTTTAACTTAGTCACAATAGCAGCGGGGAGATCTAAAATACTCTGCGGCGGTTTCTGCGCGGGCTTCCTCTCCCTGTCTTCATCCTCAAGCTCAGACCACCGGGCCTTAAAGGCAACTATATCATCTACCTTTCGTACAGATCGCCACATATCCGGTGGTAGAATAAGGCCAAAGAACAGGTCTATATCTGCTAAAGTCATAACGCAAGAATTCAAGGCCCCCTCGACTTCTTCATAGAAGGCCGCTGGATTCTTACGGGGGTCAGGCAATGCATTCTTCAATGCCATAACATCGGCTCTATGCCATGGAGTATAAACCCAATTATACACAAAATATCCCCTAGCATCGACAGAATTAATGTCCGGGCTAGTCCCCGCTCCTTTAGGAGGAACATACAAAGGCGCCGCCTCTCGCATTGGTTTAGCATGCACTACATCATCCTTATCTGACTGGGAGGTAGATGGGTAGCCCCCTCCCGCAACCGAATCCGACTGCTTCTCCGCCTCCGTTTGTTGGCGTGCTTTCTCTCGAAGGGCCAGCACCTCGTCCCGCAAGGCGAACAGCCGCCGAGCCGCCTCAGGAGCCTTAGAGGGAGAAAAAGCACCGTTACGTATTGCTCTAGCGTCCGAAGACACTTCGTCAGGTTCAAGAACATGAGAATATTTTCGGAAAGCAGTAATCACTTCTTCCGCAAAATGACCCAGAAAATACACTTTATCTCTCTCCTGCCACGGCCCCCAAGTTTGAAATAAGTCCTCCATGGATACCTTGCCTTTAAGCGCACGGAAGGAAAGTGTCCGAAGCTCAGCCATTTGCTCGGCCGACAGCATGGACCGTGTGTCTACCTTACCCGAAACCGGGTCAGAATCTTGCAGCCGTGGAGCAGATGCGCCAACATAAGGGGGCGGAGAGCGATCTAGCAAATAAAAATCATCATCAGAATTATTAAGGACAGGATAAAGCGGCTGACGAACAACATATTGACCCGAAACTTGTAGCCTATGCTCTTTCTCTTGTCTGTCCGTTTGCTCTTTGTCCTCCCGACGCTTCGCTTCCTGCGCTCGCACATGATCATTCTTTCGTTGCTCCTTATCAAACAGCGCTTTCTCACGCTTCTCTCGCTCACGCACTTCCTTCACCCATAATCGCACACACTCAAACATATCCTGACGAGCACGTCGTTTACACATACACTGTTCCACATACTCAATCTTACGTATATCAAACGATCCATACAAAGGCCATCGCAACTCAGGATCCTTCTTCGTGTATTTCCTCCATAGCGTGCTGTACATTATGGAAGAAAGACCATGCTTCACGTACATATCCCTATTAGGAGTCCCCTCTGGGGGAGCTGGAGCAGATTCCTCGAGGTTCAACCGGTTTCCAAAACAGCAGCACCACTTACGGAGTGCGCTAAAAGCAGGCATGCTAGGAATAATGCAAAATATGCAATATTATAAAGAAAATGGCACTTAATCGTTGCGCCGTTCAAAGTTTACACAGCTCCGGAGAAATTTCTCCACATTACCTGCCTATATGTGTTGCAACGCATATATTTTCACAAAGACAAATTCAAAATATGACTAGTCACCATCAATCAAACTCAAATAGCCAGACCAGGCTTCAAAACTCGGAGCAAGTACCGTACAACGGTTCTTACCAATCAAGAGTCCAGGTTCCAACTGCCAAGCTCCACAATTCGCCCAAACGGCTCTCACGGCAGGACCGACAGAAGAGGTCTCAGTCGATGACCGGCGCCACCCAGACGGTCAGCTCGGAAGGGAAGGAAGAAAAACCTCGGGATGCCAGGGCTAAGACGCCGCTGGCAGTGATCACGTCCCCGGCCAAACTCCTCACCTTCGTCGCGACCAGTCCTTCGAGCATCCGAGTCGCCGATGAGCCCCACGTGACGGGCGCCAATTGATGAATACAGGCCCCAGCTAGGCCCGCAAAGCACAAGGGTTCGCTCTCCTGTAACGGAATCTATAAGGAAGTTGGCACGGAAACTGCAAAGTACAAAAACAACGTTTATTAACCCTTAAGGGTGGTCCTACAATCCACACAACACTCTTCAGTATTGCATGGAGTAGCACAAAGAACTTGCGTACACAGTCCCCTTTTATACACAACAGAGGGGCTCATAGTGGGTGGATACAACATGAGGTCGAAGAACATTACCGTTTATGGTCATTCTCGATACTGAATCAATACATGGGCGGAGCTAACATACTCTTTGGGCCCGCGAAAACACATGGTCAAGCAAAGCTAATTATAACAGATGTGGTCAAGTCTGGGCATGCGCCAGATGGACAAGAGAGCTATTTATAAACTGTTACTAGGCAGATTACAGGAGCAACTAACACAGAGGTCGGACTCTCCTCGTGACGAACACGTGGCAGCATGTCAATACAAAATGGAGTCCGGACTTCTGTCAACATAACGAGGAAAACACGATCTAAAGGGGAAGCATTAATGTTTTCAGTAAATGCTTAATCACATTCTGCTTTAATTTACAACAGATGGTTCTCAATATTTTGAGCAGGAAACAAATCAAAATAGTAAAACCACAAATCAGCAGAATAAAGTAGGGGACACTCTAATTTCTGAAGTTAAGTTCATTTGCCAAAAATTCCAGAAAGTCTGTTTCTTTATTGTACCATCCAGGTTTTCGACCTCTGCTGTAAGTATCAATAACTGAGTCACACTCAATATAAACTTTGGTGCATAATGAGTTTGAACTGTAATCATAAGTGATCACCCTTTAAAAGAAGCTCCATGGATGGGCAGTGGAGATAAAATGCAAATGCACGTGTGGAGCCTGAGCAAAGAAGACTGCTGTCTTACTCAGCATGGAACCAGCACACAGATACAACTTTTGTAGCCGGGAACCAGAATGAATTGGTTGCTTAATAAAGCATTATAATGCAAATAGAAATCCAGAAAGAAACGTTACCTTTCATTCAGACCGTGAATCTGGAATGTCAATAATGTTTTCCTCTTTGGATAAACTATGGCTAACTCATAACTTTAGATTGATGTGAAGTAGGAGGACAATTTCTGTTTCATAACTTTAGATTGATGTGAAGTAGGAGGACAATTTCTGTTTCTTTTGTTAACTATATGTGGGTCTATAACAAAAATCCATACTTAGATTTATTTTCTATGTATTCATTTTTGTATTCTAATTAATAGTATTCAGGCTGTGAATGCAACTGCTTCGCCAAGTTAATAACAGCTGCCATTTCAAAGCCTTCTCCTGAACCACAGATCTATCCTAGAGTATTTGACTTTACTGGGAGAGGAAGGGACAGGGGGAAATACCCAAATGGTAAATTGCTACTTCTCTCTGACAAGACTGTTAAGGACACTACCACAGTAGACAGAGGCATGGTAGGTAAACCTCTGGCTCCAGTAACCATAAAGGTTGGCCTCAAGTTCTTAGAGATAAGAAGCCAAATCTAACTGGGAGGAGTCTTCCTCAGAGGAGATGTTGTTCATAGTTTTGCTTCAAAATGCCAGCTTGAATCTTCCCAGAATGGTGTGCAAGTAATTTGGATGACCAAGGGGCTGCCAATCAATCTGCGGCAGTCTGTGTGACTCTGGATTGGGCAGGGATCAATCTATAGAACTGTGACCCTATGAGAAGTTAAAGGGATTTTCAGACATTCTGAGGGCTAACTATGTTATGTGCACTAGCAGTGCTTGGACCCACCGAGTTTCTGTGTTCTCTGTCATTGCAAGACAACCTTGTTGAATGATAGAATTAAGAATTTCTTCGAGCTCGTTACTATTTTTGCCATTTGCTATTGTAACATTATTTAGAGCAATGGGCCCAATTTATAGTTTGGAGTAGAGGATACTCAATCGCAACGGTGACAGAGTACCCTTTCAGCCAGACTGAAGAACCGCCCACCTCTTTTAGAGTTGGCAAGACATTAAGTATGTTGACAGCGGAGACTACTTCATCTTTGCAGCTCATATACACCTTCAACGGTCTGACAGATTAAGGGACTTCGTAGAGTCTGCAATTTGTAGGTCCACTCTATTTAGAGTGGATGGAAAAATGGCCAGTTTTCACTGCCTGTCAACACCACGTAAAACCTGTTTGTAAGGCACAGGGAACACTGAAAAATTACCCACACTCCCTGGGAGAAAACTCTTATGATGAGTGGGTTATTGTTTTTTTTTATTTTCAAACAGTAAATTCCACTTTAGGATTGAAAGTTTGCGGCATGGCTCTATCATGTTGATGGGGCTGCCTATCCAACTTTGAATGGATTTACAGGAACTGCTGTGATGGAAAACGGGACCCATTGAACTGGATTTATCACCATAATGTGAAGGCTGATGATGTCCATGATAATGCCCTTCAGCGTTCTTCAAATCAAATAGTGCACTGCCCTTCCAAACATATGTAGGCTGTTGCTGAGCACAATTAGCAATGGCAACTGCAGTCAACATATAACTATTATCATTAGTGGACTTCTACACGTCTGTAGATACAGGAAGAGATTTTGGCAGAGGTGAAATCCAAACTGGCAATATTTTCTTATTGGGGTAAGAAGGAATCCTCTATATAAGTAGAAATCGCTTTTAAGTGGCGTAGCTTCAAGGGGGGTGTTTGGTGTGTTACACCCCCTTAATTGATGTAATATTTAGTAAATACTTGGGTGTAGGCACTTTCAGTCGAGTATGGTAAGGTTTGTGTCGAATCTCACCTGGGATTTTTAAATACTCACTCAGACAAAAACACACACACACTCTTCTTTTTTAAAGGTCTTAAGCCATGGGTATTTTTCAAAATTCTGTGTTTTACGTACCCCTCACAATCCACACTCCTTTCCCTTTCCATTGGCACTTAAGCCACCCTCATGTGCTGCTTCTCATATAATATTAAACACGATATGCCAGTATGATTGTTGGAAAATCCAACCCACTACCCCCATCCCTAGTCTTACCCGCCAATCTACGCCTCTGCCTCTATTCTCAATGGAGCTGAAACAGAAGTGATATCACGCCATTGCTGTGCAACGATACTGGTCTCAGCACCAGAAAACAGCCAGAAAAGAACTTGCAAATGTGGGTCTCGGAGGGAGGCCAAAGTCTGCATTGAAATGTAAGCTATGAGGCCGCCTGCCTCGGGAAGTCACCCTCTCTGACTGATGTATTGTCTCTTATGCTAACGAAAAGGGAAACTGTTACATTAATTCAGATTTTGAGAACAATATATCACAGCCTATTAACCATCACTTATTGCAAGCTATTCCTAAAGCATCATCATTTCAACAAGGACGTTTTTAATACAATATGTTGAATAATGGCCATTATAAGTGAAAATACGTTACCCTCTGACTGGATGAACCGCAAGGCATTGAGGCTTGTCAATTCCATGGATGACTGATGTTTTCAGCGAGCCATCTAACCGAGCCACGTTTATTTGCGTTTCATCAAACTCTGAGCTAATCCAGTACACATTGTGAGATATCCAGTCAACGGCAAGACCCCGTATTCCATGGGTTTCTGCAGAAAAAAAGCGATAAAACATAATTTATTGTACGTGATTTCTCATTTTGTTTTCAGCAATAATTATCCTCTTAACTCCATTTGCCTTTGAGTAAAATGGGGTAGATTTAAATCCTTTGACTTCCTGGCTTCTCTTTTGGCATCAACGTAATTGCTCTTTTACAGCTGAGCTAATTCGAATCCTTAAGCTATGTATGCATCATTATAACACTTGCAGGGCACATTTTATTTGCAAAATAAATAGCAGGTTTATAGTGGAAATCAAAGAACATGGACGTTGAGTTATGACTGCAGAACCAGGTAAAGCGTTTGAAGTTCTGAAATGCTTTCGACTTTGTAACTTAGAAATTATGAGAATGCACTTTTTAACATATTTTACTAACATAAAAAGCTGCATGCTATGATTGTTACTTAGTTTTCTATTGTGCTTTATAATATATTTTTTCGAAAACGGACACTGTAGTGCTTGATGGAAACTAGGAAATGTGCAGAGATACATGCATATGGGTCGGTATCACAATAAAGTGAGGAGTGGGACCGCTTAGTTGAGACCAGGCCGAATTACAAAACAACAAAAAAAATGACTGGATATATTTCAAGTAATTGAGGCAAACAACTTTTACCACCATATTATGAAAAGAAAACTCGGCAGATGAAAAAGTGCGACAAGAACGTTTGTACATATTTGTCTGAGATATTTTTTATTTTGGTGGTGATGGCCTATTATTTATTGTCCTGCTGTGTTCTGAAGTGTATTATTGCAACGTGATGTGCTATATTTCGGTTATTGTGTGGCATTCTGTTTTCAATGTTTTGTTGTGCTGTGTATTGTAATTTTTTTTAGTTGTTGTTATACCTATTTTTCTATGTTATTGTATGTTATGTTGTTTACTTTACAAATATCAACAACTGCTGTTACATTTCTAGGCAAAAGCAGCACATCCCTTTTAAGTTAATTAGATAGACAACCATTTACTACTACTACTACTAAAAAGTGCTGCTCGACCATTCAACGTTTTAAGAATCTGGTCAGCCTAAAACTGTGGCAAAGACTCATCTTAACTTAGCACTACCAGTGCTTACTTCATATGGTAAGGTGTACAGATTTTGCAACAATTATCAAGGCATGTGCTGCTTTTTACCTTTGCACTACAACATAACAAAATACATTTCAATACCACACCACAAAAACCACAGCAGCACAAAAACAACAGCATACATCACAACCGCAACTAAATACCATAGAACATATATGACAAACATTCTTGTGAAAGATTACCACCTCCTGTTTTCCTAACATGGTACTAGAAAGTACTTGATGCATGCACTGCACCAGTTTACGATCAAGAACATAAAATCCCCCCAATCAAAACAGTTGTGTGATCCAGCCTTACATGTATGGTTTCATTCCCTTCCCAGTCATGTATTGTACATTTAAATCCTCCTGCTAAAAAGAACTTCTCAGACTAAATTATTATGGTGCTTCCTAAGAGAGAACATAAAGCATTGAAGTACCGCACAATCATTAGGTGATTAGCAAAAAGAAAAACTCAACTAGCAGGGATAAAGTTATGCAACAGATCACAAACCTTTGAAAAATCGGAGATCGTCTGATAAAGCACTTCTCCTTGCTCCTATGTACACAAAAACTAAATAAGGCAGTGGAGCTTTTTTCATTAGTGCTGCACAGCTGTGAAATTCACTCCAGCTAGCGTTGATACTCAGTTCAGGCATGTTCGCAAAACTCATCCTTTCTATTTATCCCACATTGGGAAGTTTGATTTTGGCTTGTTTTTCAGCTAAACTCTCAAAGGAACTTAATTATTTTTGGTACTAAGAGGTGCATCAGTGGTGAACATTTTGCACAATGCAACAGCAAATTAAAATACCATAAGATAAAGTAACATAGCACCCTCCTACCAGAAAAGGTTGGGATAAAAAAAGTTTTGCGGCACAATGCATGTTGTCAATTATTTGAATCACCCAGAATAGCTCAGGGTACTTTTTTTCTTTATGAATGTCAAAACTACTATGGCCTTGAGGTGGGATTCAAGACATGTGCTGGGTCCCATAAGCAATGGCCTTTGCATATTAAACATCCCTAAAGGTGCCAAAATATAATGCAATATTTAACATCATACATAACTACTTTTGAGATAAATTCACCTAATTTGAATTCTACACCTTCCTTTCCAAGACTACAGGAAGAAAACTATGTTTTCTTTATTGGCAAACTTGGAGTGGTAGATATAGAATTCAACACACCTCCAACTCAAGCAACTTCAAGGGTTTGATAAATCTGAAATTATCTCAATATTTGTATGCTTCTGTTTAGTTCATCATAGAATAATTCAAAATAGGGGAACCTTGTAGTCCCTGTTTATGGTAACCACATTGGTGATGGACGTCCAGATAAGACTATTCAATTCTACAGAAGTGGAGGCCTGGCATCCTTTTTTGTGAAGACTGACATATTTTACCGATGTTTGCATAAGTGATTATTCTTTACACTGACTTAATCTTTAGTCACTTCTTAGCCAACTCACGAACCACAACATATTGAATTATATAGTCACACACTTGCTGTATACATAAAATATTAAAGAAAACGAGTGATGAGTGCATTCTATGGCTGTGCCAAATGTGATTTTTACTAATGTATTTCTCCTTGCAGAATGTAGCAGTAGCTCATGTTACCCACCACCCCCCTTCAGCTGGAGAAACCAGGAATATGTCACAGATTGACTTTCCTTGTTTTTGACAATTAAAGAATACAAGATTTTTCTTATCTTCAAAATTAGCATTTTGGTATTTCAGGTCTTTCAAGTTCAAGAGATACTTTATTTCGGCCTGATAAGGCCATAAAAGCACGGATAAACATGTACAAAATACAGTGGAATCAAAACAGCTTTTTCAACATTAAAATTCAGCATACACATTAAAATATTTGATCGATAAAAGATTGTGAAATGTAATAAATATTCTAAAATATACAAGTATCTCAATCAATCAGTACAAAATCACATATAAAAAGGCAGAATCACGGGTTATAGTGCGGAAGTAGGGAGAGTTGGTTGGGCATGCTCTTTCTTTAGAACAGGTCTTTCGCTTTTGCCTTTGTAGCTGTCTTTGCTGGCTTTTCGCAATACATTATTCAGTAGTCCCTTCAAGCAACTTTATCAATTCCCTATCAACACAATATTTTACTTGGTGGGATTTAGCTTCCATTTCTAATACTGCCTCCTTAATTTGTGAATCAGTTTATTGTATCCTAAAGCTCCCACGGCATTTTGTTGGAATCACCTCCAGAGTCTTGGTCATCTTTTTGGCTGAACGATAATCCCACCTAGATACAACCAGCTATAACCTGAGTTATACCTAACTCAAGCTAGCACTGAGGATTGTATTAAGTTTAAGATCTTTCATAAAGAAGTAAACAGAGTGTGAGCCAAACATGTAGAACTCAAAGTCCAGAAGAGGTCAAAAGAAAGTACAAAGTATTGTTTTTAGGCTTAACATTAGAATGATGAGAACCCTGTAAACTAATTGCAGAAGAACTAAAACTGCTGGGAGAAAGACACTGATATAATTCACTGTCATTTTCTATAATGGTAAAATGCTTAATATGCTGCTGTAGTTCAGTAAAGCAGAGCAGACATATTTTTCCTAATTAACTAGACACTTTCAGTCTCAAGCATCAGCTTAATAATGTCTTGTATTAAATGCATAAGTGTTTTCAAGAAATGACAATCTTCAATCTGTTGCATTTATTTTCATAGTTTACATATGTTAGGCATTTCATGAAACAAAAGATCTGTCTGATTAGAACAAGAAAAATACCCATGATTTAATAAGGATTTAGGGGCAAAAGTGATATGTTACCAACTACGGTAAGGAGTGCAATACTGCCCACCATACGTTGTTTTGTACCTCAGAAGGAACTCAATTTTTGGCTTTATTCTCCTGCATTGGACATAACTCTTTGGTGATGGAATGATAGTGTGTACCTTAACATATATATCAAGTGATTCATTTAGCAAAAGCAATGTAACCAACAGAGCAAATTTAATGAATGACCTGGTAATATGAATCATTCATCAAAAGATCAGAATAGGGTGCACACAAGGAGATAATGGAAACGCAGAACATTGTTAAACTACATCAGAACAAACCATTGCAAATGTGCATTGCCTCAGAAAAGCTAAGGAGTTAGGTAAATAATTTGAACGGTCAAGTGACTAGAAATATGTTTTCAAATTATTTACCTGATGGAATCTGTTAAGTTAGAATCACTTTCATAAAGATATACTACTAATAACAATAGCTGTATTTGATAGGTTAGACACAACTGTATCATTGTTAGCTTGACATGTTTCCCAATCTTTTTTTCAACTGAGTCATAAGCACCAGAACTCGATTTCCTTCATCTGAAGCAGTCCTGTAAAATATGTACTACAGTTTAAAAGATATGTACACAACTGGTATCCTTTGAAAGTGTGTCAGGCCTGATTCACGATGGATATATTGTACAGTACAAACATATGTTGCCAATCTATTTGGAACATTGTCCAGGTATACTGTTCTGCCATAGTTAAAATGTAAACATTTAAAGTGGAGTTGCAGTCCAAATCAAAAACAGTGGTGGTAAATGTATCCAACTGCACAAACATAACTGCAGATGGGATATGTTATGTATGAAGTATATGATGTAGAAATGTGCAAGCCTCAGCCACTCAATTGGATAAAATATACATATCCACCCTGGGCATTTTAAACCTATATTAAATAACAGAATTTTACTTGATATTGGCTCCAAATAGTGATGCTTAAGAACCCAAGTGCCTTTTATTTTGAAGTACTGCTACCCTCCTTCAGGATTTTAAGTCTAAATGTAGTCTTAGTTTAGTTCATTTTGAAGGTGGAAAAAACAACACTTTTATTTAGATAACCGTTTTGCAATAAAATGGCTTTAAATCTCAGATAAAGTACAGCATTTTAGTCAAAGAGGCTGGTCCTGACTTGTTGAGAGCAAAACATTTTAATACTTATGATAACCGTCATCATTATGTTTTTAAACTAATTCATATTGCCCATCTGCCTTTCCTAAGCACTGTTAATAGCAGGTGCTCTATCCACTGACCTTTGGAAGGATGAAAGTTAGCCTTTCCTGGATTCAAACATCTGACCTGCTCAACACTACATGCTTCACTGATAAACACTAAACTCATAGATCCATCATGCTGGCTTCTGCTTTACAAAACCGTGGGTGATTTTTTAATGATTCTTTAATCTTTGTTTTCTAAGTTATTCTTTAAACGAAAAATAACTGAGTTGGAGAATGCTCATGTTACCATAAAAGCAATTTCATCTAAAGTAAGACGTTTATTCTCTTTGGGGTGACTTGAGTAAATGGTTAACATACTTATAATGGGTGCTGAAAACCTTACCCAAACTTTCGCTTAAGGAATCAACTGTGGGAAATATTATTCAAGACTCTGATAAAAAAATTCCTATGTCATTATAAGTGAAGTATGATCAGTGGAGTGGTGCAGACTATTACGAATGTGAACCGCATTCTTGGGATAATCATGAAGGGTTTATGTTATTCTTTTTAATCAAATACCAACTTTTTACATTGAGAGAGTTTAGAAATTCTTAAAATGAATTATAAAGAGAGACATAAGATGCTGATTTTGGAAGCATGAAGTTAAATATCATTTTTAATGTTTCCTATTTGATTGTGAAGAAACACTGGTTGCAAATATATTCATTATAAGTGAAGTTTAATTTAAGTTCCATTGGCAGTATCTGTATTGGCCCTAGGGCATGCCAGCTTTGTTTACCCATGTTCATTTGTTTTAAGGTATTTAGAATAAAGTTGTGTATAGTGTTGCAGTCGTTGTTGCATGACAATTTTAAAATTAAGAATTGCGATACTTTGTAAATTGCAATTTGCATTTTTTTAAGAAATATATAGTGGTTACTAAGGACACTGGCACTACTTGCCAACCATCCAACCCATCATCTGTTCATTGTCCTGGGAACATCAGACAGAATTGACCGTCTGAGAAACCTTCAACCCTAAACTAGCCGAAGTACTCCCAAAGCCAACCATAGATGACTCCCGTTTGGCCTGATCTAGATGCAAAGTACTCTGTTCAAATACACCCGATGCCAGCCTGGCTTGATTCCTGCCATTACCACGCAAGCCCAAAAAAGTTCTGTGGTGGCTGCCCTAGCCAATCCATTCCATTATAGTAGAAGAGAGCTGGTATGTCCAGCAGAGGGGCATTTTGGAGCAGGACTTTGTACATTTGGGGTTTGACACACATACACAGGTGTAGACAATTGTACAAACCTCAGGTACTACTTGTATCCCAAATTTGTCATATTTGTGAAAACTACATACCCATAGCAAAAGATATGTCCCATCATAATGAGAGTTAAGCTAAAACATTACAATGATAACTCCCTGCAGAACATAAACGAGGGTGAAAATTGCAGTGGATATCCAGCATTACATACATTTGTTTCCTTAGTACACATATTAACTTCTATTAATATTTCATATTTTGCAGGAAGTGCAGTATGGTCAAATATGTAATATACTCACAATATCAGAACAGTTTAACACTAATTAATTTAATTTTTGGAAAATTCTATATGTTTTAAGTACTGTACAAATAGCATTTAGTAGTCAATTTGAACTATATGACTAAAATATTACCCAGAAAAATGTGCAACTTAGTTCCTTTCCAATTTAAAAACTGTATACAAAGTCTATGTTTACCAATCTAGCTGTAAACATTTTGAAATGTTCCTTGGCAAATCCAAAATGGTTATTGATTAAAGCAGCTTATCTTATTGCTCCTAGCCTCTTTAGCTTCATCCATGTAACTTCAGTAGAATATTCACATTCTAGATAATTTTCTGAAATCTTGCATAAGAGAACAAACAGATTATGGTAAAATACCTCATTGCATGTAGAATTTGTGTGAAGAATTTATGTGCAGATGTTTATGTGATCTATATGTGATGTATCTAGTATTTATTTTTAGAAATTAAGAGCCACTAATGAACTCAAACTACTTAATATAATGTAAACATCTCTCAGTGTGCAATTTACCATCGATTTGTGTAGTGAAATATATACTTAATATTGTGCCAACTTGAAATTATATATGAACCATATTCCTTTACCATTACCTGTGAGTCAGTATACTAAACACCCCCGGATTTCGATCATGTTAAATGGATATTAGTCAGGGACCCACAACCATAAAACAAGTTTTCTTATTCAGGATACTCATTTCCTCTAATATAATTATGAATGGTTGTTTTAGTATATACATGATGAATGTGATTGCTGAAAACAGGAACTCTAAAGGAAAGGGATGGCACATGTTTTAGGAGGACTACCCAGATGATTCTCTAGCCTGGAGGTCAAGACATAAATTGAATGAAGATGGAGATGTGAATGAATACCCTTTAAGTCTGAGGCAATCTAAAAATCAATCACCTCTTTTATCTTATGTATCTTTAGCTATGCCATGCTGAAAAATATGGACAATGGCTTCTAAAAACAAAATATAATATATGCTTAGGGAACATGAAGCATTGCCAGGAAGAGGAGTATCTATAAGATACCAGAATTTAATTTGATTCTAGTAATCATTACTTGAAAATATATAATGTGATCAATCTTTTCTGAAAATAAATTCTATTCATGAATAATTTATTGCTTTTGCCAATGGTGTGATGCATGTTACTGGAAGTGAACTAATATGGTTGCCATATTCTGTTTGCCTTGGTCTGTTGCCTTCACAATTCCATCTCTTGGCATTTATTTGTGATCCATTGTCAATGAGTGGAGGTTATAAGATGCGAAAATTCACACACAGCAAAGTATTGAGTAATAGCGTTCATCTAGGTAGAAAATATTTAAATCTACTCCTAAATTGTTTAACACAGCTTAGCAGCTTGACATATGCAGTTTATATGAAATTCCAGTAAACACAACACAGATAGAGTGACAAGAGGGGATATAGGGCAAGAATTAAAACATATTAGGCCAGGGGCCAAACTCTAACTTTTATCTATATAAAGGGAGAAAGAAACACAACTGAAAATTTAACGAACAAGGGCAATTTATTTTCAATATATAACCCAAACAGAGTCCATAATTTGTTACAAAAACAGTACTATTTCAGTGTTTCACAGAAGGCCTTCTACTCGACCTGATCACAGTGACATGGGAGGTTGATGCATATGGAGAATCAAACACTCAATGTCACAGCAAGTACTATTAGATGTCATGCAGTTTGGTTTTTCAAGTGGAAGCATAGGGCTATGCTTCTTTGTGATTAGTTCTGACTCAGGAAAGCATATGGTTCAAGGAATAGATTTCTATCTGTAGTACACTAGTACACTACACATCTGATACACATTGGTATGTTGTGAGTCAATCTTTTAAAAAGATAGCTGCTTTGGGTATATTGCACATGTCTTCATTTGGGACATTACAAACAAGACCACAGAAATACTCATGTTTGTGCACAACAAATATCCTCTATTTCTACAGTTGTAGGAAAGGCAGGTGTTAAATTGCAATAATGATGTTAATATTCCCATATTAAATTAAGGATTGTTAGCCCAGCATGAATTTTTACTTCCAAATCTCCCTCAATCATTGCAAAATTAAAATAGTGTGCTTCAAACTCCACCTTTTGTTTTCATCTCAACTGATTATCATTGAACGTTATTATTTACTTATTGTTTTTTAATGTACACATGCTTGTGTTTATCCTTTATTAACTGTTTGTACAGAGGTGGAGAAACCATTTCCCCCTTTCTTTCTCAAGTAGACTGCACTGTCAAAATATGGTTATAGCCCTGCTTTCTTTACTCACACCCACTCTACTAACGGTTTTTCCAGAACTGTCCTGTGTTCTTCTTTCTCTCCCCCTTTTTGCCATGCTTAATCCTACACATTGTGTTTTAAAAAGTCCTTACTTGTTAACTAACCCCTATCCTCAATATCATTCCAGAGCATCTTTTTCTGTCCAAACCACAGTTTCATCATTAGCTCTTCTGTGTTTGCCTCCTGATTGGGTAACAGTACATGCAGAACATGGAATACCACATACCATTTTTTTTATTTTGCCTCATGATTCTCTTTTATGCAGTTAATCATCAACAATACCAGTGGTTCCCAACCTGTTGTAAGGGAAGAAGTGGAAGTCCACGAGTGCTTACAAAATTAAATAATATTAACAGATTTATAAACTCTTTGGTGGACCTGGAGCGCTCCACAGGATCTGCCCCAAACCTTTTACCTTCACCCCTCCTGTGTTCTGAAACCGTTGTGATGGAATTTAGGACTCTGGGCACCTTACTACTGCTAGACAGTGCTAAAGTGTGTATGCTCTCTCCTTTAAACATGGTAAAATTGGCTTATCCCAGATTGGCATTTTAAATTACTAATGAGACACTAGTAAAGGGGTATTCCATATACCCAGGACTTGCTGATTAAATGCTGCTTGTGGACCTGCAGTACAATGCTGCCGCCCACTGATAACGCCTTTTTCTAACATGTCTCATGCCTGATATCTCAACCTGCATGCAGTTTTAAACTGTCAATTTGACTTGGCAAAAGAAAGCTTTTGCCAAGCCTATATCACCCCCTTTACTACACATATGTAATATCTAGGGTAGTCTCAAACAGCCCATAGGGCAGGGTGCATTGTATTTCAAAAGTTAGACATGTGTTTTTAGGTTTTAGGTGTTGTGGTAGAGAAAAACACACACATTTGTTTTTCACTACTGTGAGGCCTACCACTTCCATAGGATATCATTTGGTTACCTTATTACATTTAATAAATGGAAATTGTTTGCTTAGGAGCAAGTAGAAATTCCATGTTTGGTGTCTGAGGCATTGTAATTTAAAACCCTCTTTAACTGGAAAGTCCAATTTTAAGTCACAACTCTGAAAATGCAACTTTGAGAAAGATGGCATTTTCTTGTCCTAACCATTTAGTGTATGTAGCCTGTTTCTAAGTCACATGATTAGGTATAGTTGACAGTTAGTCTTTGTGTATTCCTCACAGACAGCCACACAATAGTGGGACAGGATATTGGCAGGATGGGCTATCCTGACTTAATGGGAGGGGTACATCTATCACCTGTCACACTTGTACTTCAAGGGTACTGCTCCACCCATAAAGAACTTCATACTAGCTATTGTGCCCCTAGACATCCTAGGCCCAAGACAGGGATGCAGGAAATTCCAAACATGTCTCTGGGGGAAAACTCCAGAATTTTCTTCCATTTCAAAGCTGGAACCAGGTATAAAATTAGGAGCCGCAGACCCACACTTTGATACACTCCTTGACCTGTGGATACTACAGAAGAATGACTGCCCAGTTCATCTGCTGCACTGGACCTGCAACTGGACCTACTGGAGACCTGACCTGCTGTCTTAAAAGGAAGGCTGGACCTGCTCCCTTTTTCTCAGGCTGAAGTGACTGCAAGGGTAGGATGGCTGACATCCTGTTTTAAACTACAGGGCCATAACAATCTCCAGAGGCTTCCGTGCAACTGCTTAGCTGACTGGACTTGCCTAGACCTGCTGCAACTGGACCTGCCTGATCTGCACCTGGACCTGTTTGTGTCCCATTGGCCTCCCCTGGAATGGGTTCCTCATTTCCAAGAGGTGACCCCAGGACCTGAACCATTCGTCTGGCATCAGTTGAGCTCATCCTGGATGAACAGGAGAAATCCTGAATATTTGGGTTCTTTGTGGCTGCAAACTGACCCATTCGCACCAAGATCTTGCTGCCCATGTCAACCACCAACGCAGAGGGATAGGGAACCCGAATCTTCAAGTTACAGTGACCGCTAGCTATGACAGGCAATGCAAGATCTGCACTTCATACTACAGTATTGTCAGCCTGAGGTGGCCTCAATCACGGAGCTCCAGCTATGACTGTCAGTGATGCCCAGCAGGGTCTTCAAACTACAGCAATGACCATCTCTGACACAAACTCTGCTCTATGCGCTACAGCGAGGACCATCCGTAATGCTCTCCCTGCTCCTCGACGTCTCCTCCACCGTGAACTGAACTCTTCGTGCTGAACTTTGAGAAGGTTACTTTTTTAGCAGGATTAATCTGAACCTGGCCTCTGTATCCAGCCCACACTCTATCATGGCCAGCATGAACTTGTGTCTTTCACAAATACATGCAACAACAGATAACCGTGACACTTTGTGCCTTTTGGTGCTAAACTTACCTTAAATATTTGAAATTTCATATCTCTGTTTCTACTGATTAGATTTTTGTTGTTTTGGTGTCAAATAATTTAGTAAATTTAACTCTATTTTTCTAAACAAGTGTGGGATTTTTCTCATGTTCTGTTTTCACTTTATTACTGTTTGTGAGCTGCATACTTTAACTCTAAGTTAAGCGTAACCGCTTTTGTGCCAAACTACCACTGGGTTGAGCACAAGTCAAATGATTTTTGTGTGTCATCCTCACAAGGATTGAGGCTATTGCTTTAAAATGGGCTCACACATGGTTCCTCAAACTCTTTTTAAAAAAAGAAGCCAAATGCAAAATCGAAAATGTTAAAAAACATTCTGTAAATGTGAATGAATTTGAAATTGTAGACTAAAAATTAAGTTGGTATCCACAGCTTACCTTGTGACAGTAGCTCACATGCATAAAACAATATAGAGTATGGATGATTAATGGCTCCATTACATTTAGAAATGATTCATGTGTTTGTTAATTAAATAAAATATATAATCATTTTTGTATTAGTTTGAGGAATTTCTGTATGTTTGTGTATTGTTTAGTGGCTCAAATCATTGAAATTGATTAGGCTGGGGCCCCGACATCTATTAATGACTCAGTGTGGGGCCTAGATTCCAGTAATGATTAAGTGGGTGGCCACAGAAGTAAAAAGGATAAGAACCACAGAACTAAACCATTTGCCAACTTGGCAATGCCTGACTTGAGCATTAGTCAGGTAAGAATGTTAACATTCATAAGAATAATGTAGTCCCTGTGCAGATACTTGGGGCTGTATTACGGAAGTGTCCCAGGTCCATAACGGGCATTTGAGCCTGCTTTGTGTTCCCACGGGGCACTTTGGTATTACAGAAGGGGCCGCAGAGACTTGTGCGTCCCCTTCTTCAATACTGATAGTGCTGTTGCTTTATGTGTGCCAGCACTATCGGTATTACAGAGGGGGACCCACAAGCATGTGCAACCCCTTCTGTAATATCAAAGTGAGCCATAGGCCCCCGCCTGCATTTCGAAATTCAGAGCGGCTTCAAAGAAGCCGTCCCATTTTTCACAAGAATGCACTGTTCCCAAGGCAGTGCGAGTTAGCGGCTGCCCTGTAGGCAGTGCATTCATCCTTATACAGCACATTTTCCTTCTTTGCACCAGACACACCTTCTAAAAGATGTGCCTAATGCCAACAAGGAAAATGCGCTGTAACTGTGATGCAGTGTCTGTTCTATCAACAAGTGTATTCCCATGTACATAAAACCAAAGCATTTTTATTATTGAACTCTGCGGCATATGATCGGAAACAGATGATTTTATTTATAGTCCACAGGAGATGCACAACACTATAAGAAAAGATAACGGTGGTACACTTCTAATGATGATGCTGTTTGACTGTAATTTGTAAAGAGTGTGACAAATCAATCAATATTTACTGAACACATTTCTGAATGCATTCCTAGAGGTAGGCCTGTAATCAAAATGTTAAGACGGATGATTGATATATGAACACATTTCGGGAAGATAATTTAAGGAACTGCCTGTTTTAGATTTTTATAGCAGCACCAAAATGGAAATTCTGCAACGCGAGGTTCCCGGCCAGATTTTAAACTGCTGCAAGCTGTTCACACTATGTTCTTTAGTAAAGTGCACTCAGCAAGCATTAAACAATTAAAGACACTTTTTATCAGATGAAGCAGTGGATAAAAATGATCTTTCTCAAGATCAACTATTTGTTATTGTATGTCAGGGCACATGTCAGCCACTTGAAAGGGATTTACCAAGAGGAAAGCTTCTAAGAAGCTTCTAAGAAATGCTGCTTCATGCCATTTATAATCCACACCATACTCTGCGAGGAATGCATTAAATGAAAGTGCCACTGTGAAGGGCTATCTATTCCATGGAAGAAGGCTATGTCTGTCACCATTACAGTTATTTTTTTATAGCAAGAAAGCCAAAAAATAAGAGTGGATGCAAGTGTAAGGAATGAAGTATAAAATCCAAATTTTGACTTACACACAATGTTAGAACTATACTTTAGAACACCTTTAAACCCTGCAGAAATGTTTTCACATAGCGATAACATGTCAGCTAAAAGAATAACTTAGTAAATCACACATAGTGTAAATGGGCCTGCTTATTTGTATATGAAAAGAACATGAAGAGAATGTTTTTATACCCGGCTATCATACTTAAATGTGCCCATTAGGTTAGACCCAAGCATATTTCTTTCAACTCTTAGCTAAATAGACATTTATTTAGGACATTTTGCCTAGTACCAGCATTCTGCTAGAGAATGTGGCTGACTTCAAGATTATGTTTCCTTAGCTGCATTTTTTTTTTAAAAACATAATTTTATTGAGACTTTTCCATCAATATTGTAAATAGAGCAGCTTCTTTTTTGGCCGTGCCCGTTGAATCCCGTGTCAATCCTCTGCTGGGAGTTCCCTTTGTTTTCCTGCTGCCTGTCGGAGGTTGTGAAGGACGCTATTGCCGCAACAACACCCTGGTTGAGGACTACAGCCCCCACGGTGCACCAGCAACTCCACAGCTGCCGCAAGTGAGGGGGAGGCGTGGTCACCGTGCATAAAGCGCTGCCTCTACGCCCGCGGTGTGGAGCTTCTTTTTTAGCCGTGCCCGTTGAATCCTATGTCAATCCTCTGCTGTGAGTTCCTTTTGTTTTCCTGCTGCCTGTCGGAGGTTGTGAAGGACGCTATTGCCGCACCAACACCCTGGGTGAGGACTACAGCCCCCAGGGTGCACCAGCAACTCCACAGCTACCGCGAGTGAGGGGGAGGCGTGGTCACCGCACATAAAGCGCTGCCTCTACCTCCGCGGCATGGAGCTTCTTTTTTGGCCGTGCCCGTTGAATCCTATGTCAATCCTCTGCTGGGAGTTCCTTTTGTTTTCCTGCTGCCCGTCAGAGGTTGTGAAGGATGCTATTGCCGCACCAACACCCTGGGTGAGGACTATAGCCCCCAGGGTGCACCAGCAACTCCACAGCTGCCGCGAGTGAGGGGGAGGGGTGGTCACCGCGCATAAAGCACTGCCTCTACCCCAGCGGCACGGGACGCGTGCGGGATGACGCTCGGACGAAGCCCAGACCAAGGGCGGGCCCGTTGGAGCCCTTTAGAGACTGGGGCTGGGCCACCCCCTTAACAACTAATTTGTAAGCATTACACTGGTTAAATTATTATCTCTACCGGTTTTATACATTGGCCAAAATGAACAAGCGGACGGTGGGTGTGGGTTCTGGAGTTGTAGGGACATTAGATGCGTTCCTTTCTAGGGCTGAATCAGCATTGATTCACGAGATTCAGCTCACCGAACGCAGACTATTGCTGGAACCCTCACTACCCTCACTACCCTCACTACCCTTGATCATGACGAAGCTCCTCCTTGAGGGCATCGTTACCACCAATGCAGCTCCACTGATTAGCCAGGCCTCACGGCATCATTAAATCCAAAATCCCCCGATACGGGGATCAACGCCGAAACCCCCGACATTCCCATGGTACATACAAAGAGCCAAAAATCCAGCAAGGTTCGCGGTGGGGAACCACCATCTAAGAAAAGGAAATCATGGGGCCCCATAAAAACTGTTCAGCAGGTATCCAGATCAAACAAACTTAAGGCGGGTGGAAATGGGTGTATAGGTATTTTAAACGACAATACTTCTACCAGCAATGATTGCACTACCCCTATTGCCACTGCAATTATTGACCTACCATCTTGTTCACTCGAGGATGCTCTCATTACACAGGTAGAGAAAAAAACCTAGCCCTGATGAATCCACTTTTAGATAAACTGACACTAATAGAAGGCAGGTTGACTAAAATAGAGCAGACCATCTCGAACGCCCTACTAATCAATTCTAACGTACAACAGTGTGAAGGGATAGCCTCTCAGGTGGCGAGCAGAACACACTCGAGGGCACTTAGCAACACTGCACACTGTCACCCTCCCCTAGTCCTAGCAGCACCAGTCAAGACCAATCAAACCCCGCATTCAAGCAACAGTGGCACATATTCTACCCTGGTTCCGCCTGTAGAGGAATCATACAGGCGGGCCCCGCAAAATAATGGTATTAGCAACTCAAAAGCTCACATGTCCCTACATCTCCCCCCTGATGCAACACCTGATACAGTTGTTCTGGGCAATGTCCCTGTGTTACAGCCTGCAGTACAGGAACACTGGTCCTCGTTGAGGAATATGGCATTACATCTGCTGACTGCCAGGACAGGTATCAAACATGACCTCTTTTCTAAATTCAAAATGGCCCGTAGAATTCCTTGGATCGGCAGCGCACACAAGTCCCTTATAGGGAACTGTGTGATGCTAAACTTTGGGTCTCCAGGGTTGGACCAAAGTATTTTGGATAGGGTCGAAAATCGCCAAATAAGGACGTATGATATAAATATCTTCCCTCTGGGTTTTATCTACCAACCGATCACAGCTAACAGGGGATTAAACTGGGAGGGGGCACCCCAAGCTCGTGATGTACCAAACTATCCAATCCCCACATATAATCGCTTTGGCGTTTTTGCTTCCCTAGATGATATTGACTGACTCGGCTCTGATACTGATCCACCGTTTACCCGCAAGAACGGATTTGATCCACACCTGTTGACCACCAAAGAACCAATCCCAATAGGGGACCACCTATAGATTGGGGTGGGATATGTGGGTGGTAGCCCAGACTTGGTGGAAAACGACCAAGGTGGGGTGGATTGTATTAGTGTAGCGGAGGAGGACCACATTTCTACCCCCCTACCTGCAGGGCTCCCAACGTTTAGCGATGAATGTAGACAGGTGGTTATGGATAAGGACATCATTCGGCACCCTGTTGACATTTCCAGTATCCACATCCAAGGGCCCAATAAATCTAACTTCACACTAGCTTGCTGGAACATTGCTGGTCTCTCCTCCAAAATGTCCTCATCTGAATGGTCTGCATTCATTGATAATTAGGATATTTGGGCATTTCAAGAAACCTGGGCCCTAGAACCAATCTGTCACCCAGGTTTTCTAAATTTTTAGAAACCAGCCCTGAGGGGACAGAGGGGCAGACCCAAAGGGGGACTCGCCATCTAGGTCAGACAGCAAGCATGTTATACAGTGGAGGAAGTCAAGATCGATAATGGGGATGTCATAGCCGTTAGATTGCGGATAGGTAAGGCTCCAGATTTATTGGTCATCAGTGTCTATGCAAGAGGGTCCCCTGGGCACAAAGGGTCCAGCACTGTTGCATCTTTAGAAGGGCTTTTAGACAAACATAGGGGCCGTACCAACCTGATAAGCACAGGGGACTTTAATTGCACCTTCGAGCCCCTAGATCACGAAGATGGCAATCTCAGTACTGAGGAGAATGCACAATGGGACATACAGTCCCCTGACCTGCCTCCCATCAAAAAATGGACTGAGTCGGCATTACAACTGAAAGGGCTATGTTTGGAACGGGGGGTTAGGGCAGTCAATGGGAGGTCCAAGTCAGATAGGCGGGGGAAAAACACATACTTTTAATAATGGCATAAGAAACAGCCGGATTGACTACATATTTCTTAACATGGAATTCTGGTCGTCCCTACAGGACATGGTAGTTCACGAACGGGTCGAAAGTGACCACAACCCTTTGGTACTTTCTCTGCGGGTCTCTGGTCTCTCCATCTACGACCGTCAGGAAACAGAAAAGGCCAAATGTGAAGTGGAGCTCACCAATGACTCTAGGAGAGTCAAATGGGCTAAGGTTGTAGTCAATGAAATGCATCTAGAACAGATGAAGGCACTAGTCAAGCACCACTTAGCAATTCTCCAAAATTATGACACCCAGGAGGACATAAATGTAATTATTCTGCAGGTTCACAACGAACTGTTCTCTAAACTCAAATATTTTTTTACTAAAAAGTCAAAAAAAATTAAGGAAAGAACCTTGCCCAAAAGCAGCCTTGTGGTATAATAAACCATGTAGAGAGGCTTATAAGAGTCTATGAAGAGCTATTAGACTGAAAAACATGGAAGATATTAAAAAGGCAAGGGCCGGGTATAGGCAAGCACTTTTACAAGCTAAAAGAGAATGGGATGAAAACCATTGGCAAAACTTGCTCGATGCTAGCAAGGAAAAGAACTTGACCACATTTTGGCATCTCGTTAAATTCGGAAGCGGTGTACCAAACCCAGCACCTGAGATGTGGACTTCTCATTTCGAAGCCCAGTTTGCTGCTAGCAAAGACAGCACAGTTCAATTTATAATTCAATTTATAGTTCAATTTATAATGCTCAACACTACCACCACCCTGCAATTTTCCAAACAAGAGGTCCAAAAAGCCATTAAACTAATCCCGAAAGGCAGGTTCCCAGGTCTAGATTGGTCTAGACCGGCGGGTCTGTTCATGTACGATGGGTTGGCCCTCAAACACGCCCAATTGACAGGAGTCCTTATGAAGGAGCAGAGACTTTCACATACCAAACCAGTGGCTCCTGTCATAAAGATATATAAAACTAAAATTAGCACCTCGGTATTATATGGGGTTCGAAGATTTAACATCCCTAACCGCAGCTCAAAACAAGTTTGTGAGAGCCCTGTTATATCTTCCATCTTCAACTCCACGTATGCCTCTATATCTTGCTTTGGGATGCAATCAGTTTGAGGACATAGCCCGATTCAGACCTGTGGCGTATTGGAGAAGGCTATGGGTTACCCCTGAACTGTCCCTGTATGTCCAAGCTCTTCTTGAAACCAGGCGGGCTGACTGCTCATGTAAGATCTCCTGGTTTAGAAGGATAAAAGACACCCTGAGTGACATCGGGATGATCAGCTTATGGAAAAATCCTGCAAGCACCACTTTTCCCTCTAAGAAAGAGCTCAAGACTGCTTATTCGAACATGACTATGATGAAACGTTTTTCATCTAAAACGAGTCCTACCTTGACAAGGGATTTCCTGGAGAACAAACAAGAGTATTTGTATGAAAGCTACTGGGATTTTATCACTGTACCAAAAGATAGGAAACTGTATCATCAGTTCAGAGTGGGCTCACACCCTATCAAGTCCTTCACAAGCAAATGGCACCCCTTGAATGAAGCTAACTGTATCGTATGCCCATCGCAGAAGGAAACAATCGCACATGTTCTATTTGCCTGCCCGGCTTACAAAGCCCCCCCGAAAC
Source organism: Triturus cristatus (assembly GCF_964204655.1). Taxonomy (NCBI): domain Eukaryota; kingdom Metazoa; phylum Chordata; class Amphibia; order Caudata; family Salamandridae; genus Triturus; species Triturus cristatus. Next base: position 230,448,021 of record NC_140584.1, read on the forward strand.
AGATGGCTCAAACCAGTCTGCTTAAATCTTGGCACAAGGTCGGGTATAGAGGCATTAAGGATTCTAAAGACAGATACCTGTGAGCCTATAGCGATTGCTCTGGCAACATTTCTGGGATGGATGTGGGCCATTTGTGCAAAATTAACAAGGACTTTGTAGTAGTGAATATATTTTGTTTCAGTATTAGCATTTAAGAGCTCATAGTTGGTTCTCTGCTTAATGATCATGTATATGGTTTTCTTCTTCCCCACAATGGGCCCAGTGGCGTTATTTGTCAAACTAGGATAATTTCTAAAGTGGTTTTTTAACGGTTTTAGGCAAGCATATTTACTTCGCTTTTATCATTTTTATTAATAAATGTCTTATATTTGTGATTTTGCTCCACATATATTCTAGTATATGATGGATTTTAATGGTTAATTATAATGATTATTATTTTTTTATTGATGTACAATGTCTTTAATGATTTGATAAATGGAAATAAACACTAATTGACTGACTGACAGTGTGTATATCAGCAGTAAATGATAAGTGGACAGAGTATGTTCTCGTCAGAATAACAAATCACTGATTCGGATGGGCAAATAAATGTTTATGTATAAGATATACAATAGATAAAATTGTCTTTAATGTAAGTAGCCAATACTAAAATACCAAAGAAAAAGGTTGTACATATCCTGCACAAGCATACAAACTATAAATGTATTCATTGATTAACTCGTAATTGTTTCTATATCGTTTAACTACTAAACTATTACAAAATAAGGATAAGAACAAAACAGCCCCCCTGCCCCCCGGTTCACTGGTCGTTTAATGTACACAATAAAGTTTTAGTAGCTCGTGATCTCACAGTTACAGCAAATCCAGTACGATCATTCGTTGTCACATATATTTGTATATTGATACCTGTGCATTAGCAGATAGCTATACGTACTTCTATGTAGGCAAAAGTGTAAGAATATATGATTATATAATGAGCATTGGGTGAGCCTATGGAGACGCAGGAGGAGCTAGAGTAGTGGACAGGACAGGTCCAGCCTGCGACGTCGGGGGAGTTAATGACTCTATAGCTTTAAAGGCCTCTAACATCTGATCCCAGTCAAGAGAAATAGGGATCCTACGAAGACCCCAGAATTCTTCTCGCCTAATTATTGCACTCCCGGCAGTGCCCCATCGGATCACTTCTTTCTGCCAGGTAATTGGTGTAGGAGGGGAAGCTGATTTCCAATGTTTCCTTAGCTGAACCATGCCATATTAGATAATTTTCACAAAACATTGCAATGCACCTCGCTGTAAATTCAGAATGTATGATGTTACAATGCATACACTTACAACGCATGCCTTTACAACGCAGTATTTACATCGCAACATCCTTTACAACGCATACATTTACATCGCATGCCACTACAACACATTTTTTAAAACTACATTTACAACGCATTCCAACACATTGCCTTATAACTTTACAATGCATACCATTACAACGCATACCATGACATTGCATTTAAGGTAATTGTTGGATAGTGTAGGGGTAAAAATTACTATTCTAACTCCAGGGGGTGCAACAGTAGGGTGTAAGTATTGGATAGTGTAGAGGTAAAAATGACTATTCTAACTCCAGGGGGTGCAACAGTAGGGTAAGTGTTGGATAGTGTAGGGGTAAAAATTACTATTCTAACTCCAGGGGGTGCAACAGTAGGGTAAGTGTTGGATAGTGTAGGGGTACTATGAGTTGTAATGGTATGCATTGTAATGAGATGCGATGTAATGCCTGCGTTGTAGTGACATGGGTTGTAGTGTCATGCGTTGTAGTGACATGCAATGTAATGTGGCTGCGTTGTAGTGACATGCCTTGTAAAGGATGTTGCGATGTAATGACTGCGTTGTAAATGTAGTGCGATGTATTGACTGCATTGTAAAGGTTGTTTCCCATAAATTCATAATTAATAGACTGTAAGTATGAACAATAATATAGGGGAAACATCCATTACAACGAGGTCATTACAGCGACCTACCTTTACAATGTAACTGTTACAATGCAAATGCCTTTACATCACATGCCATCACAATGCATGCCATTACAACGTATGTCACTACAACGCATGCCATTACAATGCCTACCATTACAACGCATGCCATTACAATGCATTATAAGGTAAGTAATGGAGTTTTTTTGGGTATTAGGGCGGGTATGGGTTTTGGGGTACATGGGAATACAAATTTTTACCCCTACACTATCCAACCCATTCCCTACTGTTGCACTCACTGGAGTGGGAATAGTAATTTTTCCCCCTACACTTTCCAATAATTACACTACTTTTGCCCTAAAAGTATTATGCGTTGTAATGGTATGCATTGTAATGAATGCGCTTTAATGATAGTTTTTAAAAATGCGTTTTAATGGCATGCGTTGTAAAATCATGCAAGGTAATAGTAGTTTCGATGTAAAGACTGTATTGTAAAAGCATGCATTGTAATGTCATATGTTCATAATATAGATACACTTTATGTATGCTCAACTAGAACACCATTGATATATGTGTTTCATCCTGTGACTAGCTATTATATTTACAATTGACAATGGACGCAGCTTTAGCTTAAGTAAGAAGGTTCTCATGAGAACTTTCCTCCATGTTTCCAACAAAGACTACAGTGTTTAACTAAGTACGGCTGTGAATGTTTACCATGGGAATCGGAAGAAGAAGCAATGGATATTGACAACACCATCAGATTTGGGGTTTTCATTGGAAGAGAAAACACCTACTAATTTTCATTACATTATTGTGTGATATTATATTAATAAGTGCTCCTACTGAGTTAGAGAGACCCCTACCGACAGCTATTGCTAGAGGTGACTTTATTCTTCTAATTACTCTGATCAATGCTACTGCAATGATCATTATTCAATCACTGATATGCTGACGGTTGCTACTGCAGTTGAGGGGAAGACAGTTGAGTTTTCCAGAACGACCCTTTATGGGAAGTTCAAGTCCCTAGCTATACTCCAAAATCTTGCTCATTTCTAAAAGGAACTCTTCATGGGTTTCTCTACGTAGGGTAAGTTAGGTCCTTTAGCTAGTTTAATGATTATATCCTTTATGGAACACTCTGTATTGATTTATGCTGTTACTAAACAACCTTTTATTCAATATTTCTGTAAACTGGATTAACTTGAATAAAGATGCCATATCTTTTTTTAAATTATTTAAGATAAATAAAGGTTTGGAAAATGTCTTCAACTTTTTAACATTGACTAAACATTAAGGATCTGGCAGCTGATGATTTATGCATGACTTGTGTTTCGTTCCAGCTCCATTTGCACCACAGTTGCAAAGGTCCAAAGGACCTGTCAAACACCATCTGGATTTCCAAACAAATAAATCTGTAAGTCCGGGTGTTTAGTCTTAAATACCATTTGGCCAATCCTATTAGGCGCTAACAGTTTATAACAGCAGAGGATATAGTTCACAACTCAAAAGGAATGTTGTGGTTGTGAGTGCTGTTTTGATTGTATGATTGAGTTAAAGAGGCATTGAGTTGTTGAAGAAGAGAAGTTGAGTTTTAGGCTCATTAAAGCCGATAATAACAAATGTTTCAAACTAGTTTGCAGAGAGTTAGATGTGGAGTATGAGGTTCCATCACTTCCATCTGTAACATTAGGAGGCAAGCGGTTTTGTTTGTGAAATCTTTATTGATGTTAGTGGAACCTTGTTGCACAAACGGATAAAGCTGTGATTTTTCGCTGGTCAAGAATTTACTTGCGAGTGTAGAATACTCTTGAGTGATTGTGATACTTTAGTTGAGCAAACAAGAAGTTGTTTTGAAAGGGCTGTGTGAATACAAATAAAATCTTAAAGGATGGTGACTGCTACGAGGAGTGAGATTGTACATGATAGTGTTTCATGCTGGGATTGGATGGTTGATGTGCTTTCGCGCTGCCAGTGGCTAGTGGGTTTTCAGAGGTGCATTGTTATTGGATACTGTCTAGGTGAGCACTGTCTTTGGATTTGGTAAGGAATCTCATGAAATGAATAGATATCATTTGATTTGAGAACTAAAATTGACGTATTCGAAAAGGAATCACAACTTTTAGCAAAATTAATTGAAATTAAATGTTTTAAGGATTTTAAGAGATTGGTGAGAGGAGATGTCACTTTTCCTGTATAAAAAAGTGAGGAGACACCTCCTGATGGTACTCCAACATATATTATGACTACTGAACATGGTTTAAATTCATGTTTGTGGCTTCAACTATGGAGAAGGATCATGGAAAATGAGGGAGTTTTTCTAGGTATTTGATATCTAATACCAGAAATCGAGATTTTTTGTAGTGAAAAGTGTACAAAATAAAGCCACCACCTTGACCCATGCAGTAAGAGGCTTTTCATGCTTGGGAGAAAGTAGCTGTAGGAAAATTGAAGGAGAAATATCTGAAAAGGACAGGAAGAGCAATGAAACATTACGCAAATGCTCAATGGGATGAAGAACAGTGTAGATGGAGGAAGGGCATTATTGAAGGAGCTAGATTGTATCTGGCACTTACATCAGAGGGTGCAAGGTAGAGTAAGGACACTGCTAGGCAAGAAGGAGATGAGTTAGTACAAATCCGGGAGACAAGACATTAGAACAGATGTTGTCTTTCCGACCACCCCCGCATATTAGTTTCTCTGAACCAGGAGAGTTAAGTGCTAGTGCTAGTCAAACCATAGTTACAGCTCTAGTGAATCCAGGCCCACTTCAAATTGGATGACCTTTAAAAGTTTTACAAATTGCTTCACCAGTTGTGAGACGAACACCAGCTGTGGTCCCCACTGAGAATATTCCTGTTGCACCTTGAGTGGCTGTAAGTGCAACACCCCAAATTGAGAGAAGGCCAGAAGTCTTAACGACACCTGTTAGAAATGTACAGACAATCCAAAACACACGGTTATCTCTTTTTAGAGCCCCACAGAAATTGCAGGCTCTATTGGATGGAGGAAGAACACTAGTCTTCATGACTCCTCTAGCTTCTAATGACGTAACTGTTGATGAAGAGCAATACTTACCAGCTTGGCTTGCAAAGATTACTAGTGAGAAAAGAGCAGAAGTCGTAAAGCCACTAAAAATATTAGAGACAAGAAACAACAGATCATTGGATATTCCAAAATTGAAAATCAAATTAGAAGAGCTAATCAATGGCTGTCTGGTGTTTGATCATCTGGATTATGATCAGAGAAATTAGTTAATCTGCCTGTGTAAGGAGATGACTCGAGGGATGCTAAGAAGCATGACAAATTGGCAAGGATAGCAAAGAAGTATGAAGTGGATCTTTCTAACAATGTGAATCTGCATCATAGCTCTGGGGTTGAGTTGGATGATCAAGCAATAGAGAACATGAGGATTACAGGAATGCATTTGTACCTTATTGAATTTACCAAATGCATTCGCAGTTGGAAGGATGTGGAGAAGTTTGAACTTATGTGGCCAACGAAACATGAAAAGGAAATGAAAAAGACAGAGGAGAACAATATTAACTGAATGGGGGTGAGGCAGCAGCATATCCGTTGAGGGAAGTAGCTGAACTAACCTATGTACATGTGCCATGGAATAGAGGTGACCTGACATCATTTGTGAACAATTTTCCAAAATCGAGAGGCAAGCAGTGCAGTGGTATGCACAAGTGGAAAGATTCATAAATATTTCAAAAGTGTTGTGGAGGGATTTAGATACGTTTCTTGATATTGTGGTACCAGCTGACTTATGGGCAGAATGGAAGGTAGCAGTACAGTGGCAGACTTCTGTCTTTTTTTCTCCACATAAGTTGATGGGTTATTTACCATCACCGCAGCATGCAGATTAGGTTCTCAAATGAGAGTCACAATCTTTACTGACAGCCAGTATGTATTTGGCGTAGTGCATGATTTTGGGCAATTATAGTAGCAACGTGGCTTTCTTACCGCCACATGTACCCCTATTCGGAATGGAGAGCATGTTAAAAGATTGCTTGAGACACTCCAAAAACCTAGTGATATTGCTGTGGTAAAATGTTCAGGACATTAAACAGGCAGTGGGTACATTACCATGGGCAACAGATACGCTGACTCCATAGCAGGTATGGCGCAATGCTAGCATGTACATTTAGTGGAGGATTCACATGCGAATCTGAGGAAGAAAGTGCTTTTGCAATGATGATGTAAATAACTGACACTTGAGAAGAATTGAAAAGAGTACAGAAATATGTGCCTGAAGCAGAGCAGAATAGGTGGATAAGGTCAGGCTGCATATAGAATGCAAATGACATCTGGATGTCAGCAGATGGGGTGCCAGTATTGCCTGATAGCTTGTTGTTTTCAATGACACATTATTATCATGGCTACACACATTGAGGAAGAGATGACAGAGTGAGAATCTTTCAACAGAGTTAGTACAACCCCATGTTCCGAAACCTTGGTGATGAGAATTGCAGGTGTGTTATATTTCAACAGCTGAACGTAGGGAAGAGAGCACACTTTAGAAGCAAACACATAAGGCAATCAAAAGGCCCATTTGACAGACTACAGATGAATTTTATCAAGATGCATGTGCATAACGGGTTGAGATATATCCTAGTGATCATGTGTGTTTTCTCAAGAAGGGCGGAAGTCTACCCATCAAGGAGCAATGACAGCCTCATTGCATCTATACTGTTGTTATGGGAACTTATACCAAGGTTCGGGATGCTGGTCCTTTTTGAGTAAGACAGAGGAACATACTTCTACAATGAAGTGATGAATATTTTATGTACTCTACAGATTAAACAAAAGCTACATTGCAGTTACAGAGCAGAAGCATCAGACATAGTTGGACAAATGAATGGAACAATCAAATTTATATTGGCAAAGGTTTGTTCTTTGAGTTCAACAAAATGGCTAAATGCTTTACCCTTGGTGCTGATGGGCATTCGAAGTATCCCAGATAAGACGATAGGATTATCCTTGCATGTAATTCTTCTAAGAAGGGCTATGAGACTGCATGCTGTGCCACTGGCTGTAGTAGTTTATTCTGTCTCTCATTGGGTGTCAGCTGCTATTCGAGGCTCTCACCAACAAGAATGCCACAACCTCAACTCTGGAGACTGGGTCATGATCAAGAAGCACATTCGGAAGACTTGTATTGAACCCGGATGGAAAGGCCCCTTTCATGTCAAACTGACTGTGAACGCTGCTGTTAAATGTGCTGGAATTCCAAACTGGATAGAGGCCTTGCAAGAGAGTGAGCAATCCAGAAGAAGTGCTTTTGATCTATGATCGAGAGAAAAGAGCTTTAGTGGTCCCATCAACAACCGAGAGACCACCCACACCTACAGCGCCAGAACCTGCTGGAGCACAGGGACAAGCACAAGGAGAAGAAAGAGGTGAAGATAAGCAACCTAAAAGATAAGTGGAAGCGCCTGAGGTGACACAAAGTGGCACTGACGTCTCAGACAAACACAAAACAGAGAATGGACTGCATGCTGAAGGCATCTGTGACGCAGAACAAAGAGATGATCAAGATCCCAGTGAAGGAACAAGCTCTGGGATAAAAAGAGTATTCCGCCAAATAGAGTGGCCCAACAGTCTTGGGAAGGAGAGACTAAGGAGAAGGTTATCCATTGCATTGATTCCAGATGCAGTGCATGAGGAGAGTGATATCTAAAAAGGTCCAGAACAACTTGAGTAACTTGCAGAAGACATTAAGCACCTGGATAGTCTAACTATGTAAATGCAGCAATGAATGTCAATTTAGAAGAGATGTGCAACATAAACCCTGGACTGTTAGAACCCCCTAGAACTGCAGAGATATTATAATTTGTAACGCTCAATTTGAAAGATAAAAACTGACTTAAGAAAAAGAAAAACTGTGAATTGTGTCTATTAGATGTTTATTGTTTTAATTGTTTGTTTTACAGAAGATTAACCTAGGTCTAAGAATAAAGTTACAGAAAAATAGGGATAACATTTTAGAAGACAGAGGAGGGTTAAGGATTGTCTATTAGGGAACTGAGCAACTAAGAAAAAAAACATACCAGCAATGCAACAGCTTTAAATAACATTGTCACTCTAACTAATCCTCCACAGCAAGCAATTTATCTGCTGACTCAGAACGATCTGTTGCATTATAAATACATTTAAATGTCTCAGGTGTGAGGGTTTTGTAATAGCAGTTGTAATGATCACAATAATACTAATAGGATTTTACGTAAAACCTGATTCAGAGCCACCAAGCAAACATATCACTAATACATATGCAGACAGTTTTAGGGATAGTATTTTGATTAAAAAACTAGATTACAAGTTACAAAAAATATGATTATTCTACTAATGCATATTCTAGATTAATACAAGAATACACTAAAGCCATGGATGTTAAAGATTGCTCTGTAGACGCACATTTGCGGACTTCTGTTTCTGGAGAGGTCACATACTATCCCAACTGACACAGTTTCATGTAGCCTTTGGCTTTCATTAGTTTATAAGCGAGGACATTGCAAATATTTCTATTCTAACTATGATTTAGTAATATCTAGAGTGACTTTAATAGAAAGCACACCCACAAGCAAAAAGGATAGACACAGCTTGGTATTATTTTTTTCCACACATTCCTGTAGCGTAAAAGCTTATAAAAGTAATTTAACCTGCTTAATGTGACCTATAGAGAAGGCGTACAATATGGCTTTAGAAGAAAGACACATTAATATGACAAAAGCTACAGACAGAAAGGTAGACATTTGAGGGAATGTATGGAAGAAAGAAGAGAATGAATTCATAAAAGAAAATGGTTTACCCTAAACTCAGAATAGACAGGCAACACAAAGGGAAGGTTTGCTTTTACAAAAGAAGAACATTAAAAAGGACCTGACATGTAGGGATTAGCTGTTGTGAACACACATTCAAATAGACAGGGGGAACATTGCAAATATTACAGGGAGTCGGAAACGCAGTTCCAGGGGTTTAATACATTTGTGGGCAAAATGCTTACTTCCTATTACCTGCTGATTGCTATTTAGGCATACTAATTTCAAAGATGTATCAAGTTAAAAGCTTAAAAGCATTAGTGTTTGTTAAACCAGTACACAGACAGACACGTAGCACAAAACGTTTAGCCGGTTCAGTAGGAGACATATTCGGAGCAGAGATACCACCTGTAGGAGTTATCGTAAATGATGAGAAGATCAGGAAATTAGCTGCTGTATTTTAACAAAATGGCAAACTGCACATCTGGAGCTTTACTTTTAATTAACACTGGACTAATAGCTATGAGGTCCATTGCTTTGCAGGGCCCTCTTGCTTTAGATATATTTATTGCTCAGAAGGCAAGCGTGTCACATATTGAAATTAGCACATTGCTGTGCATACATGCCAGACGACTGCAAGGAAACATAAAGTTATGCAAAGAACATTTCCGGTTTAGAAGCTGAATTACATGAACTGGAAACACGAAGTGTGTATGAAAAGTTTGGGAAAGGACTGAGAACAATTGGATATTGGTTTTCATCAGCTGAGAAGGGTATACTGAGTGCAATACCAATGACCATAGTGATAATTGGACTTTGTCTAATCTTTATGTACGTCCTCTTTCTGAGCTGTAAATACTTTATGCGCAAACAACAGGAGACTTTTCGGAAGAAAATGTACAAGAGGGACATGGGATTACATGGCATCATGAATGTCAATTACATAATTTCACTCAGATTTAGTAGGGGAATCAAAAGAAAGAGACACATCTTAAGACAAAAGTGCTTTCTAGACTTGAACTACAATGTTAAATAAATTGTGTGATGATTTAAGAATCATCAGAAGGAATGAATTTGAAAATCCAAATTTTGACTGACAAACCTTCTTAGAATTGAACTTTAGAATGCATTTAAACCATGTAGAAATCTTTTCACACAGAAAATAATATATTGGTAAAATGTGCTGGCTTTATAACATGTATGAATTTAATAGAATGCATGTATTCTGCTAAAACAAAAACTTAGTAAATCACATGTGGAGAAAATGTGCTTGCTTAACTGTATATGAGAATAACATGAAGAATATTATTTTGTACCCGGCTATCATACTTAAATGTGCCCTTTTGCTTAAGCCCAAGCCTATTTCTTTAGACTCTTGCTCAAAGCTAAATAGACATTTATTTAGGACATTTTACCTAGTACCAGCATCCTGCTAGAGAATGCACTGACTTTAAGATTATGTTTCCCTAGCAGCTGCATCATGCCATATTAGATCATTTTCACAAAACAATTAATCTCGCTTTGAATTCATAATGAAAAGACTGTTAGAATGAACAATAATGTAGATATAATTTATGTATGTTTAACTAGAACGTCATTGAAATATTTGTTTCATCTCCCGACTATCCATTGTTTTCACAACTGACAATGGGCACAGCTTTAGCTTAGGTAACAAGGTTCGCATGAGGACTTTGCTCCATGTTTCCAGCAATAGCTGCAGTGTTTACCTATGTACCAGTGTAAATGTTTACCGTGGGAATCGGGAGCAGAAGCAACACATATTGATGACACCATGTGAGGAACGATTTCCATTGGAAGAGAGAATTGAACACCTACCAATTTCCGTTACATTACTGTGTGCTTTTATATTAAGGATTTGATTTGATTTGAAATTTATGAAATGCAAATTCTTGCCCGAGGGCGTCTTGGCACTATGGGATCGATTGTTACTGCAGAGCTGATGCGGGTAGTGGCTGTTGCCCTAAATGACCCCTAGTCCTGGGAGAAGAGCCATGGTTTCAGGGCTTTTCTGAAAGCGAGTAAAGAGGGGCGGCTTTTAGTGTCAGTTGTAGACTGTTCTAGAGGACAGCTGTCGTCCTTAAAAAGCTCTTCCCTCCCCAAGTGGTTCTATTAAAAGGGGGATTGTCAGGTTCATAGCAGAGCGTGAGCGAAGAGTCCCCCCTGTGATGTACCATTTGAGCTTCTCCTTAAAATGGACTGGCCCCAGTCCATGCAATGATTTGCATGCCAGACAGAGAGCCTTAAATCTGACATGTTGTCTGACTGGTAGCCAGTGGAGTTTCTGGATGGCTTCCCTGGCTGATTCATATTTAGGGATTTTAAAGAGAAAGCGTGCAGCTGGATTCTGCAGCGCCTGAAGCCTTTTCATGAGACCTACGGCAAGATTGGGATAAAGGCCATTACAGTAGTCGATCCTTGAGAGTACTAGTGCAATGACCACTGTTTTCAGAAGGTCAGGTGGAAGAAATGTTTCAATCTTTTTTACAAGCCTCAAGGAGCGGAATGAGGTGGATGTAGTTTTATTCACTTGGTCTTTCAGCTTCATCTCTTTGTCTAACAGGAACCCAAGAATTTTACTTTGTTAATTGGTTTGGGAAGGAGGCCCAGTTCAGGTGGCCACCATTCTGACATCCAGAAGGAAGGATTATTGCCAAAAATAATGACCTCCGTTTTGGCGGCATTTAATTTAAGACAATTGTTATCCATCCAATTGCTCACATTGCTCATGCAGGTTCTGAAAACAGAGCCTGAGTTATTGTCAGATTTTGCTAATGACGCCACAATTTGAGTGTCATCTGCATAAGAAGTTAAGGAGAGGCCTGATTTATTTTTATGTGTAGCCAACGGTGTAACATAAAGGTTGAACAGTGTTGGGCTTAGGGTTGAGACCTGAGGGACTCCACAGGGTCGGGAGAAAGGACTGGAAGCGAAATTGCCCAGCGCCACACTTTGTTGTCTATTGGCTAAAAAGGATTGAAGAAGATTTAGTGCTGTATCCTCTATTCTCAGACTCTGCAGGCAGTCAACCAAGATGTCATGGTTGACCGTGTCAAATGCCGCGGAGAGATCAAGCAAAATTAAAGCTGCCATTTCTCCCTTGTCCAGCGTTTCACGGATGTCTTCGGTGGCTAATACCAGACCAGATTTAGTGGAATCAAGTGAGATAGAGAGACCCCTTATGACTCTGATGTGAGAGAGTCATTTCCTATTCTTGCCCCTTCTTACCAACAGCTACTGCTAAGGGTGACTTTTTTCTGATTTCTCTGATAGATGCTACTGCATCAATAATTCTTCTATCACTGATATTCTGAGGGTTGCTACTGCAGCTGTGGGGAACTCGGCTACGTTTTCCGGACCAACTCTTTATGGGAGGTTTTAGTCTCTTGACTATGCTCCAAAATCTTGCTCCTTTCTGAAAGAAACTCTTTATGGGTTTTTCTGGAGGAGTAGCTAGTTTAGTGATGATCTCCATTACGGTACACCCTGTATTCATTTATGCTGTCACTAAACAACCTTTTATTCAATATTTTTGTAAACTGGATTAATTTGAATAAAGATGCCAAAACTATACTAATCCTTTAAGATAAAGAAAGGTTTTGTAAACGTCATCAACATCACATAATTGACTGAACATTAAGGATGTGGCAATTCATGTCTTATGCATGACTTGTATTTCATTCTAGCTTTATTTGCACCATTGTGGCAAAGGTCCATATGACCTGTCAAGTGCATCTGGATTTCCAAACAGAAAAATCTGTAAGCCGGGGCGTTTAGTCTTAAATACCATTTGGGGAATACTATTAGGTGCTAACACAAGTCTGCAATTGTTATTTGCTATTAAAATTAAAGCTAGTGTACAGGTAAATTAATTTTCACAAGATCGATTTTATGCCCTTTAGCTTATGTTTAGCTTATGCTCCTGAGCACGCCTCAGATGATTTTAAACACATGCTGTCTACTCAATTAATGCCTTTTTTGAGACATTAGAAAAATGTACACATTCTTAATAGAGAAGCTTGCATGACTGTCGTGGAGTTGATTGCCAGATAAAGTAGTTAGCAATCAATCTCCGTTCTTAAGTCTGTAAAAACACATACATTCCTTATTAAATTATGTAGTCCATGGCGCAAAAGCAACAAAGACTAGTAGAGCTTCCAAATTTCATGTGAAGCTGCATATATTGTAATTATTTCTGTCTCAATTGTTGATGCCTAACATAAGAATCAATTGTTGGTATTAGTGAGATAAGTTCACATTGACAGAAAATAAATTGTAGTTCCCAACAAGTGTGATCACAATGATAAATACCTTTTTGAGGTATACAAGTTGGGTAGTACATATCTCTGTTACCAGAGGTATGATGGAATTAATGTGTTAAGTGGTAATAAATGAATGCAAAATAACATCAAGTAGTACTTGAGCAATGAAGCATAGAATATCTGCATATATTGTTTTTTAGTATAGCAGGATTATTTACTGTGGACCCAAAAAGATAGTGTTATCGGGTTTTAGTCCCTTGTTTGTTTTTAGTATAGCAGGCTAAGCGCGGTGACTAGTCATTCGCTTGTGTTGAGTTTTCTGCCCCGATCACGTGGGACTCCGAGTCGCATATTGAAAGTTAAACGCACCGGAATTACAGTTTCAGGTGCCGGCAGATTGTGATGGGACTGGTAATTAAACGTGTGTGGAGGCAGAAAAAGGTAAGAGTACTTGGAATTTTCACGTATTTCGCAGCGAGGAATACAAGTGCGTTAAATAGCAAAACAATTAAGGCTCTCCCCTCTATTTTTGTTTACAGTGTGGAAAGCCATGTATGCCCCAAAGTGGATATTGGTAAAGGAGTTAGCATGCCATGAGTTACATTAGGATTTGAAGCAAGCATTGAAGGCAAACTCTATCCAGCATGCGGATTCCCGTGCCGAATAATTGATTGATGCCTGTGAGGATGCATATTGAATTATCTTCTTCTTAGTAGTGAGGGTGTACATTGAGATATTATTATATGTCATTCAGTGATAAATCATGTGCATTTTATGTACGGGTTGAATTTGTTTCTGATTGCCAGTTACCCCGACTTTAAGGTATGTGAGGACTTTGTGACTTATACACTTTAATATGAATTAGGACATTCACCAGTGATATGTTGTTATGCCATCTTCAGGTAATGTAACTAGCGGCTGGTTCATTTGAAATTACCACAAGCGCATTTGGGTTGTCAGTTATATTCGCCTGCGTCAAGTGAGTGTATTATTCGTGTACACATTGGTTACACATGGACAATTTGATTTTGTTGTTTACACTGACTATGGTGCATGGGGCTTTTACTTACACTGACGCTTGGTGCACGTGGCCCTTTTGATAGTGGTTTGAACTAGTAGTCACTCAGTGGTTGAGGTGGTTTCTCTTCTTACCCCTCCTACTATGCATGCCCGCTTTCCTGCCTGGTGATAGGTTCTCCAGCGGTACATTTACCCGGAATGGTTTGCACAGAGATAAGGACAGTAATTTGTTAAGTTTGGCACAATATGTTGTTTTATATTTATGAAATGTGTTTCCTTAACCTTGTCCTGAGGAGGCCAAGATGTAAATGAAGGCCGAAACGCAACCCTGTTGACATTTTTAGACAAGAAGAGTCCAACTGAAATTGAAAAAAAATTCTACGACTGAATGCACATTTGAACTTAGGTCTTTAGAGGGCTGGTAACCTTGTGTGCATATAAAATGACCTCACAGTGTATTGCTTTTATTTAATATGCAAACACTGATTAATTTTCAATTGAGTGGGTAGAAGGAACTTATGAATTTTGTTTTTTTTGTTGATTTGTGATGTATATATATGTTGTTTGCATATATGTTTGTATGTTCTAAAAGAGAAAACAAAAATAACGATGACTAAATTCCCAAAAATGTGTCTGTGGTATGTGATTTGTTGTTTTGAATAAGGTACATGAATTAATGACAGGACTATGTAGTGAAGTCCCCTATATTTAAGTAGACATACATATTCTTTCCTCCTTTCCACTTCTTCTTTCCCTACCTTCTGTAGAATTTTTACCCAGGTACAGGAGGGTAATTTTGGTAAACCCTAACATATTTTTTAATATAGATCGTGAGCATGCAGCAGAGAATAGAGCTACCTAATTAATCAAATATTTCTTAGCCGCAATCCATTCAGAGTAGAGAAATTATGCATTTATAAGTTATCGATTGGATCATTTGATGAAATAGTCCGACAACCAAAGCAAACATTGTGGGATAGAATTAATAACAAGCATTTGTAATGCAATAGGTCTCGCATGTGCAAGAGTTTAAGCTATTGGCATTGTAAATGAAAATGCCTTTTATTTATCTGTTTTGTCAATTAACACATAAATAAAAGGCATTGTCATTTACAATGCAAATAGCTCAAACCCTTGTAAATGCTAGACCTATTTAATTTCAAATAAACGCCCGTCCTTGTCTAGCTTTATTTGCACCATTGTGGCAAAGGTCCATATGACCTGTCAAGTGCATCTGGATTTCCAAACAGAAAAATCTGTAAGCCGGGGCGTTTAGTCTTAAATACCATTTGGGGAATACTATTAGGTGCTAACACAAGTCTGCAATTGTTATTTGCTATTAAAATTAAAGCTAGTGTACAGGTAAATTAATTTTCACAAGATCGATTTTATGCCCTTTAGCTTATGTTTAGCTTATGCTCCTGAGCACGCCTCAGATGATTTTAAACACATGCTGTCTACTCAATTAATGCCTTTTTTGAGACATTAGAAAAATGTACACATTCTTAATAGAGAAGCTTGCATGACTGTCGTGGAGTTGATTGCCAGATAAAGTAGTTAGCAATCAATCTCCGTTCTTAAGTCTGTAAAAACACATACATTCCTTATTAAATTATGTAGTCCATGGCGCAAAAGCAACAAAGACTAGTAGAGCTTCCAAATTTCATGTGAAGCTGCATATATTGTAATTATTTCTGTCTCAATTGTTGATGCCTAACATAAGAATCAATTGTTGGTATTAGTGAGATAAGTTCACATTGACAGAAAATAAATTGTAGTTCCCAACAAGTGTGATCACAATGATAAATACCTTTTTGAGGTATACAAGTTGGGTAGTACATATCTCTGTTACCAGAGGTATGATGGAATTAATGTGTTAAGTGGTAATAAATGAATGCAAAATAACATCAAGTAGTACTTGAGCAATGAAGCATAGAATATCTGCATATATTGTTTTTTAGTATAGCAGGATTATTTACTGTGGACCCAAAAAGATAGTGTTATCGGGTTTTAGTCCCTTGTTTGTTTTTAGTATAGCAGGCTAAGCGCGGTGACTAGTCATTCGCTTGTGTTGAGTTTTCTGCCCCGATCACGTGGGACTCCGAGTCGCATATTGAAAGTTAAACGCACCGGAATTACAGTTTCAGGTGCCGGCAGATTGTGATGGGACTGGTAATTAAACGTGTGTGGAGGCAGAAAAAGGTAAGAGTACTTGGAATTTTCACGTATTTCGCAGCGAGGAATACAAGTGCGTTAAATAGCAAAACAATTAAGGCTCTCCCCTCTATTTTTGTTTACAGTGTGGAAAGCCATGTATGCCCCAAAGTGGATATTGGTAAAGGAGTTAGCATGCCATGAGTTACATTAGGATTTGAAGCAAGCATTGAAGGCAAACTCTATCCAGCATGCGGATTCCCGTGCCGAATAATTGATTGATGCCTGTGAGGATGCATATTGAATTATCTTCTTCTTAGTAGTGAGGGTGTACATTGAGATATTATTATATGTCATTCAGTGATAAATCATGTGCATTTTATGTACGGGTTGAATTTGTTTCTGATTGCCAGTTACCCCGACTTTAAGGTATGTGAGGACTTTGTGACTTATAAACTTTAATATGAATTAGGTCATTCACCAGTGATATGTTGTTATGCCATCTTCAGGTAATGTAACTAGCGGCTGGTTCATTTGAAATTACCACAAGCGCATTTGGGTTGTCAGTTATATTCGCCTGCGTCAAGTGAGTGTATTATTCGTGTACACATTGGTTACACATGGACAATTTGATTTTGTTGTTTACACTGACTATGGTGCATGGGGCTTTTACTTACACTGACGCTTGGTGCACGTGGCCCTTTTGATAGTGGTTTGAACTAGTAGTCACTCAGTGGTTGAGGTGGTTTCTCTTCTTACCCCTCCTACTATGCATGCCCGCTTTCCTGCCTGGTGATAGGTTCTCCAGCGGTACATTTACCCGGAATGGTTTGCACAGAGATAAGGACAGTAATTTGTTAAGTTTGGCACAATATGTTGTTTTATATTTATGAAATGTGTTTCCTTAACCTTGTCCTGAGGAGGCCAAGATGTAAATGAAGGCCGAAACGCAACCCTGTTGACATTTTTAGACAAGAAGAGTCCAACTGAAATTGAAAAAAAATTCTACGACTGAATGCACATTTGAACTTAGGTCTTTAGAGGGCTGGTAACCTTGTGTGCATATAAAATGACCTCACAGTGTATTGCTTTTATTTAATATGCAAACACTGATTAATTTTCAATTGAGTGGGTAGAAGGAACTTATGAATTTTGTTTTTTTTGTTGATTTGTGATGTATATATATGTTGTTTGCATATATGTTTGTATGTTCTAAAAGAGAAAACAAAAATAACGATGACTAAATTCCCAAAAATGTGTCTGTGGTATGTGATTTGTTGTTTTGAATAAGGTACATGAATTAATGACAGGACTATGTAGTGAAGTCCCCTATATTTAAGTAGACATACATATTCTTTCCTCCTTTCCACTTCTTCTTTCCCTACCTTCTGTAGAATTTTTACCCAGGTACAGGAGGGTAATTTTGGTAAACCCTAACATATTTTTTAATATAGATCGTGAGCATGCAGCAGAGAATAGAGCTACCTAATTAATCAAATATTTCTTAGCCGCAATCCATTCAGAGTAGAGAAATTATGCATTTATAAGTTATCAATTGGATCATTTGATGAAATAGTCCGACAACCAAAGCACACATTGTGGGATAGAATTAATAACAAGCATTTGTAATGCAATAGGTCTCGCATGTGCAAGAGTTTAAGCTATTGGCATTGTAAATGAAAATGCCTTTTATTTATCTGTTTTGTCAATTAACACATAAATAAAAGGCATTGTCATTTACAATGCAAATAGCTCAAACCCTTGTAAATGCTAGACCTATTTAATTTCAAATAAACGCCCGTCCTTGTCCCAGGCAGCTTGAAAAGTGAAAGCATGCATGGTGCGCTGAATGTTGCAGGAAAGCATGCCAGTAGGCAGTAGGAGAAACTCAATAAAGAAAATAGTGCTTACAGACTAAATAAGACATAGCGAGTAACAACAGAAGTAAAAGGGCCAGTCCTCATGGGAGGTTACAAATGAAGACAAAGCGTTACTAAGGAGTGACTAACAAGCCTATTAACAAATCAGCAGCATTTATGAAGGACATTGACACTAGCCAATGATAAATATGAGTGGAGAGTGGGGGCTTCACGTTTATACTTGAATACAGCATGCCTCACAGAGCAGAGCATGCGCTGCCCAGGCTCGATCTAAAAAATAGTATAATGTAGTGCAGCAAGCTATGTTGTAGTGCTGTTTTGTGGTAAGGGGAGAGAGCATCACAGAAACAATTTTTTTAAATATGCCACACTGCTGCTGACTTCCAGGTGCTGGTATAAACACAGGCAGCCTAGCACCATGCACACCTTTATAACATAATCCAAAGTGTTGTAACAAGGTGCAGACAATGTTCACTCAATAAAAAAAAAGAAAATGGTCTACACCTAGGATTTCAAGAATAGCTTATTTCTTAGTGGATGATAAGGTCACCAGCAAGGTAAAGAAAGTGACCCACTTACCAGAACATTTTTCGGACCACTCAGCAGTATTACTTTAGTCTGTATAGGAAACTGTTGCTTGACTAGTCAGTAATTGATAACCTGAGACGAGACACAGATTGTTTTTTTAACATAAATCATCAGCCTCCCGCCATGTAGCATGGGACTCCTTTAAAGAATTCATAAGGGACAGTATCATGAGCATAGCAGCCCACCCCAATAAAGAAGCCAAGAAACAAATGGAGAATTGCATGAAAGAATTTGGAGGCTTCAGTGTGTAGGACAAGAAACTGTGGGGTGAGTTCAGAAGTGGGATAACTGAGTAGTAAGTTGAACAAGGTAAGGGAGGAAATAGGATCTCATATGGAAGAGAGTTGGCATATAAAATGGGAAGCAAGCAAGTTAGCTCACTTTAAGATTGGGAGGGATGTGGGAAGCTCTTAGCTTGGAAATCCAAGGAGGTCATTACCAGAAACCTGAATATAGAGGTAAAAGTTAGGGGTCATTGAGAAAGGAGAGCGGAAGCTAGTGATATGGAGGAAGCATTTGCAGCCTTCTATCAGGACCTATATACAGAGGACTCAGTGGTGAAAGAGGTGCATAAAGAGGAATGGTTAGAGGAAGACCCATTACGGAAGCTTGCATCAGAGAAGACAATTTTCCTTAATCAAGCGAAAAGGCAGGATAAGACAAGGGAACCCTTAAGCTAAGGGAAAAGGGGCAAAACATCTGGCCCTTATGGCCTACCAAGTGAATTGTAAGTGGCCTTAGAAGATAAGATCCTCTCAATGTATACTAGATTGATGGATGGTATTTTCTCTTGGGAATGGATGCTCCCACGGACATGGAAAGAAGGAATAATTATCATCATCTTGAATCCTAATAAAGATCCAAAGCTGTGTGAATCCTATAAACCAGTGGTACCTCTGAACAATGGCTACAAGATATTCACACAAATCCTTGTAAATAAATAAAGTGATTGAATGATTAATACATGACTATCAGTGGGGCTTTATTAAGGGGCAGCAGGTGCATGAGTTATGTAAAGGCTGGTCGGTTTAATTGATATGCCAACAACATGGAAACTTCCATCTTTGATGCTGGACGCTGCCAAGGCGTTCAACAGGGTGGGTTGGTCTTATTCAAATACAGTACTTAAGGCAAATGATCAAAGAGAACATTTTTCAGAGTGATTGGCTTGATCCAAAGCTATCCCAATTCGATGGCTGTGGGCAATGGCAGCCTAACAAGGGAGATCAGGATAAGAAGGGATGCGCGCTGTCGCCACTACTCATTAACAAGCCATTGGCAAGAAGACTCAGGAAGGAAGTAGGCATTGTCCCTTTCTAGTGGTGGGACAAGAAGGTTGCCCACTATGCAGACGATATGCTGATTTATACGTCAGATCTGAGGAAATTTTACCCTTTTATTCAGGAAACAATATTTGGGTACTCTGTCATTACTGAAAAATGAAATTATTGCATGAAACTATTGCATGGAATATCTTTTAGTGAAGAGTAAGATCTGGCGATCCACGTGGTACAAGAATTAGATAAGATGGCACATGGCAACTTCTTTAAGGTGCTGATGGAGAAAAGAAAATATTAAAAGCATGGATGAATCTCCCACTGACATTATTCAGCATGTCTAATATAGTTAAGATATCAATACTTCTCAAGTTCACCTTTTCATTTAACTCAGTCCCATTGAATTTAAAAAAAGAGTGGCTCAATAAACTGCAGGGTGTAGCGAGATGTTTTATTTGGAGTTCTGGGGGGGGTCGTGATAGCATGGAAGAAGGTACACAGGAAAATGGAGGACTAGAAGTTTGAGATTCTCACTTATACTGCTGGTCCTCCAAGTGGAAGAAGTGCTGTATGCTATTGTCACCCCATGCAAATTCCAAATAGGTCTTTTGTTTTGGGCCATGGATAAGAATTTGCAGTAGGGAGACACAAAGGGGCATATTTACAGTGGCAGGGGGCAGTGTTGCAGGGATTCTGTGCAATCACAGTACTATGCTTGGGATTATGGGACCTTAGTAGACAAGGACTGAGTTATCCTACCACCTAGGTACCCATGATCCCAGGACCGACAAGTGATAATGTCTCACTTGCCCTCCTACTCATTCACAGAGGAACAAGTGATTCAGCACAACAGAACACAACACTCCCGACCCTCTCACGAATCGCGGTTTCAAGAGACACCCTTTCGCTCACACTCTTACTCTTGTGCTCATCCACAGTAAGATCAGACAGAGACTTGAGCAAGTTTATTTTAACTGATGTGCTCTAGTATGCAGTATACTTTCCACAACAAGGAGAAAAATGCATAACACAAACATGGTCAGCATAGCAAGTAGTCCGTAAATCATAAAAGAAGCTGTCATAATGAATGAAAGATATAGCCTAACCTCCCTCCTCTTGTACAGGAGCAAGATGATTATACATTAGAAGATCTCTGGGTGTTATCACAGAAGATGTACCTCAGTCTATAGATGATAGATCTACATCACAGGTGCTGTCACGCTCTTCTCCCTGTAAAGATCCACCTCTAAGTGTGTGTTATCTATCCTTGTACCCTCATATGACCAAAGTATGTGTTCCCAATCAACAGCTGCATCTGCGTGTTTTTGTCTAGGTGCTAGGGCCTGACTAGAACAGAATAACAAGGGGCATTGCTGTTCGACCTTGTTCACAATGTTCAGACTATATTCCAGAAACGAGTAAAGCATGCTCTTGGTGAAAGTTTCAGTGTGGCACAAGCAATTCTAGCTGCCTAGTGCCAATGCAGGCACCCTTGCACAATTATTCAAGGATGTCTGCATTGCAGGGTAAGATTTTTTATGTGCAGGAATGTGTCCTTTTCTGCACATAATCAATCTTTAAATGGTGTTTTGTAACTTCTATGTGTGCTGCTTAACGTTCCAAAACTTCATTTTTTTAATGATTGTTTATGTGCAGGAAGGTAAACCTTTAACAAAATTAAGACATGGGAAAACCTGGCCTTAACCTGGTGAAAGGAGGTGAAATGATTCATTACAGCAAAATGCCATTGAATGTTATGTGCAGGAAGGTGTCCCTTCATGCACACATATAATCATAATAAAATGATGTTTTGCAACTTCTATGTGTACTGCACAAAACGCCATTTAAAGATTGTTTAAGTGCAGGAAGGCATACCTTCCTGCACATAAACAATCTTTCCCTGCATTGCAATGCAATGCAGACACCCTTGCACTATCGTGCAAGGGTGCCTGTGTTGGTGCTAGGCAGCTAAATTTAGTGCTAGCTCGGGGGGGCAACCCAGGGCTGCACCTTATTGGTGTAAATAAGGTGCAGCCCTGCATTTCAGAAGTGGCTGAGCGTGGCGTTAAGCCAAGGTGGCTAACACCGCGCTCCACCACTTCTATTGTAAATATGCCCATAAGGGCCATATTATCAAGGAACGGCGATAACATTATCGCTGCTTTAGCGGCAGGAAACTGCTGCTAAAGCAGCGATAATGGGCTTGATAATATGCCCTTGTGAATTCGCATAGAAGCCCAGGTTCTGGTGTGAACCTGGGCTTCTATGGGAATTCACAACGGCATATTATCAACCCCATTATAACCGCTTTAGCAGCAGTTTCCTGCCGCTAAAGCAGCAATAATGTTATCGCCGTTCCTTGACAATATGGCCCTAAGTTCTCTAAAAAGGTGAAGCTGAAAATCCTGGGCATGGCAGTCAAAATGTGGATGCACATCATAATGGTAATTATGATACCCTACTACAGAAGGCACACACCTATTTGGAACTTTCACAAGTCACCCAAGAATGCCTGCTGGATCAATTAGCCTTTGCCCTAAGGAATGGTGAATTTGAGAGATAGGGGTCAGTTTTTTCAGGAGGGGAGGCTGCTCCCATGGGAGACTGTCTGAGATATGGGCCAGGGATTTTGACAGAGTGTACCTCTTGGTTGACGTATACAGGAAAGTGCCCCCAAGAAAAAAGAGGTTGTAAAGTGGCACTGAATGTTCTTGGCGAGAGAAGGGACCTGCCATTGCTGAAGAGTGTCAATCAATGGTAAGTATCAATGCGCACTGTATAAAACAGTTAAAGCAGCACCCTTAAGGGAGAACTAGCTCTTTGTACTACACAGAGCATATTGGATGCCAAGACGGCTGTTGAATATGGAGACGGGGTCAGAAACGAGGTGTCTAAATGGGAACTGTAAAAAAGTGGACAATGCAAACATGTTCCTGGTAACCAGTGGGTAAGGCTCTAGCCAGAATCGTAGGTAGGGAAATTGAGGCAAGCCTACTATTGGTGCTTTTTGGGATTTCTGAGGAAAGCAGGTCCATAGATTCCTTACCAAATAAACAATTGTCCCTGCTATTCTATCTGGATTTACTGAATAGAATGGAGGCCTTCCCTGAGTTTATGGAATGGGTACAATCAGTTCAGTGGGTTGGAAGGCTGGACTAGAAACAACTGGGGAATGAAAACTCTGAGATGTGGTAGTGGGTAGATCAATGGTGGGATGAGGTTGAACATCATAAAATGGAACTCTAAGAGACAATGGTCTGATTATTAGACCAGATGTCCAACTTACCAGGGCTAGGGGACCTAAGTGTTTGTGTCGGAAAGAACCTCTTCAGGCCCTGACTCTCCGAGGCTGACAATTACAAACATCTGGAAAGGAATGAGGTCAGTCAGTGAATGTTTATTTTTGACCTTAGTCTTAAAAACATCATAGAACCATATTCAAATTAATCACCGGTTTCATATGGATACAAGTTAAATCACATTGTGCAATCTATATATATAATTTATCCAGGGCTAAAAAAGAAAAATGCTTTAAAAAGTACCATTAAAAATTTAATAAAATAACTTTGATGATGACTGCAAATCTTCCTACGCCACATGTCACATCTAAATATTGTATATCAGTTCATGGATATGTGGAAATATGGATTTTCCTGGTCAGTTATGTCCCCTATCTTGGACCCCAACGGTTCTATGTGCATGTCACAAGTACATGTATGTTCCCTCCAGTTCCAGTTATGAAGACGCAAATACATGTGCGTCCACCGTCAACATGTCCTCTGTCAGATCCGCCATGAATAGGCTGGATATTCCATTCCTAAATATGAAAGGCCACTGGCTTTATATGGTTCACTTATGCCATTTTACAGTCCAGGCAAGTAGGCCCTGATTCTGTCATCAAACTCCTCTTGCTTTCTGCCTCTGAAAACTCCAGTCTGAGCCTGCATCTGTGACCATGAACTTTGTCTCATTCCCTGCGCGGCTCACGAAGCCTGACATCAGCCTATTCTCTGCCAAGAACTGTATTTCACCTTCGAATTATCTGCCTCCCCCTCAGCCGATGCATTCCTGCCTAGTAGTTTAAGTAAACATTCTTCCAGTTACCAAGCAAAAAGGCCCGGCTTCTCTGTCCTCATGCAAGTAATTCATAGCCCTGTTACCATGGAATATTCCTACCCCCTCGCATTCAGTGTAGACACTTAGACGCTTGTACACGCACGCACAGTCAGTATAGAATAGATTCTGTCCGAGAGTCCTTCTTTTGTGGATAACATAGTTCTTTAAACATAGGATGTTAGATATGATTTGGGATTAGGTTGACTTGACCCCCCAGACTTCTCGTCTCCACATATAGAGCTAAACGTCAAGTCCCCGTCACCCCCTAGTTACACGTCAATTACACGTCATACTGCTGCGCGCGCATCTATGCCAAGTATTATCTTATAGATCCACCTATGTATTACATCATAACCAATCATGTTCCTTTTTACTCATTATTACACCCATTTTTCGGTTACGCAGACCAAACGTCAATATCCTTATCAATTGTTACGCCTACTGTATTCACTTCATTATAATGTATGTACTATAAAAGTTACTTCTTGTCAATAAAGTATGTACTTCACTTCCTGAACCCCCGTGGTGATGGAACTTGGAGCATCCGATTATAATCGATTATTGGAATAAAGCCCATTCCGAAACTCTAATATCACGGATTCTGCCTCTCATTTTACTGAGCTATTTTATAATGTTTCTGTATCAAATTCAGTCCCGGTAAAGGAATTTTTATTTACCACATGATGGCGCCCGAACAGGGACACTTTCTCATCTCACGCGCCGGCGGTGAGTAGCAGGCCCGGTCTCCTGCCACAACTGGACGGACAATAACGCGTACCAGCAGGATTTCCTGTATCTCCCTCCGGTCAAGCGGGGGCGACTGAGACTGCGATCAACACCCAGACGAGGCGGTGAGAAGTGCGAAGTATCCCGACCAGAGCCTAGCCGAGAGAGCAAGATCCGAGGTATACAGAGACCCACCAGTTCGAAGTCAAGCCCAGTTTCTGACGAGGCGAGTCGAGTCCAGTCCGGTTCAAGTTCAAGTTACCGAGGCCTTCCGTTTCCGAAGCTACCCGGTGAGTACCATTACTGGGGAGGCATTTTCTGACGTGCACATAGGTTGTGCCGGTCAAGACGGGTTTGGGTACACAAATCCGGTCTGCACTGTTTTAGCAGTGTATCTGTACTGTTTAGCAGTATATCAAGTATTCCGAAGTATCTAGTAAGTGTCAAGAATTAAGCATGGTGATTTAGTTATGCAGACGATCATCATTGTTGCTTCAGTTAAAGGTTTAATGTTTTAATGTTTAAGGTGTTAAACGTCCTGTATATTGTGGTATGAATGGTTGTTCATTAGTGTGCTTTGTTATTAAGTGTGTTCAAGATTAAGTATCAGATCAGTTGCCAATATGCCGCTCTTTTCGAAATTAAGACAGATCACTACTAGAAAAGGGGTACTTGAAGAAGCCGTCCCTATTCCTCCTAGGGATACTCCAGGACACTTCATGTATCACAAACATGGCTTAGACGCTATATTATTTCTTGATTTATGGGTAGACTACACCAAGGGATTACCAGAAAGTCAGAGATGGCCCGCAGCGGGAACCTGGGATGCAGAGTGCATCATGAAAGTCGAGGAAGAGTTATGGAAAAGGAAAGTCAGACAGTCACAGAAAGACGCCGTCGAGTTATGGCGTAAAGAATCTCATAGACGTACAGAAAAAGCACGTAGACAGGAAGAGAAGAGTAAAGAGAGTTCAAACAAAGTTCAAGAAAATCTATTAATTAAGGAAGGTATCCGAGTGAAATCAGAACAAGTAGACAGACAAAGAAATGCCCTCATGAGTGGTATGTATCCCCTTCTGGCCGAAGGATTACCTAAGGCTACTCCAGAGATACCGAAAGACTTGCCACCCCCATTATTCCCAATCAAGGTACATCCTAAGGGGCATCCTAGAACCGCAGAAGATGTTTTTCTTTCCTCATATTTAGATGACGCAGCTCCCGAGTATGCTAATTCCGCCCCACGTAGACCGCATACCAGGGAGGTCCAACGCCAAGATCCAGCACCCGTATCCCCACAGCAACAAATCGAGTCACAAGTTCCGGCAAGCACATCTGTTTCTGCATCTATTCCTACAGGTACTTCTATAGCTGAGTCCACACCTATAGTTGCTGTGTCACGTTCGACGAATCCTTTCACACCCGACGCCCCAGACGGGGCCACGGGAGGTGCTACCAATATTTTTTCTACGCCACCTAGAATAAATAAACTTATTTTTCAAGAGTCAGCGCATTCACGTACACCCAAATTCGTAAGTGATCGTACGCTTAAGGAACTTCTTATAGATTGTAGATATGACCCGGTGCTCGGTAAAGAGGACGAAATGATCCTGGCATCATTACGTATCAGACGAGCCGCAGGGTATTTAGCGAAGCTACCAGGAATGACTGCGCATCTAGATAAAATATATCATTTTGTTCAAACAGGGCGAGATCCAGAATGTATTAACAGAGCTATGGAATACCAGAAAGTAGAGATACAGGGGGAACTGTTACGTTTCCTCATAAACTGTGTGATCAGAAATCAAGACCGACCGGGGGTAGATCCGGAAGCAATGAAAATTCTTACAAAATGGAGCCAGAATATATCAGAAGGGAGACACGATAAGCAAAATTGTATAATAGCCATGTGCCGAAAGATCCGTAAAGAAATAGAACGCCTACACGAGGAGAGATTAGAGACAGACGAGTTCGAACAAAGCGAGGAAGAAGGGTCAGGACTGCCCGCAGGACAGTCGGACACCATAGCCTATGTAGGTAGAGGAAGATCTTGTAATAGGAATCAGACTAGATGTCATACTGACTCAATACGTCCAATATGTCCAGATAATGACAGGAATTTCCAAATACCTATAATTAACATAAGGTCTAACGAGCATTCGTTCCAAACCGCCGACAAACTACTCCGAGAACGAAGGGGTTATCATTTTCTCGATTCTATGGATGAACAAGATTTAGCCAGGGCAGCTGTCCACTGGGTGGACAGTCCCGGAAAATATAGTGATGAGACAGTAGTACGCACATTTTTGAATCTCACCCCAGATGAGCAGAGGTTAGCTGGGATTTATATGATTCAACAACTCATTATACTATATCAGAGTCAGCATTCGGACCCTGGTCCCTTACCTGACATATTGACTGAATTGCTTATGAATAAATGGAGAGGTCCAGGTACTAAATTAATTAAAGAAATTCTAGTATCAAGAAAGCAGTATATTCTTTTTGTATGCTCAGAGCATGTCTCATTGCCTGTCAAGGAAAGAACCACGTATCACATGGATAGACAGAATCCCTTACGAGAAGTACACCCAATAAAAGGCGAGGACAATCAGTTTAAACGTGTATTTGTATATACGCCCATATCGAAAATAGAATTGTTAGAAATGAAGAAAGTGGTACCCAGTCATGACAAAGACCCAGCGGGTTTTCACCGAGAAATTAAAGACATGTTACTCATGGGAGAGTATACCTACCCCGACATTATGACAATATTAAAGGTGTTGATGCCTGCTGGCATTTATGAGAAACTCAAGGAAAAGGAGTGGGAGGTAGGTGACCAAAAGATAGAATGGTCAGCATTAGAAGCAGAAGAAAGGGCCCGAGGTCCAGGTTCGGGGCTTGGGGACAAAACTAAAGCACTACCAGGTCTACTAGTACAGGTACTGCCACGTTTATTATCTACGAAAAAGGAAGATTGGGGTACAATTTCAGCCTGTAAACAGAAGCAAGATGAAGACACTAGCGATTACTATGCCCGATTCGAGAAATGTTTTGGTATAAATAGTGGCATAAAAGCAAGTAGCGAATCATACCCGCATCTGTTTGTAACAAAATTAGTGGAAAATGCCCTGCTCCCAGTAAAGAATAGAGTATTAAAATTCGAGAGTACCTGGCAAGGTAACACACCAACACAAATGTTACAAATGTTACAGTACCACCACAATAGAATTAGAGAGGAACAAGAACATGAACACAGACGCATGAAGGACACGAAAATGAAAATGCTAGTTTCCCAGACAGTTCCAGCTGAAGGACATAAAAAGGGTATGACACATTCCGATTCAGCAGGACCTGTAAAAGGGACATGCAATTATTGTAAAAAGCCAGGTCATTACGTACACGATTGTCCAGTTTTAAAACATAATATCGCCATAGGTAAAACACAAGAAAGATCACGGCCACTCAGACAAGATCAGAATGAACAAGGAGCTATGCAGCATGCCCAGGCCATGCCAGCCGCACAACAGCCAATACAGTTTGTGCCAGCTGCACCACCGTTGCCTGCTGCTGCCACACAGACAACAACACGACAAATGTATCAGACTGCACAGTATGAATATCCTGAGTATCAGCGTTACGCATGAACCAGCCTAGAGAGGGAAGTTGACTTACCCCTTATCGAGATTCCTGTAGATCAAGAAGGACCTTATGTACATAGTGAATTATTAGGTCAAGATAGAAATTTTTTACTCGATACAGGGGCAAGTCGAACAACTATAAAACGTAGTGAAGTTCCAGGGGCACCCCTCTCAGGCTCTCAGAATATTTCCCTTGGTTTTTCAGGAAAACCTATTGTTAATGAAGTATCACAGCCTCTTCCACTTACGATAGGACCTCTGACCCGAACTACAGATTTATTGCTTACTAAATCATGCCCAGAAAATCTGTTAGGAATTAAAACCCTGAAAGCCCTAGGAGCCATAATATGTTGTTCTCCGGAAGGAGTAAGGTTGTTTTTACGTGATTTTAAAGGTCACTATGTATCTAGAGACATGGATCCCCGACTGCAGACTTTACCTACACATCTATGGGCACAAGGCCCTACTGATGTTGGTTGCATGAATATTACACCATATCGAGTCACACTAAAGGCAGGAGTGGTGCTACCACGAATGCGACAATACAAGTTACCACCAGATGCTGTAGTGGCTTTACTACAAATCATTGACGAGCTTATTGCCCAAGGAGTAGTTGTAGAAACAGACTCCAATGTATGTAATTCACCGATAATTCCGATTCTTAAACGAACAGATCCTACAGCTCCGCCAGTATATCGATTGGTTATTGATCTGCGCGAGTTAAACAAATGTATTGTGCCACAATTTCCTGTGGTCCCAGATATCTCGTCATTATTGACAGCTATTGATTCCGAAGCAACATTCTTTACTGTAATTGATCTCAAGAATGCCTTTTTCAGCGTCCCAATAGATCCGGAAAGCCAATATTTGTTCGGATTTAGTTTAAATGGGCGTAGCTTTAAATTCTCCCGCGCACCTCAAGGATTTACAGAAAGCCCCAGCATCTATAGCCAAGCACTGAAACGAGAACTTGACAGTATCCACATGCCAGTTAACACCGCCTTGCTTCAATACGTCGATGATCTGCTGATCACCGCGAGAAGCGAACCAGAATGTGAAAAAGCATCACTGACAGTTTTACAATTTCTAGCCGAAAAAGGGCACAAGGTATCCCCTTCTAAGCTGCAATTCTGTGTCCAGCGAGTTGTTTATCTTGGACACTCGCTGTCCAAGGAGGGAAGGCAGCTTACACCCGACCGCATTCAGTTGATAGCTAACATGTCAATACCCAAGACACAAAAGGAGGTACGAGCTTTCATAGGCCTCACTTCATATTGTAGGCAGTGGATCCCTTAGTATGCATTTCTAGCAAAACCACTCATTCAATTAACAACACAGGAGGCAGCCACACCGACTGTTCTCCCTTGGACTCAGGAACACACACAAGCATTTGAAAGCCTAAAGAAAGTTTTATGTCAAGCACCCGTTTTAGCAACGCCATGTTACAAAAAACAGTTTACACTCTTTGTTACAGAACGCGAAGGTACTGCCTTGTCAGTACTCACACAGGAACAAGCAGGATCACACAAACCATGTGCTTATTTTTCTAGTACATTAGATCCCGTAGCTCAGGCTTTGCCTGCGTGCCTGAAATCAGTAGCAGCGACAGCTTTAGCAATCAGACAAAGCGATGCCATAGTGTTAGGACATCCATTGACAGTTCAAGTACCACACGCAGTAGAGGTTCTTGTAAATAGAACGCAAACACAACACTTGACTATAGCGCGACTTACAGGATACGAGCTTACATTGTTTCAGCCACATATAGAAATCAGACGCTGTAACACATTGAATCCTGCCACACTTTTACCAGTAGTCCGAACAGACCCACTAGCCCATGACTGTATTGAAGTTATTACAATAACAACAAAACCCAGACAAGACTTAACCGATGTCCCATTGTCAGATCCAGACCTGACCTTGTATGTAGATGGTTCATGCATGAGAACAAGTACAGGAGAGTTAGTAGCCGCCTACGCAGTCACAACAGATACTGAAGTCATTGAAACTAATCGTATAAATACTTTGTCAGCTCAAGCCGCAGAACTTATCGCTCTGACACAAGCCTGTATTCAAGCCATGAATAAAAAAGTCAACATATACACTGACTCACGTTATGCATTCGGAGTTGTACATGACTTTGGCGTGCTGTGGCGAGAGAGAGGTTATTTAACTTCCCACGGTGCCCACATTCAGCACGGACCCCTCATTCATGCATTATTAGATGCAATACATCTACCCACTGAAATATCAATTATGAAATGTAAGGCCCATACGAAGGTTACTGATATCATTTCCCAAGGCAATGATCTAGCTGACAGAACAGCTAAACTGACTGCTCAAACTCAAACCCCCGACATGACAAAGACAATAGTCCCGACACCGACACATTGTATGACAGTTAAAGATCCTACTCTTGACGTAATTGACATACAGACACATGCTACACCAGACGAAATAAAGAAATGGACTGAATTAGGAGGGATCCAAACGGACCAAGGATGGATGATGAAGGAAAAGTCTGTATGGTTCCTTCCTGATTCAATGGTCCAAGTTATAATTAACACTATACATAGTCCAGCGCATCTAGGAGAAAAAGCTATGCTAGACAGCATTCAACACATTTGGTTCAATAAACATTTACGAGCAGCAGCAAAACAAAAGGTCCGTACCTGTATGATCTGTTGCCAGTTCAACCCAGGAAAAAGCGTTCCCGTAGAACAGGGTGGATTTCATACTCCCAATCATCCTTTTGAAGTACTCCAGATGGACTATATCCAGATGGAACGATGTCGAGGATTCAAATATGTTCTCGTAGTTGTCTGCGCTCTGTCCCGTTGGACGGAGGCATACCCGGTTTCAGATTACACTGCCCCGACTACTGCCAAACAGTTGGTTCGAGAATTCTTCCCACGATACGGTTTACCACGTGCTGTTCACTCAGATAACGGCCAGCCGTTCTCATCCGAATTAATGAAACACGTTTCACTTCTGTTAGGATATCAGTGGAAATTCCACTGTGTCCGACACCCCGAGGCAGCAGGTCTCGTAGAAAGACATAACCAGATACTGAAAATCAGAATGTCCAAAATATGCAGAGAGAAAGGTGTCGACTGGGTAGTAGCGTTACCAGTTGCACTCTTTTACATGAGAATGGTAGCACACTCTCGAACAGGGCTATCCCCGTATGAGGTGATCTTCGGTAGACCACCAAATATGTGGGGGACGCCTATACCACGCAAAATAACTGATATTGACTGTAATATGCTGACAGATTACTTGGCTTCCTTGATGTCTGCACTACAATCTTCTCGTTCACAGGTAGCTGCAGCCTTTCCCGACAACACTGAGGTGAAACCCCATGACGTTGTTCCGGGTAATTTTGTCTTTGTGAGGAATTTCGACCGAAAGACTCAGCTGGAGCCCAGGGGGAAAGCACCCAAGTTGGTCCTGTTGACCACAAGAACAGCCGTGAAGATCGAGGGCCGCAAGGGCTGGATTCATTCAAGCCATATCAAGAAATTTCATGGACTATCCTCGGATATAGACATTGTGCCCTGCACTCCCTCACAGACTGATACAAAGCTTCCTTTTGTTGAACCGAACAAATCTGAAAATTACAAACTAAAGCTTAGGCCCAACCAGTCGAGCAATTTGATTGTTTAAGTCCTCTCCAAGGTGAAGCGGTTGAATTGTCTCTGACATGTATCCCTTGGACCTGAGTAGAGAAAATACCCGAAAAATGTTGAAACGACAGGCGTATTGTAAATCACTGCGTAGCCACTGCATAGTGACATTATTCATTTTGTTTTTATTGAGTCTTTTAATAATTATTACAAGTATGTTGTTGCACATATATTACCCTATTTCTAGACATGTTTATAATGTTGCTGCTGAACATTCTTTTAGTGACTTACCTCCGCATGAATTGTCTTATAGACTTGCGCTGCGCAATAACACTTTCATTAGTATGTTACATCATTCCCATCAGACTAGTAATGCCACCAATTGTTGGGTGTGTGGCCGACTCCCTCCCTATCAGAATTATGAAGGAGTCCTGCCTTTCTTTCCACATCCATTTACACATAATGGCTCCTGTGGAGCATGGTTTAGTTTAATTAATTCCATAGACTCAGACACAGCAGTTTACCAAGATCATTGGGTATGGGGAAATCTGAACCTAGCTTTACTCAAGGTCTGTTACCCTGACAAGGAGGGTCGCCCCAACAGAACAGGAACTGATCTAGAAAATGAAGTATATAGATTAGGTAATTTTACACCTAATCTCATGATTCTAAATGTCGTATCCGAAGTTGAACTAGTCTTACCCACCATGTCAGTATTCCCAGCGAAGGGTGAATTGTGTGTAAGAAAGGTTGGTTCCATACATATGGGCCATAGTAAATGCACTTCTATAGTAGAATTCAGTGATCAAGGCAAGTCTACATTTAGAGCTTCTCGTCATTCCTACTTTATATGTGGCCAGACCGCATATATACGCTTACCTCTAGATTGGGATGGTACCTGTTACATAGCATTCCTCCTACCACCTGTTTTCCTAGCTCCTCCTGATTATCATAAAAATACTCATTTAGTACACAATAGACAGCAGAGAGATCTCCCAATTGTCGATTACACTGAAGCAGCATGGGAAAAATACACAGATTTCAATAAAGGTTTCTTTCCCTATATAGGTACAGTTACCAATAGTAAGCTGATACGTAGATTAACCAGAACCCTTGAAGCAGTAGTGAACGAAACTATTTCCGCCTTAGGCAATTTAACAGAAGAGCAGTCTGCTATGCGGATTGTTGTGCTTCAAAATAGTCTTGTCCTTGACGTTATCCTGGCCGATAGGGGCGGAGCTTGTAGGGTCATCAAATCAAGCTGTTGCATTTTTCATACCAGAAAATTCGCCATCTGTATATAAAGCCATAACTCGCCTTCATAAGATTGTAAACCAGATACACCAGAACCCAGGCACTTGGACTTGGTCCAGTTGGTTTTGGAGTGTGATATCAGCCTGGGGATGGAGAGTTTTATCCTTCCTAGGTATTGGCCTTCTCATACTATTCAGTTGCTGTCTATGTCTACAATGTGGACCAGCGATTTGTGGTCTGTGTGCCACATCGTGTATTCCACCACCAAGATTTCATTCGTCACGGAAGAAGAAAGAAGAACAAATGATGCTATATGAACAGATCAATGGATTAATGAAGATCGATATCTCTTGAAGGGCAAGTAGGGGACAAGGAGGGAATGTGGAAATATGGATTTTCCTGGTCAGTTATGTCCCCTATCTTGGACCCCAACGGTTCTATGTGCATGTCACAAGTACATGTATGTTCCCTCCAGTTCCAGTTATGAAGACGCAAATACATGTGCGTCCACCGTCAACATGTCCTCTGTCAGATCCGCCATGAATAGGCTCGATATTCCATTCCTAAATATGAAAGGCCACTGGCTTTATATGGTTCACTTATGCCATTTTACAGTCCAGGCAAGTAGGCCCTGATTCTGTCATCAAACTCCTCTTGCTTTCTGCCTCTGAAAACTCCAGTCTGAGCCTGCATCTGTGACCATGAACTTTGTCTCATTCCCTGCGCGGCTCACGAAGCCTGACATCAGCCTATTCTCTGCCAAGAACTGTATTTCACCTTCGAATTATCTGCCTCCCCCTCAGCCGATGCATTCCTGCCTAGTAGTTTAAGTAAACATTCTTCCAGTTACCAAGCAAAAAGGCCCGGCTTCTCTGTCCTCATGCAAGTAATTCATAGCCCTGTTACCATGGAATATTCCTACCCCCTCGCATTCAGTGTAGACACTTAGACGCTTGTACACGCACGCACAGTCAGTATAGAATAGATTCTGTCCGAGAGTCCTTCTTTTGTGGATAACATAGTTCTTTAAACATAGGATGTTAGATATGATTTGGGATTAGGTTGACTTGACCCCCCAGACTTCTCGTCTCCACATATAGAGCTAAACGTCAAGTCCCCGTCACCCCCTAGTTACACGTCAATTACACGTCATACTGCTGCGCGCGCATCTATGCCAAGTATTATCTTATAGATCCACCTATGTATTACATCATAACCAATCATGTTCCTTTTTACTCATTATTACACCCATTTTTCGGTTACGCAGACCAAACGTCAATATCCTTATCAATTGTTACGCCTACTGTATTCACTTCATTATAATGTATGTACTATAAAAGTTACTTCTTGTCAATAAAGTATGTACTTCACTTCCTGAACCCCCGTGGTGATGGAACTTGGAGCATCCGATTATAATCGATTATTGGAATAAAGCCCATTCCGAAACTCTAATATCACGGATTCTGCCTCTCATTTTACTGAGCTATTTTATAATGTTTCTGTATCAAATTCAGTCCCGGTAAAGGAATTTTTATTTACCACAGATACCATATTTAAGGAAGAGAGGTTTTTAATTTGTTTCTGTGGTGTCTGAAACTTTAAGCAATATAAAAGAATGTGCAAGTTGTCACACTTTAAAATTATCTCAGAGGTGCATTTTATGTGTTTATTTGTCATAATCACTTTTGTCTTAGTATTGCTGT
This sequence comes from Triturus cristatus, assembly GCF_964204655.1. Classification (NCBI taxonomy): domain Eukaryota; kingdom Metazoa; phylum Chordata; class Amphibia; order Caudata; family Salamandridae; genus Triturus; species Triturus cristatus. Next base: position 230,483,011 of record NC_140584.1, read on the forward strand.
GTCACTGGTTTAGACCTATTCTAAATCTTAGTATCTCTAATATAGGTGTGGGGTTTGTTATCGCGTAAACATAAGGATACCACCCTTCATTCTACCATGAAGTCAAAATAAATTGAATAGATGGCTTCCTTTTTAAATATTGCATGTCCTGATATATAGTCTTTTTTTTATACGTATATGGAGTTTGACTTTTGTTGTACCTATCTGGATAGTTTTACTTACATTTACATCCAAATCCCTACATATTCACTTCAGGTGCTTTCTGGTGCCCTTGCACACTTCAACTCACCTTGCATGATCTAATTTTTACAAAGCAATGATACTTTAAGCTCTTCACTTGTCTCCAAGCACATCCAGATTCTTACAATCTTAGCGTTTGCTTGGTAACTCCAGGATGTTAATTCTGTTTCCATCCCTTTTTTTTTTTTGGGTGATGCAGGTTGTCGGCTGAGTACGCCGTAACCCCTCTCTCCTCCCATGTCAGGATGATGCGTATGCGGTCGGCAATGCCCTCGGTAGAGGATCGAGGAGCATGAGGGAGTACAACGCCTTCCCCACCGGAGCTGCTAACCTGTGAAAATCTTCCCAACGGGTGTTCATCATCACTTCTGATGACAGGTGAAAGGCAATAGTGCTGCTTGGGAGCTGACAAAGCAGGCTGTCAGTCGGAAGGGCTTATAGAGTTCTCGGTCCTGCGGCTGGGCTGTCCCATTACTCTGTTTTTGGGTTTTACAGGCAATGGAACTAATTCTGAACCTGCATTTTCGGCACCCTCGTGATTTAAAAGATAGCAGCTGGGTGAAACTTCCCTCAACTGACTTTGTTCACCTTGGTTCAGAGGATGCTGAGAGATACCTGAATCAGCTGTGCAGCCTTCCAGAACCATAGCAGATCTGTTACATACGTGCAGTGTCTTCTTGCCTTCATAGACCACCAGGTTTCTCGCCAGGGAGTAAGTGCATGCGCTCTGCTGCTGGTCCTGGAAAAGGCCTTCATACTACCTGGTAGAGGGTCCCTAGGGGGGTTCCATGCACAACAATATCACATTTTTAGATTTTTTTTACTCCTGCAATTAATGCGACCACAGCAAGCAGTATACAGTTTTAATAGTGATTTTGATTATTGATTAATCCTCAAGTTGTGTGGGAGGAGGAGGAGAGGAAGAGTTGAGAGAGTGAAAGTAAAAATTAATTGGAGAAACTCTCAACATTCACAATTTTTGTAAAGCCACTGCCGTAACCAATCTCGATTTTCTGGTCCTGGCTCAGAGGGTCAAAAAACAATTAGGACAAGCAGTAGACCTGGCAAATCGCACAGCTTCTTTGCCGAAAGATCTGCTAATGCTCACAGAAAATCCGGAGTACAGGTTGGCAGTCCCAGAGCTTTCTCGGAAAAACTGTCAGAGGGGTGCCCCAGCTGACTTGAATGAGAGCCTTAGTCCCGCTCTTAATGATTCCGCTGGGAGGGGAGGAGCTGTACAAATACTTGTAGAAGAATTAGAGGAGGCTAACTCATTGTATGATGCTGAGGCTGGGAAATCCAAGGAACTTAAAAAATACCCCTTATTCTTTAAGGCTAAATCCGGCTCAACATCTGGCATAGATGGGTTGGAGAGCTTTCCGTCGACAGTTGCTCAGTACCCTGGTTCAACAGAGGGCATGTCTCCCAGGGTGACAGTAATGCTTCATCAGAACTTTCATCACAATCTTTGGTGTCTCTCACACAGAGGCCATTCGGAACAGCTGTGTTAGACATCACAGGGCAGGCAGTGATCCGAAGCGCTGAAGCACTAGCAGCATAAACTAAATCTGGGACTGATTCAGTTCAGGTGGGGCCCTCTCAGGTCGACACCCCCTTTACTCTGCAATGGGATGCCAAGAGCCTGGTCAATCTAATTCTGGAGGAGATTAGGGAACTTAAAGACTCTCAAACTGTGGCGATTGCAGCTATACATACCCAATTTACAAAAATCGAAGATACTGTTGCCCGGGTCCCGGCGCAACTTAATGAGGCATAAGCAAGAATATTGCAGCTGGAGGATCAGGTTGTCATCATAAAAGATAAGGTAGCTGCTTTCCGGTGACAAAAATCCACAATGGAATATAAATTGGAGGAATTGGAGAATCATACAAGATGCTCTAATCTTCGTATCCTCGGTATCCCGGAGAGTCTTGAAGGCCTGCAGACACACCAATGGGTCAACTCTTCTATCAAAAAGAAAATCTTCCTGAAATATAATGGGGATTTGACTCTTAAAAGGGCCCACCGCGTGCCGACACATCTCCCTACTAACTCCAAATTCCCTCAAGCGATCTTGGTCAATTGTGGAGATTACCGGGTAAAAAAACAAATTCTGTCCTAGGCGGTTAAGCAGCGACAGTTCACCTCACCGGAAGTTTCATTATGTCGTATCTTCCCAGATATGTCTGCTTCTGCAGCCAAAAGACGGAAAGAATTTGTCAAGGAACAGGGGGCACAGGCAATGATTGCATAGTAAAGTAAACTAAAAGTGCTTGTAAAAGGAAGATTGCATGTATTCTGCAATATCCCTGAAGCCCAGGATCTGTTGCAGCAAATTTCTAACAAGTCCTAATTCCTAAACTCTGGGATTTCAAATTGACTCTATGATCATTTGCACATCTCCTTGTCTTTCTTCTCCCTCTCTCTCCCTTACTTCTCCCTCTTTCCTCACTTTTTTCTTAGGCATCATGTAGGTCTTTCTCTTTTCACGTCCTGGAGTGGGGAGAGATGGGGTGGGTAGGCCAATAGCTTCTGGCACAAGGTCAAGCTGCCAGTTTCTGGGAATGGGGTAAGCTTGTCATGTGTGAGCGGGATGGTGGACCACTCACTGTGGCTTTTGGGGGCGGGTGGAACATTGGTGTGGTGGTGTGGAGGTGGTGTGTGGGAATGGGAAGTAAGAGGGGAAAAAAAGAGATCCATTTCTAAAATCAAAAGAAAAACTTATATTGTACTAACCGAACTTCACTTGTGAAAGTGCACCTTTTGAGTGTCAGCGCTTCGTCAAACAGCAGACCTTTGGGGGCTGGCCGGGTATATTGGAGAGCTTATTTGTTCTAAAGTCTCACTTTATATTTGAGACCCTCTATGGTTAAATAGTATATTGTGCTAATGGATGAAAGGTGGTCTCCTTCAATGCTAACGGCCTCATTAACAAAAAGAAAATGTGGGCCATCGAATCCTGGATTAAGACGGAAAATCCCTTTGTAATTTTAATCCAAGAAACTCATATACCAGTGGGGAAGTTAGCGGAATTACCCATGTTCAGGCCTTGGGTAGCATATCGGGGCTTCTCCTCTTCCCAGGCAACACATCGGGGTACTGCGATTTTCTGGGTAAACAATTTCAAGCGGAGATGGTGAACTTTGTAAGTGATAAGAATGGAAGGTGGTGCTGGGCAACTTGTAGGCTGGGGGGAAGATATCTTACCTTCGCTAGCACTTATACCCTAGTTGAAGATAATGCTGAGCCATACAAAGAAATATTTCAATCACGAATACAAATTCCTGGTGAAATAATCATAGGTGGTGACTTCAATTTTTTACCAAACCCTAAGATTGATTCCTCAGTCATATCCAAAAGGCAATTAAAACCTAAAACCTTTAAAATTATTCAAAATTATAGTAAAACTCTGGAGTTAATTGATCCCTGGAGGGAAGTATTTCCTAACAAAATCGCAAATACCGCACTTCTTCACGCATAGACTTTTTTTCTTACATCCAAGACCTTGAATTTTAGTAATCAGAGAATCTTGCCTAAAGGATTTTCGGATCATGCAGTGATTATTTTAGAGGTTGAGCTAGGTAAATTCTTAGTACACCCCAAGAGATGGGCTCTTAACAGTCAGTATTTACTGGAAGAAAGCTGTGTGCTATTCTGTAAAACAGAGATAAAGGAATTTCTTGCAACAAACCATGGGACGGTTCCTCCTCATATTGTCTGGGATTCCCTCATATTGTCTGGGATTCCCTTAAGGCATATATTTGTGGGTTGGTTATAGGTAAGGACGCAAAACTTTTTTAAAAAGATAAAGAGCAAAAGCAAATCTTAAAACAGAATGTTCAGCTGTTCTGCCATACCTTACTGAGAAGTCCTTCAGCTCTCAATTAACGAAAGCTTGATCAGGCTAAATGGGCACTAAGCGAGGCATATTATTTAAAATGTGAAACCTCAAACTGTACCTATATGCAAAAGGTATATGAAGAAAGTAATTTTACAGGGAGGATCTTTGCATGGCAGGCTGGGAGCAGGCCGTAAGTAATCGGATAAGCACTTTGAAATGCCCTGTCACCAGTATCCAAAGTGAGGATCCGTCTAACACAGGGGATTTAATTCTGGAAAACTATAGGCACATCTATGGTCAAAAACAATCAATCAAGAATGCGTCCCTGGAGATGTTCCTTCAGGAACAGAACATCCCGGAACTCTCAGAGACCAAAAAGGTTAATATGATGCATCCCTTTTCTAAAGAAGAACGGGGGGACGTTATAGGGAGCCTCCCGAATGGTAAAGCTTGTGGACCGGATGGTCTACCTGCAGAATTTTTTTAACATTCTCTGGTGTTCTATCAGAATTTTTTGGGGGGTTGCCAATATAAAGCTAGAGGGAGGCCGGATACCAGCATCATTTTGAAAAGGGAATGTAGTCAGCTTTTTAAAAAAGGGGAAGGACGGCGAGGATCCCAAATCATATCACCCAATCACACTTTTGAACTCAGACTACAAAATTATTACAAAACATTTAGCGAATAGATTCAACATTATAGCACCAAATTTGATCCATTATGATCAAATTGGTTTTATTGCAGGGAGAGAGCTTGGGACGAACACACATTATTTAGCGGAAGCATTAGACTACTTCAAGACTAAGAAAATACCGGCCCTGGTTCTCCTGTTGAATGCGTTCGAATTAGTGGTCTTAGAGATTTTATTCAATATCTTGTCCAGGTTCCTTCTGGGAATTTGGAATACCGTTATTTAATACAGTAACCGCAGAGATTCTGTGCAGGGTTTTTTGCATAATTAACATTATATCCAACATTGAGGCTGACGAAGAAGCTTAGACCTCTAAGTTTAAAGACAAATGCTACCAAAAAGCTCCTGCATTTTCGTTAGTCATCATCACGCATCTATTTTAATAGGTTGCTAATTTCTTACTTATTCCCAGATCCTGCCCCTTTGTCCCCCTGTTCATTCCCCATACTGTCTGTCACGCTTTCTGGCATAGCATTATTGTTCATCAGGGAATACATATGAGGAGGAGAGGACAATTGTCGTTTAGGCTGAGGTTGATAGCTTTCAGCGAGATCTATGTTGTTAGGACAAGGAAATGAATGAGGACACAAACAAATCTCACATTGGATGTGTGCTGAATACTGTTGTGCACATTCAATGTATAAAAAGTTATGAGAAACTAAAACACATCTTCTACTTAGCACCTGCCTCAAGGATGAGTTCTTTTTTCCACTAAGCAATATAATACAAATTAGGTAGAGAAGGCTTTGTGTCAAAAACCCAGGGTGTTAGTATGGGAATGCCAATGTACCACCTATGGCACATTCACTTGATGCCAAGGTAGTAAAATGCAATGTTATTTTATTACTTTATCAAGAATTTTCACCAATTTATTCAACTTTGCTTGAATTTTCCAAGGCACAAAGTCTTAATTAATCGGCCCCTTTTTCTCTTGAGCATGAAAGTAAATACAAGGTTACCTAGAAAAAGGCTCTCTATAAATTTGATTAAGGGTTTTTTGTTGCTGGTGCAGCAGATAATCATGGAGATCCTTTTGAAGAGTATGCTCCATCTGCAGTTGGAAACCATTGTAAGAAAGAAATATACAGTTCATTGTCATGCTAACCTTTCAAAGTTTTCGAATTTTGAAGGTTATGCATTTCTTCACTTCACTTGAAATATGCTAATGTTTATACAAGCAATAAAATAACCTATGGTAAACAGTTACTTCTACAAATCAATGCAATGAATGTCTCTAATTAATTGTTTATAAGGCAGAATGCATATTACTCTCAAATGGAAGTAATTTAATTCTGATCCCTGAAAAACTGATATTTATTGTGATGGGTGATAATGAGGATTTCACTTTTATCAGGTATGTCAAAGGACACTGGAATTCTGATTCCTTAAAAAAACATATTTATTTTGAGGGGTTATAAAGAGAATTTCACATTTACCACATATGTCAAAGGACACTCGAATCCATGGGAATTACATATAATCATTGCCCTACTTTATGGGAAGGGAAAGTGCCAAAAATGGATAGTGAGCAGCCAGAGCATATGCCAATGCCTGCTTCAGGCAACACGAAAAAGTGTGGCATCACGTTAGTAGAAGTTAGAACATAATTCAATAATTTCCAAAAACTGAATAACTTATTTTGTATCCTCCAACCATATTATTATCTTTTTCTTTGATTTGTTGATGAGTTGGACAAAGGAAATTGAACATATTGATAATTTGGTTTGTATTGAATAAACGAAAGTAATTCAAGAAAATCTAATTCCAGTTAAAAAATCTGTGACAGGTTGGAGTACCAGGCCAACTAGTGCAGTCCTGAACAACTCACTGTCCTCATTTATTAGAGATGTCCTTGTTGAGTATAATATTTCTGCCTCTACCAATAGCAATTCATGTAAGATGACAGCTGGGACTACATTAGTGCACATCAAAATTTCTCTGCATTCTATGATGAGTCAAAATTGTCTCAGTGGTTAGTTGCTTTTGGCATGTGAAAATTATTACACTGTGAAGGTATTTATGGGTTAGGGGCCAAAAGGTGTCCAGATGATGAAAAGGTGATAGCCTTGGGCAGGTCAAAAATTGAGTTTCAATTGGAGGAAGTTAGCGAGATAATTAATTATTTATCCAGGAATAAAGTCATGGACATAGATGATGTCCCTGCTGGTTTATACAAATTAGTTCCTTTGATGTGGGCCATATTCACTTAAAATGCTACATGTGAAGCAGACATGCCTTCCTCTTGGACAGTGTCTATATTTATCCCAATTTTTAACATGGGTCAGAAGGATCACCCCCGGTCTTATAGGCCCAAATCTCTTATTGACTCAAGTCATGGGGTGAGTCATCCTCTCAGGCTGGCGTCATGGGCTGAAGATAATAACATCCTGTCTGATCTTCAGTATGTCTTGTGACCAGGGCATGCACACTCAATTAGTGCCTGAACTTGCATTTGCATGTGGGTAAGTATACAGTTGCCAACGGTGGCTCTCTTCATATGGCATTTATGAAGTTAGCATCTGTCACAGATAGAGGTAATCTGAGCAAGTTATGGAACATTATGCTTGGCTTGATAGTAATGTAATCCCCTTACTACATGATCTGGATAAGGATCTGTCAGTAATCATTAGATATGGGCCGGTGGCAGCTGCACTACTGCTTTCAAGTTCAAGTGGGGAGTGAGACAGGCCTGCATCCTTACCCCCTTGCTATTCACTTTATACATAAGTCATCTGGGGCCGACACAGTGGGAGGCTTGAAAAGACATGCCACTCATAAGCTCGCAATTAATCCTAGCCTCATTATATTCTGATATTATGCTGATATTATATGCCGGTTCTCTTTTCTCTCAGTCATCAACATCTACTTATTTTCTTTGTGGATTTTATGAATTACTTAGTTGCAAGTACTACCTATAAAAAAATCCCATAACTTGGCCATAGGCCCAATATCAATGAAATCAATGAAATATGTCTTAGATGGTTGTGAAATCCCCAGGGTCGAGGCCTATACATATTTAGGGGCTGTGGACCCTACTCCTCACTGCTAAAAGAAATTTGATGGCTATAACCATGTCATCCCTTTTCAACTTTGCCACAAGACTGCAGAGCAAGCCTATCAAGTGGCTTATCAAAATCTATCAGCAAAATCTATCTGAGCTGGTAGTTTTGGTGGTGACATTTGAGGTTATAGGGACTGCTGGACATTGGGTTTTTGATCGAGGGGGTTGAAGACCCTTCTCAAGCAAGAATCACAATCCCTGTCAGGGTGAACCACAAAAGTCACGAAATTAACTCATACTTAACCCTCTTCTCAGGCTCAACATAGAGGCATTGTAATACAGTGAAAACACAACACAACAACAATCCCACAATTTAGAAAAATAGAGTACATTTTATGAAATAAAATGACACCAATAAAAACTAATTCCAATCAGTAGAACCAGAGTTATGATTTTTAAATTTGGAAGCAAAAAATAGCACCTAAAAGTTCAAACTGGTTGTGCAAGACCAGGGCTAAGTCATAAGATAAGGGTGACCGAGATGGATCCTGGTTACCCTACACGAGGTGGGTTAGGCCTGGTCTCAGCTTACCTTTAAACTTAGAAGAAATTCAAAGAAAAGTTCCTGAGAAGGTAAAGTTCAGCTGGGCAAGGCAGCAGGTGGTGGCCAAGGAGGAGGCGTTGTCACTGGGGAGCCACTGGATGGAGTCACAATGCAAATTTCTACTTTAGGCTTTGTCACTTTTTTGGAAGTTGAAAAACTCAAATGGGCCAAAGCTGCAGGCTATTGCCAATGAGGGTCCAAGTGGTCGCATACCGCTGTTCAGAGGCATCGCAGAACAGGATTTGCTGAAGCGAAGAATAATGTAGTGGAAGCTATTGCGAAGTCAGGATGACCGGCGATGCACCTCAGGCAGATCGGCAGGAAGGTAGGTAATGGTCTCCTGTCAATTGTCTGAACAATATTTAGTGGGAAAAAAATTAAGTCCAAAGATTCAGGTTTTAGCTGAAGGAGCACTATTAACACCACTTCCAAGGGTGTAGGATTGATTGGTCATCACTTGGGAAATAAGTACTCACTCCTGGCAGAGGCCAGGTACACGCTTCAATGACTTTGGAGCTTGTTATGTCCCAGTAGCTCACACGGGAGGCCAGTTAACTAACCCTTGGATTCACTCTGGTAGTCCTGGGGTCAAGCAGCAAGGTAGTCCTCAAACAGCAAGGCAGTTCTCTGAGAGAAAAAGTAGCAGAGAAGTCCTCTGAAGTACAAGGCTGTCTTTCTGGGGGTCTCCACAAGTCCAGGAGTGTACTGAAGAGTTGCTCTGAAGGCTCAATATTTATACCTAGTGCCAGATTTTGAAGATGGGGAAATGTGTAGGCTACCCCCACATTTAGTTCTGGAAATGTGCCACCTTCCCCTGCCCAGTCGTGTAGGAGTCTAGGGTGAAAAAAGACTGGTGTGAAGTTCCTTTATGAGTGCACTGCAGGCAGCACTTTGAAATGTAATAGGGCAGGGAACAGCACCACCCCTGCCATCCTGGAAGGATGGTCCATCCTGCCAAAACCTTGTCCCCCTTTGTCTCACTGTCTAGGAGGAATGCACAATAAATAACTGCCAACTATTCACATGGTGCCTGCAGCCTCTGTTTAGGGCCACTATCACATGACTCTGGACACAGGCTGCAGGCAACAAATGGTTAGGACAAGAAAATGACAACTATCTAAAAGTGAAAAACACATGGATTAAACATTCGAACCTCCCAAGTGCACTACACTAGTCACTGTAAGTGTACACAATGTTCAACAAGAGTGTAAAACCAATGTTGCAACTGGATTCAATTCTTCTTTCAATGAATCTGCGAAGTAATCCAGGAAACCACGCTTCCAATCAGCAACAAGACTTGAAAGAGAGTTACATTTCTTTTAATTGCCATACATTGCAGTGAAGAACTCAAAAGGCTTCATGTCAGCTGAACAAAGATATGAATCAAAATTCCCAATGCATTTCGGGCTTATCCTAGCCCTTCATCAGGGAAAGCTAACACATTAATATAATCATGATGTAATTGAGCATATGAACAAAGCATAAGAAAGAGGATTAAAATAGAGGGTGGGGCATTAGAGCTTGAAAGGGTAGAAGTTGGCTCTTCCTGGTGTCAAGTTTACCCATACCAAATGAATGTGTGAATAAACACCCGATAGTGCCATAACGAGTACCTCCTGTTTGCATCAAAAGAGTGAGATTATAATAATGTCAGAAGTGCTTCCCAAAAAGGATGACAAGTGAAACACCAACATCAATTGTGGAAGAGTGAAGCCGTCCCAGCATACCTATGCCGAAAAAACCAGTTTACAGACAGAATCGGAGAGTCAAATCTAAAACAACAAGAAAATCTGTCACTAAAACCAACCCGATATCATTTCAGAGCAAGATGAGATAAGAAATCAAAAGCAAAGCTTACCGAATGCTGAGAACGCATTCGTTGGAAACCCAAACTCCAAGTGAAACGGATGCAAAACTCAATTACTCCTGGGATGAAGCCAGACGTGAATAAAACGCCCGCCTGGTGACATGCTTGCGCATACAGTGAATAGTGGCAATAGATATGGGACTAGTGTAAGTTCACAGAAAGGCACCACCCCCGCGAGAGAGGCCCAGAGGCGCCCCTTAGACTGAGAGATGCCTGGAAACAGTGAGGCTACGGCTGGTCATGCCACCCACCATGAAGCAACAGGGCTGGGGACTAGTGGGCAGTATGACTGTGAAGGCACATAGAGCTGTCTACTGCTATGGCCAAAGACAAGGCCCAGTCAAGGAAGGGGAAGATGAATAAGGTTGCCAAACCCCTGGCACAACTGCCTCTGGGGTAAGAGGCCAGAGGGCCCTGGCCACCACCTGTGCCAGGACAGATGGAGAACCACACCCGGGGACTAAAGCTATCCTGTGGGCTTCGATTAGCCCCATCAAGCCCTGGAGACAGAAATCGGGGGAGTTGACGTGGAGGTTGGACTACTCTGCCAGGACTTAAGGAAAACCACAGGTCGGTGGCGAAGGCTGAAACACAAATTGCATCACTGGATCACACAGTGTGGGACCTTAGCCAATCAGTCCAGAAGCTGAGGGGCACATCATGTGAGCTGGTGACTCAAGTTAAAGATGCCAAAGAGTGATTCTAGCATAACAACCTGTGGTTCCTGGGGTTCCTGGATGGATTGGATGGCTTCTGGCCAGAGCACTTCTGTGAAGAATGATTGCAAACCTTCTTCCGATAAGACCAGCTCACAAAAAGTTTCTTGATAGAGAGCACACATGGCCCTAGGACAGAAACCTCCACCGGGGGATACCGTGAAGCCATTGACTGCCTGAATCTTGAATTGTTGTGATAGAGACTTGGTTCTCCACACTGTCCGAGGGTGGGGGGAGGTTAGACACAAATCCAGAAGGATCTTTATATTCTGTGATTTTAAGAGTTGCTGGAACAGCAGTTGAAAAAATTTGAACTGCGGCCCAGGAAATTAAATATATGATGATTTACCAGGCCAAACTTAAGGTGATCTTACAGGTAGAGTCAACATGTTTGGCCATCCAAACCAAGCGTAGCTGTGGATACAAGAACTCCCACCACGGAGACCTGCGCCATCAGGGGCCCCCTCTGGGGAGAGCCTGGTCATGGATGGAGGCTGGCAGGAGCTGCCGTGGCAGTGTGGGTCCTGAGGGGGCAACCATAGAGGGTAACAATCATGTAAAGGAGATGACCAGCTGACTCCCAGTGGGGGAAGGGCGTGGAGGCTTAATCCTCAAGCACAGATATTTGTGCTGCACCGTCTGCTAATCAGCGCAGGGAGGCCAGTGAAAGGGCCTTGGACACTGATGACAAGGCAGCACCTCACAGAGATATGCTTCATATGGTTGAATTGCAACTGGGTAGTGTTGTAGGAAGGAGGGCTGGATGTTCACTAAGGGAGGGAGAAGCTTGAGTGAGATATTTGAAGGATGGGATGGGTGACAGATCTTAACCAAGTTGGTGAAGTTGGTAGTTGAAAATCCCATGCCAGGAAAAGTTGGAAGGGGGATGCGTGGGGGTTATTAAACACTGGGCAGGATAGTGGAGATGCCCTGCACAAAGTCAACATAATTCACTCCTATAGGAATTACAGCAGAGCAGACGGGTGGGCAAAACTCTGACCCACTGATGGTTCTTTAATGGAATGTGAACGGGCCGGGTTGTAAACTCAAGAGAGGGATTGTAACACAATATACTAATAGGCACTCCCTATTCCTGGTTCTTCTGCAGGAGATGAGCCTACTGGGTAACACCTGCAAGTGTCTACTTCGTGTTGGATATTCAGTGCTGGCACACACAAAGTCCACAAGAGACTGCTGAGGGTTTGCAATCCTAGCTAAGAATGACCCTCCATTCCAAATGGAAAACAATTAGATGGAACACAAGGGTTGTTAGCTGGCAGTTAAGGGCAGGTGGCAGCGGAAGAAGACAATCATCATTAATGTGTATGCCCTACTGCAGCTCCTGAAGTGGACACAAGAGAGCCTAGGCCCTATCGTCATAAACATGTCCAATGAGCTCCATATGATAAGTGAGTATTTCAATGAAGTTATGGACCGAGGGTTAGATAGACACACACCCCAGCTGACACAGTCCAATGCGTCAACAGAACTTGCACGCTTTACCCATGCGATGGGCCTCTTCAACATCTGGCGGTTTCTTCACCCATTAGAGAGACAATTCTCATTTCTCTCTGGGGCGCATGAGTACTTGTCGAGATTAGACTACTTATTTGTCCCTGAGACAGAGATACCCTTGGTGGAAAGCACTCAGCATCTGGCTTGGGGGATATTGAATCATTCACCTTTGTTGGTCAAACAAGGTACCCAACACTCCAAAAGAGCACACAACTTATTTGTCCCTGAGACAGAGATACCCTGGGTGGAAAGCACTCAGCATCTGGCTTGGGGGATATTGAATCATTCACCTTTGTTGGTCAAACGAGGTACCCAACACTCCAAAAGAGCACACAACTTGTGACTAGAAGCCTAGGCCCTTCAAGATGCAAACATAGTGGAATACCTGTAGGTGGATCCTCAAGTATACTCTGAGGAGAATGAGGGTTCAGTTTCGTCTCCAGTCACCCTCTGGGAGGAGTCTAAGGCAATACTTAGAGATAAGGTCCAGACTATAATAGTGATAAAAAAGAAACATAGGGAGGAGAGGACGCACCTGGACAGATACGGGGAAAGAGACATCCCGCCTACTCTGATAGGAAACATGGGGCCAGTACCAGAAACATGTGACACATGCAGACTGTAAGCATTACTTAGGGGTGCAAAAGAAACTATACAAAATAGGAGAAAAGCAGGTCACCTTTTCCCATGGATAGGGAGGAGAAAAGAAGCTGCAACATGGGACGTAGAAGGGGTCGCCCACTCAGACGCCATCACAGGCCGAGTGTTTGCTGAGTATTATTACGGACTCAATGCGGCCCAGGAGTATGGCATGGATCAAGAAATTATGACATTTCTGGTGGAGATGCCCATCCCTACACAGTGGACAGAGACACATGTGAGGCCGACCTGATGCCAGAGGAGGTGGGTGCAGCAGTGAAGGCCCTTCAGTCGGGCAAAACGCCGGGTGCCAATGGCTAACCAGCATAGCTGTGCAAACAACTGGCTACACTTCTCCACTTGCACTTACTGAACCTGTTTAGGGCTGTAAAAGAGACGGGGTGTTTGCCCCCGAAACTCAATCATGCTATTATTGTGGTTATCCCTAAGACAGGCATGCAACCCGACCCATGATCCTCATAAAGGCCAATCTTGTTATTAAATACAGAACACAAGATACCAGCCAAGATCCTGGAGAATAGACTGACCTGAGTGATAACCGATTTGGTACATGTGGATCAGTCTGATTTTACCTCTGGGAGGCCGCTGATGGATAAACTTTAGGCACTTACAGTTGTGGCTGGATAAACTTAAGACAGATATTGAATCCAGGGTGATCACTAGATGCTGGGTAAGCATTTGACTCCATTGACTGGTGACATTTATTCAGGGCCCTGCAGAAGTGAGGATTTGACTCTATGTTATATAGTTGCGTGGCTCTTCTCTATAGGGCACCCATGGCAGCAGTGAGGATGAATGGGACAATCTCAGACTCTTTTACACTCTTTTTGCACTGTGCCTAGAGATGCTGGCCTGCTGTGTGCACTGTAGAGCAGACATCTTAGGCTACCCTCAAACCTCAGTCAACATGAAGAACATATCGTTCTATGATGATGTCACTGTTGTACCTCACAGACCCAGCACTTTCAATCCCAGGGGTGCTGTCCGTGTTCCATGCCTTTGAGTCCTATTCCAGATACTGCATTAACTGGGACAAATCCATTCTTTATCAACTCAGGACCTGGGGGGCTGGGGGACGTGACGCAGGGTTTCCGACTGACAAGTTTGGTTGCAAATACCTATGCATTGAGACCACACTGGATTGTGAGTGGTTTTTGGAAGTGAATCTAGAAAGGGTCCTGCGAGACTTCTGTGATGATGTGAAAGGTGGTGCAAACTCCCTTTGAAAATCATGAGTAGGGCTGCCCTTTGAAAAAGGATTACATTATCCAAGCTGCTCTACATACATCAGAATATCCCATATTACATCCCGATAAATACTTTGACAACTTAGATAAAATGATTTGCACCATGATATATGCTAGGGGCACACCAAGAATAGCTCTGAAAACACTATGCAGATCCATCTACAACAGAGGACTGGTGCTACCTAATGTGAAAAAATACTATCGGATACCCAGTTGAGGCTAATTAATGACTGGAACCATAGCTCCTAGAATGAACTGGCGTATAGGCTGGATTGGGCGGCCATGGGAGGGACAACCTATATTCATTATATTGCGTGCAAAGCAGTAGACCAATTATAACTTACAATGTAAACAACACACCAGGCAATCTGACATCACTCAGGGACAAATGTGAAATTGATGTGGGACATCTGGAAGACGTAGATTGTGAGGTGGCATTGATGCATCACCATCAGAGCCTGGCTGCACCTGATTCAGTTAAATATCCTACAGAGGTCATAGTATAAGAGATTCCGGCTACACAAAATGGGGAGGAAAGAGAGTCTCACATGCCGTCGGTGTTGGGAGGAGGGAAGCACTTTTCTTCACATGATTTGAAGCTGCCAAATTACTGGGGGATGATTGTAGCAAAGTTGGAAGCCTTATCGGGGACTGCTAATCGAACCCCCCAACTGATTATTTTGTGTATTACTAAAGATGCTAATCTCCCCAGAAAACCATTACTGTTTTGTATGTTGGTCTTTACAGTAGCAAAAAGATACATTGGTAAGTTATGAAGTGGGCTGGCATCCCCACAAGAGCTATGAGGTGAGAGGGAATGAACAGATGCATGGAGGAAGAGAGAGTGGTTTACAAAAGTTACGGCTTCCCAAGGAAATTTTTTAAATGGGGACCATGGAGAGCCTACCATGGACTGGAGAACAGCCCTGAAGACCTTATGAGTGAAGAAACCCAACAACCAGTACCCTCTGCGGGATGTCAAAATGGATTGTCCAAGTAGAGGTGGTGGGGGCAGACAAATAATATGTCATGTGCTATGTGGGGCGGTAAAGGGAAAATGATGAGGAAGGGTCAGAAAAATATATGTGCTTGAACGATTACTATGTGTGTTTCTACCACTTTTTGTGTACAATCAATAACTTTACCATTAAACATTATTTTGAATTACAATTGTTTTAAGAATCAACATGACATTGTTTCCTGTTTGTTCCCAATCAAAAGATAGCACTTATTAAATGTGACAAAGTAACCCACTGTTACCCTATGGGAGAGGTAGGCCTCACAGTAGGGATAGGTTACCTTAAAATACATGCCCTACCTTTTAAATACAATGCACCCTGCCATATGGGCTGTTTAGGGACTACCTTAAGTGTACTAAAAAGGGAGGTTTAGGCCTGGAAAGAGATCTATTTTCCAAATAGAATTAGCAATTTAAACTCCACACAGGCTACAACTGCAGGCCTGAGACATGTTTTGTTTTAAAGGGCTACTTTAGTGGGTCGCTCAATAAGTGCTGCAGGCCTACAACTTGTATAAAACTTAAAAGCTCTAGGCACATGTAGCACCAACTCACTCGGGGGAATTAAATGTAACAATTTTTCCATGTTTAAGGGAGAGTGCACAAGCACTTTAGCACCGGTTAGCAGTGGTAAAGTGGACAGAGTCCTAATGCCAACAAAAACAAATTTCAGAAAATAAGAGTGTAGAAGGCAAAATATTTGAGGGAAGATTACACCAAGGCTTTCATATCTAGTGCTAAAAATACCTATGTTAAAGATGTATCTAATAATTAAAAACAATAATAAAAACCAAGTGGTAAAGTGCTATGTGACATACATAGATAGATCACTATCCCATAATTTCCAGGTATTAGTAAACCTTTTTATTGCCCCGACTCTTTTGGCATAGGCCTCTTCATACCTTTTTATCTTTTGCATTTTATTCACCCATTTCGAATATAATGGTATATCCTCAGATCTCCAATTTTGGAGAATTAAGGAGCGGGCTACTAACGAACAAATCGCCACGTAAGACTCTTCGGCGTTAGACAAGTCCGTTCTTTTTCTCAACAAGCCAAAAAGAGCCACCTCAGTTTCAGGTTTAAGCTCTTTTCTAATTGCTAAGTTCATTGCTGCGAAAATCTCACGCCAAAAAACTTCAAGCTTCGGGCATGTATAAAATATATGAAGCCAATCTCCCCCATTTTGAAGCTGGCAACGAAAACATTTATTATTCACTTCCGAAAAGCGTCTATTAAGAACCTTCGGAGTGGAATAAGCCAGCCAGCGAGATAAAAAAGACATCCTTTTAAAATTGGCTGCTCTAAGAGCCTTACTTCCTAACTGAGCAATTTGTTACCACTCCTGTCTCGTGAAGGAGCAATTAGTTTCACAAGTTATTTTACTGGGAATTTCTTCGACCAGAGAAGACTCTTTGCCCTTTCTTAGTAGAGTATACCAGTTTCCCACACCTTTTAATTTAGTTTTATATACGGTGTTGGTCAGAGCAGATAATGTCCCACATGTTGACAGATTGTATTTATTTATAAAGTTCAATATCTGGAGATATTCCAAAAAAACGGTTGCTAAATGATTATCGGATCTCTCTAAGACCTCCTGCCAAGTAATGAATTTCCCTGCGGCAAAAAAGGAACCCAATTCACCTAGACCACAGTCCTTCCATCTTTTACATTTAGTTGACAGGATTTGGAGCCCTAGAGCCTTAGATTCTTCCAGATTGAGATAATAAAATCCACCAAACCCAGCTTGTTTAAAGAAGGACTGGAGTCTATCAGAAAAATCCCGAATAGTCTTATAACGGGTCTTTTTGGGTAGTTTAGCTGTTTTAAAAAAAATAGAAACTTGCGAACCCGACTCCTGAATCATTCTATCATAAAAAAAAATATCCGGCCACCCATTAGGATTTAATAATCGTGCTGAAAGATCGAGGACTGCCGCCAAATAATAAGTACCAATATCTGGTAGAGCTAACCCCCCTTGGGTTATTTCTAACTGCAATATAGGTAGCCTGAACCTAGGTGCTTTTCGATTCCATACAAATTCTCTGATCATGGGCTCAATATCTTTGAAAAAATGGGAATTGATTTTTAGCGGTACGTTAATAAAAAGAAAACCCAATAATGGAAAAAATCGACATTTTAATAAGTGCTACACGACCAATCAAGGTCAATGGTAAAAAAATCCATCTCTCCAGCAAGCCCTTAATTTTATCTCGCATTACTAAATAATTTAGATGAAATAGTTTCTCAAATTTACTGGAAACATAAATACCTAAATATCTAATAGGTTCTACTTTTAGAGCTTGATATTTTAGATTAGATGGTATAAAATTATGGTCCACATTCAAGGCAAGAACCTCAGTTTTATTTTGATTAATTTTATATTCGCCTATCATTTCATACTTGCTAAATTCGAACAAGACTAGATCAAGATTTAATTTATCTGGTTGCAGATACAAAATTATATCATCAGTGAATAATTTTATTTTTGCCATTCCTTCTATTGGTGGTTTAATTTCCAGATTACCACGAATTCTTAGTGCGAGCGGCTCAATAAAAAAAGTAAACAAAATAGGGGACAATGGACAAACTTGCCTGGTGCCTCGATTTATATCAATTACCCCTACCATGTTAGCGTTTATCACCACTCGAGCTTGGGCACCTTGGTAAATATTTTTCAACATTTCAATAACCCGGACTGGGAATCCAAATCTTTGCATTCCAAAAAAAAGAACCTCCCAGTTGACCAGGTCAAATGCCTTCTCGGCATCGACCATTGTAACTAAAGTTGGAATTTTATTGCTAGTAACTTAATTAAGAGCCTGAATTAAAAATCAGGTATTTGAGGCCATTGTCCTTCCTGCCACAAAACCAGCCTGGTCCGGGTGTATTAGTGACTGAGCAATTGGAGTAAAACGTTGGGCCCATATTTTCATAAGAATCTTAAAATCAGTGTTGAGCAAGCTAATCGGCCTGTAGGAGTTAACATCCTTATGATTCTTTCCCTTTTTGACAAAACTAAAAAGGATGGACTTCTTAAAACTCGAAGGAACATTACCACCCATTCTAACAGAATTAAATAGTTTTGCCAAAAAGGGAGTCAACTCGTTCACAAATATTTTATAAAATTCATTTGGGAACCCATCCGTTCCACAGGCCTTCGCCCCTGCTATCAATTTAATTATGTCCGCAATTTCTACCACCACAATTTCACGTTCAAGTTGTTCTACCATTGGGTCAGATAAAATCGGAACATTAACTTCATCAAAGTATTTACGGATAAGGTCTAAGCCTATTGCATAATTTGTAGAATACAACTGAGCATAATGTTCCAAAAAGACTTGTGCTATATCACCCTTCTCTCTGCTGATGTTTTGAGTCTTAGGGTCAATAATTTCAGAGATGAAGGCATTTTCCTGCTTTGATTTTGTCTGCCCTGCCAACATTCTTCCCACCATTTGGCTCTCCTCATAAACTTTCTGTTGAAAAGTTCTAGAACTATTAATTTCTTCAATTAAAAAAAATTCTTTAAGGGCTAATTTTGCTTTTTCTAGCTGAATAGCAGCATCTCGACTCCCCTGTGCCTGAGCGTCATGGCATCATTTACAGCCTGTTGGAGTTGGTTAATCTTTATCCGCCTTTTTCTCGACAAAGCGGCTGAACGGGCAATTATCTGCCCCCGCATAGCTGCCTTAAACCCACCCCATACTGAAACAATATCTGCTGTCTCTTCATTTATGCTAAAAAAACTCCAATATCCACTTTTTAGTTTGGGTAACCCAATTAAGATCTTGCAGGAATAGATGATCCATCTGCCACCTGGATTCCGTCTTAGTCCCCCCTTCAATTTCCAGCTTTAACTAAATAAGGGAGTGATCTGAAAATGGGTTAACCCCTATCGTGGTATCTAGTGTTTTCACAGAGCGTGAAGTAAGAAAAAAATCAATCCGGGAGGCCGTATGAAATTGTTTAGAATAGCAAGTGAATTTCATTAACCTGGGGTTAGATTTACGTCATTGGTCAACTAATAAATATTCCTGCCTTATAGCTTCCAAAACTTTGTTTGGGGTTACAGTTCTTTTTTATTTTTATTTGACGTATCTGTTAGCACTTTATTGAATTAGCAATTGTAGCAAGCATTAAGCACTTTTATTTTTCTGTTAGGCCTGAGGCCATGTGACGCTGAGATTGCAGCGTCGTGGGGACTTTTATAAAGTATATCGATTATGTATATAGGTAATTAATGTCTTATGTATTGGGAGGCCAGGTCGAATAATATAACTGTTATAGGCCTCTGGTTATTTTGCACATTTTGCACTATTTGCACAACTGAAATTATATGTATAGGTAATTAATGTCCTATGTATTGGGAGGCCAGGTTGAATAAGGTAATTATTATTGGCTTCTGGTTACCTTGCTTATTTTTGCACATTTTGCACTATCTGCATAACTGAAATTATGGATATGTATACCTTTGTCTAAAGTTTGCTGTTTTATAATAATTTTGATCTACTGCTCATGGACTTTGTTTACTGTGTTTACTGTGTACTGGGTTTGTTGCTCTCCTCCTCTGCTCAATAAAAAAAAAAAGGCTTTCATATCTAAAAGGGGTGCATCAGATTTGCAAGTTGTAGAGAATATGTCTTTGAGTCAACTGCTATCCCTACTGCTGTCTACCTCTTTTTATATCTTACAACAAGAGCTAGGCTTAAGATGCATCTTAGATCTGTTAGAGTTACATCACTTATTGAGATGGATCTCGATTTGGCTTAATAGGAAAACAGGGCTTAGCTGGGCAATTGTGAGGGATTGTGAGAATTTGGAGGGGTGGGGGCAATCCCTTGTTTAAGATATATTAAGTTGGTATTTACCAAATCAGGTCATCCAATATCATATGAGTCTCTGAAACTTATTGTTGGATATGATTCGAGTTGGACAAAAAGGCATTTTATGTCCCATATACAGGAGGAAATAGATATAGGAGAACTGAGTAAACCACTCATGCATGCACATTGCATAGTGAGAGCTACACTGTTCAAGAACAGTCTGATCGCCCAACCCCCTTGCCAATGGAAAACCAACCTAGACATTGTAAGCTCTTGTTATGGAAAGAAACAAAGACACTATGCCGTTCTTGCATTAGAGAATTCATGCCATTCTTAGGCTGTATTTATTAACCATCATAAACATGATACGACAACATAGAACATATCAACAATGAAAGAAGAAAAAATATTCACATTCTTTTAAAACAACAGTATTCTAAGCAACTAATACATTCAAAGAATACATTAAACTATTATATTTGGCAGAGCCATGTTTAACCACCCCTCAGGTACCATTCAGTGTGGCTTCACCAGATTTACTTGTCCTTAAAAGGTGAACCCACCAGTTCCCTAAAGATAGAGGAAACCTGAGCCAACATCAAACTGGTTCCCCAGCATAATAAATCACCGTACCAGAGTCACCAAATAAGGTAACTCCTTGGCCACTATTTGGGATGGGCCATTCCTGGACCTCCCAGTCCCTTCAAAATACTTTGGGTCAGCGTAATGTGAGGATAGGGGCTCTTTCTGTCGCAGACGCCACTAGCCCTTTCCTTGAGTCTGTGTTTCACTGGCCCGAGTTAGGAAATTATCATAAGGCCAATTCCATCTTGGGTTTGCCTGCACTGACACCTGTTGCCACCTGTTTCTATCCAAACTTAACTCCTCCTCCGCCACAGACCTGGGTGGTTTACTGACCGACCAGGGCTCCCCCCATGCTCCATTACCTAGGGGCCCATGAAACGGCAGGGAGACCTGGCTGGTGAGGCGGGCAGAGTCAGAGTCCATCGGAAGTGTATGGGGAGCAGTGTGACTCCAAGCTGGATTGCTCCTGTATTTAACTCCCCCAGACCTCCCCCGTCTGGCACCCAGGCAACCCCACCAGCCCGTGGGCAACCAATGGGGATTAGGTGTCAAGCCTGCGAAAATCCAAAGGAGCAGCCACCGTTTGGACCAGTCTAACTGATCCATACCTGTCCCGGGACTGCATTTACCATTTTACCCCTATTGAGATCGATGAATTTTACTTAGGTCAGGCGGGCACTGAATTTGTTTATAAATGTTTTCTCATGAATTTGTATGTTTTAATGTTGCCTCTTTTTATATGGTGCAGTCAGATTAACATTCACGTTGTCCAATTAGGTAATTGACTGTGTTGTGAATGTTCAGCATGACTATACTCAAACTGAAACGCATGATTGATAGATGATTAATGTATAGTTGGGAACAAGGTTTTAAATTAATTTCTAATTATATCATCTGTAAATGTGACCTCCTCCTTAATACATGCACCTTGCTTTGGATTATGATCTTCTGCTATTTGCTGTTCAAACAAGGATGTGTTCACCTCAGTATGCTTATCGGTAGTGTTCGTTGTTTAGAATTTTTATTCTGGGTTCATAGCTTCTATGGGCACTATTTACTAAATGAAGAATTATTTCATTTTATTGTATTACATTTGTCAATTAAAGTTGCAAAATTGCTAGACATGTTTATAAAAACAAAGGCACAAAATGTATTATTTTCATTCAGATATAACTTCTATCCATTCTTTGCCAAATGTTAATTTAACTGGCCATCTAAATCGACAAGAATAGCACAGAAATAATGAATGCCTCAATCAGGAAAAGTATCAGAGCACTCCCTGGTTTCAGTTATATTTGGCCGCCCATCCAACGAACGATGGAGTTTTTTTTAACTGGAGCTAGTAGATATTTTGTTTTGAACCCCACTAAGTAAAAAACTGTTTCCATGTACCATGCTGAATTATTTAAATGCCTAGACAATGGCAAGATGGCATTGACACTTAATTTAAACCATTTTGTTTTTCATGAACAATTTTGTGTGCATAAGACTTTGGCTGGGAATACTAGTGTTGAAAATAAATCGTAACTGAAGACTGAAGAGGGACAGGAGGCACACATATTTTATATCCAGAATACATTTCCATTCTTCCTGGAGGATGTATTTCATCACTGGACTTAGATT
Source organism: Triturus cristatus (assembly GCF_964204655.1). Lineage (NCBI taxonomy): Eukaryota > Metazoa > Chordata > Amphibia > Caudata > Salamandridae > Triturus > Triturus cristatus. The sequence continues at coordinate 230,505,445 of NC_140584.1, forward strand.
ATTCATATCTGCCTTTAACCATCTCTTTTTTTCTTTGTTCTGTCCTTCAGGCTTAGGATCAACGCGAAAGTTTCTACTGAGATTTTACCTTGCTTGGGGATAGAAAAATCCTCAATCTTATCCAGCAGACTGATTTACTAACTCTTGTTATAGCTAGGTTTGCCATTACCACAAGTGATGTGCAACCTATCACATATACCCAGTCCAAGAGAATCATTTAAACCCAGCTCATCAGAGACTATAGACTCAGCTACACTGATGGAGGACCATGAACCATGTTTAAAGATCCCAACGAGGATGTCAATGCTTTTGGTGCAATTGACACTTCAGAAGATCCATTGGTGCTTTGAAGCTTTGCTGAGTTTATTCTTGACAAGATATACATCAGTGACCCCAACATTAATTCAGTGTTCTCCCTTTGCGTGTAGTACATTGAGTAATTTCAGCTTGGGGCTGCATTGCCAAGCTTAAAATCAAAAGCCAATGTTTGGCTGAAAAATTATTGAAGGAACAGCTGCCCTTTTGAACCCAATGAATTTTAGAGGCACGAACAATGTTTTCTGGTTAAAAATGAAGTGGTCTAGCTGGTAGATAAGGAAGGAAAATATGTTAAGCAGGGGTCTGCTTGTAGAAATGTGTTATGACAAATACAGAGTGCTATGATGATTGACAATTTAGCAACTACCAGCCAATGTGAGGCTTTTCAAATGTTGTTCAAGAGAAGAAGTGCAAAGACGACCAACAGGGATGCAAGTAGCACCATGCAGGTTTGGAAGTTTAAATAGCAACAGCATAGGTTAGAATAGTAGTAGTCGGGCTTTTGGACCCATAAATAGAACTTGTAGGACATCCGTACTATGATCCTTAATATTCTGTCTTGTTATTTTATCATTTTGTAGTGTTTGATACCCAGACCTTCGGATACCTTTACAAAGGCTGCTCACCATAGCATCAGAATTGGCAGAGGAGTGGTTTGCCTCTTATCTAGCAGGAAAGCCCAAGAAAGAAAAATATGTAGTGCCCGTTCAATTACTACACTAATGTTGTTTTGAGAATCAAAGGGATCGAGTCTCTCTCCATTGCTGTTTAAACCCATGTACACCTGCGCTCAACTGTGCTAGCGCTGTCACTACACACAGTCACGTGGATGGCATCCCGTTTTTTCTTCATTTTTTCCAAGAGGATATTTCACAGTACACAGCAATAGATGAAATAGAAAAATAAATGAGCCTTAATACAGATAAGACTAAATTATTATTGGTAGGACCACATTACATGCTAAAACAGCCCGGAAATCATACAAAGCCATTCCAGATTGATATTTTTGCAATCTCAGAAAACTAAGGTGAGGACACTGGGTGTAATGATGACACACAGATTTCCTTGGCCAGCCAGCTTAATTCAGGGATAGCCCCGACAAACTACCATCTCAAACTGTTGAGATGTGTTTCCTTCCATTTCCACATGGAGCACAGATGGAAGGTATTTAGAACCATCATAGGGCAAACCTGTACCTTTGCATCACCCTCCTGATACAGACATCAAAAACATATTGCTCCACTGTGTGTTCTTCAAAACTCAAACGTCAGAGTGGGGGCCTATATTGCTCCCAAAGGTCTGTCTATTGTTCTCAATAACTTTTGCTCCACAAAACAAAGGAAAAGTAAAAAGCACTTTCCACTAAAATCACATACAAAAAATGCCTTTCCATTAATTACATTATTTTGCTCGCAGAGGTAGTAGCCACATGACCTTCCTCAAGCGAAGTCCTACATGTTTTCTGTTTACTCTCATGTCTATTGTCATTAGATTTCCTTAGAACCAAAATACACATTTTTGCGTAAATATCAATTCATCACAGGGTAATACTAAAAATTCAGCTTGTCATGTCATATCGGATAGGTATGGTGAGTGGAGATGTAAGGGTTGAAAGTGTGAATACACCTTTTAAAGTGTGTAAATATATATGTTTTTATATTTGTTCAAGCGTGAATTCTTTTACATGTGAGAACGCCTGTAAAATTGCCACTGTTAAATTTTTCCTGGACTTCATCTTGACTTTTTTGAGAATTCCAAATTAAATTGCAATTTATAGTAAACATGAAATTAAACGTATGGATGTATGTGTGGGGTCGTATCGTGATGTACAGATATATGATACGAAAAAAAGTCCCAGGGAGAGAAATTATTTTAAAGGCTTCCTTTCTTTATGGGCCCTTTTTACTGTCTTAATGTGACCGCCAACCCACTATGTGTCCTATGGGAATAGATTGCAGTCTTGTTAGTAAATCTGCACAAATATTATTGAATAATATTTCAGCTTAAGGTTCAGCTAATTTGTACTGGATCTTCAGTCTATCTGAATTGTGGCACTAAACATGAGTTGAAGTAGATTACATATTCTTGTAAGGTTGACCTTGTCAAATACATCTACTTAGTAAAATGGATTATTATCATTGTAGCATCTAAGAAAACAGCTTTTCTTTCATTTATCATGAGATTCAGGTTTTAGAAATGTGGCTGTGTTAATTTGCTGTTAACCTTACAACTAATAGCACATTTATAGGTACGCTAACAACATGTTGCATTAATTCAAGAATATTCTGGAAAACAACTTGCAGCAAGAAAGGTTCCTGGAGTGGCCTTAGAATAAATTAATTTAATCAGCCAATATTTTATTTTGCCAGGTTTTTATATCTCTTTGTGGCTCCAAAAGAGAACTGCATCACTCATTTTAGAAAGATGTGCAAACACTCTCACCTTTTTTCCTATCTGGGCATTAGCACAGTAGCTATAGTGTATAGGGTAGCGACAGCCCTATCAATAAGGCATTGTATTTCGCTGTCATACAACTTTATTGTATAAAGTTTGAATATCAGTAGGTTGATTCTCCTACGGTTTATTTCAAGTATTCTCAATGTTTACTGTTACCTGGTCCTAGGAGTAGTAGGTTCCTTAGCATTGCTTTCAGAAGCATGGGGAATGAACGTATTGAAGCTCTTGGTTTCAGCTAGTGGATCGTATATAATTATAAAGTTTGTGTATAGTCAAGGCAAATTTACTATTGACTGACCAAGGGATGAGAAATAGGAGGCGGCAGTCTATGTCAAAGGGCTGCCAACAAGGGCAGTAAACAAAAAATTGAGGTGTGTGTAAAGGAAAACAGGGAAACTAATTCAGCACTGCACTACATCCCTCATGTATCAGAGCTCTTTCCAGCTGCAACTTAGAAACCAAACACATCTTCATCTTATAACATTGTGGGCTATAGCTGTTCACGCATTAGTGTTTTGACAGATTATTCAGATCTTTCACTTTCTCAAAATACCATTGCAAACATGTTGCAAATAAACTATGGTTTCCATTCAAGCACAGTAACAAATCTGCTCCTCCTTTGTTCTTCAAATAAAAATATGTTATGTAAATGAAAAACACCTTGTAGACCCTGTAGTGGTGTGAACCACTGATTTTTGCAAAGATGCACTAATGATCAAGGAGAGCTGAAATAGGGTGTGTTGAACCATGCTGTTCTAGTACCTGTGGAAAGTCAATCTCAACTATGCCCTAGGGGTTTGCAACTTTAGTGCTTGCTACCAGTTCCACTTCAAAGTGTTTCAGCACAATAAGCAAGGTACATCGTGCACGTCTCCTTCTTTTAGATTTGTCTTCCCTGTATGTGGTGTAGCATCAGGGTGGGGTGTGTGGGGTGAGACACCCCCCAAAAAATGTATTCTTCACTTGGTAGTTGTGTCTGAGGGCTCTGTGTCTGTGTCGGTTCCTGATATCACTAAGCGGTTTATTTCACCAACTTGTTCATTTTTTGGATGAGGAACATAAATATAGTGACACGTTTACTAAAATAATAGAAACTCTGCACCTATAGACGTATTCCCTGAATGGATGCAGATTTATTATGTTTAAAAGTTCACAAACACTGGCAAATAGTCGAGTTGGAAAGCTGTGTTGCTTTTAGGTTTTCATGTATGTTACTAGTAATCAAAGTCCCAAAAGCTGACGGCACAAATGCTTGCAAATAGTCTAACCACTGGCAGTCATTCAGCATGTATTTGGAGGGTGTAGTAAAGACAGATAGGGTGCTGGAGGACTTTACGTCAGCCACCCTGCCTTTCTTTACTCTACCTGCATAAATTAGAAATGTTTGCTGGCCCGCAAATATCTCTATAAATTTGCAGGAACCACCATCATGGAGGTTCCTGTCAGTATAGGGAAAGTTTAATGGATGGTTAGCTGTCAAACTTTTGTAAAGCTTTTAATTTTTTTTAAACAAACTCCTAAAGCAGGAATTTGTTTTTGAAAAATTAAAGACTAATGACCCCCACATCATGGTGTGGTTGTCATTGTTTTCTTTTTGTTTGAATGTTTCTAATCCGCCAGGAAATACCTGGTAGTGATGGACAATCAAAAAACAAAAAGCCAACCAACCATCCACTCTAACAGTTGGGCGATCAGAGGTAGTTTTACACTTTCTCAGTATAAAACCTTTGGTAAACCCGACTCAGAATTAGGCTAGTGGACCTGGAGTTTTGCAGACAATGCACTATATCACCGCTGTACCCTGTCTGCCAAACTGTAAACTAGCCCAATAGGTCCGCCAAATGCAAATAAGTACTGACCTCATGGAAATAGCCTATCCAGAATCTTGGCCATCTCACTCATTGACCCACTTCATTTTTAGTTGGGTAATTTGAGGTTCACACCCACCGAATCTCTGTAATCTATGCCCCTGTGTGTGTACCTCCATTCTGGATCATGGTGGATTGTACCCCAGAAGCAGCGTATTTGTCTGTTCATGATAGACTATTATATCAATCCTCATGCCTTGCAGACCAGGGCCAATGAACATTTTACCACTCTACCTAATGGTGTTAATGTGCTTTACAATGAAACAACAACAATAGATGAGACCTCAAATTACATTAAAAGATTCAGAGGAACAGAACCAACTCTTGGAGTCAAGCCTATTTTAGTTAAAGCTATAATCATACTGTTGGCTTGTACAGGATGTTAATTTGTCATCTGTTTACTCATTGCCTCTCCCAGAAGGATAGCCTTTTCTCAATAGTTGTTTTTCTTACATTCCTAATTCAAAGGCAGTTTTAGTGCTGCTGTGTGCATATTGGGCCTCTACTCAAAGAAGTCTCCTGCCTAGACTATTCCTTTCCCTAGTGGTCTCTGTCCCCATACAATAATAGAAATGTGTCAGAATGTCAGTTGTTCTGATCAAATGTCAGAGTAATGTCTGAGTGGTGAGGATGGTACCTATGAGGTTCTTGAATGTTCCACTACATCTGATGCCCAGAGAGCCAACTAAATACAGTTCTGGGCAACACAATATTGCCAGGGGTGCAAACTGAGTCAGTCTACAAAGTGACCCTTTACTCTAAAGCCTAAGACTAATGGTTAAAGATTGCTGCTTTATTCTTTGAATTGTGCTATGTGTGATCCTTTAGTTGATAAAATAAGAAGTGATGAGTTTCGGAGCCCTTCAAAGGTGATGTGTGGGCCATTTAGAATTAACTTTCTACAATGACTCACTTAAAAGCCTTCACAGACATTTCCATAATAGTACAAGTTAGAATAGACACAATTACAATTGGCTTTTAAAAGTCTTCAAATCTTGCTTCTTAGTTGTGTTTTATTTACTGTCTTAATTTTGTGGGAAAGATCTGTAAAGGGGGTATGGTACCAGAATATCAAGTTTCAAAATCAACTTGCAAAAATGTCATGCCTGGAATACAGGAATATCACGAACTTAAATATATATATGTATATTAAGATCACTTTATATATTATGTATCTTCTGACACTATATGTATTTAGTTAATTGTGGGTTTAGTAGTATGCCCTATTACTATTGTTAGTTAATTAGATTAATTTATTAACTTGTAATTCAATAGGCACAAAAACGGCATAGTTATTGTGCAGCTGCTTATTTTCTTACTCATTGTGTTTTACTGTTCATTGGAAAAAGAATATTTTAGCAATACTCCCCATCACCTCGTTTAGGTTAGAAAATGTCTCTCCAACAGTTAAATTATTGAGTTACAAAAGGTTTTAACATATAGAAGAATGCAACACAAAATTTTGCAAATTAAATTCTTACATAGTTGGCATCAAAGAATCAGGTTGATACTAGAATAGACCAAGTAGATATTGGCATGATCAATATTTAAATCTTTTATCCCCGACTAAAAGGAGATATTAAAGATAATAGCTTCAAACAACAGGTTATTGAAGAAGCAACATTAATTTTGTTTGTCCTTAACCAGATTGACACCAGTGCTACACTATCACTATCATAATGTAAATAAAGAGTTTCAACAGATGGACTCATACATTTAGGTAGTAAGGTCAATTAAACTGCATTATACCCAAACAGTCTGCAGTGATGATGGCATCGATTTTTCAGCTCCAGAATCTGTTTCTCCATTCCCCAACTGATAACTTACCATGCACTCACATTTTACCACAGTATAATATTTTCCAAATCCTGAAGCATTTGATGTGGGATTGTCAACATTACAAACTACACTTCCCTATATTTTCCAAACATCTAATGTTTGTTCCTTCTTTAGGGAGTTTAGTCCACGGCTCTTCTGCTAAACCTGTACAGTCAACTGTCAGTCATGAGCACTGTGAGCTGGCAATCTAAGCTGGCTTCCATACAAACAATACCTCTTCAACCTTAGTTCTCAATTTTCAGTGGACAGCAAACATTATCTTGCAAAATGAAAATGTTGATCATTTCACTCAAAACAGGTGGAATCCTTTTACATATAAAGCAGTTTGGAATGGGAAAGAGAGAGTGGAAATATGGAATAAACTGTGATTTTTTTTAATTTGGTGAATCCACCCAAAGCACTTCTTTTGTGGCCTACTGAGGATGCTCAATCATCTTTGTCAGATTTCAGAAGGAAAAGTTCTCTCTTGAGTTCAACACAATGGGTGCCTATGACTCACTTGAAGATAGTTTGTACTTCAAAAAAGCAGCTATAAACAAATTGCCACATACCACGTTGGGGTTTGCCAAATGTCACATTGAGCTTTTTCCACACAAAACAATGTGGGCTTTGTGAGGACAAAATTTACTTAATTTCTATAGTGTGGGTAAAAATGTTGAAACTATTGATTCATTTGGTAACTTGCACATGCTTGTTTAGGTTCTTGAGGGACAGAGAAGAGAAGATCTTCAGCGGATTGTTGAGTACTGACAGAGAAAAAGGGCTTCAACAGGTTCTAAATCTCACACAAATACACTTGGAAAGTAATTGTGAAGAACTATTTTGCACACAATAGAGATTTGTCTTTAGTGACTTCCATGATATAGAGCCATATCACACCTAAATGAAGTTCTATTTTGAATCTATCCTCTTAGAGCTGGCCACCTAAGAGAACAATGAGAAACAATCATGATATTTTCACTACAAAGTCCTAAAGGTCCCTTGTTAAAAACATCATACCCTGAATTCTCTCCCAATAAAGATAGTGAAAAGGACAAATGATCACCCTACATTTTAGAACCAGGATCTAAAGGGTTTACAAGGTAATGATGAACTGCAAACAAACACCTGTTGAGGAGGGGCAAGCTCCAAGATATTGGGAAATTACATACCATGAGATCAGGAGTGAAAGCAGGCGTTTATTCATGGTATGTTTTTTTTTTTTCCAAAAATGTATACTCTCTACTCAAGCTCTGATTATAAGTTGGCGGGAGATTTCTGACTCCTGCACAAATCCACATATGCATTGGAGTCGGAGATGTAAGGAGCATATCACACAAGTTAGCTACTGGGTGCAAACAAATCTGCATCCTTCATTAACTTTTTTCAATTCAAGCCTGTGGCAATCAAACAGAGGAAAAGATTAAGGTTCTAAGTACCAACATTTGCCTTCTCTTCCAATGAATGTAGATCCCTGGGGAAGTTAGATGTTATCAGGTACGATAAGCAGCGTCTCTTTCAGCCATTGGTAACCAGAGCCAAAGAATATAGTTTTTTTAATTGAACTCCTCAAAATAATGTTTTCATAATTAATCAGCCTTTACATCCATTACTTTACTTCTTATCTTTAATTATCAAAAAATAGCACCTGCCTATGATTTCAGAAGCTTCGGCTTGGCCTTCGGTTTGGTTTATTACCAAAACCATTCAATTAATAATGTAAGAAGGCATTCTTCTAGAGTGTGTATGCTTGATTTTAGTGTGAAATCTAGTTCAGCTTTTTTGCTTTTGACCTTATTGAACTGTTCTATGCTTTAAGGACGGTAAATAAACATAAGCGGCAGGTTTTACTTTTGTTTTTAATTTCAAACCAAGTTTAGAAAACAGAAATATAAACACATTTCCCTTTGAGTCTAGGAGATGATGAGATACAGAAAATAACTTTTCTATTCACTCAAAAAAATATCCGTGCTAATACATAATCAGTTAGAAATTACACACCTGCTTATGATGTCTCAATATAAACCCTCACCATACGTTTGTGAATATTTCTTAATTTGACCGTAGAAATACTGTAAAGATTATAAAATGGAGCATTAGAGTGGTCTGTTAAAGACACTATTTGTTTTTAGACAATCTGAACCCGAGGTTGGGCCCAAAAGAAGGGAGAGGATCTTTAGAAACATATAAAGTCCAAGGGGGAGGGCTGTGATGCTATTACGACGATCCACCCACTGAGGGTATAATGTTATACATTAAAAAAAGAAAAACAGGAGGGCAAACGAAGGAATATTGGAGCAGAAGATCTACACTCCTCACAGGTTGTCATAGAGATTGACAAATTGCAATGCATTAAAATGCCCATGGTGCCATATTTAGTGCTTTACAAAACTACCAAATACTTAGGGAATATAGAACAGTACTCCTAACAAATTTATACATTGACATTGTTGCATACTTGCAGTCATTTGGAACCACTTGGGTTGACCGGAGGCACTGTTGTCTTGTGATTGGTAGACATGCAGGTGCTAGCATGAGTTGGATGATACGGATGCTGAGTGGTGAAGCTTGCCTGGTGCTGCCCATTATGGGAAGCCCAAGATATATGTTACAGCTGTAGTCTATACCATGTAGCTGCTCAATATGATGCACGCATTTGGAGGAAGAGGTGTGGTGAGGGTGCTGGATGTGTGTCCAGGTGACAAGTGTGATCCACATGTTACAATAAATTAAAAGTTGTGTGTAAACGTGTTTTCAAGTTTATTCTGGAAAAGTGTGCAAGCTAAAAGCCCTGATTAATTGCTTAGAAATTACCGAGCATGTGTCCTAGTAGGGTACACTGCCTGCTAACATGGCAGTGGATCTGTCCTCTAAACACTTCAATGTGGTACTTGTGCAAATTTGTGTTCAACATGTAGAAAGAAGAGTTAAAACTGTGATATGATGGGCATATGGTGCTATTCATCCAAACATATTGTAATACATGGATCCATTCAGTTAATGTGAATCATGTGAAATGGAGTTTACAAATGAGTAGATCGGATTCAGGTTAAAATCCAGACTGCAGTGCTTTTGGTGCCAATGTTTCAGTTTCAAGCGTTTGCCAGTCCTGATCAGATTGGGAGGGTCCTTAAAGTCCGATGTAGTGGGCTCTACTGGCCATTAAAGACCCACTCCAGTGTTAAAGGCCCGTGCCGAAGGCCGAATTGCTGGTCGAGTCCGCTATGGAATGCTCTAAGGCTATTAGAACATTCCGCCCCTAGAGGCAAGAATGTTCTAATTTGTAAAACAAAGGCCTCATGGAGCCCAAGGGAGTTGAAATCTCCTCAAGGCTCCGTGAGGCCTTTGTTTAAACAACATTGGAATGTTGCCTTTACCGGCCCGTAGAAGCACAGCCCACTCCATTGTCTGCAATGGAGTGCTCCACATTCCAATGTTCTAATAATTGTTATCTGGATGGCAAAATAACTAGGACATCTATTATAAAGAAGTACACTCATTTTTTCGGCTTAGATTTGCCATGCACATGTATAGTACACAATGAGATGGTCTTTACCTCCTGAGATGACTGTTTCCAATCCAGTTCCATTAATAAAGGCACGTTTGATTGTCTGGGTCTTAACATCAGTCCAGTATAGGCGTTCCTCTGCTGCATGGAAGTCTACCACAGTGACGTCATCGATGTCAGGCACAGTGAACGCTGTGATAAAGTTGAAGTATGGATTGTCTATGTCCACACCTCTTATTTCAGATCGTCTTGCATAGAGAAGAAACTTCTTCATTTCTACAGTAAAACAATACAATTAAAAATATTTTAAAAAATAGTATATACAACTAACAACTGCTTACAATAAACTGATATTCTTTTCAGAGATGTCATTTCACATATATTATCATAAAGGATGCTTATTTACTTTTATATAACGCGTTCAAGTGAAGCGTGCATTAGCCTGTTCCCCAGCAGGTTGAGTTTTGATGCCAAGCATACATTAATTGGCCGAGTCCAAATAAATTGCATTCCTGTTTCTGCTGAAAACGTTTATTTTTGGCTAAAGTGTGGTCACAAGTGCCCTGGTATTTCCGAAATGATATCTAACTGGGAAAATCAGGTGAAATTGCGCTTAGAAAATGAGCCGGAATCCACAAACAACATAAGGAAAAAAATAGCATCGATTTCTCCATTTTAAATGTGGAAACCAAGAATTGCCGGGCACGGGTGGGGTAATGCTGCCCAATATCCGTAATAAGAGGTGGAGTAATGTCGCATCTCACAGGACTACTCTGGAAGGGGTCCTAAATCTCAACCTGCAGCACTGAAAATAGGAAGAGTGATAATAAATAAAAAACACCACGATTTGAGATTATTTTTTTAACGTAATCAAGAATATATAATTGTATATAAGATGGTTTCAAAAGCAGCTCTATTTTAAATATTCCATAGGTACACTGCCCAATGCATTTAACTAAAATCTTATGCTAATTTTTGTGTGAGATGTACTTGTATGACTGATCTATTGATAAGCTTTGATCAACCTTCTGTTCATCTCCATTATGTGAATAGTTAAAACGTGCAACATGTTTTAGTACATGATACCTGACATCATTAAGTATAATGTAGCTAGAAAATGATGTCAGAGGCCATAATGTAAAAACTAATTAGAAGTGACATATGAGATTACAGCTTCCCCAGTTCTGCTCCAGGGTGGCTCTTTATTCTTCATGAAGGCAGGTGACTCAGATTGCAAGAAGAAACATTGAAATAAAAAAAGGGGAGAGGAAAACGGAAAGGCGCATGGGGAAAAACAGATAAACAATTAGTGACATTTCATGAGGACTCAGTCCCTTGGCTCGATCTAATTTATATGTTCTGAAGGAAAAAATGCTACATCCAGATGATATTAGGAGGGAGCAGTTTATTTTTCGTGGTCCAAAATTCATGAATAATCCCTATGGTGAAATATAAAGCTTAAGGTTAAAGATCGTTCTCTTTGGATAGTAGGCAGATACTTGTGTATTGTTTAGTCCCCAACTTAGAAGTATAGTTTTGCCCAAAGCAACCTGGTATCTTTAGTGTAGCAACTCTTTTTTTAAATGTAGAAAAACAATCACTCAATTGAGAGCTGCTCTGTTAGGGCAGGGTACAATGATAGGAAACATTCAATTAAATCATATTCATCTATATCAATTCACAGAAAGAGAGACACACACGTGTTGCGTTTCATAGTGTGCCAGGCATTGTCTTCTGTCTGCAGTATCTTTATGTTGTGATATCACGCGTGAGGAATGGGATGCTGTGGAAGCTCTGCATTATGGTTGGTAAACATTAAAGGTCACAGCTGCCTGGCCAAGTGCAGAAGTTATGCATCACGCGGAGGATAACTGTCTCACCTTTAACAGTGATGATAATGTGAAGGCACCACAAGGTCACATACAAAATGGCGACCTACCTTTGTCCATTCCTCTCATCACGCGTGGTGCTAAAAAAATGATTCCAGCAGCAGGGTGTGTCTCAGTTGCTTTTCATGTTCCCACTGTTAATTCAAGCATGGTCATGACATTGGCCCTCTAGACCAAAGGGGACTAAGTTGCCGACCTCTGAATGTAAGAAGAACACAAACTGCAACCTGCTGCCCTGCAGTGGCTCATCAGTTGATAGGTTCTCTGAATGCAATTGAAAATGCACTGATATTTTTCATCGATGGGAAGGATGTTGTGTAATCCACACCGGTCCTACCTAAGTACTATTTGCCACAGTGGACATGTTGAAGTCCTAGTGACCATGAGGTTGTGATGGGTGGCCACTGCTTAAAGGAGGGCCACTTATTTGCAGTGTAAAATATTAGCAGCAGTGAATGTATTCCTGCATATACCTGTGTAAGGCTTCTGACTCACACATCACACCTTCTGTTATGAGACAGCAGCTGTGCTTTATAAATGTGACTTAATTCATTCAAGTAGATTAGCCCTGTATTGGTAGACATTTTCTGTTACTATGAGAACAGTCTTTTTCTGAGGCATCACATTGGCATTGCCTACTTCAGGCAGCACTGCTCTTTTCTGCATGAAGGGGCACAACGAATGCAGTGGCATATCCCAAACATATGTGACCCATGCAACTCATGGTGAGTGCTCCTTTGCTTGAGACAGTACGAAAGCCATCACTAATTACTCCTAAGGTAACACAACATTTGAAATAACGCCTCTTTTCACATTGGCCTCTCAAATGCGAGCAGCCCGTGTACTGATTACCTACTTCTCCAGCTTTTCCAGCAGCATTAGTCTGACATGATTTCCCTTTCTTATTTTCTTTTCTTTTACGGCAGTCACCTCTTTGTCACTGAGACACTTCTGACAAGTGTGATCAACATGCCTTTTCTACCTCCTTACTTTTCTGATGCCAGCTTTTAATTTTTTTCACTTTGTGATAATGGTAGAATTTTATTTTAATGAATTGTTTATTTTTTATTTTTTATCTCCATTGAATTTGAATCGGTACATAGGCATGTAAGCCACCATTGCAAGTGAGCAGGTAAAAAATAACTAAGAGCGACATACCGTGGCACGTCTTCTTGTCAGCCGACAGCTTCATGAGGTGAGGGCATGAACAAGCAGCACTTCTGTTGAAATTGATCAGGCACAAGTGTGAACAGGGCCCCTTGCCGCTGTCAGCAGCGCATGGATTGGGAGCTGAAATACAACAAAACATTACATCAGCTGCAAGGTGTCAGGTTATTAATCTGCAGATGCATTTACAAGACTATGCTGTGAAATCCACTTAAAAGCTGAGAACAACTGTTATTCATTCAGACATTATTCTATAAGGAAATGTAAGGTAACATAGCTGTCAGCAAGTACGAAGGCTACACACAACTTTTCTATTGCTGTTAGGTTTTTGCAACCAAAAATTAGACAACAGATTGAAAACGAATTCTATGGGTTTAAGGAAATAGAGAGAAACTGCACATATCCTTCAAAATAAGGTTGCTATCATTGATGCTGCTAGTAATCCTAAAAGGAAGAAAAGTGACAGGTCCGGATTAATTATCGATTATGCAACTGTATGCAAATGTAGCTGGTGCTCTTGTAAAGCGCTCCAATACCCTCGGGTCGAGTTCGCCCTATAAAAAAACTGCAAAAAATAAATAAAAAATGTGGCACTACATAAAAACTTCACTGTTGCTTTGCAAGAATAGATACAGTTTCAGTGTCAAAAAACAAGAAGTCACTTACGGTTGCACAAAAAATGCTTGTTTAGAGTGATGGTAAAGTATTTCACTCTGGCACAAGGGGAGGTTGCACTGTCCTGCATCGAGCTCCTTCTTGAAAATAACCCTTGAGTACAAATTCCCATGCCTTGTGTTAGAAATGGCTCTTTTTGCAGGGTTATCCCCAAACTTTGTAAGGGGGTTGAGTTGGAAATGGCCCTTTTTGCAGGGTTTTCCCTAATGTTTTGCTTCTTCCTCCTATTTGTTATTCTTGACCTGTGGTTGTTGGCTTTAGGACTCTGGGCACTTTACCACTGGTGATCAGTGCTAAAGTGCATATGCTCTCTGGGTAAATTGTTATTGTGATTGGTTATCCCTGATTGGCATATTTTGTTTTACCAGTAGGTCCCTAGTAAAGTGCACTGAGTGTGCCAGGGCTGGTAATTCAAATGCTACTAGTGGGCTTGCAGCACTGATTGTGCCACCCACATGAGTAGCCCTAAAAGAAGTCTCAGGCCTGCCACTGCAGTGCCTGTGAGTAGTTTGTTAACTGCTATGACGACCTGGCCAGTGTACCCACTTGCTACGCCTTATCCTTCCCTTTTCTTACACATAGGACACCCCTATGGTAGGCCCAAGGTTACAAAACGGGCAGGGTGCAGTGTATGTGAAAGGTAGGACATGTACTTGTGGGTGTAACATGTACTGATAGTGAAATACTGCCAATTTCGTTTTTCACTATTGAAAGGCCATCTTGCCCATAGAACAGAATGGGGAATGCTGTGTAACATTTTACAAGTGTATCTTTACATAAGAGTAAGATAGATAATTGGAGTCTGGTATCCCTGAACTCAGAATTTAATAACACATCTTTTAGTAAGAGTGGTTTTTAAATTCTGTGTTTGAAAATAGCACATTTCGAAAGTGGCTATTTTCTTGTTCAACCTTTATGTGTGCCTCTGCCTGTTTGTGGATTGACTGTCTGGTTTGAGAGTGACAGGGGCTACGGTGGCTCCAGGAGTCTGGGTGAGTCAGCACTAGGCTGAATAGGCCAATCTGCATTTGGAGTGGTGGGAGGAGTAGCACCTGGGCCTGAATAGAGTTGTGCCTTCCTTTCACAATGCTGGCTCCACCTCCTGTGGTGTGTCTGATGACCCTGGCCCACACTGACAAAGGAAGAAGTTGTGCACTGGCAGAGTGCATCCAGAACTGGTTTGGACTGGGTCCAGGACCCCTCACACACAGAGAACAACGACTTTTGGGGTATAAGTATGAGAGCTGAAACTCCTGTAAGTTAGACTACTCCGTGATCAAGAGAAACCTGTTTCCAAAGAGGACAGCTGAAGAGACTGAGGAGAAGTACTGCCCTTGCTTTGTGTCTGTGGTTGGCCTGCAGTTTGCTGTTTCTACTGAGGAGAGGACCAAGCGACTTTGCTGTGTGCTGTGTCCCCTGCTTTGAAGAAGGACTTTGCTGTGTGCTGTGTCCATCTGAAGAAAAAATCTCCAAGAGCCTGAGAAGAGCTGGCCTCCTGTTTTGGAAGTCCCAGGAACAAAACGACTTAACCCCCAGCTTCCCTGAACTTCCTTGCTAGGAGTTCTAACCTGCCAGGAGGTGCCTGTAACTGTGTGTAAGGCCCTTGCTGTTGGGAGCTGGAAGCGTGACGCCACGAGGGATGAGCGTGCTGTCGCTGTTCACCACCGCATCACTGGAGAAGCGTGTCACAGGGCCTGTCGCATCGCTGAGGAAGCGGCATCGCTGAGGAAGCGTGCCACCACTGATCGCCGCCGCATCACTGGAGAAGCGTGTTGCAGGGCCTGCCGCAGCTCAGGAAACCACCGATTTTGCCACACTGCCGTTGGGCATGTAGGAATCGCCTCCACGTTGTCACATCGCATCAAAGACGCCATTTTGTCGCATTGCACTGGATCGTCTGCGATCCCCTCGTTGCATCATAACCGGAGCGCAGGAAGAATTGACACATCGCCTTCTCTGCGACCCTTTTGTTTGTTCTGCGTTACGCATTCGAGGTATTTTGATAGTAAAGTGTTTCATTTACCATCTAAAAGTTTATTTTTGCAACAACCTTTTTAAAGACATTCTACTGTATGTTGGATTTTTGTCGTTTTGGTCTTGTTTAGTTTAGATAAAGATATTTTATTTTACTAAACTGGTGTGGTGTCCATTTGTGGTGTTTTCACTGTGTTACTGTGAGTGTTGGTTCAAATACTTTACACATTGCCTTTGGGATAAGCCTGTCTCCTCATGCCAAGGCACCAAGGGGGTGAGCAGGGGTTATCTAAAGTGTGTATCTCCCTTAGCTTGACTAGAAGCAAGGGTCCCTATTTGGTCAAAGGTACCTACCTCTGCCAACTAGAGACCCCTATTTCTAACACCCTCACACCTAGCAGAGGGTAGATCACATGAAATATGTCATTTTGTCTAAAATGCACATTTCAGACAAGGGAATATCATGCAATATTTCACTTGTTGACTGCTGGTGCATAGTGTGATTGGGCAGTAAGAATTAACTCAAAGCCAGATTACTGGTATTTTAGTTTCCTGACTTTTTGTTAAATCCTAGGGAGTTTTTGCTGGCACCTTGTAGTTCTTCTTTATTTTTAAACATTAGTATTGGCTTGATCTTATGCAAGACAATGCATTTTTGGCATTTCATGGACCTCAGCTTTCAAAATTATCATCCGCGCGAGAAAGCTGTCCACTGTCACCATTTTGACGGCTTTGGGCCATGCACAAAAGCTTGGCATCATGAAAGGACCTATGATAAGTCATAGTAAATGTTGGGGGTAAAATTCTGTCAGTCTTCTATACCAAGATTAAATGTAAATTCTTTCAATTCCTTGAAGAGCAATTTACTCGAGCTTGCTATTGCATAATTAAAACGTCTTGATCGTTTTATTCAGAATTTCAATAAAGGACGTTTTGAGGTTACAGTGCGCTGCTCAGAAATGTATTAAAATATATATATATATTATAATAATTTTTTTACTCCGAAATTAACATGAATGCTTACATGCATATTGTATTGTTAAAGTGTTAAATATAAAGAATTAAATAATGAGCAAGGCAAGTAAATGTGCGTGCTAGGCAGTAAATGCCATTCCTTCCAGTCTCTTGCCTAAAATATCTGTAGTTTTCCCTTACCTCTGAAGTCTTCCTTACTGACATATTTATTTAGTCTTGTAGCAAGACTTTCATCATTGTTAACACCTTTGGAAGGCAGATGTTAGAGAATAGAGTTATGAAGTAACATCCTAATAAAATATGCACTCCTCTAAAAGTGTAGAGATTAATCACACTCCTACAATGGTATCTGAATTGGGACAGTAGTTTAACAAAAGAATTAGAAATTCAGGAAAAGTCTTCCTTGACACCATCTAGTGTCAGCAATACACTTTTGATTCCCACCATACACTATATTTATTTAAGCTTATGAAATGCCTGTCCAAATCTAGGCAGCACTAGCCCCAGTCAACTGTGGAGGAGTGTGGCTCAATGGTTAGAGCGGCAGACCCTGAGGCAGAGTTCTGGCCAGGGACCAGGGTTCGATTCCTGCCTCGGCGGGGCTCGGGCTCAATTTCCTCGGACCTGTCTATTCTCGCCTCGGTACCTATTCTAATCACGGGCCCCACGCTGCAACTCTGGGCAATAGCTTGCTTAGCCTCCACACCGGCCCCAACAGCGCTAAGGATGCCTGGCTTCACCCTGGGGGTGCCCAGGAGTGGACACTTCACAGGGAAAGCCAGGAGGGGTTCCACAGCGGTATGAGTATCAGCGCCAGGAAACCGCAAAGGCGACACCGCAAGGTGGCCGTCTGGTGACAGTGCGCTCTATAAGTACCTTTACATTTACATTTACATTTTACATTTATAACTGGCCTAACAATAAGAAATTAGTCTTCGAGTCTGACACAGAAGGAGCGAGAAGACATTTGCATGAATCCAGGCTGGTGGGATATTTGCATGTGCCATCTTCCTTCCAATGCTGGACAGTCTCATTGGCTCGAAGCAAAACCCAGTACTGTACCGTTCATACCACCAGGCAGGAGACTATGGTATCCAATTAACAAACATTTTTCATTTTTTGCATAATGAATCAATCAACATAGGAAATTGTTCTGAATAATATCATGATTACTCCATCAAGGTTGGAATTTTAGTTACATATAGTTACAGCCAAAATGACAAATATTTTGGTCAATATTTCCGAATGAGTAGTACCAATATTACACAGGTTAACAAAGCCCAAACTGTTGGAGTTGGCACTTTTTACAGGGTCATCCCTGCACTTTTTGCGTTCCTCCTAGTCTTTTTTTCTGACCTGGTGTTGGTGGTTTTAGGACTCTGGGCACTTTAGCACTGCTGTCCAGTGTAAAGTGCATGTGCTCTCTGTGTTAAACATGGTGAGATTGGTCTACATCTGTTTGGCATATTTAATTAACCTGTCAGTCTCTTGCAAAGTGGTATCTCAGATGCCCAGGGCCAGTAAATTAAATGCTACTGGTAGCCTTTCAAACCTGTCTCAGGCCCCTGCCAATGCAGGGCCTGTGCAGGCAGTTTACTGCCGCTGTGACGTGGCATATAGAGTGGGTGCCACGTCTGTGACTCCCCTTTTTCCTACATGTCAATCACCCCTAAGGTAGGCCCTAGCTAGTCCTATGGGCCGGGTGCATTGTAGGTAAAAGGTAGGACATGCACCTTAGTTGTATGACATGTTCTGGTAGTGACAAACAGCCATTTTGGTTTCTCACTGCTGTGTGGCTGCCTTCTCAAAGGAATGCATTGCGGATTCCCTGATAAGTGTTTCTGTGATAATTTCTGATATGAGAGGAGCAGTGTGATCAAGTTTGGTATGTTTGGAATAGTCGTAATAACTGCTGCATAATGGTGTGCGCAGATTTATTGCCACTATTTTAGAAATGCCACTTTTAGAAGTTGGCATTTCTGTGTGCTATGTGTCTTTGTGCCTGCCTGATGTGTATTGCATGTCTGGCTCTGGAGTGACAAGGATTGGGGAGGTGCTATGGCTCCAGAGGAGCTGGGTGAATCAGCGCTAGGCTGAATGGACCTGATCTGCAGAGTAGTGGGAGGAGTAGCCTCTGACCCTGAATAGGTCTTTGCTCGGCTGGTACAATACTGGCACCACCCCCCTGTGGTGTGACTGGGGCCAGAGCCAAACCTGACAAAGGAGGGTGTGAGTACTCTATAGAAAATGCTTCAGTACCTCCCAGAACCAGTTGGGACTGGAAACCCAAGCCCTCTGCCAGGGTATAAAAAAGGACACATTTGGTATATGTATTGAGGCTGTGACCCCATGTTTGTGTACCTGCTTGGAGCTGCAAGACGGAAGGGCTGCTGGGCGCTAGGAGGAACCGCCACCAAAGGACTGCCCCTCTGCCAGGGGGCTTTGTGAGCTGGCCTGGCTGGGCCCAGCTCTACCCGAGGTGCTGCTCCTGTCTGGAGCCCAGGAATGACTGCACTGTTATCCTGCCTGCTATTTTTTGAGAGAAGTGTCTGGAGCGCTCAAGGGTGCTCTCTCGCCAGTGCTGTGACCTACGGGTGAAGCACCTTCAATTTGATTGCCCAGCCTGGCCTTTGCCAAATTGCAGGAGAGGAGCAGTGTCTGCCCCTGGTGGTGTCTCACCGTGAGAGACCCGGAACGTGGGGGGCCATTTGTTCATTTCTCCTCTCATTCGCGCTCACGAGTGCTGTGTCCTGCAAGAGGTAGAGACCGCCAACAGGAAGTCAGGTGGCTTGCCTGGTTGTGGACGAGGCCGTTGCTGTATGCGGCAAACCAAGAGGAGAGCCCTGCGGAAGTCAGGCAAGGTTGTGGCCTGTTGGTGGGCGGGGCTCCCGAGACGACGAGGAGAGTCCCACGTGTCTGCTCAGAAGTGAAGGAGAAGTCTGTGAGGCAGCGGCGTGTGCAGCCCAACCCGACGCCAACAACGAGGGGATCGCAGAGGAGCCTGGAAATGCATCTGGACTCCTGAGGCTGCTAGAAGGTAAGCCGTGAGCTCCGACTGGCCGGGAGTTGGCCAGAGCTCAGCAAAGGAGACAGAGCTCGCAGAGATGCCCTGGTGAGTGGGGCTGGAGAGGGCACACAGTTGGTGCTGATTGATAGCACCAGGTGGAGCCCGGTGAACGGGGCTCCCTAGGCACTGTTGGTGATGGTGCTCATTTCTACAGCTGCACTGCCAGAATGCGGGCAGCTGCAACGATGGGGGCATTCCTTTTTTGGCCCAAAATAGAAGTCCCGGTGAGTGGGGCTTGAGAGGCCCTGTTAGTGCCTGTCTTCACAGCTGCACCACGAGGTAGTGGGCAGCTGCAACGACGGGGGCACCTCTTTTGGCCATAAGGAAAACAAGGGTGAGTTGCACCCTCACCCCATTTAGAGCCCTGACTTTGGATGGACATATGGCACTGCAGGGGAGTCCCAGATGGGCTCCCCAAGGAAGGCCAGTTGGCCTGTGAGCACCGGGTGTGCTGGTAGGGCGCAAGGCCCTAAGGAGACGTGTGCACCTGACTAGTGTTACTGTGGTGCACGGCTAATTTAGGCTGTATGCCTAATGTGATGATGCATAAGGTGTTCTGCCCAGTGTTTAAGCCTAATGTGTTTATGCCTAATAATATGATGCATCATGTGTTTATGCCTAATGTTTATGCTTAATGTGATTTATGCAAAGAGTCAGTAAAAGTAGTTACTGATGGTTTTATTACTTACCTGTTCTAATGGCGATGACAGCGGCCTGATTGGGCCTGTCCTGTATATAATCCCCTGTAAAGTATAACCTAGTGCCAGGTGGTACAGTGTACATGTGTGATTATGTTCTAATGTGTTTACGGATAATACAAAGGCTATTTTTTATATAATCTTGTGTGGAGTTTCTTTTGTGGTGTGCCTAGAATGTCGCTGCTGTGTGTGTGTGTGTTGCACAAATGCTTTACATATTGCCTCTGGGATAAGCCTGACTGCTTGTGCTAAGCTAGCAAGGGGTTAAGCAGGGGTTATCTTCGGTGTGTAACTCCCTTGCCCTGATTAGAGTGGTGGTTTCTGCCTGGCTTAGGCGCAAGCCCTAGCCAACCAGAAATCCCATTACTAACACAAACTGTAAAGAAGAGGAAATTACTACCTGACAGTGAAATCCTCTTTACTGCGCTATGTGCATTTTTATATCTGTGGTATTGATATAGCATGAACCTAGCTGGTATTGATAGAGAGCTGCAAGACGAGCCACAGCAGTGCAAAAACTGGGAGAAGGGTCAGTTCAAAAACATATATGTAATTCTTACGTATAATGAAGCATTTCAGCACCCAGGAAATAAGGGTGAATGTGGATATTATGGATTGATTAGATGCTCTGTGAAAATATTTGTTTTCCAATCTATCCCGAACTCCAGGAGTGATTCTGCAAGCCTCCAGTGTTAAAACGTGTAGCGCTATATGCTGGGCACAAATAGTGTGATAGTTTATTTCTGGTATAATTTTTCTTTTTAACATACTTTATCTTCTAGCTGATGATATCCTGCTTCTTCTGTTGCATACATTGTCTGTCATGAAGGATAGACATTTTTGATACTGTGCTGTATCTGATTCTGCAATTCGTACACATTGAGTGTAAAGTAGAGGCAGATTTACTTTATTTTTAGGGAGGTCAATATGTGGGTAAAGGACTTTAATTCACTTGATGAAAAATAAAGAGATGATGCTTTTCCAGAAGTTTAAGGCCCATGCATTCTGAGTGGTTATGTTATGTGATTATAGAGATTTGGCTTGGCCTTGGCTTACAGCCTATCTCTGTCAATAATGAAGCAAAGACATTTTGAATTTTCAATGAGTTGAGAAGAGATACATTTGGTTTGTGTGTTATTGGGCCATTTTTCTTGGCTTTGTTGAAGTAGATGACCTCTTTATTGGTACGGTTTAACTTCAGATATGTGTATCACATCTGTGTATGGAGTACAGGCAGTATCTGAGATGCTGTTTGTTGAGACTTTGAGCAAGAGTATAATACTGCCAAAAGCCTTCATATACTAACTGAAGCTGTATGGAAATACTAAGTAGTCTTAAAGGACTCCACCGGTATCTGACAAATGAAAGGAGACAAACTTTTCTGCTGGGTTGTGAGAAATTGGGTTGTTGGCTGAGTGGGTTGTTAACCCTGCACAGGGGAACAACCTTTACAACGCAACTTTTACAACGCACTACACTTACAACGCAATTTTTACAACGCAACATCCACTACAATGCATTCCATTACATCGCATGACACTACAACGCATTTTTTAAAACTACCTTTACAACGCATTCCACTACATTGCATACTACCTTTACAATGCATACCATTACAACGCATAATATTACACTACACTATCCAACACTTACCCTACTGTTGCACCCCCTGGAGTTAGAATAGTAATTTTTACCCCTATACTATCCAACACTTACCCTACTGTTGCACCCCCTGGAGTTAGAATAGTAATTTTTACCCCTATACTATCCAACCCTTACCCTACTGTTGCACCCCCTGGAGTAAGAATAGTAATTTTTACCCCTATACTATACAACACTTACCCTACTGTTGCACCCCCTGGAGTTAGAATAGTAATTTTTACTCCTATACTAATTTTTACCCCTATACTATCCAACACTTACCCTACTGTTGCACCCCCTGGAGTTAGAATAGTAATTTTTACCCCTATACTATCCAAAACGTACCTTAAATGCAATGTAATATTATGCGTTGTAATTGTATGCGTTGTAAAGGTAGTATGCGATGTAATGGAATGCGTTGTAGTGGATGTTGCGTTGTAAAAATTGCGTTGTAAGTGCATGCGTTGTAAAAGTATGCGTTGTAACGTCATACATCCCCCTGCACAAGCAACAGCCCCAATCCCTGTCAGGGTGAACCACTAAAGTCACTAAATTAACCTGTACTTAACGCTCTAGTAGCTTGACACAAAACAGTCAAGCTTACCTTAGAGGCAAAGTGTAAAATATAAAAATATTCATGCAGCACACAAACAGTAATAAAGTGAAAACACAACTTTAGAAAAATCCCACATTAATTTAGAAAAATAGAGCAAATTGTACTTAATTATATGACACCAACATGACACAAATACGATGGAGCATGGTTCGGATACAAGAAATGGATTGGGCTAGTCAGTGCTTACCTTCAGTCTTCAAAGAAATTTCAGGGAAAATGTCCTGAGACGGTAGAAGTTAGGCAGGGCATGGCTGCAGGTGATGCCCGAGCAGGATGTGTTGCAGTGAAAATGTCCATGTTTGGACCTAATTTCTTTTAGGGAAATCGAAAAACTCAACTGGGATTATGCTGAAGGCCATAGCTAACGAGGGCTCCACGAGACATAATACCCCTTCTGCGAAGGACCTCTGAACAGGATTTTCTGCTGCAGAGAAGAATGGAGTGGGACCTGCTGCAAAGTCAGGCCGACCAGTGATGCACCTTAAACAGATAGACAAGCAGGTTGATCCCAGTCTCCTCTCGGTTTTCAGAGCAGTTTTCAGCCATACATTTTCTATGTCGCAAGTTTGGGATTTTGGCCCTCTAGGCATGTTTAACACCACTTCAAAGGGTTCAAGACTAGAGGGGTACCACTTGGAAGGTTAAGACTCACTCAGGGTGAGTCCAGGTGTAGCTTCAAGATGGTTGGAGCCTTTTCTGTCCCGAGGCTTTGATCAGGGTACCAGTCAACTAGCCCTTCTAGCCACTCTTGTAGTCCTGGGTTCAATAAGTAGAACAAGGCTCAAGCTGCAGAGCATGCCTCTGGAGTTTCAAGGCAGACATCAGGCAGCAGAGCACTTCTTCCAGTTGTTGCATTGCAGTCCTGTGAAGTAGACAGCAGGCCACAGCCGCAAGCATTCCTCTGAGAGTCCTTCCACAGGACCAGAACGGGAACTGAATAGTTGGTGTAAGGTTCCTATTTTGTACCTGGTGCCTTCTTTAAATTGGGGAGACATTTCTAGCAATTCTCTTTGAAGGGCTTGGAATTCTCTGCCTGGTTGCAGGCACAATGGACATGTGTAAAGTTCTTTGTGTAACGCAGGGTAAAGTCTATTGATTTGCAAGTGAGCTGTGCCCAGCTCTGACCCACTCCTACCATGGATGGTACATTCAGGCATACCTAGGGGCAGCTTTCTCATTGTTTCACGCAACACAATGAGAAAGCCACCATGCTGCTCTTCGCAGTGGGAAAGGGAAAGGGAAAGGGCAGAAATGTCGCTGTATTTACCATTAAATTGCACACATCTGTTCTTTCACAGTGCTGGGGCACTTTTGGCTGCCTAGCGCCACCGCAATCACACTTCCATCATGTTGCAAGGGTGCCTGCTTTATCGGCAGGATTGTTTTTGTGCAGGAAGGGACACTTTCCTTGCCAAAAACAATCCTGAGAGGCATTTTCCTCATTCAATGTGTGCAGCAGAATGAAACAAGGAGAAATAAAGACATTTTTCCTTGTTACGCCTCACTTGTCATGAATTTGAATAGTGTTAGCTTCTTTGCTGCAATGAGGTGAATAGCGCTATTGATAGTTAATAGAGGTGGTTGACTTCAGATGCTTTAAGAATACAATGTGACTGTATTTTCAATATATATTCAAATGAAAGATAGAAATGTGATGGATCCGGTGTTAGCTTAGTAGTCAAGGTCTAGGGTTGCCTTTGTTAGCAATGAGATTGTTTTACTTTTCTTCAAGGCATCTGAAAAGTTGTCTTTAGTGATTTTCTAGGTATGAATTTTGGATTTAAATTTGGAAATTGTCTTCTTAATAGATTGCAAAAGGGATTACTTTACATTTAGCAAGTGATAATGCTCTAGATGTTGTTCTTCTAGAAGCACTGTATAGATTAATAGGAGGGCAAATTATTGTTCATTTTATTATTTTATGACACTAATGAGCTCTCTCATCCTGTGCATCTTTTCTATGAAGAATTTGTTTAGGTAACTTTGTTATTCCTTTCAAAGATCAACAGATGATGTGGACACTAGATTAGTACTGTGTATCAGTGCTCTGAAGAGGTGTTTTCTTTGGTTGGAGTCTGTGTAAAAAGTGCACTTGGTTTCTGAGATGAGTTTTCCTCAGGTGAACTTCAGTTTTGTCAGATCATTTTAAGATTTCCCCTTATGGATTTTACATGCAGATGGTGTGTTTACTAGTGAAACATTCTTCTAGGTTCATGCAGACAGAAGGTTTGTTTTCCTGGTGCAATGTTTCAGGGTTGACATTGATTGTCCGTAGAGGTGTTGTTCAGAACATCTCATAGTAATTTGACACATCCATTTGGCTTGAAAGTGATGCCATGTGTTATCAGTTTTTTCTTGCGTGTTGTGCAAAATCCAGAATGAGGTGTGACAGGGCAATCAGAAGTTACTGGCTCCAAATGTATCAATGGAGGCTTTTAACTCTAGTTTCTTTGGAACTCCAAGTCTCAAACTGTGCACCAAGTACTCCTTTTGTAAGTTGACTCTCAGATCAATATCAATTGACTGTGAGATACCAGTGATAATTGGTGTGCCTGTGGGTCCTAACATATTAAACCAGCCAAATGTCATATAGGTCTACTGGAATATCATATAGTTCTTCAAAGACAAAATGATTGGGTCTACAAGCTATGTCAGATGTTCACAATATAGAAATAAAGGACTGCTCGGTTAGATAACACATTTCACAATTGTAAACACAAGGTTGCTAGCTTTAACATAATTATGAGGTCTCTGCTAGAGCAATCAATCAACAGTTAGGCAGAACCATAAAACATATAACTCTATTAATATAAAGTCTCACTCTCTTGAATCAATACCCATAATGTTGCCACACCAAAAATGCAAACAGTATCATCGAGGTTCTCACTAGACGACTCAACTTACCATATGGCCCGATCCAATACATTTAGTATCGACTGCAGGCTGTGAGCTGGATTTTTATACTCGTGGTCCTGGAAGCAAGCAACCATGATGTCAAGAACCTAACCATACATTTCTTGTCTTTGACCCTGTACAGTGCTCCACCGCCTTTCACATACAGTTTTGCTATAGATATACCTCATGCATAGACATATTTTCAGATTGAATTGCTGCCCCCATAGCCTCTTTGTGAAGACTACCATAAGCCTATTCTATATACAGTAAAATGCAGCCATTCAGCTCACGATACAACTACTAGGCCTGGGCTAAAATTCCGTTCCACTCGCGGAAAATGCGATATTTGACATTTTCGCGTTCCGCGGAGAGCGCAAACATGTTAAAATTTCCGCAATCCACATTTTACCGGAAATTTTTTGCTTGCTCGCGCTGTAAAATAATACATTCTCACGTGCACGCGATCACCTTACCTGAATCCCCGCGTTCGCCGACAAGTTTTCCCGATTCGGTCGCGTTCTCCATGAGATGTTGGATTGTTGGTAGCCATTTGCGCTGTCTCGCGACAGTTCGCACCCGCAGTAACGTCATTCGTCGTGCGATCACGTCTTTCTTCTCGCAATCATGCACCGCGAGGCAAGTGAAAACAAGATGGCCGCTCCCGCAAGCAACCGCATGGGTAAGTTGGCGAGCCGTGACCACGCAGAAAATACCGCGAACGGGCGGAAAAAAAAACTTTCGCATCTTCGCGATATTTCCGCGTGTTTGCAGAGATTTTTAACATTTTCGCGTTAATTTGCGAAAGTGAATTTCGCAAATTCCGCCCACCCCTAACAACTACCATCTCTTTATCTGGATGAGATGTGCAACATTAGTGATTTAAAGAACATCCCATAACATGAGAGGATCATATTTCCCCATCTTGTCCTTAACATTGAGACAACTTAAACAACAGCCAGACTTCGGGGCATATTAACAAGGGCTTTATCTCTGCTTTTTTGGCTTTAAAAGCCAAAGAAGCGGAGATAAACATATCACCCTATCAACAACAGGGTGCTAACATGCGATTTTGCATGTTAGCACCCTTTTTCACTACGCTTCCCTTTGCATCTCTAATGAGATGCAAAGTGGGCGTTCCAGAGCAAAATAATTCTATTATCAAGCTTCACGCTAACCCTGTTAGAGACAAAAAAAAACAGCGCTAACCACGGTTAACGCTGCTTTTTTCCATCTGCTAATTTTCAGACTTAGCCATGTAATCCAATGGGAGGTGGATTACATGGCTAAATCCACCATGGGCTATCAACAAGGATATCCCTATCCTTGTAGTTTTATCGCTGCATTACCAGCGATAACCTCCCAAAATTCCGCTATCGCTGGATTTTTTATCGCCTAGGCGGTTAGCGTTGTTAATAACGCGATAACCAGGCGATATTATCCAGCGATAGCGGGCGTTAAAAAAATTAACGCTAAGCGCTCTTAGCGTTAATTTTCCCTGTTCCTTGTTAATATGCCCCTTCATTCCTTCAAAATAGAGTTCCACGGATAGAATAACTGTAGATAAGAGTGAACTATAGCTGCAAGCATAGAGCAGGAGCTTAAAATGTCAGAGGGTGTAAGGAATGGTCCCTTCGAACAACTGCGCTTCTTCTTATTGCTAATTATGATTTCATATCCAGCTTTTAGCAATTAATTGTTGTAATTCCAAATGCACCTTTTTTATCAGTTTTGCAATTGGTGTGTGTCCAATCACTTTCGTAAATGACGGTTTGAAATTCCATAACTTGTTTTCATTTACTTTGTTCGTCAGACGTTTCAGAAAGTTGTTCAGCAATTGTATTGAAATAGTTGTGTTATTTTCCCACTCAATCTAGCACGATGTCAAAACGTGTCCGTGTCCTAATAGCCTCGTCGGTTCTTTCATCGTTTTATCCCCGATGAATTTCCTGATCACTCTTGTAATTAAAGTTGTGTCCTGCACCGCACTCTACATTTATTGGCAATTAAAACACCATTAGCATGCAATTACCGGAGAATACACAAACGGTGCTGTTCCAAAACGGTTGGAGAGTGCTGAAACATCACTTTAACCTTTCAAACTGATAATAGGCCTCGCAGCCGGGGCCACGCAGCCCATCTGCACATCTCGTTTGAGTCTCAGTTCATTATACCACATTCATTTGTAGTGAGAGGACAGAGAGGCCCACTGGGCACCGATTTTCCAGTCACATGTTTGACATTCAAACTGTCCTTCAAACTATCCAATGTTTTCGGAAAGGGTACGTTTATCTTTCCTTTTCACATGGTTACCCTTTCGCTCTTTCTTGGGTTTCATCGTCCTTTCTCATCGCTCGCTGTGAACCAAACAACCATCTCTGTATTTAGCAGTGTCACGTGCCCCTCGGAAATGGATGTGCTCAAACACGTGGAAACATCCTGGATGAAAGAACAAGACGACAGCTGACACGCTGCTGCATTAACTCCCCGTAACACCGCGCAATGAAAGAGTGACAGGAGAGCACACACATTCTTACAGCCGCAAACGTGAGAGCTTTTGTGTAGCAGTCAAAACAGAGCAGACAATGAGCTTCAAGCAGCGCGGAAAACATTGAATGCAGACAAAACGCCACTTCTGTGAAAGCTTTGTAAATGGTGAACTACTTTCAAGAAGCGAAGCGCCACCGGCAGACCCCACAATGGAAGTCAATATGGAATCTTCCTGTTTAGATTCCCAGGAGGTTATCTCAGGGGGTGCTCGCTAGGGAAACATTGAATTTAGAGAGAATGTCTGAGCATTTATTTCACGCAGAGGCCTGTTTTGGATCGAGACAGTGCACACAAGCATGGCGGAGGGCGAGTTATGAGTTGTAGATTTATAACACTATTTTGATATCAACAAAAAAATATATTCGTGCTGTAGCAATAAATGATGGAGAAGATATGTTTAAAGATGTAGAAAACACAAAAGTTTCAGCCCAATTTTTAAATGTGTGTAAAGATGCTACCGGTATAAGCCTGAAATATGCACAACAGATAGACTAAATTAAAAAATGTTAAATATGGATGGGGAAAAACGTTTTTGTCTGTGTAGGGCCGGCACATCAACTAGACAAAAACCAGGCAGCTGTCTTACTGAACTACCACAATAAGCCATAAGAGGGGGCTACATTTACAAATGCCTTAGGTATGGCCTTGCTCCTAGGGAAAGGGTAGCTCTACAATAAAATATAATTTTATTGGGACTCCTAAACTAATTGAACAGGACAAAAGGGGTGGAAGGGGAGGCTTGGAAAAGATGTTTGTACGCGTCTTTGCAGGTTAATGTCTGATATATAATATGCTCAGGACAGAGCAAACGTGAGTGATTAAACAGTGAGTGAAGGGAAAATAAAGAGAAACATCACACTCTTTAACAGTATTAATACCTGTGTTATATTATCAGCATGTCTGTATTTTATTATTAACATCTACAGCAATATGCTGGCCTCCCACAATTGTAACTTGTAGTAACCCTTAATTCCTTTCAGCAATGTTCAAACAAAATATGTTTGAAAAAATATAATAGCATCTTGACCACGTAACTATTCTTATCATACTTTTTCAAAGAAACATATAGAATTATCAAGAAGAGAGGAATATGTTACTGTTTCTTCAAACAGGATTTCAATGTAACACAATGGTTATTATCAAGGTTGTGAGTACATTGGTGTAAATAGGTGTTGTGATTCTGTATACAGAATAACCCTTGACAGTATCTACTATACGATCAAGACCTGAATCAAATAGTGTGTGAATTTTGCAAAATACATTTTTCATTAGGCCCCAATAATGGAGCACATAGCCTCATCTTCTTTCAGATAAAAAGTGGCAACACAGTTAATCAAACAAGATCTTTTTTTCCTAAATTGATCCCAGTATCATGGTCAGATACCACCTGCTCTTATATCTTTTGTAGGCCTGGGCGGTAAATTCCATACCGCTTGCGGAATTTGGTGAATTTCGCGTTCCGTGGAGAATGCAGAAATGCCAAAAATTCCACGATCCGTGGCGTAGCGGAATTTATTGCTTGTTCGCGCTCTCAAAATGCGTGTTCGTGAGATATTTCCCCCCGAGCACGCAAACAGCGTTCGCGAACAGGAAAAAAGCACCACGAACGGACGGAACAAGCAATTCCGCGTGTTCGCGGATCTCTGCATGCTCGCAGAGATTTTTTAACGTTTCGCTGAGCTTTGCGTAGCGCGACTACGCAAATTCCGCCCACCCCTGATCTTTTCCTATTGTATGAAAACAGTCAAATATTGGGTCGTAACTTTTGGGAGACATTCATAGGCTGATTGATATTCCGTCATACTTTAGAGAAGTTCATGGGTTCAACGCAGTTTGATCCTGTCGAATTGTATCCTAAGGGTGAGAAATGATTGCAGCCCTAACGTATGAATTTCCTAAAAATGTAAGGCATATTTGATATAAGACATGATCTTACACTGAGTAACCTACAGGAGAAAAGGAGATACTTAAGACAGCACTCAATGGGTGATTTCATGTTTTTCTGTCTTCCAGAAGGAAGGATTGAAAGCACAAAATATAACTGTATTATGTTGAAGGATAAATAACCTTCAATTGTACTCTAAGATTTGCATCATAACTTTATAAAGGATTATTTAGGACTTTGACTGTGAGGGACATTTATGTGCAAAACTGTCCACATGTCACTGGTGATTTAACATAGTTGGCAAATCTCACACAGTACCTCATGCTATTGACGCATTTAAAATTGATATACCAAATTTCTGGATTGCCAGCTTTAATGCAAGATAAGGAAAACAACAACATCAATTATGTCTTAATTGATTCCAATATTGCAACCTTTCAAATCAATGTTATGGCAAATTACTTTTTTGACAGACATGCCTTATCAGAATGATGCTCCAGTTGATTCATGCCACGAAATGATTGGCACTTACCATTCTAAGACTACATACAGATTAATCAGCATTCAGAGGATCTACTATGTGACTCTTGATGTGATTAAAGAACCTCACTGCTTGGTGATAACACTTAAAAAGGATCAATTCAAAATGATGCATTATAAAAAGTACCACCCCAGGGAAAGCACCGTGAGTGACAATTTTCTACCTTTTCTATAAAATGTTAGTTTGAAACTTTGGCACTATAGGGCACTGTATGTCATTTCTGCAACTCCACAATGTGTTCTAGACTCAGACATGCCATTGTAACACTGACAACATTCTCATGCACACATAGAGTAACAGATCTATGTACTTTCACAAACCGCTTTCTCAAGGTTAAATAGAAGCTTCAATATGAATAGATTGCAATAAAAACAAAATTACATTATTTGTAATATTAAGGTAGTGCAATCTAAAAATCAGACCACAACCAAAAATACATCTAGTCAATAAAGGCATGTTTTGAACAATAGAATTTGTCAAATGAACTGTTAATGCACATTAATGGACTAAAGAGTAATTTTAAAGCTGTGAAAATGGATAGCCATAGGCTGTATTATACATTTCGAAATGCTAATGTGAAGATGTTAACCTAACTTTGGCTATAGAAATTAATTAAATGAATGATTACATCCTTATCAAGTGGTCACACTTGACCACAAAGAGGTACCCCTACTCAAACTATCACATATACATATCAACCAATGACAATCTTATATTTACTCGATCTTGCTTTACATTGTTCAATATGATTCTAAATCACATCAGTGAACTAACCTAAGAGTTGCTCATGAATATTATGGTAAAAGCCAATATCGGTTTTCTGTTTTATATATTTTTTAATTTTTCAAATAAATCTTGACAGCTTTTATGGTAAATCAACATCTCTACACCACTTTAAAAAAAAACACTCATTTAATTTGACACGATTGATTTAAAACCATAAAAAATGAAGAAGGGTTGTATGAAATCAGAAGCACAGAATAATAATCGTGCAGTGTGTTAAACTACATATTCTGCTCAGGGATTGCGGACAAATTGCAGCTAATATGTTGGAAAGGCAAACCAATATTTGTGTCCGTCATGGTTACACAGGGCTTATGAACTAGAAGCTGGCAATTCTGTATCAAAAATGAAAGAATTGACATAAAATCACAGCCAAGATGGCGGAAGAAACAGTATGTGAATAAACGTTTGGGAATACTAAGGGAACTAGTATTGTTTAACGTTCTCTTCCAAAATGGCATAAAACAAGGCATTATTTGTTATTTAAGTATATAGATTTGTATTGAATGACCATTTTGATACATAACAGGGAATATTTTTCATTTTGTGAATGGTAGTGCATGAATTAAAAAACAGAATAATAACCCAAACTCTCATCTTATGAAGCAAACAGAAATACTGTACAAATTATAAGATGTCCAAATGAGGCATGCATTGTTGAAAGTCCTTATCTCTAATGTAGGAGAGGTAATATGGAAGTTTGTATATCTTGACTGAGCAAGACGTTACCTTGAATACTATAACTGGTGATACAGAAATAGTTTTAGCTAGCTTATTGAAAAATATGAGAAAAGAGAAATGAGAATTTTCCTTACTAAGGACACTTATTACTAAATGTAATTATAAAAACAAAAAATGACATTTGACAAAATGTGGATAGATGACAAAAAAATAACAATTTGATATGCACCTGTATACATTGTAAGTGTACATGCTGTCTAAAATGAATGGAATCTCACTTGAAGATTATTGAGTGCTGAAAAGTATTCATTGTTGACATATTAATTCTTAAAGAAATTAAAAATGAAGTCAAATAATAAATATTACCGGAACAGCCATATTGTAATATGAATACATTCTATATATGGAATTGAGTGGCTTATGAGAATTTTAAATAGCCATTTGGATCAGTAAATATCAAGTTTGGTCATAATGGCTCATTTAGAAGTATAGTTATAATTCATTATAGCAGCTGTAGCACAAGTCTATAGATTTCAATCTCAAAATTCACAGAAATGTAATGTCAATTATATTTTACCATCTGTGAACAGGTTTCAGTGATTCAGTTCCATAAAATATGAACATGAGTTCCTCCTGGTATACCTGTATATAATGTGGAATGTGGTCATCTGTCATCCCAAGCATGCCATCTATCTCCATATGCCCAGTGAGCGTATAGAAATGATGAAATAGGCCTTCTCAAAACGCACTTCACCTCAATGTACTGCCATTAACCCCGTTCACCCTCCTTTTAGTGTTACCAGAATCCAAATCTACCTCATTTCACACAATCCAAGTATACCATGGTACTCAATTGTCTTTCCTGTTCCAGAGATTCGCATCTGAGACTTTATTCTGCCTCAGATAGAGTTATCTTTCCCCTTTCACTACAATTGTTTGGAACTTTATTATCCTGAAAAATAACTCCTGACTTTTCTCTTCAGCAAGGTTTCATTGGGACATTCTTGAATAATTCCTCATACCTCCCCCACACTCATGGGCAATCTGTGAATTTGATCCAAATTTGATTTCATTGTAATATTGTGCAGATCTTCCGACAAGCCCACAAATATTGGCCCTTCCCCTTCTACTTACACCCGAATTACCATGACTGTTATCATGTGATTGAGGTATCCTAGCTGTGAGGTCCCCACCATGGAATGGAGATCCTCACATGATTCAATCTCCAACTGCATGCACTACTAAATCATTAATTAACACTCTAACCTCTAAACTCTTGCTACCACCTCTACACATTCAGCCAAGTGGGCCCCAACACTTTCTCTGGATCACATAAGATCACATTTAATATTAATGATCTCATGATAGTACTGAACACCGACTGTATCAAGTAGTGAAATTCATACAAACAGAGCGATACCTACAAAGATACCATAATTTCCAAAGTACTGCCTTTGTCTCAACCAGATCACTATATTACCTTGGTCTCATTTTATCACTTTATAGTAACCTCAGCTACAATCCTCCAACAAATGCCACCTATACCCACACTACATCATTTGTGTCTAACCTCATTGCTTGAGTTGTTGCCATTATAAGCTGGGCTGAGCGAACTATGTGTGATAACAAAATATTGATCTAATAAAACATTTGGATTGAAATGAAAACTCAAGACTCCCAAATGATTATTTGGATGGAATAAGTTACGAAACGACAATTACCACTCTGTGAATATCAGAAGAGTATTTATTGACTGACTGTGACACGCTCCTTTTAATAAAAATTGGACTTTGTTGCCTTTATACCTCAAATGTAACAGACATTGGTGTTGTAAATTAAGGCAGAATGTGATTAAGCATTTACTGAAAACATTAGTGTTTCCCTTTTATCGTGTTTTCCTCATATGTTGGCCGAAGTCCGGACTCCATTTTGTATTGACATGCTGCCACGTGTTCACCACGAGGAGAGTCCGACTTCTGTGTTAGTTGCTCTTGTAATCTGCCTAGCAACAGTTATAAATAGCTCCCTCTTGTCCATCTGGCGCATGCCCAGACTTGACCACATCTGTTATAATTAGCTTTGCTTGACCATGTGTTTTCGCGGGCTCAAGGAGTGTGTTAGCTCCGCCCATGTATTGATTTAGAATCGAGAATGACCCTAAATGGTAATGTTCTTCGACTTCATGTACTATCCACCCACTCATGAGCCCCTCTGTTGTGTATAAAAGGGGACTGTGTACGTAAGTTCTGTGTGCTACTCCTTGCAATACTGAAGAGTGTTGTGTGGATTGTAGGACCACCCTTAAGGGTTAATAAACATTGTTTTTGTACTTTGCAGTTTCCGTGCCAACTTCCTTATAGATTTCGTTACAGAAGAGCGAACCCTTGTCTCTTGCGGGCCTAGCTGGGGCTTGTATTCATCAATTGGCGCCCGTCACGTGGGGCTCATCGGCGACTCGGATGCTCGAAGGACTGGTCGCGACGAAGGTGAGGAGTTTGGCCGGGGACGTGATCACTGCCAGCGGCGTCTTAGCCTTGGCATCCCGAGGTTTTTCTTCCTTCCCTTCCGAGCTGACCATCTGGGTGGCGCCGGTCATCGACTGAGACCTCTTCTGTCGGTCCTGCCGTGAGAGCCGTTTGGGCGATTGTGGAGCTTGGCAGTTGGAACCTGGACTCTTGATTGGTAAGAACCGTTGTACGGTACTTGCTCCGAGTTTTGAAGCCTGGTCTGGCTATTTGAGTTTGATTGATGGTGACTAGTCATATTTTGAATTTGTCTTTGTGAACATATATGCGTTGCAACACATATAGGCAGGTAATGTGGAGAAATTTCTCCGGAGCTGTGTAAACTTGGAACGGCGCAACGATTAAGTGCCATTTTTCTTGATAATACTGCATATTTTGCATTATTCCTAACATGCCTGCTTTTAGCGCACTCCGTAAGTGGTGCTGCTGTCTGGGTAACCGGTTGAACCTCGAGGAATCTGCTCCAGCTCCCCCAGAGGGGACTCCTAATAGGGATATGTACGTGAAGCATGGTCTCTCTTCCATAATGTACAGCACATTGTGGAGGAAATATACCAAGAAGGATCCTGAGCTGCGATGGCCTTTGTATGGATCGTTTGATATGCGTAAGATTGAGTATGTGGAACAGTGTATGTGTAAGCGACGTGCTCGTCAGGATATGTTTGAGTGTGTGCGGTTATGGGTGAAGGAAGTGCGTGAGCGAGAGAAACGTGAGAAAGCATTGTTTGATAAAGAGCAACGAAAGAATGATCATGTGCGAGCACAAGAAGCAAAGCGTCGGGAGGACAAAGAACAGACGGATAGCCGAGAGAAAGAGCGTAGGCTACAAGTTTCGGGTCAATATGTTGTTCGCCAGCCACTTTATCCTGTCCTTAATAATCCTGATGACGATTTTTATTTACTAGATCGCTCTCCGCCCCCTTATGTTGGCGCATCTGCTCCACGGCCGCAAGATTCTGGCCCGGCTCCGGGTAAGGTCGACACACGGTCCATGTTATCGGCCGAGCATATGGCTGAGCTCCGGAAACTTTCCATCCGTGCACTTAAGGGCAAGATGTCTATGGATGAGTTGTTCCATGCTTGGGGGTCGTGGCAAGATAGAGAGAGGGTGTATTTTCTGTCTCATTTTTCAGAAGAAGTAATCGCAGCTTTCCGAAAATATTCTAGTGTCTTTGAGCCTGACGACGTGTCTTTGGATGCCGGAGCATTACGTAACGGTGTTTTTTCTCCCCCTAAGGCTTCTGAGGCGGCTCGGCGGCTGTTCGCTTTGCGGGACGAGGTGCTGGCCCTTAGGGAGAAAGCACGTCAACAAACGGAGGAAGAGAAGCAGTCGGATTTGTCTGCAGCAGAGGGCCACCCATCCGCCTCCCAGTCAGATAAGGATGATATAGTGCATGCTAAACCAATGCGAGAGGCGGCGCCTTTGTATGTTCCTCCTAAGGGAGCGGGGACTAGCTCCGATATTACCTCCGCCGATGCTAAGGGATATTTCGTGTATAATTGGGTTTATACTCCATGGCATAGAGCCGATGTTATGGCGTTAAAGAATGCATTGCCTGACCCCCGCAAGAATCCAGCGGCCTTCTATGAAGAAGTCGAGGGGGCCTTGGAATCTTGCATTATGACTTTAGCGGATATAGATCTGTTCTTTGGCCTTATTCTACCACCGGACACGTGGCGATCTGTCCGAAAGGTGGATGATATAGTTGCTTTTAAGGCCCGGTGGTCTGACCTTGAGGATGAGGATAGGGAGCGGAAGCCCGCACAGAAACCACCCCGGGCTATTCTAGATCTCCCTGCTGCTATTGTGGCTAAATTGAAAACAATAATTCCCCCCAAGAAGATTGACTGGAATATGTTGGCGGCATGTAAGCAGAAAGTTGATGAGTCAGTGGCAGATTTCTTCACGCGCTTTGAAGAAACGTTCCATGATTTTAGTGGCCAGTCGCTTACCGACGACACAGGCCGCCACCTTTTTGCGGACAAATATGTGGCTAATCTGCTGCCGGCAGTTGCGGCCCGGTTAAAAGCGAGTGAGAGTTCTTGGTCCTCCGCGACACCGACGGCCCTTCTGACCATCGCCCAGTATTATGAGCGTCAGGAGCACGAGGCGAAGGGCCAGGAGGAGAAGAAGTCGAAAGATCTTAAAACGAAAGTTATGTTAGCACAAGTATATGGCCCGCCCCGCCGGGGTAATAACAATAGGGGAAGGAGCGGATTTTATGGTCCCCCTTCGGGCCGACCTGATTTGAATAAGAACCAATGTGCGTACTGTAAGCAGTTGGGCCATTGGGCCAGGGAGTGCCCAGCGTTGCGCGCTTCGCGGCAGGGGCACACTCCGGGTGGCCAAAGAGGTAGAGGGGGCTTCTCGAACTTTAGAGGGAATTCCAACGATAATGCCCGTTTCGATACTGCCGGACAGCACCGAGATAGCTCGAATGTTTTTGATCGCCAGCATCAGTACCATGTATCGGACATCGATCATTCGGGATATCACGATTCTCAGCATGCATAGGAATGCGTAGGATGGGGGTCCGAATCAGTTGAGGTGCCGGTCGATCAGACGGGTCCTTATGTATCGGCTGAGGTTTTAGGTTCTACTGATCAGTTCCTAGTGGATACAGGAGCGACACGTAGTGCATTGTCTAGGTACTTGGTTCCGGGGGCTCCCCCATCCGGCTCAATAGTTACATCGGTAGGGTTTGACGGTACACTTTCCCGAAGCCCTCTTTCACAGCCCCTTGCATTTAAAGTTGATTGTTTTTCTGCGCCTTGTCCGTTTCTGCTTGCTCCGTACACACCGGATAACATTATGGGCCTTGATATGTTAAAGCATTTTAGGGCTACAATTCGCTGTTCCCCTGAGGGTGTGAGGGTGATTTTAAATGACAACTACCCCCGATCTGGGCGGATGTGTACGATCTCAGAGGATGCGTTGTTGGCTACCCTCCCCCAAACTTTATGGGCAACGTCGGACACGGATGTGGGACAAATGGTGATTCCTCCGGTCCACATTAGTGTCCAAGAGGGGGCGGTACTACCGCGCCTCCCCCAGTATCGTATTTCCCAGGAGGGCGAGGAAGCTCTCATACAGATTGTGCAAGATTTGATCGCAGTGGGAGTAGTGGAAGAAGTTCCCTATAATATCTGTAACAGCCCGATTCTCCCTATTCTGAAAAAGGACACGGATGCAAAGGTTTATCGGTTCATAATTGATTTGAGGGAGGTGAACAAGATCGTGATACCTCAGTACCCGGTGGTTTCCGATATCACGACGTTGCTCACCCTGGTCCCGCCTACGGCGACCGTGTTCTCAGTGATTGATTTGAAAAATGCCTTCTTTTCTATTCCCATTCACCCTGATAGCGATTCCTTTTTGGGTTCACATTAAACAATAGATCTTATCGCTTTTGTAGAATTCCCCAGGGCTACACAGAAAGCCCTAGTATTTACAGTCAGGCTTTGAAACGACAGTTGGATTCCTTTGCTTTACTCGAGGGGGTCGCCCTCATTCAATATGTCGATGACATCCTGTTGGCGGCTGACACCCTGGAGTTGTGCGAGAACAGCACGATAGCCTTACTTTCCTTTTTAGCATCCCACAATCATAAGGTCTCTAGGAAGAAATTGCAATTCTGTAGACCAAAGGTGACTTATTTGGGTCACCTTTTGTCTAAGGAGGGGCGTGCACTCACACCAGATCGTATCCAAGTAATTTTGGACACACCAAGGCCATCCACGCAGAAGGGCGTGCGTGCATTTTTGGGTCTTGTTTCTTTTTGTAGACAGTGGATATTGGGGTTTTCACACATAGCTAAGCCATTATTAGCGCTCTTGACAAAAGACACACCAATCCCTCTTCCTTGGTCAAATGAGTGTGACGCTGCTTTTCAGCAATTAAGACAGGCCCTTTGTTCAGCACCAGTGTTAGGGACCCCTGATTATGCAAAACCCTTTTCGTTGTATGTGCATGAGAAAGATGGATGTGCATTATCAGTTTTAGTGCAGATGCACGGCGACAAGCAGCGCCCTTGTGCATACTTTTCGGCTGTGCTTGATCCTGTCGCCCGAGCATTGCCAGGGTGTTTTCGCTCGGTTGCGGCGACAGCTGTGTCAATACGGCAGAGTGAAGGAATTGTATTGTCCCATAAACTGTTGGTGTTAGTTCCCCACGCTGTTGATGCCCTGCTTAATCAAACAAAGACGCAGCATTTGACTAGTGCCCGTTTAACGGGATATGAGTTGACGCTTTTGGCTCCTCATATTACGTTGAAAAGGTGCGTGACATTAAACCCGGCCACATTGTTGCCATACCCCGAGACCCAGCCTGAGGCACAGAAAGCGCATGATTGTATTCTTGTGACTGAGGAACAGACAAAGGGTCGTATTGATCTCCAGGATACACCCTTTTCAGATGTAGATGGAGAGTTGTGGGTGGATGGATCATGCCTGAAGCTACCAGATGGTACGACTTCAGCAGCGTATGCAATTACCACGTTACAGACGATAGTGGAGACAGCACGCATACCACAGAAATCAGCTCAAGCAGCGGAACTGATAGCGTTAACACGAGCGTGTGAGCTCAGTACAGGATTGTGTGTGAATGTTTACACAGACAGCCGCTATGCCTTCGGAGTAGCGCACGATTTCGGCCTACTCTGGAAGGAGAGAGGGTTTCTAACGTCACATGGGGTACAGATAATGCATGGGGAGTTAGTTCATAACCTTTTAACTGCATTGACATACCCAAAGAAAATTGCCATTGTTAAGTGTAGCGCCCATAGGAAAGTGGTTGATAAGGTTGGAGAAGGGAATGCGTTAGCAGATCGAGTAGCACGGGAGACTGCGATGCAGCCCGGCACTACTGCCATGTATGTAGTGAAGTCACAGGTGGAGAGATGGCATGATGCGAAGGAGCAAGTGCGAGAAATACAAAAGACCGCTTCTGACAAAGAGCGGGAACAATGGGCTAGCGAAGGAGAATTGGATGATGAGGGTTGCTGGAGAAATAAGCAGATGGATAGATGGAAATTACCCACGGCTTTTGTACAACCTATGGTCCAGATGGCACATGGGCTAGCACATGTTGGAGCTTCCGCAATTGTGAAATTGCTTACCCAAGTCTGGGAGCATCCAGAGATTGCTAGCACAGCAAAGAGGGTGGTGCAGACCTGTATGATCTGTTTGAAGTATAACCCAGGGAAAGGTACGCGAACTCCAGCAGGAGGATTTGCGACACCCACTGCACCCTTTGAGGTTCTGCAGATGGATTACATCCAGCTTGAGCGCTGTAACAATTTGAAGTATGTTCTAGTAGTGGTTTGCGCCTTCAGTAAGTGGGTTGAGGCGTACCCTGCGAAAGACAATACTGCAATGACTACAGCAAAGCTATTGCTGAAAGAGTTTTTCCCCCGATACGGCGTCTGTAGACTTCTGTGGAGT
The DNA here is from genome assembly GCF_964204655.1 of Triturus cristatus. NCBI lineage: Eukaryota > Metazoa > Chordata > Amphibia > Caudata > Salamandridae > Triturus > Triturus cristatus. The sequence goes on from NC_140584.1 coordinate 230,545,415, forward strand.
GATAATGGCCCTCACTTTGTAGCGGACGTTATAAAGTATGTCTTGAAGGGCCTAGGCATCACTCAGAAGTTCCATGCCGTGTTCCACCCTCAGTCTGCAGGACTAGTCGAGAAGTATAATGGTACACTGAAGCTTAAGATCGCCAAAATTCAAGCTTCAACATCTTTGACTTGGCCAGACGCCTTGCCACTGGCGTTATTGTCAATTAGGTCGGTGCCACACTCTCGAACCGGCCTTACGCCCTATGAGATTGTATTTGGACGACCAATGAACATTTGGGGTCCACCAAGGCCTAAGGCTGTGTATGATGTACCTTGTGTGATGATGGGTGATTATCTGGCACAGTTAACGGATAACTTGGTTTCTATTCATCAACAGGTCCGAGAGGCGCTCCCTGATCGGTCTACTGGCGAAGGACATGGTCTCCGGCCCGGAGACCATGTGATGATAAAGGTCTTCGATAGATCGAACAGTTTGGAGCCGAGATGGATCGGACCTGAGCAAGTCCTTCTTGCAACGAGGACGGCAGTGCGAGTCTCGAACAGGAAGAATTGGATCCATTCCTTGCACTGTCGAAAGGTACCGCCCGGATTGGTGGAGTCTGCCGTGCTGACCGATCAACGAGAAGTCCTAGCAGCAGAGACAGGCCGTGTTGCAAGGCCAAACGACACTGAGGAGCTCTTTTCGGACCACACGACTTCTGGAGGAAGGCGATATCATCTGCGACCAAGGAAGTGAGATCTTCAGTACTGGGACATACTGTCAGAACGGCCCTTGGGTTAGTGAAACGGAGAGCCGCTGAGGCAAGGGGGGGGGATCAGCCCTGCATTAGTGTAGCGACACCCGTCTTGGCCCGTTGGTGAAGAAATCAACCGCTGCCCAAGGGGAAGAGTTCTGACAGACTTTTAGTTTCAGGAAGATATTAGGGTATTGTTTCCTTTGACATGGAGAAGAAGAAGATTTTTTGTGCGTTGGGGTTCATGCTAACAGTAGCTATCGTTGGTATAACCACATGGTTTGTGGAGGAGGCAACTCCAGCCCGAGAGACACTTGTGTTGACGACTCCAGTGCCTGCGGAGCACTACTTTTACACATTGCCATATCAAGAGTTGAAGCATCGACAATCCTATTTGAATAACACTTTCATTCAGATGCTGCATCATACCCACGTTGCTACGAACGCTACGAACTGTTGGATATGTGGGATGATGCCAGCCCATCAGAAGAAAGGAGGTACGCCATTCATACCACTTCCTTTCTCTCATAACGGCTCTTGTAGAGCATGGTACACTCTGTTGTTTGCTACTCGAAAACCGACAGTGGGACGATTGCTTTTCAGACTTAATAAAGAATGCCATCAGGACAAGAATGGATATCCACAAGCGAATGGGACAATTTGGGAATGGGAAGAGTACCGACCGGACAATGAATCCATCCCCTATATCTTCACGAACACCAGAGACACTGTGGGGAAGGAAAAATTTGTGATCCAAGTGGCCCAAGCCCAAGCGGACCTGTGTGTCCAGAGTGTGGGTTTTATCCCTGTCGGTGTCAGTGATTGTATAACAGTATTAAACATCGACGGACTGAATAACAGCACCTTCCTAGCATCCCATAATACCTATTTTGTATGTGGAAATAAAGGTTATTACCGTTTGCCGGCTGGGTGGTCCGGGGTATGCTATGTATCATTCCTACTACCCCCTGTATTCCTAGCTCCCGCATCTTATCATAAGGATCTGAAATTATTGAATAATGTGACTGTAAATAGGTATAAACGTACTTTATCAATTGACGATGTAGATCAGACTGATACCAGTCTGCAACAGTATATTGATTTTAACTTAGGACTGTTTTTCTTTGTTGGAGCTGCCCTGAACAGTAGGAAGATCCGAAGATTAACAAGAGTGGTAGAAGCTGTGACAAATCAGACTGCTGCTGCTCTTGGGAATCTTACGGAAGAATTACAGATTACCAGAATTGTTGCATTGCAGAATCGTATGGTATTGGATGTAATGCTAGCTGATCGAGGAGGAGCCTGTAAAATTATTGGAAGTAGCTGCTGTGTGTTCATTCCTGATCATACGCCATCCGTTTATAACGCCATTAATAAGCTGCATAAAATAGCAGCTGAAATCCACACGGAAAACGGCACTTGGTCCTTTTCTGGATGGTTTTGGGCATTGGTTACTGCCTGGGGATGGAAGGTCTTAACTGGTCTCTGCATGATTATAGCAATTCTGTTCTTTCTCTGTATGTGTATTCAATGTGGACAGTTATGTTGTTCTGTATGCATTTCATTCTGCATTCCAGATAAGAAAGCTATTGCCGAAGTTGCCCGCCAGAAGGGTCTAGCTAAAGAGGTTAAAGGAATGATGATAATTGACATATACGATGATTATTCTTGGAAGCCAGATGTCTTCAGTAAATGCTGAAAGGGTCGTCTGTTGTAAATTAAGGCAGAATGTGATTAAGCATTTACTGAAAACATTAGTGTTTCCCTTTTATCGTGTTTTCCTCATATGTTGGCCGAAGTCCGGACTCCATTTTGTATTGACATGCTGCCACGTGTTCACCACGAGGAGAGTCCGACTTCTGTGTTAGTTGCTCTTGTAATCTGCCTAGCAACAGTTATAAATAGCTCCCTCTTGTCCATCTGGCGCATGCCCAGACTTGACCACATCTGTTATAATTAGCTTTGCTTGACCATGTGTTTTCGCGGGCTCAAGGAGTGTGTTAGCTCCGCCCATGTATTGATTTAGAATCGAGAATGACCCTAAATGGTAATGTTCTTCGACTTCATGTACTATCCACCCACTCATGAGCCCATCTGTTGTGTATAAAAGGGGACTGTGTACGTAAGTTCTGTGTGCTACTCCTTGCAATACTGAAGAGTGTTGTGTGGATTGTAGGACCACCCTTAAGGGTTAATAAACATTGTTTTTGTACTTTGCAGTTTCCGTGCCAACTTCCTTATAGATTTCGTTACAGAAGAGCGAACCCTTGTCTCTTGCGGGCCTAGCTGGGGCTTGTATTCATCATTGGGAAAACTGAGCACTCTCTCCTATTCACCATTTACTTTGTTAAGCTACATCCTCCTTTAGCCCACTCTGACAGTCTCAACATCTGTTCCCCAAATCTCCTTCACAGCTACTCAGGTTGGCTAATCCATTCTTTGGCCTATCAGCCCCATTCAGTTATAATTCATAAATCAATTGTCTTTTCTTTTGAGGGTGCTAATCTTCTTTTAATCTGTATTATGAAACTCTCTGTTCTGTTGCTCAGATGTTTTCAGCTCTGCGTAATCTTTCCTTCACAGTAAAAACGGAACCTGGCTCTTCCTCTCATACCAGCATCATCCAGGGTCAAACCTTTGTTCCCTAAAGATCATAAGCAACTTTTATTTGACCTGTTCCCTAGCTACTTTCCAGATATTACCCATGAAGCATACATTCATCAGTTGTGAGGTATGTCCCTAATTTGTGTATCTGCTAGTAAATGTATATCTGGTTATATGTAATAGGCGTTCCTGTCAAGAGGTAATCATCGGTGAGACTTCAAAGCTTGCTTGCTTTGTGCTACCGGTTGAATCTATTTCCCTGTTATAAGTGACACTGTACATTGTTCATCTCAGATATATGCTTTCATGGTGGAGTTGATGACTGTACTTACATTATGTAACTAGATATTTCGGTCCTCAGTCGCTTCTCTCTTAACCTTCTTTGAATGCAAGTCTAGTTCTCTTCTAGACTTGATTACTTCCTTCCTCTGTTTGTTAAATGGGTCAGATGTTCTACATTTCATTATTTCTGTTTTCCTCTTGCATCTGCATTTCAGCTACTGAAGTTAAGCCCAAACATTTTTCCTGACAAATATTGCACGGTCTACTCAGTTTAGAAGTAATCAGTTCTAAAACGCCTGTGGGTGATTTTTAAAAATGATCATCCTTTTTCATTTTGAGTGATAAAGAAAGTTGATGTTTAGGGTGCTTATGTATTCTGTGACTGGGCGTAAATGTTTTATTAGTTCAGCATTCCGTACATATTCTGTTCTTTTTCCATTTGTTGCCCTAAGTGGGATGGGTATGCCCAGAGGTGGGTCACATGCATGGTATGTCGCCATGTTCAGGCTAGCCTGGCTGATGAGGGGTGATAGCCTGAATCCGGTCCGAGGATGCTTGTTTCTGGTCCAGAGAGGACCTGGACTGGCAGTTCGAGCTGGACTGTTCCCATGGGAAGCAGGGTCAAGACTGATTTGCATATGGCTGTGTCTAAACTGGAATGGTGTGGCATGCAAAAAAAAAAACAACAGATTCAACCCAGATCTGTGATGGGGTGAATGTTTGATTTGCTCAGCATTCTGGCCATCATCTGTTCTTTTTGCACTTGTCGTTCTAAGTCAGGAGGGTATGCCCAGACATGGTTCCTGTGCTCGCTATGCCATCAGCTTCAGACTAGCCTGGCTGATGAGAGGTGATACCCTGAAACCAGTCCCAAGATGTTTGTTTCTAGTTCAGGGAGGACTTGGTCTGGCAGTTCAGGCGGAATTGTTCCCATGGGGAGCAGGGTCAAGATTCGTTTGCGTATCACTAGGTCTAAACTGGAATGGTGTGGCGTGCAAACAAAGATGGATTTAACTGAGATCTGTGACTGGGAGTGATGTTTGATTTGCTCAGCATTCTGTCCATTCCATGTTCTTTTTGAATTTGTCACCCTAAGTGGGAAGAGTGTTCCCAGACCTGGGTCCCATGCTCGCCACGCAATGAGATTTTAGACTAGCCTGGTTGATGAGGGGTGATGCCCTGAAACTGGTCCTAGGATGCTTGTTTCTTGTCCATGGAGGACCTGGCCTGACAGTTCCGGCTGGACTGTTCCCCTCAGGAGCAGTGTCATGACTTATTTGCATTTGGCTGGCTCTAAACTCGAATGGCGTGGTGTGCAAAAACTATGAATTTACCCAGATCTGTGACTGGGGGTGAATGTTTGATTTGTTCAGCATTCCATCCATAATCTGTTCTTTTTGCATTTGTTGCCCTAAGTGGGTAGGGTATGGCCAGTCATGGGTCCTATGCTCACTACGCCACCAGATTCAGGCTGGCTGATGAGGGGTTATACCCCAAAACCGGGGCCAGGATGCTTGTTTCTGGTCCAGGGAGGACCTGGGCTGGCAGTTTGGGCTGGACTGTCCCAATGGGGAGCAGGGTTAAAACTGATTTGCTATACACTGGAATGGCGTAGCATGAAAAAAAAATGATGGATTTAATAGAGCTCTTGGATTGGGGGTGAATGTTTGATTTGTTTAGCATTCCGTCAAATCTTCGGTTCTTTTTGAAATTGTATGTATTCCATACCTGATAAATGCTTAGGAAATATGTATGATATCGATCTCGTTACAGTATTAGTGATGCACACTCTAGGAAATCACTGTGACTAGTAATGCAGAGTGTCTTACATGTCAAGCCATTTGCATATCCATTCACCTGGCATTAGCGTGCAGATACTCTAACCTACCTTAATAATGAGCAATGATAAAAGTCGTACCAAACACTTGACAGCCTTTTCATCTTAAAAGTGAGAGACAAAAGTGTCAGAAATGTCACATTTTCTCTACATGATCATGTCAGTTTAATGTGGGTGATAACAAGTGGACCTTTGCTAAAATTAAAATCTTGCCAAGCTTCCATAAAAGGATACTCTAAGAAACTGTTTTTGTGCTTGGCTGGATTGGTATTATTACTAGCTAGTATTGCTAGCAAGCACATTAGCATAAAAAAAACTCATGACTGTCTCTCTTCCAATCCAATGTGCTTTCAACCAAGACCACATATGTATATTTTCATAAAACCACAAAAAGAAAACAAAATCTCTTATGGATTCAGCTGGCTATATTTAAAAACCAACAAACAGTGAGCTCCCTAAACAACTAAAGTTGTGCAATTCTTGTCTCTAAAAATAAGTAATTCATATGATAATATGAATTGTTGCACAACAGGAAACTTGGCAGTATGCATAGAATTTCATTCAGAGTTCTTGACCTATGCGGAAGAATCTAAAGAAACCACATTAGCTTGCTTGACTTCCATTCACTAAGATATGTCACATGTCCCTTTCTCATATACTTTCCTTAAATAGTTCTTTTTGTTGTTTGTACACAATTGATGATCACTAAACCTGTCTTTCATCAAGATGAAAGAAAATGCATCCATTTTATAAGAATATTGAGAAACATTCCTATTTATTAAATGTAATTGTATACATATGAATGTATCTTAAACAACTACCAAACACACACCAACTGAAGCTGTTAGTGGTTTGTGGTAGAAATGAAATGCACGAGAAATCCGTAGGACGGCAGGTAGAAAATTCAGTTATGACCCTACAATACCCAGGAAAGCGCACATGGGAAATTCATCTTCAACAAACCAAGAACAGGAAAATGTACTGTAAAATGTGCAGGTTTTTTGTCTGAAGACCTAATGAAACAGACGGGTATTGATTTGCCCTTTAAGTGCTTAGTGAATCAGAAACCAACTGCCTGAAGATACTTGTGACATAAATCTCCCAGATTAAAGATCAAACAAGGCTGGAAGGTGAAGAGTTTATACAAGCAACAAACAACACCAGGTCACGTATTGACCACCTCCCACTTAAAGGTGAGGATTAACTGTAAATCAATGGACAGACCGGTCGTGGTTAATGTTCAATAGCACTGGTAATTACACATCCCATTCTTGTAATAAAAAGAACATGCTGTCCACTCTGCCCTCACCCGACCCAGAAGACACTGCCAGATAATCCAGGGATTTATGCAGACCCGTTCTGTTTGTAGGTACGCCTTGTTTTCTAAATGAGATCCAGTCCTATTCAGGATATGCATGACAGATAGTGTTGCATTTCATATAAATAAACGTTGCTGTGTGACATATATATTATACATACTCATTTCCATCCACTCCGGTTTGAGGGGCTTGCTTCTCACGTGGCGACATACATGTGAGGTTTCGTTTGGAATGTATAGCGGTTAGGGCCAGACTGGCCATAGCAGGCAACGGGCATTTCTCCGGCAGGCCGCTAGGGTGGGGCCGGTTTTGGACCCCTGGGGAGCCGTTTTTGATTCCGGGGGTCGGCAATATCGGCCTTCTGTGACAAAATCATCCGAAACCGGCCCTGGCAAACTGCTCAGCTGCACTCCCCCTCACCCTGGGGGGAAGGCCGGCTGAGCAGTATGCCAGGGCCGGTTTCTGTTCCCAGTCCGGCCCTGATAGCGGTGATTCTGCTGTCAAGCCCCTTCCGGGCAGGCTGGCCGTCCTCTTTGTCAGTTTATTGATTGTAATATATGTATATACAACAAAAGGGGGTTGCCCAGCCTGACGTGGCAATTTATATAGGTTTCTCTCGCAACTTTTATTACCATTCCCGTATGATTAAAAAGATCTGGACTAGTTTTTGACTCAGTGAAGGATTACTTTTCTAGCAGCTTATATTAAATTGAATTAATAACAGGGAAACAATCTTAAGTCCTGCCCAGCCTAGAATGATTTAAATTTGGAGCAACATTAGAATTTGTCACATAAAATATCAAGGTCTTCGTGAATGAACAGTGTGAGAAATTGGGTTATTGGTTGATGGGGTGAAAACCTCCGCCAGCAACAGCCTCAATCCTTGCCGGGTTGAACCTCAAAAAGTCACTAAATATACCTGTGCTTAGACCTCTGGTAGCATAGCATAAAGGCAGTCAGGCGTAACTTGGAGGCAATGTGTAAAAAAGTTTTGCAGCACTTAAACAGTAATAAAGTGAACACACAAGATAAGAAAAATTCCTCACTAATTTAGAAAAATAGAGTTATTCTTAATACTTTTTTTGACACCAAAATGACAAAAACATCAGTCAGTAGAACCGGAGTCATGAATTAAAAAATTCTTAAGTGTAAAATAGCACTGAAAAGATCAAAGCACCAATCATGGAAGTCAAATGGTATGGCTGACTGTGATGGAGTATGGTTCGGATACATTAAGTAGATTAGGGGCGGTCAGAGCTTGCCTTCAGACTTAAATGGAGAAAAATGTTTGAGATGGTAAAGTACAGCAAGAGGCGAGGCAGCTGGCCATGTCCAAGGAAGAGGCACTGGGGAACCACTGGACAAAGTCATGATGAAGTGTTCAACGTTCTGACTTAGTCTCTGCAGTGGGACAAAACAGCAGGCTGTAGCCATGAGGGCTTCACAAGGCTGGATACTTCTGCTAGGAGCCACTGAACAAGCTTTGCTGCTCTAGAGACAAAAGTAGCAGCAGGTGCTGCATAGTGATGCTGACTGGTGATTCAACTTATGCGGATCGGCTAGCAGGCATGTCCCGGTCTCTTCTCCGTTCTCAGAGCACTTTTTGTCAGAATGTTTTTTTAAGTGCCAGGTTTTAGATTTGGGTTATCTGGGCACTTCCAAGGGTTCAGAACTGAAGGGCACCAGTTGGAGTGGCAGGGCTCAATTGGGCTGGATCCAGGTTGGAGTCTTTTTTGACCCTGAGGCTTTAATCAGGAGGCCTGGCAACCAGCCTTTGGAGTCATTCCAGAACTCTTAGTGTTATATTCCTGAGTTAGGCCCATTTAGGGAGCCAGCTTATTTCATACATTGTCTTCAAAAATAACATTTCCAGCAGTGACCTTTTGCACATATTTGAAACCACGACAATGTTGGATTTGTTTCTTTGAAACTAAACTTGTTTTCACATTTAGCTTCCTGCAACATTATCACAATGCCCTGAACATCATGTACAAGGTCTTGTTTTGCACTATGTACACATGTCATCACTATCTTCATCCACGGGGCAACAGGGCTATCTACATATCCATAATATCACGAATCTATGCAAACTGTGCAAGGCTGCTTTTATTATAAAAGATGAGCATCCTTATAGATTAGTAGAGGAAGTACTTCCACTGACACCAAGGGTCCAAGAATGCTGAGAAATCACCACGCAGTGGTCTGACATCTCGTGAGGGGTGTTCAGTTTGTGACCAAGACGGGGTCCATCACTCTATCCCATCAGGTAATGGAGTTGAATCGACCCTTGGGGGGATTCTTGGCTCTACACCTATATACACTCTAGGTACACTTAGAGTAGGGTCCGCATAATAGAAGTACACTAGAGAACTGCCCTGTTTATATGCCTGCATAATTACATTGTTTATCACCATGGTAGAACTATATCTACTATTTACACTTTTGGTGCTTGTAATCACATGTATCTGCTTCTGTCTACTAATCATTGCAACAAACGTATTTTATGCAAGAATAACATTGGTTCAATAAATATTATAGAAAACGTCCCACTGTGTAGTCTCTGTATATTTCTCTGAAAATAAGTAAGCATGAGTGACTGAGCGAAAGGTACTGTACTGTATCCACAATCCCTGAGTTATCATATTCAGTGGTTGCCAGAAACCATTCGCTCCCTGGTAGGTTAAGGGAGGCTTACGGCGGCATTGAGAGTTAGCTGTTCTATAGGCCAAAATATCCTACATGGGTTTTGGAATCAGTCTTGACACCAACCCCTTAGTTTATGTTGTCCAAACAATGCACAGATCCTACTGATTAGTAGGAACTATATGACACTAGCTTTAGGCAGAAAAGCAGACCTCAAGCAGTTGGGCAGTCCTCTGAGAGCACGGGCCAAGCTTCAGACCGAAGGGCAGACCTCCTGGTGCAGCAGTGCAGTCCTCTGAAGTACACAACAGGCCACAGGAAGCAGGGCACTGCTCTGAGAATCCTTTTGCAGTTATACATTTAAACTGAGGAGGATGGAGAGGATGTAGCCTTACGGCTAGAGCGGTTGACCTCGAAGTTGTGGAACCAGGTTTGAGTCTCAGCAATGACACTCAACATCCTGTGATTCTGGGCATATCACTTAATCTCCTCGTGTCCAACAAAAATGAATATGTCCACCTGAAACAAAACTGGCGCTCATGTAAAGTGCACCTTATATCTTTGGGTCTAGTTAGTGCTAAAAAGAAAAATGTCCAAAGGTCCTTTTTTATATTTTGTGGCAGCTTTGAAGTAGAAGATGGTTCTGGAGTTCCCCCCAATAAAAGTGCCTGAAAATTATTGCCTCTCTGCTCTGGTACCAGTCGGTCTGCAGTCACAATATGTTAGCGTGAAGTTATTTGTATCGGAGTGAAGGCATTTTCTTCAAAGCACAAATAGGATTGTACACAGCTCCGCTCCCCTGATCCTGCATTGCATGGTCCATTCTGCCAACACCCAGTCCCTCTATTGGGTGGCTGCCTGAGAGAAAAAAACACAGTCCAGCTACAAACTATTTCTAGTCATGTGGCTCAGAAACAGGCTGCAGACACCCAATGGTTAGGACAAAAAAATGCCAACTTTCTGAAAGTGTCATTTTAAAAATTGTGACTTAACATCTGACCTAACTATGAAAGAGGATTTCAGATTACAATTCCCCACACACCAAACATGATATTTTGCCCTGTTCTCAATCACAAGTTATCACGTATTCATTCTAATAAGGCAACCCAATGTTATCATATAGGAGAGGTAGGCATCCCAGTAGTTTTTCACTACCAAGACATGTAAAACTTTTTAAATACAATGCACCCTGCCCTAAGGGCTGTTTAGGGCCTACATTAGGGTTGACATGTATAATAACAAGTATTGGCAAAACCAATAGGTCTCTCCTTTTAACTGCCAATGCAGACCCACTGGCTTTCCCAATGTTTTTGCTATTGTTGTTTAGCATTGCCAATACTTGTTTTTAAGTGGGGTTATAATGTGTTCAATCCCTGGTGAATGACTTAATCCGTTCCTTAATGGCCGCCCACCATCCAATCACTCCTCCGCAACACATGGTGTTTTGGTTCCAGAGAATCATTCCCATCTGTTTAAACTGCAAAGCTGCATAACAAATGCTTGGGCTGGAAGGACAAAACAGGTTCTTTGATTCGGGGTATACACCAAGAGAGAGAAAGTGGAAGACAGCAAGCGAGGGAGGGAGAGATAGTGTGAGAAGGAGAGTGACAGAGATAGGGATAGTGAGAGGAATGCTCAACAGGTCACAAAATGGTGACTGAAAACTAAACAGAGGGAACGTTTGCTCTGTTGATGGTGAGAAATGTTTCTAAAAAAGGATGCACTTGCCTTACAATGGATTGTTTTGAAGTGGCTTCCAATTGGGATCCCCAGGTTAAATGGCGATGTGTTAACTAAGGAAATACAGATTTAATGAAGGCATGAGACGATGGGCTGGGATTATTCTAAATGCAATGAAAACCCTGGCCTCCACACGCTGTAATTACACCAAAGCAGATGGATGGAAAGTTAGATAAAGAAAAGCAACCCAGCACACTGGAGGAAACAGCCGCTGACATTTGACCTCGGTTTTTGAACGAACAACAAATCTGACGAGATAAGAACAAGAATTACAGCCCTGTTTACAGAAAAGCTCAGTGCAAATGAATACACATAGCGCTTGTGTGAGCTGCACTTAGACGAAGAAAAAATAATTTCCTAATGCAGTTGCTATAACAGCATTACTTGTAAGGCTACAAGTAATGGGTGGTGCCCTGAGGGCGGTTCAATTCACAAAATGGAGGGACAAATAGGAAAGATTGACTACTTTGAAGCAAGGCTGATTCTGCTTTGGGCACCCACACAAGTAAAGTACCATTTTTCTCAGGAGATTGAGGAGAATGCTGGGTGGTAGGAAATTTGTGCCGGTGCGGTGATCCTTCACTTTTCCCACACAGACATGTGAGGAACATTTTAGCTAAATTCAAGGTTTGCAATGGATTCTGGCAAAGAAAATGCTGGGGGATCCATGCAAATCACACTACCAGCCAATCATCAGTTCACACACACCACCAGACAAGTGCCAGTCCAAGCACACCATCAGCCAAGCACTATACATGCACACCACCTGACAAGCACGATCCAATGTACACCACCAGCTAAGCTCAAGTCCACACACAACCAGGCAAGCACTAGTCCACACACACAGCTACAAAGCACTAGTTTACACACACCACCAGCCTAGCGCAATTCCACACACACAATCAGCCAAACACCAGTTCATGCAGACCATCAGCCAAACTCCAGTTCTGACACACATACACGTATGCACGCATGCACACACAAACTTTCCCTGGTATCTAGTGGTTTTCTGCCCCCCCCCCATCGGGGCAGATGAGCCTAAACATATTGCTAATTGGCCCCCAAGGGGGGCACAAATAGCTAAAATGTGTGCCTAAAAAAGGGGTGCGACCCTTAACTATGGGACCACTCCCTGACATGCCCATAGACATATCCCTGGTGCTTAGTGGGCTTTCTGCTCCCACCTGGGTGGCAGATTGGGTGTAATAACTACCATCTGTTCCCCAGGGAGGACAAAAGACTGTGCCCATTTTTTGGGTGGTGGGGTCATAGTGATACCCAGTCTGGGCAGCCCTCACCCCTCTGTTTTATAAGAAAAGAAATCTGTGGTTTCAAGGTAACTTTCAGGAGCCTCTGGGTAGCAGATCGGGGGTAATAACCCCCTTCTGCCCCTCAGAGGCAGACAGACTGCCCCTTTTGTGTTTGGGGATGGGGGCTTTAGCATGCCCTTTTTGAGCAGCCCCCACCCCTACTCATTCCCACCAAAAATCCATTGGTTCCTAGTGAGCTTTCTGTCCCCCTGGGAGACATATCGGGAGTAATAAACCCCATTTACCCCCTTCAGGGGGGCATAAAGTCTGGTCGGGGTTGGGGGTAGAGGCAGTGGCATGCCCATTTTGGGTTGCCGCCACCACTCTTTTATGAAAACAAAAAGAATCCCTGGTGCCTAGTTAGTTTTCCCAGTACATGGGGGTCAGATCGGGGGTAATAGACCCAATCTGTCCCCCACAGAGGGCAGAAACACTGTCCTTTTTTGGGGGGGTTGGGGCATAGGCTTGTCCATTCTGCCCAGCCCCCACTCCATTTACAAAGAAACAAATCCTTGTTGTCTAGTGGGATTTCTGCCCCTCTGGGGACAGATCAGGGTAATAACCATATTCTGCCTCCTGGGGGCCAGAGAGGCTGTCCCTTTTGTGGTGCAGGGTGGGGAGCATTGGCATGCCGATTGTGGGCAGTGCCCAACCCTCTTTTAAAAATAATCCCTGGTGCCTGGTGGGCTCTCTGCCCACGTGGGGGGATATCAGGGGCTGTTGCCCCCCAGCTGCACCCCAGGGTGGGCAGAAAGACTGTGGCAATTTATAGGAGAGGTGGGGTATTGTAATGCCCATTTAGGGCAGCCCCCACCCCTAAGTATTAAAAAAAGTTCCTTGTTTCTAGTGTGCTTTCTGCCCCCCCCCCCCCCCCCAGGGACAGCAAAAAGACTGAATATGCCATTATATAAAGGGGGGAGCAAAAGCCCTTATCCAAGGGGCTGCTTCACTCTCTGGTGTCAAGTGGGCAGATCCCTACTTGGGGATTCCCCTCCGTTGGTGATCCCCAAGCAGGGATCCACTAGTGAAGGGTACTATTGGAAAGGGGAGATTAATTCTCCCCTTTCCAATGATACCTCTACTGTCTGCCTACGTGCTTTGGGGCCTGGGGTAGCCTCCTGAGCACATAGACATTGAAAGTGAAATGAGCCGATTGGTTCATTTCACTTTCATTTTCAATATAATGACATCATCGCTTCATACATGCGATCGTCCTCACATTGAAAATAAAATGTCTCAGGAGGTTGGGGAAGCTTTTGCCCAGTTTCTGTGGCTGAAAAAAGAAAATCCCAATGCTGTTTACAGCAGAGGGTTTTAGTGCTCGTGTGCAGGGGACGGAATGGTTCCATCCTAGGCACATGAGCACCGTGGCACATGATGGATCCATTCCGTCATGCGCACCGAACCTGCTAGAGCACACATTCATCATAAGGAGTCACTTTATACTTATCACATTTTCCTACAGGTCCCTTTGTATACTATCAGGAACTTGAGATGATATTTGAGTGTCAACATCAAACCCAACAGGACAGTGCTGCAATTGAGAGGGATGTGCAACTAAGTTATCACTGTTGCCCTTCTGTTTTTTTAATCAGTGAGGGGGAAGGCATGGGAGGAGGGGAAGGGGGCTGCAGGAGCTGCAGTGGGGAAAGCATGAGAAGGGAGAGCAGAGCAAATGCTCAAAGGGAGAAAACAGAGACAAAATGGGTGAATAGAGCAGAATGCTCAATAGGAGAAGAAATCATGAGATTAGAAGCAGAAAATATGAGAATAGAGCAGAAAAGTCAAAAGCAGGATGCTCAAAATGAGCAGAAGACAGAAGAACTGAGCAGAAAACTCAAGAGGAGCAGAAAATATGGAAACAGAGCCGAATGCTCAAAAGCAGAAAGCTTAAAAGGAGCAGAAAACGGAAGTACAGACAGAGAGCTTAAGAGAAGTGAAAATGGTAGAACAGAGCAGAATGCTCAGAGGGAGAGAACAAGAGCAAAAGACAGGAGGACAACAAAAGATGAGCAGAGCAGAGCAGAATGCACAAGGGAAGAGAAAAGGCACAGAGAATGGGAGGAAGAGCAGAGGATAGGAGTATCAGAGCAGAGGGTGTGGAGAACAGTCCAGATACAGCTAGGTCAGTGGGGACCTGGGCCTGTGCACCTATTGTTCTGTATCTTATTATTTTTAAACTCAGATTATGGTCATTTACAATTCAATTTAATCAATTAAGATCATAAAAGACACTTTACAACAAAAACGACTGATTTATCTCCATGAATAAATATAAATCTTAACATAACAAATCCATCTAAAAATACAATCATATTAAAAAGGCTCTAAGATGTGTAATTAATATGATAAAATACTTTAAGAATTCATAATACAGTTAGCATTTCTAAACGTGGCTAATGATCCTAGGGCCCTTAACCTTATGTGACACTAGTGACATATACACTAGAAACAAAATTTACTGTTTGTCACAAATAAGGGATGGATTATTAAGTAAATAAGAAGAAGTGCCACCTGCTAAAGAAAGAACCACTTTACTATGTAATACCCACATGCCCATTAATGCATCATTTAATCCTTTACAAACACTGATTTGGGTATGCTGTAGTGGTCATGCCAATTTATGTCATTTTTCTTTCCCGGATTGACCATGGCCAACTCAAAAATTTTGCAATTGCTAATACACACGGGATACCAGTGTCAGTCAACAATATTCTTAAGGCGATGGCACTACTCCCCACACCCATGTTCTTACATAGGGACCGCAACCATTTTTTACGTGGAGCTTGATATGTCGGACAAACAAATAAAATATGAGAGTAAGTTTCCTTGTGTTCCAGATACAACTTGCACATGCTCTCATTGTCCCTATGCCACTTGCATGTAAATGCATTTAGGGATAATGTGCCTACCCGGAATTGAAAGCAAAGGCGTCTATTCCTTGGTTTAGTGATGGCATCCCAATATTGCTCGTATTTTGGACAGTACTTAAATTCTAAAAATGCACCCGTCAGTGACGAGGGCTCTGAGGTAGTTAAGTTATTTCTTGTCACCATAGACCAGTATAATCTTTTCATCTCATTCTTTGGGGGGAATTGCTGGCTCTCTGGCTCATCCCACAAGTGTCGCAAACTCATGCTAACCAATGTGTTTTTTATGTTTAGTAGCCATTTGATCTTACTTGAGGTGTCTAAAACCCAAATATCTTTGAGAGCTGTTGTGTACTGATGCAACTCTGGTGTGGTCCATAGTCTCCGCCAGTACGCTATTGGACGGAACTTAGCAACCTCTTCCAGTCTACTGCAGGCTAGGTCGTAAAAGACTGGTTTTAAAGGAGTGCTCTGAGGCAAGCCAATGACACTTCTCAAGAATTTATTTTGAGCTAGGACTAATGACTTTATGTCACTAATACCCCAGAGTTCTGCACCATAAGTAACGGAAGCCAATACTTTGGTATTGTATATCTTAAGTAGAGGGTACATGGGTTGGGTATATGAGGTCTTAAATTCCTTCAGCAAAGCACCGGCTAGATGGATATGCTTTAGGGCCAAGGTGTTTATCTGGGGATTCCAGTTGAGGCTATTCCCCAACGTGGTCCCCAGATAATTAAAAACATCAGTCTGCTCCATTAAGAAACACCCTGCCCTTAATATCTCTATGCTTATGCAAGACCATAAACTTAGTTTTATCAGCAATTATCACCAACCCACGATCTTCACAAAACTCCTCAACTCTTGATAAGGTCCTCTGCAAACCACTCTGGGTCTTAGAGATGATCAGAGTATCATCTGCAAACATAAGTTTGGGAATTTTAACACCTGCGAGAGATGGTGCGCCTGTGAGAAATGCAGAGAAGTAGTCTACGACCCCATTAATAAATAATGAAAATAGGGTCGGCGCCAGGACGCACCCTTGATGGACCCTTTAGATACAGGGAATGAGTCGGTTTTTTACCCTGGGTGCTCCAGCGTACTTGGTCAAAATTTCCTACATGTAGTTGCTCAACAACAAATAGCACTTCTGCAGATCTTTACATACCCTCCAAAGTTTACTCCGCGAAACCAGATCAAAGGCGGATTTTAAATCCCCAAATGCTGCATAGATCGTACCGCCAGCCAGCACAACAACCCTCAAATAGATCAGAACAAACCGAAATACCTGGTCTATTGTACTTACATTTGTACAAAATCCTGCCTGTAATGGAGTTAATATATTTTTGTCATCAATCCACTCTCGGATCCTGTTAAGTACCATCCTGCCCATAATTTTTTGAATGGCATCTATAAGACTGATGGGTCTATAATTGCCTGGGCAAGAACAGTCTCCTTTTTTAAATATAGGCAGAATCTCTGCCCCCTTCCATGAGACTGGGATAGCTGCCCCGCTGGCTATGGCATCCACTAACAGTAGTATGTATTGTTGGCAGATAACTTTGTCGTTCTTAAACAGATCGGCTGGTACGCCGTCGGCACCTGGTGCTCTACTGTTAGCAACTAAACTCAGAGCTATTTCAACTTACCTAGTATCAAATACCAGATCTGTGCCAGAAAGCGAGGTGGTATGAACATCCTTGGTTTCGCCCCCTGTCTCCAAGGCAAATTGCGTTGCATAGTGGGAAACCCACTCCTCTGGGCCTACATGATTATGGGTCGTGGGAGCATGCCCCCCTTTCCCCCATTTTCCCTGATGTCAGAAAGACTGGGAGTTACTTCCTTGCTCGCCTGGTAGAGATCTCCCACCTCTGTTCGTCACAGTCCTTTTTTGCTTTAGTTAGCACAATTTTATATTTATGCCGAATACGCTTGACTGCAGTGTAATCATTCATCTTAATGGCAGCAGCCAATGATTTATAGGTTACCCTACAGTCCTTATTGTACCAACTAGTGTCTTTACTTTTTCGCTTAGTTAAACTACTAGCTGGTTTTAAAAAGAAGGTGCTTATTTTACTAAACAGACCCTCATGCAGCTTTGCTATTCTATCATTTATTTCAGACTGTAGTGTGGTTTCACGTAGTTCTACCTGGGTCTCGGAGACCGCTGTCCTTAAGTCAGTGAGTGTAGTTTCACTAGACACTACAGCGTCCCATTTTACCCTCCTCATTCTGCTGCAAAACTGAACTTCGCTAGTTGAGGAAAGCAAAGGTGGATTAGATGACTGTAAAGTACCCTTAATTTCCATTTTTAAAGAAAGAGGATTATGGTCACTTTCCACTCACTCCATGACCTCCATGTCACAAAAATCGGACCAGTGATCTAAATTTAAACGTATGTAATCGATCTGACTTGCGCTCACCCCATTAATAAAGGTGTTGGCTCCATGCTTATCGGAGGGTTAGTGACCATTGACTGCTCTAAGCCCCCCCTCCATACACAATGCCTTCAGTTGGAGGGCAGCCTCAGACCATCTCTTGATGGGGGAATCTCTAGGCAAGGGACACTCCAAAGTGCATCCTCTTCATCTGTCAGTTTCGAGTCCTCTCTGCCAAGAGGTACGAAAGAGGTATTTAAGTCCTCCACTATCACTATTTTGGGGGTACCTGCCATCCACCCAAAAAATCTTCTAAGCAACTAACTGTACTTGATTGTCTTCCCCCAGTGAGACCCCTAGTGTAGAAGTTAACGATCAATATTTCCGTATTTCGGTTGGCCTGTAGGCGTAATGTCTGCACTATCAAAATGGATTGTACTCATTTTAAATCCCAGATTCTGCTTTACCCAAATGGTTAATCCCCCCGCAGGTCTGCCCTTCAACCCCTGTAGTGCTGATTTAAAAAAAAAAAAAAACGATATAATGGTTGACCACGTCTCCTGGAATATGCAGATATAATACTGCTCTATTAAGTCCTGCCAAGCATGTGACTCTACCTTGGACTGTAAACCTGCAATATTCCAGGAAATATAAGATAACAATGCGGGGCACACGGTAACAACAATTCTAAACTACTAGATTGGTTGCATGGTGGATCGATCATACACCCCTTGTCTAACTGGGTGGTTGGATACCCTTCTAACCCATTTTTATTTCCAGTACTGGGGTGTAAGTCTGACATTAGTCAGTCACAACAGTCCAACCCACTGAGGGGGCAAATCTGTTCTCAGTGCTTATTCCCATACCACCTGAGTTGTCTTGAGCACTGGGTTTAAGTCCGTTCCTCCCCATGGACCCACCAAATCCACCATTTCCACTGCCCTGGCTGTGTTGTGGCTTTTAAAAAAGAAAGCATAAGGCAGTGCTTTAATATCGGTGCTAACATGTGCGTTCCAACACAGTTGGTCTATAAGAAAATGTGGCATTGCTTAATTATTAAAATTTAAAATCACTCAATCTCCCCTCAAGGTTTTATGAGTAGGTCCCAACCATTCCACTCTTCTAGCCATTACGATTTGGTTGCTCAGTGTGTCCCCCCTGATCCCGCGAAGCCCTCTTATGTTTGCTTGATAGGTTAACCAGTGCAAAGATTTATTCATAAGTTGCGTGGTGGACTCCAACTGCCTCTCCCTCAAAGGTGGGACATTTTCCAAAATCAATGTAAGTGGGGAAGAAGCCTTCAGTAAATAAGTGACCAGCACTAGATGTTGGACTGCCGTCGACCCACACCTTGCTGAGGGGCTCTGTTCCCAACACCTTCGGTGATTGGCCAAAATCAGTAGCCGTACCTGCTGAAGCAATTACTGGGGGCTCTTTCCCGGGGTTAGGTTTGTGATTTCTATTGTTAAACTTGTTACCTCCCTTCTTTCCCTGGGTTGGCAATAAAACTGTTGTATTCCCTGGTAGCTTTGGACCCTCTGCCTTTTATATCCCTACCTGGGGCCCTCTAATTACCGCTGGTTTTGAACCCTCTGGGACTACTACAGAACTGGAGTTTGGATTTTTGCATATACAATTACATTGACATGACTCTGGCCTTTCTATCAGGCCCCATCGCTCCTCAATTGCTGCTAATTTACTTAAGAGAGGATTAAGCAGAACAGTGACCAAAGTCTCTAGTCATTTCCAATGATCGACATCACCTTCAGGGCCCCTGTGATACAGGAAATACCAGAGGATTTGCTAGCAGTAAACGGGCCTTGATCATTTTCTGTCACCATTAGTCCCAAAAACCCTGGCTTTGTTGTTGGTTGCTTAGACCTGGCTTTATACTTTAGTGAGGTGCCTCCCCGGCTCATTGATAATTACAATAGGCGGCCTTAACACACCATCTCTCCGAGTTTTTTTTAGATCTTGTTGAATACTCGCTACCCTCCAAATCACAAACCACTGGCGGGGAGGAAGTTGCCAAAATTTCAGGGTTTTGCACAGGACCGGCTAATTGCATAGGGGATGTTTCCGATGATATAGATGGTAATGCATCGCACCCTCGCACGGCAATGCCTGTTGTTTCCTCTATGGTTATAGCACCATGGCCACTCTGTACAGGTATGGGATCGGTTGACACCCCTTCTCCGCCCTCCGCCATGCTTGGAGGAACAACAGGCTGGTATTCCAACCAGGAGGGCATAGGTGATTTGTCCATACTTATTACTCCTAGCGAGGACCGTTTCTGGATAACAAAGGTGTCCAGTGAAAGATGTTTTTCAGCTATCTGAATTTCTTTAGTTTGTACCGACTCGGCCCGTAAGAGAAAAGCGTCTAAGGTCCCCGCAATTTCTTCCCCCGGAGGTGCACGAGATTCTTTCTTTTTCCCCATTGTCTTTGTATTGAGGCTCCTTGTGCCTTACTCAGAACGTTGGAGGGTGTGCCTGCCCCAGCCCCCTCTGGGCTCTGAAGGGCACAGACGGGCCCGCCCTTGGCCCAGGCTTTGCCCGTGCACGCCCGCGCATCCCGCGCTGTGGGAGCCTGCCAGTCATTATATCGTGCCTCCGGGCACTGAAATGGCATAACGTTGACCCCACTGCCTCCTGGGTGTTGCAGTTTGCAGAAGCAGTGAGCCGTTTCCCTCACAGCTGTGTTGATGAGCGTCCCACGCTGCGGGAGCCTGCCGGTCATTATAATGCGCCTCCGGGTGCGGAAATAGCGTAACGTTGACCCCACTGCCTCCTGGGGGTTGTGGTTTGCAGCAGTGAGCCGTTTCCTTCACGGCTGTGTTGATGAGCGTCCCACGCGGCGGGAGCCCGCCGGTTGTTATAATGCGCCTCTGGGTGCAGAAATGGGGTAACGTTGACCCCGCTGCCTCCTGGGGGTTGTGGTTTGCAGTAGCAGCGAGCCGTTTCCCTCACGGCTGTGTTGATGAGCGTCCCTGGCTGCGGGAGCCCGCTGGTCATTATAACGTGCCTCTGGGCGCGGAAATGGCATAACGTTGACCCCACTGCCTCCTGGGGGTTGTGGTTTGCAGCAGCAGTGAGCCGTTTCCTTCATGGCTGTGTTGATGAGCGTCTTGTGCTGCGGGAGCCCACCGGTCATTATAACGCGCCTCTGGGCGCGGAAATGGCATAACGTTGACCCCACTGCCTCCTGGGGGTTGTGGTTTGCAGCAGCAGTGAGACGTTTCCCTCACGGCTGTGTTGATGAGCGTCCTGCGCTGCATGAGCCCGCCGGTCGTTATAACGCGCCACCGGGCACGGAAATGGCGTAACGTTGACCCCACTGCCTCCTGGGGGTTGTGGTCATTTACTTTAAACAGATTAGCAGGCAGCCATGATGCAGTGCAGAATTACATAGTAATACCTAGGTGTAGGAAATTTGCCTTGGCTGCATGATCACTGTGAATATGTTGCCTATATGCTGAATCCTATTTTGCTGGCTGTAGAACTCTGCACTTTATCTCCCTGCTAAGTTAAGTGCCTGTGTTCTGTCTTCAAACATGGTTGAATTGACATAACCCTAATTGTCATTTCTAACTTACCTATAATTCAATAGTATATGGCACAAGATTTTCCCAGGGCTTGTATGTTACATGTATCTAGAATAGTGCAGTGCCTATTATGCAATTAATTACAGTGGCAGTGCACACATGGCTTATAGCCTACTAGTGTAACCTGACTGTAGCAGTGCAACAATTGCAATTCATCCTGTCAAAATAAACCCTATTGACAGGTCTAAACCTTCATCTAAATATTAATTATTCCTACATCACTCCTAAATAGGCCTTATAGTTCACAAGGCAGTGTGCATGGTATTTAAAATACCTAGTGCAATTTCCTGTACCGTAACAATATGAAAGCATTTAGTGCTATTTTCTTAGCCTGAAATGCACACCACATCCAAAATGGACCCCATGATGCATTTTGCACTCAGAGAAAATAGACCTAAATGCAAGAGAACAGAAACACCAGCAGCCGGCAGGCTCTCAGGCTCTGTTCCTGTGCTCTGAGGTAGACATTTTGGCATGAAAGTACACAAAATTATGCAAATGGGTGTAATTGCATAATCTTTGAAAAATTAGCGCCACAAAACTAACAGAAAATGACTGAGATTACTCCGATTACTCAAGCATAATTAAATCTTCACCCAAGCCTAAGTAAGACATTTAGAAACATAATGTTATTGTGTTGTTACAGTGCTGCACCAAAAAGCTATTTTTAATGAAGGAAGACTGAATGACCCATAGAGAAACACTGAGAAGCAATATTACATATTATTTCTGCTACCTCAGGTTAGGGACTAGTTTGAAATATGATTCAACAACTATTTTTGATGTAGATCAATAACCCAATTTAATGATGATGTCATATCTTTGATATATATTAAGGATAAGTAACTTTGAAAGTTAAATTTTTACTCCTTGAAATTCCTAAATTTGCATTAACCTCCAGCCACAACCCTCTGAGTGCTCAGGTGCGGATTAGATATAAAAACTGTTCCCAGAGCAGAGACAATGTCCTGGTTGTGCGGAGGTGTTTTTTGGCCTCTGACAGGATGCCCCTTTGGGCTCTACACAGAAACGTAATTTACTCCAAAGGGAAATCCTCTGTCACAAGCACATGTTAGATAACACATATATAGGCCTGTTCCTTTGTTCCCCCTTTCAGGCAGGCGCTAATCCCAATGGGAGAGGAGCTGCCATCCAAGCTAGTTTGGAATTAACACAGGTCACACTTTTTGGTGGGCACGCCGGGTGTATAAGGGGAGAAGTGTTTCACCATCTTGGATTTTAGGATTGAGGAGCACTGTCGAATTGTTTGCAGAACGTAAGACAGGTACTACTGCGAAAGTGGGTAGGGCTACCCCTGGAAACCTTTACTGCATTGATTAAAGAGGATCGAGGAGTAAAACACATGCACAAGTGCCAGACATAAATGAAGCACCCCCTTGGCACCCTCTTCTGAATACTTTCTGCACCTCCGAAAAACAGAAGACTAGAACTTTTGTATGTGACCTGAGAGGCGCACTAAATAACTGGACATTCTCTAAGGGCAAATATGTGGACTCAAAGGACCATAAAGATGACCTCCTATTGAGGCTACAGGGATGCATCAGGCTACAATAGGACTTTCCGAAAACTGCACAGTCAACCAGTTCCAAGTGGACCAGCCCTGGACCCTGCTGATTGATTCTTTTTGAGTGATTCCTGACCCCAAAGTGCTGTACCTGAATTCCTGGAACCCTTGGCTTGTATCAGAGTATACTCCTCCTGCCTAACCCAAAAATCTGGGACTTAGAAGCTTTTTCAAGACTTTTCGTCTGGAGAACTAACAGAAGATCTGGACCAATCTGCCAATCCACCGAAGGTGCATTGCTAGTGAGACTGACTTTGCCACAGCTTGTCCTATGTTTTTCTCTACACCGGAAAATCCATTCCAGCGGGTCTGATGCCAAGTGGCATCCAACAATATTAAATGTTCTTTGGCTATAGCCTATAGCCTTGACTCACTGGAGGAATCCTTCTTCGAGAAAAGCATCTAATTCTGAAGGTAGAAATCTTTACTGGACCAGAAGCCAACCGATGTCCGATCAACGTCAACAACTTCTTGGGTGGGAAATCCTGCCCAGAGCTTTTCCAACGTTCACTGATGGCTTAATCGAGATTCTAATATGGCCAGCCCATCATCATTGACCCCATCTTCAGATCCAACCTGCTGCCCTGCTGAAGATTCTACCTTCCAAGAAAAGTTTGAAGTATAAAGGTAACAGTTTGATCGGGACTATCTCGGTTGGCCTCAAACCGTACCCTTGTCCAGCTCTAGTGTGGCCAGTTGCTCATGTTTGCACTTTGCGCTTCTGTGAATTTTTTTAATACTCTCTATCTTGCCTTCTGTGAGATGTAGAGGGCTTAAAACCCCCACAGCTCAGAAGATACAGAGTCTTCCACAGCAGCTATGCATGTCCAACATTTAGTTGCTGAGGGCATGACCACAGCAGTTAACTCTTGAACACGAACAGCAAGAGCTATGAATATGGACAGCAGACAGTCCCTGATTCTCCCTTGGCTTCGATAAACAGTTTTACTACATATGGGTGAGAGGAGGGAGACAGAAACGGAGGGGAAATCCCCCCTCACTTCTTCTGAGGCTCTAGTAACATTGAAAGCTGCAGGAAAAGGGTGAGGGGGGGGCTCATCAAGTGCCCCCATCCACATCCTTTGTCTCTCTTATTCACCTGCATAATGTGCATGTCCTGGAGAGGTAAGGGAATGGGAGAGACAGAGTCAGAGTATTATGGCATTGCAAAGTGGACAACTGCGGCCCTATACCAATGTTTATACCCTGCTTCTGCTCAGTGGCATGATTAAATTGGAGCCCTCCGCCCCTGCGAGGTACATGGAGGGTCCCCACCCTCTGGAGTCAGTCAGGAGCTCTCAGGCCAGGGTACTGTGATGAGAGGGGGCCCTTGAGCTGCGGGGAGCAATGTTACGCTACTGCTTCTGCTCCTAAGTCTTCAATAGAGCTCTCAACACTCCAATGCGTTAATAAAATTCTATTTAGTGATTACCCATTATGAGGCAGATTTACAAGCCCCTTGCGCCACTTTTGTATCACTTTCCCATGTTAAAAGTGACGCAAAAGTGGGGCAAGGGGCTTGTAAATCTGCCCCAATATATTTAGCATTTGCTAAGCAGTTGCGAATAAGTGACAGCTTTTTTGCATGATGGTGGTTCACAACGTTGAAGTAGCTGGTAGTGAGTAACTACTCTCTTTCTGACTGAACTCACACAACATTTTTTTAAGTGCTGCTCCTGTCCAATTACTCCCATTTCCATACATTAAAAGACCATTGGCGCTCCATGACGCAAGGTGTATTTGGTGCTGGGTCGTGTCGACTTTAAGTAGCTTTTTCCCACAAAAGTGGTTCAACACTGCCATTTACTTTGCTTTGCATCATTAAGTGCTACTGAGCATCACACACACCTCCACATAAAATGAGTAACTCTGGGTCTTACTTTTGATGTATTTTAGATATATAAATACGCACATATATGTTCAGGAAAAACATTTTGGAAACTTGACCAATCTACCAATAAAAAAAAACGTATTAACCATCGTCTTCTTGTTTAGGAAAATGAACCAAAATAAATTATACCGATTAGATTTTTCCTTCTTCAAAATTAAATCATAGCATAACATTAAATAGTGTGACCAGTGAGTGACGTTTACCTTGTGGCTGGCGGCTTGGGTGATATATCTGTATATCAAAGGGCTGCGCACTTGTTTTTTGTATCACGCTGACATTCTGTCCTGTCCATTTATTGGCCTTCGACAACGTGTTTGTCCTCCAATCGGTCCAATATACCTCATTACCATAGAGCGAAACAGCGAATGGGTGTGAAAGGTATTCATGTCCTCGAATGATCTCCCTCATGCCGGATCCATCGTAGAGAGCCGAATAAATAGCGTCAGACCTGCGGGAAGATAAACCCAATCATCAGAAGCCATCCATACTTACGGCGCCTGCGGGGCCGAGGGGAGCGCCTTCACACCTGCAGGTAGAGAAACCAATGAGAAGCCGTCCACACAGAACGGCACCTGCAGGGCTAAGGTGACAGCGTTCTGTTCTTATGACAAATGTCGCTGTGAACATCCTGCTGATTTATTAATAACGCTGTCACCTTACTGGACAAAATCAGAAGCCTTCGTCTAAAACAGTTCACAGTCATAATCACCTTCGGGTCGCTGGTGCACAACACAGCTGAGGTCTTATACACAGCCTAACTTTTTGTTTTAAAATTATTTCTTGGTTTAATTATATTTTTTATTCACAGACAGCACATTCGGAAAATCTTTCAATAAGTTGTCCAGAAGTATGATAAAAAATCATTAGAATCAAGACAAAGACTTGCGGAAAATGTGGGAAGAGAACAACTTCTGCTTCATTTTGCCAACAATGTAATGTGATTTTAAGCATGACCTAATCACACCTTACGATCGTCAATGTCGATGGGATGCTATGAACATCATAATGGTGCAAATTAATTTACCTTGCATCTGTCCATACAATTCTTTTTTCAAAATGGTCAACAGTGAGTCCGTTTGGCCAGGCTCCAGTCTCCATATCTTTGTAAATTATCTTTCTTCCTGCACCACTCATGGATGCAGATTCGATGCGAGGAAAATTCGCATCCCAGTCTGTCCAGAAAAGTATTCTGTCAAAAAAGTGCCATGTTTTAGTTGATTATTTTTTATTTATTTTTTTTATTTCCGACTCTGCTAAAGTCAAAGGCATTGCAGTGCATTTTACTCAACTCGTTTATGTACTTTTGCCTTTAAATACTAGTTTGCATTTGTTTTAAAAAGGGAACAGAACTGTAGTACACACAATAATACTCAATATAGACTAACAAATTGTAGTATATAAATATTTTTTGTATGAATCCACAAACATGACATCACCTACAGTTTCCAATGCAGTACATATTCGGTTGAACAACAATATGTCAGCAGATATTGTAAACCTCGCCCAAAAAATATCATTCGTAGAGGCCCAGAAAAAGAAACATGATGCGAATATATTTCAAAAATGTGTAACCATGAAGGATTTTTCATGACTATTCAGGAATCCAGAGTGACAGTTGCACCATTTTTATTCTTGTATTATAGTGTTTTCATCTTTTTTCTCTCCCTTTTGATGCAGATTTCAAGATCTCCTAATCAAATATTTTAACTTCACCTCAATCTCATCTGCACTGTTCTTCAACTATGGTCTCTGCTTTTGAAAGATCTATTGCTCTTCCGCTCTCGAGGCGACATCAGACTATAAGGAAACCAAGCAAGAGAGACAAATACATTCAAGGGAATTGTTTCCCTAATGGCAAGCAGGATATGGTCATACATAACATTTGTGACTTATAAAAATATAGCTTTTCTTATAGCTTTCCTTCAATTGTGTTTTTTAAAATCTTATATTAAAGGATTTCAGCAAAGAACTGAATATAGTGATTAAGGTTGACTTGAAACATAAAAACCTTCAACCCAAGGAAAATACAGATTAGGGTCTGTATTGTGGGTTTAACTCTTTCAAAGATGTGGTGTCATGTGCCTAATTGGTCCTCTTTAAAATCTTTTCCACTTCCACACCACGCACCACTGCCCCGCTTTTCACAAATGCGTAGCAAAAGTTGAAGAATCCCTCTAATCCAATGTGTCAGGGGAACGTGGTTTACAAGAACCTGCAACAAGGGGTTTGGGCCCTAAGGTGTGAGTGAATCAGTTCTGTCTAAAAAACTTCAATGTTTCCATAAAGCAAAGGAGAGACATCTGAGACCGTTCCTCAAAGATACCCAAAGATAAGGGGATTTTGGTCTTGAATGTGTGGAACCAGGCTCGATGGGCAGGAAGTCCCATTCTTGACATTCATGAAAGTGCCATACATAGCCACTATGCACACTAGAATGAAATGACAGTAAAACATTAATTTCAAGATAATAGAGGAATTAGAACATTGTAGCGTAATATATTGCAAAACTGAGCTACATCTCCACTGGAAATTAGTGCATGTATTTTGACCTGTCTAAAAGATTTTAATAGCCTGGTACCAAGCTTCTCATTAAAGTAGCATTGATCTTCATCCGCAGCATTGGTACTTTTAGTTAGTCCAGCATTTCCAATGGGGTGTTTGTTATAAATCAGACATTCATCCACAACAAGGTACGATTAATAACATCGTTCTAAGAAGCCAACCACTGGCAGTAGGAAAAGCTTAATGCCACCAAAAGAACTACAAGAAAAACATGGATTGCTCAGTTCATGAATAATGAGAATTGAGAGTTCTGTCATCATGTAAGAAAGAACATGGAAAGTCCGTAATATCTTCCCAATGGATCTGAAATGATCATAGTAACCATTTGCTGTCCAACTTATCCAATTAGGAGCAGGCAGAGCCACAATCCTTCTAGGTTCCGGTTGTCACTCTCTGATAAAGATTACAATATCTTCTGATCTGCCAGGAGTTCCTGAAATTCACTACTCTGCCAGTGGTAGGATCTCTTGTGCAAATAAAGGGCGAAACTGACACCAGTCAACAGATCTGTGGAATTTTCCAGAATGACTGTGTAGTTTATAAATGACACAGTAACAAGATGACAAAAAGTTGGTTGGTCTATTTTGGAGTTACCAAAGTCTTGAGATCATGGAGAATATGAATAGAGCGTGATGAATAAGGTGCATATCAACAGTGCTTAAATGTCTGATTACCACTTATTACCTTCTGGATATTCCATTTGTGAATGATAACTAGATTATCTCAAAAGGCATGGATCAAAAACTTTCTCTATGCAAAGAAAACTTCCATATGAAAACAACAATTGCTGGCACTCCTAATATGTTGTGAGAAACAGTCTTCTATCACTTTGTATTTCTATGCGAATTTGAAGGAACTAGATTGTTATATGCTGGCTAAGGCAAAACTGTAAGAAAAGGCTAGCAGTGAACCAGTATAAATCTAGACACCAATGGGCTGATTACAATGGCGTAATGACCGTCACGCCATCATAATGTGAATTACCCACCTCCATATTACGATGGCGTTGGGTATCGCTGCAGACGGAAAGTTTGTCTGCCACTTTTCCGCCAGTTGGCAATGGAGCTGGGGCTCAAATATGGTGGCGGTGCTTAGCAGGCACCGCCATCCATATCAGGGTGTTGTGATTTCAGGGCCTTTCCATGGCGGCTGGAAAGGCCAGTGGGGATTTGCTTTGGGGGCCCTCTGTGGGCCCCTGGGGTGGTGGGGGGCGGGGGAGTGCACTTGGGGGGGTGGGGGGTGGGGGAGTGCACTTGGGGGGTACCTACGGTACCCCTCTACATGTCCATCCTCAAGGTGGCAGGCACCGCATGGTGCCTGCCACGTTGTGCATGTAAATGCACAACATGGCATTTTACCATTGCGGCATGTGCTGCAGCCAGCAGCACCCGCTGCAATGTTAAAATGTCAGATGCGGTGGCGGTTGCATCATGATCAGGGGTGCGGGTACGCGGCATGGCAGGCGGGCGGTCCCGTTCCCACTAGGATGGCAGGCGGACTCAGGTCCGCCCACCATCCTAATAGGCCCCTAAGTCTTTTGTGGTGTGCCTAGTGTGTCGCTGCTGTATGAGTGTGTTGCGCAATAGCTTTACACATTGCCTCTGGGATAAGCCTAACTGCTCCGCCAAGATACCAATGGGGTGAGCAGGGATTATGTTCGGTGTGTAACTCCCTTTCCCTTACTAGAGTGGTGGCTTCTGCCTGGCTTAGGCGCATGCCCTAGCCAACCAGAAATCCAATTTGTAACACTTTGGCATTACTTTTTGGTGCTCAAATACTTGGGCATGGTCCAAAGTTGAAGCCTGCAATGGTACCTCTAAGGCAGATATGTAATCACAATCTGCCACTGAAGTTGTTGGGTTTGGTGATAAAAGCTCTGATCAAGACAAAGCTAGGTTTTATCTTTGGTCACTTTTTTTGGTTATCAAATTCACTAGAGTGGCAATGCTAGGACCTGAGGCTGGGCAGGGTTCTACATGGCTGGATACATTTAAAGTTAGGCCATACTTAAATAATTTTCAGCGTGGCTAAAAACTTCAGGCAGGAAAACATCAATTTCTTGCCTACCAAGAGTTCCCCTCCCTTTAGATGATCAACACATTGTCACAGTCATCTGGAGATGGAAATATAACTTACGTCCACTTTTCTTAAGCTGCTGAGAAAGTTCCTCCTGATCACTCCTGCAGCCATAACGTCCTCAGGTCTAGCTTTATAAACCAGTTCTCTCTCTAATCGCAGGTCCTTCAGGTTCAATCCTCAAAGTCTGTTGGGTCCTGTTTTTTGTGTCCCTTGAGAAGGTAAATGGGAGGTCCTGCACTTGACCCTTGGAGGGCAGTTTCAATAACTGGGTTCCAGCAGATTCATGAGTGTTTGGACTTTTTCTTCCAGCAGTTCGAGGTCTTTTCTTGCCATGTCCAAGATTGTTTTAAAGAGGTGGTGGTGAGGTGTCTGTCTTATACTATAAACTAACCTGTAACTGGAAAATGTGTCTATGCTGTTCTATTTTGTGCTAAACTTTATGCCTTCTTTTGCAGCAAATCCTCTATTGGATAATTTAAAAATTGCTCCTGGTATCCTCCACCTGAAGGAGCTGTGCTCCTTCCCCAGACATCATTCCTAAGGAGGTGTAGTGCTATTGTGTCTGGAAATAGTTTCCCCTCATGCTGGGTTGGGAGCCTGAAAGTCATGGATTGCCCTGGGAATGGATAGCAGCAGTTTCAGTCATCCCACTTTGGGATTTTTATGTCAAAGAAAGAATGGTTAAAATTGTCCTCTGTTCTGCCAGCTGTTCCCTGAGGGCTACTATACAGATTCCGCTATCTGATCCCTTGTTGACAACTCCTGTACTCTGCTGGGTTCATTTGCGATTGCGATTGCCATTGTCATGCAGGAGAAGCATCATGAACAGTCAGCGAAAGATGTGCAACCATCCGGCGAAAGCTGAGCAGAGAGGAAAACTGGTTCTAAACCACCCCAGTAGCAAGAATATAGGCTTCCATGTACAGAGGGTGTGGTGAATGATTGTATAGTTGGCAAGTTCTCCTATGTTTGTTGAAAAAATCTACTGGTGTATCAAAGGGGAACCATAGTTACCAGTAGAGACAGATTTCTGGAGCAGAATTTAAAGATGGACAATAAGAAAAACATGAAAATAGGAGCATCAGAATCACAATGCAAAGGTTACAGGTGGAGCTTGGGCCTTAATGGATTTCCAATCATTGCCCAATTGCATATATTTAGCTCATAGATTAACTCTCATTTTGATAACTGATGTAGAAGAAGGGCTGGCTCAGTTCCCTGGTCACACCTCTAGGGCACAGGATCTCTGCTTTTGTTGGATTTAGGTTGTCAGGAACACTGTGCAGTTGTTTGCAGTTGGGCATAAAGGAACTGCAGCAAAAAAGGCTAGGGTTAGCCCTGGAAACCTTTTCTCAATTGGTTAGGGCGGAGCCAGTAGTCATCCCCATGCTAGTGCACATGATAAATGTGGCACCCCTGAGCACCCTCGTCGTAACACCTATGAGAAAAAATATATTGTGATACAAAAATATCATGATGCAGAAATATCGTTGTGAAGAATATCAATTTGTCAGGTAAGTAATATTGTTCTCAATAAAATTTCATAAAGATGAAAATGGGTGCATGCCCACTTGATAAG
This sequence comes from Triturus cristatus, assembly GCF_964204655.1. NCBI lineage: Eukaryota > Metazoa > Chordata > Amphibia > Caudata > Salamandridae > Triturus > Triturus cristatus. Next base: position 230,576,434 of record NC_140584.1, read on the forward strand.
TGCTTCTTTTTCAGAGTGAGCACAGTGTTTCTCTGTGCTACTGAATGCACTATTGGCAAAAGAAACAGGCTACCAGGCATTCCACCTGGTGTGGTGTAGTAGTACTAGTACACCACCTAGTCTGATTCTTCCGTTATTCAGTCAACGTACGCCATTGTCAGATCTTGAGAGTGAGCCTCATTTATAATGCTGAATGACTGCTCTTTCTTCCTTCTTGCACCATTACCACATTTTTGACATCCTAGTAAGTTCTCTCAGTGGGCTGGTAAGGGTGGACAGTTTTGGAATGAATCTCCCACAGTGGCAAAGTCAAGGAAACTCCTCAATTCTGATGGTGTTGACGGGAGGTCCACTTTTCTGATGCAGATCACTTTATATGGATCAAATCGGATACATACCCTGAAATTTGTACTGGTGGGACTTAACCTCTGCCGTACTTAGTGACTTTTGGTTTTGTTGAGTTTCAGACCCATATCTGCAATTCACTGTAGCATTGCGGTGAATCAGAATGTATATTCTTCGATGGAAGAGGCATTGACCAGAATGTCATTGTTGACATTTAAGACACCTCGAGGCCTAACAGCATCTCCGTCACTGCATTCTGGAATAATTCCATTGCTAATAAAATCCCATAGTTAAGGTGATTATATCAACAGAGACCCACATGTACCTAGAATGTAGTAAAGTAGCAACAGTCCTCACTTAATTCCATTTGGTGATACCCAGCCTTCAAGTCAAGAGTAAAAAACCAGCAGGCTCCATTAACATTGTGAATTAGTTCATCCTTTTTGGGTATTATATGTCTTTCCCACCAAATTGTTTGGCAGTCCATGCAAATGCAGATGCAGTCGGGCGGTTTGGGCTTGTGAGCAACCAACATTGGTGAGACCCAGGATGTGGGGCTTGACACATTCTCGATCACTCCTAGGTCCTCCAGTTTCTGCAGTTCTGCTTCCATTGCTGGGAGGAGGTGAAATGGTATTCTTCTCTGGTTGAGGGCAACAGGGTCAGTAGACTTAACAATGTGCAGAGAAACAGGTGGTGCTTGAATCTTTGCTGATCCCTTGAACTATTGCTGGAAATACACTAGCATGCTGTTGATATCACTGGCACTGATTGCTGTGGTCGACTGGATGAGTCTGAGATATTCTGCAGTGGTAAAACTGAGCAGCGTCTCAATGCTGCTGGAGTCAAGATTTGTCTGCACTGAAAATGGAGCAGGTCAATGTCCCCTCTAGGGAAAGGCTTTGTTTGGGCTTAGGTGGAGAGCAGTTGCAGGGCATTGAACAGTTGTTTGCTCATCATGCTGACAGACACTCCATTGTCAACTAGGGATGTGACAAGTGTGCCATCCATCATGATGCAACAGATGAACCTCAGTCTCCCTTGCAATTCATGACTCCCAATCAAGTAAAAGACAAAAAGTACCTTGATATCTTCATCCAAATTTGGACAGTCAAGGGAATCTAGGTCATACAATTTAATTGTGCAGGAGCAAATGTGGATGACACAGCTTGAGCCTCTTGACCTCTGTTGGGGTCTTTAACGTGCTTTGGCTGGGCACGATGCCCTACTCTGCAAACATGGTGGTTCAGGCAATGACAATTGGTGCATTCATGTAGTGTATGCATCGAAGAGCCACAGTCTCCACAGTGTCTCTTTGTTAGCACTGCATCTGGCTCCTACTATGACTGAGTGTGAGGCGCTTGGTCACCCCGCAGCACCACAACCTCTTTTACCTTGATGGGTGTGGGGCTCCTCAACTCCATCTTAGGCGGATCGTGGTGAGCACCATCTCCATCATCTCCACCCTTTAATTGGAGAGTTTATGTCAGCATGCAAAAGTGAGTGTCCTCAAGTTTGATTCCAGGTTGTCTAAGTATGTGGCACGTCAGAGCACTGGATCTGCAACCTTGGATTAGTTTGCCTCTCACCTCCTTCTGAGGGTCATCGTGGGTGCACATACTGATGACCTCACAAACCCATGAGAAGAAAGTGTGGCTAGCTTCACCCTCCGGTTGTCAGGCCAGGCGCTGTTTGAAATGCTCAAAGTCAGAGTTAATTTGCGATTGAAATTCTTGCTAAGCACTGCTAACCACTAACTTGCTAACCACTTCAGATATATATTCACTAGTATATAGGAGATTGCTAAACAGGTGGAATATTTCTTCTCCAGAACAGTGTAAAAGTAGTGACCTCTTCACATCATCAGCTGTTTGTCTTGTGGCTTTAAAGTAGTTATTAAGCCTGGCAATCCAAACACACCACATAGCGCTGCTGTTGCCTTGGTGTCAGTTTGCTAAATGGGAGGTGCCTGCCCCACTGGGTAAGATGGGCTACCACACCAAATGGTCCCTCTGACTGCCACATTGAGATGAGATGCTTGGTGCTCAGGGCAGCTGACAGAGCCTCTATCCATAGCAACATGGCTGATGCATTGCATAGTGCAAAATACATCAGCACTGTGAGGGGTTGCAGATCTTGTCCACCTGTGTGATGCAAAAGAACTAGTATACTTGACAGGGTATGGAGGGCTGTGCCCACTCTGAGGTGTGATGATGCAACAGATGTTACCAGTGGCTCTGGTGAGGAAGTATGAGGTCTGGGCCCATGCTGTCAGGCAGTAGTATGACAGCCACAGCAGGGAGGTGACACAGGAAATTGTTGTAGGCCCTGGAATGAATCAGCTTTGTGCTGGTGAACCGTAGACTGCACCACGTAGTATATGCACAGTTTACTGCCCGCTGCTTGAAAATACTGATGTAAATACATGAATCTGGCTACTTGCAGTATAAACCGGATGCATTTTGTGATGCTTGTGAAGTGTGGGACAGATTAGTACCTCCGGCCTCGTTCAATACAGTACTTTAGCTTGGCATGGTTTGTCAGAGGAAAGTCTGTCTGAACTAAAAAGTGAGGCCTCACCTAATGGCTGTATGCCACCAGTGCATGGGATAAACTGGAGGTGAGATTATGTGCTGTGGTATCACACAACTGTCCCGTATGAGCATGGAAATTTAATTTATTTAATCTCTCCAATGCCACATTGCAGATGACGTGGATGTGTGTGTGTAGCCCTCCCCCAAGTACATGGGTATAGCAGGGTGACACATTATGGCACCCTTGCTACAAGACTGGCTGCAATGTGAATTCAGAAAACTATGGGGCAAACAGAGTGAACCAGGATCATTGGCAGCAGCAGCATAATCCTTCGTGGATAAAAACCGCAGCAAGCTTCACCAAAAACATAGGGACAAACAATGGGAAAGGAGCAGGATGGCATAACGGAAAGAACTTGCAAGGACTAAGGGGCATATTATCAAGAACGGCGTTAAAATTATTGCTGCTTTAGCGGCAGGAAACTGCCGCTAAAGTGGCAATAATGGGCTTGATAATATGCCCTTGAGAATTCCAATAGAAGCCCATGTTCTGGAGTGAAACTTTCTCTCGGGGGCCAAATTTACAGTGTGGTTTGTGGCCGAGGGCTGCACCGCGGGGGTGGGGTAATTCGGGGAGGGGGCGGGGCTAGAGCAACAAAAACAAGCATTGGCATAGCCAATAGGTCTCGCCTTTGGGACCTTATAAGTGTTTAGCCAAGCAACAGTTGCATAACTAAATACTTATAAGGTCCCAAAAGCGAGACCTATCGCCGGGATCGTGATCAAACATCAAAGCGGCCGCGAAAGTGAAAGCAATCACTGCCAAGCGCGGCGCGCGTGCCCGCGCACATGCACTGTAGCTCTAGGCTGGCCTGGTAGCACTTTTTGGAGCCCTCTCAAAAAGTCTCGCCAGACCAGCGCATGCGCTGGGTCAGGCGAGACCTAAAAAACTGTGACCATGAGGTGGAACACAGGTCCCTGCAGCAGACGCCTTCGTCCACTGAGCCACCGGACCTGGCATACACCTATCTCTCTCTCTCTCTCTCTCTCTCTCTCTCTCTCTCTCTCTCTCTCTCGCTCTTCCTCTCTCTATCTCTCTCTCCCTCTCTCTGTCTCCCTCCCTCTGACTATCTCTCTCCCTCTCTCTATCTCTCTCACCCTCTCTCTGTCTCCCTCCCTCTCTCTGTCTCCCTCCCTCTCTGTCTCCCTCTATCTGTCTCCTTCTATCTGTCTCCTTCTATTTGTCTCTTTCTATCAGTTTCCCTCTCTCTCTGTATCCCTCTCTCTCTGTCTCCCTTTATCTCTGTCCCCCTCTCTCTCTGTCTCCCTCTCTGTCTCCCTCCCTCCCTCTGTCTGTCTGTCTCCCTCTGTCTGTCTCCCTCTGTCTGTCTGTCTCCCTCTGTCTCCCTCCCTGTCTCTCTCCCTGTCTCCCTCCCTCTGCCTCTCCCTCCGTCTCCTCCTTCTGTCTCCCTCTGTCTGTCTCCCTCTGTCTGTCTCTCTCTGTCTCCCTCTGTCTCCCTCCCTCTCTGTTTCCCTCTCTCTGTCTCTCTCTGTCTCCCATCCTCTGGCTCCCTGTCTTCCTCTCTCTGTCTCCCTACCTCTGTCTCCCTCCCTCTCTGTCTCCCTCCCTCTGTCTCCCTCCCTCTGTATCCCTCTCTCTCCGTCTCCCTCTCTCTCTGTCCCCCTCTCTCTCTGTCTCCCTCTGTGTCTCCCTCCCTCTGTCTGTCTCCCTCTGTCTGTCTCCCTCTGTCTCTCTCCCTCTGTCTCCCTCCCTGTCTCCCTCCATGTCTCCCTCCCTGTCTCCCTCCCTCTGTCTCCCTTCTTCTGTCTCCCTCTGTCTGTCTCTCTCTGTCTCCCTCTGTCCCTCCCTCTGTCTCCCTCTCTCTGTCTCCCTCTCTCTGTCTCCCTCTGTCTTCCTCTCTCTGTCTCCCTCCTTCTGTCTCCCTCCCTCTCTGTCTCCCTCCCTCTCTGTCTCCCTCCCTCTGTCTCCCACCCTCTGTCTCCCTCTCTCTGTATCCCTATCTCTCCCTGTCTCCCTCTCTCTCCATCTCCCTCTCTCTCCGTCTCCCTCTCTCTCTACCCCCCTCTCTATCCCCCTCTCTCTCTGTCTCCCTCTCTCCCTCCCTCTGTCTGTCTCCCTCTGTGTCCCTCCCTCTGCCTCCCTCCCTCTGTCTGTCTCCCTCTCCCTCCCTCTGTCTCCCCCTGACTCCCTCCCTCTGTCTCCCTCTGCCTCCCTCCCTCTGCCTCCCTCCCTCTCTCTCCCTTTCTCTGTCTCCCTCCCTCTGTCTCCCTCCCTCTGTCTACCTCCCTCTGTCTCCCTCTCTCTTTGTGTCCCTCCCTCTCGTTCTCCCTCCCTCTCCCTCCCTCTGTCACCCTCTGTCTCCCTCCATCTCCCTCTCTGTCTCCCTCTCCATCTCTCTGTCTCTCTGCCTCTCTGTCTCTATCTGTCTCTGCCTCTATCTGTCTGTCCCGATCTCCGCCTCTATCTGTCTGTCCCTGTCTCTGTCTCCCTCCCTCTGTCTCCCTTTCCTTCTCTGTCTGTCTCTGTCTCTATCTGTCTGCCCCGTCCCTGTCTCTGCCTCTATCTGTCTCTGTCTCCCTCCCTCTGTCTCCCTTTCCATCTCTGTCTGTCTCTGTCTGTCTCTATCTCTATCTCTATCTGTTTCTGCCTCTATCTGTCTCTGTCTATCTGTCCCTGTGTCTGCCTCTATGTAGCTCTGTCTGTTTCTGTCTCTCCCTACTGCCCTCTGTCACCCTCTGTCACCTCACCCGACTTTCACACCCTGCTGTCCTCTGTCATTCTTTAATAAATCACGAAGGAACCGGTTTAGGTTCCACAAAGCTGCACAGCCATATCGTAGCTTGAATCCAATGAATTAAATTCATCTAATTTCTTTAGCTTTTTTCGCTTTTCACCATTCATTTTTATCACTTTTCTCTTGTGTTTAATTCATTTTATTCATTCCGTTATTGACCATGTTAAAAAAAACTCAGGAGCGTTGGGTGGATTGCATGTCATGATTTATTTTCAAGAGCACAATGCATTTCGGGAATAACACTCCCTTCGTCAGGGGCATCTAAAATACAAACAAATGTGTTCTTTTAATCATATTGTGTCAATGAAGCATTCTAGTTTTGCATACCACTTATCCCAGATATTAATGACAGGTCTATATGAAAACTGCTGCATTTGACCTTGCCGCTTGTAAATTATATTCAGTCATTTATGCTCCCACGGTATTCATATACATTCTGTATTTCACTATTAAAAGTATCCTCGGTTATTTAACAAAAACAGACAGGCGCCCATCGTATTTCGTGCACTTACCATGACGTGCCAGAAAGTCCTAAAACATATTTACATGATCCCTCATTTAACTGCATCCATTAAAAAATATCGTAACTTCATCTTTCTCCTTGCTAACGTGCCGGAGCACGCGTATTCTAATTAAATGCAACTGGTTATGCTGCCCGGAAGGCCTTGTTTTATGTGCATTTCCGCCCTTGGTTATGACCTAAAGGTGATTAATTGCGTCTGCTGGTTACGTAAACCTGAGTTCATTTAAACTACAAACCGAGTGTATTCCACCTTTTAACCAAAACAACTCAATGTCCCAGAATGCACAAACATGTATAATTCTTCACCTGGAGAATTTCCCCTGCCACAGTTGCTATTCCAACAGTTAACATTAATACACAGTAAAACCACTCCACTTTTGAACACGCCCCACATCCGTCAAGTAAAGAATTCATGGGTCCTTATGTGAGTGCTTTTAATGAAAATAGTCATCAAATGCCTGCACACCTCACTTGATGAAGTGAACTTTGTCATTCTTTGTCACCTCACCCCCGCTTGTGTGGCAGCTGAGGCAGCTTCCCTTCCCCGGCACACACACAGCCCCACTTGAATACTTCACAGGTCTTAAGAGACCATTTGCATGTTAACGAGGCTTTGTTGTATTTCACCTCTTCTTAGCGCACCTGCAGCTCCACTCGGACTATCACTTGAATCGCCCGGCCCCCACAGAGCAGAGTCTGTGTTTGCTGTCACTGTAAAAGTGGAGCTTGTGATAAATCCTACGGCCCAGTTAGTTTGCAAACTATTGATCGCTTGGCAGTAATGTTTTATGTAGCTTGATACACAAAAAGTGTGGTTGTCTAACGAGGAGTTACAATTTTATGAGTATATTGTACAAGTTGCTGAAAATGTCCAAATGAATCCATATATTTGATTAAATATTGTGTATATGTTTAAGTTATTACCCATTTATTTTATGAAGCAACAAAGCAATGTAGAATGAATATGGAAGAAATCGTAAAATCAAAAGTTCAGGGTACCCGTGTTATCTAAAGGGCTACCATAAAAAAGACGACTGTTGTATTAAACTTTTGGCTTAAAACAAAATTATAACATGAATGTCATATGACAGGACTGCATACAAAACTGTAGGCGGTAGTGTAACTTTTACCCTCTCATGAGTATACAATTGAGGTAGTGTAAGGCAACACACACTGGGATATATAGCATAGTGAAAATACATATCTCATGTCTCAATTTTAAGTTTGTCGAGCGAAGGTTCTTCTAAAGGATGCACCAAGAATACTTGATAGTTAGGCATAACACAGCTAAGCATTAGCTAAGATAATAAAGCATTTACCCATATCGTGGATCCAGTGCGATGGCTCTTGGATGCTCCATACCCCCTGCGATAAGCGTTGATCTCATAGCACCATTCAGTTTAGCCACTTCAATCTGGTCTAAATTACTGTCTATCCAGTAAATGTTGCCTGCAATCCAGTCCACCGTTAGACCCTCAGGAGTGGCGAGGCCATGTTGTACTACCACCTCAATACCGCTAACACCTACAGTGCAATATATAATAACAATTATATGTATCACAGAATGCTAGAACAGTGTAAAAAACAGTCTATTGTCAGCAATACACATCGCATGCACCTTGTTTAATTTGGTTGATGGTGGTCTCCTCCAAAGGGAAGGAGACCCATAACTTTATACAACTGTAAATGTTTAAGGAAATTGTATGTTGAAATAATACTGATAGTTGATCGAAAGGCAAGTGCACTAATGCAGATATATTTATCTGAAGCATTGTTCTGTTGAAGCCCCAGGGTTCACATGCCAGACAAGTAACAATGCAAACACAGGAGGCACATGTGTGTGATTGGCTGTGGGAATGTGCAACCTGCCTCTTTTATGTAATGAATAGGTGTGGGGTAGGTGTAGGTACAGTGTCCGGGGAAGGGCTGTCTTGTGATGTGTCCAGGAGAGGAAATGGACTTTACAACGTGGCTTCAAGCACACGTTCCGTTTCATCGCAAGCTAAACACTGCTTGCCTTAACCACGCATATGCCTGGTTAAGGCAGTCTGCATTCTAGCTGCTGGCTGGCAGGGAGAAGAACCGGAAAGAAGGACCTGCGCGAAGGACGGGGGCACGCCGAGGTAAGTTGGGCTAGCAGGTCGGTTTTAAGGGAGTGGGCCAGTTTGAGGACAAAGGGCAGGGAGGCGAAGGGGAGTAGGTTTTAAGTGAGGGGGCAATTGTATATGCTCAGGGAGGAGGCTGCGGTAGGTTTTAAGTTAGGGTGCAGATTTCTATGGCTCAGGGGAGCTGAAGGGCCAGGGGCTGTTTTTAGGGCTCAGGGCAAGGGGAGGGTTTGGGCTAGGTTTAAAGTAGGGGCAGAGTTTTAAGGGCTCAGGGCAGGGGTGGAAAGGGCAGTTTTTGGGGCAAGGGGGGCAATTGTTAGGGCCAGAGGAGTCAGGATAGTTTAAGGAGTGGGGACTTTTTAGGGCTTGAATTATATGGCAGGGGGCCAGAATTTTACGACTCAGTGTGGAGGGAAAGAGGCAGGAACATTTCACATATCCCTTTATCAAACATTCTTTTACCACAAAATTGAGTGGTAAAGCCATTCGTGGTAAAGGCATGTAAAGACACATTTGTGGTTCGGGCTGCGTGGTAGAGGCAAGTGTGGTTTAACCATGTGTGCCTCTGTCGTACAACCATCCAGCAGGACACACTACAAAGCATCACATATCAGAGTATAACATCTATTTTGAAAATCTGTTTCCAAGATAAGATATACCAATCACTATCCATTTGTAATAGTGCTAAGGTGAACATTTAGTTAGTGTGGAGGAAAATTAAATTCTAGTAATATCTGTGATTATAATTGGAATTATTTGTACAGAACCGTGACTTAACGATGTTTAGAAAGGCAAAACATTTGCATATATTTTTTTTTATCTGCCATCTTTGATAATTAACCTCTATTCAACTGAACCCAAAAACGAAGTTTGCTGTAAAACCTACTGTATTAAAATAATATATAATATGGATTATTTTGTGTAAACACGGAAGTCTGGAATATAGCAGTGCTGTCACTTGTGCTTACAGCGAGTAGAATGAATAATTGCTTGCAGTGATGGAACTTTGTAGGCCGTTTAAAAAGGGTATTCCGGAAACATGTTATACTAATAGTGGCCCAGAGAATGTTTGTCAGAGGTCAGTCACCTAATCCAATAGTATCATTGTTTTTATCTTTTTTCGTAGCAATAAATGCAATTGTTTTCTGATCAATCAACAGTGCTTGACGTTTACTAGGCCTACTAACATTACAAGTGAAAATGACATGGTTGAACAGTACTAAAGCACAGAACATCATACTCTAACAACACGACATCATATTCACATAATTAGAAATGAGAGACATGGAGTGTAAATCAAATTAGAAAGTTGTTTTTTGTTGGTAGAATTACTTCTTCATTTTATGTTAATATCACGTTTACATTTGTGTAAAATGCACATATTAGGGGAAATCACAAAAAGTCAAACACTGATATCAAATATAACAAGCACTTACAATTAATTAATTACACAAGAAGTGATAAAATATTCTTGGTACACAGGTAAAGAGTTTTACGTATGGTAATAGGTGGTAGTGGTAGTGGTAGTAGATGGTAGCATAGTACTGAGGGTGAAATTGCAGCAGTGGGGATTTATGTTTGTGGTGTTGGTGGGTAGTTGTGTGGTGCTTAGGCATAAAGAGTTGTGCTGCAATTATGGTGTCTGCTGAGTATGGTGATGTGATGCTGAGGTTTACTGATGTGCATCTCTGATGCTAATGTAATTATTTCTGTGGTGGGGTGGTGCTAGTTTTCATCGAGCAGTACAAAGAAGGCATTTGTGGTGTTTACTATTCATTGTGTGGTGACTAGAGGTAATGATGCTGCATTGGGATTTTGTCACTGTTCTAATGCTGTGCTGAAGGTATTGATGTAATGTAGCCAAGTTGGTGGTGCACTGAGGGATACAGTTCTTGTGGTCCTCCTAGAGGAGTGTTAGGAATGGAGGTACAACACTGAGATAATGATATAATGATGTGTGACATTGGAGCTGTGGTTGTAGTGCAGTGTTGGAAGCTACTCTAAGGAGTGGTGGTGCACAGTGTTATGGAAACCAACAAATAAATACAGGAAGACCACTCCTAGTTGATCATTTAAAATACAGATAGCTGTATCGATTTCTTCAGTGCATCATACACACCACGAGGATAAAGAACTTAGTTATCTGTTATGGGTGTTTAACCTCCTTCAATGTGGTGGACGGGAGGTTCATGTCCTCTACACTAACTTTATGGATTGGAAAATGTGTATTTCATGTGAACACACTAAGGACTGAAAGACAATGGTGCTTACATCAGTGAACATCTCTTTAAAGGCACCCACCTCTGGCTGCTGGGTAAGAGTGGCATCCTGACTTCATCACTCTTTATAGTTAAAACAATGAGATGTCTGTGTCTGGTATGTAAAATATGTGCCGGCCAGCTCTAGGCCCAAACATTGTAGCTACCCTTATTCTAAAATCATTGTAAATCAAAACAGAATTCTTCGCTTTCTCATGGTGTATTTGTTCATTTCCTGTTCTGTGAGATAATCTGACTCTCACATGTTGGGGTGCCGTTTTGAGTGTGAGTAGTATGGGAACACAGAATAGTAGATATGGACTGGATACGTTTTATGGAAAAAAGTTATGATGGATTATAAAGAAGAAGTGTATTTGATCTCCCAAAGCTTGCACTTCCTTTGCAGCGGTAAGAGAGACCCGGACTCCAAAATACGTGGCAAAATAGGTTGTTTTTATTCTTTCAAGCCGTTATATGATGCGTTTCGAGCACCTCCGTGCCCTTGATCACATATGGAAGAACTTTAGTCCCCTTTCACTTTTGTATTTTCAAATGCCACCTCCCCAATCATGTGATGCATCATGTGATGCCATTCAAAAACCATAGACATAAAAAACATTCGTAACTCTGTGTACTATTGGTATTACTGTTTCCACAACAATCCGAGTATATCATGTAAATAAAATTCATCATGTAAACATGTACAATGCTATAAATATATAAATAAATAAATAGATATATAAATATAAATATTTTTCTAAACATATGACAAAGACTTATATACAAAATAGACCCACAATTCTAGTGAGACATATTATATCTGCATAAATGCATTGCTTTGTATAATAGAATCAGATGTGCTAAAATCCAATAAAATTATTATATACAGAAAAGAGAGACATGGCCTATTGGGAAAGTATTCAACTTCGGGATATATATTACTCATTCCGTATATGTCCTGTTTTATAGCTGCGTTAATGCTGTTGGACATAGTCAAAAATTATCCTGAGTTGGGCCAAATGCTACAAGATGAAACTTTTTTATGTTATGACATGAGATTAAATGTATACAAAAATTGTTGTTTCACTCCAAGAAAATATAAATGTACACAGAATGATAAAGTGCAAAGGCTATGTGCAAAAAGCTGCATGATTGCTACTGATCAAGAACAAATAAAGGAACAGCCGTTCCTAAATTATTTTGTGTAAAGTGCTGGTGCCTAAACCTTAAAGTGCATATGTCTATGGATTTTTTCTTTTTCCTCGAATAATGAAATTATCCAAAAAATAGAAGTGAAAGTATAGATAAAAAATATCTGTGTTAATATAACTGCCTGAAGTTGGTTCTGCAATGTGTGTAGGGAAAAGAATGTAAATACACTTGTAATATCATCTAAATAAGTGTATATCCCTTCTGCATAAAATGTATTCTGCACAAATATTGTAGCTGCAAGTAAAAATGTATTCGAGGTAGAAATAGAGATTAATTACAAGAAATTATGGAGATCCTCCGTATTATTGAGACCTCTTGGAGCTTTACAGTCAAGTTCCAGAATCATACGTGATTCTAGTTGGCGCAGGAGTTTTTCCCTATTACCTCCCTTCGGCAAAGGTGGTACTGCTGCGATTACATAGTACCTAAGGCAGTTTAAGTTGTTATCATGGCATGCCTTAAAATGTCTGGCAACTGGGTATGCTGTGTCATTGTTGACAATAGCTCTAAGATGTTGTAGAATTCTGACATGCACCTGCAGCTTAGTGCTGCCCACATATTGTAAACCACAGGTGCATGTCAGAACATAGACAGCATACTCAGTCTTACAATTGTAGTTGGATTATAAAGAAGTGCACATGGAGGCTTGGACAGGAGAGTTCCCCCACAAGCTCACCAGTAATTGTGGATACAGGCTGAAGGAAATAACTGCTTCTTAAGTGGGACCCTCTTATTTCAGGCAAGAGCCTTATGGAGCTAATGGTTGGTAACAAAGTGAAACAGGCTGAAGAAGTGAACCATTCCTTACATGGGTCCTCCTTACTTCAGGTATTCAGCACCCTACCCTACCTGCCTGTGGTGGATCCAAAAGGCTGAGGAAAGAAAGGGAAAATCTCACGGCTATTTTCTGAAGAAAGGTACTCCACTATAAAGCATGCACAGACATTGCACAGACATTATGGGTGGATGTAGGAACCTGCAGTTGCTAAGGGGACTTTTGGGAGAGGCTGAACACAGGATTATGCCAATTGAATAACACAGTATGGGAGATGGTTTAGCACAAGATGTTGATTTGATTAAATGGGATAGAAGTAAGACCTGTTGTGAATAAAGAAAACCTAATGAGTCAAAAGTGCAAGGCCACGTTATTCGAGTATTTTACAAGGATTAAGCTGTAAGTGCCCAAAATATCAAAATGAGCTTGGAAGCAGTGGATGAGGAAGTCTGAGCACTTAAGGGGTTAATCTTGAAATCTCAAACCCTGAGAGAACCAAAAATCTTTAAATAGACTTCCTGTACTGTATGTGATAGAATGAAGCAAGGGAACTCACTGACTATACTGAAGTAAACGCTCCATTCCTGCAATATGGTCTTCCACAACTAACAATTCTTAGATTATTCTAAATAACAATGCCTTGAATGGAGTAATTAGCATAATAACTGAATTGAAAACCTGATATGGGATCACCCTTTAAACTAAGTAGTGGGTCGCCATGACATAGAGTATGGACTTATGCCACTGTATCTAAAATATTTTTAGATGGACCTGGATGACCAAATCCCTATCACATCATTATATTTAGAAATGCTAACAAGAAATATGCTGGTGCAGATGATCTAGATTGTTTCTTGACTTCTGTAATCCTTGATTTCTTATCCATCCAGATCTTCCCACTTGGAATGTCCTTACTGTCAGTGTAGGGGGCATATTACAATATAGAAACTACTGATAGTAACCTAATTATATATTGATATAGAATCTTAGAAATAAGATAAAACATTACTTCCAGGGCTGGTAAATGAAGTGCCTTCTACTGATGCTTTGATTTACGTGCCTCTTAATAAAGCCATAAATGTCAAGATCTCTATTCTTGACAAGGGTAAAAAAGTGTATGTAGTATGGACATGCTCTTACACTGATCCTAAAGCAAGGGCCAAACTCCCACTACACACAAGAGCCTCATCCTCTCTTTTTGAATTCCTCAGAAAGGACTCGGGCACCTGAGAGTGTGCTTTCCACATAAACATAACATAACGTGTATGTGTCAGCCTGCAATAAATCAATCAGAGGCTAGTAATGGATGGGTTTAACCTCATTATACCTTTATTTGGGCACCCTGTGTGATAACCACAAGAATAGAAGGGAGGCACTGTCATGATAGACTCTCATGCAAATATGGACTATATGATAGGACTCAAGTCCAAAAAGACCTATTGTATGAAACAGGTTACCATTAGCTAACCATACTCTGGAATGTTCTAAATGCCACATTAGAAGGTGCAAATGTGGACTATATGATAGGACTCAAGTCCAAAAAGACCTATTGTATGAAACAGGTTACCATTAGCTAATCATACTCTGGAATGTTCTAAATGCCACATTGGAAGGTGACCCCTCCCCAGCAGTCTTAAAAAATTGGGAACTGAATAAATGAAACAATCTTTCAAGTTGACATTAGAGTAGCATAATCATGCTATGCTTTGTAATTCTCTCTGAATCTAGAAATTAAAAGGTAGTGTATGCATCACATTGACACATTCATATGGATAAAAAAGATTTACAAAATGACAGATTAAATATGTTACCGCATATAAATTGAAGTAACTACATCGTTAGACCTGGGGGTCTTTGTTTGAACCCTCAGGTTTTTCTGATTTAACCCAGCTTTTCTGGTCACATACTCTCATAAACTAATCTGAGGTGCTGTGAGGATTACCTAGGACTCAATTCTGCACCAAATTATGTGTCCATACTATATACAGAAAGAATGAGCTTGTGGCCAAAAACACACTAAATACATTCATTATAGTGTTTGTTATGACAACACAATACTGGCAGATTACACTAAGACAAGGTGCCAGAATAGGGACAGCATCATTTTGAACACCTATCATCTAATGTTTTAAATAATGTTGATGTCCCTCCTAACTTTAAAGTGTGAGTGAACTGTGTGCTGGCTATTCCGGAAAACCTAAGTGCAAACAACCTGCATTACATTTTTGATTTGTAGTGCAATCCTAAAAGTTATCACCAATCATTATACAGTTTCATTATACAGTTTTAGGTCCTCCAGAAGGTCCATGTGATTACCAAAGCAATTAATTTAAGGAAGGGTTGTCATATCATCCTACACCACCAAGATGGCAACCCACAAATTCAAATTCTACCAAATACAGAAAAGAGGGAGCATATTTTAGACAATGAACCTCCTACTATTCAACATAGAGCCATCCTAAATTGCAGTGAAAAATACGGACACATTTGACATCTAGCCAGATGTTTCACATCAATAACTGAAATGGTGCTTGTTCAGCTCAATAAGAATAAGGAAGGCCAGCTTTTATTAGTATAAGAACTTTGACAATGGAACAGATGAGAAAATGATTGATCTGGAATATTTTGCCATCATTTAGTTGGTATAATACTTAGGTACCATTTATTGAGCAATAATGCCAACTTCAAAACTAAATATACATCCCTAAATTGGTTTATACAAATGATTGCATAAAGTATAAAGAGTCTGAAAAGGTTCCTATCTCTGAAATGCTGCTCCTTTAGGACTATTTTTGTTTTTCTTTTACATCAGACAGCACACTGTATTATTGTTAAGAACCTTTCTATTCTAGCCTTACTTGGATTTAGTCATATTATTGCACTTTTTGTGTGATCGGCCCTTTCATTACTTTACTTGCATGTGTAAAATATCAATCACCTTCCCTGTACCTACACTCAACTCTGATGCCTATTCATATCATATACCCAACAAAAAATATTACAATATAACACCGGTCAGTAGCTAGTATCCTCTATTTACTTTAGGAAAGATAGAATGCCCTCAATAAGAAAATACAGTTCAGAGAATGTTGTCTGCCAAAGAACTTATGCCATGATACATTCTCTTCAGTCTACTGAGAGAGAACAGAAGGCATGAAAGTAAATGCATTCTTTTATTGTTACCATTTGGACACCATATTTGTATTGTATTTATATAGGCAACATGTTTGGCGAGTGTAACATGTCACATATTGCTTTGCTGTAGAGGTAAGATACGGTAAGGATACCGGGAGCATGTGATGTGAAGTGATGAAAACACTAATGTTAGTGCTAAAGGGAGAGCATCATCCTCAAGAATACCATATGAAAGAGACAAGACTGTTTCCTTTAACTATACATACAGAGAAAGTGGAAATAGGAGAGGAAATAATAAAGGCTACCTCTATTTCAGTGGTGCATTTAAAATCATTCCTGATGAACGAATTAAAGAAAAGTGGATTTATCTGTTAGAATGAAAAAAATAGAAACTGATTAAATTAAAAATGAATAACAAACCAACAATATTTACTAGTTCTTAGTAAAACTATTTTTCAATGGAAGGCAGTGATTTGTAATTTCTGGTAAGGATAATTTTGGGGATAAAGAGAAATTGTGCCAAAAATAATAATAACTGCAGCAGTGAGATGGAAAGTATGCATTGTGTGGAAAATACCGAGCTCTACATACAATCCATGTGCACAGGTTCACAAATAAGGGATTCAAGATAGGCTCTATCAAATAGCTGTACAGTCTTTAGGAATCTAGCATGAATGGAAGTATATAATATAACTTTAAAGTAAAGACTTTGGAGACCATTCACCTCCTTCAGTATATAAGAACGTGAGGAACACAGATATGGTTGTGCTAACCTGAGGGAAAAGCACTGACTTGAGTTCTTATTCTTAGTTAAACACATAACTAAGATGAATAACATGATACAAACTTCTGTTCTCCACTGCAAAATAGGATAATACCAAGTTTTACAACCATTACCTCACATTTATTCGTGCATAAACACCAACCATTTCATCCTGATAACGAGAAACAATTTTTCGTCATGCTTCACTGAGCAGCTATTCCCAGACATTATGTAATCAAACGAAAAAGAGCATTCTGAAGCATTACTAACAGTGATGCTTTGGCTCCACCCACATGTTGATTACCTTGAAAACAGCATTTTATTGGACATGATTTGTGTGTTTCTGCTAAACAAATGAGTGCTTAAATGACACTTTTTGTGTATGGAACTATTTATGTTAAAAAAGCGGGACTTGTAGGTAATGATACCACTTCAATGATCAATGCTATATATGCCTGATGAGCTTTTTATTTAAAGATCTGACATATTTATTGTGAAAGCATATGTTGAAGCCAATACATATTTAAGGTTGAATTGTTATTACACTGTGTTAAAGCATGTAGAGAAGTACTTAGTTAAAAAGATTCTCACTGCTTACCATAGTAGGCAAGGTTTTGCTTTTGTTTACTTCCTCTCACAAACTCTGTGGATAGAAGATATGCACTATGATTAATTTTGACGGACCCCTTAGGAGGAATGTATTTTGGAGACTGTAATAATTTTGCATACATTTGTATTTTGTAACTGTATGCCTGATTGTTGACTTGTGAGGAAACGTATACTCAGTACAGTAGGCCTGTGTTGTTTAGGGTGACCAACCAGTCACAAAAGCCATAGGCCTGATTGGTTCATTAGGATAAGTTATGGTCTGTGCCACAGGTTGTAATTGTTTATTATAAACATTTATGACAAAAGCCGTAGGCCTGATTTTTTTTTTATTGTGAAACAAATTTGTTAAAGTCAATAGGTCTTTAAAGATCGATTATTATTAGTGTTAGTATCATACTAAATGAAAGCCTGTAAAGTAGTTTTATTTTCAGAGAATATTACCGATTGCTGTAGAAGTCAAATGCTTTGCTGTTAGTTACCCACTCTGCAAACCCTCAGGTAGATCGTTTAAGGTGTGGTAATCCCTGCCAGGTTCTCTTAGAAGTTTTGTAATTTATTTTGCTGGCTCTAGCTTTATATGCATTTTTAATTTGATGACATGACTGTATGACTGATGGCTGCCTTATGGGAACAAATGAAACTCCAATAAAGTAGGCCTGAGGCTGGCATAGGGAGTGATAAGCCACTGAGAAAGTCTATAGGGCCATAAGGCTCACATGGAAAATTATGTTTGATGACATATGTCTTCTTTGTTTATTAGGAAAAGTTATGACAAAGACATTAAGTCTGACTGATTTATTGTGGAAGCATTTGTTCAAGCAATATAACTTAATGGGTGGATGCTAATTATACTGTGTTACACAATGTACACATGCATTTTTTACTAGGAATCTCACAGATTGGCATGGAGAAAAGTGCTTTGGTGTTGTTTACACACTGACAACCTGTGGCAGTTGAAGATTTGCAATGTGATAATCCGTGTTAGGGCCAGGAGGGATTTATTTTATTTTGCTGACTCTAAATTTGTACATATTTGTAATTTATTGACTGTATACCTAATGGTTGCCTTGTTGAAAGCGTTATGCTTAATATGGTAGGCCTGAGATTCCATTAGTGACATGAGAATTATGTGTTTTATTTGTTCACTGTGAAACGTTATGTCCGAAACCATAGATCTATTTATCATGAAGAGTTATGACATATGACATAGACAGTAGGTCTGGCTTATTTATTGTGCAAAGCATTTATTACATTATTTATTTGCTTCTTAAAAGCTGTAGACATCTTTTGGTTACAAGGAATTTCACAGAGTGCTGCACTATGTACAGGGTTTGGTGCTACCAAGTCCCTGGAGTAGGAGATTTACACTTCGGTAATATGTTTTCACCTCTTAAAGGGCCTCATGTAGGTAGCATACAAGTTACCACTTCTTAAATACCGAACGTTACCGAATCGGTATTTAAGAAGTGGTAACTTGTATGTAGGTAATCATGTGGGAAATATTACCGAATCGGTAAAATTCGGTAATTACCGAATCGGTATTTACCGATTCGGTAATGAGGCATACCTTCCCATTGATGGGAAGGTATGCCTCATGACCGAATCGGTAAATACCGATTCGGTAATGGGGGGAACACATGCAAGGGTGGCAGGGTGGCACATTGACACCCTGTTGCACCCCTGATTCGGCCATGTGTGCACATGTGGCACACATACATGCCCTAAGGGCATGTATGTCTGCCACATTGCACACGTCTAAGCGCTTTAAAATGGTTAAACACATCCATTCATTATTTACCACCAACTATTAGTTGGTGGTAAATACCGACTCATAAAAACACCGACACACTCCCCCTACATGTCATTTCTGGATTCGGAATTTACCGAATCGGTAAAATTACCGATTCGGTAATTTTACCGATTCGGTAAATTACCGAATACAGAAATTAGCCCCCTACATACCAAAAGCCAAAATACCGGTCGGTAACGGTATAATTACCGAAAATCGTCCGTTACCGACCGGTATTTGGCTACCTACATGAGGCCCTTAGAGTGGTATGTATTTTTGTTATACCATTTGTATTCTTGTATATTTTTGTATTTCATAATTGTTTGCCTTGTGACAATGTTTATCCTAAATACACTAAGTCCAAATCGGAAATAGTGGCTAGTCAATGATAAAAGCTATGTACCGTGGTTGATTATCTTGAAAATGTATGTAGATATCATAGGTCTGATCAGGTATTATGAAAACTGCAAGACAGGCAGTATTTCTGACCTATTGTGAAAAGCTTATGTCAAACAACACACGCTTAAGGGTGAATTGTTATCACACTGCATTGTAAACTGAAAAGAGATATTTTGCTATATTGAACCTAAATACTACTCAAGTATTTTTGTGATGCTGACCCCTCTGACAAATGCCTGGGGTTGAAGGTGAATTGTGTTAAACCTTGTTGTACACTTTAGAGAGATGTTTCATATTGGTTCACTAATTGTAATGTTTATACATTTGTAATGTTAAGACTGTATGCCTGTTGCTTGCCAAGTTATGCTCAATGCAGTGGAACTGAGTAGCTTATGGTGACAAGCCTATGGTAAAAGGCACAGGCTTGAATGGAGTATTGGGTGCCAAATGTCTGGCCTGCTATGAAAGGTTATGACAAAGGACATAGGTCTGATTTATTTCTAATGAGAAGAATATGTTAAATCCAATAGGCTTTAACTGTGGACTACAATTGTACCCTGTTAAAACCTGTAGACAGGTCTTTTCTTAAGTTGAATTCCACTAACTACCTTAGTAGGCAAGATATTTGTGTTGATTATCTAATTCAAGAAAAGCCTGTAAGTGTGAGTTTTTTAATTGTGTCACTCATTCCTCCATCCTTCCCAGAATGGCTTCAGAGCAGGCCATAGCACTGAGACAGCACTGGTGGCTATGGTTGAGCAACTTCGAAGACTCTTAGACTCTGGACAGACGGCGGCACTGATCCTTTTGGATCTCAGTGCCGCTTTTGACACTGTGTCCCATCCTATTCTGCTCCAGAGACTCAGAGAAGCCGGAGTGGAGGGCACTGCTTTGGACTGGTTTCGCTCTTTCCTGACCGAGCGTACTTTTAAAGTGCGTACTCCCCCCTATGAGTCCTCTCCCCGCCCTATTTCCCAAGGAGTTCCACAGGGTTCTGCACTTAGCCCGACCCTGTTTAATTTGTATGTGAGACCATTGATGGAGGTTGCTAATAAATGGGGTCTAACTATAGTGTCATATGCTGACGACACTCAATTAGCAGTCGCACTAAACAGGAATACTGCGCTGGATGCCTCCAACTTTCAAAGCGCCCTTACGGAGGTGGCAGGTTGGATGACCGATAATCGTCTCCAACTTAATGCCACTAAAACTGAAGTTTTGGTGTTGGGCAAAGAAACTCATCATTGGGGAGACGACTGGTGGCCATCGGAGCTAGGTCCTACTCCTACGCCGGCAACTCAGGTGAAGAATCTTGGGGTTTTGTTTGACGCCAATTTATCATTTACACCCCATACAAAGAAAGTGGCGGGCACCTGCTTTGGGGTTCTTTAAAGTTTTAGGCCTATCTTTAAATTCTTCGACGCCCCCACTAGGCAACTTATAGTGCAGGCAATGATTCTTTCTAGATTGGACTATGCCAGTGGCCTCCTATTGGGCACCAATCAAGCAGAGCTTACACGCCTTCAGCGTGTGCAAAATGCGGCCGCCCGTATGCTGATTGGTTTGCCTAAGTTTTGTTCGGCTAGGCGCTCTATTTCCGATCTTCATTGGTTGCCCATTAGGCAGAGAATAAAATTCAAAGTGCTGTGCCTGGCTTTTAAGATTCTGAAGTTTGCCTCCCCTCCTATTCTAGCCCAGACTATCTCCCTTTACACTCCTGCTAGAACACTTCGCTCAACGGGTCAATTTCTGGCTGAGGTTCCTCGTTTTAAAAGAGCCAGAATGGGCGGCCGTTCATTTGGTGTTCTGGCAGCTAGCCTCTGGAATACACTGCCTGTCAGTATTCGGTCTATTTCAGACCTGTTTCTTTTCAGAAAAGCTGTGAAAACATTTTTGTTTCCTTTGGCTTAGTGGTTATGACTGGCACGATACATCAGCTGTTATGTTGCTTGTCCTTTACAGCGCCGGGACGCCGCTTGGCTGTGGCATCTGTGCGCTTTATAAATACAAAATAACATAACATAACATAACATAACTCATTGCTAGGTGTTCTGAGGAGGACATGAAACTTTAACTGTTTGACAGACTTTTAAAAACAGGTCTAACAAAAATACAAACACCCATCTAAATACACACATAAACATACATAGAAAGTCTTGGATTCAGCCCTCTTCTGTAATTGGTCTGTTTGGTATCATCATCATAAGGATGCAAACACAACAGCATACATTATGGGCAATCATTGAGCCCAAATTCTGTATTGGTTCCATTGGCCTATGAGTGGAATTTCAGGCAATCAAATATGCACCTCTGACTGAAAATGTGCGTGCTCGAGTTCCACCACTTACATTTTCAGTTTTGTATGTGTCCCCATTCATTTCTTTTCTGCTCCTTTCTTTTTGTTTTGCAATTATTGCTACCACATACTGAAGCTCCCAAAGAGGGGGTAACGTTTTTTCTGGGTCCCTTGTTTCCTCTTCATTTCCGCTGCCGTGTGCCACATTCAGCACAGTTACTTCGGCTGCCATCTTGGAATGGTATTGTCCATAGCATAATATTTGGAGATAATCAACTTGTTGCTTCTAAAACTGGAGTCCATTTTGAAACTTTATTCAGTGATACACTACATAATTATCATTGAAGACAGCTGCCCGATTCTATGCTTAATTGTATTTGTTTATTTATTTTGAGCCATACCATTTAGGCAGGCATGTTTTCCTTTTTCTACTTTTATTTTATCTTGAATGTGCTTCCGGAGCTTGTATTAATGTTTTCTTGAAGATGGGTAAATTGATGAATGCAAGAATCAGTCAGTGGGTAGATGAATAAAAACAGAGGCGCAATAAGGAGTGTCACAGTGCATTTAAGATGATGTACTGAGTACCTAAAGTCACCAGTGGCTGAAGAGGCACAGACCAGGCAAGACCTTTTAAGATTGACAATAGTTGTATGAATTATGTTATCGAACTAACAACATTCTAATAAAGTGAAACTAAAATACAGAACATGTTAAATATGTGTTTAGAGGGTTACCCTATAATTTTTCTTTTTCAGTACTGCCAAGAAGCAATACCTGTGTGTGATGTGCAGTATTGCAAGAGTAAGAACGTTAATCGCACTAAATAGCCTCAAATATTTATCTGCTGTAAAACGTGCATTTATGTGATGGCAATCAGCTAAGGTTCGTAACTACTGCCTCTATAGTACAGTAGCAGCTCAAACAGGTAAGAGTGGTGGTGCGGTGGGGCAGGGCGGGGAGGGAGGTGGTGGAATTTGACAGACGACGGGCTAAGTAAGAAATAAATACAAAAAAACACTTACTTTGCGCTTGCCGCATTGCCGTGTCGCCAATGAGGCGTGTGCAAAGTAAATGGTTTGATTTGTTTTTTTAATATTACTTATCCCGTTGTCTGTCTAATTCCACCACCCACCGCCTCACCGGTCTTACCTGTGAGATCCGCTACTGCTATAGTACTGTGTACATCAAAGGATGAAGAGCTTGTGAATAGACATATTGAAGGAGGAATATAAAAGAAATGCAATGCAAATGTTCTTTCAGTAGATTAGTTGAAGGTGATGTGCCTAGTTTATTGTTTCCAATAACACATTGCAAAATACATCTCTGAAAAGTTTTGATAACCCTTTTTCAGCTCATTATGTTAAATGCCGAGACAGTATGCGAGGATGCTATTTGGACTGGTAGCCTGAAAATGTGGATCACTTTCCCTGTAAAGAGTTTTTTCCAGCCCTTGATAAAAGTTTTTAAAAAGTGGTAAAATATAGCTATTTTGTCAAATCATCTCGAAGTGTCATTTTTATCTGCTTTTAGTTACATTTGCCTTTGTGACAAACTGTTCCGGATAAACATGTTCTCTAATAACTAGAACATCTCACTTCTATTATTCAGAAATAATCTGGGTGAAAAAGGGAGAAAGGCAAGGAGAGCTGGAGAGACAGGCTGCATGGGACGGGGAGACATAGAACGAGCAGTAAGACTTTAATTAAACTCCTAACTATCTGGCAGTAAATCTAAATACATAATTGATGTCTGATGCTTACTTCAGCATATATTTCCAAAAGACTAAATTGGACATGAAA
Organism: Triturus cristatus; assembly: GCF_964204655.1. Lineage (NCBI taxonomy): Eukaryota > Metazoa > Chordata > Amphibia > Caudata > Salamandridae > Triturus > Triturus cristatus. Next base: position 230,599,795 of record NC_140584.1, read on the forward strand.
GTAAAAGTCCTACAAGATATTGACAAAATATGTAAGAAAAATGCTGATTACTCATACTTGAAGAAAACTAGTCAACAGGGACGAATGGGGCTGTGTGTGAAACCTTCTCAATGACAATAAATTGCAAATGTTTTGTTTAATTATGAGTGAAAACATTTTCAGTTTACGGCCGGTTTACAAACACACTGTGTTCAAAACCATAAAGTAACGGAGACAGCGACAACCACAAAACATTTATTAGTCACAATAAATTACTTCTGAAACAATCCATTTGGAAAGTTAATAAAAAAAGAATAACATACCTCCAGATTCGGCAAGTTTGCCTCTGTAGATTTTATCCTCCACAACATCTGTCCAATAAAGCAAACTCTGGTTGAAATGGAAATCCAGAGCAATTGTGTTTCTCAAACCAGGAACGAGCAGGCTATAGTCACGCTTGTGAAGATCAATTCTCCTAATCTCGTGCCGAATGGAAAAAATGATGAAGGCCTCAAAAGGATCTGAAACACAATGGGCAACAGTCCTATAGGTAAGCGCTGTGTGAGGTCAAATATAAGGAATGCAGAGAGAGAAAGGAAACGGGAAAAAAGAAAGATTGTGCACCTTTGAACTTTTTTTTTGCTCAGTGTCTGTTTATTAGATTTTCAACAATCAGTACATTAAGACAGTAGGGAATTGCATAGTATCGGTGCCGGTGTTGGGACAAGCTTGATACATATATTCGCGTTACATTGTTCAATAGGCGCAACATTTAGAAAAAACATAACAATTTATGCAGATAGTGGTCAAAGAGGTCTAAGATAAAAAAAGATATTTTAAGGGAAAATGCTTGGAGACACCCTGAGCTTAACATGGCACTATAATCAAATGGATCGCTGTATCCATGCCGACTGACCTGCAAACATGAGGCCGTTCAACAGGTTTGAGGGAGTGATTGAGTGAGAGCGATTGAGTGAGAGCGATTGGGCAGGACCCAAACATAGAGAGACCAAAAAGCCAATGGACCTACAATAGAACTAAACAAACGAAAACCAAAGGAAAGAGGGAACTTCCAGGTGGGGGAGTGGGGATGGTGTCAGCCAGTGTTATAGGCCTACAGGGGGAAAAGAGTGTAGCGGGTGGGAGAGGGGGCCCCAGTGGGAGAGGACCCCCTCCATCACTGCCCAACAATGTTCTAGATGCTAATGTGCTGCCATGCATATGCGTACAAAGAACTGGACTAGATACAGTTCACAAGTGGCTAGTGTTTTCTACTGGAGCCACTTAGTGGCATAATTGGACATATAATTAATTTCTTGCTGTTAATGAGACCTGATTTGACTTCACTTACACTTGGAACTGATTGTTGGTGCCGAAAGACGTCAAATTATTTGGGTTATTTTTCATTAATTTAGAATTTATACTTTACTTGAACATACATATTGCTGCCAAATATTTGTAGCTGGCCACTGAGAATTTCGACTATATGTAAATAAAATGATAGTTAGGGAGTCACTTAGAATCATTTGGAGAACAATAAGTCAGTTGCCAAACTGTTCAGACAGAGGAGCACACCAAATGCCGAACTGCCATTTTGAAATGTCCCTGCCCAAGAGCTTTAAGTTCTTAGCAAAAGTGTAAGAAACAATTGCCCTTAAAAGGGGTATTTTATGGTGAAAACATAGAGGGGGATATTTACAATAAAATGTCAGAGCGAGGTGTTGAAATGTTTTTCAACAGAGGGATTCACCGTATGTATCAAAATACGGCACACCCCTGCGTTTCAACTAGTGATAAAAAAAGCTGCCTAGCACAAGCGCAGACACCCTTGCGCCATGTTGCAAGGGGACCTCCACTGCAGGGGGGATTATTTATTTGGAGGAAGGGACACCTTCTTTCACATAAACAATTTTTGAAGGTACTTTGCTGTTTCTATATGTGCTGCAGAGTGGTTTCACCTGTCCTTTTTGGCGATGCCCCATCCTTGTAAATATGGGACAGCGTCAAAAAGCAATGGTTGCTGTCAATGGTTGCTGTGATGGAACGCCCTCAGCAACACCCATTGCCTGCCTCTTTGCCGCAGTGGACTGCTGCAGTAAGGAGCATATATACAAGGTGGAGTTAAGCCATGTTACGTGTCTTAATGCCACCTTGTAAATATGGTGTCAAGAATAACACCACCGGAGCTTTAGAAAAAGTGATGCCCGTGGCATTAGAGCCTTGTAAATATGCCACAGAGTTTTTTGACCACTGTGTCATAGCAGCTAGCTCATCATTATTTGTCTTTTTCAAAGACAAACCTCAAAATGAAGGGATTGTTTTGCCTTCAGCCTTACACAAAACTGCTAAATATTTTATATCACGTTTGCGTGCATTTTCTGTGCATGCAACACATTTTCCATTCATGCAAGGAATTATTTTAGACAAAATTGGAAATCATAGAGTATAAATTGATATTGCTTTTACATTTGCAGTTCCATAAATAAGATATTCTTCATTTATTTTGTTTATGACCAGGCCCACTCTACTAGTAAAAAAATGCCTTTTCCTATCCTCAGATTCTATCAGGGTTCTACGAGTCGAGACATGGTTGCATTAGGCTTTAGTGCACTGTCAATCAGGTTTATGCAGTAGTAGTTAAATACACGGAAGAGATTCACAACACTCTTAAAATTGTTGACGTGTTTTAAAAATGAGTAAAATAATGTGAATAATGTTAGATTTTAATGTCTATCTTTCTTGAACTATGCAGTGCAGTTTTCTTAAGGACCTGCTTGATTGAAATTCTATGAAGCATTTTACTCATCACTGTCAAGCATTTTTTTACAATAGCGTTCATAATGTGTGTGTATATATATATATATATATATTTTTCACCAATGTTGCCCGCAAGCTATTGAAAGCGCACACTCAGCAAACTGAACCATCCGGTTTATTTACTCAGGGCAGGAGCTGGAACTGCTTCCGTTAGATTACATCTTGTAGACCTGACGCGTTTCAAGGCTTTGTGCCTATCTTCAGAGGTCGCTTTTAAAATGACTCGTGCAGTCAGTTCTGATTGATTTACTTCAGCTGGATTCATGCCACGCCCTCAGTGGGCCTTGCTTAGTGCTCGCAGTGCATGATGGATTCAGTAGTTCAATCCAGGACAATGAATCACCTATAGTAGGTACTGCCACGATATCACAATTTTATAAAATGCATTGTTCACCCACAGTGGGCTCCAGAAGACAGTGCAAGCTATTTTTCCCTCAGTTTGCCGAGCCGTATTCCAGTCCGGACTCAGTGCTGAACGCGGCCCCCTCATTAGTTTCGAGGGCGGTGCTGCTTTCCGCGACAGGGCTGCCGCGTTAATATTTTTCACCAATGTTGCCCGCAAGCTATTGAAAGCGCACACTCAGCAAACTGAACCATCCGGTTTATTTACTCAGGGCAGGAGCTGGAACTGCTTCCGTTAGATTACATCTTGTAGACCTGACGCGTTTCAAGGCTTTGTGCCTATCTTCAGAGGTCGCTTTTAAAATGACTCGTGCAGTCAGTTCTGATTGATTTACTTCAGCTGGATTCATGCCACACCCTCAGTGGGCCTTGCTTAGTGCTCGCAGTGCATGATGGATTCAGTAGTTTAATCCAGGACAATGAATCACCTATAGTAGGTACAGCCACGATATCACAATTTTATAAAAAGCATTTATTTGTTATGAAGTTTCCTAATTTCCTCATTTACTGTAGTCTCCTCAGTAGGAAATGCTTTCAGTTTTTTACATTGATTGAATCAAGAAGGCATTCAGATGTGTCACACATTTTCCATAAATTCTGAATGTTAGCACTCTAGTTGCTCGTTAGATCACTGTAGTAAAGCTACTGCTCACCAGGGAAGTCTGCTGCTGGTATTCAAGGTGCATGTTTCAGTCTGCATGTAAGAATATTTTTATGAAATAGAAGAGGATTTGAGAAGTCAAAATGTGCCCTATTTTTTCTTTCTGCAGCACTAATCATAATTTCTATGGCAAAATGAACCCCCTCATTTTGTTCTTTTGCAAAGTAAATGTTTTAAGTGTTACCACTTTATTCCAATCAAGATGGCTTCAGGTGTGCCACACTTTTGTCATAAGTAAGACTGTTGGCACTCTACTTGTCCGTTAGAACACTCTGGGACATTCTGTCATTGGGCTATACTTGGGCTACATCTGGGTGATATTTGTGCTACATTTGGGCTCTTTTGTCTCTAGTGGCCATCTTGGGAGACTTATTTGTTATGAAGTTTCCTAATTTCCTTATTTACTACAGTCTCCTCAGTAGAAAATAATTTCAGTTTTTTTACTTTGATTCCATCAAGAAGGCATTCAGATGTGTCACACATTTGCCATGAATTCAGAATGTTAGCACTCTAGTTGCTCATTAGATCACTGTAGTAAAGCTACTGCTCAGCAGGGAAGTCTGCTGCTGGTATTGAAAGTGCATGTTTCAGTCTGCATGTCAGAAGTTTTTTAATGAAATAGAAGAGGATTTGGGAAGTAACTCAAAATGTGCCCTAATTTTTCTTTCTGCAGCACTAATCATACTTTCTATGGCAAAATGAACCCCCTCATTTTTTTCCTTTTTAAATTAAATGTTTTAAGAGTTACCACTTTATTCCAATCAAGATGGCTTCAGGTGTGCAATACTTTTGTCATAAGTAGGACTGTTAGCGCTCTAGTTGTTCTTTAGAACACTCTGGGAAGTTGCAGTAGAATACAAAGGAATCAACTGACAGTCTCTGCCCTTGTTGAATGTACATGTTTTACTGAGAATGTCAAACTTCATTCTCACATGACTGAGAAAGATGTGAATTTACAGAAAATATGCTCTCATTTTAGCTTATAGATCACCTTCCAAACCTCTGTGGGAAAAGCATGAGAAAATAGTTTTTCTCTCAAACATGATTAATGATATCACAGCAGAAGGCTTTTTCACATGGTAAAATCACCTTAGAACACGCCACAATTGAGTATGGTACCATCAACAAATGATTTATAATGTAACTAAAGTCTTAAAACCTTCTATTAACTGCAATGCTTTTTAATGAGGTGCTATCATGTATATTGGTGCCAAGATGGCTGCCAACACTTCTTGGATGAAGTACTGACAGCCAAACAGATCTCACGATGAGATGTGTGGTTAGGCTCCACCCAGATATATATGTGATTTTGATTTTCTCAGGAACTACTGAACGGATTTACACCATTTAAGTAAAAGGCACGACTCTGACCCAAGGTCTTCCTTTCTGCCAAACTTGGTGTAATTCCGTTCAGCGATTCGGGCTGTAGCTGCGGCTAAAGATCCTAAGGAAAATTGCATGGGGAAAACACGTTTTGGGACCCCCTTTTTTCTCAGCCCCCGCTACATGAATCATCCCGAGACTTTCAGTATAGGAGCCGACCGGAGCTGGCCAAATGTTTTGAAAAGTTTGCGAAGATTCGTCAACAGGCGTCAAAGTTATTCCAAATAGAATGTTGCGGATTTCCTATGGAAAATATGTCCTAACTATATGCAGTCTCCTCAGTAGGAAATACTTTCAGTTTTTTACTTTGGTTCCATCAAATGCAGCACAAATATCACCCAGATGTAGCCCACACGTAGCCCAATGAGAGAAGTGTGCAAAACACTTATTTTTTGTGTTTTTGCAGTTTTATATAGTGCAGACTTCTCAGGTATTGGAGTGCTTTACATGAGCATTGGTTACATCACACAAGATCAAATTCATTTTGGTTGTAGACATGGGGAGATTAAGTGATTTGACCAGAATCACAGAATGTTGAGCTGAAGCAGAAACTCCAACCAGGTTCCCCAGTTGCAAAGTCTGCAGCTCTGGAAGTAACACCCCTTTTACTCTTTCCTAAGTGCAACATTTAATCAACTGGTCAACTGGATAAAAAAACATAAAGATAACAAATAATTTAAAAGTGCTTTGTCGCTATTTGAAAACTCAGAAAATATGTCCTCATTTTAGTTTTTTAGAGGACTAACCATAATTTTGATGCAAATAAGACCCTCTCATATATGTAATTTCTAAAGGAAATGCTCTAGGTATTACAGTTTTGATTACATCAAGATGACGTCAGGCGTTCCACACTTTTGTAATAAAAATAGAATGTTAGCAATCTAGTTGTTCATTAGGATACTGTTGAGAGGCAGAGGCCAGGGGCACGGACTCTGAAAATTGAAGGCAGGTAGGAGGGTGCAGAGGCAACAATTTGAACACACTGGGCAGGCAGGAAGGGCAGTGGCAGCACAACAGACTATGGAAGGCAGTTGAAAGGGGGGCAGGGGCAACAAACCAATAATACAGGACTGGCAAGAGAGGCTGTGGCAATATAATAGACCATTGGGGGCAGAAGTAAGAGGCAGTGGTAGTACAACCATACATGCCAACAGGCCCGATTCAGCCAGGAAACGTCCACTGTTTTTAAGCTCAAATGGGCTTTATTTGATCTGTCTCCTGTCTACAATCTCCTCTTTTTCAATGTAACTCAAAGGGGAAAATAAGAACCCCAGTTTTTTTCAATATCTCCCTCTTACCAAGTTCAAAATGTTCGCAAGTATGGTACATTGGATCATGGAAGGCAGGAGGAATTGGGGTAGTGACAGGGACTCGGATAACAGAGGACAGGAGGGACATGGAGAGGTGCACCAAACTGACCCTACAGGGCAGGCATCAGGGTTTGCAGCAGCACAATACACCACACAGGGCATGCGGGACGGGAGTGCAGCACAACAATCCATAGAAAGCAATAGGGAGGGGGCAGGACCATGCACATGGACAACAGAGAACAGATGGGAAAGAGGCAATGGTAGCTAGCTGACCATAATGGACAGACAGGAGAGAAAGCTGCAGTATAACAGACCATAAAGGGCAGGAGGGAGGGATCAGGGGCATTACAATGGTACAGATAAGCCAGGAGGGAGGGAATAGGGGTCTGCACATGGAAACAGAGGGCTGGGGGCAAGGGGGCAGGGCAGGAGCAGCAACATGACCATGGAGGTCAGGCAGGATGGGCACTAGAAACAAGACACATCATGGGGAGCAGCAGTGAGACTATGATGGCATACACACAGACCATGGTGGGAAGGTGGGAGGGGGTCAGGGGCAGCTAGCTGACCACACAGGGAAGGTGGGAGGGGCCGTGGCAGAACAGAAGACCATGCATGGCAAGCAGGAGGATTAGTGGCAGCACAAGGGCTATGATGGGCAAGAAGGAGGGTGCAGGGGCATGCACAAAGGACCATGGAGGATAGAAGGGAGTGTCAGGACCTGGGTACAGACAAGAGAGTTCAGAGGAAGGGGCCTCACAGCAGACCACGTGGGGCAGGCAGGAGGAGCAGTTGCAGCACAACAGACCAGGGAGAGCAGAAGGGTGTGGCAGTAAAATGGACCATGGAGGACAGGAGGAGGGGGAGAGGGGCATGGCATGTGGACAGGCAGGGTGGAGGTGGCAGGGACAGGTTACGGTCATCTGACAATGCTAGGCAGGTGGGAGGGGAGTGGCATCTCAACAGAACACTCAGAGTAGATAGGAGTGGCAGGTCCATGGAACATGGTGGGCAAAAAGGATGGAGAAGGGGCATGCACAAAGACACCGGAGGGCAGGGGGAAGGAGAATAGGGGCAGCAAGCTAAGCACAGAGGCTAAGCAGGAGGTCAATGATGGGGCATAGAATTGGGCAATGGAGGGCAGGAGGAGTAGACAGGTACATCATGCTAAATGGAGGGCAGTGGCAGCACATCAGACCATGCATGGCAGGAGGGAGGAGCCTAGTCCATGGATTCAGACAACAGAGGATAGGGAGGAGGTGGATGGGGCAGCAAGCTAACTGTTTAGAGAAGGTGGGTATTTGGAACTTTATTGTTTTTAAAATGTGTGTCTGTGCGAACTACTTTAAATAGGAACAAGTATGCAGCATAATCTCACTTTTATTCAGGAAGAAGAGGACGTTTGTGAATGTGACTTCGGGCTCACTTGGCAGAAACACCCCCTGACCCTCCACCCCCCATTGCAAAATGTAATGCCTGTAAAAATGGTAGGTGAACGCAGTGTTATATAGAACATAGTCCTGAGAGCACGATTGAAAATGAAAACTAGATATAGTGTATGGTATAAACTATGCACCAAAAAGTGTGATATAAGATGAACCGGGGCGTGAAAAATAATATGCAATACATTCATTGGAGAGTGCGAGATAGCACAGGCACTAGCGTGTGCTATGCGATATGCGCCTTGGAGTGTAATATGCACAGGGCAGTGTTGTGTAACCTAACTAGTCTCTAAAGTTGAAATATAAAATATGTGCTGGGGAGTGTAACATTGCATATGCACTGTGTCAAAGATATGGATCACAGTTTGTAATATGTATTGCATAGCGCTGTGCGTTATAACATAGGCACCGAGGAAGGCACGTTAGATGGTGCAATATAACCTGTGCGAAGGCAAGTGTGCATTGACATATTCACGGGGTGGTGTTACAGTGCACATGGGCTAGAGAGTATCATAGCAAACACGCTAGTGGGTGGAATACAACACAGAGGTGTGTGGCACTCGGCGGGCACTGGTGGGTGTAACACAGCATTGGGCTCAGCCAGGAGCGCGCTGTGAATCTCAAGTGAGGTTTGTCTCCTTTCCAGAGAGGAAAATAAAAAGTATTACACATCCGGCGGTGGATGTGTGTTTTAAAACCATGAGGGGGGTTTCTTGCATAGTTTTAGTTGAATTTTTGTCGAATCCCCTTTGAATGGCTTGGTGTGTGTGTGTAATAAATGTGCCCGTCAATAGCTACCCATGTTTGTATAAATAAACAACAAGGGTGTCTACTTGGAGAGTACCCACCGGCGGGGGAGCCGGGATTAGGCACGGTAGGGTGTCAGACACATCAGAGCTTCACTAGCAGTGTAAATACATTCCACGTGGATTCATTTTATGCATAGTCGCCTTTTAATGAATATCACGCAAATCGTCATGGTGATAGGTACATACGGTTTGTCCAGCATGTCCTAGGTGTTTCTAGAAATATATATATTTTTTTAAATAATAAAAAACAAAGGCCGGCCCCGGGGGATGGGGTCCCCGGGGCCAGAAGTGGCCTGAGGAGGGTGGCTGCCCCTCCTAAAGAATTTTTTTTTTTTTTAAATGCCATGCCCCGGGGGTTGGGGTCCCCGGGGCCGAGTAAGGCCTTGGGAGGGGCGCCACGCGGCCCCCTTCTTATTTTTTTTTTCAAAAAAAGAATTAGGGGGCAGGCCCTGTGGGATGGGGTCCCCAGGGCCAATAAATTAAAAAAAGAAGGGGGGCCACACAGCCCCCTTCTTAAAAAAATAAAATAAATAAAAGACCGGCATCGCGCCGGAGGCCACGCCCCCTCCTTGCAGTACTCTGCAAACGCGACCCCTAGCCAGTTGTAAGTTGGGGAATTAATTCAATACTGAGGGTCCCTGAGGGCCAACTAGCCCAACAGGTATCTCCAGTATGCCCCTTTTTACACCTCTCTGCAACGCAGCTCTGTGGCGCTTACTGGAGGTACCTAGTGGGCTAATTTGACCCTAGAGACCCTAAGGATTCAAGGGCACTTAATCTCTCAACTTAGAACGGCCACAGGGTGCGTTTACACAGTGGTGAAGGGAGGGGACGGGGCCTGAGGTGACGTGTGCAAACACGCCCGGTGGCGCATTTTAAGTTGGGGAAATAATTCCCTTTCAATCCTTAGGAACCCTGGGGGCCAACTAGCCCACCAGGTGCTTCCAGAAAGCGCCACTGCTCTGCGTTGCAGAGAGGTGGTCTAGGCCGTGCCCCTTTTTACATCTCTCTGCAACGCAGCTCTGTGGCGCTTACTGGAGGTACCTCGTGGGCTAATTGGACCCTAGGGACCGTCAGGATTCAAGGGGACTTAACCTCCCAACTTAAAACGGCCACAGGGCGTGTTTACACAGTGGGGAAGGGAGGGGACGGGGCCTGAGGTGACGTGTGCAAACACGCCCTGTGGCGCATTTTAAGAGGTAGATTTAATCCCCCTGCGGTATTATATACTAGGGGCTTACAGAGGAGGTCATGCTAATCACAGGGGGTCCCCAACGCATAGTGTTCCCTAGTTTATGTAGGTGTTTTCACTGTATTCTGAGTGTCTTTTAACATAGCACTGGCTCTAGGACTGGTTAGTCATACTCAGTTACCACCAGTATCCATCTGAAAAAGTTGAGGGTACAGGATGATTTTGCAACAAGGCTTCTTTCTGCTCTTCTGTTTGTTCTTTCTGCACGTTATCCTTCTTCCTGCACTTTTCTTCGTCTTTGAGGACTTCTGTTGCTTCTTTCTGCATTTCTTTTTTTTCTTTCTGTGCGTTTTTTCTTCTTTCTTCACATGTCCTATCTCTATAGGCATAGTTAGAAATTAGCATTTAAAAAACCTTTGAAATTCACTGAAAAAACCATAGGTTTCAGGCACTGAATTCACTCGTACAAAACCATTGAAATTCCCCCGTTATAGTTAGTTCAGCTAACTATAACTCGCGCGCCCCCACAATGCACTGCTGATGACGTCACATATTACATCACTCATGACATGGTCAGTGACATCACTCATGACATCACTGATGAAATCTCAAATGACATCACTGATGACATCACTGATGACATCACTGATGACGTCATCCAGTGAGTCTGTGTTTCTGTAAAGTTTTAATATGTTTAATATATATAGGGAAAGGCCTGTTGAAGAATGAGTGGGTGTACGAGTGTGTGAATGGATGATTTTCTATGTGCGTAACTGACTCTATAAGTGAGTCATTAAATGTATCTTACTGCAGACTAGTGACTAATTTGTGTGAATGTCTGTATGTGTCTGCGTGTTGGTGTATAAGTGGCTGCATGGTTTTGTGAATAGCTATATGAGTGTCTATATGGGTTATTGATTGGTTGTCTGAGTATATGAATGGGTGTCTCAGTGTTTGTGTGGGTAGGGTGTGTGTGACTCTGTGCATAGATGTGTGAGTGGGTGATTCTATGGGTGCAACGTTATAAGAGTGCAACTGTGATGGACTGTATGGTTGGGTGAGTGTATGTATGGGTGTTTTAGTGATTGAATGTATATCTCAGTTGTACATGTGTCAGTAACTACATATGTGAAACGCAGTGTATATGTGTGTAAGAGTATATAACTATCTATATGTGAGAATGTGTGATTGCGGGAGTGGCTGTATGGATGAGTGTGTGCTTGTATCAGTAATTGTATAAGAGCGTCAGAATTTGTTAGTATTTTTATGAGTTAGTGAACTTGAGTGTGTTTAACTGTATAGGTGAGTAAATTGGACTGTGATTAATTATTTGCATGACTGACTAGGTGTGTCAGTACCTCAATGGATGATTGGCGGTGTGTGAGTGTCTATATAGGTGTATAAATGCATATGATAGTCCTGTACAGAGTGACTGTAAGTATGAGTGACTGTACAGGTGAGTGAGTGGAGATGTATGTAGACCTAAGAGTCAATGAGTGGGTATGTAGTTATTGGTATTGGAGTATCTATGGTTTTCAAAATGACCGTCTGAAATTTTGAGTCGGTGTATCAAAGGTTATATTAGGGTGTGAGAAGATGGACTAATTTGTCACATGGATGATGTCATCAGCGATGTCATCAGTGATGTCATTTTTGATGTCATCAGTGATGTCATGAGTGATGTCACTGACCATGTCATGAGTGATGTAATATGTGACGTCATCAGCAGTGCATTGCGGGGGCGTGAGATATAGTTAGCTGAACTAACTATAACAGGGGAATTTCTAGGGTTTTGTACGAGGGAAATGTCCAGCTAACTATATCGCCCCTGAAACCTATGGTTTTTTCAGTGAATTTCTAAGGTTTTTTAAATGCCAATTTCTAACTATAAAGCCCCTGAAACCTTTGTTTTTTCAGTGAATTTCAAAGGTTTTTTAAATGCCAATTCCTAACTACAACGCCTTTGAAACCTTTGGTTTTTTCAGTGAATTTCAAAGGTTTTTTAAATGCCAATTCCTAACTATGACGTGCATGAAACCTATGTTTTTTTCAGTGAATATCAAAGGTTTTTTAAACGCTAATTCCTATCTTTAACTTATCTCCGAAGATATCATGTTTAATGATTTTGATTAGATTTCTATATTTTTCAAATTCAGTGTGTCAATTTCATTAATTATTTTTTTTTAAAATACTTTTTTATCACCACTTTTAAAGTTAATTTTTTCAATTAATTCTTTTAAAAATTAAAAAATATTATTTGAATTTAATGTGTTTTTCAAAAATATTTTTTTATATTTTTCAAAATATTTTTTTTACTATATGTTCAAAACTTTATTTTATATATTTTTTTTCCATGTTTTTGGATCCAGGCATCCTAAGCGCACCACTCCCGATCCCTACGCGATAGCATCCATGCATGGTACGAGTTGGGTACGTGTTTAGTGCGCGATCGCAATGCGACCGGTACGCGACTCCCAGCCTATACGCGACACGTTCGATGTATGTAACGCGACGCTTACGCGCTTCCACGATGCGTCATCTGCGTCTATGACGAGGTAGGTGCGCGGATCCCGCGAAATATTTAACATTTTTAAAAACATATATATATGTATTTAATGTGAATATTAATTGAAGACAAACTCTAAAGTAGTCTTAAAACTAACATATTTGTACATCTAATCCTATAATTTTTTTAAATTTAATTTCACGGATGCGCGCTGGGTGCGTGCTGCATAAGCGCATGGTGCGCGGATCCCATGTGACCTGCAAAAAAAGAGATTTGATTGGTTCATTACACTTCCTATTCCAACTATTGAAATACCCCACCCATTTCAATCATTCTTTTAGCTTCTTTGGAGGAATATCTCACACCTTAGAGCTAGAAGAAACTTTTTGGGGAAGATTTCCACAGCTGCAATTTTTCTAAAGACAATGGCTTCTGAACAGCAGCCACCATCAGAATCAGACCATTCGTCCGATGAGGAATTTGTTGTGGAACCTCCACGCCCAGAAAGATACACCTCTGTGGTGTGGAATTTTTTTTCCTTCCCAGAAGGACAAAATAAAACGAATTCAACTAAAGTGACATGTAAAATATGTCAAAGAGTGCTTTCCAGAGGAGACCCATCAAAAAAATACTCTTGTGGGACTGCGAGTATGTTAAAACACCTGAAGACTCTGCATCCTGTGAACCTGGCCAAGCAGGAATGCAGAAGACTCCGACAGCAGCCTCAGCCAGCAGTGGCAAGCACTTCTGCAGCATCACCATCAAGCACTCACCCGGACATACGTCCAGAATTTGGAAAACTAAAAATTAGTTGCATTAAATGCAACAAACTACTATGTTACGGCGAGCAGTCAATTGAACTAATCTGCAGAGCGCAGCAAAACCCCAAGTGCTAAACTTGTGTTTATTTTTTTTATTTTTTGCAGAAGTTGCCTGTTTTGTTCCTCCTGTTGTCTTTTTTTCCTTTTGAAAAAAACAAAAAAATAGCAAAATTGTTCCAAAAAGTACAAAAAAATTAAAAAACAAAAAAGAAGGAAAAAAAAGTTATTCTAAGAACTAACTTTCCTGGTTTATAAAAAGAGCTAAATGTATTTGTTAGTGTGTGAAAGTTTAGATGAATGTATGTGTAGTACTTAATTGACTGATTGAATGCATTAGTAGCGTATGGTGAATGTATAAGTGCAGAACTATGAGGAAGTGCTGCAGCATCACACAGTAACATCTTTAACTGCAGTGTGCTGTAGTACTTCCGAAGCACAGGGATGCAACATATGTACATAAATATGTTGCAAATCTATGCTTCTCTCTGCACGGCTGCTTAAAATGCAGCCATGTGGTGACACAGGCACCCTTGCACCATAGTGCAAGGATATCTGTGTCATGTGCTGTTTGTTTTTCTACAGGAAGACACACCTTCCTGCACAAAAACAATGAGAAAATGCATTTTCTCCTTCAATGTATGCTGAACATTTCAGCATGCATTGAAGATATAAAAATGTGTAGAAATTAAAACAATTCTCCATGTTGTGCTTTCCTACACCAATTTTAGAATGGTGCAGCATTCACACACATATCGAGATTTATGATTTATGATAAATCTAGACATGTGTCTTGTTCTATGAGTATTAAGTGCAATCATGCACAACAACACTTATAGAACACCCTTTCAACACAAAGTGGTGAGCATGATGAGGTTGTATTTACATGGAGTATAAAAAGTGCAGAGTGCCTTTTCCTCTCTTTGTAAATATGAAAGAGTATCTTGCACAATAACTATGTTACAAAAAGTGACATATTTCCGTTTTTAAAATTCCTTGTGAATGATAGAAGGTAAGCACAGAGTTTTGTCTGCAAAGATGTTCAAAGAAGAATGATTGAAATAATTGCGGTCCTTCAATAGCTAAAATGGGAAATATTATGAACCCCTCAAATCTCTTTTTTTGCAGGTCACATGATATCTGATTATGGTCAGATTTCAAAACTACATAGGTATAAACAGAGTGTTTTTAGAAACGTGTTTCAACTTTGTAGCTTCTTGCAGACCTCCTCATTCTGCATATTGAGACTTAGTTAAACTTACCTTCACAGTAATAGGAATAAAAAATGGTATACATTTTTTACAGATTTTCATTCCAATCTAAATTCATATAAATTGCTTATTTTAAAATGTGGATCTGTGAAAGAAAAGGAAAAAAAATTTTAACATGTAATAATAATTTTTTTACAACACAGCATAATTTCCACAAAGTAATTTGTTTGCCTTTTTTGCTGTTCTCAGAATATATTAAATTTCAATCGTACGCATCACTTAACCCCTTCCCGCTCATGACGGAACCACTCCGTCATGAGCCATGGTTGCGCTGTGCTCGTGACGGAGTGGTTCCGTCATGCTGCGGCCGTTGGCGGCTGCTCCGCCCACGCGGCACTAATTCCCCGCATGTGCGGGCGATTAGCGCAGTGGGCGGAGACGTGACGGAACCACTCCGTCATGAGCACAGCTCAACCGTGACTCGTGACGGAGTGGTTCCATCACGAGCACAGCGGACCCGCAACTGCCCCCAAACCCCCCCAGCGCCGCGGTGGAATTCCTGCCGCGGCGAAGGGGTTAACAGCGGGCAAAAACCAAACAATCACAAAGATTGTTAAAAAAAAACAACATGCTATTCTCAACAAAATACCACAAGATACAAATAACAGATATATAAAATGCTTACAGCTAACAACATTTTATAAGTTTAACTTACAAAAACTGTAAATGTTGTCGCTTTAAAACATTCACCGAATCTAAGGATGAATTTTTGGAGGACGTACCACGCCCACAACGTTTTCCTTCAGTGGTGTGGAAATGTTTTACTTTTCCCGAGGGGCAAACAAAGACCAATGCCACCTTGGTCACGTGCAAGATTTGCAAAAGAGTTCTGTTGCAAGGGGATCCTAACAAGAAATACTCGTGCGGCACGGCAAGTATGATGAAACACCGAAGGACCCTTCATCCAAACAATCTTGCACGAGAAGAGTGCAAACAGATGAGAAACACTCCTGTTCTGTATCTGTAAAAAAGTATCACAAATAAATGTATATTAATAACTTTCAAATTTATACTATTCCATTACTGTACAAACACATTTTATATAAAAACTGACAAAGAAACTATAGCCCTGAACCACAAGTGTGACGATCATTAAAACACTACATGCATAGTGCATACTACTTTGAAGCAGTTTATGCCCTAAAGCCTACCTCACTAAAAGACTACATGCTAACTGACTAAATGATTTCAGTACTATAAGGAGGCACACTGGGTGAGTGACAGGGTGTTTGCTAGAAGTGTATGAATACTAGCTGGGGAATTGAAGGTGTGAAAGACAACTGTGTAGGTGATTAGAGGACTGCATGCATACTGGATAGGCATTTAAAGCAGTCCATGTGCTAAGGCCTGGCTCACTGCATGAGTACTTGGGTACTGACTGAATGATTAGAGTACAGCAAGGAGAGTGCCTGGGTGAATTTATAAGTGGTAGGCTTTTGGCGCAGGGAATGGATTAGTACTTGGTACTGAATGGGTCACTAGGGAGTGACAGGATGTTTGCTGGACTGTATGGATACTGACTAGGGAATTAAAAGTGTGAAAGACAAGTGTCTAGGTGGTTAGAAGACTGCATGCATAGTGGATAGGGGTTTGAAGCAGTCAATGTGCTAAGGCCTGGCTCAGTGCATGAATGCTTAGGCACTGACTGAATGATTAGAGTA
Source organism: Triturus cristatus (assembly GCF_964204655.1). NCBI lineage: Eukaryota > Metazoa > Chordata > Amphibia > Caudata > Salamandridae > Triturus > Triturus cristatus. The sequence goes on from NC_140584.1 coordinate 230,616,046, forward strand.
CTGCAAAGAGAGTGTCTTGGTGAATTTATAAGTGTTTGGGTTTTGGCACAGTGAATGGATTAGTACATGGTGCTGAATGGGTCACTAGAGGACTGCAAAGGGAGTTACAGGGTGTTTCCTGGAAGTGTATGGATACTGACTAGGGAATTGAAAATGTGAAAGACAAGTGTATAGTATGTTAGAAGACTGCATGCATACTGACATTTGAAGCAATCTATTTGGTAATGTATGGTTCACAACATGAGTACTTGGAAACTGACTAAATCATCAGACTACTGCTAGGTTAGTGCCTGGGTAAAACTTTCAATTTTTCAGTTCTGGCACAGTGAAGAGAATAGTACATGGTACTGCACTTTAGTGTCAAACCCTGACTCATTTTTATCAATGCATAAGCAAAGAATAGCTTCTAAAGCTACTAAAACTTGACAACATGACCGATTTTAAAACAGTTATCTGTCAGCAAATACACTATGTTACCAAATGCTTCTCTCACAATGGTTCCCAAATGCACATAGACTCACAGCGTGATTCTAGACAAGCAACACTATCCCTAGCAGCTTACCAAAACTCATTTACTACTGTGGAAGAGGTAAGGGGACTGCACACAATCTACATATTTCAGTACTGCACTTTAGTGTCAAAGCATGAATCATTTTATCAATGCATAACCAAAGACTGGCTTCTAATGCTACTAAAACTTGACAACATGACAGGTTTTAAAAGAGTTATCTGTCACCAAATACACAATATTACCACATACTTCTCTCACAGTGGTTCCCAAATGCACACAGACTCACAGTGTGATTCTAGACAAGCAACACTATCCCTAGCAGCTTACCAAAACTCATTCACTACTGTGCAAGGGGTAAGGAGACTACACACAATCTACATATTACAGTACAGCACATTAGTGTCAAAGCATGGCCTATTTTATCAATGCATAAGCAAAGACTGGCTTCTAATGCTACTAAAACTTGACAACATGACAGGTTTTAAAACAGTTATCTGTCAGCAAATACACGATGTTACCAAATGCTTCTCTCACAGTGGTTCCCAAATGCACACATACTCACTGTGTGATTCTAGATAAACAACACTATCCCTTGCACTATACCAAAACACATTTCTTCATCTAGAAGGAGTACTACATTTTAATATAGAAACATAACTCATTTCACAAATTCATAAACAATGACTGGTTTCTAATTCTACCAAAATATAAAAACAGCACTTTTATCTGTCTGCAAACACATGAAAAACACAAATGCTTATAACAGAATGGTTTCTACATGCACACACACTGTCAATAGGATTGTAGAGAAAAAAAGTACTCCCTACACTTTAGCAGGAGAAATACATTAGTCTGATTAAAATCAAAATAGTCTACATACATCCCCTCACAATTAAATAACTCACCTTTCAAGTTGTTTTGTAGATTAAGAAGTATATCAGTCACACACCAGATTTTCTTTTACAGAATCTCTGCACTGTGCACCTCTCAGCAAAAACAAAGAATGGAAAAGTTTCCCTTTCATTTTCCACACATATACATGTAAACATCAAATCACAATCCTTCACACATAAACTCAAAAATAAACACACATTTCTATTGGCTAAACATTTCAACCCTTTCCAACTGAAATCCATTTCAACCCTTCCCCCAATCTGCCTTCTGCCTGTTACCATAGAAACAGGTCATGGAACACTGCACTGAGCACACAGGTCACAAGTTCATCACTCAATGTTACTAAACAAGACAGCAAGTGTGCTTGACTTTTCAACATATCAGCTTATCATATATAATGTTCCTTACAATCTGTTTTTGTTAACCAATAAGAATCATACCTTTAAAAAACAGAAATATACACCCTACCTTTCAGTGTAGAAAGTAGTCATACAACCAATGATTTCTTGTCTTTTTTCAAAAACAATTTCCCTGGCTCTGCGCACCCAACGCGAGAGAATCCGAGCACCCAACGAGATAGGATGTGCGCACCGTGCGCGCATTTTGCCGTTTAAAAAAGAAAAAAAGGGGGCCCCAGGGGGTCCTTTTTGGACCCCCTAAGCACCTCTAGAGGGTCAGAGTATTTCCACTCTGCCCCCCTGCCCCCTTTATATGTTTTACACACTTATTCCCCTTGCTTCTTCAGCCTCGCTTCTACCGAGACAGAAAATGGCCGCCAACAGTTCCTGGTTTTGAATGTAGACAGACACTCGACAGCCAATTAGCATTCAGCGTGCGATCGGGAGGGTGCGCGATTGGTTCGGGGAGGGTGCGCACACGGTGCGGTTAGGGTCCGGTGATCCTCCCTGGCCATAGATATATATGTACTTTTAACTCTAATTTTCTCAGGAACTACTGAACGGATTTACACCATTTAAGCAAAAGGCACAAGTCTGAACTGAGGACTACCTCTTTGCCAAATTTGGTGTCATTCCGTTCAGCTGTTCGGGCCGTAGCTTCGACAACAGATCCTACGGGAAATTGCATGGGGAAAATGCGTTTTGGGACCCCCCTTTTTTCTCGGGCCCCGCTTGACGAATCACCACGAACTTTCAGGGTAGGAGCAGAGCGGAGCTGGCCAAAAGTTTTGAAAATTTCGTGAGGATTCATCAACCGGCGCCAGACTTATTGGGAATAGAATGTTGCAGATTTCCTATGGAAAATAGATCCTAACTATAACTACCTACTGGCGACCGCCAGTAGGTAATTGTTTATTGGTATCGTTTCAAGATGGTGAAACAAAAGCCAGTAAGCAAATCTGAAAAAATTAACCCCTGTAGTGTTGAGTAGAAATCTTCTTTTTGGTGGTAAATTTGATGCAAGGCTTGATTCCGCCTCGAACTCTAGCTAAGTGCACTATTTAGGGCCAATTGATTGTGTGTGTGTGTATATATAAATATATATATTTACTGAAAAAACCATAGGTTTAAGGCACGTTATAGTTAGTTGGACATTCCACTTGTACAAAACCATACAAAATCTGGCATTATAGTTAGTTCAGCTAACTATAACTCGTGCCCCTGTAATGCACTGCTGATGACTTCACATATTACATCATTCATAACATGGTCAGTGACATCACTGATGACATCACTGATGACATCTCAAATGATATCACTGATGACATCATCCACGTGAAAATCTGATGCACCTCCTCACACCTGAATATAACCTTTGATACACCCACTCTGAACGCCGGAATTTCTATGGCTTTGTACGAGTGAAATGTCCAACTAAATATAACGTGCCTGAAACCTATGGTTTTTTCAGTGAATTTCTAAGGTTTTTTAAATGCTAATTTCTACCTATAACGTACCTGAAACCTGTGTTTTTTTTCCAGTGAATTTCTATGTTTTTTTAAATGAAAATACGTAAGTCTAAGGTGCCTCAATTCTAATTTATTATTTTTTTTTAATATATATATACATATATATATATTTTTTAAAAGTTGTGAATTATTTTTAGTTAGCAAAACAATATTTATTTATTTTAAATATTATATAGAAGTCGGTCACCCTTCGCACACCATACACGATGGCTGCGCACATTCCGGTAGCCATTTTGAGAAGACGCGTGGGGTTCGCGATTTCAGCGTAATATGTAAAGTATGAAATATTTTTTAAATTTTATATAAATAAAACTTTTCCTTTAAGTGTTTGTCTAAATTTATTTATAAACATATTTTTAAAGTATTATTTTCAATATAATATCGATGAAAGTGAAGTTACGAAATGCGTGGTGTAGTCGCTTACGCGCCATAATCGCGCCGAGATCGTGCCGAAGTCGCGACTTTGGCGTATTTTTAAAGTTGAAAAAATGACTATGGAAATTTTGAATATGATATTAGAATGAACAGTTTTGCTAATATACTTATTAAAAGTTTATAGAAATTTCTATTTATATTGTATAATGAAATATATGATTTTCGCAGGTGCGCGAAAGGTGCATGTTTAGTGCGCACACCCTACGCGACTTCATGTCAGCAAAAGAAAAAAGCAATCTGATTGGCTGTAATCAATTTATTATGAAAGAGGTAGGGTTCATCCTTCTAATATTTACCTTTCTATTTGACCTTATCAGAGAGAAGACCTGCTTGTTCCTTCTCTTAAGAAATCTATCTTTTTTTGTGTGTTGCTTTATTTAAAAATAACAATGGCTTCCAGTTTAGCTGAAGTGGATCCTCTTGCTGTTGAAGAGGAAGAGCGGATGGGGCAGTCGAAGAGGCAAAGGAGAGAGAGTATTGTTTGGGCCTTTTTTACTGTGGCGGACGGGGTGAAGAAAGTTAATGCAACAAAGGTAACTTGCAATATATGCAAAAAAGTACTCTCCAGAGGATCACAGAAAAAATACTCTTGTGGGACGAGTTCAATGAAAAAACACATGGAGACCATCCACCCTGTCCATCTCACGAGAGAAGAAACGAAGAAGCAATTGAATGCGGCTGCTCTTGAAGACCCCAATAGTCCATCTACCTCCGCACAAACTCCTTTAACACCAAGGCCACATATCATGCCTGAGTTCCAAAATGCTTCAATCAGCTGCATTAAGTGTGGCACTGAACTTTGCTTTGGCGAGCAATGCATCAATGTGATTCCAGCTTCCCTTAAAGTACACAAATGTTAATAATTTTTTATAATGCACTTTTATTTTTGTTCCACAGTTCATTTCCTGTTCTTCATTTTTTTCTGTTCTTTTTAAAATGAAAAACACACAAAAAAGTAAAAAAGGTTTCAACAATACAAAAAAAAATACTGGTTAAAAAAAGAAAAATTACCTGAATGATTGCATGAGAGTATGGATACTATCATGGATAATAGCAGGATAATTAGAGGAGTGCATGAGTACTCTGTAAGTGATTAGATGAGTGCAAGTGTAGTGCACAAGTGATTGTAGTAGTGGATAGTGAGTGCCTGGGTCATTGAATGAGTACATGGCTACTGACTGAATGATTAGACTACTGAAATGAAAGCGCATGGTGAATTTCTAAGTGCTTGCATAGTGGTACAGTGATTGGTTAAGTACATGGTGCAGGATGGGTGATTAGACGAGTGCATGGGAAGTGTCAGGGGGATTGCAGGAGTAGCTGAGTAATTGGAGGAGTGAATCAGTAGTGTGTAGGTGGTTAGAGGTCTGCATGAGTAGTGTATGGAGGATTGTAGCAGTGTATGAGTTAGTGCCTGGGTCATTGCCTGAGTACATGGGTAGTGACTGGATTAATAGAGTACTGCAAAGAGAATGCATGGTGAATTTTTAAAGGTTTGTGTATTGACAGAGTGATTGAAAAACTACATGGTGCTCGATGGGTGATTGGAGAAGTGTACGGGAAGTCACAGTGTGATTGCTGGAGTGTATTGGTACTACCTGAATAAATAAAGGTGTGAATGAGCAGTGTATAGATGGTTACAGGAATGCATGTCTAGTATATGGTACTGGCTGGGTGACTGGAGGTGTGCACAGGGAGTGACAGTGTGATTGCTGGACTGTATGGGTAGTACCAGGGAAAATGAAGGTGTGAATGAGCAGCGTGTAGGTGCTTAGAGGACCTCATGGATAGTGCATATGTGAGGGTAGCAGTGCATTTGTTAGTGTCTGGGTCATTGCATGAGTACATGGGTAGTGACTGGATGATTAGAGTACTGCAAGGAGAGTGTAAGGTGAATTTACAAGTGCTTGGTTATTGGTGGAGTGAATGGATTAGTATATAGTACTGGCTGGGTGACTGGAAGAGTGCATAGGGAGTGACAGTGTGATTGCTGGACTGCATGGATAGTACATAGGTAATTAGAGGAGTGAATCAGTAGTGTGTAGCTGGTTAGAGGTCTGTATGGATAGTGCACAGAGTATTGCAGCAGTGCTTGTTAGTGTCTGCACCATTGCAAAAGTACGTGACTAGTAACTAGATGATTAGAGTGCTGTAAAGAGAGTGCATGGTGTATTTATAAGTGCTTGGGTATTGGCGGAGTGATTGCATAAGTACATACTGCTAGATGGGCAATTGGAGAACTGCTTGGGGGCTGACAGGAGGATTGCTAGACTGCATGGGTACTATCAGGGTATTTAGAGGAGTTAATCAGTAGTATGTAGCTGGTTGGAGGTCTGTATGGATAGTACATAGAGGATTGTAGCAGTGCTTGGGGACTGACAGCGGAATTGCTAGACTGTTTGGTTACTATCAGGGTATTTAGAGGAGTGAATCAGTAGTATGTAGCTGGTTAGAGCTGTGCATGGATAGTGCACAGAGAGTTGTAGCAGTGCTTGTCTTAGTGACTGGGCTATTGTATGAGTATGTGAGCAGTGACTGCATGATTAGAGTGCTGTAAAGAGAGTGCATGATGTATTTATAAGTGTTTGGGTATTGGCGTAGTGATTGGATAAGTACATCATGCTAGATGGGTGATTGCAGAATTGAATGGCGACTGACAGGGGGGTTGCTAGACTGCATGGGTACTACCAGAGTATTTAGAGGAGTGAATCAGTAGTATGTAGCTGGTTACAGGTCTGTATGGATAGTGCACAGAGGATTGTAGCAGTGCTTGTATTAGTGTCTGGGTCATTGCATTAGTACATGGGTTGTGACCGGATGATTAGAATACTGCAAGGAGAGTGTATGGTGAATTTATAAGTGCTTGGGTATTGGCGGAGTGATTGGATAAGTACATACTGCTAGATGGGCGATAGGAGAAGTGCATGGGGACTGACAGGGGGATTGCTAGACTGTGTGGTTACTACCAGGGTATTCAGAGGAGTGAATCAGTAGTATGTAACAGGTTAGAGCTGTGCATGGATAGTGCACAGAGGATTGTAGCAGTGCTTGTGTTAGTGCCTGGGCCATTGTAAGAGTATGTGAGCAGTGACTGGATGATTACTGTGCTGTAAAGAGAGTGCATGCTGGATTTATAAGTGCTTGGGTATTGGCAGAGTGATTGGATAAGTACATTGTGCTAGATGGGTCATTGCAGAAGTGCATGGGGACTGAGAGGGGGGTTGCTAGACTACATGGGTACTACCAGAGTATTTAGAGGAGTGCATCAGTAGTATGTAGCTGGTTACAGGTCTGTATGGATAGTGCAGAGAGGGTTGTAGCAGTGCTTGTGTTAGTGCCTAGGCCATTTTAAGAGTATGTGAGCAGTGACTGGATGATTAGCGTTCTGTAAAGAGAGTGCATGCTGTATTTATAAGTGCTTGGGTATTGGTGGAGTGATTGGATAAGTATATCGTGCTAGATGGGTGATTGGTAAGTGCATGGGGAGTGGCAGTGTGTTTGGTAGACTGCATAGGTAGTACAGGGGTAATTAGAGGAGTGTATCAGTAGTATGTAGCTGGTTACAGGTCTATATGGATAGTCCACAGAGGATTGTAGCAGTGCTTGTGTTAGTGCCTGGGCCATTGTATGAGTACGTGAGCAGTGACTGGATGACTACGGTGCTGTAAAGAGAGTGCATGGTGAATTTTAAGTACTTGGGTATTGGCGAAGTGATTGGATAAGTACATTGTGCTAGGTGGGCGATTGCAGAAGTGCATGGGGACTGACAGGGGGTTTGCTAGACTGCATGGGTACTACCAGAGTATTTAGAGGAGTGAATCAGTAGTATGTAGCTGGTTAGAGCTCTGCATGGATTGTGCACAGAGGATTGTAGCAGTGCTTGTGTTAGTGCCCAGGGCATGTATGAGTACGTGAGCAGTGACTGGATGACTACAGTGCTGTAAAATGAGTTCATGGTGTATTTATAAGTGCTTGGGTATTGGCGGAGTGATTGGATAAGTACATTGTGCTGCATGGGTGATTGTAGGAGTGCATGGGTAGTGCTTGGGTGACTTAATCGTACCTGTTTTGAAGTAGATATGAAACTGATTGAAACATTTTTTCTCTTCTATTTTTTGTGTAATGTAAATTTGCAATATTTTTAAGTTTAGTAGTTTGGTCTGTAAAAGAGAAGAACAAAATCCTGTTATTACAGATAATTTTATAGTTTTAAGAACACAACATAATTTTACCATTATATAACATATTCAGTTTGCCTTTTTTGCTGTCTTCGGATTCTATTGAATTTCACCACAGTGATTTCAATATTGATCATCCTATGACAGCGGGCAAAAAAATACAATCAATAAGATTGTTAAAAAACCCAATACCTGTGTTCAAAATATCCACAAGAAACTTAAATATCTATTTACATTTTCACAAATCAACACTCTCATTACATTGTATATAATACAAAGATCTAATATATAAGCACGTTCTTTCAAACACAATTTTCAAAATGCAATATCAAAGAACAGAATCAATCATTCAAACCGTAATTCTTGACATCTTCCCAATTGGCCAAATAATGTTTCTGAAAAGATTTGCATTGAGGATATCGAAAATAAACATCTGAATTCATATTGACACCTTCCCAATAGGCCGAATGATGTTTGTGAAATCATTTGTAGTGAAAATATCCAAAATATAGTGATTAATTCATGTTGACATTTTCTCAGAATTTTGGCATCAGAAATATTAGATATGAATTTTGTAATTCATAAGGCAACCAACATTTGAACTCTAAATGTGGATCATTGCAAAGTGTCCATCCTTTATTGCATTTTAAATACACAGTATAGTGTCCAGATGTTGAAGTAGGTCCATCGTGGAAAACAATAGCCACTGTTTTAAAAGTTCTTCCTGAAATTGACACTTGACCTGCCACAATTTTTTTTATTTTGGTCCCAATTTTGTTCCATCTGCTCTACAACGTTGCAGCATTAAAATAATATATTGTCCACATCTTTCAATAAATATTGTTGACAACATTTCCGATTTGCTCTGAGTACATTCCATATCTTGATTAGCTGATTTCACTAATTTGTTGAAAGACACTGTTTTGCAATCTGGTATTGTCAAATATATGAATCGTTCAGTGTCTATTTTAGTGGTAGAGAAAAATGAACAGCTATCACATGTATGTTCCCATCTGTAAGGTAGTCCAAACAGATTTTCAATTTGTATTCCTTCATCTTCCAATACTGCAAGCATAAACATAAGAAAATCCTGAGCATCTTGCTGTACATTCTGTGTAAATTGTGAAGAACCAGAACATATATCCAGAAGATTCCGAATGCCAGAAACACTTTGGATTTTAGTTTTATCAGTTGTTAACTTTTCATAAATAGAATGTAATAAAGAACAACATTTTTCTTCTCAATTTTCCATAATTTGTTGTTGAAGACTTTCTAGAAACAATACGACATTCATAACTACATTTGCATAGCAGTTGATTCTTGAACTGTTTTCTAATTGATATCCTAAAATCTCTTGAACAGTGTCCTTTTTCTTTTTGTTTGCAATCTCAACCTTCTCTTGATTTTTTTCTTCTTTCCAACCTCACTACAGAGTTTCTCATAAGTTCGATTTCGACATACTACATGCTTTTCATTTACAGGATATTCACCTAAGTTGAGAGCATACAGTCTTCTTAACCGATTATACTCTCTTACACAATTTGCATCTGCACTAATCTTTCTCTCATCAAAATCAATCAAATAAAATCCAGATAAAGTTCTGACTCTAGGCAATGCAACACATGCCATTCCCTCTTTAACCACAGTACTTCCAATGTTTACCAAAGCACTGTCTGCACTTAAACCTTGAAATTTATGAATGGTCACTGCATATGCTAAACAAACAGGAAACTGTTTTCTACGAATATACAAATCTTTTACAAGCAAGGAACGAACAGAACAACGTGCAATCTGTTTCACCTCTTCAATCTGATCAAATTTAATCTTCAAAAATTCAATTCCATCTCTATTTGCATAACTAACAAAGTCAACAACTTTCCCCATTGCTCTATTTACTAAACCTTTCTCAACATCTAAATTACACCGTAATATGACCCGGCAGTTTACAGATACATATAAGGTCTTTTCCAAACCAGCAGTCTTAGATATTGATTTATCCAAATAGTCTAATTTTAACTGTAATTTCTCTGACAAAAGAATAGTTACTTCTTCATGTTCCATTTTATCAGTGGCTACCATTTTCATTATCGGTTCATTCTCCAGTTTCAAGAGTTCTTAATTTAATGTAGAGCATTCTTTCAGTGTTAGCATAAGGCAAATTATAGATTTTGTTTCTGCAATTTTTCGGTAGATTATTTCAGGTGCAATATTTTCTTTTGGAAACAAATTTTTTAGTAGCCGACATTCTAAAGCATTTTTTCCATTCTTTTGTTAAGACACCAATTCTAATATTTTGAAGAATGTTTCCAAAATCTTTATCATTTGCTTGTCGCATGTTCTTCATAAGTTCCTTATATTCAAATGAAGTCCAAATGTTCACATTTCCAATACTTTTCATTGATTTTTTAGTGTCTTCATGAAGAAGGGTCTTAAAAACCGGTTGGCCTTTCACAGGTGTGAGTTGTAGTAAATCACCAAATACAATTACATGTTTTCCTCCAAATAAAACATCGTAATTTGTTTTTAAAATCTGCTGCATCCTCAAATGTACAAACACAAGCATTAAGTTTGAGACCATGCTTACTTCTTCAATTTACCAGAAGTTTCATTTTCTTCAGTACTCTTGAAACTTCGAAACAAGCTTCTCCAGATTGCTTGTGATATTCCAACTTATGTTCATGTTCTACTGGTAACATAAGTAGACAATATAATTTAATCCCTTCAATATTGTGTGCTGCTAACCGAGTTGGAGCAGTTACAACACAAGACAAATGTGAATCTGTTGTTTTCTGTAGATAACTTGACAAACATTTGATCAAGAAACTTTTCCCCGTTCCAGCTTGTCCACTAATGTACATAAGAATAGGTCTAAATTATGTACATTGGCAATCATTCTTTTCATGCAGTAATCCATGTTGTAACTGTTGTGTAACTTGGTGATATATTTCTTTCTGTTCAGTATTCAGATGTTCCTCTAAGTTTTCCAAATCAATATTCTCCTGTTGTGCTTGCTGCATCACCGTTTCCACTTCACTCATTACTATTGCCACTTAATTTTCAAGTATGGCTTCTCCAAGTGGATCTTGACTTTGTGGAGCAGCACTCTGACTACCTTGAGAACTATCTCTAGCTATTTCAGCTGCAATAGTACTTTCTTGATTCATCTCTTCGTTCAACATTTGGAGATAATTTGGAAAAATTGTACATTCAATGCTATCTTTACATGCATTGAAAGTATCTTCATAGCACTCAAAATCTCCAAGTAATTCTATTTCAGTCTGCCAAGGTTTGAAGAGTTGCAGAAGAGCTAAATGAAATAACTCTCTTTTATGTGGAGTATTGCAACTTAGTTTCCTGTTATTAATAAGATTTCATTTGGCATGCTTTACCAAACATCCTTCAGATCCAATTACAGCATATTTTCCTTCATTTATATTTTCTGTAACATTTAAAAAAAAAACTATAATGTTGCAGTATTTCGAATAGACATATCTTTTCCAGCTGTGGACTTCTATTTGGATAGTACGGATCCAACATATTTGTTTTCAGAAAATCTGTACTTTCCGGTTCATTCAGTGCCAAGTATTCAATTTCCTGTACAGATATCAAAACACGATTTTGTGTTGCAGCACGACCTAGACTTATCCAGATGATACTTCTTGACTTTGAATAGAAACGTGCAGATGTCAATCGATCTGAACATTCATACGAACCAATTTCTAGATGTGAAAGCATCTTCAAGCTGAAGCTTTACAATTTTTTGCTAAGTGTTTTCTCCTGTGAAATTTCCTCCCACATTTCTTTAAATTCTGTCTTCTCTGATTTGGTAATATATGATTTGACATAGCGAGCAACAACAATTGAGTTATCTGCAACATATTGTTTGTCCATATTTGCATTCCACATCTTCAAAATCACTGGTTTTTAATAATTAATGTACTTTGATTTTTCTGTTGTTTTTATAATATAAGTGTTTTTTGGTGAATTTCGAGTGATAGTGATGACATAAAACTGTTCACTCTTCCTTTGGAAATTACTGGACGTGGGAAACCAAATCGACATTTTGTGTAAAATTTTTCCTTTGACTTGTATTTCTGTCGACAATATTTTCCACATCGATGACTTTGAAACCGTAAAACTTGCTGTATTAAGATATTTTCTCCTCCTGTTTTTGGAATTGCACAGGTAACATAGTATTCAATAAAAGATAAAACAGTCTTATCCGAATTTGTGTTAAATTTGGGTGCATCCTTGATCCATAAAAGCATAGGTATATGAGGAGTACCTCTAGCTTGGTATTCTTTTCTCCAAAAGAAATCAATAACTTCTCCAATAGGTGGATTCTTTATATTACAGATGAAAGACATCATAGCTTCAAACCTATGATTAAAATATCTGCAAACATTTACAGGATCCAGGGAACACAGGTCTCCAGCTGTCTTCAATTCAATATTTTCTATACCCGAATTTGCTTGTCGTAGAAAATCAAGTAAATCATCCCATGCATACTCAGCACAGCTAAGTGTAACAAACCACGTAAGGGTTCCTAAGTTCCTTAACATACATTTTAGTTTCCCATGACGTCGATACCAATTTTCATTAGTGCCACATTGACATGCCATCAAATTAATTAACTGTGATTCTAAATGTTCATCGCTTTCTTCAACTTTGTCCATAAATTCCTTTGCAGAAAGATGTGAAAGATGAGTTGTTGTTTTTAATATATGGTTGACTGCATATGAAAGTCCAGACGGATCACTTTCAAATAAAAGATGAAACAAATATAGAATACCCTGGCGAAATCTTGGTTCTTCTGAGTATTATCGTAAAGTACGATATTCTGAAGCTGGAATCTGAACTGGTCGTTCATCATATCGTCCACCTTTTCCAGTGGGAAACAGCTGTGGAAAACAACGAGCTTCCAAACTTTTTTCCCATACACTCATGGGAGTTCCTTTTGCTTTTTTCATCTGGAACAATTCAATAGTATCTCCTATCAGTTCTTTTGAATGTAGAGGGTGTATAGTATAATGTTCATAAATTTCTTCTTTTCTTGAGTTCTCCACCTTTTCTATTTGTCCACTTGAAATGTGTCTTTAATCTTCTAAACTAATTTCTTCTTTTTCTACATTTACATTTTTATAGTAAATATTGTTGTGCAACAGATATAATGTAGCCTTTTGGACTTTTGTAACATCTACTAACTCTTGCCATATTTTCTGACTGTTTGTGGGTACACCATTAACAAGAATGACTACAGGTTCAGTATCCTCTCTTTCTACACCAACAGCTTCAACATTTTTCTTAAAATCTAAAGGTAAATACACAACTCTTCCTTTTAAACCTCTTTGTAGATCTGTTGGAGGCAGCTTACCTGTTTTAGGTTCCATACGAATTATAGCCTGAAAAGGGTGCGCAGATTGAATAAGGATGACCTCATATGTATTCAAATCTTTAAGTTCTGGAGGTATAGCTACACATTCTAAGTCATTTTGGACAGCTCTAGCTGGCATTTTGTTATCTTCTAATTTATTGTAACAATATTTACAAATGCATTGTACAGTACCTAACTCAAAACGGCCTTCCACAAACAGATAAGCAGCAAATTCTCTCCATTTCTCATTGTTTTCCTTTTCACTTTTTAAAAACACAACTACATTCCTAGTTTGAATTTTATAGTGAGTACGTCTACAACATATACAAATATAGCTGGGATTTTCACCAGAAACTACCTTAAACTTTGTTATTTCTTTTTCAAACTTCACATCAGTAGTATCTTCCATCTCTTCTTCAACACCTACACTTATCAAACTCTCACTTTCTCTACATTCCTCTTCACCAGCAAAGAAACGTAACTCTATATCATCACAAACTTTTTTTACATCCAACACTGAACCATGCAAAAGAGCTTTATTAATTTCATTTAGACATAATGAAGGACTTTTCTCATAGTATAATCTTCTTACTAAATTCCGCATTTTGGAATGATGTACTGCTAACATTTTTAAATGATGGAAACGACTTTGACACACTTTCCTAGAAAGACATGCCAGAGAATGACCTTGCAACCCTGAATTTTTTTCACTTTGCAAGGATACAGTCCTTGTAATATCTTAATCTTCTGTTTCACAGTTTTTCTTTCATTTTCTCTTAAGAAATTTAGTAAAATATCAATAGATTCCTAACCTATACTACAAATACTACTACAATCCCATGTAAACACTGGAGCCTTGGTACGTCTCCCTTGAACTTCCTCAGCTATTACTTCCTCAACATTTCTAGGAACCATCTTTTCTTTTTCAATTGGACAACCATTTTCCAATTCGTAACAACGACCACAGGTATCAACTGCATGCACTAATGTATTTTGTTGAACATAGCTTTCTTCATTAAAAAAAGGTTCTGTACTAGAATTATGCTTCCATTCCCCATAAAATATTTTACAAAAATGTGTTCTATTTACAATTCTTATTCTTTTACATTTGTCATTCATAGACTGCATTATTGTAAGTAAAGTTTTCAATCTTTTTAAAATTAAGATAAACAATTTTCTTTTCAGTTCAAATGCTTTTTCAATGACACTTAGAATCTCCTTTTTTTGTTTGTAAAATGCTGATCTCCTTTTATAGTTTTTAATTTTTTTTGTAAATTTTAGAGTACTCTACTTTAAGACAATCTTTTTCGAATTTCAGAAAATTGTTTCTTCCTGCTTTCAACATAATTATTTTTCTGATAATCCAATTTTGCACTTTTTTGTACATTTTTCTTTTCCTTTCGTTTCACTGTCCTTGTTCTATCTCTCTCTTCTTTATTTTTAGAATTTAAAACACTTGGTACAAGTTCTTAAAAATCTCTACTTCTCTTACCAGAAGAATTTTTCTTTAAGGATCCATGTTGTACTTGAACTAATTGCTCTTTTGCTATTTTTTGTACATAGGCCTCTCTTCTTCGGTCTCTTTTTCTTTGCTGTTTTCTTGTCATTGTAACTCTGTCTTAATAATTATGCAAAATATGTGTAAAAAAAGAAAAGTTTTGAAAACAATTTAATAGAATTAAAATAATTATATAAAAATATTCACATGTATAACTATAAAAATACATACAAAGATTTGAGCAGCGGAACAGTGCTACCTGCATAATTGTAGGAGTGTGTGAGCAGTATGTAAGATATTAGAGTACAGCATTAGTAGTACATATGTGATTGTGGAACTCCGTGGTTATTATCTGTATAATTGCATGATTACATGGCTAGTGAGTAAAAGATTACAACACTGCAAGGAGAGTGCATTTATAAGTGATTGTATATTGGTGGAGTGATTGGATAAGTACATAGTGCTGGATGGATGATTGGAGAAATGCATGAGACTGACAGGATGATTGCTAGACTGCATGGATACTACCTGGGTAATTAGAAGAGTGAATCAATAGTATGTAGCTGGTTAGAGGATCTGCATGGATAGTGCACAGAGTATTGTAGCAGTGTTTCTGTTAGTGTCTGGGCTATTGCATGAGTACATGGCTAGTGACTAAAATATTACAATACTGCAAGAAATGTGCGTGAGTGCACTTATAAGAGCTTGGATATTGGCGGAGTGATTGGATAAGTAGATAGCGCCGAATGGGCGATTGGAGAAGTGCATGGGGACTGACAGAAAGATTCCTAGACTGCATGCGTACTACCTGGGTAATTAGAGGAGTGAATTAGTAGCATGTACCTGGTTAGAGGTCTGTATGGATAGTGCACAGAGTATTGTAGCTATGCTTCTGTTAGTACTAAGGTCATTCCATAAGTACATGATTACTAGCTTGAATGATTACAGTGCTGAAAAATGAGTGCATGGTGAATTTATAAGTGCTTAGGTATTGGCCGAGTGATTCCATAAGTAGATAGTGCTGGATGGGTGATTGGAGAAGTGAATGGGACTGACAGGAGGATTCCTAGACAGCAGAGGTACTACCTGGGTAATTAAAGGAGTAAATCAGTAGTATGTAGCTGGCTAGAGGTCTATGTTGATAGTGCACAGCGTATTGTACCTATGGTTGTGCTAGTACTAAGGCCATTCCATAAGTACATGGCTTGTAACTGAAATGATCACAGTGCTACAAAAAGAGTGCATGGTGAATTTATAACTGCTTAGGTATTATCGGAGTGATTGCATAAGTAGGTAGCGCTGGATGGATAATTGGAGAAGTGCTTACGGACTGACAGGGGGATTCCTAGACTGCATAGGTATTACCTGGGTAATTGGAGGAGTGAAACAGTACTGTGAAGGTGGTTATGGAACAGCAATGTTAAACCAAACACTAAATGTTATGTGGCATATTTCTACTGTACCTCTCTAGAGACTTATAAAAACTAGTCTCATCAGAAATACCTTAACTCAACATATACAAGTACAGACATACTGTATGTCGTTACAACGCACACTTTTACAACGCATGCACTTACAACGCATTTTTTACAACGCAAAATCCATTACAACGCATTGCATTACAACGCATGACACTACAACGCATTTTGAAAAACTACCTTTACAACGCATTCCATTACAACGCATACTACCTTTACAACGCATACCATTACAACGCATAATATTAAATTGCATTTAAGGTAAGTATTAGATAGTATAGGGGTAAAAATTACTTTTCTAACTCCAGGGGGTGCAACAGTAGGGTAAGTGTTGGATAGTATAGGGGTAAAAATTACTATTCTAACTCCAGGGGGTGCAACAGTAGGGTAAGTGTTGGATAGTATAGGGGTAAAAATTACTATTCTAACTCCAGGGGGTGCAACAGTAGGGTAAGTGTTGGATAGTATAGAGGTAAAAATTGCTATTCTAACTCCAGGGGGTGCGACAGTAGAGTAAGTGTTGGATAGTATAGGGGTAAAAATTACTATTCTAACTCCAGGGGGTGCAACAGTAGGGTAAGTGTTGGATAGTATAGGGGTACAAATTACTATTCTAACTCCAGGGGGTGCAACAGTAGGGTAAGTGTTGGATAGTATAGGGGTAAAAATTACTATTCTAACTCCAGGGGGTGCAACAGTAGGGTAAGTGTTGGATAGTATAGGGGTAAAAATTACTATTCTAACTCCAGGGGGTGCAACAGTAGGGTAAGTGTTGGATAGTATAGGGGTAAAAATTACTATTCTAACTCCAGGGGGTGCAACAGTAGGGTAAGTGTTGGATAGTATAGGGGTAAAAATTACTATTCTAACTCCAGGGGGTGCAACAGTAGGGTAAGTGTTGGATAGTATAGGGGTAAAAATTACTATTCTAACTCCAGGGGGTACAACAGTAGGGTAAGTGTTGGATAGTGTAGTGTAATATTATGCGTTGTAATGGTATGCGTTGTAGCGGTAGTATGCGTTGTAATGGAATGCGTTGTAATGGATTTTGCGTTGTAAAAAATGCGTTGTAAGTGTAGTGCGTTGTAAAAGTTGCGTTGTAAAGGTTGTTCCCCATCCATCCGCATTTTAAAACTTGACAGGCTGCACTTGTATTTTGAAATGTATGGTTACTGCCTAGGTCATTTTATGAGTACATATATACTGACTAGATGATTTGAGTAGTGCTAGGAGAGTACATGGTAATTTTATAAGTGCTTCTGTTTTGGCAGACTAATTGGATAAGTACATGGTCCTGGCTGGGTGATTGGAGAAGTGCTTGGGGACTGACAGGGGGATTCCTAGACTGCATAGGTACGACCTGGATAATTGGAGGAGTGAATCAGTACCGTGAAGGTGATTAGTGGACAGCAATGTTAAACCAAACACCAAAAATTATGTGGCATATTTCAATTGTACCTCTCTAGACACTTATAAATACTAATCTGATCAGAAATACCTTAACTCAACATATGCAAGTACAGACATAGTTCACACACACGTCCATACACATTTTAAAACTTGACAGACTCCACTTCTATTTTGAAATGTATGGTTACTGCCTGGGTCATTTTATGAGTATACACATACTGACTGGATGATTCGAGTGTTGCTAGGACAGTGCATGACGAATTTATAAGTGTTTCTGTTCTGGCACAGTGATTAGATAAGGACATAAAACTGGCTGCATAATTGGAGGAGTGTATGGGTACTGACAGGGTGATGGCTGCACTGCAATACTGGCCCTCAGGAGATTTTAACACTGCATGAGTTAGTACCTGGGTCATTGCATGAGCATGTGGATACTGACTGCATGATTAAAGGACTGCAAAGAGAGTGCATGGTAAATTTATAACTGCTTGTGTATTGGCAAAGTGACTACATAAGTACATAGTGCTGGATAGCTCATTGTAAAAGTGCATGGGCAGTGATAGAGAGACTGCATAGGTACTACCTGGGTAATTGGACAAATTAATCAGTAGAATGTAAGTGGTTAGAGATCTGCATGGATATTGCTCAGAGGATTTGTAGGCGTGCATATCTTAGTGCCTGTACCATTGCTTGAGTACGAATGTAGTGACTTATTTTTTTACAGTGTTGCAAAGAGAATGGATGGTGAATGTATGTGCTTGAGTATTTGCACACTGATTGGATAAGTGTATAGTGCTGGATGGGTGATTGGAGGAGTGCATGAGTACTGACAGGGCAATGGCTCCTCTGCAAGGACAGTGCTTATGGGATTGAAGTAGTGCATGAATCTCTCCTGATACTTTACAATTGTTCAACTACTTTTAATGTTACACCTAGCCAAATACAAAGCAGGAACCATTCATATTTCTCTACTATAACTCTCACCATATTACTGAGAAACATAAATGGATATCTCTCTACCACAACACCATCTACACCTCATAAATTCACAGAACAAACTTCAATTTTAAACCAAACGCCAAAAATGATGTGGCATATTTCAACTGTACCACTCTAAAGACTTATAAAAACTAGTCTCATCACTAATATCTTAACTCAACATATGCACTTCCAATTTGAAATCAACACCTAAAGTTATGCGATATACTACCCAAATACAAGGCAGGAATCCTTCACATTTCTCTGCTATAACTCTCACCATATTACTGAAAAACATAAATGGATATCTCTCTACCACTACACTATCTACACCTCATAAATTCACAGAACAAACTTCAATTTTAAACCAAACACCAAAAATTATGTGGCATATTTCAACTGTACCTCTCTAGAGACTTATAAAAACGACTCTCATCACTAATACCTTAACTCAACATATGCACTTCCAATTTGAAATCAACACCTTAAATTAGGCGGTATACTATTAATGTACATATCCACACACTGAAACAAACTACCATAATCAGCAATCCCAATTCCAAAACACACATAATACTCTACAGAATTTATATTAAACAATATTTAAATACATTACAAAGAACTGCAAAAAACATTTCTTCATTTCAAAATATATCTCAAACTTCAAATTTCATGATTTGTATTTTATATTTTAAAACAAAGGCACAACATAGTATACCTCACAAATTGATAATTTACCTTTCATATTGATTTGTAGATTATGAAGTATCAGAATCTCACACCAGATTTTCTTATGCACACAATCAATATAATGCACTGCTCTTAGCCAAACCAGTAATGGCAAACTTTCCCTCTCTTGCTCTACACATATAGATGTAATTAACAAATCACATTGCTTCCCAGATTTTTTCAAATTCTAAAACACATTTCTATTGGTTACACATATCAACCCTTGCCAGCTGACTTCTAACTGACCCCACAATGCTTCTGGAATTATCTGGAGACGCGCCTGCACTGTGCACCGTACGCAATGGCACCGCAAATCGGTATGGGAGTTCAAAAATATACTACAAATAATTTTACCTCTTTATTTTATAATATACTACTTCTAAAGATAGCACGGACTTGGGAAATCTCACTGTAATAATATATTACTTTAATAATTCACATTTTAATGCCACAGTTACATTTCAAACCTACCCCTATTCTCCTTAATGCCTGTTCCATAACAACATTTCATGGAACACTCAACTGAACTCACAGGTCACAAGTTCAGCACACCATGTTGCAAATAGAAACAGCAAGTGTGCTTGACTTTCCAAAATATGAGCTTATCCTACCTAATGTACCTTTCAAACATTTTTTACTAACCAATAGGAAACATGCTTTTTAAAGACAGAAACGTGCACCCTATTTTTGACTATATTGTGTTCTTAAACAGCCAATCATTTCTCTTCTTTTTTTTAAAACTGCATCTTGTCCACCATTTTAGATACCTCTCATTCTACCAACTGTGTACTTCAACTACACACATCTTTTCAGTGCATCCAGACTTCACTTCAAGTTGCTTAGAGTGTGGATTGTGGGACACAGCTATGTTTTCTGGTGCAAAAGGTATGCTGAACACAGAGGTATTGAGAAAGATCTAACTTTGCAAAATGTGTACAATAAATGGATTGGACAAAGAGGATTAAAGTGGCACCAATTGATGCCTTTGGTTAAAACCTTTTTACATCTCCAACCCCCTGACCTCATGGTTGTGCACTGTGTTGGCAATGACTGGGCAGGGTCTGGAGCCCAATTGTCCATGGACTCGATAATTCTCGCTTCGGTGCCTACTCTAAGCACGAGTTCACACTATGCAGCTCTGGGCAACAAGCTTGCTTAATCTCCACAACGGCCCCCCGCGGCTGGATGCCTGGCTTTCACCTTGGGGATGCCCAGTACGGGTTATCTCACAGGGAAAAACCAGGACGGGTTCCCAATGCAAGCGCCGAGATGCCCAAGGGTAATTTGAGCGCTATATAAGACCGCACATACATACATACATACATACAATGACCTAGGCACATTGACTGGGGTAGGTCTTCCGCGTTTCGAATAACTTCTTCTTCAGAGGCTATAGCGACGAAATGGCAAACAGGCACTCCCCCACTTATTTAAATGCTTGATACCACACCCTGGATGGGCCACCCAAATGGGACAGTGTCCTGTTGCATTTTGGGAATTGGAGTGCCAAACTTTAAAATCCATAGATGGATGCGCTTTCTTGCTGCCAATGAAGACTCTGAATGAGCCCGCTCTTGTGTCGTCGTCCTCAATCCTGGCATAGATGCCCCACAATGAGGTTGGTAAATACCGTCCCCATGGCCCCCACTGATAAAGGGGTGGTGCATTCCCTACGGCTGAGGCCGCCGCACAAATCTCGAGATCCAAGGTTACCACACAAATTAGGAAGCACTCGGGCAGCTACGAAGGTCCAACCTTTAAACCTTTAATGAAAGGTCCGGGCGGTACACAGCAAGCTGGAAACATTGTAGTGAAAAGTTTGTCATGCCTTACGCGTTTCAAATAGCTTCTTCTTCAGAGGCTATAGCAACGAAATGGCAAACAGGCACTCCCCCACTTCCTTAAATGCTCGATACCACAGCCTGGATGGGCCGCCCAAATGGGACAGTGTCCTGTTGCATTTTGGGAATTGGAGTGCCAAACTTTAAAATCCATAGATGGATGCGCTTTCTTGCTGCCAATGAAGAGTCAGAATGAGCCCCCGCTTGTGTCGCCGTCCTCAATCCTGGTGTAGATGCCCCATAATGTGTTGGGTAAATACCGTCCCCGTGGCCCCCAGTGATAAAGGGGTGGTGCTTTACCTACGGCTGAGGCCGCCACACAAATCTCGAGCTCCAAGGTTACCACACAAATTAAGAAGCACTCTGGCAGCTACGAAGGTTCAACCTTTAAACCTTTAATGAAAGGTATGGGCGGTACACAGCAAGCTGGAAACATTGTAGTGAAAAGTTTGTCATGCCTTACGCGTTTCTAATAACTTCTTCTTCAGAGGCTATAGCGACGAAATGGCAAACAGTCACTCCCCCACTTCTTTAAATGCTTGATACCACGCCCTGGATGGGCTGCCCAAATGGGACAGTGTCCTGTTGCATTTTGGGAATTGGAGTGCCAAACTTTAAAATCCATAGATGGATGCGCTTTATTGCTGCCAATGAAGACTCTGAATGAGCCCTCGCTTGTGTCGCCGGCCTCAATCCTGGCGTAGATGCCCCACAATGAGGTGGGTAAATACCGTCCCCATGGCCCCAAGAGATAAAGGGGTGGTGCATTCCCTACGGCTGAGGCCGCCGCACAAATCTCGAGCTCCAAGGTTACCACACAAATTAGGAAGCACTCGGGCAGCTACGAAGGTTCAACCTTATTTAATGAAAGGTATGGGCGGTACACAGCAAGCTGGAAACATTGTAGTGAAAAGTTCATCATGCCTTACCCGTTTCGAATAACTTCTTCTTCAGTGATCAGTGATGTCATTTGAGATGTTATCAGTGATGTCATCTGTGATGTCACTGACCATGTCATGAGTGATGTAATATGTGACGTCATCAGCTGTGCATTGCGGGGGCGCGAGTTATAGTTAGCTGAACTAACTATAACAGGGGAATTTCAATGGTTTTGTACGAGTGAAATGTCCAGCTAACTATAACACCCCTGAAAACTATGTTTTTTTCTGTGACATTCTAAGGTTTTTTAAATGCTAATTCCTAACTATAACGTGCCTGAAACCTATGGTTTTTTTAAGTGAATATATATATGCATATATATATATATATATATATCCACATTTCAACAAAGTTGCCCTTGTGAAGACGCCAAACACACAAGGGAGCTTTAACTCTTCTTTATTAAGGATCGCAGGTAAGTTGCAAGTGCTTCCTCATACCCCGAGAAAGCCTGACGCGTTTCGAAAGGAAATCTTTCTTTTTCAAAGGCACCATTGTCCTTACACCTGCAGGCGTGTTGTTTAAATGTCTGCATCACAACGTGAATCCCGCCCCAGTGGGCGTCAGCACGCAAGTGCCGCTGGTACTTGCAGTTTCAAACATCAATCTTCTCAAGTGAGTGCTGCAGGTAAAGGCAATGCAAAAGTGTTACCCCAGTGGGTTTGGGATGGGGCGACACAAGACAACTTCTTGCTTTTACAAGTCCTTAAATTCGAACTCCCCTGTTCCACAAGCGTGACCCGTGTGGGTCACTGCTAGATCCGCCGCAGCAGTGGGGCATCTTCGCGACCGGGCCGGCCGCCAAAATCCACATTTCAACAAAGTTGCCCTTGTGAAGAAGCCAAACACACAAGGGAGCTTTAACTCTTCTTTATTAAGGATCGCAGGTAAGTTGCAAGTGCTTCCTCATACCCCGAGAAAGCCTGACGCGTTTCGAAAGGAAATCTTTCTTTTTCAAAGGCACCATTGTCCTTACACCTGCAGGCGTGTTGTTTAAATGTCTGCATCACAACGTGAATCCCGCCCCAGTGGGCGTCAGCACGCAAGTGCCGCTGGTACTTGCAGTTTCAAACATCAATCTTCTCAAGTGAGTGCTGCAGGTAAAGGCAATGCAAAAGTGTTACCCCAGTGGGTTTGGGATGGGGCGACACAAGACAACTTCTTGCTTTTACAAGTCCTTAAATTCGAACTCCCCTGTTCCACAAGCGTGACCCGTGTGGGTCACTGCTAGATCCGCCGCAGCAGTGGGGCATCTTCGCGACCGGGCCGGCCGCCAAAATCCACATTTCAACAAAGTTGCCCTTGTGAAGAAGCCAAACACACAAGGGAGCTTTAACTCTTCTTTATTAAGGATCGCAGGTAAGTTGCAAGTGCTTCCTCATACCCCGAGAAAGCCTGACGCGTTTCGAAAGGAAATCTTTCTTTTTCAAAGGCACCATTGTCCTTACACCTGCAGGCGTGTTGTTTAAATGTCTGCATCACAACGTGAATCCCGCCCCAGTGGGCGTCAGCACGCAAGTGCCGCTGGTACTTGCAGTTTCAAACATCAATCTTCTCAAGTGAGTGCTGCAGGTAAAGGCAATGCAAAAGTGTTACCCCAGTGGGTCTGGGATGGGGCGACACAAGTCAACTTCTTGCTTTTACAAGTCCTTAAATTCGAACTCCCCTGTTCCACAAGCGTGACCCGTGTGGGTCACTGCTAGATCCGCCGCAGCAGTGGGGCATCTTCGCGACCGGGCCGGCCGCCAAAATCCACATTTCAACAAAGTTGCTCTTGTGAAGACGCCAAACACACAAGGGAGCTTTAACTCTTCTTTATTAAGGATCGCAGGTAAGTTGCAAGTGCTTCCTCATACCCCGAGAAAGCCTGACGCGTTTCGAAAGGAAATCTTTCTTTTTCAAAGGCACCATTGTGCTTACACCTGCAGGCGTGTTGTTTAAATGTCTGCATCACAATGTGAATCCCGCCCCAGTGGGCGTCAGCACATTGAGAGGGGAACACTGCAGCATCCACAGTGATAACATTTTAGTGTTGAAGACCACGAATACCAGAAGGCACTGGGACTGCTAATCATGGCATTAGTACACGCCCACTGGGGCGGACTTAATAAAGCAACAACAGGTGGTTCAACATGTAGCTGCGTTGTTTCCTTTGTCAAGCTCGTGAACAAGGACTGTGTGTCTGAAACGCGTTGAGCTGCAGATTATTGGAGAAAAGCACGTATCTGGTTGTGCAGCGCACACTCACCTTCAAAGGTTATTCCCCCGTGTGGGCGTCCTTACAAGTGGCAACCATTGGATTATATATATATATATACACACACACACACATACACATACGTGTGTATGAAAATATAGACACATGGGTATGAATATACATTCACATGTGTATGCATACACATACTCATGTGTAAGTGTATGTGTATTTATTACCTACTGGCAGTCTCCAGTAGGTAGTTATAGTTAGGACTATGTTTCCATAGGAAAAACATTTTTTGACTTGCCTATGTCTTTGGCACCATTTGACGAATCCATAGGGCGTTTTCCCCAAAAAGTGTACCAGTGATTCTAGTTGCTGTGACAACAAATGATGAATGCAAAATACATCAAACATTCACCCCAGCAAGAAATCGGGTTAAACCCATCATTCTTTTGCTCACTATGCCACGCCAGTTTGAAACCAACCATATGCAAATCAGTCTTGACCCTGCTCTCTCCAGCCACCGGTGATTCTAGTTGTGCTTGGAAGGGTTTGGGATGATCCATCAAGCGGGGGCGAGAAAACGGGGGTAAAAAAGTGTGTTTTCCATGTTATTCCCATAGAGGTTTTGAAACGACTACTGCTGGAACAGCTTCATTGAATTCCACCAAATTTGGCAGAAAGGTAGCTCTTCTTCCAGAAAATGAGCTTTTTGTTATTTGATGTCAATATGCTCAGTAGTTTTTGAGATATTGAAGGAAATCCAAATTTGTATATCTGCCTAAGCACAGTTCTCATGGTGATATCTGATTGGCTTTCAGCATTTTAACCAGCAAATGCTGGCAGCCATATTGAGAGCAATAAACATTATAGCACCCCATTGAAATCCATTATAGTGAATGGCAGGTTTTGAGGGTCAAAAAAAGGAGAACGTATAAAGGGTGATAACAAATTTTAGTTACAATATCAATTCATTTGTTGACGGTACCATACTATTTTTAGGAATTGTGGTGTGTTCTAAGAAAAAAAGGAAAAAAAGAAAGGGGAGAGGATGCAATGCATAGTGTCGATAATTTTTATTTTCTAGGTGACCAGGTGGCTCCATAACATGGTAAGTAATCTCAACCCCAGTCTCCCTTACATTAGCTGCTCCCTCTCCCTTCACAGATTGTATGGAATAGTACAGCCTTAAGGCATCCAGGCTTCCTGGATAGCCTAGATAGCCTACTCTGCTGGAGGGACCTAAATCGCCCTCCAGATCAACCTGCGAGTGGTAGAGACCCTTTTGTGTGAGTGTGAGGGGAAGGGAGGGGGTAAAGCTATTTTGCCAATAACATTGGCGCCAAGCACGCCGATGTTCCGCCAATGCCCCTGCTGCTCTGGAAAAAAAGCGATCCCCCATGCATTCAGAGGAACCTCGAGGCTGACGGCTGGCCGATGAAAATAGTGCAGCCTCCCCAAAAAAAACTAGCTTTCAGCTCAGGCACAGTATATAATAAATTGTAAATGGAGAACAAGAGGGGGGAAAATAGCAAGGCAGGACCACCAGCACAAGCACCAACACAGCAACAGTGCTGAAACCACCGGGCCAAAAACAAAAAAAAAAAAGAAAATGTGCCCAGAAAACAATCCAGCACTAACTCTGAAATCCCAGCCTCCCCTTTCACCAGACGCTGGCCCAAGACCTGAGCCCCAACTCCCTCCCACTCACCAGTCCTTTCCTCAGCTGCCTGCCCCTCCAGAGATCCAGCCGGGGCGAACGCAAGGACAACAGAGGGAGCCGAGGAAGAAGAGAGCCAAGCAAAGCCAGGGAGGCCCGCCACGCCCACCCCATATGCAGGGCCGAGCAGCCAATGCTCCGCTGATGCTCCGCCTCCCTGCTCCAGACCCCCGGTGCCGAAAGCCGAACGCCGAGTGCTGAACAGCCAGGCTCAGTGGCGGGACAAATCCCTCGATCCTCCAGGGAGGTAAGCAGTCAATGTCCTGATGTCCCAATGAAGAAAACGAAACGGAACGTGACAAATATAATTGTTACACTAAACCGCACTATGCACTATGCATTATGCAACCTCCGCTACTGACAACTACGGCCGGAGAGGACGCGACCCGCGACCTGCTATCTAGCTGGCCGCCATTAGCCCAATGACAGAATGTCCCAGAGTGTTCTTAAGAACAACTAGAGCGCTTACTGTCTTACTTATGACAAAAGTATGGCACACCTGAAGCCATCTTGACTGGATCAAACTGGTAAAACTTAAATCCTTTAATTTAGAAAGTAACACAATGAAGGGATCCATTTTGTCAAAACAATTATGGTTAGTGTCATAGAAAGAAAAATTAGGACACGTTTTAAATATGTTCTGGAATTTCTTCCTTATCTATTTCATTTAGACATTCTGACATACAGACTGAAACATGCACTTTCAACACCAGCAGCAGGCTGCCAGTTAACTCCCTGGTGATCAGCAGCTTTGTTGTTTTTGCATTTGTCACCCCGAGTGGGAAGGGTATGGTCAGACGTGAGTCCCTTGCTCTCCATGCCACTGGAATCAGGCTATCCTGGCTGACGAGGGCTGAAAGCCCGAAACCGGTCCTAGGATGCTTGTTTCCAGTCCAGGGAGGACCTGGCTTGGCAGTTCGGGCTGGACTGTTCCCATGGGGCACAGGGTCAAGACTGATTTGCATATGGCTGGGTTCAAACTGGAATGGCATGGTGAGCAAAAAAACGATGGATTTAGGCCCAGATCTCTGTACTGGGGTGAATGTATGACATTGTTCTGCATTCTGTCCATCAATTGTTGTTTTTGCATTTGTCACCCCGAGTGGGAAGGGTATGCTCAGACGTGAGTCCCTTGCTCTCCATGCCACTGGAATCAGGCTATCCTGGCTGACGAGGGCTGAAAGCCCGAAACCGGTCCTAGGATGCTTGTTTCCAGTCCAGGGAGGACCTGGCTTGGCAGTTCGGGCTGGACTGTTCCCATGGGGCACAGGTTCAAGACTGATTTGCATATGGCTGGGTTCAAACTGGAATGGCATGGTGAGCAAAAAAACGATGGATTTAGGCCCAGATCTCTGTACTGGGGTGAATGTATGACATTGTTCTGCATTCTGTCCATCAATTGTTGTTTTTGCATTTGTCACCCCGAGTGGGAAGGGTAAGCTCAGACGTGAGTCCCTTGCTCTCCATGCCACTGGAATCAGGCTATCCTGGCTGACGAGGGCTGAAAGCCCGAAACCGGTCCTAGGATGCTTGTTTCCAGTCCAGGGAGGACCTGGCTTGGCA
Organism: Triturus cristatus; assembly: GCF_964204655.1. Lineage (NCBI taxonomy): Eukaryota > Metazoa > Chordata > Amphibia > Caudata > Salamandridae > Triturus > Triturus cristatus. The sequence goes on from NC_140584.1 coordinate 230,643,721, forward strand.
GTTCGGGCTGGACTGTTCCCATGGGGCACAGGGTCAAGACTGATTTGCATATGGCTGGGTTCAAACTGGAATGGCATGGTGAGCAAAAAAACGATGGATGTAGGCCCAGATCTCTGTACTGGGGTGAATGTATGACATTGTTCTGCATTCTGTCCATCAATTGTTGTTTTTGCATTTGTCACCCCGAGTGGGAAGGGTATGCTCAGACGTGAGTCCCTTGCTCTCCATGCCACTGGAATCAGGCTATCCTGGCTGACGAGGGCTGAAAGCCCGAAACCGGTCCTAGGATGCTTGTTTCCAGTCCAGGGAGGACCTGGCTTGGCAGTTCGGGCTGGACTGTTCCCATGGGGCACAGGGTCAAGACTGATTTGCATATGGCTGGGTTCAAACTGGAATGGCATGGTGAGCAAAAAAACGATGGATTTAGGCCCAGATCTCTGTACTGGGGTGAATGTATGACATTGTTCTGCATTCTGTCCATCAATTGTTGTTTTTGCATTGATCAGCAGCTTTACTACTGTGTTCTGATAAGCAACTAGAGTGCTAACATTCTTAATTTATGCCAAAGACCTGGCACATCTAAATGCCATCTTGATGAAATCAAAGTGGAAAACGGAAAGCATTTTCTACTGTGGATTCTGGAGTATGTGAGGAAATTAGGAACCTTCATAACAAAGAAGTCTCACAAGATGGCCACCATCCCAAGACGGCTTTAGCCGAGTCACCTAAAAGCCCTGACCCCCCAAGCCTTGGTCTTCCCACTAATTTGGGGTGAGGGGTGTGAATAGGCCCCCATTCTAAGGGTCTTAGAGCCCCAGAGACCATCCACCTCCTCTGGGCTTTATTTTCATAATGAAGGTGGGCCAAATGGACCGCCTTCAGAGCTTCCAAAAAGACCCAGGGGCCCCCACATCCCTGCGGCTTTGTTTTAAATCATAGAGTAGGGCTATGCAGATCCCCCTCCTGGACATCAAAGATGCCCCGGAGACCACCACCTCCTCATGGCAAAAAACTGATTTGGCATGGGGCACATGGGCCTCCTGGACTCCGGATTCCAACACCTGTCCAGGACCTAAATAATCAATAATACTGGGAAGGGGGCTGCACAGCCCCCCTCCCGGGCCCTATACAGCCCCTGGGATGACCAAGTCCATGCTCAGAGAAGGAGGGGGCTCCCTTCTGGAGCCATATATGACCCTGGGGACCACCACCCTGCACAGCCGGCTCCTGCTATGTCCTGGGCTGCCCATCCTAGGACATAGCTATTTGCTCTGACTTGACGGGGGCATTGCCAGCTCCGAACAAGTCGGAGCAAACAAGAGGGCCGCTCACAGCAAGCGAGAGCTGTGAAACCACTCCCGCTTGCTGAGAGCAGCGTTTTAATCTGTTTCCCTGCCTGCTGTCAAGCGGGTAGGGAAACAGACAAAATGATTGCTCTCACAGACAGGTCCCTGAGGCTGTGTCAGTGGCTGTTTGGGCAAGTGAGTGGTGTGTGACTAGCTCTATTAGTGAGTGATAAGATGTGTGACTGTGTGACTGTTTGTATCGGTGAGTGTATGTGTGTGTGAGTCCCTGTGTGGGTGAGTGTGTGGCTGTGTGAGTTTCTGTATGGGTGATTGAGTGGGTGTGTGAGTGGTTGTAAAGTGTGTACGAGTGGGTTTGTAAGTGTATGTATGTCTGTATGACTGGATGTGTGAGTAGCTGTATTTGTGAGTGAGCAACAGTGTTAGTGGCTGTATGGGTTAGTGTGTGAATGTGGATGTACCTGTATGGGTGAGGGAGTTGTTGTTTGAGTTTCTATGTGGGTGACTGTGTGGGTGTGTGAGTGGCAGTAATATTGAATTGATGTGTGAGTGGCTCTATGGAAGAGGGATGGTATGGGTCTGTGAATGGGTATGTGAGGGTTGGTGGGGGAGTGGAAGTGGGAATATGAGAGGTTCTATGGGGTGTTAGTGGGTGTGTTTGTGGTTATGTAGATGATATCATCAGTGATTTTATTTGAGATTTCATCAGTGATGTAATAAGTGATGTCCCTGACCATGTCATAAGTAATGTAATATGTGAGGTCATAAGCTGTGTATTGCGAGGCGTAAGTTATAGTTATGTCAGGTAAGCTTTGCTGTTTTAAATGCCAGTAGGTAGTTATAGTAAGAACCACATTCTCCATAGAAAAAGGGTTTTTTGTTTTGCCAATAACATTGGCGTTGTTTGGCGAATCTTCATGAACGTTTTTACAAATGTCCCATTTCTGGTTCTGCTGCTGTGTTAAAAGTTTTGGGATGATCCGTCAAGCAGGGGCCGAGAAAAACATGACTACAGCCTGAACTGCTGAACGGAGTAACAGGAGTTACTGGAGGTAACAGGACGGATAGTTGGCCCCCAAGAACGTCCTTGGTGGCCAATTACCCCTCCTGTTACTTCCAGTAAGTCCCACATGGTGGGATTACTAAGAGGTCTTCGGAGGCCATGCCCCCTTTCAACACCACTCTGCAAACGCTGCATCTGGTGCACTGGTTGGGGGATGAAGTTCACTTTACTCCTGAGGAACCTTTGGGGCCACGATGCCCTCCTGGTACTTCCTGTAAATCCTTCACAACAAGATTTTCGAGAGCTGGTCGGAACCCCTGCTCCCTTTCTGCACCACTCTGCAAATGCGACAACTACTTAGAAAACCAGAGAAATTCACTGAAAACAGCAAAGGTTACAGGATGTTATAAGTAGGAAATTGAATAGTTAGGCTCAAGTTTCACTCGTACAAAACCAGTGAAATGTAGCCATTATAGTAGGTGAGCTAACTATAACTTGCGCCCCACAGTCCACTGCTTGTGACCTCACATATTACATCACTCATGTCATCGTCAGTTACATCACTGATGACATCACAGCCCCAGGGACCACCTCCTCCCTGTGTCAAAAATAAATAATGATGCCCTTGATGGCCTTGGTGATCTCCACCCCCAGGGCCAGCTCCAGCAGTGCCCCAATGCTCCTGCCATGCCACTGCAAACAGTGCTCCTCTTTGAGCACGTGAGAGCATTTTGCTCTCACTTGCTCAAATCGGAGTACAGTTTGCTCTTATACAGAAGGAGCTTCATGTTAGCAGGTTCCTGCATGTAAAAGCAATGCCGGCTCCCACAGGAGGCAGCTGGCCGGCAGGCAGGGGCCTTCAGGCTCCCCGTTCTCCAATGTAGTGGCCGGGCCCTGGGAGATGTGCTCCCTGGGTCCGACAATTGTCCTCAATAATGGTCAATTATTTTGCCCTACGTCATACTAGAAAAGACATTGATCTATTCAAATTCACTGGAAAATTGGAACTCATTTATTTTTGTCACTATAAATGAAACAAAAATATGGAATAAAGTTAAAGACCTGGAGGATATACACTTGATCACTACTTTCTCTGCATTACCTGATGATCCTCAATCTTCTCCTCTCACCTTAGCTCAGGACTTCAGAATTGATAGCACATACATTATGAGTAATATAGTGACCCCCAAAACAGTTTTCTCTCCTCAACTACCAGCTGGCAATAAAAAAATCTCTTTCATACTGCAGTTACCCTTGACCTAGAAATTGAATATAACAATTATAAGAAGTTACATTTCTTTCTAGAAATTTAAACTTACAAGAAAGTAAAGCTCTGAAATCTCTGCAGAATAAATCAGACCTTTTGGTAAAAGAAGCTGACATGGGTGACACAATTGTTCTCCTAAATCCAAATGATTACATATCAGAAGAAATTAGACAATTGACAAACAGCGATTGCTATAAAAAACTAAAACCTAATCCCACAAAAAGCATGCTTGCAAAACTTTAAATGAACTTAGATGAGAGGTATACCAACAACTCATTAACTGTGAAAGAACAGAACTATCTTTACATTGAACATCCTACAATGACTAAATTCTATTTATATGTATATAAGATACATAAAAAAGATTTCAACCTCCTGGTAGACCAATTATAGTGGGCAACAACTGTATTTGAGTAGTTTATAAAAAAATGTCCTTCTTACATTCAGGATACGAAAGAAAAGTACAAAAATTGGATCATATCCCATGGGATGAGGACTACATTTTCACAACTATAATTGTTGTTTGCCTCTTCACAATAATCAGACATTCAGATTGTGTAAATACAGTATGAAAGGCACTAGCTACCAAACCAATGTCTTTACCTTCAACTCTGAATATTATCTCCAGACCCAAGAGATTGCGATGGTGACCACATTTATGTCCCTGTATGCCTGCAAATTCATGTGCAAAGTAGAGAAATCTTGGCTATGGGATTATATATTTTTTTTAATATAGCCCACACATTTTTGGGGGGGTCTACTATATCAACAAGATATTGTGTATATGGCATGGACCTCAGAACCTGTTACAACAATATCTTAAAGAAATAAATTCACACACGGAATATTCAGACAAAATCACATTTCTCTACAACTGAGATTGACTTCTTGGACACTACTATATATTTAAAAGATATATATAATTTTGTAGAGCTGACCTTTGCAGTATATTTGTCTTAGAGTTATTAAGAGGGTCTCTTAACAGTGAGTCCTTAGGGGTTACTTATATCATGAATTCTATGTGGACGTCCACAGGTGCGGTGTATCGTGATCATTAATGTCCTTGGTTTTGTTTTGCAAATCCAAAGGACTGTTACAATGATTAGAACAGAGAGGTCTTCTTCTTAAATGTGTAAAAGAATATAAGAACAAAAAATGAGATGGTCTACTTCAGTCAAAAAATCAACAAAGTTAGATCCAAGACTACCAATAAGACAAGGTTTCTAACACATTTTCAAAATGGCAACCAATATATTTAGAACTAATTGGCACTTATTGATGAATCCCCTTCTATCAAGGATGACATATTGGAATACCCACAAATGGGTGTCTGTAGAGCTAGAAAAATATGTGGGGTAGCGCCATGACCTATCTCCCTAGTTTTTTATAATACCATGGTGCCATGCCTCCTGCTTCTTAGTAATATGACCACAGCTGCTTCCCTTTGCAACTTCTCATGCACTCTTTGTGATAAAGATAGAGGTATCAAAGAGCTTGGGACGTGCTTCCCACCTCCTAGTCACAGGACCACAATTGTTTCTCTGTATCTTAACCACTTGCAATTTTTGTGCATATCATCATTGACTTAAAAGTCACAGGTAGCAAAGTACTTTGAGCAAGAATTACCTGCTATATCCCTCTATGCTGGACCCTGCATGTTGGCGCTTTTGTCTAAATGGTTATGGCTTCGCTTTTCTTCGCTTTTACAGATAGAAGATTCTACCTAATATTATTGAGGGGTTAGGCATTAAGCTTGAATTCCTTAAACTCAATATGTATCTAACAATAATATCCTTTTCTATACCTTTCCTTCTTCTTACTATTGGCTAACTTGTGATATTGAGCCTCACTAATGGCTACCTAGAGATTTTTGATTTGTGGCGTTTGTTTCTAACAACTACCACACCGTCCCTACAAAACGTATGAGCTGAAATTCAAATAAACCACTTAATATGGAGGAGGACTAGGATGTAATCAGTTTAACAAAATGCATTTATTAACGGTGGGTATTACTATAGATGTATTATGTAACTTGGTACTTACCTGTTCCTTATTTGATATGAATAACATGATTGATGTTTCTTCTCAAGATGTCTAATTTTAAATCTTCTCTTTTCTCTTCCGTTAACTGTGTGAAACATCTGTGTTAGGAATGAGGGTCTGTAGTTGGCAGAGGTAGGTACTTTTGTCCAAATAGGGACCGTTGCTTTTAGTCGCGATAGTTAACCCCTGCTCACCCATTGGGTAGCTTGGAAAGAGCCGACAGGCTTATCCCAAAGGCAATGTGCAAAGTATTTGTACTCAAAACACACAGTAATACAATGATAACATCACAAATGGACACGACACCAGTTGAGGAAAAATAAATGTATTTATCTGAACTGACAAAAATCCAACATACATGTAATAAGAATATGACTTTTCAAAGGCTTCAAGCAACTGTTTCCATAGAAATCTATGGATGGGAGATGTTACACAAAGTACCTGTAGATGCGTCAAAATTCACAAAGGCCAAACAGCCACAGAGACAGGAAGCATTGAGAATCAAAGAAATATGTCAGTTCCTGAGTCCTTGGGAAGGCAATGATACAGTTCTGTTGCATGCAGAAGAAGTGATGCGTTGAATCCGGACTGTGGGGAAGTGATATATCAACTTCAAGTTGGTTCTAGTCCGTGGGAGATGAATCGGGAAAACTTTCCTCACAGACGCAATGTGTGGAAATCCAGGATGTGTTGGCGAACGATGCGGCGGAAATAAGTGGCGCTGCATCGGTTTCTTCAGCCGTGATCCCACAATGCATCAGTTCTTCCAGCCGGGACAGCCGCTGCGTCATCTCTGCAGCTATGCCAAGGTGTATGGAGATACTTCAGGCACGGTGGTGCTGCTTCGGGAAGACAACCCGCAAGAAGGGTGATGCATCGATTTTCTCAGTTCTTCAGATTTTTTCCAGCTCCCAACAGCAGGAACAATCTCCAGAGGCCCCTGGAATAAGCTGGAATAAGCACCTCCCGGTAGGTCAGAACTCTCAGCAGAAGAGTTCAGGGTAGCTAAGGGTGAATTATTTGTGTCCTTGAGACATCAAAACAGGAGGCCAACACACACAGGCCCTTGGAGATTCTTCTTCAATCAGGTTCACAGCAAAGTTCCAGCCTTTGTCCTTTCTTTGGCAGGAACAGCAACTGCAGACCAACCCCACACAGCAAGCAGCAGTACTGCTTCTCACAGATCTTCAGCTCTTCTACTTGGCAAAGATTCCTCTTGAGTCCAGAATCGATCTGAAGTTCTGGGGTTCAAGGTCTACTGCTTATACCCCATGTTGTCTTTGTTATCTTTGTGCAAGGGTCTCTGAGCCCAGTCCAAACCAGTTCTGTCCTTACTGGTACATTATGACCACAGGGGGAGGAGACAGCATTGTGCAAGGGAGACAGGGTCTATTCAGGGGATAAGGAAATCTCCCCCCCACTATTCTAAATGCAGCCAAGCCCCATTCAGCTCAGCTCTGAGTCACCCAAGAAGGGCCATGCACCCCCCTCCCCAGTGGCTGTCTACCATTAATGCACATCCCCAGCCCATGTCACTCCATATCCAGACAGTCAATCCACAAACAGGCAGTGGGACACAGGATGGTTAAACAAGAAAATACCTACTTTCTGAAAGTGGTGTTTTAAAACACACAGTTTAAAAACCATCTTTACTATAGGATGTGTTATTAAATTCTGAGTTCAGAGAGCCCGAACTTTATACCTCCATCTTGTCCCAATAGGAAGTTATACTCACAAGATTTTACAAAGCTATCCTATGGGACTGATAGCCTTTCAGTAGTTAAAAATGAAATACACAGTATTTCACTATCAGGGCATGTCACACACACCATTGCATGTCATACCTTTCACATACACTGGACCCTGCCCATGGGGGTACCTTGGGCCTACCTGAGGCGTGCATTACATATAAGAAAAGGAGTGGTTGAGGCCTGGCAATTGGGGGCACTGGCCAGGTTGACATGGCAGTTTAAAACTGCATGCGTAGCTACTCATGTGGGTGCACAAGCATTGCTGCAGGCCCACTGAGAGCATTTGATTTACAGGCCCTGGGCACACACAGTGCTCTTTACTAGGGACTTACCTGTAAATCAAATATGCCAATCATGGATAACCAATCATAATAAAAATTTACACAGAGAGCATATGCACGTTATCACTGATCAGCAATGGTAAAGTGCCCAGATTCCTTTAGCTAACAAAAACAGTTCAGGAAAAACACAAGGAAGAAGCAAAAGGTTTGGGGATAACCCCGAAAAAAGGGACATTTCTAACAATCTGTTGCATGTGTGTTGTTTAATTTTGTGTTGATGGTTTAAATTTGACATTACATGGATGTTTTTGGTTATAAGTAATACAAATTTATAGTTGTATATAATATGTAATGTTTCTATGTTGTGGATTATATCCGACTTGAAAAAAAAACATGTGTGCCTGCCACAAGAGATGAAAGACATGCTGGCTGTTCATGTAACATCATGCATAAACCTTGATGATTCAAATAAAATAGTTTATCCAATTGACTCTTGGATGTTTATGTTCAATTTCTATTTTGGAATTAAAAAGTCATTATACAAGGGGACAACCTATTTCCAACTACTTTAACCATATCACATTGTGGATGTTAGGGGTTATTCCACCCAATAAGTTGACCAGTCTGGAATACATAAATAGTTGGCGTAAACCCCAGGAATCACACCACTATTGCCTAAAGGATAGTATTTTAAAATGTCACCTTCATATGTCTGGTATATTTCTTCTTGATATGCATATTGAAATATGGTTTAAAGTAACTTTTCATTTTCTACTTCGTATTCTTTAACCCCTTCAGTGCCCGCCCCTTTCCCCGCCCAGTGCCGGCCGTTGCATTAGCGGGCGGGGTCTATGACGAGCTGGACTCGTCATGGGCACAGCGCCACCGCGGCCCATGACGAGTCCAGCTCGTCATGGGCACTGAAGGGGTTAAGCCACAAAACTTACTTCACATGGGTGCAGCTATTTGAGTTGATTTTGCTGACGCTCAAGTTGATGTTCTACTTGAGCAGCAGCCTTCTAGTGGTAACTGCCCACGTTGGAAAAATCTCACCAGATGTCCTCCTCGCAATAAAAAATCACGCTATGGGACATCAAATCTTGCTCGCGCATTCATTCTTTCACAGTTTTAGCTGGAGTAAGGTGAGTGTGATGCTTTGGATGGCCCAGTGGTCAAGGCAGAGGGTCTTGAATGATCTTTAGTCATTGGTAGGCAGTGGAGGGTGATAATGTAGCACATATATAGATGTGGTATTCAAATTAAGGAATCCCATTGGTATACACTATAGAGCAAGAAACAAAAGGGACAGTCGTGTGGCATAATCTAGGCATTACTGGTCAAGGCAATAGTAACTTGAGCCTGTGAGAGAATTCTAGGTGTCAGAAGATTTGGAGATGTGATGATACTTTCCCCTGAAGGTAGTTGAGTAGTATCTATAATTACACTGCTGCCAATCATCAGCCTAAGGAACAGATATCAATCTCTAAGGGAAGTTCTATCTCAGGGATGATTTAAATGTTATTTTCAAACTTGTAGTGTGTACGTTTCAATGATTATATATACTTAGGTATCATTAAAGAGTAGGTGAGAAATGGTAGAACATTTGTAGACTCTTGGTTAGATGTTGAGATAGAAGAGGGGAAAGGCAGTAGCATAATGATGTTGGAACATTCTGTGATGCATGAAAAAGTCCAGCCCATGATTATACCTTGAATGCTGATGTTACTCATACACTATATTCATTTTAGGTGGTGTTCTATGTCAGAGGCAGAAAAAAGTTCCAGAAACAAGAAGAAGATGCAATCTTCAGATCATTCCAAATAGCACTAAAAGTAAATCCACTAGCTAAGTGATTGGAGAAGAATGGTGTCCAGTTTCTTGCATTGTCTCAAAATAGGTCTTTTTGATTGATAACAGAGTTGTTTTTAGAAGAGGGTTGTTTATGTTCAAAGTGGATGATGTGGTGGTTGCTCCAAATGAAGACTGGCTTGCTTTTAAAGTTATGTCATCCATCACTATGGTCATGTCATCCAGCTTTATTAGCAAAAATTCATACTGGGGCCATGATTATACTTTGAACGCCGATGTTGTTCATACACTATATTAACTTTAGGTGGTGTTCTATGTCAGAGGCAGAAAAAAGACCCAGAAACAAGAGGAAGCTGCAATCTTAAGATCATTCCAAATAGCACTGAAAGTAAATCCATCAGCTAAGTGATTGGAGAATTATGGGGTCCAGTTTCTTGCATTGTCTCAAAATAGTTCTTTTTGATTGCTAACAGAGTTGTTTTTAGAAGAGGGTTGTTCATGGTCAAAGTGGATGATGTGGTGGTTGCTCCAAATGAAAACTGACTTGCTTTTAAAGTTATGTCATCCATCACTATGGTCAAGTCATCCAGCCTTATTAGCAAAAATTCATGCTGGAGCCATGGCACTACATGCTGCAGAAACTTATACCACACTATTCACCAACCAGAGCCACACGTTCAATGTCTGCTCATCAGATTGGTGCATCCAAGAAACTAGTGTCCACTGCTATTACTCTCACATCATGTTTATTGAGCCTTTCTTTAACGTGGTCCAGTCTAAATTTTAGATGATCAATTTTAGCATCTATAGTTTGCAAACTTCCTTCCATCTCCTTATGTAGTCCGGCAACCTCAGGTAGCACTTGGTCTTGGTCGAGTTAAGAATGCACCTATTTGACTGATAAGCCCCTTCCCCACTTTCTGTCAAAGTGAAGGTTACTTTATATTTGATCAGTTTTCCTCCTTTTATAATACCTGGCAAGAAGCACCCCACGGTGCTACAGTAACAAACCTACAGCTTAATGTTAGGCAAAGTTTGCTTTTTAAAACCTATAAGGCTAAGGTCAGCATGTGCTTAGGTTTGTACTTTGCCAATCTACTGTGCAGGTGCTATATCATGCCTACATCACCCACTCAATTACATTCAGAAGCGGATTATATCATTCACCTCATGTACCAAAGGTGTTCTACCCAGACCCTGAATCGTATCCACAAATCAGTTAATTTAGGACAAACTGAGCTACACATACCTCTTCTCCTCAATCTTTTAAATTTTGCAAAGCTATTTTACACAGTCAGGCTCATGCAGTGTTCATATAGCATTTGCTGTGTCATATAGTACCATTATGTGCATCTCCACTAAGGCTACTTTTACCAGTTTGATGACGTTGTCCGCTCAGTATAGCTGTGGTATTGCAGTCCACCAGATCTCTCTCACTCTACTTTGTGCACAATTTGTTGCAGTAAATGCCCCACTGCACTTATCTGAGCTGGGGTTTATCTGGGGCCAACTGCTCGTCCCCTGCATTTCCCGAGCAGCAAGTGCCCTTGTCTGCTAGCTTCATCTGACATGTGAAGTAACCAGCACCTGGCCTGACCTCTGCCTTAGATCATGTCTCTAGGCATTCCACAGGCAATGGGGATGTCTTTGTGGTGACAATTTTAAAGGACTGCTTTAGATCACTGCTCATGTAGCTCCACAGCTGTTTTTCCACTGCCTCTGAACATGGAGCTATATTACTGCCTCGGAGTGGCCTGATATTCTGCAGTAGCAGCACAAGTTTCGCTCTTCATGCCATCATGCCTATCATGGCTCCCAGCTGCTCTTTGCTGTCATCACTCAACAGGGAGAGCTACATCCCCAACAGCAACTCAGCAAAACGTCAGACCAAAGTAATCTCCAGGCTCTGCCCTCCTCCTCTCGTAGCTGGCAACAAAATATGAGTTAGTTGTCAGCTCTCTTTGTCAGGATGTCATCTCCACATTCACGGACTTGGATGCAGTCAATGTCTGTCCAGGGAGTCTGATTTGTGCTGCTTAATCAAGACAGGTAGAAATCACCTAAGAAGCAGCTCTCTTCAGTCATGGCTCTCTGGTGCCCCTGTTTCAGAATGTTGACAAATAGATTTCCTATATAAAATTCCAAAAGATACTTTTGGGTTGTGATTGGGATGTACTGGATTGTAAACTTATCCATTTTTAAGAGTGACTGCATGAGTGTTTGACAAGCCCTTTAATGTTGTCTGTGCTGGGATATCTGATGTGAAAATCAATATTTTCTCAGTGTCTTTCCTGGTGATCAGCTCATCTCCACTGTCTGGGCTTTCATTGCAATGATCATCTTTTATTGTTTCTGAGTTTTATGAATGTTTACATTTTTTAATCTTAAAAAGCCATGTTGTGTTTTTTACTTTCTACACCATGATACACTAGATAGCACTGTTTAGATTGAAGATAGGAACGACTGTTGTGTCTTAGGCAAAAAGCACATGATTAGAACTTTAAACTTTCAAATGCACAAAATCAAAAGAAAAACATTTCAGTCAGGTTTCTGGTGGCATCGGTCATTCTGAGATAATGGTGTTTTATAGGCTAGTGCCCAGTCCGAAAAGTATTTGCATTTGTTCAGAAGAGGCCAGATGTATGACCATTTCATATTGCGAGTCGCTAATTGCAATTTTTTGAGACTCGCAAAATAAAATGTACTATTGTGTCTCAGACACATTTAGCAGTTCCCAATGGGGTCAAAAATGACCTGCCTCATCAATATTTATGAGGCTGGTCGCAATTTGCGACCCATTGGGAATGGTATGCAGTGACAGGGATGGTGGCAGCGGTCCTTTTTAAAACATTTTGGTGCCCACATCCACAATTGGTAAGGGGTTCCTCAAGACCCCTTCCTGTATGCAAATGTGTTACCACTTCCTTCACGGAGTGGATAAAATATGATTGTTTTACGAACGCATTCAGGTCGCAAAACATTTATACATGCCGCTGTGGCTCGCTATTTGGAAGGGACGCCCTTGAAATGCCCCTTGCTAATAGCAACCCGCAAACCATATTTTACGAGTCGGTAATAGGTTACGGACTCACAAAATAGGGTTAGTGCAAAAGTCGTTTTAGTGGTCGCAAACGTCCCGATTCTCCATATGCGACAGCTAAACACGGTCATACAGTTGGCGATGAGATTCAGTGCTTACCATTCCAGCCAGTCTTTCCTGGTTCATAGGGATATCTGCAAATACCTACTGTGAGGTTCTACAGCTAGAATTACTTAAATCTCCTTATCTCTTATAACTGATGTCATATTCTTAAAGATATGTTATCATATCCATAAGGCACGATGAAAATCCAATATCCTTTAATACACATTATTTTCTCTGTTTGGCCCTGATTCCAAGTTTGCTAGAATCTAAGTGCTTTCTATCACACCAGATAAATAACTATAAACTCGGAGTAATTATTTATCGGGTGTGATAAATTGAACCTATTATGAGTTTATTGTGGAATAACATGCAGATATTTGTGCCTACCTGTTAGACCTGGCACCTTGGCGTGGGTCTCCCTTCCATTTTTTGCTGTTGCCTCATGTGTTTTTGCTGGTGTTAGATGCTTTGGGCACTGTGCCACTGCTGTCCAGTGCTACTGTGCAAGTGCTCCCTATTGTAAGTTGATGTATGAATTAGTGATTCCATGATTGGTTGGTTTGGTTTACCTGTCAGACCCTAGTACTGCGCACCAGGAGTGCCCAGGGCTGGTAATCCAAATATTGCTGGTGGGCTTGCAGCATTGGTTGTGCCGCCCACAGAAGCAGCCTGTAAAAGTGTGTCTAAGGCCTGCCATTGCAGAGCCTGTGTTCAGTATGGTACTGTCATGCTGACTGGGCAAGTTCACCCACTTGCCAGTCCCTAAACCTTCCCTTTTCTTCATATCAGACACCCGTATGGTAGGCCCAAGGGCAGGGTGCATTGTAAGTATAAGGTAGGACATGCCCTGGTGTGGGTGGCATGTTCTAATAGTGAATTACAGCCATTTTCGTGTTTTCACTGTTGCAAGGCTACCTGTTCTCCATAGGCCAGAATGGGCAGTTTGATTATTACATCTTATAATCCTAACTGACTCAGGGAACATGGTAGAAATTCGAATTTAGTATGCCTGAACTCAGAATGATAAAATACATCTTTTAGTGAAGTTGGTTTTAATATTCTGTGTTTGAAAATACCACTTTTAGAAAGTAGGTATTTTCTTGTCTAACCATCGAAACCTGCCTCTGCTAGGCTGTGTATTCCTTGTCTGGAGTTTGAGTTACAGGGCTGGGGGATTCCAGGAGACAGGGTGAGTCAGCCCAGTGGTGAATAGAGAGTTCTGCATCTAGATGGGAGGGAGTAGTTCCACCTGGGACCTGAATAGGGCTGTGCCTTCAATCCACAATGCTGGCTCCACCTCCTGTGGTGCATCTGATGTCTCTGCCCTGCTCTCTGAAAGGAAAGAAGGAGTCATGTAAACAAAGTGCTCCAGGACTAACAAGAACTGGTTTGGACTAGGCAAAGGCCTCTCTGCCTTCAGAGAACAAAGAGAAACTTGGTATAAACATTGGGACCCAAACCCAAGAACTTTAGATTACTTTGGGAACAAGAAGAAACCTTTGCTGAGGAGTGGAACCAGAGAGACTGAGGAGAGACTATCCCTGAACCTGGGGGATTGGCCTGCAGTGGTTGCCAAAGAAAGGAGAAAGGACTTTGTGTGCATTTTCATTCAACTTGTGAAGGATCTCCAAGGGCTTGGAAAAGAGCTTGCCTCCTGCTGAAGTCTCAGGGACAACAGACTTCCACCGCCAGCTCCCCAAGAGTTCTTTGGAAGTGCCTGTAGTGGTATTTGGGCCTTCTGAGGAACTGCGTATCGCAAGGAGCTGGAAGCGTAACTCAAGAAGAAGAAGCATGTCGCCATCGCAGCCGCTGCCGTCGCATCACTGAACAAGGGTGTCACCGCTGTAGCTGTTGCATTGCACCGCTTCACAAAAAATGTCTCGCAACATCGAAGAAGCATGTCGCCATCGCAGCCGCTGCCGTCGCATCACTGAACAAGGGTGTCACCGCTGGAGCTGTCGCATTGCACTGCATCACAAGAAGCACCTCGCATCCACGGAGTAGCGTGCCGCCGTGGCAGCCGCTGTCATCACACCACTGAACAAGGGTGTCGCCGCTGCAACTGTCACATCGAGCGGAAGCATCTCGCTTCATTGGAGAAGAGTGTCGCCGCCAAAGCTGCTGTTGTCACATCACTGGACAAGGGTGTCACTGCTGCAGCTGACGCATCGAGCCGAGACATCTTGCAACATCAGAGAAGCGTGTCGCATCACCAAGACGATGCCATCTGTGTTTCTTTGCACCAGATCTTCACTGCATCACCGCCCTTGCGTGTAAGGACCTACCGCATCACTTTTCCTGCAACACTTTCATTGCCCTGCGTGTCAAATCTTAAGGTACATTGACTCAAAGTGTCGCACTTTAAGTTCTAAAGAGAACTAAGCCAATTCTACCATTTTAAAGTACAGTATTGTGGATGTTTGTCATTTTTGGTCTTGTGTTACATCTATATAAAGAATACTTATTTTTTATATAAAACTTGTGTGGTGTCCATCTGTAGTGTTGTCACTTGATTACCGTATGTGTTCACAAATGCTTTACACACTGCCTGTTAGATAAGCCTGTCTGCTCGTGCCAAGCTACCAAGGGGGTGAGCAGGGGTTATTTTAGGAGTGTACCCCCTTACCCTGACTAGAGGCAAGGGTCCCTATTCGTCACAAGTACCTCCCTGTGCCAACTAGAGACCCCCAAATCTAACACTACCACACTAAAATCATACACTTTTACCCTGTTAAATTCCAGCACATTTGACATGCCAAAATGTAACGAAGGTGAGGTTTTGAACATACCCTGTAATTACCAGATGCATTCGATCTTATTTCTGTCCCTTGCACAAACAGGCATTTATGTCTGTGTCGGAACTCTGACCCCCTAATAATCAGTGCCCCAGTGTTAAAGTTCCACTGCTTACATAAATTGTGCAGAACAGTCTTCTTGCATACTGTTACAAAGATATATGAGGTTAGTTAATAGTTCCACTGCTATTGTGTGCTCCAAACTACTTGAGAAACAGCAATTTACCTAAAAGCACTGATTCTTATATTAATTGCTTTCTCTAATTTAACATTCATAGATTTAATTTTTTTATTTTGGACAAAGCCTTCACCTTGTCATCCCTCTCAGGTCTAGAATATGTTCTGTACCCCTCGATAGTTTGTGGACCTGCCCTCTAGATTTGCTGCCATGATACTGTCACCCATACCTTTACAATTTTGGCTACACTGAGCATGATTTGAGTAAGACCAACAGAACTCTGATGAGCCAATAAACCACCAATTCAGTTTAAATTCACGAAAGCAGGAATCACATCCAGGCTGTGGATGACAGATTCGAATTGATAGAGGGGGCATGAGCATGTTCGCCCTATGCATTAAGGAAGATTTTTGTCTTCTGGATAGCAGTTCAGCATAATTTTACTCAGTGGCATATTGAAAATCTTTGCACCTCCCCCTTAAGATAGTTTCAAGGTTGTCTTTAAAGAAATGGAAGAACTTGCTAAACACAATTTGAGTATTGGAATATAAAAAAAGGCAAGATCTATCTCCCAACAAATCTACAGTCAAATCGTGTTATGTCATCTCAGAGACTGAAATTTAAATATTGAAAACAGTGACTTACCAGTACTGGTACAACTTTCTCCATCAGGATTAAGAGTCCAGCCATCATAACAAGAACACTTCACAGTATTTTTGTGTTGCTCACAAACTTGACTACATTTGAAATGTTTAAAGCAGTGATCCAATGCTTCACAAGTTTTGTTGTCTGGGCTCAGAATCATTCCCATGGGGCAGGAGCAGACGATCCCTCTTGAAGGAACAACACTGCACTGGTGACTGCAGTCTCCATTATTAAGATAACATTCATCTAAAAGCAATGAGTACAAATTGCTTTGTTAATAGAAATAGAAATGACATGAAATACATCTATGCATATCCCTTAAATTAACATTAATGCAATTATTGAATCCCATAGCGTAGAGCAGTTGAAATACAAAATATCTATTGAAAAGTACAATTGTGAGAAATTGGGTTGTTGGTTGACTTGGGTGTTACCCTGGTCAAGCAACAGCCACAATCGATGGAAAGGTGAACCAAAAACCGTCCCTATAATGAGTTGTGCTTAACCCTGGGTCAGTTTAACTCAGAGGCAATGTGTCTTACCTTTGAGGCAAGGTGTAAACAAAAATTTAGTGAAAACACAACACAAGAAAAATCCCACACCAATTTGGAAAAATAAAAGTACATTTTAATAAGTTAGATGATAACAGAAATCCAATCACTAGAACTGGGATTATGATTTTTTTAAAGTTTTTAGTCAAAACTAGAGGTGTGTGGAATTTGCGTAGTCGCGCTGCGCAAAACTCTGCGAAACGGTGAAAAATGTCCGCGATCATGCAGAGTTCCATGAACATGTGGAATTGCTTGTTCCGCCAATTCGCGTTGCTTTTTTCCTGTTCGCGAACGCTGTTTGCGTGCTCGTGGGGAAATATCTCACAAACATGCATTTTGAAAGCGCAAACAAGCAAAAAATTCCGTAAAGCTGTGGATCGCAGAATCTTTGGCAATTTCACGTTCTCCTCGGAACGGGAAATTACCCAAATTCCGCAAGCGGGACGGAATTTACCGCCCGGCCTAGTCAAAACTAGGGCTTAAAAGAGCAAAGCACCATCCATAGATATCTAGTTGTGTAAGACAAGGTCAAAGTTGAAAAATATGGCTGACCGCGATGGAGCGCAGGTCCAGGGGCATAACACAGGCCCCCGCAGCCCCCACCAGTTCGTATTAAATCTGGAGTGGGGGCCCCACCGTGTAAGTGGCAGGGGGGCCCCCTCGACTTTGGTTACGCCACTGTGCGGGTCAGACACAAGAACTGGACTGTGACCCGTCAATGCTTACCTTTGGACATAGAAGAATTTTCAAGAAAAATTTACTGAGATGGCAAATTACAGCAAAGCAAGCCTGCAGGCGTAGTCCAAGGAGGGAGCGTCATCATCTGGAAGCCTCTGGTTGAAGTTGCTGTGAAGATTTTTAGAAGTCAAAAATCTCCAGAGGAATGAGGCAGGAGGCTGTAGCTGATGAAAGTTCTAGGAGGCTGGTTACCCCTTTCGGAAAAGACCACTGAAAAAGATTTGCTACTGTAGAGAAGAGTGTAGGGAGATCATCCGCAAGGTCAGGCTGACAATGCACATCTTGGGCGGATAGATGAGCAGGTTGCTTACGGTCTTTCCTCAATGCTCAAAACTATTTTTAGCCAACATTTTGGCTAAAGTGAAATATTGTCTAATAATTTCAAAACAATTGATTTTAGACGGTCACTTTTTTCTGCCTAAAGCCTCTAGTAACATTTTCAGAGTTAATATCCAACAGTCACTGTGCAGTCTGCTGGCCCCTGCAAGAACCTGTGAAGGGCTCCCAGGAAATAAAATAAAAGGGCCTTGGGTGGGAGTAGGTGTGACCTCCTTCTGACCAGCTGGCTTGAGGGACGTGTCTAACAACTGCTCAACCTTTACAGGGGCATTCCCTGCCACAGACAGATGTAACTCACAACTAGGCATGCCCCTGCCAAATTGTTCATGTAGTTAGGATAAAACCAATCCCATTGGTGAGAAAACCCAGAACTAGTTTCAGAACTGGTTTGCACATAAAATGTGTCATTTCCATAGACATGTCCATAGGAATAAAGGCTCTGCCATGTTGGATTTTGGCAGAACAGTGCACTGTGGGATTGTTTAAACCAAACCACCAGGAAATGTTGTCTCAGGGGGCTGACCTTGGAGCTTTTTCCCTATTGGGCAGGGAGTCTCCCCTTCCCACAAGCTAGTGCGAAGCACAAATGTGGCACTACTGGATCACTTATTCAGAACACATCTGACCTATGGAAGGCAGAAGAAAGACTGTGCCTACTGTTAAGCCCATGGAGAGAAGCTCTAAGAGGTCACCCAGTTCCCGCTTGTACCCATGACAATCAAGTGAGTGACTCCAAGGGTCAGCTGGCTGACTTCCTGTTGAGCTACAGTGCCGCAAAAACTGCAAGAAGTCTACTTTTTTCCAAGAGCCCAGCTGACCAGTTCCAACTGGATTTACCCTCAAACCCAGAGTGTGGCAACTGTGAGAGTGAGTCCTAACCCCCAAGTAGTGTTCAAAAGGTCCTAGTCCCTTGGCTTGTGTTAGAGTGTACTTCTTGGATGCTAAAACCCGTAAACCCGGACACTTAGAAATGATTTCAGAGCTTTTCCAGCAGAGACCAGGACCACTGACGTTAAATCACCGATCAGACACAACTTGCAGGTTGCCCCAGCTGAAAGGACTTGGACTTCCAGAAAAGTTTCTAAGTCTAAAACGCAGAAAGGCGTCACCAAGGTAGACGTGGAATAGCATCCGACAGCTGACATGACCTTCTTGGGCACAGGCTCAGGACTTTGCCCACTCTGAGCTTTCTTGCCATCGATGATGACTGCATCAAGTTTCTCACCAGAGCTGAGGCTTCCCGAAGGACCCGTGATTCAAACACATAAAGCAAATGCTTTGTGCTTTCAGGCATTATTTTGATTTAAAGCTTCTAAAAACCCTACCTCCGTTTCCCTAAATTCTATTTTTGTCATTTTGGTGTCTATTTGTCCATTAGATTTTACTTTATATTGTATGACAGTCCTTTAATGCTGATTCTTAAATTTATAGTAAGTGAGCAAAATTAGGAAAGTTCATACCCACAAAATCCAGCAAATTGAATACCTTTCCCTATAACTATGGCAGTCAGAACAGCTTTTCTTTAACACTATATTTTCTTCCACAAATTAAATAGTTCTGAAGTTGCTTTAATGCACAGCCTTCTAAATACAGTAATATCGTTTTTCAAGTTTTACATTTGCCAATAAATTACACATGCATTAGAGTTTTAAGTTGAGTTATGTTAACCCCAATTAATTTCCCTCTGCATTTTTGTTTCAAATATAACCATGGAATGGTGTCTGTTTACTAAATGTTCCATAAATTAATTTTGCATGCTGTTAAATATTTGGTTCGTGTGAGACTTCATTTAGGTACAGTCTCTAAGATAGTCTCATACCCACATGCCTACCTTTGATTACTTATCACAGCTTAGTAAACAACTCTAAAATCTCCTTGGCTATGGCCTCTATTAGTAAAATTACCTGCATGAACCACTCAGTCTCCCTTCTCTTTCCTTTCTGGCACAACCTCTTTTAATAGCCAAATCAATGTGTTCACTTGCCTCACCTCAGCTGCTAATGCTTCACAATATCACCATGAAGAACAATTAGGGATAACTTGGGGAGTATAAGCTTTGCCAGCGCATCCTTTGGCCTCAAACATTATGGAGGCAGTGGCAGAAGCAGACATTAAATAGGACAGGGCTAAAAGGCTGTTGTTTACTTTTTTTTATAGTTTCATGCCTTGCATTTCTAACTCAAATTAGAAGTGTTTGAGGGGCAAAGAGGGCAAACAAACTGTCAAGTCTGTTACCTCACCTGGGCATAAAAGCGTGGGGAAAGTCTTCCTCTATACTTGAATCTTCATGAATCAACAGTCTTAACTTACACCATTTCAGAATCTGAAAGGTTTGTGCACACTGAGCATTTTAATCATCAAAGAACATGAACCATATTGTAGACATAATTACAACAGCTGCCCCAGCAACCTCGCTTCCAAACCCTTCTTCCCAACCCTCATTTTTTCCTCCACTTGAAATTCTCCATTCCTTCCTTCTTAAGAAATCAAGCAGGTTTGGTCAACATATCTTACAGTGCATTCTGTAAATACTCCATTATTGTCATTAATTGAGTCAAAGGCTGAAATTCACTTTCTATCACCCCTCCCAAACCATTTC
This sequence comes from Triturus cristatus, assembly GCF_964204655.1. NCBI lineage: Eukaryota > Metazoa > Chordata > Amphibia > Caudata > Salamandridae > Triturus > Triturus cristatus. The sequence continues at coordinate 230,664,169 of NC_140584.1, forward strand.
TATATGCAGCTCTTCGGAGCCAGAAACTAAGCAGCAATTGATCTAACCCACGCCCCATTTCTCAGTACCAGATTCCGGATTTTTTCCCTAGTGTCCCTAGCACTAGAACGTCTATGCTGCTACTGAACTGAGGGCACCTTTAATACTTCTCACCTTCAGGTCAAAGGATCTCCACTAGTGAAAGATCCACCATGTCTGCACAGTTCAAACAGCTTTTGTTTACTACTACATTTACTCTAGAACTCTTTGATTGTGAATATAAAGAGCAGAAAGTCCCTCTCACCACTCTTCATTCTCAGGATTATGCTTCTCATTGTCCGATTCATGCAATTCAAATATATCTCTAGTTACTGATTTCCCAAAATATTTATATTTCTTCAAACAATCTCCATAAAATACTGTATTGAGGTCAAAATATTATCTAGCAAAACGATATGCAATTCCTTGATGAGAGTGGATAGTATACTCAGATGCACAAAAAGAAATATTACTCAGCATAAGAAGAGAGGGTCCTCTGTTATGAAAGTACACATCAAAAGTAACACTTCAACAGGACTATTGTCTTCAGTTCTGAACTACACATGCAGAAAGATTGATAAAGCGGTCTGCTCATAGGTAGAAAATGCTATTATTCATAACAATTACTTCCATGTTACCTAAGAGAGTAAAACAGTACAACAAGCAGGCAGTTTTAGTTCTGACAGTGAGACATTTGGACATTTGTCTCAGGGTTGTCTTGCCTTCCTCATATAATAAAAAATATCATAGATGCAACATACACACAAATATATTCACTGAAAAAACCATAGGTTTCAGGGGTGTTATAGTTAGCTGGACTTTTCACTCGTACAAAACCATTGAAATTCCCCCGTTATAGTTAGTTCAGCTAACTATAACTCAAGCGCCCGCAATGCACTCCTGATGACGTCACATATTACATCACTCATGACATGGTCAGTGACATCACTGATGACATCACTGATGACATCTCAAATGACATCACTGATGACATCACTGATCACATCATCCAGTGAATGTGTATTTTTCTGAAAATTAAATATGTTTTATATATGTATATCTCAAGGTCGATGGAAGAATAAATGGGTATATAAGTGTCTAAATGGATGATTTGTTTTTGAAAAATTGATTGTATAACTGACTGATTAAGTGTATCTTAGTGAATACATGGCTTATTGAGTAATGTTTAAATATGTAAATATCTGTATCAGTCTCTCACTTTGTGTATAAGTGGCTGCATGGGTTGGTGATTAGCTACATGAGTGTCTATATAGGTTATTAGTTGGTTTTTTGTGTATCAGTATGAGTGTCTGAGTGTCAGTATGGTTCGGTGGGGGGTATTACATAGTACAAAGGTGCATGAATGAGTGACTAACTGTTTGTATGTGTTGAAGACAGCATGTGTGCAGGACTGTATGGGTGGATGAGTGTGTGCATGGGTGTGTTAGTGAGTGAATGACTGTCTCAATAGTGTCTTTATGAGTAACTACATATGTTTTAAACTAATATATGTGACTATTGGTGTATATAAGTGAGTATATGTGAGAGTGAGAGATTGGAAGAGTTCCTGTATGAATAAGTATGTGTTTCTATAAGTGATTGTTTAAAAGACTAAGTATGTGTAAGTTTCTGTAGAAGTAAGTGTGGTGGTGTGTGTATAACTGTATATGCAAGTAAATGGATGTTTGATTCTTTATTAGCATGATTGAGTGTGTGTGAGTAACTCTATGGATGAGTGACGTTGTGTAACAGGATGTATAGGTGTATGAGTACATATGATGAGTGAGTACATGTATGAGTGACTGTATAGGACTGTTGGTGAACGAGTGGATGTGTATGTGGATCTTAGAATTACTGAATAGGTTGTTGTAACTGGTATTGGTATGTCCACTGTTTTGAAAAATGTTGTTTCTATTTTTGAATGTGTGTATCAAAGGTTATATTAGGGTGAGAGGAAGTCTGCCATTCTATCACAAGGATGATGTCATCAGTGATGTCATCAGTGATGTCTTTTGAGATGTCATCAGTGATGTCATGAGTGATGTAATATGTGACGTCATCAGCAGTGCATTGCGGGCGCGCGAGCTGTAGTTAGCTGAACTAACTATAACGGGGGAATTTCAATGGTTTTGTACGAGTGAAAAGTCCAGCTAACTATAACGCCCCTGAAATCTATGGTTTTTTCAGTGAATATCTAAGGTTTTTTAAATGCTAATTCCTAACAATAACGTGCCTGAAACCTATGTTTTTTTTGTGAGTTTCAAAGGTTTTTTAAATGCTAATTTTGTAACTATGCCTACAGAGATAGGACATGTTAAGAAAGAAAGAAGAATCAACGCACAGAAAGAAAAAAAAGAAATGCAGAAAGAAGCAACAGAAGTCCTCAAAGATGAAGAAAAGTGCAGGAAGAAGGATACCGTGCAGAAAGAACAAACAGAAGAGCAGAAAGAAGCCTTGTTGCAAAATCATCCTGTACCCTCAACTTACTCAAACGGCTATGGGTGGTAACTGAGTCTGACTAACCAGTCCTAGAGCCGGTGCTATGTTAAAAGACACTCAGAATACAGTGAAAACACCTACATACACTAGGGAACACTATGCGTTGGGGTCCCCCTGTGATTAGCATGACCACCTCTCTAAGCCCCTAGTATATAATAGGGCAGGGGGATTAAAACTACCTCTTAAAACGCGCCACTGGGCGTGTTTGCACACATCACCTCAGGCCCCGTCCCCTCCCTTCCCCACTGTGTAAATACGCCCTGTGGCCGTTTTAAGTTGGGAGATTAAGTACCCTTGAATCCTGAGGGTCCCTAGTGTCCAACTAGCCCACTAGGTACCTCCAGTAAGCGCCACAGAGCTGCGTTGCAGAGAGGTGTAAAAAGTGGCACGGCCTGGACCACCTCTCTGCAACGCAGCTCAGTGGCGCTTACTGGAAGCACCTGGTGGGCTAGTTAGCCCCCAGGGGCCCTCAGGATTGAAGGGGAATTAATTCCCCAACTTAAAACGTGCCATAGGGCGTGTTTGCACACGTCACCTCAGGCCCCGTCCCCTCCTTTCCCCACTGTGTAAACACGCCATGTGGCCGTTTTAAGTTAGGAGATTAAGTCCCCTTGAATCCTGAGGGTCCCTAGGGGCAAAATAGCCCACTAGGTACATCCAGTAAGGGACACAGAGCTGCATTGCAGAGAGGTGTAAAAAGGGGCATGGCCTCAGAATACCTGTCTGCATCGCAGCTCCCTGGCGCATACTGGAGATACCTGTTGGGCTAGTTGGCCCTTAGGGACCCTCAGTATTGAAGGGGAATTAATTCCCCAACTTACAACTGGCCAGGGGGCACGTTTGCAGAGTGCTGCAAGGAGGGGGCGTGGCCTCCAGTGAGATACCGGTCTTTTATTTATTTTATTTTTTTAAGAAGGAGGGCTGTGTGGCCCCCCTTCTTTTTCTAATTTATTGGCCGTGGGGACCCCATCCCCCAGGGCCTGCACCCTATTTTTTTTGGGGGGGGGAAATTTGGAAGGGGGACGGTGGCCCCCCTCCCAATGTCTTAATCGGCCCCGGGGATCCCAACCCCCGGGGCATGGCCTTTGTTTTTTTTATTCTTTAGGAGGGGGCTACGTTGCCCCACTCCTCAGGCCACTTATGGCCCGGGGATCCCATCCCCCGGGGCCGGCCTTTGTTTTTTAATATTTTTAAAAAATATATATTTATAGAAACACCTAGGACATGCTGGACAAACCGTATGTACCTATCACCATGACGATTTGCATGATATTCATTAAAAGGCGACTATGCATACAATGAATCCACGTGGAATGTATTTACACCGCTAATGAAGCTCTGACGTGTCTGATGCCCTACCGTGCCTAATCCCGGCGCCCCCGCCGGTGGGTACTCTCCAAGTAGACACCTTTGTCGTTTATTTATACAAACATGGGTAGCTATTGATGGGCACATTTAATACACAGGCACACCAAGCCATTCAAAGGGGATTCGACAAAAATTCGACCAAAACTATGCAAGAAACCCCCCTCACGGTTAATAAAACACACATCCACCGCCGGACATGTAATACTTTTTATTTTGCTCTCTGGAAAGGAGACAAACCTCACTTGAGAGTCAAAGCGCGCTCCTGGCTGAGCCAAATGCTGTGTTACCCCCACTAGTGCCCGCTGAGTGCCACACACCTCTGTGTTGTATTCCACCAGCTAGTGCGTATGCTATGACACTCTCTAGCCCATGTGCACTGTAACACCACCCCGTAAATATGTCATGCCACACTTGCCTTCTGTCGGGGATGTCAGTGGCACAAGATAGAGAAGAACAAGCCACTAACCTTACTCAGCAGCCAGCGGGGACGACTTCAAGCAGAAAGGCCCCCCTATTCTCCAGGGCACACTTCCCCACAGCGTAATGGACACAACTCTGGGAAAGAGCACCCACGAGAACAGGGAAGTGAAAGCACTAAGGTGGTAGCGCTGAGGGTCTTGCTCTCGAGCAGGGGAATGCAGCAGTATAGGCACCTCCTAACAACGTCCTGCACAATTGACAAATGACAGAGGTTAGTTCATCTATCAGTGTTAGCGGTATTGCACTATACAACCCCCGCTCCCCCCATGCTTAACCCTTCCGGTACTCACAGGTTTAGGTAGGAGTAGTTGTACCTTCCTTGGTACTGTGTTCACCCCCTTGCTTAGGATACAAGTCATAAACAATAGTATCTGTACGTTAATCCGCCTGCCTGTTAATCTCACAGACAGCGGTTCGGAAATGATTCCCTGCGAGAATAATGTATAATATTTCAGGGTGACGAGATACTTGTTACCTGTCACGGCGTGGTCTTGTATCTTCGACCTTGAGGCGGGTAGGAAAGCATCCGCCCTCAAGGTACCATACTCACTCCAAGGCGGGAAGGAAAGCGTCCGCGCTCGGAGCTCCTCAGTATAGTCACAGGATCCGCGGAGTCAGGAACGGCGCACCACGGCGTCCGGCGGGTAGGAAAGCGTCCGCTCTTAAGGCAGAAGACTCACTCCGAAGCGGGAAGGAAAGCGTCCGCCCTCGGAGCTCCAAATCTGTGGTCTCGGGTTCCTCTGGGTCAGGGATGGCGCGCGAGGGCGCCCGGCAGGTTTAACAGGACGGAAACTCCAAGCGGGAAGGCAAGCGTCCGCGAGTTTCCAGCTTGACGGGATTACAGGATTCAGGATACGCGAGGGGAACTGGAAGTGTTCCCTCGCCGTCGGCTTCCATGAATGATTGTCAAGCACCGTCTCCTCACTGAGGCGGTGCTTATATAGGGTAGGCCGTTCCCCCTCATGAGCTGAGGTTACGTAAGTCCTGCCCCGTTGCCTCCTGGGAGTTGTAGTCCCTTCGGGTCTTGGACTGCCTACCTCGTTTCCCACAGCTGCCTGAGGGCTTGCGGGGGTGTGTGCGGCCAGGCCCATGTCTGCTACAGCCGATGACCGTCACAGAGCCCCCCCGTAAGGACCGTCGTCTCGGCGGTTGGCCGGGCTTCCCCGGATTGTTCCTATGAAAGAGGTCCAAGAGTTCGGGGCAGTGGAGATTTTGCAATGGTTCCCAGGTTCTATCTTCCACTCCATACCCTTTCCATTCAACTAAGTACTGAACCCTTCCCCTGACCAGTCTAGAATCTAACAGTTGCTGGACCTCATATTCCTCCTGACCTTCTACATCTATGGGAAGGGGCCGATCAGGTAATCTCATGTACGCTGGGCATGGTTGGAGCAGGGATACGTGGAATACGGGGTGTATGCGCCATGCTGGGGGTAAGGTCAGCTTCATGGTGACGGGGTTGATAATCCTCTCGATACTGTAGGGACCGATGTACCTGGGTTTCAATTTTCCCGCCCCCTTGAGGTGTAAATGTTTTGTGGCTAGCCATACTTTGTCTCCAACCTGATAATAGGGTTCTTTGGTTCTTTTCTCATCAGCGTACCTTTTTTGTGCTGCCTGGGCTGTCATCAGGTGTTGTTTTGCATCCAATAGGACCGCCCTAAGATGAGCATGATGCTCCTGTATGCTTGGAAGTTTAGTTTCTACAGGCCACTCAAAAGGAAGCATGTTAGGATGGTGTCCGTTTAGACAAAAGAAGGGGAGCATCCCAAGGTAGCATGGTCCGCGTTATTATAGACGAACTCTGCCATCCACAACAACGTGACCCAATCCGTGGTGTTCTGGATAGCAAAGCATCGTAGGTACTGCTCCAACGTCTGGTTCAGTCTTTCGGTTTTTCCATCCGTTTGTGGGTGGTAGCTGGATGATAGGCGAGCGTCGATCCCCATTGCCTTGCATAAGGCCTTCCAGAAGTGGGAGGTGAACTGTGTTCCCCGGTCCGTAATAAAAACACTGGGTATTCCATGGGCTCTCACTACGTGTAGTAAGACTAGCTGGGCTAGTTCTGTGGATGAGGGAAGCCCTTTCACTGGTATAAAGTGACCCATTTTCGTTAAGTGATCCACTATTACCAGGATTGTTGTGTATTCGTGATAGGGGGGCATCTCTACTATAAAATCCATGGACACTGTATGCCAAGGTCTAGGAGGGATAGGTATTGGCCTGAGTAGTCCTGTGGGTTTGGAGTGTTTAGCTTTCCCTTGTGCACATACACTACAACTTGTTACGTAGTTACGGACGTCTTCTTTCACTGATGGCCACCAGAACGAACGTTCGACGCAGGCCGTCGTTTTGTGAATCCCCAAGTGCCCTCCTAAGAAAGAATCGTGGGCCCATCTCAGGACTTGGGCTTGAAGGTCAGGGAGGGGCACGTACAATGCTTGGAAATGGTATGCCAACCCATTCTCCAAGGTTCTATGGTCAGGGTCCTCATCTAGCCAGGTTTGCACGTCCATCCCTTCTGTGGCGGTCTTGACTTCTGCCACGAAGTGTCGTGAGGTTATGAGAGCTATGGATTTGTCATGAAACACCGTTTCTTCAAGAATAAACGGACTGTCTGTCGGTGGTTCCTCTTCTGCGGTCAGACTTCGGGAGAGAGCATCAGCTTTCCCATTCTGGGGTCCCGGGCGGTACTTGATTACGAAGTCGTATTCTGCGAAGAAAAGGGTCCATCGTAATTGGCGCGGTGTAAGGGCCTTAGCCGTTTTTAGAAACAGGAGATTGCGATGATCCGTGTAAATCTCAACAGTATGTTGGGCTCCCATAAGATAGTGTCTCCATTCTTCGCATGCCCTTTTTATGGCCAGCAGTTCTTTATCAGTTACTGAGTAATTTATTTCACTGGGTGTAAGTTTCTTGGAGAAGTATGCCACGGGGTGTATTTGTCCTGTTGTTGGATGTCTTTGTGACAGTACTCCTCCCAAGGCGTACTGTGAGGCATCTGTTTCCACTATAAAAGGGAGGTGGGTGTCCGGGTGTCGAAGGATGGGAGCTCGTGTAAATTTGGATTTTAACAACTGGAAGGCACTTTCGGCTTCTTCTCCCCACACAAACGGAACGCCTTTTCTTAATAGAGAGGAGATGGGATGTATTATCTTTGAAAAGTCCTTGATAAACCTCCTATAATAGTTTGCGAAACCTAAGAAACTCTGGATGGATTTCACATGTTGCGGGGTTTTCCAATGAGTGATTGCCTCGATCTTTCCGGTTTCCATCTGAAATCCCTGAGCGGTGATTATGTATCCCAAAAATGCTACCTCCTGGACATTGAAGAGACACTTCTCCAGTTTTGCATATAGATTATGTTGTTGGAGTCTACTTAGGACCTCTTTGACGTGCTTGACATGTTCTTGGGGACAGGAAGAATAGATGAGGATATCGTCTATATACACTACGCAGGTAGTGTCAAGCAACCCCCTTAGTACCTCATCCATGAAGTATTGGAATGCCGCAGGGGCGTTGCATAGCCCAAAGGGCATCACTCGGTACTCAAAAAGTCCGAATTTAGTCCGGAATGCGGTCTTCCACTCATCCCCGCTTTTGACCCGTACCAGATGATATGCTCCTCTGAGGTCTAATTTCGTGAAGTAACGGGCTCCTTTAAGTTGGTCCAGAAGAACGGGTATCAATGGTAGGGGATACCTATTTTTTACGGTGATACTGTTTATCGCTCGATAGTCAATGCAGGGTCGGAGCTCGTCACAATCTTTCTTCGGTATGAAGAAAAGAGGGGACGACGCCGGTGACGAGGAGGGAGCGATAAATCCGGAAGCCAGGTTTTCCTCAATATAATTCTTTAGGTACAAGGTCTCGGTTTCCGTCAAGGCGTAAACCCTACTGCAGGGGATGTTGGCTCCAGGTGTTAATTCGATACAGCAATCGTACTCACGATGCGGAGGAAGCCGCGTGGCTTTTTGTTTATCGAATAGAGATCTGTACTCTTCGTACTCTTCAGGTAAGATGCTGTTACTGCTGCGGTTTTCTTGTGCACATGCAACCGCCAAGAGACTGGCTTGCGTGCCCATGGGCTTTATGGAAGGTGTTGTCTGTTGATAGCACGTCTGTTGGCAATACTGGGAGGTCAAAGTCACTGTACGTGTTGCCCAGCTGATAACCGGATCGTGGAGCGTAAGCCACGGCATGCCAAGGATGAGTCTAAATTGTGGTGCATCGATGAGATCGAATTGTATATACTCATAGTGCTCGGTGTTGACTCTCATTAATAACGGAAGTGTATGTGAGGTGACGGGTCCTGAGGTTAAGGCGGATCCATCCACCGCGTGCACGTACTCAGGTTTTGTCTTCTTTTCCCTCTGAACACCGATGGTGGAGGCATAACCCAGGTCCATATAATTCCCGATAGCACCCGAATCCAACAGTGCTGCTGTGTCCAGGGGTTTGTCTTGAGTCACCCACAACTCCACTCCTATACATAAATGAGCCACCGCCGGTTGTAGCGTGTTGGCAATGACATTAGAGACCTGTGTATGTTGACCGCCCGACCCATCGATCTCTTTCTGGTTCGGGCTACTCAGTTTTCCGTCGCTTCTTGGGTTCCCACCACAGCTTGTGTCCGTGTGGTGACCCCACGTTCTGGGAGTTGGGCTCTGGCTCTGCATTCCCTAATGAAATGCCCTCCTTTCCCGCAATATAGGCACAGCTTCATTTTACGACGTTTTTCTTTTTCTTCACTGGTGAGGGGACCTCGGATACCCCCGAGTTGCATGGGCTCTGTTCCCTCCATTGTCTTGGGGTGTTCGTCTATGGTTTGTTTAGGTTTGGGGAACCATCCTCTAGCTTCTCCTCTACCCTTGTCTCCCTTTCTGTCCAACAGGCGATGGTCTAGTTGCACTGTAAGATCTATCAGTTCCTCACAGGTTTGCGGCAACTGCACCACTTGAGCGAGAACGTCTTTCAACTCCCCTCTCAACCCTTGGTAAAACAATGATGTTCTTTTCTCCTGGGGCCAGTCGGTTTCTACCACTAACCGGTTAAAGGTGGTTATGTAGGTCAGCAGATCTTGAGATCCTTGCCGAATGGTTAGTAGTTCTCGGTCCAGAGTAAGCATGTGCGACTTTCGGTCAAACAATTTCCTCATGGCGGTACAGAAGTCAGGAAAGGCATGCAGCATGGGGTCATTTCTCTCCATCAGAGGTATGGTCCAACTGGCAGCGTTCCCCCCCATATAAGACATCATGAACGCGGTTTTTGCTGCATCGGTCTGGAAGACTACGGGCTTGCATAAGAAATGGAGTCTGCATTGATTTAGAAATGTCTCGAATTTCTTCGGGTCTCCGTAGAAACGCTCGGGTGGTGCCAGAGGGATACCTGTGTTTTGAATGACATGAACCGTAGGGGCGGAATCAGTAGCCATGGCAGGGACTGGAGGGACGGGAAAGAACCCACCTACTAGGGGGTTGGCAGTATCAGGGGCAGATGCCGTGTGTCCCGGAGGTGGTAAAGTAGCTTCTCTGATATATGATCCCGCACCTGTACCCTTTCGGGACAATCCCACCACTTCTCTGCGTAGGGTACCCATTTCCCTTCTTAAGTCCTGATTTTCAAATCGGGAGGTCTGAACCTCCTGCTGGAGAGCTGTGAGGCTATCCAGTAGGGAAGATAAAATCACATTGGTGTCCATCGTCCAGGCTAGTCGTCTAACTTGGGCTTGACAATCTGTCGGGGATGTCAGTGGCACAAGATAGAGAAGAACAAGCCACTAACCTTACTCAGCAGCCAGCGGGGACGACTTCAAGCAGAAAGGCCCCCCTATTCTCCAGGGCACACTTCCCCACAGCGTAATGGACACAACTCTGGGAAAGAGCACCCACGAGAACAGGGAAGTGAAAGCACTAAGGTGGTAGCGCTGAGGGTCTTGCTCTCGAGCAGGGGAATGCAGCAGTATAGGCACCTCCTAACAACGTCCTGCACAATTGACAAATGACAGAGGTTAGTTCATCTATCAGTGTTAGCGGTATTGCACTATACAACCCCCGCTCCCCCCACGCTTAACCCTTCCGGTACTCACAGGTTTAGGTAGGAGTAGATGTACCTTCCTTGGTACTGTGTTCACCCCCTTGCTTAGGATACAAGTCATAAACAATAGTATCTGTACGTTAATCCGCCTGCCTGTTAATCTCACAGACAGCGGTTCGGAAATGATTCCCTGCGAGAAAAATGTATAATATTTCAGGGTGACAAGATACTTGTTACCTGTCACGGCGTGGTCTTGTATCTTCGACCTTGAGGTGGGTAGGAAAGCGTCCGCCCTCAAGGTACCATACTCACTCCAAGGCGGGAAGGAAAGCGTCCGCGCTCGGAGCTCCTCAGTATAGTCACAGGATCCGCGGAGTCAGGAACGGCGCACCACGGCGTCCGGCGGGTAGGAAAGCGTCCGCTCTTAAGGCAGAAGACTCACTCCGAGGCGGGAAGGAAAGCGTCCGCCCTCGGAGCTCCAAATCTGTGGTCTCGGGTTCCTCTGGGTCAGGGATGGCGCGCGAGGGCGCCCGACAGGTTTAACGGGACGGAAACTCCAAGCGGGAAGGCAAGCGTCCGCGAGTTTCCAGCTTGACGGGATTACAGGATTCAGGATACGCGAGGGGAACTGGAAGTGTTCCCTCGCCGTCGGCTTCCATGAATGATTGTCAAGCACCGTCTCCTCACTGAGGCGGTGCTTATATAGGGTAGGCCGTTCCCCCTCGTGAGCTGAGGTTACGTAAGTCCTGCCCCGTTGCCTCCTGGGAGTTGTAGTCCCTTCGGGTCTTGGACTGCCTACCTCGTTTCCCACAGCTGCCTGAGGGCTTGCGGGGGTGTGTGTGGCCAGGCCCATGTCTGCTACAGCCGATGACCGTCACACCTTCGCACAGGTTATATTGCCCCATCTAACATGCCTTCCTCGATGCCTATGTTATAAGGCACAGCGCTATGCCATACATATTACAATCTGGGATCCATATCTTTGTCACAGTGCATATGCAACGTTACACTCCCCAGCACATATTTTATATTACAACTTTAGAGACTAGTTAGGTTACACAACACTGCCCTGTGCATGTTACACTCCAAGGCGCATATCGCATAGCACGCGCTAGTACCTGTGCTATCTCGCGCTCTCCAATGAATCTGTCATTGCGCACAATGCATTGCATATTATATTTCACGCCGTGGTTCATCTTATATCACACTTTTTGGTGCATAGTTTATACCATAAACCATATCTAGTTTTCATTTTCAATCGTGCTCTCAAGACTATGTTCTATATAACACTGCATTCACCTACCCTTTTCACGGGCATTACATTTTGCGATGGGGGGTGGAGGGTCAGGGGGTGTTTCTGCCAAGTGAGCCCGGAGTTACAGTCACAAACGTCCTCTTCTTTCTGAATAAAAGTGAGATTATGCTGCATACTAGTTCATATTTTAAGTAGTTTGCACAGACACACATTTTAAAAACAATAAAGTTCCTAATACCGACCTTCTTGGAACAGTTAGCTTGCTGCCCCATCCACCTCCTCCCTTTCCTCTGTTGTCTGAATCCATGGACTAGCCTCCTCCCTCCTGCCATGCATGGTCTGATGTGCAGCCACTGCCCTCCATTTAGCATGATGTACCAGTCCACTCCTCCTTCCCTCCATTGCCCAATTTGATGCCCCATCATTGACCTCCTGCTTAGCCTCTGTGCTTAGCTTGCTGCCCCTATTCTCCTTTCCCCTGCCCTCCGATGTCTTTGTGCATGCCCCTGCTCCATCCTTTTTGCCTACAATGTTCCATGACCTGCCACTCCTATCTACTCTGAGTGTTCTGTTGAGCTGCCACTCCCCTCCCACCTGCCTAGCATTGTCAGATGACTGTAACCTGTCCCTGCCACCTCCACACTGCCTGTCCACATGCCATGCCCCTATCCCCTTCCTCCTGTCCTACATGGTCCATTTTACTGCCACACCCTTCTGCCCTCCCTGATCTGTTGTGCTGCAACTGCTCCTCCTGCCTGCCCCGCGCGGTCTGTTGTGAGGCCCCTTCCCCTCAACTCTCTTGTCTGTGCCCAGGTCCTGACCCTCCCTTCTATCCTCCATGGTCCTTTGTGCATGCCCCTGCACCCTCCTTCTTGCCCATCATAGCCATTGTGCTGCCACTAACCCTCCTGCTTGCCATGCATGGTCTTCTGTGCTGCCATGGCCCCTCCCACTTCCCTGTGTGGTCAGCTAGCTGCCCCTGACCCCCCCACCTTCCCTCCATGGTCTGTGTGTATGCCATCATAGTCTCACTGTTGCTCTCCATGGTGTGTCTTGTTTCTAGTGCCCATCCTGCCTGACCTCCATGGTCATCTTGCTTCTCCTGCCCTGCCCCCCTGCCCCCAACCCTCTGTTTCCATGTGCAGACCCCTATTCCCTCCCTCCTGGCTTGTCTGTTCCATTGTAATGCCCCTGATCCATCCCTCCTGCCCTTTATGGTCTGTTATGCTGCAGCTTTCTCTCTTATCTGTCCATTATGGTCAGCTAGCTACCATTGCCTCTTTCCCCTCTGTTCTCTGTTGTCCATGTGCATGGTCCTGTCCCCTCCCTATTGCTTTCTATGGATTGTTGTGCTGCACTCCGTCCCGCATGCCCTGTGTGGTGTAATGTGATGCTGCAAACCCTGATGCCTGCCCTGTAGGGTCAGTTTGGTACACCTCTCCATGTCCCTCCTGTCCTCTGTTATCCGGGTCCATGTCCCTACCCCAATTCCTCCTGCCTTCCATGATCCAATGTACCATACTTGCGAACATTTTGAACTTGGTAAGAGGGAGATTTTGAAAAAAACTGGGGTACTGATTTTCCCCTTTGAGTTACATTGAAAAAGAGGAGATTGTAGACAGGAGACAGATCAAATAAAGCCCATTTGAGCTTAAAAACATTGGACGTTTCTTGGCTGAATCGGGTCTGTTGGCATGTATGGTTGTACTACCACTGCTTCTTCCTTCTGCCCACAATGGTCTGTTATATTGCCACAGCCTCTCTTGCCAGTCCTGTATTGTTGGTTTGTTGCCCCTGTCCCCCTTTCCACTGCCCTCCATTGTCTGTTGTGCTGCCACTGCCCTTCCTGCCTGCCCAGTGTGGTCAAATTGTTGCCTCTGCCTACCTGCCTTCAATTTTCAGAGTCTGTGCCCCAGGCCTCTGCCTCTCAACAGTATCCTAATGAACAACTAGATTGCTAACATTCTATATTTATTACAAAAGTGTGGAACGCCTGACGCCATCTTGATGTAATCAAAACTGTAATACCTAGAGCATTTCCTTTAGAAATTACATATATGAGAGGGTCGTATTTGCATCAAAATTATGGTTAGTGCTCTAAAAAACTAAAATGAGGACATATTTCCTGACTTTTCAAATAGCGACAAAGCACTTTTAAATTATTTGTTATCTTTATGTTTTTTTTATCCTGTTGACCACTTGATTAAATGTTGCACTTAGGGGAGGGAATGTGGTGTTACTTCCAGAGCTGCAGACTTTGCAACTGGGGAACCAGGTTGGAGTTTCTGCTTCAGCTGAACATTCTGTGATTCTGGTCAAATCACTTAATCTCCCCATGTCTACAACCAAAATGAATTTGATCTTGTGTGATGTAACCAATGCTCATTTAAAGCACTCCAATACCTGACAAGTCTGCACTATATAAAACTGCAAAAACACAAAAAATAAGTGTTTTGCACACTTCTCTCATTGGGCTACGTGTGGGCTACATCTGGGTGATATTTGTGCTGCATTTGGGCTCTTTTATCTCTGGTGGCCATCATGGGAGATTTATTTGTTATGAAGTTTCCTAATTTCCTCATTTACTGCAGTCTCCTCAGTAGGAAATACTTTCAGTTTTTTTACTTTGATTGCATCAAGAAGGCATTCAGATATTTCACACATTTGCCATACATTCTGAATGTTAGCACTCTAGTTGGTCATTAGATCACTGTAGTAAAGCTACTGCTCACCAGGGAAGTCTGCTGCTGGTATTTTAAAGTGCGTGTTTCAGTCTGCATGTCAGAATTTTTTATGAAATAGAAGAGAATTTGAGAAGTCAAAATGTGCCCTCATTTTTCTTTCTGCAGCACTAATCATAATTTCTATGGCAAAATGAACCCCCTCATTTTGTTCCTTTGTAATGATTTAAGTGTTACCACTTTATTCAAATCAAGATGGCTTCAGGTGTGCCATACTTTTGTCATAAGTAAGACTGTTAGCGCTCTAGTTGTTCGTTAGAACACTCTGGGACATTCTATCATTGGGCTATACTTGGGCTGCATCTGGGTGATATTTGGGCTACATTTAGGCTCTTTTGTCTCTGGTGGCCATTTTGGGAGACTTATTTGTTATGAAGTTTCCTAATTTCCTCATTTACTACAGTCTCCTCAGTAGGAAATACTTTCAGTTTTTTACTTTGATTCCATCAAGAAGGCATTCAGATGTGTCACAAATTTGCCATAAATTCAGAATGTTAGCACTCTAGTTGCTTATTAGATCACTGTAGTAAAGCTACTGCTCACCCGGGAAGTCTGCTGCTGGTATTGAAAGTGCATGTTTCAGTCTGCATGTCAGAAGTTTTTAATGACATAGAAGAGGATTTGAGAAGTCACTCAAAATGTGCCCTAATTAAATGTTTTAAGAGTTACCACTGTATTCCAATCAAGATGGCTTCAGGTGTGCAATACGTTTGTCATAAGTAGGACTGTTAGGGCTCTAGTTGTTCTTTAAAACACTCTGGGAAGCTGCAGTAGAACACAAAGGAATCAACTGACAGTCTCTGCCCTTGTTGGATGTATATGTTTTACTGAGAATGTCAGACTTCATTCTCACATGACTGAGAAGGATAATGTGAATTTACAGAAAATATGCTCTCAGTTTAGCTTGTAGATCACCTTCCAAACCTCTGTGGGAAAAGCATGAGAAAATAGTTTTCTCTCAAACATGATTCATGATATCACAGCAGAAGACTTTTTCACACGGTAAAATCACCTTAGAACACACCACAATTCCTAAAATGAGTATGTTACCATCAACAAATGATTTATAATGTAACTAAAGTCTTAAAACCTTCTATTAACTGCAATGCTTTTTAATGAGGTGCTATCATGTATATTTGTCCCAAGATGGCTGCTAACACTTCTTGGATGAAGTAATGACAGCCAATCAGATCTCACGTTGAGATGTGTGGTTAGGCTCCGCCCAGATATATCTATCTTTTTAACTCTAATTTTCTCAGGAACTACTGAACGGATTTACACCATTTAAGCAAAAGGCACAAGCCTGAACTGAGGACTACCTCTTTGCCAAATTTGGTGTAATTCCATTCAGCATTTCGGGCTGTAGCTGCGTCAACAGGTCCAATGGGAAAATGCATTGGGAAAATATGTTTTGGGACCCCCCTTTTTTCTCAGTCCCCGCTTGACGAATCACCAGAGCTGGCCAAAAGTTTGGAAAATTTCGCGAAGATTCGTCAATCGGCGCCAACTTTATTCCAAATAGAATGTTGCGGATTTCCTAGGGAAAATAGGTCCTAACTATAACTGCCTACTGGCGTCTGCCAGTAGGTAATATATATATATATATATATATTCACTTAAAAAACCATAGGTTTCACACATGTTATAGTTAGCTGGGCATTTCCCTCGTAAAAAACCAATGAAATTCCCCGTTATAACATGTGTGAAACCTATGGTTTTTTAAGTGAATTTGCAAGGTTTTTTAAATGCTAATTCCTAACTATAACGTGTGTGAAACCTATGGTTTTTTCAGTGAATTTGTACGGTTTTTTAAATGCTAAGTTATGTATTTCTTAATATATATTTTTTTCAGGTTTTTCACCGTGCGCGCACCGTGCGCGCACGGTGTGCTTCGCGCACCGTGCGCGCTCTGCAACCCGCGCTTTAAAAAAAAAAAAAATTTTTTTTCACCCTTGTGGGTCCTTCAGTGACCCCCTGACAAAGGCTAGGGGGTCAGGAACTGTCCACCCTGCCCCCTTTTCACGTTCTCCACCTTTGTTTTTCACTGCCTCAGACTGCGAGAGACAAAATGGCGGCCGACACTTCCTGATTTCGACCGATTCGAATGTTTACTGACATCTAACAACCAATCAGAATTGCGCTCGCGCACGTCACCGTCTATAGATAAATATGTACTTTTAACTGCAATTTTCTCAGGAACTAATGAACAGATTGACTCCAGATATGCAAAAGGCACATCCCTGACCTGAGGACTACCTCTTTGCCAAATTTAAAGTTATTCTGTTCAGCCGTTTGGGCTGTACCTTGGACTAAAGGTCCCTATGGAAAATTGCATGGGAAAAACGCATTTTGGGACCCCCCTTTTTTCTCAGCCCCTGCCTGACGAATCCCCCCGAGACTTTCAGGGTAGGAGTGGAGCGGAGCGTCCCACCTAAATTTCGCGAGGATTCATCAATCGGCGACAAAGTTATTCCAAATAGAATGTTGCCGATTTCCTAAGGAAACACGGTCCTAACTATAACTATCTACTGGCAACCGCCAGCAGATAATATATATATATGTATATATGTATATATGTATAATGACTGAATTGCTGCCTTCCAACTTCCCCACGGGCGATGAAAAGAACCAGCACAAACTCCTCTTAGTTGGAATGACAGGATGTTTATTACTCACTCAATATGTCATAACGCGTTTCGACTGACGCAGCAGCCTTGATCACATCTGTATATATATATATATATACATATATATATATTATCTACTGGCGGTCGCCAGTAGATAGTTATAGTTACAACCTAGTTTCCATAGGAAATCTCAAAATTCTATTTTGAATAACTTTGGCGCCGGTTGACGAATCCTCGTGACATTTTCAAAACTAATGGGGCGCTCCGTTCAGCTCCTACCCTGAAAGTCTCGGGGTGATTCGTCAAGCAGGGGCCGAGAAAAAAGGGGGGTCCCAAAACGCGTTTTCCCCATGCATTTTTCCATAGGACCTTTAGACACAGCTACAGCCCGAACGGCTGAACAGAATTACTTGAAATTTGGCAGAGAGGTAGCCATAAGGTCAAGGAAGTGGTGTAAATCTGTTCAGTATTTCCTGAGAAAATAGCATTTAAAAGCATATATATATGTGGGCGGAGCCTAACCACACATCTCATCCTGAGATCTGATTGGCTGTCAGCACTTCATCCAAGAAGTGTTGGCAGCTATCTTGGGACCAATATACATGATAGCACCTCATTAAAAAGCATTGCAGTTAATAGAATGTTTTAACACTTTAGTTACATTATAAATCATTTGTTGGTGGTACCATACTCATTTTAGGAAATGTGGTATGTTCTAAGGTGATTTCACCATGTGAAAAAGCCTTCTGCTGGGATATCATGATTGAGAGAAAAATATTTTCTCATGCTTTTACCACAGAGGTTTGGAAGGTGATCTATAGGCTAAACTGAGAGCTTATTTTCTGTAAATTCACATTATCTTTCTCAGTCATGTGAGAATGAAGTCTGACATTCTCAGTAAAACATGTACATCCAACAAGGGCAGAGACTGTCAGTTGATTCCTTTGTGTTCTACTGCAGTTTCCCAAAGTGTTCCAAAGAACTACTAGAGCGCTAACAGTCCTACTTATGATAAACGTATGGCACACCTGAAGCCATCTTGCTTGGATTAAAGTGGTAACTCTTAAAACATTTAATTTAAAAAGGAACAAAATGAGGGGGTTCATTTGTCCATAAAAAGTATGATTAGTGCTGCAGAAAGAAAAATTAGGGCACATTTTGAGCGACTTCTCAAATCCTCTTCTATTTCATTAAAAAATTCTGACATGCAGACTGAAACATGCACTTTCAATACCAGCAGCAGTTTTCCCTGGTGAGCAGTAGCTTTACTACAGTGACCTAATGAGCAAAAGAGTGCTAACATTCTGAATTTATGGCAAATGTGTGACACATCTGAATGCCTTCTTGATGGAATCAAAGTAAAAAACTGAAATTATTTCCTACTGACATGACTGCAGTAAATGAGGAAATTAGGAAACTTCATAACAAATAAGTCTCCCAAGATGGCCACCAGAGACAAAAGAGCCCAAATGTAGCCCAAATATCACCCAGATGTAGCCCAAGTATAGCCCAATGACAGAATGTCCCAGAATGTTCTTAAAAACAACTAGAGCGCTTACTGTCTTCATTATGACAAAAGTATGGCACACCTGAAGCCATCTTGATTGGAATAAACTGGTAACAGTTAAAACATTTAATTTAAAAAGGAACACAATGAGGGGGTTCATTTTGCCATAGAAATTATGATTAATGCTGGAGAAAGAAAATGAGGGCACATTTTGAGTGACTTCTCAAATCCTCTTCTATTTCATTAAAAAATTCTGACATGCAGACTGAAACATGCACTTTTAATACCAGGAGCAGACTTCCATGGTGAACAGTAGTTTTACTACAGTGATCTAATGATCGACTAGAATGCTAACATTCAGAATTTATGGCAAATGTGTGACATATCTGAATACCTTCATGATGGAATCAAAGTAAAAAACTGAAAGCATTTCCTACTGAGGAGACTGCAATACATGAGGAAATTAGGAAACTTCATAACAAACAAATCTCCCAAGATGGCCACCGGAGACAAAAGAGCCCAAATGTAGCCCCAAATCACCCAGATGTAGCCCAAATATAGCCCAATGACAGAAGTGTGCAAAACACTTATTATTTTGTGTTTTTGCAGTGTTATATAGTGCAGACTTGTCAGGTATTGGAGTGCTTTACATGAGCATTGGTTACATCACACAAGAACAAATTCATTTTGGTTGTAGACATGGGGAGACTAAGTGATTTGACCAGAATCACAGAATGTCGAGCTGAAGCAGAAACTTCAACTTGGTTCCCCAGTTGCAAAGTCTGCAGTTCTGGAAGTAACACCACATCCTCTCCCCTAAGTGCAACATTTAATCAAGTGCTCAACTGGATAAAAAAACATATAACAAATAATTTAAAAGTGCTTTGTCGCTATTTGAAAACTCAGAAAATATGTCCTTATTTTAGTCTTTTAGAGCACTAACCATAATTTTGATGCCAATAAGACCCTCTCATATATGTAATTTCTAAAGGAAATGCTCTAGGTATTACAGTTTTGATTACATCAAGATGATGTCAGGCGTTCCACACTTTTGTAATAAATATAGAATGTTAGCAATCTAGTTGTTCATTAGGATACTGTTGAGAGGCAGAGGCCAGGGGCATGGACTCTGAAAATTGAAGGCAGGTAGGAGGGTGCAAAGGCAACAATTTAACCACACTGAGCAGGCACGAAGGGCCGTGGAAGCACAACAGACTATGGAGGGCAGTGGAAAGGGGGGCAGGGGCAACAAACCAACAATACAGGACTTGCAAGAGAGGCTGTGGCAATGTAATAGACCATTTTGGGCAGAAGGAAGAGGCAATGGTAGTACAACCATACATGCCAACAGACCCGATTCAGCCAGGAAACGTCCAATGTTTTTAAGCTCAAATGGGCTTTATTTGATCTGTCTCCTGTCTACAATATCCTCTTTTTCAATGTAGCTCAAAGGGGAAAATCAACACCCCAGTTTTTTTTCAAAATCTCCCTCTTACCAAGTTCAAAATGTTCGCAAGTATGGTACATTGGATCATGGAAGGAAATGGGATAGGGACATGGACTTGGATAACAGAGGACAGGAGGGACATGGAGAGGTGCACCAAACTGACCCTGCAGGGCAGGCATCAGGGTTTGCAGCAGCACAATACACCACACAGGGCATGCAGGACGGGAGTGCAGCACAACAATCCATAGAAAGCAAGAGGGAGGGGACAGGACCATGCAAATGGACAACAGAGAACAGAGGGGCAAGAGGCAATGGTAGCTAGCTGACCATAATGGACAGACAGGAGAGAAAGCTGCAGCATAACAGACCATAAAGGGCAGGAGGGAAGGAACAGGGGCATCACAATGGAACAGACAAGCCAGGAGAGAGGGAGTAGGGGTCTGCACATGTAAACAGAGGGCTGGGGGCAAGGGGGCAGGGCAGGAGCAGCAAGATAGCCATGGAGGTCAGGCAGGATGGGCACTAGAAGCAAGACACACCATGAAGAGCAACAGTGAGACTGTGATGGCATACACACAGACCATGGAGGGAAGGTGGGAGGGGGTCAGGGGCAGCTAACTGAGCACACAGGGAAGGTGGGAGGGGCCATGGCAGCACAGAAGACCATGCATGGCAAGTGGGAGGGTTAGTGGCAGCACAATGGCTATGATGGGCAAGAAGGAGGGTGCAGGGGCACGCACAAAGGACGATGGAGGATAGAAGGGAGGGTCAGGACCTCTGCACAGACAAGAAAGTTCAGGGGAAGGGGCCTCACAACAGACCACACGGGGCAGGCAGGAGGAGCAGTTGCAGCACAACAGACCAGGGAGGGCAGAAGGGTGTGGCAGTACAATGGACCATGTAGGACAGGAGGAAGAGGATAAGGGCATGGCATGTCGACAGGCAGGGTGGAGGTGGCAAGGACAGGTTACAGTCATCTGACAATGCTAGGCAGGTGGGAGGGGAGTGGCAGCTCAACAGAACACTCAGAGTAGATAGGAGTTGCAGGTCCATGGGACATGGTGGGCAAAAAGGATGGAGCAGGGGCATGCACAAAGACATCGGAGGGCAGGGGGAAGGAGAATAGGGGCAGCAAGCTAAGCACAGAGTTTAAGCAGGAGGTCAATGATGGGGCATAGAATTGGGCAATGGAGGGCAGGAGTAGTGGACTGGTACATCATACTAAATTGAGGGCAGTGGCAGCACATCAGACCATGCATGGCAGGAGGGAGGAGGCTAGTCCATGGATTCACACAACAGAGGATAGGGAGGAGGGAGATGGGGCAGCAAGCTAACTGTTCAGAGAAGGCGGGTATTAGGAACTTTATTGTTTTTAAAACATTGTGTCTGTGCGAACTACTTAAAATATGAACAAGTATGCAGCATAATCTCACTTTTATTCAGGAAGAAGAGCACGTTTGTGACTGTGACTCCAGGCTTACTTGGCAGAAACACCCCCTGACACTCCACCTCCTATCGCAAAATGTAATGCCCGTGAAAAGGGTAGGTGAACACAGTTTTATATAGATCATAGTCCTGAGAGCACGATTGAAAATGAAAACTAGATATAGTGTATGGTATAAACTATGCACCAAAAAGTGTGATATAAGATGAACCGGGCGTGAAATATAATATGCAATACATTGTGCGCAATGACAGATTCATTGGAGAGCACGAGATAGCACAGGCACTAGCGCGTGCTATGCGATATGCGCCTTGGAGTGTAATATGCACAGGGCAGTGTTGTGTAACCTAACTAGTCTCTAAAGTTGTAATATAAAATTTGTGCTGGGGAGTGTAACGTTGCATATGCACTGTGACAAAGATATGGATCCTAGATTGTAATATGTATGGCATAGCACTGTGCGTTATAACATAGGCATCGAGGAAGGCACGTTAGATGGGGCAATATAACCCGTGCGAAGACAAGTGTGGCATGACATATTCACGGGGTGGTGTTACAGTGCACATGGGCTAGAGAGTGTCATAGCATATGCACTAGCTAGTGGAATACAACACAGAGGTGTGTGGCAATGGTGGGTGTAACACAGCATTGGGCTCTGTCAGGAGCGCGCTGTGACTCTCAAGTGATGTTCGTCCCCTTTCCAGAGAGTAAAATAAAAAGTATTACACATCTGGCAGTGGATGTGTGTTTTATTAACCGTGAGGGGGGTTTCTTGCATAGTTTTGGTCGAATTTTTGTCGAATCCCCTTTGAATGGCTTGGTGTGCATGTGTATTAAATGTGCCCGTCAATAGCTACCCATGTTTGTATAAATAAACGACAAGGGTGTCTACCGGGATTAGGCACGGTAGGGCATCAGACATGTAAGAGCTTCACTAGTGGTGTAAATACATTCCACGTGGATTCATTGCATGCATAGTTGCCTTTTAATGAATATCACGCAAATCGTCATGGTGATAGGTACGTATGGTTTGTCCAGCATGTCCTAGGTGTGTCTATAAATATATATTTTTTAAAAATAATTAAAAACAGTGGCCGGCCCTGGGGATTGGGGTCAAAAAAATGTAATTAGGAGACAGGCCCTGGGGGATGGGGTCATCAGGGCCAATAAATTAGAATAAGAAGGGGAACCACACAGCCCCCCTTCTTAAAAAATTAAAATAAATAAAAGACTGGCATCGTGCCGGAGGCCATGCCCCCTCCGTGCAGCACTCTGCAAACGCACCCCCAACAGGCATCTCCAGTATGCGCCAGGGAGCTGCGCTGCAGACAGGTGTTCTGAGGCCAAGCCCCTTTTTACACCTCTCTGCAACGCAGCTCTGTGGCGCTTACTGGAGGTACCTAGTGGTCTAGTTTGACCCTAGGGACCCTTAGGATTCAAGGGGACTTAATCTCTCAACTTAGAACAGCCACAGGGCGCGTTTACACAGTGGTGAATGGAGGGGACGGGGCCTGAGGTGACGTGTGCAAACACGCACTATGGCACGTTTTAAATTGGGGATATAATTTCCCTTCAATACTGCGGGCCCCTGGGGGCTAACTAGCCCACCAAGTGCTTCCAGTAAGCGCCACTGAGCTGCATTGCAGAGAGGTGGTCCAGGCCGTGCCACTTTTTACACCTCTCTGCAACGCAGCTCTGTGGCACTTACTGGAGGTACCTAGTGGGCTAGTTGGACCCTAGGGACCCTCAGGATTCAAATGAACTTAATCTCCCAACTAAAAACGGACACAGGGCGTGTTTACACAGTGGTGAAGGGAGGGGACGGGGCCTGAGTTAACGTGTGCAAAAACACCCTGTGGCCTGTTTTAAGAGGTAGTTTTAATCCCCATGCCCTATTATATACTAGGGGCTTACAGAGGAGGTCATGCTAATCACAGGGGGACCCCAACGCATAATGTTCCCTAGTGTATGTAGGTGTTTTCACTGTATTCTAAGTGTCTTTTAACATAGCACTGGCTCTAGGACTGGTTAGTCAGACTCAGTTACCACCTGTATCCGTCTGAAAAAGTTGAGGGTGCAGGATGATTTTGCAACAATGCTTCTTTCTGCTCTTCTTTTTGTTCTTTCTGCACTTTATCCTTCTTCCTGCACTTATCTTCGTATTTGAGGACTTCTGTTGCTTCTTTCTGCACTTCTTTTGTTTCTTTCTGTGCATTTTTTCTTCTTTCTTCACATGTCCTATCTCTGTAGGCATAGTTAGAAATTAGCATTTAAAAAACCTTTGAAATTCACAGAAAAAAACATAGGTTTCAGGCACGTTATAGTTAGGAATTAGCATTTAAAAAACCTCAGAAATTCACTGAAAAAACCATAGGTTTCAGGGGTGTTATAGTTAGCTGGACTTTTCACTTGTACAAAACCATTGAAATTCCCCTGTTATAGTTAGTTCAGCTAACTATAACTCGCGCGCCCGCAATGCACTGCTGATGACGTCACATATTACATCACTCATGACATGGTCAGTGACATCACTCATGACATCACTGATGACATCTCAAATGACATCACTGATGACATCACTGATGACATCATCCTTGTGATAGAGTGGCAGACCTCCTCTCACCCTAATATAACCTTTGATACACACATTCCAAAATAGAGACTAACATTTTCAAAACAATGGACATACCAATACCAGTTACAACAACCTCTTCAGTAATTCTAAGATCCACATACACATCCACTCATTCACCAACAGTCCTATACAGTCACTCATACATGTACTCACTCATCATATGTACTCATACACCTATACATCCTGTTACACAATGCCACTCATCCATAGAGTTACTCACACACATAGTCACTCATGCTAATAAAGAATCAAACATACATTTACTTGCATATACAGTTATACACACACCACCAAACTTACTTCTACGGAAACTTACACATACTTAGTCTTTTAAACAATCACTTATAGAAACACATACTTATTCATACAGGAATTCTTTCAATCTCTCACTCTCACATATTCTCACATATATACACCAATAGTCACATATACTAGTTTAAAACATATGTAGTTACTCATAAAGACACTATTGAGACAGTCATTCACTCACTAACACACCCATACACACACTCATCCACCCATACAGTCCTGCACACATGCTGTGTTCAACACATACAAACAGTGATTCACTCATTCATGCACCTATGCACTACGTACAACCCCCCACAGAACCATGCAGACACTCAGACTGATACTCAAAAAACCAACTAATAACCTATATAGACACCCATGTAGCTACTCACCAACCCATGCAGCCACTTATACACAAAGTGAGAGACTGATACAGATATTTACATATTTAAACATTACTCACTAAGCCATGTATTCACTATGATACACTTAATCAGTCAGTTACACAATCAATTTTTCAAAAACAAATCATCCATTTAGACACTTATATACCCATTTATTCTTCCATCGACCTTGAGATATACATATATAAAACATTTTTAATTTTCAGAAAAACACACATTCACTGGATGATGTCATCAGTGATGTCATCAGTGATGTCATTTGAGATGTCATCAGTGATGGCATGAGTGATGTCACTGACCATGTCATGAGTGATGTAATATGTGACGTCATCAGCAGTGCATTGTGGGCGTGCGAGTTATAGTTAGCTGAACTAACTATAACGGGGGAATTTCAATGGTTTTGTACAAGTGAAAAGTCCAGCTAACTATAACACCCCTGAAACCTATGGTTTTTTCAGTGAATATATATATATATATATATATATATATATATATATATATATATATATATATATATATATATATATATATATATATCAAAACTGCAGAACAGTGCAACTACACCGTAAATGCCTTACCACTTGCAATGGTGGTCCGCGGCGAGGTGGCAACCCTCTTCGCATTGGCACAACGCTGTAAATTCTTTTCCCAAATAACAGCAGACCGCGGACAACTTGATGCTTTCAGGCAGTGATTTTTATTCAACAAAAACGCCGACCAACTCCACGCATTTCGGAGTAAATACTGAGGCCCTCACACCCACATGCACAACTGCAGCATTCACAAAAAAAGATCTCCGACAAAGAGCCCTCCTGCGGGGCCCATGGGGGACTGCAGCGCCACCCCCACGAGGAGCAACGCCCGATGATGAAACATGACACTCGCAAGGATGTGTGAGGGCACTAATATCCAATAGGAGAGATTCCCCATAGACTCTATCTTCTCACTCTATCCCAGTGACCTAGTCGGTCTCTGATCCTCCCCTTTTCCTTAAGGAACAGTTACCACAGTGTAACATAAGAATAAAAATCACTGCCTGAAAGCATCAAGTTGTCCGTGGTCTGCTGTTATTTGGGAAAAGAAATTACAGCGTTGTGCTGATATATATGTTTTCCGAGGTATCGGATTGGTTCAGGCCCTCCTCTAAAGCCCAACTACACAAGGGCAGCTGCCTTGCAGTTTGTGACTGCACGAAGAACTTTGGCACATTGTTACCATTGCCCCTGCCCTGTTGACACATGGATGGTGAGGTTGGAGCCTTATGGGGACCCGAGGAAGCCGTTGGACCCTGGACTCACCTTCAACAACCTAAAAACCTCCCTTTTGCCCGATATTTCAGCGCTCATTGAGCACGGACTCCGCCAATGGTACTTGCCACCAAGATGTATTCTGGGGGCTGCAGTCTTTAGACATCGGACTGCAGCTGTGAGCAATCTGTAAGGAGGAGTCAGCTGACTTCCCCACCCAGGGGGAGGATCGCAGTAGTTCAAAAGGAGGGTGTCGGTGATCTTCCAATGAGAAGGGCATCTGATGAAGGCAAACCCCACGCCGAAATGCATTATGCCCTGATGGTCCAATAAAGAGCTTCTCAAGGATTTCACTGTGTGGCCTCTGCTTCTTCTGCTAGGAGGAGTTTTATATATATATATATATATAGATATATATATATATATATATATATATATATATATATATATATATATAGAGAGAGAGAGAGAGAGAGCGAGAGAATGAGAGAGAGAGAGAGAGAGAGAGAGGGGGGGCTTTATCCACTGGCCAAATCAACTCTTATTGTCGCTTTGCTTCTGTGGTGCTACAGTGTACAGGGTGGGACAATTGTTGCGGGCACTTCAGCCTTTGGCTCTCTTGTACCATTAGTGATGTTGTTTTTCCTGATCACGTGTACACAGCTGCCTAAAAAGAAGTGTTCTTTGATGCCAGGCCAGGTGGGCCACTAGTTTTCTTTGCCAAATTTCGTTATTTCCATTATTTAAATCTTGTGGGTTCAACTATGTTCCTAAGGTGGAATAAATGGAAGAAAAGAGTGTATTTTCTTTGTGCCAATAAAAAATCGAATTTCCTGTGATGTACATTAAAATCACACAAGGCTTCTATACCTGTTCTAAGTACGCGTAACTGATAGGAATCCTTATGCAGTCCTATTCAAATTATACACTGAAGGTTAGCTGTTATATAACATTTAAGATTGCAAATGCATCCATTTGGTCACTTTCTTTTCTTTTTTTGCTCTTTTTGCGGCTTCTGCTTTCAATAAAAAATATTGAAAAATATAAAAAACCATCAACCGTCACATCAACTTGACAAGGTAGGTTTTGTTGGCAATACAAATACGACCGGTAACCTTATGAGACCAAGGTATAAGAATAAGAAGTACCATAAGAACATATGTTTTCATGGACCAGGACTGAATGCATAGGGACCACAGAGCAGGTGATGAATATGCAGTTAATTGATATAACTGTACCATAAGGTACAACGGCGATCATTAGCACTGATAAAACAAAGATTGTTCATGCATAGATTGTTTAAAAAAGGAGGCAGTAAGCTGGCAGAGGACAATCTCCTGATACCCCTTAGCCAGTCTAGCTAGTCTTTCAATTGCTTTTTAAAATGTCTGTGAAACTTTTTCTAAAAGTTTTAAAAACTACAGTTATTTAAGTTCTGAGCTATTAATGCCGGGAATGCAGTAGTACAAACATGGACGAATCTACTTTGGAGGAGATGTTCTTGGTCTCATTAAACACGCGGAAAAAGTATTTGATCATTCGTACTTTTAATGAAGTCAAAACAGGCAGTTGCTGAATTTTTCATCAGCAAACGCAAGGGATGCTGGGGCTCAATCACTTGTTATAACAACCTTGTCATTATTGTCCAAAGTTTGCCTAAAAACGATCTTTGTGTCACATTCAAAAGTTTGCATTTGAGCTCTAGCGGATGCCCTGTTCAAAAAAAGCCAAGATGACAAGTTTAGCACTTAAATAACAGAAGGAAATGGTTTTCAGAGTCAGCAGTTAAACAACTCAGTGAGTTCGGGCCAGATGTCAAATGTTTAACCTGAGGATCCCTCCACAGCAGGGGTACTTGAAGCACTCACTTTCCTAAATAGATAGAATTGGATTATTTACAAATGGATGTTGCAGCTCACTCTGTTTTTTTCGAAATGGTGCTGAAGCGAGTTTTGTTCTTTGGTGTAGCTACACCCACTTGATTCTAGTGTAAGTACTTCCACATAAAATACGGTACCTGCTTATAAATGTATATAGTAGCCAACTGGTTTTTGACTATTAAAGTCAGCATTTGAACATCTCCTGAAACATCATGCAGGCTAAAACGGAGAATTTTGGAGATGTCATTCATCAATATAGCAAACACACAAGCAGTACTTCAAACAGTAATAATGTGAATAAACAACACAAGGAAAGTCTCACACCAATTTTGAAAAATAGAGTATATTTTACTATAAAAATAAGACTGAAACCTGGAGATATTCAAGTTTAAAGATTTTGGTGAAAATAGAGCCAAAAAGCAATGAATGCCAACTGTGGTTATCTTGTTATCTTGTTGTGCCTTACCGGGACAAAGTCTCAAGTACAGGCTGATTGGGATGAAGCTTGGGTTGGCCACAGTGACCCTTATGTCGAATGAATACAGGACCTTAATCATGGCTGCGAAGAGATGTGGAGTTACGCATTAAGGATGCGTTGCACAGCAGACACGATGCGATGTTCAGGTGAGGAGATGCGTGGCGCAGTTGTGGTTCTGGGGAGCTACGAAGCGTGGCGCGATGTGCTTGCGTGGAGATGTGTTGTACCATTGCAGTTCCAACGGTCTGCATTGGACGAGGCGATGTCCTTGTGTAGACATGCCCCACGCAGTGTTTTGATGGGCTGCGGTTGGCGATACAAAGTCCTGGTATCAGGGAAGTCTGTGCAGCAATATGTCGGTTCAGAGGGCGATGCATAGAGTAGCAAAGGCGATATGCTGGTTATACAGGAGATGTGCTGTGCTGTGGAGGAGATGTGTCCGTTTTACTGAATTCCCAGATGGGGATGGCAGAGCACCTTCAGGCCCACTTCCAAGGGTCCCGGACTGGGATGGCACCACGTAGGCCAGCAAGACTCACAGATGACAGAGTCCAGGTGCTGGGGTCAGGATTGGTGGAAACCTACTCTGTCCCTGTGGCTTCTGATCAGGAGGCCATCCTACTAGTCACTGGAGTCACTCTGGGGTCCTGGGTTTAGAGTTGCAGGTCCAGTCCTTCTCACCCTTGCAAGAAAGCAGCAGGTCAGCAGGGCAGGTATGTCAGCACAGTCCTGACACAGTCCTGACACAGTCCTTCTGGGCAGCAGTCCAGCAGAGTGGCAGTCCTTTCAGCAGCACAGCAGTCCTTATTCCTGGCAGAGTCCTCATGTCCACAGGTGCCAGAGACCTGGCAGAGTCCACAGCTTCTGCATTGTACTGAAAAGTTCAGTCTAAGGGTCCAATATTTATACCTGGTGCCCACTTTGAAGTAGAGGTAGCTTCTAGAGGTTTCTACCATGTGAGGTGTCAGTCATTCTGTTTCTCCCTGCCCTGGCCCCAGCATGTCTGGCTTCAAGAAAGACTAGTGACAAACCCTTTGTGAGAGTGCTCTGACTGAGCCTTTAAGATGTGGAAGTGGTAGGTACTTTTACCTCTATAGCACCTTTGTGTGGGGAGGGGAGAAAGATTCTGTATATGTATAGGGGAATTGCAGGATACTGCCTCCCTATTTCATTCATTCCTCACTGAGGTATCCTGCCACCCTTAAGGCTCCATTCAGACCTGTTTATCCCTCACACACCCTATTGGGGTCATGCTTCGTTATTGGGGCTCACCCTGGTCCCTATAAAACAGGGTGGGTTTAACCATCTTACAAGGAGCTCTGTGAATATTATTCCTAGCAGTGCGTAAAAATAGAAAATACCTAAAGGACACTCCAGTATGTATATACAGCTTCCTATGATCTACCCTGGCAGTCGAACTCTTGGCGGGTGCTTCCGTGGCGGGGGTGCTACCGCCTTTGTTCCACAACAACTACTTCCTGATGCAGAGCATTCCCGGGGTAATTACTTGACTTTCTCATGCAAATGCAATTCGGCATCGGCCTTCATCCGTGCATAAAATCAAATTAAATGAGCACATTTTTGCGGTATTCAAATCCTTCATGTGGCTTTTATTGGTGGAACTGTGAACCAATCACTGAACGGCAACTCCAGTATCAGGGATTTCAATGAAAATCGTGAAGGCATTAATGTCCCACAATGCATTGTAAATGTCCGTTATTCATTATTCCCCAAATCCGGGTAAGTTATTGATTTTGACTCACACTTTTTCTTTATATTGTGCCACTGTTCCAGTCACCTCCTTTATATGTTTGGTGTACCCATCTCCCTCGCCCGCTGCATGATGTCGTTCACAGTCATCCCGTAGGTGTCCCTTGTATGGCAGGGCACCTTGGACTTGTATAGTCCTCAGCCTTTTGGTTGCCGGGCTACTGACAGCAGCGGTACAGACTCGCCAATACACACAGCTTCCTACGATCCACCCTGGCAGTCAAACTTGGCGGGTGCTTTCGTGGTGGGGCTGCTACCGCCTTTGTTCCACAACAACTACTTCCTGATGCAAATGCATTTCGGCATCGGCCTTCATCAGTGCATATAGATATATATATATATATATATATATATATATATATATATATATATATATATATATATATATATATATATATACACACACTCACACACCCACACACACACACACACACACACACAAACACACACATATATAAGCATGTCTCCTTATGGGGAGTTACTACCCTTCCACCCTAACTTTTCATCGTCATGTTTCAGCCCTCCGAGTGTTCTCTTAAAAGGTCCTGGGCTTCCATCAGGACTAACCATATATTGGTTAACTCAAATCAGGTGATAAAGCAGATGCCCCCAAGTATCTAAACTCAAATAATTTTTACCACTTCGATCTCAAACAAGGGCGAATAGTCTTCTCTATGATCAACTGACAATAAAACTAAGATCGTCAGACCGCTGAATATGGTTAGATTTGCTTGAAAAGCAAATGGTGGTTGTAAATTATGGATGCAGATTAAGAGGCAAATTTATCAAGACTTTAAGATGCTTCAAAGTCATGCACAGTGATGCAACGCAGCAAAACCTTGATGAAGTGTTTATTTTCAGGCACCAATTTTTTTTTGCTCTGAAAAGCTGCCTTTAAAGTAGTGGAAATAGTCCTTTGCAGTGGCCTGTCCTGTCTTTTGTTACTTTGTGTCAAGGGGGCATTTCATGAGTGGTACATGGGTATTCCAACACTCGCACCCATTCTTTTAGATGCAAAGCATTAGTTCAAAATAAAGCAGTAGTAAATAAAGCCTGATCTACACAGATTTCCAGATCTGCATTTCTGTCAAAAAATAACACCTCTTTAAAGAAGCCATTAAGAAGGACCAAATTACTTATTTTTCTAAATAGTTCATTCTTTATGAAATGCAAATATAAAGTCTCTAAGCATAGGATTTTGTACTGGAAAGGCATCCTTTCATTACAAAACATATGATGGACAACACACACCCATCCTTGCACTATGATGCAAAGGTGTATAAGTGGTGTTAGGCACACTATTTGTTCACCAGTACAAGGGACAAGAGGAGCAGCAGGCCATATTTAGGAAATATGGATCTGCGGTATGGTATCATTTAGTATATTTGTGCCAAAGGCCCGATGTATGAAGCATTTTTGTGATTACAAAGGGGCCAATTCAAAAATCGGGCTCTTTACTATCATAAAAATCATTTTCCGTATGTACAAACACAAAATCACAATTCAGAAACGTGTTACCGAATTGCAGTTTGTTTCTGTGACTCAGTTCCGATGTATGATTTGTGATTCCATGATTGGTTGGTTTGGTTTACCTGTCAGACCCTAGTACATTGCACAAGGAGTGCCCAGGGCTTGTAAATCCAAATGCTGCTGGTGGGCTTGCAGCACTGGTTGTGCCACCCACAGAAGCAGCCTGTAAAAGTGTGTCTAAGGTCTGCCATTGCAGTGCCTGCGTGCAGTCTGGTAATGTCAGGCTGACTGGGAAAGTGCACCCACTTGCCAGTTCCTAAACCTTCCCTTTTCTTCATATCAGACACCCCTATGGTAGGCCCAAAGGCAGGGTGCATTGTGAGTATAATGTAGGGCATGTTCTAATAGTGAATTACAGCCATTTTTGTTTTTCACTATTGCAAGGCTGCCTGTTCTCCATAGGCCAGAATGGGCAGGTTGATCATTACATCTTATAATCCTAACTGACTCAGGGAACATGGTAGAAATTCGAATTTAGTATGCCTGAACTCAGAATGATAACAGGGGGACCCCAACGCATAATGTTCCCTAGTGTATGTAGGTGTTTTCACTGTATTCTAAGTGTCTTTTAACATAGCACTGGCTCTAGGACTGGTTAGTCAGACTCAGTTACCACCTGTATCCGTCTGAAAAAGTTGAGGGTGCAGGATGATTTTGCAACAATGCTTCTTTCTGCTCTTCTTTTTGTTCTTTCTGCACTTTATCCTTCTTCCTGCACTTATCTTCGTATTTGAGGACTTCTGTTGCTTCTTTCTGCACTTCTTTTGTTTCTTTCTGTGCATTTTTTCTTCTTTCTTCACATGTCCTATCTCTGTAGGCATAGTTAGAAATTAGCATTTAAAAAACCTTTGAAATTCACAGAAAAAAACATAGGTTTCAGGCACGTTATAGTTAGGAATTAGCATTTAAAAAACCTCAGAAATTCACTGAAAAAACCATAGGTTTCAGGGGTGTTATAGTTAGCTGGACTTTTCACTTGTACAAAACCATTGAAATTCCACTGTTATAGTTAGTTCAGCTAACTATAACTCGCGCGCCCGCAATGCACTGCTGATGACGTCACATATTACATCACTCATGACATGGTCAGTGACATCACTCATGACATCACTGATGACATCTCAAATGACATCACTGATGACATCACTGATGACATCATCCTTGTGATAGAGTGGCAGACCTCCTCTCACCCTAATATAACCTTTGATACACACATTCCAAAATAGAGACTAACATTTTCAAAACAATGGACATACCAATACCAGTTACAACAACCTCTTCAGTAATTCTAAGATCCACATACACATCCACTCATTCACCAACAGTCCTATACAGTCACTCATACATGTACTCACTCATCATATGTACTCATACACCTATACATCCTGTTACACAATGCCACTCATCCATAGAGTTACTCACACACATAGTCACTCATGCTAATAAAGAATCAAACATACATTTACTTGCATATACAGTTATACACACACCACCAAACTTACTTCTACGGAAACTTACACATACTTAGTCTTTTAAACAATCACTTATAGAAACACATACTTATTCATACAGGAATTCTTTCAATCTCTCACTCTCACATATTCTCACATATATACACCAATAGTCACATATACTAGTTTAAAACATATGTAGTTACTCATAAAGACACTATTGAGACAGTCATTCACTCACTAACACACCCATACACACACTCATCCACCCATACAGTCCTGCACACATGCTGTGTTCAACACATACAAACAGTGATTCACTCATTCATGCACCTATGCACTACGTACAACCCCCCACAGAACCATGCAGACACTCAGACTGATACTCAAAAAACCAACTAATAACCTATATAGACACCCATGTAGCTACTCACCAACCCATGCAGCCACTTATACACAAAGTGAGAGACTGATACAGATATTTACATATTTAAACATTACTCACTAAGCCATGTATTCACTATGATACACTTAATCAGTCAGTTACACAATCAATTTTTCAAAAACAAATCATCCATTTAGACACTTATATACCCATTTATTCTTCCATCGACCTTGAGATATACATATATAAAACATTTTTAATTTTCAGAAAAACACACATTCACTGGATGATGTCATCAGTGATGTCATCAGTGATGTCATTTGAGATGTCATCAGTGATGGCATGAGTGATGTCACTGACCATGTCATGAGTGATGTAATATGTGACGTCATCAGCAGTGCATTGTGGGCGTGCGAGTTATAGTTAGCTGAACTAACTATAACGGGGGAATTTCAATGGTTTTGTACAAGTGAAAAGTCCAGCTAACTATAACACCCCTGAAACCTATGGTTTTTTCAGTGAATATATATATATATATATATATATATATATATATATATATATATATATATATATATATATATATATATATATATATATCAAAACTGCAGAACAGTGCAACTACACCGTAAATGCCTTACCACTTGCAATGGTGGTCCGCGGCGAGGTGGCAACCCTCTTCGCATTGGCACAACGCTGTAATTTCTTTTCCCAAATAACAGCAGACCGCGGACAACTTGATGCTTTCAGGCAGTGATTTTTATTCAACAAAAACGCCGACCAACTCCACGCATTTCGGAGTAAATACTGAGGCCCTCACACCCACATGCACAACTGCAGCATTCACAAAAAAAGATCTCCGACAAAGAGCCCTCCTGCGGGGCCCATGGGGGACTGCAGCGCCACCCCCACGAGGAGCAACGCCCGATGATGAAACATGACACTCGCAAGGATGTGTGAGGGCACTAATATCCAATAGGAGAGATTCCCCATAGACTCTATCTTCTCACTCTATCCCAGTGACCTAGTCGGTCTCTGATCCTCCCCTTTTCCTTAAGGAACAGTTACCACAGTGTAACATAAGAATAAAAATCACTGCCTGAAAGCATCAAGTTGTCCGTGGTCTGCTGTTATTTGGGAAAAGAAATTACAGCGTTGTGCTGATATATATGTTTTCCGAGGTATCGGATTGGTTCAGGCCCTCCTCTAAAGCCCAACTACACAAGGGCAGCTGCCTTGCAGTTTGTGACTGCACGAAGAACTTTGGCACATTGTTACCATTGCCCCTGCCCTGTTGACACATGGATGGTGAGGTTGGAGCCTTATGGGGACCCGAGGAAGCCGTTGGACCCTGGACTCACCTTCAACAACCTAAAAACCTCCCTTTTGCCCGATATTTCAGCGCTCATTGAGCACGGACTCCGCCAATGGTACTTGCCACCAAGATGTATTCTGGGGGCTGCAGTCTTTAGACATCGGACTGCAGCTGTGAGCAATCTGTAAGGAGGAGTCAGCTGACTTCCCCACCCAGGGGGAGGATCGCAGTAGTTCAAAAGGAGGGTGTCGGTGATCTTCCAATGAGAAGGGCATCTGATGAAGGCAAACCCCACGCCGAAATGCATTATGCCCTGATGGTCCAATAAAGAGCTTCTCAAGGATTTCACTGTGTGGCCTCTGCTTCTTCTGCTAGGAGGAGTTTTATATATATATATATATATAGATATATATATATATAGATATATATATATATATATATATATAAATATATAGAGAGAGAGAGAGAGAGAGCGAGAGAATGAGAGAGAGAGAGAGAGAGAGGGGGGGCTTTATCCACTGGCCAAATCAACTCTTATTGTCGCTTTGCTTCTGTGGTGCTACAGTGTACAGGGTGGGACAATTGTTGCGGGCACTTCAGCCTTTGGCTCTCTTGTACCATTAGTGATGTTGTTTTTCCTGATCACGTGTACACAGCTGCCTAAAAAGAAGTGTTCTTTGATGCCAGGCCAGGTGGGCCACTAGTTTTCTTTGCCAAATTTCGTTATTTCCATTATTTAAATCTTGTGGGTTCAACTATGTTCCTAAGGTGGAATAAATGGAAGAAAAGAGTGTATTTTCTTTGTGCCAATAAAAAATCGAATTTCCTGTGATGTACATTAAAATCACACAAGGCTTCTATACCTGTTCTAAGTACGCGTAACTGATAGGAATCCTTATGCAGTCCTATTCAAATTATACACTGAAGGTTAGCTGTTATATAACATTTAAGATTGCAAATGCATCCATTTGGTCACTTTCTTTTCTTTTTTTGCTCTTTTTGCGGCTTCTGCTTTCAATAAAAAATATTGAAAAATATAAAAAACCATCAACCGTCACATCAACTTGACAAGGTAGGTTTTGTTGGCAATACAAATACGACCGGTAACCTTATGAGACCAAGGTATAAGAATAAGAAGTACCATAAGAACATATGTTTTCATGGACCAGGACTGATTGCATAGGGACCACAGAGCAGGTGATGAATATGCAGTTAATTGATATAACTGTACCATAAGGTACAACGGCGATCATTAGCACTGATAAAACAAAGATTGTTCATGCATAGATTGTTTAAAAAAGGAGGCAGTAAGCTGGCAGAGGACAATCTCCTGATACCCCTTAGCCAGTCTAGCTAGTCTTTCAATTGCTTTTTAAAATGTCTGTGAAACTTTTTCTAAAAGTTTTAAAAACTACAGTTATTTAAGTTCTGAGCTATTAATGCCGGGAATGCAGTAGTACAAACATGGACGAATCTACTTTGGAGGAGATGTTCTTGGTCTCATTAAACACGCGGAAAAAGTATTTGATCATTCGTACTTTTAATGAAGTCAAAACAGGCAGTTGCTGAATTTTTCATCAGCAAACGCAAGGGATGCTGGGGCTCAATCACTTGTTATAACAACCTTGTCATTATTGTCCAAAGTTTGCCTAAAAACGATCTTTGTGTCACATTCAAAAGTTTGCATTTGAGCTCTAGCGGATGCCCTGTTCAAAAAAAGCCAAGATGACAAGTTTAGCACTTAAATAACAGAAGGAAATGGTTTTCAGAGTCAGCAGTTAAACAACTCAGTGAGTTCGGGCCAGATGTCAAATGTTTAACCTGAGGATCCCTCCACAGCAGGGGTACTTGAAGCACTCACTTTCCTAAATAGATAGAATTGGATTATTTACAAATGGATGTTGCAGCTCACTCTGTTTTTTTCGAAATGGTGCTGAAGCGAGTTTTGTTCTTTGGTGTAGCTACACCCACTTGATTCTAGTGTAAGTACTTCCACATAAAATACGGTACCTGCTTATAAATGTATATAGTAGCCAACTGGTTTTTGACTATTAAAGTCAGCATTTGAACATCTCCTGAAACATCATGCAGGCTAAAACGGAGAATTTTGGAGATGTCATTCATCAATATAGCAAACACACAAGCAGTACTTCAAACAGTAATAATGTGAATAAACAACACAAGGAAAGTCTCACACCAATTTTGAAAAATAGAGTATATTTTACTATAAAAATAAGACTGAAACCTGGAGATATTCAAGTTTAAAGATTTCGGTGAAAATAGAGCCAAAA
The DNA here is from genome assembly GCF_964204655.1 of Triturus cristatus. Lineage (NCBI taxonomy): Eukaryota > Metazoa > Chordata > Amphibia > Caudata > Salamandridae > Triturus > Triturus cristatus. The sequence goes on from NC_140584.1 coordinate 230,701,268, forward strand.
AGCAATGAATGCCAACTGTGGTTATCTTGTTATCTTGTTGTGCCTTACCGGGACAAAGTCTCAAGTACAGGCTGATTGGGATGAAGCTTGGGTTGGCCACAGTGACCCTTATGTCGAATGAATACAGGACCTTAATCATGGCTGCGAAGAGATGTGGAGTTACGCATTAAGGATGCGTTGCACAGCAGACACGATGCGATGTTCAGGCGAGGAGATGCGTGGCGCAGTTGTGGTTCTGGGGAGCTACGAAGCGTGGCGCGATGTGCTTGCGTGGAGATGTGTTGTACCATTGCAGTTCCAACGGTCTGCATTGGACGAGGCGATGTCCTTGTGTAGACATGCCCCACGCAGTGTTTTGATGGGCTGCGGTTGGCGATACAAAGTCCTGGTATCAGGGAAGTCTGTGCAGCAATATGTCGGTTCAGAGGGCGATGCATAGAGTAGCAAAGGCGATATGCTGGTTATACAGGAGATGTGCTGTGCTGTGGAGGAGATGTGTCCGTTTTACTGAATTCCCAGATGGGGATGGCAGAGCACCTTCAGGCCCACTTCCAAGGGTCCCGGACTGGGATGGCACCACGTAGGCCAGCAAGACTCACAGATGACAGAGTCCAGGTGCTGGGGTCAGGATTGGTGGAAACCTACTCTGTCCCTGTGGCTTCTGATCAGGAGGCCATCCTACTAGTCACTGGAGTCACTCTGGGGTCCTGGGTTTAGAGTTGCAGGTCCAGTCCTTCTCACCCTTGCAAGAAAGCAGCAGGTCAGCAGGGCAGGTATGTCAGCACAGTCCTGACACAGTCCTGACACAGTCCTTCTGGGCAGCAGTCCAGCAGAGTGGCAGTCCTTTCAGCAGCACAGCAGTCCTTATTCCTGGCAGAGTCCTCATGTCCACAGGTGCCAGAGACCTGGCAGAGTCCACAGCTTCTGCATTGTACTGAAAAGTTCAGTCTAAGGGTCCAATATTTATACCTGGTGCCCACTTTGAAGTAGAGGTAGCTTCTAGAGGTTTCTACCATGTGAGGTGTCAGTCATTCTGTTTCTCCCTGCCCTGGCCCCAGCATGTCTGGCTTCAAGAAAGACTAGTGACAAACCCTTTGTGAGAGTGCTCTGACTGAGCCTTTAAGATGTGGAAGTGGTAGGTACTTTTACCTCTATAGCACCTTTGTGTGGGGAGGGGAGAAAGATTCTGTATATGTATAGGGGAATTGCAGGATACTGCCTCCCTATTTCATTCATTCCTCACTGAGGTATCCTGCCACCCTTAAGGCTCCATTCAGACCTGTTTATCCCTCACACACCCTATTGGGGTCATGCTTCGTTATTGGGGCTCACCCTGGTCCCTATAAAACAGGGTGGGTTTAACCATCTTACAAGGAGCTCTGTGAATATTATTCCTAGCAGTGCGTAAAAATAGAAAATACCTAAAGGACACTCCAGTATGTATATACAGCTTCCTATGATCTACCCTGGCAGTCGAACTCTTGGCGGGTGCTTCCGTGGCGGGGGTGCTACCGCCTTTGTTCCACAACAACTACTTCCTGATGCAGAGCATTCCCGGGGTAATTACTTGACTTTCTCATGCAAATGCAATTCGGCATCGGCCTTCATCCGTGCATAAAATCAAATTAAATGAGCACATTTTTGCGGTATTCAAATCCTTCATGTGGCTTTTATTGGTGGAACTGTGAACCAATCACTGAACGGCAACTCCAGTATCAGGGATTTCAATGAAAATCGTGAAGGCATTAATGTCCCACAATGCATTGTAAATGTCCGTTATTCATTATTCCCCAAATCCGGGTAAGTTATTGATTTTGACTCACACTTTTTCTTTATATTGTGCCACTGTTCCAGTCACCTCCTTTATATGTTTGGTGTACCCATCTCCCTCGCCCGCTGCATGATGTCGTTCACAGTCATCCCGTAGGTGTCCCTTGTATGGCAGGGCACCTTGGACTTGTATAGTCCTCAGCCTTTTGGTTGCCGGGCTACTGACAGCAGCGGTACAGACTCGCCAATACACACAGCTTCCTACGATCCACCCTGGCAGTCAAACTTGGCGGGTGCTTTCGTGGTGGGGCTGCTACCGCCTTTGTTCCACAACAACTACTTCCTGATGCAAATGCATTTCGGCATCGGCCTTCATCAGTGCATATAGATATATATATATATATATATATATATATATATATATATATATATATATATATATATATATATATATACACACACTCACACACACACACACACACACACACACACACACAAACACACACATATATAAGCATGTCTCCTTATGGGGAGTTACTACCCTTCCACCCTAACTTTTCATCGTCATGTTTCAGCCCTCCGAGTGTTCTCTTAAAAGGTCCTGGGCTTCCATCAGGACTAACCATATATTGGTTAACTCAAATCAGGTGATAAAGCAGATGCCCCCAAGTATCTAAACTCAAATAATTTTTACCACTTCGATCTCAAACAAGGGCGAATAGTCTTCTCTATGATCAACTGACAATAAAACTAAGATCGTCAGACCGCTGAATATGGTTAGATTTGCTTGAAAAGCAAATGGTGGTTGTAAATTATGGATGCAGATTAAGAGGCAAATTTATCAAGACTTTAAGATGCTTCAAAGTCATGCACAGTGATGCAACGCAGCAAAACCTTGATGAAGTGTTTATTTTCAGGCACCAATTTTTTTTTGCTCTGAAAAGCTGCCTTTAAAGTAGTGGAAATAGTCCTTTGCAGTGGCCTGTCCTGTCTTTTGTTACTTTGTGTCAAGGGGGCATTTCATGAGTGGTACATGGGTATTCCAACACTCGCACCCATTCTTTTAGATGCAAAGCATTAGTTCAAAATAAAGCAGTAGTAAATAAAGCCTGATCTACACAGATTTCCAGATCTGCATTTCTGTCAAAAAATAACACCTCTTTAAAGAAGCCATTAAGAAGGACCAAATTACTTATTTTTCTAAATAGTTCATTCTTTATGAAATGCAAATATAAAGTCTCTAAGCATAGGATTTTGTACTGGAAAGGCATCCTTTCATTACAAAACATATGATGGACAACACACACCCATCCTTGCACTATGATGCAAAGGTGTATAAGTGGTGTTAGGCACACTATTTGTTCACCAGTACAAGGGACAAGAGGAGCAGCAGGCCATATTTAGGAAATATGGATCTGCGGTATGGTATCATTTAGTATATTTGTGCCAAAGGCCCGATGTATGAAGCATTTTTGTGATTACAAAGGGGCCAATTCAAAAATCGGGCTCTTTACTATCATAAAAATCATTTTCCGTATGTACAAACACAAAATCACAATTCAGAAACGTGTTACCGAATTGCAGTTTGTTTCTGTGACTCAGTTCCGATGTATGATTTGTGATTCCATGATTGGTTGGTTTGGTTTACCTGTCAGACCCTAGTACATTGCACAAGGAGTGCCCAGGGCTTGTAAATCCAAATGCTGCTGGTGGGCTTGCAGCACTGGTTGTGCCACCCACAGAAGCAGCCTGTAAAAGTGTGTCTAAGGTCTGCCATTGCAGTGCCTGCGTGCAGTCTGGTAATGTCAGGCTGACTGGGAAAGTGCACCCACTTGCCAGTTCCTAAACCTTCCCTTTTCTTCATATCAGACACCCCTATGGTAGGCCCAAAGGCAGGGTGCATTGTGAGTATAATGTAGGACATGTTCTAATAGTGAATTACAGCCATTTTTGTTTTTCACTATTGCAAGGCTGCCTGTTCTCCATAGGCCAGAATGGGCAGGTTGATCATTACATCTTATAATCCTAACTGACTCAGGGAACATGGTAGAAATTCGAATTTAGTATGCCTGAACTCAGAATGATAAAATACATTTTTTAGTGAAGTTGTTTTTACCATTCTGTGTTTGAAAATACCACTTTTACAATGTAGGTATTTTCTTGTCTAACCATTCAAACCTGCCTCTGCTAGGCTGTGTATTCCTTGTCTGGAGTTTGAGTGACAGGGCTGGGAATTCCAGGAGACAGGGTGAGGTAGCCCAGTGGTGAATAGAGAGATCTGCATCTAGTTGCACCTGGGACCTGAATAGGGCTGTGTCTTCCCTCCACAATGCTGGCTCCACATCCAGTGGTGCGTCTGATGTCTCTGCCCTGCACTCTGAAAGGAAAGGAGTCGTGTAAACAAAGTGCTCCAGTACTGACCAGAACTGGTTTGAACAAGGCAAAGGCCCCTCTGCCCTCAGAGGACAAGGATTTTGGGGTATAAGTATTGGGACCCTGATCCCAAGAATTTAGATCACTTTTGAGAAACAAGAAGAAACCTCTGCTGAGGAGAGAAACCAAGAAAAAACTGAGGAGAGACTATCCCTGAACCTGGGGGATTGGCCTGCAGTGGTTGCCTACTGCCAAAGAGAGGAGAAAGGAACTTTGTGTGTTCTTTTGCTCAACTTGTAAGGATCTCCAAGGGCTTGGAAAAGAGCTTGCCTCCTGCTGAAGTCTCAGGGACAACAGACTTCAACCACCAGCTCCCCAGAGTTCTTTGGAAGTGCCTGCTGCTGTTTTGGGCCTTCTGAGGGACTGCGTGTCGCAAGGAGCTGGAAGCGTGACTCACGGAGAAGAAGCATGTCACCGTCGCTGCCGTCGCATCACTGAACAAGGGTGTCGCCGCTGTAGCTGTCACATTGCACCGCATCACGAGAAGCGCCTCGCAACACCGAAGAAGCGTGTCGCTGTCGCAGCCATCATAGCTGACGCATTGCACCTCATCGAGAGAAGAGTCTTGCATCGAGGAAGAAGCGCGTCACCGTCGCAGCCGCTGCCGTCGCATCTTGGATGACGCCGCTGTAGCTGTCGCATTGCACCGCATCAAGAAAAGCGCCTCGCATCCACGGATAAGCGTGCCGCCGTCGGGGCTGCTGCCGTCACATCACTGAACAAGGGTGTCGCCACTGTAACTGTCACATCAAGCAGAAGCGTCTCGCATCGCTGGAGAAGAGTGTCGCCGCCAAAGCCGCTGTCGTCGCATCACTGGACAGGGGTGTTGCCGCTGCAGCTGACGCATCGGAGAAGCGAGCCGCATCAGGAAGATCTTCACGTCTTTATTTCTTTGCACCAAACTTTCATCGCATCAACATCGTTGCAACACTTTCGTTGCCCTGCGTGTCGCATCTAAAGGTACATTTACTTAAAGTGTTGCATTTAAGAACTAAAGAGAACTAAGCTAAATACTACCATCCTAAAGTAACATTATTGTGGATTTTTGTCGTTTATGGTATTGTGGTAAATGTATATAAAGAATACTTATTTTTCATATAAAACTTGTGTGGTGTCCATCTGTAGTGTTGTCACTTGATTACTGTATGTGTTCACAAATGCTTTACACACTGCCTCTGAAATAAGCCTGTATGCTCGTGCCAAGCTACCAAGGGGGTGAGCAGGGGTTATTTTAGGAGTGTACCCCTTTACCCTGACTAGAGGCGAGGGTCCCTATTTATCATAAGTGCATACTGTGCCAACTAGAGACCCCAAAGTCTAACACTTCCAAATACCAAATCAGAATGTCACATATCAATGTTTTGCTACCGGAATCAAGTCGCAAAACATCAATATCTTACTGACTACAGAAGTGTATTGGTAATGCATTCTCATTCTGGAGGACCCCTTTTCCTTTGAAAATGTTACACAAATATGTTTTTTAAAGTAGGCAGTGGTTCCATGAACCACTGTCTACAGTTAAAAGTTTCACATTTCTTTTTAAAATGCATCCTGCTTTCCTTTAAGGAAAACAAAGTGTTTAAAAAAAATAGATGACTTTATTTAAAAGCAATCGCAGGCATGCTGGTCTGCTGATCCCAGCAAGCCATTGTTCCTATGATGGATGTGATTCCTAATGGGCCACAAATTGCGACCTACCGCTATCATTTTTGTGTGGTTGATTGATTTGCAATCCACTAGGAATCGGTAACTTGCAAATCCACCTACAAATAAGTAGTTTGGTTCACAAAATAGCACTCTTGTTTGCAGAAATACTGGTCGCAAACCGCAACAAGTCTTTTGTGACCAGAGTTTAGTACATCTGTCCCCTAATCCCCATCAATATTATAAATGCTCCAACCTGTGCAATTCAAATAAAAATTGCCAACACATCTTTTTAAGCACCTGTGCTCCTACAAGGATGTTGTTACTCTCTTCGTTGTAAACAATATCATTTATACACAACGGCTCTCTCCAGGGGTTGTGTCTTGGACAATGTGCTCCCATGTAAATGGTAATATGCACACCACCACTAATACAACTGTGTTTGTCATATATATATATACCTGTGCATCAAGTTATACACAAGCATTCCTTAGTGATTATTGCAAATGAGGAGTGTTACATTTTTTGTCACTTAGTGCACATTTTATGAAGTTGTTTCTAGATGATTTTCTCTGTTAGGCACAACTTCAGGAAATGAACACTAAAGGATGCACAATAGGATGCACTATATAGCGCTAGCATCTGTGTGGCAGGTGCAGAAACTGATTGCACCGACGCAAGTAGAGGTGCACCCCACAATGTTTGCGCAGGTGCATGTTCTCAATGATTCAGCGCTCTCTGCGTTGTGCCTAGGGGGATGTGTACACTTTTAATGCATTTCCAGGTTTACCAGACTTGCTGAATCTGGAAGTACATTAAAGTACATGGGTGGATGGGTGGGAACACCCACGCTCCACCCATGTAACACATGTAAGGTGAACTTGCATGGCTTAGTAAATTTGACTTAAGGATTGCTTTGCCCTTGCGTCACCTTGCGTGTCGCAAGGGCAACACAATTCTGTGAGAAATCTGGTCCTAGGTCTCCACTTTTCAACTACTGCTACCTCTATGTATTCATACATACTATGCCACACCATATACACTATTTATCCAGTTTTTGGGAGTATGTCGATTTGTATTCAAGGAGGAAATAACTCACACTGTTGATCGCACTAACACTGCAAGGCAGAATTTCTGAATCTCCTTTATCTGATATTAGGGGCATAAGACTGAACCTGGCCACCAGGGTGCCCCAAACCCTTCGGGTGGGAGGGCATCGTGCCCAATGCCAAACAATTTCTATGAGCTCCTTTTCAAATTCTGCAGGGGGCCTCTATCACGTTACGTTACACCACTGGCTGAATCGGCACTGTGATCCTAGTGTCTTATAAATAATTGTAGATTCCAATCATTCTTAAAGTGTGCCGCATTTGTGCTGCATTGAAACATTTCGCATTTCCTTAAGTTCTTTTTATATATGCAATGTGCTAACTCGAACTCTGAAATTGACTACCGTAATTGAGGAGGTTAAGCAAATGAGCCAATTACTGAGGTTTTTATTTTCAAATGAACTTTCTGAACACCAGAGTCAATTAGTGAGTGTTTATTAATTTCATAATTGAATCAAAGATGCAGCAGCCATTGGTTACTAAATGAGCGTCTCAAAGTATTATTCCCTTGATTGATAAATCTGTTCCGGAGATCTACACACATTACATATTTTGCGGATGATACTGATCACAAATAAGCATGTAATTCATTTTCCTCGAATTATTATTAATATAACCAATATGCCCTTCATTCTCTTTATTAAAAAAGAAAATCATCCCAGCTATGCCACAAACTATCACAACCCTTCCGAGGGAACACTTGAGTGATGAGGACTGTTTTTCAGGAATGACTACAAATATAATGTTTATATTGATCCAAAATCCAATATCAAAAACATCACAGTTTAAATCAACTCTGACTTAATTTAAAAAAGCGTTGGGTACTTCAAAATGCAATCTTTGGGTATTGCAGTTTTTGGCTTCTGTATTGCAGATATGCTTTACATTTTACATTTTAGCGTCTTTAACTGCATGCTTGTAAAGCCATACAGCTTGAATAACAGGCACAACGTTGTAAAAGAGTTTCTAAGATTTCCATAAAGGGAAACTTAATAGAACATTGTTTCTGCTAGAGAGTTCTAAGAGGGACAATGAGAAAATAAATAAAAGTATGTACCAGATACATATATATTTGATTTGAAGGGGATTTTTATTTAACAGACAGGAACAGAAGAATCATAGAAACAATGTTAAGGAATATCTGACTGATAAGGTTCGCTAGATTGCGATTCTTTTGTGAACCTATACACTGTATGTATTTCAGAAAGTAGAAACTGTAAATCACATTTTAAAAAACTGCTGGCCATATTACCAACAAACATCGCAGAGCGCGCTTAGCGCGAATAGTTTTATCGCCGGCTATAGCTGGAATATTTAGCCACGCTAACGCTGTATTAGCAACGAATAGCGCTATGGTGTTAAATATTCCAGGGATAGCGTGAAAAACAGCCAGACATCGCTGGAAAAACCAGCAAACATCCTGGCAATACGGCGAAATGCTTGCTGATACGGTCATGTGGCCGTAACCCTATTATCCACCTCCCATTATATGCATGCCTAAGTAGGGATTTTAGCAGGTGTAACTTTCAGGCGATATTCGTGGTTAGCGCGAGTTATTGTTTCGCTCTGCGGGAGTTGGTAATAGGGGGAATGTGAGTTACCGACTGTTTTCAGTCGCTTTGATGTTGGGAACGCCCACTTTGCATGTCATTAGCGATAAATATCACTGACATGCAAAGCGGTATCCAAACCGGTCGCTTTCGTCAGAAAGCTGTCGCTAACTGTCGTTAGCGACAGCTTGCTGGTAGGGCGATAAAAAAAATCGCCGCTTTGGCGGCAAAAAGTGCCGCTAAAGCGGTGATGAGGCCCTTGGTAATATGCCCCTGCATTTTTAGACTTTGGATTCCTAAAATCTCTTTTGGAATTAGGTGTTTTTAAATTAAAAAATGTACGCCATCTGGCAGCATTTTGTTGACATCACTTGTGTCCAGCGCAATGTGTGGCATGACAATCCTTGTGTCAGAACCTCATTCAGAGGGCAATGAGGCACACAGGGGCCACTGGGTCCAACCATGGTGGTTGAGGCCATTTACTGATGTGCCATACCCGACCTTCTATGGAACCTGAGCAACTGGGCCAAGTACCCTTTTTGCACTTGACTCTCATTGGTAGCTGGGTACTAGCAGTCAAAGTGTACATACAGGTTAGTGAATACAACTCATAATTCAAAGTGCACTCACTAATGTCAATAAAGCAATGTCCAATCAAATACTTATTCTTGTACAAAAAAGAAATACGTTATGTCTAAGTCCAGACAGTAAAAGGAATAACTGCATTCTTAAGCAACAAAACAATCCCCTTGAGGTCGGGGCTCTAGTATTTCTCTGGCAAATCCCTGTCCCACACTTGTCCTTGAAATGTGGCGGGAGTTATTCTCCATTTACTGGTGGCTGCATCCAGAGAATGCTCACTAGTAGTCCTTACTCAAGAGTTTCCCTTTGCCTCTTAATAATTAGTCAAAAGGGTCTATGCCAGCATCGAGTCTCCCAGGGTCCAACAGGCCAGATTCAAGCCCTACCGTCACTGCAGCATGGAAGCATTCAGTGTTTCAACGGGTGCCCCAACCACATGCACCTTCAAGTTCTGGCCCTGTTCAGAGAAGTGGGGCTGCTTGCAGTACACGCTGCAGCATCAGGCGGGAACCAGCTCCCTCCTGAGCGGCACTTCCGGATTTTCCAGTGATCAGAGATGCTCTAAGCCTTTGTAAATGTGGTAAGTGTGTCTACCCCACATGAGAGGGGGATGATCTTCGGCTCCCGACCAGACCCCAAAGATTGCACAACATCCTCCTCAGCATCCCCCAAAGACCTTGATGTCATTTTAAGGTGCAGATCTCGATGGGCTGACTCAGCCCACTGGTTGCAGCTTCTATATTTCACGGACAATGACCCAAACGTTTAGCAAACGCAGTGCTGTCAGTCCCTCCTGGCATACAGGGTTGCCACCGTACTTGCAGGAAAAGTGCAGGCTCCTCTGGTGCAATCACCCCCCACTCCACAGTGGCCCCTCCTGGCACATGGGGTCCCAGGTCAATCACACATGAGTCATGATGGGTTTGTCGGCACAATCACTTCAAAGGTGGCCCTTCTGGAGTACAGGGTCACTGTAATTAGACAGTACAGGCTTGATGCTCCCTGCTCAAGATGCAGGTCCAGTCCTTCTCACTCAGGCAGGAGGGCTGCAGCGCAACAGCGTAGAAGTCTTTCTTGCAGCAAGCAGCACATCAGTTCTTCTAAGTCTTCCACAGGTCTAAATGTGGGTCGAGTCTGAGGTCCAAAATGTATACCTGGTGCCCACTTTCAAGTAGGAGAAGACGCTAAAAGCTTCCTCTCCCCCCACCACCTGGAGGTGTCATGCATCACCTTTCTCCCTGTTCCCCTCCCAACTTGTCTGGGTGCATGAAAGACTAGTGCAAACCCTTTGTGAGTGTCAGGCAGAGCCTTTGTTATGTGCAAGTGTGGTGTTGATAGTTCCTCTCCCTTAGTAAGTCGGAGAGGCCCATCCTAACAGCTAGCTTCCCTTTGTCTAATTGTCTGGGAGCAATTCACAAAGACCAACTGCTAGCTACAATTAGTCATGTCACTCAGTAACAGGCTGCAGGCATCAAATGGTCAGGACAAGAACATTCAAACTTTCTAAAGGTGCTTTGTTTTCTGGGTTAACCATTTAATTTTCATAGATGCAAATGCAGTACTGTGCTGATTGTGCTACAGTTTAGCTAAATAAACTACAGATAATGCACTAAAAAAGGTGCGAGTTATTGATTTGTTAGTGAATGTTCACCTAGCATGTGAATGAGAGGTCACTTCTTCTGGCCACAGGAGGCCCCCACTAACCTGCTGCATCTCCTGCTGCTGTCTTCTGCTACCTGGCTGGCTGGGGTGGGACACAGTCTCTCAGTGCGCCCAGCACACCACAAAGCAAAGGGGGCGCGGCTGCCCTACCGACAAGCCTTAATGGCGTCAGTGCACTCCCGCAGTGAGGGTCACTTCTACTGGCCACCGGAGGCCCCAGTAACCTGCTGCATCTGCTACTGCTGCCTGCTGTTGCCTGGCTGGGGTGGGACATGCCCCACCCAGCACACTGTGAAGCAAAGGAGGTGGGGCTGCCCTCCTGACACACTGTAAAGGCATCTGTGCCCTCCCGCAACAAAGCCCTGGCTAAAGGCAAGCCCGTCTGTGCCCATCAGAGCCCAGAAGAGGCCAGGATGGGCCACTTCTCTAAGATAATCTTCACAGGATATTAAGGTACTGTCTAACTTACTTTTCTACAGAATTACCAATTCTGAGACTCAGTAGATGGGACTAGTCCCCCCAGTCATATTGACTTATTGTACCTAGCAGAGCCGACGTAAACTCTTACTTGTCATCTTTTAAGGGATGGGGAAAAGAAAAGCAGGGGAGGGTGTGGGAGGCAGGGTAGCAGGGAAAGGGAAAAAAGCCAGGAAAGCGACTAAACCTGCTGGAAGCAACTGTGTGCTAGATCATATCGACAGCTTTCTAGTCGAATGTGAAGGCATTTTAGATACGCAAGTGGTGATTTCTCCATGTGCCCCGGCCAGTGAGATATCTTCCAACAACGCAAGTTCTAGTAACACGACCGGTCATCCCAAAAATGTTTAAAAGAGTTAGGGGTAAGAATCGTGCTCCATGTGACCATGAACTTGAAATTCACACTGAGAGAGTTCCCTCACTATCATTTGATATATGCCCACAGAGTCAGTCCGAACCAGAGATTTCCTGTAGTAACATATTTACTCCCCTTCTTCATTTGAGCAATGCCTCCAAAGTCACTAAAATGCCACCAGTGCCAGAGGCAACAAGCAAAATAGTATTAGATCCACATCATTGCAAACAGAGTGTCTACCGGCTTATCAGTGACCTCAGAGCAGAAGTGGGGGCTCTGAGGTTCACAATAGGTGGCCTCACATGGTCATTGAAGCAACTATTGTAGAGCAGCCAAAGATCCTGCCCTCATAGCGAGGCTTCATTAAGAGCAACCAGTCAACCTACACACAAGCCATCCACCATCGTGTCACCCCTTCAGTGCAGGAGGGCTCCCTCAGCCCAAATTAGAACTTACCCCACTACTAATGACCTTGACCAGTGGGCATACGGCAAAAGCCTCCCAAAAGATATTCCCCTTCTGAAACCTCGGATAGGGAGAGGCTACCCCAGTATGAATAAGACTTCACCAGGCTCAACAATCTTTCAGTAATGTCTGCCATTTGGCAAATATCCACTGTACTGTAAATCCTAGTATTGCTATTAGTCTAAAATGGATATTGAGTTTACATTGGAAACAAGGTTTATTGAGTGCTTCGGTCCTGACCTGCAGATATATTTTATAGTTCATATGGATCATACAACCAAATTATTAGGTGGGGTAAGACACAGTGAATACCATAAATATGTACATTATTTCTCCAATAACCACATTAGACACTTTATATGCTGAGGTCATGTTACTTAACATTGTAATGTCTAGTACAACTTCTGTCACTTGAATCTTAATATTTCAGACCCCTGGGCGGCAAGTTCCAGGATTTTCTCAGCACCTTGTGGACTAATTGACATCTTACTGCCTACAGTCTTTTGAGTATCCGGTTTGGGATACATCCAAGGATATTACCATGTAGGTGAAGTACGTTACTTGCAAAGGCACTAGAGAATTGTTTGTTTCCTCCTTCAATTTAGGTCTAAAACAAGTGACGAATGACACGTGAAGGCCAATTCTCCCAATCTTAGTGAGTTATATAACCACTTTATTACTTCATCAATTGTCCCTAGAATCTGGAAAGTAATAACAGAAATTTCACACCTCCAAAAATCAACTACAGATTTTGTAACATTATCAAAATAATGCCCCATCACAAAGTTGAAGGAGCAATTTACTTGCAGCAAACAGAGTTTCTCAAAGATACATGCTGTTAGACTCCAATATGCAAGAAGTGTATTTCCTCAGCTTTGAACGTTTGCTAATTGTTCTGCTTAGCCTAACTCTATGCTTAAACTATTTGACATTACTGGCTTAATAGACATGAACAGCAACCTCGAGATAGTGTTTTACAAAGTAGTGATCATTTTATTAAGCCTCACCACATGGATAATGCTCATCCTCCAGCCGAGGTTGGTAGTAGGAGTACCTGCAGTGCGGTGACGTGGGGAGGGGGAGGGGCAGGGTGGGGGGTAGTAAACTATGGATTACGGAGGTTTACAGGTAAGTTAACATATCAATTAATAAAACAAATTTCGTTGTGTGCACTGCATCGCATTTGGGGATGCAGTGCACGCTACGAAATTCGTTCGGAAACAGCCTGCTCCTGTGGACTGCACAAGGTGTGCATTGTTTGTTTAGAGCCAGCTGGGCTGCAGGGCACTTGGGTCTCCCCCATGGCCTTCGAAGACCCCTAATCCTATGGTTCCCCAAGTGGAACAGGGGCAGCCATCCAAATCTAAAATACATGTGGCACAAAACCGCAGCCAGCAATGAAACCAGCTGGAGACTAATACAATTTTAGCTGTTGTTCTGCTTTTTATTTGTTTTTTGTTCTCTGACCACTATTTACGCTGTGATCTTGGCAAAAGGAAAAATTGGAGCTAATTCCTCATGAGAAGAGAGACTCATCTTGCAATGGAGATTTTAGTTAATCTCCATGAAATTTTACAGGTCAGTAATAGTAATTCTAGGAGTCCATCAGCATGCAACTATTTCACATGCAATTTTAATTGCTTTTTTTGTCTGCTGGGAAAGGAATTACATTTGATTTTACCAATCAGTTTGTCTGCTTTCAATTTCTCCACATGCAAGAACACATGCAATCCGGTGGAGTGACATTAAAGCATTAAACTGTCTTTTTCATTATAGGGGCTGTAGTATTTTTAAGTTTTTCAAATGTCCAGATTTAATATTATTAATCAAATCTTCTTGGTATGGGAGAATCTCACTCATTCTTGAAAAATATCATGCAGTGGTCTTTTGGCGCTTGCTTGGTTTCAAAGGACTCTGTGCACTTCAAAAGCTTCACTGTGTGCAAATGCTGGACCTCTGTCACTACCACTTCAATACACCTCTGGACCTGTGGATACTCTGCCAGGAAGACAGACTGCTGTGCTGCTGAAGGACCGCAACTCTGCTGAACTAAACTCTGCAGGACTCCTGCTTTGCTGTGCTGATCTGCTGCCTGCTGCCCTCTTGCCTGGGCCTCCATCTCTTGATCTCAGAATCCAGAGTGACTCTAAGGGCGGATTGTATGGCCTCCTGATCTGAAGCCTCAGAGTCATAACAGTTTCCATCCTCCTTGTATCTGCACCTGGACTCTGCCATCTGTGAGTTCACTCTGCAAAGTGGTGCCGCCCCAGACCTCGACCCTTGGAAGTGGGCCTAAGATGCTGGCCGTGGAACTGAGGCAACTTTTCTGCTGAGCTATGCATCCCCGAGAAGAACCAAAGCATCTCCTCGGCTGAGCGACAAATTCCGAAGCAGAACCAACACATTGTTGCTTCTGCGTGGATTGGAACCATGTGAAAAGACTCATATCGCCGCTACACTTTCCCCAGCACACATCCTTGCATCTCCTTTTGACTGCAGCCTAGAAGACAACGTCAAAACTCTGCATTGCAGCTTTACCACTCATCGGAATCGATGCATTGACTTGACTGTGCATCGCATCCCTGACTACAGACTTCACATTGCAAGCTCTGTTGAAGGGATCCTTGACGTTGATGCAACAGAACCCAGCACTGCAGCCTCACTGCATCTTGGAACTAACGCATCATCTTGGCTGCACAACACATCCATGCAATGCTCCGCAACCAGGATTTAAGGTACTCTCTTCAGCTGTTCTACCTGGGTAGCCAGCCTACACTCCATCACAGACAGCTTGAACTTGGGACTTTGTCCCTGTTCCATGCAACCAGATATCCTCAGTAGCTCTTTGTGATTTCTGGCGCTATTTTTACTTTAAACTTTACAATTGATAATCTCCATCTATTCTATTGTATTTTTGTTATTTTTTGGTCTTGTTTTATTTATTTTATTCAGATCTAATTTTCTAACCAGGTGTGGGATGTTTTTTTGGTGCTTTTGCTTTTTTGCTGTAGGAAGTGGTGAAAAGGCTATTTCGGGGTTTGGTTGTGGTTTACACTGACTAGGATTGTGGTTGCAGCTTGATCAGGGCTCACACCCCAGTCAACCAGCAGCACAATTTCTAAAACCGGACTATTTTCTCCATGACAGTCCTAAAAGGTGTCTGTGTCCAGGTAAGAATTCCAAATAGTGTGGCTTCTGGAGAAGTCTCTTGAGGTTGTATAGGCAAAACCTGTGAGGCAAGAGCATTCGGTGAGGCTAACCTTCCTGCCTTATGAACCACCTAAGTTCCAAAATTGTGCTCTTCTGTTTTGCTCCAATGCGATCATTCCTGGTACGATAGCAAATCCATAAGTTGCCACTCAAGCTTGGTGATTATTCTTTCTAATTTGATTAGGTTTAGGAATACTAATTATATTGCAAAAGGGAACACCTGGCTTGCTTGCCATTTGTTGACTATAATAAATAATTTTAAAACATTTAAAGATATTGTACTGTGTGGATTGGAGTGCTTGTCTGGGAGGTGTCTTAAACTGTTAACAATCATGTTTCTGTGAATAATTGTGGATCTGGCACAGACATTTTACGGTGCTCCTGGCTAATGCTTCCATTTTTCCCATTTCACTTCCTTATTCAAGGAACGGGATGTCAGAGGCTGAGGGAGGTGCTGTGGGGATTAGTTGTCCCACTGAAGCCAGATGATCTGGCATTAACTATTATGATTTTTGGTTGGTAGCTGTAAATCTAAATCTGCAGCTTCTTATCAGTCACCTGAGCTGCACCTTCCTCATAAGATGCCCTATGTGGCAGTCATTGTTTGGGTACCAAGCAAGTGGCATATGTAATAGGAAGACACATCATCTCTTCTCAACAAATCTGTACACTGGGGAGGAAGCATACTCTAACTGATAGGTTTAGCCATTAATGGTTCACCAGGTTTCTTAAGAAAGATGTACCTGTTGATCGTGGTGTTTCTTTGTTCCTCACTTGTGATGAAGCTAGACTTGCAGATAACCTCTTCTCTCTGCTGCCCTAATAGAACTGCCGTCTTGCATCTAGAGATTTTACAAGCTTCTAGTACCAAATTAGAATGTTATGGTAGGAAATAAAAAGGGAGCAGATAGTATTAGACCCTTGAGAGTGGATGTGTTACCGCCTGGGGTGACCTGAGTTCACAGCAACACCCATTGATTTTGACAGTGCCCCATATTTACAAGGGTGGTGTAAACCTGGTCTTACCCTGGTGCAATGAGGAGAAATGTTTAATGTCTCCTCGTTTTTGCTGTTTTCATGTGTGCTGCATTGTGCAGCACACGTGGAAACAGCAAAACACCAATGCTTGTTTATGTGCAGGAAGGTGTCCCATCCTCCACAAAAACAATATATTTTTTTAAATGACGTTTTGCAACGTCTATGCGTGCTGCATTAAGCAGCACACATAGAAGTTACAAAACACCATCTAAAGATTGTTTATGTGAAGAAAAGGACTCCCTTCTGCAAATAAACCATCACTCCCCTCAACGCAGGCCCCCTTGCATTATTGTGGAAGGGGGCCTGCATTGGCACTAGGCAGCTAAATTTAGCACCAGCGCAGGAGTAAACACAGCGCTGCACCTTATACTTGTAAATATGGTGCAGCCCTGCATATCTAATGTGACGGAGCGCGTTGTCAGCCTTCTAGGCGTAACGACACGCTTCTCCACTTTCTTTGTAAATATGCCCTTTCAGTCCCCCATATTCATCTCACAGAATCTTCTGATACAGAATTGGTATGAAATGCTTTTTACTCTAGATGACTAACTCAGAAGAGGTACCTCCAAGGCTGACACCTTTTCTAACAGTGACAGCTGCAGTCAGCGGGTGGTGTCATTATGAGCTCTTCCAAAATGGAATATGCAAAGAATGCCAAGCTGAGTGTAGCAAGGTACAGGGCTGATGTGATTTTAAAAAGAGAAAATACTAACCTCACTAATGCACCTGTGAATTCTTATCTTCTAGCTAAGTTATGTCACGTTGTGACTCTTATTTGGGCTGGGTTATTAGAGCTCATTGATTTGTTCCAATTTGCTGTTTTAAAATGGATCAGGCTGCTAGTGGACTCAGCCTCACTCTGTCCTTGTGTTGCCACCTTTATGCAATCTGCTACATGCTTTCTGTTGTTTTCACTTTCTATTTGATACCCTAGTTCCAGTTTCTGCATCCATTTTTATTTGAAAGAGCAGATCTGAGAATATAGATCTTCATGTGTCCACATACTAACATTATCCAGCCGCTTGTTCCTATAGCAGTCCCCAGGCTTCTCAAAGCTGTGATGCACATATGTGACAGTTTGGAGAGATGTTGAGTGCTGCTTGAAATTTTTGTACTTTATATTTAAATGAATAGGTTTATTTGAGTTTTTAATGTTTTATATCTTCTGCATTTGTTTGTATGACCTTAGTCAAAATAAACTAATGACTGTGTTTGAAAATATGATATTAATCTTTGAAGGACCTAGAGATGTGTTATGTTCTACATGCCAATACAAAATTATCCTGATCCCTTTGTGCACAGCTCTTCAAACCAAGATACAATGAAGAAAAAAGCATTTGCTATTTGTGACTGAAAAGGAAATCCTGGTTTGACTGTTGCAGCAAAGCTGCCTCTGTACTCAACATCCAGTGTGAACCTCTAATGACAGAGGAACTAATCGAAGGCCAAAAAAGAGAACCTCATGAACAGGCCAAAAAGCTTACTTACATCTTAATATAATGTGGACTCCCAGCTATGCCTGCTCTGGACACTGGACGCCCTAGGTTCACTGTTGATAACAGTGTTAATCTTTTCAACTTTGTTCGATTGGATTGCCTATCTCTGTTCATTTGACTATATGTTCTGTGATACTATACTTGATATAAAGGATATGGGGCCAGATGTATCAACATTGGATTTTGCTAGTCTATATTAGCGAATTTTACCGAATCGCTATTATAGACACGCAAAATGCATTGTATGTAGGTTTTTGCCAAAATGTTGTGATTCCTACGCATTCCTTAATTGCGACTCGCAAATTGCGACTCGCAAATAAGGAATGGCTTCCCATTAATTTCTTTGGGCCTAGAGGCCCATAGTAATGAATGGGAATTCCATGCGCAAATTGTCTATGCAATTTCAAGGGTGCCAAAAGCACACCCTGTTGCACCCCTGAAATATGCATGTGCGCCACATGGCACTTCGAAAAATGAAAAAAGTGAATTTTTCTAGGAATTTGCAAATTACCATCAACTAGAAGTTGGTGGTAATTTGCGATTCCTTAATGCTAATTCTCAGTTTTTGATAGCTACAAGAATTGCATTTAGGGAATCGCAAATTGGGATTCCCTAAATGCATTCACAATTTAGGTAATCGCAAATAATTGTGATTACTCATATTGCGAATTCAAAATGTTTCATACATTGCCAAACGCATTTTAGCCCATTTGCAATCGCAAAAAGCATTGATACATTTGGCCCATGGAGTCTAATGGCTGGGATGCTGATCTTAGAATTTCAAGTCATTTGTCTTAATATCTCATAATCTCAACTCCAGCTAGTGCGCAAAACGTATGTGATTCTTAGCGAGGGGTGCTACCGAGTTTTTCCAGCGATTGCTGGAACACAGGGAACATCGGGTTCGGCGCCCCCAAAACTCGTGCCACCTGAGACTGAACGCACCCCGCCTCCCCCTTGCTATACCACTGTAGCAAATCAATAAGGATACATTTATGAGTTGATCGGAGCAGAATTCCCATGCGGAATACTGATTCTTCAATACTTAGTGGTAGTTGTTAGTGCACTGGTATTTACTCCAACAGGAACAATTGGCCCAAATTAACTGCCAGTAAATCAGGCTTGGAAAATGAAGGGGCTGAATTGTAGCACATACCCATTCCCTCGCTTACCCCGACACACAGGCAAGGAACTGGGAATCATGTGAAGCTTGCACACCCATTCGCAATTCTTATCTTACCTTTACCACCCTTCGTAGCCTTTCACTGCATCCACTGACCACCTACTCATAGCAGTTCTTACATTTTTTAGTTTATCCCCACTAAAAAGGAAATGCCATACTTTTTTTTTTTTTTTTTTCTTTTTTTTAAAAACCTTTATTGACATTTCAACCAAAGACAAGTATGGGCCTACAACCCCCGGGGCCGGCCGCTAAGCAGTCAGAGTAACAGAAAACAAATTTTAATCACATGCAGCACCTCGGGGAGCAGATTCTCCATGCTAGTATACTCTTGGCCACTGAACAGCCCAAGTAGGAAACCAGGATATAAAAGGTTTTCATTTTATAATAGAGGATGGAAGGATCAGGTGCCAAACAATTTCCCAGCAGCAAAAAATGGCAGGCAGGATAGTAAACGTCAACAATAAACAGCAATCTATCAAGTCAATGGCGCTGAAACAGGAGGTTCAGGATGTGAAGGAATATCACGAGCCATTTGCGCCTGCAGTCCCCTGCCCTAAGACCCAGAAAACACCACGGAAATTGAGGCACAGATAAAAAACCGTGATTGACAGCGAAGGAAACCTACCGTACTGACCCCAGAAAAGAAAAGACAAAGAAGGATAAGAGAAGAAAAAGGAGGCCATAGAAACAAAGTAAAAAACTAAAAAATCCCCTCCCCCAACCCCCCACCCTGCACCTCTGCGGATGACTACGGCCCCCCCCCCAGCAGTGTGCCTGTCGCCCCAGAACCAGACCCGAAATATAGAAGAAACAGAGAAAAAGGAGAAAGAAAGGAAACCCCACCTGACGGGGAAATGGAGAGAGTATTAATAAACTGGAGGAGGGCCTTCAAACATGCCCCCGGCTTCTCCCTCCCGCACAATATATTCCTCCCCAAAGTAAACAGTAAACAACAAAAATCGACCATGTCAAAGAGAAATGGGGAGCATTATTCACCTACTACACTATTAGTTATGCCGTGAGGGCACGCAACCCCCGTGCCCGCCCGCCGATTAAATGACAACCTCTGAAGGATCAGCCTTATCCTTGGCCTCTCTTTGCGAAGTCACCAATGCATACCCATCGACCCATTGCCATGTCTAATGTTACGAGGAAAAGGAGCGTCCAAAAAAGACCAGGAAGCGACGCACACATGTAGTGTGGACGTCGCTGAATACCAACACAGTCATCATCATGGGGGATCATCTTTCCCAGTACTGCCCCAGGACATGCGTTGCACACAAGGTCCAGAAAGAAGGAATCAGCCAGAGCAGGCGACCGTTGCTTGAATATTGCCTGGGTCGCCGGAGGCCGCGCGTGGGACAAAGCCACCACCGTCTGCTCAAGTCTAAAACCTCCTGAACAGACCAAACCTACAGTCAGCCGACCACACGTTGCCACATTGTTCGAAGTTTCCAGCTTTCCCCTATTCACAGG
Source organism: Triturus cristatus (assembly GCF_964204655.1). Lineage (NCBI taxonomy): Eukaryota > Metazoa > Chordata > Amphibia > Caudata > Salamandridae > Triturus > Triturus cristatus. Next base: position 230,721,718 of record NC_140584.1, read on the forward strand.
GGCGGCCACGACACTTTCCTCCTGTGTGAAGTGAGACAAATCCTTGTGTACCTGGGGACAGGCAGATCGCAACTGTTCCGACGCTGACGCAATACCATCAAGCTTTCTCCCCAATACCCGGGCGCCGTGAACCAGGGTGGAATGAAGGGCACCGAGAGCTTCGAGAAGGTCACCGTACCCCAGCACAGCCCCCTGCGCCCGCTCCGCTATGCTCCTCTTAGCCACACACTCCCGATCTTGCTGAGACCCCGTATACAGGATGATAGACTCCATCCTATCAAGATGGCCGCGGGGTAGTTCCACCCCAGATTGGGACCGGGACTCATGCACAAGCGCATCAAGTTCCATGTCACTGCAAACAGGGTTCCGGGGGCAGGCAAAATATGTATCCAATGTGTGGTCACAGGTAACAGCCATCCTCACCCTGGACCAGTACCCGCGAAAATTCGGGAGCAGCCCGCGAAAATCGGGACGAGTTACAGGCAGCGTCCGAGCAGCTCACTGGCGAGGGCTCAGGCAATTACCGAAGAATCATGGAATTGCCACCTCGGGCATGCACTCGTTCCGCTACGCTCAGTGCTAGGAATGGCCACAGCGAAATTCAGGCCAATATTCGCACCGCTCCGGTATTCCGACTCCACCCAGTCACCAATGGCCGCTGTTATTGAACTGCTGCCCGGCCATGTTGTCCACCCGAGGTCCCGGTTCCAGGGTTGCACAGGCCGCAAACTTCAAATGAACATTTCTCCGGCGGTACCACCGCCAGAAACTTCAGAATCACACGATCGGTTGCCGCTCTCAACCACCAACACGGGCATGTAGCGCAGGCTAAGGATCTCATGCAGGATATCTGTGCGGGCTGTGGAGGTTCACGGAGCCGGGAGCCTACGCTGCCGTCCCGATCGCCATCTTGGCTCCTCCCCCGGAAATGCCATACTTAAAGCTTCTTGGTAATTCTGGTTCTGCACAGTCATTCCTTATTCTGCTGGGCGTAACTTCTCATAGGAGAACATTTATGGGGAAATAGTGGTCTGAAATGAAAATTTCTATCAGCCAAGGTCATCACACATATTAACTTCCAACACATAATCTGGCCTCAACTCACTTTCTACCTTAATTTGTTAATAAATGTAATACAGGAAATAGTTCCAGTAGGTAAAACCTTACTTGATGTGCACAATCTCAGATCTTCTCCAGTCCTTCAAATAATGCACAGTTCTCTGTTGCCCTGCAATTGGTTTAACACTAGGCAAATATTAATATGTATATCCATAAAGGATAAATTACCTTTAATAGTCCTCCCATTTAGATCTGCCAAGTATCACATCTAACTTCCTGTCTCTGTTGTAAGTACTTTTTGGAAGGAATTCAGGATCAGGCCACATTTCCCTTGGTTGATGAATAGGACTGGTATACCGGTAATACTGATTTTAGTGCCATTATGATTTTGGAACTTAATTTGAATTATAAAAGGGTGCAGACATTTTACATCTTTTCCCCTGCACAAAGGAAGTCAGGTAAATTCTGACTGAATTTTTGCAGGAAAAATAACGTATATTTTGATGTTTTCAACTTACAAAAATTGGGGTATATTATCAAGACAGGCGATAAAATTATCGCCGCTTTAGCGGCAGAAAACTGCCGCTAAAACGGCGATAATGGGCTTGATAATATGCTCTATGGAATTCCAATTGAAGCCCATGTTAGATGTGATGGACATCTAACCTGAGCTTCAATTGGAATTCCATAGAGCATATTATCAAGCCCATTATCGCCGTTTTAGCTGCAGTTTTCTGCCGATAAAGCGGCGATAACTTTAACGCCGGACATCGATAATATGCCCCTGTGAGGTATATTATCAAGAACGACGTTAAAATAATCGCCGCTTTAGCGGCAGGAAACTGCCGCTAAAGCGGCGATAATGTTCTTGATAATATGCCCTTGAGAATTCCAATAGAAGCCCATGTTCTGGTGTCAACCTGGGCTTCTATGGGAATTCTCACGGGCATATTATCAAACCCATTATCGCCGCTTTAGCGGCAGTTTCCTGCTGCTAAAGCGGCGATCATTTTAACGGCATGCTTGATAATATGCCCCTAAGTGTGTTGCTGTTAAATAGTTTATTCTACTAGGGACCACAACAGTCTGGAAATTACAGTATTTATTTGCGGATCCAGAATGTCGATGAGGTTGCCTTTCTTGTTATATATAGAACAATGCAACATTACAGAAAATAAACACAACCTGTATAACAGTTTGAGAAAACTAGCAGCACTGAAATGTTAGGTACTGTAAGATGCAACTTGAGATACGTCAGATAAATACCCTGAAGTTTATTTCTTTAGAGATATATAGAGACTATTTCTGGAGGCAATACTAATATTAGCTCAGGAAACCATTTTAGCACATGGAAGACATCTGAGCCGCTGATGCTCACTGATGATTTTCCAATATATTGGATTCTTAATAATCTAGCCAGACGATGAAAATCTCGAACATTTCCATTTCATCAAGCCCTGATTGTACCACCTTATTGTTTGGTTTCATTTCATTTGTTTGATATAGTTCCTTATATGTTCCACTATCCACAGTGTGCATTCATTAATAAAGCAGTTGTGCCAAAAAAGACAAATTGAGACTGTGTTCATCGTTTCATTTAGTTATAATGTTCATTGCTTATGTTGTATAAAAATACGATCCTGCTTATAAATGCTTTAAAATTGAATAACGGGCTATGTCACTTAGTCAATGGACATTGAATAGAAGAAAAATTGGAAAACTGAGTTTAAGTGATACATTCAATCTGAGACGTGCAGCGGTGACACTGATCTCTTCCAGATGCACATAAAATAGCTGAAATTTGATACTAGGTGTAAATTTGATCCACAGAGACAAGCCTTGGAATTAGGCTCTGTGAAACCATCCACTCTTTATAACTGCTTCATTATTTCAGATTTTCTTAATTAAGCTTATACCACTAAAGCAGAGTTTTGAACTTTCAAAGCGTAACTTTATCTCTAGTGTTAGAAATGGAACTCCCTAGTTGGCAACGGTTTGCACCATCGTCCAAGTAGGGACCCTTCTTCCTTCTAAAATAACCCCTGCTTACCCTCGTTGGTAGCTTGGCACAGGCAGACAGGCTTATCCCAGAGGCAGTGTGTAAAGCATTTGTGCACACATACAGTAATAGAGTGAAAACAGTACAAACAGACACCACATTAGATTAGAAAAAAAGTAATCTTTATCTAAATCAAACAAGACCAAGAACGACAAAAATCCACAATAGAATAATGTAAAAATAGTTACTTTGCAAGATAACCTTTAAATTGCAGAAATAGCTGAAAAACACAGTTCTTCCGAGTCTGTTGCTCCGTCCGGGGATACCGCGATGCTGAAAACAACAGAGTCTTACAATTCCAGCAGACCGCTTCAGTGCGGGGTCAGCTAAAGCGATGACAGACTCGAAAACAGTACTTTCCTCGTTGTGGCCAACATGATGGTACGAGCCGGTCAGGGCAACCGTCATGGTTTCATTGCAAAAATGGAAGCGGAACAGGGTGCAGTGCCCTCACAATGCGGTGCAGGCAGCGGCTCAGTGTCGATTGTCCAGACAGCATAGGTGAGGCCAAGGATTACGGTGCAGGGTGAGGTGGTGCTCGATGCAGTGCTGGCAGGTTGCGGTGCAGGCGATGGAGCCGTTTGATGTGCCGTTCGAGCAGCAACGGTTTCAGTGACGTCCAGGCAGGGTGAAGCGAGGCAGTGCAGAATGCGGTGCCCACAGAAAGCAGTGTGAGCAACGGCTCAGTGACGATTGTCAAGATGGCGTCAGTGAGCACAGGACGCAGTGCGAAATGCAGCGGTGCCTTCTGCAGGGTCTTCAGGACACAGAATGCTGTGACGGGCTTGGTGACAGAGTTGATTGCCCTTTACTTCTGCGTGAGTGAAACCAGCGATTCCAGAGACGGTTCCCAGAAGGATGGTGAGGTCTTTGCTGTTCCTGAGAACTCTTGAACAGGGGAAAGCTCCACTTCCAGGCCCTTGGAGATACTTTCTCAAGCTGGATACACACACAGCTCCTCTCCTTAGTAGAAACATCTACTGCAGGCCAACCCCACACAGCACACAGCAAAGGGACAGTACTCCTTTTCCAGTTTCTTCTACCTCTTCTCCTTGGCAGAGGTTCATCTTGAAGTCCAAAAGTGATGTAAAGTTCAGGGGTCAGGGCCCCAACTTTTATAGTACAAAATCCGTTGCTCTCTGTGACAGAAAAGCCCATTGCCCATCGAAAACCAGTTCTGCCTTCTCCAGTGCAGCTTCCTGGCAGGAGGTGGAGACAGTATTGTCCAAAGCATACAAGGCCCATTCAGGTGTGAAAGGAATTGCCTTCTCCTACTCTAAATGCAGCCCAGGTCTATTCAGCCCAGCCCTGACTCACCCTGGAAAGGCAGGACACACCTCAACCCACCCAAGTGGCTGTCTGAATAGAATGCACATCCCCAGCCCCTGTCCCTCAAAAGCCAGATAAACAAAAAACAAACATAGCAAGGGCACATACGATGGATTAGCAAGAAAATACCTACTTTCTAAAAGTGGTATTTTCAAACACAGAATGTAAAAACCATCCTTACTAAAAGATGCATCTTTATGCTCTGAGTTCAGGCATACCAAACTGTGTTGTCCCATCTTGTTCCCATGGGCAGTTATACATATAAAATATTTTAAGTAAACTCCCGATTCTACTCTATGGGACAGATAGTCTTTCAATAGTGAAAAGCGAAATAGGCAGTATTTTACTATTAGGACATGTTACACACATCAAAACATGTCCTAGCTTTCACAGACACTGCACCCTGTCCACTGGGGTACCTTGGGTCGTCCCTTAGGGGCGACTCACATGCTAGAAAAGGGAAGGTTAGGGCCTGGCAAGTGGGTGCACTTGCCAAGTCGACATGGCAGTACCAGCCCGCATACTGCAATGGCAGATCTGAGACCCTGTTGCAAGGCTGCTTGTGTGGGTGGCACAATTAGTGCTGAAAGCCCACTAGCAGCATTTGATGTACAGGCCATGGGCACACTCAGTGCACTTATGAGGGAATAAAGAGTAAACAAAATAAGCCAATTATGGAAACACCAATCTATGACTACAATTTACAGAGGGAGCACTTGCACTTTGGCACTGAAAAGCAGTGAAAAAGTGCCCAAAGCATCTAGACCAGCAAAAACGAAGTCCAACACAAAGCAAAATAACAGGAGGCAAAGGCAAAAATACAGGGGAAACCCATGCCAATGATGTCAGATCTAACATCTAGGTTTATAATTATCAATAAAAGAAAACAACCTACGTATTTTTGTCTAAGAATTTAATCATCTAGTTAGGGTGTATATCATGATTTTGGGATCTTCTAAATGTTATGGTGGTATAGGGGTGAGTGATGCAAGACCAGCTCATGTCTATCATTAAAGAAATGATGTGATGTGGTTAACCTATGTAATGTTATAAGTATCACCCCAGGTACCACTCCAAACAATGTTGCATGTAAACGACTACAGCATTAGACATGTTTTGAAACAAATAATAGTGCAAACATGAGCGATCCCAGGGTGGACGATAGCAAACAATGCTGCTGATCAAATTCTTAGAATGAAATTAAGTTATACACATAAATAGTAACCACACAAATTGGAAGGCAGAGCAAATGTTAAAATCCATTGGAACACCAGGCAGAAATGTCTGCATAGATACAGCAAAGCCACGTCCCCAGCAGTCTGCTCTACAACCATCCCCAGGTTAATGTTTTTTCATTCATTACAGTTGTCAGTGAACTTTGTGAGGTTGCGAAGCTCTGGTTGGTCTGCACTTAAGAACACTGCCCAATGGGGAGGAAGAAGCTCCAAGAAAACTGCAAAAAGACAAAAGTCTTACTATATCCATCCACTGCATGTACTATCATTCAATGGACACTATCTAACACCTAATGTTTTTCACACGTTATTACATTTCAATATGGAAAAACACATATTTGCCATTTTCAGCCCTTGTAGAAAGAACAACAAAGATCCATGATGTACTGAGTGTTTTTGTCTCCTGAAACATTCAAAGTCTGAAGGTGCATTTTTACAGAGGGCTTAACCCAAGACCAATATCTGACAGTGTACATCATGAGTTATATATAATTTTTTAAACAAAGACTAACTCAAAAGTCCTATTTCTAAAAATGTGACTTTTCACCAGAGCCCTTCATTGGGTTTACTTAGAAGTCTGTAGAGATGGTTGCTATTGATGACATGCAATGAAAGGCGTAAATCAATTTTTCCCCTATCTTTCATCTTATGTTGATAAATCTTTCAGAATTAGTTAGTTGTTGATAGATAGTTTTGAAATTATATGGACGCTGTTAAGTCAATAAGAAATAATCATTTTTGGCTAGACCACACTGGCTATGAGACTGCCACTGCACAGGTCCTTTAAATCTTTATTCAGTCCATGTTCTATGTTTTAAAGTTTCATATTTTTATCCTTCCACTTTCTGAGAGTAACTTTTGAAATGATTTCACACCATTGAAAGCTGAGTGAATCTTTTTAGAGAATGTTGGGTTTGGCCTGGAGAGTGCCACTGAGCTGGTTCTGGTAGGGGTTAACCATATTATTCAAATATTTTTATCACTAGAAAATAGATGGGTTAGATTTGTTCAGATCTAATTGTTGTCTTACTGTTGTTGGGTAAGGTCAGCATGTTCACATGTGTGTTACATATAGATGTTTGACCAGTTATCGCTTAGCTATCCTCATGCTATTATGCCGAAGATCATTCCTTATTACCAAAACCTTTTAATTCCAACATTTTAAGGAGTAATTCAGCTTTTGATGAACTTAGCATATGACAGAATGAACAAAAATGGATTATTTCATAAATTATCTCTGGATCAGATTCAATTATTTGTTCAGTGTTTAAGAAATTCTTATGATATTTGCTTGTACACTAGCATATTGAAAGATTTGTGAAACAAGGACTGCAACGTAAAATGAGATATGCTGTTACAGATTCAATCACTGAGTGAAAGGAAAAATATATTGCACTAATTGTGAAGGATCATTATTTTTTCATGGTTCACACTTTGAAATTAAGGGTAAGGTGAGAAATCTGACAGTTTGATTTGGATATTTCTTACAGAAAAGCGCAATCTTTCATCATTGGAAAATATCAAAGGAATCCTATTTGTGTAGAATAGTAGTGCTAAAGGTAACAAGAAAGGCTGGAATGCATAAAAGGCTAAGAAAGATGGTTGATTTATTGGAAACTTTATGGCATTGTTGTAAATCTGGCAGCTACCTGATACCAAAATGCTGTGCTTTAAGTGGCTCCTTGTTGAGCAATATCTTTCCAATGGATTTGTGAATGAAAGCCAAGCCTCAAAGTCACAACCCATAAACCACTAATCCTTGTCCTCATCATGCTGTATGTGAAGATGACATAGGCTGCTGAAGAGGAAACCTTCACATTTTTGTGTGTGAATCCTAATATGTGCTTACAAGGGAAATCTACACCTAGTTTCACCGCAGTATCACTATAGTATCACAGCAGTATATTCTGCTTTGGTTTACTGACATTACTGACATTTTACTAATTGCTACTCTTGGCACTTGCACTACCTCGAGTGCTGGTGTTCCTATGGCCCCCATCTTTCCAACCAAATTGCTGGATTGACTACGAAAATCTGTTGTTTGGGAACAGCCTTTAAAGAGAACTTTGAGCTTTGATTGGACGACGCCAGCGGGGGTGCCAACTTGGTGAAAATTACTGATTAAACTCTTAAATTCCTTCCTGAGAAATCTTAAAGGAAAAGTCTCCTGTAATCTTATAAAGCTTTTCTTTTATGGCATTGGTGAGATATGCTCCTTGATCCGATAATCTGCAAAATTGACAAGTATTGACAAGGGTAATCAGAACTGGTTAAATCTAGTTTATGAGTCTCCGCTAAATCAGAGATGGGGCAAACAGTAGTTTGTCCATTTTCACGCCCTTCTGGTAGGCCAGTAAACCTTAAGTTTGTGCAACCTGATCTGTTTTCAGCATTGTCAATTTTTGACTGCAAGCCAGCTGCTCGACCTAAGACAAATGTGTAGTTAAAATCTGCATATTATCCTGAGTGACCTTCATTATTTTAAGTTCATTTAAAATTTGAAGAAGAAGGGACTCTGTAGTACTTCTTTGTTCTATTTTGTCAGCTTGTGTTGCTATCTGGAGGCAGCCAAGATCAGGAAGATTAGACGTTGTTTTTGGAATTGCTTTTTTAGTACCCTGCTGATTTTCCCACATCATTGGTGATGGTAGAGCTAGATTTGTTGTTAATACCTGCTGCGATTTGGTGTAGATCCTCAATTTATGGGAAACCGGTCTGGTCCTGCAAAGAAGAATTATCGTCAGACCCACAATGGAGCCACGTCTTTGGTCACTGCAAATAAGGGGTATGTCTGACACTTAGTGGCTACCCATGAGCTACTTACTGGCTTTTTCACACCTACTTCATTTGTTATGCCAATGCTAACTAATTCAGTTGCTGACATGAAGGCGGAACTGCTTATATCTGTGGCATCTGCACTTAGGGGATGGAAGCTACAAGCTGCACCTGTGACTACATAGGCCACTTCAGTAGCAACCAACAGTCCTCTCTACCCCAGAGAAGCCTAATGCATTCCCCAAACGTGTGCTCCAGAAATCCTTTTCCTTTTTTCTTCAATGTGTAGGCCAGTACCAGACAATAGTTTCTCTGTCTCCTCTCTCTAAGGGGAATTTAGTTGAAAAAAAAAAAGAAAGAAAATTCCTGATGGGGTCTGTTTTCTAACTGCTTTTGGGCTCCAGCTTAGAATTGCACAGCTTATATTTGCAAAACTCATCCACTGCAGTTTGTGCCAAATTGCTGCTGCTGTCACTTAAAAAAAATTACTTTGACTCACCCAGTCTCCGTGTCCTGATGGCATACAGCCTGAGTAAGTGATGACACCTGTGACCAGAGGTGGTAAACCCAGGCAAAGAGTTTGATAAGGCTACAAAGGGGAGGGGTGCTGTTTTCCGCACCACTGCTGGTGCCAGCTTAACACCTAGCGAGATAGATATGGCCTGTAGCACCACACCATGGGTTTCTTGCCAGTTTTGGAGTGCCACCAACTCATACTCTATTGAGTAGCAGAAGCCCGGCGAGCGCCGCGGCGCATCTGTCTGCCATTTTCGATGCCTTCACCTGCCATCAGATGTCTCAGCCATGGAGCATGACAGGAGCTCCATACGCGGCACATCCCAGGGAATGATACTTACATCATTTCTTTATGTTTTCTATATTGTTTTTCTTTGGGGGGTTAAATGTGTTTTTGTCACACATCTCTTTACTTTCTTTTTCTGCACGATGCCCCATGTGGCCTTAGACGATTTCCTAGTGCCAAGGCAACACTCTAAGGGTTGGAGTGGTATGGGGGTAGGTGGATTTATGGGAGGGGGAGGTGGGGCAGGAAGTAGCCTAGGATGGGTTGGGCTCTGAGCCAAAGGATTAGGGCAGGGGGAGCAGGTAATAGCTAGTGGGGGTCAGGTCAGAGGAAAAGTGGGAAAACTTGCAGCAGACAGTTGGGCACAGAAATATATCTTTGCAATATCTCGCAGCAAGTTGAGAGTTGTATCATGCAATGTGAATGGCCTAAATAACAGATTGAAGTGTCAAGGCATATTAGCCTGGTTTAGATCTTTAAATGCAGATATAATACTTTTGCAGGAGATGCACCTAAAAGACAAATGTTGCCAGCCTCGTATTCCCTCGTATTCCCTTGTATTTCCTCTGTGCATTTATTTGCTTCATCACAGGCATCACATCATGGTGTAGCGGTGTTGATCACACGCACAGCCCAGTCAGAGGTCCTCAATGTAGTGTGTGATCTGGGGGCTGGCTGGATTTTGGTTAAAATATTAATAGGGAAGTAAACATGTAACTTAATAAGCTATTACAGGCCCATCAAGGACACACATTCCCCCCTTATATGATCTTCATTGCCTTCTACAACGAGAAATGCATCATTTAGTAATAGTTTTGGATTTCAATTTAATTCAGAATTTTGCTTCTAGACACTATACGCTTAAATAAGCATCAAATTTACATGTACTCAACAAACTCCCACTCATGACTTTTCTCTTATCGATCCTTGGCGGGCTCAAACCGGTCCAGTAGTCAATATATGTGCCACTCAACATGGTACAGCATCCATTTTCAGATCACTCACTGATTAGTTTAGTCGTACCATTAGCACAGGGACCAAGATGGTGTTTCAATAAAATGCTTCTCACAGATGACTCCTGGGTCATGTAGACATCTGATTTTTCAGTATGGGAAGCACTAAAGGTGTTTTTCATAGGCTGGGTTGTAGTGAAGACAGGGTTTTGCCTGCACACATTGCTATGTTAGCATAAGCGTTTTAGACTCTAACTCCATCATGCCACTTTGCTGCTTTTGCACGCGACACTACAGGTAGCTGTAATTATAACTAAAACTGCTTGCTTGCTTTTTCTTTACATTAGAACGGTCTGTTTTTCACATCATTAGACTTACACCGCGACCTTAGTCTGAACACTGTGTGCAGAAACCGTCAAGGTCAAATAACAATGTCTGCTGTTGAATTCAGTTTGATCGGCCCACTTCCTAGACAAGCACACAGCTGCAAATATCTGAAACTCGGGTGCCTTTAATATTGCATTGCATGCATGATGCTGGCAGTCTCGGAGAAAACCTTTCCAGACACAGACAGCAGTGCTAATCCTGTGATGTGATTCACCTAAGCTGATCTTGGAGGTATGGGGTTCCCCATTCAAACCTAGAGACCTTCTATTATTATTGTAAAACTAGCTTATAGCCAGGGGAGGGTGGTACACAAGGTATCATAGGACCTGTTTCCACTATCATTATAATATGATTTCTCCCTTTGTATTTTATGGAATTGTAACAATGCTGATGGTTTTATTTCTAATCTTTTGTTTGCTTATGTTAGCCAAAATACTGCATCTTAGAGCACGTAGTTAAAAATAAACATTTTAAACTTTTCCGTATCTGATTATTCACGTTGTGGACTGATATGAGAATAACAACGAAAAGGTGTTCTTGATTCCCACCATTCCTGAGAGTAACCTAAGTCGCTTGTTCTGGGTTGTCTAATCATTGGTAGCTTCGCTGTAGCACGGAGAATGAATGAGACACTGATGCTAGTCGGATGGGGTTCTGGGTACTAAGGTGAGTTTTTTGGTACACCACAATTCAATGAGATCATGGTTTCCTGCGCATAGTTCTGTGCATGAGCAGAATCCCCGCAACAGGGTAGTATCCTACCTGGCTGACCGAAGACAGGAGGAGTAAATGCAGCATGTTAAATTATGTGAGAGTTTAGACGAAGCCATGAAAACATAAGCACAGGCCCCCAATAAAAATAAACATATGGCTTTATCTAAAGCTAAGTACAACTTTTGTTTACTGCTTAAGAAATAGGAAGCCACACATCATACCTCCAGAAAAAATATGAGGAAAATGAATTTATAGGAAAATACCTAGCCTGCTCTTTGAAGCGCAGAGCTAATGCCAGCATTATTAAAACAATTTATGATCCTTTGAGTAAACCTTTTTTGTATACAACCATCTGATGTCTCACAGACATTTCTTCAACATTACGTTCGAATATATTCAGAATCCCATGATAGCTCTTTCGCAGGTATTAATGGATGGCTAGGCGGGTATTTACATTCCAACCGACTTTTGAGCGGGCTGACTTCATAATTTTGCTAGTAATACTGTCATAAGTACATTACACATCCCCTAAAGATAGCGGAAAGGATCGATTACGCACAGAAAATATATAAGGTGTTTTTGCAGCAACAAGCACTGTTCCAAATTTTCATTTTTTACCATACTCTTCAAGGGTTGTCCCATTCCTAGCACATTTACTGATTCAGTGACGGTTGGCTTCCTTAAAAAAGATAAATCAGATATTGACCCAAATCCATACCACCCCATAAGCTTCCTCAACAGTAACTACAAGTTATTTATAAAAATTATTGCCAATAGGATTTCATCAGTAACATTGTCATTCATTCATAGTGATCAAAACGTGTTATTACCCAGGAGACTCATGTCCTCAAATACTAATTTTCTGGTACAAGCAATAGATTTCATTTCCAACCATAATGTCAAATCTGCCGCTATAAGGCTTGCCACAGAAAAAGCATTCGATTTAGTGGAATGGGAAGTGTTATTCTCATTCTTCATAAATTTGCCTTTCAACTGAATTTTCAGTGCTTGCTGAAAACATTGTATACTGGGCAGGAGCTTCTATAATTATTACTAATTACCTGGCTGCGGAGATAGTAATCAAGCGTGGCACTCATCAATGGTGTCCGATGTCTCCTATTCTATTCGCACTATTTATAGAACAATTAGCTTGCGCCATTCGCCAGGATCAAACTAACTGTCCTCCTATTGCAGGAATTCCTAAGTTCAAGCTGTAAGTTGATGATATTTGTTATATTTAGCTGGAAATAAAACAAACAGCTTGCTTTTGAAAAAATTGCAAAATTTACAGCTATCGGTGGCTATAAAAACAACCAGATAGTATGTAGTCTTATTGTTTAATACCTCCCCGGAGATTCTTCCAGCAACTATGCGCACAACGTTTCAAGCAGGGTGACCCATTAGATATCTGGGTGTTAAAGTCACTCCAAATTACTTTGATCCACACACACTTCATTATATGTCTCTATTAGTCAAAACTTTTACTCTAATTCAACAATGGAATAGACTTCCTTTTACGATCATAGGCCGTACTGCACTTATAAAAATGAACTTGTTGCTGCTGTTTCTGCTTGCCTTTTCAAATGTCATGATTAGAATTCCTAGATAATTTTTTTAGGCCATTGGCGCAGACATACACACATTTTTCTGGCAAAAGAAATGACAAAGGATTAAGCTCTCAATTTTTCATTTCACTCAAGAGAAAGAGGGTTTGTCTCTTCCATGTTTTAAAATGTATTACCAAGCCACCCTGTTAAGTTGGCTGACCATTGTCTCCCAAAAAACTTCCATTGAAGATAAATATTACCTGAATATTATGTTAGAAGTTGCTGGAATTGATCCCGTCTCTTTGTTACAAAACCCTAGCCTATCAAAGAGAACCCGTTATAAGACTCCCCAAAATGTAGTCAATCGTTTTAATTCAATCTAGCAAGAATATATAGTCCAACATTTTCATCTCGATTTAAAACTTGATTTTTTTTCAGGGTTTGGTGTCTGCTTCATTCAGTCCAATATTAGTCATTTGGTAGGTTTTGGCTTTCAGTGACTGAGAGATTTTTATCGTGACAACCAATTTATTTCATGGCAAATACTCATTGAGGAGAACACACAAATCAGTCCAACCATATTTTTTAGTTTCAAATACAGCATTTATATGATAGCAGTTCAGTTGAGATGAATGAAGTAGCAAAGAAAATATGTCAGGCTTTTTTTATCTCCCACCTATCAGGGACCAACCATTGGCATAGTTTTACTTCAGAACTTAGGACCTAAGTTAGTGTCCAATAGTAAAAGTAAAATAGCGATTATTGCAGGCTGTGATATAACAAGAGCACACTGGAAGTATTACAACCAGATTAGTGGAAAATTCATCCGGGCGGCCAACAACGGAGCAGATTCCATATGTTTTAGATGTGGGTCGGATTCTGGGGATTGGCTCCAGATGGTTTTTATTTGCCTTAAACTGACTCTGTTTTGGACTATCACCTTTAATGAGCTAGGAATCAGGACAAGACGAGTGATCATCCCTGATCCGCAGGGGGTTCTTTTTGGTATCCCATCAGTTGTAAACAATCTCTCTACAGGGCCTCTTGATGCCCCAGGGCCATGGGGATGCATGCAGGGGGGCACATGGTGTGACCACGTGTCTGCGTGCACACCCAATTCCTGCACGGCATGGGCTTGACAGGCCATGTCATACAGGAACTTGCTTTGGCATTCCCATTGCAGTGCCTTGCCAAGTCTCACTGACTGGGACCACCAAAGCACTACCTCACAGACCAGAAGAAAACTCCTAATCTGGCGGGAGGTATCAGTATGGCTTTGGTGGTGTGGCACCGGGGCCCTGACGAGGCGGCCCGCTGACACACCGCCAAAGTCATAATCAGGCCTTAAGTCGTTATTACTAGCAAACTGGAAAGAAAAAACGTACCCACTATGTCTCAATGGAATACAAAATTGTCTAGGGTAAAGGGACATGGAATCTGTATACAAAGAGAGTCGGACCAAATAGCAATTTAATAAAATCTGGTTGAAATGAGAAACAGATAGTTGATTTCACTAGCCAAGGGTGGGTGATAAGAGATGCTTCCTTCAATCATTGGTGACAAGTATATTGTCAACCTTCATGATTATTGTATTCAATTTTTTGTTAAATTGACAAATTGTCATTTTTCCTCTAATTTTTAGACAGCTAAACACGGGTTAGAAGTAATGCCATGCACAATATGGTTAATTTATCCAAAATTAATTTTCGTGATTATTGTATTTGATTTTTTGTGTAAACTGATCAACTTCTGAGCTGAAGTGCTATTAAGTGTGGAACAACTTATCTGCTACATTTGTGATCAACTTTTTTTTTACAAAAATGTACTTACAATGGTTTTCATCTGTGCAGCCACAGGTTCTAGAAATAACGGAATCCCAAACACATAATTTACATTTGAATGGATTTGGAAATCATGTACGTTTTTTTAATCTGCACAATCCCTGAAAACGTTCAATGTTGGTTAAAATAATTGCCACATTGTCCAAAAAGGGACATATTGCTATAGGTTGTGATCTTAAGAAATTGGCTATTTATTGTTTGTTTGATTATGCAGGAAGACTATTTCTGGGCCAAATGTGTTACAGATTGGAAAGATCATATAATACATACAGTTATCAAAAGATGCAGGCCATTTCTTTCAAAACAGAAACATGATTTTCATGTAACAACCAAAGAATTCGCAATGTGTACGCAGCATAAAGCCTTCAATGTGCTATGGAGTACAAAACTGTTTCACAGCGTGTCCTAAAATACAAATTTCATTATTACAAAAGGCACTGCAACAGGGATAGTATTCTACAGACAGAGTAAGAGAGAGGATGCAGACCTGTTCTCTCGGTTTACAAATTAGAAGAATAATATCAAAATGTGCTGGAGCTGGAATTTAACTTTCCAAATGTATGGTTATGCTATAGCCTGCAACTTGGGGGCAGATTTATGTTAGACTTTTGTGACGCAGCGGCGACGTAAACCCTGCGCCACGTTGTGCCCTATTTACATCGTGACGCATCTATGGAGATGCGTCACGGTGTAAAGCCCTGCGCCACATTAAACCTGCGTCAGGTTTAATGTATGCAGGGTGGGCGTTCCAGCGGAAAAAGCCTCGGAAAAGTGACGCAGTGAAATCTACAAGATTTCACTCAGTCACTTTTCCGACGCTGCTGCGTCAAAACCTTGCGGCTGCTTGATGCAGGCGTAAGCCATGACGCAGCATGTAAGGTATGGGCAGCCACTAATCATTGCTGGAGTTGCGTCGTGCTTGCGACACGACTCCAGCAATGCGCCGCCCTTACGCCATCAGATGCGTCATGCATCTGTTTATCCTTGCGCCACGATGCGCTGCATTGTAAATGCGGCGCATCTGTGGTGGCGCATTCCTGCTGATTTGCAGGGATGCGCCAGGAAACATAAATCTACCCCAAAGTATTTTGCTGCATAATGAAATGACCCTATTTTACTAAGACCAAAACTTGTTTTATAATTCATCAAAAGTAATTTGTTTTGAATGAAATTACATATACGTATATTAAATGCATGCTTTTTAAAGACAATGAATGTATAATTAATTTACACGAGTTTTATAATTTCCTCACATTTAACCTAAAAACAATGATTTTAAAGCCAGTGCACTTGCATGCAGAGAAAAGCAAAAGAAAGGCAGTGAGGACAAAACAGAAGTGAATAAAAAATTAAAATTAAACATCCAAACAGCTCCATGACTGCCCGTCTCAGCACAGGACATTTTTAAATACCAGTTCTGTCTGCAATTTGTTCCCACCTCAAGTAATAGACTCTCCTTTAGTACAATACACGATTAAAACACCCTGCCATGTGTATAAAAATCAAAAAGACATTAAAGAATAGAGAGTGATTAATGAATGAAGAAATAGAGGTGAAGTGAAAATGCAGGCTCAAAATATATAACATTTCATCAATGACTAAAAACCTATATCTTCCCTCTTAGTTTGAAAAACCGCTATCTCATATCTGCACTGGCAACATACAGTAACAATAAATACCTACCTTCTTTCTACTGTGACCTCGTCCATATGAAATGCTTTGCAAATCAACATCTATTTCAGCAGCATGGCGTTCAAGTGCACTTCACTTTTTCCCATGAATGTTAGCATTCTAGCTGTTCATTAGTGTGGGAGAGGGGGATGAAACCACGGACAGCTGCTTCCTTTGGCAGTATGTGGCCCACTCAAGCATGTCAGGCTGTTTTCTGATATAGAAGCGAAATATATTTTTGAATATAAAGAAAATGTGTCCTCATGTCAAATTTATGGATCCCTTAACATAAATTCCACGAGAAACCTATAAGAGTAATCTTGATTGTGAATTTAAGAAACTTAGGGGCAGATTTTCAAAACTTTTGCGCTAGTTTAGCTTCACAAAAGTGACGCTAACCAGTGCAATTTTGTTTTTGCTATTTTGCACTGGAAAGTACCCTGTAAGTAGCGCAAAGCGGCACCAAGCACTTCTTGAAGCTACTTTGCGCCGAGGGGGACTGACATGGGTGGTACATGGGCGTTCCCATGCAACAACCCATGCCTTTTATGCAAAACCATATTTACAAAGATTTGTAAACATGGTTTTGCGCCAAAAGATAAAGCCCCTTCAAAGGAGGCGCTAGCAGGAGGAATGCTTTCATTGCTCCGTGCTTTTCTGACTTTCCATGCATGCTGCTCTGTGCAGCATGTATGCAAAGTGGGAAAAGCTTTGCATCGTGCCTTGTATAGTGTTTTGTACAGGAAGGGTACCCTTTCTGTACAAGACCTATGCTACACTCATGCACACACCATAGGGCTGCGGCGCTAAAGTGTGTACATGGCACACGGCAGCTGAAATCAGCGCCGGCGCAAAGGAAAGGGGAGGAGAGAGCCATATCTCTGAAGATGTGGTGCTCTCCTGCTCCCTTCCTGTCGCGTAAGGCGGCGCAGCTTCGCGGGGGGCTGGAAAGGAAATAGCAAAACAAACATTTGCGCTGGTTAGCATCACTTTTGTGAAGCTAAACCATCGCAAAAGTTTTGGAAATCTGCCCCTAAATCTAAAACACGCCATAATTCGTAAAGTGAGTTTTTCACACCTAAAAGAAGATCTAAAATATAACAAACACACACTATCACCCTTTTTTATGGTCATATTATGACACTGACAGAGTCACTTCCATGAATTTCAATAGAAAAACGTTGCATATCCTTATGACGAAATACAATGCAAGTTATGTTTTATGCACTTTTCCAAATTTGAAGTGCTATGAAAAAAAAAACATTTTACCTACAGATACTAACCAGAATAATTAGTTGTGCTGTGAGGTTGAACATCAAATGGCGTGATGTAAATTCAAATGTATTTATTCATTTTGCCTATGTTTAAACTTTAAAAGCACTTGATTTTCTAAATGCTTGCCACAAACATAAAGTAACCTAACGTCCCGCTGGGTGAAGATACCTTCATAACCTTTATGTTGGATAAACAGTTCTGTTAATTTATCTGCCTTGGAAATTATTATCTGTGAAACAATTAGATATTCCATAAAAAGGAGTCAACTGTAACCTGTTTTCGAACATGATTCAGTGAATTGGAAGTTCATTAATAATTAGCACTAATTGAATGCCAGGAACGGGGTATCTAGGGATATTGTTCACCCAGAATAAATGCATAATATGAATTCAATAGAGCATTGCACAACATACATAAGCAAACATTAAATAATTCAGTCATGCTCAGGCATCATGGGGCCCATTAACAAAGGCTAACTTATACGTGAGTAATTATGCACAAGCAAGATAACTCTTACACTTTTGACTAACTTTACTACTTTTGGATATTGTAAAGTTACAAAAAAATATGGGGCATATCAGCAAGGGCCGGCGATAATTATCCCTCAGTGCTCTTAGCGCGAGGATAATTATCGCCGGCCAACTCTGAATTTTATCGCGGACATAGCGTGCTATCAGCAACGCTTATCTCCAAAGCGATAAAATTCAGAGCGCAAGCTGCCAATTGTGAGATTATCGCTGGAAATACAGCGACAATCCCACAAGGTTTGGTGATAGCTTGCGGATAGGGATAGACATACTTAGCCATGATATCCACCTTACATAGGATATCATGGCTAAGTCAGAAAAATACCAGACGTAAAAAAGCAGCCTTAACCGCGGTTAGCGCTGCTTTTTTTAATCGCTAACAGGGTTAACGATATCCTTGATAATAGGAGAAATGTCGCTTAGCGACATTTCTCCCATTATTTTACTCTGGAACACCCCCTTTGCATCTCATTAGAGATGCAAGGGGAAGCATAGAGGAAAAAGGGTGCTAACATGCAAATTTGCGTGTTAGCACCCTGTTGCTGATAGGGCGCTAGTTTTATCTCTGCCTTTTTGGCTTTTAAAGCAGAGACAAAGCCCTTGTTGATATGCCCCGTAGACTTTCATATCAGCAAGCCCTTAAACAGGTGGTGTAGTCAGTAAAAACATCATATAGGTTACCCTGGGTTTACTGCTGATTGAACATTCTGCCATTTCCTAGGTCGTTTTAAGAAGAAGACAATTCTTCAATCTCTCCTGTTTTATGTAACATCCTTATTTATTGAAATAAGATGATGCTGGAATGTCTATCAAGTGGGCCTTGCTGAACTAGTTAGTGGGTAACACTGCAGGCTTGGAGAGGGTTAGGTTCACTACATGACTATTTAAGATTCACCTACAACAGGTTCTAGGAGTATTGCTTAGAGTCAGCAGGCTCTCTTCTAGAGCCGAATCTACATGAAAGAGTTGTTAAAGAATGGGCTGATTGGGACCATTTTGGGAATTTGATTAGCCTAACCTACTTTATTATTTCTGCCTGTTGTGCTACAAGAGTCCCTACTTTCAAGAAAAATATAAAAAGAGCAGTGATTACTTGTGTTTGAATGTGTCCCTCTTGAATCTGAATCCAAGATCTTGTGCAGCCGGTTTCCTGATCTCATCCTAAGGGATATGTAAAGCAAGTGTATTTGAGACAGCTGTCTCTGCTGAACTAATTTGAATCTGGAGTGTCCAAAGTAGACGTGTTTGTCAATAGTGAAAGACCACAAGAGACTACTGATCTGTTCAAATAGCGCCAGTTAGTGAGGTTGCTTTGGAGAAGATTAAATATTACATATATTGTCTCTCTCATATTTTTAGGAGGAAAAATGTTTCATGTTTGTGATTTCTACAAAACTACAATGAAATATGATCACCCTTTTTTAGTCACTGCACAGCCTACCTGACTAGCCACCTCTCCCTACCCATCTTGAGGTTATTACTTTTAATAAAAAACTGTTCACATAGGCCTTCTCATAAGCTTAGCTGCAAACATCCAGCACCTATATGTCAATTAATTATTTGAAACTCCTAAAAAGTCAAAAAATTTGAATCTACATTGAGGCCATCTGCTTCATCTTAACCAGACAAAAGGGCATATCAACAAGGGCCTTATCTCCGCTTTTTTGGCTTTAAAAGGCAAAAAAGCCTAGCTAAAACTATCGCCCTATTTACAAGTGGGTGCTAACATGTATTAGCGCATGTTAGCACCCGTTTTCCTGATGCCTCGCTTTGCATCTCTAATGAGATGCAAAGTGGGCGTCTCTGGGCAGTACTGCTTGTAAATTATCGCTGATGTGCACATCGCGATATTTACAAGGAAGCCCACGCATTTTAGCAGACGTTAGTTTTTCGAACATCTGCTAAAATGCTGACTTACCTATACTTTACATTGGGGTGGATTATGCTGATACGACCACAGGGTCGTATCAGCAAGGTTATCGCCGTTTTCCATGGAACATCGCAGGAAAACCAGCGATGTTCCGTGGAAAACACCGCTATCGCTGGAATAATTATCGCCATTGTGCTATGCGTTGTTAATACAGCGCTAGCATGGCGATAATTTCCAGCGATAGCCAGAGATAACAAATCTCAAGCTAAGCGCGGCCAACGATAATTATCGCTGCCGCTTGATAATATGCCCCAAAGTGCTTAAATCTAACATCACTTGGTCTCTTGTCCTCCTCTGAGCTTTTACCACCCAATGAACAGCATGCACCAAGGGTTCCTAGAGCCTGTTGACCTTTTACTGCTCCAAGATGCTCTCTAAAATGTTCTTTGTTCTATACAACTTTCTTCATCCAAGGTCATATCTGCCATATTTGAGATTTCCTAATACTGCCAAAATGCCTCAACTATCCCAGTGGGGGAGTCAATAACTCAACATTATGATCATGTATAGCTGGTAAAACAATGTACGCTTCTCTCTGCTTTCTTTCCCTCTATTACCAGTGACATCGTTTTAGCTTTATGTGAGGTTTCTATGCTTAAATGGTGACATGAGGTAGTGAAACATTTTTCGTACTTTTGTCATCACTTTCTACAGGGGAGTAAGACTTGCATTCCACAGATTTATTAATTGGTCCAAATGACACTATTCTGCTGCAGCTTTCATTATGGAAGGTGCAGAATCCTGTAGGTATTCTCAAACCTTTCGCTCACCCATTCACAGCCTGCAAATGGTAAGGGATATATTTTTTCCTTTCCTTTCCTTTCCTTTCCTTTCCTTTCCTTTCCTTTCCTTTCCTTTCCTTTCCTTTCCTTTCCTTCACCAATAGAAGAAAACATTACTGGATATTTGTGAATGTCATTTCACATATTTACAGACCATTCCTGTCACAAAGGTGAATAGATTTATAACCTGTTATTCTATGGTGAAAGATGAACAATGATGGGTTCACAGCACCTGAGGCAAAATTTGATTTGTCATTTTTTATTTCTACTACAATAGGCCTTTCCTCCTTTTCTACAGCAATGGTCATGCAAAGTAGGAAAATCAATTTTTGTCTTCAATATGATCCCAAAATAAAAAGGTGCCACCAGACACTTCAACTCCTTCCCTCTACCGTAAGCCAGGGTTGGAGTTCTGTAAAAACTGTATGACTGAAGCCACAAAGCTTGCATGTCTGTTTTTTGGCTATATTAATCTTGATTGCACTTTGGGGCATTGAAGGGCGATACACAATACAGATATGGATGTGGCTGCACTGTTATGGAACCACTCAACAGACACTCACAGACTGTTGAGTGAGGCAATCACTCTGTGATGTGGCACAGGCTGCTCTGCTGCAGTGATGCGCAAAACCCCTCTGGATGCTCTGGAGCATTATGCAGTTTTAACATCATTACTGAGTTGTATGTGCGCCATATTAAAATGAGGAACTGTTGAAGTGAACTGCAACACTTTACCAAAAAATGCAAAGCACATATACTACTCAAGACAACAGAAATATTTCGACATGTAGCCCAACATATTATCAACAATTGCAAAATATGCCTAAAACCTTAATGATTACTGTTGCACATTGAAAACTGTTGAAAAGATGAACTCAAACAATTTCCATTGTTCAATATAAGAGCCAACCCAACTTAGCCAACCCCAACATCAATGCACATATCCCAATTCAGGAGCACAGGATAAACTGAGCCGAATATTTTTCTCACATGCATGTGCATTAAGCTTAAACAAGGGAGAACATTTTTATCAGTTAGGGCCATATGACGTAGTATATTCAGTTGTAGTATTCATAATAAACAGTTAAGTTAATTCCCCTCTATGTATAGATAAAGGCCATGGTGGTTCAACAACTTACAGGAACATTAATGATCACAGCGATTACATATCCAATAGAACGTAGCATGGTGAGTTAAAGAACACATTAGATCAATTCCTGAATTTGCAATCTGAAGTATCATTGTTTAAACAATGCAAATTGTAGTACAGAGATTACTATGGGTATTTTTATGATGAACACTTAACAATTTTTTCCAAATATTTTGATAAAATGAATAACTTGATTACGAATCTGGATTTACTAATCAAGCTTCAAGCTTATGCATACGTTCCTATGACTATTTACCATAGTTTCTCTGAGATTTGTTTCTTGTTAATATTGAATCAGATTATGACACATGGGCTTCTTACCCTATGTTACTGAGATTTGTTGCTATCCAGTTGTCTTACACTATTTTAAAACTGACATTTAGGAGAGGTACACCTCAGACTTACTATTTTATCTTTGGAAAATATGTACAACTGTTGTCCAGTTTAAAAAAATTATAGTGAATGTTAGAAATGTGGTTTCTGGTTGGCAGAGTTATGCACCCTATCCAAGCAGGGACCACAATCCTACTCAGGGAAGCCAAAACACACTCTAAATTATCCTGTACTCACCCTCTGGTAGCTTGGCACAGAGCAGTCAGGCTTTTCTAAAGAGGCAATGTGTGAAGTATTCATGCAACACTTCAAACAGTAAAACAGTGACGACACCACAAAAAGACTCCACACCAGGTTAGAAAGTCAAGAAATTATTTTTTAAAGAATAAATGTAAACTAACGCTTACAAGCAGTAAGCTTTGAAATGGGTAAGCTGGTCACGCTAGAGAGGGGCAAATTCAAACCTTCAGGCCAATCACGATGGACTGCGAGCTGCATACAGGGCACCACTTGGGCCCACTGACCCGAAGTTCCTTTATTTGGGATGCGTAGTAATCGATGAGGATTCAGGGTGCAGCCGAGGCAATAAGTCATTGTTGAGCCACGCAGTAGATGAGAAACATACATTTTCTCCATGCAACTGTGGTGATGTGTCAGTTCTGATTGCGAAACACCTGTTTCAAATGCGATGCGTGCCTTAAACTTCTGCAGTAGATGATGCGGTAAATCTAAAGGCGATGTGCTGGTTCCAAAGGTGATGCGCTGGGTCCACTTCATGCAACGATGAGGATGCACTGGTTTTGACTCACGCAAAGGCTAAGATGCACTTGTTCTAATGAAGATGCATGGGTTCTGGACTGGGGTGGCACGACTTGACAGGGTAAGCTCAGAGCTTGTAGCGTTCAGATGCAGGTAGTGGGAATCTTTGATATCTCTAAGACGTAGAACAGGAGGCGAGCCAAAAAGCCCTTGGAGTCACTCTGGTTTCAAGTGATGCAGGTCCAGAAATTCTCACCCAGGAAGGAGAACAGCAAGCAACACGGTGGCTCAGCAAGGCAATAGCACAGCAAGGCAGATTTCCAGCAAAGCAGAAGTCCAGCAGAGTGACAACATTTTCATCAGCACAGCAGCTATTCTTCCTGGCAGAGCAGTCACTGCTCAGAAGTGTACTGAAGTTATCGTGTCATAGGTCCAGTACTTACACTGAGTAGTGCCTTTGAAGTGGGGGAGACCCTCAAAGAAGCTTTGAAACGCAAAGAGGTCCCCCCTTCAGGCTCTGACTCCAGGATCACTACAAGGGGCATGTAGCCCTTTGGGCGTGGACAGGACACAACCTATTCATGTGCCTTTGTGAGTTTGTCCAAGCTTCTCTCTCTCCTCACCAAGAAAGGCCAATTAAGACACACCTAAGTACCTTTTGTCTGTGGTTGTCTAGAGGGAATACACAAAGCACAGCTGTCACCCAACCAAGACTGAACAGAGACAGCAGCAGGCGCCAAATGGCTAAAGTAAGTTAATAACAACTTTCAAAAAGTAAACACAAGTCTGGGCATACCCTGCCAACTTAGGGCGAACAAAGCAAACACAAGGAGATGATGGACTGAGTGCTGAAACTTTTCAGACACTCACCCCCAGTCACCAATCAGTGCTCCTTCCATCATCTCCTTGCGTGTGCTTTACCCGCCTTAAGTTGGCAGGGTATGCCCAGGCGTGGGTCCCTTGCTCACTTTGCCACTGGATTCAAGCTAGCCTGGCTGATGAGGGGTGTTACCCCAAAACCCGTCTGAGGATGCTTATTTCCAGTCCAGGGAAGACCTAGCTTGGCAGTTTGAGCTGGACTGTTCCCATGAGGCACAGGGCCAAGATTGATTTGCAGATAGCTGGGTCTGAACTGGGGTGGCAAAGTGACCTAACGAACAGTGATGGATTCAACCCATATCTGTGACTGGAGGTGAGTGTCTGAAAAGTTTCACTGCTCCGTCCATCATCTCCTTGTGTTAGCTTTGTTAACCCTCAGTTGGCAGGACAAGCCCAGGCAAGGGACCCTTGCACACTTTGCCACTGGATTCAAGCTAGCCTAGCTGATGTGGGGTGTTACACCAAGACCAGTCCCAGGATGCTTGTTTCTGGTCCAGGGAAGACCTGGCTAGGGAGTTCAGGCTGGACTGTTCCCATGAGGTACAGGGTCAAGACTGATTAGCATATAGCTGAGTCTGAACTGGGGTGGCGAAGGGAGCTAAAGACCGATGATGAATTCAACCCAGCTCTGTGACTGGGTGTGAGTGTCTGAAAAGTTTCAGAGCTCCGTCCAGCACCTCCTTGTGTTAACTTTTAAAAGGTTACGAAAATAGGGTTGTCCAAGTGAACACCTTCATCCATTTAAGCATGTTTGCGTGCAGCCCGTCTCATGGTCTGCCCAACCACCATGTGTAGATTAATTAGTCACAATTAGGAGTATACTGACACCCCTTGTTCCGGACGCACAGCTTGAATCAGTACAAACAATTCCGCAAAGTTATCCATATTCAATTGCATTTTTATTCTTTATGTTCCACAGTTGCTTTTTTTTTTCTTTTACTCACATTTCATTAGGTCACGTGGGAGACACAATATATCTTTACATCCAGTGCAGCAGACATGCCTATCCAAGCCTTTTTTCTGAAGCAAGATCAATATATTTATCATCCTCTGTATTAAATGACGTAAACAATGAAAGACACGCAGATTTATTAAACGGGTGAGGTTATAGAGGTGAGGATAAATCAGGGAAGGGTTATAGAGTTGGGTAGAAGCTTGTTTGGGCACTTTGTTTGTAACATATAGTTATGCTGTTAGAGGGAAAACGTCGACTATGGTGATACCGTTTAAACTAGGCATTATCTGCAAGAAGGACTGTTGATTGCATTGAATGCTTTAATCGTTGAACATACAATCTAATGTTGGTGTTGTTTAAATTGTAGTGAACCCCTGACGAAGGACTAAAACAAAAGTCCGAAATGCATTGGGAATGATATTGAAATCAGAGGATGATAAATATATTGATCTTGCTTCAGGAAAAAGGCTTGGATAGGCATGTCTGCTGCATTGGATGTAAAGATATATTGTGTCTCCCACGTGACCTAATGAAATGTGAGTAAAAGAAGAAAAAAAGCGGCTGTGGAACATAAAGAATAAAAACGCAATTGAATATGGCTAACTTTGCGGAATCGTTTGTACTGATTCAAGCTGTGCGTCCGGAACAAGGGGTGTCATTACACTCCTAATTGTGACTAACTTTTAAAAGGTGGCATTTGCTAATCTGGAATTTAAAATCCAACTTCACTATAAATTGTGATTTTGAATTGCGAGTCCAGTGACACCCAACGTGAAAGATGTAATAAGGTAATCCCAATGTTGTCTGATGGGAGAGATAGGCCTTGCTGTTTTGAAAAATGAAACGGGGAGTTTTTCACTACCAAGAGATGTAAAACTTAAAAGTTGATATCCTGCCTTTTAAATGCATTGTACCCTGTCCTGTGGGACATATAGGGCCTACCTTGGGGATGATTTATATGAATAAAATGGTAAGGTTTAGGCCTGGCAAGAGGATTAACTTGCGAGGTTGTGGTGGCTGTGTAAACCTGTATACGCAGGCCCTGCAACGGCAGGCCTAAGCTATGGTTAGAGGACTACTGAAGTGGCTGGTGCAACGAGTGCTACATGCCCTGGGGTGTCATGGTGAGCAAAAGAACAATGGATTACACCCAGATCCTTGTGACTGGGGGTGAATGTTTGCATTGTTCAACATTCTGTCCATCATTTGTTGCTTTTGTTTTTGTCACCTTAAGTGGGAAGGGTATGCCCAGACATTAGTCTGTGCTCACTGCGCCACTGGATTCAAGCTAGCCTGGCTAATGAGGGGTAATGCATTGATCCGGTCCCAGGATGCTTGTTTCTGGTCCAGGGAGGACCTGACTTGGCAGTTCGGTCTGGACTCTTCCCATGAGGGGCAGGGTCAAGACTGATTTGCATATGGATGGATCCAAACTGGGGTGGCCTGGTGAGCAAAAGAACGATGGATTAAACACAGATTCTTGTGAATGTTTGCATTGTTCAGTATTCCGTCCTTCATTTGCTCCTTTTGCAGGCCAAATACTAGCATTTAATTTCCCGGCCCTGGGAACAAACATGTAGTGCACTTTACTAGGGACTTATAAGTAAATTAAATATGCCAAGTGGGGTTAAGTCAATGTTATCATGTTTAGAGGAGAGAGCTCAATCACTTTATCACTGATTAGCAGTAGTATTCATTCATTCATTCATTCAGTAGTCCTAAAGGCAGCAAAAACAATGTAAACAAAATGAAGGAGGCAGCAAAAAGGTGAGGCAAGATCACTCCAACACTGTAATGTATAACAGTAAAATTATTCCTAAACCTGGGGATCACTTAACTCATTTGTGATATACCCAAGTTCACCCTGCAAGATATTGTGGCTTTTTCTTGATCAGAGCTCACACCCCAGTCCACCAACCACCCAATTTCTCACAACAATCTTCTAGGATATACTTCTTGAATGGAAAGTGCTCATCCATTAATTTCCTCATTAGTTGAACAGTATTAAATGATTTTTACATGATTGCTACAGCTCCCTGATGGCACCCTTTCTAAACAGGACATGGGGTTCCCAGGGACACACCTGAAGGGAGATCCCTTACTCCCTTTAAACCTGAGGCTGAGTTTTCCACCAGAGAGAAAGATAGACCGGCCACTCCCAACAGCTAATCCACCTTTTACTAATACACTGTTCTCAGTGCAGGTTCAGGTCGGTGCCTGCCCTGGGAGCAGCCTATTTTCTATGTTACAGTGAGCTGTCCCAGCCTGGGAAGTCATACACATTTAAGGCACACTGGGACAGTATGTCATATCTATAATAAAGCTCCATAGTCCGTAAAACGTTAAGCAAAATAGTGGATCCATGTGCTAAGAGCTATTGTGATTGAATGATTTTTCCTTGGAAAATAACAATCTGTTGTGTTTAAGCACTTAGGTGCACCAGTATAGATTTATATAAAGTCAAAGCTTTGTTTAGGCAGTCGGAGGTTATTTTGCCACAATACGTAAAATGGATACCAGATTGCAGAAATTATCTCTCCATAATGCTAACGTCATGTGCAGTGCTAGCATGCAGGGATTTGAAATGAGAATGGCATGCTTGAGCTTAGAACCTCTGCCTGTGGAACACCACGGACCCAAATCTGAGCGCTGGGTGATACCCATGCGTCCTTCAGGAACTGTTTTTGCTGCCTTTCTTCAGCACCATATTAATCCTGGCATAGAAACCTGGGACTATTTGCTAATTATTTTTGGTAGATTGCAAATCATTGACATCCAATATCATAGAAACTAATTCATGATAAACAAAATAGCCAAAAACTTTTAGCTGAGAATCAAATGAATAGAAATACATTTAGGTCGAATAAATAAAAAATAAAAAAATATGAACACTTAAAACATGCATATTATTTTACTTAACAATTCCTTAGAAACCCCTGTTTTCAAAAGAAAGATTGTCATATATTCAATATTGATTCCCAGTTAAGGAAGATAGATTATTTAAAATTATGAAAACATGTAAAACATGCGTGCAATTACTAAAGAAAAAAAACAGATATGTGCAGACTTTTTTTTCAAAAAAGTCAATTTAGAAAACAGAAATGTTAAAAGATTAGGATTATACATTGCATTAATCCTTTTCCTGGTGCTGATGTAACCCTAAGTAGGATGAAGGATGGCTAAGATGAGGCACGGGGTGTAGAAGGGAACCCACCATGAAAAAAGTGGAAATATGGAGGGATACTGTGGGGGGCAATCTAATTTAAAAAAAGTTTTGTAGTGCCACCTCTAAACAAAAATAAAAGAAAAACAATACAAGTGGGAGGAGAAATGAGGGAAGAGTGAGGAAGACACAATTGGAGAGTGGAAAAGCAGTAGATGAAGGAAAGTGTGCAGCAGAGTAACCCAAAAGCACCAATTAAAAAAAAAAGTCAAACATCACCCACTGAAAGGACACAGGAAGAGTGGTGAAAGAAATAGGATCTTTGTAAAATTTGGAGAAAAAACAATAAAGAGAATCCTTTGGTGGGAATAAAAAAGTCACACCTTTAAAAAAACATTAAAAGACAAATTTAATCTTGAACTTTAATGGGCAAATTGCTTTCCACCAAATAGTACATGCCATTCATTTGAAAAGTTTAGCCGATATTTTTTCTCAAAATTCTTATTCTCTGAATTTGTTTTTTAAATGAGATCCCATACAACCTTTGTTCTCACTTTCCTTCCAACTGGATTCTATCTTCCAGCGAGCTTGTCTTTACAAAGGTTCTGCTGAATTGAGCGTAGACAAAATGTGATATGCAGGGCATATACAATCTTCAAATAAACAAGTGAAAAGCAATTCCTGAGGTACAATCAAGGATTTGAATGGGAAAGTAAATTGTTAAAAATTATTTCACGTTCAGAAACCTATTTGAGAGTTTGTTTGGGCAACCATCTTTATTACTTTACTTAGGGCTCAATTAAGAATTGGATGGTGAAGGGGTACTGAAATTAACAGGCCTGGAATCGCTGTTTTCACCTGGTAGTTTGACCCATGTACCTTGAAATTCTGAGTTATTGTCCCCAGAATCAAGAGTAACTGTGGACCCGAAATTACTAGATCTGCACAAGTCTGCAAGGTGGTAAGATGCATTGGGGGTGTATATAGCTCAAGAGTCGGAGGGTGTGAAGTTTGTCAGGGGCACAGTACGCTACAAGCCTTTTGAAGTGAGAGCTGCATGGTCTCTGCATACTTTAGAAGATTGTCTGGAGGTGGGGCTGCACTTGAACCCACAGCCCCTTTCCATAATTTCATAAGCCAGCCTTTTCGAACCATAAAATTATGTTTTATATTTCCACTGCAGGTAATCCCAAGTGCAGGAACAGGGAGCCAGGTATAATCGAACAGAGTGGTAAACCACCAGAGAACTCCACTCTGGCCAACTTGTAATTAATTCCAAAGAGATCTATGAGCATCTTTTGACTCTGAATGGTAATGTTGGATATTCAATCAACACACTGATTGTCAGGGTTTACAGTTTTCTTAGTGACCATATTTGACATTTAATAATACTGAATATTTTCAAGGAGGCCAGTAGAATTGTATTTATAAGGTAGCTATGCAAGGTGAGCGTAACTAAACATAAAAGCTAGCCTGCTGTCATTCTTTATTGTATATTTAAATATGAGCCTGTGTAACTATGTTTGTTTTTGTTAACTCCTCACTCGATTCTCTACCCCTTTTAGCTGTTCTAGTTAAATGTTTGTTTGATTTGGGTAAGCTTGGTGTGTATCTTTGAATTGGTAATTTTGTTAGCTATACTGTAATTTCATCGCCTTATCACTCATAGCCCTTTCACATTTTCTTGGTGATTTGTGTCTTGCTGAAGTCAAGCTACCAAAGGAAACCCAAAGTTATCTGTGGATACATTGGGGCATGGAGGTAGGTAAGCCCCCAGTCACACAAAGCTGAGATGTCTCTCCCTCTAGCAGGCCAGAACATATTCCTTCACTGACAGTGTGAAGAGTCTTGGGTGATGTAGAATTAGTCAGATGATACAATGCTTTGCAGGGATCTTTCTTTATGCACCACGTTGCATGGTGCTCTTGCTTTGTGCGCAAGGAATGGAGTGTGCAGGCCAGCAGGCCAATACAATTGAGAAATGTGGCTCCCGCTGAAAATAAGCATGGATATTTTTCACTCTCTTGAGAAGGGATTGAGGGGTGAGATATTTTCCAGCACATGCATGTGGTTATTACAATTCTTTACATTTTTTTTTAAGGTGGCCGCTTGTTATAATCTTTAGTGAGGACAGAACAAAGAAGGTACTGGATGCGATTGCTGGGAATTTCTCAGGGAAGTTTTCCTCCAATTTATTTTCTCAGAAGGAATTTGTAAAATATTGTTATCAAATACTTTTAGACGAGTGCAAGTCCTGTGGTCCTTGAAAACATTTCAAAGGGGTTCGCGATTACAAAGAAGAATAAAAGGGCATGCTCCATTATCCCTAATACTTCTACGCACAGAGAACGTAACAAATACAAATATGATCATAGCTCCAGTTGAAATTGTTCCGCATGGGATGTTACTGTATTAACAAGCCTCTGCGAATTGACCAGTGTATGAATAGAACTCTAAATAAAGAATTTGGGCCTGATAAATAGAAGTTGTGACAAGGAGACACAATTTAAACATTCAAGTGCAATGTACAATAGACCTGAGTGAGACAGTTAGAGTGGTCCATCCATGTCTTTTAATCTTTAAGGAAACATGAGTGTACTAAATATTTATTTAATTTGAGAGGAAATTAACCTTCATTTAGGTAAAAATATGTCAATGATGTGTTTGTGCTTGTATGTCAAAAACAATGATAACCATATGGGTGATATTCTGGCTCTAACTAAGATGTCAATAATCAAGTTCATTTGGGGACATCAAATGGCATCATATCGCACACTAATCTTAGTCAACCGAAACTAAAACGAAATTGAGCACTTCCAGATTGAAAATATTATTATTGGACAGTACATTTGATAAGATGTGTTATAAGCATTTTTTGCTTGACTTTATTCATTGATTAGAACGGGCATGCATACTTTTCTTCTACTTTTTGAGTGACAAAAAAAATAATAATTATTAAAAGCCCATTGTATTGCTGCCTTTAGAAAAAGACTTGGGGGCATATCACCAAGGAACGGCGATGAATAACGCAAAGCCTGCTTAGCACTTTGTTATTCATTGCCATCTATCTCTGTAATTTATCGCCCTGGTAGCGCGTTATCAGCAACGCGTTGCTCCAGGGCGATACAAATTCCAGCGATAGCGGGGGAAATCGCAGTTTTGCAGGGAACATCGCTGGTTTTCCAGGTATGTTCCCTGCAAAAGGGCAATAACCTTGCTGATGCGACCCTGTGGTTGTAGCAGCATAATCCACCCCTTATGTTAGGGATGGGTAAGTCAGGATTCTAGCAGATGTTAGTTTTTGGAGAAAACAGCGTTTTTCTCCAAAAACTAACTTCTGCTAAAATGCTGGGGCAGCCTTGTAAATGTTGCGATGTGCACATCTGCGATATTTGCAAGGCTGTACTGCCCAGTGACGCCCACTTTGCATCTCATTAGAGATGCAAAGGGAGGTGTCGGGAAAAAGGGTGCTAACATGCGATTATGCATGTTAGCACCCTCTTGTAAATAGGGTGATAGTTTTATCTCCGCTTTTTGGGCTTTTAAAGCCAAAAAGCGGAGATAAAGCCCTTGTTAATATGCCCCTAGCTGCCTTATTACATTTCGGAACTTACTTTTAAACAAGCCATAGTTGACAGACTTGGGTCAAGAATTACAAAGGTTTTGTGTCAAACCTTTTTGGGCAATTGCAAACCAATGCCAATTGGTATTTGCATTGGTTTGTAAGGAAAGGTAATGCAAACCAGCACTAAGCACTGCTTTGCATTACTTAGCGGCATGGGGTGGCATTACATGGGTAGTACATGGGGAATACCATACAACCACCCATGCTTTTTGATGCAAAACCTTATCAACTAACATTAGTAGACAGAATTTTGGGCCAAAAAATAACGCTGCTGGAAATCAGGCATTTAAAGGAGAAAAGTTTTCATTTCTCGTTTCTTTTCCAACTTTTTATGTGTGCTGCACTGCACAGCACACATACAAATAGGAAACTTTTAAAACGTGTCTATTAATAGAATTTTGTACAGGAAGGGTACCCTTTCTGTACAAAACCTATGCTAGATTCACGCTAACACCCTTGCACTATGGCGCAAAGGTGTGTGGCGAGAAAAGGAGGGGAGAAGAGTGCCATAGCTCCGTAGATATGGCACTCTCCTGCTCTCTCTCCCTGTCACAATGCACTAGGGCAACCCAGTAAACCCCCAGGAGACAGGGTATGAACATAAACACACCAAATAATCCCCCTCAGGAGGAAATGTATACTTCGTACTTTGTTTAGAGGGAAGCAGTGTAGAACGTATCTGCTCTCCTTATTGCCTTATGGAATGAATAGCAATTCTACGGTATGTTGTATCAGACACACAGCATACCTCTCATCAAATTGTTAATTACAAATGGATATTAAGGAAAAGAAGTGGAAAAATGTATTAGAAATAAAGGGTTCAAAAACAAAAACAAAAAAATCACACTTTCCCGTTATAACACCCAGATCGTAACATAAAGTCCAAATAGTTATCAGAGGTATCAAAGGGATCACCCAACAATAAAGTTTTCCTCATAAGAAGAAAAATATCTTTAGGACCAGGGATTTTCAAATCCAGATGAATGCACAAGGCCATCCTCAGGACGAATTGGCAAATTATTTTTTACAATTATTGATTAAAGTTATGTAGACCTTGTCAAGTGATGCCACCTAAAACAGAATGCTTCATAATAAAAACAGAAATAGCCTCTAAGAAACATTAAAAGTAAAAAAGACAATGAAGTACACCACTATTGAAACCATGAAGTTGATCAAGAGCACACAATGCAGAGCAAGACCACGTCCATGCAATAATCACCCAAAACAATTGAAACCAGTGAAAAAACTAAGTAAAGGAAACCATCACTTTACATCTCCAAAGCAATACACTGCTCAAAATGAATGTAGTTGTCAATCTAATAGAGGTCGAGGGATCCAAATGATATTGCTCACAATAAATGTGACGTTACAGAGAATCCTAGGAAAAAATCATTCGGAATTCCTATAATCCAGGGTAAGGAATCAGAAAAGGAAATAACCTATAGCTTTGAAAAAACACAGAGAAAGAACTCACAAGTAATATTGAGTAAGCAAACGTGAAATTAGAATTAGAAACCAGCATGTGACTAGAAGTCATGAAAGCACTTGAAATATTGTCATTATCATCAACAAACTTTATTCGGTTTTGTGAGTAAAACCATTAAAGTCAAACAAACATGATTAAAAACGTGTTCCACAATACAGGTTAACAACTGTTAATACATCAAATTACATTGGGTTTATAACTAAAATACATAGATTACAGTACATAAATAATCACAACTTGACCTGAGTCATAGGGCTGCCCTTAAAAAGTTAGGAGTGTACAAAACATTATCTGTAGAAAGAAGTTGTAAAAAGATAAAAGCTGGTTTAACCCTCCTGAAACCAGCCTTTTTAAGGATAGGGATAGTAAATAATTTTCTGGGAAGATCATAAAAACTGTAGAACATTAAAAAGTGCATCATGTCCTGAGGAGACTCTCTGTCACAGCCACAGGGCATGAGACACTGACCTCTGTGGGAGCCACGCGGTTGAGCCAGGAGATAGTGGAAAAGATCAAGCCGAAACCTCATCAATGAAAATTGATCATAAATACCTTTGAGCCCTAAAAGATATGGTTCTGTGGTTGGCACCGTTTTTAACATAATGTGCCTATGCACACTGGACTCGCACAGCTCCACTTCCTCTCTTTCGCAACGGCTCCTTCATAAAAAACACTCATTAGCCCATGCATAGTCCCTCTTACATATACTCTCCGGATTAGTGAATAGTTGTGCTCTGCCTAGCCTCAAAAGGACTACTCTTATGTACTGAAGCCATCGAATACGCGAAAGATGGTCAAGTGACAGACAGTCTTTTAAGATGTGTTTGCTAAGTGTATTTTCCTGCTTGGCCCAAATCCTGAGCCATAATGCCAGGGGACGAAAAGCCAATTCATCTGAGAGGAAAGGCATCCCAAGTTCTTCACGCACAATGTACGAAGAAATACTTTGCGTCACAGAAAGGACCCGTCGCAGGAAAGAGTTTTCTGTGATTTGCAGGGCCCGACCCCAATATGGCCCCAGATCTCACTCCCATAACTGGCCTATGAAATACATTTTGCTTGGTAAACCTTCAAGA
This sequence comes from Triturus cristatus, assembly GCF_964204655.1. NCBI lineage: Eukaryota > Metazoa > Chordata > Amphibia > Caudata > Salamandridae > Triturus > Triturus cristatus. The sequence continues at coordinate 230,756,030 of NC_140584.1, forward strand.
GTGCCCCTATTGGTTTCCCACCCACTCTGGTGGCAAAGGTAAAAACAGCTGCAGAAGATTTCACTAGTTCCCCTTTCTTCCGAGTAAGCAAGGGGGACCAGCTCAAGGAGTCATCGAACAAAACCCCCAAATAGGGGAAGACGTTAGTCTTGGGTATTGGTGATGATCCTAGCTTAAAGGTAAACTGCTTTGCTGTATGAGGTCCCACATGCATAATAAACGATTTTGAGTGATTAACCATCAGGTCCAGGTCTTCCATAATGTGAGTAAAAGAACTCAATAAAAGTTGTAGGCCCCTCGCTGTCCTCGCCATGAGGACCGCGTCGTCCCCATATAGTAGGACTGGCAAACTGCGCTTGCCTACCTGAGGACAATCGGCTTTTGTAACTAAAAGGGGCTTCTCTAGAGAGTTAATATATAAGTTAAAAAGGAAGGGTCTTAGTATGCACCTCTGATGCACCCCTCTCTTAATGTTTATTTGCCGGGTCACTTTCATGTCTTTTGTATAGGGAACTGCCGCCCTTGAGTCTCGATGAAGGTCCTTGAGAAATAAGATAATGTTACTATCAATGCCAATGGTATACATCAACTGCCATAGCTTAGATCTATTAACACAATCAAACGCTTGTGATAGGTCCATAAAGGCAAGGTATATGGTGCTGGAACGCGCCAAAGTATACTTGGTCAGAACCATGTACAGATTTAACATTGTTCCATGGTGGAACGGCCTGGGCGGAAGCCATATTGAATGTCAATTAAAAAGTTATTTTCTTCGGCCCAAGATAAAAGTCCACCCAGAAAAATGCGACCCACCAGCTTTACCACAGAGTCCAGAAGAGAATTGGGCCTGTAGCAAGGGGTACTGTCCCGGTCTCCCTTTTTAAAAATCGGGACAATGATCGACAAGGCCCAAGAGTCCGGGCGACCAACCTGGATTGCAGCATTAATGACAGATGTGAGAACCGGTGTCAGGTGTCTACATGGGTGATGTAGAGATCAGCGGGGATCCCGTCAGGCCCAGGGTTCTTATTTTTAGACAATTCTAGAATACCAGCCCTCACCTCCTGCATTGTAAAAACAAGGTCAGCATTGCCTCCCTCTCTTTCCTTCCTCTGTGTTAGCTGGATATCCGACCTAAAAATGCCCTCAAAATGGTGTACCCAGTTGTCCTCTGTAATGTAGGCATCCAAATAGGTACCATTATCCCCAGATAGAAAGTGACTATTAACAATGCCCCAGAACTTTGAGCCATTGAGAAATGTGCTAGCTTCGACTAAATCAGACCATGCCTCCCCTTTTAAGGCAGACTTACAGGTAGCTAAAGCATCCTTATATGCTCTTTGTAGGCCTTTAACAGCCACCTGGTCCCGCGGTCCAGCACCCAGAGCCTCTTGGGCCTAACTGCTTGCGGCCCCAACCTGGGGCCTGTAGTAACTTCCCTATAGCAGTAGACATTTCCCCTAATGCGTCCATAGTGTCTGAAGTGCTTGCCTCACCATCATTACAGATGGCAAACTCTCTATGACACTGAGTTTGGAGGGACTCATGAAATAGCTCTGGTACTATATGCCCCCACTTTAAGCTTCTTCCGGCTTCTCCCTCTTTTATTTCGGGTCCCCCCCCCTTGGTGTTACTGCGGGCTTGTGACCAACCTTATAAAACGCAAACAGGATTATGGTCACTGTGTACACTCACCTGGACAGAATAATTAATGACCAGAGAAAAAAAGGGGTGGATACAAAGACAAAATCAATAAAGGACTCGCACCCTCTCCCAATAAAAGTAGGAGTAATATTAGTTTTCCCCAGGGGCAGTTTCTTCATATCAGATGTTAAATCAAATTCATTCAAGATAGAATTGAGTTCAATACCCTGCTGTGTGTGTTCCATATGCAAGTCAGCTTGTCGTGCACAGCCCATAGCTTCCACTCCTCCTCGCCTGATATCTCCACACGTATGAATATTAAAATCCCCTATTAGAAAAATATGATGGTGATTCAGACCTTTCAAATTAATATCCTGAAGAACAGACCCCAGCTGCGCAATATAGCCTTCCTCCATATATGCAACTCCTGCATTATAAAAATTTAACAGCAGAAGTTTGTTTTGGCCACTAGATAACAACATCACCTGTAAATTGGGGAAACATGTAGTGGAGTTTCGGAGATGCAAAGGACTGCTAGTGAGCCAAAGGTAACAAGCCCCCCCTTAGCTCTTCCTACCCTGGAAGGAATCGCTGGCACAAAAAGGGTCTTATAGCAATCCAAGTGATAGCTGTTTTCTATACCCCAAGTTTCCTTGAGGCATATCACATCGAAGCTCTTAAAAAAAGGCAGCCATTCAGGGACCTCTATTTTAATCGCCAACCCCGCAATATTCTAGGAAAGATATTTACACCCTCCATTCACCCTGGATACCTGTTCCGGGGGTCGTGTCTTTTCCTGATGTATAGGTGCTGCATGGTCCAAAGAACCTGCGCAATGTCAGTCGCAATCTTGTAATGAGCTTAGGGGAGTAAACCTATTTGCTAGGCTCACCCCTATAGCCCCCACGGTTCAACCCCCCTGGTTCACGTCTAAAAGCCACTCCCACTGGGGACCTAAATGAAATAAACTGGGTCTGTAAAAATATCCCAGCGGAATGGCCAAGACTGCTGAGTTCCAACACCTATAGTTTGTTTCGACAACCGTACTCAAAATTTGGTTTACCACAACAGGGTTGTTAAAATTAATAATGACACAGTCCCCTGGCCAGGTTTTCTTAGCACTTCCCACCCACTGTGTTCTGCGCACCATGAGAATTTGATTTTCCTTTCTAGGCCCCGGTGCGATGTTAGCATTGATCCAATGCACTACCTTATTCTTCAACTGAAAGAAGTCTTCCTCAGTCCCGGGATCAAGGCGTGAAACATTAGCTAACACCACAACAAGCGGCGTGGACTCGGTGGTAGGTGAACATAGCCCAGACTGGGAGAATGGTTATATAATCCCAGAGGGAGTGTGCTTTCCCTCCATCCCCTTCCTTCCCCCCGACAACCAGGTCTGGACAAACCTCCCGCTTTCAGACCCAGAGGTTGGCGACACTGAGAAGAAGTAGGGTTCAACATGCTCCCCCCCCCCATTATTGTCTGTCTGGACCAGAGAGTCAATCCTGTTTGTTGGTGGTGCCGTTTTGTCAGATAACGATGCAGTTGCCACAGGACTAAGCTGCTTTGTGGTAGGCGCTGCTCTAGCTCCACCACCCGTGCCACTGCCGCTAAGGTTGGGGATGGTGATCATGGTCAAAGTCATAGGCTGTGGAAGAGGGGGGCTTGTGACGAGGGGGGCATGGTCTCTTGCCAGGGATGCAGTCAATGCGGCAAGGTTATTTTTCAGCGCAGAAAGCCGAAGTAGGATGGGGTCTAATTTAGTATCAAGTGCTGACAGCAAGGCTGCATTGAGCGTTTCTAATGTAATAGCTTCCGGATTAATAGCCGCTGGATGTGCCGCTGCAGTTGACTGTGATGCAATGTGCTTTCGGCGTTTACATTGAAATATTATAGTAAAAGCAAAGCTGATATCATTCGCCTATCATCATATGAATGCATCAAAACCTCTGTATTGAAATAATTGCATTGGGAGAGGTGCAAGCTCCATGAAACATAGTCAGCAATGCTTTGCGTATAGTGAGAGAGACTAATAAAGCGTGTGCAAGTCAGGCACCATATTGTGCAAAAATCACCTCAATATGAGCAGCCATCTTGAAAGATGTATGAAGTATATAAAACTAGTTAAAAGGAAAAAGGTGGGTCAACATCATAAATGATATAATGCCACTCTATGTAGATATACATTTTAGAAGTACTATGTATGACACAGAATGAGTACCAGGAGTATCAGCGAGAACAATGATGTTGTGCCTACCATAAGTATAAGAGAACATACAGTTGGCCTCCATATTAAGCAAACGACCCTTTATTTTCGAGTGGACATATTGAAGGAAATCATAGAGGGAAGTATAATAATGCTTATCAATAACGCTTATAATGTCACTTATCAATAACAGAAGGAGTATGGTAATATTGTAGCACACCTCAGTATAACAATACAATTGTGCAAAGAGACTCAGCTCAGACACATACATTGTGCCTACAATAGGTGTATTTACAAAAGATCATTCAAATCGGCCACCATATCCAATAAATATCACCTCATAGTAAATGCAGTCAAAGCCACCATATGAAAAAAGGGATGAAGTCAGCACAACATGGAGAATTAACTACTTAAATACAAGTCTGATCAAAAGAATCAAGATTATTAAGGGGTAAATTAAACCAACAACCTTCTTAAATGCTTGGTCATATTGGATAGAGGTAATAAGCCACAACCGTGTCTAGTTAAAGCACATGATTCACAATAAGCAGAAGCTCAATACATTGAGAGTACAGATATCACAGGATATATGACAGTTATATACCTATGCATCATTGACCAGCATGTGTAACAAGAAATCCTATTATGATGATAACATAGCTAGAGTTTGTCATTCTGTTCGTTTGTTAAAGCCCTTGGAGACTGAGTCAAAGCGCCAAATCCATCTGTTTTCTTTTAACATGAGTAGACAATCCACATCATGGTTTCTAGTGATACCTGTCAAAACATCGAGAACAAACCATTTCATATCAGTAGTATTGTGGTGTAATATTTGATAGTGGTACACTAGGGGCACATTCTGTACATTACACTGAATCCTTGAATGATGTTGCATGATCTGATGTCACCTGTTGACCCACCCTCTCCTCCTGATCTCTGCCAACCTGTAATGATTTATCTAACTCCCTAACTGAAGCAATGTCAGACACAACAGCCAGTCTATTGTCAGCAAGACTACACCTGATTACTATAGTTTTGCACCACTAACCTGCTAATCTACACACGTGTTTACCCACTGCAATGGCTGAAGTACAAATTGGTCTATACTATTTAAAAATAAAAAATGAATGTGTGCATAGTAAACAAAAGAATGATTCAAGTCCCAATAATATGTATGTGGCTATGTTGAGAATGCTAGACAGATTAGTGACACAATAAAACCCATATTTGTGCAGACTGATAGGTGAACACAAGAGATCTGCTGGTAGCTTTATTACCCCTGCTGTGACCATTATGGAAGGTATCCAGATTTTGGTTTTACCTGAGAAAGACAGATTGGAACCACTATTTAAAAATGTTCTTGTAAGTCCGGACGTCCTTGGCATGATATTCTCCCAGACTTGTTGCCTTTACTCCTGTATTTTTGCTAAGATCATTTTTGTTGGCATTAGGACACTGTACACTGTACCCCTGCTAGCCAATGGTAAAGAGCTTATGTTCTTTGCCTGAAACATGGTAAAATTGGTATACACATACTTTGCATAGTAAATGTTCTTATAAATCCCTAGTAAATGGTGCTGCATGTACCTGAGCCTGTTGTGTCAACCGCTAAAGTACAACATGCCTCAGGCCTGCCACTGAAGCGGTAGTGCAGTTTTAAACTATAATAAATAACCCTTTGCCAGGCCTACACCTTCCTTTTTAATACTTATAAGTCACCCTTAACGTAGGCTCTAAAGGCTGACAGGGCAGAGTGCATTTTATGAAAAACTCTTACAATCATTTTTCACTGCGGAAAGGCTATCTCTCCCTTAGACTAACACTGGGATACCTTATTACATTTAATAAGAGATAACATCAGTGCGGGAACAGATAGAGAAATGCTTCTTCCACAATCCTTTTTAATGGTAAATTCAAATTTAAAGCTAATAGTTTCAAAATACCACTTTTAGAAAGTTGGCAATTGTCTGCTTTAACCAAATGTGCCTTTCTTCCGTTGTCCAGGGTCACATGACTGTAAATGACTCTCCTGTAGTGTGTTGTGTATTCCTTCCAGACATGGTGTCAAAAGGGGGTTGGGTGAGCAGCACGGTGTTCTTCTCTTGAACAGGGGTTATACTCCTGAGATCCAAAGGGTAGACTCAGTGCTATGTTCACCCCCTTCTTGACTTCTAAGGGCTGTTTGCCCTACCAACAACAATTGCATATCACAGTGCCTGCTTGGTCCTCCTAAACATATTGGGGTAAAATTCAGGATATGCGGAAGGTTATGCAAAGGGGGCATCCCCCATCCACAGGTTGGCACTGGGTATAAAACATATATCCTCAAAACCTCTTATCGGAACACTCTTGGACCAGTGGAAGGTTCAGAAGAAAGAGTGTCCTGCTGTCTGAAGAAAGAAGTTTGGACTGCTTGCTTTGAACCAACAATCCCTAGAAGTGACTCAAGAGTGAGTTGACTAACCTAATGCTTGACTTACAGGGACATGGCAAGATTTCAGAGGACTCTTTACAACTGTCCAGCTGGCCAGCACCACCTGTACCTACCTGATCTCTGCTGATGGCCTCTGCTGGTTCGAGTCCTGATCCCAAAAACGTGCCCTCCATCTTGAACTCTAGGCTGGCATCAGAGTATACTCCACCTGCCTTAAAAAAGTACTCCAGGTTTAAATCTAGACCTCGCAACCACAAGCGGACTCATCCACCAAGAAATAACCATCCGCGGTAACCTGCTCTTTGTGTCAGCTGGGGCCATCTGTGTCAGCAATAACTGCCCTGTCTCCAGCCGACGCCACTTGCTCTTCTTCCACACAGTGACCACCCACATCAACCACCAATATGAAGCCCCAGTGGGTACCTGCTCCTTTGCGTCAACAATAAAACACCTTATGGCTCCGACTAATGCGAAGCTCCAGCTGAAGCTCCCCACCTGGACTTGGACTGCTAAAATGTAAACTCTTCACTGAAACAAACCTGGTCCCTATATCCGAAATGTCTTCCATCTCGGTCATGCTTAACTTGTGATGTTGACCTGATCCAGCATGGCCAGATAATGGTGAATGGTGCTTTGTGGTTTTGTGTGTTATTTTCACCTAGAATTTAAAAATAATCATCACTACTACTGATTGGATTTTTGTTGTTTTGATGTCATTTTATTTATTACATTTTTACTCGATTTTTCCAAATTGGTTAGCGTTTTTTCTTGTGTTGTGTTTTCACTTTATTACTTTTTGCGGACTGCATAACAACTTTACACGTTGCCTCTAAGTTAAGCCTGACTGCTTTTGTGCCATGCTACCGGATGCTTAAGCACTTTTGTCACCCCGACAGTGACTGTGTTCATTATTTAAGTGGGGCTCTTACTTTTTTAAATTAATAATCTAGTTTCTCACGTAGATTCTGTTTCAGCCAATAACCATCAATGTTTATAATGTCCGTTGTTGCCTTATTTTGCCACATGATGTGGCCAAAGCACAGTAAGTGGAGGCAGACACTGAATCTTTACAATTGTGAATACTTGGGCAATATGTTAATAAATAAATACATTTTATTATTTTAAGCATTTTTTATATTTTAGAAATGAGGCCCCTGCTTTAAAGACAAGAATGTTCATGTCTGCCCTGTTTAGAACTGAATATGTCTACTCACTTCCAGAGGTGAGGTTTCAGAAAACACAATAAATATGTGCTCAAGAACAAATACAATATTTTTAAGATAGCTTAACTCCAGGGAAGACCCATGGTGTAAAAGTGGGGTGAATCACAAACAGCAACAGCAAAAGCTGTGGTTAAGGGAGTGTTCATTAAACAATAATATGTGGTTGCAAACTTCAGTATGCGACCGTACCTGCCAAAAGAAGATAAGGAGCCCGATAGGGGCCATCTTGTCTAAAGAGTAATTCCTCTTCATCCAGCATATCTCTAGTAAATAATTTAGGTGCACGATGGACAATAGGACAGTCTTTACTATAGCAAGAACTGATCATTTATGTTAACTTGAAGTCCTAGGGTAGGGGTGTGAATTGGTGTGAGGCGACGATACCTCACAGGTCAGAAACAGACATAACTGACTTCATTCTAAGCCTCAGAGGGCTCCATGGAGCAGGAAGTGATTTTATTTTGTGCACTGCAATGTGTCAGGGTGTGTTTACTTTAGTTAAATGTTGGTTTTAGTGATTTATTAAACATGTCCACTTTTTGCAAGGTAAGGGAAGGCACAATACAAGGAAGTTCTTTTTTTCCTCTTATCTAATGGTTTTTGAGTCAAGGCATGACTAGGATCCTGCTATTTTTCTGTGTGTAATTTTCTATCAAGAGGTTAACCAATGGTCTCCAAGCAGAGCTCCCATCTAAAGCGTTCACAATATGCAACAGAAATCAGGACTAGCAAATTTCTCTGATTTTCTCCCTGTTTAGCTGCTCACTGGCGGAAGGTCGAAGGGCCTCTACTTTCCTTCACATGGCAGGACACCGTTTAATGACTTCCTTGAAGGATGATCGGTATTCAGAATGTCACCAGGGAACAGGTATTTGAGGTCAAATGCAGCACAGCATGTGGAAACAAAACTACATCTCTGTAGATGTAGAATCGTACAATGTATGGTCCCAAAAGTAATCTTACGTGTAGCACCTGTCACAGTTTCATATCACAGCTGCCCGACATCCCCTGAACTGGTCAGAGTGCTACAAAAACCTGGAATGGTCACTGCTGCTGGGCAGGGGACATTTGTTCAGCAATCCCCCAGGGGAATAATTGCTATCCTTCTCCCTCAGAGGTGAGCGTTTTCCAGAAACTGTTTTGTAGATAAATGTGCAACCAGAGTTCAGGAAATACAATAGAAATATGTGGCCTAGACAGTCTCTGCCGACCGTGTTTAAATGCCCACAGTGGAGGCTTGTTTCAAATCTGGATATTTTTGTCAGAATTCGAGAAACATACCGTCAGCCCCGTTGAACTACAGCAGTGCACTCCAAGAAAAAACAAGGCAGAATAGAGGCATTTTTCTATTATAGTTTCCTTATTACACAGTATAAATGTAAAGTTTCAGAGAAAGATCCACCCAAAAAGAATTGCAGGTAATACACCATTCATATCACAGATGTATGTAAGAGCAGTTACTGTGTGCTAGTAACATTGACAAACTCAAAAGAGAGGCATAAGGGTACACTTGTTCATTTCCAGTTATCTTTAATTCTCACATATTCACAGGAATTTGCATAGACACCAGGCACAGGTTTCCATTCGAATTCCCGGGAAAGTCATCTGTAATTCCCGTCTTGAAATCTTTTCCTGCTGTGCAGAGTTATCCATTGTGGAGAACTCCAACCACGCAGGGTGAATAGGATCCCCTGAGCAAATGCACACATATTTTTTGGACACATGTAATATATTTTCCCCTGTGGAGAAACGTCTTCCCTTATACTCTAGAAAATCTGGGGGTGATCTGTTGCCTTTCCTGCCCTGAAAGAGGAGTTTTGCAACTAGTGGCTGGAGTCAATCTCCAACACTTTCCACACCCATGTCTGTGAGTGTTCACAAATGTCCAGGGCTAACCCAGTAGTGGTCCGTCCCCTGGCAAAGTGGAGGGACAGACCGGCCAGCAGAGGGAGGTGGGAGGGTTCGCTTCAGCCACTGCTGTCTCCCCGCATCGTGCTCTTCCTGCTTCTGGCCCTGGGCACAGACTCCCAGCCTGCCCTGTGACGAATCCTGAAGCTGCTCTCGCATGAGAGCAGCTTCAGGGTTTGCCTGAATGCTGGCAACTTGTTCTCCCAGGCAGACTGGGAGCCTGTGCCTGCTCTCTCCAGCCCCAGCAATACAGCTGGGGCTGGAGAGTGCATCACTGCGCATAAGTTTTTGGCCAGCCTGAGACGGCCATCCAAACACCTCATGTGCAGTGAAGGGAGTGCCCACCACTCCCCCACCAGCAGTGTCATCCCCTGGACCCACTTCCAAAACTCGTGAAAGTCCTGGGGGTGGGTCTATGGGTTTGAAATAAAATTATAATAAAACAGGTTTAAGACTTGTTTTATTATCGTCTTATTTGCTGGTGGTGGCGGGGGTGGTGCTCCTCCACTCTAATGGAGCGGTCACCCCTGAGCTAACCACTCCTTGAAACACAGACTTGCCAACCCTTGGATGAGATTTACTGGTGTGAAGAACTCTGCATTTGCGATGGAGATCTTCACACAATTAAATTAGTGTTAGTGTATGCCTGACATGAATGTTTTTGTGAATTACTAGCTGGGTTAAGTAACTTTTAAACTAAACTTAGTTTGTCACCAAATTTACCTTTGTGAATGGGGCCAAATATTTCTATTGGTTTGACTGGAAATGCTGTAATATAATAACAAAGCAAGGTGCAACACATTCAAGTATATAAATAAGAATGGTTGTGTGGATCAGTAATGACTTTGTAACAAAAGAAACCTTATGTGCCTCTCCACTCTGCCCCCATTTCTGGAACAGCTGATTTGACCATCATCCCCTGTGATCAGTGTCTGTACTTAAGATCACTGTGTTACCTCTGTGCTATATTCCTGATAGAAAGGTTCTGACTGAGATAGTCTATTGCGAAGAGGAACTTCAATACATACATTCTATTAAAGGCATAATTTATTTGTAAGCACAGGGAAAACACAGTTTGCCGCATATTTTTGTGGTGCCAAAGTGCATAAACATCCTGATTCCTCGATTTTAGGAATTTTTGAATAAATATTAACTGTAATTCTCTGCAAATGAACACTGAAAACTGGGGACACCACACTTATGCTATGTTATTTTGTATATATCTATATAGCGTCCTTGCTCTCATTGGTACAGGTGCCTTGAAAATTATGTTTTGACATGTTGTGTTGCCACAAGAGTGAATGTACTTGTCCTTCTGTTAGGTGAATATGTCAGTTTCATGGACTGTGAATATGAATTGCTTGATGAACTTGTTTCCTCTAGGGCATGAGGCACAACCTTTGCCAAGAAAATGGATATTTATGGAAGGCTGGTGTTGATAGCGGTGACTGATGTTGGATTCTTTAACAGCCAATGAAATAACTTCAGTGGAGAGTGATAAATAGCAGAGAAATAGGAATTCACAAATAACAGAACCATGATCAGTGAAATGTGTTGGTTGTTCAATAGACTCTGTTGAACACTTTGAAAGGATATTTCTTACTTATGGTTTGCAGTAGTTTCCTGTTCCCTTGAAAATCAGGTATTTCAGGGCTCATTTGGTTATTTGCATGTGCACTCAGGAGGAAATTGAATTTATCACTTAGCATCTACTGGAAGTAAAAGAACTACAGCCACTTGATGAAACAAAGCACTTCATCTGGCGTCTTTATTTTTAACAGCACGCTACTTACATTTTGCTTCAATGTTTACTGAGAAACTTGTTTAAATTTCATATTAAGCTTAATCTACCAAGACAATTTGAAACCATCTGTGCAAAAGTACTACTGATGCAGGGCGTAAGATGCAATTAAAAACGAAATAGATTGTCAGGACTATCTGTGAATTTACCGGCCAATTGACGATGGAGTGTCCTACTGATCAAATCGAAGTAAAAACTTTAAATGTGCTCACTTAAGAAACTCAATGCAGATAGAAGGCAACTGCAATTTAGAAATCTCAGGAAACAAGTTAATAGTATTTTTGAAAGTGAAATACCACAAATGACTCCTTCATCTGATCCATCGGGGCAGTCATCTTTTCCATTGCAGAGACTGTCGGGGTGCAGGCAGATGGAGCTATCATTAGCACACGGGTACTTCGGTGGTCCACATGTAAAACCTTCACAGTTATCCTCATCCGAGCGGTCCTCACAATCAATATCTCCATCACAAACCCAAGCTTTGCTGATACACCGCCCTGTGGAATACAAACATGACAATACATTATTTATGAGTCTGAAACATAGGGACACTTGGGGGAAGTTGGACGAAAAAGTCTCAGCAAGTCTCAGCAAAACAAATGACAAAGAGAGGGCAGGAATGTTCCACATCTACTAAGACATGGAGCATTCCTACTCTCTCACTACTCTGGCACATTCAGTTAACGGTGTATGTCCACTATCTCCGGGCTAGGAGATGGTGGACATACACCGCAAACTGAATCAGATTAAAGGATGACATAGTCCATGCAGGATACTATCATTTGGTCACTGAAATTTCCTATTGTTAAACCAAAGATTGCGATTAGAACATCTAAGGTACCTTGTAAATGCAAATCAATGGTTGTCTGATATCGAACAATACAACTAAAAAATCAAGCCCTGAAGAAGTCTCGTGAAAGGAGACGAAACAAGTTGGCTACGCTGATGCAAGTGTTTTCTATTTCAATGTGTGCTGCAGGGCATATTTCTCCTCATGATGCCTCACCTGGGAAATCTTAGTAGTTTGATGCATTCCTAGTTTTACTAGTATTATTAAACCTGGGTATGCTCTGAAATCTATGGTTGGATGAGTGGGTACACTCACGCCCCACCCATGGAACACCTGCCCAGGGAAGAATAACACAAGGCCACGACTTGAGCTGTCTTGCATTACTCCAGGTTTATGCAGAGCCGTACAATGTGGCTTTGCATGACTTAATAAATATCACTGAATCCCTTGCATTGCCTTGCACGATGCAAAGGATATGCAAGGGCTTCGTAAATCTGTGCCCTGGTTTGCATACCAAAGCATGTTAACACAGTCACAGAAGGACTCGTTACAGGCTTTTAAATAACCATGAAACTTCCCTCACTGCCATTCTCCTGTGAACCAACACCTGGTAAAGCCTTTGTATTATTTTATTCGATATGCTTCACTGAAGAAGAATGTCAAGCTATGTACAGTATAGATTTTATTTCACTAGACAATACAACCAAGTGGATGTATTTGGTTTATTTCCAGAATGTTATTTCAGACATTATTTCACACGGCTGTGTTGTTCAATAACACTGAACTTAATTCCCTACTCCTAGAGCATTAAATGGAAATTTAGAGGTGCCTGTATTCACTATTAAGAATATCTGTTAGCTTCTGACAAGTGCCAGGACTCTCCCATTGAGTATACTGCAGCAGTGCTTAAAAGTGCTTAAAAGTGCAGGTACTCTCCCTTGAAAATTAAAGAAGTACAGGCACTCAGTACCGAAAAGTACCTGCCCATTTAAAGCACATCACTGTTACTCTGCGACACCACTACGTTAAGACCAACCACGTAATGACTTATATGCAAAGGCACTATTGCAGTGTAGTCAATAAGGATTAATAAGACCAACATATGTATACAGTCAATAACCTTGTACTCCATGTTTCATTCCCAACTGTAAGGTTTTTCTGACTATAATTGTTAATAGTTTGATTGAGATGGTGAAACACGAACAATTGTAGGCCTATTCAGGATAAACATAGTTGGCAGGGCATTTTGACAATTAGGTTTTGATTTGCAAGTAATCCAACTAGGCATACCCCTGTTGTCTATGATGTTACAAATTAAAAAGTGGCTCAGTTTATGAAACTGTTAATGTGGAAATGTCGTTCATACACTTCAGCAAAAATAAAGTATGCATTTTGATTACAATCTGTTTGTATTTTCAGACTGGGAAATACAAAACATGGCTTTTTGTTGCCAACTGAGATTAGTTACACAATAATTTTATTCCAACTGACCATTCCGTGGTCATTAATAGTACCTATAGATGGAATTATCTGATGAACAGGGGAACTTATAACTTCACCACTAGGTGAGCAAGGAAGCAATTCCTTTTGATTTAAGTACCCTCACACACCCTAGTGGTGTCATGCTTCATCATCGGGTCACCCCGACGCCTAAAAGTCGGGGTGGGCTCAACCACAGTGTTGGGAGCGCTTTGAAGAAGTTGCAGACCAGGGAGGCTATAAGATAAAAAACCTCAGGCAGATCCCCAGTTTCCCTTTATTTTTGGGTCTGTCTGGGTTGATTAAAAATAATATGAGTAGGGGTATATATAGGAATATTATGGTCCTATGACCCTAGTGCCAACATGTTTCAGTCCACCGTGGCCATAAAGGTCCAGGACTTTCTTCAGGGCAAATAAGACCACCCTGGGATACAGAAGGGGGAATTCCCTATTCTGTTTTATTTATGGACAAGGGTAGAGTAGCTACTCCTTGTGTGAAAGACGGATTTAGTAATCTGTCTTGAGTTGTAAATCCATCTGTAAGAAAAAAACACAAAGAAACACATATCCAACTTATACAACTCGGTTTGCATTATGGTTTTTCCATAGTTATGTGTTTCAAACTCGTGTTGGGAATCCAGAGCCACACCTATATGTGCCAGGTGGTCAAAAGGCATAATAGTGTGCAGCTATATCCACGTGTGTCACTCAAGACTTATGTCTGTGTACAGTTAATCGGCGTGTCTGATATATTGTGCGGTGGCGATTATGCTCGCATTCTATCTAGAAACAGTCAATAAACCGTGGATACTATCAATGAAAACAGACTCTCATAAAATCATCCCACACACCTCTCATTCACACCCTATCTGTGTTAAAACACAGTATTAAAAACATGCGTGACTCTTAACACCTATGGGTAATTGTGCAAGTATCTTTTGCTCCTGCATACTCGCTTACCCGCACTTCGAATGGTAGTCGTTTCTCAGGGGATGGAAGGGCTAATGGAGTAGCTCTGTAGTCAAACCCTAACGTAAGCCCCAGGAAAAATATGAAGCGAAATGGTTTCAAAAACTTATTAAGTTTAGGGCAACCAGGATAAAAGGTAATTGATGCTGATTCCTTTTCTGATGGGGGACCCAATATTTAAGACATTCGTCCTAGAGCACCAGACTTACTTCGTCAAGAGTCCTGCTCCGCTTCGCCACCTATTAGGACCCGATCCCCGGCGTTTCGCGCCGTGTTACGGTAGTCGGGAAGTTTATACTTCCGTATTGTTTGTAGCGGGCGATGGGATTGGTCAGTGCCAGCACGTGATCGGGGAAATTCCCCGCACGGGATTGGTCAGACGCGACCTGTAACCCTAGCTGTAAACCAATGGGAAAGAGGTTGGCCCGAGGAACGCCGAAATGAACAATAATAGAACATTTGTTCCGTTTGTTCATATATGCGTCCTCATTCAGTATAACTCCTAGAATGTGCTATTTAATTCTTAGAGCGAGTATTTTTTATTTATTATTTTATTTTGTACTCACATACCGATCGAGATAGAATTTCAAGATGTGAATGTTTAGTACGTATAAATACGACGGCGATTTTAATGGTCAGTATTTCCGGCTGCTGGGAGATGTAGATTGTTGCTCCACTGCAGGGAATAGTTTGGTACCCATTAAAAATTCTAGACAGCACTGTCTCGCAATTCTTGACCCAACTGAGATTAGCCTTTTAAATGTTGCTTCTAGGAATGCTGGAAAGTCTCCATGATAGTATGAAAAACATTCCAGAAATGTTGCTATGGAAGAAAATAGAATCGGAAGCCAACCTAAGTTCAATAGTAGAAAAGTCACCCTAAAATGCAAAGCATTGGGAGCATGATTTTTTATCCTCTTGTAATATGTCCATATATTTGCTGTGCGCTGCATGATATTGGTGAAAAGATATTTAATCCAAGAGCATATTATGCTGAAATGTAATAAGGAAAAAGGGGTGACGTGAAATTACATATCAAATTGAAAAATTAGAGAAGAGCATTAAAACTTAAATAGCAAAGAACTATGATGGACTTTTCACTGCCATTCATTAAGATAACAAGAGCCCTGCTATTATCTGAGTTCCTAGCATGGTCAATTTGAACCAGACATACGCAACACAAATTAAGTGTGCATCTTTCGGAAAATGGCCTTCTCTGAAGGTTCACCACAAACCTTTTCCCTTCCTCCTCCTCTTTGTGCTGATTCCTTCTGTGGGACTCTGAGCTCTTTACCACTGCTGACCAGTGCGATCGTTCATTTGCTTCCCCTCAAACATGGTAAGATTGGTTTATCCACACCTGGTATATTTAGGAAATGTCAGTCCCTTGAAGAGTGGTATACAATATATGCAGGGCCTGTAAATTAAAGGCTACAGGTGGGCCTGCAACACTGATTGTGCCACGCACATAAGTAGCTCTTCAAACATGCCTTAAGCCTGCCACTGCTGTGCCTGTCTGAGCAGTTTAGTGCCATTTCCGCTTGCCATTTAAAACCCTTTGCCAAGCCTCAAACTCCCCTGTTATTACATAAAGGTCACCCTTAAGGTACGCTCTAGGTAGCCCATAGGGAAGGGTGCTGTGTAACTAAAAGGTAGTAGAGATAAGGGATTAAAGGAGCTCTCCTATTTATACTTTCTTTCTCAAAATATTTAAACGCAAGCTGATTGCTTAGTGGTGCTACAGCGCAACACTTGCTGTCAGTCCAAGTGTTTGATCAAAAGAGGTGCTATTACAAGTAAGGTAACTTGTGTGCACTGTGCACTGCTCACTTGGTTGTGACCAAACCCATTCATTTAGTCCAAATGTGTCATTCTAAAGCAATACTCAACACTGATAATCATGTATACGTGAATGAAATTCTTATTTGTCATGTCTTAATCATCGTCATAACCACAACAAAAGCATAAACATAAATAAACATTCAATACATGATTCAATTTTTGTTTGTTATGTTAACAATTCTACTTTTAGCTTCATAGCTCATAAGAGACTGTAGTGCAATATTCATTTAAATACCCGATGCATTTTGGGACGTTTCAGTCCCTTCCTCAGGTGCCAATCGACAAAGTAAAAGGATACACTTATGAATTCATCAACAAATATTCTATGATTCCACATCAGCAACATTACCCAGTCACCCGTGTTCTGAATTATAGTTACAACTCATGAGACACCCTTGTGTCCAAGAGTACAAACACCATGACTTGCCCAGCATGTTAAAAGTAAGTGTGTGTTAATAAAAACCTTGTATCAAAGGACGGTAAGTAATATAGTGCATGAACACCCGGTGTGGTAATAGAACAACAAGAAGGTCTGATGGATAATAGTGGATAGTGTTGTGCGTGATCCTGATTCTACCTTCAATTTGAATATTGTATGTGTCTGTCAAAATTTGAATTGTAAAACCTCAATTATGAGTACTCAGATATGTAATAATCCCTGGTGGATTTTAATGCAGTCAGTTATTTATTGACTGCAATAAAGTTTGCATCCTCAGTTTAAGGCAGGTCAACCCTGCTGACATTTAAAAGGGGGTAAGGACCTGGTAAATACCAGAATATGCAGTATTTGATCCAGAAATCACCAACATAATTAAGTTATGTCACATTTTTTGGGCAAAACTCAGAATTGGTGCTATGTGTCACACCCAGTACATTGAGAACCCTGGGTTATAAGATTGCATAGGGTGCAATACATATCACATATAACATACCCCACTGGGCACTCAAGATGCAGGTCCCAGAATAATTTGAAATGTGCCCTTCTCCAGCTCATTTTGAATAAATTAGCATATTTTCTTTAAATAACAATGCACATGAACAAACCACTACTCTATTCTCAGGGAAGTCTTGGTTTTTTGGGAAAATAAATTTGAGTGATGTTTAAATTGGGCTCCTGTTTCAGTGCTGGATGTTATGCTGACAAGAATGTGATGGCTAATCAATCTACTTAACAGGGTGTTTGATAACAATTTTTCCTTAGGTATGAGAAATCATGAACCAAGGTACAGTTTCAGTGGGCAAAGGCTGCTCCCTGTTTTCGGCCTGCGCTCCATCGCAGTTCACGTGAACTTTTGCGTTTGACCTAGTCTAGCGTGACCAGATAGCCCTGGTTGGCACTTTATGCTTTTAGGCACTACATTTCAGTTTAATGTTTAAAAATTGAGCGCTTTGGTTCAGCTGATTGGATTTTTGACGTTTTGGTCTTGTTTTGTTTATTAAATTAGGCTGTCTTTTTCTAACTAGGTGTGGTATCTTTTTGTGTTGTGTTTTCACTGTTCTACTGTTTGAAGTGTTGCACAAATACTTTACACATTGCCTCTTAACTAAGCCTAACTGCTCTGTGCCAAGCTACGAGAGGGTAGTATTTATGCAGCAATTCACGCAGTAATAAAGTGAAACACAGCGCATGAAAAATCCCACACAAATTCAGAGATAATAGAGTACAATTATTAAAATTATTCAACAACAAAAATCCAATCAGTAGAAATGTTAAAGTTTTAGGGTAAAATAGCGACAAAAAGCCCGAAGCGACAACCGTGGTTTTCTGATCGCACGGACCAGGACAAAGTCACAAAATCAGGCCGACCATGATGAAGCATGGGCCGAATACAGGAACCAAGTTAGTTACAAGAGTACCTTAGATCATGATGCGGAGCATTGCGAGATCCTGCTTCAAAGATACGTTGTTCAGCCGAGGCAATGTAAGCTCTGGTAGTGAGATGCATCGCACAGCATCGATTCCAGGAAGCTATGGGACTGTGATGCGAGGTCCTGCATCGTCATCAAGGATGTCATCAATGAGGGGCTTGTGTTGGGAAGTCCTGCATCGAAGATGCATCGAGCATCAGCTAGTTCCGAAGCATTGGCCTGGCTGCAGGTGCTTCGGGGCACTAAAGGGCATTATTGTATAACTACAGTACCGGCGTATGCACAGGGTAAAGCAAGCAGAATACAAAGTGACTGAACTCTCCTGATCATGGTGTAAGTGCTTTGTTTATGTGTAGCTCCTGTCTTGGACACCTGCGCTGGCACCCAGGGGTCAGCAGCACATCTGTTGAATTTTCAGTTTGGGCTCCCCACTCCCTCCATCCCTGCCGCCCTCTTTCAGAGATAATCATTAGAATGTGTCACTGATGAAACTATCAGTAATGCTGATTGCTGGTGATTAATTCCACAGGCAGGAGTGGCAGAATGTACTGGTAATTTTCCAATTCTGCCGGCAGAGTTAAAACTTCCTCCCTCCTCTACATGGGACTTTGTCTGATTCCAGCACCACAAGATACTCTCAGTGGTCCCTTAGGCGCTACTTCTACCTAAATCTTTAAAATTGACATTATCATGTGTCATCACTGAGGATACTGTCAACAAGGGACGTGCAATGCAAAGACCTACATCGGGATGTGTTGCACTGCAGTTCTGAAGCAGAGTTTTTGGAGGCAATGTGTTGTGCTGCAGTTCAGATGCAGAGTTTCCGAAGGTGATGTCTCGTGCTGCATTGGTTATGCTGGGACCACAGCTGGGCTGGCAGAGAACCTTCAGGCCCACTACTAAGGGTCCAGGACTGGGGTGGCAACACTTGGGAGGGTAGGACTCACAGCTGTCAGAGTCCTGGTACTGGGTTCAAAGTTGTTGGAGCCTGTTTTGTCTCTGTGTCTTTGATCATGAGGTCAGTCAACTAGCCATTGGAGTCACTCTGATGGTCCTGGGTTCAAGATGCAGGTTCAATCCTTCTCACTCTGGCAGGAGGGCAGCAGGGTAGCACAGCAGGGTGGCAGAGGGGCACTCCTTGCAGCAAAGCACAACATCAATTCTTCTTCTGGGTCTTCCACAAGTCCAGGTGTGTACTGAAGAGTTTGGTTTGAGGGTCAAATAACTATACCTGGTGCCCACTTTGATGTACGAGAAGGTTCTGGAGAGATCAGACCCAGAGATTTTTGGAACATCCTGCCTCCCTGCCCCCTGCCCTTCCCCTGATTGTCTGGGGTCATACTAGACGAATGTCAAACCCTTTGTGACAGTGCTCAGGCAGAGCCTTTGTGATGTGCAAGAATGGTAGATGACAGTTCTTCCCCCTCATTAAGTTAGAGATGGCCCATCCTGCCAACACTTATGGCCATTTGTTTCACTGTCTGGGAGCAATAGACAAACACAAGTTGCAAGCTACAGCTAGTCATGTGATCCAGTAACCAAGCTGCAGGCGCCAAATGGTTAGGACAAGAAACTGCCAACTTTCTAAAATGCCATTTTCAGAATTATGATTTAAAATCCAACTTTACCATTGAAGAAGGCTGTACATTAAAATCTTTAGACACCAAACTCCATATTCCTACCTGCTCTCAATTGAATGTTACCACTTATTAAATGCAAAAAGGCAGTTCCAAAGTTATCCTATGGGAGAAATAGAACCTGCAGTAGTGAAAAATGAATTTAGGAATTGTTCACCACTGGGACCTGTAAAATATAAAAGTACATGTCCAGATTTCTACACACATTGCACCCTTCCTTCTGGGGTGTGTAAGGCCTACACTTGGGTTGACGTTTATGTAATAAAAGGGGAGGTGTGGGCTTGGCAAGAGGTTTATCTTAGCAAGCACAACAAGATGATGGAAGGAGTGCTGAAACCATTCAACCACTCACCACCAGTCAAGAGATCTGGGTTTTATCCATCATTCTTTTGCTCACACATTGACAATAAAATCCCAATACTTCGGAGCATATTTACAAGCTTCTTGTGCTGCTAGTGCATCACTTTTTTTTGATGCAGCGCAGTTTTGGGGCTCCATATTTACAGGGCCACGTAAAGCCAATTTGCGTGACATTTCGTGTTAATATGGCCCCTTTTTACTCAGTACTTTACGTGAGAGGGGTATGCCATGGGTGTTCCCACGCAACACCCAAGGATTGTGCCGCTTTTCCCAGATGTACAACGTTTCGTAAACTTTAGAATGCATCAGAATCCTATGCCTCCCCAGGGGAGGCGTGAGGAGGCGGAACAAGGAAAAATACTTTTATTTCTCATTGTTATTTCCTCTTTCTATGTGTGCTACATTCAGCAGCACACATTAAATGAGGAAAACACCTCTCGAGATTGTTTTTGTGAAGGAAGGTGACCTTTCCTGCACAAAAACAATCATCCCCACAATGCAGGCACCCTTGCGACATGGTGCAAGGGTGCCTGCAGTGGCGCATTGCAGCCAATTGTGTAAACGGGAAAGCACAGGGTTACTTCATATTGTTATAAATATAACCCATCCTCGTGCTTTGAAATTAACGCAGCATGACAAAGCTAAATGGCTTGCAGCACCGCACTGCGTTACTTTCTTGTAAATAAGGCCTTTCCGTTTTTGTCTGAAGGCTGAAATTATATTGCCCAACATATAATTTAACTGGTGACAAAAGCTGTGCTTTGGAGGAAACAGCTATACGAAAATCCAATAGTTCCTTCTTTTTGGGTAGCACAGCATAAAGCCCAGTCTTTACAAGTTGTTAAAGATTTGCAATGACTATGCACAAGTAGTCATTCAGAAAGGCGATGCAACGAGCCCCTTGGGGACCTCGCGAAATCAGAAATAGCAATCTTGTCAAAATAAAATGCCAATATACAAAAAAGAATGATTAATATTGAGCAATTCCCATCCCTAAACCAGATGATCATGCCGGATCACCCCGCACTCCACATTTGTTATTCCTCTCGTTTCTGCTATGTCTGTCTTTACCTCTCACACGTCATACAGTCAACTATTAGTTACTGAGATGCGATAATGGGTGCGAAAAGAAAATTACAGTGTTCCTCGAGTAAAGGTTTGTGTTTTCCATCACATAATTCAGTGTGTAGTATTTGGAATATAGATTTAGGCGTGAGAAGGTGCGATTCACAGGCACACGCAAAGTCACGCAGGGCGGCTTTAGGTGTCCTTGTAAATATCGGGCAGCGGGTTGCGCCGCTGTGTGTCATGCAACGTGATGTAACGGCAGCGCAAGGGGCTTGAAAAAAAGCCCCGTATCTTTTTTTATTATCTTAAAATTTAACATATCAGTATAACCGTTATGTATTCTCATCAACCCTATCACACTTGGACAAAAGCAGATTGAAGGTGGCGCGAGATCAGCGTTCGTTCTCGTATAAAAAGAAGTGCTGTTTGATAGCAAAGTGATATCAGGACTAAAATACGTCCCTGTGGAGCTGTGCGGTAATGAAGAGTGGCACCAGGGGCGGCAGCATGCATGGATGCTGGACAGGGAGCTAGCTCCCTGAGTACCGTGACAGACAACTGAAAGAAACACCTTGGATACACTCCCGATCCTTTTCTCTCATGTATACCCCGCCACCCTGCCCCTCTTCCATGAATTTTACTCGCTCTACAATATGTGACAAAATAACATATCATAGAGGACATCTGTGATATTGCCACTGAACCCCGTGAAATCACTCTTCCTACATAGAAGTTCTCTAAACAAAAATCCTTTTAATCCTTCCCATGTTAAAAGTGACGCAAAAGTGGCGCAAGGGGCTCATAAATCTGCCCCTAAGGGGCAAATTTATGTTTGACTTGCGCCTCATTTACGCCGCCGTTGCGTCACTTTTGTGACGCAGCAGCGGCGCAAATCCTGCGCCATGGTGCGGGGTATTTACAAACGTGACGCATCTCCCAGATGCGTCACGTTGTAAAACCCTGCGCCACATGTAGGCGTTCCAGGACAGGTGGGGGCGTTCCGGCGCAGGAACGCCTCCTAAAAGTGGCTGAGTGAAATCTACAAGATTTCACTCAGTCACTTTTAGGCCCATGCTGCGTCAAAACCCTGCGCCTGCTTGAAGCAGGCGTAAGGATTGACGCAGCATTGTAGAGATAGGGCCCCCCAGATCATTGCTGGAGCTGCGTCGCGCTTGCGACGCAACTCCAGCAATGCGCCACTTTTCGGCACAGATGCGTCACGCATCTGTGCCGTTTTTGCCCCATGGTGCGCCGCATTATAAATGCGGCGCATCCATGGTGGCGCAGCTGTGGCGCATAATAACTGGCGCATCCCTGCTGATATGCAGGGATGCGCCAGTCGTCATAAATCTGCCCCAAAGTGTTTTGATTTGATCTCAAGTCAACATGGTCTGCCCTATATAAACACCCCTGTGAATACATCTATAATGGTTCCTTCTATGGAGGAAGAACGCTAGGTAAAGATTTCTATCCAATTTATTGCTGGCAGGAAACGCGATTGGCTGATCAATCTTGTCACTTCACAGATATGACTAAAAGAGGATGGCAGGGATGTTTTGTGTAACTGTATGTCACTGATGAATGTGTCCCAAATACATCTCCTACGCAATCATACAACGCTTCTACGTTTTTTTCTTGATCATGTGAATATAGATCTTAAGAAGCGCATTTTTATTTGAAACGCCCCCTGCTTGTTCAGTCATTAACAACAGAAGGTTCTTCCTTCACTTGTATATCCTTGACATTTTCTAGTGAACGAAAAAAATAGAACTATTCCTATACCATGGGCTATTTCCTTGAAAGCGTACCTGAACCACGACCTGTGCTTCACACAAACAATGGAGAGAACTAGACTGTTCTGAATGATAATTGTTCTATCTACAGGTAAACATCCCATTAAAAAGAGGTAAAGACCCCTTCCGACGAGTGCTTCGCTTCTCAAGTCTGTGATTGTGTTTTGAGTGCTATTGTTTTTTGCTTGCTATATCTGTGATTGTATGGCAGGGGGTTTTATTGTGTCACATTTCTGATCGTGTGTTGAGTAGTTTTTGTTTGTTAGGCTTAAATGCAATTGTGACTTGAGTGTTTTTATCTCCTTTATGTGACTGTACATTAATAGGGTCAGGTTTTTATTACAATCTAAAGGCCTCTTTCACAACGCTCTGTGTAGTTGTGTCTTATCCTTGACTGAACATGACATAATACTGAATTTCTAGGAGTAAACAGCACTCACTTATTCAGAAGGTCTGTGAATGAGCACCTTGACCCTAATAAACACCCACTTTTTTCCTAGCATATATGAGGATATGGATGGTTTTCACTAGCTTTGGACTCATCTTGATATTAGCATCTTTGACACTACAGCATCTTCACTGCTGTTATTGATTGGCAACATTATGTTATGATACCATTACCAGTGCAATGGGGAAGTAATGATGTCCTTCCTCAGCATAACCTTTGAATTCCATTTGCTAAACCTGCCTTGAGCGGCCTACCCACATTACCCAAGGGCAAAGGCAGAGTCCGGTGGGGATTGTCTGTAGGTCTTGACCTATGACCAGGCCATGCACAATCCCTCTCATGGGTAGCCAATGCACGCTGAGCACAACTTTAGGATGTTCGCAGCTGTGTTAGGCTGCAGGGCCTAGCCTACACCAGGACCTGTTTTGGAAGATTTAGGGGGCGGCAAACTCCTCACTGCACACATCCTTCTGCCTTGAACAGCCTACAGCCAGGCGCTGCACTTAATAATTTGTGGTCACCCAAACCCCACTGTATATAGTCTTCAGCCATGTGCACCTGAAGTCAACTCCTGCTGCATACAGTCCTAGATGGAAATATTGGACCAGCTTTGCGAGTGATCTGTCAAGCGATGGGTGAGAGACAAAGGGTGTGAGAAATTGGGTTGTTGGTTGAGGGGGTGTGAGCCCTTCTCAAGCAACAGCCACAATCCTTGTCATGGTGAACCACAAAAAATCACTAAATTAACCGTGCTTAACTCTCTGGAAACTTAGCACAAAAGCAATCAGGCTTAACTTTGTGGCAATGTGTAAAGTATTTATGCAGCACTTACACAGTAATAAAGTGAAAATGCAACACAAGATAAACCCCACACTAATTTAGAAAGGAAATAAGTAAATGTTAATACATTATTTGAGACCAAAAGAACAAAAAATCCAGTTAGAAGAACTGTAGAAATTACATTTTAAAGCTTTAGGTAAGTAGAGGTGGGCGGAATTTTTAATTCCACCAGCAGAATTGGAGGAGTTTAGTTATTCGTGTTACACTTGTATCGCGGAATTACTAATACATTCTGCTCCTCCACCAGCGGAATTAATCATTCAGCAATCAGCGCTAATGATAATTTTGTCAGCGATACATTCTAATGATTCACTCCGAAAGAAGGCAGCAGGGACGGATGGAGTGGGGGATTCCTAGCTGAAAATTCAACAGATTCGCGGCTGACCCCTTGGTGTCAGTATGGGTGACCGATGACAGGAACTAAACATAAACAAAATACTCATACAGCACTGACACCATAAACAGGAGAGTTCAGTCACTGTGTATTCTGCTCTCTTTACCCCGAGCACTTGTGCGCTTGCCGGCATTGTATTTATACAATACTGCCCTGTAGTGCCCCGAAGCGCCTGCAGCCATGCAGCAATGTACACCAACCCAGGAACCAACGTTCAACACACAAAATGGCTCAACTTATTCAAACAGACATTTTAATGAACATAGCATTTCTTGGCCCGGGCTCGTTTGAAAGGATGTTGATTGAATAGTTCGGGCTCTAACATTGTGCATGCTACAAATGTTATAACTTCCTGTCAGTCTGACGTCTTGATTAGGCCTAGTTGAGTTTATGATTTAGGAGTCGCAGGCATTCGGGGGTTTTCTAAAATGTAGGTGGTGGTTACAAGTTGCCAGTAGGTGGGCATTTGTAACTTTTTGCCATTGACAAACTGCATTCAAGCTGGGTTCTTACTGGGTAGCTGCAAAGCAGGGATGCTGGCCTGGCCAAGGGGGGTGAGCCGATATAGTAAGGCATGGTTCGGAATAGGGTGGCATTTGAGGGTAAATGTCCACCCGTTGCTAACCTCCTGAACAGGCAAATGAGCGACTATTACAAAGTAGTGGGTGCACAGTGTTTAAATTGTAAAAATAGAAGTGCAGGCACTCACTCGTAAGAGTACCTGTTTGCTGCTGAGAAATGCCGGTACTCTCCCATTAAATGTATTGCAGAATTACAGGTAGTCTTCATTTCAAATTATAGCATTACAGGTACAAAGTACCAGTCAGTACCTGCCCATTTAAAGCACTGTTTGTGCATAAGACACAGATTAGTAACATTTGTGTTGCTTTGAGTGGGAGCCAACTGATGGTTTCCTGATAGACAAGGTGGCTTCTCAAGGTTTCATCTGAGCTGCCTAACATTCCAACTATGTACAGAGTCTTCACATGTGTTATTGAAATTTTTGGGACGAATTCTGTAGAAAAAGATGTTGTAAAAAAATGGGGTTACTTGAGCTGGACACATTCCACAGGGCATATGTGTCTGTAAGTTCCCCCCTTTCCATAAGACGTTTAGCAGAGTAGTGTAAAAACAAGGCCTTTCTTGCCATGCTTTTATAATATCTTTAAAAAGCAAAAGCAAATGCATGTGGAAAATACCAAAAGAAAATTATGTGTATTGTCCTGTGAGAGAAGGGGCATGTCATACTGGGCCCATATAACTGCTAGGTGATTTGCCATATAGAGTTGTGTAAATGTGCAATGTCAATATTATGTCATGGCCGTGCTGCTAGATGTCTGCCAATAGGTGGCTCTTTAAAGCGCCAGAAGCCAACCCAAATTACAGGAGCAGCGTGACTTCTATGAGGCATCATCAAAGATGCACAAGTCAAGGTTTTATATAGCATACAAGCCTGGCGTTGACCCTGCTTCTAAGCACTCCATCGTGTGGCAGTTAACACTATATTGGAGTTGGATAATGGTGTATGAAAATATAGGGTTTAATGTATTTTGACGAGTTTGCTAGTTGGCTTACTCGAGTCATTTCGGGTGAATATCTATACGCAGGTCCCCTGGGTCGAAGTCAGGAATGTGCCACTTACCATAGCTCTTATGAGTTCCTTTCACTAGGGCGGAGACATTGCAGTTGACTCCTAAACCGACACTGAGCTGTGTGAAATAAGTTTTAGAAGCTGTTCTTTCAGAAAGCACCAGACTGTGACAGCAGTATTATTTTTTATACACAAAAATAGTGAAAAATGGTGTGCGTTCCTTGTACTAAATATAATATAATTTTTACTTTCTAGATTTTTATTGAAACAGTAGGACCGTGGCCCATGTTTTTCTTGTTGCACGACCTCCGTATTTTTACCACCCTTATTCTCTGTATGAATTGTTTTTTCACCATATTCAGGTCATTGGGCGCACTGGCAGAACTACAGCCCATCTCAGCTATCTCAGTTCTATGGGTCGGTGATTTTGTAGACCAGTGTTCACGGGTTCAGGAGTAAAGAAACTGGGGAGAAGCCACGGCTAGCCCTAGTAAAGGGGAGGGGTCTGAGAGATGCAATGGTTGGAGGAAGTGACATATGTGGAAACTACTCTAAATGCAGCCCAGGTCTATTCAGCCCAGCCCTGACTCATCAGACTCTCTGGAGCCACTGCACCTCCCCAGCCCCTGTCATCCAAAAGCCAGACAGTCAATACACAACCTAGCAGAGGCACATTGGATGGTTAGGCAAGAAAATGCATACTTTCTAAAAGTGGTATTTTCAAACACAGAATGTAAAAATCACCCTCACTAAAAGATGCATTTTAACATTCTGTGTTCAGGCATATCAAACTTTATTTTCCTATTTTGTTCCCAATATAGTTAGGTTTATAAGACATTATAAGCAAACTCCCCACTCTACTCTATGGGAACAGATAGCCTTGCAAAAGTGAAAAATGAAATTGGCGGTATTTCACTATCAGAACATGCCACACACACCAGGGCATGTCCTACCTTTCACAGACACTGCGCCCTGCCCACAGGGGTACCTCGGGCCTACCTTAGGGGTGACTAACATGGAAAAAATGGGAAGGGTGGAGCCTGGCAAGTGGGGGCACTTGCCAAGTCGACATGGCCGGACTAGAATGCACATAGATACTGCAGTGGTAGATCTGAGTTACATTTACAGGCTGATTATGTGGGTGGAGCAATCTGTGCTGCAGGTCCACTAGCAGCATTTGATTTACAGTCCCTGGGCACACACAGTGCACTGTACTAGGGACTGACTATTAAATCAAATCAGCCATTCATGGAAACACCAATCCATAACAACAATTTAGAAAGGGAGCACTTTCACTTTGGCACTGAACAGCAATGCACAAATCATCTAGACCAGCAGAACGAATTCCAACATACAACAAAAACACTAGAGGCAAAGGCAAAAAATGCAGGGGGAGACCCAGGTCAATGGTGCCAGGTCTAACAGTAACAACAAACACTGATATTTTCCAGTTCTAGTTAGTTAACTGAAGTACCTATAACTCATGCCCCCACCATGTACAGTGATGTCATCAGTGATGCCATAGAATGTCATGAGTGATTTATTATGTGCGGAATAAGCAGTGCACAGCGAGGGTAGTTAGGTGATTGACGGTCATAGTGTTATATTTTAAACCTGAAAAACCGCATTTATTTGCAAGTGATAATTTGTACAGCTAATCATAACTTGCATCCACACCATGCACTGCTTATGACCTTGCATATTACATCACTCATCACATGTTCAATGACATCATTCATGACTCTCTGATCAACCAAGCTATTGCACTTCATCAATTTACATTATAAACCAGTAAAGCATTTAACACATGTAAAGAAGTAATAAAGGGAACAGGACCACATAAATTATAAATTACATGCACAGAAGTACATATATAAAATGATTATAGTTAAGCCCACCACTTCAAAACATTAAGATTCCTTACGTGAACCAGCTACTACTATAAGCAAACCTTCAGCCTGTACACTACTGGTCATGGAGGCTACTCTACCTCCAGATACCCAAGCCCCTTTAGGTGGCCAAGCTGCTAGTACATACAGCCTTCACTCCGTGCAGAACACCTTACGGAGACCACACTCCTTCCAGATACCCAGGCACTCTTAGGGGGCCAAACTAGTAATATGCATAGCCTTTGCCCTGTGCACAACTGTTCACAGAGAGCTCACTCTTTCCAAAAGCACACACCAACTCAGGTGGTCAAAGCCCTACGTGGCAAAGCCATTGCTGTGTGTACAACCTTTTACTGGGTGCACTCTAACTCCATACACCCAAGTCATTTTAGGTGGTCTAGCCAATCCTTCTCACAACTTTTGCCCTCTGCACAACTGTTCATAGAGAGCCCACTCCCTAAAGACACCCAAGCCCGTTAAGTAGCCAAGCACCCACTAATTACAACCTGCTCCCTAAGTACAGCTCTTCACTGGGAGCTCATTCCTTCCAGACACACAAACCACATTAGGAGACCAAGCTTACACTGAATAGTGATACAAAAGATATAGAAAATGTTCTCTGCATGTAGTTTACTAAATACCTTTCAGTGTAAAAACCATTTGGGAAACATTCAACACTCATTGGATGATGTCATCGATGATATCATTTGAGATGTCATGAGTGATGTCATCAAATTTTGGAGAAAGCATGCTTTATGTCATTTGGTATACATCTGTTGAGCCTTTTTAGAGAAGGAAGCTGGATCATTATACAGAAAGCTTGATACTTGTCATTTGGTGTGAATCTGTGGAGCCATTTTAGAGACATGTGCATCTCTGGTGTGCGGCAGCCAGTTGAACTTCTTGAGGATTCAACAAAGTGGTTGAGGATTGGGCAGGTTTCGGGGGGAGGATATTTGGCCCTATTGCATGAAAGATAAAGAAGAAATGAGATCAAATAACTCTTTGTTCTTGCAATTTGAGGGAGAGTTGCCGTTCCAAAAGTTGAAATCTCCAATGATCAGCAGATGGTTATATGAGGTGCCAAGGCCACATATTATTGCAGACAAGAAGTCAGTAAATTTGAGCATACAGTTCAGTGGCCTATACAGGACCATGCACACTAGACCACAAGAGGGAAATTAACTTTTTACTGTCATAATGCCAACTTGAGGAATACTGGTACAGATCACAACAAATGAGTTAAGGGTGGAGATAACTCTCAGAGGAAAATAAGCACAAAACAAGAAATCTAATTGACTGTTCCAGTGGGAGCCCAGCTTGGCTTTGCTTCCTGAGTGGGCTCCTCTGCGGGCCTTCAGCTGCTTCTAGGGCCATATATGGCCTCATGTGGGGCTTCGATTCCACACATGCTAACTTTGAACAGCTTCCTATCGAAATTGGGCGCACATGCACACACGAGAAATTAGCTGTAACGTTGCAAACCTCCATGGATAGCAGTCTTGTTTCTTTAAGGCACAGATCCTGCACTTGTCGCCAGTTGTAGCATCCGCCCCAGTCCAGGAGCATGCAAATTAAAATATCACACACAGACCTCTGGATTGTATTTCTTTATTCCTCAGCACTCTGCTCTCTGATTACCTCTCAACAGTTAATGACCACGCCTTAACACCTCCCAGCTAGTACTTCCTCTATTAAGTCTGCCCAGAATCACCAGGGTCCTAGCACACTTAGTCTCACACCACTACAAATGTGACTAGTGGGTAAGTAGTAATAGGACTAAGGATGGGGGTGAAAACATCCTAATGTGTTGTGTTTGAAACCTTGTGTATCTTTCAGCACAAAAATCTACAATAGACCAGTTTCCTTTTTACAGAAAACATTTTACCTCTTAAAATCTTCATACTTACTAGATATTCAATTGTATCCTAGAAACCTAAAAGGACAGTGTGAAATGTTTTTCTGAAGGTAGGTAAAGGGTTATTAACCGAAAACAGCACAATAAATCAGTTTTTCTGTGGTCACCAGACTTTTTGTAGCACTGCATTATTCATGGTTTTGTTTGAGATTTAATTTTTCATCCGCTTGCCAGCAAAAGAAGCAAAATGTACTTCTTGCCAAGAAGAATAAAATACTTTCAACCCTAGTGTAACTCTGTCGAGAAAGATTATGATAATTTCTGACAACTGTAGCTTGAATCGAGAGAGAAACAGAAGAAAAGTCAAATATAATGGACTTTTCAAATGCACGTTCCAAATCAACACTTAGATATAACACAGCGATTTGCTTTCACTGTTTTTTATTCTCGTGAGCGAGGCTCACAGGGAAGACGTACAAAATGCTGCTATTAATTTGCAATCTGAACCTTTGAATCGTATGCTTGGAATTGTTCTGCATACATAAAACGCGGTATATCGGTACCTTAGTGATGGTAGCTCAGTGGAATTATGTGCCTGATGCAGGTGTTTTGAATGCAGAATTCCGATCACAAGCACTCCTATGCGATCCAGTGGATCAACCCTCCGTGAATGTACAGGAAAACTAGAATTGGGGCATATTATCAAGAAACGGCGTTAAAATTATCGCCGCTTTAGCAGCAGAAAACTGGCGCTAAAGCGGCGATACTGGGCTTGATAATATGCCCTTGAGAATTCCCATAGAAGGCCATGTTCTGGTATCAACATGGGTTTCTATTGAAATTCTCTGCGTCATTATCAAGCCCATTTTGCCGTCTTAGCGGAAGTTTCCTGCAGCTAAAGCAGCGATAATTTTAACGCCGTCCTCGATAATATGCCCCCTTGTTTTTTGGGATAACGGCCCTATTTGCAGTATTCCATAGGATGCCATCATTTTACTTTAAGCAAAGAAAATACTGAGCTACAGCAGCAGTCTTGACTTTAATCGGGCCAGGAGATAAGCCTGCAGAAGAGAAGAAGCGTAAGAGTTAACCTGAAGCCGGTGTTCTCTCTGAAGCACCGAATCCTATTGAATGCGCGTTCGCGAATGGATAATCATCAGCCGCTTCAATTACACAGCAAGATAAATCCACCATCCAAAATGACTCTGAACCCCAGAAGGACAAGCAGACAAGATTATTTAGCGCTAAGCCACGCACAATCACACATTACTTCTTGTCTGTGCTGTGTCCTGTCACCCAGGGCCCAGGGGTGAGGGACTGAAAGGCCTGTGATAAGGACGTGGTGACTGAGCATGAAGAGATCTCTGGAGGGTAGAAAAATGCTCCTCTTTGCACTTCTATAATGGAGCTATTTTTCAAATATGGCACTGGGGTACCTTAAAACCCAAGATCTGTATTCCAGGATATTATTGTACTATTTTGATCTACGATTTTATTCCTATAGAGCACAGAATGGCAAGATGGTACTGTATGTGGATTGAATGATTCAACAACCAATAAATATGTATGCAGAAAGACTAACACATCCACCTCTCAAATTACTTACATATTTTACTATACTAATCAACACTAATCATGTATGGGTTCCAGAGTAGCGTGCTACTTGCCGCACAAGCGCTTCAACACCTCGACAGGGGTAGCAAGTGCTATATAAATACAAACTTTTTCCCCTCTTCTATCCCTCCACTATCCTTCTCAATCCAAATAACTGACTAACATATCCACCACTCAAATTTCTTTCATATTTGACTATACTAATTCACCATCAATCATTTATGGGTTCTGAAGCAGCGTGCTACTTGCGGAAAAAGTGCTTTGATGCCTCGCCAGGGGTAGTAAGCGCTGTAAAAATGCAATTACAATACAATAATAATAATAAGGCCATAACATTTAGTCACTTTTCATTACTTAAAAACTATCAATAACACCCTTACTCTTATTCTTAATTAGGACTCGATGATAAGGGTGATGATTATGATTACGGTAGCAACAATAAAATTAGTATTACTAAGAATAATAAATATAATATTGATAATGCAATCTCCCATCAGAATGCTGCTCACTTACACATAATGCATAGGTAATGTAGGCATATATTTTTACATGATTTAATCACTGGCTTTTATATACCACACAATCAACCAAAGTATTTGACTTGCACTTGCTATTATAGGATTCTTGAACTCAATATATAGACACTTAGACACTTGCATATACGTGGTCACATAAAAAACACAGTTAAAGGTCAATCATATTTATGAAATTAAAATGAAAAACATTGACTTTCACAACTGTGGATAGCTTCCCAAAACATTGCCCACATGCTTGCCATGAAAACCCTAATTCACTCACCAAATACAGTGCTGTGGACCCTTGATGTAGCAGATGAAACCAAACATTATATCAATTATATCAATAGTGATAGGCCATAACATTGTGACTGACACAACTATGGATACCCTATTCTTAGAAATGGGAGTCTCTAGATGGCAGAGGTAGATACTTTTGTCCAAATAAGACCATTGCTTCTAATCAGGATAAAGGGGATACACACTTTATATAACCCCTGCTCACCCCCTGGGTAGCTTGGCATGACCAGGCAGGCTTATCCCAAAGGCAATGTTTAAAGTTTTTGTACTCAAAACACACAGTATTACAGTGATAACAAAACAAATGGACACCACACCAGTTTAGAAAGTAGCTCTATCTAACCTCAACAAGACCAAAACAACAAAAATCCAACATACGTATAATAAGAATATCAAGCAACTTGGTCCATAGAAAACTATGGATGCTTGATTCTACACAAAGCACCTGTAGATGCTTCGTAATTCACAAGGCCAAACAGCCGCAGAGAAGGGAAGCGTTGAGAAGCAAAGAAATGTGTCAGTTCCTGAGTCCTTGGGGAGGCGATCAAAAGTTCTGCTGCATGCAGGAGAAGTTATGCGTCGAATCCAGACTTTAGGGGGAAGTGATGCACCGACTCCAAGAGGGTTCTGGTCCGCGGGTGATGCATCCGGAAAATTTGTCGCACAGGTGCGATGTGTGGAACTCTGGGATGCGTTGGCGATCAATGCAGCAGTGGCAAGTGACGCTGCGTCGGTTTCTTTAGCCATGATCCCAAGATGCATCAGTTCTTGCAGCTGCAACAGGTGTTGTGTCATCTCTGCAGAGGTGCAGCAGTGGGTGGAGATCCTTCTCGCACTGCGGTGCTGCATCGGGAAAATCAGCCACAAGAAGGGCGATGCATCGGTTTTCTCAGTTCTTCAGGTTTCTTAAAGCTCCCAACAGCAGGAACAACCTCCAGAGGCCCAGAACTGGAATAGGCAAATCCTGGCAGGTCAGAACTCTCAGCAGCAGAGTTCAAAGTTCTGGGGAGCTAGGGGTGAACTCTTTGTGTCCCTGAGACTTTAGAACAGGAGGCCAAAACACACAGACCCTTTGAGATACTTCTTCAAGCAGGTTCACCGCAAAGTTCCAGTCTTTGTACTTTCCTTGGCAGAAACAGCAACTACAGGCCAACCCCACACAGCACACATCAAAGGGGCCGCACTGTTCCCCACAGCTCTTCTCCTTGGCAAGGTTCCTCATGAGTCCAGAAGTGATCTAAAGTTTTGGTGTTTAAGGTCCACTACTTATACCCCATTTTGTTTTTGTTCTTCTTTGTGCAAGGGTGTCTGAGCCCAGTCCAAACCAGTTCTGTCCTCACTGGTACAGTATGACCACAGGGGTCGGAGACAGCATTGTGCAAGGGAGACAGGCCCTATTCAGGTGCAAGGAAAACTCCCACTACCCGCAGCCAAGGTCTATACAGCTCAGCTCTGCATCATCCAGGAAGGGCCTGACACACCTCAACCCCCCTAGTGGCTGTCTACAGTGAATGCATATCCCCAGAGCCTGTCACTCCAAAACCAGACAGTCAATCCACAAACAGGTAGAGGCACACAGAATGGATAAACAAGAAAATGCCTACTTTCTAAAAGTGGTATTTTCAAATACACCATTTAAAAACCATCTTTCAAGAAAGGTCTGTTATTAAATTCTGAGTTCAGAGAGCATAAACTTTATTTCTCATCTTGTCCCAATGGAAAGTTATACTTGTAAGATGTTACAAAGTATCTCCCATGTTATCTTATGGACAAGATAGCCTTTCAATAGTGCAAAACGAAATTGGCAGTATTGAACTATCATTACATGTAACACACACCAGTACATGTCCTACCTTTCACATATACTGCACCGTGCCCATGGGGGTACATTGGGCCTACTTGAGGGGTGTCTTACATGTAAGAAAAGGGAAGGTTAGGCCCAGTCGACATGGCAGTTCACACCTGCGCGCGCAGACACTACAGTGGTAGATCTGAGACACACTGACAGGGCTACTCATGTGGGTGGCACAATCAGTGCTGAAGGCCCACTAGTAGCATTTGATTTACAGGCCCTGGCACACTGAGTGCCCTTTACTAGGGACTCCCCAGTAAATAAAATATACCAATCATGGATAATCAATTATCATCATAATTTACACAGCGAGCATATGCACTTTAGCACTGATCAGCAGTAGTAAAGTGCTCAGATTCCTATAGCCAACAAAATCAGGTCAGGAAAAATAGGAGGAAGAAGCAAAAAAAGGGGGATAACCATGCAAAGAGGCCAAAGTCCAACAACTATGATCTCTCTGTGCATGTTTTGTAAATGGAAGATGTAACGTGAACATTTCTGCTGCCACCCTCAGCCTCACCCCCAGTGCAATGTTGACATCAATGTGCACAGACATCATGATTAGCAGCTGGGGATGCATGGAACCAATTTGCTTCGAGGCCATGGCAAGGAGGATGCTTTCCATAAATCCTCTTACTTGTGGGGAGTGATTGGGAGAGAAGAGAGACACTTGGGGAAAGGAAAGAGTCTTTCCTTTTCCCTGGTGTCTCTCTTGTGTCTGGACTGGCATTTGATTGGTTCTTTGCATGGACTGCTGTTTGTCCAGTGGTTGGCAGGCAGTGTGTGTGGACTGACATTTGGTTGGCAGAGTGTGGATTGATGTTTGACTGGAGGTTAGATGGCAGTGTGTGTGGACTGGCAGTTGGCTAGCAGTGTGTGTGGGCTGGAATTTGGATGGTGGTGTGTGTGGGATGGCATTTGGATGGTGGTGTGTGTGGACTGACACTTGGCTGGCAGTTGGCTGGGGTGTTGTGGAATGGCACTTGGCTGGAAGTGTGAGTGAACTGGCATTCGGCTGATGGTGTGTGTGGATTGGCTATTAGCTGTCAGTGTGTGTGGAGTGCTGTTTGGCTGGCAGTGTGTGTGTGTGGACTGGTGGTTAACTGGCATTGTGTGTAGCTGTGGATGACTGGTGGTGTGTGGTAGAAGTTGACTGATGAAGTGTAGTGATAGCTGTCTGGCAGTCTCTGCCTAGTGACTTGCTACTGGTGTGTTTGTACTTTGGCTGATGTCTAGGTGATTTCGGTATGATTGGCGTGTCAGCCCTTTGGGCATATGAAAATGAAGGGCCCTTGTATGGCACAATTTCGTCATGTGAGTGCTGTAATCTGTTTGGCTCATAGCTGACGACATGAATGATTTTCTCTGGGAGATACATTAAAAGTGTGTGAATAACCTTGAAGTTGTGGAAGTTTGAGGTTTACAAGGGCTTCTGGGTAAAAAAACCTGGTTAGGGCCACACAAGTCATGTCACCCTTGACTCCTCCCGGTGTTTAGTTTAAAAAAATGTATGTTTTTGGTAGGTTTGCCTGTGTGGTGTCTAAGCTAAGGCTGAAAATCAACAGCTACCTATATTGTAACAGTGTGGATTCAGCTGGGTGAAATATGATGTGCTCAGGTTGCGTTTTGAATGGGGGTGGCTTTCTACACGACACTTACATACACGTGTAAATACTACAAACCTGGTCATGCGTGGTCATGCGTATGGTTGCGGGTGCCATTGGCTTTACATATGTCGCTTTAGTGAAGGTGAAACAGTGCAGATTGCCAACAAATCACATTTCTATTCTAATGAGGAGATGAGTTTTGCATCCACTGAAAAAACAGTGACTGCCATGCAGAAGGCTCTAAAACAAGAGGGGCTACTTGCACAAGGGAAATGCATTATTGTTGTTACTCCCATTCCAGCCTTAGAAGCTGTCACAAAAGCAAGTGTTCCAAATGCTAAATCTCTCCATCCATGATGGATACAATGGGCAACATCCTTGACCGGGACAACAGCTATGAAGGTAGACCATCTTTACAGATACAATCATTTCTTCCACATGAGCATGTTTATCCCATGCCCAGCAAAGTTTGCTTCTTGAGTAATATAAATCAGTTATGTATACTGATGGTTCAGCCCAACCTGCTATTGGGATTAAGCACCAATATTTGGCAGTATACACCTCCGTTCATGGTGCAATGTTGGACTGTCAGTTCAAACCACAAATAACTCGCACATAGTCCTTAGGGGACTGCACTTTACAGTTGCCTGATCTAAAAACATTGATCCTGAATTCCCCACACTTATAGTGTGTAATTCATAATATTGTGTCCAGTCTTTTGATGACAATTTGCATTATTGGCACCAGAATGGATTCAAAGATTCTAAAGGCAACACTATAAAGCATAAATCGCTTTGGGTGAAAGTGGCAGACCTAAATGATAGGTTGCCACAGACTCATGTCATTCATACATTGAGTCCTCAGTGTGTGGGACCGCACATTTTAGGAAATTCTTTGGCAGATGAAGCAGCCAAATCCACTGTTGCAACTGCAACAGTTGCTGCAATTACTCTTTCTCATATGAGGGTGGATTATGATATACTGGCTGCCGTTAATGTTACATGCAACAGCACCCATTTACCTAGAGGCTTTCAAGCTAAACATACATACCATTCAAGCAAACAACATTTTCTCTTTGTTACTATTCCAGAAGTTGGTTATCATTTAATTCCCAAACAAGACTGCAGGCTAGCCTTAGTGATAGCTGCTCATGAAGGTGTTGCTTTTGCCCATTGTGGCCCTCTTAATTTGGATGGAGCGTTTAAATTTATCCTACTTGCAGTTACTTCTTGCTCATGGTTGCTCTGGGTGGGGCCACAATGTTTGGCTGACGCTCGCACTGTTACTAAAGATTTGTAAGTCTTTATCAAAACACATGCATGCTCTACATTCCACTCGCCCTGCTTTTGCCGCTAATGCATGCAGGGATACTATGGCTTCTCTGGGTGTAGAAGTGCAGTACTCTTCCCCCTACTGAGGGAAATTCAGTGGTAGAGAGGATGAACTTTGACATAAAGCAATCCTTAACAGCTCGAATATTAGGTACAGGGCGTAGCTGGTTCCATCACCTATATGGAGTACAAAGATCTCCCTAAATGATGTCTGGGTAGAAGGAACCCATACAATGTCATTTTTGGCATCAAAATGAATGTTCCAGACCTTGATGGTTCAGAAATCATGGCGGCAGCCACGCCCTTTAACGTAAATGATCATTGTGCTGTCTTACAGGATTTACAAAACTTCCGCAATGGCCAATTCAATGACCAGTTAAAGGCATCTGCCTCTACTGGAATCAAAGAGCAGTCAGGGCCTTCTGGTTTGATTAAACTTATAGAAAATATCATTCAAGGTTGCTATGAAAAAGAAATTTGACCCATCATACTGCACACCGGTGCTAGTCCTTGGCATTTCAGATACAAGGTAATATTGCCACCACTTGCTGGTTCTAAAGAAAATTGTTTTGTTTCCATTGATCACAGCAAGTTACATCATGTGGTCTATTCTGAACAGCAGGCCACGAGGAGTCCTTGGTAGTTTCCTAACTCCTCTTGCTACCATACATCAAAGCTGTTTCTCACGAGCTGGCGGGGGGGCAGAGAATGAACTTTAATTCCTTATACCACTACAATGCCAGCCATACAACAGAAGTGAGTACTGTACTTGCTGCTGTTCCTTCTACAGATTATGTTGTTTCTAGTAATACAGCTCTTGTGGAAGCTACTAGTCCTTTTACCACACCTGGGGCTCCTGTTTTTTCAACAAACTGCTTCCGGTTACTATGTGGGAACAGATGACTTGTCTTCGAACTCTTTTTACAGTTTGCCTACAGTGGCCTGTGGTTTCTTTTCATGGCTGAAACACACTTATATGGCCCATCCTTGGATATACGTTTGGAAACCTCTTTCCTTCGTTTTCCCTTTTTCTTTGGATTGGATGTGTGACTTTTTTCTTCTTGCTAATAAATGGCCATTATCTACCAGAATGCTCTGCCACAGAACTGGTAGGCAAGATGTTAATACCTCACTCATCGTCACATAAACTGAAAAGAGACCTGGCCTTGCTGAACATTTCAGTTGTCCCAGTAACTGATGAAATTCTTTGGGCTAAGGTCTCCTATGATATTTTTGGCACTACAGAAATACTGCAGATTGCATCTTTAAGGTGTCTAAGGGTGATGTTATTGTACCTGGGTTACATATGGCGATTGGGATGTTGACATTGTAAACTCCTACTGTCGGAACTGGTATAATATACTATTTTTGTAAGTGAAGACCTGTATCTCAATTCTTCTAATATTGGTGAAATGTTCTGTTATCATCATTCTCGACATCATTATTTACATTGAGCTCAATCAATCAATCAATCAGTCATTTGTAAAGCGCACTACATACCTGTGAGGGTCTCAAGGCGCTGGGGGGAGCTACTGATCGAACAGCTAGGTCTTGAGCATCCTCCTGAAGGTGAGCAGGTCTTGGGTCTGTTGTAAGCTCAGTGGGAGGGTGTTACATGTCTTGGCGGCGAGGTGGGAGAAGGGTCTCCCGCCGGTGGTTGTTCTTCCGATGCGCGGGACGGTGACAAGTGAGAGGTCGGCGGAGCGTAGTTGGCAGTTGGGGATGTAGAAGGAGAGCCGTCTGTTGAGGTAGGCTGGGCCGGTTTTGTGGAGTGCCTTGTGTGCATGGATGAGGAGCTTGAAGGATATCCTCTTGCTGACGGGGAGCCACTGCAGGTCCCTCAGGTGGGGGGTGATGTGGTCTTGGTGTGGTACATTGAGGATCTGTCGTGCCGAGGTGTTTTGGATGCGTTGTAGTCTTTTGATGAGCTTGGTCGGGGCTCCCGCATAGAGGGCAATTCCGTAGTCGATTCTGCTGCTGACGAGGGCCTAGGTGACTGTCTTTCTTGAATTTGTCGGGATCCATCTGTAGATCTTGTGGAGCATGCGAAGGGTGTTGAAGCAGAAGGAGGAGGCGGCGTTGACCT
Source organism: Triturus cristatus (assembly GCF_964204655.1). Taxonomy (NCBI): domain Eukaryota; kingdom Metazoa; phylum Chordata; class Amphibia; order Caudata; family Salamandridae; genus Triturus; species Triturus cristatus. The sequence continues at coordinate 230,795,380 of NC_140584.1, forward strand.
GCTTAGTCATTGAGAGCATTGAGTCTAGGATGATTCCCAGGTTGCGTGCATGGTCGGTGGGTGTCGGGCTGCTCGTAGTCCTGTTGGCCACCAGGAGTCATCTAGGCTGAAGGGTTGGAGCCAAGGATGAGGACCTCCATCTTGTCCGAGTTCAGCTTCAGATGGCTGGTTTTCATCCAGTTGGCGACGGCCTTCCTTCCTTCGTGGAGGTTGGCTTTGGCGGTGATGGGGTCCTTGGTGAGGGAGAGGATCAGTTGAGTGTCGTCAGCATAGGAGATTATGTTGAGGTCGTGCAGTAGGGGCCATGTAAATGTTGAATAATGTCGAGCTGAGGGAGGATCCCTGAGGTACGTTGCAGATGTTTTCTGAGGCTTCGGACCGGAATGGGGGAGGCGGACACTCTGGGTTCTGCCGGATAGGAAGGAGGTGGTCCATTCCAGCGCCATATCTCGGATCCCTGTGGCGTGGATGCGTGTGCGTAGTGTGCGGTGGCAGACAGTGTTGAAGGTGGCGGAGAGGTCTAGGAGGATTAGTGCTGCATTCTCACCGTTGTCCAGCAGGGTCCTGATGTTGTCAGTGGCGATAATGAGGGCGGTCTCGGGCTTTGATTGCTGCGAAACCCTGACTGGGAAAGGTCCAGGATTGTTTTCGTCGCGGTATCGGGTTAGCTGTCTGTTGATAATTTTCTCGATGACCTTGGCTGGGAAGGGGAGCAGAGAGATGGGTCGGAAGTTCTTGAGGTCTCTTGGGTCAGCCTTGGGTTTTTTCAGTAGGGCGTTGATCTCGGCATGTTTCCAGCTCTCTGGGAAGGTTGCGGTCTTGAGGGAGAGATTGATGACTTTGCGCAGGTGGGGTGCGATGGAGCTGCTTGCTTTGTTGAAGACGTTGTGCAGGAAAGGATCTGACGGAGAGCCGGAGTGGATTGTGCTCATGGTCTTGATGGTGTCATCGATGCTCACGTTGGCCCAGGCTACCAGGGGGTCGTGGTCGATGGTGTGCGGAGGGTCTGTTGTGTTGCTGTCTGTTGGGTCTGTCTGGGTGTTGAAGCTGTCGTGGATGTCTGCTATCTTGCGGTGGAAGAAGGTGGCGAGGGAGTCTCACAGGGCTTGTGACGGCGGAATGTCATTGGTGTTGGAGCTGGGGTTGGAGAGTTCCTTCATGATGTTGAAGAGCTCCTTGCTATTGTGTGCGTTGTTGTCGAGGCGGTCTTTGAACGAGGTTCTCTTGGCGGCCCTGATGAGGTGGTGGTGGTTGCGGATGGCGTCCTTATGTGCTGCGCAGTTGTCCAGAGCTTGTTCACTGTGCCACTTCTTCTCTAGTTTCCGGTAGGCTTACTTGGAGGCTAGGAGTTCTGGGGTGAACCAGCTGGCCCTCTTGCTGGTGTCTCTGTGCGGGGGTTTCTTCAGCGGGGCGAGGATATTGGTGCAGTCTTCGATCCAGCGTCTAAGGCTGTGGGCAGCGTCGTCGGTGTTGGAGGGTTCGGTGGGTGGGCTGAGAGCAAGGTTTGCATGTAGTTGGTCTTTGGTGATTTTGCTCCAGCAGTGGTGGGGAATCTGTTGGGTGTGGTGGTGTGTGGTGGGTTTCTGGAAGGTGAAGTGGATGCAGCGGTGGTCGGTCCAGAGGAGTTCGGTGGTGTGGCTGATGGAGACGTGCGGGTTTGAGGAGAAGACGGGGTCGAGCGTGTAGCCGGGGGAGTGGGTGGCCGATGTGACGAGTTGCTTTAGTCAGAGGTTGGCGAGGTTGTCGATCAGGGTTGTGGAGTTCTTGTCGTTCTCAAGGTGAAAGTTCAGGTCTCCGAGGAGGATGTAGTCGGGGGAGGTCAGAGCTAGTGTTCAGCACATACTTTTTCATTACACACAATGGGAACATTGTCCAACTACCCCACACAAGAGCTCAAAAATATATAGGGATAAATTCACTTATTTTTCTGGACATGCTACATTAGACCCAAAATCGTTTTATTTTAAACTTGCCCCTACACCAGCAAATAAATATATATACTGACATGAGCCAAGCTAATATATACAGATTTGTTTGTCAAACAATTAGCCTTGAAAGGCCATGAGTTTTGGAAGGATCCCATAAATATGTAATTGGTTTAGGGTACCAAACATTGGCAGGTTCATGAAACAGACACCTTATTTAGAAGCTCCTTAATTACAACACAAATGATTGTTCTAAATGGCACAGTTCAACAGAGTACTTGTCCAGGATTAGAGACAAGAATTCACCCAATATTCCTTCCATTGCCCAATTTGACAATTTACAACATTTCACAAAGTATACTGATGCACAGCTCAATGGCTTAGTGCAGAATTGAACATTTAACTCCACACTTTCAGGTCTAAATAGGTGGTATTGTGGCTAGGGGACACAGATGGTTGTTATGCTTGTTTTTTTAAATCTACACTGGGAATTAGGGCAAGCAGACCCTACTCTCATTATACCCAGTATCAACTAGGGGTGGGCGGAATTTGCGTAGTCGCGCTATGCAAAGCTCCGCGCAACGGTAAAAAATCTACGCGAGCACGCAGAATTTCCTGTTCGCAAACGCTGTTTGCGTGCTCGGGGGAGATATCTCACAAACACGCATTTTGAGAACTCGAACAAGCAAAAAATCAGGACAACAGTCTACTTCTTCAGCATTGGCTGATAATGAGGATTATGTTTGTTCTTTGGGTCTTTTGAATGGGGCTATTGAGGAATCATCATCTGTGGAGACTGAATCTGTTCTGGATTCACTAAACATTGATCTTCTGGAAAAAATCTTGGGTGCCCCCACTTCAATTTGGCACCCTTTTTGAATATTTCAGTTCCATTTTTATTGGGTATCTATATATTTAAATATTATGTGTATTATCATAATCTTGACTTTGCTTAGCGTGTGATTGTATTATTTTGTTAGTAGCTAAGTTATCTTACCGATGATGGATGGAGTACAGTGATTTCCCTTTTGGGGCCACTTTGGTTCTCCCTTTGTTTAGCGTATTACATGTTTTAGAGTGCCTCTGCTTTGCACAGGCACACATAACACATTTGTTGCTGTGACATTATTTTATGAATATGTTGTATATATTGTTTGTTATTCAGTGATTCGTCTCAGGATTCAGTCTGCACATTTCATACAAGGTTGCCTAAAATGCATAACAACATGGTGTACTGTTTTCTTTGTTCGAGTCAGCAACAGCTCTTAACATTTTAGACATAACACAGTACACCTTTCCAACACAGTAGCTTTATCATATAAACTTTGTCTCATCCCCCTGGTGCCAGAGAGGAGAATTCTGGCATAGAGACCTGACCTAGAACGAATGCACGCAGACGCCTGACATGCAGCCTGGCATAAACTGAGTTTACACTCATGATGCTGACCACCTAACTTCATACATCAGGTATGGGGTCTGCTGCCAATCCCAGAAATCATTTATATATCCCTGTGTCCTTACAGTACGAGTAGGCCTAGACAGATAGATAATTTGCCATGTTGGGGATGTTTATTTTTTACAGTCTGCTAGTAATGCTAATAACTTTGTTTAGTTTCATCCACCTATTGATCGAAAAATTTGCTTCATCATAGACTACTATAGTTTCCAGAAATGTATTGTAAACTTTCTTTATGTCTTTCTTTTGTTTACTAAGGGCATGTTTGAGTGAGTGAGGAAACGTGATGATCTGTTTCCACGGTTCTCTTGGGGACTAGAGGGTCATGTTCTAGGTTGTCAAAATCGCCTGCTACTCTGGGAAGGTTAGGAGTTCATATGAGGCACTGTGAGCAAGCCAGGATTTATTCCAACATATACTGATGGTGTAGAGAGACTCATTCCCTACATTCTGAAGTCTTGTCATTCCAAGGCACAGTTCTGCTTTACCAGCAGAATCCCTGCAACAGCATATAGATGAACATAAATATACCGGAGCACAGAAATTATAATACCCTACTATTATTGTGTTGCTGAGTGTGGGGACGGGCCATAACTCACGAGGGACAAGCAAATCCTCTCCATCAACAATAGTAATGAATAGCAAATTACATTCTTCATGCAAGGCTTATGCGGTAAAATTTCATGTACATTTCTTTTAAATAAAGAATATTTAGCTAAAACCAAGATGCAACTGGTTACATTTCTGCAATAGATGAAATGCAGTATTGTGACTATTGGATGAGTAGTAAATGTATTGTAACATGCAATCTATGATACTTCAAGTAGTGGTTTCTTATGTCAGGTTTGCTTTCAATGTTTTATAGCATGGATTTTGACTTTGAAATGTAGTAATAAATGCACATTTTTACTTTAAAAATTACAGTGAAATTACAGATGACTTTAAAATTACAGTTAGAGTCAATTTATAGTTATGTTTTATAACCAAAAGACATCCTGAGATTTACATGTTATAGGTAGCTCAGCCATTCGGGAACCGTAAAGCAGCCAGGCAAATCATACCTCTCACATTCCCAAAATCCGTGCTCATGACTGCACCTTGATGTGTCAGATGCAACAAAAATTACATAAAAGAGTGATTACGTATTGTATTACAAGTAGGATGAGTTGTTTTCTAATGATGCTGTGCTTTTAGCTGCTGTTATATATTGGTGTATATAGAGTTAGTGTGTGAGTTTTAGTTTGGCATGTTTGATTTACAAGTTATGCATTGTAAAATTAATTATAAATTTGGAAATTTTTAAAGAATTTTTCTTATTATTTTTAAACATACCTTTAGGTTTTGAAAGCAATTCTAACCATAATTTCAGTGAATATTTAGAGGTTTTTTGATGACATACTACATCTATCTTTTATGGCTGTGTGCAGCCTCAGCCAATCACCCAACCTGTTGTACCTCACTTATGTCCTAGTTTTCTTTAGATTTCTTCAATGTGACTCTCAGCACACCACATTGGGTGATGGCGACCACAACAGAAATTGTTCTATTAAACCCCGTCCATCAGGGTACAGCAGATTTGCGAATCCACAGATACACAGTGAAACTACAATGAACGATAGGGGAAAATGCTACCCCTTTTTTTTTCAAAAATCGATTTGCAAATTGTCCATGGATTCGCAAGTCTGCAAAGGATCAATAGATCATCTCTTTTAACCCCTTCAAGCACACCTGGTACATTACTGTGAATCTAAAATAGCAAATACTACTGAATGGATACACCCCAACCGAAATGGCACTTTCTAATTATTAATGTCATGCCACATTTTGTGTCAATCCTTTTAGTATTTTCTTCCATAGTAGAGAACAAAGGGGCATATCAACAAGGGCTTTATCTCTGCTTTTTTGGCTTGAAAAGCCAAAAAAGGAGAGATAAAACTAGCGCCCTATCAACAACAGGGTGCTAACATGCAAATTTGCATGTTAGCACCCTTTTCCTCTATGCTTCCCTTTGCATCTCTAATGAGATGCAAAGGGGGCGTTCCAGAGTAAAATAATAGGAGAAATGTCGCTAAGCGACATTTCTCCTATTATCAAGAATGTCGCTAACCCTGTTAGAGACAAAAAAAGCAGCGCTAAGCGCGGTTAACGCTGCTTTTTTACGTCTGGTATTTTCCAGACTTAGCCATGATATCCTATGGAAGGAGGATATCATGGCTAAGTTTGCCTGTCCCTATCAACAAGGTAACGTGAGATTATCGCTGGGTTTCCAGCGATAATCTCACGTTAGCCTGTTAGCGTGAGGACTTTTATCGCTATTGAGATAAGCGTTGCTAATAGCACGCAATTTCAGCGATAAAAAATCACGCTAGCCGGCGATAATTATCCTAGCGCTAAGTGCGCTTAGAGATAATTTTCGCCGGTTGTTGTTGATATGCCCCAAAGATTCTCCTGGAAGTCATAATAGAAAATATCAAATTTTTTAGCCTTCACTATTTCACCACACTTTGTATGTATTCGCTCACAACTTGCCTGTAGAAAAATGTCTCTTGTTGAATGATCACCTATATTTCATCTAGGCTGATGCTGCTGATTCTTTGACTCTGTGCTCTGGGACTCAGCAATATTCACAAATAGAGGGACAAAGGGCTTTTATACATGAGGTCCAGGGCAGTTGCCCAAATGCAATATGAAAATTAAAGTTGTGCTGTTCCTAAATGATCTAGAATTCAGAAATATACAAAGGACAGTAGGCTGCAGAGTTAAAGAGATGGGAATTCATTTCTTTGGAATGTAATGCCCTCACACACCCAGTTGGATATCATGCTTCATCATCGGGCTGCTCCTCATCTGGCCGGCGCTGCAATGCCTGACGGACTCCCGATGAGGGGCACTTTGGGGGAGATCTTTTTCCAAATAGCCGTTTGGTGCCGTGGGGGTGAGAGATTTAGTGAGTGTAGATGAATAAGTAGTGTGTGATGTTTATGTGAGTTAAAACAGGGTTGAGAGTACCAACAAAAATAACCTTAATTGTAGGGTATCCTACCCTGATAAAAATGAAGAGGAAATGCGCAATGCTAAGTTAATGTCTTAGTTACGGTTGGTCAACATGTTTTTTCGCAATTCTACAAGTCTAGAGGTGATTCGTCAGGACCTAAATTTAAAAAAACTATCTACACTAAGGTGAAATGGAAAACAATAATGAATTAATGTTTAGGATGTAATCCACCATGATTTACTCTGTCTAATGGCTGGTAGTACTGGTTCTACCTATTATGGAAAGAACATCACATATTAATGTATGATGTCAAAAAAATATCACAAGTTTGAAACACTGCTGTCCTATTCCTTGTGTGTCTATATCACAACACACAGTAGTGAGGTTTTACAGGCATATAAACACCAGGTGCCAAATGTTGAAGTGGTCACATTATTGCTCATGTGTGTAGTGATCAAATCCGTGTATTAAAAAACAAAAACTGCAGAAAGAGCACACGACTCACCCTAATTGGGATATACTACTGCTTCATCAATCCACAGCAGGTCAAGATGGGATGGGATGAGGAACTTCCCCATATACTACAGGGGTATGCAGATAAAAAGGAAGAGTTAAAAGCTGCCAGCTTGCGAAGTTAATAGTGTTTTCATTGAATAGAGGAGTGGATATGTGGACCTCCTTAGAACATATAGTAACATGCTCATACATCATGCTATCTGGCACATGGAGTAGTGCACCTCATTCAGGGGTAGTTCTAAAACATTGCCCACAGCATTAAAAAGTGATCCCAGTTATGGTTGAACAACACAGGCTTCATATTTTTTACTGAAGTTGGGCTAAAGAAACAAAAAAGGAACAAAAACAGGGGGGGTGAGGTAGGGAAAGTGAATCTACCTAGTTGAATGTTTTAAACTGGCTGGGAAACCCATTAACATGGGTTGGGAATGTGGAACGTCAACAGACCATAAAGGTTAACATAGTACTCACGTTTGCGTAGTACGCAATGTGTCCAAGGACCTACCCACTGCTGCCGGGACCGGGAGGTATGGTGTAGTGAAAGAGCCCGATTTAAATACCTGTTGCTCCTCCTCGTTAACTCTTGATTGCTACCAGCTGGAACACTCACATGAGTGAGGACAGCCATTGTGCTGTTCTCTCTACTGCGGGCGTCATCTTGGAGTGGGTACCCTAACTTGAGCAGCTAGTCAGTTTTTACATCTGAAGGCTATGGAAACAACCCCGACCGGGTACAGGGTTTTGGAGGTTGTGGAATTAATAAAGCACTCAACTGCCCGGGCTTTCGCCTTATTTTTAATAAAAAGTATATACATGGTGAGCGGACGTGAGGCTACAAAAGATATATATTGTTCTGCCCTGCACTGTGTGAAATGCAGATAGGAGAGTAACCTAATAGGTTATGTGTCAATTTTATAAGGGTAATCTTGGTTGGCAACCATCATGAGATTGACTCGTCCTCCGTTCATGGTATAGAAAAGAAAAGGACAATGGGGGCCATTTTGTAATCTTTGGAAAGCTTGTGGGCCATTTTGGAGTGGAGTAAAGGTCACAATAAGGCTTCATTATCCTCTCCTGCAAAGTATCCCCAATATGTAATATTACATAATTGTGAATCTTAGTGTACTGGGTCTAATGAAGGGCAATAGGTATCAGTGATGCAGTGATAAGATGCTATTCAAAGGTAGTTTTAAAGTGCGTAAAGCGCTCCAAGGAATGTCCTCATTCAGTGCTTGTCTGTCAGAAGACAGACGATGCAACCATCTTTGTTCTTTGTAAAACAAAGCTTCTTTGCTGATTTTAGTGAATGTTTCAAGAATTACCCAACGAAAAGAGTCTGGTGAATGTTGGGCGTTGGAGAAGTGTGTGCACATTTTGGTATTCACTTTATGACACCGGAAATTACTGCGATGTTCCGTGATTCTCACTTTGACTGGACGTGTAGTCATCCCTTTGTATCTGAGATTGCAGGGACACGTAATCATATACATGCAATGTGTTGTATTATAATTCGTGTGTTTACGCAATTCCCATGTGAAGGTTGCATTGAAGATGATATTCTTAGTCACAGTTGTGAGGGTGCAGACTGTACAGGTGCTGCACGGGTAGTGACCCTGAACTGGCGGAAGGTCCCACAACTGTCTTTGTGTGTTTACCATTCGTGTCAGAGGCCTGGTATGGATCAGTATGTTTTTTCAGATTCTTTGATCATTTGAAGGCAAAGCGTGGTTGTTCAAGGGTCATGCTCCCAGTATTGAATATGTTCCAATGTTTCCTGATGACATTTTTTATCCTATTGGAGGCTGGAGTATATGTTGTTACACATGTCAACATCTCTGTTTCTTCTGTTTGTCTAGGTTCTAATAGAGCCTCCCTGTTATTGTTTCTTGCGCATTATGTTGAAAGGGAAATACTGCGTGTGGGATATTCACGTTGCGCAAGACTTTTTGCCAATGTTTCTGCTTCTGTTTTATAGTCCTCCATTGGCTACAATTTCTGTGGAGTCTCATAAACTGTCTCACAGGGAGATTCTCGTTAAGGGTACATGGATGGCAACTACTGAACAGTAGAAGGCTGTTGCGATCCGTTGGCTTCCTATATATTGTTGAGCTCAAGGTACCATTATCTAGCCTCATCAAGAGATCTGGGAACAAAATTTAGTTGACTGAAATGGAGCTTATGAATTTGAGGTATGGATCCAAAGTATTAATCCACATGCAGAAATCGTTACATGTATCCACATTGCCTTGCCAGAAGAGGATTATATCATCTATAAACCTCTTCCAGAGGCATGGATTTTCCTGGTATGGGTTGGAGTCGTTTAAAATGAATTCCTCTTCAAAAGAGGCCATGTACAAACAAGCTGCACTAAGGGCCATGGTGCTCCCCATGTAAGTTCTCTGGGTCTGATTGTATAATTAACCTTTAAATAAATAAAAAATCAGTCAGAACCATTGTTGCTAGTTCCAAAACTGCTGGGTGTGGGTGAGACCCAGGCAGTTTTGTTGAGGGCTTCCTCAATCACACCTAGAGTGGCCCTCTGCGGGATGTTAGTGTAGAGGGATTCTACATCTAGGGTAACCAATAGACTGATGTTACTGGCGTTGGGGAAGTTTGCTAGTAGACGTAGCACGTCTGTGTTGTCCTGTAGATATGTGGGTGTCTGTTTTACCAATGGCTGTAAGAAGTGATTGCAAAACTTGGACAGGGGTTCAAGTATCGAGTCTATCCCGGGGACGACCCGGGACTGGTTGAACGCCCTTATGGATTTTTGGCAGTGTATGAAAATATGGAGTTTTAGGATCCTTTTTAACCAAAAATTCAGCCACCTTTTTGCTTAGCCACCCATGGCTTTCTGCCGAGAAGACCATTGATGTTATGGTTGGGTGTTGGTGTAATCGTGTCTCTGGACTACTAGCGATAGGTGTGTAGTACTATTAATTCTCTAATTAATATTGGCATTCAATGTCAAAGTCACTGATAGCCATTTATCTGCCTGTTTGATGGTTATGGAGGTGTCATTGGCCAGAGAGTTAACAGCCGTCAACTCATCATTAGAGATGTTTTTGAAGTGTTTTTTGGTTACCCCGCTTCCAAGCTCTTTAAGCACGGCCTGTTCGAAGTTTAAGACTTCATTGGGCACCATCCCATTGTTGGGCGTGAATGTCGAGGGTTTATGTAAGCCCGAATCCGTCTGTTGTAGTGTCGGTTTCTCATTAAAGAAGGCTTTAAGGCGTACCTTCCGAAATAATTTTTGCAGTTCACACTGTTCCTGAAACCTGTCTGTCTGGACCCAGCCCCAGGGCATGTGCTCTGACCTCTAAAACATGCTGAAATTAGTTAAACTACTAATTGACATGTTTAACTTGCCTAAAGGTCCTTAGTATATGGCACAAACTGTACCCAGGGCCTGTAAGGTAAATGTCACTAGTAGACTGCATTGCCTATTGTGGTACCCACTATAGAGATAGGGCGAACATGACTGAAGGTCTACCACTGTAGCTTCCCTGTGCAGATTTAAACTGCAAATATATCCTGTGAAATTAACTCCTGTTAACAGGCATAACCCCTCCTTTTAAATATTATTAAGACAGCCCTAGGTTGGCTTTAATGTCCGTATGGCAGAGTGTATGGTATTTGAAAGTAGGGACATGCAAAAGTATAATGTTAAAGATGTCCTTGCAGAAACATGGCATAAAACCCCACTTTTGCCATAGTAGGGTTTGCAGTTCCCAAGGAAAGCATTGAGAACAAATTTGAAATTTGAAAATGTTGTCTCCACCTGGGAAACAGTTACAAATTTCATTCTTGAACTTTTTTAAAATGCTTATTATATACTCCCTTCACTGCTACATATATAAATGTTTTGGAAATTATGTTTTTGAGGTTACATTTTCCCTCCCCAAAACCTCTAGAGTCCAACTGCATGAACTTCCAACTGAATCCCAGGAGCTGAATAGCCCTCTTGATGAGGTGTGAACTTGCTCCCAAAGCTAAGACAAAGGCCTTGGGAGTGGGAAGGTTTTCTTTTCGTTTGGCAGGATGGCCATCTGGGATGTCCTGAGGAACTTAGTGAACTTCAAAGAGGGTTACCCTGTCATAGGCAGATGTAGAAAACACCTAGGCCTGCACCATCTTTTATCGCCATAGTTAGCCAGGTACTAATCCCAGTGGGAGAGGAGATGTACCAAAAATGTTTTTTTAAAGACCACAGAGGAGGGGAGGCTTATTTCCCTGGCCACACCTCTTGGGTGGGCCCAGGAGCATTACACAGGGGAAGAAATGGTCTGCCATCTTGGTTTGAGGAAGAGAGAGACTGTGGAATGGTTTGCAGAATGACACACAGAAACTGCTGAAGAAGTTGGTAGGGTTACCCATCTGAACTTTTTCCCTATTGGTTAGGGAGGGGCCTGGAGTCACACTTGCCCACAGGCTAGGCTAGAGCTAGACATAAATGTGGCTCACCTAGCCACACTCTTCAGAAAACAACAGGACCTGCAGATGACAGAAGAATGACTGTACCTACTGTTGAAACCTGTGCAGATCCCTGAAAGGCTAGACTTGCTCCCACATGTACTCAGGACAAAGAAGAGGACTCCAAGGGTCAGTTGGCTGACCTTAATTTAAGCTACAAGGACGCAGCAAGCTTCAAGAAGCTGTTTTTCCTGAAGAGATCTGCAGACTAGTTCCAACTGGAACTGCTCTCGACCCTGCTGGTGGCTTCTGCTGCAGTGAGTCTTGACCACCAAGTGCTCATTCTTAGGTCCAGGGGACCCTTGGTTGTGTCAAAGTGTACTCCTCCTTACACCCTGAAAAACATGGAACTAGAAACTTTTTGCTTCAAAGATCTCCAGAGGACATGGACAAAATTGTCAAATCAATACAATGAAGGTGCATTGCCCCTGGGCTAAAGATTCATGTTGCATCTGAATTTTTCTGCATAATCAAATCCATTTCAGCTGTATGTTATGGAGAAGGTACTCAGTCTCATGTAGCCCTTCTCAGCCACTGCTTGCTAACTTGCCCCACTGAGGATTTTCAATTTCAATTTCAGAGATCAATGGCCAAATGTATAACTTGGTGAGCAGCTCGTTTTGCTGTCAAGGAGATGGAGTAAATTACTCCATCGTCCTGATGGAGGTGATGTCTGCTGAAGTTAGAAATGACTACTAAATTGCAAGTCATTTGATTTCTAAAGCATCAGCAGGAACTGCTTTGACAGCAGTTACTGCCAATGCTTTTTGAAGTTTGGTGCACGGTTCCGTCAACATGCCAGAGCCTTGCACCACACTTGTTTCTTATTTATTTTCAAAAAGACAATCTCAAATCAGGATTGTCTTTTTAGAAATAAAAAAGAAAAATGCCCCCCCCCCCCACCATGGGGGTCCTCTCTCATGGCAAAGGGAGCATTTAGCAGTTACGACAGAGGACTAGGGATCGAACAAATATATCCCTAGATGTAGTTCAACATGTTTCTGCCATAAATTTGGAACCCTAAAGAGATCCAGTGGCATTCACTGGGACCATATTAAGTAGTGTGAAAAATTATAAATATACTGGCCACCACAGGAACAGGGCGGTCAGGGGTTCAACGACCCAAGTGATTCCTACTGGGTTCGTCTTTTCTAAAAAATTATAGACCAAACGAGCTCTCCAGGCTTATGGTACGCCTCAATGTGTCCAACGTATTAGTGTGATCCACAGTGTTTGGGCATCCAAGCGAGAGATGGAGTAGTCTCTGCCGTGACTAAACCGAAGTTTCATCTGCTTTTGAATTTTGCAGGGAGGCCGTTATCTTTGCGGTATGACTACTCCATTGCCATTGGGATGCAGTGTACATTTAACCAAGACATAAATCAAGCCCTAAGTCAGAAGGTAAAACTTTGCGAACAAGTTGAACCTGGTCTCTGCTACATTGCAGTCACCTCAAATCATGTTGGGGTACCAGTCATTCACAAATAGATGACCATGTATGGTGGTTAACAGTTGTTTGGTGCTTTTTCACCACAAAACGTTAAACATTCATATCTTCGGTTCCCCATATTGGAGTTTTGTAGTTTTGGTGTAATTTTGTTCATTTAATTATTCTCTATTTTTATAAATTAGAGTGGAATTTTTATTGTGTTGTCTTTATGACTCACAAACTGTATTGGTCTTTCTAAATTATTTACACATTTTCTTAAGTTCAACCTGTCTGCTTTGTGTCATAGCTCCCACGGGTTGTGGTGGACTACCATCGACTCCAACAAATAATCCACTTTCTCACATCATGTCATGCTGAAGCCAAATTGTATGAACCTTTTTGGCAAGGTTTTGCACATATTTGTCAAATTGCTCCCTCTTATGGTACAAAAAGGGCATTTGATGGACGGAATGCTGGACAATGTCTAGCATTCACCCACAGTAGAGATATCTGGCCCAAAATACATAATTTCTTTGTCCCCATGCCATTCCAGTTTAAACCCAGCCATATGCAAATCAGTCTTAACCCTGTTCCCCATGGGAAAAATCCAGCCTGAACTGCCAAGCCAGGTTCTCCCTGGACTGGAAACAAGCATCCCTGACAGGTTTTGGGGTTTCACCCCTCATCAGCCAAGCTAGCTGGACTCCAGTGGCAGGGCAAGCACAGGATCCATGTCTGGGCATACCTGTCCAACTCGGGGTGGCAAATGTAAAAAGAATAATTGATGGATGGAATGCTGAACAATGTCAAACATGCACCCAAGTACAGAGATAAAGACCTAAAGCCATAGTTTTTTTGCTCATCATGCCATTCTAGTTTCAACCCAGCCATTTGCAAATCAGTTTTGAACCTGCTCCCCATGGGAACAATCCAGCCCGAACTGCCAGGCCAGTTCCTCCCTGGACTGGAAGCAAACATCCTGGGACCAGTTTTGGGGTATCAGCCCTCATTAGCCGGGCTAGCTTTACTACAGTGGCATGGAGTGCATGTGACCGACATCTGGGCATACCCAACCCACATGGGGTGATAATTGCAAAAAGAACAGCAATTGATAGACAGAATCCTGAATAATGTCAAACATTCACCCCAAGTATGCGGATCTGGTCCTTAATCCTGGCTAATGAGGGCTGCTACCCCAAAACCCGTCCCAAGATGCTCCATATGCCAAAAGGTGCTGTGGCTATACCAATATCATAATGAAATGAAATGCAACACAGATTTGTATTAAACAGCCTATCACCTGTGAGAGTATGCACACACTCCATTAATTTGTTCCATATGCTCATTAGGCCAAAAATTGACTTTTGTATGTCTATGCCAGTATTTTGCTGCACGTACATTTCATTCTAAGTATTGCCTCCAATGTGACAGCACCAGTATTTTGCCATTGGTTTCCCTGTAACCCAAGAATTCAGTATGCGAGAGCTGATGGCACACTCGAAGGCATAACACCATATTGTCAATTACACTTACTTACATTCACTCACATTCATTCTCATTCACATTCAATCTCATTCATACTCACTTGCACTCATTCAATCTCACATACGCTCTTGCCCACACTCTTTCTCTCTCTTACTTATTTGTATTATTTGCACTCACTCATTGTCAATCATTCTTCATCTCCTTTGTTCTCACACCCTCTTTCTACTCACTCACACTTGCACACTCCTTCATTCATTTACACTCACTTACTCTCACTCACATTCAATCTTACTCTCACTAACTCATACTCTCTGAGTCACTCTCACTCACTTTGACTCATGTATTCATATCCCCAGTTATATTCACAAACTGACTCATTCTTACTCACATTCATTCTCATTTACATGCTATAACACTCCCTCACACTCATTCTTACTCATTTACCCTCAAACAACCACTCTCCCTCACTTGCAGTCCCTCTATCTCTCACTCACTCATTCTTACTCACTCACACTCATTCATACTCTCTGAGACCCAGTCTCTCTTATTCTTACTCACTACTTGTCTCTTACTGTCACTCACTTACTTTCAGCACAGAAAAGCTCACTCATACAGACACAGACAATTGTGCTTCCACAAACACATTCTCACCAACAAGTACACACAGAAGATAGCATTAAACTTGCCTCACTGAGAGTGAAGGTTCTGTTGCAGCTCTTACCATTCTATTTTTATATTACACTAAAAGAATATTATTCACTATTTATGTAATAAAAAATGGAAGAAGACAAAGAGGGTGAAGCAAGCCCCAACCGCCATAAGCGGGTTGTTATTAGCATTGATTGTTGTACTTTGGCATCCTAGGGTCTCAAAGGAAGTGCAAAGGAAGTTCTTGTAGGCCCAAATGGGCATCCCAGGGGTCACAGATTCAAGCCATGGTGATCCCTATCTGACATCTTCATATTGTGTTCACAATCCTTTATGCTGCTGAGTAAGGATGACATTTATTTACCACGTATCAGTTCCTTGTTATTTTAATGCCTCCATAATTTAAGAAATCCTGCAATCACACAGAACATTGCAGAGTGGTGTACCCTGGGATAATCTTTTGCTTGAGATGCAAATGAGTCGTATAGGCAAGGGGTCGAATTACTTGTTCTATACCAGACAGTCCACAACAGTTCCTAAGTGGAATACCAAACACAATGCAGCATGATGACTTCCACACAGTAGCGGCTCCTGGAGGGAGGGGTAGTAAACTCCGGCTCACCGCCGACCGGAGTAATGTAAATAAATAAATAAAACAAATTTCATTGCGTGCGCTGAAACGCCAAATGGCGATGCAGCGCGCGCAATGAAATTCGTTTTATTTATTTATTTATTTGCATTACTCCGGTCGGTCGAAAGCAGGAGTTTACTGCCCCAAGCCCCGCCCGACCGCCCCGCAGCATTCCCTCCAGGAGCCGCTACTGCTTCCAAAGGGATTTAGCTGTGAGTTGATCCCAGGGCACGTATCTGGAGATACTCTCAAGCAACAAGGACCAAAGAACACTGAACTTATAGATCTTTATTGAGTTCTGCGTCAAAAAAAATTCTATTGATTTTCAATTACTTGGGTTCACTGATAATGGTGTGCACATCTACTGCAAGTGGTTGTGTATTTCTATTTTATGTGCCTGTAAGAATAGAGAATTGTAAAAGGGTTGCGCACAGGAAATCTGATTTAGAAATCTGTCTCCAATTGTATTGTTTGATTTTTGCAGATCATGTAGACTACACTGAAAGAGTACACTTACACATGTAGGGCCCGATTCACAGAACTAACTTAAGACAAAATCCTAAACTTACTACCATTTTGCTATTCACATAAGGCACTTACTCATTTTGGTATTCACAGAAGGCACTTACTTATTTCGGTATTCACAGAAGTTAGGCGTCCTAACTTTAGGACTCCTAAATGCCTTCTGTGAATTCCGAAAGTCTTAAAGTTAGGATTTTTCTCAGTTTAGTAATAGTATAGTTAGGACTCCTAACTTTAGGACTCCTAAATGCCTTCTGGGAATACCAAAAGTCTTAAAATTAGGATTTTTCTCAATTTAGTAGTTGTAAAGTTAGGACTCCTAACTTTAGGACTCTTAAATGCCTTCTGTGAATACCGAAAGCCTTAAAATTAGGATTTTTCTCAGTTTAGTAGTAGTATAGTTAGGACTCCTAACTTTAGGACTCTTAAACTGAGAAAAATCCTAGTTTTAAGACTTTCGGTATTCACAGAAAGCATTTAGGAGTCTTAAAGTTAGGACTCCTAACTTCTGTGAATACCGAAATGAGTAAGTGACTTCTGTGAATACCAAAATGAGTAAGTGCCTTCTGTGAATACGATAATGGTAGTAAGTTTAGGATTTTGTCTTAAGTTAGTTCTGTGAATCGGGCCCGTAGATTTACTCGTGTAAGTTTTGCGAATTGGCTCCTGAGATTTTAAGAAACTCATAACAACTCTTATCGTGTCTGTTACAGTCATTAGCTAACTGTGACACTAACAAATCCTTGTATGTTACAGTCATTAATTAACTGTGACACTAACACACATTTTAAATGTGTTTCACTGCTATGTGTAATCCTGTGTGCATAACGCGATTAAATATCATTTTAAAACACTGGTAATGTTAAAATATCTGCGGAAAAGCTGAAAAGTTTACTTTCCGCATAAACATATAAATGCTTTAAAAAAATTAGAAACTAACTGTAGTCTGCACAAATGCCTAGAGGCTTCATTTGACTTTCGATCCTGAAATGCAATTGTTATAATTCATGTCTCTAAAGCTGTCCACTAACACATTGACAATTTCAGAATACAATTACAATTTATCAAACAAACTTGATTAATTCTGAGTTTCTGATGTTACCTCACCAGTCATTAATAATATGGCATTGCAAATATGCCTTTTCAGAAATATGTGAAGTAATGCTTAGTTTTAAACGTTACAGATTTGCAAAGATTAAAGTTAATTGCAAACCTAAGTCATGTAAAATTGCAATAGATAGAATGCTAGAATTCCAATAGCACCATTTTCTTGAAATCACTGTTGCCCGGCAACATTATAAATGCACTATAAGGCAAAATGATCTCTTTCTCAGGTGTTTTACTTTTTCTATGCTTTGGTAGACACAAAGTGGTCTATTTATGAGCCAGTTTGTGTTGCTCTTGCACCACGATACGTGGTGTAAGAGCCATGCAAACCTTACATATGATTTATGAAGCCATGCAAGAGCCATTTGCATGGCCCTGAGGGGCTCCATAAATCTGGGAAGGCAGTCCGTGGGTGTTTAATGGGTGTTCCCACAAAACTCCCTTGGTTTTTGATGCAACTGGTACACCTGGGAATGTACCAAAAAGATACACCTTCTCAGATGAAGTGTAACAAAGGATAAATATCTTTATTTCTCCTCGTTACTTCCTCTTTCTATATGTGCTGAATTGTGCTATGTGAATGTGGATGACATCCTGTTGCACACTTAGAAAGAAGAATATGCCTCTCAAGATTGATTTTGGGCAGGAAGTGTCCTTTCCTGCAGATAAATAAGCCTGCTTGCAAAGCAGACATCCTTGAACCATGGTGCAAGGGCGCCAGTGCAGGGATAAAGGCAGGAATGCATCATATTGCCTTAAATGCAGCACATTTCTGCTCTTTCCCTGGCATGCAGTACAGCATAGCAAGTTGATGTGCTGCACTTCGCTGCACTATGTGACATTCTCGTGAATAGAACCCGAAGCCTCTGTCTAAAACTTGGCATTGGGAGGTACGCCAAGGTTCTATATCCTGCCTTACAGCTGCCAATTGCAAGGTGTAGGTGAATCCACAAACCTGGGTGCAGTGTCCACATCTTCACTCGACCAGAGGCTTCTGGGGTTAGCAAGCATCCAATGGCAAGAGTGCAAACCCTGAAATATCCCTATTAGTACAGTGCACGTAAAAGAAGGTAATCGTGTGGATTACCAAAATGTTTTGGGTTAGCAGGGGGAGTCCCTGGATTCAAGAGTATATCTGTGGAAGTAAGGTCATCCACAAGGTATGGGTTAGATCAGGTGTCCACCCATGGCTCATAGCCATGAGTAGCTAGCAGGTATAACGGTTAGTTGAGTGGTGATGCTGCCAGGCTTAAGATTCATTGGATGACCACTGCTCAACTGGCCTTTATACCCACTTGGTATTCATGGATGCTAATCATTGAACAGTGAATGTATCCAAGGGTGTTCCTCTACTCCCACTAATGTGTATAAAAAAGACCCTCCATGGATGTCTGGTGGAACACAGGTATCCCCTTTGAGATTCTTGCAACACTAGGATAGCATCTACCACATGGTGGAAGCAGGCACAGCCCATTCAGGTAAGAGCAGTGGGGTGGGAGCAAGTCGACAGACGATGGAATAGGGAAAATTAAATAAATAAATTTGCTATTTCTTTATCTGTCCACTTTCATGCTTCTCCCCCCTTCCCCGCCCCAACACTCTTTCCTGAACCGACCGAGCCTGGGTGGAAGAATGGAGAGCTAGTTAGATGATTTGCTTATTTAATGAATTTGCTCAGGTCTAATGAATGCCTAATTTTCACTTCCTACTGCATTAGTTTTAATAATATTTGTATTGGAATGCCTAAATATAATAGACTTCATACTCCTGCTTTCACTATCACATATAATAATCCGATGTTCCCATGATATCTTTTTCATCTTTTGACAATATTATCAGTTAATAAACTTCCAATCTTTAGCTGTTATTACTGTTGCATACGCAAGTGTTTCCTGGTTTTATTTATAGCATTCACATAAAGGTAAAATAGGTACTAAAGTAACTAAGGAAGAGAAAAATCTGTGTGTTTAAAATAAATTATTGTATTATCTTGCTATTATCCAAAAGGCGATACCTAAAGTAACAAATATTTTATCACTTTATTACCAATGCATATTTGTTTTTAACTAGCTCTAGGATGCAGCATTTTGACCAAAAGAGTAACGCTCTGCTCTGGTGGCTGACCTCCAACTTGTGCCGCAGTTCTGCCCAATGGTAGTAAGCTTCTGGCACTCCATACTTGACTCGCTAGCTACAGTCACAGAACTCGACACATTGAACTCCTGGGCGGCCACAACCCTTAGCTTCTTCCCCTGGCGAAAGAACCACAGTGTGCAAGCGTGCTTGGCCAACCTTGCTCTCTTGCTGGCCAAGCACATCTTAAACAAGCACTGGAGAGCTCAAAATCTCCCAGATCTGCCCCAAGGGCACCAGGCATTACTCCGCTGGGGAGAGGGGGAAAGCTCAACACTGAATTAGGAATATGCCCAACGCATTTCCAGACACCCTATAGTAGCAGCATGGGACACTATGCTTTCACAGATTGAGGAACTGACTGCTGAGGATCCCCATCCCTCATCTTCCTCAATTCCTACATTTCTATAAACTCTCGTCCACTACCCCCAACGGTGGCCCAAAGATATCCTTTGCAATGCCCAAGATCCCCTAGTGTATGTACTTCACTGCACCCCAAATGTTCCCGGAATTATCTCCTCCTCCCTAAACAAATCATAGCATGTTAAGGGCCACATTACTCTGATGGCTGTCCCTACGCTTGTCTCCCTCCCTATACACTGTCCTCTGGCCCACAACGCTCCATAATGTCAACTAACACCATCCTACCAACATCACTCATGTCCTGCACTGGTTATTTCTTTTCATAGTTCACACCCTCCCCGCCTCTCATCCTGGCCTTCTGTACCAGTTGATGGAAGCTCTACGTGACACCTTCCACTGGGTCTCATCCCACCAGGAGACACAGGGAAACTTTACACCAAGATATTGCATCATGCAGTGATGAGCAATTCCAAGATTCCTCATCCCTACTCCGCAATGAACCAGTATGTTGTTCTCTCCAGCTCATATAATAACATACAAATTAAAATACAAACATTCTGACGATCACTGTTATTTTTTCCATTATTCTGGTAACGAAATCACGAAACAACATATACTGTCACTTTATCTACTGAACATGCAATGCACCTGATGGATGCTACATATTCTTTTCTTCAACCTGTTGTAACAACTGATGTTAAAGCTCAATAAAACCCAATGAAAATTAAGTGGCACATGCATTTTTGTCCATGGATAACCAATTTTTTATTCCTTTACATGTTTAAAACAGGCGTCAGTAGACAGTGACATCTTTCAGGCTCTAATGTTGTGATGTGCATTATGACAATTGTTGTTTACCACAGAAGATGCCAGACAGTAAAAGATGAGGTCCTCCCATGTGTCTGTTTCAGTCACCAGATGAACAACAGAACTTTCAATATGCGGCATTCAATTGATATAAGACCAAAGATAAATGCCAAGGCCAAGACATGAAGAGATAATGTAATTAGAAATTTGTATTCTGTTGAAGGACACTGCAGCAACACATTGTTCCCTTCATGGTGTCTAGGTGTAGTCTGTGGAACATTGGACAGCTGATTTTTCAATAAAAAAAACCCACTTCCTAACAATATAGAATTTGCTTAGTTTAAATAACATACAATAGCACTAGGCAATGGTGAAATGTTAGTAAATACCTAGTTACATTAATATTTTTAAAGATTCTTGAACATTTGACTTTACTAGTGGAGATATTTTTATGTCGCCCTGACATTGAGACTCCATGCTCGGCTAAAAGTGAAAGAACATGACAAATTCAGGACAACGACTTATAGCAGAGGTGTATAATGTGTCATTTGGTTTAGCTACATGACTGAGGATTGTGGGAGAATGGAAAGTGCCTTTTTGAGCCATGATAGAAAGTTCCTTCAAACCTTTAAGAAACACTTCAGAAAATATACTCCGCAAATCATCACCAAGTCAGGTTAACTCGCCCTTCATGCTAGATTTATAAATGTAGTGTAAGATGTCATACATATGTAAAAGGACTCAAGAACTGACTTGAAGTGTACTTTGAGAAAATATATTCAAGAAAACATCAACTGAAGTGACAAAATTGATCTAGCGAGAATGTTGAGAGAGGTACTGTAGGAGGTTTGCCGGAAAAAGGAAGAATTGTGACTTATATGAAGTTTGGAATGATCACACAAAAAAAACACTAGCAGAGGCTAACTGGGTAATTTATTAAAACATGTTTGAAAGAGAAGAAAATCAATACATCACTGTGACTTTCATATCCCTATATTTAGAGGCAGTTGTAGATTGCCAGCAAAGGACATGCAAGCACAATAATAGAATCATAAGTGTGCAATGTATCCGTTCTCACAAATAATTGGAGTGAATGAATGAATGCGATTTTACAGGTGTCTGCAGATTTTAACGTGTGCACTTCCCATTGGCCACATCTCTAAACAGCAGCCTGGTCATCAGTTGAGGATAAAGCATGTGTGTATGCTAATATTCATTTTATTATGTGATGGTGTAATGGGCACCAGGTTATTGAGTATACCTATATTATTAGAGGTGGCATCATGATCCTATTTTGAACCTGTCTTATATAGTTCGATTTCCGTAGAACATGAAATAACCAGTACCTCAGCATGGTAGCATATATGCTCAAAGCATCAGAACTTAAAGACATACAGAGACAACAATGCTAATTTTTTCCTAGCTGTGCAGTTAATAGTCCATGTATCCACTTGAGAAGAGGCGGAGTTGTTGTTTGTGCTAAAAGAGCTCTATTTGTTAAAAGTTGGTGCACAGCTCTATTATAATCTACGGCTCTTGTTAATGTTCCAAGTGAGTCAGTTCACTCCTGTGATGCCTAGTATCATGATTTTCTCTGGACTTGGCATTTGTACATGTTTGGGCAAGGGAGAGAATAATGAGGAATCACTTGCATAGATAGAGCTTGAAGACAGAGCATGGCCAATGAATTCATGTGATGGGGTCCGCTGGGAGAAATGAATGTTACTTTGTCTGTGGATGAGGGCTTCAGGATGGCTAGGTACATTGTAGTACTCCACCACAACATGAGTATTGCTGTCAGAATCAAGCACAAGGATTCTTTTTTTATACCTGTTTCCTAGATTCTGTTAAGGTGAAATGACGAGGCCAACGGTGAAGGGGTTTGACATGGTTGTATGACATAACAATGCATGCATTTACCATGCATGCCTTTACAATGCATCCTTTACCATGAAAGGACTTTACCATTGATATACCTTTACCATGCATGCCTTTACAATGAAATGGCACGTACGTATAACGTTAATGAAACTCCTTTTAATTTGGAAATGTGTATGAGTGTGTGTTTGTATTTATATATAAATATTACCTAAAAATACCCTATTCCCTTACCAACCCTTACCATTTGAGATGTCATCAGTGATGTTATCAGTGATGTCACTGCCCATGTCCTGATTGATGCAATGTTTGAGGTCATAAGCAGTGCATTGCAGGGGCATAATTTATATTTAGCTCAGTTAACTATAACTGCTGAATTTCGATGGTTTTGTATGAGTGATGTCCCTGTAACCTTTGTTTTTTTCAGTGATTTTTAACTTTTTTTTAAAATCTAATTCCTGACTATATCATCCATATAAACTTTGGTTTCTTAACTGAATTCCTAAGGTTTTTTATGTTCTATTACCTAGCTATAACATCCCTTTAACTTTAGGTTTTTTTAAGTGACTATATAAGGTTTTTTTAACTAGGAGTAGCATTTACAGCATGGTGGAGAAAGGGGGCAAGACTTCCGACCAGCTCTCAGCAATCACACTATTTCGGACTTACTGAGGGTAACAGGAGTGGTTCTTGGCCCCCAAGGATCCTCAACATCCAAGGGGACTTCATCTCCCAACCAGTAGTGCACCAGGAGGAGTGTTTGCAGTGTGGTGGGTAAAGGGGTTGGGGTATCCCACAACCTCTCAACAAATCCAATGTGAAGGACTGACTGGAGGTAACAGGAGGGGATATTGGCCACCAAGGACCCTCAGCAGCCAAAGGAACTTCATCATCAACCAGTTGTGTGCCCGGAGGAACGTTTGCAGAGTGGTTTAGAGAGGGGGCAGTCTCCTGATGACCTCTCAGTAATCCCACTGGGGGGACTTACTGGAGGCAACAGGAGGGGTAGTTGGCCCCCAAGGACCCTCATGAGTCAAGGGGACTGTAATCCCCTCTGGCGACTTCCTGATCCAGGCTAAAGAATGATGATGGATTAAACCCAGATCAGTTGACTGGGGGTGAGTGCTTGCATTGTTCAACACTCCATCCATCATCCCCTTTGGTTTTGCTTTGTTCGCCCTAAGTTGGCAGGGTATGCCCAGACGTGGGTCCCTTGCTCACTTTGCCACTGGATTCAAGCTAGCCTGGCTGATGACAGCCGATTAGCCAGAAACCGGTCCCAGGATGCTTGTTTCTGGTCCAGGGAAGACATGGCTTGGCAGTTCAGGCTGGACTGTTCCCATGAGGCACAGGGTCAGACTGATTTGCATATGGCCATGTCTGAACATGGCAGTCCAGCCCAAACTGCCAATCCAGGTCCTCAAGCATCCTAGGACCTGTTTCAGGGTTTCACCCCTCTTCAGCCAGGATAGCTTGATCCCAGTGGCACAGTGAGCCCGGGACCTATGTCTAGGCATACCGGCGCACTTAGGGCGAGGAAGCAAAAGACACAGAATTGATGGACGGAATGCAGAACAAATCAAAACATTCACCCCCAGTCAAGAGATCTGGGTTAAATCCATCATTCTTTTGCTCACCATGCCACCCCAGTTTAGACCTGGCCATATGCAAATCAGTCTTGACCCTGTGCCTCATGGGAACAGTCCAGCCCAAACTGCCAGGCCAGGTCCTCCCTGGACCGGAAACAAGCATCCTAGGACCGGTTTCGGGGTTTCACCCCTCTTCAGCCAGGATAGTTTGATTCCAGTGGCACAGTGAGCCCGAGACCTACGTCTAGGCATACACACCGCACTTAGGGATAGAAAGCAAAAGACACACAATTGATGGACAGAATGCAGAACAAATCAAAACATTTGCCCCCAGTCAAGAGATCTGGGTTAAATCTATCATTATTTTGCTCACCATGCCACCCCAGTTTAGACCTGGCCATATGCAAATCAGTCTTGACCCTGTACCTCATGGGATCAGTCCAGCCTGAACTGCCAAGCCAGGTCCTACCTGGACCAGAAACAAGCATTCTAGGACCGGTTTCGGGGTTTCACCCCTCTTCAGCCAGGATAGCTTGATTCCAGTGGCACAGTGAGCCCGGGACCTACGTCTAGGTATACCCGCCGCACTTAGGGCGAGAAAGCAAAAGACACACAATTGATGGATGGAATGCAGAACAAATAAAAACATTCACCCCAGTCAAGAAATCTGGGTTAAATCCATCATTCTTTTGCTCACCATGCCACCCCAGTTTAGACCTGGCCATATGCAAATCAGTCTTGACCCTGTGCCTCATGGGAACAGTCCAGCCCGAACTGCTCAGAAGTGAGTCCCGTGCTCGCCATGCCACTGGAATCAAGCTATCCTGGCTGAAGAGGGGTGAAACCCCGAAACCTGTCCTAGGATGCCTGGTTCCAGTCCAGGGATGACCTGGCTTGGCAGTTCGGGCTGGACTGTTCCCATGAGGCACAGGGTCAAGACTGATTTGCATATGGATGGGTTCAAACTGGAATGGCATGGTGAGCAAAAATATGATGGATTTAGGCCCAGATCTCTGTACTGGGGTGAATGTATGACATTGTTCTGCATTCTGTCCATCAACTGTTGTTTTTGCATTTGTCACCCCGAGTGGGACGGGTATTCTCAGACGTGAGTCCCGTGCTCTCCATGCCACTGGAATTAAGCTATCCTCGCTGAAGGGGGGTGAAACCCCGAAACCGGTCCTAAGATGCTTGGTTCTAGTCCAGGGAGGACCTGGCTTGGCAGTTCGGGCTGGACTGTTCCCATGAGGCACAGGGTAAAGACTTGATGAATACAAGCCCCAGCTAGGCCCGCAAGAGACAAGGGTTCGCTCTTCTGTAACGAAATCTATAAGGAAGTTGGCACGGAAACTGCAAAGTACAAAAACAACGTTTATTAACCCTTAAGGGTGGTCCTACAATCCACACAACACTCTTCAGTATTGCAAGGAGTAGCACACAGAACTTGCATACACAGTCCCCTTTTATACACAGCAAAAGGGGCTCATGAGTGGGTGGATACCACAGAGTTGAAGAACATTACCATTTAGGGTCATTCTCGATACCGAATCAATACATGGGCGGAGCTAACACACTCCTTGGGCCCGTGAAAACACATGGTCAAGCAAAGCTAATTATAACAGATGTGGTCAAGTCTGGGCATGCGCCAGACGGACAAGGGAGAGCTATTTATAACCTGTTGCTAGGCAGATTACAAGAGCAACTAACACAGAGGTCGGACTCTCCTCGTGGTGAACACATGGCAGCATGTCAATACAAAATGGAGTCCGGACTTCGGCCAACATAATGAGGAAAACACGATAAAAGGGAAACACTAATGTTTTCAGTAAATGCTTAATCACATTCTGCCTTAATTTACAACAGACGACCCTTTCAGCATTTACTGAAGACATCTGGCTTCCAAGAATAATCATCGTATATGTCAATTATCATCATTCCTTTAACCTCTTTAGCTAGACCCTTCTGGCGGGCAACATCGGCAATAGCTTTCTTATCTGGAATGCAGAATGAAATGCATACGGAACAGCACAATGGTCCACATTGAATACACATACAGAGAAAGAACAGAATTGCTATAATAATGCAGAGACCAGTTAAGACCTTCCATCCCCAGGCAGTAACCAACGCCCAAAACCATCCAGAAAAGGACCAAGTGCCGTTTTCCGTGTGGATTTCAGCTGCTATTTTATGCAGCTTATTAATGGCGTTATAAACGGATGGCGTATGATCAGGAATGAACACACAGCAGCTACTTCCAATAATTTTACAGGCTCCTCCTCGATCAGCTAGCATTACATCCAATACCATACGGTTCTGCAATGCAACAATTCTGGTAATCTGTAATTCTTCCGTAAGATTCCCAAGAGCAGCAGCAGTCTGATTAGTCACAGCTTCTACCACTCTTGTTAATCTTCGGATCTTCCTACTATTCAAAGCGGCTCCAACAAAGAAGAACAATCCTAAATTAAAATCAATATACTGTTGCAAACTGGTATCTGTTTGATCCACCTCGTCAATTGATAGAGTACGTTTATATCTATTTACAGTCACATTATTCAATAGTTTTAAATCCTTATGATATGACGCGGGTGCTAAAAATACAGGAGGTAATAGGAATGATACATAGCATACCCCAGACCACCCAGCCGGCAAACGGTAATAACCTTTATTTCCACATACAAAGTAGGTATTATGGGATGCTAGGAAGGTGCTGTTATTTAACCCATCGATGTTTAACACAGTTATACAATCACTGACACCAACAGGGATAAAACCCACACTCTGGACACACAGGTCCGCTTGGGCTTGTGCTACTTGAATTACAAATTTGTCCTTCCCCACAGTGTCTCTGGTGTTCGTGAAGATATAGGGGATGGATTCATTGTCCGGTCGGTATTCTTCCCATTCCCAAATTGTCCCATTCGCTTGTGGATATCCATTCTTGTCCTGATGGCATTCTTTATTAAGTCTGAAAAGCAATCGTCCCACTGTCGGTTTTCGAGTGGCAAACAACAGAGTGTACCATGCTCTACAGGAGCCATTGTGAGAGAAAGGGAGTGGTATGAATGGCGTACCTCCTTTCTTCTGATGGGCTGGCATCATCCCACATATCCAACAGTTCGTAGCGTTTGTAGCAACGTGGGTGTGATGCAGCATCTGAATGAAAGTGTTATTCAAATAGGATTGTCGATGCTTCAACTCTTGATATGGCAATGTATAAAAGTAGTGCTCCGCAGGCACTGGAGTCGTCAACACAAGCGTCTTTCGAGCAGGAGTTGCCTCCTCCACAAACCATGTGGTTATACCAACGATGGCTACTGTTAGCATGAACCCCAACGCACAAAGAATTTTCTTCTTCTCCATGTCAAAGGAAACAATACCCTGATATCTTCCTGAAACTAAAAAGTCTGTCAGAACTCTTCCCCTTGGGCAGCGGTTGATTTCTTCACCAGCGGGCCAAGACGGGTGTCGCTACACTAATGCAGGGCTGATCCCCCCCCCTTGCCTCATTGGCTCTCCGTTTCGCTAACCCAAGGGCCGTTCTGACAGTATGTCCCGGTACTGGAAACCTCACTTCCTTGGTCGCAGATGATATCGCCTTCCTCCAGAGGTCGTATGGTCCGGAAAGAGCTCCTCAGTGTCGTTTGGCTCTGCAGCACGGCCTGTCTCTGCTGCTAGGATGTCTTGTTGATCGATCAGCACGGCAGACTCCACCAATCCGGGCGGTACCTTTCGACAGTGCAAGGAATGGATCCAATTCTTCCTGTTCGAGACTCGCACTGCCGTCCTTGTTGCAAGAAGGACTTGCTCAGGTCCGACCCATCTCGGCTCCAAACTATTCGTTCTGTCGAAGACCTTCACCATGACATGATCCCCAGGCCGGAGACCATGTCCTTCACCGGTAGACCGATCAGGGAGCGCCTCTCGGACCTGTTGATGAATAGAAACCAAGTTATCCGTTAACTGTGCCAGATAATCACTCATCATCACACAAGGTACATCATACACAGCCTTAGGCCTTGGTGGACCCCAAATATTCATTGGGCGTCCAAATACAATCTCATAGGGTGTAAGGCCGGTTCGAGAGTGTGGCACCGACCTAATTGACAATAACGCCAGTGGCAAGGCGTCTGGCCAAGTCAAAGACGTTGAAGCTTGAATTTTGGCGATCTTAAGCTTCAGTGTACCATTATACTTCTCGACTAGTCCTGCAGACTGAGGGTGGAACACGGCGTGGAACTTCTGGGTGATGCCTAGGCCCTTCAAGACATATTTTATAACATCCGCTACAAAGTGAGGGCCATTATCACTCCACAGAAGTCTACAGACGCCGTATCGGGGGAAAAACTCTTTCAGCAATAGCTTCGCTGTAGTCATTGCAGTATTGTCTTTCGCAGGGTACGCCTCAACCCATTTACTGAAGGCGCAAACCACTACTAGAACATACTTCAAATTGTTACAGCGCTCAAGCTGGATGTAATCCATCTGCAGAACCTCAAAGGGTGCAGTGGGTGTCGCAAATCCTCCTGCTGGAGTTCGCGTGCCTTTCCCTGGGTTATACTTCAGACAGATCATACAGGTCTGCACCACCCTCTTTGCCGTGCTAGCAATCTCTGGATGCTCCCAGACTTGGGTAAGCAATTTCACAATTGCGGAAGCTCCAACATGTGCTAGCCCATGTGCCATCTGGACCATAGGTTATACAAAAGCCGTGGGTAATTTCCATCTATCCATCTGCTTATTTCTCCAGCAACCCTCGTCATCCAGTTCTCCTTCGCTAGCCCATTGTTCCCGCTCTTTGTCAGAAGCGGTCTTTTGTATTTCTCGCACTTCCTCCTTCGCATCATGCCATCTCTCCACCTGTGACTTCACTACATACATGGCAGTAGTACCGGGCTGCATCGCAGTCTCCCGTGCTACTCGATCCGCTAACGCATTCCCTTCTCCAACCTTATCAACTACTTTCCTATGGGCACTACACTTAACAATGGCAATTTTCCTTGGGTATGTCAATGCAGTTAAAAGGTTGTGAACTAACTCCCCATGCATTATCTGCACCCCATGTGACGTTAGAAACCCTCTCTCCTTCCAGAGTAGGCCGAAATCGTGCGCTACTCCGAAGGCATAGCGGCTGTCTGTGTAAACATTCACACACAATCCTGTACTGAGCTCACACGCTCGTGTTAACGCTATTAGTTCCGCTGCTTGAGCTGATTTCTGTGGTATGCGTGCTGTCTCCACTATCGTCTGTAACGTGGTAATTGCATACGCTGCTGAAGTCGTACCATCTGGTAGCTTCAGGCATGATCCATCCACCCACAACTCTCCATCTACATCTGAAAAGGGCGTATCCTGGAGATCAATACGACCCTTTGTTTGTTCCTCAGTCACAAGAATACAATCATGCGCTTTCTGTGCCTCAGGCTGGGTCTCGGGGTATGGCAACAATGTGGCCGGGTTTAATGTCACGCACCTTTTTAACGTAATGTGAGGAGCTAAAAGCGTCAACTCATATCCCGTTAAACGGGCACTGGTCAAATGCTGCGTCTTTGTTTGATTAAGCAGGGCATCAACAGCGTGGGGAACTAACACCAACAGTTTATGGGACAATACAATTCCTTCACTCTGCCGTATTGACACAGCTGTCGCCGCAACCGAGCGAAAACACCCTGGCAATGCTCGGGCGACAGGATCAAGTACAGCCGAAAAGTATGCACAAGGGCGCTGCTTATCGCCGTGCATCTGCACTAAGACTGATAATGCACATCCATCTTTCTCATGCACATACAACGAAAAGGGTTTTGCATAATCAGGGGTCCCTAACACTGGTGCCGAACAAAGGGCCTGTCTCAATTGCTGAAAAGCAGCGTCACACTCATCTGACCAGGGGATCGGGATGGGCGTGTCTTTTGTCAAGAGCGCTAGTAATGGCTTAGCTATGTGTGAAAACCCCAATATCCACTGTCTACAAAAAGAAACAAGACCCAAAAATGCACGCACATCCTTCTGCGTGGATGGCCTTGGTGTGTCCAAAATTACTTGGATACGATCTGGTGTGAGTGCACGCCCCTCCTTAGACAAAAGGTGACCCAAATAAGTCACCTTTGGTCTACAGAATTGCAATTTCTTCCTAGAGACCTTATGATTGTGGGATGCTAAAAAGGAAAGTAAGGCTATCGTACTTTTCTCGCACAACTCCAGGGTGTCAGCCGCCAACAGGATGTCATCGACATATTGAATGAGGGCGACCCCCTCGAGTAAGGCAAAGGAATCCAACTGTCGCTTCAAAGCCTGACTATAAATACTAGGGCTTTCTGTATAGCCCTGGGGAATTCTACAAAAACGATAAGATCTATTGTTTAATGTGAACCCAAAAAGAAATCGGCTATCAGGGTGAATGGGAATAGAAAAGAAGGCATTTTTCAAATCAATCACTGAGAACACGGTCGCCGTAGGCGGGACCAAGGTAAGCAACGTCGTGATATCGGAAACCACCGGATACTGAGGTATCACGATCTTGTTCACCTCCCTCAAATCAATTATGAACCGATAGACCTTTGCATCCGTGTCCTTTTTCAGAATAGGGAGAATCGGACTGTTACAGATATTATAGGGAACTTCTTCCACTACTCCTACTGCGATCAAATCTTGCACAATCTGTATGAGAGCCTCCTCGCCCTCCTGGGAAATACGATACTGCGGGAGGCGCGGTAGTACCGCCCCCTCCTGGACACTAATGTGGACCGGAGGAATCACCATTTGTCCGACATCTGTGTCCGAAGTCGCCCATAAAGCTTGGGGGAGGGTAGCCAACAACGCATCCTCTGATATCGTACACATCCGCCCAGACCGGGGGTAGTTGTCATTTAAGATCACCCTCACACCCTCAGGGGAACAACGAATTGTAGCCCTAAAGTACTTTAACATATCAAGGCCCATAATGTTATCCGGTGTGTACGGAGCAAGCAGAAACGGACAAGGCGCAGAAAAACATTCAACTTTAAATGCAAGGGGCTGTGAAAGAGGGCTTCGGGAGAGTGTACCGTCAAACCCTACCGATGTAACTATTGAGCCGGATGGGGGAGCCCCCGGAACCAAGTACCTAGACAATGCACTACGTGTCGCTCCTGTATCCACTAGGAACTGATCAGTAGAACCTAAAACCTCAGCCGATACATAAGGACCCGTCTGATCGACCGGCACCTCAACTGATTCGGACCCCCATCCTACGCATTCCTATGCATGCTGAGAATCAAGATATCCCGATCGATCGATGTCCGATACATGATACTGGTGCTGGCGATCAAAAACATTTGAGCTATCTCGGTGCTGTCCAGCAGTATCGAAACGGACATTATCGTTGGAATTCCCTCTAAAGTTCGAGAAGCCCCCTCTACCTCTCGGGCCACCCGGAGTGTGCCCCTGACGCGAAGCACGCAACGCTGGGCAATCCCTGGCCCAATGGCCCAACTGCTTGCAATACGCACACTGGTTCCTATTCAAATCAGATCGGCCCGAAGGGGGACCATAAGATCCGCCCCTTCCTCTATTATTATTACCCCGGCGGGGCGGCCCATATACTTGTGCTAACATCACTTTGGTTTTAAGATCTTTCGATTTCTTCTCCTCCTGGCCCTTCGCCTCGTGCTCCTGACGCTCATAATACTGGGCAATGGTCAGAAGGGCCGTCGGTGTCGCGGAGGACCAAGAACTCTCACTCGCTTTTAACCGGGCCGCAACTGCCGGCAGCAGATTAGCCACATATTTGTCCGCGAAAAGGTGGCGGCCCGTGTCGTCAGTAAGCGACTGGCCACTAAAATCATGGAACGTTTCCTCAAAACGCGTAAAGAAGTCCGCGACTGACTCGTCAACTTTCTGTTTACATGCTGCTAACATATTCCAGTCAATCTTTTTAGGGGGGATAATCGTCTTCAACTTAGCCACAATAGCCGCAGGGAGATCTAAAATATTCTGGGGTGGTTTCTGTGCGGGCTTCCGTTCCCTATCCTCATCCTCAAGATCAGACCACCGGGCCTTGAAGGCAACCGCATCATCTACCTTCCGGACAGAGCGCCACGTATCCGGCGGTAGGATAAGGCCAAAGAACAGGTCTATATCCGCCAAGGTCATAATGCAAGAATTCAAGGCCCCCTCAACTTCTTCATAGAAGGCCGCTGGATTCTTGCGGGGGTCAGGCAGCGCATTCTTTAATGCCATAACATCGGCCCTATGCCATGGAGTATAAACCCAATTATATACAAAATATCCCCTTGCATCGGCGGAGTTAATATCCGAGCTAGTCCCTGCTCCCTTAGGAGGAACATACAAAGGCGCCGCCTCTCGCATTGGTTTAACATGCACTATGTCATCCTTATCTGACTGGGAGGCGGATGGGTGGCCCCCTGCTGCAGACGAATCCGACTGCTTCTCCTCCTCCGTTTGTTGACGTGCTTTCTCTCTAAGGGCCAGCACCTCGTCCCGCAAAGCGAACAGCCGCCGAGCCGTCTCAGAAGCCTTAGGGGGAGAAAAAACACCATTACGTAATGCTCCGGCATCCGAAGACACGTCGTCAGGCTCAAGGACACTAGAATATTTTCGGAAAGCTGCAATTACTTCTTCGGAAAAATGAGACAGAAAATACACCCTCTCTCTATCTTGCCACGACCCCCAAGTATGGAACAACTCATCCATAGACATCTTGCCCTTAAGTGCACGGAGGGAAAGTTTCCGAAGCTCAGCCATATGCTCGGCCGATAACATGGACCGTGTGTCGACCTTACCCGGAGCCGGGCCAGAATCTTGCGGCCGTGGAGCAGATGCGCCAACATAAGGGGGCGGAGAGCGATCTAGTAAATAAAAATCGTCATCAGGATTATTAAGGACAGGATAAAGCGGCTGACGAACAACATATTGACCCGAAACTTGTAGCCTACGCTCTTTCTCTTGTCTGTCCGTTTGCTCTTTGTCCTCCCGACGCTTCGCTTCCTGCGCTCGCATATGATCATTCTTTCGCTGCTCCTTATCAAACAGCGCTTTCTCACGTTTCTCTCGCTCACGCACTTCCTTCACCCATAATCGCACACACTCAAACATATCCTGACGAGCACGTCGCTTACACATACACTGTTCCACATACTCAATCTTACGTATATCAAACGATCCATACAAAGGCCACCGCAACTCAGGATCCTTCCTAGTATATTTCCTCCATAACGTGCTGTACATTATGGAAGAAAGACCATGCTTCACGTACATATCCCTATTAGGAGTCCCCTCTGGGGGAGCTGGAGCAGATTCCTCGAGGTTCAACCGGTTCCCAAGACAGCAGCACCACTTACGAAGTGCGCTAAAAGCAGGCATGCTAGGAATAATGCAAAATATGCAGTATTATCAAGAAAAATGGCACTTAATCGTTGCGCCGTTCAAAGTTTACACAGCTCCGGAGAAATTTCTCCACATTACCTGCCTATATGTGTTGCAACGCATATATTTTCACAAAGACAAATTCAAAATATGACTAGTCACCATCAATCAAACTCAAATAGCCAGACCAGGCTTCAAAACTCGGAGCAAGTACCGTACAACGGTTCTTACCAATCAAGAGTCCAGGTTCCAACTGCCAAGCTCCACAATCGCCCAAACGGCTCTCACGGCAGGACCGACAGAAGAGGTCTCAGTCGATGACCGGCGCCACCCAGATGGTCAGCTCGGAAGGGAAGGAAGAAAAACCTCGGGATGCCAAGGCTAAGACGCCGCTGGCAGTGATCACGTCCCTGGCCAAACTCCTCACCTTCGTCGCGACCAGTCCTTCGAGCATCCGAGTCGCCGATGAGCCCCACGTGACGGGCGCCAATTGATGAATACAAGCCCCAGCTAGGCCCGCAAGAGACAAGGGTTCGCTCTTCTGTAACGAAATCTATAAGGAAGTTGGCACGGAAACTGCAAAGTACAAAAACAACGTTTATTAACCCTTAAGGGTGGTCCTACAATCCACACAACACTCTTCAGTATTGCAAGGAGTAGCACACAGAACTTGCATACACAGTCCCCTTTTATACACAGCAAAAGGGGCTCATGAGTGGGTGGATACCACAGAGTTGAAGAACATTACCATTTAGGGTCATTCTCGATACCGAATCAATACATGGGCGGAGCTAACACACTCCTTGGGCCCGTGAAAACACATGGTCAAGCAAAGCTAATTATAACAGATGTGGTCAAGTCTGGGCATGCGCCAGACGGACAAGGGAGAGCTATTTATAACCTGTTGCTAGGCAGATTACAAGAGCAACTAACACAGAGGTCGGACTCTCCTCGTGGTGAACACATGGCAGCATGTCAATACAAAATGGAGTCCGGACTTCGGCCAACATAATGAGGAAAACACGATAAAAGGGAAACACTAATGTTTTCAGTAAATGCTTAATCACATTCTGCCTTAATTTACAACAGACTGATTTGCATATGGCTGGGTTCAAACTGGAATGGCATGGTGAGCAAAACAATGATGGATTTAGGCCCAGATCTCTACTGGGGTGAATGTATGACTTTGTTCTGCATTCTGTCCATCAACTGTTGTTTTTGCAGCTGTAAACTGATAGGCAGATTCTCCACTGAAGTGTTAAATAAAAACATTTCTGTCTTGCTCTCATTGATCATATAAGCCCTATATTAGTAAATGCTTTGATCAAGCAAAACGCTCTTTGTATATTGACCTCATCTGGTTTTAAATATAGAATGATATTTTCAAATAGCTTTATTTTGGGCATATCTACTATGGCTGGAAGAGTTTTCTACATACTTTGAATCTTGACAGCCAGTGGCTCAATGAAAAGAGCAAATAAAATAGGAGAAAAGGGGCATCCTTGCTGAGTCCATCTCCTAATTGTAATAGAGCCTCTAACTTCAGAATGAATCACTATTCTGGCCTCTGCCCCTTGGTAAAGTTCCCTAATTATAGCTCTAAACTGCAATGGGAGCCCACATTGAGGCAGACCATACAGAAGAGCATCCAAATTCACTAAATTAAATGTGTTCTCTGTGTCCAGCATTATTATTGCTGTAGCATTTTGATTACGGGAGGAAAAGTCAACTGGCTGAATTAAAACATGTGAAGTCATTGACTTATTGGCTACAAATCAACTCTGGTCCTTGGATACTAATAGCTGACCAGCAAGGATAATCCTAGCTGCCCAGACCTTATTCAATAATTTATAATCTGAATTTAACAGACTTAGTGGCCTATATGAGCTGGCTTTTGTCACACACATCCTTTGTTAATAAAAACAAATTTTTGTGGATTCTTTAAAAGTCATGGGAACCTATTCTCCTTTTAATATCCCATTAAATAACCCCACTAAAAAGGGTACTTTTGCAAAAGTCTTATAAAACTCTGACAGAAAACCATCAATCCTGCAGCCCTTTACATTTGGCTTTTTTTGGGAGCTTCTTTGACCTCAGACTCTGTTATTTTAGCCACAATAACCTCCTGATGGGCTCTTGACATACCATGTAGGTGCATGGAACTATAATACTGCTCAATGTCAGAAGCTGCAGCTCTATAATTATCCTCACATATTGTACTGTAATGCTGCAACCTGTGCCACTGCCTCTTCCTGAGAGACAAGCAAATTGGTCTCAGGATCACCTATTTGCCTAATTACTTGTTTGTCTTGTTTAAATCGAGTGGCCCAGGCAAGGTACTTTTCAATTTGTTGATTTTCTTCATACATTTGTTGTTAATATGTCTTTGAGCTATTTATTTCCTGCAGTACAAAAAATCCTTAAGAGTTTGTTTAACCCTTTCTAACTCTTGTTTAGCTACATCAAGAGCCCCTACTTTAATGCAGGCCTCTGTGGCTACATTCACTGCTGATTGTGATTATTTTATTTGTGCCTCCCACTGTTTGTTCTGACTATCTTTATATGAGATGATATACCCTTTCGCGGTGAATTTAAAAGCCTCCCACACTGAGCAACCTAATGTGAGTTCAGAGTACACCCGAAACAATTCTCATATGAATCCTTTCATGTCTAATACCCACTCTTGATTAATAAGCAGAGACCTGTCAAGCTGCCATATGGGCCTCTCTTTAACACCTACATCTAACTCAATACAGATCAAAATTGGAGAGTGATCTGAGAGAGCACTTGTCCAGATATCAGAACCACCCCTCTTTAGTGCTTGAGACACCAAGAAAAAATCCAAACAGAATGCCATTTTGAAAAGTGCTGGGAATAACAGGTGTATTGAGCTACCCAGGGTTATCCTCCTGCCAAGGATCAATTAATTGAAAGTCGAATTCTATAGTGGTAAAGATCTTCTTGTTTGTTTGGCTTTAGTTGTTTTTTTGCTTGATTTGGTGCCCTGACATGGCATTTAGTCGCACTGTCATGCCTCCACCCCCCTTTGTTTTTTTCCAATTCACTAAAGAATATCTTTCCACAAATTGCTTCGTACTAAGTGCTACATGCCAATGCCACTCCTGACTAATAATACAGAAAGATTTTGGACACTATATACAATGAAGTACTAATGAAAGCTTACACATTTCCATCTCTCTTATCATCCATAATTTCACTAGAACTACAGCAGTCAGAGGGGAAGATTGACTAACACAAATTACGTCTTACACAAACTACAAAAATAAAAACATTTCAGCGTTTAAACATTCCATTAGGACATTCCATCGCAACTATCTAGACCGAATACTTTTTCTCCCCCCCTTTTTTTAAATCCAGGTACAAAGTGCTACTCTACAAAAGTGACTAATGCTTGCCAAAGTATTAAAAGTAACTAGTGCATAACATTCTAAACAATACCATACTCTCTGATGCATTTCATATTCTACCGAATTTACCCCCTATCCTCCCCCCCAATGCCTACCGATTTTCTTCCTTTCATAACTTTCTGCAAAACCTCTTGGACTTCCTCCAGGGTAATACAAAGATAAAATTGCCCCTTAACTAAAATGTTATGCTTTGATTGTTGGACAACAGATGCATGTGCTCCAACATTTTTTAACAACCCAATAAGACCTAGAAAGTCCCTATGTCGGTGAGCTGGTAATACTGACATGTCTGAGAATACTCTAACTTGTGACCCATCAGGTAACAAAAATAGATTTTTTTCTGGATGGCTTTGGATAAAATAATTCCCCTTATATAATAAACCACAAAATTTACAATAATTGCTCGTGGGTATTTAGCATTAGATGAGCCCGCATTTTAGTAACATCGTCAGAGGCTTTCTCCAGAATATATTCTTTTGTCAATGTTTCCATGTACATCAATGGGTTTCCATGCACATTAATGAGTTCATTTTTCTCTGGGATTCCTACAAAGCACAGGTTTGATCTTTTTGCATAGTTCTCTATTTTGTCCATCTTGATTTTGAGAGGCCTGTCATTTTTTATGAAGAACGTCAATATCCTTGTCCCAGCTAACTGAGCGATCCTCCAAATCTGATGCTCTCTACTCAATCTCCTTGAATCCCTCTGGAATTTGTTGCACCATTTCTCGATCTTATGCAGCCTATGGTGGGCTGAGGCAATTTCCTGTGACTGAGAGGTCTGACATTCTCGTGTTTTGGCTAAAATGGTTTCAAAGAACTGATTGATTGAAGGTTGAATAGAATCAACTAGAGCAGTGCTTTGCAATGTCCCTTGCATTAATGAAATGGTTGGGTGATATTCAAACTGTACTGCTTCAACATTATTAGATGGTTCCTGACCAGTCTTGCCAGGAACCAATTTTACTGTGATTTGAGGCAATGACATCAAAGAATCCGGAACATCTAGTACTCTAGAAGATTACTGTAACTGATACTGCTACAGGATCAGATGTCAACGATGAATTTGATTCGTCAAAACATTCTGGCTGTGCAATCATGCTGTCCAAATCCACTTTAATTTTTTTTAATAAATTGGGCATAATCCTCATACTCTTTGCCAGCCTCTTTTATAGATTTTTCCTTTTCACTGCAGACCCTAGTTATATTGACTTGGCAGTCCACTGCCCCAGATCTTCTACTATCCTGCTGCGTAGGTTTGAGAACACTATCAATGTTATCACAAACAGGAGCAGCAGTACCTATGAGAGTCGCAGTCATTACTGGGGTGGCTGATATGGCTGGAATGCTGGCGATACCAACTCCATAGCGTTGCCTGTAAATTACCTCTATGTAAGGAATTTATTCCCCTTCTTGCTGCAAGAATGTCAATTTGTGTTGCCTCCTTTTTGCCTTTTGATTAAGCAATGTGCTATTTGTAACTGGAACATCCGCTCCACTCAGGTTCTTCTGCTGCATACTCTTCGCATCACTTTTCAGCAGGAGTTAGAAAAGTTAGTGTAGTTAGTGCAGCAATAGTGACATCAAAACAACTAGGAATAGAGTTGGTGGGCAACAAGCCTAAACAGGGATCCTCTACTAGGAGGGGCTAGCCTGCCACAGCAACTCCTCACCGAAGACCCCCCTTACCTCAGTGAGGAACCTGTGGGCCCCCACCTCATCTCTCACACTGGTGCATGCCATCACCGTCTGAATCTTCTTGAGCAAGGTTTACCGCCTTTCCACCTTCACACTGCACTATCGGCGAAATCAATCCTGGACTGGCTACACAGCCACTCTCGTGCACCACAATGCAAAGAAAGAAGTATGAACCTCCTCTGCTTTTCTTTTCCCCCCACTCTACACTGGTACAGTTACAGTAAGGCTAAGGCTACAGCGATCCTTGGCCATATCTAGCAACCCTGGCATCTGCTCCGGCGTTTCTGACCCAAAAGTCAAATCATGTGCATCGGAAATGACTACTAGTGAGGGAGTGGAGCCTGAAAGCCCTCAGCAGTGAGTCATGTGGACCGCTGTCTCACTACCCTCCACATTTGCATACTTGTAGTGATACAATGGGAGAACCATGGACTCTGCTCTTACCAGGAGAGGCCAAGAAAGAACCCACTCATCACAGTCACTACAGATTGCCTTTGATAGATCAACAATGCATTTACCTATACCAAGGATTTCAGATTCTTTTTGAATGAGGAATTGCCAATTAAACACTTGCGTTGCCTTCATCAAGCCTGGGATGTTAGGATCATTGGTCCTTTACAGAAGTGTAGCTTCACCTAGGCCACGTGATATGTTAATATTTGTAAGCGCTAGCTATTGAGGTTTAATTTCTGTGAAATGAGCATCAAGAGCAGAGCGGAAAGTCACCTGCCCATTGCTCTAACCTGAGTGCACAGTTTTGCACAAAATGGAACTGCAATGGGGCGGCCCAATGCTCTATAGTCCCTGCCAGCTCCCTCCCTCCAGAGGAAGCCAACATTGCTCCTGCACACAGGCAGCAGCAGAAATGCTGCTCTCTTCGTAGAGGAGCAATTCTTTCATCTGTTTTCTAGCCCTCTTGACAGTGGGCAGGAGAATAGATGAAAAGTTCTCTCCAAGTGAGTGGGAGCAGTTTTCTTGCTCCGGCCCGCTGGGAGTGGACTTACAGTTGGCTCTTTCAGACAGCTCATGCCAAGGAAGAGCAAACAGCTATGTTCTGGGGTGGGAATCCCGAGACATATGAAGCCGGCCCTAGGGGGTGGCGTCCCCGGGTCCAATAATTACTCCACAAGGAGGGCTGCTTGGCCCCCCTCATTTGTTAATCTAGGGTCTACCCAAGGGAGGGGGGGGTCCCTGGGCCAAAAACGGCCAAGGGAGGGGCTGTGCAGCCTGTTCCCCTTTCAAAATATAGTCTAGCCCACGGTGAGATGGTTGTCCCCGGGGCCGTTAATGGCCAAGGAGGTGTGGCGCCCACCCCCTCTTATTGTTACATAGTTGGCTGGCCCTAGGGAGATGGTGGTCCTAGGGGCACATATCGGCCATGGGGGGCGTATGTGCATTCTCCCCATAAAATAAATTAACAGGACTTAGCCCAACGTGACTCTAGATGTGCACATTTGTTTTTCCTTTAAAATCTTACAAACTACTGAACTGATTTTCACCAAAACACAAAAAGCACGCTTTCTGGACAAAGATCTAGCTTTCTGCTAAATTTGCTGTAATTCCTTTCAGCTTGTTGGGCTGTTGCCTCTCCTTGACGAATCTCCCTGAAACGTCCAGACACCAGCTGAATTCAGGTGTGTACTAGCTTTAAAAAAAATTAAAGATTTGTCAAACTGCACCAAAGTAATTATCAAAAAAACCTACTGCCGATATATATATATATATATATATGTTTGTATGTTATAGTTAGGAAATGGAATTTAAAGAACCTTAGAAATTCACTAAAAAAGCCACAGGTTACAGGATCATTATAATTAGGCTGACATTTCACTCATACAAAACCAGAGAAATTCAGACTCTCGTCCCCGCAATGCAATGCTTATGACCTCACATATTTCATCCCTCATGACATGGTCAGTTACATCACTGATGACATCACTGATGACATCGCAAAGGAAATTACTGGTGACATCATCCAGTGACTGTGAGTGTTTTAAAAAGTGTTTATGAGTGTTAAATATATATACCAAGGTATATTGGTGAATCAGTGGTTTATGAGTGCCTGATTGGATGTGGGTGCATGAGTAAATGTATAAGTGAATGTATGGTTGAGGATTTGTGTGAATGTCTATATCTGTTTGTCAGTTGGTGTCTAAGTGGCTGTATAGGTATGTGAGTGGGTACGTGAGTTTCTGTATGGGTGAGTGATTGGTTGTCTGAATATGTGTATGGGTGTCTGAATGTCTGAATGTCTGTGTGGGTGGGTGACAGGTGTGTAATTGTCTTTATCGATGACTGTGTGGGTGAGTCCGTGGCTGTATGGCTGAGTGAATGTGTGTATGGCCGTGAGTGAATTATTTGTGTCTGCTTGTATCAGTGACTATCGGTGAGTGAGTATGTATTAGTATCTGCATGAGTAAGTGAGTGAGTGTGTGCATTACTGTTTGGGTGAGTAAATGGCTGTGTGGTTGACTGTATGGATGAGTAGGGGTATGACTAACTCTATGGGTGATTGTCTCAGTCTGTGAGTGGTTGTATGAGTGGATATGTTTGTTGGTCTGTGAATCAGTGAGTAGCTGTGTAAGTACTTGTATGGGTGTGTGAATGGGTTTGAGAATGTTAGTGTGGAAGTTGGAGTGGGTGTATGAAAGGTTATATGGGGGTATGGGTGAGTGGGTCAGAGATGCTGTGGCTGATGTCATCAGTGATGTTATTTGAGGTGTCATCACTGCTATTACTCACCATGTCATGAGTGATGTAATATGTAAAATCATAAGCAATGCATTTTGGGTGGTGCAAGCTATAGTTAGCTCAGCAAAATATAACTGCAGAATTTCATTGGTTTTATACAAGTTAAACCTAAGCCTAACTATAATGTCCCTGTAACCTTCAGTTTTTTCAATGAATTTCTAAGGCTTTTAAATTCCATTTCCCGAACTACAACGTCGCTATTACCTTTGTTTTTTTCAGTGACATTCAAAGGTTTTTTAAATGCTGATCCCTAACTCTAACGTCCCAGTAACCTTTTTTTTGTGTGAATTTATATATTTTTTAATCAGTGGTAGCGTTTGCGAGTGGTGGAGAGAGGGGCCTGGGCCTACAACCAGCTTTCAGGAATCCAACTGTGTAGGACTTACAGGAGGTACAGGGAGGGCTTCTTGGCCACCCAAGGTCCCTCAGGAGTAAAGTGTACTTCATCCCCCCAACCAATAGTGTGCCAGGAGGTGCATTTGCAGACTGGTGGAGAAAGGGGATGTGGCCTGCGAAGACCTCTTAGCACTGGTAGCCCGCTGTGTGAGATGTACTGGAGGTAACAGGAGGGGTTTTATCACAATGTGATTTCATTGGGCAGCTAAGTGAATAAAAAACATCTAAAATCAACTACATTCCATCTTTCTCTTCAATTAATAACTAAGGTGTCAGCCATTTGTACACATCTTAACGGTCCAATCTATATTATAGAGAACAATAATCTTTGTTCCCAACCTTTAAAATACTACTCAATTCCTATTATACATATACAGATTATTGCAATAATATTTACAAGGACAGATTACCTATATTTAAAATTGTGTCCTGATTGGCCTACTCAATCTCATTTGTGTACAGAATCCTAACATAGTAACCTAAATGTGGAAAAACAATAATGGCAATAAGAAAAAGTCAATCAATCCATATAAAATTAATTACTGCAATTAGCTAAAATAACCTTGTGGCTAATACCACTGCGACCCACAATAAACCTTATTTGTTACTCATTGTAAATGAATGAATCCATTTGAGAATCCAAAAATTGCTTGGTTTCTTTAAGGTTACCTGATCTTTGCATATTACTTTGTTGTTGTATGACCCTTTCAATGTATGGTTTGCACTGTGGTCCTGAGTATTATTGTAGTCAGTTTCCTGAACATGATACATGTCTGAGTGCTCTACGCTAAAAAAATAAATATTTACAAGTATCTACGTGTCCTATGTGCAACATGGAATGAGAAAAGTGTTTGTATCATACAGTGACCAAGCAACCTAATATAACCTGCATCAAAGTGTCTTCCTGGCCTAGATGTGAGTTAGCCTGTGAAACCATGTCTGATATGCCCTATTGTATAAGAAGATTGCAGGACCCCCTACTGTTCTATCATTACCCAATGTGCGTCCACAGCTCTTCTTCACTGTTGAGGACCCATGGTACACAGATACTTAATTCCACAATGTACCTTGATTCGAGTTGTCGCAAAAATCTGCTTCTGTCCCCTCCTCTTTCTTTGTCCTCAACCTGATCAATACAGAAGAAGCTTATCATGTTGTTTCGACTGTTGTGCATGTCGGCAACATGTCCTGCTACCGGGCAGCCAACATTGTGGTTCGATATGGCTCGGGTATGTTCCAACACGCGTTTCTTGGCAGGATGGACTGTACTGTCAATGTACTTCTTCTGATACAGGCACATCAAGCAATATATCACACAATTTGAGTTGCAGTTAAGAAACTTTGTGATACTTCTCCACTCCCTTTTGCCTGGTATGTTGTAACCCCTGATTGTCACACTATTCCTGCAT
Source organism: Triturus cristatus (assembly GCF_964204655.1). NCBI lineage: Eukaryota > Metazoa > Chordata > Amphibia > Caudata > Salamandridae > Triturus > Triturus cristatus. Next base: position 230,838,381 of record NC_140584.1, read on the forward strand.
GCTTTGCATCTAGCACATGATTAGAACACTGTCACATCAGGTTATTTCGATGACTTATCCATGCAGTAACTATGGTCCAGAAGATCTTTGAGGGGCACACTTTTTCTTAGTAATATCGGGTCTTTCAGGTGATACAAGTCCCAATATGGTATCAGCCTCAGGATACTCCAGTGTTTCTGGATCATCCCGAGGATTTGGCTTGACTCAGCAGAAACTTTTTATATCAGCCTTATTGTGCCCACCTCCCCTCCTTGTTTTTGCTTTGCAGTAAGGAGTTTTTGGTTATCATTTTCTGGACCTTGTTAGCTGCCTCTCTCAACACAGTCTCAGAGTAGCCCCTTTCCCTGAGTAACTCCCTTTCTGCTTCATTGTAATCATTGGGCAGCAAACAATTGAGCTTTACTCACAATAACTCCCCATAGGGGATGCTGCTGACTAAACTATGTGGGTGCTGTCTCTGTGCATATAGTGTGGCATTTCTGGATGTGGGTTTTCTATATAGTATAGTGCATAATTTGCAATTTTTGAAAAATACTAGTAGATCAAGGAGTGGTACTGTTCTGCTAATGTGGCTGGTGAATCTCAGTCACAGCACATTGTCATTCAAGATGGAAATGTATGTTAATGTTTCTGCCTGAGTACCCCACCAAACAATAAAAAGATCATCAATATATCTGACCCATAGGGTCACCTTGTCGACTCACTGTTCATTGGGTTCCGTCCAGGCCATCTGCTTCTCCCATCAGCCGACGAAAAGATTTGTATAACTGGGGGTGAAGCACGTGCCCATGGCGGTCCCCTGTGTCTGCAAATACTACTGCCAAGATAATATTGTTAATGAGGCAGAAGGAAGCAAGTTGTAATACCATAAGATTGTGTATATATATATGTGTTTGTGTGCGTATGGACTTGCCACCCTTCCTTTCTACAGGCTCAGCCCCAAATCTTCTGCCTGCTTTCTGTTTCTGGACCTGTTTTTGTTGGGTTTTAGTACTCTGCACAATTTACCACTGCTAACCAGTGACAAAAAGCTTGTGATCTCACTCTAAACATGGTAAAATTGGCTTATCCCCAATTGGCACACTTAATTTACTTGCATAGTCCCTAGTAAAGTGGTATAACATGTACCCAGGGACTGTAAATTAAACGCTATCAGTGCATCTGCAGCATTCATTGCACCACCCAATTATTTAGCCTTACATTTCAGTGGGGTGGAAAACTCTGTACGGTTCCTCCACTTCAAAGTGGGCAGCAGCTATAAATATTGGAACCTTAGACCCAACTCTTCATTACACTTCTGGACCTGTACTCCTAGCCAGGAAGAAAGTCTGTTGTGCTGCTGAAAAGACTGCCACTCTGCTGGCCTGCTGCCCTGCTGCCCTGCTCCCCTGCTGTCCTTATGCCTGGCTGAGAAGGACAACTGTAATCTCTAAATCTAGTACACTACAGTGACTCAAAGGGCTAGTTGGCCGACCCCCTAATAAAAAACCTCAGGTGCATCAGAGGCTCCCAACAACCTTTAACCCAGCACCTAGACTCTGCCATCTGTGAGTCCTACCCTTCCAAGTGGTGCCGTCCCATTCCTGGACTCTCAGAGTGAGCCTGAAGATGGTCTGCCAGCCTATCTGTAGATCCAGCAGAACCTCTCCTCCATGGCACGGCACATTTCCGGCAGAACAGGCGCTTTGCCTTTGCTGCTCGATGCATCACCCTCGGAACTGACGTATCGTCTGTATTGTGCGGACTTCTCCAACACAAGGACATCACATCGCCTGTCATAGCCCATCACAGTGTTTTTTCACTTTTTTAATATTAATATATGAAGTGCTGCATAAATGCTTTTCACATTGCCTCTAAGTTAAGCCTGATTCCAGAGGGTTGAGCACAGGTTTGTTTGGGGTTTGCTTATGACTTCACCCTGACAAGGATTGTGATTTCTGCTTGACTATGGTTTCATCCCCCTCAACCTGTAATCCAATTTCTTACATTAGTGAGGAACGTTGAGGATTGTTTGTGCAGTGCAATATAGTGATTTTGTGTCACACTGAAATTCGCAGATGAATAATCTGATTGGCTCTCTGCTTTTTGTAAATTCTCTCTCATTCTACTGACTGTTGTGCCTGAAACCACACCTGAAAAATGGAGTTTGAGCTTGCCAAATAGATGCCTGGACGGATGCCAAGCTCAAATCAGCCAATCAATCAATCAGTGTATTTGTAAAGCGCGCTACTTCCCTGTGAGGTTCTCAAGGTGCTGAGGGAAGGGGGGGCGGGGGGTGCCGCTACTGTTTGAAGAGCCAGGTCTTGAGGAGTTTTCTGAAGGCGAGTAGGTCTTGGGTTTGCCGTAGGTGGGTAGGGAGGCTGTTCCAGGTTTTGGTGGCAAGGTAGGAGAAGGATCTGCCGCAGGAGGTTGTTCGTTGGATGCGGGGGATGTCGGCGAAGGCGAGGATGGTGGAGCGGAGCCGGCGGGTGGGGGTGTAGAAGCTGAGTCTGGTGTTCAGGTAGGCTGGTCCGGCATTGTGGATTGCTTTGTGTGCATGGGTGAGGAGCTTGAAGGTGATCCTCTTGTTGACGGGTAGCCAGTGTAGGTCTCTCAGGTGGGGCATGATGTGGCTGCGGCTGGGGACATTGACGATTAGTCGGGCTGAGGCATTTTGGATGTGTTGTAGTCATCGTATGTGTTTGGCTGGGATTCCTGCGTAGAGTGCGCTGCCGTAGTCCAGTCTGCTGCTGACGAGGGCCTGTGTCACTGTTCTTCTTGTTACGGTCGGGATCCACTTGTAAATCCTGCAGAGCATGCGGAGGTTGTTGTAGCAGGAGGAGGAAACGGCGTTGATCTGCTTAGACATGGAGAGGGAGGAGTCGAGGATGAATCCTAGGTTGCGTGCATGGTCGGTGGGTGTTGGTGCTGTTCCCATTGTGGTCAGCCACCAAGATTAATCCCAGGCTGAGGGGGTGGGTCCGAGGATGAGGACCTCTGACTTGTCCGAGTTCAGCTTAAGGCGGCTGCTCCTCATCCAGTCGGCGTTGGCCTTCATTCCCTCGTGGAGGTTGGTTTTGGCGGTGTGTGGGTCCTTGGTGAGGGAGAGGATGAGCTGGGTGTCGTCGGCGTAGGAGATGATGTGGAGGTCATGATGGCGGGCCACTTGTGCGAGGGGGGGCATGTAGGCATTGAACAGTGTCAGGCTGAGGGATGATCCCTGGAGGACGCCGCAGATGATGTCGGTGGCTTTGGATCGGAAGGGTGGGAGGCGGACACTCTGAGTTCGGCCAGAGAGGAAGCACATGATCCAGTCAAGGGCCTTCTCTTGGATTCCGGCTTCTAGGAGGTGTGTCTTGAGAGTGCGATGGCAGACCGTGTCAAACGTCTAGGAGGATGAGGGCTGATGTTTCGCTGTTGTCTGGTTGGTGCCTGATGTCGTCTGTGGCAGCGATGAGGGCAGTCTCGATGCTGTGGTTTCATTTGAATCCGGATTGGGACGGGTCCAAGATGTTGTTGTCTTCCAGGTGGCGTGCCAATTGCATGTTGACGATTTTCTTGATGACCTTCACCGGGAACGGGAGCAGGGAGATGGGCCAGAAGGATGTTGTTGTCTTCCAGGTAGCGTGCCAATTGCATGTTGACGATTTTCTCGATGACCTTCGCCGGGAACGGGAGCAGGGAGATGGGCCAGACGTTCTTGAGGTCTTTGGGGTCTGCCTTGGGCTTCTTGAGGAGGGCGTTGATTTCGGCATGCTTCCAGCTTTCCGGGAATGTCGCTGTTTCGAAGGAGATGTTGATGATCTTCCGTAGTTGAGGTGCGATGGCTGCGTCTGCTTTGTTGAAAATGTGGTGAGGGCACGGGTCTGATGGAGATCCTGAGTGTATGGAGTTCATGACCTTGCATGTCTCATCGTCATTGACGTTGGCCCAGGAGGTGAGGCGGTTGGCGCTGGTGGTGTTCGCAGGGGAGCTGAAGTCTGGAGTAGTCGGGGCGGTCGTGGTGTTGAAGCTGTTGTGGATGTCAGCGATCTTGCGGTGGAAGAAGATGGTGAGTGAGTCGCACAGTTCTTGTGAGGGCGGGATGTCGTTGGTGTTGGCGCTGGGGTGGGAGAGTTCCTTTACAATGCTGAAGAGCTCTTTGCTGTTGTGTGCGTTGTTGTCCAGGCGGTCTTTGAAGGAGGATCTCTTGGCTAATCTGATGAGGTGGTGATGTCTGCGGGTGGCGTCCTTGTGGGCTGCGTGGTTGTCCGGTGTGCGTTCATGGAGCCATATCTTCTCCAGTTTCCGGCATGCGCGTTTGGAGGTCTGGAGTTTGTCAGTGAACCAGGTGGCTCTCTTGCTGGCATGGCTGTTGGAGTGTTTCTTGAGTGGGGTGAGGGTGTTGGTGCAGTCGTCGATCCACTGTCTGAGGTTGCGGGCTGCGGCGTCTGGGTTGATGGGGTCGGTGGGTGGGTTCTGGGTGAGGATGGTGGTCAGCTGGTCTTCGGTGACTTTGCTCCAGCAGCGGTGAGGCAGCTGTTGGGTGCGGTGGAGCGTGGTTGGTTTCTTGAAGGTGAAATGGATGCAGCGGTGGTCGGTCCAGTGGAGTTCGGTGGTGTGGTCGAAGGCGACGTGGGTGCTTGTGGAGAAGATGGGGTCCAGAGTGTGGCTGGCGGCATGGGTGGGTGCGGTGACGAGTTGTCTGAGGCCGAGGTTGGCGAGGTTGGTGATCAGGGTGGCAGAGTTGGCAGAGTTCTTGTTCTCGAAGTGGGAGTTCAGGTCCCCGACGAGGATGTAGTCCATGGAGGCGAGTGCGTGGGAGCTGACGAGGTCGGCGATGGCGTTGCTGAACTGAGCCAGGGATCTGGCGGGTCTGTAGATGAGTGTTCCTCTGAGGGTGGTGTTGGGGTCGATGTGGATCCGGAAGTGCAGGTGTTCGGCGGTGTTGAGGGTGTCGTCTGTGTGGTTGGCGACCTTGAGGGTGGACTTGTGGACGATGGCTATTCCTCCACCGATTCTGTTGGCGCGATCCCTGCGGGTGATTATGTAGCCGTCCGGGATGGCTATGACGATGTCGGGCGCTGAGGAGTCGTTCCACCAGGTCTCGGTCAGGAAGGCCACATCTGGGGCGGAGGTGTCGAGCAGATCCCAGAGCTCGACGGCGTGTTTGTGTGTGGAACGGTGGTTGAGAAGTATGCAGCGGAGGTGGTTGGGTCCAGTCCTTGGAGGTTTGATGGCTCTGTCACAGGTGAAGCTGCAGGTGCGGCAGGAGAAGGGTCCATAGGTCTGTTTTGGGGCAGCCCAGAAGCAGGTGTGGTTTCGGCCAGCGTTGAGTGCATGGAGGGTGCTGGCGTCGTAGCGGAGTCTGGTGTTGTGGCGTTCGCGGGGTCCACGGGTTTTGGCGCTGGGCGCGCTCCAGGCGCAGACGTGCGCAGACGGGCTTGCCTTAGGCACGCCTTTAGTGTGCTAGCGGCGCGGCCACGCAGCGTCTGACATATATGGGGAGGCAGGAGGGAGGAGCAGCTGGGACGCGGGAGCAGTGAGTCGGCAGGGGGCGGGGCCGCGGGGGTTCAGCGGCGGGAAAACAGTGATACAGAAGGAAAAGTGGGCACAACAACAAGGGGGAAAACGAGTGTTACAGCAGGAAGTGGGGCACAGAAGTAAAAAGGGGCACAAAAAGGGGGGAGAGACGAGTGGCACAGAGCACAAGCGGGGCCCAGTGGCACAGAAGCAAATGGATGACACCTACCAGCGGTAGCGGCAGCAGGGGCACACAGTCGGCGCTGCATGGAGGGGGAGTGACCTACCAGGAGGGTCAGAGGTCGCTCACCGCGCAGCGTCCGGCATATATGGGGAGGTGGGAGGGAGGAGCAGCTGGGAGGCAGGAGGCGGGAGCAGTGAGTGGGCAGGGGGCAGGGCCGCAGGGGTGCAGCGGCAGGGAAACAGCAGTATAGAAGGCAAAGTGGGCACAAAAAGGGGGGAGAGATGAGTGGCACAGAGCACAAGCGGGGCCCAGTGGCACAGAAGCAAATGGACGGCACCTACCAGCGGAAGCGGCAGCAGGGGCACACAGTCGGCGCTGCGTGGAGGGGGAGCGACATACCAGGAGGGTCAGGGGTCACTCAACTCACTGCGCAGCGTTTGGCATATATGGAGAGGCGGGAGGGAGGAGCAGCTGGGAGGCGGGAAGTGGGAGCAGCGAGTGGGCAGGGGGCGGGGTCACCGGTTGCAGCAGCAGGGAAACAGTGGTACAGAAGGCAAAGTGGGCAGAACAACAAGGGTGGAAAATGAGTGTTACAGCAGGAAGCGGGGCACAGAAGTAAAAAGGGGCACAAAAAGGGGGGAGTGACGAGTGGCACAGAGCACAAGCGGGGCCCAGTGGCACAGAAGCAAATGGACGGCACCTACCAGCGGTAGAGGCAGCAGGGGCACACAGTCGGCGCTGCGTGGAGGGGGAGCGACCTACCAAGAGGGTCAGGGGTCGCTCAAGTTCCTCAAAGGGAGGGACTCCCATCCAAGAGCAACACCGGTAAGCTGGAGCAACAAAAGACACCTAGGGCCTGGGCTTTTTACAGTAACAGAAGGGGATGATAAGGTGGAAAGGAAAGGAGAATACCTAGATACCAGTTATGTGATGCAGCATTCAGCTGAAGGTAATGACTGAAATGGAGCTCCCGTGCCAGAATGAAGAGCACTGTGTCTTCAAGAGTCTTGTCCTCAAAGGAGCTGATGGGGAGGAAGGTGGAAAGGGAATTCAGGCTGTAAATGCCAAAACTCAAGAGGGGCTTAGCAACTGGCCTTGCAGGAAAATACATAGACCATGGAGGCAGAGGAGAGGGAAATTGCTCCTGAGAGGAGCCTCAGAGAGCTGGACAGTTAGGCCTGCAGAGTCTAACAATGTTGGTGGCAGCATATCTACAGTGTATGAGAGGGTCCACAGTCCTAAAGATCTGGTGCCTGACTTTGTGGTGTGGGAAACATTGACAAATGGTTTGAAGTTTATGAGGTAGCTTTGCCAATGCATAAGATCCCTTAGTAGGATTGTGTGGGTTAACCCCTGGAATCATATCCTTAGTGAAGGTAGGGACACCCTACTAGCCCTAGAGGAAGGAGAAAGGATGATGTATCCCCCAATAATGGAAACTCTTGTGAGGAAGCATTGTCTCATCCTTGAAAAGTATAGGCAAAGGTTTATGGACAGCCAGAAGCTGGTCCATCAGTCGTGGATGGATTTTGTAGATTGTTTTTGCAAGGCACTGGATGGTTGGGAGAAGGGCAGTGAAGTAATGGACTCCAGAGTAACTCCAAGGGCCAGGTGGCGGGCCTACTGATCATAAGTCTCAGGGACATAACAGGTTAGATCCTTGGAAGTGGGCCTGAAGGTGCTCTGCTAGTCCAACTGTGAAGCCAGCGGAAATGGTGCATCGCCTCTGCAGTGCATCTCCAGCCGAACTGGCGCACTGCCTTTCCTGCACAATGGATCTCCCTTGGAACCAATGCATCGTCTCTGCACGGACTTTGCATCACCCATCGTAGCCCATCAGAGCCATTGCATGTCAACTCAAGGACATTGCCTTGCACTTTGCAACTTCCCGGAACCGCCACTGTGTCCCCACATTGCCCCTGTTGCATACTGCATCTTTCACACAGGGCTTCACATACCTTTGCAAATAAGATTTAAAGTGCTTCTGTTCAACAGGCCTAACTGGATCCCTATAGCCGGCCCGCTCTCTATCGCGGTTGGTCTAAACTTTGTCTCGGTCCGGCCTGACCAGATAACTAAAGCTATCCTTTTAAGCCCACTATTTTCCTCTTCAAAAATCCTCCAAGATACATATCGGGGAACTGAGGAGTTTGCAATGGAAGAAACCCAAGGAGTTCAGGAATGTTTGACGAATTTGGAATTCAGCTTTGGGGACTAAACATTGTTTGTTCTGGATTTGCATAAGGATGCAATATTAGACCATAAATGCTTATTACATTTCTGTGCTGGTTGTGTCAGAAAATAAAAACTGCATTTCGTCATCTATGAAACTCTCATAACCCCTTGATGAAAAGCTTCCCATTTGTGGATACTTTCTTAAACACAATACTATGTGTCCTATAAAATATTCATTATCAAAAAAATCAAAAGTCTTTTGTTCATTATTTTACCATAGAATTTCCTTGGGAAATAATACGAATTAGAACAAAAATGGTAATCTTCATTATCAACTTCTGTCATTCATTCTTTCTTCCTTTCTCAATTTCGCCCCTCCCCTCCCCCCCCCCCCCCGTTTCTTGCTTTCACTATGGACAGGGACTGAATGTTTTACTCTTCTTATTTACTGTTCAGGCAGGGTGCCAGAATGTGCAAAACTGAGAACAAATGCGATAACCAATGTCAATATACTGCATTAGTTGTGCCATCAAGTGCGGAATAAAAGCGAGAGATGTTATCAGCTATCAAAATAAATGATGGTTGATGGCAACAAAATGAATTAACATGGTTACCATTACTAGGAATATGATAGTCTAGGATTAATGTTATCCGAATATCAGTTTCTATTATAACAAAAAAATATCATATACGTTTTGTTATATAACTCTACTACACATTTACGTCTGTTATTTGAGGTGTTTAAAAAAGCAATTGCCTATTTCCAAACAGAAATGGAGTATTTACTGAAATCATTATTGGAGCATTAACATCTCACAGATGGGAGATTTAACAAGACACTTATGTTTGAATTTCTCCCTTTGAGATTGGATTACAGAAACCTGCACGCATCAGAGGAGGATAAGGGAGTGCGGTTCAATGTTATACATTAAGCCTTAAGCAGAGTTATAAAACTGTACAGATTTACATCACCAGTATTTACAGTTTGAAACATGCAGATGTCGTGAATTTCCTAGGATCGCATAGTTTTTGATAAAGTGGGAATCTGGTATATGAACTAGGGTTAGAGGGTTCAAAATTAAGCAACTCTATTACATATAGAATCTAGTCAACCTATTTATGGATTGCATTTTAGATATAAGTCTTCAAAGTATTAAAAATACAATCTACTTGCAAAGTAGCTACTTTCCTTCAGTTGTGTGAAACAAGTTGTTCAAAACTGGTTATTGTAATAGCATAACAATTGTATCTCTTTTTTCCATACACATTATACCTGTATTTTTGCAAGAAAACTTTGTCTTTTCATCACACTGGCGTAGTGTTCCATTACAGCCTCTTTCATCACTCCCATCTTCACAGTCCTTTTCACCATCACAGTGCCATGGCTCTGGGATACAATTGCCATCTGGGTGGCATTGGAATTCTTTCCCATCACATCCTCCAGAAACGGGCTTATCTAATACATTCGAAAAGACAAAAATATTGTTTTTTTAAATAATCTTTCTTCACATATATTAAACGTTTTTATATTTTCCTAGATGTTGTATAGCAAAAATATGTCACAAACCCCTACAAATAATAAAGGTTTCATTTTGCTATGGAATGTTCTTAAATGGGCATAATTTAATTATCTTCATTTCACGGAAAGAATGTGATCAATATGAAGGGTACATTGTTGTCCGAATTTGATTGTATTTTGAACTCGAATTAGGCAGTAACAGGAAGGAATATCCGAGGGTAGCCCATTAGCATGTTAACATATTTAGAAATAAAGGGGCAGATTTACAAAGAACTGACGCATCTGCGTAGATGCGTCAGTTTCCTTGCACCAGTGCCAAATGTCCTTGTGCCACCATGGATGCGCTGTATTTACAATACAGTGCTCCATGGCACAAGGATTAACAGATGTGTCAGCAAGTCTGACGCATCTGTTGGCCAAAAAGTGACGCATTGCCGGAGTTGCTCATGAAACTGAAGCAAGTCCATCAATGCGCCACAACAGATAGGTGAGTCCCATTCCAAAAGCCCTGCGTCATTCCTTACACCTGGTATGAGCAGGTGTAGCAATTTTGACGCAGTGAAGGTGTAGAGTGACGCAGTGAAATGTTGTAAATTTCACTGCGTCAGTTCTACATGGAATTTTGAGTAGGAACGCCCACTCTGCATACATTATACCTGACACAGGTATAATGTGATGCAGGGCATGTTTTTTTTCTGCACATTTTTCTTTATTAAACTTTCACATTCTGTGAGAAAGAACATGTCCTTATTTGTTTCAATCTTTACCCTCAATTCCCATTGTAACCGCTTCAAGTGATACTGCGATGCCTTTCTGAACAAGGTTTCCAAAGTTGTATTCAGAACTTCTTATAAAATTCCCATCACCAATGCTACAGAAAGTACTAACATGCCTACAGACGGCTGATACGTATATGTTACCCATTATTACACTCAACCTGACTATTGCCTTTTTTTTTTTTTTTGACAACAAACTTTATTGCCATTTTTAAGGACACCGGGGAATTTGTCCCCATACATGGTACCAAGATGAAGAAAAGAACAGTGAGAGGTGGCATCCTTGTTTAGCCCCCCCCCCCCCGGTCTGCAGAAGACTATTGCCTTTTTAATTCAATATCTTTTACAATTCCATGTCACAGATGGTACATTGTATACACCTGTTTATTTACATAATCTGTTTCCATTAATAACATTATAATACATTGGATTCTACAATCCCTGTATAAATGCCCATCTCCAATTTATATAAAATCGCGACTTGGGGAATAACCCATTCACCGATTATAAAGAAAAGACGTAATAACTCAACTGTAATAAGTTTGTAGAGCTAGGGGTGGGCGGAATTTGCGTAATCGCGTTACGCAAATCTCCGCGAAACGGTAAAAGATCTCCGCGAACATGCAGAAAGTTCCGCGAACACGCGGAATTGCTTGTTCGCGATACTTTTTTCCTGTTCGCGATCGCTGTTTGCGTGCTCGGGGTGAAATATCTCGCGAACACGCATATTGAGAACGCGAACAAGCAAAAATTTCGCGAAGTTGCGGAACGTAGATTTTTTTGCAATTTCGCGTTCTCCGCGGAACGCGAAATTACCCAAATTTCGCAAATTCCGCGAACGGAACGGAATTTACCGCCCAGGCCAGAGCCAGCAGCCGAGGTCCTAAGCAGGGTCACCATACAGCTGTTTAAAGCAACAAAACTGAAACATTGCTTTTCTTTTTTCTGCTCTATTTTGTTAGTTTACAGTGATGAGCACAAAGAACATGTTTAATGTTTTCACTCCTTAAATAATTATAGAAAAGTTAAAGTCTTTCTGCATGTTTCATCACATTCTGAGCTACTGCAGCTCTTTTAAAGGGTCTATTTCTATCCTTCATGTTTGCAAACATCCTCTCTCTTTCATATGAAAGAGCTATGTACCAAGGTTTTAAGTGGTTTATGGAAAAGGTAATGGTGTGACCATGTATTATCATACATGATAAGGATATTGCAAATCACATTGGAGTTCCATAATCTTATTTAAAAAAGACTTGGCCTTGTTCTTCTATCTGGTTATGGAACAAGGAGCCGGGGAGCCTGCATGGCTGATATATTGGATGTCATTAATTAAAACAATATGTATAAGTGAATGAGTAAAAGCAGCTTCACAGTTAACGTTTAATGTTACCTTGTGAATTCATTTTGGAAATTTACATTGTGGCTGCATCTGTCAAAATACTGTAAAGTTTATCAGAATATGGAAAAGTTTTGGTCGCAAAATATCTTTTAACATTCAGTGTCCTCGGGGCTATGTCTTTTTAGGATTAACATAAAATGGGTGAGGTTTCCATCAAATAGGTTGTTCTAATTCACATGTTTATCCGCATAAATACGTTGGGAGCATGTGCACTGAATAGTGATTGAAATCTGCTACTGCAAACCCAAATATGCTGTCTAAATATGGAGGCATGTAATTCTGCAGAAGCCCTGGCAACAAAATGATGTAACATTGTTTGGAACATGCTCCCCAGTAGTGTGCCTGCAATGCCATGTTATATGTGTTTCAGGTATTTTTATGTGTTGCCTGCGACAGGGCATGCTCTGCATACGCTCTCACTTGTGAGAGATATTGTATAAAACAATCCAGTAAGCAAATTGCTTATAATTTGTTGACTTAATTGTCACTCTTATGTATTGCCTTACAATTAGCCAGTGCGTGCTGGTTTCACTTCTTCCTCTTTTGGCTGGTGCTTGGACCAAGTACTGACTGCTTCAGCTTGATTGCTGTCCATCTGCTGCTAAGTGATTATGGTGCTCTTTTTATTTTATTGGGCGTCGATAAGAGTCTGTAGGATGACCCTCAGATCTTCAAAGCTGTATTTGCAGCAGAAGCTTCCCTCTTATCCTTTTTGAAAACCTCGGGGAGCTGTAACAATGTCTACAAGATGGACGGCCCTCGATGGCACATATATTACTTTCAACAACTCAACAAGTGTGCTGTGGTATTTGTAGATATTTTGTCCACAGTGACTGCAAAAGTCCAAGAGTGCTGATTATGAATGTGAATGTGCCATTTAGTGAATGCACAATTTCATAATGACACCGCAGCAAGGCAGACTTGCGTCACAGTCCTGTGTGACACCATTCCTGTTTACGAGGTGGATGCTGACAATTTTATCAAGAGGTGAGTGGATGGAAAACACATGGTGGTGAAGCAGTCAACTTCTGAAAAACAAGATTTTATTTTATCTGAAGCAAACTCCCTTTCTTCCTAGCTTTAATCACAATTCACAATTGAAAGGGTTGCTGTAAGTAGAAGGCAGATAGTAATGCACCTCAGCTTGCTAAAGCTTTCCCAAGATGAGAAGAATGCACTTCATCAATTACCTGAGTGATGAAGGTTAAGAAATCACAACATTGTGCAGCAGTGGGTGTCATCAACTTAAGTAAATTGAGACTCGATCTAAATACTGCGGTAAATCTAAAATTGAGAACTATTAGTATTTCCATCCGATTTCAGATTTCAAGCGTGGGGGCATATTGAGCTTGCACCTGGGACTCTGTCCATGCAAATTCCTCTATCTTAGATGAATATGTGTCAGCAATCATGTTCAGTATTGTGAGGATTTATGGTCATAAAGGCTTTGTGCCACATGTTATCCCCCATCCTCTACATAGCAACTCGTAATTGTGCGCTTACCACTGCCTGGGTCGTATTGTTTTTGTGTGGTAATATATTTCCCCCCCGAGACATTTCTTGCTTCTGATTTTATCAGGTAAATTCGAGGAGCTGAGTGTGAACACTTTTTCAATCTGACATTTTAAGGAATGGTGCAAACATACATGAATAGGAAAGCTGAGATTAATATGTATTTCCTAGGCAACAACCTACTGCCAACCAATGTCTACAGCAATTTTTAAGAAATGCAGGCGCCTTCATCTTTGTTTCAGAAACAAGGCAAGCTGTCTCCCGCAAATGAGAGCTAATGGCTATGCCAATGTCTTTTACCCATGTTGCAGAGCAGTGTGACTGCTCTGCAGCATGGGTAAAAGGTATTTAAAAAGTGCTATAAAAGTTACTTTTAAAAAAACGATATGAAAAAAACTTATACCACTATTAGCCATGTTGCACAGCATCCACGATGCTCTACAACAGGGGTAAAAGATATTGGCAAAGCCAAAAGCTCTCACATAGGTCAGACCAATTGGCTTTGCCATTGCTTGTTTTAATGTTCTATCTCTTTTGTGTTGCTGGTAGTCATCTATTTTTGCGCTGGCTTTGAGTAGACTTAAGCAACGTGTTATTACTTTAGTACCCGATTTACAGTGAAGTGGCTCATACCCTTGGGCAGTAAACTTTTATATCAGTCAGTAATGACTTGGTGTTATTCATTATTGACACTGTTGCTGGGGTCATCATCCATTTAAGATAGTATTCTCAGCATATAGGATATTTTAGGAAGGCAGCAATCTTTACAAAATGAGGCAATGCTGGTTTTAACGTTGTCATTTCCTTGTCTAAAGTAACTCTTTCTACATATTGACTCTATAAATTGTGTAATTCTGAAATGTCTACATAATCCATACAGATTTTTTTTATTACGGATGTGTTCTAATGTCAGTAAAGAATGTAATGAGAAAATAATGCACCCAGTCATTTACAATACAACTATGTGCTCAACATGCACAATCACCATATTTCAAACTGGTGACTGAAAGTACAAAAACATTGTTTGTGTTGTGGGAGTAAAGAGTAAAGCCCTTTAACCTATGAGGCGTAGAGATAGGGTAGGGTTATGCGCACTAACATGCTGATGTCCAATTTGATTACGTGATGGTCTGACAATAGAAGCTTCTTAAAGAAAGGAATGTGATCCTGCGTGAGTATGTGATGGCATGGTCAAGTGCATGGCCTGGTCTGTGGATGGGTGCACTCACTGTCTGAGTGAGACCCAATGTAGACAAAAATGTAAAATGGTTGGCGTTGTATTTGTAAATCTGGATACAACCAATCTTGCAGTTGTTTGTAATTATACAGAACAATGCATCAGATCCTTAGAAAGCAGAGCATGGTTTGCAGTAGTGCTCGATGAATTATGGTAAATTAGACCTAACTCTATTATGAATGCGGACGCTTCTAATCAATATAGAGTTTTCGGGAACTTCGCCTTCAATAGAGGGGTTATATTCAGCAGTGAACCAGGTTTTAGCTCAAAATAGTAGCTCTAAAGGTTCATTGGTGATCAGCGCATGGATTAAACAGCAATTTTAATTCCTGAACGGTCATTGTAGAATTGTTCTTTGATTTGTGTGCCTTTATTTTTAATGATTTTCATCAGGTTGGATCTAACATTCCAAATGAGGAGAAGCATTTCAAGACCGACTTCCAACGGTTGTCCTTACCATTTCCACAGCCTGTGCGTTTAACAGCGGTTGGGCGGTGGGGCCGGGTAGGGGGGGATTTCGACAGACAATGACAAGGGAAATAAATTATTTATTTAATTTTCCCTCTTCATCATCCGTCAAAATCCCCAGCCCCCCCCCCCCACTGCCTCACCGCTCTTACCTGCATGGTCTGTGGCTGCATTTGCAGGATCCCAGGTTTGGCTGCTTAACGTAGTTTGCTCTGGGGTCAAAGAAGCGTGCTGGTGGTCCGAGGAGTTCTACTGAGCAGAGGCAGTTGACGGAGAAATATTTTCCTTAACAGGTTTCCTTATTGTACCCCCAGAATCACATAAAACCTCCAGAGAGGATGGAAGGAGTAAGGTATATTAATATAGCAAACCTGTTGCAAACCTATTTCCGTTGTCTGAAAAAGGCAGTGGGATTTTATAATAATTATACCTTAAGTATGATCACATTTATATTATCGGCTTTTCAATCAGTAAAGCAATGCTGACTACCTGTAGTCTGTTTAAATATGTATTTTGAAGGCATTAAGCCTGAGAACGACGTTGTACATTTATTTTTAAAGTGTAAAACTGGATGTTACTTCATCATAATGCAATATATTTCTAGCTTGGTTGGAAACACGTAATGTAAGGATTGTGAGTGGGAGGTGGCAAAGGATGCTGGAGGAGAATGGCAGCATAAAAAGAAATGAGATCTAATAGGGGGCAAGTGTAATGATGCGCCAATGAGAACATGCATCTTTTTAAGTAAACACATTAAGTGGCTGTCATAGGTTAATCAATGTTAACAGAATATCACTGAATCCATTATGGATTCAAGGTGATGCACATAAAGTTGTAGAAAGTCTCAAAGCAATACTGTTGTCTCTTGCAGAAATTGATTTAACAATCACGCATTCCCGTATCCCTTGGCTTCATTCTATTTAGATACAAATGTATGGGTTTTACAACTGATGTCCAAAACGAAAATAGAAGTCATTTTCTGTTCTACAGGGACACATAAGAAAGGATGTTATTGTTTCTGTTTGAATAGACATTGAATCCTTCATGCACATTGTTCTGACAAGGTGCATATGTCTGATTTATGGCAGTCATTCTGATGGCTGTGTGTGTCTTATTGAAAGTAAAATGGTTGCAGCACTGTCATAGGTTGAATTACAAGGTAATATGTTCAAGTATGGTAGGGTGTCCATATTGTAAATACCACCTCCAAAAAAAGCGACATATACTTTCTGAGCATAATGGTACTTTTATAATGATTGAATATGAGCACAAAAATATCCACGCTGGAATGATGGGGGCTGGGGGTGCAAGGACACGGAACGTTTGGCTGATCGAAAAGGTGAGGGCTCTCTATTAATGGACATATGTCATCTCGAGATAAAATTTGAGCTTAAATTAGGAAATATTGATTTTTTCCAATACTGTTTCTGTTCAATTTCTATCCACTCTGTATCATAAAGACTGAAATTAAGTTAGTTGTTCAGTAAATGGAATTTGCCCTATTAAGATACTTTATTATTTTCTTTGGAGGACACGTTTTACAGTGCTGCTGTAGTACATGACACAATTAGCAATGCAGTCAATGTGTAGCATTTAATTTGCAGGCCCTGTGTACAGGGGTTGCCATATTTGTAAGCACATTAAATTTGCCAGTCAGATGTATACCATTTTTAACAAGCATGAAAAGGAGGACACAGGCACGTTATCTCTGGTCTGCAGGAGTAAAGTGCAAAGACTCCTATTGGCAAACAGGTTCAGCAATAATAAGCAGATATCCAGGGGAACACTACAGAAAAGCTGTTTGTTAGACCTATCACCCTTTGTGTGGCCTTCTCCCCACACTTTTACCTGCTTACCTCCACTGTTTGCTATATCTTTTTGTTTACCACTGTTGAACAATGCTAAAGTGCATACCCTTCTCCATTAAAACATGGTGACATTGGTATTTACCTAACTGGCATATTTGGTTTACCTAAAAGTCCATTATAAAGTGGTATACCATATACCCAGGGCCTGTAATCTAAATGCTATTAGTGGCTCTGCAACACTGGTTGTGCCACCCACACAAGCAACCTTTCAAACCTGTGTCAGGCCTGCCATTGCAAGGCCTGTCTGTGCAGTTTACTGCCACTTCGTCTTGCCATTTATTTAAAACCACTTGCAAACGTTAAACTCCCCGTTTATTACACATAGGTCACTCCTAAAGTAGGCCTGAGCAGGGTGCTGTGTAACTAAAAGGTTGGACATGTACGTTTAAGTTATACATCTCCTGATAGTGACAAACAGCTAAATTTGATTGTCACTGCTGTGAGACCTACTTCTCTCATAGACTAGCATTTGGAATTTCTTAACAATCAATCAATCAATCAATCAATCAATCAATCAATCAATGTATTTGTAAAGCGCGCTACTCACCCGGAGGGTCTCAAGGCGCTAGGGGAAGGGGGTCCGCTACTGCTCGAACAGCCAGGTCTTGAGATGCTTCCTGAAGGAGAGGTGGTCTTGGGTGAGGCGGAGGTGGATGGGGAGGGAGTTCCATGTCTTGGCTGCCAGGTAGGAGAACGATCTTCCTCCCATGGTGGCTCTTCGAATGCGTGGAACGGCGGCGAGGGCGTGGCTGGAAGATCGTAGCTGGCGGGTGGGAGTATAGAAGATCAGGCGGTTGTTGAGGTACCTGGGGCCCAGGTTGTGGAGGGCTTTGTGTGCGTGGGTGAGCAGTCGGAACGTGATTCTCTTGCTGACGGGGAGCCAGTGAAGGTCTTTCAGGTGTCTGAAGATGTGGCTGTGTCGGGGGATGTCTAGGATGAGTCGTGCGGAGGCGTTCTGGATGCGTTGAAGTCTTTTCTGTAGTTTGGCTGTGGTTCCGGTGTAGAGGGTGTTGCCGTAGTCCAAACGGCTGGTGACGAGTGCCTGGGTTACCGTCTTCCTGGTTTCGGTGGGGATCGATCGGAAGATCTTTCGGAGCATCCGTAGGATGTTGAAGCATGATGATGAGACGGCGTTGACTTGTCTGGTCATCGAGAGGGAGGAGTCCAGGATGAAGCCCAGGTTGCGTGCGTGGTCTGTTGGTTTGGGTGCGCTGCCCAGGGCGGGGTGCCACCAGGAATCGTCCCAAGCGGAGGGTGATGGTCCGAGGATGAGGACTTCCGTTTTGTCGGAGTACAGTTTCAGGAGGCTGTTAGTCATCCACTCAGCTACGTCTTTCATCCCTTCGTGTAGGTTGGTTCTGGCGGTAGTTGGGTCATTGGTGAGGGAGAGGATCAGCTGGGTGTCGTCGACGTAGGAGATGATGTTGAGGTTGTGTCTGCGTGCGATGGCTGCGAGGGGGCTCATGTAGACGTTGAAGAGGGTGGGGCTGAGTGATGATCCTTGTGGTACACCGCAAATGACTTCGGTGGCCTCGGATCTGAACGGGGGAGGCGAACTCTCTGGGTTCTTCCGGCGAGGAATGAGATGATCCACTCCAGGGCCTTCTCTTGGATTCTGATGTTGCGGAGGCGCTGCACCAGGGTGCGGTGGCAGACAGTATTGAATGCTGCGGAGAGGTCTAGGAGGATGAGGGCCGCTGTTTCCCTGTTGTCGAGCATGGTTCGGATGTCATCAGTGGCTGCGAATAGGGCGGTCTCGGTGCTGTGGTTGGCTCTGAAACCGGACTGTGAGTGGTCGAGGGATCCGTTCTTCTCGAGGAAGGTAGCAAGCTGTCTGTTGACGGTCTTCTCGATGACTTTGGCGGGGAACGGGAGGAGCGAGATGGGGCGGTAGTTCTTGAGGTCGGTGGGGTCTGCTGATGGTTTCTTCAGGAGGGCGCTGAGTTCGGCATGCTTCCAGCTCTCCGGGAAGGTGGCGGTGTTGAAGGAGCAGTTGATGATGTCCCGGAGTTGGGGTGCGATGACGGAGTCGGCTTTGTTGAAGATGTGGTGGGGGCATGGGTCGGTTGGTGATCCGGAGTGGAAAGTGTTCATCGTGCGGATGGTGTCTTCGGTGCTGACCAGGGTCCAGGCGTGGAGGGTGGTGGTGGGGGGCGTCGGTTCGGCGGTTGGGTGCGTGGGCTGAGCGCCAAAGCTGTTGTGTATGTCGGCGATCTTGCGGTGAAAGAACGAGGCCAGTGAGTCGCAGAGGTCTTGTGAGGGAGTGATGTTGTTGTTTTCGGCTCTGGGGTTGGAGAGCTCTTTGACGATGTTGAAGAGTTCCTTGCTGTTGTGTGCATTGTTGTCCAGTCATTCCTTGAATGCTGTCCTCTTGGTGGTGTGGATCAGCTGGTGGTGTTTGCGGGAAGCTTGCTTGAGGGTGTTCATGTTGTCTGTAGTCGGGTTTTTTCGGCAGGCTTTCTCGAGGGTGCGGCAGTTCTTCTTGGAGTTCTTGAGGTCGTCGTTGAACCAAGGGGCTGTCTTGCATCTGGTCCTGTTGGGATGGTTTTTCAGGGGTGCGAGGTCGTTGGCGCAGTTGGTGATCCACTGTGAGAGGTTGTTGGCTGCTTGGTTGGGGTACGTTGAGCTGGCGGGAGGGTTCTGGCTCAGTGCTGTGGAGAGCTGGTCGGAGGTGATCTTGTTCCAGCTCCTGCGGGAAGCCTGTTGCTGGTGGTGGTGAGTCGTGGTTCTTCTGAAGCTGAAGTGGACGCAGCTGTGGTCTGTCCAGTGGAGTCCGGTGGCGTGGCTGAAGGTTATGTGCTTGCTGGAGGAGAAGACTGGGCCAAGCGTGTGTCCGGCGTAATGTGTGGGGGTGTTCACCAGTTGCTTGAGTCCGAGGTTGGCGAGGTTGTCCAGTAGGGTGGTGGTGTTGTTGTCGCTGTTGTTCTCCAGGTGGAAGTTGAGGTCTCCTAGGAGGATGTAGTCAGCTGAGGGGAGGGCATGTGGGCTGATGAAGTCAGCGATGTCTTCACTGAATTGTGTGCGGGGTCCTGGGGGTCTGTAGATGAGGGTGCCTCTTAGTGTGGTCTTGGGGTCGGTGTGAATCTGGAAGTGAAGATGTTCGGCGGCTATGAGGGTGTCGTCGGAGTTGGTCGTGATGCGGATGGTGTTCTTGTGGACGATGGCGATGCCACCTCCAGTCTGGTTGATGCGGTCCCTCTGGGTGATCTTGTATCCGTCCGGGATGGCGATGGCGATGTCGGGCGCTGAGGAGGCGTTCATCCATGTTTCCGTGAGGAAGGCTACGTCTGGAGATGTGGTGTCGAGCAGGTTCCAGAGTTTTACGGCGTGCCTGTGGACGGAGCGGGTGTTGAGCAGGATGCACTTCAGATGGTTGCTGCTGGTGCTTGGCTTGGCGGGTGT
Source organism: Triturus cristatus (assembly GCF_964204655.1). Lineage (NCBI taxonomy): Eukaryota > Metazoa > Chordata > Amphibia > Caudata > Salamandridae > Triturus > Triturus cristatus. The sequence goes on from NC_140584.1 coordinate 230,858,402, forward strand.
CGTACGGGTCCGGATGCAGGAGAATTTGCAGGTCCGGCAGGTGAAGGGTCCGTGGGTGCGTCTTGGGGCTGCGCGGCAGCAGTCTGGGATGCGGCCGGTGTTGAGTGCGATAAGGGTGGCTGCGTCGTAGGTCTGGCAGCTGGGCTGGCATCTGCGGGGGCCAGGGGGTCCGGCGCTGGGTGCGGGCCAGGCGCGGACGGGCGAAGACGGGCTTGCCTGAGGCGCGCCTTCAGCGCGCAAGCGGCGCGCCCGCTGCACGCAGCCTCCATATGAGTGGGAGAGGGAGGGAGGAGCAGCTGGGAGGTGGGAGCGGGGCAGCCAATAGGGTGAGATTGGGCAGAGCTACGGGACGCGGTGGCGGGAATCGGGCAGCGAGGGATGGGAACAGGAGAAAAGGGAGCACTACTGGGCGACAATATGGAGGTAAAACGAGGGCACAAAGGAGGCACAAGGGGGTAAAAGTCACAAAAGAAGTCACAAAAGTCACAAAAGAAGGCAGGCAGGCAGGCACGCACACGGGTACAAAAAAGAGAAGGGGGCACTGGCACTCGGCAGGCAGTCGGTCTTGAGCAGCGGCAAGCGTCACACAGGGGGCTGCGTGTCGGTGAGGGGAGCGACCTGCCTGGTGAACAGGGTCACATTTTTTTAAGCTGTTATTCCGGATCAGAAAGGAGTAGCTAAATAATGGTTCATATCTTTGGAATGCTAATGATAAATCCTCTTTAGTGGTTAAAGTTGGATTTGACATGACAATTTTAAAAATACCACTTTTAGAAAGTAAAGCTTTCTCTGCTTTAAAATTTGCTCTGTGTACCAGAAGCCTGTCTCCAATACACGACTGGGTGACAGCTACACTTTGTGCATTCCCTCTAGATAGCCATAGACACAGGAAAGTGAGGCTAATCTGCATCTTCATTCATCTGCATTCTGATTGGAATTCCTGGACAAGGAGGAATGGGAGGGGCTGACACACTTCAATAGATAGTGTCTTGTCCACACACAAATCTCTGCTGGCTTGCCTCTTGTTTTCTGAAGTCTCAGGGACTCAAATGACTTCCTGCAATCCTGCTGGAGCTGCTGGTCACTGCCATCTATGAGTCCTACCTTTGCCTAAGGTTCCCCCTCCAGTCATGGGCCTCAGAAATGGGTTTTGCAGCTGATTTCTGCAAAAACCAACGCATCACCCCAACTGTGTGAGAAATTCTGCTGCATCATTATTAGACGCCGATGCAGAGGCTGCTCAACGACATCAGAGCCACAGCTTGTGCGGCTCGATGATGACCCAATGCATTCACTTTAATGGAGTTCGACGACACAGGACCTGCTTTGCGCCGCTCGAAAACAACGCAGTAGGCTCTTGATGTTTATACTTGCTCCAGTCAAGGTTTTTCTTCAGTAGCAACTTTCTGGGGACTGAATTTTGGATTTGTACTCGTCCCTCGTGACCTTAAGTAACCTTTTAACCGCTAGTGACTTCTAAGCACTATTTTGTATTTATTATTTTAAAATTCATATCTCAACTTCTATGAACTAGATTTATGTCACTTTAATCTTGTTTCACTCAGATATTTATTCTCAATTTTTTTAACCTGTGTATAGTCTTTTTTAGGTGTTTGCATTGTGTTACTGTGTGTGTGTGTGTGTTGCACAAATATTTTACACATTGCCTCTTATAATAAAGCCTGCCTGCTCTGTGCCAAGCTACCAGAGGATGGGCATAGGTTAATTTAAAGTGTGAATCTAGCTTACCATGACTACGATTATGTTCCCTACTTGGACAAGGTGCAAACCTCTGCCAACTAGAGGCCCCATTTCTAACACCAGTCATTTCAAAAGCTGACCTTATTACTTGTGGCAGGCACCTGTTAAAACTCTTTCTCACAGTGCCATAACCAATTCCGGCTATAAACAGTGCTCCTATCTCCTGTCTCCAGCCTTACAGAAACAGAAATGAGAGAAGAGGAGTAGAGCGCAACACTCTTTCTGCTGAACCCCATTCCATTCTAACCAGAAACAGTTCTCTTATCTGCTCTCTACAGCCTAACAGAAACACAGATGAGAGAAGGGAAATAGGGAGAAATGTTGCAAGCTTGAGCACAGCTCTTTCTGCTGTTTCCAGTGGTGAAAGGCCCAAACTGTTTGGTGACCGATATTATCATGGATATTGTGTGTAATACCCAGCAAATGTGGGTGAGTTGAAAAGTGTCATTACATATTTGTGTGACAAACTGCCAAAACTGAAAGAAACAGAACTGTCTGAAAGTATGCTGAGTGCAATTCACTGGTGGGAACCTTGAGAATAGAGCTGTGCCAATCAGATATCAGCTATGAAGAAGAGGCACATCTTAAGAAGAACAATACAAAGATAAAAAGGATTGGCATGTTATTGCCCCTGAGTGTAGTGGGTATGTATATGTGTGTGTTTATATATATGTATTACCTACTGGCAGTCGCCAGTAGGTAGTTAGAGTAAGGACCTATTTTCCCTAGGAAATCTGCAACATTTTATTCCCAATAACTTTGGTGCCAGTTGACGAATCTTCATTAAATTTTCAAAACTTTTGGCCAGCTCCGGTCCGCTCCTGTATGGAAAGTTTGGGGGTGATTCATCAAGCGGGGGCTGAGAAAAAGGAGGGTCCCAAAATGTGTTTTCCCCATGCAATTTTCCTTAGGAACATTTAGTGGCAGCTACAGCCCGAACTGCTGAACAGAATTGCACCAAATTTGGCAAAGAGGTAGCCCTTGTTTCAGACTCATGCCTTTTTGTTATATAGTGTAAATCTGTTCAGTAGTTTTTTAGATATTAAAGGAAAAATATATATATATATCTGGGCGGAGCCTAACCACACATCTCATCGTGAGATCTGATTGGCTGTCAGCACTTCATCCAATTTTTATTTTATTTTATTTATTTGAACTTATAACGCGCAACAGCTACCCACAGTGGGTTTCCCGGCGCGAAGGGATAGACTAGAGAAGAAAAACGAACGTATAGAAGCAGCACCATGAGACAACTGGATCAACATGCAAATCACTGGAACAGTAATGTTTTCAATTTTTTCCTAAAGGCGAGAAAATTAGTCTCAGTTTTCAAGGTGGAGGGTAACGCATTCCAGTGTTTAGGGGCACGGTGAGCGAAGGCCTGCCCTCCCATTTTTACAAGTTTAAATCGAGGAATAACAAAGTCACAGTTAGCGGACGATCTGAGTGTGCGATTTGGCTTATAAGGTTGGACAAGGTTACGCAGATACTTCGGGGCCGAGCCCTGCTTGATTTTAAAAAGATAGCATAAGGCTTTAAAGTTGATACGGCTGGGAATCCTAAGCCAATGTAGATCGCGTAAGGCCTGCATAGCTGATTGTCTTCTCGGGATGTTACAAAGAAGATGGGCTGCAGAATTCTGAACAACCTGAAGTTTATTAACAGTGGCCACATCAGCACCAAGGTAGAGGACATTTCCGCAGTCCAGGCGAGAGGTTACCAACGCCTGGACAACGGTTCTCCTGGTGGATAGAGGCAGCATCCATAAAATTTTCTGGAGCCATCGTAAGGTAGTAAAACAGATGGCGGCTACCTGAGTGGCCTGCTGTCTCATGAAGAGTTTGTCGTCGATGAGAAAACCGAGGTTGCGGACCACTGAAGATGGCTGAGGGAGAGGTCCCATCTCACTAGGCCAATGTTGTGGGCCCCATAGATCTTTCTGTTTCCCAAAAATAAGGATTTCGGTTTTGTCACCGTTTAGCTTGAGGAGATGCCTTTGCATCCACTCAGCTATACGTGACAACCCGGTTTTCAAAACCGATATATCATTGCTTTCACAGCTAGAGAGGGAAAAAACTATCTGAGTATCATCAGCATATGAAAAAATGGTCAGCCCAGCGTCTTCTGCAATAGAAGCGAGGGGTCTTACGTAGATGTTGAACAACAGAGGGCTGAGTATAGACCCCTGAGGAACGCCATATGCCGATGTATAAGTGGAAGAAGTGGCTTTCGTGGAAAAGACCTGGAAAGTGCGCTCACTTAAAAAGGAGGCAATCCAGGCCAAAGCCGGACCGTCCAGATCTCCGGTCTGTTCAGAACACAATTCTTCTGTATTCAAAGGGGGGCTCATGGAGTCGTAAATACGTTCAACCTTAGCTATACAAATTTTTGCAATAGAGTTACACTGGGCCTCATCTAAAGCTGGGGGTGTTGGGATGGTATCAGCACCTGTCAGTTTTTTAACAACAGAGAAGAGAGTACGAGGACAGTTCTGTGCTTGTGTAACAGTATCCGCAATGTAAGCCGCTCTGGCGGTTTTACATTTTAGATGGTAATCTCTTAAAGCCTCTTTATAAGCAGTCTTCTGAGAGACTGAGTAAGAGTGCCGCCATTTCCGCTCTAAGGCCTTGCATTTAGTGTGCAGGGCTTTCAAGTCAATGGAAAACCAAGGCGCCGGGGGACGATGTGACCTGAAGTGTGTGGAAGAAGGCGGAAGAAGAGTAGTAACAGAGTTTATAAGCGAATGGGAGACAGCTGTGTTCATCTCAACGGCTGAAGCCATACATTCCTCAGGACAGGTATTGGAAAGAGGGTGATTAAACCTATTGATATCGAGTTTCCCCCAATGATAAGTTGGAGCGCCCTTATCTAGGATTCTATTTACCTGATGTTTAGTGTACAATAAAGAAAAATGAACCGCAAAGTGATCTGACCACTCCAGAGGACGGGCACTCTGAGAGCAATCAAAAGAGACATTAGAAAGAATAGGATCCAATAAATGTTCAGCAGAATGGGTGGGACCAATATTCAACAGGGGCAGAATAAAAGCCTCCAGGTCAGATAAAAAGCGTTTGCTGTTTGTACACTGAGGGTCTTCAAGATGTAAATTAAGATCACCAATATCAGCAAATGAAGATATCCAAGAAGAGGCGTTCCCAGGAGGACGATAGATCAACAGGCCCGATAAGGTGAATTGAGGATTGATCACTAATTTGAAGAATGCAGTCTCGCTTCCAGACATAGGAAGGACTTCAAACTTGCATGTATATATTGCCTTAAAAATAATGGCAATCCCTCCCCCCTGTCCGGACTTTCTATCCAATCTTACCATGACGTAGTTTTTGGGAACAGCAACAGCGACATCAGGACCAGAACAATCCTGAAGCCAGGTCTCGGTAAGAAACAATGCATCAGGCTGCTCTTCGATAATAAAGTCGTAGATATAATGGCTATGTTTCGGGAGGGATCGGCAATTAATACTCCAAAACTGGAGTGGGGGGCTACTAGGATGTTGATTCCGTCTCCGCCTTCTCCTACCCCGAGTATAGGACTGATGTATTATTTTGGCCAGGGACCCTTTACCAAGAGAATAGCCGCAGCCGGCACACACAAACTTAGAGATCGGAAAACGACAAACGGTGCAGTTTGTAGGGTACGTGGGACAAAGAGATTTTAAATCCTCACCTGAATAATTGACTCTACCGCAGGAGCTCGTAGAGGGAGTCATAGCCCCAAGCCCCGGTCTGGCACGGACGGGCACAGACGGGCTGAACTCTGGCGTAACTCCGGCGGAAGTACGGCGATCCGCTGCGCGTGTCCGCTGCGCGAATGCAAGGCCCTCTTAAGTAGAGGTCTAGCATCCTTATGACGTCTAGACCATCAAACCCCAGTGGCGCCGTCCGGCGTCCGACCAACCCAAGATGGCCGCCAAAATCCTAACTATCAGGACAGGGACCCGCCAAGTGCGGTGAAATCACAATTTATAGTGCAGGCGAGGGGCTGCTTTAAAAACAGGGCAAAAAACTGAAATGAAATTAAATATTACAACAGGTAGATTAAAAACACGCGATTAGCGCGAAGAGCGTCGTAAGGGTCTCAGTATTACGCGCTACACGCTCACAACCTAGCGGTCATCAAGAGCAAGCCGTAATGGTCCATAAGTGGAAAAGCGCCTAGTTTGTCCCCCTTAAATAGAGGTCTAGCGTCCTTATGACGTCTAGACCATCAAACCCCAGTGGCGCCGTCCGGCATCCGACCAACCCAAGATGGCCGCCAAAATCCTAACTATCAGGACAGGGACCCGCCAAGTGCGGTGAAATCACAATTTATAGTGCAGGTGAGGGGCTGCTTTAAAAACAGGGCAAAAAACTGAAATGAAATTAAATATTACAACAGGTAGATTAAAAACACGCGATTAACATTAGAAGTGTTGGCAGCCATCTTGGGACAAATATACATGATAGCACCTCATTAAAAAAGCATTGCAGTTAATAGAAGGTTTTAAGACGTTAGTTACATTATAAATCATTTGTTGATGGTACCATACTCATTTTAGGAATTGTGGTGTGTTCTAAGGTGATTTTACCATGTGAAAAAGCCTTCTGCTGGAATATCATGAATCATGATTGAGAAAAAACTATTTTCTCTTGCTTTTCCCACAGAGGTTTGGAAGGTGATCTATAAGCTAAACTGAGAGAATGAAGTCTGACATTCTCAGTAAAACATGTACCTCCAACAAGGACAGAGACGGTCAGTTGATTCCTTTGTGTTCTACTGCAGCTTCCCAGAGTGTTCTGAAGAACAACTAGAGCGCTAATAGTACTACTTATGACAAACGTATGGCACACCTGAAGCCATCTTGATTGGAATAAAGTGGTAACTCTTAAAACATTTAATTTGATTAGTGCTGCAGAAAGAAAAATTAGGGCACATTTTGAGTGACTTCTCAAATCCTCTTCTATTTCATTAAATAATTCTGACATGCAGACTGAAACATGTACTTTGAATACCAGCAGCAGACTTCCCTGGTGAGCTGTAGCTTTACTACAGTGATCTAATGAGCAACTAGAGTGCTAACATTCAGAATTTATGGCAAATATGTGACACATCTGAATGCCTTCTTGATGGACTCAAAGTAAAAAATTGAAAGTATTTCCTACTGAGGAGACTTTAGTAAATGAGGAAATTAGGAAACTTCATAACAAATAAGTCTCCCAAGATGGCCAACAGAGACAAAAGAGCCCAAATGTCGCACAAATATCACCCAGATGTAGCCCAAGTATAGCGCAATGACAGAATATCCTAGAGTGTTCTAAAGAACAAGTAGAGCGCTAACAGTCTTACTTATGACAAAAGTATGGCACACCTGAAGCCATCTTGAATGGAATAAAGTGGTAACACTTAAAACCTTTAAGTTGCAAAGGAACAACATGAGGGGGTTAATTTTGCCATAGAAATTATGATTAGTGCTGCAGAAAGAAAAATTAGGGCTCATTTTGACTTCTCAAATCCTCTTCTATTTCATTAACAAATTCTGACATGCAGACTGAAACATGCACTTTGAATACCAGCAGCAGACTTCCCTGGTGAGCAGTAGCTTTACTACAGTGATCTAATGAGCAACTAGAGTGCTAACATTCAGAATTTACGGCAAATGTGTGACACATCTGAATGCCTTCTTGATGGAAGAAAAAGTAAACAAGCATTGAAAATTCAATAGGTCTCGCCCTCGTTTAAGTTAATGCCAAAGCAACAAATGTTCACAAGGAACTCATTTAGCTATTATTTAAAAATATGCAAAATTCAATTGTTTGCTCGGATTTAATCCTAGTAACACTGGTGATATCAAATGTGACCTCTAGATTGGATGTAGGTACGTTTTTAACTTAAGTGATATCTTAAAACAGCCCACGATACCAGTTAATCAACTTTTACTTACTTCAGCCGAAGTAAGTGACATTTATTAAACTTTTTCAATTTGCACCACATAAGCATTTCATTACATATGGAGTATTGGAAAATTATGCATTTAAATACATTGCAAGTGTTTTGTGAGTCCCAGTGGAGTGACCATAACCCAAATTAGTGAACTATAAGTGAAAAAAGTGAAAAATAAAGAATTGGTTATTGGAAAAACAACAGAGGAGAGCACTATACAATTGAAGATAATTTATTTTTAGGCTCTCTCTTCTATTTATTGTCGACGGCGTTTCGACCCTCTCTTGATACGGGGTCTCTTCAGGACAGCAAATCTGGGGACAGTACAACACAGGGCATCTAATTCATGTAGATTCCTTTTGATGCAGACAATTTCACATAGACAGTAGGGATTAGCGCAATGGCTGAACTATTTCAGGGTTTTATAGGGCGAAGAGGCATTTCTGAGTTAAATGATGAACCCCTCCGACGGAGTATAATGATGTTCTGCTGACTTGTTGCAAAATCGGGACGAATTAAGCGTCGCCGTGTGAACCTCTGACTGAATCGATGTTTAAGTTAAAGCAATTCTGTTTGTAATTAGGTGGCTTTTTAGCTTTGCTTTTATTAGTGTTTTTCAAACGTTCTTGTACATACCATGCATATGTATGCATATATGTATATGTATATGTATGCATGCATTCATATTTGTATTTATATATATATGCAGATTATATATATGTTTATATATGTATGTATATATATATGCACTGAAAAAAACATAGGTTTCAGACATGTTATAGTTAGGAATTAGCATTTAAAAAACCTTAGAAATTCACTGAAAAAACCATAGGTTGTCCGGGTTGCTAGTTAGCTGGACATTTCACTCGTACAAAACCATTGAAATTCCTCCGTTATAGTTAGTTCTGCTAACTATAACTCGCGCGCCCGTAATCCACTGCTGATGATGTCACATATTACATCGTTCATGACATGGTCAGTGACATCACTGATGACATCACTGATGACCTCAAATGACATCACTGATGACATCATCCAGTGAATGTGGTTTGGTTTGTTATTTATATATGTATTATATATATAGCAATCTGCATTGAAGAATGAGTGGATATATAAATATAAATATGTGGATGGAGGATTTAGTAGCAGTGGGTTTGATTGTTTACTTGACTAATTTATAGGGTCTCACTAAATATATTGGAGAGTGACTGTTAGATCTGGGGGTCTCTAGTTGGCAGGGTAGGTACCACTGTCCAAGTAGGGACCCTTGCTTCTAGTCAGGGAAAGGGGGATACACTGTTAAGATAACCCCTGCTCACCCTCTAGGTAGCTTGGCCTGAGCAGTCTAGGCTATCAAAGGCAATGTGTAAAGTATTTGTACCAACACTCACAGTAACACAGTGAAAACACCACAGATTTACTCCACACCAGTTTTAGAAAAATAATGTATCTTTACTAAAAACTTCACAAGACCAAATATTACAGACAAACCAACATATAATTCAAAAAGGTTACTTTAAGGATAGTTCAAGAGTTTGCAGAAAGTACTCCAGGATGTCAAAGTCAGTGTCCTGCACAATGCGACTCTCAATGCACAAAATGCGACACTTTCGTGCCCAACAGTACCTGTAGTTGCGATAAGGTTCCCAAAAGCTATAACAAGGAAGATGGCAAAGGCGATGCGATGCTCCTGAGATCCTGGGGAGGCTTTGCAGCAGCCCTGCTTCACGCAGCAGAGGTGGATGCGCCGGCTCCGATCTGTAGGGGGAGGATGCGATACCTTTGGCTTTCGTTGCGTAGGTTTCTTAGGGGGAAGCTTCACGCACAGGTTCGATGCGACACTCTTCGATGTGGTGCGATGCGTGGCGCAGCGTTGCCTTCCGGCGCCGCAACTCTCGATGCGCCACGGAACGGGACTCTGCGTCGACGCACGCAGCGATTGGAGACTTTTCACGCAGTGGTGCGGCCCGCAAACTGGTTCTGCGACAACCCTCGCAATGGCAGGAAGCTTCACGCTTCGGGACGATGCTCGACGCACTCGGCGATGCGGAGACCCTGCGTGTTGCGATGGTGCCGCGATGAAATTTTCCACGCACTCTCGTCTTGCGACACGCAATCGGATGATGCGCTGGGTACCAGTCACTCTTGTTCACGCTTCTGCTTCCCAGCTCCCTCAACACAGCAAAACGACCTCCTGAAGCCCCAAGACTGGGCAAGCACTCCAAGGCAGGTCAGAACTCTCTCAGCAGAGTTCCAGGGGAGCTGGTGGTGAAGTCCTTTTGTTCCTGGGACTTCTTAACAGGAAGCCAGCTCTTCTCAGGCCCTTGGAGATCAGAATCAAAAGAAGGGGACACAGCAAAGTCCTTCCCCTCTCCTTGGCAGCAAAGCAAAACAGCAAGCAGGCAGTCTTCTCCTCTTCAGTTTCTTCCAGCTTTCTCCTTGGCAGAGGTTTCTTCTTAGTTCCAGAGTGATCTAAAGTTTTAGGTGTCTGGGGTCCTCTTCTTATACCCCTCCAAGTCTTTGTCTCTCTTTGTTCCAGTGGGGGGATTCCCCTGCTCAAACCGGTTCCTGGGTGTGCTCTGCTCTGGAGCACCTGGTTCCTTTCAGAGTGAGGGGCAGGGTCGTTAGACGCTCAGCAGGAGGTGGAGCCTTCTTTGTGCCAGCAGAGGCAGAGTCCTCAGCCTGGCCAGCAGGGGGTGGAGCCAGCTTTGTGTTTGTCAGGGGCAGCCCTATTCAGACCCAGGGACTACTCCTCCCACCCATCTAAAGCAGATCTCCCTATTCACCCTGCTGCTGACTCATCCAGGCTCCTGGAGCCACCTAGCACATCACCTGACACCAGTCAGCCAACCAGCACACAGGCACACAGGAAGGTTAAACAGGAGAATAGCTACTTTCTAAAAAGTGCTATTCTCACACAGTGAATTTAAAAACCATCTTGCTAAAAAGATGTATGATTAAATTCTGAACACAGAGATACCAAACTTGGATTTTCTATCTTGCCCTTATGGGAAGATAGGCATGTAAACAGCCTTCCCCATTCTATCCTATGGGCAAGATAGCCTCTCAGCAGTGAAAAACGAAAATGGCTGTGATTCACTACCAGGGCATGGTACACACCTCAGTACATGCCCTACCTTTCAGATACACTGCACCCAGCCCAGGGGGGTACCTAGGGCCACCATAGGGATGCCTGACATGTACAGAAAGGGAAGGATAAGGCCTGGTCAGTGGGTGCACTGGCCAGGTCGACATGGCAGTCCTGGACTGCACATAGGCACTGCAAGCAGGCCTAAGACATCATTTTAGCGCTACTCCTGTGGGTGGCACAATCAGTGCTGCAGCCCACTAGTAGCATTTGAATCACCAGCCCTGGCACACGCAGTGCACTTTACTAGGGGCTAACAGGTGAAACAAATATACCAATCATGGATAACCAATCAATACAACAATTTACCAAGGGAGCACTTGCACTTTGACACTGATCAGCAGTGGCAAAGTGCCCAAAGCATCTAAACCAGCAAAATCGAAATCCAGCATAGCATCAAAAATACAGGAGGTAGAGGCAAAAAGTCAGGGGTAACCACGCCAAAGATGCCAGGTCTAACACGTGTCCCCTCCAGCTGAAAGTGGGGAGAACTACCCACCCTCTTGGGAGTTCTCATCGCTAAGGCGGAAAAACCTGGACAGACCATCAGCGTTGGCGTGTTCTGTACCGGGGCGGTGTTCCACCGTAAAGTCCATCCCCTGTAGGGAAATGGACCACCTCAACAGCTTAGGATTCTCACCCCTCATCTGCATCAACCATCTGAGGGGCCTGTGGTCCGTCTGAACCCGGAAGTGAGTCCCAAACAAGTAGGGCCTCAGCTTCTTCAGCGCCCAGACCACAGCAAAAGCTTCCCTTTCAATCGCACTCCACCTCTGTTCCCTGGGAAGTAGCCTCCTACTAATGAAAGCTACAGGTTGGTCCAAGTCCTCATCATTTAGTTGTGAGAGCACCGCTCCCACTCCATGCTCAGAAGCGTCTGTCTGCACTATGAACTCCTTGGAGAAGTCAGGCGCCTTGAGTACAGGTGCTGTACACATGGCCTCCTTCAGGGCATCAAAAGCTTCTTGGCAGGCACTGGTCCAAATCACTTTCTTCGGTAACTTCTTGGAAGTTAGTTCTGTCAAGGGAGCCACAATGGTGCCATACCCCTTGACAAAACGGCGATAGTACCCGGTGAGTCCTAAGAAGGCTCTCACCGCTGTCTGGGTTTTGGGGGGTTCCCAAGCCCGGATGGTATCTATCTTGGCTTGTAGGGGCGCCACCTGGCCGCTTCCTACCTGGTGTCCCAAATACACCACCGAACCCTGCCCTATCTGGCACTTACTGGCCTTGATAGTGAGGCCTGCACTATGCAGAGCCTTCAACACTGCGCAGAGGTGTTGCAAGTGTTCTTCCCAAGTGGAGCTGAACACAGCGATGTCATCCAGATATGCGGCGCTGAATTGCTCCAGCCCGGACAGTACCTGGTTGACCAGTCTCTGGAATGTGGCAGGGGCGTTCTTCAACCCAAAGGGCATGACACGGAACTGGAAGTGCCCCTCTGGCGTTGAAAACGCAGACCTCTCCTTGGCCCCATCAGTTAAGGCAATCTGCCAGTACCCAGAAGTTAAGTCAAACGTACTGAGGTAGTTGGCAGCTCCCAACCGATCCACGACTCATCAGCTCTGGGGATGGGGTGTGCATCAGTCTTCGTGACAGCATTGAGCCCACGGTAGTCCACACAAAACCTAAGTTCTGGAGTGGCACCTGGCGCAGCAGCTTTCGGTACAAGTACCACTGGGCTAGCCCAGGGGCTGCTGGAGGGCTCAATCACCCCTAGCTCCAACATCTTAGAAACCTCCTTCTTGATGCTGGCCCTGACCTTGTCAGCCACCCGGTAAAACTTCTGTTTCACAGGCATGCTATCTCCCGTGTCCACGTCATGGACACACCAGTTGGTGATACCGGGGGTCAGGGAGAACAGAGATGCAAACTGACCCAACACATGGCGACAGTCCCTCTGCTGTTCTGGGGTCAGGGTGGGCGAGAGGACCACTCCATCCACTGACCCATCTTGCTCCTTAGCTGCCAGGAGGTCAGGAAGAGGATCGCTATCCTCCTCCATCCCTGCATCTGTAGCCAGTAGCATTGTTATTTCAGACCTCTCAAAATGGGGTTTGAGGCGGTTCACGTGTAGGACCCTCATGGGGTTCCTGGGAGATCGCAAGTTGACCAGGTAGGTCACCTCACTCTTGCGCTCCACCACCTCATATGGCCCAGTCCACTTGTCCTGGAGCGCGCAAGGCTCCACTGGCGCCATCACCCACACCATCTGCCCAGGTTGAAATTCCATCAGAGTGGTATGCTGGTCATACCACCTCTTCATCTCATCCTGGCTGGCTTCCAGGTTCGCCTGAGCGAGGGCCCGGAAGCGCTGTGTCTGGTTGCGGATGGCCAGCACATAGCTGAACACATCCTGAGGGGTTTTCCCCGGGGATTTCTCCCAACCCTCCTTCACCAGACTGAGAGGTCCTCTAACAGGGTGCCCGTACAAAAGCTCAAAGGGACTGAACCCTAGAGACTTTTGTGGTACCTCCCTGTAGGCAAATAATAGGCATGGCAAAAAGACGTCCCACTTCCGTCTCATGGGCTCTGTCAGCCCCATGATCATGCCTTTCAGGGTCCGGTTGAACCTTTCAACCAACCCATTTCCTTGAGGGTGGTAAGGAGTGGTGAACTTATAAGTTACCCCACACTCCTCCCACAGAGACTTCATATACCTGGAGATGAAGTTGGTACCCCGGTCAGATACCACCTCTTTGGGGAAACCCACACGGGAAAAGATCCCCATCAACGCACGGCCCACCACTGGGGCTGTGGTTGTCCTGAGAGGGATAGCCTCCGGGTACCGGGTGGCATGATCCACCAGGACCAGGATGAACCTGTTGCCTAAGGCGGTCCTGGGGTCCAGTGGCCCCACAATATCTATTCCCACCCGCTCGAAAGGGGTGCTCACTACCGGAAAAGGCTGGAGAGGGCCTTTGCATTTTCCTCCAGCCTTGCCACTTGCCTGGCAAGTCTGGCATGATTTACAAAAGGAAGCGACGTCCGTCTTCATCCCGGGCCAGTAAAAGTGGGTGGCAAGCCTTTGTCGGGTCTTGTCCTGCCCGAGATGTCCTGCAAGCGGCACGTCGTGAGCCAGACCCAGTAGGAAGTCTCTGAACCCTGCGGGTACCACCAGGGTACGTGATCCACTCGGCTCAGCAAACCTAGGCTCACTGTACAACAAGTCATTCTCCCAGTAGAGAAAAAAGTTCTTCGGATCAGCACCTGCTGCCTGGTCTGCAGCCTGGTGCCGCAGACCTTCAAGAGTAGGGCATGTCTTCTGCGCACGGCAGAACTCCTCTCTGGAGGGACCACCCTCTTGCTGCCAATGGGTCAGCTCAGGTATGTCTCCCAGCTCAGCGACCTGTTCCCCTGTAGGCTCCAGGGCATCCCCCGTAGGTTCTGCTCCTTCCTGGACCGTGGGAACAGCGGGGGTGGACGCACCACGCCCCCTGCCCTTCCTCTTTCTGGCAGGGACCTGGGCCACTGTTTCAGGCTCCAGGTCTGCTTCACAACCCTGTCTGGCTGCCATGGACCGAGTGGTCACACAGACCCACTCAGGCAAACTCAACATCTCCAAATGAGCCTGGCGTTCCACCTCCTTCCACGGGGAACTCTCCAGGTCATTACCTAGCAGACAGTCTACTGGCATGGATGGACTCACAACAACTTTGAGAGGACCTGAGACCCCCCCCCACTCAAAGGGAACATGTGCTACCTTGCAAAGGCGCACAGAGTTGTCAGCTGACACTACTGGGTGAAGTACGTCTGGAATGATCAGCTCCTCAGGGACCCACTGACACCTGACCGTAGTCACACTGGCTCCAGTGTCCCTGAGAGCCTCCACCCTCCTCCCATTGATGGTCACCCACTGCCTGTACTTCTTAGTGTTATCAGGGACAGGGGTTTCCTGGACCATCTCTGTGTCTCCTAAAGAGACAAGGGACATAACTGCTAAACCCTCCAAATCACTAGAAATTAAATCCCCCCCAAAAGCTACACTAGCTATACCCGGTGTTGGAGCACCAGTGGGTGCCTGGGATTTCTGGGGACACACAGGAGACTTGTGACCCAATTCCTGACAGTGATAACACTTAATGGGACCCTTGTTATCCGACCTGCCCTTAGGGGGCCAGGTTGGTTTGGGTTTGGACTTGGGGGGCTGGGACTGGTTACCCTGGGAACTATTTTGGGGCCCTTGCG
Organism: Triturus cristatus; assembly: GCF_964204655.1. Classification (NCBI taxonomy): domain Eukaryota; kingdom Metazoa; phylum Chordata; class Amphibia; order Caudata; family Salamandridae; genus Triturus; species Triturus cristatus. Next base: position 230,873,436 of record NC_140584.1, read on the forward strand.
AGAACTCCTTTTGGTTACCCTTGTCCCCCCCACTCTTCTGCTGGGGACCCTGCCCACCTTTGGCAACGGTACCCACAATTCCTCTGTGGACCCTGGTACTGGTCCAGCGGTCCGCCTCCTTAGCAAGCTCAATGGGGTCCGTCAACTTGCTATCTAAAAGATGCTGGCGCAGCTCTGGAACACATAGACTACTCAAGTGCTCCCAACTAATTAAATGTAACAACCCCTTATAATCAGTTACCTTGCTGCCCTTCATCCAACCTTCCAGTGCCCGCGAGTACAGATTCACACACTCCATCCAAGTCTCAGACTCTTTCTTCTTGGAATTTCTAAACTGCAGTCTATACTGCTCTGGAGTAAGTCCATACCTGAGACATAGGGCCTCCTTCATATTGGGATAGGTCATGGCACCTGCTAATTCTAAGGGCTCTAGAGCACTCCTCCCAGAAGCCTCAAAATGTTTCCACAGGCCCGCCCCCCAATGCTGTTCAGGCACACCATTCATTCTTAATGCTATCTCATACGATGTAAACCAGGCATAGATATCTTCACTCCTATTGTAATTCTGTACTAAATCTTTGGGGATATATACTTTACCCCCCTGCACTGGCTGTGCGCTGCCACCATTTGAACCGGACTCCACCTGCTTGGCCTTGATGTCCAGTTCTCTCATGCTCACTTCATGAGCCAGAAGCAATTTCTTCTCCTCCAAGGCACGGGCATTCTTGCTCTCCTCCGCCGCCTTGTCTACTTCTGATTGCTTCATCTTCATTTTCATAATTTCCAATTCATGGTTTCTCACCCTTTGATTCTCCTCCAACTCCTCTGGAGTGAGCCCCCTACTGGAATGGGAGCTGCCCGCCCTTGAGACTGGTCTGCCCACAGGCAGATCTTGGGGAACAAAACCATCCTCTTCATTTGCATCACTTTCCTCTTGGGCCTCCCACCAGGCCTTCAAGACTCTTTGTAGCACATCCTTTCTGGCTCCGCTTTTCACAGGGCAACCAAGGTCTTTGCAGATTTGCCTGAGCTCCTCAGCCTTGTACGAATACAGATCTGCAATGGAAAACTCCAATTCTGCCCTCTCACTTGTTGCCACTTGAGACATGATGCTCTTGAAGAGTTACTCAAAAATAGAATAAAAAATATAGTATGTGGTTGTCTATTGGTCTGCACTCCTAGTGATGTACACCAATTACTGTGGGTCAAGTACAAATACAAGTTCAATCCTCACCGCTGACCACCAATGTTAGATCTGGGGGTCTCTAGTTGGCAGGGTAGGTACCACTGTCCAAGTAGGGACCCTTGCTTCTAGTCAGGGAAAGGGGGATACACTGTTAAGATAACCCCTGCTCACCCTCTAGGTAGCTTGGCCTGAGCAGTCTAGGCTATCAAAGGCAATGTGTAAAGTATTTGTACCAACACTCACAGTAACACAGTGAAAACACCACAGATTTACTCCACACCAGTTTTAGAAAAATAATGTATCTTTACTAAAAACTTCACAAGACCAAATATTACAGACAAACCAACATATAATTCAAAAAGGTTACTTTAAGGATAGTTCAAGAGTTTGCAGAAAGTACTCCAGGATGTCAAAGTCAGTGTCCTGCACAATGCGACTCTCAATGCACAAAATGCGACACTTTCGTGCCCAACAGTACCTGTAGTTGCGATAAGGTTCCCAAAAGCTATAACAAGGAAGATGGCAAAGGCGATGCGATGCTCCTGAGATCCTGGGGAGGCTTTGCAGCAGCCCTGCTTCACGCAGCAGAGGTGGATGCGCCGGCTCCGATCTGTAGGGGGAGGATGCGATACCTTTGGCTTTCGTTGCGTAGGTTTCTTAGGGGGAAGCTTCACGCACAGGTTCGATGCGACACTCTTCGATGTGGTGCGATGCGTGGCGCAGCGTTGCCTTCCGGCGCCGCAACACTCGATGCGCCACGGAACGGGACTCTGCGTCGACGCACGCAGCGATTGGAGACTTTTCACGCACCGGCAGTGGTGCGGCCCGCAAACTGGTTCTGCGACAACCCTCGCAATGGCAGGAAGCTTCACGCTTCGGGACGATGCTCGACGCACTCGGCGATGCGGAGACCCTGCGTGTTGCGATGGTGCCGCGATGAAATTTTCCACGCACTCTCGTCTTGCGACACGCAATCGGATGATGCGCTGGGTACCAGTCACTCTTGTTCACGCTTCTGCTTCCCAGCTCCCTCAACACAGCAAAACGACCTCCTGAAGCCCCAAGACTGGGCAAGCACTCCAAGGCAGGTCAGAACTCTCTCAGCAGAGTTCCAGGGGAGCTGGTGGTGAAGTCCTTTTGTTCCTGGGACTTCTTAACAGGGAGCCAGCTCTTCTCAGGCCCTTGGAGATCAGAATCAAAAGAAGGGGACACAGCAAAGTCCTTCCCCTCTCCTTGGCAGCAAAGCAAAACAGCAAGCAGGCAGTCTTCTCCTCTTCAGTTTCTTCCAGCTTTCTCCTTGGCAGAGGTTTCTTCTTAGTTCCAGAGTGATCTAAAGTTTTAGGTGTCTGGGGTCCTCTTCTTATACCCCTCCAAGTCTTTGTCTCTCTTTGTTCCAGTGGGGGGATTCCCCTGCTCAAACCGGTTCCTGGGTGTGCTCTGCTCTGGAGCACCTGGTTCCTTTCAGAGTGAGGGGCAGGGTCGTTAGACGCTCAGCAGGAGGTGGAGCCTTCTTTGTGCCAGCAGAGGCAGAGTCCTCAGCCTGGCCAGCAGGGGGTGGAGCCAGCTTTGTGTTTGTCAGGGGCAGCCCTATTCAGACCCAGGGACTACTCCTCCCACCCATCTAAAGCAGATCTCCCTATTCACCCTGCTGCTGACTCATCCAGGCTCCTGGAGCCACCTAGCACATCACCTGACACCAGTCAGCCAACCAGCACACAGGCACACAGGAAGGTTAAACAGGAGAATAGCTACTTTCTAAAAAGTGCTATTCTCACACAGTGAATTTAAAAACCATCTTGCTAAAAAGATGTATGATTAAATTCTGAACACAGAGATACCAAACTTGGATTTTCTATCTTGCCCTTATGGGAAGATAGGCATGTAAACAGCCTTCCCCATTCTATCCTATGGGCAAGATAGCCTCTCAGCAGTGAAAAACGAAAATGGCTGTGATTCACTACCAGGGCATGGTACACACCTCAGTACATGCCCTACCTTTCAGATACACTGCACCCAGCCCAGGGGGGTACCTAGGGCCACCATAGGGATGCCTGACATGTACAGAAAGGGAAGGATAAGGCCTGGTCAGTGGGTGCACTGGCCAGGTCGACATGGCAGTCCTGGACTGCACATAGGCACTGCAAGCAGGCCTAAGACATCATTTTAGCGCTACTCCTGTGGGTGGCACAATCAGTGCTGCAGCCCACTAGTAGCATTTGAATCACCAGCCCTGGCACACGCAGTGCACTTTACTAGGGGCTAACAGGTGAAACAAATATACCAATCATGGATAACCAATCAATACAACAATTTACCAAGGGAGCACTTGCACTTTGACACTGATCAGCAGTGGCAAAGTGCCCAAAGCATCTAAACCAGCAAAATCGAAATCCAGCATAGCATCAAAAATACAGGAGGTAGAGGCAAAAAGTCAGGGGTAACCACGCCAAAGATGCCAGGTCTAACAGTGACTAAACTGTGTGAATATCTGTATCACTTTGTCAGTTGTTGTGTAAACTGCTGCACCAGTTGATTACTAGCTGTGTGAAAGTCTATATTAGTTATTGATTAGTTAACTGAGTATTTGTATGGGAGAGGGAATATGTGTGTGGTTCGGTGGGGGGTGTGTGACTGCCCAAAGATGTGTGAATAGTTGATTCAATAGGTATATGAGGTTAAGACTACATGTTATAACAGTTGTTTGGGTGAGTGAATATCTTTATGGGTGTGGTGATGAGCAAATATATCTCTCAATGGCACATGTCCAACAAACTAGAAAAATAAAAGGCAGTGTATGTGACAGTTGTTGTATATAAATAAGTATACATAAGACTCAGTGATTGTATGAGTGACTGTATGGATAACTGTATACTTGTAACAGTGATTTTATAACACACTAAGTATGAGTTACTATCTATATGAATAAATGAAGTGGTGTTTGTATAAGTGTCTAGCTGAGTAAATGTAAGAATGATCCATTGTTTGCATAAGTGAGTAGGATGACTGCATAAGTGAATAGGATGTGTGCTGGTGTGTAATGTCGATATAGGTGTATAAGTATATTTGATAGTGTTCTATTGATCATTGATAGCATGTATGAATGAATCTATAGGTAAGTGATTAGATGTGTGTGTAGATCTAGGAATCACTGAGTGCCTAGAACATTTCGGGGTGATCTGTCAAGTGGTGGGCAAGAAAAAATGGGGGCAGATAAGTGTGTTTCCCATGTTAATTCCAATAGGGGATTTCAATATGACTACAGCCCGAACTGCTATAAAGAGTCACACTGAATTTGGCAGAAAGGTAGCTTTTGGTTTGCAGATCACGCTTTCCAATATTTTGTGTAAATCTGTCCTGTAGCTTGTGAGAAATTAAAGGAAATCCAAATTTGCATATCTACGACGCACCTAATTAGCGATTATTTTGCAATGATTCACGAATACGCAAATTAAATGTGTCAATTATGTGTACTCCAATTTTACCATGTTTGAAGGAGAGAGCACAAGTACTTTGGCAAGAGGTCTTAAAGCCAACAAAATCAAATTTAGCAAACCAGAGTTGGGAAGGCAAAATGTTTGGGGAAATACCACGCCAGGGATGTCAGTTGTAACACAGTTGCCATGTATTTCAGAAAGCAAACAGTTGATTGGACTCTAACTTCAGGCACCACTCTACAGCTTTTTGGCAAGTTCTTATTTTTAAGTTTATCAAAACTAGATGGAGCCAGTATTTTCTGATGTTATTTCATTCATGTACATAGTATGTAGGCCAGTGATTCAGGGGACGATCTGCACAGTCAGCAGGCTCGGTCTTGATCGCTATGTCGCCTCATGTACCAATGTGCATTTAGGTGGATCAAGTCTAATCTTAGCTGAATTAGATCTCTTTTTTGTGCAAGTGGGAGTTTAAAGTTCTTTGGGGGATTTAGATAATTGTATAGTCATTGTGTGCTGTTTGCATGAGCTTTGTTGCTGAGATTGGCCATGTCTTGTGAACTGGAAAGAAGATTAGCTTGTTAAGTACTAGCTTAGCTAAATGCTTACTTGCCAATCCCATTGGCCATATTTTTGTTGCTTCTAGCTTGGAGAGAGCTGAATAAAAATAACATCACCATTACAGAAGGCTTAGGCTTTCTGTCATAGAAACCCTTTATTGGTTTTGGGCGAACGTTTATAAAATATGTATTAAATTTTTCATTTTTATAATGCATCCTGTTTTCCTTTAAGGAAAACTGTTTTTATTTTAAAAAAATTCAGGGATTGCTTTATTTAAAAGCACTCACAAACATTGTGTTGCTGACCTCAGCAGGAATGATCTCTGTGATGACTACGATTCATACTGGGTCACAATTTGCGACATTATTATTAATATTTATGTGGTAGGTTGAATTGCTACTCACTAAGAATCGTTATTATTGAATCCGACCTGTTAGTATATAGTTCAGCTCACAAAATAGTGCACTGCCCGTAAAAACACTGGTCACAAATCGCAATCTGTATTTTGGGACCAGTTCCCTGCGCATCTGGCCCTATAAACTGATTACATACAGGATCCGAATGTTTGGTGCCACTTTCTAAAAAGATAAGATGAAAGTGAGTATATTAAAATCAAGCTCTTGGAAGCACAAAATGTTACCACTGCGCCCGATTATTATTTTCTTTGTTAGCATATGGAACTAGAATTGTGGTACTATTCTGGTTATGTGAGGCCTGTAGTTTTACCTTCGAAAACATTTTCTATGTAATAGATGTGCAACGTGTTTTTCACTGTTGAAAAAGTCAAAACTTGACTTTGTTTTGCAAAGTTCCTACCATCTTGGGGGCATATTATCAAGCCAGGTGATAAAATTATCGCCGCTTTAGCTAAAACGGCGATAATGGGCTTGATAATATGCTCTATGGAATTCCAATTGAAGCCCATGTTAGATGTCCTTCATATCTAACCTGAGCTTTAATTGAAATTCCATAGAGCATATTATCAAGCCCATTATCGCTGTTTTAGCGGCAGTTTTCTGCCGCTAAAGCGGCGATAATTTTATCGCCTGGCTTGATAATATGCCCCATGGTCACGATATGATGACAGTCATTTTTTTTTTCTTGAACTGTAATAAACTTTCATGTTTTTTTAATATGAAAATCACATTTGTGCCAAGGACACTGTGCCCTCTTTCCATAAAACATGTGCTCCGTCAACACAGTCTCCTTTTTGCTGTTTTTCTCATAAGGTTGCGGGCAGGAGAGGTGCCATTCTAGCCGACTTGTGAAAGTGTAAGTGTAATTACAGGCGAAAGGCAATCAGAATCAGAATAAACATCAACGAAATAACGTTGTCAGCTCAAATGATGCCCAGTCTGAAGAGATATTGATTTTCTCAAAAAAGAGGAATTATTTGTCCACCACTGAAAGGCAGCCGCGGCCCATGGAGGGTGTTCCGTGAGGCGGAAAGGCGGGGCAGGGGAGGGGCAGGTAGGGGGTACTAAAAACCGGAATATGGATAATTGGAGGTAAGTAAACAATTAAATAAATAAAACGAATTTCGTAGCGTGCGCAGCATCGTAATTTGCGATGCAGGTCGCGCTACGAAATTCGTTTTATTTATTTAATTGTTTACTTACCTCCAATTATCCATATTCCGGCTTTTAGTACCCCTCACGCTGCCCCTCCCCCACCCCGCCTTTCCGCCCCACGGAACACCCTCCACGGGCCGCGGCTGCTGAAAGGGCCCATGTGTCCCAATTAAGAGTCGCCCATGGCAGTAACTACTCTCCTGGATTCTCATTTGATACTCTTGGCAGTGCCTTTAGTACACCTGGTTTCTGGGCATACGAAGGCAGCAAGAAAAGCAGAATTGCAATAGAGTTCTAAGAGCTCTGTGTACTTGATGTAGGTTCCACGGTCAGTCGTGGCTCGTGCAGGTAAGCACAGTGGGGCGGGCCGGGGGTGTGGGGTGCAAGTGACAAACAAAAGGAATAGGGAAAATGAAATAAATAAAACCACTTACCTAGCGTTTGCCACATCGCTGACTTTTCATTTTAGCGATCGCTAGGTAAGTGGTTTTATTTAGTTTATTTGCCCTATTCTGTTGTTTGTCAATTTCACCCCACGCTCCGCCCCCGCTCTTACCTGCACGAGCTGCGACCAAACGGTTTACCCTGTCTCTGACTCATCAGCACCAAATAGAAGGCTGTTGAGTTGCTAAAGAGATTCGACTCTGTGATGTCATATGTTACTCAGATGGGCCTCTGGATTACGCGATTCTGCAGCTGCAGGGTTTTCTGCATATTATGGTTTTACCGCGTTTGCTGCATAATCTTTCATCTGCTGTATAACCTGCAGATTTTGCCAAAGAATCTGTGATCATAATATCACTTATGTTGCATCAGTTACTCTGGTGCATTGATATCCATGGAAGGGAAAAGGTGCAATAGAAACAGTTTGCTGGCAGGAATTTGAATAGATAGAAGAAAGCATTCCCCTTTTTGTACGGAAAACTTGCCTGGCAAACCAGTGGATCCCACAAACACTTCCACAGCGATACGGTGCTGCATCAAGGCCCTCATGTAAAAAAACATTTTGAGGTTGATAGGGCTCCGAATCAGAATCAGAAAATAAGAGCCTTTCTGACCGCAAATTGGAATTTTTATATTTATCAAACACAAACAGTGATTCTGTAACATGTTACCGAATCTTACCGAATTGCTAATTGGGTGTGAGAATGAATGCAGATTCGGTATTTGGACGTGGCAAGATAAGGGCTGTGTATTAATGTGTTGCGACCTAAATCTGATCGCAAACTGACATTTTTTAATGACTTTTGTAAGATTTTTATTAATCAAACAAAATAAAATAAATTGAAATTGAAATTGATCGCAAACTAATAACATTTTACTACCTCCTCAAAGGAAGTGGTAAGCAATTTGCAAATGGGAAGGGGCCCATATGTCACCCCTTTCCCTTTGTCAATGTCCACAAAAACACTTTTTATGAGCAGGCAGTGGTCTCCCACTGCCTGTTCATAAAAAAAGGTTTGTGCCATGTTTCTTTTTTGAAATGTATCCTGGTTTGCTTTAAGGAGAATGGACTGCATTTTTTTTTTTTAAGAATGCCCTATTTAAAAGCAATCAAAGACATGGTGGTCTGCTGACCCGAGTAAACCGCTATGGCTGTCATTGTAGCCAATCATAGTGGGTCTCAATTTACAACCTACCTGATATATATTGATGAGTTAGCCTTAATTACCGCCCACTACGAATCAGAATTTTGAAAAACAACCTATTAATACATATATCAGCTCTCAAAATACGAATGGATTCCTTACAAGCCGATGCGCGAATTGCAACCGCTTCTAACAAATTCTTTTTTGTGCATTCCATTTAAAGAATCGCACATTGTGAATCGTTATTTGTCATAATTTATGATTCCTTAAATTGAATCTTTGTACATGAGTCCCCTAGAGTGGTAATACGCATAGGTTATCAAAAAGCCTAAAGCTATCTCTTGTATGAGCATATTGACTGTTTCATGTTTGCTGGGGCGCACAATAAATTACTTTTTGCTACTGCAACGTATTTGCTAAAAATTGTTCCTTGTTTATGGCTTGCTTTTGGGTTGACTTGAGACAGTCTGACACTGATTGGATAAACAAAAGGACATGATTGATTACGATCGAACATCAGAGTAAGAATGCCTAGATACAATCAGAAGGTTGGCTTTAAAATACACTTGTTCAAGTCTTTTCGAGCCATATTCACCTTCTGTTCCATTTACTGAACAGGATCATGCGACACCAAGATGTTTTCCCTTTTATAGGGCACACGGGTTATTAATGAACGGAGAAAATGGGTAACAGGTGTGCCAGGCGATAGCAAAGCGTTATGATAGAAGCTAATGTCATGAATTGATGAAAGGGCGAGCTGTACTTCATTTCGAAGGCCGCCATTATCCAGCTGGCACCCAGGTTTCCTGATTATCCTTCGGATCCCGGAATAAACCAACACATGTGCAAAAGGGGGCTATAGTTTGAAACTAAATATAAGCGTGTGCTGTTGTTGTATTCATACTAGAGTGTCTGTAATAACCGTAATATCCTAAACAGGAAGTTGTATCGGACAGAAGCAACCATTTTACAAAGGACACAAGTTTGATTGTGTTCGACGTACCTGTTCTGTCGCAGTTAGGGGGCACCTCATCACTGTAATCACCACAGTCGTTGTCACCGTCACAAACCCAGTATCTCGGTATGCAGCGGTCGCTGGCGCACCGGAACTGACTGTCAGTGCAGGAATGAGAGCAGCCCAGTTCGTCACTGCCGTCACCACAGTCGTCATCTGTAAAAGCAGCATTTTCAATCATTAAAAATTATGAAGGAATCTCTGAGGAAATGTCCGAAAATGAGGTAATGATTTCAGTGGCAAAGTTCAAAAAATGGTTTCATAATGGTGATGATTTTAATACTGACAGCTATTTCTGCAGCACCAAATGTGTGGTGGGTCTCAAACACAGGCTGCTGCTCTTCTGTGGAGGAGTCCGCAGTGCAAACAGTGACGAGTGCTGGCTTCAAGGCAGAGCTTTATGTAAAATGTATGCTCAAAGTATTACTTATAAGCTCCACGATGGATATACTGAATACATAATCTACTGTTAGACCTCACATCCTTGGCAGGCCATTCCCCTAACTTTTCAGCCTTCAGTCCCTGAGTTTTTCTAAACTCATTTTTTTTCACATTAGGACTCTGCTCACACTACCACTGCTAACCAGTGCTAAAGTCCTTCTGCTCCCTCTCTAATAACATAGTAACATTGGCTAATACCCAATCGGCATATTTTGTTTATTTGTAAGTCCCAAGTAAAGTGGCACTACCTGAGCCCGGGGCCTGTATATTAAATGTTACTAGTTGGCCTGCAGCATTGATTAGGCAACCCACTTAATTAGCACTTTTAACATGTCTCATGCCTGCCATTGCAGCCTGCGTATGTGCAGTTTTAAACTGCCATTCAACCTAGCAAAATAAACCTTTTGGCAGCCCCCAAACTTCCTTTTCCATGCATACAAACCATCCCGCAAGTAGGCCCTGGACAGCCCGAAAGACAGGGTGCAATGTAATTAAAAAGTTGGGCATGTACATTTTAGTTTTACATGTCCTGGTAGTGAAAACCTTTTTAATTCGTTTTTTACTACTGCAAGGCCTACCTCTCCCATATGCAAATCAGTCTTGACCCTGCTCCCCATGGGAACAGTCCGGCCCAAACTGCCAGGCAAGGTCCTCCCTGGACCAGAAACAAGCATCTTGGGACCACTTTCGGGGTATCACCCCTCATCAGCCAGGCTAGCTTGAATCCAGTGGCAAAGTGAGCATGGGTCCCTCGTCTTGGCATACCCTTCCCACTTAGTGTGACAAAAAAAAAATACGGCTGGATGGAATACTGCACAAATCACAAATTCCCCCAGAGTCACTTCTGGGTTCATACAGATCACATACAGATGGCTAATGCAGATGAGGGGGGAGAATCTCAATCTGTGGAGGTGGGCCATCTCCCTACAGGGAATGAACTTTATGGTGGAACACTGCTTTGGAACAGACCAGGCCAAGGTTGAGGGTCTCACCAGGTTCCTCCGCCTTAGTGACGAGGACTCCCAAGGGGTTGGGTAGTTCTCTCCACGTTTAGCTGTGGGGACACGTGTTAAGCTTGGCATTTTTGGTATGGTTTTCCCCTATGTTTTTGCCTCCAGACTTTCTGTTTTTGATGGCCTTAGGACTCTGCATTTAACCACTGCTAACCAGTTCTAAAGTGCTGGTGCTTCTTTCCCAAAACATGGTAGCATTGGCTTATACCCAATATGCACATTTAATTTACTTGTTAGATCCTAGCAAAGTGCCACTACCTGTGTTCCGTACCTGTAAATTAAATGCTACTAGTTGGCCTGCAGCACTGATTGTGCCACCCACTTAATTAGCACTTTAAACATGTCTTTGGCCTGCAATTTCAGCCTGTGTGCATGCAGTTTCAAACTGCCATTTTGACCTGGCAAAATAAACCTTTTGCCAGGTCAAAAACCTTCTTTTTCAATACAGATAAGTTACCCCTAAATTAGGCCCTTGGCAGCCTCAAAGGCAGTATGCAGTGTATTTAAAAGGTTGGGCATAAACTTTCAAGTTTTAAATGTCTTGGTAGTAAAAGACTCTGTAATTAGTCTTTCACTACTGCAATGCCTACCTCTCCTGTAGGATAACATTGGAATTGCTTTTGTGTTATAAGTGCAATTTCAAAATGGAACATGGAAACGCTGCGTTTGGTGTCTCTGGAATTGCAATTTAAATTCCTAATTTATGGTGAAGTTGGATTTTAAATTACAACTCTGAAAATGGTGCTTTTAAAAAGTTGACATATTCTTGCCATAGCCATTTGGTGCCTGCAGTCTGTCTCTGTGTCGCATGACTGAGTGTGGGTAACAGTTGTGCTTTGTGATTGCTCCTAGACAGCCACAGTCTTTGGGGCATGTAGGTGTGACTGAATGGGCCATCACTGGCAGGAAGGGAGGGAGGAGCTGGACAACTCAGCCCTACTTACACCTGAATAGGCTATTTCCTTTCTCCACACAAAATGATGCATACCCTCTCTAGTTAGACTTGAGCCAGGGGCATGAAGACAGGGTACATGTACACTTCAAAAGGCATGCCTCTAAAAACTTCTCCCCACTTCAAAGGCACAAGTGGGCATAAATGCTAGACCTCGGACACAAACATTTCAGTGCACTTCTGAACCTGTGGATACTCTGCCAGGAAGAAGGACTGATGTATTGCTAAAAAGACTGCCACTCTACTGGACTGCTGTTCTGGAGGAACTGCTGTCCTGCTGTTCTGACCTGATGCCTGCTGCCTTCTTGCTTGGTTGGGAAGGACTGGACCTGTATCTCCAGAACTCAGAACCCAGAGAGACTCCAAAGGCTCATGGGGCCACCCCAGTCATGGTCCCTTGGAAATGGGAGAGAATTGAGCCATTGCTTTTGTAACGTCTCTTTCAGGTAAGAGGCAACTCCTGCTCCCTCAGCACTACCTATTTTTTATTTTTAGGCAGCAGATGTGTACTAATAATATTAATCTGTTTTTATAGTGTTTTATTTCTAAGCACTGCTGATAATATGGAGTTACTATGTATAGAGTCCTGGGCCCTAGGCCCAAATCCAAAGTTAAGGGCGTCATGGACACTAGTGTCAGGGGTAGATTGCTGGCCACGAGCCGGTGCACTCAGGCCCTTTTATTAACAGGGTCATTTGACCAGTGATGACTGTGTTGGATGGTTGTGAGGTGAGTGGTAGGACTTCTCCTAGGGAAACTGTGGAAACACACACTAATAAACTGGATACAACATAGTCCATCAGTCTTCAGAGTCAATTAGCAGGACAGTGGTGGATACATGGACTGATGAAGCTGGCTGCAATAGAACATCTCCGCTCATATTCATAATTTAGTGGTTCAGGGCACAAACACTGGTTTAGAGAAGTCCAAAATATTCTGGTTGCATGCCTGCCAGAGTTATGTCCATTATGTGGAGTTGATCCACTCTGCTGATGCTCGCGATGGTTGGTGGTTGGTGTCAACAATGTAAACAGGAGCATTGTCGGAGTCCATCACAAAGCATCAATTACAAAGCATATCTATTGAGGTCCCCGCTTCAATGCCTTGCCACCTCCTAGTATCTGACAGTGGGACAGTGCCAAAACCATTTCTCGTGCTTGTAGATGCCCCTTGGATGGGTTGCCATGGGAGTTCATTTGGTCTGTTCTACGGCTGCATATCTGCCACATCTGGGCCACTGCAAGATCGCTAGAGCGTCACTGGCTAGTTTCACGAGCAACCACGGGGGTAGGTGGGTCTTGGTCAAAACTCTCTGTTGCCAGCAGGATCAGGGTGCAGGCGCTGTGAGTGGGAATTCTCTGGTTGACAGACTCCTCCAAGTGTCACTGGTGCTTCTTCTCTGTAATTCTGATAGTGGTGTTAGACACCAATCATGGTGTTCAATTCTCTAGGTATGGTAGTGATGATGCACACAAAAGGGAGTGGCACAATGGAGTTTCATGTCATGTGGTGAACGTGTATGACAGGTTGCGATGACTTGCCTTGATGGTCGCGGGCATTTCTTCTTGGGTTGTTGACAACTTAGAGTGATGGTGGCCAGATGCCTACGTTCTTTCTTTGTGGAGGCACCTGTATCCTTAGCCTGGATGCTCTGTGTTGCTGAGCCGCCAGTTACAATGGCTGAGCGTTTATGCCAGGAAGTGAAGGACAGAAACTTGGTTTGATCATGCTTGTAGCTTACTCCCGGTTCGCCTGCTGTGCTGTTGCAGGCTGTCCTTGCTTCACCTCGGTTGCTTCTTTGTGTGGATAGATGCCTTCTATCCATGGCTTAAATCCTGTCAAGTATGCCTTCCAGGCCTGTCCACTCTTGAATTTCCCTCACTCTGGGCCTGGTCAGTCATCAGGTTTCCCACTGTGACTGGCAGTTCACACTTCCTTCTTCTCTTTCTTCTTGGCACTTCAGCATGCACCTTCTTTCTTGCAAATGAGACTTCTCATTGAGAGTCTCGTCTTCTGGGTGCAGTGGCATACACCTTCTTTAGATGTCGGCCAACAAGGCATCTCCATGGTTGACTGTTGTTGTAGTCCGGCCACGGGACTCCTGTGTTGGACTCTGGCTTGGTGATGATCGGGGCAGGTACTGATCCAATTCTCCTTGTCTCTGTTGGTACTTTGTGCGTTTGACTACATCTTGCTTGCTCCCTCTTTTGAGATCTTCTTGGAGCTCCCACTGGGATGGTGAATGTGTGTGACTGGCCTTCTGCCTCGAGGGTCTCTCTGCCACCTGACAATTCTTCTCTGGGTTGCTGTGGTTTAATGCTGCATGTCACATATGCCATTCCTATAGGCCTTCTTCTGTGGGTACCAGTGAGCTGTGTTTCTACCTCCTTTCACTTGGTGGCACAAGACTTGCACACTGAGGCGCCACTGGCATCAGGCATGGTTGGTGGATCTGGCACAGTATGCCTTGGGGTTCTGGGAATTTGCTGTCCTGGTGTCTGGATCATGGCCACAGCTTCATGTGCATCTGTCCACTTCTGGTCCAGCTCTGCTATCCTTGGGTTGTGTCCATAAGGCAGGCATGGATAATCGAATTGGGCCATTGGGTGTAGAAATCAGCTTTCTAACTCCTTTTTTCATTTGTCAGTGGGATGCTGGTGCCCTGAGGATTTTTGTGTTACTTGTTAATGCCTGCCAGTTGATGCTCCCAGTCCTTTGAGTGTACTTTCTGTATGAGTTCAAAAGATTAGATGCCCCAACTTCCTAATTATAGATTTTTCTGTGTTCTAGAGGGATCGGACACATTTTTGTTTTTACTTCTGAGGAGATGGTCCCATGTGAGGAATGTCTGCCATCATTTTAATGGCATTTTTCGATCGGCATACAGTGCCCTCTAGTGTGTGTTTTAAAAAAAAATCTTTTTATTGCTTTTCAAAGTAAGAATAATTAGCATTGCTACCATGCAAAATAGTTCATTAACAAACCCAGCATAAACAATATGTGATCAACCGGTACAGAGGCCCATAAACTACATATAGTCAGTCAGTGACCCTGGCTGGCTTTACAGTAGAATCATGAGGCGATACAGAGTATTAAATTGCTGTGTTCGGAGAGACACTCAGGGCATGTTGTTGGAGAAATTGACGTAATGGTTCCCAAATGTCCTTGGGTTTCGATGACGTTGGTAACTCTTCTGCATAAAGTTCCAGTTTTTCTTTGCACTATACCATGTCTCTAAACCAATGAGTAACTTTCGGTGCCTGCACACCCTCCCATGTTATAGCATGTCGTCGTTTAGCCATTAACAGTGCTATTCGTGTAAATTTATCCAGCGTCCCTTTCACATGCAGAATATAACACAGTAAGCATACCAGCAGCGTACATTGCAAGTCTATCCCTGACATCTTGTGTACATGTTGCACTACTTGCTCCCAGAATCCCGCTACCTGTCCACACTCCCATGCAAGATGCCAAAAGTCTGCATCTAATCGATTACAGCGTTTACATCTACTGGAGTCACGCACGCCAAATTTGCATAGCTTGAGAGGTGTGTGGTATATCTGATGGAGGTATTTAAAGTGTATGATTCGTAAATTGCCATTGGAAGTGAGTTGACTAGTCAGGTTGCACTCTGTTCCCACTCTGCAAGAGTCAGGTGGGAGGGTAATTTGTTGTTCCAGCAGGCACAGCTGTTGTCTGGTGTTCTGGTTGTTTCAGCTCGTATTGCTCTGTATAATTTAGTGACTAGCTTTTTCCACGTGGGAGTGGTTAGTACTATCTGCAAGGGTTGTAAAGTGGGAGGCTCCTCCGGATACATAGTATAGTGTGATCTAACAGCATCTCGTAGTCTATGGATAGTGAACCCGAACCGTGGTGTGGGGTTGGTAATGTAGTGGAGATCTTTGGCTGTGATGAATTTGCCATCTGGATACAGGTCTTGCATGGTGACTAAGCCTACCTCTTTTAGGGTCGTCTTCTTGTGTCACCGATAGTGCGGCATGGTGTGCTAGGGGCAGTGCGGGGGCATATATAGGAAGCTTAGAGGCGAGTTTGCCTATGGAGTGCTATGCTGCTATTGTCATATCTAGCGTATTGATTTCAGTTTTTGGGGTGTCCCGCCGAATATGTGTAATTATACCTGATAGGGGGGTCGGATGGGCATCTCCGTCTTCCACGGCTACATGTGGAGGGTAGACATGTGGGTGAAACCAATAATATGCATACTATGCTTGAGCACTCAAATAGTATGTGTACAGGTCCGGTGCACTGAACCCACCTATAGCATAGTCAAGTGTGAGAGTTGCCCAACTAACGCGAGCCTGTTTGCCTCCCAATATTTGCTTGAGTAGGGCGATTCGTAGAACTTAAAAAAAATGTTGCGACAGTTTTATAGGAATACTAGAAAATAGATATAGAAATGTAGGCAGTATGATAATTTTAATAAGTGCAATGCGATCGGCTAGGGATAGCGGCAGAGCGGTCCACCTTTCAATCTGCTTATCAAGGGGGGTGCACGCTCGACCGTAATTATCCTGTATTACGACTTCCGGGTCACGATGGATCCAGACACCTAGGTATTTAACAGGATCCGAGGTCCACAGCAAGGGGTTTTCCATAGATGGCGGGGAGGTGATGTCTGTTAGAGGTATGATCAACGACTTATCCCAATTAACAGTAAGGCCTGAGAGCAGCCCGATCTGGTTCCCTGATGAATAGGACCATGTCGTCGGCATAGAGAGATATGCCCACCGGTCGGTGTATAAAATTGAGAGACGTTTCCCTATGTCTTTGACGGATCACACATGTCAAGGGCTCAAGTGATAAGGCAAATAGCAGGAACGATAACAAGCATCCCTGTCTGGTACCTTGTGCTATTGGGAATGGCTCTGACGTCAGACCCCCCACTCGCACCCATGCCGATGGGCCATTATAGCAGATGCACCCATCTCAGATACATCGGTGGGAATCCCATCCTCTGCAGGATATTGAACATGTAGCCCCATTCAATAGAGTTGAACGCTTTGGCTGCATCCAGCATTACTGCCGCCGTAGGCAGATTTTGGTCGAGAACATGCATTATTGCAAGAATGGTGCGTAAGTTGTGAGAGGCAGATCTTTCCGGGATAAAACCAGATTGGTCCGGGAGGACCAAAGAGGGAATCAAAGGTTGTAGTTTTGTAGCAAGGATTTTTGCAAGTATTTTGGCATCTAGATTGATCAGGGATGGAGGCCTATACTATTCACATATGTCAGAGGGCTTATCTTTTTTAAGCAGAGTGATAATCAGTGCTCGACGAAGTGACGGTGGAAGGATACCTGATTCATGTGACTTCGCATACATTTCTAATAGGTGTGGTGTGACTATATCTGAAAATTCTTTATAGAACTCGGCCGTTAGGCCATCCGGCCCCAGCGTTTTCTTGTTGGGTAGGTCTCGTATTGCGACTTTGATGTCTAAGTCATCAATAGGTTGATTCAGATAGTCACAATGACCATCTGCCAGCCATGCACAGGCAGTGTCTGCTAAATATTTTGCTATGTCTGAATCTGGCATAGTCACTTTCGATTTGTACATCGCGGTGTAATAATTGCGAAACTGGTCCACTAGCTCAAGTGGGGAGTAGTGCTCTACTCCTTGACAGTCCGTGATTTTGTCTATGTGATGTTGGTCGGCGTGAGCCTTGAGTTTTGGAGCTAGATTCCAACCTGGTCTGCCACTCTCCTAATATGCTCTGGCTATGTGTCTGCGTGAGAGGTAGTGAATCTCGGACACCCTCTAGTGTGTATTTCTTGCCATCATGCTGCCCCTTATAATGCTCAGCGAATGTTGCTGGAATACTACAGGCGTGGAGTCCCTCCACTCCAGGCAGAATATGAGCACTCTTTACCTTCGGCACTTCTTTTTTGGTATGGGCTTGCACTACCTTGTGAAGGCTGATCAGAATTATTGTCAGGCACTGTACTTTTATGGCAAAAGGCTTCTTTTTTCTTGGCTCTCCCCAGTAAACTGCTGTTTACTATTATGCCTACGTGGGTTGGGGTTGCATACAAGGGGCATGCCGTTCTCTCTGCACCAGTCCTGTGTTCTCTAGCCCCGGTTCTGATATGCATGTCTTACTCCAGCCAGGTATGGAGGGGCCTGAGCCGAGTATCAGGCACATCCTCCTTGTCTGTGACGGTTCCCTTGCACTAATGTACCTCTACCCCTCTGTTGCTGAGCAGCGGTGCTGGAGCTGTCGGGTGCTGCAGGAAGCAGAATGGTCTCCTCTCCTCCCCACGTGGTGGTGGCTGAGGCCACTAGGGTGCATGTGGTGTCTTCCTTCCCCATTACAGCTTCACTGCCTCGCTGCTCCTGTCCCAGTGATGACAAAGGTGGCAGGGAACTCACATGCCACTGCAGGTACCTGGGCCACTTCCGGGATGGGTTCAGTCCACTGTTGCTCAATTTCTGAGGTGCAGGGGTAGAAACTTCCTCTGGTGGTTTGCTCTCCCCTCTTGTAATTAAATCTCCCAAAGTGCTTCTCTTTTACTCTCATTGCGGTAGCTCTTTGGTTTGGGGCTATGGCGTATGCACTGCAGACTCACTGTGGTGCAGGCAGGTAATTTTTGAAAAAACAGTGATCCTTGTGATTACGAAATGAATATAGAAAGAAATCAATTCTATATATTTGCTATCCAGCCGGATAGTGCGAGTTTAATAAGAATTAAACAATGTCAAGAAATGATCATACATCGAGCCAGCGCGCTCCACACACGTCCATGGACTCTCGTGGATTACTGTCCCAACCAAGACAGTATCTGGTCATCTCCACAAGTACCCCCTTCCACGCACCAAACCGGGGCAAAGGAACCAAGCACCGTCTTGAACTAACAATAGCGCCCGTTCTTCTGTGAACCAAGAGGCCCCTCATCCCTTACCGAAGACCACATCCATACGGCCTTTAAGCTGTTCTAATTGCTCAGGTGAACATTATCACTGTCCTGATGATGATCCAATATATTTCAAATAGGGATCGAAACGTCGTCGACATCTTAAAATACCGTACACACTAACAATGTTATTATTATGTGTCACGGTTGTAACCATTTATCATGCTTGTCGCATCTTTAGTATTGAGGTACAAGCAACTCTTTCTGTTTCGGCTGTTTGCTTCATGTTTTTTGTAAAAAATATGTCTTTGTAAATTGTCAAATCATCACCCTTTGTTCATTTATGTGAAATCGGATACAGGACTGTATCCCACTACTTATTCATTTTGTTTCATGACATTGTTTAATTCTTATTAAATCGCACTATCCGGCTGGATAGCATATATATAGAATTGATTTCTTTCTATATTCATTTTGTGGTTTCTTAATCATTCCTAAACAAGGATCACTGTTTTTCAAAAATGGATTCCCTAGGTCCTTGGTTACCTTTTAGGGTTCCCTTGTCTTTAACAAAAGCAGGCAGGTAATGGTGTACTTCAGGGACAAATTACTGCTCGCTCCTTGCTTTTCCTCTCGCAGGGGCATTAGCCTTTTTCGACAGCCACGGAGGTCTTGGAGGCAGCAAAAAGCTCCCTCTGGGAGTGCACCTCTGTCTTTTTCATTTTACTGTGCACTCAAGAGGTACAGAGGGATCAAGCTGCACTAGTTCTTCATAATTGCAGGGTTGTAAGCAAAACAACATTGCCCTCTTCTTGGTGTGTCTCTCCTAAGGCACGCATGCACTCTAGCGGTCAAATGTGTGTTATGCGGGACCTCTCCTCCAGAGAGCAGTCAGTTTGCATGCTGTCTTCTGACTATAGTCTCCCCACCCAGCAAGTCAGGCCTGCTACCATGTTCCAGGGACGGGAACCCCAATGCCAACTCCTCTCAATGCGCCGCAGACAGAGCTCACCTCTTCACCTGTCCCAGTGAGTCAGAACAGGTGGGGTGGGAACAACACTCTTAACAGGTCTTCGACTCAAACATAGAGTGGCTTCTTGGTAGCAGTGCAGCTTCTTCACAGTACCTGCCAACTCTCGGCCTCTCTTACTTGTCACAGCGGTCCTGCCCGTGCTCCCTGTGGGCATATGGCAGCTGAAACTGCAGGGTGTGGAAGGCACCCGGACTCTGATTCCTTGCTGGGGCAGAGTTCACCCCTTCCTGGCATGATGTGAACTCTTGCCTGGTCGAGCAATGATCCAGCCATCCTTCTCACTCATGGTGCTTTACTGCAGGGCAGTGCGGAAGGTGGGGTCAGACCGCCTCTTCGCCAATGTGGAGTCCTGGGCCCTAGGTCTGCATGTGAGGTAAATGACAACATGGCCACTAGTGTCAGGGGTTAGATAGCTGGCCATGAGCACGTGCACCCAAGTCCTTTCATTAATGGTGTCACATGACTAGTGAATCCTGTGTTGGAAGGGTGTGGTGTGAGTGGTGGAACTGCCCCTATGGAGGTGCTGCTGAATGACATTTCCTGCGGTGACAGTATAATACCCTAGTTTTCTCCCTCATAAAGGTAGCAGGGTAAGATAGGTTTTGCTGGCATTGTAGTTGAAACCTGCAGATTACAGCAAATGTCAGCGGTGCATGTTTTCTTCAGTGAGACATCTTGCAAGCTGAAATGCCTTCTTAAGAAAACTGAAGCCCTAATTTAGATTCTGCTGTAGATTTGGGAAAGGTGGGTCATTTGTACCAAGATACAATTCAATGTGTGCTTTGCATTATGAAATGGTCACTAATATTAACACGTTATACTTGCCTGAATCGCAGTGCCA
The DNA here is from genome assembly GCF_964204655.1 of Triturus cristatus. Lineage (NCBI taxonomy): Eukaryota > Metazoa > Chordata > Amphibia > Caudata > Salamandridae > Triturus > Triturus cristatus. The sequence goes on from NC_140584.1 coordinate 230,893,942, forward strand.
TTTGCTACTAATGCATCTCCCATTTTTGCAGAGAAACTGTGTAATAGGTTCACAGGTTGGCATTTCTGTCAAGGAACAAACAAAGGAAAAAGCACAAATGAGCATATGAGTGACGTCTTTTGTTTAAAACCTGCTGACAGCTGCGACAAATCCACCCACTGCCTTCCCAGCAGATATTATTGGGATACGTACTGAACAAAGGCATGAGAATATTCACCAGGCACATTGGCGAGAAAAAAACCTACAGTACGGGTAAAGGAAATAAATGCCGCCCCCCTTTCTGTTGATTAAAAAATAAATGTTTGCAAAACAGAATGTTCATCATCAGTTTAGAGCATTCGGTGTTGTGCTTACATAACAAAGGGCCACATGTACAAGCCTTTTTGATGGTTGCGAACAGGCTGATTCTCAGAAAAGGCTTTTTGAGATGTAGAAAGCCCTATTTGCAATTCGGTAACCTATTACCAAATCACAAACTGTGTATGTGATTCGGTATTAGTAAGGGGCATGTTTAGGGCATCCCGTTCTAATACCAAATTGTAGTGGTATGTGTGAATGTTTTGTGACAGAAATGCATTCGCAAACCATTTGCAAAATACCGCCAATTTCAAATTGCTGACAACCCATTCTCAAATGGGAAGCGGTCCTTCCCCTTTAAGAATATTTTTTAAAGCATTTTTAAGAGCAGACCGTTTTTAAGCCAATCCTGTTTTCCTTTAAAGAAAATGGGCTGCATTTCAATAAAAAGTTTGCTTTATTTAAAACCAATTACAGACATGGTAGTCTGCTGACCCCAGCAGGCCACCAGCCCTGTGATTTTAGCGATTCCCAACAGGTCACAAACCGTGACCTAACCCATTAATACTCATGAGGTAGCTCTATTTGTGACCCACTGGGAATCGCAACTCAAAAGAGCTTCATACATTTGAAATAGCGATTTTCTAATTGCAATTTGCAGGAAATCGCAAATAGGAACTGGCTATTTCAAAGTTTCCTACACGTGGCCCAAAATGAAGCACTGAACAACGGTGCAGCTGTCTCAGTCTGTAGTAAATGAATTACAGCTGGAAGCAGCACAGCGCTCTGCTGCCCAGACACGCTGTACCCAGGTTGCTTTCAAAGGTGAGGAGAGGCACGCTTGTGCCCCATTAGTTTTCCGATTTTGTGTTGAAACTTAAATGTACGCTGGAGCCTATTTCATTAATTATTGTCACATTCTGCAACAGCCATAATCATATATGATCCTGCCACATTTCTTGAAGCACTTGCAAAGAAGAAGAAAACTAATCACATTATAATTGGAAAAAATACCGTTTGATGTGGGGAAAAATAACATGGAACTATAATAAAACTCAACTGGTGAAAATAAAGATAATTGGTTAATTTTTACTAAATGAAACAATGGCAAGTAATATTTATGAGCCAAGTGAGAGGCAATCTTAAAGCCATCGATTTTCACCAATCAATGGAACATGATAGTAAGTGGTTCCTGTAGATCCAGGTTCTGATATGAATGTGTTGAGCATACATTTCTATACAGCAAACATAACTACCAAGTTAGCTTTGGAAAAGAAGTATTGGATTTCATGCATTTTCAGATGTGCTGGAACGATATATCCTGTCCTAATTAATTTCTATTACGGTTCATTTTAATTGTGTTACATCTCCATTGTTTGTTTATTTAGATTTAATGATTGCATCAATCATGGCGGGGGGGAGGGGGGGGGGGGTAAGCTGACATGAGTTTGATAATGTTTTGCACTTCTGCTTGACCTTCACTGAGAACTAACACCTGAATTCAAATGATAAATCTTTATTGAAATTACCTACATTGTATCCCAGAAACTCTGTCCATCGGAGCATGAGGGTGACTGGGCTTATTATAGCCTTATAGCCCGCCGTAGCGGGCTATACCGGCTATTAAAGGCCCGCTGCAGCGTTAAAGGCCCGAGCCGAAGGCGAGGGACTTTAACAAAAGCAGCGGGACTTTAATAGCGGTATAGCCCTGCTACGAAGGGCTATTAGGCTATTAGAACATTCTGCCACTAGAGGGCAGAATGTTCTAACAAATTAAACAAAGGCTTCTCGAAGCTCGAGGAGATTTAAATCCCCTCGAGCTTCGAGAGGCTTTTGTAAAACATTGGAATGTTGCTCTGCGGGCCTTTACCGGCCCGTAGAAGCACGGAGCACTCCATTGTCTACAATGGAGTGCTCCACATTCCAATGTTCTAATCAGGCATATATGTCTGTAATGAAATTTGTGTTTATTGAATATGTACAAAGAGTAACCCTATATATCTCTCTAGTAGTGGGCGCTTTTGCCAGCCACTGTGAAACATTCAAAGTGAGCATAAAAAAACGTGTTCCACATTCTATCTGTTGAAGTAACATGCCTCTGCACTAGGAAGCCTTCCATACATATTATCTTTTCTTTGGTGGCATTGACAAGTTCCATTTTGCAAAGGACAGAGATGTGTGTGTATAAACCTTCAACATTTCAATTGATATTTATTTTATATTTTTGACATCTGCTGAAAAAAATATGTGTAAAAAAATGTCGCTAGATAAAACACCATTGGTTGACTGGGACTGTGCTGTAACCTATTGTTGTTGTTGGTGCATCTTCCTCATTACTGTCCTGTCCCTTGCTGCTCAGCCATGAGTGATGTCATTTGGAATGTTGAGTGTGTGGGACTGGAGGAGTTGGCAGTTGGGAGAGATGGGCTGAGCAGCAGGGAGGCTGCTCCTGGTGGGGCTCATATAGGATCTTAGCTGTGGCCTTTCTGGTGTTTTACTTGGACTTTGTAACTTATGGAATAAACCTTTAACCTGTTCTAAGCCACCTGTCTACGAGACATCTTTCATCATTACACTGGCGACGAGGATGGGATCCGACAACAATAGGTTACAGCACATCTCCCTTCCTTAGAAAAACTAAGCAAAAGATATAAATGCATTTAGTCAGGATGGCATAAAATAACTTCGCTTGCATAAACAAAAATACACATCTTGAAAGACTTAATAAAGAGATACAACAAGCAATTGAAAATACATAAGGCACCCAAATTAGAAAATACTCGCTAGAAAAAATACAATGAGCCCCATCCCCCTCCCTAGGGAAACTAATTAGATGGGTACTCACCACCAACAAATTAACAATAATAGGGTAAACACACCTCCCCACCGAGGAATACCCCTCCCTAAGACATACTGAACATTGTAAAAGGGAAACGCACCTCCCTATGACTCCAAAACTTAGTAATAGGGAAGAAAAAAAAACACCTCCCTATAGGGGAAAACACCTCCCAAGGACTCACTGAACTTGTAATAGGGAAAATACACAACCCTATGATACTCTGTAATAGGGAAAATACACCTCCCTATGATACTCTGAACATTGTAATAGGGGAAAAACACCTCCCTATGATACCCTGAACACTGTAATAGGGGAAAAACACCTCCCTATAGGGGAAAACACCTCCCAAAGACTCACTGAACTTGTAATAGGGAAAAATACACCTCCCTATAATACTCTGACCACTGTAATAGGGAAAATACACCTCCCTATGATACTCTGAACATTGTAATAGGAGAAAAACACCTCCCTCTGATACTCTGAACATTGTAATAGGGGAAAAACACTTCCCTATAGGGGAACACACCTCCCTATGATTCTGCGAACACTGTAATAGGGAAAAACTTTCCCTATGGTACTCCAAGATACCAAAAACTTGTAATAGGGGAAAAACAACCCCCTATGATCCAAAACCGAGCAATTAGCCTCCAAATTGAACACAACGCTCCACACAGCTCCACAACCCTACCAACATAATGGGTACACACCAACCACTAACATGACACAACACCCTTGAACAAGAATGGAGACACACACAGGATAGAGGCACACACTCACACCCCCACAAAACAATATTGCAATAATGAAAATAAAGAAAGAAGAAAACTCATACTCCGGTGAGCGATCTCTCACCCGAAATTGTCACCAGCAGGAAACTTTTCATTATAAGTTCTATGCAGCTCTGGGAAGTTGTCCAAGTTCCTTCTAAAATCCACTAGATGGCACTCTTGTAAAAGGATTCACAACTAAAAAAAACGATGGTCTTCTCATAAAGGGATTAACATCTTCAAATCAACTCCCATGTGTCACTTTAACTAATAACTAGTCTTTGTGCTGGCCAATTAGAAAGTAATGTGGCACAAAATTGCTGAAGCTGTGTGAAAAGCCCAAAATCACACTTGTAATCCCATCCATGAACACACGGCCTGAAACGGAACTGACAGTGCATGAATAGTTGAAATAAAATATAGCCCGTGCATTCTCTCACCTTTTGACAACAGTATGTTTACTTTGACCCTCGGTGAGAACAAAGGAATCACCGCATTACGAAGTATGTCGTAATGCGGTGATGCCTTATGTATTTTCAATTGCTTGTTGTATCTCTTTATTAAGTCTTTCAAGATGTGTATTTTTGTTTATGCAAGCGAAGTTATTTTATGCCATCCTGACTAAATGCATTTATATCTTTTGCTTAGTTTTTCTAAGGAAGGGAGATGTGCTGTAACCTATTGTTGTTGTTGGTGCATCTTCCTCATTACTGTCCTGTCCCTTGCTGCTCAGCCATGAGTGATGTCATTTGGAATGTTGAGTGTGTGGGACTGGAGGAGTTGGCAGTTGGGAGAGATGGGCTGAGCAGCAGGGAGGCTGCTCCTGGTGGGGCTCATATAGGATCTTAGCTGTGGCCTTTCTGGTGTTTTACTTGGACTTTGTAACTTATGGAATAAACCTTTAACCTGTTCTAAGCCACCTGTCTACGAGACATCTTTCATCATTACAGACACTTACTGATAAATGTTAACGCCATCTGAATGCTAATTGTGGCAAACAAAATTATAAAACTAACGGGCATATATTTACAAGGGAAGGGGCGGAGTGAGGCGTTAGCCTTCCTGTCTTAACGCCTCACTCCGCTACTTCAGAAACGCAGGGCTGCACCATATTTACAAGAATATTCTGCAGCCCTGCATTTCCCCCTGCGCTGGCGCTACACTTAGCAGCCTAGCACCAACCTAGGCACCCTTTCACGTGTCTGTGTTCAGGGGAAGGTTGTTTATGTGCTGGAAGGTCCCCCTTCCTGCACATGAACAGTCTTGAAATGCCATTTTGTAACTTCTATGTGTGCTGCTTAATGCAGCACATATAGAAGTTGCAAAATGGCATTTTTTTTAAATTATTGTTTATGTGCAGGAAGGGAAACCTCCCTGTACATAAACAATCACTGGCCTTTTGCTGTTTCCAAATGTGCTGCACAATGACTGTTCCCATGAGGCACAACCTGTGCCTTATGGGAACAGTCCAGCCCGAACTGCCAAGCCAGGTCCTCCCTGGACCGGAATCAAGCATCCTAGGACTGGTTTCGGGGTTTCACCCCTCTTCAGCCAGGATAGCTTGATTCCAGTGGCACAGTGAGCCCAGGACCCACGTCTGGGCATACCTGGCGCACTTAGGGAGAGACAGCAAAAGACACACAATTGATGGACGGAATGCAGAACAAATCAAAACATTCACCCCCAGTCAAGAGATCTGGGTTAAATCCATCATTCTTTTGCTCACCATGCTACCCCAGTTTAGACCTGGCCATATGCAAATCAGACGTGGGTCCCGTGCTCTCCATGCCACTGGAATCAAGCTATCCTGGCAGAAGAGGGGTGAAACCGCGAAACCGGCCCTAGGATGCTTGTTTCCAGTCCAAGGAGGACCTGGCTTGGCAGTTTGAGCTGGACTGTTCCCATGAGGCACAGGGTCAAGACTGATTTGCATATGGCTGTGTTCAAACTGGAATGGCATGGTGAGCAAAAACACGATGGATTTAGGCCCAGATCTCTGTACGGGGGTGAATGTATGACATTGTTCTGCATTGTGTCCGTCAACTGTTGTTTTTGCATTCGTCACCCCGAGTGGGATGGGTATGCCCAGACGTGGGTCCCGTGCTCTCCATGCCACTGGAATCAAGCTATCCTCGTTGAAGAGGGGTGAAACCCCGAAACCAGTCCTAGGATGCTTGTTTTCAGTCCAGGGAGGACCTGGCTTGGCAGTTCTGGCTGGACTGTTCGCATGAGGCACAGGGTCAAGAGTGATTTGCATATGGCTGGGTTCAAACTGGAATGGCATGGTGAACAAAAAAACGATGGATTCAGGCCCAGATCTCTGTACTGGGGTGAATGTATGACATTGTTCTGCATTCTGTCCATCAACTGTTGTTTTTGCATTTGGATTCTATGATTCAGCAGTGTTACTTTGGTGACAGTTTTTTACCGGTTGATGAGGGAGCACACACCGAGTTATCTTTCTTAATAAATCGTAACTATGAAGCCTTCAGTCTCCTGCCAGTGTATCACACATTTAAAGATGAGTTCCAGCCGGAAGAAGTGTGAGAGGACTGCATGAATCCACTGTTGGTGCATGGACCCACTTCATTTTTCTTGAAGTGAGCAGTTTAGATGATAAGAGTGCCGCTTACTCTGCATAGCAAAATCAAATATTGCAAGAAGAAAACAGGAGTAAGAGAGTCACCTACTTCATAGCACTTGTACAACGTAAAGGAGCCTAAACTTTGCGCTCGCCATGAGACGGAAGTAAAAGAGTTTAATTCAATTTAATGCTGTCATCGTGGAGTTCACTCATCCCCAAGTGACAGCCTATTTCACACCTGCATGTGTTGATTTTGGCTTTTTTGTGGGAATTGCTGGTGTAGGCATCCCATAGCACCTCTACGGTTCCCATGTGGTGCGCTCTATTACTAGCATCAGAAGAGGTGTGCATGCACTGTATCTGCATGCGATGACCATTTTTTTATTTTTTTTATTTTTATTGAAGTACTTTAGTGACAATAAAGACATTACTGATCAAACATACACAGGATCAAATACAGTGAAAAACAGATTCAACCTAAAAAAAAAAAATATATAAAAAAACGATCAGATAATAAAGTTTAACATCATCCTCTAAGTAACCATCAATCAGAATCAAAAAAAGAACCCCAAATTTTATCAAATTGTTTCCCTCCGCCCACCCGCAGAGCATAGATTTGTTCACTCTTTCTTACTCTCCTCATTTTCTGCAGCCACTCTAATTTACTTGGAATCTGTTTTGACCGCCAGTTTTGCAGTAGTAAAGATCTTGCAACTGCCGTTAAGCATGCGCTGACTCACCCGAACATAAGTAGCAGAGCTCGAGGCTACATGTGTTGTGGCAACAACGCCAATAGGAGTCAAATGTGCGCAACTCTTAGCAGAGCTCAATATTGCATGTGCTGCGGCAACAGCATCAACAAGATTTAGTATGGCACGACTCTCAAGGGCGTCTACAGTGAAGTGCGGAGTCATCAGTGTCGGAACAGTGTTATCAACAGAGGTGCCCCAAGGAGCTTCTGCAGCATATTTAACATGGACGTCTACTGTATCAAACTTCATCAGGAAAGAGTAACGGAGACTGAGAAAGGACAAGGAGTGCGGTGATGGTGAACAGATTAAAGGTGTAGATGTAGAGGTTTGGCAAGGTCACCAACATAGTCATGTGTAGGCATAGACTTTATACCCTGCCAATTAGAGTGGATGAAACAGTAAATTAGTTTGTTGCTAGGTTGCATCAGTTATCTGTCAAATGCCATTTTGTTATGCTGACAGATGAGTTGATACATGACCAGTTGATTGTACAATGTATAAGTAAAAAGGAGCAGGAGAGGCTATGGGCACTGAAGAATCTCTCACTTAAGGATGATATCAAAAAAGCGTCCATGGTGGAGCAATCAGAATTATGTATGAAAGAAATGGGAAAAAAAGAGTAGCAGTGGAACTGTTTCTTGTGTTGAACAGGAAGATACAGAGTAACTCAGCACCAGCAAAAGCTATGATAGAAGCAATAAGAAAATATTGTTGAATAAGAAAAATGCTAATAATTTCAAATGTTCTGAAAAAATATGCACAAGATGTGGGAGCAGTCTTCACAATGATGATTTTAAGAATTGTTTTGCTATTGCCAAAGAGTGCAGGCAATGTGGGCAGAAGGGAAATGTTCCTTGCATCTGCAAAAACAGTGCAAAGTTTAAGGTGGCAGCGTTACAGGTACAAGAAGAGCTAGAACAGGATGGGGAAGTGGACAAGTTCTGATGGTCAAGACAGCTGGATAGACACTATAGACCGAAGGCTGAATTTAAAATGAAAGAGAGGTTGGTTCACCTTATTGTGGATTCGGAGTCCCTATATACCATCATACCTAAGGAAATGTTTGTAGCACAGTGGCCTGGTGCTACACACCAGGCCACTTTTTTGTAGCACCAGTGGCCTGGTTTTGCTAATTAATGTCTTTGGGAAGCAAAGACATTGATACTGGTGAGTATCAGGGGAAGAAAATTGACATAATTGTGTACATGTTAACAAGGTTTGAGTACCAAGAAAGATATGTGAATGGAAAAGTGTATGTTGTCGAAAGAGGTCCCCCAATATTGGGGTGCGAACATCAATATGATTTTCATATAATCATAAACACTAGAGCTCTCAACCAGGTCGTGGTGGTAGATGATATCACAGTAAAAGAAATAGTAGAGGGAGCAAAAGGTGTGTTCTCTCACAAAGAGGGAGAACTTAAAAAATATGTTCACAATATTATGGTTAAGCTGGGAGCTGTACCTGTTCAATTTATAGTGAGAAAAGTCCCAATCATTGCTACGCAAGAGGCCAAGTGACGTTTGACCAGGGAGTAATCAAACATATTGAAATGTTCAATTGGATATTTCTTGCGGTAATCATTGGAAAATCTGATGGGAGTTTTAAATTTTCTGTAGAATTATGTACATTTATTCAAAACATCATTGCGGATAATTTTCCCCTAGCAAATATTGATGAACTGGTGTTGTCACTCAAAGGAGGTAGGTTCTTTAGCAAACCTAATCTCAAGAGCACTTACCATAAGATCAGACCGCATACAAATTTAAAACATCTTACTGCGTTCATACCAACAGAATGTGTGTTCCAATTTAAAAGAATGTTTTTGGCCTTTCATCGGCAGCCAGTATATTTCAGAGAATGACTAGTGAAATATTCAAAAGGGTGGAAAGAACTGCATATTTTTAGGATGACATCTTGGTCTTTGATGAAACAGTGGAGGATCACAGTAGTGTTCTCAAACAGGTTTTTCATAGGACTGACTAGGCTGGTCTAATTTTTTTAAAAGAGAAATGTACATTTTTGGTTTAAGAAGTAGACTGCATAAGTTCCATCTTGTCGGGCTGCAGGTGTCAAGCCGATGAGAGATTTGTTAGAAGTAATTGAAGTCATTTTTGGCCTCATAGATTACTGTGCTAAATTTGGTCCAAAAAAATAATCTGAGAAAACAGGGCATATAGAGAAACTATTGAGAAAAGGATGCAATTTTCATTGGGAAGAGAAACAATAGAATTGTTCTGAAAACATAAAACACAAGATATGTTCTATCAAGGTCTTGACTCCTTTGTACTGTAGATGCTAGTACCGTAGCTGTGGGAGCTGAGTTATCTCAAGCTCACAAGAGTGGGGAAAAACAGGCAACTTTCGAGCCCTGCTCTTTAACTGACTCCGAAAGAAATTAATCAGTTTTAGAGAGGGAGATTTTGTCTGCTGTGTAGGTGGCAGAATATTTTAGCATGCATTTATGGGGGTTTCCCTTGATTGTGCCCACTGACCACAAAACATTGTTGAAAATCCATCCCCCAGGTGGAGCAGGAAAAGGTTCTGCAAGACTAGCTTGCTTAGTAGCCTGCCTACATGAATTCTAATATAGAATCAAATATATACCAGGTTGGAGGAATGCCCAGGCAAACAGGTTGTCTAGGATGCCACTACCATTGAGAGATGTTGACAAAGTTAAGGTGGAAGCTTTTGACAAGGATGGAGCAGTTGCTAATGTGTATTATTTGGCAGAATGGAGTCAAGGAGTAATTGAGAAGCAAGGGTAGTTTCAGAGTATAGAGTAAGACGAAGTCCTATTACAAGTTTTGCTATTGATCTCTAAAGGGTGCAAGCGAGACAGGTCCTTAGCTGTGCTTGTGAGACCATATGTAAATGGTTCGATGAGTTGATGAGAAGGGCATATCAAGAGGCAAGGGATTTATTCCTTCAAAGGGTTTAAGATTCAAGTTGTTTAAAATGGTGCAATGTAATTTGGGAAAAATGTTGACTAGGAAAAGGCTAAGAGAAACCTTTTGGTGACCTGGCATTGATAAGGAAATATCTCAATAGGTAGTGAAATGTAAGGAAAGTTAGGAGAGTGATAATAGACAAAAGGTAGGGGGGCAGTGAGTTAAGGGGTGGTTGTGGATCCAGTTATACCATGGAATATGGTGTGTGCAGATAGCATTGGGTCATGGGAGGGTTTGCCGCTGAGGTAACATTTGCATTAGCCTTGGTGGATGTACATTCCAGGTAGCTGGTTGTGAAATTTATGAGTGAGATCGCTAAAAGGAACACTATCAAGGTGTTGGATGTAATTTCTTACAGAAGAAGGATTTCCTGTGAAACTCATTAGAGATAATGGGACTGACTAACCATCAGAAGAAGCGTTTTTTGAATGTTTATGGCCTAAAGCATTTACATACGTCATTGTACAATACCCAGAAAAATGGTGATATTGGAAGGGTGAATCGCATGGTACAAGGAGTTGTGCAGATGTCAGTGGAAAAAAGGGGATGTTAAAGCCATGGTAAGTTATCTGGTTTGGGCGTATCGAACCACTGAAAGTGGTGTGACTAAGGATGTGATGAGAGGGCGGAAGATCCAATACCAAAATGTCACCAGCATTGATGAAAGTGTTAGGTGGATAGGAAATTCTCGATGGTGGAGGAGAATCTAAGGGAGGGAGAGATAGGAAAATGAAGGTGGGCGACCTGGTCAGAGTGAAGTCAGTGCAGTGAAAGTAGGCTAGAAGTGCATGCTTTGTTTGTAATTTTGAAGAATGATGAACGGTTGAATTTGAGGAGAGTGGCATTGTATGGGAAAGGTGATGGGACCAATGTGTAAGGTGTTGAGAACTGCAGCAGTTTCATGCTGATGGATGATGGTAAAGTGTTTGGCAGAGATGTAGGAGTAGATGTGCACAGCACTGCTAGGAGCACTGTCAGTAGCAATGCCAGGTATCAAGAGTCCAACGAAAGGGGAGACAGATGTGTCTCCAGCAACGTTAGAACAGACATTGGACAAAAGGTGGAAGGCAGGAGATCACAAGGAACACGGGGGCATATTATCAAGCATGGTGTAAAAATGATCGCCGTAACATAGTATTACGTGTATTTTTATTTTTTGTTTTTCTTTATTTCATTTCTGATGGAAGGATCATTCTACTTTGTAATGGGGAGAAGACATGTTGTATCATTAAACATGTATATGTAGAACGTTTGTTATGTAAGATTTCTGTTGTTCTTAGATTCTATGACTCAGCAGTGTTCCTTTGGGTGACAGTTATTTACTGGCTGGCGAGGGAGCAACTATAAAGCATTCTACAAGTCTCCTGCCGGTGTATCGTAACACTGTGTCACTGTATAAACATGAGAACATTTTCACCATTCGCAGTACTGTGAGATGTTTGTTCTCTGCTGCTTGTGCACACCTGCCCAGATTCAGTTAAGATCTGAAAATAAAATTGTGTATTCCAGCTCTGCAATTTAAAAAAAAATGTGCCTGTGGTAAATACTGAGTGCGTCATCTGCAAAATTAGGCATCATTACAAATTGTGGATATGTTGAGACCATTCTTTTCATTCATAGTTCAATTCCAGCTTAGGCAAAGAATAATAGGTTGCACTAAAACGTATGCAACACGACTGGCAACTTTGGTTAGCATGTGCTAACGTGATACACTAAAAAAACTCATGTTAAAATGCATTGTGTATGCGAAACATGAAGATGCACAAAGGGTTTATTAGCAATAGCTCACAACCTTGCCATAGAGAATGAGGCTGTAAGTGGAAGAAGGGGTCTCGTTGAGAGAATGTGCTGTTACTCACAGACAGATACATAGATAGATAGATAGATAGATAGATAGATAGATAGATAGATAGATAGATAGATAGATAGATAGATAGATAGATAGATAGATAGATAGATAGATAGATAGATAGATAGATAGATAGATAGATAGATAGATTTTTTACTCCAGAACTGAGTGAGAAAGATATGGGATAGAGACCTACTTATTTCTTAAAATACCCGGCTAAAGACATAACATTGTGTGAGATTAATATTTTCATTGATAGAGTAGAAACCAGGGTAGACGCTTTTGTGGTAATCACCAGTAAACCCTGCTTGGATTTCTTGATCACAGAAGGAGCTGTTGTGTTGAGTGGCTGCAGCACTGCTCAGAACATAACATTCTTCATCATTCTATGGAATGGGGAGTACTAACGTATATCAGTAACGTAACCAAAGCTGAGGGGGCCACTCTGCAAGGGGCATGGAGGGGCCCCGCTGGAGCTCTAAGGCCTGAGTACTGTGCTGAGGGGGCCCCCTGCAGCTCAGGGGCCACCCCGCTCCGTAGGGGATGCGTGGCCTGTGTTACACCCCTGACGTATATATCGAAATGGTGCCCAGACTTACTAAAAATTCATGCAATGCAGTGCAGCAACGAAAATTGCCCAACTTAGTACTGAACTCAACAATAAATGGGGCCTTTAGAAGTTCTGAAATTATGGGACTTACTTAATTAATAATATTTTGCGTGGCACCATACCATTTTGCGTTACAATCACAAACCTTATAATATGTAGTGAATAGATTCTAAGGTGTGCTTGGTATTGTGCTACGTAAGCACTCGATGAAGACTTTAGCAAAGATTTCTGTATGATGTTTATAAAAAGCATGGTATGTGAAACAAAACTACATAAAAACAATACGTTTGTGTACAGCATTAGAAAATGTAATTACATTTCTTAGAGTGTGCCAGTATGTGCCAATAAACCTCTTTCTCTTCAAAATATCTGATTTAAAGGATTACCTCCCTGTGGAGTTGATGGGCTAGAATTCTTTTATGTAGATGAGTTGGGCAGTATTATATGAAATGTGATATCTGATTTTTCTGTTCCATCTCATGAATGTAGTAAACTAGAGTTATAGAAATGCTAAGCACAGTTCAGTTTTATTCAACTTGACCAAAATTCAGAAATAGGGAAAACGCGTTGGTGTAGAAATAATCCTAAATTAAAAAATGCTCAGTTGGATTGTTTGCACTGCTGCATGATAAATGCAAATTTAAACGAAAGCATTACAATGTATTATTGTAGTTAAGTACTTTTTCTTGTATGTCCTTGTGAGCAAGCCATCCAATGGCCTTTTTCAAACAAGGCTTCTTGACAGGCTCATCAATTTCAACAAAGACAAACAGCAATGTTGAACATGCCATGTATCTTTGAGTAACGGCCATGCATGGGGTGTTTCAATCAAGCTTTGGTGTCAGGCGAGCATTGAATCCAGGAACTATGAAATTAATAGCTGATCTGATAGGCGCCATTAGGTAAAAGGCACAAGCTAACCTTCAGCTACTAACCAGAAAAATAGCTTTACAGTCATGCCCTAGATTTCAACTGAAAAGCCCTGCACACTTGACATTGCCAGGCTGTATTATTATTTCAAGCAGAGTGCCTCACAATTGGAAATCAATAGTTTTTATATGACTACTAACCAGCGAAATACAATTTTGGTCATGCTATTCCTTTTCATTAGAAGTAAAAGTTAATGCTCAAGAAACATGAGAAATCTGTGCCAGACTATTCAGTTTATTGTGCAGCTTTAGACATTGCTTAAAATTAGACGGTGTGGTATACATTACGATTTTTGTGATATAAATGCTACTTTGTACCACACCACACAGGAAATTGGTTTTCTTGCAATAGTCAAGATTAGGAGCCACAATGTAAAGTTGATTTTAAACCATAGACTATACAATGAAGAATTCTGCTAATATAACTAGTTAATTATCCGCTTCTGATATCTGTGTACAGAGGGCACATATAGGACAGGCTCTATACACAGTAGTCTTGTATTCTTCTGAGGTTGAACATTTAAGTGACATTCGCATGACAGTAATGCACCATGCATGGTAGATGGGCATGTACCCCTGCCTGAAGTCAGTCAAACAACTGTATACGAATCTTGAATTCTAGCACTCTAATCTAGTTTGGGTGCTGAGGTCCAAATCTGTCAATTGTTAGTCCAAGGTCTAGAAATTGTAGTGTGACATCAAGCATGCCCTCTTTATTGATATGGAACCACAGTCCATGTCCTGGATGGTTGGTATGAAGCAGTGCTAATGAATGCTGAAGTGTTTGTGCTCTCTCCTTTAAACAGTTTCAAATTTGCTTACACCCACCCAAATGGCACATTTAATTTACTTATAAGTCCCAAGTAAAATACCACTACACGCTCCCATGGCCTGGACATTACATGCTACTAGGGAGCACTCCCTATTTCACCCCTTTAAAACATGTCTCATGCCTGCCATTGCAGCATAAAGTGCAGTTTTAAACTGCCAATTTGATCTAGGAAAATAAACATATTGCCAGGCCTAAACCTTACTTTTTATTATATATGTCACCCCTCTGGTAGGCCCTAAAAAGCCCAAAGGGAAGAGTGCATTGTATTTAAAAGGTAGGACATGCATTTTTAGGTTTTACATGTCCTGGTAGGGAAAAACCCTCAACATTGTATTTCACTTTGATAGCATTTGGTTACTGAATTAAATTTAATAAGCACTAACTTCTGATTGGAGACAAGTAGAAACATTATGCTTGATCCCAAAAGAATTGACATGTTAAATAAGTCCTATTTAATGGTGAAGTCAAATTTTAAGTCACCATTTTGAAAATGGCACTTTTTTAAAGCTGAATTGTTCAAGTCCTAACCATTTAGTGCCTGCAGCCTGTGTTCTGTGTGACAAGACTGTGAATAGTCAGTAGTTGGCCTTTGTGTATTTCTCCCAGGTAGTGCAACAAAGGAGACTTAGTGTTGACAGGATTGGCCATTCTGTCAGGATGGATGGGGTGGGGCTGTTCTCTGCCACACCTACATTTCAAAGGGCTACTTCCAGCATACTCACAAATGAACTTGACTCCAGCCTTTAGTCACCATAGAGCACTTGTAGGCTGTGTCGGAAAAGGACACTTCCGAAATTAGATTGCAGGATAGCCTAGATGTTTATTATCCTTTGAGGAGGCACCAGGTATAAATATTTGACCCTCAAGCTGACTCTCCAGTAGACTCATAGACCTGCAGTGGACCCCCCCAGAAGGACAGGACTGCACTACTGTTTAAAGCCTGCTTTGCCTCAGTGGACTGCTCTGCTGCTATTAGAGGTCTGCCCTGTTGCTTGAAGGCTGCCTTGTACCCTTGGAGGATTGTCCTGTGGCTTGAGGCCTGCCTTGTTGCTTGATCCTAGTGCAACCAGAGTGACTCCAATGGCAAGTTATCCGTGTGAGCTACAGGGAAATAGCAAGTTCCAGAGACGTTGAACCCTGCACCTGGCCTCTGCCTGTTGTGAGTCCTGATCCCCAAGTTGTGCCCAAACAGTCCTAGATCCTTGGAAGTGGTGCTATTGGTTCTTCTCCAACCAAAACCTGAAACTTGGGCCTTGGAACATTTTCCATCCAAAAGTGACCTGAGAACCGGCAGAAGACCAGAGGTGCATCCTTGGTCAGCCTGACTTCATGGTAGCTCTCACCACATTCTTCTTCTTCGCAGCAAATCATGTTCAGACACTCCTTTTGGAAGGAGTAATTGGACTTGCAGAGCCCTGATTGGCTATAGCTTGCAGCTTCTTCCCACTGGAGATTTTAGGCTTCCAAAAACATGTTTAAGTCTGTAATCTTTACTGCGAGCATACCCAACTTCTCCCCAATGATGATGCCTCCGCCTTGGACATAGCCGGCTGCCTTGTCCCGCTGAACTTCACAGTCTCAGGAACATTTCATCAAACTGTTTTTTAGGTACTAGGGTAAGTCAGCACAGGCTTAATCCCTCCCATGTATCTGGATGACACTCCATTGCGGTCAGCCATAACTTTTGACTTTGAACCGTCTAGTGCCTCTAAATGTCTGCAGTTTGCACTTTGATCTTATAGGTGCTATTTTTCTCTAAAAATGTAAAAAAATTATAACTCCGGGTCTACTGATTGGATTTAATTAGTTTTGGTGCAATTTTATCTTAAAATTGTACGCTATTTTTCTTAATTGTTTTGGGTTTTTTCTTCTGTTGTGTTTTCACTTTGTGTTGTCAACTATCCTGATTTTGCGGGTACTCTTGGCTGACCAATGGTACAAGGGAGTCTACTTCAGACACAATATTCAAAATCAACCCTGTATACTTTACTGGGACAATTTAAGACTCATTTGTATCCACTTTTACCACTACACCCAGATTTACAGGATCATTCAAAGAAACAGAATACTTTGTGCCAAGCTACCAGAGGGTTAAGTACAGCTTAATTTAGAAACTGCTGTAGTTCACCCTGACAAGTATTGTGGTTGCTGCTTGAGTAGTGTCTTCACCCATCTATCAAACACCCAGTTTCCTATATTAATGACCCAACCTCTATACAAATACCAATACAACAGAGCAGAGTCGCCACCCTTCTCTCAACATTATGTTTCTCATTGGATAATAGCACCATAACAACACTTGTCTTTGTTTGAATTTTACATTTGTTTGATGTAGCACAAGGAATGTACGAGGATAGGCCTTCTTGGCTACAATCATTATTTCAGTGCACCACCTCACCCACTGAATTAATGCAATTTTCATATAACTATTGACCAAGGAGTTCACTTTTTTGACTAGCTTTTTTTCTAATCCAAAACATCCGTAGCAGAATCTGAGATAACAAAAAGACTGAAAACATAATTTTAATTGGAAGGAGAAATCAATTGAAAGAATATTTATAATTTGAGGCCAAAATTACATGTCACAAATCTTGGCATAAGCTTCCTCAGCTGTGCTAGAATATTCAAAACTTCTACCCAAGCTTAATTACACTTACTCTCTCATGTGTTACAGTGGTTTTATAACTGACATTTTGGATCACTGACACAATATCAGAATCTACAATCTCATGTAACACAAATATCATGGCACAAATATTGCTTAAAAAAATATAGTTTCACACTATCATTAAAACATGCAAAAATATTGTTTCTTGATAAATATTTTCTTTAAAGTAGTAAATCGTAAATATTTTATTATGTACCATTAATATGATGTTAATTAAATAATTCTCACTACTATTTAATATCGTATATAAATATTAACTTTTATAAACACACACTATTTTCCTATATGTGTGTATGTACTTATATGTCAAAACAATACCCTCTCAGGCATAGAGTGCTGCATAAACTATGCAAAAAAGAAGTGGACAACTCTGGGAAGTTACCAAGTTTAGGTGGAGAGCAGCTCCTGTATAAAGCACCCTACAACACCAGTGACACTCTCGGGGCTCCCTTATGCCTGGACTAAACCAAACCTTTCAAAAGAGCTAAAATGATAGTAAAACACGTGTCAGGGTCAACCTTTACTCATTCCAGGTTTGCTTGATGATATTCTACCAGTCCAAAGCTGTAATACTGTACCTAGATTGGCTAAAGGTATTTGTCATTTTACAGCTCGGCATGGATGGCACTGTGCTAATCCTATGCTCAAAGACTTTGCTGTAGGGATGGCAAAAGACTTTTTCCCTTTCTATCTCGGTGTGGATGCAATGCTCTTATCCTATGCTTATAAACTTTGATAGAAAAGCAAACATTTGAGGTGAACAATTCAGAGTATCAATGGTTTTGTGGGATGCTCTATATAGGACTTTGGGTAGTTCCCGTTTGTTTTCAAATGATTTATTTTGCATCCTCCCATTTCTGTATATTTATTAATTTTAGCAAAAGTGTGCAAAATGTTATCCTTTTCTGCCACTATGTACAGAGCCATGCCATTCTCAAAGAGTTTACATTTTGCTGCTCCTACTACTAAGGCTGAATAGTTTGATCTTGCCTGAGGGCACAGGCCAAGGGCTCAATAAATAATTAAAATAAAATGGGAGACAGGGGGCTTGAGTCCTTCAGCTAATAGGAATTACCTCTGCTAACTCTCTATTATGGATACCATGGCATTGACATATAAGTTCCTAATTGTGCGTACACACTTACAAGAGAAAGCAAATATAGTTAATTCAGAAAAAAGGATGTTCTACTATGCAATGTCAAACACATTCTCTGCATCTACCATTATGATTGCAGCTTTAGTCTCCTCCCTTTAAGAAATTCATTTTGGCCCTCATGAATAACACTGTGTACTATTGGCGCAAGTCCATTTGCCATAATTTCCATAAAAATATATAATCTGAATTAAGTAAATTTATAGGATGATACAAATGTACATCATCCTCTGCAGATTGAATAAAAGAATCGGGGATTTCACCCCCTTCTAGGATATTATTGTACAAACCCACTAAAAATGTACTCAATAAGGGTGCAAACAGCTTATAGATCTGTACAAGAATCCCAACATTCCCACAGTATTTTGCCATGGGAGATCCCTTCACCACCTGAGCAACTTCTGCTAAAGTAATTGGAGCACTCAGAGTGTCACCCTGCTCTTCTGTAATTGTGCAGATAATTTTTTGCTTTAGCAAGATCATGCTTGGTCTCTCTTGTAGAGGACGTTAATTAATTGGCGGTTTCCTGATTATGTGCTGTTTGCAATTGCTGTCTCAGAATGCCTTCCCACTCTCTTACATTAGACCGAAAAGCAATTACCTCTCCCTTAAAAAAACGTTAAACATGCCCCAGACCATAAAAATAGAGCACGTGCCAATATGACTAGAAAAAACTTTTCTGTCAGCTTGCACATTTGACCTACCCACCGTTCATTAGTAATTAAAGATCTATCGAAGGACAATTTAATCCGACCATGTTGCTGTCCCGAATAAAGCACATTTACTGTAATAACTGCGTGATCTGACTAAAGATTTGCTATTATCTCTAATTGATTTCTTAGAAAAGCTTGGGACAGTAGAAAATAATCAATTCAACAGTATTAGTGGAACCTTTCCGATTGACAAGTATATATTCTATCCGTCAATTGGTCGGTACGCCAGCAGTCTAGCAACGCCAAATCTCTCATCAAAGTGCATAACATAATGATTGATTGATCTTGGCTTTCGCTGAAGTTTATTGTCCCAAGATGAATCTATAGCCGGATCTGGGAGAATAGTGAAATCAACTCCTATTATATTGAAACCAACCTCATGCCTTGCAAAATTTTAAAGAGACTGCAAAGCTTCAAGAGAGTCTTCAATTGGACAATAAAAACTCTCCAGGTTTAACAGCTGGAAAAAATCCTCATCTGAACCCAGATCCATCTTGTGCTTAAATCTCTATGGACTTTAACAATTTTACATTGAATATTTGTAACCACCAGAATAGTGAACCCCATAAAAGCAGAGTTAGATCAAGCGTAACATTCATGCTGAACATACCCAAGAACTTTTCCCATTCTTATTATGTGTTCCTGTGAGAAATATATATTCGCCTGAAGCGGTTTAAACCATGCTAATATTGCCCCACGTTTCCTGCTACTATGGAAACCATTGATATTATATCAAAGAATTTCTAACCGCTGAGGAACGATTAAAAAATAAATTATTTTTAGCCACACCAATACATGGGTCCAATTCCTCTAATCCAGCTGTGCTACTGCATGTTTTTGTCCTTCCTCCAACACCCCACAGCCCTCATCTCTCCCACCCGGCATCCCCCTCCCTATCATCCACTCCCCTCACCTTTGCCACCCCTTCCCCCTCTCTTCCCCCCAGGCAGTGCACCCAGAGAGCCCTCCCCATTCTGAGTCCCCCAGACGAGACTGCCTGTCCCCTAACCCTCCCAAACTCACCATGTGTGAGTGCACTCAGAAGCCATCTACTCGGGTAGCTGCCTTTCTGAATGAAAGAAAAGGCCCATCATATAAAGGCAGGGAGCTTATTCAACCTTTTCGATATAATGTCGCAAGTATTCTATCTGTGTATCAGTGTTTAGTCCCATCCTAATTAATCGCTTAGTTAGAACTTTGTTTCCTTTGAAGTAGAAAATTGTTTGCTTGCTCAGTTGATCCCAAAATCTGAAAATGGCCTTCTGCTAATACTTTTAGCTTAGATTGTTGTACCATGGCGGCATGAATCCCTTGCTTCATGAGGGGTTCAATCATCAGCTTAAATTCCCCCCGAAGGCAAGCAGCAACTGCATACATGTCTGAAAAGATACTGAAGCGTCCTTTGTCCATCATCTGAAACCCCTTTCATTTTATGGTCTCAGACAGAACTCTCTCTTTTACCTGAAATTCCCAAAGTTGACTGCGAATGGACGTGTGAATTTTTCATTAAAGGGTTGAACAAAAGAAAATTGATGAGCCCGCATATTAGAAAGCTCTTCGGGTTTTGCAGAATTGAGACTGGAGAAGCAGCCCGTCGCATTTCCCCAACTCACCATAAGGAGCTTTAGGGAAATGGTTGTTAGATTTATCAGTCTGAGGACCAGAAGTTGCTAGTATTTTTCCACATTCCTCTAGTTTTTTTAGAGAAGATTTGTGCCAAATAGAGGATATGGAGGTTTTTCTGAGATATTCTGCTGGTCCTGAGCTCTGTAGGGGCTGGGGCTATTTAACAAATCTTGGGCTAAACTTCAGATCGTAGAATTAAGAGAATCCTGTAGCACGGTAGCAGCTTTATCATCCAAGGGGCCCATCCACTCTGTTGGTATTATGTTGAAAACACCAGCATTAGAGTTATCGCCACATCCTTCCTGAGTGCTCAATAAGCCCACTGGGCCCTGTACTTTGCCAGAAAGTCTAGCTGTGCTCGAGGCCTGGTTCCACTCATTTTCCTTCTTAGCGCCTGAGTGCTGAAGCAGTGTTTTTGAAAGTCAACAGTTTTACAAGTATCATCCAAAATGTTTTGGGGAGCCTTTGACATTTTGGCCAACTTTGTCTTTGCAGGAGTGCTCCCTCACCCAACTGTCTAACACACTGTCGCCCGCTGCATTGGTCAAATAAGCCTAGTTACTATGTTTTTTAAGAAATACACCTCTTGAAACAAGAAAGCCACCAACATCTACACAAGTGCTAATAACATTTTTCAAAGCTGCTCCACCTGCTCCCGTAATTTTTTAATTTTTTCTTACTCAGATGTTGCTGCCCTCAAACGAAACATATACAATCCTGGCTGGTCTTAACAAAGCCCAAATACAGGAGCACTCAGTTTTTTTTTTTTTCCTTGCAGTCTGGCACCACCATTTCTTTCATGGACATTGCCAGCCCTTGGACTAGCAAAAGATCCTGGCTGGTCTTAATGGGGCACTGATATAGGAGTGCTCAGGCCACCACAAGCCACACTCGCTCCTAGTCTAGCCACTTCAGTGAACCACCCAGCACTCACTGTCCTCCAAGGGGGAAACCTAATGAAGCCCCCGAGGTAGCCAACCGTGTGCTAACTTCCCCACCGTCCATTCATCTCCTACTGCCAGCTTTAAGTTTTTTTAATGTTATCCAATGTACACCTGATTCTGTCAGTTCTTTCCCTAGGTGCCAGCAGATGCCATTCTGCAAACAACAGTGGCTCTTCTGAAAACCGGCCTCTAGATCTGGAGCATGATGGGAGCACTCGCTGCCGGACATTGCTTTCTTGAGTGTTATTTGTTCTTTCTGAGATCTGAGTCTCTACTCCACTGTACCTCACTGATTAAGCCTTGAGCTGCTTTCCCGCTGCCCTGGGAGTCAGGGCTAGGTAGACTAATTGGCCCCTAGATTGAGAGGCCCCAGGACACCAGATGTAACAAATCACAGTAGTCACAGTTAGTGCCCAATAACTATGTTGCCCTGGCACCCTCTGACCCGAATTTGGGAAACCCCACATATGTTTGAGGATTCACTGAAACTGGTCAGCATAACCTCGTTACCCACACAGTTGCATTTCCTTTGTCAAAATTATGATGGCAGAATTCTTGTTTCAAATGCAAAGAAAGAGGTGAACAATATTAGTTGTCATTAGTTGTCATGGTCTACATTGTTGGGATAATTACCCTAAAAAAATAATTATAAAAGACCACCTCACTAGCTGCCTGCCTTTGTAAAGCAGATCTACTTTCAGCCAGCGCCCATACCCCGTTGACAGTTGTTTAGATATCCCCACTGTCAACTATTTATATCAAATCATGGCTTGTGCATTCATCGTGGCCCTGGATTACTAATTCTATATTAATGCATCATCAGAGGTGACAAACCAGCAGCTGGAAGACTTTCAGATAATATTGCTCAAGTTACCCATTTTTTCTAGTGTTGTCATTGAAATGGAACAAAATACTATTCCTGAAAGACAGAAACAATGAAAAACTGCTCTCTTCCTGCTGTATCTTTCAAAAAACAAATGTCCATTAAAATTGTTTCTGGATGAGTAATAATTGCAAAATGGGGTTATATGTTCTCCATAGAACAGTGGGTGCATGGACTATCCTGAAAAAACGCCATTTGATCCTAGCTATCCCTGCATCTTTATGTCAGACTTGCAAATGTGTACCATCCAGGCATTTTATGACATTTAAAACTTCCAAAATGCCCTTCAGAGAGCTCTCGTGGCCACAGCTCTGGCTAATGTACCTCTCTCTGTTGATAACTATGGAGACACCTGTTGTAACGGCTAAATTAGGTATGATGGCACGCAAAATTTGAGAAAGGATCTACAATGTAATTTGAATTTGCACTACAAAGAAAAAAAAAAACTTACCGCAGTGTGTTGTTTCATCAGTTCTGTCCCCACAATCATCCTCTCGATCACACAACCAAGATCTTGGAATACAACGTCCATTCCCACAGGAAAATTGATCAGTTCGACAAGTCCTTGCTGAAAAGGATAGTTATTTTTTTGGGTGAAATATGAATGTAAAAAGTAACACTTAGACCATTTAAAAAATACAATATAAATATTCACAGACCTCAAAGACTCTTGAAAGTATTGGTATGAATTAAATGTTTTATGCTATTTAAAAATGATACTCTGCATGTGCTGCCATACCAGCTGGATGCTCAGTGAGCTGAACACTTGATTCTGAGAATTGCAGTGTTGTGTAAGTGAATGTTTGAATCCCGGCAAGGAGACTCTGCGTTCATTGCTGGGAGTATCAGTAAATTGAGTACCATAATTTGGGCAATACCAATATTTACTTTTTATAACACTACAAAACTGCTGAAATGTTTTGTAAAATAGTATTTAATTGAAATTTGTTTATTGTGATAGCAAATGTTGATATGTTTGTTTATTCGTTTAACAGTTTTAAAGAGCACTGCCTGAGCCCTGGAGTATCAGAAAATGTTACAAGAAAAATCAGGAAGTGACTGTAACATGTAAAAAACAAAGTAACTCCTTCAGTACTATTTGCACTCACAGACAGATCAAACAAATGCACGCCTGGCTATAGAAGATACCAAAACTTTGCAGGATATTGGAATAACTAAGGGACTTATTTATGAGAGGCACAGTTTCTTTGTCAATAATTTCACTGCAAATGCTGCAGTGATATTGGCATCATCATAATCTTTATTTTTGATGGGTTTATTACAAACACAACAGACAGCAATCATAATGTAGAAAAAGTTAGAATAGGACAAAAATACAGTAGAACACAGCAATGTTTCCTTAGAGACAGTGGGGACAAATTACCTATTAACACAGCATTGCTATAGGGGATATTACCCTCACTAATCATATGTAGACACATGTGTGCACAGTGGTTCATAGAGAAACACACATACCATTCTTTATGGGTTATAAAAATGTAAAACAGAGACAATGACTCAGTCCATACATAGATATTAGAACAGGGGGCCTTCCACCTAAACACAACATTTCGAAGAATAAAATAGAACAAAAATTATCATACAGTATTAGATAGGATTAAAAGGTCACAAAATATATTTCGAACATCTAATCCATAGGGCCATCAGAAATGTTGCTACACTAAATACTACTACTCTCCTAGAGTAAGTGATGAGAATTCGGAGCACCTCAAGATGGTGTCTCGAACAAATACACCTGAATAGGGAGATAATTCACTTAGACTTCGAATTTTTGCAGAAGGGGCAAACGAATAATAAATTAACCAGAGATTCAGGTCCTCCTTTGCATGTATTTGATCATCAAATGGTGCTTGGTGTCACCATCTGCCACAAAACACCCCAGTAGGGAGTGTCTTTTATCTAAATTGCAGGAACAATTTGTGCACCATAGCTGGGACAATCTCATCAATGGTGTGTTTATATTGTCCCACAGCTTTGGTCACACACTCCATCTGGATGAATTCCCAGTAAATTTCTTTGACCTTATCTCTAGAAATCTGTGCCATCTTCTCCGGTCTGTCCAATATACTTTCCACCCAAGTTTCTTCAGGAGTGCCTTAAGGGAGCGCAAACAGCAGATTTTGCTCACACATGGGGACTGCATAAGATCCATGAGGCCCAGATGGTAGGAAACAAGTGCTTCAGTTGACCATGCCCGATGCCAAAATATTAGGAGTCTACACTCTATTTTGTGAACAATATTCCTTTGAGCCATATCTAAAAAAGCTAGAGTTGAAGGGCTCTGACAAAGAAATGCTCAATCACAGATAGCTGACAAGTTTTCCCACACCCCCACAGTGAAATTATCAATGATGCCATAGGAGATGCCATGAGTGATGCAATATGTGGAGTAGTTATCAGTATATGGCGAATGCGCACGTTATAGTTACCTTAGGGCACACGTTATAGTTACTTGAGATAATTATAACTATAACTACTGAATTTCTATGGTTTTGTGTGTGAAAAATCTGAATCTAACTATAATGCTTTTCAGTCACTTTCAAAGGTTTTTAAAACTCTATTTCCTAGCTATAACATCCCTGTACCCTTTGTTTTTTTCAGTGAATTCCCATGTTTTTTAATGTTATTTCCTAACAGTAATGTCCCTTTAACCGATGTTTTTAGTGAAATAAATCTACATATATATATAGTCACTGAAAAAACCATAGGTTTCAGGGGCGTTATAGTTAGCTGGACTTTTCACTCGTACAAAACCATAGAAATTCCCCCGTTATAGTTAGTTCAGCTAACTATAACTCGCGTGCCCGCAATGCACTGCTGATGACGTCACATATTACATCACTCATGACATGGTCAGTGACATCACTCATGACATCACTGATGACATCTCAAATGACATCACTGATGACATCACTGATGACATCATCCAGTGAATGTGTGTTTTTCTGAAAATTAAATATGTTTTATATATGTATATCTCAAGGTTGATAGAAGAATAAATGGGTATATTACTGTCTAAATGGATGATTTCTTTTTAAAAAATTGATTGTGTAACTGACTGATTAAGTGTATCATAGTGAATACATGGCTTAGTGAGTAATATTTAAATATGTAAATATCTGTTTCATTTTTTCACTTTGTGTATAAGTGGCTGCATGGGTTGGTGAGTAGCTACATGGGTGTCTATATAGGTTATTAGTTGGTTTTTTGATTATTAGTCTGAGTGTCTGCATGGTTCGGTGGGGGGTATGACATAGTGCATAGGTGCATGAATGAGTGACTCACTGTTTGTATGTGTTGAACAGAGCATATGTGCAGGACTGCATGGGTGGATGTGTGTGTGTATGGGTGTGTTAGTGAGTGAATGACTGTCTCAATAGTGTCTTTATGAGTAACTACATATGTTTAAAAATAGTATATGTGACTATTGGTTTATATATGTGAGTATATGTGAGAGTGAGAGATTGAAAGAGTTCCTGTATGAATAAGTATGTATTTCTATAAGTGATTGTTTAAAAGACTAAGTATGTGTAAGTTTCCGTAGAAGTAAGTGTGGTGGTGTGTGTATAACTGTATATGCAAGTAAATGTATGTTTGATTCTTTATTAGCATGAGTGACTATGTTTGTGAGTAGCTCTATGGATGAGTGGCATTGTGTAACAGGATGTATAGGTGTATGAGTACATATGATAAGTGAGTACATGTGTGAGTGACTGTATAGGACTGTTGGTGAATGAGTGGATGTGTATGTGGATCTTAGAATTACTGAAGAGGTTGTTGTAACTGTTATTGGTATGTCCTTTGTTTTGAAAATTTTAGTCTCTATTTTTGAATGCGTGTATCAAAGGTTTTATTAGGGTGAGAGGAGGTCTGCCACTCTATCACAAGGATGATGTCATCAGTGATGTCATCAGTGATGTCATTTGAGATGTCATCAGTGATGTCATGAGTGATGTCACTGACCATGTCATGAGTGATGTAATATGTGACGTCATCAGCAGTGCATTGCGGGCGCGCAAGTTATAGTTAGCTGAACTAACTATAACGGGGGAATTTCATTGGTTTTTTACGAGTAAAATGTCCAGCTAACTATAACATGTGTGAAACCTATGGTTTTTTCACTGAATTTCCAAGGTTTTTTAAATGCTATTTCCTAACTATAACGTGTGTGAAACCTATGGTTTTTTCACTGAATTTCTAAGGTTTTTTAAATGCTAATTCCTAACTATAACGTGTGTGAAACCCATGGTTTTTTCAGTGAATTTGCAAGGTTTTTTAAATGCTAATTGTTTTTTTTTCTTCTATTTTTTTTAACTTATTTTTTTTTTATTTTTCTTACCTTTTATAAAGACTATGGCTAAATTTTTAAAATTCTTTAATATGTTTTTTTTTTAATATATTTTTTAAAATAAACATGTAAAATTTATTTGCAGTACTTTTTTTTTTTTTTTTAATTATTTTTTTAGTACGCGTACCGTAAGCTTACGGTAAGCGTACGGTTTTCGCAACGCTCGTAATTTTTCTACGCTGCTTGCGTATAGTTACGCAATTTGCGTAGCCGCGCGTACTCCGCGTGGGACGCGTGCGCGCGTACGCTACACGCGCACGTTACGCGGAAGTGTCGGGTAGTGTCTGTTATGCGCATGCGCGCAAGCGCGTGTCTTTTTTACGCGCATGCGCACTTTTGACGTAAGCGTACCGTAAGCGCACCGTAAGCGTACGGTAGGTCATGTGATCATGAAACACAACTTTTGATTGGTTGAAACTACTTTCAGTTCTAGAACTCTCCTACACCACACCCATTCCCCTCATTTCTGCTTGTGATCCCTTAGGAGAAGGAGCTGGGTTGTCTTTGTGATACGATGGCAGAACAGCAGAGCTCTTCTGAGAGTGAGGCTAGCACTAGCAGCACTGTTTTGAGGCAGAGAGCGAGGAAACAAAAGCCCTCTTATGTATGGGGTTATTTTACTTTTCCTGAAGGCCAGCAAAAGGTGAATGCACCCTTAGTAACTTGCAAGCTGTGTCAGCGTGTACTTTCAAGAGGTAATCCTGACAGGAAGTATTCCTTTGGGAATCATACCATGAAGAGACACCTCAAGGATGTACACAAAAGGACACATGGTCATCTTTTTGGAGGTAACTCTTCAGAAAGACAAGCAAGTACATCCACAGCAGCTCAGCCTGGACCATCATCTGCAGAGCTGACTCCTTCTTCTGCAGGTCAGGTGAGCCCTTCATCTGTGGGGGGAGCATCTCCTTTTGCTGGCCCTCTGGAAATGAACCCTCGATTTCGGAGGGTTGATATTCAATGCGCCTTTTGTCAAGATCTAATTTGCCATAGGGAGACCAGTGTTTCCCTAGTGAACAACAAAATAGATCAGCACACTTGTCGCTTTGAATAATTTTCCCATTCTTTCTTTCCTCTGTCCCTGCATGAACACAACGGTTATTTTAAGAGCCAACCTTATCTTTCATCTTTTTTTTACATATGTTTTTAAAAACTTTTTTTTTTTGTTTTTTTTTACCGTACGCGTACGGTGCGCGTACTTTTTTTTTTTTTTTTTTTAAAAACACTAAAAATCAATATTCACATTACAAGGTCCTTGAGAGACTACAATTATTATTATTGACTTACCATACCCACTCAAAAAAATATTTATTCATTTGTTTTTTAAAAAAATAGCTTTAAAAATGGTTCTAGTTTTCGAAATTTTTCTATATCAATCTGAAAAAAAAAAAAAGTATTAATATTTTTAAAACATTTTATAATACAGTACACATATTTACATATTTTTCAAAAAATATTTTTGCCTTATTTTTGCTGTTTTCAGAATATATTGCCTTAGTGATGCTGAATGTATTTGCATTACAGACTGAAACCTGAAAACCCCACTCGCTTGTAAATACTGTGCATGATTCCACAGGGAAAGCAGATGGGTGTGTGCTAAGAGTCAGCTTCTGCACCAAAAAATCGCTCCCCCTTTTTCCTACTAATGCAACTGTGAAATCACCAGAAAAAAACGCAATAAATCTCTGCCTGTAATTCCTATTTCCACACAGAGTCATGTTTTCACATTAGTCCCAAAACGAAATTTCTTTGCCAATTTAAATGCACACTTACTGCTCTTTTTTTTGGCAAGTGAAAATCACTTTTACAGACTGACACATTATGAAACCACTTTTTTGATTTTTTTAAATGCACATGTCCAAACTGCTTTTTCAGACCACCACCATGTGTAACCTGGGTGGCTGCCTACATTCCAGCAAGGGCAACCAGCCTTAGTGATGCTGAATGTATTTGCATTACAGACTGAAACCTGAAAACCCCACTCGCTTGTAAATACTGTGCATGATTATACATGGGAAGGAGCTGGGTGTGTGCTAAGAGTCTGCTTCTTCCCCCAAAAAATCGCTCCCCCTTTTTCCTACTAATGCAACTGTGAAATCACCAGAGCAAAACGCATTAAATCTCTGCCTGTAATTCCTATTTCCACACAGAGTCATGTTTTCACATTAGTCCCAAAACGAAATTTCTTTGCCAATTTGAATGCACACTTACTGCTCTTTTTTTTTGGCAAGTGAAAATCACTTTTACAGACTGACACATTATGAAACCACTTTTCAGTTTTTTTAAAAAGCCCATGTCCAAACTGCTTTTTCAGACCACCACCATGTGTAACCTGGGTGGCTGCCTACATTCCAGCAAGGGCAACCAGCCTTAGTGATGCTGAATGTATTTGCATTACAGACTGAAACCTGAAAACCCCACTCGCTTGTAAATACTGTGCATGATTATACATGGCAAGCAGATGGGTGTGTGCTAAGAGTCTGCTTCTTCCCCCAAAAAATCGCTCCCCCTTTTTCCTACTAATGCAACTGTGAAATCACCAGAAAAAAACGCAATAAATCTCTGCCTGTAATTCCTATTTCCACACAGAGTCATGTTTTCACATTAGTCCCAAAACGAAATTTCTTTGCCAATTTGAATGCACACTTACTGCTCTTTTTTTTTGGCAAGTGAAAATCACTTTTAAAGACTGACACATTATGAAACCACTTTTTTGATTTTTTTAAATGCACATGTCCAAACTGCTTTTTCAGACCACCACCATGTGTAACCTGGGTGGCTGCCTACATTCCAGCAAGGGCAACCAGCCTTAGTGATGCTGAATGTATTTGCATTACAGACTGAAACCTGAAAACCCCACTCGCTTGTAAATACTGTGCATGATTATACATGGCAAGCAGATGGGTGTGTGCTAAGAGTCTGCTTCTTCCCCAAAAAAATCGCTCCCCCTTTTTCCTACTAATGCAACTGTGAAATCACCAGAAAAAAACGCAATAAATCTCTGCCTGTAATTCCTATTTCCACACAGAGTCATGTTTTCACATTAGTCCCAAAACGAAATTTCTTTGCCAATTTGAATGCACACTTACTGCTCTTTTTTTTTGGCAAGTGAAAATCACTTTTACAGACTGACACATTATGAAACCACTTTTTTGATTTTTTTAAATGCACATGTCCAAACTGCTTTTTCAGACCACCACCATGTGTAACCTGGGTGGCTGCCTACATTCCAGCAAGGGCAACCAGCCTTAGTGATGCTGAATGTATTTGCATTACTGAGTCCAACCTCAAACCCTTAAACTATTCTTTTTTTTTCCAGTACACCTTAATTTATCGTGAAAACATAGTCCATATTATTTTACATGTTCCTCACATTTAAATTTCTCCCAAAACAGAAAATGATAAACGCAACTTCAACAAAAAGAATTTCCATTTCTATTATTCATTTCTTAATTTACCATATACATCTCCTCTCAAACTTTATCCTCACCTTTAAAATTAGTTAGTTGTGAAAGAAATGTGGCACTCAACCAGCAGATTATCAGAGCCAGGATCTCTGTTCTGTTCACCTCTCTCCTCTCAGCAGAACCAGATAATGGCAAACTTTCCCTCTATTTTTCCACACATATACATGTAAGTTTCAAATCTCAGTGCTTCCCCCTTTTTTTCAAATGTAATCACACATTTCTATTGGTTGAAAACCAACCCTTTTCCAAAAGTACCCTGCCCCCAACTTGACTTCTGCCTAGTACCCTTCCCCCAACTTGACTTCTGCCTGCTACCATAGCAACAGCTCATGGAACACTGCTGTGTGGAGTTAGGTCAGAAGTTCGCCACACAATGTTTCAATTCCACAGAGCAAGAGTGCTTGACTTTTCAAACCTAACAGCAAATCCATAGTACTGTTCTTTGGTAACACATTTTTTTGTACCAATACAAAACATGCTTCTATTAATTTACACATACAGCCTAGTTTTTATTCTAGAATGGTATGAAACAGCCAATCAGTTCTTTTTGTTTTGTAAAAAATATGTATGCCTCCATTTCCAAACTGTCTTTCTTTTCATATTGCCATTCTACTGAAAGACACCTCCTGAGTGCATCCAGTTCTCCTTTGAAGATGTTCACAGTGTGGATTGTAGGGCACAGCTATGTCTTCTGGAGTGAAAAGTTTGCAGAGAAAACAGATATGGTGAGAGACCTTGCTTTGCCAAATGTAGACATTAAATGGATTGGTCAGAGAGGGTTAAAGTGGCACCAATTGATGCCATTGGTGAAATCCTTCATGCAAATCCAACACCCTGACCTCATAATAGTGCACTGTGGTGGCAATGACCTAGGCACTTTGACTGGGGTAGGTCTGGAAATGCTTATGAAGGACACCTTTGCACAACTGTTTTCACTTTTCCCTAAAACTGCCTTTGTGTTTTCCAACATATGCCAAAGGCAAAAATGGAACTGGTCCAATCATTTCTGTCCGCAGATTGACAAAGCAAGAAAGCACGTCAACAAATCTGTTTCTGCTTTCCTCCGTGACTATGGTATGGGTGCCATTTACCACAACAACTTGCGTTATGACATGCAAGACATTTATAGAGGAGATGGTGTGCACTTCAATGATGAAGGGAACAGAGTCTTCCTCTTGAACCTTAGACTCTGCATCGGTACTTACTTGTAGGTACCACTAAAAAATCATTTCATAAACACAACGGCTCTTTTTAGAGCCCCCTAATATCTAAACACTTAAATCTGAATTTCATTTATTTTTTTATTTTTTTTTTCTACCGTACGCTTACCGTAAGCTTACCGTACGCGTACCCCGTGAATTTTTTTCAAATCCATAAATGTTTTCTTTGTACTTTTCTGTCCTTCTTTGACCCCCTCACAAATGTAAGGGGGTCTGTAACTCTCCTCATTGCCCCCTTTTCTTGTTTTCACTCTTTTTTTTCTGAGTGAAACACACAGAATGGCGGCCGCCGCTTCCTGGTTTCGGCCGATTCGAATGTTTACTAAGATCTAACAGCCAATCAGAATCGCGCTCGCGCACGCCACCGTACGCGTACCGTAAGCTTACCGTAAGCGTACGGTAAGCGTACCGTAAGCGGGCTCAGATATATATATTGATTTAAAGGCTATTTTCTCAGAATCTACTGAACAGATTTACACCAAACCTACAAAAGGCACTTCCTTGACATAGGGACTACCTCTCTGCCAAATTTCTAGTAATTCTGTTCAGCCATTCGGGCTGTAGCTCGTTCTAAAGGTCCTATGGAAAAATGCATGGGAAAAACGCGTTTTGGGACCCCCCTTTTATCTCAGCCCCCGCTTGACGTATCCCCCCGAGACTTTCAGGGTAGGAGCGGAGCGTAGCGCCCCACCTATTTTGAGAAATTCGCGAGGATTCATCGACCGGCGCCAAAGTTATTCAAAATAGAATGTTGCGGATTTCCTATGGAAAAGGGGTCCTAACTATAACTACCTACTGGCGACCGCCAGTAGGTAATATATATATATATATATATATATATATATGTGTGTGTGTGTGTATGATATTTTTGAATGTCTCTATAACAATATTAGTGTTAAACAATATTTTTTTTCCTGATTATATTGTGCTTGCCAATATAAGGATAGAAAAAAGATATTTTGGTAAATGATATTTTTTGACATGTTATTTGTGTTACACGATATTGCTGATTTTTATATTGTGTCAGTGATTTGTTCTCTGGGGTGATAGATAAGGGGATTTTTAAATGGGTCATGGTACATTTTACTGAAAGCAATTAGAAGATACTCACACTATGAGACAGTTCAATAGTAAGATCTCTACAATGGATGGAGTCTTTGAAGATTACCACTACTCCTATCCTGTTCCTTTTGCTCTGTCTAGGTGAATGATAAAATATATTTTTGTTTTCAGGCAGTCTCAATTACTTCTTCAGATGCAGATACCCCCTTTTCTCTGTGGCACATTGGCACATTCCTCTGCTGCACCACATAATTCCTTTGGCTCTCTCATTCACTCACCCATCTCTACTCATCTCCGAGCATGTAGGTGATCCAGCTCTCCCTGCTCCTCCACCCGCCTATGTATCTCTTTCCTTGGGCTGGTGAGTTTGCAGGAGTATAGAATGTGTTCAAGCAGGACTTCAAATCAAAAATGGGAATATTTAGGAAACTATTGATTTTGGTCTGGACTTTATGCAGCACCCAAGTCTCAACCGCCAGGGTCCTGAAGGTGCATGGGTTTTTGTGATGCAGTTGGGTGTCCATGGTGTCATGTCACCAGCAGGAAACAGATATAATGCAGTAAAATCTGTTCCTTCAACTATTGAGGGGGCCATAGAGCAAGTAGGTCAGTGAATATATAAATATATTCACTGAAAAAAAACACAGGTTTCAGGGATGTTATAGTTAGTTGGACATTTCACTCGTACAAAACCTGTGAAATTCAGCTGTTATAGTTAGTTTAGTTAACTATAACTCACGCCCCCGCAATGCACTGCTGATGATGTCACATATTACATAACTCATGACATGGTCAGTGACATCACTGTCGTTGGCCCCCTCCTGAGGCCAATATTGACCCTGGGAACCCCACTCCCGGGTCTGTGCCTCTATATATTTATTTATTTTTTAATAAGGGTGGGGGGCTGCGTGGACCCCCTCCTGGGCCACTTCTGGCCCCGGACACCCCATCCCCCGGGGCCAGTCCTTTGCATTGTGGGAGCCCCAATGCCCCCACGGTCCCGCTGGCTCCCTGCCTCCTGTGGGAGCCAGCATTGCTTTTGAGCAAGGGGAGTTGCTAACATGCAGCTCCCTGTAAAGATCTGTTCAACACAAGTAGAGTTGATAATCTTTATTTGTAGGATAGAGATT
The DNA here is from genome assembly GCF_964204655.1 of Triturus cristatus. Classification (NCBI taxonomy): domain Eukaryota; kingdom Metazoa; phylum Chordata; class Amphibia; order Caudata; family Salamandridae; genus Triturus; species Triturus cristatus. The sequence goes on from NC_140584.1 coordinate 230,927,587, forward strand.
CAGGTACCTCCAGCTTGCTCCACAACCTTCCCAGCTCCAACTCCTTACTTCAAAGAACAACATTCCGTTCCTGGCAACAAGCCTTACATTCTGTCTTAAAGAGATCCCCACATATCTTCCCCCTATACAGAATAATAATGAAGTTGAAATGTGAAATATAGCCACATAATAAATACAACAAAATGCAAAATTACATCGGCCGTGCAAACTCTCAAGGAGCTTGACATTTAGCAACATTCCCAGTACTCCAAGCAGATCCATCAGCTAGAACAAGGACATTTTTCTTAACTGATCTTACTTGTATAGGTTGCGTGAACTTACTCTCCCCTTTAATGACAATTCCCTCTCTCCTTACAGCAACCCAATCACCTGCTTTAATGTCAGGATCCTTCACTCCTTTTCTCAAATTATAATTATTCGCCGCACTTTCCTGCTGCTTCACTACACCATCTTCCACTGCAGCACGATCCACCCACACACATTCTTTGTTTCTAAGCCATCCAGGAACTTCTTTAACTCCAGGTTCACGCCCTTTCAGAGATATAAATGGAGAAACTCCAGTAATTGAATGTGGTGTTATTCTGTATGACCACACTAATTTCTTAAGTTCCTCAGACCATGATAACCCATTAGATATTGAGAGTTGGATGTTTTCCATTAGCAGCCTATTAATTCTTTCAACCAAACCGTTAGCCTGTGGCCTGAACATGGCAACCTTCTCATGAACAACACCCAATTTACTGCGAAAATCTTTCATTCTTTTGGAAACCAACTGGACTCCATTGTCTGATACAATTGTCTTAGGTATACCTTCATTCATGAACGTCCTTTCCATAAATCCAATGACTTTCTCAGTCTCAATACAGTCAGTGGATTCTACAACAAACCACTTGGAATGATAATCCACAATAACCATTAAAAACCTGCTTCGTGAACCAAGCTTGGAATTGGGACCCAGAAAATCAATTGCTAATTTCTCCCATGGGCGCTTTGGGAAATCCACACAAGCAAGGGGAGGATGCCTTACAACTTTTGTTTTATCGCTGCTTGCACACGCATAACAGTCCTTCACAACTCCTTCCACGTCACTGTCCATCCCCGGCCACCAAAAAGATTGCCTGACTGGCCTCTTCATCATATTTCTTCCTAGGTGTCCTTCATGAGCTCTGCTCAATATTTTATGTCTTAGACCAGCTGGTGTCACTAATTTGTTCCTCCTCCACAACTTCCCCTCACTTACGCTCAGTTCAGATTCAACATGATAGTAGCTCCTGAACCGTACATCTTGGCAGCAATCATCACTCCATCCTCCTGATACACAATTCATAATTTGCTGTAGTATCTCATCACTTGACATGGCAGAATCCCACTCCTCCTTATCAAAAGCTTGCACTTCACTACACCTGATCACTTCCACGCTATCTTCTAAGTCTCCATCAATCACATCCACCGGCATTCTAGACAAGCAGTCAGCTACTACATTTTTTAAGCCTTTCACATACTCCATTTCGAAATTGTACTCAAACACCGATAGTATCCACCTAGAGATCCTGGGAGTCACATTTCCTTCCAAACCTCTACCTCCTCTAAACAAATGCACTAAAGGTTTATGGTCTGTACGGACTTTAAAAGGCAAACCCCAGACAAAATATCTGAAATGCTTCATTCCCCAACAGCACGCCAAAGCTTCCTTTTCAATCACTGAGTAAGATACTTCTGCTCCTTGCAACCTTCTAGAAGCAAAACCGATAATCCTTTCCACTCCATCATTCACTTGGGATAAAACTGCCCCAATACCTACAGCACTAGCATCGGTGGTGATAAAGGTTTTTGCATTAACATTAAAATGTCCAAGAGTGGGTGCACGAAGAATACCACATTTTACACAATTGAATGCTTTCTCACATATATCCTCCCATTTAAATGTAACTCCATTCTTCATCAACAACCTTAATGGTTCAACCATCTCTGTAAATCCCTTCACGAACTTAGAGCAGTATTCTGCCAAACCTAAAAAAGATTTGAGCTGATCTTTATTGAGGGGAGTAGGAGCATTGTTAATAGCTGACACTATGCTTTTTTTAGGCTTTATCCCTTCTTTGGATATCTTGTGTCCTAAGTAGGTTACACAATCTTTCTTAAGTTGGCACTTTTCTCTTTTTATAGTCAAACCATGACTTTCCATACGTTTTAATACTTCATACAATACTTCGTCATGATGATTGGCATTTTTTCCTACTATCAATACATCGTCTTGGAAGCACAAAACATTTTTCATATTGCCAAATATTCTTTCCATGACTCTCTGAAATACCGCGGAGGCAGACGCCAAACCAAACGGCATCCTACAATAGCGAAATGCACCCAGGGGTGTTACAAACGACGTAAGGTGCCTTGATTCTTCGCTGAGATCAATTTGGTGGTAGGCCGCAGACATGTCAATTACACTAAAAATTACCCCCCCACCCATGGCAGTTAACATTTCTGAAATATTGGGTAGGGGTTGCCTGTCGACCCAAATATTTCTATTCAAATCGCGCAAGTCAACACATAAACGAATTTTGGCACAGCCATCCTTGGGCGCGACCACAATGGGCGCCAGCCATTCAGAGGCCTCAATTGGTTCAATAATCCCTTCCTGTAATAGTCTGTTGAGTTCCTCTTGAAGGGGACTTCTCATCAGATGTGGGACATTCCTCACTTTATGAACAACAGGCACTGCATTCCTTTTGAGAATGATCTTGTGAGAAAAATTTACCAACCTTCCTAACTTGTTAGAGAAAACTCTAGGAAATTTCTCCATTACACCAGTCTCATAATCCTCAACATTATGAACAACTATGGATTTAACGGGTTCAATGGCATTAGGATTCAATATTATTCCTAAATCTTTTTGATGGCGCCAACCCAATAAATTGGAACCTTGTTTCGTGAGATAGACCCGCCCATAGACTTTCCTTCCCTCAAAACCAATCACCATCCACTTCACACCCAAAATGTCTATGGTCTTACAACCATAACCTACTGCTTTAATGTCTGACTTGCCCCAGGACATTATATCGTTTATGTTACCCCACACCTTAAGATACATGTCTTTAGATAGTAATGTGTACAAACTTCCTGAATCAACTAACATTCTCACATCATTTGAATCCAAGCTTATGATGGAGTGTGGTTTCTCTAGTTTATCCGTGCTTTCAGTAATGACATCCATACTACTCATAGCGTAGGAACCTTCTACATCAGAAATCGAGAAACCTTCAACACATAACATGAATTCTTGAATGTTTTCACAAGTGTCGTCAACTTCATGTACATATTGAGTTTTGGAATTACATACTTTAGCAAGGTGACCTCTTTTCCCGCACGCCCTGCATAATGCATTCCTAGCCATACACTTAGTGCTTGAAGCAATGTGCCCTGGAGCACCACACCGGTAACATTTAAAGACACGTGTGTTAGTTCGTGGAATCATTCTACCAAAATGTGAAATCTCAGGGGGCTTATTGCCATACTTAGGTTGCAGTTTCTCCACAGGTTTTACATTATTCGTCTCATTGACACTCGTGAGAGTTTCCGATCCTTTAGAATCAACCCCTTTTGATATCAATTCTTTTGACACATCCTTAGGAACAATCGAATTGGTGCATTTGTCCATTTCTTTTATCCACAACTCAGTATGCTCAAGACCTTTTGCTATTTGAACTGCTTCCTCTAATGTAGAGTCTTTAATAAGTAACTTTTCTCGCACCCTTTTGTTGTTAGTATACCTAACAATCTGATCACGTATAAGTGAGTCTCCTAATCCTTCAAAGTGGCAAGTTAAAGACAAACCCCTTAGCGCGGCAACACAGCTTGTAATGTCTTCATCTATCTTTTGCACACAACAGAAAAATTTGTGTCTTTCTAGCACAGTGTTAATTTTAGACACAAATCTCTTTTCTAGCATTTGCATGCTCATGTCATAAACATTAATTGGTTGCCCATCTCCCACACCCAGAGATATTTCTGGAAGATCCTCATATAGACGACGACCCTCAACCCCTAAATGGTGGAGCAGAATAGCTTGTTTGCGTATTGGCCCATATTTATCCGCACCTGTTGCTAAAACGTAGGTTAAAAACAACTTTTTCCACTCTTTCCATGGGATTGGAGGATCACCAGGAGTGGGGAGAAAAGAAGGAGGGGCCGCAATACCCTGATCACCCATTGAAAATGAAAATAAAAACAAAAAAGAGTAGAGAAGTGTGTAAATTTGCGCAATATCAATTAAATTCAACCTTCAAAGAAAGAATAACCTTGGTGAAAACAACACGTTCCTTTTACAACCTAAAGGGGAAAAAATAGTGTTAGTGAAAATAACAGGTTAAAATAATAAATTACTGTACAGGTTGTAATGTCCAGGCTTCGTGTGCATCCACTTGCTTTTCTTATCTTGATGAAACGATTGTTTAGCGGGTAGTAGTAACTCTTGGTGAGCGCGTATTGCAGTAATTTCTAGAGGAAATTGGTCACAAATCCATCCCAACTTCCTAAAATGGCCACCGTGATGCGTGGTTACGTCCGGTATTTTCTATAGGAAGTTGGGCAGAGAACTAACTAACGTGCTGTGATGCCGTGATGAAGAGGCTGTGGATGACGGAGTGCTTGTGGCTCGAGGTTCGTGCTCGTGGCCAAAGTTCGTATAGGTGAGAAATCCTCGCGGGTCTGTTTTGAAAAATGCTAATGCAGTCTCTGGACAGTAGCGATGACGATGACGATGTCTGGAAACAGCATTCAAACGCTCAACATGTCCGATGAAAAAATTCCCCAAGCACCGAAAACATCTGAAACAATGTTCCGTTCAAATCCCAGAGTCAACACCAGCGCGCAACATCCAAAATAATGTTCCGCTCAAATCCCAGAGTCAACACTAGCGCGTTAATTCTATAGACCACAAACACTTGAAGGTCAACTGGTAGAGTACATGTAGCACTTTTGAAAATACGGCAAATTCGGCAAATTCGGCAAATACGCAGAGAAGGTGTAGATTGAATGAAGATGAGCATGTAGTTTCTCAAGTAGAAGCGGTGGCAGAAAGTAGTAAGGAAACAGGATTCAATGTACATACCAATACCCATCACAGAGCAGTTGGGTCTTTCCAGAGAAATCCATTTAGAAAAAACGTTGGGTTCTTCAGAAATATGAAATACATATCAGAAGTAGATATGTCTGTTATTCTTCCAGGGGTGGAGGTACTTGCTGTCTGCCCCCTGCGCAGATTTTCTCTCGTCGCCAATGTAAAGATCTGTTCAACACAAGTAGAGTTGATAATCTTTATTTGTAGTATAGAGATTCAGGTACCTCCAGCTTGCTCCACAACCTTCCCAGCTCCAACTCCTTACTTCAAAGAACAACATTCCGTTCCTGGCAACAAGCCTTACATTCTGTCTTAAAGAGATCCCCACACTCCCCTTGCTCAAAAGCAATCCTGCTTTGCTTCGTTGAAGCAAGAGCATGTTTTTCTGCTCTCGCTTCAACGAAGCAAAGCAGAGTTTGCTATGGCAGGGCAGGAGGTGTGCTCCCACCCTGCCATAGCAAACAGCAATGTCCCCGGGATGGGCACCCCGGGACATTGCAGGAGCCGGTCCTGGGGGGTGGCGGTCCCCAGGGCCATGGAGGGCTCCAGGAGAGGGGCATGCAGCCCCCCTTCCAATGCATTTAAAGCCCCAGGGAGGTGGTGGTCCCCGGGGCCCAGGGGTCCGTTGCAGACTCCCAAATTTGAATATTAAGTGCCCCGGGAAGGTGGTGGTCCCCGGGTCAGTGTGGGGGGGCTTTAGCTCCCACACTAATTATTATTTATAGCCCCGGTGAGGTGGCGGTCTCCGGGGCTCAGGGGGGCCTGCGAGAACCCCTGCCCATTTACATGAATGCCCAGGGAGGTGGCAGTCCCCGGGGCAACATGGGGGGTTGAGACCCCCACGCATTTTTTTTTAGAAGCCCTGGGGAGGTGGCGGTCCCCGGGTTTGCGGGGGAGCGCGTGCCCCTCCGCATTCAATTTAATAAGCCCTGGGGAGGTGGAAACCTTCAGTTCGAGAAATACTTGTTGCAAGCTTAGTTTTGCGAGAACATCACTTGTAGGCCGGCAGAAGAATGTGCAGAAGTGAGATTTTATTACTTATCTACTCTCCAAAAGACACATGCAACGCCATTGCGGCCAAGGCTGTACCATGAATTAAAAAGAATGTATTCCTATGGTTGGCTACGATAGCAAACAGCAAACTGCTGTGAGATTAAGATGTCTGTACAGCATCATGAATAGCCACTTACAATGAAACATTGATGTTGCTCCCTACAAATGCTTTGGCTGGACAAGTAGCCCGCATTTCTGTTTCTATACTGGCCCTTATACTAGGTTCTTCTCCCATGGGGTGATGCTATGGAGAAGGGAGACACAAATTCCCCCACCATGAGTCACTGCTTTGAAGCCAAGTGGTGCATGCCTGCAGCTGCCTGCGCACTCCAATGTGTGACTTCCTTTGTCAGCACTGGGTTAACTCACTCAAACTCACAAACACGAAACAAGTGGAAGCACTATTTTATTCTGTGACAAAACACGTCGCTCAAGTCTTTGAACTTCCACACAATCATAACATTCTGATATGTGTAGGACTCTGTATAGAGTGGCTAAGAGCTAGTTGGGCAAAGAGAGAGAGAGTGGGTGAGAGAAAGAGCAGGGTCCTGAAATAGGGATATGTTAGACAAAGAATAAGGGATAGAGAGCCCGAGAGATAAGGATGGGGATGGTCAGATCCCCATATTCCTGCACTTCAAAACAGATTTTTCCACACAACCACATCCATATTCATTCATATCCTGACATCAATTTAGTCTCTAAAAATGTATGTTGTTCTGTTATAGTCTTCTGCATTCCAAGGAGAACATATATACATTAACTGCCAGATATATTAACTAGATATATTAACAGTAACTAGTAGACTTGTTGGAATAAACTGGTAGGCTACAAAAACATGTTGATCTTGTACTTGACGCCCCTAATTGCAAAGTGAAAGAATTCTTGAGTTTTTCCTTAAATGTTTCTGTGCCCAGGCACTCTTCACCGGTTTGTTTCTGAGCTCAGCCACCGTTCCCTGAGGTTACCTAACACTGCAGCCCACTGCACAGATAATATGTTTTCCTTTTAAATTGTTTGTCAACACTTTCTTTTCTTATCAAAGAACTGCTAATGCCTCAAAATGTGCCTTAAAGGCTGGATATTAGTGCAGTCAGCAAATGTTTCAAGAACTAATATTGTAGTTGACAAGAGTGTGAAAATACGTTCAGCCATTTTCGGTTTGCTTCGGAGAAAGGTTCTGAAATCTTTTTCTTGTAAACAAAGTAATAAGTCTAATGGAACACATTCCCACCTCTGCCCTCCCTTCACAGCATAACATTCACACAGTACCTACACTTGGGGGAAGTGCTTCTACTGCGCGATTTATCAACAAAGAGGGTGGTCACATACATTCGGCAGCCACTTTCAAATTTTGTTAATTATCCGCTAACTAATAGAGTGTAATGCATCATTAGCCGTTTCCATTTCCGTACTAAAAGATATATTAAAAAATAGCCAAGTAGGAAGAAAAGGAGTACAAATGAAAAATGCTGGCGCGAAGAAGAAAGCCACATCTGAACAGTGGTTTTTATTTAAACTAAAACTAATTTTATATTGGGACGTATATTCAATCTGTAATGAAACAATTCAAATACAAGGTCAGCAGATCAATATCTCACAGGTCTCCATCCGCTTTTATCAAACAGGAAATCTCACAGTGAACTTGTGAAAACCTCCCACGCAGAAGAAAGGGACGCCCCACCAGCCAGGATTAGAGCTCTTCTAACTGAAGGTGGAAGTCTTTTTTGCACATTTAATACATCAGAAAAATACACAAAAAGTTCAGAGAGCTAAAATAGGATTTTCATAAATGTTTCCTCGTAATATTCTGGCTCGGAACACTGCCTATGTAATTGAATTCATAAAATATTTGGGAAGGTCACTTGTTAACAAGGTGATGCACGTTATGCAGCTATTCTAGATAGATGTGCATTCATGTGCAGGGTCAGGCATGAAGTGCGAGCGTTTTTTTTTTTAAACTGTGCAGTTACTTGGACAATAATGCACCTATTATTGAAAGTAAGATTGATAGTATTCATATCTAAGACCCTGATTACAAGCCATGCAGAGTGCCTGGTGTTCCAACACTTTGCTGGGTGTTGGAACACTGGACATGATTCTTTTTCCGGCTGGTAATTCTGGCTGCTAAAATCACATGAAGCCTCGGCTGCAACAGCAGTAGCACAAGTGAAGCGTTGCACTGGAAAGTAAATAACAAATGAACCATTTTTACCAGTTTGCATTACCTTCGGTGACTTTGCACTGGCACAACGTGCTGATAAATCTGCCCCTTCATTTTCATTTGCTCAAGCAGCCAAGGATAGTAATACAATGCGGTATTCAATGGCATTGGATCAGTAAAAGAAGGGGCTTATTTACAAGTCCCTTGCACCAACTTTGCGTCATTTTTAACATGGGAAAAGTGACGTACGGATGGCGCAAGGGGCTTGTAAATCTGCCCCGAAATTTCTAAGTACAGCCACTTGGCTGGTTTGTGAACATTCCAAAGATCTCTGCATGCTATGGACTGTTGAGTCATTAAGACAATGTTATCAATCACTCATTTGGGAAGGAAAAGGGAAAAGAATGTCAATCATGAAATATGTAAAGCCAACGATTCCAAAAGAATTTGGGGGCTCATTTATGAGTCCTTGCGTCACTTTTGCGCCGCCAGTGCGTCACTTTTTGTGACGCATCAGCGGCGTAAAAACTGGACCTTGTTGCACCATATTTACAAAGTGACGCATCTAGGTAGATGCGTCACTTTGTAAACCCCTGCGCTACATTATACCTGCGTCAGGTATAATGTATGCAGGGTGGGCGTTCCCACGTAAGTAAGCATCGTAGAAGTGACGCAGTGAAATCTACGAGATTTCACTGCGCCACTTCTAGGGTGCAAATGCGTCAATATCTTGCGCCTGCCTCACAGCAGGCGTAAGACTGACGCAGGCCCTTTCACATGGGGCTTGCCCCATGTGAAAGGACACATTGCTGGAGTTGCGTCACTTTTGTGACACACTCCAGCAATGCGTCACTTTTGCGCCTACAGATACGTCAGAAATACTGACGTATCTGTGACTCCTTGCGACATGATGCGTCATACTGTAAATATGACGCATCATTGGAGTCGCAGGGAGGGCGCAGTGAAAAGTGACGCATCACTGTTTTCACGCAGTGATGCGTCACTTTTCATAAATGAGGCCCTTGGTATTTTAATAGACTGAGCTTCCATCAAACATAGAGCTTGAATGCACTGCGAACCTTAATACTTGGACTCAATATCTCATCTTGCTTTATGTGGATTCCACTATGGGCAGTTTTGACTTTCATGTCATGCTGCTGTGTGAGAATGATCACAACAAGTTTATTAACACATGAATAATTATTAAGATGATAAGAATCTCTGAGATAGGGGATGCTCCAGACACTGTGGCTTGCCATCAGCTCTTTTATGGCTTGATAAACATTTATGGGGTAAATGTTTATTTCCATGTATAAGGCAAAGTTTCCAGAATGGCTCTCTCCTGGATTCTTGGAAAGTGTTGATTCTCCAACTCTTGTGTAAGCAATGACCATTCCACAATCCGAGCAGCTACAAGTTTATAGTCTTACTCAATTTTGAGGCAAAGAACTATGCTAAACTTATTTTGGGGAAATTTTACAGACCAGGCACCTGCTAAGAATTTGTTCAGGGCTAACATCAGCATAAAAGATAACATTATAACCCTACTTATAGTTATTAGTAACTGGTCGACCTACACTGGGCCTTTGCTATACACTTATTTTTATCAATTTTAGAATAGCAATTGATTGTATAGATAGGGCATTACTATGGGCTAAGTTGCTGTCTTGGGGTGTTGATGCAATTCTCCTTTGAGCAACGCAACATCTTTACAAAAAGCACAGGAGTCTCCTAGGATATATATTAACAGAGGTTTAAAGCAGATGTGTATGTTAGGTTCCCTGATGTTTAAATTGTAAGGGGCATATTTACAAGCCCCTATCGCCACCACAAGGTCAATTTCAGTGAGGTTGTGATGGCGATAGGTGCCTTGCCTTATTTACAAGGGATTAACGCTGAATTGTAAATAAGGCACCCTTTCACGCTGTATTTAGCGTGAAAGGGGAGGGCAATGGGTGTTGTGGTGGGCGTTCCACTGCAACACCTATTTATTTTGACGCTGCCTCATATTTACAAGAGTGGCCTAAATAGGAGGCAGCACCAAAATTAAAACCAGGGAAAACCTGGTGCTAAACAGGCGAAATTAGGAGAAATGCTTTGTTTCTCCTCATTTTTGCTGTTTCCATGTGTGCTGCCTTGTGCAGCACACATAGAAACAGCAAATTGCCTATGATTGTTTATATTGAGGAAGGTCCCCCTTCCTGCACATAAACAATATATATTTTTTTTAAATGTTGTTTTGCAACTTCTATGTGTGTTGCATTAAGTAGCACACATAGAAGTTACAAAACGGCATTTAAAGATTGTTTATGTGCAGGAAGGGGAACCTACCTGCTCATAAACAATCTTCCCCAAGACACCCTTGTACTATGGTGCAAAGGTGCCTTCGTTTGCACTAGGCAGCTGAACTCAGCGCCAGCACTAGGGGGAACGCAGGGGTGCGCCACATTCTTTTGAATATGGCACATTCCTGCATTTTCAGAATGGAGAAGTGTGGCGTTGGAAATGTTTCCTTAATGCCACGCTTCTCCATTTTGTTGTAAATATTCTGTTTTTCCCCTCACTCTGGGCCACCAAAATTAGAAGGCACACCTACTGCAATTTACAATAAGCTGATGATATGGCTTTGCTGCATAAGACCAACATCAGCTCCCAGTCATCTTCGCTAATTGTGACTTGAATAAGTTAACAGGAAATAAAGAGAAGAACAATATATGTATTTTCAGTAAAAACAGACAAAAACATCAAGTTGTCATTTGAACAGCAAACTTTTACCCAGAGCAGCCACAAATATTTAGGTGCCTGGCTTCAGTAGAGGGATACAAGAAGTAGTTGTTCAAGTTACTTTTCCACTAAACGTAACAAAAATCTACTTTCACCTACCAATTAGATTTTTTAAAGTGACTGCAAAATAACTTTTAATCAATATGCTTGCATTTTCCCAGTTGGGGAATGAAATAAGGAATCTACTCAAAATTGTTCATGGAAAATGCAGTTTTAGTTACACAGTGAAACCAGCTCTAGGATAATTATTTCTATTTCTTAAGCATTCACGCTGAGTTCTATACAACACAGCCATTTTATCACAATGGTGTTTTTAAACTACAGCCCAACCAAAGCATAATGGTGCTCCCTCAAGCCATCGGTGTCATACATGTGGGTAGTGTAAATGCACACTGTAGCCGACATGACACTTAGCTTAGTGGCACTAATACATTTCTATGCCAACTTGCTATGGTCCTACTGCAGGGGTTCCCAACCTTTTCTGTGAACCACATCCCTAGGAAATGTTTGATTCATGGTCGCACCCCCACAAAATTTTTGCCGGATTCCTTATATGTATACAGTACATACTTTCCCTCTTTGTTGCACCCCCTGAAATATCATCTTGCACCCTCAGGGTGCAGGCACCCTAGGTTGGGTACCCCTGTCTTACTAGAAAGTAAACACTTCAATTGGAACCAATGCACTGTGACTCTGAATAACAGTTTCACAGTGAAGAAAAGGCGAACAAGCTGAAGTGACCACACAGAAAATGTGATTAGGCTGCAAGCACTGTTTTATGGTTATAAACGTAGGTCTGAAAATTTAATCATTTTGATTATTTCTAGTCAATTTCAGAAGTAAAGTTTTGAACAATAAAAAAAGCCTCTTCTCGTCTACAAGTATTGGTTTATGTATTTGACTACTTCTCATTTTATACAAAGATACAGACACTGCTCCTTAACACTTATCTGAGCCAAAATAATTCTGCTCTTTACTTGGACCACTGGGCAGTTATGCTTGATTGTACTAGCACTTTACCTTTGTTACCTAAGTTTGCCGTTCTAATAAAAATTTCAGATCATTTCTGCAACCCCAAACTTACAATAATCCTCATGGAGCTACACCAGCAATGCATACTACTGTGATACTTGCAGAAGTAATGTTCACATTTTGGCCCAGGCATTACTGTGATACAACACATTTGGGTGCTATAGTTCATCTAAGCATACTAAGTTCTCCTGTCACCCCACAAAAAATAGTCACAATGATTCTTGATTGAATTAGATATCCAAAACAAAGATGTTTACCTTACCATATCTCATATAACAATATTACAATGTCTGATATCTTGATTGCTGTTATTTATGTGCATGTTTTCTAAATATGTCACCTTATACACACACACACACACCAAATCTACTTTTTTACTCTGATTGAGGCCTCTTTACTACTCGTTCTATAACAATTCCATTTGTAATACTGAAAAGGGGACATTATATCCAGATGTAGTGAAAAAGATAAAGTGGTAATTTATGTTTCTAGATTTATTTCCCAAAAGCATCCATGGAATGATATTATGAAATAACAATAGTGTTAATATTTACCTAATGCTGACAGGTGAAGCTTAGGTTATTTGTATTCTATGCAAAGTATATAACTATGAGTACTGATTATATTTCAGTCAATTACATTCTTTCCTGCATAGAATTTCCTTTCACAATAGACTAATCATAGGACAGACTACTTGCTAAATGTATAACATGGTAACTAGATAATAAAAAAACAATCCATGTCCTTACTCCTTGAGTGAGGCAAAGCTGTCAGCCATTAGATGACTTCAACTCCAAAGCCCTACATAAGACATCGGGTTAGTCGTTGAGGGGATAAAACCCTACTCTCTGCTAATCATGAAGATAATGTACATTGCAGTAGCAAATGTTCTTTTGTGCTGTCTTTATAATGTTCATGCAGTGGATTTATAAGTTTTTACAAGTAACTTATTAGTGGACTAAGTTGCCCATTTCAAAACAGGTGTTTTATTCTATAATCCTATGATCAGTTATGCAAGAATAAAGTCTCTAATTTAGCTGTAATGTTTAGAACATATGTAAGAAATTGAGTTATTGGTTGAGGGGGGTGAACCCCTACTCAAGCAGCAATCACAATCCTTGTCAGTGTGAAGTCGCAAGCACAGCCCACCTGCGCTCAAGACTCTGGTAGCTTGGCACAGAGCAGTCAGGCTTAATTCAGAGCTAATGTGTAATGTATTTGTGCAACTCTTCAAACAGTGATAAAGTGAAAACACAAAACAAACAAAATTCCACAACAATTTAGATAAATTAAGTAAATTCAAATAAATAGTTTAAGACCAAAACAACAAAGATTTTATCAGTAGAACCGGATTTTAAGTGAAAATAACACCAAAAAGCACAAACCGACAACTGTGGATACCTGGTTGTGTTGGGGAGAGGGTGTAACTTTACGGCTAGAGTGGTGGACCTGGAAGCTGGGGAACCGGGTTCGAGTCTCGGCAATGACGCTCAACATCGGCGCTCAACGCTGTGTGATTCTGGACAAATACCTTATTCTCCCCATGCCTAACAAAAAATGAATGTGTCAATTTCTGACCAAACTGGTGATCATGTAAAGCGCTCTGATGCCCAATTTCTCTGGTCTAGTTCGTGCTATATAAAACTCTAAAAAGAAAGACTGGGAATTCAGTCTAAGCAGCTACAGGGACCTAGTTAGGCCCACTGAGCAAGGTACCTTAAATCCTGGTTGCGAGCTGTTGCAGAGGCCAGCATTGAGGATGTGTAGCACAGCAAAGGCGATGCGAGGTCTGAGTTTGAGATGCATCACATAACATCAGTTCTGAGGAACTGCAGAGCAGTAATGTGAGGCCCTTCATCATCATCAAGGAGACTGTTGATGAGGAGGCTTGTGATGAGGAGGCTTGCGATGCAAAGTCCTGCGTGGAGGGAGCGCTGCGCACTAGCTGATTCTGAAGAAACTGAAGGGGTGGCAATGTGGAGACCTGCAGGCTCATCGAGTCTGCTGTTGTTTATAGACTTGCAATGCAATGGCCTGCATTGTGGATGCATCACACAGTAGCAGTTCCAGTGAAGTTGTGGACTGTGAGGGTGATGGGAAGCCCTTGCACCTGGAAAGTCTGCACAGCAGAGGTGATGCGTTGGCTGTGCTCGGGTTCCGCCTCTCACCAGAGGAGATGCGTTGTTTCTGCTAGGTCCACAGATGAGATGGCAGAGCACCTTCATGCCCTCTTCCAAGGGTCCAGGACTAAGGTGACACCACTTGGCAGGGTAGGACTCACAGATGGCAGAGTCCAGGTGCTGGGTTCTTAAAGTTGTTGGAAGCCTGTTGTATCCTGAGGCTTCTGATTAGTAGGACAGCCAACTAGCCCTTGGATTCGCTATGGTGTCCTGGGTTTAGAGATGCAGGTCCAGTTCTTCTCCCACAAACAAGAGGGCAGAAGGTCAGGGCATCAGTCCTTCAGAGCAGCAGTCCAGCAGTGTAGCAGCCCTTTAAGCAGCATGAGACACTTTTTTCCTGGCAGAGTCCACAGGTCTAAAGGTGTACTGAAAGGTTGATGCCTGAGGTCAAATATTTACACCTGGTACCCACTTTGGAGTGGGAGTAGCTTCCAGAAGATAACACCCCCCAGAGGATCTTGCAATTATATGCCTCCCTGGCCCAGATTGTCTGGGGTCACAATGGACTAGTGTCGAATCCCTCTGTGAAAGTGCTCAGGCAGGGCCTTTGTGATGTGCAAGTGCTGTAGGTGCCAGAAACCTCCCCCTCATTAACTCAGAGTGGCCCATCCTGCCAACACCTAGCTTCCCTTTTTATCACTGTCTGGGAGCAATACACAAAGTTTAACTGCTAACTACACTGAGTCTTGTGGCCCAAGATACAGACAGGAGATAGCAGATGGTTGAGACAACAAAATGCCATCTTCCTAAAAGTGGTATTTTCAGAATTATGAATAAAAATCCAACCTCACGATTAAACAGAACTTTTAATTACAATTTTTAGACACTAAACTAGACCTGTCTACCTGTTCCCAATTATAAGTTACAGCTTATTAATTGCAATGCCCCTATCACCTTTGGCTTCTATAAAGGAGAGAGCAATGCATTGTCTTTTTTCCCATTGCATTTTAATCAGCCATCCAAAGCTTAGATTGACTAATGTTAATATGAAGGAAACTGTACATCAGACCAGTTAAGTAGCTACAAAAAGTAAAGATGCTCTATTGTGTAATGTAAGGAAAACAAGATCATTCTTTTGATCAACCGTTTACTCATGCATGCCATCCTGGACACTACAAACCAAGAAGAGTTCCTCCTGGTACAAAAGGGAATGCAGGTAATGTGGTTGAAATTAACAATCTCAAAAGGGTTAAACAGGAAATGAAGGACCTAATGAGTAACAACACTAAATCATTAAAACGACAATATTTTGAGTGGGTTAGTCAGCCAAAGTTCCCACATCATAACCATTCAAAGCTGGCTCTAATATATGTACTTTACACCTTCCTCCTGTATTCTGTCTTTGGACCACATTGACTACACAAAGAAGGATGGCATTGATCCTCTGGGGCTTTTGTTTACAAACTTGTGGCTAACCACTCATTATTGTCCATTCAAGACAGAATGCAAACCACTCCACAGGCTACACAATTATGGGTGTGCCCAGGCATGAGCCCTGTACTCACTGTGCCACTAGAACCAAGTTAGACCTGACTGAAAAGCCCTAATGAGGGCCATGCCAATATTGGGATGCTTATGTTCTGGTTCAGGTAGGACCTTGCTTGGCAGTTTGAGCTGGATTGTTCCTATTGTAGTACTTCAAGATTGATTTGCTTATAGTTGGGTCCAAACTGAGGTGGTGTGGTAGACAAAAGAATAATGGGCTGGAATACTACCCCCAAACAATTGAAGTGATTTGGCTCATTATAAGCATTCCTCCAATAACGTTTTGTGCTTAAGGTTTAGTTAGGACCATGTTTTCATAGGAAAATAATTTTCTGTTTGCTGATAACGTTGATAACCATTTGTTGAACCGTTTGTTGAAGCTGCATGAAACTTTCCCCCGCAAAAGTCTCATCCACCTCATCTCTTGCCTTCAAAGTGTTGGGGTGATCTGTCAAGCAGAAACCGAGATAAAGGGAGTCCCAAATGCGTATTTCCACAAAAAAATTGAACTGCGATACTGCAAAAATGGATGAACGAAATTTCACCAGACTTGGCAGAAAGCTAGATCTTGGTCTGGTGTTCTTTTCGTGGTTTGGTATAATTCTGTTCAGTCATTTTAGAGAAATGAAGGTTCAAAATATTTAGATATTTCATGACGCAAAGGATACAAGCAGCCAACAGATCTTGAGATAAGATTGTCTCTCACCACATTAGGACATCAAGATGGCAGCCATTTTAGTGACTTAGTCCTCAGTTCTGGATAAAGTCCAAAAATAAAACTATAGGGGGCATGATACTGACGCCTTGCCCCCATGCCTGGTGGGGAGATCTCAGGGGGGACAAGAATGTATTTAAAAAATAAAAAATAACAGCAAGTTCATGGAAAACCCATAGATCCATGAAAAAATACAAAAAGCACGCCCCCGCCTTTAAAAAGAAAACTGGGATGGGACAGTGCCCTGGGGGTAGCAAAACATATTTTGAAATAGGATGAGAGCATTTGGGCTCTGTTTTGAGTCTGTTCTAGGCCCTAGGGATCCCATTCCCCATAGCCAAGTTAAATGTCATGGAGAAGGGGAGTATGGCCCTCCTCCCAAGCCTCATTGAGGCCCTGAGAGTTCCATACCATGGGGTTATGCATTTCGAAAGGGGAGGTGGACATGCAGCCTTCCTCCCTGAGTCTCATCAAGGCCCCAGGGGATCAAGGCACCAGAGACCCCATCCCCTGGGGCTGTTTAGACGTTTATGGGTATTGGGTGTGAGGTCACCCTTCCCAGGCCAAGGTATGGCCGAGGGTACTCATTCTGCAGGGGCCAGCTTAATGACAGTGTCATGGGGACCCCATCCCCAGGACTCCAATGTTTCCCTATCCAAAGACCATGGACAGGGAAGTCACTTAGCAGGAGAAGACTTCTACCAGGTGGGAGCGCATATGTTTTTCCCCGCCCGTGAGGGGCAGGGAAACATAAAATTGCTCCCCCTCAGCAGAAGCAGAAAGAAAAGACACCCCTATGATAGGCCCAGTGTACCCCCAGGGGAAGGGTGCATTTTATGTGAAAGGTAGGACATGTACTGGTGTGTGTGACATGCCCTGATAGTGAAATACCGACAGTTTTGTTTTTCACTATTGAAAGGCTATCTGCCCATAGGATAGAATGGGAGATACGTTGTAGCATCTTACAAATATAATTTCCCATTGGGACAAGATAGAGAAATAATGTTTAGGCTCTCTGAATATGGTTTTGAAATTGTGTGTTTGAAAATGGAACTTTTAGAAAGTAGGTATTTCCTTGTTTAACAATTCTGTGTGCCTCTGCATGTTTGTGGATTGGCTGTCTGGTTTTGGAGTGACAGGGACTGGAGATGTGCATTCACTGTAGACAGCCACTGGGGGGTTGAGGTGTGCCTGGCCCTTCCTGGATGCCTCAGAGCTGAGCTGAATAGGGCTTGGCTGCATTTAGAGCAGTGCGAAGAGATTTCCTTTCACCTGAATAGGGCCTGTCTCCCTTGTTCAATGCTGTCTTCACCCCCTGTGGTCATACTGCACCAGTGAGGACAGAACTGATTTGGACTGGGCTCAGAGACCCTTGCACAAAGAGAACAAAGACAAAATGGGGTATAAGCAGTAGACCTTAAACCCCAGAACTTTTTATTACTTCTGGACTCAAGCGGAACCTCTGCCAAGGAGAAGAGCTGACGATCTCTGAGAAGGAGAACTGCCCTTTGCTGTGTGGGGTTGGCCTGCAGTTGCTGTTTCTGCCAAGGAGAGGACGAAGACTGGAACTTTGCTTTGAACCTGCTTGAAGAAGATCTTCAAGGGCCTGGGTGTGCTAGCATCCTGTTTTAAAGTCTCAGGGACACAAATACTTCACCCACAGCTCCCCTGAACTCCGCTGCTGAGAGTTCTGACCTGCCAAGAGGTGCCTTTTCCAGTTCTGGGCCTCTGGAGGTTGTTCCTGCTGTTGGGAGCTGGCAGAAACCCAAACAACTGAAGAAATCAACAATTTGATCTTCTTGCAGCTGTTTTTCCAATGCAGCACCGCTGTGCAGGAAGAATCTCCACGCATCACCGCGCTGCTGCCGAGCTGACGCAGCGCCTGAAGGAAAATGTCATCTGTGACTGCAGGTTGTATAGTAAAATATAGTATTAATCAGGGTTCAGAGGAATCTCTAGTCTCTGGACCCCAATGCCGCTGCTTTTGCTGCACTATTGATACCTACGACCCAGGCTAGCTTCCATTCGCACAAAAGACCCTCCCCATCATGCTATCCCTTGTAATTACCCAACACACAAACAACTACTATTGTATTTTAACACAACAGATCTCATTTGGGGCCAGATGTACGTAGCTTCGGGTTTGCAATTAACTAATAGCAAATATTTTTTAATTCGCTATTTGCTAACTACGTAACAATGTGTGTTTCACACATTCAGTGAAATCCCAGTGGGTCGCAAATAGACCTGCCTCATTAATATTTATGATGTAGGTCTTGGTTTGCGCCCCTTTGGGAATCAAAGAAATAACAGGGATGGTGGCCTGCTAGGGTCAGCACACCACCATCCCTGTGATTAATTTGAAATACTGCTACTTATTTTTAAATGCTGCTCGGTTTCTTTAAAGGATATATTTCAAAATGAAAAATGAAACGTTTTCTTTTCATTTTTTCAGAATAGGCAGTGGTCCGTGGTGAATGTTTTTACCAACATTCACAAAAGGGAAGGGGTCCCTTGGTGACCCCTTCCCATTTGCAAATGGGTTACCACCTACTCTGAGTTGGTGCTAAAATGCAAATATTTTGCAACCACATTTCGGTAGCAAAACATTCACACATACTACGGTGAGTCGCTATTAGGAAGGGACACCCTAGATATGCCCCTTCTAAATACTAAATACAAATTGGGCCTTTGCACATAAAAAAGGCTGTTTTGCAGTCACGATCAGCCCGATTCTGTGAATCATACCATTAGCGACTTCAAAAATGCTTGGTACATCTGGCCCTAGTCCTCAGGCAATCTTTTATAAGAATAGTACAACAGTTATAACACCTCCTGCCATAGGCGACCTTTTGTATTAACAATTGGCTGCAATCCTAGTGTTTTCCCTCATAGCAACTCTCAAGTTCATGGTGAGAGATGTTCATTGGTGGGAGGTGCTTTGGTTATCTATTGTTTTTCCAAGACACACTGTCAAATTAGCGTATTTTTAATAACAATTATTGTTCACCCTAGACTGATAATTTCCTCTTAGATCATAACTGACATCTGTTTCCTTTTTCTGTCTGGAATGCCACGGTTCATGTGGCAGACACGACATTAAAAGATCAGCGGAAATAGTGTCAGAGTGGCCACCCTGTTGCACAGTACACCCTAAATATAGTGGCCCCTGTGACACCACTTTCTGTTGTCATCTGTGCACTGGGACAGTTTTGTAAACAGTGAAGCAAGCAGTGGCTCAGCCTTTGAAAATACACCATCCACTACATGAGATGGGGATGCAAGAGGAAGGCATCGACCACATACACCAAATTCTGCTGGCTGCCCACTAGCAACCAACTTTAAAATAGATGCTAAACCCTATATCACTGTTTTGAGCAGAGTGATAGCGACTGATATGGTTTACATACATAGATCCAATCTGGATCACGTCCAAAAAGTTTACACCATTTTTTTGTCATTTGTGTCATTTTTCCCACGGTATTTCACCAAAACAACATCTTTGTTTTAAATTCAATTAATGGTGATAATATTGTTATGTTATTCCCTACCACAAGTTGGTGTATATTTGGACTCAAGTCAACTAGAGAGTTAAAAAAGGGATCCTTTGATTGCAACATTTTATTCCTTTTATTTGTCATGCAGATACTATCAATAATCATTACATTCATTTGCAAAATCGTCTTTGAACCCAGACATTTATGGTAATACATAAATTAAGTGATAGCAAATATGAATATAAAAATGCTACAAATGTAAAATCTTATAACTATGAAATTCGAAATCAACAATACAACCAGGAGGATCGGCTTCTATACCCAAATTGTTATTTATTACTGTCAAATTTCCAAGAACTAAGGCCCATCAAACTTTATTCAGTTAAATATCCATAAAAGTATAATGCAGATACAGTTCATTAAATACATTTCATAATGAGTATACTGTAAGTGCGTGGGCATAAATAGCAGCAAACCCCACTGCACTAATCAATAGATATTAGCAAATACACGTTTTAATGTACTTTATCAAATTTAACAATTAAACTAATAACCGGCTCAATAGGATCAGATAAAAATTAGAAACATTAATATGGAGCAATGGTCACCCTAATTCACTTAATTGATAAATCAGTTTCACATGGAGAGACTAGGCCCATATTTATGGGGTTTTGGCACAGGGCAGCGCAATAAGTCATCAATAAATTACTGCGCTGCCCTATGCCAGAGTGAAAAGGCAGGAATGCACTGTATTATGCAATAAGGTTCATTCCGAACCTTTCTTCCTGCACTGGCACGTTTCGGCTGCCTAGCACCAAAGCAGGCAACCCTTGCACCATGATGGACGTTTGCCTGTGTTGTCAGAAGGATTGTTTTGTGCAGGAAGGCGCACCTTCCTGCACAAAAACAATCCTAAGAGCTGTTTTCCTCTTTTTATGTGTGCTGCAGAATGCGAGGGCGCTGGAGGCTCCGAAATAAGCACCTAAGTACACATATTGATATTACCAGCAAAGGGCACTGTCGTAACTGTTTTTATTTGCATGTCTGAAGGCTAACAATAGATGTGTGATATGATATAAAGTGATAGATAATATTGAAATATAACTGTTGTTGGACCTGGTCCTAATCGGTATAGCTATAGTGCTGTAAACTGTGTACAAAGGTACCGAATTCAGATTCAATTTCCAAAGAACAATTTATGGGGGGCAATGTTTGCCGAAATAGTGCATTGCCAGTCACCCGAAATGGATGGATTAAATGCCAAATGACTTTAGAAAGCAGAGTTGGGCTCTAGTTCTGAGGAATGAAATATCATTTGTATTCAGTCCCATGCCGCAGCAAACTTTGAATTAATTTAAACTGCAATAATCAGATCATCAGCACTTGCCTGGCGTAGCTCAATTCAGAGCAAAGATCAGTTTTTTAATAAATCGAAATTCATTGAAGTTATGCGGAAATTTGAGAAAAATGTGTACCTGCACAGGTCTGGTTAGATTCATCTTCATTATTGCCGCAGTCATTAGATCCATCACAAAGCCACCGCTTGGGGATGCAACGATTATTCCGACATTTAAATTGATCACCAGGGCAGCTGTGATTGACTAGGGAAGAAATAAAACACTCGAGTAAGTATTCAGTCACAGGAAAATTAAGGAAACATAATCACATCAAATAGTCCTGCTCTTTAGTAATGCAATGTAAACATATTTATCTCTTAGAGTTTCTTAAAACCAGTTTAGAAAGAAGTCACAGAGCATCGTATTAAATTAAACTTTGCATCTTATATTAGGATGTAAAAAGTGAAACAAGAAAGTTGCACATTTGATACGGAACCGTCTCAGGAGTGGAAAGGTGCGTTCTGGAAGGAGAGCAAACAGAAATATGTGTAAGCTCAACAAAGCTACACCACTGCAAGATCTTCTGCGTTGTTTTGAACTTTAGAAATAGGTAGGGTAGTTCAACACAACAATACAAATTCAGAGGCAGATCTACAAGAAACTAATGCAGCGCGGTGCAGCACGTCATTTTGCTGCGCCTGCTGCGTTAGTTTCGAAACACAGGGATGCAACATATTTACAACAATATGTCGCATCTCTGTGTTTCTCCCTGCGCTGGTGCACAAACTACTGCCATGCATCAGCGCAGGTAACATTGAGCCATGGTGCAAGGGTGCCTGCGTTGTGGGGAGATTTTATTTGTGCAGGAAGGGTCACATTCCTGCAGAAAAACAATAAATTGAGGTGATTTCCTCTTCCAATGTGTGCTGTAGAATGCAGCATGCATCGAAAGAGGAAAAAAAACGAGGAGAAATGAAAACTTTTCTCCTTGTTGCACCTTGCTATGCCACCCGTAAATCTGGAAATGCATCAGTGGACATGGGTGTTGTGTGGGAACATCCACAGCAACACCCATGTCTCCCCCCAACACGCAAAGTGATATTTACAAGGATAGGGTAAGTCACACAGGGTGACAAAGCAGACTGCACCACCGGTGTGTCACGCAACGTGATGCACCGGCGGCGCAAGGGGCCTGTAAATCTGCCCCTTTATGAGGGAAAACATACTCATTAAATTGAATTACACAAGTCAGGCCTCATCTATAGCATTTTGACGTACGGCACCTTGCTGCGCTGCCCTGCGCCAAAGTGAGCGGGCAGCAATGCACCGTACTTAAGCAATATGTTGCAATCCTGTCTTTTCTGCCTGTGAAGATGCCATTTTGTGAGCCTAGCACTGATGTAAACACCCTTCCACCGTGGTGCAAGGGTGCCTCCATTGCAGGCAGCATTGTTTTTTATGCAGGAAGGGGCATCTTCCTGAATAAAAACAATCCTACAAGGCGTTTACCTCTTTCTCTGTGTGCTGCAAAATTGAAAAAAGAAGGAGAAGTAAACACATTTCTCCTCGTTATGCCTCACCTTGGGAGGCGCATGGGCTTGATGCTTCCCCAGGTTTAAATCACTAAATCTGAGGAAGCGTCAAACCCACCGCAACGCCCATGGAATGCTTCCCGGGTGCAGAATAAGGAAATGCAACGATTTGCGCTGCATCCCCTCACTCATGATTTGTGAGGCCACTCAAAGCCACACAGGGTGGCTTTGTTTGGCTTCATAAACCATTATGAGAGCCCTGCATCACACATGTACCACTTTACATGGTGCAAAAGTAATGCCGGGCTCTAATAAATAGGCCCCGTTGTTTAAGCTTTAAGACGTACAGAAGAAAATAGGGGCATTTGTTCTGGATGGATTGAGCACAGATGGAACAGGAATTGGGTCGAGATTCCTCCACTTTGATTAATGATTGAGCCCACTTTCATCTGCAAAACAATTATTTGTTTTGATTGTTCATTTTTGTTTTTGTTACTTGAAGACCACCAAGTGCGGGTAGCAACCAGATTGAAAACTAAAAAATTTCTTACGCTGATTTTTTTATTGATGACATCAGTGATGTCATCAGTGATGTCAATTAACATGTCATTAGTGAGTGACCTCTCTGCAACGCGAGGATATCGGCGAAATTGACCTGAGCCCTGACGGGTGACCGAGCACCCAGCACTTTAGCGGGAGTCCCTGGAGGTGGGCTGGACTCCTATAAATCTACAGAGCAGGTCCCGCAGCACGGGAGACATCTCTGCAACGCGAGGATATTGTTGAAATTGACCTGATCCCTGATGGGTGTCCCAGCACCCAGCACTTTAGCGGGAGTCCCTGGAGGTGGACTGGAAACCTATAAATCTACAGAGCAGGTCCTGTAGTGCGGGAGACCTCTCTGCAACACGAGGATATCGGCAAAATTGACCTGAGCCCTTGCGGGTGACCGAGCACCCAGCACTTTAGCGGGAGTCCCTGGAGGTGGGCTGGGCTCCTATAAATCTACAGAGCAGGTCCCGCAGCGCGGGTTGTGCGCGGGGCTTGCCCAGGCTCGTTCCGGGCGAAGACCAGGCCAAGACAGACCTCTTAGTCCGTCATAGGCCGCCAGATGCTGGGCTGGGCCACATCTCATTGCTGCACTACGGAAGGCGTGAGGACTCTCTCCCTATGGACTCCCCTGATTACATTATAAAGGAGCTTATGCACACGATCCCGGTGAGCTCGTAAAACTGCTTAGTTTTGTTGTTTTCCATATTTTTCTCTTTCCCTTATTGTCATTGTTTGTACTGTTTTTATCCTGTGGCATTGCCTTGAGATGGGTAAAAGGAAAACTACGTGTGGTCCTAAAAAAGCCCTTAAGGATGGGGGAACCACTCCCTCTTAACTTACCTTACTGGGGCTATGGGGGCAATAGACCAACAGATTACTTCGGTGGAGGAGGTCATAAATACAGAAAGATCCGGTTTGGTCTTAGGTTCCCCTACAGGTAACGAGGAATCAGGCACTCCCGCCCTTACTACGGCCAGCATTAGTACCCTAAGGAGTGGCGTAATCACCAATGGTTGTGTCCTGAACCTCTCTGACCATATTTCTGTTAGCGATTTAGATAGCGACTCCCAGCCCTCAACTAAACGTCCAAGAAATGCGATTAATATTGTTCCTATACCCCCAGAGTCAGCATTAAATGAGAATAGCCCAACCCCTTGTTTAACGCGCAGAAAAACGGCAACTAAGGGCAAGTCACTGCCGGCTACGAAGCAAGGACGCAAAGGTTACGCGACCAATGGCCCTAGACTTAATCCCTCCAGCAACTTGGTGCTATTAAATAATAAGCTCGACTCACTAGATCTCTACTTGAGAGAAACCTTGACTAATTTATCCAGTAGAGTAAGTGCTATTGAAGAAATCTTAACAAAATGCCCTGATACCCGACAGTCCTCTGACCTTGAAGTAATTGATTCAGCTAACTGTAGGAGTAAGCATATTGTTTCTGGCGCCAACAATCCACCTCAGACTCGGAGGACCATCTCCAGAAACCAGCCGGCGATATTGGGGAGAAATGAGAGCAGGGCTCTTCTAGATCTATGTCCTGTCCCATTCCTCCCTCTGGTGGCTTTACCAGGTGGACTATCTATGAGTACCTCACACATAACATGACTAAGGCCCCATGACCCCTACCAAAGATTAGAAGTAATGACCCTAAGCTAGGCCATCAAGTTCCTATGCTTCAGGGAACTTCTAAATTCCCTACTTCCTCCATAAGGGCTCCGAGCTATAAGCAGGTAGTTGACTCGTCCACGGTAGTGCTGGATCTACTACTCAGCTGTGACCCCATACACGGTCATTCTAACTAATGTTACAGTTTTACTGGCTGGGGCAGTAGAATCTTGGGAGGAACTCAAGAATAAATCACTGTCTTGGTTGGGTTCTAAAATCGGGTCATTAGAGAGTCTCTTTTCAAATTTCAAAATGGTCAGGCGTGTTAGTTGGCTAGGGAAAGGCCAGAAGTCTTTACCAGGGGATTGTGTGATCCTGACCTTTAAATCTCCACATCTGGTACATCACATACTGACGAGGGCAGGTACCCACTTCATTTCAAACCGCAAGATTAATGTGATCCCTCTGGGGTTTTTCTACCAACTGTCTCGCCCCAATTGTTTAAATCCTTTTATTGGGGGACACTCATTGAATTCTTCCCCTTTGTACAATGTCCCAGTCCACAACTGCTTTGACCTTTTTTCCCGTTTAGATCAGGTGAATTGACTCTCTATTACCGCCCGAGGAGGGGTTATGACAAATGGGGGACCTTTATAATTACGGGCACCTCTGTTTCAGGAACTAGGGAGAAGGACTGGGTTAAAACCTCTGTGAGCACCCCATTAGCATTAGACTCCAGTCCATTTGGTTACCAGGGGCACAATAACTATCCTCCATTAGTGAACACTCTGCCTCCAGCTACTCCCCCTGTTCACCTTACAGCCGCTAGTTCAATTATCCCTCCTGTGATCCCCATTGTATCTCCCCCAGGAATTTGTACCCATGTTGCTAATGGACTCAAGAGGGATATTGGTTGTCACATCATGTTTTGGAATATTGGAATATTGCTGGCCTAAAGGTGAAGATTGTGAGCCCTCTGTGGTCAGAGTTTGTTTTGGGCTTCGAAGTTTTGTGCTTACAAGAGTCCTGGTTGACCCCATCCACATTAACGGCTTCAAAACATTTCACAAGCCTGCGGTTGCATCAACTCATGGAAGAGCCATGGGAGGGTTGTGTACTTATGTTTCAAATATTTTCAACTTTAGGATAACTGCAACCTTGGTGATTAATCGCTATGTCCAAATTCTGGTGGCCAACGTGGATAAATCAACAGGCGTTGTAATAGCCAATCTTTATAATAATGCGCCACGTGAAGACTTATCTCGTTTGTTGAGTGTTAAAAAATTGCACATTAATAGGCTACAGTCAGCTACCTCAAAGGATTTGTTCATCATTTGGGGGGGGGATTTTAACTTCACTCTATGTCACCAGGAGGATAATAGGGTTTGTGGTCTTGAGCAGGACAAAGATTTAAGTATTCCTCATTTTATCCACTCTATCCAGGGAGATACGATTAATGAAATAATGTTTACAGAAGATCTGAGATTTGCAAATAATCTTTGTAGTCTGTCGATTCCTTTTAGTCCGACCTTTAGTGGTCGAGGGTTGTTTTCTCAAATAGATTTTATTTTAATATCTGTAAGACATGCTTCAAGGACTATTGGAGTTTCAAACCCATGATATCTCCCTTAGCGACCATTTTCAACAGTGCATAAACTTTAAGGTCAACCATAAGGCGGTCAGCAGGTCTGTAACTACCATTTCTCTTGTGGCAGACATTACCCTGGCCAGACAAAATGGCTATGCCCTGCGCTGGAAGAAATTTGATCCAGATGTGTTTATGACCAAGGTTATCACATATTGCAGGGATGCTATCAATATGTGTATTGGTAGTGGTAACTCCCCGGAAGATATTGTGGAGGGTTACTCCAAAATAGCAGAGTTTGTGAGTAATGCTTTTCATATAAAATCAAGAAGTAAGCAACCACAAAAGAGGGGTTGGTTTGATTCCTGCTGCTCGAAAGCTCACTCCGCTCTCAAACTCACCCTCCATGGAACTGTTAAAAACCAGCAAGAGATTAAAGAAGCTAGAAGGAAATACCATCCTGCACTGGCATCAAGGAAAAAACTCTTAAAGGAGGAAGCTTGGAAAGCCTTGCGTGATGCTTCCGAACAGAGAGACTCCTCAGCTTTTTGGAATGCGGTCAATGCCCCCTTCTTAGTAGAAATCCAGAGAGGGCAACTATAGAAATTGCAATAACAAGAGGTGATTGGGTTGAGCATTGCTCCAAATTATATAATAAATCTGTTGGACTTGGCCCTTTTTGGCAGGTTCACCCCTGAACTTTTTGCCTTAAGCTCTGATATGGTGGTTGTGATTTTAGGCCTCTGCGCACTTTAGCACTGTGGCCCACTGTAAAGTGCGCGAGCGCTCTGAGTGCGTGTGGTTAGATTGGCCTGCCCTCCCATAGGAATGCATGGGGGATATGTGTGTCCATGGTAATTCCTGGTATGAGAGGAGTGCAGGGTCGAGTTTAGTACGCGCGAACTCATGAGGATAAATGCTGCGCAATGGTGTGCGTAGATTTATGGTGACTTGTGGAGAAATGCCACTTTTAGAAGTTGCAAAAACAACAGTTGATGGACAGAATGCAGAACAATGTCATCCATTCACCCCAGTACAGAGATCAATCCATTGTTGTTTTGCTCACCATGCCGTTCCAGTTTTAACCCAGCCATATGCAAATCAGTCTTGACCCTGTGCCCCTTGGTACAGTCCAGCCCGAACTGATAAGCCAGGTCCTCCCTGGACTGGAAACAAGCATCCTAGGACCGGTTTCGGGGTTTCACCCCTCTTCAGCCAGGATAGCTTGATTCCAGTGGCATGGAGAGCACGGGACCCACGTCTGGGCATACCCTTCCCATGATGGATGATGATGATGGAATTAACCCAGATCTCTTGACTGGGGGAGAATGTTTTGATTTGTTCTGCATTCCGTCCATCAATTGTGTGTCTTTTACTTTTAGAAGTTGCCATTTCTGTGTGCTGTGCGCCTGCCTGCCTGATGTGAATGGCATGTCTGGCTTGTGATTGACAGAAGCTGAGAGGTGTGGGTGGCTCCAGGAGACAGGGGGAGTCAGCCCAGTGGTGAATAGAGAGATCTGCATGCAGATGGGAGGGAGGAGTTGCACCTGGGACCTGAATATGGCTGTGCCTTCCCTCCACAATGCCGGCTCCGCCCCCTGTGGTGTGTCTGATCCCTGAGTCCCCACCTGACAAGGAGAGAGGAGCTGAGCAAAACAAAGTGCTCCAAAGCTCCCCTAAACCAGTTCTGACTGGTATCCCCAAGCCCTGTGCTGTGACACAAAGGGAAATGTAGTATAAATATAGGGGCTGTGACCCCATGAAAATGTTCCTGTTCTGTTTTTGAATCCTGAACCTGGGGGGGGGGCGTGCTGCTGCTGGGAGGGCTTGCCTCCCTGGGCCCTGCATTGCCCCTTCCCAGGACTGATTATTTTTCCTGAAGAGCCCCTTCCTCTATGGGGACTTTTGATGGCCCAAGTGCTTGGTGAGCGCTGTATCTGCAATCTGCTGAGAAGCGCTTTATTTTTATGGCAGAGTGCTTCCCTGGTGTCACCGAGCGCCTCTCTCTTCAGCCTGCAGCGCTGGGCTGCGATCTTCTTAGAGGGAATCCCCAGCGTAGGGATTCCCCCGCATTGTGGCCTGTTGCGGGTGCCCACCCCGCTTATTTCATTATTTACTGGGCAGGTGCCCACCCCGCATTCTTTGGGAGCCTTGCGGGTACCCACCCTGCTTATGGATCTTAATGGCGGGTGCCACCCCGCTTCATATTGGGAATTCCGAGGGAGCCTACCCCTCATTGCCCGCCGAGTGAAGAGATCACCGCCGCGTCCCGTGACGTGAAGGGAAGTCAGACGCGCCGCCTGATGGTGGGTGAGGCCCCGCAGGCGTCACTTCTGCCTTCCCCCGGCCGGGCGAAGGCGACCCGGAAGACCGGCCATTTTTCCCTACGGGGCTCCCGTGGTGTGGAGGGAGCCCCGGGTGCCAGGATGCTGGATTCAGGCGGGGCTCTCCGAAGTGGAGAGGGAGCCCCGCGTATTCAGCCTGGTAAAGTCCCAGAAGGAGGACCAGGCGAAGAGGAGACCGGAGGAGCCCGATCCCAGCCCTGAACGAGGCCGAAGTGCCAGTGTCCGCCCCAGTCCCCGAAGAGAGAGCCGGTGAGTTTAGACGGCTGGGAGGGGCGAAGACCAGATGGAGGCATAGGTGCCGAAATACTGAGCGGGCCCGCCATCGTGGGCCGCTCCAACGACTGGGGCATTTTCTTTGTCTTAGGCCCACGGAGGAGCCCAGTGATTGGGGTTCCCCCATACCCAAATAGTGCCAGTGATTTGGGGGCCATATCGAGGTGCAGTGTCGGCACCTGGGCGGTCCCGCCAGAGAGCGGGCCACCCCAACAATGGGGGCATGTGATTTAATGCCACTAGGGGGATTCAGAGTGCACAGAGGTGCCGGGCCCCCTCCTTTTTGCAAAGTGCAACAAGAGGGGCACAACTGAGAGAGAGTCCCTGAGAGGGACCAGAGGCACAGTTGTGCCAGTGAGTTTTCACAGCTGCCAGCAAGTAGTGGGCAACTGCAACGTTTAGGCCATTCTTTTCTTTAGGGGACATGTCTGAGTTAGGAGTGAGATGCACTCCTTTGCCCCATATCTTCACAGCTGCACAGCACTTAGTGCCAGCTGCACCGTTTAGGTTTGTGCTATGGCGCAATTGGATTCCGCTACTTGGCAGCGCGCCCTGACATTCTGGACACAGGGCCTTTGAGCCCCCTTTCTGAGATGGCCAGTTGGCCAGGGGGAGTGTTGAGTTTATAGGGCGCCAGGCCCTAATGTGATTTATGTGATGCTAGGAAATGTGATTCATTTAGTATGATTTACGCACCCTGTTTTATACCTCTAAATGTGTTTTTTATGATTATGAGGTTGATTGCATATTATGGTTTATGCTAGTGAGATTATGTTCCACTGAGATTATTTCCTAATGTGAGTTATGCTTAGGTTAGGGTCTAATGCGTTTAGACTTATGAGAGGATTGCATAATGTGTTTATGCTGGTGAGGTTGGCGCAGAATGTATTTCATGCCTAAATGTGATACTGTGCATAATGTGGTTTATGTTACAGGCTGATGCTAAGTACAGTGATTACCAGTGGTTACTGGTTGTACGTTTATGAGATGTATTACTTTTACTAAGTTTGCTTTGTGATGGTTCTGACAGTGGTCCAGTGGGCCATGTCAGGTGTATATAATCCCTTGTAGATATGACCTAGTGCCAGGTGGCAACATGTATAATATGTGTTTACTATTCTAAAGTGTTATGTGAATACAATGGCTATTTTTGATATAACCTTGTGTGGAGTTCCTTTTGTAGTGTGCCTGGGATGTTGTTGCTGTGTGAGTGCGCAGATGCTTTACACATGGCCACCGGGATAAGCCTGACTGCTCGTGCCAAGCTACCAAGGGGGTGAACAGGGGTTATATTTGGCATGTAACTCCCTTGCCCTGACTAGAGTGGGGATCTCTGCCTGGCTTTGGCGCGAGCCTTAGCCAACCAGAGATCCCATTTCTAACAAAATCTAATTCTGATTTAATAAGTTATGATCAGGTAGGGGACAGGGAAGAACCACAGCTTATAAATTCCCATTTGCACCTCCAATTTGAATTGAGTGAAATCATGAAGGCTATAACATTGAATAAGGGGGGGAAGGCACCCGGGCCAGACGGTATACCCGTGGACCTTTTTAAGTATAATATTGAGTTCTGGGGACCCATTTTAACCCATAATTAACGTATGTAGTTCCATTGGTTTTCTTTTAACTTGGAGCGATTCGATTTTGGTGCCCATTTTTAAAAAGGGGACAGGCATAACCCGGCTTGTTACAGACCAATTTCATTATTGGACTCAACAGCTAAAATAATTGGGAGAGCTCTTTTAGCCTGTCTACATAACTGGAATAATTAGCGACTTCCAATATGGCTTTCGTAAAGGCCTTGGAACCATTGATCAATGTTTAAATTTGGATCTTACAATCGGCAAGTATACCAAGGACAAAGGGGGTAACCTTTATTTGGCGTTCGTGGATTTAACTGCGGCCTTTGACTGCGTCATCCACGACAAACTCTGGCTGATCTTGGAAAGTATGGGAGTGACTCCAGTCTCAGTTCCTTCATGAGACAATATTAGTTCGCTACGGGGCAGGGGGTGAGTACACTGATCCCTTTACCATTGGAAGAGGAATGAGACAAGGCTGCGTCCTGGCACCTTTCTTATTTACATTGTATATTAACAACTTAAGAAAGGTTTTGACAGATGAATGCCAGGACCTTCACCCGGTAGGGAAGCGCTCACTCCCTGCGCTTATGTATGCATATGATGCTGTCCTCATGGCCCGTACCCCAATTAGCCTACATAAAGTTATATCTAGTTTTGCTAATTTTATGTCAATCTTGGGGGCATATTATCAAGAAACGGCGTTAAAATTATCGCCGCTTTAGCGGCAGAAAACTGCTGCTTAAGCGGCGATAATGGGCTTGATAATATGCCCTTGAGAATTCCCATAGAAGCCCATGTTCTGGTGTCAACATGGGCTTCTATTGGAATTCTCTGCGGCATATTATCAAGCCCATTATCGCCTCTTTAGCTGCAGTTTTCGGCCACTAAAGCGGCGATAATTTTAACGCCGTGCTTGATAATATGCCCCTTGGGTCTTTCAGTTAATACCTCCAAAACCTTTATTTAAAAATGTGGAGTACGTAGTAAGAATACCTGCTCGTTCTTCCTAGAGAAAAACCGTTTAGAATGCTCTAATACCTTCTCCTATTTGGGGGTTTTATTTGTTCCCACTGGTACATGGTCCCAGGCCGTTCAGTCTAGGAAATTGTTATTCTTAAAGGCCTTGCATGCTTGGCTAACTTTAGCAGGAAACTGGGTAAACGCCCGCCCCCAGAATTACTTCAAATTTATAAAGCCAAATGCGTTGCTATCGCAACCTTTGAGGCAGGCATCTGGGGCTACGTCGATATGACCGCTCTCCAGACGGCGGAAAACAGATTTCTTAGATTTTTATTGGCTGTCCCGGAGAGTGTGTCTACCTTTAACTGCCACATGGAACTTGGTTTACCATATATAACAGATGATATTCGTATTCAACCAATTCTTCTCTGGCATTGTATCTGGACCACAGAGCAGACCATTTTGAATAGCCAAATGATCACCGTTTGCTGCTGGCTGGACGGGGCTCTCTGTATAAGCTGGCTGAAATATGTTAGAGATTTTTTGTGCAAAATGGGCCACTAGGAATATTTTGATAACCCATCCATTTTAATCAACTTGAAGAAGAAAGCATTTAAACAAAGTTGTCTCAATTTTGTTGAAAATCTTAGTTTTAATTTAGAGATTTTACAGTTCTTGCCCATCAACACATCCTGGTCTCTCCCAAGATGCAGCCCTATTTAAAACTGGTTACCTCTGACTACCACAGATTTTTTCTCACCCGTTTTAGGTTGGGCATTATTCATATATCACTCAGCTTCCCAGCCAGAAATGACTGGTCTAGAGTGCTAATCAAATGTCCATGTGATGAGATATCAGTTCAGACCACTATGATTGTTTTATTTTTCTGTAAATTTTATCAGGTTCAGAGGAAGAGATGGATACTCCCTGTCCTTAGATCATTAGGCTTGCGTCAATGTCGCCCTGCATTTTTGGTCATGCAATTGCTTGGGGAAGAACTTATAATTATATCTGTATCCGCATTTTTAAAGTCGGTCTGCACCTGTAGAAATACTATGTCTATGTAAACTGTGGTTTTAATCCTGAGAATTTTACGATTTGCAAATTTTTGCTGTTGCTCACCAAGTTTTCTCAGTGAATGTACTTTTATACGTCATGTTTTGATTTGTTCTTATTGTGCTTTTATGAATATTTCACTAATAGTCGAATAAAGCTTGATTTGATTGAGTGATGTAATATGTGAGATCTTAAGCATTGCATGGCACTTGTGTATATTATTGTTATCTCAGTAAGCTATAACTGTTGAATTTCAGTCTTTTTTGCGTTTAAACATTTGTTTGTATATTATTACAACACTAGCTGTACTTTTTTTCACTTTCACCTTTGTTTTCTTTCTGTTAATTTTCTCTGCTTTTTTTATTTAAAACTAAGCTAAGTCATATTACACCACTTAGCTATAGCACCCTTTTCGTTTTTATTCAGTAAATGTTTGTGTGTATTTGTGTGTGTGAGATCATTTAAAAAGTATGAGTTATGAATATAATCATGGCCAAATTTATCAAAGACCTACATCTCCCTTGCGCCACGCAATAGGGAGCAAGAGTGACGCAACTCTTAAGTTAGATTTATTAAGACACACAATGCCACAATTTTGCTGAATTTTGTAGACTTCCATGTTAAGGAGCGTATTTTACCTAAGGCGTTTCAGTAGAGACAGTTTGTTGTAAATTAAACCTCTAAATGCTAAATATTTAGTGACATGACAGCTGTGGCAGCGCGTAGACAAAAATTATTTGTAAAGATGCTTTGTCTATTTAAAGCTCAGGGTGCACAAGCATCTATAGCATAACAGTCTAAGCTGTGGGTTTTGGTTAATGGTAAGTTCCATTTATTTTCAAATTTGGAAGAGGCCCAGTGGCTATTGAAAGAAATCTAGGCTGGATCTAGAGGCTGACCAAATATTAAAGAAAGTTTGAACTCTTTATTTGCTGGGGGCAGCGGTGTCACCTAGGGTGTAGCACCAAGACACCCATGAGGCTAGTAGGGTGGGTTGAAATGTGGCTAGCGTGGCTAGTGGGGGGTTTCCACATTTCTGCGGGGCAGGGTTTTCTTTCTTAGGGGGGAAGGGTGGGTTCTTGGGGGGATTAGCAATAGGAAAAAGAGCAGTAGCAAAAGGTGCAGACAGTCGTATATACAAATACTTGTTTTTGAGCAAACTAGAAACTTATCCTAGAAATAGAAACAGAAATCGCTAGTAAATGCAAGATCAATCCCCATGTCCTGTTTTTCCAAGAGACACATCTAAAAACAAATTCTCCCAAAATATATTTGCCTAGAGCTTTTTCAGACGCCTTTTTCGCGTCAGCAGGCCTAGCTATGAGCGGGGTTGCTATTTATTTTTCGAAGAACTTGCCATGGGAATTTGAACAAATTCTAAGGGATCCACAGGGGAGGTGGTTATGGGTAGTAGCAAAGCTGAAGGGGAGGATCTTAAACTTTATAAATTACTATGGTCCAGTCATGGATGATGCCTCAGGGCTGGTCAAAATCAATGAGCTTTTGAGGAAGGCACCTGGGCAGATCGTTATCGATGGAGATTTTAATAATATACAGGACCTAATGAAGGACACCTCAAACAAAAACAAAAAACAACTGAAACCAAACAGTAAAAGAATCTTTGAGGTTATCAGGCATGATTATCAATTAATAGATCCCTGGCGGAATATGTATACCGATAAAAACACCTTCCTTTGCCATTCGCACCGCTTTCAGACTGCTTCGATTGATTTTTTCCTCCCATCTAGATCCCTTCTGGTCTTAAAGGCAGTTATTGGGAGCAACCCCTTCTCTGATCATGCATATATAGGGCTTGAGCTTGAACTTGGTGGGGGGAAATGAGACCGACCCAGGTGGCAGTTGGATCGCCTCCTTCTCTACGACCAAGAATGGGTGGAGAATTTTAGAGCATGGATCTCCGAATATTGTAGGATCAAAGATGAAACGGTTGGACACTTTGTGGTATGGGAAGGTTCAAGGCCACATCTCATAGACAAATAATCCCCTTTTCGGCCGCCCAGTCCAGGGCCAGCGGCTCAAAATAGCTGAACTGCCGGGGGCGGTGGAGAGGGCATATGCTCAGCAGATCCAGTCACGCCCACATCATTTGGATAAGGCTAGAAAGGGCCTGAGTGACTTTTTTGTCTTAGAAGAGATCAGCAGTTCCCTATCCTACCAACAAAAGTTCAATGAGGACAGTCAGATGGTCGGCAAACTGCTGGCAAATTCTACAAGAACCAAAGAAGAAGCAGCCTTAGTTTCGAAGGTGACGGACCCCAATACCGGGGCAGAAGTAACTAATAGTGAAGAGATTCCACAGATTTTTTTAGAACACTTCCAGAAACTTTATACTACTGAGTACTTGGTGGGGGAGGAGTCTATACAGGAGCACTTTGACAATGTAAATACTCCCAGATTATTTGATTTTCGGATTAACCAGTTAATATCAGATTTAGAAACTGCTGAGATCTAGGCATCCATTAAATCAACGGCCAGGGCTAAAGTGTGTGGGGAAGATGGGTTCCCAATAGAATTTTATAGGACCTTTTCAAAAGAACTAATTCCACCTATGAAAAAACTATTTAATCACTTCAAAAACGGTGCCCAGGTCCCCTCATTTTTTAAGGAGGCAATAGTTGTGTGCTTGGTAAAAAAGAATAAAAACCCGAAGGATGTCAATTCTTATAGGCTCATTAGCCTCCTCAATTCAGACTACAACATTTTAATGAAGGTGTGGGCTGAATGTTTTTTATTTGCCGCACAGGAAATAATTCATAAAGATCAGGCTGGTTTTATAGCAGGAAGATCCATGGCAGCTAATACGGAATTTTTAATACAGGTTTTGGATTATTGTAACACCAACTCTATTCCCGCCTGTACAATGATGGTCGATGCGGAGAAAGCATTCGACTTGGTGAACTGGAACACTTTGTTTCTTGCCCTTAGCCAATTTGGTTTCCCCCTCAGGTTATTTCCATGCTACAAAATATTTATCAGGGGGCTCAGGCATGGTAAAAATAAATGGGGGGACAAGACAAGGTTGACCGCTCTCCCCATTGCTTTTTACTTTTTTTTATAGAACATTTAGTTATTAGAATGCATGACAATGCTGCTATTAAGGCCCCAATTTTGGGTATGGCCAAACTGAAACTTTTTGCGGATGACATTTTTTATATTTGAAGCCCAACAATGATAAGTTGGAAGTGGTGTTGAACGAATTTATTAAATATGAATTAATTGGGGACTATAAAATAAATTCAAACAAAACTGAAGTTCTTGTTTTGAATGCAGATATAAACTTCCTCCCACCCTGTCTGAGACCTCAAGCCGCAAAGCCAGACCCAATTAGATACTTGGGGATCTTTGTGTCCAACCAATGTCAACAGCTATATAATTTGAACTATGTAAGAACGCAAGAAAAAATAAAGAGATTATTAGAGCAGTGGCTTCTACTCCCTTTGACTTTGGTGGAACGGGTATCACTTATTAAGATGTCCATACCTACTACTCATTTTTCTATTTATTAATGTACCTGAACAAGGAGGTCTGGCTTTACCTAACTTAAGAACTTACTACGACACTGCTTTATTGGATCTACTAGCGGGCTTATTGGGCTCTAATAGCGTCAGAGATAACTTCTTTGTTGACAAAATGGTACAGGAAACCGGCTCTCAAATTTCAGTATTTTTAAAAACCTCCAAACTCTAAAAAAACAAACAAGATATAAGACATTGAAAGACTATTCTATTAGACGTCAGTCTTTTTTTTTAAATGACAGGTTCCTCTGGGCTACAGTACTTGAAATTGAGGGAATGTAAATGTCTCGGCCTCCAAATCCGATCAGACCACTTGAGAAACTGGGAAGGTTGCGGGCTAGGGGAGCTAAGATGTTTTTTAATTCAGAATAGGGTGTTCTCCTGGCAGGAGGTGCTGCTAAGGGATGGGAATCAGAGGAAACCTGCCTTTTTGAATACTTACAAATTGTTGATTTTGTAAAAAATTTAAATGGTATTTGTGATACACCAAATAAACTTGTGATAGCTCTTTTCGGGGCTAAAGTAAGTGGTGTAGGGAACTGGTATTGTCTGTTACATAATCAGGGGCAACTCCCATTGATAGAGAACCATTTGGAAAGGATGGTCCCCGAAACACAATGTACTTTTTCCATTAATGAATGGGAAGCTTTATGTCATCAAGGAAGCAAGTCGCTGAGAGCAGCCAATTTCAAAAGAATGACTTTCCTATCCCGGTGGCTGGCCTACCTTATTCCGGAAGCACTCAAGAAAAGGTATCTGGATGCCGAAAATAGGTGTTTCGGATGCCAGGTGGAGGGAAAAGGGGGCTCGCTCCATATTTTTTTTATATGTCCTAGGTTTGGGTCTTTTTGGGAGGCAATCTTCTTGGCCCTAAACCGGTCATTTGTAAAGAGAGTAGTGCCGGAGGACGAGGCTGCCCTGTTTGGAATTTGTAGAGATAGAACGATTTTAACGGAAGCCGAGGCAACTTTCCTCTCTATCTCTTCCTTGGTAGCCCATTCTTTAATCCTTCAAAATTGGAAATCTAGGGATGTTCCCACTTACGACAAATGGTTGAACAAAATGAAAAGGGCGCAGGCTTTTGAAGAAGCTTATGCAAGACGGGTGGGAGCTTCCAGGAAATGTATTAAGAACTGGAAGTTTTTAAGTAATTTGGAAAACCCGATAGAGGGATAGTACTACCCGGAATTTAGAATCTAACAGCTGTTTTACCATTCTGATAATGTTTGGAGGAATTAGAAATATACTTTGTTAAGTACTTGAGCACTTTTGTGTTGCAATGTAGCATCTTTTGCACTAGCACTTGCACTTTCTTTTCGCACTTTGCTATTATACACTTATCAGTCAATTTATTCTAGATGTTTGCGACAGCCTTGTTTTAAAAATAATTTCCTGTGTCATTGCTTTTAACTTGGAAAGAAGTTATCGTTTTTGTGTCATTTAGTGCTAATGTTTTCTCACGTTATTGTTATTTTTATGCTCACGATGCTCTGCTCAATAAAAAAAATAAAAAAAGACACACAATGCCACCTTGCCTGGCCTTGAGTGGCTTGATAAATCTAGTGTAGCACAATGCAGTGCAAATCATTGAATTGCATTACTCTGCCCCTGGGAGGCATTCCATGGGTAGAGCGTGCGCATTCCCAGATCTACCAGACCTGGAAATGCTTCAAACTGCTATGCCAACCCAGGTAAGGCATAACGAGGAGAAATATTTCAATTTCTCCTCATTACTTCCGCTTTCTATGTATGCTCCATTCTGCAGCACACACAGAAAGAGGAAATGCCTCTCTGGATTGCTTTTGTGCAGGAAGGTGTACCTACCTGCAGAATAACAATCCTGATTATGATGCAGGCACCCTAGCACCACGGTGCAAGGGTGCCTGTGTTGGTGCTAGGCAACACGTGCAGCAGCGAAAGGAACATACAGGAATGCAGCACATCATTTTCGATGCAGCGCATTCCTGCCCTTTCCCTATTAAGCAGCACAACACAGCAAGGTAACTTGCTGCGCTGCTTGATTTTTAAAAATAAATATCCCCCTAATTTTAGCAAAATAATATATTTTTTTAACTTTGGTGTAAATATTCCTTGGTAAATATGAATGGCAATAAATGTGGAGAGTTATACCTAGGTGTAGGAGTAGATTTATATGTTTACATTTTTTCTGTATTGAGGTAATGATGTGATAGTTGTGTGGAATAGTATTTAGGTGTAGGCTTTTTATATCTAAGCACACTACCTTAAATAACTTGCAGAGGGGATACTTCATAATGTCATAAACTTCAGACCAGTTCCACCAGTCTTTTATGCTAATTTTCAACTCTCAATACAACTGTGCCATAGCCAAGTGTAGTAGTTGTTTCATGAGTACAGCAGTCTGTGTTGAAAGAATTGTAGCCAATGGGCTGAAGTTATCCAGAGATCCTGCAGATGATACTGCAGTTCAACACATAGATAGCTACTTTACAAACATACTGTAGTATTTTGAAACTATGATTATGACTGGGTGCTCTGTTTTTGACGTGGAGTGAGAAACAATCTAAATTGAAATGGAAAATTTGAAAAATTGGTACGTTTCCAATATTTGGCCATCTAAGATACAAATGTTTACTGCATTTGCTTAGCAAGAGAGGTTGGGAAGTGGTCATTCCAAACTCAAAAATCTATGTGGCTATTTATGAGTCACAATTAAGCCTCAAATCTCCATATGCATGCCATTCAAGGCTTCTCTTGTCCCCCTGCCTTGACAAATGAAATTGCATCCAACCACATTGCCACTGGCGACAGTGTGAAAAAAGTACATTGGCAGTAACAATTACAGGTAGACAAGTAGAAAAAATGCTCCATACTTATTAAACAGGTGAATGAGTAGTACCTCATCTACTGGTTAGACACACTAGTACACAGCTACTTTGTTGCTGTCAGTGGCCGGAAGAAATAACTTGGTATTCTTCCTTTATGTCAGATAGAAACCCACCTCATGTGTCATTTCTATCCAACACAAAACTTTCCGCAAAGAGGAAAGCCTCACAGAGAGGAGTGATCATATGTTTTAGAATAAATGACAATGTAGGGAGACAAATCATGTGTCACACATTTAGAGTAAAGATAACTCATGCAGTAATTGTTTTGGTAAAGAGCAGTACTAGCTGTTTCTCAAACTCAAGGTTTCATCATGGAATCTGATTTCTTATTATTTCTTTCCTAATGTGATAAATCACATACATATGAGTCAAAGAACCTCCATAGTTTGCCAACACAGTGTTTTGTTGTACTCCCAACCACCCTATTATGATTATGTGGCACCTTTATACTTTTAAAGACTTCAAAAAAGTGGAGGAAGCACACTGCGGGGCATACCAGCACACAATTTGCCCAGATGCATTGTGATAAATGCAGTGTATAATGACATTCACTTTAGTTCAAAGGTGGTAGTAGTCACTGTTGTTTGTACAGCCAGAGGTGTTGATTTCTAGACACGTGTATCTGGATAAGTGTCCTTCTTCAACAGAGAGTAACAAGTTAAATCTGGGGGAGCTGGGAAGGCCGCTCGCAGTCTTTTCAGGTTTCTGTGCCAATCCCAGAGCACAGGTGCATCCCAGAGCTCATCAGCCCAAACTAAATAAGAAGCCAATCCCAAAACGGGGAAAGAGCACAGTGCCTGGCATACCAGCACACAATTTGCCCAGGTGCATTGTGGTGAACGCAGTGCATAGTAACACACATTTTAGTTGACAGGCTTTTCATATGTATATTATGTCTCGACTAGGAGTTCAACAGTACCGTACCAACAATTACCAGTATTGCAAGGTGATACTCCACAACTATGGTGCAATTACAAGTTAGACCCCTTGGGATGGTGAATAACTGCATGACTTACTCTGCAAAATTTCATATGAGATTTCTGCTTCACCTGTCTCGCTATCAGGGCCTTACTTGTGAATATAATTATGTAACTTCAGTAAGGGAACTATTTTTGTATTAATTAGATACAAGGTAAAAACACAAGAGGGGTAAGACCCAGTTATTCTCTTAGTCAGCATTAACTTGTTTCAGTGCATGTCAAAGCCTCATATGTACATTGTCTAGTTCAAGTTTATGAACTAGAGAATAACTAAAGTAAATAATGAAATGGAAGACAGAGAGAAGGCCACTTGTCCTTTCTGTATACAATGCTTATTATCACTTTGTAATCTGCTGTTATTTTGCATAGCTAGTGGGCAAGTATAAAGGAGACTGTTATTGCTAGTTTTTAGAGCTCTTCAGAATCAATGTTTAATGGATGAAGTCATAACTGTGTTGGCATCCAGTAATATTTGGATTATGTTATAGTGTTGGTAATTAGTAGGAAGAAGTAATAAATAGCTTGGTTTCATGGGACTAGGTACTGTAAAATATATTATTAAAATAATTTGCTGTAAACTGAGCATGTAGCACTTTGAGATATAAGGGGCATATTATCAAGGAACGGCGTTAAAATTATCGCCGCTTTAGCGGCAGAAACCTGCCGCTAAAGCGGCGATAATGGGCTTGATAATACGCCGCAGAGAATTCCCATAGAAGCCCATGTTCTGGTGTCAACATGGGCTTCTATTGGAATTCTCTGCGGCATATTATCAAGCCCATTGTGCCACTTTAGCAGCAGTTTTCTGCCGATAAAGCGGCGATAATTTTAACACCGTCCTTGATAACATTAAGAGAGTTATAAGCGCTAGAGACATGTCTTCATCAACTATGCTGTAGTACAGGGAAATGGGTATTTCCCTTGGATATTCTTTGTGCACTGAGAACTAACGCTCTAGTCAGGGTAAACTGGATACACACTAGAAGATAACCTGTGCTCACCCTCTGATAGCTTGGCACAGAGTAGTCAGGCTTATTTAAGGAGGCAGTGTGTAAAGTATTTGTGCAAAACACACAAACAGTAACATAATGAAAAGACCACAAAGGTTCTCCACACAGGGTTAGAAAAATATATTTTTAGGAGTAAATCTAGACCAAAACAACAAAAAACAATAAGTAGAACCAGAGTTATACATTTTAAAAGAATATGTCGAAAAGTAGTGCTTATAAGAAAAATAGCACTTATGGGTTAATTGAGGTCATGCTTGACCGGGGTGAATCCAAAGTTCAGGCCGACCTTGATAGACGGAAGGCCAGCTACAGAACTCATGGACGTCCCACTAAAAAAGCACCTTGGATGGAGCAAGTGTTGACGTTGAAGATTTGATGCCTCGGTTCTGATCCAGGCATGCGATAAAGGCCCCTTTACGATGTAGGCACTGCATCGTAAAGGCCCCTTTACGATGAGCTTTGCTACCCATTTTCTTCAAGCAATATAGTCTGTCAAAGTGATTTTGTCGATCAGCTCTTTCTTCGAAGTCAATTCTGATCAGCACAAAGTCATTACTGTGTCAATTTTGATGGTCCTGTACAGTAGTCAACTTTCAAGGGCCCAGGACAGGATTGGCACCACTTGGCAGGGTAGGACTCTCAGAGTCCAAATGCTACTGCAATGTTGAAGGAAGTCTTTGATGGCCCTGAGACTTCAGAACAGGGGGCAAGGCAGCAAGCCCTTAGAGCCAATCTGGGTTCAAGTGAGGTGGATACAGTCCTTGTCCTTAGCAGGGCAGAGATCAGCAGGGATGCACAGCAAAGCAGAAAAGTAGTTCTTCCAAAGCATCAGCCAAGCAGAGTGGCAATCCTTGTAGCACAGCAGTCTTTACTCCTGGCAGAGGTCTTTACAGGTCCAGTAGTGTACTGTCTTGATAGGGTCAGAGCCCCAGTACGTATACCCAGTTGTGCCTTTGAAGTTTGGGTGACTTCAAAGAAGGGACTTTGAAGTGCACACAAGTACATTCTTCCAAGCCCTGGCTCAAGACTATTGGTGGGCAGTAATCAACCATTTGTGTAGGAGACAGGAAGTGCTATCAGAATGTAGATGAATGCAGATGAGTTATTTGTCACATCCACCCTTCCTGTGTTTATGACTGTTTAGAGGGAATGCAAAAAGTGAAGCTGCCACCCATCCCAGACTTGTATTGGAGACAGGCTTCAGGAACACTGAGTATTAAGAAAAGAGAAATGTATACTTTCTAAAAGTGGCATTTCTAAAATAGTAATGTTAAATCCAACTTTACCATTAGAAATGATTTATCATTATCATTCCATAGATATAAAACATGCTGCAGCTACTCCTTTTGAATCCGAAATGACAGCTTAATAGTGTATTAAGGAATTTCTAATGCGGACCTATGAGAGCAGTAGGCCGCACAGTAGTGAAGAATGAATTTGGGTGTTTGTCACTATCAGGACAAGCAAAACGTACCAGTACATGTCCTCACTTTTGCTTATACAGCAATGTGCCCTATGGGCTACCCAGAGCCTAATTTAGGGGTGACTGGAGTGTAATAAAAGGGGATTTCAAGCCTTGGCAAGTAGTTTTAAATGTTAAATGGCACGTCAAAGTGGTAGTGAACTGCACACAGGCCCTGCAATTGCAGGCCTGAGACAGGTTTGAAAGGCTACTTGTGTGGGTGTCACAATCTGTGATGCAAGCCCACTAGTAGCGTTTAGGTCACAGGCCCTAGGTATATGTTATACCACTTTACAAGGGAGTTATAATGAAACAAAATATGCCAATATGATATACACCAATGTCACCATGTTTAAGAGAGAAGCACTTGTACTTTAGCACTGATTAGCAGTGGTAAAGTGCTCAGAGTCCTAAGCCCAACACAAAGATACCGAAAAAATAGGAGGTAAGCAGGCAAAAGATTTGGGGGCAGACCACCCTAAGGACGACATATTTAGCATGCACATTTAAATTCCTTTATCTGTACAGTCCTACATTGGCTCTATTACTTTGTCATAAATGTATGAGCAGCACATTTTGTGGAGAAGATAACCACAGATTAGACATGATATGTGTAGCAGAATATGTCACCTCTTCCTAACGTGATCTGTATTGGAAGACCCACTTAATAAATCCATTTTAGATATGTTTATTATATTATTAGAATTGATACTCATTTTAAGATAATATTTTTTGAATTATTCAATTGTTTTTATAGTATGTATATTTGTTATGTTTGTGGACCTTTTTGTCCAAAATTATTCAAGAAAACGAAATGAAATTAAATACCTAGTTCAAGTGTCTACTAAGTGCACATCACACAATACATTTTTCCCTTAGCAATTGTAGACTTAAGGATATTTACCAACCTGCAAGCACGCTTGTTCAATTCGTACTGCTTGAATAGTATACCTCTAAATATAACTATTTCTTTGTAAAAATGTTTATTATTATGATATGTTCAACTTAATACTAACCCTGTGTGTCGTGCTCCGCTTCGCCCACGGAGTGCACGTAGCGCTGCCTGCTTCGCCGTTTACGAAGTAGGCGTAGCAGGCAGCGCTACGCACACACTGTAGCGAAGCAAAGCTGCCCGCCACCCGCCTCCCGCCCGCCCTAATTTTAAAGTAATTTAAAGAAGGTTAAAGGTAAATAAACCACCTTACCTTCAGCGCGGCGTCCCGGGGCTCCCTCTTCTTGCTGACGATAACTTCTTCACGCAAATGCGCATGCACGGACGCCCGCGCATGCGCATTTCTCGCGAAAAATGCGCATGCGTGGGCGTCCGCGCATGCGCATTTGCATGAAGAAGTTGCTGTCAGCAAGAAGAGGGAGCCCCAGAACCCCGCGCTGAAGGTAAGGAGGTTTATTTACTTTTTTTAACCTTCTTTAAATTATTTTAAAATTAGGGCGGGCGGCTCGTAGTGGGACTACGCGGAGCGCGCGAGTGTGCGTAGATTTTGCCACACTACGCGCTGCTCCACGTAGCCCCACTACGCCCACTACGCCCAGGCCTGCTTAATACATTCCTAAAACTATCATATATCAAATTCATGAACCGTCTACATCAACAAATAGAAATGCTATTAAAAAGAAATAAAACATTCACGGATCAAATTCATAAGAACAGAAATTGAAAAAGTGTAACATGCTGTGACTGTATGTAATGTCATTTCCATAGTTTTAAACATGTAAACAAAAGGTGTATTAAACAATGAAATACAATTAACACAACCATTGTGAATGGGTTTTAAGTAATATTGCAATGTAACTTACAATCAAATTAATGCTGTGAACAAGTAGCTTTGGACAGACTTTTATCCAATCTAGTTGTTTTACTATTGGACCTCCTGTTTTTTGCTTCTCTGCTGTGAGTAAATCTCATTATTTGGGCCCTGCTCACTGAAAACCGTGGTAAAATGGAATTGAGTGGTAACCATCAGTGTCCAACTTTTAAAATAAGGTTCACTGCTGCACAGCTGTGGCAAGAGGCTCTGCTCTGTTTTCCTGTAACCATGTGTACATGTGTGCTACTGTGTATGGGATAAGCTAACTGAACCACTGACCAACTCAGCCCAGTGTCTGTGCTCAGGTGGCCTGTTGCAGATGTACCTTCAATAAAGTGATTTTAGTCTGTATCTGAAATATGAGTAAAAGTTATTTAATAAACAAAGGTCTGCAGATGTATTAGATACCTGCAGGCATGAATGCAT
The DNA here is from genome assembly GCF_964204655.1 of Triturus cristatus. NCBI lineage: Eukaryota > Metazoa > Chordata > Amphibia > Caudata > Salamandridae > Triturus > Triturus cristatus. The sequence goes on from NC_140584.1 coordinate 230,972,556, forward strand.
AAGACAAGAGTCAGAATAATATAGATAATAAATGTGACATTAACATCCACAGTACATCTGACCATATAAAGTTTACCTAAATAAGTCCTTGTTTCTTCACATGTTCAATAAGACACAAATCATAATTTTCTTAAAGAAAAGGATAGTGGTTAAGATAAAGAATACAAAACAACCAGACCTAAAATTATTGAAAGGGAATCTGCAAGGGACAATCACCTTCCAGCTAAAACAAAAACAAAAACACTTTAGAGGAGCCCCAGATTTAAGTTTACTCTCTGCCTAATATAAATGTTAACAATGATAAAAATATATGCTCAAACATATAAGGTTTATTAGTCTTCAACATATTCCAATTGATCAAATAAACATGAGTGACAATATGCATTAAAAGGAAAATGTCAGACTTTTAGAAATAAAGGTAGCACTTTCAATGTCTAATGCAGACATTGTACTTTTGTAAGTAGAAGCATAAAGAATAGTATGATATTTTCTGGATAAGCAGAAAACCGAACTTCTTAATCCATAGCTAAACGCCATAGGAGTTCACTGACGATAGGAATCGTCATGCTATATTTGTCATTTGTAAGAAACAACCAGAATGTGATGCCTACCCTCATACCCTCACAATTACAAATTGAAATATGAAATTAAATATTGATCACTAATATTTTTTGCACCAAATTCTTTCCTGGTGCATGCCATTGCTGGTGATTTAAGATAAGTGTGCCTGTGTGCTTATGCTACAGTGGCAAGCACAAGAGACATGCACATTAACATTTCAGAGGCTATTGTGGAGAATTATATTAATGATTGTCACATTGGATATTTAATTGAGTTCATGTGAACATATAACTGACACTGTATGATTTGAAATTAATAGGCCAGCACAACCTAACTTTTTAAGGAAAGTTAAGCCCTCATTAAAGTGCCATTTTTTCACCTCTCACCGTGCTTGGAAATCTGTATCTAGCTTTGAAGTTTACCAAATGGCAGGCTATGAATACAACCCTCTAATTGTTCGGAATACCATTCAGACACATAATACCAACCTATCTGAAATTAGAATAGAAAAAAGTGGGACCCTTGCCAGGTAATGATTTGATTCATAAATATATACAACAGTTCCCTAAACTGATGGTCATAATGTGGAGACAATTAAAGCAATGGCTTTTGTTTGAAATATTAATTCCAGAATGTCTTCTTCAAACATATTCGTATCTTTTTTCAACAAAGATAACAGCAATTTTTGTCAGAGGAAAAAGAAATGTTCAAAAATAAAAATTAAAATAATAACTTTATGTTCTGTTATGACTTTCACCACTTGAGAATGTGTGATTTAACAGTACTTGACAAAAACAATTCAAGGCTCATTTTTCATGGAATTTACAATGCATCTTAAGTAGATGTAGCCAGGGTTGACATAATTTAGTAGAAACACTGAAACTGCCTTATCTTCTGAATGCTAATGAAATAATTTAATGAAGCCCATTTGAGATGGCTGAGGAGCTGCATACTGTTTAAAAGGACTATATCTTACTTGCAGTTAATGTCAACATGTTTAAACATGTGGTTTCTCCTTAGTATGTGGATGGGAGAGTAATTACACAAGTCTAGTAAAAAAGAGTTTGGCTTATTTTGATCAAAGTTTGCACTATGTGATTTGGAAGTGATATACACACTGAGAATGTGTGAATGTATATACCTGTGAATCGCTTAATCTATAGGAATATGTGCCCCTATCTCTATTTATCAGTGTATAAATTGGCTACAAGCTTATCATTGGGGCTCCTCACCACTTACCATCCATTAAGAATAAATGATTCAATAGAATGTGCAGCAAAGCACAGAATGAACTCTGTATAGCCTTGAAAACGTTGCCATGGAATCCACAACTGGATTTTAAGAAGTTTCAGGAATATCGTAGTGCTATAAGCAAGGTCAAACAGGTTTATATCAAACATGGAAGGAAAGAACTGATGTATGCCAGTCATGCTAAAGACTCAGAGGTCTCCTGGTGTATTATTTCATGCAGGAGAGGATGTAAATCTACTTGATTTGAGCTTGAAACGTGTAAATTCCCGCAAACTGCTTGATTTTGTATTTATTTTACCTGAATGGGATCAATACCCCTAACCATGTTGTGCCCCAACCATGTCTCAATACTTTGGTTATTCCTTTTAGCATTTCTGAGGTAGTTAAAGTTATTCAAAAGGACGTCTCATAAAACCCCCCAGCCCATATGGAGTTTCAATGAACATTTACAAACTAACAGAAAACTATGTGACCACTTCTGAAGAGGGTGTTCAATTTTGCTGATAGCAGAACTACATTTCCTAGTGTGGGGTTTTTGCATGGATTAAAGTCACACTTCTTCATTTTAAAGGTTATTTCTGCAAATAGCTCTACATAAATATTAAGATTGTGAGAATTATTTTAATTTCATTCTGATATTTATCATTTTTGGGTGAATGTAATAATACTAAATAGTACTGTATTTATTAGAACAGAACACAATAGACATTGCAGGAAGTTCCATATATAAAACCTAATTTCAATGAGTTGCTTTTTTGGGCAATTTTAAAACGTGTTTATGTACTAACCCTCTTTTAAAAATGTCAGCAAAGAAGTTAACTTAATAGATGCTTAGGCATATTGGCCATCATCTTCAACAATCTGAATAAAAAGCTGTATTGTTTTATCCTAAAATTCATTTTGGTAGAGCAGAGTTTTCATCACCATTACAAATAATGTACCGCATTAGCTCAATTTTATATTGTCCCAACTTTTCTACCAGTATCACTTCTGGAAAGAAGCTTTATGAATGAATAATTGTCATCCTGCGCCCTGCCATTCTTATTCTTAACAAAGGGTGTTGAGTTTCAATTTCTGACATAATAAACTTTAAAAAATAGCCTGGGTTTTGTTTGTAATGAACAACAAATCTAATATCTTTTACTAAAACTCATTATTATCATCCATAGTCCTAACGACCTTTGACCCTGTCACCAGGCAGGTCGCTCCCCCCATCCGCCACGCAGCCCCCTGTGGGTTGAACCTCCGTTGCCGCTTTTGCCGCCTGACTGCTCGCTCCCTTTTTTATTCTGTACCCCTGCGCTTGGCTTTCTGTGCCACTTTGTTTTTTCATTCTGTGCCCCTGTGCTTTGCTTTCTGTACCCCTTTGCTCTGTTGTCCCTCTCCCGCCGTCTTTTCCCGCCGTTTTTTCCCCGGGTTTTCCCCCGCCGCTGAGCTCCTGCGGCCCCGCCCCCTTCACTCCCATTGGCCGCCCTGCTCCCACCTCCCAGCTGCTCCTCCCTCCCTCTGCCCTTATATGGAGGCTGCGAAGCGGCCGCGCAGTGGCCGCGCGCAGGGGGTGCGCCTAAGGCAAGCCTGTCTGTGCCCGTCCGTGCCTGGACCGCACCCAGCACCAGAACCCCTGGACCCCGCACCCCTCGCAACGCCAGACTGCACTACGACACAAGCACCCTCCACGCACTCAACACCAGACGAGACCACCCCTGGTACCGGGCCACCCCAAAACGCACCCAGGGGCCTTTCACCTGCCGGAACTGCAGATTCACCAGCATCCAACCCTCCACACCACCAGCCAGAGAACCCAACCACCTCCACTGCATCCTCCTCAACACCCGCTCCGCTCGCAAGCACGCCATCGAACTCTGGGACCTCCTAGACTCCACCGCCCCCGACGTCGCCTTCCTGACGGAGAACTGGCTGAACGCCACCTCAGCACCAGACATCGCTATAGCCATCCCGCAGGGCTACAAGATCTCCCGCAGAGACCGCACCAACGGAGTGGGAGGAGGAATCGCCATCATCCACAAAGACTCCATCAAAATCTCAACGCACACCGATGACACACTCACCACCGCCGAGCACATGCTCTTCCAGATCCACACCGACCCCAACACCACCCTCAGAGGAACTCTCATCTACAGACCTGCCAGACCCCGCCCACAGTTCAGTGACACCATCCCCGACCTCATCAGCACCCACGCCCTCGCTTCCACGGACTACATCCTCCTCGGGGACCTGAACTTCCACCTCGAGAATAACATTGATGCCAACTCCACCGCCCTGATTGACAACCTCGCCAACCTCAGACTCAAACAGCTCATAAGTTATCATAACGACACCTACTCACGCCGCTGGACACACGCTCGACCCCATCTTCTCCGCAAGCCCCCATGTCTCCTTCAACCACACCACCGAACCACACTGGACCGACCACAGATGCGTCCACTTCACCTTCAGAAAACCCACCACACACCACCGCACCCAACAGCTACCACGCCGCTGCTGGGGCAAGGTCACCGAGGACCAACTGACTACCGCCCTCGCCCTGAGACCACCCACCGACCCCACCGACCCAGACACCGCTGTGACCAACCTCACACAGTGGATCAACGACTGCGCCAACACCCCTGCCCCTCTCAAGACCTCTACAACCAACCACACCAACAAGAAAGCCGCCTGGTTCACCGAGGACCTCCGGATCTCCAAGCACACCTGTCGGAAGCTGGAGAAGAAATGGCTCCACGACCGAACACCAGACAACCACACAGCCCTCAAGAGCACCACCCGCAGACACCACCAACTCATCAGGACCGCTAAGAAGACCGCCTTCAAGGATCGCCTAGACAACAACGCACACAACACCAAAGAGCTCTTCAGCATCGTGAAAGAACTCTCCAACCCCAGCTCCAACACCAACGACATCCCGCCATCTCAAGACCTGTGCGACTCCCTGGCCACCTTCTTCCACCGCAAGATCACCGACATCCACGACAGCTTCAACTCCGACCCCCCGCACCCACCACCGAGTCCACCACCCCTGTGACTACCACTCACACCAGTTGCCTGACCATCTGGTCCAGCGTCAGCGACGAAGACACCATCAAAACCATGAACTCCATCCACTCCGGATCCCCATCAGACCCCTGCCCTCACCACGTCTTCAACAAAGCCAGCACAACCATCGCGCCCCACCTCCGGAAAACAATCAACTGTTCCTACGAGACAGCAACCTTCCCAGAAAGCTGGAAGCACGCCGAGATCAACGCCCTTCTGAAGAAGCCCAAGGCGGACCCCAAGGACCTCAAGAACTTCCGGCCCATCTCCCTGCTCCCTTTCCCGGCAAAAGTGACCGAGAAGATTGTCAACAAACAGCTGACCCGCTACCTCGAAGTTAACAACATCCTGGACCCTTCCCAATCCAGTTTTCGCAGCAACCACAGCACCGAGACCGCCCTCATCGCCACCACTGACGACATCCGGACCCTGATGGACAAAGGAGAAACCTCCGCCCTCATCCTCTTGGACCTATCAGCAGCCTTTGACACGGTCTGCCACCACACCCTATCAGCACGCCTCCATGACGCCGGTATCTATAATACGGCACAAGTTCTAACTGATTCTCAGCACTTAGATTTTTCCATCATCCAGTTTTTACAGCTGTGGGAGCTCCGGACTCGATTTTTCCTGCCAATTTTACAAGCCAGAAAAATAATGGTAGACTTTGCCTGCACCACCTGCCAAGTCTCATTCCCACTTTGTATCAGACAGATCATACAATACTTCCCCCAGAAGAACATACTTTCTCCTTCTCTCGCCTAATTCTTCCACCCCTTTCTCTCACCCCATCCCACTTTCAAACCTGTGCATACACTTACCGCCTGCACAGAGCAGGTGGTAAATGTATGCAGTAAAACCAAGATACACAGTAGCTCAGTACCTACCTAAAAGTCAATATGTAACAACGAAAATAATACATTGCAACATCTGTAATGGTAATCAAACATGAAATAATCTCCCAAATTAATGAATCGAGTCTTCAGATTCTTGTGAAAAATTGTTTTCCTTTTTTATTCCTTTATGTGATACTTCTTCATCAGATTTTTTTCATAAAAAACACAATACAATGTTCATTATTATTATTATTTTCGTTGTTACATATTGACTTTTAGGTAGGTGCTGAGCTACTGTGTATATTGTGTTTTTGGTCATCCAAATTAGTGGGAACTAGGAAGGTCAAGTTCTCAGCTATTTGCACTACCCTCTCAGCCCAATTTCTTAACACGTAAGACTTACTGGTGCAGGCCTTGAGAGCCCTGACCTTCTATCTCGTGCTATACAGTAAATTCCCACAGCTTGGCGAATTTCATGTGGTTTTACAATCAGAAATATTGGTCCTCTACATCACTTCCCATTCCGTCAGGATTTACTCCTAAATGTATGGTATTGTGAAATCATCACACAGTCGCAGTAAAATTGCAGTGCAATTTATATCAGGGCCTAAAGCCACCAGTATAAATCAGGGAGTCCTTTCCATATGAGACTACACAGGCCTGAGACTTGGTTACAAATTCACCTAAATCATTTGCAAAATTAATTGGCAAGTACCTGCATTTATGCACTGAGCAAATTTGCAAAAGGCACAAATATAACAGACCTTAGCAAGAGAAGTTTAGTTTAGATCAAGAGCTCTTCAAATGCTCCAGATTTTTTAAAGCGTGCATGCACTGATTTCCTATTTTGGATATAAAGTTATTTTACGTTAGCATACGCATGTTCCTTAAATTTCCTATCAAAAAGTGTTAGGTTAGATATGACCCTATTACCATGTACTGCTTCCCCTAATTAACATACACAAGGCTAAATGATAATAGCAAGAGCATTTATCCATTCTTAATGCCACATTGCATAAAAAGAAATCAGCCCTTACTGTTCAACATCATACAAGTCTCGAATTTACTAGACAAAAAGATACCCATCTCTAGCAACTATTTTCAAATATATATGTCTCCAAAATACCAAATAAACTTCCAAATTATCCTTCCAAACTCTTTTCAGGGCCCGAGGATATTGCAGCCAGGTGTTCAGTACATTTTGTCAATTAATTCTGTAATGTCAAATATAAGGCTGTGTTATTTTAAACTTTCATTTTTCTATTGAAGACTGTTTAATGTTGCAGAAAATAATTGGATAGAATATTAGCATATATTTTCATATCTACTCTGAGTGACATTGGTGTATGCATGGCACACTCCTGTGCAGGTTTTTATTTTTTATTACTGTGATCACTGTTTTTCTAGATGAGTCAATGATGGTATCGCTTGCAGCATTTTCTTCATAAACATCAAGCTGAATAGATAAAAGTAAATAATTAAATGTCTATGAGAGATATCCCAACTTCCTTCTTGCATCACTTCATTAGACAATGTAGTTTTATGCCCCAACATGACTGCTTTTAATCTAAGGAATTTGTTAGGATGGATATTTTTAACAACAAGACGAAAAAATATCTAGGAGATGTTTAGATCTGTAGTCACGTGAAGGCAAACTCGGTCACAGTAGCGGTTCGTGGAGCGAGTTCCGTGGGGCGGTGAGGCGGGGCGGGGGAGGGGCAGGGTGGGGAAATGTAAACACCGGAATATGGATGAACGATGCAGCGCGCGCAAAGGAATTCGTTTTATTAATTTAAATGTGTACTTACCTCCGTTCATCCATATTCCGGTGTTTACATTTCCCCACCCCACCTCACTGCCCACGGAACTCCCTCCACGAACCGCTACTGCTCGGTCAACAGGTTAAGCACTCACTGCTGGCATCTGCGTTGGATTCGCTGGTCAGGACTTAAAACCTATCATGACTGTTGATTGCTAGGCTGCTTAGGTGTAAGGGCTCGGACGTGCACATTTCTCTGTGCATGCACTATCATTTTGTGAATGTTCTACAGAGCTGCAGAAAAGGCTGGATCGTGGAAAACCTGGCTGATGGTGTTAGAGTACTGTCACCTTTTTTGGGGAGGTGGAGGGGGGGTTTATATAGCGCAAACTAGAACCAAAGGTATCAGAGTGCTTTAATTAAACATCAGCTGTGTTACAGACGGTAGGCATTGGGAGATTAAGTAATTTGCCCAAAATCAGAGAATGTTGAACGTTCCTGCTGAGACTCCAACCCGGTTCCCCAGCTCCGAAGTCAACCAGTCTAGCCAGTAGGCCACATCCTGAAATGATTCCCTGCCACATACTTATCGTAGTTTGTAGATACATTCATTTGGGAAAGTAGAAAATAACGTAGTAGTGAAGTTCGCCATGTGTGTGTCATACCAGTTAGGTATATAAGGGGATCATATATCCAGTTGCGGCCGGTGCAGGTAAGCGCGGTGGGGCAGTGGAGCGGGGCGGGTAGAGAAGTCAGCAGACAAGACAGGTTTTATTTATTTATTTAATTTTACAAATTCCCCCGTCTGTCGACTTCCTCCCCTGCCACCCCGCCCTGCCCCCACCCCACCGCCCTACTGTGATTGCCTGCGCCGCCCACCGCTGTCAAAATCCTACCTTTAGGAGCATGGAGTGTGATTCCTCAATCGTCGGACTTGGCATGTACTGTTCCTGAACATATTTTTATTGTGTCCAAATCTGTCCACTGTATGGCTTTTAATTGATAAACACATTATCCATTAGTTTTGTATGCAGCAGTATGGTGTCGTTCTAACTTTTATCGCTGTTTGCACGAGTGGCTCTTGCCTACAGTTGGGGCTTTCCATTGTGTCAGATTATATCCACTTAATGTCAACAGTAAAACTGAACAGTAAGCATGCCCTATTTGTAAACTACCAAACACTACTTGCTTGCTCTCTGTCTATTTTTAGATATGGCAGTGGAAGGCTGATATTTGTTTCAATATTTTTACATCATGTGCTATTTTTATGTATAGTTAGTTATTTCTTATTTTCCACCGTCAATGGGTTTTTGTCTAGAATAAAGGAAGGTGAGGCGTGTGGTGCTGAGCTTTGGAGAAAAATGAATGTAAAATGACTGGCTGACACCCCAAAAAATGTATGGCAAAGCTCTAGAGGCTCCCCACATAGAGTTAGGTGTAAATGGTAAAGGCACACTGTGTTGTAATGAATTAAACTCTGAATAAATTCTACTGCAGGTATATATGAGCTATTTATAATCAAGGTCCAAAAGAAATATGTTTCTATAACAATTGTTACCCTTTCAATGTCGTGTTCATGGAATTAATACCTTCCTCAAGTTTATCTTTAATTCTGTCTGGACAGATGCAGATAATCTTAGTCATTCTAGGACTGCAAATTTAAAATATTGATGCGAAACCAGAAATGCAATGTTTGAAATTAAGTTGTGATCTAACAGTTTATAAACACTCTCTGTGTTTCAAGTTTGCTTTAAGACTGTTAACACCAAGATCTTCACTGCAAGCTCCTCTCAGTGCTGGAAACTCCAATTCCGGCTTGGTTCCCTGCAAGTAAATTTGGGGAGTACAAGTTATTTCCCCTAGAATGGTGAATAACACATGGGCAGAGTGCAAAACCTGCCAAGCATGGATCATATTTACAATTAAACCCACCAGTCCTTGAGGAAGGCAGTAAGCTTAAGGCCTGTAATGTCCCTGCCGTTGGCCAAAATGGAGGAGGGTGAAGTACACCTTCTTACCTCGTCTAATGTCTTTCTTAGTATTTATGTGTCTGTTTGTCTGTGCGTGTATGTGTGTGTGTGTGTGTTTATTTCTGTAGCGTGGTCATGTCCAGGTGGACGTTAGAGCACTTCTCAGATAACAGAAGCAGACAGTCCTACATTCCCAATGCACATATTGGTTAAAGAAAAAATGGGCAAATTACGAGGAAACAAATTGACAGAGTAGGTGTGTTTGAAGTACGTCTACATTTAATTAATGAACATTGGAATGTATGTCATCGCTCTTGCTGGTGGACGGTAGGTTGAATTGAACCATGAGATGTTCCTTCTTCAAAGCTCGATTCAACATTTACCATATTTACAATTCTGATCTATAGAGTATATTCCAAACGTTAAAGAAAAATCTGAAAAATTAGCATGTGGATCTTGTTTCATAACATATGATTTTTTGCCAATGTATATGTCACACAGCATGCATATTTATTTAATTAAAATGGAAAATAAGTAGCTTAGGGCATAGCTCTAAATATATTTATGAGTTCGCGTGCATACTATGTTGGAATCGCTTCCGCTATAAGTTAATTTGTTATGCATTTGTGAGCGTGGTATATGATTAAATAACCCCATTTATTACGTTATCTATTTAAACGCCGCAAGAAATACAATGTAACACTTCGCTGCTCTATCTAAAAAGTCTAGTCTTTAGGGAATGCATACATTTTGCCTGCGTGTTTGTAAAGGTCAGCCTGAGATGAAGGGTAAGTGAGGGTAAACTGCAGTCAGTCAAGTGCAACATTTTTACAAAAATATTGAGTCAGGTGGGAATTCCTATGCACTTGACATCAACGATTTCAAGTGTCTGGGATTTCTGCACAAAGTGTAGACTGTTTAAATCCTAGTGGACTGCTAGAGAATATCACTAACAGCTCTTTAAACTATTATCCACAATGCAACCCACGTTTAGCATTTGAATTCTGAAATACAGCTCTATATATCAACAGTATGTGTGAGTATACAGGCGGTCTTTGGCATTCAGTCCACTGAGATACAATAGAGGTGCATTGAAACTGGCAAGGAGACTGATTCAAGAAGAGTCATAGGCCCACATGCAACTAATCAAAAACCAGTCGCAAACAGGCAGATTCTCAGAATCTGCCCCTTTGCGACCGGTATTTTTGAATTTGGGATGCATCATCCCAAATGCAAAAATCGCAATTTAAGTAATCTCTAAATTGCGATGACTTAAATTGCAATTGCATTTAAGGAATCTCAAATTGAGATTCCTAAATGCAATGCATTAAAGTAAAATAAATAGCGATTTCGCTAATGAGGGGAGCAAATTACCATGAAGTTGAACTTCATGGTAAATTTCAAAAACTTTGAAAAATGCACTAAAGTGCATTTTTCAAAGTTCCATTTTACACACACACGTGAAAGATGTACTCATATGCAGAATTCAGGGGTGCAACAGGGTGTCCTTTTGACACCCTGGCACCCTTGAAATTGCATGAGCAATTTGCGATTCTCTAATTGAGAATAGCAAATTGAGAATGTCTTCCCATAGGAATGAATGGGGAGGTATTCCTTAATTGCGACTCGTAATTTGCGAGTCGCAATTAAGGAATGTTTAGAAATCGCTATTTTTTAAACAATTTCTACATGCATAGCCTTTTGCTAATCCTTATTAGCGAATCCTTATTTTTCGCTAATAAGGAATGGCATTGTTGATGCATGTGCCAGATAGTTTGCTTGTGCTTCATTAAGCCTGCCAGTTTATGCAAAAAATTACTGTTTGTTATTAGTAATGTATTGGGGCAGGAATCAGCCTCAGGCACACAGTAGACCTCCAGCCTACCCTCTGTGATCTTATGGGCATATTAATCAAGGGTTTCGTGTCACACTTGTGCCATGCAAGGGAGCACAGGACGAAGCAAAACCTATAATGAGATTAACCATGCCACACAGGGCTCCTTGTGGGCCCTGCATGGCGTGGTAAATCTGTCGGAAAGGTGCACCTTCGCCAGGGGAGGTGTAATGAGGAGAAATATCTTTATTCCGTCTAGTTTTTTCCTCTTTCCACATGCTTGTGCAATTTGCCAAAATACTTTGAGTGGAATTTAAGACCACAGATTTCTTTGCACTTGTGGTTGAGAAATCCACACTTGTAGAACTATTTACCCCTGCCAAGAATCCCTTAGTGAGTTACCTGCAGGTGTCAAAGAAGGTACCTGCAGTTATAAACTCATGGTTAACATGCGTATAGGGCCCAAAGTATCTTATTTAAAATACACGTTGGTGGTTTTCTATGTGTTAACTGTACACAAGGTACAAAACTCTATTGAGATACTTTCTCAATGTATTTTGATACAGTTTTTAAAGTCATAGTGGTACAATTGCTGTCAGAGCACAAGTGCCACAGAACCTATTGAGTTTTCTAATTCCTGTAAGATATTTTCTACTTGAACCAGTCTCTCGAGAGCAAAACAAAAAGTAAAGATAAGAAAGATAAAAATGAAAAATTCGCAAAACCGAATGATTGTAATTTACATGGTATTATGTTCACACAGTACACAAATATTGGCAATGCCAATAGGTCTCATCAGTGAAACCTATTGGCTTTTCCAATGTTTTTTGTGTTTGATATCCTCAGCGGATATCTGAAAGTCCCTGCAGCCACCTTTAATTGAGTTTGTAAAATCATACAAATGCATTAAAAGATGGATGGTATTAATGTGCACACACTTAGGGTGGCCATCTTTGAATATGTTTGCAATTCTTGAACAAACCCATTCAAAGCCTGCTGCCATGGATACAAAAACAACCAGGTCAGCCATTTAGCAATACCTCTGTAACATTTAAAGAGACTCATTCAAAGATGGTCATGGTGGATATGTGCACATCAACTGACACTGTCCTGGAAGTGTTCAATAATACAAGCCCATTGCATGGTGCCTGTATGCATGAGCATGTGTAGGTGTCGAAGTAAATTTTGAAAATTGTTAGAAACTCATTTAAGGATGGAGCGCATTAATTGCAAAATGTTTAATATTAAAAAAGTAAGTGTAAGAGTGGCAGGGGAAGAGACATCAAGCCTGACGGGAAGGGGACAACATAGGGATGAGTTCTCTGAATTCCAGAAACATCGGTTGTGGAAGAATATATATCAGTTATTCAAATCACTGTGAGACTGACATGATCCTGGACAGAACAAATGCAAGAATACGGAGTTAGGCCGTTGAATTGAGATAGACAGCAAAGCCATCTATTCATTGGCAAAGGCGTACCCAAAGCCCACTCTTTGAATATTGGAAACATTGGGGCAGATTTATGAGCCCCTTGCGCCACTTTTGCGTCACTTTTAACATGGGAAAAGTGACGCAAAAGTGGCGCAAGGGACTCATAAATCTGCCCCATTATGTCTAGCCAACCGACTGCTAAAATTGTCTGTATACGAGACCCAACTAAATACCAAGGCTCAAAGATTGCAAAATTAAACGTTACATTTCTGCAAAAACCTAATTAGAATACAAAACATATTAAAAAAATAAATACGTACAACATATTTCAGGATCTTCATCACTACCATCTAAACAATCGTCATCTCCATCACATTGCCAGCTATCACGAATACAGCGCTTGTTCTTGCATCGAAATTCCCCAGGCTTGCAGATTTGGGGGAAAACTTCACCAGGATTTACTAAAAAGAAAAGCAGATAAAATACAGCATTTAACTGACAAAAATCTAAATTAAATAACAAAAACTGTCATTACTCAAGAACATTTGGCATCATTCTGCTATCTAATAATTTTGAAATCTATCTTTTTTTTTTCCTTTTACAGAGTTTTATATAGCGCGAACTTGACCTGAATCGGATATCAGAACGCTTTACATAGCACCAGTTGCATTACATGAGGGCAAACTCCTTTTTTTTGTTAGGCACGGGAAGATTAAGTGATCTGCCTAGAATCACAGGATGTTCAGCATCATTGCTGAGACTCGAACCCAGGTCCCCTGATTCGAGGTCGACCGCCCTAGCCGTTAGTCCAACTCCTCTTATCTATCTATCTATCTATCTATCTATCTATCTATCTATCTATCTATCTATCTATCTATCTATCTATCTATCTATCTATCTATCTATCTATCTATCTATCTATCTATCTATCTATCTATCTATCTATCTATCTATCTATCTATCTATCTATCTATCTATCTATCTATCTATCTATTTATCTATCTATCTATCTATCTATCTATCTATCTATCTATCTATCTATCTATCTATCTATCTATCTATCTATCTATCACAGGCACAGACAGGTTCTGAGTTTAAATATTCCTGAAGTGACATTTGCTAACACCTTTGTACATTAGGGGAGAAAGAAAACAACCAGAAAGAAATATGGAGAACAGCAAACAATTATTTATACGTGACTGTCCTTTATAGTTCACCACGCCACTGGATGCGGATAAATAATGTAACCCAATGCTTCGATTACTATCCAGTGTCATGCTGCCATGCTAATGGGAGTGCCAACCCCCTACCAGTATTTTGCTTCACCTATATATTTAGTTAACCTGATGGTAGAGATAAGGCTAGATGGAGGAATCTTGAGTAAAACACTGGACAATAGAAGCGGAGTGATAGGACTCAATGGTGAATGCCCTTAGCTTAACCTAGAGAGAAACTGGTTGTTGCAGAGGGCAGGGCCGGGCCAAGCTTCCTGAGATGAAACACTGCAGGACAATGGTAGCCAATTTGTAACTAAACCTTTGTACTGCTCCTCAAACACACACTTCCAGCTACTAGGAGCATCAATGTTCAAATTCAGACCTACATATTATCGAAGCAGTCATTCTGGTGAAGCAGTGTAATGGCAGAGGAAGCAAATGAGAAATTCCGGGTAAGGCGAACAGTACCTCACATCTGGTTTGACCTAACTACCCTTGCATCTGTCTCTGATTAACCTTGCACCTTTGAGAGGCTGAAGTCAATACGCTGTACTTTGCAGAGCACCAAGTAATTTATAAACAAGAATTTACAAATGCAGAAGGCTCGACCTTGCCTGGCACTCTCTCTAAGCATGCAAGTATCCAGACTGGATTCACAGAGATGGTTGGATAAGCATGTACGCTAAAGTACATGTGCCATATATGTTCACTTGCAGATGTCTATATTCAGACTCAAGTGAGTTTTCCTTACAGTCAGGCTCAAAAAGAGAGGACCCAGTGCATCCTAGGCACGAATACTATAAGTACTCATGATTACTCTGCCCTCTGTACAAGAGCAGAGAAGGATGATAATCACCGCGCATGCTCACTAGTGTGGACTGCTGCTTATGCAGTGCCTCTGTGCTTGCTAACCATACAACAAGCATAGCTCTACTTGCAAAATCATGTTGGTGAGTTGCATGTGGGAATATACAATGTTGTAACACATTACAACACATATTGTAAGGTGAAGGGCTAAATATTAAGGGGCAGATTTCCAAGTTCCTTGTGCCTCCTTGCATCACTTGTTTTTTGACGCAACGGTGGCACAAACAATGCGGCCAATTTACAACGTGAGCATCTAGGGAGATGTGTCACGTTGTAAAGCCCTTGTCACATTATACCTGACACAGGTATAATGTATGCAGAGTGGGCGTTCCCACTCAAAAAGCCATGTAAAAAAAGGCACCTGTTGCCGAAGACAGAGGTGAGCGGTCCCCCCCCCACCCCAGCGCAAGGCAAAATGGTGGCTCCTACTGCGCTGGCCTACCGTGATGGGAGATGCATCCAAGTGGGCTTACAGGGACTACGCTACTCCCGCCTGAGGACGCCTGGGAGATCCTGTGTCCTCTTTAACAACTAAGGGAGACTGGCCCTTCCTTTCTTGTTAAGTTCTGTTGTACCCGGCACACGCACGGTGTGGAGAGGGGTCCCAGGGGCCACCACTTTTTCGAAGCTGAGGCTGATGGGTGCCTGACCCTAACATGGCCGCCAGTGGTGACTTTTTTTTCCCCTTGCTGAACCTTTCCTTACATAACCCTACCAGGACTGTGTCTGACCTCAAAATGGTGTCTGGAATTCATTCAGACCTTGGCTTCTCACCCCCCCGCACTAATCTGACAATCTTTGAGTACACATGATCTCTATTCTGACAGCGGAGTCTGATCATTCTGTCCGACGCCCGGTGGAGCTGCTCTGTTCAGCTATTGAGGAGATCGGCCTTGGTTCATCCCCTGACCGTCACCTACCCAGCCGGACCTTGGGCACAGTTTCTCCCCGTCTCCCTCTCTCGTCCATCCCCCCCCCATTGTATTTCTGCAATTCTTCTTTTTCATGTCTCCTATCTATCTATCTTTCTGACCGATGCCCGTTGGAGCTACCTTGAGTGCTAAAGGGGAGACTGGCTGTGGATTACCTCCTCGGCCGTCACCTACCCATTCGGTCTTTGGGCAGACTTTGCCTTTGTCTCTCTTTCCGTCTTCCCCCTCTCCCTCTCCCTTCTCACTCCCCCTCTCCCCTTTCCTCTCTATTTGTCTCTCCTTCTCGCTCTTTAATGTGTCGCATATATTTGATGTAACGTGTAATTGTTATCATTGTTGTAACATTGTTGAACCTTATGTAAAGCACTCTGATACCTTCGGGTCTAGCCAGCGCTATATAAAACTCCTTAAATAAATAAATAAATGTAGAACTGATGCTTTGAAATTTACAACATTTTACTGTGCCACTCTGCGCCTACACTGCGTCAAAATCCATACACCTGCTCAGACCAGGTGTAAGGAATGACGCAGGGCTGTTTGAATGGGACTCGCCTATCTGTTGTGGCGCACTGCTGGAGGTGCGTCATTTTCATGAACAACTCCAGCAATGCGTCACTTTTGGGCCAACAGATGCATCAGAATTTCTGACGCATCTGTGAATCCTTGCACCATGGAGCACTGCATTGTAAATACAGCACATCCATGGTGGCGCAAGGAAACTGACGCATCTATGAGGATGTGTCAGTTCCTTGTAAATCTGCCCCAAAGTGAGTACTATTATTTCATAATAGTTGCTATAGGATAGTCTGCCTAGTTTCTCTACTAGACTGTCGAACCATATTCAAAATGTGCATTCTCGTAGATATTTTATTCCACTGTTTTTAATATCAAAATAGTGTTGCATCTCTGATTCATTAATGCAATTCCAATAAAGTTCTTAAATGTAGACATCAAACATGTACTCTGAAACAGATATACTGACATATAATGTACAAATCGGTTGTGCGGCTTACATTTAACACAACATTCACACCGTCTCCTTGCTGTTAAGCAGGAGTTGTAAAATCAACTTGGTGGGTGAGGCAGAGCCCACTAGAGTATACTGTAGTTTGATCAACAACCTACAAACCAATATTATATAAGTGGTAGTCACCACTGTGTAGTTACAGTTTGTCAGAGTTTTCATAGGAAAATGTATGCAGATCTGTCAAGCAGGGGCCTATAAAAGAGGGTTTAAAAAGTTTGATTTCCTACATTAATTCCCATAGGAAAGTTAGCTCTTGGTACAGCAAAAATGACAGAAACTGAACTACACCAAATTAGGCAAAAAGTTAGAATTTTACTTGGAGAGCATGCTTTTTGTGCTTTGGTGTAAATCTGTGCAACCAATTTTGAGCGATTAGCTTTTAAATTTAAGCTGTGCAAAATTCGCATCATTGATTTTAGCAGTTAGGTGAAATGTAAATCAATAATTTCACGGTATAATTTATGTGAAATGTGACCTCATGTCAATTTTTGACTTAACGACACAATTCACTGTAAAATAATAATGCAAAAAAAACAAATTCACTGTGAAGAAAATCCATTCATGCGCTGTTGTTCCCATGCTTTTGGGGTACATTTTTAACTCCAAAATTCGTGGTAAATGTTTATAGGGAATGGTGCGCAATAACGCAAAATGGCGTGATGGCACAATTTCAGGAATTTTGCATAACAAGCGTAATCCGAAATCACTGCAATTACCTGAATTACACCATCATAACTTCAATTTTGCACAGGCCTACTTTAAAGAGGGGATCAGTTTTGGCATGAAGTGGTTAAAGCTCAGAAAAAGAAAGGCATTTAAGGACGGTTGCTCCTATGGAGAAAAAAAGGGCCTTTCTGATTGACCAAGAGATCTTTTTTACCTACTGGTCATTTTGTTACCCCATACCAGTTACAGTACCACAGTACTGAATGCTCTGACGTGGTCAGCTCTTCCCAGTGTATCTCCACCAGTAAGTGCCCTGTGAGCCCTGAACTCTATCTCTGGCTGCAGGTTTGAGGCCCTCCTCCACATGCAGGCTCCTGCCTACACCTCATCTCTGGTGGTCCAGTAGGAGAGCACTCTGCTCTTCTGCTGTTCCGCCTCTCTTGACTTTCTCTGCCCTCTTTTTGCTCTCTTTTTCTTTGTTTGCTCTCTCTTTTTTCTTTTTGCACCCTTTTTCTTTGCTTGCTCTCTCTTTCTCTTTTTGCACTCTTTTGCATTTTTCTAACTCCCAGCTGCTGCTGCTGCTCTTGCAGCCCCTCCCCACTCCAGCATGTCCATCCTGCTCCTGCCCTCCCCAAACCCCTAAATAATGGGGGCCGCTGAATGGCAAGGAGACCTAGACCACTGACCTGGTCAGCTCTCCCCCGCGCAGCTCCAACATTTAGTACCCTGTGAGCTTTGAGTTCTCCGTCTGTCTGCAGGTTAGAGGTCCTCCTCCACCGGTAGGCTCTTGCCTGCGCATCATCCCTGGTGGTCCAGTGGAAGAGCACGCTGTTCTTCTGCTGTTCTGCCTCTCTTGACGATCTCTGCCCTCTTTTTTTCTCTTTTTGCTCTATTTTTCTTTTTGCTCCCTTTTTCTTTGCTTGCTCTCTCTGTCTCTTTTCATGCTCTTTTGCATTTTTAGCACTCCCCAACACTGCTGCTCCCATGGCCGTCACCCCTCCAGTGTGTCTTTCTCACTCCCGCTCTCTCCTCGGCCCTTACTTAATGGCGGCCGCTACAGAGGCGTGCCGCTGGAGCGCCAATGGCAAGCCCATCTGTGCCCGTCTGCAACCTGACCACGACCCAACCATGACCTGCGCCAGGGACCCTGTCCCCCAACCCACCTCCATTACAAGTCCAGTACCATTTGCGCTCTCAAGCCCAGACACAGCAACATCTGCCAGCTTTCAATGCTGAGCGACACCCAAGGTCTGATCTCCTGCCAACATTGCAGCTTCCCCTTCACCCACCTCTGGACCCAGCTGCAGCACCCAGCCTACCAGACATCATCGCACACAAACCACTGAACTGCATCCTCCTGAATGTGCGCCCCCTACATAGGCAAGCCTTAGAAATCTGGGACATCCTCAACACCCACACGTCAACTTCCTAACAGAAACCTGCACCAACATCAACTCTGTGCCCGACATCGCAATTGCCATTCCCAATGGATACAAGATCCTGAGAAAAGACTGCTCCACCCGCCCAGGAGGAGGTATCGCCATCGTCCACGAAAGTTCCCCTCACATGACATCCACTGACCCAGATGAACATCTCCACATCCAGATCCAGACCAACCCCAAAACAACTCTCAGCAGAACCCTCATCTTCATGCCTCGTGGCCCTGCGCTTTCTTCACTGACATCATTGCTGACCTCTTGGCACCCCACGCCTTTGCCTCCACAGACTACATACTATTCGGAGACAAAAACCTCCACCTGGACAACCACGACAACTCCATTACCACCGCCCTCCTAGCTAACCTCGCTAACATAGGACTGAAACAGCTTGTCACCATCCCCAAGCACACAGCAGGGGACACACTCTAACCCATCTTTACAGCAGGAAACAGCGTCTCCTATAGCCATACAACAGAACTTCTTTGGACGGACCACCACTGCATACATTTCTCCTTTAGAAAACTCATGTACACAAGCACGCACACCGCTCCCCACAGAAGCTGGAACAAAGTCACCAAAGAACAGCTCACTGCTGCCCTCAAGGCACCCCACCTCCAATGATGCCAGAAGCTAACACAGCAGCATACAACCTCTACCGCTGTATCACCACCTGCACAGACACTCCCACTCCCTGAAAGAAAGCCACAGGGTGACACATCAAGAAAGCAAGCTAGTTCCCCCCTGCACTCCAAGAATCCAAGCAATCCTGCCGATGACTCGAAAAGACATGGAGGAATAGCAAAACCCCAGGAACACACATCACCAACAGAACAGCCAGCACAGCACACCACCAACTTATCAAATTGACAAAGAATAACTTGCTCCAAGACAGAATCCTCACCTTTTTCCACCTCAAGATTAAAACGCTCTATGACAACTTCGACAACCATAACCTCTGCATCGCATCAGCCCCCACCCTAGCGATGCCACCCAACAGACCCTACTCATTTGGACCTTCCTTGTGACAGAAGACACCTTAAAGACCATGACGAACATCCACTCCGGAGCACCCTCAGACTTCTGTTCCTCACGCATCTTCCACAGAGCCTCCATGGCCATTACATCCGAACTAGGCCGGACCATCAACTGCTCCCTTGAGACACCCACATGCCCCGATGACTGGAAATACACTGAGGTTAACCCCCACCTGAAGAAACCCTACACAGACCTAATGGACCGCAAGCATTTCAGGCCCATCTCAATGCATCCATTTGCAACCAAAGTCATCGAAAAACGCCATCAACACCCAGCTAGCAAACTTCATCGAAGACAACAATGTCCTGGGCATATCCCAATCCAGATTCAGCAGCAACCACAGCACCAAGATCGGCCTACTTACTGCCACTGATGACATCCGTACCTTCCTCGACAAGGGTTAAATGGCAGCCCTCATCTTCCTGGACCTCTCAGTTGCCTTTGACACTGTCTCCCACCATACACTAGACACTAGACTCCACGACGCCGGCATCTGAGGAACGGCCCTTAACTGGATATGCTCATTTCTCACAGGCAGAACGCAGCAAGTCAGACTCCCACCCTATCTCTCAGAACCCACAAAGACCAGATGTGGAGTACCCCCAGTTATCCTCCCTCAGCCCCACTCTCTTTAACATCTACATGGCCCCCCAGCATGCAACAGCACATGGTGGCCCCCCTTCCCTCGGAAACACCACCACCCCAACAGACCACGCACAAAACCTCAGCATTATACTGGACTCATCACTCACTATGAACCGACAGATCAACACTGCATACTCTGCCTGCTTCAACACCCTTTGCATACTCCGAAAAATGCTCAGCTGGATCCCCTCTGAATCCAGAAAAATGGTCACACACGCCCTCATCACTAGCAGATTGAACTACAGCAACACCCTTTATGCCGGCATCAACAAAAAGCTCCTTTGCAAGCTCCAGACCATTCAGAACGCCACAGCAAGACTGATATCTGACATCCCCGCTGCAACCACATCACCCAACACCTCCATGACCTCTACTGGCTCCCCATCAAAAGAAGAGTGACCTTCAAGGCCCTCACGCACGTAAACAAGGCCCTCCACAGCATCAGACCAGCATACCTAAACATCCACTTATCCTTCCACGCACCCAAGAGTTACCTCCGATGAGTCTGCCTCTCTCTTGTCACCATACCACGCATATACAAGACCAGAGCAGGGGGAAGTCCTTCTCCTACCTCGCAGCCAAGACCTGGAACGACCTCCACTGCCGGCAAAGCCCTACACTGCTCAAGTTCAGGAAGGACGTCAAGACCACAGCACCCTAAGGAGCTGCCCCAGTGCATTGAAACCCTCCTGGGTGAGTAGCTGCGCTATACAATGCCCTGATTGATTGATTGATTGATTGATTGAATGATCTAATTGGCTGGTCACAACACAGAAAAAAAAAATTAGGCTGCCATTACAGTCCGGACACAAAATAGAAAAGCCACATAAGGGGGCAGGGTGGGCACACTCTGATCCCCAGGGCCATGTGGGTGGTCCCTTAACTAAATTTTAAACAAATATTTATTTTGAGTCTACAAGAATGCGTTACCAGTACTCAAAACCACAGTACTCTATGTGGCTCCACCTCTGGAACTGTAGTACGACTACTGGTAATGTGGTACCCAAAAACAATAACAAATTTACATGGATCAGGTCATAGACCACACCCTGCAGAAATAATGATAAGATTGATGACAGTCCTGTAATAATTTCTAACTTAAATAGTCAATAAATTATCACTGAATGTGTTTTTTTATTGATCTTGCTTATCACACATAAAAGCACATGCCAGAAATGTGCATTTGATGAAATAGTAATTCATCAATTGTTACATGTTCAATAACACGTCTTCAAACTGAAATGAAAAAAAGGTGCATCTGCCCTGAAATACGTAATTCTTACAAAAAAGTGAGACAAATGAAACACAGAGTGTTCTCCAAATGAATGTGGGGGAAATTGAAATGATGCACTTTGGAAAAGCTTCTCAGGCTTGGTCAGAGTATTGGTGGCCCCAAGAATTTGGTACCCCACCCTGTCCTATAAAAGGAGTTAAAAATCTTGACTTTACAATAGATGACAAGCTTCCAGTGGAAATCCATGTTAAGGCCACATGTGGTACCTGTTTTTGCATATTTTATCTGTACAGGAAGGTGGTTTTGTGGCTTGTAGGAAGTCTCACACACTTATAACCAGTCGCATCAATTATGGAAATGCCTTGCTGACGGATATGTATCTATCCCTGATAACTTGCCTTAAAATGGTCCAAAACATTTTTTTTAAAACTTTTATTTTATTTTCCAAATCAGAAATTTTCAGTACAAATAAATGACGCTTTGAGACATAGAGGAACAACCCCAATTATAGACAAAAAACTAATTCAAAATTCAGAGTTTAGGATTTGGGCAAATAAAACCGCATGATTACAGCGAATATCGACTGCTAAACATTATTTTAATCAAAACTACAGTTTAAAGGGTCTCAGTTAAAACATACCCAGGTTCAATCAATTTTGTTTTTTAGAGAGGACAGATCTCTAGCTTTGGCTAACGCCAGCTTAGTCAGCTTGCCTTGGAAGGGAAGAAGAAACCCATTACCTAGCAATACAGAGCCGAGCACAGACTATTATTATTGAAAGCATGAGGCCATTCATAGTGTACGATCTTATTTGTGTTGGCTTTTGTCCATTGGTTATTGAGCTCCCACTTGCAATGACTTTTGATGAAAGTTGAACATCAGTGTTCTTCAGATTTGAATTGATTTTTTGGCACATCACTGAACGTATTCAGCTTACTTCAGGCTTGCTATCCTTTGACAGCACTACTGTTACCCTTATTGGGAATGATTAAATGATGGCATATCAAACACCATTTGTTGAGAGTGCCAGTCTTTTTACAAGGCTTACCAGGGTTTTTCACTTTTGTCGGTGCTTCCGTGCGCAACTTATCCTGGTGGGCAAATAAGGAGCAGAATTAGTTGAGGATAATATGTCATTGTTCATTGTCTGGGCAGGATGAGGAGTTTGAGCTTTCCTCGGGTGACTCAAGTCCTACACTTGCCTGTCAGCAATAATATCTACATTTTAGATTATTGGTTGTGTTGCTGATTATTTTGTTGAAACTGCTGCGATTTGGAGTGTTAAGAACCCTCATGTACCAATGGCAAGCATTGCCAATTTCAGCCCACAGTTAATCCAAACATGATTTTCTGTTCTATTTGTGCCAGGTTTATACCAGGTCTATTATCAGAATCAGCAACTAATTATATGTTCCATTGTTAATTGAGGCAGTTATTGTAGTAGGTACACTGAGTTTAGCACTGTACCTTCCATTTACTTCATTACTTTCCCTTGTGACTCTCTTCGCACATCCTCTCTGTCTCCGTCCCCGGTGCAACATTGTAGCTATTTGCACTGTTCACATTGTTGTAGCTTACGCTGCTTGACATGTTCATCATTCAGCAAGCTCTGAAAGCTCTGAATGCAAGTAGACGTCAATACTGACTCTACCCTTTGTGACCTAGCTGACGTTGCTGGTGCTTCTGCACCGAGCTGACTCTACTTCCTTGTCCATGTTTGTCTCATTTATCCATGAATCTGCTTGGGTTTCCTTTGTCCACCCAGTTGTGGGATGTATAGCTTGAAGCACTGGTGAGTAATGGTATAATAGTCCTTACACTTTGTAGGAGTGAAGCATTGCGGCCGCCAACCCCCGACATGTTAGACAGTTTTGCCTCTAAAGCAGCGATATTTTTATCGCCCTATCAGCAAGCTGTCGCTAACAGCTGTTAGCGACGGCTTGCTGGCATTAGCGCCCGTGTCAAAGCCGCTTTGCATGTCAGTGATAATAATCGCTAATGACATGCAAAGTAGGCGTTCCCTAGGTGTTCCCTCTGGAAACAACCCTGGAAAAGTCGCTAACCGCACATCGCGATATCATCAAGCCGGACCCTGATTCCCATAGCGACATAAAAAACAGAGCTAACCGCGGTTATCACCATAAGCTAACGTCTGCTAAATGTCAGACTTAGCTATATTTATAATGGGAGGTGGATTCTAAGCCTAAATCCACATCTCCCAATTAACAAGGATTCCCTTAGCGCTTCTAGTTGCATCACTTGATTTCCAGCGATGTTCCCTCATAACGCCGCTATCGCCGGAATTTTTATCGCCGTGGAGATAAGTGTTGATAATATCGCGTTATCCCGGCGTTATGCAAATTTGCGCTATGTGCTCTCTGCGATGTTTATCGCAGTTTGTTGGTGATATGCCCCAGAGTTTTCTGTTTTACCTCATGCTATGGCTCTATATAATGGAACTTGATGTATAGTATAGATCTCAAAATGATGTGCTGACATTATTAGACGTGAATTCTTGAGGTGCAAAACTCATTAAGTAGAATGGCCATAACCTTAACTTGCTAGGAAATTGAGAAGATTAAAACACAGTTTGTAGCAAGGAATTGCAAAAGAAAAAACATTGTGTCAGAGATGATCCTAACTGTTTCTCCTATCCTTGCTGGAGAAATGAAGATAATGGTATTTCCTGTGATGTCATTTTTAAACATATATGATGTGATGTAATTTCCAGTGATGCCATAATTATGCTTAATAGAGCTCATGACACCTTTAAATCCCAATCACATTTGGAATACACAATGGTGTCAGTATATTGCTGTCTAACTGCAGGCACTTAAGTATATTTGCAATGCAGCTGGACTCTCTTGGTGGGCTCCTATTCTGAAGAACAGTGTGCCGTTTCTTTTTGTGATGGGACTATACGATTGGGGAAAGATTTTATTAAAACACAAACAATATAGTTATAGAGACATGTTAAGATGTCATTGATATTGAACTGACACGAAATTAAAATGTGCAGAAACACAGTATGTAACCAAACCTGCTAGTACTAGACCTCACAATGTTTAAAGCAAGCTTCATTTTCCCAGCAGCAAAGTAAATTATGCTGAGAGCTGAGACATGCACAAGATGCTCAAAAGAGAATTGACCTTACCCTGGCATGTCTTTTATTGAAAGCTTCACATCATATAACAAGAATGCTTCTGATTTATAATAACATTTTGAAATGTTTTGCTGGAAACACAGTATGGTTGAATAGAATATTTTATATTGTTTCATAAATGAAATGCAACGCATTAATAGAAAATGTTGTTCTTTTAAGTAGATTTCACGTTTTAGAATAGAGAAATGTAGTGATGAGTAATAGTCTTCGCAGCTGATGTTTCTAATTCACATAGCCTATTGTTAAGCTATAATGCAATTAATTTAATTAGAAGTTTAAAAATGTGCTCATCCTCATGGGAAAGGAGGTCTAAGAAATTAAAGACCTCATACATAGAAATATTTGTAATAAATGTTTCAGACTTGATGATAAGTCTTTGAAAACCTTTGACCGTGGACCTAGGAAATGATGAGGCAAATCTGTTTTCAAGAAGAATTGAAAGCCAATTGGACTAGAGGAGTAGAAGATACAAGTGCAACTGCAACATTTATTTTTACTGTTACATTGGTGAGTGCTCCTAGAGTGGGTTCACGCTTCTTTCACACACTTTTTCCCTCTATGCTCTTACCTATATAAACCCTGTCCGCACTGAAGATGGATGCTAACAGTTTTATGCTGAATGCTGATTTGCTGTCCCTTTCCTATCTTAATTGTTGATTGCAGTTGCTATTGCTACTACTTGATCATTTTGCTTCATCGCTGAGACATATTGAGATGGTAATCCTCTCTTTGTTGGAGGTTTAGCCATTATTGAATTTGAGCTTTATGCTCTATCTCACTCTTCCTGTCGAACTTGAGCTCTTTATGGGTTTATGCTACCACCATTTTTGCCCCATCCTTTAGAATAGGGAGTCTTTCCTTCATGGACAGGCTGCATTATTTGTTATGATTTGCTCTAACCATATATTTTTAGGATCAATTCTGTAATTTGACTGATACTTTAATGAATTCAATAAAAAGAATGAGAACTTACTAAACTTTTAATGAAAATAAAACCCTTATAACTTACACCTCACGTTATTGAGTGAACCAAGAAATAGTATTGTGCCTTTGATCTTCTCATAAACGACGGCAAAGGTCTGTCACAGAGAAGTGAGAGGAACATCAGAGTAGGAATCAACCCTGTTGGTGTGAAATAGAAATGCTAAACCCTTTTATTTAATTGATTCCTGCTCCAACACCATTGAAGGTTCTTCCATTCCTACCATATTTGGACATATCCTGACTGCTTATACACTTCTTGGCTGCTTCAAAAGGCATGTGATTTGCAGACTGCCACATTGGGATGTAGCATTGTTTCTCTCTTAGTTAGGAGACAATTTTTTTAAAGATTTTGGCCATTGTGCAGTAAATGGTCAGGAGTGCAGATTCTTCAAACTGTTACCGGTGACTCTGATGTGATAGACTCACCACGACCATCTACATTATAGGGTGGTGCCATTTTTAGAAAAGGTGATAGTTTTTAATGTGGCTCTTATATATTGGTGACTTTCAACAAGCAATATAATTTGTGTTAGGATATTGGACAAGTAATTTGCTGGGTACCTTGCTGCACATTATATAGTTCATGAAAACAATCAGCAAATGCTCACCTAATTTACCATATTAGCAGAGGGAGCTGCTGCAATATTACATATTAAATTATAGGGACCTGATGTGAGTTGCTCTTCTGTCCAATACCTCCCCTCTATTCTACCTTCTGCTGCATCCCAAAATTGCCCGCTTTTTGCAAGGTTAATATTAGGGGGAGTGTAAATGCTTTCAGATATTCCTTTTTTGCCTGCTACTCTGGTTAAACGATTTTTTCCTACCAAAGTTTACCACATTTTTCCTGGAGACAAATGGAGCAGCAGCTCTGCTTGCCAATGAAACAGCTACAAAACACTCACCTTCGATGGCACCGCTGTGAGGCTTCATTGACAGCAAACTTAAAAGTGAGGCAACAGTTATTTAGTTTAGGGACAGTCTTATTGTTCCTAGATTCTCAGCAGTTTCTCACTAAATATGTCAGTATGAATGGCATAGCAACAACTCCTTGTTTGACAAGAAACTGTATTCATAAAGCGATTGTGCACTAAACTAAATCACACAGATCTGAGTTTTAGAGTGGGATCCTGTAAAATGTCTTAGCCCAAAAGCAGCATGTCAAACAGTTTGATACTAATGTTCATATCCATATGGGAGAACAAGAATAAATTGATCATTTCTCTCAGTTATCCAACCTAGCCATTTAAGTCTCGGCAAAGGCCATATTGGCCTAAATAGCCAGTGTCTGATCACCAGTGGCCAGTTCATAAGAACTGAGTCCAGTCTGATGATATTGAATCAGTGATGGAATTCAGCTTTAGCTCAGGGGTGTTCCAGTGAACACTAACCTTGTTAAGCACATTAACTCAGAGCAGAATAAGCGACCTCACAATGTAGACACAGCAGATGCTATGTTTGACGGCAGGACGGTCAAAAGGAGAATCGTCTAAACGGTGATTACTCCCCATTCTTTATTAATAACTAAGCAACTAACAGGGCAAAAAATGGCAGAATATTTGTTTGGAATAGTGGATAATAACTTGCAGGTGGTGCAGTGAAGTGGTGGCACCAGGTCATGTACAGTGATGAATGCAACATTTTATTTATTTAAAAAGGGTTGGAAACGTTTTACAAAGTTTGTGAGAATGAAGTATGTGTAGGCCTCCACGGTTTCATACAAATGCTTAGCACGTGCATTTAAAAAACAGAGGCGAATGCAAACAGGTAATGTTACCCATTGACAAGCATGTGAACAACTGAAGGAGTGCTAACTGCACTCCTCATGCATAACACATTCAGCAGCAATATACCTACTAGATCTGCAGACATATCGACGGATAATTCATCTTGATAAATTTAAATATTTTCAAGAAATATAAAAAGAAAATCACAATGGTTGAATTTAATCAGTCAAAAGCACTTTTCCTTAGAATGTAAGGGCCCCATTCCGAAGGTGGGTGGACATTGTCCACCCGCCACCGTAAAGGAAAGCGGGGGCACCCCCAGTGCAGCCACCCCGGGGTCCCGCAATGGGCCCTCAAAGTAGTTTCCTGCATACCTTTCCATGGCGGAGTCTCCGCCATGGAAAGGCATCCCCACCGCAGGCATAATATGGATGGCTGTGCCTGCAAGGCACCGCCACCATGTTATGGCCTTTTTCCGCCTTTCCGTCTGCCACGGTACCCCTCGCCATACTAATATGGCGGGGGGTAAAACAGGAACAGATGGTGGGCAGATCGCCACCGCTGGGCCGGAGGTGGCGATCCACCCGCCTTACTAATAGGCCCCTATGTGTTTTACATAGTCTTCCCAGAAGCACACATTTTACTTGGTCATTTGATTTTCTCAGCAGCCTCCTTTGATCATGAAAAGCATCTCCTATCATGGGGCCTAATTTACTAAGGTAATTTTTCACTTTGTAATAAGTTTGCTACTGCTTTGGTATTCACAAAGCACAAGTGCAATTTTACAATAAGCAATTTTACGATTGCACCAACATGAGTTCGAAGTCTATGCAGTTGTAAGATTATTAGTCCTTAAATTACTGGTAGTGGACTTCAGGCACCCCAGAGGCAAGCTCCCCAGAGACAAACAAACACAGCATATTTAGTCTGATTATATCCCATAGGCCCATATCAGTAAACTGGTTCTACAGGTTCTGTTTCTTTGACTCAAGTTCCATAGGGAAAATATTGAAGTCGAAGTATTATAATGCGTTCCAGTATTCCTTTATTGTGTGGATATATAAGGATTATTTACCATAACAGCTTGAAATTCCATTCTCCTTCTGATTTTATGCTAGTTGTGGGTGTCTTAAGCCAAGAATATGCACTCAAGTGCTCATAAATTGCGATCAAATCCCTGTTGGATCCTGCATTTGATACAGTCACTTTAACTATAGTCAAATTGTAAATCACTTATA
Organism: Triturus cristatus; assembly: GCF_964204655.1. Lineage (NCBI taxonomy): Eukaryota > Metazoa > Chordata > Amphibia > Caudata > Salamandridae > Triturus > Triturus cristatus. The sequence continues at coordinate 231,001,428 of NC_140584.1, forward strand.
GGACTGTTCCTGTTGCACAAACACCTACACAGATCCATGGCAAAAGATAATGTAACATGGTTAAGGATAGCTTTGTGGCTGAAGTAGTCACTTGTGCTCTAACCTCTGAGCAGCCCTGTTCAGAAAACATTTTGGCCCAGATTAGTGAAATCTTTTCATTGCTCTTGCATCACGCAACGCAAAGCAAGGACAAGGCAAAAACGACAGTAATATTTACAAAGGCACCCAAGAGGCAATTTGCAATGCCTTGTGTTGCTTTGTAAAGAAAGGTAACGCAATGTAGTTGTGCAGCGTTACGTTACATTTCAACTTGGGATGCATTCCATAGGCGTTCCCATCCATCCATCCATTGATTTTGGCTCGTTCCCATACTTACTAAAGCTAGTAAACTTGTAAATGCATCAAAATGCTACAGCTTCCCCAATAAGAAGTAACGAGGACAAATATCTTTAGTTTTCCTTGTTACTTCCTCTTTCCACAGAGCACACAAGAAAAGGGGAAAATACCACTAAGGATTGCTTTTGTGCAGCAAGGTGTTTCTTGCACAAAAACAATCCTGCTTATAACGCAAGCACCCTTGCACTAAGATGCAAATATGCCTGTGTTGGGTCTAGGCAGCACACAGTGCACCAGCCCAAGCAGAGAGCAGAAATATCTTTCTAAATATGGAGCATTTCTGCTCTCTCCTTTTTCTTGCAATGCAGCACAAGAACTTTGCTTTTCTGTTCTGCTTTGTGTGAAAGATTAGTAAGTATGTCCCCAAGTGGATTTCAGCAAGGTCTGATGGAACTAAGCTTTGCTATCTGCTTAGTCATGGAAACACAGTCTTAAATGGAGCAGGTGGTTCATTGCAGCTGTCCAAGCTGTGTAATATTCACTTTAAATTGGTTTAATAAATTCCACTATCAGTCTTTATTATGACACTTCATGGTGCCTTTTAGAATTATGATGTATTGGCGCTGTCAAAGTGACCTCATATTGAAATGGGCGTTCTCCCTGATTTGTAAATGGGTGTGCATGCGTTGGCCCTGTGCATAATCTCACAAAACAATATATCTAACCAGTATCGTTCCCACCCAAGGGAAATGCATAATGACGACCACCCAGGAGATGGTTTTATTTATCAATCCATCAGACATAAGAGGAAACAAGGATCATCGTAGAATCCTCCATGGACCCGCTGAGTAGTCAGTTATCTGGAAAGGTCAGTTTGAGGTCTTTCTCTCACAGAGCCATGCAGTTTAGCCTGGGCTGCGCTGCAGAGCCTGGTTCTGCATCAATTTTCCTACCGACTTGGACCTTTGAAGAGAGGGTAGTGGCCAGGGTGCTCATTTGATGGCAAGCGTAGTCATAAACTACATCTACTTTGTTGAAGATTCTCTACCTCTCCCTCAATCATGGCATGAGCCCCAATGCATTTCATCACTGAAGATAATGGAGTGTGCAGTATCCCCAGGCACGGTATATTTAATAATGTTCCCATAGGGTATCTTTGGAAGTGCATCCTACCTTGTGCATTACAACCCAAACATGTGCACACCTCTCTGCTGCCATTTGTTGCAGAAAGATTACTCTTTGCACAGGAACTATATAAATCATATGAATACTAATTAGAAAGTTAGCATTGTGGGACACAACTGTGTGGGATCGGCAGCGGGACCCTGAGGACACTACTCATCCTTCCCGGGCAGAACAAGAAGCCCACTAGGGAAGGTGGAGTTGGGGAGGAGTTTAGGCTGGGTCAGTTACACACGCACGAAAGGAGAAAGCGCTGTGGAGGCGTGTGCCACATGATCGGGGAAACTATAATAAAAGAAGAATATTTCAGTCCACAAGCTGTCCGCCTCATTCATTCAGGACATCACAGCTGGAGAAGAGGTGGAAACTTGACCTGCCTTCCCTACTGTGGATTGCCTGCACCTGCAGAGGTCTTTTTTTGGGATTGCTCACAAGCGTGCACAGACAACGTGTTTTGGGCCCCCTGACCTGCAGTAGGTGCTGCATCCCCTCCTGCTGCCGCTCTGCACTGCCAGACCTCTAGCCCCACTCTGGCCCCAAGTACTAAATATAGGGAAGAGCTGGACTCAAGGTGAGGCTCGCACCAGCCATGAAAAGCACATGGCCTGTCTGGTTTTCCTTAACAGGGACTAGTGCTAAGCGTCCTATAGGCAACTTGTACATCACGCATGCAACACACTCCTCTATGGTCCCTGGCTACATTCACTACCAAACCTTGGACCGCTACTCCTTGCTGCCACCTACTCTGCATTCCTATCTCCCATGATGTTACGAGAGAGAGGCACAAAATGTAATGCTGCACCATTCCTCAAATCGCCCCCACTATTCGACACAACTAAAAAGCACCACCTCAGGGCTCGCTGGTCTGCATGAATAGAGCAATTGGACGACTTCAGGGATGCTCTGGGAGAGGAGGATGATGTCAAGATCACAAAGTACCTCAAGAATTTGACAGGTGAAGGGGTAAAGGAACCCGCAAAAAATTTGCCAGTGAAGACAAGGGTCAGATCCAAAGATCAAGGGAGCCCTTGCCAAGAAATTTGACCCTAGTCTGAATGTCGACTACGATAGGTATCTTTTTCACAAGGCACTACAGTAAAACCATGGACAAATTTGTAGAAAGACTGGATCTCTCATTAAATACTGCTCTTTCAATGAATTCAATGACAAAGAAGCCATGTGCCTTAGACTCATTGATGGCTGCCTGTCGGACTTTTTCTGGTGGAGAATGATAAAAACAACCCACTGCCTAGACAAGATGCTCATGGCCGCCAGATTTGAAGAGAGAGCAGAACGACACACAGTCATCATATAAGCTGGTTCCACATGTGATGAAATGGCGCTAGCCATCAGCAGTTTGCAAGTACACCCTGACAGAAGGAAAAACACACACACTCACAAGGATCAAAGTCCTGAAACCACTGCGGATTTCCATTCCTACATTGGGGCAAGTGCCCGGCTCATGGCCAAACATGCAATGAGTGCAGAAAGTTCAATCATTTCAAGGCTGTCTGTTGCTTGCAACACAAAACAGAGAAGCCTGAATGAAAAGCACGGCATGTGTGGAAAGAGAACATGGGAAACCACCAACACAGGTAAAGTGATGCACACAGAAAACCTCACATGAGTCACATGCACACTACCAGGAGTTGCAATTCACCATCACTCTCATCCAGTACTACATCACCTGTATCCTTGTTAAGTGACAGTGAAGAGCGAAGGTGAAGACTACCTACTCATGATTTCCACAGATGAGCTGCAAGTAACTCTGGGATATCAGACTCTTGACTTTGTAGTGGACAGTGGGGCATTCAGAAATGTCATGACTCCACAGAGTTTCACCTGCCTTCGTATGAAGCCGAGAGTACAGTAATCCAGAAGGATTATTCACACATGATCAAGCAGCGACCCACTGACCTGCATTGGGAGAATAAAGTCCCTCCCTATATATCAAGGGAAAGAAATAAACACACACATCCACATCCTTGAGGGCTGTCCACAGACCCCAAACATCATGTGCCTCGAAACTGCATCCCAACTTGGAATGGTCACCATGCATGACAACGAAGAAATGGCCCTGAATGTCAGGTAAGACAGGGCTGAAAAAAGATGCCTGGTGGCTTAGCTGAAGGTCAATGGACACCCAATACCCTTCCTTATTGAAAGTGGTGCCGCAGTCAACATCACGCCACTCGAAAGCTTCTGAGAACTCCAGCCACCACCAACTCTCACCCTATCAAACATACAAGCATACACCTAGGCTGCTATCAAACTTCCTGAAAGCTGTGGATTCTTCATGGGCTTGACAGAACACAAGTAGAAATTCCTTGAAACCACCATCCATGTTCTAAAAGGAAAAGCGCCAGGTGTCTGCCTTCTCAGCTTCACAACAGCTGCAGAAATAGGACTCATCTCCATCAACTACTACATTTACTAGACACCAGACCCAGTGCAGCAATTCACATCCTTTTTTCATAGAGGGGGCAAGCTCAAAGGCTTTCTTAACCAGCTCCACATCAAGGAGAACTTCCACCCAGTCGGGCAAAGACATTGCAAGGTCATTTTTTCAGAGAGGTAGCAAAACTGCTGAAGCTGGGCACCAATCAACACCATCGGAAAGCCCAATTGTATCGGTCACACCAATTGTCATTGTCCCAAGGAAGAAAACTAAAGGCAATGTTTGTATCTGTGTTGACATGAGACAACAGAACAGAGAACCTGAACGGGAAAAAAAAAAACACCTGGGGCCTAATATTGAGGAAATGATTGCCCAAATGAACGGAGCCACCATCTTCTTCAAACTAGATCTTAGGTGACTAACAGCTGGTTCTTGAGGAGAACTACATATATCTCACCCATTTTTCCACGCATGTATGGCTTTTTCAGTAGAAAAGACTCAATTTTGGTATCTCCTCTGCGGCTGAGATTTTTCAGGATTTAATCTGTTGGATCATACAATGGTCCCCAATGCTCTCAATTACAGTGATGACATTTTACTATTGGGCACCACAACACATGCGTACAAAAAGGCAATCCACTGTGTCTGTTGGCTCCTCTCAGGTGCATTTAATGCCAACAAGTGCGAATTTCACAAGACGTGCCTTAAATTTTCAACGGACTGCATGACTCTGAATTCAAAAATGGTGACGGCCGTCTCCATGACTGAACCTTCAAGGCACATCAGCATGCTGCGCTCCTTTCTGGGCATGTCCAGCTACTGCACTTTCTACATACAAGGCTATGCCATCTGAGTGCTCCGCTGCGTGGCCTTACATGTCGGCAAGTGGATTTCTCCTGGTCCTGGAGTGTGAGCGCAGTTTCCAGGACATCAAAACAACTTTTAAATTGACTAGTGTCATGGCCTATTTTAACCCATCACTACAGAGAGAACTCATGGTGGACACCAACTCTGTGGGGCTAGGTCCCATACTTGTGCAGTACAGTGGCCACCCAGGAGCCGAGAGGCACATCATCTCTCATGCTTGCAGAACCTCTCTAACCCAAAAAAGAAAGTCTCACAGTTGTCTGAGCTTGTGAACACTTTCACATTTTCCTGTACAGAGAGCCCTTCACTATCATTATGGATCACCAAGTATGACTCACTTTTTTTAGGGACCCCAAGGCGAAGATATCCCCATACATTGAACGATGAGGGTTATGCCCACAAGAATATGACTTTGAAATGATTTTCAAACCGGGCAAGGATCACAATCCGGCAGATTACTTCTCCAAGTACCCCCTACAGTTGACCAGGTCTCTGCCTTCACTGGTGGCTGAGTTTCTCAGTATCATTCTTCATATAAGCCTGCCCCTGCACATCTCTCTCTCTCTCTCTCTCATTCAGATCACCTCGACCACTCTTGACGATTCCAAACTCACTAGGTCGAACAGCTCATTACACCACAAGAATGGTCGGTCAGATGTAAACAGAGAGCAGACACTGAAGATCTTAACAAATACTACAACATACAAGAGGAACTAACTATAACTAATGAAGGAATCATTTTAAGAGGGTCACACATTGTGCTTCCTACCTACCTTCTGCGTAAAGCTATTGAGCTAGCACATGAGAGGCACAGCGGCATTGTAGCCACCAAAAGTGCTCTACAAGAAAAAGTATGGTTCCTGAAGCAGATCCTCCTTTTGATGTGGAACCCCTACAAATGAAGTAGAGGAAATGAACTATGATCACTGCCATGAGCCCCAGAAAGACAATTACGCATGATGCATCACATTTCAAATGAAAATGGCTGCCGAAAAGATCACCCTCCACTCAACAAGACTCAATCAAGAGCACCCCTGAGTCCAACGTCAGTGAGCAGACAGAAGTGGAAGCCAGTCAGCTCATGAACCCATCCAGGAACATTTCAAGGTCCCAGCAGCAGACAAATCATTCAAAGAGACTGATTGAGATAATGTAATGGTGTTGCCAGAGACCGATTTGACCTTCAACTTGAGGGGAGGTGTGGGATTGGCAGCGGTACCCTGAGGACACCACTCCTCCTTCCTACGCCAAACAGGAAGCCCGCCAGGGAAGGAGGTTTGAAGAGGGGTTTCTGCTGGGTCAGTTAGACGTGCACGTAAGGAGAGTTCGCTGTTGCGGCCGGTGCCACTCGATAAGGGAAAATATAATAAAAGAAGAATATTTCACTCTGTGTGGTGTCCGCCTCATTCTTTCAGGACATCACAAACTGCAATTTCACTTCAGTCACCACCTAAATCTGTTGAGAGTGCAATGAATAAGTAAGTGATAAGAATTCAGTAGTCAGAATCTGCACACTACAGCATGGAAAATAGATTTGTGTTAGTGATGGTTCCATGAAGGCATGCATAGTTAATCTTGAAATGAAGTGACCATATAAAAAATATATCAGTCACACTGGGACATGAGTGCACTGTCTATTCCTCTATGATTTGGTAAAAGTAAACCCTCTGTTCAGCTGTGCACTTGCTATCTTTCGCTTTTTCTATCAATACCTACACATTTTATCCACTATTTATGATGTTGGCAGAACTTTATGTCATGAATTGAACTTCAGTTTTCTGTTTACTGCTTTTCAGTCCTGTTGCAGAACTGCAATTAGAATGCTGAACATCTATGACACATGTGATATCTTTATAATTTATGATATATGCTCGGTGCATTTTTGTTTTAGTTATGGTAATATCTTATTGAAGGAAGGAGACGTGTGGTATCTGTTTGTTAAGCTTGGATGCCACCCTGCTATGTGATGTCACATGGAACATGGAATGGAAGAATAGAATGTATTTTAAATGCGAAGTGGTCAGTTGCCACACGATCCTTGTTGGATGAGGTGCTTAAATAAACTATCACTGGCTTACCCCTTATAACGTGTACCGCGTTTATTGTACGTCACAAAACATATGTATAATCCAGTAAATGAAAAGAGTTCGCATAAATTCTACAACTTTAAACAGACTCCCTTCGTGAAAAAGTATTGCAATTTGTCTACCTATTTTTGGAAACTTGATTTACCTGCTGATGCAAGGTATACGCATTTTATCACTTAAGGGGCTGTTCAGCTAAACATTTCTTTATTGTCACTGGCTCTAGAATCCTATTTGATGGATGTTTATATTTATTCTTACTCGTGCTCAGCCATTCCCTGCTAACATAATGCATCAATTGCTCTCACATTGGGAAGTAATGTATTCCTCAAGCACAATATTTTCCTTTTTTTCACCTTTCACAGTGACGCTAATATCCTCATATCTTTGAAAGTGGGATTTCATTTCTGATCCTGGGATTTTTGGACGAAAGCAGCCTTTTTGTGACATGAATAACATAATACAATATTTCAGGACATGGATGGTGGGGGGAAGTGTTGTTTTTTAATTCAAGAAGAATTCAGTGATACTTGAACCTATGATCATTATTTTGTTTGTCCGAGTAACATTAAAACGGAGGGGCAGATTTACATTAACTGGCGCATTCCTGCATATCAGCAGGGATGCGCCAGTTATTGTGCGTCACGGCTCCACCACCATGGATGCGCCGCATTGTAAATGCGGCGCCCCATGGGGCAAAAACGGACAGATGCGTGACGCATCTGTGCCGTAAAGGCAGCGCATTGCTGGAGTTGCGTCGCAAGCGCGATGCAGCTCCAGCAAGGCTCTGGAGTGCCCTATCTTAACAATGCTGCATCAATCCTTACGCCTGCTTCAAGCAGGCACAGGGTTTTGACGCAGCATGGGCTCAAAGTTACTGAGTGAAATCTTGTAGATTTCACTATGCCACTTTTGAGAGGCGTTTCTGCGACGGAACGCCCCCCCCCCCCCGCGCAGCAACGCCTACTTCTGGCGCTGGGCTTTACAACGGGACGCATCTCCCAGATGCGTCACGTCTACTTCTTATGCCACATGACATTAAAAGCAAGACATAGCGACCGTTGGTTTCCTCTATCCCACCTCCCACACACACACACACACATTTATTACACTGGATTTGGTAAACATGATTCAAAATTGACACTTTTAAGACTGACGAAATTCCAGCTGCTGCTGGTTGACATATAATTATCCATGACATTTGAAATCACTCAAAGAATCATCTACTAGTAAAGTGTGTTAAGATGCTTTACTATGATCAATGGGTGTATTTGAGAACTGATTTCACTGCAATGTCTAAATATTAAAGATGTTGTAGCTTGAGTATTTTGAGCTAATTACATTTCACTTTTTATTTTACTTGCTATGTTTAGCTCACATGTAAAAATTCTGGCCCAAGGTCATCCTATCTCTCAAGTGTCTTTAGCTTCAAAACCTTTGCAAAGAATTGTGGAAAGAATTGTGATGTTTAATCGACAAAAACATACTAAGAAAAAGTTTCATTCTGACTTATTTCAAGAAGAGGTTATGCAGGATGTGAATCATGGGGGGCCTTAGGCTATTAGGGGCTGGTTTTAGTTAATTAATAATTCCTTTGACACCTAAACCTTCTCCTCCGCATCGCACTGTTCATCCGAAACTGATTAAAATATTTTGTCTCTGATTATGTTACTACAATGGCCATTTCCAGATATAAATTTGAGCACCAAGCAGTCAAATGATCTGTTTGAGCTCTTGTTCAACTTATATATTAAAATCTTGCAGAATTGCTGCAGGACTTCAATGCATGTTATTCACATGTGCTGTCAATATAGACGCCATCACTAACAAGTGCACGTGCATTACCAGTCAGAAGTGCAAGTGCATTACCAGTCGGAATGCTGGATTATCCATGATCAGAAGATGGATGTGCACAATTTATTTAAAGGCCAATCCCATTAAAATCACATTAGGGAGACAGAACTTCAATTGTGGGTTTTCTCAAACATGTCAAGGTGGTAAAAAACGTTTCCCTGATATTTTTAACAGATTGTTGTTGGGTAAGTCAGCAACTAATGGGTCTAGTAGCTGATTCCATTATCTATGTTTGATTTGACAACTTTTTCATTTTCTTGTTCCCAGATTATAGTTGCTATTGTATTATTCGATGTCATCTGGTCTACGCCACTACTAATCTATACTGATGACTTCAAGTAAATGAAAATGGCAGATTTCAGTGTTGCTCAGGTACTGCCTTACATCCCCAGCACTAGTGTCATTATTACATTGTCTGCTTGTGAATGTTTATGGTAAATCTAAGATATTTGTCTAGAATTAGCAAACCACTTCAATAGTACTAAAAATGTACAAAAAAATGCTATTCGCATTTTGTAGTATGCATTTAGTACTACAAAACATACTGCCAAATGCATGGGACTATTCACAAAGGCAACCTATGCTTTTGAGTAGTTTACATGTGTAATTTACTCTTACACTTTCTCTAATGTTGGCAATTCACAAAATCTGAGTGTAAAGTTACTAAACAGTGTTAGAGAAGATTACATATGTAAGTTACTGAAAAATGTAAGTTACTTTGGTGAATAGCCCTGGCAGTTTGTGAATAGCCCTTCATTAGTAGTAAACATGCTCAAAAGTGTAAATTACTGAAAAGTGTCAGATATCTTTGTGAATCAGGACAATGATATTACAATTTCTCTTTCTTCTCCCTCTTAACCTTCTAAAACATATTTTACCTTCCCTTTGTATGTTAATATGGATAAGCACCTTATTGGCTTTGTAGCAGTTCCAGTATGTTCTATGTTATGTAGTGACCTATCCTATATGTGAGTACCAGTGCAATGGATGTGCTTTCTTGTCAGCTATTGCATGCTTCTATCAGCACATCTTATACATTTTTTGGTCAATGTACAGCACTACTATGCGAATCGGTGACTGGGCACTAAATAAAAAACCCTACATTTATACAGAAGCTTACCTTATAAGAAAAATCTCACAAATTTAGTTTAAACGCTTAGTAGAAGAGAAATTATGGTTATAAAAAATAAATCATCAAAATTGACCAGAAACGGTAAACCACATAAGTATAACTCTCAAATACACTGCATTATATTTTACACAGGACATCAGAAAAAACATTGTAAATGAAATAATGAATGTCATCATTGAAAACATTAAATATGGCGCCACCAAACACATCATCAACTTGCACTGAACTGTTGATACCATTTTTATGCCATATGCATGAGTACCCAATATGCCAATGTGAAGTGTAAAGAGCCAGATTTGCATAATACAAACAGTACATTTGCCCCATATACCTTTTGTTCGTAGATGTATTTAAAGCATCATCAAAAATGATTCCCTATACCTGATAGGTATGTCTACTTCTTCTGTATGTTGTGTGGGTGAGAGATAACACATGCTCTGTATATGAAGCACATCCAGGGCTCAGCCCAAATCATCCCTCTCTTACTTGAGCAATGGTATGTTGAAGGCACAGGACATAAGCAAGTTGACATTTAATTGCAAGGTGTATCAGCAGTCTGGCCATCATTGCATCACAATTGCAGGTTACAAACCCACAGAATGTTAAAATGGGATATAAATATTGTTTTCAAAATATTGAGATGTCTATGGGACAAGATTGTAATTTGGAAACAGTTTGCAATCTGTGCGGTCTAAACAGCAACAATGGGATGCATTTGCTTCTCTAAAATTTTGGCATACTTGCCTAGATGTTCAAGCTGCACAATTAGTTATTTTATGTGGCAGTTTTTCACTTCTTTTCCAGCCTCCTTCTTGTCTCTCATCTAAAAATGATGGGAGGTTTTTAACATAGAGGCCTGAAACTTCCAAGTATCTGTCCAAGGATGGCTCTTTTGGCGGGGATTGCCACATTTTCCAACACAGTGAGAGTAATCTCATCTTCTGAATGATGTCTCATTTTTTGTTTTTCTTTCAAAAGTCCTCTACGTCTTAAGGAGTTACTAGAAGAACCAGAGATGACAGGGACTTTGGACAACAATAAATGTGTATTCCCAAAAAGATACCCAGAAAATATTTTTGTGCATGTGCTATCGGTCTCAGGCAAGAAGGGGGCTTTTGGAATAAAATGATTGACTGTTTTCAAATGTGTGCTGTAAATCTCTTTCTAACAAAAGTGAACCTTCTTAGGTTCAACAGAGACAGCTGCAATATAGGGAGTTGTGGAGGAGAGGCAAATGCTTCCATCCTCTGCCCCCATTGATTATGAAAGGTATGACTGAGATTGTTTGTTTTAGAGGGGTAGCATAGGACTATATAGTGCAGTGGAATCAAAGTAGAATCACATTTTTTTCAGGTGATTGCTTTTAAATAGCAGGAGAAAATATGGGATACAAAATTTAGTATAGTGAATGTGGCAGTGGTATGATGTAATTGGTAAAGACCAGCAATATATTTGTATATTTCACAAAGGCATTAACATTCACGTCTCTAAGGTCTGCATAACTTTCTTAATTTAATGCATCCTGGTGCCTTCAGGGTAAGGCATACAAAATTGCAGAACGAGAATCCCACATAATCACTCTTTTTTAGTTCTCCTGAAGTGTACAATTCAAAGAAAAATTCTACATAACCAATTCCTGGTAGAATTAGGAAATACAGGCAGATGATTTGCACACAGTAAAAACTTGTTTGTATCTTCAGTGCATCTCTGGAAAACCACAAATCGCATAGGCTGGCTATTTTGCAGTGGTTTGGTCACTGTTGTTGAACTATTTTTGCCTCAGTAATTTAATCCAAGGTAGCTGGAAATGGATGAAATTCATTCTGAGGAAGGAATGGATGAAAACTGTACCATGTGAAGTCAATGTGAACTTCGTATGGTCCCTGGTTTAGACAGTTCCTGCCGCATTCACTAGGCCAAGCCACACAAGCGGAGAACAGTTTTTATTGGGAGAAGTGTGGAAACATTGGGTAGTAGGAATGTTGAGGATTCCTTGAGCTTCCAGAACTTGTGTAATGTTAGCCAAAGCTCAAGGTTTATATGCATTCTTTGTAAGAAAACATAGCTTGGTAAAAAAAAAACATAACAGGACCTATGCAAGTTACATCATCCTGGATTTTTCCATGGTCAGGGAGAATTGTGTGATATAAGCTAGGGAAGAAACTTTATGATACCGCTGATAACGGTATTGATGTTGAAAGGGTCCTTATTCACAAGAGATTTGGCAAGAGAGTAAATCATCAGTCTTTACATGCTGACCTTGGTTGCTCAGACATTGAGAGCCAGTTTATGACTGCATCCCTAAAACGGATGCAGGACATGAAAGTATTGAAAAATATCCTATGCAGAGCTGTATTCAAGAATTAATAATAGCCAAGGAAACTCAGCAAGAGGTGCCTAAGTTGAGGACAAGCAGGGTATTGTTCACTGTCTTCAGCATGATGGCCTTTTTGCTGCAACCCATGCAACGCCTTGATCCCACTACAAATACCAATATTTGTGCAATATAGCACTCACTAAAGTGCACAGTATTCACAAGTAAATGTCAACATTTGTGGAGGTTTGTGGATGTGTGTTTGATTAGATTGGCTGGATTTCTTCTTTGAAAACAGACCTTAACTGCAAGTTGTGTGTGTGAGTGAGTAATGAGAAGGCTATAGACCGAAGACAATCCATAGCGTACCTCACATGCTTTAAGAGTGGTTTGTCTGTGGCATCAATTGGCATTTATAGGGAATGGCAGTGCAAAGATGGGCTGTCTACGGTGAATAATTATATGATATTGTATGTATGGACAGTGATTTTCCTAAGATAAATAATTGTGTGTTCATTGAACTGTGCGTTCAAAGCAGTGTGCTTGTTGTATAAATGGAAGATCACTAGAAGTGATTTGCCATAAGAGAAGAAGATAGCTTGAAACTCTGAAATGGGGCAAGCATTTGGACTTCCACCCAGACAAAAGTGTAGGAAAATAATTATATTAAACCCTAGAATTTCACTTGGTGAACCAACATTTATACCTTACACTTAAGTAAATAATTACACTCAGGTCCAGGACTTAGGGTTCAAGAAAAACGTTGATACAATCACTGTGAATCCTAATATGGCCTCTTCAGATGTGTGAGGTGAACTAGCGAGTGGAGAAAATGTAGTGGGGCCATCTAGTAGGTTTCGTGACTTAGAGAGAAAAGTGCATTTAAAGTTGAATTCTGAGCTGAAGTTGTGGATGCACAGGGGATGTTTCACAATGATTAAGATATGTAATTGAGCACACCGGAATGAAGCCTAGAATAGTTGCTGATGGAAAGGAAGAATAAAAGGCATGATTGATAACAATCAATGTACTAATGATGAGGGAACATGTGGTGAGGGTGTAAAGCTAGACTGTGGTACAGGTGATAATTAAAGACTTGCTATAGGGAGGTGTTCATCAAGCAGCTGTTTTGAGATACAAATTCAATGCTATTATCATTTATGGGAAAGGAAAACAGGGGGGAGGAGGGGCTCAAAAGGATCATTATCATAGAGTTAGTATAGTGTTGGTGAAGTGGTCTGCTACCTTGTTTGTCGCATGGCATAAACTGCTCACCTGAAAGAGACATTGGTGGTTTGGTGACCATCAAAGCAGATGATTTTTTGTTAGAGCTCACATTGTACCAGAACAGATTATGGAGCTGCGGAAGACATTGGGGATGGATATCCCAAAGATTTTATATCTCATACCATCCACTATGATCCCAGGAAAAGTAGATGCACCAAATAATGGGTAACGTTTTATTTATTCTGGCTGAAGTGTATTTGATTGCAGCATATTCATGTTTACTATTGAGCAACTAGAGAGCTCCTGTTTTCAGAACTGAAAATCTCAATTGATGTAATAGTTCTAAAAGGAAAACAATGCGAGAAAATGTTTTTATCTTACACATGCATAAGGTACTGTTCTCTTCCAAATGCTGATCATCAGCACAAGCGCATACTCTGCCTCTAGGAATGGCCAGGCAAAGTGAACTGCAGCCTCCATTGTTTACCCGACAAGCATTTTCTCCTGCAAAAAGAAATGAAAGAAACAATAAACCTTTGCATCTGTATTACACATTTTTACTTAAATATATGCTGCAGTGCTCATTTTAGTTTTGCAATTATAACAGCCTTTATAGAACGACCACTAAGTGTAATACAAATATGGTTTAATACATAAATAAACTCGCATTCAGTGTATCCTTTCCTCAGGTTTTTGGTAGCCACCTACATTGCTTTCAATTGAACTTCGAATGAATAGGATTCAGGTATCTTCCCGCCCTCGCTCTTTCTAAGTTCCCTTTCTATGATTCTTTTAAGTAAACTATGAACCACTTAACATTTCATAGCTTTGTTGTTTTTTCATTCGAGTCACAGAATAGATTGCGTTGTTTTTGACTACCTTTTAATATTTAAATGTTTTCTTCTTAAGTTTTTCGCTGCATTTACTCCAGTCTCTTTCTAGTTCAATTTCAATTTACAATATGCAACTTTTTGTAACAATAAATGGTCAATTTATTTTCTCACAATACTGTTTGAGAGGACAATAATAGTTCAAATAAATTTAATGCAACACCAATACATTTCGAAAGAATCAAACATAGGGATCCTCAGTATGAATTGGATTGAACTAGGATCACGGCTCTTCAATCATGGCCTGTGAACAAGCAGATATCACAGCAGTGGTGGTGGACTACGTGTCCCGAATGTGATTGTAGCTTTGAAGGCGGCCCTTCAAACAAGCATCACCTGTCTGCCCAGGAGCGCCATATAGCGCGTGAAGGAGTCCTGCAGTGAGGGAGTCATAGCAGCGGAAGAGGACGCTGTGTCGTGAGTGGCATTGGGGCTTTGAAGAAGGCCCTTCAAACAAACATCACCTGTCTGCCCAGGAACACTATAAAGCGCATGAAGGAAACACTTAGCCCGGGAGTCACAGCAGCGTGGGGGAACTACGTGTCTCGAGTGGCATTGAGGCTTTAAAGGCAGCCACCCAACAAGCATCACCTGTCTACCCAGGAGCGCTGTATAATGCATGAAGGAGTCCTGCAGTGAGGGACTCATTGCAGCAGCAGAGGACGTTGTGTCTTGAGTGGCATTGGGGCTTAGAAGAAGGCCCTTCAAACAAACATCACCTGTCTTCCCAGGAACACTATAAAGCGCGTGAAGGAATCACTTAGCCCGGGAGTCACAGCAGCGGTGGGGGAACTACGTGTCTCGAGTGGCATTGAGACTTTGAAGGCAGCCACCCAACAAGCATCACCTGTCTACCCAGGAGCGCTGTATAATGCATGAAGGAGTCCTGCAGTGAGGGAGTCATAGCAGCAGCAGAGGACGTTGTGTCTTGAGTGGCATTGGGGTTTAGAAGAAGGCCCTTCAAACAAACATCACCTGTCTTCCCAGGAACACTATAAAGCGCGTGAAGAAATCACTTAGCCCGGGAGTCACAGCAGTGTGGGGGAACTACTTGTCTCGAGTGGCATTGAAACTTTGAAGGCAGCCCCCCAACAAGCATCACCTGTCTACCCAGGAGCGCTGTATAATGCATGAAGGAGTCCTGCAGTGAGGTAGTCATTGCAGCAGCAGAGGACGTTGTGTCTTGAGTGGCATTGGGGCTTAGACGAAGGCCCTTCAAACAAACATCACCTGTCTTCCCAGGAACACTATAAAGCGCGTGAAGGAATCACTTAGCCCGGGAGTCACAGCAGCGGTGGGGGAACTACGTGTCTCGAGTGGCATTGAGACTTTGAAGGCAGCCACCCAACAAGCATCACCTGAGACTTTGAAGGCAGCCACCCAACAAGCATCACCTGTCTACCCAGGAGTGCTGTATAATGCATGAAGGAGTCCTGCAGTGAGGGAGTCATAGCAGCAGCAGAGGACGTTGTGTCTTGAGTGGCATTGGGGTTTAGAAGAAGGCCCTTCAAACAAACATCACCTGTCTTCCCAGGAACACTATAAAGCGCGTGAAGAAATCACTTAGCCCGGGAGTCACAGCAGTGTGGGGGAACTACTTGTCTCGAGTGGCATTGAGACTTTGAAGGCAGCCTCCCAACAAGCATCACCTGTCTACCCAGGAGCGCTGTATAATGCATGAAGGAGTCCTGCAGTGAGGGAGTCATTGCAGCAGCAGAGGATGTTGTGTCTTGAATGGCATTGGGGCTTTGAAGAAGGACCTTCAAACAAGCATCACCTGTCTGTCCAGGAACACCATATAGCTCGTGAAGGAATCACTTAGCCCGGGAGTCACAGCAGCGTGGGGGAACTACGTGTCTCGAGTGGCATTGAGACTTTGAAGGCAGCCACCCAACAAGCATCACCTGTCTACCCAGGAGCGCTGTATAATGCATGAAGGAGTCCTGCAGTGAGGGAGTCATAGCAGCAGCAGAGGACGTTGTGTCTTGAGTGGCATTAGGGTTTAGAAGAAGGCCCTTCAAACAAACATCACCTGTCTTCCCAGGAACACTATAAAGCGCGTGAAGAAATCACTTAGCCCGGGAGTCACAGCAGTGTGGGGGAACTACTTGTCTCGAGTGGCATTGAAACTTTGAAGGCAGCCCCCCAACAAGCATCACCTGTCTACCCAGGAGCGCTGTATAATGCATGAAGGAGTCCTGCAGTGAGGTAGTCATTGCAGCAGCAGAGGACGTTGTGTCTTGAGTGGCATTGGGGCTTAGAAGAAGGCCCTTCAAACAAACATCAGCTGTCTTCCCAGGAACACTATAAAGCGCGTGAAGGAATCACTTAGCCCGGGAGTCACAGCAGCGGTGGGGGAACTACGTGTCTCGAGTGGCATTGAGACTTTGAAGGCAGCCACCCAACAAGCATCACCTGAGACTTTGAAGGCAGCCACCCAACAAGCATCACCTGTTTTCCCAGGAGCGCTGTATAATGCATGAAGGAGTCCTGCAGTGAGGGAGTCATAGCAGCAGCAGAGGACGTTGTGTCTTGAGTGGCATTGGGGTTTAGAAGAAGGCCCTTCAAACAAACATCACCTGTCTTCCCAGGAACACTATAAAGCGCGTGAAGAAATCACTTAGCCCGGGAGTCACAGCAGTGTGGGGGAACTACTTGTCTCGAGTGGCATTGAAAATTTGAAGGCAGCCCCCCAACAAGCATCACCTGTCTACCCAGGAGCGCTGTATAATGCATGAAGGAGTCCTGCAGTGAGGGAGTCATTGCAGCGGCAGAGGATGTTGTGTCTTGAATGGCATTGGGGCTTTGAAGAAGGACCTTCAAACAAGCATCACCTGTCTGTCCAGGAACACCATATAGCGCGTGAAGGAATCACTTAGCCCGGGAGTCACAGCAGCGTGGGGGAACTACGTGTCTCGAGTGGCATTGAGGCTTTAAAGGCAGCCACCCAACAAGCATCACCTGTCTACCCAGGAGCGCTATATAATGCATGAAGGAGTCCCGCAGTGTGGGACGTGCACTGGCTGCACCTGGGCGAAGCCGAGGCCAAGGCAGGCCCATCCTGTGCCTGTCAGTGACTGACAGAGGCCAAGCCGGGCCCCTCCTCATGGTACTAACTTCCTGTGCTCATTGTTGACGGGATCTGGTACCCTTATAACATGGGGAAAAGGAAGAATGTGCCAAGACCTAATGTAGGGGATACCATAAGCACCTTGGACTCTTTATTGACATGCGTAGCGGGGGTCTTGTCGAAAGAGATCACACTAATGGAGAAGCCTCTTTCCCTGGTGACGGATAGAGATTCAACATCTCAATCCGTGAGCAAGGCTGATCAGTGGGGGGGTGCTGAGCCAGAGATGTTGCAGAGGGAGGCATGTTACCTTCATAAGGTACCTGGATTTACAGGTCAACAAAAGTAAAACATTACCATGACATGTGCGCAGATGCACTGTACACCATATTAACAACATGAGAGTGGCTAAGAAAGTCTACTTTTCCTATTTAGCTGTTAGCTTTCATAGCAAATATATGTGCAACACTAAGATAGATAACAGAACTGGTATGTTTGAAAAAATAATAACAGCGATACTGAGTTTTTGTAAACAATTGGTCATGAAACATGGGAAAGAACTGTTGACCATTTCCTCAGCAAAATCTGCGCGACCGCATCTTATGGGGAGGCATATGAAGTATGGCAGATGTTAGTGGTATTCAACAGGTTGAAAATGTTTTTATCAAAAATCTTTTAGTAGTCCTGCATGCCTGTTCAAATTCCATATGCCATGATGAGCTTGACACCCCCTACATTGAGGATAAAATCAGATTAGCGTCACTCTTGCTATGGCGTTCCAACAGGCCAGGAATTCTGCCTCGCTAAATTGTCTGATTAGGGCTTGAGATACCATGGCTAGCATTCATTAAAACTTCTCTGGAGGAGATTAGGCTATCTGTTTTTGTTTTCTCCCCTGCATACTGTCGGTGTTGCCCAAAGGCTATTCTTAAAAAGAAGTTTCTGGCCAAGGTTAACTCAGACAGAAGAGCTGTGGATAGACACAAGCCCATGTGTCTATGTACAATCAGGTTACCTTTTGGGATGGTACTCAATATTAATTTGCCTCTCATCAGAACTTACATCACCGCTTTGTTTTAACAAGATTTTGTTTTAATTACCTTCCCCTCATGATGGGATAATACAGCAAACTGTTATTCAGTGTCAGACTGGCCCCCTGCCCTTGTGATGGTCTATCCATTCAATCAAATGTGCATATTGTGTTCTTTTGCCATTTCTATAAGACACCCAGGGAAACAATGATATTACCACATTTAAAAAAAAAAAAATTTCAGTGTAGACCAGTGTTATTGTTCCTTCAGCAACTGCACTGCCCTCTGGTCTGCTTTTCCATGGCGAGCTTCATATGACAAATAATAAAATTAAGGAGGAATGCACTCTGCAGTTTGATGTTAGGTTAACTATACACTTTTTTGGGTGGGAGGTTGTTTTATAGTGTGTGGTCCTTTTTAATATATATTTTAGGATATGTAGTTTAATTATTTTTTATCAGAAATCACAGATCTTTACGAAGTAACAGATGTGGGCGAATTAAAAGTGGTCTAATACCAATTGAGTATGCACTGTTGGTTTTTATCTTCCTTTCAATGAATAATTTGTTAGGTGTTAGTATTCTGGTTTTATGACCCTTGCGTTGACTATTGAAGGTATTTTTATTCTTTTGATCTATACTTTTATGATGCAAAAATGTAATGAAAAAAGTTTTTGGCTGACTTATCTCAGCTCAATCTGTTGTTAATTTAGCACGGATGTGGGGTGGCACCAAGGGGCATATTATCAAGCACGGCGTTAAAATTATCACCGCTTTAGCGGAAGAAAACTACAGCTAAAGCGGTGATAATGGGCTTGATAATATGCCGCAGAGAATTCCAATAGAAGCCCATGTTGACACCAGGACATGGGCTTCTATGGGAATTCTCTGCAGCATATTATCAAGCCCATTATCGCCGCTTTAGCGGCAGTTTTCTGCCACTAAAGCGGCGATAATTTGAACACCGTTTCTTGATAATATGCCCCTTAATGTTTAATGAACTAGGAGAAAGTTGTTATTGCAGGGAGATGATATCAAATGCTATGTTTTTCTTATATCGCTTTTTTCCAATCCAGCGATATCCAGCTGGATTGAGAATTTGAACGGGGTTTCCAATGGCTATGAGTGGGTCATGATTAGACTGTGCATACTCTTCCTTGTGGGACCATTATCTGTCTGTTCCTGTATATTTATTTCCATGGATACTCAAGTGGACTTCACCAAACTGGAGGTCAAAGAAACTGCTCAATTCTGCAGTTTCACAGTACCAGATACGTGTTCCATCCGATACTCCCTACTTGCACAGATACACTCTATTTGCAGTCAATGTCAGTATCTCTAAAAAGTATTTTATTTAAAAAATATTTTAAGGCTGTTAGTTGCCATTACATTTTTTTAAAGAGCACCTGGCATAGAAGTGCTGCTTTGCACTGCTTAAGAGTGGCCTAAAGTCAGCAAGGGCTCTTCCTTCTGTATTATCAGTCTACTTAGCACAGGCAAACTAACACAAGTAGAATTTCCTGATACTTTACACAGCAAACAACTAGATGCAATAAAATCAATAGGATTTCTACATTATGTAAAGCTCTCCCCCGAGTGATAACCTCTCTCGCTGGCTCGCTGGCTGAATTAGCCAGCGAGGCAACCGGAAAGGGTCCAAGAGTAGTGCAAGTTCGAGTGCTGATTGACATGCCACGCAAGGCTGCAGGAGGGAACAGTGGCTTCTGGAACCTCTGAATTTAAATGAAATACATTGAGGTTCCATTCCCACTACAGTCCCACGATGTATGCATTCAGTAATCCTGCAACCCTTGGCTTCCCTTCTCTCTCCTGAGTGAGTAGAATGAGTGAGTAGAATTGGGGAAGAACAGGCACCAATTGGGTTGAATACTTAGGGCTCGATTCTGATGTGGGTTGGAAAGCTTCCTGACCGAATGGGTTTGGGAATGGTTTCCAACCAAATCGGATTGGGAGAGTCCAACTGACCAAGTATGATGCATCCAGGTGTTTCCGATATGGATTGGTTGGACTCGCATTGACTTCAATGGGAGCCTTTGTTCCGACCGAATGCAGAGGCTCCGATTGAAGAAAGGGGTGGCTGTGGAAAAACGGGCACCCTGTGGCGGGCACCCTCTGGTGCCTGCCATATTGTGCATGGCTGATAAGGGGAGGACCCATGGAAATCCCCACAGGCCCTATTTGGAAGGCTCTGGGTGTAGGAGAGCCCACTACGGGCCCCCAAAGTCTGATTCCGACTACCGATACGGAAAGGATGTCCAAATCCAGCATCATACTCAGTCATTTGGAAGGGAGGCCCGTAGAGACGTACGATTCTGCTCTGTATGGCCCAGTCATCCCAAATGCCATCGGGCTCAAATTGGGATGTTCCTAATGCCTAACTCTCATCGTACTCGGTCGGTTGGAAACCTTTCAGAGTCGGATGAAAAGACACATTCTCAATCCAATTTGGATAGAGCAAATGCCATTAGGAGGCCTTCCTAACCGCATCGAAATCAGGCTCATAGTGCCAAATTTACAAAGAAATTACACACACAGCAGACCAAGAAAAAGTTGCAGCGCAGCATTGCGTTAATGGTTAGAGAGCAGAACAGCACTGTATCTTCTAAGATGTGGTTCTGCTCTACTCTCTCTCAGTGCTGTTGAACTTTAGGCTGACAAGTGCCAACACACACACCATTGCACCATAGTGCAAGGGTGTCTGCTTTGTGGTAAGTATAAGTTTATTACAGGAAGGAGACTTTTAAAGCATTTCTCTATTTGTATATGTGCTGTAGAGTACAGACACATGCAAAGATAGAAAAACGAGGAGAAATACTTTAATTTCTCCACGTTTTGCCTGCCCCAGGGTGGCGCAGTTTGTTGGCACAAATCCCTGTCTGCAATTCTTCGCGGATAGAGATTTGTGTCAAAACCCATGGGTTTTGCATGGGAATGCCCATATACCACCCATGGAACACCCTCTTGCCACAAAGTAACACAAGGCAAAGAATTGTACTGTGTTGTGCTACTTTTGGTTGCTATTGTTATGCTGGATTGTAAATCCCATCAGTAGACTTTAGGTGTGGTTTGCCATAAAAATAACGCAAAACTGATGTAAAGAGTTTGTAAATCTGGGTTTTGTAATTAAGCGTGAAGCAACACATATTGGGATCAGAAGATTTTTTAGCTCCGAATCACAGTCTGTCATAACTGTAAATCAGAACAGACGATAGGATTGGAATGTTCCATGTCCACTAGGAAAAAAGGACATAATGGCCAAGTGATGATACAAACAATATATATCATATGGCAGCTTACAGAAAAGATAACTGAAAGAGACAATAACTATACAAGCGCTGAATGGGCCCCAAAAATTACATAAGAAGGAAAATCACAAAACTGGGCTCTCTGGTTTGCATCATAAGAGTGAAAGGGTACTTATGGTTTAGCGTGCAAGATATTGGAGTTCCTGTGTATTCATTGTGCCCACCTGTATGCTTCTCTTGTGATAAGCTCCCACCTACTACTTATTTTCTTTTAAATGTAGCAATTCACAGTGCAATTACATTTTTACCATTTTTGTTTCTTTTGGCTAGAGCAATTGTGAATTTAAGATAGCAGCCCTTTTTGGCAGTGAGTGGGAATGAGCGAAAAGGTTTCAGTTGGATACAATAATCTTAGGATCACTAGCATGACTGATATTGTACTCATGTATTGAAAAGCCAAAATAGTTCTACAAAGAAAACCTAAAGCTTCACTTATGGTATGGCAGGGCAAGAGTCTCCTCACAAATATGCATTGCTCCAAACCCACTGTTCCCTCAGTGGTGGAGCCTCCAAAACTTCATATGCGCACAATGTTTGGAAGAAACCAGCCTGCCAGAGAGCATATTTGTTTGTTTTGTATTTCCTAAAGATGAAGCGATATGCCAGACATGGGCATATTAATGTATCTTTTTTTTTGCTCCTAGTGCAAGGCTCTCTTTTTGTCAGAGCATACCAGTGCTTCAAAGGAGGCCACCAATCACCCTGTCTGTATTCCGTTTGCTGTACTTATACTGCATGAGTCTAGGTCCGTCATCCTAATGAGCCCCTAAGTCTTTTAACTTTCCACACAAACGAGGGGTCTCAATGATGATATACCATGGGCAGAACTAAATCAATCAAGATAACCATCTCTTCCATACCTACAATGGGCCCTTACATTAAGTTCCAATGCTTTAGCCTGATTTCTAGCTCCAGCTGCACCACACACACACCTCGTGCTCGTTTATACTGGAATGTCACTTAAACATCATTAGCCCACTGTGAAACATGTTATGAAGGGGATGAATGGCACCTACACGTAATGCCACCCTTCACTTCAGTGCTAAAACAATTGATTTGAGCATGCTTGGCAATACAACCACATAACTGCTATGTACCATTTTAAGAATATCACAGGCACGTTCATCATGTTCCCATTACACCCCTTTCACCTTGTGTTCCCGTAGCAACAATTGTTAGAAGGTAAGGGCTAGGTTGATTCACTGGAATATCAGAACGTTACCACCTCTGTAGTTAGATTGCTACACTTTAGCTTTGTCCACGTTACGCATGTTAATAAGATCCTCTACCAAGATGGCCGACGCAGTTGACGGTCTAGCCACTTTGTGCATGCATGTCAGAGCAATCCACACAACAAATACTGTGCCCACGGAAGTACTCCTTACGGGGACCAGAGCAAGGGTAGGACTTGAGCTAGTTGCTGCACCTACCTGTTGTAAGTAGACCTTCCTTTTTTTCTTTTTCCTGAAATGATTACCGGCCCATAAGCAACCATGCCGGTAAGATATATGCTGCGCCGTGTCTACTGACCACACGTTCAGCACATTTACTCAATTTTTCAGGTCAGAGCAACAAAGTGCTCTTTCACCCTCCCCCGTCAGATCAGACCCATTTAACCAGGGGTGAGTTTATTATCCGATACTGCATGCTGGCACAGGTCATGATCACGTGCATTTGGCCAGAATTGCTTTTCGCTTCTGTCTGTGATCACAACAAATAATGTCACAACCACGCCCTCACTTGGGGTGCTCTGTGTGCTTACCCTGTAGTAATAACCTAGGGAATTGTTTACATGGCTTAATATCTATACTTGGTCACAGAGAGATCATTTTTAAACTATGGGCTATTTATAATAATTGCTATATGTTGTGTGTCTGTCAGATTGGTCGGCTCATTGTTTGCACGATCCTCATCACATTCTGAACACAATGTAACCAACAAAGGGTATGCCTTATGATAAGGATTGTCCATCGACCTTAGAGTGGTCCTTGCCCCTATGATAATACTCGATATCTCAATTACCCTTATGGCTGTATGCTTGCCAAAGTGACTTTATTTATTTTTACCACGTGGACGCACCATTTCGCATCATGATAACTTGCCAATCACTTACACAAGCATGATATGTGTGTTTCACGCACCATAGACACCGTACTATCAGGTGCCCCCGGCATAGCTCACTCTCTGATATAGTTATGCCTGGACACTCAGGATGTAGTCACACCGTTATAACCTTGTTGTTAGATAATCTCCTAATCTAGGTCTCCTGTTGTCCTTGTTTTTATTTCCTATCCCACCCCTGCCCTTCTTCAGGTTTCAGATCACCGGGCCAACTATGACCTGGGCCTTCACTGCAAATCTGGTTACCATTACACCATACAAATTTTGAACCAGCATTGCGATATTGCTAGAGTTGAATAATTGTCCAAAATACGGTCCTGATAAAGTGCCACTAGACCCGCTAGGGGCTACTATTGCCATGAAACATGTTGATCATATACACCACACAGGCCCGGTTGGATCATTACATCCACTCAGGGTCACTCTCTTTTAATTAGGCTAGTGCCCCCTAGGAATACAATTAGTAGAAAGGGTTGTCCTAAGCCTATTTCACAATTCACTCACACACTCACTGCCATACCCAGCCCACATACCCACACACACCATACGGCTTCATTAAAAAAGATTCCCACCTAAGAGCCATTTCGTGGGTGCCCGTCGGGCATTGCAGCAACGGCCCAATGAGGAGCAGGCCCAGTGATGAAGCATGACATCCTTCAGGGTGTGTGAGGTCACTTTTTAGAAATACCTGAATTGCCCTCCCTCTAAGGAACTGCATACCCCCTTACTTACATGTATCATTTAGGAGCCTGTATGCTGGACCAACCTAAATAGCTCCTGGTTCCTTTTGTATAAAAAACGGATTCTAAATACCACAAATATGAATGTCTGCCTGCCTAATTTAAATGCCGGCGGGCTTCTAGTTTGTTTTCACCGATGAATACTCGCTCAACGCCATGATCAAACCTCTGCAAAGGAGTAATGGCCATCCTAGAAATGGATACATGTCAGCTCACCCAATCAGGATGAGCGGACATGTAGCCATTTTTTTACTGTCTGTCACTGCAAGGCAAACCCTGGCGGTGAGGTTCAATGAAAAACAAAAAATGCTTCCCCGTCCATGGGAGATGCCTCCCATGGCGAGGCAAGCATTTCTTTTTCATTTTCCAAAAGAAAATCTGTTTGGGATTTTCTAGTTGAAAATTAAAATAAAGGATTCAGTTTAGTGCACCATTGTGTCATGATAATTCAGCCCTGCACCAATCAACCATTTGCATTGACAGAAACTGCTGTGAATGTAGTTGCAACCAATACTTTATAAATTAACCCCCAGCTTAGTGGTCATTTATAAATGTGGTAGTTGGAACCTCCACCAGCTTGATGTAGGTATTTAATCCATCACCCTGGCATAACAATGTCCCGACCATCAAAATATAATAATTAATATATATATTTACTGTAAAACAATTAATAAACTATTAATTTAAATGTATTTTA
Source organism: Triturus cristatus (assembly GCF_964204655.1). NCBI lineage: Eukaryota > Metazoa > Chordata > Amphibia > Caudata > Salamandridae > Triturus > Triturus cristatus. Next base: position 231,026,696 of record NC_140584.1, read on the forward strand.
TAATTTCAAAAATATATAAAAATGTAACAAAAAAATATATATACATATACCAATAACATAAAATGTATGTTAAAAAAACATTCTATTATTAATTAAACATTAAACTATTTAAACGTATTTAAACTTAAATTTCCCACTGTAATCGATGCAACAGTACGGAAAGTGTTGGATAGCAGAGAGGTAAAAATTACTATTCCCACTCCAGTCAGTGTAACAGTAGGGAAAGTGCTGGATAGCAGAGGGATAACATTTACTAGTCCCACTCCAGTCATTGCAACTGTAGTGACTTGACAGAAACTGCTGTGAATGTAGTTGCAACCAATACTTTATAAATTAACCCCCAGCTTAGTGGTCATTCATAAATGTGGTAGTTTGATCCTCCACCAGGCTGATGTAGGTATTTAATCCATCACCCTGGCATAACAATCTCCCGACCATCAAAATATAATTCAAATAATTCCAAATTAGAGCAGGCACCACTACAAGGCAAATCTAACACTGGTGCAAGGACGATTATATGTGAAACCTAAAAACATACATACATTTCAATTCTTTCATTAAATTTATAATTTATTCAATTTTGCCATGTAAAAGACACAGTTGAGTCAGTTCACTGACAAAACATCAACACCCAAAACATCCCCATACCACAATATCGAGTCATAAATATAGATGGCAGAAATATCGACATCCTTTTTTATAAAGGTAAGTACAAAAATGTCGGAACAAAAATATCGCTGACATCAATGTAGATGTAAAAAATCGTATTTTTTATATATGTATATATATATATATATATTTTATTTTTTTCAATAGTCCTGTGTCGATTGCACAACATCAACAGGTACAGACCACAAGATGCGCCGTAAAGTTTCGCCATGCTAATTTATTACTCCGAAACAAATGAAAGAGGGTAGTGGTGTTCCTGAAAAGGAAAAGTCCTGCACATCAAAAAACACACACACTTGTCAACAGTTAAGTTAAAGAGGCGTAAAATAAGTTGATGTATATGAAAATAGAATTTGGGTGCTTAGTTAGCTATGGACACTCACTACCCAAAAGTGTCAATAAGGTAGATAAAAATCTACCTAAATAACATGCAAAAATATATAGCTATTGCAGCACAACCACAATTAATATTGATCAAGTCAGGTCGAATAACCAATAGTACAATCATGCGTTATTCAGACATAGAGACAGATATGTATAAATCTCAAAAAGTTCATCTGTAGAAATCTCCTGTTCCAATACAGTATGATGAAAGGTCCAAGTTTTGTGGTGCCAAACTTTCTTTTATTTGATAATTATATCAAAGTCAGAGTCCAAAGGCAGAACAGCCAACACGTGTTTCGTCAGTACAATATTCGTACTACAGACTTTCTCAAGGCTATATACCAAAAAGAGGTTATCTATAATGAAATCCAAAGAATATCATAAGGGGTGCCTGTGATGTCGCTCTGTATGAGTAGAAACAAGAGCGCGAATAGTATCATAGGTGAAAATGCAGAAATGTATTTCAAGGTATGCTCTAATGATATTCGAGGAGTCTCAATATGAGAAAATAGCGAGTCAGCAAATGATGTCCATGTAGTACGAAGACATCATGGATGTGAAGCAAAAACCGTTCTCTTGGTTCATACGCTTGATAACGTTAAGTTGGAAGTGAAGTCCGACTTCACTATTTTCTCATATTGAGACTCCTCGAATATCATTAGAGCATACCTTGAAATACATTTCTGCATTTTCACCTATGATACTATTCGCGCTCTTGTTTCTACTCATACAGAGCGACATCACAGGCACCCCTTATGATATTCTTTGGATTTCATTATAGATAACCTCTTTTTGGTATATAGCCTTGAGAAAGTCTGTAGTACGAATATTGTACTGACGAAACACGTGTTGGCTGTTCTGCCTTTGGACTCTGACTTTGATATAATTATCAAATAAAAGAAAGTTTGGCACCACAAAACTTGGACCTTTCATCATACTGTATTGGAACAGGAGATTTCTACAGATGAACTTTTTGAGATTTATACATATCTGTCTCTATGTCTGAATAACGCATGATTGTACTATTGGTTATTCGACCTGACTTGATCAATATTAATTGTGGTTGTGCTGCAATAGCTATATATTTTTGTGTGTAATTTATTACTCCACAGTCAGCATGACGCGTTTCAGCTGTGAACACACAGCCTTGATCACATATATATAATGAATTAATAAATATTAAATATATTAAATAATAAACTTAATTAAAAAAAAAAAAGATTTAATATACATTTTAACAAACATAACAAATGAACTTAACCTGAAAAAGTTGCACACACATATATAATAGTTAATATATATATTTACTGTAAAACAATTAATAAAGTATTATTTTAAATGTATTTTATAATTTAAAAAATATTTAAAAATGTAACAAATAAATATATACACATATACCAATAACATAAAATGTATGTTAAAAAAAATTCTATTATTAATTAAACATTAAACTATTTAAACATATTTAAACTTAAATTTCCCAATCTAATCAATGCAACAGTACGGAAAGTGTTGGATAGCAGAGGGATAAAAAATAGTATTGCCACTCCAGTCAGTGCAACAATAGGGAAAGTGCTGTATAGCAGAGGGATAACATTTACTAGTCCCACTCCAGTCATTTCAACAGTAGTGAAAATGTTGGATAGCGGAGGGGAAAAAATTAATATTCCCACTCCAATTAGTGCAACAGTAGGGAAAGTGTTGGATAGCGGAGGGGTAAAAATTACCATTCCAATTCCAGTCGGTACAACAGTAGGGAAAGTGTTTGATAGCGGAGTGGTAAAAATTACTGTTCCCACTCCAGTCAGTGCAACAGTAGGGAAAGTGTTGGATAGTGGAGAGGAAAAAAATACTATTCCCACTCCAGTGAGTGTAACAGCAGTGAAAGTGTTGGATAGAGGAGGGGTAAAAATTACTATTCCCACTCCAATGAGTGCAACAGTAGGGAAAGTGTTGGATAGCGGAGGGGTAAAAATACTATTCTCACTCCAGTCAGTGCAACAGTAGAGAACATGTTGGATAGTGGAGGGGTACAAATTACTATTTGCACTCCAGTGTTGGAAAGTGTTGGATTGTGGAGGGATAAAAATGACTATTCCCATTACTGTCAATTCAAAATTAAAAACAAACAAAATATCAACAACAAAAAATATTTGAAAAACTAAATAAATTAAAAGAAATAAATCTGTAAAAAATGTAAATATAAATATATTTATTATTATGAATAAAAAAATATTATAATATCAAATACATATCACTATTGCCTACACATATTGAATTAAATAAAATATAACAATATTTTTCAAACCAAAAATGATTTTTAGTTGCAAATTATTTATAAACAAAAACATCATTACATACATTCATTATATTTACATCCTACACTATAATACCACACAATTCACAACCCACATCTAAATTAAAAATAAAAGGTACTGCCATAATTAATGATCAATTAAATAAATATTATTAATCAAAAAACAAATTAAAACACATACAAATTAATTAACTTACCATCCTTTACCCCTATAAACCCCACAACCCATACCTAAAATTAATTACATTATTCCCATATTTAATTTTCAATGAATGAAATATTATTAATTAACAACTAATTAATAATTAATTAAAAATACATTACTTCTTACTCTTTACCCCTATAAACCCCAAAACCTGCACCTAAAAATAATTACACAATTTCCATATAATTAATAATAATTAACAACTAATTATTAATTAATTAAAAAAATACTTCCCACACTTTACCCTTATAAATACTCCAACCCGCCCCTACAATTAATTAAACAATTTTCATATTCCCATAACTAATTAATAGGTGGGAGTCGCATAAGCTGCCTAACAGAAGGGCCTCAGATGGCTTCACTATCCAGAACCTCCATTCAGGGTGAAAGCTTGCTACAGGACCATCAAACAATAAAAACCCTGACATGGTTAAAGTTATTATCCCCAGATCTTGATGAGTAATTTTCATGTTTCCTGTTTGGAACACCAAAAACTTTCATGACATTTCCAATTAAAAAAGACAAGATTTAGAAGACACACTCTAAATACAGTGTCCTTCTTTCTGATGCCGAAATGTCTGTGGCTCTGGCCGGGGGGGGGGGGCAGAGTATTTGCACCTTAATAAGGCGTTTTCATGATCCCATCAGTAGATCAGAAGTCCCACCACATTTAAGGCAGCCTTTGTTACATGCATTCTTCTAGCCCAGGAGCTCTATGCAAGGTGTGACCTAAAAATAATTACACAATTTCCATAAAATTAATTACCCGATTTATATATGTAAATTTCAATTAATTAATATTGATTAACAACAAATTAACAATCAATTAAAAATAAATTACTTCTCACAGTTAATATAAAATATCAATTAAATGAATATTAATAAATACAAATATATCATTAATTTATTATAAATTCATCACTTCCCACCCTATCCCCCTATAAACCCTCAACCCGCTACGAAACTATAAAATTCAAAATGTTATTAAAATAAAATAGATAACTACTAAAAATGTAACACATATATTAAAAAACATAAACAATACTTATACAAACAAATACAACATACATTTAACCCCTTGCCTGCTCATGACGGAACCACTCCGTCATGAGCCACGGGCGCCGTGTGCTCATGACGGAGTGGTTCCGTCATGCTGCGGCCGTTGGCGGCCGCTCCGCCCACGCGGCACTGATTCCCCACCTGTGCGGGCGAACAATGCAAGTGGGCGGAGTCGTGACGGAACCACTCCATCATGAGCACAGCGCGCCCGTGGCTCATGACAGAGTGGTTCCGTCACGAGCATGGCGGCACCGCTAACACCCCGAACCCCCCCAGCGCCGCGGCAAAATTCGTGCCATGGCGAAGGGGTTAAAATAGACACTAAAATACATAACACTAATTTAAAAAACGATATTTTAAACAGCTATATTTTTGCAAATTATATTATTGTTATTAAATTAAATATTCTTGACCACAGTATTCTTGCTGTCGATATTTCTCACTGACTATATTTAGAGCTCGATATTTCTGTAGTTTGACATTGCCAACTTAGGTGCCGATTACGATCCGGCAAAAAAATTCCCCGTGCGACTCGTATCCTGACTTTTTACCGTACGAATCGTACAAGTGCCGTACGAACTGGCAATCACGATTCGCATGGTAAAAAGTCCATACGAACCGCATTGGGAATGATTCCCCACACGTCCTCGGGTCGGAAAATGTGTCCGACACATCCTCGGACGATTTACCGTACAAATGTGAAAAGTCAAGTCCGACCGAGGAATCACGATCCATCCCGTGCGTCCGATGTTACAACCGTATGGAAAAAACACCGTCCGCACCGAACTCCCATTGCAACCATGGAGATATGTGCCCGCATACGCGCCAAACACTCCCCCCAGCACCCTTACGTTTGAGTCGTACTCCCCGTTAATGTACACCCCCCCCCGTATGTACACCCGTGTACGTGTCGAACCCCCACCCGTGTATGTACACCCCAGTACGTTCGAGTCGTACCCCCACCCCTGTACGTGTCATACCACCGTGTACCCACACCCCAGTACGTTCGAGTCGTACCCCCACCCCTGTACGTGTCGTACCACCGTGTACCCACACCCCAGTACGTTCGAGTCGTACCCCCACCCCTGTACGTGTCGTACCACCGTGTACCCACACCCCAGTACGTTCGAGTCGTACCCCCACCCCTGTACGTGTCGCACCCCCGTGTACCCACACCCCAGTACGTTCGAGTCGTATCCCCACCCCTGTACGTGTCGTACCACCGTGTACCCACACCCCAGTACGTTCGAGTCGTACCCCCACCCCTGTACGTGTCGCACCCCCGTGTACCCACACCCCAGTACGTTCGAGTCGTACCCCCACCCCTGTACGTGTCGCACCCCCGTGTACCCACACCCCAGTACGTTCGAGTCGTACCCCCACCCCTGTACGTGTCGCACCCCGGTGTACCCACACCCCTGTACGTTCGAGTCGTACCCCCACCCCTGTACGTGTCGTACCACCGTGTACCCACACCCCAGTACGTTCGAGTCGTACCCCCACCCCTGTACGTGTCGCACCCCCGTGTACCCACACCCCAGTATGTTCGAGTCGTACCCCCACCCCTGTACGTGTCGCACCCCCGTGTACCCACACCCCAGTACGTTCGAGTCGTACCCCCACCCCTGTACGTGTCGCACCCCCGTGTACCCACACCCCAGTACGATCGAGTCGTACCCCCACCCCTGTACGTGTCGCACCCCCGTGTACCCACACCCCAGTACATTCGAGTCGTACCCCCACCCCTGTACGTGTCGTACCCCCGTGTACCCACACCCCAGTACGTTCGAGTCGTACCCCCACCCCTGTACGTGTCGTACCACCGTGTACCCACACCCCAGTACGTTCGAGTTGTACCCCCACCCCTGTACGTGTCGTACCACCTTGTACCCACACCCCAGTACGTTCGAGTCGTACCCCCACCCCTGTACGTGTCACACCCCCGTGTACCCACACCCCAGTACGTTCGAGTCATACCCCCACCCCTGTACGTGTCGTACCCCCGTGTACCCACACCCCAGTACGTTCGAGTCGTACCCCCACCCCTGTACGTGTCCTACCCCCGTGTACCCACACCCCAGTACGTTCGAGTTGTACACCCACCCCTGTACGTGTCGTACCACCGTGTACACACACCCCAGTACGTTCGAGTCGTACCCCCACCCCAGTACGTGTCGTACCACCTTCTAAGTACACCCCAGTACGTTCGAGTCGTACCCCCACCCCTGTACGTGTCGTACCACCGTCTAAGTACACCCCAGTACGTTTGAGTCATACCCCCCCCCTGTACGTGTCGTACCACCGTGTACCCACACCCCAGTACGTTCAAGTCGTACCCCCACCCCAGTACGTGTCGTACCACCATCTAAGTACACCCCAGTACGTTCGAGTCATACCCCCACCCCTGTACGTGTCGTACCACCGTGTACCCACACCCCAGTACGTTCAAGTCGTACCCCCACCCCAGTATGTGTCGTACCACCGTCTAAGTACACCCCAGTACGTTCGAGTCGTACCCCCACCCCAGTACGTGTCGTACCACCGTCTAAGTACACCCCAGTACGTTCGAGTCGTACCCTCACCCCTGTACGTGTCGTACCCCCTTGTACCCACACCCCGTACGTTCGAGTCGTACCCCCACGCTTGTACGTGTCGTACCACCGTCTAAGTACACCCCAGTACGTTCCAGTCGCACCCCCACCACAACCTCCTAAGTACGGAGCACACCCCATGCCCAAACATCACAACCGCATGTACGAGTCGTGCCAAGCCACACACAAGGACAGCACCGTACAACCAAATGGCCCATCTACACACCGTACACACGCTCAAAACGCACGTACACAACCAGGACAAAACAAAACAACACAAGAATACACTATTCGAATGGCACAAAGCCACTAAACATGGCCAACAAACACTCATAAAACACACATTCACTGACCTGCAACTGCCAAAAACAAACAGAGGCCCTAAACACCACCACTCCTTATAACACACCCACCCAAACTTCAAACACAGCCACACCCACCAATGGACCAATAAAAAGGGCCCACACACACAAACCATGAGCCTTTGCAACAGACTCACTGCTGCCAGACACCACAGACAACTTACAGCACCTTACTACAAGCTTCACCACACCTTACACTTGCACATCTCCACACAACCACCTTCACAAACACACCCTCATCACATTCACACACACACCTGCACAACCACACCCACACACCCACAACCATCCACACACCCCCCCCACCATCCACACCCCCCCCCACCATCCACACCCACACCCCTCACCATGCCCACTACCAAGAATCCAAAGTTCAGTAACCGAGAGTTGGAGGTTCTTGTCGACGAAATCCTCAGAGTCGAGCCACAGCTCTTTGGAACATTGGTCAGAAACACCAGCATGGCAGCTAAAACAGCCATGTGGCAGACCATCGTCGATGCTGTGAATGCTGTTGCGGACACCAGAAGGACCAGGCAGGAATGCCAGAACAGGTGGTACGATCTGCGGAGGAGGGTCCGAGCCAAGAGGCAGGAGGAACACGACCAGGCCAACGCCACCGGAGGAGGGCCCTCCCGCAGACCCGTACACTACCAGCCCTGGGAGGAGAGGGTGATGGTCATACTGCCGGTGGAGGCAGTTGAAGGATTAGAAGGACTCCGAGACCCGGGTGAGTACACAAACAACACACCTCACATGGGGGGAACGGCATCCACAACCAAAATCACTAACAGGCACGCAACCACCCCAAGCCATCGCATGACTCAACCACACTCCATGAGCACGCACATGCCACTGCTGCCACCATGCCCCATGCACCCAGCTGGACAATGTCAAGTCACAGGCCACAGAAGACACCAACACATGACACGGTAACCCGGATGGCGGGAGGGTGGGCCCCAAAAATCACATAGTGCAACTCAGAAGCAGACAACAATGCCCTCTGCCCATATGGCCCAGGTCACAGCCAGACAAACAGTGTGTCCCCACACAGGAAAGACTCGCCAGCAAATGGCGGACGCCTTGCATCAACACATGGGGGTGAAGGCACTGTTTTGCACATGACAGCAGCTAATGAACAGCCAACATTGTGAAAGAGTGGCAGCACACACCACCACAGCAGCAGCGCACAGACACACATCACACCCAATGGGTGCCTGGAGATCAGAAACAAACTCACATCAACAAGCCAAGGGCCACTCAAAGATCTGCTAACAGTGTGTGCCCAGGAAGCTGGGCTGAGGTGACAGAGGGTGACACACAGAGGGAGGGAGAGGGGGACAGAGAGGGAGGGAGACGGACAGAGGGAGGAGGCTGACACACGGAGGGAGGGAGAGGGGGACAGAGAGGGAGGGAGAGGGGGACAGAGAGGGAGGGAGAGGGGGACAGAGAGGGAGCGAGACACAGGAAGACCAAATCAGCCGTGTGGCATGTGCGAATGTCTGCTCGTCAGCAGGTAGACTGCGTGCATGTAGACAAGGGTGGCCAGTCCCAGAACCCCCCCTCTTCACCATGGCAAGACACAGGGCCATGTCACAACCTGTTCACGAGCACAACGACAGCTACCTGGATCATATAAGTGTGTGGATCCACTCCATGTGCACATGTACAGTGCTACACGGAAGGCACCAATGCATGGCTCGCCACACCTGCCCACTCCACTGCTGACTGCAGTCACACTTGACGCAGCAAGTAAGACCGTGCCACACATAGTTAGAGGGGCCAAAGTGGTGCCCAAGGGACACACCCATGCACACGTGCACTGTGAGTGGAATGCAAGACAGATCCTAATTCCAAGAGGAAATGTGCCAACGTTGAAACTGATGAAACATGGATGTTGCATGGACCAAAATTAACAGTCTCTCTCACACACAGGTCAACGTCGTGGTTCACCCCCCAACACTGGGGGGGAAGACTCACAGGACCCGGATCTGCGGGAGCCCGATCCCACCGGCAGCGACCACTCTCACCACTCTGTGGACGACCCCGACCGACCTGGCCCCTCTGGTGTCCAACCACCTGCAGCACCTGCGTCAGGTACAACTGTGCCAACCACCACCCCCACTCCTGCCACATCCCAGGAGACACCCAGGATCCCTGCCCCAACACCACAATGCAGCCAGGCTGGCCAGGAGGGACACGGTGTCCCGGGCACCCAGGAGGAGGCAGGCGACAACGCCAATGCCACCCCTCAGGGGTCCCGGAGACCCGATGTACCCACAAGGGCAGGCCAGGTGCAAGTGGGCAGGGGTGGTGGGATTGGAGGACGGCGGAGGCGCGAGCCTGACCAGTTGGCTGGGGAACCGGTATTTGCCCATGTCCGCAACATCATGGACACATACCGGCAGGACACCACGGGCATGGCCCAGGTTGTGTCCACCCTCAATGAGATCAAGGGGACCCTCGATGAGATGAAGACCCAGCAGGCCCAGCAACATGCCTGTCTACTGCAACACCAACGGAGGATGGAGGCCAGACAGGCTGAGCAAGTGACGGCGTTCCAGGGGATTCACGATACACTCCGTCGGATGGCCGACAACATGGCTGACCCTCCCTGTGCCAGAAGGCGGAGAACATCACCACCCACAGGGAGGGATCAGGAGGAGGAGGAGGAAACATCCGATGGAGCATCCCAGACGTCGTCACGGCCTGCTGCTGAGGGTCCCCGCAGGAGGCCGGGTCGTCCACGGAAAGGACCGTGAGGGTCGGCGCTACATCACCAACTCCCAGGACACCTGGCCTGGCACCTGGCCCACTGGAGCAACAGCATCACAGCATCAAGAGACATTATCTGCCACATGGCCCTGCTGGTCACTGGCTGACCAATGTTGACAAAGACTGTGGCATGAGACTGAGGATTTACAATGGCAAGGACACCAACTCCCCTACTGAACTTTGGATTCCAAACTCCCGGAAAGCCCCTCACTTTGTCCCCCCCCCCCAATAATAAATCACACTATGAAGAGTAGATGCCTGCTGGTTGCATTATTACCTAACATGTGTCATGTAAAGTCTAAACATGCCTGAGTCATCTTTTGTCTTCAACCATCCACACCCTGGGGCCTGAGTCTGGCACAGGACACATGGGTCACAGTGTATTAGGGAAGACAGACATGGAGCACCATACACACCCGTGATGGGCCCAACCAGCTGAGGGGGTGGCCGAACAACCGTGCTGACAGACACATTGAGTACAGCAACAGTCATGCGCAGAGGTCAGGGATCCAGTCTAGTGTCCTGGGGGGCATCCAGGTATGTGTAGACAGGTGGCAGAACCATGTCCTGCAAGCTTGAGTCCGGTGGATGCAGAGAATGGGGTCCTGGACAACGTTGGATGCATGGGGATGGCACATGTCACAATACCCACACAGTCATGGACATCATGCCCAATACACAGTCTCAGCCCACACACACAGCTTGCATCTTGCTACTCGACACATTGACACATAGCCACAATCAGGGAATACCATTCCAGACATGCTGGATGCACCGTGGCAACACACCAGCATTGACTGAGAAGAGGCACCTTGGAGGCATAGGGACACCTTTATTAGTCATGTTTTCGGGATTGCAGAGGCAACTTGAAGTACACATGAACACATCATGTGGAGTAACATGTGGGTCCAACACTGGCACCCCCCTTCTTCAGCACAAATGCGTGTTTGCCATGGAACTGGCACACAAGCGTCGGCTAACAGCTAAACACCCACAGCTGCTCACGGAGAGCCTGCCATACACCATAGATCCGCTGATGTGGAAGTCCCACACCATGTCAAGCCAATGCCAACCGTATGTGTCCGAGGGCAGTGTCACACACATTGATGCCATCATCACAATCCCCTATCCCATCACTGATGACTGTCAACCAGGCAGACCATCTATTCAGGTGTACACAGCTGCATGTCGTGTCCCATGGTGATGCCACATGGCTGCAGAGGAACCAAACATCGGCAGGGGCAGTGTGCATACATCGTGAACAACTGCCACACCCAATACACCCCAGATGCATCCCTTACCCTATGGAGACTTCCAAACGTGTCCGTGCCTGTAACGCTGAGTCAGCCCACGATGTTATGTCCATGAGGAATAGCAGTGCCACAACAATGCAAGCAGCAGACGGCATGCGCAAGTACCTGGGGAAGATAGACACACAAGTAGTCAGCCACAAAAAGCACAGCCACTTGCATGTGCATTTACTCGACACATGTATGGATGACAACATGCTAGGTCACAATTATGACAGGGGAAATACAACCATCACTGCCACCATCACTCCAGTGACACACCCACACACACCTCTGACTCACGTGCCATACATGCAGGTGGACACACACATCACAACACATGCCACACGGGGACCAATGCGTGCACACTCAGACACTGGTACTCACCACTAAGCAAAGAAGTCGCGTATGAGCCGAGTCCGGATGTCCTCTTGCGGCTCCACATCCTCCACATCACTAGCCCCATTGCCAAGCCCTTCGTCCTCCACGGGTGGATGGTCCTCGTCATGTTGATTCAGGATGAGTGGCACAGCTCTTTCAACTGCCATGTTGTGCAGCATGCAGCAGACCATGAAGATCTTGCAGACCTTTGCCGGGGCATATGGGAGTGCGCCGCCGGTCTTGTGGAGGCACCTGAAACGGCTCTTCAGCAGGCCAAACGTCCTCTCGATCACTCGCCTTGTCCGGCCATGGGCGGTGTTGTAGCGGAGCTGGGCCGGCGTGATGGGGTTGCGGAGAGGTGTGAGCAGCCAAGGCATGTTGGGATAGCCAGCGTCCCCGACATGGGAAGCACATGGACATCGTTAGAACTGGTGAAGCGGTCGTGCTGGTAGGTTATGCAAAATTACAGGACAGACAGACTGTACCCACCAACAACACATGCCCGTTCGTTGCGCAGCTGCATCATCTTTTCAGGCATCCTGCTATGCCTCATGATGTAGGCATCGTGTGCTGATCCTGGAAAACGAGCACAGACATGTGAAATCACCATGTTGGCCTGACACACCACAAGGGCATTAATGGAGTGGTAGTGCTTTCGATTGCAGTACGCCACCTCCCGTGCGTGTGGTGGTACCAAAGCTACATGTGTCCCATCTATGGACCCAATGACATGGGGCATCCCTCCCAGGGCATAGAATCCACGCTTGACCGCAGTCATCTGTTCAGGGGTTGGGAACTTGATGAAGTCATCCAGGTGAATCAACATGGCCTCTAAGAAATCATGCAGCACACGGCAGAACATGCTCTGGGACATGCCACCAACATGAGCTATGGTATTTTGAAAGGTACCCGTGGCAAGAAAATGTAGGGCAGCCATTACCTTCAGCTGGGGTGTCAGTGCCGTAGGATACCTGTGCTGCGGTTGCAGGTGTGGTGCCAGTCTCGCCGCCAACTCCAGAATCAACGGTTGGGTGAAGCGGTAGAGCCGGATTCTGTCATTCTCCTGCATGGCAGCCAAGTCCGGAATTGGTCGGGCAAGAGGCGGCGCTCTGCAGTAATTTGGAAGTGACAAGGAAGAGTGAGTGCACTACGACAACAATTCATATGTACTGAGCACATGTTAATCTGTCAATACACATATGCTACATAGGGAGTCAGGTATGTGCTACATGCCCAGGACTCGTATGGATGCAAGGTGACACTCCCACCAAGACCCAGCTACACACGGAGATTGAGAACCTCCCCATGCCACGCCATGGGAATAGCTGTGTCCCAGTGCAAGTGAACAGCCAGACGCAAGACAGGAGTGACATATGCCCACACATCAGCAGCAGTAGGATGCCGATTGCAGAGACTGGTAGCGGAACACTAGAGCCACAGGTCACATGACATCACACTAGGACAGCCCACACACCTTGCCATGAAGGTGCACATGTCATGACTCACCACACATTCATTGTGAGGATGCAGACATGTCCTTGTCACGCTACTCCGTGTCCCATGCATACATGTGCACCTCACATCCGATACCACATGTGGCATGGTGTGGGGAACAGTGTGCAATGTCAATCTACACACAGACACATGTTGGTTGCTGCAACGGCTGCAGCTTTTGAGGGTGCTCCAACATCAACCTGATGGGAAGCCCCCACACATACATGACATAGTCACATTGTGCACCGTGGGTAGTGACAAGTCAGGTGTGGTAACCCCTGTACCGGGCATCAGGGGACACTTCCGTGTGTTGGTGTCCGTGCCATGCCAGTGACGCTCACCCCAAGTGTGCAGTACGACATGCACACATGTCAAAGGAGTCAAGGGCATGCCTGGCACACATTGCACCATCACACAGTACATCTGTACACATCTCATCATACATCTGGTGCCTTCTCGACTCAGGGGTCATGTTCCACATCACAGGCCGTCACACCTGTGCTCCACACATGTAGTAATGCACAGACGATGCCTCGATGTCAACTAATGGACAAGTATGTCCATCCATGGACAAGTCTGTCCATTCATGGGCAAGTATGTCCGCCCTATCCCTACCTGTGTGCCGCCTGTCACCACTGTGATGTGTGAAAACCACTGTACTGCTGCGAAGAGGGCCTGTGTACGTTACCATTTCACTATGGGAGTGCTGCCGTATGTGTACCCATCGTGATGGCGAGCGTACAGGCATGTGTACGGGCCGTACCACTACGAGTACGCATACGCAAGAACACCCATAGTGGTACGGGCCGTACACACACCTGTACGCTCCCTATCACTATGGGTGGCCTCGCGTATGCGTACTCCTAGTGGTACGGGCCGTACACACGCCTGTACGCTCCCTATCACTATGGGTGGCCTCGCGTATGCGTACTCCTAGTGGTACGGGCCGTACACATGCCTGTATGCTCCCTATCACTATGGGTGGCCTCGCGTATGCGTACACGTTGTGATAGTGAGCGTACAGGCGTGTGTACGGCCCGTACCACTACGAGTACGCATACGCGACGCCACCCATAGTGATAGGGAGCGTACACACACCTGTACGCTCCCTATCACTATGGGTGGCCTCGCGTATGCGTACTCCTAGTGGTACGGGCCGTACACACGCCTGTACGCTCCCTATCACTATGGGTGGCCTCGCGTATGCGTACTCCTAGTGGTACGGGCCGTACACACGCCTGTACGCTCCCTATCACTATGGGTGGCCTCGCGTATGCGTACTCCTAGTGGTACGGGCCGTACACACGCCTGTACGCTCCCTATCACTATGGGTGGCCTCGCGTATGAGTACTCCTAGTGGTACGGGCCGTATACACGCCTGTACGCTCCCTATCACTATGGGTGGCCTCGCGTATGCGTACACGTTGTGATAGGGAGGGTACAGGCGTGTGTACGGCCCGTACCACTACGAGTACGCATACGCGACGCCACCCATAGTGATAGGGAGCGTACACACGCCTGTACGCTCCCTATCACTATGGGTGTCCTCGCGTATGCGTACTCCTAGTGGTACGGGCCGTACACACGCCTGTACGCTCCCTATCACTATGGGTGGCCTCGCGTATGCGTACTCCTAGTGGTACGGGCCGTACACACGCCTGTACGCTCCCTATCACTATGGGTGGCCTCGCGTATGCGTACACGTTGTGATAGTGAGCGTACAGGCGTGTGTACGGCCCGTACCACTACGAGTACGCATACGCGACGCCACCCATAGTGATAGGGAGCGTACACACGCCTGTACGCTCCCTATCAATATGGGTGGCCTCGCGTATGCGTACTCGTAGTGGTACGGGCCGTACACACGCCTGTACGCTCCCTATCACTATGGGTGGCCTCGCGTATGCGTACTCCTAGTGGTACGGGCCGTACACACGCCTGTACGCTCCCTATCACTATGGGTGGCCTCGCGTATGCGTACTCCTAGTGGTACGGGCCGTACACACGCCTGTACGCTCCCTATCACTATGGGTGGCCTCGCGTATGCGTACTCCTAGTGGTACGGGCCGTACACACGCCTGTACGCTCCCTATCACTATGGGTGGCCTCGCGTATGCGTACACGTTGTGATAGTGAGCGTACAGGCGTGTGTACGGCCCGTACCACTACGAGTACGCATACGCGACGCCACCCATAGTGATAGGGAGCGTACACACGCCTGTACGCTCCCTATCACTATGGGTGTCCTCGCGTATGCGTACTCCTAGTGGTACGGGCCGTACACACGCCTGTACGCTCCCTATCACTATGGGTGGCCTCGCGTATGCGTACTCCTAGTGGTACGGGCCGTACACACGCCTGTACGCTCCCTATCACTATGGGTGGCCTCGCGTATGCGTACTCCTAGTGGTACGGGCCGTACACACGCCTGTACGCTCCCTATCACTATGGGTGGCCTCGCGTATGAGTACTCCTAGTGGTACGGGCCGTATACACGCCTGTACGCTCCCTGTCACTATGGGTGGCCTCGCGTATGCGTACACGTTGTGATAGGGAGGGTACAGGCGTGTGTACGGCCCGTACCACTACGAGTACGCATACGCGACGCCACCCATAGTGATAGGGAGCGTACACACGCCTGTACGCTCCCTATCACTATGGGTGTCCTCGCGTATGCGTACTCCTAGTGGTACGGGCCGTACACACGCCTGTACGCTCCCTATCACTATGGGTGGCCTCGCGTATGCGTACTCCTAGTGGTACGGGCCGTACACACGCCTGTACGCTCCCTATCACTATGGGTGGCCTCGCGTATGCGTACACGTTGTGATAGTGAGCGTACAGGCGTGTGTACGGCCCGTACCACTACGAGTACGCATACGCGACGCCACCCATAGTGATAGGGAGCGTACACACGCCTGTACGCTCCCTATCAATATGGGTGGCCTCGCGTATGCGTACTCGTAGTGGTACGGGCCGTACACACGCCTGTACGCTCCCTATCACTATGGGTGGCCTCGCGTATGCGTACTCCTAGTGGTACGGGCCGTACACACGCCTGTACGCTCCCTATCACTATGGGTGGCCTCGCGTATGCGTACTCCTAGTGGTACGGGCCGTACACACGCCTGTACGCTCCCTATCACTATGGGTGGCCTCGCGTATGCGTACTCCTAGTGGTACGGGCCGTACACACGCCTGTACGCTCCCTATCACTATGGGTGGCCTCGCGTATGCGTACACGTTGTGATAGTGAGCGTACAGGCGTGTGTACGGCCCGTACCACTACGAGTACGCATACGCGACGCCACCCATAGTGATAGGGAGCGTACACACGCCTGTACGCTCCCTATCACTATGGGTGTCCTCGCGTATGCGTACTCCTAGTGGTACGGGCCGTACACACGCCTGTACGCTCCCTATCACTATGGGTGGCCTCGCGTATGCGTACTCCTAGTGGTACGGGCCGTACACACGCCTGTACGCTCCCTATCACTATGGGTGGCCTCGCGTATGCGTACTCCTAGTGGTACGGGCCGTACACACGCCTGTACGCTCCCTATCACTATGGGTGGCCTCGCGTATGCGTACTCCTAGTGGTACGGGCCGTACACACGCCTGTACGCTCCCTATCACTATGGGTGGCCTCGCGTATGCGTACACGTTGTGATAGTGAGCGTACAGGCGTGTGTACGGCCCATACCACTACGAGTACGCATACACGATGCCACCCATAGTGATAGGGAGCGTACACACGCCTGTACGCTCCCTATAACTATGGGTGGCCTTGCATATGCGTACTCCTAGTGGTACGGGCCGTACACACGCCTGTACGCTCTCTATCACTATGGGTGGCCTCGCGTATGCGTACTCCTAGTGGTACGGGCCGTACACACGCCTGTATGCTCCCTATCACTATGGGTGGCCTCGCGTATGCGTACTCCTAGTGGTACGGGCCGTACACACGCCTGTACGCTCCCTATCACTATGGGTGGCCTCGCGTATGCGTACTCCTAGTGGTACGGGCCGTACACACGCCTGTACGCTCTCTATCACTATGGGTGGCCTCGCGTATGCGTACACGTTGTGATAGTGAGCGTACAGGCGTGTGTACGGCCCGTACCACTACGAGTACGCATACGCGAGGACACCCATAGTGATAGTGAACGTAGGCACGCATGTACGGGCCGTTGCAATGCATTTGGGGTGCCCTAGGGCCCCGGAACGCACCGTACCTGTGTGTGAAGCTCCAAATTACATAGGGGACACATGAGGGACAAGTATTAAGGCCTACATGCATGCTGGTTGTCATGGAGACCAAGTTCAAATTTTGAATTTGTTCTGGAAGGTGCACAGCAGAAGTCAGTTGGAATTAATCTACTTTGTTGCAATGTGTTTGGGGGGCTGACATCATGAAGGAGAATGAAACCGATAGAGTACACACAGACTGCTAGGTTTGAAGGGATTGGTGGAAACATAGGATGCAAATGTGAGTGACCAATCACTCTGTACTCCTGTGCATGAGACAGGGCAGAAAGGCAGATATAAGGCAGCCAGGTCCCATGAGGAAGAACTTGCCTGCACATCTTTGAATTCGTCGACCCAGCTGCTGCTACTGATTCCCTGGAACCATGTCAAGGGCTGTGGAGAGGACACAGCCATTCACCCTGGAGGAGAACCTGGCATTGCTGGATGTGATCCTCCCACAGTACCCCCTTCTGTATGGGCGACCAGGGTATCAGGTGAGTGCATAGGCCACTGGCACAGACTGTCCCTTTGTTGTGACTGTGACTTCTGGCATTGTGTCCTGGTGTGACACACATGCTATGTACTGTAGGGGGGGTCCCAGGGGGGGATGCCTGATGTCTCCCAGCCAGAGCATGCTGTGGTGCATGTCTGCTCTCCTCACTTGCATTGTGTTTACTGTGACATTCACTGCATGTGGCATTACACATTGTGCCTGTCCAATCCTCCAGGGTATGGAGCTACTACAGTCCTCCTGTGATTCTGTGGTTACCCCAGTGTGACAGGTGACTGTACCTACAGATGTGTGTTTGTCCACTGTACCTATGCTGAGAGTGTCCACATGATGTGTTCGTCCCCTGGACATCTGTGTGTGTAAGTCCAATGTCATTTGTGTGGGTGCATATGTGTAGTGGACCACCCCAGATGCATGAGGCTTGGATATGCCCTGCACATCTCATGTGAGCAGGGAGCAGTGCTGTGTGTCTGACGTGCAGTGCCAGCCCCACACCTGTGAGCCCCCCCGATCTAGTGGCACATGTGTAGTGAGGTTTGTATCTGCATTTGGCAATGGCAGGTGAATGTCCTGTGTCTGTGTACTCTGCTGAGGTGGTGTCAGTGGCCTGTGGCATGTGACTGCTTTGAGGTGCTGGCCAGACACAGGAAGTGTGTGTGCAGAGTCCTCCCAGCAGTGCCCTGAGACAGGAGGGATGGGTGCAGAGTCCTCCCAGCAGTGCCCTGAGACAGGAGGTGTGGGTGCAGAGTCCTCCCAGCAGTGCCCAGAGACAGGAGGGGTGGGTGCTGAGTCCTCCCAGCAGTGCCCTGAGACAGGAGGGGTGGGTGCAGAGTCCTCCCAGCAGTGCCCTGAGACAGGAGGGGTGGGTGCAGAGTCCTCCCAGCAGTGCCCTGAGACAGGAGGGGTGGGTGCCTAACACTCCCAGCAGTGCCCTGAGACAGGAGGGGTGGGTGCAGAGTCCTCCCAGCAGTGCCCTGAGACAGGAGGGGTGGGTGCCTAACACTCCCAGCAGTGCCCTGAGACAGGAGGGGTGGGTGCAGAGTCCTCCCAGCAGTGCCCTGAGACAGGAAGGGTGGGTGCCTAACACTCCCAGCAGTGCCCTGAGACAGGAGGGGTGGGTGCAGAGTCCTCCCAGCAGTGCCCTGAGGCAGGAGGGGTGGGTGCCTAACACTCCCAGCAGTGCCCTGAGACAGGAGGGGTGGGTGCTGAGTCCACCCAGCAGTGCCCTGAGACAGGAGGGGTGGGTGCAGAGTCCTCCCAGCAGTGCCCTGAGACAGGAGGGGTGGGTGCCTAACACTCCCAGCAGTGCCCTGAGACAGGAGGGGTGGGTGCAGAGTCCTCCCAGCAGTGCCCTGAGACAGGAGGGGTGGGTGCCTAACACTCCCAGCAGTGCCCTGAGACAGGAGGGGTGGGTGCAGAGTCCTCCCAGCAGTGCCCTGAGACAGGAGGGGTGGGTGCAGAGTCCTCCCAGCAGTGCCCTGAGACAGGAGGGGTGGGTGCCCAACACTCCCAGCAGTGCCCTGAGACAGGAGGGGGGTGCAGAGTCCTCCCAGCAGTGCCCAGAAACAGGAGGGGTGGTTGCAGAGTCCTCCCAGCAGTGCCCTGAGACAGGAGGGGTGGGTGCCTAACACTCCCAGCAGTGCCCTGAGACAGGAGGGGTGGGTGCTGAGTCCTCCCAGCAGTGCCCTGAGGCAGGAGGGGTGGGTGCAGAGTCCTCCCAGCAGTGCCCTGAGACAGGAGGGGTGGGTGCCTAACACTCCCAGCAGTGCCCTGAGACAGGAGGGGTGGGTGCAGAGTCCTCCCAGCAGTGCCCTGAGACAGGAGGGGTGGGTGCCCAACACTCCCAGCAGTGCCCTGAGACAGGAGGGGTGGGTGCAGAGTCCTCCCAGCAGTGCCCTGAGACAGGAGGGGTGGGTGCAGAGTCCTCCCAGCAGTGCCCTGAGACAGGAGGGGTGGGTGCCTAACACTCCCAGCAGTGCCCTGAGACAGAAGGGGTGGGTGCAGAGTCCTCCCAGCAGTGCCCAGAAACAGGAGGGGTGGGTGCAGAGTCCTCCCAGCAGTGCCCTGAGACAGTAGGGGTGGGTGCCTAACACTCCCAGCAGTGCCCTGAGACAGGAGGGGTGGGTGCTGAGTCCTCCCAGCAGTGCCCTGAGACAGGAGGGGTGGGTGCTGAGTCCTCCCAGCTCTGTAGGTCTGGCCGGGGGGGGGGGGTGAGGAGGGGGGGAGTATTTGCACCTTAATAAGGCGTTTCATGACAAAGAAGGCAGAGACAGCTTCATCAGTAGCCTAGTGTTTGTTCCACTATTAAATGGGGTATGAAACCTTGTGAGAGGCAGAGCAAGATTTTCATTTTTTTGTTATTACAGAAATCCTGCACCCATCACACGGAAAATTACAAACATTGAAAAGTTGATCAGAATACCAACAATGAAATAATTAAAAATACATGTTTTACTGTTGCCTCCATTTCCTTCCACCTCATCTGAAAAGTGGAATGCTGGAATCCCAATATATTAACGGCAATTGTAGAAGAAGGACAAGATTTGCAGGTTCAATCATATATGTTACTATAGTAGAGAACTATATTACATGATTAATATTAACGTTAGTCCATTCAAGCTTAATGATACAACTTAACGGCTGTCTCAGGCATGTTTTAGGCTGCTCACTGGGCTGAAGGTGTAAATACCAGAAGAACCAATAAAGGTTATTAATCAATAGAGAAGCAAATATAAATTCTAAACCTGTATGGAATAAAAACCTAGACCTGTGGCATTTAGCAAAAATGGTTGTTACACTGGTGTAATCTTCCAGCATTTCCGAAATTCGCCCCACACAAAATGTCAAAAAATCCCAATTCGCATATCGCAAGATTTTGCATGACCTTTGCCTCAGGGAGTCTGGTTTGTGTAGAAACTCCTTGAAATATAATCTTGCTGTCTCGTGTGGCTTTTTGTGTGAGGTATACCTGTGCAATGAAAAAGATACTCAAGATGCTGGCACGTATTACACAGAATTCTGCAAAAATTCTCAAAGACAATATTTGCCACATTTTTCTCATCCATGGTGTTTAACAGCTTCACCGGTACTGCATCAGTTAGAGTTTCAGGCCTAGTTAAGGAGGACAATATGCAAATTATACTTTATTTCTGAAGTGCACTAAGCTGGAGTATGTGCTGCCTGGAAGACATATACTGGCAAACACCTGCAAGTAGAGGGTGGTATTAGACCTTGTGTTATAATTCTGATTCAGGTGCAGCACGTGTTGCATCTAAATTGGGATTTTCAGGATTCTTTAAGGGGGCTTTAGGAGGCTTAGGGGCATATCAACAAGGGCTTTATCTCTGCTTTTTTGGCTTTAAAAGCCAAAAAAGCAGAGATAAAACTAGCACCCTATCAACAACAGGGTGCTAACATGCAAATTGGCATGTTATCACCCTTTTACTCTATGCTTCCCCTTGCATCTCTAATGAGATGCAAAGGAGGCGTTCCAGAGTAAAATAATAGGAGAAATGTCGCTAAGCGACATTTCTCCTATTATCAAGAATATCGCTAACCCTGTTAGAGACAAAAAAAGCAGCGCTAACCTCGGTTAACGCTGCTTTTTTACGTCTGGTATTTTTCTGACTCAGCCATGATATCCTATGGAAGGAGGATATCATGGCTAAGTTTGCCTGTCCCTATCAACAATCAACAATCTAACGTGAGATTATCGCTGGGTTTCCAGCGATAATCTCACATTAGCCACTTAGCGTGAGGATTTTTATCGCTATTGAGATAAGCGTTGCTAATAGCATGCTATCTCAGCGAAAAAAATCCACGCTAGCCGGCGATAATTATCCTAGCGCTAAGTGCGCTTAGCGATAATTATCGCCGGTTGTTGTTGATATGCCCCCTGGATGGAAGGGCAAACCTCGGATATTTAAATGCAACCTGGTACCTGGGGAAATGTGGAACAGAGAAAAGAAGCAGACAATGGCAGTTGGAAAAAAGGCTGACATTTGTTTAATGGTTGCTGATAGCCTTATTGCAATATCTTGTTCGGTATTACCGTCTTTTAATCCCCCTCCCCCTTCTTCGCTTGCATTTGCCTTCAGCTGGTGGCCATGATTGCGCGGTGAACTTCTAACATTCTCAAGAGGAGGTTAATGAGTAGAAAAAGTGCTGAAAGCCATCCACTAAAATGCAGTAGAGAGGAATCATTCACAATTATTATGTATACCCCCAAGCTAATTTTACAACTATACTGCAGGTAATGAGCAAACTATGTGGAAAGGGCACAAAACCAATTCGCAATTCGGTTAAACTCCATTGAATCACAATGAAACACATACATATTTTTAATACCTTTAAAACAGATTACACGAAGTAAAACGGAGGTGGCCTCAGCTTCTTCACATGAAACCGAATTTATGAGTACAATCCACATGGAGAAATCATTCTTGGATAAAAAAGGAGGGACAGAGCTGTGTGTCCCAAGCTGATATTTATTATGTGAAACTAATTAGATTTCAGTGCAATGAACACTGAAAGATGATTCTTGAAAATAATTATCTAGATGATGAGGGCTATTTCCATAGTTATGTTATGTTATGTTATGTTATGTTATTTATTCTTTTGTATAGCGCAACAGTTACTCAAAAAGAGTGTCCCGGCGCTTTTAGGTAAGGGGAACAGATTTCAGAATAACACAACACAGCTAAAAGAGGTTAAAAGATAAACAAAAAGAAAGCAAAACTACTGGCAGACCTATTGGGAAAACAGCCAGGTTTTGAGACCTCTTCTAAAATCAAGGAGAGTAGACGCCCCCCGCAAAGGGAGCGGTAGTGCATTCCACATCTGTGGGGCCAACAGACTGAAAGAGCGGCCCCCAAGGCGAGCCCTCTTCACGCGCGGAACAGCCGCCAAAAGTAGAGATTCTGACCTCAACGAGCGAGTCGGATGGTAAAAGGTCAGTCTCTTTTGGAGATGTTTAGCTCCCACAGCATGGAGCGCTTTGTAGGCCAAGGTCAGAGCCTTAAAGGCAATCCGTTTGCGGATGGGTAGCCAGTGTAACGTCACCAACAACCCAGAGGCGCTGGCCCGTCTACTTAGGCCAAAGATGGCCCTGGCCGCCGCGTTCTGTGCAACTTGAAGCCTTTGTAGCAGATACTCTGGCAGGCCCAGGTAAAGAATGTTGGCATAATCCAACCTGGAGCCTATCAGAGCCTGCACCGTCAGCCTCCTGTGCTCCTCGGACAAGAGAGGCAAGAACCTCCGCAGCATTTTTAACAGGCCGAAGCAAGTGCCGGTTACCCCCAAGATCTGGGCTTTCATCGTCAGCCCCTTGTCCATCTTAACCCCCAAGTTTTTAGCCATGGGAGAAGAGCCGGACGGAGGGAACATGTCGATGGGCCACCAGGCCTGCCAGCTAGGCTCCGTATCGCACCCGAAGAAGAGTACCTCCGATTTGTCGGAATTGCACTTGAGGCTGTTCAGTTGGAACCATGCGAACACAGCCCCAAGGCAATTCTGGATACTCTCCCCGTCAAAGTCAGCCCCTCTCTCGCAAGAGAAGAGAAGCTGGGTGTCGTCGGCATACGACACGATCCGGGCACCAAATGACTCCGCCACCGCCGCCAAAGGGGTCATAAAGATGTTAAAAAGGGTCGGGCTCAATATAGAGCCCTGAGGGACCCCGACTCCCAGAGGCGGCATTACGGCGGTGTCAGATGATGTCCAGATCGTTTGCCGGCGGCCGGCCAAAAAGGAAGAAAACCATTTGAGCACCGTCCCCCGCAGACCAATCTCAAAGAGTCTTGCGAGCAGGCCCTCATGGGGGACGGTGTCGAAAGCCGCCGACAAGTCCAACAACACCAGCATGACTTTGCCCCCGGTATCCAACACCCCTTTAATGGTTTCAGAAACCTCAAGGAGCGCGGTCTCGGTGCTGCGATGTGAACGGAAGCCCGACTGGGAGTCATGTAAGATCTCATGGGACTCCAGAAAATTGGAGAGCACCGACTGAACGTGCTTCTCCAGAATTTTTACAAGAGCCGGCAGCAACGAAATTGGCCTGTAATTGGCTGGGGCTTTCGGGTCAAGTCCCGGCTTTTTAAGCAACGGGATGACCATTGCCTGCTTCCATACTGGCGGCACCTCTCCCAGACTCAACGAGAGGTTGAGAAGAGGGTGCGCCAGCGGATTAACCACCTCCGCCAGTTTACCCAGGAGCTTAGCAGGGCAGGGGTCAAGTGGAGACCCAGATTTTAAATTGCCCATAAGCGCTAGAGAAGCTGAGGCTGGCAGAGATGGAAACTCAGCCAATAAGGCGCCCTGCGCAACTGGGGGAGGCGAGCCCGCCTCGGGCATCGGCAATGTAACCGGTTCACTCGATAGAAAGGAGTCCTGGATGAGTTTGATCTTGCCTGTAAAAAAACACGCAAGATCCGCCGCCCAAGATTCTACGGGCCCCTCTTCCGAAGCAGTAGTCCGAGGGGAGATGAATTCTCGAACGATGGTAAAGATCTCCTTACTGGAGTTCGAAGCTGCTTCGATTCTCCCCGCAAGATAGGCTTTCTTTTCGAGGCGGATGTCTCGGTGGTAAGCTTTAACCACAGCCTTGTAGGCAGACCTGTCCTTGCTGTCATAATGTGCCCGCCAGGCCCTTTCGGCTACCTTGCACTGCTGCCGCGTAGCCCACAGAGCAGGGGTAAACCAAGGGGCCGAGACCCGCTTAGATGTCGGGCGGGGGGGCGGGACTGGGGCCAGGTCATTCAGCCTCTCCGTCAGCCATTCTTGCAGGGACTCCAGGTCTCTCTCTAGCTCGCCAGACAGAGGGAAAGGGTGCGTCGCAGCAGCCTGAGCCAGCATCTCAGGGGTCACCCTGCTAAATGCTCTAGAGGCTCGACCCCGCTGCTGTGAGACAGGGTTAGGCGCCCTGACGTTGCCGCTGATTACAAATTTGGCCAGCCAGTGATCCGACCACAAGACCGGGAGAATCTCTTTCACCACTAAAGGAGAGGTCGAGAAGACCTGGTCTAGAGTGTGCCCCTTGTCATGGGTCGGGCCCTGCAAATGCGGGGTGAGACCCAGCGGAGTCATAGCCTCCAAAAGCTTAATAGCGGCGGGGTCCGACGGATCATCCATCCGGATGTTAAAGTCCCCCGCCACTAAGCAGTGTTCTGCTCTCAGTGCTAGACCCACCAGCACTGAATCAAGGTCAGCAAAAAACGTCCCAAGCGGACCAGGGGGGCGGTAGACTAACAGTCCCTTTACTGATTGATGCGGCGCTAGCACAATTGAAAAAGCCAACGATTCCGAGCCGCGGATGTCCTCAGTGGGCAAGATAGTGCAGGGCGTGCCCTTCTTTACCACCAATGCGACCCCGCCACCCCTGCCCTTTGCTCTGTCCTTCCTGAAGATGTCAAAATCCGGCGGAATGGCCATAGCCACATCGGGATTAGAAGCTTCACCCCACCAAGTCTCCGTCAGCATTAGGCAGAGTGGCTTCTCTGTCTCGAGGAGCTCAAAGATGTGTTGCGCATGGCTGCGAGCTGATCTGGTGTTTAACAGCATGCAGGCGTACTCTGCACCAGCTATGTCAATAGGCGGGGCTGATGACAGAACCCGTGTCGGATGCCAGCCACAACCCGGACATCGCGACTTACCCCTATAGCGGCCCGGAAAGACAGTACAACAGCAGCTCTCCCTATGATTCAAGGAGCGCAGCTCCCTAGAAGAGTACCGCACCAAATGAGGGCCCAGATTACACATTCTCGGTGAACAGAGCCCCGCCCGCCGCCAAGACGCCTCCGGGACGGTGACGGGCGCAGACGGGCAGGACTCTGGCAAGACTCCGGCAAGCGACGGCGTCCTAGCTGCGCGTTCCCGCTGCGCGGGTAAGAGCGACTTTAAATAGGCGCCGAAGTGGAGGGAGGAGCGCCTGGACGCTCCAAGATGGCGCCCGCCAAAAAAAGCCTGGACCCAATCCAAGATGGCGCTGGTCGCCGATGACAAGACGATCCCCGGACCACCCACAGAACCCGGGCCCACCAAAACGGTGGTGAGTATTCCTCAAATTAAATGCAGGTGTGAGGGGGGGGAGAGCCCAGCCAGTGCACAGCAAATAAAACAAAAACAAGTGCCAAACGCGCGAAAACGCGCTAAACGCGCTAAAAACTGCACAAAGTAAAAGATTAAAATCTGCAGCCCTTACAAACCGCAGCGCGGTAAAACGGGACCTTTCAAGGCTGACCGCCGATTAAAAGTGCCTTAAATAGGCGCCGAAGTGAAGGGAGGAGCGCCTGGACGCTCCAAGATGGCGCCCGCCAAAAAAAGCCTGGACCCAATCCAAGATGGCGCTGGTCGCCGATGACAAGACGATCCCCGGACCACCCACAGAACCCGGGCCCACCAAAACGGTGGTGAGTATTCCTCAAATTAAATGCAGGTGTGAGGGGGGGGAGAGCCCAGCCAGTGCACAGCAAATAAAACAAAAACAAGTGCCAAACGCGCGAAAACGCGCTAAACGCGCTAAAAACTGCACAAAGTAAAAGATTAAAATCTGCAGCCCTTACAAACCGCAGCGCGGTAAAACGGGACCTTTCAAGGCTGACCGCCGATTAAAAGTGCCTTAAATAGGCGCCGAAGTGGAGGGAGGAGCGCCTGGACGCTCCAAGATGGCGCCCGCCAAAAAAAGCCTGGACCCAATCCAAGATGGCGCTGGTCGCCGATGACAAGACGATCCCCGGACCACCCACAGAACCCGGGCCCACCAAAACGGTGGTGAGTATTCCTCAAATTAAATGCAGGTGTGAGGGGGGGGAGAGCCCAGCCAGTGTACAGCAAATAAAACAAAAACAAGTGCCAAACGCGCGAAAACGCGCTAAACGCGCTAAAAACTGCACAAAGTAAAAGATTAAAATCTGCAGCCCTTACAAACCGCAGCGCGGTAAAACGGGACCTTTCAAAGGTAACTTAACCCTAAAAATATATGCATTGCAACTGATCCTGAAATCAGTATGTATAATGCTGAGGGTTTCGTGGGACAGTGGTCTAACAATAAATGAGTGGGATTCCAGTCCCATTAAGTCTGTGATTCCCATGACTCATTTATAGGTGGGAGTAACATAAGCTGCCTGACAGAAGGGCCTCAGATGGCTTCACTGTCCAGAACCTCTATTCTGGGGGAAAGCTTGCTATAGGACCATCCCATCAGTAGATCAGAAGTCCCACCGCATTTAAGGCGGCCTTGTTGAATGCATTCTTCTAGCCCAGGAGCGCTATGCAAGGCATGGCCTACCAGGGCAGGAAAAATGATCACCACAAGTAGATGGAATACTCCCTATGCATTAGAGTCATTGCCTTTTTGTTTCAGAGAGAATGGGGACATGGAGCTATATTTACTTAGGTTTTAGGGGTGTACTTGAATATTTATTTATAAAGTTTTACATAGCGCAAACATGACCACCGGGGGTATCAGAGCGCTTTACAATATATGTGGCAAAAGGGTACATGTAAACAACCAAGAGTAACCAAAGAGAAGGAATCATATACAAAAAATATCACAGCAGGAGAAAATAAGCTAAGTGATAATTACACAGGTGTCCGAACATCCTCATGACCCTTAAATGTCCAACATGGTACACAAAGCTAAAATGTCACAGTCAAAAGTGATCAAACATTCTCCTGAGTCATAAAAAGTCAAGGCCGTAATATACAAAGCGAAAATTCAAAGACATGAAAAGTACGAGCATAGCATCACGCAACACAAAATGTTGCAGCTGTTCACCATACATTATAAAAGTCCTCAACAGCAACACACAATTTTGATGCGCCGGGCCAGCAAGGTTTGAAAATGTACCCTATTGTTTTGTCAAGTGACAAAACGAAGATATTGCATTATCTAGTGATAGTGGTAGCGCTATTAAAAAGAATAGTGGAATTACTTAAACGAGACCAAGTCATGACTGAATATATTTTGTTGTCTTGGCGTAAAATAGAATTATATTCTCCTTTTCTATATATCTGAGGAATAATAGTAGTGTTTGGAATCTTGTGATGGTTAGAATAAGCGCAGTTAAAAAAACCTCTAGATTCCTTCTCGTCAGTAGCGGTCCGTGGAGGGAGTTCAGTGGGGCAGTGAGGCGGGGCGGGGGAGGGGCAGAGTGGGGAAATGTAAACACCGGAATATGGATGAACGGAGGTAAGTACACATTTAAATAAATAAAACGAATTCCTTTGCGCGCGCTGCATCGCAAAATGCGATGCAGCGCGCGCAACGAAATTCGTTTTATCTGTTATAGTGTACATTTACATTATACAGTACCATTTGCTGATATAAACAAACATGGTTTCCGATATTTTTATTTAGTGATTTCGTACTTTCATATAATGAGAACCAGCCTGAAAATGAGTGCAAAAGAGAACGAGAAAAGTGTGCACAAAGAATTAAAGTGAGAATTATGGGCAAATGAGGGCAAGCAGGACAACAGTTTATGCAACTATAACTGCTAATTTAGATATTTTTAAATCTCAACTCAACATTACATGCACTGTTTCTTCTAGATGTATTGTTAGATTACAGTCAGCTGAGAAGCCACCCAGTAGTTAACATTGATTGGCTTTGTTGACACTCGCTCTCATTTCCTTGCTTCTTAATGTTCAGCTGCAATAGGCTTCCTTCCACTTTGTGTGTTTGTACCTCCCCTGGAGCATAGATGCATTACTTGTTTCCTTCCACTTTCTAATTATTTAGCCGCTACTTATTTATTTGTCATTTCAAGCAGCCCCCCTCATGTACTTGCCCCCTATGTTCTCCCATCCACTAACCCTCTGCTATCAACCTGCTTGCCTAAGCCCCTCCTGTCCACCATCTATTGTAGGCAATTTACACCAGCCCCTTACTACCACCTTCTGTTGTCTGTGTGCTTTCTCCCAGACTCTTCCCCTTCAATTGTACGTGTTGCCCCTGACTCATCCTCTCTCCCTTTGTGTTGCCTATGTTGCCTCCCATCTCCCTCCCTCCAAGTTACCTCCCATTCCCCCCTCTCAAAACTAAGACATTGACCCCCTCAGAGCAATTTAAGGCCCATGGGCCTCTGGAGAACTTGGTGAACCCAGCCAGGCAATGCCAGGAAGGGAGCATTCAGAATTTTGGGTCTGGATTGAACCCAGGAGTCCTGCTTCCTCCATTGCTCACATTGTGATATCAAGTTAGTAGCCGTGTCTGCCTCATATCTGTATGGCAACACAATGACTCCTTGAGTTGCACACCTGTCTTCGAGACACCTTGAGGGTGAAATATTGGTTATGGCACAGAGCAGCAATTACTCACTAAACATGTCCTGCATTCCCCACGCTACTGAGGTCATCACAGGTGACAGCAGAGCCAATGGGTGCATGGTGCTGTCACCAACAAGGGTAGGATGGATTCCAGAGCTCTCATCTGACACTTAATTTTTAGTCTGGAAGCCTGGTAATGGCCGGGTCTGCTGGCTCACTGGACTGATGCATTCGCTGCAGGGGCCTGTGTTTGACCTCATGGTCACAGGTTCAAATCCTGGCGGGTCCACTTAGCCTTTGATCCATCTGAGATTGATACAATGAGTACCATTGAGTTGGGTAACAATAAACATCTGTTGTTCAGCGCCAAGATACCTACGGGGGAACGTGTGCTTTACAAATACACATGTTACGTTATTTCCAAAGCAGATCTTGTATTAACCAAGCAGCTACTTTCCTACGCACTGGTTTTGCAGTACTGTTTTTGGCACCCCACTTTAGCTCACTGGTTTACACTACAGCCCCAGCCATCCACATCAGGGTACCCGCATTCCTCCAATAGTGAGAAGTGACACCTCTGTACCAGGGACCCAACACAGAGCTCTGCCAAAGCACCTCATGGAGACCCACAGCAACAAGTACACAAGAGCAGTGGTGCTGCATACAGCACAGGCAAAGCAACTTATGTTGACCACAGAAACCAGTATACAAGAGTGGAGGTGCTAAATGCAGCTTTGCCACTGCACCTCATAGTGAAATGCAGTAACCAGTATGCAAGAGCAGCACTGCCACACACAGCACTGCTATGCATATCGCGGTGACTTACAGCAACAAGAAGGCTAATGGGGGGTGCCAAACACAGTTCTGCAAAAGCACCCCACCGTGACACAAAGCACTGCATATCCAGGAGAGGAGACCAAAGCACAGCTCTGTCTATATATCTCTTGGCATTACCCTGAGTGACTTGCAAACAAGTGCCAGGGATTAGCTAAACCTCCTCCAAAGTACTTCACTCCATAGACCAGAGCCGCAGGTGTCCCATAACTGAATGTCAAAGAGAGTATTGCTGTGTAGCTCAAACCCCAAACATCCCACTGCAGGGTGGAATTGAAAGGTGTGGCAAAACAGCTCACTGCACAACCTAATCCAAAGAATGCCTATACCTTGGAGTGTTTCATAGAAGTTCTGCTAATTCACCTCAATACTATCCTACAAGAGCATCATTGATTAGTCAAACCCAGAAACCTTCTATTGAACTGTATACAACAATCATGTGTAGTTTTAAGGTTAAGGGTCATCTCTCAAACATTCAATCCCCCAGCCTGTCTTCTAGACAGCCCATGCCAGGCTACCCACAGTACTTCATTATTGTGGGCACTGGATAGGCACAGCAGGAAGTGAGGCAATGACTTTAACATTCATGGGCACCACTTGGCCAAGTCTCGTAAGACACACTGCACTGAGTCAACTGGACAGACGAAGACCGGACACTAGAGTACCACTGAGAGCAATAAGCCATTTCCTTATTGGCACAACAGAATAAGCCTAGATTGTCTTTCACCTTCCTTTCCATAGTGATACATTTTTTGTTATGATAGCCATTTCAGAATTCAGGCAATGCAAAGTAATTCAATGTTGTATTCTGAGTGATGGAGAACTGGCGAGTCTCAACAGAGATGGATTTCTCGGGCAAGGGGAGGAGCTTCAAAACATTCCCAAAAGGGCTGAAATGAGGAATACCATATCTGGAGCATGTACACATTACTTGTGTCTTTCCCCTACTCTGAGAGAGTGATTCTTTTTTAGCTGTGTCCCTCGTGTACGTGCCACCCGCTGTCTTCCTCCTGCCCATTGACCCTCCTTTGTCCATCCGGTTGCCCCATCCGCTCCCTCGCTCCATTGTCTGTATGCTTGCTCCTAGTTCTCCGCGTCCTCTGTTGTCTGTGTTGTCCCCTATTCTCCCCTCTTCCTTGAATGTGCCCATCAAACTCTTTCATCTCTGTTGCCTCTTGGTCCCACCCCGAAATAAACAAACTCTGATATGATGCATTATTTTGCTTGTTTCACCAACACCTTCCATTTCTCTTGCCCTCCAGTACATCCCCAAAGGTGTGGCCTCCCACACCAACCGCAATAGAAGAAGCATGTGACGCAGCCAGGATTTTCTTTATAAATTTCAGACTTGAGCATGACAGCCACACTGCTGCACAACATAGCTTAAAAAACCATTGGTCACCTTAATAGCTCTCTCACAGGTGAGACCGACTGGCTTTGATAATGCTCCTCTCCATTACTCTGGCTTCCCCTCCTTTTAATTTTCCTTTCTAGCACATTGCTAATAGATTATAAGCCATATAAAAGGGAGACGACATGGCAATAAAGGTAAAATATATCTTACAATCTAATGCCTTTAGAACACAGAGAATCATCCCGTGTGTGTGCCCCTCTGCATTCTAACGAAGAACGAGAGATGCTCCCATTATAGAACTGTGAACAGCTTCAGGCAACGGTCACATAGATTACATGACACAAATCTGAAACACTAGTGTCCCATTAGCTATTATGAGTTTCCTCAGCGCCTATGGACCAAATACCAGTGCATTAGCAAACAGTGCCTCCAGATCAGTATTAACCATCGCTCAGATATCGCCTTGTAATAATATTTCTAAAATGCCAAGCAGTAATTTCCAATAATGAAACTCATTTGACCGCAAAGATCAAATTTTCCTTTTCAGAAAATACGCCATTTAGGTCACCAAAAACCAGATCACTTTAAGTCTCTAAAAATATATTTTTCTCCTACATCATTTTAGCATTTTCAAAAAAAATCCGACTTTGTCTGAAATATCAGATTTTAATTTTCATAAATAAACGACTTTTTGTTCAAAGCCTCAGCTTCCAATTTTCTGTAGATCGAGTAGTATCAAAATATACGAAGGCTATTTTCAGGAAATGTATTAACCGTGTCACCACACAAATATCTTGACAGTTAAATATTCAAAAATATTCAAAAAATACAGTTATTTTCTTCCCAAATCCAAGCCTTTCCATCATATGTGCATATTTTGTAACACAGACATAATTTTAGCTAAAAGCAATTACTGTTTTCTTAAGTGCCGAATTATATGTAATAAATAAAGATGTGATATTCGAGTTATTGTCATTAAATGGACAGATGCCACAGAATACTTAACATTGGCCTGCAGGTCACCAGATACCCAATGGCATGTTAGCCATTGGCATCATGTGTCTTTTATCCCATCATATGCCATTCATCTTGATGGCGTGCCCTGCAACCATATCCTGTGGTAGGTTCTGCCATCATGTATCCCACTAAATGTCAGCCATTGACATATGTTTTCCAACTACCACATTATATGCAAGTGAATGGCTTAGTGTTCCAGACTATCAGAATAGAGTAATTCATGTTGTCACACACCCTCATGTCTCGGTCTACTCAGTATAAATTAGCTAGTAAATACTGTCATATCCTCAGGTACATCCTTTGTAGAATAGTTACTTCCACCATATGCCCAGGGAAAAGCCTTGTATGGTATTCATTGAACTCATGGGTTATTTTACACCACAAAAAATGACGTTTCTCATATCATCAGTGCGTTCTCAGATATTCAATCATATGACCATCATTTACAACATTGCCTGCGGGATGATTCTACAATCTAGGCATATTCTGCTTACATCAAATGCGACCTAAAAGTCTCCAGTTTTAATCATGGTAAAATCAGCTCCGCCTTTCATCCTCTTCAGTTCATACATGAAGTAGCATTTGCTCGGATTATATCATTTTGCTCCACCATTTGTCCTTTATTTCTGTATGCCACTTGAAATCTTGCTCTACCTTCTTCTAGATGTTGATAAGTGTTAACTCTCAACTTTCAGACTTCGAAAGCCATATATGTGAATATATTAAATATATATTTTCATTTCATTCCTTTATGCTCCCCTACCAAAGCATACATTTAATTTATTAAATAAGTAAATAACTAGTTCTTGTTTCCTACGTAAAACGTAGAAAAATATAAATGACTCATATATCCACTCGGTCTTTCCCAATCGAAAACCTTAAAAGAAACAGATAAATATATTGATATTGGGCCCATGAACAAAAAACACCCGCTTCCCCTTCTTGCTTCCAACTAGCCTTATAAAATGCAACATTGTCTGTCAAGTGTATAATCATGTCTAAAAATGAGGCTGGCTATCCACCAGGGCTTGCTATATACCAGTGGGTGCAGTGTGCTTGATATACAATTTTAGTTCTGTTTAGCTCTTATTCCTAGAGAGGAAAGCATCTATTTGTAATTAGTGATCCAAATTCAAAAGTAAGTAGCCATGTCCTCTGTAACATTTGCGTCACTTGAATGTGCTCCCCTGTTAAGCAATTCAGTGAGTAATGAGTTGATCCATGAAGCGCATATGTTTGTTCATCTTTTAGCATGTTGATTCATTTGTGATAAGGAAATGTATGGGACTTCTAGTGCAAAATCAGGTACAAGCACACGCAGGTGTAAAAAAGTCATTTGTGCAACTTGGATTCCAAGGGCCTCATTTATGAAAAGTGACGCATCACTGCGTGAAAACAGTGATGCGCCACTTTTCACTGCGCCCTCCCTGCGACTCCAGTGATGCGTCATATTTACAGTATGACGCATCATGTCGCAAGGAGTAACAGATACGTCAGTATTTCTGATGTATCTGTAGGCGCAAAAGTGACGCATCGCTGGAGTGTGTCACAAAAGTGACGCAACTCCAGCAATGTGTCCTTTCACATGGGGCGAGCCCCATGTGAAAGGGCCTGCGTCAGTCTTACGCCTGCTGTGAGGCAGGCGCAAGAAATTGACGCATTTGCACACTAGAAGTGGCGCCGTGAAATCTCGTAGATTTCACTGCGTCACTTCTACGACCCTTTTTTGCGTCAAAACGCCCCCCTTGCATACATTATACCTGGCGCAGGTATAATGTGGCGCAGGGGTTTACAAAGTGACGCATCTACCTAGATGCGTCACTTTGTAAATACGGCGCAACATCGCGCATGTTTTATGCCACTGGTGCGTCACAAAAAGTGACGCACCGGCGGCGCAAAAGTGACGCAGGGGCTCATAAATGAGCCCAAATGTTTTCCCTAATTTTCGGATTGTCTCAAAGTTGTAGTGTTACATACACAAGCTATATATGTAATGCATTTCATTTTGACGTAAACATGCTTTATTTATTTGAACAATGTAATTTACATGTTTGGGAAATTAATACAGAAACGATTTAGAGACAGCTGAGAAAAAAAAACTGCATCAGCATAAGGACTGTAACATTTCTATTCGAGGCAATCAATTGCTCTTTCTTTACAATACCTTGCTGTTTCCGTGGGTCATAAATCTGAAGTCCAAACAATGGTGGTCTTTCACGTCTTAGAAGAGTTACATTTCTTGTAGTCAAATCCAGTTGAAAAATTGAGCCATTCATGTAATCTGTCCAGAAAATATAGTTCTCATGATGAGACAGCCCAAAGGGATGATTTAACTCCTTCCCGCTGCACACTACCTGCAATAAATACAACATGATAAGCGACCAGGGTGACATCTTTTGCTCTCACTTCTATAGTAGAAAGTGCTTTCCAAACCAGGGTCCTTGCTACTGTGAAAATACGAAATAGAATACTTGGGGCATTCTGGATACTTTCTCATTAGGTTATGTGACAAGACCCCCATGCATAATATATACATAGTTCAATTATTAATTCACATAATTCAGTGAGGTACAGTACCCCAATAAAATAGCCTTAAATCAAGCAAATTATATCATACATAATAAAGACGCTGTGGTCAAAAAAGGAAAAAATTGGGTTAAAGGAGATTATTAAAAAATGACCAGGCACCCTTTGAGTTCATTGTGTTCATAGTATCCTATTTCTAATTTAATTTAAAATGCCACTTTAAGACCCATTTTATGTTGAAAAACTAACCCGTGAATAGTATCTCATGATTACTTTTTATGTCCATGTTAGGTGGTGTTACATATGAATCACTCTCTTTCAAATTATGTGATAGGAAACATGTTTTACCATACGTTTTTTAGATATATTGTATGTGAATATCAGTGTAGGTTAATAATTCAATTTTAAAATGTCACGACTAACAAGGCTATTAGATGAATGAAGAACACAGGTTTAACGGATATTAACAATCAAAACCTTTTAAGAAAGCAAAGAATCAAAATGGCCAATTTATTAAGGTTGATTTCTTCGATTACAAACAAAAAACTATGATATAATAGTCCCAGTTGGGTACTATTTACGATCATAATATGACTATTCAAACATCCATACCCTGTGTGCCAGGGACCACATGGTGCCTGACACACGGTGCATGGATGTCTGAAACATCCATTTTTTTAATGCAGCTTGTGCTGTGGCCCTTTTCCAGCTGCAATGGAAAAATGGATGTTTAGAACTGCCTCATGGGCAGGCACATCCTAATTTGTCCGATGGACCCTCCGGCTACCAGTCATGTGGTTTCCATTCCGAAACGATGTTGGTCGGACGCGAGTCCGACCGGCCTTGTAATAAGACCCTCAATGTCAGCAGTTCACTGAATGTTTTTGGTGAGGATGTGATATATTGATTTTTTGAAATAATGTGTGTATTGCATGCACTACATTCTTTATTTTGGCAGCAAAATGCCAGTTTTATCGGAAATATAATATACACACCATCCTAACAGTGATCTCAATCTGTTTACTATCTAAAAAAAATATTTGGATAACAGATAGACATGCTGGTGAGTTTCCTCTTTAGTTTCATCTGGAAGACCATCCTAATATCTTAGGGCTAGGAAATAAAAGCTTCTTTTCTCGAATGCCTGCCCCTGGTATCTAATCTGGTTGGAACTTTCACCTGTTTGCCACTCTGTACTCTGAAATGGGACATTGGGTATATTGTTAAGTCCTGATACCCATGTTGTTCCCACCAGATTTCCCAGAGGATGAAACTGAGAACATTAACCCATACAGAAATCTCGACCCTTAGTCAAGGAAGAAGTGAATGCTTTGCAAATACACAACCAATTTGACAAGTCCTAGCCTCACATCTGCATTTGTAACAACTAGCAGTTTATTCATCAGGTAAGTAAGTTGCCAACATTCTAGGTCTGAGTTTGCTAAAGTCCCCACTGCTCCTGATTTCAATTGTGTAGGCATAAGGTTGACCATCTTTACCAAAACAGATAGATGATAATATAAATACCTGTCACTAATTCCTTAACTTGATAAATACTCATTAATTCATACCTAGATAAATTCCAAGATTTTGTTTTATCTTGCCCATTGGGATGATGGACTAACAAGTCAGGAAGGCTATACATTTTTATCAAGGCTTCATGGCTGGCGTTTGCTTGGCACATCATGGTTAATGTCATTGACTCATTGAGGTTGAACCATCTGATACTCATTTATTTACTAATCTCTTTTAATCACTCTTGCAGGTTGTCATACTGGGTACTCTTCAAGCTAACCTCAATCTGTAACTGCAAGTCATCTGCAATGAACTGAAATTACAGACTCCACCATCAGATTAATCCCAAACAAGATTTCCTTCAAGCATTATTAAGATGAGAGACAGTGAATGTGACAAGCGCTAAGGGTTACCAAACATCTGCAGCCTGTGCCCTCGGCACATTTCCCAGCACAGACTGTGCAATACAATTGGCTAGGAAGTAGTAAAACCAAGACAACCAAATTCCAGTAAAATTGTCATCAAATAATGAGAGAAACTCATAATCCACCACATTGAAAACTGGCAAGTACCCTAAAAGCACCAGAATATGATATTCTTGCAATGGACTCTGGTGAGTTTACCCTTTAAAAAAATACAGAGCAAGCTATGTTATGCTGCAGAATTACGAGGAAGCTGCCAGGGAGAAAGCAATGCAAAATGTCATGAGATCATACATTAGGGAAATAGATACTCTACGACAGAATGACAACACTGAATGAAAGAATATTTGCAGCACTGGAAGTGAGCAACCTTGATATGATAGCCTATATAATCACCCAGACTATAGAAAATATAGAGCACACCCTAGATCTCCTACCAATAACTCTGTATGGGTATAGAGTGGCGGAAGACCAAGAGAGACCTTAGAGCCTCAAATCCTGATTGCTCAATGTATAGACCACTGAAGTTTGGTCCAGAAGAAGGTGGCAGTATAAATGATGTAGCCACCAAAACGCATGTCAATCGTTTTTAGATCCATTGAACGTTAACCAACATTTCAGAAAGAACTGATCAAACACACTGAAAAGATGGATTATGTTAAAAGTTTAAATATGATGTTAGGTACCTAGTGAATCCCTCTAAGCTATGGAATATGATGGGCAGGATGGGCGTTGAGAAAGAACTTCTCACCCTTATCAGGGGCTTACATCAGAAACTTACAGCAAGAGTGTGTTACATCCCCTCTGGCAAATTTTACCCCATATTAACTCCACCCAGGGTGTTAGTATAGGGTGTATCCTGACTGCTTTCCATTTCTTGCTATGCATAAATGGGATTAACAAAAACGGAAAATACCTATCATGTATGAGAAACAAATGTACACCCATTTATTTATACGCTGATAATAAGGTGCTCATTGCCCGCACATGAAATGTTCTACAGACCCTTTTAGATTTATTGAATGACTTGGACCTGTAGGAACATTTTTCAAAAACATATTGCAACCTGCAGTGGTCCAAGCATTTTGTTATGGGGGATTCTCACTTAGCAAAGGGCTACTGAAAAGTGGGGGTTCTCCAAAGAGCTGAAAATTGTTTCTTGCATAGATAAATGTCGATTCGTGGGGGCACTGCCACACTCATATGACACGAGGAACTTGGAATGCCATACCTGGAGGAATTGATTGGGCTTGCACCACTGCTGCTGTGGATCAAATTTCGGAGAACTCCAGAGGCTGGGCTTTTAAGAACTTGCATTACTGATTGTCTGTCACTTGACAGGGCATACCAGATTCCCTGACTCTCCTTTCTGAGGGAAACTTTCGAGACTATAGATCTCTCAGAACCATAAAAAAACTCTTAAAATCAAGCCTGAATATAAAGAACTGGTTAAACAACACTACTTGGACCATTGTATGAACTCAGAGCTAGAGAACACCGAGGCCAAACAATTGGTTGTCAAATATTTAACAGTGTCAACAATAAGGAGCCATGGAGTTCTACTTATAATGGAGTATAAACCCCACTCAGGGTTAATTATTTTACACTTTTTAGGTTATGTACACTGCACTCTAAATTCACTTTTCATTTGTAAGGGATTTGGCAACATGACCTTCCCCCGTGCAGTTATGATAATGTTTCTACATAAAGCACTAGTCACATTATACTCTTTTGCACCTTGTACTCAGCTCTGAGGCTTTTCCTTTTTGACCCTCATTTTGCAAAAGACAAACCTGAAGCACTATAAGGATGGTCCTGTGTGTTTGCAGTGTCTGGACTCACCAGATATTAATTATGAATTGTTGATTTTTTTTAGAGTTATTTTAGAGTTATTTTAGAGTGGCAGCTAGGAAACTATAGGAATCATAACAACCTGCTATATATATGCACTATGATCTATCTGCACATGAGTACTTTATCTCCTATTGATGGAGTCTATTCCTTTGGTGAAATATTAACTTGTTGTCATTTCTTGCTTATTATGGAAACATTATGAATTTTAACAACCTGTGGTATACACGCACTATCAAATGCACATGAGTTCTTTATCTACCATTGACGGAGTCTATGCCTTTATTGAAATGTAAAATATTTGTGTTTTCTTGCTGATATTTTGATTATATGGCTTTGGCCGAATAAAGATATTTTGAGGATGATAATGATGAATAATTTGTTAGGGATAAGTCTGAATGTGCAAATGGTTGAATGTGTGAATGTGTGAAGCAAGGCTATAAGGGGCTTGTTTTCTTTTAAATGAGTTAAAAAATATATTTCTATTGTAAAACATTGACAGTGTGCACAATCAAGCCTTTTCCATAGTATATATTAATATTTGTGTGATTAATTTGTACTTCTCTATCATCAAGTTTTGAAGTTGTTAATACATGTTTTTGATATCAAAGTGGAAACTCAATATTTGCTATAATTTTCTGTTAAACCAAAGATGATGTTGATGCTAATTACAAACAATTCAGGTTGAATGGGGCAAGGGGGGAGGATTTTGTAACAAAATGCTACAGAGTGATACCATCAGTTACTTAAAATAGAAATAAAACTACATCTACATTAATAATGTAGGCCGTAGAGGAGATTATTTTTTAACTTACATTCAGAGTGTATAAACATTCATTTGTGGGCCTTGCAGTGTGATGTTGAAAATCTGCTAATATGATAGAAACATCCACTCATTTTCTAAATATTAGGAGTAAAAAAGGGCAAATTCAAGTCCAAAAGATGGTAGAACATAATTCCCATTTACCTGTCTGTTGGATCCATTTAAAAATACCATTTCAATGTGGTCGTAATAGGCATCACACCAGTATAAAATGCCGCTGTCATAGTCTAGCGTCAGGCCATTTGGCCAGAGCATCTTTGATGTCACAAATATTTGTCTGTTGAAACCATCCATCCATGCCTTTTCAATCCTCCCAACATTGTGGTCTATTTCGTCTTCCTCCCAGTCGGTCCAATACATCCATCTAATAAGAAAAAAGACAATAACTTAGAAAAAAAAGTATACACATCTCATAAGATGTTTTTGTCTACCAAGATTTTGCATAAGGAAAGAGGTTTGCTTAATTCCTCCATTTTGTTTCACTTGCACCAATTTATTGAGCTATGTATTGCTTTATTGCACTTTTTAGTGTAAAAAAGAGCATTTCAAGTAAGAATTATATTTAGGATGCACTGCTATTCAAATTCTATACTTTTGTATTATTCTTTTCAGTGTCAAGTTTATATTGAATGTGAAATAACAGTAAACAGCTTTTTTTTCCAGAAAATCGTGACTTTGCGCACTTTTTCAGACGTCCCTAGGTAACACAGTGTCATTGTTCCCAAATGTTAGTATAAGTTGTACCATGCTTTTTACCACAATTCGAGAGGTACTCCCCATTCGCAGTATAACAGGTACTGTGGGACAAAACCCAGAACTCAATGAAAAATGCAACAGCCATTGATAAATCATTGTTCAGCTACTGATTTTGTATATAAATAAACATTGTTTAAATCACAACATACTACTCATTATTATACATGAAAGTCAGAAGACAACAATCATGCACATAGACATAAGTGGGGAGAAGCTGGTGTGTAGGAGAACCAGCTTCACTGCTCTAGGCTATTCCGGTGGATAAAGGTACCTTAAAGGCGCAGTCAGTGTTTTCCACTGAAAGATAAATGGGCAGCATTGCTCTGATAACCCTAGGACCTCACATTTAATTAAAACCACTGGACATTGAACTAGTACAGCTTCTTTGTAAAGTGACACATTTTCCAAACACTAGCATGCTTCACACAATGTTTTACTCTTGCTTTGTACACTTGTTTAGTTCCATACAAACAGAACCATTCTCTGGTGGCTAGGTGGTGGGCCCCACACCACTGCTGTTGGTAGCTTCCCTGCACAACCCAT
Source organism: Triturus cristatus (assembly GCF_964204655.1). Lineage (NCBI taxonomy): Eukaryota > Metazoa > Chordata > Amphibia > Caudata > Salamandridae > Triturus > Triturus cristatus. The sequence continues at coordinate 231,067,884 of NC_140584.1, forward strand.
GGGGACAACTGTGCAGACTCTGCTTTGACCCCGCCAATTCTGTTGCTGTCTCTGACATCCCCAACTCTTGCTGCAGTGCGCTGGTGTACATATCTAGTACAGAGATGAGGCTACCTAGGAACAGATAAGGGAAGGCATACTCCACGTGCTGTGATCCGGGACAGGATAAACTCCTACCATGGGTCTTCCTCAGGCCCAATCTCAAGCATACAACACAAATAAAATGAAGAGCCCACCGCGGGTGAGTGGTTGTGATTAGCAATTACTGGTGAGATCTCAGTGTGGAACCAAACTTTCTTAAATGCTTTCTATTCTTGTGGATCAACCACCAATGGCTATTGTTATTCTATGTGGCTCACATTTTCAGAAGTTCCCTTTGTTCTGGACTGTCCTTCTCACTTTGGGGAGCTGGGGGTCTTGCCAAACATTTCTGCAATCGACTACAGACCAGCAAGGGCAAGAGGTTCTGGGTGCTCATACACTAAAATATATTTAGGGAGCTGCCAGGACACGAAGGGTGGATCCAGGGTCACAAGGTCTCATTACATAGTCCAGTGGTGTAGTTCCTCCAGTGAGCTATGGCGGGCCAAATTTAGTTCTTTCTGCACAGCTTCTCAAGGCACCCTACTCTTAGGCAACCAGTCCTTGGAGCAAGATTAAATACAGTGCCTCTTCCCAGAAGTCAGTGGGTTTCTCCCCTCAAGTTGCCTGTTTTAGAAGCTGCTAAAAGGGAGATGACAGTCAGTGAGTATTTCTCCATCTCCACTGCTGTTTAAGTCGGATCGCTGACAGAATATCGAAACAAAAATATTGTGTGAACAGCACATCATGTCAAGAATATCGAGGACCAAAATATCGAGAAGGTAAATGCAAATAATTAAGTATAAATTTACAATTCTTCACATACGTGCATGTTTTTGAAGACATGCATATCACCGGCGTTCATATATGTGGAGTTATACATGGTAAAACTTTGCTTACCTATCAAAACATACCTTAACAGTATTTTTGTCCTCAATATTCTTGTTCTGATAATTTTTCCTCAAGATATTCTTTCACCAATATTTTGTGTAAACACCCTGTGACTCTTGCTGCTGATCAATGAGAAATCCCGGCACACAGATTAGGGATTTCTATCTTCTATTTATAACAAGGTTGCAGGCCGAGATTAGATCTGGGACTTGTTTGAGGGAGTTCCTAACTTATGTGTATTCATCTCAGAATGTTCAAACCACAGTATCAGTCTACTAGTGTCAGCAGGTAGGTGGGCTAAGGTTGGGAGCTCCCTGATAGGTTAACTCAACCCAAAAGACACAATAGAGGGGGAGGCCTCTCTGCTCAGCAACTTGCCAATTTTTTGGGATAGCACTTCAGAGAAAGAAGGGAGCAGAAAGGTGGCAAGAGATGTACCCACTACATCCAAGAGTCTGGGCCACTACAAAGGAACATAGGAGTGCTTTGGCGAAGCCCTGCAATTCACATTGCTATCTGGTGGTCTCTCTCCAATCTTCTTCCAATGTACCACTCACACAGAGCTCCAAAATCAATTTTCTGGGGTACCCAATCAACCACTGCACAGACATTCTATACCCATCCTGCTACTCATACATAAGGTTCAGATATTTGCTCCTTATGGATAGTGTGAAGGACCCAGTTGCAGGTGGCTGACAGTCAAATGTAAACAGAAGAGGCCAGTTGGCAACTATCCCTGTGAAGGCAACAGTTAAAAAGGGCTACACTGCATGCACAAGAAGTGTGTGTATGGTCTTTCTCTTCAGTCCACACAGTCCAAATGCATGTCTGTTGTGCAAACTAAGGTCAGAAATCCAAAATCCAGAAACTCACTATGGGAAATCAGTAGACGGGCTTGGTGTGTTTTCTCCCAAGCTATGCAAGACAGGACGTCTTCCCAGCAGCAACTTCTACTGGACGAGAGTAGTGATGCGGAGGGAGCAGGGGGGTAATTAATAAATAAAAACCTACCTTAGAACGGCTGGCCGGCCGCTGACTCCCCTCTTCCTTCTTCCCCTGCAGTCTGGCTGGCAGCAGAAAGCACGCGGCACACAGGCTCCCCTGAGCGCTGTGGATCGGTGCTCAGACTTGAACAGGGAGCCACATGTTCCTGACCAGGCTGTGTAATGCAGCCTAGTAGGAACATGCAAAGTGCCCTTGAACTGTTTGTTCAGCCCAAGAGGGTCAGCCAAACAGTTTATGTGCAAAACCACCCCTCCCCTGGCCAGGCCTGTCCCGCTGAACAAAAAGACACAGGCTGCATGCAATCGGAAAAATAAAATGACTATAATGATATGTTATTGTCATTTCATGTTTCCTTTTTGTGCAGTGAGGTAATGCTCCTCCACCTTAGCAGAGGGGCCGCCACTGCCTCTTCTTTTCCAACAAGGATGTGTTCAAGTTACATTTGTGGGTAGTTTTTAGTGAGTTGTGTGTGAGATTCCATTTTGCGGTTACCATTTTATGGGTCCCATTCTTTTTGGTGACATGCAGATAATACTTGTACAGATTAACTTGAACATTATATGTGCCATTATTTGTTCTACTATTGTACAGGAAAGTGACTATTTTTGTGGACTAGTGTTGATTTTTTTTTACTGGAACTCTGCTAACCAGGCCCCAGTGCAAGTGCTCTGACCCCTAAACATGTTGACATTTGTTTTACACCTAATTACCATATGTAGATTACCTTTACATCCCTAGTATATGGTAGAATGTGAGCCCTAGGCATGTAAGTTAAATGTCACTTGTGGGCTGCAGCACCTATGTCACCCACTAAAATAACAGTTGTAGCATGACTGTAGAAGTTTAAATAACATTTGCAGCTCTAAACCTCCCTTGTAAATATTATTAGGTCACCCCTAAGTATGCCTTATAGCCCATAAGGCAGAGTGCATGGTGCTTAAAAGTAGGACACGTAGAACGCTAATATTAATAATGCCATTACAGTGACTAGCTCCTAAAAGCTATTTTCACATTTGCAAGGCTAGCTGTCCCAAAGAGAAACAATGAGATGCAATATTAAATTTAATGTTGCTATCTTTGACTAGGAAAAACTTAAAAATGTCATTCATTGACTATTTGCAATATTTATTGAAATCAAATACACTTGTGAATTATTTTTAACTGAACATAAAGGTAATGGTAGTTTTAGAAAGCTATCTTTTCCATACTTAAAGCATCTGAAAGCTTATTGACATTTTACTTCTAGCTGCAGCCCACTCAGTGCTCAAGCTCCAAATGAAATGTGAAAACTGTTCTCAAAGCATGGCCAAAGGTCTGGGTGTGTATGTGTGGGGAGGTGGGTTTCTGGTCTTCTGGTGGGATTACCATTTGGGCAGTGCCCAGGGACATGGATAACTTCAAAGAGGCCTCCACTGTCACAGGAAATGTTATCTGACAACTGGACACATACAAATTTCTTTGCGCCCCCATCCAGGCAGGCTCCATTCCCAGTGGGGTAGAACCAAGCCTCAGAACTGATTTGAAGTGACCACAGAGGAGAGGTTGCTAATTTGTCGACCGACACCTCTTGGGTGGGCACACAGGATTTGCACAAGTGGAGAAGGGTTTCAACATCTTGAATAAAGGTGGGGCACTGTGGGATTTTTTGTAGTACGGCACACAGGAAATGCTGAGAAAGTGGGTATGGTAACCCTTCAAAACATTTATCCAATTGGTTTTGGGGGAGACAGGAGTCATTCCCACCTAGAAGCTGGTGCCGGCATAAAAGTTGTATCCCCAGGACCCTTTCAAGAACACCTTGGACCTGACAAAGAACATAAGGATTTCACCTTCTGTTTGAGACTTGAAGGAAACCTGATTTGGGGTCAAGCTCCAACTTGTATTCAGGACAAAGAAGTGGACTACATGGGTCAGTTGGCTAAACTCATGTTAAGGTAGTAAGAAGCCTTTTCCTGAAGAGCCCAGCTGAGCAGTTCCAATGGGACATATGCTATACCAAGCTCGTGGCTTATGGTGGACTGAATCTTGCCTCCACCCCCTATAGCTGTTCCTGAGGTCATGGAACCCTTAGCTGTGTCAACGTGTACTTCTCGTAACAAACTGAAACATCTGAGTCCCAAACAATTTTACCTCTAATGACCTCTGGAAGACCAGGATAAATCAACCAAGTCAACTTGACCAAAGTACATTGCCCCTGGGCTGAAGATACAATCTGATCCCATTCAGAGCTTTCCCTCCTTGCTGAGCACTCTTCAGCTACAGCCTGCAGGCTCATCATGCTGAAGGAATCCGAACTTTGAATTTTCCCACTCTGAGAATTTCCCGCCTAATCCAGCACCTTCACTGGCACTCGTTCAACACCTGTTCAATGTTGCGGAGCCCTCTTGGGAGACAGCGTGCTCCCTTGAAATGCTGAAGGATTTTGACATCTAGAAAAAAGACCCACAGTAAAACCTCTGACCATGCCGATCCTGGTTGAGGTATCCAACCCACACTCTATCGTGGCCAGCCTCAAATTGCACCTAGGTTCCGGTCTACCACAACCAGTTGACCCAGATTGGAGCTTAAAGCTTTCTGGGGCCTTTTCTATATAAAACTTTAGAAATTAACATCTCTGATTCCCTTTTTTGGATTTATGTTATTTTGGTGTCATTTAGTTAATCAAATTATTCTCTACTTTTATAAACTATAACTTTTTGGGTACTCCTAATGCTTTATACATTTTCTTAAGTTATGCCAGTCTGCTCTGAGTAATGGCTACCTGGGGTTGAGCTCAGGTCTAAATTCCTGAAACATTTACTGCACCTCAGAAGATAGTGAAATTATTACTTATAGAGAACTCGCATCCACAGCAACTATCGACTTATAATTTGTAATTCTGAATTCACAAATACCCCATCCAAGGTTTTGGGCGAAATACAGAGTATTTGCTATTACCTAACACAAGCACAGTTCAGAAATGTGGCTGCATGAATAATTTATTTTGCAATGCAGACACTCTTATTAATTCTAGATATTGACCTAATTAGGTTGCCACATTTTAAAATGCAATATTGAATCTGCTGAATCTCTTCAGCTGACCAATGTAATAAATAAAATGTTCAGTTGTTGTAGAAGAGAATTATGATCACTTCAGCACCTACATTCTGAGGTACTATCATTGCTTGAGCTGCTTCTGTTGCACATGCTTGAACTTCTGACCAGCTTGCAAACACCTGATAGTGCTATCTCCATTTCAAATGGGATGTAGAAATGTTCTACCCAGTCATCCAAAATTGCAAAACGCAATTCACAAATTTCTTTTTGGTTGATGTCATCAGAAAATTCAGCATTGGACAGATCATATAACCTATTCAGGGAAATGTCTGACACTCGAGTGTAAAAGCCAAGACATTGAGGATAATGAGAATTCTAAATAAGGGGGGGGGGTTACAGTTAATATCTCTTAGATTTTGAGCAGCATATATATTAGATGGGATAACGTTGGATTAGCTTAGTTGTTAAATATGCTGTATGCACATTTACATGCAGTATTTTTTGTGTGTTATTTAGTCATTAAGTTTGCCATCACACTTAAATATATACATAAAAATACATCAGTATAGCAAACACAAAGGACAACAGTAGCAGACCCCTGGAAGTAAACTGAACTTATCACCACCCAGTATGTATTATGCCTTATGACAAACAAAAACAGTACCTTGTGGAGTGTTCTGTCTTCTGCATGAGGGATTTGCTATGACAGTTAGCAACCCTTCCTACAGCCTATGGTGACGAGACACCTTTTGGCCCTTTAACAACTGACTGTGCACCCCCACTTCTCCCACCTGCTGGATGGAGACATTGGCGCCCAGCATTCTAGACGGTAGTAACTGGGCAGGAAGATTCTTACCTTCACCCACAGTTATGAAGAATAGCAACATGCCCCAGCTAGTAGAATTTAGCTCGGTGGCCACCAAAGTGTATGTGTTGAAGTCCTAAAAGTGCAATACTGTTCAAAGTGCGTAAGAGAGTGAGCAGGTGCAACTGGAAAGTTTGTTAAACAAAGAGAGAGCAAGGGTATTTTATTGGGATCACTCTCCCAATCTCCTGAGGTAATTGTATCAAAACAAGAAGAGAGAGTATCCCAAGGACGAAGGCGTCCTCGTGGTTTGGAAAAATGGAAAGTGGTATCAAAGGAAAAAAGTCTTTCCTTTTGTTAGAAACCCCTCACTCACCAACCTAGTTGGTGACATGTTTCATCATCGGGGTCCACCCAAGTAGCAGAATGCCACTGCTGTTTTTTTTTGTTTGTGTGAACAAGATGGTGTGCGTGGGAGAATTAAAAATATCTTTGTTGTACTCCCTAAGTCTTTAAAATGGCTTAATTGACCAAAAAGTATCAGTGTTTTAAGTGCAAAAGTCGTTGGCAACTCAAAAGTTAACACTGCAGATTTTGCCAACTATTTTTAGTAGCAGAAAATGTGATTTTTATAATTTGCCATCAAAAGTTGAAGACTACAGGAAAACGTATTTTTGTTTAGATTATGCTTTTACTAAAAAGAAACAAACGACACCATTGGCTACGAGCACAGATTATATAATAGCCTGCCTAGAAAAGTGGCTAGATTCCTGTGCCACTCCACTGTACTGTGGATTTGTTGGCTAATGCACAGAGATTTACAGTATTCATTGTCACATTTTTTTTTAGAGAAACGGATTTTGATCACAAAGTGCATTCCATCAAAATCCATGCAGACACATTCCAGTTCACCGTTCTTACACCATAAGCTGTGTTTACCAGTAGTCAAAACGGCCATGCACACAGACAGTACACGTCAAGGACCCTCACATGTGAATCTGGAACCCTCATCCTGCTGAAAATGTGCTTATTTTTACACAATGGGTCATACGATCATAAACACAAAGGAGTTTATATTTCCATTTATAGGTCACAGAGAATATTTAGCCATAGAAGGAGTTTTTTTTATATTCACCAGTGAAATAACAAACTGCGAACAAATATTATTTTGCACAATGGTGGTGAGGGTTTTGCTCACAGTAATGCAATTTCATATTAGATGATGTCCTTAGAAGGACATACATTTAATGTATATGAGTCTATACTAGTTACGTCTAAAATCATGCTAATTCCAACTGGTCTTTGTGATCACTTCAGGCTTAACGTACATTTTGTATATATTTCTTGAAACGTGTTGACATACAAAGTTATAACTAATAATGCAACTAGCATGCTAGACCTAGAATTAATTTAGGGATTTGGTTCGAGAGCGCCTGAAGCAAAGCAAACAAAATGTATACCTAAATGGGAGACCCCAAAAATTGCACTGCTCTGTTTGGGACCTAATGCAATTTTAATGTTAAAAAATCTACTCTTTGACGATAACAATTGTTATGTATTTGCAAGTATCTCTTTGAAGAAATTAAAATGATTGACAAAAGCAAAACAGCACTGGTGTTAGTTAATTGTCAACATCTACAATGAGTATTTAACCCCTTCAGCGCGGCACGGATTACCGCACCGCGCTGGAGGTTCCGTGCGCGGGCGGGGCCGTGACGGAGCGGTTCCGTCATGCGCACAGCGCGACCGACGCGCATGACGGAACCGCTCCGTTACACGCATCAAAGGGGTTAAGGGAATCAACAGAATTACTGAACTGCAATAATATTATGAGTTTTTCAAGTCATCAGTCACAACCGCCCCTTCGACAATTAGGGGCATATTTATGAGCTCTTGAGCCGCTGTATCGTCACTTTTTGTTACACTCTGGTGGCGCAAATCACAAAATCATATTGATAAGGTCACGCAAAGACACTGTTGGTGGCTTTGAATAGCCTCATAGACATGGAGTATGGCAAGGCAGCGCAAATCGCTGCATTGCCTTACTCTATATTATGGAGGCGTTACATGGACGCTATGGTGGGTGTTCCCAGGCAACACCAATGGAATGTTGATGCCTTCCCAGATTTACAATACCATGCAAACCTGTGGATGCTCCTTCCTGCACAAAAACAATCCTGCCAACAACACAGGCACCCTTGCACCATGGTGCAAGTATGCCTGCATTTGCCCTAGACTGACGAAACTGCGTCAGCTCAGGAGGAAAGGAACGTAATGCACCGTATTACATAAATACAGTGCATTCCTCCCCCTTCACTTCAAAATAGGACAGCACAGCAAGTTGACTTGCTGCGCTGTCCCACTCTAAATGCCCATAAATGAGACCCTAAGGATTTTTAAATTTCTGTCTTGTGTACATGCGGAACATTCACTGTACACTTTATTAAACAACACTTTGGATTCTGATCGTGTTAGCTTAGCAGTCACCCACTTCATTAAACAGCATAGTCAGTGATTTAAAAAAAGCAACAAATTAGCTTTATTGTGCAGTTCATTCGAGCCTTTTACAGCCTGTTTTGCTTCTTTAAATATATCTGAAGCATATTACATACCTTACACTGGTAGTGGGCATTGTGAATCTCTCTATATGATTGTAGACTGAACAGCCTTTAATGTATGTTTCAGAATGATTCTAAGATATGGTTTGTGATCTAGACAGTGGGCAGTCACTTTAAGGTTTGTATTATCTGTGGTGAAAGAGAGAACATGTTCTGAGATGATCTATTGTCACTGGATTGGAGACAGCAGTATGTTTCTCGTTCTCACTTTCTCCCATAACTTTGACGCATCATTGACCAACTATGCCAATATTCAATGAAGAATGTTAGTGTATGTAAACTACGTCACTTTGTTATGACAGAAGGAGCTTTAACCTTTTTTTCAGTTCAATAATGTTGATTTGATTTTAATAGAGCTATGCATGAATATATGGCAAATTTATATAGTATCTGATATAATCCTAATATTATCACAACTCAACAATAACCTGTCAGAAGATAATACTTATTTCTCAATAGTATTTATCATAAACTATGAGTAGTTTGAGTTGTAAGTATACATTTGGAACACTTAATTTAAATATTAACACCAAATAGGCAATGTAAACGATAGAAGAACAAACTGTGGGGCTTATTTGCAACTAAAGTGATGGAGCGTGGCGTAAAGCCAAGAAGGCTAACATTGCGCTTCGTCACTTTAAAAATGCTGGAAGGGCTGCACCATATGTGCAACAATATGGTGCAGCCCTGTATTTCTCCCTACACTGGCACTAAATTTAGCTGCTTAGTGTGAACGCAGGCATCTTTGCACCATAGTGCAAGGGTGCCTACGTTGTGGGAAGTGATTTTTGGTGTGCAGGAAGGTGTCCCTTCCTGCACATAGACAATCATAAATGTCAATTTGTAACTTCTATGTGTGATGCTTGTGCAGCACAGCACACAAAGGCGTTGCAACTCATCATTTTTAAAATGATTGTTTATGTGAAGGAAGGGACACCTTCCTGCACATACACAATCATACATGGTGCTTTGCAGTTCACCCACATAGAAACAGCCAAAACGAGGAAAAATAAAGCATTTCATCTGTAAAGACCAGGTTTTCCCTGCTCTTAATTTTGGTGCAGCCCCCTATTTACACCACTCTTGTAAATAGGAGGCAGCATCAAAATGCAATAGGTGTTTTGCGGCCGAACGCCCACTGCAACACCCATTGCCCACCCCATTTACGATAGGTACAAGGGTGAAAGCGTGCCTTATTCACAAGGTGGCGTTAAGCCATGTTAAGTGGCTTAACGCCGCCTTGTGACTAATGAATTGCCCCTATCGCCATAGGAACGTCAATAAAACATTCCTGTGGTGATAGGGGCTTGCAAATTGCCCCAAGCATTCGTTTTTTTTTACTCACAAATTTGGAATACGGTTGTGGTTGGTTTAAAGATTTACATTTATTTAGAAGGAGTTTTAAGAACATGTTTTTTTGAGCTTTTGTTTGCATTCGCTGAAACAAAAAGTTGACAGTTCCCAGCATGACTCTTCATGCCCACTGTCTCTGTCTGTTTTAAAGTCTGGTAGAAATCCCCATATGACTGCCGTTTGGAGAGTAATTATTGAAGTGGTTTCATATTATGCCATTATACTTAATTATCCTGAAGTACCTCAATTACTTTCCCTGATTATCCATAAACAACAGGAAACACATCGAGGGCTGATGCATATCTCTCAAAGATGTTGTTTGCTTGACAAAGTTCCTTTTATGGTTGCATTGCATTTATTTATTATAGAAGTAATGAAATTACATGATGAATGCCACCCAACCTTTCCAACAGATGAAGCTTCTTGAAGTAATTAATTACGATAATTAGAACATTTACCCAAGCTCTAAAGTGTTAGAAGTGATCAAACACCAGAATGGTGCCAAAATATAACAAAATTAGTTAGATGAGAAAGGCAAATGGAGAAGTTGGTCCTTGTAGCGTGTTCACTGGGGAACCAATGCCAAATAGTGGCAGGTGAAATTGTTCCCAATGTATTTACAGATCTCGAGCTATTCATCTCATCCCCCTAGGGCCAACAGATGAACGTTTACAATGCTATCTGGATAGGGTCATTGATGACTAGTATCCACCAAGTGGTGCAACAAGTACTCAATTCTCCTTCATATGGATAATGTTGAAAATATAAAATTTCTCCTAACTTTAACACCACTTCAGATATGTGTACTCCTTTCAGGACTGAAATGTTTTGATTCAAACTAATTGCATTTTAAAGCATCTCACTGTCAGCTTTGAGGCCAGAGATTCCTGGCTGACTATATATTATTGCTGAAATGCAGCTACTGGCTGATGTGTCATTTGTTTATGTATGTAAGTTGCCACTGCATCTGTGCCATTACATTGCTGGCCTTACATCAGCAGCCAATACATTGCAGGTAAGTTGTACTACCTTTACGTCGATGGATCTTTATTTGGCACATAAGTATTTACTTAGATTATTTCGTTTGTAAGGTACCTAATCAATTTTTCTGTGGTTGTGTATTATTCTCTCTATATATATATATATATATATATATATACGGCCAGCTTTCCCGTGTGTCACCACAGGGTTTTTCCTAGGATTATGGCAGTGAGAGGCAGGTAAGGGAACAAGATTCAGTATGTGGCTATGCTCTTCTACTTTTGGATCCCTCTGTTTAAAAGGATTATTCTTAAAGATGGCCCCTGATTTTTACTCATTAAAATGCACGTAGTTACGCAAATTTCCAGCATGGTTTGTACATCATTAAAATTCATGTACTCACATTAAATTCCAGCATGGTTGAACGTGAAACCCTGAAACCAGTCTTAAAATGCTTGTTTCCAGTCCAGGGAGGACATGGCCTGGCAGTTCAGGCTGCACTGTTTCCATTGGGTGCGGGGTCAAGACTGATTTGCATATGGCTGAGTTCAAACTGGAATGGCATGGGGAGCAGAAAAATGATTGATTTAGGCCCAGATCTCTGTACTGGGTTGAATGTATGACATTGTTCTGCATTCTATCCATCAATTGCTCTTTTTACATTTGTCACCCCAAGTGGGATGAGTATGCCCAGACGTGGGTCCCATCCTCTCAATGACTCTGACGTCAAGCTATCCTGGCTGATGAGGGGTGAAAAGCCTAAAGTGGTCTTAGCATGCTTGTTTCCAGTCCCGGGAGGACCTGTCCTTACAGTTCAGGCTGGACTGTTACCATTGGGTGCAGGGTCAAGACTGATTTGCATTTTATTTAGAGTGTTATATTGCAAAAACTAGACATGAAGATATCAGGTATCAGAACGCTTGCCATGAGCACCAGTTTTGTTACAGATGAACACATTCATTTTTGTTAGGCACAGGGGGTTTAAGTAATTTGCCCAAAATCACAGAATGACCTTGAATCCCAAGCTTCGAGGTCTACTGCTCTAGCTGTAAGCCTACATCCTCTCCCCATATGGCTGGGGTCAAACTGGAATGGCATGAGGAGGAACAATGGATTTAGGCCCAGATCTCTGCATTGGGGTGAATGTATGACATTGTTCTGCATTCTGTCCATCAATTGGTCTTTTTGCACTTGTAGAAAGTTGGCATTTTCTTGTCCTAACGATTTCTACCTTCTGCCAGTATTCTGTGTCAGATGACTGTGAACTTCTCTGCTTTTGGCATTTTTGTATTCCTTCCAGTCAGTGACACAAAAGGGGATTTTGTGTGAAAAGAATGGGCCATCCCACCAGAAGGGTTGGGGACGGAACTGTACACAGCCCCAATTGCATTTCTAAGGGCTTTGCCTCTAGCACACACATAGTCACCTTACACTAGTCTTTTCTCACCCTAAACTTCTTGGACTCTTGACAGGGGAAGGGAAGAGCTTACAGAATGAGATGAGGGGGTAGCATATTTATTCTTCAGTATACTCCTAAACCTGTGGACATTACAAATGGACTACTGTCTTTCTCAGAGGACTGCCCTGCTACTTGAGCCCCACCTTGTTCCTCAGAGGACTGCCCTGCTGCTAGCAAAGGTCTGCCCTGGTGTTTGAGGCCTGCATTGTTTCCCTGAGAGCTGTCCTGCTGCTTGAGGCCTGTCTAGTTCCTCGGAGGACTACATTTCTGCTTAAGGCCTGTCTTGCTTCCCAGAGAGCTGTCCTGCTGCCTGAGGCTTGCCTTGATGCCCAGATTGCTGCTCAGCTGCTTGAGGTCTGTCCTGTTCTCTGAGAAGGAAGTTGGGACCTGCTCCCTAAGTGTTTCCAAGGATCAGTTGACTGACCTCCTGTATGAGCTACGGGACACAAGCTGCACTTGGGTCCCTTCCACTGTCCAGCTGACCTTCTGCACTGCACCTGCATCTGGACCTGCCTGAGCCTTGTTGACCTCAGCTGGAGCAAGTTCCTGATCCCCAAGAGGTGCCTCTCTATATCCTGGACATTTTGCTGACATCAGAACAAACTTTCCCTGGCCTGACTGAAAGCTCCATCTCATCCACCGTGATGTGAAGCTCCGCAAAGGTTTGCCACACAACAGCACAGCTTCATCGGAACTGAGCAATGCAAAGCACAGTGAAGCCTCGACGGACAGCTGCAAGCTTCTTTGGGACCGACGTCAAGCAATGCAGAGCCCTACGATGCCTCATTGAACAGCTTCATCAGAATCAAAACCAGATGGATTGTAGCCTCACAAAGCAACACCACGCAGATCTTGCACCAAGAACATGTTATGTTAACAATATTTTAAAAGAGCATGGCTTCCACAGAAAAGGTGCTTTCCAGTGCTAACCACAATAGACAAGGCATTGAATACCAAAGAGAGGTAAGCAGCCGCGGCCACTACAGGTAAGAACGGTGGGGCTGGCTGGGGGGATCTCGAGAGACCACCACAAGGAAATATTAAATAAATAATTAATTTTCCCCACCGCTCTTACCTGTAGCGTCCGTGGCTGGAGGTAAGTAGGGCACGGAGGAGCCTATATAGCAAAGAACCATATTTTAAGTTTCTTCCTGAAACAAAGATGACTCTGCGTATTCCTTAGCACATGAGGAAAGCTGTTCCAGACGGCTGGAGCCAGAAATCAGAAGGAGCAACCTCCCAGTTTCTTTATTTTGAGCCGAGGAATCACTGCCAGATTCACTTCTGCTGAGTAAGATAGGGTTTCATGAGTCCTGAAAGAATGGGAGTTCCTACAGTGTTCATAATCTTGTGTGTAGTACTAAGAACTTAAATTGAATGTGCTTCTCAATGGGCAACCAGTGGAGCTTCTGAAGAACCCCAGAGATGGAGCAGAATTCAGGGAGGGAGAACAGTAGTCTGGCAGCAGCATTTTGGACCGATTGCATCCTCTTTCAGATTGATTTCTTACCACCAAGATACAAGATGTTAGGGTACTCTAGGCGCAACAGGATACAAGATTGAATGATCAAATGTCAAATTTGGGGTTGGATAAAACCGATAATGGGTTTAGGATCTCTAAGAAGGCCAAAACAGGTGCCTGTCAGAGTACTTACTAGGGTTTAAAAGGAATGCGGGGGCCCCAACCCTTCCTGCCACCATTGCACTTCCCAGGTCTGGGTGTGCTTTCCAAACAACACAATCTCAATCTTATTAAAATTAAGTTTCAGAAAATCATCTTCCATTCAGCTGGCCACTGCCAGCATACATTCGTGAAATTTGGCAATATCTTTAGCAGCATCAACAGAGAAAGAGAATATAAGTTAGGCATCATCTGAGTACGAGACTATGGAGACCCCAAAGGGCTTCACAATCTATTCCAGAGGCCTAACAGAAATGTAAAAGAGGCTAGGGCTCAACGAGGAGCCCGGAGGGACCCCGTGCTCCAAGGGTCTACGCGGGGAAGAAAAAAGGAGGAGAATTGAAAAGGAAGGCGGCAAACCAGGAGAGAGCCTTGCTGCAAATGCCTATATCCCAGTGTTGCTGTAAAAGCACCTTATGCAATACAATATTGAAGGCGGTGCGCAAGTCCAAAAAAATAAAATAAGAGGAGCCACCTTCATCTGCCCTTCATTGAAGCATCCCTATCACTGCCAGGAGAGAATATTCTGAGCTGTGATGGAACCTAAAACCTTTTGGGATATGTCCAAAATATGGTTGACCGCTAAAAACTCAGCCAGGAGATTATTAACATGTTTTTCCACAACTTTCACTCGGAAAGAAATCAGGGATATAAGGCACAACAAAACTCCTCAGTGGGCCAGACTTGGTCCTGTGGCCAGCATGTGCTTCATTGTGCTCAGACTGAACCTTTGACTTTATCCCTGGGGCTCTTTGCACCTTTTGGCACTACTTTTATCTACATCTTTAAAACTGCATATCTCCAGTTTTTCCCCTCCTGGTTTCAAATTGTTTATTCAATTTTAATAAATTTTCCTAATTTGGTTTACGATTTGTTTTCTCTTGCGTTTTCAATTTTATACTGTATAGGTGCTGCATAAATTGGGTTACTGGTTGAGGGGGATGAAACCCTACTCAAGCAGCAACCACAATTCTTGTCAAGGTGAAACCCAAACAAGTCCCAAATTAACCTGTTCTTAATCTTCTGGTAGCTTGACAAGAAGCAGTCATGCTTAACTTAGAAGCAATGCGGGAAGTATTTTTGCATTACTTCAAACAGTAATAAAGTGAAAACACAACACAGGGACATTTTCAATCAATTTAGAGAACGAGAGTGAAAGGTTGTAAATTATTCGAGACCAAAATGACAAAAATACAATTGGTAGAACCAGAGATATACAATTTTGAAGATTTCAAGTAGGCAACGCTCCTGAAACCCTAAAGCGCCACGCTCGGCTATCTGGTCATGCGAGACCGGGATAAACTTACCAATTCAGGTGAACCACGATGGAACACATGGACCAGGATAGTCCAGCTTAAAGAAGTTCCTTTGAAAGTCCTGTACTAAGAGTTCCGTTCACAGTGGAAGGGATGCAGGGAGAATATCGCTGATGGTTGTCAATGTAGTGCAAAGAGTAGGCTGGGCATCAAGAACAGTCATTGCTGTTGCTTGAAGATGCTGTCAGGTGACTTGGATGGTCGTTGCTCGAGCTTAATGTTGACTATCACCAAGGGCTGTGGATGCTGTAGTGCAAAGTGCAGGTTTATTTGGGGGGGTTCGCAAGCGGATGATGTGGCGCAGAGAGTTGGGTTCACTGGAGCTTTGCATTGGTGGGTGGCATGGGTGGCAAGATCTTATTATGAAAAGGCACATTCCCGGACACAAGGAGCTAATAAACCTCAGGATCTCTCCTTTCTTAGAGTAGGGAGCTCAACTGAGGCCACACCAAGGGTGCAAAATCTGAAGTGCTCCTGTTGGTGGTCAGTAACTCACTCCAGTGGAGGCCAGCAGGGCTCAGGCTGGCCAGTTGCAGGTCAAGGCAGCAGGTCAGCTGGGTAGATGAAAGGAGGCCTCTGGAGCTCGTTATGGCTGTTTAGGTCAAAACAGGAGGTCAGTCAGCTGATTCTTGAAGTCGTTTCAGCCTTTGATGAAGGTTGCAGGTCCAGTCTTCCCTCTCAGCAAGTGTGGCAGCAGGCAGCATGGCAACAGAGGTAACAGGGCAGCAAGGTAGCAGTCCTTCGAACAGCAAAGCAACACAGCAGTCCTTCTTCTGTAGTATCCACAGGACCAGAGGTGTACTGGAGAGTTGAGTCTGCGGGTCCTCTATTTATACTTGGTGCCCACTTTGAAGTAGGCAAGGTTTTCTAGAAAAACCCTTGACATTTCCTGCCTCCCCTGCCCTGGTTTTAAGCTGACTGCATGAACAATGTAGTGGTGACAAGTTCTCTGTGTGAAGGCAGGTCACAACCTAATCAGTTGCCCAGCTCCGTCCCCCATATTGGCAGTTAATCACCCATCCATGTACACCTAATCCCTCTATTCTGTGGATGTCTGGGAGTAATAAACCAAATTTAACTGCCAACTGCATCCAATCAGGTGACCCCTGAACAGGCTACATGCACCAAATGATTATGACAAGAAAATGAAAACTTTCTAAAAGTGGTATTTTCAGAACAAACAAGACAACAAACTCGACATTTCTACCTGCTCCCAATTGAAATTTGCCTCTTATTAAAAGCAATACCAAAACACAATGTTATCCTATGGTGAAGGTAGGCCTCACAGTAGTGAAAAAGTAATTTAGGAGGTTTTCACTATCAGGATATGTAAAATTCACAATTACAAGTCCAACCTCTCAAATACTTTGCAGCCTGCCATTTGGACTGTGTAGGGCCTACCCTAAGGGTGACTTACATGTATTACAAAGGGAGGGTTGGGCTGACAGAAGTTTATGTTGTCAGGTCTAAATGGCAGTTTAAAACTGCACATACAGGTTGCAATTGCAGGCTTGAGACATGCTTAAAGTACTTCCTAATTTGGTAGCATAATCAGTGCTCCAGGCCCACTAGTAACATTTAATTTACAGGCCTTGGGTACATGTAGTACCACTTTACCAGGTAATGTAAATGAATTGCGCCAATTGTGTGTAAGCCAAAGTTACCATGTTTAAAGGAGAGAGCACAAGCACTTCAGCACCGGTTAGTAGTGGTAATGTGTGCAGAGTGCTATGGGCAGCAAAAACAAAGTCAGCAAAAACAGGAGGATGCCAGGCAGAACATTAAGAAAAACCATGCCGTGGATGTCAGGCCCAACAGAAGTGCTGCATAAATACTAAGTTATGCCTGACTACTTTTGAGTCAGGCTACCAGAGGGTTAAGCACATGTTGATTTATTGATTTCTGAGGTTCACCCTGATTAGAATTGTGATTGTTGCTTAAGATGGGTTCACACCAAGTCAGTCAAAAGCCCAGTTCCTAACAATTGCCAGTTATAAAGCAGATCCTAATTTCCTTGCATTATTGAATTACTATTTTATTATCCATCAACAGATGATGTGTGAAAAAGTAATGGGGATTGATCATGTTATGAATCCTGTTGTTAAAATTATGAATTCAATTTTTGCAAAGGCCAAACAGCAGCGAATCTTCATGTTAATCCTTGAAGAAAATATTAGTTGAATATGATGACCTATTATTTTATGCTCAAATCTGGTGAAACAGCACAGGACAAATACTGGGTAGCTCTGTTCACCATTGCCAGAAGTAAAATCCTTCTTACAATGTAGAAATGAAGATACCACACAGTTATCAAGCCCTGTTTGGTTGCTTGATTTGATATTTTTGGCAGATATGACAGAGAAATTAAATGTCTTGGACTGTGAATTACAATCAAAATACAAGACAAACCACCAACATGATTACTTCTGTGAAAACATTCAAATCAAAACATAACCTTTTGGTACAGCAAGTGTAAAAAAAGGAAGAAGCAACACTTTCCCTTTGTGCTTCAAATGCCTTCAGAAAACAATCTGAAGCAGAGCCTGGGCATTGGGAAATACACTAGTATCCTGATGAGGCTCAGTCAAGAGGTCAATGACCTATTTAATGATTTTTGAACAACTGGAGCCTTGTATGATGTTCACTTCAAACTCCTTCATTGAAGTGGATGTTAGTGACATTTTGGAACAAATTAGAGTGTCGCTTAACCTTGACACTACCACTCAGGAGATGGAGATTGTCACTCTTAAAAATGATTTTCAATTGAAAGCAAAACATTCTGACTCTAATTTCTGGAATCTTATGGATGCTGAAAAGTACAATAATATTCACACAGCTGCAATGAAAGTTTCTTCCTGGTTTGGCTCTACATTTCTCTATGAATCAGACGTCTCTGGCATCAACTTTGTAAAATCCAAGTTTAAAACACATTTGACTGTCTAACACCTGAATAACTCCATTAGAGTTGCCCTCTCAGTCTATAATCTAAATCACAGCGTATTGCTTGACAACAAGCAGTGTCAAGTTTCTCACTGAAATGGTAGAGATCATTATCCATGAGGTTGCAAAACACATTTATAGATAGAGTAATTGGTGAAAGTCCATATATAGTTATCTTTTTCTGAAGTGGAGGGACAGATATAGAACAATTTATTGAATATAAAAATGAAGGCTATGTATACATTTAATCTGCTGAGCCACAGTTGCAGAGGATGGAAAAGGAGCAGCCACAAGACATTCTTCAGCAAAGGACATGCATTATGAGAGTAAGTTCCATTTAGAGAATTCTGAGATCCAAACAATAAGTAATCTGATTGCATTAAAAACTATAAAGTTGAACGTAACCTTTTTTTAAATGAGTGCAGAGTAGAGGGCAGATGAAGCATCTTCCTTGAATGCCCCAAATAGTTGCCGAACACAGATCTGAAGTTGAGCTGAACTGGATATTGACATACACAGTTACCTCATCAGAGCTCCGACGGGAACAGTTAAACCTGTTTGACTCCATCTGTACTTGTGAGTCAGCAAACCTTTATACAGTTCTGATTGCCAAGCAATGTGGTTATTGAAATGATTTCTTCAGAATTGCTCTCACAGGCCACACCCCAGATTCACAGGGTATTAGAGAATATGATGCAGTACCACATTGAAGGTAAGATTGGTTTTCTTGTATGTATTTTAGTTGAGATGCATTGTACCGATTATTTCAGTCACAGTTTTTAAGTGAAAGAATTCGAAGTATGTTGACAACCCAAACCCAGGATCATTCTTATCCATGTTTCTAGATAGACAGAGCATATTGTTCAAACCACAGTATCTAGCTGCACAGGCAAACACTTGCACAGGGATGAAATTTACCTAGCAGTCGGAGTCACTGTATCGTTCACCCAAAAATTATTATTTTGCTACCTACCATCCATCTTTGATGCGGTACACCCAGATCTTTCCTACACATCTTCCTGGTGGCCCTGGGCTGGTAGGGGACATGTATGCAGACAGAAGAAAAAGTAAACAGAGTTTCAGGGAACACCAGGTATGCTCAAGGAAAGTGGCATTAGTTGGGTCATTTAGAAAACACCACAGCAGGAACGCAGAAAGGCCTGAGTTGAGGTAGGTCTTTCTAAAGGTGAAGTGGGACTCCAGCTTCTGTTTAACGTCCCTACAAGTTGGTTCACTTCAAATTTGGGCCTGTCTATCTACTGTCCTTGAAATTCCAACCACTCATGTTAGAGAAGATTTCACTTCTTCAGGGATTACATTGTAGAAAACAAGCTTTGCCCTGATATTAGAATCCTTTGAAGAGGTTGATACCTAAATGACAACATACATTTTCATGTAAACTGTAATAGTGACACTTTTTAGATCTTGAACTGTATATTAAGAATCAAAGCTTTTGTGTTTTCGTTTTTAAAAGCAACAGCTGGCATTCTACACATTATATGAGGATATACCCAAATACAGAAGAATAACATTCCTTTTGTATAATTATTGAAACAATAATGGAATTCTAGTGAGAATGAAGAATATATGACTTAAGAACAGAATATCGAGTGGCTACAAGAAGAAGCTTCCCCAAGAAAAAATAACAAGAGTCAGCCAAAAAAGTTCATCATATCAACAAATAGACCTTGTTGCAAGATAAGTGTAAAAACTTGAAAAAGAACAGTGGTTATGAATCTATTAGATATGGACTCACAATTTGTTGAGAGCCTGGGGAGATTTTGTCCTTATAAATAAACATTGGCAGGATTTGAGAAATGATAAATACCTTAAAAGAAGTTTATCTCATGATGCAATGGTTCCATTCAGAAAAACAGAAACTTTAAGGAATATTTTAAGTCCAAATGATATTTGTAGGTATAAATAATTGGAATTGGCTTACAAACAAACCAACAGGATGCTGTAGATTTTGAAATTGGTATCTGGCGTAAATATGGGCTAGATAAGGCATCTTCTTAATGTGATGATGGTTTGAAAAAAAAGTCACCATTTCACAGTTGTTTAACTTTAACAGACCGTATTATATCTGTGTGGACAGTAATATGTTGGAATGAAAGATTGAACAAACAGATAAATGCTATAGAAAATCATGATGCAAGATATGTGATATCCACACACCTCGATACTGATCATAATTTTGAAGATTTTGATAATAATACTGTCTTTGGGATCAACATATTAAAGTCGATTTCAGAGGAGGTCATTGAGAACAAAGGTTAAGATTGAAAGAAACCTGTTGGCGCAATAATTTGGTAACAATGGAAAAGAGACTTAAAATTGACAATTAATTATATACCAACCTGTTACTGTTGCCTATGCATTATAGTCCTGATTACGAGTTTGGCAGTCCGACCGCCGGAACCCCGCACCCCCGGCCGATTCTAGACCACAGCACTAGTGGTGTTCAGACCACCATATTATGAGTTTACAACCAAGCTGGTGCTGCGGCTGCGGAGATCTTGATGTGGTGGTGATTACTTTTCCATATGTATATCGATGCCTGTGTAAAAATTTCGACTGCCTATGTGTTGAATGCACACATATACATGATCTATGTGCAAAAATACCATCTACCCATTGCAGGAGTCTTGTCCTTATGTGGGCAGTCCAGGCAATGGGTATATGGCACACAAAGGACTCACCTGTATATTGCTGCAAACAGGATTATAATCCTTGGGGTGAAGATGCTGCCATGAAGGGGGGACCTGAAGAAATATATCAACATTGAACTCTGATGGGAAGAACAGGAAAGGGGTGAGTACACACGCCAAATACTTTGTTTCCATCAACTTGAAGCTTGCGGTCCCACTGCCGCAGTCTGCTCTTCGGAAAGCCAACTTGTAATACTTATGATGGTTAAACACCTCTGTACCACTCTATAGCTGCTGCTCTTTCCCAACCACATCCCCGGCTATCTGTGGTGTGCTGGTGGTGTTGGCAATTTAGCCACAGTCTTTGCAATAGCAATCCGCCCAACTCCTCATACACCACTCGGATTACCAAGCTCAGAGCGGTCGGACTGCGGGTACAGTGGTTCACAAATCTCCAAGCTCGTAATGAGGCCCGAAATACATATTCTCCACATATTTCACTTACTTATCTTTGTGATTAAGAAACATGAGTTATTTCTTAGTGGCGTTATTTTGTCATGAAGATTGTTATTCAGAAGTTTTTCTCTAAAAATGATGATTGCATTACCAATAGGTAATGTTCTCCATTCTAAGGAAAAATTGGAAACCATGCCTGATGGTGCGCTCTTTCGAACTATGGGTAGAGAGGGGATTGAAGTAAGGGATACATTAGACATTTACCTGTGAGGGTGTCCTGTGCTATAGTACTGAATTGAAAGACTAAGAATCTAGAGTGAAGCTCTGAAGAACCTGCAGTATGCAAAACACATGTTGAGACTTTCTGTGACCTTATCCTGGCATTGAAAACCATCTTGAATTGTGAATGGTTAAAATGCAAAAAGTCAGAATAAAAATGTCCCTTTGGAATGTTTTAGAGAGCACACTATCATTCGTTCATATCACTTCAACACAAAATCACACAGTTTTGTACAATAAGTATTGCAAAATAGAGGACGGCTGAAGTATGCCAGGAGGCTTTTTAGTCTTGGCACCTGTTTGCAGTTTCAAAATGTAGTGGGTGTAACAAGGAAATCCTACATCTTGAAGACTGTTTTGTTCCCACAACCACAGACTAGTCTACTTGTGTCGCACGTTTGCAGGCTCATATTGATTAATTAAGAATGATGGGACCTATATGCAGATTGGCATAAGATTGTGGAGGACCTAGATCCCCTCAGAACATTTGATCGTTTCATCACCATTTCTGATGAAGTGTTGGGAGACATTAAGTATGTTTGCCTGAAGAAGGTGGTTGGAATAGTGATATCACCGAAACGCGTTGCGCTGCACTTTAAAGCACTAAATCGAACTAGTTTGGTCACCAAGACATGTACTGTATATAATAACGTGTTGACCATGACATTACTGTTTGATTAGTGCGCCTAATGATGAAAACTCTCCTTATGCCTAGTTTAATCTCCCATTTTGAAATTTAGGAGCATTATCTTGCATATGCAACCTGTTAGGTGTGATTATTGATTTATGTTATAAAAATTGTTTTTTGTTTTTTAATGCTTTTAATGTACTTCTGTCACAGAAGGTTTTATATTCACTAATGAACGTGGGATTAATTTAATAAAACATTTTTATTTAGCTTTAGTGATTTTGCAATACTTATTGTGGAAAACTGTGATTTTGTGTGAAAGTGATATGAACGAATGATAGTGTGCTCTCTAAAACATTCCAAAAGGGAAATTGTTGTTTTGACTTGAAGTCATTTTGCTTTCCTGTCCCTTTGGTATAGGAGTACCCCTCTCTCTTTTTTGGTGATCAAATGCAGAGAAAACAAATGCACTATAAAAACTGATTAACAATGTTGAGTTATGTGTAATGGGTCAAATGATTAGAGGGGTTCTTAATGTACTTTGTGATGAAATAAAGTATTGTGGAATGAAATCATTTTATGGCATTTTTTAATATGTCTGTACATATTATATTGCAATTCTCTATTTGTTTTCTGGGTTATAAGACAATCATTCCTCTTCTGCTAGTCTCCTTTCAGAATCAGTGACACAAACCGTTATAAGCAAAGGCTGGCCTGAGAAAGCGCAGCTTACTTCATGCTTTCTAATTATCTGCTTTATAAACGTCAGCTTAAACCAAATAAAACCTCCAGACTAACCTCCATCTGTCATAAAAATAATGTATTTCTAACTATTTTGCAAAGCTACATTAGCCACTGATTACTAAAGGCATCCTTATTAAAAGTTTGACTGTTTGCCATCAAGAAGTAAATCACTGTGGTCTAATTTTTCTTCACCCAACGTTTCATCATGAAGCAACTCAGAGAAAGTTTAGAACTGCAGTACCTTACCTGCTGACTATTGTATTGTCCAACCAACTAAAGACAGACTAAAGAAAAGAGACAGTGCAATTTCTACAATGTTACATGTCCTGGCAATCTAAGCAAGACTGAAGACATACAACACACCCTGCACATATCACCAGAGAAGAGTCAAGTTAAGATGACAAGATACCTTCTAATGGACTGGTCTGTCTACATTACACAGATAGTTAGTTGCACTGTAGCTCTTAAAGGTGCAAAAAAGAGGACAAAGAAAGTGTGTGGCACAGCATAACACATTCCACTACGACAACATGAATTGGAAAACTGCTCTCTGCCTACAACGTTCATACGTCTGTGGGAGAATACATTACACCAAGCCCTTCATGAGGGCAAAGAACTGGCTATTTAAGGGGATAAATTGGCTGCGTATACAGAGCAGTATTAAATTCAAGGCTCTCTGCTTTATGTTTAAAATCAAACAAGGCCCGGCACCTCTGTATCTGCGATCACTTGTTTATCCCTATGCCCCTTATCAGTCCCTTAGATCAGCTTCTCAGGGTAACTATGTGATCCCCAGATTTAGACTGGTTAGAATGGGCGGGCGCTCCTTCTCTCACCTTGCCCCTAAGCTTTGGAACTCTCCTCCTGTCTCTTTAAAATTGGAACCCACTTTTACACAGTTCCGTAGGGGCCTGAAAACTTGGCTCTTCCCTCAATAAACTGCTATCTCAGTCCTGGCCTTTTCCATCCTTGGCGCCGGGAGACCCCATGGCGGGTAGCTGTGCTCTGTTATAAATTTAATTACAATACAATACAATACAATAAAACAAACAATAATGCTTGTTGAAGGGTCATACCAGGCAGTCATACTATTAAGAAAGAACAGTAAAGTTCCTCTCATCAAAAATTAAAATAAATGCAGTTATTACTATCTCCATCCCATCTCTAATCTTCACTCTGAATGGAAATAAAAAATGATTGATTAATTCATGGATTATCTACTTTTTATCATGTTGGTCCATCTTACTTTAAATGTCTCTCTCTGCTTATTTTACTGGCCCGAGAATACTAATTGAGATGTTTTCTTCTGTCAATTAGCTGTGGTGACAGTCATTACCTTTAGCTTATGATATAAAAATCCTATTTATCCCATCTTCCCAAATTATCTGCTTCAAAAAGTCTTCCTTATGCAAAAGGCTTGTGTTAGAACCGGCGGTCTCTAGTTGGCAGAGGTATACACTTCTGACAAATAGGGACCAACCAACTCTAGTCAGGGAAAGGGGATTACACACTCAGATAACCCCTGCTACCCCCTTGGTAGCTTGGCAGAGCAGACAGGCTTATCTCAGAGGCAGTGTGTTAAGCATTTATGACCACATGCAGTAATAAAGTGAATACACTACAGATGGACACGACACAGAAGTTATTATAAAAATAGGATTTTTATATAAGGCTTAGCACAAGACCAAATAACGACAAAAATATACCACAGTCTTAATAAATACTCTTTGGAAGGAAAAATACTAGTTCAAGTAAGGTTTCTTCTTGGCAAATAGTTCTTTAGCAAAGTATTCTTCTGAGCACAGTTCTTTGGCAACAATGTAACCCCCACAGGAGTCACACGACGTCGAGTCTACAAGATTCCCAAGGTTCGGCGTCGACCGCGAGGAGCGCTACGTCGAGCCTGGAGTTGCAACAGACCCCACAAGTACAGTACCTTGAGAAATGAAGAAAACGATGATCCACGGCGTCGAGATGTCGGCGTCGAGGTCGGCGTCGATCGTGCCTCGGAGTCGGGTCAATCCGCAGCGGTGTCGAGGGATGTCGGGCCGGAGCAGCGCTCACGGCGTCGAGTAGGGCGTCGAGTCGATGCGATCAGCAGCGGCGTCGGGACGGGGTCGCTTGGAGGTAGAGCCGATACTCACTCCTCACTGGCGTCGATACCGGCGTCGAGACGGGGTCACTTGGAGCCGGGGCCGATACCCACTGCTCACTGGCGTTGCTGCTGGCGTCGAGACTGCAGATTTTCCCTTGTGTACTGGAAACAACACTTTCCAGCAATTCAGCAATTCAGTAGATGGTGAAGTCCTTTGGCCCTGTGACTTCAACAGGAGACTGGCACTCTTCCAGTCCTTGGAGATTTCCTAGCAAGTGTTCAGAGAGTACACACCAAGTTCCTCTCTCCTTGTTCCTTGGCAAAAATAAAGAAGCAGCTTTCAGGTTCCTCCACAGCAAAACAGCACTCTGGCAGAAAGGGGAGGCAAGTCCTTAGATCAGCAGGCTTCTTGTCCTTGGTACAGGTTTCCTTGTCAGAAGTGATCTGAGTTCTTGGTTCAGGGGTCCTTCTCTTATACCCCTTTTTCCCTTTGTTCCCTTTGTCCAAGCCGGGCGATTCCCACCATCTCAGGTTTGTTGTGGGTGTTGCCAGGCAGAGGCACCTGGCCTATTCACTGAGCAGGGCAGAGTCCTCAGCCGCCCAGCAGGAGGCGGAGCCAGTATTGTCACTGGTAGGAGCAGGGCTATCAGTCGCCCAGCAGGAGGCGGGGCCAGTATTGTGTCAGGCAGGGCAGGCTACTCTTCCCTCACTCTACGTGTAAACGCCCCATTCACCCCACACTGACTCACTCAGACCTCTGGAGCCACTCAGCCCCTGACACACACACCAAACCAGCAGAGACCGGTAGATAGTTGGACAAGAAAATAGCCACTTTCTAAAAGTGCTATTTTCAAACATAGAATTTAAAAACCATCCAGCCTAAAGGGTGTGTTATTAAATTCTGAGTTCAGGGATACTAAACTCGACTTGCTACCATGCTCCCTGAGTCAGATAGATTATAATGGAGTTAATAATCAGTCTGCCCAGTCTGGCCTATTGGAGGCAGGTAGCCCTTCAATAGTGAAAAACGAAAATGGCTGTAATTCACTATTAGGTCATGCCACACACATCAGGGCATGACCTACCTTTTACCAACAATGCACCCTGCCCTAGGGCCTACCATAGAGGTGTCTGAAATGTGGCAAAGGGAAGGTTTAGAGACTGGTAAGTAGGTTTCCTTACCAAGTCGACATGGCAGTCAGGGACTGCACGCAGGCGCCGCGGTGGCAGGCCTGAGACACATTTTGCACGCTGCTTCTGTGGGTGGTACAACCAGTGCTGCAAGCCCACCAGCAGCAGTTAACTTACACGCCCTTGGCACGCGCAGTGCACTAGACTAGGGTCTGAACAGTAAGTCAACCAAGCCAATCATGGTAACACCAATCAACGTAACAATTTAGCATAGGGAGCACTTGCACTGTGGCACTGATCAGCAGTGGCACAGTGCCCAAAGCAATAATCCAGCAAAAACATCGTAAACAGAGGAGGCAAACAGAAAAAATGGAGGAGAGACTCATGCCAATGATGCCAGGTCTAACACGTGTCCCCTCCAGCTGAAATGTGGGGAGAACTACCCTTCACCCAGGGAGTCCTCATCACTAAGGCGGAAAAATCTGGACAGACCATCAGCATTGGCGTGATCTGTACCAGGGCGGTGTTCCACCGTAAAGTCCATCCCCTGTAGGGAAATGGACCACCTCAACAGCTTTGGGTTCTCACCCCTCATCTGCATTAACCATCTGAGGGGCCTGTGGTCTGTCTGAACCCGGAAGTGAGTCCCAAACAGGTAGGGTCTTAGCTTCTTCAGCGCCCAGACCACAGCAAATGCCTCACGCTCTATCGCACTCCACCTTTGTTCCCTGGGAAGTAACCTCCGGCTGATGAAGGCTACAGGTAAGTCTCGGCCCTCCTCATTCATCTGTGCTAGAACAGCCCCCACACCATGCTCTGAAGCGTCCGTCTGGACAATGAATTCTTTTGAAAAGTCGGGTGCCTGGAGGACCGGTGCTGTACACATTGCAGTTTTCAGGGTGTCAAAGGCTTTCTGACAGGCGTCAGTCCAGATCACAAGTCTCGGCTGCTTCCGGGAAGTCAGCGAGGTCAAGGGGTGCACGATGTTGCCATACCCCTTGACAAACCTCCTGTAGTAACCCGTGAGACCCAAGAAGGCTCTCACCTGAGTCTGGGTTTTGGGCGGTTCCCAAGCCAGGATGGTATCTATCTTGGGTTGCAGGGGGGCCACCTTGCCGCTCCCTACTTGGTGCCCCAAGTACACCACTGAACCCTGCCCAATCTGGCACTTACTAGCCTTGATTGTGAGGCCTGCTCTGCGCAGGGCCAACAACACTTCCTGGAGGTGGCGCAAGTGTTCCTCCCAGCTGGCGCTGAACACTGCTATATCGTCCAGGTAGGCGGCGCTGAAATCTTCCAGCCCGGCCAATACCTGGTTAACCAACCTCTGGAATGTGGCAGGGGCATTCTTCATCCCAAAGGGCATCACACGGAACTGGTAGTGCCCATCTGGTGTGGAGAATGCAGACCTCTCTTTTGCCCCATCAGTCAAGGCGATCTGCCAGTACCCAGACGTTAGATCAAACGTACTAAGGTACCGGGCAGCCCCCAACCGATCGATGAGCTCATCAGCTCTGGGGATGGGGTGCGCGTCAGTCTTGGTGACCGAATTGAGTCCTCGGTAATCCACACAGAACCGAAGTTCTGGTGAAGCACCAGGCGCTGCAGCCTTTGGGACCAAGACCACTGGGCTGGCCCAAGGACTGCTAGAGGACTCAACCACCCCTAAGGCAAACATCTTGGAGACCTCCTCCTTGATGTATGCTCTGACCTTGTCAGTCACCCTGTAGGCCTTGTGCCTCACAGGAGTGCTGTCCCCAGTGTCCACATCATGGACACACCACTGAGTGACACCAGGGATCAAGGAGAACAGATCAGGGAATTGTACCAACAGATGGCGACAATCTTGCTGCTGCTCAGGGGTCAGTGTGTCAGAGAGGACAACACCATCCACTGACCCATCTTTTTCTTTTGCACACAGGAGGTCAGGAAGAGGCTCACTCTCCTCCTCCATCCCAGCATCCGTGGCAAGGAGCATGCCCACTTCGGACCTTTCTAAGTGGGGCTTTAACCGGTTGACATGCAGGACCCTTAAGGGGTTCCTGGGAGATTTCAAGTCCACCAAGTAGGTGACATCGCTCTTCTTCTCCACAACCTCAAATGGTCCAGTCCACCTGTCCTTGAGCGCACAAGGTTCCACAGGGGCCATGACCCAAACTTTCTGACCAGGTTGAAGCTCAACCAGAGTGGCATTCTGATCGTACCACCGCTTCATCTCTTCCTGGCTGGCCTCCAGATTTGCCTGAGCAAGATCTCTGAAGCGCCGAGTCTGGTTCCTAAAGGCCAGCATGTAACTATATACATCCTGGGGAGGTTTCCTGGGAGATTGCTCCCAGCCTTCTTTGACCAGACTCAAAGGTCCTCTTACCGGGTGACCATACAAAAGCTCAAAGGGGCTGAACCCTAGAGACTTCTGTGGCACCTCACGGTAAGCAAACAGCAGGCATGGCAAGAGGACGTCCCATTTACGCCTCATTGGTTCTTCAAGACCCATGATCATGCCTTTTAGGGTCCGGTTGAATCTCTCAACCAGCCCATTACCTTGAGGGTGGTAAGGAGTGGTAAACTTGTAGGTTACCCCACACTCCTTCCACAGAGACTTCATATAATTCGAAATGAAGTTGGTGCCCCGGTCTGACACCACCTCTCTGGGGAACCCCATGCGGGAGAAAACACCCATCAGTGCCCGTCCCACCACGGGGGCCGTCACTGTTCGAAGAGGGATGGCTTCCGGGTACCGGGTGGCATGGTCCACCAAGACCAGGATAAACCTGTTGCCCATGGCTGTCTTGGGGTCCAGTGGCCCCACAATGTCAATTCCCACTCGCTCAAAGGGGGTACTGACGACGGGAAAAGGTTGGAGGGGAGCCTTCTGCTTCCGCCCACTTTTCCCACTTGCCTGGCAAGTTTGACAGGTCCTACAATGGATATCTGAATCCCTTCTCATCTGAGGCCAATAAAAATGGGTGACAAGCCTGTCATAGGTCTTGTCCTGCCCCAGATGTCCAGCTAACGGAACGTCATGAGCCAACCCCAGTAGGAAGGCTCTGAAGCGCTGGGGTACCACCAGCACACGGGCTGACCCAGGTTCAGCAGCCTTAGGCTCGCTATACAGGAGGTCGTTCTCCCAGTAGACCCAATGTGATCCTGACTGATCACCTGTCGTTTGGGCTGAGGCCTGCTGCCTCATACCCACAAGAGAAGGGCACACTTTCTGTTCAGCACAAAATTCCTCCCTGGAGGGACCACCATCCTGCTGCCAATGGGTCAGCTCGGGCAGGTCTCCCAGTTCGGCCACTTGTTCTCCTGTCGGTTCCAGGGCATCCCCCTCAGGGTCTGCTCCCTCCTGGACCGCGGGAACGATGGGGGACGGTTTCCCGCGCCCCCTGCCTCTTCTCTTCACGGTTGGGACCTGGGCCATACTTTCAGGCTCCGGGCCCCCATCAACACCCTTACTGACTGACATGGACCGGGTGGTCGCACACACCCACTCAGGCAGACCCAACATTTCCAGATGCGCTTTTCTCTCCACCTTAGCCCAAGGGGAGTCCTCCAAATCATTGCCCAAGAGACAATCAACAGGCATGGCGGGCCTCACAGCAACCTGAAGAGTACCTGAGACCCCCCCCCACTCAAAAGGAACTTGAGCTACCTCACACTTACTCTGTGAGTTGTCAGCAGCTACAACGGGGTAGAATGCATGAGGGACCACCTGCTCTCTGGACACCAAGTGACACTTGACAGCTGTCACACTCGCTCCGGTGTCTCTGAGAGCTTCCACCCTATGGCCATTAATGGTCACCCACTGCCTATATTTCTTAGTGTTACTAGGCAGAGGGGTTGGAGGGACCATTTCCACGTCTCCTAAAGAGACCAGGGACATTTCTGCGGGACCCCACCCACCGGGGGCACCCATCTCCTCCCCTCCCAGGGCTACACTCGCTACCTGACGAGGGGGTGCACGCGGCGGTGCATTCGAATCCCTCATGGGACACTGGGGATCATAATAACGGTGTCCCACCTGCTTACAGGCATAGCAGGTCATGGGGCCCCTGTGAACAGGTTTACCTGTCGGGGCCTCTGGCTTCTTTACAGGGGGAGGCTGGGAACCCTTCCCTTGGTTCCCTTGGGGACTACTTTGGGGCCCTTTCTGAAACTCCCTCTGTTTACCCCTGTCCCCCCCACTCTTCTGCTGGGGACCCTGCCCACCTTTGGCTGAGTCTCCCACTGGACCCTTGTGGACCCTGGTACTGACCCAGCGGTCCGCCTCCTCAGCAAGTTTTCTAGGGTTAGATAGCTTGCTGTCAACAAGGTGCTGGCGTAGCTCTGGAAAACAGTTATTAGACAAGTGCTCCCAAGCAAACAAATCATAAAGAGCATCATAACTATCAACCTTGCTACCCTTTATCCAACCATCCATGGTTCTGCAGAAAAAAGACACATATTCAACCCACGTAGTACCAGGCAACTTCTTACATTCTCTAAAGGTTTGTCTGTACTTTTCTGGGGTTAAGCCATATCTCAGCATTAAAGCATCTTTCATATGAGTATAAGACATCCTATCCTCAGCAGGAAGGCTCAACAAGGTATCTCTCCCCTCGTTTGTAAAGCGGCTCCACAACCCCGTTCCCCAATCCTTCTCAGGGACCCGGTGGGCCAACAATGCTAACTCATACGCTTTAAACCATTGGCTAATATCTTCATTCTTACTGTAATCTTTGATCACATCCTTAGGAAAATAAAACCTACTTTCTGCAGGCACGGGTGGAGTGCTGCCACCAGAGGGATTCAACTCTAAACTCTTAGTTTTAAGCTCCATCTCCCTCACCATCTTCTCACGTTCAAACGCTAATTTCTCTCTCTCAAAATCTAATCTTTTGCTCTCCATTTCAGCTTCTCTCTTGCTTCTTGCATTCTCTAATTCCAACTGCCCTCCTAATTTAAGTTTTGCCATTTCTAACTTGTACCCCCTCTCCTTCTCCCTGTCTTCTAATTCTTCGGGGGAAAGGCTCCTAGAGGACGCACTACTGCCTGGAGATGATACTGGCCCACCTGTGGGCTCTTCCTCTTCCTCTTCTTCTTCCTCTTCCGGTACCACCACCGGATCAGAGGGATTTCTGGCCTCTAACCAGGCCTTCAGCGCTTTGAGGAAGCCCTCTTTCTTTGAGACACCTGTGGTAGGAACTTTAAACTGCTTGCAAAATCCTTTCAGATCTTTTAGCGTGTAGGAATCTATCTTCTCCTTATCGAATTCCCCCACAACATTCTCCACAGGTGTAGCAGCTCCGGCATTCTCCATGGTCAAAACTGGCAGTGTTTAAGAAAATAAGCTCCAGGAAAGCGGAGAACAAAAATAGGCAATCCTACCAAAACAGAATGTGGCTGCGTTATGGTCTGCTTTCACTATGTAGCGTACACTAATCACTGCACATGAGTCATAAATGCAAAGTTCAAATCCCACCGCTGCCACCAATGTTAGAACCGGCGGTCTCTAGTTGGCAGAGGTATACACTTCTGACAAATAGGGACCAACCAACTCTAGTCAGGGAAAGGGGATTACACACTCAGATAACCCCTGCTACCCCCTTGGTAGCTTGGCAGAGCAGACAGGCTTATCTCAGAGGCAGTGTGTTAAGCATTTATGACCACATGCAGTAATAAAGTGAATACACTACAGATGGACACGACACAGAAGTTATTATAAAAATAGGATTTTTATATAAGGCTTAGCACAAGACCAAATAACGACAAAAATATACCACAGTCTTAATAAATACTCTTTGGAAGGAAAAATACTAGTTCAAGTAAGGTTTCTTCTTGGCAAATAGTTCTTTAGCAAAGTATTCTTCTGAGCACAGTTCTTTGGCAACAATGTAACCCCCACAGGAGTCACACGACGTCGAGTCTACAAGATTCCCAAGGTTCGGCGTCGACCGCGAGGAGCGCTACGTCGAGCCTGGAGTTGCAACAGACCCCACAAGTACAGTACCTTGAGAAATGAAGAAAACGATGATCCACGGCGTCGAGATGTCGGCGTCGAGGTCGGCGTCGATCGTGCCTCGGAGTCGGGTCAATCCGCAGCGGTGTCGAGGGATGTCGGGCCGGAGCAGCGCTCACGGCGTCGAGTAGGGCGTCGAGTCGATGCGATCAGCAGCGGCGTCGGGACGGGGTCGCTTGGAGGTAGAGCCGATACTCACTCCTCACTGGCGTCGATACCGGCGTCGAGACGGGGTCACTTGGAGCCGGGGCCGATACCCACTGCTCACTGGCGTTGCTGCTGGCGTCGAGACTGCAGATTTTCCCTTGTGTACTGGAAACAACACTTTCCAGCAATTCAGCAATTCAGTAGATGGTGAAGTCCTTTGGCCCTGTGACTTCAACAGGAGACTGGCACTCTTCCAGTCCTTGGAGATTTCCTAGCAAGTGTTCAGAGAGTACACACCAAGTTCCTCTCTCCTTGTTCCTTGGCAAAAATAAAGAAGCAGCTTTCAGGTTCCTCCACAGCAAAACAGCACTCTGGCAGAAAGGGGAGGCAAGTCCTTAGATCAGCAGGCTTCTTGTCCTTGGTACAGGTTTCCTTGTCAGAAGTGATCTGAGTTCTTGGTTCAGGGGTCCTTCTCTTATACCCCTTTTTCCCTTTGTTCCCTTTGTCCAAGCCGGGCGATTCCCACCATCTCAGGTTTGTTGTGGGTGTTGCCAGGCAGAGGCACCTGGCCTATTCACTGAGCAGGGCAGAGTCCTCAGCCGCCCAGCAGGAGGCGGAGCCAGTATTGTCACTGGTAGGAGCAGGGCTATCAGTCGCCCAGCAGGAGGCGGGGCCAGTATTGTGTCAGGCAGGGCAGGCTACTCTTCCCTCACTCTACGTGTAAACGCCCCATTCACCCCACACTGACTCACTCAGACCTCTGGAGCCACTCAGCCCCTGACACACACACCAAACCAGCAGAGACCGGTAGATAGTTGGACAAGAAAATAGCCACTTTCTAAAAGTGCTATTTTCAAACATAGAATTTAAAAACCATCCAGCCTAAAGGGTGTGTTATTAAATTCTGAGTTCAGGGATACTAAACTCGACTTGCTACCATGCTCCCTGAGTCAGATAGATTATAATGGAGTTAATAATCAGTCTGCCCAGTCTGGCCTATTGGAGGCAGGTAGCCCTTCAATAGTGAAAAACGAAAATGGCTGTAATTCACTATTAGGTCATGCCACACACATCAGGGCATGACCTACCTTTTACCAACAATGCACCCTGCCCTAGGGCCTACCATAGAGGTGTCTGAAATGTGGCAAAGGGAAGGTTTAGAGACTGGTAAGTAGGTTTCCTTACCAAGTCGACATGGCAGTCAGGGACTGCACGCAGGCGCCGCGGTGGCAGGCCTGAGACACATTTTGCACGCTGCTTCTGTGGGTGGCACAACCAGTGCTGCAAGCCCACCAG
The DNA here is from genome assembly GCF_964204655.1 of Triturus cristatus. Taxonomy (NCBI): domain Eukaryota; kingdom Metazoa; phylum Chordata; class Amphibia; order Caudata; family Salamandridae; genus Triturus; species Triturus cristatus. The sequence continues at coordinate 231,101,475 of NC_140584.1, forward strand.
CAGCAGTTAACTTACACGCCCTTGGCACGCGCAGTGCACTAGACTAGGGTCTGAACAGTAAGTCAACCAAGCCAATCATGGTAACACCAATCAACGTAACAATTTAGCATAGGGAGCACTTGCACTGTGGCACTGATCAGCAGTGGCACAGTGCCCAAAGCAATAATCCAGCAAAAACATCGTAAACAGAGGAGGCAAACAGAAAAAATGGAGGAGAGACTCATGCCAATGATGCCAGGTCTAACAGCTTGCCTTAGGTCTGGCATGCAAAGATTCTACTTCCAGCCATCTTTCTTTGTAAATGTTATGCGCCTTTTTGAAATTGTAGAACTGCAGTGCATCACCTGTTGATGAACCTCCTTATCACCTCCCAAAGCTTTCAGAACACTTTTGATCCATTTAAGCATTGCTATTGTGTTCCATGTTTCTAATGTTCCTAGTTAATGCAGCAATACACTCTGGAGCTCGTGCTTTCTCTCTGCTGAATTTGGACGTAGCCTTCTCTGCAGGGTCACAGTAAATGTTTTACGTTCACCCCTCCTATTTTGTTGAATTTGTTTTAATTGGCTATAGGACTCTGTGCACTTTACTACTCCTAACCAGAGCTAGAACTGTCTCCATAAAATACGGTAAAATTAGCTTACACCTGATTGGCTTATTGAATTGACATATATAGCCCTAGAAAAATTGTATACCATACAGTGGTAGAGTGCTAGCGAGAGGAAGGCCTATGCTGTTTTCCGGGTAATCAAAAAGGTGGGATCATACCTATTTGGGGCTCACTTCTATATTCAGACAGACCACAGGCCCCTCAGATGACTCATGTAAATGAGAAGTGAAAATCTCAAGCTGTTGAGGTGGTCCATCACCCTAAAGGGAATGGACGTTATGGTGGAACACCGTCTTGGGTCAGACCACACCAATGTTGATGGTCTGTCCAGGTTCTTCCACAATAGTGATGAGAACTTCCAGAAGGTTGGGTATTTCTCCTCTCTTTCAGCTAGGGAGACAAGTTAGACCTGTACCCCCTTGGGTGGTCTACCCCAAAACCTTTTGCCTTACTCCTCCATTTTTGCTGATCTCATTTTTGTTGGCCTTGGGACTGCTGCTAACCAGTGCTAAAATACATGAAATAAATACTACTAGTGGGCCAATCAGCACTTATTTTGCCACCCACATATGTCACCCCTTAAAACATGTCCCAGGCCTGCCCTTGCTTTCTGAATGAAATTTTAAACTGCAAATTCAACTTGTCAAGCATTAAACATCCCTTCGTGTGCATATATGTCACTCCTAAGGTAGGCCCTAGGTAGCCCGTAGGGCAGGGTGCATTGTAATTACAAATTTGGATATGTACTTTTCAGTTTTACACTTCCTGGTGGTGAAAAACTCCCAGATACTTTTTTCACTACCTTTCCCAAAGGACAACATTGGGTTTCCTTATTACATTTAATAAGTGCTATTTTTTATTGAAAACAGTTAGACCTTTTGTGTTTGGTGACTGAGAAATTGTAAGTGAATATCCCCTTTAATGGTAAAGTTGGATTTTAAGTTTAATTTTGCAAATGCCACTTTTAGAAAGTTGCAAAGGAAACAATTGATGGGCGGAATGCTGGACAATGTAAACATTCACCCCCAGTCACAAAAATGTAGGTAAAATCTATCATTCTTTTGCTCACCTCACCACCCCAGGTTGGACCCAGCCATATGCAAATCAGTCTTTACCCTGTTCCTTGTGGGAACAGTCCAGCCCGAAGTGCCAAGCCAGGCCCTCCCTGGACCAGAAACAAGCATCCTGGGACCCGTTTCAGAGTTCAGCCAGGCTAGCTTGAATCCAGTGGTGTAGTGAGCACGGGACCCACTTCTGGGCACACCCTTCCTACTTAGGGTGACTTATGCAAAATAAACAATTGAAGGACGGAATACTGGACAATGCAAACATTCACCCCCAGTCACAAAGATCTGGGTTAAATCCATCATTATTTTGCTCACAACACCCACCCAGTTTGGACTCAGCTATATGCACATCAGTCTTAACCCTGTTTGTTGTGGGAACAGTCCAGCCCGAACTGTCAAGCCAGGCCCTCTCTGGCCTGAAAACAAGCATTCTGGGACTGGTTTCCAGGCATCACACTTCATCAGCCAGGCTAGCTTGAATCCAGTGGTTTAGTGAGCTCGGGACCCTCGTCTGGACTTACCCTTCCCACTTAGAGCGACGTATGCAAAAGAAACAATTGATGGATGGAATGCTGGACAATGCAAACATTCACCCCCAGTCACAAAGATCTGGGTTAAATCCATCCTTCTTCTGCTCACCACACCACCCCAGTTTGGACCCAGCCATATGCAAATCAGTCTTGACCCTGTTCCTTGTGGGAACAGTCCAGCCCAAACTGCCAAGCCAGGCCCTCCTTGGACCGGAAATAAGCATCCTGGGACCAGTATCAGGGCATGACCCTTTATCGGCAAGGCTAGCTTGAATCCATTGGTGTAGTGAGCACGGGGCCCACATCTGGGCTTACCCTTCCCACTTAGGGCGACATATGAAAAAGAAACAATTGATGGATGGAATGCTGCACTTTTAGAAAGTTGGCATTTTCCTACCCTGCAGCCTGTTCCTGGGTCACATGACAGAGTGTAGCTGACAGCCACACAATAGAAGGACTAGGTGTACCTGAATGGGCCATCACATGACAGGATGGGGGGTGGAGCTGAACACATCCCCACAAGCAACTGAATAGACTGTGCTCTGCCTTCATACAAAGAACCAAGGCAGAAGGGTCAAAATAGGATCCTTTCCCCTTTGTATTCTAACTACCACCCCAAAGTGGGAGTCAGTAACTGATTAAATGTTTGCAACCAAACTTGCAGATTTTTTGGCTATGCTAATGTTTTTTGTGGATCATGTGCAGCATTAGCAGGAAATAAAAAATAAAAAAAGTAGTGATGCAATGGCCTCTGTTGCCGAGCATATCATTATGTAGGTGTGCACATTTGTCACCATGGATGAGCAGATCTACAGAATAATAGGGGTGCAATATTTGTATTGACAAATCTAAGAAGTCAGACACATCTTAGACTGGTAATTTAAAAGAAAATTAAAATGTGCCCAAATTAGCTTTTTGTCTAGTGGTGTGCCCAGCAGCAGATGGCAGCTCCTGAGCTCACAAATACATAAATAAATAAATAAATATAAATACCCTCAAGGGGTGGGGAGGAATGGTGGAGCAGGTAGTGAAGTAGGGAATAAAATAAAAGTTAAGTCGGTAGGAGCAGAACGGGGAAGCAGCACATGATTTCGAGAGCTACATGTGTCATGGGAGTTTGGCAGCATCGAAGCACACAAGAAAGATTGGGAGAGAGAAACATTAGGGAGAGAACAACATGGAATGTGGGTGAAGAGCGCACAATAATGAGCTTGAAAACACATGAATTCTAATGGAGTGCTAAAGCAAAGAAAAGGTTCCCTAAAAACATGCAGTGGAGGGATGCAAATCAGCCAATAAACAGCCTATGTTCCAGGGGTGGGACAGAAACAAGAATGGGTAGGAAAGCCACTGAAACAGGCAAACGAGAGTGACAATAAAGTAACCAAATGATAAGCACTGTTTGTAATCCAACAAAAACTGTTTGACAACAAGACAACTTGTACTGCCTGGTGGGCTAGACCTTAAAATGGGAGTGAAGGAAATAGTCTATTTATCACAAATCGACACACATGCAGAGTTTTTTTGCAAAAAAAATGCTATTTATCGAAACCCAATTGGTTTTCATCCTTTAAAAAACACTCTTTTAACCTCATCAGTAAGTGATGCCTTCTAAATAAATATAACTCCAAGACCGTTTACCTTTACCACTGGAGTTGGCGGCATGCTCATAGAAGCTGGCTATAGACTATTGTCCAGATGGCAGAAGTTTTTACCTCAGGTCAAAAGTTCTGTTTTACAAGCATGGCGTTTTATGAAGTTACCAGTCCTGCACTGATGGGTGGCTGCTAAATATTGCTTATACTTGATCACGGGGAGGGGTGACACCTACATTGTTAATCAAGGTGAGATTTATACGCATATAACAATAATACTTTTTCACATGCTGGGAACTGCCCTGGATTATAAGCTAGCACTGAATGTCTGAGCTACCTGGTGTGAAATGGACAGTGCTAATGATTGCATGATGGCAACCTGGCAAAAAATTTCCAGTGAGACAGATTTGCAGTGGATGATCAGTATATCTATATCATTCTGAGGGATGAGGTGTCATGCTCCCATTCTGACCCCTCCCACATTTCTGTTAGAGTATAAAACTTTTTTTTACCTTGTCTGAGAAAAATGTTGCATGCTCATCTCATAATACTTGGGAGCAAAGAAAGGTGCTGGATAAGCAAGCAGGATTTATAAAGCTCTTGCTCTTAGAAAGCAGGCCCCCAAATAAATCCTGGTGTCAATAACTTTGTACCATATGACATCAACATTTGCTTGTGTATGCAGCTTACAAATGTTTCATCATCAAAGCATTGTACATTGATATTTAAAGTTTTAAGAAGTGAAATTTCGAACATACAAAAGTATTGAAACCAAATGATCACATTTTTGTGCATAACCCTTAACTATCTGGTAGAAAGGAAGATCATGATGAAAGTGGTATACAAGTCTTGAAACAAAAATTGTTTTGATGAAAAATAAAAATCTCAAAATGAGAGAAAGGTTTTGCTTTTATGTGTTTTGTGTTTTATGTTTTTATTTCACACTCATCAAAAACTGGACTGGACTGAATTGCAACTGGTAATATTGCTAAAATTAGTATTATAAAGTTTGCTAGTGTTCTACCATCCTCTGTTCTGCAGTGTTACATCTTTGTTAGTTTTTTGTGTTGTTTTTTTATACGCCATGCAGCATGGTACGAACATTCCCAAAATGAGGATCATTTTTCCTGGGCCGAGTTTTAGTACATCCTTTTTTGCATTTAATATTTCTTCACCAGTGTGAGGTATAAGATATTGCTAGAAAAAGACGGGTTAGAATTTAGTGCTGAGGCACTGCTGTATAAAGCCCAGTATTGGGGTCTGACCCCTAATAAAATTAAAAATTGGTTTACACCAAATGGCATATTTACTTACCCTAGCATATGGTGCAAAGTGTACCCAGGGCCTGAAAGTTAAATATCACTAGTGGACCTCAGCACCGAGGTGCCACCCACTACAGTGCCAGTCCATATATGACTTAAAGTCTGATATTATAGCCTGTCAGTGCAGCTTCAAAACTTTAAATTCATCCAGCAAAATGACCCCTTTTAAATAGTAGTAAGTCCCCCTAAATAGGCTTTAAGGTCCATAAAGCAGGGTGCATGATATTTAAAAGTAGGACATGTGAAATTTTCATATTAAACATCTCCTTACAGTGACAAGGCCTCAAAATATATTTCTCTAGAATCCCATTTGAATGAGCTTCCAGCTGTCACCCAGGAGCTGAATAGGCCAGTTCACCATGTGTGAACATGGTCTTTGAAACAAGACAAAGGCCTTGGATGTGGGGACGTGTTCTATTCTTTTGGCAGGATGACCATCTGGGCAGTGTCCAGGAACTTAATTAACTTCAAAGAGGTCGAGCCTGTCACAGGCAAATGTAGGTAACACCTGGCCATATCCCATGCTTTGTCACTCCGTTCAGCCAGGCAGCAGTCCACTGGGTGAGGAGCTGCCCCCAGAACCGGTTTTGAGTAACCACAGAGGAGAGGTTGCTCATTTGCCTGACTACACCTTTGAGGTGAGAACAGGAGCTCAGCTCAGGGGAAGAAAGGTTAAGCCACCATGGTTTTACGTAGAGAGAGGAACTGAGGGATTTTATGCAGGAAAGTACACAAGAATTGATGCAAAATTGGGTAGGGTTACCCCTGGAACTTTTTCCCTATTTGTTAGGGATGAAACATGTGTCACTCACACCCACAGGCTAATGCTAGGCATAATGTGGCACCACTGGGCAAGCTCGTCAGAACACTACTGGACCTGTGGAAGACAGAAGAAAGACTACACCTACTGTTGAAACCTGTGAGGCAAACGGAAAGACTGGACCTACTCCCACTTGTAGCCAGAGCAAATAAGTGGACTCCAAGAGACAGTTGACTGAACTCCAGTTAAGCAACAGGGGAACAAAAAGCTGAAAGAAGCCCTTTTCCTGTGGAGCCCAGATGACCAGTTCCAAAAGAACCTGCCCTCAACTCTGCTAGTGGCTTCTGCTTGAGTGAGTCATGACCCTCGAGGGCTGTTCCTGAGGTCCTCGGACCCTTTGCTGGATCAAAGAGTACTCTCCCTAATATTGTGAGAAAACTGGGACTTAGAAACTTTGTGGCTTCAAAGACCTCGGGAGGACCAGGACAAACCTGCCAAGTCAACCTAACAAAGGTGGGTTGCAGCTTGGCCAAAGATTCAGGTTGCTCCCTATCGGAGATTATCCCCACGAGCAAATCCGTGTCAGCCGGATGTTGGAGGGAGGGTATCTAGCCTTGTTAACCCTTGTTCGGCTACAGCTTGAATCCTTGTCCCCTTGGGATAATCCAAACAATAAGAAGTTACTATGTCTGAATGTAGAAATCTTCAGTGGGCAACGGCACCAAAAGTATACTGCCAGCAAGGGATTGTCCTTGGGCGTGACTTTTGAATTTCTCTCACTCTAACTTTTCCTGCCAGAAATAATTTACTTCACCGGGATCTGATCAGACAGCTTTCCAGTCTCATGGTATCATTTTTCGCAACAAATAATTTACATATGCTCGCTGAGGCACTAAAGGAAAACTGCACATGCTGCAGTTACCAAATTCAACCTGAAAATTCTTCAAAATTTAGTTATAGATGCAGGAGTAAATAGGAAACAGCCAACACAATCCCAAAATTGGAGTCTACCCACCATTGTCTCTGACCAAAATTAGAAGACACAACTCAGCACTCTTAAGAACTATTCAACTTGACAGTATACAATTTAAAACAGAGGAATAAAGACGAGACCCTGGCATGCACAAGGGTTTGTAAAGGCTGATCCTAATTTGGCAACATGTAACGAGGGTGTAATGCACAACCTCGTTTTAGGCGCTGATTGATGAAGATATTGTCTGCTAGCATTGAATAGTTGTCTTATTAAATCTGAATCCAATTGTTTTGGTACAGAGCGCTTATATCCCACAGTAGAATGGTGGGAATGCCTCATTTAGCCAGTTTGGTCCACAGTCGGCTTATGTCTATGCTGTCAAAAGCTGTTTTGAAGTCAATGAAGCAGCTCAAACGTTGCTCCCCCAAAATGTGTTTTTAGTTCTAATTATTTTGGAGAAACTGAAAACAAAGATATTTGATCGCGTTCAATAAAATCATTCAGCATATTCGAAAGTAAATACCCTAAATTAACAAACCTCTTTGACACTCACCAATAAGGTACTGTGAAATAATTTATTCCATAAAAAGAAGAAGCATCTATAATGCATTTAAAAGGTTTTAGTGTGTTCTCAGAATCTATTGATTTGTTCTCCATGTGTACTATACCCTCATTAACGAGAATAAGTTCATGTTTCCTATTGCATATAAGTAAATTAAGAGCTTGCACCTCAGTGCTCACAGGTACACTTAAATTTGCTGTATAAATGAAGGAGGAATTCCCTATTTTCTTGTATCTTATTTATCTCCTACAAATAACTGAATAAATGACAGGGTTTACTGCCCTGCAAACCATTGTTGGAAGCACCAACACATTCCTTTGCCCTAAACTGTAACACATGCAGTAAATCATGCCTTGTTGTACTGCTTCAAGCCTTAGCGTTGTCCCTCCTGCTGAGATCTGCACATGAGCTGTCTTGAAGCATTGTATGCAGACAATCTTTCAGGTCTAGGTCAATATTCCAGCAACACTGCTGAAAAAGTAATACATCAGAAGCAATCCATAACATTTATTTGGCTTCTTAAAGGGCAATTATTGTTTTATTTTAACCTGAGCCAGCTGCGGCAGCAATGCCTGTGCTGTCTTGATAAACAGCCTTCTTCATTAAGACTATTACACAATGATCCATTTATTAGTATTAAAGACTGAAGTCCTAGGCGCTTCATAAACAGCATACATAAATTTAAATCGCATTTCTGCATATTTATCAACTGAATGGGAAGAGAATTGAGTAAATATAATTGTGGCAATATAATTATTGCTCATTTAAGTGCGAGTGGATAATACCATTTTTTTTCTGGAGGTACCAATCACAGCATTTCGATGAAATAAAGCATCATTATTGTTTTCATTAATGCATTATTTTTCAGTAGAGTGAGAAAAACCCGTTTTGATCTGATTACTACACATTTTTTTGGATTTCATGGCCGGGTAAATGAGGCTCTGAGGGTGTACTATAAATAAACATGATGGTCATAAAAGAACATACTTTTGTTACTATTTCTGATTAAATGATAAGGTATTCATTGACATCAACTTTTAATTCACAAACTCAAACAAGTCTTTAAAGGCAATATTAGAGCTCTCTGCTTGACATTTTAAGTGTGCACTTGCTATGTGAATGCATAAATGACATGAACAATCCGACCAGGAAAAGGAATTAAAGCTTCACTAATGGATATGTTAAAGAGATATCCTGTGCCTTTAACGAATGTCTCATGTGTGCAGTCATACTGTTAGACGTCTTTGCAGCATTAGCATCAACCTTATTTGTGCTGCTCAATTATCCGGTGACATTGGCTGAAGTGGGAGGATCAAGTCCTGAGTCCTGTAATGGTTTCCAACACAGTTTGTTCACAGATGCGGCTAACCAATTAGATCGCTCGGGACAGTTGTACCAGTGCTGGTACTGCAGGAGTGAAATGGACATTGGCAGGAAAATCAGAAGACCTTATTATTATCAATTTTCAATGATGCAGAACTCCAACATGACCAACCATCCAGATATACATACACTTTGTTCTCCTTAATGCCCATCCCGTGCCCCTGTCTAAATGCTAATTTCTTTTTTTTTTTAAAACGGCTGAACGGTTTTTGCACCAAATCTTGAATGTTTGAGGAATAAAGTTCTAACATTCTGCCAAATTTACTGAAATAATTTATAGCTATTTTTTGTATCAGACCGCAAAAATGCCAAAGGCAATTTCCATTGAAATCATGGGAGATCAGTATTCTAGGACTCTCACATTTTCTTTACCCCTGCTTTGACAGACTGATTTGAAACTTTGCTTTAGGGAGCTCAGGTGGATAGGTTTTTCTGGGAAACATTTGTGCAGATTCATCAAACAGAATTAAAGTTATGAAACAAAAATCACTCTGACAATGGTAACTCTGATGTAACTATATCTATATAGTGACGACCGCCACTGTGTACTATACAAATAAGTTCACAAAAACTTTCAATAAAAGTTGATTCCCCTCAGCTCTTTCCTAGAAATGTTTGGGGTGATATTCCAAGAAGCGGCCGAGAAAAAGGGGATCCTAAAATGGGTTTTCCCATGTTATTTTAACAGAGAATTATAGACAGCACTAAAGCCAAGATGGCGAAGTAGAATCACATGAAGGAGACAATTTATGGGGAAGTCACGCAGCGCAGCAACTCACCTTGCTGCGCTGCATGACAGGGAAAAGCCAAGAAGATCAGTATTTGAGGAAATACAGCACAATCCTGTCAATTCTCCAGTGCTGGAGCCCTTTTGGGTGCCTAGCGCCATTGCAGGCACCCTCGCAAATTGATTCAAGGGTGCCTGCAATACATGAAGGATTGTTTTTGTGAAGGAAGGGCTCCCATCCTACATAAAAAAATCCTGGGAGGCATGTTCCTCTTTCTATGTGTGCTGCAGAAGGAAGCACACATAAAAAGAGGATGAAACGAGGAGAAATATAAATATTTTTTTTTGTTACCCCTCAACTGGGAAGGTGTAAAACTTTGGCACATTCTCAGGTTTACATGGTCTTGTAAATCTGGAATGTATAAAACACCATTGGAATTGTGTGGGAACACCCACACAAAAAACAAGGAATGCCTTTCCAGGTCTGAGTAACACAACATAGCGATTTGCGCTGTGTTGCATTAGTCCAGATTTTCGGAGCCACTCATAGCCACAGAACGTGACTTTAAGTGGCTTAAAAACTCTGTCTAAAGGTTTGCGTCACTCTTGCATCACGTTGCCTGGTGCACGAGCGATGCAAGTGGCCTCATAAATAGGCCACGAAATTTAGCAGAAAGCTAGGCTTTTAGCTAGAACACATGTTTTTGTAATTTGGTGTACATCCGCATAGTTGTTTTGGAGAAATCATGGTTAAGAATTAGAGATATGCAGGCCTGTAGGGGTCCTGCAGTCCCGCTAGTTGAAAAGATAATGATCTAATTGGCTGGGATACTATGTCCTGAAGGTATTGTCAGCCTTTTAATTCCCCCTTAGGGAACAGAAGCTCGGACACAAGACTAGCCACAGAGCCTTCAGCATACAAATGGGCTCCTCGTGCTGCCAGTTTAAAAATAAAAAGGAGACAAAGGCTGTGGATGCCCTGAATGGGACAGACACCACCACCAAAAAAAGAAAAACAAAAGAAAAGAAATGAAGTCGCGGTCAAGGCCACTAAAGTTAAAAAAGATCAAGAGCTGCTCATTAATAGTCAATTTTCCTGGTGAGCCAGCACCCTTTAATGCCCTGTGCGGGCTGATGTATCTATTTGTTTTATTTGTAGTGGCCCTTAGAGGTGCAGAAGCAACACCAACTTATTTTCCAAGTATTGGTAGAGGAGTTGCAGGAGGTGCAGCGCCCCTCCCTGATATGTTTACAAAGTTGATCTATGTCTCTGGGGTCATTGCATGCTTGACCCCAAGGAAAGGTTTGCTCTGAATCAAAGCCCTCTCAGGGCTGGAGCGTTTGTTCATTGACACTGGTGTGCAAGGATTCTTAGTGGCTGGTTCTGTGGCTGCACTATGAAGGCTTAATTTATTGAAGAAAGACTGACGTAATTTAAAAATCTTGAATGCTTTATTGACAAATATTATGTGGATGTATTTGATGTATGATTATTTATCCCATTGGATTTTATGGTGAATTCTAACTGTGATTACTGTTTTATAAATATGGTTATTACTTGACAATGCTAATCGGCTTGCCTTACATATTGATATGGTGACGCCTTGACAAGACAAAGCCAATAGGCCTGCTTCACTAAGCCTGCATCAAACATTGATGTGGTGACCCCTTAACATAGCCAGTAGGCATGCCCTTTTTAAAATGGCTTTCTCTTATATTGTAATGTTGTATCTGGTATAGATGAGGAATTTGTGATTATGGGGTTCAGGACCCATTGGGGTGAAATGTAATATAAGGGTGTCACCAAAGTTATTTTCAGGTACCTAATCTTTATATAGTGTGTGTATCATAAATGTACTTTTCCTTTTTATAAGAACAAAACTGACTGTCAATAATTCACTGAGCCAAGTGTTACAATGGGGTACTTGGTTTCCAATAAGGAAACAATGCGGACCTATTCCCTGTACTAAGATATTGTTTTACATTAAAAATGCTAGAAATTCACTGAAAGAAAAGAAGGCTAAAGTAACAATATTGTTAGGTATATAAAAAATAGATTAACCTAAGTTAGAATGTCAGTGATCGTCTAAAGTTTTGAACCTGAAAAATCACTGAAATTCATCAGTTATAGTTTTGAGTAATTATAAATTGCGCCACAGACTTTGCATTTGAAAAGCATAAACTACAGCATAAATGTAGCCATTTTCTCTCTGTCAAACCCGGAATGGTCAATAAACTATTCATCACACATTGGTCTTTATACATTGGATAATCTTCTTTGTTTCCTTAGGTCCCTTCCTTATTTCTTCTAACATTGCTTGTGGTTCTTAACATATGACCCAAAAGTAGTACATCCTTCCCAAGCTTTATTGTCACTAAAGACATTCCAACAATCTTTTTAGCATCTTCCATTCAAGAAACATGCTGTATTCTATATATTATGCCACTGACATATCTATATTATACTTGGACAGTCAGCTGAGGTTGGATTTGGCAAGATATGTAGTCAAAAACAACAAAATATATTTATAGAATTGCATTAGCTGAGACTAGCATGCATCATCCAAAACGGAGAAGACACACACAACACTTCGCTAAAAGAGTGCTACATGCTTGCCTCTTTTATATTCATGCACCGTTGTAATTTATGTGAAGTAGACAATCATGATCTTGCAATCAAAGATGACAACATTTCCAGTTCTTTTTATAAAATATCAACATAATCCAATGACATTCAGCCATACTTCATGGTCACAGCTGTCACTTGTCCCTAACTGGTTCATTTTTTTCCAAGCGAAAAGTTTCCCCCTCATAAACAGGATTGTATGAATGACAAGGAATGTGAGAAAGCTAAAAAGAAGGCAGCTATAAAATGGATATGACAGCTGCAGTGACATCGACCCAAAGAAAACATCAGCCATGTTTTAGTCTATTGGATATTGGGTCCCACATTAACAGCTGAATAAAAAAATAGTCATGGCTCAAGATTGAGAGAAAATGGGATTCCTTCCCCACATTTAGAAGAAAGTAGCACTGTAACATTACATACTCAGTGTAAGAGATGACAATACAAATAGCTAATTTCTGCCCATCATACCATTTTTAGGTTGAGCCTAGCCAGCGCGCATGCCCTGTGTGCAAGACCTGTTGTAATTACTAAAACAAGCCTCCTGCTTGCCAGAGGTTCACTCATATGTCGCTCTCATTTGCTGCCTCCTAACTCGATCTGGCAGCCAATACCTCACTTCGTTCAAGGCAGAGGAGCACCAGCCAAGTACAGTCTCCTTACGTTTTAGTTCTTTATCTGCTTTTTTGAAGAACTCTTTTTTGGGAATTGTTGCTTTTGGCCCGTCGCTGCTTATTTTTTTGCTTACCTTTTCCGCTTCATGCTATGAACCCTCCCCCTGCCCTCCAAGCACAAATGTAGCATTTCCCTTAATCAGACCGCAATGCTTTAGGACCATGACTCTGTGTGAAATGATTATTAAACCTTACAAGTCAGTACACCCTAACTGTGTGTGGCTCTGTCCCTGCACACATTACTAATTATACGTTTCACTGATAGATGCAGCGCCAAAAGTGTGACATCACTGACAAGAGTACCGCTGTGGATCCTGGGAGATTCCAGCTGGTCTGGTTGATGATGCATTCTATGTTGAACTTGCCTTGCTTTGGGATGCACTGGACAGGTTAATGTGAGAACAGAGTCATGGGAGTTGTAGTCCCCAGTCTGCACAGGCATCATGGGAGTTGTAGCTCTGGGACATATTGTCTATCTGATGGATGCCTCCTGTAAGGTAATGTGCACAACTTTTGGTTTTGCATTTCAAACGTTAGCCTGGTTTTTCTGTATATTTACTTTTTGAAACTGTTCATCTGATTGTCGATTCTGTGATTATTTTGAAGTAATGTGTCAAAGCTGGTGTCACCGTCTGCTCTGACGGACTGGAACCATCCAGCCTAAACTGCCAAGCCAGGTCTTCTCTGGACTGGAAATAAGTATCCTGGAACTGGTTTCGGGATAACACTACTCATCAGTCAGGTTAGCTTGAATCCAGTATCCTTTTTGCATTTGTCCCTCAGAGTCGGACAGGTATGCCCAGACCTGGGTTCCGTGTTCTCCTTGCCGTTGGAGTCAAGCTAGCCTGGCTGATGAGGGAGAATACCCCCAAACAGGTCCCAGGATGCTTGTTTATGGTCCATGGAGGACCTGGCCTGGCAGTTCAGGCTGGACTGTTCCCATAGGGAGTAGGGTCAAGACTCATTTGCATATGGCTGGGTTTAATGGGGTGAATGTCTGACATTGTTCTGCATTATGCCCATCAACTGTTCTTTTCACATTTGTCACCCCGAGTGGGATCCGGATAAAGACTGATTTGCAAAATGCTCGGTTTACTGGGCTGAATGTTTGACATTGTTCAGCATTATGTCCATCAATTGTTTTTTTGCACATAATTCCAATCAGCATAATTCCACTCAATGCCACACAGTTCCACGCCACACAAATCAGGTCAACATATAATTCAACAACAAACCACATAATACAAATGAACAACACAATTACATAACACAACACATACATACAATCCACACCGCACAATTCCACATCACATCAGAAAATTCAACAGCTCAACACATAATTAAACTCCACTACATAGCAATTTACAACACAAAATACAATACCACATAATTACTCCCATAGCAAACAATCCCACTCCACATAATAACTATACGCTAAATACCACACAATTTCTATGCACATAAATTCACTGCATGCCATTCCCCTACACACTACATACATCCACTCCACTCCAAAACATAAAAGTAAAAACCATTTGCTTTTGCAATGCCAATAGCTCTAACTCAGATGCTTGTTTCATGATTGGGGCAGGGTGCAGGTTAAATAATGTGGTAAGATACAGGAAAGTAGAGAAAAACGACGTCACTCCCATGGTCAAAAGAAATATGTACAGTTGCACCAGGCGTTTAGATAGGTGTAACTGTTTCAAAGATGGCCACAGTTCCTGCAGCATTGTCATATTGGTAGAGATGTTTAGCTACAGGAATGACAGGAATGTTGGACATGCACTTTGATATATGATTCTTACCATGATAACTATATATCATATCTTATACCTTACATGCAATAGAATTTCATGTAGTGGCAGAATATGTGAGTATTATTTTAAGCATTACTTCTTTATGCAATTTTCTTTGCTATATGGTCACAGTGGATCTATCATTATTACCACCCCCTCGAGTAAAGGTAATCCTGCTCCCTAGGCACACATTAAGGGCCTGCATGTTTTATGGGGTAGCACTGTGCCACTGCTGTGCAATAATAAACTGAACCCCATTTATTTGGGAATTTCCAAGTGGGACTAGTTTTACTAGTCGTAAAATCATACAGAATTCCCAATTTGGGGTTTAATGCGTACATTTAAAAACCTGCTCTGAGCAGGTGGTAAATGTATATGGAGGCCTCAGCATGGATGCAGGCGGAGGGAGGGAATCAGGGAAGCAGCAGAGAAAAGGGGCAGTTAAAGTCTGGCAGGGCGGAGCATTTAATACGACCACTATCAGAGAAAAGAGGTGTTGCAGCTAAATTCTCATGAAACTTTACTGGGTGGAATAACTGCAAAGTAAGGCCCGCTGGGAAAATCGGGAGCAGGTACACCATCCCACTCATGATCAGGCAATGCAGAGTTCCATATGGTAATTTCACTTTGCCTGACTAATAATTAGGGCCTAAGTGGTGCATTTTCCCTGTGAATTTCAGTTCAGTTGCTGGCTTGAGTACATGGCTTTATATATGCAAAAGTGTACACTAGTGATTTGGCAACATTTGTAAAGGGAATGTCTACCTTATTGAAAACCCAGTGATTTTCGTTAACATGAGGAACTGTTTTTACTTTCTAAATTCAAAGACTAAAAGTCTGTAAACTCCCAAACACAGACAGAAATTGACTTCATAATATTTTGCATTTGTGAATGAACGATTCAATTTATCGTCCACCACTGAGCAATTTTCTGAAATCGTCTGTGTTCCATTAGCTATTCCAATTGGCCCACTTTACATATTGCCATGGTACATTTATTAAAACAAATGAACATTCCAAATTGCCTTAAATGGATTTTTTAGCAATTAAAGATCATTTTACTCAAACCAGTTAAGAAAAAAAGAATTCAATAGATGAAGCTGAATGTAATTGCTCATTATCAGCACTGCAACAGCAGACATTTGGAGTATTCATTATTATGAATGGCATTTGCAGGAAAATATTGTGGTTTGCTTCCCTCAAATATCATGGTGGGCTTTAATGAACAAAAGTACAGTGCGGCCAGTGCATCGCCATACCCGTTAATTGGATCAACAACTATTCCCCTCGGATGTGACATTTCTCCTTCTAACAATGTTTTTCGACTTTGAGAGGCTTTCTCCAGCTTGGCGACATTAATAGTTTTTCGGTGGCCGTCATTGGTCCAGTAAATATTATTTCCGATCCAGTCAACTGCTATTCCTTCCACATTGTCAATATCTGTAAAGTTAAGAAGAAACATTGCTGATTATTCACTTTACATTTTCATACCGTTTGAGCAGCGCACGAATAACATCTAATTCAATTCGATAAAAATTTGATACGACGCTGTCTTTTATTTCTATGGAAGAAAAATGTACAGCAATAACTAGTATCCTTCTTTTATCACATAACCTCTTATAAATTTAGCAACTCAAAAATCTAGTTTAATCATGTTTTAACTTGATGTGAACCACTGTACAATTTTAAACGTCGTTGTATGTTTTCTGCACACTGATTTTATGATACTAGACTAGTGATAGAATAAAGCGTATTTGAATTTGTACAACAATAATAAAAACAGCACGCAGACAACCCTGATAGGGAAAAATACAATGTGCAATGAGTTAAAAGGAAACAAGAGTTGAAACAGAAAAACAAATATAGAAAGGAAAGCAATGTATTCAAGATTGTCTCAAGTTTGACACCACATATATACTATATATTCTATATATAATAGGTTGGAAAGAGAAAAGATCGGAATTCACGTTTTAATGAATGAACTGTCTTCCTGTGTGCATTTTCTTCCAGATGTGGTAGTAGTACGGGTAAATATCATGATAATCATGGTGTGCGTGGGCGGTCACCTGCGTGAAAATCATGCGCAAGGTATGCTCTTGAGTAAAAAAGGCTTGCGAGATACCAGCTCCATTGTATTGTCCATGGAGTTTTAAACGTCTTGAGCTGTACATTAGTAGTGCACTATCTGCAGCAGCACGACACAGGCGCATCGTTTCACGAGATATTTTTGGTGTGAAACAAGGGGCAAATTAACGAGCTTCATTGTGTCGCTCTTGCACCACACAACGCGGTGCAAGTGCGATGCAACTCAAAAATGAGATTTATGAAGCCACACAGGGCCATCTCGAGTAAAGCAATGCAGCACAAATTACTGTGTTGCCTCAGTCTGCATCATGGAGGTGTTCAATGGGTGTTGTATTGGTTTTTACACGCAACATCAATGGATTTTGATGCATTACCAGATTTACCAGAAGTGGTGGACCTGGGAATGCGCCAAAAACCGACACTTATGCAAGTGAGGTGTAACAAGGAGAAAAAAGTTTTAATTCTCTTTGTTGCTTTTTCTTTACACCCATAGAAAGAGGAAAATGCCAAAGGGGATTGTTTTTTCCATAGGAAGGTGCTCCTTTCTGCATAAAAACAAGTCACCTTACAATGCAGGCAGACTTTGTACCATGGTGCAAGGGTGCCTGCATTGGTGCCAGAGTAGGCGAAAAATAATGAATGCACCGTACTCTTTTAAATATGGTGCATCCCTTCCCTTTCCCTGACATGCAGTACAGAGCAGCAAGGTGACTTGCTAAGGTGCACTGCATAACAATCTCATAAATCTGGACAAATTGATTGGCGTGAGAAAAATTATGAGATCAATGCAAGAATAAAGAAAGCAGAAATTATGTATGGAATGCTTGTATGCAGAATTATGCTTTCTCAATAAAAATTGCAAATACTCCAAATTAAAAAGCCCCTTCTGAAGCAGCGAGTGGAAAATCATTATCATGCAGCTAGATTATTGGTAGGGGATTACTAGTTTTCTCGTCTCCCATCTCGGGGAAACTTTATTGTCTTCTGTGAGTCTAGAGTTATTTAAAAGACCCATGTTCAGTTCATAAGGCCGTTTTCAGCTAAGCTTCAGTTGAAAATCGAGACTGTCTTTGTATTGACCGCTTAACACAATTGAGTGGCTACGTCATCTTTTTTTAATGGGTAACTGTGTGCGTTACGCATCACCTATTATAAAGAAATTAGAGACAGGTTTTCAAATGGGGATTGCAAAATCCCATGTATTTTAAACTGAAATAACTTTTACATATGTGCATGCTGCCAGTTCTAGCATCAAGGAAAAAGGCACGTAAGTCACTGAGCATAGTTACTTTAAACAATTTCTTTATTTTTTCTGCTCTGGTTTTCTAGTTGCAGTGATAAGCAGAGAGGAGATATTTATGGCACCATGTTTATTTTTTGCACTCTTTAGGTAATTATTGAAAAGTTTGAATGTTGCTGCATGTTTCTACATGCTCTGAGCTACTGCACTTTTTAACTGATTCTAATATTTTACTGCAACAACATATCTTACAACTTTTTTGATGTATTTAATGTTGCACTAGAAATTCTATATTTAGTTTTCATGTTTGTAAACATGCTTGCTCTTTCATATGAAACAGCTACGCGCCAGGGATTTGAGTGGGTTGTGGAAAGGTGGCGGTGCAAGTATGTATTATAAGAAACAAAGTACTCCCTGTCCTACATGTGAAGGATATTGCAATTCGAAATTCCATATAACCTTTTGGCCACATTCTTCATTATGCTCATACAACATCTCAGAGAACTGTAATACCCTTTCTAAGCTATGGCTGAGTGTACTTTATCCCATATATTATTGCTGTATAGCAACCAACTTTTTTGCATCAAGGCAATGCCACCCTTAGAACTGCTAGATGCTGGTGTTTGACTCTGATAGTGCACTGGAACATGCTAACCAGGCCCTGGTGCCAGTGCACTGTGCCCAAAAGGTGATGTGAAATGGTACACCCAATTGGTAAGGTACATTGTCCTCTTATAAGTCCCTATTATACGGTACCAGTGGTACCCAGGGCATGGGTGGTAAATGGGTCACCAGGGCTGCAGTACTGTATTGTGCCACCCAGTGTGACCCATGTAAAAGTGTGTTCGCAGTTCTGCCATGGCATCCTGCAAAAGCAGCCTGTCTGCTTGAGAGAGACACCGCACAAACCATGTGCTGCAGTGCCACTATTACTGCATTAATGGAAGTAAGTCACCCCTAAGGTAGGCCTTCTAGAGCCCAGGAGGCAGGGTGAATTATATTAAAGGTGTGGTATTTTTATGTTGAGAAATATATATCCCTACAGCAACCCTGTAACGATAACATGGCCTGACTACTGAGCCAACTTGAGATAGCTAGCTCCATTATGGTACCACCGAATTGTGTCGTGTTTGGCCTCCACGCCATGCTTTTTCATCCCAACATGATTCTCCTGTCAAGGGTAAGCTGGCAAACATGTAGGTGTAACCCTGAGTTGATGCCCACCTACGCTTTAGTGCTTTAGTGTCTTGGCGGGCTTCCCCAAGCTGTTTGTCGCCAAGACAAGAGTCTGCTTTCCTGGTGGGATGTGTTTGCGCTTCCCCAGGACAGAGACAAAGTCCTGGGCAGGAAGGAGGTCACACCTCGCCCCTCGCAGGAATGGCTAGTATTTCAAGTAATCAAGTGGGTGAGCCCAAAGGCTTTCACCGCCATTGAGATGTAATGTACTTGTCCCCTAATCAAGGACAAAGACCTTCCCACCCCTGAGGAAGATAAACTTGCAGGAATGCAGGAGAATTAGGTATGCAGGAGGCTTACACCTCCAAAAGGCTAGCCACATGTTTAGGGTTCTGCCATTTTGGGAGACCCTAAAATAGAGCATTTTGGGTAGTTCAGAGATGTACACCCACAGGATGTTGTCCCTACAGGAGCGGGTTAGCCGTAGGGGCCTTTAGCCCATTGGCCACTGTCACTCACACCCTTAACACACCCTGAACTAGAATTTAAGGGGCTTTCCTGACAGCAGAACTTCAGTTCTGAATTTGAATATGAGAAGAGGCACAATGAAGATGCAGTTACCAACAACAGGACGTTGGACTTCCCTGGAATTGTGGGACAAGTCCCTTCAAGCAGCAGGAACAATGAAATGCTGCTTGACAAAATTGTGACCTGCTGGGCCTGTCATGAGTGAGTCCAAATAGAAGTGGGGTCCTGCAAAGCCTGGGGTGGTAGCGAAGCTCTCACCAAGTATCAAATCGCTATTCCACTCCTGTCACCCACCAGCCGCCAAGATACCCATGGACTACTTTTGTCACAGCTAAGGCTTGTTGGTCACAATCCCGGTAATCAAGCCCTAAAGGGACTTCACCAGCCCAAGAGCAACTCACAGCAACAGTGACCGACATCAGGAACAACCCCACTGATGTGTCCCTGCATCCTGAAGGTGGTGTTGTCAAGTGTAAAGCATCTTTGGCGTGACCTGCCCTGTTGATTGACAGCTGCCAGCTACCTCAACACCCGGAGTTGCCTAGCAAGGTAGAAGAAATCCAGCTGTTGATCCTGGGTCCTGGGACCTCAAAAGCTTCTACTTTTAGACGGTAGAGTGCAACACCATCTCCAAGTGTGGTTTTGTCAAGTGCTGCAAGTTTGTTAGCTCCTGCGGTTCCCATCCAATGCGAAGAACATCCAAGTCACGTCTGCACCTGGACTCCCTGGTCATGTTAACGAAGTAATTACTGTTGCAAGTTGATCTAGGGACCCGCATGATCTTACTCACAAGAGAAGAGAACTCACCTTGCAAGTGACCAATTGTCACCTGTTTTCCCCCATTGACTTCAATGCAACCAGTTGGGACAATTTTACTGAATTTATTTTTAAACACTTTAAAAATCAACTACAAAGGTTGTATGTGTGATACAAAGTTTGTTTTGATGTCTATATTTATATACAAATACACTCAATTCTTATAAATTTGTTATAAATGAGTTGGATGTCTTTCGAGCTGTCTCAAATACCTATGCACGATAAAGGTACTGTAAAATACTTTACACATGTTAATCCAGTAATGCCTGGCTACTCTTTGCCACACTTCAAGGACTGAGCTAAGGATTATTGTTGTTGAATCCAGGGATCAACTCTGTGTATTGTGAGAATATTGCACTGTAATGCCTCCCTGCCATACCCCATAATATTCCATGTTGCAACACTTAGTAGACACATTCACCTACACCTCTATTGACTAATTACATTTGAGTACCATTCTGCTAATAACCATGCCAGAATAGCAACCACTTTCAAACTAGTGCCCGTTCTTCCACCTAGTCTACATATCACAACTCCATGTAAGCCTGGTAATGACCTGATTCGTAGTTTATCTCACAATGACAACCTCTGTAACTCCTTCAATCAGGAGCAATATGACTCCACATGTGTGAGTGTGATGTGTGGTATCACACTCAACAAATTCTCCATCTATTTGGCCAATGCACACCAAAACCATGTGTGCTCTATGATCACACTCAAAAGAGGAAATTTGTGAATACCAAAGTGGATCATTGTAGTATGCTGTACTTTGTAGTATGCTGTACTTTGTAGTTGCTGTACTTTAGTTCATTTCCTGATGTAAGTGGAACAGTGCACTCTCATAGTTCCACATGTCATGGTAACAATCCTTATCTAGAATGTTAGTATTCAAATTACAGTTGTTGAGTCTTACATGCATAGCTGGGTGTGTAGGCTGAGGCAACGAGGATGGGATCCATTGTAAAGATTAGTCCAGAGAAAATGTAGTTAATTCCAGAAGGATTTATTGAGAAGGTCCATATACACCTCAGCCCACACACCCAGCTATGCATGTAAGACTCAACAGCTCTAATTTGAATACTAACATTCTAGATAAGGATTGTTACCATGACATGTGGAACTATGAGAGTGTAGTGTTCCACTTACATCAGGAAATTAACTTAAGTACAGCATACTACAAAGTACAGCATACTACAAATTACAGCATACTACAATCATCACATACCATTGTCCTTCCTACACTTGCCTCCAGGTAAAGGCACTTTGTTTAGCTAGATCTTCTAGATAACTGATGGATCCCTTTTTATCATCAGTTCCCTGTGGGACTCTCATTCCACTGGAAATCCCAAACTGTCCATCCTCTGCTCCTTCCTCTTTACCCTCAACACAACCGACTTGGAGATACTATCCCCTCCTTTTGGATTCTGTTATAACCTATTCAGGGTAACAAGAAAACAAATCATCCTCCTCACAATTACAATGTACTTCAAGACAAAGAGCTCAGATCCCTCACAGAAGTGCACCACAAAAACATCTTCCACTAACGCTTGACAACCCTGAAACCCTAAAACATTCAACCAGTACCTTGGATTACAACATGCAAATGTAACTGCACACATCACATCAACAGTAGCAATTATCTTCATTGACCAATTAAACATTCACATTTTACACTTCAAGTCACTCACATTATTGATTACCTTTTTGTTCACAACTCAACAAGGGTACTTCACAGTACATTCACATTGATTAACAAATGCATTTTCTGAGCCAGCCTTACCTTTGACAACTTCCCACAAATAGGTTCCAGCCCATAATAACATTCTCTTTTTTAATTTTTCCCATGTTATTAGAACAATTTGTGGTCTATCATTTCACTGCATGTCCACCAAAACAATTTATGCTCCAACACAGGTTTTTAACTCAGGACCCCACCCTTCCTACTTACTCTGACAACCATGTTCAGCATCTCCAGGTCAAGCAAAAAGTGTAAAAAGTTGCATGAACTTCAGGTATTTCGAGCAAAACAAAGGCTGTGGCTTTCCAAGGAAATTAGACTTTTGTTTAGAAACTGGGACTGACACCGGTGATGAGGAAAAGCAAAGAAAGGTATGCTCTTTCTTAAGAAGTGCTGGACAGATATTGTCACCGTCTAACACTTGGTTAAAAAAACTATATAAGTGTGAAGGTATGAGGAAGTTGAAACTGTGGGCTATGGCTGTGCCAATAACTGGAATCTCTGAGAGAATATGCTCATGGAATAACATTTTGCACATCTCTATGTCAGGCATTTTGTCTGATGGCCTCTCTAGATGTTTCTCATCTTGAACCTGTAAGTTATACTCCTGCTTTGAGAATTTTAAAAATCCCCATAGTACTACTCCATTCACAGCATGATGTCTTCTACTTCTAGACCTCTACTATGACATCTACATTATATTGTTCCAATTATCACGTTCCTTCCCTATGCCTGGTATGCTATGGTGTGGATTTACCACCCATTGGACAATTGTTCTGTACTCTCCTCAGACATGCTGTGCAGATTTCTTTGCATGTAAAAAGAGATACAAGTGAATAATATTCGATGTTTATTCTTAACCCTCTTTGACAGTGATTTTTCTATTAGCCCTCCCTGTCATGTTCTTAAATCTCTGCACCATTGTTATGGAACTATTTCTGACAAACTATAAAAAAAGCTAAACAGGCTACGTACGATTACCTTATTTTGTTCTGCTTCTGGTAGATACAGTTCACTGCTGCGTTCTATCCAGAAGACAACCCTCTTTATAGGCCTTACAAGTGTGCCTCTATTCCGCGTTCTTAGGAAAAAGAACTACAACAGAAGTGATACATTTTGCCTTTTCAATTTTACCTGCACATGCCAATAGTCAGTGCCATCCTTCTGTGCAATTTCCTAAATAAATAACGTTTTTGGCTGCTCTTTGGCACTGACGTTCTCATTTATAAAACTTTTTATAAACCTTTAATGTAATCCATAAAACCATTGCTTAGTTTTAACTTTCGTAACAGCTTCAAGTACTCATTTTTCCTAAAGTGCTAGTTTTTCTCAGATGAGAAATCAACATGAAGATCCTTAAATATACTGTTTCTAAAAGCCCATCATAAAATATTTATTGTTATGGAAATTAACTGCTATTACCTATTAGGGACTTTTTAATGTATGTTACGTGTGGTAATAAATATTTTAACATATACTTTTTATTAGAACAAATCAAGTCCCAAGGGTGCCCATGTTTACATTCACTTTGTCAGCATTCTTTTTCAGGATGATATTCCCTGTGCTAGCTCTTTAAATACAATTAGCAGGGATGGGCAAATTTCCAGCATGGGAACCTGTGCATGGATCCTGTATGCTAGAGTGCCAAGAGGACCCTGCAAGCAGGTGCTGCATAGAGGCTTCAACGCTGGGGAAGTTTCTTTCAAGAGCACTGTCACTTCCAATGCAATTATCATTAAGGTAAATACACTGCCTGGTCCTCTACAGTGCTCTAAAAGTAACTGTGTTGGCCTTGGGGCTGTTTTTATCACCCATAGTGCAGTGGAGCAACACAAACTCTCTTCTCCAGGGGAAACAAATGTGAATTACCTTTATTTATGTATTTATTTAAGGAGTTTATATAGGGCGAACATGACCCGTCCAGGTATAAGAGTGCTGTACAAATGGCAAAATAAGTTAAACACAGAAATAACAGGCAAGAAACAAATAAAAATACAATAGCAATATTTTATACAAAAAGCAGCTAAAAAGAAGCTGTAAAAGCAAAAATGAAACAGGTAAGAGACTAAATATATACAAAGGGAACAAACAACCCAGAATACACAGGATACAGAAAGTAATATAGGGAGGAATGTCGAACATAGTATAATCCGTACTCATGAAACTAACCACTAACTAATGGTGAAGGCTTCTATCCAGCCACAGCTTTTTAAATTCTTTTTTGAAGGAGGTAGTTGAAGGATTAGATCTAGTTTCAGAGGGAACTGACCTCCACATTCTGCGGGCAAGACTGGAAGAAGAGCGATTATAAGATTTCTTTTTGTTGAGCATCTGCAGCTTCAACAATAGATAGTTAGAATTTTAAGGAGAGACTCCCAACCGACAGCTCAAGGTTTTTAGTCATCAGGTAGGCGGGAGTGTTGTGATGAAGAGCCTTATGGGTCATGTAGGCTATATTAAACTGAGTTCTAGCTTTAAATGACAGCCATTTGAGATGTTTCAGGTCAGGTGTGATGTGGGCACGTTTGCAGCCTGGTTTTGTGTAGGCATGCAAGAGAGGCACTCTCGTAGTCTAGGTGGGAGATGACTAGGGTTTGGACTGTTAACTGAATGGCAACTAGGGGTAAGAAGAGTTTAATTTTCCTTAGAGTGTTCAAATGGAAATTGGCTCCTCTGGTACTTGCACTGATGTGATCTTGCATATTCAGGTATTATTCCCGTGAAATGCCTAACAATCTAATAGAATCCATAACATGTGTGGTGCAGTTGAGTGCTGTAAGCTGTTTGAACCATTCATCTGTGAAAGTAGATAGACTGTAGGGGGCAATCAGGAGAAATCTGTGTTATGTTAAGCATAAGGTAATTGCTGGTTAACCATTGGTGGGTTTTCAGTAGGTTGCAGTTAAGAGTTTTGATATTGTCAGGTGAGGAAATTTTTAAATATAAATTTATGTCATCCGTGTACATATGGTACTGTATATTTGAATGTGTAAGAATTTAGTTCAACAGTTCCATGAACAAATTCAATAGCGTGGTTGAGTGTGTGGATTCTTGAGGTACTCCAGTCAAAAACGGAGAAATGTCAGACAGGGTTTGATTGACTCTGATTCATTCAGATTTCTCATGAAGGAACGAGGATATCCAACTTGAGACTGGAGCAGATAAACCCATCCTTTTCTTCAAAAGGTCAATCATGTTGTCATGTTTGACCGTACCAACCACGGAGGAGAGATCAAGGAGTATAAGTAGGCAGGGTTCAGTCTGATCAAGTTGTCTGAAGGCGTCATCTACAATGTGTGTCAGAGCCCTTTCAGTGCTATGGCCTGTTCTGAAGCCAGATTGGCAAGGGTCAAAGAGCTGTAACTGCTTGATATGGTTGCAGAGTTCTAAGTGTACACATTTCTCAAGCAGTTTTGCTAGTGTCATGTTGTTAATAATAGGATGGGAATTGTTGTGGTCAGACAAGTTAACATTTAGCATTTTTGGAATTGGGTTAACTTACCCTATCTTTACAATCAGGAATCATACCCTGGGAGAGAGATGCACTGACAATCCTAGACCAAAGTGGGAGTATGGAAGATCTAAGCTCTTTGATGAGTTTGACAGGTAGAGGATCTTTGAAGTGGTTTGAGGGATTAATTAATATTAATGTTCTAAGTAGCTCTGCTTCATCAAGAAGTATGAAGTTAGTCTATGTTGCATTCATTTTAGT
The DNA here is from genome assembly GCF_964204655.1 of Triturus cristatus. Classification (NCBI taxonomy): domain Eukaryota; kingdom Metazoa; phylum Chordata; class Amphibia; order Caudata; family Salamandridae; genus Triturus; species Triturus cristatus. Next base: position 231,127,398 of record NC_140584.1, read on the forward strand.
AGTCAAATCAGAGAGAGGGGATCGCATCTTGGGAGGCTTAATGAGGAGACTGGGTTGGGCCTGCCTAAGTGGCTAATAGTAGATCTGATTCAATCTTCATAGGTTTTTTTTAATGAAATGAGGGGAGAAGACCTCACCACTTGGGTGTGTCAAATTATCTTTAAGGTGTTGGTTAGATCTGCCGCTAGCGTGCTGCTTGATGATTTTGAAAAGCTTTTTGGGTTTGTGTTTTGTGTTGTCCACTTGTGTCCTAAAGTAGGGTGCTTCAGCATTATGTATGAGCTTGTTATAGCAGCTTCTTATTGACCTTAGGTGCTGAAGATGTGTTGTGGAAGGTGAGATTCTCCATGCTCTCTTGGCAAGCTTAGTTTCTGCCTTACCTCAAAAAGGTTTCTGCTGAACCAAGGATAAGAGTGCTTACTGAGAATTCTTTTAAGCTTCTTCTGAGAAATTGTATCAAAATGTATGACATGGAATGGATGTAGTGATTGGTGAGGTCATTCACATGTGTTGTGTTTGAGGGTGGTGTAAGGAGATTGTTGCTCGAGGAAGTTAGCTATGTTATGTTGGGTTTTTTGAAGTCTCTGGACCAATGTTTTGTTTTCGGAGGTTGGCCTTGTTAACAGATGGTTAACTGGATGGAGTGCATTTGCTGAAAACAGGGAGATTGTCAGAGCCGACATTCGTCGGGTTGCTGATGATAAGTTATTACATTTAGAAACTCTACAACATTTCTAATTTTTCTCACAGTCAAGCTGTATTTTCGAAGCTGGAGAAATGTGGCTGGAGAAAAGCATGGTACCGCAAAGTGCTTACCATACATACAATGTCAAAACAGTAGAGCACTGTCAAAATGGTTCCCATTTTGAAGGAGGCATTCTAAATATTGAAGGCCCTAGAATATAAAAATAGGCTGATACATGGATACCTCTGCTTTCTGTATCCTGGATGAGCACAGGCCACAGTGCTACACTAGTTTGAATTATATTTAAAATCAGGAGCGGCCCGTGCAGGTAAGGGCAGAGGGTTGGGGTAGAGGGGTACTCGACAGCTGATGACGAGGGAAAATTCATTATTTATTTAATTTTCCCTCGTCATCACCTGTCGAACCCCTGCCCGATTGCTTGTTCCTTTTACTCTTATCTTTGAATCTGTTGCTTAAATCCAACAACTCATACTCTCTATTTTCATAGCTTCATGTTTTTCTAGGTCTCTGTTTTATACTTTCAAATTAATGTCTTTTTTGCAATCTGCCACCAAATTATTAACAATGTGGTTTGTTTTTGGTTTTAATAAAAAAAGATATATGTTCAGATAGTACATAAGATGCTTTAGAGGCCAATAGTGAGGATGCCCTCTTAAGGGGTGTGGTTCTTGGTCGCCACTCCTCCCGTTGCAGCAGCCTAGAGGATCCACTCCCAGCCCTCCAGCCGTGCAGTGTGGCACTTCTAGCCTAACTCACTGAAAGTGTCCCTGCTTAAAGTTTTTAGTGTTTTCACCTGATCCCTTTACCAAGTCCATAGCTGGTGGTAGTATTGTATGAGTATTTAAGGACTGTGTTAATTATGTCTAGTTACCTCATGTATTTTGGGCAAAACTTGTGGTTATTCTTTGTAAAGAGTTGAAGTGTTCACAAACAGTCTCTGAATTGTATTTCCATTACAGATTAAGAACTTTGTGATAAGTATGAACTGAATGATTACTACAATCACCTGCTTGTATATATCATTATGGTTGTCATTAGATAATCGCAAATAAAACTTGTATGAAAACTGAATGTGGGATGGACAATGCTGACCACAAAGAAACAGCTCTCTCAGCACACACTACCACTTCTTCTTCCTCCCCCTTGCTTCAGTGTCTTGAGGGCCTGGAGTGAATTCTCAAGATTATACAACGGGCTGGATCACAGAAAATCTTTAATCTACTTCTGTAGATTGCCCACTATGATTGGAGTAGTTTAAAATTTTGAGAGAGAATATACTAATGTTTCCAGTAATATTCATAGGCTATGATGTGACTGCTCCAATTTTCCAAAGTGTAACACTGAACTTCTTTTGTAAATTCTAATTTTGAATAGGTTAAAATGCAGAAGTATGTTTGCTGATGTGTAAATCCCAGTGCAAATGTGGAATCAAATGCATCTTTTTGTGTGGTCACCCTCTATTATGCTGACTAAATTTACTGGTTTCTAAATTATGCACATAGGGGCACTGCTGTCCAGGCCCCAGTGCATGTACTTTGACTCTTAAAGAATGGTAAAATTGCCTAATACCTATTTGAATTATTTAACTGTACAGTAAGGCTAAAGTATATGATGGAGGAAAATCCACCAATTGAAGGGTCACCTGTGGACAGCAGTACTTATAGTGTCATGCACTAGAGAAACAAAGAAAACATGGCTCAGCCCTGCCTGTGTAGCCTGATCCCTGTACCTTTTGAAACTTCAAGTGAACCTGTCAAACTAATCAGAGAAAAAAACACCCCTTTTTTTAAATATTCAATGAGTGGCACCTAAGTAGTTCTTGTAGCTCACAAGATACTGTGCCTAGAATTTATAGTGGTACAGGCAAAAATGTAAGGTGGGCTTGTTCCTACGGTGACCATTCACAAAAACTATTATCATTTTTAGAGCAGTAGCCCCTATATGAGACATGAGTTCAAATAAAATATTAAGCTTGCTAACTTTGCATAGCTACTGAGGCAATTAAAGCAATATTTATTTCAAATATTTATTGAAAATCTACTTCATCTGTGAAGTTGGATTTTTACTAACTACTTAGGAAAGTGACATTCCGAAAGATAAAGTTTACCTGCCTACAGTAGGCTACTCATCTTTAGCCTGCTGGCAAATGGACCTGCCAGTACATCCCCTTAATAAGTTGTGAAACTGCTCCCACAGCAAGAGCAATGGCTTAATCCTTTTTACAGGAAGATCTGAGTGTGAAGTGTGTGACAGATATCAGCTAAGGAAGGACTAAGGGTGAAGTTCCAGTAACTTCATTAACCTAAAAGGGACCAGAATGATGCTTGCCCATTCATAGGTAAGTATAAAGAAGAACTGGGGAAGTGGAGCTTTTTATTCTATCAGCAATCTGATTGCACCAGCCAAATAGGAGAGGGATCTGTTCCCAAAGCCAGTTTTGTGTAACGGAAGAGGAGGAGACTAATCATTTAACTAAACACACCTCTGGTAGACACACAAGCTCCCTCAAAGGGCAGGAAGATTCTGCCATGTTGGGTTTGCCTCAGAATAGTGAACTGGGAGAGTTTGCAGTAAGGTAAACAGAAATATGCAGAGAAAGTGGGAACATTTTTCCCTGTAAACCTTTCTTTTATTGATTAGGGAGTGTACATGAGTCATTCCCACCCGCTGATTAGTGAATTCTAGTGGCATATCAGCCACAGATCCTCAGAATACTCGCTGGAGTATAAAAAAGAACAGAATACCACTGGACCTGCTGTTTGAGACTTGTACAGAGAAGTAAAGTGTCAGTTGTACCTTCTGCGTGGATACAGGGGCACAACAAGCTGCATGACATCTTTTCCTGAAGTACCCACTGGCCAGTACTAATTGGAACCATACTGGACCATGCTGGTAGCCTTTGATGGTGTGAGTCCTGACCCATAAGTACTCTCTTTGAAGTCTTGGGAGACTTAGAAGTGATCAAGAGAAGTTGCTCTAGAACCTTGAAATGTTGGTCTTTCAAGACCCCAGACCCTCTTAGGGACCATGTGGTAAAGGTCTACAATTTCAAAGTAACTTAATCAGATACAGCTTAAGTCTTGCCGCCCTCCCACAGAGGATTTGAACTTCACAAAAAACGCTGACTACATACATCTTGACAAGGTGTAGTGTTCATCTGACATGACAACTTTGTCAGCTTTCCCTTCAAACCCCATTGCTTATGTGGAAGCTTATTGGGTTGTTATCTAGCTTTTGGAGGACTTTGGCAGATACAGTCAGCAACCTTGCCCCACTTGAGTATTTTGACTTCCATTTCAGAGACTAAGGGGTCTATTACGATGTCGGGTGGTGGCAATCCGCCTGACATCATCCCCCGCCGCCTCCCATTTCCCCCGCCATAATATGATGGCGGGGTACCACGGCGGATGGGAAGACCGTCCGCTGCTTTTCCGCCCGGTCGACGAGTGGATGAGATACTCCATGTGACCGGTGGCCTGTCCGCAGTATTACAAATTCCATAGTATATAATGAAATTGTAATTTGGCAGACAGGATATCCATCACATTTGTGGCTTAACAGTTGGAGCAGCTACCTTGAATCTGGGAAACCAGGTTTGAGCCTGACTGGAGGCTCAAACATTCTGTCACTCTGGGCAAGTCACAAAATCTCCCTGTGCCTTGAAAAAAAATGAATGTGTCCATCTGTAATGCAACTGGTGCTCATGTGAAGCGATCTGATACCTTCGGATAGAGTTAGCACTATATAAAACTACAAAAAAAAAGAAAACCGTGTCAGCCAAGAATGTAATCAGACCCTAAGTCACAATATAAAATCTTAGACTGGGGTGATCCCGCTTGGAGTATCCAACTCTCACTCCATTGTGGTCACCCTTAAAATACAGCTATGTCCAAGTCAACCACTTACAGTGATAAGTGATTGGCATTTTGCTTGTCACTTTTTGACTTAAATATTTTAAAATTCATATCTACATTCTAGATGTTTGTTGTTTTGTTCATTTTATTCATTCTCTGAATTATTGTGGGAATTTTAATGTTTTGTGTTTAGACTTTCTTATTGTTTTGCTACTTCTAAATACTTTATACCTTTTCCTAATTGAAATCTGTCTGCTCTGTGTTATAACTACCTAGGGTGGAGCCTAGGTTTAAATGACTGAAACTGTGTTTTTTTTAACAAGTTTGTGGTCGTAGTATTTTAAATGGACTTTCATCAATGCCAATTAATAATCCAAGTTCTTTCAACTTGCTTTATTTTATTTCTCTGCAGGGAAAATGTGATCCTCCTCCTTCACACCACCAATCATTGTTGTGTGTCCTGCCCCTTCTGAATCCGAAAAGTGTTTTATTCCTGTCATTGACTGAACTAAATCTCCAAATGTTCTTTATCAGGATATGAGTCATGAAGAAGTTTATGGTTGCTCACAAACAGATAATTGTTTGTGAGTGTGTTAAATCTGGAGCACTCCTCCACAAGATTGTAAACAGCTTGCCCCAGGAAGGAGGATTAATCTCTGAAAAGGACTGCATCCTCCACATATGTCATAAGCAGAGTCACTAGAATTATGTGACGCGGGTGGACCAAATTGTGCAGCAGGGTGGAAAAAATTATGAAGCAAGAAAAGGCAAAATATGTAACCTAATACGTAAGCAATTGTGTTGGTATTAGGTCATAAATGTGTCATTTGATCCTATGTTAACACTGTCTGGTCTAAGGTATCACAAGCTTAATATCCACATACCATAATAAGCAACTGAAAGGTGACCAGTCACTTTGTGCATTGCGCCTTCCACTACACTTCAACATGGTTGACATGGTTTCAGTAGCTTTAGATCCGGTTGAGCTAGAAACGTTTTTTTTCCTGATGTCTGCATAATATGATGCAGCTGATGGATTATGTGGCAAATATGGAAAATCCATAATTATGCTAAAAGCGCTGGAAAATTGTATAATTCCTGTGGACTGGCCACCTAATTTGGGAGTTAACCTGACCTATAGTACAAGCCATGTTTTCTATAAAAATAGGGGTGGCAAGATTGCCCTGTTGTTCCAACCCAAAGTATCACAGTCCATAGTAGGACCTGGGGAAAAGGGTGGGGGGCGCCAACAAAGGGGCAGCAAGCCAACTAGCGGGAGACATGTGCATACACCTCTGGAAACTACTCAACACAGCTTTGGAGGCAAGAGGGAGTGGACAAAGGGGGACAGACACGTCACTGTATTCTGTGAACTGTATCAATATTATGGATGTTGAGAAAGTGAAGCAAAACAACTGTACCACTACATAATATTGTTTTCATGATTGTTTCCTTTTTCTTAACATGTGATGGTGACTTATGTATGAATGTGTGCCACTGAGTCATTATTACTAAGCCTGGGCGGTAAATTCCGTTCCGCTTGCGGAATTTGGGTAATTTCGCGTTCTGCAGAGAATGCGGAATTGCCCAAAATTCTGCGTTCTGCGGCTTCGCGGAATTTTTTGCTTGTTCGCGTTCTCAAAATGCGTGTTCGCTAGATATTTCCCCCCGAGCACACAAACAGTGTTCACGATCATGAAAAAAGCATCGCGAACAAGCAATTCCACGTGTTCGCAGAATTTCTGCGTGCTCGTGGAGATTTTTTACCATTTCACGGAGCTTTGCGTAGCTCGACTTCACAAATTCTGCCCACCCCTAGTTATTACTATGCCTGATTGTTGGACACACTATTAATTGAAAACTAATAAAAATAGTTATTTTAAAAAACAACAACCCAAAGTATGAATATTTGATGTATGTCTGTTATGGCTGTTTACAGGCCAGTGAACGTTGCCTCTGGTGGCTCAGTGGGTGAATGTGCCCACTCCTGAAGCATGTGTTTGTCAGGGTCATGGTTTTAAATCCCAGTGGGTCTACTCAGAGTTTTCCCTCCTGAGATCAATACAATGCTTGAGTTGGGTAAGAATAAACATTTAGGGGAAGATTCATTAACTTGTAAGTGCAGACATAAAATATTCTGAGGTGTGCAAGGGGAAAACACAGCATTGAGCCACATCAATTAAAACCTGAGTCACAAAAGTGACACAACCCAAATGCGCAATCAAGGTAAATCTGGGCCTTTATCTCACAAACCATTGATCTGGATGTATTTCTTCTACGGTATAGCACATATGTGTTAAATTTGGAGCTAATCAACATCATTCACAAACCCTAAGTACCAATATCATACTTCCAATTTAGGTATCTCTGCAGCTTTGTTTCATCACAAATATGACAATGCAAGATATTTAAACACTTAATTAAGGAATATTGTTCCATGGTGGTGGTGAGGGGGAGGTGCATTCCCAAAAAAGTTATTTACCATGGGTGAAGTCTGCAAATCTAGTCCACTCCCGGTCCACAATTTCCTACCAGTGCTCTCACCTTAGATAATATTGCTTTTGTGAATCAGACCCTCCATTTGTTCGATGCAATTTGTATTAGTAATACAATATTTTTACCATGGTACTGTAACAATGGACGCGCGCAGAGAGACAATACTGCCAAGTCCTGCTAGCTAATTCTTGATGTTGAGCCAATGTTTTAAGTTTCCTGCTCTAATTGCTTGTCTGAAGCCCGTATTTTTAATATCAATGTTCCACCTCCTGTTTTTAAAAATCGCCGTTTCCTTATAGCGCTACTTGCACATAAATGTACTTTTAACATTGCTATTTGCACAAATATATTTGGAAACTGTCTTTTTCACACGAGTACCTGCCGTGACCGGTAGCTCCTCCCCGTTCCACCGCGGGTGCAGGCCCGATTGATGTGGAGGGAGACTGCTACTTCCGGTGCTCGGGAGTTGTTGCTCTAGTTGTTGGACCTGCCATACGCTTAAACCAGATGCCCTGGCTAACGCGCAGCGGACGCGCGCAGAGAGACAATACTGCCAAGTCCTGCTAGCTAATTCTTGATGTTGAGCCAATGTTTTAAGTTTCCTGCTCTAATTGCTTGTCTGAAGCCCGTATTTTTAATATCAATGTTCCACCTCCTGTTTTTAAAAATCGCCGTTTCCTTATAGCGCTACTTGCACATAAATGTACTTTTAACATTGCTATTTGCAAAATATATTTGGAAACTGTCTTTTTCACACGAGTACCTGCCGTGACCGGTAGCTCCTCCCCGTTCCACCGCGGGTGCAGTCCCGATTGATGTGGAGGGAGACTGCTACTTCCGGTGCTCGGGAGTTGTTGCTCTAGTTGTTGGACCTGCCATACGCTTAAAACAGATGCCCTGGCTAACGCGCAGCGGACGCGCGCAGAGAGACAATACTGCCAAGTCCTGCTAGCTAATTCTTGATGTTGAGCCAATGTTTTAAGTTTCCTGCTCTAATTGCTTGTCTGAAGCCCGTATTTTTAATATCAATGTTCCACCTCCTGTTTTTAAAAATCGCCGTTTCCTTATAGCGCTACTTGCACATAAATGTACTTTTAACATTGCTATTTGCACAAATATATTTGGAAACTGTCTTTTTCACACGAGTACCTACCGTGACCGGTAGCTCCTCCCCGTTCCACCGCGGGTGCAGTCCCGATTGATGTGGAGGGAGACTGCTACTTCCGGTGCTCGGGAGTTGTTGCTCTAGTTGTTGGACCTGCCATACGCTTAAAACAGATGCCCTGGCTAACGTGCAGCGGACGCGCGCAGAGAGACAATACTGCCAAGTCCTGCTAGCTAATTCTTGATGTTGAGCCAATGTTTTAAGTTTCCTGCTCTAATTGCTTGTCTGAAGCCCGTATTTTTAATATCAATGTTCCACCTCCTGTTTTTAAAAATCGCCGTTTCCTTATAGCGCTACTTGCACATAAATGTACTTTTAACATTGCTATTTGCACAAATATATTTGGAAACTGTCTTTTTCACACGAGTACCTGCCGTGACCGGTAGCTCCTCCCCGTTCCACCGCGGGTGCAGTCCCGATTGATGTGGAGGGAGACTGCTACTTCCGGTGCTCGGGAGTTGTGGCTCTAGTTGTTGGACCTGCCATGCGCTTAAAACAGATGCCCTGGCTAACGCGCAGCGGACGCGCGCAGAGAGACAATACTGCCAAGTCCTGCTAGCTAATTCTTGATGTTGAGCCAATGTTTTAAGTTTCCTGCTCTAATTGCTTGTCTGAAGCCCGTATTTTTAATATCAATGTTCCACCTCCTGTTTTTAAAAATCGCCGTTTCCTTATAGCGCTACTTGCACATAAATGTACTTTTAACATTGCTATTTGCACAAATATATTTGGAAACTGTCTTTTTCACACGAGTACCTGCCGTGACCGGTAGCTCCTCCCCATTCCACCGCGGGTGCAGTCCCGATTGATGTGGAGGGAGACTGCTACTTCCGGTGCTCGGGAGTTGTTGCTCTAGTTGTTGGACCTGCCATACGCTTAAAACAGATGCCCTGGCTAACGCGCAGCGGACGCGCGCAGCGGGCGCGCCGGCGGCGCCCCGAAGGCGCGCCAAAGGCAAGCCCGTCTGCGCCCGTCCGCGACCAGACCGCGGCCGGGGCCAGGCATGCTGCTTGTAGTGGCACATACAAGGAGAGGACAGTGTGGTCGCGAGATGAACTGTGGAGGCTTAACATAGAGGTAGCGGGTTGCACTCACAGGCTTGACCCTAGTGCCATTCTCCTCGAGCACACATGTGAGACGTGTGGGGTTTCGTGGGGTGGGCGGGGCAATGGAGAGGTGAAGGGGCTCTATAAGTCAAGACCGCTCGGTAATAGTAGTCTAAGAGTTGGGTTGTTGAATTGCAGATCCCTCTCAAAGCATGCCGACGATATCTGGCTGCTATTGGAGGATCATGAGTGGGATGCCCTATTTTTGACTGAAACCTGGCTGAGCGATGACAATATGACTGCAATAGCCTTGGCAGTACCCCTGGGCTATACCATGTGTCTCGCTAATCGAGAGGGTGGAAAAAGAGGGGGAGGAGTAGCTGCTATATTTAAAGAGCAGTTCACATTAACATCCTCTGCCCCCACTCTGATCGCGGGTCTGGAAGGATTACACTTCTGCATTCAGGTGGGTGCTCAGCTCTCCTTAGCAGGGCTAGTAATTACCGCCCCCCTGGTGGGAATGATTCTAGTCTTATAGCTCTGTTGTACGTGATAGTGCAGAGCTCCCTCCTCCATCCTTATTTTCTTGTAGTGGGGGACTTCAATATCCATATGGATAGAACGGACTGCGCCCAAGCAGAGATATTAAGAGCCACTCTAGATGCGGCCAAGCTGAGATTAATCAATGAGGGTCCCACACATAGAGCGGGTCATACACTCGATCTCATCCTCTCCAATATTGAAAAGGTGAGGATGGAGGGGACTCTGCCTTTACTTTGGTCAGATCACCTGCTTCTGCCTTTCATAATAAATTTGGCGGCTGACAGACCAGAGCCAAGTAAGCGAGTTTTTATGCGAAGACAATGGAGGAAACTAGTCCCTGCCGTTATGGGCCCAGTGCTGGCTCAGAACAAACCTACTTTAACCCTGAATGCCAACACTGACGCTCTGCGGTTTCATCACTGGATTGGGAGCATGTTATCATCCATTGCTCCAGCTAAACGCGCTATGTCCAAGAGGGACTCTCCCTCTGCTCCATGGTTCTCACAGGACCTCAGAACTGAGAAGGCAAAATGTAAACGGTTAGAGAGGCTGTGGAGAGTAAACTATGGGGCCTTGGAAAGAACACAATACAAGGTGGCCTCCCATAAATTTCAGAAGGCTGTCAGAAAGGCAAAAAAACTGTTTTTTGCGCAGGTGCTATTCAACAGGCAGAGCACTCCAGTAAAGAAGTTTTTAAGGTGGTTCAGTCCTTTTTTAAACCCAGATGCATTGAAAGGGAGATACCGCCTTCAATCACCTTTTGTAATACAATCTCGGACTATTTTGACCATAAAATTAAACGTGTCTATGATTCATTTGGCCTCGAGGAAACAACGGTGAAATCGGATCAGACGGTCAAAGAGTTGACAAGCGGACCGCTGGCTTTTTTCCAACCAATAACTCTGTCCACAGTCAGGAAGGAACTAAGCCGCTGTAAGTCTGGTTCGCCGGATGACCCCTGACCCCCCAAATTGTGGAGCATAATGGCGGACTTTGTGGCCCCATCCTTACAGCTCATTTGGAACACGTCCATCTCCTCCGGGGTCTTCCCGGATATATGGAAACATGCGACCCTCCTCCCTCTAAAGAAAAAACCCAATGGGGATCCTGCGGACCTCAGCAACCTTCGTCCTATCTCTTTGCTGGCTGCCCCGGGCAAAATGCTTGAGAAAGTTATCCAGCGGCAGCTCAGTAAATATATTGAGGACAACAAGATTCTGCATGAGACACAGTCAGGCTTTAGACCTGGCTTTAGCACCGAGACAGCTCTGATCGAGGTGGCAGAGTCAATAAGATGGTCGTTAGATTCGGGAGACTCAGCTTTGCTGGTGCTCCTGGATCTTTCGGCAGCGTTTGATACTGTCGACCATGCAAGGCTGATGATGCGATTGGCAGAAGTGGGCTTACAGGATCAAGCGCTGGACTGGATACAGTCGTACCTGTCCCAGAGAACCCAGAAGGTGGCCCTGGGGACTGTTTCTTCAACACCTAAGCCTTTATGCTGTGGTGTACCTCAGGGCTCGGCGCTTAGCCCATTACTATTTAATGTCTATCTGGCCCCACTCTTCACGCTTATTGCTAACTGGGGGGTCAAGGCAGTATCTTATGCCGATGACACCCAGCTGGTGTTTCCCTATGCAGAGGTGTCAGCGGCGGCCATGTCTAGTTTTAAAGGCTGTCTTCAGGATGTTGCGCGCTGGATGAATACTAATAAGTTAAAACTTAATGCAGACAAAACGGAGGTGCTCTTTTTTGGTAAAGGTACCCCGCCCCCCTCTGAGCTCTGGTGGCCGAGGGCAATGGGTCCGGCCCCCTCCCCTAGCCTATCGGCAAAAAACCTGGGAGTGCGCTGGGACAACAATCTGTCGTTTGTCTCGCACACACAACAGCTGATGGGAAGCTGTCTAGGTAAACTCAGGAATCTTCGCAAAATCCTGCGACTTCTCCCGGTGAACTGCAGGAAAACGGTAATCCATGCGACAGTGACATCTAGATTGGATTACGCGAATGGCTTGTACCTGGGTCTGCCTAAATACCTTATTCAACGCTTGCAACTGGTCCAGAATGCGGCTGCGAGGCTGTTAATGCATATTCCATTCAAGCATTCTATCTCTCCGCATCTTCGATCACTTCATTGGTTACCAGTAGCCAACAGGATCAAATTTAAGGCTCTTACGTTAGCCTTTAGATCCTTGTATGGCACGTGTCCAATATATCTGAAAGATCGGTTGCCAAGATACACACAGTCCCGTTCTCTTCGTTCCAACTGCCGGACCCAGCTAGCAGTGCCTCGAATAAAAAAGGCCCGTCTGGGAGGCAGAACGTTCTCGGCAAATGTAACGATGTTATGGAATTCACTATCCCCTGAGCTTCAGCAGGCTCCTTCTGAACCCCGTTTTAAAGATTTGTTGAAGACTTGGCTCTTTACTCAACCTTGCTAATGACTTGAATTCCAGTTATGTATTCTCTGCCTGTGTCTAGCGCCGGGACACCTCCGTGTGAGGTAGCTGTTCGCGCTCAATAAAATTCTGTATTATTATTATTATTATTATTATTATAATGTGACCGATAAAGTCAGTGTATCATTTATGATTCGTTGTGCTACAATGATTTAACAATTGTACTGAACTCTTCAGCTATTTCACAACCTCAAACTGTTGATCCTCTTCTGGAGTTTGATGCACCATCTTTAGATTTTTTCATGAAAAACATGAATAAGCTTCCTGAGTTGAAAGGAGATTAGTTGGTCTATAAACCCACAAATCAACTAAAAACAAATATCTGCCATATTGAGTGAAACATGCACTATTAACAGCAGTAATGTGTAACTTTCTTCCAAAGTGTTTTACTGTAGCCTAATCACAAAGATTCAATAACATGTGAAAGTGCATGCCGTTTATTTATAACAAAGGTGATCCTTCATGTCTCCAGTACTGGGGCTCCGCAACTGACAGCCTTCTCTATAAAAATGTGAGCTGACCTGCTGGTGACTAATCATTTATGACATGGTCTACCTTGTTCAAATAGGTTAAAAGTTGTTATTGGTAGAGTTGCCCATTGTCTTTGTCACTTTGCCCGATTTTAAAATCTAAAAATAAGAATATTTTGAAAGACAATTACAGGATTTTACATTATATCATTATATTATTTTGGAATACATTTGGTCTGAATAGTGTTTTCATATAGATCCTATGTTTAGAAGGAACAGGAAAATACATGGCCTTTACAATTTTAATTTTTCTTTGCCTCTCCTTTTTTCTTACCCACATTTTTTCTAATGCACCTACCTCCATATAAGTGCCAAACTTGAAACTTATTTGTATATTTTAAATTAAAGTTATTCTGTAACAATAGATTACAAGTCATTCTGTGTTATTGGTGTCACAGAAATCTAGCTTTGCCATTGTGAAATAAAATCGCGCTTATCTGCCTATTCCAAAATGACTCTAGTTGTAAGCCAAAGGAAATGGACCCTCCATACTTTTTGCTCCTATTTCCTTAGTATGGGAGCCATGTTGCTGTGGTCCTTGTAAACCTGTACATTGTATTTTCTCTACTGATGTGGCTCTTTATAGTGTATTATTAAACAGAGATGAGAGCATAAACAGTAAACAGTCAAAGGCATGCTTTGGCTCCACATATAAAAGATGCTTCTAATGTATGGCCCCATTTTTCTCTGCAAGGGTTTTAGCTTGTGCTTGACTGTTCAAGAACGTTTCATTTTCCGATCAGCCATGACTCCAGCATATCTCTGCTGGGCTTTTACTTTAACCAATCAGGAACAGAGCAAAAGCAACTAGGACACCCCTTTTTCTGTGCTTTGTAGACTTCAAAGCAGCAGGTTTTGACGGTGTCCCCCGGGATAAAATATGGGGCATCCCACCGAACATCCTACAAGCAATTAGGCTGGTATATTCGAACACCTGTGTCAAGATTAAAATTGGAGATGGCTTGTGAGTGTCAAGGAAGGTGCAAACAACTCTTGGCGTAAAACAAGGCTGTGTCCTAACCCCCTTTCTCTTTAATTTATTTTTGGCAGACCTCTCCACTGAGCTAGACGAACAGAAGGCTCATGCTCCGACCGTTGAAGGACAACAAATGCCACACATCCTCTATGCAGACAACCTGGTGCTGTTCAGTAATACTCGAATAGTACTTCAAAGGCTGCTTAACACTCTTGGGGCTTACACCAAAAAGAATGGCATGGAAATACATTTTTCGAAAACAAGCGTGATGGTGTGCAATTGTCCTTATAAGATTAATCAAAAATGGTGTATCAAAAGAAACAAAATTGACGAAGTCAAACTCTATGTATACCTAGGAGTGAAAATAGATGCAAATGGCTCCTTTGTTTCCAAGAAGGGGGCAATAAGGTCGAAAGCACAGGCCCTCAGTTATGGCTTTTCGTCACTGGCTAGATCTGTCCAATTTTGCAATGTTCAACACTCCGTCCATCATTTCCTTTGGTTTTGCTAGATCTGTCCAAGGCCACGATCTAAAGCCCATGGGTTCAGTTATGAAAGCCAACAAGCTAATGCCAACTCTTGCTTATGGAACGGAGATTATGCTGGTCGAAGATGCTCTTTTGTTAGAACAACTGATAATGAATCACTGACAAAATATCGAAGGTCAGAATATCGACCTACAAAAATATCGAAGCAAGAATATCGAAGTCAAGAATACCGACTTCCTATCTACACTATGGTAAGTACCAAAATATCGGAAAAAAATATCGATGTAAAAAATATCGTTGTTAAAAATATCGTTTTTTATTTAAGTTAAAAATAAAATTGTAAAATAAAATAAATAATATATATCATTAAAATAAACATAGTTACAAATATTTTAAAATGTTTAAAAATTATATATAATGTAAAAATAAATTAAACGTATACATATACTGTATAATATATATACTTGCTAATAATTTTTTATAATTATTTTAATAACTTATTTTTTTTAAAACAAATATATACATTATAAATACATCTATACTCATAAAACAATAATATAAACAAAAATTAAATAAATATATGTAACAAATTTTTATTATTAATTATATACTACATTAACTAAAATAATACAAAAAATATTAGATAGCGGAGGTAATAAAATTACTATTCCAACTCCAAACAATGCAAGAGTAGGGAAAATGTTGGATGATGTAGGAGTGCAAATCACTATTCCCACCCCAGGGAGTGCAACAGTAGGGAAAGTGGTGGATAGTGTAGGGGTACAAATTCCCTCTGCAGTGAGTTCAACAGTAGGGAAAGTGCTAGATATCATAGGGGTTAAAATTACAATTCCCACTCCAGGGAGTGCAACAGTAGTGAAAGTGTTGGATAGCGTAGGGGTAAAAATTACTATTCCCTCTCCACTGATTGCAACAGTGGGGAAAGTGTTGGATAGCATAGGGGTTAAAATTACTATTCCCACTCCATGGAGTGCAACAGTAGGGAAAGTGTTGGATAGCATAGGGGTAAAAATTACTATTCCCACTCTAGGGAGTGCAACAGTAGGGAAAGTGTTGGCTAGCGTGGGGTAAAAATTACTATTCCCACGTCAGTAAGTGCAACAGTAGGGAAAGTGTTGGATAGCGTCAGGGTTAAAATTAATATTCCCATTTCAGTGAGTACAACAGTAGGGAAAGTGTTGGATAGCGCAGGGGTTAAAATTACTACTCCCACTCAGGGAGTGCAACATTAGGGAAAGTATTAGATAGCGTAGGGGTTAAAATTAATATTCCAACTCCAGTGAATGTAACAGTGTGGAAAATGTAGGCTAGCGTAGGGGTTAAATTAACATACTTATTAATTAAATATTTTTTGTAAAATAAATAACATAAACACACAACCCGCTACAGATAAATTAAACCACAAATAATGTAATTGTCAATTAATCACTTAATAAAAATTAATTACCAATTAATAATAAATTAACAATAAATTAATTGATAACAATATACAAATAATAATAATAAATTAATTATAATTAATATAATCATACATTCATCAATTAATACAAATTAATTACCAAATATTAATCAATTAACAATAAATTAATTATCAGCAACAATAAATAAAAAAGATGAATTAATTAATTATAATTAAATTACTTCCCACCCTATTCCCCTATAAACCCACAACCCAATACACATAAAAATTAACATAATTAATTGAATTATCAATTAATAAATTAATAAAAATGTATTACCAATTAATAATTAATTAGCAATACATAAATTACAAAATATAAAATAATACATTAATTATAATTAATACAATGATAAATCAATCAATTAATAATAATTAATTACTAATTAATTATCAATAAATTAATTATCAATAACAATACATAAAACCATATTAATTAATTAATTATAATTACATTACTTCCCACCCTATTCCCCTAGAAACCCACAACCAGCTCCAATACTAAAACGCAAAATTTACTTTAAAAAATTACTAATTTCTAAACATTTAATACATATATTTAAAAATAATAAAAATACATCACAACAAATATTAAACATACATATAAAATACATACTAAAATACATAACTCTAATATAAATATCGATATTATTAACAATGATATTTTTGCTAACGATTTTACTTACTTCGATATTACTACCTTTGATATTACTTACTTTGATATAAAAAAAAAGATATTAAGTACCTTAAAGTCGATATTCTGGTCAACGATATTCTTGACATCGATATTCTGTACCTACGATATTAAAAACTCAATATTATTGTAGGTCGATATTAAAAAATCTCTATTTTGACTGCTCACCCTGATGATAAGAGCTTATAAGCAAATCGTTAAGCTCCCCAAGTCTGCCTCTCCTGCACAAATCCGGCTTGAATTCCTGCTTACAAAACAAACACTTGCTAGACATGCAGCGTTTATACAGTTTTGTAATAACTTGCGAGCAGCAGCGGAAAACACCCTTGCTAATCTAGTCTGGACTGAAATTAACTGCAACGGGGAAATGGTGCTCATAAGAAATACTTAGAAAACAGCATTAGAACACTTGAACTGGGTGACCTTTGATCTTCTAATGTCTCTGGGCAAACCTTTAAGAATCTAGCAAATTAATCTATTAAGGGGCCAATTCCAATCCGGGTCGGAAAGCACTCCGACCAAGCCGGATCCGGAGTGTTTTCCGACCGAGTCGGAGTCCTGCAGTCCGACCGAGCATGAACGATGCGGCTGTATGCTGTCGAACTCGGTTCGGTAGGACTCCCATAGAAGTACATGGGCTCCCATTGACTGAATGGGTCCGTCGCGGACAAGTGCGCCCCCTTCAGTGAGTATGCATCGGTGCCATCCGCACCGTACATGCCTATGTTGGGGAGACCCATGGGTCTCCCCCTGTGTCCGAGTCATAGGGCTGCGGGTGACAGGGGGTCCGACACGGTCCCCAAACGCAACCACCCGAACGATTTGCGAGCCAGACACTCCAGCTCGCACAGGCTGTCCGATGCGTGCATCGTACTGGCTCGGTCGTGAATCGAATCCATTTCACGCCACGGTTAGCTTCCGACCGAGACGTACGGAGCGGTTTGGACCCGGAAACGGGTCGGTCGGTGAATTTCATGTAGCTCGCATCGTACTTGCTCGCTCGTACAGCTGTACGAGTCGGACGGAAAACGCGCATACGGCGCGTAGTTTTTCTGGCCAGATCGCGTTCAGTGCCCTTCCGACCCGGATCGGAATCGGCCCCTAAATTGCAAAGTTGGGTAGCAGACAAAGAAATCCCGTCTAGACATCGCCATGGGTGGCTGTTGTTGAAATCATACTCCACCCGAAGAGAATCAGCCGTTAGCTGCTCCCTTCCACCGGAAGATAAAAGAGACATTTCTGGCCCTAAGATTCGGAGAAATACCCACGCTTGAACTCATGCCAAAATGAAGGATGTCCGGTCTAAGGGAAGTTTGGTCCTGTCATTTATGCCACCATGGGAATGAAACACTGCTTCATATTGTTTGTGTTTGTCATGTTTTGGTGGCTCAACATAGATTTCTATTAAGGCCGGACTTCCTTGAACGGGGAATTAGGTCATGCAGGCCTGCACTGGTGGAGTCTATGGACCCAAAAAACATCATGCTGAACATTAGACTAACCCAGTTATTGAACATATTTAAGAAAATGATCAGCTAACAGGTTATGCTATGTGGATTCTGGAGGGGGTCCCTGAATGTAATTCAAAAATGTTATATCTCATAAACCACTTATGTTAACTTATCATGCACAGATAATTGTTGAGGGCGGGCTGCTAGGGTTTGCACCAATCAGCTACTCCCTGTCCCATTAGGTTCAGATAACTACTTTGTCTATTTTTTTACCTTTTAATGAGGTGAAGTCTTGCACAAATGCACTTTAACTGCAGGGACTGATAGTCCATCAGGCCCTATATTTACACCTGCCTCGGCCCTGCTTATATGCACTTTGATTTAATAAATTAATTTATTTACTGGACTTTTTAAGCTATCTGCATGGCAAGTTTGTGTTTTTAGATATTAGGGTAAAGATTAGCCCCTATTTAGTAACTTTTATCCAATGTAGCTTAGTGCTTGGTATCCCGATTACAATATCTAGGATGGAAACTTGAAGAAAGCAAAGGGCCTGTAGTGCGAGAAATGGTGGCTGTATTAATTGTATGACATATCACCATTTTATCCATTTTTGTATGTATTTTTAAAATTGTGTGATTTTGTTTATGGTTTTAATTAACTAATAAACACATTTCTAACTGCTGGGCTTTTATCTAAAAATACTAGGGAAAATTGGGAATGGGTGCCCTTAAAAAGGTTATTGCATTTTGTAGCTCCCTGATAGCCTGAACAGCTATTAATAATAGGATGACAACTCTGATAGATTCCACACTTTAAAAAAAGGTTCACATAGTAAAAACACTAACATATGAAAGTAGAAATACAGTTATTGTGTATCTTCCCTATTTCCAGAAACTGTAGTAACTGAAGCAAGAATATTTTCTGTCTTCATTTGTATACAGCTGGATGCTAATGAGAAGAATTCCAAAGTCTTCCAGCACTTGCTTGGCAAGTGTGTGAGGGTACATGTGTTGCTTAAGAACTATTAGTGTACTTCAAGGTGTCACTACAAATTAAGGACCCCATGATCTACCCATCTCCTATGATATTCTTTTTTAACCTCTGCCGTCAGGGCAGCTATAGCAGGTCATTCTTTGTTTGCACCCCTTAGAGATAGATAGGGCTCCCAAGAATCCCTGACCTTTGCATCAACAATCCTTTAATTATCTTCCAGTCCACCTAATTCTTTCCAAAGAACAATTCATTGACACTATCTATCTTTGGTTTCTTGACAACACCCACTCCCATAAATGTAGCTATCACTGCTCCCACCTGGACTCCTCAGAGCATACACTGTAATTTGATGCATAATGCCATTCCAATGGGTTGCTGCCTGCCACTGGTGGGTTGAGTACTTGTGAGAAAGTGAACTGTTAGTTGAGGCGGATAGTAGTAAGGGTGCTATGTTTGTTAGGTCGGATAAAGGTTTCAGTAATTTAAACCTGATCTCAGCTTCTTGTAGATATGGAACAGAGCAAACAGGCTTAACTGAAGAAAATGTGTACAGCATTTAGAAGAACCAAACAATGAAAAAGTTAAAAAACACAACACAGTGAAATCTGTCTCCAAATTAGAAAAATACATCAATGAACAAAACTATACCAAAATGACTAAAATCCAATAAGTGGAATCAGAGATCTACATGTTTTAAATAAGAATAGTACCAAACAGTGCAAAGAGCAAACTATGGGCAACTGGTCATACTAGTCCAGAATAAGGGTAAGGTTTAAGGCCGACCACAAAGAAGCAGCGGTCAGTTACACAGTTTGAATTGGTCCCAGTCAGTAAGTTTCCTTCGCACAAAGGGACATTTTAGAGAAAGGAGAGTCTTCAGTAGTGCAATGTGGCAGGCTGGATCCAAAGACGAGTTCATTAACAACAAGTTAATGAAGGACACTGCAGCCTCCCACTGGTGTGTTGACTCCTCATACCATATGGCAGATTGTATAGTGCCCACTTTGATAGACTGAGCTATGCAGCATCTGGCCGAACTTGTTGGGTAAATATTACAGCTGCTTGTATAATCGCTGTTCTTTGTCACTCAAAGATGGGAATATTCAAGCATAGTTTATGGTTATTTACACAATGCCCATTCGTATGACTTATGCCCTGTTGTCCTGTGCTGGCATCTCATAGAAAGTACTATGGCTAGTAGTACTGTGCCCATTTCAAAGAGTGTTCCACTTAAACATCATGTTGAACTCTTGAGCCATAGATTATGGCTATTTATATAATAGTTGGTTTTTTGTAAAACCTCTTTGAACTGATTAGAGTATATAAATTACCTATTTGTATAAAATCCATTCCTATGGGTTGCACATCTACTGCTCCTGTGGCTATTCCATCTCTATGGGTTACATCTCTGCTTCTCTTGCTTGTGCTCTGCAGCCCATACATCATATTGCATGGTAAAATACACTTCCATTTTAGTCGCTCCCTGCCATATGTGTGGAGAAGTGTAGCTCACTGGTTAGAGGAGGCATACCCTGAAGCAGAGGTCAGACCCGGGACCAGGGTTCGATTCCCGACGCGGCAGGGTCTGGAGCCCAATTGTCCACGGACTTGATAATTCTCGCTTCGGTGCCTACTCTAAGCACGAGTTCACACTATGCAGCTCTGGGCAACAAGCTTGCTTAATCTCCACAACTGCCCCCTGCGGCGGGATGCCTGGCTTTCACCTTGGGGATGCCCAGTATGGAGAGGTGTGGCTCATTGGTTAGAGGCGGCAGATCCGCAAGCAGAGAATCGGCCAGGGACCAGGGTTCAATTCCCGACGCGGCAGGGTTGTGGACCAGGGTCAAAACGGACTTGATAATTCTCGCCTCGGTACCTACTCTAACCAGGAACACACTCGCAACTCTGGGCATTAGCTTGCCTCATCTCCACAACGGCCCCCCACATTCGCCGGGGATGCCTGGTTTCACCTTGGAGATACCCAGGAGGGACCATCTCACAGGGATAGCCAGGACGGGTTCCCCAGCGGTCTACAGCGCCACGACGCCTCAGGGCAGCAGTGCGCTTTACAAGACACATACATACATTTGGGTTATCTCACAGGGAAAAACCAGGACGGGTTCCCAATGCAAGCGCCGAGATGCCCAAGGGTAATTTGAGCGCTATATAAGACTGCACATACATACATACATACCTGGTGGACTCCTTACTGACAGGGCAACTAGAATTATACAGCAGAGAAGGACCAAATTATGCGGCAAGGTCGGCCAAGTTATGTGGCATAATGCCACACATTGTGTGATAGTATTTTCTAATTATTTTGTCATTATTACACATGGTAAAAGCGTCTGAAAAAATAGTCCACATTAAATAGCAGCAATATAACACCCAAATACAGCAATTAGCAATTTAAAGATGATCAGCCATCCTTTGCAAAACGCCCTCCTGTGTACAGGAACCATATTTTTTGTAACTTTGGATCCAGTTGAGCTAGAAACAATTTTTTTGTTAAAATCTGCAGATTATGCAGCAGATGAATTATGTGGCAAATGCGGCAAATCCATAATTGTGCGCAAATTACTGTGACCACAGAATCTCATAATTCCAGTGGTCCTGCTTACTGGCTGTAACTATGGCTGGTGCTATTATGGCTGTTTTTGGTTGCTCCAAGTTGGACTATTTAGTGCACATATATGCTGGCATTTTGTATAATGCCCATTATATATACTAACAATTTGGGTTCATTTTTCTATGGCAATTCCTATGCATGTGGAAACTAATTTCCCGTTAGCATCCATTTCTTTATCAAATGTTATCCCATTTTTTATTGTATTTAATCATTGCTTTCCATCTTAGACTTTGTACTGAAATCTATTATTACCTGGCTAAATATGGGCAATCTTATAGAAACATCTTCTCTAGCCATTATATTCCCAACGTTAGTTCATTCTCTGTTGTTATTGCTACATAAGTCAATTATAATTCACTCTTCTTAAATTTCAACCCAGACTCTATTCTGTTGTCAGCAACTTCTACATTCCCTGGAGCCAGGATGAAATGACTATGTAACAATATATCATTATCACTGTTCCATTCTTGTGAAGCTTAAATGTCTAAACACATATCAGAGGAGGTAATAAAGGATGCGCCTTCTGAAGCATACTTTTCATATTTGCGACTATTATGTATTGAGTGGTGGGCGCGAATCTGCAAATTAAAAAGCTATCCCCGTGTGCATGGTGACACTTACCAGTAGGCAAGAGCTAATTCTTTTTTGTTTTACAGAAACAATGACAGCTTCGAGAATTAGTTTCTGAAAAACTAAAATTGTTTAGAGTGGCATGTGAATCATTACAAGTTGTTCGATTCTCTCCCACCCTATCAGACGGGAGCACGTTTTGTGAAAGGTCCTACCGGAGTGGTGGGCAGTAGCGGTCCGTGGAGGGAGTTCCGTGGGGCGGTGATGCGGGCGGGGAAATGTAAACACCGGAATATGGATGAACGGAGGTAAGTACACATTTAAATAAATAAAACGAATTCCTTTGCGCGTGCTGCATCGCAAAATGTGATGCAGCGCGCGCAACGAAATTCGTTTTATTTATTTAAATGTGTACTTACCTCCGTTCATCCATATTCCGGTGTTTACATTTCCCCACCCTGCCCCTCCCCCGCCACGCCTCACCGCCCCACGGAACTCCCTCCACGGACCGCTACTGGTGGTGGGGCACTTGTGATAACATGGACTGTCATGGTGCTAGCAAAGGTGTGCTTCTGAATCACCATTGGTTCGGTAGCCAGCTCACCAAGCACCTAATGTCCAACAGAGTCTCCACAGGCGTTTATAGAAAATCCATTTGTGATGTCGATTTTAGGGAGACCCCATTGAAAAATTAACATGCCATTTCTTAAATTACATTTAGCAGCAAATTCCATGGCATAATTCTCTTATTGTGAGTGAGATTAGGAGGTATAAATTAAGAAGTTTCCTAGAAGTGTTTGGGCCTACCAGGAGTATGAGGTCTGCGATCAAACATTTCTCCCTTCTAGACTTTACAGATGTGAATGATTAAAAAGTAGAACCCTTTATGTGAAAAGTTCAACACGTTGGCACCCCTACCATGCACACTGTTCACCAGGGGTCTTATTTACAAAGAATTAATGCAGCACAATGTTGGAAGCCGTTTGGCTGTGCCATGCTGCGTTAATTCCGAAGCATAGGGATGCGTTATACCTACAATGATATGACGGATCCCGTTGCTATCCCCTGCGCTGGTGCACAATTATCTGCCTGTGTCACAGGGATGATTGTTTATGTGCAGGAAGGTCTCCTTCCTGCACATAAACAATCTGAAATGGCGTTTTCCAACTTCTATGTGTGCTGCATAAGCACACATGGAAGTTGCAAAACGTCATTTAAACAATCACAAGAGGTCATTTTCTGATTCTATTGGTCCGGCATATAACAGCACGCATAGAAAGAGGAAAACAACGAGGACAAATGATTACATTTCTCCTTGTTGTGCCTCCCTATGCCTCTCTGGGGAGGCGTAGCATTTAGACGCATTTAAAGGTTTACGATTTCTCGTAAATATGGAAATGTGTCAGGTTTCATTGGTGGTGCATGGGAACACCCACAGCAACACCCATGGAATGACCCTTTTACGTGAAGTGCTGCATGTAAAGGGGCCGTATTTACAAGGACAGGAAAAGTTACACAGGGTGGCTTTTTGTGTCCTTGTAAATATGGGGCAGCAAAATGGTGGAGCACGCGGCTTGGAAATAAGCCCCAAGGTGTCTAAAAATATATTTTTTCTGATCAGCCTTTGGTTAGAAGTTCACCTCACTCCTGCACCCCTCAAGACATTTTGTAGAACCCTAGTCTAGCCAGACACCTATAATGACTAGTGCCCAGTTTTGATTGAAAAAGCTGGTGCACATCTTCCTAATTCTTTGCACACCTTTACAATCAAACTTACAGTGGCCACATGCAGGATTGCCACCCGAATGAAGTTTGACAACTTTGGGGCCCGACCTTGAAGTCCTATTCGTGTGGTTGCAATCTTCTTGACGACTCACTTAAAGTATGAGGTTATCAGCGCCTTGACATGCTTTGTAAATGCACTGAATTAAATCAAATGTCACTTGAGGAAGCTCACAAAGGAATGAGAAGGCAAGCCCCCAATTCCCCCCCAAACCTTTTATGTTGGAATTTCCCAAATCATAGTTTTTGTGTTAGAATTAGTCCCATTGTTGCCAAAGATAAAACAATAAAGCTATAAAAATAAACTTGTCTCCACCCAACGTTTCTATCTCAAGCATGCATTCTTATTCTTTGGTACATCCAGTGTGCCAGTAGATTGGTTTGTTGTATTTATAAAACTTCTCAGATGAATATATTCCAGCATCAGATAGTAAATCCTTCCACTCAAAATTAGCAAGGACCATATTACTACATATGCAATATAAAGCGTCAAGAAACGTAGAACATCCAAACAAACCAGGTTGTGCCTGCTGAAAGGGGTTATCTTTAATACCCCTAATTGTGTTATGGAACTCACAGGGATGACAAACTTGTTTATCAGAGCATCACAGCCAGGGCTGGACAGGGATCACAATCTGGCACGGGTAATTACGTCAAACAGGTGAGGGGGTGGGGGGGGGGGAGAGTTCATGAACACTGCTGCTGCACTTTTGTTACAAGGGGCCGATTTTGCTGCAAAACCAGTGGCAAAACCGTCCCTCACCGGTCCAAAACCGGCCCCCACACTTCCGGCCCACAGGGGAAGATCCCAGTGGCCACTATGGCCAGTCAGGCCCTGATCACAGCAAAGCCTTATGCTATCAATGAGTTGGCAGTATAACCATTGAAATCATGTCAGAAGACAAATTGTTCTTTCTAGTGAAATCACTGTGGCCCATGACTACCAATGGTCGGGTTAATTCCCACTCCTGGCCAAGCCCCTTCTACGGGGTGTGATAAAGTCTGCACCCCCACAATGTTCCTAAGGTACATTTTGCAACTTCAAACCTGCTGATGAATACCCACGGCACATATAGCATAATAATCTTCGGGTGACCGGAGCTGCCCGAAACCATCTCCCCCCAGCTCCTTGAGACCCTTACGGGTGAGTACTGAGCTTTACACATCCCTGAATGAGTGATTGATTGAATAATTGGAGACATGCAGAATGTGATATGGAGATAACCAAAATCTGCATGTTATGCCCCATTTTAAAGTTCAAATGAGGTAATAATTATCACACCCGATAAATAATAAACCCAGAGGTGTTGTGTGATTATCATCAGCCATTCCTGGGCACACATAATCTGGATCTGTATGCACAATGTAAGCATAGGTGTTTTCAGAGCACAGGCCTACTTTGAGTGAGACCAGCCGAACACTGAATGAAGTAAGGACCCCTGAGATACGATGTAAGGGGCATATGAACAAGCCAGGCGATAAAATTATCGCCGCTTTAGCGGCAGAAAACTGTCTTTACATCTAACATGGGCTTCAATTGGAATTCCATAGAGCATATTATCAAGCCCATTATCGCCGTTTTAGTGGCAGTTTTCTGCCGCTAAAGCGGCGATAATTTTATCGCCTAGCTTGGTAATATGCCCCTAAGATGGTTTATAATAATGAAGCATAATGTTCGTGGGTGGCGAATCTTGTGTGATGGAGATGTATCCTCTGATGAGGTGTGTGGGTGCAGATACTCTGAATATACGTGGCGGAGAGCTCCCCAAATTAAAACCCCCAGAAGCGCTCCTGTGACCCAAATTATAATGAGCATCCAGCGAAGATCAGAAAGTGTGTTCATAATGAGAAACGCGTTCGTCACACCTGTTAAATCAATGATTATTGTGCGGTCGTGTAGCAATGCTGCTGCTTTGCAGACCGTGTTATTGCGGTTCAGTGACACCAGGGTCATTTGAGACTAATAGAGCCGACTCGATTGTTCAATGTGGCATACAGTCAATAAAGGTAGTTCTCAAACGCTGCACCGACTCCAACGTATCTGCCCTTCACCACAACTTGTACATGAAACAGATATTGCATGCGTGTGCCACATCACTGCAATTAGTGAAATTCCTCTGGTAGCTGTGATATTCAAGGCAGTGCCTATGAAGGTTTGCCTCGACAGTGCACGCTAGAGGATTAAAATAGCAATTTAATATTAGAGAAATATCTCATTTCAAATGGAACAGTCGAATTCATAAAATATGTCCAAAGTGTGTATTTGAATTCTACAACTTTTGTGCCAATAAAATGACTCAGTACATCCCAATGATAATGTAGCTAACTAACTGGAAGGGAAGAAAACATGTTAACAAGAATCCTAATGGAGGCAGAAGAACACATGCTATAGAAGTTTGGGGTAAAGTTATATTATTCGTTAATAAAGTTTATTTCATACTAAATATTAAAACAGTAATTATAGCAGAATTGACATAAAGACGCTGAAACATCAGCTTTCACGTTTATTATGCTCTATGCAACTCGTGTCTTTCCCACAGAGAAAAAATATAAAGGACCGTTTACAGCCAGGATGCTTGTGGGCAGAGAAAAGAATATTAGAAATAATATATTTTATAGACGAGCAAGCAATTTAACACAAAGTGGGGCCTAGGGGGCATTAATCCATGTTGTATGAGAGGATTTGTCATGTCACAAAAGCAGCTTCATCATCTCCTCAGCAAGTCTGGGGCATGGCCTTGTCTGCACACAATTACAGTACAAAAAGTCAAAGGGTCTGTTATACATATCCTGCTTATGGATGGCCCACAGTTTTATTTATCCACGCAAGTAATTTTCTCATGAGCCATCTGAAGATGACCTTCTTTAAATGTTAGTCATATTGATAATGACTAGTTTTTTGTGTGTGATTCACTGGATTCCAAATATATCTGTCATAAATTAGAGACATAGATGATTTAAGGTTGCAGAAGAGATTATTTGGCAGTGCCTGACGAATGTACCCTTTTCTGGTTGCTCTACATTATTGGAAGTTGTTTTTCCCTTGATGCCTTTCAAGACGGGAATTGGATCTGGTGTCACAGTTGGGAGCTTGGGTAAAGTTGGGACCGATATTTGAGTAGCTTGGTCGCCGAAGTGACAGGAGCACTGGGCTACCAAAGCTGGATGTGAGAGATGACTAGAATTGTGATTGGGATGGCATTTCCCAAGAATCCGGGCGTAATGGAAATTGACTGGCTTTTCTCTCTTTATAGGAGGTTCAATTGTGATCTGTGCTTCATGGTTCTTGAACTTAAATGATGGTTTTAGGGGATGGGTGGAGCTTTCCTTATAAGTAATTTCTAATAGCACCTTTAGCTCCCATATAACACATTTGAATCTGGCAATGTCGGCTATTTGGAAGTCAATTACAGTCAGCAGCACACTCTGTTAGAAAGTCATCTTTTTGTCCTGTTCGCCCCCATTTTTTGCTGAATGATACTGGTGAGTCTCCCTAGTATATAATGAGGCATGGAGGTTTAGCGGCCCAGCAGATTTCCTGCACTTATATGTGTCAGCTGCTATGCGCCTTCTGTCCTTTTAAAGGCAGTCCTGCCTTGCAGCTTGTCTTTAAAAGTAAATTCTCACAATTGGTATTGAGAGACCCTCTAAGTCCCTAGTATATAATAGGGCTAGGGGGTTCAAAATACCTATAAGACCCTAGTAAGCAATAGAGCATGGAAGTTTAGAGGCCCAGCAAATTTCCTGCACTTGCATGCATGTACTGCTGAGTATGCAGACTGTCTTTAAAAGTAAATTGTGTGCAAACTCAACGCTGGTGGTATGGGCACTTAAAAAGTGATAATCTACCTTATTTCTACATAATAAAAGGCTAGGTGTCCCGGGGTGAGGGGCATGTAACTATAAGCAGGGGCCTTATACAATATGTTTTATATGCCCTGGTGAGGGAAACAGCCTATTACATTTTTTCTTATTGTAGATAATTAGCTCCATAGGCTGACATTGCAATATTTTATTTAGTTGTAAATTTTGCTAGGAAAGAAGAAAATATCACTTAAGGACTTAAAAGATTGGTATTGAGAAATTCAACAACTTGCCACTGTTGAATTTATCATAACTAGTACAGAAGAGAAGTTATAGAACTTTCTCTTCTGTAAGCCAAATCCCACTTCCTAGTGGTCTCTGCTGATTGGTCAGCCTTAACAGGCTTAGCCAGGCTGCTTTGATTAGATGATAAGTGGACTGGCACAAGCACATGTTATTTCATGGAGAGAGCTCTGTAACTGGGGAGACTGGGTCCGGCAGCGGGGGCTGTGTAAATCAAACAGAGCTCAAAGAGAGAGCAGATTAGTAAGAAATACCAGGCATACCTAGATCCACATCATGTCCCTCAACCAGACGGTAGGCTTAGGACATGAATTTGCAGAGGTCAGGGCGATGCTTAATTTCAGCCGGTGGGTTCTGGTGCTCAGCACTTGTACTTAATTATCAACACCTGCACTTTATATGAGGACCAGTTAAGGACACATTAATTTTTGAGGCGATTAAGTGATTTGCCCAGAATCACAGGATGTTGAGCTGACTACGAGACTTGAACCTGGGGAACCTGACTTCGGCAGCTCTGGCTATTACGCCACATCCTCTCTCTACTTTCAGTTAGTAGATGGTTCTGTTTTAGGCAGCACCAACAGGAGTAATGGACGGGTGCAAGCTGCTTCCTGATGAGAGCACTTATTTTTTTTACAAATTAACCACAGGGAGAGGAGAGCTAATGGAATTGAGCCACGCCGTGGATTGCCTTAGCTAGCTCTTACTCCTCTGGAGAGAAAACATCCATGTTGGATTTTGGAATTGCAGTGCTTTGTGGGACAAGAAGATGCCACCATTTGTAGGAAGATTTCATGCTTTTGGATGTCACCCAGCATCTCATTGGACAGAGTTGCCCCCTGCTTGTCACTACAGAACACTGAATGAATACGTTTGAGCTGCCTGGTCTCTCAGATCTGCTGTCTGAAACTACAAGGAAAAGAAAGACTGCCCTGCTGGAATCTGAACTTGCACCCAAAGGCCTGTACTCTGAATGAATGTGCCTGCTGCACAATATGGTACTACATATCCCTGCGGACTGTGCCTTGCTCCAAGAAGGAATAAGGAGTGGACTCCCTGCTAGTTACAGGTTAGCAGAGCCCATCTGCATCATCTCCACCAAGAGTCGCTATCCTAGAGTGCATCCAGTGGACTTTAAAGGATATGTCCAGGTGCATTGTGGGAATTGTGGCCCATATATCCCAGAGACCATCTAGGAGATTCCAGAACTTTGGATTGGTGATTGGGACACTTTGAACATACAAGGAGACCTTCGGGAATCACCTCCTGAACTTTGGAGAACTTTGGAGAAAAAAGCTCCATTAGGTGACCTTGAGAGTGAAGCTGACTACCTTCAACTGTGACCCGGTCAGGATTTTAGGCTCATTCCTCTGAAAACACCAGAACTCCAGACTTCCAGGACTTGACCGGGGCCTCACGGAATGTCAAACCAGCGAATCCTCTCCGAATCTGGACTGCTGTGGAGGGTTGAGTGACGTAGGAAGAAAATGCTCCAGAAATATTTCTAAGTGTGAAGATAAAATTATGATTGGGGCCTCCGACTAAGTGTATCCGACCAGGGCTCCATCGTGGTCTGCCTAAAGCTTTGACTTTGTACTGGTCAAGCATGACCAGATGTCCCAGAGTGGTACTAATAGCTTTTAAGGACTACAGAGTGATTAATCTTTAAGAATTTATACCTCCACTACAATGGATTTTTGTCATTTTGGTGTCTATTTGTTCACAAAGATATGTCCTATTATTATAAATTGGTGTGGGATTTTCATTGTGTGTTGCGTCCTATTTAATTAATTAATTGGTGTTTTTGAATGCTTTACACTCCTGTCTCCTAAGTTAGGCCTGGCTGCTCATTGCCAGCCACCAAGGGTTGAGCAAGGGGCTAATTAATTGAAACCTTTACTGGACCTTGTACCAGCTCCTAAGGAGAAAGGGGTGAGGAAGGAACTCTGCACCTGTTAATTAGCTGTCACACCGTACCAGGGCTGGCACAGCCCAAGCCCACTGAACAAAGGAAGAAGTCCAGACAACTGGAGCCAACACAGGAGAAGGCTTGTCTTTGAAGCTTTGGAGAGGGATAGCCCTGGCTGTGATGTCAATGAAGGGTGGAGCTAAGGCTCCCAAAGGTGACGTGACCAGTGACCTCTGAATAACACCATCTTGAACTGTCCCAGAATTTTGTGTGGGAGGTTTGGGTCTGGGGTGAAGAGGTGATGTGGCTTCCCTGTGATTGGCCAGGGGTCCAGCTTCTAGAACCTTCCACCCCAATTTAAAAACTCTTGCCCCATCTCCAGGACTTTGCAAAAAAAGATGAGGGCCTCATTGCACCTACCCAAGAGACAAGGAAGCGGTCTGGGACAACATATACACTCCTTCAATGAGAGTGTGACAAAGAGTGAGCACTTTTATGCCCCAATGGCAGTGGCCGCACCCCAGCTCCAATGGCTCTGTGAGCAGGGCATCCATGACCAAAGAGTACAGGAGAAGACAACTGTTTTCTCCAATGCCAGTTGAGAGAGAACACCAAGCAAGAGGGAGCCGGCCTTGGCGCCTGGGCCTTGGGGCTCTCCCTATTACCACTCACCTTGGGAGTGTTCCCGGTAGTGCACCTGGATGGAACAAAAATAAACATAGACACGCCGTGCGAGGCCATGCTCCAAAAAAGATTAGCAGCTCTTGGCTGTGCAGCTGGAGAGCCGCTCATTACTTATTCACTGCCTCCCAGGTAGAACCACCCCATAATGCCCTGCAAGGGTCCTTTGCATTTCTCTTTACTGCTTGTGGTGGCCCCAAAACAAGGAGGGGCACCACCATCATATTTTAAAACTGATTAGGGGATTCTGGAGGGCAGCACCTCCCTTTGCATCAATTTTGAAAATTGACCCTACCTTTCTGGGGTCAGAGAATTTAGGACACTTATTTTCAAGCATTCCCAAGGCTGGAGATTTTGCTCTTTATCTGTGAGTGCAAACCTCTCTAGGGGGTGGTTTTAGTGTTGCACTTGATCTGTCCAAAAGGTGTACAAACAAATAAAGACATGTTTTATGTCCATTGTCAGTGCTTTATTACCCACGTATGCTGACAAGGATTTTTGATCAATGTTGGAATGCTTTTTGACATTACTAGATGCATTTACACATGTTTATTGGTTTTAGTGCATTTTTTTAACATATGAGTTTTTTGTCTTTATAATATAGTGAATGTTTGATAAAACCAAAAACCTTACCTTATATGTGTTTTGATGACCCCTTGACAAAGCAATAGGCCTGTTATATTTAATGTGATGCCCCCCCCCCCCCCGCCACTTTGTGATTTGTGGTCTGGTATAGGTGGAGAGATACTGTGGGGCAGATTTACAAGCCCACCTGCACCACTTTTGCATCACTTTTCCAATGTTAAATGTGATGCAAAAGTAGTGCAGGGGGGCTGTAAATCTGCCCCTGTGATTTTAAGGGTCAGGACCCAGTATTATATAGTTATAAATTAATGCATAGTATTTAGTGATGTATTTGTAAAAAATGTACTTTTCCTTTTTCATAGAAAAAACACTGTCTGGGCAATCATTTATTGAGTGCTGTTATTGCATGCCAGCGAATGGTCCCTGACAAGGTCTTGGACTGCTTTGCTTCTCTACCCTGAGGGAGTCAACTGCTACAATTTGGTACTTGGTTCCCAGTAATGGGAAATTGTGGATGTATTACTTGTGCAGGTCTCACATCCTGAACAATTAATAACTAGAAGCATTCATAATAAAAGAAGAGTGAGGTCTGCTGGTTCCATGGGGCTGGATATCTCCAGTGTTGACCCAAAACCCTCAACCAATCTTTGACACTGGTGGTGTAGGTGAGCACCACTATGGTGCATTGTTGGGCGGTGTCATCATTGGGTTTCGCACTTAGGTACTCGCTTCCCTAGTTGAGTACCCCCTCCTTCCGAGGGAAAGTACTGGTGGGATCCATATGGTGATGTGTAAAACAACCTTTTGTAACTACAAAAGATACTTTAATATGTGTGAAGTATACAGGGGTAAGATTAAAAAGGGAAGTGATGATGTTATACAGACATTTTACTTATCCTTAACATAACAAGCGAACGGTCAACATGTTTTGACCTATAGTGCCCATAAGGCCCTGGACCTTCGTCAGGTCCAAATTCTAAGTTCAACGGGTCCCTTAATGTTGATTTCTGTTGACTTATAAGTCTATTACTTATGTGTATTCATTCCGATAATCTACTGGCCTGCCTCGTAGGTAACAGGTGAGGAGGGGGATGTCGTGGCAATGTGTCATTAATGGGCCACCGGCAACTTAACCTACATCTTCCTCATCCGATAGATGTGGCTCCAACATATTAATGTGCATACCCACTTTTTGTATTCTAATGATCTGCGCTTGTCCTTGATGGACAAAATAAATATACCAATAAAGGGTTGAGATTGTGATAGTCATTATTAATGCTCAATTATGAAAAGACCTTAAAATGTAAGGTATTGCCAGTTAATAGTACTTTAAAAGTGCCTATAATATGTATGTGAAACTCATCTTTAGTGGTTTCATTACAATGTATTTTTAAAGGTATGTGTTATAACTTAATTGTTGCCATTCCTTTTCCTTAGCTACGTCTTCCCTACTGCTCAGCCAGGATGAGTGCTGGAGTGCTTGGTGATGAATGGAATGCTGAATGTTTGGTGATGTCATAGAATGCATGGGTGCCTGGTGTCAGTGTCAGTTGGAGTTTGCAGGCTGAGCATCAGGGAGCCTGCTCCTGGTGGGCTATATCCGTACTTACTTACTTGAAATTTACCCTGTAACTAAGCTTGAATAAATCAACATTAGATTATACACTTTGGCTAATGGACTTTCAATTACAACAGTATTGTGGTCCATATGGATGTTCAGTTGAATATAACAGACTTAAATCACTAGCCAGCAGGGTCATATCAACATTGATAAAATTCTTACTAAAGATATAGTTAGAAGGTTAGAAGTAGTACTGTAAGTGACAGCAAAGATACCAGACCTTAAAAAATATTTAGCAAAGGTGCAGGGCATCAAGCATTTACTATAGATCCCTTTTGAGTTAGATTCACCTGCTTGTTCAGTTTTCTACACAGTTGCTGTATTGCCAGCCATTATTCAATGGACATTTGTAGGTCAGAACAGCTGCTTGAAGAGTATTACACAAATTTACAGTACGACAAACCATTGCTAGTTGTCCATCTTTGCTTTGCCAATCTGCATTCCCTAAGGCATTACTTGAGATCCTTGGGCTGTCACCGTGTTACAAATAAAATGGGAGTTCCCAGATTAGATGCACAGCCCCGCCACTTCTGGACTCAGACCAACACAGTTCTGAGTCATGAGTGGCAACTAGATATTTAGGCTCAACTAACACTAAGGACCCTTGCCTGGTGACATTGGTTGTAGTAACTTCTAACTACTCACATTAGCTATCACTCATCTTTACTCGTCATTTAACCTTTGTTGTTTTGTCATTTGTTTAGTTCCACTCGGTCTCCCTGATTCCTTGCATATTGTTGTTACCCATCTCATTGCCATCATAGTCTTACGTATCCAGACTTCCTTCTTAAAGGTGCTGCAGAGGCCCTCATTTTCATCTGCTGAGCTGGTTTAGTGGTACACGAGGTCTCACACTGTGGTACTTCCATGTCTAATTTTCCTCCTGTTTTGTGATTGCTTAGTAATTGGTATTATTTCACTAGAAGGTGGAGACCTGGGGCCTTATTATAAGTTTGGCAGAGTGGGAGCGGGCCACCATGCCACTGCCCTGTTCCCAGACAGGCAAACCTCACGCCGGCCGCCGGCCAGATTGAGAGTTGTCTCATGGTCTGGCAGGCAGTCGTTTGGCGTTCCCACGACGGTGCTTATTGAAAAAGGCACTGCACATCTCCTTGTGTTTGCTTTGTTCTCCCTAAGTTGGCAGGGTATTCCCAGACGTGGGTTCCTTGCCTACTTTGCCACTGGATTCAAGCTATCCTGGATGATGGGAGGTTTTACCCTGAAACCAGTTCCAGGATGCTTGTTTCTGGTCCAGGGAAGACTTGGCTTGGCTGTTCGGGCTGGACTGTTCCCATGAGGCACAGGGTCAAGACTGATTTGCATATTGCTGTGTTTAAACTGGGGTGGCAAAGTGAGCTAAAGAATGATGATGGATTCAACCCAGTTCTGTGGCTGGGGGTGAGTGTCTGAAAAGTTTCAGCACTCCGTCCATCATCTCCTTGTGTTTGCTTTGTTCACCTTAAGTTGGCAGGGTATGGCCAGATGTGGGTCCCTTACTCACTTTGCTACTGGATTCAAGCTATCCTGGTTGATGAGGGGTGTTACCACGAAACCGGTCCCAGTATGCTTGTTTCCGGTCAAGGTTAGTTTTGGCTTGGCAGTTCGGGCTGGACTGATTCCCATGAGGCACAGAGTCAAGACTGATTTGCATATGGCTGTGTCTGAACTGGGGTGGCAAAGTGAGCTAAAGAATGATGATGGATTCAACCCAGATTTGTGACTGGGGGTGAGTGTCTGAAAATGTTCAGCGCTTCGTCCATCATCTACTTGTGTTTAAGTATTTTAGGTAGGGCTCACTGCCCCTGTTTGCTCCGGAGCCACATATAACAGGGTGTGTCAGGGTCCAATAGGGACAATGCACCCTATTATAGATAATGTGCCACCCCCAGGGCAGATCCAAACTTGCGCCTGCTATCAGGGCAGCACATTAGTAAAATATACAGTGGCTGTTTGAAGTGACCACTTCATCTTTCATATTGCAGATGGGCCCCTTTCAGCATTCAAAAGATAAAAAGAGACTCCCTCTCCCCTGCAGGTGAGTGCAGTGAGGAGTAACTGCACCCGCCTGCAGAGGGGTATTTTGCGAGTCTATCAAAACCTTTTCCCCTTGTAGTTGTGGCCCTCACCTAACTGTGCACCTCCTGATAGCCTATTTTCCTCTACGCCCACATCCTTAATATGGTGCTGGGAGGGGCTAAATTGTTTCCCTTGGAAGGCCTCTTTAGGCAAGCACTGGTGTTACAAGTGTGGTGGTGCTATCTGTATTACAGAAGGACTCCTGCAGCCCCTTTTGTAATAACACAGTGCACCACAGGGGCAGGAAAAGGGCACGCATGCCCATTGTGCAATTGGAGCATCTTATGCAAGACAGGCCCTGATCCTTTCATATATATTAAATTACCAGATTCACAAGAAATTTTACAAAATGTTGCAGAACAATTTACCTTTAATTGAGATTATTCATCGTTACATGACGCAGTACCTTCAGTATGGTTTAGTTCGATGATCTTAGAAGCTATTGAACATTTTAAGATG
The DNA here is from genome assembly GCF_964204655.1 of Triturus cristatus. Lineage (NCBI taxonomy): Eukaryota > Metazoa > Chordata > Amphibia > Caudata > Salamandridae > Triturus > Triturus cristatus. The sequence goes on from NC_140584.1 coordinate 231,162,701, forward strand.
GTGGTCACATAAGTGTTCTGAGACCAAGGGCCTGATTTGATATTCAGCGGACAGGTTACTCCATCATAAACACCATATTACAAGTGCCATTGGATGTAATGTAGTTGTGAAGGAGTAGCCCATTTGCCAAACTCTAAATCATTCCCCATATTCAAAAGCACCTTGCATTAAGGTGCGTTGCACAACCTTTTTACATGTCACAATGGCTCTTCACATTAGTTTAAAAAACTGCAGAAAAGGCACTGCCAGAGCAGCCATCTTATGGCAAGTTAAATACACTGTAAAACTGAGCAATTTTAGAAAACTTGCTTTGCAACCATAAAATAGACTGGACTTGAGCAGAAGTGATATGAAAAAGGTAATAATGTGTATGTACTGACTTGGAAAGAATTTCCACTGTGCCCAGTAAATAGCCTGTCATCTAATTTAAAGAGGATGAATGAAGATAAAAACATCTGTGATTGCTTGTTTTTGATGCAGCATTCGTTTTACATTTGACAAGCATTTGCATTTATTTTCGAAAATAACCATGGTGCTGAAATAGATGCTGACATACTTGTCTGGTTGCACAGTAGAAAACCCATTGCTGATTAAGAAATAGGATCAAACAAGGTGAATACAATTTCTGATCAATTGAAATGCCCACTGGAATATTAAAACCACCAATTATCAGGGGCCAAAAAGGACCGCTTGAAAGAAGCCCATTATGCATGTCAGGGTCAAACAATGAAAGTGCTAAAGTGTGCAATTACTGAATTATAGCCTAAGAACAAAACACAAGAAATCAAATGAACCAAAGTAACGTTTATTATATGAATAGAAAAAGAGGTGTCAGTGAACCTTTACACGAGCAATTGACTAAAGAAAGCTTTCATAAATGCAGTACTATATTTTAAAACTATTTCAGATGGAGGTTCTAGAAACAAAAAAAACAGCAAGACGTCAACAAGAACATAATCACCTAATCAACTAATGCGAAGCGACAAACCTGAACAAAACCAGAATTGACACTGAGGTGCCGATTCCGATCCTGTAAAACCCGGGTACGAATCGTCGTATGGTGCGACTAAAAAATACATACAAGTCCGATCCAGGACAGCGCGTACGCGACATTTGCATGGAGTCAGGCAGCGTTTTACGGGCCAGCAAGTACGATTCGTACCCACAGCACTTTGCACGGGAATATTTTTACAGAAGCCAAAAAGTGCCAGAAAAACTAAGTACGCCGCGATGCACGAGGAAAAGGGGGCCCGGTACGCACTGTACCCCCATCCCTACACGCCCGCACCGTACCTCCAGCCCCCCCGCATGTACGCACCATACCCCCAGCCCCGTATGTACGCACCGTACCCCCAGCCCCCCGTATGTACGGTGCGTACCCCACCCCCGCATGTACGCACCGTACCCCCAGCCCGTAGTGCTGGGGGTACGGTGCGTACATGCGGGGGTGGGGTACGCACCATACATACGGGGGTGGGGGTACGGTGCGTACATACGGGGGGCTGGGTGTACGGCACGTACATACGGGGGTGGGGGGGTACGGTCTGTACATACGGGGGTGGGGTGGGGGGCCGTACGACTCGTACCCCAGGCACAAGTGTACCCGGGGTAGGGGTCGTACACAGTTCGCTCCGTACGGGACGTTTTATATACGAATGTGTATTCAGAACGCCGGTACGGATCGGACTTGTGCGCTCGGACTTCAGTTTTACGAATCGTACGTAAAACTGTCCGGGGATGTGTCATAGACTTTTCCCGAGGTCATTCGTATGTATTTTCCACGTATGAATCATACTTGGCCGTTTGTACGGGACTTGTACGATTCGTACGTAAAAAAATACAGATACGAGTCGTATTTTTTTTAACGGATCGGAATTGGCACCTGAATGTAGGAAGGTAAGAGGCAAATGCCTAAATAAATTCACAATCAAGTACGTCCGGTGTTATGAGGTTCAGAAGGCTAATATCCTGCTAGAGATATGCCCTTTCAGAAATAATGAGTTGGTGTGTGAAGTGGTGAAGTTTTTTCTCTGGGAGGGGTCCTTTTTAAGGACGAGAAGCTTCACTCACCCATGGGTGACAAGCTTCATCATTGGGTCCCCTCCTCACACCCGGACTGCAAGGTCCGTGGTGTGGGCTACAACTCCCAGAGTGGGAGGAGCAGAGGTGTTTTAGATGAGCAATGGAAATAGAGTCAGTGAGGGACAGAGTGCCTTTAGAAAGTATGTGTTGTGTAGGTTAAAACTGCTTCCAGAGGGCCAAAATCTTTTTATTCAATAGGTCCAAAGGAGTAGGATTAAAAAGAGGACTGGCGTTTTCTAACAAATATTCCCCTCTTGGTGGTCAACATGTTTCTGCCCATCTGTGGACCGCAGAAGGGGTCCAGGGCAATCATCAGGACCGTTAATGGTTAAGTCACTTTGTTAAATGTGCTCTTATGAAGCTAAAACACAAAAATTATTATTATTTATACTGGCCCATCAAGGATCGAAAGAGCCCAAATATGTGGGGGGGTCGACCGTCGTGCTGAAGAAAAAAGAAAAAGGAGAGAATACATTCTGAGAGCCCACAGGGGTAACTATGATATTAGTCAATACATATACTAGGGATGTTATTCAAGATTGCTTTTGTCCCATCACAGCACATGACAGGAATACAAAACAAACAAATTGTTAAAATTCATCCCTACTGTATGTGAAGAGATCAAACGTATTAAGCTGGTAGAAAATCCACCCTACCTGGGTAACTCAAGGTGCAAATGTCCTTTGCACCATCAGCATTGCTTTGAATCTCTTTTAATTTTATAATTTGCACACAGGCACAGTACTGAGCATGATATAACACAATGTGTCTACAGAATCCCAGGCAAATTGTGACATATTACCAAACTATTAGTGGCAGATAGTTTAATACCTGAGAAACGTGTTGAAATACATTTCAAACGATCTTTTATACAATATGAAGTATTACCTCTATGTAAATGGTATATGAATAACACATTTTTTATAAAATTTCCTATCATAGTTGTTAGAAATGGGTTTTCTGGTTGGCTAGGGCTTGTGTCTTATCCAGGCAGAAACCACCACTCTAGTCAGGGCAAGGGAGTTACACGCTGAAGATAACCCCTGCTCACCCCCTTGGTAGCTTGGCATGAGCAGTCAGGCTTATCCCAGAGGCAATGTGTAAAGTGTTTGCGCAACACACTCACACAGCAGCGACACACTAGGCACACCACAAAAGAAACTCCACACAGGGTTATATAAATAAATAGCCTTTGTATTACTCATAAACACATTAGATCACAATCACAAATATACATTGTGCCAACTGGCACTAGGTAGTACTTTACTGGGGCTTATATACAGTACAGGGCCAATCTGGCCACTGTCATCACCATCAGACCAGGTAAGTAATAAAACAACCAGTAACCACTGGTAAAGGCACCTAGCATAAACACATTAGGCTTCAATCACATTAGGGATAAACCATCCTAGGCATATATCCTACATCACCAGTGCACCACACCTTGCCCATAGGGCCAGCTAGAGCCTGCCTTAGGGGTGACTGATATGTAGTAAAAGGGGAGTTACAGACATGGCCCTCACTTTATGTGCTACGTCACAGCGGCAGTAAACTGTGCGCACAGCCCTGCAATGGCAGAGGCCTGAGACAGGTTTGTAAGGCTACTTTGGTGGGTGGCGCAATCAGCGCTGCAAGCCCACCAGTAGCATTTAATTTACTGGCTCTGGGTATCTGGGATACTGCTTTGCAAGCGACTGACAGGTAAATTAAATTAGCCAAACCACGTTTTACCATGGAAAGCATTTGCACTTTACACTGGACAGCAGTGGAAAAGTGGCCAGAGTCCTAAAGCCACCAACCCCCTCCAGAAGAAAGACTAGGAGGAAGGCAAAAAGTTCAGGGATGACCTGCAAAAGGGTCATGTCCAACAATAGTCATAAATATGCAGTGTATCTCAGAAAGAAAAAATGTGTAACAATCAGTATGATTCCATTGGGGAATAATGAAATTTCAATGAAGTGGCATGAACTAAGTCTTCTATGTCTGTATTATATGGATGAAAAAAGAACTATTCACTGAATGAATTAACTCATAGTTTAATCAACAGCAAAGTGATATGATTGTTCAGCAATCAGGGATCCGCAGTTGGGCGGAGAGTTCAGCACAAAAAAAGTTAGGACAGGGTTATCTTTTCATCTGCAGAGTCTCCACCACTAGTGTAAAATTACTATTAGTAAAATGAATCTTGTAGTTTGTAAAAACAAAAAATAGCACACTTACACAAGAGTGTAAGTTTACCTTTGTGAAATAGGCCCTCTATATGTATAGCCCTGTATTCTCTAACACAGGCACTGAGGTATTTGTTCAGTCACTTACATACACATTTTAAGAGACATAGAGGTACTAAAACAAATCTGCACATATGGGCACATTTAGCTAAACATATCATGGCACTGCTACAAGTGTACTCCTACACTCACCCAGATATGTAGGCAAGTGTTGACACAACCTCCTCATCCATTCAGAGAAATAGTCCTTCAGTCATGGCTGATACCTACTAGTGCAGATCCTGTCTGTACATTTTCAGTGCAAGCTTCTCTTGTCATATAATAGCTGTTTCTCAAGTGTCAACACCATGTTTTAGTACACAAAACACACCTCAGAGATATGCTGTAGGTATCCAATAAAGCATGGTGCTTTGTCTTTAAGAAATGATAGATGTTCTTTTGAGTTCATTAAGTTACTTGTGCACTTGCAGGCCCCTATGCCAAGTACTACATAGAGTATGCCTTCCCTAAAGCAACTGACATACATGCTCACAAAGCCATGGACTCTCTTTCTCACCTAATCAGACAGCTACAGAAGCATATATAGATGTAGTCACTTACCAGAAACTACTCATGCATGCAGCAGACTCAAAGATAGTTGCAGTCACACCCACGTAGCCCTCTATTCCCTTGCACAGACACTGAGGAATTTGTTCTGCCACTTATGTATACATTTAGAAAGCCATAAAGGTACTAAAATAGACAGTCACATACCAGCACATGTACTTAAACATCTCATGGCACTGCTAGAAGTGCACTGTCACACTCACCCTGATATGTAGGCTAGTGCTGACACAAACTTCTCATCCATGCAGTAAATAGTCCTTAACACATGGGTGATGCCTACTAGTGCAGACCCTGTGTGTACACTCTCACTACAAGCTTCACTTGGTATGTATAGCTGTTTCTCAAGTGTCAGACCCACATTTTAGTGCACATAACACACTTCTGAGATATGCTGTAGGTATGCCATCAAGCACAGTGTTTTGTGCTTAAAAAAGTGGAAGATGTCATTTTGAGTATAAGTAACTTACTCATACATTTCAAGGCTCCTATGCCAAGCAGTACATAAAGTGTACCAATCATAAAGGAACTGAAACACATGTTCACAAACTATACAGCCTCTCTCACCTACTCTCAGAGCAAAAGACACACTTCTACATTCACTCACATACTCAAAAAACATTTATGTATCTAGCAGTATGAAAGGTAGTTGGACAGACAGCTACATACTCCTGTAACCTCTAACACAGGCATTGCAGAAATCGTTCAGCATCGTCTTCTCTTCCGTTATCGGTTAAAGCATCAAAGCACACATAAATAACAGTCAATTGTATAAATACTCTTTTTCAAGTTACAAATAAAATATGGTAAAAGAAAAAAAACTACCATAAAAACCATTCCAATAAAATCCCCAACTGTTATATTTTCTCTTCCAATAGAAAGTGCATTGTGCAGATAACTAATATGATAAAAAGGGAAAAGAGAAAACGTCCTACTCGACAGGAGTTACTGTTTTCGGGGGCCTAAGCCAGACATTCATTAAAAAGTGACTTACAGAAAAGACAATAGGAACTGATGTATCCATTTTTAGGATCCTGTAAGCAATCCAGTAGTGTATGATTTCCAAATTCAGACAAATTGGTCCGATCTACTTCCTCCTACCTATTACTGTGCTATGACCAGGTCTAGATGATCACCCTCTCTAATGGCAGTCTTCAATTCATGCTTTACTTTTTTTACACTCATGATGAATCCATCCTATTTGCCTCCTCACAATAGGTTTATTCCCAGATGTTATGGTTAAAAAAAAGAAAATCATGGCTCCATAAAACTCCCTATGTGTTGCTAGGACATACTCAGGCAAGAGGATGCGCTTTCAATATCCATAAGATAATGCACAAATAGCTTATAGATCTTTGATTGCAATTTACTGTCCTCGAGAACCCTAGGCCAGGTTACTCTGCTATGGTTATTTGTTATGAGGGGTTCTTCGACTGTAGATTAGCATACGGGCAAATCTCTTTTAAGGAGAATGTCCCTCATAGAGAAAATCAAGGGATTATGATCGCTCTCTGTTCTGGAGGGAATCACCACATTGTTCACTAATGACCAAATGCTGACATCCACCAAGATGTAATCGATGACACTAGGAATAAAACCTCGCTTGAATGTAAATCAGAATCGGAACAGGTCCTACCATTACATACCCTTAGGCTCCTCCCAATCACCAAGGAGGAGAGCTGGAAGGCTATGATAGTGAAGTGGTGACGATGAGCTTTGTGGGTCAGGCTAGGACTTCCCCACAGCTCCTCTTCCTCTTCAGTAAGAATATTAATTAGTGGGTAATGATCAAATGTGGTATTAAAATCCCCAGCAACAATAATTTTAGTCTGAGGCGTGGCAGGTATCAATCGTATCGTCGAGCAGGGTTAAGACTGGAGAAGCAGTACCTGAGGGGACAGACCTAGCATAAACATTTAAAACAGTCAAAATCAGTCCCAAAGAAATGATACGCTGAATCCCCATTAAATCATGGGATTCAATTGGCAGCTGTTTGTAGGTATAAGCTGTACTATTTTTTACAAAAATAGCTAAGCTTCTGCTGGCTCTACCTGAGCACCAATGCTTCCACACTGTGGTGTAGCCATCTATAAATATCATATCCACAGCCCATGTCTCTTGGAAAATACAAATATCATTACCTCTAACAAAAGGAAGTTACGCAGGGGCGGGAAATGTGGGCTGAATCTCTGCCAGGTTCCAAGAGATAATGGACAAGTCAACTATTACTTCAGAAGCTGTCACAGTAGGACAGAGTATAGGCCTAGTTCTAGACATATAGGTAACATCATTGGGATGGCTGAAATTGTAAAACGCCAATTCTTGGTTAATGAAGGAGGAATTAACAGAAGTATTTGAAGTAGCTTTCTTGTTCAAGGTGAAACAGGGAGCTGAACATGCATTTCATTCATCCAGCCACTTATATGCACACATAGGGCCCGATTCACAGAACTAACTTAAGACAAAATCCTAAACTTAGTACCATTTTCGTATTCACAGAAGGCACTTACTCATTTTGGTATTCACAGAAGACACTTACTCACTTCGGTATTCACAGAAGTTAGGAGTCCTAACTTTAGGACTCCTAAATGCCTTCTGTGAATACCGAAAGTCTTAAAATTAGGATTTTTCTCAGTTTAGGAGTCCTAAAGTTAGGACTCCTAACTTTACTACTACTAAACTCAAAAAAATCCTAATTTTAAGGCTTTCGGTATTCACAGAAGGCATTTAGGAGTCCTAAAGTTAGGAGTCCTAACTATACTACTACTAAACTGAGAACAATCCTAATTTTAAGGCTTTCGGTATTCACAGAAGGCATTTATTAGTCCTAAAGTTAGGAGTCCTAACTTTACTACTACTAAATTGAGAAAAATCCTAATTTTAAGACTTTCGGTTTTCACAGAAGGCATTTAGGAGTCCTAAAGTTAGGAGTCCTAACTATACTACTAATAAACTGCGAAAAATCCTAATTTTAAGACTTTCGGTATTCACAGAAGGCATTTAGGAGTCCTAAACTTAGGACTCCTAACTTCTGTGAATACCAAAATGAGTAAGTGCCTTCTGTGAATACCAAAATGAGTAAGTGCCTTCTGGGAATGCCAAAATGGTAGTAAGTTTAGGATTTTGTCTTAAGTTAGTTCTGTGAATCGGGCCCATAGTGAGCTTTAGTCCTACAGAACCAGAGCGTCACATACTGGCACATTTATGTATCTTATGTCACTGTTACAGCTTGTCTCATAGGGGTTGTCAGAACGCTTTTGCTGTGAGGAAAAACCTGCTGTGCTTACCTGACGTCCTCTTTGGCCTCCTGGGGTTGCCACATCCCTTTTGCCGCAGATTGCTTCTCCCTCCTGCCATCGCACCGGCGAAATTGGCCACCGCTGTGTGGAGGGAGCAGTAAACCACACTTCCCAGGCTCCCCCGCTGCAGCCCACCGGAAGCAGACACACTGCATTTCGCGACCGTAGGCGCTTTAAAAATAACTCCACCACCCGCGTCGCGGGACCGCGCGCGGACAGCGCCGGGCTAAGCCCGGGCAAAGGGCGGGCTGTCTGTGGCCATCCGAGGCCACAGGAGGCCGGGCCGGGCCCTGTCCCTTGCTTCTGTGCTGGGAGCTGTTTGCGTGGAAGTGCCCCTGGCCTCATATATTGGACTCCGAGACTCTTGTAACCTGCCCTGCTATCCAGGTTTTTTTTTTTCCATAGTGATATGCATGTTATTCGTTGTTTTAAAATTGTCTCCACCAACAGTCGTCAATTGTGGGTCTGAGGTGTCCATAAAGTGGTATTAGTGTGAATATTGTACTCACTAGGCATATTACCCCCTAATTCCGCTGCATTATAAAAAAAAGTGGGGTAGCGCTAAAAAAAAAAAGAAAAAAAATCCGATTATGGTCAAGTCAAAGAACCATCAATCCAGGGTGGAGGGAGGGGTAAAGGGTACCCTTGATGCCTTTATCATACTAGCTGAGTCACTGCTAGCCCATGAGATCCAGTTGACTGAGCAGCGGCTCTCACTGGATTCTCTAATAGCTAAGATACGGTCCTCCTTGGGCAATATAGCTTTTTGCCCCACGCCTGGCGGTAGAGCCCCTCTAACTCAAGCTAAACAAGTCCATCCAACTCAGCCTGATTCCACCGACATATTAACAGTGGCAGAGTGTAGTTCACAGGTGGACCCAGACACAGTAGGCCCAATTGTAACAGACCTCACTACTAAAGACATATCGAACAAATGTCCGGCACTAGCGACACTCAGCTGGTTACTGTAAATAACACACTGGGAGGAGAAGACCTAAGGGGGGAGCCCAGCGCTCAACGATCAGCGCCTAACATAGACCTCACTCAGACCCCCATCAGTGAAGTTGTTACACGCTCCAAAAGATCCCAATTATTGACAGGGCCCCTGGATAGAGGTGGGACGCTTTTAGTAACTCGTCCCAGTAAGCCCAGCCGTAGAGGGCCAACAAAGCCTAGTAAAGGAGTAAATACGAACCCTGAGAGCAGAGTATGCCCATCCTGTCAAATTACAAATGGGGCGGTGGGGCTGCACGAAATTACTACAGCATTTGGGGAAAAAATGGAACAGCTTTTACTCCAACATTTAGGCCCAGTAATGACAGCAATTTCTAATTTGGTTGGGAAATTAAGTAGGCTGGTAGACCCGGTTAGTGGACAGCCATCCGGGACTAATTCACAGAGGAGGGAGGAGGAGCCAGTAGTGGCTGATCGTGGGAATAAGGCCGCCACTAATACTGACCCCGGGCACAGAGACCACAGGGAAATACACGGGGAACAAGCAAATACAAGTAATGGGATTCCGTGCTGTAAGGCCCAGGGCAACACGCGGATTCTTCCTGACCCTAAGGACGTTTGTCGGGGACAAAAAGAGCCCGATAATGCTCACAAGAATAATAGTAATGTCTGCGCCCAGAGTACTCCAGGTCTTCAGACATTGGATTTACCCCCCGCATCTAGCCCCTATTCGATTGTGCTAGTAGGCGTGCCTGGTCTCAATAAAGATAGTGAAGAAATGACCAGCACACTGATTAATAAAGCCTCGCACTGGCTACGTAATAACACATCTGTCAGGAGATTGCAGCATAGGCATATTCTTATGGCCAAGAGGGTGGCTTGGATCGGAAACAGTGAGAAAAAATTTGCAGGCGACTGTGTCATTGTTAACTTCAGGCACCCCGAGTTAGTAAGAGATCTGCTTGATAATCGCCATGAGGAGGGAGGAAATGGGTCCTGTATCAGGATGCTACCCCTGCATTTCTTTTACAGGAATAGTGCCCCAGAATTTGGGCAGAGAAAAGGAGGGAGGATGTCCTCAGCAATGAAACGAACAGATTTGCCCCTCTCTATAGTACCTCTGCCCTGGACGAACAAGACTGACTGATGAAAACAGGGAGTGGGGAGACTGAGACAGAACGAGACACCCACCGCATTATTGGAGATATTCACCCACTAGGGGTACATGATCTGGAACTAGGGGCACTTGACCTGGATTTAGCGGCCGGTACCGTAGCAGGGCCGGAGAGGGAAGTAGAAATCATGCCACCACTAGTAAATTTCCCAAATACGTGCCCTCCCCCAAAAAAGCTGCCAGGAGCGACTAGGGGCCAAGCCTCAAACTATAAAGAACTGAGGCTGATTTCCTGGAACATTGCAGGGCTTGTAGCCAAGACTCAAAATTTAGACTGGCTAGATTTCATCAAAAAACACCATGTCATTTGTCTCCAGGAAACATGGGAAACAAGCAGTGACGCGTCATTTCTCAAAGAATACAAATTGTTCTTTGTCCCGGCCCAGAAATCCCCTATGGGCTGCGCCAAGGGCGGATTAATTATGTACGTGGCACTGGCATTGCAAGGAAGGTGGGTAGAGCTGGGGTGGGATTCATGCTGTCTCCAGGGCGTAAGATACATAACAAAGGGCTTAAAGCTCATTTTTATAAATTTTTATAATGCAGGACAATCTCTGTCAAATTTGGCTGAGCTGGAAGAGAGGCTGGTCAGCCTACAAGACACGAGGGATGCAGGCACCCAGTTAATTCTTATGGGGGACTTTAATTGACATCAGTGCCCCTACCTGAAATGGGAAGGTGGTACTTGGGACGCCTGTCCTTCTATTAAGGGTTGGCATCCGGAGCATTCTAGAGAGGATCTGGCACTGAGTACAATTCTGAGCAAGTTTGCTTTAACCCACACGATGGATAGGATTGGGTGTGGGATGCCTAACACTATAACTCCTTCCTTCAAGGGAAGGGGTAACAACTCAATTATTGATTCCATCTTCATATCCAATGTCTTAGAAAGTAGGGTAGGCCACTTTAAGATAGTGCCCAGTGTGTTCAGTGACCACAACCCCCTGGCACTGTCACTGGTGGACACGATCTGTACCAAAGCGGTCAAAAAGACCACTGTGAGCAAATATAAGGCAAGGGATCAGGGGAGGAGAATTAAATGGAGCAGCATTGACGGAGAGGAACTCCATAGAGTTCTCCTCACCAATGCGGATAACCACACTTGGAGGTGCTTAGATCTAAATGTAAAGGGGACGGATTTGATTGCAGCATTCGAGGGCACTGCTCAGCACATAGATAGCCTTTTAAGGAGTAAACCAAAGACTCAGGCAGATTTCTGCCCCAGATGGTTCGACAAGAACTGTTCAAGGGCTCATAGGGACCTGAAGACGGCACTAACAACAGTCCCAAAGGACAGAGGAAAGATTGCTGCCTGTAGGATTCGCTACAAAAAAGCGACCAAGTTGCGGAAAGCCTCCTTACAACTCGAGGCTTGGGACTCTCTAAGAGAGGCTGCAGAGCTTAGAGATATGAGCAGTTTCTGGAGGGTAATAAATGCCCCGTGTTTCCAGCCCCCAAATAAACCCCAAGTGGCGTCTCACATTCTGCCAGAGGCATGGGTGACGCACTTCACCAGTCTGTACAATCGTGGGAAATTTGAGGAGCAGTCAACCCCAGTCTTAGGACTCTCTATCAGCGACTGGACACCCATCATGGTAGCTGAGGTCAAATTGGGTATCGATGGTCTGGTAATGAGAAAGGCGCCAGGGCCCGACGGGATACCTCCCGATTTATTTAAAAGCCAGGCAGACCTCTGGGCCCCTATACTAACTAGGGTGTTCAACACAGCCTTCGAAGTAGGTATGCCTAGATCCTGGTCCACGGCCGTCATTGTGCCTATATTTAAGAAGGGCAACAGAAATGAACCACAATGTTATCGCCCAATATCCCTTATAGATGTTACGGCGAAAGTCTTGGGGAGAATCATTTTAAATCGCTTAATGGTCTGGGCCGATGAAAACAACATCTTCACGGATGTTCAGTATGGTTTCCGAAATGGGCGTTCCACAACTGACCAAAGCCTTAACCTCTATCACCTGGTGGCAAAGTATACTATGGCCAGGGAAGGCACAGTCTATTTGGCATTTATGGACCTCTCAGCAGCATTTGACTGTGTGGACAGAAGAAAGCTGTGGGAAATTTTGGGAACCATGGGCGTGGACACAGGACTGATCCACGTTTTACGAATGCTTCATCAAAACACCACGGCACGGGTTAGATTTACGGACGAGGGAGACGTCACAGAGGACTTCCAGTGTCGTGGTGGGGTAAGACAAGGATGCATCCTTGCGCCCTTCCTGTTCTCGCTTTATATCAATGGGCTCGACAAGGCGCTTGGAGCCTTGGAGGCAGACTGTCCCTGCATTGGGAGGAGAAGTATACCTGTCCTCCTATATGCAGACGACGCGGTCCTCTTGGCGCGTACAGGAAGGAGTTTGCAGGCCCTCATTAGCGGATTTGTCAGCTTCATGGCAGACCTTGATCTAGTACCTAACCTCTCAAAGTCGTACATCATGGAAGCGGGTAAAACCCCATCCAAGAATTGTGTCTTTACTATAGGAACACATAAACTTGAGAAGGTTAAATTCTTCAACTACCTGGGGATCCTATTTGATAAAGACCTCAATATTTTAAATCCCTCTTAAGACATAAATGTAGCCAACACCCTGGTGCGGTGGGGTCAATTATGAATTATGCACGCAGACTTGGCCGCTGGTCACCTAATGAAATAGTGCATCTATATGGCTGTGTCTGTTGCGCCAAAACCCTGTATGGAAGTGAGGTGTGGGGCTTCACAGACGGGGAAAAAATTCAATTGGAGGAAAACAAGTTTTTAAGGAGACTCCTGCAAGTGCCTCAAAGTACCCCTTCTTTTATAGTCCATGAGGAGCTGGGTATCTCCTACCTTAGCGAGAGGGCTTGCCTCAAACCGATTATTTGTTGGGTTAAAATATGGACAAATCCAGAGGCAAGTCTAAGTAGACAAATCTTGGAGGACTGTATGAGGGGGGACAAGGGGCTGCAAATACCCTGGCTCAAATATGTAAGGGACGTACTAAATAGATTGGGTCATGCCAACTTTTTCAATGATCTCTCTACACTAGCCAAGAGAGACAAGGGCGTCATAAAGGCAGACTTCCTACAGTATTCAGCCGGGGTCAGAGAGGAAAGGGAAGGGCAGAAAAGCACTGTAAGACAATACCAGCTCACAAAATCTTGTCTGGGCATGGAATTTTACCTGTCCAATATACACAATGGACAGGATAGATTCCTGATGACTAGATTTAGGCTAATTTTTTTGCAGCACATTCTGTCAGTCCCAGCTGGTTTTGCAAGCGATGCAAGCACAAAAGGGTGTTGCGGCTGCGATCTAAGATCTCCGCAAGATACCCTTCATTTCGTCCTAATCTGCCCCTTTTATGCATACCCAAGGTCCCGGTTCCTAAAAACTATTTTAAGACGCTCCAAAATCAGACAGGCTAAAGTGGCCCTTTTATTTCTTAAACTCTCCGCCGACCCCTTTGTTTTATTTAGCACTGTACACTTCCTGCGATTGGCTGTTAAACTAAGAAACACTAGAGGAGAGGATTAACTATGAGGGTCGCTCCCAAGTTTATAGGATCAAAAAGTTTGTACCCAGATTCAGTCTATACTAATTACAGTGAGAAAGTTGTACATAATGGATTATAGTATTTGATTGTCCCGTTTTTAACCACTATGTATATCGGGGTTTTATCATTACTGATTTTACGTGTATTGTGTATAATGATTTAAGCTTTTAACAAAAATAAGATTGTTTTATGATGTGTATCTTTTATGGATATTTTTTTTAATACCCGAATAAAGACTATTTGATTTGATTTGATTTGGTCTCATAGAGACACTGAGATAGGTAGGAAAGTACTGAGACAAGTATTCATTTAAATGTGGGTAGATACACAAGAACAGAGTAGTGGATAAGATAGCATACCCAGTGAGAGATTAATACATACAGTGATACAGAGACAGACATAGGGACATACACATAACAATAAATAATCATGTAAGCAATATTACAATAATATAACTGTGTATATTGGTTCTTCAGTATCTGATACCACATAATGAAAAGTTAAATATAGTTATTCTTTTTCTTTTCAGACATCAATTTTACTTAACTACAAACAGTTACAATACCATCCAAAAAAGACATCAATTTTACTTAACTACAAACAGTTACAATGCCATCCAAAAGTGAGAAAAGAAAAAAACTGAGACAAGGAAACTATGTCCTCACAACTGAAAAACAAAAGAGGCAAAATGCCGGAAAAGTGGTGAAAGTGAAAAGAACTGCTGGTAAGAGGACAAAGTAATTTCTTAAAATTGTATCTGCACAACTGGAAAGAAGGCAAAAATCAAGAAAATAAATAAAAGAGGAAAAAAAGTGAATGATATGAAGAGTAAAAAAATCATACAATCAAAGCACAGACTTTAACCAGAAGTCAAAGACAGTTTCAGGAAATCAGAGTTAGAACGTTCCATAGTACAGTAATTAAGAATCAAATAACAATTATAAAGAAGTATAACTGAAAAAGAGAAGCAGTCAGACAAAAGGAACGTGTTGAGCTTGTAGTTAATAAGGCCTTTGGGGCAGATGTATTATCTTTGCAGTTTGGGAGCGAATTTTAGTGATTCGCCATTAAGGACTTGCAAAATGCAATGTCTGTAGGTTTCGCAATAATAATTACGATTCCTACACATTCCTTAATTGTAAATGCAATTAACAAATACCTTTCCATTCATACCGATGGCCCTGTTGCACCCCTGAAATATGCATGTGTACATATGTGGCACACATACATGCCCTATGGCACTTTGAAAAATACAAAAAAGTGCATTTTTCAAGGGAATCACAAATTTCTACCAACTTGAAGTTGGTGGTAATTTGCAATTTCTTAAGGCAAAATCACACAACTTGGGTGCTTCCAAAATTGCATTTAAGGAATCGCAATTTGCGATTCCTTAAATGCATTCACAAAATAGGGAATCGCAAATTTAGCGATTCTCTATTTTACGAGGGCCTTTCCAGATGATACATCCTGAAAGGCTTTTTCCCGTTCGCAAACGGGCCGATTCTGAGAATCGGCCCGTTTGCCACGGGAAAAAGTCTTCATACATCTGGCCCTTTGCTCTCAAGAGGAATCTTTTTATTTTTACTTCAAACAGAATGGATAAAATAGTGTTGAGGATAAGAAAAGAAGCCAGAAGAAAAGCCTTGCCAATAGAACTAACTTTTGCAAATGGAGACATACTTCCAATACTGAGCATTTCTTTAATGAAGAAAGCTATTTCCAAGAGAGCACATTAGTGCATGCAGTTGATGAATCTGGACGTTGTTATGAGATGAAAGATGCCACTCCTATTCTTAAAGAAGTGATGGTTTCTAGAAATGTAGAGGAAGTGCTAGCTGAAGAGGTACAGGGATGGAGTAGACAGGCCCCTGTATATAATTGGAACTGTAGCTGTATTTGTACTATTCAGCAGGAATCTATTGATATGTTGAGAAATTTCCTACGTAGGTTTCCCTGCAGCAGTGAGACGCAGAAAATAGCTACGCTGCAAGGATTGGTTCCATGCAAAGCAAGTAACCATACTAATTTACAGGGACACTTACTAGCATGTCCATCAAAGGAAGTGTGTGAAAGTACCTTTCAGCTTTTCAGAATGTTAGCTGTACATCACTCAAAAATGTGAACTCTAGTTAGGAGACCTTAGTATGTGAAACTCCAGCCTTATGTTTAGGAGAATTGAATAGAGTTCTTCTGCACAGTGCAGTAGCAGAGGAACAATAAGTTTGTGATGATGTTCAGTTTTATTTCTTTGATCCTGAGGAGTGTAGGGAAAGTGAGGACTTGGTATCATCCAGGAGTCTCAGAACAGGACACAGGTATTAGTGTTTGTATGGGTTGTCAACTCACTCACTACAAAACTCAAACTCGTTATGTGGTTGTGTCTCCGTAGGCTGAAGAAGTCAACACATATAAGTGGCGAGAATTTGCAGCTTATTTATTTGTAGAGAAACACTTTGATGGTTCCACAGGACAAATTATGTGTATAGTTATGATAAATTGGAGGACAATAGAATGTCCACTAGAGCAGTCCATAACAAGGTCGAATGAGTTCCAATCCCTCAAAACTACCAGATTAAAACGTTTATGAATCAATTCTAATACAGTGCATACATCCACTCCAAGATATAGTTCGTATGGAGCCAAAGGCGTGGAAGTTACCTCCAACAGAGTTACAGAAAAGTCTTAAAGATAGAATTGTGTACTCGCCATTAGATTTGAAGCAGAATATTGAACCTGTGGGGGTGTTGAGAGGTTTGGAAGAAGCACTTATTATTCTAGTAAATGATGTCCCTACTAAGAATAGAAAAATATTATGGCAGGAGGTTAGTGGATGTCAGTAAAGTAAAGAATGCAACATTATATCTGGTACAAAACAATATTAATTATGAAAAAATTTAGATGCTCTTCAAGACATAACACATATGGAGGGTGATACATCATCATCCAGAGGTCAAATTGAAACGGTGGCTCAATCCCGATTGGAAGAAATGTATGAACACAACAATATCCACCCTCTGCATTCTAAAGAGATTAATCACGATGCAATTGACCTCTTTCAAATAAAAGAAGAAAGAGGAGCTACCCTGAGTGTTTGATGAGAAATGTTTAGAAGCTCAATGTTTTCTACATCTTTTTCCCACAAGAATAGGTGATGGGTGCGATGACCGGCCTGTACAGATACCAGAAGCTAAGTATAGTTCAACTAGACTATATTCAGAAGATCCTAGATTTCACCAGTATATTCCCTATATATTTAACCTTTTATTTGAGATTGACTTGTTAGGCCTATCTTATTTAGTAAACCACATTCTCATAACCAGAGTGAATCTGCAAAATACCACAGCAAGGGAATCCGTTAACAAAGTTCAAGGAAAAGATAAAAACTTAGAATACTGCTTGATTAGTTTAATGGTGTGCCAACGTGGCTCCAAGGAATATTGTTATCATCATCATGGTGAGCTGAAACGCATGTTGAGAAACCTAGGAGCACCTGCTTGTTTCCTAACACTCAGTTGTGCTGAGCATTCATTGGATGAAATCCTTGAATTCTTGCGAGAAGCAAACTCTCAAATAAAAGACATCAATCTGAAGACAGAAAGTAAACTTTGCTCAATGGACGCTGCAAACGATTGCAGATATTTTATCCACAGGTTTCAAGTGATGATGGCTTTCATCTGTAACAAAACTAATCCTCCTCTTGGCCAAGTAACTGATTTCTTTTGGCGCAAAGAGTACCAAGCTAGAGGTGCTTAACAAATTCACATGCTGTTATGGGTAAAAGATGTCCCAAAATTTGGAGCAGACACTTATGAGTCTGTCTTGTCTTTCATACAACAATATGTGCCATGTGCCATCCCAGAAGATGGTGCAAACAAGGGCTTGAGACAACAAAATCTACATTTTCAAACACAGAGATGTAGGAAGCACTGTCATAAGAAATACAGATGAAAAGACGTTTTTTCCACAAGATGCCGTTTTGGATTCCCACGACCTGTCATCTCAGATGGAAGAGTCAACATCTTTTGGTCTGAAATCAGGCATACCCTGTATTGGACCTGACCCTTTGCAGGGGATATCTCCCAACATTTTGCCTTCTTCCTCCCAGTTTTGTTGGCTTTAGGAATCTGGACACTTTACCACTGTTAACCAGAGCTGAAGTGCATATGCTCTCTGCCTAAAATATATTGGTGATTGGTTTATCCATGATTGGCATATTTGATTTACTAGTATATCCCTAGTACAGTGCACCATGTTTGCACAGGACCTGTAAATCAAATGCTATTAGTGGGCTTTAATGGCATGGTGAGCAAGAAAACGATGCATTAAGGCCCAGATCTCTGTACTGGGGTGTCCATCAATTGTTGTTTTTGCATTTGTCACCCCGAGTTGGAAGGGTATGCCCAGACGTTGGTCCTGGGCTCTCCATGCCACTGGAGTCAAGCTATCCTGGCTGATGAGGGCTGAAATCCCGAAACCGGTCCTAGAATGCTTGTTTCCAGTCCAGGCAGGACCTGTCATGCCAGTTCGGGCTGGACTGTTCCCATTGGGCGCAGGGACAAGATTGATTTGCAAATGGCTGGGTCCAAACTGGAATGGCATGGTGAGTAAAAAAACGATGGATTAAGGTCCAGATCTCTATACTGGGGTGAATGTATGACATTGTTCTGCATTCTGTCCATCAATTGTTGTTTTTGCATTTGTCACCCCGAGTGGGACGGGTATGCCTGGACTTGGTTCCCGTGCTCTCCATGCCACTGGAGTCAAGCTATCCTGGCTGATGAGGGCTGAAAGCCCCAAACCGGTCCTAGGATGCTTGTTTCCAGTCCAGGGAGGACCTGGCCTGGCAGTTCGGGCTGGACTGTTCCCAAGGGACGCAGGGTCAAGACTGATTTGCATATGACTGGGTCCAAACTGGAATGGCATGGTGAGCAAAAAAACAATGGATTAAGGCCCAGATCCCTGTACTGGGGTGAATGTACGACATTGTTCTGCATTCTGTCCATCAATTGTTGATTTTGCATTTGTCACCCCGAGTGGGACGGGTGTGCCTAGAAGTGGGTCCTGTGCTCTACATGCAACTGGAGTCAAGCTATCTTGGCTGATGAGGGCTGAAAGCAAGAAACCGGTCCTAGGATGCTTGTTTCCAGTCCAGGGAGGACCTGGCCTGGAAGGTGAGCAAAAAAAGGATGGATTAAGGCCCAGAACTCTGTATTAGGGTGTATGTACGACATTGTTCTGCATTCTGTCCATCAATTGTTGTTTTTGCACTAGTGGGCCTGCAGCACTGATTTTGCCACCCACATCAGTAGATTTGCAAACATGATTCAGACCTGCCACTGCAGTGACTGTGTGCTCGGTTTTAAACTGCCATTTTGACCTGACACGTGCACCCACTTTCCAGGCCCAAATATTCTGTTTTACAACATGTAAGTCACCCCTAAGGTAGGCCTTTGGCAGCCTCCTGGGCAGGGTGCAGTGCATTTAATAGGTAGGACATGTACTGTCGAGTTTTACATGTCCTAAATATTGCAAGGACTATCTCCGTGTAGGGTAAAATGAGGATTGCCTTGAAATCTCTTTTAAGTGTAATTTCTCATTAAACTCACAATTTAAAAATACGTCTTTTGGTGAAGTTGATTTTTAAATTACATGTTTGAAAATGCTACTTTTAGAAGGTGTGTGTATTCTTCCTCAACGATTCTGTGTCTCTGCCTGTCTCTAGAATCTACTACTGGGTTAGGATGGCAGTTGGGCTCTTGTACTCTAGACTGTCACACAAGGGACCTGAGGTGTGCCTTGCATATCCTGATGGGTCATAGCCAGAATGACGGGCCTTCCAGAGCTTGAGTGGTGGGAGGAGTTGTCACTGACACCTACATAGGGCTGTGCCTATCCTCAATGACACATCACTCCAACTCTGATGCAGCACGTGCTTCATCGCTGTGGATTTGACTCAGCGCATCTAGATCTTCGATGCATTATCCTCGGGTGCTGAATTCTTCTTTGACATTGCCCAGAAGTAAGGAACCGAGGCTTCATGTCCGGAGACCGATGCATCACCTCCCCTTCCAGTAAGAAACCAACGCATCACCAACCCTGACCGCAAGGGACCTACGCATCAACTTGCCTGCAAAGCAGTAAGCGACTGACACATCGCCTCCCCTGGCAGTCTGGAACAAACACATCACATCACTGGGAGTATGGAACCGGCGCGTCACAATGCTCTTCCGGCACATCTCCTCCCCTTGAATTCTGACACATCCACAGTACTTTTTGCTAAAAGCGATGCATACATTATTATTATTATTATGAGCTTATAAAGCGCACTTATGCCCAAGGGTGTCTTGGCGTTGCACACTGACTCCCTGGAGCACGAGGGCCCTATTCCCTAAATAGCCAAGTCTTCAGCCCCTTTCTAAAACAGAGGAGCTCCTCGGCATTCCTGATATGCGCCGGCAGGCTGTTCCAGGCTTTCGCTGCACAGTAGGAAAAATTATTTCCACCCCAACTGGCCTTTTTAATTCGGGGCACCGCAACTAGTCTGCCTTCGGAAGAGTGCAACGCTCTCCCAGGCACATACCAATTGAAGCACCTACTCAAAAACTCTGGGCCACTGTCCTTCAATGCTTTGAAAACAGTGCACAGGGCTTTAAAATGAGCTCACCTTGATACAGGCAGCCAGTGCAGTTGCCGGAGTCCCTCTCGTATGGAGGCAAACCTTGGAATGCTTGTTAGCAGTCTCGCCACCGCGTTTTGTACCAACTGTAATCTGTACAGATGTTTTTTTTTCAGATTCAGGTACAAACTGTTACAGTAGTCCAAGCGTGACAAAATGAGGGCTGAGACTGCTAACCTGAACCCATCGGCTGGAAGAAAAAATGTAATTTTTCTCAGTATCCTAAGAATATGGAATCGGGTTGAAACCACTCCGCTAACCTGATCCCCAAAGGCAAGTTTCTGGTCCATGATCACACCCAAATTCTTTGCCTTGCAAGTGGGGACTGGTGGCTTCCCCATTGCTTCAGGCCACATATC
Source organism: Triturus cristatus (assembly GCF_964204655.1). NCBI lineage: Eukaryota > Metazoa > Chordata > Amphibia > Caudata > Salamandridae > Triturus > Triturus cristatus. The sequence continues at coordinate 231,183,627 of NC_140584.1, forward strand.
AGGAGTCCAGATGTTAGGATTGTTCCCAAATATCATGACCTCGGTCTTCCCTGCATTCAATTTAAGGCAATTCGAGGCCATCCAACCAGCAATGTCTTTCAGGCAGTCATGGCACCTTGCGACTATATCCACTTGAGACCCTCGCTGTATGGATAACACAATTTGTGTGTCATCAGCATAGGATGTGAGTTGCAGGCCAAAGGACCTTATTAAAGCCGCCAACAGGCTGACATAAATATTGAAAAGCGTGGGGCTCAGAGAAGACCCCTGCGGTACCCCACAAGGGAGGGCAAAAGGTTTGGATTTATCAAGCCCCAGATCTACTGTTTGGATTCTGTCGGCCCAAAAAGATTTCAGGAGGCTCCAGGCCGTGCCTTCCACCCCCGCCCTCGACATCCGGTCCATCAGCACCCCATGATGGACAGTGTCGAAGGCTGCCGACAGGTCCAACAGAATCAGGACGGCCACCCCTCCCTGATCGACCGCAACTCTAACCTCCTCAGTGGCCTTAATCAAGGCCAGTTCCGTGCTGTGTCCTGCACGAAACCCGAACTGCGTAGGGTTGAGTGCCTTGGTTCTCTGAAAGAAAGAACTTAGTTGCCTATTTATGGCCTTCTCCAGTAATTTAGCCGGAAGCGGGAGTCGGGATATGGGTCTGTAGCTATTAGGGTCATTTTTATACAAACTGTTTTTTTTATCACTTGTTACTGTGTGTGTATGTTCAAATGCTTTACATATTGCCTGTGAGATACGCCTGACTGCTCCTGCCAAGCTACCAAGGGGTTATTTTATCTGTGTGACTCCCATACCCTGGCTAAAGGGATGGTCCCAATTTGGACAGGGTGCAAAGCACTGCCAACTCTAGACCCCATTTCTAACACCCAGACACAGAAATCACCCAAAAATACAAGCAACCTTAGAAGAACAAACGCTTCCTATTATATCAATGACAAAAAACCTATGATTCTGATCAAATATCGATCCACAATTTATTGCAGACAACTCCATTACTGTTGCGGCTACATGACTTCATATATAACGCAATCAGAGAAGACAGAGATGAAAGAGATGTGGGAAGAGATTTCTTCAGAAAAGATTCTTACCAAGAAATTGTACAGCTTCAGCTTGAAAATGCTTTCATACAGAGACATAGGTTCTTATGAATACTTGGATAGGTTGAGCTTGGTTAGTTTGGATTCCAAGTCAAGAGGAATTGTGTGGCTAAGCCTAGGCTTCGAAATAGAGTACTCAAGTCTTTCCTATAAATGCAGTATCTCACATAATTCAATCCATAAAGTAGAGATATCCTGAAAACTAACATGCTGGATACATAAAAGGAGTCCTTTTCTTCGAAACATGTGTCTCTATGAAGTACCTCTGCACTACACATATAGAAGTAATGTAACTGAAAACGTAGAAGATTGAAGATACTGAGAACTTGGATATGATGGTTCTTGGGTGAGACACAACAAAGGGAATCTAATTAACCACTGAAAGCTTAGTTGCCAAACCCCAGAGAGAAGAGAGTTTTGCACTTGCACTTTTGCAGTTGTTTAAGCCATGCTGTGCTGACTCAGAATTATTTGGACACTATGACTGTTACGAAGACTCTTTCAATACTATGGAAGGCAGCATTGAGTGCTCAGTCTTTCCAACCTAACTGCAACTGTTGAAATATTAGTTTGTACAGGAGAAACTATCACTACTGAGACAGCAAAAGAGAGTTCACAAAGCTGCCAAAGGTTTGTACCGGTGAGTCAACATCCTCTTGGAGAACCAATTGTTCAAAATGAAGTTGCCATAGCTATGAATGAGGTAGAGACTGCAATGTAGCAAGCAGGAGAGGAACTATGGATTTTGAACACATAGTGGAACAACTTAACAACGAACACAAATACATTTACAATCAGGTTTAACATAAAATACAACATGGATTTCTCCACGAGGGGAAACAGTGTGATTGTTCTTTGTACAAACCAATATTACTGTAAATCAGTGGTCAAGCTGGCACTGAAAAAAGCTTCATAATTAAAGTTCTCAGTGGTGATCTACAGAAGACTACAGAATCAAATGTCTCATGTGTAGTAACAGCCCTAACAGGATCATCTGCAAATAACAGTAAAGGGATTACTTTATTTGCCTACTAATGCTACCTGTTTAACATGACAATAATCTGAAATACCAGAATCTGTCTGGTGAAGATTGCCATGAGGTGTGAAGAGCATTGAAGAAAGTGAAGCTTTTAACAATGAATGAGGTCAGCATGGTATCCAACTTAATGCTTGCATTCATACACTAAAGAATGCAGCAGATTGTGAGAACAAGCTAAGATGTGTTGTTTGGAAGAAAACATTTGATTGAATTTGGTGACCTACTGTAACTCACCCCCGTAGATGGACAACCTGTTTTCAAAATACTTGTGCATAAAGAAACAAGGAATTCTCTGGGGAGCATTGGCAATGTAAATCTTTGGTTAAACTTTGAATACAAGGAACTAGTGAAAAATATGTGTCAAGCATCTGATGTAACTTATGCAGAAATCCTGAAAACATTAGCATAGGAGTTCTAAAAAAAGAGGGGAAACATGCATTGGAAAATCAACTTATGAAAAAACTATTTCTATCTAATATTACAGAAGCTGAACTAATGCACAAATGTATTGAAGAATGAAGTCTATAATTTGTGTAATGCCAATACTTGAAGAGTGCTCCAAGCATAATGAACAATTACTACAAAAGGAGAAAATAGATATTTTGGATTTTGCAGCTAGTGATAAAATGTAACATTAGGGAGTCAGAATACTACTCACAGATAAACACCAAGCAAAATTTGAAACTTTGGAGGTTTGTCTAAAAAAATGCAGGATTAGAAAAGCATTTACGTAGCAGCAAAAACTGTTGAGTAATTCTAAGCCATAATGTAGAGGAAGATTTAGTAGATGGTGTAATGGATAAAGTAATTGATTTTTATTAATTACCCAAATATATGAGGTTGCATACTTGGCCATATAATATGATCAGATTGATGGCGTGAAGCAGATTGGCTGTTGTGTTGTATGTTTCTTGCCAGTGAAAGACTTATATGAGTGGAACCAGTAATTCCCACTCTGTGTACCGTATGCTGTAACTGTCCATAAATCATAAAGTTTAAGTGTAGATGCAGCTTTTATAAAAATTGGAAGTACTGTATTTCAAGAAGGAATGTCATATTTAACACGTTAGGCATTCACACATCCAGTCATACAGACATAGAGACACTTACACAGCCACTCATAGACCCTTACAGCCACTCAAACATCCACTCAATCATCCACTCAATCACCCATACAGAAACTCACACAGGCACTCATTCAACCATACAGGTACTTACACACCCACACACTCACCCAACTGCCACTCATACTGACACTCACTCAACAATACAGCTACTCACACACCCACTCACTTACCCATAGAGCCACTGACACAGCCACTCACTCACCCATATGACTGCGAACACACCCATAGAACAACTTCATACTCATTTACACATTCATATAAACACTCACACACCCACTCACTCATACTCACAGCCCCTCACACAAACATTCACTCACTGATAGTCCAGTGGCGGTTTCTTCATGAGGGCATCGGGACTCCGCCCCCTTACATTGCCGAATATGCTCAGCTGAGCACTGAGCAGTGATTTAATACACCGACCCATGATTAATTTACGAGCTCGGAGCGCAGCTGCCAAAATGCCTTGAACATGGGGCACTGTATGCCCCACACTCACTCACTGACGATATGTATACTATCAGCACATTGTTAATTGATTGAACAGTCAGTCACCGTTTTGACCTCACGTCACGGGACTCACCCTGCCCAGGCTACGTGTTTGCTGTCTGAGAACCTCACAGCCCTGAAGGCTGTGATGTCATCACCTCGGCAAAGACCTAGCTGCAAGGCACAGTCTCCACCCCCTGATGGTGTGGAGGTAAAGTTAGCCCCAGGCGTTTTGAAAGCAAGCCCGGGATCGCTAACCCTCCACGTCAATCAGGGAGAGTGGAACTTGTCACCACACCCTTTTCCAACTCGTTACAGGGACGAGTTGGGAAAGGGTGTGGCAGGTGGGAAGCAGGAATTGAGTCTGCGCCGACTCAACCACCTCAGGCGTACTGCGCATGAGTCTGAGTGACTGTGGCAGTTAGTGTTCGGACTTGAGTGCATTTTTGACTGCATGATAAGGTAAGACTTGCCGCTCCCAGGTCTGCCCCATCTTGCTTTGGGTCCCATTCTAATTTCCAAACAACACTTCATTTCGACGTCCACTCCTGCCCTTTGCCCGTCATCTCTTCTGCCTTTCTCCTTTTGTATTTGCCCTGCTTCCAACTTTCCATGCCGTTTGTCCAGTCCCCTGCCCCCGTTTATCATGCCTACATCCCGTGTCTGCCCCTCCATCTGTTCCGTCGGATTTTCATGAGAGGGTGGCAGCCAGGCAGGTCTTTTCACAACACCCAGGCTAGAGACGTTTCACGTTTATTTTCATGTGTATGTAATGTATTCTCCTGCAGTTTTATATAGCGCACTCTCATTATGCAAAATTTACAATTAGAGTTCGGCAATTTATGAGCGATGTTAGGTGAGGCAATGAGTGTTTGTGTAGAACCAACCCAACATGGCATCCAAAAAAATGTCATTAAAAGTGGTGATGGCACGGCCTTGCCTGCATTCCCACCTGCTGTCATTACTATGTCCTAGTAACTGTCTAATGCCAAAAGGTGCAGGGGCATACAACCTGGCCTGGAGGAGGAACAGCTTCACGCCTGTGTGACCCCCCCCACCTGAAGGTCCAACCCATCATGTGAATGTGGGTGAATATTTGTCCGAGAATACGTTTCTTAATCCATTTGACCAGGTCCCAGCTTCCGGCAGCATTTCAATACCTTTGGTCGAGTTCGCGCTATATAAAGTGGCAAACAAAAAACAGGGAAATGCCTAATGGCCTACCCATTTTAAATTAAGTCGAGTAACGCATTCTCTGTTTTTGTCCATTTTTTTCATTTGTCCTATGACCTCATTTTTGCTGCCATTTCCCAGTCTTTTCCATTTGTTTGGTGCCTTTCTCCTTTCCCTCTGTCTGTGTCCTTGCCTTATTTCTGAATTGCTTTTAACTCTGCCTGACTGCCGTTCCACCTTTAGTTCTTGCCATTTTACATTGTCTATTTCTGCAATCTCCTTGTTGTTTTTGCCTTTTCACTGTCATCTCCATATGTTCTGTGCCATTCTCTGTTTTCTCTGTTTCTTTCCCTTATTGCCTCATTTCTGACCATTTTTTTTTAACAGTGCCCGACTGTAGCTTCACCTCTAGTCCAACTGTGCCTTCTGCCTTCTCTGCCACTTTTATGCCATCCATTTCTGACATTTTCTTTCTCATCTAGCTACTTGCATATTTTCTGACTTTTTTCTCCTCTCCTCTCTCTCAAATTCACCCCTGCTCTGCTGCTTACTAACGTCATGTAACAAACAGAACCCCATCATGTTTTTATTGGATGTAAATGTTTGTGAATGTGCGGTGCATCGTTTCAGTAGCAATGAGCGCAAATATCGGAATGTGAATGGAAAGAGAATTGTTCACCATCCCCTTCGGTGCTCTGGCCAATAGGAAGTGAGTTCCAAAGGCATCACCCACAAAGTTTTATGCCCACTACACCCAAGTAAACGGCAAGAGAATGTGAGCTTTTCTGTCTTGTTGATGGGTGTATCTGTGTGTAAAAGTTTGTGGGTGTTGCAAAATTATTTGCAGTGTGCTCTGGGACCAATAGGCAGCTATTGGGGTATTATTAACACAGGAGTGATGTGATCATATTTTTTGGCTTCTAGACATGAAGCAAGCTCTGGCGTATGACATTTCCCCATATGGTGCAATCACAAAATGATGTGCTGGAAAATGTGTGATGCGTACATGCCTAATGCGCAGAACACAGACACACACGCTCAGACCAAGCAGACATGCAAAGAGGTGCAGACACACGTTCTCACGAATACGCACATTGTACGTCCAAAACAGACAAAAAGAGCGGAAGGGCAAACACACAGAGCAAACACATCCACAGGAGAGACATGCACACTTCAGATATACATACTTCACGGCAGTCAGACAGACACCCACACATATATAATCAATACACCTACACTATACACATGTTTCTCATTCGTGCAGTGCTCTCCGGGTGAGCAGGACGAAGTAATTCAGCATAGGGGGACTCGTGTGGCATATGCTAAATTGCCGTGTGCTTTCTGCATCTGAAACCTTGCAAAAAAACACCGTGATTGGGTACATGCAGTTCTATTTGCAAACATAGCAAAGTTTTACACATAAGATAACCACAGCCTGATTGACTGAGCCCAAAGCCTGTTTTAAAGATTCAATCCATGTCACTTTCAAAGAGTTGATCTAAAGAGATCCCCACATTAAAACTCAGCGTCTGAGCCTTACAGCATTGGGAAAGGAACATTATTGCCTCACATTTAAAATCTAACTCCGCACGCTGAAAGAAGCAACATCACTAGCACTCCATTCCTGGTTTACCCGTGAATAGCAGACTGTAGGAAAGGAAAACTTCCAGTTTTATCATATAGGATTTCCCCATCGCACCTCTGCCATTGAGTATGAGAATAAAAATTGGATGGCCCTGAGGAAGGTGGACAGTAATTAATTTAATCCATCGAAACGTATGTTGGCTAGATGTACTCCCGGCTGGCGGCAACACCATGCATAGCTGAAAAGGATCTCTACCATGTTTCGTATTAGCATGTCCATTCAAGCTGGTAAGTAAATGAAAGTTTGAATGTGTTGATGTGAGTCTGGCTTTGGTGAGGATGACATGGAGTGAGAGGTGTGGTGTGATTTGATTATTTCCTTTCCTTTTCTTTTGATGGGGACATGAAAAGTAATTTCAACATTATTGAAAGTTTATCTACATGCATTGTATTTCTAAGTATGAAGTGTACTGCTCTCATGTCTGTCATGTTTTAACAATATATGTATTTTTTCACTTAAGAAAAGATGTTTAAAAATGTTTTTTAAAAAGTCTATTATGGAGTAAAAATATTGCCTTGACTATAAGAAAAATATTTTTTGAATAAAATGCAAAAATGAAACAATGTAGTATATTTTAATCTATTCAGAAAGTGAAGCCCACAAGAGCTGATTTAAGCTGTAGTGGAAGCATTGCAGGTCATGTGGGAGATTTACTCTGTATCTCATTGTTGTTTTCCCCCTCCTCCCAGACCTATAAAGCATCTATAGGGGGTACCTTTCCATAGTAGAATTTTACTCTGTTGGGCCATCTTGAATGCCACTTTTTTTTCACGTAGGCACTGGCTCAGTAGACAGATCCAATCTATGTATGCAACATTATTAAAATTAATTGTGGTTTATTGCAATTTAGAATGGCTCATTCATGAGACCTTGGAACTGAAGATAGTTTGAGGGGAGGCAGTGGCCTGTTTCTGTTTAGTACAGTGGCTTCTGAAAGTCTTGAAAATGCACCATTTGCCCACTCATTTTTCAAAATGTTCTCGGGGGCGAATCCCCCCGAACCCTCCTTAGGTTGTTTGGGCTCACTCGCTACGCTCGCTCGCCGCAGTGAACTCCACCAGTAATTTTACACCTGTCCACATTCAAATATCACCAGCCGCCACTGTGATAGTCACTCACACCCACTCACTTACCTATACACACACTGAAACAGATACTCACTCACCCATACAGCCAATCACACACCCTCTCCCTCACCCGAAGAAACACTCACACAGCCACTCACACACTGATACAGTCACGCAGCCACTCAGATGAGATATGTTAGCAATAGTATGACTAGTTACTAGTACAGTAATAATAGTAATTTAATTTATGCTGTAGCTTAGTATATATCTTTAAGTCTCAGAAACATTTACAAAACATTTATTCTCACTGGATGATGTCATTTGAGAAGTCATCAGTGATGTCATCAGTGATGTCACTGACCATGTCATGAGTGATGTAATTTCTCAGGTCGTAAGCAGTGCATTGCAAGGGGGTAAGTTATAGTTAGCTCAGGCAACTACAACTGCAGAATTTAATTGGTTTTTGGTTTTGTATTAATGAAATGTGAGTTTAATTATAATGTTCCTTTAAACTTTTTTCAGTGAATATATATATATATATATACACACACACACATATATATATATATTGAGAGAGAATATAAGCTTAGAAGTAGCAGATCGTGAGGTGTTAATGCATCAATGTCTTCAGGTAAATTGTACAGCATATTGGAATTTTGTACTTCCCTACTGCCTCATCATGGGTGCTGCAGAATAATCTGGGTTATTTCCGCGCCCCAGGAGGTGATGTTACCAGGGATCCTGTTAATTCTGGCATGGGAAAATAACACAGACGTTTTAGGGAGAAACATGCACAAATCTGATTCCCTACCAAGTTCTGCATATTTTTCCCCTGATTCACAAGGAAAATGTAGCTGCTTTCAGTAGATGAAATCTCTTTGCAAAACAACACAATTAGCAATTCGAATCCTCCATATAGTGCCGGTAAAACTTACAAAATATTGAATAGAAATCTTTTTATATTTGTGCAATACATTATGGGGCAGATTTACAAGCCCCTTGCAGCAGTTTTAAAATGTGAAAAGTAACCAAAAGTGGCGCAAGGGGCTTGTAAATCTGCCCCTATGTTTTTTTTCTAAAACTATTAAAAAATATACTTCGTTAAAAATATGTCCTAGGATTAGAATTTTTATTTATTATAGATGAAAACTATTCTAGCAATTCAAATGATGCTACTTTGCATGCACCTGCAATTATTGACAGTCGCAATTCTTAAGTGACCTAAACAATATTTTATAGTACTGTCAAAAACAGTTGCTTCTGTCATCATCTCGAGGCTCACTTACCATCTTTGAGTATGGTTTCCCGCCCAGTGCCATCAATTTTTTGACGTCCAATGAGGAAGCTGGTGGTGTCCGCAAAATAAATGTAATTGGATTGAGCATGAAAATCCAGAGCGCGCGGGTTGACCAGGTTCTCGATGGGATGCATGTACTCGTCGGCTACTTTGTTATTCAAATCCATTCCCCTGATGATCCCAGGCCGCCCTTTTCCATAAAACAAGAACAGCTCGTTCTTGGGCCCTGCACAAGAAAGATTACGCACGTAAGAAACAAAAGCAGGCTAATCTTCTTTCACCCTGCCTAATTCCACTATTTAATTATCTGGCACAATTAGTGTTTTTATTCAATACTGAAAATGTAACTTTCCTGTAATCAGAACATATCTTCTTCAAGAAGGTTGCGTTACATTAATTGAAAAGCAAATAATTTCCTTGATTAGCTGACTTTGGATTAGTTGTTCTTTTGTAGTTGTTGCTGTCCATGCAATAAAAACATGACAAACGAGGGGATAATGTGGTCCTCGGCGTGAAACTCGTTCGACTTTTTTTAATTGCTGAGACAGTAGCTGGTAATGATAGGGGCATTTATTAAAGTCTGCAGTTTAAGAGCCAATAGATTAAAAACACCGCTTTTTCTCAAGCATGCTCACAAAAAACAGGAAAACAATCTGCTTGGAAATGTTCTGCGCTATTAAAAATGCAGACTGTGCCGTGGATACTAGTGCTTGGGTGGAGGGCGAGGAGGAGGTGGAGAATGTCATTCTGTCGAACTCCAATACCCTGGTCTTTGAAGTTATTTGGGTGGGGGCAAAGTTCACCTTCAATTTCTTGTTTTAACATTCAAAACAATAACATAATATGCAGATCATGGTACCATCAGTACCAAAATGTGCATGTTCTGGCATTATGCTGACATTGTCATCAGTATGTTTCAGCACTTGACCTTTAAATATGTACGTGAGTGAATTAAAAAGGTGTGGACGTTATCACACCTTGTAATTAGCAGGTGCAGTAAACTGTTCAGAAGTTGTAATTCCGAATCCTGCCAGAAATTCATGGGACAGTGGACTTGTATCACGCAGATTTAACTACATTTTGACCATTTTATTGCTACTTTTTATCAAAATCTTAGGGAGTGTTAGAAATCTGAGCAAACAACTGTAGCCACTCGTATTCACCTCGTTTAATCTAAACATCTGTAAAAATAAAACGTATGAAAGAATATATTTACTTTTCCCATAATTGTGCCACAGATATATAGCCGAATAGCTTGCCTCTCTCGATTCTGTGAGGCTAAATAAAAAGAAGCCACAAATAAACATGGCTGCTCCAAAAGAAAAAAACTAACAGCCCCAAGGGGTTTCATGTAATCAAAAGTATGCAGTGATGGACTCTATTGCCCCAATCAATGAAACTAAGGCCTAACATGCATTTTAACTGATGGGTGTCCACATGAGCATGCATTAACCAACAGCCCTGATTTTGCTTTGGAAAGTGAGGGGGCATTTGATGGGTTGAACATACTTTTGCATGACCTGCCATCACCTCCCAGGCTGAAGCCAGTCCTGCAGCGACAAGTTCGTGTTTTATAGCTGGAGCTGAGCAGACAGATGTGCGAGCATCCCCCTGGCATTCCATGTGGGTCTACTTCACAGGCATGGTTTCTGACTAAAACAAAAAAAACACCAGACAAGATAACATCATCAAAAGCAGATTATTGTACGAATCGGCCTTTCTTTAGATAATATATTCAGTGCAATAAAATGAGTTGCAACAAGAATTTCACCACATAGTTCAACAGTGTTTAATGTTTGAACAAATACAAATAAGCAGTTAGCAAGACATTTCACATAAAGGCAAGTCAGAGGGAACATATTATAGCCACCCAGTCCGTCTACTTCTCCTGACTAAGCAGCTTTCTCATCTTGTTACAAATAAATGTGTTTGTTTCTCTTTGATTGCTTTTGTCATTAGATTTACATTTTGATTGATAGTTTCCAGGCAGGGCATCTATGTAATTCAAAAGCCATTGAACAATGCCCTTGAATTGTGACAAAATGCCTGGTAAAGCAGTGGAGCCCTTTGATTCCAAGCCCAGCCGCAGCTTTCTCTAAGAAAGCATCTCTCTGTTGTGAGATCCATCAGAGGTACAGGCTTTGAACTCCCACGCTCTCCCCATACACAGAGATCTGCAGAGGAGAGGATCACACCCTTCTGCTTCCCCCACGTCATAACCAGTGCTTTAAATGGGAAAAAATAAGTGCAGGTACTCATTAACCCCTTGTGTGCTTCGGACGGTCCTGGCCGTCTGACGTCACGGTGGGCGTGTCCGTAGGACGGCCGGGGGCTGTTCGAACTCCTCCCACTCAATAAAACGCCCGCACAGCGCGAAAATTCGCGCAGCGCGGAACGGGTTAATATGAGCTAGAGGTGTGTTAAGTGGGCAGGGCTAGAGGCGGGGTTAAGGGCAAGATTTGATGATACATAATGACTTCTGTACCAGTTGCAGCACATATCAAACCACATGAGAAATGTATTTATGTAAACAAAACAGGTTAACTCATTACACAAAATGAAAGCCAAACAGAGTAATATGTTAACAATACCTTGTTTTGTAATATTTGCTGCTTCTTATTGCCATACTGTTTTTTGTTGTTGTTTGGCACAATACTATATACTCTCCAGCGTGCACACACACACACACACAGAAACAAGCAGACATATACACAAAAGCATTCCACACATTCCCTTTAAAATATCTCCTGAGACTGTCCTGATTCTCTCCCTCTTTCTCTCACAGAAGAACAGGGACACACGAGCAGGCACACTCAAGTTGGCAAGCACACAGACATAAGCAAACACTCACACAAAGTCTCAGGTGAGATTAAAGCCATTTTAAACTCCTTGCCTCCCATGGCTTTTTAAATTACCACTGTCAGTGTGCTGTCTCCATATCTGTGTTTGCCCAAATGCACACAATTGTGTGAATGCGATTAACAGCATAGGGCCTAAATGGGCACTCCACTGTCAAACACAGTGTGATGGTGAACACAGGGACATCATGCAAATTATACCACGCTGAATAGTTCATCAGCGGCTCAGGTCATGATTACAGAAACTCTTTGGCTGTCAGAGATAGGTTCATCTTTCAGCTGAATGGTCGTTGTGTCCCTGATTGACAGTAAAGGGTCTGTATAGACCCTGCACTGTTAATCACAGCATGACGCAAGACAAGTCCTCTCAGACCCCGGCAGTCTCAGGGCATTGAAGTGGAATCTCCAGCAGGGACTCTGCAAAAGGCTACTGCGCTTATGAGCTCCTGAGCAGAGCAGCATCTACCCTGTGCTGGAAGAGATACCTAACCGGAGCCTGCAGTGCCGTCTATTAGCGTACCAGTACACTCCCTGGCTAAAGAGAAGTGCCGGTACTGACGGCCAGAAAATTCGGAAGTGTTGGTATGTCCCATTTAAAGCACTGGTCATAACACTGGAGAGGCTGTGGAAACTGGGTGAGGTGTAAGACATACCCAATTGAATTTGCCACGAAAGGTAGGAGTAGAAACATATATGTGTGTGTTTTTATTATGGAATTGTGGCGAATGATAACTATTATGAGCTTATTTTAGGAAGGGTAAACAATGGCAGGACTTATTCTGTCGGCTTTGTTTTTAGGATTGAGGGTCAGAAGCCAGGCATACAATTTTTGTTGTCGGTGTTGCAAGACTCCAGCTACATGTGGCTATGATTGAGGGTAAGGATGCTAGGTATAGAGTTTGATGGTTGGGATGAGGTAGGCGAGTGTGATTTTTGGCAAAGCACTTCCTCATGTATGGGTGTGTAGATCTGAGGTCTGAATGGGTGGCAAAGTGCAAGATGCTGTGAGTGCTTGAGGGATGTGGGGTGCTTTGTATGGTTGGGTGTTTGTCAGGTAAAGCAATGCCAGATGTGGGTAGTGTTGTCATGTGACTCGATGTCAAAAGCACCATATGTTTGTAATTTAGAGTTTAATGAAGTAGGAGCCCCGTTCTAAATCACCAGTGCTCCCAAAATTCCAAACATAATCCCACCACCTCATGTAGTTGGACGACCCACTTATTGACCTCTAGAAGGGTATCTGTCAACTCTATTAAAGCTAAAGGGAGGCCCACCTAACACAAAAGCCCTCTATTTGGATTTGAGACAGAATTAGCTGAAGATTATTTACTTTTATTTTCCTCACTACTCATCAGAAGACATGCCATTTCAACATGGTTGGAGTCACTGCAGGACCAGAATATCTCAGTAAGGCATAGGAAAGTGAATAGAAGAGTTGGTCATTTATAGGATATGCAGAAAATGGTTTCTCAGATGAAACCTTTTTACTGAGGAAGAAAGTTTAGATGGATAAACTCCCTCCTTAACGTCTACTCCCACACATTTTACTCCGTCTTTGTTTGTTCATATGGAATAATGTGACACAGGTGCTCAGGTCAGTCATCAGTCCAACCATCTCCATCAGTTCTCTTGATCGGAAGTTTGAATCTCGAGCCCTGACACTTTTGGGATCCTGAACTTGCGAAGGGGAAGCTGTTGGTGCCCTGCCCTCATTCGCTCACCTAAGTTCCGCTGGTGCTCCGCTGTGTGTCCCTCTGCCGTTGCTGCTGCCGCCACATCACCTCGCGGCCCTGGCGAGGGGAGACCACATCTCCCAGGCGCCCTAGCGCCCTTCGACGTCACCAAAGCGCCCGGAGGCGCTCAAAAGAACGCCGCTCCTTCCGCGTCGCGGGACGTGCGCGGGCGGGCGCCGGATGAAGCCCGGACAAAGGGCGGGCCGTCTGAAGCCGTCCGGGGCCAAAGGAGGCCGGGCTGGGCCACCCCTCTTGTTCCTGCTTCAAGCCTGTGACTGGTATGCTAACATTGTTACCTGATAGACTTGGTGGATTGCTGCACAAGTGATTGTTTGTTCCACTACACGCTGTGACTACCGCTTTTACTCGTTGACTATGGCAATGTGCACACGGTCAGGCAAGGGAGGCACACTGGGAGGGGCTTCGGTTAGTGGCACTCTTGACCACCATAATTCGTGCCTGCTCTGTTTTAGAGAAAGAAATTGCAATTACAGAGCGGCGCCTCTCCCTTGATGCTTTAAAAGATAAACGCTCCTCATTGGGTCCTTTTGTGCTAGCTGCTACACCCGCCCACTCCAATACCCTAGTGGTCGACATTCTAACAGGGAATTCACAACGTCTGCCGATAAGCACGGATTCAAATTCTGTTGGCCCTAGCGATCCTGCTTCTGCAACATTGTCAGACCTCTCATATTCTCCCTTGTTAGTTGCCTCCCAAGTTACACCTAATACTACCACTACTGTTACCTCACCTCTTGTAAGCCTTGTGACCACTGAGCCATCCACCGTAGTGGACCCAAAAACCGTGCCAAACAAAAGGAAAAGAGTAGGTAGTGGTAGCAAGGAGGATCAGACAAAAGCTCTTAAAAAAAGTAAAAGCAAATCACGTAGTGGCTTGGGTGAGAAAGTGGGTCGAACAGTATTATCTACACCCCACCAGCTCAGGATAAGATCATCTTCTGCTCACCCGGTCAACCTAACCACTGATATTCTTGCAGAGCAACCTCCCCAACAATCTGCATTACAAAATGACCTTGACCCCCAACCTATACTTATTAGCCAACTTGAAAAAACTATTAAATCCTTGTTACTTCCTATGATGGAAAGAGTAAGATTACTGTCTGAGAGGCTCGAGAGATTTGAACAGGCCTCTCTTGACAACTTCTTCTCTCTCAAGTCCCTAATCAAGTTGCACTCAAAGTTAGGTCAGGATCATGCTACTGCCGTTGAAACTCCTTTAGTTACCTCTAATGAACTCATGCCCAAAGCTGCCTTGCCGAACTTAAATGCTGCTTTAAGCTTAGGCCCAAAGAAGGGAGTTGCCCCACCAGGCTTAGGGCCTCTAATACCTACAATTTCTCCGGGTAGCTTTCCTCCAAATAAAAAATCAGCCTCCGGCCTGACAGGTACCCACCCAATCCCCGGGGCACCGGGATGCAACGCAGAATTTGCACAGAATCTCTCTAATTCACCCATCAATGAACCTATACAAATTCAATCCAAAGTCCCCCCCACTGGCTCAGAACAGTCCTTATCTCATGTAAACCTTCCACCGGAGTGCCTACCCTTTGTTGCCATTTTGACTGGAGTTCCGCACCCCAAAACTGCTAAGCCAGAATCATACATCGAATTACGTAATAAAACAACACACTGGCTGAATACCAATAGGCCACTCCCAAACCATCTGGATGGGCAGGTTCTTCATGTCAGAAGGGTATCTTGGGTGGGCAACAAACCGAAAAATATACCTGGTGATTGTGTCATCATAAATTTCAGGGATCCCCGGGTCACAAGATTAATCTGCAACTACCAACAATCCACCATGAGTGGCATAGGATGCCTTGACTTAAGCCATTTCTATTCTGATACTGTTTACTCTCATTACCCGCATCCTTTTTTTCAATCATCTTATGATGGTTATTTTAAGGGAGTTGGGAACATCAGGGAAAAGGCTTTTCCTATTTTTGCCCCTAGCAGATATCATGACGCTTATAGCTGCTATGAGCATTATTGACATGGAATCCCAGCAATGGTAGATATCCCTTTTCCTGTTGGAATCCATAACAATATAAAAGATCTCAAGGTAGCCACTGACCTTGATAGGGATCCCTTTTATACCGATTTGAATCCTCATGCTCAGCAGCACTGTTCCCAGCTTACTTCAATTTCTCAGGCTACTGACCTATTGACTTCTTCTTGCATTCCGACCCTGGTTACTCCCAATTCTCGCAATCCACCTGCACTACAAGATACAGCTACTATTTCTCCTCCTCTTAGGATTCTAAATTGGAATGTAGCTGGCTTAGCCACCAAATTAGACCTCCCACATTGGAATTCCTTTATAATGACCTATAGTATCTGTATTTTCCAGGAGACTTGGGCAACAGAGCCGCTTCATATGATTGGCTATACCACCTTTTGCATACCGGCTACTCCACCTTTGACAGGAAGAGGACGTCCTTTTGGCGGCCTGTTGATTTGGGTTAGTACTTCCTTTGGGTGTACCATCAGGCAGGCCCATATTGCCTCCCCTGATATATTAAGACTTACTCTCAGGGGAGTCCAGGGAAAGAAATCTCTTGATATATTTAACGTCTATGCAAGGAGCCTTAGTGGAGGAGCCTTGTCACCTACACTTGTACTCCTAGAGGGCGAACTACGCAAGTGCCATCATGCATCTTACGTCCTGGTAGCAGGAGACTTTAATTGCTCCTTCGAGCCCCTTGCCTCAGCAGATCTTCCTGATCTACTTGAGGATGACGCTAAACGAGGAATTCCACCATTAACGTTGCCACCTATCAAGAGATGGACTAAATCTGTTGTATTCCTTAACACCATGACCTTGGAGTTTGGCTTAAGGGCGGCCAACCGTAGGACATCCTCTGATCCCCAGGGTGCACACACTTACAACAGGCCTAATCACACCTCAAGGATCGATTATATACTTCTCGACCTCAAACTTTGGACTTTCATGGTGGATATGGAAATAATTTCTTCTTATGATAGCGACCATAATCAGCTATCTCTCTGTATTAAATCATTATGGGCCGATTCACATGGGTCCCTGTTTCCACCAGTAGTCAGTCCTTTACAAACCTCTGAGGTCTATCTTGCCAACTGTGAGAGGCACCTCAAATGGCGCAAAGTCATGCTGGATGATGGTAAAATTGAATTAATAAGGTCAATCCTATATGCCACACAAGCAGAGTTGACTCCAACAAATACTCATCAGGCTGTCCTTGATAGGGCTCCCTTTATCTTTCAAGATACCATCCTTAAATTAGGAAACCTATTCCGAGCACATAATAAGGGTGGCTCACCGAAGGGAGGGCTTAAGCCTATCCCTAAGAATGGCTGGTATACGCAAAGTTGCAGAATTAAGAAATCTGCTCTAATAGTGGCCCTAAAAAGTGGGATCGCATCCGAGATCCAGAAAGCTAGGAAAGACTATAAGACTTCTGTCCTTAATGCCAAAAAGTCCTGGGAGGAACAGTTTTGGCAGACTTTAAGGGAGGCCTCCCTTAAGCGCAACCCTGGTGTCTTTTGGGACACAATCAGATTAAAGAATAGACCAGCCCATGAACTTCTGACTTGCAATATCACTGGTATAGCATGGTACGAGCACTTTCTCAAATTATATTCCACCAGTTTTGAGAATGTGGAGAAGTTCCTCCCCGAGGGGGTGTTCCCCCTCGGGGACGTCCTGAATATTGACCCCTTCTCTGAAGTAGAGGTTCTTAGTGCTATCCAGTCCATCATTCCGCAGAAAGCAGCTGGCCCGGATGGTATCCCCGGTGATGTTTTTAAGCTTGATCCATCTAACTGGGGGAAGCTTCTCTCTACCCTCATTAATGCCATCGCTAATGGCGCCCCGGTCCCCGAATCTTGGAAGGGGGCCGATGTCGTTCCCATTTTTAAAAAGGGTGCCCGAGACGATCCAGCTAATTATCGGCCAATTAGCTTGATCGACTCCTCCCAGAAGGTCATCGGGAAGTGATATTGGAAAGGATACTAACTTGGGTGAACGATAATAGTGTCCTTTCTGATTATCAAGCAGGCTTTAGGGCCAGAAAAGGCACTATAGAACAGGTCTTTAGATTGTTTCTTATCTATTGGAAGGTCGTCCTTCTTGGAAAGGGCAGTCTCTATCTAGCCTTCATAGATTTAAAAACAGCATTCGACCTTGTTCCCCGAGATACTCTTTGGCGTGTCCTGACCAATATGAACATCCCTTCTTACCTGTTGGCCCTGCTAGTAAAACTTCATGATGGCAATTATGCTCAGGTACGCTGGGATCCCCAGGGTCAGAAAACTGAGAGAATTCCTGTAAACAGGGGCGTCCGCCAGGGATGTGTTCTTGCTCCCACCCTTTTTTCACTTTATGTGAATGGGGTGGTAGACCATCTGCGGGAAGTTCCTGCTGATGCACCATCCCTGGCGGGCGAACGCGTTCCAACACTCCTGTTTGCTGACGATACTCTTCTTTTGTCCAAGACACCCATGGGGTTGCAAACTCTCCTCGATAGCTTTCAATCTTTCTGCAATGACAGAGGCCTTATTATCAATACCACCAAAACAAAATACCTAATTTTGAATCCTCAGAAAAAATTAGGCCGGCCCCCAGTGCTGAATGCAGTTTCTCTTGAAAGGGTCAAAGAGTTTGACTATTTAGGCATCCGCATCACAGACACTATGCGCTGGACATCCCACGTACAAAAGATGCTCTTAACCCACAAAAGGGTCACTGGTGCCCTTCTTAGAGAACATCGTTCCTCCTCAACTAGGCCAATAGCCCCAGCATTGGACATATATAAAGCAAAGGGCGTGAGCTCGGCACTCTATGGTGCTGAGTTATGGGGCTCAAATAATTTAGAGGAACTTGCCAAATCCGATTCCAGTTTCTACAAGGAACTGATGGCACTCCCACAGAGTACACCTATAGTGCCTTTACTATCGGATTTAGGGTGCTATCCGCTGAAAGATCTGGCAAGATTACGCCCTTTACTTCTCTGGGCACGGCTCTGGCGGACCCCCGAGCTAGCTAAGTATGCGGAGGGCTTATCTGAAATACTTTCTATGCCTTCTTGGAATAAAGTCAAATGGTTAAAAGATGTAAAGACCCTTCTTTACGATCTTGGTCTCAAAGATGCTTGGATAAATAGAACTTCGCCTCCAAAAGCTGAGCTGAAGAAACTCTACTGGAGTTGGGTCATAGGAAAAAGGAATTCTAGCTCCCAATTCGGCAGATGCACCACTGAGTTCCTTCTTCTCAAAGATGTAGTTCGCTTCGAGCCTTATCTTGACATTATTCAGAAGCCATATGACCGAGCCCTTTATTTCAAATTTAGGGTTGGTACCCTTCCGGTGCGCGAGCTGACTGCTCGCTGAAAATTTCCCTCTCAAACTTCGTCTTTCTGTCCTTTCTGTGAAACCAAGGTCGAATCTACTGCACACGTGCTTTTTGCATGCCCAGAGTATAAAATCCCAAGATCATATTGGCTTAAACCACTATGCAGAAGCTTGGGCACACGCGACCACCTCACAGCGCTGCGTATTCTTAAATCAGACACGCGTTCTATGTACGTTTGCGCTCTATGGAAATTCCTAAGGTGGGCCTGGCTCCTAAGAACTAAAGCCCTTGCAGTCTTTGACTAAGTAGCCCGACTGTTTCTTCTGCTTGCTTGCATATGTATTTTATATTTTCCTATTTATAATGTTTATTTGTTTCTTTTAATTCCTTGTCGATCTTGGGAATATGATGATTTTATATTCACATGATTCGTTTGTTGGTTCCACTTGTTTGTACTTTTTATATCTGTATGTGCTTTTTAAGATATTTTTTATCGAAATAAAGCTTATTTTCATTCATTCATTCATTCATTCAGTTCTCTTTCATGTATAACCATTGAGTGCAATTAAGGCTTTAATGTACTAACACATTTGCCCATCACGTTTACCTATAGATACAGACTGGGTAACACACTTTGATACATCAGGCCGAAAGTTATTTCTCACCTGTTGGTTGAGCTCTTTTATGATACAAATGAATCCCTCTGCCTTTGTCCTGTCTTCTTAGAGGCTGAACATCTGAGCGATTAAATCTGTTAATTTTTAGCACCATTGAGTTATCTATATTGGTTGCATATAGAAAATTTTCAAACACTGACAAACCAAACAGATGTCTGACCTAAAAATAAAAATCAGAAAAAAATGGGTGAAGTGAAATTTTTAGTAATGGTGTCTGCGTTGTATTAGTGTACTGAGATCACAACTAAATCATTTTTACAGATATTGTTATAGCATTCCTTGGTTAATCATTATTACTTTGAAATATTGCAATTAAGCGCATAGCATAACAAAATAGCTCACACATATAGTCAATCATATTCTCTTTCCTTCATCCAGATTTTCATGGTTTAGCACATCGAAAGTGCATGAGTTATTAGTCCACTAGAGTTCCAAGATACTTTAGTTCTAAGTGTCAGTATTATGAAGTGTTTTGTGCCAAGGTTATGGGATGCTTGAACATCATCTTCTGCAGTCCAATTTGATCAGGAGAAAATGAAAAATGACAAGCTTCTCAAACGTTGGATGGCACTTGGGAATGCAGTAAAATATAAATAAAATTCCGAGCTCTAATAAACATGATTTATTCCATACAACAATATGCGCCCTCCAACTATTACCTCTCCCCATGTATCACCGTCCCATAGATGAAGGTGCCTCTTCTTTTAGGCCGACATTCACACACGTTTAGCAACTTTCATCTTGTTGCCACAACCTGAATGAAAATCCTGCAGCATGGCCCGTGCAGGTAAAAGCTGTGGGGCTGGGTTGGGGGGGATTCCACAGACAACCACGAGGGAAAATTAAATACATAATTTGCCCTCTTCGTCATCAGTTGAAATCTTCCCCACCCAGCCCCACTGCTCTTACCTGCATAGGCCGCGGCTGAGATCCTCAACTACAGTCATGTGACTACAAGAAGCAAACCCATTTTGATTCACCTACTCCACTGATGGTGGGACCATCCATCTTTGAGGAGTGCTTCTACAAGTGGTAACCGTTGGCTGGCAAGGAACTGGTCATTCACTGTCTGCATGCATTTCACTTCAACTGCTGTTTTACACACTGATGGACACACTGGTTAGTCACCAGTTTACATTGACATATCAACGGAAACCAGTCTCTAACTTAAACGGAATATGAACACATAAACATGTACTTTGTTGTTGATTTTGTGTACGGTATACATTCAGTACTTTTGGATTGTGTGGACCATGTTTTTACTAACAGCGAACCTTATTTGTGTTCTCGTCTCTAACCTTCTTTTATCACATGGTGCCTCAGGTCTCCTTCACGGGAGCTCAACTTCCCAGCAATAACTAGCCCAGCCCACACCAAAAGCCTCACCATGGTCACGTGATGTCCCGCCAGGCCCACTCCATCCCTTCCTTATGTTCCCTTTTGCCTTCCGTCAAAGTAGCTAAAGGGTGTCTTCCTAAGGTGTCTTTTCAGTTTAGATCTGTTAGCTTGGAAGAGTTCTCCACTAGAACACTGCTATTTCTTATCATATTCTTTATTCATCACGCTTAAAATCGAATTCTCTGTTGTGTGCTTGATATTCAGTGGTTGGGAAACTGCCAGTGGCTTTTTGCTCAATACTCTCTGTGTACCTCACAGAACCGTTTTTAACTGATGGAATAAGGAAGCTATTTATTTAAAACTTTCTGATATTTATCAAGTGGTTGGGAGAATCTACGTCATTCAGTTAGTTGGGCCTACACCACTTTTTGGTGGGCCCTAAGAAAAATTTTTCATGCTGTCTTCATTAGCTTTTGATTTTGGCAAATCGTTTTTCTGTGAGTTATACTTAAGCTGCTCCTTGATGTCTGGTGGTTTTGGAAAGCTATGTCTTCCGGTGGGCTGCACCTACACAGCTCCTCAGAGAACCCTATAAAAATCTTAATTATCAGGTGTTTCTTGGCAGCTGCATCTTTCAGTTGGTTTCAGCAAAGACTTTCACAAGTCGATGCAACTGAAACTTCATTACCTCCCGGGTATGGGAAGCTGGGCCAGTTGTTTTGGGAAAGTAAATCTTCCAGGCAGGTGTGCCCTATGCCGCACATAGGGTGGAATACACAGATTTATAGTTGGTATATCTGTGGTTCTTTCACCCTTTCGCTGCTAGGCCTCCCCCCCAAGCCTTTTTATGGCTATTTGGGGTAGTTCGCACTTATGCCCCTGTAACTTTTTGTCCACATAAGGTATCCACGTCAAATGTGCGTCCTTTTCTCCCAACATCATGTGGATTTTAAAGGTTTCCAAGGTTTGTGGATTCCACTGGAGGGGACCCAGAAATGGGGGGGGGAGGGGAGAAAGTGGTGCAGAAGAAAACATCTGTTTTGTCTCTGCAAATTGTATCAACAAGAGGTTTACAGTGCTAAAATCACCATCTTCCCGGATTTCAGGGAAAGGCAGACTTTTGTCAGTAAACCACATTTTTACACAGTTTTTGCATTTTACTGGGACATAGCCTATTTTTGCTACTTTTTGTGCTATCAACCTCCTTCCAGTTAGTGGTAGAAATGGGTGTGGAAGCAATAATGAATCTTGAAAAGCTTTACATTTCTGAAAAGTAGACAAAATTCTAAATTCAGCAAGGGGTCATTTCTGTAGATCCTTCAAGGTTTTATTTTATAGAAACTAACAGTTGAGAATAAGAAAAAATGGAAATGAGCTGTAAAAAACAGTCATTTGTGCCAATGTTTTCACCTGTAACTTCTTCAAGGTATGACAGAGTTTTAAAAGCAATATACCGTTACATCATCTGGATGCTTCTGGTTGTGGGAATAGATAGTACTTGTAGGTTCTCCTGGAACCCAGAGCCAATAACAGATCTGCATCTTGCACTGGTTTTTCATTATGTACCGGTTATACAGCATTTCATTTAGTAAAATAGAAAGAGTGAAGAATAGGCATCAAGGACACATATGTATTTCCGAAATTGGAACACAATATGGAGTTTAGAAGCAGTAGCTATTTGCACGTCTCCAAAATTGTGGGTACCCATATTAGCATGTGAATTATTCGACATTTTTCAAAGTGACTTCTTTTTTACACATTATCTTACATTTGGAAGGCAGAAATGCATAGGTAATAACAGTTTGCTCTACAATTCTGTGTTCCCCTCGGTCTCCTGATAAAAATGATACCTCTTTTCTGTGGGTAGGCCTAGTGCCTGCGACAGGAAATGGCCCAAAACGCAACATGGACACACCACATTTTTACAGTGAAAACAGACCCTTTTTTTGCAAAGTGCCTAGCTGTGTATTTTGAACCCTAGCTCAGCCAGCACCTAGGGAAACCTAGCAAACCTATACATTTTTAAAAACTAGACACCCAGAGGAATTTAGGATGGGGTGACTTGAGTGCCTCTCACCTGGTTCAGTTACCCATAATCCCTTGCAAACCTCAAACGTAAAAAAAACACATTTTTCTCACATTTCTGTGATGGAAAGTTCTGGAATCTGCGTGGATCCACAACATTCCACCCACCTTGCATTTCCCAAAGTCTTCTGATAAAAAGGGTGCCTCACTTGTGTGAGAAGGCCTAGTGCCCCTGGCAGGAAACGGGCCAAAACACACAATGGACACACCACATTTTTACATTGAAAACAGACCCTTTTATTGCAAAGTGCCTAGCTGTGAATTTTGAACCCTAGCTCAGACAGCACCTAGGGAAACCTAGCAAACCTCTACATTTTAAAAACTAGACACCCAGAGGAATCCAGAAGGGGGTGACTTGTGTGGCTCTCACTAGGTTCTGGTACCCAGAATCCCTTGCAAACCCTCAAACTTTGACACAAAAAAAACACATTTTCCGCACATTACTGTGATGGAAAGTTCTGGAATTTGTGTGGATCCACAAAATTCCACCCACCCTAAATTCCCCAAGGTCTTCCAATAAAAATGATACCTCACCTGTGTGGGTAGGCCTACTGCCCGCAACAGGAAACGGACCAAAACACAACATGGACACAGCATATTTTTACTGTGAAAACTGACCCTTTTTTGCAAAGTGCCTAAATGTGGATTTTGAACCCTAGCTCTTTCAGCGCCCAGGGAAACCTACCAAGCCTATAAATTTTTTAAAACTAGATACACAGGGGAATCCAGCAGGGGGTGACTTGTGTAGCTTTCACCAGGTTCCGTTACCCAGAATCACCTTCCAAACCTCAAACTTTGTAAAACAAAAACACATTTTACTCACATTTCTGTGATGGAAAATTCTATAATCTAAACAAGGTACCAAACTTGTGTGGGTAGGCCTAGTGCCCAAACAGGAAACGGTCCAAAACGCAACGTGGACACACCACATTTTTACAGTAAAAACTGACCCATTTTTTTCAAAGAGCCTAGCTGTGGATTTTGAACCCTAGAGAAACCTAGCAAATCTACACATTTTTAAAAACTAGACACACAGGAAAATCAAGGATGGTGTGATTATGTGGCTCTTGGCAGGTTATGTTACCCAGAATTCCTTGCAAACCTTAAACTTTGTAAAGAAAAACACATTTTCCCCACATTTCTGTGATGGAAAGTGCTGGAATATGCATAGGTCCACAAACTTCCATCCACCCCACAGTCTTTAAAGTCTCCCGATAAAAATGGTACCTCACTTGTGTGGGTGAGCCAAGTACCCGTGGCAGGGAAGGGCTTAAAACCTATAGTGGAGACATCAAAATGATCTATCACAAAACAACCTGGTTTTGCAAAGAGGCTCACCTGGGTTTTTGGCCCCACACTCGGCAGCCATCTAGGGAACCCTAACAAACCTTGAAAACTAGACACCCGGAGAGTTCAGGGAGGTATGGCATGTGTGGACCCCCCCCCCAACATTTTCCTACCCAGAATACCCTGCATACCTCAAATTTAGCTGAAATAATCAAATGTTTCAAAAATTTCAGTGTGGGAAAGTTGTAGGATCACCGGGCTGACACACATTTTCCTAAACGCATTCCCCCAGGTCTCCCGATTAAAATGGTACCTCACTCGTTTGGGTGGGCCAAGTACCCGTGACAGGCAAGGGCCCAATATCTATTGTGGAGACAACAAAATTACCTATCACAAAACTACCTGGTTTTGCAAGGTGGGGTCACCTGCGTCTTTGGCCATATGGCCCGGTGGCCATCTAGGGAAATCTAGCAAATCCAGTTTTCACTGTAAAAATATGGTGTGTCCATATTGTGTTTTGGGCCGTTTCCTGTCGCGGGCACTAGGCCTACCCACAGAAGTAAGGTACAATTTTTCATTTTTATCAGGAGACTTTGGGGAATGCGGGGTGGGTGGAATTTTGCGGACTCATGCAGATTCCAGAACTGTCCATCACAGAAATGAGGAAAATGTGTTTTTTGTGACAAAGTTTGAGGTTTGCAAGAGATTCAGGGTAACAGAACCTGGTGAGAGCCACACAAGTCACCCCATCCTGGATTCCCCTTGGTGTCTAGCTTTAAAAAATATACAGGTTAGCTAGGTTTCCCTAGGTGCCGGCGGCTCTAGGGCCCTAAATGTACAGCTAGGCACATTGCGAAAAAAGGTCAGGGCCTAGTGGCTGTCTGCCACCCTGGGGGGTGGGGCAGATAGGGAGCTATTTCCCTCTTATGCCCCCAAGGGGGGGCAGAAATACTGTGCCTATTTTTATAGGGGCTGGTGGCATTGGTATGCCCATTCTGGGCAGCCCCCACCCCTACGTACAAAAAAGCCAGCTTAATCCCTGGTGCCTAGTGGGACCTCTGCCCCCCTGCAGATCAGGGGTTATTGCCCCCAACTGTCTCCTGGGGGCAGAAAGTCTGTTGAAATTTTTGAGGGGGGAGGTGGGGGCATTGACATGCCCATTCTGGTAAGCCCCCATCCCGAAATTTAAAAAAAGAAGAAATCCCTTGTGCCTAGTGGGCTTTCTCCTCTCCGGGGGGGGGGGGCAGATAAGGGGCTATTGCCTCATCTGCCTCTTGGGGGGGGCAGAAAGACCATAGCACTTTTTTGGAGGTGAGGGCATTGGCATGCACACTCTGGTCAGCCCCCTCCCCAAGTATTCAAAAAACAATCTGAAGCCTAGTTGGCTTTCTGCCCCCCCGGGGGCTGATCAGGGGCTATCGCTCCCATCTGCCACCTGGGCTGGCAAAAAGCCATTTACCTTATTTGGGGGGAGGGTGGGGGCATTGGTATGCCCAATCTGGGCAGGCCCCACCCTTGGCTTATCAAAAAAGAATCTCTGGCATCTAGGGTGCTTTCTGCCCCCCCCCAGTGGGGCAGAAAGGCTGGTCATGGCAGAACAAAATGGGAGGAGCAAAGGCCCTTGCTCAAGGGGGCTCTCCCCCCCTCCCTGGTGGCTTGTAGGTAGATCCATGCTTGGGGATCAGCCAAGTAGCGATCCACTAGAAAAGGGTACCATTGGAAAGGGGAGATTCTCCCCTTTCCAACAATACGTCTCCCATGTGTTTCGGTGCTCGGTGGTGCTGAGTTAGCCCCAAAAGCACCAAAACAGTGAAACTGAAACTAAGTTTCAGATTTGTTTTTGTTGTAATGACGTCAGCGCGCTATGCATCTTGGGAGGTTGGGGAAGCTCTTCCCCACCTCCCAAGGCAAAAAAGAAAATAGAAAGTCCCTCTGCTGTTTACAGCAGAGGGATTTTGTGCAATTGTACTCATGACGGAATGGTTCCGTCATGAGCATACTTGTACTCGTGCTCATGACGAAACCATTCCGTCATCAGCACAGAAGGGTTAAGAGCTGTACATTTCAAGGGTTGCACATGTATCCCTTCTGGTTTGACCCTTTAGAATTCTTATTACCTATCTGGTTTAGGAAACTGAATCTTATATAAAATCATAACGATTCTATACGATTGGGAAGCTACATCTTCCAATTTGAAGTTCCTAGTTGGACTCCCTAAAATCTTAATTAACTGGTCCTTATTAACTTGTCCTAATTAACAATTGCAGACAGATGCCTTAGAAACTTAATTTACAAGTGTTTTTGGGAAGTTGCATTTTCAGTTTGCAGGTGCTCCTACACAATTCTTAGACGGAATCTTATTTACATACTGAGTGTGGGAACCTTCCATAGAATGTTAATTATTGGGTAGTTTTGAAAAGCTGCTCGGAGGTGCATACCATTGAATCTTGATTTTAATTGTTTTCGAAAAATGGTGTCCCCAGTGTACTGGCCCTTTTCCTGAGGTTAACCCCATAGACTCCTAATTAAATAATAATTTTGAGAAGTTGTGTATTCAGCAGGTTTCACCAAATCTTATTTGAGGTGTATGGTATTTTTGGAAGTTGCTTCTTGCAGAAGCTTGGGCCTATCTTTTGCTGACATGGATCTCATAGGATCTTCACTACGTCATGTTTATGGGAAGATGAGGCCTCCATAGATTTGCACTAATGAAAATCAGTGGAATTGACTCCTCTATTCAGGCAGAATTCTGGTATTTTCCCTGCAAAACATGTAAACCATCCAGGTTCCACAAAGGACTACAAGATTTCTCACTTACGCCCTTATTATGAATGTCCCATTCTTCAATGGTACCTGTGCTACATCCTGTTTCCACAGTGATCAGAATTAAAGGTTTTGTGGTAATTAATGCATCCCACACCATTTTCATCAAGTATATTATGGCAGCTAAAACTGGGGGAAAAGGCTTTGTAAATATCTGCTGAAGAACGGAGTATAATCCACATAGTGTGTCCTATTTTAAAAGGCTCAACTTGTAATGTGCAATAGTTTATCATATGTGTTAAATTCCAATCCACTGGATTTCAGATTTTAACTGGTGCGACAACTTTTGCAGAACCTTAGGTGGCATTATAAATCAACACTTCCAATTTGTATATATGTGTAAGCACTACCTATATTATAACCATATACTAAACCCTCAAGTACAAGCAATACATGCCATGGTAAGAGCAACCCTCTGACACTGGGATATTTCCCATTGGGCCATACTATCAACCTACACATTTCTAGACAGGCATTACAGTCCTAGGCATTTGAAGATACAATGCCATTTATTAGCCCTAATCCAGGTCGAGTGATACTTCTAAGGGTAATGAAATGCGAGAAATTCAGAAAAACAATGCTCCAGCACATTTTGTTACACTGCGATTCAACCTTGTGAGTCCTCATATGAGTGAGTCGACTTGAACTTGTGACTCTCCCCAGTCTAGCACGACCAGATGACCACTAGTGGAGGTTTGTGCTTTTAGGTGCAAAATCTACTTAAACTGAAAAATTGTGTATCTTCTGTTCTACTGATTGGATTTTTGTCATACTGGTCTAATTTTATTTAATACATTCTACTGTAGTTTTCTAAATTCTTATTTTGTTTTTTCACTTGATTACCGTCTGTATGCTACATAAATACTTTACACATTGCCTCTAAGTTAAGTCTGACTGCCTTAGTGCCAAGCTAGCAGATATAGGCACATGTTAATTCAGTGACTTTTGGGAGCAGGTCCTCATGCCAGAATCCCCTGCGACACTTCGCCTGTCCAGCTTGCCCAAAGTCCACTCTGTGCTGCGTGTCTACATGCTGCACTTTGTCATGTGTAGTTCTCACAAGCCAAGGACCGGCACCAAGTAGGTTAGGAGGCGGGGCAGGACTCTTGATGAAGGTTTAACTACAGAGCTACCCCTACACGGCCACACGGTCTCTTGAGATACGGTGACTCTCCAAAATTTGGATGCAGAACTACACATGACAGATAACTCGTTTGACACACACATAAGGAGCAGCTACCCTGCCCTTTTTTCACTGACAGGATAGAGACCACCCTTTCTGTACCCCAGGGAGGCCGACCATTGCCGTAAAGAAAGTCCTGGACCTTTATGGCCACATATGGACTGAAACATGTTGGCACTAGGGTCTTAGGACCATAATACTCCTACTTTGATCCGCTTTTTAAGAGTTTTTAATAACCCTGACAGAGCCAAGAATAAAGGGAAACTGGGGATCTGTCAGAGGTGTTTTATCTTTATTGTCCCCCCGGTCTTGTATAACTTCAAAGAGCTCCCAACACTGTGGTTGAGCCCCCCCTGACTTTTAGGCGTCGGGGTGAACCGATGATGAAGCATGACACCACTAGGGTGTGTGAGGGTAACTAAACAAAAAGGAATTGCTTCCTTGCTCACCTGATGGTAAAGTAACACACCTTCCCTCACACTTCATCCTTCGCGTCCACCCATTTAAGTGCTTCTTGATTGACCACCGCTTGGTCAGTTGGAGTAAATTGTCGTGGCTTTATGATTTAACGTGGGAGTTGTTACTCCGACCCAGAATCCTCCCTACCCTCCAGGCATTGGAAAAGTTTTTCATGAGCCTTTCTTGTGTATACATCTCTCTGAGGAATACCCATAGCCCAACTGTCAACTACACCCAGTAATGTGAACCAGAGGCAGGCTGCAGGCACCAAATGGCTATGAGAAAAAAATGCCAAATTTCTAAAAGTGACATTTTCAAAATCGTAATTTAAAAACCTACTTCACCATTAGTTAGGATTTGTCATTACCATTCCAGAGACAGCAAACATGCACTGGTTACCTGTTCCCACTTGGAAATCATATTTATAAAATGTAATAATGTAACTTCAATGTTATCCTAAGGGAGTGGTAGGCCCTTCGGTAGTGAAAAACTAATTTAAGAGTGTTTCACTAAAAAGACTTGTAGAACTTAAAAATACATGTCCTGTTTTTTCAATAGATTACACCCTGTCCTCTGGGCTTTCCAGGGCCACCCTAGGGGGGACCTATACGCAACAAAAAGTAAAGTTTGTGCCTGAGAAAGGGTTTACTTTGCCAGTTCAAAATGGCAGTTTAAAACTGCACCCACACACACAGCCTACAATGGCATGCCTGAAACATGTTTTAAGTGCTACTGAAGTGGGTGGCAAAATCAGTGCTACAGGCCCCTCTAGTAACATTTAATTTACAGGACCTGGGCATAGCTAGTGCCACTTTACTACGGATGCACAAGTAAATTAAATATGCCAATTAGGTACAAAACATTCTAACATGTTTTAAGAAGAGCACACACACACACACTTTAGCACTGGTTAGCAGTGGTAAAGTGCACAGAATCCTAAGGCCAGCAAAAATAGGAGGCCTGAAGGCAACAATTTAGCGGAAAACTAGGCCAAGGATGCCAGGTCTAACATGTGTTCTGCCAGCTGAAAGTGGGGAGAACTATCAAATCCCTTGGCAGTTCTCATGACTAAGGTGGAAGAACCTGGAGAGACCATCAGAAATGGCATGGTCTATAAGCAAACAAAAGGCATGGCAGGAGGACTTCCCACTTCCACCTCAAGGACTCAGACGGGCCCATGATAATGCTTCTAGGGCCTTATTGAACTTTCAACATGTCCATTAGTTTGGGGATGGCAAGGACTGAACATCTTGTAGGTTACCCCAAACTCCCTCCACATTAACATGTATGCCAATATGAAGTTGGTACCAAGGTCAGATCCAACCTCCAAGGGGATCCCCACATGGGTAAATATCCACATCAGTGCCCTGGCCACTGCGGGCCCAGGCTCTTTCCTCAGAGTTATAACCTCTGGGTATCGAGTGGCATGTTCCACCAAGACCAGGATGAACCATGCCTGTCTTGGAGTCCAGAAGTCCAACAATGATCAGGTCCATCAATACAAAGAGAGTGCAAATGACTGGGATGGGCTTCAGGGAAGCCTTGTACTTCCCTCCTGAAATGCCACTGCCGGGTAGGTATGACATGACTTGCAGAACGCATCTGAGGCCGTCCTAATCTGTAGACAGTAAAAGGTGGGTGACAGGCCTCTCAAAGGTCTTGTCCTGCCTTAGATGACCTGCCAGAGGTATATCAGGAGCCAGCTCCAGTAGGAAGGCCCTGTGGCACTGGGGGGCCACCAACACACAGATTGCACTTTAGGATCACTATACAGGAGACCATTCTCCTGGCCCTCAGCCTGCTGCTGTAGGCCTTCACAAGTAGGGCAGCATTGCTCCTTGGTGGGACCCCCTTCCTGCTGCCAGATGGTCAGCCCCCGTAGATATCCCAGGCTGGCAATGTCCTCCCCTGTAGGTTCCAGGGTGTCACCCTACAGCTCATCCTCCCCTCGAACCATGAGAGATTGTGAAGTGGATTCCCCACGCTCCTTGCGCTTTCTCTTTTTGACAGACACCTGGGCCATTCTGCCAGGTCCTCCTGAATACCCCCTCAGATGGCCATGGACCATGTGGCCAGGTTAACCCACTCAGGCAACCCTCACATTTTCAAACATGACCCGGGCCCCACCTCCTTCCAGATGGTGTGCTCCATGTCATTACCAAACAGAGAGTCCACAGGCATGACGGGCTCATCGCTACCCTCAAGGACCTTGGGATCACCCCCTCAAAGGGAACCAGAGCCACTAAGTAGTGAATCCCATGGCTGTCCTCTGGAACAACTTGGAGAAATGCATTAGGGGCTAGCTGCTCTGAGGTCAACAGATGACATCTGACTTGTATCACGATGGCTCCAGTCTCTCTCAGAACTTCTACACTCTGCCACGTGATGGTGACCTACTGTCTGTATTTCCTAGTGTTACTAGGCATGTGAGTTCTCTGCACCATCCCTCTGCCACCCAGGGACACTAGGGTAACCTGTATGCTGTCTAACACACTATCTGGAGCAATCTCCTCCCCAAGTGCTACACAAACCAACCCTGGTGATTGCCCACCAGTGGGGAGCTCTGCTTTCTTAGGACACTTGGAATACCCCTTATAGTGCCCAATATTGACCAAATAAGACGTAATCATGAGTTACTATCAGGAAATCATTTCTTCTTCTGCTGTTCAGGTGGGTATTGGGAGTTCTGACCCTTACAGCTAGTTTGGGGGTCTTTAGACAGTTTTATATTTGTCTCCCCTCCTTTATCTGGTGAGGACCATGCCTACCATGTGGTGATCACCCCAGATACTTTCTTGTGGACCCTGGTGCTGATCCAGTGGTCTGCCTCCTTCATGAGCTCCCTGTGGTCAATGAGTTTGATGTAAAAAATGTGCTAGGGCAGATCTACAAAATAACAACTAAATATATGTACCCTTGCAATCACATTATACAGCCCCTGATAATCCATTACTTCACTGCCCTTCACCCAACCATCCAGTGCCTTGCAAAAGGAGTCTGCACAATCCACCCAGGGCTGTTGAGACAGTTTCTGATTGTCCCTACATTTCTGCCTGTAGTTCTCCAGGGTGAGGCCCTATTTTCTGACAAGGGCTTCCCTCATGGGGGTTACCTCACCCTGCCCCCCTTCTCTAGGCCAGTAGGACATCCCTCCCATTGCTAGGGATATGCTACTCAAGGCTACCGCCACAACCTTCCTCAGGGATCCTATGCATTTGCAAATCATTTGCAAAGCTAACTCATGAACTTCAAACCATTTGTCACCGTCAAACTCCACAACAGAGTATGGGTGCCAGACCATTGGGGAATGTGTGAACCATCACTGTTGGACACTGCCTGTCTAGCCTTGATGTCTAGCTCCTTAAGTCTCCTTTCATGAGCCAACCGCTCCAAAGTGATTCTTTCCTCTATGGCCAGATTCCATTCTTCCATGGCCAGTTCCTGTGCTTCCATTCTCAACTGGGCCATCTGCAGCTTGATTTCCCTCTTGGCCCTCCTTTCCTCTAGCTTCTTTGTGGACATGTTATGAGAGGACACACTGCTTCCTGCTCCGGCAGGGAGTTTCAACTAAGGAGTCAAGTTATCTCCTTCAGCTGAACACTGCATCTCAGGGAGGTTCTCTCCTTGTCCTTCGACTTCATCATACCCTTCTGTGGCTTCAACCAATCACTGTTGAGATTCCACCCAAGCCCCCAGCACCTTTTGGAGCTCCATCTTCCTGGTGGTACTCTTTATTTAAAGTCCCCTCTCTTTACAGAACTCCTTGAGCTGGATCACAGTGTGGACTTCTATGCAGACCAGCTCATATTCAGTCCCTATAGGCGTGGTTTCAGATACAACAGTCAGAGGGAGAATTTGGGAAAACAAAAAGGAGAACTTAACTTGAATTGGTCTTAGATATGGGATGGTAGTGTACAACAATTCACTGTATGGTACTACACAAAAACAAGTTCATATCCTCACCGCTGATCACCAATGCAAGAAATAAGGGTTGTTGGTTGACTGAGGTGTAAGCCCTGGTCAAGCAGCAACCACAATCCTTGTCAGAATGAGGCACAAGGCAATGGTAAACTAACCTTTGCTCATCTTTCTGGTAGCTTGGTACAGAGCAGTCAGGCTTAACTTAGAGGCAAAGTATAAAGTATTTGTGCAACACTTCAAACAGTAAAAAAATGAAAACACCCAAAAAGAAGCCGAAACCAAGTTAGAAAATCAGAGCTTTTTTTCATAAAGCAATACCAAAATGACAAAAATCCCATTAGTAGAATCATATTTTAAAGAGTTTGGTGAATATAGTGTCAAAAAGCACAGAGCTTCAACTGTGGATCTCTGGTTGCACCAGAGCAGGATAAGGTCACAAGTTCAGGCCGACCACTACAGGGACCCAGATAGGTCCACTGAACAGAATACTTTTAATCTGAGTTTGAGGAGCGTAGTAAGGATCAAAGTCAAAGGTGCATTGAACAGCCGAAGTGATGCTTCAGTTCTGAGATGCAGCGAGGCTGCGATGCAAAGGCCTGCATTGTAACCAAGGATCCTGTTGACGGGGCCTGCAATGCAAAGTCCAGGGTTGGGGGATGCAGCACGCAGTTGGGGCAATGTGTCGGTTTTGAAGAGTTGCGAGGCTGCAATGCAGTGTCTGGTGTTGTCGTCAAGGCTGCGTTGTTGAGGGATGTGAGAGCGGGCAATGAGAATGCATCTCGCAGTCAGTGCGATGCAATGTGGGTTTTTGCAATGGGTCCAATCCATGCGGCAGCAGTGATGCATCGGTTCAGCTCAAATCTGCGAAGCACAGCAGAGGAAATGGTCAGTTCTGCTGCATCCACAGAGGCTGGAAGAGCATCATAAGCTCACTTCCAAGGGTTCAGGACTGGGGTGATACCACTAAAGATGACGAAGTCCAGGCACAAGTGGAATACAATCGCTGAGGCTCAAGTTCAGGAGGCCAGGCAACTAACTGTTGGACTCACTCTTGGTTCTGAGTTCAAGAGATGCAGGTCCATTACTTCTCACCCAGGTAAAAGGTCAGCAAAGCAGGGAAGCATATGCTTCAGAGCAGAGCAGCAGTCCTGCAAAAGTGGCAGTCCATTCAGCAACACAGCAACACAGCAGTCCATCTTCCTGGCAGAGTGTCCACAGGTCCAGAACTGTGCCGAAGTGGTGATGTCTAAGGTCCAATATATATATATATATAGGTAACTATAACTTGCGCGCCCACAATAAACTGCTGATGACGTCACATATTACATCACTCATGATATGGTCAGTGACATCACTCATGACATCAATGATGACATCTGAAATTACACATTGTGGATTGGGGTCGCACAAGTTATAGTTACCTGATCTAACTATAACGTGGAATTTCATTGGTTTTTTACGAGTGAAATGTACAGCTACATGTGTGAAACCTATGGTTTTTTAAGTGAATTTGCAAGGTTTTGTAAATGATAATTCCTAACTATAACGTGTGTGAAACCTATGGTTTTTTCAGTGAATTTGTACGGTTTTTTAAATGCTAAGTTATGTATTTTTTTTTTTTTCTGTTTTTTCACTGTGCGCACACCCTGTGAGCACGTTGCGCAGTCCATGCCGTGCGCGCCTCGCCTTTTTTTACACAGTAATATTTGTTTTTTTCTCCCTTGCGGGTCCTTTAATTTATTTAATAAATGTGATTGTTACTTCTTTATTTATTTATTTTTTTTTTTTTTGCCGTGCGCGTTTGGTAAGCTTACCGTACGCGTACTCCGCGATTTTTTTTTTAAATTATTAAATGTATTTTCCGTACTTTTGGGTCCTTCTTGGACCCCCTGACAAACACTAGGGGGTCTGCAACTCTCTTCGTTGCCCCCTTTTCACGTTCCCCACCTTTGTTTCTCAGTGCGAGAGACAGAAAATGGTGGCCGACACTTCCTGATTTCGACCGATTCGAATGTTTACAGTCATGTAACCACCAATCAGAATTGAGCTCGCGCACGGCACCGTACGCGTACGGTAAGCTTAAGGTAAGCGCACGGAGCGCGCTTACAGATATATATATTGATTTAAATGCTATTTTCTCAGGACCTACTGAACAGATTTACACCAGACCTACAAAAGGCACATCCTTGACCTGAGGACTACCTCTCTGCCAAATTTCAAGTAATTCTGTTCAGCCGTTCGGGCTGTAGCTCGGACTAAAGGTCCTATGGGAAAATGCATGGGGAAAACGCATTTTGGGACCCCCCTTTTTTCTCAGCCCCCGCTTGACGAATCCCCCCGAGACTTTCCGGGTAGGAGCGGAGCGTAGCGCCCCATTAGTTTTGAAAATTTCGCGAGGATTCGTCGACCGGCGCCAAAGTTATTCCAAATAGAATGTTGCGGATTTCCTATGGAAACACGGTCCTAACTATAACTATCTACTGGCGACCAGTGGATAATATATATATATATAGATAGTTATAGTTAGGACCGAATTCCCATAGGAAATCTGAAAATACTATTTTGAATAACTTTGGCGCCGGTTGACTTATCTTCGTGAAATTTTCAAAACTAATGGGGTGCTCCGCTCAGCTCCTATCCTGAAAGTCTCGGGGTGATTCATCAAGCGGGGGCTGAGAAAAAAGGGGGGTCCCAAAACGCGTTTTCCCCATGCATTTTCCCATAGGACCTTTAGTCGAAGGTACCGCCCAAACGGCTGAACAGAATTACTTGAAATTTGGCAAAGATCTAGTCCTCAGGTCAGGCATGTGCCTTTTGCATATATGGTGTCAATCTGTTCAGTAGTTCCTGAGAAAATTGCAGTTAAAAGTACATAAATATCTATATGCGCGCACCGTGCGCGCAAGGTGCGCGCACTAAATGTGCGCGAGCGTAATTCTGATTGGTGGTTAGATGTCAGTCAACATTCCAATCGGTCGAAATCAGGAAGTGTCGGACGCCATTTTGTGTGTGACAGTGAAAAAGAAAGGTGGAGAATGTGAAAAGGGGGCAGGGTAGAGAGTTCCTGACCCCCTTGCCTTTGTCAGGAGGTCCCTGAAGGACCCCGAAGGATGGAAAAACCATTTTTTTTTCTCAAAAAATCGCGGGGTCCCTAAAGGACCTCGTAAATAAAAAAAAAACATTTAGTTTAATAAAAAAAATTGCCGGTGCGCGCATGGTGCTTACAGTCAAGGTTTATTAGTGAAATGGTTTTAAAGTTCTTGGCATCAAGATAATGTCTCCCCTCTTTTAGGGTGACAAATGTGACAGTTCTTTTTCAGGAGTGACCAGGGTGACCAGTGTGGATGGTGATAAGGAATCAGATGCCACGCCATCTAGGGATGAGCTGAGTGTAGGCAAACTTGCTGCACTGCCAAAAAGGTATCCATCAGCATGGAGGTGCCCCATTGCATGTCCGGAATGTGCAGGACTGTGCCACATTTTTCATATGTGCCTCATGGAATTATTCCTTTACCTCTAATACACAAGGAATGCAGTGTAAGCTTCTGTACAATTAAGGGTTAACCCTTTCCTTGTAACCATGTATATCCATCCACCTCGGTATCCCAGATTTCGTGATATGGGGTATCTAAGCTGTTGTTCAACCCTCCCTTCTGAGACTCATTTCTTTTCGCATCATCCAGAGGGATGGCCCTACATTGGTATTCCATGTATGGGGTCCATCTGTTATTTAGGAAGACTTGCCCAGATATGCTATGTACCACCCTGAGACCACAGATGGAAGCAGGAGGCAGGCGTGTTTGGGCACTGGTTTGTGGTTTTGCTTCTTCCAGGAATCTTTTCTCTGGAATGTCTTGGAGCCAAACATTATCCTCCCCAATGGTGTCCCTCCTGCGCATGCTATCTAGCTCAGTTTTAATGTTGTTAGGCTCAGTGAAAAGGTACAGTGTTGCTGGATTGGTCTCGTATTGAGTCAGATTCACTACTACTCTGTGGGGTTCTACCTTGTTGGGTTGTATTTTGGCCCTAATCCTATAAAGGTAGATAAGGCATTTTGCTTTTTCAGGGGCTACCCTTAGGAAAAAGTAAAGCCTGTCTGTGCCTACACCATGCTGTATCGGCAAAAAGACATAACATGACCTGGCATATATCATTGAGCACACGGTGGTCATGTGCTGATACCAGCAGTAGTGTAAAAGGGGGCTTTTTACTGCATGTGGGATGCTAGTATTGGGTTCGGTGTAATTATAAGTGATATGGGAGAGATCCCTATGCAAGTGTGGTGATAGCTTCAGGGTGGACTCCATTTGACCAGGCAGTTCTCTGGTGGTGTGTTGATGTTGCCACACCCATAGTACACAGAGAGTAAATAGAAGTCCAACAATATATAGTTCATTGAACATTGAAGTAGTGGGAACAATCCAGGGGAGGCGTCTGTTGTCCTCTGATGATTGGGGCCTTATTGGCTTGAAAGTTCAAAATAAAAAGTTCATGGTACAGTCCAAAGATTCCTAATTTGCACAATGTAGATCTCATTGTGGGTGTTTATGTGGTCGCTGAAAAAGTGGCGCACTTGGATGTTTATTTGACTACCCGCTGAACAGGAGCTACATTTATGGGTTAGTTCAGAAAACTTTGCATTATGGCATGTGCCATCAGCAATCATTTTCCATTGGTGTTCCTGTGCTTTCCTTTGAGGGTGTGTTTTCACTCTTCTTGCAGTTTTAGAGAGGCACTGCAAGTTGGCCCCAGTTGAAGTATCTATTTTTAATGGGTTGTTATAAGTTCTTAGGCCTCCCACTCTCCATGCCTAGCTGGCAATTAGACTGGTGAAGGACTTTTACAGTTTGATCTCATGAATCTTAGGATGGCATCAATTTTAACTAGGGTTGAATGGGCTTCTCCAGCACTTCTCTCCTATGTGTTCATGGAGGTGTTATAGGTGTGGCGGTATCTTTTGACCTAAATGTGCACGGAACGATGTGTAATGTGGGGGCGTGTTGCTGTTTGAGCACTGTTGATGGTTGCAACATGCCCTGAGGTCACATGAGCACCCCACTAGTCCCTGGCATGCAGCATGCATTGTGACCCTCCCTTGTGGCACCAGATGTCTTGACTGTGCTCTTTTTTGAGAGACTTCCTTTTGGGCTTCCTTTTGTTACTACGTTGGGTGCTTCCCTAGGTCTCTGGTGATCTGATACCTCACTTGGAGGTGGTTGGAAGGCTGTTCCGTGGCCTCCATGTACCCCTGCTTATGTAGTTTTGTGGGGTCCAAAGTCGGGCTTTCTTCTCTCTCCATGTAAGGTCTGGTATGTTGGCCGATTGCTAGGCCTGGTACAGGGGTGAGCACATTCTGCATTCTACTCGCATGGAGCTGTGATGGATTTTGCAGATCCCCATCTTTCAGGTACCTCCCTCTCCCTTGGACCACGCATTTTCCTGAGATTTTGAACCTGCAGTTCCTAGCTGTGTCTAGAGGCTTCTAACTGCCAGCATGCTTCCATCGTTATTTTGGAGGGGTATGATCCAGGCAAATAGTTTTGGTAATTGGAAAAATTAAGGGACTAGAAGAAAAACATTGCTCCATGGAGAATACAGGGATTAAGGAGATGAACTCGTGAAAGTTCACCTAATGAGGGTGATAGCATGGGACAGTTGGTTATTCAGGCAGACCCCCCTCCTGACTGACTCAGCACCGTGCATCACTTTGCAACCTGTCGGATCTTGTGCAGTGGAGGTTATGAGGCCTTCACTATCCCAAGCATACGGGAAACCTGGAGCTGGACACCAGAGAACAGCTTCATTTTGGAACTCAAAGGGGTCTCAATTTGACTGGAGGCATATAGTTTTACGGTCGTTGTTGGGGCTACAAGCCATGAAGGAATTTTGGTCCCGGGCTGGATGCCTATGAATGGGGACTTTTTCATGCAATAACTGGAACCTGATACAATTGGCTTTGGTTATGGTGACCTGGGTGCCTACTTTTAAGGATTTGGGGAGATGCCCTGCCCCCCTAGTCAGAATGCCCTACCCCTAGGCTGTAGCCAGCCAGCCCTGCCCTGAGGGATCACCAGCAGAGTGGGGACGCTGAATGGTGAATTCTTGTGCGGATACCTGATCGACAAAGCACATACAGCAGCTCTGAATTCCTGTACACAAGTAAAGGCTTGAATTCCTAATATTGTGTCATTGATCCTAAAATGTGCAGTATGCATTAGGGATTTTTAACTAACTGTAAATTTGGGTTCTGCATTTTTGTGAAGGCATCGCCTTCCAAGACAGTTACCCCTTCACTGCCGAGGTTTGGGCCCCACTCCCTGTTGGGCTGTGTTTCCTGTCTCTTTTTCGTGTTGCCAAGCATTTTTCCAACTATCTGATCCCGGTTGCGGTGGTGCAGTGGCTAATTGACGTCCCTGCTGATGAATGTAGGTTGCATTCATGTCTCTCTGGGCCTGGTTTTCTGGATGTAGATTTTATGGGGACTGCCCCTGTCTCATTTCTTCTGTACTTGGTATGCTTTCAGCCGGCATCTGTCTGTTATGTTGACAATAATAACATTCTCTAAGGTCTGGTTGCTCGCAACCACTCTGGCCTCTGCTGTTATAGTTATGTTTGAATTCCTATGGGATTTTGTAGTGAAATCCCCTTCAAGACTCGTGGCATTTGAATGATTGGAGCCAACACTGCCTCCTCGAGAATGATCTATTTCAAATTGTGCTGGACCAACTTAGAGGTGTCTCTCTGGGCTTGCTTTTGTTTTTCCCTTTCCTTCTCTTGTTCCTTTTTTTAATAGTGAAATATGTGGGTCTGTGTCTCCCATCAGGGTTTGGTATCTATCTCCACTACGCCATCCACACCACTTTGTATCTCGGTGGGCAGTCCCTTTTCGAGGATATTATAAGAATGCAACTTGGGGGCCCATATCATTCCATGGCTGTCCTGTCTCTTGTCCCCATCGTTCCCCCCTCCTATCCAGAAAATCGATTAATGTTTCTGCATGTTTCATAGTCTCCGCCATTAGCCCTCCTACATCAGGGCGGTCCTGAAACATATCCCTAGGGTCGTCCATATTTAGTGTCTGTACAAAATGAATGCCTCCCCATCATGCTCAGGGATGTGAGTTCTCCTTGCCAGCTCTGTTTAATTGATCAAACTGATCCTAGTTTGCCAAACACATCTTTTCTCTTGTTTTTTAAGGTATTTCATGCTCAAGCAAAAATATTTTTGAGGAAAGGTGCAATACCTTTGAATAAACTCAAATTATCTTCAGTTCATAAAATTCACTGTTTGAAGACATTTTAGCTTTTGAATAGTTTTCTAGAAGCATGTGACAGCTAACTGGATGCCCAAGCAACATCAGCATTCTAATATTTATGCTGGTTATAACAGCTGGCTAGCTCTTAGTGCCTTGTCAAACAGATATGTAGATTCACACAGCTCCTCCAGTCCTGACTAAATGTAACTGCAATTTTCAAAAAATAAATCAGCCGTCTGTGCCTAAGTGGAACAGGAAAGCGTGCAGGCTCCTCTGCCATTGAATCTGCATTGGTTTTTTATTCTTATGATTCAAGGATTTCTTATGCATATATGTCACTCAGCTTCAGGTACTCTACCAAGGCAGCAAATGCTATGTTATGTTCACACAAAAAATGAGAGCTGTACCTCTAACAGTTGTACCCACTGCTAAAACTGTGAAATAAAACATGACCCTTCAAGAATGCACCTGCCACATATATTTTAAGTCTTGCACTGTAACAGCTGACTTTATGTTTGGATTTTGAATAATTCCTTCAAGACGCTAGGCTACTAGACATGTCTAAATATAGGCAATGGCACTTTAGTGTGGCTTTTTAATCTTGTTAATATAATTCTTAAATGATTACTGAGTAATTGAGTTAAAAAAATCATACTTGATTACACATAACCTCTTGGACGGTGTTGGCAGCTAAACAGGTACTGGTCTTCTCCTGAAATGTCTGGGGATGCAGGTGCACAAGCTGGTGTATTACTGTTACCATGGTTGCCATTCCAAGAAAACATAAAATGCTCTGTCCAAATTTGGCAGGGTGCTCTGTTAGCAACCGGATCACTGCTATTTAAATTGTGGAAACATATCAGTAGTGCATTTAAAAGACGGTATTTGGTGTGTACGCCTGTTCTTGTGTAAGTAAAAAATCTTACTAGTTCTCTCAAATCATACTTGTTGATAAAAATGTTAGTAAGAGAACCAAAAAATCTCACCCAAGAGAGTTCCGGAATTCAGACAAATATTTTGTTTTAGAACCAGGAGACAAATGCCTTGCCTCGCAGGGGAGAAGGTAGAGCAGAATAACACTGCACCTCCACGATACAAAGTAAAGAGTATAACTCATCTGCAATTAAACTATGAGGACCAGAACATTAATTTGTGGAAGTCACATCAAATATTAAGTTTTTAATGCCTAGTGAAACTTAGGTTGGTTCAGCTTATATAGATTCTTTGTTGGTGTAATAACACACTTGACATGAAAAAAATGATCTGTGAGCATCAATCAGGGCTGGACTGGTGAATGTGGGTGATCCCCGGGAGGCTGGAAGGGTTGGGGGATTTTGTTTTTTAAAGAGGGCTGGTTTTGTTACTGGTGGTGATTTGTGTTAACAAAATCGGCCACCAGTAACAAAGTTAGAAGGCTGCCGTGACAGTCTGCCCCAAGCTAATGGTGCCAGTCTCCCCTTTTCCCTCCCAGCTACGCCAGCACACTCTTGCAGCGCGCATGCTTCACACTTGACAGAAGCAGTAGTGCAAGACTGGTTGCACTGGGCCCTCCAGCGTGCCTCTAGGAATGATCCAATTGGCTCTCTAACCAAGATGAACACTCTAAAAGCCTTCCGTCCCCTCCTACCCTAGCCCACAGCATCCAGGAGCCACGGAGCAGGAATTCAAAGACGACTAGGACAACTGCTGGAACCCGGTGTATGGGGTGTGTGCACTAGAATTTCTGAACCCCATCTTCTTCTCCCTGAGTTTCATATTCACCACTTAGGGGCTGATTACGTTGGCCGTGAACCCGCCACCAACACGCTGTCAGTGGAGGGTTCACCGCCATCGTAAGGCCATTTTCCGGCTGCCATATTATTAGGTGGGCGGTACAGTGACTGCCACGCATCCGACAGGCTACTTGAGCATGCTAGTGCCCCTAAAATGGCAGTGGTGCCTACCAGGCAACGCAGTAGGGATTATGATGGTCCATCTCTACCAGCCTTTCCATAGTTTTTCGCCCGCCATGGAAAGGCTGGTGGGGATGGACTTTGGGTGCCCATAGTGGGCCCCCCATTCCCCCGGGCACTTTGGTTTTGGGGGCACCTATGGTGCCCCCTACATTTCCTTGCACCAGGTGGCAGGCACCACATGGTATCTTCCACGTAGTGCAGGGAAATGTGAAATGTGCTGTTTTTATATTGCAGCAAAATGTAAAATATGGGGAGTGCGACCGCCATGGTGGCATTGTAATCAGCCTTGAGGGACAGCTGCCTTATAGGCAGGCAGTCCATATTCCCAAAACGATGGCGGACGGATATCAATCCATTGTAATCACCCTCTTAGTTAGGAAATCCCCTTACATGAGCAGTATGGTAGTTATCTTGCTCATGCTTCATGAACATATGGGTGTTGGGTCCAGGAGCCATAGTGTTCCAACTCCTTTTCAGCTGTAGCCCACATCTTAGTTTGTGCATGGTGGGCCCTGGGTAGTGAGATGCTTGTAAAAAATAAATAAAAGGCTTGTGGTGCTCGTGCCTCAACGATTGGGGCCGTCACTGAAGCCATCATCAGGCCAGTAAAGTCCACAGATGGCATTCTGAACAACTCTACCTTAGTCATCCCATTGGCAGCTCCCATACGAGCTCAAACTTAAATATTAGTCACTCGACCTTCATTTTGCTCTTGCTTTCCTATTTATTTTCATAAAATGTTAACCTTTTCCTTGTGACCCTCTAAATTGGCAATTTTGTATAATCTTGCAAAGAAAAGAATAATATGCCTGTATTTAAAATAGAAAAAGTCCCGATCTAGACATTTATCTCGATCATGTGTTGTGTATCAGCAATAATTACAGCATGGCAGTCTTAACAGGTACCCCACATTTCTTCTAAGTTCAGTCATAAGAAAAATTTATCAAACGTATACCTATACCCAAATTGATAGCGCTTATTAAATAACTTTTACTACATACTAGACACCAATTCAGAACAATACCTTTATGTCTATTTCTATTTTTATTCCTAGTCCGACTTTTTCAAATTTAACAAAAGACAATGTGACTCAAATTACAGGCATGATCATGGCTCACCTGTACTGTTGATAAAACGTCTTTGGTTCTTTATGGAAAATCAAAAAGTTTTTTAGCCATTTATGCAATTAAAATTAAAATCTGTGAGGCAATTATTTTGAAACTTGTTTTTCTTGTATTTTCCACGCTGTATAGGCCACCCATTGACATTCCCTAATATAACAGTGAGTCCTATGAATGCAGGTCATAGGAATAACACCATAAAAAAGGTATGTCGTAAGAATAGCAGCATGAAAATTAAGGCACGTCACAGTGTATGGCGAACAATCGGCAGCTGAAAGTTGGCACCCTCTATAATGATACAGGCGACATTCTATTTTTAATCAAATAAATCCATCATGACATTTTGCACTCTATAGATATTTCATCCGTTCTTGAATGGCATTCCTACTTCTGTGTGGTACTAAGAGGATAATAAATCTTGCCCCATATACACAATGGGTTTAAAGACTTCTCTATTTGCTGTATTGTAAGAGCAAGTATACATAAAATTAAACGTGATCATGATATAGACCAATGTAGTTTTTGAATACAAAGGGTAGCTGATATTATATAATTAATCCCAGCAATCATAAAACCCATTTATTTCCCCTTCAGGTTATTCCTGATTCTATTTTTATCAGAAGCAAGTTAGTCTTCCCAAATTAAATAAGGGACACAAGACTTTACGGCTTCCTACATTTTAATAGGTCGGTTTCTCTTTAACAAAAGGAATGGATCATGTGGTGTTGGCGTCAGCAAACCCACCTAGGGTGTTGCAGTCATAGTGTTGGGGTATACGTAACTGAGGGTCACAATAAATATCCTTAGAATTATATGTTAATACTGTGATTATAAGGAATACGAATGTTGTATACTACCAATGGTTGAAGGCATTCGCTAACATACTGTCATGTTATTTAATATTGTTTTTAGAAAACTCTGTCCTGAAGAAGGTGGTAGCTCCATGTCTCACCGAAACGCTGCCTCAACATCTATGTAGTTGTCTCTGTTTTTAAATAATACTGTTGTGTTATAAATGAAATTGTTTTTAATTGTGTACTGTACAAGACCTTGTGGTCCTAATTTAAAAAAAAAAACATTATTAAAACTGAATTGTAATACGTTATAACTTTTTTGCCTTCCTGTTTTTGTTGTACTCATTCAAGACTGTAATTTTACTTATGACTGAACTTAGAAAGAAATGTGGGGTAACTGTTAAGACTACCATACTGTAGTTATTGCTGATACACAACACATGATCCAGATAAATGTCTAGATAGGGACCTTTTCTAGTTTTGTTCACGATTACCCTGTCCCTATTACAGTTAATAAGGGTACCTCCTCTATTTTCTTACTGTATTTAAAATAGAACAATACAGATTTAAATAGTTGGCTCATTGGCACACCCACCAAAAGTAGTACCAGGTTCGGCACGGGGTCAGCGGGTGAGTATAAAAAGGTGTTATCCCTTGGAGTTGTAGCATTTTGTCTAAAAAGTTTGATATACTTGTATTTATGTATCTGTGTAGGTAGGCGAGGGGAAGCAGAAAAATTCCCACTGCCTTCATTTCAGCGTATACTCGGGATGTGGTGTGTATATGAGCTGATGCGGACCCCAGCTGCAGGTTAATATGAATATTTCCCTCATGTCATCTCCGTAACAGCCAGTATCCTCCTACAAGTGAGTCCTTCACTTCAATTATTCACACTAGCCCATGCCCTTTGTCTCGTGATGTGCACATGTGTTGTTCTGCCCTTATTCATACTCGACAGTGGCCCCATTTATCGCTGATCATAGCTGCCAGGGGCCATGGCAATTTGTGACATTATAACTTCCAAAGCAGATTTGGACTTGAAGTTTTATGTTGACTAATGTAAGCAGAAGATTAAAAGGCTCAGCCTGAAAAATGTTGTTTTCTGATAAAACAGGCTTGAAATGCATACAAAATAACCCCCTCTACTTTCCACACAAACCCCTGAAGTCTAGGAAGTGCTATTTGTTTCATAATTCTG
This sequence comes from Triturus cristatus, assembly GCF_964204655.1. Lineage (NCBI taxonomy): Eukaryota > Metazoa > Chordata > Amphibia > Caudata > Salamandridae > Triturus > Triturus cristatus. The sequence continues at coordinate 231,228,610 of NC_140584.1, forward strand.
CAGGCAGGTGAACAGGTTTGGTTGGTTTCCTTTTTAAGAACCTCTCTGCACCTCATAAAGCCTCCTTCCACAATACTCCTAAAACCGTGCATGGGAAATTGATCTTGACATGCTTTCTTTTTCCAGAGTGACCCTCTTCTTATCTTCCATCCTCTGCATACCTTCTATTTCTGAATATAGCCTTCTCTCAGTCTCACACCTGCCTGCCTGACTCTTTCTTATTGTATTTCTGCAATTGGCTGATACCTCATTTCAAATATGGTATAACTGTCATCCAACATTAACTAATCTCCATCAACCTATCTCACCAACTATTCACTTCAAACCCCATACCCCCAATTAATGATCACCCCTACCTGGCATTAATATATCACAAACTAACTGGAGTAAATACTTGCACATGTAAATGCATACTATAACTAATTGCAATAACCACTAGATTAACTACTAACCTTGGGTTCTGGAACATCGTGCTTCAATGCCTCATCAGGGATAGTAAGTGATACATAAATCCAATTACAATTGCCATTACACATACTGAAGCCTGCACTGCATTTTCTAAAAAAAGATTGACACCACCCCTTCTCACACAGGGCTATTATTCAATCTAGTAGTGCAAGAGAAAATGAAGTCTCTAGTTTTCATTGGATTGCTGTGCCACCTTGCTCCCTGCCCTTGCTGTCACCTCTTTAAATCCCCTACCTCAGTCCACTCCTCACGTGTCATTATGTAGGCACGGCTGGTCTCTGCTCCTCATGCTGCTCGAGGCTGCTGGTCCATAAGCAGCAAGCAATCAATTTTACTGCCACCTACAACTCTCATGTGACCAGGCGTGTAGCTTTTGAAGACTGGAGCCAGGAGGCCTGCCACATTGCCAAGGAATAAGGATAGGCCAGGGCAAAGCATCAAGTAAGCAGTAATATGCAAATGCCCCATGCCCATCCTTGTGGAGATCAAAGGGCCCGATGGCTGTATGCTATAGCAGGGGGTCCACCATACAGGGAGGAGACCAACCCAGCTCCTGTAATCTTCCTGTAACTCTGGTGTGAAAAGGACTGACAATGCTTTATTTGCCACTGCTGTATTTTCACCAAGACTGATAGCAGCATGTTGAACAATATTACGCATGCTGCACTAAGATGAGACTATGTTCATATTTACCTGTTTTACGCAGGTGGCTTTGTCATTTTTTATTTCTATTATATGTCGACTTTCCATTTTAGAAAACATTATATGAAAGTATCTACCTACACCAGATTCCAACCACTATGTAGATTAGAGATAATTGGTCTTGACGAATTGCCAACTGATCATCATTGGCTTAAACTATGGCAAGAAACATGTTGACCCTTTGAGCTATCAGAGATCATTGCCTCTGCTGATAGCCACCATGGGCCCGATTCACAAAAGTAATCTGAGACAAAATCCTAAACTTACTTCTTTTGGTATTCACAGAAGGCATTTAGTAGTAGCAAAGTTAGGATTCCTAACTTTTCTACTACTAAACTGAAACAAAATCCTATCTTTACAACTTTTGCTATTCACAAAAGGCATATAGTAGTAGTAAAGTTAAGAATCCTAACTTTACTACTACTAAATCCCTTTTGTGAATACCGAAAGTATTAAAGTTAGGATTTTGTCTCAGTTTAATAGTAGTAAAGTTAGGAATCCTTACTTTACTACTGCTAAATGCCTTCTGTGAATACCAAAAGTAGTAAGTTTAGGATCTTGTCTCAGATTAGTTCTGTGAATCGGCCCCTGAGTTTTTAATTAGACAAGCAGACTCACTGATTAAAATTATTTTGAGGACTCCTTAGTCTATTTTAACATACTTTTTTACACACATACACACCTTACTACACAGGGTCCCTGGGTCAGCTTCCCCCACTGCTGCAGGCTGAGCTCCTCCTTAAGCCTGTAACCGCTGCCAGCCAGACACCTCTCCCGATAACCTTGTTTTCTTCCACCTAATTTTAACCTTTCAACCTCCGTAAAGTAGTTTTGTCTGCCTAAGCTTAATCTTTTTCCTCCTTTTTGTCTCCATAAACTGTCTTTTTTCCCACCTCAACTTAACCTTTTGCCTCATTTGTGCCTCCGAAGACAGTCTTTTTTCCCACCTAAACTGAACGTTTTTGCCCCCTTTTTGCCACCATAAATGGTCTTTTTGCCCACCTAAACTTAACCTTTTTGCCTCCCTAAACAGTGTTTTTTGCCACCTAAACTTAATCTTTTTGCTTCCTTTTTGCCTCCATAAACAGCCTTTTTCCCACCTGAACATACATTTTTGCCTCCATAAACAGTCTTTTTTCCCTTCTCCCAACCCCACCCAGCACCCCTCCGCCTTCTTCTAATCCCTCCCAGGAACTCACTTAAGGAACGCCTCAGCGAGGCTGTGCCGCAGGCACACTGGAGGCATGTCAAAGTCCTCTCTGCACCTGGGTGTCTTTATTTAGCCAGACATTTGAAGAAACGCCCAGTTCCAGGACCCCTGGATCTCTGACCACCTACAGCTACTCAGGAGCTGAGTTAACTTGCCTGATACCAGGACCTTACAGGGCCTCTGCAGCCTCACTACCCCTCGATTAACGGTAGGGCCCTTCTCCTGCCAACATTGTGGATTCTCCTGCAATGTTGACCCCCTCTTGGTACCCAGCCCATACTCACCGACAAAAGATAAATTGAATGCCTCCTGATCAACGCCGATCACTCCACAAACATGCCATATAAATCTGGGACACCATCACCTCCCTCTCACCTGATGTCACCTTCCTCATGAGACACGGCACAACCCACTTCTGCACCGGACATCGCCACCCCCACTCCTAGCAGCTACAAGATCTACACCGAGTCAACAAACACAAAGGTAGCATAGCCATCATACACAAAGAGACCCTCCACTGCACTCATTATGGAACACTTCAATTTCAAACTTAACACAGACAGCAAGTCCTCTATCAGGCACACCCTGGAATATAGACCACCAGGGCCACGCCCCGCCTTCTGAAAGGACATCTCTGACTTCCAAATCCCACTGGCCATCTGCTCTGAGAACTTCATCTTCCTCGCAGACCTCAATTTGTAAATCGACGACCCTAGCAACCCCAACTCAGCAAACCTAATAGAGAGCCTGAACAAAGTCAGCCTTACCCAAATTGATGCTAACCCCACCCGCATAGCTGGAAACACTGCCACTGACCAGACAAGCACCACACTTAGGATCTGGAGCAAGGTAACACAAAATCTATGGACCAGCACCCTCAACACCTCCACAGACAGAACTTTTGACCTGAAGGTGGCCATCCAAAGTTTCAACACCTGGATCACGGAATCCACCGACATAGTCACACTCCTTAAACCCGCAAAACAAGACAGACCCTCCAAACACACCAGTTGGTTCACTGCTGAACTAAAATGCTCCAAACGCAATTACAAATGACCCGAAAGAATCTGGCGTAACAACAAAATACTCAGCGACCTAGGCAACTTCAAAGTGGCTTTCAATTAATATCACATGCACCTAAAAAATGCCAAAAAAAAGCCCGGGCCACCCTAATAGAAGCTAGCTCCAAACATAGCAAGTAACTCTTCACCATCATCAAAGAGTTCACCAACCCCTCAGCAACCGAGAACACCGCAACCCACTCACAGGAGCTCTGCGACACCCTCACAGACTTCTTCTACAACAAACTCGTAACCATCTTGAACGTTTCGACCCGTAACCAACCAGCGACAACTTCAACAAACTCCTCAACAACAGCAACTCCACCTTAAACACTATAATCACTACATGGGATCAACTATCCATGCAAACTACCACTACAATCATGAGATCCATCCACTCAGGAGAACCCAGAGACCCCTGGTCCCACCACATGTTTAACCTGAGGAGGGACTCCATCAGTTAGGAACTCACCACCATCCTCAACTCACGCAAAAACTCTGCCTCTTTCCCAGAAGGATGGAAACATGCAGAAGTAAAACGTCTCCTAAAAAAACTACCACTGACCCAGAAGAACTCAAGAGCCACCGGCCAATCTCCACGCTGCCGTTCCCGGCTAAATCCCTGGAGAAAGCACTTAATAGCTAACTCTCAACTACTTAAAGATCAACAACCTCCTGGATCAATCCCAATTATGATTCCATGCTAATCATAGCACAGTAACCGCCCTAATCACAGCCACAAATGACATCTGATCTCTCCTAGACCAGAGAGAGACCACATCCCAGATCGTCTTTGACCTCTCTGCAGCCTTCGACACCGTGTCACACTAAACCCTCATACATGGACTCCATCAGATAGGGATCCAGGGAAATGCCCTGAAATGGATTGCTGCCTTCCTCACCGGAATAGCCCACAGCATCCGCCCCCCGCCTTACACCTCAGACCCAAAGAACATCATCTGCGGCATTCCACAAGGGTCTTCGCTGTGTCCAACCCTGTTCAAAACATGCATGGCCCCCCTGGCCAAACTGGTCAAATCCTCTTTTATGAACATCATATCATATGCTGACGACACTCAGCTGATCTCTCCCTATCTGCAAATCCCACTAACACCAAAACCAGTTTCTACAGGTGCATGACCAGCATAGCCAGCTAGATGCAAAACAATTGCATCAAACTTAACACCAACAAAACAGAGGCTCTCATTTTCGGGAGCAACACCTCTCCATGGGATGACTCCTGGTGGCCAGCGAACTGGGTCCCTCGCAAGACTATGTCAAAAACCTCAGGCTCATGCTCGACAGCAAGCTCACCATGAAGAAGTGGTCTCCTCAGCTTGTTTCCTTACCCTCTGCATGTTCTAGAAAATATTCAAATGGCTCCCCATTAACACCAGCCTCACAGTCAGCCAACCCCTCGTCACCAGCCACCTGGACTACAGAAATCCATCACTACTACTAAGCAGACTGTAAACCAAAACCATACAAAATGTTACAACCAGGCTCATCCTCGACCTCCTGAGAAAATCCCACATCACCCCAACCTCAGAGTGCTCCACTGACTCGCTGTGCAAAAAAAGTGCCAGTTCATTCTGCTGACCCATGCCTACAAGGCAATGCACAACAAAGGACCTGCCTACCTCAACCACAGAACCAACCCAGCATACAACTGCGCTCCACCTCCCTCTCCCTCACCCACATGCCCCCCTTTCACAAAAGCATAAGTAGAGGCCACACCTTCTCCTACCTGGCCGCCAAGTCCTGGAATGGCCTCCCACTCCATCTCCAGACTGCACTGACCCTACAGAAGACTGTGATGGCCTAAACTCCTGGATGTTTGACTCTCAGCATGACCCCCCAGCACCTGGAAACCCTTACGGGTGATAAGTAGCGCTCTGCAAATCATTGATTGATTGATTTCAATAGTTTAGATTCATCTAAACGAGTGTCCCTACACCCACACTTCACATATGGCATTGGAACAAATGATCTTCAATAAAGAGCCCCCTCGTGGGTGCCCATCGGGCATTGCAGCGCTGGCCGTATGAGAAGCATGCCTGTGATGATGCCTGACACTCTTCTGGGTGTGTGAGGGTTCCTGTTCTTAAGGAAACAGACCCCCTTGTCTGATTCCTTACTTGCTGACTGACCACATATTCTCCTTGCTTCACCCTTCGGGAACTGCATACCCTTTGTTCACCAAGTAGGTTATCTTGCCAGGTCGAACTGTTTAAAAACTGCACACACAGACTCTACATTGTCAGGCCTGAGTTTTTTAAAGGGCTTCTTAAGTGGGTGGCACAATCAGTGCTGCATTTCCACTAGCAGCTTTTGATATACAGGCCCTGGGCACATTTAGTGCATTTTACTAGGTACTTATAAGTAAGCCAAATATGCCAACTGTGGATAGAACCAATGTTACTATATTTAAAGTAAAGAGCACATGCATGTTAGCACTGGTTAGCAGTGGTAAAGTGCTCAGATTCCCACGGCCAGCAAAAACGAAATCATCAAAAACAGGAGGTCAGAAGGCGAAAAGTCAGGGGAAACTACACCAAGAATGCCTGGTCTAGCACATAGTATATGCAGGATGAACATATTCCAATGGCATAAACAGTTAAATATTACCTGTGGGATGCAGTGTCTATTGTGTGACTCACAGTGCTGACAAGGGAAACATGACTTTAGGCCTACATGTGTACACTGACTGCTACAGTGTTTTAACCTGCCAGCAGACCTGTCAAAAAAGATTTTGAAAGGAAGGAAAGCTTAATTTTAAATATTAAGTAAATCACAATATAGTGTGTTTGGTATTTAAACGTGGAATATGTAACAATGTAAGGTTTGCATGTTCCTACAGTGACCAACTGCCAAAAGCTATTTTCACTGTTAGACTCTAGCTGGTTCTGTATAGAAAAGGTTAAAGTACAGGTAATGGGTTAATCCCTTATTTTTCATATGGAATAGGCTACAGAGGAAGTACCATCACTTTTTTTATATTTATTAAAAAACCCAATTTGAAGCCGAAATTTGATTTTTAATAAATAGATATGCAAAGTTTATAAAAAGCTTTTAAAAATGTATCATTTTCTTGCCTGAAGCCCCCATAGGCTAATTAGCTTTAGCCTGCCTATAGCTAGTCTGTCAGTGCTACTATGAGGTGGTATGAAATAGTGCTCCCAGAGCAGAGAAAATGGCATGAGCCTTTGAGGATGACTCAGGGAAGGAATGGTGCAGGTGAAGCTAAGCAGGGCAGTTTAGGAGTGTCCAGGATTTTAATCAACATAAAAGGGACAAGAGGGAAACCTGTACTTTTATAGTTTAGTGATAAGGAACTCCTGGAAAAGAGAGGTCATATGATCCCAAAAACACTTTATGCTCCTGGGCTGCGGAGGAGAGAGCTAGCTCCAGAACCAGTGGAACAAATGAGTGAGAGTGGTGCGCAGAACTCATTGAGTTTCACTTTTTGGAATTTCACAGTTACAGAAAAACTCATCAAGATTCCACAGATTTCTGCCAACAGGTGGAAAATATGCACATCATGCTGCATTTCAGAGCCAGTAGTGTAAGCAGTGCAGAAAAATCAGTGTGAATGGCACCATACAGTGCGTAAGAGTGAGTGCCCATTCAAGTTGATTTTGCTGCCGCTAGAGTAGAAAATTTACTTGAATAGCAGCAAATCTACTTGAGAAGCAGCCCTCTGACCGTGACTGCTTGAGACCTCCCACGACCGCCCACATTAGAAAATCTCAATGGGAGATGCCAAATCTTACACACATTTCTGGAACCATGCAGAAAAAAACAAATTTTACACGCGCCAAATATTACATGCGCCAAATCAAGGAATTTGGCATGGACTACGTGTAACAAGAGTAATGCGGAATCGCTAAAATATGCCAGTTCCAATTCTCATTACCTTAGACACACCCCTTGGTTTGTCACAAACTCCCTACATGGGCAGAAACATTTTGCCTTGTTGGACATTACTGAAAAAGGCGCACAGGGGGATAGTTTGCAGTGAGGTAAACAGGATCTGTCCCAAACCACCTATCAGTAGCACGAAATATAATCTACCTGTTGCTTGGACGACATGTGTTCTGCTCCTTCAAATGGCCCTTCAGCAGCACCAAACGGAAGGTTCGTACAGAATTGATAGAGTTTATCATTTATGATGAATTTGTAACGAGTCCTTTGTCCTAACAGGGATATTTTGTGTGTCCCACTCTGTTTGCAACTGTATTTTGAAATGGTCCGACACCCATGAAGCCTTTTCCTTTTACAAACACCAGTTTTCCTTTCCTTTTTATGTAACAAATAACTGCTGTGGCTCACCGTGGACAGGATTCAACTGCTGTTATATTCGATAAAGCTGGCATGAAAGCATTAAATAGTGTGCCTGAGGTGAAAGCAAGAGCAAAAAATGAGCATGGTGAAATAAGGTGAAAAGAGACAGGCATTAAGTTGTATTCGTTGATCCCCATGATTCGACAGATTAAGCACTTGGCACACACAAAAGCATGCTTTTAATTGTGAGATGCTGCGAGATGCTAGGCAGGGGCCTGTATCCTCTTCATGGCTTGCTGAAGGAATCCAAGGACAGCAGCACATGCTTAGGCTGAGTAAGTGCTGCTGATGTGATTCAAGCAGCACTTAAACTGTAAAAAAGTAAATGCTCAAAGGTTTAAGTAGCACTGACGCCAGTGTTCTCTGAAAATCAAGGTTGTCTTGTAGTGATGCCACATCATATTGTGTTCTTCCACCACCCTGTACTTCGTGTCTTTTTCCTATTGCACGCTCTTTTTCATGTATTTCTCTATTGATATCCTTTTCCTACTTTCTCTGTTTTGTTCTGTCTCCCTTTTCTGATTTTCCTTCTCTCGGTCAATCAGTCCCTGTTGATGTAAAAAAAGACATCAACAGATATCCAATGTAGGAGAGTAGGATCTGCTTCTTATGGTTACCCCCACTTTTTGCTGATGTTTCACTGTTTTTCAACTTTAGTCTGGCTGGGGTCCTGCTATTCAGGACCCCCGTCTAGCTGCTTCCTCTCTAAATTGATTCCATGTACCTTAGGTACACCACAGATTGGATTCTGGGGTGCCCTTATAAGTCCCTAGTATATGGTACACTATGTACCCAGGGCCTAGGTACCTCAGATGCCTACCAGGGGCTACAGCATATATTATGCCACCCCTGGGAAGCCCTCTAAAATGACACCACAGGTCTGCTACTGCAGCCTGGGTAAGGTGATGCATGCACCCCTTACTGGGATATAGGTTCACTATATCTCACCCTATGGCAGGCCTTATCAATCCTGAAGGCAGGGTGCTTGGTTTTGTGTGAGAGGGTGCCCATGAATGAGCAGAGCCCTTCTGCAGCCTACGGAATCTCTTCTCCGGGGTTGTCTGTGATGCAGCCTAACCATATACTCTTAAGTGCATTATAACCAAACGGTAAATACTAACTTTGGACTGGCTGCACGGAAACATGTCGTGTTTGGTGTCAAACACCTTGGAATCATACCCCCACACCAGTAACTGGTGTGGGAGTATGATCCCACCCTTCTAGAGGGAGAGACATGACAGCACCGGTATACCCGGTACCAGCTAACAAAGCCCTTGCGTCACAAAATGGATGCTGCCAGCCACAGACACGGGTCTGGCCTCCTGCTGCTGACCAAAACTCCAGCAGGGGAGGCCTGGACAATAGGTTTCCTGTCACAGGGAGGTGTTACCACCTCCCAGACAGGCCTTAGTGGATTGTGCTGGGTGGGAGCACTCCAGGAGTGCTTTGAATTCTGCACTGGGGGCACATTTGGTGTCCCTGTGAATAGTCCAGCTCAAACCGGTTGCAGGGGCTACCAGCCCCTGCTCTGGCATGAAACTGGACAAAGGAAATGGGTGTAACCACCACTCTTTCCAAACCCTCCCATAAGTGGGTCCCCAGAGTAAGTCCAACCCCTTCCTTGGGTTTAAAGAAGGAACCCCTGACTGCAGGACTTTAGATTACACCTGGATGAAACTCTGATACAGAAATCCTGGAACTTCAATGATCTACACGACTAGATGACTAAAGCATCTCCCTTGGAGTAAAGGAGTTGCTCCCCTGCTTGGCAGGCACCAAAGATGCATCAGTCCGGTCTGCATCTCCGAAGCTCCCGCCAGACGCCGAAGAATTTGCAACACAGGAGGTGGGTTTCCAGACTTCCCAGAGGCTGACCCGAGTTCCCAGCAAAGCTGAGACCCGTTGCCCTTGTGAGTGCCGTGGAACCAGAACCCCTGATTACCGTGCACATTTGCAAGTATATCAGCTTCTCGACGTCCCTTGAGGCTGTGCATTGTATTACTTATAGCCTAGACCCCGAGCACCTTTATCACAAAAGATTTCTGGCCTACACTCCACGAGTGTTCTGTGAGCCAACCCTTTGTGTGTTCGCTCGAGGCTCCTTCGCGATCCCTGGTCCGTCAACTGGTGGGTCCCTGTGAAGGTAACTCTTACTTTAATTAGTATTCCTGGTTTCCCCAGACGTGCCCTGACTTTCCATCACATAGGGAGACACCAGGACCTTGCTGGTCCACACCGAAGCATTTCTTCTCTTCCTGCGTGGGTTGCCAAGGTTTGTTGTGTCCAATCCAGGCACCGACACTGCAGCACTCTACATCCTTTGTGGGACAGCTCGAATCCAGCTCCTGGTCCTCCTCGACACCTCCTGGTCCTCATGGCTGAAGAGTCAAGCTTCCCCTCTTCGCACTTGAAGCACCTGACATTGGTGGGCATTCGTCTATCGTGCCCCTGGTCACTGGCAAGTGACCCAGACTCTGTCCCCTCTGCTTTCAGGTTCGTCACATCTTTGATCCAGGCTTGGATGTCTTCGGACACGTCTCCTCTTCCCGGTATCAGCACTTTTCAGTCTCCTACCATTAAAAACGACAACGCGACCCAACACCATTTGACATCTATGCACCAGGCTTCCTTGGGTGAGGTAACACGAGTACTCCAGTGCTCCCATGGGTGTTGGCCCTAGAACCATCTAAGTCCAAAAGGGTTTGTTCCTAGTCCACTCCTAAGTGTCCTTAAACTTTAAAATTCTAACCGCGACTTTCCCCATAGAAGCTAATTTGAGCTTGTGGCTGTGTTCTCACACTGCACACATCCCCCATGGGTCCCCTGTGTCACTACCTTGGGTGGTTCGTTGGGATCCCAGCGATTCTACAGGCTCTAGGCCTTGTGTCTATTCAAGTCGTTGTTCTTATACCACTTTCTTAGTATATGGTTTGGTCCGCCCTAGGGCCTAACGTGTATTGTGCTAATTTACTGTAATATTTGAAGTGTAACGTATGTGCTTTTACCTCTAGCGTCATAAAGTGACTAGTAGGGTGTGTTTAGGAATAAATACATATATTAGATATATATACATGGTGTGGTCTCATTTAGCCACTCAAGAGATTATAGACTGGTAAAACAAGCTGCTTTACATTCCTTCAAGACTTAGCCTGAAGGCTGCTCTCCATAGCTACCACTAGGATAGCTTTCAAATAAGGTTGTCTTTAAGCTATCATCATTAAGGGGTTGTTAGGACTGGTGCAAGGTGCCCACTATAACTAGTGAACAGCATACACCAGGCCATCTTCTCACATCCAATACTCTCCAATCAGGTTTCTACCGGGGTCACAGTACAGAAATTGCGATCCTCTGAATAGGCGATCACTTCCTTAGAATCCTTGACTCCGGTAACTCCTGCCTCCTGGTCCTCCTGAACTTATCCGCTGCATTCTTCACTGTCAATCATCTAGACCTACTTTGTACTCTAGAACAATGCATGGTATGTGGAGTCACAGTCCTCAACGGGTTCTCCTCATACCTAACCAACCGCTCCCAATTTGTGAAAATAGGCAACTCATTCTCAACACCAGTGGGCGCTCACCAAGGTGTCCTTCAAGGTTTGGTCCTTTGCCCAACCCTTTTTAACCTTTACCTAGAAACCACTATGTGTAATTCTCAGAAACTCTGGAAATCTCTTCCACATCTGTGCGGACGACACCCAAATATACATGAAAATCTCATCACCGGAAGACATTGCCCTGCTCTCAAATACACTCTCAAAGATTCAAAGCTGGATGTCCAGCCACCAATTAAAACTCAACCCAACAAAAACTAAATTTCTTTTGATCTCACCTAGGAAATCTAAATCCTCAGTATATGAATGGATGGCCAACCTTCTCACTCTGGATGGCTGCCCAGCCTTTGTCCAGAGTGCCAGATCACTTGGAAGCACCCTTGATGATCATCTCACATTGCAGCCATGGCTACCAGTGCATGACGCCAACTTAGGCATCAGACAATTGATTCCGGAACAAGTCCTCAAAAACGTTGTGCCGTCTCGCATTTTCTCCAGACCAGACAATCAGGCATTCTCAAAGTTCACCTAGGACCACCGAGAGAGACACTACATGCTGCAGAATGCTTCGTTTTAGGTCTCAAGAAATTTGACCACATTACCCTTGCCCTGTTAGCCCTCCAATGACTTACCATTGAAGCGTGGGCCCGATTTAAAACCACTTGTTGCACTCATCTTCACCCTCCTATCTATTCAAGTAACTGAAAATCTCCGGAGCAAACAGGGGTTCCAGGAATGCCCCATCCCTGCTCCTGGAACCCCCCACCTACAATCGAGAACGATACATGAGCCAGTATTTCTCTGGTAGTGCCACTAGAATCTGGAACTCTGCCTGTCCCCCTCCGCCTAACCACCTGCCTAATCACCTTCAAAAAGGACCTCAAGTTCCTCCTATTTGATAGACTTCTTGGTAATTAGCCTCGACTAGACATAAGTACTCTCTCCAGTGTGATCTGAACTACTTTTGTTATATGACCCCATCATCTAAATCGATGCCTTAACTGTGTATGTCCTCTGCTCAACTGCTGAAACTGTCTCTTGTGGTAACTTCTGCACACATCTACCAATGTAAACATCTGAGTTTAATTACTATAACTGTAACCCATTATACCTCATGTATCCTGCTTGTTGTAAAGCACTCTGATGCCTTTGAGCCATGTCCGTGCTAAATAAAATTGCAAAATAAAATAAAAGTAAGAATGAATGCTGGTGCCTGCCACCAGCTAGCACTGGCACAGATTTAGTTTTGGATGGAAAAACATGTTCAAGTCACATATGTGCTAAAGCCAAATGATGAGACATGAAATATAAACGTCATAAACTATTGTTAATTGCGATGCCTCGAATAATAAGTGTCTGCAGGCATATGTTTTCCATTATTAATGTGGAAAGCACGCCAAAAATAGATAATTACCCTAAAAAAATAAACTTCATAGCGGAGAAAGGCAATCAGATTTTAAAAAGAGGATTTCTGCCAGAGTTCAGCCAATTCAGAGATGTAAAATCTGCCATCAAATGTCCAACAAAGACCGTTTCATTATATGGCTGATGACATGTTGAGAAAGGGCTAGAGTTTGTGATGACGGTTTAAATCTTTGTTGATGGTGCCTTACGCAGAGCTTGCTATTTTGCACATTCTGGCGGTCTCGCATACATAGAATGGTCAATATAGTTAGTATCGACCAGTGTTTGTTGTTGCGCTTGCTAACATTTTCATTTGCATTGATTTTTGTTTGATGTATTCTGTGCTTTGCTCTTAGCTTTTCAATAATGCCTTGCTTATGGCCAGGGGCGTAGCCTGCTCAGTAAGATAGGGGTGCGAGCTACAGATTTTCAAACAATCAAGCAGGCATATCATGTTTAAAAACATTATGCGACAAGCAGGGTGCATGAGGGGGGCTTAATAGGCAGTGGAAAGAGAGAGGAGTGTGGATTGGTAGGATTACAAAGTGAGAGAAATCATAATAATTTGGAAAATAACTAAATGTTTTTAGGACTTTCAAAATAGATAGGGTGTGTGAGTGTTTGTCTGTGTGTATGTAAGAGTTACTGGTGAAATCTGACAGACATCTCATCAACTCCCGACTGATAGCCTCTGCACCTAACTATTTATCAGAAAATACATCAATTAGGGGAGTGTAACACCCCAAACACCCCTCCTGAAGCTACGCCTCTGCTTGGGGTAACAAGGTTCCCAAACTTCCCCAACATGTAGTTGTATGCCTCTTACCATGAATTATTCTTTGTGATATTGCATTGCTTTGCTTGTGATTAAATGAATTCCCATAATTTTGAGTGTAAATTATCACCATTTTCTCCTAATTTCCCATCATATGTACCCCTATTTTTATTACCTATTGATGTGATTTAAATACACAAAATTGACCTTAAGGGCACAAGCTGAAGTTGCTCAACCATTTACAAAATTCATATATATCATTCTTCCTTTTTTAATCACTCATTTTCAACTGATATGTCAATTTAATTCCAAAACTTGGTCTGAGAAGCATGAGGCTCAACATCGTATCCTACGCCGACGAGACCCAGCTCATCCTCTCCCTCACCAAAGACCCCACCACTGCCAAACTCAAATTTCAGAAAGGAATGCAAGACGTCGCAGTCTGGATGACCAACAGCTGCCTGAAGCTCAACGCCGAGAAGACAGAAGTTCTCGTCCTCCATGCCACCCCTTCTGCATGGGACAGCACCTGGTGGCCAACTGCCCTCGGAAGCCCACCTACCCCCTCAGACCACGCCAAGAACCTTGACTCATCACTCACCATGAACCGATAGGTCAAAGCTGTCACCTCAGAGCATTGTGCTGCAAAATTTGCCACAGCTCTGTGCTCCATCATTTCCTTGTAAATATGCCCCATCATTTCTTCTAGGCATCGTCATTTTCTTGTAAGTTATAAACGTCTACTGAGTTTTATTTTTAAATAGGGTTATAAAAATATGAGCACAGATGAAATTGATGGCACTGTCTCATTTAAATGAGAGTATGTGACCTTTGAAGCCTCTGGACAGCTTCGCTAATAAGCAACCAGCTTACTTTACAGTTAAATGAGATCTTTCAGCCAGCACAATTAAAGTTTGTTGGTAATAAGATAGCAGAGAAGCAGAAAATGGAAAGGTCTGTAGTGTAATTTTATTAAATAGTCATTATTGCAAGAGAGCACTTAATATTATCATCTTCTATCCGAAGAATACGCTTGAAGGTCAGGGCGACATTGAAAAAATATTTTTTGCACCTGCTCCCGTTTGCAATATTGTTTTGTTGAATTTTAATGGGGCAGGGTCAGGTGCAGTGAGCCAGACCTTTTCCTATGTGCTAAAAATGCACATTAAGCCCTGATTCATGTCTATACTGTGGCACATTTTTTGCATTTTACTAAAGTACCTGCTAATTAATAAGCTATGAAGAAAGCAAAACAGGCTCAAACACAGGAACAGAGCTCCAAAAGTGTTATAGTTTGTAAGGAAAGGGATGTTTTTTGCATGACCCCGCCCCAATTGTTGTTCTGATGCTGCTGGCCCTTCTGATGAGGCCCCGGTGCATTTTCTCTACCCCTTTTAAAGTGTTTGTGCAGTTAGCCAATCCTTGATTGACATATTGAATTTACCTATAAGTCACAAGTATATGGTACAGAATGTACCCAGGGCTAGTAAGTTAAATGTCATCAGTGAACTGCAGTGCTTATTGTGTCTGGCAAAGTGAAAACACAGCTCTCGTGTGCCATTTGTTCCTAGTCGGACAGCTTTTAAACTGCCATCCTGACATGGCAAAATGAACTTCTGACATATCCAAAACTTTCTTTTCACTATCTGTCGGTCATCCCTATGGCAGACCTTAGTAGCCCATAAGGCACGCTGACAGATATTAAAAAGAAGGCTATGTCAAATTTGAACTTTACATGTCCTGATGGAGAAAATTCAAAGTTGTCGGTATGACTGTAATAAGGATAGCAGTACCATTGTCTAACATGGGCTTTCATTAGCTCACAATGTAACTGTTACCTTTCATTTGGGACCACCAAATATAGTATTTCAATGTATCAAGCTAATTACTACATTAAACCTGACATTGGTTAAGTCAGATCTAAAAAAACATGAAATGCAAAAGGTGACCTCAAAAAGTCACCACTTTCTTGGGCCAAGTTTCTAGTTGCTGTTTTTGATTAACTACAGCAGTTGTCACCTGAGACAGCCTGTCGCCCCTTTGCCAAGAGGTGTGAAGCACTCTCAGTAATGGGGAACAAAAGGACTATTAGTGGGAGGAGGTGTGACCCAAATTCAACTGGTATACCGCCTCTGATAGGCAAATGTGAATAACACTGCAGCCTCCTCTTCTGTTTGTGCAAATAGACAGACTATCATCTCTTTCATGGGGGAAAACCTATTCCAGAACTTGGTTTCCAGGAGCTTTGATTAACTGTACTTGATTCACTTCAGGTGTGTGCCCATGGCTTTGTTCCAGGGAAGACGGATCCAGTATCTTGGATTTGGGCAGAGAGGCGTACTGTCGGGTTGTTCAGTGTCAAGCCTGCATGAAATTATGTGAACATGGTCAGAGTAGATACAGGTATAGAGATGTATGCTGTTCCTAGAGGGTGTGAATAGAAAGAGGCCTACACTAATATGTTAGTCAGTAAAGTCAGGAGGCATTACCTCCTTCAGGAAAAAGACCCTCACACATCCAGCCAGCTAGATGTCATGCTTCATCATCAGGTCTGCTCCAAATCGGGGCCGCGCTGCAATCCCCGATCGGCGCGGGCCGAAGGGTAGGATTTATCGTGTCCTGTATCGAGGAAACATAACACTGCACTACTCAGTGTTATAATCCAGCCCTGACTCGTTGGAGTCCCTGATGCACCACTACGGGGTGCATTGGATTTTTTCAACTATAAGTAACCACTTATTAGGGTGCTGTAATAGTGGTAAGTGCTGTAACAGATGCTATCACTACCAGTAAGTGTGCAAACTTCGATTTTGGTCCTGATGAATTGCGGTTTATTTAACCGGTGCAAGAAACATATTGACCATTGCAGCGTAAACCTGACAACTTTACTACAGGGAGGCGCATTTGTTTTGTTTTAGTCAAGAGTGGGACCTTCTTTATTAAACTTGTGTTATTTTGGGCCCCTACTACTTGTTTTAAAATCTCACTAGTGCACACTACACTTAGGGCCCTCACCCGCACTACACCAACCGGCATTCAAGGAATAAAGATCTCCACCAAAAGGCCCCGCCTAGGGCGCCGATCGGGGATTGCAGCGCCGCCCCGATTTGGAGCAGACCTGATGAAGCATGACATCTAGCCGGCTGGATGTGTGAGGGTCTTTTTCCTGAAGGAGGTAATGCCTCCTGACTTTACTGACTAACATATTAGTGTAGGCCTCTTTCTATTCACACCCTCTAGGAACAGCATACATCTCTATACCTGTATCTATGATTGGGCTCTGTGTGCTGGACCTGTTCAAAATAGCCCTTTGTTCCTCCTTTTATATGAGACATGGTCAGTGTAGCCCAGTGGATATTGTAGCCCCATTGGCTAAGGAGTGTTCGAGAGGCATTAGAATGGCATCCCTGGCTTTCTTCCTAAGAATACCACTGGACTCTAAAAGAACAGAAGAACTGCACCTGCTGAACCTGTGGAACTCAGAAAGTTAGAATGCACAAGGAAGGCTGTACCTGCTATATCTATTGAACCAAGAAAGGATGTTAGAAACAGAAGGACTACTCCTGCTGTTAAACCTTTCGATTGAGATCCTCAGGGCTGGGCTGCCCCCACTGATGCTAGCTAGGGACTAGTGAGTGAGCAGACTCCAAGTGCTGGTTGGCTAGCCCTCTGTTAAGCTTGCTGGACACAAAAGCTAAAGAAAGCCTGTACCTGCCCAGCTGGCTAGTTTGTCCTGGATTTTCCCTGGACTCTGCCTGTAAAGCCGGGTGATCAAGTTCTACCCCCAAGAGATCCCTCTCTGGTCCTGGACCCTTGACTAGTGCTATGGTGTTCTGCTCGATTTTCCCGGCCTTCTTGTGAGGAAAGGTGATTGAATGTGACTTCAGTCTCTTACCATTCAAGTCTAAGGGTTAGAGTAGTGAATGGAGCCTATTTACTAGGCACTTCGACATGATCCTGTGCTCTTCCCCATAGATCAGGGCTTGCACACATAGCCTAGGGGATAGATTCGTTAGTATTAGGGATAACCTGTCCTGTAGTGAGGGTATTTCATGGAGCCGTGCTGAATTCAGGCCTGGTAGGCCTCAAACGGGAGAGACTCCATCTTTCTTTCTGCTCCGGCAGCTTGGGATGCTTCTAGGTCAAATGTAATGTTTTAGTTATGAGGTGTTATTCGCTT
Source organism: Triturus cristatus (assembly GCF_964204655.1). Taxonomy (NCBI): domain Eukaryota; kingdom Metazoa; phylum Chordata; class Amphibia; order Caudata; family Salamandridae; genus Triturus; species Triturus cristatus. The sequence continues at coordinate 231,246,307 of NC_140584.1, forward strand.
GGAGAGAACCGGTTCAGGCCGGCCCTTATCGAAGGATTGTATTTTTCTTCATGCCGAAGACACTACATCAGGCCGGCCGGCTGGGAACGTGTCCTTGGTACGGGGAGGTACAAGAATTTGGTGGGCGGCAGGTTACGGGCCGGAATTTTCCATGAGGAAACGCACCTCTATATTAGTGAAAGTCTGAGGCAGTTACATGTTCAGTCCGTAGGCGGCATCTAGCCGTTAGCAGTAAAGCTACTACTTATTCCAGGGAAGACAGACGCCATCTTGGAGGCGGAGAAAAACCGAGAGACAGATACTCTCCTAGCAGAATAGCCAGAGAGGAGAGAGTAGCCGATAAGGAAGAGGTCCCAGTGACTCGGAGAAGGGTGAAGGGAACAGCGCATAGCGGTGCAGACGTGTATCCGTGACTGCGGAGGTGTGACTTCCAGGCGAGCCGAGGCACAGACGAGAAGGGAACCTAGATGACCACTGAGTGCAGGCTACACACTACTAAGGTGATGTCGACCCTTTCTTATTAGAGTGCACAACTTAATCTTTCACTTTTCTTTGCAGGTTATGTGTTATATTGTAATGTTATGTGATTGCGTATGTAATGAGTAATAAAGTACCCAGTTTGTAGTGAACCAACATGTGCTGCGTGTTCTTGTATGAGAGGGTAGCCTATTCTTCTAGTCAGCTGCGGCTACATGAACAGATGTTAACCCTGATCAGGTAAGTGGTAACTGAATAAGGGAGAGAGGAGCCCCTCGAACCGGAGAACAGGCTATGCTCGAACTGGCAGTCCTTGTGTGATCTGATGAATAGTGAGACTGATTCCCTTTTTGTATGTTATGGTGATCATAGGATGAACTGTCGTATGAACTGTCGTCTGGGTAGAGAGGTCTGGATCCGTATGGGATCGCGAGGCCGCCGATTGTGCTGAGACTGCCGTCTGGGTAGAGAGGTCTGGATTCGTATGGGGTCGCGAGGCCGCCACTTGTGCTGAGACTGCCGTCTGGGTAGAGAGGTCTGGATTCGTATGGGATCGCGAGGCCGCCACTTGTGCTGAGACTGCCGTCTGGGTAGAGAGGTCTGGATTCGTATGGGATCGCGAGGCCGCCACTTGTGCTGAGACTGCCGTCTGGGTAGAGAGGTCTGGATTCGTATGGGATCGCGAGGCCGCCACTTGTGATACTGTCGTATGGGCAGAGAGGTCTGGATCCGTATGGGATCGCGAGGCCGCCGATTATAAGAGGTCTTGGTATGTATGAGTAGGAATTCTCTGTCCTTAGGTGGTAGATATATGTGGTTACCTATTGTAAATAGGCCCTAGGGAGGGGGAGGGGGTAACGTTCTGGCTGGGTTAGTGAGGCTCTGATGAGCGGGTTCTATCTGATCCGAAAACCCAAGCAGAACATATGGGTCTGAAAATTATGAGCCAAAGATAATGGTTTCTGAGCCCAAAGATGAAAGCTCACAGACTACTGCTACGTACAGGTTTGTAGGTAGCTTTGAACGTCACTGAGAACCAAGGCGTTCACCAGACTCACAGACTTAGCTGATCCGTTGATCTTGAACCCAATACTGGACCCAAGCTTCCGGGAACCCTGCCAACCTCACCATGGATGAGAAAAAGAACTAGAGAAGTTTTTCTAAGTGCAAAGGCAAATCTTGACTGGGGCCAACCTGGCATTCACATCGGAACTCAACTTTCATCATGGTCGGCCCGAAACTTTGACTTTGCTCCTGACCCTCTCATTTGGTGATCATGGCCTACAGCTAAGAGTGAATAGCAGTAATGTGCAAGCATTTTAAAACTTTAAAAACGTTTTAGAGTGGAAAGCAGTGATTTATTAAAACATTGCTATAATCATGACCCTGGTTTCCTTCATCTGTTTTTTCTCATTTTGGTGTCTTTTTTAAGTTGAAAACAGACTTTATTTTTTAAATTGATGTTGGGATTTTATGTGTTACGTCTCTTATTTATGAACTGGTTAGGCACTGATAAATTCTTTGCACCTTTATTTACCTTTTAGTAAGGCTTGAGGGCTCTGTGCCACAGCTAACAACAACTGAACTAAAGTGTAATTTAAAGAAAGCTGAGTGGACTTGATATGGATAAGTGCCATTATTACTTTATGAGGTCTCGCAACCACTCTAACTTATAATCCACTTTTCACACACAATTCAGATAAGTTCCTTAGTTCAAGGGTTTGCTAAGCATAGTGATGTGGAAGTGTCTGAATATGCACACTATTTTGAAACTCAAGTGGGCTTAGCTAGGGAGCCCCTGGATTGGCCTGAGTCAAATTGTCCACAAGCCCTGCTCAGCCGTGCACTTCTGAGGAGGGATGTGGGCATATGTAAAGTAAAAAAGTAAAATACTGGCAGCGAGTGATTATAGTGTAGGGGACAATCTTTTTTTCTGCCATCTTCAAGAATAGTTGCTAGCTGGTCTCCCACAGGTAAAGGTCTGTTTGGTCTCCTTTAACTCATTACTTTTCCCTATCCATTTCTGAAATAGATGGAGGATGCATGTTTGATCTGCAGGTATGCTGGGGGTAAGCATGCAGTGTGTGTTGTGTATTTACTGTACAGTATCAGGAATCCCTGTTGGACATGCTGAGTATGGATGTTCTGTGAAACGGAGTCAGGAGACGGGCTTGGTTAAATATTTATTTATGAGCCCTTGCGTCACTTTTGCTCCGCCGGTGTGTCACTTTTTGTGACGCACCAGCTGCGTAAAAAATGCACTGTGTTACATCATATTTACATGTAAACCCCTGCGCCACATTATACCTGCGCAAGGTATAATGTATGCAGGGTGGGCATTCTACCGCAAGTAATCCTCGTAGAAGTGACGCAGTGAAATCTTTGAGATGTCACTGCGCCACTTCTAGGACGCAAATGCGTCGATAACTTACGCCTGCCTCACAGCAGGCATAAGACTGAGCAGGCACATTTTAAATGGGACTTGCCCATGTGAAATGACCCATTGCTGGAGTTGCGTCACTTTTGTGACAAACTCCAGCAATGTGTCATTTTTGCGCCTATAGATACGTGAGAAATACTGACGTATCTGTAACTCCTTGAGACATAATGTGTCATACTGTAAATATGACACATCCAGCATGTCGCAAGGATGGCCCAATGAAAAGTGTTGCATCGCTGTTTTCACGCAGCGATGCCTCACTTTTCATAAATGAGACCCTTTCAGTTTAGAGGTAGTCTGAAAATTCTTCATCCTAGTGATGCGTCACTTTTCATAAATGAGGCCCTTTCAGTTTAGAGGTAGGCTGAAAATTCTTCATCCTTCCTAGTTCGAAGTGTTCCAGCATTCTGAAACCAGAGTATTGGAGGAAACCACCCTTTGAGGTGCAACTGCTTTCCCCACTGAAATCCTCATTCTTCCCTGTCTTACAAGTGTCACATTGTTAGATTAATTTTGTAGGTACTGTGGCCTGCTCAAGATTCATTTTGTAGCATTGTTCTTCCTGGCTTCACTCCCTATTCACTAGATTCTGCAGAGGAAAATTTAAGGCTAGGACATTCTATGGGATGCTTAAATCAAGATGTAATAAAAAACTGAGTGTTGGAATCCACATTGTTATCTATCTTCCAGGTATAAATCCACTTAGTTATTTTGTGTCAATAGATATGTGAATAGAAGGAAAGTACATCCCAGTAAACCAGACTGATCTTTGAGCTTAAGAGTTAGGGTCCTAGGTATCCTGCATCTTTGATAAGTTAGGAACTGGCTTGCAGAAGCCATGAAGTTTCCTAGAAGTTCTTTCTACAATGATCTTGATGGTGGAAGCCTAATGTCTAAAGATGAGATGTGTCTTAATTGCTCTGTAAGTGGTGAAAGCTGTTCACAAAAGGATAGTCCTGTGCATAGAGCTTTGAAGCATGAGAGCTTATGAAGAGGAGTCTACACAGCAACAATAAGTGATGTTGCAGGACACTTGGGGATGACTGGCTTAGCATTCAATATAGGTGGCTGGGCATTCATATTTGTTGTTGCTCTCATGTTGCTCTGAGATCTGAATGTGTACCCTCCTCTTCCCTTGGTAAGTCTTGGATAGTTCTGCTTTGCTACCTTGAGAATAATGTGCTGATAGAGTTGTATCTGTTGTTTATTTATCAAACCAGTGGCAAGATGTCCAGTGGATAACAGAAGTAAAAATCCTCATTTCTCCTAATTGGAGCCTCTTACCATTGATTCCCACCAGATCGTAAAACAGTTGGATACAAGGGATAGGTGTGGTAAAGATTAAGATTGATGTTGAAGCTGAGCAAAAAAGAGAGAAAAAAATCAAGATGCAGGTAAGGCCAAATATGAGGGAACTAAAGAGAGATTAAAGAGAGAATTTCATGAGTATATCTACTACCAAAATAAAATCGACATTAGGCAGATAATAGAAGGCTACAAAAACAGTAGTCACTACAGGAGAACATAAGAATTAGAATGATTAAATAGAAAGTAAGGAAAAATATGTTTTTGCAGATAGATCATTTTTAGACGAGGGGTCATATAGTGCACATACAAATGAATTTGCTTGAAATCATAGATAAATTAGGATTAAGTAAAGTAAACAAGAACACATGTAATATGAAGTACAGACAAGGAAGGGAGGTTATTGCCTGACAACATTTAAACATCTTTACACTTTTGGTGGTTCAGTTGTCCCCTTAAATTAATATTTCCAAGCACTGCGTTTTTGATACTGTTCTCAAAATACGTCCATTACAAGTACAGATAGAGATAGGAAGGTCCAGACACATTATGGTAAATTATAGTGATTTTGCTTCTACAGTTGTTAACTTACTAAATTCAAACAGCAACAGTTCTAATCTACTGGCCCCACATGCCCTCTGAGTTTTCTCTTCCCTTGAAGTTGGAAAAGCACCTTCAAATTTGAGTTTACATCCCTCAAGCTGTACTCAACCGTAAAACACATAGAGGATTTACAATTTCACACATGATGAAAATGTTATCTTTTTGGTCTGTTATGTGATTAGCATCTTGATGATTATCTAGAGTTCCTGGAGTTTCAGCTGCTCTAGAATTAACTTCTTGCAATGCCATACATAAACTATGACTCTCAACATATGTCTTGGCTAACTCCAATTGGCTTCTCCTCCTTGGTTCTGGTTATATTTGTTATGTCCTGTACCATTTTTTTCTAGTTTTTGTTCACCATCTTTGACATTTCATGTTTATATTTTTAAATGTTACCAAGCAGTCCTGGGAGATCTCTTGCTTCACCAAAAGCCCCATGTTGGTGGGGTGTGTAGTCCCATGTGTCTCCTCTGACAATTTCATATTTGGAGCTTAAATCAGTGGCTTGCCATATTCACCATATTTATCCACCTGATTATTCAATGTGACTCTAGTACTAGTCAAAATAGACTAGGGGCCTCATTAATGGGGATTTGGCATGGGGCAGCGCATCATGTCACCTTACTGCACTGCCCTACGCCAAAGTGAAAGGGCAGGAATACATCGTATTTTCCTGTCCTTTCCCCCTGTGATGGTGCAGTTACAGCAGCCTAGCTCCAATACTGGCACCATTGTACCATGCTGCAAGAGTGCCTGTGTTGTTGGCAGGAGACACCTTCCTGCGCAGAAGAATCCTGGAAGACTTTTTCTCTTTCTATGTGTGCTACAAAATGCAGCACACATGGAAAGAGGAATAAACAAGGAGAAATAAAGTTAGTTCTCCTCATTGTGCCTCCACTCGGGTGGCATATGGTTTTGGCGCATTCCCAGGTTTACATGGTTTTGTAAACCTGGAGCAGCATCAAAATTCATGGGAGTTGCGAGGGAATACCCACTGCAAAGCCCTTGGAATGCCTCCCTAGCACAGAATAAGGCAACAAAGCAATTTGCTCTGTCTTGCCTTACTCCATATCTATGAGTCCATTCAAAGCTATGCAAAGTGGCTTTGCGTGATCTCATAAATATATTTTTGTAATTTGTGCCATCGGATCTTCAGAAAATGTAAAGCTACGTTGGCAACAGGGGCTCATAAATATGCCCCTAGGTTTGTTTAATATCAAGACAATGTTCAGGAGAGAGGCTCAGTTACCATTCTTTTGGTCCTGAGCCACTAAATACAATGAGCAGGAATTTACTGTGGTCTATTGGCTGTCCATCAAGTATCATACTTTCTGCTCTAATTCATTTCTAATGGGCCTTTGGAAGATACTTTAGAGTGTTACAAAGTGAAATTAGGTGACTGGCATATGTGAGTCTCTTGATGTTTGACCTCTAAGTGGGTTGAGGATGGCTTTAGATATATTGGGGGCTAATACATTTTATAAGTGTGAGGGACTGGAAGACGCTATCTGAGGCCTTTCCAGACCTCAGGTTAACCCTTGGTAGTGTATGTCTAAACCTTACCACCTTCATTTTACTATTTTACAGATTAGATTCTTTGGTACCAACATGTATATTATGGAAACCTTCCTTTAAATTAATCTACCACTCTGTCTCTAATATTCTAACTGGGTAGCCGGGACTTGGTGCACATGCCTGGATCTGTTGATACCTAGGCCTCTCGAGATGTTACTTTTAGTGGTTTCTCTTTGCAGCACACTTTACCAGATCCTTTTTGCATTGCATGTCATCTCTGGTGCCCTTAAATAATTCTTTAACACTTGTTTAGCTCTGTACAGTTATTAGCTGAAGCCAACTCTTACTAAAAGTTATTTCAGATCATGTTTCTCCCTTTAGGTGTTTTTAATGTTACTGTCACAACCTTCCCTGCCACCACCAGGCAGAACTATTTCTTTATAGAATGGCATGTCTCTGGCTGCCTAAAAATTGGTCAGGTCCCAAGTCTGTTAAAAAGAAACAGGCTTTAAACCAAACGATTTGCACATCTACCACCCCATTTCCAATACCCCTTACTTGCTGAAGCCCGAGAAAGTTGTTGAAAACAATTTATCATTGAAATTGGCCTTCTACAATATTTTAGATCAGATTTTAGGACAGAGACTCACCTTCTTTAAGCAGACTGCAGACTTCTTAGTCTATGGACTTTCATCAGCTTTTGACATGGTCATTCTTTCCTCACTACTAAAACACATTACAGAATGTATAGGACTTAATGCAACAGTTCTTGAGCGGTTGTTTTCCCAGCCAGGCTTGGGGGAAATGTAAATTACACTGGTTAAATGCATTTCAATCTTGAGTTTTGCCACGCAACATTTATAAAATTACTTGAAATTTCCCATTATGCTTCTTTCAGTATCTTTCAAGATTTCTTTTAATCCAAGTGTGCTCTCTTGTGAACAAAGTAATGCAAATTTGGACAAGCATGTTTTGCCCTAAATGTATAATTTCACAACAAAGTGGTGGAATTTCCTAAAATTACAATGGACAAATAAATCATATGGTTTCACCTACCCATACTTCAGCTAAAGAACCACACCAAACAAAAAACTACATTATTCTCCGTCACTCCATGCATCCTTTAAATAAAATGACTACATATGTGACACTCAACTGTACACGAAAGTCACTTCACCGGAAAATGTCACGTAACCAACTTGTTTCCTGACCAAGTTAAATATTAACAGTTCGTTTTTGAAGTCATTTCAGAATCTAAAACTACACCCAATGAAAATAAATGTTTCCTGATCTCCTTGACCTGTTGTCCTTCTCCAATTGCAACGTTGCTTACCTCCCTCAACTTGCTTTATTGTAAACAATCGACTTATTGTGTCTTGTCCACAAGCTTTATTTTGCCTTTCATGCCAACATAATTTCTCTAGTGGTAGGTGCTCAATATTAATTAAGACTACTCGGATGAATAAAACCTTTCATTTCTTAGAATGATATCAACTTGTAGTACAGTCCCTGGTGTTATTCAAAATAACTTTACTATTCGGTATGCATGATTTACTTGGTGTCCATGAAAGCTTTAGCAAAGTTTATTTGAGGAACAAAATCCTCTGATCACATCCGTGCTGCTCACCATTAAACGGCTCCCTATTGAATCCATGAAGCACATCTAAACTTGCTAGCATAGTTCATAAAGCTCTACACTCCAGAACCCAGCAAGACCTAGCAGACAATTTACCAATTCTAGTGCATGCCGCTCCTTGCGGATCTCTGATAACCTCCATCTCAAAAGGCAAAATCTAAAAAAAAGAACACTCAAGCAAAGCCTTTTAGGGAGTGCACCCATGGTTTGGCAGTCCATCGCACAGCTGTTAAAATTAGCCACTATTACAGAACGTTTTGAAAACTGTTCCAATGACAGAGCCACTATTAACGTCCACAGAAAGTCTGATATAACTGTTTTGATGACGCGCCCAACCCCACCTAATTCAGATATAATTCCCTGATGCCATTGTTCATCTATATTGTGAAGAAAGTTGATTATTATGTGGTACGATTGTGCAAACTCAACATGTAGTAAACTCACTATCTGTATTGGGACCAGTCAGATTTGTTTAAAAAATCTTAACTCAACCCTTGACAGCTGCGGCATTGAGCAGTCAGAATTTATCAAAGGAACGAGTGTAAAGAATTAAGAAGTATCAAAGCAGTTGGATGAGAAGGAAACAAGACTCAGTAAAATACATGATATTTGTATCTTTAAATAGACACCTCAACAACAAAAGCCTACTGGAGGGTTCCAGAGATATGACTTTTCAAAGGAAAAATAAATGACTGCTTTTTCACAATAATTAATTGTAATGGACTGCATTAGTGGTAAGCTTTGTAAAACTTCTATAGAGTTGTAAACTACTACTCCGGCCCACTTTGGGTGACTACCCCTGGTAGGAAGCAGGCCACAGGGATTAAAGAGGTCTAGGTAGACAGTTACCTCACAGTCAAAGCAGTCTCCAGTCCAGTTCCAGTCTCTATATGTGAACCACCATAGAATTTAACGGAGTAGTCCTTATGCAAGGGATGCAGGATGCTGAAGATGCTCAAGATTAATGAGGATGCCCCTCAGTCCACAAACATTGTGGGGGACTTTGGCCACAGGGATCAATGTCTCTTGAAGTCCTGATGACATCCTGCCAAAAATCTGTTGCCACTGGCTGACTAGTGTCCGTTACAGCGAAGGCAACAGTTCTTTTTAACTGGTGATAACATTCTTCGTGGGTGACCAACCTGCTCTTTGACGACTCTCCCAGGTCCAGCAGATTCAGGTGAAGCTTATGAAGATTGGGAATCAGTCTTCCAGGCTCCATTTTAGCAGTGAGTGGTGGTCAGGTGTTGTTGGCTGCTAAATCACCAATGTGGTTTCTTCAGCTTTTGTGGCCCTGTAGCTATTAAAGGAAGTCAACAAACTGACTCCTGGAGTCATTGCTTCTGTCTCAGGCACAGGATGATTTTTCCTAGAACAGGGCACCATAGGCACACTCCTCTCTTTGCTAGCCCAAAGAGCTGCATGTTCAGTCCCGTCTTTGGTGCAGCCTCTCTTTGCTGGGTCCAGGAAACAGCAGGGCAGTTCTTCTTTAGTACAGACGTGATATCAGAACTGGGTGCTAGGGTTACCACAGGTTGTGGCCTTCAGGTCCCCTCCTACCTAGTGACAACTTCCTGAAAATTGTGGCCTCTGGCTTGGCAGAATGCATCATTCTGCTCACTCCTAAAATTGCAGAACTTTCCTCTTGGCATTTAGAGCTCCTGTACCCATTCCAGAAGCGTTCTTAACTGGGGGCTACACTTTCATGAAAATATAGTTTGGCAAGGCCTTCCCCTCCGTCAGGACCATAGTATGTGCTATATATAAATATGCACAAATACACAAATAAATAAATAGAAGTGTCAATGCATTAACAATCAATCAATAAATCAGGGAATTGTGAAGCACGCTGCTCACCTGTGAGAGTCTCGAGGCGCTGGGGCGAGAGCAGCTCCGGTCAGTCAAAGAGCCAGGTCATGAGGATCTTCCTGAAGCTGTGCAGAGAGGGTGCGAGTCTGATGTTGAGCAGGAGCTCATTCTAGGTCTTTGCTGGGACGTAGGAGAAGGCTCTTCCACCTGTTCTGGCTCTGCAGATGCATGGGGTTTTGGCAAGGACGAGGTCGGCGGATCGGAGGTTTCTCGTGGGTGCGTGGAAGGCGATTCTTTCATTGAGGTATTGGGGTCCAATGTTGTGGAGGCATTTGTATGTGTGGGTGAGTATCTTGAAGGTTACTCTCTTCTCAACTGGGAGCCAGTGGAGGTTTCACAGGTGTGGGGTGATGTGTTCGTGTCGGGGAATGCCGAGGATGAGTATGGCTGTGGTGTTCTGTATGGTCTGGAGCTTTGCGGAGCATTGATTTGTTGATCCTGTAGTAGACGTCATTTCCGTAGTCTAATCTGCTGATTATGAGTGCATGGGTGACAGTCTTTCTTGATTCGAGTGGATCAATTTGATGGTCTTGCGAAGGATGTGGATGGTGTTGAAGCATGTGGAGGGGACGACGTTGATCTGACGGGTCATGGAGAGGGAGGAGTTGAGTATGATGCTGAGGTTCTGGGACTGTCTGTAGGTGTGGGAGGGCTGCTGAGGGCGGTGGGTCACCAGGTGTTGTCCCATGCAGAAGGGGAGGGTCCGGGAATGAGGACTTCTGTCTCCTCCGAGTAGAGCTTCAGGCAGCTGCTGCTCATCCAGGTTGCAACGTCCTTCATTCCTTCCTGGAGCTGAGTCTGGTGGTGAGGGGGTTCTGGCGAGAGAGAGGATGAGCAGGGTGTCATCAGCGTAATATAATATGCTGAGTCTTTGCTGTCTGACGATGGTGGAGAGGGGAGCCATGTAGATGTTGAAGAGCGTGGGGCTGAGCGATGATCCTTGGGGTACTCTGCAGCTGATCTCTGTGGGTTTGGAGAGGAAGGGAGGAAGTCTGAATCTTTGGGTTCTGTCGGTGAGGAAGGAGCGGAGCCAGTCAAGGGCGGTCTTCTGTATGCCGGCGTTGTGGTGTCTGGTGGTGAGAGTGCGGTGGGAGACGGTGTCAGGGCTGCAGAGAGATCGGACAGGATCAGGGATGCGGTGTGTCCTTGGTCGAGGAGTGTGCGCATGTCATCTGTGGTGGTGAGTAGGGCGGTCTTGGTGCTGTGGTTGCTGCAGAATCCGGATTGGGAGGGTTCAAGGATGCAGTTCTCATCTACGAATTTCGTTAGTTGGACGTTGACAATTTTTCCGTTGACTTTGGCCATGAAGGGGAGGAGAGAGATGGCTCATTAGTTCTTGAGGTCCGTTGGCTCTGCTGAGGGCTTCTTGGGGAGGGACTTGACTTCTGCGCATTTCCAGTGGTTGGGGAATGTGCTGGTTTCAAGGCAGGTGTTGATGGTTCATTGTAGCTCTGGTGCGATGGCGGGGGCAGCTCTGTGGAAGATGTGCGGAGGGCAGGGGTCCGTAGGGGCTCCTGAGTGAATGTCTTGAAGGTCGATGCAATGTCTTCGGTGGTGGTTGGGGTCCAGGAGGAGATGGCAGGCTGACTTCCGTTGCTGGGGGGATGGAGTGGGTTCTGTGTTCTGTGTCTGTTTGACAGCTTCCCTTGCAGCATGAGTTTTTTTTGCTATTGTTCAAATTACCATCAGGGTGCATGGCACACTGACATCATGTCCGCTAAAAGTGAAAGTAAAATGAGCGGATCGTCTCATTACCTTTTCACTGATTGGGTGCTCAGGAGCATAGAACATGATCTGCTTGGGAGTGGTATAGTTAGAAGGGGGCGAATCTCCCCTTTTCAATGATATCTCTGTAGTGGATTTTTTCCTGGGGGTCACTGTAGGAGAGCGATCCTCAAGCAGGAATTCATCCTCTAGACACCAGGGATATCAAAAGTGGGGGGCAGCTCCACAGGGCATGTGCCTATGCTCTCCCCCATCACAGGTTCCTTTACTCTTTCTGCCCCCCCAGTGGATTGATGGGGTTGTTCACCCCCAATCTGTCCAATAGGGTGGGCAGAAAGTCCACTAGATATCAGGGGGATATTTGCAAGGTCCTTGCGTCATGCTTGCTCCACTCAACGTGGCATATGCATGACGCAAAGTGGCGGGTCATATGTATGAAGCCATGCAAAGCCACTTTTTGTGGATTTGCATTGCTTCATAAATATGGGGTAATGCAATGCAGCAGATATTGCTGCATTGCATTACTCTGCGCAAGGGTGGGCATTCCATGGGCGTTATGGTGGGTGTTCCCATGCAAATCACATGGTTTTTGATGCATTTCCAGATTTACCAAACCTGATAAACCTAGTAATGTAGCAATAAAAGTACGCCTCCCCAGGTGAGGTGTAATGAGGAGTAATATCTTTATTTATCCTCATTGTTTCCTCTTTCCAAATGTGCTGCTTTCTGCAGCACACATAGAAATAAAAAAACACATCTATGGATTGTTTTTGTGCAGGGATGTGCCCCTTCCTGCACAAAAGCAATCCTGCCTATAACAGAGGCATCCTTGCAACATGGTTTATGGGTGCCTAAGTTGGTGCTAGGCTGCCAAAACATCGCCAGCGCAGGGGGAAAGGATGGGAATGCAAAATATTGGATAAATATGGTGCATTTCTGTCCTTTTCCTGTGACGCAGGACAGCGCAGCAAGATAACTTGCTGCACTGTCCGGCACCACAATTCCCATAAATATCTCCCGAGGATTAGTTTTAGAGTTCACTTTTTTGGGGAGCGAGCAGCCCCCCTGGGCATCCTGGACATGGACCTGTACCCTTTAATCAGAGCAATCAGAGTTTCCTGCACTTATTTCCAAACATCTGCAACACAAAAGGTCCCATAACACAAAATGGAGAAATCAGCAACTGGGAGAGTGTTGGTGATTGGGCCCTGCATGGGCAACCACCCTCAGGAATGGATCAAACCATGTTTAATGGAATTCCTCATGGGAGACTCCCATTAGCCCTTGTTTGATTCATTCCAGTTGTGGGCCCTTTGCCCAGCCACACAAATGAGGTACAATATGTATTGTGAGAATGCTCAATAGTAGGAATTTTGTGGATCTCTGACAATGCCGGCATTTGACTTCACAAACTTGTAAGAAAGGTGTGCACTTCTAAGCAGTTTGAGGTTTTCAAGACATTGTGGCTAAGAAAACCACATGGGATCCATGCTAGGCTTCTCCCTACACTTCCCCGGCTGTCTAGTTTTCAGAAATTTCTGGATTTGGTAGGTTTCCCTGGGGATAACCGATTCTCAGCTCAAATACTTTGGCTGCCCCATTACCAAATCTGGTGATCATTTTTACAGGAAACGCTGATGTCTTCACATTCTGTTTTGAGCCCTTTCCTGTCGCTGGCACTAGCCCCAAGTGAGATGCCATTTTTATCAGGATATTTGGAGGAATGCTGGGTGGTACGAAATGTGTGGCTCTCCACAGATTCCAGAACTTTCCCTAACAGAAATTTGAGAAAAATGTGTTTTTGCCAAAGTTTGAGGCTTGAAAGGCCTTCTGGGAAAGTACACCTGGTGAGAATCATGCAAATTGCCCACCCTGGACTCCCCTGGGTCTTTAGTTTTCAGAAATGTGTGGGTTTGGTACAGTCTCTAGGTCCCGACTGAGCTAAGGCCCAAAATCTACAGCTACCCAAATTGTAAAAGACGGGTTGGTTTTGAGAGGAAACATTTGATCTGTTAATGTTACTTTTTCTGCTCTTTCCTATTGTGGGAGCTAGGCAGACCCACACAAGTAAGGTATCATTTTTATCAATTGATGTGAGGAAATGCTGAGTGGTATGAATTTCCTGGCTCCCCACAAATTCCACAACTTTCCCTCACAGAAATATGAGGAAAATGTGTGTTTCTAGCTAATCTTTGAGGTTTGCACAGACTTCTGTTTAACCCCTTCCGTACTCATGATGAGCTCAGCTCATCATGAGTCACAGTGGAGCTGTGCTCATGACGAGCTGAGCTCGTCATAACGGCCGCAGCCCGCCCACGCGCGATTAATTCCCCGCCTTGTGCGGGAGAATTAATCAGTGGGCGGGGTCGTGACGAGCTCAGCTAGTCATGAGCACAGCTCCACTGTGAGTCATAACAAGCTGAGCTCCTCACAAGCACAGCAGCGCCGTGGCCCCTCCCCCCGCACCATGGGCGAATTACCCCCACAGGGAAGGGGTTAAGAAAACTTGGTGAGTGCCACACAAGTCATGCCAACCTGGACACCCGGTTGTTTAGTTTTCAGAATAGTCTGGATCTGTTAGGTTTACCTGGATGGCGGGTGAGCTAGGGCATAAATTCTGCAGCCAGTATTCAAGAAAGAAGACATTTTGCAAAACACCCTCTGAATCACATAATTGTATGGCTAACCCCAAATCCAGAGGTGTACAAATAATCACTGTTCCAAAGCTCCATATCAGGTGTACATTTTACAAATACATAGTATTCTTTCATACACATTTTTCACTCCTTTTACTTTATTATATAAATTGCTCCATACCAAGTACACAATGAAAAACCATTGTAAGGTGCAGCTTAGTCGTTGGCTCTGGGTACCTTCGGTTCTTGGACAACCTACAAACCTTATTTTCGACATGACCAGAAGGGTCTATCAGAAGTATATTCATTTTGTAAATTGGTCATTGTGACAAAAAGTTACAAATGGTTGTTTTTTCCTACTCAATTTTTATATATTTTTTTATTTCAATAGTTTTTGTCTTTGAGAAAACCTTGAGAGATCTACAAAAGTGGCCACTTGCTGAACTAAAAATGCATCTGTTTTTAAGGAACCTATATATTTCCAGGATCACCCATAGTTTTCACGCTTGTTTCCACCACAAGCTGGAAGTAGGATGAAAGCACAAAAATTGGGAAAAATTAGAACAGGGATACTCAAAATACAGCCAGGGGCCATAAGCGGCCCTCCTGACCTTTAACTGGGGCCCCCTGAACAGCATCACTGGACTGCTGTTCACTTGACAGAGCAGGGACATTCAAAAAGCTGTGAAACAAACAGGCATACTTTAATTACAAGTTAACAGTAACGATAAATAAGAAAAGAAGGTGTCCTACACAATTAATCTTACGGAACATTTTTAGTTTTAAAGACATTTTGCACCAAACATCATAGATGCTATGCAAACTTAAAAACGTGTATTCTAATAACATACATGAGAATTTTACCTTAATAGATCAGATTATATCAATGCATTGAGAGGCATTTATTAGAAGTGATAGTTTTCAAACATGATCTTGGAAACATTCATGCCAATCTCATTCAGAAAACAAAGCCATTAGTGAACTGAGAGGCAAGCAATTTTGTCAGGTGCACCTTGTGTGTAGCCTTGGTTGTTATATAATTCAAACAACATTATAGTTTATTTAAAAAACACAGGAGCACACATCCTTAACTCGTATCATTTAAGGAGCTCTCATATGTGGTAATGAAGAAATAGGAGGAAAAGTGAAATTAACCAATTGCCAAGGACCAAACAGTTTCGTCAAGTGGAAAAGTCAGGACTGATGCCAGGATTTCTGGTTTCACATTTTGCTATTCAGACACTGATAAGTATCTCTTTCCCTTTCACATTTCATGTTAGAAGTTAACGTTTTTACCTTAATTCTTGGTGCATGAGAATTGAGTGATGGTGGCAGACAGAAATCACTTGAAGGCTCGGTTTGTTGTCCACACCATGCATCTGCCTCTCATTCCCCTATGCCCACCTTTCATCACCCCGACCCTCACATTGCTAGCATAGATGCGGCCCTCGGGCATGTCACAGACAGTACTTTGTGGCCCCTGGGAAAATGTTTGTGAGTACCCATGCCTTAGAAAAATGCCTCAACTGTGGTGAAATATTGTTTTTTTATTCTTGTTCATGAAAGCAGGAAAGATGTGATTTTACCACAGCAAACCTTTCATTGATGCAATTTTAAGGAAAAAACAGACACTTTTTTGTGCAGTAGATAGTTCTTGTTTTTCCCAAAAATCCCAAACGTTTGCTCTATTTTTAGTATTAGTTGGTTATCTCCAGGGGAATGCATACACATTGGGTACCCTTAGAATCCCTATGATTGGGCAAAAAGTTCGCAAATTTGGCATGGTTAGCTTATGTGGAAAAAAAGGCCTAAGCTGGAAGTATTCCAATTTGCCAAAAAAGGGATCAATACTTGGGTGGGAAAGCAACAGAATGTAATGGGTTAACATGTTTGGTAAATTTGTGTCTGAAATATGTTCTTTATGTTCTTGGTAAAGCTGTGCCTCTGCAAGTGGAGTGGCATCTACCCTCATAGTCTTATCTATTTGGTTGCTGTGCACAGGAAGTATCCCAATGGCACTAGTGTTGGCCATACCTCTTTTCTGATGTCTCAGGAATTTATATCTGGGTTCTTATCACTGCCTGTTTGGGGCTTGGCCTTTATTGAGGACATCCAGCAGCCTTACTTTGCCCATTTTGTTTTCCCACATTGTCTGCTTAACCTTGTATAACACCCTTTTATATACCCCTTGAGATATCCTTGTCCACCCTCGATCTTCATCATCTGTAGATAGTACAGGTTGCATTTTAAGTTCCTAGGGAGTTCACTGGAGCTCTTTGTGGCAAACCCACTAAAAACCCATTGCGGCAAAACTACTGAATAAATAGATTCATAGCTCACAAGATTGATACTTATTAACTGTCAGCATAGCTCTGTCTGCCAGGTGTGGTAATGTCAGATCCATGCTAAATAGCACCCATAGGCTGTTTTACACAACAAATCAGGAAATAATGCCAGAGATCACAAGTGCTGGGACACACCACGTCTGCTGCACATGCTGTGTCTCAAGAATATCTGAAGAATGCACAGGGTGCCCGCTTCCAGTGTGCTTTCAGGCTTTGTCTCGGGTCATTACTTTATTAACACCATGACGTATAGGAAATGAGGATTGGAAAAAGTGAAAGAAGCGTGATGATTCCAAGGTTCAGCACCAAGAGTGAAAGGCCACTATGGAGGGGAAGAAAATAAACAATGGTGCAGTGTAGAAAAGGAGAGTGACAAAGGGCAACCAGTGTTGAATAGTTGAGAAAACAATTGGAGATAATCATGAAGATTTTGGCTACATGGTTGCACGGAAAAGGAAAGGGATGTAAAAATCATTCGTTTATTCATGAGGATGAAAGTTGAAAGTGCAAATAACACATGGAAAAGTAATGATTTGTTTAATAAAGAAAAGTGGTTCAAAAAATAAGTTCGGATGCATCTCTTTAAGAAACGAAAAGGGAAAGGATAAAAGAAGACCAGATGGCTATGTGTGGGAAAACATAAGGACAGAAAGACATTGACTAAGTTATGTGATGCTCCTCAAAGAAGAAACAAATCGGCATAAAACAGGAACACTATTTCAAGCAAAGAAAAACGGACACCATGGCAAACAGTTTGATCCTTGGGGGCAGATTTACAAGCCCCATGCTCCACATTTACGCCACCGTTGCGTCACTTCTGTGACTCAGCGGCGGCATAAACCATGCGCCACGTTGCGCCTTATTTACAATGTGACACTTCTAGGGAGATGTGTCACGTTGTAAAGCCCTGCGCCACACGAAACCTGCGTTAGGTTTCATGTGGGTTTTCCGGCGCAGGGTGAGCGTTCTGTCACAGGAACGCCTCGTAAAAGTGACGCAGTGAAATCTACAAGATTTCACTGAGTCACTTTTACGTCCATGCTACGTCAAAGCCCTGCACCTGCTTGAAGCAGGCGTAAGGAGTGACGCAGCATGTTAGGCATATGGCGCCCCTGGAACCACGTTACGCTTGCGACACGACTCCAGCAATGCGCTGCCCTTACTCCACAGGATGCGACAACGCATCGCCCTATGCTTGTGCCACGGTGCGCCGCATTGTAAATGTAACGCATTTGTGGTGGTTCAGGGAGGGAATTGCGTGTCGCATCTTTTCTGGCGCATCCCTGCTGATTTGCAGAGATGCGCCAGAACTCATAAATCTGACCCTTGGCCTTTTAAAGTACACCCTGGTTTTAGAGGTAGAAAAGATAACTGGCCAGATGACATGAATGGTTTCCAGCAACAAAAACAGATTTTCTATGATGCAATTTAGTTTAAATGTCATACCTTTTACATGATGCCTTGCAGAACTCATGTTCAACTAGGACTACTTATTTTGTGCAAAAGTACTTTAAAGATGGGAACAGCTAGAAACATTATTTAAAACATCATCAGACAGTCAACGGCTGATCATATTGCAAGCTGATCCAGAGACAGAATTTTTAATATGCGCTCGATTTGATTTTCGATTTGTGTTTTATTTCAGTCATTGACCATAAAAGCCACAGTTCGATAGAACAATACGTAAAACCAATGGATAATATATTGGTTGAAAACAGTTCAATAAAATGTACTTGCAAGTACATAAGAATATTACAAACACAAAGAAAGTCAATGAGACCATGTGCTAAAATCATTAGCTAAAAGTAATCATATACAGAATTAAAAATAGTCCTTATTTCAGTGTCACTCAAACGATGCACACGAGCTAAAGTAGATCACATTTCTGAAAAACAAATCGACTGAGGCTAAATTACAGAAACATTTGGTGAAAGTTCTTCAGGTGAGGTTACTAATGACAAACTGCAGGACTTGGTTTTGTTCAACTGGTGTTTGTCCAACTTTGTTCTTTTGACTGCAGCTGTTTTAAGAAAGTACTAATCAGTAATGGCAGGGGACATGAGTATTTTACACCGAATTGGCCAGATACTCTCTAAAAAACGTAGTAAGTGAAAAAACAATGCACAGGGTGGTGTCAACCCTGAAAATTCTCAGAGAGTCTCTGAACTGGTGAACACCTAAAAAATGACATAGAGGGCCAGTCCAGTGTTTATGTTGTTTGGAATAGTTGGGGCAAAAAACCAACAGATGGGTGTCGGTTTCAGCAAACCCCTTGCACGATGGGCAGAGTTTAGAGGTGTCTAGCCTGCACCTGATATAAAGGGCTTTTGTGAAGGGAGGATCGATTTCATCCATATAAGCTTCTGTTGCTGAGAAAGGCTTAAACCTTAGGAAACAATCAGTAAGGCGCCCCAGGTCTTGGTGCCTATTCAATTTCGTCTCCTCTTGTTTCCTGTAGAGGGACTTTTTAGAAGAGGAGAGTGTGATGGATGTTGTGGCTAGCCAAAGCTCTGGCAAGCCCAAGGAGTTGAGGGACTGATTTACATGTTCCAACCATAAGAGAGCAATCCCTTATTTTTGTCTGTCCAGCACATCTCATAGGCCCACGCTATAATATGTCAACTCAGGAGTGGACCATACGCGCAACCAATATAATATAGATTTGAGGCATTCCTAGAGAAGAGATAGACCGAATGCCTAGAACATCTTTAAAGATCAAAGGAGTACTTTGGGGTAGTTTAAGGATTGCCCTCAGAAATTGTTGTCGGCTACCCACAGTGTATCAGTGTTGCCATCATCCCAAAGTTCTGCGCCTACACTGCACCTGCTAACGCGTTAGCTCTCCACACTTCAAAGAGGGGTGAAACAGGGTAAAAGGAGGTCTTGTTTGCAAATCTTGGAATAGTGGTTGCTCTATAATTAAGCGTGAAGATACTTTTTGTGATTTTGATGTCCATGAATTGGAACTGGATAACCAAATACCATGGTAAATCGAAATTGAGTATACCCTTTCCAGCTCCAATCCATCGAGTGTTAATGCCCCTCTAAATCCCCTGTGTGGGGGAATTGCCATGAACTTAGTTTTGTTTATGTTGATAGTCAGGTCATGTTAGAGCAGGAAGAAAGTTTTAAACCTTAGGAAGTTAGTCTCAATGCCCTCTGAAGCTTTTGAAATCAACAGCGTGTATTCTGCGAATAGAGCAGCCGGTATTTTTGAACCCCGAAGTTACGGGCAATCGTTGTCGCAGTCCATTAGATAATCGACACAGCCATTGATAATGAGAAGACACAGTGTGGGGACACAGCCTTGTCCGACTTCCTTGTCGACCCCAAAGCGCTCAGTGGTTTCCCTATTGACTCCCCAGAGAATTTGGGCAACATGATTGCTATGGAGCTGAATAATGATGTCATAGAGGCACCAGGAAGCCCTAGATCTCTCAGGGTACACCAGAGTTTATTTCTAGGGACCATGTCAAAGACCGCTTTAAGATCAACAAAGGTGATGTATAAGCTTCCCCTATTTATGTCAACCTCTTTCAACCTGATAAATTGGAACCTAAAAACCTGGTCACCCATGCTGGTCTTAGTGCGAATACCAGCCTGGAACTGGGACAGAATCTCTTTATCATCAATCCAGGCTGTAAGACGATCCAGGACCTGCTTAAGAAAATGTTCAGGCTAGAGTCAATAAGGATAATGTTCCTGTAGTTTGCTGGGTCAGATTTGAGACTCTTCTTAAAAATGGGGTAATCTCTGCACCCTTCCAGGTGACAGGGATTTCGGCACCTGTCATAACACCATTAGCTAAACAATTAAGATAGGGCTTAGGTTCTGAGGTATAAAGTTCTCCTGTTATTCTGTATAGGTCTGAAGCCTTACTTGGCTTTTGTGAACAAATAGCAGAATAGGCATCTGCAACTGCAAAAAACCCCACTACATCATTAAAAGGATAGTTTTGAGAAGTCAAGGCCAGATCTGGGGATCATTCAACGGAGAGAGCCATGAGGGCGCTATAGAGAGTTTGGAAATAATTAACCCAGTCATGTGGGAGGATGTTGGATTCAAGCCTCAGTTGTCTTAGCACTGTGCGATACAGTGTGACAAAAAGCTGGCTGGTCCAGAGATCGTGCGGCAATCATGACGTCATTAAAGATTGCTTTATCCCAAGAAGTTTGGGCATTGTTTAAATCATATTTATAGGAAGCCCTATCAGACCGGGGGCCTCATTTACAACAAAGTGCTGCAGCGCGGCACCCCAAGTCCTTTTGCTGTGCCTCGCACTTTCAGAGCACAGGGATGCGACATATGTACAATAATATGTCGCATTCCTAAGCTCTCCCCTGCGCTGGTGTACAATGGGCTGCCCTGCGCCGACGCAGGCACCCTTGCACCATAGTGCATAGTATCAGGGGAACATTAAGTGTTCTTATGATCTAAAGAACTGCACCAAGGACAACATTTGGGATGTTGGTGAGAAAGTTCTGGTTAGGAAACCGGGATTTGTGAGGAAAGGTGAAGCTAACCACATGAGTCCTTTCATTGCAAAGAAAGTTATGAAAAATTTGGTGATGCTTAACAATACAGATGTTTGGAGCATGTCCTGTTTGGTGAAGTCTCATGCTCTTGATTCTATGTTGGGGTCGAAGGCTGTTAGGGACACTTCTGGTCAGGTTTGCCAACATGACAATGTAGCTGCTGACCCAGCACCTTGACTCACTGGTAGGGGGCATGTTAAACCCAAGTGGTGGGATGATTATGTGTGACAGTAATGTCTGGCCAATATGCTTATGAATGTTGGTTATACTAACAAGTATCATCCCACATGTTAAAATTATCTGCTGCTCTCTGTGACCTCTTATAACTGCTGTCCTTGTTATTTATTTTATCTAAAGGTAAGTTGTACCATGTTTCCTAGTACATTTCAACAGGTTTATTTTTGCTTTTTAGTTTTCTTTTATTATTAGTTTAGCTATTTTTGTTTTCCTTCTTATTCGTTTTAGGGAGGAATATGTGTTGTCATGGGTTTGGAGTGTTGAAGGGTGGTGATTCCAATTACCATAGGTCATCTTGGAATTACCATATGTAAGGGTTCTAAGGTTGAGGAGTTGAGGTTGGAGAGCTGGAGGAAAAGACTGCTCTTCGGGTTGCTGCCTGTAGGAAGTAAAGATCCTGTTCAAGACTGGTGGATCTTCTCATATTTTAACAGTCCTGTGATTCAACTCTTCTGGCAAGATGTGGGTAAGGCTTTATCCCAGAAACTCGGAAAAGACGTTAAGCTGAACGTTGCGCTGATTGTTTTTGACATTTTAGTGGCTAAAGGGATGAATATCGAATTGCCTAAAAAGCACTACTCTTGTTTGTCCTTATTATATTGGCAAGAAGGAATATTTGCATGAAATAGTTATCCCTATCTCCTCGGATCTTACTGATAGGACCCTTTCTGCTGAGCAAGATAGCAAGTTAGATGGTGATTGTGCCTCACCAAACAGGGCGCAGATGTGGGCTCCATTAGAAAACGGATGGGAAAAGCAAATACTGGAAAGGTATGTTTAATTACTCAGAAGGAGTCCAATGGTTTAAGACCTACGTTCCAACCTTGGGATTCACCAGGGCCCGTAACGATTAAGGAACCTGAAGCTGGAAAGGTTTTGCTCAGGATGAGGCATATAGGTAGGGGGCTAATAGCTTCTGTGATCCCTCTCCTAGGAAACTCCAACCTGCTGCATAAGGAAAACAAAAAGAGTGCTGAAGCACTGCAGGCAAGAAATGCGGCTAGTCCAGCCTTCTGCAACAAGAGCAGCTGCCATCAGCTAACAAAGCGCCCCACACTACCAGGCCACCGGGAAAACACTTGATGCACGATACAGCCAGTCCAGGCCTGTATGCTCACCATGGACTGGCCATGAGGGCGAAATCTTTGTGAGGCAATAAATCTGAGTACTGGTTTATCAGACAAATGCTGGCAAAAGAACCTGGGGCCATATGTATCAAAAGAGTTTTACCCATTCTGTGTCTATGGGAAAATGTGTTCATACATATGGGCCTTGGGCTCTGATTAAAAAGTCAACTTAATTCAACTCACTTCATGTGATCTCTGTGTCATACATTAAATCATACACTAAATCACCAAAACATTCGTAAGATATGAGCAATATACTGTATAAAACAATGTATGTTTTAGAACTGAAATATAATTATTTTGCATTATCAACCGCACATATTTTGTGAATTACTTACTTCTCTGCCGTGAATCACTGTGTGCCTGTTCTTTCCTTCATAATCAACCACGTCCACATAATCCAGGTATATGTCAGTCCAGTAAACCAATTTACTGACCAGATCCAAAGCAAGGGCTACTGGCTGCTCAATCTTATTGACCACTAATCGGGTTCTATTCATTCCATCCAGGTCACATTTCTCAACTTTCGCAACATTCCCGTAGTCAGTAAAGAAAAGTTTCCTGTTAAAAGAAGGTGCATATTTGAACATTGGTTTTTCACAGCATTTTTTACATAGTGTTCAGGCAGTCAGAGTAACATTTTTTATTTTATTGTGAAGTTACTCAACATAGTTTCTCTAATAAATGAGTAGAAATTTGGACAAGCTGGTATATGAATAGGTACATTTTGAGAAATCTAGATGGCCAAACAGCCAGCCAGCCTATGATTACATAGGTAGGGGTACAAATGGATGGATGGATGGATGGATGGATGGTTTAAAATGCTGCACATAACTCTGAATTCATATGAGCTACTAAATAAACTTCAGATAGCACAGCTCAGAATCAGAGGAAGAGATAACCACTTCTTCCTTTGTCTGGGCTCTGCTGTATACAGCTCATTCATTAACTCAGAAGGCTTTCAGAGTAAATTGCTTTAGAATGTGGCAAGTGTCACAAGCTGCCACACAGCTCAGCTTTGCACTAGTGCAGGCATTCACGATACGACCTAATGCTTTCCTTTAAAAGTGATTGCATTCACTAAGCAATAACAATCTCATATCAAAGTTTAAAGACGGGAGGATTTCAGATTCTGATGTTAAAGCCTGGCTCCCTTCACAGGGACATCATAAGGATTTTGGGAGCCCTGGGACAAATGTATTTTTGGGGCCCCTATTCTGAACAGCTTTGAATTTATGATCCATTTTCAGCTCTTTCTAGCCCGGTCACTGAGAGTGCACAGGCTCACTAGTCTAAATTCAAAATGTGTTTACATAAAATGTTCGGAGATAGTGACCTGTGTTTTCAACAATATAGCACAGCATCAGCTCACTAACAGTATTGCAAACAATCTGTGTGACCACCTGCTATTTCTCACAGGTGAGGTCATATTTTGATCTAAAAGAAAAATGTTTATGGATGTTGCATGAAACATTAACACAGCATTTCTCTGCAAAATGTCTGTAATAGACATTCATACATCACCCCCATTAAAAATAAATGAAAGGAAAACAGTATGTAAAAATCTGTTTAAGAATTATTCAAGGTCATCAGGGAAAGCTTCTCTGCAGAACAGAGCTGGCTCGACCAGGGCCCCCCTGAAAGGTTGTGGCGCAGGCCCAGAGTTCACTTTGCCCATGCTTTAAAACATCTCTGTACCTTCACACATTTCTTGTGCCACTTTGGCTGATCTTGAAACATGGCGATTTTGAGAATCTCAACAATATTTTTTGAATTTACCTCATAGTAGAAGAATAATTATGTAATTCAGCTGCTTTTAGACTCACCGTAGTATAATTCCTCCCCCAGATGATTGTAATTAAATGCATTCCTTTTATGATGCATTAGGCTGGTGAAGTTGGATCACCAAAGTTTTATTTTTTGTCATGCATTTAAGCTGTATCTTGTCCTGAATGAGAGTTATCATATACATGGTTAGGGGGCTATTTATGATGTGGTTTACATAGCGCTTGCACCACGCAATGTGGTGCAAGTGCAACACAACCCTTATTTCAGATTTTTTAAGCCATGCGAAGCCACTCTGTGTGGCTCCGAGTGTAAAAAACAAATCGGGAATAATGCAACACAGTGCAAATCACTGCATTGCATTACTCTGCCCTGGGAAGGAGGTCCATGGGCATTGTATGGGTGTTCCCATGCAACTCCCATGGATTTTGAAGCATCCCCAGATTTAGAAGAACTTGTAAACCTGGGGATGTGTCAAAATCTTACACCTTTCTTGGGGAGGTGTAACGAGGATCTCTATTTCTCCTTGTTTCTTCCTCTTTCTATGTGTGCTGTAATCTGCAGCACACATAGATAGGGGAATATGCCTCCCAGGATTGTTTTTGTGCAGGAAGGTGTCCCTTCCTCCACAAAAACAATCCTGCATGCAACGCAGGCACCTTTGCACCATGGTGCAAGAGTGCCTGTTTTGGTGGTAGGCAGCTCATTTTGTGCCAGTACATTGAGAGAGGGCAGAAATGCACAATTTTCCGTTAAATACAGCACATTCCTGCCTTTTCCCTTCCAAGCAGTGCAGGGCAGCAAGTCACTGTGTCACAAAGCTCATAAATTAGCACATTTACTAACAAATATTGGTCTCAGATGACATTTATATTGACTATTTGTGTCCTTTCCTAAATATGAGCTGATATTGTATGATTCATTATCATTACTGCTTTGAACTCTACAACAAGTCTACGGAAATCAAAGAATGTGATGCTGACCAATCTACAAATTACTTTGAAAGTTGATAAGCAAATTACTTCTTGACTTCTACACTACTTCAAGGGCTTTAAATTCTTAAGGACTTTGGGCCATATGTATCAAAATGTTCTTTTGCGATTCTCAAATAGCGATTTTTTGCGAATCGCTATTTGAGAATCGCAAAGCGCTATGTATGTAGGATTTGCAAATAAAATTGCGAATCCTACATATTCCTTAATTGCGAATCGCAAATTGCAATTCGCAATTAAGGAATACCTCCCCATTCATTCCTATGGGCCTAGAGGCCCATAAGAATGAATAGGAAGACATTCTCGATTTGCGATTCTCAATTAGAGAATCGCAAATTGAGAATGCAATTTCAAGGGTGCCAGGGTGTCGAAAGAACACCCTGTTACACCCCTGAAATGTGCATGTGTGCACATGTGGCACACATACATGCCCTAAGAGCATGTATGTGCGCCACATGGCACTTTGAAAAATGCAAAAAAGTGCATTTTTCAAAGAAGTCGCAAATTACCACCAACCTGAAGTTGGTGGTAATTTGCGATTCCTTAAGGCCAATTTGCACTTTTTCTGTGCTTCTTACACTGCATTTAAGGAATCGCAATTTGTGATTCCTTAAATGCAATCGCAAAATAGGAAATCGCAAATTTTGCGATTCCTTATTTTGAGAGGCAGTTTTTCCTTCCTACATACCACAAAGCCCAATTGCGATCGCAATTTGGAATGATACATATGGCCCATTATGAGCAGTCGGAATCGCAAAAGCAGTTTGTGTGTTCTATATTAATCACCTGCAAATACGTTGGGCAAACCAAAGACAGCTTCTGTTTATCCTTGTTCCAGCACTTAGGAGAACGGGTTTGTGTTAAGGCTACCCCTAATGGTACAAGAATGTAACACTATCAATACTGATAATAGAATAAAGTCTGTCACATTGTCAGACATTTTCAGGACCCAATGGTCACTTCCAAAATTGAGCTCAGCTAGGCTACCAGACGTTGATAAGTTTCTAGTTGATTCCATGCGCATTGATAACCGTGATACTGATGTTTAAACTTTTCCATTACTCCCACCCAACACTAACATGCTGGTGATATTCTTACTGTGCTCTTGTTACCACAACACTGTGTTTAAATCCAGGCTCAGGTGTTAAAATCAAGTGCATTGGGATTGGCTGCCATTTTAGCACATGCACCCACTAGAAGCTCACTGCTGGACCTTTCATGGGCACCTACCACCAGGCTGTACCTAGTGGAGCTGCCCACGTAAAACTGTGTTCAAAGGGTAATTAAATTTAAAAAATGAGTGTACACATCTTTTAGTGCATCTTGCTGTCTCTCATTTAGTTTACAGGTAATTATCATCTAAATCAACACAGCCAATACTCGCCACAAATATGTGCCCAGCCTGTTTCGCATCGTTTAACACTATTAAAATGACACAGACAGTGACTGCTTGATTATGTAAGTTAATATCGTATGTTAAATATTCGTAGAGACTATTGTTTAACCCAAAACGCTGATATATATTGGTTTAGTCCGTTATCAATTAGGCTGCGATTATTTATTAAGTAGACATGTTACATTCCGCTTTCTACTGGAGGGAAATGGAGCTTGCGTATTCTGGCTGTTTGATGGGAATGTTCCTGCTTCTGATTATATGTATGCATTTTGAATGTTAATTAATAGATTTCAGAAGTTGAGATGGTGTATAACGAATCAGAATGGCCAGCAAAGAGGGTGGCCTTCACATGTTGAGCTTGAAATACTACACATTCTCAAGCATTCTCAAATAAATATGGCTTGGTATTTGGAACATCCTAGCTATGTCAGAGACAAATTAGTGTAGCAAAATGCGATGCAGCGCGCGCTACGAAATTCGTTTTATTTATTTTATTGTTTACTTACCTGCAATTATCCATATTCCGGTTTTTAGAACCCCCCACCCTGCCCCTCCCCGCCCCGCCTTTCCACCTCACGGAACTCCCTCCACGGGCCGCGGCTGAGTGTAGCTATTGAAAAAAGTCCAATCAACTAAAAATATGTTGTGCTGAAAGCACGACCTCCCTATATTAATTACTTGGTGATACTTCAGTTATAATCAATTAGGTGAATATTTCTGAAAAAAGTATTTACAACGAATATCATAATATGGCCACTCTTTTTGCACAAAATGTTTTTATTTTTGATAATAACAGAGCCCAAGAAAAAGTTGATGATTATTGCGCAGACAAAAGGTTAATATTTTGAAGACCTTCTAAATTAAAGTCTGGAAAACTATATATTAATAATGGGGGTATTGGGCGTGTGACCTAGGGCACCATTGGCCCCGATTATGGAAAGAAACCATAAAAGTAGTGGTGGAGATCTATTTTGTGCTTCAAGTTTATTTCATTAAACAAACAAACCTCATTAAAATCTGTAGTAGGTGAAGGTTTCCAGATGTACTACTGGGAATGTAATGTGATGTATAAAGAGATGTTACATCCATTGTTATGAGCATGTAGGACTCCTGCCATGCCAATTCTTGGCGATGTCTTAGGAGGTCAGTGGTGTCTTTTATGTAAGAATTTAAATTAAGTACAAATGGCATCAGGACGAAATCAATATAATTTGCTATTTGTTCCAATAGTGACCCTTTGGCCGATACTATTGGCCTCCCTGGTGGTTTTAGTGGGTTTTATGTACTTTTGGGAGGAAATACACTGTAGCTGTAATCGGATGGTCTGTAGTCTAGAATGTTCTTTCATCATCATCAATCAAATTCAGTGAAAGCCATTGTGCAAGTTTACCATCCACAGTTTCTTTGTACATCTGGATAGGATTTTTGTCTAGTTTACGATAATATTCACGATTTTTTAATTGTGAAAAGGCTTCCGACTCATAGTCTGATGTGTTTAAAATGACGATGTTGCCACCTTTGTCAGCCATTTTTATTGTAATATTTTTGTCCGCTGTTAAGTTTTTTAAGGCGGTTCTTTCTTCCTTTTTTTAAATTATCCCGGTATTTAATTCTTTTTTATCTTATAAAGATCTTTGAACTACAGCCTCTTGAAAAAGATGAATTTTATTACCTTGAGGTAATTGAGGGTAGAAGCGAGATGGTGCCTTTTTTCCACTTAGCCCAGCTCCCTTCTGCGGGCAAGCGATTTCCTCTGTAACAAGGTCTTGTTTATTTGTCACATCAAGATTGATTATTTTTAAAAGAGCATTCATATCTTTTGTTTGTAAAGTTGATTCCGTGGGATTAACATCTAGTCTTCTCTTCTTCATTTTGGCATAAACAAGGGGGCTTTTCCGATTACGCTTAGCATGGAACCAATGCGTTTTTCACATTGATAAATTTATTTACTCACCGTCATGAGGTAGATATAATCAAATAGAATATAAAACGAGTTAAATTAAAATACAAAAACAAGTAAAACAATAATGCACTATAATTATTTTTAAAAAATGCACTAATAAATAAACCACAAACACCACAATACACTAGACTAATCCTGTTTAATATCACGAGTCACATGGTGTGTAAAAGTGTTCTTATTGGTTGAATTGAATGTATGCAATCTAAACCGTGATCAAGTTATCAGGCGATAACGAAACGCGTTGGTTGTTGCTTCAACCTGGGTGTCCTTTTTTTTAAATAAAGAAGTTTGGGAAACTTACGAGACTGCAAGTGCGTTTTCACTATTCCAAGTGAATTTGAGGACATATATATAATATCTATATATGTATATATATCTATATATGTATAATATATATATATATATATATATATATATATATATATATATATATATATATATATATATATATATATATATATATATATATAGATATAGATATAGATATAGATATAGATATAGAAATAGATATATAAAAAGATATAGAGAGAGAGATACAGATATATATATATATATATATATATATATATATATATATATATATATATATATATATATACATATACATATACATTGACATCATATGCAAAGGTTAAGGTGAAAAGACAAACCAACTGCAAACTAAAAGTCAACAGCATGGAACCTCTACACCAGTGGCTCATGGGGAAGGTCCACCTTACCTCAGTCCAGTTCCTGGTACTGAGACTACCAACATTGGGTTTAAATAGTGGGGGAAACCTCCTGACTGAGTATATATTCCTATTTTGGACCTGAACCTCTCTGCAGGGTCACCCCCAAACCTTTTTCCTCCCCCTTGCTGAATTTGTTTTGTTGGCCTTAGGAATCTGTCCACTTTACCTCTGCTAACCAGTGCTAAAGTGCTTGTGCTCTCCCCATAAAACATGGATCAATTGGCTTATACCCAGTTGGCATTTTTTAGTTACTTATATGTCCCTTGTGGAGTGGTATACCATATACCCAGGACCTGTAAATTAAAATCTACCAGTGGCCTTACAGAACTTATTGTGGCCACCCACTTAAGTAGCCCTCCAGAACATGTCAAGGCCACCCATTGCAGCCTGAATGCAATGTCCCACTGCCATGTCGACTTGGCATTTAAACCCTGTTGCCAAGCCTTAAGATACCCTTTCATTACACATTTCACCCCTAGGGTAGGCCCTGTGTAGCCCATAGGAGAGTCTGCTGTGTAATTAAAAGTATGGACATGTACTTTTAAGTTTTACATGTCCTGGTAGTGAAAAGCTCCCAAATTCATTTTTCACGATTGTGAGATATTCCCCTTCCATAGAATAACATTGGGAAATCCTTATTGCATTTAACAAGCTGTAATTCATAATTGAGAGGAGGTAAATATATCATGTGTGCTACATGTGAAACTATAATGATAAACCATCTTTAATGGTAAAGTCGGGTTTTTGATCACATTGTAATAATACCACTTTTAGAAAGTTGGCATTTTTCTACCCTTAACCCTTTAGTGCCCATTACCTGGCATGGGTCACGTGACTGGGTGTAACTGACAGTCATGATTTGTGAATTCATCCCAGACAGTTGCACAATAAAGGGATTAGGTGTGCCTGATTGGGCTATCTGTTGTCATGATGGAGGGGCAGAGCTGATCATAGCCACACTTACGACTGAATAGCATGTACTCTGCCTTCAAGCGAAAGGTCTAACAACCCCACATGGTCACTGTGGCCAGTCTTCTGCTACTGCCCTTTGGCTCATCCCACTTTATAGTTTTTACAACTTACATTTCGGTGACTAAGTCTGAACATAGAACTCTTCACCGTGGCTTCAACCCAAGGCCATCTGAAGATGACGCTCTCTCATTGGACACCCCCTGCAGTCTTGCCCGCTGAAATTTCCATTCTCACACACTTTTATTTGAAAATCTTTCTAAGTCCAAAGGTAAGCACTGACGGGGCCCAATCCACTTCTTGTATCCATAGCCTGCTCCATCGTGGTCTGCCTTAACTTTCGACTTCGACCCAGTCTCACGCAACCAGCTGTCCGCGGTTGGCGCTTTGATTATTTAGGTGATCTTTTAGGTGCTATTTTGAACCTTAAACTTACAAATTCTTAACTCTTGTTCTAATGATTGGATTTTTGTCATTTTGGTGTCAAATAATTTTCCACTCTATTAGTGTGTGGGAGCTGCATAAATACTTTACACATACCCTCTAAGTTAAGTCTGACTGCTTTTTATGCCATGCTACCCAGGGTTAAGCACAGATTAATTTAGTGATGTTTTTTGTGGTTCTCCCTATAAATATGTGTATATATATTAATTTCCCAGTGCTAAATAAATTCATCTAGATACACCGTTGGAGTGCCTACGTTTGTTCTGGGATCAAGAACAATTTTCTGATCAATATAGGGTATATATATTTTTTTTTTTACAGTGAGCCTGAATTTTAAACTGCTATTAAATTGCTATGAAACAACCCAAAATCTGCCTTAGTAAGTGCTTAGTGAAAAACAAGTTTTGACATTTTCATGTAACAAAAGTATTATATTTCCCACGTGCTGCTGGAGATTGATTTACTCTTGTAAATAAACTACAGATCTGGGTTCAGACCAACCGTGCAGACATTTGGTCGCATGAGAATGGATCAAAGTCGAAAGTTATGACAGACCGCGATGGAGCAGGGTACGGATACAAAAAGCGGATTGGCCCTGTCAGTGCTTACCGTTGGACTTAAAAGGATTTCCAAAGAAAAGTGTCTGAGAAGGGAAACTTTAGTGGGCAAGACTGCAGGGGGTGTCCAATGAGAGAGTGTTGTCTTCAGATGGCCTACACATCTGGGTTCAGACACAGTGGCATTCCTTTTTAGGGTGAATTTTCCATTACTGGTAAAAACAGAGCTTACCCAAGAATAGAGGTAAAAGTGTTACATTTCTCATCAAGGGGGCATAGAAGTTAATAAAGTAATTGTTTGTTAAAGTCCATTTCAGGCACCTTCCTTGCTGACTCGCCCACGTACTTTAAACAAGATGGAGGCACTGATTTATTTTGCTAGAAGTTGCTTACAGTACATACTGTCAGGGCAACGATGACCTACTGGTAGGAGCACATCCGATGCTCGGCACAAAGAGCTCAGTGTGTCCATCACGCTAGAGGAAGCATCCTTTCTCCTTCTCCTACTGCCTGCTGACTCCAATTTCAAATAAGATAAACACAAGATGAGGGAATCTTAACCCACTCCTAAAATCTGATCTACACAGGCATAAAAAGAAATCAGGCAGTTTCAGCAATAAATATACACTTTGTTGATGTGAACTGTTACACCAAAGAGACATCCAGTGCTTATAGAAATGAAAGCCATCTTATGTGGTCGAATGCTTGCAGTGGACCTGCGCTGAGTGAGATATATAGATTTTTATAAGCTTTTTTCCCTGGTGCTCATAGCTGAACTGCAGCTGAAGGCGCTGTGTATCAGACTCAGTTCTCTTCTTGAATCCATATTTTGAAGACATGATGAAGTGAAAATTAAGTATTCTATTCAATTTCAAACAAAGAGTCTGGAAATATTCCCAAACTGTATTAAAAACTAACCTTGTTTGAAAAGGAATTTTCTGAAGATCATTTTAAAATAAACACAAGTTCAAGACAATAAAAGTTGAATCCATCTACGTGATTTCATAAAAATGTAATCTAATGTAAATACTGCTGGAAGGATTGTAGCGAATATTTGCCCCTCAAATTACTGTTATTTAAACAATTTATTTTGCACAGGCCCATTAATGTAGGCTGCAGCACTATTTTCATGACTCAGATGATAATTACATTTCTGATTTCAGTTCAATTGCGCAAAAAATGAATTTCTTGCAATTGAAAATGAGAAAGCATATGGTCGAATCGACTTGACGATCTGCAACAAAAGGCCAGAGCATCTGCTAGAAGTTCAGGTCCCTAAAGCAGCACCTTCATCCCACATGCGTTTAAGCCCTGAGAAGATGAGCACAACCTTATTGTATCATATATTACATCTTTCAATATCCACATGACTTGTCACTGACGTTAGTGGTAATAGTAATGTTTTCCCATAATACTAATTACAGAGCAAGATAACATATTCTATTTACCCTGAAAAAAAAGCATTCCTATTTAACACTCACACTGAAGTATTTCCAGAAAGCATATATAGGATACTCTATTTTTGACCTGATGTGTGGTAAAGGTAAGAACATTGAGGTCATTTATCTTCAAGGTATTTAGGGCTTGATTTCAAGTTTGGCGATGCCACAGCCGGCCATCCGCTGTAGGACCGACAAGTCGGTGGTGTCACTGCCTGCTAGAATAGTCAAATCCTGGTCTGAGGGGCGGTCCTGTGGCTTTCTGACAGCAGTGATCTGTGAGGCTCATTGAAGAGCCTGACATGGAGACCTCTGCCCTCATTGCCTCGACTGCACCTTCCTGAACAGTGTGGCATAAATGTTACACCATGCAGGAACTGGGGGTCCAAATAGAAGGGGTCACTACATGTGCCCCTCGCATGCACCCCATGAGCCCTGAGGCCCTTTTCTGCCTCATCGCCACTCTTTTCATGGAGGGCTCACTGCCATAAAAAGGGTGGTTGTGAGGCAACTCGTAATATGCTTGGAGGAGCGGCACGACCTGAATATTGTTGCCTCTTTGCTGGAGGGTGAACCACCATGAAAAGGCAGGCAGAAAGGGACATTGTAATCCCTACAGTGGTGCCTGAGCAGGCACTGCCCCTATTGTAGGGATTACTGACCCTCCAATGGTCCAACAGGCTCCTTAAGCGTATGGAAAAGTGTCAGACTGTCCTTCTACCTGCTGCCTCTAACCGCACGCAGTGTAATGCATTGGTCGGACCACAGCAGCAGATGGCGGATGGACCGTATCCGATGAGCCATCCGATGCAGTCGAACCGCCATCAGAATGACCCCCTATATCACCAACACAATGAATTATTAAGGTATACCTATACAACAGCATTTTCTCTTTTTTCCTTTTTTCGACACAGGGCAAATATGTGTTCCAGTAGAGAAAGTGATAGCCTTATCCCTGTCCCCTATCAAATACAAGGACATTCTATTATTTTCACACCAGTCATCACACTTAGTCCTACATTTTTGCCCCAAAGAGTTCCTTTTAAAATAGGTGTAAAAAATGTTGTGTTGGTATTTACAACATCCCAGGGTCAGAACCTGGTCCTTGCCCTGGGAACATACCCGTCATAATTATAACTTGCTGACTGCAGATCATTAGCCATACAAGTTCATTGTCTGTAGACAAATTGGGATTTCCTCCCATAAAAATTTGAAGTTGCCTTTCTGTGATGAGGATGTCCACAGTTTGTGGTGCTGATCTGATGCTCTCTACCTCTAAAAAAGGGTCTAACGATAGATGATAAACTAAAGGATTTGCTCACAAAAGAATCTCTGTGTTAGCCAATAGTGTGGAATAGTACGGTGAAATGTGTTCATGCTCACATTTAAAGAGGGTAATCTGAAGGGTAATACGTCATAAAGAAACATTAAATCTGGGCAAAGGAAAGCTGTAAATCTTTGCCACAGCTGGTTGCATGTCATGCCTCATAACTAATATGTAAGAAAATCTCTGAATCTAAGGGTGAACCTGAAAAGGCTATTTTCTAGGTATACCATGTTGTGCAGTGTCAATCTGTGAAATAAAGCATTGTTTGTTAATAAAGAAGCAATAATGCCTTTTGATATAGTCACTTATTATTGAGAGATTTCTTGTGACTAGTATGGTTTTCTTGTAATCGCGACAGAAAGGAACCACATTTCTGAATAGTGTTATAATTTCATGGCATTTGGTATAAGGCAGAAGATGGAAATTGTGAGAAATTGGGTTCTTGTTGGCGTGGTTTGTTAACCCTGCACAAGCAACAGCCACAATCCCTGTCAGGGTGAACCACAAAAGAAACTAAATACCCTCTGCTCGCTTGGCACAATAGCAGTCAGGATTACCTTTGACTCTAAGGGCCTGATTACGATGGCAATCGGTCAGACCACTGACCGCAATCATCTTGGGCAGGAGATCGTCCAGCAATGAGTCAGAGGTCCTACCTGCCCAATTTGAATGAGACAGCCAGGACAGCAGCCAGAAAATGCTTTTTAATACTGCGACATGTGCTGAGGCCTAAGAAAAGGATTGCAGCAGCAAAAAGCACTTTTTGCAAATCCATGCACTGTGTGCCAGGCACCTTGTGTTTGTGCCAGACATCATGTGAGGGGTCACTACATGTGCCCCACAGGCCACTAAGCAGTGTCCCATGGGGTATGGTGACCCTGCGGTTTGGGGACCACAAGGTCCGTTTCCATCTGCCTTTTCATGGCAGTGAAAGAGGCATGAAAAGGCAGTCAGAAAGGGACATCCTAATCCGTACGGTGGTGCCTGTGCAGGCACGGTCTCCATTGTAGGGATAGGATTTCGATCTTGGATCTGGTCAGAGGCGGTGGTCCCTCCCCCATCCTCCGTGCTCTGACCGCCAGTATTGTAATCCGGCGGTCGGACCGAAGGCCTGCATGTCGGATGGACTGCCCACCATCATAATGTGTCACTAAGAGGCAATTTGTGAGTATTTTTCAGCACACAAATAATAGTAAAGTGAAAACGCAACACAAAAAAATCCAACACAAATTTAGAAAAATAGAATAAATTATGATAAATTATTCGACACCAAAATGCCAATACAACAAAAACAATAAAAATCTAAACAATAGAACAGAAGTTATGTTTTTTTAAAAATTTAAGGTCAAAACTACCATCTAAAAGATCAAAGCACAAGCCGTAGACCGGTTCAAAGTTGAAAAATATGACAAATCGAAATGGAGTGCGAGTTGGATAAAAAAAGTGATTTGGGCCCGGTCAGCACTTACCTTCGGACCTAAAAGAAACCAAAAAGACTTTGAGATGGTAGACATTCAGGTGGTCAAGGCTGCAGGCAGTGAGCCACTGGCCGAAGTCATGGTGAAGATTTTCACTTTCGGAGTTAGGGTCTTATTACAATCTTAGCAGACAGGGCTGGAGGAGAACCACTTGGGGGAGTAGGACTTACTAAGGCTGGATACAGGTGTGGGTTCAAGACGGTTGGATCCTTTTCTGTCCCTAAGGCTCTGATTAGGAAGCCAGCCAACTAGCCCTTGTAGTCACTCTGGTACACCTAGGTTCAAGAAGTGGAACATGGCTTAAGCAGCGGGAAGGCCTCTGAGGGATTTTAGAGAATTCCTTTTGTAGCGCTTGGAGTTTCCTGCCTTCCAGGCTCAATCCTAGTTGCCTAAACAATAATATGGTGTCAGGTCCATTTTCTGAGCAGGGCACATCCTATTGATTTGCAAGTAGGGCTGTGTCCTGCTACGCCCCATCTCGCCAGTTATGGCTCATCCAGGCATACCTAATCCATTTATGGGCTGGCTGTTAGTGAAGAATAAACAAAGGCCGACTGCCAACTACAACCAGTCATGTGATCCAGGAACAGGCTGCAGGCAAAAAATATCTAAATCAGGAACAAGCCAACTTTCTGAAAGTGGCATTTTCCAAATTGTAACTTAAAATCCAACTTTACCATAGTAGAGGATATTAAATTACAATTTCTTAGACACCAAACATGACATTTTTACCTGCTCCTGATCAACAGTTAGCACTTATTAAATGTAATAAGGCAACCCAATATTATCCTATGGGAGGGGTAGGGCTCACAATAGTGAACAAATAATTTGTGAGTCCTTTACTACCAGGACATGAAAACCTTAAAAGTACATGACCAACCTTTTAATTACAACGCACGCTTCCTTTTGGGCAACAGAGGGCATATTTTTGTAGTGACTTACAGGTGGCAAAAGGGGAGTTTAGGGCTTACCAAGTCAAATTGGCAGTTTAAACCTGCATTCAGGTTGCAATTTTAGACCTGGAACATGTTTGAAGGGGCTTCTTAAGTGGGTGGCACAATAAGTGCTGCAGATCCACTAGTAGCATTTAATTTAAAGACCCTGTGTATATGGTATACCACTTTACCAGAGTTCTATGTGCAAACTAAATATGCCAATCAGGTGTAATTCACTTTTACCAAGTATTAGGGATTGTCCACAAGCACTTTAGCACTGATTAAGGCAAAAGTTTTAGGGGAAGACCACTCTAAGGCAGACAGGTCAAACAGTAATACATGGTTAACATGTCTTTTCTTATCTGCACAAATAAAGATGTTATTTGTACGGCACATGTGACTTTTACATCTTTACTCTGACATCTGCGATGCACAATAAAAGTGTTTCCAGCAGATTGAGGAACATCTTTTTGAACATTTGGCACAGTTTCAAAGAGTTTTGATATACACTTGTCGCATGGTGGGAGCATTTTAAAGCTAGATTACGGTGTCAAGTTTCTCTACCTTGCCTTTGCCTTGCTGAGATGGTCTAATATCTTCGTTTTGCTGGGGAGGTCCAATATATATGCATTGCCCTTTCCTTGCTGAGGTGGTTTATGTCTTTGCGTTGTGTTTATCTTTTTTTGAGGTGGTCTAAAGTCTTTGTCTTGAAGCGATGGTTCAATGTCTTTGCCTTGTCTTGATTTTCTGTGGCGGTTTAATATCTTTTCCTTGCTGAGGTGGTTCAACGTTTTTTTCTTGTTTAGATTTGAACTTTTTAAAAAAGGTACTTCCTCACAAATTTGATCAGAATTGATAATTGAGTCTTTAGCATCCTCTAACACCTCCGTGTGGATACTTGATTTTCCAATTCGCCCATATTTGCAAGTTGTGGAGAAATATATGCCCTTCTGGTGGTAACGTGTCGTATAGCTAAATGCTGTTTGACAATTCTTTGTTAGTGTGTTTTTTGTATATTAAGAACGAATGCATAAACAATTGCTCACATTGCATCATGTGCTAAATATTAGGTAAGAAGAGACAAAGAATGTTACAAGAGTCAAGTTGTATGAGACAACAGGTACTATAGTATCGCTTCAGCAACAGTGTTCAATCTAATAAAGGGCCTATGTACAAATGGGTGCCAGGCATTGTCAGGAATACTTCTATTGGGATTAATACATGTGTTTTGCTATTTTCGACCCGATTGGCATCCATGTGTAAATGAAAGGGATATAGTGTGCACAATCAATAACTACTCTGATTTACACATGTTATTACAGGTGTATAAATCAGCCAAAAAACATTTGTGTGTGGTTTTTACACTGGCTTCAAATGACTATGTGTCTATTTCAGAGATTGGTAGATAGGTATCCATCAGTACTATAGGATATAAAGCACTTGTAATAAGGAGGACGGGATATCTGTCACATTTGTGATGGAACTCCAAGTCAAGAAACTTTTACTCCTTCATAAATGAGAAGTAAAACAGTTTGATAAAACTATAAATTAGAACTAGAAATCCTCAATTACAACCATGTAGATTATTCAGTCCATATCTCACAGTTCTAAAGATAACCACTGTGGAATATTATTCCCAAGGCATAATGAATATCTGTCTCGCTGCTTCCAACAGAAAAAAAAATATTTATTAACCTACTATGGGATTCTTACAAGCCAACATTTAAATCTGGGTAGCAGGCATGGGTGCAGTCTTGCAAAGAAGCAAGTAATCTGCACCACTAATAAAAAAGAACAGCATAAATAAACACAACAGTTTTCCATACAATTATTTTCAGTTTTTGTGTTAGCCCTGTCATTGCACATATCAAAGCCTGTTTGTTATTTTGCGATAAAGGTTCATTTTGTGCATGTGCCAAAAAGCTGTTATTTTAAAGAAAGTAATTAGAATCCTCTCTTGGATTATTCCCTAGAAAATAATGGAAATCTATCACAGAACTAAGCTCACTACTAAAGCTTCTCAGACTCACATTTGATTAGAATTCATCGTGTTTAGTAAACAAAAATCTATTTCAATTAACCTGACAATATTTTAATACGGTTATCTTCTCTAGAGAATAAATTACATTTGCAAATAGAAGATCATCTACCCGTGACTTTAACCCTATCTTAAGAATGTTCTGTGTTCTGTGACTGACCATTGTTTAGAATGCTGTGAACATAGAAGATATTTAGCAAATGTACACAGCAAAAGAATGTAAAATACATTTTCCTAACAATTTAGCGAATGGGTAATATTTTGATTAAAAAAACACTGCATTGACATGTTTACGAAACTAGCAGCTGTATTGTTCATCGATGATATGTGCAATTACATATTGTTGAACTATTAGCCATAGTCAGAGAAAGCCTGATCCGGACCTTGCCACCTAAGAGCCTTAAAAGCAGAGCAGAATGCTGGGTGATTTGTCTATCTGATTAAAGTCTTAAGTGCCATAATCCTGTTTAAACCACTTTCAGTTTATCTCTGAATGTGACCCTTCAGCTTCCATCAAAAAGCTATAAAGAGTTCCTTTCTAAAACTACCCCATACAACAATGTAGATGTCTAACCATTGTATATAACTCTAAAAGGTTACCTTGACCTGGCTAGGACTTAGTCTCAAGAGCTATTGAGAAATATAAATGAAACGTTTATAAATCAGATGCAATTCTACAATGCTGAACAAGCTTTGATCTCACTTAGCATGTATCTAGTATTGGTTCTTTTGATGTTGTTGCAGGAGTCATAACTGTAATGTATCCTTAGCATTATGTTGACTATTTCCATTTACACACACACACACACACATTTGGTCTAATTGACTGTATTCCACTTCCTTTTTTCTATAGTTGTCTTTTATCTAATACTAAAAATCAGTTGCATGTGTCATGTAAGTTCCAAATAGCAACCAGAGAGCGTTAGAAAACACATATCAAAGCTTAAGGGAGTTCTCTTCCTTTGAAAAACTCAGGTTTTTTTAAGGAAGCTTATG
This sequence comes from Triturus cristatus, assembly GCF_964204655.1. Lineage (NCBI taxonomy): Eukaryota > Metazoa > Chordata > Amphibia > Caudata > Salamandridae > Triturus > Triturus cristatus. Next base: position 231,285,810 of record NC_140584.1, read on the forward strand.
GGTAACTACCCTTAAGTGGTCAGTCACAATCGTCTGAGAAGAAATAAAAGGGGTTACAACCATGAGGAGTGCAAGGGAGAGAATTGTGAATCACAATTAGATAATCGCTATCCCTAATGTATGAAACTCCAGGGGCCATTTTCACAAGGAGCCATCTCCGATTTAACGGCACTTTAGCGCAAACAACCCACAGCAGCAGTTTACCCGCAATAACAGCCGCAAAAAACATCATCACAGAAGACCCCTGCAACTATCGCAAATGAGATGCAGAGTAGGCGTGACAACACCACTCCACAACATTCACAACGACCAGACAGAACTGCGATAAGAACACAAAACAGGCGATAAGACGCGTCAGCAGCAGGAAAATAACACCTGCCCTGACCTGGTGCAAAGTTGGACCACAGCCTGCACCACAAAGTGAGCACAGCCCACAGCCACATCAGAAGGGCAACAGATGCCATGGAGCCACTGGTCATGTGGCCCGGACACCCAAGAAGGTCACAACACCCACCGCCACCACCCCAGGACCCCAACCCCCACCCAGAACAACCCCCCTCATAAGACCGCAGAGGCAGCGCAGACAAAGACAGCAGACCCCCAGGAAACTAACCAGCCACACAGACCCAACACCTGACAATGTCATTGCCCACTACAGGCTCAAAAACCATCTTACGCATCCTGACCAACAGGCAGATGGCACCAACACAGGGGACAAACAACATCCACCCCACACAAAGCTGCTGGCTGTGCTGCATATGTTGGCCCCTAGTACCCCCCACCCAAAACACCCACCAGAGGTGGAGGAGTCACACAGCCAGCCACATCCAAGTCCCTCACACCTGTCCTGGACATCACCATCAGCCTGGTACCCCAGTCCCTATATGTCCAACACAATGCGCAGGATCCGCTGGACACCAAGCAAGGACCATACGCCATAGCTGGATGCACGCATGTGTTGGGGGCAATCCACAGCACACATGTCATACCTGTGCCCCCTGCGGACACAGCACACAATCACCACAACAGAAAGCACACATCTCACATCGATGTGCAGGCAACAACCGAACACCCTGGAACCTCCACCAATGTCGCCTCCAAATACCCAGCCAGTGTGCATGATTCCTCCATCCTCCGACAGTCCATCAGCAACCAGCGTTCCCAGGATGGCACCAAGGGAAATGCACAGCCCCTTGGCAATTTCCAAATGAACACCCACTCACCTCAACTCCACAACCATGCAACTCACAACTCTGGCAATGCACACGTCACAAAATCAAAACCAACATGCAAAACAACATGCCCACCCACCAGACATGACAGAACAACTCACAATGGTAACCTGGGCAAGCCGTGAACATGAGCCATCAACAGCATGGCACCTCAGCCACACACTAGCCCAATGTGGGGAGAGGTGGCAACCAGGCATGTGTGAAGGAGGCAGGAGAACCATCACTTGGGAAGCACACAATGCCAAGAGTGGCGGAGATGTGCTGGACAGACCACAGTATGCAGAACACACCCATATCCATGGCGACATACACCTCTGGTGTATGGAGTGTAGTGGACAGTGAACGCAACCATGTCACCGCAGCCAGTTGGGATTTTGCAGAAATGTTGGCTGTTACGTCCCCCCCGTAAGCGTGAGCGGAGTGGGATGGCCCACCACGTGCCGGCGCAAGCTCCAAGCCCAAGGCCCGCGACCTTGGCAGCCTCCTCAGACCATCACAGCCTCCACGACACAGGCCCAATTTAGACCTTTCTCGTTGATGTACTCTACTGTTGCCGCCGGCCTACACCACAGTCACGTAGGTCACACAATTGTCTTGATTAAACCATGGCAGTGAACATTATTTAAGGCAGAGTTCATGTCACTATACTACCTTCGATGTGGGGCCACCAAGTCTGTGCATAGCATTACAACCACACGTGTCTGTGGGCCTACGCAGACTACTACCCTCGGCCTATGCTGCACATGAGTAAGTCACAGAATTGGAACTGAACATCGATTATTCAAAGGCAGAATACATATCATCACATGCAAGGAGAGGCATATGAGTATGACGCTTTGCAGTCTGGAGGGAACAGGATCATCGTTACGGAGGTGATCGAATACTTCCGACAACCTCCCTGGTGTTACTAACTCTGTGCATCGCGAGCTGACAACAGGTGGGGTTGGACCACTGCTGACCGCTGCCTCCGGCCTACACTGTGGTCCAGTAGGTCACAGAGTCTTGATTTAGCGATGGTCGAGTTCATATCAGTGTACCGCATCATCGCAGACTGCATCCCCTCTCGGCAACGGTGCCACTAAGTCTGTTACCTAACATTCATGGACACTCTCTGGTCGTACATTGGTGTCGTCTGAGTCTATGGACTACGGGCTAGTTTTCATCCTCATGTAGCTGATATCGAATTGGTGGTGAAAACAAGGCTTGCGCTTTCCTCTCCTCCATTTGCTGCTGCCTGATAACATCAGACCTTTCGCATCATGCCCTGGAAGATACCTTCCTCTGTCCCCCGCAAGCCTCCGCCACATTCACCTTGGCCATCGATGAGGACCCGCTCACTGCGTGTGGCCCTACCTCAGTGCACCGCAAGTCACCATCCCGTGGCAGGGTGCCTGTGCCAGCTGCTGTACATCCGGGGCCACAAACTCTGTGCTGGTCAGGTCCGGGACCCCTTCTTCTGAGATGTTGGATGGCCTTTGAGGCGATGGCTTAGGGTCATCAATGACATGTGTCTGTGGCCCTGCGCAGTCCGCTGCCTCCGGCCTCAATTACGGTCCTCCAGGGCTCACACATCAAATCGAGTCCTGACCAGCACGGACGTCACATCTCCGCAGGAGGCACACGCTCCACTGCCAGGACCACCTCCAACCGCCATCTGCCAGAGTAAAAAAAGTGGATGGAGTGCTCACACCTGTCGTGGATGCCATCATCAGTAAGATACCCTGCTTGGCACTCCAGGTGCCACCGCAATCCATCGTCCGTTACTGATTGAGTTTTGTGTTGTTGAGAGATTGCACAGCAATGTCACCTCAAGCAGTGTGGGAGACCTGGGACATGATGAGGAAGATGATGCAGGTCTAACACACCCCACTGCATCTGCATCAGGAATGTCTCGAAGGGACACAATCCGAGACTTTTTCTTCACATGGGCGCGCTCAGCTGTAGGGCCCCTACCTCAGTGCACTGCAACTCATGGACACTTCTGTTTGTATGTTGTGTTGCTTCTGGACTTTCTCCAGCTCCCTCCATGTTGCTCGGCAGTTGACTCTGTTATGCAGGTGTTTTCAGTTTCCATTGCACTGGTGTCCACTGTTCAAGTGGTTGCCAGCACCAAGCACCCCGTGCGGGCTGGCTTGCACTCACGCCACACACATCCAGCACAGGCAACACTGTACATGTGGCCCTGCCAATAAAGGAGCCCGGCACACGTGCTCGTAGCCAGTACAACATAATGTATACGTGTGTCCCTGTGGTCTTGTTGTATGCATGAGGGCCCTGGGCCCTACGACATTACATTGTGCTGTGTACATCAGATGCAGACATGTCACCGCAGGCAGCGGGTTGGAGCTTGGACATGTAGCTTTGTCGGCACCCACTCAATTCGTAAAGGAGTGGCCATGGCTGTCGTACGCCGAGCCAACGTGGGTGTGGCTATTTGCGTGCCCCTGGGTGTTGTTCTGTACTGTGAATGTGCATCTGCATGTGTCTCTATGGCAGTGTGGGTCTCCTTTGTGGGGTGTGGGTGGTCCCTGAAGGGTGATAGACACCAACGTATGTATTCTAGTTCTCCTTCCTTGGGTTCGGCCCCCACCCACACCTGTTGGGCCACCTCCTTTTGGCGTGCTGACACATGGTATTGGGGTGCCAAGTGTGGGTGGGTGTGTGAGCCAGCTGTGCTTGCGGGTGCTTCCTGCTGTGTGGTCTGTTGCAGGCTCTGTGTTCTCCTCTGAGTAGCTTGGCTGCCCTAGTCCTGGTGGTGGGTTGCGTTGGATAGCCATGGGCTGTTGTAGGGCATCGGTGTCGACGGTGTGGTTGTCCTCTCCGGCATCACAGATGTGTTGTCTTGTGTGCTCTGCTGGAGTAGTTGTGTGCCCCTCTGCAATGTGAAGGGAAGATGCATGTTGACATTGTGTTGACATATATGTTGGCGCATTGTTCTGGTTTACATGCAGACTGTGTGGCAATGTACATTGTGACTGTTTGGGAGGTGCTGGATTCTTCTGTGGGACAGTGAACATTTGGACTACATGACGGATGTGAGGTCGTACGCGTACATTTCCATTTTACAGTTTCCAGCTCTGTCAGATGTAGTAGGCATGTTTCTGTGCATGTGCGGAGCCAGTTGTATCCTCTGTTCTGCATGCAGTGTCGGCTATGCGCATTGTACCACGTTGTCATCAACGTGGGTGTGCTGTTCTTGCTATGTGTGTGTGCTGCAGTGTGCCAAGGGGATCACGGACATGATCCTGGGTAATTATGGGTGTGCAGTGTGCTACACCTCGTTGTGCTTGTGTGCCATTGCGCCCATCTCCCCCGCCCCCCCAGTCTCTGTTCATTACTTTCCCTGTTGATGTTGTGTCAGGTCCTCTCGAGCTGTGTCTGTACTCCCTACTCCTTGCACCGTCTCCACACTGATGACTGTGGCCTTAGTTTCCTCCAGCTTCTCCAGCTCCTCCTGTGGCGCTGGACTGCCACCTCCTGGTGCCGTTGCTGCCTTCCTGTTGGCAGCGGGTTTGTGCCTGGTTTAGGTTGTCACGTCATGCTGGTGCCTCTTGGCCTCCTCGATTGGCCTCCTCGGCACTCCAACTGCATTCCAGGTGGTCTGCTTGTGGGTCAGTTTCTGGTAGTGTTCTGTCACCTCCGTGACACTGGTCTTGTTTTCCTGCTGTCTACACCCCGTCTTCCTCTCCCTCTTCTCCTTGGCCTTCCCCGACCCCGTTGTTCCTTGCTGGTGGTCTGTGGGGGTTGTGAGGTTCGCGTTGTCCTTTGCACTGGGTCAGGGTGCATCCATGTTGCTATGTGCTTTGGCTTGTTTCTGGTGTGTTGTTTCTGTGGTTTTTATGGTGCATTTTCCCGCCAGACGCATGGGATTTGCAGGCCTGTGGCGGGTTTTCACTACTTTTTGTACCGCGATTGGCCTCATCGCATGATTTTTTGCATTCGCGTTTTGCATTTTGGCAGCGTGGCGTTTAATTTTGCGCAGCCATTTGACGTGTTATCTGGTGACTATCGCATGCTAACGCCGGGTTGTGAATACATGGTGGCACTGCGTAATTTTCCCGCAATGTGCTGCGATGTTGAGAGTTGCGTTAAGCTTCTCTTGCGGTAGTTATCACACGTTCTTGAGAATATACCTCCAAGAGTTTCATTTAGCGATTCCTAGGGTGTAGCAAATCGACCTACCTCATTAATGTTAATGAGGTAGGTTACAATTTGCAACCCCTTAGGAAATGCTAAAGTCACGGGGAAGGTGGCCTGCTAGGGTTAGCATACCACCATATCCGTGATTGCTTTTAAATAAAGCAATCTTTTTTTTTTAAAATGCAGCCCGTTTTCTTAAAAGAAAATGGGATGTTTAAAAAACAAATGAAACTTTTTCTTTTCATTTTTAAGAGCAGGCAGCGGTTTGTGGGACTGCAACAGAATCTGGGTCTAAGAGGCTTGCTGGGACCCCTTATGGTAACAGTTTAACATCTATGCCAAAGTCTGCACAAATCCAGCATTTCCTGGACCTGCCTCCTCAATGTTGCCCCTGTGTAGTGGTTCTGGTGGAAGTGCCGTCTCTGACAGTTGATAAAGAGGAATCGTAACCAGAACTTAAAAATAAAGTTTGCACTGACTTTCACGAAACACCACATTTACTATGCTTGAGTTTAAAGACAGATTATTGGTCAGGAGAATTAGATGGATTGGCACCTCGCCTAAAACATCTGAGGGGGACTGTGCAATCATTAATTGTAGGCATCCAGAATTGGCGCACTAGCTGATCGATTCTGGGTCCACGACTGTGTCTGGGTCCGGGTCCGGTTGTGTGAGCTCATCCGTTAGAACTGTTTCATTGGGCTATTTGTACAAACCGAGCCCACTGAGCCTATTTTCTCAATCAGGTTGACAGGAAAGGAGGGAAGAAAGAAGTTGTTGATTGGAACTATTAGGCGTTCCACACATCACTACTTCTAACAGATATTTGCCACTTGCTGGCTTGGATACTAACAATTGACCTGTATGCTCTCGTGAGGTACAGAGGGGGTTTGGAATCCTGTCTAGGCTCAAAGACAGAACGCATTTGTAGCTTTATTATGAGAGGCCCTTATTGACATTCACAGTTCCCTGAACTTTCATTGGTAGAAGCTAGGAGTCTGCCTAAACAGGCTCACATGGCTAAATGGTTCAACAAAGCATGTCAACTAGCCAGGTGGGCTCTAATTGCTGCTATTGGGGGGGTCAGGGTCACCATCTAGGAAGCTAGAGCTCTGTATAAAGCTGTATTTGGCAGGGCCAAAAGAGACCACGAAAATGTCACGACTTATAGTGTTCTTACCGGTTCTGGCGTGTTGGAGAGATCCTTGAGTGTTCTTGTCTGTCCGAGGTAAGGGCGACCTCTTCTGGTAGCCACGGTGCTGTCGACATGGAAAAAGGACAAAGCAAACCATGCCTTCCAAAAAGAGTCCAAAGAGGAAAAACCCTGTAAGAAAAAAACCTCTGAAGGAAGTGGGGACTCTGGGAATGAAAAGGAAGTAAAGAAGCTACCAGAAAGGAGGAATTAGTAGGCAAGGAAGCCAATTCAGAATAGAAGAATATAATCAGGAACAAGGTACAACAGCAGGAATCACAGATGCACAAGGCAGGAGCACAGGATACCAACTGGAATGAGGAAACACCAGCAGGAGCAAAGAGTGTTACAACACAAGAAAATGAAGGATTCAGCCCTTTAAATACCCATTGGAAGTGACCAAACAGGAACAGGAAGTGACCAAACAGAAACAAGAAGGGTCCAAACAGGAAGTAAGTAACCACCATCTTGGATAAGGAAAAGGATAGTGGCTTCTTCTATTGGTAGGACACATACTTCCCAAGGCCTTCTGGGAAGAAGACTATGGAATCATGGGAAGGCAAGAAGGCTCCAAGCAGAAATGAGGAAAGAAATATATATCCATTGAAAGGAAGGTAAGAATATAGTGCCCCAACACATGAAAATAGGAAGCCGCAGTTCCAAACCTGGCGCTGCGGCATTCCTGTCATGCAAATTGTCAGGTAACGGGCCGCTGCATAGGTATGTGGCGTGCCCAACACAAAAATGGAGCAGGTGCCGTGGGATGCACCCATGACGCCAAAATGGCAACAGCGGGCTGCCACACAGCACCGCGACGCTCCCAAAGAAAGGAGGGAGGCTGTATTGCAGTCTGCGAGAAATAAGCAGTGCAACAGAAAAGGCTAAACGGGAGGCATTATTGGCCGCTTCCAAGTGGAAAGATCAACGCTCCTTTTGGCAATTAGTGGTCGACAAGGGCCCGCATTGTGCATCTCCGTATGTAGTGACATAGCGGTTGATTCTTGGGTTGAACAATTTTCAGGCCTTTAGCCCAAGATGTTGGAAGGAATGAGGGGGCCATGTTGCCAACTGCTGGTCTGACATTGAGCCTGACTAGCATGGCACGTGAGGGACTGACTTTGGCCACACATGCTGAAGGTCCGGCCACCCTAGAGGAATGGGAAAATGGGCTCAGTCACCTAATGTTTTCCCTTCCACTGGCCCATCCCTCCAGATTGATTGTGCTCCCAGCCCTATTTCAATGAGTGAAGTTGTTGTGGAAATAGATTGGATTATACCAGGGTGAGCAAAGGTGCTTGCTTAGGTGCCTGGCGACCTGTTCAAAACAAAGATGTTGATTTGGGGCCCCCATTTTACACTTCTTTTTAATAATATCATGAATGAGCTTACTGTGTCACAGACGTGGATATTGTCTCAATATACAAGAAGGGCATTAGGTCTTCCACGTCAAATGATTGCCCTATTAGCATCATTGACAGCTCACAGATGCTTTTTAGCTAAGTTCTGTATATTAGACTTCAAGCCTATTTTGAGGAAGTGGATGTGTTGACTCCCCTCCAAGCAGGGTTTAGGGTTGGGACAAACACTGTTGATGAAGTGTTATAATAACAACAAATGTATTGCAAATATGGCACAAGGGGGGTGGGTGCCTTTATGTAATTTTGTTGACCTACAATGAGCTTTTGACAGAGTTCCCAGGGAGGGCCTGTGGGCAGTTTCAACCAACATAGGGGGTCCCGAAATACCCAAAAGATGGATTCAGGAGGATCCATCTGGATAATTATGGGCAGGTTAGGTATGGCCCTGCAGGGGAATTGATAGATCCCATTCTAGTGAATCAGGGTGCATACTAGCCCCCACTCTAGCCAACAGGAAGGCCCAGGCCCTCCTGTTTGTGGATGACATGCTACTGGTCTTGAGATACCTAATGGGTATCCAAAATTTTCTGGACCAGTTCGGAGTCTTCTGCAGACAGAGAGAGCTGGAAATCAATGCAAGCAAGACCAAATACATGGTATTGAACCCCTGTTAGACAGCCAGATTGCACCCGTTCCTTAATGGTAACCAATTGGAAAGGATTTGCACCTTTGAATATCTGGGGCTTACTCTCAATGACACTTTGGCTGATCACCTCCGATTCACAAGTCCAAACTCAGACTAGAACATTTAGTGGTGACCTTGCAAGAGCCTTGAAGGGGTCCAGTTTTCGTCCGATGATAGCTGTATTGCAATTGTATAACTAGCAAGCCCTGGGGGAGTACATATATGGTGGAGAGCTTTGGGGGAATGCTAATTACAATGACTTTGAACTGATGGAAAATTGTTTCCTCTGACTCCTCACCAATCTTCCCCCTAGTACTCCACTAGTGCCACTTTATTTAGATCTTGTCATATGTTCATTTACCCAGAGAGTAAAACCCTTGATGTACTAGAAGAGGATCTGGTCCTCAGTAGATCTACCATCTTATCGGCTGGGCTTGAAAGAAATCATGAAATTCACCGAGGCCACCAGGATTCCATGGTTGGGATACATTAAGCATTCACTTAAGGAGATTGAGTGCAGTAACATATGGGCTCATCCGTAAATGTCTAATGGAATTTCCAAGTCTATGGTCAAGGAACAGTATTGGGGATGTGTAGATGGTAGATTGCACAGGTCTGTGGGGGAAGGCACTCTAACCTTTACCTTTCTGGAATTTAAAAGCACTTATCTTTTGGAAATGTGTATGGATACAACTGAGCCTCTGGCTGCAAAGACACGCTACATTAAGTTCCTAGTTGGGACCTTGAGGCTTCGATCATTTACTGCGAAGTGGCGGCGCCCCCTCGCTGATGCTGAACCTGACCTAAGTTGTCCATTTTGCCCAGAGTCCAAGGAAACTGTAGATCATGTCCTGCACTTTTGTCCTCAGTATTATGTACATAGGAGGTAATGGATCCTGCCATTTTGTCGCAGTCTGGGCATTATGGACTTCAAATTTCCAACCTGGGTATTCAGGGCAGACACAGCTTGACCAATTGTCTTTGCTGTCTTCCGGTTTCTTGCATATATGTTGAGACACAGACAGAAAAAGACTGCACTGTTGTTCTCTAATGCTTAGTACCTAAGATTCTTGTGTGTTCGAGTTGCATTTCATTGTTTTTTTATGATTTCCTAAAGCATGTGCAACCGTAGATAATAAGTATCATGATGATCTCCTTAAGCTGCTAGTTTTATTTGTGGGTATTTTCATTATTTTACGTCATGTTTTTAAGCGGTAATTATTGAATGATTTTACAGTTTTAAGTTATTATGCTTGCTTTTATGACGATTGCCGAAATAAAGTTATTATTGATGGATGGATTGATTGCAAAGGAAGAGAGACAACAAAAAAATTACATTGGATGCAATCAGGAGGGAGTTATGAGAACAAAAAGTGAGGAAGGCTTCAGGTGGCCACTGATATCTTAAACATGTCTCCCACAAGTCTGGTCACATGTTTAGTATTGTTTTAAATGCAGTGTTTGGTCTGGGCTGGGTTCCAGAACCACTGACACTGGCAATAATTGTAGCAGTTTGCAAAATAGGTGCAACGTCTGATGGCTTCAAATATCACTCAATTTCCTTTGTATTTGGCTATTTGAAGAGTCACAGAAATGCATTGATGACAGAAAAGGGTGCCATGAAACGAACCCATGGTAGCTCCAAGGAGAGTCAATTGAACTGTGCTGTTTCTTACAAATGATTAATTGAGTGTTTCATGAAGTATTCACCTTCCATTCTGAAGATCGGGAACAGGAGATGCAGCCATTCATGAGTGAGTGTCATATAGTGAGGTCACTCAGCAGTACTTTGTGGAGAAGGCTATTAGGAAAGTTTGCTGCCAATCACAATGTCCATATCAAGCAGACAGCAAATAAAGTAACTTTATATAACACAAGGTTATGGAGCCTTACCATGACAGATAATTTAATGTACCCATATTGCATAACTTAACTTCCGTTTACTTAATTGAGTTGGTTGTTGTAAAATTGCCAACATTTTTGAAGTTTTGCATAGGTTGTTTTTAATTACTCTGAAAAGTTATTTTGTCATTTATTTTAATTAAGTGTTGATTCACAACGACCTTAACTTAAAAATTAGATAAACGCAATATGAATCATTTTCTCTTCCTTCAAGTTACAGATATTTGAACTTAAAAAGAAAATAAGAAAAAGCCCCACACATCTTAAAATTGAAAAAGCCATCAGTTAGGTTTGTGATAGTTTGCAGAAAGCTCGAGTTCATGTAATTGTTTTGTGTTGTAAAACATGTATAATATACAATGCTCTTCAGGCACAGTGCTACCTCCCAGTTGGAAATGTAAAGCAGGTTAACCTACTTTCAGCATGAGAAACAGCTCGGGCTTCATTTAGAGGTTTTCCCCGATGAAACACCACAGATGGTTGCCTTAGCGCTGAATAGGGTCTGTCTCCCAGAAAATGCAGCTTGGTGAACAAAGCAGGATAACTGGTATGCTAATTTCAATTGAATTAGGCTGTCAATCTAATTTTCAGTCCCTAAGTGGTACAATTGAACTCGACCTCATATCAATCAAAGTCTGTTCTTACATTAGTTAAGGATCTATGTGTTCAAGCAGTATGTGTCTGTGTTTGTGTTGTGTCTATGCGTATATGGGTGAAGGTGAGAAAGGAAATGGGGGAGCGAAAAAAGGAAAACCAAGAAGGAGAAAAAGAGCAAACAAGCAAAAGAAAAAAGAAAGAGTGTGGAGTTTGAAAAATGGGGGCCGATTCATAATGATTTCTTTCTGTGAGTGTGGCCTTCTCTTGACTCGCTCCTGGATTTTCAGAAGTAAGTCACCCATAATCATGTTTAAGTCACTGATTGGCATACAAGACAGCTTTCTGAGGTAGTGCCGCATAATGAACTATAACATACACATGGCTTTTAGCATTTCAAAATGTCCTTAAATTATACTGATTTAGAAAACATCAGTAAATGTGCTTGTTTATGTTATTACCTTGCTTCTCTACATCATCAGTTCAGAAGTAAAGATAATGCCATGAGCCGTTCGTGTGTTTTCCAAAAGAGAGGCTGAAACAAACAGTTAATGTGTGGTTAACAAGTCCCACTGCATACAGCGATTGTCTCTGGAAAGATGCAGCACAACTTTTGTGAGAACCAGGACATTTTACAGTACCCTCCCCCACTCATTGCCCCCATTTTGACTACTAGATGCTAGTTTTTGGCTTTTGACTCCTCCCTGGGCCCTGCAATCTAGACCCAGGCCCTATGTTTTGATTAAAAGTACACTGTAACTAGGTATAATTGCAATTGGTACCTGCAACATACCTGTAAGTCCCTAATACAGGGGAGGGCATGTAGGTTTAGAGGCCCAGTAGACGTAGTGTGTGCACTACTGTGGTGCCTGCTGTCATTTTTAAATTCAGTCCTGCCTATCACACAGAGGCAGATACAGAGATTAAACACTTGGGAAAATATGCCACAGCCCGTCTATGGTGATGGCGAACGCCTGGGGCGGTGCTTGCTCAGCATCTCAAGCAGCGTTGAGACAAGATGGTGGTACCAGATCTCAGAACTCCAAACAGCGACACTTTTATGACGGAAGCGGAGGTTGCGGAGCAGTTCCGACAATACTATTCGAATTATATGCCTCGAGAGGCGGAAGTTTGGACGAGGACATACTTCACTATTTAACTCATATTAAGTAACCGTGGCTGACCGATACACGCATCAGGAATTTTTGATGTGGCCCATTGAAAGGGAGGAAATACTGCTTGCCCTATCTAGCATGAAGGCGGGGAGTGCGCCTGGAGGGGATGGTCTAACAGTAGCCTTCTACAAGGCGTTCCTTGACCTTTTGTTGCCGCAATTGACTAGGCTCTTTGAAGATATGTGTGTTACTGGCACGATGCCGCCTTCTATGAGAGAAGCGGTTATAGTTGCTATCCTTAAGCCGGGTAAGTCTCTGGATAACTGTGCCTCGTATCGACCATTATCCCTAATGAACGTTGATACAAAAATCTTTGCGAAATTACTAGCCAATCGATTAATCACACTTGTGCCAACTTTAGTGGCCCCGGAGCAGGCAGGTTTTGTGCCGGGTAGAAACCTGATGTACAACTTACATACGGTGTTCGCCGCTTTGCAGCATACTAGACCGGAGATACCAACCTTAGCAGTCTTTTTAGATATGGAGAAGGCATTCGACTCTGTCGAATGGTCCTTCTTGCGGCAGGTTCTCCTTAGAATGGGAGTAGGCGTGGTGTTTATTCAGCTGCTGCAGTGTTGTATAATTCTCCCACAGCCTGTTGCAGGGATTCTGCTCATGCACAGAACTACGCGCAGGAAACCAGGACCTCAGTGAATTGCGGTGTACCAAAAACTCACCTCAGTACCCAGAACCCCTATCCAACTGGCATCAGTGTCTCATTCGTTCTCCGTATCATCTCGAAGCTACCAATGATTAGACAACCCAGAACAAGCGACTTAGAGTACTCTCAGGAATGGTGGGAATCAGAAACACCTTTTCGTTATTATTCTCATATCAGTCCACAACAAGAGTAATCAGAGACATGGTAATGTTTAAAATGTTTATTTTTAACTACGTGCTCTAAGGTGCAGTACTTTGGCTAACATAAGCAGACAAATGATTAAAAACAAAACCATCAGCATTGTTATAATACCATAGAAAATGAAGGGAGAAATCATATTACATATGATAGTGGAATACAACCACCCTCCCTTCGCTAGTAAGCTAGTTTTATGAAACTAATAGAAGGTCTCTAGGCTTGAATGTCAGCTTAGGTGAATCACATCACAGGATCAGCTCTGCTCTGTGTCTGGAAAAGGTTTTCTCCAAAGTGTCTGAATCATGCATGCAAATGCAATATTAAAGGCACCCAAGTTTCAGATATTTGCAGCTGTGGGCGTGTTATGGCTAGAGCGTGGGCCGATCAACCTGAATTCAAAAGCATACATTGTTATTTGACCTTGACGGCTCCTGCACACAGTGTTCAGACTAAGGTTGCGGTGTACGTCTAGGGATGTGAACAACAGACTGTTCTCATGTGAAGAAAAAGCAAGAAAGCAGTTTTTCTTGTAATAACAGCTACCTGCAGTGTCGTGTGCAAAAGCAGCAAAGTGGCAAGATGGCGTTTTACATCTAAGGCGCTTATGCTAACATAGCAATGTGTGTACATGGAAATCCGTCTCCACTACAGGCCCGTATAAAAATCTGCTCCTTGGTCACTAACACTATCCTAATAACCAGAGGTACGAGACAGGACTACCCCCTGTCCCCACTTTTATATGCCATGGTGGCCGAGAACCTTGCTTGTGCTCTTAGGGAGTATCTTAATCACAGAGGCATACGTTTCCCGAACTACAACTTGATCGTCTCTACTTACAGAGACAACACATTATTGTATGTCCGCATCCCGAGACCAACCTGTTCCCGGTTTTGCGGGAGGTTGTGCTCTTTGGTTCCATGTCTGGCCTACGTGTCAACTGGGATAAATCCATTATGTTCCCCATAACGCCTGCCACGATGGTTTTTGAACCCGAATACCCATTGCAGTGGTCCACAGATGTGGTGCGCTATTTGGGGGTTAAATTACACACAGACTCTGAAGTGGGTTTCAGGGAAAATTATGGTGTGGCACTTAGTAAGATTGAGGAAGACATTGACAGATGGGTTAGCCTCCCATTGTCCTTGATGGGCAGAGTATCCCTTATGAAAATGGTCATACTATCACACTTTTTTTTTTTTTCACAAACATACCTCTGGTCTTACCGCAAGTGTTTTTTGAACACCTTAAGTCCCTTATAATACACCTGGCTTGGGCGGGCAAACAGGCTTGCGTCACTTGGCAAATACTTACACTGCCATATTCAATGGGTGGACTGGGGGCACCTGATTTGGACCTATAATATAGAGCTGCGCAGAGTGCGCAGGCATACCATTGGATACACAGACCATTCGACATACCACACGTCCGGATAGAAACAATAGTTGCAGCTCCTAAGCCTCTTCCGTCCTTGCTGTTTTCACCCCACGATAGGCGTACGGGGATAATTGATTCACTTAACACAGTTACGCATGCCTGGCACTACTTACTGAAACTACAGGCAGGGATTATACTGTATTCCACAGTGGCCCACCTCGAATGGTGCCGATGGCTCACACTGTGTATGGACAAAGGGGTTTTAACAGCTCTACAGACGCTTGTTGCTCATTACATTGGTGACCTCTTCATTGATGGTGTGGCTCAGAGATGGGGGGACATGGTAGAGGATGAGGATGAGGATGCACTGGCACTTCTCACTAAATTTAAATTCCACAGAGTTAGACATGCACTTAGTGAGCTACTAGGAGACAACATGGCAGACCCCCCTGAGGTGCTAGCCTTAACAACTCTCATTAAAGCGCAAACACACCCTAGGATGGTGTCTAGGATTTATCACATCTCGATGTCTAGTAGGACGTACGAATACACTAAAGCAAGACTGGCCTGGCAGCGAGACTTACAGAGCGACATTACAGATGAAATATGGACATACTGCTGCATGAGCACAAAGTGTATATCCTTAAACGGAAGACATAGACTAATACATTTTAAATTTCTTAACAGAGTTTATTACACTCTGGAACAACTGTATTGATATGGCTTAAGAGAAGAGTCTACATGTGATTGGTGCAATGTGCAGTCTGCTGATTTTTTTCATTTAGCCTGGGTATGTCCAGGGATAGCTCATTTCTGAGGACTGATTTTTATTGAATTGAACTGAGTTACGGAGGTGGCGTTAATGCCGGATCCGAAGATCGCTTTGCTTGGGTTTTCCAAACCTATCCCTAAGGCGAAAAGAAGGCTGATAGATATGGGCTTATTAATAGCAAGAATATGTGTGGCAATATGTTGGTTGCATGGACCCCCTCCTACACTGACTCAATGGTCAAGAGATATGATGTATTGTTGCACCCAAACTGAAAATAATAGTGATATGCTACCACCCCGTAATAGGCCAAGAAAACTTCTGGGCTCTATAGAGGACTTTTGTAGCGAACAAGGATGCAACTGTGGTGAGCGCCGGTAATGTGGTGCATGATTCCACACCCGCTGGCCTCCAGAGCACCTAGAAGAGCTGAGACAGTACTGTATGTATTATATGCTGCAATGTTGTGCCCTCAGGAAGCGACGACAATGGGTATGAGAAACTGTGTGCCACCAAGATGTAAAAGACAGCCATGAGGTCTGTACAACACTTTATTGATTCATGTATGGTACTGAACTGTTTAGATGTAAATTGCCACTGCTCAGATGAGATTAATGTATGTGTCTCATGTTTAATTTGTATAAAATTAATAAACATATTTAAACAAAATTTAAAAAAAACAGTCCTGCCTTACAGGCTGCTTTTAAAGTAGAAGTATATGACAATTCAACTTTGGTATTTCAAAAGTAGTAAATTATCTTATTTTTACATATACATCACACCTAAGGTCTCCCCCAAATGCCCCAGGGGTAGGGTCCCTTTTAATTATAAGCAGGGACATTATAAAAGATGTTTTATATGCCCTGGTGAGGGAAAGTCTCCCAATTTAGTTTTTTCCCTATTGTAATGCATTGGCTCCATAGGCTAACTAGGAATGCTTTAATAAAGTATAACTATTGACAGAAAGGAGCTAAAATGGAATTAAAAGACTTACACTTATATTTATGATGGATCCAGTATCTCGCCACTGTTAGATTTATAATAACTATTACAGAACATAAGTTACAGAACTTTCTTTTCTATAAGCCAAAATCCAGGCTTACAGCAGCCCTCTCCTGATTGGCTAAGCCAAGCTGTCTTAATGAGATGTGAAGTGGCCTGCTAGAGAGACAAAGGAACCTGTGGGAGGAGAACTGAAACTGCAGAAGGTAGGATTGGGTGGAGTGGTCAAACTGGTCTTCAAAAGGAGAATGACAGTTGTAACAGGACAGAGCCTCACTCCCACGTCCTGCCCCCCCAGCCACACAGGTGCTAATGTAATTAGATTAGTGAAGGGACTGGAAGGGGAGTGTTAGAGAATCTTAGCCACACCAGCGGGTTGGATTAGCTGCATCTAACTCTTCAGGAGAGACTTTCTCCATTTTGGATTTTAGAGGAATAGTGCTTTCTGGGACAAGAATATGTCACACTTTGGAGGAAGTGGTCATACCTGAGGATGTCACCCTGCACTCCATTGATCAGGGGTACCCCCATGCTTGACGCCCATGAACAATGGATAAAAAGGGGAGAGCTGCCAAGCAACTCAGATAGGCTGCCTGAAACAAAAAGGAGAAGAAGTATTGTCCTGCTGTAACCCTGATCTTCACACAAAACACTGCACTCTGAGGACTGCTCCTGCTGCACAATCTGGTACTATAACCTTAAGGACTGTGTCTGGCTTCACAAGGATTGAGGGGTGCACTTCCTGAAAGCTGCAGGTTAAAAGAGTCCACCTGCATCATCTCCACCAATAAGTCACCATCCTGCAGTGCTTCTAGTGGACGTTTAAGGATTTGACCAGGTGCATTGTGGGAATTGTAGTCCCAACATTCCAAGGACCATCTCATAGCTTCTAGACCCTTGGTTTGTGTTTGGGCCCTTTGAACCCACAAGAGGAACTTCCTGAAGCTTGGAGAGGTTTAGAGTAATTTGTGTAAAAAGCTCCATAAGCTGACCAGGTGCATTGTGGGAGTTGTAGTCACAGACCCCAAGAGGCAAACCTGACCATCTGAACCCTTGGCTGGTACTGTGGACCACTTTCCTGCATCAAGAAAAACTTCTGGAAGTAAGTGTAAAAGTGTTACATCTTGGGTGGCCTGTACTATGGACTTTGACCTGGTCCAGCACAACCTTTTTTTTTTTTTAAACCTTTGAGCGCTACTTGCTTCTAAGCTCTAGTTTTACTTTTAATCTTTGCAAAATTATAAATACCTTGTTCCGTACATTGGACTTTTGTAGTTTTGGTGTCTGTTTGTTCATAAAAATATAGCCTATGTGTATAAATTGGTGTTGGGTTTCTATTGTGTGTTGTGTCTTTCCTATTTAATGTATTGGTGTTTTAAATGCTTTACACACCTTTCTCCTAAATTAAGCCTGACTGCTTGCAGGCAGATACCAAGGGTTGTGCAGGGAAATAATTTATTGAGACCTTGACTGGACCTTATATTGTGATTATAGCATTTTTTCTAGTGGTAGGTACCTACCTACACCTACTAATAAACCACTTTCCAACAGCTTTCAAATAGCTTTGTGAACACAAAGAACCATGCTGGGTGGAGATGTGAGGGGTATCGTGCTCCCAGCATTATGCAGCCTGCCTCATGTTGCATTATGACAACGAGTGAGCGGATCAATAATACGGCATTTACATCCTTAGTTCACACTGTTATGGCTCATCAACTATGGAGGTAGGTGCTGCAATTTCAGCCTTTTAATAAGGATGACGTAGTTTAAAGGCCCAAGGAAACACTGCCAACTTCATATCAATGAAATAACTCTCCACCTTTCTCAAAGCTTTAGACATGACCCAATGCCTCTCTCAAATGTCCATTTCTAGCCTTAGGTAAATGAGTATTTCTCAGTGTCTCTGGAATCTGCCATTGACTCCAGATTCTGCCATTTACTCATGTGTGAAACATTTGGTGATTAAAGAAGATGTCACCGTGTACAAAACCATCAATTCCATGTGAATGCCAACTTTTGACTGAGCAATCAGCAAAAGAGAAGTTCACATAGTTTACATAGTCACCCATATAGCATTTAAACAATTCATGCTTGCCAGCACCAAGCACACCTATTGCCTGTAAAGGCCACTAACATCTAAAATTTGAAAACCCTTGTTTGTCAAGGTGTCAGAAGTTCAATTCACAAATAGGGTAATCCTGCAGATATTAACCATGTGTGTTTTACATTCATTGATTCGATTAGAATGGAAAACTTGTAGAATTTTACAACTAGCCAATACGTCTTACCTTAACAAGGTTTTGCTTTAAAACTAGAACCAGCCCACTATGTCCAGTAGTATGAATAGTCAGAAACTCCTAGCACACATGTATAGTTAGTGTTCACCCAATTACTGTACACAGAATTGTAAACTGCAATATGCTGGTTGTGGCCAGTTCTTAATCCCAAACTCAGAAAAGTATTAGAAACAAAGAACGGAAACATAAGTTTAATAGCCACTAACTGCCGTGATCTGCAATTTTAATGTCCGATTGTTAAAATGTGGTAATAGAGAAATTGAGTTGAATCCAAGCTGGGGCGTCCAAAAAGTTGCATTTGCATACATAAATGACAGCACCAGACACTTTAGTTGGTCTGCAGATTTTCCAGATGCAGATAGCATTTAAACCTGCTAGAAGTCTGCTGAATTGCTGCCTTTTCTGCAGATGCATGTGTGGGTTGTGTCCCCGTAAGCCTTACTTTGTTATATATATACTTCCAATGTGGACACGAGCAAAAGCTTTACTATGTAAACATTCAGGCATAGGCAGTTACTACACGTATCGCACATATATAAGTACATGGTCGTACTGGCTCATTGGGCAACCAAAAGGTTCTTTAATTATCTACTGGCGGTCGCCAGTAGATAGTTATAGTTACAACCTAGTTTCCATAGGAAATCTCAAAATTCTATTTTGAATAACTCTGGCACCGGTTGACGAATCCTCGAGAAATTTTCAAAACTAATGGGGCGCTCCGTTCAGCTCCTACACTGAAAGTCTCGGGGTGATTCGTCAAGCGGGGGCCGAGAAAAAAGGGGGGTCCCAAAACGCATTTTCCCCATGCATTTTTCCATAGGACCTTTAGACACAGCTACAGCCAGAACGGCTGAACAGAATTACTTGAAATTTGGCAAAAAGGTAGTCCTCAGGTCAGGCATGTGCCTTTTGCATATATGGTGTAAATCCGTTCAGTAGTTCCTGAGAAAATCAAAAGTAAAATCATATACATATCTGGGCGGAGCCCAACCACACATCTCATTGTGAGATCTGATTGGCTGTCAGCACTTCATCCAAGAAGTGTTGGCAGCCATCTTGGGACCAATATACATGATAGCACCTCATTAAAACGCATTGCAGTGAATAGAAGGTTTTAAGACTTTAGTTACATTATAAATCATTTTTTGATGGTACCATACTCATTTTAGGAATTGTAGTATGGTCTAAGGTGATTTTACCATGTGAAAAAGCCTTCTGCTGGGATATCATGAATCATGTTTGAGAGAAACCTATTTTCACATGCTTTTCCCACAGAGGTTTGGAAGGTGATCTATAAGCTAAACTGAGAGCATATTTTCTGTAAATTCACATTATCTTTCTCAGTCATGTGAGAATGAAGTCTGACATTCTCAGAAAAACATGTACATCCAACAAGGGCAGAGACTGTCAGTTGATTCCTTTGTGTTCTACTGCAGCTTCGCAGAGTGTTCCAAAGAACAACTAGAGCGCTAACAGTCTTACTTATGACAAAGGTATGGCACACCTGAAGCCATCTTGATTGGAATAAAGTGGTAACATTTAAAACATTTAATTTAAAAAGGAACAAAATGAGAGGGTTCATTTTGCCATAGAATGTATGATTAGTGCTGCAGAAAGAAAAATTAGGGCACATTTTGAATGACTTCTCAAATCCTCTTCTATTTCATTAAAGAATTCTGACATGCAGACTGAAACATGCACTTTCAATACCAGCAGCAGACTTCCCTGGTGAGCAGTAGCTTTACTACAGTGATCTAATGAGCAACTAGAGTGCTAACATTCTGAATTTATGGCAAATGTGTGACACATCTGAATGCCTTCTTCATTGAATCAAAGTAAAAAAACTGACAGTATGCCTACTGAGGAGACTGCAGTAAATGAGGAAATTAGGAAACTTCATAACAAGTCTCCCAAGATGGCCACCAGAGACAAAAGAGACCAAATGTAGCACAAATATCACCGAGATGTAGCCCAAGTATAGCCCAATGACAGAAATCCCAGAGTGTTTTAAAGAACAACTAGAGCCCTAACAGTCTTACTTATGAGCCACAGACACTGCTCCCGGTCGGTGACTGCTTGTTTTTGTTCTAACAGCACCTCCCATCTCCTATATCCAAGCCAAACGCGCTATGTGCGAATTTGTTGCAAGGGACCCGTAAATTTTAAACATATTATTATAGTATTGTATTGTTTTTAAGATTTGTGTAGTTTACTGTGCCTGAACATTTTAAAACTTTTGTGTCAGAAATCTATTACCTGCTGCTTCTGCTCTTTTGCACACTTGCTTCCACTCGTATCGGCCGGTCCCCGTTCCGCCACGGCTTGTGCCGATTGATGCGGAGGGACGTGAGGCCATCTTCGTTACGCTTAGGGCTGATGAGTTACTTCCGGTCCAATTAGGTTAGCGTTTCAGTCCTTCATTCCAGCAGCACGCCCCGCCCACCAGACTTCTTGGAGGAAATAGTGAGTAAAGACCGCTATTATGTTGTGCTATTCAAGTCTGGAGCTTCATCTCTTAAATCCTAGTAGACACTCTCTGCCTAGTACTCATCAACTTCCTTTAGTGGCCCATGAGCAGCCCCACCCTGTTATTAACAGTAGAGAGGCGGCCTGTATCTGTCCCTTGGTGCCAGACTTCCTTTCCTCGAAGGCCACCAAAACTGCCCTGAACCCTCTGTCGGCCCTATATTTAAATGCTAGGTCCATACCTAAGCACGCGCTTGAGCTCTGGAGCCTTCTAGATGAAGAGAAACCCGGAATTTGCTTTATCACTGAGACTTGGCTCCATGATCTGTCATCAGCGTGCGTAGCCTTAGCGTTTCCCCAACAATATCGTCTGATACGGCTTGACAGAGAGTCGGGAAGAGGCGGTGGTATTGCAGTAGCAGCGGCAGCCCCGGTCAAAATTCGAGTATTAGACTCACTTTCCTCTATACAATTGGAGATCTTAATTTTTGCTTTAGACATGCCTGGCCCAGTATCATGGAATAGGGCTTTGATATATAGACCTCCAGGCTCGAAGGTACATTTTGTCAATCAATTGCTAGAATTTATTGCACCTCATGTACTAGCGGCAGATAACTTCATCCTACTTGGCGATTTTAACTATCATGCTGAACTGCCGCTTGACCCCGATACAGTTCATCTTACTGGGGCTATGTTAACATTGGGTTTGACACAGAAGGTGATGGGACCAACTCACTCTGCGGGTCACACCTTAGACTTAATATTTACAAATTCCATTAAATTAAATATTAATCCTCCTCACCCGACAATATGGACTGATCATTCCATCCTTAAATTTAGTATGCCCTCAACCATGCACACCAACGACAGCTTAAAGAAAAACACCTGGATACGGCCTTGGCGCAAACTTTCAACTGATACTTTCTTATCGCATTTTGGGCCTTTTTTACAAGGAGTGAAGGTGGATGCGGTTGATTCCATTGTTAGTAATTTAGAATCCTCCATCTCAAAGACCCTTGATAAAGTTCTCCCTCTCACAAGGGTCCAAGTAAAAAGTAAGGCTTCACCATGGTTTACCGTGGCATTAAAAGCTGACAAACAAAAATGTCGGGCCGCTGAACGTCAGTGGAGAAAATCTAAGACTGACGAGCATCGCAGGAATTATATAAATTATCATTCAATCTATATGAATAAGATTAAATCTGCAAAAAGGATCTATCTTACTCAGCGTATTAATAATGCAGCTCACTCAAGTAAAGAGCTGTATAAAATACTGAAGGAATTCACTGCCCCCCAGGTCGATCAATCTTCCTTTGTACCTACTCAAGATTGGGTCGACTCCATTGCTCTGTTTTTTGATAACAAGATCAAAACAATTTATGCCTCATTTTCCTCACGGGCAGCCGACTCTGGCTGCCATACCATCAATGTGAGTCAACCCAGCCCCTGCCTACAATTAAATGACACCCCTTTAGTAACTGAGTTTGAGCCCATAACAAGCATTGAAGTCAGCGAAAGTTTTGGAAGGATTAAGTCTGGCTCCCCTGCCGATCCCTTTCCTCCCCGCTCCTGTGCCAAAATGTTACCACTATTTGTGGATATTTTAACCTTTGTTTTTAATCTGTCTTTTAATCAAGCCACGTTCCCGCAAAGGTGGAAACTGGCACAGGTTAAGCCCATTCTCAAAAAAGCCTCAGCCGACCCTGGCGTGCCGGCCAACTATCGCCCTATCTCCTTGCTCCCCTACTTTGGGAAGGTATTGGAGTTCTTAGTCAATAAACGTCTTACGATGCATCTTGAAACTCATAGGCTCCTTGATCCCTCCCAGTCCAGCTTCCGTGCGGCTCATAGCACGGAGACCGCAATTATTGAAGTAGTGGACAATATTAGACTGGCCTTGGATCGTCGAGAATCTGCAATTTTGGTCCTTCTGGACCTATCGGCAGCATTTGACACCATCTCCCACAGCATTCTTAAACATCGTCTGTGGGAGATTGGTGTCAGAGGGAGGGCCCTGGACTGGTTTGCGAGTTACCTGGCAGATCGTTACACCATGGTTTCTACGGACGGGATTGCCTCCTGTTCATACCCAGTAACGGTCGGGGTCCCGCAGGGCTCAATCCTCAGCCCTATGCTGTTTAATGTTTATCTAGCTCCGCTGGCCGATATCATCAGGTCTTATGGCTTTGACACACTATCATATGCCGATGATACCCAGTTGTTAGTGACTTGTGATCCTGACCAGTCTGATGTTCAAACTCGTTTCAAGAGCTGTTTGATTAAGATCAATGATTGGATGCACTTAAACAGGCTTCAGCTGAACGGTGGGAAGACCGAGGTCATCCTATTCGGGAAGGCCGAACAGCTCTGGACCTGTGATTGGTGGCCTTCAGAGCTGGGTACCTGTCCTTCGCCCAAGCTTGCAGTCCGTAACCTGGGCATTACAATTGATAACTCTCTATCCCTGAAGACCCACATAAATCAAGTGTTGGGGACCTGCTTCGGTATTATGCGTTTGCTTCGTAAGATCTTTAAATGGCTACCCATAGAAGCTAGGAAACCTTTGGTCCAGGGTCTTATCATTAGTCGATTGGACTATGGTAATGCCTTGTTTACTGCGCTCAACCAGGACCTACTCTCTAAACTTCAAATTCTCCAGAACACGGCCGCTAGGCTTGTCTTGAATCTCCCCCCGCGCACTCCTTCTGCTCCCACTCTAAACACCTTACATTGGCTGTCAATTCGCCAAGGAGGGCGCTTTAAAATCCTTTGTCTTACGCATAAGATAATGCAAGGCACAGGCACATTATATCTGGTGAAAAAACTCCAAAGGTATGCCCCAGGACGTTCTCTGCGGTCCAGTTCTAGACCTCTCCTTGTCCAACCTTGTGTTCGGACTG
The DNA here is from genome assembly GCF_964204655.1 of Triturus cristatus. NCBI lineage: Eukaryota > Metazoa > Chordata > Amphibia > Caudata > Salamandridae > Triturus > Triturus cristatus. Next base: position 231,309,755 of record NC_140584.1, read on the forward strand.
TCCGTAATGGAGGTCGTTCCTTTTCATACCTGGCTCCTTTGCTATGGAACAGACTTCCATTGGATTTACTTTCCATAACGGACCATCTACTCTTTCGCAGAAAGTTGAAGACCTGGCTTTTTTCTCAAAAAGCGTAGGCATATGAACATTATGTCACCGCCTGGTTTCTTTGTCTTGGTTGCTAGCGCCTTGCGACCCCTGGTGATTTGTGCGCTATACAAAAATCTTTGACATTGACATTGAGATTGACATATGACAAAGGTATGGCACACCTGCAGCCATCTTGATTGGAATAAAGTGGTAACATTTAAAACATTTAATTTGCAAAGGAACAAAATGAGGGGGTTCATTTTGCCATAGAAATTATGACTAATGCTGCAGAAAGAAAACTTAGGGCACATTTTGACTTATCAAATCCTCTTCTATTTCATTAAAAAGTTCTGACATGCAGACTGAAACATGCACTTTGAATACCAGCAGCAGACTTCCCTGGTGAGCAGTAGCTTTACTACAGTGATCTAATGAGGAACTAGAGTGCTACCATTCAGAATTTATGGCAAATGTGTCACATCTGAATGCCTTCTTGATGGAACCAAAGTAAACAAGCATTGAAAATGCAATAGGTCTCGCCCTCGTTTAAGTTAAAGCAATTCTGTTTATAATTAGGTGGCTTTTTAGCTTTGCTTTTATTAGTGTTTTTCAAAATTTCATGTAAATAACATGCATATCTCTATATGTATGCATGCATTTATATAGATATGCAGATTATATATATGTTTATATATGTATGTATATACATATATATACACATACATATATATAAATGCATATATGTGCATATGTGTGCATGCAGAGAGAGGTAGAGAGGTAGAGATGTAGAGGTAGAGACGTAGAGGTAGAGAGGTAGAGGTAGAGAGGTAGAGGTCGAGAGGTAGAGGTAGAGAGGTAGAGAGTAGTAGAGAGAGAGGTAGAGAAAGGTAGAGAGGTAGAGAGTAGAGGATGAGTAATAGAGAGTAGAGAGTAGAAAGAGAGTAGTAGAGAGAGTAGTAGAGAGTAGTAGAGAGAGTAGCAGAGAGTGAGTAGGAGAGAGTAGTAGTGAGTAGTAGAGAGTGAGTAGTAGAGAGTAGTAGCGAGTGAGAAGTAGAGAGTAGTAGAGAGTAGTAGAGAGTGAGTAGTAGAGGGTGTAGTAGAGAGTAGTAGAGAGTGAGTAGTAGAGGGAGTAGTAGAGAGTGAGTATTAGAGAGTGAGTAGTAGAGAGTAGCAGAGAGAGAGTAGTAGAGAATGAGTAGTAGAGAATGAGTAGTAGAGTGAGTAGTAGAGAGTAGTAGAGAGTGAGTAGTAGAGAGTAGTAGAGAGTGAGTAGTAGAGAGTAGTAGAGAGTGAGTAGTAGAGTGAGTAGTAGGGAGTAGTAGGGAGTAGTAGAGAGTGAGTAGTAGAGTGAGTAGTAGAGTGAGTAGTAGAGAGCAAGTAGTAGAGAGTGTGTAGTAGAGAGAGAGTAGTAGAGAGTAGTAGAGGGTGAGTAGTAGAGTGTGTGTAGTAGAGAGAGTAGTAGAGAGTAGTAGAGTAGTAGAGAGTGAGTGGTAGAGAGTGAGTAGTAGAGAGTGAGTAGTAGAAAGTGAGTAGCAGAGAGAGTAGTAGAGAGTAGTAGAGAGTAGTAGAGTGAGTAGTAGAGAGTGAGTAGTAGAGAGAGAGAGTAGTAGAGAGTGAGTGGTAGAGAGTAGTAGAGTGAGTAGTAGAGTGAGTAGTAGAGAGAGTAGTAGAGTGAGTAGTTGAGAGTGAGTAGTAGAGAGTAGTAGAGAGTAGTAGATAGTAGTAGAGAGTAGTAGAGAGTGAGTAGTAGAGAGTGAGTAGTAGAGAGTGAGTAGTAGAGGGTGTAGTAGAGAGTAGTAGAGAGTGAGTAGTAAAGGGAGTAGTAGAGAGGGAGTATTAGAGAGGGAGTAGTAGAGAGTAGTAGTGAGTGAGTAGTGGAGACTGAGTAGCAGAGAGAGAGTAGTAGAGAATGAGTAGTAGAGAATGAGTAGTAGAGTGAGTAGTAGAGAGTAGTAGAGAGTGAGTAGTAGAGAGTAGTAGAGAGAGAGTAGTAGAGAGTGAGTAGTAGAGAGTGAGTAGTAGAGAGAGAGTAGTAGAGAGAGTGAGTAGTAGAGAGTAGTAAAGAGAGTAGTAGAGAGTAGTACAGAGTGAGTAGTAGAGAGTGATTAGTAGAGAGTAGTGGAGAAGTAGAGAGTGAGTAGTAGAGAGTAGTAGAGAGTGAGTAGTAGAGTGAGTAGTAGGGAGTAGTAGGGAGTAGTAGAGAGTGAGTAGTAGAGTGAGTAGTAGAGTGAGTAGTAGAGAGCAAGTAGTAGAGTAGTAGAGAATGAGTAGTAGAGAATGAGTAGTAGAGTGAGTAGTAGAGAGTAGTAGAGAGTGAGTAGTAGAGAGTAGTAGAGAGTGAGTAGTAGAGAGTAGTAGAGATTAGTAGAGAGAGAGTAGTAGAGAGTGAGTAGTAGAGAGCGAGTAGTAGAGAGAGAGTAGTAGAGAGAGTGAGTAGTAGAGAGTAGTAGAGAGAGTAGTAGAGAGTAGTACAGAGTGAGTAGTAGAGAGTGATTAGTAGAGAGTAGTGGAGAAGTAGAGAGTGAGTAGTAGAGAGTAGTAGAGAGTGAGTAGTAGAGTGAGTAGTAGGGAGTAGTAGGGAGTAGTAGAGAGTGAGTAGTAGAGTGAGTAGTAGAGTGAGTAGTAGAGAGAAAGTAGTAGAGAGCAAGTAGTAGAGAGTGTGTAGTAGAGAGAGAGTAGTAGAGAGTAGTAGAGGGTGAGTAGTAGAGAGTGAGTAGTAGAGAGAGTAGTAGAGAGTAGTAGAGTAGTAGAGAGTGAGTTGTAGAGAGTGAGTAGTAGAGAGTGAGTAGTAGAGAGTAGTAGAAAGTGAGTAGCAGAGAGAGTAGTAGAGAGTAGTAGAGAGTAGTAGAGTGAGTAGTAGAGAGTGAGTAGTAGAGAGAGAGAGTAGTAGAGAGTGAGTGGTAGAGAGTAGTAGAGTGAGTAGTAGAGTGAGTAGTAGAGAGAGTAGTAGAGTGAGTAGTTGAGAGTGAGTAGTAGAGAGTAGTAGAGAGTAGTAGAGAGTAGTAGAGAGAGTAGTAGAGAGGGAGTAGAGAGGGAGTAGTAGAGAGAGAGAGTAGTAGAGAGAGAGTAGTAGAGAGTAGTAGAGAGTGAGTAGTGGAGTAGTAGAGAGTGAGTGGTAGAGATTAGTAGAGAGTAGTAGAGAGTGAGTAGTAGAGAGTGAGTAGTAGAGAGTAGTAGAGTAGTAGAGAGTAGTAGAAAGTGAGTAGTAGAGAGTGAGTAGTAGAAAGTAGTAGCGAGTGAGTAGTAGAGAGTGAGTAGTTTAATTTAAAAGGAACACAATGAGGAGGTTCATTTTGCCATAGAAATTATGATTAGTGAGGAAAAAAAAAAAATTAGGGAACATTTTGAGTGACTTATCAAATCCTCTTCTATTTCATTAAAAAATTCTGACATGCAGACTGAAACATGCACTTTCAATACCAGCAGCAGAATTCCCTGGTGAGCAGTAGCTTTACTACAGTGATCTAATGAGCAACTAGAGTGCTACCATTCAGAATTTATGGAAAATGTGGGACACATCTGAATGCCTTCTTGATGGAATCAAAGTAAACAAGCATTGGAAATGCAATAGGTCTCGCCCTCGTTTAAGTTAAAGCAATTCTGTTTATAATTAGGTGGCTTTTTAGCTTTGCTTGTATTAGAGTTTTTCAAACTTTCATGTACATACCATGCATATGTATGCATATATGTATATGTTTGCATGAATTTATATTTATATAGATATGCAGATTATATTTATATGTTTATATATTCACTGAAAAAACCATAGGTTTCACACACGTTATAGTTACGAATCAGCATTTAAAAAACCTTGCAAATTCACTTAAAAAACCATAGGTTTCACACATGTTATAGTTAGCTGGACATTTCACTCGTAAAAAACCAATGAAATTCCCCCGTTATAGTTAGTGCAGGCAACTATAACTCATTCGACCGCAATCCTATGCTGATGACGTCATATATTACATCACTGTATTTAGACACTTATTTACCCATGTCTTCTTCCATTAATCTTTAGCTATACATATATTACAAATATTTATTTTTCATAAAGACACATATGTCATCAGTGATGTAATATCTGACGTCATCAGCAGAGGATTGCGGTTGCGTGAGTTATAGTTGCCTGCACTAACTATAACGGGGGAATTTCATTGGTTTTTTACGAGTGAAATGTCCAGCTAACTATAACATGTGTGAAACCTATGGTTTTTTAAGTGAATATATATATATATTTGGGCTTTGAAGCTACGGGATATGTGCATCCGTTGTCAAGACTGGTAGGATTTTTCATTAGCATGTGACTTAGACCATTTATAATCAACTTTCTATGTCAGCAACAATTTGATCAAGATAGAGAATGAAAGCCTACACGTTGTAACAATTACTACTAGATCGCTATATGTTTTTCTCACAAATAGAAAATTATCAAAGGTGAACAGCAAATGGCAAAGAGTTACATCCGGTGTATTTTCACTATGAATGTTCCCTCATGTAAATGCTTTAGTAAAGCCACTTGTATAGGAGCAAGCTTCACTTATTTGAGCCACATTCAACAACAAACAACTTGATGCACATGAAAGTAAACAAGATGGACATGCATAATCTCTCCTAGCCTCCGCTGTTTAGAGTTCATGCTCTTATAATGTGTGTTTTTAATCTTGATTTTCTGTGTTTTGTATATTTCATTTATTAAATTTGCACATCAGATCTGCAGTTCATATCTTTTCTGGGCAGTATTCTCAAAAGGTTAGGAAGCTTTTTGATGGATGTTATGGTCACCATCATCAAAACCTTATTTTGCATTTAGAATCAAATGCATAAGAAGAGTATACAAAGAGAAACAAACATTTCAACAAATTATCATAAAAGACATATATCTTAAAAGTTTTCGATAAACTCCTAAAAACATACATCATCTAAGAAGTTAATTTATATTACAATACAGTACTATTACTTTTCCTAAACTTATTGCACAAAGACTTTAAATTTAATCAAATATTAGCAAGTCTACGGATTTTTAAGGCTGCACATAAAAATGAAGCCATCGCAGAGCATACATAGGGTATCTCCATTTGTAGCATGACAAACATTGCAGTAATGTAATTATGCAAGGAAAATTTCTTCAAAAGAGCGATAATACATCTTTTTCCCTCCTTTGCATAAAAGTGACAAAAATATAATATAGATGCAATCGATTGTTTTGAACAGGAATCACATGGGCAACATTCCAATTGATTCAGGAAAAACACATTTGCTGGATAACCCAACATTATTGTAACATAACCTAGACAAAAATCTTATCAGAATGTAACGATATCGATTAGTTACAACAAGGGTAAGACACGACGATGGGCCATGTGAAGGGGGGGGGGGTCTTTTGCGATGACTGTAGCTTTGTTTTTGTTCCACCTATCTTGTGCGAATATCTCTAAAATATATTTTTTTAATTTCACTTTAGAGAAGGTTTCACACTGCGCCGGATGAAAATAAAAGGCCCGTAGCTGATTTGGCTGGACCTCCTTCCGTCTCCATATCAACAGCCAAAGTAACGAGTTTTATTGTATCAGTAATATAGGCTAAGCTTCGTTTTTTATGAACAATAACATTTGTACAGGCCTTTGGGATGGACGATAACCTCTTAGCAAACCCATCCTCTATTTTATGGAGGCTATCCACGTCGGCTATACCCCAAATTGCTGCCCCATATGTTGCCACAGAGATTGTTTTTGCGTGATACATTTTTACCATCTCAGGTATTGGTTGGTTGCTCAATTTCATCGCAAACATGAAAATGGTGGCTATGCTTTTCTTCATGTGTGTGACCCTTGATGTCACCATCACTTTTCCAAATTAGATTGATGTCAAAAACAATGCCCAGATATGAAAAAGTATCTACAATTTAAATGTTCCTGTCTTCAACAGCATAATTTATTTTCTTGTTACTTCTTCCAATAGACATAATAAAGGACTTCGTTTTATTCACATGTAAGTCTAAGTTCTTCATAAAATACACATAGTGATGCAGTTTTGTAGGGATAAAGGCATTCTTGCCAGCAGAACTGTAACATCTGCATAGAGCAGGATAGGGAATTGAGTTTAGATTGTGTTTGGGGTGTCTATAACCTTACCTACCAAAAACTCATTTAATTTATTATTGTACAATGAAAATAGGAAGGGTGCGAGTGCACAACCCTGCCTTACTCCGTTTATGATGTTAAAGGGTCTAGTGCATTCTCCCAACCCTCCATGGCGGACCTTCCCAGTAGCTCCTGCATGTAATTGTCTGATAAATCTAATTATTGCAACATCCACCCCGATATGCTCCATAATGTACCACAACTTGTTGTGGTTACTGCAATCAAAATCGGATGAAAGGTCCATAAATGCCATATAGAGGATCTCTTGCTTGGCCTGTGTGTATTTTGCTGCTAAAAAGGCCAGGTTCAGACATTGGTTCATTGCCCCTCTGCCTTTCCTGAGCCATATTGCACCTCTGCAAGAATCCCATTTTCAGCTGCCCAGTCTTCCATTCTGTTTAGTAATAGATGACCCATTACCTTTGCCGTGCTGTCAATTAACGCAATTGGCTGGTAATTTGCAGGGTCTGAGCCATCACCCTTTTTAAATATCAGTACAAATATAGACTGTTTCCTGGAGGAGATAGGGCCTGTTATGACAATGGAATTAAACACTGCAGTAAGTAAGGGGATCCATAGGTTCTTTTATTTAAAAATATATCAACAGGGACCCCATCTGGTCCTGCTGCCTTTAGAGACGATGCTAGTGCCAAAGCAAGCTCTACCTCTTCCATTTTGAAAACTAAAGAAGGAGTAGCTCTAAAAATTTCAGGCTGTTCTTCAGTACTATCTAACTTGTGCTTTTGGTAGATTTTTCAGAAGTGGTTTACCCACGTGTTTTCATCTATTAATATATCTATAAATGGACCTCCCTCCTCCTGTAGGGATGGAATGTTGACCACGTCCCAGAATGCTTTACTGTTGTTGTTCTTGGCAGCTATCCTCAATTTCTCCCAGGCTTCAGATCTCAATTGTTTTTTCCGCTCTTCTATCAACGTTTTTTAAATTCCTCTCCGATTTTTAATTTGTAACTTATCCCTTGGATTTGCCTTAGAGGCATTGCGTAGATTAACAGAGGCTTTTGAGCAGGTTTTATCAAACCAGCAATTTTGTTCCTGGTTTCGTACACCAGATGGGCGAGGTAGTTGTTTCTTAATACCCTCTGAAATCATTGTAAATGCTTTGATTCCGTTTTGCTGATTTATTATGAGATTTCGACAAGTCATGACCTCATTATAATTCATCTGTAGTAGGTGGGGAAAAAGGAGGCTTTCATGAATTTTGCTCAATTTTAAAGAGTAGCCTTTATGTCTGGCTAAGATGGGCTTAGGAGTTGTAGTACTCTTTTTAAGTGGCCACTCCTCTTTCCATGGTAGCATTGTGGAAATATTTGCGTGGTCACTAAATTCCGTCATCCTGATCTTTAAGTCAGCGGAGGTGTTGTCTCAACTGCTAGATGTTATTATATAATCTGTTGATGAAATAGCCCCCCCCCTGTAAAAAGTAGGAGTCATGTGCCCATTATTATAAGTTCTCAGTGTCCTAATCTCTAACTGCCAAACCATTAGTAGGTTGTTCAAGGCATTTCCATAAATGGTATGTGTAAAATGATAATTTGTGTCCTCAAATTGTATAGTTTTCTGGCACATGTGATAGTCTTTATTATGCTTTTTGCGATATTAAATTAAAATCCCCCGCCCAAATAAAATAAAGTGGTTTTGCCTGTGTGAATATTATATCCTCGAGTACTTCTTCGAGATCCATTGCCACCTCAGACGGATTAATGAAGTTGTTGTTATAATAGTTTGTACTGTGATTACTATCTAACAAAATAATATGGACAAAACAGCGATTTAATAATGAAACATACCAATTTAAATGAGATAGTATTAGATACACGTTTCAGCAGGCCCCCTTTTGCTCTTCCTTTGATGCATGGGAGGGCTGGGGTGTGAAAACATCGATACGCTTTTATGTATATGGGATTCACTTCCCATGTCTCTTGGAGGCATAGGATTTGATGGTTTGAAAATTCATTATGCCACTCATTATTATTCTTTTAGTATGATTGGTATTATTTATTGGGTTATTTCTTGTTAGCTCTATGCTAGATATGGAGTCCTGTGAGTTAGGAAGCAGGACCACACTAGAAAAAGTAGCCGTATCATTAGCCCTTTCCTTAGCTACAATTGGTTTGCCATTACAAAGGTATACAGGGGCACTTCAGGCCCTTTACGATCTTCACAATCATGGCCAATATGGGGTGTCACAGTTAGAGATAGTCAGTCACAACTATTTCAATCTGATAGAACCGAATATCTGTTAGAGGTGGATAAGATTCGTTTCTCCCCCATTACTATCCAGTTCCTTCCATTATTCCCCTGTAAAGGAGTCCTGTCAATGGAGGGTCTTTGTGCACTTAATGGCTTATAAAAGTAGCCCAGTGGGACTGCATAATTCTGTGAACTAGATGTTTCTGCCGTGGGGAGCTGGGCTAATAATTCCCCCCATAGCATATGTATTATCAAAATAAAGTACCACACAATCCCCCTCTATGGCTTTCTCAGAAGTTCCTACTCAAGATATTATTCTTGCCATAATTAAATGGTCATGTGTAGATGGTGGGTGTCTAACAGTCTTGGTTAACCAGTGCCTGGACCTATCCATCAACTGAATGGCTTTGCCTTGTTGCTCTGCTCTAAGAGTCGGGGCATTTACCAATACTACCACGAAAGGGCTATCCACTCTTTATGTGCCCCCGAATTGTATGGTTCCCTCAGCTCCACCCCCATAGTACAACCACCTAACGTCATAACTCCCTGTTCTGGATTTTGATCAATAGGTAATCTAGTTACATAGGGGGGTTTAGTTCCAACTTTTTCATCAGAATTTTCTATATTATGCAGAGTGTTAAAATACACAGTGTTAATTGAAGGGGAAAGGGTATTGTCTTTATTTATGATCAACCTATCATTCACTGTTTTGCCATTCATCAGGCTTTTCAGCATTCCTTCTATTAAGGTTAATCATAGCAATATAGACTGTGATAGGAGTGATATTTTGTCGCCGATAATATCTTCAAATGGTCGTTGCACCGAGAAAACTATCCCTTTTGACTGTTCTGTGCACTCAGTAATAGACAGATTTGGGGTCGACTTCCTCATTTTTTCAGCTTTCTTAGGTGAAATTATTTTTTGAGGTTCTCGTTTCCTATTTGGAAGTGTTTTTCCCTTTAAGTATAAGTATAAGTATAAAGAAGCTTGTAGAGCGCTTGAATGCAAGACGGCGTCTTGGCGCTAAAGTGTGAGTGATGGGTAACAGAGGAACAGTTGCTAATGAATATTAAACAGCTGAGACTTCAGGGTCTTCCTGAAATGTACGTAATTCTGTTGGAGTCGCATACCCACTGGTAGCTTGTTCCATAGTTTGCTTGCACAGATGGCAAATGAGCGACCGCCCCATCTTGCTAGTCTAAATCTAGAGGTGCAGATGAGGCCGAAACTGGCCGAACGCAGATCACAAGAGGGGGTATAGTGCCTAAACCTATCCCTTCCGTCAGTTGCACCCCCGCCAAAACGAGCCAGGTGTACCAGACAGAGCGCCTTAAACTCAATTCTCTGCTGAACCGGGAGCCAATGTAATGATCTTCTTCCCTTAGAAGTGGGGTGTCCCCTAGGTAAATTCAGAATGACACGAACCGCTGCGTTTTGCCAACCTGGTATTTATCAATACCCAGGATCATAGCATTACAATAGTCCAATCTGGACATAAAGAGAGCGGCCATCACCATCTTCTGCAATGCCTGAGGGATGAAAGGGAAGATTTTACGCAGTGTTTTTAGCAGAAGAAAACATGAGGAGGTTAAACTGTTGACCTGAGCTGACATATTCAGATTATCATCAAAACTCACCCCCAGGTTCCTCACCTTAGTGACCGGTAAGGGACATTGCCCGGCCTCAGGTGGCCACCACAGAGTATTCCACAGCGGAGGACCTCTACCAAACTCCATGACTTCTGTCTTCTCTGTATTTATTTTTAGGAAACTCTGGCGCATCTATTCCATCACATCCGTTAGACATGCATGAAATTTGGCCGCTATTAACTCAGGATTGTTCGTTACTGATATCACCAATTGTGAATCATCAGCGTAAGACACAAGCGTAAAGCCATGTTTCCTAACTACTCTAGCTAAAGGCCTGACATATACATTGAAGAGGGTCTGGGAGAGAGCAGAACCTTGTGGGACGCCACATGGCAAGGTAAAATTACCTGAGTGTAGGCCCGCCCAATTTAGGCTTTGCTTTCTATCGTCCAAGAACGAGGATAGGAGGGCCAATGCCCGCTCCGTAATCCCTACCTCTTTTAATCACTGTACCAATACCGCATGATTGACGGTACCGAAAGCGGCAGATAGGTCAAGGAGGACAAGAATTGCCCTCCCTCCTCCGTCAACTACTGCCCGAATACCCTCCGCTGCCGTTATTAGGGCCGATTCAGTGGAATGTTTAGACTGGAAGCCATGCTGGGACCGATCAAGCAGACCATGTTTATCTAGGTGGTCAGTCAAACTTAAATTTATAGCCCTCTCCGTAACTTTAGCTATCAGTGGTAGGCCCGAAATGTGTCGATAATTTTTAAACTCTGACGGCTCCAGAGAGGCTTTTTTAAGAAGAGGCTTAATGCTAGCCGTCTTCCAGGTAGCTGGATAGGTCCCCGCGGCCAGTACCTGATTGATCAGGGACGTGAGGGTGGGAGCAATCCTTTCAGCCACCAGATGCATAATGTGCGGGGGCAGGGATCGGTAACTGCGCCTGACACCGATTTGAAATGTTCTTTGGCAGAATTGCCAGCATCCGAAATTATCCGAGTAAAATAGGCTTTCTTAGTACACAGAATAGACTGCTTGTATTTATTCAGGGCATCATTATAGGCTGCCTTACTAACCCTACTATATTCCACTCTCCATTGTCGCTCGTGCCTTCTACATTCTACCTTCAACTTTTTAAGCTCTGGTCCGTACCAGGGGGCACCCGGTGGGCATCTATTACGTGTGGCAACCTGAAGGGGAGCAACATAATTAATTGCTCCCAGAATCCAGTCATTGAACTGAATTGCTGCCACCTCGTTGTTGCTGTTCAAAGTTGGGGGAGAGTGGTCCAGAGCAGCCGTTAGGTCAGTGCAGGTAATCTTATTCCATCGCCTGAACGCTCTATGATCAGTCCAGGGGAGGGATTCTGTCCTTCAGAATAATAGGTCGGGATGGCTGGAGAACACGCCATCTAAGGTGTGACCACCAGTATGAGTAGGGACCGAAACCAATTGATGTAAACCAAAAGCTGCCAGACAGTCTAAAAATCTGGTGGTATCTGAATTTTTATCGAGCTCCAAGTGGTAGTTAAAATCGACAAGAATGGAATAAAATTCAGAGTCAGTGCAAGACTCCAGATGAGATTGGAGGGCCAGTGGGAAGGCGGCCCTAGGACCTGGTGGCCGATAAACCAGCAGACCTTGGAAAACATTAATGTCCTGTTGTTTAATACAGAATTGCACTGCTTCTGCATGTAGGTTGTGTACAGCCCTACCCTAAACCTTCAGTGTTTCCCTATAAATTATGGCTAAGCCACCACCTCTGCTTTCAATTCTATCCTGGCTAAATAACATATAGCCAGAGGGCAGGGCAGTATTCCAGTAGGGACTAGAAGCTGCACCTGTCCACGTCTCGGTAATAAAAACCAAGTCGGGGGAATACGTGCTTAGAAACAGTTCTAATTCATGTTTATGCTTGGCCACTGAGCGAGCGTTAAGAAGAATGCCCATAATGCTGTACACTGAACTCGTCACAGGCAACGAGGCTAAGGCTTGCATCTCCCTATCACAGGAGGCAGCAGAACACCTAGAGTTGTTCCCCTTCCCAAACCCAGCAAGAAGGGGTACACCACCCTTCCTCCCACCGCTTCTGGTGACATACCTGCAAGTAGACAAATGGCAGTAGGAACAAGAATACATTCGTGCCTCATCATCCAATATAAAACGGGTGCATTCCCTGGACTGCTCCGGCCGAAGACCCAAAAGCGCCGACCGAGCAGGGGGATCTGGCCTAGGGCATAATTGTGCCGGCAAAATCGATGTTGATGGCTCTGAGGGTTCTATTCCAGAAGCAATAACCTGCTGTTCTCTATTTATCAGTATATTATTCTACCCATCCGTAGATTCGTTTATAATATCCCCCCTCCCAGCGATAGTCTTTTTTCAGTTACTGCGACCTGATTTGAAATGATTGTGGGGGCTTTTAACAAAAAGGAATCAAGCGTTGAAATACCCCCCTCTATATTAGCTGTGGTTACCTTTTTCTTTCCCATGCCAGGTCCTAAAGATTTTGTAGGCCAGTTGTTAGAGGGGGGACCCAGCCCAGCCTCCTCTGGAATCCTCCAGGCATGGACGGACCCGCCCTTGACTCGGGCGCATCCCTGCGCGAGTTCCGCGCAGCTGGACTGCTGGCACTTTTTAACCGTGTAGAGGGAGGCAAAGGCTCACAGGACTCCGAGTCTCCAGCGATGCGGGAATGATGGAAAATCCTGCACAGCTCAGCCCCTCCTTCAGGTAAGGAAGAAATCATGTGTGGCTGCTGTTCAATAGCTATCTGTAATTGAGCTCTGGGCGTCGCAGTGGAAAAGAACCTGCGTTGGACAGCTCCTTGCAGGATTCATCGTTGCCAGTTCAGCTTGTTCAGCACTGGAGAGCTCCCTCCAGACCCCCTGTAAGTGGCAGCTCAGGAGCTCTTCTGAAATGACCCCGCCTCTCCTTCATCCTCTGTCCCACTGAAATCTTCCTCCACTCCTGGCCAGCTGTAGCTGTTTTGGTCATCATTACAAGTTGCCCAGGTTTTAGAGGGGGAGGACACTGAGGAGATCATTACCAGCTCTGGCTGGAATCTCTCCTTGCCAAGCTCCGGGCAGTCCTCATTTTAGTCTCCAGAATGGGGAATAACCATGCAGACAGAGGACAATTGTTGCCTTTTGCCACCCATCTAGCTTCACCAACATGGGTGATAGCTTGTTAACTACCACACCTATCCTTACCCAGAGACCCTAGCCTAGATTTAAAGTGAGCATCTTATTCTCTTGCTCATTTCTGGGATTTCTTGAAGCAGCCCAGGCAGGTTAGAGGTCCGAGCTGCTCCCCATGAGGTCAACAAAAGCACCAGTGGTAAAGCATACAGATCCCAAAAGGGCAGCATAAGGAGTTAATGCGTCTTTCTGCACCCAGTAAATAGCATCCATGCTTACTTGTGTTTGCAAATAGTTTGGATGTACCTTTTTGGCTTGCTCTTACAGTGGACATTTTAAGGCTTAGCATTCAAGGTATTGATGGTAAAAACATGTTTATGCTAGACAATCATTTTGACAAAACACTAACTCAAATGGTATCTATTAAATTGGAATATATTTCTCCCAAAACATAATGTAAATCCTACATAAAATATATTCTGTATTCAATATAATTTAATATTTCTACCACTTTAAATCTTATTCTTTATGTCCAAATTTGTTAGGAAGCTGCAAAGTGTATTTTCTTTGTTTAATTCTCTATAAAATCTCTTACAATATACAACCTGCTTAAAAAAATCACATTTTTTTTTTCAAATAAGCGTTTCTAGGTTTTATGACCGACAATCATTTTTTTTGTATTCAGTTTTCTTCGGCAAAAAAATGAGATTGAACAAAATGTCCAGTTTTAGGAGAAAAGTTTAGTCAATTTATTGGAAACTGTGGAGGTTCACAACCTTTCCTCCGATACTGTGAACATTTGCTAGGATGTTGAACAATGCTTGTAGAGTGCTCTGATTACCCACCGGGCTGATCCTGAGATCTCCAAAGGTTTCAGAAAGTCAGTGAGGCAGAAAAGAGTTATAGTAGACAGAAGGTAATCATGGCCACATTGGAACATCTTTGCAAGAAGAAGGACGATCACATTGCACAAAGATGCCTGAAGGATCTGATTTACAAATATATTTAGAGGCTCATTACGAGAAGGTGCCTCCTATTTGACAATTCTCATAGATCTTGAGGATCACAAAAGCTTGTATTGTGCTATAGAAGCAATTTCTTAGAATGAGCTTGTCAAGCGAGATGAAGGACCTTGAATTGTGATGCAGGGTACAATGTTGCTGAAAGAAGCGGTTCTTGTGAGTACGATCCAGCAGAAGTTGAGCGGCTGATTGAGTGAATAACTCTATTACCTTGCCATAGTCTATGCAAACTCAAAAACATCAAATACATATACCTCTCAAGAGAAAGCAGATCTCAATAATAAATATTCAAATAGATTTCTAAAGGAAGACTACATTTCTCAAAATTGATCACAAGCCTGCCACCTATTTTTCTAAACTGTTTTTATTAAAGGTTTTCACTTAACGGGAACAATGTCAGCAGCATAGTATAACATACTGTTGCAAGGAGTACAGCATTAGTCCCGAAATTCACAATATGATGACAGGGATGCAAATCAGTTGGGACAGTATAATAGATAGTGAAATAAAAGAGCATCAGGGGAAAGTGCAGCTGTATCATGTCAGCTTAGGGTGTAGACTCAGGCCTGTGAAATTGGGGGTCTGCACATAAACTGGGAAGGGTGTGATCTGAAGCCAGAGTGTGGTGAGGCGTACCATGTGTTAGGGTGTTCGGGCAGAGCTGGTATACTGAGACAACTGTCTAGGAGTGGTTAGAGCAAGATGAATAGGAGGAATAATGAGAGCCCCACTGCAACTGGTGGCATGGGGAGGAGCAACACACTGGAGCAACAGCAGAAGATGTGCCTAGACCTGAGGGGATCGCGGGAGGAAATCAGCGGATTGGGATTCACGGGGGTAGGTCATCATTCTGGGCGAGCCGCAGGAAATGTTCTAGGGGCACATCCCAGGCTGTGAAAATGGGGTGCTTGCGGAGGGGCCTGGCTCCTTCGCAGTACAGGGCCTCACCCTCAGCACTATCCACGTCACAGCAGCCCTTGCCATGCAGCCACCGCAGAGGCTTGAGTCGCTCTCCATTATGATAAGCCTGCCACCTATAACAGGCACTAAAAATGTATTCATCAAGGATTGCAAATCTCTTTGGCTTGAGTATTTAAATATTAATAAAGCAAGATATATATTAAAAATCAGATGACTTACACATCGAACAAGACCATTGACGTACTGTATATAATATCCGTTAAAGCCAGCAGAAATAGCATTGTGATATTTTCTAATTCTAACCTGTGATGTTAACATTTTTTATTTATTTTGTAGCTTTTTCTACTCCTCTAGAAAGGTTAAGCACCAACACAAAATATGGGCCAGGTTGCCTGGTACATATCACAAATTTAATTGTCATCATTGTCCCATGGTTGTTGGAACTCACTAAAATCAAGGAGCCCAAAACACAGTCTTGCATATTCCCTCTTAATATCAAGTGACACTGTCTCTAATAAACGTGGTTGAAAAAGCCTGATTGAAAGCTAATGTATTACTAAGGTAACATGTCTTTTTGTCTGACACTCAGTAAAATATGCTGCAAAGGACTTCACTGCTTTAATGTCTAATGCATTTAAATTGCTAGAGAGGTAACCATAAGTTACTTGCAACGGGGATTAGGGTCAGCAGCTCAGGTCACAATACCGCTTTCAGAATGCCCTTTTCAGGATTCAGCCTGTGATTACTGTAGCAAGACAGAGTTGCATCCCACACACATGATTGCTGAATTAGACAGAATTTCTAGGATAATATTAGCCTCAATTGTGGAATGCGATGAAATCATATTTTCTCTGTTATTTTTCATCTTTCCTGTGGGTGCTTCACATCCATTTGGTATAGATAGCACCCATTTTACATTAATGGAATCCCAGAGGAGCTTTAGAGAGGCACCATCCAACTCCCTTGATAAAGAAAATAGGAGCGAGTCAGATTTAAGTTTCAAGGAGGCTATTTTAGTTTGATAGCTACCTCTGTCATTTAACCAGGCCCCAAACGAGGCTCCTATCAATTTCTTGGCAATTCATAAGCAATCTCCCTTTCTTTATTAGTTTCAGACCGAACACATACACATTATATTTGATAGCATGAAGCACAAAGCATTCGAGCAGCAATATATTTCATGGACCTTTTTTGAGTTATCAACACCCATAAATGTTAAGTCTAGCTGCACTTTATCATCTGAATATTATAGTATGGGTATGGCCCTCACACCCAACTTTGGCTGTTCATGTTCACCAGTGCACAATCAATATAAGCAGCATATAGCTTGAACAACAAGGCACAAAGTGCAGTACTATCTTCCCTACATGATGGATGACAAACATTGGTAAGACACATGTATTATCGATGGCTAGCTGATGGTTATAAAACCTGATTGTCGCTATCTTATTAGCTCATGAAATACAATTATCCAATGGAAGAAACATATAATGCCTTACCTTTAAATCCAGCAGAGCAATTAACCTTTAGTTATGCAATGTCCGTCAAAAAACACTTTTAGCATAATTTGCAAGGTACAGTTGCCATAAATGAATGAGAGTGAACTGAAGAAAAACAATAAACATTTCTTACATAAGTAAGCTATTGTTGCTCATTTTTATTAAAAGACAGAAGAAAGCCCATTTTTCCCAAAGGCAAAAATTCACATTCCACATTCAAATGTGCTCTTCAACCTTTGACAGGGAGGTCTAGTTTTCCTTTGTTTGTTTTTGTTGGCCTTAGGACTCTCCTTTAAACATTTTAAAATTGGCTTACGCCTGATTGGCATATTTAATTTACTCATAGGTCCTTTGTAGAGTTGTATACCATATACCCAGGGCCTGTAAATTAAATGCTACTAGTGGGCCAGCAGCACGTATTGTGCCACCCACTTCAGCAGTCCCTTAAAACATGTCACTGCCATTGCAACCTGAATGCAGTTTTAATCTGCCAGTTTACCTTGCCAATATAACCCCTTCCAAAGCCTTTTTTGCATTTAAGTCACCCCTAAGGTAGGTCCTAAGTTGCTCATAGGGCAGGGTGCATTGTAAATAAATGGTTGGATGTCTACGTTTAGATTTTGCATGTCCTGGTAGTGAAATATCCCTAAATCCGTTTTTCACTTTGGTGAGGCCTACCTCTCCCATGGGATACCATTTTGCTGCCTTATTACCTTTATTAAGTGATAACGTTTGATTGAAAACAGGTAAGCATTTCATGTTTGGTGTCTGAGAAATTGTAATTAGAAACCATTGCTAATGATAAAGTCAGATTTTAAATTAAAGTTTTGAAAATGCCACTTTTACAAAGTTGGCATATTTCTGTTCTAAACTATTTCGCTCTTGTAGCATATCCTACGTCACATGGCTAGGTGCAGTTGGCAGTTGGACTTTGTTTATTCCTCCCAGACAGCCACACAATAGAGGGACCTGAATTTACCATCAACTGGCAGGATGGGGGGGCAGAGCTGGGCACAGTCCCACTTGCAACTGAATGGGTTGTGCTCTGACTTCACACTAAGGACTTCTCATCCCTGCATTGTTCATGAAGTCAACTTGGAGCCAGGGCATGTGAAGAAGAAAAAGGCAAGCACTTCAAAGGGAATTCTCTACAAATGTCTCCTATATCAAACATTCACCATGTATAAATAGGGGAGGCTCAGAACCACTCCTCAGTTCACTTTCTGGACTTGCAGAAGGACTCCCAGAGGACTGCCTGCTTCTGTTGCCTGCTGTGTGGAGACTCCTTTGCTGCATCTGGAAGGATTGCTTTTCTGCCTGGAGCCTGCATTGAACCCCCATAGGCTTGAGCCCTGATTCTACACTTGAACCCAGGACTACCAGGTTGACTCCAAGGGTTAGCTTGCTGGCCTCCTGATCAGAGCTTTAGGGACAGAAAAGGCTTCAACCATCATGAACCCACAACTGCACCCATCCTAAGCGTGTCCTAACCTCCCAAGTGGTTCCCCTCCAGTCCTGGGCACATTGGTGGTGCTGAATGTGCCCAGATAGCAAAAATTCAAAATTTGGGACTTATAATTTCTTTTAAATTGCTCTGTGAATGGAGTGAAGACCAGGGCCAAGCTGCTTGTCTATCCGCCCAAGGTGCATCGCTGATCGACCTCACTTCACAGCAGCTCCCACTACGTTCTTCTCCACAGCAACAAATCCTGCTTAGCGGACTGTTGCAAAAGGATATTAGGTCTCATGGAACTCTCATTGGCTACAGCCTCCAGCTTTGTACCTGTCTGAATGTAACAATCTTCACCACAATTTCTTCTAGCGGCTCCTCGGACACTGTCTGCATGTCCTATTGAAATTTACCTTCTCAGAACATTTTCTTCTACATTTTTTCCAAGTCTGAAGGTAAGTGCCATGGGGCCCAATCCATTTTTTGTATCTGACTCATGCTGCATCACAGTCAGACATATTTTTCTACTTTGACCCAGTCTCATGCAACTTAATGTCAGCAGTAAGAGAAATGTAATATTTTAGGCTCGTTCTTTTACCTAAAACTTTAAAAAAAAGTCATAACTCCGGTTCTACTGATTGGCTTTTTGTCATTTCTATACTTTACACATTGCCTCTAAGTTAATCCTGACTGTTTGTGTGCCAAGCTACCAAAGCATTAGGGACAGGCTAATTTAGTGACTTTTGTGATTCACCCTGACAGTGATAATGACTTTTGCCTGAGCAGAGGTCAACAACCATTTAATCAATAACCCAATTTCTCACAATAAATCTTTGAAACTATAATTGAAAAAAGTGACCAACATTTCCAAATTGGGCATGGGTGCAATTGAATTGCTATCACTGCATAGCCCAGTGATATAGTACAATGAGTTAACACAGAGGAGATTGAAGACTGCAGGATTTCTGAAGCCAGAATACACCATGAATGTCACAAAGCCCTTGAACTCATCATCTTTCATAAATCTTTTTCAGGCTAGCACATTCATTAAGTACATTAAATAACAAGAACACATAGAATCCCAAAACTGATATAAGAACCTGGGTTTCCCCAAAAACTTTGTTACTCCACTGAATTGTGTTTGCAGCTTTTGCTAAGGAACCCAAATCTTCATTTGGGCTGTTGGTATTATTCATTGTCTGTTAAAGAGCTTTGAGCCATTGACCTCATGGATAACTAGTAGCCTGTTCTTTACAACATGCTTGGGATCAGCCACACATTTTGCCATGATTAAAACTGATGAGTTAAAATCAGAAAAACTGTTCCAGGAATCACAATGACTCAGTAGTAGAAGTCTCGGAAAATAATGCTTAGGCAGTGTTTTTGTAATATGCATACCTCATTCTGCAAAGTTTTCATTGTATGCTAAAACTAAGTCCACGTTGTCTGGATTTGGCCAGGTCGCCGCAGCTGTTTCTTGTGCGTTGCCTTCCATTGGTAAGGGTTATTTAAAGTTCACTCTTGCAATTGAATTGGACCTCAAACTTTTCTGGTCAAGATAAATTATAGAAGTAGAGGTTGATCCACCATACTTGCATTGGTGAGCAGCCCCTTTGAGTCCCACTGTGGATTAAAGGTAAAGTTAAACGTCTTGGGTCAAGATTATTGGTGTTTGAAATAGGAGGACTCTCACTTCCAAAAGATTGTTGTACACCTTAACTGAGACTATAACCTTTCCAGGAGATTTGCGCCCATTTTTGTCTTTGAAGTTTGGCCTTAGATGTAATTGGCTTTATCAGCAGATCCTTATTTCCCAGGGCTACATACTACAAATCTGTCAGGCATTAATCCTGTGTAATTTACATGAAGTCTTGATGAAATTATTTCCCACGTGGTGCCTAAATTCAAGCGATCTGGCTAAATGATTCATGGAGGCAGCTTATTTTGGTGCAAAGTCATCAGCTTGATTTTGGAAGCTGCCCACCTCAGCATTTCTAACCTTAGCACTTGCCTACTTGGCCAGCCGTTTGCTGAAAATTTATAAGGTTCATTCTCATTCCATCAAAGATAATAAGAGCTTACTATTTTGCTATCAAGTATTTACTTCCTGATGCTCCCCTACACAATAAATAACGTTGTACTCAACATGTTAAAACTATCCTTTCTAATTCGATTTGCTCCTCCTCTAATCAAACTGCAAACTAATTGATTATTTTTTAGATTTCTGCTAAAAACGTGTTTAAGGTAGGCTGTAATCTTTCTCTGATATTAGTTAATTAAGTTTCTTCCTATTTTATTTTACATAACTGGTTTAAAGTCTTGCTTACATTTACCATGTGCATGAATCATGCTCTATATGCTGTGAATGACACAATTGGAGTAAACATATTGTGCTAATTTAATATAAAATATAACAAGACTAAAAAATATTATGAAACAAAATTTCAGAGGCAAAAATATCATTTTGTGTTTGGTACATCATACCATTTTTAATTATACGGTTGTATTTATTGTTGGCTACTTTACTACAGTTGTAATAAATATTGTTATTGTATTCATTTAGGGGTCGATTCCGATCCTGGATTTTTTTTCCCCGTACGACTCGTATCCGTATTTTTTTACATACGAATCGTACAAGTCCCGTACAAACGGCAAAGTACGATTCGTACGTGGAAAATACATACGGATCGCCTCGGGAAAAGTCTACGAGACGTCCCCGGACAGGTTTACTTACAACTCACAAAACTGAAGTCCAAGCGCGCAAGTACGATCCGTACCGCCCGTCCGAAAACACAAGCGCATGGAAAAGGCCCTGTACGGAGCGAACTTTGTACGACCCCTACCCCGAGTACACTTGTGCCCGGGGTATGAGTCGTACGGCCCCCCCCCCCAGCCTCCCACCCCTCCCGCGTATGTCCGCACCGTACCCCCCACCCCCCCATATGTACGGACTGTACCCCCCACCCCCGTATGTACGGAACGTACCCCCCACCCCCCCATATCTACGGACCGTACCCCAGGCGTACCCCTACCCGCGTATGTCTGCACCGGACCCCAGGCGGACCCCCTACCCGCGTATGTCCAAACCGTACCCCAGGCGTACCCCCACCTGCGTATGTATGGACCGTACCCCAGGCGTACCCAATCCGCGCGTATGTACGGACCGATTGGGGAACTGGTATTTCTGTACGAATCGTACTTGCTGGTTTGTACGGTGGAATTCCCGGGTACGAGTCGTACGTAGAAAACGCTCTGTACGACCATTTGTACCTGGGTTTTACAGGATCGGAATCGGCACCTTAATGTATATCAGCTAGTTTAATAGTTTTAGTTTTCATTATTTTTATTATTTTTTATGGTTTTAAATATAGTTTGCATTCTGAATGTAAAAATAATTGTTACTGATTTAGCGATTTAAAATGCAGCAGCAGTTTGTTGTGTTTGTAGAGGAATCGGGTGGGAAGTTAACTAAATTATAATGAATTTAGTTTAGTTTTGTTGTTAATTCATTTTTTATTGTAAATTAAAGTTTATACTTTAACCCCTTCGCTGCGGCGGGAATTCCGCCGCAGTGCTGGGTGGTGCGGGGGGGGCAGCGCGGTGGCACTGTGCTCATGACGGAGCCACTCCGTCATGAGCCACGGTTGAGCTGTGCTCATGACGGAGCGGTTCCGTCATGACTCCGCCCGGTTGCGTTGTCCCCCCGCACAGGCGGGGAAACAGCGCCGTGTAGGCGGAGCGGCCGCCAACGGTCGTGGCATGACGGAACCGCTCCGTCATGAGCACACGGCAACCGTGGCTCATGACGGAGCGGTTCCGTCATGAGCGGGGAAGGGGTTAAATACATTTTTACAATGTTCAATTTTTTATTAGGATTTTAAGTTTATTTTTTTATTTTCAGATATATATATGTACACACACATGTATAGATATATACATAAACACACACACATGGGTACATATATAAACAATTAAATTATTGCCTGAAACTATTTATTTATTGCTAAACTTTAAAATTTAAATAAATGTTCGGCTCCCTTTTGGCGTAAAAAGACTACTGAATACAGAAACAATCAAAACGTCTATGAGAAATTAAAAGTAAGAGTGTGACATGCCCCTCCCCTCTGACCTACCTGGCAGCCAGCATGACAGCAACACAATTTGCACACCTTGCATGCAACGTACATGCCTCCATTATGCCACCATTGCACAGCTCTCCTGTGAATGTTGAACTTACCAGTGCTTGCCTCCTATCTAGTCACTGCCCCTTTTGTAGAAATTTTCACTTGCATTACAATTTAACAAGACATCCGGGACTGGAGAAGGAGAAAAGTACCCACAAGCCAAAGGGGTAATTAGTAGTGCAAAGGCTGAGATAAAGTCCCAGAGTGCACTCATCCTTAAATGAAAATCCAATATCTGTGTAGAGTTTTGAGCAACCTGGTGCCGATAGATGACGTAAAGATATAAGAGAAGGGCCAGTTAAATGAAAGTTCTTTGGTCTTTGTATTATGAAATACAACAGATTGTTGTAGAGGTATTTTATCTGATCAGAGGCTCTACTTGAAGGAGTGTTGTTAGACAGAATATACAATTACGAAGCCAAGTCACCTCGCACAGGAAACATCACATTTGCACTTATTGCACATTCACCTATCAAACCTCCCTACCCACTTCCAAAGCCTCAGTTAGTAACAAGTAGACTGAGTGCCACACTCCTCACCTCCATTCATATTTGCAAATGTTACTTGCTACCCCTCTTTGGTATACTCAGTGAGTTGTAAGATGGCAATTTTATTGCTAGAACAATAACTGTTGGTCAGTGTGTTAGTAATCAATCACATGTAACTGCCAATCTGGGATATTGTTATGCAAAACACTATGACCTCAATTTGAACATGTGCAGTAACTGCTCTTATATCCCACATCGAAATTCTTACTTTGTGAGCAAAGCATTGCACACCGACAATTTTCCCTAGGTAAATTACAGCAGGTCAAATGTGTTGATGCACATTTTGGCACAGCAATCAGCAAAATATGCATGTTATGCCCATTTTTCAGGCAAATATTAGAACAACCAACAAATATAACAACTGATAATTACAAGCATTTTGTCAGGAAATTTTGACAGGTGCGATAGTTTTGTGATCGAAAAAAGACCCTCAAAATCAAGGCTTTTCTCTGGCTAACCCAATCCTCTATTCATTGCAGTCTTGTCCAGAACAATACTTGAAAAATAAGAGTATACGCTTTGTTAGAAAATAATCTTTCAATGGTTCCTATGTAAACTTCAGTTTTTTCCCCTATTCTCACTCTGTTCAGACAGAAGGAATCATTTATTTGGCAAAAATATAGTCTGCTTCATGATAAATTTCTCAACATCACCATGCTGGATTACCACAAGCCTTGTAGAAAATTAAATTGTGAACCATTAAACATGTGTATTCTTATCTGAAATACCATGGGTGGATTAGAAAACACTGCTTCTCATAAAACTACACCCTGTATCATTATTACACAGTATGTGGATCCACACAATGGGCACCAAAAACAATTTGCAGGGGGAGTTCAACTCAAAACTAAACACTGCGGGGAACATAAAAAGGGCAAAACGTTTCACATAAATAGATTCATGAGTATACACTTATGCCAAATGAGCAGAAAGTTTTAGAGCGACTTCATGTACTAATGGCGTATTACAATTAGTACAGCATGGAGTATGGCGAAGAGGATGGAACCTGCAGTAGCTCAAAGATGAACTGATGCAGGGATAGTGCAACTCCCAAGAGAGTTGGCCTAAGTGGACCACAGTCTACAAAATATGACTTTATGGATCTTTCAAATGGAGAGTTGAATGTTCCATTGGTTTTCCGTGCCCTCATCTTGAGAGACATAACATAACTGTATGTAGATCTTCAGTTTGTCCAGAGTCTTGTAGACATCACACTGGCTCTTCGCCAGGGCGACTCAGCACCCAATGCACCTCCAGCTCCAAATTCAAGCACCAACATGTCCCCTGCATGCCCACCCAGGTGTGGAAATTACGCTTTAATGCAGGTTATGGTACAACATACTACGTTTTTGTCTGCACGGTCAACAGTGGTGCCCTTATTGCAATATGACAGATTATGAAGGTGTGGTGGGAGTACAGGGGAAATCTTCTCTGACTCCTGTCCCTTAGGTATCGCTGCTTGTTTTCTACTTCTGAAACACCAAGGGTAGCTGGATTAAAGTTCATGTAACTAAACGAGTCTTGGGGATTGGAAAAACAAACTGTTATCTATAAGATCTGTCTTAACATAAATTGCTTTACCAAAATGATTAATTAGTATTGCCAGTGAAATATCCAGTCCTATAACATGCAAAGCCTTGGTTAATGAGACACTATTTTAACTGACTTGGTTCACACGTGCTAAATATAAATGCTACTTTCCAGCCATGTCTCTACCTAAAAATCCACCTGCTGAGCAATGTGCCCGCCATCACATTTCTGACACAGGAAATGCACATTAGCAGTATAAAAGGGGCCATATAATCCATTACTTACGGGCAAAACAAGGACCCACTGGCCGTATGCATACATTTGCAGAGGAAGGAATCCAATTACTCGTGGCCATGCCGCATTTCAAAGAATGCACATGGGCAAACGAACCTTGAAATTAAAAGGGACACACAAAATATATGTCACCCAGGAAGTGTACCACATTTAGAGCTGCCCTGAGAATTCCCTTCGGAACCTGACCCCGACCTTCTCTAGCGTTTCTATGACTTACCCTCAAAAGGCTCTGGAGATTTTGTGTGAAAATAGTGGCATTGAAGCAGGGACCCCTTTTATTATCTATGTGGAGTTACACAACTTTTATAATTGCATTCACCGTTTTGTGGACTTTATGTACCATTCAAGTCTCGGAGGAAGCTGTGCAAAAAGCACTAAGCGCTGCCGCTCATGTACTTGCGTTGCACTTCCTTCCGCCTGTGGTACTATTACTAAGCGTTTGCATAGAACGTTGCACTTTGTGTTGATGGGGCAAATGGCCATAGCCACGCAGTGCTTTTGTTAGTCACTCTCTTTGTGTCCTGATGTTTATTTCTATATCCTATCCCATTGCCACAGAAAAATGTTTTAATGTAGAGTCTCTCTCTCTCTCTCTCTCTCTTTGTCTCTCTCCCCTCCCCTCCTCCTTTCACCAGATTGGTAGGATCCCTTCACCATCCCAAAACCTTTTGTGTCGCCACATGCCCTTTACACTGTATTCCCATCTGGCACTCTCAGTGGGATTTGCTTTCTCTTGAACCAAGATCAGCTTCCAACTCCATTCTATACAAGGTGTGTTCTTAGTCCTTGTATAACTCCTTTCACTACTTTCAGGAACAGTGCAGACATGCTTGGTGCTCCAGGAGGAAATCAATAATAATAACAAAACTAATAAGTATAATAAATGATAAGGATTATTATAACAACAACAGTACTAATAATAATAATACTAAGAAAAATTATAATAATAATTTAATTAACCGCTGTTATGTTCCCCAATGTACCCCAATTTAGGCCTAGGTAGGTACACGACATTTTACCTACATTTTTCCTACCTTGCTCTGCATAACGGTTCTAGCACTGACCTTTTACCCAGTAATGTGCTGAATAAATGTGGATCGGTTTCTTGGAAACTAGCCTCATTTATTATGCATGAGGATTCTTAGAAAAGTCCCTGCACATGACGTACGTCACAGAATTAACATATTCTGTGTGAAATGTCGTTGTCATCTTCATCCTAGGGGGAAAGAACTACTTTGCATAATCGCAGGTATTGTTCTAGGCTCATTTTCATAATCGTACTTACAACACATCGATTATGTAAGGAACCTCGAGGCTATCTCTAAGGTATAAAAGACCCAACACTAGAAAGGTAGAGGAGAAGCTTCAATGCTGACACTCAGCGCTGAGGTCCCGGCCTGCAGAAGCTCCAGCGAGCAGTGGTCTGACATTCCTTGCGGGGTATCAAACTTTGCAATGCACCAACGCTGGAAGATCGGGTAGAGCATATGTACAGCACTGTTGTTCCAAAGGCTAAAGTAATATTCAAATACAAATGTGAACAGAATTTAATTGACCCTTTCAGTCATTCAAAGAAAAACTACTTAAGCAAAAGGCAAGGTAAGGCCACAGGTGCAAGCTAAATAAAGGCATCCATTTAACTATGAGATAGTTTGGCTTCTCTTTTGTGTACATTTCACATAACATCAACATCTGAACAATTATATGCAGACTCATTAAGGAAGAACGTTTTTTGATTATAAATGATTATTTGTTTTCTGAAAGCAATAAATAGTTGAATACATTGAATTTCCATGCTTTCGTTATCCCTGCATATTTGTCACCCCTTATTCCCAAATCTTTTCTTTTCCATCGGCAAATAAAAAGATTAAAGCTATAAAGTCTAATCACACAAAAATGCCTTGCTCAGAGTTATCAAATTTATTCTTGCCTAATTTGGTACTCTGTCTAAATATAATTCAATACACTTCAAGTTAAGGAGTGCAATTAGTTTGAGCAATTATGTTTTTCCAGGAAGCCATATTGCTTTTTTAAACTGCAGAATTTTTTCTGAGCTTGTCATACAAAGTGCTGATTGCTTTTGTTTTTCTTTTTGTTTCTTATAAAAACAAGTGCAAGGTTAAAAACATAATTTTTGCAGAATAAGTGCAAAATGGAAATAAGTGAATTAAAGAGGTGGTAACATTTTTGACAAAAGGATTGATTTATGCCAGTAATGGCCAAGTCATAATGGGTTTAGGATTGAATTAGTTATTTGTATACATATATTCATTTGATACCCCACCATTTGGTACTCTTGTTCCTACTCTCAACTCTTTCCTTTCCCTGCCTCCCTCTACCTTTGTCTACTTACTTCTTTTCTGCATTAATAATTAAATTATGTTCCAAAACTGAGATTCGCTATTAGATCTACAATTGTCTGTGCTTTTCAAAACAATATTTTTTCGTTTTCTTTGAAATAGTTAATTGCAAAATACTTTGAGGTGACCAATGTTGTCAGTTTTTATTATATCACAAAACAAATCAAAGCACATGGACATTAGTTCCACTGTGGTAGATTCGTCCTGATTTATTCAATGCAATATATCGAGACAAGCAAGCTCATGACTTGAGCAGAGGTTGGCGAAAAGAGAGTACACCAGGACGCAGGTTCAGCCACCTATATTTCTGTGTGATCAATGCAGCCTCCTGGTATCATTATGTACTGGTATTCAGTTGATCTCAAAGCAAAACATCGTTCAGACGGGTTATTCTTTATTTTGTGCATAATAAGCTAAGGAGAATCAATATTAAACATTTCTTTGGCCCTCATTACAAGAGATCCCTTAATTTATATGGGCCAGAAACATCAGTCAATAGCCCCATCGGAATAATGATTTATGTTCACTTCCACCTTGAGTTTTGAGCAGCTGAAAGCAGCTGATAAGTCTGGGTGAAAGTACCGCCCTGGAATGAGGAATTTCTTGGGCAATCAAGCCTGGAATTATTAATTCCCCTAGTGACTCCTCATTCTAAAATGGAGCCTCAGAGTCGAAATAGCTAAGAGGAAGGTTTCTCCCCACCCACAGATTTATCAGTGCGCCGCATCTCTGCAACT
Organism: Triturus cristatus; assembly: GCF_964204655.1. Lineage (NCBI taxonomy): Eukaryota > Metazoa > Chordata > Amphibia > Caudata > Salamandridae > Triturus > Triturus cristatus. The sequence goes on from NC_140584.1 coordinate 231,337,477, forward strand.
CAAGAGTTTCAGCAAATATGGCCTATTTTCCTGTCTAGTCATAATGCGGGCATATTTGCTCTGGAGAATATGTTTTATCTAACACTTTGAAGTGTATTCTAGCCTGAGATTCCATTGAATTTATATAAGCAGTGCTTGGACTGGAGATCCTTCTCTTTCAAGTATATTATATAGTTTGTGTTAAGCAAGGTGGCAATGGGGAGGACATTAGTACATATGCAGTAAGAGTTGTAAATTAATCCACAACATTGATAGGATTGCCCACTCCAGTCACATTGTCAATTTCACCACGCAGACTTGGAAGGAGAGCTGATGGAGATCATAGTAAGCCTACTATTAGTCCAGAAGTGGAGTTCCGAATGGCTTTGAGACTTCAATCTAGATAAGGCTCAAGCAGGGACATCATGAACCCCCAGCTTTAGCAGCTACATAGGGGATGTATTTCTTCATGGCCCGCTTTTGTCTGCAACTTGGTAGATAAAAACATCATAATTAATGCTAAAACGAAAGAAAAATGCATGAGTGAATACAAGAGTGGGTTAAATGATGGAAAGATTAGTGGGTGAAAGGATGGTTGGATGAAAGGATGGATGAGTCGGTAAAATGATGGGTGGATGAAAAGATTGATAATTTGGTGAAAAAATGGGTGAATGAAATATGGATGGATGAGTGGGTGAAACGGTGGCTTAGTTAAAGGATGGATGGATGGGTGGGTGGAAGGATCGGTGAGCAAAAGGATGAATGGATGGGTGGATGAAAGGATGGATTGAGGAGTTGGTGAAAGGATGGATGGGTGAAAGGATGTATGGATGAGTCTGTGAAATAATTGAGGTGGTAAAAGCATTAATGGGTGGGTGAAAGATTCAGTGGGTAAAAGGATGGGTGGATAGGTGTGTGAAAGGATGGAAGGATGAGTGGGTGAAAGGATGGGTGGTCGTTTGGATTAAAGGATGTGCGGGTGACTGGGTGAGAGGATTGGTAGATGGATGAAAGGATGACAGAGTAAATGGAAATCTAAGAGGATGGATGAATGGGTGGCTGAATGGTGGAAGAGAAAATGGAAATTTAACAGGTTAGATGGATGGATGGGTGGATGGATGGATGGATGAATTGATGAGTGAAAGAATGACAGATAAAATGAAATCTGAGACAATGGATCAATGTCAAAGTAAATGGAAATCTGACAGAATGAATGGATGATGATGAATGGATGAACAAAAGGATCAATTGATGGATGAAAGTTTTATTGATGGATGGGTGAGTCTGTTGATGGATATATGGGGGGATGAATGCATGCATAGGTGATGGATGTGTGAAAAGATGGATGGATGGATGAAATGCCCAACAGACAGATGAATTAGTGAAAGACTGAATGATGGATGAAAGAATGAAAGAATGAATGGATGGCTGAATGTAGGGAGAAATATTAGATTTCAGTGGGTGGAGGGAAGGGTGAAAGGAAGATGGATAGATACTTGGATGGAAGAGACAAGAGAGCTCTGCTCTTCTAGGGAGGTTTGCGCTCAATTGCTGTATTTGCTTGGTATCATTGTATTGTATTGTAATTGCATTTGTATAGTGCTTACTACCCCTTGACGAGGCGTTAAAGCGCTTTTTTTGGCGAGTAGCACGCTACTCTGGGACCCATAGAGGATTAGTGTTGAATTAGTATAGTGAAACATGCAAGTACATTTTAAGTGGTGGATAGGTTAGTCAGTTACTTTGATTCGGAAGGATAGCAGAAGGATAGAAGAGGAAAACATGTTTGCATTTATATAGCGCTTGTTACCCCTGATGGGGTGTTAAAGCACGCTACTCCGGAAACCCATAAAGGATTAGTGGTGAATTAGTATGGTGAAATATGAAAGTAATTTGAGTGGTGAATATTAGTCAGTTATTTGGAGTGAGAAGGATAGATGAGGGATAGAAGGGGAAGAAAGGTTTGCATTCATATAGCACCTGTTACCCCGATGGGGTTTTGAAGTGCTTTTTTGGCAAGTAGCATGCTACTCTGGAACCCATAAGGATTAGTGTTGAATTAGTATGGTGAAACATGTAATTAATTTGAGTGGTGGATATGGTAGTCAGTTATTTGGAATGAAAAGTGTTGGGGAGGGGTAGAAAAGGAAAAAAAGTTTTGCATTTATATAGCGCTTGTAACCCTGATGGGGTATTGAAACATTTATTGGCGAGTAGCACGCTACTCTGGAACCCATAAAGGATTAGTGGTTAGTTAGTATAGTGGAATATGGAATTTGAGAAGTGAACATGTCAGTCTGTTATTTTGATTGAAAAGGATAATGGAGGGATAGAAGAGTAAAGGATTTTTTTTTTTAAATGTATTTATTTAGTTTATTTTTTTAGGTCATAGCAGTAGGAGGAGGCTTTTGGATGAGTAAAAAGGGTTTTTGGAGGGGGAGAGTCAGAGGAAAGAGTTTAGAGAAGTTTGTTTTGGGGGATCGGTATAGTAAAAGAGGTGTCAGATGATGCAAGGAGGGGTAGAGTAGGAGAGAGTCTAGAAAGGGTTATTTTGGGGATCATAGTAGTGGTATGGGGTTTGGGATAAATGAGAGAGTGGATGTAGAAGCTATATAGATAGATGTATAGGGTGAGATAAAGGGTAGTGCATTGGAAAGAGTAGTAGAAAGTAGTTTGAGATGAGTCAGAAAGTTGGGCTAGAAGATATAATGAGAGAAGTATAGGCTGAGAAATAGGGTAGTGCATTGGAAATGCCAAATTAGAGTAAAATGATAAATATATAGATCCATAAGTACATTGAGAGTATATAGATGCATAAAGGAGGTAAGTATATGTAGATTAAAGATATTGATAGAGGTACAGGATGAGAAATAGGGTAGTGCATTGGATATGCTTTTTCAGGAGAAAAGTAACAGACACACATATCCAAGATGATTTTATTTTTTTAACAACATAATTATTCTACATGTTTATACAAAGCAATACACAAAGATAGGTACATATCTATGGTTCAAATAAATTATGGGTGGGTATTACTGCATGGGTACACGGGCAGCATTTCTGGACCCAGTCCTGACCAGTCTCAAACAGGCTCAAACAGGCAACTGGCCTTGTCCTCTCCTCCCTTAACAGGCTCAAACAGGCAACTGCCCCTGGTCCTCTCCGCCCTTAGCCTCTCCGCCCGGGCTGAGATGCCCTAACCCTGGCCTTTTATAGACCTAGTAATCAGGTGACCCCTCCAGCCAATGGGAACCCTAGCTCTAACTCTATCCAATCACAACACTACCCCTAAAATCTGGAACCAGTAGGAGACCAGGACTTCACAGCCAATCTTAGCTCTAGTCCAAGAAACTAATCAGTTTTAAAAAACACTGATCCCTACGTCCAATAGAGGCCCTTGCCCTACCAGTAGTCCCAACCCAAGTCCAAGCAACCAATGGCACAGGAAGCCCTAGTCCCTTCTTTCAATAGAAAGCCTAACTCTACTCTTAGTCCCACACCTAGTCCAACAACCAATCACAACAGAAGCCCTAATCGCTTCTTCCAATTAAAGGTCTAACCCTAGCCCTAGTCCCACCCTAGTCCCAACGACCAATAACACAGGAAGCCCTAGTCCCTACTTCCAATAGAAATCCTGACCATAGCCGTAGTCCCAGTACTACATTGATTGAATCAGAGACCCAGAAACCAATCAGAACCCTCAAATACTCAACCAATATGACACTAACCCTAATCCAATAGACACACCATATACAACCACCAGTGTAGACATGTACCAAACAATAGCAGACTATGGGCCTCATGTAGGTAAATAAATTTTACCGGTTCTTAAATACCGAGCCGTACCGAATCGGTAAATTAGAATCGGTAAGTTATATGTAGGTAAAAATTCGGTAACAGTTACCGATTCGGTAACATTCGGTAATCACGAATCGGAATTCACCGAATCGGTAAATACCGAGGTGGTATTTACCGATTCGGTAAATACCGAGGTGTTATTTACCGAATCGGTAAATACCGAGGTGGTATTTACCGAATCGGAAAATACCGAATCGGTATGTACGGATTCGGTAAATCAAATCACATGACTTGACGAAACAGCTAATCCAGTGCAACGACAGCCCACCCAACCAGGAAGTGCCCACACCCAGGCAGGTGTACATAATTAGCCGAAGTGGCCACACCCAGGCAGGTGTACATAATTAGCCGACCCTGGAGAAGCTTGGAGTGCAGAGGAGAGGCAGGGAGCCGTTGCATGTGCGAGCGGGTAAACGAACAGCATGTCCAGCCAGAGAACACAGAAAGACGGAGGGGAAAGGAGGAGGAAGCTGAAATTTAGCCCCAAGGAACTCCAGGTGCTGGTGGAGGAGGTGGTGAAGCAGCACCAGAAGCTGTTTGGAAGGCAATCCCTGCAAGTGCCTGAGGCCGAAAAGCGCAACATATGGCTGGCCATCCAGGCGCAGGTCAATGCTGTGGGAGTGACCCACAGGGACATTGAGGTCCTCAAAAAGCGCTGGTATGACCTCCGGATTGTAACCAAGAGGAAGATGGGTGACATCCAGAAGGAGGCCAGCCAGACCGGAGGTGGAACCAACAGGGCACCTGCCCTCACCGAACTGGAGGAGCTGGTGGCGGCCACAATCGAGCAAGAGAGCGTCGTGGGTCTTGGGGACGCCGACAGCTCTGCCAGAGCCGCAACACACCAAGGTAAGACGAAAGCACAGCAATGTAGCCCCCCCTACCCCTATCCCACATCCCCCATTGTGAAACGAGAATCACACTGCAGTCCACACGTGTCAGTGCAGACAGGCAATGCATTCCGGGAGATGTAGTCAGGGCAACACTAACCATGACGTAAATGTTACAGGGCAACAAGGCATGTCACGCACTCGAGGCACAAGGAGACAGGGGACATATTGGAATGTGAAATGATTTATTGTGACGCTTGCAATGCAGCCCTTCGGGGACACTGAGCCAATGTTGTATTTCTGTCCACAGATGTGACATCATGCAGGACAGGGCATGCTGCAGGAGAGACGGCACACCGGCCACATAAATCACCTCTAGCCAGCACCAGTTCAGACCAGGGAGCAGGCCCACTGGCAGCCGCACCACCAACACAGCCAGCCTCGCCGCACACAGAGCCAGCATCACCTCACCGAGAGCCAGCATCACCACCACCAGAGCCAGCATCGCCACTCATGTTCGAATCACCGGCCACATCTCCGCTTGCAGGTGTGAGAATGAGGAGGCGTCCAGCAGCCAGGCTACGAGCCTTAGACACCTCGTCAGACGACAGCATGGGCCCAGAAGACCGCACCGGGCCCCAGGAAGGGAGCCATGCCACTGTGCCCCACACCTCACAGGCAGCACAGACGGAAGCAAGAGGGCGCCGCAGGTCGCGTGTCCAGAGTCCACCAGCACCCACTGACGGCCATGGTGTCTTCTTGGGGCTCGAGGGCCAAATGTTGAAGCAACAGCGCCTGCAATCAATGGCAGTCATGTCAGTCCAGAGGCACATGCGGGTGATGAAGACAACATTAGTCAACATGGACACCAACATTAGCGGCATGGCTGCGGGCATTCGGGACATGTCCCAGTCAATCCAGCAGTTGTGCAGCAAATTAGATGCTGACATCGAAGCACGGCGCCGGGAACGCCAGAGAAGGGACACTACCAGCAGGGCACTCAACCGTCTGGCAACTGCGACTTCTCTACTGTGCCGGCGCTCTGTGACGATGCAGGAGGGCCTAACACAGTGCTGCAGCGACCTGTCTCGGGGGATGGTGCAGGTGACAAGTGCACTAGGGATGCTATTGACTAGTCAGGCGTCGACAACTGCTGCAGGGGATGCTGCGGAGAGCATCGACACCAGCAGCAGCATCACACCCCCCGTCCCAGAAGCACGCAGGAGCAGCAGGCGGCTTGGGGTTGGCTCTAGTGAGGATGCACAGGCCGTGCAATCCACCACTGCAGCGCGTATGCGCAAACATTGATGTAGCCCTGCTTAGCCACTTCCCATTGGGTGACGTAACCCTGGACATACTCCTTGTATAGATGGTATATTGCCAGATTGGCCTGTTCATGTGTTCATGGCGTGGTGCCACATTAAAACTACGTCAGGACTTCTCACAACTCGCTGTGTCCCCTTACTTACTCAGAAATAGTTGCATGTGATATCTGCCCGTCTCTCTCTCCCATCGATTGCAGTTGGCACTCTAGCTGCGTTGCCCTCTGGCTGGCCTGACTCATCCTCGTTGTCCTCAAAATATGTCAGTTCCACATCTGTACCTTTTTTCGTGGCAAGGTTGTGCAGCATTGCACAAGTGGCAATAATCTTGCAGCAGGTGATGGGTTTGTACTGGCGTGCGCCTCCGCTCTTGTGCAGGCAGCGGAACCTGCTCTTCAGTAGTCCAAACGTGCGCTCCACCACATTGCGTGTTGTTTTGTGTGCCACGTTGTATCGTCTCTCACTCTGGGTTGCTGGGTGTAGGTAGGGAGTGAGGATGAATGACCGGCATGCATATGCACTGTCGCCTGGATGAGTAAAAGGGAACCATCAGTAACATGCCTCTATGCACTATGATTTGCAGGTTTCAAGGGGCGTCACTGTTACTTACCTAGCAGGTATCCCTCTCCGAATTCTCCGGCACTCAGTCGTGTGTAGATCCCACTATTCTGGAAGATGTAAGAGTCGTGGGTGCTCCCAGGAAACTTTGCAACAATATCTGTGATGATGTTCCCTGCATCACAGATCACCTGCACATTGATGGAGTGGGTGGACTTCCTGTTCCTGTAGATGTGCTCTGTATCAGCTGGTGGACAGATTGGGATGTGTGTACCATCAATACAGCCGATGACATGGGGGAACTGTGCCATGTGATAAAAGTCTGTTTTTGTTTTCTGCAGTGCAGCCTGTGTGTTTGGGAAGCTTATGTAGTGGTGCATTCTCTGCATCATGGCATCCAGGAACTTCCTGAAGAAACGTGACAGGCAACTCTGGGATACCCCACCCACCGCAGATATCACCACCTGATAACTGCCGGATGCCAGCAGATGTAGGCTGCAGAGCACCTGCACATGTGGGGGTATGGCGTGCGCCCATCTTATTGGATGGTCCAGGAGTGGCTGTAGGTCCCTGATTAAGTCCATGATGGTTTCGGGGTCTAGCCTGTACCTCTCATGTATCTCTGCATCAGTCAGCTGGAATAGTGTGATGCGCTGTCTGTAGATTTGTTCCTCCCGTCGCCACACCCTCAGTCCTGCTGCCTGTAGACGTAGGCGCCTTGCAATGACGTACATAGCGGCCATGTTGTCCACGCTGTAGCATTTTGGGATTGCTCATATGCATTGTTGATGGTTACCACCTGCTTTCAATCCGTGTTAATTACCGACTCTAATTTACCGATTTTCTTGGATTTCTTAATTACCGAGTGCTCCTACATGTCATTTTAATTTTTACCACTTCATATTTACCACTTCATATTTACCGATTCGTTAATTATGTATTCGGTAAATCTGATTCGGTATTTTGGAATTCGGTAAATATGAATCGGTATTTACCGCCTCATATTTACCGAAAATTGGTTTTGGGACTCCTACATCTCACTTGTCTGAATACCGGTCGGTAACGGCATATTTACCGAAAATCGGCCGTTACCGACCGGTATTTGGCTACCTACATGAGGCCCTATATAAGGTCCCAGCTACCTCAGACAAGGTTTGCTGGCTCAGGAGTTGGAAGCTGCTGCTCTATTCAGAAATCAGGAGACAGACAGGCTCAAGCCACACCTTGGACATCTGCAGGTAAGAGCCTAACAAACTTGTCCTTTAACAATACTGTTTGAATAAAATTTTACTCCCTCTCCTGGCTAAAAAACGAAGTGCACAGTCCAGATTAAAATACAGTTTAAATAGCACACAGCAGATTACTGCTGTCTCAGAGCGCCCTCTGATGTAGTATATCCCCGTTGCTGGGGAAAAAGGGGGGCTAGTTTCACTGACTTGTTAACACAAAATGGTGGCTGGGGGTGCACTGCTTAAAATACAGGTTTTAGCACAGAGCAAAGGAGAAATTTGGAGGGAAAAACTGGTAGTCACAGGGAATGAGAGGGAAAAACTATAGAGTTTGGACTGCAAATCCCACAATTCAACAGGTGAAATGGAAGCAGTCAGGGGCAGGAAAAACCACAAGTTTAAAAACAAAACAAGTGATAAATTATGCAAATTAAAACTACAATTTTAAACCGTAACAACCACAGACGAAGACAGCTAAAGAAATTTAAAAAAAAGAAAAGCTAATGTAATCACAGGTAGGGAAAATTGTTTTTTAGGTAAGAGACAGCACTAGTCTGCCTCCTTACCACTTCCTGGACTCGGCTCACTGCAATCTGGGGCACATGTAGGCTGCAGCTCACAAGATGGAGGAGAATGATTTGGGGTGCACCCAGCAAAGGCTTAAGGGGCCTGGGTAGGTGTGAGACAAGGGCTCAGATTTGCTTGGAGCTGGGAAAACCAATCAGCAGTCCTGGGTCTACTGGCCTGGGGGTGGGGCTGGGACTGGGGAGCTGCTCTATCCAGAAATCTCCTAGGAGACAGAGAGGATCAATCCACACTTTGGACTTCTGCAGGTAAGGGCCTAACAAGCTTGTCCTTAAACAGTACTGTTTGAATAAAACTTTACTCCCTCTCCCGGCCAAAAAACGAAGAACACAGTCCCTATTAAATACAGTTTAAACAGCACACAGCAGATTACTGCTGTCTCAGAGCACCCTCTGATGTAGAATATCCCTGTTGCTGGGGGGGAGGGCTGTTTTCACTGACTTGTTAACACAAAATGATACCTGGGGGTGCACTGCTTAACATACAGGTCTTAGCATAGAGCAAAGGAGAAATTTGGAGAGAAAAACTGGTAGTCACGGGGAATGAGAGGGAAAAACTACAGTTTGGACTGCAAATCCCACAATTCAACAGGTTAAATGGAAGCAGTCACGGGCAGGAAAAACTACAAGTTTAAACACAAAACAGGTGATAAATCATGCAATCACGGCAGGTTAAAACTACAATTTTAAACTGTAACAACCACAGGTAAAGACAGTTAAAGAAATTTAAACAAAGAAAAGATGATGCAATCAAAGGTAGGGAAAATCGTTTTTTAGGGAAGAGACAGCACTAGTATGCCTCCTTACCACTTCCTGGACTCTGCTCACTGCAATCTGGGGCACATGTAGGTTGCAGCTCACATGATGGAGGAGAATGATTTGGGTTGCACCCACGAGAGTTTTGATTCAAAGTAGGGGGTATTTTAACTTTCTGGCTACTCCCTTGGGCTCAAGGTAGTTAAGGAAGGGAAAGTAGGGTCTAAATCAGAGCTCAAAGTATGACCTGGAATGTAATGGCCAAGTCTTTGAATGTAGAATGTTGGAGTTGTGCTGTGAATGGTGCAGAGACAGAATATTGAGTACAAAATATTGAGTTGCACAAATATCGAGTTGCAAATATCGATGGTCAGAAATATCGACAGCAAGAATATCGAGGTCAAGAATATTGAATTAAGGTAGGTAATATTGCTTTTAAAAATATTGAAGTGTTTAATATCATTTGCAAAAATATAGTTGTTAAAAATATTGCTTTTTAATATTATGTACTTTACTATATATTTTATATGTATGTTTTTTTGTGTAAAATAATTGTTTGTATTTTTAATATATATGTAACATTTTTAGTAGTGAGAATAGTAATTTTTGCCCCTCCGCTATCCAACACTTTCCTTACTGTTGAACTCACTGGAGTGGGAATGGTAATTTTTACATGTCCGCTATCCAACACTTATCCTACTATTGCATTCACTGGAGTTGGAATAGTAAATCTTACCTATCCGCTATCCAACATTTTCCATACTGTTGCATTAACTGGAGTGGGAATAGTAATCTTTTCCCCTCTGCTATCCAACACTTTCCCTACTGTTGAACTCACTGGAGTGGGAATAGTAATATTTACCTGTCCGCTATCCAACACTTATCCTACTGTTGCATTCACTGGAATTGGAATAGTAAATTTTACCTCTCCGCTATCCAACATTTTCCCTACTGTTGCATTAACTGGAGTGGGAATAGTAATTTTTTCCCCTCTGCTAGCCATAACTTTCCCTACTGTTGCTCTCACTGGAGTGTGAATAGTAATTTTTACCTCTCCGCTATCCAACACTTTCCCAACTGATGCACACACTGGAGTTGGAATAGTACATTTTATTATTTTGCTATCCAACACTTTTCCTACTGTTGCATTGATGGCATTGGGCAATTTAAGTTTAAATATTTTTTCATAGTTTGTTTTAATTTATTGTAGAATTTTTTTTTAAATGATATATATATATATATTTTATTTTATATAATTTTAAAGTTTTAAAATAAATTAGAGATAATAGTTTATTTATTATGTTAACGTTAATCTATATATATATATATGTATAAATAATTTGTGTGTGTTTATTTTTATTTAATTACGTTTATTTTTTATATTTTTTAAAATATATTAAATTTAATTTATTTTGATAAAATTAATATTAATCTTTAATATATTTATTATATATCATTTTCTTTTATATATATATTTTATTTTAAAAACGAATTTTTCACCTCTATATTTTTAACATCGGTACTTACTTATGGGAGTCAATATTTTTGTTATCTATATATTTTTTCGATATTTTTTACATCCATGTTTTTTACATTGATATTCTATCACTGAACCCTGTAAATTATTTAATAGACTAGGAATATTTTAAAAGTACAGCATTTTGTCTAGTCAGTATCTATTTTACTTACTACCAGGAAGGGGCAGTAGGACGGTGGCTGCGACATTACAAAGGCTTCACCTGCCAATTTTTAATGATTGTTTCAAAAGAGTACTGACATTTACAAAGAAGGAGGCTGTTAAAATGTCTTGGTTTTTGTGCATTTTCATTTGACACCCATTAACTGTAGCTCTTTTGGATATGAATGTTTCTTGCTAACACAGGAATTCCAAAGTGCAGCAAGGTTACTGTCTGAAGGAAGAAGAGACATTTGGAGATTCCAGCCTGAAGGTGGGTCTACAATGATTGAAATGAGTTGAACATGTAGTATCACTTGCATACATGTGGTAGGAGAAATATATGAAGCAGAGTTAGCAAGAATGTGAATTTAGTACTGGTATGCAGGCATCATGTTGGCTCTAAACTTCCATCTGATGATAAGAGGCGTGATTATGATTGCTGTTGTGTGGATGTTACAGGTATGCGTAAAAACCTGTGGTTAGATAGTGAACGAAAGTTTGTATGTCAAAATACAATTAAAATATTTATCGATCAATATGGTCATCTAAATAATGTTCACAAAAGTATAATGTTAATTCTAACAAGACACTGTTTTTGACACTTAGAGGCCCATTAGGATGGCGGAGGGAAAACCACCCCAACCGCCATGGTAGCGGAAAACAACCTCCCGCCTGCATCATGGAAAAACCGGCATCCAAATTACGATCATTCGCCCAAAAACACCAACTGCGGCGGAACGGGCCAAGAAAAACCACCCATAGCGGGCGGTGATGGTCAAAATCCGTCCTCGGCGGCCAGATACGCAGCGGAAAAACACCAACCCACAGCAAGCATAGTGGAGACACCGCACGGCAAATTAGGATATCCCCGATGGTCCCGCGGTACGTACCGCTGTTTCCGACTGCCACAGTCGCACAATGGGCTGAATGGGAGAGCCAGCTTAAGAGCTGCAGCATAGCCACCGCTGTGGACGGTTCGTGAAAAATATGTCGGATGAAGCGGAAAATCCACAAAAGACCAAAAAGTGCACACAGCAAACTAGCCATGCCCCCCCCCCCCCCATCCACAACACACACTCCAATGACACAACCACATGGCAAAAAGTAAAATACAATTCCCAGGACAACACACCTGACAGCAATACCCCATTTGGACACACCCACATAGCTGAGTATAAAACCAGCCCCTTCCCTGACCACAATCCTTTGCAATACTCTAGGAGAGAAGGGACACACACCCCAGCTTAAAGGAGAGGCAAATAACACAACATCACTAGCCACTCCACGCACAGCACCACCACCACTTCCACACCTGCACTACTAACCCCCTGCATATCACACACCATACACATCACTTCCACACCCACCATTCACACTCCTGCACCCACAATCACTTTGCACACCACACACCATGGAAACACATAAAATGCCCAAATTCACAGAGAGTGAGTTGACAGTTATGGTAGATGAGATAGTCAGAGTGGAACCACAACTGCTTGGTAGCCTGGTCCAACAGACACCATTAGCCACAAGGACACAAATGTGGGCAAGGATAGTCCAAAGGGTCAATGCAGTAGGAATCACCCCAAGATCCAAAAAGGAGATCATGAAGCAGTGGCATGATCTGAAGAGGGTTGTCAAGGAGAGGAGAAGCAAGAACCGTGAGCTGGCTCAGAGGACTGGCGGTGGCCCTCCGATTCCAACAAAATGATTCACAACATGGGAGGAGAAGGTGCTTACCATACTGCATCCAGAGAGTCTCACAGGAGTAGCTGGGGGAGTGGAGGCTGGCAAGTACAAATAAATGACTACCACCACACCGCTATGTACTGTCTTGTGCAACTACAAAGCTACACCACCTAGGACAAATTCCATCCATCTGCACCACACTCACAAAAACATGTCCCACAGATCCAACATTCACCCACTCCCATTCACCCCAAACGTAGCTACCAACATTACCATGGGGGCATGTGTACAGGCAGCCAGCACTACAACTCCCACCATGCCCCCTGTCCCACAGCCTAGCAAGATGGACCCTCCCCCCACCCCACCCAGAAGCATGTGTCAGCCATTACATTACCCTCATCGAACTAACAGGTAGGTAGCCATCTTCCCTGGGAGGGTGTTTGTGGGTGGGAGTCCTGCATTACTACACGCACCATTCCCTCTGTCCCACACCTGAGCAGGATGGAGCACTCGCTCACCCAGAAGCAGTTGGAAGCCATTGCAGTACACCAAACAAACTTACAGGTGGGTAGCCATCTTCCCTGGGAGGGTGTTTGTGGGTGGGAGTCCTGCACTACTCCTCCTACCATTCCCTCTATCCCACACCTGAGCAGGATGGAACACTCCTCCACCCAGAAGCAGTTGGAAGCCATTGCAGTACACCAAACAATCTTACAGGTAGGTAGCCATCTTCCCTGGGAGGGTGTTTGTGGGTGGGAGGCCTGTACCACTACTCCCACCATGCCTCCTGCCCCACACCTCAGCAGGATGGAGCACTCCCCCAACCCCACCCAGAAGCATTTGGAAGCCATTGCAGTACACAAAACAAACCCACATGTAGGTAAGCATATCATTCTGTCATATGACACCACTGAGCAGGATGTAAGCCTCCACCACGCACACACAGATGTGCCACATCACAAACCCAAAGGCGAGCACGTAACAGGCAATTAGCCAGTATGTCCACCCACACATTTGTCACAAAAGAAATGGTGTCATATGACAACACCAGTCCTCCCATTGCACAAATATGCACACCGTCCCATTGCCATGCACAGAGTGCACACAGGCAAGCTAAGGAAACTGTCACAGCTACCAAAGTGTGACACACCAATGCACATGTAGAAGAAAGTCTGGGCACAATCATGCACAGCACCTATTGACATGTGCATCGCCATGGGGCAAGTGCAACAAGGACCATAAAAAAAATAAGAAAGCATGTGTGGTAGTACAAATCAGGATATGCACATGACAGGACAAAGGTATGCAGGAGATGACAATGGCCAGTCCATGGCCAGATGTGATGCCTGCCAGGTCAGACAAATCAACAAAGAGTCCTCAATGAAAAACATGTTGTGCCAGTCCCTAGATGGCAACAGGTCCCTGTAATCATAACTTATGCACGGGTCGCATGGTATGCCTTGACACCTCACACCATGGACAAGTAATGCATGTACCACTGCATCATGCCAGGAAGTACAGTAGTGCACATAGGAAACAATGTGATGATCAGTCAAATGTGCAGTGTACAAACAGTGAATGACACACAGCTAACAAAAAGCTTGTGGGGTGCACTACAATGACCATTTCCCATCTGATCCACAGGTGACCAAGAATTCACTGCAGAGGACAACACCAGCAACCAGCAGAGCCAGTCTCCCCCGCCCGGTACATGGACTCTCGGATGTTGACTCCCAGGATTCTACGGACGATGAGCTCAAAGCCGGCCCATCTGGTCTGCCAGGGAGCAACAGGTCCCAGGACCCCATTGTCCCCCCACCACATCTGCGGCAACAACAACTTCACTGCAGACCCCTAGTGTTACGGCCTGAGCGGACACTGCCACCACCACCAACAGTGCTGCCTGCAACACCCTCCCTGTCCCAGAGAATGACCACCCCACACCACTGACGGAGGATAGCAGGGAGAGGATGCAGGTGTCCACAGTGGTGAGGCAACAGGTCCATGGCAGCAGAGTAGGCAGGAGGGGTATGGTCACCCACAGACACCAGGAGACTGGGACCCAATCCCTGAAACACATCACCAGAGTCCTTGGCGCATATGAAAAGGCCCAGGGACGAACGGGCCGGTTGGACAAACTGTTAAACAAGCTCATCCTGCTGATGAGGTCCATCGACACCCGCATGGGACAAACTGTGGACCTCTTGGGCCAGCAAGTGGAGGTACTGAAGGACAGGCCTGCGCCACAACCAACACCTCCACCTCCCTCTGGTGAGCTGCAGGATGACAGGTCACCATCCTCCCCTGCACCCACAAAGAGGGGTGAGTCCTCAGACCCCACTGGCCCTGCAGCAGGGCCCCCCCTGCCAAACAACGAAGCGGCCGTCCTAAGAAGACCCTGGGAGTATCTGGAGGCAAAACACCTGCCAAACCCCAGTCACGGAACCAGCCCTGATGGCAACCCTCTTCACCACTGCATTGACTTTTTGGACTGTCCTTCCCCAGACTGCCTTGTGAATGGCATCTGTCTGTTGGACTGGGTCACCACATCAATGTGACTACTCGATTATCTCTTTTACCATAACTGTCAACTCACTGCTCCACCACCACCTCAATGGAAATGTACACCCCTTCACATGTCACCATTCCAAATAAAAATTCCTGTCGTGTCTGCTCTGTGCAGGATGTACAGTCTTCAACCTGATCACAATGTACCCGGAGTATGGGCTGTATGTAGACAAGGAGAAGTTGAAGGCACCTAGGGAAACACAACAGAACAACATTCACTGGTCTGGGTGTGGCATAGGGGTGGGCGGAATTTGCGGAATTAACCTTCGCAAATTATCGCGAGAATGTTTAAAATTATCGCAAACAAGCAGAAATATCGCAAAGATGCGGAAGTTTTTTTCCGGCATGTTCGCGAGATTTTCTGCATGGTTGCGGGTCGCCAACTTACCCATGTGGTTGCTTGCGGGCGCGGCCATCTTGTTTTGAGTTGTTCTCGCGGTGCATGATCGCGAGAAGAAAGACGTGATCGCGCGACGCATGACGTCACTGCGGGCGCGAACTGTCGCGAGACAGCGCAAATGGCTAAAAACAATACAACATCTCATGGAGAACGCGACCGGATCAAGAAAACTTGTCGGCGAACGCAGGGATTCAGGTAAGGCGATCGCGCGCGCGCGAGAATGTATCATTTTACAGCGCGAGCAAGAAACAAATTATCGCCAAGCTGCGGAAACCGGAATTTTTGACATTTTCGCGCTCTCCGCGGAACGCAAAAATGTCAAATTATCGCAATTTCCGCGAACGGAACGAAATTTTTGCCCAGGCCTAGTGTGGCATCAAAGACATCACACAACACCTACCATCAAGATAACCCAACATGCACACGTCACAATGGGCAACAAGTGTCAACATACACGTCCTGTAGATGTTCCCAAATGACCTGTCCCAGAAACATTGCCAACCACTGCTGAGTCTACAACTAGCTGCTGTTACAATTCTCACATACCCCTTCACGACAACAGCAATATCAGCAGACAATGGGTATTTTGTACATTGTCACCCACCTTCAAGTGAAGTAGCGGGTGATGAGCAGGTCAACACCTTCCTCCTCTCCACTGTCCTCATCACAGGACATGGGTTGGTTTGCAGACTTGAGCCTTGAGTCCTCACCATCATCCAGGAGCAGAGGAATCTCCTTGCGAATGGCTAGGTTGTGGAGCATGCAGCATGCCACTACAATCTGACACACCTTCCCGGGCGAGTATGCCAGTGCGCCTCCGGTCTTGTCCAGGCATCGGAAACGTGACTTGAGCAGACCAAAAGTACGCTCCACCACACAACGTGTTCTCCCATGGGCCTCATTGTAGTGGACTTCAGCCTGGGTCCTGGGATTCCGCAGTGGGCTCAGCAACCAGGGACGGTTGGGATATGCAGAGTCACCTAGGTATGACAAACACAAATAGACATTGCAATGTCGCTGAGGCAGAGGGCAGCAGGTCACACACCCAGCACGCCATACAACTAGGCATACTCACCCACAATCCATGCACGCTCGGGAAACAGATCAGCCATCAGCTGGGGCACAATGCTGTTCCACAGGATGTAGGACTCATGGGCTGATCCTGGGAATTTCGCACACATGTGGGAGATGATCATATCTGCCAGGCACGCCAATGGCACGTTTATGAAGTGGTAATGTTTGCGACTCCTGTAAATGTGCTCACTTGCCTGTGGTGGCACAAGCCTAATATGGGCGCAATCAATGGCCCCAACAACATTGGGGATGTGTCCAAGGGGATATAAGTCTCTCTTCACAGCTGGCAATTCAGCACCCCTGGGGAAATAGATGTATCTGTCCTTGTAAATCATCATGGCGGACAGTACATCACGCAGCAACATTGGTTGTGACATACCACCAACGCTGGCCACTGTCTCTTGGAACGATCCAGTGGCAAAAAACATGCAGGGCCGCCATCACCTTATAAGTAGGGGTGAAAGCTGTTGGATGTCCAGCGAGGCTGCAGGTGGGGCGGCAACAGATCACAAAGGGTTTTTAGGGTGGCTCTATCCAGACGGCATTTCCGGATGATCGCCACATACTCCATGCCCTCCAGAACCATCAAGTGATGAATCAGATTTGGCCTCCTCCTATTTGAGATGCAAGTGGACACATGTCAATGCAATACATCATGAGATGGGCACAGCATCTCATGTTCTGGATGACGCAACGACAACAATGACTGCCATCAATATTAAGCTACAGACCAACTGACATGTAGGGACACCTTCAGCTACACAAAGGGCACACCTGTCAACTTACACAAAACAAGTACCTCAAACACCACTTGGTCAATGTGAATGCACATAGGGATATGGCCACATTTCACATGGGCACACCAGGGAGTTTAGCATCCAGCATATATGTAACAAATCAAGCTCACTGTCTCCTACCTAGCTGCTGTACCTGTCACACCTTCATGCGTCATTTCAACCTGGCACACATCCACAACACAATGACCAGAGTCAGCGCAGAAATGATGATTGTGTACATGAGCAGACATAAGAGGCCATGCAAAATAGACCATCATTCATTGAGACGAGCATTGCTGTGATTGGCACTGCACCTCATCACATTGACATGTGTACACATTGTAGAGTCCAGAACAACACTGTCCTACCTACATGACCATCAAATTCATAAGTGACATGTGAGGGCGTACAGGCCAATCTATGAAATCACACACACAAACATGGCATGTGTAGTCACCAGTGGAGTATATAGAACATTGGCATTGTGTGCACAATGATGTGCCATTGACCATGTGTGTACTGTGCACTGTTGATGTTTGCCATATGGCCATTGCCATTGTATGGCACCCATATCATGGTACCTACTGCTTGGCCCCAGCGGTGTGTCACCAGCACCCCCATTCACACAAGTGCGGTAGTGATTGGCATGGAGACATGTGGAAATGGCGGTGGGCATGCTCGGCTGCCTTACTCGCGGTGCCTCGTGTCAATGTATGGCACCCGTATCGCGGTAGCTACTGCCTGGCCCCAGCGGTGTGTCACCAGCACCCCCATTCACACAAGTGCGGTAGTGATTGGCATGGAGACATGGGGAAATGGCGTTGGGCATGCTACACTGCAAAAATCGTGGTAGCGCACACCGGGCCCCAGCGGTTTGTCACTGCCATGGAGCATGCCCATACAGCCAATGGGAACCTTGATTGTGGTGGCATGATGCAATTTTGAAGATCACGGTAGGAGTGCTCCGCCACCGAGGAGCCGGTCATTGGATGCATTTGAAAGATCCACCATCACGGTAGCGCCCGCCTGGCCCCTGCAGTGTGTCACCGCCATGGAGCATGCCCATACAGCCAATGGGAACCTTAATCGCGGTAGCATGATGCAATTTTGAAAAATCACAGTAGGCGGAGGTGGTCATTGGATGCACTTGAAAGAGGCAGACCTGGACCACCAATTTGCTGCAGCTTGGCACCTTTGAAACGACCCCAGGGGACTTCCGCATCCAGAATTCGAACGGACTTTTCATTCCTTTCCACCCGGCTGTATTTGGAGGTGCCGGCTTATCTTTTTCCAGGCACCCTCTAGCCACAGGACCTCCAACACTGGTCCTAAGTGACACTCGCTGTCCCCCTCCTGTGGTGGACACTTATCTGTGCTTCAAGGTAATTTCCTGTGCTGACATTTACAGACTCCACAGTGGGTGTCTGGCATATCCTGCCCCAGGCACCCTCCCACAACAGGACCTCACAGCTGTGGTCCTCGGTGACACCTAATTCCATTTAAAGTCGGGGGACCCCCATGATTGCATACATTCTGCATTTACAGACACCCTTTCTTCTGTTACGTGGCCCTGAAGAGTCACGGGATACTTCCCGCATGTGACAAAACACGTGCCGGCTGGTCCTTTCATGTTTTCACATCTCACTGGTGTCGACCGCTGATTTGCAAATACCAGACATTGCTACCAGAAGGAATTTTTGGTATCCTCATTACGTGTGCCCGGGACGTTTTCACTCAATTACCAGGGTGGGTTCCACGACCCACACATCCACGGGGGCTACAGAGTAGTTCCTCCGACCTGGCAGCACCGTACTTACTCTCCTCCATTCACACATTACGCATATCTGCAGGAGCGCCAATCTTCCTGTCTTACTATAAACCCTACATCTATATGTCAGCCAATGGGTACCTTGATTGCAGTGGCATGATGCAATTTTGAAGATCACAGTAGGCGTGCTCCACCACCGCGGAGGCAGTCATTGGATGCATTTGAAAGATGCACCATCGTGGTAGCGCCCGACTGGCCCCTGTGGTGTGTCACCACCATGAAGCATGCCCTTACAGCCAATGGGAACCTTAATCACGGTAGCATGATGCAATTTTGAAAATCGCGGTAGGCGTGCTCCGCCACCGCGGAGGAGGTCATTGGATGCATTTGAAAGAGGCAGACCTGGACCACCAATTGCTGCAGCTTGGCACCTTTGAAATGACCCCAGGGGGGCTATATATGTGTGGGAGTGAGCCTCACATTTCCACTGCTCCCAGACCCCTTGTCTGCTGCTGCCTCCAGGGACTGCTGCCTGAGACCCCTCTTCTGCTGCTGCCTCTAGGGACTGCTGCCTGAGACCCCTCACCTGGTGCTGCCTCCAGGGACTGTTTCCAGAGACCCCTCACTTGCTGCTGCCTCCAAGGACTGCTGCCTGAGACCCCTCACCTGCTGCTACCTCCAGGGATTGCTGCCAGAGACCCCTCACCTGCTGCTGCCTACAGGGACTGCTGCCTGAGACCCCTCTCCTGCTGCTGCCTCCAGGGACTGATGCCAGAGACCCCTCATCACTCAATTCCACCGCTGTTGTCTCATGTCCACAGTGATGGCAAGGACAGAGAAGATCCGTGCCAGTCCCTTCACGAGCGAGGAGCTGAAGGTCCTGGTGGATGAGATGCTCACACAGTACCCAAGGTTATAGGGTGCCCCAAATGTCATGGTAAGTCCTCAACAGTGGGGGGAGGGCAGGGGGGCATACATGTGGTTGGACTGATGCAGTATGTGCCTGGGATTGTGGGGTTGTGTCATGCACTGCCTAACATGCTGTCCCCAGGGGGAAGGTGTGTGTACCCTATGCCACAGGTTTCCCTGCCTGCACATGTCTGTATGAGTGACCTGTGTCGTGTTGTCAGCCATACAGTGACGCAGAAGGTTGTTCATGCAGGAGTCAGGACAGTGATTGATTGGCTGAATGGCTGTGTGCCCCAGTAGTCCATCTCAGTGTAAGCCCACATGGCCAGCACAGTCCCCACCCACAGAGACAAGGACACATCACTCCACTTACAGAGTATTATATCAGTCTTTTCTCATTGCACTCCAGCTATGGGCCATCTCAGCACTGTAAGTTGCACACGACCGGCCTTGTGATGAGGATTTTGGATTTGTGAGATCATGTCCCTCAATGTTACAATCATGACACAGTTATCTATTCACAGGGCAGGTACATTGGACACAGTGAGTCCACCCCCAGACACTGGTCGATATGTGATGTATGTGTTGCTCAAACCAACAATGGACTGAAGATGTGGACAGGCTACATAGGTGTTTCGGTGCTGGCATCCTGCATGTTTGTGAGATGTGCAGGGACTGTGTTCTCCCTCACACCTGCTTGCATTTTCATCAGCTTTTCCCATTGCAGATGTACCATGTGAGATGTACTCTAATCTCTGATTGGCATATCGTTAGATTTGTGATGAGTTTGTATCTTGCTGCTATACTGATAGATGTCGGTACATAACACTGTGTCACTGATCATTTCCCCCTCTTTTCTCTCATGCCTGCACCTCAAGGTAAACCAGCGTAAGGACGTGTGGAGGGCCATTGCAGTAAGGTGAGAGCTCTTGGGGTCTCAAACCGACGGCACACCCACTGCCACAAGAGGTGGGATGAAATCAGCCAGCTGGCAAAGAACGTGGCGGAGATGACCTTGGGGATACTTCCTCGTACTGGGCATTTGGCACGGCGCAGCATGACACCACTAATGGGCTGCATCTTGCTGGTGACACAGCCATAGCTGGATGCACGTTTGAAGGAGCATCAGCAGAAAGCCAGGGGTGAGCATTTGGGGAGGGTGACTTTGGCTGGGAATGGCTGCATATGTACAGAGCCTGTGCCAGCGCTGGCCTATGTGATGTTGGTAGCGTGAGGCAGTGGCATGTAAGTGGCTGCTGGGCTGGGTGGCGATATCATGCATTTGCCATTCCTGTACTTACGAAGATGATTTGAATGCTGTGCATTCCCATTTTATTCTAAGTTGTGCTCTTCAGGTTTCTTCTGCATTGGGGTAGTCTTGGGAATCCCATGGGAGGGAACAGCAGTGTTCCCGATCTGAGTGTGCCTTCATCAATGCGTCCATTGCATGCACCCCGATTGCGGAGGCCTAGACATCTGACAACAATGTGCACCAGTCCTTGGGCCCCAAAGTACAACATGGTGGGTGGCATGGGCTAATGGCCATTGTGGACTGTCATGTTGTAATCTGTGTCTGTGTTGTCCCCTCCTGTTCCATCCAGATCTGTCAGTGGCAACAAGTAGTGTGCCCCCATCATGTCCCTAGGTGTGCTCAGAGCTAGTTGTGTGTCTGGTTGAACAGAGCCACAAGCAGGGTGTTGTGCTGTGTGCTCATCACATGACTCACTCATGCCTGAATTTCCAGTTTCCACGCACTGTTTGAGTCTATATAGTGAGTTGGCACAATTTGATTGCACAGGGTGGTATGCAACATGTAGATCTGGTCATCTTTTGTTAGGCATTGCTTGCATATGTTTGTTCTGTTGCTGCCACTGACCTGACTCTACATCTCTCTCTCTCATGCAGCATCTCCTGTGGTCACGGAGGGACAGGAGACGGACACCAGTGGGGGTGAAACTAGCATGACAGCTGCACAGGAGCCCAGTGACACAGATGTCACCAGCGCCTCAAAGGGGGACAGGAGTCTGCTGGAGGAATCCCAGCGTGATACGCAAAGTACCACATCATCTGATGCCAGCGGGGATGCATCCATGCTGGTGGGCACAGGGAACGGGGACTCTGCATCATCTTCCACCACACAGCGGCCAGTGCCCACCTTCCCAGCCTGGCCCCTGGCCCCGCTGCCCCTGCCCCCCTGCTACCAGCAGTGCTGAGTCTGGGGACCTTTTGCGCCAGCTGTGTGTAGGCCAGACAGCTCTCCTTAATGTCTTCAATGACCACGTCAAAAAATTGGCATACACGGTTACTTTCATGGAGGGCATACATTCCGACGTGGGTGGGCTTTGTCCTCCACAGTGATGTCTGCCATTCAACAGGCACATACTCACAGTCCAGCTCTGGTCCCTTTGTCCACCCCCCTGGCAGTAGCCTCGTCTGACGATAGTGACCACTGTCCACAAACATCAAAGTCACGATACGGCATACAAAGCACACAGCAGCAGTAACCTAAGTGGTCCCGGGCGCAGACACCATCCCCACAGAAGACCAAAGCCACCCCAGAGCGCAGAGAGAAAAGCCCGTCAGGCGACACCAGGGGACAAAAAGCAATGCAGAAGTCCTCAGGCCCACATGCCTCAGAGGCATCCCCATCCAAGGACTCTCCTGTCCCTAAAGCATCTTGCAAAGAGAAGCATACAGTCTCTGTGCCCACCGAGGAGGTGGTGCATGCCAAGGGTACACCTAGGAAGGGCTCCAAGGCAGATTCACCCACCACCTCGACTCCCATTCCAAGCCCAGTGAAGCAGGGGAAGGAGGGCACTGTAGGGGTGACACCTAGTAAACAGGGGAAGGGGGGCAGAGGCAAAGCCAGGCAAAGCGTCCTGCTGGATCCAACACATCACCAGAGGGAGTACCGGTATCTGCACCTGAGGCAGCTTTGGTGGTGAGTGTTCCTGTTGTGCCCACACCACTTCCCATTGATCCAAAGTCAGGCAGGCCATTTAGGATCCCTAAGAAGTGGAAAGGCACCCCTCCATAATCTCCCAGCCACACTGTGTCTCCCGTCTGCATGACTCCGCCTCCACGTGCCACTACACCACCTGGTCCAAGGAGCCCTCCAGCTTGCCAAACCACTGATAGCTCTACCTCTGCTGGTCCGCTCTCTCCCTGGTCAAGTGCCCCGACAGTCCCCGATACACAGCCAGCTCCTAGTCCGCCTGACAGCTACATCTGAGTGGTAGTCTCCCTCACACACCTGTCTCTCACACAGGTGGGCCTGTACTGCACATTGTTACCCCCTGACTGTGTTGCTGACCATGGAAAGGTACAGTCACGCACATTCCCTGTGCAGCTTCTCATGGACATGCTCTGCATCCTGGACTGGCCACTGACCTTGTTGTTCACTGCTGTTTTGCCTTTGCATGTGCAGCTTCTCGTGGACATGCTCTGCACTTAGCCCTGGCCACTGGCCTTGTTGTTTACTGCTGTTTCCCCCTTGCCTGTGCAGCTTCTCATGGACATGCTCTGTACTTAGCCCTGGCCACTGGCCTTGTTGTTCACTGCTGTTTCCCCCTTGCCTGTGCAGCTTCTCATGGACATGCTCTGCACTTAGCCCTGGCCACTGGCCTTGTTGTTCACTGCTGTTTCCCCCTTGCCTGTGCAGCTGCTCATGGACATGCTCTGCACCCTGGACTGGCCACTGGCCTTGTTGCTCACTGCTGTTTTGCCCTTGCCTGTGCAGCTTCTCATGGTCATGCTCTGCACTTAGCCCTGGTCACTGGCCTTGTCGTTCACTGCTGTTTTGCCCTTGTCTGTGCAGCTTCTCATGGACATGCTCTGCACTTTGCCCTGGCCACTGGCCTTGTAGTTCACTGCTGTTTCCGCCTTGCCTGTGCAGCTTCTCATGGACGTACTCTGCACTTAGCCCTGGCCACTGGCCTTGTTGTTTACTGCTGGTTTGCCCTTGCCTGTGCCGCTTCTCATGGACATGCTCTGCATTTTGTACCTTACTATTCTCTTCTCATGGTGGCTATCTGTGCAATATGTGAATAAAGACAGTTGCTCCTGTTGTCTAATTAGTCAGTGTCCTTACTGAATAAAGTTCTTTTGCTGTGTGTATATGGTTTACTGTGCCACATGGTCTGTGTGCCACTTCAACATAGTCAATGTTTGGGCTCACTTACTCTATTTTTTACAGGGTTGACAGGGTCATCATTTCTTCCTGACCCAGATACTTGTGTGGGCAATGGTGTCAATTTTTAATGGGAAACAGTTGTCATTTTCTTATTTTGTTCATGTTGGCTATATTGTACACATGTCAGGTTGGGGAGCACTGCCAACACAGAGTGGGTTTCTGCACACAGTATTGCAGGCAGGCCGTCCAGGGTTCAAGTTCAGGAGATGGCGAGTGAGAGTTGAATGGATCAGTGATGAAAAAAGTCTTGTTCCAGAAATATTGAGCATTCCATAGGCAGTTTAACATAGATACGATTTTCTGTAGTATATCTTTAACATTAAATGCTTGCTAGGTGTTCAGTCAGGAAGAAGAACTAGGGTTGCTCATGCCACTTTGGTGGGCATTAGAAAAGGGATCCGTTGTACTGGAGAGCTGTGAATAATTTGTATAAGTGAAGTGAGGAGGCCTGATGCATGGCAGCTTGAACAGCCATGAAGGCTAGGTATGTTGAGCATCAAAATGCAGAGCAATAAGGCTAGTATAGTAGGATAGAAAAACATGTTCAGTAAAAATGGAGACCTGATCATGAGAACTGTAGAGATGATTGATTCTTTTTGTAGTTCATAAGTGCAGAAATACACAAGGCACTTGTTCACCAACTAGTCAGGCTCCACAGCCACGATAACAAAAATAGTCATTTTAAATATGGAACAAATCGTTCGATCATTCACATTTTAAAGGTCTAGATATGCATGAGAAAATTAATGCATATATAGAAAAAGGAAAACAAAAGCAGTGAACAATCTTAGCTACAGTTACGAAGGGCTTCAAACGTAAAAATGTACAATTATGAGAAATCAATTTATCTTTGAAATGATTACAATTAATCGAGCTTCACAATATAACAATAATGCCTACTCCAAATCAAATAATGCATCCAATTAAACTAACCATAATGGGGGCAATTATAGATACACGTCTACTGAGTGATGTAGAAAGTGGGATTCGCATCACCAACAAACACACCTGTGAAAGATCCAAAAACGCATTGCATACGGTATTAGAGTTTGAGAAACTGACCTGCTTTGTGATGGCTCTGTTCGTGTTATATACACATTTCATGCCATGGTCTTCATATGATAATTATAATTACGGAGAATAATCAATATATGTCATACACCATACGAAGATTCAACTATGATTGCAATCTGTATATTTTCAGGGATGCAATAATATGTGCATGGTCTGTTGAAACATCAAATAGTATAACAGTAGACAAAACTGTCTTTCGTGCATGCACAAAGTGACTATACCTTTCATCAAACTTTATTTTCTTGAGTGTGACAATGTCCTTCTGTGGACGAAATAAATGTTTTCAAAATTGGTGCCCTGCTCCCAGACAAAATAATATTTTCCATTTCGAACGTTAGAGGTCTTGTGCCTGCTTGATAATCAATGTAGAAAGTCCCCTTGCTTCACACACTTCTGTTCAGAGTATATGAGGATTTGAGTGCACCCAGACGAATACTATTTAAAGTTGAATACAAAAATTCCAACATATTTTCAGCAAATCCAAGGTATTCAAATCAAATTTGGTAAAAGACATTTTCATCTTAAAAAATCAGATTTGTTTTTCCTATTCGAGGAATGACTACTCTGCTCTCTAACCCCAGTGAAATATTGATAGTTCAGAAGGTAGGGGCATATTTACAAGAGCTTATCACCACCATAACGTCACTTTTCGGATGTTCGGGTGGGGATAAGTCCTTTGCCTTATTTTCAAGGTGGATTTAATCCACTTAACATGGCTTAAAGCTGCCTTGTGAATAAGGCCCCCTTTCACGCAGCATTTAGCGCGAAAGTGACAGGCGATGGGTGTTGCAGAGGGCGCTCCGCTGCAACACCCATTGCTTTTTGACACAGCCCCCTATGTACAAGTGTGGCATAAATATGGGGCAGCGACAAAAATAAGACCGAGGAAAAACTGGTCTTAACCTGGCGGAACAAGGAGAAAAGATTAATGTCTCCTTGTTTTTGCTGTTTCTATGTGTGCTGCATTCTACCACTAGTGATTGTTCATGTGCAGGAAGGTGTCATTAGAAAATTACGAGTTGCATAAAGCAGCACACATAAAAGGTACAAATCACCATTAGTTATTTCTCCCCTTTGTTTCCTCTTCTAGATTCTGCAGCACACTTAGAAAGATAAGCATAACTCTAAGTATTGGATTTGTGCAGGAAGGTGTGACTTCCTGCACAAAAACTATCTTTCCTGTAATGCAGGTATCTTTGCTCGATGGGGCAAGGGTGCCTGCATTGGTGCTAGGCGGCTGATTGTGCGCCAGCACAGGCAGGTGAAAGGAATGTGCCATATCTTAAAAAGTTATGGTGCATTCCTGCCCTCTCCCTTTCACGCACCACAGCACTGAAAGTTGTCCTGCTGCGTTAAACTGCGTTAAGAATGATAAATATGGGATTTAGTGCATATTATGCATTGTGGTACACTTGCCTCATGGTTTTACTCACAGGTTCGGTATTAACACTGGTTTGACATGTCTACACAAGAGGGACCCACTTTGAGGGTGATTATGATGCCAGTCGGACGCGCATTCAACCAGCATCGTAGCAGAAGCGGGACTTCCCGACAGGTAGTCGAAGAACCTGCTTCCAAGATTACAATCTGACTGCTGTGTTGGCAGTCGAATCCTGTAGTCCATTGCAGCTTGTTCTGCTACTCACAGCACAAGCTGTAATGGAAAAAATACAGAGTTTAAACATCCCTACACCGTGGCTATGAATGTAAAGAGATTAAGTATTGGCAAAGCCAATAGGCTTCGTCTATAACCCAACAGTGATTGGCTTGTCATTGTTTAGCCATGTTATACAGAAGCACATCTGTTGTGCAACATGGCTGATAGTACCCAATGTGCTGTGCCCACAGTGACTAAACCACTAGATCAGTTCCAGGCAACAATTTGCAGCTCAAGAGAGTGCAATAAATATGTGGCAACAATCCATGCCTTGTTTTGTATGTGAAGTTTTGTCTGCCAGTGCTGTTTTCAATGAACAGAAATGCATAGTGTTCAAAACGAAAACATCTGCACTGTAAATGAACTATAGCTATATGTATTAGATAATCCAGAATAACCTAAGGATATAGGACTTAAAAAGCAGCTTTGAGTTTTAGGTATGTATGTCTTTTAATGAGATTCATATAATATTGTAGGAAGCAGTAAAGTAAGCGATGTTTGAGGTATCAGTTTTAGGATAATAGACTAAAATTGAATTGGAAATAGTTCTTGATGTAAAGCCTGGCATTACATTTAACAACATGTGCTCTTAATATGCTCGTCTCTCACCTCTATATACTCCTAAATACATTCTTAAGTAACTAACTAGATTCTTAAATAGCTGTTTTTATACTTGGATGGTTTGTTTGATCATATGTAAACATTAGTATCCACTATTGTCAACCATTTAGGGTATATTCAGAAATAAAAATCTAAATTTGAAGGAAAGTGTTTTGAGATTAAAAAACAAAAAGTCTTATGCTAATGAATCAACTCACCCTTTCAGTGACATTTTACTTAAAATATAAATGCATCAGGACCAATATTT
Organism: Triturus cristatus; assembly: GCF_964204655.1. Lineage (NCBI taxonomy): Eukaryota > Metazoa > Chordata > Amphibia > Caudata > Salamandridae > Triturus > Triturus cristatus. The sequence goes on from NC_140584.1 coordinate 231,365,246, forward strand.
TTGTCATAACAAACTAAATTATACCACGTAGCCTTTCCAAAGAAAGAGAGGCCTGTCGCTCATGAATGGCATTATAGAATATTGCTATGTTTTCGAGAACTATTCGGGCAACAATACAGCTAATGCAGGCAGTTTTGGCATGTCACTTTCCCAGTTGTATCAAATAAATGGGAAAGTACGCTGCAGCTCCAAATTCCCAAATTGGCCTCTTGTGGAATATTTCCTTGACAAATTACCTCAGGGGTTTCCTCCTGTGTTCTTTGTTGTAATTTTCATATGAAGAAAGGAAGCTGTTATTTTTCTAGCTCTTGCCCATAGAAATATCTCAAAGTTATAAAACCATAAAAATGTAATTTATAAGTTGACACTATATAGTACTGTGCTATAACATATTGAGATGATGAATTATATACACTGTTATTTATTAGTTATTTATTGAGCACAATGACGTTCATTTGCTTTGATGACTAGGGGCTGCATTATACATGCAATGCACTTTCCTTCGTTGCACTGGGCGCACATTTAAAAAGGTGTGCCCAGCGCAATGAAGGAAGTGTGCTGTAATATGATGAAGGACCTGCCCTCAGGGCAGCCACGAACTTGTGCTGTCTCAGAGGCAGCGTATTCATGTGATAAACGGAGCAGCTGCTTTAAAACGGCTCCGTGTTTTGACTGTGCAAGAGGTTGAACTTCTAGGGGGGATTAGAGATACCCTTACAGGCAGGTGCAGCCAGTGACTACACCCGCCTGTAAGGGTATTTCTGGGAAGTCCATATGACCCCCTTCCCCCTTCAGAGGGCTGCTCTCAGGGCCGGCACTGTCATTGCACCTCCTGAGAGATTCTTTAACTCTGTGCCTGCGTCTGTAATATCTTCAGGTAAAGATGCCCTCAAGGGATTCTTTTCAGGACCTGAGGTTTCTATGATTTCAAAAAACACTTTGTCTTAAACTTTAAATAGTGACTTATTTACAACCAATGTTAAAATAAATTGATAAACTATACAGCAAATCAAACGCAAGAAAGGAAATTATTCAACAAAAGTAAACAATTCAACACGGGTGTATAATTAATCAAATTATATGGCATTATATGGCACGTTGTGTGAAAGTATTACTTTATTATTGTGTCCATTTTAAACTTTTTAAAAGTATTAAGGTGGTAGTTGCTCTTCTTTAGTACCAATTTATCTCCCAAATATAGGCAACAGAAAGGTAACCAGTCCAACTTTGTATGAGGTCCTTCTACTGAGCAGCCACATGTGTCACTGCATTTTTAGTAACGTTTGAACAGTTTGAGCTAAAAGAAACTATTTTTTTTGCTAAAATCTGCAGATAATGCAGCAGATGGGGGATTATTTGTCTAATTGTCAAAGTCATTTGTAGATGTAAATTGAATTCACACTTTAAAATTACTGCAATTGAAAATCCACTTTTTTGCATTCACAGACTAAGTAATTTGCACTGGTAAAGGGAGATACTCATGTTTGAACTATCCGGGTATTGTGTGATATTGCACACATTTAAATGTTATCTCGGTGCACAGAGTAGGCATTTAAGAATGTGGATGCCCTAACAATATAAAAGCATTGAGAAATTTTAGATTTACGTCTGTCAAGGGCACGAGTAAATACATTTCTCATGTGGTAATAGGAAAGGGATGGCCCCAACATTGGCTGTGAAGTGACAAAAGGTGTTTGAGGTGTATGAGGTCCTTCTACTGTGCAGCAACATATGTCACTGCGTTTTTAGTAACGTATGAACCGTTTGAGCTAGAAACTATTTTTTTTGCCAAAATCCACAGATTATGCCGCAGATGGTGGATTATGTTTCAAATGTGCGAATCTATAACTATACGAAAATTCACTGCGGCTGCATATTCGCATAATTCCAGAGGGACTGCTTGCCCCCAACCTCCTATGGATGGGCAACATCTCATTTTCTTATTTCCACTGGGCCATGGACTGCACTGGTGCTACACAACTGGTATTCACAGAATTCTTTTTTAAAATTTGAACCCAGGGAGTAATTCAATAGACATAAACAATATACTTTGTCATTCGGATATGCAGCATTAGATATAATTAACACTGCTTGCTGTTAATAATATCTGTTAGACCTGGCTTGTTCAGCAGGTTTATCCCCAGACTTTTTGCTTTTTGGCCTGTTTCTGACCTGTTTTTGTGGGTTTTATGACTCTGGGCACATTACCACTGCGATCAGTGCTAAAGTGCATATGCTCTCCGTGTAAATTGTTGTTATGGATTGGTGTTTCCATAATTGGGTGATTTGATTTACTAGTCAGTCCCAAGTACAGTGCACCGTGTGTGCCCAGGGCCTGTAAATCCAGTGCTGCTTGTGGGCTGCAGCACTGATTTTGCTACCCACAGAACCAGCCTGTATAATTTAACTCTGGCCTGCCATTGCAGAGCCTGTGCGCAGTCTGGGACTGCCATGTCGACTTGGCAAGTGTGCACACACTTGCCAGTCTCTAAACCTTCCCTTTTTCTACATGTTAGGTACCCCTAAGGTAGGCCCAATGTACCCCTGTGGGTAGGGTGCATTGTATGTGAAAGGTAGGACATGCACTGATGTGTGTGGGATGTACTGATAGTGAAATACTGCCAATTTCGTTTTTCACTATTTCAAGGTTACGTGTTCCTATAGGACTGAATTGGGAGTTTGCTTATAGCATCTTATAAACATAACTACCACTGAGAACAAGGTAGGAAAATAAAGTTTAGTATGCCTGAACTCAGAGTGGTAAAATGCATCTTTTACTTAGGGTGATTTTTACATTCTGTGTTTTAAAATACCACTTTTAGATAGTAGGTATTTTCTTGCTTAGCCATCCAGTATACCTCTGCCTGGTTTGTGTATTGCATGTCTGGCTTTTGGATGACAGAGGCTGGAGAGAGACAAAGATACCTAATTCTGCCAACTGGAGACCCCCAATTCTAACAATATCCAAATAATTAACATGTAGAAAAACATGAACACTATGCTGCCCATAACACATTACATTGTCCACAGCTCCGATCACTATAAATCATTAGTAAAAAAAACAAAACGGTGATTGTAAATCATCAATCAGCAATTGCCCCTGTGTTCTTTTGATGCGGATCATCCGCATCAGCCACAGTGTTGTACGGCATTACACTACTATTGCGTATGAGTTCACAGGTGCAACAAAAGATTACCAATGCTTGATTCATTTTCTGAAAGTGAACACACAAAATGACTATTTAAAGCAGCAATGCTGCCTTCCAGTCACGGGTCATGGGTCACAAGTCCAGTAAATGTCAGGAGACTCTTTTAAGACTGCAGTGTGATCCGATCTCTCAATACAGACTCATGAATTAAAGTTACAATTCCGTGCTGCCTTCCCTGTGAGTATTTCAATTGGATGTAGAATCACAAGACTAAGTGTGGTGAATGAAAAATAACCCTTTGCTTGATATTTTATCGGAATTCTGAGGGCAGAGTATTTATCCTTTTCAAGGACTAAGATGGAATTATTTATTTTAAAGGAGTCTCCTGACACATACAGGCCTTGTGGCCCATGATTGGAAGGAGGCATTGCTGCTTTATATAGCCATTTTGTATGTTCACTTTCAGGAAACGAATTAACAAATTTCACTACTATCACATATGAGTCAACAGCTGCAACAAAAGATTATAAATGTTTCATTTGTTTTCTGAAAGTGAACAGACAAAATATGCACACTCATATGTGATAGTATTGAAGTGCAGCATAACAATATGACTGATGCATCTGTTTTTATTGCTGCATACAAGAAAGACATTTTATACTGTTTATGTCATTTCAATTACCTGTATATACATGGCAACAAAATGGCCCTTGCTAGATTGAAAAAGGCTGTCTTACAGCTTAAACGAATCTCTTCTGTGTTCCTGCGTCTGGAGTAGCCTGATTCATTAAACAGGACATATTCCAAAGACTTTGAGTGCTGGCTCATTTTCTCTTAATGAGCTCAGGTGACTATAACTTCTGAATTTGTATGGTTTTGTACAAGTGAAATCTGAGCCTAACTATAATGTCCCTAAAACCTTTGGCTTTTTCAGTGAATTTCTAAGGTTCTTTTTCATTCTAGTTCCCAACTATTATGTCCATGTAACCTTTGTTTTTTTCAGTGAATTTTGTATGGTTTTTTAAAATTATTTTTCCTAACTATAATGTCCTTGTAATATTTATTTTTTTAATGAATTTCTACATTAAAAAGAATATATTTCAAAACTGTAGCATGTAAACTTGGGGTGAGGGTGTGTGAGTGGCTCTATAGGTCTCTGCCTGGGTGTTTAAGTGGCTGTACGGTTCTGTGAATGAGTGGTTATGTGGGTCTGTGACTGTGTGTGTAAGTGGCTATATGGGTCTGTGAGTGGGTGAATGAGTGGCTATATGGGTCTGTGAGTAGATATGTGAGTGACTGTATAGGTCTGTGAGTGGGTTTCTGAGTGCCTGTATGGCTCTGTCACTGAGTGTGTGAGTGGCTGTATGGGGCTCACAGTGGGTGAGTGAGTAGCTGTGTTAGTGAACAAGTGGGTTTGGGAGTGGACTGATAGGTCTGTGTGGGTCTGTACAATGGGTGAATGAAGGGGTCAGGGCCTCTGACTAGCTCTTAGCAATCCCACTGTGTGGGACTTACTGGTGGTAGCACGAGGGGTGCTTGGCCCCCGACAATCGCCTGCATTCAAGGGGACATCATCCCCAAACCAGTAGTGTGCCAGGAGGTGTGTTTGCAGAATGCTGGACCAAGGGGCGTGCCCTCTAATGACATCTCAGCAATCCCGCTGCTTGGGTGGTAACAGGAGGGGTTCTTAGCCCCCAAGGATCCTCTTAGCATCCAAGGAGACTTTATCCTCCGACCAGTAGCGTGCCAGGTGGCACATCTGCAGAGTGGTGGTGAAAGGTGAAAGCTGCAAAAATATGAAAAAACACTTCACACCCACCCACAGAACCACTCAGACACTCATACACTCACTCATACATCCATTCATAGACTCATGCACCTACTCACACACCGACTCAGATATCCATCCACCCACTCAGAGACCCACTCAGAGGCTGGGGCACCCACTCACAGACCTACTCAGAAACTCACACATCCACTCATTCATCTACTCAGACACTCATATACTCACTCAAAGACCCACTCAGACATTTATACACCCACTCAGAGACCCAGTCCGGCACTCACACACCCACTTGTAGACCCACTCAGAGACTCACGCAGTCACTCGCAAACCCACTCAGAGACTCATGTACCCCCTCACAGACCCACTCAGAGACCCATGCATGCACTCAGATACCCACTCAGACATTCATGTACCCACTCACATACCTACTTAGACATTCATGCATCCACTTGAGGATCCAGTCAGACATCCTTATACCCACTCACAGACCCACTCAGACATTCAAGCACCCACTCAGAGACCTATTCAGATACTCACTCACCCAATCACAGACCGACACAGACTCATGCACCCACACACATATTCACTCAGAGACCCATGCACCTACTCATAGGCCCATTCATGCACCCACTCACAGAGCCACTCAGATATTAATGCACATACTCACAGAACCACTCATACAACCATGACCCTGCTCACAGAACCACACAGACACTCAGGCACTAACTGACCGACCCACTCAGACAGTCATGCGCCACTCACAGACCCACACAGACCAACTAACAGACCCACTCATTGTCTCACGTACCAACTCATAGACCCACTCAGAGACTCCTGCACCCACTGACAGATCCACTCATACACTCACGCACCCACTCACAGATCCACTTAGAGACTGATGCACCCACTTAAGGACCCACTCAGACACTTTTCTACCCACTCACAGAACCACTCACAGACTCCTGCACCCACTCACAGAGCCACTCAGACATTCATGTACCCACTCACAGACCCCCTCTGATAGTCATGAACCCACTTACAGAGTCACTTAGAGACTGATGCATCCACTCACAGACCCACACAGACTCTGATGCCTCTACTCAGACCTACTCAGAGATGTACACACCCACTCACAGACCCATGTACCCAGTCATAGACTTACTCAGGCACCCACTCACAGACACACTCAGATATTCATGTACCCACTCAAAGATCCAGTCAGAAATTCATGCACTCACTCACAGACCCACTTAGAGACTCATGCACCCACTCATAGACCCAGTAAGAAACGTATGCACCCACTCAAAGACTCACTCTGATACTTATTCACCCACTTACACACCCACTCAGACACTCACAGACCCACTCACAGTTCCACTCAGAGACTAATGTATCCACTCACTGACTCACTCAGACACTAACACACCCAGTCAGATGTACAGAGTCACTTATATAGTTGGGAATGTTAAATGTCCTGGTGTCTATTGAATGTATGCTTTTGTTTTGTGTATTTGTGATGCTTTCACAAAATTGTAGCAAAAAAGGTAATAAAGCAGTGTTTAGGAAAAAGGGTGGCACTGAAAAGAACATTCGTGTTTATTGTGTGTAGATGATAACTACTCATGAAACAGACTGCAGGGTTTCAAGTTGTTGAGGAACTCCCTGTTGCCTTTCTCAGTGAAGTGAACTCCATCACCTCTATATATACACCACATTTCAAAGCAAGTTGTTGTTGTAGATAGAGCACGTGTTATGGTCTCTTAGAAATGCACAAACAGTCTTATTAACATATTTCCTGGCTTTGTCTATCCGTATACAGAACTAATTTTACCACTTCCATTTCTGTCTTTAGCATATGTTGAAGAATACCAAATCAGTCTGAGTGAAAATATCATTAATTGAGCAAAGGTATCTTTCAAGATTTCCAGTCCTACCTCAGTAAGTGTGCCTTGGTCATTGCCATCACAGTGCAATCATGAGGTCAATGTGTTGGCAATCCACAATGCTTTCAACCAAAGGCTTGCCACTTTATTCCTCTCTGGCCAATACAAGTGATGTCCACATTAGGCAAACCCAAGTCCCTGTAAATGGCACTCTTTCTAGCATACTCTCTAGCCCAAAACACAAATCTGTGACCCACAATCCACACTCTAACCATTTTGAAGACAAGACTGAGTAGTACACAGGAGAAAGCACGGCAGAATGAGACAGTTTTCAAAATACTAATAGTGACCATTGAGAGGTGAGCTAAGAAAAGTAAAATATGAAAGGGACATTTTGATTGGCTACCTTCAACAATATCTCTGAGTACAAAGTCAAATAGGTTGTCATTAATTATTGCTTTGTATGAGAGTGCTATACCATTCTTATGTTCTCTCAGACTTCATTCTACCTGACAACATCAAATAAAAAAATCCATGATCCACCAACTCATTTTGCAGGTATGTGAATTGCAATATAGTGTTTAAAAAATGTGATAGGAAATGTATATGTATACATGAGGCTGGTAAAAGTGTGGATGATATATACAAAGGTATTGTGTGTGTTTGAGGGGATCTGTGAGTGGGTGTTTGAGTGTTGTTGTGGGTTTAAGAATGGGTGTGTGTCGCTGTGGGTGTACAAGTGAGTATGTGAGTATCTATCTGGGTTTGAGAGTAGGTTCATGAGTGACCATTGAGAAGTGAGCTAAAAAAAAGTACAATATGAAAGGGACATTTTGATTGGCTACCTTCAACAATATCTCTGAGTGCAAAGTCAAAAAGATTGTCATTAATGGTTGCTTTGTATGAGAGTGCTATAGCATTCTTATGTTCTCTGAGACTTCATTCTACCTGACAACATCAAATAAAAAATCCATGATCCACCAACTCAATTTACAGGTATTTGAATTGCAATATAGTTTAAAAAAATATGATTGTAAATGTATGTGCATAGATGAGGCTGGAAAAAGTGTGGATGATATATATAAAAGTATTGTGTGTGTTTGAGGGGATCTGTGAGTGTGTGTTTGAGTGTTTTTGTGGGTTTATGAATGGGTGTGTGTTGCTCTGGGTGTACGAGTGAGTATGTGAGTGTCTGGCTGGGTTGAGAGTTGGTGTGTGAGTAGTCCTTTCATCATGTTCCATCCTGGAATTTGTAGAGTGTGCATGTGTTGTTTTACTGCATGGTTGAGTTGGCATTAAAGACTCCTTGCTGAGCTTTAAACTTCTGTTTTATTATGTATTAATTACCCCTCAGGTAGGGTGTTATGTGCTTACAGGGTAAGCCATGCACTTTAAAGCCTCAGTGATTCACATGCAGTCTTTCACCCATACTGCAAGTTATATACATTTTAGGAAAACAGAGTTACTCCACTAGGTTGTGAGAGGGAGACAGAGGCACATAGATATTCATTGACATGCTCATACAGCACTTATGTATGCAGAATTAACAGAGGCACTTGCATGCACATTTATATAAACCAACACTCAGTAATGTAGGCAGTAAGTAATATACTTAGCCACTTACTTAAACATAAAGAGATTGTGACTTAGATACTGTCACATTCAGTGACACATCCAGAAGGAGACTGATGCACTAATTTAGATGTGCACTGAAGCAGTGATACTCCTAATTACTGATACAGACGAGGAGCCCTAAACATATGTGTTGAGCCACCTACTGCAAAGCCTATGTGTGTAGTTTAACTGCTAGGTCGAGTTGGTATTTAAAACCTCTTGCCAAGCTTTAAACTTCCCTTCTACTACATATAAGTCACCACTGAGGTAAGGTATATGTAGGCCACACAACAGGGTGCTATGTGCCTAAGAGGTAAGACTTGTACTTTTAAGTTTTAGTTAATATCATGGGCACATTCAGATCCATATGCCCAGCTAAACATTGAGTCTACCACCTATTCTGCACCTCACATATGTCATTACAAAAGCATATGTGCACTCACCCACCCAATAAGACAAAGACAGAGGCGCTTACACATTTAGTCACATGCCCATAATACAACACTTATGTATGCAGCAGTAACAGAGACAGTTGCACACACATGTATATACCCCAACACTCTCTAATACAGCCTGTAAGCAATCCATAGAGCCCGTTACATACAAGTATAGAGACTCATAGTGATACTAAGACAGCTAGTCATATAGCGACATAGGCACTTACACTACCAGTGACACAACCCAAGAGGGACTGATATTCTTCTTTAAATATGTACTGAAGTAGTGATATTCCTAATCACCATGCAGACAAGTAGCACTAAAAATATGTGTTGGGCCTACTACTGCAGAGCCTGTGTGTGCAGTTTTACTGCTAGGTCGAGTTAGCATTTAAAATTCCTTGCCAAGCTTCAAACTTCCCTTCTACGACATATAAGCCACTCCTAAGGTAGGTTGTACGTAGGCCATAAGGCAGGGTGCTATGTGCTTCAGAGGTAAGACATGTACTTTGAAGTTTTAGTTTGTCGCATGCGCACTTCCAGATCCTTCTGCCCAGCTAAACATCCAGTCTACCACCCATACTGCAACTCACATACGTATTTTTAAAAGCAGAGTTACTCACCTAGTCAGTCAGACAGAGACAGACACTTACACATTTTGTCACATGTCCATACAGCACTTTTTTATCCAGCAGTAACAGGTCCGATTGCACACAAAAGTATAAACCTCAGTATCAGTAAGTCATATATGCACTCACTAACATACATATAAAGAGACCCATAGAGAATCTATGACAGCTAGTCATATAGCTTTATAGTTACCTACACATGCAGTAACACACCAAGGAGGGGACTGATACCCTAATTTAGATTGGTACAGATGTACTGGCACTCCTAGTCAGCCATCTAGATAAGCAGCCCTTTAAACATGCATCGGGCCTGCTGCTGCAGAGACTATGGGCCTCATGTAGGTAGCCAAATACCGGTCGGTAACGGCCGATATTCGGTAAATATGCCGTTACCGACCGGTATTCAGACAAGTGAGATGTAGGAGTCCAAAAACCACTTTTCGGTAAATATGAGGTGGTAAATACCGATTCATATTTACCGAATTCCAAAATACCGAATCAGATTTACCGAATACATAATTAACGATTCGGTAAACATGAAGTGGTAAATATGAAGTGGTAAAAATTAAAATGACATGTAGGAGCACTCGGTAATTAAGAAATCCAGGAAAATCGGTAAATAAGAGTCGGTAATTAACACGGATTGAAAGCAGGTGGTAACCATCAACAGTGCAGATAAGCAATCCCAAAATGCAACAGCGTGGACAACATGGCCGCTATGTACGTCATTGCAAGGCGCCTACGTCTACAGGCAGCAGGACTGAGGGTGTGGCGACGGGAGGAACAAATCTACAGACAGCGCATCACACTATTCCAGCTGACTGATGCAGAGATACATGAGAGGTACAGGCTACACCCCGAAACCATCATGGACTTAATCAGGGACCTACACCCACTCCTGGACCATCCAATAAGAAGGGCTCACGCCATACCCCCACATGTGCAGGTGCCCTGCAGCCTACATCTGTTGGCATCCGGCAGTTATCAGGTGGTGATAGCTGCGGTGGGTGGGGTATCCCAGAGTTGCCTGTCACGTTCCTTCAGGAATTTCTTCCCCCATTTCATTGGCTGCATTGATGGTACACACATCCCACTCTGTCCACCAGCTGACACAGAGCACATCTACAGGATCAGGAAGTCCACCCACTCCATCAATGTGCATACCGAATGGAATGATTTTGTGAATGGTCCTGTGGGTGGCAGAACCAAAAGGTGGGCGTATGCTATTTACAACGAAGTCTGCAAGTTGTCGCACAGTGAGGCGGCTTCCAGATTGAGAGCTATTGACCAAGCAAACATGGAGAAGGCTTAAGCCGTTATAGATAATAGCTTTAGCACTCTCTCCTCTAGGATTCATACATGAGACAATAGGCACATGCAAGTACACGGCGCATGCAATGTACAAGCCCAGATTTTTGCGTGCGTACTACGAGGTATCCCAGTGGCTGTGATTACGCCTTCTTTCACTGTGCTTGCAAACGGTATATATTTAATTTTGAATAATGGAGCTTGCTGCGGGATGTGAGTTGGAATCCCGTACATAACTGTCTCGCATAAAGTTGTCTGCTGCAATACTGTTCTTTTTCCACCCCCGCATGTGCGGCTGGATGTTTCCATCTGGCCTTCGATTCCAACCTTGAAAGCAGAGTTCAACAAGTTGAGCAGAATAGAGCGCTATTGTCCCACAAAGAGGTGCCTTTGACTTCCTCTCGTTAAACATTTGTCCTTCACGTTGCTAATACGCGCACTGAGGTACAGGCGCCTCTGAATACTGACCTCCCCCTGCATTTCGGCTCTTTGATCCAAACTATTTTCAATGCCTCGTCCACGACCGCCCTGGCTCATTTTTTGAAACATGTGGCCTCGGGTCTCGTGACCTCCTTCCAAACTATTTTTTGGTGTAATTCCCGCATTTGTTCATTCACTTTTCTCGAGCATCTTTGGAGGTGTCCCGCTGCTCCTGGCGCTAGTGGCAGGTGTGCTGCTTCTCCGTTTCATACTCCGGAATGGCTGCTCCTTCTGTGCCACAAGAGCACCTGTCCCGTCTGCATCTTCTTCGTGATAGGATGCTTGACTACTATGGTACTTTGCCATTGGCGACTTTGAGCCTGGCTTATGGTTTATCCTTCAGGTATTCCTACTTCACCTGCGTACAACCTGTATTTCACTGCCTGGATTGTCCCTTCGAATGGCCTCTGTATTTGTGCTTGACCAACATGGTGTCTCCGGTGCCGGATTTCGATCGACTGATGAGGCCCTTAGTGTCTCACGAGTTGTCCTGTTCTGGTGTCCGGATCATGGCGTGTGGTGCGGCGCATGGTATCCTGGGTAATTGGGACATCTCAGCGGCAGCCTACGACTTCTTGTCTATGAGCTATTTGGAGGAACATTCCGGGTGCCCTCTGATTGTGCTAGAGGCTCCGTTGGTTGGAGAACACGTATGTTCCTTTTCTTTACTTAATTGGATGGCTGAGACTTTCAGTGGCCCTGCAAACGATTTTTTGTTGGAAGCCGTGGCCACATATGCTGCCTATACATTCATGGATTAACTGGATTGTCGTCCATTGCGCCTGTGCTACTGGACAGCACCCTGGCGCAACATTTATTTCGTTTATTTCTCTTATTTCTCTTCCTGATGGTCGGTTTGAGTTTTTAACTATACTTGCATTGTGTTTTTTGGAATATTATGCTGCTATTAATTGGACTTTAGGACTTTGGCGCTGCATTGGTTACGCCTTGTTCTGCTCTGACGAAACTGAACTCTGCGTTCTCTCTTTTCTTGCCTATTACATCTTGCTTCGCTCAAGGGGGCGTGTAGTGAGTTCTCCCTGAATCCGTACATACATTGTTCAGTTAGCATAACCACGTTGAAAGTTATGTAGCCATCTTTTTGTCTTTGCACACGACACTGCGTTTACATGTTCTTTCTTGAATAAACTGCTGACTCGAGACTTCCTTCAGACGAGTGCAATCTGTTGTTACCATCCCAAGCTCTGCGCAGCGACCTTGGTCTGTACATGCTGTGCCACACAGTCTGGAATTTTACACAATGCATGTTTTCCAGTCTAGGTTGTTCGACCCACTATTTAGCCATGACACACGCGCAGCTGCAAATACCTGCAAGTTGGTGCTTTTCATATCACAGACGTCATGTTTATTATTCAGACCGAAGACGAGCCTTCCTGCGAGAAGGCTCCTGATGCTCCTGTGATGTGATTTCACTAAGCTGATTTTTGAGGTATGGGGTCCCCTATTGAAGCCTCAGAGACCTTCTATTGTAGCATTATTATGATATTTGCTACTTAGTTAAGGGAAGGTGGTAGTATCCTCGGTATTTTCCGATTCGCTAAATACCACCTCGGTATTTACCGATTCGGTAAATACCACCTCGGTATTTACCGATTCGGTGAATTCCGATTCGTGATTACCGAATGTTACCGAATCGGTAACTGTTACCGAATTATTTACCTACATATAACTTTCCGATTCTAATTTACCGATTCGGTACGGCTCGGTATTTAAGAACCGGTAAAATTTATTTTCCTACATGAGGCCCTGTGTGTGTAGTTTAATGCCATGTCGACTTGGCATTTAAAACTCCCTGCCCAGTCTTAAACTCTCTTGTTTTTACAAATATGTGACCCCTAGGGTAGGCAATAGATAGATATCCATGAATGCATACACTGACACACCAAGACACACTAGAATGCCTTCAGTACCACGGCCACACATTGATCACCTTACAAAAATCTCTACTGCTTTCAGTGCTGGCTGCTAATTTGAGTTTTTGCCAAGCGTCCTCCTTTAAAAACCTTTCCCTAGCCTTCCTTGCTGTTGGGTAGTCCTTTCGTAGGGTCTTTATCAGGACACTACCTCTAGGCTGTGAGTTCAGGGCTTTATGAAGGACTTTTAGGGATTTTCTACATGCAAGGTTAAACCAACGATTTACTGGGGCTTCTTACACCTTTCAGCAACGAGTCAGAACCAATTTCACTTTTTTAAGCAAAACTACAAACTGAGGCAGCAGTAAGCCAGGACGACTGTCAAACTCCAGGCAATTTAGGACATTCCCCATTATTTGAGATAAGACATGCAGGACCATTTTCAGCTTATCAATTTGACTCTACTCTAACCGATAGCCATTCTTCCTAGCCAGGGTTGGCTTCTGGATTTTTAGTACTGGTGTAGTTTTCCTGGGCTCCACTCCCATCTGGGTATGGAGAATTGCATGATTGCTAAAGCTGTAAATAAGGTGTCCACTAGGGTGAGCTTTCCACGAAACAAAATTGGACACTAATACGAAATCAATTGTGGATTCATATTCGTTGCATCTAAAGGTCTTTTCAAGGGTTCCCATCAACCCTGTTAGTATGTTCCAGGTTTCTAGCATATAGAATCCTGCTTAGAGAGTTTCTGTATCGTGATGGGACAAATGATGGATTGGGTCGCCCAAGATGACTACTGAGCCACATACCTTATTTTGTAAATAGTTACATGGCTGGACATCAACATTGCCTACCCAAATAATATTAAAACCATTTTTCGTGCTGGGCCTACTAATTTTAGCAATCTCTTTATGTAGTGACTCTACCACTGACTACATATCCTCCCCCAAAGTGGTCATTATAATACATTTATTAGAAGCAAGTCCTGGTCACTATCAACCTCAACTAAGAGAAGGTGAAAATAGGGACTTGTATTCTCAAATGTCTTTAAGTTTATTGACAAAGTATTTGAGATAAAAGTTAATAAACCCCCTCTAGCTCTACCTTTTGGAGATGGAATTGCTTCTATTTGGAACAAGTTGTACTCATCTAAGAATACAAGGTCAGTGGCTCAGGTCTTCTGTAGGCAGACAATATCTTAGCTTTGCCAATAGGCTAGCCAATCTGGGTTGCCCAACTTCGATCCGATACCTGCCACATTCCAGGAAGCTAATCTTATAAATTCTTTTCGATCCCTTATCGGCTGATATGAGGGTTTTAAGCTCTCTTGGGGGGTAGCATTGGGTTGTAACGCTTTCCCGTACATATTATAAGCAGCCAAGTGTAGTCAATCACCGGCCACTAAATCTGTCAAGGGGTCAAATCTATTTCCTACTATTAATTCACTGCCACCCGTGCTTCCATATTTTGCGTGACCAGGGATCCCTACATTCAGATCTCTTCTGGGGTCATTTTTGAAAGGTAACAGATGGTTAAAAAAATACTCCAGTGGTAGAACAGAGTTCTGAGTCCTGGGTGGGGCAGCCTCATGGAGTTGGCTTAGAAGAAACCTTACTACATGTTTGTCATTAAAATTTACTACCACACAATCCCCTGGCAACATTTTCCTTGAGTGTCCTACCCACCCTACTCTCCTAGCCATGATGATGTGTTTTGACAAACTCACACTCCTTCCTTCAAGGTTTCTAACATGGGTGGATACACTTTTTGCCATGAGTTGGGCCATCGATTCTCCTTGCTCCTCTCCTAACACTGGTACGTTTACCAAGACAAGACCAAGTGGTGAAGTTGCTGGTGGAAGGTTCATTGGCTGGTGTAGTTGGCTCTTTCTTCCCAACCAGTCTTCATCTAGCCTCTAAACCACCCCCTTCATCGGTCCCCCCTTGATCCATTAGGTCTCTAAAATGTTCTGTTCTTGTTGGGGCTGTCTTTAAGCCCACCGCTAAGTTCTCTACCTGTGCGTGTGGTCGGGATACAACTTGAGACTGCCGAAGGCTGCACAGGAGGAACAGTATACTACAGGGTTAGGAAGATGTGCTATGTGCGCTGTAGTTGCTGAGTTTGAATCAGGCTACTCAACTGGGGCTCTCCCTTGCACCTGCTGATTGCTTCCTGGGTGAGGGTTTTGTAAGAGATCCAGACTGCGTGCTCCACTCTAATGAAGCAGGGCTAGACTTTCCTCAATCTCCACTAGTTTGTGAAGCAATGGCTCAAGTAGCTGGGTGACCATAATTTCTAACTTTTTCCACTTGTCTTCATCTTTCATCAAATGTGTCAAATTAATGGGGGAAGATTGATCTGCATCACTTTCTGGATCTGTGGGTAATGCCACTCCCATCGCTCTAGTAGTTCTCATAGGCTTTGTTTTTTGGCACTAGCCCCCCCTATTCCTCTGGTTGGATTAAAGATTTGGATAAAAGAGGAGGCTTAGCGACACTTGATATTGCGGGTGGGCCTTGTTAAATCAAGTGGAAGTTCAAGACCAGATACCCACAGACCAATTAACTTACTCATACAGATACTAACTCATGCACTCACTCACTCACCCATACAGTCAGTCATATATCTGCTCAGTCACCCTTACAATCACTAACATGCCCAGTCACTCTCCCATGTAAATACTGGCACATCCAATCACTCACCCATACTGCTAGAAACATACCCACTCACTCACCCAAGTAGTCACTCATGTACCCACTCAGTCACCAATACATCTACTAAAACAGTTATTTGCTCACCCATACAGCTAGTGACACACTCTCGTGTAGGCACTGCCCCACTCATTCACTTACCTGCACAGTCACTCATACACCCACTCACCCACCTATATAGTCACTCAGATATGCACTCACACACCCACACAGGTACTCACACACCTACTGAAACACCCACTCACTCACCCATACAGTTACTGATATACCCACTCACTCAACCAATACAGTCACTGACACACCCACTCACTCACATAGTCACTGATATACACACTCACTCACCCATACAGCCACTCATATACCCAGTCACACTTCCATACAGTCACTGACACACTCAATCATTCACCCGTACAGAACTAACACATGCACTCACTCAACCATACAGTCTACCACATACCCACTCATTCACTCACCCATACAGTCACTGACACACCCACTCACACAGCCATACAATCACTAACACCGACATTCACTCACCTATACAGGTACTCATACCCACTCACACATCTATACACTCACTGACACACTCAGTTACTCAGCTATACAACTTCTTTACTCATGCACCTACTCAACCAATCAGCATGTCACACATCCACTCACCCTTACCGTTAATGACACATCCACTCACTCACCCACACAGTCACTGATACACGCATCCCCTTTCCCATACATCCACTCACTCACACACCCATATAATCACTGACCACCCACCTACCCTCCCATACAGCTACTAACACACACTCATGCTTCCACTCACTCACCCAAATAGCTACTCTTGTACCTATTTACGCATCTGTACACCCACTCACACACCCACTCTCTAAACAGCTACAGATGCACCCATTCTCCTATTCATAAAACACTTATACAGTCATTCAGGACCCATACAGCCACTGTTACACCCACATATCCACTTACTCAAACACTTACACATCCACTTACTCACTCATGCATCCATTCACTCACTAACACAGAAACTCACTGATTTATACTTTGTCTTATACATACACACACATACAGTTTATTTTTTTTAAACCAAGAAAGGTGGTTCTAATAAGAACCTTTTGTCATGTCATGTCAATGGGAATTTATAGAGCGCACGTACACCGGGGAGGTTTCATGGCGCTAGTTTGGCAGGAGTCCAGGACCCAGAAAAAAGTTAGAAGTCCTGTCGGAAGAGCCATGTCTTTAAAAGACTTCTGAAGCCAAGAAGATTGGTGTCGAGACGGATTTCAGATGGGAGAGAGTTCCAAAGCGAGGGGGCCAAGGTTGAGAATCTGACACCGCCAGTACGCTTGAGTCTAAAAGAGGGGGTCAAGAGAAGGTTTTTGTGAGCTGAGCGGAAATGGCGTGTGGGGGAATATCATATGATCATGTTATTAACAAATTTCGGACTATTGCCATTAAGTTATTTGAAAATGAGACATCCGATCTTAAAGGCACACCGCTGGGCAACTGGTAGCCAATGGAGTTGCTTCAAAATGGGGGTGATGTGATGATGCGTGGGTAAATGAGTAATCAGATGGGCTGCTTGGTTTTGTATTAACTGTAAGCGTTTGGAGAGATGAAGAGGGATGCCAAAGAATAGGGAATTGTCGTAGTCAACATGTGACATGACCAGAGCAATAACTACCTGAATGCGAGCGTCATGAGTGAGGTATTTACAAATCTTCTTTATTTTCCGGAGTTCAGAAAAACAGGCGGATACTACAGAGCTAATCTGGGGCTTCAGAGTGAGATCTTGGCTGATGATCACCCCAAGGCTTTTAGCCAAACTGGAGGGAACAGGAGGCTGACCTAGTTCTCTGGGCCAGAAGTGAGGTACCCAGGGATTTTTTTCAATACCACCAGTTAGGATAAGTTCAGTTTTATCCGGATTAAGTTTCAGATGGTTCTTGTTCATCCATTGACTGATGAACAACATGGTGGATTGAAAAGCGTGGACCGACTCGGGGGTATTGCTAATGGGAAAGATGAGTTGAAAATCTTCGGTGTAATTGAAAGCGCAAACTTTGCGCTCCTTCAGGGCTCGGACAAGTGGGTGAAGGTAGAGATTGAACAACAAGGGCAAAAGGGAGGAGCCCTGGGGGACTCCACAAGAGATTTTGACGCTGAGGGCAGTAAACTGAGCTGTGCGAACTGCCTGAGATCGATTCTCCAAAAAAGAGATGAGCCAGTTTAGGGCTGGGCCTGAGATTCCGGCATTCCTGACACGGTTGACCAAAAGACCATGGTCGTCAAGTAAGACGAGGGCCTGTGGAGAGCCTTTATCAGCCTCACTGCGAAGGGTGTCCAGTACCGTAAGAATAACCGCCTCAGTAGAGTGTGCCGGGCGAATGCCAGCTTGGTGTGGGTCGAGAAATTCTGATTTCTCCAAAAAGTCAGTGAGACAGCTGGTGACATGGGCTTCCAATAGCTTGGCCAGAAAAGGGAGAAGGGAGATGGGCTGGTAGTTGGTCAAAACTGAAGGATCGGAACCGATCTTCTTCAAAAGGGGAACGGCAATGGCCTCTTTAAAGGTGGCAGGGACGGCACCTTGAAGTAAGGATTTATTTAAAAGGTTTAAAGCAGGGACAGGAAATACAGTGAAGATTTCCTTCAAAATGCTAGGGGGGCAGCAGTCAGTGGGGGAACCAGATTTGACTTTGGAAAGAAGTTTAGAAAAAGTGTGATCAACTAGAATGGGAAAATACGAGAAGGAGCTATTATT
The DNA here is from genome assembly GCF_964204655.1 of Triturus cristatus. Lineage (NCBI taxonomy): Eukaryota > Metazoa > Chordata > Amphibia > Caudata > Salamandridae > Triturus > Triturus cristatus. Next base: position 231,383,890 of record NC_140584.1, read on the forward strand.
GGTGATGTGAGGGGGATAAGAGACAGGTTTTAACTGGCGGGGATGCTGGACTTGATTTTCTTAATTTTATCAATGAACAAGAGATTTAAGGCTTTGCAAAAGGTTTGAGAGGGTGGTGGCCTACACATGGTTCTTTCAGGGTTGGAGAGCTCGTCAACAATGCGAAAGATCTCCTTAGAACGGTTAGTTGCAGACAATGATGTGATTTTTCAGAACTTTGTTTGGAGTCTTTTTACTGTTTTGTGTTTTTTTTTTAAATGAAATGGCCACTAGAAAATATTTTTAAAAGAAAAAAATGAAAACTGGGGAAACTAGTGTAATTCAAAACAAAAAAATGTACACTGACGCACTTTTGAAGTGTCCAAAAGTGCAGTAACAGATTGTTCCATTACAGTAATAACTTTTCTGCAGTCCAAACAAAAAATGCTAACTCTTTGGAGATCCAATGAGTTCTATGGAAACTGCTGCTGGACTTCAGATGGTAGCGAGTCTTGAAGAGCAATTGGTGTTGCAGTTGAGATAGACATATCCCCTGCACTTTGCTGCATCTTTGCTCTGGTCAACTCCTTAAAGTGGTATGCCTTCAGATGATACAACATACTCATTGTGCCACATAAATACTTCTTGGACATACCCCTGGAGAGGTTCTTCTCACATATTGAGCACATTACATACTTAGCAACCACTTCTTCCTTCTCTCCAGAGGGGATAGTAAAAAACTTTCAAGCAATTGATTGTCGCTTTGCCGGGGGTTCCTACTCCAAACAACAGTCTTTATCAAGGTGTGGCTCCTGATCTTCACTGACAACAGATGCCATTTTATTTGGAAATAATTTCTTAAAAATAAACCAAATCAATATTCAAATTGAAAAGAGCAGTTGCTGACATGTGAACCTTCAACCTCAGCACTTAAAATCTGAACAAAAGAAAATAGGGTGGTGAACTTCTCTCTGAAATATATTCAAAAGTGTCTTGTCCAGTGAAATCCCTTTTTTTCATAGTCATATGATATTCCGACATTGGTGCAAACGCTGACATATTTTGATAACAGGAAAAAGAATAAAGCAGTGTTCAACCATAAACTTATTTAAGGAAAAATCTCTTTATATGTAATATTATTAAACTACTGATCACAATTGTTAATTACAATGTATGTATATTTCATTTCTAAAAATCATGATTATCACGCCAATAACTGCGGTAGGGGAATATATGTATCGCAACTGTGAGCGACATATTTGAGAATATAAAAAAAAGCCTTCTGAGGACATCAGCTTCTTGATGCTGAAGAAAAGTATGCCACATTCTCAAAACCCCAATAAAATTAGAACATCTCAACCAAACAAATAAGCATTTGCTTCATATAGTACAATAAAGTACCCTTGTTTGGTGAAGATTCACCTGTTTGTAGTCTTGTTGTCTTCTGTATAGCAGGATTAATGTTATCACAGATTTCTGGATAACGACATGCGAGGAACAATAACATTGCAAAAACGCAAAGAAGGTAGTTGGAGACATTTCCTCATGAACCATTATGGCGCTATACTGTAAAATGCGCACCTGGCACTTACCAAATGAGGCAGCACTTACTAAATAACCAGTATAAGCTATTCCAGTTCGGTAGACATTTTATGCAAAACTGTGGGCTCTTGTTGGATAAATGATCAGGTGATGTCCTTTTCTGGCCCTGATACTCATTTCACAGAAATTAAACCTCAACAGAAATAACTTAAACATATAAACATAGCAGATGCCCCATTTGACGTTCCCCCTCTGTAAAGGGCAAATGATCCAAACATAATGGGCTTCACAAAGGCAAACAAAGTGTGTTTTCTTGGCAGTTGGACATTGCAAAACAATATGATATCCTTTGTAAAGGCAAATGCATGATTCATCTATCAGAGCACAATCTGTAATGACTGCAGTACATGGGTTCTTCTTGACCTGTTCTGGTGAGAGTAGAGTCTATTTTTCTCCCTTTCAATGACTACAAATATGAAAAATTCCAAAGTCACCTGGAGGCATAGCCCATTTGGACCCACCCCCTCCACCTTAGCAGCATGCAACTCTGACACCCATACACCCACTGCCACATAAATTCACAGATACAAAACAACTCACATGTCCACTCAAACATCCATAGAGCACTTACACATCTAGTCACCAACCCATAAAGCCACTCAACTACCCACTCACAGATGCCCATCTAGTCACTTACACACCCACTCACAGACCCATATAGCTACTCACACCCACAACACCACTCACAAACCCACACAGCCACTCACACACCCACTCTCAGACTTATACAGCCACTCACATACACACTGTCAAAGTTACAGGTTACAGATAGGAAATACAAATTTAAAAACCATAGCAATTCACTCTTAAAAATGAAAGGTTACAGGGATGTTACAGCTAGAAAATAGAATTTTATAAAACCTTCAAAATTCATTGAAAAAAACAAAGGTTACAGGGACATATAGTTAGCCTTCCATTTCACTTGTAAAAAAACAGAGGAATTCAATTGTTATAATAAGATAAGCTAACAATATCTTATGACCCCCGCAATGCACTGCTTATAACTTCATATATTATATCACTCATGAGATGGTCAGTGACATCACTAATAACATCACTAATGACAATATCCAGTGATTGTTAGTGTTTTGTAACTGTTTGAGAGACTTAAAGATGGACACTCAGCTACTGCATAAGTTAAATTACTATTCTTTTTGTTCTGCTAATGAGCAATAGTAATTCTAATATATGTCATCTGAATGGCTGCGTGACTGTATCAGTGTGTGAGAGGGTGGCTGACTGGCTGTATGAGTCTGTGAGTGGGTATCTGAGGGGCTATATGAATGGATGGGTGTGTGGGTAGCTGTGTGGGTGAGTGAGTGGCTGTGTGAGTGGCTGTATGAGTGAGGGAGTGGTTTTGTGAGTGGCTGGTGGCTGTATGAGTGACTTAGTGGTTGTGTGACTGGCTGCATAGGTGTGTGTGTGTATGTGTGTGTGTGCGTGTGTGCGTGTGTGTGTGTGTGAGTGTGTGTAAGAAAAAATTATTTGAATAGATAGACTGGTTTTATAAACACTACGTTTCGCCCTTGAAATGTTTATGGGTATGGTTATTTGTTTAATTTGTACTCTCCTCATTACGAGATATTCATACTCAGGTGATATTACTAACCAGTATATATTTAGAACTGTTGTGCAAGGCATGTTTGCAATTTGAAAAGCTGTTTTATTGATTTGCCTGATGTGTGTTTGAAGTAATCAAGTTGCAACAGAAATAAATTCCTTTTTTTATTGTGTTGTGGTTGCTTTCCTTTTGATGTCTTTAAACGCTTTTTTCAGTAGCAGAAAAAGTTCAGCAAGACATGCAATCAAACTTGGTCTGTAGGTTGCTCCTCTGAGGTTCCTTCTAAAATAACACATTTGACAGATGATATTAGAAGAATACCAGGTAGACCATGCATTCCTTAATGTGTCTCCTTTGATAACAGGGTGTTGTATTTCTTTATTAAACCAAGACCATTTCATTCAAGCTGATCTCTTGTGGTTTCCCTTATCTTAAAAGCAGACCTCATAGAAGAGATGAGTAGGAAAATCAATTCTTTGAACTCTACGGGCAGCTATGTAATCAACACAAACTGGATGATGAATGTTTTTGAACACTTCATAGCACATGGAAGTCAATGTTTCTCGACCTATATGATAGGATTTTAGTTTTCATTGGAACTATTATGAAGCAAGGGGCTCTCCTTCACAGAATTAACTTTACAGGATTTTCTTTCTCAAAATTAGAAACCCATTATTCATGTGCCAGATATGGGTTGATCTCATTAGTATCTTGGTTTTATAACAATTTCTCTTTTGGATTATGACTTCCCTCACCATTCCATGTCCAATCAAACAAGTTGCTGTCTTTTGGGTAGCCTACTAAATTGTCCTCCTTTTACAAATACTTGTATACGTTGCGTGAGTTATAGTTTTCATGGCTTCTGTGAAAGTTATGTATTGCTGAGAAACCACAAATTGCCAATATCAGTATGTTTTCATTCATAATCACAACAATAACATCATTTAAATAGTGATGTTAATTTGTAACTTGCATGAAAACCATTCACTTCCCGGCTGAGCATGGCCTTCCTCTAAGCATTGCATGTCTTGGGTGCAAGTCATGGCCTTTGTCAAAGTCCTGAGCTCAACCTGCCATAAGCAGTTTTGAGAAGGTGAAGTAGTATATTCTCAGAACCAAGCTCAGAAGGGAGAAGTGCCTGAGATAGAATGCTTTGTGTTTGGAAGGGGGACTGTTAGCACAAGGACAGGAGATCATTATCAATAATAGAGAACACTAAGTTGTAGCATGAAAAAACTAAATAGCTATATTTATTTTGCCCCAGACTACCTGTTGCACAATCAAGGGAGAAAACTCACTTATCTGGGTAGGGAGAATTGGCAGGTTTCAGGGAGCAGGGATAATCTCTACAGCAGGGAAACATCGGAATCCTGAGAAAGCCATGTACTGTTGCTGAAGCGAAGGAGGTAGGGTCTTAAGTTTTGTGGTGGACGATGCAACAAGAGAGGAGGATCCATGCTAGAGGAGGAAGGAGAAGCAATAACTTACTAGACAGTAATTCCATTATTGAGAATGGAAGCGAAGGGACAAAGGAATGAAGGGTTCAAGCACAGGGCAGTAAAAGCCAGGTTTCTATCAGCAGAGATAGAGTCTGGCCATGCTACAACACCCTTTCTTAGCATAGGTCCTTCTTGTTTCCAGACAAGTACAAGAAAAAGAGGATTGGAACCTGTCCTTCCTTTCCTGGGTGGATGGCACTAGAGCTCACCAGGATTTAGAGAAATACTGGGAGTGAAAGGATAGGAGGAGGAGCCAAATTCAAGTGGATCTAGGGAAGTGGGGCATCTATCAAGCACAGGGTAAACATTAACCACAAGGAAGCCCAAGTGCAGAGTATGAGAGAAATGAATTGACATTCATAATCAAGAGAACCTTAAATGTGAAGATTAACAGTGAAGGAAAAGACTCATGAACAACGGATAAGCAATGAAGTGTGTTGAATTTGGGAATGAATACAATACAACATGGCCTATTTCTGGATCTGTTATTGGCCTGTTGACAGTGACCAACCTAGCTGCACATGGACTTCAGCCATGTGCAGTTGAGGTTGGCCATGACAGCTGGCATTCTGGTAGGCCTTTCACTCAGTCTGCCACAGGTAACCTTGTAATACCTATCAGGTAATAGAGACACGCTTTTTCATTGCGTTTCTTGATTCGTTCTCAAAAAACGCTTTTCCAGTTTTTAGTTTTTCATTTTTCGGGAGTTGGATTTTAATTTTCTGTGTGTTTTAACTGAATCTTGATGCAAATGTGGTAGCAAACACTTACAAACATTTTTATTTTTAATTGGTGGCATTTTTATTCCCAATGCTGGGGTTCTTTTCTCCACATTGAGCATTTATTTTGCACTCCGTACTGTACAGGTTGAACATTTTCAGATGGGGATTGTTTTCATATTTTAGTTACTGCAACCATGGTTTAGGAAGATTCTGTAGTGCATGAATATCTTTTGTAGCTGGTGCTTGTGGTTACTTATATTGTTTCCAATGTAACTAATGGGCCTCCTCTTTGTTCGTTGGGATCTCATCCTCATCAAATTTCTAAGGAGTACAGACCGCTGGGTCCATTGCTCAAATTATGGTTACACAGCATGTCATTAACACCCTTCCAGTAAATATTTACTCTTGTTTGTATCTATGAAAAGCTCCCATACAGTTAAGTCCTATGATGTTTTGTCTCCCTCAATGATCTCTACAGTGCGTGTGACTTCCTCTTAGGGTGCACTCCCAGTACTCTAAATCCTACAAGGCTTAGAGCGGGGAAGAATTGAAAGAACTGTAACTTTTTAAATCTAGGTATCCTCTACCTTTGAACAAGATTACAATTCATTTTCTTACTAAACCAGGGCCATATAATTTTTTCATGCAACACAATTCAGCAAGACACTTCCTGTGCTCCGTAAAAGGGATATGGCAGGAATGCATCATATCTATCAACATATGATACCAGGTAGACCATGCATTCCTTGATGTGTCTCCTTTGATAACAGGGTGTTGTATTTCTTTATTAAACCAAGACCATTTCATTCAAGCTGATCTCTTGTGGTTTCCCTTATCTTAAAAGCAGACCTCATAGAAGAGATGAGTAGGAAAATCAATTCTTTGAACTCTACGGGCAGCTATGTAATCAACACAAACTGGATGATGAATGTTTTTGAACACTTCATAGCACATGGAAGTCAATGTTTCTCGACCTATATGATAGGATTTTAGTTGTCATTGGAACTATTATGAAGCAAGGGGCTCTCCTTCACAGAATTAACTTTACAGGATTTTCTTTCTCAAAATTAGAAACCCATTATTCATGTGCCAGATATGGGTTGATCTCATTAGTATCTTGGTTTTATAACAATTTCTCTTTTGGATTATGACTTCCCTCACCATTCCATGTCCAATCAAACAAGTTGCTGTCTTTTGGGTAGCCTACTAAATTGTCCTTCTTTTACAAATACTTGTATACGGTGTGTGAGTTATAGTTTTCATGGCTTCTGTGAAAGTTATGTATTGCTGAGAAACCACAAATTGCCAATATCAGTATGTTTTCATTCATAATCACAACAATAACATCATTTAAATAGTGATGTTAATTTGTAACTTGCATGAAAACCATTCACTTCCCGGCTGAGCATGGCCTTCCTCTAAGCATTGCATGTCTTGGGTGAAAGTCATGGCCTTTGTCAAAGTCCTGAGCTCAACCTGCCATAAGCAGTTTTGAGAAGGTGAAGTAGTATATTCTCAGAACCAAGCTCAGAAGGGAGAAGTGCCTGAGATAGAATGCTTTGTGTTTGGAAGGGGGACTGTTAGCACAAGGACAGGAGATCATTATCAATAATAGAGAACACTAAGTTGTAGCATGAAAAAACTAAATGGCTATATTTATTTTACCCCAGACTACCTGTTGCACAATCAAGGGAGAAAACTCACTTATCTGGGTAGGGAGAATTGGCAGGTTTCAGGGAGCAGGGATAATCACTACAGCAGGGAAACATCGGAATCCTGAGAAAGCCATGTACTGTTGCTGAAGCGAAGGAGGTAGGGTCTTAAGTTTTGTGGTGGACGATGCAACAAGAGAGGAGGATCCATGCTAGAGGAGGAAGGAGAAGCAATAACTTCCTAGACAGTAATTCCATTATTCATTAAGGGGATCATGGGAGAAAAGGAAAATCCCTTCCATCCTATATTGTGGCAAAAAAGGCCACTACGTACGTGAATGCCCTGCCAAACCGAAGACGTCACGTTATCGGGCCAACCGGTCGGTAACAGCCGTGGTGGACGTACCGGCGGAAAACTAGAGGACTCCCAGACCAAAGAAGGGGCATCTCGGAGTCACTCATCCATCCCTTCACTTTCCAACTCGGTCACTAAGGGACAACGACACCTGTTTCTCGCGGTGCACGTGGGAGTGCATGACCAGTGGATACCCGTTGTGGCCATGGTGGATTCAGGGGCCACTGGCATGTTTATGGACCACAACGAGGCATGCAGGCTAGGGCTAGTGCTTCTTCCCAAAGCTGTACCCGAAGACGTCTATGCTGTAGACGGAAGGCGATTGGTGACGGGGCCCATCGGGCAGCACACGGGGGTCCTTCCGATGAGATGTGGGAGGAACCATTTGGAACAAATCGATTTTAACATCATCCGAGCGCCCCAATATGGCGTCATATTGGGATTGCCGTGGCTACAGAAACACAACCCCTCTGTGGATTGGCCAACACATCGCATCGAACTGACGTCACCGTATTGCATCCTGCATTGTGGAATAAGAACGGAATCCCTTGACGCAGATGAGAGCGGGAGTCAGACGGTGGCTACAGCGGCAGAAAAAGATGTGGCTCTCCCCCAGGCTTATCACAGTTTTGAGGGTGTATTTGATGAGGTGAAGGCGGAAGTGCTACCACCACATAGACAGTTTGACTGCCAGATCGACCTGGTGCCAGGGGCCAGCGTTCCCAGCGGCAGGCTGTATGCCCTGACGGAGCCTGAAAACGTGCATCTCCGGGGGTACCTGGATAAACTCCTCAAGCTAGGATTCATCCGCCCGTCCAAGTCTCCGGCCGCCTCGCCACTCTTCTTCATCCCGAAGGCTAATGGGGAGCTGAGAGCCTGTGTGGACTTTAGGGCATTGAATGCGATAACCGTAAAGAATCGGTACCCCTTGCCTCTCATCAGTGTACTTCTGGAACAGGTCAAGAGAGCTCGTATCTACACCAAGTTGGATTTGAAAGGGGCATACCATCTGGTGCGCATGAGGGACGGAGACGAGTGGAAGGCCGCCTTTAAGACCAGGTTCGGCCTTTTTGAGTACCTCGTCATGCCGTTCGGTCTGTGCAACGCCCCGGCAGCCTTTCAGTACTTTTTGAATGAGGTATTCAGAGAGGAGTTGGATATCTACGTGGTTGTATATATCGACGACATCCTCATCTATTCGTCCAGTGTGGAGGAGCACGTACACCACGTCAAAGCTGTGCTCCAAAAGCTGAGGGAAAACATGCTGTTTTGTAAACTCAGCAAGTGTGACTTCCACGTCACATCCGTGGAATTCCTCGGAGTGATGCTGAGTCCAGAGGGACAGGAGATGGCAGAACGAAAGATCAAGGCGGTGAAAGAATGGCCGGTGCCCCAAAGCGTGAAGGACGTCCAAAGTTTCATTGGCTTCGCCAACTTTTACAGGCGGTTTATAGATGGATTTTCAGGATTGGTGGCCCCAATCACACAGCTACTGAGGAAGTCCAAGGAGTTTGTCTGGTCCCGTGAAGCGAACACAGCCTTTGAGGCCCTGAAAAGCGCCTTTGGTAAGGCACCGGTGTTGGCTCACCCCGATCCGGGTCTCCCCTACGTGGTGGAAGCGGACGCATCGGATGTGGCGCTGGGGGCTATCTTGTCCCAACGCAACCACGACACAGGGGTGCTTCATCCCGTTGCGTACATGTCCCGCAAACTCAACGACGCCGAACGCAACTACCATATTGCGGAGAAGGAGCTTCTCGTAATCAAGGACGCCTTCACCGAATGGAGGCATTGGTTGATGGGGGCAAGACATGTGGTATCGGTGTACACGGACCATCGGAACCTACAGTTCATGACGGCCACAAGACACCTTTCTCCCAGACAGCTGCGGTGGATGATCTTCTTTGCGGGGTTCAACTTCCGCATCACATATCGGCCGGGGACGGAAAACCGGAAGGCGGACGCCCTGTCCCGTCAATCTGCAGTTAAGGAACCATTGCCTGCGACCGAGCATTCCATCATTTCCCCGAGGATGGTATTGGGGGTTATCCAACCGGATACTTTCCTGAGGGGAATAAAGAGAGGGATCAGGTCATTCGCATGGCGGAGGTGGCTCCTCAGTCACAGAGAATGGCAGCTGAAGGACGGGATACCCCTGAAGGGCAGGTGCCTATTGATACCCACGCCTAGGCTAAGGAAACAAGCATTCATCTGGTGCCATGACTCTCCATGCGCAGGTCATTTGGGCTTTGAAAAACGGTGGCTAGCATGGGACGGCATTTCTGGTGGCCAACCATGAGAGTGGATGTCAGGAGGTGGGGACAGGAGTGTCCTACGTGTGCTACCATGAAGGCCGACCATGGCCGAACCCAAGGGCTCTTACATCCACTTCCGACCCCGGATAGACCATGGGATAGCATATCACTGGACTTCGTGGTGGGCCTACCGGTAGACCAGGGGATGACGGCAATACTGGTGGTGGTGGATTACTTGACGAAAATGGGGCACTTCATCCCCTGCAAGAGAGTCCCTACGGCCGGGGAATTGGCGTCACTACTCCTAAAGAATGTGGTACGACTGCATGGATTACCTGGGGTGATCGTGTCGGACTGGGGGTCGCAGTTTACTGCGCAATTCTGGAAGACTTGGTGCACTGCGCTGCATGTTAAGACCGCCCTGTCCACCAGCTACCACCCTCAAACGGACGGCCAAACCGAGCGCCTGAACCAAACGCTCAAACAGTATCTGCGATGTTTTGTGGACCAGGGCAGGGAAGAATGGGTCGACTTGCTATGGGTTGCAGAGATAGCCTATAACAACGCCACTCACAGCTCCACACAGTCATCTCCGTTCTATAGCAACTATGGCCAACATCCCAGGTTCTTGCCATTTCTACATCCGTTCAGAGAGGACAGGATTCCCGCCACAGCGGACAGGGTGGCACACATAAAAGACACGTTGATGCGCTCAAGGGCTGTCCTAATAGAGGCCAAGAGAAGATACAAGGCTGCGGCAGACAGGAAGAGAAGGCCCGGGCCACTGTACCGCACTGGAGACTACGTCTGGATATCCACAAGAAACATGAGGTTTCGAAAGAACAGTGTGTTCCATCCCAAGTACATGGGCCCCTATCGAATTACCAAGTGTATGGGTCCCGTGAACGTGAAGGTGTGCTTGCCCCAGTCATTGCGGATACACCCTGTCTTTCATGTATCATTGCTCAAACCAGCACCCTCCAAGCCGTCTGGGACACCTAGGCCGGTATGCGTGGAGTCGGAGGTGGAGTATGAAGTGTCGGGCATACGGGCGTCCAAATGGCGCAGGGGGAAGCTGTGGTACCTGGTTGCGTGGAAAGGCTATGGCCCGGAGGAGCAGTCATGGGAACCGGCTGAAGGGGTTCATGCTCCGCGCTTGGTCTCCTTGTTCCATCGGCGTTTTCCTGCCAGCACTGGACCCGTGGGGAGCCGCTGAGAGGGAGGATGTACTGTCAAGAATTCCTGTCATGCGAGGGGAGGAAAACGGTAACCAGCGAAAACGGACTACATCTCCCAGGATGCTTAGCGGTTGAGAGGTTATGTAAACAGGAGAGCTGTTACATAACTCAAGGAAAACACGCCCTTATGTAAACAGGAGAGCTGTTACATAACTCAAGGAAAACACGCCCTTATGTAAACAGGAGAGCTGTTACATAACTCAAGGAAAACACGCCCTTATGTAAACAGGAGAGCTGTTACATAACTCAAGGAAAACACGCCCTATAAAGGGAGGAACCGGGAGGTACAACGCTGTCGGATATTGTGTTTACACCGACGTACCTGCTTAGTGAAGAGCAGTGTTCCGGAGTGGTGCTCCAGTAAGGCAAGAACGGAGGTAGGTCGAGTCGTTACTCCCTGGGCCGTGTCTTGCCCCATCGTCACCTGTGAAGGACCCGGAAGCTCTACCGGATAACCATTGAGCTTCGCTTTTTGACTCGGCTGAGTCAAAGCGCAGTGGCGCTTTTGCTGGTTGGAGTCGTAACTCCCAGCCCGACCAGAGATACAGGGACTGCCAGCTGTAACGCACACCAGGAGGTGTTTGCCGCGTTACAGACTCGGAAGTCCACGGGATCGATCGAGCGGCTGCTCTAGGTTCAGTCTTCTTTGCTTGTGATTGGGGTATCGGTGACGCATCACCAGGAGGTGACTCCGCGTCCCGGTGCAGTCTGAGGAAGAGGTTGAGCGGCTGCTCCCTTCAGGTAGAGACCCCGCTGGGTGTTTCCCTGACTCCTCGATTCTCCCCAACACTCTTCGTGCCCCTCACAGCCTACCGATTGGCATTGTCAGCCATTTCATTTCTGCCCTCTGTTGGCATACGCCGGGATCGGCGTATATGCAGAGGACGGTTAGGACCATCCGTGCTGTGGGCTGGTAACGTACTTAGCCTGGAGGATTCCAGTGACTATAACCTTTGTTTATTCCTGAGACGTTCAGGGCGTTACAGTATGTGAAATCTAGGGCCTAAAAGATCATAGCGCCAATCATGGGTATCTTGTCATGCAAAACCGAGGCAAAGTCAAAGGTTATGGGCAACCGCAACGTGGTGGATTGGGCCAGGCCACAGCTTACTTTTTGACTTTAAAAAAGTTTCAGAAGAAAAGACTAGGAGAAGATAACATTCAGTAGGCTAAGGCAGCAGGCTGTGTCTGAGGAGGCATTGTCATCAGGGAGCCACTGGATGAGATCTTAGTGAAGCCGTCGACGATGGGGATAAAATGATCCAAACAGGAAAAGCTGGATTTCCAGGCCAAGGTGGTTGTCATCATCATTGAGGTGACTGCTGTCATCAATCCTGGTGAAGATTTTTACCTCCTGACTTGAGACACCTTTCTTTAAGTTAAAAACCTGCAACAGTACAAAACAACAGGCTGTTGCTAAAGAGGGCTCCATGAGGCCAGGCAGTGTTGTTAAAAGGTCCAGCTGAAAAGTATTTGCTGCTGCAGAGAAGAACTTAGAGGAAGCTAGTGAGAAGTTAGGCCAAACAGTGATGCACCTTAGACAGACTGGCTGGCAGGTAGGTCAATGTCTTTTGTCTGTTTTTCTGGCACTTTTTGGCGAAATATCTTCTAAGTCCCTACATTTAGGATTAGGCAGAAGGTGCTCTCTAACACCACTGCCAAGGGTCCAAGACCTGGGGCGCACAACTTGGGGGAATAGTACTCACGCCAGCAAAGGCCAGGTGCTGGGTTTAATACCTCAGGAGGTTGTTTGTGCCCTGTAGCTCACACAGTGTGCCATCTAACTAGCCCTTGGAATCATGTCTGGTGGTCCTGGGTTTCAGCAAGATTGTCCAGTTTTTCGAGCAGCACGGCAGGCCTTCACACAGCAGGGCAGTCCTCTGGTGGCATTAGGGCAGTCCTCTGGGGTCCAGATAGTCCTCCAGAGATCTTCCAGAGATCCAGGAGTGTACTGGTTACAGCCTTTGAAGTGGTGCCGATCACAGATACTACTCCCACATCTGGTACTGGAAAGTTGTTCCCTTCCCCTGTCAAGGATCCAAGAAGTCTGAGGTGACAAAGGACTAGTGTCAGGTTCCATTGTGTGTGCTGGAGGCAAAGCCCTTTGAAATGTAAGTGTGGCCAGGTACACATCGAAACAACTGTCCTGGCAGGTTAGCCCATCCTGTCCCCACCTAATCCCCTTTGTGGCACTGTATGGAAGGAATAAACAAACCCCAACAGCAGTGCCATTCACAGTCATGTGACCCAGGACACTCGCAGAAGGCACAAATGATTAGGAAAAGAAAAAAACAACTTTCTAAAAGTAAAAGACAAACAAATGATGGATGGAATGTGGAACAAATCAAACTTTCACCCCAGTCAAGAGATCTGGGTTAAATCCATAATTCTTTTGCTCACCATGCCACCCCAGTTTAGACCCAGCCATATTGAAATCAGTCTTGACCCTGCTCCTCAAGGCAACAGTCCAAATAAATTGCCGAGCTAGGTCCTCCCTGGACCAGAAAGAATCATCCTTATCTTTCTAAAAGTGGCATTTAAATCCAACAGTACATTTAACGAGGATTTTAAATTACTATTTATTTGAGTCTAAATTGCACATATCCATCTGTTTCCAAACAGAAGTTATCACATATTAACTGTAATAAGGCAAATCAGTGTTAGTCAAACAACGAATTTAGAAGTTTTACACTGCTAGGATATGTAAATAGAAACCCACATGTCCTACTTTTTAAATACAATGCACACTGCCCTATGAGCCTATAGGGCCTACATTAGAGGTGACTTATAATATTAAATATTAAAAAGGAAGGTTTAGGCTTGGCAAAATGTTTATTTTGTTTATGCTCTCCTATAATAGAGCACACAACTGGTGATACTCAGGGACTGGTGGTTTGGTGGCACTCACTCCCCCGCACACACCTCAGAGAGATGGGTGTTGCATGGTATCCTGGTTACACAGAGCCTATACCGGTGCCCTCTTTCCTAAACTCCATCCTACGATGAGAGTAGTGTTCCAAGTGTGGCATGACACTCTTGATGCAGAGGGCTGGGATAACCGCTTGACTAGGGAGACCCCGCTATGGACTGGAGGCATGCTTCCACATGTGACTGCGTTAGAGGTTTTCTATAAATCAGACCTCATCTGCATTTCCTCATTTGGAGTGCCAGGATACCCTCACTGGTAATTAGCGCTCTCTACAAATCCATGATTAATTGATTGAACATTTGCAGCGAGCAAGTAAGAATCAAAACGTCTAAACCGATCCAACCTACATAACATCAGCCACACCGCAAAAAGAGCCAAGCAAACTGCATCGTCACGTGACTGGAAAGGTGAAGGGCAGGCTTGATTATCTAATGCTGCTAGAACCAGCAATACAGCTCTTTTCGACCAGCTGTTGATGTAGCAACGAGCACATCTATTTAAAGAGATAGAGAAACGGTTGACTGTCTTTGTTAATGGGTCAATCAACAGCATTACTGTCATTTTGCTTAAGTGGATTATTACTGCTGCCGAAGAACGACGTTTGTTTACAAGTGTTCGAAAATGAATCCCATTTGGCTAAGTGCAGACGTGGCAATCGTAAGAATTTGAATATTCGAGACATAATGTTTGAAGGAGGTTAAAGTGCTCTTCGGGAATCAGCTTTGATAGATTTCTGTTTTGTTAACTGTAACTGATGTTGGTGTTAGTCCAAAGAGACTAAGCCATGCAAGCAGAAAGCCTTATATTGAGCTGACTGACGTCAATAGAAAAGGTTGGGTTCAGATGGCGTCAAAAAGCCTCAGAGAGTTAACCGCTATCCTCAGACAACCGCTAAAGGTCAAAAGATCAAAGATTAGCAAAGGCTGATAAAGCTTTTTATTTTTCCAAGTTTGGAAAAACAAAAACAATGTAATTGGGTAGTCGATTTTATTAATATTTGCTGCGCTTAGAAAAGGCAGAAGGTTGGAATTAAGCAACATAATAAAACAAGTTATTACTGGTCCTCAGAAGATGAAGACGCGGATGAGGAGAGCTGGCTAGCAAGAATATGTCTATCGAATTAATATCGAAATCATGAGGAAATTAGTGTGAATGCGTGACTTTACCTTTTGGTGTCAGAAATTTTACCACTGAACACCTGTAGGCAACAATATAGAGTATTCCATATTCGTTGCACATCATTTCAAGCCATACAAACCATCTATGCAATTTCTAGGCACTAAGCCAGGTTGATCTTTTCTATTGCTGTTAGCACAAACACTCGACCCTGCCTGGGACCCAAGAGTCTCAAACTTTCCTGATCATAAAGTCCTAAGAATATGATCAAATATCTTATCGTTTTATGCTCAACAGGCATCACTTTGGGGAAAACATTATACTTCAGTGCTGTGTGCTGAACACCCTTAAGACGGTTGCTCCAGTTTGATGGAGTTCAGAGAAGCGAGGATAAGGGCAAGTATTCAAAGCAAGTTCAAAATGAATCAGTTATTTCCCACATGACATTTGAGATGTGAATTGAACGTACTCATTCTGCTGCTTATAAACTTTAGCCCGATTGCGTAGTGGGGAAGCAACATCTAATAATTAGGTTTAACTTCTATACCAAATTATTTGAGGGGAAAAAAAAGAATTTTTTTAAATCTGCACATTGTCCCTAATGCAGAAAATACACTTCTTTAGGTTTTAATTTTTAAAGCTCAGCATTTGAGAAATGCAACTGAGATACGGAGAGCCGTGTAAAGTCGTTACTTTTGCAGAAAATATGGTGCTGTAAAACTGACATGTTTAATGTTGTATTTTGTATGCAATCAATGTACATTTTGATAGCGTGAATTTGCACAAATATATATATCCTTATAACAATTGTTATTATAGTGTGGAAACTTCATTATGCATTTATGTATTGACCGAGGACTTTTGTAGAGCGCTTCACGATACTTTGTGGTTACTTCAGAGCACTACAGGTGGTTCAGAAACGGTGCATGTGGTACCGTGGAAAGTTAGAACCTCATCACTATGGGAAGGTCCCAGTCTGTTATTCTTTGTCAAGACTCACTCAGAGCAGAAATCAGTCAAAGGATTTCCTAGCAATGATCAGTTTTCAGCTTCTTCCTGAAGTTCATACAGTTCCATTCACTTCTCCACTTTTGCTTCACGGCATTCCAGAATCTTGTGCCCTTGACTTCAATGGTCTTCCATCTATGTTTTAGCAATTTAAAGGCCCTGGGGCAGATTTGCAAGCCCCCTGCGCCACCAGTACGTCACTTTTTGTGACGTACTGTTGGCGCATGTTATTGCGTGGCTTTTCCTGTCCTTGTAAATATGGCCCCTTTACACACAGCACTTTGCGTGTAAGGGGCATTCCATGGGTGTTGCTGTGGGTGTTCCCACGCAACACCCATGGAACAAGACACATTTCCAGATTTACGAGGAATCGTAAATCTGGAAATGCGTCTGAATGCAGCGAGGAGAAATGTTTTAATTTCTCTTCGTTTTTTCCTCTTTCAATGCGCGCTGCATTCTACAGCACGCATTGAAAGAGGAAAATGCCTGTAGTGATTGTTTTTGTGCAGGAAGGTGCCGATGACGCAAGCATCCTTGCACCATGGTGCAACAGTGCCTGCCCCGGCGCATGGAAGCAGTTTGTGCGCCAGCGCATGGGAGAGCACAAGAATACGACATATTATTGTAAATATGTCTCATTCTTGTGCTTTGGAAGTGTCGCAGCGTGGTGCAGCCAAAGGACTTGCATTTACTCGCTGCGACACTTCCCTGTAAATCTGCCCCTCTGAGTGATCAGGCGGACGTACTGAACAGTAAGATGTGAGATCCCTGGTTGGGTACAGGGTGCAGAGAACCTTGACTTTGACCCTTAAAGGCACATGGAACCACTGAAGGACTTTCAGGGCTTGTTTGAAGTGTCTTCTCCTCTGTACATTCAAGCACATTCTAGCAGCCCAGGTTTGGAGCCCTTGGAGCCTATTCATGCATTTCATTGGGTGTCCAGTGTATGTGATGTTCCACTAATGTAGGAATTCATCATTAGAGTTTGTGTACCCTCATTCAGTAGTACATTAGCAGAAATGGGAGAAGGTGCCATTATCATTTAGGGTGATAGAGTCTGACGTCAAAGATGATTCTCAAATTCCTTTCTTCATCAGATGAGGAAAGTGGTTGGTCACGTTTCGGGTGCCAGATGACAGTTGATTGGTGCAATTCTGTTCTGTCTCATGACATGACCTCAGTAGGGGCTCCATTCATGCTCAGAAAGTTCTATTTTCATCCAGAACGTATGTTTCAGGCAAATTGTGAAGATGTGAATAGCTTTTCCTAACTTCCTCGGAAGCAGCATTTTCCTGAAGAACAATCGCTCTAATTCTATCATCAGGAAATATGAAATAGAGTAATCCTTCCTATTAAGGGCTCAACGTTTGTCCACATAGTGGGTGATGGTTGAGGTCCTGGCAGTGGATTTGTGAGCGGACATATAACTAGGATTTACTCAATTGTCAAATAAGTGAGTTTGGAGTTTAGTTTTGCCACCTGGCAGGCCCCATCTAGGGGTAAAATGCTGCAGATAGTAATTGCATAGTGGGTTGATTAGTGTTTCCAAAGACCACACCCTTATCCCTTACACTGCTGTGAAAGAGATTCAATGCAATATAAAACTACCAGTTCTAGGATCACTGTGTCTGATACAAACACGCTTGGTACACACATGTAAAGCTGTAGCATGCCTGACCACTGAGGTACTGCTTGGAGAGGATGGGCTGCAGTCACAGATTAGTTTTAAAAGTAGATTAGTTCTACGCTTTGAAGATGCCTGTCTGTGATCACATACTGTTCAAAACCCACTCCTAATAAAGTATTGTGTGCTATAACACCCCTTAGGAGTACATTCTTTGATTGATATCATAAAGTGCGATGCATTGTTTCTGTGTAACATTGATATATTGTATTACTTTGTAAGAGGGCATGGTGTATACATGAACATGTTCGGAAAATTGTTTTTGAACACTGTTGACTTGGAAGAATGTTGAGAAAACCCTCCAGTCGTTTAATTTCTGTATATGAAATACTCTATTAAAATGTGTTTTGCAAAATCAGCACATATTTTCAGGATTAGAGTTACTATCTGCACTATTTTGTAGATTTTATGGGGCACATCATCATAAGGTGCTTGCTACAGTAACTAGAGCATAGAAAATAGAAAGCCATCCCTTGAGGTGAACCAACTACTGTCTCTACAGCGAACAAAAATATATGTGGTAATTATTGACTAACCACACTAATTAAACTACTAGTGGGTGACAGTCACATTTGTTTTGAGCACTGATGATGACTTTGGGGTATTGATTCTGATGCATAATATTATTCTGTGTGGTAGTGGGTTTTGAGTTCAAACAGCCAGAGTTAAGAAGAGCGTAAGGTAACATTTGAGAATAAATTAGACAATCTAGTCCATTTCTCAAGCCTACAACAAATTGCATTATGCTCCTCTTTATCATAGGTTACTGAGAGGACCATGAGCATGAGACCAGAATTTTTATTTCTAGCTTATGTAAGAAGGTATTTTTATCTAATGTTGATCTGGAAGATTCAGTGGCTCAACAAGGACTAAAAGAAGATTGATGGTCATAGTGGGTATGATTCAATTCAATAACCTATTGGATTGACTCCTTGCCTCCTTTTCCAAGACATTGCAGAGGCATGGCAGGTTCCACATGGGGCAATAGTTAGATAGCTCCCTTGGGTCAGTGGTTGGTTTCATAAGGAGAGGTGTAATTAGGGCAGCTACAGGAAATGGGGAACACCTCCCTAACAAAGGAGATATGGATTATTATAGTTCTATTCAAGAAGTGACTCAGCAGGGCAGTATGGATGCTTGAGTTTGTGTGCAGATACTCCTCCATATGCAGGCAAACAGTATTCCATTTGTTTTGTGGAAAGTGTACATATTTGTCCAAATCCATATTTATGGGTGTGTGTGTGTTCACTGAAAAAAAACAAAGTTTACAGGGACGTTATAGTTAGGTTCGAAATATCACTCACACCAAACCATTGAAATTCAGCAGTTATAGTTACCTTAGCTAATTGCAACTTAGTTAAAAAAATTAATGTTCACACTGCTAAATTCTCCGAAATATAATTTTACTTTAACGTTTAGGGGCCGATTCACAGAATTAACTTAAGACAAAATCCTAAACTTACTACTTTTGGTATTCACAGAAGTTAAGATTTTGTCTTAAGTTGGTCTTAAGACAAACTTAAGACAGACTTAAGACAGACTTAAGACAAACTTAAGACAAACTTAAGACAGACTTAAGACAGACTTAAGACAGACTTAAGACAAACTTAAGACAAACTTAAGACAGACTTAAGACAGACTTAAGACAAACTTAAGACAAAATCCTAATTTAAGTCTGTCTTAAGTCTGTCTTAAATTTGTCTTAAGACAAACTTAAGACAACATCCTAACTTCTGTGAATACCAAAAGTAGTAAGTTTAGGATTTTGTCTTAAGTTAATTCTGTGAATCGGCCCCTAAAGGCCCCTGATTGATTAATGGTAAAGTCAAATTTATCTTACAATTGTATGAATGCTTCTTGCAGAAAGAATTGATTACCTAGGGAATGGACCCTAATGACTCCAGTAACGCTGGGCAACCTAGAAAACTATATTAAACAACACTTTGCCAGTACTGGAAAAAATTGTACCACCTAGGTTAATCTGTTGAGCACCCTATTTAATTTCAGTGTTCAACCATTAATCATTTTAGTCTTTTTTTGATTTCATCAATTTGAAAAAAACAGTCATATAAAACATCATGAGGGCATACTAAATGTACAATTCATTTCAACACCACTGCGTCTATCCACTCCATCTAATCATCCATACAATCCCTCTTATTCCGATTTCATCAATTTGAAAAAACAGTCCTATAAAGCATCATGAGGACATACAAAATATGCAATTCATTTCAATGCCACTGCATCCATCCACTCTCTCTAATCATCCATGGAATTTTTTCCAGTACTGGCAAAGTGTTGTTTGATATAGTCTTGCAGAAAGATGGCATTTTTTTGCCCTTCGCCCTGTGTGCCTGCTTCCTGTCTCCAATACATAAATGGGGTGGCTGAACAGCTGGTCCTTGTGCATTACATCTAGACAGCCACACACAAAGAGAGCTTAGGTGTGACTGATGGGCCATCCACATTCTGAACGACCATCTTGGGCAGGATGGGAGAGAGGAACTAGACACATCCTCACAACTTTACTTAGGATAGGGGAGCAGGGAAATATGGTGGTAGTTTTCAGGCTTAGTAGGGTCAAGAGAGATACTTTCTTCTAACGGAGTTTTCGAAGGCAATCACATTTTGGATATTTCCCAAAGTGGCTTTTGGTCTAATCACAGTTATGAATTGGCTCTGCTGACTGTGACAGAGTCCCCGTCAAAGAGCAGCAGATAAAGGTGGCTCCTCGGTCTTTGCCATTTTGTACCTGAGTGACCCCTTCAACACTGTATCACATAAGGTGCTCCTCCAGCGCCTCTGCAATAAAGGTGTCGGTAGTAAGGCTCTATATCCTGCTTCGCCTTTTTCCTTAGCAACCACTCCTTTCAGATCATATTTGCTTCAGAAAAACCTTAAAACATGGCTGTTTGCTTCCTAGACCTCTCTGTGGCCCCGCCTCTCTTGTTGCATTATTATGGTCAACTGAGGTCAATGCTAGGAAGACCCGTCATTGGAACAGCCATGCACTTTGCAAACCATATTAATATAACAGTTTCATTCTTACACATGAACACACTGCATCCTGCTCCCACACAAAGGACTGCCTAACCTCCTGTAGAGAACACTTGAGCCAGGGAAGGAAGAGAGGATCTCTGCGCACTTTTCCACTTGAAAGGCACTATTGAGTATAAAACCTGGACTTCGGACCCTACCAGCTCAGTACTAGGGGCGGGCTGGGTAGAGTTAATGAAAAACTCAGCCAAATTCAGCAGAATTCGGCAGAGTTCCACGGGCGGGCATAGTATTGCTCGGTCACCCCTAATTTCTATTTGTTGTATTGTGTTTTTGAGATCTAGGGTAAAGGTGACTCCATTACAGAAAGACAATGTGAGTTGTTGATTTGAGTTGTGCGCCCAGCAGTCTCAATAATTAGCAGTAAATACACCTCTCCCGCCCCAGGTAATCATTGGAAGCAGTGAACCAGGATGAAATTATGTTTAAATCAATGTGAGAATGACAGCCTCTGCTCAGGCATTCTTTCTTCTTGGTACAGTAGGGGAATAAACCAGTTCTGTGCTACGCTGCCCTTACCTTTCTTCCGGGACCCAGTCTTCAAGTGTTAATCTATCCACATGCCATCTTCATAACAAACAACTGCACGGATGGGCACAAAACTCCTAGTACCGGCTCATGTGCGAGTGGGCCGCATATTCCTGAGCCACAGGCAATCTCTTCCGGTTCATTCTTTAAGGCTGGTGTTTATAAAATATTTGTTCATTTCTAATCTTGAGGGATATTGGAATGTGCAGCAGGAGTGAAGGCATGGAGTGCAATATGATGTCTTTTGGCCTATCTGCTTGCCACAGACCTATGATGAATAGCGCTTCCTATTAAGGCCTTTTATCACAAAAGTTACCCCTTGATATAATATCAATGCTTTATAACTTGCGCCAAATACAAAAAATCAAACTGTCCACTCAGCCTTCATCATCATCTAGATCGCTACAAAGGCTGAGGAAGAAAAGATCAGAGGCCGGCTGGTGCCTGCCCTCATAAACCTTTACTAGCACCCCCAAAAAAGCAGTTGGGAGAAACCCCTTTACCTGTGGGCTACACCAGAAAAAGGGCTGGGGACACGACCCCAAATGCATTTCCAGTTTCCACCCTATCTCCCCAAATGTCACATATGCTGCCGTTGGCTGTTTTTCTATGGTTGTTATTTTGAACTTTTACACATTTAAATAAAGATTCGACAATACACATTTGACAGATTTAAAGTATAACTGCAATCGCCTGAATAAATTAAAATGTAAAAGTACACGTGTCCGTACTGCACGTGGAGAATAATTTAAATATGAAAGGCAGGAAATGCTAAGTATTACTTCAACATGCAGGGCTGTTGTAAAATAAACCAATCATGTCTCGTAAGTTCCAAACCTGACTCTAGTGTTTGCTGTAACAACCCGTTTGCAGATCTATAACCAAGAAGCTTAAGGCAAAATAAATGCTAACCCTTGACCCCCACATAGCTGCTGATTCCAACCAAATCAAGAAATACCATATCCTTTTTTGGCTCTCTTGAAATGTAAGAGTGTACAGTTCCAGAAATAAAAGTAGAGCACCTTTAAAAAGCAGCTACAACACCCTGTTTATTCCATGGGAGTGGTCGATGCCCTGGCAGGTGTCAGCCTCACAAACTGCTTATCAATGAGCCAGTAACCACAAGCTGTAATTCAGCAGGTGAGTGCTTCCAAGATACCCATTGGTTGTCAGAGTAGTGTGCATCTACACTGGGATACAAGTGACCTGGCCTGGACCAATCACACCAGGAGAGTGACCGGAGTGCATCCTGGGTGGCGAATTAGGATGAGCCCAAGCCGGTTATCTCCACTCCACCAGTGATTGGCAGATTTTTGCTGAACTCCTTTCCCCAGGCAGAGCACTGAGTGATAAAAAAAACTCTGCAAACTATACTGGCGGAGCGTAGTTCACCACCCATCCCTACTCAATATACTACTGGACCTGTGAAGAACTCTGCCATGAGGAAGGACTGCTGTGCTGTTACAAGAATGATTCTGAATCGCCCGCCAGGTTCCCCCTCAGGCCCCTTGCTGCGAGAGCTCCACTGGTTACCTGTGAGGAAGCGATCAAATTGTAAGATCTGCTGACTCACATACAACACCTTAAACGGCAAAGGCCCTTATTATCACCAAAAGAAATTGACCAAACAGGCTTCTGGTCGTTAACTTAGATCTAATTTTCTAGCCCTTCTAAAAGTTCCCCGAATTCGTCTAAGTCGCACTAGGGGCAAAGCCTTCTCGTACCTTGCCCCACGATACTGGAACCAACTGCCTATTGCACTGCATGAATGCTCCTCATATATCGTCTTCAGGAAACAACTAAAAGCCTTTCTGTTTTGAATCTATGCATCAATCTGACTCTGGCTGAATCTGACTCTGGTTTCCATTCTCTTTTCACTAGGTAAGCACCGAAATGCCCCTGGGTGAGTCGTGCGCTATACAAATGTGCTTAACATAACACAACATAACAAGAACTGCCACTCTGCTGGACTGCTGCTCCTTAAGAACTGCTTTTCTGCCATGCTGCCCTTCTGCCTGCTACCTTCTGCCCTGACTGAGGAAGGATTGGACTCATTTCACTTGAACTCTGAGTGACTCCAAGGGCTTGATAACTTGGCCCCTGTTCTAAGTCTCAGGGATGTCAAAGACTTAAAATCATCCTGCAACAGCACTTGGATTTTGCTTGTTGCGCGTCTTGCCCTGCCAAGTGGTGCCAGTCCAGTCCTGAACCCTTGGAACTGGGTATAATGTGCTGCTACAACCAGGACCCACACATCAATGCAGTTGTTGCAATTGCAACCAGCGCATCTCCCTCTACACTGTTACATCACCGCCGCTGCAAGGACCGCAGTCACTGCATCGCAGATTGTGCAGTACATTGTCTCCAATTTCTGATGCATCTCTAACTTTGCTCGACATGGCGCTGAGGCATCGCCTTCTATCCTGTGCTTCGACGATGACGAATTGCATTTTGCTTCACCCATCTCAACTCCGTCTAAGACGCATAAGGTACTAGTCAGAGGGCCAAGGCTGGTCACACGCTTCATTGTGGTTGGCCTGAGCTTTTGGATTTACCTGGTCTAGCCAGACTGGATAGCCCTGGTTGGTGCTTTACACTTTTAAGCACTACAAATTCATTTAAAATCTTAAAATTCATAACTTCGATCATACTTATTGGATTTTTGTTAGTTTGCTTTTGTTTTGTTCATATAAATATAATCTACAATTCTAACCTGTTCTGCAGTCTTTTTGGTGATGTTTTCAATGTGTTACTCTTTGAACTTTTGCACAAATACTACTTAGCCTCTTAAATTAAGCTCTGTGGCAAGCTGTGGTGAGCACAGGTTAATTTAGGGTGTGAATCTGACTTACCCTGACTAGGATTATGGGTTACTGCTTGGACTGGGTGCATACCTCTGCCAAACTGAAATGTGATTTCTATCAATAAATGCACATAGTACGGTGTGGGGAGGGACTGGGATCTCCTTTCAGACCGCTCTCTCAGATGACAGGTGTACATAGTAGGGTATGTAGATGGACTGGCATCTTTGCTGAGACAGCTCTCTGTATTGGTGGGTGTGCAAAGTAGGATGGGGAGTGGACTGGTCTCTCCAGATTGGTCTGGTGGACTGTCTCTCAGATTATGGGTGTGTGTAGTAGGGTGTGTTGAGGGACTGGCCTCTCCTTTCATATCTGTCTGTTACAAAATGGGTGTGTATAGTAGGGTGTAGGGAAGGAGTGCCCTTTCTTTTTAGACCTTTCTCAGATGATGGGTGTGCGCAGTAGGGTGTGTGGAGGGACTGGCCTCTTTTCTGAGACCTCTCTCTGTAATGATAGATGTGTGTAGTAGGGTGTGGGGAGGGACTAGGCTATCCTTTCAGACCTGTCTCTCAGATGATGGGTGTATGTAGAAGGGTGTGTGGAGGGACTAGACTCTGCTGGGCTTTAAATCTGCTCACAACTCTTCTCAAACCAATGAGCATCAACAGACTCTGGTAAATACCAACTCCTGTAAAACCTTTTTTTACAGTAACAAGTGTGCATTGCCGAGTGTATTCAAACATCAATCCCTACAGGACAGTGGAGAGATTTCCACTCAAGTCCGTCCTCCAATACGGCAGTGGATTCGGGCCTGACTAGGTTAACAGATGGCACCACACTCTTGACAAATGTGTGACTACAGAGGAGCCACTCCCCGACACTGAACCATGAAGCCTGTATTTTAGTAATACATGGATTTCAGTCCAATCAGACATCTAACTGATATGGGAATGTTTCACCTTTTTTACATGGAATGAATGATGAGTATAGTTAGTTCTAGTACACTGATGAAGATCTTTGACCAGTGTTTGACACACATATAGGCCAAAGGGAGTTCTAGTACCCTGATGAAGATCTTTGACCTGTGTTTGACACAAATATAGGTCAAACATGTTATAGTCTGTGATTTAATGGTCAGAGAAAGCATTATATTTCATCTCTTGGCCTCACTTCTTGTTTTATAATCAATACCAGGGGTACTCAATAATAAAGGAAGTTCCTTGGGTATACCCCCATGTATTTTTAATTCTTAATACTTTAATTCGACCAGTGCAAGTGCCCTGAATCCCAGCACTACAGACTTCAGTTAAGTCCACTGGAGTGGCACTGTCCCACCCCAGTGTGAGAGGTCGCAGAAGCATACCACAATATGTTATGAGAGAGACGACATCTCAAATATCTTTTCATGACCTGAGGCAATGGTTTCTTAACTGAGATAGGATAAGTGGTACCATAGGTTTCAGTACTCAAGTATTTTGTGTGATAAGATTGTATTTAAAAATCACCTACTTCTTCCTACTTTTCATGAACCTGCGAGAGTTTCGCGAGGTCATAGCATTTAAAAAAAAATGTAACCTTCTAATCATCACAGTACTTATCTCTTACACACTTCCTCTCAAAAACAAGAACCACAATATGCATTCTAACTAATAGAGTGTATTGAGAACTCATCTACTGCTTTTTACTATTCAAGATCGCGTGACAGTCCCATGAGATCATACAAATGAGTTTAAACAATTTACATTTATTATCTTCACAGTAGTTATCCATTAGACACCTCTTCTCAGAATCTGGGGGGACAGCATGTATTTCTGCTTCCCCCTTATGTAGCTTTTTGACTTCAATTCCACAGCTGCTCCAATTGTTCACAGTAATGTACAGCAGTTTTATTTCTAACATTCCAGCCAATCAGAGCGATCGCTCTTGCGAGACTTGTGGGAGCCTCTGACTCCAATGAAGGCTCACACAAAAAATTACCTTTTGACCAAACACAGGGCTCCATTTTGGATTTTGCTCCCTCGCGGAATACCCACAGGACTATGATGAGCACAACAGCCAAAATATACAATTATATTTGACACTTAATATCTCAAAAACTACTGAATGGATTTACAACAAATCACAAAAAAGAACAATCTGTAGACAAAGATCGAGCTTCCCGAAAGATTTGGTGTGATTCCGTTCTTCAGATTTGCTATAACCTATCTTAAAGAAGTCCACAGAAAGTAAATGGAGATTTTACGCTTTGGGACCAACCTTTTTTCTAAGTCCACGCTGGACAGATCACCCCCCAACTTTCTAGGGTGGATCTGAGGTGGTTGAACTTTTTGGGGAATGTGTCAATAAGATTTATCAAATGGGGCTCAAGTTATTAGCAAACCAGAAAAATGCCCTGTCTGTGGAAAAGCAAACCTAACTATAACTACCTAGTGGTGACCACCACTAGGTAATATATATATAATTTGTTGACCTCAAATAAATAAAAGCCTGAGTCAACTCTGATAATTTTTGTGACCTACAGTCACAACAGATGCATGCAGCAAATTTGACTCACTCACTGCAATGAAGAGACATCCTCTTTTTAGTGAAGTTGAAAAGAAAAACTAAGTCTCAGCTTAAAGGTCAGCGGGATAAACCTCTCCAACAGTGGCTCATGTGGGATGTCCACCTTACCTCCCTCCAGCTCTTGGTACCGGAACTGCTTACATTGTGATAAAGCAGTAGTGGAGGAAACTTCCAGACTGACTGAAGAAAAAACAATACAATGCAATCAAAGACTAACAAGCCAAACTCCACAATTCAGATATTCCAGCTCATATCTGTTGAGGCTGGTTGTGAGACAGACTCTTCTTCTGATGTTTTGCAAATACACAATTCTGGGCTAATGGTATGTTTTCGAGGAAAAGATCACCTCTCTTACCTCACAGCCATGATTGTTTTCCCGTTGGTTAGTGTGAGAAATTGGGTTACTGGTTGAGGGGGATGAAGCCTACTCAAGCAGCAAGCACAATCCTTGTTAGGGTAAGGCACAAGCAAACCCCAAATTAACCTGCGCTTAAACCAATGTATTTCCTAAATGGGAACAAAATATAGAGTTTGGAAGAACATTTCTGAAATTTTGAGTATCCGCACTAGCTTGTGAATTAAAGAACATTTTTCAAAATGACTTCTTTTTTACACATTGTCTTACATTTGGAAGGCAGAAATGCATAGAAATTCAGTTGTTAATAACACTTGTCCTAATTCTGGGCTCCCCCAAGTCTCCCGATACAAATGGTACCTCACATGTATAGGTAGGCATAGTGCCCGTGACAGGAAAAGGCCCAAAATGCAATGTGGACCCATCATATTTTTACAGCGAAAATAGACCTTTTTTTTCGCAATGTGCCTAGCTGTGGATTTTGGATCTAGCTCAGCCAGCACCTAGGAAAATCTAGCAAACCTGTACATTTTTGAAAATTAGACACCAAGGGGAATCCAGGATGGGGTGACCTGTGTGGCTCTCACCAGGTTCTGTCACCCAGAATCCCTTGTAAACCTCAAACTCTGTCAAAAAAACTAATTTTCCTCACATTTCTGTGATGGAAATGTCTAGACTCTATGGGGAGCCACAGGCCTCCACCTACCTAGCATTTCCCCAAGTCTCTTGATAAAAATGGTACCTCACTTGTGTGTTGGTAGGCGTAGTGCCCACAACAGGAAACGGCACAAAACACAACTTGGGCGCATCACATTTTTCCAGTGAAAACTGACCCTTTTTTTGCATTATGCCTAGCTGTGGATTGTGAACCCACGCTCAGCCTGCACCTAACGAAATCTAGAAAACCTGTACATTTTTTAAAACTTGACACCCAGGGAAATCCAGGATGTGATGATGACTCGTGTGGCTCTCCCCATGTTCTGTTACCCAGAATCCCTTGCAAAACTCAAACTTTGAGAAAAAACCCAAATTTTCGTCAATTTTTGGTGATGGAAAGTTCTGGAATCTGTGGGGAGCCACAAACTTCCATGCACCCAGTATTTCCCCAAGTCTCCCGATAAAAATGGTACCTCACATGTGTGGGTTGGTCTAGTGCCTGTGACAGGAATCAGCCCAAAATGCAAAAATCATACCTTGTTTTCGGCAAATGCTGTCTTTATCAGCTTCAAGAGTGATGTAGCATCTGCGAAGTGCAAAGTGTTCTGGTATCTAGAAGAATACAGCTAACCCTTGTGTTTTCCCTTGCGTTGCTGCTAAAAAACCTGCCATGTGCCAACACAGACACACTGGCACCATGGTGCAAGGGGGCTGCTTTGCAGGGATGATTCCCTGCAACTCATACACCCTTGCTCCGTGGTTCAAGGGTGTCTGTGTTACAGGGATGATTGTTTATGTACAGGAAGGGACACCTTCCTGCACATAAATAATCTTTAAAGACAAATTTGTCCTTCTATGTGTACTGCAGAATGCAGCACACATACAAAGAGCAAAACACAAGGAGAAATAAAATAATTAATATAATGCCTGCTATTTAGTGCATTCGTTTTTGGCACTGCCTCCGATTTACACATCCTTGTAAATTTGGGGCAGTGCCAAAATGCAAAGGGTGTTGCGGTGGAACACCCGCAGCAAAATCCATTGCACGCCACTTTCAAGCCGATACCTACATGAAATGGTAAGATATTTACAAAGCAGCATTAAGCTATGCAAAGTGGCTTAACGTCACTTTGTAAATATGAAGCAGGGCATTGAGCCACCAGAGCATCCTAAAAAGTGACACTATAGTGGTGCAATGCCCTTGTAAATATGCCCCTCAGGGTCTAATTCTGAGCTAGTCAGTGTTTTCCAACTTCTGCGCAAACCCATGTTTGCAAAGGGGTCAGAATTCTAAGTTGGCTGTTATTTACTGAAGCTGGGAAATGCAGGGTGTGGTAAATACCTCACTCTTCCTTAAATGTCAGCAGGCCAACTTTCCGGTATGTAATGGGGGATAAGTGCATATTATTTACTGTACCATACAGTTTTGGCATATTCAAATCTGCATGTTATTCCACAGAACTCAGAAGAGCTGGTATTTATTGTACCAGATAAATAGTATACCCCACATTATCATAATTTATCAAAGGCAATAACTAGCATCTATCCTCCAATCAACTCTGCACCAAGGTCTAAGTCAGAAAGTAAAGCTTTGACTAAGATTAAGTTGTGTGAACTCAGCTCTATTGTGGTTGACATGAAATGGTACCTAGCTCCCTGTCAACTAAGAACAGTGACTTCTGATTGGCACTTTACTTTTTCTTCATCCTTATTAACCCAGAATTTTTCAAAATTCACATCAATATTTCCCATTATTGAATTTTAGTCATTTTTGTTTTATTCTTTTTATTAAAATGTTCTCTATATTTAGAAATGTGTTTTCTGAATGTTGTTATGTTGTGTTGTGACTTATAGAAATCACAATTTTCAACAGCACATACTGCTGCACCTATCTTCCCAGGCATCCTCTGACTATTGTTTTATTAACAGCGTTTTCCTTGTCATCTCAACATTGGGTTATGAAAGCAAGATTTATCGCCTACTGTTCAAAAAACAAAACGACTCTTGACTTTACATTAAAGAGTTACATATGGTCTCTGTTAAATAACCCTAGCACTTCCTGGAGCCAATTCTTAACATTCTGCCTGGACGCACGAGAGGCTCAAGATATTTGGGCAAGCTTGCTGCCCATAGGGTCGATTGCAAAAATCCTGACCAAACAAGCAAAGATTCTGTCACTCGAACATGATGCGCTAACCGTGAAGAATCTCTTCCATGGCAGTTGGGCGTCAAAACTCTATGCCCCTAAAGCCCTGCCATACTACTTGTCATCATCCATGAAAACACGTGTGAAACATCACCTAATGAGATTACGTTTTGGCCTAAGCCCGTTGATGGCATATAAGTATGGCCGGAGGTACAAGGAAGATGTGCCCACACAGTGCCGTTTTTGTAACAACTGGGAAAAAAACGTAATCCACGTCATGTGCATCTGCAGAACCTTACTCCCTTTACAAACTTTTTTGCTGCACCCAATTTGGCGGATCCTGAAAGTCTGGACATGCCAAGAAGCTCTAGAGGAGTGTATGAGGGGACGACAGCTCAGATGGCCACCCGTTTTGTAAAATTCATGTTTCAGATGAATTCTGTGTTACCAGTAGACGACCACCAAGAATCTTTGCCCTGCCAGCTATGATCCCCTTTGCTCTCATGAGTACCTCTTTTTAAATAGAATATGGACAGTGTTTTTAACTTGTTTTGTATGAATTGCAATGATTTTAATTAATTGTGCAAATAAAATACTTTGTACTTTCTACTTTATTAACAGCAAACTCTGAAAACTTCTTTTAAATAAAGATGATAGAAATGTGTTGTTTTAATGATGTATTTGGCACAAAGAATTCTAGAGATAGGTGAAAGATTGATAACAAAGAACTCTTTCAGTAGCGATTTCATTTATTTTAAAAATATATTTAGTGTTCACATTTTTAATTTCCCTAGAAAACGGATGTATTATTAGTCTTTTATGGGTGGGAGGTTGGTTTGACTGAAATAGAAAGAAATCTCAAGAAAGCAGAATGTTCTTCTACAAAGAAAAAAGATGAAAATGCAAGCCTTAGTTACTAAATGAAAGCAGCTAATGCCCAGAGAAAATGGGTGGAATAAAGAAGCTATTCTTGCTTTGTCGGTACAAATGTATGATGAAATGATAAGATATTTCAAACATTATTCAGGTGAAAATGACAGTGCTTACAATAGAAAAGGTGCACAGGGTCAAATGAAAGAAATGAGACACGGTATAAAAAAAAAAACGAATACGTGGTAAGGTGACAGCTGTAATAAGATAGACAGCCAGTCCTGTAGATAAAGTGTAGAAATGACACACTACAGGAGAAGAAGAGGTTTCCATGAATGGCAGTGCCAAATAATAAAACAAAAAAGTCAGAGCAGTATAGAAATAGCACAGACGTGATTAGCTGTAATTGTAAATAATCTCACCAGTGATATTCATCGTTAAATAATTATCAGGGCTAAATAAGCTAGAATCTTATTACCAATGAACAGCATGTCTGTAGTGCACAGCTCTGAAATCCCCGACGCATCTTCACATTTGTGAACTGATATCTCTTGATAAAGCTCAGAAATTATGCAAAAGTAGCCCTCTATTGACTTCTTCTTCATAAGGGGTGCACTATTTGACCCAGTCAGATACACTCTGTAGACAATGAAAGCCCACTTAACCTTAGTGACCTTAATTACATATAGCACTTATGATTACTGATGATCAGTTTGCAAGTTTTCCCAGTTGCAAATTGTGTACTGAGGCCCAGATGTAGAAACCATTTTTCCAGTCACAAATAGTCCGAGTCGAAGTTTGAGCCAATAAAATGCTATTTTTATATGAACTAATCCCATGTCAGGAATCGAAAACTTTTTAAAATTAGATTGTGACTCCAATACTGGCTCAGTATTTGGAAGAGGCATTGGATAGGCGAACTTTACAAACACTGAGTCGGTATTCAATGTATCAATGTTTTGTGACTGAAATCCATGTGCAATATTTAAAAACTACAGACTATCCAGTAGAGTCGTAAATAAGGAAGAGGACACCATCTAATTAGAAATATGTGTTGTTTAAAGTGTGTCTAGAAGTAGACAGGCATCCAGAGTACCACCGCCAACTCTTGAACAAACTTCTCCAAAAAATGTAACTTTTCTATTTAAATTAAGACCTCTTTCCTTGAAGGGAAACGGGTTGCATAAAATAAATGTTTCTTGAAAGGCGATCAGAGACATGCTGATGTGCTGAAACTATTTGGCCACCATCCCTGTGATGTCCACCAATCTCAGTGATCGCTATTTATAACCTACCTCTATGATATTCA
The DNA here is from genome assembly GCF_964204655.1 of Triturus cristatus. NCBI lineage: Eukaryota > Metazoa > Chordata > Amphibia > Caudata > Salamandridae > Triturus > Triturus cristatus. The sequence continues at coordinate 231,415,778 of NC_140584.1, forward strand.
TGAGGTAGGTCAGATTGTGAGCCACTCGAAACTGGAATTTAGCAAACCAACCTATTGGTTACTTTGCACAGCCACTGCTACTGACCGTGGACTGCCCCGGACCACAACTCCCAGGGGGTCACAGCGAATCTCGCAGCAGGTGCCGCACAACACCTGGGCGCCAGCCAGCGCATAAAGCTTCGGCGGGCCTCCCGCAGCGCGGGACGCCTTCAAAAATTACTTTGCACAACCCCTGCTACTGACCACGGACTGCCCCGGACACAACTCCCAAGGGGGCACAGCGCATCTCGCGGCAGGAGCCGCGCAACACCTGGGCACCAGCCGGCGCATAAAGCTTCGGTGGGCCTCCCGCGGCGCAGGACGCCTTCAAATTACTTTGCACAGCCACTGCTACTGATCGCGGACTGCCCCGGACCACAACTCCCAGGGGGGCACAGCGAATCTCGCGGCAGGAGCCACGCAACACCTGGGCGCCAGCCAGCGCATAAAGCTTCGGCAGGCCTCCCGCGGCGCGGGACGCAAGCGGGCTCGCCCGGGCAAAGCGGGCCCGTCCTTGCCTGTCAGGGGCCGTCAGAGGCCGGGCTGGGCCTACTCTCTTGGATATTTAAGAAAAACTCCTGGAAGTGACTTCTGGAAACCGTCATTGTTATTGGAAATGCGGTAGGAACATTATATGTATATGAACGGCGGTGGGACTGAATATCATTTTCTATTGTGTATATTTGAAATGCATGCCATATAAGGAAAATCATTTTTTCCTTCCTTACGACTTAAGAGAAATGGGGCCTGAACATCTCAGAGTAACACTGATTGTATTGCAGGGACACCTGGCGTGAAGAGAAGCAGGGCAGGGTATAATCGCACCTAGGGAATAGGTAGTGAATAAACTATAATGTGTAAAAGGAAAGCACTAACAAACGATCCACTGAGTGGAAAAAATGTAAAAAAGCCCATAAAACAAACATTGTAGACATATTTGACAGGGGCGATGGAGGCAATTGAGAAGCAAATATCATCGGTAGAGCAGACGTTAGCCACAGGTGCATCAGTAGTAATAGAGAGCACGGAAAATAAAATCTCCGCCCAGGCAATTCCACAAAGTGATGGTTCACTGGCCATTATACCACCGAATGACTGTATTCAAGGGGTAATCGATGAAACAATAATTAGTGACCCCGATTCAATTACCTCACCCCCGCAAAAAAGGAAAAAGAAGCCAATTAAGAAACCCATGGAGAAGAGGTAGAAGTAAGAGGGAAATCAACAACTGCAAGAAAAAATATAGCAGGAAGATTAACATCTGACAAGCCAAATAGACAAGAGAATAAAGCAGTGGGACTAAAAGAAGTAGTTGCAAGGAACAGTTCTGAGCAGGGAGAAAAGATTAAGACAAGCACGAGGGATGATGACTTGGATAAGTTAACTATAGTTATAAAAAACTTAGAGCAGTATTTAAGAGGTGCACTTACGAATATTGAGGATAGGTTAAGTTAGGGAGAGGTTCGGTTAGAAAGATTTCTAGTTAGAAAAAAAGATGAAGTTAGACCACAAGATAGAATACAACATAGTAAGAATGAATTGAGTAGTTATAGGGAGCCAGAAAGAAACCAAGTGAGAGAAGATCAGGGTATGGACACGCGTAGGAATATAAATACATGCTATACTAATTCGCATGCTACGCCAACTTTTGTTCCATCTCAAAACTTAAATTTAAAACACTTACCCCATGACCAACTAAAAACAACGCAACCTGAAAGCCAACACCCGTTAGTATTAAGCCATATGGATTTACCGCCAGATTGTACTCCTTTTACAGTTGTGCTTGCAAATGTACCACAGCAAGGGCCGCAAGACAGCGAGACCTGTGAAACACTCAGGAATAAGTTGTTGCATTGGCTAAGCACAAAAGTAGGCCCCACGACCAGAATGTTTGAAGAATTTAAAATGGCACGTAGGGTGGGATGGGTAGGTAAAGACAAGAAATGTCTTGCTGGTGACTGCTTGGTTTTAACATTTCGCACTCCACAGCTAGTGGAAAAGATTCTGAGGGAAGGGGGAAATAACACGCTAGAGGGAGGTATTAATATACTACCCCTAGGCTTTTTCTATCGCCCACCTCTTGATTTAGAGAAACTTCATCAGTCTGAGGTTAGTATACAGCCCATATATAACGTTCCAGTAAGAAATCATTTTAGAATACTATCCTCTTTAGAGGAACTAGATTGACTACGTCATCCGGTAACACCCTTCTTAACTAATCCTAAGAACGATGTGAGTAAGGATTTGGCATCTAGTTGTAAGGATCTAGAGGAATTTATTCCAGGCCATGATGAAAGTATACAAGGAAAGGTTCAAGATAAATCAGATCAACATGTTGACCATAGTATACTACCTAATAGCAATGAGGGACTAGATTGTGCACCTTAAGAGGTCAGATTATCAGAAAACAACAAGTGGCCTACCCAAAGAATACCAACAGTTAATGATGGGAATCTTAAGATCACATTTTGGAATATAGCGGGCCTATCATCTAAACTCTCTAACGATCTCTTTTTAGATTTCATCGGGAAAACTGATATCCTCTGTTTGCAAGAGACATGGGCTCTTAGAGAAATGCATATAGACGGGTTTAAAACCTATTATACATCTGCCACCCTATCAATTTTTGGAAGGCCAAAGGGTGGCCTAAGTATATACATTTCAAACATGTTGTTGATAAAAAAAATCTCCTTCATAGCGACACAACCAAATTATCAAAGTATGACATTAAAAATGGACAATTATAATTCTGTAACTACTGTAAATTTGTATAACAACGTCGCAAAGGAAATGGTGGAAGATACTGTGAGTCAAATAAGACATGTAGTGCAAAAAATCAGAACTCAAACTCGGGGAATGCTCAGATTGTATGGGGCGGAGACTTTAACACCACCATATGCCCATATAATAACGATACAACATGTGGATCGGTGGATGAGGAAAATTTAAATTTATTTCATTTCCCACATAATGTTTATGGAAATGCCTTAAACGAGAGCTTATTAATGTTAGATTTGGGTTTCGTTAAAGCATTAGTCTCACCCCCTATCCCATTCTCACAGACTTTTAACGGGAGAGGTTTGAGCTCTACTATAGATTTTAGTTTGTTCTCGAATCGATTTTCACATTGTATAACAGGATATAAAGTGCATAAAAAAGCTATTAGTGATCATTTCCCACTAACTGCGACGATACTGTGTAAAAAGTCAAATCAGAATTCTAACAAAGAACGGGTCCAAACAAATATTAATTTGGAGTTAATGGTTATTCATTGAAGTGGGAAAAGGTCAATCAAGACAAAATAACAAGGTCAGTGGTTGGGAAGGCACTGGATTTAATAATTAATTGTTTAAACGAAAATACATCACAGGAGATGGTGCTCAAAAGTTTATAACAGAAATAATCAAAAACTGCCTGAATGTGGAGATAAAAAGGGGGACAGTAAAGAAAAAGGGTTGGTTTAACACGGATTGCACGAAAGCCCATTCTGCAATTCATAATAAGAACAACGGTAAGACAGATATAATGCGGAGCAGGAAGGCCTATACCCTAGCGGTAAAATTGCGGAAAAAAGAAATAAAAGAATCCACTTGGGAGGATATGCATAGGGCTAGCTTAACAAAAGACAGTAGGGCTTTCTGGCGAGTGGTCAGATCTCCTTTTTTGAGTACAGACGTAAAGCCTTCAATCAAAATAGCAATTGATGAAAGTCAGTGGGTGGAGCATTTTTCTAAACTTTTTGGACAGGCAGTGGTGGTTGTTGATAGCCAAGTTACCTTATCCATAATGGCTAATGAAGTAGTAAACTACCAATCAGCATTGAACACAAGTAAGGGAAGTAAGGCCCCAGGGTCTGATGGCGTCCCAGGTCTTTGGGCTCCATTGTTAACTCGTATCCTAAACGCCGCCACCACGAGGGGACTAATTGAAACATGTTCTGACTCATGGTCCCCATTTACAAAAAAGGAGATAGGCAGGATCCAGCCTGCTACAGACCCATTCCCTACTGGATTCATTGGGGAAGTTAGCGGGTAGGATACTGCTTAACCGCCTTCAAAAATGGGCTTAGGAGAAGAATATACTCTCGGACCTTCAGCTTGGATTCAGGGAAGGGCTGAGTACAACTGACCAAGGTCTTAATTTGTCTATTCTTATGGGTAAATATATGAAGGCAAGGAAGGGGAAAATCCATCTGGCGTTTGTCGATCTTTCCGTTGCCTTCGATTGTGTTTCCCATGAGAAATTGTGGAGCATCTTAGTGACAATGGGGGTAGAGGCCCATTTAATCCACTTTTTGAAAGCACTATATACTAATGCAAAAGCTTGCGTCCGCTATGGGCTTAATGGGGAATGCACAAAATAATTCCAGGCTCAGAGAGGCATAAGACAGGGGTGTGTCCTGGCACCCTTCCTTTTTACACTATACACAAATGGCCTAGAAAAGGCAATGTTGTAGGAGTGCCAGGACTTACCTCAGTTGGAAAGACGACCAATACCCGTATTATTATACGTGGATGACACCGTTATAATGGCTAGGACCCCATTGGCATTGCAACGGGCACTAGAATCCTACAATGCTTTTATGAAGAATTTAGATTTGCAAATAAATTTCACAAACACCTATGTAATGAATTGTGGTAGGGGTGGCAAGAAGCAGATATCTTTTAAATGGGAAGAAGTTGGCGACTACTTCTACCTACCCCTATTTAGGGATATTAATTGACGATAAGGGTTCTTGGGGTCAAGCTATTAATACTAGGAAGCTTCTGTTTATGAGAACCACGATGGCTCTTGTAAATTTTTCACAAAACTGAATTAATTAAGATCTATAAAGCTAAATGTATAACTGTAGCAACATATGGGGCAGGGCTATGGGGCCACCAAAATGTATTGGAAATATAGAAAGTGGAGAATGCGGTCCTTAGGTATCTATTGGCCGTGCCTAGAACCACATCTACTTTTATTTGTCATACCGAGCTAGGTTTGCCCTACATCACAGATATTATAAAGGTGCAATCGGTCGTCCTATGGCACCGGATTTGGAAGTCACAGAAAAATACATTTAAACAGTTGGTACTGCAAGATAGCCTAAAACAAGAACATACCCTAGAGATAGGGTGGATGAGGTATATAAGGTATTTTATGACTGATCTTGGAAAACCTGAATATTATTACAACCCCTGGGCAATTTGCCCTATTTCAGGAAAAGAATTTAAAAAACAGTGTATGCAGCACATGGAGAGTATTAGATTTTCAAATGAGGCACTAAAACCTACAGTTCAATTAAATCAATTGATAACCGTATCTTTTTATATTCAACCACACCTTCAATATACCTTAAAAGGGTATGACAGATTTGTTCTTACCCGTTTCAGGTTAAATGTTTTTCATAGGTTGGTCAGTTTTCCAATGGTTAACGATTGGCCCAAAATGTATCGAACTGTCCGTGTGATAATTTGTCTTCGCAATCGACAATACATGTGGTGTTATTCTGTAATTTTTATCAGGATTTAAGAAAAAAGTGGATGAAACCCATATTAAAAATATGGGGTCTGCGACAATGCTGCCCAGCCTTCATTGCACTTCAATTTTTAGATAATGAATGTTTAATAAGCAATGTTGCCTCATTTTTGAAGAAAACAATCAAGTGTAGAAAACAATTTGACTTAGACTCCCTCGATTGTAATACTATGGTGGTCTTGTAACCTTCTCCTGTGAAGATCGTTAAGAGACTAGAGCATAAGGACGAAAGTTCAATTACTTTGTAATCCTTCATATGAACAATTGAAAATCTTCAACATTTCTTATAATGTTTTTAACCTAAATTTTGGAATACTGATCTCCCCGCCTATAGAAACAATGAAACGTGCAAGATATTTTACAATTGTATTAATATTTTAATAGAAAACAAGTTAACTGTGAAAATGTTTTTTAAAGGTTTTGAAACTATGAAAAATTCATTGCTAATTTTTTATATACTTATATGTATGCTTTTATGATTTTTATGTGATAAAAATCGAATACAGTAATATGAATTGATAGGTCAGTTCAGTAAATTCTTCATAGGCTAAAAAAATACTGGTCACAAATTACGAGCAGATTTTAGTAACCACTAATTAGTACATCAGACTCTGAGCAAAAATTATACTACAGGAATAGTATTTACTGCGAGATCAATCTAATCTCCATTGTGATTTAAGCACTTCGGACTGGAAGATACCATGGCTATTGTGGGTTAAGAAAATTAAGCAACATCCGACTCCATCGTCGTCATTATGTTTAGGGGTTAGTTCTTTATGGTCAGAAAGAAGCATGGAGAAGTGGACTACTACATGAATCCTCATTGTTAGTGATACAATTTGGATCTCTAGTTGGCAGAGATATGCACCCTGTCCAAGTCCGCACTGCAATTCTAGTCAGGGTAAGTCAGTCACAAACTTAAATCAGCCTGTGTTCATCCTCTGGTAGCTTGGCACAGAGCAGTCAGGCTTAACATAAGAGGCAATGTGTAAAGAAGTCATGCATACATTGATACAGTTACACAGTGAAAACACCACAAAAAAGATTCCATAATGAGGTATGAAAATAGTATCTCTTTTACTCTTTAAAACAAGATAAAACCAATGAGAATCCAATTAAACCATTTCAAGTTACGAATACTTCAAGGATGTACACTGCTGAAAGAGCTATTGCTATTTCAGTAGGTTCTTTACGGTTAAGCTGGGGAAATGAGAGCAACCCATGCCGTGGAATGGGAACAGACTTTCTCCTTGGGTCAAAGCAAAGCAATGCTCCCAATGTTATTATTGTTAAAATGCGAAGTTAAGTTTGTGGGATACTGATCTATTCGCTCTGTTTGGGGCCGCCCACAAGAGTGCTGGTGGGCAGAAGGGACCTCTTAACCACTGGAGTGCACAGTACCTTTCTCAAAGGATTCGGGATCGGGACCCACATTGCTGGAGTCTCCTCTTGCTGGATACAATGCGGTTATTGGAGTCACGAAGGGCAGACACCCATCTTTCATTGATGCATGAAGAGCACGCTGGGTTATGCTGAACTGCCTTCGGGCGCTGAAGCTGCGGCAAAGTCAACAAACATGATGGTCTTTGCTCAAGCAGGCAGGCATGGCGGTTGCCGATCAGCGCACTGTGCTGATGCATGTGGGTGTCCACAAGTTGGCTGCTGACACTCTGAGAAGGCCCAGGAGTGGTTGAGGGCAAGTCAGGCAGAGTCAGACTTCGGATTAGCAGAGCCAAGCAGCGTTTTTTTGTGTGAATTAAATCTTTGATGGCCCTGAGATTTCCTGAACAGGGGGCAAGCCAACTAGCCCTTGGCGTTACTAAGGATGCAAAAGGGCAGAGATAACAGGTCCATCCGGTCTTTCTCACCACCCAGATCAGCGATAGAAGGCAGCAGGCCAACCCACCAAAGTAGGTAGTAAAGGGGCAATCCCTCCTGTAACCCAGTAATCATCAGGCCAATACAGCAGAGCAGTTGGCAAAGTGGCAGTCCCTCCTGTAGCACAACCCCTCTTCTTGGCAAAGTCTCCTAGGACCACAAAGTGAACTAGTGAGAGGGGGTCATAAACCCATACGTATACGCAAATGTGTCTTTGAAGTGGAGGTGACTACAATGCAAAGTCTCCTTTCAGCCAAACTGCCTGCCAGCCTATCTGTGGGGGGTAAGTCAGTGTTTTGTGTGAGGCCAGACCACTACCTATTCAGGTGTATGTGCCAGCTCCTCCCCTTCTTCTTGCCCAGGAAGTCCCATCAGTATGCAGTGGAATGCAGATGCAGCTGAGTGTCCCCTACTTGTGGCTTTCTGGTGGGAATGCAGAAAATGTAGCTGTCCCCCCACCCCAAACATGGAGACAGGCTGCAAGGCACACAAGAGAGCTAAGAGCAGAGAAATGCCCATTTTCTAAAAGTGGCATTTCTAAATTAGTCAAATCAGATCCAACTTTACAACTAAAGAGGATTTGTCATTGCCAATCCAATTATATAAAACATAAAGCAGCTACTCCTCTGCAATCAGAAATTGCACTTAAAATAGGGTATTTAAGGAATTCCCAATGTTAACCTATGAGAGGAGCAGGACTCACAGTAGTGAAAGCAAACGTGGCTGGTTGTCACTACCAGGACATGTAAAACAAAAAGGTACATGAACTACCTTTTACTTGCACAGCACCTTGCCGCTAAGGCTACCTAGGACCTACCTTAGGGGTGACTGATATGTCATAAAGAGGAGTTTAAGGCTTGAAAAATAGTTGGAAATGCCAAGTCGAGGTAGCAGCAAACTGCATTCACAGGCCCTGCAGTGGCAGGCCTGTGGCACATTTGAAAGGCTTCTGTGGGCAGCGCAATCAGTGTTGCAGGCCAACTAGTAGCATTTAGTTAACAGGCCCTGGATATATGGTATACCACTTTCCTAGGTACTTAGAAGTGAACTAAATATACCAATCATACCTAGCAGTGGTAAAGTGCTTAGAGTCCTAAAGCCCAAAGAACAATGCCTGAAAAAGAAACAGAAGAGGGGGAAGGCAAAATGTTTGAGGTAACCCTGCAATAAGGGCCATTTCCAACAGTTAGTGATTGTTCGCAAACACGGAGCTGTGTAGCTTACACTCAATAATTGAGGAAGGTAACCTTTGGAGACCCACATTTTGACCTAAGGAGCACTGATTAGAGCAGTACGTAATACCTGAGATTGAGGCAAGCAGAACTTCAGATGCACAAGTTTCTACACACTCTCTGTACATTCATAGGTGGTTGCAGGCTAATATCAAGGCTTTATGGAACGGTGCTCTCCATGGCTAGGGCTGTCCTGCCAACCTTAAAATACAAGTGACAGGGGGAAAATTGATGTGAACTACTGGATAAAAAATGGGACTCAGTACTAAAATATACTCATGATGTCTCTAGAAACACCAGGTTTAGGTATACTCAAACCAATTATCTACATACCACTTACCTTACACTGCACAGACTAAATGTTATGGCTGGGAGAGATGACAAGGTGTGGCCTAGATGCACCCTTGTAGATGCAGAAATCATGCATATGTTATGGCCCTGCCCAACTATTGTAGACTTTGGTTGCAAGTTACAGTAAAGCTGGACTAAACCCATTTACTCAAGTTTGATGGTCTGCTAGTTAGACCTATATGCTTGCTTGAAGAAGGCAGAAGTGCGTTCTAAGGGGCACATGCATCATTGGAAATTGCGCTCGCAAAGGGGCAGATTCACAGAATCTTCCCCTTTGCGACCGCAAGTTTTACATTTGAGATGCATCATTTAAGGCATCGCAAATTGCAATGCCTTCAATGCAATGCAAGATTACATTTAAAATAGCGATTGGATGGTATTTAGCAAAAACTTTGAAAAATGCACTAAAGTGCATTTTTCAAAGTTTCAGGTTACACACACACATGCCCTTGGAGCAAGTGTGTGCACAACATGGGTGCACATCACAATTTCAGGGGCGCAACAGGGTGTCCTTTTGACACCCTTTCACCCTTGAAATTGCATGCGCAATTTGCGAGTACCTATTGGTACCTATTGCTACTCGTAAAATGTGCATGCAATTTCCCATTAATTCCCATGGCCCTGTGCTTAACCCTTGGGTAGCTTGGCACAAAAACAGTTAGGCTTAACTTAGAGACACTGTGTAAAGTAATTATGCAGCACACTATGGTATGTAGTACAATGTATTTCATGTTCACTGTTTCTTTAATGTTTTGTCAGAACCCTTATGTCGCAGGGTTCGGATTATTGGAATTTGGAGCCCTGGTTGATGGGCCGAGGGTCAGTAACTCTCAGCTCATCTGTCTGCCTACTGTGTTGCCGTGGGTTCCTCCTATTAAGCTTTTCCTCTATAAATAAAAGCTTACTTCTTCAAGAAACGGTCTCAGACTATTTTTACAGCTGAACCCAGTACTACATATTGGTACTAGGAGTGGGGTGAGCTGTTTCTGTCCTTGACCACACCTTTATCATTGCTGTTTTCCTGGGACTTCCTGCCTGAACTCACCGGCTGTGCCTGTTGTCGCGGAATCACTGTGCCTCTCAAGGAGAACAAGGTGGGATCATTTAATTTAGATTTAGCATGACTTTTCCCTTCTTCAACTTCCACCTACCTTCACGTGACCGTCCCACGCCAGCCCCGCGCCACCTACTTGACTTTGCCATTGTTGTGCCTCCAGATCAGCATTCTACTTATCCCTCGCGTGGCCCCCCTGTGCTCATGCGGCCGCTTTTCATTGTTCCAGCAGCTCCAACCAGTGTCGTCACACTGCTGTGGGAGCTTGCGCGCTGCCCTTCTAACTTCCTATTGGTGGATTCTCGCTGCGCGCTGACGTAGCACGTTGACGGCCATTTTTGGTGAGGATTATTTTCCGCCTCTATGGTGATTCGCACACCTGTGTGACACCAGCTGGTTCACACCTTTTTTGGCAATTTTCCATGTATTGCTTTGTGGGAATTTCAATGCCCTTTACAATTTTTCAGTGATTTGCAAACCTTATGTGCAGATATTCATCTCCTTGCTTTTATCTGCAGTTCAACATTGTTCATTCACATATCTTCTCTGCGGGACCTCAGTAAATCTTCAAATTATTCAGAACTTTTCTTCGGTGATCTGCACACCTGCCTTGTGGGTCATTATTTTACATCATATTTGCTCTTCCTTTTTTTCATTCTCATATTTTTGTGCCATTTTACACCTTTTCTACGTCCTTTGTGCACCATGGCTACTAATCAGGGTCTCATTCAACCACAACATTTTCTAACAAAAGCTAGTAAACCTGACATTAAATGGTTAGAATGACTTCGCATATTTGAAAATTATTTAGCCACCATTGATGCTGAAGCTTATACTCCTTCCAAGAAAATGGCTATGCTGTTCAACCTTTTAGGGATTGCTGGTCAAAGGATTTTCCACAATCTTCATCGTTCCCCAGCTCCTAGCCCTGAGGACTCATCTTGTAGCGTTTATTTGGAAGCAAAGGAACGCATGAGGAAGCAATATCCTGATGTAGCAAATGTATTATTAGAAAGATTCAACTTTGCGATGTGCAAACAATCCTCCAATGAATCGGTGGAAGACTTTGTTGCCTCACTAAGGATTTTAGCTAAAAAGTGCAAATTTGGTCCTAACATTGACACTCACATTAGATATCAATTTGTTTTTTACTGTTCTTCTAAGAAAATTCAAGAACGTTTACTTGCTTGTCTTAATCAGACACTTACTGAAGTTTTGGATATTGCCATGAGCATTGAAAGAGCCATTGTCTCCTCCAAAGTTTCATCCAGTCACTCTACTTCCTTTCAATCTTCTGTCAATGTCTTTACTGATGATGATGTTGTTTGTTCTGTTAGCAAGAAACAAGTCTTTGACAAAACCAATCGTAGGGGCCAACTCCCTCGCAGACAGCTTGTCTGTTTTCGATGTGGTTCTAAGAAGCACATTGAAAACAATCCTACATGTCCTGCCATTGGCAAGAAGTGCAATCGTTGCAACAAGTTTGGCCACTTCCAAAGTATTTGTAGAGGTGGGGCTAGTTCCTCTTTAAGCAAAGTAAAATTTTCAAATGTCTCCGTAGATGATACTGACTTCGAAGTTCAACAATGTGAGAAAAAATTGACAAATGTATCACTTACTGTTGATACCAATGCTCACTCTGATTTTTCCTCTATTAAGGGACCCATTGTTGTTGCCATTGTTGATGGGAAATCCATCTCTGTCATGACTGATTCTGGTACCCCTATTACTATTCTTGCTGACCGTACATTTCAAGAGTTATGGTCACCTGGTGCTTCTCTGTAGTCCCATGACATCAATCCTAAAGCTTTCAGTGAGCAAGATATTGACATTTTATGTTTCTTTTGGGGAGTGGTAGAATGTTTGGGCAAATCCATAAAAACCAAGATCTATGTAGCTGTCAATGGGAGGGATATTGTTGGGTGGAAAGACCTTGCTCCTCTAGCTATTATTTTGTGTCCTGGGCAAGATCCTCCTATTACTTTAGGTCCTCTTACTAAGGGTATCTTGCTTCTTCACTCAGAAGATTATGTCATTTCCAACCTTGTTGACTCCTTCCCTGGTGTTTTCAAAAATGCTGTGGGTTCTTTATCGGGCTTTGACCACTGTATCAAATTAAAGAAGGTTGCTGTCCCTGTTGTCCACAAAGTGAGACCTGTTCCCATCAGCATTAGGGATGATCTCAAAATGTTATTGAATAAACTCAAATCGGAGGGTATCATTGCACCCGTTGATGCTTCAGAATGGGCTAATCCGGTTATCTTGGCAAAAAAAAAGATCAGGGATCTCAGATTATGTGTTGATTTGAGACCTCTCAATCGCAACATTCTTATGGATTGCCATCCTCTTCCTCACATTCAAGAGATGTTGGCCAATATTGGCAATGCCTAATTTTTCTCCACCATTCGGCATATCACCAGATTCAACTCTCTGAAGAATCTCAGTCTCTTACCGCGTTTGTACCTCCACTTGGAGCTTTTAAATATCTCAGACTTCCTTTTGGACTTGCATCCGCGGCAAGTGTTTTAAAAAAAATCATGGACGGGTTATTTGGTGATATGCCGCATGTACAAGCATTCCAGGATGACATTCTTGTCTTTACTGAAACCATGGATGAACATATTCTAATCTTACGTTGCTTAATGTTCTTAATTCCACTGGCATGATTGTTAAACTCAACAACTGTAAGCTTCTGGTTAACAAGGTTGAGTATTTAGGTCACGTCTTCTCTGCAGAAGGGATCAAGTCTAAATTCTGCAATATTGAGGCCATTAGAAATGCTCCTGCACCAGTTGATAAGGACACATTAAGTTATTTTCTTGGCCTTTGTGAATACTACGCCCGATTTGTTCCTGGTTACTCTCTTGCTGTTCAACCTTTGAGAAATATTCTTAAAAAAGGTGTTACATTTGTCTGGAGTGACTCCTTGTCCACAGTTTTTGAGAGACTCAAATAGTTTGTGAAAAATGCCCCTGCATTGTGCTCTTTTGACCCCTCTGGTGACTCTTTTATCACTGTTGATGCTAGTCTGAAAGGTTTAGGAGCTGTGTTTGGTCAGGGGGTAGATGGACATGAGAATACCAAAGCCTTTGCCTCTAGATCTCTTTCCGAAGCAGAGTGCCACGATAGCACCATTGAGAGGGACGCTCTGGGTATTGTTTGGGCTGTGTAAAAGTTCAAGACTTAAATTTGGGGGAAGAAATGTGATATTTCCCCAGATCACAACCCTTTGGTGCTTCTATTGGCTGGTAATGGTCTGGGTAAAGCTTCTGCTCGCCTTGTCAGACTTCTTTCCAAAAAGATTATGATTTGTATATCAAATATATCCAAAGTGGAAGTAATGTCCGTGCTGATTGTTCATCTCATATTCCTTTACCTTGTAATTCCACTGCTTTAGATGACTTTGATAATGACTGTGTAGTTGGTGTCATTGATGTTGTCATTGATGTTGTTTCTGTAAGCGGTGGTAAGTCTTCACATGATTTGAAGAAAGTCGATTTTTTTGTTAGAAATAAGTGGCCTACTAGTAACACTTTATCTGGTAAATTAAGGACTTTTTCTCAAATCAGTAAGGAACTGTCTTTTGAAAATGGTGCTTGCATCCATAATGGTTTGTTTGTGCCTCCTCAGTTACTAAGGGACAAAATTGTTGCCATTGCTCATAAGGGGCATATGGGTATATCGGCCACTACTAAGAAAATCAAACAGGTTTACTGGTGGCCAGGTTTGGATTCCATGGTGGTCAATTTTGTGTCTCAGTGTCCCAAATGTGTTGTCTCGGATAAACACTGGAAGCTCAACAAAAAACCTTTGTTTCCAGTTCCTTTTCCTGAGATGCCTTGGGAAAAAATAGCCCTTGATTTTTCTGGACCATTCAATCTCCTTCCATTTCGGATGAGGTATTTGCTGTTTGGTATAGACTACTTTTCCAAGTGGTTGTATTACTCTTTTGTTGAAGTAGATAACCCTGCTTGTGTCATTTCTTTTTTGGAGAACATTTTTAAGACTGAAGGTGCACCTTGTTCCATTGTTACGGACAATGGTGTTTTGTTTGTCTCTAAGCGAAACACTGATTTCTTGGACAAGTTTGATATTAAACCCTACAAAGTTGCTTTGTATAGTCCCTCTGCTAATGGTTTAGTTGAGAGGGCTAATCGTATTCTCATGGAAGGTATTTAAAGTGCTGTAGCTGCTAATGTTGATGTCGCTGATTTCTTGCAAGAGAAGGTTTGGGCGTATCTCACTTCACCCCATTCCACCACTGGCGTCACTCCTTTCAAAGCTCTCAGAGGTAGGAAGGTGAGATGAAAGTTGATTCCTGAATGCTTTTCTAATCTTAGTGCTGTTTCCTCTTTGATTAGCAAAAGGTTTGTGAGTGATGATCGTGATGTTGTTGGGACTAGAGTTTTATCTAAACAAATCAAACATGACACCCACTCTAAAGTCAAACCCAAAAATATTTCTGTAAATGATTGGGTTCTCATTAGGAATCCTTTCAAGGTGCCCAAGGGTCAATCTACCTTTTCTCTTACTGTAAGTGTTATGAGGGTTAGTAAACCTTCTGTACTGTTGGATGGGAGGATATGGTAGAATGAGGATAGAGTTATTAAACTCACGAATGAGCAAGCTGACATTTAAAAAAAAATGTATAATGATAGAAATGAATACAATGAATGTTCTTCGGCTTTTGATATTCATCCTAGCCTCTCGTTTGCACCTGTTGTTTCTGGAGATGTTTCAATTGTTCATCCAGCTTCTGACTCTGTTTGTACCCTTGGTGCATGTGTTCTTAGAAGTTCCAATTCTGCACCCAATCATAATGTTGGTGTTGAGGGAAGACTTTCTCGCAGCCATCGTGCCGTCAAGCTGCTATCCAAATTGATGCATTATGTTTTGGATTGATTGATTGTTTTTTTGTGGGGAAAGGGGGGTGTTGTGTTATGTATTACAATGTATTTCATGTTCACTGTTTCTTTAATGTTTTGTCAGAACCCTTATGTCCTGGTTGACGGGCTGAGAATCAATTACTCTCAACTCGTCTGCCTGCCTGCTGTGTTGCTGTGGGTTCTTCCTATTAAGCTTTTCTTCTACAAACAAAAGGTTACTTCTTCAAGAAACAGTCTCGGACTTTATTTACAGTGTAACCCCATACCACATACACAAACAGCAATAAAGTGAAAACACAACACAAGAAAAATACCACGCCAATTTAGAAAAATAGAGTACATTTTCATCAATTGACATGAATGCGAGAAAAATCCAATTTATAGAACTGGAGACATGCAATATTACAGATTTCAGGGAAGTAAAGGACCTAAAAGCACAAAGCCCTACTCACAGCAATCTGGTCATGAGAGTCCAGTGTGAAGAGTTCCGTTCAAAGTGGAAGGGGCCGTGAGGAGCAGCGAGAGCATTGCGGGTGGTCATCAATGTAGCATGACAAGCACGCTGGGTGTCTTGCACGGTCATCGCTGTAGCATGAAGATCATGTTAGGCTGTGTGGATGGTTGTTGCTGGCAGTTACCGCGATCTGTCCATGATGAAACGTGAGGTGGAGATCTAACACTGCTGGGCTTCATTGGCCATTGCTGTGGCACAAACTGTTGGGTTTGGTGGAATTTCCCAATGATGGGTGGTGCAGGAGGCAAGATCTTAGTGCAAACTTATCTGGTTTGTTTTAATGAAGATACCAAAACTCCAGGATTTCTTCTTTTCTTGTGAGAGGAGCTCAATTGAGGCCACACCAAGGGTTTAGGACTTGAGGGGCTCCTCTTGGGGGTCAGGAACTCAATCCAGCAGGTGCCAGCGGGGCTCAGGCAGGTCTAATTGCAGGTCCAGTTGCAGGTCCAGGCAGCTCATCAGCTGGGCCGTTGCAGTCTGCTGACCCTTGGAGTCACTTCAGCCTAGGATGAATATCCACTCTTCCTTCTCAGCAAGCAGGGCAGCAGAGTAGCTGTCCTTCTGGCAGCAAAGCAGGACAGCAGTTCCTATTATGGAGCATCCACATGTCCAGGGGTGTACTGAAGAGTGGGTCTAAGGGTCCAATATTTATACCTGGTGCCAACTGTGGAGTAGGAGAAAGTTCCAGAGGTTTCTAATCCCCGGTGGTGTCAGGCATCCTCTTCCTCCCTGCCCTGGCCCCAGCTGGACTGCGGTCACAAAAGGCCAGTGTCAAACCCTTAATGAGAGTGCTCAGACAGAGCCTTTGTGATGGCAAATGTAGCAGGGGACAGCTCCTCCACCTTGTCAACTCAGAGTGACCCATTCTGTCAACACTTATCTTCCCTTTGTCTCACTGTCTGTGAGCAATAGACAAAGACCAACTGCCATCATCAACTAGTCATGTGACTCAGGATCAGGCTACAGGTACCTAATGCTTAGGACAAGAATAATGCTAGCTTTCTAAAAGTGGCGTTTTCAGAATTGTTATTAAAAATCTACCTTTACTAAAGTAACCCAATGTTATTCTATGGGACAGGTAGGCCTTACAGTATTGGAAAACAAATTTAGGAGTTTGTCAATACGAGGATGTGTAAAACGTACTGGTACATATTCCAACTTTGTAAATATACTACCCATGCCTTCTGGGATTTTCAGGGCCTAACCTAGGGATAACATATGTATTAAAAAGCAACTTTTAGGCCTGACAAAAGGCTTATTTTACCAGGTCAAAATGGCAGTTTAAAACTTCACACCCAGCCTACAATGACAGGCTTGAGGCATGTTTGAAAAGGCTACGTAGGTGGGTGGCACACAAAGTGTTGCAGACCCACTAGTAGCATTTAATTTACAGGACCAGGGGACATGCAGTACCCCTTTTACTAGGGACTTACAAGTAAATTAACCGAGCCAATTGGGTGATAGCTAAATTTGCCATGCTTAGAGGAGAGGGCACATGCACGTTAGCACTGGTTAGCAGTGCTAAAGTGCATAGAGACCTAAGGCCAGCAAGTCCAAGATCAGCAACAAATTGGAGGTGGGAAGGCAAAAAATTGGAGAAAAACCATGCCAAACATATCAGGTCCAGCACTACCCAACACACATTAAACCTTTGTTTGGCTAATATACTAGGAGTAGATCTTTTTTTGTATCGAGACAGCACAATTCAGACAACAAGTTCGTTGGACTGGATAGGATAGCAGGAGCTATAATGTAGCTAACAAATATTGGACCCAGTGTTAAAGGTCTCTGACAAGGTTTGTCTCTTGTCACACATCAAAACTAGATGATGAATGGTGGATGGTATGGCCTAAATAGTTATGACTGTGTGTCCATCCTATCAATGCCAGAAATAAAGTTCTGCCTGTTTGTATTTACCCAATGTTCAGTAACTGCCACAACCCTTAAACTCCTGATCCCAGTTATTAGGATGAAGCTAGTTATTCACTTAAGGGGCTTTCTCATCCAGCAATGCCTCTTCAGTGTTTAGTTAGGAAAAAAGAGCATGGTATACAACCTTTTTATATTCAATATCTGTGGTGTGTACTTTTCTGGCTCTGCTATTTACATACATTTTCTATTATAGTTGTTATGTGTTAGATGCATGTGATTAAAAGCCTAGGACATGGGCATTATGTAACTTTAAAATGAATACTTACTAACTGTTGCCCAACATTTGTGATGTATCTTAAAAATCTATAATTAGAATTAAAATGGCTCAGTCAGTAAACGGCTTGCATATTACTGTCTCTGCTCAAGGCAACGGGTAGGATATTGCAGACAGAGGGCATGGTGGGCAGAGCAAAGACCAGCAATCCAGATACCAACAAAAGTGGACGATAATGTTAGGAATATCCTTTTGTCATCACTTGAGAGCTCTAAATGTTCTGCTGAAGATACCATCTGACCTTGATAAGTTACTGAGTGAGTAACATACTCATGCTTTACAAGCACAATCCTTTACATTTACAATATAATAGACACTATATGATCGCATCTATTTTCATTTTAAGTATTACTCCAAAACACCAACCGCATAGGAATATTTGAATGAAGTATCCACAATTTGGGGAATGTATGGAATTTGGGGGCTCTACTGTGTATAAATTACAATGATAAATATAGTCAGAATATGGCCTTTTGGTTTGTGGTAATTTAAATGCAAATTTCTTGTGAGTCGGAGAATGGCAACTCCAGAACACTCAATATTACAAATGAGGCTTACATATATTCTACTACGCTATGTACAGCATGTTCTTAAGGACCTTTCAAGGAGGGACATCTGCAAAATTGTATATGAACGCCACATACAATTTGTTTATTTTAGCATATGAAGATGCCTTTGGTGAAATTCGTGAAGTTTCTTAATTTTGTGTTAAGAGAAATTTGCTAAATTTCTTGAGCTTTTGCATTGGTCAAATTTTGCAGATTTTTTTTTTTCAAGTGTGCACGCCCCTTGTGTAAAAAAGTCTTGCAAAATTCCCATGGGACAGTGGATTGCTTATAAAACATCTCACATAGAGCTATTTTTTTGCTCAGATCTGTTTTCTGCCAATATCCAGTGGATTTTATATAACAATGTATGCACTTGCTATAAAACGTCAGACACCAACAATATACAATTCACAGTGAAAGCAAATTGTTGTGATTATTTTGTGGAATTTTGAGAAATTTCACAAAAACAATATGCAATTTCACAGATCTCTACGTTTCCTTTTTTGTATATGAGGAAGTGAGAATATAAGGCAAGGCACGAAATTCAATTTTCTTCTAAGTACAGTTAATATCTCCATTAACAAAGCAAGTAGTATTCACAATTGAATCAACCGTATAGCGCAATGAAAATATAATTCTATTGTATACTTGTTTTCGATATGAATAAGTATTTAACTCACTTCACTGCAACCTCTCTTTCAATCTCACAGTCATTTGCACAGGTTCTGCATACCTTTTGGTTAAATTATGCCAAAGTGCAAAGGATAAGAAGGAACACTCTTATAGAATATGCAAGTGTTGCAATGTCTCTTTATCATTAACAATACAAATATAACAAAATATTACTTTCATTGTGTCTTTTTTTATTAAAGATGACCTATACTTGAATAAATGTCAGCACCGGCTGGCATTTGAGAAACTGTCTCATCCATCTAGCAATAGGGCATGAAATAATACATTCTGTTATATGAAACTAATCAAAGCACACGTTCTCAAGCTTCTTGACATGCATTCTCTCACTCTCAACCTAACCAGGGCTTCGGGCGCTGAACTGAAGTGAGATACTACCTGAACACTGAACCTTGAGGCTTAAACGTTGACTTGATTGACTAATAGAAGGTTTTACCTCATGGCAGTATTAAATTGTACACGGTCCAAAGGCCACAGTTAGCCTTTTTGTTAGGCATTATTGTAACCACTTATATGCATCTGAGTTGGGAAGCACTTTTCTGCCTTCTAGGCATTGACTGTTATACTTGTGATTTTGCAGGGAACAATAATTCAGGAATGCTGAGCATGCCAAAATTTTGTGTTAACTCTTAGAGGACAATGTACTTTACATACTATTGATACAGTGTGTTCCTTAAGGTTTAAAACTTTTTTTGTTCATTTGTTTACAAAATTGAAACCCCGATAGGACCTCAGATGTCTTCTCTACATAAGCATTAGGTTTTATTTTGTGTGATCATGCAAATGTGCATTGATATAACCTACTTTGGAGTCATTTTTGTTGTATTATCAGTTCGGAATACAGTTTATTATACAGGAAAGCTGGTAGCTGCAAAGGAAATACCATGTGCCGCCACATGTTTTTAATATATCAGTCGGTTTCATACGAATGAAGCTACATGACTGTTTTGTAGTGCTAATCACTGGCAACACCTGAAAGCAATGGATCAAAGTTGTAAAAATACATAGTAATAATTAGCAATTATTGGTTCTTGGCCGATGATTTCAGGTATCTCTTTTTTCTCCTAAGATACCATTGTCCTCCATTGTCTCTCTCTTGACAGACTTGACGCATCATCTGTGTGTCTTACTAGGTGTCTTAATGTATTTGATTCAGTTCTCTATTCTTTGAGATGACATTGCCATTAAATCATCAAAAATATTTTATGAAACCAATTGCTAATAATAGGCAGTGCATTGATGGGCATTTGTTTGCGGCTGGGCATTTCGCTCGACTTCAGTAATATTTGCAAAATAATTGGGGATGTATGGAGATATACAATATCTGGTACTACTCCTGCAACGTACTTATCTTAAGTGAGAGTTTTTAAATGTTGTCAGTATAAACTGAACTATAAAGTGGTGTACTGTGATAGTGAGTCACAGGTGACACAGAACCTTTGAAGAGTTCTTTAACATTTGGGCCAAGTCACAAAGGTGAGTTTACATGTGGAAATCTACTCACGTGGAGATGTACTCCTTTACCTTAGTGTACATTCCATGTTTTTTACTATTTACCATTTCTGATTGGAGATTTACATCTAGATGAGGTGGTGGCGACTGCTATTCTTAAATTCATGTGAGTAAATTTACTATTAACTTTTCACCTGTTTATGCACCTCTCTCCTACTGGAGTGGAGATTTCCCTATAGTAAAAAAACAGGAGCATTTAATAAAGTGTATTACTTTTGTTAAAAAAAAAAGTAAAAGTGATTTAATGCAAAAAAAAGTTTCAAATAATTAAAAAATAATAATATGAGCTAGGACTACTTAAAGAAAAAGATACAACATTTTACAATTATTTTTAACAATAGTTTAAGAAATATATATCACCTACCTCCACTACCATTTTTAATTGTATTTTAATTTGCATGGAACCTGGTTAGTAACTAGTTTTAATGATTTATAGACATTTTAAACAAAATTAACATTTAAATTAATTAATTTAAAATCTAAGTATTACATTTTAAAAAATGATACCTTTTAGCATTAATTATACTTATTGGGTGTATTGCTGTACCAATGATTGCTAAGAGTGGTGCAATACCGACATAGAGCGAAGCCTGTTCTGTCACTGTTAGGACTGTAGTAGACTTAAAAGTGGATGGTGTCTACTCAGATTTTTGTATTCTTTTGCTGAACCTGTTTTCGTTGGCAATACTTTACCTCTACTAACCAGCTGTAAAGTGCTTGTGCTTACCATTGTAACCGTGGTAAAATTGACATAAATATATTTGCAGATTTAATGTACTTATAAATCCCTAGTATATGCTACGATTAGTACCTGGTGCTGATACATTAAATGCTACTAGTGGGCATGTATATTTAATGTGTTACATGTCCTTGCAATTAACAGCCTGCAAAGTTGTTTTTCAATTTGGGAAGGCTGGATCTCCCATAGCTTAACAATGGTTTACACTTTTACAGTTACTATTTGCTAAACTCAGTTTGTGAATAGGTAGGAAAATGTTTTGAGGACTCTTTTTAATAGTAATTTAAAATCTATCTTAATGGTCAAATTATATTTTAGATTACTAGTTTGAAAATTACACTTTCAGAAAGATATCAGTTTCCTGTCTAAAACCAAAAGTCTTTCCTGCAAGTGTCCAGATGTCACCTGTCATCTGATGGCTCCCCTGTGGTGAGATGCATATTGTTGCAGGACAGTGGGCAGAGGGATCTGGGTGTGGGGAGAATGCATCACTTGACAGGACAGGACATTGGGCATAAATGTGAACCCTACAGACCCCTCCTCATAACACTAATACGAATCAGAGGAAGGACTGCCCTTTTGTCTGAAGAACCTGAACCCAAGATCCCTGAAGTGACTCTAAGGGTCAGTTGGCTAAACTCCTATTTGTACTGCAGGGACACAGCAAACTTCCAGAGGCCTCTCTCTTTGCAACTACCTAGATTCCAAGTCCCAACTAGAAAAGCTGTGGACCCTGCTTCTGGCCTGGATTGGGGTTCTGACCCACAAGTGGTGCTTACCAGGTCCTGGACGCTTGACTGATGTTACCGTGTGGTGTTCCTCTCCCTAAACTGCAAGAAGTGGGATTTCAAACCATTTTGCCAGATTTCCATCTGGAGAACCAATGGAGACTCGGGGTCACTGTGAAAGCCATAGCTGTCAAAGTTGAATCACTGGTTTGCCCTGCTGGAAAAGATCTGACTTCCAGAAAAGTTCAAAGTCCAAACATAGAGGGCTTCAATGAGACCGACATTAAACAGCATTCGATCAAAGTTGAGGACTTTCTGTGCATGGACTTTGCCAGTTCTGACCTTTTGCACCTTCATCGACGATTGTACCTGGACCCTGCTCTTCAGCAGCCCACCGACATTGAGCCCCGCATCAGTTCTAACTTGCAGCTTTCCCTGATGATGACTCATCAACAACCACTTTTTCTCCATAAAAGTTTCTTTCTTAAAAGATACATTTACCAGTGGGACAAACCTGGTCCCTGTATCGGAGCGGCGATCCACCGAAGTCTGCCTTAACCTTTGACTTTGAACCAGTCTAGCATGACCAGATAACCGCAGTTGGTGCTTTGTGCCTTTGCCACTATTTTTTATTCAAAATCTCTGGTTCTACTTTTTGAATTTTTGTTGTGGTGGCATTTCAACTATTCAAATATTCTCTATTTCACTAAATTGGTTCCGCATTTCACTTGTGTTGTGTTTTCACTTTACCTCTGTTTGAGAACTGCTTAAATATTTTGCACATTGCCTCTAAGTTAAGCCTGACTGCTTTGTGCCAAGATCCCAGTGGGTTAAGCATAGGTTTATGTAGTGAATTCAGTGGTTCCTCCTGACAAGGATTGTGATTATAATTTGAAGTGGGTTCTTTCCCCTTCAACTAATACCTCAAATTCTCACAATGAGTAGTTGTGAAATGCAATTCCCTTACTCTTATGTGTTAATTTTATATAAAAATGTCCCTTCCAAATTTTCCACAACTTCCCCTATCATATTAACTACTAGATCTGACATTTACGTGTGCGAAGATCTCCACCACTGTGATGGGGATATCCAAACAGTATAAATTGAAGAGGCAAGGTGGAGATATCCAGCCATAGGTTTGTGATTTTATTTTTAGCACTTGAAGTAGTACATTTGGAGTACAAATTTACATACTACAAAATGCCATCTGTGAATGGGCCCTGCAGTTTTTTTGATCTTATTGAAGCCAAGAAAACATTGTACAACTTTCTTTAAATCATTAGTGCCCAAATATAGCCAATAAGTGCAAATTTGAAACAATTCTCCAAGAGGTGATTTACAAGGGGAATCATTTACATAATGAATGAATGTCCTATAACTTGAGCATGAACTTAGCCCTCATGGGCAACCATTTGGGCGTTTATGAACACCCCTAATCTCAACACAAAGTGAGACTGAGACAACCCAAATACATTCAGAATATGTATAACAACAATTGGCGTGTGTGATAAAGTGGATTACTTAATAAAATATGCAAATCATTTGGAAGAACCGAAACAGTTACAAAATCAAAAGAACAACACAATAAATATCCCACTCCAATTAATAACAATAGAAGACGTTTAATGAACAAAATGACACCAAAAACACAAACATCTAATAAGGGGAAACTGGTGATATAAAATGTCGAAGTTTCAAATGAAAATACTGCTGAAAAGCTCAAACCATTAACCGCAGGCAGATGGCCATGCTCAACTGGCTAAAGGGTAAGCTTTCAGACTGACCACGGTGGAGCGTAGGTTGGATACAAGGACCAGATTTGTCTCAGTGGGAAAAGTTACCTCCACAACACTGACAGCCTTATGAGAAAGCAAGCAGCGGGTTGGTGCCGAACGAAGAGGGCTCAGCATCGATGGAGTTTGGCGTCGAGATGGAGCCTTAGCAAAAGCATTGATTTAAACAGAAAAGCTTGGCGGGTGAGTTTACACACCACAGACCACGCAAAAGGGTGCATTTTCCCACAGCGTGCAATCAGTAGTTAATTTAAACTATTTGCTGCAAACTTCAAAAGCACTTAATTTGCCATGGAAATAATCTCTATTTCCAATCAGGTGATTAAAAGGGCCAGAACATTTTCCCTGTCTGGAGAGTTTAAGGACCACCAAGGTTTCTCTTAACCCTGCTGTCTAAAACAGACACACTGTAACATGCTTTCTAACTGGAGCCCCTTGGGGATATTGGTTATTTATTTTAATGATCATCATATGTTGTAACACAACTTGTACAATGTAATCTGACACAGTAAGGTTTATGACAGACATAAAATTTAGAAGCCAAATAAATGCCATTTAGCAACTGTGATCCAATTATTGATCAACCCATTAAAATAATATAATGCGAGGCCTGCTTTTGTTTCCATTGCAGCCTTCAGAAAAATGTACCATTCTTACATAGCTCCTTTTAGAAAAAGAAATGAAATCATACATTTTCCCTTCCAGAATCTAAATACTACATGCCCGACTGAATATGGATTCATAATAACATAAAAAATGTGAATTATATATATATTCAGTCTCTCACTTGAGGGTGTACATTTGGAAGATGATTGTCTCGTAAAAAAGAAATTCATTTTCACAAAGCCTCATGCGAAGCAAACAAAAAACTCACATCTGTCAATGCTGGCGAGTCTTTCCCAAATATATCTCCATTGTGATCCATGACACATTCCCTCAGCAGCAGAGTGCATGCATATCTCTTTCTGTGTGTGCCAGGGTTGAAAGACAAAGATGAACAGTACATGCCTTTTCTGTAGGATTGCACGTGCACAGATCTCACCGAATTTCACTTTTCTTAGAAATGATTCTTGCTTAAAAAGAAACACGCTGCTAACTTCTCTTCAGCTTTAATGTGTGCAATTTTAAAACAGTCGACAAAACATCTTGCAAGTGCAGCTGTTGTTCAGCACCAAGGGGCATCTGATTATTTAGCAGCATACGCTTTTTTATTCAGCAAAGCAACTGGTTAGCTTTCTCTTAATATCCCAGCTGTGAAAAAAGCATGCTAAACATTCAGCAGCAGCACGTTTTTGGAATAGGTATAAATGTGTTTGCATTTTGGGAATAATTATTACTGAACGGAGGTATTTTGTTGCATTTTATCTTCAAAATACAGCATCTGCTTCCTACTATTAAAAGTGTCCTTTCAGGCTTCTCTGAATCTTTCAAACTCACCTTGTTTTTTTCATGGATTGTTAACTTTCAAAAATGAAAATGCGCAAGATGAATTGTGTTAATTGTACTGTAATAATCCAATGGCTATTTTTGGATTGATATTCAAAGACTGATCATATAACACCTGAATTGAAGATAAAATAAGATAGCCACACAGGGCCACGTTGATCAAACTTTCATGCATTAAAGCAAGCCACCTTTCTGCACTGCTTGAAAGGGCAGGAATGTGCCATATTTAACATTATATGGTGCATTCCTATCCTTTCCTTGCACTGGCACACACACTGCCGCCTAGCACCAAAGCAGACACCCTTTCGCTATGGTGCAGGGAGTGCCTGTGTTACAGAAAGGTGTATTTTTGTGCAGGAAGGTGCTCATTCCTGCACAAAAGCAATTCTGAAAGGCATTTTCCTCTTTCTATGTGTGCTGCAGAATGGGTCCTTAACAACTGTATGAATGTTGCTCTGTTTCAGGTACCATTCCCTAGTATGCTCTCTGTTGGGCATGGATGTTAACCCCACCACCACGGCTTAAGCGCTGTTGTCTTGTCTGCACTCCTTAGAGACTCTGGCATACTGTAAGGTCTCACCGTCTGGGGCTGATCACCTACCTGCCTCCTTTCATGTCAAAATCCTCAAAACGTTCTTGTTTACTCACATACCTGGAAGCCATGGCTGTTGTAGCCCAGTTCAAGGAGCCAACCACTAACTTTTTCCCAGCACCTGTGTGTCTGGAGACAGCACTCGCTATTTTCCTGATTGAACTGGCTGAGATTAAAGGTTCAATTGCACAGATGTCCTCTGCGTCCCTGAAATGAAGTGAAAAGTATAGTCCCTGCAATGTGACATCAGCTGCTTTCAGGCCAGACTGGCTACTGTTGAGGGGCGGCAGATGGATGTGGAATCATGCCTATATGCCAATCCGGACTGGGCTAAAGACATCTGGTATCTTCAGCAGAAGGTCATTGACTTGGAAGACTGCCGCCAGTGTAACAGTATGAGGATCATTGGCCTACTGGAGTGCATTTACAAGGATGATATATCCCACTTCCTAGGCGCTTTGATCCCCAATCTCCTGAATCCGCTCCTATCATGCTTGATGACCATTGTCCATGCTATGCCTTGGCATGCTGTGAACAGCATCAGTATGCTAGACACATCTTCCAGGAAGCCAAAAAACATGGTCCCTATTGGCATGAGAATGCTCAAATTCTCTTCATAACTTACTTTTCCACCCCTACCATCGTCAAATGAAAACAGTTCATGGCACTTCGCCCTCGACTTGAGAAGAAGGACACTAAATATAGATTACTGGAAGCTGCTACTATGCTCATCACCTTTTAGGCCAGAATGTATGAATATCACAAATCAAATGATGTGGGGTTCTTTTTGGAAGCCTTAGACAAAACTAACGTGGAGGCGGCTTCCTCTACTACCATCTAGGCCTCCTTGACCCCGACCCAGCAGGACTCTGTCATGCAGAATTAATCTCAAATTGCCAAGCCATGATCTGGAAAGTCTTCCCACTAAAGAGATAAATCAGGATCCCTCTTAAGACTTGATGGGGCCCTCGCCTCTGGTGACAACCAGTGGTGCTTGCTCTGTAATGTATACTTGAGCTTTCTTTGTGTGACTGTGCATTTTTTCCCCTTTGTTTTTCTCACTTCTAGATTGTATAATACTGTGGGGGTTGATGTTGGAGACCACCTTGTATATTGTTCATTATTCATTGTTGGTATTGCTTTTCTGGGGCAGGATGCTGGGTTGTAACGGTGATAGTACTGATGTGAATTTGATTGTAGGCCCTGGGCCCTGTGGTGATCCACTTCCACTCCTGCTCTCCGAACTGTCTCCCTTCCTTACCATTTCTTCTCCTATTGCTTTGTTCACTCCCCAGCAGACCACACCGGGTTTCCCTCTTTGGGGAGCGGCCCAATCCCTTCGGTACTGGCACCTCTTCTCGTGCCCCGTTTACAGGTTGAATCTTTGTTTCTATCGGAGTCCCTTCATGGTCCCAGGACCCATCCCTGTCCTAGATGTAGGCTTCCTCACTACTACTAGGCGATCCTGGTAGCAATCTCTCTCCAATAGACCCTCCCATCACATGCGTACCTGCCCTATCCCTCAGCCCCTCCAGAGTCCACCCACTAGCTTTATCCACCTTTATATTGCGCTCTTCTGGAGCCCCTAGCCTGCTGGTGGACCTCCCATCAGGGCTTGCCAGCGCAACCTACAGCTCATATCGGCCTCATGCAAGACCCCAACCACTACCACCCTTGAAAGTTTCCCTCAACGTACGTTGTTTAAGGCACTTCATCAAATGGAAAAAAATACTCACTTTTTTGGATCAACACAAACCCGGCATTGCCCTTCTTCATGAAATCCACCTTTCCCCAACAGAGAGCGACAAGCTGTGAGGGGACTGGGTGGACCGTGTTCCCCAGGCAAGCATCTCACCCATATCACAAGGTCAGGGTAAGGAGGATGCCCCCCCTAGGAGATGGGGCATTGCTGTACTTCTCCATAAACACCTCTTGTACATACTCCACCAAAGTTGGTCTGATACTGAATGCAGCTATGTGTTTGCCAAACTCTCAATACAGGGAATAATTGTTATAGTTGGCTATCTGTATGCCCCTCAGTCTTCCAAGTCTGGGTTTCTCTCCCACATTAGTAGGTTATTGACATAGTTTGGCGGGGAACAACCTTTACAACGCAACTGTTACAACGCACTACACTTACAACGCATTTTTTACAACGCATAATCCATTACAACGCACTACACTTACAACGCATGACACTACAACGCATTTTTTAAAAATACCTTTACAACGCATACCATTACAACGCCTACCATTACAACGCATAATATTACACTACACTATCCAACACTTACCCTACTGTTGCACCCCCTGGAGTTAGAATAGTAATTTTTACCCCTATACTATCCAACACTTACCCTACTGTTGCACCCCCTGGAGTTAGAATAGTAATTTTTACCCCTATACTATCCAACACTTACCCTACTGTTGCACCCCCTGGAGTTAGAATAGTAATTTTTACCCCTATACTATCCAACACTTACCCTACTGTTGCACCCCCTGGAGTTAGAATAGTAATTTTTACCCCTATACTATCCAACACTTACCCTACTGTTGCACCCCCTGGAGTTAGAATAGTAATTTTTACCCCTATACTATCCAACACTTACCCTACTGTTGCACCCCCTGGAGTTAGAATAGTAATTTTTACCCCTATACTATCCAACACTTACCCTACTGTTGCACCCCCTGGAGTTAGAATAGTAATTTTTACCCCTATACTATCCAACACTTACCCTACTGTTGCACCCCCTGTAGTTAGAATAGTAATTTTTACCCCTATACTATCCAACACTTACCCTACTGTTGCACCCCCTGGAGTTAGAATAGTAATTTTTACCCCTATACTATCCAACACTTACCCTACTGTTGCACCCCCTGGAGTTAGAATAGTAATTTTTACCCCTATACTATCCAACACTTACCCTACTGTTGCACCCCCTGGAGTTAGAATAGTAATTTTTACCCCTATACTATCCAACACTTACCCTACTGTTGCACCCCCTGGAGTTAGAAAAGTAATTTTTACCCCTATACTATCTAATACTTACCTTAAATGCAATTAAATATTATGCGTTGTAATGGTATGCGTTGTAATGGTAGTTTTTAAAAATGCGTTGTAGTGTCATGCGTTGTAAGTGTAGTGCGTTGTAATGGATTATGCGTTGTAAAAAATGCGTTGTAAGTGCATGCGTTGTAAAAGTGTGCGTTGTAACGTCATACATCCAGTTTGGCACCATTGAAGGCAAGAGTACTCTGAGAGTAGTTGTTGGAGAGACACTAAGGGGTGAGTAAGTGATATCATGATGTCGTCTGCGTGCATATACAGTTTGTGGTCCCTGCCCCCCATCCAAATGCCTGTTATCTGTGGATTGCCCTGCATTCTTTCAGCCAACAGTTCCATATATAGGTCAAAAAGAAGGGGGAACAGCCCTGTCCAGTGCCGCGAATGACAGGGAAGGAATCTGACTGCACATCATTAACTCTAACCTGAGCCCTCGGAACAGCATAATTACACCATACCAGTTGCTGGAAACAGGGGTTCTAGGCCGAACTTGGCTAGAACCTTCCATTAATACGACCAATGAACCCGGTCAAATGCTTTTCCAATGTCGACCAATAATAGATTTGCAGGTATGCGTGACCAATGAGTTTTATCTATAAGGTGGCAGAGACATTTGGTGATATTGCAGCAGCCTTGTTCAGGATGAAATTTGCTTGATTGCGGCCCACTAGCCCTGCATGTGAGAGGCCAGGCGAATTGCCAATATGCCAGTGAAAGGTTTTGCATCCACACTCACACAGCAGCAAAATGGGACAGTAGAAATCATAGTGGATCAGGTCTTTCCATGGTTTGGGGATCACTGTGATAAGGGCATCTCTCATAATGTTGGTGAGGGTGCCCGAAGAGCTAAAGGAGGTATATAGGCGGGCCAGAATCAGGGCTGGTATGTGTGGAAAGGCCTTATAAAAGTCAGCAGAGTAACCATCTTGACAAGGCACCTTCCCTGGCTGGAACTGAGCTATAGCTGCCAAAACCTCAGCTGCTTGGATGTCACAATCGAAACTGCTTAGGATCCCTGGCAGGGATTTGTTTTACCAGGAGATGGCAATGTATTGAGCGGTTTCCTCCACATCAAGCATCTAAACTTCGTAAAGTGTGGCATAGAAGCACCCAAATTCCTGTGCGATTTGCAAGTCTTGGTATACTCTGTGTTCCTGTGGTGTTTCAATTTCTGATATACACTGCTTAAATACTTGGGCACCCAACTTCTAGGTAGGTAAGTAACCTGTCTTGTTGCCCCCAACGTAGAACTTCTGTTTAATACGTAGTAAGGCATACTCAGCCTTATCTGTATCACATACATCACATTTGGTTTCTTTAAGCATAGAAAGGAGCACCAGCCTCTTCACTGGAGAGTTGAGGCCCCAGACATTTAGACTAAGGAGTTTAATCATGAGATATGGTAACCCAAGAAGACCTAGTTATTGGGAGTGACAAGCATAATATATGAGAGAGGCAACATGCATATCTCCTGTGAGACTGATTGTGGGTGTCAAGTACTGCTAAAGTAATTAAGAGGGAGCCATCAAGGAGAGAATAGGGGAAAACAAAGAAAACACAATAACAGTAGCATTCCCTCTCCTGAGAATCTACATTTCCAATAGATGAGGGTCCCTGATCCAGGTAGTCTGCCATCTTTGCAGCAAGTCTGGATTAGGTGGTGGAACCCGACCACATGTAGATGCATTAAAGTTCATCTGGCACGGTGGTGTCAGCACTGCCTGGGGTGCAAAGTCTCAGTGCGCCACTGTAACCGGGTGTCTGCAGATGTTGTCTGCCACAATTGGTTAGGGTTTCGTCATTCTCATTCTCAGACACACTCCCTTGCTGTTGCAACTGCTGCAGGAGTGCCACACATTCTTTATGTTAAATGGAATGCTGCGTATTTGGTTGCTGAGGACTTCATATTGCAAGTCTGTTGTTTTGACCTACTGGCTGAGCGGGATTTTAATTAGGTCTTAGAGTGATGGGTTTCATCTTCCAAAATGAGGTCCAGGCCTAGAATCGACTGCATCTCTTCAAGAGTTCGAACTCCATGAGTCTCTTTGTTCCACGCATACAGAAGATGAAACACATGGTCCCATCAATATTGAACACCTTTCTCTCGCAGAAAGGTTGTGGCCAGCCATAATGCTTTGCATCGCTGAAGAGTGATTGGTGAGAAACTCTGAAGATCCTAACCTTTGTGCCTTCAAAGGTGATGACAGGCAGGTCTCTGACAGCAGCCACGATCATTTCTTTTTGTTTATAGTACTGAAGGCAGGTAAATATGTTCTGGGGCAAGCCTGGGGTTTTCGCAGGTCTGCCAGTCCTGTGGGTACATTTGAGAGCAATGTCCTTGTCCACCAGCTCTGGTACCACCTGCAGGAAGAGCCTTGCTGTTTATTCCTCTTATTCTCTGCTTGCTAAGGCACACTTCTAATGTGAATGTTGGAACGGCAAAACCTATTTTCAAGGTCCTCCAGGCAGTAGGATAAATCATCATTTTATCTCTCAGGTCCAAAAGTTCCCACCCGTTCTAGCAAGTTCTTCCCCTGCTTGGTCGCAGGATTGCTTCAAGGTGTCTAGCCTTTGCCCCAGTTCTCCTAATTCTTTCTTAATACCCTTGACATCGGCTGTTACTTCATGCCCGAGGGCCACACTATTGCTCCTCAGTCACCAGAGCAGCAACATCAGGGGATATATCCTGGGGGATAGAGTGGGTGACGTGCCAGGACGGTTCCCAGGTTTCTAGGTGGGGGTTGGCCCAGCATGTTATTAATAGTCGTATCTTTTTTGGCATGATTTGCTGCCATAAAGCTGTGTGGAGCACCCTTGTCTGACCACAGGGGAGTTTGTTGTGATGAACGCACATCAGTGAAGGCCGGGAAGCAGCACAGTATTGTCAAAGTGTCACACCAGTGGAACAAGTTCTATAGGGAGATCCAGCTTCTGTGCTGTGTATCCCCTCAATCACTGGGAGTGAATCCTTGAACTGGAGTGCAGGCTCAGGGACCAACCGTAGCCACGCTTGAGAGAAGGTGAAGGGCCCAAACCCCCCTTGAGGCCATTCTTCAGGCCTGGTAGCAGTTCCACTCACCTAGAGAGCAAATGTGGGGTGACTAATGATTAAAGGCCTCCAATCTCCCAAATTCAGCCATCATATCAATGAGCCATTCAGCAAAGGCATGCACCATGGACATGTCAGCACCCCCAGGCCGCTGACACAGGACAGGAGGGCAGACCAGAGTAGGCAGCCGACCAGGTTACTGTGATCACATGGGGGCCCGTTTTGCGCATTGCGTGAGGTGGACCTACTTGGCAGCGATCACCTCTCAGCCACCAGACTCCAGGTGAGATCTTCTTCTTCTGTTTGTACCCAGCCCCTGGCTCTGGATCCTGCTACTCTCCTGCGTGTGGGTAAAGTCCCAGTACTATCCAACCATTGCATGCACGCTCACATAGCAGCCACCATCTTGGGGCTCCAGCTGGCAGGTCTAAAACCTCGTCCTCCATGGCATCGGCAGCCCCATGGTGGTCCAACAGCCAGAATCCAGCGCTGCAGTCACTCACCACACGATCAGGAACAGATCACCTCCACCACTGCTGCGGTATCGGTGCTAACAGCGTATTCGTCCTCCATGGCATCGGCAGCCCATGGTGGTCCAAGAGCCAGAATTCAGCGGTCCATTTCCTCACCACGCTGTCCGGAACAGATCAGCTCCACCACTGCTCCGGTGCTAACGGCGTATACAGGCCCACATGTGGCAGAGCTCCACAGAAAGGCTGTTACACCACCGCTATCTTGGCCACTCTCCCTCCTCATTCCTTTAAAAGAAGTCGTTTTACTTGCTTTTCCAGCATTGAAAATAACCTATAAAATGGATGTGAAGATACTCACACTCATGCGTTCCTTGGAGTTTTCTGTATTGTTAAGGAACACCTAACCTGTTTTTCCCTCTTTCTCGTGCAGGTCTATGACGTCAAAAACACTACACTGGCCCATTGTCCATTGTTGCAAGTTTACCTAGAACTTCAAAAATTCAACCAATCCTGAATATTGTTAATTCATACAAAGGATTTCAAATCAAAAATTACTTGCTACACACATACGTACAGCGATTTCCAAGAGCTCCAGTGTGTGCATTAGTTGTCACAGAGAAAAGTGACAGCAGATTAATGCATAGTAAGAATTACGTTACACAATTTACCACATTGACTGTGATTGAGGTATAACCCATTTTCTTCATTATTAAAATCAAAAAGGGTTAAAATATGAAACAAGCACTTTCTGATATGTCCCCTATGACTTTCATAGCTTGTTCGTTTGAGAAAACATGAAAAGATTAAGAGATGGACTCTGTTTGTAATGATGCCTTCTATAACAAGTTAGAAAATCATCCACTGTGTCCAATACTTTAATAAACAGGTTTGGCCTCCCGGGTGAACATTAATATTTGAAATTGAATCATGTTTCTTGCGAGCATAGGTGTGTAAAATATGTATGCCAGTGTTGATAGATTGACAGCTGCCAGACTGTAGTGTGTGTTCATCATGGCACTGCTTGCAGCATCATGGTAAACACATACTCATTTGAAACAAAAATTTCTTTTATTGTACAAGCATCTAATTAAAATTGTATATCAATTAGAAGTTCATATATCTACAGGAGGTTGTTAATATTCAAAGAAATTAACACAAACGTTATGACTGAATTGAAGGGGAAATAACTAGCTTGTAAGGTCATCAAATGCTCCCAACTTCTGGCTCCAATGGAAATATTTCCAGTGCGCATCTCCTGAAAAAGCCATTTTTCCTAATCAAAAGAGAGTGGAGGTGACCTGGCAATAGAGCGATATCTGATGCTTCTTTTTCTTTAAAATAATTAGGGTACAGTTTGAACAGCTTGGCCATAAACAACAAGCTGATGAGACCCCAGAGGCACTCAAGCATGATCTCAGAACTGAACACATTCGAAAACAATACACGTTTGGTAAAGATATACAGCAAAGGGGAAAATGACTTTCTTGAAGGTAAAGCCTTTAAGTAAGAGGGAGGAAGCCACGCAAAATCCTCGATGTAAAGAGTTGCCTATACTAGAACATTGAGGTAAAAAATGGCAGTAAGATGGCAAATGGAATGCAGAGCTTATATCAAAACAGTGTTTGACATTGCAAAGAGAAAGAGCAAACTACTTTGGTTGGAAGTAATAGGCCAGAAGGATGTCCTCTGGTGACAAAAACCTATAACTAGAGACATGAATACCTAATCAATTATTGTTACATTATATAGAAGGTACATAGTTGTGTACAGCCGTGAAAATATGTCATCAAAATGGCAGATGTTGGATTAATTAAGTTGCAATACATTAATGATTAGTTTCATAATGTGATTGTAAAAAGTTATAGTAGGATCAATTCCTGTGGATGAGGTGGTCAGGATCATTGAGACACATTGAATGTAATGACTATTTAAGTTAAGTTTTGCCAATAATATTTAAGGAGTGATAGCTGATATTTTTTAAATTAGTCAGATAGTCATTTATGATAACAGCCAAGAAAGAGTGTTGATGAATTATTTAGAAATCAACATAAAACCTAACCTTATCTTCTTACAGGACCTCTAATGGCCTGTCCAAATATTGGTCATTTATGATTTGACGGTCAACATAACCTGTGCATTTCAGAGGCTTATAGCGTCTACTATGCAACGAATACTGTTACATTAACTTTATTTTCCTATTGAGTGTCTTAGCCTTTAATGAACATACATTAAATTGTTATGAGCAAACGTAACAATACCTCTCATTTAGCAAATGTTTGTGAGTACATGTGATGGTTTTGAAAATACTTAGACCCTTGCCAAAGTAAAGAACGAGTGGGATGCCCGCACTGAACATAAACTTCGGTTATGCACTGTACCATACACAATGCTCAGGGACACTGTTTCTAGTGGACAAGGCTATCACCTGTGCACAATAGATTCAAGGGGGGCATATCCTGCCCTTCACACACGATGTCTATGATCTCTGCTTTACATTGCCCTTGACAATGTGCAATGGTGGATGAACAAGAAGTACGGCCAATAGCTAAAGGTATTGTAGTGCTACTAACACTCTTCTATATTCTGTGCATGTCTTTCAGCTCTGAGTGAGGAACTGTGATAAAGAAACTGGCATTGGTAAAGGTTGTGCACCCATCTCTTTGCCATAGAACACACTCCACATATCATCTGATCATCTGACTAAGCCTTGTGTGGTCTAGGTGCTCAGCCCCCTTAACTGCACAAAGAGCCTCACACAGTCGGTGTTCATGCACAGCAGTCTCTGAGTGCACAGCCTTTTCAAAGGCAAGGCTTAGACCCAGCCATCATATACAGTGGACCCCCAGCACACTGTCTTTCACAATGTACATTGACACTGTAGGCATACCTCCCCATGTGCACTGTTACTGCTGTGTACAGCCGTTAGCTGTGTGAAGCCCTGTCAGTGTGCAGGGCCTGGCCTTCATCCCCAATGCCCACAAATAAATACACAGAGCAGATGGTGAACCTCAGTGTTTGGTCATTTTCCACACTCTGCACTCTGTCCCTGCAACAGCCACACATGGTGTGAATGGCCTTTAACAAAGTACTAGAGACTCTGAATCTGGCTTGATCTTCAGAAAGGTCTTGCACAAAGCCTTGTCTGAACAGAGCCTCGTTCTTTTGAATCTGAATGCAGAGTTTTGCCTTTGACCACATATGGTGTGTAACTGCAGAGTGGGCCTGTATTTCAGCCTTGCTCAGATATCTCATGAGACAGGGCCAGGTCTTCTACCTTCTGATCCATAGATCCCACTGTGAGTGGTGTGCACTATTGTACTATGGACTTTTTTGTCTATATGTTCTATTATCCATTGCATAACACATTTCCTTTCATACCTGTTAGACCTGTCAGGCTTAGGGGTGGTCTTCCCCCAAACCTTTTGCCTTTTCCCTTCCTATTTGCTGAAAATCATTTTTGCTGGCCTTGGAACTCCATGCACTTTACCACTGCTATCCAGTTTCAAAATGCGTGTGCTGTCTCTCCTTGAACATGGTAAAATTGATTTACACCCAATTGGCATGTTTAATTTACTTATAAGTCCATAGTAGTGTGGCACTACATGTACCTAGAGGCTGTAAATTGAATGCTACTAGTGGGCCTGAGGGACTTATTGTGCCACCCACTTAAGTAGCTCTTCAAAACATGTCTCAGGCCTGTCACTGCAGACATGTGTGCAGTTTTAAACTGCCAATATGACTTGGCAAAATAACTCCCTTGCTAGGCCTTTTTTAATGCATATAAGTCACCATACGTTAGGCCCTTAGGAAGGGTGCAGTGTACTTAAATATTGGACATGTACCTTTAAGATTTTCATGTCTAGGTGCTGAAAAACTCTTAAATAATTTTTCACTACTGCAAGGCCTACCTGTCCCATGGGATAACATTGGGTTAAGTTGTTACATTTAATAAGTAATAACCTTTGCTTGGGAAGATGTAGAAATATGATGTTTGGTCACAAACGAATCGTAATTTAAAACCTCTTTAATGGTAAAGTTGGATTATAGGTCACTACGAAAATGCCACTTTTTGGAAGTTGGTATTTTATTGTCCTGACCATTTGAAGCCTGCAACCTGTGTACTGTTTCACCTGAATTTTAATAGTTGGCATTTTTTCCTGTCTGTATTCCCCCCCAAAAACTCCAAAAAAGTGACTAACACAAAACATACAAATCTTCACTGAGCAAAGGTGCGAAAAGCATCCACCTGACAAGTAACCTTCTATGGAAGTGAAATTCAAATTTCTCGCTCTCAAAGTTTTCCTGCAAAATGTCAGCAGCTTCACTGATACTTCCTCCAGTGCTTTTTATACACAAAAAGAGAATGAGGGGCAAAAATAAATATTTATTCTTAAAACATGTATTGTCCAAGAAAAAATCAGCCAACACATGTTTCAAGATACAAACTGCTTCTGTAGGGCCTATTTAACAGATCCAGTAGTCCAGTAACTGCATTCAACCAAACATATACAATATACGATAAATTCATGGGCAGTCCTAAAAAGTAAAAAAGACAAGAAAAATGTGTACTTTCTCAACAATATATAAATATCACTCCAAAGCACTTAAACTGTGCAACATATATTGACACAGTTCAAGAGAGCTGATCATTTCCTCACGATTGCTAGAAAAAGTAAAAACATAGTTGAAAAACAAAAAGGTCTCTTTTAGCTAAACAAACACTCAGATAATAAATCTAGCAAAAAAAACACACATCCCAAAATGTTTTATTTAAGAATGTTCTTTCCGGTAATTACATTTATATCCATTAGATATCACAGTATAAGTCACATTTAAATATAAGGTAAATAAACACATAAATATGTACCTTTTACACCAGTATACTTCCTCTAAAGACATATGTGCAGTTCCACACGTCATGGTTAAAAACCAAATTTCATCAAATATATCATGCCATTGTTAAAAACCATATTACATCAAATATAACATTCTGCATTAAATTAAATATCACATTTTCAAAGAAGACTTTCCTTATAGCAGTGATGTACAAAAGTTTCAAATTAAAGGCAGTTTTAGGATCGAAAACAAAACATAAAAGAGTTGGTCACCATAACAAACCTAAGTGCTGACAGGAAGGAATGTTCATAACATCTAAAACTACACTCTTTGCCCATGAAACGGCTTCTCACCTAGTATAACGAGAGGAGTAACCAGCATAATGCAATTCCACAATCAGTGTATCGGCAATGGAATACTGTTAGAAATTGGGTTTCTCGTTTGCAGAGGTATGCACTCTGTCCTAGCAGGAACCACAATCCTAGTTGGAGTAAGTCACAACACACCATAAATTATCCTATTCTCTCCCTCTGGTAGCTTGGAACAGAGCAGTCACACTTAACTTAAGAGGCAATGTGTAAAGTATTTGTGCAACACTTCAAACAGTAACACAGTGAAAACAGCACAAAAAGACTCCACACCAGTTTGGAAAAATAGAGCTAATTTTAAAAATAAGACACAATAAAAATGACAAAAATCAGACAAGTGAAAATTGTGATAGGAATTTCCAAAGAATTCATGAAAAATAGCACTTAGAAGGAGTGAACGCTTAAATGGGTTATTTGGTTGTTACACTGGGGCTGAGTCAAACGTTCAGGCCAACTGCGATGGAGCATGGGCCGTATACAGGGACCCACTTGAGCCCACTGAACCAAAGTACCTTGACCCGGTATGCATTGTTTTCTACGTAGATGCGGGGTGCATCCAAAGTGATGCATTCGTGTTGAGCTACACAGTGAATGAGATGTGTTGATTTTCTCCACACAACTGCAGCGATGCACCGGTTGAGAGTGCAAGGTGCTGGTTCCGAATACGAACCATGGCTGCTGCTCCCACAGTAGGAGATGCGCCAATTCCGAGGGGAATGTGCTGGTTCTGAAGGCGATGCACCAGGTCCGATACACATAACTTTGAGTATGCACTGATTTCAACACACGGAAAGATGAAGATGCACCTGTTCTGATGAGGCTATATGGGTTCTGGATGTAGAAGCATCTTAGGCCTCACTTTCAAGGGTCCAGAACTGGGGTGGCACCACTTGGCAGGGCAGACTCATAGTTTGTAGCATGCAGATGCAAATTCAGGTAGTTGAAGTCTTTGATATCCCTGAGACTTATAACAGAAGGCAATCCAGCAAGCCCTTGGAGTTTCTATGGGTTCAAGTGATGCAGGTCCAGTCCTTCTCACCCAGGTAGGATAATAGCAGGCAGCAGGGCAGCTCAGCAAGGCAAGAGCACAGCAAGGCAGAATGAGCAAGGCATCAATCCAGCAGAGTGGCAGTCCTTTCAGCAGCAGAGCAGCTCTTCTACCAGGCAGAGTAGTCAAAGGTCCAGAAGAGTACTGGCGTCATGATGTCAGCGTTCCAGTACGTATACCTACTTAAGCTTTTGAAGTGGGGGAAACTTTAATGAATGCTCTGAAGTGCACAGAGGTCCACCCTTCCTGCTCTGGCTTCTGACTCACTACAGGGTGTATGCAGCACATTATGTGGGGACAGAGCACAGCCTATTCAGTTGTAAGTTTCAGCCACTCCCTACCGTCCTGCCCAGGATGGCTTATCAGGAGGTATATGGGCCATCAGTCACACCTAAGTTCCCTTTGTGTATCACTTACCCCAGGTGTGTATTCAGACACAGACAGTAGGCACAGAATGGCTAAAGCAAGTAAATGCCCACTTTCTAAAAGTGGCATTTGCTGAACTGTGACTTAAAATCCAGGTCCAACATAAGTTGTGATTTTAAATTGTAAGTTCAGTGACACCAAACTTGAAATGTCTAACTGTTCACAATTGGGAATTGCATTAGAAAGATGTATTAAGGTAGTTCCAAAGTCATCCTATGGGAGGGATAGGCCTTGTAGTAGTGAGAAACCTAATTGGGAGTTTTCTACTTCCAAGTAAAACTTAAAAGTACATGTCCTGCATTTTAAATACATTAAAGCCTGCCCTGTGGGTCCTACAGCACTGACCTTAGGGATGACATATATGTATTAAAAGGGAAGGTTTAGGCCTGGGAAGAGATTTATCTTGCATTGTTGAAGTGGCAGTGTAACCTGCACATACAGGCTCTGAAATGGCAGTCCTGAGCCATGGTTAGAGGGCTACTTAAGTGGGTGGCACACTGAGTGCTGGAGGCTCACTGGTAGCATTTAATTTACAGACCCTGGGCACATTTAGAACACTTTACTAGGGACTTATAAGTAGATTAAATATATCAATTGGGTATGAGCCAGTGTTACCATGTTTTAGAGAGAGGGAGCACATGCACTTTAGCACTCAGCAGTGGTAAAGTGATCAATGTTCTAAGGGTAGTAAAAACGAAATCAAAAAAAGTGTAGGAGGAAGGCAAAACATTTGGGGTGACCCTTCAGAGAGGGCCATTTTCCAACAAATACCTTACAAAATGGTTTATTTATATAGTTTGACACTGTCCAAATGGAGACCACAATGTTCATCTTGGCTTCTTACCATTCTGTGGGTCAAAAAGGAGATTCTATGATCCAACACAGAAATAATTCATACAAAAAGAAAATAACTAAATACAGATAAGAATGGCAAATTTCAACCACAAAGACCTTAAACAATTAAAAACCCATTAAAGCATAATGAACAAAAGGTTTGAATCTAACATCTAAATTCAAGTTGATAAATAATGTCAAAGAAAACCTACGAAAAAAAGCGAAGTGATAGCCAGTCTTGATCTTCATTCATCGCTTAAGTCTTACTTGAACATTAGTCTACCCTTTTGTGTTACTGCGCAAACATAATCCTATAAAGTAAACATAACAGTGAAAAAATTCAACCACAAAGACTTTAAACAATTACAAACTCAATAAAGCATAATGAACAACTATTTTGAGTCTAACATCTAAATACAAATCGATAAACCATGTCAAAGTAGAACTAAACTATAAGAAAAGCAATAAGCAGTCTTGAACCTACGCCTTAATTCCTTGCATAAGACTGTCTTAACTTTTACCCTCCCATTTATGCAACTGTTCAAACAGAATCCTATCAAATGTATAACAAAGATCCCAAAGATTAATTTAACCAAATCCATACACTCAAAACAGCTAGGCAAAATGTACTAATAAACTAGGAAAAAATATACTATACTAAAATTTCATATAGCACAAAAAATATATAGCTAAATAATATATAATTTAAAGTATAGCCATATAGATCTCAAGAAATACAAATTTCAAAGAGTAACAACTACAAATAGTATTGAACCCTAATTAACCACAAAGACTGTAAGTAACTAAAAGTCAGTAAAGTGTAATGCACAAGTAGCACAAATCTAAAATTCAAATTCAAATTAATAAATCATGCCAGAGTAAAAACTAAATAAAACGGATCTTCTCTGGTCGTGAAATTCAAATTTCTCCTGCTCACAGTTTCCTTCAACTTTTAGCACCTGTGATTTTTGAAGAAATGGAAGTGGATCTAAGCAGCATTGATAGCCCTAGCATGGCAGATCTGAGAAAGCTGTGTAACGAGAGTGGGCTGAAGCTGATAAAGAGTCAAAAAGCAGAAGTATCAGCCCTCAGACCATAGAAGGCAGTCTACCTGATTCACACCACAATACAGGAACAAGAAGATGATGAGGCGGAAGGAGTGGAAGAAAAAGAGGAGAATGAAGGGGAATGCTCTACAATGTACCCAGTACCAGTGCAGGAGGAGAAGGTGACCATAGGTTCAAGTCAATTGTCTTGTCCAGAGAAGAGAGCAGTGCATCCTCTCACAGCTCAACCCAGTCAGAGCTGAAGAGAGGCAAGCAGAGACTGCTCAGAAATGATAACTGACAACCCTTTGCCTGGAGAAAAAGAAGCTGGCAGCAGAGTGAAAAATGTAGCAACAGAGATAGCACTCGAAGAGAAAAAAAAGTAGGCTTGTCCTTGCAGGAGAAGAAGGCCCTCTGGTCCATGAGCAAGGTCCGTGAGGACTTGACCTGAGAGGCAAGAAGGCTTCTGAGTCCAGTGAAGATGATATTAGAAACAGTTAAGTGCCTAGGAGAGGTAAACAAGTCCACATCCATAAAGACCTGGTGCCTAACTATGTGGTAGGGGATGACAATATTAAGTAGTTTGCAGCATATGAGGTGGCATTGCATGTCCATAGAGTCCCAGAGAAGGATTGGAGGGGCAAGTTTGTTGAAGCAAAAGCATTTTGCTCTGAAGGATACTCTTTTGGCCCTAGAGGCAGTTGACCAGATATAAAAAGCCCCATAAAGGAAGCCCTTGTTGTGAAGGTTGGCCTTGACTGTAGATTCATCAAGTAAGGCACTGGATGGCTGGGCCACCAGCAGCAAAGTAAACAAGTGGAATGGGCTTTATAATTTAATAATGAGTGAGCACATACTGAGTAATTGCTTTACAGAGTTGCAACAGTAACTATTTGATTCCAACCTCACACCACTCAAAGAGCTTAGGAAAGAGCCTGCCCACATGATCAGTACTAGAATGTCCTGGGAGGTTCTTGGGTGACCACAAAAAAGGTAGATGAGGTTGTCATCACCAGAAAGAGATGAGGGGAAACAAGGACCACTAAAAGGAGATCTCAACATACCTGAAAAAGAGTTTTCAAGGGAGGGAGTCAGAGTTATGCTCTGACCACAAGAATTGAGATTTTGTTGTGAAGAAGCCCCAGGAGCCTTACCAGTCCAAGTACATTGAATATAACCAGTCAGGGCACAAGAAAGGAGATGCCATCTGTCTTGTGAGGAACCGGTCAACCACTGGTGTGCCTATCCCGGTTATTGTCAGGGTAGTACCGGGGGAGGAGTATTCCCTACTTGACATGGGGTTAGTGCAGAGGTCACCCTAGTGTCACTGGGTGACAGTGAGATTGTGCCTACAGCTCACATGCATGACAACACTAAAAAGGACAGGCAGTAGCTCTTTATCAAAGGGCAGAGGGTAGAGGTTATGAGAGACTCTGGAACCAGCATAACTTCTATAAGGTGTCATATGGTTTCTTCACAGCAGGTTTTCCCTAATGCAGTCTACCAGGAAGTGAAAGGTTATAACCTGGTAACTCACTAACCTATGGCTTTGGTCCCTGTACAGTAGAGTAGGGGGTCTCTGGTGCCTGACAGTATCTGTGAGACAAACATGTCGGTAGGTTGTCTGCTAGGACTGATCTAGAAAACACCATATGGAAATTAGTGGAGTTCAGTTCTCATCTGGAAATGTTGGGACTGCTTCAGTTGGTGTTCATGACCACACAACTTATGACAGCCCATCATGGGAGTCAGAAGGACCCTGAGCCTAAAACAGTGGCCCAGGTAGGAAAACCCAACCCGGATGTTCCCACAGTCCGGGATTATGCTGAGACTAAGTGTGAGGAAGACATTGCTGCCCTGAGAGACCTTTTTGATCTAACTAGGTGGCAAGCTGAAAGAGTACCATCCCAGGCAGAGTTCCGCAAGGTGCAGAATGCACCATCTGGAAATAAGTGGAGCTCATTTCACATCTGGAAATGTTAGGACTGCCTGAGTGGGTGCTTATGACCACACAGCTTATGACAGCCCATCAGGAGAGTCAGAACGACCCAGAGCCTGAAACAATGGCCCAGGTGCCTGCCAGGAAGAGGAGGAGCAAAAGATGTGGAAAAGCCAACATGGATGTTCCCACAGTCTGGGATGAGGCTGAGCCTGAAAGTGAGGCCTTGAGGCCTACAGGGGAAGACATTGCTGCCCTGAGAGACCTGCCTGAGCTAGATCGGTGGCATGCTGCAAGAGGACCATCCCAGGCAGAGTTCTACAAGGTACAGAGGAAGTGCCCTACTCTTAAGGACCTACGGAGGCAGACCAAGGACTAGGCCAATAGCCATACCTCTGGTGATCACTAAATTTATTGGCAGAATGGTCACCTGTATAATGAGCCAAAGGTGCCTGAGTCAGCCAGAGTGCTGGTGGTCCCCCAGTGCTAAATAGCCTTTTTACTGCAGTTGTCTCATACTATACCCTGGCAGGACAACTCAAACGTACAAAAAATCTTTGACCACCTGTTCACCCACTTTTATGGGGCCCAGGTGAGGCCAATGGTAAATCAAGAGTTAAGTATAAAGACCCCCTGGAACCTTTTCCCATGGTGGGAACACCCCTTAAGGGATTATGAATGGATATTGTTGGTACTCTGGATCCCAAGAATGTCTTAGGTAACATGTTTATCCTGGACCTAATGAACCATACCCTAAGGTACACGGAGGCTATACCTCTAAGGCCAGTGACTGCACACATTGTGGATGAGGCACTGATGTAGAAAGGGGGAGAACAGGGCACTTAACCCCTGATTAGCAGGTGCAAAGTGCACATAGTTCTACAGCCATCAAAAACAATCACTACAAACTTCTGTGGGACACCATGCAAAATATGGTAATTTCTAATAGTAGTCAGTCGTTTATTCTGTGCCACAGGCAAAGTGATGTATTAAGTGTGGCAAGTGGTGTGAGGTATTGCATATACTGTGTGCATTTCAAACCATAACTAAAAATGTCCAGGGGGTTGGAATTGCATAATCATAAATTACAATTAACTGTGGATTTTTCAGTGAATTATTATATTTTAACGAGGCGCTTCTTTCTCCTGCAATTTCCTATTTGGATATGCCAGTCCCTGTATCAACCCACTGCTGAAGACCAATCCCCACCTTGTATGTATGTGCAATAGGATTGACTGTAAGGCCTGGCATAGCACCAGGTCCTGTGCCTGAATCTGCATGGGTCGCCCACCTTTACTGCATACGACCTTTGTCTATACACAGCTGGCATCTGCAACTGGGGCTTGCAAAATGCCCGGCCCTGCGTCCAACCTGCCACTAGCTGCCAAACATGACTGCTCACGGCTTTTGGCTATGCACAGGAGGATGTCTTTCCCATGATTTTTAAAATGTTTTTTTGCCAAAATATACAATTTTCATGAAAATGGTGCATTTTTCTGATCATAAAATGGTGGTTATGTAATCGTGATTTTGTAAAAATTGTGACTTTATCACCACATACATGTATTTTTTAGGTTTTATTACCATTGTACATATCTTTGAGCAGTAGCGGCCAGCATTGCTCGCGGGTGGGGGGCTGTCGCAAGGGGTCGCGGAGTGATGGGATTCATGGGGCTGTCACAGGGGATTAAACTTACCTTTTCCTCCGGGTCCCAAGTCTTTTCGCCTCCTGCTCGCCAGCCATCAACAGGAACAGGAAGCAGGCAGCCAAGCTCCCTCCGCTAAGCCAATCACAGCGCTGCAAGCAGCGTCATGATTGGTCAGTACAGCACCCAGCCAGGGGCTTATGGGGTGGTCATGTTCTCCATGCATGCTGCATTGCAGCCTGCATAGAGAAGGTCAGAGTGTTTATAATTGGTTTGGGTGGCCCGAGAGGGCCGACCAAACAGTCTTTGAACAATCAGATTGGGCAAGCCACTCCTGCCCTGCCCTGCTCAAAGAGCAGAGCAGCCCGCCCGGAATGCACAAAGCAAACATAAAATAGTAATAAAAAAAAGTTATTACCATTTTATGTTTTGGCTTTCTCGCACTGCAAGAAAGCAGTGGGGTAACGCTCCTCTGCCCTAGTGGGGGAGCAGCCCCTGTCTC
Organism: Triturus cristatus; assembly: GCF_964204655.1. Lineage (NCBI taxonomy): Eukaryota > Metazoa > Chordata > Amphibia > Caudata > Salamandridae > Triturus > Triturus cristatus. The sequence goes on from NC_140584.1 coordinate 231,460,737, forward strand.
AGAGTACCCCCAGTTTCCCCCTTGTTTTAGCCATCTCACACAGGGAGTAATGTACAAAGACATTTTGCGATAGCAAACCCTGTGATTCAGAAAAGGCTTTTCTTTATGTACCAAAGACCTTTTATGAAACTGAAAATGCTTTCCGATTTGTGAAAAGACTTCTGTGATCCTTTTTTAATCCAAATAAGAGGTTGTGTAAAAGGGTCCCCCCCTTCTATTTCCGATTTGGAAAAGATATGTACCAATAATTTATAACTGTAATTGATGTCACAAATCAAAAATGTATTAGTTACCAACTGATGGGCTGGGGTAGTAACTGATTCTCAGAGTGGAAGAAGTCCCCTTGGAATCCCTTCCCCTTTGGGAATCAAATTTCCAGCCTCTAGGAGTTAGAACAGTGTTCTTGGGAAGACTGTCTGCTCCCTTCGAAGTTTTCCAAAATTGAAATCCTTTCTTAAAAGCAGTAGTTGTTGCTTTAAGGAACATGAGCTGCTTAAACAAGAAAGGTTTATTTTTTGGAATCCTGTGCGGTCATAGGGATGGTGGTCTGCTATCCCTTGCAATCCACTATCCCTGTAATTGGAGCTAATCACAGGGACTGGCTAATTGTAACCTGTCTCAAGCATATAACTCCAAAATTACTGAATTGGCTTACTACAAAACAGTGATAGCAGTACATTCATGTCACGTTTAGTGTACATTCATCCAGTGGTTTTTGCTCTAGGTGTGAACAAAAGTTCCCATACAGAAACACTTTTTTATCACTCTCTTTACTTTTTCCCACCTGTATGGAACTCTGTGAAAATTGGCCTGACCTTAGCTGACTTAGGGGCATATCAACAACAACCGGCGATAATTATCGCTCAGCGCTCTTAGCGTGAGGATAATTATCGCCGGCTAGCGTGAATTTTTATCGCTGAGATAGCGTGCTATTAGCAACGCTTATCTCAATAGCGATAAAAATCTACACGCTAACAGGCTAACGTGAGATTATCGCTGGAAACCCAGCGATAATCACACGTTACCTTGTTGATAGGGACAGGCAAACTTAGCCAAGATATCCTCCTTCCATAGGATATCATGGCTAAGTCTGAAAATTAGCAGACGTAAAAAAGCAGCGTTAACCGCGGTTAGCGCTGCTTTTTTTGTCTCTAACAGGGTTAGCGACATTCTTGTTAATAGGAGAAATGTCGCTTAGCGACATTTCTCCTATTATTTTACTCTGGAACGCCCCCTTTGCATCTCATTAGAGATGCAAGGGGAAGCGTAGAGTAAAAGGGTGCTAACATGCAAATTTGCGTGTTAGCACCCTGTTGTTGATAGGGTGCTAGTTTTATCTCTGCTTTTTTGGCTTTTAAAGCCAAAAAAGCAGAGATAAAGCCCTTGTTGATATGCCCCCATGCTACTACACAAGTGTGTGTTTTTAAATCATATCACAACTTATTATTTGTTTGTATTGTATCTGTGTAACTTTTATGGTTTTAATAACAAAAACCGAATAAAGTTTATTAAACTGAACTGAACACAAGTGTCAAATTTGGTGCAGATCTCGCCAGGGCAGTTATTACCAAATTTATAAAATGCTTTTTTTAATGAAAATACTATAAACTAACAATAGTTCTTTGAGACACATTTATCAATACCCGTCATTTGCTTTTGTGGTTTATAATGTTATATATAATGTTATTAAATCATCAATTTCATAGTGAATGCTGCCAAAAAATGAGTGTGCAACACCTTTCTCTTTTCTTTACACAATTCCTTAATTTGCTTTATAGGAACTATGTAAAATGTATATAATGCAATGATAGTGCAGATGTCACAGTGCTCAAACAATAAACATATATATAAATTGTTAAAGTTGGGGGTCTCTAGTTGGCACAGGTAGGTAGTTGTGACAATTAGGGACCCTTGCCTCTAGCCAGGGTAAGGGGGTACACTCCTAAAATAACCCCTGCTCACCCCTTTGGTAGCTTGGCACGAGCAGACAGGCTTATCTCAGAGGCAGTGTGTAAAGCATTTGTGAACACATACAGTAATCAAGTGACAACACTACAGATGGACACCACACCAGTTTTATATCACAAATAAGTATTCTTTAAATAGATTTATCACAAGACCACAAACGACAAAAATCCACAATACTGTTACTTTAAAAAGGTAGAATTGGCTTAGTTCTTTTTAGATATTAAAATGGGACACTTTGAGTCAATGTACCTTTGGATGCGACACACAGGGCAACGAAAGTGTTGCAACGATGGTGATGCGTTGATTCCTTACTGCGCTTCCGGGGCGATGCGGTGAAATTTTGGTGCAAAGAAATAAAGATGTCGTCTTCTTCTTGATGCGGCACGCTTCTGCGATGTTGCGAGAAGTCTTGACTCGATGTGTCAGCTGCAGCGGCGACACCTTTGTTCCGTGATGCGACGACAGCGGCTTTGGCGGCGACACTCTTCTCCGACGATGCAAGACGCTTCCGTTTGATGCTACAGCCTCAGCGGCGACACCCTTGTTCATTGATGCGACGAAAGCGACGACGAAAGCGACGACGACAGCGGCGACGACGGCGGCGACGACAGCAGCGACGACAGCGGCTCCGATGGCGGCACGCTTCTTTGTGGATGCGAGGCGCTTCTGCGGTGCAATGCGACAGCTAGAGCGGCGACACCCTTGTTCCGTGATGCGACGGCAGCGGCTGCGACGGCGACACACTTCTTCTTCATAGCGAGTCGCTTCTCGTGATGCGGTGCAATGCGACAGCTACAGCGGCGACATCCTCGATAGGACAGTAACAGTTGCGACGGCGACACGCTTCTTCTTCGTTGCGAGACATTTCCAGTTCCTTGCGACACGCAGTCCCTCAGAAGGCCCAAACAACTGCAGGCACTTCCAAAGAACTCTTGGGAAGCTGGGGGTTGAAGTCTGTTTTCCCTGAGACTTCAGCAGGAGGCAAGCTCTTCTCTCAAGCCCTTGGAGGTTTTTTTACAAGTTGAAATAAAGTGCACACAAAGTTCCTTTCTCCTTTCTTTGGCAGTCAGGCAACCACTGCAGGCCAATCCCCCAAGCAGCACTTCAGCTTAGGGATAGTCTCTCCTCAGTTTCTTCTGATTCCTCTCCTCAGCAAAGGTTTCTTCTTCTTGTCCAAAGGTCATCTAAAGTTCTTGGGTTTGGGTCCCAATATGTATACCCAGTTTCTCTTTGTTCTCTGAGGGCAGAGAGGCCTTTGCCTAGTCCAAACCAGTTCTGGTCAGTCCTGGAGCACTTTGTTGACACGACTCCTTCTTTTCTTTCAGAGTGCAGGGCAGAGACATCAGACACACCACAGGAGGTAGAGCCAGCATTGTGGAGGGAAGGCACAGCCCTATTCAGGTTCCAGGTGCAACTCCTCCCACCTATCTTGATGCTGATCTTTCTATTCAGCCCTGTGCTGACTCACCCTTTCTCCTGGAATCCCCCAGCCCTGTCACTCAAACTCCAGACAAGGAATACAAAGCCTAGAAGAGGCAGGTTTGGATGGTCAGACAAGAAAATACCTACTTTCTAAAAGTGGTATTTTCAAACACAGAATATTAAAACCAACTTCACTAAAAGATGTATTTTATCATTCTGAGTTCAGGCATACTAAACCCGAATTTCTACCTAGTTCCCTTAGTTAGGATTATAAGATGTAATAATCAAACTGCCCATTCTGGCCTATGGGGAACAGTTAACCTTGCAATAGTGAACAACAAAAATGGCTGTAATTCACTATTAGAACATGCCACACAAACCAGGGCATGTCCTACCTTATACTTACAATGCACCCTGCCCTTGGGCCTACAATAGGGGTGTCTGATATGAAGAAAAGGGAAGGTTTAGGGACTGGCAAGTGGGTGCACTTGCCCAGTCATTATGGCAGTCCTAGACTGCTCACAGGCTCTGCAATGGCAGACCTGAGACACACTTTTACAGGCTGTTTCTGTGGGTGGCACAACCAGTGCTGCAAGCCCATCAGCAGCATTTGGTTTACAAGTCCTGGGCACCCCTGGGGCACTGTACTAGGGTCTGACAGGTAAACCAAACCAGCCAATCATAGAATCACTAATCCATTCAACAATTTATAATAGGGAGAGCATATGCACTTGAGCACTGATCAGCAGTGGTAAAGTGCCCAGAGTCATAAAACCAACAAAAACAGGTCAGAAAAAATACAGGAGGAAGGCAAAAAGTTCAGGGATGACCCTGCAAAAAGTGCCAAGTCCAACATAAATATAGACTAAGTTCACTTTTCTCTTTCGCTAGACAGAGGTTGAAACGTCCCTTGGTTATTTAGAACTTTGGATTATTGTATAAAAACAGATAATATATTGTTCTAAAACTGTTCTGAATCATATTTCAACCTTGGGCTTTCCACAGTCACTTGTATGTTTTCGTACATATGTTTACTATTTGATATAAATTGTACCTTTTTCCTATAAAGCAAATGAAGGATTTGTGTGATCAAAACAGAAAAAGGGTCTTGTACTCACTTTTTGGAAGTATTCAGTACGAGATGACCGATTATATACCTCAAAAGCATACGAGGGGCATTGATGAATGAGTCCCACGGGACAATTGTCATATTAAATTATGCTTACTCTAGGTCTCATTGGCAGATATGTTTGTCCTAGTATTGTTTACATGTTTTACTTGGAAGTGCTGCTGAACCATAAGTACACAGTAGCACCTGTTTCTGTGTAATATTCGTATGAAAACCACAAATGAAAGTGACTATGTCCCATGTAGTACATCTTTTTTTCCCTTTTCAAGGCAAATAAACTAAAAAACACAATTAAAGCAATTTTATGGTTAATTTGAAAAACTTTAAATTCCAGAAGTGTATCAGTTCTGGTAGGCTACTACAACCATACCCTGCCCCTCGGAGATGCCATATGTGTTGTCATATGTGATATACTAAATTATGTTAGTAGAGATGGTGTAAGTAATGGTATGTGTGAGTTCTTGAGCAGTGTATGGCAGAGGATATAAGGTATGGTTCTCGTAGCGTACGCACATTTCAGGGGATTTCAGTTTTGAAATTGATAGTCATTGTGTGAAGATTTATTGTAGCTGCGTTGACATAGGGTGATTGGTGTGTGGGTAATACCCACTGGGTATATGAAGGTAAGTGTGAAGTTGTATATGATGGTGACTGGGACCATTTGTTAGATCTAGAATAAACTTGGCTTTCCCACATTACATTTTACTTGTAAACTACATGAAAAATATCATGAAGATTGATCAACCAAGTTATTATTTAATTGCATTTCCTTCCGCCCTTTGAACTTTGGCCCACCAACGGATCTGCCAATGTTTACGCAGATTACTCAAATTATATCATAATGTTTAGGGAATAAACAGATAATTGAATCCCCTTTTAACCGTGAACATTTTGAACAATTCTGATAGTGCACAACATGCGAAGGGCAAGTTAAACAAGCTGTCTGCTAAATGTTGCTGTAACCCCTCAAAGAGTGCCAACATTACTAGAAAATGTAAGACTTTTTGACACTCCCCTTTAACTTTGCCCTCTCACCCCAACTCCCATATGATATCATGGCCTTTATTTTCTGCCTAGCAAATATCGTGCCAATTCCTCAAACAGTACCAACGTTATTAGAGAGTGAAACTTTCCAGGTTTCTCAAACCTACTCAGGAACAAAAAGTAAGGTGTCATAGTACTGATATCTTGTGTAAAAAATAAAATAAAATAAAAAAGAACAAGAGACGTGAAATGTAGAAAAATAAAATGTTTAGTTTAATTTACAGAGAACTGAGCTGCAAATATTTGGCCCACTGGACAGAAATTACCCTTTATGACGGAGGCATATAGCCAAAATTGAGCCACCAAAGACTACTGAAGAATACATTAGTAGGCCACTGCCAAATTATACTGAATTGGACACAGTATAAATATTATGTACTAAAAATCTGTCGTTGTTAAGGATTAAGATATTTATAGGAAATTCAGTTCTTCATTGTAATTCACAATTACTGATTACGTGATTGGCGCCTGAAGCATCGTATTATGCTGCAGGATGCAATTGCACATAATTTAAAGAATATTTAATTGTATCAGAATTCAACCTAAAAATTATAATCATAACGTGGCAAGTATTGACACCATAGTTTGAGACCTAGTCGCACAAGTAATTTACATAACTTCGGGGCTAGGGGCAAAAGTTATCGCTCTAGGAAATGATGTGGCCCTATGGCAATGTTGTAGACACGAGATCAGCATTTTCGATTCACAGAAATAAACAGCGAAAAACTCGAGTTTAACGATGAACGACGCTGCGCGCATGCGCAGAACTGAGCAGTGCACCTATGTGATTGATGTTCTATCTATAGAACGAGTGCAAAGGTGAAACCATCGATTTAATGCATGAGCGACGGTAAGCACAACTCATGCAAGATCGTTGCAATTTCCTGTTTACCAGCTCAGTTTACCTTCATGGACTAATTCCAGGCATTATCAAACTAATTACATGCCCTTGAAATGCTTTAGACATCACTACTTTCTTAAAACAAGCATTGGCATAGCCAATAGGTCTCGCTTTTGGGACCTTATAAGTATTTAGTTATGCAGCACAATATCCTTGGTGCAACAACATCAACTGCTGCATGGCTAAACACTTATAAGGTCCCAAAAGTGAGACCTATTGGCTATGCCAATGCTTGTTTTTTTATTTTAACACTGAGCACGGTGTCCGTGTAGCGGACGCCGCGCTCACTAATAAAGTTTTAAAGGAACAAAAATGAAACAAAGCACACATCTATTCTGGATCAGACGGTGCAGACTCCAGCCACGACTACATTGAAATAGAAGGAATCTTGTCCAAAGGTGGACTGTGATGCTTTTCCAATTTTCCACGGTGTGTTGCAAGAGGGAAAACTGCAGACTGTCGAGTTAGCCAACTCAGTTTTCGATGTTGCGTCACTGTATTTGGGTTCCAGGGTTTGTGCCCAATGAGGCGGGGTGTGTCATCTTGAAGGCATCCGTCCCATGGCGAGGAGTTCATTTGACCCACACATTGAGGCACGCTCATGAGTTTGGGTCATAGGAATAAGGAACAATATCAAGAGCTTTGGTTAGATTGTGCTTTGTGCTGCCTGGGATAAAAACAGTGCCCAAGGGGCTAGGGCCAAACTCCTGACCGAGTTGCTTTAGAAAGGTTTAATGTACGATCATAAATTTGTGTCACGCCCTGATCGCTCTAGGACCAATGATGGTGGATGATGCTTCAGCAGGAAGAGATGGCTCATTGAGTATTCAGTTAGACACCCATGGCTCAGGTAGCGCTGTGGCACGTGAATAAAGCATTGGATTTGTGGCATAGGTTGCTGCCTAGCAGGAGATGCTGATGGAAGCCATGTATGTTGTGTTTGATGTCTTATGAGGGTGACAGGCACAGACGCCCTGAGGTATTAAGTAGTGCATAAGGGTAGGTTTGAAAAAAAAACAGGGTCATGCTGCTTCTATTTTTCACCCAAATTGCACGGAACAGTCCAAAACGCTTTTGTTTACTAGTCATTAGGGCATCAGCGGGTTCCTCCCTGTGTGCGGGTTCTTTCTAAACCTATATTATGTGGTGGCTCGGATTTTGTGCGTTAAACAGGCAAATAATTCAGGCCTCCAGTTTTCACATTACATGGTGATTTGTCGACCAGTGTGACCATAAAAATCTAGAATTAAAAAGACAGAGGCATTTATTATCCTACCCTTCCTACATCCCAGTAAGTTATATGGCTGAGAATAGGTTTCATGGTTTAATTGATAAGCATTTGCTCTTTGTAGAAGGTTAATCTCCCCGAGCAGACAATGCGTCTATAATAAATATATATTTTTGTGGTAAATGTTCATTCTAGTGTTTTGAGAGTGAGCGGATTGCTTTATATATATTCGGTGTTTTGCCTCACATATTTCTTCTTCCAGAGCCTTTGGAGAGACGAGTGGGGTTTGAAAGCGCCTGCTGTTTTCAGGGCAGATAAACAGGAGCCCCTATTACAAAGTTCCGCATTTCAGAATGAGCTCTTTTGCGCTGTGTTACTGGTGTCGCTTAAAGAGCTGTAATAACCTCGTAAATATCCATGTCATTTTAATGTTGCTCTTTCGGTCACAAGGCTAGAAAAATGCCCATGCCTTATGCAACCGAAAGCATTCAGCAAGGTACCATCCCTTCGAAGCGCTATTAAAGAGGCACAACACGAACAGTAGAAGAATTAAAACAGTCGCTAAACAGCGTATTCGGCGTACAAAGGGTGCAAGCACGGCGGTGGGGAGGACGGGGGTCCCTCTCAGAACACCTGGGAAGGGGTGGGGTGTACTAATGGCTCCTGCTGGAGCAATATATATTAAACAAGCATTGGCCGCGCAAAACGCGATGGTGGGGGATAATGAACAGGCATTGAACGCGCGAGACGCGATGGTGGGGGGGTGGGGGAGAGAAGCGCGAGTAGAGATAAGCTGGTGTGAAATAGCAGCAGGGAAGGGGGCGGAGAGGGGCTACGAGGGAGAGCGAAGTAAAGCCATATGGCTGCTTTGCGCGCGTGCACGCCTCGTGCACTGTAGCTCTATGCCAGGGGAAGCACTTTTAAAAACCCACTACAAAATGTCTCAAAGAGACAGCTTTCGCTGTCTCAGCGAGACCTAAACAGGTGCTTGGCTCTGTGTTGTGTATGCATACAGTGTCTCTGACATAGAAAGAGGACCAGGCCAGCACGCGCCTCCCGGAGTGTGTGTGAAGGCCAGGTATTATGCCACTGCCGTAAAAGACGTCGAAATCTGTAGCAGCTGCTAACAGTGAAATAAACTGGCACGACGTTGTCAGTTCCATACTAGAGGACATTATTGCGTTCTTCATTAATCCATCTTTAATTTTCATCAAAACGCGTGACATTTAGGAGATGCAACAGGAAAACTGCAGTCCAGAAAACAGAAACGTGTTATCAGCACACTGCAGCTACGGCGAGAAATATTTTCCAACGTTACTAGCTAATTTGGGATTTTACCCTGTTCATTAAAGTAAAGTGTTTTTTTTTTCATCTTCGCTAATTCACAGGGTTTTTTTTTATATTCTGTAACTAATGTGAGGACGCATTTGAGGGAACGGTTGATATAATTGCCTTTAAATACACTTTATTCATCAACCTGCCAAGATACGATGCCAAAGTAGTGCAGATGCATTCCTCAACCACAGAAATTTAAAACTGAAATTCTACGAGACAGACTGTTAGATCATGCTGAAAATAGTTTTACATCTTTTATGAGAAATCATTTCAAAGTACAATTCACCATCAGTATTATGGAAAAGGGAAAATGCTAAATTACAAATGGTAGCAAATTAGTTAATAAAGAGAAATACATAAAAAAAATAGGTGTATCTTATTCACAACCACAACTAAATCAGGGAGAAATACACACATTTCAGAAACAAAAACAGCTACCCGTTATTTAGAAAAAAATGATACCATACAGATACCATGATACCCTACAGATACAATTAATCTGTTGTGTGCTGGTTGCCAATGGAGCATATTTATGCCTTCTCTGCAAGTTGTTCTTCAAGCAGCTCCAGATCAAGCGCAACCTATCCTCCACGCTGATCATCTTATACAAATATCCTTCATTAGCATATTGATCCACCACCTTGGTGTTCCATTGATCACATCTTGGAAAAGTATTTAATTCTCCCTATGTCCTCAACAATATTTACAAATATCGACCAACGCCTTCACTTGCGTCAAATCCATAGAGTTTAAACTGATTAGCCACAGCCAAGCTTTTAAGTGATGGCAGGCCTTATAAAGGGTTTGGTGAATAGCACTCCATCCATCAGAGTGATAGAATAGTTTTCTTCTACAGCACTGATGAAGTACTATCTGCCACATTTTTACACAACTGCAGGTCCAGTGATCATCTCTGTACCTTGAAAGGAACCATTGTCACAGTGGTTCCTTTAAAGGTACAGTATTTAAAAAAAAAAAATGTTTATCATCAAACAAATTCCCACATCGGAAGTTTGGTTCTGAAAAGCAAAAACCTAATGAACCCCACACCCTCTCAGTTTTTATTATCTGTTCATTTATATCTCTCACCACCAGTTTTTTACATTGCAACAACAGAAAATGAGGACATTACACCTAATAATGGCAGGCGGTGTAATGCCCTTTCTCCATTGGCCCATGCTTTGTTGGCTTATCAGTGGAAGCTTTCCATTGACAGAGACCACAATGGCTCCAATGGCAGAAGCTTACACTTCATCCATCGCTAAATGGGACAGATGGACCAAGACTTGGACAGACAAGGTACTCAGTCACATTTGCAATAGAGTAACCTGTCTGCCAAACTCTAAATCAAGATAATGCAGTGGACGACCCAATATACCCTTGAGGGCTTGGGTAAAGTTGAATAGTAAAGTAAATAGGTACTTTCAAGGAATTTTTTCGATGATTTAGTTTTTAATTTCAAAAAATGAATTGAATATAGGTTGGTTATATACCTATACGTTTACTTGTGATTATTTCTTATTATTATTTAGGTAGCTCAGTTTTTAAATTAGAAATCAGAGTGATGTAAATGAATCACCACATTTAAGCATTAGTCAAATCACAGAAAGAAAAAAGGAAGACGAACGGGTGTATATATAAAAAATCAATTTATATCCAAAGTTCAATTAAGGGTACTGATAATAACAACATTTGTTCATAAAGTGAAAGGAAAACACTTAATTATTTATGCCTTCACATTCAAGTCAATCTAACACTTTTTCCAAAAAGATTGAATTAATTTGCCGGAAAACAGTCATGTTTTCCGGCAAATTAATTCAATCTTTTTGGAAAAAGTGTTAGATTGACTTGAATGTGAAGGCATAAATAATTAAGTGTTTTCCTTTCACTTTATGAACAAATGTTGTTATTATCAGTACCCTTAATTGAACTTTGGATATAAATTGATTTTTTATATATACACCCGTTCGTCTTCCTTTTTTCTTTCTGTGATTTGACTAATGCTTAAATGTGGTGATTCATTTACATCACTCTGATTTCTAATTTAAAAACTGAGCTACCTAAATAATAATAAGAAATAATCACAAGTAAACGTATAGGTATATAACCAACCTATATTCAATTCATTTTTTGAAATTAAAAACGAAATCATCGAAAAAATCCCTTGAAGGTACCTATTTACTTTACTATTAAACTCTAAATCAGGCCCAAGTTTTTTTAGTGTTTCTCCCTTTTTTTGGGGGGGGGGGGGAGGAGTTATTATATAGTGCGAACTAGACCCGAGACTTTGAGTATCAGAGCGCTTTATATGAGCACCAGTTTCGTTAAAGATGGACGCATTCATTTTTGTTAGGCAGGGGGAGATTGTGGGGTATATTCACAAGAACGTGTGCTAAACATCACCCAAAAATGCCAATGCAACTTTACACATTGCAGCCCATCACAGGAAAATAATCCAGTGTTAATGTGGAATTCACAACACGGTGGTAGCTTGCCCCAGTCTGCCGAAAACGCGGTCAATGTCCGCAATAGAACCACCCCGACGGAGATAAAAACACAAACCACAACACCAGAAAACTTGAGATGAGCCCATATGCGATGAGGAAAGCAGGGATAAGCACCGCCAGGAACGCGAAACACACGGCAGGCGGGAAGAAGCACAACAAAAGCCTGAAAAAGTAAGAAAGACCAAACAGAAAACAACAGTCAACCACAATGGAGGCAACCTGAGCCAGCAGACAACCACACCAAACCCATTGGCAACAAAACAATGTGCATGGCATGCCAACTTGGAAAAGATGAATGCAGCCTGAGAGTGGAGGAGGACAGTGGCAGAAAACCAGAACTCCAGCAACGATGCGAAAGGCACAAACAAGCAGAAACACACAAACAACAAAAAGGTAGCAATGCACACCGGAGGTGGGAGTCCAGCGCCACACCAGGAGCTGGATGACATGGAGGAAATGGTCTCCACCACATCAGTCTGGAGATGGTGGCAGGACTCGGGGACCGGAAACTGGACCAAACAACAGACACAACAGCGAAAGGGAGAGGAACCAGCCGGGACTGCGGGACGAGGGGAGATGGGCACAATGGCACACATGCACAACTAAGCATAGCACAACTGCAGACAGACCATGCCCAAGAGTAACAACACCAACAAGGAGCACAAGTAACACAACCCGGCAATGTCACACCACTGAACAAGCACAGCAGTGAAGACAACACTGCCTAAAAGGGAGAAGTGTGAGCCAAATCAGAGCTGAAGGGACATCTCACACACAATGCAGCACACACACATAGGAAGCAGAGCACCCCAACATCCAACACAATGTGGCACAAACACCAACTTGTGCACAACCAAACACAGGACACAAGTGCACCCGCCTGTGGCCGGTAAACGGACATACGCATCTGGCCAGAGAGTCCGTGACACACACATTGGCATACAAATCAAGACACAACACAGTTGGAGACAAGTGAAAGTGCAGAAACTTTATCAACAAGTGCGAGTCAGAACGGCCAAGAGAAGTGCCACAATATGCAGACAAATGCAGCAGCATGCCTGAATGAGGAACGTAGGAAAGCGCCCATGTCCACCTCAGGGGAGTCTCTCACAAACCCAAGTCAGTGCCAGCCCGCGTTGGTTGTCTGCGCCTGGAACATAAGTCCTGGCCAATGCAGCCATGTCCACTGTTGTCTCGGGACATGTGACCATATCCACAACATGCAACCATGTCTCGTGACATGTGCAATGGCTCACATCCAGTTGTGGCTGCAGGTACCTTGTCACTCGTCCATGAACACGAGTGCAGCTGCGTAGTCCAACATCTCCAATGAGCGATCGTCGTCCACCACATCTGACATGTCATCGACGTAATCCATCAGCTGATCCAGACAGATGTGCTGACTCCAACCACTGGACCCAATGTGCACCAAAGCCCAATCGGGTAGTGGCTCAATGTGCTCACTGCACACAACGACTTGTGCAATCTCCCAGGTCCAGTTTCCAGCCTGCATGCCAAACATCCATGCATGCCATAAGCAGTCATCCGGGTGACACTCGTGGTCGTGGGCCAACAGGGGGCGCACAAACACATCAAAACAAACGTCAGCTACCGTTACGTTGGAGAGGCAGACATCCATGGACCACTCGAATATGCCTGAGTGTCAATGCGACACAGGCTGCACGCAGGTGATGTGCGCAAGGCGGAAGCTCAGCCGGTAACTGATCCGCAACACTGCCAACGGCAGTGCCCCCAGTACATGCAGCAGACGTGCACGGTACAGCTCCACGTGACTCGAGTAGACCATGTGTCTGGGATGGTCTGCCATTGTGTCAGTGGCTCTGCTTGAAGTGGCACTGGCTTGCTGTGAGAAGTTGGCCTGGTATATGATGCTCACTAGTTAAAGTGATCACCTTGTACCATGCCAAGCAACCCTTATGGTGTGGTTGTAAGTCAACCTTTTCGGACTAGCTGCCCTAGTGGTAGCGTAGGCTAAGCAGTCTTTGAGGCTAAACTCGTGAAGCGTGTTAAGCCAGCTGTTTTACCAAATGCAACCCCCTTTTATACCAATGAAAGGACACCACACAGATATATATTCAAAATATATATGTATTTATTTCTCAAAGTAACCCCTAGTCTCTTTATGAGCACAGGAGCACAAATCGTCAAACAAGATTATCACAGAATACACAGAAGTTGCACGTTATATGGATAGGCCCTGGTGGCCACTCAAACCATATACTAAAATAGTGGTATAAGTACCACGAACAGAAAAGGGAAAAGGCCTAGGGCCTCTAGAATCGCTGGGCCTACAAGGAGCTAACGTCAGTTAGTGACCAGGAGGTCCACGGGTGGCGTGTGCAGAGCAAATAGTCACACGCGTGCTCCCATAGGTTTCAATGGGTGCGTAAAAAGTACAAAGTTACTGCAAAGGAGATCTTCCGGGTTGACTAGGAACTTAAGATTTGGAACACAGGCACTAGAGATGTATTACTACACATGGGCACCGGAGTACCAGCTTTACCTCACCCACAGGAAGCGGGTGCATAGGCCTCAAAGTGCGTCGGGTTTCTTCTATCTGTTCCGTGGAGCTTGAAGACAAAGATGCTGCAGGCGGTCGGTCCGGGAGAGATGCAGTGGATCCAAGGGTGGATCGGAGATGTTGAAGACCTGTAAGCAGAGGGGACAGTGTTCACAGTCACTAGCCAGTGACCAGCGTGGCACCAGGTGGGTACCAGGCGATGTCGGGTGCAAACAGGTGATGAGGGGTAGCTTGTCTCCGCAGCCACGTGGTCCCTGAAGGTCGACGACGTCCAGGAGTCGGCTCACGAGCTGTCTAACGCAGGCTCTCGCTATCGGCGGTGTCGGCGACTTGATCGAAGCAAACAAGCCTTGGCAAAAGCAATTGCAGGAGGATTCGGAAATCAGCTGTTGGTTCTGACCAGCAAGGTCAGAGGGATTGCTCCTTTGGAGGGGAGCAAGGGCCAGTCTGGAGCAACCAGACCAGCGGTGTTTGTCGTAGATTTCGTCGCCAAGATGGCCACTAGCCAGCGGGCCAGCAACCGGTTAGGTGCGTCGAGTGGCAAAATGCAGAAGGGCCCCACGCAGATCGTGGAGATGCTGGAGGGCTCACCTTTGGTGCAGATGCTGCTCGAGGGTTGGGCTTCTCAGGACCCAAAGCACAACTTGGAGGGAGCCTCGGTTGTTGCACTTGTCAGCTTGTCGTAGTCGTTCCAAGATGGCTGGCTCCACGGGTCTCGGTGCCTCCACGGGTCTCCTCTTTTCAGGGACTGTGGATCGGGCGGTGAGAGGTCTGGAGGTCCAGGTCTTGTCAGTCTCTGGGCTCGGGCTCCGGCGGGAGGCGGCGGCAAAGCAGATGGTGATTCGCTGGATGGTGCTTGCGTTAGCAAGGTGGTCACTCCCTGACCACAGGGGAGATTTTCTTCAGTCTTCTGTGCAGCAGAATGTCGAAGTTCCCGTCTTCTTCTTAGTTTCAAGTTGATTCCAGGATGTCTGAAGTCTTAGGACACAGCTCCTACCTTTAAGCGGATTCTAGGGGCCGGACTACCTGCTAGGTCCCTCCCTATGGGTGGGACCAGGAAGGGGGGTGGTTACACCCCCAATCCTTTGTCCAGCTCGCCCCAGGCCCGGGACTGGTGTGCCCCAGGACCGGTTTGAACTGGCATATGCACCGAGGCTCCTTGTGAGCCACAGGCATGTCTGGTTTCTTTCAAGCCCTACCTGACCAATACACAAAATCCTGTCTGGGGTGGTGCACGCACCTCCCCTGGCAGGAAACCCTTTGTCCACACCTCCCAAGCTGGAAGGACTCCCAGCAGCAGGAGGGCAGACTTGTGTCTGTGGTGGCAGCATCCATTTTGTGGAGCTGAGGCTATGTCTGATTTTACCCGGGTTTCAGGTACTGTACATGTCGTGTCCCTCTAGAAGGGTGGAATGCTAACCCCGTCGCCAGAATTGGCGAGGGGTTAGTATTCCAATTCGTATGACACCTTACTCGAAATGTTTTGATAAAGCCAAACCAAAGATAGCATTTAACCGCGAGGTTCATAATGCACTTAAGAGTATATGGTATGACGATATCTGGAAACAGTAGAAGGAAGTTGTTCCGACCACTGCAGACAGGCTCAGCTCATGCCAGAGCACCATCTCACATGGAACCAAGCACTCTGCCTTCAGGATTGTTAAGGCCTGCCATAGGAGTGACTTATAGGTTACCAGGTGTCCCATTTAAGGTTAGGTATAGGTATACTACACCTAAGTAAGAGGTGATTACACCAACTTACCCCAGCTGAGTGATCAGCCAGTTGTGTCAGATTGTTAGGCCAAGCCTGGGGTGGCATAATACATGCTTCAGCCCCTGGCAGGCCTTGGGTACACCAATGCCCTGGGTACCTAGTGTACACTGGTACAGGGGCTGACAGGGTTATCCACTTCCAATTGGTTATGCACCTAGGGTGCATAGTTTTAATTTAGTAGAGAGAACAGCAGGCTGGGGGTCTGATTGGCAGGCCCACAGCCTCAATATGTCAAAAACCAGTGAAGCAAAAAGCAAAAATTTGGGGTGACCATAGGATAGCAGACCCTACTCTCCTACACAACCCCCCCCCAAACGCTGGGACATTAAACTAGCCTTGACCAGTCTCGTCTTCATGTCCTAAGTGGAAGTACCTGGAGAGACCATCTGCATTCCCATGGTCAGTACCTGGCCGGTGCTCCACTGTAAAGTCCATCCCCTGTAGGGAAATGGACCACCTAAGCAGTTTGGGGTTTTCACCCTTCATCTGATTTAGCCACAAGAGGGGCTTATGGTCGGTCTGAATCTTGAAGTGAGTGCCAAACAAGTATGGCCTCAGCTTCTTCAGGGCCCACACCACAGCAAAGGCCTCCCTCTCAATAGCTGACCAATTTTTCTCTCTGGGGGTCAACCTTCTGCTAATAAAAGCAATGGGTTGGTCTTGACCATCTACATTAAGTTGTGACAGCACAGCTCCCACACCCAACTCAGAAGCATCTGTTTGGACAATAAACTCTTTGGAGTAGTCAGGACTTTTCAGGATAGGTGCAGAGCACATGGCCTCCTTCAGGTCATCAAATGCCTTTTGACAGCTTACTGTCCACTGAACCTTTTTGGGCATCTTCTTGGATGTCAGATCATTAAGAGGAGTCACAATGGACCCATAGTTCTTAACAAACTTCCTGTAATACCCAGTCAAGCCCAAGAAAGCTCGAACTTGAGTCTGGGTGGTTGGAGGGGACCAATCCTTGATGGACTGTATCTTACTCTCCAGTGGTTGAACTTGGCCCCCACCTACAAGGTGGCCCAAATACACAACCTTACTCTGCCCTATCTGGCACTTAGTAGCCTTGATAGTGAGGCCTGCCCTTTGCAGAGCCTCAAGAGCCTTCTTCAGGTGGATCAGGTGATCCTCCCAGGTGGAACTAAAGACAGCAATGTCATCAAGATATGCTGCGCAAAAGTCATCCAACCCAGTAAGGACTTGGTTCACCAGCCTTTGGAAGGTGGCAGGTGCATTCTTCAGACCAAAGGGCATCACCACAAACTGGTAGTGCCCACCTGGGGTTGAGAATGCTGTTTTGGCCTTAGACTCCTCAGCTAATCTGATTTGCCAATAGCCAGCTGTTAAGTCAAATGTGCTCAAAAACTTTGCAGAAGCTAGTTTGTCTATGAGCTCATCTGCCCTTGGAATAGGGTGTGCATCTGTCCTGGTGACAGCATTGAGTCCTCTGTAATCCACACAGAACCTCATCTCTCTCTTGCCATCTTTGGTGTGAGGTTTGGGGACCAGAACCACTGGGCTAGCCCAGGGGCTCTCTGAGGGTTCAATGACACCTAATTCCAGCATTTTATGTACCTCAGCCTTTATACAGTCCCTGACGTGGTCAGGTTGTCTGTAAAGTTTGTTCTTTACAGGCAGACTGTCACCAGTGTCCACAACATGGGTACACCAGTCAGTTTGACTAGGTATCAAGGAAAACATATGTGAAAATGATTGTAGAACCTGTCTACATTCAGTCTGCTGATGGGCAGTGAGGTTGCCTCCAAGGGTCACTCCTTCAACTGAGCCATCTTCAGGGTTCTGAGACAACAGGTCTGGGAGAGGGTCACTCTCTTCCTCCTGCCCCTCATCTGTAGCCATGAGCAAGCCCATGTCTGCCCTGTCAACATATGCTTTGAGCCTGTTAACATGGAGTACCCTGTGGGGACTCCTGGGAGTTCCTAGGTCCACCAAGTAGGTGACCTCTCCCTTCTTTTCCAGGATTGTATGGGGTCCAGACCATTTGTCTTGGAGTGCTGCTGGGGCCACTGGCTCCAACACCCATACCTTCTGTCCTGGCTGATACTCAACCAAGACAGCCTTTTGGTCATGCCAAGCTTTCTGTAAGGCCTGGCTTGCCTCAAGGTTTTTGGATGCCTTCTCCATATACTCAGCCATCCGGGAGCGGAGACCAAGTACATAGTCCACTATGTCTAGCTTAGGCTTTTTGAGAGGTAACTCCCATCCTTCCTTCACCAAACACAGTGGGCCTCTCACAGGGTGCCCAAACAACAATTCAAAGGGGCTGTAGCCAACTCCTTTTTGTGGGACCTCTCTGTAAGCAAACAGAAGGCAGGGTAGAAGGATGTCCCATCTTCGCCGGAGCTTTTCAGGTAATCCTTTGATCATACCCTTTAGGGTCTTGTTGAATCTCTCAACAAACCCATTGCATTGTGGGTGATAAGGGGTGGTGAACTTGTAGTTGACACCACATTCCTTCCACATAGCTGTCAAGTATCCTGACATAAAGTTGGTACCTCTGTCAGATACTACCTCCTTAGGAAACCCCACTCTGGAGAATACTCCCAGCAGGGCCCTGGCCACAACAGGTGCTGTAGTGGTCCTAAGGGGAATTGCCTCTGGATACCTGGTGGCATGATCCACTACCACCAGTATAAATCTGTGCCCAGATGCAGTGGGAGGATCCATGGGACCCACTATGTCTATTCCCACTCTTTCAAAGGGGACCCCCACCACAGGTAGTGGTGTTAGGGGGGCCTTTGTTGTGCCACCTGATTTGCCACTGGCTTGGCAGGTAACACAGGAGCGACAAAACTCCTTTGTATCTTCATTCATGTGAGGCCAGTGAAAGTGAGGGACAAGTCTGTCCCAGGTCTTATTCTGGCCTAGGTGTCCTGCTAAAGGAATGTCATGGGCCAAGGTAAGAAGGAAGCCCCTAAATTGCAGAGGTATGACCAACCTCCTGGTAGCACCAGGCTTGGGGTCTCTAGCCTCTGAATAAAGGAGCCCTTCATCCCAATACACTTTATGGGTACCTTGAGCATTCCCAGCAGCCTCAGCAGCAGCCAGCTGTCTGAGGGGTTCAAGAGAGGGACAGGATAACTGAGCCTGCCTCAAGTCAGCCCTTGAAGGTCCCCCTGTCCCCAGAAACTCAACCTGATCAGGTTCAAGCTCTTCAGGGACAGTTCCTTCAAGGTCCTCTAGATCAGCTTCCTGGGAAGGCTGATCATCACTCTGAGGCAGGGGGGAAGGCACAGCCTTGACCCTCCTGTTCTTCTTCTTGGTAGGTGCTTGGTCCATTGTTCCAGGATCCAAGACCTGAGGTTCAGTGAGGCACTTTTTGGCCTGTGACCTGGTCACAGCAAGGACATGTGATGATATACCTAACATCTCTGCATGAGTCCTGTACTCCACTTCTGACCATAGAGAACTCTCTAGGTCATTGCCCAACAAACATTCTACTGGGAGGTCTGCACTAACCACAACCCTTTTGAGGCCAGTTACCCCTCCCCATGAGAAGTTAACAACTGCCACACTATGTGAAGTAGTGGCATTGCTGGCATTGGTCACCAGGTAGTTCTCACCTGGTATGTACTGTCCAGGGTCCACAAAGCCTGGTGTCACCATAGTGACACTGGCACATGTGTCCCTGTAGGCTTGAGCCACTTTGTCATTAATTAAAGGAGTCTGTCTGTACTTGCCCAGGTTACTGGGGCTCACAGTCAGGGACAAATCAATGTCCCCATCACAGATCAAGACTGCCTGTGTAAGGGTTCTGTCTAAGTCAGAATCTCCTTCAGTTCCCATAGTGATTCCCACTACACCCTTTGTCTGGGGACCAACACTGCTAACAGTAGTACTGGGAGCAGGTGCCTTAGGGGCAACAGTGTTGGGGGCTCCACCCTTTTTGCAATCACTAGTCCAGTGAGTTGTATTTTTACAATGATTGCACCAGGGTTTCTTCTGACCTTCTTTCTTCTTCTTGGACTGTTGGGACCCACCCTCCTTAGCAGTAGTCTGGGGCCCTGTTGAAGACTTCTGGTCTTTAGGTTTCTGATCTCCACCCTTTTGGTCTGTTTTCTTCTGATCACCCCCTTGGCCCTGGTTCTGGTTCTTTTGCTTAACCCTGGTTCTGACCCATTTGTCTGCCTTCTTTCCCAATTCTTGGGGAGAGGTCAGATCAGAGTCAACCAAGTGTTGATGCAGTTGCTGGTTTTGACAGTTATTTAAAATCTGTTCTCTCATCATCAAATTATACAATCCTGTAAAATCAGATACCTTACTTCCCAGCAACCAACCCTCCAAAGCCTTAGTGGCACATTCAATGTATTCAGACCAGTCCTGAGTCTGTGTCTTTTGGGTGTCTCTGAACATTAACCTGTACTGTTCAGTGGTTAAGCCTAACCCATCTACCAGAACACTCTTCAGGACTCTGTAGTTTCTGACATCCTCTTCTCTAACAGTGAGGAGTCTGTCTCTGCCTCTTCCTTCAAAGGAGAGCCAGAGGATTGCTGCCCACTGGTCTTCAGGAACCTGCTGTACTTTGCAGGCTCTCTCAAGAGCAGTTATCCATTTGTGGATGTCATCCCCACTTTTGTAGGGGGGCACAACCTTAGACAGGTTCCTATTATCAAAGACCCTATCTTTGTCCTTAGGGACAATGCTGCCACCAGTGGGTATAGACCCACTCTCTCTAGGTTGCCTAGCCTTGTTCAGTTTTTCTTCCATCAGGGCTACTTCTAGCTCCTGCTTCCTGATCCTCAGCTGGGCTTCCTGCATTCTGGCCTCATGTTCCCTCCTCTGAGGGGTGGTCATCCTTTTCCTGGAGTGACCTTGAGAGCCTCTAGAGCCATGAGAAGCATTGGAGTCACCTGAGCGATTCCTTTGCCTCCCAAGCCCTGTGTTAAGTCCACTGGGGAGATCCAATGGGGTGAACCCATTGTCAGTCCCCAATAGCCTTAGTTTAGCTGGGCCAAGTATAATACTTGGCACTGGGCTAGTTCTCCCTTCATCATCACTACTTTCTGTATCCTCACCACTTTCCTCCCCTGTAGTATGGTTCTCATCTAAGGGATGGCTATTGGAACTGGGTACCTCTGTAGTATCTTCAGAAGGGGGGCCTCCTGTTCCTGACCCTAAGGGGGCTAACTGGGAAGCTTTCGTGAGTGCTCTCTGATTCTCATCATTCTGTAAGAGCTCTCTGAGCTCAGCAGAGTTTGGGTTCTTGGGCTGTTTAAGGCCTCTAAGAGTTGCCAAATGCCTGAGCTCATTCTGATTAAGGGTAGCAAAGCTGGATGGTGCCCTCTGGGGGTCACTCTCAACAGAGATGGGTACAGTGGACCCCTCTGCCCCGGCCATTGCTCTTAAGTGTGGGTGGATGTGTTGCAATCTACCTACACTTGGGTTTACCTACTAAACCTATCTAGTAGTTGTAGTCAGGGTGTGCTACTCCCTTTGCTCTACAACAACTAAGTTCAGTAGAACTTAAGTATATCTAATCTTGTTTTATATGTACCTACAGGTACCTATGTGATCTTTCAATTGGTAACCAAGAGATTACAATGGTAAAACACAGCAAGCTCAAATCCAACCGCTGCTCACCAATGTGAGAAGTTGGCCTGGTATATGATGCTCACTAGTTAAAGTGATCACCTTGTACCATGCCAAGCAACCCTTATGGTGTGGTTGTAAGTCAACCTTTTCGGACTAGCTGCCCTAGTGGTAGCGTAGGCTAAGCAGTCTTTGAGGCTAAACTCGTGAAGCGTGTTAAGCCAGCTGTTTTACCAAATGCAACCCCCTTTTATACCAATGAAAGGACCCCACACAGATATATATTCAAAATATATATGTATTTATTTCTCAAAGTAACCCCTAGTCTCTTTATGAGCACAGGAGCACAAATCGTCAAACAAGATTATCACAGAATACACAGAAGTTGCACGTTATATGGATAGGCCCTGGTGGCCACTCAAACCATATACTAAAATAGTGGTATAAGTACCACGAACAGAAAAGGGAAAAGGCCTAGGGCCTCTAGAATCGCTGGGCCTACAAGGAGCTAACGTCAGTTAGTGACCAGGAGGTCCACGGGTGGCGTGTGCAGAGCAAATAGTCACACGCGTGCTCCCATAGGTTTCAATGGGTGCGTAAAAAGTACAAAGTTACTGCAAAGGAGATCTTCCGGGTTGACTAGGAACTTAAGATTTGGAACACAGGCACTAGAGATGTATTACTACACATGGGCACCGGAGTACCAGCTTTACCTCACCCACAGGAAGCGGGTGCATAGGCCTCAAAGTGCGTCGGGTTTCTTCTATCTGTTCCGTGGAGCTTGAAGACAAAGATGCTGCAGGCGGTCGGTCCGGGAGAGATGCAGTGGATCCAAGGGTGGATCGGAGATGTTGAAGACCTGTAAGCAGAGGGGACAGTGTTCACAGTCACTAGCCAGTGACCAGCGTGGCACCAGGTGGGTACCAGGCGATGTCGGGTGCAAACAGGTGATGAGGGGTAGCTTGTCTCCGCAGCCACGTGGTCCCTGAAGGTCGACGACGTCCAGGAGTCGGCTCACGAGCTGTCCCACGCAGGCTCTCGCTGTCGGCGGTGTCGGCGACTTGATCGAAGCAAACAAGCCTTGGCAAAAGCAATTGCAGGAGGATTCGGAAATCAGCTGTTGGTTCTGACCAGCAAGGTCAGAGGGATTGCTCCTTTGGAGGGGAGCAAGGGCCAGTCTGGAGCAACCAGACCAGCGGTGTTTGTCGTAGATTTCGTCGCCAAGATGGCCACTAGCCAGCGGGCCAGCAACCGGTTAGGTGCGTCGAGTGGCAAAATGCAGAAGGGCCCCACGCAGATCGTGGAGATGCTGGAGGGCTCACCTTTGGTGCAGATGCTGCTCGAGGGTTGGGCTTCTCAGGACCCAAAGCACAACTTGGAGGGAGCCTCGGTTGTTGCACTTGTCAGCTTGTCGTAGTCGTTCCAAGATGGCTGGCTCCACGGGTCTCGGTGCCTCCACGGGTCTCCTCTTTTCAGGGACTGTGGATCGGGCGGTGAGAGGTCTGGAGGTCTAGGTCTTGTCAGTCTCTGGGCTCGGGCTCCGGCGGGAGGCGGCGGCAAAGCAGGCGGTGATTCGCTGGATGGTGCTTGCGTTAGCAAGGTGGTCACTCCCTGACCACAGGGGAGATTTTCTTCAGTCTTCTGTGCAGCAGAATGTCGAAGTTCCCGTCTTCTTCTTAGTTTCAAGTTGATTCCAGGATGTCTGGAGTCTTAGGACACAGCTCCTACCTTTAAGCGGATTCTAGGGGCCGGACTACCTGCTAGGTCCCTCCCTATGGGTGGGACCAGGAAGGGGGGTGGTTACACCCCCAATCCTTTGTCCAGCTCGCCCCAGGCCCGGGACTGGTGTGCCCCAGGACCGGTTTGAACTTGCATATGCACCGAGGCTCCTTGTGAGCCACAGGCATGTCTGGTTTCTTTCAAGCCCTACCTGACCAATACACAAAATCCTGTCTGGGGTGGTGCACGCACCTCCCCTGGCAGGAAACCCTTTGTCCACACCTCCCAAGCTGGAAGGACTCCCAGCAGCAGGAGGGCAGACTTGTGTCTGTGGTGGCAGCATCCATTTTGTGGAGCTGAGGCTATGTCTGATTTTACCCGGGTTTCAGGTACTGTACATGTCGTGTCCCTCTAGAAGGGTGGAATGCTAACCCCGTCGCCAGAATTGGCGAGGGGTTAGTATTCCAATTCGTATGACACCTTACTCGACATGTTTTGATAAAGCCAAACCAAAGATAGCATTTAACCGCGAGGTTCATAATGCACTTAAGAGTATATGGTATGACGATATCTGGAAACAGTAGAAGGAAGTTGTTCCGACCACTGCAGACAGGCTCAGCTCATGCCAGAGCACCATCTCACATGGAACCAAGCACTCTGCCTTCAGGATTGTTAAGGCCTGCCATAGGAGTGACTTATAGGTTACCAGGTGTCCCATTTAAGGTTAGGTATAGGTATACTACACCTAAGTAAGAGGTGATTACACCAACTTACCCCAGCTGAGTGATCAGCCAGTTGTGTCAGATTGTTAGGCCAAGCCTGGGGTGGCATAATACATGCTTCAGCCCCTGGCAGGCCTTGGGTACACCAATGCCCTGGGTACCTAGTGTACACTGGTACAGGGGCTGACAGGGTGATCCACTTCCAATTGGTTATGCACCTAGGGTGCATAGTTTTAATTTAGTAGAGAGAACAGCAGGCTGGGGGTCTGATTGGCAGGCCCACAGCCTCAATATGTCAAAAACCAGTGAAGCAAAAATTTGGGGTGACCATAGGATAGCAGACCCTACTCTCCTACACTTGCCCTGACACAGTCCTGTGGATGAAATGGCATAGCTGGGTGCAATAAGCAGTGTCTGTGTGCAACGGGTGCAGGCCTCGGGTGGGGTGGGTGTATGTGTGAAGGCCATATCACGCAGGCCAACTTCGACCAAGGACCCCTGCATGTGGGATGTGTACACATTGGTCTCACGCTGGGCAGTGTGTAGTGGGGGAGTAGCAAAGAAATGCTATCGTATCTGTCAGGGGGTGCTGGGCACATGCAAGTTGCTGCTCGGAGCTGCAGATGTGCTACCGCCTGAAAGTACAGACAAAGGACCTTTCATCCCTACAGTAACTTCACCAGCTGCATGCATACAGGAGACATACAGAGGCCGGTCGTGGGCGTGGTTGGACGTCTGCAACCCTGGGAATCATGGATGATATGCCCAGCATGATGCAGATGAGGGGACTCACTGTGTGTCACTTTGCCACACAGCTGCTCCTCCCTGCTACGGGCACCCACACTTGTGTGCGCTACACGGTTGCTGAACATGCATTCTACGGGACACCATTCTAATGCCTGTCCGCACATGTCCAGCGCCATGCCAACAACACCGCGACACTGGCCTTCGAAGGTGTGCGCCCACTTGTGTGTAGGACAATGGTCCGGACAGGGCGGACACCGGTGTCCAGCCCATGGCTGGCTAGGATCACACTGCGAATGAAGCCAGGCAACAGACTCATGCATCTGCAAGACTGAAACACATCACACCTGGCATGCATGTGCCAAGACCCCAAGCATCCTTACGCTCCTACATGTCCCTGTACCTGTGGGCCAGTCCCCCTGGTACATGCCACATTGCAACATTGTGTTCTGTGGCCCTGGTGGCAATAACACCCCAAAACAGAGACGCACTTTCTGCACCGGGCCAGGTCCGGACCATACCCTGCCCCCCTGCCTAACCAGGACACGCAGCCTGTGCATGCAGGGGGGCAGGTACGGGGCTACATGTCCAGGGTCACAGCCAACGCTGAGGGAAATGGCAATATCCGCAGAAGACAGCACACTGTGATGTTGCAGGGCCCGTGCCCATCAAGCTGACACAATGAACACACGACACACTTGCTCAGATAGTGTGAATGGCTACAGGCATGTGCGCATGGCCACATTTATTATCAGGCACACTTACCGAGTGGCACCTGTGTTGGATGTGTGTGGGGTATGTGCACACCAGTCGGCAAGGGCTGCCTGGTGCAGTCAGAAATCGACAACAGTGTACATCGTAAAGGATACAACCATTCAACCATATTGGCCCCATGATTTGTGCTGCACAGAGTTAGTAGCCCCAGATGCACAGCGTCCTGCACGCGCCTGCCGCCACGGACCGCTGACTTGCGGTGCACTGGGGCACGGTCACGGGTGCGGAGCACGTTCACGGGATGGCAAGGTACCTTGTCGCGGAGTGTCTCTATGGACAGTGGAAGGTTTACCCCCAGGGCAGGATGCAGAGGGCAGTCCCACTCTGATACAGTCACTATGGTGGAGATGAATGAAACAGACACATGTCGGACACCAAGTCAGGTCCAGACAGAAGAAGATGCAGAAAACCACCAGGCCATGGGCTCTGATGCCACCAAGGTCAAACAAGATGGTGCCCATGACTCATTGCGCACAGAGTTAGTGGTACCTGTGCAGTTAGGGGATGTCGCCTGTGATGAGGAGTGTCCAACTGTGTGGATTCCTCCACATCTTACCAAATACATAGTTCCACATGTGTGACCTACTGGACCGCAGTGTAGGCCTGAGGCAGCGGTCAGCATGGGCCATTCACCGAGTGTCGCCGGCATAGGTTGGATGGCCCCACCGGCCTGCATAGTTCAGGTTCAGTGGCACCATGGGACGCAGACTTGCGATGAACAGGGTCGATGGCACCAGGTCAGTTGTTGATAGTGTTCGGTCACCTCCGTGACTGTGACCCGGCTTTCATCCGGACTGAGCCGCATCTTCCTCTTACTCCTCTCAGCGCAACCACTGGTGTGGACTCTGCCATTCGTGATTCGCGACTAGGTGCCGGATGTGGGACCTACTGGTCCGCAGGGTAGTCCTGGTCCCTCATCCACGTGTCGCCCGCTAGTATTGAACAGGGTTAGTGGCACCACGTGTCGCAGGCTGGCATTGAACAGGGTTAGTGGCACCATGTGTCGCCAGCTGGCGTTGAACAGGGTTAGTGGCACCACGTGTCGCAAGATGCCCATATATAACTATGCCTCATCGATCGGGGGGGTCTGGTGCTGTGCCTGCTGCCCTGGCTTTGAGGTCACTGCCATTCAGGACTCAGGACACAGTTTCGCATATGAGACCTACTGGGCCCTAGAGGACGCCAGTGTAGTATGTGAATGAGGGAGGAGTAATGTGGGCCAGTGATGGTCTGCGGAGACTGCAGAGGTCACGGAACTAGTGCTTGGAGCTTGCACCGGCACGTAGTGGACCCTCCTTGACACACGCCGGGGTCGGAAGGGGATCAGTGTGGCCTGTCTGCGCAGGGGCGGGCCAGACGGGTTCGGACTCCAGCGGGCCGTGGTACGGCAGGCGCACAGAATCACAGGCAACTCTGCTCATGAGGACGGCGTCGGCCTTGTGGTGGGGTGAGAGGTGCCACCCTGGCAGAGACGTTGGGCTTTCCAGAAGAGGACCACACCCAGGGCTACGTGCTTTTAATTCACTACCCTATGCTGGCCTGGCGTATGCCGGGCTATCCCACTCCGCTCACGCTTACAGGGGGGACATAACAGGCAACATTTCCACGAACTCCCCTGCTGGCTGGGGTGACATGGTTGCGTCCACTGTCCACTACACTCCATACACCAGAGGTGTATGTCACCAGGGATATCGGTGTGTTCAGCATACTGCGGTCTGTCCAGCACATCTCCCCACTCTTGGCATTGTGTGCTTTCCCAGTGATGGTTCTCCTGCCTCTTTCACGCATGCCTGTTTGCCACCTCTTCCCACATGGGGCTAGTGTGTGGCTGAAGTGCCATGCCATTGATGTCTCATGTTCACAACTTGCCCAGGTTACCATTGTGAGTTGTTCTGTCGTGTCTGGTGGGTGGACATGTTGTTTAACATGTTGGTTTTGATTTTGTGACGTGTGCATTGCCAGGGTTGTGAGTTGCATGGTTGTGGAGTTGAGGTGAGTGGGGTGTTCATTTGGAACTTGCCAAGAGGCTGTGCATTTCCCTTCGTGCCATCCTGGGGACGCTAGTTTCTGATGGACTGTCGGAGGATGAAGGAATCATGCACACTGGCTGGGTATTTGGAGGCGACATTGGTGGAGGTTCCACGGTGTTCGGTTGTTGCCTACACATTGATGTGAGACGTGTTCTTTCTGTTGCGGTGACTGTGTGCTGTGACTGTGTGCTGTGTTGGCAGGGGGCATAGGTATGACATGTGTGCTGTGGATTGCCCCCGACACATGCGTGCATCCAGCTATGGCGTAATGGCCTTGCTTGGTGTCCAGTGGATCCTGCGCATTGTGTTGGATGTATGGGGACTGGTGTAACAGGCTGATGGTGATGTCCAGGTCAGGTGTGAGGGACTTGGATGTGGCTGGCTGTGTGACTCCTCTGACTGTGGCTGGTGTTGTTTAGGGGTACCAGGGGCCAACATGTGCAGCACAGCCAGCAGCTTTGTGTGGGGTGGGATGTTGGTTGTCCGCTGTGTTAGTGCCTTCGGCCTGTTGGGCGTTGTTGGTCAGGATGCGTATGATGGTTGTCATTTTGAGCCTGTGATGGGCAATGACATTGTCAGATGTTAGGTCTGAGTGGCTGGTGCATTTCCTGGGGGTCCGCTGTCTTTGTCTGTGCTGTCTCTGTGGTGGTCTGGCGGGTGGTGTTCCGGGTGGGGGTTGGGGTCCTGGGGTGGTGGGTGTTGTGGCCCTCTTGGGTGTCTGGCCCGCATGACCTGTGGCTCCATGGAATCTGTTGCCCTTCCGATGTGGCTGTGGGCTGTGCTTATTGCCTGTTTTGTGTTCTTATCGCAGCTCTGGCTGGTTGTTGTGAATGTTGTAGAATGGTGTTGTCGCGGCTTTGGGCACGGTAACGCCTACTCTGCATCTCATTAGCGATAGTTGCGGGGGTCATCTGTGGCGATGTTTTTTGCGGCTGTTATCGTGGGTAAACTGGTGCTGTGGGCTGTTAACACCAGCTTGTGAATGGGGCGATCGATTTATTGCAACTTTGGCTGCGATAAAGTGCTGTTAACTCGGCGATAGCTCCTTGTGAATATCCCCCTAAGTGGTTTGTCCAAATCACAGAATGTTGAGCGTTGTTGCTGAGACTCGAACCCAGTTCCCCAGCTTCGAAGTTGACTGCTCTCACCGTAAGGCTACACACTAATCTCAATGTTGCATAAGTGAAAGTGAAATTTCTCTTTGGTTGGCTGCACATCCAAGCACGCACAGAAACATGGTGGTCTACTGAAATATTGAATTCCTCAATGCATAGGAGTAATGTGAACTTAATTCTTGCAGAGGGTGTCTTATGGTGACATACTAACTCAGTGACAATTTCTATGCTCTACAAAAGTGGCAGTAAAGAACAAACAAAGAGGGGCATTGATTAAGGCCTTACCGTTATCTTCTAGAAAGCAAAGATGTCATATTGTCATATTTTTTACATTGTTAAAAAATCTACAGTGACAGGCTTGTTTTAATTCCGATTCTGTTTCTCTTGAGGTTTCTTTAGTGAAATTACAACACAATGGGGAATGATATTATTCTGAACAGAAGGCATTTTTCCTCTTATTACTAATGTCTCCAGATGGTTAATACATTGCAATTCATAACTAATTACTTTTGACAAGATGTTCTTATCAATGTCAGTTAGGGGCATCAGTGGAAGAAGATGCTCTCCTTGTCTTGCTGTTGATTTTGCCATCACTCTTGTAACCTCTTTTTGTCATTGTAAAGGTGGCATCAAGAACAGGAATTAAGAGACCTCTGATAGTCTTTGGCTTACTTTCTAACGCAAAGGGTGATATAAAGGAGAGTGGCAGCTCCTCGTGTGAGTGCTGCGGGGTGGGGGGTAGTAAACTCCGGCATTAAGCCGAAAGGAGCAGCAATGACATTCGTTTTATTTATTTATGCCGGAGTTTACTACCCCCCACCCTGCCCCTCCCCTGCCCCGCCTCACCGCAGAACTCCCAAGAGGAGCCGCCACTGATGACGGATAGTACAGAAATACTTCAATAATCACCTTGTCACTGCTATCAATAGTAATAACATTTCCTCTCTCACTAAATGATATCAGAATGTAGGGAGGACATAATATTGCAAACAACCACCCACCTCCATTAGAGTTCCATGTGTAAGGCTGCATATCATCTTCCTCTTCCACCTGGTAGTTGCCAAATAGAAACTTATCCAGATAGGGATTAGCCCTAACGATGAGGGATCACCTTTCCTTGGACCAGTGAAGTTTCACAGCAACCCTGTGTGCAACCTTGTCTTTGGAAGGGTATGCACCTTCCAAAGCTGAAGTGGACAGATGGTGTACTTCCTGAATTTAAAATGCTCCCAAATACAATTTGTATACTTTCTATCTGCAATACTTTCCAATTTGTATTCTTCCACATTTTTGTCTACCAGTAAATCAGCTGTTAGTCTATATATTATTTTACATTCCTTTATTTGTAAATAAGATTTCCACACGTTTTACTTTTTTGCTTTGGTGTATGGGGCTGCATAACAAAACTGCTACCATGTACTTTTCCCATCAGATGTTCAGATGAGACAAGCTTCAAACATACTCTTAAGCTCCACGGGGAACAAGTAAGCTGCCAGAAAGGAAAATACAGATTTCATCTTTACAACAGGGATGATTGTCTGTGTTTTGTGTCAAACATCCTATTTTTCAGAGCGTAGGATTCCCTGAACTTCTGACTAGAGCAGTCATTAAATAAAGGGGCCATCATTAAACATTCAGATATAAAGATTCCTTCTCAAGATATAAACAACAAGTGCACAGCAGGTGCCAAATAAAACATTTTGCTAAAGGGAAAGTAGCTCATTATTCACTGCCCAGTGGGATAGAAGAGCAGGCCAGGGAGCCACGGGGTGCTAAATAAATTAAATGTATGCAATATTAAAGAAAGAAAAAAGACCACACAACAACTGTCATGACTTTGGAAAGCTAAGATTGACAGCATGGAATTTCAAATATGAGCAAAAACACTGTTAGTCACAACTACCTCAAAGACAACTGCAACAGTATTCTACAGACGGTTAAAACAGAGAAACGAACTAGGGGGCATATTTACAAGCTGGCGATAAAAAATTATCGCCACTTTTGTGGCCGTTTTCGGCCGAAAAGCGGCGATAATTTTATCGCCTAATTAGCAAGGCCACGCTAACGCGAGAAACCTTGCTTTAGCGTGGGGATTCTTTACGCCCAGCTTCGCATCTCTAATGAGATGGAAAGTGGGCGTTCCTGACCTAACATGACAGGAGAAATGTCGCTAAGCGACATTTCTCCTGTCATCAAGCCCCACGCTATGAAGCATAGTGTCAGGAAAAGTAGCGATAACCCCTGTTATCGCTACTTTCCTTAAACCTGCTTCAGGAATGACTTAGCCATGATATCCTATGGAAGGTGGATATCATGGCTAAGTTTGTCCCTATCAGCAAGCTAACGCCACATTGCGTGAGATTATCGCTGGGTTTCCAGAAATAATCTCACGTTAGGCAGTTAGCGTGAGGATTTTTATCGCTGAGGAGATAAGCGTTGCTAATAGCACGCTATCTCAGTGATAAAAATCCTCGTTACCCGGCGATAATTATCCTAGCGCTAAGAGTGCTGAGTGGTAATTATCGCCGGGTGTTGCTGATATGCCCCTCGGTTTTATCAACCCTGTACAACTCGAAATACTTTTTCACCGAGGGTCGCCCATATTTTTGGTCAGCCACTCATCAGACAGAGTATTTGGTGCAACTAGCATATTTTTTTTTAATGCACACACATGCTTTTTACAAACTGGCTAGCTGGCGTCACACATTTCCTTTTATATGTGCAATGTAAATATTGATATAATTTTTCTTAAAATGTATTTTGTATTGTGTATTTTATCTGTTTAAGCAATAGGCATGATTAGAAAGATGACTACATTTTGTTCTGGCCTCAGTATTGACACTAGAATTCCACGCTTCCAACCCACCTAACACATGCTTTTAAAAATATATAGCGCTTTTTGTCCTTTTTGATTGGGTTTAAATCTTTCTGTAATCATTTTCTATTCGGAATAGAACTTTGCTTTTGCATTTTCTGTATATAATTGTTTCGCATTTGTTAGTAATAAGATGTATGCACGCCTTGTTTGCTGTGTAGTCAAGCTGGGCCTCTTGCATCTGTTTGAGCATTACAAATAATACACGATAGAGATAAGTGAGGATGGAGCTAAACAACCAGTAGGAATCAATGGTCCTGTCTTCATGTACCCTTTAAAGTTGTGGTCTTGAGATGAGGTTAGGAATCTACTAGCATATTTACAACAGAATGGCAAAGGGCGGTGTTACGCCACAATTGGTAACGCCGCTCTCTGACATTCTGCAAGTGCAGGGGTGTGCCGTATTTACAATAATACGGCGCACTCTTGCGTTTCCCCTAGCGCTGGAAATAAATTTGGCTGCCTAGCGCCAACGCAGGCACCCTTGCACCATAGGGAAGGTTTGTTTATGTGCAGGAAGGTGTCCCTTCCTGCACATAAGCAACCGCAAATGTTATTTGTAATAAACAGAAAAAACAAGCAGAAATTATCCATTTGTCCTTGTTGGGCCAGTTTAAGACCAGGTTTTCCCTGTTCTTATTTTTGGCACTGCCCCATATTTACGTCAGCCTTGTAAATAGGGAGCAGCGTCAAAAAGCAATGGGTGTTGTGGGGGAATGCCCACTGCAACACCGATTGCCCGCCCCTTTCATGCTAAGTGCTGCATGAATAGGGGGCATTATTTACAAGGTGGCATTAAGCCACCTTAAGTGATTTAACGTCGCCTAGTAAAAAAGGTGAAGAGGTTATCATCACTAGAATGTCAAAAAAGTGACGTTCTGGTAGCGATAACTCCTTGAAATAATCAATCAATCAATCATGGAATTTATATTGC
Source organism: Triturus cristatus (assembly GCF_964204655.1). Lineage (NCBI taxonomy): Eukaryota > Metazoa > Chordata > Amphibia > Caudata > Salamandridae > Triturus > Triturus cristatus. The sequence continues at coordinate 231,493,053 of NC_140584.1, forward strand.
GCACTACTCACCCAGAAGGGTCTCAAGGCGCTTGGGGGAGGGGGTCTGCTACTGCTCGAACAGCCAGGTCTTGAGCTGTTTCCTGAAGGCGAGGTGGTCCTGGGTCAGCCGCAGGTGGACGGGCAGGGAGTTCCATGTCTTAGCCGCCAGGTAGGAGAAGGATCTTCCTCCGGCGGTGGCTCTCTGGATGCGAGGGACGACGGCGAGGGTGAGGTTCGCGGATCGTAGCTGTCGGGTGGGCGTGTAGAAGGTCAGGCGGTCGTTGAGGTACCTTGGGCCCAGGTCGTGGAGGGATTTGTGTGCGTGGGTGAGGAGTCTGAACGTGATCCTCTTGTTGACAGGGAGCCAGTGCAGGTCTCTCAGGTGGCTCGAGATGTGGCTGCGTCGGGGGGCGTCCAGGATGAGACGGGCGGAGGCGTTCTGGATACGCTGAAGTCTTTTCTGAAGCTTGGCTGTTGTACCGGCGTAGAGGGTGTTTCCGTAGTCTAGTCTGCTGGTGACGAGGGCCTGGGTGACAGTCTTCCTGGTCTCGGTCGGGATCCATCGGAAGATCTTGCGGAGCATGCGGAGGTTGTGGAAGCAAGATGAGGAGACGGCGTTGACTTGTCTGGTCATCGATAGGGAGGAGTCCAGGATGACGCCCAAGTTGCGTGCGTGGTCCGTTGGCTTGGGTCAGGTGCGGTGCCCAGGGCCGGAGGCCACCAGGAGTCGTCCCATGCGGAGGGCGACGGTCCCAGGATGAGGACTTCTGTCTTGTCCGTGTTCAACTTCAGGCGGCTGATGTTCATCCATTCGGCGACGTCTTTCATCCCTTCGTGTAGGCCGGCTTTGGCGGTGTCGGGGTCTCTGGTGAGGGAGAGAATCGGCTGGGTGTCATCGGCGTAGGAAATGATGTTGAGGTTGTGTTGGCGTGCGATGGCAGTGAGGGGTTTCATGTAGATGTTGAAGAGAGTAGGGCTGAGCGACGATCCTTGCGGGACGCCGCAGATGACTTCGGTGGCCTCAGAGTGGAACGGAGGGAGGCGTACTCTCTGTGTTCTGCCGGAGAGGTATGAGATGATCCATTCCAGAGCATTCCCCTGGATGCCGGTGTCGTTGAGGCGTTGGACTAGGGTGCGGTGGCAGACAGTGTCAAATGCTGCGGAGAGGTCAAGGAGGATGAGTGCCGCTGTTTCACCTTTGTCGAGCAGGGCTCGGATGTCGTCGGTGGCTGCGATGAGGGCGGTCTCGGTGCTGTGGTTGGCTCTGAATCCGGATTGCGATGGGTCGAGGGATCCGTTCGTCTCGAGGAAGGCGGCCAGCTGCTTGTTGACGACCTTCTCGATGACTTTGGCAGGGAAGGGAAGGAGCGAGATGGGGCGGAAGTTCTTGAGGTCGGTCGGGTCCGCTGTTGGTTTCTTCAGTAGTGCGCTGAGCTTGGCGTGCTTCCAGCTCTCCGGGAAGGTGGCTGTGTCGAAGGAGGCGTTGATGATGTCTCGGAGGTGGGGTGCGATGGTAGAGGCGGCCTTGTTGAAGACATGGTGGGGGCATGGGTCGGTCGGAGATCCGGAGTGGATGGTGTTCATCATGCGTGTCGTGTCTTCGGGGGTCACTTCGGTCCATGTCTGGAGGATAGCGGCGGGGTGTGTAGGTTCGGTCGATGGGTGCGGGGGTGGAACGCCGAAGCTGTTGTGGATGTCGGCGATCTTGCGGTGGAAGTACGAGGCGAGGGAGTCGCAGAGGTCCTGCGAGGGAGTGATGTCGTTGTTGCCGGTGCTGGGGTTGGAGAACTCCTTGACGATGTTGAAGAGCTCCTTGCTGTCATGGGCGTTCTTGTCCAGTCTTTCCTTCAAAGATTTCTTCTTGGTGGTGCGGATGAGCTGGTGATGTCTGCGGGTGGCGAGTTTGAGGGCGGTCATGTTGTCAGTGATCTTGTCAAGGAGCCAGGCCTTCTCGAGGGTGCGGCAGGCCTTCTTGGAGTCCTTGAGTTCGTCGGTGAACCAGGAGGCCTTCTTGCTTCTGGGCCTGGTGAGTGGGTTCTTCAGTGGGGCGAGGTCGTCGGCACAGGAGGTCAGCCATTGCTTGAGGTCGAGGGCTGCTGTGTTAGGGTCCGTTGTCCTGACCGGTGGGTTCTGGCTGAGGGAGGTGGTGAGCTGGTCGACGGTGATCTTGCTCCAGTTTCTGTGGGGAACCTGCTTCGGGTGGTGGTGGACCGTGTTCTTCTTGAAGCTGAAGTGGACGCAGCTGTGGTCAGTCCAGTGGAGTCCGGTGCAGTGGCTGAAGGTGACATGCTTGCTGGATGAGAAGAGGGGGTCGAGCGTGTGGCCGGCGTAGTGGGTGGGGGAGTTGACCAGTTGCTTGATTCCGAGGTTGGCGAGGTTGTCCAGCAGGGTGGTGGTGTTGCGGTCGTTGTTGTTCTCCAGGTGGAAGTTGAGGTCCCCGAGGAGGATGTAGTCGGCGGAGGGGAGGGCGTGAGGGCTGATGAAGTCCGTGATGTCTTCGCAGAACTGTGCGCGTGGTCCCGGGGGTCTGTAGATGAGGGTGCCTCTGAGGGTAGTCTTGGGGTCGGTTTGGATCTGGAAGTGCAGGTATTCGGCAGTGTTGAATGCGTCGATGGAGTCAGTCGAGATGCGAATGGTGCTTTTGTGAGCGATGGCGATGCCCCCTCCGGTCTGGTTGTTGCGATCCTTCCTGATGATCTTGTAGCCGTCCGGGATGGCTATGGCGATGTCGGGGGCTGAGGAGGCGTTCATCCAGGTTTCCGTGAGGAAGGCGACGTCTGGAGATGCGGTGTCGAGGAGGTCCCAGAGTTCCACGGCGTGTCTGTGGATGGAGCGGGTGTTGATCAGGATGCACTTGAGGTGGTTGCTGTTGTCCGTCTTGGTGGGCGTGGTGCCTGTTCGGAGGCAGGAGAAGTTGCAGGATCGGCAGACGAAGGGTCCATGGGTGCGTCGCGGGGACGCTCGGTAGCATCCGGGGGCTTTTGACTGAGATACATGTACTCACAAGTGGTGTCTCCTAATAATAATAAGTAAGCCTGCTCTTCATGTCCTTTTCTTGGAGTCCTGAGATCACCTGGGATGACTGTCTTGGAGCTTTTTATCAATCTTCATCCCCAAATCTTTTCTCATTATGCCTACACGATGCTGATTAGTCAAATATTAGGTGGCAAGGCAGGTTGCTGTTTACTACCAATACAATGTTCATCGGAAAAGGACAGACAAGAGATTCAAAATGGGCTGTGCCACTTGAAAACCTCAAATTCCCATATTCGTAGATGCGTTATCCAAATTTTAGGAGGGACATTTGGGATGCAGTACATAAAGAGGGATCTTCAGGATGGTTCACATTTTATTTCTTACCATGTACATTGATTGCGTGAATCAGTCACAGGCACTATGGTAATCTTAATGACAATAGACGGCAACTCTTCTAGGCATCTGAATAGTAACTACAGATGACTGCAAGATAAAGGTCTGTAAATTAATTTTCAGAAGTTAGAGTTGCCTTCTTGTAACCACTGCGAGTGAGACATCTGGTAATACTGGCAGCTACTACAAAAGACCAGCTACTGTATGCATCTTTAGCCTCTGTGTGATGGGTGTAGAGTTGTGTTAGTAGTTTCACCTGAATGCTTCTTTCTGTGTGTTGGGGATGTGTGTAGTTATACCAATTCTCCCCTTTGTGAATTGCTTTTTGTATGTTTAAGTAAATTAGTTTCTATTGTGAATGCTCATTCTACATCACCACCTATTAAATCTAGACAGATAATATTATTCCCAAAAGTCAAAACCTCTCCGAATATTGAATTGGTTTGAGATGGCATAGCAATATAAATCCTTCACTATCATTTGGGAGAATAATTTAACTAAAACATTCATTAAGAGGAAGTCAAGTGAAAATCACAATTAATAAATAGGACCACAGGTTTCAATCATGGTGGACTTTGAAACAAATTGGGGAGTCGGGACATCGATCAAAATCTGCTTAACATCTAAATTGATTTGCATAAAGACATATGTCTAAGTGTTAAATCTCAACAAATGCTATTTCGTCTAAATTGCAAATGGATACTTCAACTGGCCTTAAACAAAGCTGCATTTCAGCTCTGTTAACCTCTTCAATGCCCATGACGAGCTGGTCTCGTCATGGGCCGCGGTTGCGCTGTGCCCATGACGAGACCAGCTCGTCATAAACCCCGCCCGCTAATACAACGGCCGGCACAGGGCGGGGAAAGGGGCGGGCACTGAAGGGGTTAATATCCTCGCTGTATATATCTGATCTTCCAAAGTACTTGGAGGGCCCGGAGGGTCTCCTCCTAAAACTCAGTAACCATGGAATCACTCATGTGACATACGCTGATGATATTGCCCTGCTCTCACACACTGCAAAATGCCTAAAGATCCTAAAGATTCAGCTGTCAAAGCACAGTGCCTATAGTTTAGAAACTGACCTGCATGTCAATTTTGAAAAAACAAAAGTCGTAACTTTTAGGAAAAAGGTAAATATGTGATTTGGGAGCTGGGAAAGGAAATTATAGAGCAAGAAGAATGTTTTGCATATCTGGGTTCATCTATCGATTGCTCACTTTCTTGATCTTTCCATCTAAAAACTAAGAATCAAAAAGCGATCAAAACTACAAATTCTTTGAGAAGATTCTCAAAGCTCTCAAAAGAATAACAATGAGTCAATTCTTGATTGGTCTGACAAGGAAAACTCACTCCTCTCCTACTATATGCATCCCACGTATTAAATCAAACAACACTAATGCAATTGGAATGAATCTACATGCAAAGTATTTGACATCTCTTGAACTTGTAAACTTCACCCCCCATTATAAAATAAGGCTACAGCTAAATATAAAGCCCTTGCTCAGACTACATAATGCCTCAATAGTGAATTATTTATGTGATTCTGGTAAAACTAACCAACTCACGTTAAAAGGATTGATTTTGGGGGAATTGAAACAAAAAAAAGCGTACAGAGTTTCTACTCAATCTGGAGGATAGTGATAAAGTAATGAAACATCTTAATCTTCCAGACTTGGAAACCCTAAAACCCATGCCTAGAACAGAATGGAAGAACCTGGTTAAAAAAAAACATGAAACCGAAATACTATACTGAAGACCTGAAGTCCTTACTAAATTTCAAGCACAATGAATGACTTTGTAACTCATATCTGCATGTCAAGCAATCATATCTGGATTTCAAACTAGAAGCAGCTTTAACTAAAAGTAAATTCCTGAGATTCAGACTCTTGTATATTCCTTTGGCTCAATTTGAGAAAGCTTTGTATTCCACCCCCAGGAAAAATAGCTCCTGTCATATTGCTTGTGCTGTTACAAACTACAAACATTATATGTCATAATCAAATTACTTTATACAATTTATCATAGCAAATCATAAAAGCACATACAATAAATTATAATTAAGAACAGTAACAATTACTATAGCCATTTTTAGGGAGGAATACAAAAACTCCTGTTAGAAACCATGAGACTTTATAGCTCTCCAAAAAATTGTCAATAGAGTAAGGTTGGCCTCACTGTCTTCCTGACGTGTGCCTTCCGAATGTAAACATGCCAAAATCCTGCAGCTACTCAAAAAGCCATCGGCGGACCCTAAGGGCCTTGCCAACTACATGCTGATCTCTGCTCTTCTGGCTTTTTAAAAGTGTTAGAAAAACATGTGAGTTCCTTTATTTCAGGTTACCTTAAAAGTAACAATCTTCTGCATCCAAGTCAATCGAGCCTTCGAGCCAAATGAAGTACTGAAACAGGTCTGCTAGAGGTAACAGACTACATTAAAGACAAGCTTGATAATTGTGGCAAGGCTATTCTGATTATGCTTGCCTATCTGCAGCCTTTGATACGGTCCCCCATGAAAGACTGTTACCTTGGCTGCATTCTGTTGGATTTGGAAGTTTGTCATTGAAGTGGATGGCCCCCTTCTTGGACAACCGAAGCTAAGAAGTATGGATCCCCCCATTTTCATCCCCACTTCGGGACTTGAAAGTGGGAGTACCTTAGGGCTCGGCATTGATCCCTACTTTATTCAATTCCTATCTTACTCCTCTAGCCGTTCTTGCTGAGACATGGGGAGCTAAAGTAATATGGTACGCCGACGATGCTTAGCTTCTCTTTACCTGTGAAAATGGGGCAGAATTTGTGGGGGGAATTATTAAATCCTGTTTTACTAAGGTGTCAACTGGTTGTCCATTAATCAACTAAAATGCAATCCCTACAAAACTGAGATTGTTTTTTATGGCGCTGCTCCATCGGAGATCTTGAGATCTCCTGCAACTCATCAGAGCTTGGAAAAAAACTTGGGAATCAAAATTGACAGTGCTCTGTCCCTGCAACCCCAAAATCAGGCTCTGGTGGGCAACTCTGAAATAGTTTTTACCTCTTATGTCTGTCGCAACTAGGAAAACAGTGATCCAAGCCCTGATTACTTCTAGGCTCGACTATGGAAATGTACTGTATATAGGTTTGCCTGACTATCTCTTGAGTCATCTGCAAGTTGTTCAGAATGTGGCAGCCAGAATAGTCCTCAATCTCGCTCCTAGAACCCATCTGTCCCCACATCTAAAATCACTTCATTGGCTACCCATTTAAAAGAGGATTTGTTTTAAGACACTGGTCCTGGCTGGTAAAGCCCTGCATGAGAAAGGAGCAGTGTACCTGAGGAGGAGGATTTGTACGTATGCCCCTCCCAAGACACTACAGTCAACTTTTGGCCATTTAGCCAGCATCGCCAAAATTCACGGGGCCAGTATTGGTGAAAGATCCTTTTATTAACTTGGGGCTTGGGCCTGGAACAAACTCCCTCTGGAACTTTGTGCTATCCCTGAACTTTCGGTTTTCAGGAAGAGGCTAAAAACCTGTTTTTCCCAGCAAGTGATGTAATCGTCCATCCCTATTATGCAGGAAACCTTATCTCCAACACTAGGACACTCCTCAGAGTATGCATGTGCTTAACAAATGCCTTTTCATTTCATTTCACTTGAGCAAAATCCACTGACAACAGTAAAGGGCGTAGATACTTAGGTCAAAGATTGTTTTAAATGGAACACGTAAAAACAATGAGTAATTTGTCAATTGCCATAACATTATCACGGGTACAAAGTGCAGGCTCAGAAGGTCTGTGGCAGCCTAGGAGGAACAGATTCAGGTGTACATATGATAACCGTCACCTATGGAAGTCCTTCATACCAAGTGTTAGGTACAATTCACACTGGTTTGAGAGTTTAACCATCATGTAATGCCCGCATTCTTTTTTGATCAGGGACCTGGTTACCGTTTATTCTTGCATAAACACCTGATACGACTCTCTGACCCTACTCACATCAGATTTGGAAATTGTCTCCGGGTGAGAAAAGATGGACCCCTAAAATACCTTTAGTGTCCGGACCGCATGCGATTAGAAGGCCATATTCCAACCCCAGTCTTTCAAAATTGCTCTGTAAAATTCCAAATCCTTTTTAGCTAGACAGGCAACCATAATACGACAGGGTGGATTTGAATATCATCTGAAATAAAATCTACTGTCAGCTCTTCATGGGCAAACTCTGCAGGTACCGACTGTGGTAACCTCAGAGTCCTTCTGAGGCATTTGTTCTCTGACAACCTGAATGGGGTGGCAAGATTAATATCCCCAAATCTCTGCGCCAAAGGATACTGCTGGGGCACAATTGGCTCTATAGCGGGCCAAAATTGACTTAATATGTGACTGTGCCTGTCTTCTTGCAAAGGTATGGATGCATTGAGTTGTTCTATTAAAAGATTGCATCTGATCCCTTATTAGTGTGTACCAATTCAATTTTGCATCTATCCGAATGCTTAATAGCAACAATCATCCACCCTGCTGATCCGCTGACCTCTAATCAGATGGGTTATGATTTTTACTTTCTTATGCGCTAGCACCATAGTATTAGATTAAGATGAATTAATTTTCAGACCTAAGTCACCCATAAAATCATAAAAACAATCATTATAAAGCTGTAGACTATTGGCTGTATGAGGTTTTAGCACAGTGTCATCTGCATAAACCAGGGCTGGCACCCTCCTCTTACCTACCAGAGGGTCTTCCTTCTAATGTGCAAATAAACACGGGTCCAACTGTAAATTTGTTTTAAAACATGTGTGCTTCTCCTATCTGCCCCCCAGGAAAAAAGCATACATTTCTATATATATACTGCATATATCATTTAAATCAACCACCTGCAGATTATGCAGCAGATGGTAAATGTGCGTGGTATATGCAGTACATATGTGTTGGCATGCAGTGAAGGAGACTGCTCAAAGATTGAATGATCATCTTTCAATTGCTTATTTCTGCATTTTATTTCTATACTAGTACTACTGAGGTGAAATGTTTGGTCAGACAGGATAAAATGCTACGAATTTACAAATGAAAAAGAAAAAAGTAATACTATCAAAATAGTTGCTCCATTATGATGTATAACTGAGTCAATCCTGTCTCATAATTTGGTGCTCTTAACCATAATTCCAGTAAACTTGGTGATAGCAATGTGAGAGTTCACAAGGAGCATGCCTGTGCACAAAGTTGCAGGGGCTTCTACGTGAATTCATACTTCTTGATTAGATCAAAGGTAGATTTGTAGCTTCAGAAAATAATGTTTATGTTGGCAATGTCCCAGCATATCCCCCAACAATGGTATGCTGTGGAATTGGGTATGCAGCAAGGTAAAGTAATACTGTATCTGTGTTTTCTTAGTGCCTTTGGAAAACCTGCAGATTCATCAAAAAAGTAATTTTTGTTTTATTACTATTGCACACATCCCACAGACGCACACACCCACTGACTGATTTAGAATAATAGTTCTGTTTTTCACCTGGGACAGACTTTTAGAAGAAAGGTTTTAGCCAGTCAGCAGAGATGGCATCTCGGTAGATGACTGCTGCCCAGACCCTAACTAGGTTTTTGGAGGACAACGCTGAGGCAGGATCAGAGATTGAGAAAGCAGATACTGAGACCGCATCTGAGAGAGAGGAAAATGGAGCAGAATCTGGAAGTGATGTTTCAGGCAGCGTATTTCCATCCGATGACTCATCTACCAGCAATTCTGAGGGATATGATGATGGCAGTCACAAGCACCGTATGTGCAGCCGAGAGAAGGTAGCAGTTTACATCAACCCAGAAAGCAGGCACGTAGGACAGCAAGCAAAGGGGGAGTGCTCTCTTGGAAGACCACCAATTTAATCAAGCCCTAAATTCCGCCTTTCACTGGCAACTCTAGATATAAAATCGATATGGACAATTTTTTGCTAATTGATTACATCCATCCTTTTTGGGTGTTGACTTCCTTGACCAAATTATGCAGCAAACAAATTTGTGTGATGAACAATTTCTGAAGGAAGAAAGGAGGCTCTTTAGGGCCTCATTCTAGGGCATACCAGTGGACTCCACCTTCACTTGACGAGTTAAAGATTTTTTTGAGCCTAACGCTCAAAATGGGGTAAGTGCACAAATCAAGCTTGTAGCCCTACTAGTCCACTCACACATTTGGGCAACCCCTATCTTCACACTGTACATGAGCAGAAATCTGTTTTTGCTGTTGCAGCGTATGCTGTGTTTCAATGACAATTCTGCTGCATTGCCCCGGGCCATCCATATCATGACAGGTTGTGCAAAATTCTGCCAGTCATGGACCATTTGTCTGCCAGGTTTCTAGAGATTTACACTCCTGGAACAAATATAGCGATTGATGAGTCCTTGATCCTGTACAAAGGGTGGCTGCTGTTCAAGCAGTACATTGCAAGCAAAAGAGCTCACTATGGCATGAATTTTTACATGCTGTGTGAGAGCTCTACTGGCCATGTATATAACTTGAGAGTGTATACAGAGAAGAACTCCACTTTAAATTATTATTATTATTATTATTGTAAGGATTTATATAGCGCAGAAAGAAAACTGTAACCCTACGGGTATCCTGTAACCCCGTAGGTTGCCCTTCTACACTAGGAGTCACAGGAAAGATTGTATGGGAGCTTGTCTAGTTACTCCTTCACAAAGGTTTAATCTTAATGTGGACAACTTCTATAAGGTAGAGCTGCCACTGTGGCATGCAGCTCAGTTTGTTGTTGCCACAAAGGATTCCTGCAGAAGCTTGTTTGTAAGAAGCTCTTAAAAACCCAGAACATGCATTGCATTCCATGAACTGCTCGTAGTCAAGTTCTCTGATAGTAGTGAGGGGTACATGCTCACTACAATTCATGATGAGAGCACTTCCCCTGTCATGGTTTGGGATAAGATGGCCGGGGTTCACAAGCCCAACTGTGTACTTGATTACAACTAGTACATAGATGGAGTGGATAAGAACGGCAAGGTTCTTCAGCCATACATTGCAAGTCGTAAAACTTGCATTTGATATAAAAAGCTGTTTCCCCACCTGAGCCAGATGGCAGCATAAAATGTGCATGGTGTTTATCACCAGACCACCATGGTCTGTTTCCTTGTCTTTCCTTGACTTTCAGTTGACTTTCATTGGAAGTCGTACTGCTACTGAAGCAGCAGCCCCCACCTCATATACTACAGAGGACTTGGCAAGGCTGCAGGATCAACATTTTGCCGTTCACATTCATAAAACACCTAAAAGGACTCAACCTTGTTATCTTTGTAGAGTTTGCTCTAAGCAAACAGAGAGGGAGAAGAGTTGTGTTTACCTGTGGGACACCCCCGCGCCGCACGGCCACCAGCTGCTGCGTGTGCCCCTTGCCTGCCCTCTGCCTTGCCTGCCCTCTGCCTCGCTGCTGCCTCGTTTGCCGGTTGCCGGCTGCCTCCGCTGCTGTTGTTTTTGCCTTGTTTTGTCAGTAATTTGTGCCTGTTTGTAATTTTATTTCATTGTGCCTGTGTTGGTTTCCTTCCTTGTTGTCCGCCTACCTCGCCGCCCTCCGCCCTCCCTTCCCGCCACCGCCGCTTTTCCCCGCCCCTTTTTCTATTCTGTACCCTCCCCGCTCCCGCCTCCCAGCTGCTCCGCCCACCCGCGCACTTGGCCTTAAATGGCGACCGTGCGACGCAGGTGAGTGTGACCCACCTGTGGGACACCCCCGCGCCGCACGGCCACCAGCTGCTGCGTGTGCCCCTTGCCTGCCCTCTGCCTCGCTGCTGCCTCGTTTGCCGGTTGCCGGCTGCCTCCGCTGCTGTTGTTTTTGCCTTGTTTTGTCAGTAATTTGTGCCTGCTTGTAATTTTATTTCATTGTGCCTGTGTTGGTTTCCTTCCTTGTTGTCCGCCTACCTCGCCGCCCTCCGCCCTCCCTTCCCGCCACCGCCGCTTTTCCCCACCCCTTTTTCTATTCTGTACCCTCCCCGCTCCCGCCTCCCAGCTGCTCCGCCCACCCGCGCACTTCGCCTTAAATGGCGACCGTGCGAACGCGCAGCGGGTGCGCCGATTGTGCGCCGAAGGCGCGCCAAAGGTAAGCCCGTCTGCGCCCGTCCGCGACCGGACCGCGCCCAGTGCCAGGACCCCTGGCCCACGAAGACCCCGACCGACCCGCCTGACGTACTCCGCCGCCACCCTCACCGCACTCAACACCGGCCGACTCCCAGAATGCCATCAAGCCACTCCACGACGTACCCACGGACCTTTCAGCTGCCACGCCTGCAAGTTCACCTGCATCCGGACCAGCCTCACACCAGCACCCGCCAAGTCGAACACCAGCAGCACCCACCTCAAGTGCATCCTGCTCAACACCCGCTCCGTCCACAGACACGCCATCGAACTCTGGAACCTTCTAGACGCCACAGCCCCTGACGTTGCCTTCCTCACGGAGACCTGGTTGAACACCTCTTCAGCTCCCGACATCGCCATCGCTATCCCAGAGGGCTACAAGATCGTCCGGAGGGACCGAAACGCCAACCAGATGGGAGGAGGCATCGCCATCATCCACAGGAACACCATCCGTCTCATGACCAGCACCGACAACACCCTGACCAGCGCCGAACACCTGCATTTCCAGATCCACACCAACCCGAACACCACCCTCAGAGGCACCCTGATCTACCGACCCCCTGGACCACGCACACAATTCAGCGAGGACATCGCCGACTTCGTCAGCCCGCATGCCCTCCCCTCCGCCGACTACATCCTCCTGGGAGACCTCAACTTCCATCTGGAGAACAACAACGACCGCAACACCAGCACCCTGCTCGACAACCTCGCCAACCTGGGACTCAAGCAACTGGTGTCCACCCCCACCCACCTCGCCGGACACACACTCGACGCAGTCTTCTCTTCCAGCACAGACATCGACTTCAGCCACGCCACAGAGCTTCAATGGACGGACCACAGCTGCGTACACTTCACCTTCAAGAGAACGACGACCCACCAACACCAGCAACAGGCCGCCCGCAGAAGCTGGAACAAGATCACAGCAGACCAGCTCGCCACCTCCCTGAGCCAGCACCCTCCTGCCAGCTCAGCGAACCCCAGCCAGGCCGCCGACAACCTCACGAAGTGGATCAGCAACTGCGCGGACGAACTCGCCCCACTGAGGACCCCGCCTAGCAGACCCGGCAGCAAGAAGGCCCCATGGTTCACCGACGAACTCAAGAGCTCCAAGAAGAACTGCCGAGCCCTCGAGAAAGTCTGGAGAAGGGAACCGACACCGGACAACAGGACCTCCTTCAAGCTTGCCACCCGGAAACACCACCAGCTGATCCGCGCCGCCAAGAAAACAGCATTCAAGGACCGGTTGGACAACAACGCACACAACTGCAAGGAACTCTTCAACATCGTGAAAGAGCTTTCCAACCCCAGCGCAGGAAACAACGACATCACCCCATCGCAAGACCTCTGCAACTCCCTCGCTTCATACTTCCACAACAAGATCACGGACATACACAACAGCTTCAACAACCAACCAACGCACACCATGACCGAACAACCACCCCCCACCACCACCCTCCACGCCTGGACCCCGATCAGCACCGAAGACACCATCCGCACGATGAACTCCATCCACTCCGGATCACCGACCGACCCCTGCCCTCACCACGTCTTCAACAAGGCCGACGCTGTCATCGCACCCCACCTGCGAGACATCATCAACACATCCTTCAACACCACCATCTTCCCTGAGAGCTGGAAACACGCCGAACTCAGCGCTCTACTCAAGAAACCAACAGCGGACCCCACCGACCTCAAGAATTACCGCCCCATCTCGCTCCTCCCGTTTCCAGCCAAAGTCATCGAGAAGACCGTCAACAAGCAGATGGCCGCCTTCCTCGAGACGAACGGATCCCTCGACCCCTCACAGTCCGGCTTCCGAGCCAATCACAGCACCGAGACCGTCCTCATCGCCGCCACCGATGACATCCGAGCCCTGATGGACAATGGAGAAACAGCGGCCCTCATCCTCCTAGACCTCTCCGCGGCATTCGACACGGTCTGCCACCGCACCCTAGTACGGCGCCTCAGCAACATCGGAATCCAGGACAAGGCGCTGGAATGGATCATCTCCTTCCTCGACGGAAGAACACAGAGAGTCCGCCTACCACCGTACAAGTCAGAGGCCTCCGAAGTCATCTGCGGCGTCCCCCAAGGATCATCTCTGAGCCCCACCCTCTTCAACGTCTACATGAGCCCCCTCGCGGCCATCGTACGCAAACACAACCTCAGCATAATCTCCTACGCCGACGACACCCAACTGATCCTCTCCCTGACCAACGACCCCGCCGCCGCCAGAGCCAACCTGCACGAAGGGATGAAAGAGGTAGCCGAGTGGATGACGACCAGCCGCCTGAAACTGAACTCGGACAAGACGGAGGTCCTCATCCTGGGCTCCTCACCCTCCGCCTGGGACGACTCCTGGTGGCCTCCCGCCCTGGGCACCGCACCCAAACCGACAGACCATGCACGCAACCTGGGCTTCATCCTGGACTCCTCCCTCTCCATGACCAGGCAAGTCAACAACGTCTCCTCGGCGTGCTTCAACATCCTACGCATGCTACGGAAGATCTTCTGGTGGATCCCCACCGAGACCAGGAAGACCGTCACCCAGGCCCTCGTCACCAGCCGACTGGACTACGGCAACGCCCTCTACGCCGGTACCACCGCAAAGCTCCAGAAGAGACTCCAGCGGATCCAGAACGCCTCAGCCAGACTCATCCTCGACATCCCACGAACCAGCCACATCTCCGGACATCTGAGAGACCTTCACTGGCTCCCCGTCAACAAAAGAATCACCTTCCGCCTCCTCACCCACGCACACAAAGCCCTACACGACCAAGGCCCGAGCTACCTCAACAGCCGAGTCAACTTCTACGCTCCCAAACGCCACCTCCGATCAGCCAACCACGCCCTCGCCGCCGTCCCCCGCATCCGAAGAGCGACTACAGGAGGAAGGTCCTTCTCCTACCTGGCCACCAAGACCTGGAACTCCCTCCCGACCGACCTGCGCCTGACCCAAGACCACCTCTCCTTCAGGAAGAAGCTGAAGACCTGGCTGTTCGAGCAGTAGCGGCACCCCTCCCCCCCCCCCCCCCAGCGCCTTGAGACCCTACGGGTATGTAGCGCGCTTTATAAGTGTCACTGATTGATTGATTGACTGTCGCCAGAGCCGATCCCAGCCAGCCCTGTGTTTTCCTACGTACTTTATGCTGTACCATTCAAAAGTTAAGTATTGGGACATTGACTGTGGTGGAGCTGCCCATGGATTCCTACCTTCCATGGGCCACTACTTGAGTAGGCAAGCAGCCATATAATTTGTGTTCTTCTACTTGAGGAAATCATGGACTTACTTATGGCCTGCTAGAAAACCTTCATCTGCCATCAGAATGTGGTAGATATTCTATACGTTGTTGACAAGTGCATTATAGTCCCAACATTGCACATAATGGTGGACAGGACATAAGTCACTTTGCCACAGATTACCATGTGTTGCAAAATCGTAAAGCCTTTACTAGTTTTTGAAGTGTTTTTAGGAAACTTATGCACCCAACACAAGGACCACCCAGATTAGTCCCGAGAACTAGAGTAAGTGTAATAAGCCAAACAAATGTCCTGTGGGACTCATTCACTAACACTTCTACTTGCTTTGAAAGTGTGCAAACTCAGTTATCAACCTAAATCATAGTCAATGTTATTGAAAAAGGATACAAGACATTATCTTTGATAATGATGATTTACTCATTTTTAGTATTAGGACAATATACATTCCAGTATGTATCAAAATCTGTGCAGATGATGCAGTGCTCAGACAGTGAACTAATATGTATGAAAAAACATAGAACAAGGCAGTTTACAGATCCCATGATTGTATATGATTTTATATCATCCAAAAGTAAGCAGAGATTTTGTCTCTTAATATATGGTATATCTGGCGAACCATAACATGTTTTGAAAGCAACTTAGGGAGGGGATGATCCAACTTGTAGTTAGTCTTCAGTTCTCATCAGAACAATAGTCATCTGACTAAAGTTCCCTAGAAACTGTGGAATCTTGGGAACTTCAATAAGGCATCCTGAAAAGCAATATGTGCAAGAATACTTCAAGACAGAATCTTCAATATATATCAGGTCAGGCGGTCAGTTAGAGAGTTCCGGTGGGGAGAAGAAATTATTCAGGAGAAGTACACTTTTGCATTTGTGTGGAGAAAGTAGTCACACTTACACATACAGGAGAACTCCTGGACAAAGCCAACAATGCTAAGTAGATGGGGCATGGCCAAGCCGGTGACTAAAAATGGCCGCCTGGCTCTGAAGCTCCGTCTGGCCCTCCAGCTTAATGGCGTGTTCCTGAGGCCAGTGCCGACATCGCAAAGTGAGCCAGCTGTGACTGCCAACTGAAGCGGCGCTGAACCCTCCGGTGCAGGAACGGGCCGGAACGGGCCGCTGGGTGCCCGAGAAGGGCCGCAACAATGAAGTGTGGGCCCTGCAGCTTGATCCTTCCGCCGCGGGCTCGTCTCCCGGCCCTTATTCCAACGCGTGTGGCCTAGAGCTGCTGCGCCCCCTCCTAGCACTGTCTGCCCGCACCCCTCTGAACTATTGCCAACTGCCGGGATATCTATCGGCACAGGCGGAGCGGTGAACTTCAATCTCCTTCACGGGGCCTGCGGGGGGATGGGCGCGTA
This sequence comes from Triturus cristatus, assembly GCF_964204655.1. Taxonomy (NCBI): domain Eukaryota; kingdom Metazoa; phylum Chordata; class Amphibia; order Caudata; family Salamandridae; genus Triturus; species Triturus cristatus. The sequence goes on from NC_140584.1 coordinate 231,509,126, forward strand.
TCACAAAGGCCAGCCCGGGGAGTTCTCCTGCCCTTGCCCGCACATTTGGAGGCAAGCGAGAAGGTTACTTCTGGGGTTTTGAGGAGTGGAGTACCCCGCAAGACACTGCAGAGGACGACACTGACTGAAAGACTCCAGTCCTTCTGCCCTGGTTTGGTTACGTCCTCCCTTCCACTGGGAGTCGACCTATGTGGGGGCCCACGTATTGCTTCTGAATGGACTCCCAGATGTTGCGCCTTGTGAGGTGACCACACACCAGGGCCTCATCCCTCTCCCCTGTCTCACCACCTTCACACAACATCGCCGGTGCCCACCTGATGCATGTGGGTGCCTGCCCTCCATCAGCAATCACGGTAGCCTGGACACGGACAGCGGGGTTGTGGCGATCCCTCCTTTCTACTTGCACAGGCAATCAGGGTGGTGTTTTTTACCCCACTCTCTGCCCGCAGCGCCCCCAGAAGCTGACCAATTGGCCTCCTGATTCCTCCCTGAGGGGCCTGTTGTAGCTACTTGACATATCGCACGCCGAGGCCGGAGAGACTATCCACCCTGGAAACACCCGCTGAGGCCTTCACTCTGCACGGCATGGGCCGCAAAGATCCTAAGCAGAGGATGCTTCCTTTTGAAAAGATTACAGACACCACCCCCGCTCAAAACTCCACCATGGCAGAGTCTGCACAGAGCCTATGCCTGGGAGACAGATCCTCAGACCTGGTGCATTCCCTGCTCTAAGTGAGGAGAGCAGGTTTTAGGGCACTGGACAGCTGCTTTGATTCCCTTGATAAAACCATAGCCTTCTTATCAAAGGTCATAGATGAAGTCAAGTTGTTGAAGGGAGGCAATTCATCAACAACTTTTTGCCCACAACCGCAAACATTGCCAAACACATCCCAAAAACAAGCTAACCCTTGGAGAATAACAAAACAAGGCTCCCAGCTGAGGGAGGAAATAGTTCTCCTCCCAAAACAGCCAAATGAGCAGTCAACATCTGACCAACTCCAAATAGGTACAACGGGCACCGACCTGACAGAAGCAACGATCAAAAAAGCTTGGCCTCCAAGTGGCAGCCCAGATTGCGCAGCCCACATTGAGCACGAGACAGTGGCTAGCCCGGCAGCTCAGATATCCTTGACCTCGGAAGTACAGCCAGCTCCTTTATTACTCTGCAGCAAGAGAGAGCGCAAACGCCAGCGCAAAAACAGAAATAAAACTAGGACTAAAACTACAGCAGCTACGACAAACTTTTTTCCTCTCTTCGCAATAGCTTCTAACAAAAAAGTTCTTAGTGAACATGACGCGCCATCACCCTCAGCAAACCCAAACATAACTGAACAAAAAGGGGACCTATCCGAAACCGCCGCCCAACGGATTCTGAGCAGTAACCAAGACTCAACTAAGTTAGTTACGGGAATAGTGACTGACGATTTTAATGCTGCTAAAGAAAAGCCAAGGGTGAAAATCAACGATCCAAGCGCATCAGAGCCCACACCTGTGGGAATAACAATAAAAGATCTTAGCATAGCTAAAGAAAAGCTAAGGGCGAAAAGCAACGATCTAAGCTTGTCAGAACTTACCGCGACCACAACTAATCCTAAATCAGTGCCTGCCTCAATTTTACCCTGGTCAGACAATGCAATGACTAGTTCAAATCTAACAAAAACTATCTACAACCATAATCCACCTCTGCCTACTAATAGCCAGTCCTTGAGGAAGGATCCTCAATACCAGCCGCAACATGAGCCGGATCTCGATGCAGGCCCGACCCTTAACAACACAAATAAGTCAACTCAAAGCTCATGCAGCAAAAAGGACAAATGCGTCCCCAAACTTTCTCATATTATACTAGCCCCAGACTATAAATCAAAAGGCAGGCAAGACATCCTCAATAGATCTAATATAATTAAATTAGTGGATGAAACTCCGGGGTTTGCAGGCATGGCTTCGGATGACATAGAATCCATTGAATTCCTTCCACCAAGAGGCACTCAACCATCTGAGGTTACACTGGTAGCTTTTAAGTCGGCCTACTGGGCAGGGGTATTTCTGGATCACAAGGCTATCCTGCGGGGTTGGGGCATTCGTGTTTATCCATATTCCACCCCAGGGTATCCCCCAGCCTTATTAAACCAGCAAACGCCACCAAAAAGAGCAGGAACCTTACAATCCGAGCCCCGTCTCAGACCATTCTCGATTCTAAAAAATGCGTCAGGACCTGAAGCACGTGACAAACTGACATTAAATGCGATCTCTAACGACGATTCTCATCAAGGCTGGAGTTGGCTCCCTGCCATCTTATCATCAAAAAGAGCAGAATGACCTCAAGGCGCAGAGCCTACGGGTCAAACTCTCACACCTTTGGAAAATATAACCACTCAAGCATCCCTATCGGCAATGGGGCACAACCCGCAAGTAGATCCCATCTTCTTAATTTGCTCCTGGAACATCAGTGGACTGCAACAGAAAATTAGGAACCCAGAAACTTATTCTTTCATTTGTAAGCACGCTGTAATAGCTCTGCAGGAAACTTGGGCCTCACAAGGCTACCCCGTCACAGGTTATATCGAGCTATGGAAACCAGCACTGAGGGACAGCAGGTATGGTCACTCAAAAGGTGGTATGTCAATATATATATCAATTAATCTAAAAGGCCCAATAACACAATTAAAATTGGAAGAAGACTGGCTGCTTGGGGTTAAGATCAATTCTTGGCGGGAACAACGCTCACTCATCCTCTTAAACGTGTATATCAACCCAAATACACGCACAAAAAAATCACACCTGGTACAACTAACGGAAATTATGAGCGACCTAGCTGTGGAGCACCCTCACTCGGACTGTATTGTAACTGGGGATTTTAACACCAATCTATTTCAGGGGCAATTAGCAGAAATTGAGGGGCCCTTTCTATTCTCCCTGAACGAGGCAGAGTCACAAATCAAACCGGCAAATCAAGCCTATTGTGGCTTGGGACATCTCTGTGCGATGCGTTTTTACAGCGCAGGCTACCTGGTTATAAACGGAAGATCAGAGAGTGATACGCCCCCCAACTGGACCTGGACAAATGGAAATAAATGTTCCTATCTGGATTATTCCATCTGCAATTCAGCTCTGCTCCAATGTTTGGTCAGCTTTTGCATTCACCCACGAACTGAAAGCGATCATCGGCCTCAGGTCATAACCTTCAAAACAAATCCGGTGAAGCATAAACCTGCACCTTCAACTAGCAGGGGAATATACTCCGAAAACCTTAAGCGCCTCAGATGGAGCGAAGACATCAGCCCGCAGATCCTTCAAGTAAGCATGGAGCTGATAAGAGGCGGATGCGACCAGGAAGCCTCCCCGATAGTGACATGGTCGAAGCTCTGCGTTCATCTGATTAACCTTTTTCCAAAAAAACATCAATCCTCAAGGAGATCTCTCCCGCGCCAGTTCGTGCTTTCACATCAGTCGAAGCAACTTAAGAAAGCTAGAAATAAAGCCTTACGACTGCTGGCAAAAGCTCCAGGGAACAGCGAATGCTTAAAACAGTACCAAGTAGCTCAAAAGTCATTTAGGTTGGCGACCACAAAAGATAAACGGACACATGACAATCAATTTTGGTGTAAGTTAGTGTATGAAAGCAAGAGCCGAAACTCACGAAAATTTTGGACCCTAATCAACCAGTCCAATTCAAGTATATTGGGTTTTGGATCTGCCAACATTCAAGAATCAGACTGGGTCACCTTCCTTACTGACCATTTTAGTCACCCAGAATGCTCGGGAGCAACAGGAGAAAGTCCCGCAAGAGAGAAAGCAACAGATTACAACATAAAGCAGAGCAACCTCATAGATAACGAGGATCTCCAGTTGTCACAAGAAAGGGTCGCCACGGCTGTGTCAAAAGCCAGATCAGATGGAGCGCCGGGCCCAAATGGCCTCCCACAGAATTTGTTTAAATCAGACGTGGCTTTCTGGTCAGGCCCATTGTCAAATCTCTTTAACTTTGCCCTGAGAACTGCAACAATCCCAGACTCATGGCGGGGCGCAATAATTCAACCTATCTATAAATCTGGTTCCCGTGCCTCCCCCAGCAATTATAGACTTATTGCACTCCTGGACATAGAGGCGAAACATTATGCGGGTCTCCTGCTGGAGGAGTTGAGGATATGGGCAAAGGCACACAAATTGATACCAATTAGCCAAACAGGCTTTATCGCCAATTCTGGGACAATGACCAACCTATTAGCACTGTCAACTATTGTCGATAAAGCACTCTTCACATCTAGATCGGTGTTCTGTTGCTTTGTCGACTTTAAAGCAGCGTTTGATAGGGTTCCGAGGGCTGCTTTATGGGAAAAGCTGAGGAAATGGGGGATCCCGGACAAACTTCTGGAGGCTATCATACAACTTTACTCCAGAACCTGGGTTAGGGTGAAGTTGGGGTCCGGCACGCATCTCTCTCGGAAAATCTGGACATCAAGAGGTGTGAAGCAGGGATGCGTGCTGGCCCCCATGCTTTTCAATCTGTTTATAGCGGATTTGTCAACCTCACTGGACGATACTAATAGCCACCCCCCAAAGGTAGGAGGAATGGCATTAAGTAATCTCTTATATGCCGACGACCTGGTTCTCTTTAGCCTCACTAGGGTCGGGCTGCAAAGGCTCCTTGACAAACTGTACACCTATACGACCATGAACCAACTAGAGGTCAATTTAAAGAAAACACAAGTAGTTCCATTTGGTCGGAAACGGCGCATTGTTGGAGGGTGGTCATACAATAATACAAGCCTCGTCATAGGTCATTCATATAAGTACCTAGGTGTCCACTTGGACTCTAGGGGTAATCTTACTAAACACCGCAACGAGCTCACAGTAAAAGCCATAACCCTTGCTGTATCACTAGCAAAACTCTCAAAAAATATCTCTGGTCCAACTCTTTTACCACTTTTAGAAGTTTTGAGAGCAAAAATCGGCCCCACCCTATCATATGGCATAGAGATATTCAGGGGCAAGCTGAACACTGTCCTAAATCAACATACAACCAAAATTTACAAAAAGGTACTCCACTTGCCAAACTCCGCATCTCCAGCTCAAGTAAGACTTGAGCTGGGGATATTGAATTATAATGTTTCTAACATTGGCACATATCTAAATCTTTGCCACAAACTGAGACAAGCGGACTCAGGCACGCTAGAATCTTGGGTCTGGCTGGAAATCAGCCAGAAAAACCCTGGAGGTACGTTTGGCTGTCTCTTCAAGGACTATATACATCAAATGTCGGCGAGTGAGCTATGGGCCCTCAACCCCAGCCGAGCAGCATTCAAAACTGCCATCAAAAAATGTGTGAGAATGAGCTCCCTCACAATGGATAAGGCACTCTTTACCAAACGTAGTCATGCTTGGGCTCTTGTAAATTCTTACAGACGGCTAGCCCCTGCAACTTATCTGTCTTGCACATACTCACTGTATTTAAAACGTAGCTTCATGGCAATCAGGATGGGTGACTGGCACTTTTTGCAAGATCTGCCCCCCTGGCGGCGTATGGCGGAAAATGTAATTTGCAGAGGGTGCGGCAAGACAGCCGAAACCCTGCTACATGTAGTTTGTCTTTGCCCAGCTTTTAATCCCCAACGCAAGTGCAAACTTAAAGTAGAGTGGAATAGGATGGGTGTTCGGACATGTAGGCAAGCCATTATAGAGGCCCTGAACCCTGAAAATAAAGACTTAAATTTGGGTCTAATAACTTTTATTCAACAAGCATATCGTTATTTTATGCAAAACAGGACTTGTTAATAAAAATTTTAGAGAAGAAATGAAATGTTTACCATGCTCTGCAAATTGATAGTTCAATACTCCCAATCCCATTCCACAGAACACTGCCTTGTTTTTAATATGCATGTTGTACTTTTACAGTTAGCGTAATATATAACAGTGTATCGTATTTTAAACTAGTAGGTGCTCTTTTTAACTGTGAATTTTGTAAATGCTTTTAAAGATATCTGTGTTATATCTAAATAAAGATTATTATTATTATTATACCATATCCAGCCTCTGCGCTAAAGTTCAAGCTCATGACAGAAGACTGGATGTGGGTGAGGCACGCATCTCCGACATTGAGGATGGGACTGCTCAATCCGCCAAACATCTAGAGCGCATGGAACGCATTTTGAAAGAGGTGGCCATCAAAAACGGGGACTTTGAAGCAAGCAGTTGCCGAAATAACATACGCATTCTTGACATTCCCGAGACGACTCCCACTGGCCGCATGGATATGTTTGTTGGGACTCTGCTGTTGGGATTGTTTGGGAAAGAGGCATTCACCCCAGGCTTTGTCATAGAGAGGGCGCACAGATCACTGGGCCCCCGTCCCAACCCCGGTCTCCCTCCTAGGCCCATTGTAGCATGCATCATGAACTTCCAAGACAGACACACAATACACCGCCAGGCGAGAGAAAAAGGAGATGTAGACAGGCAAGTTTCCAAACTGTCCTTTTATCCAGACTTCGCTGCCATGGTTCAGGAGGCTAGGCGGAAATTCAATGGCGTCAAAGCCGCCCTGAGAAACCTGAGTCTGCGCTATGGCATGCTGTATCCAGCTAGGCTGAAAATTGATGTGGATGGCAGGGCCCGCATATTCGACAACCCGACGGAGGCGCAGGAGTTCTGTTGAGTCTACAAACAAAAGAGCAACCCCTCGGTCAGAAAAGGATCCGGCTCTTCTCCCCCACACAGCGGCTCAAATGCATGTGCGGAACTGTTTTCAAGTGTTGGCACGGGATGATCGGACTACTTCATATTCCATGTACTCATGTTTCACTTTGACAGGAACACGTTATGTAACTCTATATTGATATTGCAGTTAGCTGGAGACTTGCCGGGGCGTTGCTGCCCCCCATGGTGTATCCTTTGTGTATGGTTTGGTTCAGCCGCGGTCAGTAGTAGGAGTACCTGCAGGGCGGTGATGTGGGGAGAGGGAGGGGCAGGGTGGGGGGTAGTAAACTATGGATTACGGAGGTTTACAGGTCACGCAACGAAATTCGTTTTATTAATTTATATGTAAACTTACCTGTAAACCTCCGTAATCCATAGTTTACTACCCCCCACCCTGCCCCTCCCCCTCCCCACGTCACCGCCCTGCAGGTACTCCTACTACCGACCGCGGCTGGTTTGGTTCACTTTGGGGTGCAGTTTTTTGGGAACGTCATTTCAGTGTAAAGCAATTTGGTACTTCACGTTCAGTATCATATGAGGTGTGGCCCTTCCCTGGATGGGGTCCAGCTGGGTGGGGGGCAGTGGGAGGGTAATTTCATTTGTAAGTCAATTTTTCTTCATACAGTCAATTCATTCATGATTGATCACTGTTGTTCATAGTCGATTGTCTGCTATATTGGAAATGCTACACCAGCTAGATGGCCAAGTTCGGTAATGTAGAGGGTCCGTCGCGCCTCACCCTGCTCTTGTGGAATGTGAGGGGCTTGAATAATACTCAGAATCGTAGAGAGGTCATCAACTATTTAATAAGACACAAAGTGGACATTGCCTACTTACAGGAGACGCACCTCCCCAAGACTGACAAGGCACACTTTGGGGCTAGCTGGGACACAAATAGATATTCCGCAAACTACAGTAACTACGCCAGGGGGACAGCCATTTTAATACACAACAGGGTTCCATTCTGCCTCAGTTCCTTTCTTCAAGATTGCGAGGGACAATATCTGGCAGTATCCGGGACCCTCTTTGGTAGGAAGGTTACACTATTGTGCATATACGCAACCAAAGCAGATGCCACAGATTTTGTTCACGCTCTGTCATCACAACTTGATAAGCTGGATCCATAGACTCTGATAGTGGGTGGGGATTTTGACCTATTTCCCAATCCTGTCGCGGACAGTACCTCTTTGGCACAGGACTCTAAACCCCGGGCCCGCCGTGCACTCCAAGAGCTCTGTGACCGGTTCACCCTATTGAACGTTTGGAGGAAACGTAAGCCCAACACTACAGAATACACACACTACTCAAGCCAATACAACACATGGACAAGGATCGACTTCTGGCTGATCTCGTCTGATATTTATGGCTGGTGCTCACTGGTTGAGACACTCCCTAGGACCTAGTTAAACTGCATTTACTGATCCCCTGCCCGGAGGGTTTCGAGCGACAATGACGGTTTCCCAACCGTGCCTTACAAGATGAAGTTTTAAAGGCTGAGATACAAGAGGTTATTGAAGACTACTTCGCTATAAACACTGGCTCAGTAGACTCATGGGCAGTTCTGTGGGAGGGCTTTAAAGCAGTTCTTAGGGACACATGCACTGCTAAACACGCTGGTGTTCTTAGAGATCTACGTAACACACTGGCACGACTTGAGCGAGACCTAAAAGCACTAGATGAGGCTTCTACACATCAACCAACATCCACATATGAAAACAGATGATTGGTGTTGCTAGATGATTACAGAGACACTGTGGATAGGGACATTTTATTCCTAGGGAAATGCCAGACAGCTAGACGTTAAGGAGAGGGTGAAAGGTCTTGCTCAACTACTGGGGTCTCCTTACCACAAAACATACATTACTGATTGAGGGCTTCCGATTCACACACCTACACCACCACAAAAGACATTCAGAGTAGCTTCCTGGGGTTCTTCTCCAATTTATATTCATCTACGCTTGGAGATAATAATAAAGCAGAGGAGAGCTACCTAAACTAAATTGCGTTAGTATAACTTCATTGCCACAACAGCCCTTTTGTATAATAAACCGACTGTCTGACTGCGACCTAATGGCACGGCTGTCCACTGTCCCCTTTATTGTTAATTTTGGCCATGGACCCCCTCATATGTCACTTCCAAGAAAGACATCTACACAGGGGGTTACAATTAACCCCTTGAGTGCCCCGCCCTTTCCCCCTCCAGTGCCGGGCCTTTCATTAGCGGGCGGGGTCCATGACAAGATAGTCTCGTCACGGGCACAGCGCAACCGCGCTCCATGACGAGACTATCTCGTCATGGGCATTGAAGGGGTTAAATACCGGTCCCCTACTGGTATCGTTGTATGCCGATGACATGATACTCTATGTTAGACACCCCAAAGATAACTTAAACGAATTGATTAGAGAAATTATTAAATTTGGCAGTTTCTCAGGACTGGGCATAAACTGGCACAAATCAGTCATATTTCCATTGACAAGCAGCACAAAGCCATGAGACCTTGAGTTTCCCCTAGAATGGTGTACAGAGTCGGTTAAGTACTTAGGTATTCACATTCATCTAGACACAGCCCAAATACTCAGCCTTAATTATGGACGGGCAGTGGACACGCTTGCCACTCAAATAGAGAAATGGCTAAAATTCCCCTTGTCATTAGCTGGACGAGTAGCAATCATAAAGATGATAGTCCTCCCTAAATTTTTATATTTTTTCAACAACATACAGATTCCTCCCACCAATCACTTTTTTAGTACACTTCGTTCCCTTGTGAGCCGTCTGTATGGGGCAGTAAACAGGCTCGGGTCTGATGGGCGGTCCTTACGTTACCATATGAGAGAGCGCGTTATAATGTACCTGATTTCCAGCTCTAATATTTGGTGGCACAAAGTAGCTATGCATACACCTGGTATCATCCTGATGCCCGCATCCCCTACTTGAGACCTGAGGCAGACCTGGTGCTACTTGAGCGCCTCTCGACGGTCTTACCCATGGGTTTCCCCAGAGACCCACTCAACATTCAGACTGTCTCCTCAATGAGCTGGGCATGGCATAAATTATGCCGGATCACTGGAACAGAGAGGTTAGACTCATCTGCTCTACCTGTTGTAAACCCTCGACTAATCCCCATTACAGGTGAATGATTGGTGCAGCGCACTCTGATGAAATTTGATCTAGCAAGACTGGGGGACTTGTACCCGGAAGGCTACATTTTCTCCCCCACAGAAGACGCACGCTTTCACTCTAGTAGCATCATGGACAAATTCGTCCTGGGCCGCATCCACTTCGCATTACGTTCCACTATCCCGACATTCCCACTGGAGCCAGTCTCTCTTCCCCCTCTAACACTGGTCATAGAAAAGGCAGACAGCATGCATCTGATTTCAAAGTGCTACAAAGCATGTGCCTCACTGAAACCTGTACAGGACAGCCAAATTTGCAGCACATGGGAAAAAGACCTGGGAATTACTATCACCAATGAGCAATGGGCACACTGCTGTTCAGTCACGCAAGAGGTCTCACTAAACAGCAGAAACAAACTCCTATAATTTAAATTTATACTTCGTATCTATTTTACTCCAGCACTGGCACACAAAATAGACCCATCCAAGCCACACAACTGTCGAAAATGTTCCGCACCACATGCGGACTTCGCACACCTCACTTGGACAAGCCCGAACTTACAGGACTACTGGGAGCATGTACACCACACGTTAGCTCAGATGTTGAACATCCTTTTGACCCCAATTCCAGAAGTAGCCCTGCTGGGATACACAGCAAACTTCCCCCCAAAAATCCATAGGTGTGCCTCACTGTGTCTTTTATTAGCGAAGCGAGAGGTGGCCCTGCACTGGGTGCAAAAAACTGCCCCAAATGTCCAGAGTTGGCTACACAGTCTTGCTTTTGCAATGTAAACAGTGAGCTCTATGCAAGTTTGATGCCCAGTACGTCCCGCCCCAAAGACATCTGGGGACCCTACAAGTCATACGTCGAGGTCCTTAGACGGGAATCCGGGACCCAGCTGGAATGTGGCATTGTCCCGGAGGGAGTGGGGTGATTTTGTCTTACAATTTGGAATGGTTTTCCATGTATAACTGTAAGTACGCCAAAACAAGATGCATGTTGGCTTTTTGGGAAGGAGTGTATTTGCTGAACGTTTTTACAATTGGGAGAGGGGTTGGTTCAAAAAGATCCTAATGTCACAAGCGATTATTAATGCCATTGGTCTTACTATCTGGTGACTGTTCAAATGTATTTGTGTAATGCATAAGACGCTCATTTAGAATGATGAGACAATCTACGAGTATGAAATGATGTGCGAACATACATGTATACTTTTTTGTAATAAAGAAAACTGAAAATAAAGTAAAAAAAGAAAAATACAAATAGACCTCTTGTCGCCTTAGACGGTCCCACAGAGGTAAATGGATTACTCAGGATAAGCACACCTTTGCATTGTGTCATGCCACCGATATGATTGTAGATCATAACAGTGAACGTGAAATATGATACAGGCTCACTGACTACCCTCTGTGCCAAAAAGTTACATTCCTTGTAGTTTATGATGTGCTCTTCAGGGAACTTAGGCAGTATTCCCCACTATGTTTGCTTTTGTTTCAAAGGTAGATATGGTCACTTAGATCGAGAAATGTAGGCCTCGGAAAGTATACTCGGACTCCCCCAACTTACATCTCCAAACTGGAAGGAGTTGATTTACCACACTGAGTACACTAAAGATGCATGTTACACATGTCTTGCTGAGCCTCATGTGGCTGTCAAGGGAGCTGGTATTTAAGGTTCACTAGGCATGCATTCGGTATTGTTCAGAAGGTAGGCGGCTACTTGACAGGTTGTAAAAACGTACTCAAACTGTTTATTCATTTTTGAAGGTTGTGGATGTGCCAAGTGTCAACATATCTGGACATATTTGCTTATAGAAGTATGTTTGTGGTGTTGACTACCTTGAGCAAATTGTGAAGCAAACAAATTTGCATGATGAACAATTTCTGAAGGCAGCAAGGAGCCATTGTTTGTGTGCAAATTGGTTGATGACTGGTTGAGAGGTTGTCTTGAATGAGGATTCCGTCCTGTGGTGTATGAATGTCATGGACTTGTGAATGGCAGCGGTATGTTAATGTGAGTGCACTGATCTGCTGGATTGGGCCAGTGGGTGGCAGTATGGAAGTCTTGTGTGTGGTGCATGAATGGCATGTGAATGGACCATAAAGCGGTTGGTATCTTGACTTAGCTGTATGGCTCACCTTCAGTACTATTGGTTTAAATATTCAGATACTTTGATGAGTATTGGTGCTTTGACGCTAGCATTTCTTGAGATGCTAAAACAGCCAGTGTGAGTGGTTGATGTATCCATGGGAAATACTACTCCAGCTCTGGTGTGGTTGCACCCCTCCCATGTCCCAATGGAGTAAGGGGCATCTGTTCATGAGCTCTGTGTCCACCCCCCTTTTTAGATGTGTAGACATACAGGTCAATTTTCACTGGTCATCACCACCTGGAGGGCCATGGTGGTAAGGTGCAGTTAAAACTGTGTAATGCCCCCCTTGTCATGGGAGATAACTCCCATGGTGAGAGGGGCATTTTTTTCCAAAATGAAAATCTGGGTTCCGATTTTTTTTTTAAAAAACAAAAAATGGATGGACCACTCCGTCATCTTGATGGACTATGGTGTCAAACATAAAAAGGCATTGACATGAACCACCGTGATAGTGACTCCTGTCAATATTTTTGAACGATTGATCGAAAGCTTGTAAGTTTGGCGGGCAGAGTAGTTTCAGCATAGCAGACGTTAAGTCCTCTGCCACGGCAACAAAATCTTCTTTGTCAGCCAAAATGTAAACATGACCCGTAAAAAGAACTCCTCATTTTGTTTTGCAATCTAAACACCCAGAGGTGTCCAGATTGGTATAACTTACATTGATTCTGTTCACTTTACTATAATGCCGTACAAAATTTGAAAGTCCGTACATGGCTAACATTACTCATCTATTTACATTTTGTGCTGGAAATCTCTGTAATCCGTTGAGATCTACAAATTGCCAATAAACCAGTTCTCAAGTGCCTGCTACACGAACAGCTGAAACCAAGGTCAATGGGAGCCCTCGCCAAGGCACTCCCATTAACCTTGGTTTGATCTGTTTATGTAAAAGATATTCTGTTTTGCTAGGTTCGCCTAGGTTTCGGCTGAGTTACAGTCTAAAATCTACAGCTATGTACATTGGAAATAAAGGGTACGTTTTCAGTGGAAAAATGTGATGCATTCATGTTGTGTTTTCACCTGTTTCCTGTTGCAGGCAATAGGCCTACCCACACAAGTAAGGTACCATTTGTATTGGGAGACTTGAGGGGAATGCTGGGTGGTAGGACATTTGTGGCACGCTGCAGATTTCAGAACCTTCTATCACAGAAAAGTGAGGAAAATGTGTTTCTTTAGTGTTGTGTGAGGTATGCAAGGAGTACTGGCAAAAAAATACCTGCCACTCAGCCTACCCACACAAGTGAAGTACCAGTTTTATTGGGAGACTTGCGGGAGTATAGAATAGTAGAACATTTAATATTACCAATTGGATTATGCCGCATTTGAGCCTTTCAAAGGTAAACCAGTGTAAAAAAAAAGAAGACAAATACCCTCTAAACCAAATGCTATTACAACCACCCACAAATTCAGAGATGTACAAATAACCACTGCTCATAACCTTCATATCTTGTACCCATTTCAGAAATACATAGGTTTCCTCAATACCCATTTTTCACTCTACATATTTCAACATATGAATAGGTCTATACTCTGTACTCAGTGAAAAAACATTGTTCGGTGCTGCTCAGTTGTTGGCTCTGGGTACTGTGGATTTTTGATAAACCTACGAACCCTATATATCCCCGCAACCAGAAAGGTCTAACGGACGTAATGGTATATTGGTTTTGTAAATCGGTCATCATGGCAAAAAGTTACAGATGAAGACATTGTGATAAATGGCCATTTGTTCCTACTCATTTTCAATATTTCTTTATTTCAACAGTTATTTTCTTTGGGAAAACCTTGAGGGGGCTGCACATCTGACCCCTTGCTAGATTCAGAATGTTATCTATGTTTTAGAAATCTATAGATTCCACACTAGTTTCCACTACAAAAGCTGTAGTAGAGTTTGAGCACAAAAATATGAAAAATGGGCTACCTGTTTGATAAATGGCAACACTGTGGTACAAAATTGGGTTTTTGATTTAGCTTCACATGTTCCTGAAAGCTGGGAAGATGGTGACTTTAGCACAGCAAACTGTTCATTGATGCCATTTTCAGGAAAATACACTTTGATCCGGAGCACTTTTTTCCTGTTTTTCTCCAAAAGCTCACAATGTAGCTATATTTTGCATATTCCCCTCCAAGGGAATTCTCAAACCCAGTTATCTTTGAGATTGCAGGATGTTGGAAAAAAAAGGATGCAAATTTGGTGCAGATACCTTATGTGAAAAAAAAGGTTATGGAACAATAGGTGTACACTAACCCAAATTCCCCAAAAAGGGTTCAGCAGAGGGGGGAAGGTCCAGCAGGTAAGGGGTTAATAATAATAATAATAATAATGATAATAATAATCTTTTCCATGAACATAATTAAAAAGCCCATTGCAGAGGGAAGGAAAGATGCTGTCAGAGAAAATATCCTGAAAAATGCTATACTATACGTAAGACTTTCTAGCAGGAGGTCTTTTGTCATGAGCAGGGCTACTGAAATTACGACATAGGGGAAGACCAGATTATTTAGCAGGGTTGACTTAATTATTCACCAAGACAAAGCAAATTAAATGTCGTAATGCTGCACATCTTGTATGGTTCACTTTGTAATTTTTATTCATTATAACACTATCTGGGGGAAGATGTCACCTCATTAGTACTAGTTTAACAACCAAAATAGCAATAGGCAACTAATAGATGACCAGTAAACCTTTTGAAATGGCTTCCACTGTGTGGGAACATGAATACATGCAGGGCCGGACTGGGAACCAAAACCGGCCCTGGAAAACTGATTGGCTGGCCCCCCATGGGGAAAGAGGGAGTGCGGCGGAGCTGTTTCCTAGGGCCGGTTTTGGCCGATTTTGTTACCGGGGTTGATATTGCCGGCCCCCGGTAACTAAAACGGCCCCCAGGGGTCAAGAACCGGCCCCCACGATGGTGGCCCACCAGGGAAACTCCCAGTGCCCGCTCTGGCCAGTCCGGCCCTGATTACATGTTTTTAATAATTTCTGCTCAGTTTGAGCTAGAAACTTCATTTTTCTCTGAAAATCTGCAGATGATGCAGCAAATTATGGATTAATTGGCAAGTGTGGCAAATTTATAATTATGTGGAAAACACCGAGTCACAGAATTGCGTCATTCCAGTGATCCTGGTTATGACCAACAGGAGAATGCAATATTACCTGCAAGTTTGCGTTAGCCATTGTGCTTGGGAGCGTCTTAATACAATAAGATAAATCCACATTGTTTACCTACCTGGGAATGTAGTAAAAATGAGGGAGGAGCTGAGGAGCCTTTATTTCAAGCAGACAACCACTGGGTAATTAAATTAAGGGACTTAATTTGCACCACATATTTTGAGGGATTTATGTTTATATTTCCTAGCTGAGATCCAGTGCACAACAACGCATTTAGGGTCAACGCCTGTCAAAGTAAGCGATTGCTTGCTCATTTAATTTCCCACTGGAGTAAGCATGCTTCCAGAAAACATTACATGCCCTCTGATTGATTCCTTAGAAACAGAGCCCCAGCGTTATTGTGGAATTTGTGAGCTTATCTGCTCCAGGAGCTCATATTCGTGCATCTTCCGCTCATTTTATCCAGGGGAATTTGTAATCACAACTTGTGACATCTCTCGAAACAGTCGCCTAAAGGTTATGTACCCGCAGTCTAGTAGAGCTTGGCTAATGGAACGAGTCATATTGAGACAAAAATGCGTTTCGTGTTAGACCTTGTTGCTTGGCAGGAAAATAAAAGAAAAACCAAACTGCAATTGTCTCGGCTCATAGTTCTGAATTCTTTCAAACCAATTTATTCAGCGTTCCTTATTGACTGTCGATCTCATTAAGTGAAGTGCATTGTTTTCACATTTCCTTCATAGAGTGTACATATGGCAATACTTTGAAATGTGAAATCTTCTCCAGGCCCATCCACAGACCTTTGTTAAACTACCGAGTTGGCACTGACGCAGGGTTCTCAATGAAGCCAAACCACGTTAATAGAAATCCTGTAGGGATCAATGTATCATGGGAGGTATTTGGCAACACATGATTGGTTTTGTTCGAAAGCTGGAACTGTATTGGCATTAGCAGCAACCAATTCATACAATCAAATTCCAGGAGTGTACAGGGCAGGAACAACTAATCACCACAAAAACATTTAGAATATTTATAATAATAATTCAAGTTTCAGCTGTGGCACATAAAGGATTCAATTACTTAAAAAAAAATCTGGAACACTTTCATATCTACTACAGGTATTCGTAAATACCTACCAGGCTTGTTATTCATACATGCACAAACATAGCTGAGCATACCTTTTGTGGGTCTTCAAAAAAGAAGGTTGCGGCCACTTCTTCCAAAATTTTCTTGTTAATAAATGCAAAATTTAAACAGACCCTCCAGGATTTTGAAAATTGCAAACTAATTGTGAAATCAGGACTTTTGTAAAAATGCCGCAATTTTTACAAAAAGCCCTCGCAAATTCATAATAATTTGTTTAATTTGTATTGACCCTGTGCTGTTGTGATGGGCCAAAAAAGGAGGCTTGGCAGGTATGGGGTGTTTTCCTACTCTCTCTGCTTCCATAGCCAGGAGAAAAACAAATGACTGCAGGAGAATGGGACTATGTCCCAGCCTGTTTTGTCAGTCCTTGGCCCCTATACCCTTCCGCACCCCACCGCAGCACTCATCTACACTCACCCGCCCCCATCTTCCTCCCCAGCCTCTTGCCTCGACACCGCCCCCTGCCCCCAAAGAGCACCCATCACTCAGAATTAGCATGGAATACATTGTTACATTGTTCTGGGGGGGAGCTTTTCCTTTAGTCCCCTCCTCACACTGTAATTTCAGGTGGGAGCAGCGTAGATGGGGCTAAAGAAACAGCTCCCTCCAGCACAATGTATTTGATGCTGGGAATCATGACAGCAGGGTGGTGACAGATAGAGTGCAGCTTTAGAAGGCAAATCTGCAGTCTCTCTGTCACCGAGCATCTGTCTCACTGCACAGTGATGGCTGGCTGGCCCCACTGGGCCACAACATTTTTGTGACAGGCACATTTAGTGCCTGTTGCAAAAATTCCGCAAATGTTGCTTTTTGGCCCGCAACTTTTTTATTTTGAGGCGGGAAAAGTTTGGCCAACCAGACAGCAAAGTCCTGGGTTGGGTCTGTTTAAGGATATTACGACTTAAAGTTTGGATATATGCATATCACAGATAAGTGAAACAGGACCTCTTCAGCCATTTATTAAGAGTGATTCAACTATAGAGAGGGAGCTTGAAGTCTTCTATCAGTAGCTGTACTAAAGAATTCGTTGCAAAGCATTGACAGCGAAATAAAACCTCTTACATTTGTTTGATGGAACGCATACATTAGAATAGCGTTAATATGCTGATCTTTGTTATTAACAACTGAAGCAGTTAATTATTCGGATCCGAATGCTATAATTTCAGCAGGGAAATAAAGGAATACTAGAAAAATGTTATCAAGAGAAATATTAATTCTTGCTGATGCAGTCGGCTGCCTTTTGAGGTACACAATATCAGTACGTGGTGTCAGGAGTCTTTGTTGGTAGATTACATTGGGCATCATAGCCAAATGACACACTTTTAGTGTAATTGACTCGAAATTACTATCCTAGGGTTTTTAGAGTCAGGCAATCGGCTCAGAGCTGTCTTATCATTGTGCCAGTAATTGATTTAGCTTTTCTACCATTTGCAAACAACAGCCAGCAGTTTTGCATTGGGTTGCGATATTTTAGTTGGTAAATATGCCTGCACCTTGCTATTCCTTGTGGACACACCAACCCTGAATACATTTGCAACTGAGGAATGCTTACTTTATAAACGCCATTTTGGTCCCATTCATGAAAAGTACAGAAATCACTGCGTGTGAGGAGTATGCAAACTATATGCACAGGCTACCCTTTGCTTTTGATTTGATAGAGCCCTCTCGATCATGACTTTAAATCAGTGACTTTAATTGATTTTAGTCATATGTCTGTTTATGATAATCCTATAGTTACTCAAATACAGATTGTGGACCATACATGCTTCTTTTTTGCACATTTTTCTTTTTCCACTTGGTGGACCTGGCCCTTTCTGCAGGGTCATCACCAAACAAATTTGCCTTCTTCCTCCTACTTTTTGCTGAATTCGTTTTTTAATGGCTTTATTACTCAGTGCACCTTACCACTGCTAGCTAGTGCAAACGTGCCTGTGCTCTTGCTTATATGCAACTGACATATTTAGTTTACTTATAATTCCCTAGTAAAGTGCAGTACATGTGCCTATGGTATATAGACTACATGCTACTAGTGGTCCTGCAGCACTGACTGTGCCACCCGCTTAAGTAGCTCTTTAAACATGCTTCTTGTCTGCCGTTGCAGAGCCTGTGTGTTCAGTTTTAACCTGCCATGTCAACCTGGCAAAAGAAACCTTTTATCCAGGTGCAAATCTTCCTTTTTAATACTTATAAGTCACCCCTGAAGTGGCCATAGACAGCCCAAGGGTATTTAAAAGTTGGATATGTACTTTTAAGTTGTACATGTCCTGGTAGAGAAAAACTCTTAAATTCATTTATCATTACAACAAGGTCTATATCTCCTATAGTATAACATTATAGATGTCTTCTTACATTTTATAAGTGTAATTTCTAAATGGGAAGAGATGCTGGTTCATGTTTGGTGTCTTTGGAATCTTAATTTAAAATCCTAACTTATGGTGAATTTACATTTTAATTTACAATTCTGAGAGTGACTCAAAGGGCTACTCTGCTGGCCTCCTTATCTGAGCCTCATGGACATAACAGACTCCCAACAGCTCCTGGGTCTGTCTTCATCATGTTACTGGCCTCCAAGAGGTACTTATCAGATCCTCGACTCTTGGTGTGGCTCTTGAAATCTTACATTCAAGCATTCAGGCTCCTCACAACTGCGAATAGACCCGTTTGCAGTGGAACTTCACTGCTTGCTCCACAAATCAGTGCAAGCTGCTGCATGCCTGTCTCTTTGCCCAGCAATCATCCATCACCCATGGAGGACCAGCAGTGCACTGTACCGGCCCACCCATCTGTGATGCCTAGCCTGCTCCTCGTGCGATGCTGATCACCGCCAGCTACGGTCTCCTTACTCCTAACAACTTTCTTCAATGCAAATGGGACTCTTGGCACAAAACCTGAGAAGGTAAACTTTGAAGGGACTAATCTGGGACTGTATCTGATCCAAGCTCCATTGCCGTCAGTTTGAACTTTTGACTTTCACCCGGTCGAGAGGGACCAGATAGCCGCGGTTGGCACTTTACACTTTTAAGCGCTACATTGCATTTATTCTTTAGCTAGTCATAACTCGGGTTTTAATGTAGGCCCTAAATAGACCGTAGGGCCAAATTCAGTGTATTTGAGAAGTTGGGCTTGTACTTTTTGGTTTCATATGCCCTGGTAGTGGAAATCTCCCAAATTGGTTTTTCACTACTCTGAGTCCTACATTTCCCACAGTATAACATTTGGTTACCTTATTACATTTAATACGTGCTAATCTTTGATTGGGTACAGGTAGGGATAGACCTGTCAGTCTTCCCCCAAACTATTTGCTTTCACCCATCCTATTTTTGCAAAATTCCTGTTTGTTGGCGTTAGGACTTTAATGCTGCTAACCATTGCTAAAGTGCTTATGCTCACTCCCTTAAACATGTTACAATCTACTTACGCCTGATTGGGATATTAAATTTATTCATAAGTCCCTAATAAAGTGGTATACCATAAACCCAGGGCTGGCACATAAAATGCTACTAATGGTCTGCATCACTTTTCATCACTCATGGTACCACACACTTACATAGGCCCTTAAAACAAGTCACAGGTCTGCCATTGCAGCTAGTATGCCGTTTTAAACTGCCAATTCAACATGAGAAAATAATCTTTTTGCCAAGTCTAAATCTCCCCTTTTATTACATTTAAGTCACTCCTAAGTTAGGCCTTAGACAGCCCATATTGCAAGGAGTATTGTGAGTAAAAAGTAGTACAAGTACTTTAAAATTTTACATATCTTGGTGGTGAAAAACATACAAATTAGTTTTTTACTACTGTGAGGCCTACATCACCTATAGGATAACATTGGGTTACTTTATTACATTTAATATGTTCTACATTTTGATTGGGAGCAGGTAGGAAATATCATGTTTAGTTTTGGGGGTATTTTAATTTAAAATCCTCTTTAATGGTATAGTTGGATTTTAAGTCACATTTTTGAAAATGCCACTTTTAGAATGTTGCAATTTTCCATTTGGTGTGTGCAGCCTGTTCCCTGGTTACATGACTAGGTGTAAGTGACAGTTGGCCTTTGTATATTCCTCCCAGACAACCACACAATAGAGAATTTAGGTGTGCATGGATGGGCCATCTCAGGCATGATGAGGGGATGAAACTGAGTACAGCCTCTCCTGAAAATCAATAGAGTGTGCCCTGCCTTCACACAAATAACTTCACACTAATCCAATGTGCCTGAGCCAGGCTGGAGCCAGGGCAGGGAGGCAGGAAAATCCAAGCACCTTTGAACGGGGAATAGATAAAAACTTCCACTTCTTCAAAGGAGGCACCAGATATGAAAATAGGACCCTTAGAACCACTCTTCAGTTCAAATTATGGACCTGCAGAAGGAAGTTTAGAAGACTGCCTGTTGCTGTGGTCTACTGTGTATTTCAGAAGATTGCGTTGCTGCACCAAGGATTGATTTGCTGCCTGAAGCCTGCCTTGAGCCCCCAAAGGTCTGACATGCTGCTGTGCCCTGTACTTCTCCTTGAACACAAGAATACCAGAGTGACTCCAAAGGCTAGTTGACTGCCCTCCTGATCAGTGTCTCAGGGACAGAAAAGGCTCCAACCATCTTGAACCTGCATTTGAACCCAGTCTGGATCAGTCCTAGCCCTCCAAGTATTAACCCTCTAGTCCTGGACCCTTTTAAGCGGTGCTAAATGTGTTCAAATAGCCCAAAAAAGAAACGCATGCCACTAAAGCATAGGATTAGGGTCCTGAGCAAGTAGCCAATGACTGGCCGAGATTAGAAGCCCCAAAGCCATTGCATAAAAGTAGATCTCAGCAAGGTGTGGTGGAATATGCAAAGAGTGCCTTAATACAATACATTTAGGGTCCTAAACTACGTTGGTCTGACAGACCCGATTAAGTTTTGCCGAAACTGTCTGCCAATAATGGGCAATGAGAGTACAGAGAGTGAAAATGTGCACGGCTTCAGCTTAGTCTGCCGAACCTCCAAAGCATTTGTCATTCTGTCTGCCATTCATTAGGATGAGGCAGATCCCTCACAATACACCAGCGGTATATCATCTGCGGCTGATCCAAGGACGCATACAGCCTCTAAAATATGCCCATTCCACAACTCATTGAATCGCCCTGAACCCTCTAAACACTTGAATGGGAACCACCCCTCTATAGTCTGCAATTAAAACATCTAGGGAACTTTAGGGCTGCTACACTCTCTCCTTCTAATATAAAATCGCCTTTAGAGGGGTCCCTCCACTGCAATGCACCTGCCTACCCACTTGTCTCATCAGATCTACAACCCAAGTTACCTAGTGAAGGAGGCAATTTGACACCTCTTACTACCCATCTCTCACCCCACAACCCAAATTCACCAACCATGAACCTTCAAATGCAGTTCTAATCCCCAAATTAGTCTTCCCTCTTATATAAGGATCTCTCGATTACTTTGTCCTCTCTACCTTCCAATGGATCTCGTTCTCAACCTACAACCATACTTCCCATAAACAGGATAAACCCTCCTTACAGTGAGGATAAGATGTATGACATCAAGTATTATCTTAAACTAGATAAAGAGAGCCTACAGATCCTATTGCACATCTTTTTACAAATAGAGAAACTGGGGGATCTCAGTGTGACTTCGGAGACCAATCAACCAAACCTCTCATCCATGCTCAATTACTTCCGAAGGGAAATCTTGGCCAGTAATAACTTAGGGAATCCTCACGGGAAATCTCAGACTTACTCTAACAATCACTCCAGACCTAATAGGGTTACCGATCACCTGACTGATGCAGACATTCATTCCCTATTACTATCCTACAATTCAGTCCATATTGAATCTGCTCCCGCGACTTTCAACATACAAAGCATTACCTCCAACCCATTTAGAGAACCCAGTGTCAACTTCAGATTTGTGAGCAAGGAGAACTTACTTCCGGTCCAAACCTCACATCTCGAAAGCGTTGTCACCAAATCTCACATCAAATCGATGCTTCTTAATTGCAGATCAGCGGTAAGACACACAGCTTATATTGCATACCTGATACTCCCACATGATCTAAACCTCCTGATCCTAACTGAAACTTGGCTCAAGGAAACGTCTACAACAATCCTGGACATTCTAGTTCCCGCAGACTATGACATAAATAGAATGGACAGACTAGTTAAAACTGGAGGTGGCATTTTCTGCATACATCGATCTAGTCTCTGCCTGAGACAGATACAGTAGGCTCCGATGTCCTCTTACGAACACCTGGAACTAAAAATTGTGAACAATAACAAAATAATATGTACACTCCACACTATTTACCACCCCACTGGAGATAACCCTCTGTTCACTGAACAAAATATGGAGACCTTATCAGTGAACGCATACCAATCTCACAACCATATCTTCCTTGGGGATTGTAACCTGCCTTGGAACTGTGAAAATGATCCTTGGTAAACTTCTTCAAGACCTTCCTATACAACCTGAATCTTACCCAATGCTACAACAAGCATATATATATCAAAGGATTCACCCTAGATCTTATCATAGCCAAAGATAACATCATTCAACTTGACGAGATAGCACCTTGTGACTGGTCAGATCACCTCATAATTCTCATTTCGCATCATGGAAAAATTACTGGTGAGACAAGGATAACCTCGAAAAAACAAACAATGGTCTAGAGATATGAGAAACATCAACGTAAATCATCTTACCAATATGAGCAATAGTCTTCTTCAGACGCCCCACAACATGACAAACCTGGACGATGTTACTCACGACTACGCTCATTCCATGACGGATGTCTTCAATACCTATGCTCCTCTACATCTCCAAAGAATCCCTAACAAACATTCAAAACCTTGGTTCAACAGCTCCCCTTATTGAGAAACGACGTAATCGAACATGAAATGCCTATAACAAACATATATGCAGCGCTAAATCTGATCACTTTAGATTGCAGCTTGGCAAGGCCAAAAATAGACCTAAAAAACTTTTTGAAATCATCAAACAACAATCAAACCAACCCTCTAATCAACTCTTGACACTTAAAGACTCAATCCCTAGCAGTGAGGAGTTTGCAGCCCACTTCATTGAAAAAACAGGAAAGATTGAATTAGATCTGCAACTCACCTTAGCGGAATTACAGAATCTAACTCATTACACCCCGGCCTCTGTTTCAGCATGGATGAGCACTCCTATGGTTGCTTTGGTTGCCTTTACTCCAAAAGTGATCCTTCGTGGAATACCTTCAGACTTTCTGATGATCTTGAGCTGCTTAACATATTAACTACATTAAAACCCTCAAATCACCTCAACGATCCTATGCCTTCCAAGGGCCCGATGTAGGTGGCTAAATACCAGTCGGTAACGGTGAAATTCGGTAAATTTCACCGTTACCGACCGGTATTTAGCCAATTGCAATTTACATATTACCAAATGGATTCGGTAATAAGGAATCGGTAAAATAAGGAAAACCAGTTACCGATTCCTTATTACCGAATCGGAGATACCGAAAACCCCAAATACCGATTTGTTAAATAAGAATCTGTAAAAGAGATGTACCAAAAATCGGTAATACCGAATTTCATGAAATTCGGTATTTAAGAGTCGGTAATTACCACTGACTCAAAGCAGGTGGTAATCATGTGCACAGCATTTAAACAGCCCCAAAATGCGACAGTCTCAACACAATGGCGGTCCTCTACGTTATTGCAAGGCGGCTACGACTACAGGCAGCAGGAATGAGGATCTGGAGAAGGGAGGAGCGCATATACAGACAGCGCATCACACTATTTCTACTCACTGAGGCAGAAATTCATGAAAGGTACAGGCTACACCCCCAAACTATCCTGGACCTGATATGGGACCTGCGGCCACTCCTGGAGCATCCTACACCAAGGGAGCACGAAATACAACCACATGTCCAGGTGCTCTGTAGCCTCCACCTATTAGCATCAGGAAGTTACCAGGGGGTGATAGCTTCAGCAGGTGGCGTGTCGCAGAGCTGCCTGTCTCGGTTCCATAACAATTTCCTGGATGCCATGATGCAAAGGATGCATCACTACATACGCTTCCCCACCACACAGGCCGAACTGCAGAAAACAAAAACAGACTTCTACCAAAAGGCACAGTTCCGCATGATATAGGGTGCATTGATGGGACACACATACCTATCTGCCCACCTGCAGCCAACAAGTACATCTACCGTAATAGAAAATCCACCCACTCCATCAAAGTGCAGGTCATCTGCGATGCGGCCAACATCATCACCGACATTGTGGCAAAATTTCCTGGGAGCACCCATGACTCCTACATATTCCGCAGCAGTGGGATATACACACGTCTGGCTGGGGGAGAATTTGGAGAAGGATATCTGCTAGATAAATCACTGTGACACACCCTGATGTATACTGCTGATGAATGTGTTGGTGTTTGTTATTAATGGCACTTTCTTTCTCACCTAGGTGTTAGCGCATATGCCATGCGGGCATTTATCCTCACTCCCCACCTGAACCCATCAACCCCAAGTGAGAGACGATATAATGCTGCGCACAAATCAACAAGCAACATGGTGGTGCGGACGTTAGGACTGTTGAAGAGCAAGTTCCGCTGCCTCCACAAAAGCGGAGGCGCCCATCAGTACCGACCCATCATCTGCTGCAAGATCATCTCTACATGTGCTATGCTGCATAACCTGGCAACTAAGAAAGGGACAGCAGTCGATTTGACCGACTCTGAGGACGATGACGATTACTGTCCACAGCCAGAGCCCAGAGCAGCAGGAGTGGCACCAGCACCAGATGGGAGACAAAGACGGGCTGAGATTACACAGAACTATTTCTAGGCAAGTAAGGAGACACAGCCAGTAATTGTGTGTGAGTGACGTAGTTTAATAGCATGTCACCACGCCACATCATGAAGGGCTCAACATAGCAGTCCCAATTCCAAACAGCCTACAAAGCCGTCATGGGTTAATTCACCCATGTATCAAAAACAAGTGTGCCTGGCATTACCTCCTGCGCCCACGCACAACATTGCTGCTTCCTCTGTGTACACTGTCCTCACTGGAAATCTGTCCTGTGCCACCACTTTGCCGTCCGTTTTGCCTCCTGGACTCTGTAACAGGGGGCGTTTCACTACTGCGGCTATTTGTCTCCTCACTGTCCGCCACATCACCTGCACCAGTATTGGCAGTCAGATTATTTTGTACCACTTCAAGTGCAGTGGTCACTGCCACCAGCCCCCTTGCCACATCCCGGCTGCAGTGTGCCATCTCCCCCTGCATGGCCACCGAGCACCTGCAGAGCAGAGAAGTGGCAGTGGAGAGGCGGTTCACCACCTTGGTGTAGTTCTCCATTTTCAGCCTCTCCCTGCGCCTTGCCATACTGTCATCGTCCATCTTGCTGCACAGCAGCTTCACCGAGTCGGACATGTCCCTCATGCCCTCAGCCATGTCCCTCATTCCCGCAGCCAGTGTTGTGTTCATTGTGCAGATGCCCTTCTCTATGCACTGCAAGTGTGCTGTCATGTGCCCCATCTGCCGCTGAACTGATCTGATCGCCTTTCCTTGCAGGCGCTGCACCTTCAACATGCTCACCTCCAGACCTGCATAGACACTCTGATCCTCGCCCTGCGAAGCTAGACTGTGTGCCCTAGCCCTGCGGTTTCTGGCACCTGTATGTGGTCGCTCTGTGAGGCACTGTGTACCGGCATTATTGCCATCGTCTGGCACCGTTGGCTGTTCTTACCCCCTGCAGTCCTCGTCAGACGACACCATCTGTTAGACGCTAGCAACTGCATGCCTCCTTGGTCTTGTAGATGATGGTGTTGGTGACGCTGCTGGTGATGCCGGTCGTGATGCCGGTGTTGATGCCGGTGGTGGTGGTGTTGAGTGTGGTGGTGTTGGTGGTGGTGTTGACGGTGGTGGTGTTGTGGTGTGGCCCGCAGGTGAAATGACATCCTCCTCCTCTGCTCTATCTCTCCGGGGTGCCTTTCCTGCCTTGCCTGGCACAGCCCTGTGAGATGTCTCGCCTGTGGAGACAGATTGTATATTAGTTCACTTGTCTGGCTGCAATTGCATACAAATACACTTCATGTCTGCCAATGAATCTGACTGTCCTCTGCTTGCTTATCGCTGATGTGCATCACATGCCTTTAGGTTCAGTGGGCTGACTGTTATGATAGGTGTGACACTGACTACATCTCCCATAATGCATTGCTGGTGTTTAGTAAAACCTGTACTGGAGTGGGATTCACACTGCCTCATTGGGGAATGGGGTTAGGGAGTGGGGGGCGCAGCTTGGTGTGCATGCATCTTACCTTGTTTGGTTGCAACTCTGGCTGAGCTGTCTGCATCCCCGATGCCGCTGACACTCTCAGGCTCAATGGTGGACTCCACAAGCAATTCCAGAGCAGTCGGTGAAGGTGCTCTATTTTTTCCTCCACCTGTAAGGTTTGCTTGCTTTTTTCTTGCAGCCATCCTCTTCTTTGCCATACTCCTGAGGTCATACCACCTCTTTTTTAGGTCATCCACGTCACGGTGGGTCACACCTATGGAATTGATGAGGTCCTGGATTCCCATCCATATTTTTCTTCTTTGTGACTCAGGCACTTGTACTGATTGTTTAACAAATAGCTTGGTGTGTTCCTTTGCCACCTCCTCAATTAAGATCTCCAGCTCCCTCTCACTAAACTTCATTTTTCTTTTCCTTTCTGCACCATCAGTTTCCCTGTCCTGGCTGTCCATTCTGGTGTTTGATGTCAGATAGTAAAGTTGCTCCTGTTTGTCTTTCTCTGCTGCGTGCCTCTCCAACAGCTTTTGGTTCAGTGCAGCTGCTTGGGTGTGGCCACTTCCTTGTTGGGAGTAAATATGATGCACAGGATTGGCTGATTCCTCAATGGCTGGAATTTTCAAATACCAATTCGGTATTTACCGATTCGGTAATTAAGAATTGGTGATACCGACCGGTATTAAGGATTCGTTATTTGTTTTCCGAATTTTACCGATTCGGTAAAAATTACCGAATTTTTACCTACATCGGAAATACCAATTTCTTAATCCCGAATTGGTAAAATTCGGTATTAAGAAATTGGTATTTCACATTTACCTACATCTGGCCCCAAATTCTTTAAAGAGTTTATCTCATTCATTTTACCGCTCTGGATAAAGATTGTTCATGAATCCCTCACGCAAGGCCTCATTCCAGATTGCCTCAAGATTGGGCAAGTCATCCCAATACCAAAGAAAACTAATGCAGACTTATCTGATCCTAACAACTACAGACCTGTTTCTAATATCAACTCTGCAATCACATTGATCTCTTTCATCTCCTTGACCAATACCAGTGTGGCTTCCGATCGGGACACAGTACAGAATCCGCTTAAAAACACATTGTGGATGATGCCCTCAGACTACTAGACCAGAATTAACCTTGCCTATCTCCACTTTTGGATCTCTCCTCAGCATTTGACATGTTCAAACACGATAAATTAATTGATCTACTTGAAACAAGGATGGGGTTATCAGGTACAGTGTTAAATTGGTTTATCTCATTCCGTCAAGGCAGAACTCAAAGATTCAAAGTCAACAACGGCCTTTCCAACAGTAATCCAGTTTAAATTCTGGAGCCTTTGACCGAAATTCTGAAATCGTCGAACATTCAATATCATATGTACGCTGATGATACCCAACTGTATATGACAATGTCTTCATCGGTCCACATTACTACTCTCAACTGTGCACTTTCAAAAACCCAACAATGGCTATCTCACAACCACCTTTTGCTAAATTCACTCAAAACTGAATTCCTCTTGATCACCCCCACACAATCATACTGCTCCCATTCAGGACTGGCTCAAACAGCTAACAGCCCTCAACTGCACCCCACATGTTGTTAGCTCCACTAGATCACTAGGCCTAATCCTGGACAAACGCCTAAACATGCAGGACCACATCAGTGATACAACTAGGGGAGCCAATGACCAACTCAGCACATTAAGGAAAATTAAAAGATTCCTTCCACCCTCTGACCTGCAACAAGCTGTTCAAACCCTCGTGATCTCCCGTTTAGACTACACAATTACGACCATGGCTGGGCTGCCCAAAACTAACCTGGCTCCATTAAGAGCCATTTTGTACTCTGCTGGCAGACTCATCATTGGATCAAAAAAGCATGACCACATCACACCTGATCTAATCCAACTTCACTAGCTTTCCATTGATGCAAGAATCAAGTATCAAATAGCTTGCTTGACTCACAACGCACTGCATCAGAACACACCCACATACCTGGCAAACAAACTTGAACTATCGGGTGGGAATAGGGCATTAAGAAGCTCAAACACTCTCCTACTGAAACCCTCAAACTTAAAAAAGAAGAGAACTTACAACTGCGCATTCTCCGGCCTTGCTCCGAGAGTATGGAACGCCCTTCCGCCAGAAATCAGAACAATCCCTTTGTCCTCTGCTTTTAAAAAAGCAGTCAAAAGCCTGCTTATAAATAGCTACTGGAGTCAATAGTACTGTAACATCTTAAACTATTTGGAACAACCCTACAACCTTGACCGTCACTACTTATGATGCAATCTGCTTATGTCCATTTTCTTTTGTTCTCATTATGCTTCTACTGTTTTGCGAGTTCTGTTACCCTGCCGGGTCAGAAGTCAAAGGTCTGATCATTAGACACTTGAGACAATAGTACTGTAACCTCACATACTATTTGAAATGACCTCACAACTTTGACCTATCCTGCTATCAACCAATTGCTCAATGTGTTGATGTCTATTTTGTTTTGTTTCTAATATGCTTCTACTGTTTATGAGTAGGTATCAATTATGTTTTCCTGCTCAAGCTTAACCAGCGGGCGACGCTGTACAGTTCTCTGGTACTTTGCCCGAAAATGTTCGCTCTTTATAAAACTTTTCAAATAAATAAAACAGGAGGATAGTGAGTGTAATAGAATCATTAATTAATTTAAATGGATGAACTTGAACTCTTGATACGTTTAAAACTCTCTGCACAAGCATATTTGTATGACTTATATCATTGGGAGTTGCCACGACCCCAAGATGCATGCTCCACTTATCCACCCCTCTTTGAAAGGGATCCACCCACCTTCTCACCTCAGTCAATTGGATCATTTTGTTAGTCAAGCTAACAACCTTCGTATATGGACCTTGCATCAAATAATCCAAGAAATTGTTTTCAGAGCAGTCAATATCTTCCATCTTTAGACTCCCAAGTACATGCCTATGCTGTAGATAGTGAAATAATCCTGCACTAACGAAAGAGAAACTTTGGCACAGAGTTTCATAAGAGAGAAGAGTATCACCCTCATAGAAATGCCCTAGCGTAAGGAGCCTTGAGCTCTCTCTGCAGTCCAAAAAACCCTCATGAACCAAGCGAGGAAAATTAGGATTATAAACTAATAAGTGTACGCATTATGAGAAGAAATACTCAGTAGCCTCCTTGTTAGGTATTACCAGATAGAGTGGAACATCCTGAACGTCTTGAAGCAGGTCCTTTTGAAATAGAATTGTGTAAATAAAGACAGTGTGGGAAACAATAGCCACTCTCCACTGTATATATTCTGGAAACATTAGCCACAGATCCCTCGACTCCCTGCCAGGACCTTGATTGTTTGTGCCATAAATGAGGACAGGTAATAGATCTGTAGGTCTGGAGGGAGAGAACTTCTCTTTCTTAAAGTGTCTATAGAAGCTGTATACTAGATCAGGGCTTTTTACGGCCAGATTAAATTTTTGCCAAAAAGCCTCAATCTGACAAAAAAAGTTTCATAAAATAGAGAGGTATACATCTGAACAGATATAAATAACGCAGCAGTATAATTATTTTAAGAAGGTTACTCCTTCCAATTCGCCCGAGAGGCAATCTGTTTCCCTTATTAAAGGTCTCTAACATGTTCACAAAGTTTTGTCTATAATTGTGGTTGATTATCTCTCCCATCTTCACAGATAGTTGAAACTCTTGAATCTGTTGCCGAACTGTCCCAATGCCTATCTTGTCTAGAGGGGGAATTATTTGTAACACCTGTGCCTTATTCATATAAAGGGCCTGATTTAGAACTCAGTGGACAGGTTACTCCATCACAACAGTGACGGATATCTGGTCGCCTGAAATACAAATCCCATTACATCCTACAGAATTTATATTTTGGCAGACGGGATATCGGTCACTGTTTGTCAGAGTGACCCATCTGCTGAGTTCTAAATCAGGCCCTATGTTTGTGCCCTGAAACAGCACTGAATTCCCCAGCTTCTGTTTCTATTGCTGGTAAGCAGGCTGCCAGAATGGAGTTCAAGATAGCAAGATCATCCACATAGGCTAGAATTTTAAACTCAAGTTGAAGGATTTGTAGCGGGAAGATGCAATTAGGCCTTTTTAAAGCTTAAAATGTAGGGTTGTATGCATAACGTGAATAGCTGGGGTGACAAAGGATACCCCTGCCGGGTACCCCTATTGATAGATATGGATTCTGAGAGATTTTATGAACACATAACTCTGGCTTTAAGCCCTTGATTTATTTGCTGAACGCAGGAAATAAACTGTGGTAAAAATTCTGATGCACGCTTGATTGCCCAGGGGAATGACAAGGAAACCTGCGAGACTCGCAGGTCTCAGGATTATTGTCAGCATACTTGCTGTCCGGAATCTACTCGCACGACCAGTGTACTCCTTGGTGGTACTGACCACCTCACAATTTGATGTCCATTATTGGGGAGAAACTCACCCACAGCAGGCGGGACGGAATTACAACCGGCGGAGAGAGATAGATCCCCTCCTAGCCCATCGGCCCATTAGCCCTGAAGAAGTCGAGGGTCCAATACCCTGATGAAACACATGTTGGCTGGGCATCTGATTGGCATTAAACTGAGAACAAACGCAACATTGGACTACTGTGATTGTTGTCTTTCTGTATACTTGTCTTCTAGACTTGCTGTACTCACTCTGCTTTTATTTATCACGTGTTCATAGGCCACTTGTTTCATTTGTTCAGAGACCTTGTGTCTACCTTGGGGGTTTGGGGTTATCACCCTGCCTGTGGCACCGTCTTCCACTAACTTTTTTCACATACACACGTACACACAAGCAGGCGCCAACGCATACCGCATCACTTGAAACGCATTTTGTCTTTCCACTCTTATTAGTTTGCATTTGTGCGGCACCTTGATACCATTCACATTACAAGAGAGGATATGTATTTACTGGTCATGACTGTCAACACGATTAACCATTGTCATAGTCTGTCAAGAATCCAACACACCCTGCAAAAAAACAAAAAAATATCTTATGGCTCTCTAAGCTGCCCTTATTAGCAAGCATACCACTCTACTTTTGCTCCACTTTTGACTCCCCCCCTAAAGCCCCTACACAACTTTTGCTCCTCAGTTTAATGAAAAGAGCCAAAACCAATTTGTGACCCCACACCCATGCAGTACCCTTCCCCAACCCTAATGTGATCCCCACCCCCCAACCTGCGCCCATACTATGGGCCATCCCCAACACCCCTACTGAGAAAGATATCCGGCTTTGTTGGTCGCCTCAGAAGCAAGACCCTCCCCAAGGTGCCCACAGCCTGAAATACAGAGTAGAAACACTCTGATCCCTTACCTCTGGTCATGGGGTCCCAGAGGTACCACAACAGAGACAAAAAAGGCTTTAAAAAAAACCAATTTGCTATTGCAATGCAAAAGAGTTGTGAAGTCGTGGCCTGGGGGCATCTTTTTAAAAAACGAGGAAGCGCACGGGGCCCCCTTCATGAGACTCATTAAACCCCAAGACCACCACGTCCCTGGGGCTAAAAGATTATTGAGGTGGCAGTGAGGACCCCTCAAGACCTGAGCGCCACCACCTTTCGGGGGTTAATTAACACCCACAGCGGGATTGCACAGACCTCCTCAGAAGCCCCGCCCCTTTCTCAACCATTCTGCAAAGGTGCCTCCTGGCACATTACTGGTTGGGGGATGAAGTCCCCTTGGCTGCTGAGGGTCGTTGGGGGCAAAAGAAAACTAGTGTTGTCACAAGTAAGTCCCCCACAGCAGGATTCCTCAGATCTCATTGGAGGCCCACACCCTTTTTCAACCACTCTGCGAAGGGATGTCATCAGTGATGTAGTTTGAGATGTCATCAGGGATGTCATTAACCATATCATGAGTACTGCAATTTGTGAGGTCATAAGCAGTGCATTGAGGGGACGTAAGTTTTAGTTAGCTCAGGTAACCATAATTGCTGAATTACCCTGGTTTTGTTCGAGAGTAATCGACATCCCCGTAACCATTGTTTTTTTCAGTGAATATAGATAGATAGACAGATAGACAGATAGACAGATAGACAGACAGACAGACAGACAGACAGATAGATAGATAGATAGATAGATAGATAGATAGATAGATAGACAGACAGACAGACAGACAGACAGACAGACAGACAGACAGACAGACAGACAGACAGACAGAGAGATAGATAGATAGATAGATAGATAGATAGATAGATAGATAGATAGATAGATAGATAGATAGATAGATAGATAGATAGATAGATAGATAGATAGATAGATAGATAGATAGATAGATAGATAGATATGTTAACATTTCACACCAAGCCACAGTTCTCAATGGAAAAGTGAAATAAATGAATTAATTTGATTCACATGTCTCAATTCTGAACAATACTTGATTTAAGTTTCACCTATACATAATACCGTAAAACAAAATACTTTTTTGTAGGTTCATTTAATTAATTTGTGCTATTCTAATGGATGAAACTGTTAGATTTCAGGACTGTAAATAGTTTAACATTGCAAAAAAATCTTAATTTTTAGCAAAGTCAAATCCAAAGGACATCCATTTTGCATCCAGCCGTTGTGAATGTTGCACTATTAAAAGTGAAAGTAGATTATTTTATTTCAGCACACGTTCGTCTGTATTAGCTCAGAAAATTACAGACTGACAACTTCGAAGTGTCCATATGAAGAAAAAACATGTGACGTTAGATGAACACGACTACAACGATAAAAACTGTCCAGGAATAGCCTTTATTTCGACTCTGGTAAACCATTACAAGCTTATTCTCACCCATAGACTTCTGGTTACACATAATGCAGATCATATACATTATTAACTGCACTATTTTAAATTGCCAGTTATTTATTACACTCATTTAAAGGCCCTTCACAATAGTAGAACAGTTAGATGCTCTAATGCTTAGAGACTGCATATCACTGCACATGGCTTCCCCCTGGTGCTTACATTCCAACTCCCCTGATGACTCGCTGTAAAGGTTTGCATAATATATTAGATACGGCTACTAATAAGCCAGAAATAATTTGAATAAGATGCAGTGCATGCGAACCGACTCAGGCCTTTAGATTATTGCACATTAGAGAGACGCATGCAACGATAATTGTATGCATTAAAATGTCTTCTGTGTGTTGAGCCAATCACGTGTTCCCAGCAGGAGCCCGCAACGGACCCTTTAAAAATGTATCAGCGGCTGCTGTGTTACGGCGTCTTCGCAGCAGCGGCGTGACTGTGGCACAGAACACAATTCTGTTGCCAGGCGTTCTCCAGCTGTTCAGCTCAGTTTGCCAAAAGCATTTCCATGATGTTCTGCTTTAAGTTAACTATTATCTATGATAAAAAATTGAAAGGATCATGGTGGGGAGAAGTTACATTCAAACCGTAAGCGAAAGAGATAAAAACATAAATGGGTCGATAGTAGTGTTTTTGCTTCCAATTAATATGCAGCCAAGCTCACTGTTCATAAGTTTGTGGTCAGGCTGGGACTATGAGTTGCGCTGCGAAACCATAGGTTTTGTGACATTTTTATAAGCATTGCATCTCTTTCTTGTCTGCCAATCATACTTTTAATAAAGTCATACTGTAAATAAGGATATTTTTGTTACACAGGAATTTCAATTAGCATCCCAAATTATAGGAAAATTGAAAAGTCAGAGTTCCCTAGAGAATAACTTTTGTTCAGTATTCAGGAACAGTAGTCACTGGCAATAAGGTGTGACATTCCCGCGGGAAACAGCAAATACAGCAACCGCCTAACAACATGTTGCCTTTGCAACACGGGCGGAATAACGAATGCGTCTGAACCACGTATTACATTTACAACGCAAGTCGTTACAACCACATGCTTTAAGTCAAGCGGCGTTGGACTTCAAAGTCCAACGTTTTCCCTACTGTTACAGTGACTAGAGATGGAATAGTAAATTATACTATTACAAAGTCCAGCCCACCCTAAGGCAAATCGTTGAAACGACTTGCGTTGTAAATGGAATGCATGGTTCAGATGCACTCGTTGTTCTGCCCGCGTTGTTAAGGAACGTGAGGAAAATGAATGTGTGGTTGTGTCATCCAACCCATTCCCACTATGTTGACTTTCAAACAAAGCTGATGTGAGCACATCATAGACATCATACTGAAAACGACTAATCCCAAGACGTATGCCCTGCAGCATACCCCATAAATAACTCAAAATGCTTTCAGATATATCAACAATTATATTATTAGCAGTAGTAATAACAGCAGTAATATTAATAATAATCATAAAAACATAGATACATATGGGAAACAATCAAAGGGGTGTTTTTGAGCAAAGGGTTTTGAGGTATATTGCAGTCAATAAAAGTGAATCTTTTGCCTATGTCATGCAGAACCACAAGGATCTGGGTGACATAGACAACGATTCTGATGAAACATTATGAACAGTTGTTTAGTGTTTAAAGCAGAATTCTAAATGTCAAATTCAATAATTGTTTATTAAGCAATCATATGCAGCGGCCTATTGTTTGAGCCTGATAAAGTAATATATTTTCTTACATTCAGCCAAAATATTCTATTGCGTTGAATCGCGTTTTGTTAAAACATCTGTAGCCAGCTTCACTTTTAATGAGGAAAATCTGTAATAAGTCTTGTTTTTTCTAGCTTCTGTTAAGACAAAGTTAGACATATCTGTAAGAGACGGGGTCTCTCGTTGGCAGTGGGTCGCACTCTGTCCAAGTAGGGACCCTCACTCTAGTCAGGGTAACTAGGGTACGTGCTAAGAATAACTCGTGCTCACCTTCTTGGTAGCTTGGCAAGAGTAGTCAGGCTTATGCCGAGAGGCAATTTGTAAAGTATTTGCGCACCCATACAGTAACACAGTGAAAACGCCACAAAAATACTCCACATCAGTTTAGATAAATAGGCAATATTTATCTGAGTAAAACAAGACCAAATCGACAAATATAATCCAACATACACAAATGAGAGTACGAGTTTTTCAATATTAGATCAAAAATGACTTTTTAGAAACACATTAGCGCCAACGGGGCTCTCTGGTTGCGCTTGACGTTGACTGCTACACAAAGTCAGTCAGGCCTCGGGAGTGAAAAATAATGTCCTATCTCCTCAATGTTTCCTCTTTCCATGTATTTTGCATTCTGCTGCACATATAAAAAGAGTAAAACTCCACCCAGCTTGTTTTTTATGCAGGAAAGTGCCCCTTCCTGCACAAAAACAATCCTGCCTACAACACAGGCACCCTTTCACCATGGTAGAAGGTAGGCCTGGGCGGTAAATTCCATTACGCTTGTGGAATTTGCGGAATTTGGGTAATTTTGCTTTCCGTGGAATTGCCCAAAAATCTGCGATCCGCTGCTTTGCGGAGTTTTATGCTTGTTCGCACTTTCAAAATGCGTGTTCGCAAGATATTTCCCCCCAAGCACGCAAACAGCATTCGCGAACAGGATAAAAGCATTGCGAACGAGCGGAGCAAGCAATTCCGCGTGTTCGTGGAACTCTCTGTACTCGCGGAGATTTTTTACCATTTCATGAAGCTTTGCGTTGCGCAACTACGCAAATTCCACCCACCCCTAGTAGAAGGGTGCCTGCAGTAGCTCTACGCTGCAGAAACTGAGCTGGTGCAGGAGAAAACACAGGAGTGCACTGTATAGGACAAATATGGTGTGTTCCTGCCCTTTCACTTTGACGTAGGGAATCATAGGAAGGTCACTTGCTGCGCTGCCCTATGCCAAATCGCTAAAAATGAGGCCCACAGTGTGTGAATCCGATTCCAAGATACACATCCTATCCATGCTTGGTAGCAGTGCCGGAATATGAATTTTGCACATCATCTGCCTCTGGGTCATGTACGTTTGGAACATATACAACTCATCTCTGCCCAGACTTGCTTATCAACACAGAAATCACTGTGCTACGACAGAATATTTTTGGTTTGTACCATTTGATGTAAGATATAATGTGTTTATGTGAAACACATGCAGAGTTTGTGCCAGATGATACTCACTATGCCCAAAGCAACATAACTATAAAGTACATGTAAAGATGTATAGTTCCTTGGTGCCTTCTTACATACACCGTACAGTCTCCAAGATTGTAATCAGTGATCATTCTTCAATAATCTGTGGGAAGGTTAATTTCTGATTCACTGACTAACAGCTAATTGCTGGTAGCTGAATGCTACCTCCCACCTCATATCACGATGTAGCATATCACATAGATCACACACAGACATCAAAATGTCCACATAGAAGACATGAATGAGGACATAGCATTGTAAATATGGCTTTACTCTATGCTACTTTTTTTACAAAACAAACTATGATAGTCAGTATATCAGTAGTACACTACAGCTTAAGCACACATATGTCAAAACAGACAGATAATTGCACACATCTAGTCTACTTGCAGGCCTGAGCTGGCTGGTTACTGAAGTTCAGATGTAACCATCTGGTCTGGAGTAACATTTTCCTCACTTGCTACTTAACATTGCAAGCATGAGCGATAAAAAAACACTGCTCTGCAAGCAGAATTCCCACCCTCGCCTAGTTATGACAGCAAAGGACAGGCATACACTGTATGTAACATCATAGAAGTCACATAAGGGTATACGGCACTGGTGCACAGAGTGCTGAGTAGTGGTAAGCTTTTGTGCCTTCCACCTTGTGTAAGGCTGCATAGCATCTCATCTTGTATAATGTTGTTTGTTTGCACTGAAAAACACACAGTTCTGTGTATGTATATATATTGATGATTGATTTGATTAATTGATTTAAAAGAATTCAAGCCATAAGACATCTTGGCGCTGCTTCTGAAGGTGAGAGTCCAAAAGATGAAATGGAGCAATATTAGTTAAGGAAAACTAGCAACATAGCAATCTCTGTACATGTGCAGTAAAATGTAGCACACATCGAGGATTACAAATGCAAGCTTTATGGAAATTGATCTGCAGCTCGGACATCAACATTCGGTGTTCTGGGAATTTTAAGCATTCCCAGATCATTTCTGTGGGCTATTCAAGAAAATGCCCATAATTCTCGGTATTTCACTTATAAGTGCAACCAACTAACCATTGAATAGACCCATGTGGAAGGGTATTGGGAACTGTGCAATTTAACCTGGGCTTCCCTTACATGTGATTGAGGTAGGAGGCACTCTGAGGTTCTCCAAGTTCCCTGACTTTACATCTTCTCCTTATATTAATGTATCCAGATATACATCTTTCATATTGTAATATGGAAAATAAGAGAAATTAAGTATAATCCATGCTTATGTTCATCATTACTGATAAAAGTACATCACAAAATGCAGATGGAAGATACATACATAACTATGGGTCCACCAATCTCTAGTCCTAGGAAATCGAGTACATCGGCCTCCCTAGCTATTACATCTGCCCATCTGCGCTTCATCTGTATGGTGGTTTGGAAATTTTAAAGGTTTTCTGATGGTGCCATCTCACATGCTCCCATATGGCCTTTTTCTCCTTGGCAGGGTAGCCCTGACTCACCTTGCCACAAGCAACCAGCATCCTTGGCAGATAATGATATATTAGCCATATCAGCCCTCCCAACTCAGCCTCAGAGAAATTGCTACCCCTCCCACACATTTTACAAACCCTTCCAAAATACACGACACCCAAGATTAAACCCTCTACAAACTCTAACTACCCCAACAGACAAACATCAAAATGACGTATTCCCTACTTAACATAGACAAATATTACAATACAGTGACACAGGACCAAATATGAATGGACAGAGACAAATTGTGGACAGAACACACACTGACAAGATCAAAACACTAGATAAACTCTCACACTCTCAAAACACCTCCTACACCAAGCAAAGACTAACAAAGAGTAAGAGAAAGTGAAGTAATTTCACTCTTCCTAGTTTGCAGCCTGCCGCACCCATTGCATCAGTTCCCGAATGTATCTTGCCTGTTTTTTACAAATGCATAATTTTTTTAGGATGCATCGGTACAGAGTTAAGCAATGTGTGATTAATGTATGACACATTAGCCATAATGCATTGTTTTCAACACTTTGGTGTTGATGTGCAGTGTACGACCCGCACAACAGGTGCAATGTGATGCTCAAATTGATCAATGCATGGGTTTTAACCCACACAAATGGTGTATTGTCCTAATAAATCAACCAATCAGGATGTATTAAATGTGGCTAATCAACCAATAGGGTATCCAGGTGCTTGCAGACCCCAGAGGCTTATTCAAACAGCCTGGTCTTGGGAGCAATTCGCAATTCTTGAAGTGAGGTGATGGTCCAGAGGTGTGTGGGGAGGCTGTTCCAGGTCTTTGCTGTGATGTAAAAGGGAGGCAGAGCATAGTTTTCTCGATGGTTGGTGTTCCAAATGTCACTGAGTACCATCAGTTCTACACTTTGCCACTGCACAGTACAGAAAGCCTGTTAGCTGTGCAGCTCTGCACTGCTCAAGTGCAAGGGAAAACCATTGATTAATTTTTAACTGGAATGTGGCAGGGCTGGCCTGTCTCTTTATTGCAGTACACTGCTTCATATTGTATTTCTGTATATGTGGAACTGATTGATGAGAGGGATGACCACGTGTCTCAACAGGTTTGATATCATGATTAAAACATTTTGAGACCTACTTCTAGTAGATGGAATGTGGGAGAGTTGATGTTTACTGGGACTGTGACATTAAAGCCAACTCAAATAATGGATTAAAAAATGTATTTCCATGTTAGACCTTTCTATTATGTTGAGACATTCTGTCCATCAAAGTACATGTGCTTTAAGAAAAGATATTTTGCACAATGTGATTGCGTTACAGACTATCAGCCGCTGTGTGTTGGATTTCTCCTCCATCCTCATCCTCATCCTTAGGGTCGTGCTCATCATGGACCACGTCCTATGGGACATTTGCCTGTACACAGATGTTGTGGAGACCATAGAGGGTGACTATAACAATCTCCCCCGGACATATCCAGGCATCTGAACTGGGACTTCAGCACACCAAATGTTCGCTCCACAATGTTCCAAATGTTCGCTCCACAATGTTCCAAGTCTGGACCAGTGCTTGGTTGTACTGTTGTTCCAACTCAGTATGGGGATGTGCAATCGGGGTCATGACCCATGGCTGGAGACCATATCCTTGGTCAACTGAAAGTAAAAAATTACAACTTTCAATGATTTTGCTGTCTGTTACAGCTACATTACTGTCCACGTGTGTTATATATACTGAATAACTCATACACATTTGTTACAGTATTTCACAATATGTATTACTTTTACAGTTGGCCATAGATTTAGACATGTCTCTTCCAGTTCTCTGTCTAATAGTAAACGATGAGCATGGCAATGGGCAATTCTACAACCTGACTTTCATCTTTATCCATTAGCTTCCTGTGGTGGGTATTTAGAGATGTTCCTGATCACTTTTTGTTATGTGCACTCACTACATTTGTAAGGTGACAGATTATTGACCAGAAATTTTGCTAGTTGGTCCTCCCTAGGTAGGTCGTGACCTTTCCAAAAATGCTTTACACTCACACATACATATGTCCATGTTAAATCACTGATGTTGTTGTTGGTCTACATGACATTGGCACATTGGCACATTGGTGCAAACATGTGGTGCAGTTCAAACATGTCACATTGAATATTATGTAATTCATTTTTGCCACAGAAGGTGTCATGGTGCACCTTGATTGACACATATGGATAGCAATGTGGGCCATCTTTTTGTGGGACACACTGATGTTGTAACAATTAGCTGCCTACTACAAAAGTTGACAAAATACATTGGTTTTTCACATGTGTGTATGACTCTAACCTGTAGGAGATTGTGCACTGCTATGCCTTGATTGTTACCATATTTTTGTGGGAAATTAATTTTCAGATTGGTATTCTGAGTACAATGTGGTGCCTTGTCCAGGTTGGATTATATGTCTATGCTGATGACTTATTTATGACATGTTTGGCAGCATTGTGTTTGGCATTTGAGTTTCACTTTTCTAGATTATTATGTTTTCCATTGGGCAACTTACTCCACATGACAGGCAAGCCTTCACATTGGCTACATCAGTCAATGCAGTTGTCAGCCTATGGGTGTGTGTATGTAGACTGTCAGTATTACTGAGACATACGTGTGTTTTGTACTGTTAATATCACAATGTTATCCAGTATTGACATTTACACGTGTCTGGGGCCTACACTGATGCGACATACCACACATGGCCTTTCCACATACTTCTCCCTGTGTTGCTCTTAAAACTTTGGCCAATATACAAGTATACTGTCATGTGTGACACACATGCTCATTTCCACAGTGCTTGTTTTCACACTACTGACCTTGTTGAACTTTGACTGATACCAAGAGTGGGTAAGCCATTGAGGAGACACTCATCTCGCACTTATCTCCTGTGTTACTTTTGTTCTCATATTGGCTTGTCTATCATCTCACATGGTTTCTTTTGTGATTCATTACCAAGTGCAGGTGATGTGGTGGTATCCATCCACACAAAATGAAATGACACATTGCTACTCACTGACTTTCTGTCACTACTGGTATTGGCAGCTTAGTATGAGCATGTCAATGTGGGACATCATTCTTTACATGTTACAGTGCATTCTTCCTACTATTTGAACTACACAAGGGCCAATCTATTTGGGTAAATGGCACTGTCCAGTGCAGCAAATCACCTGTCTCGACTGCACTGTGTCACTGAGAAAGGATAGTTGTGCTCAGTATTTAAGCCATAAAGCACATACCTGAGCTTTGATTCTACACCTGCACACATATGCTGCTTTGCACAAACACAGGAACACTTGCATCATCATGCTCGGGTTCCTGCAATGCATGTGGGATTGGGTTTGCGCAGGAGGTGACACCTTCCTGCACATGATAAATTCTCAGAGCACTGATCATCTATGTATGTGTGACATAGAATGTAGCACACATAGTAAGCGAAAGGGACTTGGCTGACTTCAGTTCTTTTTCATTTTTTCATATCACCTGGGGAGACCAATTAATTTGTCACATTTCAAAGTTCACCTGGTGTGGAATACATGACATGCCTCATGAACCATGAGAGTTGCATGGAGATACCCCACAATGCCCAAGGCACCCCACCCTCGCATCCTTGCACACAGTGATGCTACACTGCATTTTGCACAGTGTTGCACTGCTCTGTACTTTTATGCCATTCAAAGGCACACAAAGTGACTTTGCATGTCTTAACATGTGTGACTGAGGGGTTTGCATTACAGGTCTACCAAGACACATGGTGCATGTATGAGGCACACCCATCATACATATGGCCCTATACCCGTCAACAGACAAAGAGATGGCTATCATACCATACATTTCTTACTGTTAGTAGGTCTGTTATTTACTTCAGATTTGCTTACCAACAAGCAGGCCATTTCCATTATAGCCCATTCTGGAAGCACTCATTGATGATGCAGTGCCTGAAGATGTATGCATCATGCACACTTCCTGGGTATTTGCCAGCACATTGGTGAACATAACCAGATGATCAATGATGGCCTGTACCTTGAAACAGTAGGTGTGCTTCCGGTTCCTGTACAGATATGATGTTTCAGCAGAGGGAACCAGTTGCACATGTTTGCAATCCATGGCACAGAGCACATGTGAAATTCCCTCAATTGAATACAAACTCTGCTTGGTCTCAAGCTGCTGTTGTTGTGTCTTGGGGAAGAGGAGGTACTGGGGTGTAAGGCATCCAGGCATCCAGGACAGATGACAGGAAGTCAAAAAAGATGGTTGTGATATTGATACCACTCTGGCTGGTGTGATCTGGAATGAACTTGATGCCTTCATGTGGAGGACTGCCATCCGCTTGACCTGTGAAGGGATATTGGTGGGCCTGGTAGTTGATGGCTTAAGCCTTGGCACTATCTGGTTCAGCGAATCTTTTATGGAGTTTGTCTTGAGTCTGTAGTATCTGATGACCTCATCCTCCCTAAGTCAATGTTCCTTTCACCTGCGCTGCATTCATGGTGGTTGTGGGGGAGGGGGTGTGGGTGTGGCCGTCTCCACACATCTCCCAACTGCAGAATAAGCAATACCATGGAGTAGTTGAGCTTGCTAAACTGTTTTCAGTGCTTTGTCGTTCTGTACCACAGCCCCTGCTTCATTTCCAATTCTTGGGTTGCCAAGGCACAGGAACTTTGACGCATTGCAGGCTCTGCACCCTGTTTGCCGACAATGAGGCACACACATTGATAAAAGCCATTAATATCACTGCCTTAGTTTTATGATAGATCTTACAGAGGAACAACTTCCTTGCATATTTTAGTTTCTGCGTGGTGCTGCCAGTTCTGGCTCAGGTATTTTCTTTTGCAGGCCTATAAAAACCCACGCATTAGGCTACACGCGTCAACATAGATATGGAGTACTATCTTCAGTGCCATCGCATCAAAATAAGTGATACAACGGCAGCATAAGCTTCTCATAAATATGCCCCTGTGTTTGTGTTTAAGGTGAGGTGGGCTTGGGAAGTGGTACCACAAACCAATTCTATGCAGCCTGCTGCAGTGCCATTGCCCAGGGGCATCAGATTGTCTCTAGAAGCATACATTTTCCTATAATACCATCTGAAGCATGAGGGGCTATATTTTTACTTAGGGTGAAACATATCCTATGAACGCCCATGACAGGGGTGATAAAACGTAGGAAAGGAGCCTGATTATAAGGAACCAATCCATCAAAAACGAAATCAGAAAACTGATGCTTAAATTGGTATCTGATTGAATGTATACGCTTTCTTTGAAAGGCTAATGATGTAAAATAATGTACATTTGAAAAAATAATGTTATCATAATAATTTAAAAAAATGTAACAGCCTACAGGGATTCTAGAAGAAAAACAAACTTTAAAATGATTGCCGTTATTGTGTAGAAATACAGTCACAGCAAGCTATGTACACTGTTGTTTGTCTGCACTCGTATTGCAAATGAAAACAGCATTGAAATAACCTCCAACAGAGCTATCAAAGATTTGTAGACATTCTAAGAGCTGGCAAACAGCTTGGGGTGAGCAAAAAAAATCAATCCTTACACAATGAATTTTGAAAACTAAAGCGGTGTTCCTTTTTTATTTCAAGTAAAATACATGTATTCCTAATTCAACATAATTACAATCCTAGGTGTATATCCGGATCAATTTGTGTGTTAGGTCTTTACATGAACACATGCTGTTGTATATGTAGCATAATTTTTGTTTCTTTAATATTATATTGTTTTATTCAGGGGTGATGGTTCCTGTT
Source organism: Triturus cristatus (assembly GCF_964204655.1). Lineage (NCBI taxonomy): Eukaryota > Metazoa > Chordata > Amphibia > Caudata > Salamandridae > Triturus > Triturus cristatus. The sequence goes on from NC_140584.1 coordinate 231,552,903, forward strand.
TTTCCCGACACTATCTAGGCGTGTGCATGTATTTTCAACTACAACAATTCAGAAATGACAGTTTCCTTCATTTCTTACCTGCATGAGGGAGAGAGAGTCATTTACATACAACTATTGCTTACTGGGTTTCGTTCTTTGTAAAAGGTGTTCTTGATCTATTCTACAGCACATTAATGTTCACCTCAAATTGCAGAAAAGAAGCTCAAAACAAAATCTAAACTGAATAAACAAACCAAAACAAGACACAATATGTCAAAGTAAATATTGGTAGGTGAGCTATTCGTTTGAAGGAACTAAATCAAAGCATGACGCTAACATAGGATCAGGCTCAGTTGGTGCAAAATGCAATATGTCCCACTTTTGCTGCTCTCAGGGCAGAAGAAGAGCTCACAAGGAGGATTAGAGTTGAATCTGTAGGAACACCTCGCACAGTCTGCTAGGGTTTTCACCAGTCACTATTTCAGCCCTTTATGAGCTGTAAACGAGGTGCCTATGCGGGGCTGTTTTGCGAATATGCCCTTTGTGTTTATTTCTTCCGTAAAGCCTCTTTCAAAGTGCACACATATTGAGAGATCAGGGACAGGAGCAAAGGGAGAGTGTGATTTGACCAATATCGAACAAGTTGGTAAAGTTGGAGACCCAAGATTGCAAAGAACTATCGCTCATCCTATTTGTTGTTCCTTTAGAACCCTATTCTATTTTGATGCATAGGCCATGAACCACAAACTTACTACCAGCTTTTACATTGATTCTAAATGTTCCCAATCTTGGACCAATATAGGAGTAGAGAAATACATTAAATATTGATTGCACAAGACAACACAATGATGGCCAAATAGGGTGGTACGGATTAAAAACCATACCTCTTGGTTCCACAAAATCCCTCCACAGAAGACCACGAGTTAGTGGCAATCATTCTGATGGAAACGGCAAGATTCTTACCTTCCCAGGGAAATGGAATGGTAATGCCAGGATTAAATGTTAAGCAGAGTGGTGTTGTCTGCCAGTCCCACTGTATTACTTGCCTCAGTAGGAGTCCTGTCAATGTTCATTTAGAGGATCAAAGCACCACATCACAATGCAGTAATAGTACTCTTCTGTTACCAGAATCCTTCTACCTCATATTACTTGTTTACTGCATGCTTGCTTTTGACCTTCTACAGTGCTCCGATGCTCTTTGACTAGGTTACTGCTGCATAAATACTGTACTACAAATAACAATTGGTTCTGTCGGGTCAAACAATTTCTTTGTGGTATTGCACATTTACAATAGTGAGTAACGTACACATAGCGCTTGAACACAACCACAATGACAAAATCATGTTATTCACAAAAAAGATACTAATTTACCTTACGTAAAGTCAAGAATTACCACGACTGACAAGGAAGGGCTGTCTGATAATTGAATTAATAAAACGTAGCATGTGAGCGTGATTATAGTGACATAGTGAGTGAAGTGACAAGGTAGCGAGATTTATGTATTATACAACAGGGTGACATGATACTGTACATATATTTACAAATGAAATTGTTGAAAAACAAGTTCCAATTTCAAATTCAAGCAGCAATGGCCCTAGCTCCATAAAAGAATTACATGGATTTGTGTGCTAGGAGGCCTATTAAAGCATGGACAAATAACCGCTGACGTTTCAACCCTGACGAACAGCATAAGTTAAGGATGTCAAAAATGGGTCTTCTTCAGGACAGGATATTGAGCTTGACAGCCGGTTATTCAAAAAATCGATGGACGCGCATAGAGTTAGACCCTAGAACCTTAGGGTGAAAAACCAGGGGTTTGGTCCAACTGGTAGTCAGAGGTAGACTGAATCAGTTACCTGATATTGGGAAATGAAACAGATAGAGGGATGCCCCGGGCACTTCGAGCGTATTCCCAAAAAACTTGGTTGAATGGCAAGCAGATAGAAGGATGCTACAGGCACTCAGAGCATTTTTCACCAACACACTTAGTTGAATGGCAGACAAACCAGTCGTGGTACATCAAACTGGATCTCTGTTTAGTGTAGGCAAAAATCGCGACTAGGCATGGTAATTTATGCTGGACGTGGCGAGTCGTGTTAATTTCAAGGCATCACTTGTAACTGGTGACAGCTGGCCGGCGGCAGGATTACAAAAATAACAGGATTACAGAATCTCATCACCCTGTCCTGAAGAAGACCCGTTTGACATCCTTAACTTAACTTTGAAAACTAGCCTACTAGGGGTGTCCAGGGGTGCATGAATTGTGTGACTCTCTCTAGGTACTTTTGCACAGAAACCCTTGCAAAAATCAAACTTTGGTAACAAAAAAAGATATTTTCCTCACATTTCTTGTGACTGAAAGTTCTGGACTCTGTGGGGAGCAACACATTATCTGACCCTGAGTTCCCACCTGTCCCCCAATAAGAACAGTATCCCGCCTGTGTGGGTGAGCCAAGAGACCATGTCCCAAAATGCCCTAAAGCGCTACATTGATAGATAAGCAATAAGGGTAGCTCCAATATTTGGGGCTGAGCTGTGGTGCCACCCATGCAAACCAATAAACCTCAGTCCTTTTTTAAAACTAGACAACCAGGCGATTCCAAGATGGTGTGTTGCATGGATCTTACATTTCTGTGATGGAAAATGCCAGAATCCTTAGGAATCCACAAAGTTACCAGCACCCCGTGGCCCCACTTGTGTAGATAAAAATGCTGTGCATGTGTGTATCTGGGCCCTGGGCTCGAGACAGAAATGGATGAAACAGAGGTAAATGGGAGTCCCACTCACAAGGGCTCCCCTTGACCTTGGTTGGATCCATTTCTTTTGCAGAACTTGTCCCAGCCACAGAAGTGGCACAGTGTTTTTATTGGCGTAAGTGGGGTATGCTGGAAGATAGGATTTTGTGGATTCCTGCACATTCCAGAAACATCCATCACAGAAATGTAAGGAAAATGTATAATTTCAGGCATAGTCTCAATTTTGCAGGGCATAAATAAGAAAACCTCATGAAATTCATGCAAGGCACACCAACCTAGAATTCCCTAGTTGTCTAGTTTTCAAAATGGTCTGTGGATCATAGATTTCCAATGGTGGTGGATTAGCATAGCCACAAAGGCCACAGATATCCCTATCGCTGATTTCTCCACGTAGCATTTTAGGGCCTTTTTTGTCAAAGTCTCTTGGCCCACCCAGCACAAGTGAGATACCATTGTTTATGGGAGATTGGGGGAATGCTGGGTTGTAGGAAATGTATGGCTCTCCACAGATTCCAGATGTTTTTCTCGCAGACATGTGAGGAAGGTACTTTTTTTAGTCAAAGTTTGCAGGGGATTGTGGGTAATAACATGTTGTTGGATCCACAAGAAGCGCACCACCCTAGACTTCCAAGGCATCCAGTTTTCAGAGCTGACTAGGTCTGGTAGGATTTCCCAGGTGGCTGCCTACCCAAACCCTACAAGTGCAGCCATTCACCACTGCAAGCAGTATGACATTGGAAATTAGCTACACTCTCCTGCCCCATATGTAAAAACAACACCCAAAGGAATCAAATGTCCTCTTATTTGCCATTGGGATGAGATTACTTAGTGCACAGTATAGCAGGAATACTGTTAAGGCTTTAGGTGTGAGGGTGGAACAGATGTTAGAATGGGCCCGAACTACCCAATGAATTTATTAAAAATATAGATTCTTGCCATACAATACAATACAATAGGTTTTTGCCACCCCACCCCTGTGGCAAATTAGGGAAAACCTCCTGTCTGTACCTGGAGTGCAAAAAAGACTGGTTTGTTCCGTTTTTGGGGGTGGGCCTGTGGCCAATGCAAGAATGCAACACATGCACCTCTTTCTTTTGGCCCAAAGGCAAAATCCCTGTCAGGGTGTGAGGTGGACTTTCAACCCCCTGGGGCATATTTGGGGCTGTCGCCCCAGTAGGGATAAAACTCCTACCTGCCCCCAAGGATAGCAGAAAGAGTAGGAGGTATGTCTCAATGCCAGTGTAGGCTGCACCCTCCTTTTCTTTGTTTTGGCTCCATTTTTAAATGCCTGGATCTTAGTGGGCATTTGTCCATCCGGCGAACAGATTGGGGGTGAATACCCATATCTACCCCTAGATTTCACAGAAAGTATATTGGATCAAGGGGTAGGGTAAAGAATGGACCAATGCCACACAAATATTGCATAAATGCAGTTTTTGGAGCCTAGTGGGCTTTTTGCCATGTGACTGCTGGCCTGTATTCATTATGCTCCACACAACCTTTTCATTCTGCAGAAAACGTTTCCAACAGGAGAAAGATTCTACATAGTAGATACTAACTTAATAACTTTTGTGAGCAGCCTTGATCATTTATACTTAACATAGATGAGTGTGTACACCAGGTACTATCCTATGTACATTTGCTTGTTTTGCTTCGGAAGATGGGCTATCTGTAAACTTTCCACCACAGTATGAAAGATGCAAGTAGTATGATCTTTAGCACCTTCAGATCTTCGTTTTTTTACCAAATGGTGACCATTTTTGCAACTGTTGCATGGAATGTACACTGTTCATGATAGATTCTTTTGAATACTCTGTGGTCTATTTCTCATGAGACTTTCACTGTTTTCAAACCGTGTGGTATAAAATGAGCTCTCTCCATAGAGTAAAAACTTTTTAAAATACTCATTCTCTACTGATATCAACCTATTTTGTTAATGTAGGTTCAGTGTGTGTCAGTGGTTTGATACAGAAAGGTTGTCCTTAGTAGGGCATTTGTTTCGGAATTGGTATTCACTATTATTGCTTTCTCTGAACACTTGTTCACAGATTGAACACTATATTCAATGAGGGTTTCCCCATATATCTATAGTTGATTGTTATTGTGAACAATGCTACATGTAAAGTGTATACTCTAGAGTCAATGTTGTACATAATTCTTGTCCTCAACACCTAAGGGAGTTGTTTCTGTGTTGGCAGTAGTGATGCCTGATCTTCTGGATCTCCTCCAGAGCTTTTTTGTACTTACTGTCATATCTCTATTGCCACAGTAATTCATACAGCAATATGTGGGAAAATGAAGCTTGGATGATGTCATCAGTGATGTCATCATTGATGTCATTTGAGATGTCATAAGTGATGTCATAAATGATGTCATAGAACATGTCATGAATGAAATCATACGTGAGGTCATAAGCAGTGCATGGCAGGGGCACAACACTGGTAAATGTATGTGTTTTTTTAACTCAACACGTTCATGTTGCCAGCAACAAATTCCCTTAACTATAATGTTACTTTAACCTTTGATTTTTTGAGTGAGTTTCTAAGGTTTAAAAAAAAAAAGCTTCTTTTAACATAAAATAATACTTTCCTAACATAAATGTAGACTGCCCCCACCAACATTTTATTTTAAATTTCAAGGGGAAGGTGGTCCCCCTCTCCAAGCCTTTGTTTGCCCCAGGGACCACATGCCCCTGGACCACTCACTTAAATAAGTGCCTCCCCTCACCAAGCCTTGTAAGGTCTTGAAGACCTCATCACCCAGTGCAACTCTTTTATCCCCATCCCCAGGTGCCCAGCATGCTTGTTTGTAGGAGGGGACATGTGGCCCCCTTCCATGGGCCAATTTCAGCCGGAAGATCCCCATCCCATAGAGCCTGCTGTGCTTTTTTGGGGAGGGGTGCATGCACTGATTCTGGACGGAATATGCCTCCCCTTCCCAGCTTGGTTTAAGCCACAGGGACACCATTGTCTGGGGCCCTGTGATATTTGTAGAAGAGGGGGCCTGCAGAACCCCTCTACAGGAGCATTTGGCCCCAGGAACCTTATCCCCAGGGGCAGCCGCAATTTTTATGGGATCGTGACATGCAGGCCCCCTTAATAGATACATTTCGGTTCCAGGGACTCCATCCCTTGGGGCCAGCCATATTTTATCTAAAAAAGGGATGGGGTCATGGTCCCCCCTCTGTTGGCTGATTTTCGTCCTGGGGACCACATTCCCTGGGGCCAGCTGCCTTTTTTATGGGGGGGAGTGTTACTTCCATCCCTGGCCCAGAGATATTTATAGGGGAAAGGGTATGGGCCCCCCCTCAGTCCCATTTCGGCCCTGGGGACCTTATTACCCAGGGGCTCAGTGCAATTTATATGGAAAGGGGGCATGCAACCACCCTCCTTGGACTGATTGTGGCCTTGAGGATGACATCCCCTGGGGCCACCTGCAATTTTTTGTAGAAGGGGCATGCAGCTCCCTCCTCAGACTCATTTTTGACCGTATCCCCCAGGCCAGCCATAAGCTTTTTGGGAAAGGGGACATGCAGAGTTCCTCCTCGGGCCTATTTTGGCTCCTAGTACCCTATCCCCTGGGGACCGGTGTAACTTTGAAGGGCTAGGGAAGCGCATGGCCCCCTCTCTGGGCCAATTTTGGCATAGCGAACACAATCCCTTTGGGCTCAGCAACATATTCAAAGGAGAGTCGGGTACAAGGCCCCCTCCAATGCCCATTTCTGCCCCACGACTCCATCCTCTGGGACCCGAGAACATATTGAAGGGGGACGGGGTATACCCCTCCTCCCCGGGAAAATTTTGCCCAAGGGACCCCATCCCCGGGGACTGCTACAAAAAAATGTGACCACTCAGGACAACCACCACACCTTCGTTTGGGGGGCATGGGGGAACCCCAAGGACCGTGTGGTCTCAGCCAGCTCCCCATATCCAGTGGGATCCAGCATTGCTCCAGCTTAGGGGAAGCAGCTAATAATGCTGCTCCCTTTGGACGGGAGCAAAGTGAGCAGGCAAAAAGATCTAAAGTCATCTCCAGCAGGTAGAAGTATTTTTGAAGCTCCTGCCAGATAGTTGCAGACTAGGTGTTTGCTTCCACTTGACAGGAGATATAAAAATGCTCCCATTAAGTGACAGCAAACACAGGTCTCCTTGCATGCACTGTTGTTGGCATAAAAACTGCTATGTCCTGTGGGTGGGCTCCACAAGACAAAGCCTGTGAGCTAGCCCTGAGGGATGTGTCTCTGGGCCATTAATGGCTCTTGGAGGGGGCTTAAATGAATTGGCCTCTGTGGTGTGCTTCCCGAGGCCTCTCTAGGCTCGGTGAGGGGGGCTGCGTGCCCCCTCCCCATTTTGTGACTTTTCATTTCAGAAAGGTTTGGCCCCAGGAATGGGCTCTCCAAGGCCTCCTGAGGTTTGGGAAGGAGAGCTATGTGGTCTCCCTCCCCATAAATAAAAAAAAGGGCCCAGGGCCTCTAATGGATTGGGAAGGAGGGTGGTGCAACCCCCTCCCCATAAATCTTTTCTTGGTTTGGGGAAAGGGGCCTCACGGTCCCACTTTATAAACACAGCCCGGGGGTAAGCTCCCTGGGGCTTATTATAAATAAATACATGCAACCCAACCACCATTTTGTTTTCAGTTTTTTTTTCTTTTTTTTCCTGGTGGAACCTTTGGGTGCCCCCAACGAGGCCTAAAGATGTCTATGGAAACTTTTGCGACCCCTCTTTGTTCGTGGCCTCCACTTGATAGATCACCTCAAAATGTTCCAAGAAAGAACTGAGGTGGATGAACTTCTTTCTAGCAAAGTTGTATGAAGATTCGTCAAACGGGGCCAAAGTTACTAGCAAACCCCAAAAAACACTCCGTGTCGTAAGTACCTTTGGGTGACTGCCACTCAGTTATATATTTCCATGTTAGGAGTGTTTGTCACAAATACTGATTCCTTATAGTATGTATTGATGTTTTGTGACCAAATCTGTTTGCAAAATATAAATATTTTACCACTACCACAAAGAAAGTGGTAACCAATTCACAGTCGGAATGGTGTAGAAGATTAAGCCAACAAGAACGCAAGTAAGTGGGTAATTATGTTTATTGGGAAAGATATCCAAAGGATGAAGCCACTGCTGTCGAGCCCTCTAAGGAATAAATCTAAGTGTCATCCAGTGGATATTTTCCATGACTGCCCCGAATATTCTGATGCCAAAGCAAAGTACAATCTACATAACTAAGCACACCGGACCACAACAAAGGCGTCCATTGGGACCATTTGTGAATGTGGACAAAAACGTTTTTTAGGAGCAGGCATCGGTTTTTGGGGACCACTGCCTGCTCTTCAAAAATGTTTGTATCAGTTTTCACTTTCTTTTTTAAACACATCCTGTTTTCCTTTTAGTAATTTCAGATGCATGTTTTAAAAAAAGGCTGATTTATTTAAAAGCAAATACAGACATGGTGGTCTGTTGACCACAGTAGGCTACCATGCGGTTCATAGCAGCCAATCCTAGTGGGTTGCACTTTGTGACCTACCTCATTATTATTTATGAGACAGGTTGAATTGTGACCCACTGCGATTCATTATTTCGTGAACTGACCTATTACTGCATAGGTCGGTTTGCAAAATAAAAATTAATTCAGCAAAGTCAGTATGCAAATTGCAATCAATCTTACTGAATCCTTTTTTAGTAAATTAGGCCTTAAGTTATGAATTGAAAATGCAGCAGTCATTAGCCTAGCTTTCCCACTTTTCCAAATTGTGTACTTCTGATTGTGTGATTGTTGTGCCAATCTCCCTGCCCATCATTTACCACATGTGACATATTCTGGATTATTTAGAAGCAGCCCAAATATCGATATTAGACCCTTTAATAAATAAATAAATAACATAGCAGAAAATTAGGCATTTACATTCATAGTCTCAATTAGAAGTATTCAATTAACTGCCAATATATTGTGGTACATATTATTGGTAAGAATTATGCATATTTCAGACTACATGCGTAAGCAGTTTATTATAAATCAAATTGGATATTGTCTATGATACTATACCAAAAGGATAGACACTTTACAAGGAAAACAACATTTAGCACAGTTGTTTTAATCAAATGTTACCTTAATCACATATTCTTATAATAATACATCTTTTTTCGGCTTAAACAGCCACGAAAGAAGACATTAATAATACAGATACCTATAAAACCAACCACAAACGATTGACATTTGTAGGATCCAAAAACAGCAGCATCCAATTACAGTATACAGCAAATGGGCATACATTAATATTACATGCGTCATTTAAAATAAAAGTAACATTCAATGGTCGGTTGGAGTAACATCGACTAACAACCTACATTAACTGGCCACACAATTAAGTGCATCACAAAGAGTACTGTTAACCATTTTGTTCCCTAATTTAAAGTGCTTTTCTATTAACATTTATAGCAGCTGGGCAAACAGCCTGGGATTCCTAGTTAGTTAAGGATCTATAACCTTCGTAATATGAGTTGCTGTAATTGAGGATCGATTCAAAGCACCCTTAAAATTGACAATAATTATCATATGACCAGTTGTAAACATTAAATTAAGAACAATTCATAAAATTCGAGGGACCTAAAATTCTTTACATGCAGTAATTAAGTTAAAACAGCACAGGCGATCTTACATATAGCGTTTTCTAAAAGCCATGGAAACGTTTATAAAAATTGGCAACCGGAATAGCCAATGTATGCAAGAAAGTAAAACCATCAATATATGTACAGGGGCAAGTTTTCCTTACCAGCGGGACTAAAAATGTACTTCTTGGCGTTTTAAATAAAGTGCAGAATAGGGTAAAGTGCATACTGCTTTGCCATGTAAAATTATCACACGGACAGGGAATAAGTTAATCCGCCCACCCTCTCTGACGTGGAAATGGCAACAAAAAGTGCACTGTGCATAAACAGAATCTAGTTAAGTAAAATCTAATCTGCAAATTAGTGGTAAATGTTGCTTAATGTTGCAATGGGGAGGCGGACATCTGCCGTTGGGCCATCCCAGCATGTTCAGGATAACTTGTGTTTCCCCTAGAATAAAACGCCTCTTTAATAATAAGTTTGGCGTTCAATGGAATGCTTTCTGGGTTATCATTAAAGTGCCCCAAAACTTTTTCATGATATTTGTCCCTCAGAAAGCGAAACCAGTGTTTTTTTAGGGAATTGGCCAGCCTTTGACAATCTATAATTATTTCTCGGGCGAACACTAGTTCTTCAGAAATTTTAGCCCATAGAAATAGTGGGGTTTAAGCTATACGATCCTCTATGTACTCTAGACCCAGTTCCTTGTGGCAAAAATGCAGGTGGGGGCACTATTCAGGGCCTTCAGAAGTTTACTATTAAACGTATTTTTCACTATTTGTAATGACGGTTAATGTGATGACCCCACGCGCCTGCCACATATGTGGCAATAGAGAGGCATTTGGCTTTATAAAGGGTAATTAGTTCCTTCCCAGGATTGTGGCCTAGTTTACAGGCAAAGCGAAATAGCCCATCCACAGCTCTAGTAGTATGGTGAACTCTTGCTGTAATGAGTGGTCCAAACTCAGCTTGTTGTGTAAATTCCCCAGGCAAATAAAATGATCAACCTTTTCTATTGTCTTGTCCCGTACAACGAAATTCTGTGCTCTGCAGACCACATACCATAATGAAAGATTTAATAAAATGTACTTTTAAATCGTGTGAAGGCATAAAATTGGTGAAAGCGTCAAGGGAATTTTGAAGACTATTAGCTGTCGTGGCCATTAACATGGTGTCGTCAGCATAAGACAATAAAGGAAAAAATTGCTGCCAATATTTAGCACATCCAGCTTCCTGTTTAATAAAAAGGCCTCCAAGCCATTTGTGTATATTAAAAACAAAAAAGGTGCTAAAATGCACCCTTGAGGAACACCCTCTGTTGAAACTATCGGATCAGTTTTTTCACCTTGAGTGCCATATCTTTTGGTAACTTTAGTGTTAAAATAGTAATTGGCGGAAAAGTGATACCTTCTTCCACACCCATACTTCCCAAAATATCCCACAATTTCTCCCCATTAACAATGTCAAAGGCACTAGAGAAATGAATGAAGGCCAGGTGGATCCTGGCCTTCCCATATTTGTTTATAATTAAGGACAGATTAAGTCATTGCCCGGTCGTACCTAGCCACTTCCTAAAGTCATATTGCGTTTTAGATATCACTCCTGTGGCGGTCTCCAAACAGGCGAGGAGGACTCTGCCTAGTACCTTTCCTGTGGCTTCTATAAGGGAAATTGGCCTATAACAAGCCGGATCACTTCTTTTTAGATGCAGGCATTGGACCAATAATTACTGCTTTAAATACATTTGTCAGCAAGGGTGTCCACATGTCAGGATTGTTTTTGAAAAGATCAAGAGACACCCCATCTGGACCTGGAGCTTTCAGGCCTGTCCTCTGAGCTAACGCCTCCTCAACCTCAGTTACTGTGTGGGATTGACTGGGTTGGGTGGCTGCAGTTAGATCTACAGGCAAATCCCTTGTAAACTACTCTACCCTCTTACGCTGAGGGTTAAAGATGCCAGTAAAATGAGCAACCTAAGCATCTCCCATGATTAGTGAGTCCATCTGCCTGACTTCTTCAGTGAATAATGGGTGATTATTAATTTCCCAAATTGTTTTTGTGCCTCTTAGGGTTCCTGCTATCTCCAGATCTTCCCATGCTGAACTTCTCAATTCTGTTTTTCTATCCTCAATTGTGATTTTATATTTATACCTTGCAGCATTAATTAAATCTTTAATGCCGGGAGTAGCATGGAGGGCCCTTTTTAAATCCCTGTGAGCCCTAGAAAAATCACAGATTGAACTTTCGGCCTTCTGGGGTAATCACGCATTCATCTATAAAGCCTTGGAGGAATTCAAATTAATGTGAACTTTTGTTATGGCCTTGAACACATATGGTAATCGAGCAATAAGAAATCAAGCTGTCTGATTAAGATGTGGTGTAGGCATTTCTGGATGATGTACTTTAGAAGCATCAAAATATATGTAAACCAGTGTTGCACAAACAATGAAGAATGTAATCCCTTGTTTTGGTCTGAGGGGCCCTGCAGAGTGTAACTGTAAAAAGTGGGAGTTCATGCTTCCAGAAATTTGCTTAACAATATGGTTTTAAGGTTGAGGGACATGGGGGACAAAAGAGGATTGTTGTATCTGACATAAAATATATGTACAAGCCGTAGGTCTCAATACGTCTGTGTCTAAATAGGTCCATTGAACCTACATATTATATAGGTGTAGTCAATTTGTATAAGCCATATATATCTAGTTTATTTTAAATAAAAAGAACAAACTAAAGTGCATTGAATTCTGTTCCTTATATTGTTTTCCAAGATGCATGTGGTCCTTGAGAAGATATTGTTAAATTTCACTGCTCACAAGTTGATCTTTATCATCAAGTTTGAAATTATAATTCAACATTCTTATGTTTTCCTCAAATATATTCCATGGCAAAATAGACACTTAAGCTGCCTCAAAAGTAATCACTGCATCTCTGGTTTCTGTTTTCAAGTTTGAATAATTTCACAAATCCTTTTAAATCCACACACTTATTAATGTCTTTCGAAACACCTCTGCAGTGAAACTGAGTCAAGTTTGCCATCTGTTAAAGATAGAAATATTGTAATATTGGAGGATTTTGAAGTGCGTCTTCGCTTACAATGTCTTCCTTGCAAACTGTTCTTGTCAATATGAAAACCATTGTGAGGAAACATTTTCATATTAAATCAGACTAAAAGTAAAGAGACACATATGTGCACAATAGATCACAAGCTGTTGCCAGTAAATATGTATTAATTATGTCTCGTTAGGTGCTCTTCCATATGATGATCTTAACTGCACCATCCAGAGGCATCCAAATGTAGTTTTTTTTAACAAAGAAAGAACATCCATATGTCATTATTAATTTCCATTGCAAGAGGTGTATGGTTTTCTATAGCTGAGTAACAAACCTGCTATACTGGATATACTGACTGGCACATTGAAGCATATTTATTCATTGATTTATTGATTTATTCAGAAAGCTCTTGTTATTATTTGTGCTAAATATTAATATGTTTGGATAAAAGTGGACTAGGTTCAATTTAGAGGCTATCAGAGTGCTTTACAGTGAATGAAGCAAGAATGCAGCCCTCATTAAAAGTTAAGCAGTATAGGTGAGGTAATTACCAATTTTTAACTTGCAAATGAAGCATAACATGCAAAATCAGTATTTAACTCTTCGAATTCTACATTTTGCATATTTTTTGGCTTTTCCTCCTGATACTTTTCAGCAGAATGCACTGGCATACAGTGGTGAGGTGTACAGTGGAGTGGCGTAGAGTGGAGTGGCGAACAGTGGAATAGCATTGGTTGGAGTACCATAGAGTAACATAGAGTGGCATAGAGTCAAGTGGCGTAAGTTGGGAATAGAGTAGAATGGAGTAGCATAGAGTGCAGTGGCATAGAGTGCAACAGTGTGGAGTTGAGATGTGGAAAGTGGTGTACAGTCGAGTTGCATAGAGTTGAATGGTGTGGAGTGGATTAGCATAAAGTAAAGGGGCACAGAATGGAGGGGTGTAGAGTGAAGTGGGATAGAGTGGCATAGCCTTGAGGGGAGGTGCATGCAGTGGAACAGCATAGGGTGGAGTGGCATAGAGTGGAACAGCTTACAGTGGAGTTGCATAGAGTGGCATACAGTCCAGTGGCATAAAGTCGAATATCCTAGAGTGGAGTGGGATAGAGTGGAGTGGCGTAAAGTGGAATACCATAGAGTGGAGGGGAGTAGAGTGGCATACATTCAAGTGGCATAGAGTAGAGTGGCTTAGAATGTAGGGGCATAGAGTGGAATAGCTAAGAGTGTAGTGGCGTACGGTGGCATAGAGTCCAGTGGTGTACAAAGGAATAGTGTTCAATGGAGTAGCGTACAGTGAAGTTGCACAGTGTTGGAATGCCATAGAGAGGAATAGCATAGAGTGGTGTAGAGTCAAGTTGAGTGGAATAGTATAGAGTGGAGTGCAATTGAGTGGAGTTGCATAGCTTAGGGTCACGTAAAGTGGAGTGTCATTGAGTCTAATAACATAGATTGGATTGGGGTAGGGAGGAGTGGTGTAGAGTTGAGTGACATACAGTGGAATAATGTAGACTAGTGTGGCATGGAGTGCAATGGAGTGGCACACAGTACAGTGGAATAGAGTGGAGTGGTGTAGAGTGGAGGGGCATAGAGTGGCGTACAGTCAAGTGGCTTAGAGTGAAGCGGACTAGAGTGAAGTGGCATTCAGTGGAGTGCATACAGTAGAGTGACGTAGAGTGGAGTGGTGTACAGTGGAATCATAGATTGGAGTGGCGTGCATTTGAGTGGCATACAGTGAAATAGCATAGATTGGAGTGCGTAGAGTAGGCTGCGTACAGTGGAGCGGTGCACAGTACAGTGGCTTATATTGGGGTGGCATGGATTGGAGTGGTGAAGAGGTGAAGGGTGGAATAGTGTAGAGTGTAGCGGCAAAGAGTGGAGTGGCATAAATAAAACAAAATCAGAGTGGAACTTATAAAGCACACAGATATTCCAAGGAGTGTCCCGGCACTGCAGGTATAGATGACTGATCACAATGTGTGTGTGAGGGGACACAGACTAAAAAGATTCATTGAAAAGCCAGGTTTTCATGCTGCGTTCAAAAGAGCCCACATCCTTAATAGCCCCCAGGTGCAGAGGGAGGACATTCCAGCTGGCAGCGGCTGGCGCTGAAAAGGAGGATCCTCCCCATTTTTTCCTCCATGTCGTAGATACCGCAGACAGCAGTGTGTCAGCCAATCGTGGGGTTCTTGAGGCCAGATAGTGAAAGAGTTGCTTAGATAGATATTTAGGACCTAATCCATAGAAAGGTCTTTGGGCAAGCACCTGTCCTTTATACTTTACTCTTGCCCAAATGGGCAGTCAATGTAGCTTCTTGAAATGTTCCTGAACAGAAACATTCCTCTGAATATTCAGCAGGAGCCTAGTAGCAGCATTATGCACCAACTGGAGTGTCTTGAGTAGGTGTAGGTATAGAGGAAGACCCCAGTAGTGTGCATTGTCATAGTCCAGCTGAGACGCTATAAAGCCATGAACTACCGTCTTCTGACAGAAAGCAGGGGGAATGAACAGAAGGAACAGTAACAGAAACATCCTAACCTGACACAGGTTGTCAAAGGAAGTCTCTACTGTGCCTCCAATTGTGGTTTGAAGGACATATTACATATTACGGTCAAACTTCACTCCAAGGTTCTTCACAACCATAGTAGGTGTCGGAGGAGCTGGAGCAGAACGTGGCTAGATTTCACCACCCCACAGAGGGGGAGAAAATCCGAAGACTAGCACCTTTGGTTTGCTTGTGTTGCAGTGACAGTTGCTCTGACAATTCCATTGAAACAATTGACAGACACTCTTCAAATCTACATTAGTCACTAGAGACATTCCCGTCCCAAGTGAGAATAATGTGTGTGTCATCAGCATAGGAGATGACCTGCACTCTGAATGATTCCACCAGGGTTGCCAGAGGAGACATATCGATATCAAGCAATGCCGGACTCAAGGCAGAAACCTGGGGAAGCCCAAACTCAATGGACTAAGAGTCAGATGTAAATGCAGGCATCCACACCGATTGAGATCTGTTTGATGGAAAAAGAATGCAGCCAGGCCAGGGAGTTCCTCATATCCCGATGTCCTGCAGATGGTACATCAGGATAGGATGGAAAACTGAATCAAACGCTGTCAAAAGATCTAAAAGCATCAAAATCACCTTCTTCTTATTGACTACTACTATTTTAATAGTGTCTGCAACCTCAAGCAGAGAAGACTCAGTGCTTCAACCAGGGCGAAAGCCCGATTGAGAGGGATGCAGGAACTGGTTGGCGTCGAGATAGCTAGAAAGTCGCATGGCAATTAATTTCTCAAGGAACTTAGAAAAGAGTGGGTGCAAATAAATCAGCCTGTAATTAGCCATGTTGGATCTATCTGCCAAATGTTTTTTAAGCAGTGGAATCAACCTGGCATTCTTATAGCAGCTGGGGAACTTTGGCAAATTGCAGTGAGTTATTTAACAGCACATTTAGAGTGGGATTTATAGCCTCCACATTAGCACCCAGGACTTGAGGGGGAAGTGTTGTCAGGAAGCCAGACTTGCAAACTCTAAGAGCGAATTTGAAATCATCCAATGAATTAGGAGATGAAAAAAGCCCTGACAGGATCTGATCACCAGACTGAGCAGTCATACAGCTATCAATGGCAATAGATGTACTTAGCCCAACTAACCCAAAAAAGGAAGTGCTGCTATTGGTGATCACAACCTTTAAGGACTCCACAATGCCCACAACCTTCATCTCAAAAAATCTGTATGTTGAGAGCTGAGTTTCAGAGATGCTTCCAGCAGCCGAGTAAAAGGATTGATAATTGTTTGAGTGATTTCACAAGCTTCATTAATAGATCTAGCGATTTCATTAACAGAGTACTTTGATTGGGCTTTTATATGCCTCGGTGATAGACGGAAAGCTCCTTTTTGTAGTGCTCCTTATGCTAGGGTAGATAACATTTGCGCCAAGCTCTTTTGAGTGTTTTTAGTGCTGATGTAGTAGCTTAAGGTCTTCATTTTAAATCATGGAGTTGATGGATGTCTCAAAACAGGCAGTCGTCCCCATCGTCATCAATAGACAGACAGCTGTCCCATAGTTCAAAGGAGCACAGAGGGCAGGTAGGTGGCAGAATGGGGATAAACAAAACAATCTGACATGCACATAGCACACCAAGATTCAAAGCGTGAATCTCCGAGGATCGCACTTTCTATAGGGACCCAACTGAATGGAAATCTGAATAGCATGTCCGGCGCTGAGTGCAGAACGAGTGTGGACTGCCGCAGATGGGCTTGCCTTAGGTGCACTTGTTACACGTCACCGGTACGCCCACGCGGCGTGTCTGCTATGCATCTGAGGTCCGGACATTCTTATTTTCCTAGAGGATATCCCCCAGTGGCAACTAGACCGCACCTGATAAAAAGAGTGGAGTGGCATTGAGCACAGTGGTGTTGATAGAAGTTTGGAGTGGCATACATAGTACTGGTGTAGAGTCAAGTATCCCAGAGTGGAAAAGGATACAGTAGAGTGGCGTTGAGTGTAGTGGCATAGAGTTGAGTGGGGAAGAGCGGCATACAGTGAAATACTGTAGATTGGATTGGCATTGAGTGGGGAAGCATAGAGTGGAAGAGCAAAGAGTGAAGTGGTGTAGAGTGGTGTACAGTTGAGTGACATAGAGTGGAATCGCGTAGAGTGGAGTGGCGTGGCGTGCAGTGGTGTGGTGAACAGTAGAGTGGCGTACAGTGGAGTATCATATTGTGGAAAAGCATAGAGTAGTGGCATAGAGTGAAGTGGCATAGAACGGAGTGGTGTAGAATGTAATATCATATAGTGGAATTATGTACTTTGTAGTGGCATACAGTGTAGGCAGAGCGCATGAAGTTTCACTCAGCAGAATTCTTCAGAGTTGCCAAAAAACTGCCAAATTCCACAGAGTTGCGTGAGCAAGCAGAGTATTGCTTGGCCACCCCTAATCAAGTGCCTTTGGCTGCTGAGGGTCGTTGGGGACCAAGAAACCCCTATTGTTGCCACAAGTAGGTCCCCCACAGAATGATTGCTGTGACGTCATCAAAGGTCCGTCCCTTTCTCAACCAGTATTGAAAGGGCCTCCTGGCACACTACTGGCTGGTAGATGAAGTCCCCTTGGCTGCTGAGGGTTGTTGGGGCCCAAGAAACCCTATTGTTACTACAAGTAAGTCCCCCACAGTGGGATTGCTCAGATGTTCTCAGAGGCCTGCACCCTTTCTCAACCACTCTGCAAAGGGGCCTCCTGGTGCACTACTAGTTGAGGGTGACCTCCCCTTGGCTTCTAAGGGTTGTTGGGGGCCAAGAATCCCTATTGTTGCCCCAAGTAAGTCCTCCTCAATGGAATTGCTGTGACATCGTCGGATACCCCACCCCCTTTCTCAACCGCTCAGTCATTTGGGATGTCATCATTGAAGTCATGTGTGATATCACTGACCATTTCATGAGTGATGCAATATGTGAGGTCATAAGCAGTGCATTGTGGGGACTAAGTTATGGTTAGCTCAGCTAACTATAACTCCTCAATTTTTCTGGTTTTGTACAAGTGAAAAGTCAGCCAAACTATATCGTCTCTTTAAACTTTGTTTGTTTCAGTGAATTTCTATGGTTTTTTAATTCCATTTCCTAACTATAACATCCCTGTAACCTTTGATTTTTTCTGTGAATTTCTATGTTTTTTAACTAGTAGTCACAATTGCAGACCTCCTCCGACCAGCTCTCAGGAATCCAGCATTGTAGGACTTACAGGAGATACCAGTAGGGCGTCTTGGCCCCCAAGGTCCCTAAGGAGTAAAGTGGACTTCCTCCCCCAACCAGTAGTGCACCACGAGCTGCGTTTGCAGAGTGCTGTAGAAAGGGTCGGGCCTCTGAAGACATCTTAGCAATCCCGCTGTGTGATACTTATTGAAGGTAAGAGGAGGGGTATTTGGCCCCCAAGAAATCCTTAGGGGCCAACTACCCCTCCAATACCTCCAGTAATTCCCACACAGCAGGACTGCTGAGACCTGGTAGGAGGCCATGCCCCCTTTTTCCACTACTCTGTAAACGCACCTCCTGGTACACTACTAGTAGGGGGATGAAGTCCCCTTGGATATTGAGGGTCCTTTGGGGACAACTACTCCTCCTGTTACCTCCAGCAAGTCCGACACTGTGGGATTGCTAAGAAGATTTTGATGGCGACGCCCCCTTTCTCTACCACTCTGCAAATGTGCCACCTGGTACTCTACTAGTTGGGGGATAAAGTCCCCTTGGCTCTTGAGGATCCATGGGGGCCAACTAGCCCTCCTGTTACCTCCAGTAAGACTGACACAGGTAGATTGCTGAGAGGTGGTCAGAGGCCATCCCCTCTTTTTTTTTGTAAATGCTTTTATTTCATGGTAGGGTCCCAGGAGGACCACAACACCATGGCTTGGGGTCCCTACCCTGCCCCCTTTTCTTTTTTTCCCCTTTTTTGGGTTTACGCATTGAAGCTAAGTTCCAAGATGGCTTCTAACACATCCTAATTTTAGTGTGGCAGCTAATCAGAGCGGTGCACAAGCTCGTCTTTTTTCGCGAAGGCTTCGCGACCAGAGCTATCACTATAATTTTCATCTAAAATGTCTGGAAAAAACCAAATGGATTACGCCAAATCATGAAAAGCACGCTCTGGGTAAGAACATCTACCTTTCTAATAAATTTGGTGTAATTCCGTCCTGCAGTTCAGGCTGTCGGCGATCCTATGGGATTTACCAATTCAAACGCACTCTTATTTTGTGACCCTATTTATCGGTCCTCACTGCATGGATCAACCCAACCTTCAATGAGACACAGAACCTACTTTGATACTTTTTAAAAAAAATATCATGAAGATTTGTCAAATGACGCCAAAATTATAGGCAAGTAAATAAATGCTTTTCCAATGGAAACTAGGTCCTAACTATAACTACCAAATAGTGACCGCCAGTAGGCAGGTACATATACATATGTATATATATATTCACTTAAAAAGCTATAGGTTTCACACATGTTATAGTTAGGTGGACATTTCACTCGTAAAAAACCAATGAAATTCCCCCGTTATAGTTAGTTCAGATAACTATAACTCGCGCGCCCGCACTCCACTGCTCATGACGTCACATATTACATCACTCATGACATGGTCAGTGGCATCACTCATGACATCACTGATGACATCATCCTTTTGATAGAGTGGCGGTCGCACAAGTTATAGTTATCTGAACTAACTATAACGGGGGAATTTCATTGGTTTTTTACGAGTGAAATGTCCACCTAACTATGACATGTGTGAAACCTATGGTTTTTTAAGTGAATTTGCAAGGTTTTTTAAATGCTAATTCCTAACTATAACGTGTGTGAAACCTATGGTTTTTTCAGTGAATTTGTACGGTTTTTTAAATGCTAAGTTATGTATTTATTATTATATTTTTTATATATTTATTTTACAATAAACTACGTATTATGGTTTTTCACCGTGCACGCACGGTGCGCGCACCCCAGCGATTTAAAAAAAAAAAAGGAAAATGTTTTTTTCTGCCTTTGGGGTCCTTCAGGGACCCCCTGACAAAGGCTAGGGGGTCAGGAACTCTCTACCCTGCCCCTTTTTCACGTTCGCCACCTTCCTTTTTCACTCTCGCACTCAAAACAAACAAAATGGCGGCTGACACTTCCTGATTTCGACCGATTCGAACGTTGACTGACATGTAACCACCAATCAGAATAACGCTCGCGCACGTTAGGGTGCGCGCACCGTGCGGGCGCACCATGCGCACACGGTGCGCGGCTATAGATATTTATGTACTTTAACTGCAATTTTCTCAGGAACTACTGAACAGATTGACTCAGTATATGCAAAAGGCACATCCCTGACCTGAGGACTACCTGTTTGCCAAATTTCAAGTAATTCTGTTCAGCCGTTCGGGCTGTACCTTCGACTAAAGGTCCTATGGGAAAATGCATGGGGAAAATGCGTTTTGGGACCCCCCTTTTTTCTCGGCCCCCGCTTGACGAATCCCCCCGAGACTTTTAGGGTAGGAACTGAGCGGAGCGCCCCATTAGTTGTGAAAATTTCGCGAGGATTCGTCAACTGGCGCCAAAGTTATTCAAAATTGAATTTTGAGATTTCCTATGGAAACACGGTCCGCCAGTAGATAATATTTATATATATATATATTAACCACTGGTGGTCGCCAGTAGGTAGTTATAGATAGGACCTATTTTCCATAGGAAATCCGCAACATTCTATTCCCAATAACTTTGGTGCCGATTGACGAATCTTTGCAAAATTTTCGTAAGTTTTGGCCAGCTTCGGTCCGCTCCTAGCCTGAAAGTCTCGGGATGATTCGTGTAGCGAGGGCCGAGAAAAAAGGGGGGTCCCAAAACATGTTTTCCCCATGCAATTTCCCGTAGGACCATTAGCCGTAGCTACAGCCCGAACTGCTGAACGGAATTACACCAAATTTGGCAAAGAGGTAGTCCTCAGTTCAGACTCGTGCCTTTTGCTTAAATGGTGTCAATCTGTTCAGTAGTTCCTGGGAAAATTGCAGTTAAAAGTACATATATATCTATGGCCGCGCTGGATCCGCGCACCTTGAGCGCACCCTGAGCGCACCCTCCCGATCATGCGCTGAATGCTAATTGACTGTCAAGTGGTTGTCAACATTCGAAACCAGGAACTGTTGGCAGCCATTTTGTGCCTCGGTAGAAGCGAGGCTGAAGAAGTCTGTGGAATAAGTGTGCAAAACATATAAAGGGGGCAGGATAGAAATACCCTGACCATTTAGACCTGCTTAGGGGGACCCAGAAGGACTCCCAGGGCCCCCCAATTTATTTAATTTTTTTTTTAAACGGAAAGTGCGCTCAGGGTGCGCAGATCCTGCCGTAAAAAAATAAAGCTTTTTTTATAATTAGCCCCCCAGGGGCTGCCACCTCCCCGGGGCTACAAAATAAATTGGGAGGGGCTCGAAAGCCCCTCCCAGTATAATTTGTGGGGGGCTCGATGGCCCCCCCAAGCCATGGGGACCCCCATCCCCCGGGGCTTTATGTATTGAGGGAGGGGGGCTGCGTGGCCCCCCTGCTGGAGCCCTCGAGGGCCCTGGGGACCGCCACCCCCCAGGGCCGGCTCCTGCAGTGTCCTGTGGTGCCCACCCCCAGGACACTGTTGTTTGCTATGAGAGGGCGGGAGTCTCCTGCCCTCCCATAGCAAACTTGGTTTGGATTTTGAAAGAGAGAGCAGGGAAACCTGCTCTCTCTTTCAAAATCCAAACCATATTGCTTTTCCACACGGGGAGCTGCATGTCAGCAGCTCCCGATGTGGAAAAGCAATGCCGGCTCCCGAAGGATGTGGGGAGCCGGCTGGGACCGTGGGGGCATTGGGGCTCCCCCCACGGTCCCCAACATTTTTTATAAGCCCCGGGGATGGGGTCCCCGGGGATAATTATAATTAGTAATAGGGGCTATTTTTTTTTTTACTGTAAAATTAGGAGTCGCGCATCCAGCGCGGCTCTCAATGCGGCCCCCTGGTGTGCACGCGTTGGATGCACGACTACTAACCTGTAGGGTGCGTGACTCCAGCGCGTTTGGTGCACGACTTCTACGCGTCGGAATGCACAAGCCTAACGCGTTGGGTGATATAGTTAGCTGGACATTTCACTTGTACAAAACCATTGAAATTCCTCCGTTATAGTTAGTTCTACTAACTATAACTCGCGTGCCTGCAATCCACTGTTGATGACGTCACATATTACATCTACTAGATGATGTCGTGAATGATGTCATCAGTGATGTCATTTGAGATGTTATCAGTGATGTCACTGACCATGTCATGAATGATGTAACATGTGACATCATCAGCAGTGGATTGTGGGTGCGCGAGTTATAGTTAGTAGAACTAACTATAATGGTTTTGTACGAGTGAATTGTCCAGCTAACTATAACACCCCTGAAACCTATGGTTTTTACAGTAAAAATATATATATATATATATATAATTCTGAGGGTACCTGGTGGCCAACTAGCCCATCAGGTACCTCCAGTAAGCGCTACAGAGCTGTATTGCAGAGAGGTGTTCCGAGGCCATGCCCCTTTTCACACCACACTGAAAACGCGGCTTCTGGCACACTGCTGCTCGGAGGATTAAGTCCACTTATGTCCTGAGGTTCTCAGGACACAAGAGACCTCATCGCCCCATCAGCAGTGCACCAAAAGCCGCGTTTGTATAGTGGTGTAAAAAGGGGGCGTGGCCTCAGACCACCTCTCTGCAACGCAGCTCTGTGGTTCTTACTGGCGGGACCTGGTGGGCTAGTTGGACCCCAGGGACCCTCAGTATTCAAGGGGACTAAATTCCCCAACATAGAAGGCGCCACAGAGCTTGATAACAGAGAGGTGGACACAGGCCATGCCCCCTTTCTACGCCACTCTCTCGCGTCTCCTAGCCCATTCTAAGTTGAGGATTAAGACCCTTTGAATACTAAGGGTCCCTGGGGGCCAACTGGCCCACCAGGTACCTCCAGTTATTGCCACAGAGCTGCGTTGCAGAGTGGTGTAAAAAGGGGTGTGGTCTCCGACCACCTCTCTGCAATACAGCTTTGTGGTGCAACTGGCGGTACCTGGTGGGCTAGTTGGCCCCCAGGGTCCCGCTGTAATCAAGGGGAATTAATTCCCCAGCTAACAACGTGCCAGGGGGCGCATTTGCAGTGTGGTGGACAAAAGGGGCGTGGCCTCTGGCTAGATGCCAGCTTTTTTTAAAATTTAGTTTTTAGAACGGGCCCCCCATTCTTTTCGTATTTTTGGGGCCCTGGGGGCACCATCCCCCAGGGCCTGACCCCTTTTAAAAAATTTAAAAAAACTGGAAGGGGGCCGTGCGGCTCTCCTCCCGAGGCCAATTTTGGCCACAGGGACCCCATCCCCTGGGGTATGGCCACATATATATATATTTTTTTAAATATATTTTAAGGAGGGGGTTGTGTGGCCCCCCTCCTGATGCATCTATTGGCCCCTGGGACCCCATCCCCCGGGGCTGTCCCTCTTTTTTATTTGTTTATTTTTATTGAGGGAGGGGGGCCGTTTTGCCCCCCCTGCTGGGCCACTTCTGGCCCCGGGACCCCATCCCCCTGGGCCTGGCATCATGGTTGGGGACTGTGGGGGGAGCCCCAATGCCAGCACGGTCCCGCCGTCTCCCCGCCTCCTGCAGGAGCCGGCATTGCTTTTGAGCAAGGGGAGCTGCTAACATGCAGCTCCCCTTGCCCAAAAGCAATCATCTGCTTTGCTTCATTAAAGCGAGAGCAGGTTTCCCTGATCTCGCTTCAATGAAGCAAAGCAGAGTTTGCTATGGCATGGCGGGAGCCGCACAGCTCTCGCCCGGCCATAGCAAACAGCAATGTCCCGGGGTGGGCACCCCGATACATTGCAGGAGCCGGCCCTGGGGGGTGACAGTCCCCAGGGCCATCAAGGGCTCCTGGAGGGGGCCGCGCAGCCCCCACTCCCTTCATTTTGAAAGCCCCGGGGAGGTGGTGGTCCCCAAGGGCTGAGGGTCCGTAACAGACCCCCAAATTTGGATAAAGAGTGCCCCGGGGAGGTGGTGGTCCCCGGGGCGTGGGGCGTGGCTCTTGCCCCCACACAAATCTTATTTTTTTTAAAACAGAGTCCAGGGAGGTGGCAGTCCCATGGGCTGTGGGAGGGCCACGTGCCCCCCGCATACAATTAAAAAAGCCCTGGGGACGTGGCAGTCCCCGGGGCAGCATGGGGTTGCATTTTTTAAAATTTCAGCGGGATTCACGACCCCAACGTGAATTCTGCCATTTCTTTTAAACAAAAATGCTTTTTTTGGCCCTGGGGGTCCTTGTGGGACCCCCTGAGCAGGCCTAGGGGGTCAGGGTGTTTCTACCCTGCCCCCTTTTCTTGTTTTTTAACCTTTTTTCTACTGATTTCTTGTGACTCGGTTACAAGATGGCTGCCAACACTACCTGGTTTGGAGTTTTGGCAGACAATCAGAGTGAAGCTCATGCTTGGGAGGATTCGCAAACCCTCCTCGGTGCTCAGATATATACATTTTTCCTTTCTTTAATTTCTCAGCAACTACTGAGCGGCTCTTTCTGAACCAAGGGCTACCTTATTTGGTGTAATTCTGTTCAACATGGGGAAAATGTGTTTTGGGACACCCCCTTTTTTCTCGGCCCCCGCTTGACAAATCATCCTGAAACTTTCAAGACAGGAGCTGATGCAGCGGACCACTAGTTTTGAAAATTTTGCGAAGCTTCATCAAACGACTCCAAAGTTATTGGGATAACAAAAAACGCTTGTGAATAGAAATGAGGTCCTAACTACAACTACCTACTGGCAAGCGCCAGCAGGTTATATACTATATATATATTCACTGAAAAAACCATAGGTTTCACACACTTTATAGTTAGGAATTAGCATTTAAAAAACCTTGCAAATTCAATGAAAAAACCATAGGTTTCACACAGGTTATAGTTAGGTGGATATTTCACTCGTAAAAAACCAATGAAATTCCCCCGTTATAGTTAGTTCAGATAACTATAACTTGCGCGACCGCCACTCTATCACAAGGATGATGTCATCAGTGATGTCATGAGTGATGCCACTGACCATGTCATGAGTGATGTAATATGTGACGTCATGAGCAGTGGATTGCGAACGGGCGAGTTATAGTTATCTGAACTAACTATAACGGGGGAATATAGTATATATATGTATATATATATATATGTATATGTATATATATATATGAAAAAACACCAGAGTTCCCACTGCTGTATTTCCCAAATTGGAAACGAAGATAGGGACATGGACTCTAAGTAGGTGCGTAATTTCCTTTTCTTTATTTACATAGGTAGACGCTTCGGCATGGTGGCTATATATATATATATATATATATATATATATATATATATATATATCTTCATTGGAAAAAAACAAGGGTTACAGGGACCTTATAGCTAGGTTCAGGTTTCACTCGTAAAAAACACAGAAATTCAGCATTTATAGTGAGCTGAGCTAAGTATAACTCACACCCCCCCTCAATGCACTGCTTATCACCCCACATATTACATCATTCATGACATGGTCGGTATCATCCACAGAATCTCACACACACTCACTTACAACCCCATAGAACCTTTCATACACCCACTCCCACACAGCCATTCTCAGATCTATTGCAGAAGTTACACATCCACTTACATGTATGTATAGTTTTTTCCAAGGAGGTGAAGGCTATTAGGAGGAATGTGATTCCCTCATCATGGGGCACTTATGAAGTTCAAGGAGACAGCTAGACCTCAGAATAAAATAGCACTGATTTAGAAGTGAGGGAGGGCCTATGAAAGAAACACAATCCTTAAGAAGTCAATAGAAGGGAGCTGAATGCAGTACCAAGGAGCATTGAATAAAATAGGATCAATCAGTTTAATTAAGAACCATAAAGCAAGCACTTACAAAGGCACCAATTGTTACAATAAAGGAAGAAAACAACCTATAAGATTAAACCAGACATTGAGATACATATACAAAGGAGATAATGTACACACATGCTCTGAAGAAATGCAGAATGTGCGAAACACGTGTTGTCCATGTGTGAATAAAAGAAGCCATCATACAAACTAAGCTGTTAGACACTGTTATTTCTTGTCAATGAACATTTTTTTCTGTATTACTCTTACCAATACTGGTCGGGTATCAGTGTACTGAGAATACTAAGATAAGTAATTAATTACCTTTGTCCACAAGAAATTCCAACAGAAATACTTCTTTTAATAGAAACCTCCTTATGAAATTGAAACAATTAATCGGAATGGGTCTATCCAGCAAGCCCAGCAATGACCCATGAAGAAAAATAATAAACCAACGTGTTTACCAGTTTAAACATCCTTGTCAATGCATGGAGTGACTCAAAATAATCTACTGCAAAATGTTCCCACACATTACGGAGCACTGGACAGTTTGCACTTGAGTGACCCTAATAACAGCTTAGTTGTCACTCATGCGCAACTTGATCAATGGCACCCACACAACCACGATTGGTCTTCAGGAAGTGGTGGGGTACCCGTGTACTGAGAGGACTGAGAGTAAAGCGCCAGACAGGGTGCTTTGTAATTACCTGTTCCCACAAGAATTTCCAACAGAAATCCTTGTTTTAATAGACAACTACTTATGAAAGTGAAACAATGAATCGGAAGGGGGCTACCCTCAAGCCTAGCAATGACCCAATAAGAAAGATAATAAATCTAAGTGTTTACCAGTTTGAATAACCATGGCAATGCATAGAGTAACTCAAACTGCAAAATTTCGCCACACATTATGAGGCAATGGACAGTTTGCACTTGAGTGACCCTAATGACTGCATGATTGTCACTCATGCAAAACAAAAACAACTTGATCAATGGAACCAACAGAACTACAATTGGTCTTTAGGAAGTGGCAGAGATGCCTTTACACTTGTATGCACCAATACAGCTTTAGTTACATTACCGTCAATTTATATTTCGCT
Source organism: Triturus cristatus (assembly GCF_964204655.1). NCBI lineage: Eukaryota > Metazoa > Chordata > Amphibia > Caudata > Salamandridae > Triturus > Triturus cristatus. The sequence continues at coordinate 231,579,793 of NC_140584.1, forward strand.
GGACTAGATATCCATCACCACTGTGATGGAGGAAAATGGAGTCAAATGTCTATCAAAATCTAAATAAGGCCCTAAATCAAGCCACTTCAAAGTCCAGCACTTTTCCTACTGTTGCGTAGATTGGAGTGAGAATAGTAAAGCTTAAACATAGTTCTTAATCTTAAACAACTTTTGTTTCCAACTGTTATGTCACAAATGTCAGTGACCTAATTTTGATCTAATTATTCATGAAATAGGCTTCCATCAGAAGCCTTATATGCAATAACATTTCCTTACTGGGAGATGACGAGGTAGAATCATGAGAGACAAAACACAGTCTGAAAATGCAGGTATAATATGTACAAAAGAACACAAGAAGTACTTGTTATTTTTGAGATATCCACATAAAATATAGTTTTATGAAATTATTATACATGAAAAATATTAACACAGCTTATGGTTACCCTCCTGGACCTACACTGATCACCATTGAAAATAAATCCTCTAACATAGCAATATTAAAACACAAATGCACTGGTATATTTCAGAAACATTTTCATCAGAGCAATTTTAATTGAAATGCACTTATTATATGTTTGTTATAGCAGAGAAAAACTCATGATTAGTTACAGGTTTCGGTTCATGTTATGGATGTCCAATCGGGGTCCATGAGATCTGGATCATGACAACTGTTTCAGAGTATCTGCATAACGCATATTTAAATACAATGGATTAAATAGGTATTATATTTAGTGATTATCCTGAAATATGATGAACCTTGGGAATTTGCTGAGTTTGTAGTGGTTCATGTCACATTTATTTGAGAATATCAGTGTTAAAACAAAGCTTACCCGGCTACTGGATCAACTGCTATTGCCTTTGCATTGAGAAGATCAATGTCAATCAATGTGATGCAAACACTTCCATTCTGATCACATGCAAAGATTCTGTCACTGACATGATCCACAAAGTAAAAATTTCCAGTCAGCCAGTCAATTGCCATTTGATGTATATCTAACAGAAATAAAAACAAAGTTATAATTATGTTGGTTTCATAACAGTAACATTTTATATTTATAGTTGCATTTGTGGGTTATTGTTCAAATAGACACTTAGTCCAAATTCAAATGAATAAGGTGATTCAAATCATTTAAACACAGACATTCTAGGCCTTATTTATGAGCCCCTGCGTCACTTTTGTGCTGCCATTGTGTCACTTTTTGTGACGCCGCGGCGGCGTAAATAATGTGACATATATACGAAGTGAAGCATCTACGCAGATGCTTCACTTCATGAAACCCTGCACTACATTATACCTACATCAGGTATAATGTATTCAGGGTGTGCTTTCCCCTCCAAGAAAGGGTCATAGGAGTGGTGCAGTGAAATCTATAAAATTTCATTGCACCACTTCTAGGACACCAATGCCTCCAAAACTTATGTAAGGGTGATGCAGGCCCTTTCAAATGACACAATATAATCCACTGCAAACTTTTCCCATACATTACAAGGCACTGGAGAGTTTTCACTTGAGTGACCCTAATAATGGCTTGGTTGTCACTCTTGTGAAACAAAAACACCTTGATCAATGAAACCCACACAACCACAATTGGTTTCCAGGAACTGGCAGAGATACCTCCACAATTTTATACACCAATTCATGTTAAGGAACACTAAGGCCTTCATTACGATGTCGGGCGGAATCACTTCTCCCCCGATACCGCATCGGTCATGGGACCGAACAACACCCGGTCGGTGGTTCTGACCGCCTCATTCGGATGCGACTGAACACTGATCTGTCACATTCCTACATTTTACTTGGGGACCATGCTTTCATGCTGTAAACAGGCTGTAATGCATGCTCCCATAGTAAAATGGAAGGTGCGTTCATCCCTGCACCCCGTGGCAGGCACGTAAAGGTGCCTGCCACAAGGTGCAGGGATCAACAGGGGGCACTTGCCTCCAATTGGAGGCTGTGCACCCAAGGGGGCCCTGATGGGGGCCCCAAAGATTTTTCCAAAATAGTTTCCATGTCGGACAGACCGTTATGGAAACCAAGTTGGAATCCATCATCATATTCTCAAGGGCGGAAAGGCCCGCCCATGAGATTACTTGCCGCATTTCGATTGGTGGACCGGCTCTCCAAGCCCATCAGAAGTCAGCTGGAATGACTGGTCGGATTCGTTTCCGACCACCTCCATCAAAAAGAGGCGGTCAGAAAGGAATCAGACAGGCCCATTACGGTGTGGCTCGGAAGGCTCCGACCATCGCAATTGGCCCCTATATTTAATTGTAACACAGATTCTACAATGCTTCCTTTCACAAACTCTGAATATGAATGTTTCTAATCACACATCCATCACTTAAAAAGTCTCAACCACTTTCCAAGGCCTCAACATGTTCAGTTACTGGCTAACTAAATACATGTATGTCGTCCTCAAAAACAACCATACCAGGAACCTCACTAATAAAATCAGATATCGGTCATTGAAAAATAAAGGTGTGCAAGATACACTGAAATGCATGTGAAAACATTAGAATGCATCATCATGAGCCATGAGTATTGTAAGACAGTAAAACGATATCCAACAATACCCTTAGCTATAGCTTTCAAAACATCATTGCCACTGAAACTGCTGCAAAACAATACGTCTTTGGGAGGGTATTTGAATCCAACCAAATCCCATAAGTCAGAAATTTAAGATCAATGCACATATGTTTAATATTTGTCTAAAGCGTCAAGTGATAGTCAAAGAGATTAATCTTTTGTCTTCATAATGTCAGTAATACAGATGCCCTTTAACTGTATTGCCAATTATGCATCAGAACTTAATTGCATAATGTATAGTTTGTACTTCACTGGTGTCACATAATTTACCGTTCCCAGTTTTTGGCAAACATTTAAATAGTGGTCGTAGAAATATCTTTATTTGATGTTTTTGAAAAACATCAAATTATACAAACATGGTATTATTAATGCTCATTTAGACTATTTATCTCACACACAATTTGACTTGGAGAAACAATTAGAAACGTGCACAACTACTAGGTGAATTCCCAAGACAAGTCCAATACCACAACAAGTGACAACATTGATATCACATACACTGAAAAATATACTCAATAAAGTTTCATGTGCTGCAAGTTTCCCATTTTATTTAGTGAAAAAATTGCTATAAACAATTTCATTGTCTAGTAGACCTATGTCATCTAATTATTAAATCACAAAAAAAATATCCTTACTATCGTTTAAAACTGTTAAAATCTATTCAAATCTATTACCCATTAATTAAACAATATATAAAATCATAAACTGCTCATTTAATAAACATTTTCAGTGGTTAGTAGATAATTTCAGCATCCTGCTTCTTAACCTCCAGGCATGTAACAAATATCTGGACACGGTGAAGATTAACCACTCTGTGCAATCACTTTTAAGGATTCGAATAATATCTTTTAAGTGGTTTACAGCTAAAATGCGGATTATGGAAATTAGCCAAGTTCTTCTGATCTGAGTGTGTTTTGACAAAAGAGCAGCAAATGTTTTCCGGCTTCATGATCGGCCTTGCATGAGGGGCAAGTGATCGAAATGTTAACCCCCTTCCATTTTCCACAGAAACCATTTATTGGCAAGAAACCATATCTGAATGTTTAAAACAAGGATTTTTCTAGTAGGGTTTTCTATATAATTCAAGAACTCATGTAGATACATGTTGTCTTTAAAATTCAGAAACCTCCTTGATATTTCCCCTGCAGTTTCTTTATTTAGCCATATTTCACTATCATGAAGCCAATATCTCTTTTTAAGATTAGCTAAGGTTTTTTTCCGTATACTACTAGGGTTAGTCCAAAGCTCACTCAAGTCCAGTCTGTACATCCAGCTCTTTATGTACTTGAGTCACACATCAAGCAGTGATTGTCTCATGGGAAATGATGAGTAACTTAAACAAATTCGAATCTAATAAGCAAGGGGCATGCATAAAGGCAATCACATGTGTTACATTTTTAAGTCCCAAGTCTAGGCGCGTTTTGGGGATATCCAAAATTGTTCTCCTGAAAATGTTCTCAGTTTTTTAAATAGCCCCTACTTTGCTCTGGCCCCATAACTCTGCGCCATGCAATGCCGCTCCAATACCCTTGGCTTGATACACTTGGATTACTGGGGCAACTGGCATGTAGATTGAGATTTTCAGTCTTTTTTTTACTAAAGCAGAGCTTGCATGTTGAAGTGAGAGTTGGCTCTTTGCAATTTGTGCAGCCAACAATAATTAATTAGTTAGTCTGACCCCTAAGTAATTGAATTGATTCACCTGTTCTACTGGGGTGGCTCCCAATCTAATCATGCCCCTATAGGACTTTTGTGGGTTAAATGCCATAAATGTAGTTTTTGTGGCATTTATTTCCAGCCCAAATTCCCCACAAGATGCCAAAAACCTATCCAGTAGATTTCGGAGCCCCATCGGCGTCCTAGAAATAAGTAAGGTATCATCGTCAAAAAGCAAGGATGACCCTGCTTGGTCAGCATGTTTAGGGGGATCACCTTTACTATCAGTTAATGTTTCAACCAATCCATTAATATCTAAGGTGAACAGAGTAGGTGCAAGTACACACCCTTGGCGCACATCTCTGTTCACCCTTATGCGATCCGTCAGCCCACCTTCCTTCCCCAACCTGATTTGAACATAGTTATCCCTATGGAGTCTAATAAATATCTTCAATAGATTTCTCTGGATCCCCATCTTGTGTAGGGCTTCCCATAGTTTCTCTTGGGTGACTAGATTAAATGCGGCACACAGTTCCACAAACACAAAACGTACACATTCCCTTTTTAATTACAGCATATTTCCATAAAATCATTAAAAACCGGAGCAATTGGTTTATGATGCTCAAGTTTTCTCTAAAACCTGCCTGCAGGGACAGCAATATCTTCCCTTCCCTCATCCTGTCTAGAAGCCTTTCTAGCAGGTGCCTTCAAATAATCTTGGTGCTGTATCTATCAGGCTTATGGGCCAAATTTTCGCTGGATTGTTTGTACCCCTCTTTTTAAGTAGGGTATTATATCTGCACCCAACCAAGAATCTTGAATATCATCACCCTTTAAGATGGCATTAAAACTATGATTAGGAATCATATACCAGATTGCAGGTTTAGAAAGATAAAAGTCACCTTGAATTTTATCTAGACCTGGAGCTTTACCCTTTTGCAACGTGACAAGTGCTGTCTGTGTTTCATCAATAGTCAAGTTAATTGGATCTGCCTCTCTTTCTGTTTTGGGAAACATCACAAAGAATAATTCACTAGTACTTGGCCTTAAGTCCATTAGCCCTGCATATAACACGCTAAAGTGATTAACCCAGGTCTGTGGCTGTATGTGGAAGTCTTCTTCTGTAGTTAGGTTGTTGGATCCTTTAGCTGTTAAATGCCAAAACTGTTTACTATCTTTGGCTTTTGCTACAGTAAGGAGATCTCTCCAGAATCCCTCACACCATTTTCTTTTTGCATCATTTTGAATTGATTTATATTGTTTCCTTTTTAAAGCTACCATACTTCTCAGGCCTGTTTTAATGGCTACCATCGGTTCTGAGTACCTTGCAACACTCATCGTACTGCTCATTATTATTGGTTCTAATTACCTTGCCCTTCCCTTTCCTATAAAAAAAACTTTTTGATCTTCCCCATAAGTCTATTCAATCTATCCATCGAGGGTTGTACTTGCATACTACATTTACTCAGGTCTACCAGTGAGCGGGCTGCAATATTTTAGATTTGCACCAGGATATTTTCACTCCTTACAATCTTGGGCCATTTAACCCTCCTTCTATCGTTACTAAGAACGATTGGATATGACAAACTTCCTTCGGGGATTGACTGTGATGAGATGAATATATCAGACAGTTCTAGTGTTAAGGCATTATGGTCACTATATAGTAACCCACATGTCCGATAGTTTGCGCCAGAAGAGTAAATCAAATAGGATGTAATCTATCTTAGTATTACAATTAGCTCTTTTGAATGTGTGTCTTAGTTCTTTGTCAGAGAATGAGCACCCATTGTGACAAGAAGTCCATATTTAGGAGTGAGAGAGGCAACCAGAAATGCAGCCCTCACATTCTTAACAGGCCTGTCTTGTCTCAAACACGGAATGGCCCAATCAGCATCCTCCTCATTTGAGATGTTCATGGTTGCTTCTAGAGGTTCAAAAGCAATATTCAAATCCCCAGCAAGTACTAAATTATAGGAAGCCCCTTCCCTTTCCAGGAACTCGTCAAAGACCAATATAATAGTGGAGTCCGGATATTCGGATGTTGGGGAAGAAATCTGCTGTAAATATTAACCAAAAGCACTGAGGTCTTAATATTAGTACTTTTGATATTCAGGGCTAGTAAGTTATTGAAAATTGTTTCAAACTTTCTAATGTTAATATTCTGATAGGACTTGATCTAAATAATAAGTCCCCAGCAGGACTGCCCTTAGGTGACAATACTGCTTCTACACTATAATTAGTAAAGCCGACTCTACACATTTTGTCAGTGGCCCATGTCTCCTGGAAAAGACATAGATCATAACTATCAACAAACTTCCCCCACTCCTGACAAATAAAGTTTAGACTTAAGGCCCACTAAATTCCAGGACAGTAGCCCCAAGTTCTTAATAGGCTTTCGATGCACAAGGGATTGCTTTCCTACGTCATTGGTCACGGTAACCGTGATGGATTGTGCTGAGTCTATAGGTGCAAGAGATTGCCTTCCCACATTACTTTTCATGCTAGTCATGATGGATTGTACTGGATCTATAAGGTAAGATGGGTGAGAGCCTATCTCCGACAAGATACTCTGGACACTACTGGAAGACAATTCCTGTACCTGTCATATTGAAACAGCCACAGATTCTGTCTGCCCTTTGTATAGTGTATTATGGGTATTACTCAATCGACAGACCATTGATCTCCCATTCTTTAGTTCAGATGCCTGTGCCTTGCTGGGTAGAGAGAGCTTGAACTGGATCATAGATCTATTAGGAGGTAGGATGCGCAGGTCCAAGTTGACCAAACCATCCTCTATGTTCCCAATAACTAATTTCAGAATAATATAATCGTATTTTTTGCTTAAGGAGCAGTGACTTGCAGCCCCTATATCAGATCTTATGATTGAGTGGCATTGCCTAACCTGTTGTAGCCAATGGATTACTTTATTATTTAAAGGTTCACTTGTTTCTCCTGTTGCAGGTGCCAGTTTGGGTACATTTATAATAAAAACATGATTTCTGCTCACACTGCACAGGTTCAAATGGCCTTAGCATCTGTTCTGGAACCTGGGCCTGGTAATCTCTTCCTCACGCTCCCCACCCCCATGTGAGTGTAAACATGACACTCCTTTTAAAGCCATCTGGGAAGGCAGTGTCACCCTGGCTTATCCTATAATCGAGCCCTGATCTGCGATTCTACCATGATCCCAGGGATCAGCACATACAATGGCAGGTGGTATAACCCTTGGTGTAACCCCTCAGGGTTTAGGAGGAGGCGGCTTCTTGTTATTAAAGTGTAGCATAGGATCAAGGCATATTTTAGGGGCGTTGGGAATTGCTACCCGCCTAGATTGCGATTGAGCATGTGAGCCCCCTAGCTGCCTATGCTCTATTATAATGCCGGGAGATAATGTTCTCAATATTCCCTCTGCTTATACCAGAAGGGCGGGTCCTATTAAGTTGTTCAGTAAGGGTTCCTACAGTAGCTCTCAGTAGTGACACCTCTGTAACTTGTTGCTTGATAATTAATATGAGCTCACTTAATTCAGTTAGATTGGGGTGATTATCAGTATTCAATGTACAGTTCTCATTTCCTTTCTCAGCCTCCCCTTTAGAAAAGATGCCAGTGTCAACACTATCACCATTACAGACACTATCGACATTCTCAATTAAGAGAGCTCAAATGCACAGGAGGCTCAAATCAATATCAGGAGCCACAGTTTGTCCAGCATTAGAGACAGAGTTAGTCAGTACTGTTGGACAATTGTACGCAACCAGCTCATTGTTGATAATGTCTCTGGTCTCAGCATTACTGTCAACATTTTGAACAGGTGTTAAAGATAGAGCAGACATAGATGAAGATTTCCTCTGTTTTTTTCTTTAATAAATATTAGCCACTCTCCACCTAGCATTAGGCAATTTATCATGGCCACTTAGTAAACTTTCAACTTCTTCAATTAACGTGTGCGTATCATCAACTGTACTGTTCAAAGCCGAATTAGATGCAATCCATTTAACTGACTTAAGGACTCTATTAGGGGGCCCCTTAGACCTGCTTTTGCCCATTTTTTTTGTTCAGGCCTTTGACAAGATTGCCAGGCATCACATAAACAAGGGAGCGGAGTTGAGGGCGAAGATTACCACCTTATAAACCGTGATTCGTCATTTATATGTCAGCAGGGTTTGGACAAACTCATAGGCACATGGTCAATTCGACACAACTAATCTAGAACAGTAGAGGCCATATACTTGGACAAAAAAGTATATGGTACATGCAACAAAATGCAAAGTTCACTGCGATCAGTTTGTGCATAACCATGGCAGACCAAACCAAGAGCAAAGAGGGTGGCCCAGCCCAGCCTCCTCCAGTGTCCGACGGGCATGGACACACTGGGCTCAGCCAGCACGCGTCCTACGCTGTGAGGGTCGATACAGCGCTATAAGCATGCGATGGCCATGTCTCCCCAAGCAGCTGAAGCAGGACCCTGTTCTCAGTGCACTCTGGGAAAGGGAGTTCCACCAGGGTTTTGTGGGTGAAGAAAACAGCAGGCAGCCCCAGCAGGGATAGCATTTCGTACTGCGGGGTTCGAGACAGCTCTATAAGCATGCGATGGCCATGCCTCCCCCAACCAGCTGCAGCAGGAACCTATTCTTGGTGCACCCTAGTATTGGGAGTTCCACCAGGGTGTTGTGGGTGAAGAAAACAGCTAGCAGCCCCAGCAAAGTTAGCGTGAGTGCTGCGGCGGTTCAAGGCAGCGCTATAAGCACACGATGGCCACAGCTCCCATCAAGCAGCTGCAGCAGGAACCTGTTCTCGGTGCACCCTGGGACCAGGAGTCCAACCAGGGTGTTGTGAGTGAAAAAAACAGCGGGCAGCCCCACCAAGAATAATGTCCCGTGCTGCAGGGGACAAGGCAGTGCTGTAAGTGTGTGATTGCCACCCCTCCCCCCAAGCAGCTTCAGCAGGAGCCTGTTCTCAGTGCACCCTGGGACCAGGAGTCCCACCAGGGTGTTGTGGGCAAATACAACAGCAGGCAGCCCTAGCAAGGATGGAATGACACAAAATATTCCACTGCAAAATGTTCCCACAAATTATGAGGCACTAGACAGTTTGCACTTGAGTGACCCTAATAACTGCATGGATGTCACTCCTGCTAAAGAAAAACAACCTGATCAATTGAACCCATACAACCACAATTAGTCTCCAGGAAGTGGCAGAGATACCTTCACAATGTTATACACCAGTTCAGGTTTAGAAACACTATCTTCAATCGTAACTGCATCTCCCAGCTGGAGTGGCATGGTGAGCAAAGGAATGATGGATTAAACCCAGATCTTTATGACTCGGGCGAATGTTTGCATTGTTCAGCATTCCTTCCATCAATTGTCCTTTTTGGTTTTGCTGCCCTAAGTATGAAGGCTATGCCCAGACATGAGTCCAGCGCTCACTCTGCCACTGGATTCAAGCTACACTGGCTGATTAGGGGTGGTGCCCTGAAACCGGTCCCAGATGGCTTGTTTCCAGTCCAGAGAGGACCTGGCTTGGCAGTTCAGGCTGGACTGTTCTCATGAGTAACAGGGTCAAGACTGATTTGTAGATGGCTTGGTCCAAACTGGGGTGTCGCAGTGAGGAAAAGAACAATGGATTAAACCCAGATCTTTGTGACTGGGGTTGAATGTTTGCATTGTTCAGCATTCCGTCCATCAATTGTTCCTTTTGCTTTTGTCACCCTAAGTGGGAAGGGTATACCCAGACGTGGGACCCGGGCTCACAGCACGACTGGATTCAAGCTAGGATGGGTGATGAGGGATGATGCCCCGAAACTCATCCAAGGATGCTTATTTGTGGTCCAGGGAGTACCTGGCTTTGCTGTTAGGGCTGGACTGTTCCCATGAGGAACAATGTCTAGACTGATTTGTGTATGGCTGGGTACAAACTGGTGTGGTTTGGTGAGGAAAAGAACGATGGACTAAACCCAGATCTTTGTGACTGAGGGTGAATGTTTGCATTGTTCTGCATTCCGTCCATCAATTGTTCCTTACACTTTCAAAAGGTGGCATTTCTAAAACAGTAATGTTAAATCCAACTTCACCAGGGAGAAGGATTTATCACTACCATTGCAACCATATGAAACATGAAAAAGCTACTCCTCTCAGATCAAGAATTACAGCATAAAAGTATATTAAGGAATTCCCAGTGCTGGTCTATGAGAGGGGTGGGCCTCACAGTAGTGAAAAATTCAATAAGCTATTTGTCACTTCCAGGACATGCAAAACATACAGGAAAATGTCCTACCTTTTACTTACATGGTACCCTACCCTTAGGGCTATGTCGGACCTACTGTATGGGTGACTTAGTTGTAATAAAGGGGGCATTTAAGACGTGGCAAGTAGTTTTAAATGCTGTGTCGAAGTGGCAGCAAACTGCACACACAGGGACTGTTGTGGCAGGTCTGAGACAACTTTTTGAAAGGCTACTACTGTGGGTTGCACAATTAGTGCTGCAGCCCACTAGTATCATTTGAATTATAGACCCTAGGTATACGGTATATCACTTAACAAGGGACTTACCAGCACAACAAATAAGCCATTCAGGCATACACCAATATCATCATGTTTAGGGTAGAATCACATGCACTTTAGCACTGGTTAGCAGTGGCAAACGACTCAGAGTACTAAGGCTATCAAATAGAATCACAAAAATAAAAGGCAAAAAGAAAACATTTGGGTAAAGACCGCTTTAAGGATGACTGGTCTAACAGTGCAAAAAAAACATTTCCAAGGAGAATTCAAAGTAGGTTTTGATGTGGGATTGACCTGTCCAAGAGATCTCTCCTCTCAAAAGGGAGAAGGCTGCGCATAATAAATTCACTTATATCAGAGGCCATTTCCCAATTTTAAAAAGTCAGGCTTTCTGACTTTGTCAAGGGATCACCACAGCAATTTATAAAAGGAAGACCTATTGGCTTTGTCAAAGGATGACAACATCAATATACATGTGTTAGACTTGGCATCCTAGGAGGGGTTTTGCCTGATTTTTTGCCTCTACCTCCTGTATTTTTGACAGTATGCTAGATTTCATTTTCATTGGCTTAGATGCTTTGGGCACTTTGCCACTACAGATCAGTGTCAAATTGCAAGTGCTCCCTGTGTAAATTGTTATTATGATTGGTTATCTATGATTGTCGTATTTGATTAGCAAAAGTGCACTGAGTGTACCATGGCCAGTTAATCAAATGCTACTAGTGGCATGGAGCACTGATTGTGCCACCCACAGGTGTAGCCCTGTAAATGTGTCTCAGACCTGCCACTGTAGTGTCTGGCAGGCAGTTTGTAACTGCCATGTCGACCTGGCAAGTGCACCCACTTGCCAGCCCTAACCTTCCATTTCCTTACATGTTAGGTGCGCCTCATGGAGGCCAAATGTACCCCCAAGGCAGGGTGCAGTGTGTGTAAAAGGTAGGACATGTACTGGTGTGTGTCACATGACCTGATAATGAAATACAGCCATTTTCGTTTTTCACTATTGAAAGGTAGCTGTTAGTTAATGATTCCTGAGGTGCCACTGCACTATCTACAGCCCCCCCACAACATTCTTAAAACATGTTGGTGGGCGTCTTCCCAAATAGAGCACCACAAACCAGGAATAAATATGCTAATTAGCCAAACATTTGCATAATGGTACACTCCTGGCTTGCAGCAATGGATTTCTAATTAGCAGCAGTGCCGCTTCCTTTTTTCTTGAGTTTCTTTTTTTGTATTGAGAGTTTCCCAGCTAAATTTTTTCGTTAAATTGAGGGCTGCAGGGGGAGCCCCTGCGTCCCCACTTGCTCCCTGCAGTCTCAATCTGCAGGAGTGGGCATGCACGTTGTGTGGAGTGCATCTGTCCCACCCGGGGCACCCAGCTTTTATTGTTTTGCATTAAGGCCATGAGGGAAACCCCAAGACCCCTTTGGTTCTGCCATCTCCCTGAATGCTGTAGGAGCCGGCATTTTTTAGCTCCTGCCCAGCAGGAGCACTCTATTGTCTACTCCGGCCACGGGGGGGGGGGGAGGGGGGGAAGAACAGCAGTCCCCCTGCCTGTGAGAAGTGTGGGGAGGGAGAAAATATTATTACATTGTCCCAGGGCTAATCATTTACATCGGGCCTGTGGGATGGGCGCCAGAAGCCACAACATGTCGGGGGGGGGGGGTTTGCATGTACACCCCACACTTTAAAAACCCTCGACCCTGGACGATCACAGGGGGGATTTAAACAAAATGGAGGTCTGCATTTTTTTCCTACTTTTTCTAGTGATCCAACGGGACCCCAGCGGGTAAACAGAAAATGTTAATATTATTTTATCCCATTGGGAGGGTCCCTTTGGAAACCCTCACAAGGGCTAGAGTGTCATGTTATCACTAACCTGGCCCCTTGTGTCCTTTTTTTATAAAAATTTTCCGAAAAGAAGAGCCAGTCCAGAGTCCTTTAACAGCTGCCTTAATCGTTCTGTTCATATTGCGACCAGGTAATCAGAGCAATCACTCCCCAAAAATATTCTCAGCCAACCAGAAGGCTTGAATTTTAAAATTGTATCCCAATTGTAAATACATCTATAACTTTCAAGCCTTCCGTTCTGCAAAACTATTGAATAGATTTACACCAAATCACAAAAGGCACTGTTCTGGGTAAAAGTCTAGCTTGCTGACAACTTTGGTTGAAGTCTGCTCAGTCTTTTTGGCTGCAGCACTGTCTAAAAGGCCCTATGCAATTTGCATGGGGAAATTGTGTTTTAGGACCACCTCTTTTTCTCGAAGGATAGATAGATAGATAGAGACAGAGAGAGAGAGAGAGAGAGAGAGAGAGAGAGAGAGAGAGAGAGAGATTTAAACAATTCATCACTTGATGATTTCTGTTCATTAAAGGTGGCCCAGCTACTGCCGGGTACCTATCCTATGATTACAGCAACTCATTAAATGAGCATCATGCTTTTGGTGCTTTTATTGTACTAAATGTACCTATATAACTACCCATAGTTGACAGTGAACAATGAATGAAATATGGGAAATGTTTCAGGGCTCCCAGGGAAATATTGAATTCATTATCATGACAGTAGTCAAACTAATCCGTAAACCTATTTCACTGGTGGGGTTACTATGTTTATATGGGATAGAGGAGAAAATTATGTAGCTCTGTTAAATAAATTATCCGGTAAAAATGCAAAACTATGCAGCTTAATCTATGGCATTATTGTCCTCCATTTTACCTGGAAATAAAATTGTTTTGTGAAGTCTGCAAAATGTGCAAATTATGTGTCAAATTAAGTGGCAAATGCTTAAAACCTATAATCGAGCAACACATGCTGCAGCTGAAGATTCGCATAAATCTGGTAAGACTCACCATTGTCTATTCTTTTATTAACAAGTATTTCACAATCTCTAAACATTCGCAATCAAACCAAGGCCCACTTTTGGGTTCACTTTGAAGATAACAGCTTTTTCAAGTTAGGTAGTCGCATATAATATAAAAAGTACATAACAGATAACATGATATGGAACCTATAATGCTATCTAAGGGTTCTGGTGGCATTTACAAACAACTTAACCTCTGGTCTCGTGTTTTATGATGTCTCCAGAACCACGGTTTTGTGCAATATTGTACAATGTTTACCCGTTTTAATTATGCATTCTTTCTCTACATATATATGGAATGCAATCCTTATTACAAGATTGACCGCTTGCAATTCAAATAAGTTTAATAAGTATAATTAGAAATGCACAGGTGCTTTCATTTACTTCTCATCCATAATTCATATGTGAATAATGTTTGCACCCGCGGGGCACTAATATACTTCAGAAGGGTCCGCGAATGCCTATACACCCCCTTTTGTGATACTGATAGTGCCAGTTACATAAACTACTGGTGCTATCTTAAGAGGGTGTTTTTTTTCATTTACACGGGTGTGGCCCCGCCGCCCCATCCTAATGAGGGAAACATTTTGCCGCTGCACCTGCGTTGTATTATGAGCACAAAGCAAAACCAAAGGGGATGCTGGATGGAGTGTTGAACAATGCAAGCACTCACCCCCCAGTCAACTGACCTGGGTTTAATCCATCATCATTCTTCAGCTCACTCCGCCACCCCAGTTCAGACATGGCCAAATGCAAATCAATCTGACCCTGCACTTCATGGGAACAGCCCAGCCCAAACTTCCCTGGACCGGAAACAAGCATCCTGGGACCGGTTTCTGGCTAATCAGCTGTCATCAGCCAGGCTAGCTTGAATCCAGTGGCAAAGTGAGTAAGGGACCCAAGTCTGGACATACCCTGCCAACTTAGGGCGAACAAAGCGAAACCAAATGGGATGATGGACGGAGTGTTGAACAATGCAAGCACTCACCCCCCAGTCAACTGATCTGGGTTTAATCCATCATCATTCTTTAGCTTACTCCGCCACCCCAGTGGTGTGGTGTGTTTGCTGTATTATGAGCACAGGCGTAGAAGGTGTCAGGAGGAATACTGGTTATATATCTCAAAAGCTTTTGCCACCCCTAACTGCAGCCCTATGGAGAGGGTAAAGTGGCCCCATGGCCCCGAACTAAACATCCCCCTGCAATAGGCTGCCCTGGCCTGCAGGGGGACCTCTGTCATCTCTTTGAAATGCAGACTGTTGCCGACTGTACCTTGAAAGACAGAACAGCTGCTTTAACAGCCGCTCCATCTTTTACTAATGCCCTTCCCCCAGGGCAGGTGGGAGTTTACAGCTGCCCCATGGGCAGTGTATTGATGGTAATCGGGTGCCCTGTCCCAGCTTGCGCAGGCACATCTTGTTACAGAAGCGCACGCCCCAGATAGGGGCAGTGTGCCCTTACAATAACAAATAAACACAGTATCTAAATCAACCAGGTTAAGGTGCTGTGAATATACACACCATAATGCTTTGTCATTCTTGGATTCTTATTGAACTGTAACACATTAACATCTTCTCTTGCGTGGAATTAGAGACACTTGCCTTCTCATTGAAATACATCCTGGGGATCTTGCTATAAACTATCAATTACTAAGGCTATTTAGAGAAGTTCTTGAAATTGTCAGAATCCTACACAAAAGCCCTAAAGTGCACTCGTAAGACTGAAGTTCTACGACCAGCTGGAATGAAGTGAAGCAGCCCATGTTTACACCACTCATCCTTTTGTAACAAAGGTTAAGATAATGCTTAAGATGTCGTTTTCTCCAAAGACTTTGGAGTTAAAAGAACATGTCAACCAGTTATTACTCTGCTGTTACAGAGACTCAGTGAATAGAATTGTTTGGGTCTAGGTTAAGTGTCCAATGAAGTAAAAGGAATGCATTTTCTCTGATACAATGTTCTTCGTCGTGTCCGTATTGACTTCCTTATGCAGTAAAAAAAGAAAAAATATCTCTATGACAACATAGAGTATGAGGGGGTAAGCGGCATGGCTTGTGTTGAGATAGCAAAAGATAAAACTAATTTGTTGAGGGCTGTTCAGGGAAAATAAACATGACCTTATGTTAGGAAGACTGGACATTAAATTCAAATATGCGGATTTAGACAAGTTGTGCGAATATGGTAATGCATTTTGGCTGACGCCAGAAAATCATGAGATATTGTTTTCTTTGTGCATCAGGTACAGATGTGTCACTTAGACTTGCACCAAATAATGAATTGGCACAATATACACAAACTCACACCAGTACACTTTGGGGCACGTTTAAAAATGTTTTCACGCAATGTGGCGCAGCATGGGAACTTGCTGTGCTGCATTGCCTGAAAGGGGGAGAGGAGAAATGCTTCATATTTACAAAGATATGGGGGATTGCTGCTCTTTCCCATTACACTATGTGCTGCCTAGCGGCAATGCCAGCAACCCTACACCTTAGTGTAATGGTGTCTGAGTTATGGGCACTATTGTTTTGTGCAGAAAGGGAGACTTTTCTTCACAAGAAGAATCCTTAGAGGTGTATTCCTATTTCTATGTGTGCTGCAGAATGTAGGACACATGGAAAGAGAAAGTAAGAAGGAGAAAAAAAAGATATTTCTCCTAGTTGCACCTCTAACAGGTAGGAACATAATTGTGTCTGAAACCCAGGTTTACAAGTCTTTGTAAATCAGGGTTTACATCAAAATACATGGATTGATGCCTAGGTACATCCATGTTTTACCCATGTAACACTTACCCAACTCAAAGTAACACAAGGCGGTGCTATGTGCTGCATTACTTTGTGTTTATTAAACTGCGCAAAATCATTATATTGGCTTTGTGTTGATTAGCAAATGTAAAACATTATTTTGCATTGGGGCTGGGCCATAAACGTCTCATAACACTTATGCAAGATCATAGTAAATCTCATCCTATATGTATCCAATGCAATGTATTTTCTCAAATAGTGTTATTTGAGATGTTACGAGTATTGCGTGAATGCTATTATTTGTAATGGTAGAAGTGATGTAATATGGAAGGGTATAACCAGTTCATGGAGAAGGTGTGAGTTATACTTAATGTAGTGTGGTGAGTGAGGTGATAACAGTGTGTACAGAGGTGCATGACTTATAGTAATTTGAAGGCGGTGCATACATTTATAATGTAAGTTATGAATATAACTTCAGAATTTTTTTTTATGGTTCTCTAGTTTAAGTTGGGTTTGTACAGAAAGAATATTAGGAGTTTTCCTAACTGTAACAAATCCCTAACCTTTGCATTTTTCATAGAATTTTGAAGGTTTTTATTATTTAATAAAAATGATTTTCAATCATGAGTCGGGTGTAATTTATTTGTGTGTTGTTAGCTGGAGTGTTGTAGAGTGCAGTGGTGTAGAGCAGCATGGGGTAGTATACAGTGGAGTACAGCCTTATACAGTGGAATAGCATGGTGTATCGTAAAGTGGAGGGGTGTGTTGTACAGTGTAGTGCCGTGTCATACAACAGAGCAGGTTGCCGTAGACTCAAAATCAATCAATCAATCAAGATTCTTTATTCAGTTAACAGCTAAACCATAAAAGCATACATAAAAAGACATTTAAAAACAGTGAGTATACATATCCACAAGGGCACTTAGCATTATAAACAAATGAAAAAGTCAGTGAACATCCTTAATATTCACCAATCGGTCAAATGTTCATCCATTAGCAAACTAATTTATACATTAGCGACCGATTAGTATCAGCCTAAGTTAAAGACATGGTCAGAAAGAGTTCATTTCCTAAATAAAACTCTTTCAAAATATATACTTAATGCACTTTGTTCATTAAAGTGCTTATGCACTAAAGTACGAGTGGGTCCTATGAAGTCCTAAAAACCCTATATCTAAAGGTAGTTTCAAGTTAAAAAAGAAACTCATCATCATGTGCCCTTTGTTCAATATACCAAAAACATTGTACCATCCTACCCTACATTAAAGATCTCTGAAGGTTTAAATTAGGCCATAGTTGCACATTGGAGAATTTCTTCAACTATGCCAAATTTTCCTTTGTTCAGCACAAAGAGCAGGTTTGCTGTCACTGATCATGGTGGCACCCTAATGAGTGGATATCCTTTTCCGGGCACTGATTGTGCCTGTTAGGTAGCTTGTGACACCATAGCAGACCAAAGGAGACCATAGCATTTGCAAGTATATAAGTGCTAGTTTTGCTAGAAAAAATGTATTATCTTTTAGTAGGTGAACAATATAATGAGACCTCAGTCAGTGATAAAATTTGCAAAAAAATGCATAGTGTCCTGTATTGAGAGAAGTTGTCACATGGGCACGTGTTCAGCTCCTCAAATTTATGAAAACCTTTACGGTCTTTTAGAAGCCAATGTATTTGGTTGAGCCTCAAACTCGTCAGTATTAAACAATGGTGGTGCAAATTATTAACTGCCACCAGGGAGGGCTCGATTGCTGGACCTGTCTTGAACAGGAACTGCGATCTTACTATGGTTTTCATAAGTTTCATAAGTTTTCATCATATGTTTGACCTATCTGAGCCAGGGAATATGCAGCGCTCTCTCAAGCGTCCTGCAGTCATTTAACACTAAGTGATTCAGCGCTAGCGCCATATCCATCTATATTCTGACCCATCGCATTACAGGATCTAGACCTATCAGATCTGAAAGATGCCCTATCCCCAATTCTTCATGAACCACAAAGGAAGGCATACTTGTGGGGACCCCAAGGAGACTTCTCAAAAATGTATTTTCTATTATCTGGATCTCTCTGCCCTCTTTGTAACCCCAAACATCACTCCTGTAGCTTTCCATGGGGGTACATTTTTCTTGGTAGACTTTAATCATGGCCTGCACTGGCTTTGCTCCTAATCTCCTTGGAAAATGTACGGCAGCTACCATTGATCTCAGTAGGGTATTCTATTTCAGAGTCTTCTGCAGGAGCTTCGATCTCCGCTCATCGTAGAGTACACCCAAGTATGGGAAGGTAGGGACTCTAGTTTGCTTAGCCCCATTTCCATAGAATTTTCCTGCTCATCTTTTCTTGCCCAATCACCATTGCATGCAACTTTGAAAAGTTAGTTGAGAGGTCCAACGAGTCCATGAAACAAAGGAAGGCATCCAGTAGGTCCAGAAGGCTCACTGAGGTCCTGGCTAATAGGACTGCATCATCTGCATACAATAATGCTGGTATTGGCTTATTGCCTACCCTTGGTGTGTTTCCACAAAAGGCGATTAGTGAGACACCTTATTGATTAATACAAACAGTAAACAGCAAGGGGTCGAGGATGCACCCCTGTCTTATTGCCGTTTGGATATCCAACAGACCTGATAAACTACCATCTTCATTGTACCTCATTGAGGGCGATAAATTAGAATGAAGACATTGCACAACGCCACTAGCTCATGCTCTCCTCCCAGCTTGATAAATAACTGCCAGAGCTTAGATCTATTTACTCAGTCATGTCCTAGGATGAGGTCCATAAAGGCTAGAAACAAACACGCCTCTCTTGGATGTGGTGTATTTAACAACTAATAAATCAAAATTTATGCACTGGTCCACTGTCCCTCTCCCCTGCCTAAAACCATAGCGGAGGTCGGAAATTACATTGTTTTAGTCAAGGTCAGCAGTCACTCTGGCCAACACAATCTTCCCCATGATTTTTACAGCTGAATATAAATGGTAAATAGATAACATGTTCGATGTTGACCAAGATGAAAGAAACCCCTTTTTGCATGCTGCATTATTTACTTGTGGTAAAAAAATTGTAGTACAGGTTTCAGACTCAGCCTTGTACACATCCCCTGGGATCCCATCTGGGCCCTCTGCTTTTCTGTCAGGATCTACAACAGAGGAATTCTTACCATGTACTTGCACAGGAACAGAGATGCTAGTTCCCAATGCCCCCTCCAGGATCCTCCAGAGACCGAATTAGATCACGTCTCTAAACAACCCCAAAGGGGGAAGGGGGAGTGGATAAAATAATAAAAAGAAAGAAGAGACTGGTTCAGGATTCTTCGGAGCTCCTCCGTAGCACCCTTCTTCTTGTCAGTCCGTTCTATGGACCTTCTCTTGAACGATGCCTGAGGGAACTAATAGAACACAATACTTAGCACCCTAGTCTACTCTGCTCTTGTCTACCAACTCTACAAATCTTTAGTTGTACCCTTGGAAAGAACGTACCCCTTAATCCTCTTGAACTAGCCCCTCTTCGTATGGTGGTAGTTGACTGCCTGGAATGTTTTTTCTCTTATTGGTTCTGTACTGTTCCACATGAGACATATAAACATTTAATGGTTAATACCTGTCCTTTAATCTAATTCTAATTATTATTTATTCTATTTATCTGCTCACCTACCAGTATCTTTTTAATGTAGCGTTCACTATTCTTCTCTGTATAGTTGTGATAGATTTCGTCGTCTTTTCCTTCACTAGGATGTATGTTCTGCGTAGTTGTTTTCTTGTTATTGCATTTATTATGTTATTTTATCTTGTATTCATCTTTTCCTTCTAGCTTGATACTTAGCAGGGATCTCTCTCTATACTTAGGTAAGCTTTTCTCTTCTTATACAGTGACAATGTCTTTTATATTTCTTTTTCTACTAGCAATGCTTTTTTCGTAATACTCTTTCCACTATGAACAACATATAACTTAGCTTTCAAAGTCGGCTCCGTGTTCTTCTTCCTTTCGAGCCGCTAGAGTTAACTCCTGTCATGAGTTGCTGAGGCGGAGTGGTTCTGTCAGGAAAAGTTCCTCACTCGAGTCTTGAAATCTCCTGACTTGGGGAACACATCGGGAAAGAACTAGATAACAGGGCCTTGGCTCTCCAAACCCTTACTGTAAACTGAATTAATCACTATCTTTGAAATTCTAAGATTTTCCTGAGACGCGCAAGTTCAGCTCCGACCTCGGGCGACGCTTCAGTGAAGTGCGCACTCGTTAGGGAGAGCGCGTTCCACCAAGGCTCCCCACAGGTGTGAAGACAAAGACTAGACCGCTACCGCGATTGTACCATGGCGGCCATCTTGGAATGTCTTCTTTGCAGCAAGGCACTCCAAGCGCGATCTTTTGTGCATTTTCCACTTCTCTTGTTCCCGCTTATTTTCGGATATGCGTTAATCGCATTAACTACTCGTGTCGAAGGACCAGTGGTTCTGACAGTTCCCCCCAACAACGGCGGTTCTTCCACTCTTGGTTTCGTAGGAAATCTTAGATGAAAGGTTCTCACACGTCTAGGAGCATGAACATCAGATGCAAGTTCCCAGGACTGCTCCTCTGGCCCATAACCTCTCCAATCAACTAGATAGTACAGTCTTCCTTTAACCTTTTTTGAGTCCAGGATTTTTTTTACCTCAAACTCCATTCCCGACTCCAATTGAATAGGTTTCGGGGGCAGTTCTTTCCTCAAGTTTGGGGAAGCTAGTTTTAATAAAGAGACGTGGAAGACTGGATGAATTTTAAGCTTGGGTGGCAATTTCAACTTGTAGGTTACTGGATTCACCTTTTTCACAATTGGATAGGGACCAATAAACCTAGGTTGGAATTTTCGATTTCCTTTTAATCTGAGGTTCTTTGTATTCAACCAAACTTCATCTCCTTCTACTAAGGGAGGGCCCTCCCTTCTTTTCTTGTCTGCATAGATTTTATATTTTTCTTTGGCTTGTTCCAAATTCCTGGATGCTGTTTGGTGAACTTGATTAAGATAAGAGACTAAATCTTTAACTGCTGGAACTGAGACTTCAACTTCTTGGACTGTGGAATTAGGATGCCTCCCATAATTTAGGTAAAACGGAGAATAACCAGTGGATACGTTTTTTGCATTATTATGAGCAAACTCTGCTGCCCATAGGTACTCTGGCCAATCCTTGTCTTGTTTTAACAGGAAAAGTCTTAAGTATTGCTCTAGCTCTTGGTTCACCCTCTCTGTCTGACCGTCTGTTTCTGGGTGATAGCTGGTTGAAAACCTAGTCTCAATTCCCAGACCTTCTACAAAAGCTCTCCAGAAATGGGACAGGAATTGTGAACCCCGATCCGAAATGATGACTCTCGGAATCCCATGTAGTTTCACTATTTGTGTGCTAAAATGAGTAGCTAACTGTTTTGCTGTAGGAACCCCTTTTAATGCTAGGAAATGAGTCATTTTTGAAAATGCATCTACCACCACTAAAACTGTATTAACCCCCTGACAGGAAGGCAAGTCAGTTATTAAGTCTAGGGTGATTGTGTGCCATGGAAAAGGGGGGGTTGGCATAGGTTGCAATAAACCCTTTGGAGCCTGCCGTTCCGATTTTCCCTGAGCGCAAATCTCACATGTCTTGACATATTGTTCAATGTCTTTATTCATTTGAGGCCACCAGTATTTTCTCTTTACCAGGTCTGCAGTCTTGAACTCTCCTTTGTGGCCTGCCAAGAGATCATCGTGGCATTCGTACAGTGCTTGAGTTTGCAATTCATGTGTAGGCAAGTATAGGGCTCCCTTATGGTAAGGTAAACGGTTTTGGACTTCTCTTCCTTCCTCTTGTTGGGCCCATTTCTGCATGTCTTCTGGGTTTAAAACCTGAGCGATTAGTTCCTTCAAATTAATTGGAGTGGTGGCACAAATTATTTTGGAATCTGGAATTATTGTTTGATTTTTGGGCACCCCTTTTTCTTCTTCAGTCCCAATTCGAGATAAGGCATCTGCTTTCCCATTTTGGGCTCCTGGTCTGTAGGTAATCACAAAGTCGAAGTCAGGGAAATACAGAGACCATCGAAGTTGTCGAAGCGTGAGGGTTCTGGCTGACTTCAAAAACTTCAAATTACGGTGGTCAGTGAAGACTGTTACCACATGGTTAGCTCCCATGAGATAATGTCTCCACTCCTTGAAGGCGTCTTTTATAGCTAACAGTTCTTTTTCGGTTATGGTGTAATTAGTTTCAGCAGGTGTCAATTTTCGAGATCTATAAGCAACAGGATGCAGCTGACCCGTTTGTTTGTGCCTTTAGGATAGAACTCCTCCCACTGCCAGATCGGAGGCGTCAGTCTCTACATAAAATGGCTCAGTTGGGTCAGCGTGCAACAGGATGGGCGCTGAAGTGAAGTCTTTCTTCAAGGATTCAAAGGCTTCCTCAGCTTCATTCGACCACTCAAAATGTACTCCTTTCTTGAGCAGGCGTGTAAGTGGGAGTATTTTTCGTGAAAATTCACTGATAAATCTTCGATAAAAATTTGCGAACCCAATAAACCCCTGAACCTCCTTGACACTTGTTGGAGACTTCCAATCAATTACTGCTTGGATTTTTCGCTTATCCATGTTGATTCCAGATGGTGAAATCACAAAACCCAAAAATTCCACTTGTGACACGTTGAAGGAGCACTTCTCCAATTTCACAAACAGTCGATTCTCTCTAAGTTTTTGTAACACCTTTCTAACTTGGTCCTGATGCTGGTTCTGATCGACTGAATAAATCAAAATGTCGTCAATGTACACAATTACACATTGATCGATAAATTCGCTAAGAGCATCGTTGATAAAGTGCTGAAAGGCAGCTGGAGCGTTGCACAGTCCATACGGCATAACTTGGTATTCGAATAATCCAAACCTTGTTCTGAATGCCGTCTTCCATTCATCGCCTTCTCTCACTCTGATTAGATGGTAGGCTCCCCTCAAATCTAACTTTGTATAGATCTGTGCCCCTTTGACCTGATCTAATAGGACGGAGATGAGCGGAAGAGGATATCGGTTTTTCTTGGTAATTTTGTTAATTGTTCGATAATCGACACATGTTCTCAAATCTCCCTCCTTTTTTGGCACGAAAAACAAAGGTGAAGATACCGGCGATTGAGAAGGTCGGATGAAACCATTCGCCAGATATTTGTCTATGTACTCTTTCAGGTGCTGGTGCTCCTTTTCCGTCAGCGCATAGACCCGACTACAAGGCATATTGGAGCCTGGTTCGAAGTCTATTTTACAATCATAAATACGATGGGGTGGTAGTTGCTCGGCTTCTTGCTCGTTGAACACATCTTCAAAATCCTGGTATTCTTGTGGTATTTCTTGTGAATTTATGACGCAGACCGAAGCTTCTGCCATGCATAAGGAGATTGCCGGATTCTCTTCAGTTGTTCCATCTTTCATCTTGAAGCAGTTTGTTTCACAATATTTCGAATTCATTTCTATAGTTCTGGTGCTCCAATCGATGGCTGGATTGTGCTCAGTGAGCCATGGTAACCCTAATATGAGTTGAAACTGTGGGGCATCAATTAAATTAAACTGAATATCTTCGCGGTGCCCATCTTCAGAAATCATTTGCATTGATTCCGTGTGACTCACAATGGGTCCGGAGGAAAGATTCGTTCCATCCACCGCTCGGACTGGCTCACTCTTGGTCTTTGGGATGGCCTTCAGCCCAATCTTGGTTGCAAATTTTAGATCACAAAAGTTTCCGGTAGCTCCCGAATCCACCATTACTGCCACTCCCGTCAATGTAACTTGTCGAAACTTTATCGTCATGGACAAGATTAAGTGTGGTGACGATGATTGCAAGGTATTCGCCACTTGGTGTCCTTTCGGAGTTGATTCCTGACTAGCATCCACCTGTCCAACTCCTTCTACAGGTGGTGCTGAAAGTTTTCCTTCGGTTTAAAGGAATTGTTTGGTTTCTTTGGACAATTTCTCACAAAATGTCCACTTGAGCCGCAGTACATGCATAAATTGCCGATTCTTCTTTTATCCTTTTCTTCTTTCGAAAGTGGACCTCTTATAGTTCCAGAGATGCTAGTTCCCAATGCCCCCTCCAGGATCCTCCAGAGACCGAATTAGATCACGTCTCTAAACAACCCCAAAGGGGGAAGGGGGAGTGGATAAAATAATAAAAAGAAAGAATAGACTGGTTCAGGATTCTTCGGAGCTCCTCCGTAGCACCCTTCTTCTTGTCAGTCCGTTCTATGGACCTTCTCTTGAACGATGCCTGAGGGAACTAATAGAACACAACACTTAGCACCCTAGTCTACTCTGCTCTTGTCTACCAACTCTACAAATCTTTAGTTGTACCCTTGGAAAGAACGTACCCCTTAATCCTCTTGAACTAGCCCCTCTTCGTATGGTGGTAGTTGACTGCCTGGAATGTTTTTTCTCTTATTGGTTCTGTACTGTTCCACCTGAGACATATAAACATTTAATGGTTAATACCTGTCCTTTAATCTAATTCTAATTATTATTTATTCTATTTATCTGCTCACCTACCAGTATCCTTTTAATGTAGCGTTCACTATTCTTCTCTGTATAGTTGTGATAGATTTGGTCGTCTTTTCCTTCACTAGGATGTATGTTCTGCTTAGTTGTTTTCTTGTTATTGCATTTATTCTGTTATTTTATCTTGTATTCATCTTTTCCTTCTAGCTTGATACTTAGCAGGTATCTCTCTCTATACTTACGTAAGCTTTTCTCTTCTTATACAGTGACAATGTCTTTTATATTTCTTTTTCTACTAGCCATGCTTTTTTCGTAATACTCTTTCCACTATGAACAACATATAACTTAGCTTTCAAAGTCGGCTCCGTGTTCTTCTTCCTTTCGAGCCGCTAGAGTAAACTCCTGTCATGAGTTGCTGAGGCGGGGTGGTTCTGTCAGGAAAAGTTCCTCACTCGAGTCTTGAAATCTCCTGACTTGGGGAACACATCGGGAAAGAACTAGATAACAGGGCCTTGGCTCTCCAAACCCTTACTGTAAACTGAATTAATCACTATCTTTGA
Organism: Triturus cristatus; assembly: GCF_964204655.1. Taxonomy (NCBI): domain Eukaryota; kingdom Metazoa; phylum Chordata; class Amphibia; order Caudata; family Salamandridae; genus Triturus; species Triturus cristatus. The sequence continues at coordinate 231,605,172 of NC_140584.1, forward strand.
AATTCTAAGATTTTCCTGAGACGCGCAAGTTCAGCTCCGACCTCGGGCGACGCTTCAGTGAAGTGCGCACTCGTTAGGGAGAGCGCGTTCCACCAAGGCTCCCCACAGGTGTAAAGACAAAGACTAGACCGCTACCGCGATTGTACCGCGGCGGCCATCTTGGAATGTCTTCTTTGCAGCAAGGCACTCCAAGCGCGATCTTTTGTGCATTTTCCACTTCTCTTGTTCCCGCTTATTTTCGGATATGCGTTAATCGCATTAACTACTCGTGTCGAAGGACCAGTGGTTCTGACATTTTCCCACCGATGTGGCTAAAATGGTCTCATGTACCTCCCCTTCACTAAAGGTCAGGGGAGGATGCTCTTTACCAGGATCCCATTTGCTGTCACTGGCCTCCCCCCATAGACTGTCATAGATTGGACAACAGAACAGTGTTTTTGACAAGAGTGGCGTATGTTGGAGTAGAGTGTTCTGGAGTGGAGAATGGTACAGTGGAGTGAAGTATCAAATAGTGGAGTGACATGTCATGGAGAGGAGTAAAGTGGCGTCTCGTCGCATGTTATACAGTGTACTTCAGGGGTGCAGAGTGGATCAGCATACGAGTAGAGTCTTATAGAGTGGCATAGATTGTAGGATAGTCTTGTATTCTGGAGTTGCGTACAATGGAGTAGAATGTCAGACTGTGGAGCGGTGTTGAGTCGAGTATGATACAGTTGCATACAGTGGGACGAAATGTAGTAGAGTAGAGGATAGTGGAGTAGACAACAGTGGAATAGGGTAGCATAGAGTAGAGTAAGGTGTGATAGAGTGGAGTGGTGTGTTGTATAGTTGTGTGGAGTGCAGTGTACTGGAGTGGAGGAGCATACAGTTGAGTAAAGTCATATAAATTGGAGTACAGTATTGTAGAGTACAGTGCAGTGGCATGTCATACAGCATTGTGAAGTGTGGTAGATTACAGGATAGTAGAGTTCCATACAGTGTAGTACAGTTTTGTAAAGTAGTGTAGCGCAGAGTACAGTAGAGTGTTGTAGAGTGTGGTAGAGTGGACTTGCATAAAGTGTTATGGAGTAGAAAAGCATAGAGTGGGGAGTGTCGTACAGTTGAGTTGGAGTAGACTGCAGTAGTGTACGGTGTAGTCGATGAGAGATCAATAACATAGAGTGGAGTGGCGTAGAGTGCAGTTGCATACAGTATAAAATTGCAGACTGCAGCTGTGTATACTGCTTGGTGTACACTGGAGTGGGGTAGAGTGAAATAGCATATGCTGGAGTGGTGTAGAGTGGAGTTGTATACAGCGTAATAGCGTAGAGTTGAGTGGAGTAGAGTGGAGTGGGGTACAGTGGAATAGCGTAGAGTATAGTAGGGTAGACTGGAGTACAGAGGAAATACGTAGAGTGGAGTTGCACACAGTGGAGTGGCATACAGTGGACTGGCAAAGAGTAAAGTGGCAAACAGTACATTAGGGTAGAGTGGAATAGCATACAGTGGAGTGGCATAGAGTGGAATGGCGTCCAATGCAATAGAGTACAAAGAAATTACATGGAGTGGGTTATCGTACACTACAGTGGTGTACAGTGAAGTAGCATCTAGTTGAGTGGCATATAGTGGATTAGCGTACAGTGGACTGTGCTAAAGTGGTGTGGCATACAGTAGAATAGCCTAGATTAGACTGCACAGACATTGGGGTGGCATAGATTACAATAGTGTATTCTGGATTACTGTATAGGGGAATGGTTTAAATTAGAGTGGCATAGACTGGAGTGGTGTACAGTGGTGTGGGGTACAATTGGATACCATACAGTGGAGTGGCATCGATTGGAGTTGCATACCATGTAATGGCATAAACCTGACTAACATAGAGTGGAGTGGTGTACTGTGAAGTAGCATAGAGTGGAATGGCATAGAGCTGAGTGTCGAATGCTGTGTTACAGCGATGATGCATCAATTCTTGTAAATGAGGCTCAGTCTTTTTATACCACTGTATTGTCTATAATGAATGCCCGCAAACATGTAATAACCATATATTACGAATACACGCACAGACATCTATGTTTAAAACATTCATTGATCAAATTTGGAGAAAAGAACATTTTAGAACCATATTACGGATCTAAAATATAGGGGTATGAAAACGTTTCCTAATATCAAAAGGGCAGGACAAATATTTAACAAATGCACTGTATCTTGTTAGAGACCCTACAGAAATTACAGCCCTTGTCCGGTCACCATGTAGACGTCCTAATCCACCCACTTGCATCAGTAAGAAAATCCTCCCGTTGTAAAATCTAAATAAACGCAACAAATGCATCAGGAGACCGGCTTGAACTGCGTAGTACTGAATATTAGCTCTTTATGGAGCTGTTACCTGGCATATTCCAATCCGCCTCACAGCTAGTAAATTGTGCATTTTTCTTCAGCAACAGTTTAAAGTCAGAGGCAGACCCGGTGCGCTAATTTCACAAATGCGTTCTGCTCTTGTGGCGCAGTTCTTAATAAATAAAGAGAAACACTATTTGTCCATGGCCCCGAAATGACGGAGCTAACACCTGTGATAGACAGATTCACTGTTGTAGTCGAAAGAAATGTCTTCCAGAGGCAGCTCTTGATTCGACGGAAGCTTTTTAGAAAAGAACGTTTAAAGCATTCATAGCCTTACACCAAGACAGTAAGGATTCTTTTCGCAATGCAACATTATTAATGATTCGTATTGCGTTTGCCCATTTTAACATAACAACAAACCAAAAAACACCCGCAAAATTCCCAAACGCATTGTGGTGGCATTGGCTACGCCAAATTATTTCCTAACATCGCTCCAAAATAGTTTTATGGCTTAACAGCTCCCAAACTCTCGCTGCTCCTCATCTAGGTATTTTCTGTGAGATTAACCCGGAAGTGTTAAAAATCATTAGGGGATGTTCTTAAGAACGTATGATAATTATTGCAAAATTAGCTTAACGCAACTTTGCGTATCGCAGTCTAACGCGGGAAAATAACGCCGTGTTAACGTTGTATTCTCAACACGGTGGTACCATGCGATAGTCTCACGATAACGTGTCAAATGACCGCGTTAAATTAACGCGACATCAAAAAAATGCGAAAAAAGAAAGCAAAAAAAGTTACGATGTGGCCAATCGCGATTAAAAGATCAGTGATAACCAACGACAGGCCTGCAATTCCCATGCATCATGTGTGAAAATGCACTATAAAAGCACCGATGACAAAGAGGACCTCCCCACCTTCGACACTGATGCCCTCCAACAGCTCATGGACAGCTACGGCAATCCATATCCAGGAGCAGGGCAGCCCAGCTGCATCGAGGAGACCCCACCCCCTGCACAGACCACACAGCAGGAAGCACCCACCACTACGGCTGGCTCCCACCACCTCCCCGAAGAACACATTGCATTCCAAGGCCAGGTGTTAGACTGCCACAAGGAGGCGGCTGAACAGGTGCAGGTGGGGTTCGACCACATGACAGCCAAACTGGATGACATACGTGGGTGTCTAAGTCACATCAGGGACCACTTACATGCAAGCAAGGGGACTCAACCGATACAAGTCCTGCCCGAGAGGGTGCACCGTGGACGAGACGACATACCATCTCTTCTGGGAGTGCACGTATGCGCAGGACCTGCTGAAGGCCCTAAAGATGGTCTCTTGTTTTCCAGAAACCGCCTGGTAGTAGGGAAAAAGGAGACATTGACACTAGCATGCCGTAAGATGATCCACAAAGCAAAAGACACACAATTGATGGACGGAATGCAGAAAGATGATCAACAGCCTCCTGCGAGACTATGCAGCACTGGACGGATCAGATGGAGACAGCGACGATGAAACCTGAGGGCCCCCTTGTGCCCTTACATGGGGGGCCCTGGAAGGCTCAGGCGACAACGGCGACGACAGCGGACCCAAAAGGGGTCCCCAAACCCTTAACTGGGGAGGGGGCCCTGGAGTGGCCACTAAACTGTTTATTTTCTTTCTTCCCTTCAACCCAGGAACCAGTTTGGCGATGGGAGAGAGGAGAAGGGAGATGAAAACAGGTAGAGTAAATGTAAAAATGTACTGTATGTATTTGACTAACGTTTCCTTTTCCCTTCACAGGTTAACGGTCAATGGGATAGCTTGCGCACTTGTTGCCAAGTTTGCTACCAACGACTGACGAATAAAAAGGGTGTTGTGGAAGGTGACGATTGATGTATCTGAACCAGAAATGATGCCCTGACAAGGTAGAAAAAAAACAACTTGTTTGAACTGTGCACACTGCGGGGGATATTATCAAGAAAAGGCGATAATTATCGCTAACTGCAGTTAGCGTTCTTTTTATTATCGCCGACCCGCTACTTTTATCGCTGGACTTTTGAGCCGAGAGGGAAGATATCCGGCACTCCAGTCTGCCTGCTTCCTGTAATTCCTTTCTGCAGGGGAGACATGCAAAGAGCCCATTTTGATGCAGCATTTTCAGACTCAGGGTTGAATCCTGCCTCTTTAAACAACACAATTGTGATCATTTTCAAATACCAGACTGAGAAATAACATCAGTACTTTCAAGTTGAACAGACCACTACTAACATGATCCATCATAGCTATTTCGATACCAATTAAAATAAAAAATTACTCAAAACGCTTACATGTCAGCTGCAGCTGTTATGCAAATCAAACATTCAAAGAATGACACGTATGTTCACTGCAAATAGGCTCTTTAATTATGCATTCAGATCACGTCCTTGTTGATATTTACCCAACAAGGGCTGTTAAAGAATGCTAATTTTCACTATGCAGGTTCTTGTGTTGCTATGGAACAAGTTCGAATCAAAACGGTAGGGCTTCAGTGTTTATTTAGCCACATACAACTTCCAAACACCTCCTTATGTCATATATATCACTACAGACACTGCTGTAACAAGTAGAGAGTCCTAGTCCAATACAAACGGAGATGGGTTCAACATATTTAATCAAATCTGGCATTAATGGTGTCACTGTATTTTGTGTATATGCATTTAAATGGCATTTATCAGTTGGAAACTGTGCTGAAGAACTAGAATCTAGTTGGCGTCTGCTCGACTGACACTGTGTGATCTTGGGCACAAATCATGACAGCTGTGGCATCATTGGAAAAAATTCAAATTAGGCCTTTGACACATATAGATGTTTATGCAGATTGTAGACCTACTACAGAGGGGTGATCTGCTCCGCACATGATAAACAAACAAAAAACTATATACATGCCATTCACTAACGCATTTTGCACACTTACCTATTCTAATAAACTTTGACGCTGCATGCAGTAGCAGTGTCAGTGTGCTTCAAGCCACAGTGGCATTCTGTGAAGCACTTGTGTTTTCTATGCATTTCAGGCATGCCAAGCAGGGCCGGACAGGCCGTAGTGGGCACCGGGCGTTTCCACGGTGGGCCGCTAGGGTGGGGCCCGTTTTTGTTACAGGGCCGATTTTGCAGCATAGCTGCAAAATCGTGCCCTGTAACAAAATTGGCCGAAATCGGCCCTGGCAAACAGCTCGGCTGCTCCCAGTGGGGCCGGCCGAGCTCTTTGCCAGGGCCAATTTTGGTTCCTACTCCGGTCCTTATGCCAAGGGTGATCAAAATCACCATCAACAGGGCACTGAACATTTATGTATCATTGGCACAGGACACGCTGAGCATTACAGTACAGCACCATTCCTAGCTGCATGACATATGTGGGATATGTCTGCGTGTTACCCCCACAGACCACAACACATGAAATAATCCTCTCCTATGCTCTCGTCAGTAAAGAGCAGCCTGGTGGAGATCTGCATTGCCTTTTAGCTTTAGTAAAGGCAATTTTGAAGCATGTAAATTAAAGCACATTATTGACAACATCAGACCTGGCTTACTGCCTTGCATCAACACATCACCCAAGCATGAAACGTATTAAGAATACAAATCTTAAGTAAGAAGTACCTTATATTATAAAACCCTGATCATGTAATATCTAGAAACGATTATATACATCCTGTGTGGTTTTATTTACAATGAAGCAGCAGCACATCTAGGCTCCAAATGGAAAACGGACCAAAAAAACTGCATTTCGAGAACTGCAATTCAGTGAAAAGACACAGGGGGATATTATCAAGGAGTGCGATGACTAACGATAACCCAAGTTAGCGGCAGTTTTTTTATCGCCGTCTATCCCTGAAAGTTTTCGCCTTGTTAGCAACGTACTACCAACACGTTGCTAACAGGCGATAATATCAGGGATCAGCAGCGAAAACTGACACTAACATCAGCGCGATGGCGATAGGAAAACCAGCGACAGCGGGCGGAATCTAGCGATAAGCCCTTAGCTATAAAAAAACGCACGCTAGGCAGCAAGTGTGGACTTAGAAAAAATAGCCTATCAGTCCACCTCCCATAGAAAAGATGTCCAAAAAAATGTTTAATGCAGAATGGAGTAGCCAGGGCAAGTGCAGCACACATCAATAACCCCCTCAAGCCACCCAACATCCAGGATGACCAGGATAAGAGCCTGGATTCCCCGCTGGACCTGCGTCTGGAGCCTGGATGCCTCGCTGGACCTGCGTCTGGAGCCTGGATGCACCGCTGGACCTGTGTCTGGAGCCTGACTGCCTCAATGGACCTGCATCTGGAGCCTGGATGCCTCGGTGGACCTGGAAGTGGGATGTGGAGGAGCTGTGGAGTCAATGAGCCGTGGTGGGAGACATTGATGCGCAATGATCAGCTGTACCTGGTGGTGGTGTCTGGCAGGTCGCAAGGAGACACGTTGCTAACCTGTGTGAGAAGTCCGCCATTGCGCACATTGGAGCAGTTAATGGTAGAGGCGCTCCTGCGCACCAATGTATCGAGGTCCGCATCTCATACTACAATCCACCACTACACCGGGGTGCACGGAGGGGATTACCAACGGTGGGTGCCATCTCCCTGCATCACAGGCCGGAGGATGTTAGGCGGCTGTATGCTGTGGAGGGTGAGTACCGGGTGCTACGCCCAACTTGTGTGCTCTAAGCGCTGCAACTACACTTCTAAGGGAGCCCTGCTGCATCAACTGCATCGGGAGGTCCACCAGTGGACTATGCGGTGACTGCTGTACCCAGCCACGTGAAATCACACCTGGCTCAGGCTCATGCTGGCTGAGTCACAGATTTGGAGAGAGTGCAGTGGATTGCACCACAGTGTCAATGTCAAGGTAAGGAGAAGGTGGGATGCGTATGCCTAATGCCTAATGCCTATCACACATAGATGACGCACCCCCAGTAGTGTCGTCTCTACCTGCTATGGTCGAAGAATGCTGCCCCACCGCCACAAGAAGTGCAGAAGAGGAACAATCATAACATGATGATAACTCAATCAATCAGTGGAATTGTAAGCGCGCTACACACCCGTGGGGCTCTCAAGGCACTCTGGGAGGGGTGGGGGGGGGGGCGCAGATATGTTAGCCGAAGAGTCAAGTCTTGAGGGTCTTCCTGAAGGTGTTCAGGGAGGGGGTACCTCTGATGTCTGCCGGTAGCTCGTTCCCGGTCTTGGATGCAATGTGGGAGAAGGAACTTCCGCCTGCTCTGGCTCTGTGGATGCATGGGGTTTTGGTCAGTGCAAGTTTGGTTGATCGGATGTTTCTTTTGTGTACGTGGAAGTTGATTCTGTCATTGAGGTATTTGGTTACGTTGTTGCGTAGGCATTTGTAGGTGTGAGTGAGGATTTTGAAGGTGACTCTTTACTCCACAGGAAGCCAGTAGAGTCTACATAGGTGTTGGCTGATGTGTCCGTGCCGGGGGATGCTGAGGACGAGTCTGGTGGCAGTGTTCTGTAATGTCTGTAGTTTGCAGAGTAGGGACTTGTAAATGCTGGTTTGAAGTGTGTTTCCATAGTACAGTCTGCTGGTGATGAGTGCATAGGTGACAGTCTTCCTTGACTCTGGGGGGAACCATTTGCAGGTCTTGCAGAGGATGCGGAGGGTGTTAAAGCAGCTGGAGGTGACGGCATAGAGCCTGTCAGGTCATGGTGAGGGATTAGTCGAGTACGATGCAGACGTTTTTGGCATGGTCTGAGGGGGTAGGTGGGCTTCGGAGGGTGGCGGCCACCAGGTGTTGTCCCATGCTGAAGGGGTGGTTCCAAGGACAAGGACTTCTCTCTCCTCGGCATCGAGCTTCAGGCAGCTGTTGGTCATCCAGACTGCGATGTTGTGCATTCCTTTCTGGAAGGTGAGTCTGGCGGTGGTGGGGTCTTTGGTGAGGGAGAGGATGAGCTGGGTGTCATCAGCATAGGATACGATGTTGAGGCAGTGTTGTCAGACGATGGCAGCGAGGGGGCCATTTAGATGTTGAAGAGGGTTGGGTTCAGAGATGACCCCTGTAGGACAACGCTGGTGATTTACATGGGATCGGAGAGGAAGGGTGGTAGTTTGATCCTTTGGCTTCATCCGGTGAGGAATGATCGGATCCAGTCTAGGGCTGTTCCTTGTACGCCGGTGTCATGTAGTCTGGCGACTAGTGTGCGTTGGGAGACGGTGTCGAAGGCCGCTGAAAGGTTGAGTAGGATGAGGGCTGCGGAGTGGCCTTGGTCCAGGAGGTTGCGGATGTCGTATGTGACGGTGAGTAGGGCAGCCTCATTGCTGTGGTTGCTTCGCAATCTGAATTGGGACAGTTTGAGGATGGCGTTGTCCTCAATGAATCGTGTCAGTTCCCTGTTGTCTGTTTACTCTTCAACTTGGCCGGTAGTTCTTGAGGTCCGTGGGGTCAGCTATTGGCTTTTTGAGCAGGGGCCTGTCTTCTGCACGCTTCCAGTCATCTGGGTATGTGCCTGTTTTGAAGGTGGTGTTGATGGTGCATTGTAGTTCATGTGCGATGGCGGCCGTGGCTCTGTGGTAGATGTGAGGAGGGCAGGGATCGGTGGGGGTCTCTGAGTGGATGCCTTTCATGGTCGAGGCAGTGTCTTCGGCCGTGACTGGCGTCCAGGTGGAGATGGTGGGCTGGCTAGTGTGTGTGGGGGGCAGGGGGCCTGCTGTGGCATCTGCTGGATGTTCTGCGAAGTTGTCATAGAATTATTTGATCTTGAGGAGGAAGTAGGTTCCAAGCTGATCGTGGAGGTCTTGGGACGGGTTGATGTCTGTGGCTTCGCTGCGTGGGTTGTTGAATTCATGAATGACACTGAAGAGTTATTTGGAGTTGGTGGAGTTGTCGAGGATTTTTTTGTGGCTGAAGTCCCTCTTGGTGGTTGTGATTTGATTGTGCTAGTCTGTCATGGCATCCTTGTAGGTGGTGTAGATTTCGGGAATCTTGGTGTTTCCCCAGTTCTTCTCCAAGCATCTGCAGGTGCGTCTTGCTTCTTGGAGATCAGTGGTGAACCAGGCGTCTTTCCTGGGGTGCTGTTTGTCGGGGTTGCGTAGCGGGGTGAGCTTGCATGCGCAGTTGGAGATCCAAGTGTGGAGTTCTCTGGCTGGGACGTTGATGTTGGGTGCCCAGGTGTGGTTGTCTCGGGTGAGGGTGGAGTTGAGTTGCTCATTGGTAACCTTGCTCCAGTTCCTCTGTGGTGTGTGTGGGGCTGGTTTGGCTGCCTTGTGTTTGTCAACGGCAAAGTGTACGCAGTGGTGGTTGGTCCATGGCGGTTGGGTTGTGTGGCTGAAGTGAACACTGTTCCCTGCGGCAAAGATGGGGTAGAGGGTGTTGCCTGCTCTGTGGGTCTGTGTGGTGACGAATTGTTTAAGTCCGATGTTGGCGAGGCTGTCACGAAGGATGGTGGAGTTGGGGTCAATGGGTTGTCGAGGTGGAAGTTCAGGTCTCCAATGAATATGTTGTTCATTGAGGCGATGGCGTGGGGTGCGATGAAGTTGGTGATACTGGTGGCGAAGGGTGTCCAGAGGCTGCGGGGTCTGTAGACGAGGGATTCTCGGAGTGTGGAGTTGTGGCTGGTCTGGATCTGGAAGTGCAGCTGTTTGGCAGAGGGGAAGGTTTTGTTGGAGGTGTTGAGGCGGGGTGTGCTCTTTTGGGCGATGGCGAGGCCCCCTCCCGGGTGGTTGGGGTGGTCCTTCCTCTGGATCTTGTATCCGTTTGGGATGGCGGTGTTGATGTTGGGACGGAGGAGGCGTTGGTCCAGGTCTCCGTGAAAACGGTGCTGTCGGGCGAGAGAGAGTTGAGTAGGTTACAGATTTCCACAGCGTGTTTGTGCACGGAGGGCACATTGAGGAGGATGCATCTTATGGTGTCACCAGTGCTGGCGTCGGCTGTGTTGGAGTCTGGGGTGGTGGTTAAGGTCTGGCAGCAGTGGAGGCAGGAGAACTGGCTGAGGGTCATGTTTGGTGAGGCCTGTTGGCAGTCTCTGACTTTTCCGGGGTTGAGTGCATGGAGGGTAGCTGTGCTGTAGCAGTGGGTGGCCCGAGATCCAGGGTTCCTGGCACTGGTTGCAGATGGGCACAGACGGGCTTGGTTTAGGCATGCTTTCTGTGCGCCAGCGGTGCACATCCGCTGCGCATCCACCATTTAGTAGGGAAGAGGGAAGGAATGATCAGCTGGTATGCGGCAATGGGCGAGGACAGGGGTGCGGCGCCACAGGGGCAGCAGCAACAGGAAGCGGGAAGTGCAGGTTCCGAGAAGCCAAAAAACAGATCAAAAGTTAAAAAGAAGGGATAACTAACTGATGTAATCATGCTATGTATCCTCAGGGGGTGGCAGGGTGGGTAGGACTGCTGCAAACATGGAGCAGGGCATGGGCGGATTGGCATGCCCACTCAAGTGCGCAATGACTGTTGGGTCGGCCCACTCAGGCCACCCAAAGCAGACATGCACAGTACCCTGTTTGCAATGCAGGCTGCGTTAGAGCCTGCCTGGAGAACATGGCCATCCCTCCAGCCCCTGGCTGCATGACTTGTCCTGTTGCCAATTATCAATCCAACCGCTGCATTGCAGCATTGTGATTGACTCAGGGGAGGAAGCCTCGCTGCCTACTTCCTTTTGCTGGAAGCAGACGCAGGAGAGCAGGAGCTACAAAGACACGGGACACGGCTTCGAGGTAAGACTTCCCTCAATACATTTTTAACAACACACGCTCACACACACAAACCCATATACACGCAGCATCCAGTGTTATTTCCGGCGTTTATACCTCACAGCTGTCCAGCCCCCCGCACTTCTCAATGGTGGCCGTTGTGCGCCCATGCATAGCGGGCGTACTACTCGTTTGCCAAAGGCACATACGTAGTTGCGACGCATGCCGTCACCTCCCATTCGATTCCAATGCATACTAATACTAGGCACATTGCAACAGTAGAGTGGGTGTGGCATAGCGGAGACATAAAGATCACTGTTCCCACTTCAATGAGTGCAAACCAAAACTAACATTTGCACCACAAACTAAACCGTGAACCCTGGAATTCCTTTCCTTAGCCCCCAAAACACACACAAAAATCACATTTGAGACAAATGCACACACCATTTTTAATTTTTTACCCCAAAATTCACCCAATTTTCATATTGTACCCCAAAAAACACCCCTTTTTTCATATTTTACCCAAAAATTATCCCCATCTTTCATATTTGCCTCAAAAAACACCCAATTTTTCATATTTTACCCCAACATTCACCCCATTTTTCATATTTTACCCGAAAAAACACCTAATTTTTCATATTTTACCACCCAAAAAATGTGCATTTTCAAATTGTACCCCAAAAACTCAAACACACATGACAAACTTTAATATACCCCATTACTGACCTCACAATGAGTTGTGATCAAATGCGATGTTAAGGCACCTGGGTTGTTGGAGTTGCGTTGTTAACGATGTACTGCCTGCATTGTAATGATCGTCACGCGTGCCAAAGGCAACCCATAGGCTACTCTGTTTGCGTCCATCTGCCTCTGGCCCGCGCTCAGCACCAGGGAGCATTCCTCTTGGACACTCCACCGCTACGATGCCAGAACCCACTTTGCCATCAACCCTGGACGCCACCTCGCCTGCCAGGACCAACCTCAGTTCCATGCTGGACATCCCCTTCACCATCACTGACAGCTGCAGAATCACTCGGAAGGAGCACCCCGACCGTCAAGGAGGAGGCATTGCCGTCAGGCACACTCCGACTGCCAATGCACTCTAATGTGCCCAGGGTGACCATGGACCACGTCAACTCCCAGATCCGGACCAAGCCCAAGAACATTCTCTGCGGCACCCTCATGTGCAGGCACCCCGGGCTATGGCCTCCATTCTCCAATGCCATTGTAGACCTCATTGCACCACAGGGTCTCCCATCCACCAATGACATCCGACTCGGTGTACTCAAGTTCCACCTTGACAACCTCAGTGACCAGAGCACCACCCTCTACTGGGGAGGTTCACCAACATCAGACGCAAGCAGCAAGTCACCGCAACAGGCCACTTAGCAGGACACACGGTCGAACACGTCACCTCCGCCAGCGGGTACTTCAACTACAGCTACAACACCGGACTCTCCTGGACCGACCATCATTGGTAACATCACGTCTTCACCTTGCCCACTGGACGCAACCACCAGTTACCTTCCGCCTGCCTAATGGCAGGTGTGAGGGTGAGGCAGTGCCACAGGGATAGGCTGTCCCCATTCCTTGCTGGAGTTGCGTCATGGTTGTGACACGACTGCAGCAATGCTTGACTTTAGCGCCAGCAGATACGTCAGGATTCCTGACGTATCTGTCATTACTTGCGTCATGGAGTGCTGTGTAGTGATTACATTGAACAGTAATGTTGCTAGTACTGCACTTAGTCTTTAAACTCCATATTATTTGGGAGAACACATTTTGAAAATACAACAAAAAGTGTCAAAGGCTTTTCTTTTGCTTGAATTAATTAGTATTTAATAGGATTTCTTAAGAAGTTTTAAACCTTCCTAATGCCGAAGCAATTTTTTAAAAACAGAGAATCAAAATGAAAATAGACAAAAAGTTCATAATAGTAACACCACACCAATTATTCACTCACAACTAGCATGCTGATCTCACATACCAAACACTCTTGTCCACTCATACGTTCGCGCAGGCTATTTTGATCAGGAAATGAACGCAAAGAAAAAAACTTATTTTACACTCTTTTCTGTTTGGACCACAGAAAAAGAACATTTAGAAAGACATATATATCTATAAGGGATTATTATTTGTAGATTTTTCTAATTCTTGTGGTCTTTTGTACAAGGTCTACGCGTTTCGAGACCCTTGGTTTACTGGGCCTCTCATCAGGACCTTTGCTTGAATGGAGACGAGCGTTTTAGAATAGTGGGGAAACTTCTCAGTGTGGAGGACGGAAGGGGAACAATAGTATCTGTTCAGTTGAAGTGGTCGTCGTTAGAGTGCTTATTGTGTGACCGAGTGGGGGCGCGTCTATTCTGAGCGCAGGGTTTTAGGTAATGATATAATCTCCGTTTGAATTGTCCTTGAATCTGCGTTTTAGAATCGTTGACTTCCGCATCAGTCTGTCAGTTTCTTCTGCGTTTCGAGTCTCGTTGGTGCTGACGTGTGATCTAATAGAGGCTCAGCTCTACTGCCTCCAGCCTACCTCCAGTCTTGGTCACGGTGTAGTGATTCCAGCGCATCCATGCTGGCGCAAGAAGGGCGTAGTGAGAAGTGTTGCAACGCTGTCTTGTCGCAGTGCAGCAACACTTTTCATGACTGGGGCACAGGTATGCGCACTATCTTATTGAATGTGCGCATTCCTGCAGTTTTGTCGCAGGGCAGCGTTGCAACATTGCTTGCAGCGCTGGCCAGCACCAAAACCTGCAGAGATATAGGCCCAAGTTTTTTCACCATTTTTAAGACCAGCTATTTTCTGGTCTTAAGTAACTGGCTCTAACTACTGTTAGAGACAGTTTTTTGGCTCCTCAGAATTTCAAGGAACCCCTTGATAATATGGAGTAGTGGTGTTTGCGTGCCTTTTTGCACGGGAACGCCTACTTTGCATGTCATCAGCAATAAATATCGCTAACATGCTTTGAGATAAAAAAAACGGGCTGCTATTGCCCAAAAACTCACGTTAAGGCTCGTTTGCTACAGCCTGCTAATAGTGAGATAAAATTATCGCCGCATTAGTGGCAAAAATTGCTGCTAAAGAGGCGATATTGCCCTTGATAATATGCCCCATAATCTGTGAGGGAATGAACAGAGCTTTTTTTGTCAGTTTCACTGCAGTTATAACCTGGAATTTCACGTTTGCACTGCACTAATATAGGTGTGAATGTTTATTGTTACACGTGTTCCAAATAACATGAATCATTGGGCCACATTTTACTGGCATGGGTAAAATACGTAGTCTACTATCACACATTCACACATGCATATGCACACACAGTGCCATAACGGAAAATGGTGGGGCCCTCCTGCAGAATGTTATGAAGGGCCCTGACTAACCCATATCTCACAGATATTCACTGCCTTGGCGCTGTCTGGGGGCCTCTGTAAGGGTCGAGAGCCTCCTGAAAGTTTGAAGGGCCCCTTGCGACATAGGCGCTGCTGGGGCCTTTACTACTCCCCTTCCAACACATGCACATACACATATTTAATCACAAGATTAAGAAATATTCCTTAGAATTGGGAAACCTGCAACTTGCTTCTATAAAGCAATATGAACAAATAATTTGATATAACTTGTTAACCTTCTTTCCTCAATTGCATTACTGTTGAGCAAAAATGAAACATTGCAGAATAGTTAATTTTACATTTGTACTAAAATTAATTTAACATGTTTTGTCAAATGAATGTAAAAATGTAATGGAACACCCGTCGCTTCATATTTCATTTTAACTATGAACTCATATTTATTTGAGTTCTGGCTGAAATAAACTTATTTTACAGGCACATTAACAATGAATCCGCTCAAAGTAATTTCAGTAATAATTTCTATAGCGGGAAAAGGTATATTTAGTTTAAAATAGAAAAGCTAGCACATCGTTTTCAAAAGAGCCAATATTACCATAAAAATGGTGTCACAGAATATGTGGAACTAAATGCGAGTTATCATATACCAGAAAATAGCATTCCAAATGGAAACTAACTCGTTAAATAGAAAGTGCTAGTGATTCCAGTTTTATCCTTCTAAATTAGATTTTCACACTTTCGCATCATATTTTAATTGCGGTCCAAATCCAGAATCGTCAGTGCATCTAGACTGCAGTCGTTTATTCTCTAACACAAAATAGGCACTCAATGATGGAGGAAAAGTTGTGGGGGCATATTACAAGCGACAGCGATCATTATCGCTGGCCGGTCTTAGCGAGAAAAATGTTATCGCTGGCTATCGCAGGAAATTATCGCCATGCTTGCGTTGTATTAACAACGCATAGTGCAATGGCGATAATTTCCCAGCGATAGCGATGTTTTCCATGGAACATCGCTTGTTTTCCAGCGATGTTCCATGGCAAACGGCGATAACCTTGCTGATACGACCCTGTGGTCGTATCAGCATAATCCACCCCCAATGGTAAGTATAGCTAAATCTGCATTTTAGCAGATGTTAGGTTTTGGAAAACAGCTGTTTTCTCCAAAAACTAACGTCTGCTAAAATGCGTGGGCAGCCTTGTAAATATTACGATATGTACATCAGCGATATTTACAAGGTTGTACTGCCCAGTGATGCCCACTTTGCATCTCATTAGAGATGCAAAGGGAGGAGTCGGGTAAAACGGTGCTAACATGCGCTAATGCATGTTATCACCCTCTTGTAAATAGGGCGATATTTTTAGCGGAGATATGGCCCTTGTAAATATGACCCGTGATCTCTGAGGAAATGTAAATGCATACCTAATGGCTATAGGCTGAAGATTGCATACAAGGCTTATCACTGCGCAGTCTAGAACTAATTTGAATGGTTCTTGATGAAAAGCAACATCTGTATGTTTCTTATACATCATTCATTTAGATCGCTTTGAATTGAAGAAGTTGTCCTTCCTTAAGGAAGGAAGAACTCAAGAACTCATTCATTTACTACACAGTACAACATTTGTGCATGCGCAAATATTTACTCGTAGAAATTCCGAATTTATGTGCCAATATATATGCATCCATATACTTATGTTAATATGAATGGGAATGTATGGAAATCCCAATGTCATGATCACAATTCATAGACTTTACAATGCTTGAATGTATAAGAGTGCCACAGGCAGCAGTAGCAGCATTAGATATAGCATACAACACCACCAACGACAACTTTGATGATGGATACATATGCAGAGCGGACCAATAAGATGGTCTGGCACATAATAAGTGGCTTGCTGTAGAGGAGAGTGGGCAGCTGCTTCACCGCCTAATCTTTATTTTGTTGTTTACCTGAGCTGGCCTACCAGAAATGCTTATAGTGTTATAGTATGCGGTATATCAGATGAATGCAGTAGTACTGGAGTTCATTTTTTTCTCATTTTGTGTCGTTCGACTTTACCTGCAAAAGAGGTTAGTGCCTTTACATACGAAAAACAAGGGAAGGGACGTGGATCGATCATAAAGTTGTGACCAGAATCATTTAACAGTAAAATGGAAGGTAAATACCAATACTATATAACTGGAATTGCATACAGCATCAAAGGAAGAGCATTAACATCTGGGCACGCAATTATTCCATTGGAGGGAAGAGAGGAGCATGGGCAGCTGGGGAGCAGGTGAGAAAAGGAAAGAAGGGAAGATATTGTGGGTTGGGACAAGTTAAGTAGAGCAGTAGAATAGTGGGGATCAGTAGGAAAATGAGGTTAGGATTGTGTTTCAAGTTGTGCAAATATCATCATATTCCTCACAGGAGAAGTAATCCCTACAGTGGTTTGCAGGCTAGATATAAAGGTGCTTAGACTGGCCTTGTGATCAATAGGTAGGGCATTCTACTGATGTAGTTCTTATAGAAAGACTGTTCTATATTGTAATAGGACAGTAGTTGGGCACATTAGTGTGGCGAGGTCAATGATTGTTGTAGAGCTGAGAAGATTGTGAAAGATCTCAAGAGAGAATGAACAAGTGAGAAAGGAGATGAGACCAGTTGCAGATTTCAGCACTTGCCTAACCTATTTGCAGATGATTTTTGAGACATCAATTTCGATGGCAGTCATTTGTTTGGGGATTCGTCACAGAAGCTTGAATGTAGTACAGAGATGACAACTGCCAGGAGTGCAGTTAACATAGGCCTGAAGTCAAAGATGAGATAGGGTATCTGTTGAATTTTGCCCTTTCTGCAGGGTAATCCCCAAACTTTTTGTCTTTACTCTTCTATTTTCTGAAACATTTTCTTTGGCTTTCTGGAATCTGTGCACTTTGCCACTGCTAACCAGTGCTAAAGTGCTTGTATTCTCGCCTTAAACCCATTAGTAACACTGGCTAACACCTAATTGACACATTTCATTTATTTGTAAGTTCCTAGTAAATACTACAAGTACCCAGGGCCTGTAAATAAGATACTACCAGTGGGTCTGCAACACTGATTGTGTCACCCACTTAAGTAGGCCTTAAAACATGTCCCAGGCTTGCCATTTCAGTCTGTATGTGCAGTTTTAAACTGCCTTTTCAACCTGGCGAAATTAACCTATTGTATGGCCTAAACCCTCCTTTTTACTACATATGTCACCTCAGGGTAGGCCCTAAACAGTCGATAGGGCAGGGTCGAGTGTATTTAAAAAGTTAGGCATGTACTTTTAACTTTTACATGCCCTAATAGTGAAAAGCTCTTAGATGCTTTTTTCACTACTGCAAGGCCTACCTCTCCCATAGCATACCATTTGGTTTCCTTATGACATTTAATAAGTGAGAACTTTTAATCAGGAGCAGATTCGAATGTTTAGATAGTTGTCTAAGGATTCATAATTGTAAACTCTCTGCAATTGTAAATTTGGATTTTAAGTTACACTTTTGAAAATGGCACTTTTAGAAAATGTGCATTTTCCTGTCCTATTTGGTGCCTGCAGCCTATTTCTGTGTCACATGACGCGGTGTAGGTCTCAGTTGGACTTTGTTTATTACTCCCAGACAGCCACACAATAGAGAGATTAGGTGTGCCTAGATGGCCGTCACCTGGCAGGACGGTGGGCGGAGCTGGGCACAGCCCTACTTTTAACTGAATAGGCCATGCCCTGCCTACACACACATTAATTGTCACCACTTTATTGTTCATGCTGCCTGCTTGTAGCCAGGGCTGGGGAGGCAGGAAACTTCAAGGACTTTAAAGGGAATTCTTTAGAAACTTCTCCTACTTCAAATAAGGCATCGGGTATAAAAATAGGACCTTTAGACCCACTCTGGACCTGTGGAAGAAACAGAAGGACTGCTGTGTTGCTCTTCGAGAAGGACCACAACTCTGTTAGTCTGCTGCATTGCTGCCCTGCTGCCTGAGTGAAGAACTGGGCCTGTATTTGGACAACCGGAGTGACTCCAAATCCCAGTTGGCTGGCCTTCTGACCAGAAGCTTCAGGGATAGCACAGCCTTCAACCATTTTGAGTCCAGCACAGGGACTCTATCTGCTGTGAGACATTGCCCCTAAGTGGTGTTGTCAAGTCCTGGGCCCTTGGACCTGAAGGTGGTCTGCCAGCCAAGCTGTGGTACTATGAGCAGAACCTATGTAGCAAGATGTATCTCATCACAGCCATTTCGGAACTGCTGCAGCACAATGCAACCCTGATGCCAAACCTTGCATCGTAGTGTGCATTCTCCTCAGCACTGCAACTGTGCGACACATCCTCGATGCAGGCCTTCACATCACAAGCCCTTCATGAACAGCCTGCTCAAGGATAAAGCAGGACTCACCATCACAAGCCTCGCAACTTCATTGGAACCAGCCACTGGATGATACATCCTCGATTCAGGGCTTCAAATCCCAAGCCTCTTATTGACGGCATCCTTGAAGATAACGCAGGACTCTTCATCAATCAATCAATCAGAGATTTTTGAAGCATGCTAGTAACCCGTGAGGGTCTCAAGGCACTGGGGTGAAAGGGCCTCGAGCAGCTCCATGGAAGAGCCAGGTCTTGAGACCCTTTCTGAATAGATGCAGTGGTGGGCTACATCTGATGCGGAGGGAGAGTTAATTCCAGGTCTTGGTTGCGATGCAGGAAAAGGATCTCCCACCCGCTTCGGCCCTGTGGATGCGGGGGACCGTGGCCATGGCTAGGTCGGCAGAGCGGAGGTTTCTCTTGAGGGCGTGGAAGGAGATTCTTTCTTTGAGGTTTTGGGGTGCGGTGTTGTGGAGGTCTTTGTAGGCGTGTGTGAGCAGTTTGAAGGTGTTAGACCTGGCATCTTTGGCGTGGTTACCCCTGACTTTTTGCCTCTACCTCCTGTGTTTTTTGATGCTATGCTGGATTTCGTTTTTGCTGGTTTAGATGCTTTGGGCACTTTGCCACTGCTGATCAGTGTCAAAGTGCAAGTGCTCCCTTGGTAAATTGTTATATTGATTGGTTATCCAGGATTGGTATATTTGTTTCACATGTTAGCCCCTAGTAAAGTGCACTGCGTGTGCCAGGGCTGGTGATTCAAATGCTACTAGTGGGCTGCAGCACTGATTGTGCCACCCACAGTAGTAGCGCTAAAATAATGTCTTAGGCCTGCTTGCAGTGCCTATGTGCAGTCCAGGACTGCCATGTCGACCTGGCCAGTGCACCCACTGACCAGGCCTTATCCTTCCCTTTCTGTACATGTCAGGCATCCCTATGGTGGCCCTAGGTACCCCCCTGGGCTGGGTGCAGTGTATCTGAAAGGTAGGGCATGTACTGAGGTGTGTAACATGCCCTGGTAGTGAATTACAGCCATTTTCGTTTTTCACTGCTGAGAGGCTATCTTGCCCATAGGATAGAATGGGGAAGGCTGTTTACATGCCTATCTTCCCATAAGGGCAAGATAGAAAATCCAAGTTTGGTATCTCTGTGTTCAGAATTTAATTATACATCTTTTTAGCAAGATGGTTTTTAAATTCACTGTGTGAGAATAGCACTTTTTAGAAAGTAGCTATTCTCCTGTTTAACCTTCCTGTGTGCCTGTGTGCTGGTTGGCTGAAGGGTGTCATGTGATGGGCTAGGTGGCTCCAGGAGCCTGGATGAGTCAGCAGCAGGGTGAATAGGGAGATCTGCTTTAGATGGGTGGGAGGAGTAGTCCCTGGGTTTGAATAGGGCTGCCCCTGCCAACACAAAGCTGGCTCCACCCCCTGCTGGCCAGGCTGAGGACTCTGCCTCTGCTGGCACAAAGAAGGCTCCACCTCCTGCTGAGCGTCTAACGACCCTGCCCCTCACTCTGAAAGGAACCAGGTGCTCCAGAGCAGAGCACACCCAGGAACCGGTTTGAGCAGGGGAATCCCCCCACTGGAACAAAGAGAGACAAAGGCTTGGAGGGGTATAAGAAGAGGACCCCAGACACCTAAAACTTTAGATCACTTTGGAACTAAGAAGAAACCTCTGCCAAGGAGAAAGCTGAAAGGACGGAAGAGGAGAAGACTGCCTGCTTGCTGTTTTGCTTTGCTGCCAAGGAGAGGGGAAGGACTTTGCTGTGTCCCCTTCTTTTGATTCTGATCTCCAAGGGCCTGAGAAGAGCTGGCTCCCTGTTAAGAAGTCCCAGGAACAAAAGGACTTCACCACCAGCTCCCCTGGAACTCTGCTGAGAGGGTTCTGACCTGCCTTGGAGTGCTTGCCCAGTCTTGGGGCCTCAAGAGGTCGTTTTGCTGTGTTTGGGAGCTGGGAAGCAGAAGCGTGAACAAGAGTGACTGGTACCCAACGCATCATCCGATTGCGTGTCGCAAGACGAGAGTGCGAGGAAAATTTCATCGCGGCACCATCGCAACACGCAGGGTCCCAGCATCGCCGAGTGCGTCGAGCATCGTCCCGGTGCGAGAAGATTCCTGACGCTGCGAGGGTCGTCGCAGAACCAGTTTGCGTTGCGGGCCGCACCACTGCCGGTGCGTGAAAAGTCTCCAGTCGCTGCGTGCGTCGACGCAGAGTCCCGTTCCGTGGTGCATCGAGAGTTGCGGCGCCGGAAGGCAACGCTGCGCCACGCATCGCATCACATCGAAAAGTGTCGCATCGAACCTGTGCGTGAAGCTTCCCCCCAAGAAACCTACGCAACGAAAGCCAAAGGTATCGCATCCTCCCCCTACAGATCGGAGCCGGCGCATCCACCTCTGCTGCGTGAAGCAGGGCTGCTGCAAAGCCTCCCCAGGATCTCAGGAGTATCGCATCGCCTTTGCCATCTTCCTTGTTATAGCTTTTGGGAACCTTATCGCAACTACAGGTACTGTTGGGCACGAGAGTGTCGCATTTTGTGCATTGAGAGTCGCATTGTGCAGGACACTGATTCTGACATCCTGGAGTACTTGCTGCAAACTCTTGAACTATTTTTAAAGTAACCTTTTTAATTGTATGTTGGTTTGTCTGTAGTATTTGGTCTTGTGAAGTTTTTAGTAAATATACCTTATTTTTCTAAAACTGGTGTGGAGTAAATCTGTGGTGTTTTCACTGTGTTACTGTGAGTGTGGGTACAAATACTTTACACATTGCCTTTGATAGCCTAGACTGCTCAGGCCAAGCTACCTAGAGGGTGAGCAGGGGTTATCTTAACAGTGTATCCCCCTTTCCCTGACTAGAAGCAAGGGTCCCTACTTGGACAGTGGTACCTACCCTGCCAACTAGAGACCCCCAGATCTAACATTGGTGGTCAGCGGTGAGGATTGAACTTGTATTTGTACTTGACCCACAGTAATTGGTGTACATCACTAGGAGAGCAGACCATTACACAGCCACATACTGCTGATTGTTGATTTGTTGGTTCTATTTTTGAGGTAACTCTTGAATTATCATGGCTCCAAGTGAGAAAGCAGCCAGTGTAGAAGGAGAGCTAGAGTTCACCATTGGAGATCTGTGTTCATACAAGGTGGAGGAGCTCAAGCAGTTCTGCAAGGATTTTGGTTGTCCCATAAAAAGCAACGCCAGAAAGGAAGAGCTACAGAAGATTCTGAAAACATGGTGGGAGGCTAAAGAGGCTGAGGAAGCAGATGATGATAATGAAGGGAATGGGTTTGGGGCAGATGATTTGCCATTGGGCAACCCCACCAGCGGGGCGGGGAGCCACCATTCCAGCAGGGGTCTTTCCCCAGCAGAGGAGTTACAAGAGAATCAAAGAATCAGAGAACATGAGCTGGAAGTAATGAAAATGAAAATGAAAATGGAAATGGCAAAGGAGGAGAAGAAGAACGCCCTTGCTTTTGAGGAAAGGAAATTGCTTTTGGCTCATGAGTTGAGCATGAAGAAGCTGGACATCAAGGCCAAGCAGGTGGAGTCCGGTTCAAATGGTGGCAGCGCACAGCCGGTGCAGGGGGGTAAAGTATATATCCCCAAAGATTTAGTGCAGAATTATAACAGGAGTGAGGATATCTATGCCTGGTTCACATCGTATGAAATTGCATTGAGGATGAATGGTGTGCCTGAACAGCATTGGGGGGCGGGCCTGTGGAAACATTTTGAGGCTTCTGGGAGGAGTGCTCTAGAGCCCTTAGAATTAGCAGGTACCATGACCTATCCCAATATGAAGGAGGCCCTATGTCTCAGGTATGGACTTACTCCAGAGCAGTATAGACTGCAGTTTAGGAATTCCAAGAAGAAAGAGTCTGAGACTTGGATGGAGTGTGTGAATCTGTACTCGCGGGCACTGAAAGGTTGGATGAAGGGCAGCAAGGTAACTGATTATAAGGGGTTGTTACATTTAATTAGTTGGGAGCACTTGAGTAGTCTATGTGTTCTAGAGCTGCGCCAGCATCTTTTAGATAGCAAGTTGACGGACCCCATTGGGCTTGCTAAGGAGGCGGACCGCTGGACCAGTACCAGGGTCCACAGAGGAATTGTGGGTACCATTGCCAAAGGTGGGCAGGGTCCCCAGCAGAAGAGTGGGGGGGACAAGGGTAACCAAAAGGAGTTCTCACAAGGGCCCCAAAATAGTTCCCAGGGTAACCAGTCCCAGCCCCCCAAGTCAAAACCCAAACCAACCTGGCCCCCTAAGGGCAGGTCGGATAACAAGGGTCCCATTAGGTGTTATCACTGTCAGGAATTGGGTCACAAAGCTCCTGTGTGTCCCAAGAAATCCCAGGCACCCACTGGTGCTCCAACACCGGGTATAGCTAGTGTAGCTTTTGGGGGGGATTTAATTTCTAGTGATTTGGAGGGTTTAGCAGTTATGTCCCTTGTCTCTTTAGGAGACACAGAGATGGTCCAGGAAACCCCTGTCCCTGATAACACTAAAAAGTACAGGCAGTGGGTGACCATCAATGGGAGGAGGGTGGAGGCTCTCAGGGACACTGGAGCCAGTGTGACTATGGTCAGGTGTCAGTGGGTCCCTGAGGAGCTGATCATTCCAGACGTACTTCACCCAGTAGTGTCAGCTGACAACTCTGTGCGCCTTTGCAAGGTAGCACATGTTCCCTTTGAGTGGGGGGGGTCTCAGGTCCTCTCAGAGTTGTTTTGAGTCCATCCATGCCAGTAGACTGTCTGCTAGGTAATGACCTGGAGAGTTCCCCGTGGAAGGAGGTGGAACGCCAGGCTCATTTGGAGATGTTGGGTTTGCCTGAGTGGGTCTGTGTGACCTCCCGGTCCATGGCAGCCAGACAGGGGTGTGAAGCAGACCTGGAGCCTGAAACAGTGGCCCAGGTCCCTGCCAGAAAGAGGAAGGGCAAGGGGCGTGGTGCGTCCACCCCCGCTGTTCCCACGGTCCAGGAAGGAGCAGAACCTGTGGGGGATGCCCTGGAGCCTACAGGGGGACAGGTAGCTGAGCTGGGAGACATACCTGAGCTGACCCATTGGCAGCAAGAGGGTGGTCCCTCCAGAGAGGAGTTCTGCCGTGCGCAGAAGACATGCCCTACTCTTGAAGGTCTGCGGCACCAGGCTGCAGACCAGGCAGCAGGTGCTGATCCGAAGAACTTTTTTCTCTACTGGGAGAATGACTTGTTGTACAGTGAGCCTAGGTTTGCTGAGCCCAGTGGATCACGTACCCTGGTGGTACCCGCAGGGTTCAGAGACTTCCTACTGGGTCTGGCTCACGACGTGCCGCTTGCAGGACATCTCGGGCAGGACAAGCCCCGACAAAGGCTTGCCACCCACTTTTACTGGCCCGGGATGAAGACGGACGTCGCTTCCTTTTGTAAATCATGCCAGACTTGCCAGGCAAGTGCAAGGCTGGAGGAAAATGCAAAGGCCCTCTCCAGCCTTTTCCTGTAGTGAGCACCCCTTTCGAGCGGGTGGGAATAGATATTGTGGGGCCACTGGACCCCAGGACAGCCTTAGGCAACAGGTTCATCCTGGTCCTGGTGGATCATGCCACCCGGTACCCGGAGGCTATCCCTCTCAGGACAACCACAGCCCCGGTGGTGGGCCGTGCGTTGATGGGGATCTTTTCCCGTGTGGGTTTCCCCAAAGAGGTGGTATCTGACCGGGGTACCAACTTCATCTCCAGGTATATGAAGTCTCTGTGGGAGGAGTGTGGGGTAACTTATAAGTTCACCACTCCTTACCACCCTCAAGGAAATGGGTTGGTTGAAAGGTTCAACCAGACCCTGAAGGGCATGATCATGGGGCTGACAGAGCCCATGAGACGGAAGTGGGACGTCTTTTTGCCATGCCTATTATTTGCCTACAGGGAGGTACCACAAAAGTCTCTAGGGTTCAGTCCCTTTGAGCTTTTGTACGGGCACCCTGTTAGAGGACCTCTCAGTCTGGTGAAGGAGGGTTGGGAGAAATCCCCTGGGAAAACCCCTCAGGATGTGTTCAGCTATGTGCTGGCCATCAGCAACCAGACACAGCGCTTCCGGGCCCTCGCTCAGGCGAACCTGGAAGCCAGCCAGGATGAGATGAAGAGGTGGTATGACCAGCATACCACTCTGATGGAATTTCAACCTGGGCAGATGGTGTGGGTGATGGCGCCAGTGGAGCCTTGCGCACTCCAAGACAAGTGGACTGGGCCATATGAGGTGGTGGAGCGCAAGAGTGAGGTGACCTACCTGGTCAACTTGCGATCTCCCAGGAACCCCATGAGGGTCCTACACGTGAACCGCCTCAAACCCCATTTTGAGAGGTCTGAGATAACAATGCTACTTGCTACAAATGCAGGGATGGAGGAGGATAGCGATCCTCTTCCTGACCTCCTGGCAGCTAAGGAGCAAGATGGGTCAGTGGATGGAGTGGTCCTCTCGCCCACCCTGACCCCAGAACAGCAGAGGGACTGTCGCCATGTGTTGGGTCAGTTTGCATCTCTGTTCTCCCTGACCCCCGGTATCACCAATTGGTGTGTCCATGACGTGGACACGGGAGATAGCATGCCTGTGAAACAGATGTTTTACCGGGTGGCTGACAAGGTCAGGGCCAGCATCAAGAAGGAGGTTTCTAAGATGTTGGAGCTAGGGGTGATTGAGCCCTCCAGCAGCCCCTGGGCTAGCCCAGTGGTACTTGTACCGAAAGCTGCTGCGCCAGGTGCCACTCCAGAACTTAGGTTTTGTGTAGACTACCGTGGGCTCAATGCTCTCACGAAGACTGACGCACACCCCATCCCCAGAGCTGATGAGCTCGTGGATCGGTTGGGAGCTGCCAACTACCTCAGTACGTTTGATTTAACTTCTGGGTACTGGCAGATTGCCTTAACTGATGGGGCCAAGGAGAGGTCTGCGTTTTCAACGCCAGAGGGGCACTTCCAGTTCCGTGTCATGCCCTTTGGGTTGAAGAACGCCCCAGCCACATTCCAGAGACTGGTCAACCAGGTACTGTCCGGGCTGGAGCAATTCAGCGCCGCATATCTGGATGACATTGCTGTGTTCAGCTCCACTTGGGAAGAACACTTGCAACACCTCTGCGCAGTGTTGAAGGCTCTGCATAGTGCAGGCCTCACTATCAAGGCCAGTAAGTGCCAGATAGGGCAGGGTTCGGTGGTGTATTTGGGACACCAGGTAGGAAGCGGCCAGGTGGCGCCCCTACAAGCCAAGATAGATACCATTCGGGCTTGGGAACCCCCCAAAACCCAGACAGCGGTGAGACCCTTCTTAGGACTAACCGGGTACTATCGCCGTTTTGTCAAGGGGTATGGCACCATTGTTGCTCCCTTGACAGAACTAACTTCCAAGAAGTTACCGAAGAAAGTGATTTGGACCAGTGCCTGCCAAGAAGCTTTTGATGCCCTGAAGGAGGCCATGTGTACAGCACCTGTACTCAAGGCGCCTGACTTCTCCAAGGAATTCATAGTGCAGACAGACGCTTCTGAGCATGGAGTGGTAGCGGTGCTCTCACAACTAAATGATGAGGACTTGGACCAACCTGTAGCTTTCATTAGTAGGAGGCTACTTCCCAGGGAACAGAGGTGGAGTGCGATTGAAAGGGAAGCTTTTGCTGTGGTCTGGGCGCTGAAGAAGCTGAGACCCTACTTGTTTGGGACTCACTTCCGGGTTCAGACGGACCACAGGCCCCTCAGATGGTTGATGCAGATGAGGGGTGAGAATCCTAAGCTGTTGAGGTGGTCCATTTCCCTACAGGGGATGGACTTTACGGTGGAACACCGCCCCGGTACAGAACACGCCAACGCTGATGGTCTGTCCAGGTTTTTCCGCCTTAGCGATGAGAACTCCCAAGAGGGTGGGTAGTTCTCCCAACTTTCAGCTGGAGGGGACACGTGTTAGACCTGGCATCTTTGGCGTGGTTACCCCTGACTTTTTGCCTCTACCTCCTGTGTTTTTTGATGCTATGCTGGATTTCGTTTTTGCTGGTTTGGATGCTTTGGGCACTTTGCCACTGCTGATCAGTGTCAAAGTGCAAGTGCTCCCTTGGTAAATTGTTATATTGATTGGTTATCCAGGATTGGTATATTTGTTTCACCTGTTAGCCCCTAGTAAAGTGCACTGCGTGTGCCAGGGCTGGTGATTCAAATGCTACTAGTGGGCTGCAGCACTGATTGTGCCACCCACAGGAGTAGCGCTAAAATAATGTCTTAGGCCTGCTTGCAGTGCCTATGTGCAGTCCAGGACTGCCATGTCGACCTGGCCAGTGCACCCACTGACCAGGCCTTATCCTTCCCTTTCTGTACATGGCAGGCATCCCTATGGTGGCCCTAGGTACCCCCCTGGGCTGGGTGCAGTGTATCTGAAAGGTAGGGCATGTACTGAGGTGTGTAACATGCCCTGGTAGTGAATTACAGCCATTTTCGTTTTTCACTGCTGAGAGGCTATCTTGCCCATAGGATAGAATGGGGAAGGCTGTTTACATGCCTATCTTCCCATAAGGGCAAGATAGAAAATCCAAGTTTGGTATCTCTGTGTTCAGAATTTAATTATACATCTTTTTAGCAAGATGGTGTTTAAATTCACTGTGGGGGAATAGCACTTTTTAGAAAGTAGCTATTCTCCTGTTTAACCTTCCTGTGTGCCTGTGTGCTGGTTGGCTGAAGGGTGTCATGTGATGGGCTAGGTGGCTCCAGGAGCCTGGATGAGTCAGCAGCAGGGTGAATAGGGAGATCTGCTTTAGATGGGTGGGAGGAGTAGTCCCTGGGTTTGAATAGGGCTGCCCCTGCCAACACAAAGCTGGCTCCACCCCCTGCTGGCCAGGCTGAGGACTCTGCCTCTGCTGGCACAAAGAAGGCTCCACCTCCTGCTGAGCGTCTAATGACCCTGCCCCTCACTCTGAAAGGAACCAGGTGCTCCAAAACAGAGCACACCCAGGAACCGGTTTGAGCAGGGGAATCCCCCACTGGAACAAAGAGAGACAA
The DNA here is from genome assembly GCF_964204655.1 of Triturus cristatus. Taxonomy (NCBI): domain Eukaryota; kingdom Metazoa; phylum Chordata; class Amphibia; order Caudata; family Salamandridae; genus Triturus; species Triturus cristatus. Next base: position 231,632,851 of record NC_140584.1, read on the forward strand.
AGGCTTGGAGGGGTATAAGAAGAGGACCCCAGACACCTAAAACTTTAGATCACTTTGGAACTAAGAAGAAACCTCTGCCAAGGAGAAAGCTGAAAGGACTGAAGAGGAGAAGACTGCCTGCTTGCTGTTTTGCTTTGCTGCCAAGGAGAGGGGAAGGACTTTGCTGTGTCCCCTTCTTTTGATTCTGATCTCCCAGGGCCTGAGAAGAGCTGGCTCCCTGTTAAAAAGTCCCAGGAACAAAAGGACTTCACCACCAGCTCCCCTGGAACTCTGCTGAGAGGGTTCTGACCTGCCTTGGAGTGCTTGCCCAGTCGTGGGGCCTCAGGAGGTCGTTTTGCTGTGTTTGGGAGCTGGGAAGCAGAAGCGTGAACAAGAGTGACTGGTACCCAACGCATCATCCGATTGCGTGTCGCAAGACGAGAGTGCGAGGAAAATTTCATTGCGGCACCATCGCAACACGCAGGGTCCCCGCATCGCCGAGTGCGTCGAGCATCGTCCCGGTGCGAGAAGATTCCTGACGCTGCGAGGGTCGTCGCAGAACCAGTTTGCGGGCCGCACCACTGCCGGTGCGTGAAAAGTCTCCAGTCGCTGCGTGCGTCGACGCAGAGTCCTGTTCCGTGGCGCATCGAGAGTTGCGGCGCCTGAAGGCAACGCTGCGCCACGCATCGCACCACATCGAAGAGTGTCGCATCGAACCTGTGCGTGAAGCTTCCCCCCAAGAAACCTACGCAACGAAAGCCAAAGGTATCGCATCCTCCCCCTACAGATCGGAGCCGGCGCATCCACCTCTGCTGCGTGAAGCAGGGCTGCTGCAAAGCCTCCCCAGGATCTCAGGAGTATCGCATCGCCTTTGCCATCTTCCTTGTTATAGCTTTTGGGAACCTTATCGCAACTACAGGTACTGTTGGGCACGAGAGTGTCGCATTTTGTGCATTGAGAGTCGCATTGTGCAGGACACTGATTTTGACATCCTGGAGTACTTGCTGCAAACTCTTGAACTATTTTTAAAGTAACCTTTTTAATTGTATGTTGGTTTGTCTGTAGTATTTGGTCTTGTCAAGTTTTTAGTAAAGATACCTTATTTTTCTAAAACTGGTGTGGAGTAAATCTGTGGTGTTTTCACTGTGTTACTGTGAGTGTGGGTACAAATACTTTACACATTGCCTTTGATAGCCTAGACTGCTCAGGCCAAGCTACCTAGAGGGTGAGCAGGGGTTATCTTAACAGTGTATCCCCCTTTCCCTGACTAGAAGCAAGGGTCCCTACTTGGACAGTGGTATCTACCCTGCCAACTAGAGACCCCCAGATCTAACAGAAGGTTATTCTTTTTTCTACAGGGAGCCAGTGGAGGTCGCTGAGGTGTTGGGTGATGTGGTCATGTCGTGGGATGTCAAGGATGAGGCTGGCTGCGGCGTTATGGACGGTCTAAAGTTGCAGACGGGTGTTTTGTTGATTCCTGCATAGAGCGCTTTTCCGTAGTCCAGTCTGCTTTTGTTGAGTGCTTGGGTGACGGTATTCCTGGATTCAGGGGGAAACCATTTGAGTTATTACGGAGTATGCAGAGGGTGTTGAAGCATGTGGAGGACACAGCGTTGATCTGGCAGTTCGTGGTCAGCAAAGAGTCGAGTATGATGCCAAAATTGCAAGTGTGGTCCATAGGGGTGGGTGGGTTTCCGCGGGCAGGGGGCCACCAGGTGTTGTCCCATGTGGAGGGGGTGGAGCTGAGGATGAGGACTTCCGTTTTCTCCGAGTTGAGGCTCAGGCATCTGATGCTCATCCAGGTTGCAATGTCCTTCATCCCTTCTTTGAAACTGTGCCTGGTGATTTCGGGTTCCTTGGTGAGGGAGAAGATGAACTGGGTGTCTTCAGCATATGAGACTATGTTGAGTCTGTGTTTTCTGCCGATGGTTGTAAGGGGGGCCATGTAGACATTGAAGAGAGAGGGGCTGAGGAAGGATCCTTGGGGTACTCTGCATCTGATCTCTGTAGGTTTGGAGAAGAAGGGTGTGAGTCTTATTCTTTGTGTTCTGCCTGAGAGGAAAGATCAAATCCAGTCTAAGGCAGTTCCATGGATGCTGTCGTCGTGGAGTCTGGCGGCTAGTGTGCTGTGGGAGATGGTGTTGAAGGCTGCTGAAAGGTCTAGGAGGATGAGGGCTGCTGTGTGACCTTGGTCGAGGAGGGAGAAAATGTCGTCAGTGGCGGCTATGAGGGCGGTCTCGGTGCTGAGGTTGCTGCGGAATCCAGATTGAGATGTATCAAGGATGTTGTAGGATTCTATGAAGTGCGCTAGCTGGGAGTTGATGAAATTCTCGTTGACTATGGTGGCGAAGGGGAGAAGAGAGATGGGCCTGAAGTTCTTGAGATCTGTCGGGTCTGTGGAGGACTTCTTGAGGAAGGGTTTCACTTTGGCACATTTCCAGTTGTCGGAGAATGTGGCGGTCTCGAGGGAACAGTTGATTATTCGTCGTAGTTCGGATGCGATGGTGGCACTGTGGAAGATGTGCAGCAGGCAGGGGTCAATGGATGCTCCAGAGTGAATGCTTTTCATAGTTTTTGTGGTGTCTTCTGTGGTTAGAGGGGTCCAGGTGAGGAGGATCAGCTGGATGGCAACGCTGGTGGGGGGTATAGGGTCAGTACGGTGGTTTTGGTCATCAAAGCTGTTGTAGAGAGTTTTGATCTTGTGCTGGAAGAAGGAGCTGAGTTTGTTGCAGAGGTCTTGAGAGGGAGGGACGTCGGTAATTTTGCTGTTGGGTCTGGTGAATTCTTGTATGATGACAAAGAGTTCCTTGGAGTTGTAGGAGGTGGACAGGATTCTGTCTTGGATGAAGTTTCTCTTAGTTGATTTGATGAGTTGGTGCTGTTCCGTGGTTGCGGACCTGTAGGCGGAGCGTGATTTAGGGGTTTTACTGTTTCTCCATGTCTTCTACAGTCGTCGGCAAGAACGCTTGGATACTAGGAGGTCCGTGGTGAACCAGGCAGCTTTTGCATTGTGTCGTCTGACGGACTTCTGGGGATGGGCGAGAGTGTTGGCACAGTTGGTGATCCATTGGTGGAGGTTATTTGCTGCTGTGTTGGCATCTCTCATGGTAGGGGGAGGAGTGCAGCTAAGGGCGGAGGTGAGGTGTTCCTTGGTGATTTTCTCCAGTTTTTGCGAGGTAGGCATGGCATGCGCTTGTGTGCGGTGGGTTTCGAGAAGGAGAAATGGACACAGTGGTGGTCCGTCCAGAGCGGTTCCATGGCGACTGAAGCGAATGTTGTTTCTTCCTGCGAAGATGGGGTCGAGAGTATGTCCTGCCGTGGGAGTGGGGGTGGAGGCAAGTTGCTTAAGTCCAATGTTGCAGAGGCTCTCTAGGAGGGCGGCAGTGTTGGGATTGCAGGGGTTGTCTATGTGAAAGTTCAGGTGTCCGAGCAGTATGTAGTCTGTGGAGGAGAGGACATAGAGAGCAATGTAGTCTGCGATGGCATTAGTGAACGGGGAGCGGGGTCCGGGGACGGTCAGTAGGCAAGTGTTCCGTGGTGCGTTGTTCTGGGGTTGCACTGGATCTGGAAGTGAATTTTCCATGAGGGGCAAGGTGTCATCTGAGTTGGTGGTTGTTAGTTGAAGGGAGCTTTTGTGGGCGATGGCAAGGCCTCCTCCGGGGGCATTGGGGCGGTCTTTCCTCAGTATCTTTTATCCATTGGGGACTGCAACGTGGCATCTCACAACGCTTCGCAGCCAGGATTTAAGGTACAGTGTGCCTAACCTGGTCTCTGCATCCTGCCTGTTCTCCATCGCAGCTGGCCTGAACTTGTGACTTTGTCCCAGTCCGACACAAAAAGATAACCACAGTTGGCTCTTTGTGCTTCTAGACATTATTTTCACTTAAATCATTACAACTACATATCTTTGATTCTACTGATTCCAAATGGGTGTGGGATTTTGCTGGTGTGTGTTTTCACTGTATTACAGTTTGAAGTGCTCCATAAATGCTTCACAGATTGCCTCTAAGTTAAACTGACTGCTTTTGCGCAAATCTACCAGGGGATTAGGAACAGGTTAATTTGGGATGTATTTGTGTTTAACCCTCACAGTAATTGTGGTTGGAGCTTGAGTAGGCCCCGCCCCCCAACCAGTACCCTGATTTCCAACAGTATCCAAAGAAGTTAGTTAACAATGAGAGGAGCACAGGGTCATGCACCAGGTTTTGGCAATGCCAACTAGAAAATAGTCAGTTATAAGATTTTTGGGTGCAGAATAATACAAAATTTTACAGAAAGGCTTATGAGTGAGGCTGAAAAAAGAAAGCTTTTAAATGGGTATGTTGTCTTTCAAGCTGTTAAATGGAATGGAGAATGCAAACAAAGGAAGACCATGTAAGCAGTGTGGATTGTCTTGGCAGCTTTACTATACAAGAAAATATGGCATAGATTAGACTTAGTATAGAGCAATTTATGTAAGGATGCACAGACTGTTGGTGGTCCGTTCTTAGGTGAGCCACTAGAAAAGACTCTTATTAGCATTTTACTTGAACAGCATGGGACTGAAGTTCGGTATTTGGAGGTGGTGGCAAGGTAAGTTGAGGGATCTTACAATCAGAGGAAGAGGTCATGAACAAGCTTGCCTCTCCATACTCCATACTGTGAGTGCACTCGCATTAGCTTCAGTGAAAGGAAACAAAGACTGGAGCTGGACAAGGAACGTAATGCTGTTTTGAAAAAGACTTAGAAATGTAATGCTGTTTTGTGAAAGACTTAACATCTTTGGAAGATGCAGTATGCGATGATACCGAGCATGAACTACATTGCCCCAGATTCCTGTTAGAAATTACGGGGATTATTTACAAGCCCCTTGTGCCGCATCACTTTATTTGAGGCACTGTCGACGCAGTGTGCTGTCCCATATATACAAGGCCATTCAAAGCCAACCTGCCTGGCTTTTCATGGCCTTGTAAATACGGCCCCTTTTCATGCATCACTTTGCATGAAAGGGGCATGCCATGGGTGGGTGTTCCCATACATCACTCATGGTTTCTGCCCATGGATTCTGCTGCATTCCCAGATTTACAACATTTTGTAAAGCTGGGAATGCAACTGAATCCCATGCCTCCCCATAGGAGGTTTAAGGTGGCACATGGACAAATTCTTTTATTTCTCCTTGTTTTCCCTCTTTCTATGCGTGCTGCATTTCATGCTTAATTTAATTAACAAAACAAGACCAAAATGACAATAATCCAATAAGTAAAATCAGAGTTAGGAATTTCTAAAGAATATCTCAGGTTGACAGCGATGGAGCGCAGGTCAGATACAGGGACCAAACTTGTCCCACTGAAAAAGTACCTTGTTATGCCATCGACAGGTCCTGATGCATGTAGAAGAGGAGGCAATGCTTTATTGTCGATCCCTCTGGATGTAGGAGATTTTTTGGTTCCGAGCTGTGCAATGCATTGTCGAGTCTCACAGCTAATGATGCAATGTCATCGTCCTCAGCGGCAGTGGCAATGCATTGACGTTGAGGGGAGATGTTGCAACAACAGCAATGCATGAATTTTGATGGGACAGCAAAAAAACTCCACTTCCAAGGGCCCAGGCCCGGATGGACACCACTTGGCAGGGAAAGACTCACAGTTGGCAAAGTCTAGGTGCTGTAGCAGGGCTGTTAAAAGTCTTTGATGTCCCTGAGACTTCAAAACAGGAGGCAAGCCAGTAAGTCCTTGGAATCCCTTTGGTTGTGGGGTGTAGAGATACAGGTCCAGTCCTTCTCACTCCTAGGCAAGGAGGGCAGAAGGTATCAGGGTAGGCACAGCAATGCAGGAGTCCATCAAAGTCCAGCAGAGTGACAGACCTTTCAGCACTAAATGTGTCATTCTTCCTGGCAGAGTATCCTCAGGTCCAGAAGTGTACTGAATTGGTGGTGTTTGAGGTCCAATACTTATACTCAATTGTGCCTTTGAAGTGGGAGAGACTTCAAAGAGAGGCCTTTGAAGTACACAGGGTACTTGTCCTTCATGCCCTGGCTCCAGACTCACTACAGGCGGTATGCCACCCTTTGTGTGGGACAGGCACAGCCTATTCAGATGTAAGTGTTAGCTCATCCCTCCCATCCTGCACAGGATGGCCCATCAGGATGTAGATGGTCCATCAGCCACATCTAAACTCCATTTATATGTGGCGGTCTGGAGGGAATGCACAAAGCCAAGCTAACAGCCACCCCGCCCCCCAGATGTGTATTCAGAGAAAGGCAGAAGGCCTAGAATAGTTACAGTAAGAATATGCAAACTTTCTAAAAAGTGGCCTTTTTATGACTTGCAACTTAAAATCCAAACTAACCATAATTTCAGATACACCAAACTTGAATAGTCATCTTTTTCCAATTGGAAATTACACTCACCTAGTGTAATAAGGTAATTCCAAGGTTAAACTGTGGGAGAGATAGGTCTTGCAGTAGTGAAAAACGAATGTGAGAGTTTTTTACTACTTGGACTTAAAAGTACATGTTCAACTTTTAAAAATACACTGCACGCTGCCCGTGAGTGTCCAAGGCCTACCTTAGGGGCGACATATATATATTAAAAGGGAAGGACTGGACCTGGCAATAGGGTTAACTTGCCAGGTCGACATAGCAGCAGTACAGAGAGAGCTCAATCTACTCCAATCACTAGGCTGAAATCCTGGAATGTAGGTGGCCTGTCATCCTAGTAGTCCTGTCCTGAGTTGTGCACCTTTATCGATACTTATGATATATGTGTATTCCAGGAAACGTCATCCACTATCCCAGTGCATCGTTTTGTGGCAATTAGTAAGGAGGCCATTTCGCAGGGCAGGGATATGCTAGTAGGGGGTGTAACAATTTTGGTTAAAACAACTTTAATGGAAATCACGTTGGATTCCCCAGACCTTTTGTGCATTACTTTAACTTCTCCGAGTATGGCTACAAGTTACATGTCTAATGTCTGTTGTAGGCCAACAGGAAGTAAATCCAAGTCTGGACTAATCCAAATGTCATCCACTCACTTGGAAAATCTCTTGGGTGATACCATTAGGATCGTGGGGTGTGACTTCAATTCTCAGTTTGAGCCCCTAGGCACACATGTGGAAATCCATTTAAGTGAGGAAGATCAACTATGGCATATTCCTAAACTAACCATCTGCCCCATAAAATGTTAGACCCCTCTGGCCATCTAAATTAATTCCCTAATACTGAATGTTGAGAGTGTGTAATGGTAGTTCAAGGTTGGAAAAAGCAGGTGAACATACATACAATAGTCCACAATGTTAAACTCTCACTAACTACTTTCTACTTCACCTCCAGACTAAACTAATTGATATGGAGCACTTACCTCACCAGGATAGTGACCATAATGTGCTTGCTCTAGAACTCAAGAGCCTCATTTAAAATATATAGTCAGATGACAAGGATCCCTTTGATACTAGATAAATAGTAACCCCCAATATATGAAGGGTACGATAGAGTGCGCTATCGCATTTTAGGGAATCAATCACCGAAGTTTATAAAGTGGTCATCGATGCTATTGGGGAGTTGATGTTATTAAATATGCCCCTGGACCATAGTGAGACCCTTCCCAAGTACAGTAATATCCACGCCCAAATGTTTTTGAACTTAAGGTGTCACTTTTACATTGAGGCTAGCCAATCAGCTAGGAAGTGCAGTGCCCCAACCTAGTACAACACAAGATGCAGGGAGAATCAGAGTGCGCTAATGGGTGCAATAAAAACAAGCAATAGATTGGCAATTCAAGCAACCAGAGGTGCATTAAAAGATGCTATACAGGCTGCCAAGAGAGAGTGGGGAATCAAGAATATGAGACTTGCAGCAACTAAGAGAGAAGACTCTCTCTCATTTTGGAACATTATTGCAACTGGTTCCCATGATTGGCTTATTCCTGTTGAAAATCACATTACAATGGCAGAATGAGTTGCACATTTCTCTAATTTGTATTCTCTTGAGGAGCAGCTTGAATATCCTGAGCCAGACACCTTTCTGCGATTTTCTGATCTTTACTTTGTCTCTTTCTGCTTGTTTTCTGATCTTTATTTTGCCTTTCTGCTTGCTTCTGCTCTCTATTTTGCCTCTTTCTGCTAGTTTCAGATAATATTTTTTGCCTCTTTCTGCTTGTTTCTGATCTCTATTTTGGCTCTTTCTGCTCGTTGCTGACCTTTAGGTTTCCTCTTTCTGCTAGTTGCTGACCGTTATTTTTCCTCTTTCTTCTCTTTTACCTGGGAATGGTGGGGGGGGAGCCTCAAGGGCCCCATGGTCCCAACGTGTTCCGTGCCTCATGCGGGAGCCAGCATTGCTGCTGCACGGAGGGAGGTGCTGGAAAGGCAGTTCCCACTGTGCAGGAGCAATCGTTTCTACTCTTTCTGTGTCCACATGTCTGCAGGCAGAGAAAGAGATGAAACCTCTGCTTCCATCAGGCAGGAGAACTTTGACAGCTCCCATCCGCTGGAACTGGATTGTTTGCTTTAGATGGTGGGTGTTGCCACAGCTTTCTCCAAGCTAAAACAAACAGCTATGTCTCGGAGGTAGGCACCCCAGGACATATCAGGAGATGGCCCTTTTGGGTGGCAGCCCCCAGGGTCATATGGCTCCAGGAGCGGGCCCACATGGTCCCCCTCCATTGATATACACAGGCTGGCCCTCTGGAGGTGGTGTTTCCTGGGGCCATACATCACCCGGGAGGAGGGGGGGGTCGCGTGGCCTGCCTCCATGTGTAAGTTTTTAATTTGGCCATGAGGAGGTGGTGATGCCCTGGGCTGAGGGACTGCGTGGACCCTCTTCATGTTATTTTTTAAGCCCCCGGGAGATGGCAGTCACTGGACCTTCTAAAAGCACTAGGAGGGGTGTCCGAGCTGCCCCTCTTCTTTTTTAAAGGAAGCCCAGAAAGTGATGGTCCCTAAGGCCTAGGGGGCCGCACAGCCCCTCTTATATGTTTATGTAGCCCGGGGAGGTGTTGGTCCTTGGGAAATAAAAATATCCTTGGGGTGCACACATGCGCCCTCCCCCTCCTTTTATATTAACTATCTGTGGCATGCCCCGGGACCTGGCCCACCTGGGGGCTTTATTAAAAACAAGAGCGGAAGACCACATTTGTTTTTTTATTATTTTTGCTGCGGATTCACGGCTTTGTCATATTTCTACTGCACTTTCTTTTTTTTGGGGCGGGGTCCCTCTGGGACCTTTAGACCCAAGCTTGGTGGTCAGGTTATTCCTACCCTGCCCCCTTTTTGTTTTTTTATGGGACTTCGCTGAAACTGAGTCCCAAGACAGCTGCAAACACCTCTTGATTGAAGTGTTGGCAGTCAAACTGGTGGTGAATACCTATATATCTAAATTTGGGTTTCTTTTCCTATCCTATATCAAAAACTACTGAAATTATTTACACCAATTCACCAAAATGTTGCTTTCTGAGCCAACAGCCTACTTTTTCCAAATTTGGTGTAATTCAGTTCCGCAGTTCGGGCTGTAGTCGTGTCTAAAATCTCTTTAGTAATTTGCATAGGGGTAAACACATTTTGGGATCCCACCTATTTCCCGGGCCCCAAACTTTCAAGACGTCAGCTGAAGTGAGTGATGTGCTCATTTTGAATATTTTTCGGGGATTAGTCAAATGGCCCCAAAATGATTGGCAAAACTAAAAACGCTCTTCCTATGGAAACAACATCCTAACGACTGCCATTAGGTAGTTGGGCTAAATTGTGGTGAATTTAATCTATTTCTGACAATGTTATTTTTGCACAAAAAGACAAAAGTGAGAAACCATAAAAAATGTTCACAAAGTAAAACCTTAGATTCAAGCAAATTGCAGTAACATTGGTTAGTGAATGTCTGTCCACTCGGGCTTACTTATGTAAACAATCATGAACACAAATGACTGTCATCAATGTGATGTACGTAGTAGATAAATACGCAAATATATTGAATTCTGACAGGCTTTTAGATTATGCAATGCATTCAATTTAATTTAAATGCAAACCTTTTTAATGTGCAAAACATCATTGCACAGTGAAAAGATTTTTATTTTCATTTCAATGTAATTTTGAACTTATTATTTTTTTTTTTTTCAAATTGTATTTGTGGGTATAACAGATACTGAGATGGTATGCACTTTTGAGGTTCTGTTGCTAGTTTCCATGACAACGCAATACGCAAGTACAGAAGAACCAATATGTCGGTGCTACACTGTGTAATCAAGTCTGTCAGTGGGAGACCTCCTAAACCCCCCATTTTAAATAAATTAATTTTATTTTTGTTTGGGGAACTCCCCTTTATTAATTAACCTTACCACCCTCACCCCTACCCACTCCAAAAGCCCAACAATACCCTTACCGCTCAGTACACCTAGCCACCCCTCAATCCTAAAAATACCTTTACCTCCCATGCCCCTACCAACCCTTAAACCCTAAAATATTTTTACACCCAATACCTTTACACACCCAACAACCCTACAATACCCTTATAACTCAATATCCTTACCCACCCCTAAAATCCTAAAAATACATTTCCACTCAATAGTCTTACCCACCGCTAAAACCTAAAAACACTCCTACAACTCAATTTCCTTACCCACCCCAACCTTAAAATCACCCTTTGCCAACCAATTCCCTTACCCACGCCTAAAGCCTATAAACCCCCCTACCACCCTATATCTCTACCCACCCTTAAACCCTAAAATACCCGTAGCATCCTATACTCCTACCCACCCTTAAACCTTACAAACACCCTTACAATCTAATATGCTTACACAACCTTGAACCCTAAAAATACCCTTACAACCCAATCCCCTTACCCATCCCATACCCAAAAAGAACCTTACCACCCAATACCCCTACTCTGCCCTAAACTCTAAAAATACCCTAGTAAATAAGCAACATGGTACTCTGACCCCATGTTTCAGAAATGTGTGTGTTGGTGACAAGTTATGTGCCCAAAATGGATTTTTTAATCGTGAGCGATATTCACGACAATGCCACGATTGCCGGTGCATCCCCCAGTATATCGTTGCAGGGACGCCCCACTATTGCGGCGACTCCCCGAATATTGGTAAAAAACAAAAATATATCTTTAAATCATTAATACACAACGTTTTAGAGATATTGAGATTCTAATAAATGTTTTTATAGAGTTATTTAGATAGTGATTTATCTAATGTGATGGTTAGAATTAATTATGTAATTATCATTTTTTAATTTGGTGGTGGGTATTGAATTCCTGCTTTTACTTTGTGTTTTTTAAGATGTATTTGCGGTGATCACGGGTACCAGCATCATCCCGACCCCCAAGCTGATTTAACTGTAACTCCTGCCCCTGCAATGCAATGCTTATGACCTCACATATCAAATCACTCATGACATGGTCAGTGACATCACTCATGACATCTCAAATGACATCATTGACGACACCATCCAGTGACTGTGAGTGTTTCTAAAAGGTTTATGAGTGTTAGATGATATATATACACATGCGTATTGGTGAATCAGTGGGTGTATTCGTGCCTGTATAGATGATTCAGTGGGTGCATGACTGACTGAACAAGTGAGTGATTAGGCATCCCTGTGAATGTATGAATGAGTGACTACGTTTTGAGAATGTCTGTATCAATCTGTCAGTTTGATAAAAATTCAAATTTTTTTAATTGTATTTCCTAACTATAACATCCCTGTAACCTTTGGTTTATTTAGTGAATTTATAAATCTGAATAAAATTAATATATGTATGTGTGTGTGTATATATAGATTTTCGATGCATGGTAATGGTATGCATAGCAAAAGACCCCAAAAAAGTATGCATGGTAAATGCTTACGTGGTAAAAGCTGCATGGTAAAGGCACTGTGTGGTAATTGCCACGCTGTAAAGAATATTTCCCAACTGGAGACATTATCAGTAGCAAACGCAGTAGAGGATTTGCTTCAGCCCTTGACAGTGTTTCTAGGGAGTGTGTACCCTACATTCTCAGTCTTTCTCAGACCCTTGATTCCAATCAGAATGTCCATGATTGTATTAGTTGTTACCCTCAGGTTCTGCAAGTTTCCCTATATATTTATTTCTTCATCTACTTCTGAGTTTAGTGGGGATCCTTCAATAGCTAAGGTTCTGGGCATCTGATGGCTTGAATAATTTTAGACTTTCCTGGAATATCTCTAGAGTTTCCAAGCATCACTGTCAGTCATCCAAGATGCTTGAGCTTGTGATAAACTGATTGATAGTTGTTTACCTTACTATGATTGTACCTCTGGTCTTACAACAGAATGTGAAGTCTATCTTTCTGTTGTGACAGGTGGTTGGATTCTATCAAAGACACAGAGTCAAAGAGGATTCCTCACAACCACTCTTATAATTATTTGATTGTTTCCTCCCAGTGTCATTATGGGAGATTCAGGAAAAACCTCAGGTGGGTAGTATCGCTTTTTAAGAGTTACATCATATTTTCATCTCTTTCTTTGTGTAACATGTGAACTTTAGGACTTTTCTAATACTTCTTCAAGTCATAGAGCAGGCTGCTCTAGTGTTACGTTTAACTGTGCACTTTTCGTCATACATTATGCCCCAAAGACAGACAGGGAACTTTTCTGAAATAGGCACCCTGCTATGAATCACTCATCCATCCAAATTGCAATTCCCAGACAACTACTTGTTGTTTTGTCAGTAGTAAATTTACACAGTTCATTAAAATAAATGTTATCCAAAAACATGAATATCTCTATAAGGATCTCAGATGTTGTGCTATCTTCTGATGTTTTCATTAGAAATATCAAACAAATGCTGCTGCATGCCTTTAAAGTTTTGATGATGCCCAACATTTTACCATTAGACGCTGAATTAGCACTGCTCCACTTATCAAGACACCAGTCGGCGCAAAACTATACCAAAGAACGTCTTAAATTAGCATTTGCAATGCTCAATTTTTGTCACATAGCCCTTGGTGTTCCCTTTTCTATCTATGAGCACTATATAAGTGCTTACAAGTCATTAGTGTCAGGAATTTCCAGCTTAAAATTAAGTCCACTTTGACAGCCATGCATAAACTGTTGCCTGAATTAAATGTAAGAAGTTCTAGAATTTTGTGCATACTATGGGGCAGATTTACAAGCCCCTTGCGCCACTTTTGCGTCACTTTTAATACGGGAAAAGTGACACAAAAGTGGAGCAAGGGGCTTGTAAATAAGCCTCTACGTTTCTACTTTGAGGTAAAAAAAACATTTAATAATGTACCATCCCATCTTTCGGAAATTTCAGTGTGTCAATGACTTTTAAGTTGTATTTATGTATACGAATAAGCATGTTATCTTATATTTTTATGTTAGTCACGATTCCTTTTCACAGGTGATAAAAAATGCTATTGGTTTTGATTGAAAGAAAGTCAGGTATTTCTTCTCAGAATACCAATTTGCAATCTTTCCAAGAATGTTCAACATGTTATTATGCATGCCTTGGCCATACTGACATTACAATGTTGCCCTCTTTACCCAATCAACTCCCTCTACAGTCTCCAACTTGCTCAAGATGGGCTGGAAGAATGACACAATGTGAAAAATGCAAATAGTAAACGCTACACTTGAATGTGTGTTTCCTTCAAGCTGTTTGTGGAGACCAAGCAAAGCAAAGGGGGTACTCGAATACATTTTACGTTGAAAGTTGAAGAAGACATTGCTAATAACCGTCTGTTTAGAACGGCATCAATCATAGCACCAATGAAGTAAAATATGGTAGTAATGATAACCGTCTTCGACTTTGTTTGCTACCTGTTAGAACCGGCGGTCTCTAGTTGGCAGAGGTATACACTTCTGACAAATAGGGACCTACCAACTCTAGTCAGGGCAAGGGGATTACACACTCAGATAACCCCTGCTACCCCCTTGGTAGCTTGGCAGAGCAGACAGGCTTATCCCAGAGGCAGTGTGTTAAGCATTTATGACCACATACAGTAACAAAGTGAATACACTACAGATGGACACGACACAGAAGTTATTATAAAAATAGGATTTTTATATAAGGCTTAGCACAAGACCAAGTAACGACAAAATATACCACAGTCTTAATAAATACTCTTTGGAAGGAAAAATAATAGTTCAAGTAAGGTTTCTTCTGGGCAAATAGTTCTTTAGCAACAAAATTAAGTATTCTTCTGAAACACAGTTCTTTGGCAACAATGTAACCCCACCAGGAGTCACAAGACGTCGAGTCTACTATATTCCCAAGGTTCGGCGTCGACCGCGAGGAGCGCTATGTCGAGCCTGGAGTTGCAACAGACCCCACAAACACAGTACCTTTGGAAATGAAGAAAACAATGAGCCACGGCGTCGAGATGTCGGCGTCGAGGTCGGCGTCGATCGTGCCTTGGATTCGGGTTGATCCCCAGCGGCGTCGAGGGCCGGAGCAGCGCTCACGGCGTCGAGATCGGCGTCGATCGTACCTCGGGGTCGGGTCAATCCGCAGCGGCGTCGAGGGATGTCGGGCCGGAGCAGCGCTCACGGCGTCGAGAAGGGCGTCGAGTCGATGCGATCAGCAGCGGCGTCGGGACGGGGTCGCTTGGAGGTGGAGCCGATACTCACTCCTCACTGGCGTCGATACCGGCGTCAAGACGGGGTCACTTGGAGCCGGGGCCGATACCCACTGCTCACTGGCGTTGCTGCTGGCGTCGATCGGGCCCGGCGGCCGGCCTCTAAGGCTCGGGACACTGGAGCCGTTACTCACGATGTCGAGCTGGATTCGGGTGCGTCGGCGGCGTCGGCGGCGTTGAGACTGCAGATTTTCCCTTGTGTACTGGAAACAACACTTTCCAGCAATTCAGCAATTCAGTAGATGGTGAAGTCCTTTGGCCCTGTGACTTCAACAGGAGACTGGCACTCTTCCAGCCCTTGGAGATGTTCTAGCAAGCTTTTAGAGAGTACACACCAAGTTCCTCTCTCCTTGTTCCTTGGCAAAAATAAAGTAGCAGCTTTCAGGTTCCTCCACAGCAAAACAGCACTCTGGCAGAAAGGGGAGGCAAGTCCTTAGATCAGCAGGCTTCTTGTCCTTGGTACAGGTTTCCTTGTCAGAAGTGATCTGAGTTCTTGGTTCAGGGGTCCTTCTCTTATACCCCTTTTCTCCTTTGTTCCCTTTGTCCAAGCAGGGAAATTCCCCCCATCTCAGGTTCGTTGTGGGTGTTGCCAGGCAGAGGCACCTGGCCTATTCACTGAGCAGGGCAGAGTCCTCAGCCGCCCAGCAGGAGGCGGAGCCAGTATTGTCACTGGCAGGAGCAGGGCTATCAGTCGCCCAGCAGGAGGTGGAGCCAGCATTGTGTCAGGCAGGGCAGGCTACTCTTCCCTCACTCTATGTGTAAATGCCTCATTCACCCCACACTGACTCATTCAGACCTCTGGAGCCACCCAGCCCCTGACACACACACCAAACCAGCAGAGACCGGTGGATAGTTGGACAAGAAAACAGCCACTTTCTAAAAGGGCTATTTTCAAACATAGAATTTAAAAACCATCCATCCTAAAGAGTGTGTTATTAAATTCTGAGTTCAGGGATACTAAACTCGACCGGCTACCATGCTCCCTGAGTCAGATAGATTATAATGGAGTTAATAATCAGTCTGCCCAGTCTGGCCTATTGGAGGCAGGTAGCCCTTCAATAGTGAAAAACAAAAATGGCTGTAATTCACTATTAGGTCATGCCACACACATCAGGGCATGACCTACCTTTTACCAACAATGCACCCTGCCCTAGGGCCTACCATAGAGGTGTCTGAAATGTGGCAAAGTGAAGGTTTAGAGACTGGCAAGTAGGTTTCCTTGCCAAGTCGACATGGCAGTCGGGGACTGCACGCAGGCGCTGCGGTGGCAGGCCTGAGACACATTTTACAAGCTGCTTCTGTGGGTGGCACAACCCATGCTGGAAGCCCACCAGCAGCAGTCAACTTACATGCCCTTGGCACACGCAGTGCACTAGACTAGGGTCTGAACAGTAAGTCTACCAAGCCAATCATGGTAACACCAATCAATGTAACAATTTAACATAGGGAGCACTTGCACTGTGGCACTGATCAGCAGTGGCACAGTGCCCAAAGCAATATTCCAGCAAAAACATCATAAACAGAGGAGGCAAACAGAAAAAAATGGAGGAGAGACTCATGCCAATGATGCCAGGTCTAACACGTGTCCCCTCCAGCTGAAATGTGGGGAGAACTACCCTTCACCCAGGGAGTCCTCATCACTAAGGCGGAAAAATCTGGACAGACCATCAGCATTGGCGTGATCTGTACCAGGGCGGTGTTCCACCGTAAAGTCCATCCCCTGTAGGGAAATGGACCACCTCAACAGCTTTGGGTTCTCACCCCTCATCTGCATTAACCATCTGAGGGGCCTGTGGTCTGTCTGAACCCGGAAGTGAGTCCCAAACATGTAGGTTCTTAGCTTCTTCAGCGCCCAGACCACAGCAAATGCCTCACGCTCTATCGCACTCCACCTTTGTTCCCTGGGAAGTAACCTCCGGCTGATGAAGGCTACAGGTAAGTCTCGGCCCTCCTCATTCATCTGTGCTAGAACAGCCCCCACACCATGCTCTGAAGCGTCTGTCTGGACAATGAACTCTTTTGAAAAGTCGGGTGCCTGGAGGACCGGTGCTGTACACATTGCAGTTTTCAGGGTGTCAAAGGTGTTCTGACAGGCGTCAGTCCAGATCACAAGTCTCGGCTGCTTCCTGGAAGTCAGCGAGGTCAAGGGGTGCACAATGTTGCCATACCCCTTGACAAACCTCCTGTAGTAACCCGTGAGACCCAAGAAGGCTCTCACCTGAGTCTGGGTTTTGGGCGGTTCCCAAGCCAGGATGGTATCTATCTTGGGTTGCAGGGGGGCCACCTTGCCGCTCCCTACTTGGTGCCCCAAGTACACCACTGAACCCTGCCCAATCTGGCACTTACTAGCCTTGATTGTGAGGCCTGCTCTGCGCAGGGCCAACAACACTTCCTGGAGGTGGCGCAAGTGTTCCTCCCAGCTGGCGCTGAACACTGCTATATCGTCCAGGTAGGCAGCGCTGAAATCTTCTAGCCCGGCCAATACCTGGTTAACCAACCTCTGGAATGTGGCAGGGGCATTCTTCATCCCAAAGGGCATCACACGGAACTGGTAGTGCCCATCTGGTGTGGAGAATGCAGACCTCTCTTTTGCCCCATCAGTCAAGGCGATCTGCCAGTACCCAGACGTTAGATCAAACGTACTAAGGTACCGGGCAGCCCCCAACCGATTGATGAGCTCATCAGCTCTGGTGATGGGGTGCGCGTCAGTCTTGGTGACCGAATTGAGTCCTCGGTAATCCACACAGAACCGAAGTTCTGGTGAAGCACCAGGCGCTGCAGCCTTTGGGACCAAGACCACTGGGCTGGCCCAAGGACTGCTAGAGGACTCAACCACCCCTAAGGCAAACATCTTGGAGACCTCCTCCTTGATATATGCTCTGACCTTTTCAGTCACCCTGTAGGCCTTGTGCCTCACAGGAGTGCTGTCCCCAGTGTCCACATCATGGACACACCACTGAGTGACACCAGGGATTAAGGAGAACAGATCAGGGAATTGTACTAACAGATGGCGACAATCTTGCTGCTGCTCAGGGGTCAGTGTGTCAGAGAGGACAACACCATCCACTGACCCATCTTGCTCTTTTGCAAACAGGAGGTCAGGAAGAGGCTCACTCTCCTCCTCCATTCCAGCATCTGTGGCTAGGAGCATGCCCACTTCGGACCTTTCTAAATGGGGCTTTAACCGGTTGACATGCAGGACCCTTAAGGGGTTCCTGGGAGACTTCAAGTCCACCAAGTAGGTGACATCGCTCTTTTTCTCCACAACCTCAAATGGTCCAGTCCACCTGTCCTTGAGCGCACAAGGTTCCACAGGGGCCATGACCCAAACTTTCTGACCAGGTTGAAGCTCAACCAGAGTGGCATTCTGATCGTACCACCGCTTCATCTCTTCCTGGCTGGCCTCCAGATTTGCCTGAGCAAGATCTCTGAAGTGCCGAGTCTGGTTCCTAAAGGCCAGCATGTAACTATATACATCCTGGGGAGGTTTCCTGGGAGATTGCTCCCAGCCTTCTTTGACCAGACTCAAAGGTCCTCTTACCGGATGACCATACAAAAGCTCAAAGGGGCTGAACCCTAGAGACTTCTGTGGCACCTCACGGTAAGCAAACAGCAGGCATGGCAAGAGGACGTCCCATTTATACCTCATTGGTTCTTCAAGACCCATGATCATGCCTTTCAGGGTCCGGTTGAATCTCTCAACCAGCCCATTACCTTGAGGGTGGTAAGGAGTGGTAAACTTGTAGGTTACCCCACACTCCTTCCACAGAGACTTCATATAATTCGAAATGAAGTTGGTGTCCCGGTCTGACACCACCTCTCTGGGGAACCCCATGCAGGAGAAAACACCCATCAGTGCCCGTCCTACCATGGGGGCCGTCACTGTGCGGAGAGGGATGGCTTCCGGGTACCGGGTGGCATGGTCCACCAAGACCAGGATAAACCTGATGCCCATGGCTGTCTTTGGGTCCAGTGGCCCCACAATGTCAATTCCCACTCGCTCAAAGGGGGTACTGACGACGGGAAAAGGTTGGAGGGGAGCCTTCTGCTTCCGCCCACTTTTCCCACTTGCCTGGCAAGTTTGACAGGTCCTTCAATGGATATCTGAATCCCTTCTCATCTGGGGCCAATAAAAATGGGTGACAAGCCTGTCATAGGTCTTGTCCTGCCCCAGATGTCCAGCTAACGGAACGTCATGAGCCAACCCCAGTAGGAAGGCTCTGAAGCGCTGGGGTACCACCAGCACACGGGCTGACCCAGGCTCAGCAGCCTTAGGCTCGCTATACAGGAGGTCGTTCTCCCAGTAGATCCAATGTGATCCTGACTGATCACCTGTCATTTGGGCTGAGGCCTGCTGCCTCATACCCACAAGAGAAGGGCACACTTTCTGCTCAGCACAAAATTCCTCCCTGGAGGGACCACCATCCTGCTGCCAATGGGTCAGCTCGGGCAGGTCTCCCAGTTCGGCCACTTGTTCTCCTGTCGGTTCCAGGGCATCCCCCTCAGGGTCTGCTCCCTCCTGGACCGCGGGAACGATGGGGGACGGTTTCCCACGCCCCCTGCCTCTTCTCTTCACGGTTGGGACCTGGGCCATACTTTCAGGCTCCAGGGCCCCATCAACACCCTTACTAACTGACATGGACCGGGTGGTCGCACACACCCACTCAGGCAGACCCAACATTTCCAGATGCGATTTTCTCTCCACCTTAGCCCAAGGGGAGTCCTCCAAATCATTGCCCAGGAGACAATCAACAGGCATGGCGGGTATCACAGCAACCTGAAGAGTCCCTGAGACCCCCCCACTCAAAAGGAACTTGAGCTACCTCACACTGACTCTGTGAGTTGTCAGCAGCTACAACGGGGTAGAATGCATGAGGGACCACCTGCTCTCTGGACACCAAGTGACACTTGACAGCTGTCACACTCGTTCCGGTGTCTCTGAGAGCTTCCACCCTATGGCCATTAATGGTCACCCACTGCCTATATTTTTTAGTGTTATTAGGCAGAGGGGTTGGAGGGACCATTTCCACGTCTCCTAAAGAGACCAGGGACATTTCTGCGGGACCCCACCCACCGGGGGCACCCATCTCATTCCCTCCCAGGGCTACATTCGTCACCTGACGAGGGGGTGCACGTGGTGGTGCATTGGAATCCTTCATGGGACACTGGGGATCATAATAACGGTGTCCCACCTGCTTACAAGCGTAGCAGGTCATGGGGCCCCTTGGAACAGGTTTACCTGTTGGGGCCTCTGGCTTCTTTACAGGGGGAGGCTGGGAACCCTTCCCTTGGTTCCCTTGGGGATTACTTTGGGGCCCTTTCTGAAACTCCCTCTGTTTACCCCTGTCCCCCCCACTCTTCTGCTGGGGACCCTGCCCACCTTTGGCTGAGTCTCCCACTGGACCCTTGTGGACCCTGGTACTGACCCAGCGGTCCGCCTCCTCAGCAAGTTTTCTAGGGTTAGATATCTTGCTATAAACAAGGTGCTGGCGTAGCTCTGGAAAACAGTTATTAGACAAGTGCTCCCAAGCAAACAAATCATAAAGAGCATCATAACTATCAACCTTGCTACCCTTTATCCAACCATCCATGGCTCTGCAAAAAAAAGACACATATTCAACCCATGTAGTACCAGGCAATTTCTTACATTCTCTAAAGGTTTGTCGGTACTTTTCTGGAGTTAAGCCATATCTCAGCATTAAAGCATTTTTCATATGAGTATAAGACGCCCTTTCCTCTTCAGGCATGCTCAACAAGGTATCTCTCCCTTCATTTGTAAAGCGGCTCCACAACCCCGTTCCCCAATCTTTCTCAGGGACCCGGTGGGCCAACAATGCTAACTCATATGCTTTAAACCATTGGCTAATATCTTCATTCTTACTGTAATCTTTGATCACATCTTTAGGAAAATAAAACCTACTTTCTGCAGGCATAGATGGAACGCTGCCACCAGAGGGATTCAACTCTAAACTCTTTTCTTTAAGTTCCATCTCCCTCAACATCTTCTCACGTTCAAATGCTAATTTCTCTCTCTCAAAATCTAATCTTTGGCTCTCCATTTCAGCTTCTCTCAGGCTTTTCGCTTTTTCTAATTCCAACTGCCCTCCTAATTTAAGTTTTGCCATTTCTAACTGGTGTCCCCTCTCCCCCTCCCTGTCTTCCAACTCTTCAGGAGAAAGGCCCCTAGAGGAAACACTACTGCCGGGGGATGACACTGACCCATCTGTGGGTTCTTCCACTTCCTCTTCCTCCTCCTCTTCCTCTTTCGGTACCACCACCGGATCAGAGGGGTTTCTGGCCTCTAACCAGGCCTTTAGCGCTTTAAGGAGGTCCTTCTTCAATCTGAGACCTGTGGTAGGAACTTTAAACTGTTTGCAAAATCGCTCCAGATCCTTTAAATGGTACTCATTGATCAATTTCTTATCAAATTCCCCCACAACAATCTCAGTAGGTGTAGCAGCTCCGGCATTCTCCATGGTCAAAACTGGCAGTGTTTAAAAAAATAAGCTCCAGGAAAACGGAGAACAAAAAATAGAATATCCTACCAAAACAGACTGTGGCTGTGTTATGGTCTGCTTTCACTATGTAGCGTACACTAATCACTGCACATGAGTCATAAATGCAAAGTTCAATCCTCACCGCTGACCACCAATGTTAGAACCGGCGGTCTCTAGTTGGCAGAGGTATACACTTCTGACAAATAGGGACCTACCAACTCTAGTCAGGGCAAGGGGATTACACACTCAGATCACCCCTGCTACCCCCTTGGTAGCTTGGCAGAGCAGACAGGCTTATCCCAGAGGCAGTGTGTTAAGCATTTATGACCACATACAGTAACAAAGTGAATACACTACAGATGGACATGACACAGAAGTTATTATAAAAATAGGATTTTTATATAAGGCTTAGCACAAGACCAAATAACGACAAAATATACCACAGTCTTAATAAATACTCTTTGGAAGGAAAAATAATAGTTCAAGTAAGGTTTCTTCTTGGCAAATAGTTCTTTAGCAACAAAATTAAGTATTCTTCTGAAACACAGTTCTTTGGCAACAATGTAACCACCTCAGGAGTCACACGACGTCGAGTCTACTATATTCCCAAGGTTCGGCGTCGACCGCGAGGAGCGCTACGTCGAGCCTGGAGTTGCAACAGACCCCACAAACACAGTACCTTTGGAAATGAAGAAAACGATGAACCACGGCGTCGAGATGTCGGCGTCGAGGTCGGCGTTGATCGTGCCTCGGATTCGGGTCGATCCCCAGCGGCGTCGAGGGCCGGAGCAGCGCTCACGGCGTCGAGATCGGCGTCGATCGTACCTCGGGGTCGGGTCAATCCGCAGCGGCGTCGAGGGATGTCGGGCTGGAGCAGCGCTCACGGCGTCGAGAAGGGCGTCGAGTCGATGCGATCAGCAGCGGCGTCGGGACGGGGTCGCTTGGAGGTGGAGCCGATACTCACTCCGCACTGGCGTCGATACCGGCGTCGAGACGGGGTCACTTGAAGCCGGGGCCGATACCCACTGCTCACTGGCGTTGCTGCTGGCGTCGATCGGGCCCGGCGGCCGGCGTCGAAGGCTCGGGACACTGGAGCCGTTACTCACGATGTCGAGCTGGATTCGGCGGCGTCGGCGGCGTCGGCGGCGTTGAGACTGCAGATTTTCCCTTGTGTACTGGAAACAACACTTTCCAGCAATTCAGCAACTCAGTAGATGGTGAAGTCCTTTGGCCCTGTGACTTCAACAGGAGACTGGCACTCTTCCAGCCCTTGGAGATGTTCTAGCAAGCTTTTAGAGAGTACACACCAAGTTCCTCTCTCCTTGTTCCTTGGCAAAAATAAAGAAGCAGCTTTCAGGTTCCTCCACAGCAAAACAGCACTCTGGCAGAAAGGGGAGGCAAGTCCTTAGATCAGCAGGCTTCTTGTCCTTGGTACAGGTTTCCTTGTCAGAAGTGATCTGAGTTCTTGGTTCAGGGGTCCTTCTCTTATACCCCTTTTCTCCTTTGTTCCCTTTGTCCAAGCAGGGAAATTCCCCCCATCTCAGGTTCGTTGTGGGTGTTGCCAGGCAGAGGCACCTGGCCTATTCACTGAGCAGGGCAGAGTCCTCAGCCGCCCAGCAGGAGGCGGAGCCAGTATTGTCACTGGCAGGAGCAGGGCTATCAGTCGCCCAGCAGGAGGTGGAGCCAGCATTGTGTCAGGCAGGGCAGGCTACTCTTCCCTCACTCTATGTGTAAATGCCTCATTCACCCCACACTGACTCATTCAGACCTCTGGAGCCACCCAGCCCCTGACACACACACCAAACCAGCAGAGACCGGTGGATAGTTGGACAAGAAAACAGCCACTTTCTAAAAGGGCTATTTTCAAACATAGAATTTAAAAACCATCCATCCTAAATGGTGTGTTATTAAATTCTGAGTTCAGGGATACTAAACTCGACCGGCTACCATGCTCCCTGAGTCAGATAGATTATAATGGAGTTAATAATCAGTCTGCCCAGTCTAGCCCTTCAATAGTGAAAAACGAAAATGGCTGTAATTCACTATTAGGTCATGCCACACACATCAGGGCATGACCTACCTTTTACCAACAATGCACCCTGCCCTAGGGCCTACCATAGAGGTGTCTGAAATGTGGCAAAGTGAAGGTTTAGAGACTGGCAAGTAGGTTTCCTTGCCAAGTCGACATGGCAGTCGGGGACTGCACGCAGGCGCTGCGGTGGCAGGCCTGAGACACATTTTACAAGCTGCTTCTGTGGGTGGCACAACCCGTGCTGCAAGCCCACCAGCAGCAGTCAACTTACATGCCCTTGGCACACGCAGTGCACTAGACTAGGGTCTGAACAGTAAGTCAACCAAGCCAATCATGGTAACACCAATCAATGTAACAATTTACCATAGGGAGCACTTGCACTGTGGCACTGATCAGCAGTGGCACAGTGCCCAAAGCAATATTCCAGCAAAAACATCATAAACAGAGGAGGCAAACAGAAAAAAATGGAGGAGAGACTCATGCCAATGATGCCAGGTCTAACACTACCAATGTACTGTAACACTCTACCCACTGTCTGCAAATGCATACTATGTATTTCATGGAACGCCAAACAGGATTGCAAGGGTGCTTGCATCAGCACCTGGCAGCCAATTGTGCGCCGGTGCAGGGGAGAGCAAAGGGATCTGTCATATCATTGCAAGTATGACGCATCGCTTTGCTTCCAAAGTAACGCAGTACGGCGCTTTGTTGAAAATAAGGCCCAAGTATATTTTCAAATTCAGAGGCTGACCAATCAAATCTGTGCATGTCCAAAATATGAAGCAGGTGCACAGTTTGCCTTTTAGACCTACAAATGCTGAAGGCACAACAAATGGTTTTGCAGACTAGGAGTGAGTTGTGGAATGCACATGTGATCATATGTCTCGAATTTACATAGGGACACAGCAATATTTGTGCATTGCCCTCAACCAGTTTCCCTGATGTAACAGTCCTGTTTTCTGTAGTAATGACAACTGTCAGCATTAAAAACTCTTGCACTCCACTGTGCAGTCAGTACTACTGTATTACATTTTTTTCCCATAAACTTATGCTAGAAATGCCATACAAAATATTGTAATTTTCAGGTCCTGTAGGGTCAATGCATGTTAAGGGCACTCCCAAGTTTGGTTTGGGTGCAGGGAAGCTAGTCTTATGACATATGCAGTGCCTATCATTATGGCCAAGCATCTCATGTAAGCCAATCATATATTAGACCAGAGGGCACATGCGTGATTCGCTAGTATCGCCCAGGACGGGGCAGTGTGAACTGCTGGTAGAGTTGCTAAACTTACAGCCTGGCCTAGCTGCAAGTACCAACTGAGAATCCGAAAATGAGAACTCACATTTGCGAGTGAAATCTTTCCTCTCGCTTAAATGCAGCTGTATGTTCGTGAACTGTGCCCACTGAATGTACACGGCTTTAGTGATGAATGCTGTGGAAGCAACCCTCTTTCCAATAAAATAATCAGTGGAACACTCCATTGCCTGCACTCGACTCAGTCCTACTCCGTAGCTTACAAAATATCACACTGATGGCCAGAAAGAGAAAACTCCCTCTTAAGTGACCTATGTGATGAAACACTGTGCTATTTCAAGCCATTTGATAGGAATTTGAACAAAGCTAGCAGGTATTCTAGGCAGAGTAGCTATCAATCTAACGCTATAAAAGAGAAGATACATAAGTTCAACATCAATAAAAAAAACAAAGATTTTTAGTGCTGCGGCTACCCCATGCTCGCATGATTGATATGTAGCAGGTGCTAAAATCAAAATTGCCTCGGTCAGGGTCTAGTTTCTATATTTATTGTTAAGTCACCAACAATAGGAGTGACTGATCACTCGGCTTTATGGGTCTTGTTAAAGGCGCACCATTGTTTACAATGCTGCTTCATACATTTCAAAGCTGCTGTTGCCTGCCGCGGCCTCCCATCAATTGTCGGAGTGGGAACGCCACTTGCTCTGTTTTATGATCTCTTCATCCCTGAACTTCTCCGGGCGCGCTCTTAGCAAAGTGCTATCGCTCTTAGTTATGTCCATACAAGACTCCTCAGATCTATGTATGTTTCATTTCCGTGATTGTCAATCTTTTGTGACTATCCAAAAGCGGGCATCACTGTGCAAACCCTCTCGGTTCCCAGGCTCCCTTGCGACCTGTTTCTGCTACATTTGATAGGGACGAGATTAACCTCTATTAGAAGTTTATTTGAAGAGCAGACGGATTCGTTTGGTCAGAAAGGGGCAGATGAAAATTCTAGGCCTGCTTCCGAGTTTGACAGAGTGTTACACCGTCACAAGCTGGACAGATATCCTGTCCACCTCATTACAAGTGCCAGAGAAAACAATTCACTTGTAATGAGGCAGACAGAAAATGTGTCACATTTGGGTCTGAGTGTCCCATGCACAAACTCTAAATCAGGGCCTATGCTCTCTAATATTGGGGATATACTAGGCTAGGCCGAAGAATACGCATCTAGTTTACATTTTAAACCCCCCAAATCTAAAAGCAGCAGGCTTGAGGGGATGAAGCCTTTAATAGGCAGCACATATTGTTGCTCTCTATGTTTCATATGTGCTTGAGGCTGGCACCAAAGTGAGCGTAAAAAAAGCAAACCAAGGGGCATCTCATCAAGGTCATGCGATAATTATCGCTCAGCGCTCTTAGCGCGAGGATAATTATCGCTGGCCAACTCTGAATTTTATCGTGGAGAAAGCGTGCTATCAGCAGCGCTTATCTCCAAAGTGATGAAATTCAGAGCGCAAGCTGCCAATTTTGCAATTATCACTGGAAATACAGCGATAATCGCACAAGGTTTGGCGAAAGCTTGCTGATAAGGCAAGGCATACTTAGCCATGATATCCACCTTACATAGGATACCATGGCTAAGTCAGTAACAGAGGTTATCGCTACTTTGCTTGTCGCTCTGCAGGTTAGCGTGCCCATTGATAATTAGAGAAATGTCGCTTAGCGACATTTCTCCAGTTATGTCAGGGCAGGAACGCCCACTTTGCATCTCATTAGAGAGGCAAAGATGGGCGTTGGAGGAAAGGGCGATAATGCAAGGATTCACGCGATTGCATGACCTTGCTAATTAGGCGATAAAATTATTACCGCTTCCCGTCCAAAAACGGACGCTGAAGCGGCGATAATTTTATCTCCGGGGCTTGATGATATGCCCCCAAGATATGTGTGTGCAGAAATACACACTGCATGCATGTTGAGAGTATGCTGACAGTTTGGTGGTTGACAGTGTTGATGACTGCTGAGGGGGGAGAGGACTTTGGCGGCAGAGATCACCTTAATCTGTCATAATGTAAGCATCATCTACATCTTGATTGTGGATGTACAGTACCAGATTATGATATGAGCTGTAACTGAGACCCAACAAGTTTCGAGCAACCCAAGTCCCAGAAATATACTGGGTTTAGTGAGAACTACCCAACATACTCTAAATGCCCTTTTTGACCCCTAGTAAAAACCTCTGCTGCACGCACAAAAACTAGTCAAATATCTAAACGGTAAGATATACATAATATCAAGATCTGAAACAAGGTCGTTAAAGGATGCCAATTGCCACACAGTTGGGTAATTTGATCAAAAGTTTTTTTAAACTGTTGCGTAAAACAATAAACACCACGGATTTAAAATTGTTCAAAAATTATTCTAAGTTATTCAATTTTGTCTGCAAATCGTTTCAGGTGATTTAGTCATCCTACATCACCCAAAGGATACTCACAGTCAGAAAATGCATGCATTAGACGCTCAATGATGAAAAGCGATTTGCCACGTACAGAAGTAGATGCGGAGTCATGCGCAATGAGCCAAATTATATGGTAGATGGATTATTTGGGCTGAAGTGTTAAACTGCTGGATTAATTAGCTTGGCAGAACATTCAGAAGAGTTGCAGCTCATTGGTGTGAAACCCCTCCTCAAACCTACTGAATAATGATGTGGAAAGCAGTTCAGTCCTGTCAGACCCCTGGTTAGTCTGTCTAAAATGTAGATGGTATAATAATAGTGGAGTGCTTCTGTTCATGTAGAGTTGAGGCAAAATGCAGGTTACTGTGACTTAAACTCAGGTGAAACTTTATGGATTCATAAACTGGATAGATGTGCCTCTTGTGGTAATCGTTCAGAGCTCGTTTGATGAGCACAGTTCAAGTAATACACTGGCATGATGCAGGTATTATTGATCCCTTAAAATGTTACAAGATTATAATGTGAAAAACAATTTAATTTGCATATGCTCTGTGCTGAATCCTCTGTACCAACTGCAGCAATCTCGGTGCTTGGAACCTGCTGAACTCATCAGCACAGACGCGTCTTGCTGCAAGAGCGGTAGCAGGAAATCTCCCTTAAACAGACAACCTATTCTCATCACATCCCTTTCCAATCTCCTTGAAGTAATTTCTTACAGTGTATATTCTGCTATCAGGACATTATTCTGAGCATTGCTGTGGATCTCTGGAGGAAACTGACTCACGAGGGTCTAGAAAAACGTATTGGGAGCAAAAGTACATGTCTGAGTAAGACACTTCTTCGAAGACTCATTTAACAGCCAAGAAGTTGACAAGCATGGAGTGATCATTCTTGTTTAGCTCCAAGAAAGTCCTCCTCTTCCACTGAGACAAGAATAGGTTTATAATGAGTACATTTCAATTTAGTGTGTTTTTAGATGGATTCCAAAACCAATTCCAAAAACATTTCCACACCACCATCCCACTTTCACTAAAGCATGTTATTAGAGCAATGTGCACTGTTGTACTTAACACTTAAAAAACAAATGTCAGCATCATGGTTCTGCCATGATGAACATCCCTCTGCCATTTAACTCCACCCAAGTCTGTACCAGTTTAGCCCCTTGAAAGACACCCTTTGCCACAGTGGACACAGATTCACCACAGAAATAATTTAACATAGTGTCTGTCTTGCGTTGTCCTCAGAATTGAATTTGGCGTTGCTAGATTTATTTACTACCAAATGTCATCTTGACTGGCACTGAAAACACTATGTCTCACCTCTTGTGAGATGAGCATATTTACTTTGAGATTGAGGGCTAGAGAATAGAATTATTAATGAATGTGAAACATTAGACTACGCAATGGGAAATGTGAATCTTAGTTCAGGCTCATAACACAACAAATTGCTCTAAGCTTACACAGTAATTGAAAACTGATTTGCTATTGTGTTTTCTGTTTATTGTGAATCTGGTGTTGATCACATTTGTCAATGAGAAGTTTAAATCAAGTGCTGTCCAGATGGCTGACACTTGACAATGAATATGAAGCAGATGACAAAGTTGAGGGTGTAGCCTAACTTGTTGCTATATTGTTGGATGACCTGAGTTATGTTGGAGGGTCTGTGGAGAGTGATGATAGTCAGATTGAACAGCTCAACCCAGGTGTTCCTAGTGTAAGTGATTAATATTTTGGTGATAAAATAAGTTATTTGTTCCACGAAGGGGTATCTGTTTCTGCAATGCACTAAATGGTGTTTAAAGTAATGGGTTGTGGTGTATACATGATAAAACGCTGAACAGGATAAACAAGGGTTGTTCCCATGTGGCTGTGCTCTAGCCCAGAGGTATAATGGTATACAGGGTACAAGTTAGCCATGTATTTTTGTCGAATAGTGCCTTGAGCGTATGCTGATAGTTTCAGCAATGTTATCTTGTTCTCAGGTGACTGAGTAATTATTGATTGGTGTGAGATGTAATGTTTGGATTATTAAGTCTTGGCTTTGTGTGTTGTGAATGGGATGAAGCAACTGATGGTTGAGTGGGAGAGGGACTAGTTTTTGCATTTTATATTGAGCATCAGGCCTCTGATGATGGCAAGCCTGTAATGTAGTATTCAAGACATCTGCCATAAGGCCTTTTGGCCCAAGCCCTGGTATTATTCTACTATTTGCTTCATAGATCAAGCATACCATGGGTAGTGCTCATACTGTCCACGCTGAAATGAGAAAAGTCAGATCCTGAAGGGCTCTTTCAAGAAAGGCCAAGTGGATGGGTTTTGAATCATTCTTGGAGCAGATGAAATGTGAAGGCATTTGTTATGTACTGAAATACAGGACATCCAGGTTGCTATATATTGTTTGGAATTGGAAATGCTAGAGAGTAAGACTTCTGAGTTTGCTGGGCTCTGAATGATTTGAGGGTAGAGGGTTGGATTACACTGCACACTGTCTTTGGCTAAAGGCATGACATCATGTTATAGAGTTTTGCTTGGTGGCAGGGTTGCAAGATGATACAAAAACTTAGATAATGGATTTTGATTGGTTGTGACCAACTATCACCATCTAGTTACGCCCAGAATTCAGGGTGTGGTCGCTAGGTTGTGTTCATTCAGCCTCCTTTGACCATTCACTAGAACATGCTCGCTGCTAAATTACTAGCAACTGCAAACCTCCATGTGTTCAAAATCACTAACAAAGCACACACTTTCTGGGTGGCGATCCTAGACATCTGACAACATGCCCTCTGATTTCCCCTAGAGGATTCCCCTACAATATTCTGTAAATGTCTTCAAATGAAAATTAGTATTTCCTTATGTGCTTCTTATCAATTTTTAAGAACTAAGATATAGAAGTAATAATTTTCAATATTTACTCCTGAGTTTGATTGTGATTAAAAATAATTTGCAAGCTATTAGAAATATCATCTAGTGCGAGACCACTGGTCAATTCGATGTAACAAATTTGCTTCCTGAGTTTTGGGAATTTCTGTTGTAGAAAACTAGAATATCTCGGTAGGTGGGGAGCAATGGATGAACTTCCACAAAGTTAATTAATATAGCTCTAAGCTTAAACCTTTTATCTATGGCACAATACAAATGTAAAGTGAAATATTTTAGCAGCACTGAAACATTATAAATAAAACATATACAACTGATAAACCAATTTAGCGTGGAAAAATAAGTGAAAAGGAAAAAGGTGCCCAAAGATTAACCAAGGGGCATATCAACAACAACCGGCGATAATTATTGCTAAGCGCACTTAGCGCTAGGATAATTATCGCCGGCTAGCGTTGATTTTTATCGCTGAGATAGCGTGCTATTAGCAACGCTTATCTCAATAGCGATAAAAATCCTCACGCTAAGTGGCTAACGTGAGATTATCGCTGGAAACCCAGCGATAATCTCACGTTAGCTTGTTAATAGGGACAGACAAACTTAGCCATGATATCCTCCTTCCATAGGATATCATGGCTAAGTCAGAAAAATACCGGGGCATATCAACAACAACCGGCGATAATTATCGCTAAGCGCACTTAGCGCTAGGATAATTATCGCCGGCTAGCGTTGATTTTTATCGCTGAGATAGCGTGCTATTAGCAACGCTTATCTCAATAGCGATAAAAATCCTCACGCTAAGTGGCTAACGTGAGATTATCGCTGGAAACCCAGCGATAATCTCACGTTAGCTTGTTAATAGGGACAGACAAACTTAGCCATGATATCCTCCTTCCATAGGATATCATGGCTAAGTCAGAAAAATACCAGACGTAAAAAAGCAGCGTTAACCGCGGTTAGCGCTGCTTTTTTTGTCTCTAAGGGGCATATCAACAAGGGCTTTATCTCTGCTTTTTTGGCTTTAAAAGCCAAAAAAGCAGAGATAAAACTAGCGCCCTATCAACAACAGGGTGCTAACACGTAAATTTGCATGTTAGCACCCTTTTACTCTACGCTTCCCCTTGCATCTCTAATGAGATGCAAAGGGGGCGTTCCAGAGTAAAATAATCGAAGAAATGTCGCTAAGCGACATTTCTCCTATTATCAAGAATGTCGCTAACCCTGTTAGAGACAAAAAAAGCAGCGCTAACCGCGGCTAACGCTGCTTTTTTACGTCTGGTATTTTTCAGACTTGGCCATGATATCCTATGGAAGGAGGATATCATGGCTAAGTTTGCCTGTCCCTATCAACAAGGTAACGTGAGATTATCGCTGGGTTTCCAGCGATAATCTCACGTTAGCCTGTTAGCGTGAGGATTTTTATCGCTATTGAGATAAGCGTTGCTAATAGCACGCTATCTCAGCGATAAAAATTCACGCTAGCCGGCGATAATTATCCTAGCGCTAAGTGCGCTTAGAGATAATTATCGCCGGTTGTTGTTGATATGCCCCTATCAGGGTTAGCGATATTCTTGATAATAGGAGAAATGTCGCTTAGCGACATTTCTCCTATTATTTTACTCTGGAACGCCCCCTTTGCATCTCATTAGAGATGCAAGGGGAAGCGTAGAGTAAATGGATGCTAACATGCAAATTTGCATGTTAGCACCCTGTTGTTGATAGGGTGCTAGTTTTATCTCTGTTTTTTTGGCTTTTAAAGCCAAAAAAGCAGAGATAAAGCCCTTGTTGATATGCCCCACCAGACGTAAAAAAGCAGCGTTAACCGCGGTTAGCGCTGCTTTTTTTGTCTCTAACAGGGTTAGCGATATTCTTGATAATAGGAGAAATGTCGCTTAGCGACATTTCTCCTATTATTTTACTCTGGAACGCCCCCTTTGCATCTCATTAGAGATGCAAGGGGAAGCGTAGAGTAAATGGGTGCTAACATGCAAATTTGCATGTTAGCACCCTGTTGTTGATAGGGTGCTAGTTTTATATCTGTTTGTTTGGCTTTTAAAGCCAAAAAAGCAGAGATAAAGCCCTTGTTGATATGTCCCCAAATCTTTAGAGAAGAGGAGGTATTCAAGAACTGGGGCCTGATGTCTAGCTTGTCGGGCAGGTTAGTCTGTCATAAACATAATGGATATCCCTTTGCATTATTACAATTGCCATAGGAGATAATGCACTTGTAATAGGCGGACTGGTTATCTGTCATGTTTAGGATGGTATAGTCTGTCTGCTAATATCGAAATCGGGCCCCCAATATTGATAATTATTGCTTTTAAAGCAATTTCAGGTGTAAGAATGTTCACCATGACTCTGCATGATTTTTCAATGAAAATTAATTTCCTTCGGGAAGGGTGTGTGCGTGGAGCCCCCTCCCCATCTTCACTTTTGCCACCGGGGACCCACATCTGCCTGTGGGTAGGAACAACAGTACCGGGGGAGAATTTTTACGCTCCCATTAGAGGTTGTGCTGTCCTCATTCTCTGCAATTGTGTATATTGGAGCGGTGCACCCATCACATCTTACACTCCTTGCCTGAATGGAGTGGGTAGGGAAGACAGGAGCTGCCAGCTGCCGTGGCAGGGGGGGGAGAGACTGGTGCGCATGAGTCGGTGGGGCAGCTGAGGCTGGGCTCCCTGGGCTGCCCCCAATGTCAGGAGCATGTGGGGTGTCGAGGTGGAAACAGGACCCCCAAAAAAAGAAAAAAAGAAAGAGAAAGGAAGCACATGAGGCCTCGCAGCAGAGGAAAAAATGCCCTGCCTCTCTATCCTGCACAGTGGGAGGGCCGTTACTAAATTATTCACTGCTCCTGGCTGGATCGCCCCATAATGCCCTGCAGGGCTTATTCATTTGCATATTGTTTGTGTCCGGTTGTGGCCCCAGGAGGACAAGGGCCCACCTATTTATTTGAAACGTAGTGAGGGGGGCTGTAGGAGTGACAGCAGCCCCCCAGCAGTAATGTTTATAAACTGACCATATGTCTGAGTAGGTCAGGAATCCAGCATGTTCCAGGATGTTCTCAGTGCTTTTTTAAAAGTATTCCTCAAGCTTCTCTGGCTGGAGCTTCTGCTCTAGAGCTGGAAATATTGTGTTTTCTAGTGTTTCATTTACAGTTTCATTTTTTGTTGCTTGAAAGTATGTAAAGGATGTACATGTCCTGAAGTGCTCCCTAGGGCTTAAGTTAGAGCTGCTCTTATGATTGGATTTTCATTATTGTAAAGTCTATGAAAAATACACATGCACGTTTTGCTCATTATAATAATGCTGATTATGGTTATTGCTCACAGTCTATATGTTTTAGTAACAGTAGTAAGTGCATTTACACATGAGTATTATTGTTGATTGGGTAATCTTACAAAATGATGTCTTTAACATGTGGTTTGCTACTCTTGCACCTTTGACAAAGCTAGTAGACTTACCTTAGATGTTTGTGTGACCTTTGTAGGGGGTTAAAGGTGATTAGGTAATGTTAACTTGGTACTGCCTATCTACTAATGTACATATTTGTACATTACTGCATAGTATTCAGTAGTTTGTGTGTAATAAATGTACTTCTCCTTGTTCTAAAGTACTAACTGGCTAATCATTTATTGTGTTATTATTGTGTGCCAGCGAATGGTGATTATTATACCACACTACCGCCCCTGAGTAGGCCTTGGACTGCTCTGGTTCGCCAACCTGAGAGTGTCAAGGGCTACAATAGGGAGCTTGGTTCCCAATAAGGAGAATAGTGGACCTAGTACTTGTGCAGGCAACACAACTAAAACCCAATTTGCAACACCAACTGAGTTCAAAGTATTCAAGTAATCTGGGTCCTTAAAAGCAAAACCTCTAGCTCAAACATGTAACAAGATGAATGTTTCTATCTATGCAACATTTTCTATTTTAATCAGCGTATGCATAGTAAGTAGAAATCATGATATGATTGACCACCAGAAACTTCGGGCAGATTTACAAGCCTCTTGCGCCACTTTTTTGCGTCAATTTTCCCATGTTAAAAGTGACGCAATAGTGGTGCAAGGGGCTTGTAAATCTGCCCCTTCATCTTTATGCGCTTCATGATTGAGACATGGGTGGTGAAACAAATGATAGGTGAAATCGCGACACATGCTCTTTTGAAATGTCATAGATCTGTTGAGCTTCTCTGTAATGAGCAATACTTCGTTTGCTGAAGGATTATTTTTGCCAGTTGGTATTCTGGGGCAGGGCCACGGAAATCTTCTATGTTGAACTTTGGCACATATTCCTAATTTATTTTGGATGTGCATTTTCTCACATTGCAGACTATCATAATATCAACTCTTGGGCCCTATTTAAAAGTTGGTCAGAATGTTCCAACCCCTTTATAAACCCCATGTTTGTACAATGATTGGAATTTCGAGTTGGGTACTATTTACTGCATCTGGAAATTACTGGATGCATTGAACATCTCAGACTTAATTAAGCTTCGGCAGGTCAAACCTGCTTGAATGTATTTTAATTTTAAAGTGTATGGTATTTACTTTGCCATGAGGATTTTGCGGACCAAAATCTGTATGCTATTCTCCACAAAATTGTAATAGGTGTTAGTCACGGCACCCATTAAAAATGAACCCTACAGCAGTGTCCTATTTCAGGTGTGATAAAGAGCACCTTCTCTCGGAATCAGGGCCGAAGTATCCCAAAGATTAAGGTAGCCAAACAACAATAATGGGTTTTATATCACCGTCCTTTAAGCTTCAGGCTGCGGAGGTAATGAGTTGACTGGTAGATATATGCAAATAATTGATGATCATTCATTGGTTTGAAAATAAAAAGAGCTGCAGATGCTTAGTAAATGTTCAAAAACAAAACAAAATTGTGCCTGATCCTGGAGCCTAAATCCACAACAATGGCCTTAATCTGAGCAAAACTGTGTGCCAGTTATGCTAATGATGTTAATGTAATTTCAATGTTTTTGCACATGAAAAAGCTTTTAAAGTTAATTTAGCAACTTGCTTATTTGTACAGTTTCATTTGAAAAACATGCCCTCGAAACCATAGGTTCTGTGCAACTTGTGGTCCATGCAGATTCAAGTTTCATGAGAGCATCCTACAGTAGAGATGGTATTTGTAGTAAATAATAAAATAAAACATGTTTCCCTTCCAATTAACCCATCTAATATCAGAAAATGGCATCCTCTAAACTGCCCCAAATGGTATTCAGGTATTCCATTATAGAGAACTCAGTGAGAGTGAACACACACCTAGGAATTCCAGATGTGGGTAAAAATGACAGCTCTCAAGTCTGAAGGACAAAGATTTTCCATTGAGCTGTTTTTAAACTGCAGTAGCAGTCATTACATAATTGAGAGCAATCTCAGAACTACCCATCCTTTTGACCCTCTTGTCATGAAATAGGCATGTGGGGATATCAGGTACTGCTACTGGACACCCCGTAGCCGCAGTGATAGACCACGGTAGGTCTTTAACATTAAACATGGGAGATGAATTGCAAGGAGAGCCAGTGAAAGCAGTATTTAATGCCTGACTACATGGATGTTGTGCAACTAACATGAATATATAAGAAAGAGCAAATTTGCTGCGACGAATTCACAACATCATAGTCGAATGTTTTCTCCCAGGATTACCAATGTCCAGTGGCTTCAGCTTCAATAACATTTTTGTGATATAAACAGTTTTCCTTAAAAATATCTAGTTTTTTTCCCATGGTTAATTGCTAATTCATTAAAGATAGTACTCTTCTCTTTTCTCTCTCCCTTTAGGATTAACTCACAGAATAACTATTTTCAAATATTTCTTTTATTCCTTTCTTTCTTTATATAGCAAAATGGTATGATGGCAGAAATGTCCACTGACTGAAATTAATGGATGGCAGCTTTTTATCTTGCTAATCCTTTAATGATTTAAGTAGTCCCACATTTATTAAGATTTTCCAATGTCACATATTGATGCAAAGTGACGCAAAGTGAAGCTTTTAGCGTAAATATATTTTGGGTTGGAAAGGAGCCCTTTTCTCAGTTGCATACATTGATTAGTGATACTTTGCATCACTTTGCATCAAGGGACTCTCACTGTGACTTTGTTTGGCTCGATCAGCACAAACACCCATAGGTTGTGATACACAATGTTACATGATGGCTTGGCCAGGCACTGTGACACAAACTAATGCCTCCTAGAGGAAGACATTAACAATGGAAAATATTTACATTTGTAATATAAAAACCCATTCACAGCAGACATCCAATGTGAGGGCATCTATGCAAAGGGATTTGTAATAGGAGGATATACTTGCAGTACAAATCATATGCTAGACAGCACACTCACAAGTTGGTATCATGGTGTGAGGCTGTGTCTCGCACCAGGCAGCCTCATTAGAGTGTCAGTGTGGGAGTTGACAGAAGCAGCAGGCCTGCCCTAGTAGATATGGCTTTGCGCTCTGTTCTTCCTCTTGTGTAATGATGTGCAACAAAGTCGGTTGCTCCATTGTGTGGCATGAAAAACTGCATGTGTCCATTTGTTTAAAACGTTTTTCAGGAGTGGTATATTTCTGAGGAGATTTCCAGGTACAAGTTTACCTTTGTAGCATGACAAAATATAAACTTGATCCTACATGGCAGAGGCACCTTTAATAACTGCACACCAGTGGAACACTACCTGCAAAACTACACTATACCCTTACTTGGCTAAAGTAACATGAGGAGCAGTAATTAAAAGGCAGCCCTGCTAACTTTATCATAGGCTGTCACTTTATAATCAGCAGTAGGATATAAGTTGTTCAAGTGTAATACATATTTCACCAAGGTGAAACATTTTGGAATGTTACTACGAACATGCACATATTTTTACCTTTTACTGTAAGTGAACCCTTTGCAAATATTCCATAATAAACAACACAAAACAGTGAACGTTTCTAGAAAATGTTTATTGTTTTCACTTAAACAACGTTGTTTAGAAACTGTACAGAACCTAGAAACTCAATCAGGCTATGTACGTCAAAGGCAAACTAACAGTCATACCCTACAAAACTTAAAAAACTAAGAAAGAAAATTTTCCTGGCTCAGGTTTACTCGCCCTTAGATAGATATAATGCTGAATACCAGCAAATTGTGGAAAGAGATCCTGTGGGAGATTACCATAACTCTGGAAGGCTCAAAACCTGCTTGTGAACACTTTGAGGTAGGCCCACACTTCTGGGGCACCACCCAGCAAAATATATGATTTGTAAATGCCCTTGCAGTGGCTTATGCGGTGAAATTCTGACCTGCCTTTGACATGGCCACTGAGGCTGGTAGTACACCTTTCCTTCTCTTTGCTGCTGTTTAGATTGCTTTGATGGGGACATCTGGCAGAGGTGCTCCTGCCCTCTGGCACTTTTCACTTGGGTGTCTTGACCACATGGCAAACGTTAGGAAGATAGTGTAGTGAATCCAGGATACACGTAGCAAGTTTTAACTTCAATTTATTGATAACTCAACCAGACGAACATGAAGAGCCTCGAGAAGTCAGCAGCTATACAATTCAACTGACTCCCAGACGGTTCATATTCAAAGGTAAGCGTTCCTTAACAATCTAATTCTACAGCTTCCTCGTGGAGTCCCTCAGGCACGAGCGCCTCCACGAGGAAAGAGAAAATGAGAACACTACAGATAGTCACATGGCTCTCTCACTAGGCACTTACTCTCCTGTGGCTTTTTGGGAAAGATTGCTAGTTTACAGTCTCCTGAGCTCTCCTGAGGGGAGAAGATGTAGAGTTATGGCCAGAGCTGCCTACTTTGGAACTGAGGAACCAGGTTCGAGTCTCGGCTCAACATCCTGTGATTCTGGACAAATCACATTGGGACTGATTCAAAAAAATCATCTTACACTTTTGAGTAAGTTTAGTATTTTTTTAGTATTCACAAACTATCATTTAGTGAATCTGGAGGCTACCAGTTGGGGCAAAGAACTATGGGGCATATCATCAAGACAATTATCGCCGCTTTATCGGCCGTTTTCGGCGATAATTGTATCGCACTATTAGCAAGGTCACGCTATCGCGTGAATCCTTGCCTCAGTGCCTTTTCCCTTAACGCCCAGCGTTGCATCTCTAATGAGATGCAAAGTGGGCGTTCCTCCCCAAAATAACGGGAGAAATGTCGCTAACCGACATTTCTCCTATTTACAAGCTGCACGCTAAAGAGCATAGCGATAAGAAAAGTAGCGCTAACCTTGGTTATCGCTACTTTCCTTATGCCAGCTTTCAGGTTGACTGGAAGGTGGATATAATGGCTAAGTCCACACTGCCCTATCAGTAAGGTATCGCCTGTTTTTTGTGCGATTATCGCTGGTTTTCCAGCGGTGATCGCACATTTTGTAGGTATCGCTGGTATTTTTATTGCTTTTGAGATAAGCGTCGCTGATAGTGCGCTATCTCAGCGATAAAATACAGTGATAGCTGGCGATAATTATCCTAGCGCTAAGTGCGCTTAGAGATAATTATCGCCCCCTCTTGATGATATGCCCCTATCTTTTCATGTGCAGAGTACTAGGTACCGACTGCAGAGTGTCCACAAACATAAACTTAATATTAAATCATAGTTTGTGAATACTGAAGAGAAGTTGGCTTACACAAAGGTATATGTTTACCTTTGTAAACCAGACCCTTAAGCTCCCTGTGACTAAAACATTTGACCTTGTGTGATTAAGTGGTGCTCATATAAATTGCTCAAATACCTTCGGGTTGAGTTTGTGCTACCTAAAACTGCAAAATAAAAGCTGGAAAAGTGGGGATGAGTGGATGAACCCACATCTATGACCAGACCACAGAAGTTCTAGGGGACCCTCTTCCACCAGGGCCATAGAAATCCTCCCTCTTTGCCCCAGGAGAATGGTGGAGAGGTAGTTCCAAAAGCTCTAGATGAAGAGTGCAACAAAACTCCTTGAAATTCAAATACACAAAGAACCTCCATGCCAAAAAGAGGTTCATTCTTCCTTTGCATCCACCTTTCTTCTTCCGGCTGTCCATCACTTCTCCAAGACTCCTTCCTTGTGCTGGGTTATAAAAATAGATGTAGAGAGTTTCAGAAGATGGGACTCCTTATCCAGTTGAGAGAGTCTACATCTCCTCTCAACTTCTGGCTGGCACATCTTGAAGCCAGTCCCTGGCTGTCCAACCCCATGCGTATCATTGAGGGAATTTTCAAGATTGCAGAAATATTCCTGCTCAGCCCTATTATATTTTGGGAGAGAATTACCCTTGCTTGGCACAGAGAGGGAACTAACCCCTTAGAGTTGTCTAATTGCTCAAAGGAGAGGGTTAACCTTCCAGCTTGTCAGCGGAGTAATTAACATCAGTCATTTTTGTGGCTCTGCTGTTTCAACCCATTTCTCTGTGACAATTAGTATCTGTACAATGGATTCCCAAATATACATTACAGTAAGATACTGTTGTCATTTATATGTTCTGAAAAAAGATCTCCTCATTCCAGTGTGGAGTGTAATATATAATTCCAGATTTCCAGAGAATGGTAAGGTACTGAGATGGGCGAGTGGCCCCCCTTGAATGTTCTGTATTGCCAAAGATAAAAGTGATTTAAAGTATTAAGAAGGTTGGTGAAATTCGTAAGTTATGAACCATAAGCACCAATATTCCATGCCTTAGCGGGCATCCGACCACTGGCTAGGTTTTTTTCCTACCAAACTGGTCCTGAAGAAAGCCATTGTAACCTAGCAAGCACCCATATTTGGCTGAAACATGTCAACCTAGTATGTAGAAGTCCATTATAATCTCACATCACATCTACTATCACAACTTTTAACACTTTACAATTATCCATGATTAAATCATCCTTATGGGACGGATCACCGTGAGTCAGTTTTAACTCACTCACAACTCACGAATTCACGAAAAAGGCATGCCACTAACTGCGTTATTGTGTGAGGATTCTTTTAAAAAACCTATATTTTTGTGTTCTCTTGAGACAGGAGTGAAAGCCATTCTTGACACTATATAAGAGGGGTAGCAAGCTCATTTTCATTTGATTGTTATGAGTGTAATATATATTCATGATGAAAAAGGACTGTCTGCTTTCAATGTAAAGATGTATTTGGCTTGCTTTGTCATTTTTTGAAAATAATCTCTAATTTAGTATGTCAAATACTACCATGCATATTTTCAGTAATGTGCAGAGGTCCCTCTTTTCTCCTGAATATGAATACTATTATTGTTCACAATGCAACATACGTGTTTTAGCCTGGTGCTCCCATTTTTTTGATGTTGGTTTCTGCCTTGGCAGTAGAATCAGTAGCAGTGGCTACTGTTCTCGGCTGCACCTATATGTACATTTGGGGACTGATTGGGTTGTGCTGTATTATTTGACAGGACTTTCAGAAAACTAAACGAGTTGTGTAACTAAATAATAGAGAGAAATGCCTTATACTTCTATAAACAATTAAAAAAACAAAAAGCTACTGATTACATTATGCCACAGAGAACAGTGCAATAGAAAATACATTATTGATAAGATTATTTACTTATTAGGTACACTTGAAAATGGTAGTGTATTTTTAGAGCCTCTTACAGGTCCTAGGATTTGGGGAATATATTATACAAAAAGTGAAACTTTTTGTGTATGTCATTACTATTTATTCGTGTTCGACTAATTGAAGTCATGTCATTTTTGAAACCATACAGTGTAATTACGCATAGATACAATGGTAGATGACTATTATTATAATTTCTTTTTTATATATAAAGTTTCATATAAGGCGAACTAGACCCTGGAAGGCTATCAGAGCACTTTAAAAATGCTACATCGAATAGATAGCACTATAAACTAGGAAAATATATATGAGTAGATAACAGGAAAACGTAACACGGAAGGCATTCAAGAGTGTGTTAGCTATTCGCACTTAGAGTCAAGTGCAGATCTTGGTTGGTGAGCTGCGTCTGATTAGTACCCAACTAGACCAAATATTGGGATTAAGGTAGAGTTTTGTTCATTAAAAGCAGTTTGACATCTTTTTTGAAGTAAGTGATGGAAGGGTTCATTCTGATTTCCAGGTGCAGGGCGTTCCAGATCCTACGTGCTAGTCTGGAGAAGGTATGGTTGTATGTTTTCTTTTTCTGAAATTTTTGAGGTTACAATAGCATGGTGCTGGAGTCTCTCGATGTTCTGCCACCACCTGATAATTCTAGTTTATTGCCTAGATACCTTGCTAGATACCTTGGTGTGTTGAAGTGCAAGGCTTTGTGTGCAATGCAAGCAATTTTTAGCTGTGTTCGTGCCTCATAAGGGAGCCAGTTCGATGCCTTTAGATCAGGGGTGATGTGGTTGTTCTTTTTGGAGCCAGTGATGAGTCTTGCAGCCGCGTTAAGGGAGGCTCTTAGTGATAAGAACTTTTTTTTAAAAATGGAAATTACAGACAGTATCTAAAAAGAGCACAAAAACCCTGAAGACAAGGTTAAAAATATTTAGGTATAAAAATTAAATAAAAATGAGACCAGAAGTTTTTAAGAGTTTAGTGCAAAAAAGGTAGCATCAAAGAAAGTGCAAAGTGTGAGGTATTTATTCCTGGTGCGGTTTTGGAACTCGGGGGGCATAGCAAATGGGCATGTTGGTTTATTAGTCTGGACTCATTTAGCGACTTGGCACCACTGGGTGGGCCCACAAGGGTGATGCAGGGAGATGGCAAGTGCTAACCAGTCATCCTGTGGATGCTAAGCCACCGGGACTTGGGGAGCTTAACGTGTGGCCCTTGCTGCGGACTGTGGAGAATGGCATCAGCTCTTGGGGGTTGGATGAGGAACGTGGGGTACACTGCCAAAAGCTAGTATCACTCTGTGGGGGCATTGAGGAGTGCGCGACGGATGGAATCTGAATTTCCCCAGTATGGCTAGGGTTCTTGGTGTGTTGTCAGGAAAGAACAGATCCAATGCCTCTCTTCACCATCTGATCCCACTGGCCCAAAAAAAGGAAAGAAGCAATTGGCCTAGGTCATCAGCAAGTTTCAGGCAGCAGAACAACAGATGGAGCCAAGATTCTTTGTGATAGTTGTATAACGTGCAAGAGATTGCCACTGTGTACCAGGCCAAAGCAGGGTTAAAGTCCGAGATTGGCAGAGCGATGAGACTCATGTAGAGGATTTTCCTGTGTGCCTGAGCTAAGAGTGCATGTTGATAGTAGGGCTGGGCCGTCCCCGAAATGTAGGATGCGTCCAATGACTCGGTGGTGAAGCTGCAGCATAGTCTTTCAATGGACCACAGGACCCTGAGGTAGTATTTTATTAGGGCCCCCAGGCACAAGGTCTGGGCTCCCGAGACCCAGCTGTAGTCTCAGTCTTGTTCTACTGGCCTGTCAGGGGGCAAGCAGGCCTTTCTCGTAAGCGGTGATCTGGGAGTTCTTAAGAAGCGTATTGAGGGCTCAGGGGAAGGATAGGTGACCGTAGTTAGGGGCCAGGATCAATTTTGCTCTTAAGACTGACAGCATTTGATCTGAAGTCGGGCTTTGTAGTTGGATACTTAGGCATTTCAGACTGTGGATGAGACAGGAGGACTTGTTCCTGAGGTACCTTGGATGAGCTGCTAGTTTGGCCCCATCTGTGATCCAGACACCAAGCTAATTATAGGTTGGAGTTGTGGAAATTTCTATGCCTCCAAACTGCCAGTGTTTTTTAATGTATTTTTACCAAAAATTATGACCTTGGTATTTCCTTGATTCACCTGAAGTTTGTTCTCCTGGCTGTAATTGTGAAGTGCGTTGAGGGCTCTCTGTAGACTGGCTCTGGTGTAATCCATGATTGCAGTGTTATCTGCATGCTGCAGGAAGAGAAGGTGCATGATATCCAGCTTTGGTGTGATAAAACAGGCCCCTTCCACGGTAGTACCCAGGTCTGCAGTGAAAAGATTAAAAGGAGGGGGGCGAGCATTGAGCTAGTTTTTGGTGGTCACCCTAGCGGTGGCTGTGGAGGGACTTGTTTTTACCTGAACCCAAGTCTCCTGGTATAGATTTTATTTCTTTAAGGAGCAAGGGCAGGATCCCTACGCCATTAGCTTCCCCATAGCTTGCCCAGTCCACCCTATCGAAAGCAGCACTATACTCAATAAATCATCAGAACAGGGGGGGTTGCTTGCTCTTTATGGCTTGGGGTGATAAATGCGCCAATGCTATTATGTTGTCCATCGTTGAGCAGCCAGGCCTGAATCCCGACTGGTGAAATGGGGGATTCTTTTTTCTGGAGCTCAGGTTTCCAGCTTCTCCAAGAGGGTACTGGTGTAGGCTTTAGCTTCAAGATTGAGGAGGGCGATGAGTCCGTAGCTGGCTCGTTTGTATTGGTGTCCTTTTTATGAATTGGGAAGAGGATTGAGCCCCTCCAGGAGATCGGTATCATTGCAGCGGCAACAGCATAGTTGAATAGTGGCATTAGGATTCTGCCCCAGAAGACTTGTGTAGTTTTAAACATGGAGGCGGTGATTCTGTCCAGCCCTAGAGCCCCGTCATTTCTCAATTCCTTGATAGTAGCCATTACAATGCCTTCTGCGATAGTGATGCCATCTTGGACTCAAGGATCTGGGGCAGTGAGGGATGGAGGAAGTGTTGTTGCTGCCGCCTGGTCCATTGTGTATAACTGCTCGACATAGCTGATTCAGCCCCTTTCTGTCATGCCGTTCTCTTTAATTGGTGCTGAGTTGCCAAGGTGGTTTATGAACTT
The DNA here is from genome assembly GCF_964204655.1 of Triturus cristatus. NCBI lineage: Eukaryota > Metazoa > Chordata > Amphibia > Caudata > Salamandridae > Triturus > Triturus cristatus. Next base: position 231,676,222 of record NC_140584.1, read on the forward strand.
CCAAAGATGAGAATGGTTCTTGTCTTCTAATAGGGTGACATTTCTGAGCCACTCTACATCAATGTGCTCCTTTTTGCATTGCCATGCTTTCTGCTTGTAAGCTGATCTAAGACAAGTGAGTGATTGGGCAGGTTGTATTTTGTGGCCGTTTCTTCTAGCGGTTACAGCCCTTCGAACAATGCCCTTACATGAGTCAAGCTCCTCAATACAGATGGGGGCTAATGTTGAAGTAGAGGAGCTCCTTCTCAAGCCTGTTAAAGATCTTCTACTTATTCCTCCCAGTGATCTAGCGGCGTTATCATGCTCATTGGTTTGGTGCATGACTTTTTTTCTTCAGTCTAGGCTAGAAGTCTGTCTCCAAGGTTTGCTGACCATTTGATCCTGTGAAGTCCTTTCTGATGCTCTTCCTCAGTTGGTTCTCCAAGCGATGGTAGAGATGGTAAATCCTTAGATACTAATTGCAAAATGGCACGCAGAGGTCTCTGGTGACTTTCGTCCCTGTCGTCGACTTCAAAGTCTTGGAGTTTGGAAGCCAGCACTTTGCTGACGAAGATGTAATCAATGGTGGATATGTTCCTAAAGGAGGGGATTGTACCCCAGTGGGGAGAGCAAGCTTCTTTTTGGGTTTTAACTGAAGTTATGTTGTGGTTGTGAAAGAGAGATTGTAGGGTGGCGACAAAGCCTTTCAAGCAGAGGGAGTTAAGAGGCTTACACAAGGCTCTAATGTTAAAGTGCCTGGCTATGATTACCTGATGAGGGCCATTTTTGTTCAGCAGCTTGTCAATCGTGTTTACAAGGTAGTCTAGGGCCACATTCTTCTGATGCTGAGTGGGGTTAAGGTAGCAGGTAATTAACAGCAGTCATAGTGTTTGGCAGTTAGACTTTAGGCCTTTGATGAGCCAGGCTTGCAGCGCGCCCAAGTTGATGGATATTTCAGTGGCCACTATTTTTCAGGCATGCTTGATAAAAGAGAATGCTCCAGATGGGAGGCCAAACATGTTACGTTTTGTAGCAGTGACATGGCATTTATAATATTCAAGGAGTGGTGTGGGTGCTGTAGCCCATGTCTCCCGCAGGCATAAAATGTCAATGATACTGAGATAATCGATTGCTGAGTTTTCTTCTGAATGTTTCTTGAGGCCTGCCACATTCCAGGAGATGGGTAGAGGATATGTGGATATTTCTACGATAGGAGGAGTTTGATATCCATTCCCCGTTGTATCAGCTGTGGCACATCCTTGATCACTGTGACTTGATGTTGCTGTTGGCGAAGTCCTACCAGAGTTGATTTCTCCATGGGTGTTCACAGAGAGTTTCTTGAATCTAACCCAGGCAAAATCATCTTAATGGATGGGGGACAGCGAAGGTATATGTTTAAATAAACAAAGTATATTGCCCAGATTTAGGGTGTCATGTGGTCCTTTCATATAGTATCTTGGGGTTTGCTCCTTTGGGCACAGCTGTTTCCGGTCTGTGTGCTTGACTTGAGCTTGTTGTGCCAGTGCTCAATGGCTCTATTTTAGGATATTCATTTTGGGTGATGACCAAGGTTGCCAGAGCGTGGAGCTGGCTGCTCTACAATAAGAATGAATTTAGAGGGGCCCATGTGGTGTGCTCGCTGGGCACTATGCTTGGATCATTAGTAAGGGAGTCCAGTGTGCTGATATCCACCCTCTTCTTATTATTCTATTGCACAAGTGTGGTCTCAGGGGCCCTGCTTGCCATGCCAGGGGCAAGACCCTCCTGAATGTTTCTTGGGGTGTGAGGAGTCTTGGGGTCATGTCCTGAGCACACAGTTGTTATTTTGTTGTTTGATCCCAGTTTAGATGTGAAAATTGGATATAGCGGTGCGTGGTCATTTGCAGCTGGGGGGGGGGGGGTGTTCTGGACAGTTGACTGCAGTGCAGCTCTTTTTGGTGTCCTTTGGGGCTCCTGATGGAGCTACACGGGTTGGGCCTCCTTGTTTCTTTGCTGATAGACTGGCCGGTGGTGTGGGAGATGGGCCTCGTTGAGGAGGACAGTGAGTCGTCCTGGGCAACCGGACCAAGTGTGCCAAGATTTGGCTGGGGGCTGTCAGTTAAATTTGTAATTGAGCTGTGGAGTAGCCCTCTACATTTGATCGCTCCTGGTTTAGTAAGTCGTGGCTGCTCTGGCTGCTACGTGTGGGGGTGTCGACTTTGCCCATAACTGTGGTGACAAGCTCTCCTAGGATCTCGGGAAGAGCTGCCCATCTGTCATTGAAGGCTATGCATGAACAGGCCCAAGTCTTGGCATAAAGACAGCCTTGAATATTATCTTCAGTGGAGTCTATCTTGATACTCAAAGGTCTATTTATGACTTCATTTTTGTGGACTGCCATATCAGTGCCCTGACTATGGAGTTTTGTGCAGCACTTAGGGTGGTTGAGTGCAGGTCCTCTATCCTGTTGGTGTCTTGTGTGTCTGGGTGTGATTCCCCTGTCGGTTTTGGCTTCCTAAACAACTTTGGGGTGAGATCAAGTGTTCATTCTATTTTAGACTCCAGATTGTGAACAAAGGAGGCAGCAAGGTTTGCTATGTCAGAAATTTGGGCAATTGGGTCAGTCGTGTGCAAGATGGTTCCAGGTGACACTGGGAAGATAAACTGATTTGGAGCATGAGAAGAGTGTGGTGATGGATTAGCGCAGTGGTCACTTGCACATTTTTCTGAAACTCTCCTATACATGCAGCTTTTTCAAAATGTATTGTTGCCAACTTTGATCGCTCAGTTGCCTGGGAGTTGAGGGAGATGTTAGGGGACTGCCAAGGTATTAATGTATCATGCCCAGGAACACCATTGAGCCTAGGGCATGAATGTGACCTTAGCTTTACATTTAACACAGTGGAATTATGATGCTCAGGCCAAACCATGAAACAGACTGCTTCAGCACCTTCAAAGTGGCGGAGATGGATGGATATGATGGAGCTCCAGGGCTGGAAGGAGTTAGGATGAACTGTGTGAGGCGGCCTATTTGGAGGGCCTTAGTGGGTGATTTCAGGGCAGCATGCACCTGTGTGGTGCTCCGAGAGCTCCTTGCGGTGACTAAGTTTATGATGGCTTTCGCCTCAGTTGGAATAGGTCATAGATTTCCTTCTGAGCTTTGTGAGGATTAATCTGAGGGCTCCCATGTGTTGTGCTTCACAGGGGTGCTTGGGGCAAGGCTAAGGGGCACTAATCTTGTGTATGTCCTTGACTGTGGAAATCGGCTTGGGAAAAAACTAGTAATATATGTGTGGGCCAAAGCAGGTCTTTTTCCAGGTAAAGCTCCTACTACTTGCTTACTGCTGCTGGTATTCTTAGTAAGAGCTGTGGCACTGTCTGCTGGCGTTGTGGAGTACTGGAGCCTTGTTGCAAGGTGGAATATTAGAAGGTATGGCTGGGAGGCCTTACCATACAATATTCTCACAATACACAGAGGTGATCCTTGGATTCAACAACAATAATACTTAGCTCAGTCCTGGTAATGTGGCAAACAGCAGTCAGGCATCACTGGAGGAACATGTATTAAGCATTTTACAGACAACTGAACGTAATCGGACAGCAATTTATAAAAACAGAGCCTACTTTTATACAGATATAGACACCAAAATGAACTTTGTTTCATACGTACAAACAGAGTTGTGAACCTTTTGAAGTGTTGAAAAATAAATTCAGTAAATCTTTTCAACTGGTCCTATTGAAATGAATGAGGGAAAACACAGATGACACACAGTCACTTGCAAGGTGAGTTCAAATGCACACTCCTGCGGATAAGGTCATGTGGGTCCCTAGACCAAGTTCTAACAGTTGTTAATTGGTTACCTTGCCCAGGGAGTCCAGGTGCAGAGGCACCTTAGCTGTCCTTGATATCAAACAGGATCTGTGGGAGCTGTCAAACATGCACCACTTGACAAAACCACACTTGGAGATGGAGTTCCACTGTACCTGAGAAAAGTAGATGCCTTTGGGGTCCAGGGACCTGAGTTCAACAGCTGGATTTCTTCTACCTTGCTTGGCGGCTCGAGGTGCAGAGGTAGCTGGCAGCTGTCAATCACTAGTGCAGTTCGCACCAAAGATGCGTTACCACACATTCAATGAGTCGAACTTCAGGATGCAGGAACACAGCACCGGGGTCATTGCCAACATCGGGCACTGTCTGGGGAGTTTCTCTCAGGCTGGATATGACACTCAAGGGATCAATCAGCCAACTGATGATTACCAAGCCTTGGCTGCGGTAAATGTAGTCCATGGTTACTTCAGTGGCTGGAGGTCAACAGGAGTGGAGTAGTGTCTTGAAACATGGCGATAACGTAGCAACCACTCTTGGCTTGCCAGACACTACTTCTCTTTAATCTCACTATTGACAGGCCCAGTGGATCGCAATTGTTGTCACGTTGATTTTCTCACAGCTTGCATGGGACTGGTCCCACGAATCCATGAGAGTCTGCTTTGGTTTTTGGTATCCAAAGGAGTCCTTCTTGCTGGGAGCAACAAGCTTTGTCACAGACACACTTTGAACACACAGTTTCAGAAAATGGTCTCTTCAGGCCACTTAAATGTTCTCTCTTTGCATTGCGTCAGAGTCCAAATTCCTGTTGTCGGTGACAGAGTCTTCTTTCTGCTTTTTCTTCAATTCAAAGTCAGAACTGAGGTTCTGGTGTCAGGGGAGTGCCTTAAAAGCAAGTTATGTGTGTGAGGGACAGTGGCCAATTGGCAACTGGTCCCTACGGCTAACCTGCCCCTGAGGTGACAATATCCTGTGGGTGTATGTCACCTTTCTACCCAGAGTCCTCTAATTTAGGGTCTTCCAACATGGCAGAACCCTTCCTTGACTGTGCAGACCTCCTAGCCCACACTAAAAGGAAATAGTGTGGATCTACAGCACATGGTGTGTCCAGGGTCACTCTCAAGCAGACAGGATGCTCACGCAGGGCTGCAATGGCAACCCTGCAGGCACACTTTTACTTGGGTCACGCAGGGTGGCACAACCAGTGCTGCAGTCCTGTTGATCCCTTTACCACCCTTGTCCTGGGTACCACTGGTACCATATACTAGGGAATTATTATGGGGCAAAGTACCTTGACAATAGGGTGCACCATTTCACATCACTTTTAGGGGAAAGAGCATGGGCACTGGACCCCGGCTTAGCAGGTCCCAGTGCACTAACAGAGTCAAAGACCACCATCTAGCAATCTAAAATGTGGCACAAGTTGGAGGGGGGGGGCATTTGCAAAGAAGTCCGGTTTCCAAAAGGCTTGACCTGCAGCTATCTTTATAAGCCTTGGACAGAGAAGTGCAGGCTTGGAATTCAGGAGGCGAAGGGGAGAAACTGAAGCGTGAGCAAGTAGGGCTCACAGGACTCCGCAACCCACAACCAGCCTAGCTGAGCCACTCCTGTCAGGTCTGGGGGCACTCACTTGGCGGGGGCTAACTATTGCCGCTGCACTCGTCTCTCATATCTCTGACATGCGGAGGGTGCTGGGCACCGTGCTGGGGGTACTTTGATGCGGGCCCGGCTTAAGATTTGAGCAGTTCTGGCAGGGGAGCTTAGGAACAGCAAGAGCTGCAGGTGCGAGAGTTCAAGGCATGCAAGAGGGCGGTGAAAGCACAGCACACCTATCTCTACCGCCTGGCTCGCTCCAAGATGTGCTTCGAGGCTACGGTGTGCTTTAAAAGCAAATTGATGCACTTTGGGGATCAAGGTCATGGTTCCGGTCAGCTTGGCCTCCTTGATCTCAGTTTCAATGGCCCCCCAGACACCGAAACATGATGCTGAAGAGTGCTCTAAACTCCACTGCTTCCACTGGCACACTGACTCTGCCCCTCTGCTCGCTTCCGCCTTTGCCAATGAAATGAAGGAGGGTCGTCACACGAGTTAGTCCTGAGTACCTCTCATTGGGTTAAAACCTCAAAAAAGGGAAGCTTTTTTGTATATGTAGGGTGTGCTGGGATGTGTGCTAGTAAGAGACCAACAGAATTGAAGTGTCTGGTAGATTGGTGGAAGTGAATGCGGCTGTTCAGGTAGGTACTGCATCAGGGTATTCCTAAGTATTGCAATGGAGTCTTCAGTCTACCAGGTATCATGGGATTTTTGGATTCTCCATATAATGAGGTGTATGCCCTGCAAATGATGCCTCGACCCAGATTTAAATAAGAAACTTACTTTATCTATTCAGATACTAGAGCTTAATGCTCAGGCCGAGAAGTTTCACTCAATAAGCATGTTTAGTGGCAACCATTTCATTTGCATGTGATTTTCTGAATACAATTACATATATGTATTTTAGTCATGCAAATTTAACACAAATATTATATATTAACATGCAACTGACTGCTGTCAGATAAAAAATAATTAATAATACTTACTGTGAAGATACTGAGAAATGTTTATTGTCCATTCTTCAACTATATCCCAGCTATTTGTTACTTTTCCGCATTTTAGTTGACTTGACTGTTCCTTGGCTTCAATCCAACAAACGGTTTGCATATCATAAATAAAATCCAATGTCTGAATTCCAATTCCATTCACTGAGCTTGCCGTAGAGATATTACTCCCGTTGAGGTGCATCACGTCAATAGATTCAGAGCTTGCAATAAGAAGTACTGGATACCTCTCTGCAGGTTCTAAAAAACAGAGCACACATGTTGGTACAAACGAGGCATCTAAGGACACTTTAATGAAATACAATGTTAGTGAACTGCACAATCATTAATTGCATATGTTTCTGGTAAGCAGGCTAATCAGGTTTAAGGCTTTTATAAAGTGGGTGTGCTGTTATCCACACTACTCATGTGGATCAGGTTCCAGGTGAATAAAATATCTGGTAACATTTTCTAATATGATGTTTACATCTGACCTTGCTTTAATGTTTTCCCACTTCATCAAAGGAGGAGACATATGGGGTGCTCAAAATAGTATGAATAGGAATCATGATCAAAAACCTTTATGTGCTGTATTAAACTCAGCAATTTGACATATGTTTGAAGTAAAGCTAAAGGTTACTCTTATTAGGGCTGTGCAAAATTGTGTGATTTTTTTGGTGAAGATTTCGGTCATTTCACAAAATGTAGGCGGTTACACTAATAACACAAAATGTTGTTTGCTGATGTCTCAAGAGCATACCTCCCATAACAAGTAACACGAGATATAGGCAGGAAAGTGGCTCCAGCAGAAAATGTTTCTGCTGGATCCACTTTAAATAATGTTAAATATTATCTTGTGAAATTTTACAAGCTTGTTCATTTTCATAAAAACAAAATTCATGACTTCCACTAAATTGCATCCATAAATACATACCAAATATTAGATAGAGCCTTCTAAAATAGCAAGACTTTGTGTATGTAGAATAAGGTCTATCATGCAGTAATATAAGACGCATAGTGAGTATTGTGTGCTTTTGATTGGATCTGTGTTTGAAATTGGATTTCTGGTTGGCAGAGGTATGCACCCTGTCCAAGCAGGAACCACAATCCTAGTCAATAACACACTTTAGATTTACCTATGCTTAACCGCTGCTAGCTTGGCTCAGAGCAGTCAGACTTAACTTAAGAGGCAATGTGTAAAGTATTTGTGCATCACATCAAACAGTAACACAGTAAAAACACCACAAAAAGACTCCACACCAGTTTTGAAAAATCCAATCAGTAGAAGTCGTTATATGAATATGACTTTTTAAAGATTAAATGCAAAAATAGGATTCAGAAGTAGTTGCACTGGACCAGGACAAAGTTAAGAGTCCTGGCTGACGCCAATGTTGCAAGGGCTGGATACAAGACCCGCTGAGCAAAAGTACCTTATTGCTGGTCACAAACAATGAACTGCGTAGGTGATCCCCACGCATTTGGGGTGATGAGCTAGATTTCTCCATGCAGCGGCGGTGATGCATCAGTTCCAGGAGCAAATGCCCCAGTCACTGGATGCACTAGTACCGAGTACAATGCTTCGGGTTTTCCCACGTTATAAAGGTAATGAATTGATCTTCTCTGTGTAGTGGTGGTGATGCCTCGGTTCCAATGCAGCACTTTTGGAGACAATGCAGGGATTTCAAGTGCAATGCGTCGATCTGGTTTCTGCAAAAGCTGGGTTCCATTGGTTCCATTTGGTGCAATGATGCTGATGCATGGGTTCTGTCATATGCAGCACTTTACACTCACGTTTAATGGCCCTGGACTGGATTGGTACAACTTCGCAGAGCAGGACTCACAGCAGAGAGAGTCCATGTACTGGTTGTGAGTTGAAGAGAGAAGTCTTCAATATCCCTGGGACTTCAGAAAGCAAGAGGCAAGCCAGCAGGCCCTTTTGTTCTAGGATGTAGAGATTCAGATCCAGTTCTTCTCACTCCCAGCCAAGAGGCAGCAGGCAGCAGACCAACACAGCAAAGCAATACAGCAAAGTGACAGTGCCTCCAGCAATACTACAGTCTTTCTTCCTGGCAGAATATCCGCAGTTCCAGAAGTGTTGTGATTTGGTGGTGTCAGAGGTCCAGTACTTATACCCAGTTGGGTACCCAGTTGGGCCTTTGAATTGGAGAAGACTTCAAAGAGATGCTTTGCAGTGCCCTGTGTCCCTTTCTTTCCTGCCTTGGTTCCCGAATCACTACAGGGGGTATGCAACCCTTTGTGTGGGGACAGGACACAACCTTTTAGATGTAAGTGTCAGCTCCTCCCTCACATCCTGCTCAGGATGACTCATCAGAATGCAGATGGACACTCAGTCACACCTATCCTTCATTTGTGTGTGGCTTTCTAGAGGTAATGCAGGAAGCCAGCTGTCACCCACCTCAGACGTGCATTCTAGAGCCATGCAGGAAGCACCAATGGTCACCTAAGAAAATGCCAACTTTCTAAAAGTGGCATTTTCAGAATTGCAATTTAAAAATCAAATTGGCCATAAGTTGTGTTTTTATATTGTGATTCCAAAGACACCAAATTTGAGGGTTCGTTCTCTTTACAATTGGAATTTACACTTATAAAATGTAATAAAGCAATCCCAATGTTATCCTAACAGATAGGCCTTGCAGTAGTGAAAAATGTATATAAGAGTATTTCACTACCAGGACATGTAAAACTTAAAAGTTCATGCCCTACTTTAAAAATACACTTCATCATGTCCATGGGCTCTCAAGGGTCTACCTTAGGGGTATCCTATGTGTAATAAAATTGAAGAATTGGGCCTGGCAAGTAGGCATACTGCACACTCAGGCTCCTCAGTGGCATGCATGTGATATGTTTAAATGGCTACTTAAGCTCATGTGGGTTGCTCAATCAGTGCTTTAAGCCCACTAGTAGCATTTCATTTACAGGCCCTGCGCACATGTAGTGAACTTTACCAGGGACGTATAAGTAAATCAACTATGCCAGTTGTGGATAAACCAATGTTACCATGTTTGAAGTATTAGCACTTGTGAAGAATGGTAAAGTGCCCATATTCGGAAACCAACAAAAACAAAGTCAGCAGCAGCAGACAAAAACCTGATGTCAGAAGGCAGAAAGTCAGGGGAAACCGTGACAAGGATACCTGGTCTAACAATCTGCAGTGGCTTACTGTTACCAATACCTCTGATTAAGCGCACACAACCATTTCAGCTTCGTCCTTGATCAGCCAAACACGAAACACCACATTAGGACATACAGTAAGTAATTCAGCTTCCACAACGACCGCCCATCATCTATCTTGCATTAAATATAGTAAATCAACTAATCACAACACATTAGACTAATTATTTCATACACACACATGCACACACACATGTATGAGATATATAACATGCACACTTTGAATCAGCATCAAAACACCACAGATGTAAAATAGATAATGTTTATATTTTTAGTGTGATAGGAATTGAATGACCAGTGTGAAGGAGCTTACTGCTTTAAAAACATGCACTGTTCTATATGGTTGTTTGCTTGCCTGCATCAGGAGCTACTGCGTAACCATTCAAAGAGCTACCAAGTTCTGTATTTTTGCCTTGCTTTTCTTTTCTCCTATAGGCAACCAAACTGATGCACAAACACTCAAGGGCTTATTTACATACCCCTTGCGCCGCTGGTGTGTCACTTTTAAAGTGGGAAAAAGTGAGGCACCAGCAGCGCAAGGGGCTTGTAAATAACCCCCCTCAATCTGTAGAAAGTATACGGACATCACCACACACACTGACCACACTTCCTATATGCCGTAATCAGCTGCCATTACTCATACATCATTATGTGCTCAATTGGCAATAAAGATAACCTTAGGAATAGCACTACTACCTTAACATCAATTCAATCTCAATATACCAATATACACCTTGGAACCTCTCCATTAAAGTTAGCTTAAAAGTACCACACCCTCACACATATTACATAATTTCATAGCTATGTTTCTGTATAGCGATGTATGTCTAAATCTGAACAGTATCCGCCAAGCTCTTAAATAAAATGGTACGGTCATTCAGCATGTTCTTTGCCACATATCACATATTTAACTTTAGCAGACCCACACTCATTTTATGTTCTCCTTAGCTAACGCAAACTATAGGAAACAAAATCTTTACAATGAAGTAACCATACACAACTGAAGTAACGGAGCTGTGGGAAAGGGATGCCAAGATCATGAGCATAACATAACATAACATAACATACCATCAAATAATATAATTTAGCATAGCATAGCAACACATAACATACCATACAATAATAATATATAGCATAGCATAACATACCATAACATAAAATAATATAACATAGCATAGCATAGCATAGCAAAGCATAACATACTATAACATAAAATAATATAACATAGCATAACATAACATGGCAAGACAAGAAATGCCACGGCATGACATTGCTTAACAAAGCTTAACCTGTTAACCACTTTTAACACAAACCAGACATGCAAGTATAAATGTAATACGTTGTTTCTCATACAATGCTCCATTAAACATGCCAATGATTTCTAAGCAATGCAAACAGTGACTGTGTCATAGTTTGATATATCTTTGCCTATATTTGAACATGGATTTGCAGTTCAGAGATGTCACTGGCAAGTGATGGTAACTCACTGAACAATTTTGAAGCTGTGTAGCATGCAATCGAACCTGAGCAAACCTGATGAACACAAGAGTTACTGACGACTTTGGTGAATATTTGTTAGGAAATAATTCAACAGTTTATATAAAACCTTTCGAACTGTAATCAAACTCATCTAAAATGATTTACGAAGCCCATTGAGCTACCATATATGGATGTAAAGGGCAAAATCAAGCTGGTGACAACGAAATACGACTCCAAGAGGAATCACAGAGCACAAATAACTGCAGGGCTATCAACTACAACGACATGGGTTATGCCAAGAAAAACACGTTGGGATTATTGTTATGATTCTCTGTTGAAAATTACAATTTCCATGAATTCTAAAAGGAAATAATAACCATTGTTATACTCGAGCATGTACAACATTTTCCAGGAAATAGAAAGAATGGTAGGTTGTTGTACATTAAAGCTACTTTGGCATCCAATGGATATTTTTGTTGAAAAAATTGACACACATTTGTTTCTTAACGTCTTCAAATATATTGACTAAAAACAGCCACAGACATTGATAATGAAAGCACAATAAAAAAGGCAAAGTAAATTGTATGCTAAAAACTGAAGAAAACCTATGGATCCTTCTATATCTCGCCCTCATACTAAACAAAGAAAGGACAAATGACCTTCAACAAATCAAAAGAATCTCTTAGAAATGGCCCTCACGGTCCTTACGATAATATTGAACAAGGAGACTGGGAAACTCTTTGAAACACCAATTTACTTTTCTCTTGAATTACTTTCACTAAAGGTTAGATTGGTTTCTAAGCAGTAGTAACACACCACCAAAGGAAGGTACAAATAATAAATAAGCTCATCATAAATCGCACACAAGCCGAATCCTCTCCGCTTGCTCAACTCCTCTAATATATCATGCCTTTTAAAAGTTCTGCTTTCTACTGGACACAAAGAATTATCAACATGTTGTCCTGCAATGACCTCAAAATGTCCACAATCATTTAAAATTATATATCCCCGATACAATCTAAGAATATCATCAAAATGTCAAACACTGACCTCTCACACAGCACACAGAGTTCTTAATCCCAGAATTCTAACAGTACACAAAAAAGGTATATTAAAATGGATCAACTATTGCACAAGCAGGATAGCACCTTATGGTTGAGCATCTTCCTTGAAATCCTTAAAGTCCCTAAAAACGTCAAAATACTATCTCAGCGCCGGGACACCTCCTCGTGAGGTAGCTGTTCGCGCTATACAAAATTCTGTATTATTATTATTATTATTATATGGGAGGAAGTTAATCATAAAAGTCTCCAAAAATCTCAAGCCAGAGATGAGCATTTTATTACACAGCAATTGTAAAATCCATATCTAAACCTTGGCCACCAATCTGTAACTCATGGACTCACACATTTAAAATGCTCTTGAGATCAAACTTAGAGACCACTCCACCCAAAACACTTTCCAACACACTAGAAGGGACACGCACCCTCTCAATACCCCCATCACAGGTCCAAATGGCTCTCTTCACCACAACCCCCCCTCACATCTTCCTCAATGCCCTTGCACAATCATCATGCCTCATTCCCAATGCCAATGCACCTAAAGTTCTCAACCAGTTCCTTGGGTGAGTAAGAGAAAGAAGAACAACAAATCACTCCTCCAGGCCCAATGTTTGGAGATTCACCCTTGTTCCTCCAGCACCACACCAGGTACAGACCATAACTGTTCCTCTCAAAACCTGCCACACAAGGCTCAATAAGACCATCATGTTCTCTCCACTCCACCCAGCTATAATCCTCACTCACAATTACCGAATCATAAGTTACAGCAAGGCATACCCTTGTTGGGGAGGAGGAATAAACTGCCATGTCTTAAGGGGGTGAAGCTGTTGGCTCCCAAGCCGCTTAGCCCTGTTTACATTCATCCTGTCTTTGTAGACTCCTGCTAATTCTTGTGAGATCTCGGGCAGATGGTTGGTCCCTCTTGGCCAGATTTGATTGCTCCAGAGCGCAACAGTGCAAGGCCAAGAAGGCAACTGAAATACTTGATACTGAAGGAGTGAGAGGTGACCGGGCCTGAAGGTGCACCTGGAGGTGCTGGCTAAAGAGACATAGAATATCTCTGATGAAATTGAAACTCCCATCAGAGGAAGGAAACTTAGCCACACCTGATTTTGAGTTTTATCATTTAGCACAGCAACTGCAAAAGGTAGCCAGAGGATAAGGTGCTTGCTGGGAGGGACTGCCATCTGGTGCTGTTGGCACATCTCAGTGTATGCTTTTGGCACAGTTGTTATTAAACCTCTTCACGACGGAAGTGGTTAAAACTGAAGGGGTATTAATCAGGGCCAGAGTGGCCATACCAGGCATCGGACGTTTCCCCGGGACTGTGAAATGATGGGGACCGATTTTGTTACTGAGGGCCGCTCCACAGAAACAAAAGCAGCAAGCATGTGTTTCCAGCCTCCAGGGGCCAGGCAGTGCTTCCCCAACAGTTGGTTCGAGAAAATTGCCAGCACTGCTTTGGGTTCCCAGTCCAGCCATGGTATTAATCAAGATGGGCAGTTTTGTCTCACCATGCCTGAAATCTATGGGACCTGGGGAGAGCCAGCTGCAGTTTAACCTGCCTTGAGATCGTAGGGTGCTGCTGAAGGAAGACCCCAGCCAAAGTGATTGTCAGGAGCCAAGAAAGGAGAACAGGTCCTGGGCTTCATGCAGCTCCCTGCTACTGGAAGGAGTTGGATGGGTTCTGAAGCTGTAATAGAGCCGTATACAACCAATGCCGCTACTAGGGAAAACAAGGGCAGCCAGACATGTGCCAGAGCACTCCCCAACTTTAGAGAGAGGAGTTTAAATCAGCTCAAAGGAACAGCTAAACCGTTGCTGGCCAAGATTACCTAAATAGACACTCCTCATGGCTAGAGCTTGCCAAAAGGAGCAACACTCATTAAACTCCATAGAAAAGGCTGAACAAGAATAGGGAAAGGGTGGAGAATGTTTAGCCCCTGATGGCATAAATTGGTATATTGTTTTCATTCCATAAAATGTATTTGAATTCAGGGCAAAAAAAAAGGATATTTGGCAAGTGTGAATTTAGGAGGAAACAAAAAGAACTGCCAGACCCAAAATATTACAATGAACAATGGGCTTAAAACATTCAGCTATGTAGTACAGAAGGTAGATTTGTGAGTCACAACAATGTATCCTGGAAGCGAATGTTAACTTCACTGTTTACTTTTGCAGTGTTCATATGGGACACAAGGCTTACTTGTATGTACAGGTAGGCCAATAGGCTCTGACTCTGAACTACACAGTCCTGGGTGGGTGCAAACTGAGCAACTGCTATTATGCAGTAACACCATGTCAACAACTTGCTCCTATGACTTACTGTGTGGAATTTCCAGAAGAGTATAATACACACATTTACTACCTACTCTAGAAGGTGGTGAATGTGTACAGATGATTTCTGTTTGTGACAGGGAGGGGTGGTAGGCAAGGTAAAAGAAAGAAGGGGAAGAATATTTCTGGTAGGTGTGAGCATTGGATGCACTTCCCTTGACAGAAGGAAAAAGTCTGAGTTGAGCTGTTGTAGTGAGAGTCTCATGCCATTTTTACAGCCCAAAGTAATAGCAAGTAATTATGGGGCTGTTGTTCCTGCACCCAGAAACAACAGGTGCAAGAATACATACCAACCTTGATCAGGTGGACTTTATCATTTGATTTGAATTATAATTAGGCTATCCTGTTTTAGGTTTAAACCTATAATAACTGATAAAACCCAACTGTATGGGAGCTAGCAGTAACCAGTGTAAATATATAAACACTGATAAACACCTGCACAACCACAAACTAAATGCCATTAAAGAAAGGATAAACAGAGTGAAATAGTCATTTTCTTTTCTTCCCAAAGTGCCAATACAATGACACTTCGATATACAAGGTAGCAGCAAGAAAGACTGGGCTAACATTATTTTGCTTGAGTTTTCTTGTTTAGGGATGTCACAAAAATATTTTTTCTTCTTCCTTTTAAAAAGTACTGCTTAATTTTTTACCGCTATAACTCTGAGGGCATATGTATCGTCCAATATCTTACTGACATTCACCTCCTATAAAAATTGCCTTCCCATTAAAATTACCCACCACCTCTCTCCCCTATAAACCGTTTACTGAAACAACCCACATCAATAACATTGGCCACTATGCTTGATAAATGTTGTATGAGGCACAATGCATGCCTGAAAAACGAATGCCTGTACCACGTGGTCTCTGTACCACGTGGTCTCTACCATGACCGTGCCTTTACCACGCATGCATTTACCATGCATGCCTTTACCATGCAATTTTGTGGTAAAGACATAATGGGTAAAGGGACATGCGTGCTAAAGATCATACCCCTGCTCCCTGCCCTGTATACTGTCCCTTTCCCCTCTGCCCTGAGCCCTAAAAATTAAACGCACGCACCAAAAACTACCCTGATCCCAAGCCCCCGTACTCAGCCCTAAAAACTGTCTCCTACATCCCTAAACTACCCTGACCCTGCCCCCCCACCCTGAGGTCTATAACTGCCACCTGTCCTCTAAACTGGCCCTTTTCTCACTGACCTGAGCCCAAACTTTAACCCTATGCCCCCAAAACTACCCATACCCCAGCCCCCCTCCCAGAGCCGTAAAACTGCCCCCTGCCCTGTAAATTGCCTGTTCGTCCTGCCCCACCCCTAGCCCTAAACACTGCCCCCACCCTCAGAACTACCCTGACCCCAGCCCCTCTGCCCTGAGCCCTAGAACTGCTCCCTGCCCTACAAACAACCCCACCTCCTCCTGAGTCCTAAAACCTACCCAATCCAGAAACACTATACCCCAAGACGCAGCCCCACTTACCTCCGCATGTCTCTCCCAATTCCTGGCCATCCTTCCTCTTCTTTTCTTCCTCTTCCACCCATCCACTCGGCAACTAGACCGTGCATTGCCTTAACCACCCATATGCATTGTTAAGGCATATGCGTGGTAAGGCAAGCGTAGTTACGCTGACGTTGGTCAGACACACGTGGCTGAGCCCACTTTGTTCTGACCATTTCCCCTTGAAAAAACATAACAGCACCAACTACAGCAAGTCGGAAAAGCCACAAGCCAAAACATTACCAACATATACAAGACAGTACAAATACCCAAACCACATCTGTCAAACACCATTGGCACCTTTTCTCATACAGAAATCACATCCATCACCAGAATAACATATTTTACACCGAGTCCCATATATCAACCCTATCATCACCATGGAATATTCATAAATCCAGGGGCGTATTTACAACAAACAGACGCAATATTGCACCACAAGCCAGTATTCACGGCAATACAACACATCCCTGTCTTTTCCTTTATGTGGCACACAATTGGTGCAAAGGTGTCTGCATTGTAGGAATGATTATTTTTGTTCACAAAGGGACATCTTCCTGCACAAAAACAGTCAATAAAGGTGTTTCCTCCTTCTATGTGTGTTGCAGAAGGCAGCATACATAGAAAGAGGAAAAAATGAGGAGGAATAAAGATATTTCTCCTTGTTATGCTTCCCCTGGCGAGGCATAGGATTTCAACGCATTCCCAAGTTTACAAGTCCTTGTAAATCTGGGAATGCATCAAAATCAATGGGTGTTGTGTGTGAACACCCACCACAGAGCCCATGGAACAGCTCTTTGATGCAGAGCAAGACAACACAGCGAATTACGCTGCTTTGCCTTACTCCATATCTATGAAGCCATAAAAAGCCAGGTAAAGTGGCTTTGTGTGGCCTCGTAGATATGGGTCTGTACCCCGTGTAGCCGCTGCATCAAAAAATGTGGTGCAGTGGTGGCGCAGGCTCCTTGCAAATAAGCCTCCAGTCCCTTAAGGGCTTTCAGGCCATCAAGCCCTCATCATGCCTAAATCCTTGGGGTAACCAATAATATAGAAATTTCCCCTGTAAGTTATTTTAATTCAGGAGGAGCCCACAAAGCATATTTACAACCATTGGGGTAATTTTGGGTCTCATTACTTTCACATCACAGAAAGCTTTCATCCATTCAGCCTTAACCTTTGCAAAGGCCAGCCTGAAAACAATGTTATACCCTTACCACCTATAATTAGAATTCTCTTTGGCCCAGGTGAGGATCTTAACAAAATAGGCAAAACTTAAAGGTCCAAAATCATTGAATCTTGACTTAGAAAAATGCTTGGACTGAACAGTAAATTTAAATCAACAAATAGAGGGAGAGAGAAGAAGAGGAGCATTCAGTTTCCACGCGATACTTATCATCAATCAAAGAGAGGGGGAGAATGAGCCACAAAGGTCTAATTCCAGGGTCTCAGGATTATTTTATCAGATACCCTTAACCACATGTTCACAGTCTACGGTGTATATTCCGCTTAGTGTAGTTTGGTGGATAGTGTCGACATAGGGTCTGTCATTTGAGTATTTCATTTTCCAAGTGACATTATGGCCTCCACCAGGAGGGAGACTGTATGTTAACAATGGTAAGTCGATAAAAATTACCTCCTATCCTGTAGGTGAAACTTTATTTAGGCAAAGGTATAAAATAGGGAAAAGACTATAAACAAAGTTTGTGTCAAGTGGATGAGTCACTGATCCACAAAACCAACATGTTTTTTCTTTTATTTCAGGGGGCGGGGGGGAGGCGACTAAAATGTAGGCACAATGTGATAGTGTTCGTTTTCCAAATCTTCCTTCGCACATTAGTTGAATATTGATTGCACCCAAGTCTCAACACAAAAATGTATATCCTTTTCAGTGTTCGCTGGCCTGTCGAAAATCTGCATGTTGCCCCTGCAATTCTTGTTCTCCTAGTCTGCTGATTATAGCCAAGGTCTTCTTTTTTAAATGTATCTTCTTGCCATATCAAATCCTCAAAGAAACCTGGGGCCTGATTTATATTTTGGGGGAAGATTTGCTTTTGCACAGTCATGACAGATATTCCCTCCTTATTACAAGTACCAAAGGATATGCTGCACTCGTAATAGGGCAGACAGGATATCTGTAATTCAGTACCACCCACCAAACTCTGAATCAGACTCCCACTCTTGTCTCTACCTTATTCCTGCTCAAGGTTTTTTTTTGACTGAATTGGCTTTTAATATATGAAAGTGCTTTCAATAGAATATCCATAGTAATGGATGTATTGGATTTCTCCTTGAGTAGTTGACGGGATTCTGCCGTGACCTTCTATAGGTTTTCGCCTTTCCCACCTTTCGCGTTATCTTCCACCATGTTGATTCACTCATGGCCACCAAACCCAGGGTAAACTTTCTGGAATAATAAACAGCAATCAATCAATGTAGGTTGGCTGCATCATTGTGCTAAACAGTCATTTTTTTACTGCTGTATTGCTTTTCTCTGACAACCCGGGCAGAGCTGGCGTAGTGCCACTACAGAGAGTTCCACGGAGTTGGAAAGAAACTCCGTGGAGCTCCGCTCCGCTCCCCTCCCCAATGTATTTAGAATTTTAAAAAGGCACGTACCTGCTGTGGCTGCCTCCTCCTTGCCCTGGTCTCAATCTCCTTCCTTGTCCTCGTCAATGGAAACCACTACGTTGTACGTCTTGCGCCTCTTGCTCCGCCACAGAGTTGGAGTTTAGCCAGAACTCTGCGTGCTCAACGGAGCACGGAGTAGGCAAAACTCTGTAAACTCCGCTGACGGAGCAGAGGTCTGTGCCCGGGCTTAACACACCCAACTAGGGGCTCAGATGCACATACAGCTGATGTAACACTACAGTAGCCCCATTCCATCAATCTCTCTTAGCACTGCTAATAGATGAAGTCCCTTCAGAAAAGGGCCTGCATCTCTAGATGGGCATAGAAGAACCACATTGATGAGGACAGTGTGACACTCTGCCTAGGGCAGGCCACAATGATCTCAATTTCGGCACACCTTCTACATCCTTTTGTGGAAGTGACTGCAGGTACCCTCCTTCATAGTAGAATCTAATGACTCCACTTTGCTCGACGTTTAGAGGAATCCAGTTGTGTCACTCCCTCCTCAGCGACATAGAGGTGCCAATGAAGCGCACCATGAGAAAACCTAAGCGGTATCCATCACAATCAGCGTCAAACCACATGCCGCAACATAAACAGCTCAAATAAAAAACCAAGCAGTAGACCTGTCTATGAAAACTGAGCATATAAGAAAATAAAATGCAATATCATGCAGTAGAACTGTCTATGAAAGCTGAGCATGGAGACAATGAGTCTTAATCAGGGCGAAGGGACACGAGTTAAAGAGGAACAGCTGAACAGGCATCAATTAACAACTCTTTTAACTATTCCTGTGCAGTGTTGCACTGTAAAACCCAAAGACTTAAGAGTCAAAAGGCATTGAAATGATGTTGACAGTAGCTGAACAGGTGCAGAACAGTTGTCATCATAAAAATCAGCCCTTGCATTGTCATTTATTACTGACAAATTATAACAGGGAGGGCCTGCTGCTTTTCCTCACCCTGCATCGCTAAGCAAGAAAAAAATAAATAATCAAGTCAGGAAAGAGTGTCTAGCACACAGCTGAAAGCGATATGGATTAATTATGCCTGACTGTGGAAGTGCTTTTGACAGTTTCTCCTGCCCTTCTTTGCCGAACATTCTCTTTGAGTTCAAGTTAGTTGATTTTATGCAAGAATAGAAATGAGGCATTTGTACTAAATCTAATGATTACTTCTGGAGCGTATTCTAGTGAGGCATTTCATTGTACAGCTATTAAAATGTTCCCACCGAATTAATCATGATGTCCATGGGCAGACATATTTGATCAAATGGAGAAACCACAATGGTTTCAGGATTTTTATATTCATATCATTAAGCTTGCACTTAGCTATCAACAAATGCGACTGCCAATGATATCTGGTTGCAGTGCAATCACACACAGAGGAGGGTATTAAATAAAGGTCAAGCTGCATAATGGAGTTAAATCGAGTGCCCACAAAACTGCATTTTCTGATTTATGCAATGATGTTGTGCACCATTTCCCACAAAGACAAGGGGCATGTAGCGTAAAATGGGCACTGCAACAGGTAATTTAAGACAGGTTTCTGCCACAGTTTTAGGCTCACTGGTGTCTTATAGTTTCAGGGCTGGAGCAGCACTATTTTACCCACTTTACACCGTGCAGTGCTAATGGCTGTTTGTCACAGAAACACTTAATGCATCTGCTGCTTTTGGCTGAAAATGTAGATGCATTTATCAGCCTATCTAACATAAACAACAGAATCTAACACAGTAATATGCACAAAGCAATAAAACATTGCAATTGGAATATAACAGGGCACAACACAAAAAGCAGTCAAAACAAAATGCAACACAACGACAGTACAAAACAGCACATTGAAATAACATACCCCAAAATTATATTTGTGCAAAAATATAAAATAACTCATTATCTTGACAGCAAAATGCATATCGCAAATATGCACAAGGTTGTGTGATAGAGGCACTCATGGCTAAACCAAGCATGCCTCTACCACGCAGCCTGAACCATGAATGCACCTTAACCACGCATTTCTTTACTACACAAGCCTTTACCACGCAATTCCCTGGTAAAGGCATGAATGGTAAGGAAATATATGTGGCTACACTCGTCACTATCCCAATCCCCCCTTCCGATCCCCAAAACTACCCAAACCCCTTCCACTGCCCTGAGATCTACACCAACTCCCCCAGCCGTAAAAACTGCCCGACTACCCATTTCCCTTACCCTGCTTGAAGCCTAAAATACTGCCCCTTAACATACACTACCCCAAAATCTCAACCCCCACGCTGTCCACGTTGTCCCTAAAGCTACCCCAACCACTTCCACTGCTCTGAGACCTACCCCAACCCCTCCAGCCCTAAAAACTACCCAGACTACCGATTCCCCTCCCCCTGCCCTGAGGCGTAAAACCCTGCCCCTTTACATGTTATGTTATGTTAATAATTTCTTATAGAGCGCACGATCACCGGAAGGTTTCATGGTGCTAGCTCTAGCATGTGCCGGGACCAAGCAGGCGTTAGTTGTGGGCCTGAGTGAATAGCCATGTTTTAAGCATTTTCCTGAAGCTTGGGAGGTTGTTGCAAGAGCGGATTTCCAACGGAAGGGAATTCCATAATCTGGTAGCCAGAGTCGCAAGGCTGCTTCCGCCCTGTCGGTGAAGCTTAAAGGACGGGACGGCTAGGAGTTGAAGGTTGGCAGAGCGGAGGTTGCGGGAGGGGAGGTACCTCGGAAGAAGGCAATTGATGAATTTAGGGCTGCAGCCATGAAGGGACTTGAAGATCATGCAGGCCGTCTTAAACGCAGTGCGTTGGGGGATGGGGAACCTGTGGAGGTTTTTTAGCAGAGGCCTGGCAGATTGCCATTGTGGTTGCTGATGGATCAGTCTGGCCACCTGGTTCTGGACCAGTTGGAGGCTATTGCTGAGGAAGGGCGGAAGGCCCAGGTATATAGAGTTGGCATAGTCCAGGCGTGACAGTACCAGGGCTATTACAACCTGGATCAGGGCCGAGTGGGTGAGCATGCGCCTGATCTTCCTGATCCTGCGAAGCTGTAAGAAGCAGGAGGACACAACCCTGCCTACCTGGGTCTTTAGAGATAGATCATTATTGATGATAACCCCTAGGCTTTTGACCGAGGAGGATGGGGTGGGAGGAGCGCCAAGTTCTGTAGGCCAATAGTGAGGGCCCCAAAGGTTTTGGCTGTGCCCATTCAAGACTAGCTCGGTCTTACCAGGGTTCAGCTTCAGATAGTTATGATCCATCCACTGTTGAATGTGAAGCATGGTACCCTGGAAATCCCAAATTGATTCAGGGGAGTTGTCTATTGTGAAGATCAACTGGAGATCATCCGCATAGTTAAAGGTGATAGTATTACGTTCCTTCAATCAGGGGTATCAGATATAAGTTGAACAGTAAAGGGGACAGCTTAGGGGCAGTAGAAGGGGCTAGGCGTACCGCTTGGGTGCGGTTGCTGAGGAAGGACCTGATCCAACTGAGGGCTGAGTCGCGGATGCCGGCCTGTTTGACATGGTCCATTAATATGGCATGGTCGACCGTGTCAAACGCGGTCAAAAGGTCTAGAAGGACCAGGGCCTGAGGGATTCTTTTATCAGCATTTTCACGTAGGGTGTCCAGTACTGCAAGGATTACTGTCTCAGTAGAGTGAGCAGGGCGGAACCCTGCTTGATGGGGGTCTAAGTAGTCAGACTGCTCAACAAAGTTAGACAGACACGTTGCTACATGAGCTTCAAGGACCTTTGCCAGATAGGGAAGCAAAGAGATGGGCCTGTAATTGGAGAGATTTTGGGGGTCTGCTCCTGGTTTGTTTAGGAGGGGGACTACGACAGCATCCTTGAAGGCTTTGGGGACCCCGCCCTGGGATAAGGATTCATTTCGGAAGGTCAGGATAGGGGGAGAAAGGGCCGAAAATGCGTCCTTCAGAATGTGCGGGGGACAGCAGTCCGTAGGTGAGCCAGATTTCACCCTTGCCAATAGAGCCTGCAAAGACTGAGCATCTATGAGTGGGAAGTGATCAAGGGAGCGGGAGTTGGATATAGTGACCGGGGGGTCCTCCTTGGAACAGGAGGTAGAGATACTGGCTTTGATATTAACAATTTTTTCCAAAAAGTTTTTGTTCATGGAGTCACACAGGTCTTGGGTGGCTACGGGCTTGGGGAGGATTCTCTCAGCGTTAGATAAATCGTTCACTACGGCAAAAAGGTCCTTGGATTTATTTTTCGACTCAGTGATTTTTGCCGAGAAATAGACGGCTTTGGCTGAGAGAATGGCGTTTTTATAGTTTTTGCGGGCGATTGAGTAAAAGAGTTTTCCTTCCGGGGTGAACGTTAGTCACCATTTCCTCTCTTTTTGGCGGAGGTCTAGTTTTTGGGCCCTGAGCTCAGGCGAAAACCATTTCTGGGCTTCAGAGCGGCGAGCGATTTTGAGTTTTTTGAGTGGAACATATTTATTGCTGGCTGCTAGTAGCCAGGCAGAAATGTTATCTTCAGCGATATCCACATCTGGGTCAGCTTCGGGGGTGGAGCTAGCTAGGCTGTCTAAAAAATCCTGTTTATTAACAGAGCTCCATTTCCTAATCATGCCCCCCTGAGTGGCAGGGGGCTTGTTGCAGATAGGAATGGAGATGATAAATTTTATTAAATGGTGATCGGACCAAATGCACGGTGATATTGAGGGGGTGGAGACTGTGAGATTGGTTGTCCACACCTGGTCTAGAGTGTGACCTTTACCTGCACTACCTGACCCCACTGTGATGTCCCTAAAACTACCCTGACCACCCCCAACCCTGAAAACGACCCCCTAGCCCAGTTCAGCCTCACTTAACTCACTGTGTCCTCTGGCTCTGTTCCTGGCATCTTTCTGCTTCCATCTTCACCACAGCAGCAGCCAGCAGCTAGACCGCGCACTGCCTTAACCACACATATGCGTGGTTAACTCATAAGCATGGTTAAGGCAAGCGTGTTTGTGTTTGCGTAGTTGGAACATGCTTGGCTGAGGCCGAGGTGTTCCGACTTTTTCCCTTATATATCTAATTCAGATCACAGTATAACATTGAATATCGTAAAGCAGCACAACCTAGTTCAGCATATTTAGCAGAGAAGAGCATAGTCTAACTTTGCATTGCATAATAAAGGATAAAATTGCATGACATAAAATACTGAAAAGTAACATACAAACGTATAGGCAAGCGCATAATACAGCATGAAAACCGTGCCATAATGCACTAGATATACTAAGACATATTGTCAACATATATTTGAAGCTGTGTAGCATACAGACGTGTCATCTATTTCATCTTATCTAATTCTGAAAGCAATAAAACAATCATAAAAGCATTTTGACTTAGGTCCAACATCACATTTTCTATAGGAATGAAAATATATGTCTAAGGTGGAGGAATCAGATGAACATATTGTTGGGTTGTTTCCAATCGAACTGCAATACAAATGTTGATGTTAAGCGGTGTTGAAAGAAAATTCAGGTCTGCACTCTAACAAACAAAGAGATACTGTAGGGTAGGCAACGGTTCATCTTATCATCCAGCACTTACTACTCTTCATGACAACTCGCTTAACAGATAACCTCTGTGTCTTTAAATCATTCGTTGGAGTTGAGTGAACAACAATAAAATGGATGGCATGAATAATTGAATTACTATCAGTAAAAGGACAGTTGTATGCTTCTGGACCAAGGTTCAGGTGCGTGCTGTTGGTGTGCTCTGGATCTCAATGTGAAGGTAAGCCTGGTCGTGCAGACGTTTCAAAATGGCTGCCTCTATTGTCATTGTGAATGGGTCGCCTACTGCAGAATGATTCACTCAGAGGAAGGCTTGTGTTCCTCCGGTTCAAAATAGCATCTGCCTTTGATTGATATTGAAATAAACGAAAATGATGCAAATCAAGCAGATGTTAGGAAAAGAAAAGATGTTTGTGATACTCACAGGTATTTGTCTTTACAGAGTTTTATAAAGCATGGATTTGACC
This sequence comes from Triturus cristatus, assembly GCF_964204655.1. Classification (NCBI taxonomy): domain Eukaryota; kingdom Metazoa; phylum Chordata; class Amphibia; order Caudata; family Salamandridae; genus Triturus; species Triturus cristatus. The sequence goes on from NC_140584.1 coordinate 231,700,759, forward strand.
TGAAGGTATAGTGTATCGGAGCGCTTTACATAGCACCAGTTGCGTTACATGAGGACACATTCATTTTTGTTAGGCATGGGGAGATTAAGTGAGTTGCCCAGAATCACAGGACGCTCAGCGTCATTGCCGAGACTCGAACCAGGTTCCCCATATTCGAGGTCAACCGCCCTAGCCATTAGGCCAACTCCTCTACCTAACATTTTGAAAGACGCAAGAAGCAGATAACTGTTGTCCGTTAGGTAGCATAAGAAAGGCAGCAGAAGGAAGGAGAATGATAAGCGCTTCCGACTTATACACACTAGACTGTTGACCTCAAGTACATTGAAGAGAACTAATACAACCAGGTAGTCCTTAACAAATCTAGCAAGAGAGACAGACATTGCACACAATGCAATATGCATTATGCAATATACTAGCAAATGGCCTGCAGCTGTAGAGAATGCCATCATAAATCTTGGACAATATATAGAGAAAATGGGGCTTGAGTTAATCCATGCTTTCGAAACCTTGGCAAAAAAACTGGATGGGTCATCCTTTCAACTACTCATGTCATTGCTACCAAACGTCTACCGCCCATTATATACTCTAGCATGGCCATAACAGGGCATGACGCTGCAATAGTGTAAAAAAACACAGTCTTACACCATTAGGTGAGTGTTCAACCTGCCTCAATGCGCATCACCAGCACAAATTAGGCTTGAATTTGGGCTAATAAAGCAAGATCTGCCCAGAAAATCAATAGCAATAAAAGGTTGGTATAAGATCAGTCATGGACAAGATTTCACACTAAATAACGTGTTATTGTCAGCTCTTCAAAGTGATAATTGGTCTGAAAACTGTAAACTTGAACTTGAAATTGCTGACTGGAACTAAATTAGAGAGTGGTTCTGTAGGGAATGTGCAAATGCATTATTCTTCAGATATTTATCCTGGAAGAAAGCTTGAATAGTGACCTAAATTCAAGGGCAGAAACAAATGCAAGGCATTTCCTGTGTAATCGCCTTTTAGGGAAAAAGATGGGGTTTACTGGGGGGAGTGGACTATGGGGGCAAGGAAAGTTATGTCAAAGAAATGGTCGAATGCATTTATTGCTCTCATCAATATCTGAAAAATGTTCAATGGCAATGATTTGACGTGCAAGCTTGATAAGGGCTGAACCCCAATATCACATGTATGATACTGAAAAAACTGTTGCGCCCAATGTTCATCCTGCACTGTCGGTTTAGGCTGAAGCCGGTGGTGTCAGACTGTAAACCCAGTAAACATGCAGTAATCCACTTTTAAGCAATTCCATCAATATTCACACAGAGGCGAAGTGATTCCAAACTTTAATGATGAAGAAATGCCCATACAGTCTTTTCTCTGCAACACGTTACAATTCACTTTTATTCCTGGTTAACCATGCAAACATTCGCCTAATGCATTTCGGGCTGACAGTTTTTTTCAGCAGCAAGGAAAGTTATCCCAGCTCTGGCACTTGAATTAAAATCCTGTGAGCCCAGGCAAATCACTCAAATGCTAGCCGGTAATTTGCTGTCTTGGCAGAGCTGTGACATATGCCAAGTAGGCGCCTGGTTTTTTTAGCCTTATTGCAAAGGAATTTAGGGCCGTATGTATGAAAATAGAGTTTTGCAAATTGAGAATCGCAAAATGCGATGTATGTGGGATTTGTTAATAATTTGGCGAATCCCACATATTCCTTATTTGCAAATTGAGATTCGCAAATAAGGAATACCTTCCCATTCATTCCTATGGGCTAGGAGGCCCATAGGAATGAATGGGAAGGCATTCTCAATTTGCGATTAACAATTAGAGAATCGCAAATTGACAATGCAATTTCAAGGGTGCCAGGGTGTCAAAAGGACACCCTGTTGCACCCCTGAAATGTGCATGTGTGCACATGTGGCACACATACATGCCCTAAGGGCATGTATGTGCACCACATGGCACTTTAAAAAATGCTAAATAGTGCATTTTTCAGTGAAATTGCAATTTAGTGGTGGTCTGTTGCTGCAAAGTCAGGAAATAATGGACCTGACTTGCATGGAGCTCTTTTGCACAACATCAGGTCATTTATTGACTTGCCTAAACTCGACCACCATGCTCTGCACCAATCTACCCTCACCCCATCCTAAATAGGGCGGGACATCTGGCACTATAACTAAGTGTTCCAGTGGCAGGTAGACAGTCAGGTCTAAGGGTTGCACTGATGTAGCTGTTGTGGGATTAAAGAGTCAACCAACTGGTGATTTACAACTGAGTTCTTACAAACAAACCCTAAATGACCCTTTTCTCCCCCTTGTTCTGAATAATTGTAAATATGTGTGTAATGTGATGTGTTGGAAATACCCCACTCCCACGCCTGAAAAGGTTGGTGGTAACGGGGTCTTTCCAGGACATACACAGTGGTAGCTTGGCTCGAGTGGTCAGGAATCAGGCACCGTGCTAAGCATACGTCATACCCATACAATAACCATGCGTGCATCCGTTCCAAAAACGACTCTACACCGTAAAAATTATGAAAATATCTCTGTTTATCTTCTTTTTCTCTTAGTTGCTGATTAAATAAATAATAACACAATCACAATATACAAGGCTTTTTAAATAGTGCAGGGTACGTCAAATGAATACTGTCTTAATGATTCAATAAATAGGGGAGATCATAAATAATTAAGGCATAAATATAAGTGCATCACATACAGGCAATTAAATATTATGAGGCAATAAATACTGCAAGCCAATAAATATTGTGCGACAATAAATACTGTGGAACAATAAATACAGTGAAGCAATAAATAGGTTAAATACAATAAATACAGTGCTCTCAATAAATAATTAAAAGCTGACAGTGACACTCATAGAATCAGATCACATTTAGATTTCTATGGGCTGATTTGGCCCAGGCACAGCTTGTGGTTAGGTGGATGGCTTGAGGGTGTCTATTCCCTGGCTTGGACAAGGCTGAGGCCCAAACTGAGGTAGATAAAGGGGGGAATCTAGAGATCTGGCTCTCCCACTCTACACAACCCCACTGTATTAGTCTCAGTTCACCCCTGGCACAATCAAGCTGGTTCCAGCACCTCTCTAGCCCCTAGAGTAGTCTCTCAGGATTCCACAGGGCCTTAGGCGCCCTCTATTCCACTTACTGCCCTTTTTCTGAATCTCCGACGCCGCTGGAGTCGTGTCGACGCCGTGAGGCGGTTCCGGTTCGATGTCGGCGGCCTCGGCGCAATGTCAGTTCATGACGAAGCCGGTAGGCGGTTCCGGTTCGATGTCGGCGGCCTCGGCTCGATCTCGTCCTCCGGTTCGATGACGTCGGGCAGTCTTGGCTCGATGTCGACTTCGGGCGGCTCCGGTCCGATGGCGACCTCAGGTTCGATGACGTCGGCCGGCCTTGGCTCGATGTCGACTTCCGGCGGCTCCGGAGTGCGATCCCCACTCCCGACCTCCGGTGCTCCTCTCCTCAGGTTCCGGCGACTCCGGAGTGCGATCTCCACTCCCGACCTCCGGCACGCTTCACCTCGGTCTCCGGCGACTCCGGAGGGCGGACTTCACTCCCCCGTCGACGCCGCTCACTCGACCTCGGGTGACTTCCTCCTCGACCTCTGGTACTCTCTACGACCTCCGTCGGCGCCCTCTCTCGACCTCTGGCGGCTCCGGGTACGACGTCTGCTTTTTCCAGTCAGCGCCGCTTCTCCACCTCGGGCTCCGGGTCTCTAGGCTTCTCGACGTCGGTCTCCAGGAAAACCAATAATCAGGTCAGGACTTTGCTGTTCTTTGCTTCTAAGGCCTGTTCCTGCTGTCCAGGTCCTTAAGATGGTTTTTCTTGCTTCTTCCCACACAGGGCTCCAGGCTGGGCTCAGTCAGTAGGGACTAGTATCAAGGGTGGGTTTATGGACCCCACTCCAGGCACAAGTTTCCACCCCTGCTGCCTCACTCCTTCCTCCTTCAGGTTTCTGCTGCTCTCCCTTCACCAGTCAGGTGCCAACTGCCAGCTCCAACTGTCAACTCTCTGTCTTAGCTTCCCAACATTCTAAACCGCCTCCAACTGTCACAGGGCTCCAGAATGTTGCAGAAGGTTCTAGTAGGTTCCAGTGGGTTCTGATGATGTCACAGGTGGCCACCATTTTGTGCTCCAGGCCCTCAGACAGAAGTTCCAGGGGTAGATAAAATGGCTCCCTGAATCTGCATCCACACTAAAAAGTCTGGTGGTTCCCAAAAAGGAAAAATTCTAACAGGGTTTGAGGCAAAAGTGGGACAAAATAAATAATGATGAGGAGGGACCACCCAAAGGGCTGACAGGTCTAACACGCGTCCCCCCCAGCTGAAAGTGGGGAGAGCTACCCAACCCCTTGGGAGTTCTCATCACTAAGGCGGAAATACCTTGAGAGACCGTCTGCATTGGCGTGGTCCACTCCAGGCCGATGTTCCACCTGAAAGTCCATTCCCTGTAGGGAAATAGACCACCTCAACAACTTGGGATTCTCCCCCTTCATCTGCATCAGCCAACGAAGGGGTCTGTGGTCGGTCTGAACCAGGAAGTGCGAGCCAAACAGGTATGGCCGCAACTTCTTCAGAGCCCGTACCACTGCAAAGGCTTCACGCTCTATTGCACTCCACTTCTGTTCCCTGGGAAGTAGTCTCCGGGATAGGAAGACCACGGGTTGATCCAGACCCTCTTCATTGAGTTGCGATAACACTGCCCCAATGCCATGTTCTGATGCATCCGTCTGGACAATGAACTCCTTGGAGAAGTCTGGGGCCCTTAAGACCGGGGCCTCGCACATGGCTTGCTTCAGCTTCACGAAGGCCTGCTGACAAGCCTCCGTCCAGACTACCCGTCGAGGTTGTTTCTTGGACGTGAGCTCCGTGAGGGGGGCTACGATGGTACCGTACCCCTTCACGAAGCGGCGGTAGTATCCCGTGAGGCCCAGAAAAGCTCGGACCTCAGTCTGTGTCTTGGGGGGTTCCCAGGCCATGATGGCCTCGATCTTCGCCTGGAGGGGTTGCACCACTCCCCTACCCACCAAGTGTCCAAGGTACACTACCGACCCCTGCCCGATCTGGCACTTGCTGGCCTTGATCGTCAATCCAGCTTGTCTCAGGGCCTGGAGAACAGCTTGCAGGTGACGCAAGTGATCCTCCCAGCTGTTACTGAAGACGGCTATGTCATCCAGATAAGCAGCAGAGAAACTCTCCATTCCGGTGAGGATCTGGTTTACCAGGCGCTGAAACGTGGCAGGTGCGTTCTTGAGCCCAAAGGGCATCACACAGAACTGGTAGTGGCCATTGGGCGTGGAGAAGGCTGACCTTTCCCTTGCTCCATCAGTCAAAGAGATCTGCCAGTACCCAGAAGTAAGGTCAAAGGTACTTAGATATTGGGCAGCTCCCAGCCGGTCAATCAATTCATCCGCCCTAAGGATCGGATGAGCATCAGTTTTGGTCACTGAATTCAGTCCCCGGTAGTCCACACAGAACCTCAGTTCCGGTTGGGCACCCGGTGGTGCAGCTTTTGGTACTAACACCACCGGACTGGACCAGGGGCTGCGAGAAGGTTCGATCACTCCTAGCTCCAGCATCTTAGTGACTTCACTATGAATGCTGGCCTTCACCTTGTCTGACATCCGGTAGATCTTGGACTTCACAGGTGGGCTGTCTCCTGTGTCCACGTCATGGACGCACAGGTGAGTCCTACCCGGGACAAGGGAGAACAACGAAGAGTACTGCCCCAGGACCTGGCGGCAGTCCTCCTGCTGTTCAGGAGTTAGAGATGGGGAGAGAATCACTCCCTCCACCGACCCATCCTTTTCTTGAGACGCAAACAAATCGGGGAGAGGCTCGCTTTCCACGTCCTCTGCTCCGTCAGTCACCATCATCAAGATGACTTCGGGCCTCTCGTGGTGGGGTTTGAGGCGGTTGGCGTGCAGCACCCGTAGGGGCTGACGAGGGGTTTTAAGATCCACCAAGTAGGTAGCCTTACCCTTCTTCTCCAACACCTCAAAGGGTCCTGACCAGCGATCCTGGAGGGCGCTAAGCTCTCCTGGTTCGATCACCCACACCTTCTGGCCAGGCTCCAACTCCACCGGGTGAGCATTGTGGTCATACCACGCCTTCATCACTGCTTTGCTGGCTTCCAAGTTGTCAGAAGCTTGCTTCCACAACTTAGCCATTTGGCTCCGGAAGGCCAGCATGTAGCTCACCACGTCCTGGGGAAGCTTTCTGGGAGTTCTTTCCCATCCGTCTCTCACCAGGTTGAGAGGTCCACGTACAGGGTGCCCATACAGAAGCTCGAAGGGGCTGAAGCCCACTCCCTTCTGTGGCACTTCCCTGTAAGAAAAGAGTAGACAGGGTAGGAGGACGTCCCATTTCCTCCGCAGGCTTTCAGGCAGACTTCTGATCATGCCTTTCAAGGTTTTGTTAAACCTCTCCACCAGACCATTGGTCTGGGGGTGGTAAGGAGTTGTGAACCGGTAGGTCACTCCACACTCCTTCCACATCGCCCGCATGTACGCTGACATGAAGTTGGTCCCCCTGTCGGACACAACTTCCTTGGGAAAACCCACTCGGGTAAAGATTCCCATCAGGGCCCTCGCCACAACAGGTGCTGTTATGGTCCTCGGAGGTATTGCCTCTGGGTACCGTGTGGCATGATCCACCAGAACCAGGATAAACCTGTGACCAGCTGTAGTAGGTGGATCTAACGGACCCACAATGTCGATGCCCACCCTTTCAAAGGGGGTGCTAATGACAGGAAGTGGTTCCAGGGGAGCTTTCAGCTTCACCCCTGTTTTCCCACTGGCTTGGCAAGACACACATGTCCGGCAGTAGGTATCGGACGACACTTTCATTTGAGGCCAATAAAAGTGTGGGACAAGACGGGCGAAGGTCTTGTCTTGCCCCAGGTGTCCTGCCAAGGGGATCTCGTGAGCCAACTCCAGAAGGAAGGCTCGATAACGTTGAGGGACTACCAAGGCTCGTGACGATCCATGCAGGGGTGCCTTGGGTTCACTGTAGAGGAGGCCATCCTCCCAGTAAACACTGTAGTTCCCTTCAACGTTCCCTGCTGCCTGGGCTTCGGCCTGTCGCCTCAGCCCCTCAAGGGTAGGGCACTCCCTCTGGCCCTGGCAGAATTTCTCCCTGGACGGGCCTCCCTCCACGTGCCACTCGGCCGGGATGGGTAGGTCCCCCAGGTTGGTAACATCCCCCACCGCAGACTCCTGGCCCACCACCTCCGGTGGCCTATCCGTCCTACGGGGTGCGGACGCCGAGGCAGGCTCCTCCTGTCCTTGGTTCTTCCCTTGACTGGCAGCTGGCTGGGCCTTTGTTCCAGGCTCCAGCCGAAACGAACTCCCTCTCCGGGTAGTCGCGGACCCTGTGCTCACACAGGCCCAGTCAGGTGTACCCAGCATCTCAGTATGAGTCCGGTATTCCACCTCCTTCCAAGCATTGTGCTCCATGTCATTCCCCAGCAGACAATCGACTGGCACGGCAGGGCTTACGGCAACTCGAAGTGAACCTGCAACCCCCCCCCATTCAAAGGGAACCTCGGCCACCGGATAGTGGCCTGTTCTGCCGTCAGCCATCGCGGCTGGGTGGAGTACATCGGGAATTACCTGCTCTGGAGACACCAGTTGACTACGTACCATAGTCATACTGGCTCCTGTGTCTCTCAGAGCCTCCCCTCTTTGGCCGTTGATGGTGACCCACTGCCCATACTTTACGGTATTTGCGGGCACCTGGATCTTAGGAACCATCTCCCGTTCTCCCAGGGACACTAAAGTGACACCCGCCCACTCCCTTCCCTTAGTTAATGGCATCTCCTTCCCGAGCACTACACTAGCTACTCCGGGGGCCTTTCCTCCAATGGGAGGGGGTGGTCGTTTCAGGCACTTCGGATCTCCCTTATAGTGTCCAACGCCACCGCACTCGTAGCAATGGACAACCCTTGGCTGCTGACTCTGGCCAGGATTAGGGTTTCTGGGTGGGTTAGCCCTAGGGGTGAATCCTGTTCCCTTCCCTTGGAAGTTATTTTGGGGGCCTTTGGAGAACTCCTTTTTCTTTTCCCCTCCCTCTTTCTTCTGGGGGGCGCCCTGTCCAGCCTTTTGAGTATCCCCTCCAGTCCCCCTTGTGGACACCCGGGTACTAGCCCAAATGTCCGCCTCCTCAGCAAGCTTCCGGGGACTGGTCAGCTTGCTATCCACCAGGTGTTGACGCAGTTCAGGGAAACATTTCTCGAGCAGGTGTTCCTTCAGTACTAGATCAAACAACCCCTCGTAGTTCCTCACTTCACTGCCCTGAATCCAACCCTCTAGTGCCTTCTTTGCATAGTCCAGGAAGTCCACCCAATTCTGTGTGCCCAGTTTGTGACTACCCCTGAACTTCTGTCTATACTTTTCGGGTGTTAGTCCAAACTTTCTTATGAGCGCCAGTTTCATGGTGGGGTAGTGGGTCTGCTCATCCTCCTCGAGGGCCAATAATGCATCCCTACCAGCTGGAGGCATGTACTTGTACAATCCCCCTCCCCAGTACTTCTCTGGAACCCCATGGGCCCTTAACGAGACCTCATAGGCCGCTAGCCACTTGGCGATATCGTCACCCACCCCATAGCTAGCTACTATGTCCTTTGGCAGGTAGGGTTTGGGTTCCCTGGTGTACTCTCGTTCTTCGCTGCCACCGTTAGGTACAGGGTGTGCCCCGATTCTCAGGATCTGAAGATCTATCTCTTTCAGCCTTATCTCATGAGCCATCCTCTGTTCCTCCTTCTCTTTCTCCAGCCTTGCTAAGTCCCATGTGAGCTGTCTTTTCTCCCTCCGGTCTGTTAACTCCATCTTGCCCACTCAGGTCAGAGGACAGTTATTTGCAGTAACTATGCAGGGGGGTACCTTATATAATACCTCCTCCCACCACCAGAGTAAATTTGGAAAAACAAAAACTCACAATTAGGAAGGCCGCTTTGAGAAAACTCCCGGTGTAGGCCTATGGACTACCCACAGTTATTGTTGAGTATACGTAGGCACAGCTCAATCCCACCACTGAACACCAATTATGTTGGAAATACCCCACTTCCACGCCTGAAAAGGTTGGTGGTAACGGGGTCTTTCCAGGACATACACAGTGGTAGCTTGGCTCGAGTGGTCAGGAATCAGGCACCGTGCTAAGCATACGTCATACCCATACAATAACCATGCGTGCATCCGTTCCAAAAACGACTCTGCACCGTAAAAATTATGAAAATATCTCTGTTTATCTTCTTTTTCTCTTAGTTGCTGATTAAATAAATAATAACACAATCACAATATACAAGGCTTTTTAAATAGTGCAGGGTACGTCAAATGAATACTGTCTTAATGATTCAATAAATAGGGGAGATCATAAATAATTAAGGCATAAATATAAGTGCATCACATACAGACAATTAAATATTATGAGGCAGTAAATACTGCAAGCCAATAAATATTGTGCGACAATAAATACTGTGGAACAATAAATACAGTGAAGCAATAAATAGGTTAAATACAATAAATACAGTGCTCTCAATAAATAATTAAAAGCTGACAGTGACACTCATAGAATCAGATCACATTTAGATTTCTATGGGCTGATTTGGCCCAGGCACAGCTTGTGGTTAGGTGGATGGCTTGAGGGTGTCTATTCCCTGGCTTGGACAAGGCTGAGGCCCAAACTGAGGTAGATAAAGGGGGGAATCTAGAGATCTGGCTCTCCCACTCTACACAACCCCACTGTATTAGTCTCAGTTCACCCCTGGCACAATCAAGCTGGTTCCAGCACCTCTCTAGCCCCTAGAGTAGTCTCTCAGGATTCCACAGGGCCTTAGGCGCCCTCTATTCCACTTACTGCCCTTTTTCTGAAGCTCCGACGCCGCTGGAGTCGTGTCGACGCCGTGAGGCGGTTCCGGTTCGATGTCGGCGACCTCGGCGCAATGTCAGTTCTTGACGACGCCGGTAGGCGGTTCCGGTTCGATGTCGGCGGCCTCGGCTCGATCTCGTCCTCCGGTTCGATGACGTCGGGCAGTCTTGGCTCGATGTCGACTTCGGGCGGCTCCGGTCCGATGGCGACCTCAGGTTCGATGACGTCGGCCGGCCTTGGCTCGATGTCGACTTCCGGCGGCTCCGGAGTGCGATCCCCACTCCCGACCTCCGGTGCTATTCTCCTCAGGTTCCGGCGACTCCGGAGTGCGATCTCCACTCCCGACCTCCGGCACGCTTCACCTCGGTCTCCGGCGACTCCGGAGGGCGGACTTCACTCCCCCGTCGACGCCGCTCACTCGACCTCGGGTGACTTCCTCCTCGACCTCTGGTACTCTCTACGACCTCCGTCGGCGCCCTCTCTCGACCTCTGGCGGCTCCGGGTACGACGTCTGCTTTTTCCAGTCAACGCCGCTTCTCCACCTCGGGCTCCGGGTCTCTAGGCTTCTCGACGTCGGTCTCCAGGAAAACCAATAATCAGGTCAGGACTTTGCTGTTCTTTGCTTCTAAGGCCTGTTCCTGCTGTCCAGGTCCTTAAGATGGTTTTTCTTGCTTCTTCCCACACATGGCTCCAGGCTGGGCTCAGTCAGTAGGGACTAATATCAAGGGTGGGTTTATGGACCCCACTCCAGGCACAAGTTTCCACCCCTGCTGCCTCACTCCTTCCTCCTTCAGGTTTCTGCTGCTCTCCCTTCACCAGTCAGGTGCCAACTGCCAGCTCCAACTGTCAACTCTCTGTCTTAGCTTCCCAACATTCTAAACCGCCTCCAACTGTCACAGGGCTCCAGAATGTTGCAGAAGGTTCTAGTAGGTTCCAGTGGGTTCTGATGATGTCACAGGTGGCCACCATTTTGTGCTCCAGGCCCTCAGACAGAAGTTCCAGGGGTAGATAAAATGGCTCCCTGAATCTGCATCCACACTAAAAAGTCTGGTGGTTCCCAAAAAGGAAAAATTCTAACAGGGTTTGAGGCAAAAGTGGGACAAAATAAATAATGATGAGGAGGGACCACCCAAAGGGCTGACAGGTCTAACACGATTCATCAATACATTACATGTCGTTGTGTTGTTCAGATGTGTAAATTCTCAATTGATGTACATAATAATCTCCCAGCAAACTCTTTATTCTACAATGCCATTGCTTCCCAGATAGATAACTCACAATACATAAATATAAGCATACAGGAAATTGAACCAAATCTAGCCCCTGTAACATTATTGTCTTCGAAAACTGATCTTGAAAATAATGTCCTTGCACTATGAGAAGCAGGTGAAAAAAATAAATGAGCCAACAGGAATGAGACTACAGAGACTGACATAAACTAGAAAGGTGAAAACTTTGATTTCACTATGAAACTTTTGCTAAGGTGAAAAATGTTGTACCTTGACAAAACTGCAATATACTTAAACAACAAATTAAGGTCCCAAAAACGAGGTTTATTTCCCCCCCCCACACATATATTTACAATAAATACCTCCTTTAAAAATATAGACTGTGAAAGACAAAAAAGTTACTTTGTGCAGAATGTTCCTCTCTTTTTGGGCCTGATTATGATGTTGAGCAGAAAGATATCCGACAGCTCAATGGAGGCTTTCCGCCTGACATCATAGGTTTCCGTCTGACCGCCGTATTATGATACAGGCGGTCAGAGGGCAACCCGCAGGGGAATCCCACTGTGCCATGGACAGGCTCAGAGAGCTGGTTGGGGCAGCGGGCGAAAGAGTAATCTTAAATTGGCAGCTGAGCCAGTTTTAGCTCCGCCGTCGGGATTACAATGTAGGTTTCCATCTGCCCTTTAATGGCAGTCACCCCGTCATGAAAAGGCAGGCAGAAAGTGAATTTGGTGGGCCCTAGTAGGGCCCTCTTCCCCCGGCCCACTGCTAAGGGGTCTGTGGGATACCTATGGCCCCCCCAAACATCCATGCATCGTGTGGTAGGCACCGCAGGGTGCCTTCCACCAGGTGCATGGATGTTTTGAAAGTGTAGTTTTTCTATTGTGGCTTGTGCAGCTCAAGCCGCAAAAGAAAACATACACTTTATGACCACCATGAAGGCAGTCACATCGTAATGATGGCAGCAGGGCCACTAACTCCATGCCGGGCGTTCCCGTTTCTGCTACGGTTTTGGTCGGACACTCGTCCGACTGCAATTGTAATTAGGCCTTTGGTTGTTTAAAATCTTCACTAATTTGGGAAGTCATCTTAAATGGCAGAGTTTTAAAGAAAATAAGGGGCATATTATCAAGCCAGGCGATAAAATTATCGCCGCTTTAGCGGCAGAAAACTGCCGCTAAAACGGCGATAATGGGCTTGATAATATGCTCTATGGAATTCCAATTGAAGCCCATGTTAGACGTCCTTCACATTTAACATGGCTTCAATTGGAATTCTCTGCGGCATATTATCAAGCCCATTATCGCCGTTTTAGCAGCAGTTTTCTGCCGATATAGCGGCGATAATTTTATCGCCTGTCTTGATAATATGCCACTAAGTTTGCAAAATACTTTTTAAACAGGCTTAGCATAAACCTTTAGTCAGGCAAAACAACTTTGCAGATTCTTTCACAGAGATGCAGTAGTGCAAACAGGTATTAAAAACCCTTTTCAGTCAGGTACAATTACTTAAAGACTCTTTACATGTGCAGTTCTGCAAGCTCTTAGTGGATGTCCATCCTGAGTAAGGCACAAGACCTTGCAAAGGTGAGAAATGTTGCAACTGAACAAAATTGTTAAACGGTCACACAAAACCTGGTTCGTGTAGGATTTCCAAATTAATGTTGTTTCAAAATGTACAAATTTTGTGAAATCTGCTTCAATCGCAGAGTTTTCAAAGAACAACGGGGCATATTATCAAGATATATTTTGCTGCTTTTTCAGCAATTAGCGCCGAAAAAGTGGCAAATTTTTTATCGCACGATTTACAAGGACACGCTAACAAGCGTTAGCGTGTGTTTCCTTGCTAGTTTGCATGTCAGCCATCAATATCGCTAATGACATGCAAAGTAGGAGTTCCTCAGATAACATCATGGGGAAACCTCGTTACAACAGCTTTGGGGTATTTACAAGGTAGCCCGAGACCCGCGAAGCGCTATTAGAAGTCGCACTATGACCCCGTTATTGCAGGATTTTACCTCCTGCTAAAAATACGACTTAGCCATCTGTAAAATAGGAGGTGGATTGCATGGCTGAGTCCAAACATGCCTATTACCATGGTTTTCTGTATCGCTGGTAAATTATCGCTGCTTTCATGTCGCTAAAGCATGTTCTCACCCTCTATCGCTGGATTTCACATAGCCTAGGTGAAAAGCGTTGATGATACGCTGCTAACCCAGCGCAGAAATCCAGCGATAGACGGCGATAATGATAATCGCGCTAAGCGCGATTTGCCATAATTGTCGCATTTACTTGATAATATGCCCCAACGTGTTTTCAAAAATCCACTTTACAAATTTTTAACAGACTCAGCATAGACCTTTAGACAGGCATGGTCTTTGAACATTCTCTCACAGAGGTGCAAACAGTTAATAGATGGCTGTTTTGGATCAAGGGCCATTTTTTAAAAATGTCTTTCACAAAGATGCCATACTGGAAGCTGTCACTAGTTGTCCCTTTGAGATAGAAACAAGTCTTTTCTATACCACGCACCTGTACCATAAGTGTATATGTCCCGTAGGCATGCTAACCCTGGGCGTAGTTCGCGAAGTAGCGTTACGCGTAGCTACGCAAAGTGCACTTCGCACTACGCGAGCTACGCGTAGCACTTCGCGAACTGCGTAGTACCCTGTTTGCACTGTGCAAGATGTCGTTTTCAATGATTGCACAGTGCGGACAAGCAACCGGCACTGTGCAATCATTGAATACGGCATCTTGCACAGTGCGAGCTGAAGTTTTCTGCCGCTCTAGTAGATTTTTACTCGAGCGGCAGCTTTCTCAACGCGGACTGGTAGTTTCTCATCGCGAGTGGTCGCGAGCATACGCGACCACTCGCAATGAGAAACCTGACCTCCCCGCGTTGAGAATCTCGCCAGGAGGTTTATTTTCCACGCTCGCAATCGCCAACATGATGTTGCTGATCGCGAACGAGGAAAAAGTCTCGCTGGGATGTCATTTTGCTTGCTCGCGGTCGCCAACTTGACCTTGAGGACCGCGAGCAAGCAAAAAATGACCGCTGCACTACGCAACGCTACGCTACGCGTGTTTGCACTGTGCTACGTGCAATTCGCGTAGTGCGAAGTAGCGCACACTTCGCAAACTACGCGAGCGTAGCGTAGTGCTTTGCCCAGGCTTAAGGCATGCCCGCTGCCCCCCCGTCTTTCGAGGATATAAGAGTATTAATTACGGAGAAGAACTGCTAAAACATCTCGGTTTGTTGAAAGTGGAACGTAACAATTGGATGGGAAAACTTGAGTGCAGTCGCGGCTGCTGCAGGTAAGAGCGGTGAGACGGTGGGGCTGGCTGGGGCGGGGGGTTCGAGAGACTACCACCAGGGAAGATTAAATTAATAATTAATTTTCCCTTGTCGTTTCTTGAAATACCCCTAGCCCGCCCCACCACCGCACCGCTCTTACCTGCAGTGGCCGGCTGCTTGAGCGTGCTTTTCACATGGCAGACCAGCGAGAGGCTGGCCCGTCGAATACATACATTTGCAATTTCACTTTTGTTTCGCCAAAGATTTTTGCTTCTTTTACAACGACTGACTATGATGACAATGCGGAGTCGTGATGGTGGTAGTCATTATCATGTCTCTCAGTGCGCGTCCTGTTAAGTTCGAGTAAATGCAGGTAAATCTCCCTTTATATTTATAAGTCATCGTTAATAATACACATCTGCTTAGTATTTTACATTTCCTTGTCCAAAGCCAGTCAAGATCTGCACATCTGTTTCCACAGCAGAGAAGGCCTATGGCGTATTGCCCAGATTACCTCAGACAGACGTTACAGACAACAGTACTGGCACAAAATCAAACAAGAGACTTAGGTCACTTGGCACAAATGGCGCGCAGGCCCCCTCATGGCAACAGTGCTTAATAATGCGGTAGAAACACATTTACCTTGTTTAAACTTTGAAGCAAAAACCATCTGCCGTTGGATCTTTAAAGCTAGGCTATGAACCTCAAACTGGGATGTCAGCTCCCCATCCAGGCTCTAACCAATCCGGACACTCCTGTGCTTTTCAACAGCAGCTTTGCCCAGAGATGCCAAGCCCCTTAATTGTCTTACACTTTCATTTATTCAGGAGCACCTGGGATGATCTACCCCTGCCAAGCAGACCTCCTGCCAAAACGTATCAGTGATAGCAGCTGCTACTATTTCACCAGTTCATTCTCAATTCCAAACCTTCAAATCTTTATCAGCAGTAAAGGAGGAAGTATCGGTCGATATTTTTATTATAATAAGGGGACGATTGGTCATTGATAACTTGGAGCAAGTGGCTCTGAATTTAAGTGGCATGTTTCATTGATTAAATTGAGTCCATTCGATGGATGCCCGTCCTAGATTTTAAATTGTTCATTGATTGTATGGGCACCATATAAAACTTTCTTCTGGTTGAACAGTGGGAAAAAGCAGATGCAACTCAAACAAAATAAAAAGATGCTGATTTTAATAACCAGGCACTAATTTACTGCATTTATTTCAAAATGATGCAGTGTGGCGCTGCAAGCATTTTGCTGCACCGAACTGCGTCATTTTAAAAGTACAATGACACATCATATTAGTTACAATACAACTGTGTGCTTTTCCCTGTGCTGGGTGCACAATTGGCTGTAGTGCACCAGTGAAGGCACCCTTGCGTCATGCTCCAAAGGTGCCTGCATTGCAGGGAAGATTGTTTTTGTGCAGGAAGGTATCCTTCCTGCAGAAAAACAATAATTGATGGCATTTTCATCTTTCTATGCATGCAGCGGGGGGGGGGCGGGGGGGCTGGCAGGGACACTCTTGCTTTGCGTTTGTTTGCAAGGGGCTGAAAATGCAGCACTGCTGCAAAACCGGCCCCGCCCTTCCGGGTCACCGGGGGAATGCCCGGTACCTGCAAAGGCCAGTCCTGCCCTGAGCAACACCCATGGAAAGCACCTTTCACACAGAGTAATGTGTGAAAGTGGGCCATATCTACAAGGCCATGAAAAGTCACGCAGGGTGACTTTAAGGCCTTGTAAATATGGGAATTCCCATTGCGTTGTCGGTGTCTTAAAAAAGTGACGCACTGGGGGAGCAATGGGCTTATAAATGAGGCCCTAAGAATGTATTCTTTGCAAATACAAAGACATGTTCTCAAGTGCACCACAATCAAAAACTGCTAGGTAAACTTAGTGTTACCTGGCACTGTTTATATCTATTAACCTACAGTTAGTACTGAGGTAGACTACAATTATAATGTGTGATTTAGAGTAGGCACTGCCAAGAGTAGCATGGAAACGGTGCAGGCTTTGGTGGCGGTGCTGAAGGAGGTCCGCCAAACTCGTAATAAGGCCCTATGTGTCTTTATTCACTTTCAGGTGTGTTTTCCACCTGGGCATTTCACATGCTTTGAGCATGTGAAACAACTGAGTGAAAATTCAAGAGTCATGGTATCTCAGGGTGTGCCCATATTGCTTCAAATACATGTCTCAGTGTTGTATTTCTTCTCACCAACACGTGCAAAGCAATGTTACTGACTTAAAATTATATTTTGTAACTTTGTTCAGTGCACATGGCGGTGATAGATTGCCTTGCCTTTACAGCCAAGTTTCTCAGACTCATGTGGAATTTATGTAATGAGTGCCATAATGTTCATTATACTAACCACTATGATCAGAACGACTGAATTTCAAATGTAATGATATACCATTTTCAAGAAAAAACTAAAGCTCATGTTGTAAATTGAAACGACGATGTGATTAAGCATTTACCAAAGACATGAATTCTCCTTCCTTAGAACATGTCTCCTTCGTTATGTTGACTAAAGTCTGGACTCCATTTTGTATTGTCATGCCTCCACGTGCTCAACACGAGAAGAGTCCTATCTTCGTGTTAGTTGCTCTTGCAATCTGCCTAGTAACAGTCTATAAATAGCTCCTTTGTCCGTCTGGCGCATGCCCAGACTTGACCACATCTGTTATCAGTTAGTCCTCGCTTGACCATGTTTTCGCGGGCCCAGGAAATTGTTGACTCCGCCCACATATTGATCCTGTATCGAAAATGTCCTTAAATGGTAATGAATTTCGCTCTATGTTGTATCCACCCACTTATGAGCCCCTCTGTTGTGTATAAAAGGGGACCGTGTACGCAAGTTCTTTGTGCTACTCTATGCAATACTGAAGGGTGTTGTATGGATTGTAGGACCACCCTTAAGGGTTAATAAACTTTGTCTTTGTACTTTGCAGTTTCCGTGCCAACTTCCTTATAGATTCCATTTGCAGGAGAGCGAACCCTTGTGTCCTGCGGGCCTGGCTGGGGCCTGTATTCATCAATTGGCGCCCGTCACGTGGGGTCATCGGCGACTCGGATGCTCGAAGGACTGGTCGCGACGAAGGTGAGGAATTTGGCCGGGGATGTGATCACTGCCAGAGGCACTTTAGTCCTGGCATCCCGAGGTTTTCTTCCTTCCCTTCCGAGCTGACCATCTGGGTGGCGCCGGTCCTCGACTGAGACCTCTTCTGTCGGTCCTGCCGTGACAGCCGTTTGGGCGAATTTTGGAACTTGGCAGTTGGAATCTGGACTCTTGATTGGTAAGAACCGTTGTACGGTACTTGCTCCGAGTTTTTGAAGCCTGGTTTGGTTATTTGAGTTTGATTTGTGATGACCGGTCATATCTTGTATTGATTATTGTGAGAATATATGCGTTGCAACACATATAGGCAGGTAATGTGGAGATATTTCTCCAGAGCTGTGTAACTTTGAACGGCACAACGTTTAAGTGCCATTTTTTTTTATAATACTGCATATTTTGCATTATTTTTGAGCATGCCTGCTTTTAGCGCACTCCGTAAGGGGTGCTGCTGCTTTGGAAACCGGTTAAACCTCGAGGAATCTGCTCCAGCTCCCCCAGAGGGGACTCCTAATAGGGATATGTATGTGAAGCATGGTCTTTCTTCCATAATGTACAGCACAGTATGGAGGAAATACACCAGAAAGGATCCTGAGTTACGATGGCCTTTGTATGGGTCGTTTGATATGCGTAAGATTGAGTATGTGGAACAGTGTATGTGTAAACGGCGTGCTCGTCAAGACATGTTTGAATGTGTGCGGTTATGGGTGAAAGAAGTGCGTGAGCGAGAGAAACGTGAGAAAGTGCTGTTTGATAAAGAGCAACGGAAGAATGATCATGTGCGAGCACAGGAAGCGAAGCGTCGGGAGGAAAGAGAACAGGCGGAGAGACAAGAGGAGCGTAGGCTACAAGTGTCGGGTCAATATGCTGTTCGGCAGCCTCTTTATCCTGTCCTTACTAATCTTGATGATGATTTTTTCCTATTAGATCGTTCCCCGCCACCCTATGTAGGTGCGTCTGCTCCGACAGTTCAGGATTCTGGATCGGGTAAAGATAAGAAAGACACACGATCCATGTTATCTCTTGAGCGCTCGGGTGAGCTTCGGAAACTTTCTTATCGTGCAGTTTCAAATAAGCTGTCGTTTTCAGAGCTGTTACCGGATCTGGAAGGTTGGCAGGATAGGGAGAAAGTGTATTTTGCTGCCATTTTTTCTGATGAAGTGGTTGCTGCCTTTCGGAAATATTCTGATGTTTTTGAGCCGCAGGAGATAGTGTTGGATTCTAGAGCACTGCGTAATGGTACTTTCTCTCCCTCCCAGGTGCCTGATGCGGTCCGACGTCTGTTTGCGCTACGGGATGAAATGCTTCGACTGCGGGAAAAAGCGCACCGGAACAAGGAAGAGGAGAGCTTGACCTTGCAGGCGGACGACCAGCAGCCGTCTTCCCCCCAGTCAGATAAGAGCGACCTAGTGCATGTTAAACCAATGCGAGAGGCGGCGCCTTTGTATGTTCCTCCTAAAGGAGCGGGAACTAGTTCGGATATTACCTCCGCCGATGCTAAGGGATATTTTGTGTACAATTGGGTTTATACTCCCTGGCATAGGGCTGACGTCATGGCATTAAAGAATGCGTTGCCTGATCCCCGCAAGAATCCAGCGGCCTTTTACGAAGAAGTCGAGGGGGCCTTGAATTCTTGTACTATGACCTTAGCAGATATAGATTTGTTCTTTGGGCTTATTTTACCACCAGATATGTGGCGATCTGTGCGGAAGGTGGACGATGTTGCCGCTTTTAAGGCTCGGTGGTCTGAGCTTGAGGATGAGGATAGGGAGAGGAAGCCCGCGCAGAAACCACCTCAGGTTATCTTAGATCTCCCCGCTGCTATTCTGACTAAGTTGAAGACAATCATCCCCCCTAAAAAGATTGACTGGAACATGTTAGCCTCGTGTAAGCAGAAAGTCGATGAATCAGTTGCAGATTTCTTTACGCGCTTTGAGGAGACGTTTCATGATTTTAGTGGTCAGTCACTTACGGATGATACGGGTCGACACCTCTTTGCTGATAAATATGTGGCGAATTTACTACCGGCGATCGCAGCCCGCCTAAAAGCGAGTGAAAGTTCTTGGTCCACTGCGACCCCGACAGCCCTCCTGACTATAGCTCAGTATTATGAGCGTCAGGAGCAAGAAGCGAAGGGACAGGAGGAGAAGAAATCGAAAGATTTAAAAACAAAGGTGATGTTAGCGCAAGTATATGGTCCGCCCCGTCGGGGTGTCAATAGAGGTAGGGGAGGATTTTATGGTCCTCCCTCGGGCCGATCTGATTTGAACAGGAATCAATGTGCGTATTGTAAGCAATCGGGACACTGGGCCAGAGATTGCCCGGCGTTGCATGCTTCGCGTCAGGGACACAATCAGGGTGGCCCGAGAGGTAGAGGGGGTTTCTCGAATTTTAGAGGGAATTCTAACGATCACGCTCGTTTTGACCCTGCCGGGCAGCAACGAGATAGGCCTAATGTTTTCGATCGACAAAACCAGTATCAAGTGTCGGGGATTGACCGCTCTGGGTACCATGATTCTCAGCATGCATAGGAATGCGTTGGATGGGGGTTAGAATCAGTTGAGGTGCCGGTTGATCAGAAGGGTCCTTATGTATCAGCTGAGGTTTTGGGTTCTAATGATCAGTTCCTAGTGGATACAGGAGCGACTCGTAGTGCGCTGTCTAAACAATTGGTTCCGAGGGCTCCCCCATCTGGCTTAACGGTTACATCGGTAGGGTTTGACGGTACACTCTCCCGAAGCCCTCTTTCGCGGCCCCTCACATTTCAGGTTGATTCTTTTTCTGCACCCTGTCCGTTTTTGCTTGCCCCGAACACGCCGGACAACATTATGGGCCTTGATATGTTAAAGCACTTCAGAGCTACGATCCGCTGCTCCCCTGCTGGAGTGCGGGTGATATTAAATGACAATTACCCTCGGTCTGAACGGATGTGTGTGGTTGCAGAGGATGCTGTGTTAGCTACCCTCCCTCGTGCTTTGTGGGCCACTTCGGATACTGATGTGGGACAGATGGTGATTCCGCCTGTCCATATTAGTGTCAAGGAGGGGGCAATGTTACCACGCCTCCCGCAGTATCGTATTTCCCAGGAGGGGGAGGAGGCCCTTATACAGATTGTGCAGGATTTGATTAAGGTGGGAGTAGTGGAGGAAGTTCCCTACAACGTCTGTAATAGCCCGATTCTACCCATTTTGAAAAAGGATACGGATGCCAAGGTTTATCGGTTTATAATTGATTTGAGAGAAGTAAACAAGATCGTGATACCTCAGTATCCAGTGGTTTCTGATATCACGACGTTGCTTACTTTGGTCCCGCCTACGGCGACGACGTTTTCAGTCATTGATTTGAAAAATGCTTTCTTTTCGATTCCTATTCATCCCGATAGTCGATACCTTTTTGGTTTCTCTCTGAATAATAGGTCTTATCGATTTTGTAGAGTTCCTCAGGGCTACACAGAAAGCCCTAGCATTTATAGTCAAGCTTTGAAAAGGCAATTGGACTCCTTTGTTCTGCCCGAGGGTGTCGCCCTCATTCAATATGTCGACGACATCTTGCTGGCGGCCGACACTCCGGAGTTGTGTGAAAGGAGTACGTTGTCCTTGCTTTCCTTTTTGGCATCCCACAATCACAAAGTATCTCGGAAGAAATTGCAGTTCTGTAGACCAAAGGTGACTTATCTGGGTCACCTTTTGTCTAAGGAGGGGCGTGCACTCACACCAGATCGTATCCAAGTAATTTTGGACACGCCAGTACCTTCCACGCAGAAGGACGTGCGTGCATTTTTGGGTCTTGTTTCTTTTTGTAGGCAATGGATATTAGGGTTCTCGCACATAGCCAAACCATTATTAGCCCTTTTGACAAAAGACACACCTATTCCGCTTCCTTGGTCAAATGAGTGTGACGCTGCTTTTCAGCAATTACGACAGGCCCTTTGTTCAGCACCAGTGTTAGGGACCCCTGATTATACCAAACCTTTTTCGCTGTATGTGCATGAGAAAGATGGATGTGCATTATCAGTTTTAGTGCAGATGCACGGCGACAAGCAGCGCCCTTGTGCATATTTTTCGGCTGTACTTGATCCTGTTGCCCGAGCATTGCCTGGTTGTTTTCGCTCGGTTGCGGCAACAGCTGTGTCAATACGCCAAAGCGAGGGAATTGTGTTATCTCATAAGCTGTTGGTATTAGTCCCCCATGCTGTTGATGCCCTGCTTAATCAGACAAAGACGCAGCATTTGACCAGTGCCCGTTTAACGGGATATGAGCTGACGCTTTTGGCTCCTCATATTACGTTAAAGAGGTGCGTAACGTTAAATCCGGCCACATTGTTGCCATACCCCGAGACTCAGTCTGAAGCACGGAAAGCACATGACTGTATTCTTGTGACGGAGGAACAGACAAAGGGTCGTATTGATCTCCAGGATACGCCCTTTACAGATGTAGATGGAGAACTGTGGGTGGACGGATCATGCCTGAAGCTACCAGACGGTACGACTTCAGCAGCGTATGCAATTACCACACTGCAAACAATAGTGGAGACAGCACGCATACCACAGAAATCAGCTCAAGCAGCGGAACTGATAGCATTAACACGAGCATGTGAGCTCAGTACAGGATTGT
Source organism: Triturus cristatus (assembly GCF_964204655.1). Lineage (NCBI taxonomy): Eukaryota > Metazoa > Chordata > Amphibia > Caudata > Salamandridae > Triturus > Triturus cristatus. The sequence continues at coordinate 231,722,879 of NC_140584.1, forward strand.
GTGTGAATGTTTATACAGACAGCCGCTATGCTTTCGGAGTAGCGCACGATTTCGGCCTACTCTGGAAGGAGAGAGGGTTTCTAACGTCGCATGGAGTACAAATAATGCATGGAGAGTTAGTTCATAACCTTTTGACTGCATTGACATATCCGCGGAAAATTGCTATCATTAAATGTAGTGCCCATAAGAAAGTAGTTGATAAAGTTGGAGAAGGGAATGCGTTAGCAGACCGGGTGGCACGGGAGACTGCGATGCAGCCCGGTGCTACTGCCATGTATGTAGTGAAGTCGCAGGTAGAAAGATGGCACGATGCGAAGGAAGAAGTGCGAGAAATACAGAGGACCGCTTCTGATAAAGAACGGGAGCAATGGTCCAGTGAGGGAGAATTGGATGATGAGGGTTGCTGGAGAAATAAGCAGATGGATAGATGGAAGTTACCCACGGCTTTTGTACAACCTATGGTTCAGATGGCACATGGGCTAGCACATGTTGGAGCTTCCGCAATTGTAAAATTGCTTACCCAAGTCTGGGAGCATCCAGAGATTGCTAGCACGGCAAAGAGGGTGGTGCAGACCTGTATGATCTGCCTGAGGTACAACCCAGGAAAGGGTACTCGAACTCCAGCAGGAGGATTTGTAACACCTACTGCACCCTTTGAGGTTTTGCAGATGGATTACATCCAGCTTGAGCGCTGTAACAATTTGAAGTATGTTCTAGTAGTGGTTTGTGCCTTTAGCAAATGGGTTGAGGCATACCCTACGAAAGACAATACTGCAATGACTACCGCCAAGATGCTGTTGAAGGAGTTCTTCCCTCGATATGGCGTTTGTAGACTTCTGTGGAGTGATAACGGACCCCACTTTATAGCGGATGTTATAAAGTATGTTTTGAAGGGTCTGGGCATCACCCAGAAGTTTCACGCAGTGTTTCACCCTCAATCTGCGGGACTAGTTGAGAAGTATAATGGTACATTGAAGCTCAACATCGCTAAAATCCAAGCTTCGACGTCTTTGACTTGGCCAGATGCTTTACCGCTGGCGTTATTGTCAATTAGATCGGTACCGCACTCTCGAACCGGTCTTACACCGTACGAGATTGTCTTTGGACGCCCAATGAATATTTGGGGTCCACCAAAACCTAAGACTGTGTATGATGTACCTTGTGTAATGATGAATGATTATCTGGCACAGTTAACGGATAACTTGGTTTCTATTCATCAACAGGTCCGGGAGGCGCTCCCTGATCGGTCCACCGGTGAAGGACATAGTCTCAGGCCTGGCGACTATGTCATGGTGAAGATCTTTGACAGGACGAACAGCTTGGAACCGAGATGGGTTGGTCCTGAGCAGGTCCTACTTGCAACGAGGACGGCTGTGCGAGTTTCCAACAGAAAGAATTGGATCCATTCTCTGAACTGCCGCAAAGTACCGCCCGGATTGGTGGAGTCTGCTGTATTGACCGATCAACGAGAAATTCTGGCCGCAGAGAAAGGCCGTGCTGGGGAACCGAACGACACTGAGGAGCTCTTCCCGGACCACGCGACTCCTGGAGGAAAGCGATATCATCTCAGGCCAAGGAAGTGAATTCTTCAGTACCGGGACATGTTGTCAGAACGACCCTTGGGTTAGTGAAACGGAGAGCCAATGAGGCAAGGGGGGGATCAGCCCTGCATTAGTGTAGCGACACCCGTCTTGGCCCGCTGGTGAAGAAATCGACCGATGCCCAAGGGGAAGAGTTCTGACAAACCTTTTAGTTTCAGGAAGATATTGATTCTTATTTCTGACATGGAGAAAAAGAAAATCCTTTGTGCAACAGGTTTTATGCTCACAGTAGCTATTGTTGGGATAACCACATGGTTTGTGGAGGATGTGACTCCTGCTCGAAAGTTACTTGTGTTGACTACTCCAGTGCCTGAGGAGCACTACTTCTATACCCTTCCGTATCAAGAATTGAAGCATCGTCAGTCTTATTTGAATAACACTTTCATCCAGATGTTGCATCATACCCACGTTGCCACGAATGCTACGAACTGTTGGATATGTGGTATGATGCCAGCTCACCAGAAGAAAGGAGGAACGCCATTCATACCTCTTCCTTTCTCTCATAATGGCTCTTGTAGAGCATGGTACACTTTGCTTTTTGCCACCCGGAAACCCACAGTGGGACGATTACTCTTCAGACTCAATAAAGAATGTCATCAGGATAAAGATGGATATCCGCAAGCGAATGGGACAATTTGGGAATGGGAAGAGTATCGACCAGACAATGAATCGATTCCCTATATTTTCACGAACACCAGAGACACTGTGGGAAAAGACAGATTTGTGATTCAAGTGGCACAAGCTCAAGCGGACCTGTGTGTCCAGAGTGTGGGTTATATTCCTGTTGGTGTTAGTGATTGCATTACCATATTAAATATCGACGGGTTGAATAACAGTACCTTTTTAGCATCCCAATATACATACTTCGTATGTGGAAATAAAGGTTATTAATGTTTGCCAGCCGGTTGGTCTGGAGTATGTTATGTAGCATTTCTATTGCCCCCTGTATTTTTGGCACCTGCATCTTATCATAAGGATTTGAAGTTGTTAAATAATGTGACTGTAAATAGGTATAAACGTACTCTATCAATTGATGATGTGGATCAGACTGACACTAGTCTGCAGCAGTATATTGATTTTAATTTAGGATTGTTTTTCTTCGTTGGAGCTGCCCTAAATAGTAGGAAAGTTCGAAGGTTAACAAGAGTGGTAGAGGCTGTGACAAACCAGACCGCTGCTGCTCTTGGGAATCTTACGGAAGAATTACAGATTACTAGAATTGTTGCATTGCAGAATCGTATGGTGTTAGATGTTATGTTAGCTGACCGAGGTGGAGCTTGTAAAATTATCGGAAGTAGTTGTTGTGTGTTTATCCCTGACCACACGCCGTCAGTTTATAATGCTATCAACAGGTTGCACAAAATTGCAGCTGAAATCCATACAGAAAACGGCACTTGGACCTTTTCTGGATGGTTTTGGGCATTGATCACTGCTTGGGGGTGGAAGGTTTTAACTGGTCTCTGTATTATTGTAGCAGTTCTGTTTTCTTGTTGCATTTGTTCCCAATGTGGTCCTTTGCTCCGTTCCTTATGTGTATCATTCTGTATTCCCGATAAGAAAGCTGTTGCCGATGTCACTTATCAGAAACATTTAGCTAAAGAAGTAGAGGAAATGATGACAATTGACATAAACGATGATTATCCTAACAAACCGGATGTCTTCAGTAAATGCTGAAAGGGTCGTCTGTTGTAAATTGAAACGACGATGTGATTAAGCATTTACCAAAGACATGAATTCTCCTTCCTTAGAACATGTCTCCTTCGTTATGTTGACTAAAGTCTGGACTCCATTTTGTATTGTCATGTCTCCACGTGCTCAACACGAGAAGAGTCCTATCTTCGTGTTAGTTGCTCTTGCAATCTGCCTAGTAACAGTCTATAAATAGCTCCTTTGTCCGTCTGGCGCATGCCCAGACTTGACCACATCTGTTATCAGTTAGTCCTCGCTTGACCATGTTTTCGCGGGCCCAGGAAATTGTTGACTCCGCCCACATATTGATCCTGTATCGAAAATGTCCTTAAATGGTAATGAATTTCGCTCTATGTTGTATCCACCCACTTATGAGCCCCTCTGTTGTGTATACTATGCAATACTGAAGGGTGTTGTATGGATTGTAGGACCACCCTTAAGGGTTAATAAACTTTGTCTTTGTACTTTGCAGTTTCCGTGCCAACTTCCTTATAGATTCCATTTGCAGGAGAGCGAACCCTTGTGTCCTGCGGGCCTGGCTGGGGCCTGTATTCATCACTCAGGTCTGATTTGTTATGGCTATATCTAAACAAGAAAGGTTGACATTTAAATGACGTCAACCGCAACTGCTCTTGGCAGGAGCACTTATTTTAATACCCCTTTTCCCACTAAGCAGATCGGAGGAGGCAGGAATCAGATGACCTGTATCAAGAGAGCCCTTGCCTCATTTTCTGCGTTCGCATTTTTTCCTTATCATGACCCTTATTTTGCCGATTCACTAATTGCAGGTTTGCTTAGAAAACATATATTACAGATCTAAGGTAGCCATTACTAGGCAAGCACCCTGTGTGTGCGCGTGGGAGGTGAGACGTCACTAGACCTTAGTTAGGGCCTATTATGAAAATGTTCATGGCATTCTATCGAACTCCCTTTCCTACTTAAAACAGCTTAATTGGCACAAATCTGCTTACTGAGGGCGCATTCCGATTGAGGCAGCCATACTTTATAACATTATCTCGCGCTCATTTCTTATGAAGGTTAATCACGTGAAAATACGACTATGTTCCAGTCTGTGATTGCTGTTCGTTTTTAAAAGTAGTCTGCATATCATGACAACAATCGATTCTCCCTGTAAACAAAGCACGGGCTGTGTTGCCGTTTATAAATCATGGCACACATCTATATATATGTAGGGACATATTTACAAGGCCTGGCGCATCTCTGAAAATCAACAGGGATGCACCAGAACACTTGCGACAGGCAAAACCACCCATGCGCCACCACTGATGCGCCGCATTTACAATGCTGCGTGCCGTGGCGCACTGATGGGCAGATGAGTGTCGCATCCCCCTGATGCAGGTTTCATGTGGCGCAGGGCTTTACAACGTGAAGCCTCTCCCTAAATGCATCACGTTGTAAATAGGGCGCAACGTGGCGCAAGGTTTAAGCCGCCGCTGCGTCACAGAAGTGATGCAACGGCGGCGCAAATGAGGCGCAAGGGGCTTGTAAATCTGCCCCGTAGTTTTTAACTACGGGTTGAGGGACAAACCGTATGTAGCACCAACCACTTGAAAAAGGCCACAGTATATATTTTGACACAATTGTCTGATGTTGATGTACACAAGGAGGATTGAAGAATTGAAGAGTATCTTCAGCTGGACTCAGTAGCAATGGCAAATAACACAGAACAAAGCGATTAACCCCAAAAAGCCAAGACTTATTTAGGTCTGACCCAGTCTAGGGTTGATTTTGTTCTCATCTGTTGGGGGCCTGGTCGAGTCCGTAGGGATAGACTGCTCCCATTGCAGCAGGAACAAAACTAATTTGCATTTGGTAGGTCTCTGTCTGGAGTGACATACTGGATGGCTATCAATGGCCTGGACTACAGCCACAAGCCCTTGCCTTTGGCTAAGATGAATTCAGACATGTCTCCCATCACAGTGTTATTTGTAGCAGTGGACTCACAAAAGGAACCATGCAGTCATATAATGGGGAAGAAAATGTGGGTATTCTGAATTGCAACTTAAAACCAGAAAGTATAACCAATGGCTAGATAAAAATGCACAACAGGAGTATAATAAAAGCAAAAAGAATCATTAGCATGCCATACACAGTTGTCTTTAAACTGACTTAACATGCCTTTCCCTAGAAAAAGTAACCATATTTATATGTGTGCATGAAAGACACAAGAGAGATGGGCAACGCCTGAGATTAACACAATCAAATAATTGTAACTAGGCTCCAGTGATGAATTCGGTGGCATGCTGAGAACAGCACTGAAGGAGAAAATGTTGCAATCAAAGAATAAAATTAACAGGAGACACAATTAAACCAGTCTGCAATTCATATACCCACCACTACTATTAATTATGTGCCAGCCAACAGAAGGAGGCAACAGAGGATGCAATCAGGAAAGTCAAATATATCAGAAATATATTAAAGTACTAGTGATATCACACAAGAGGATACCTAAACTTCATGTATGCATGCTGAAGGACAATCATACCTTCAAAAGCATAGCATCTCTTTATGGGATAAGGGGCATCCCGGTACTCCTTGGGATCTGGGTAATTAATCAATTAAGCAACACAGTGATCCCCTTGGAGAGAGCAGGAAGCCTATCTACCTTAGACTGATGAGAACTGTACAATATTTAGTATAGTATGCAAATACAATATACTAATCATACAATGAATCAATATGGCATAGCCTTGATAGGAAGTTCGTTTTGCAGGTGCTCCAAAAACCAGCGCAGTGCAAAGTGACATTTGTGAATAAAGTGCACAAGTGCTTATTTACAATATAAACAGCCTAAGAGCTGATAGTAGGCAAGGGTTCAACAGCAAGACTCAAAATTGGATATCACTGTGTGAAAATATATATTATCAACATCAGTCCACTAGTATAAAGTCGATAGTTCAGCCCCACACATGATCACTATAGGGTCATCTTCTGGACCAATATGGTAGCAGCCAACTCAGTATGGTAGCTGAACTGCAATTGCTAATAAAGAGTAGGAATGAATTCTCCTTAATGGCAACACAGGGCAAAGATTGGTGGTGTGGGCCCAATCACATCCTTCCCGATTGCTTCAGCCACATTTTCAAATTTTTGACAATAATTGGGCCTGTGTCACCTGTCTGTATATATTGTAAATATGCACCTGTATACATAGTGAATAAGCACTCAAGCTTATGAAATGAATGACGCCATCTTCCTTGGGGGGTCCTGTAATATTTAACCAAACACACCAAATTAAATCCAGGCACCTGCTTCAGACACCTCTCTAGACTCTGCTATAAGCTCACACTCAGGTGAAAAAAGTTCCAACATTTAAGTTTGAGACAACTACTTTCTATGAATCCAATTTCTACGTACAGACTGACCAGATCCACTTACACCACAGGCGCAACTACAAAAGACCACAATGACATGTCTATCTTCCCATAACCTTAGCAACCCAATGATAATTTTGAACATATAACGTCTAAATGGCAAATCTAATAAAACTATTTATTAGTTAGCCTGATTTCTTCAATATTTTGTGATATTCAATTGGTTACCGATACCTTAGACTTCGGACATTTTGAGGAGAGGAACATTTCATCCAATTACAATGAGTAGGGAATAACATGTTGTAATGAGCGTTTCAGCTTGCAAAGTGTCCTCATGAAAATATATGAACCTACTGTGATCTTGGGAATTTTATAATGCTCATGCTTCCATTAACGCGAGTAACTATCTTCATTAATATTTACAGGGCACACACAAAGAAGCCTTGGACATTTGATTGGGAATTTTTTATCGGACTGATGGATAGAGCAATCTTTCTGAAGCAAGAGAATGTTGCAAATCTCAGAACTAGCTTATCAGATAGTCTGATATCTCTAATCACTTCTTTAACATGGAGTGACAAAAGGATTTTTGGTGCACAGTACATGATCAAATAAAAGGGCATTACAGAGTGTAGCTTAGCAGGCTGTCCTAAAGGGCAGTCAGGGGCTAGTCAAATTATGCATTCTGATCAGTTGGTATCAAGGAAGCTGTCTATTAAGAACAGTCAATTTTGAAGTTGATGCTGTGCCTATTACAGAAACATAGATCACAGTGGAAATAAAGGGAGGTATCCCAAGGCATGGTTCCCATGCCGTTCCTTTGGCAGAATATTTATTGGCAGCAGACAGAATATGGTAGTATGGGAAACAACCCTTACATCACAGTCATTTGACTGGGCTGCCTTTACAACGCGGTTGTTACAACGACCGCGTTGTTACAACGCGATACCATTACTACGCAAGTCATTAAATCGACTTGCAGTAGATGGCGCTGTAACATAAGGAATAGTATAATTTACTATTCCAACACCTTGCCTACTGTTGCGTAGGCTGGAGTTGGAATAGTAAATTATACATTCCTAATGTTACAGCACCATCTACTGCAAGTTGATGTAATGACTTGCCTAGTAATGGCATTGCGTTGTAACAATGCTGTCGTTGTAACAACCATGTTGTTACCTACCGAGTAGTAAAAGCAAGCATTGTAACGTGCTATATTCTGGTGGTATTGATTATTTTAATAATTTATCAAATGTTTTGCGGTGTTAAATAATGTTGCTTAACAAGCATTACCATATGTTAGTGTATAATGCTTTTTGTTTGAAATCCACACACAACAATACCTACTGGTCAATGGTCATCCAGTGCACATCCATCCATCCACTATCTATCTATCTACCTATCTATCTACCTATCTATCTATCTATCTATCTATCTATCTATCTATCTATCTATCTATCTATCTATCTATCTATCTATCTATCTATCTATCTATCTATCTATCTATCTATCTATCTATCTATCTATCTATCTATCTATCTATCTATCTATCTATCTATCTATCTATCTATCTATCTATCTATCTATCTATCTATCTATCTATCATGGGGGGGCATTATACTCAGGTGAAAATGTCAGTTAAAATATATAGCTTTGAACAAACTATACAAACTATACATTTTGCCCTAAAGTAAATATAACTTGTGCACAATGTTGTCATCAATCAGATGTCGCAGTGACATTATCAGTGATGTCATAGAACATGCCAAGAGTGATGTAATATGTGAAGTAATTAACCATGCATGGTGAGGGTGCACCTTATAGTTACATTATGGCACAAGTTATTGTTATTTGAGATAATGTTGCTTAACAAGCATTACCATATGTTAGTGTATCATGCTTTTTGTTTGAAATCCACACACAACAATACCTACTGGTCAATGGTCATCCAGTGCACATCCATCCATCCACTATCTATCTATCTATCTATCTATCTATCTATCTATCTATCTATCTATCTATCTATCTATCTATCTATCTATCTATCTATCTATCTATCTATCTATCTATCTATCTATCTATCTATCTATCTATCTATCTATCTATCTATCTATCTATCTATCTATCTATCTATCTATCTATCTATCTATCTATCTATCTATCTATCATGGGGGGGCATTATACTCAGGTGAAAATGTCAGTTAAAATATATAGCTTTGAACAAACTATACAAACTATACATTTTGCCCTAAAGTAAATATAACTTGTGCACAATGTTGTCATCAATCAGATGTCGCAGTGACATTATCAGTGATGTCATAGAACATGCCAAGAGTGATGTAATATGTGAAGTAATTAACCATGCATGGTGAGGGTGCACCTTATAGTTACATTATGGCACAAGTTATTGTTATTTGAGATAACTATAACTGGCGAATTTCAGTGGGTTTGTAAACTGGTATGTTGTAATTGACATTGTAACCTAACTATAATGTCGATTTAACCTTTGTTTTTTTCAGTGAATTTCTAAGTTTTTTTATGTGAATTAACAAACATATTATTACAATTCCTAACTTTAGTGTCAATTTAACCTTTTGTTTTTTCAGTGAATTGCTACGTTTTTTTAAACATAAAGCAAGATGTGGATTGCCATGTGTGGCGTGGGAGTTGCCCAACCCACCACAGGTGTCCACTCATTAGCCGTGCATTGGCTATGTGCGATGTGGGGTTGGGCAAATGGCCTGGCCACAGGCCAGGCCCTGCCTAAAGACACATGGGCAGCCTACCCATTACCAGAACACGGCCTTCAGCCATGCGTAACTTGGGTTTCGGAGTAGGATCTGGCATATTGCTTGGCTCACACCCAGCCCCCATGAATGTGCATGGCTGACTATGTAATGTAACAATATAAAGGGTGTCATTTTAAGTAAGGAAGATTTACAGACTTTGTCAAAGGGTAAGACCGCTGAAATATAAAAAGAGGCATATTGGCTTAACCAAGGGCCCAGCATACTAACATACATAAAGCAACCCTATTGATTTTATCAACACATCAACAATAATTGTAAGCAAATGTATGTTATATAATTTCACACATTGCAATGTTTAATAAAAGTGATTTACAAGAAAACATTTAATAAAACATACTCTACATGCGTCTGTGCCTTTTTAAACATATTTCTGGCCACAAAATGCATCCATAGAGCCTACCTCGAGAGATCTCTGCAATCCAGCTGAAGGGTTTACAGCTCCACCCCGGAATGTTTTAAAAAAAAATATCAAAAGAAAAGAAAAAAGGAAAACAAAAACATCTAATTTTATAGCATATATTTTCAAATTAATCTCCAGAATGAGAGACTAATTGGGTTTTTTCTGCACCCACCAATGAATTCTGAGGTTTGGGAGCTATGGGAGAATTATAGGTAGAGATATGAGAAGCAAGTACATTTCTTCTAAAACTACCCACACAATAGATGGAACAGATTGTATGGTGGTAAAGTGGGCAGAATAGGTAGCTAATGTGGCGAATCATGGGTACATGTCTGTTCCATTTCAGTGAACATTATATAAAAGTACTGTTAGAAATGGGGGTCTCTAGTTGGCACAGGTAGGTACTTTTGTCCAAATAGAGACCCTTGCTTCTAGTCAGGGTAAGGGGGATACACTCCTAAAATAACCCCTGCTCACCCCCTTGGTAGCTTGGCATGAGCAGACAGGCTTATCTCAGAGGCAGTGTGTAAAGCATTTGTGAGCACATACAGTAACACAGTGAAAACACTACAAATGGACACCACACCAGTTTAGAAAAATAAGTAATCTTTATCTAAACCAAAACAAGACCAAACAACAAAAATCCACAATACAGTATTAAAAATAAGGCTTTCAAATGGTAGAAATAGTTCAGTTCAATGCAAGTTGTAAATGCAACACCTTTCTCAAAAGCACCTTAGATGCGTCACGCAAAGCAAACAAAATGGTCGCAGGGAAGGTGATGCTTCTGATACCCCGAAACCGGTCCTAGGATGCTTGTTTCCGGTCCAGGGAGTACCTGGCTCGGCAGTTCGGGCTGGACTGTTCCCATGAGGCACAGGGTCAAGACTAATTTGCATATGGCCAGGTCTAAACTGGGGTGGCATGGTGAGCAAAAGAATGATGGATTTAACCCAGATCTCTTGAATGGGGCGTGAATGTTTTGATTTGTTCTGCATTCCGTCCATCAATTGTGTGTCTGATGCTTCTGTTCCTTACATTCCGGGGAGGTGATGCGTATGTTCCTTACTGCAGCGTAGTTGAGGTGATGTGTTGATTCCTTACTGCATGGGGAGTTGATGCGTCTGTTTCTTACTGCGGCCCCCACTGATGCGACAGTCTTGGCGCCTCGATGCAATGCGTCAATCTGGTACAATGCCTGGTCTCAGCAGCCGCACAGCAGGCTTGCGTCGGATTTGGTGCGGCAATCTCGGACTTCGGAGATCGTTATACCCGATGCGTTGTGCGGCGATATCTCGAGCCGTGGCAGGTGCTGAGACGGTTTCTTCAGCAATGCGTCGGAAAACAAGTGCGGATGAGACACGCTTCTTCAATGTTGCATCGATTTTCCAGCTCCCAGCGGCAAACAGTCTCTAGAGGTCCTAAACAGCAGCAGGCACCTCTTTGCAGGTTGGAATTCCCAGCAAGGAAATTGAGGGAAGATGGTGGTGAAGACTTTGTGTCCCTGAGACTTCAGAACAGGAGGCAAACTCAGTTTTTAGCCCTTGGAGATCTTTCCTTCAAGCAGGTGACAAAGCAAACAGCAAAGTCCTTTTTCTCCTTTCCTTGGCAGGAAGCAGCCACTACAGGCCAACCCCAGACAGCAAACAGCACATGGACAGTATTCTTCCTCAGCTTCTCCTTGGCAAAGGTTTCTCTTGATTTCCCAGAAGTGATCTAAAAAGACTGGGGTTTGGACCCTTCTTTTTATGCACCAAAATCCTTTGTTCTCTGAAGGCAGAGAGTGTCTGCACCCAGCCAAAATCAGTTCTGTGGGGCACTTTCCAAGTGCACAACAACCTCCATTGTCAGTGTGGCTCCAGACACACCACAGGGGGGTGGAGCCGTCATTGTGGAAGTCAGGCGCAGCCCTATTCAGGTGAAGGTGCTACTCCTCCCACCACTCCAAATGCATACCAGGCCTATTCAACCTAGCCCTGACTCATCAGGCTTCTGTAGCCGCTGCCCCTCTTCAGCCCCTGTCATCCAAAAGCCAGACATGCAATACACAAACCTAGCAGAGGCACACTGGTTGGCTAGGCAAGAACATACCTACTTTCTAAAAGTGGTATTTTCAAACACAGAATGTAAAAATCATCCTCACTAAAAGATGCACTTTAACATTCTGAGTTCAGGCATACTAAACTTTACTTTTCCATCTTGTTCCCAGGGTCAGTTATGTTTATAAGATGTTATAAACAAACTCCCCATTCTGTCCTATGGGAACAGATAGCCTTGGCAGTATTTCACCATCAGGACATGCCACACACATCAGAGCATGTCCTACCTTTCACATACAATGCACCCTGCCCACAGGGGCACCTTGGGCCTACCTTAGGGGTGACTAATATATAGAAAAGGGAAAGTTTAGGGACATTGTAGTCTCAGACTGCACACAGGCTCTGCAATGGCAGACCTGAGTCACATTTTACAAGCTGCTTCTGTGGGTGGCACAATCAGTGATGCAAGCCCACCAGCAGCATTTGATTGACAGGCCCTGGGCACACATAGTGTACTGTACTAGGGTCTGACAAGTAAATCAAATAGGCCAATTATGGAATCACTAATCCATAACGGTATTTTACAAAGGGAGCACTTGCACTTTGGCACTGAACAGCAGTGGCAAAGTGCCCAAAGCATCTAGACCAGCACAAATGGAGTTCAAAACATAGCAAAACACAGGAGGTAAAGGCAAAAAATGGAAGTGAGACCCACGCCAATGGTGCCAGGGCTAACAAGTACTCTAAAACCAATTTTAGCATCGTTCACATTTGCACTATCGACAACTGAATGGGATGCTTTATTATGTAGGTGTCGATTTTATGGTGTACAATGCTTATCCGAAGAACACTTCAAGGTTCCTGAGATGTAATGGAGGGTTCTCTCTCAAAGGTAGCCATGAACCTAACTTCCAAATTAGGGGTAAACATTTTCCAGTCCTCAGAATGCATTGATAAGACATTCCTATCAGGTTATAAAATATTTTAATTTTTGATACATTTTGCAGGAATCGTTGACCTGACTTTTAAACTTTGCCATTCTGGTGCAAGACTTTAGTCCATGTGCTACAGTTTGCCAGCAGGACCAAATAGGATTCATGTCTATGTTTTCTGCTCTGCTTAAATTGTGTAAATAGATTTCTCTTCAGAAACCACCACCAAGGCAATTCACTTAATTTTACAGATCAAGCCTTCTATTTGGATTCTCAGGTCTTATTTCTAAGTTTTTTTGGACAGTCTCCTTTAAGGCTTTGCAGATCAGTTTTTCCGATTTCAGCTGAGGTTTGAATTTCATATTAGAGATCATGAGGTATGGCTTCAGGATTCTATTCAAAAGGTGAGGAATCAACATGCAGAAGTATCCATCAGAAGAGCAAGTTACTTACCTTCGGTAACGCTTTTTCTGGTGGATACAGTATCTGCCTGTGGATTCCTCACTGTCCCACCCTCCTCCCCGTTGTCCACCTGTTTCTACCAAAAAGATGCTTTTACTGTTTGACATGAATGTTTTTAATATGTCTTAATCATACTTATGTGTTAATAGTGAGAAATGATTGATCTGTTGCCATTTCTTTATGCCTTTAATGGCTATGCATTTGCAGATATATATATATATATATATATATATATATCAAAAACCGCAATAATAGCGAAACCGCTACTGTTAGCCTTCCCCCTACTCACTTATGATGGTGGTCCGCGGCGAGGTGGCAAACCTCTACGTATTCCAACAGCGCTGTAATTCCTCCTTCCTCGAATCCCCAGCAACCACGGACACCAATGAGCTTCAAAACGGTCATTTAATGAGAGCAAATGGGCAAAACAATTACTCTACGCGTTTCGGAATAACACTCCCTTGATCACGAGTAAAGGCAAAGTGAACCAGGAAGTGCAATAAATAGTCATGTGATTTCTTTTTGGTAAACAAAGAAAACAGACTTCCAGGCTACTCGTAACTTCACGAGGCCACTTTTTTCTTAAATGCAACTTTAACAAAATTTACATATCAACAAAATGCATTGTGCTAAACTGAGTAAACCGATTGATGTGAAAATGCAATGCCTTATACACAGAATGAATGACAATTTTCGTCCTTTTTGATCATAAAGGTTGAATATATACCTTTACACAAAATTACAATTCAATCGTAATTTTCTTAATCATTGACCACTAAAGCCCATGTGGGCATTGATATCAAATGTCCAAAATTATTATTTGAACAAAAGAATAGTTCTACTTAGCATATAAACAGAACGTCACAATGAATAAATGCATCTTCAGTTAATACTTCTTGCCCCAGTGGGCTTATAAAAGATACTCAATCTTCCATATGTCACCAGTATAGATCAAAGTTTGCATCTATAAGAAAAAACAAATAAATCAATCAACCATTGGTCGAAAAAGATTAACTAAGACTACATTTCCTGAGACTTTACACCTTAAAATTATTAAAAACATTTTTTGCAATTACATTTGTAAAATAGCTACTGACTCTCGTTTCAATGATGCAGGACTGTGAAGATTCAACATGTAAACTTTCAAATTCTTTCACCCTAAGTGCACCGCTAACTCTTCGTCACAGTTATGACCCATCGGGGCCAAAGTACCATACTGGATTATGAGTTTCGACTCCAATCGTCTAAGGTCTTGAACCCTATTACCTCCTCTCTCGTTCATCTTTATTGTGTCAAGAACGCAAAAACTGAGTAAATCACTGTTCTGACTGTGGTGGCTCAGGAAGTGGCATGCAACAGGGTATTGTTTATCGCCATGTTTAATGGCGCGAAGGTGTTCTAGAATTCTGATTTTTGCCTTATGTATGGTGCTGCCAATATAGGCTTTTTTACAGGGACAGTACAAGGCATAGACTGCAAAATCTGTGTTGCATGATGTATGCTTCAAAATCTTGTAGGGCTTATTGTTTGGGGAAATAATGCATTCTTTGCAGTTTTTGCTGTGTTTGCATGCCTTACATTTTCTGCATGTGTAAAAACCTTGTACCCCTAAAATGTTGGTATGTGTAGGTTCAATGGTTCTGCACAATGTATCCTTTAATGATTTTGCCTTTCTATACGTGACTTGTGGGAACAATTCCACGCTCTTTGAGAGGTCACTGTCAGTGTGTAACACTGGCCAGAAAGTATTAAGGCTCTTGCGCAGATCTATGGCCTGATTGTTATAGGTGGTAATAAACCTTATTTTCTCTGTCTCTTCATCTTTCCTTTCTATTTCAGTTAGTAATGATTCCCTTGATCTTTTAGCCACTTCTACCTTTGCTTTGTTAACAACCATTTTCGAGTATCCTCTTTCCAAAAATCTCAGAGTCATTACTTCTTCTTCCTTTACATAATCATCGGGGGAGCTACAGTTGCGCTTAGCTCGCAAGAGTTCTCCCAAAGGGATACTGTCTAACAAAGGTTTTGGGTGACAGCTGCGTGCGTGCAAAAGGCTGTTTCCAGCTGTTTTCTTCCTGAATAAGCAGCATTTTAATTTATCGTTTTGGATGGTAAGGGAAAGATCCAAAAACTCAATGGTACTTTGTGACCATTGGCTTGTGAACTGAAGATTGAAAATATTGTCATTAAGGCTTTCTACAAACAGATTTGCTTCGGTCTCACTGCCATTCCAAATGCACAGGATGTCATCGATGTACCGTACCCACTTAACTACCTTTTCTTTGAAAACATCATGTTCTTTGACAACCTTTTCCTCCCAGTACCCCAAATAGAGACAGGCAAAGCAAGGAGCAAAGCAAGTCCCCATTGAAGTACCGAGAGATTGTTTGTAGATTTTGCCATCAAAAGTAAAGAAGTTTTGTGTTAAACAAGAAGACATCATTTCAACAAGCATCTGAGTGTGCCTAAGGTACGAGATAGATCTCTCATTCAAATAGTATCTACATGCTGCAAGTCCCAGCTCATGTGGTATACATGTGTAAAGACTTGCAACATCCAACGATAGGAGTGAAAATTCTTTCTTCCACTCCAGATTCTCAATCACTTTCAAAAAATGACCTGTGTCCTTTATATATGATGGAAGCTTTGTGACAAAAGGTTGCAAGAAAAAATCGACGTATTTGGAAGTGTTTTCCATACAGCTACCTCTGGAAGAAACAATAGGTCTTCCCGGAGGTTCTGTTGGATTCTTATGGATCTTAGGTAATAGGTATAGAGCTGGTAATTTAGGGTGTTTACACATCAAAAAATCATACTCATTTTTCTCTGGGTCAGCACGCCGACGAGGTCCTCTTATGGCTACTATGATGTCATACAGTGCCGCGAGCGGAGTTGTGCTATTATGACATCGTCATTGACGTGGCAGAGCTAGGAAAGAATTTCTGTGGAATGGTGGCACAGGGAGTATTCACCTAAGTGTTCAGGTTAGTCCTTTGGGAGCAACTGTTTATGTTGCCACTCCAGAAATCGAAACCAGTGATCCGAGGGGGGTAGAGGCCCTGCAGATTGCACACGAGGTGGGGAGCCTGTGTGCACCGGCGGGGCAGGGAAGTGACAAGCATCACTACACAAAGAAAAGGTAACAAGGGCACTGAATAACACAGGATCTTCTCTTTGTATCTGGCAGGAACAACAAGGTTAAAATGCCCTAGTTCTAAAATGTAGAATTAGTGCTACACCGGTCTTCAAGAGGACCTGCGATGGATGCCGCTTCTGCCTTCCGTACACTGGAGGCGGCCCATGGGTCACGCGGTACGGTCATACTAAGGTGGGACACACACTCGTTGACCTCTCATGGCACTGCTCCACACTTTTCGGGGACAACGCTTTCAATTAGCTGTGTTTTCTAATTACGTGTCTCGCCGGCCCCCATCCAACAGCAGAACCCCTTTAGATCCAAACAGACTCTTCCATTCTCTCACCGGAAGTAAAACCAGGCCACGTGGACACTTTCACAATACAACAGCCGGGAATGCACTTTTCGGTAAAAAAAAAACATTCCTTCCTCCTAATTTATCAAATAAATGACTCACTGAAGAACAGGGGCCAGCTTTGATCGGTAAATAGCCGGTACAATGACTTTTTTACTTCGCGATACCATTACAACGCATGCATTACCACGCATGCATTGTACATCGCAAAGTCATGACAATGCATTTTTTTAGAACGCATGGCCATTTACCACACATGCCTTTACAACAAATTTTGTTGTAAAGGTATGTATGGTAAATGACCATGTCGTTGTAAGGAAACAGAGGCTGTTCCGTTTCCTCACAACGACGTGAACCGTCCCTCAGAGACGACATGAAGCAGGAACCACGAGGAGAGAGGAACCACGAGAAGTGAGAGGTAAGGGGGATTGGGCATGGGGTGGTGGTTACTTTTCTAGGGTGTAGGGTAGTGCAGTGGTGTTTGGGTAGTGTAGGGTATCGTGCTGGGGGTGGTATTTCAGGGTTTAGGGCAGTGCAGTGGTGTTCGGGCAGTGTAAATGTAAATGTAAATGTACAGATATTTATATAGCGCAAATCACCAACCGGTCTCTAAGCGCTTGCTTAGGGAACCCGTCCTGGTATTCCCCTATGAGATAACCCAGCAGGGCATCCACAAGGTGAAAGCCAGGCATCCCGCCACGAGGGGCCATTGTGGAGATTAAGGGAGCTATTGCCCAGAGTCGCAGAGTGTGAACCCATGAATCAAGTATGCACTGGAGCGAGAATTATCGAGTCCATGGACAATTTATGGACTCAAGACCCAGCCGAGCTGGGAATTGAACCCTGGTCCCGGGCTGACCTCTGCTTCCAGGTCTGCCTACTCTAACCAGTGAGCCACACTTCTCCACAGGGGGTCGTGCAGGTGGTTGGTATTTCAGGGTTTAGGGCAGGGCAGTGGTGTTCGGGCAGTGTAGGGGGTCGTGCTGGGGGTGGTGTTTCAGGGTTTAGGGCAGTGCAGTGGTGTTCGGGCAGTGTAGGGGGTTGTGCTGGGGGTGGTGTTTCAGGGTTTAGGGCAGTGCAGTGGTGTTCTGGCAGTGTAGGGGGTCATGCTGGGGGTAGTGTTTTAGGGTTTAGGGCAGTGCAGTGGTGTTCGTGCAGTGTAGGGGGCTGTGCTGAGGTAGTGTTTTAGGGTTTAGGGCAGTGCAGTGGTGTTTGTGTAGTGTGCAGCACATGCGCTGTGTCGCTAGGCGAGACCGAAAAAGCATTGCACCAAGATGGCTGCCAACACTTCCTGGATTGAACTGTTGGCAGCCAATTAGACCCAAGCTAGTGATTGTGTAGTTATGTCCCGTTCAGATATGTAAAGTTTGTTTTCCTTTAATATCTCAAAAACTACTGAACGGATTTACACCATTTAAAAAAAAGGGCGCTTTCTGAACCAAGCACTACCTTTTCCCCAAATTTGGTGTAATTCCGTTCAGCAGTTTTGGCTGTAAAAGTGTCTAAAGTTTCCTATGGGAAAAATGATTTTCCGGCCTCTATTTTTTGAACTTCTCAGAAACTACTGAACGGATTTACACCATTTAAAGAAAGGTCTCTTTCTGAACCAAGGGCTACTTTCTTGCCAAATTTGATGTAATTCCATTCAGCAGTTTGGGCTGTAGTCATGCCTAAAATTTCCTAAGGGAATTAACATGGAGAAAACACGTTTTGGGACGGCCCCCGCTTGACAAATCACCCCGTAACTTTCAGGATAGGAACTGACCGGAGCAGGACCAACGTTTAGAAAATTTCGCGAAGATTCGTCAACCGGCGCCAACGTTATTGGGAAAAGAAAAAATGCTTTTTGAATAGAAACAAGGTCCTAACTATAACTATCTACTGGCGACCGCCGGTAGAAAATATATATATGTATATATATATATATATATATATGTATATATATATATATAAATATATATAAATATATATATATATATATATAAATGGCAGTTTTGGCGTATATATGCTTTGCAACAAAAATGTAATTACGTTTTTCTCTGTTTACTTTGCTAATTTAAGGGGAATTGCATAATTAACTGCAACTGCAACAAATCATCCTCTTAAACATTCCCTTGGCATCGTTTAGGACATTGCTAATTTTAGGGCTGATTAAGTAATATTTGACTTGCAAGCGATGTTAGAAGTGCAGTGCCTGTTTGCTTCTTACTAGTTGTCTTTTATTTTTCAAAACGACGAAACAGTATATTAGACGATTAGACGTTATGACTTTATAAGGTGCAATCATGACTATCTATATCTATATATATATTTTATATATATATATATATATACATTTATATATATAAATATCAATATATACCTGTTTATATCTTTAATTATGTTCTTTCAACCTTCCATACTGAAAGGAAACCAGCATGTGCCATTGTGCTGCATCAAAGAACTGTCACCTAATCAAAGCAGCATTGCCAGAGGGTCAAATAATATGCTGGATATAACCTGAAAAAGCTTCTTGTCAAGGAAATGAACTTGTGAGAATAACACATTTTCTACATCTCGGCATGAATTGGGAATGGAAGACTCATGTCACATCACAAAGATGACATTACTTTTAGTGCTTATAAGAAAAGGTAATGGGGACACTGATGAAACGTCTTCCTGAAAGATAAGCTAGCACAAAACTACTCCTATTAAACTCATTAAAAGATGCCTGTTTTTGGGTAGGACATTCATTAAATTCAGAGAATTTTTACCCACTGGATATTGCAAAAATACAGATGCATTTTACAGGATAACATCACTGAATCAACCCTGACGCAATTTGAAGGTGCACATTAACGCTCCATGTAAAATATGACCATAGTCCCTTCTCATGATACGCAACACCCATGGAATCTGAAGCATTCCAAGATTTACGAGAAATCGTAAATCTGGGAATGCGTCAGTATCTAATGCCACCCGAGGGGGGGAAAACACTTCTCCTTGTTTTTTTCTTTTTCTATGTGTGCTGAATAGATTGATTTTGTGCCGGAAGGTGTCCCTTACTCCAAAAAAACCTATCAGCCCCGCTAAGCGGGTATCCCTGTACCATGGTGCAAGAATGTCTATGTTAGCACAAATACCAGCCCATTGTGCGCCAGCACAGGTAAAAGGGCCTTTTGTTTTGAAGCAGGGCAGCACAGCAATATTCCTTGTGGCACTCCCATGCGCCAAATCCTTATAAATGGGGCCCTGTAGGCGCAGACAAACAGGCTTTTGAATCCACATCGAAAGAGTGCAGCCCTTTATGATAAGGCCCCTGAAGCATTTCTACCTGAGCATTCTTTCTATTTGATTCTACCTGATGAACAGCAATAGCAGTACAATAATGACATCACAAGTATTCTGTCAAGATGCCAGCACTTGGCCACAAGTCATCAACAGCATCCTGACATAGAAGTCTGATCAAAGTAGGTAGTCCCCTGCAAGTTGCTTTGTATGTATAGGGTGCACTTTGTTTAAAAGGAAAGAAAATATTTCAGTAGTGTTCCATGAAAGTATGGTCTGTCGTGATAGAATTTTCACCCTGCAACTTTCCATTAATTAACCACTCTTTCAGTTAATTAATTTTAAAAAATAGTGTGGGAAACATACCACATTTAGTCCTGCTTCACGTAAAAATTGAGCAAAATTAACGTCTACAACAATGCTCTTGCATACGAGTTAAGTCCTGTTGAACATTAAGTTATGGGAGTGGATCAATTATTAAATGCAACATGATCATGACTGAATCAAGCAATAGGGAGATCGCTTTATAGAACTGTAGGTCATTTCATCCAGAGCTGGAAGGTTTGGTTGAATTATCAGCAATTGGAATACTTTTTTGGAGCAGTAAGGTAAGCCAGATTTCATCGTTGCATGAGAGGGCCTTTATGTAACCTGTGTTGTAATGTGTGAACACCCCACAGGTCAAACCTTCATACAGGAATGCTTTTTTTAGGAAGCACAGACAATGGAGAAAGCTGTTTTTGAAGCTGGGTTGTGAAACTGACATGAAAGGATTTCACATTGCAGGAAATTGGGTTACGGGTTGAGAGGGGTGGAAACCCAATTCAAGCAACAACCACATTCATTCTAAGGGTGAACCAGTCACTAAAGTAACCTGTGCTTAATCCTCTGGTAGCTTGGCACAAAGCAGCCATACCCAACTTAAAATCATTATGTATTGATGCAGCACACAAACATAAATAAAGTAAAAAGTACAGCACAAGAAAAATACCAAACCAATTAAGAAAATAGAGTACATTTTAATAAATAAAATGATATAAAAAAATCAAATCAGTAGAAACAGAGATAATGATTTTAAAGCTCACGCTAGGCCCAGTGAAAGTCTCACGTTCAGGCCGACCGCGATGGAGCATGGGTCCGATTCAGGAACCAGGTTAATCCAGCTGACAAGTTACCTTCTCAAGTTCAGCATGAAAAGTTAGACTCGAATTTGAGGAGGTCGGGCAGACGGTCGTTGCTGTATCCTAAAGAGACAATCTTTGCTGTAGATTCAGGTTAGTTGATTGTCGCAAACGACCTTGGGACTCTGCGCACTGCTCTCTTCTCTAAACATGGTAACATTTTCCTACACCCAACTGGCACATTTAAATTTACTTTTATGTCCCTAGTAAGGTGCTACTTTCTATGATTGAAATACAAAGATTTAAGAGTAACATCTTAAATCTTTGCTTAAATGTTTGCTCAAGTACATCCCTTATAGGCATCATTACCTGACAGTTATTTACCCAAGCCCACAAAGGTATACGGCGTCACCCATGTTTGTGTAAATACATTAAGAAAGTTGCCATTTTCTTGTTCTAACAATTTTCCACCGGTAACTTGTGTCACATTACTTGGTATAGCTGGCAAGTGGTCCTTGTGTATTGCTCTCAGACAGTGTGACAAAGAGTAAATGGGTATTGGAAGGATGGGGCATCTCTGACTTGAGGAGGGGAAGGAGCTGTTACCTGCCACGCTTGCACATCACAAACGCTCTGTCTGAGCACACTCACAAAGAGTTTGACACTAGTCTTATGTGCCACCATGCAAGCTAAGCCCAGGCAAGGGAGCAAGGAAGTTCCTGATACCTCTGGGGTTTAAACCTACAAAACATTCTCATGCTTCAAAGCTGGCACAAGGTATACATATTGTATTCTCAGACCCTACTTTTCAGTGCATCTCAGACTCAGAAGGACTGTTCTGTGGCTCTGCTGCAAGAAGGACTGCTACTCTACTACCCTGCTACCTGAGTGAAAAGGACTGGAGTTGCATCTTGAACCCAGGAGCACCAAAGTGACTCCAAGGGCAGGTTTACTAGCCTCCTGATCAGTACCTCAAGGACACAAAAGGCTCCAACCACCTTGAACCAAGCACCTGGACTTTACCTGATGTGATTCTGCTGGAGCAGAGTTTTATGATGAAAATCTATTGGGTTTTTAAGCTCTGGTTTGTCTATTTGTCATAATTAAAATTATTAATTATTAATCACTAATTATTTGTTTTGTGTAAATGTTTAAACTTACCAACATGTACTAATGAGAAGAAAACCGACACGTGGGAATGCTTTCGGTTGCTATTTAATAAATGTGCATGTTTTATTAAATAAACGTTGCTGAGTGCTGTTTATTTTAAAGCACAAAACGCTTTTGAATTAATGCTTTTCTGTGTTGCAAAGGCTAGATAATTACATACACATAAGGGTATTAGTGGGGTTGACACTGTTTAATCACTATGCTGTGGTAACGTTGTTTTTGTCTCTTTTAATTAAGATGGTCTATTTTGGCCTAGAATAAAATGGCCGCCGTTTGCAGCCTGGCCTCGAGTGAGAGATTTGTGATGAGAGGGCCTTGCTGAATATGGTCGAAGTCATCTGACCACAGTCTTCGCTTGGTTAAAATTTTCCGTGAGGACAGCAGCAGTGCTGGGCGAGTCTCCAAGAAACATTCGAATAGCCTTGGAGGACAAAGGAGCCATAATGAATGAACTGAATGGACTCTGAAGTCATCATGTTAGTTCCGAGGAAATGTAGATGTCGAAAGATACATTTTTTTAGTTCCTGTTCTGTCTTTTTATTTTTGTAATTTTTTCTGAGCGGAGATTTTCCAAATGTAGCGATGCTACATCCTTTCCTGCTCGCTCTGCTCAGCGGTTCGGCGGACGTTTGGAACATTTTATGTTTCTATAATATTGCAAGTTTCTTTATAAATATTGTTAGCCTAGAGAGGGTTAGAGGCCACTTTGCCACTTCTTCCCAAACCTGCGTTGGTGAGGATCGATGCTGTGAGGACGGTGACTCGGGAGATTTCTATTGAGAGACTTGTCCTGATGACCCATTCTGACATTTAGCTAGAATAGGTAATTATGAAAAATGATTTATTCTGATTGATTTCCTATGACTAATTTTAGATAAAGTACCATAATTTCAAATACGGTGTTGATGATTATTTCTTGTCAATTATTGAGTACTCTATTTGATTATTGTTGTATAGATTGTTTAGATTATGACTCAGGACAATTACAATAACTAGGTCTTATCGACCTCAGTGTAGATGTGGGGTGTTTAGGAGTTTTCTTTCCACAGGTTCGGTGCTGGTAGAGTATTTGAGCGTATGTTAGTGAAATGGGCCCTAGTGTATGATGAGTGTATGTGCGTGTAACTGTGAAATTACTCTATCCGTGGAAGTAGGAAGATTTTGTACACCCCAATCTGCATCAATTTCCTGGTAGCAGAGGATGGTTATTGATGATTGTCTTGATCTGATTAGATTGCTTGTACATTAGCTTATTGATTATTGATTATTGATTGATGTTGGTATATGTACTAATACTATATGTTGGAGTCGTCATGTTGAGTTATATGTAGTGCTTCTGGAACTTGGGAGCTAGTAGCAGTTCCGTAGTAGGGCAGAGGGAAGTATATGCTGCTCTCAGGAAAGACGGGATTGTTGGTCCTGTATGTATGCAGGAAAAGAAAACGTGTGACAATTGAAGTTGCGCGTCACATTGTCTGGGTTCGGAATCAGTGACATTGTCGTATGTTACTATTAGAAATATTTCTAGTATATAAGGAGTGCGTATGGTAGTGAAGGTTATCTGCGAAACTCTGGTCTTAAGTCCCAGGGATCCGTAAGGTTCACCGTTAAAGCTTATCGCGGGAGAAGTAATAGGTATTCTCTGAGCTTGTTTGAGAAACTGGGCAGAGGTAAGCTGCTTGGTTAACGTGTGATATAATTCTGTAGTGGAGCAGATTGTTCGCTGTTCTCGGGAAAAGCAGGATTCTGTGTGTATGTACTATATATTTCCTTGTATGAATGTGCGTGAATGCTTATATTTAGTTGATTGTAAGACTCTTTGGACAAGTCCTAGAGGAAACAATTAATGAATGTATGTTAGAAGGGCAGAGTAGAGGGATGTGCTACTGTGTCAACGGGATTCTTGTGAGATAGATTTTCTTTACTATTCTGTGGTTAGCGAAGCAGACAATGGAGATGTTTATATGTTGTAACTAATAGATTTTGTAGAAATTTGACACGGAGTCTACTGAGAAATTTTGTAAAGGAGGGGTAGACGAGTGACAAGAGACAGGAGACAGAAGCGACTGCAGCGATTGCTGACGTCAAACAGACCGCGCTCTGATTGGATATTAGATCAGAACAGTGCTCGCGCTGAGATTGGTGCGTTGGTGTGAGCCGCGCAAGGATTGGTAGAGCTATTCTAGTGACGTAGACGCTCTAGGATTGGTGCGTTAGTGTGAGTCGTGCTGTAATTGGATAAAACATCGTACTATTAAGTTGTATTACGGAAGGGATTAGAAAGTTTTGGTAAACGTTAAAATGTATTACCAAGAAGAGAAAAAGAAAAAATCTTTGTTCAGAAAGATTAAAAATTGGTTCGACAAGGATAAAGATGTTAAAACGAGAGAGGGTGAATTGTTACCTCCATCGAAAACGCCTGCATCCTTCATGGCTGCGAGATATGGGTATCATACCTGTATATGGTTGGAGAATTGGGTTAGGTATACAAAGGAAGATGGAGTTTTAGCATTTCCAGAACATGGTTCATTTAATCTGGCCGTGTTGAAAAATTTACGGGAAAAGATGTTATGTCTTGACCCAAGACCAAGGCCGACACAGTTTGAGGCTTTAGTGGAATGGGAAGAGGAGGTACATGAGCGAGAGAAACAGAGGTCTGGGAGAAACTATAGGTATATGTTTGGGAGAAGACATGGTCGTGAAACTCATCATGATCGAATGACGAGATGGCGAGATGCTAGTATGTCAGAGGGATTATATCCTATGAGAACAGTTGAAGAGGGAACAGAAAGGGTTCCTGAGGCAGAAGTGAGGAGATATGGAGTTAATGAATATGAGGATGAGGTCTTGAATGACATGATTTACAAAAGACCACCTCCATATAGACCAGAACCAGAAGAGAGTACACTAGTTGTTTCTCCGATAAGAGATTAAGGGCCCGATTCACAGAACTAACTTAAGACAAAATCCTAAACTTACTACCATTTTGGTATTCACAGAAGGCACTTACTCATTTTGGTATTCACAGAAGGCACTTACTCATTTCGGTATTCACAGAAGTTAGGAGTCCTAACTTTAGGACTCCTAAATGCCTTCTGTGAATACCGAAAGTCTTAAAATTAGGATTTTTCGCAGTTTAGTAGTAGTATAGTTAGGACTCCTAACTTTAGGACTCCTAAATGCCTTCTGTGAATACCGACAGTCTTAAAATTAGGATTTTTCTCAATTTAGTAGTCCTAAATTTAGACTTAGGACTACTAAATTGAGAAAAATCCTAATTTTAAGACTTTCGGTATTCACAGAAGGCATTTAGGAGTCCTAAAGTTAGGAGTCCTAACTATACTACTACTAAACTGAGAAAAATCCTAATTTTAAGACTTTCGGTATTCACAGAAGGCATTTAGGAGTCCTAAAGTTAGGACTCCTAACTTCTGTGAATACCGAAATGAGTAAGTGCCTTCTGTGAATACCAAAATGAGTAAGTGCCTTCTGTGAATACCAAAATGGTAGTAAGTTTAGGATTTTGTCTTAAGTTAGTTCTGTGAATCGGGCCCACAGTGCGTATCATTGAGACAGAAAATGTGACACCTGAGTTAAGAAGTGGTAATCCTTTCAGGGAAAGAGAGAATAGAAGCAGTGGCGAAAATACGAGAGAATTAGCCAGGACTACATCGGAATTGACTGAAAAGATCAAAGAGCTGACAAAGAATCTAGACGCTGTTACGGTGCCCGTAACTATAGGTCCGGTTATGCCTGTGTTTGACAAGCAGAGGACGGGTGAGAATGGTTTGGTGATTCCATATGTTGGGAATAGATTGACAAGTTTGGCTGGTCCTTCAGGAGATTCAGGAAGAAGAACAGAAAGTAGTGATCTGAGGCAATTCAGACATGACACATGTAGTGAAGGATTAGAGGTACAGTCTAATTCAAGACTGGATGCTAGTGAAGCTAGTTGTTCAGGGATGCCAATTTTAGAACCACAGAAAAAAGTGGTTCCAGTGAGAAAATCTACTGAAATAACAGCTGAAGATTTGAATGAATGGATGAAAGTTCTTCAAAAGAGGGATAAAGATTCACAAGCAATTGATGTGGCTAGGTTACGTGTAGAATTAGAAGAGTTTGTTGCAGGGACAGTTCCTACAGAAATTCTAAAAAATCATCATGATGGTGAATTGTTGTTTATGTGTAAAAATATCACCTGGAGAGCGAAAAATACACATGACAGGTTAAGAGCAATAGCAAATGACTATGGAGTTGACATTGATAAAGTGAAAGTTTTGCAGAAGTCTTACAGGATGGATTTCACAGATAAAGATATTGAAAATTTGAATGGTACTGGTAGAACAGGACAGATTAAAGAGATGATCGCTTTATTGCGAAAATGGGGCGATGTTGAGAAGTGGAAGGATAGGTGGTACAAGAAGAGGGAAGAATCAGGAGATAGGACTTATTCAGCATTTCCTGTGAGAGAAAAAGAGAAACCAGTGGATACTTATCCTATGAGAGAAATACCTGGAGGAGGATATGTACATGTTCCATGGACCAGACAGGATATTTTATCATTTACGAATGATTTCCCTCGATTGAGAGAAAAGCCCGTCGAGTGGTATAGGCAGGTAGACAGGTTTGTGAAATTGTCAAAAGTGCTGTGGATTGACCTGAATAGTCTGTTTGATATAATTGTTCCAGCAGACTTGTGGGCTGAGTGTAAAATAGTTGTAAGTTGGCCTACTGAGGAATATCCAAGAGATCAGAGAACAGGAGCACCAGATCCAGAAGTAATGAGAAAGTATGAGCAGGTGATCGTATACCTGAAAAATAAAGTACCTCCAAAAGAGACAGACTGGGTTAAAATAGATCGAACACATCAGGAAGCAAAAGAATCAGTTCATGCTTTACGAGAGGCTGATACTGGCGTTTAAACAATTCAGTGGAGATGAACACCTGGGTGACAAGGATTTAAGTAATTTTGTATACAGATTTGTATATGGCCTGAGACCTGAGATTAGTGAAAGAATTCGTGAGCATACTGTGGATTGGCAGAGTAAGAAAATAGATGAGATTCTGAGACATGCAAAATACTTCAGTGATGAGATTGAAGCAAAACAGAGAAAGCTGAAAGAAAAAGCAATGTGGGCACAAGTGAAAGTTGCGGAAAGACAGGAAGCACAGTTGGTGGAACAGGCGAATAATGCAGGAAATAATGCAGGGAATAGACCTAGGTATGCAGGGAATGGAAAGGGGAATCTTGAGGAAGCTAAAAAAAAGTTCCCATGTCACAACTGTGGCCAACTGGGACATTGGAGATCTGAGTGTACCAATCCACCATTAGTGAATAATGAGGGAAAATCCTTAAATCAACAGGTGCAGAACGAGGGGAATAATCAACAGCAGCAACAACAGCAAGTTGTGAGACATCAGAGTCAAGAGCCAAAACCACCCTTGCCGCAGAATAGAGGATCACAAAAGTATAATCCGGATTCGGGATTCTACAATGATGAGCAGGTAAACAAACCAAGGCGTTCTAACCAGGTACAACAGTACTTGTTAAAGAATGAAGGGAGTGAGTCTGAGGGTGATTATTGACGGTGCCGAAGAGAGGAGGAAGAGTGCATACTTGGTGCAACTCTAGAAATAGACCAGGCAGGACCATTTGTAGATGGGAAAATAAATGAAGAAAGTGTTACTTTTTTGGTAGACACAGGTGCGACAAGATCAACTGTCAGGTCAACAGATATTAGAAATCTTCCTCTCTCGGATGAAGCAATCCAAGTAGTTGGTGTAGCCAATACACAAATCAGGACACGTCTTACTGAACCAGTAAGAGTACAAATAGGGAAATTTTCAGACATGCACAGATTTATCGTCTGTGACACAAGTCCAGTGAACCTGTTAGGTAGGGATTTGTTATGTAAAATGAATTGTACAATTTTTTGTACACCGGATGGAATAGCTTTTGAAACACCGGATGAGGATGTTTTGTACCGAATGACTCTAGAAAATAGAGAGAGTGAGTTAATTGGTGCATATGCTGTGTTTGATCCGGAGGATTTGCCTCAAGAGCTGAGAGACACAGTGAAAAGGACAGTTTGGGATTTTACTGGAGAGGATGTGGGATTGATGAATAATGTAGATCCTGTGAAAATTTCAGTGAAAGAGGGAATTACTTATCCTAACATTCCTCAGTACAAAATGACACCAGAAATAATAGAGGGAATAACTCCTATAATTGAGGAAATGATTCAGCAGGGAGTTCTGAGAGAACTACTGAGTAGTCCGTGTAATTCACCGATAATGGGGCTAAAGAAGCCTAATGGGAAGTTCAGGATTGTACAAGATTTGAGAAAAGTTAATCAAATTGTGGTGGCATGTTGTCCCATTGTGCCAAATCCATCAGTGATTTTGTATCAGATTCCACATGATGCTGAGTGGTATACAGTGATTGATTTGTGTCATGCTTTCTTTTCAATTCCATTGCATCATGACAGCCAGCCGATTTTTGCATTTAGATTTGGCCAGCGTATTTTAGCATGGTGTCGTATCCCACAGGGGTATACAGAGAGTCCTTCGATATTCAATCAGTTATTGAAAAAGTCATTGGAGAGTTTGATCATGCCTGAAAACTCAGTACTAGTGCAGTATATTGATGACCTACTTGTGGCATCAAAGACACGTGAAGCTTGTGAAGTAGATACTATAGCTTTACTGAATCATCTGGCAGATGGAGGGTTAAAAGTATCTCCAGCCAAATTGCAATTCTGCAAGAAAGAGGTGCATTATCTTGGACACAATATTGAAAAAGGTCTGAGAAAAGTGACTGATGACAGGATCAAAATCATCAGGGGAATGAAGGCCCCAAAGACCCAGAGGGAAGTGAAAATGTTCCTGGGAATGGTGGGTTATTGTCATCAGTGGATAATTAATTTCTGGCTGATAGCAAAGCCACTGATTAAGCTGACAAAAAGTGAGATGACAGACCCATTGGAACTAGATGGGGAACAAATGGCAGCATTTGAAGAGTTGAAAAGCAGAATGTGTGAAGCCCCTGCTTTGGGTATGCCAGACTATGAAAAGGAATTTGAATTGTACTGTAGTGAGAGAAATGGATGTGCACTTTCAGTGTTAATTCAGAAGCATGGATTACTGAGAAGGCCTATTGCGTACTTCTCATCGACACTTGACCCTGTAGCTGTAGGTTTACCAGGATGTCTGAAATCTGTGGCTGCAACATGCAGAAGCCTGGAACAGAGTGAGGGAATCATAATGGGATATCCTGTAAGGGTATTCGTACCTCATAATGTGGCAATTCTTTTGACAAGAAGCAGAACTCAATACATGTCACATAGTCGGTTGACTAAATATGAGAAAGTCATTCTGGGAGCATCAAATGTGACTTTGGAGAGATGTGTGAATGTGAATCCAGCGACATTGTTGCCGGATATTGAAAATGTGGGTGTGAAAACTGAAGATGATCACAATTGTTTGGATGTGCTTGATTACTGTACAAAACCGAGACCAGACATAAGGGATCTTCCCTTGCATGAGAGTGATCATGTGTTGTTTGTGGATGGATCATGCCTGAGGAATGATGAGGGTGTGCTATGTGCAGCATATGCAGTGTGCAAAGTTTCAGAAGTAATGGAAGCATCACCATTGAAAGGAGTGAAATCTGCGCAAGTTGCTGAATTAGTGGCATTGACAAAAGCTTGTGAAATTGGGAAAGATTTGAGAACGACTGTGATGACTAATAGTCAGTATGGATTTGGAGTTGTGCATGACTTTGGCCAACTTTGGCTACAAAGAGGTTTCTTGACGTCGAGTGGGACTCCAATAAAGAATGCTGAAGTGATTGGAAAATTACTTGAGGCGATACAGCTGCCTAAAGAATTAGCAGTTGTGAAATGTGCTGCTCATGGACAAGGAGATGATTTTGTGACAGTTGGCAATCGATACGCAAATGACATTGCTCAATATTGCGCTAAGAATAATCAGTCAATTAATCGGGAACGAGAAGGTGAAATGTCTTTTTGTTCTGTGATGTTTACTAATGTCTTAGAAACGTGGGATGAAGTGAAACAGTTGCAGGATGAGGCAGAGGAGGAAGAAAAGAAAGATTGGATCAAGGTAGGTTGTGCCCCAAGAGAGACAGATCATGTTTGGGTCTATGGAGATGGCTGACCAGTAATGCCGAACTCCATGCTGTCAGCAATGGCAAGGATGTATCATGGACAGGGACATTTGGGAAGGGATGCGATGATCAGGTCTTTTAAACAAACCTGGTACAATGCAAAGTTCAGGACAATTGCAGAAAGTATCTGTCAAAGATGTTTGATTTGTCAGCAATTTAACACTGGGAAAAAGACAGTGGTGAGTCTGGGAACAATAGGCAGAGAAGGAGGTCCTTTTACAAGAATGCAGATTGATTTCATTGAAATGCCCCAAGTAAACAGATTAAGGTATGTACTAGTGGTAGTCTGTTTGTTTTCAAGATGGGTTGAGGCCTATCCGACTAGGAGAAATGATGGAGTAACAGTGGCAAAATTACTGTTAAGAGAGTTGATTCCTAGGTACGGATTTCCGGTAACGATTGAGTCTGATAGAGGTGGACACTTCTATAATGAACTCATGAGTTTGATTTGTGAAGCATTAAGCATACAGCAGAAGCTACATTGTGCATACAGACCAGAGGCTTCTGGTGTTGTTGAGCAGATAAATGGCACAATCAAGAATAGGATTGTTAAGATGTGTTTAGCCACTGGTATGAAATGGCCCGATGTCTTGCCTCTAGTGCTAATGACTATTAGATCTACTCCAGATAGAACTACTGGTTTAAGTCCGCACGAAATCATAATGGGACATGCAATGCGACATGCATATGTACCTGTCAATAAGTTGATGACAATAACTGATGACATGATTTTGGATTACTGTAAAGGCCTGGCTGACGCAGTTCATTCTGTGTTTCACCAGATTGGAGAAGAAGCTACCACACTTGAGAAGAAGCAAGCTCATGATCTGAGTCCAGGGGACTGGGTAAGGATTAAAGAACACAGAAGAAGAAATTGCTTGGTTCCAAGGTGGGGAAGACCAAGACAAGTCATTCTAACTACGACAACTGCAGTGAAGTGTGCTGGTGTGAAAAACTGGGTGCATGCGAGTCATACTCTGAGAGTTCCAAACCCAAAAGATGGGACTGGTAGAGAGTATTTTGAAGAGTCAGATTCCAGTGATGATGAAGACCCAGAACCAGTGAGGAAAAATCAAAGTTCAGGAAAAGAAGCAGAAAAGGCTTCAAGAGAACCATTGAGAATCTCAGAAAGGAGATCAGATTCTGTAAGAGAGCCTGAAGTTCCAAAAAGCAGTGGAGGAAAAAGAAAAGAAAAGAGCAGTTCCACAGAAATTACTCCTGAATCAGAAGAGGAGGAGATTGAAGAACCACTTGAGATTATACCTGAAGAAGTAGGGTCAGAAGAAGATAGAGAGGGACAGATTGCGGAAGACCCCCGAGGAGGTGTAGGGAACATTCCTGATAAGCTAGGTGAAGGGACAAGTAGACAGCAAGAAGATTGCGTGTCGGAGACCCGAGGAGGGACAGAAGTAGGGAAGTCTCAAATAGTGGTGAAAAAGACTGTGGAGCGAAAGAAAACTGCTGAAGAACAAGAGGCATTTGAAACAGAATCGGATGAAAGTGAGAATGGAAAATCGGAAGGTCGAGTTCTGAGAAAGAGAACTTGGATTGGAGAAAGAAATAATACGGAAACGAGACCGAAAAAGGTTGTAAGAGGAGATTTTTGGCCTAACAACAGAGTAAAGAGGCTGAGATACAGACTGATAAGAGGGAATACATCGAAAGCTGAACAAGTGAATGAGGTGTCGAGTCAAAACGAAGTAAAGAGGAAGGAGCAAAAGGAGTCAAGAGAACCTGAGGAGATAAAGAGAATTAGAAAACCCAACCAAAAGTACAGATCACCGGAATGGTCTTATGTGGCACTGTCTGAAGAAGGAGAAGAAGAAACAGTGAATCGAGACAATCCGGAGGGGATCTTGAGAAAAGTGGTTGAGGAAAAGGAAAAATCTGTTGGAATCTTAAAAGTTATCCTGACTGACATTGGAGAAGAGTCGGATGCACAGGATGTTGTTGATGATCTGATACAATTTGATGTTGCTGAAGAAGAAGGAGTGAAAAGTGATGAATATCCAAATTGAGTGAACTAAAGAAATCACTTGGAGAAAAGTGAAAAGGAGAAAGTTTGAAATTCAGCTGTCTGAAGTAATCCAAAGTTCGAGAAATTTCAGTAGTGGAGTAGTAGAGGCTAAGTCAAAAGACAAGGTCAAAGTAGTAAAATGGCTAACATAGAGAATAACCAAAGTAGATGTGCCTTCTTAAGAAGATGGTGTAGAATGTGCTGCTGCTGTACTGGATTATTAATGCTACTATGGGGTGTTTTAGCTTTATTAGTTACATTTAGAGTTTCAATAGGTACATTTGAAATACATACTGAGAATGAGACTAATGTGGAGAAGAGTTCGCAAAAAGTAGTTCCAACTAGAATTAGTAATACTTACATGCATAAAGATAGGTCAATTAATGATTTTTCTAGTAATGTTTTTTCAAAGTTGTTATACGAATATGTGAAAACAATGGAAGTTAGGGATTGCTATGTTTGTATGCAATTACCTGCATCCGTTTCAGAGGGTGTTACTTATCACCATTTACCAGCTACGTATGGAATTTCTTGTAGTGTATTAAGTAGTGTTTTTTATTTGTTAGGGAAAATAGATTATAAGATGTCTAACAAAGATAGTATTTTGGGGCACTTTACCAATGAACAAAAAGCTGAATCCAGCTAAAGAAGCTAACATTTTTGGTGAGATTTTTATTGAGAAAGAAGAATTAACATTAGATTACATTTTTAAGAATATTTTAACTTGTAGTTTGGAAGAAGAGGAGAAAGCTTTCCTAAATATGGTGGAGGAAAGGAGATTGAGCATGCATGAAAAGACAGGGAAATACAAAGTGAGTGAGACAATTTGGGACATTGATATGGGAAAAGAATTAAGAAATGGGGTTAGTCCAACTTTAGCTCTAGATGCACCACAGAAGGGTAAGTTGTGCATTACAAGAGGGAAATCCCAATATGATACATATTTTGTCGGGACTAGTGAGTGTCATGATACATACTTCATTGCAACAGGATGGGGTTTCAGAGGTGGAGAAGATACAATTTTTCCAGGAGTATATTATGTTTGTGGGAACAAGGCTTATTACAAGTTGCCTGACCATTGGTATGGCACGTGTTATGTGGGCCTGGTCTTTCCAAAGATCTTTCATATAGATAGAATAGAAGATGTAGAACATATTAATTTACAAATGCGCTTCAAGAGGGAAACTTGGTCTGAAATAGTGGGTGACATTTTTGGAGCTTTAATTCCAGCAGTGGGAATTTCTTTGAATGCTTATGGGATTCGGAAACTGTCAACAGTGGTGGATCGCTTATCGACAAATACCGCTGGAGGGTTTGTTTTGGTGAATACGGAACTAATTGCCGTACGTGCCATGTCTATGCAAAATAGACTTGCTCTTGATATTCTATTAGCTAAGGAGGGTGGAGTTTGTGGAATGCTGAAAGTTCAACATTGTTGCACTTACATTCCAGACGAAAGCAAAGACCTGAAGGTCTATATAAAAAATATTACTGATTTGCATGAAGAATTAGTACCACTTGAAGCTGAAATTATTTGGACTAAAATAGCTAATAAAATAGTTGCTGTTAAGAGTTTTATTGCAAAAATAGGTAGTACTATTATAGGTAAGATATTGTTTCCTTTAACTTGTATAATTGTTGCTTTATTGATATTGAGATTGGTGTGTTTGTGTTGTAAAAACAGGGGAGGGAAAAAGAAATTAATTAAAAGAAACAATGAAAAGAGAAATAAAAGGTTGAAA
The DNA here is from genome assembly GCF_964204655.1 of Triturus cristatus. Classification (NCBI taxonomy): domain Eukaryota; kingdom Metazoa; phylum Chordata; class Amphibia; order Caudata; family Salamandridae; genus Triturus; species Triturus cristatus. Next base: position 231,757,143 of record NC_140584.1, read on the forward strand.
AGAGAACCACAAGAAATTGAATTAGAAGAATTAAGGGAGAGTGTCTACTTAGAAACAAAGAGGGATGATGAAAGAGTGTCTGGTGTGTAGTGTTGTGTAAGGAGAAAAAGACATTTCCAATTTCTCCTAAAATGGGACTAAATTTCACTAAATTTTTTTTTTTGGGTTGTTTACTTGGTGATAATATCACCAAAGGGGGGATTGCTGGAGCAGAGTTTTCTGATGAAAATCTATTGGGTTTTTAAGCTCTGGTTTGTCTATTTGTCATAATTAAAATTATGAATTATTAATCACTAATTATTTGTTTTGTGTAAATGTTTAAACTTACCAACATGTACTAATGAGAAGAAAACCGACACGTGGGAATGCTTTCGGTTGCTATTTAATAAATGTGCATGTTTTATTAAATAAACGTTGCTGAGTGCTGTTTATAAGCACGAAACGCTTTTGAATTAATGCTTTTCTGTGTTGCAAAGGCTAGATAATTACATACACATAAGGGTATTAGTGGGGTTGACACTGTTTAATCACTATGCTGTGGTAACGTTGTTTTTGTCTCTTTTAATTAAGATGGTCTATTTTGGCCTAGAATAAAATGGCCGCCGTTTGCAGCCTGGCCTTGAGTGAGAGATTTGTGATGAGAGGGCCTTGCTGAATATGGTCGAAGTCATCTGACCACAGTCTTCGCTTGGTTAAAATTTTCCGTGAGGACAGCAGCAGTGCTGGGCGAGTCTCCAAGAAACATTCAAATAGCCTTGGAGGACAAAGGAGCCATAATGAATGAACTGAATGGACTCTGAAGTCATCATGTTAGTTCCGAGGAAATGTGGATGTCGAAAGATACATTTTTTTAGTTCCTGTTCTGTCTTTTTATTTTTGTAATTTTTTTCTGAGCGGAGATTTTCCAAATGTAGCGATGCTACATCCGTTCCTGCTCGCTCTGCTCAGCGGTTCGGCGGACGTTTGGAACATTTTATGTTTCTATAATATTGCAAGTTTCTTTATAAATATTGTTAGCCTAGAGAGGGTTAGAGGCCACTTTGCCACTTCTTCCCAAACCTGCGTTGGTGAGGATCGATGCTGTGAGGACGGTGACTCGGGAGATTTCTATTGAGAGACTTGTCCTGATGACCCATTCTGACATTTAGCTAGAATAGGTAATTATGAAAAATGATTTATTCTGATTGATTTCCTTTGACTAATTTTAGATAAAGTACCATAATTTCAAATACGGTGTTGATGATTATTTCTTGTCAATTATTGAGTACTCTATTTGATTATTGTTGTATAGATTGTTTAGATTATGACTCAGGACAATTACAATAACTAGGTCTTATCGACCTCAGTGTAGATGTGGGGTGTTTAGGAGTTTTCTTTCCACAGGTTCAGTGCTGGTAGAGTATTTGAGCGTATGTTAGTGAAATGGGCTCTAGTGTATGATGAGTGTATGTGCGTGTAACTGTGAAATTACTCTATCCGTGGAAGTAGGAAGATTTTGTACACCCCAATCTGCATCAATTCTTGCCACTCATATGGTACCAACCCATTACTGAAACCATGGAAGTGGGCTTGCAGGGGATCTGCCAGCCTAGCTGCAGTCTAAACAGTTCCAAAACAGTGCACTGCATTGCTTTGGAGCCTTGCATCAGAACCGCCTCTGCACGTCACATCTTCGATGCAGGACCTCGCGTCGCAGGCCCGCAGCTTCTCAGATTCCCTACTGTGCAACATATCGTCGATGCAGGACATCACATCATAGCCCCTCACCTTCTCTGAGCAGTTACAGCACAACACATCCTTAAAGTAAAAACTCCCAGTGCAGCCCCAAATCACCACTGTGCGATATTTCATCAACACTGGACCTCGCAATGCTCTGCAACCAGTATTTAAGGTACTTTGTTCGGCGGGTCTAACTTGGTCCCTGCATTCAGCATACGCTCCATCGTGGTCAGCCTGAATGTGTGATTTTGTCCAGGTCAGGCATGAGTAGATACACACAGTTGACGATCTCTGCTTTTAAGGAATGGTTCTTCTTAAATCCTTAAATTGAATATTTTTGGTTCTGCTGCTTGGGTTTTTGTTGTTTGAGTTTAAAATAATATATTCCTTTTTTTATTTTTCTAAATTGGTGTGGTATTTTTCTTGTGTTGTGCTTTCACTTTATTACTTTTTAGAGTTCTGCTTAAATACTTCACACATAGCCTTTAAGCACAGGTTGATTTGGGGTTGCTTGTGACTTCACCCTGACAGGAATTGTGTTGTCTGCTTGAGTAGGCTTTCACCCTGCTCAACCAGTAACCCAATTTCCTAGAAAGAAGATTTCACGTTTCCAAATGCATATTGTTTAAATGTGATGTAGAGGGAAATCTGGTTGCAGCACTCAGACCAGTGACCCACTAAACGGTTTTCCTGCAATAAGTATCTAAGTGACACAGGATATTATATGGGTGCTATTGTATCTGACATATTTCTAACATTTAACAGCCTAACCAAAAAGAATGTCATGACATACAAGTTGACATTAGGTATATGTTAGAAAATCTGAAACTGTCCATCCCTTGTGGTCTAAACATGGAAAGGTTATAGAAAGGAAACACCAGCCAAACTTGGCATAACTCAGTGCCAGCAGATGACACTCTTCTTCAATCTAGATTAGAACTTTCCCACTCTAAATAATTGTTCCCTACATGATAGGGTGTTATTTGCCATCAAGCCCACTATGAGTCTGAGGTAAATTACTTATTACACACTAATCTATGTAGACCACCCCTCTCTAATCACTTCCTAGTGTGTACACTGTATTTGGAGCTGAAAAGAAGCATGATACTATTAACAAGATTAAACTTCTGCACCTAATAGGAGCTATCCCAAGTATGTTGCATGTTAAATCTGAAGACATCACCACAGTGATGCTCTTACATAGCAGAATGTCCACAAACACGCACTGTAGTAAGGACAACACAAGGGTGTCACGGAAAACCAAGTAACATCTGAGAAGGTCTGGGAAAATAGATCTACTTTTATGGGTAGGGGATAGGACTATCTTGCTCTACAAAATCTTTTTATCCGGTATATGTAATGGGGAATCATGAAAACAGTAAAACTGTCTGAAATAATAATATGTAGAGAAAACTGCCTTTTGAAGTTTCCGCAAACTATATATATATACTAAAAGTAAATGTTTTTGATAAAAGAATTACTCAACTAGTGTTACAAATAGGAGTTATGGCAACTGGGATGAAAGTGCTTTAACACCATCTTTTAACCAATGCTCTTAAACAGTTGAAGATTTCCAAGTGTGCAAAGAATAATGTTTGGACTGGTAATCTTTCTCTTTAGTGACTTTGATTTTACAAGCTTCAAAAATTCGCTATAAAATTCGAAATTTGACAATATCCAAATTCGAAATTGAACTTAAAAGAGATATTTCCGTCTAACTGATTGACAGTAACTCCTAATCATCTTTGTATTCCCCCTGCCATAGAAAGAAAACAGGATTCACATACGATTCTGTTAGATGGGTGTCAAAAAATGTTTATTTCTCTTCTGAATTTGATGTATGTTACCCAGCACAGCTTTAAGTAACAAGTGTAAAATGTCTGCTGATTTTTGGGGAATTCCTGTGATGCTTTCTTCGTTTAAAACTCATGACACTGGGGAATTCTGGGAGAGCTTATCAGCCCTCTCATTCAGATATTTAAATTGTAGGAAAACATGATATTTTCGCTCACCCAACACACCTTTCAAGGATTAACGGTAATCATTTAAAACTGGTGATTGTGAGCATCAGTCTTTTCACTTGTATATTCATTGAGAGGTGTGGCGCCGTGGCCAGGTCGACTGGCGCTGGAATGTGGGGCTCACGGTTTGATCCCCGGCACCAGCGGCAGGTCAGCCCAGCACCATGTGACTCTGGGCAATAGCTTGCTTAATATTCCCGACGGCCCCCAGCGCCGGGATGCCTTCGGGTAACTGTTTGCGCTTTACAAATACTGTTATTTACATTTGAAATTGCATATAGACTTAATAGCAATCACTTGGTTCAAAAATTCATCTTTAGACTTAAGATGAGAGGATGCCATGTCTCACACAATTGGAGATATGTATACTAACTGGAAAACCTAAAGTGTTCCTGAAGCATTAACCCCAACATTGAACCAAGGAACCATACTTATGAAATTAGCTTTAAGCAGTTGGGAGAGCTGTTAATAAATCTGATATGATTAAAGTCCCTGGAGATTACTCTAATTACTGGAGACAACAGTTTGCAGAGTGTCAGAGAGGCTGAAAAGAGTGCACTTAGTTTTCTACAGAAATTATGGAAAAGAGAAGATGAATTGCGGCTTAGAACATGTTTGCCCTATGATGCATTTTAAGCAGCTGTGATTATCTTTGCGGTCCATAACTCTTGCAAAAGCCACACAGACCATAACTAACACACCAAATGGAATTGTGCCCAAAGAAAAATATATCATATAATTAAGAGACCCTAAAAGCATTGTCATAAAATACATATTGAGACCTTCACAACAACAAAAACTCTATATTCTGTTTATATCTGTGTAAGATAAGAGGAAACTCCAGACCATTCAGAACTCAGCAGCCAGACTCCTCCTCGACCTTCTAATCCTGGCCCCCTGACATCCCTCTATAAAACAATTGTTTGCCAGAGATGATAATTTTTGATTTGTGTTTTTCGATCATTGGAGAAGTAATTTAGCTTGGGTAAACATTGCTGATCCCAGCCGAATATTACTGAACAACATTTTTAAAAATAGTGGATGTGTTGAAGTGATGATGTAATAATTTAGGCACCATGAGACAAAGGGGCATATTATCAAGGACAGCGTTAAAAATTATCGTCGGTTTAGCGGCAGAAAACTGCCGCTAAAGCGGCGATAATGGGCTTAGTAATATGCCCTTGAGAATTCCAATAGAAGTCCATGTCCTGGTGTGAACATTGGCTTCTATTGGAATTCTCCAGGGCATATTGTCAAGCCCATTATCGCCGCTTTAGCGGCAGTTTTCTGCCGCTAAACCGGCAATAATTTTAATGCCGTCCTTGATAATATGCCTCTTATATACTTAATTTTGGTGTCAAAACTTTTTGGGGGTCAAGTAGTCTTATAGAGACAGGAAATAAGTCCTCAGAGCAACTCTTCCACTAGTTTACAAAATTGTGACTGTATAATGTGTTTTAGCCATCATATTGGTAATTTATTTTAATATTGTTTTTGTTTCAGGTTGTCCAATGATTCAAATTTATAAACATGCGTGAAGCAGGTGGTAGCAGAGGATCTTTACTTCCTGGCAGAGTTTTGCTAATTACAGAATCTGAGGACTGTTTCCACAAAGAAAAATGTGTCATATGCCAAACTAATCTGAATTAAAAGCTAACATCAACTGCAGTTGGAAAGAAGAGAGTTTGAGACACTGCAGAAATACGGCAAGATGACGTTCACAAAAGATTCAAACTGATGGGTGAAGAGGATGAAATGTTTTATCATTGCAACAACAAGTGCTACAAGTCATATACAATGGAAAAAAGCCTGGAATAAATTCGTCAAAAAGTGGCAAAAACCAGTGAATTACAACAAGAATCCAAGTTTTCTGAGAAAGTGATGACAACCAAACTCAATGCCCATCCACGTAGAAGATCGATTACTACTCTCGTCCACCTCCAACAACTGATCAGAAAGCAGACGATCTTCAATGTGTCATCTATTGTTTTATAAGAACAAGGACTAAAGAGATTGATGAAAGAACAAAGTACAGAGTATGTGAGTCTCAAAGGGCAAACATATTTTTATCTGCAGCTAGCTTCTTCCAAGATTGAACTGCTGACTGCTGGGTAACATATATATACATATTTACAGAAAAAGCTAAAGGATTGCTGGGATGTTACAAACCATAGAAATTCAGCAGTTATAGTTACCTGAGCTAACTATAACTTACTCCTCCCAGCAATGATTAACATAAACATAACACAGCATTTGTATTTGTAAAGGGCAAGTTCACCTGAAAGGGAATCATGGTGCTGAATAATAGAAATTTATTTTTACCCAACTCAATGGTACTCATTTTATTGACCTCAAAGGATGAAAGACTAAGCGGACCAGTGGGATTTGAACCTGTGATCATGAGGTCATATACAGGCCCCTACAGTTGAGGCATTAGTCCACTATGCCCCCATACCCAGCATGCACTGCTTATGACCTCCCATATAACATCACTCATGACATGGTTAGTGACACCATTGATGACATCTCAAATTACATCATTGAAAACCTCACTGATGACATCATCTGATGTATGAGAATTTCATGAAAGTTTCTTACACTGATAGATATGTACTGAGCTACTGCATAAGTTAAATTACTATTCTTTCTGTACTACTAATGAGTGTTAGTATTTCTAACATATGTCATCTGAACTGTTATCCCGTTTTTAAAGTGGATGTACTATTTATGAGTGAACTAGCCTCTATACTGACACATGTTCCCTGCTGATGCATGTCTATGGAAGTACTTTGCGACAGTCTAAGCTGTTCATTGAGACTTCATTACACAGTGATGGCTGAGAATAGTTGTGTTTTACGAAATATTGGTCACTTTACTTAGACATCTCTCCTTTGTGATGAATCAGTGTAGTAGTAGTTTGCAATACATTAACCTGTTCAGTAAGACCTCTCTCTATGGTCAAGGCTCAGTGTAGTAGTGATTTGTAACAGACTGACCGCTCTACTGACACCTTTCTCCAGAATGAAGAATCATTTTACTAATGGTTTGTGACACAGTGGCCTTTCCGCTAATACCTCTCTACTAGGTGTGCTAGGTGTGTGTTGTAGTGGTTTGTGCGTAACTGACATCTGCACTAAAACCTTTTTCCAGGTTGGCGAATGGTATTGTGGTTTGCAATAGATGGCCTCTGTGGTTAGAAGTCTTACATTGCTCATTAGTGTTTAGAGTACGGGTTTAGAAGAGACAGGACTTTCCGCTGAGCACTCTCTCCTGGGTGATAAGTGAGTGTAGTTGATGAGGTTACAGTGAGCTGTCTGTTGTACGTCTTTCACCTGTCTCCTTTTCTTATTTTCAAATAAAGTAAAAGGTACTTTAATGAAGTATATTGAAGTTTACTTTGCTGGATGATGTAGTCAGCGATGACATGTCATGAGCGATGTAATATATGAGGTCATAAGCAGTGCATTGTGGGGGTAATAAGTTATAGTTAGCGCAGCTGACTGGTAACTGAATCATTTCTATAGATTTCTGTGTCTAAAATCTGAATCTAACTTTAACGTCCCTGTAACCTTTGTTTTCTTCACAGAATTTCTAAGGCTTTTTTAAATTCTATTTCCAAACCTTAAAATCCTTTTAACCTTTGTTTTTTTCAGTGAATTGCTATAGTTTCTTAATGGTATTTCCTAACTATAACGTCCCTGTAACCTTTGTTTTTTTCTGAAATAAGTTAAATTTATTAATATACATTTTCACAAGTTTATAAATATGTTGTATTCACACATTAATTCTTATTATGTATTTTAAAACTAAAAATGAAAAGATGAAGCTAAGATAATCTTTCAAGTCTTTCTGCAAATGAAATGCACCAAGTCTTTCTTTTTTAGAATTCTTTTTATGGATCGGCGGATCTGTCGGGAATCCTCACACAAATAAGGGGTCTGCCGGTTGTATTGAACACATGTAATACTAAAACAACAATATATTTAAATAAAACATATGATATTGCAATTCCTAAAGGGTTTTCATTGCCTTTGTCTGGGTGTGAGTTGCTGTGTGACTGACTGTGTGGGTGTGAGAGTGGTCTGTAAGTGGGCATGTGAGTAGCCCTATGGTTGTGTGAGTGGGTGTACTGCCACAGATTTGAGCCTCTTTTACGCTTTAGTGGCAACAATTGAAAAAAGCTGATTTTGGGCCCTGTCAATGCCACAGGGGGACACCACCATCACATCTAGGGGGTCAGGGTATTTCTAGCCAGACCCTTTTGTTGTTTTGGAACTCTTTTTGGGACTCAGTGCCAAGATGGCTGCCAACACTTCCTGGTTGAAGTGTTGACAGCCAACCCGATCTCACCATTAGATTTGTGCTTAGTATCCATCTATCCTTATTTACTTTCCCTTAAGTTTCTCAACAACTACTTAACAGATTTACACAGGATAGCTGAAAGTCAGATCTGCAAATCAAAATCTACCTTCCTACCAAATTTCGTGTAACTCCATCCTGCAGTTAGGGCTGTAGTTGTGTTTAAAGCTCCCATGAGAATTAACATGGCAAACTTTATTTTTTTACCTCCTTTTTCTCAGCCCCTGCTTGACAGATTACCCCAAAACATTTCACGCACAACATGACTCCCTATGACACTATTTTTGAAAAAGCTTGTGAAGATCTGTCAAACGGCACCAAAGATATAGGCAAGCGAAAAAACACTTTTTCTATAGAAACATGGTCCTGAATATAACAACCTACAGACAACTGCCAGTAGGTATATTATATATATATAAATATATTGTAACCTACAATTCAGCTACTCCGAAGTCTCCCTTCATGGTACGAATCACGCAGATCCACAGCCATCACAACAAGGGCCAGATGTACGATCCTAAATTGCATGCGCAAAAGGGTTTGTGACCGGTTTGCGCATGCAAAATGGCCCAGGGTCATGTATAATTCCTAAAGAGCTAGTCGCAATTTATTTGCAAGTCGCTATTTAGGATTTGCGAGTCGCAATTAGGAAGGGGCGCTCCCTTTCTAATTGCGTCTGTCGATCAACGTATGAATGTTTTGTGACCGCAATTGCAGTCGCAAAACACTCGCAAATTCCCACCCTCTTCAAGAGGGTGGTTATGTAGTGACAATTTGGAACTTTGTGACTGTCTCTAAAAATATTTTTTAAGGGCAGGCAGTGGTCCCATGGACCACTACCTGCCCGTAAAAAATGAAACAAAAACTTTAAAGGAAAATGGGCTGCATTAAAAAAAACTGCTTTATTTAAAAGCAGTCCCAGACATGGTGGTCTGCTGAGCCCAGCAGGCCACCATACCTGGGAGTGCTTGTCATTCCCAGTGGGCTCGCAAATTGCGAGCGGCTCATTAATATTAATGAGCCTCGCAATTTGCAACCCCATTGGGAATCTCAAACAGTTTTAAACACACTGTTGTACATGGCAAATTGCACCTCGCAAATTGCGACTCGCAAATGAGTCGCAATTTGCGAGGCACAATTTTACTGGTCGTACATCTGGCCCATAGTGTTTATTAGATTCAACAGGGACAGTCGATGCATTTTAGCGTTTGCGTTCGACAGGACCATAAAGTCCTACTGTCTAGATTGTCATTTTAAAGGTGTGCTCAACCATAGTCCATCATCATTTTTCCTTCTTTAAGAAACAACTAGACTGCATACTTTGATACACATAATTATCAATTGTCATCCACTGTTTTAGGACATTTCATTTTTCATTGTTACTATACGTGAAGTACAATTCATCATTTTTGATTAGAACTTCATACAGATGACTGCTTGTACATAGTTCATGAAATCGCAGCAATTATTTAGGTTTTGTGTGTTACTTTACCTTTTACAGGTTTTTTTTCATGCTTGCATTTCTGTTGGCCAGTGAGTCAAATACATTTAATAAAGATCATAATAAATTGGATTTAAAGCAATATAAAGTTGTTACTTCAACAGATAATTCACTGGAACAGTTTTTGTGAAGATTTTGTGATGGCACCAAAGATATAGCCAATTCAAAAACTGCTTTTCCTATGGAAACATTGTCCTAACTATAACTACTGGCAGGGGGGGTGGCTAACCGCCAAACATGGCGGCCTCAAATTGATGGAGCTCCGATACGGGACCTGTTTATACTGCTGTAATCACTGGAGCCAGGGGCCATCTGACTCTGATCTGAACTCTGGGTGGGGCTGACACAGGCCTAGAGGCTGTGGCGGAGGCGATCTGGGGGACTGCTGGTGCCCTGTCAGAGGCGCCCCGGAATACTGTAATCCACAACTGCTGGACTTCGGAATGGCCCCGTGAGGCCTGCGCCTCAGTGCATGGCAGTCATGGCCGGAGCAAAACCACAGACTACACCCCATACTGAGAGGCGCCGAGCAACTAGCGGGGCGAGATCCTTACTGGTAGGGAAGACTATCGCAGTGGATCGACAATAGCACTCCCTGGGACCCTTTCAGCGGCAGGCCTATAGGGATCTGAAACCCCAGCGAGGCTGGCCTGATACTGCAAGTACTGACTGCGTGGTGAGTGTGAGTGAATGCCCCATCCTTGTGTGACTGTCAAATGCGCTCCAACCGCCTCTCACACAATATCCAATACACCCCTACTATACCCCAGGCACTTGGCGTGATCTACGATTGGAGCCCCTCCGACTGAACACAGGGACATGCATGAGGAATGATATCACTTTTGCGAGCAATGGAGAGGGCACAACCGTGATCAAGAGCAAAAGCATAGGGCACAGCACAAGGGAGCAGCCCCTGAGGCTTAATAATCGCCCCTCTTTAATTGCACGGGACTGTGTTCCTATAAGGCCACCTGAGACTGATGAAAGCAGTGAGTTGGTTGTTGAATAAGACCTGTTGGAAACATATGTGGAGAGTGGATGAGGGGAGGTCTATCCCCCAGCCTGTAAGAGCGATCTGGAAGCGGGCTTCCGTGCTACCTTATTTACGTCGGGGACCGGGAACCCATACATTTACATGGAGCGTCCCGCCTGCTATAATACTATGCGGGCTGACCAACTGGCTGACTGAGTCTTGGGTATCATGCCTGAAATGAGGATCCCTGAGCCCATTTCCTCTACATGGCTGGGCGCAGATGTTCTGCAGTGATGTCTGAGTCCCCAACTGAACTTGTTCCACAGTGCAGCTGCCGGACAACCGGACTTCTTTTGCCTCCTTTCTCTCTTCCCCCCAAACAATTTGGCAGAATAAACCATTCTCTGCAGACATCACAGTGTGGGCAGTATAACCTCCATTGAATATCATCTACGCCACCATGGGGTGAACAAAAAGCAAGATATCGGAGAAATCAGACATAGTTTCGCAGATATCCTCGATCAGCTGTGTCCCGCCGACCAATGAGGAGTCCGCTCCAGATAAACTGGACTTAATTTTACAGGAGATACGAGACTCACGTAAATCTATTGAACAATAAATAGGTTCCCTGACCACTGGCTTTACCCTACCAAAGGCGGGCCACGAGAAATTAACAGATATATTCAAAAGTAATAAACAGACTCTGACAGAACTATTGCCACAACACAAAGAATATACTGAGCACATAATCCAAATACAAAAACAATTGGGTAGTATACAGGACAGAGTGGATGACCCTGAAGGCAGGGCTCGTCGCAATAATTTCCGTGTGCTGGGATTGTTGAAACGATCGGAGGGTCAAAATGTGACACAATTCATGGAACAGTGGCTACGGGACCAGATAGCCCCGGAAGGATTATAACCCTTCTTCCGCGTGGAGAGAGCGCACCGGATACCACCAGGTAGACCGACAGCTGAAGCATTGCCAAGAACAATCATTGTCCGCATTCTAAACTACAAAGACCGCGATCTCCTCCGTCAGAAGGGCAGGGAGAAGGTGCCCATCCAATACGAGAACCAACGGATCTCCCTAAACCCAGACAACACAGTTCTGGTTCAAAGACAACGTGCTTCTTACCTACCTTTGAAAAGGAAACTCCAAGTATTAAATCTTAAGTATGCCCTACTGTTTCCTGCTCATTTGAAAATTTTACATGAATAGAAATCCCACTTTTCTGACAGCCTGGAGGCAGCAAATGACTGGCTGGAAACCACTCTTTCTCCCCAAGCTCTGGCCAATCTAGATCAGAAGACACGACAAGACTCACAAAGGTCATTGGGACACAGAACGTGCCAGACCAGATCGTCCCTAAGGGTCGCAGCGAAGAACTTGTCCCCAGAGCAGTCCCTACGGGGCCAGAAGTCGGCACTGGCTGCAGCAGCTGTCATGCGGTATACCAATCGCCATCCATATCGGAAACACTCGGACAATAATATGATACATTCTGACTCTGACAGTAACGACCCGTTGTTTTCATCGATCATCCCGTAGATAGTGCAGACATTATTTGGCTAATAATGTACAGAACCAGAAGGTGATAACCAGTGCATCTTAACAGGTGTCAATTCTAGCGCTAGTCCTAGTATTGGGAGTTTTACATAAGTTGTTTTTTCCGGGGTTGTAGCTCACTCCATTTTGTGAAACACACAATACATACCAGGACCGATGCAACATAATTAGAAAAATCTATGTATGGCTGTGTTGGGCAAATATAAAGTGATAACTTGGAATGTTAGAGGGATGGGCTCAGTGCACAAATGTCACCGGATTCATGCTGAATTAAATAGAGAGAAAGTACAGATAGCCCTTCTTCATGAAACCCATCTTACTGACTCTGAGGTAGTTAAACTATGTAAGAAATGGAGAGACCAGGGATTCACTCCACCTTCTGCATTTGCGATAGGGACACTCATATGGGTCAGACACAGGGTAGCGTTCATTACTCACCTGAACACAATAGTAGCGGACTGGGCTGATATCCCGTAGACACTGGGTGGGGACTATAATTCCATTCTCGATGTATACACCTTGGCCGCTCCCATCCCCCAGTTCTAGGAGCTGCCTCCATTAAGCATGCAGAGTGCCTGAGGTCCTGGGCAGAGGGGTGGGCTATTAAAGTAATGTGGCGCCTCCAAAATCCTACCAACCGTGAATACTTTTTCTATTCTCCACCACATCAACTACACACTAGACTGGACAGAATATTCTGTTCCTCATCCATTACACCACAAATATCCCAAACTACATACCTGGGTAAAACTCTATCTGATCACAATCCACTCAAAATTACTCTAGAATGGGGGAAAATACCCACCCCGGTCCCAACTTGGAGACTATGGCCACAGATGCTAGAAGATGCGGTCTTCTGAGATAAATTAGACACAACTATTACCAATTACTTTAAAGAAAATGCGAACTTGGCCTCTTCTCGCCTAATAGAGTGGGATGCATTTAAATCAGTGATATGTGGTGCATCTATAGGAGCGACGGTGGGGGCCCGCCAGAAAATCAATAAGAATCTTGCAACACCCCAAGCCTCTCTACAGGAGTTGGAACAGGAAGCGTGTACCAATCCCTCCAAACGAAAAAAATTACAAGACAGGAGAATTCGACATGCCGAACTCCTTGAGGACCTTTGCCTCATTGATTACCGGGCATACACCCAACATACACATGCAGAAGCAGATAAATCGGGCACTCTATTGGCCTGCCTCCTACGGGACACCCCCCCGTACCAATACCGGAAGTGGCACTACCAGATGGCAATATAGTGTGTGCTCAGGCAGAAATCAACACTGCATTTAGTAAATACTATGAGATGCTGTACAGCGCCCCAATAGATACAATACTGGAGCATATAAAAGCATTATTTGATGGCTTGACCTACCCTGAATTAACAGAGAACACCCAGGAGGAGTTGGATGACCTCTTCACTAGGGCTGAAATTAAAGAGGCCATCAGGGAACTCCCACATAATAAGACCCCAGGCCTAGACAGATAGCCACCGGAATTCTATTCTACTTTTGCAGAAAATCTAACTCCGCAACTCAAATGCTTATATAATTTGGCAAAAGAGGCCCACTCCCTCCCACTAACTACCATGCAAGCACTAATCATATCCCTTTCCAAGCCAAACAGAGACCCGCGAGACATGTCAGGATATCACCCTCTCTCTCTACCAAATATAAGGTACTTAGCAAAATTCTGGCCTGTTGGCTCCTCCCCTATCTTCCAAAACTCATACATATAGATCAGTGCGGCTTTGTTCCGGGTCGTAATATATCCCTGAATATAAGGTGCTTGCACTACGTCATGGAAGCTGCCTCCAAGATCTCCTGTAAGACTGGCTGCATCTCTCTTGACCTCCAGCAGGCGTTTGATTCACTAAACTGTGATTATATGTTCTCAATCATGGAAAGATTCTGTATTCCGTCTGGCTATATGAAGTGGGTCAAACTTCTATACACCATTCCTACTGCCCGGGTCCGTTCTGGATCCCACATATCTCGCTCCTATCCGGTGGCAATAGGAACAAGGCAAGGCTGTCCTCTGTCACCAATACTATTTGAACTGGCATTAGAACCTTTACTCATTAAACTTCAGAGGGATGCTGCAAACAAAGGGATCTCACTGGGAGAGAAAACACATATAGTATCGGTATATGATGACAACCCTATATTATATATTAACAGAAGACCTGGAGCCCATTCCAACTATATTCCGACAATTTGGATGTATCTCGGGGCTGGCTATTAATGCTACAAAATCACACTCATACTTTATGCAATACAGAGAAGATCCAGAACCCGTCCACTTTGGCCAAGTTGCCCTGATGGTTGCACCACAAACCTTCAAATATTTGAGTATACAAATATATAGAACATCTCAGGACCTTCTAGAAGGGAACCTGATAAAAACTATTAGATCACAACGGGCCCAGATCTCCTTCTGGACATCATTACCTCTCTCTGCAATGGGTAGAATAGCAAAGATGGTGTTGCTCCCAAGATCATTATACTACTTTACTAATATGCCTATCCTGATTACTACCAGTGTCTTCCGAACATTGGACACCCTTCTCATGGAGCTGTTATGGGGTAAAGGACATAGAAGGGTGAGCCTGGCAAAACTACAACTGAAACCAGAAGAGGGTGGACTGGGGGCTGGGGGCTCCTGACTTCCGCGTGTACTGCATGGATAGCCAACTGCTATGGTTGTCATATTGGCTGGCTGGACGCAATCTACATGAAATTGGATACATGGCACAAAAAATTAGATCAAGGAACACTACAAACACTACTGCTGCCTGACTCCTAAATACCACCTGCACCTCCCCCTTTGCTTAAAACTGCCCTTCTATATTGGAAACGGACACTACAATATACCAGACGATTGCCTCATATTCACCCAATGTTCCATTACTTGGAATTCCCAGTACAACAGGGCTAATTACCAGACAAAGAATTTCCAAATGACATAAGAGGGAGTAACAACGGTAGGAACCTTGTTAAAAGATGGCATATTAGCCAACCACAACAATTTCACCCACACAGGGAGTTCCCAAAACACTATTCATGTTGCACGCTGCCATAGTTCATTATGTTAAGAAACACTGGGGAATGAACCCTCCACACATGGATTGGTGCATGCAGTTTATTTGATGGGAGAGGAATTTCACCTAATCCACTGGCTGTACATATGTACTAGAACACACGTGGGGGCCTCTCTCGTGCCCTTGCTTGAATAATGGTTGACGGACTTGGGTAGAGACATAACAAATAAGGAGTGGGCTTACGCACTAGAGTTCCCTAGAAAAGGGATCAGAATTGCAAAATTTAAGTATATTCAGTACATGATCCTACAAAGGGCATATCTTACCCCACACCGCCTCAATTGTATATACCCAGATGCACAAGTCTGCTGCCCTGGGTGTAAGACGTTGGTCGAAGACGAAGGTTATAAAGTTGGTTTGCGTAAGAGATAGCTCTGCTGCTGGTAAGACACGGGGTTCATTGGCCTGGGACTGCGGAGTTCCTGGGGACACGCAGCTCTGATTTTGCTTCCCTGACGCCCATGCTAATTGAGGACTGCTACTACTTTTTGAGATATCTCCTCTTGTGTGTAATTCCTTTCACTCAGAGGCAATCGTCCAGGCTCCGTGACCACAAATTAGCTGCTACGCCAGCACTGTCATCATTTCTGCATTGTTGGTGGTGAATATTTCCTATATGGCCTTGTATGAAACAGCCTGCCTGAACTGACTACTCTGTGAGGAATTTTGTATGAAACGGCCTGCCTGACCTGCCTTCCCTCTGAGGATTTATAGACACAGATTGCCTCCTTGGAGTTTGTTCTTCCACATTTATCCCACAAATGTGACTGCTTAGTTTGCCCTATCACCGCATAGTTGGAGTTGCCTCAGAGTGACGGTCCAGTGATGTGTCTGGGAACTGACGGCGCCAAGGGCGGATCGCGAATGGAGCCACCATTTTGTTGTTTCTTGTCCGATCCCTCGGTCCATTGGACTTCATCCTGCCGACCCTCAGACATTGCTCCTCGGCTGGACGGCCTTTTCTCTTTCTCCCCACATAGGCCCCCGTCTCTCCTATCACCTATCTCATCTCCCTCCCCTCCTTCTCTCTACCCCCTTGGATGTCTTATTGCTCCGTTCACTCTGTTGAATAGTAATATACAATCGTTTTTAGCCTAAACGTTGGGAAAATGGAACCCTGAGTGAATTTACTATTTTGCATAGTTACATCTCTCACCACTAGTATATGTAGTAGTTCTTTGTACTTAATATCACTATTTTGTGTTTCTGAGCCAATATTCTTACTCTGGAGTCTCTGTGACCACTCTGAGAGAGTCCACAGCATCAAGGGAACCACGCACAGCTGAGGCATGGTAATGCGCCCCTTACCAAAGCACTCCCTCTCCCCTTGTTAGGGAATGATCCAGTAGGTAGGCCTTGGAGTCTCAGAGACGCCTCTGAGAGAGCCAACTGCGTAAAGGGAGCCTCACGCAGCGGAGATGTGGGAATGATACCACTTCCCCTGGGATCACAGCTTACCGGACTTTGGACGAGGTTTTTATCAGTTTTACTGTTTGTGTCCCCTTCACCCTCTCCTCCTTTCATGCTCTCTCTCACCCTCCCCTACTGCTTTCCCTCTTTCATTATTTGTCTACTTCCTCTGCTCCTATCCCCTCTCCCCTTAATCTCTCGCCTTGCCTGCTACGCCGCATAGCCCCCTGTCCCTTGTGCCCTTTAACTAAGCACTCCTCCCCTTGTTGGGGAAAGATCCAATTACTTATACTCTGGAGTCCCAGTGATCCCTCTGATAGAGTCCACAGCGCCAAGGCAGCCACTCGCAATTGAGGTATGGTATGGAGCTGCTTGCCAAAGCACTCCCTCTCCCCTTTTTGGGGAAGGGTCCAGTAGGTAGGCCTTGGAGTCTCAAAGACCCCTTTGAGAGAGTCCACTGCGTAAAGGGAGCCTCTCGCAACGGAGTTGGGGGACTGATACCACTTCCCCTGGGATCACAACTGTGTAACCTTTGTAACGATGTAACCTGCAACTATGGTCTGATACTCATGTAAAGCACTCTGATACCTCCGGGTCTAGCCAGCGCTATATAAAACCATTCAAATAAATAAATAAATGCTGATATACTACACATGTTATAGGAATGCTCACGTCTGAAGAGATTCTGGTTAACAATAGGTGGTGTAATTCAGGAAATGACAGGCAATTCGTCTGGGATACAGCAGATAGCTGCCTATTAGGGCTACACCCTTGCCTGAAAAGTCAGCGAATACAGTATAAATTTGAAGATATGGCTATCCTCATAGCGAAACGTGGCATCACAATGAGATGGAAAATAGCTTTTACCCTCCATTGCACACTTGGGACATTGAAATGGTCCGTTGGGGAGGGGCAGAGAGTGCCATCATCAGAAGAGAGGAATTACGTGTGGTGCGCAAAACAGCCATTTACATGGAGTGAGACCAGATGTTGGAAAAACCTGTCCCTTGTGCCCTTTAACTAAGCACTCTTCCCCTTGTTGGGGAAAGATCCAATTACTTATACTCTGGAGTCTCAGTGATCCCTCTGAGAGAGTCCACAGCACCAAGGGAGCCACTCGCAATTGAGGTAAGGTATGGCGCTCCTTGCCAAAGCACTCCTTCTCCCCTTTTTGGGGAAGGGTCCAGTAGGTAGGCCTTGGAGTCTCAAAGACCCCTCTGAGAGAGTCCACTGCGTAAAGGGAGCCTCTCGCAACGGAGTTGGGGGAATGATACCACTTCCCCTGGGATCACAGCCTACTGGACATTGGACGCAGCTTTTACTTGTCTACCTGTTTGTGCCCCCTCTCACCCTCCCCCTCGTCGTTCATGCTGTGTTTCTCACCCTCCACCTCCTCTTTCCCTCCTTCATTCGCTGTCTACTTCACCTGCTCCTACCCCCTCTCCCCTGAAGCTCTCCCCTTGCTTGCTTTTTCCCTTATGCATATGTCCTTATTGTTTATCTCGACCTAACATGTAACTATGTAGCTATGCTGTAATAACTGTGTAACCTTTGTAACGATGTAACCTGCAACTATGGTCTGATACTCATGTAAAGCGCTCTGATACCTCCGGGTCTAGCCAGCGCTATATAAAACCTTTCAAATAAATAAATGCTGATATACTACACATGTTATAGGAATGCTCACGTCTGAAGAGATTCTGGTTAACGATAGGTGGTGTAATTCAGGAAATGACAGGCAATTCGTCTGGGATACAGCAGATAGCTGCCTATTAGGGCCACACCCTTGCCTGAAAAGTCAGCAAATACAGTATAAATTTGAAGATATGGCTATCCTCAAAGCGAAACGTGGCATCACAATGAGATGGAAAATAGCTTTTACCCCTCCATTGCACACTTGGGACATGGAAATGGTCAGTTGGGGAGGGGCAGAGAGTGCCATCATCAGAAGAGAGGAATTACGTGGGTTGCGCAAAACAGCCATTTACATGGAGTGAGACCAGATGTTGGTAACACTGAAGGCTACGGATCTGGTGGCACTCTCTGGGCCCTAGTGAGTGTCACTCCCTTCCCCACAAGATACTGAGTCCATGTGGCATCATCCCCCGTATAATATTGTCCAATAAGAAAAAGCTTAGTAGGCGTACCAGTTAAGTGGAGATAACTCAAAGTAAAAATGTACAACTGGACCCTAAGACGTCAAGGAAGGGAATCAGCCAGTTGGGGGGGTGGAGGGTGGAAAATTGGGGAGTTGGGGTTGGTTACTGTGTTCTAGGTTGGACTTCACACACACACACTTACATATGTGTATACATACATCCGTTTTTTATCCACTCAACTCATAAGCTATTTTGCACTGACTTTCATGGCTGTGGTGGTGTACCTGTTTATAGAGCAATGTGTACAAAAGAAACTTGGATGATGCCACCAGTGATGTCCTCAATGATATCATTTGCGATGTCATCAGTGATATCATAAATGATCTCATAGAAAATGACCTGAGGGATGTCATATGTGAGGTCTTAAGCAGTGCATGGCGAGGGCGCAAGTTATAGCTATAACTGGTAACTTTCTGTGTAATTTTAGTTCAAAATGTCGATGTTGTCACTGACAAATTCACCTAACTATAACATCACTTATCCTATATATATATATATATATATATATACATATATATTCACTTAAAAAAAACAAAGGTTTCACTCATTCTTCCATAGGCCTTTCAGTATAAATATATAAAACATATTTAAACTTTTCAGAAAAACACACATTCACTGGATGATGTCATCAGTGATGTCATCAGTGATGTCATTTGAGATGTCATCAGTCATGTCATCAGTGATGTCACTGACCATGTCATGAGTGATGTAATATGTGACGTCATCAGCAGTGCATTGCGGGGGCACGAGTTATAGTTAGCTGAACTAACTATAACAGGGGAATTTCTAGGGTTTTGTACGAGGGAAATGTCCAGCTAACTATAACACCCCTGAAACCTATGTTTTTTTTAGTGAATTTCTAAGGTTTTTTAAATGCCAATTCCTAACTATAACGCCCCTGAAACCTTTGGTTTTTTCAGTGAATTTCAAAGGTTTTTTAAATGCCAATTCCTAACTTTAACGTGCATCAAACCTATGGTTTTTTCAGTGAATTTCAAAGGTTTTTTAAATGCCAATTCCTAACTATAACGTGCATGAAACCTATGGTTTTTTCAGTGAATTCCAAAGGTTTTTTAAATGCTAATTCCTATTTATAATTTATCTCTAAAGATATCATGTTTAATGATTTTCATTGGATTTTTATATTTTTCAAATTCAGTGTGTCAATTTCATTAATTATGTTTTTTTGAAATTCTTTTTTATCACCATTTTTTTAATATATTTTTTTAATTAATTCTTTTAAAAATTAAAAAATATTATTTGTTTTTATTGGGTTTTTCAAACATATTTTTTATATTTTTAGAAATATTTCTTTAACTATATGTTCAAAACTTTATTTTATATATTTTCTTCCCATGTTTTTGGATCCATGCACCCTATGCGCACTGTTCTCGATCCCTATGCGTTAGCATCCGCGCATGGTATGCCTTGGGTACGTGTTTAGTGCGCGATCGCAATGCGACAGGTACGCGACTCCCAGCCTATACGCGAGACGTTCGATGTACGTAACGCAACGTTTACGTGCTTCCGCGATGCATCATCTGCGTCTATGACGCGCTAGGTGCGCAGATCCCGCGAAATATTTAACATTTAAAAAAACATATATATATGTATTTCATGTGAATATTAATTGAAGACAAACTCTAAACTAGTCTTAAAACTAATATATTCTTACATCTAATCCTATAATTTTTTTAATTCAATTTCACGGATGCGTGCTGGGTGCGTGCTGCGTATGCGCAGGGTGCGCGGATCCCATGTGACCTGCAAAAAAAGAGATTTGATTTGTTTATTACACTTCCTCTTCTAACTATTGAAAGACCCCACCCAATTCAATCATTCTTCTTTGACCTTCTTTGGAGGAGCATCTCTTTGCAGAGAGGAAGATTTTTTTAGACTAAGTTTACACTTAGCTCTAACTTTTTTCAACTAAAAAGGGCTTCAGGGCAGCAGGCATCACCTGCATCTCCTCATACATCTGAGGATGAATTTTTGGAGGAGGCACCACGCAAAGAACGTTTTTCTTCAGTGGTGTGGAAATTTTTTACTTTTCCCGAGGGGCAGAATAGGACCAATGCCACCTTGGTCACATGCAAGATTTGCAAAAGAGTGCTGTCACGAGGGGATCCTAACAAGAAATACTCTTGCGGCACGGCTAGTATGATGAAGCACCTAAGGACCCTTCATCCAAACAATCTTGCACGAGAAGAGTGCAAACGGATGAGAAACACTCCTGCTCCTGTGCCTTCCACCTCATCGCAGCCGAGCACTTCAATAGTGCATCCATCAGCCCAAAATTTGGACATCCGTCCTCAATTTCAATTTTTAAAAGTGCTCTGCACTAAGTGCAATGCGACTTTGCGCTACGGTGAGCAGTCGATCGATCTGATCTGCTGCCGGCAAGAAATCACATTTGCTATGCTTTTTTCTTTTTTTTTTATTGTTTCCTGAAGTTCATTGTTTGGTTCCTCCTGTTTTTTTGTTGTTGTTTTTTTGCAGGAAAACTAAAAAAATTCAAAAATTGTTCAGAAACCCCCCCCCCCCCAAAAAAAAGAAGAAAAAAAAAGTTCTTGTAAGAACTAACTTTCCTGGTTTAAAAAAAGAGCTTAAAGTTTAGATGAATGTATGTGTAGTATGTAATTGAATGAATGCATTAGTAGCGTATGGTGAATGTATAAGTGCAGAACAATGAGGAAGTGCTGCAGCATCACACAGTAACCTCTTTTACTGCAGTGTGCTGTAGTACTTCCGAAGCACAGGGATGCAACATATGTACATAAATATGTTGCAAATCTATGGTTTTCTCTGCACGGCTGCTTAAACTGCAGCCATGTGGTGACACAGGCACCCTTGCACCATAGTGCAATGATATCTGTGTCATGTGCTGTTTGTTTTTGTGCAGGAAGACACACCTTCCTGCACAAAAACAATCAGTAAAGGCATTTTTCTCTTTCGATGTATGCTGAGCATTGTAGCATGCATTTAAGATATAAAAATGTGGAGAAATGAAAACAATTCTCCTTGTTGTGCTTTCCTACACCAATTTTAGAATGGTGCAGCATTCACACACATATCGAGATTTATGATTTCTGATAAATCTAGACATGTGTCTTGTTCTATGAGTATTCTGTGCAATCATGCACAACAACACTTATAGAACACCCTTTCAACGCAAACTGGTGTGCATAATGAGGTTGTATTTACATGGAGTATAAAAAGTGCACAGAGTGCCTTTTCCTCTCTTTGTAAATATGAAAGAGTGTCTTGCGCAATAACTATGTTACAAAAAGTTACATATTTCCGGTTTTAAAATTCCTTGCGAATGATAGAAGGTAAGCACAGAGTTTTGTCTGCAAAGATGTTCAAAGAAGAATGATTGAAATTATTGTGGTCCTTCAATACCTTCAATGGGAAATATTATGAACCCCTCAAATCTCTTTTTTTGCAGGTCACATAATATCTGATTATGGTCAGATTTCAAAACTACATAGGTATAAACAGAGTGTTTTTAGAAACGTGTTTCAACTTTGTAGCTTCTTGCAGACCTCCTCATTCTGCATATTGAGACTTAGTTAAACTTACCTTCACAGTAATAGGAATAAAACATGGTATACATTTTTTTCAGATTTTCATTGCAATCTAAATTCATATAAATTGCTTATTTTAAAATTTGGATCTGTGAAAGAAAAGGAAAAAAAAATTATAACATGTAATAATACATTTTTTACAACACAGCATAATTTCCACAAAGTAATTTGTTTGCCTTTTTTGCTGTTCTCAGAATATACTGAATTTCACTAAAAATAGTGATTTCAATCGTACTCATCACTTAACAGTGGGCAAAAAAAAAACAATCAGAAAGATTGTTAAAAAAACAACAACATGCTATTCTCAGCAAAATACCACAAGATACAAATCACAGATATATAAAATGCTTACGGCTAACAACATTTTATAAGTTTAACTTACAAAAACTGTAAATGTTGTCGCTTTAAAATATTCATGAATCTAAGGATGAATTTTTGGAGGAGGCATCACGCCCACAACGTTTTTCTTCAGTGGTGTGGAAATGTTTCACTTTTCCCGAGGGGCAAACAAAGATCAATGCCACCTTGGTCACATGCAAGATTTGCAAAAGAGTTCTGTTGCGAGGGCATCCTAACAAGAAATACTCGTACGGCACGGCAAGTATGATGAAACACCTAAGGACCCTTCATCCAAACAATCTTGCACGAGAAGAGTGCAAACGGATGAGAAACACTCCTGCGCCTTTCTGAGTTTCTTTTCTTTTTCTTTTTTTTTGGCATGATTTCTTTATTTTTAAGTTGAAAAACAGTATCTGTAAAAAAGAATCACAAATAAATGTATATTAATAACTTTCAAATTTATACTATTCCATTACTGTACAAACTAATTTTATATAAAAACTGACTAAGAAACTATAGCCCTGAACCACAAGTGTGACGATGGTTAAAACACTACATGCATAGTGCATACTACTTTGAAGCAGTTCATGCCCTAAAGCCTACCTCACTAAAATACTACATGCTAACTGGCTGAATGATTACAGTACTATAAGGAGACACACTGGGTGAGTAACAGGGTGTTTGCTAGAAGTGTATGAATACTGACTGGGGAATTGAAGGTGTGAAAGACAACTATGTAGGTGGTTAGAGGCCTGCATGCATAGTGAATAGGCATTTGAAGCAGACTATGTGCTGAGCCCTGGCTCACTGCATGAGTACTTGGGAACTGACGGAATGATTAGAGTACAGCAAGGAGAGTGCCTGGGTGAATTTATAAGTGGTTGGCTGTTGACACAGTGAATGGATTAGTACTTGGTACTGAATGGGTCACTAGAGGAGTGCAAAGAGAGTGACAGGATGTTTGCTGGACTCTATGGATACTGACTAGGGAATTGAAGGTGTGGAAGACAAGTGTATAGTATGTTAGAAGACTGCATGCATACTGCATAGACATTTGAAGCAGTCTATGTGGTAATGTATGGTTCACAACATGAGTACTTGGAAACTGACTAAATCATCCGACTACTGCTAGGACAGTGCCTGGGTAAAACTTTTACATTTTAAGTTCTGGCACAGTGAAGAGAATAGTACATGGTACTGCCCCTTAGTGTCAAACCCTGACTCGTTTTATCAATGCATAAGCAAAGAATAGCTTCTAAAGCTACTAAAACTTGACAACATGACCGGTTTTAAAACAGTTATCTGTCAGCAAATACACAATGTTACCAAATGCTTCTATCACAATCCTTACCCAAATGCACACAGACTCACAGTGTGATTTTAGACAAGCAACACTATCCTAGGAGTTTACCAAATCTCATTCACTAGTCTAGAAGAGGTAAGGATACTGCACACAATCTACATATTTAAGTACAGCACATTAGTGTCAAACAATGACTCATTTAATCAACCCATAAGGAAAGACTGGCTTCTAATGCTACTAAAACTTGACAACAAGACAGGTTTTTTTAAAAGAGTTATCTGCCAGAAAATACACGATGTTACCAAATGCTTCTCTCACAGTGGTTCCCAAATGCACACAGACTCACAGTGTGATTCTAGACAACAACCACTATACCTAGGAGTTTACCAAAAATCATTCACTACTGTGGAAGTGGTAAGGGAACTGCACACAATCTACATATTTCAGGACTGAACTTTTGTGTCAAAACCTAACTCATTTAATCAACGCATAAGCAAGGACTAGCTTCTAATGCTCCTAAAACTTGACAACATGACAGGTTTTAAAAAAGTTATCTGTCAGAAAATACACGATGTTACCAAATGCTTCTCTCACAGTGGTTCCCAAATGTACACAGACTCACAGTGTGATTCTAGAAAAGTACGACTATCCCTAGGAGTTTACCAAAACTCATTCACTACAGTGGAAGTGATAAGGGAACTGCACACAATCTACATATTTCAGGACTGCACTTTTGTGTCAAAGCCTGACTCATTTAATCAAAGCATAAGCAAAAACTGCCTTCTAATGCTACTAAAACTTGACAACAAGACAGGTTTTAAAACAGTTATCTGTCAGCAAATACACGATGTTACCAAATGCTTCTCTCACAGTGGTTCCCAAATGCACACAGACTCACAGTGTGACTCAAGACAAGCAACACTATCCCTAGCAGCTTACCAAAACTCATTCACTACTGTGCAGGGGGTAAGGAGACTACACACAATCTACATATTAAAGTACAGCACATTAGTGTCAAAGCATGAATCATTTTATCAATGCATAAGCAAAGACTGGCTTCTAATGCTACTAAAACTTGACAACATGACAGGTTTTAAAACAGTTATCTGTCACCAAATACACAATGTTACCAAATGCTTCTCTCACAGTGGTTCCCAAATGCACACAGACTCACAGTGTGATTCTAGACAACAACCACTATACCTAGGAGTTTACCAAAAATCATTCACTACTGTGGAAGTAGTAAGGGAACTGCACACAATCTACATATTTCAGGACTGCACTTGTGTGTCAAAGCCTAACTCATTTAATCAATGCATAAGCAAAGACTGACTTCTAATGCTACTAAAACCTGACAACATGACAGGTTTTAAAAACGTTATCTGTCAGAATATATACGATGTTACCAAATGCTTCTCTCACAGTGGTTCCCAAATACACACAGACTCACAGTGTGATTCTAGACAAATGCTTATCACAGAATGGTTTCTACATGCACACACACTGTCAATAAGATTGTAGAGAAAAAAGGACTCCCTACACTTTAGCAGAAGAAATACATTAGTCTGATTAAAATCTAAATAGTCTACATACATCCCCTCACAATTAATAACTCACCTTTCAAGTTGTTTTGTAGATTAAGAAGTATATCAGTCACACACCAGATATCAGTCACACACCAGATTTTCTTTTACAGAATCTCTGCACTGTGCACCTCTCAGCAAAAACAAAGAATGGCAAAGTTTCCCTTTCATGTTCCACACATATACATGTAAACATCAAATCACAATCCTTCACACATAAATTCAAAAGCAAACACACATTTCTATTGGTTAAACATTTCAACCCTTTCCAAATGAAATACATTTCAACCCTTCCCCCAATCTGCCTTCTGCCTGTTACCATAGAAACAGGTCATGGAACACTGCACTGAGCACACAGGTCACAAGTTCAGCACACAATGTTGCTAAACAAGACAGCAAGTGTGAGGGGAACGGCTTAACTTTGTCCATCAGCGGAGCCGTGAGGGGAACGGCGTCACTGCATCCATCGATGCCGTGAGGGGAACGGCCCTCACCTTGCAAACTACATCCCCCAGAAGGCAGTGCAGGAGTACCGGCGTCATCAGAGGGCGTCAGGAGCCCTCAAAACATCGCAGGGGCAGACGCAGTGCGGGACGCACGTGGGCGTGCCCGGGAGCTGCCCGGGCGCTGCCCAGGCCAAGGGCGGGCCCGTCCGCGCCCATCAGAGGCCGAAGGAGGTCGGGCCGGGTCACCCCCCTAAAATCTCCATAATGGGTAAGCGTAAACTAGCAGCGCCTATGGAAGGGAATGGGAAGAAAGCAAAGGTCCCCAGGAAATCTGATTGCATAATCTCCGACTTGTCATCTGCTGTTGGGGTGCTATCCAAGGAAATTGCAAATGCTGAACAGGAACTTGGTTTGGTACCTCCCATTCTGCCCTGTGAAACCAGTGACTGTGTGGCAGTACCCAGTATACCTCTGGAACCTGTGGTGGTTGTGATGAATACAGGCCCCAGCAGGCCCGCAGGACACAAGGGTTCGCTCTCCTGTAATGGAATCTATAAGGAAGTTGGCACGGAAACTGCAAAGTACAAAGACAGAGTTTATTAACCCTTAAGGGTGGTCCTACAATCCATACAATACCCTTCAGTATTGCATAGAGTAGCACAAAGAACTTGCGTACACGGTCCCCTTTTATACACAACAGAGGGGCTCATAAGTGGGAGGATACAACATGAGGGAAGGAATGTTACCTTTTATGGACATTTTCGATACAAGATCAATATGTGGGCGGAGCTGACATACTCCTTGAGCCCGCGAAAACATGGTCAAGCAAGGACTAACTGATAACAGATGTGGTCAAGTCTGGGCATGCGCCAGGCGGACAAAGGAACTATTTATAGACTGTTACTAGGCAGATTACAAGAGCAACTAACACGAAGATAGGACTCTCCTCGTGTTGAGCACGTGGAGACATGACAATACAAAATGGAGTCCAAACTTCAGTCAACATAACGAAAGAGACATGTGTAAGGCAGGAGAATTCATGTCTTTAGTAAATGCTTAATCACATCGTAGTTTCAATTTACAACAGTTGTGTCCAGTCCACCTATAGGAAGGGAGTCTGTCTTATTTTCCCAGGGTTTGGCTGATCAACGGGAGCAACAGGCCCATGGCAATGCAGGACCTGTGAGGAACTGCAAGAAGAAGATCTTGAAACGTCCTAAACCCCTAAAAGCTGCCCTGTCTACCGAAGGGCAATTAGGGACCCTTACGGTGGTCCTATTAGAGGACATAATTACCTCACGAATAGAACCTTTACTGGTGGGCATCGCTAAAGACATTGTTGAGACTCTGAATGCCTGTGTGGCTGATTTGCTTAAAAAATGTACCGGTTTGGTAGCCTCCATTAAAGAGTTTAGTTTACACCAAGTGGGGGCTAGTGAGGCTATGCATAGTCAAGCTAGGCCAGAGAGGGGCACGGGTGTTTCTTCTGGGCCAATGATTCAATCATGTTCTCAAGGGTCGGGTAATACCTCTGGTAGGGGAAAGAGCATGGACCCACTCCCTCCCACTGAGCAGCCGTTATTAGCCAATCATACCTATGGTAATATGTCGCTGGCGGCTAGTAATGCCGCCCCCCAGTCCTTGGGAAGCAGTGTGAAGCACGCTAGGGATAGTTTGTTTACCCTTGCCCTTCCCCCGGAATCGGCCCCCTTGGTGGCGGTTTTTGTCGGGGTACCTCCGCTCCGTGAGGGTGCGTTGGAATCTACGCTTGACTTATTGAGGTACACTAGATCTTGGTGCTCAGCCTCCAGTTGTGGTGGCCTGGATATCTCCCCTAACATTATTATGGCGAGAAGGGTGTGGTGGGTTGGGAGGCGGCCGAAGCGGCTTGTGGGTGATTGTGTAATCGTTAACTTTAACAGACCGAATATTGCAGATAGATTGTTCTGGGATGGGTCTGAGGTAGGGCATGGAGGAATTAGAGCAGTTCCCCTAGGGTTTTTTACCCACCCCCATCTAAAATTTTATCCGGTCTACACAGTCACCGGGCTGAAGCCCGTATTGTTAAAAACACTCCTCCCACACCCCTGGGGCAAGATCCTCCGTCTAGACTGCCTTATCAGGCGGGGTGCCAAAGTTCTGGGGTTTCGTTAATGCCTGGAGACCGTCAGCTTCCTAATAATGTTTTGTTGCCCCGTCCCTCTAATTTGATTTTGAACAACTATTATACCCCACTGTCAAATCTGGAAGATAATGATTGAGTGACAAACTCGGCTCAGCTACCTGAATTTTGTATTGAAAAGCCGGTTGGAGGGGCTAGTTGTAAATTAATTAGTTCGAACGTGGCCGGGACCAGAGCCAAAAGAGAGGATGCGTCCTGGCTCGATTTCCCAGCCAAATATGACATTATTGCCATGCAGGAAACTTGGGACCCCTCCAGTAATTTTTTTCTGGATGGTTATTCTAGTTTTGTGGTACCGGCAGTTAGGGGTGGTGCAGGACGAGCGAAAGGGGGCCTAATACTCCTTTTTGCACTCCATTTGTTGGGCACATTCACCCGCTTGGTATCTGGTTCCAATAACTTTCTTTGTGTTGAATGGTTCGCTTCCCACTCCTTGAAAGTTTTATTGATTAATTTTTATAATTCAAGGGACTGTGTTGATTTTAATCAACATGTGATCGCCTTGCAAATTATTATCTTAGAATACAGTCAAAAACAAAACACTGGCTTCGAGATCGTCCTTATGGGCGATTTTAATGTTCATTCTTGTATTGGTGACTGTTATCTGAGGTCCCATGAAGCTCCTGAGGGGCCCTCAGGTGCTGTGGTGCCCCACTTTGAGCATACTAAGCAGGGGGAGGCCCTTGAGGTTTTCCTTGCCACCACCAACATTTTTGAGTCTAGTCTTATAGAGGTTGGGGGCAGGGCTATTACGTTTAAAGGTTCTACCTTGGGATCAGTAATAGATTACATTTTTATGTCTTCTGGTGCCTTAGCTAGGGCTATAGTTCATAAAGTTGTCCCGTCTGCCCACAGTGATCATAACCCGGTATTTCTGGAGCTGGTTTTGCCTGAGAGTCTGGGTGGTTTGCGCCAGGACTGTCAAAGAGATCTTCTCCTGATTGTGAAAGATCAGGGTCGTAGGGTCAAATGGGCCAAGGTGGTCCCTGCAACCTTTCAGGAGGAGCTTTGTGCTAAAACTGTTGGGCCATGGGCCATTTGCCTGAATGATAACTCGACTGCAGAGGAGGTGGTGAAGGCCTTTGAGGCTATCTGTGCACAGATCTCCAGGAATTTGACCTTGACTTCCACCAATACTCGCCGAGGTAGTAACCCCCCTAGATGGTTTGACGGGAACTGCTCTAGGGCCCACAGGATTTTGTTTGAGGCGTTAAAAAGCAGCCCTAGGGATAAGGGGGCAATTGTAGCAGTGAGAAGGGCTTATAAAGAGGCCATTGCCAAAAGGAAAAAGTCAATAAAACTAGAAGCCTGGGACAATCTTTTATCCATTGATGTCCTTCGGGACAGTGGGAAGTTTTGGGCTACAATTAACCACCCTTTTTTCTCGGGCTCTGTGGGCACTGCCCAGGACTGTATAATCCCGGATGAGCAATGGTATGACCACTTTAGCAAAATATATGGGGCAGGTGGTTTAAGTCCCGCTGGTGGTAGCACTTCTCTAGTATCCCATTCCTTGCCCTGTTTATTTTTTGATCTGATGGACGTGGAGAGAGCCATAAAAGACTCTGCCAGTAATAAGGCGCCGGGCCCTGACGGAGTGCCTGCAGATCTATATGGCTACTCGCCTAGTCTATGGGCAAAGATTTTAGTCAATGTCTTTAATGCTGTTTCAAGCTATAGGTTCCCCGCTTCGTGGGCTACGGCACTAATTATTCAAATTTTTAAAAAGGACCAACTTGGTGATCCTTCCTGCTATAGACCCATCTCCCTGTTAGACTCTGCGGTTAAGATCTTGGGTAGGGTCTTACTCCATAAACTCAGGGATGCCTTAGACAGTCAGGGCATTTTGTCTAATTTGCAATATGGGTTTAGAGCTAATAGGGGGACACTGGATCAATGTCTAAACCTACAGCTTTTGATTAGTAAATACACGGTGGCGAAGGACGGGTCCCTTTTCATGGCTTTTATGGACCTGTCCTCTGCTTTCGATCTGGTTAATCGGTGTAAGTTATGGGTCATCATGACGGAATTGGGTACTGATCCTCCTTTAGTAAGTTTTTTAGCAGCACTACATCAGGATCTTTCTGCCTCAGTGAGGGTCACCCAGGATGGGAAATGCATTAGGCACTTTAGGTCAGAGAGAGGGGTGAGCCAGGGGTGTATCCTTGCCCCACTCCTCTTTACTATTTATATTAACGGCCTGGAAAGGTCCCTGGGGGTCCTGAG
This sequence comes from Triturus cristatus, assembly GCF_964204655.1. Lineage (NCBI taxonomy): Eukaryota > Metazoa > Chordata > Amphibia > Caudata > Salamandridae > Triturus > Triturus cristatus. Next base: position 231,787,624 of record NC_140584.1, read on the forward strand.
AGCGGACGTGCCACGTGTGGGGGAACTGGTTGTACCAGTTCTTCTATATGCGGACGACGCTGTCCTGTTGGCCCGCACTGCTGTGGGGCTCCAGAGATTGTTGGATGCCTTTTATGCCTTTATGGCCGCTTTAGACCTTAAAGTAAATATAAAGAAATCCCATTTTATGGTGGTGGGGAAACAGAGCAAAAAGACTAAATCTAGATCTTTATTTTGTAATGGGGAAGAGATTACCAGGGTAAAGGTTTTTTGTTATTTGGGAGTTCTCTTCGATGAGAATGGTACCTGGGGACCGCAAATTAAGCACAAACGTAACTCTGTAGCAAGGTCTACCTCAGCGCTGTTGAGTTTTGCTAAAAGGCTGGGGGCAAGACCAATGGAGGCCCTGCTGAAAGTTTATACCTCGAAAAGCCTGGCTAGTGCCACTATGGCGCGGCTTTGTGGGGTTATGTTATGCAGGATTTGATCCAAGTAGTTGAAAATAGATTCCTGCGACATTTGCTTTCTGTTCCCCAATAGACTCCTGTTTTTTCCATTCATGCGGAGGTTGGTTTGGGTTATGTTACGGACAAGCTTAAGATGGCCCCATTGCTGTGTTGGGTGAAAACCTGGTTAAATCAGGAAATCACTCTTAACCATCTGATCCTTAACTACATTCTAGCCTTGGATAATGTTAAAAGAATACCTTGGATGAAGTACGTTAGAGCGGCGTTCTCTCGCCTTGGGCGCTCTGAGCTTTTTTCGTCTCCATCACATATTGTCAAGGCAGACATTGCTTGGATTAAACAGTCTTTTCAAGACAGGGCAAAATTGGATCGTGAGGAGTGTGAACTACTAAAACCCTGTGTTAGAGCGCACTTCATGCTCCTTTTATCTCCCTCGTTGGAACCTTATTTAAGTATTGTCTCCAATCCATACCATAGATTTTTATTGTTGAGATTTAAATTTGGTCTGATCCACCACTCACTTGGTTTCTATCCGTCCTGGGGCAGGCCTGAATGTAGTAAGCCATGCCACTGTGATGATTTTTCATCTCAAGACACTATGCACTTTATTATGTTCTGCGAATTCTACTCTGTAAGCCGCAAAAAATATTTGCTCCCAATTTTGAAGGAAGCCGGCTTTTTACAAGTTAGACCTGCATTGTTATTTCTTCAGCAGCTGAGAAGTACTCGTATTATATTCAGTGTGGCAAATTTCCTGGTGGCTGCTATGCGCTGTAAGGCGAAAACCTTTCCCAACCTGTGTAATCAGTGAGCAACTTTTTTAATGTTTGCCTTTTATGTATTGCATTTTTAACTGTGCGGATTTGCTGTAATCATATTGGTTTATTTTTTGTTTTGGATTGTTTTCTTGATTTTTGTATGAAATTTGTACTTTTATTATTTTAATTAATCGAATAAAGTGTTTTGACTGACTGAAGACAGCAAGTGTGCTTGACTTTTCAACATATCATCTTATCATATATAATGTTCCTTACAATCAGTTTTTGTTCACCAATAAGAATCATGCCTTTAAAAAACAGAAATATACACCCTACCTTTCAGTGTAGAAAGTTGTCATACAACCAATGATTTCTTGTCTTTTTTCAATTTTTTTTTCCTTGGATCCGCGCACCCAACGCGAGAGTATCCGTGAACCAAACGCGATAGGATGCGCGCACCCTGTGCGCATTTTGCCGGTTTTTTTTTTAAAAGGGGGCCCCTGGGGGTCCTTCTGGGACCCCCTAAGCACCTCTAGAGGGTCAGAGTATTTCCACTCTGCCCCCTTTATATGTTTTACACACTTATTCCCCTTGCTTCTTCAGCATCGCTTCTACCGAGGCAGAAAATGGCCGCCAACAGTTCCTAGTATCGAATGTAGACAGACACTCGACAACCAATTAGCATTCAGCACGCGATCGGGAGGGTGCGCGCTCGATTCGGGGCGGGTGCGCTTACAGTACGGGTAGGGTCCGCGGATCCTCCCCGGCCATAGATATCACTTTTTCACTCTAATTTTCTCAGAAACTAATGAACAGATTCACACCATTCATGCAAAAGGCACGAGTCTGAACTGAGGACTACCTCTTTGCCAAATTTGATGTCATTCCGTTCAGCGGTTCGGGCTGTAGCTGCAACGACAGATCCTATGGGAAATTGCATGGGGAAAACGTGTTTTGGGACTGCACTTTTTTCTCGGCCCCCGCTTTACGAATCACCACGAAACTTTCAGGGTAGGAGCGGAGTGGAGCTGGCCAAAAGTTTCGAAAATTTCGGGAGGATTCATCAACCAGCACCAGACTTATTGGGAATAGAATGTTGCAGATTTCCTATGGAAAATAGGTCCTAACTATAACTATCTACTGGCGACCGCCAGTAGATAATATATATATATATATATATGTATATATATATATATATATATATATTACCTACTGGCGGTCGCCAGTAGGTAGATATAGTTAGGGCCTCTATTCCATAGGAAATCCGCAACATTCTATTTGGAATAACTTTGGCGCCGATTGACGAATCTTCGTGAAATTTTCAAAACTTCTGGCCAGCTCCGGTCCACTCCTATCCTGAAAGTTTCACAGTGATTCGTCAAGCGGGGGCCGAGAAAAAGGGGGGTCACAAAACACGTTTTCTCCATGCAATTTCCCATAGGACCTTTAGCCGCAGCTACAGCCCGAACTGCTGAACGGAATTACACCAAATTTGGCAAAGAGGTAGTCCTTAGTTCAGACTCGTGCCTTTTGCTTAAATGGTGTAAATCCATTCAGTAGTCCCTGAGAAAATGACATTTGAAAGTACATATATATATCTATGGCCTCGGAGGGTCCGCGTACCCTAAGTGCAGCCTAAGCGCACCCTGCCGTGCATGAGCTGTATTCTAATTGGCTGTCAACACTCCAAATCAGGAAGTGTTGGCAGCCATCTTGTGCCTCGAGGCACAAGAAACCAAAGAAAAAACCTTGCAAAAAGCGAAAAGGGGGCAGGGTAGAAACTCCCTGACCCCCTAGGCCTGCTCAGGGGGTCCCACAAGGACCCCAAGGCCAATTATTTTTTTTAAATGGGAGGATGCTTGCAGAATGTGGGCAGGAGGCGCGCATCCTGCCGTTAGAAAAAAAAATTCAGAGCTAAATATGCTAATTTGCCCCCGGGGGGCCAAATCCCAGGGGCATAATTAAAAAATAGTTTGGGGGTCCCAATCCGCCCCCACACTGCCCCGGGGACTGCAACCCCCCCGGGGCTCTAACATAATATAGGCAGAGGGCTCATGGCCCCCGCAGCCCCTGGGACCGCCATCCCCGGGGCTTCTTTCAAATGGGTGTGGGGGCTCTCAGGCCCCCCCAGCCCCACGGACCGCCACCCCCCCGGGCTTTTAAACATTTGGTGTGGGGGGCTTCTTGAAAATGTGGGAGGGGGCCGCGCGGCCCCCCTCCTGGAGCCTTGTTGTAGCCCTGGGGACCGCCACCCCCCAGGGCTGGCTCCTGCAGTGTCCCGGGGTGCCCACCCCCGGGACACTGTAGTTTGCAATGACAGGGCGGGAACCTCGCGGCTCCCGCCCTGTCATTGCAAACTGCTTTGCTTCATTGAAGCAAGAGCAGGGAAACCTGCTCTCATTTCAATGAAGCAATGCAGATTTGCTTTTCCACATGGGGAGCAGCATGTTAGCTGCTCCCCATGTGGAAAAGCAATGCCTGCTCCCGCAGGAGGCGGGGAGCCGGATGGGACCTTGGGGGGATTGGGGACCCCCCCACGGTCCCCAAAGAGGTGGTCAGCCCCGGGGGATGGGGTTTCTATGGCTTTTAGTGGCCCGGTAGGGGAGCCACACGGCCCCCCCTTCTTAAAAAATGAAAAAGAAAAAAAAGAAACGGCCCCGGGGATGGGGTCCCCCTGGCCATAACTGGCCACAGCCCTTTTTTATACCTCTCTGCAACTCAGCTCCGTGGCACTTACTGGAGGTACCTGGTGGGATAGTTGGCCGCCAGGGGACCTCAGGATTCAAAGGGACTAAATCCCCCAACTTACAACGTGCCACCGGGCGTGTTTGCACAGTGGTGAAGGTAGGGGGCGGGACCTGAGGTGATATGTGTGCAAACATGCCCTGTGGCATGTTTTTAGTTGGGGATTCATTCCTCTTCAATCCAGAGGTCCCCTAGAGGCCAACTAGCCCACCAGGTACCTCCACTAAGCGCCACGGAGCTGCGTTGCAGAGTGTTGTAAAAAGAGGCGTGGCCTTTGAACACCTCTCTGCAACGCTGCTCCCTGGCGCATACTGGAGGTACCTGGTGGGCTAGTTGGCCCCCAGGGGACCTCAGGATTGAAGAGGAATTAATTCCCCACCTTAAAACGCGCCACAGGGCGAGTGTGCACACATGTCACCTCAGGCCCCGCCCCCTCCCTTCACCATTGTGCAAATATTCCTCTAAAATCAGCCAAACTACGAATTCTGATTTACTCACCTGTTATCAGGAGAGACCTCAGTGCTGCATATTTGAGCCCAGTACTGATCATGAAAAGTAATTTTAACCGTACTTACCAGTAACTTGTATTTCCTTCCATAGGAATCCATTGTGTGGTTTTCACCAGAAAAGTTTCTAAGTGTCGATTTTTGAAAGTACAAATATTCCTCTAAAATCAGCCGAACTACGAATTCCGATTTACTCACCTGTTATCAAGAGAGACCTCAGTGCTGCTTCTTTGAGCCCAGTACTGATCCTGAAAAGTAATTCTAACCGTACTTACCAGTAACTTGTATTTCCTTCCATAGAAATCCATTGTGTGGTTTTCAGCAGAAAAGTTTCTGAGTGTCTATTTTCACACACTAAAAATATTCCTAAAAAATCGTCTGTATGACTTAAACACATTCTTTCAACTGTTTACAAGAGATGCACCAGTGCTGGATCCAGGATCCACCACTGAGTAAGAAAAAGTAATGATAACACTACTTACCTGCTAAGTGAATTTTCTGCCATAGGATAAAATTGGTGATTCTATGTGAAAAAATGTCTGTGTCAACTTTTAAAATACAATAATATTCCTTAACCCCTTCCACGCGTGGCAAATTCCACCACGGTGCGAGGAGGGGCGGGGCTGGGCGTGGCGCCCAGGTACTCAGGACGGCTCCCGGGTGCATAAATCACGGTGGGCGTGTGCTCATAACGGCCGGGAGTCGTCCGAACTCCGCCCACTGATTAATTCACCCACACAGGTGGGGAATTAGCCGCGCGTGGGCAGAGCTGCAACGGTCGGACGGCTCCCGGCCGTCCTGAGCACACGACTACCGTGACTCATGACGACCAAGAGCCGTCCTGAGCATGGATGGGGTTAAAATCAGTACTGGAACCAAAACGCTTTTACTCAACTGTTTACAGGAGATGTCAAAGGACTGAATCGAGGATCCAGTCCTGTGGTTAGAAAAGTAATCCATAAAGTAACTAATTGCATTTGACTAGAAATTCACATTGAGCTCAATGTTGCATTGTGTTTGAAATTGTGTTGCCCATTGCAACAACTGTAACTACTGTACTTAAAAGTCTATTGCCTATTTGCAAAGTATTTAAACTAAAGTAATTCATTCTGAGAAAGTATATTTTGTATTGCAATGTATAATGTAATTATAATGTAATAAAAAGAAAAATATCTAAAAATAAATAGTTTAAAAAATGTAGTAAATCAGTATAAAAAAAATCATTACAACAATTAATACATTAAAAATTGTCCTTTACAAAACCTTTGAAATTCACTGAATAAACCATAGGTTTGAGATATGTTATAGTTAGAAATTAGCATTTAAAAAACCTTTGAAATTCACTGAAAAAACCATAGGTTTCAAGCCTGGTATAGTTAGGAATTAGCATTTAAAAACCTTAGAAATTCACTGCAAAAACCATAGCTTTTAGGGGTGTTATAGTTAGCTGGACATTTCACTTGTACAAAACTATTGAATTTCCTCTGATATAGTTAGTTATACTAACTACATCTCGCGCGCCCGCAATCCACTGCTGATGATGTCACATATTACATCATTCCTGACATGGTCAGTGACATCACTGATGACATCTCAAATGACATCACTGATAACATCTCAAATGACATCACTGATGACATCATCCATGTGAAAATGTCATGCATCTTCTAACACCCTAATATAACTTTTGATACACCCACTATAAATTCAGACTGCCTTTCTCAAAACCATTGACACTCCAACACCAATAACTATAAAACCACTCACTGATTCTTACGTCTACACACACATCCACTCACCTGTAAAATAACTCATACTTACGGTCACTCAGTACAGGACTATCATATGCACTCATACACCTATATAGACACTCACACACCGCCACTCATCCATAGAGGTACTCACACACCTAGTCAGTCATGCAAATAATTATTCACATTCCCATTTACTCACCTAAACAGTTATACACACACCAGCTCACTTACTCATACAAATACTAGCACATTCTTACGTTCTTATACAATCACTGATACAAGCAAACACTCATCCATGCAGCCACTCTCTCAATCACACACTCTCACTTATAGCCATTTATATACTCTAACACACATATATGTTGCCTTTCATATATGTAGTTACTTACACATGTACCAATGACATATACATTCACTCACTAACACACCCATACACACACTCCCCCACCAATAGAGTCCATCACAGATGCACACTTCAAACTATGCACCCAGTGAATCATCCACTCACACATCTATGCACACACACCCCACCCACACAAACACTCAGGCACCCACACAGATACTCAGACAACCAATCAATAACTCATATAGACACTTATGTAGTTATTCACAAACCCATGCAGTCGCTTACACACCAACAGACAGACGGATTCAGAGATTCACACAGTTTAGTCACTAACCCATGCATTCAGTAAGATATGTTTAACCACTCACTTATAGAGTCAGTCACGCACCTAGTAAAACATCCATTCAGACACTTATACATCCACTCATTCTTCAATATGCCTTTCCCTATATATATTAAACATATTTAAACTTTACAGAAACACACAGTCACTGGATGATGTCATCAGTGATGTCATCAGTGGTCATTTGAGATGTCATCAGTGATGTCATCAGTGATGTCACTGACCATGTCACGAGTGATGTAATATGTGACGTCATTAGCAGTACATTGCGGGGGCGCGAGTTATAGTTAGCTGAACTAACTATAACGGGAGAATTTCACGGGTTTTTTACAAGTGCAATGTCCAACTAACTATAACTTTCCCTAAAACCTATGGTTTTTTCAGTGAATTTCTAAGGTTTTTTAAATGCTAATTTCTAACTATAACGTGCCTGAAACCTGTGGTTTTTTCAGTGAATTTCAAAGGTTTTTCAAATGCTAGTTTCTAACTATGCCTACAGAGGTATGACATGTGAAGAAAGAAGAAAAAACACACAGAAAGAAGCAACAGAAATGCAGAAAGAAGCAACAGAAGTGCGCAAAGATGAAGAAAAGTGCAGGAAGAAGCAAGACATGTGCAGAAAGAACCAACAGAGGAGCAGAAAGAGGCCTTGTTCCAAAATCATCCTGTGCCCACAACTTTTTCAGATGGGTACTGGTGGTAACTGACTCTGACTAACCTGGCCTAGAGCAGTGCTATGCTAAAAGACACTTAGAATACAGTGAAAACACCTACATACACTGAGGAACACTATGCGTTGGGGTACCCCTCTGATTAGCATGACCTCCTCTGTAAGTCCCTAGTACATGATAGGGCAGGGGGATTAAAACTACCTCTTGAAACACGCTACGGGGCGCGTTTGCACAGTGGTGAAGGGAGGGGGGCCTGGGGTGCAAATACGCCCTGTGGCCATTTTAAGTTGGGAGATTACCTCCCCTTCAATCCTGACGGTCCCTGGGATCCAACTAGTCCACCAGGTACCTCCAGTAAGCGCCACAGAGCTGCGTTGCAGAGAGGTGTAAAAAGGGGCATGACCTGGACCACCTTTCTGCATCTCAGCCCTGTGAGGCTTACTGGAGGTTCCTGGTGGGCTAGTTGGCCACCAGGGACCCGAAGTATTGAAGGGGAATTAATTCCCCAACTTAAAACGTGCCTCAGGGTGCATTGCAGAGTGTTGTTGGAGGGGGCAGGGCCTCTGGCATGGTCACGTGTTTTTCTTTTTTTAAATATTACAAGAAGGGGGGCTGTGTGGCTCCCCTTAATTTTCTATGTAATGGGCCCGGGGACCCCATCACCCAGGGCCTGACCCCTTATTTTTTTTTTTTAACAGAAGTGGCCCCCCTCCGAGTCCATATTTGGCCCCAGGGACCCCATCCCCCGGGGCATGGCCAGTGTTTTTTTTTTTTTTTAAATGTGGAGGGGGCTGCGTGGCCCCCCTCCTGAGGCCATTAATGGCCCTGGGGACTCCATCCTCCAGGGCCTGCCTTTGCGTTTATTTTTGTTTGTTTCTTTTATTTTTAATTATGGGGAGGGGGCTGTGTAGCCCCCTCCCTGGCCACTTCTGGCCCCGGGGACCCCATCCCCCTTGGCCTGGCCACATCATTGGGGACCGTGGGGGGTCCCCAATTCCCCCACGGTCCAGCCGGCTCCCCGCCTCCTGCGGGAGCCGGCATTGCTTTTCCACACAGGGAGCTGCTAAGATGCAGCTCCCCGTGTGAAAAAGCAATTAGGTTTGGTTTTTGGAAGAGAGAGCAGGCTCCCTGGTGGCGGTGCCCAGGGCCATCATTTGCAGCGGCCCCCCTCCCAACATTGTGAAAGCCCCGGGGGTCGTATTTAAAAATTAGTGCCCCAGGGAGGTGGCGGTTCCCACACAGGTCTTTTTATTTTAAAAACAAAAGCCACGGGTTGGCGTGCCCCTGCTAATTAATAAATAAAAGCCCCAGGGGTTGGCGGTCCCCGGGACTTGGGGGCCTCCAAGGCCCCCCCAGAGATTTCAGATTTCATAACAAGCCTCAGGGGTGGCAGTCCCTGGGGCTGCGGGGGGGGGCCATGAGCCCCCCGCAAATATTCATGCTTTGCCCCGGGGGGTGGAGGTCCCCGGGGCAGTGTGGGGGGATTGGGCCCTCCACAAATTTTTTTGCATGCCCCCGGGACCTAGCCCACCCATGGGCTTTAATTAAACGAAGCGCGGGAGCCCGCGCTTTGTTTTTTTAAAATTTTCGGCCGAAATTCACGCTGGGTGAGCAAATCACGCCAATTTGTTTTTTAAAAGAATGATTTTTTGGTCCCTGGGGGTCCTTGTGGGACCCCCTGAGCAGGCCTAGGGGGTCAGGGTGTTTCTACCCTGCCCCCTTTTCTTGTTTTGCACCTTTATTGTTCTCTTTTCTTGCGCCTCGGTTCTACCGAAGCACAAGATGGCTGCCAACACTTCCTGGTTTGGAGTGTTGACAGCCAATTAGAATTAAGCTTGTGATTTGGAGGGTGCGCGGATCCACCGCGGCCATAGATATCACTATCTTTATTTCATAATTTCTCAAAAACAACTGAGCGGATTAACACCATTTTTTAAAAGGACACTTTCTGAGCCAAGCAGTACCTTTTTGCCAAATTTGGTGTGATTCCGTTCAGCAGTTTTTGCTAGAACTGTGGCTAAACTTTCCTATGGGAAATTGATTTTGTGACCTCTATTTCTTGATTTTCTCAGGAACTACTGAACGGATTTACACCATTTAAATAAAAGGTCTCTTTCTGAGCCAAGGGCTACCTTTTTGCAAAATTTGTGTAATTACGTTCAGCAGTTTGGGCTGTAGTCTGTTCCAAAATTTCCTATGGGAAATAACATGGAGAAAACACGTTGTGGGACCCCCCTTTTTTCTCGGCCCCTGCTTTGACAAATCACCCCCAAACTTTCAGGATAGGAGCTGACCGGAGTGCCCCACCTGTTTTGAAAATGTCGCTAAGATTCGTCATCCGGCACCAAAGTTATTGGGAAAAGAATGTTACGAACTTCCTATGGATAATAGGTCCTAACTATAACTACCTACTGGCGACCGCCAGTAGGTAATATATATATATACATATATAAACTACTACATCAATATTTGTGACCATGATCCTGCAAGATTTTCTTTTTTATTTGTATCCATGGATACGAAGGTTTTCTGAAACATATAACGAGCTCCGGCACCCGTATCTCGCACTGGCCCCGCTACTTGGAAGTGATCAGTGGTGCCGGCAACTCTTTCCACCACTTCCTTTCGGCGAACATGGAAAACAACGACCACCAGGGAAACTTGCAAATGACAGGAAGATTTATTTCTCACTCCTCACATGACGCGTTTCGGGCATCAAGTGCCCTTGATCACATAGCGAGATAGCGGTACGTCATTAAAGTTATATACACTCATTTTTTTCACTCTCTTTTTGCTGTTACACCACGTGATAACAAACAGTGAAGAAACGCTTGTGATATGGGGCTCTTTTTTACGCATGGTAAAAACTGAATACATGTCTCTGTATATTTTTTCAAATACAATGCCCAGCTTATCTTGCACATCCGTTTCTCCAGCAATTTACGCATAGGTATATTGCTCTGTACATATTGAACAACATGAATTTATGAATTGCGCACTGAATGCCATTAATAAGGCGATAACGTTGAATCCCCAAAGTCATTCCATATCTTAATATATGCTCCATATAAGGGCAAATGTGCAAATTCCAGCATAAGTGCAAGACATTGTGCAAATTACGCCACTAACATGGGCAAATTACGCAATGTAAACAAATAATAACCTTGACTTTCCAAGGACATCAATCGTCTAACAAACGCCTGATATATAATGTACAAAATATGAAGATATATATGCGCGTATATATACCCCACTTCCCGCTTAAATGCGGAATTCCTGTGCAAAACAACGCAAATTATGTGCAATTTATTGCAAGATATAGCAAAATGTACCTGAATGGGCATAAATAAAATGTCAAATACAAATCACATGTATTAAAAGCCATTGTTTATGTAATCTATAGTAATTCAATTTGAAAATATATGTATGTATATCCAAAGCCACCCATGACACAAGTTCTTTACATAGATAATTCTATTCTGTATTTGTCATTAACTATAAAGTGCCTAGTGCAGAAATGCATATGACCCCTCCAAAAAGTGTATCAAATTCATAATATTTATAAAGTGAATTTTTTTTTTTTATAAAGTGATTAAAATTTGTGGCAAGCTGGACAGATGTTGTAATATTAATTGTATTGGTCACAGCAGTCATTGTCATGGTAGAATATTGACTCTATGCCTCTTATAGGCCTATATATGGTAATATATCTTTGTACATATCTCATATATAACATCTCCTTACTGTCTTGGTTCAATCATGTATTGTTACAGATGTAAAGGCCTTACATTCTATAAGAAGGTGTGCATGTCTTCTGTGTTGTTGAGGCCATTCGGGAATCTACTATCCAGTTCTAAAATATATTTAGTTTCCCGCTGTCTTAGTGCTCTTTCTCTATTACCTCCTCTCTGTGGAGCTAGAACTGAGTCGATAACAAAATAGGAAAGGCAGTTAATGTCCTTGTTATGGACTTCTTTAAAATGGCGTGCGACAGGATATGCCGGATCGCTATTCATAATAGCCCAAAGATGTTGCGAAATCCTTACATGCACCTGGAGCTTGGTACTTCCCTCATACCTAAGTCCACAGGTGCACGTGAGCACATATATCGCAAAATCAGTGCAGCATTTGCAGTTGCCTCTGATGTCCAACTCATTCTCTCTGAATGGAGTACTGTATTTAGTGGTGCGACAGGTTGTGCATTTGTAAAAACCTTTTCTAGGTTTCAACCATACTTCCCTATGTTCTAGCTCTGGAAAATTTCTTGAGAATTGCCCTCCCATCGATTGAGCTTTCCTGAATGTAAGCAAAGGTTTCTCTGGCAGTCTACTACTAAGAACATTATCAGTCAGGATGATAGGCCAGTTCTTATAAATTATGGCTCTGATTTTCTTTTCTTGACGACTGTACATTGTAATAAGTCTAGGTGGGTCTTCTGATGTGTTTTCTAACCCCTCTTCTTCTGTCTCCTGCACTAGGAGTGATGCCCTGGTTCTCTTGCTGGCTTTCAATACTGCATCTGTTAATGTCTTATTAGTGTAGCCTCTTTTCCTTAATCTGGACAGGGCCTCATCCTGGCAACTCTCAAAATCTTCTGATGTGCTGCAGATGCGTTTTAATCTTAAAATTTCCCCATAAGGGATGCTGCTAATGAGATGTTTGGGGTGTGCACTGGTTGCGTGAAGTGTTGCATTGCCTGCTGTGGGCTAACTCGTTATTATTCACATAAATGCAAACATCTAAAAATTATATTTTAGTTTGGGTAATACATGATGTAAAATGTAAATTAAAACCATTAACATTGATAGTTTCAATAAAATCTTCTGCACTTTTGGTGTCTCCATTCCAAACAATAAAAAAAACATCAATAAAACGTAACCAATGCACGATTCTATTCTCAAAATTTTCTTTGTATTGGATTCTGAGGACCTGCTCCTCCCAATAGCCCATATGTAAACATGCGTAGCTAGGCGAGAAGCAGGCCCCCATCGCAACACCCTGTATTTGCCTGTATATGTCCTTGACAAATACGAAATAGTTATTTTCCAAACACCATGTAATCAAAGAAATCAACATCTTATTATGCATGAAATATTCACACGGTCTAGAGTTTAGAAAATGCTTAATTGCATTAATTCCACATGAGTGTTCAATACTGGTGTATTGCGATTATATATCCAGAGTCACAAGGATCATATTACTTGACCATACGATGTTTTTCAATTTATTCAAGAAGTCCCCAGCGTCTTTTACAAATGAAGGTAATGTTCTTACTAGATCTTGTAAATAAAAATCCACATACTGCCCCACCTGTTCGGTGATGCTTTTGATCACTGAAATGATGGGGCGCCCGGGAATCGGAGATGTTTTTCTGTGGATTTTTGGTAATAGATAAAGAAAGGGAAGAACTGGATGTTCATTCAACATGAAATTATATTCATCTGTCGATATTAGCCCCTCTTGTTTCCATTTTTCTTACTCTTTCTTTAGGGCTTCCTTTGCTTTATTGTAAGCCGTCATTGTCGTTTTCTCATAGCAGTCCATATTATTGAGTTGTCGCATGGCTTCCTGTACGTACTGTTCCCTAGGCCAGAGAACAACATTCCCTCCTTTGTCTGATTTCTTCACAATAATCTCCATGTCGTTACTGAGTTATTTCATTACATTTTGGTATTGTACCTAATTAAAGTTTAATTTACTTTTTTTGTAGTTAACCTGACGGTGAAGTTTTTTTACAACATTTATATATATATATTTATATATAGCACTGAAAAAAACCACAGAAATTCACCAGTTATAGTTATCTTATATTATATTATAGTAACTTGTGTTCTAAGGTAACTATAACTTGGGTCCCCACCATATCCAATTTCTCATCAAAGAGTTCATTTCAAATGTTGCAGTGCTGTTATCAATGATGCCATAGAAGATGTCACGAGTCATGTAATATGTGGGGTGATTAGTAGTGCATGCCAAGGAGCGAGTTATATTTACATTAGGACCTTTTCAATGCAGTCAACCCCATGCTGAGCGCAACCTTTAGATGTGCCCTGTGCCCAACCCCACAAAGGCTTCTGATTCCACACTGCTCTGGGCCTTCGAACTTGTGTGAGGGGAGGTTGGCCACAGATGCCAATCGCCCTCAGGCTGCCAACCCTGTGGACAGCCTTTGATGACACTGGGTAGGGTTGGCCTTTGGGCCCCAGGAACCTCATTCCCAGGGGCCAAAGCAAGTACATTAAGAGGAATGGGGAGAGCATTCCCCCCTTGGCAAGCCTTAATAGGTACAGGAGGCCCCAACTGCCAGGGCCAAATTCAACAAAAGAAGGGGGGAGTGCTGACAACCCCTACCCAAGCCTTAATAGGCCCTGAGGCCTCCATACTCCAAGGCTGAATTCTAAGGGAAGGGGTGTGTGACCGCCCTTCCCAAGTCTTATTAGGCCCAGGGGGTACCCCATCCCCTGGGGCCAAAGCCAATAAAAAAGGGGAGGAGCCACACAGCCTACCCTCCCATAGTCTTATTAGGCCCTCTTTACCCATGCCCTGGGATCAAATAAAAGTAATAAAACAATGCCACTATCTATATCAAGGTTGGTTGTTATTATGATTTTATTATTCATTTTTATGTAAGTGTGATTCTTTGAAATAGTGTGAAAATTTGACGCTACATTTTATATGTTAAAGTTTAATTGATATAAATTAACACCATTTTTATAACATAATTTCTAATACGGGTTGGAATACTCACCATTCTTGGCTTTGCAGGATTTGTTATCAGATTGCATTAGGAACCCTTCCACACAGCTACAGGTATGTGACCCAACTGAATTTATGCACTTTTGGCTACATGCTCCGTACACAGCACATTCATCAGAATCTAAAAAAATAGAAGAACACTGTCAGCAAATATAAGCATTCGTATATATTATGAAAGTAACCCCTATTGCGCCCGCGCATGCGCAGTTCACAGAAGAAGACACTATGGAGACGGATGGAAGCCCGGGGATCCCGCTGATAAGTTAAGGTTATTTAAAATGCTTTTTAAAGTTTTTTAATACTGCAGGCGGGAGGCAGGCGGCGCGTAACGGAGCTATGCGGAGAGTGCGGAAATTGGTTCCATCTCCGTGCCTCTCCGCGTAGGTCCCTTACGCAAATTACGCCCACCCTTATAATAGCGATGTAGCACGTATCAATAGTCTGATCTCAATCATTAATTATAATATGTGCATAAGCAACATAAATTTTGGACCATGTACTGTACAAAATGTGTTCATAATTCTTCTATCACCTTAATAAAACACTAAATGCTAACCGAGTTCATTAAAGTGCCTTGACAAAAAAGTGCATTAGTGCTTTTTGTAAGAAAAATAAAAGTGCGTACTATTCAGTAGAAACAGTTTAAAACATATTTTCTGAAGCTCAGCCCACTTTGCTCCTTATCAAAACTGTAGATCACGGTCTACAACATGTACAAAGAGCAATTGAAAGTGCACCAGTGCTACTTAAATATCAACAGTATTTCACAAATTCAATCATATGTAATTACATTGAACAGAGAAAAGTGCATTAGGACTTAAAAAGTGCAGTTTAGAATGCAGAGCAAATTTTGATTCAGGACATCTTCATATAAAACAGAAATAGGACTACCGGAATTTACATGATCTTTTACAAGTTTATGTTCCAAGCTAAAAAAACAAATTTTGCTTTAGCAATGGGACATCCAAACAAATATTTTCAGTCCTCCCACCCGCTTTGCAAAAGCCTCTTCGAAGTACATAGTGCAAGATATTTTATTCTTCCAGTCCATGACTGTCGGAACCTTGGCAGTCCTCCAATTCTGGAGGATAAACGAATGTGCACTCATCAAAGCTACTGATATTAAATATTGTTAATCCTTTACTAATTGTTGGCTATTTTTAGAGACACCAAATAATACTAGGGTAGCATCTGGCAGAATTGAGCATTCAGTAGCCTGACCAATTGCCTTAAACACTTCCTGCAAAATGAGATGCGCGCATACGTAAAACGTATGGCGCCAACCTCCGCCTTGTTGATGACAATGAAAACAATTATTGGAAACTGCAAGGTAAATTTTATGTAGAATTTTTGGGGTATATGATTCCATACATCTAGACAGAAAAGACATTCTCTTAAAATTAGCTGCCTGGAGAGATTTGCTTCCTATCTCTGCAATTAAATGGCAATCAGTGACTGAAAGATGATACTGTGCTTTTTTCTGATGCCTTGGAAAGAAAATGAGTTAGGTCAGGCTGCACTTAAAGATATTTCAGCAGTCTGTACAAATATCCTAGTCATTGAATTTTGCTCTTAACCAGAGCACTACTAATCGATTGGGACTCCTGAATCTCACTTTTGAAGTTAACCTGCAGGAAGTGCTTAGTCTTGTTAAAGCTTAAAAAATGTTGCTTGCATTGAAGGCCACTCCTAGCTATTAGTTCTTCCCATGAGATAGCTTTCCCCCGCCTGATGAAGTCAAAAAAGGTTTTGAAGCCTATGGAGTTCCAAAATCTAACCTCACGATCTGCTAAAAAATGCCCCAGATACCTGCCCTCCTGCAAAAAGAAATAAAAATCAGTCAATAGGCGACTTATAGGGTTTGCTTAGGGCACTTATCCACCCGTAGGTATCCCGTAGAAACTTATATCTAGTTTTCTTTGTTTGATAGATTTGCTATTTTCATAAAAACTGGCAAGTTAATTTCTGATTCCTGAATCTTCTTAGTAAAAAAAATTATCTAATGCTCTGCATCCATTTAAATATCTTGAAAGAACGTCAATTAAAGCAGCCTGATTGTCGTTTCGCATATTAGGACATGCCAGCCCTCCTTGCAAGTACTCACTTTGTAAAACTCTCAACTTTACCCTAGAAGATTTTTTGCTCCAAATAAAACACCTAAAAGCTGAATTTAATTCCTGAAAAAAACTGTTTTGGATTTTTATTGGCACATTAGAGAAGAGAAATAGCAACAGTGGCAGGACCGACATTTTAATCAAGGAAATACAACCTATGATTGTCAAAGGGAGCAGAGATCACCTATCAATCAATCCCCTTATTTTGGATAACAGTTTTTCATAGTTCAGGTAGAAGAGGCTAGAAAATTGTTTGTCACTAATATCCAAAGATTGCTAATTGGGGACACCATTATTGCTCGAGGCTGTAGTGATAACAGGAGGTCGGCAGCTGTTATGTTGAAAAGCAAAGATTCTGTTTTGCTTTGATTTATCTTGTATACTCCTATTTTAATGAAATCTGTATTCATATGTACAGCTCATTTGATGTTATCCTTATCAGGCAGAAGATATAAAATCATATCATCCGCAAATAATTTAGGCATAGCCATCCCTTCTATAGGTGCCCTGATATTATTTTTGTGAAGTTGTACCACCAGGGGTTCAATGATAAAGGTGAATAAAATAGGGGAGAGGGGACATCCTGGATGCATGCCTCTTTTAATCATGAATGATCCAGGCGTTTTGGAGTTTACCATCACCTTAGCCTGGGCCCCACTGTAAAGGTTTGATAGTATTAAAATGAACTGGGAGGGATAACCAATTTTTTGAAGGCTATAAAACAAGGCATCCCGGTTTAAAAGATCGAAGTTCTTTTCAGTATCTAGCATAACTAACTAGGGCCTTTGCATGGTTCACTGAACAATAAACTATTACCTGAATTAAAAATGGGTATTTGCAGAGATTAATCAGCCCACCACAAAGTCACACTGATCTTCATGAATTAGCTGTTATTCTGCTGGCATTATGCGGGCCGCCCGTAGCTTGATAAGCATTTTATAGTCCATATTAAGCAGACTGATCAGTCTATATGAATGGACAGATTTTGGATTTTTATCTTTCTTAAGAAATGAACAACTATTGTTGATTCTTAAAAGATGGTCGGGATTTCTCCCCCTCCTTTAATGCAGTTGAATATATCCGCTAAAAATGGCATGAGTTCCCTTGGGAATATTTTTAAAAATTCTGTGGGTAACCCATCATTCCCACAGGTTTTAGCATTTGGCATTTTCTATAGTACTTCAGGAATCTTGGTGGGTGTTATAGGCTTAAGTACTAATTGGGCTACAGTAAAAAGGGGAGGCGCATGGTATCATAATACTGTTCAATGCTACTCATTGTCACCGTATATTGAGTCTGATAAATATCACAATAATGTTGAAAAAACACTTTAGCAATCACTTCCTGGCCTGTTACCATGTTTCCTGTAATGGGATTCTCCAGAGATTTGATCATTGCCTTTTCGCTCATAATTTTAGTAGACCAGGCCAGGAACTTGCCAATATGCTGGTTTTCCTCTGACATTTTTTGTTGATAGATAATGGACTTATTAATCACTTCTAAAATGTAAACTTTCTAAGATTTTGTTTTTCTGTTGCCAGCATTCTGCTCAATTACAGAGCTTCACTAACTCCCTTGGCATTATCTAATGCTGTCTGCCGGCTCGCAATCCGCTTTGAGCGTGCTTTACTTTGATTCACTTTACAAGCTATAATCCTCCCCCTTAATGCCTTAACAGCCTCCCAAATTGTAAATAGTGAAGTCGTTTTACTATTGATGGAGAAAAACTTGGGGATAATATGCTTCATTGCAGCAACCCAATGGGTATTAGAGAGCAACGATCTATCAATTTGCCATCTGGTTCTATTCCTATTATTTGAACCAATATCCACCACTAGGGAGACCAATGAATGGTCTGAAAAAGCATTGGCCCAGATATAGGTCTGCCCGCTTAATATTTTTGACAAAAATAAGAAATCTCTTCGAGAAGCTGTTTAAAATCTGTGGGAACGCGTGTATATTGTTTGACCTCTTGCTGGCCTTCTCTCCAGGGATCAACTAGCTGATAATTTGACTTAAACGTTTTCATTACTCTTTTTGTTCTTGTTTTAAACTGTTTCTTATTCATATTTGAAGTATCTTTAGAAAAGTCTTGAATAAAATTAAATTCCCTTCCCCAGGTCAGAGGACCCACTTTTCCCAGGGCAATATCAGTCTGTATCGTCATTTGTAGGGCCACAGTAATTGATAAAATTTTGATCCCGGGAAGCAAAGTAGATCCGACCATGCTCCTCGGCTAACAAGGTCACATCCGGTTAAAGGTCGACATGCAGAGGGTCCGAGCGATGCATCGCTGAATCCCTCTTCTCTCTACGTATACACCGCACAGCACAGCACCGCACCGCATTTAGGCGAGGAGTCTTGGAGATGAGTTTGGAGATTACAGGTGTCACTGTCTTCCCATTCTGATTTTTTGATCAGCAGTTCGGAGCTGCAGTGTTGAGGAGAAATGTGTAGTTGTCGCAGTGCTGTTCTGATAAGCGTGGAAGAGGCGCAGAGAGATAGTAAGAAGTGTTAGTCGCCAAATCAGGTGGATTAAAAGAAGATGCCATAAAGCATCCAGCGGCTGGATCGTGAGTTAAGAACTGGCCTGAAAACTACAATCACTCCACAATAGACAGTAGGAAAGGGTGTAAAGAGATTTATGCAGAAATACTAAAGGGAGGCATTAGGCTTCTCAAATGGGGCTCTGAGCCAGGGCAGCAGCGGCGACAGCCTTCCTAGGTGTGGGGTGCAGCTTGCTGCTGCTCCACCTGCCCCCCCCCCCCACACTACAGGATTCACTTGACTCAGAGAGAATCTGCTCTTCTGAAGAGGCAAATGACTCTTTAAAACAAATTCAGCCATCAGCAGGGCAATTTAGCAGAGCTGCTCCCTTTAGATCCATAAGTGGCTCAAGAATGCATGCCTCACATACCATCAGGAGCTGCACCAATGGTATCTAAAGCTATTGTACTGGGCAAAATAAACCCTCATATCCATTGTTTGTGCTTAAACAAGCAAAGACAGTAGGGCAAGGTGCCCAGAGTCCACAAGAAATGAGACTGTGTTTGGGATATGCAGAGCAATTGGCATCAGGCAGCTTAACATCTTTTGAGAATAACAATCCCGTTTCAGAACCAGCAAGGATGACGTACAAAACGGGTTGATAGAATCTCGAATTGCCATTGGCAACTCAATCCCTCAATCTCAAGCAACACTGAAATCTGAGCCAAGGACATGGGGTCAGTCATGGGGGAGTTTCCAGCCTATAACTCCCAATTGTGAGATATGCTGAAAGAAATCTTGCTGGAAATTAGGCAACTAAAATATGCCCAAGAAAAGATCCACACAGAAGTTAAGAGCCAGCTGGAGATAATCAATGACAATATTTTGCAATTAAATCAAAGGCTATCCTTTGCAGAACAGCGTATTTCCAATCTCCAAGATGCCAAAAAAACTTTGAGCTATTCCAAGCAAAGTATAATCAGGAGCTGGACGAAACCCACATCGAGCTTGGTGTGTTGGAGAATCAGTCAAGAATGTCAAATACGTTTTGTGGGTATCCAGGAAGGGCAAGAAGTGGGTCAAGATCCCATTAAATTAATTTCGGACCTTATTCAGAATTATGTCTGCCCGTGGGACGTGCCTAACAAAGAGGGCTCATCATGTTCCATTCCACCAACAGGCCAATGCAAAATATCCATGCACATTCCTTATCAACTTTGGCGACTTTCGAATAAAGGAATCAATCATAGCTGCAGCCATAAAAGCAAAGGGTTTCCAGACTACCAACAAGTTTCAGTTCAACATTTTCTCAGATATGTCTGCCTTGGCTGCAAAACGCTGTTGAGAGTGCAAATCAATGTTGGATCAATTGAATTCAGGTGGACCTAGTCCAACAGTCAAAACTGAACGTTCTTGTAAAACGACATTTTTATATTTTACACTCCATTCAGCAGGCGAAAGAGATTCTACAGCAGCCAAATCAGGATAAATAATGGTGGGGTCAGGAAAAGTTTTGAATTAGGATGCATGTGTTAGTTTTCACAGCAACCCAGATAAAAGGGGAAAGAAAGCAAGCCATGAGGAAGGGTGGTTGTACCTGGGGGTTTCTTTCCCTCCTTTTCATGGCAGCCAACACCAGAGGGATGATCTCTAGTGCAATACCAAGGCACCAAAAGTGTAACAATAATAGGGAAGGGAGCGAGATGGGCTTTTCCCTTCCTATTAGGAGTTCTCCCTAGGGGCACTGGGGATTCTGAGGGAGGGCAGCCAGAGTGCGGAGGGGAGCACCTTTGCATTATAAATAAAGAGCAGATCCATGCAGGACAGAAATTAGTGGTAGAATTTTATGAAATGAGCTCAATTTGTAGAGGAAAAGTGTTTAGAGTTATTTTAAAAGTGCATATATGATATCATCTCTTGAGAAACGCAAAATAGAAATGTGTTCAAGTAATGTTAATGGGCTAGCCAATAACAATAAATAAAGCAGTTTGATGGGATGGTTAGCCTCTTTTTCACAAGAGGTCATCTTTTAACAGGAGACCCACCCAAAGGGCAATACCCCAAAGCTGACAGTCCCTCAAAAGTACTACCACGCATTTATTGTGTATGCGCACTGTCCGGGGAGTTGCAATTGTTTCAGGAAATAGCATCAACTGGGAGGGGATGAAGGTGATCTGTGATATTCAAGGTGGATGGATCTGGGTAAAAGTAACAATAGCAGCAAATTCTCAACACTGACTGTAAAAAGGCAGAAAAAAGGCCAATATTCAGGACAGAAACTCAAAACAGCATTTTACAGACACATCGGTGTAGGTCAAGTAATAATATAAATGTAAATACTCTGCTGACATAATTACAAGTAAAAGAAGGTTTACCTATTTTAGTTTGTATAATGCAGAGGACTATTGAGAAACTATTCATATTTCAGTGGACTCATTTAAAGATTAAAAACTAGCAAATATGAACATTAAACATGACTCCTATGAGGTTTGTAAGCTCGTAATTTAATTGTATTAATGTTGTTCATGGTGTTAGCCATTAGTCCTATTACATTTATTCAGTTCTTGAACTAGCAGACCTTTCCAAAGTCATTTGTATTCAATAAACTACATATTTGTGAGAAGGGAAACTTGGGGTTAACATGTAGAGTCAGTGAAGCCAGAAGAAATGACAGGGTTAGTTCAGTATTGTAGGGGAAGTGGTTGCAAAGTCATCTTAAATTGTTACCGACCTTCATACTGGATTTAAGAGAACTCTTCCTTGTCCTCCAAACACATTACAAAAAGAGAGAGAAACAAGTTCTAATAGAACATAGACTTTGGCCAATGAGCTTCTACTACAGTAAAATGTGACTACATATTTGTGTGGAATCCTTATCTCAGTAACTAATGTTGTGAAATAAATCTGCCCAAAATGCCAAATTTTAAAAGTTGTTGGAGAATGTAGACCCGAATAAAGCTCTATAAATAATTGCTTCCTAAATATCTTCAGTATTGTTTTGTTAGATGAATTTCTTATTCTCTTTTGAGAACAATCCTTTGAGGTACTTCTGGAAATGTAGCAAAGGGGCGGAGCCCATTTAATGCCCCTGGATTATTTGCTTCTTGACTACTCAGATTTAGACTTTTATTGTGAGTCTCACTACCTGCGAGTCAGTATATTTTGTCATAATTAATGCTCAGCCATCATCAATTCATGGGCCTAATTAATAGTACTGCTGACTAGCGGAAGGATCAAAGGCTTCCTAAAAAAATAGAGCCATTTGATGGTGCTTCGAGCAGTTCAAGGGAAAGAAAGGGTTGGGGAGGGAATCTGCATGTGCTATTTAAAAATATACAGTGCATCTGGCCTGGACTCTGGAATATGGAATGGTGTCAAATCCATAGGCGAATACATGGAAACACCAATGCTTCCACCATGCAAACTCCACAAGATGGTACAAACTGGCCTTTGCATGACTTTTTTAACCTGACTGAAGCCTTTGCTTTGTCCTTGCATTGCTTTGCGCTATGCAAAGACATCGCTAAGGCCACCAAACCCACGGTGGGAACTGCTGCACTGAAGGTCCAACCCCCAAATTACGAATATGGTGGTCCCACCATCACAGGACCAACACAACTGTGGAGGATCCGCGATCCCTCAGTGTTGGGGAAGTGTTCTAGGGCAGCAATATGCTTGTGGTGTCACTGCAACACCACGAAGCATATTACAAGTTTACAGACCTCCATACGTTTCATGGCGGTAAGGCCGTCATGAAAAGTATGGAGGTCAGGAGAGTAAGGGGGCCCTACAGGGTCCAGTGTTGCCCCTGTGCATGGGGGTGCATGCAGGGGGGCACGTGTTGTGCCACCTGTCTGTATGCACCCCTATTTGTGCAAGGCATGGACTGCACCAGTTCATGCTGTGCAGGAACTTGCTTTGGGGGTCTCACGTTAATGTCATGCTAAGGCTAACATATGTGCCTTAGCACTGCTCCGCCATGGGAACACTAAAGCACTGCCCGCCAGACCAGGAGAAAACTCTTAATCTGTTGGGTGGTCGGCTGTTGAGTTTGCCGTTGTAGGAGCGGGGCATTTGAGTGGCGTCCTGCTCCCACACCACCAAACTTGCAATCAGGCCCTTAGTAAGTCTGGTCTGAAGCAGGTACAATTTTAAAAGATGGGAACATGGTAGGCCTTATCTTGCTAGATCAATCCATCAAGTTTGTTACCAAGGACCACTTCAATGTATTGGTCCATTACAGACAAGTCAATATCACTTGGATTGTGGCAAACTGGTTTAATGTTTATCTTGACGATAACTCTCAGTTTCTTACCTCCTTTGTGATCAAAAGATTTTCGATCCATTACATGGTACAGCATGGTTTATTGTTAGTTCCATGGTTTTTTACATGCAATATCTGATAATTTCACTGCTTCACACTTTCCAATGCAGATAATATACAACTGAAAGTGTGAATGAGCAATTTATCATTCATTTCATTTTTGTTTTGACCATTAACCAGTCAGACAGGCATTCAGCAATTGATGAGAACATTTGCAAATAAAATGAAATCTAAACAGAGCTTCTGTAGGTTGGTAATAAGAATAAATGTTGGTCTGATACTATCTGGCTGCCCTTGCTTGGGACTCTACGTCTTATGGATCACAAGATCTGATCTCTGGAAGTCTCTTTAGTCAGGGACATCTCCTTTGTAACTCAAATTAACTCTATGCGTTCCTCCTCTTCTTTCCTTTCATGCCAACAGAGCTTCAGTCCACATCAGTGCTTAATTTGAGCCAGTGGTTTCGGGTGTTCACCACTAAATTTTCAACACTGGCACTTGTGACAGTCTGCCACAGGGTGGCGCTGTCTGACCACAGTCAATTATTAGTTCAATATACATTAAAAATGACTATCAACTGCCACCCAAGATTCTTTGGGGTCTTGGAATAGTCTGAATAGTCACACTTGTTTGTGGTGGTTACTAGTTGCGTTGGTACTATCAGCAGCATGGCAGGGACAATGTGTGGGGCAATTTGCAGTAGCCCTCTTGTGAGAGCCCTGGCACTTATTCTTTTACATATCAAGCAGTGGTCCACACGTGTTTCTTCCTTCTATAAAATCTAGTAAAAAATATTGTAAAATTCTTTACCTATGTTATCTAGGCAATTTAAAACGTCATAGACCAGAAATTCCTGAAGTTGAAAATGATTTCTCATTTGTAAGCAGCTTGAATAGATAGCCCCTTGCTTGCAGTGTGGCAAATGGTTAACGTAAAGTACTCTGACTGAATCACAAGGTCTATCGCTGGTATATTCGCTCTATCTGAGCACATGTCCTTTCACAAGACATTTAGGGGCATATTATCAACGATTCACGCTGAACATCGCCAATCGCGCTTAGCGCGATTTTGAATATCGCTTTATATCGCCGGTTCACAACGCCATGTTAGCGGCGTATTTGCAACAATTTTCTAACAGGCGATGTGAAATCCGGCGATATACGGCGATTTTCAACAATATCGCCTGAAAACCAGTTGTATTACAACTGCGCTGATGGACATGTTGTTAATAGGGAGAGGTGGATGTAACATTACAATCCACCTCCCATTATGCACATGGCTAAGTCGAAATATTTGTAGACGTTAGTTTTCCACGATATCCGCGGATAGCGTGGCTTTTTTCTTCCCTACGCGAGTTCTGGCCCGGCTTGTAAATACCGCAATGTGTGGTTAGCGAATATTTTCATGTTGTTCCCTGAAAGGTACACCTACTTTGCATCTCATTAGCAATGCGATACCAAAACGGCTGCTAACATGCCCTAATGCTTGTTAGCACCGCCTTGTTAATAGGGCGATGAAATTATCGCCGCTTTAGCGTCAAAAAGTGCCGCTAAAGCAGCGATAATGCCCTTGTAAATATGCCCCTTAGAGCTCTTTGTTTTAGCTCACTTCTCCTACTACAAATAGTTTGGATCAGATGTTCTAGCACTTTTACGTAATCCCGAGAGTACATAGACCCTGAGATATGGAGTGACCTATCAATTCAAAATCATGGTATCTATATTCATATTTCTGAAAAAAATATCATTTAAAACCTGTATTCTGCTGAATTTCTTTTTGCCTGTGCTTGTTCCCTCTTCATGATTTAGTGTGGACAGATTATTTTATGTTCTGTAAGCAACAAGATGTTGTTCGAGTGAACGATTGAGCTACATAAATTAATTAAAAAACGAAATCAATTGAAATCAATGCTTTAATGGGATCCCGGTGATTGCACTGAGTCAGGCAGTGGTAGAACAAATGTTGGTGCCCTCAGAGCAGTGCATAGCTCGTTTTTCATGGTAGCAGCAGGGAAACACAATAGATTGCTCTTAGTGGCCATGTACATGTCTTTAACTACTGACAGAAGTTTAGGGCACAACTTCTCAGAGGCTAACAGAGCATAAGTGGCAAAGTATCAGAAGATAAGGGTCTGCAACGCAGCCGCAAATCTCTCAGGGCCCTGAGTGGTGTAGATACACTCCATACTGCTGTACAGGACCTCTTTTTCAACATTTTGCAAACCTGTTCGAGTTAAAAAGATAGCACAAACATGTTAGGTGCTGGAATGTGTGGCATTGCACACCCCTGCTTCTCACTTGAATACCTTATTACTTAGACACAGATGCCCAAGATGATCCATGGAATCTTAAGGGTACCTATGTGTCTATGTGGATGTTGTATGGAGACTACCTCATGTCACTGTCATTTCGCAATGACATGAACAAGTAAATAGCAAGCATCTATCTTTAATAATCTAACTTTCATACGCCCCTGTCATTAGTGCCCCCATGGCCAGCTTTTGGCATGGGCGAGCTGGGCCCGGGCCAAGTGCACTAGTCTTCAGAGGGGTGTACAGAGCTGTCTGCCTTAAAGTCCTGCAGACAGCAGGGTCCCCCTGACTTGACTCCACTGGGTCAGACTAAACTGCTTTTAGCCATTTTATTTGACTTGATAAGGTTTCGTATTGCACCCCATTAACCTCCTTCCTTGCTCTCCCATCTACCTCTCACCCACTGCTAACACACAAACACCCCAATTCACACTGCCAACAACTAGAGTGATCGGGCTATGCTGTGAGTGAATCAGAATTTTTGTGGGACATTCTGAGAAGTTTGTGTACAGAGGCCAGACACTGCTTTTTTATATGACTGACCTGTGATCACAAACGGACACCCTGTGACTATGCCCCTCACTCTACCCCATAGGTATTAGTACTTACACATGCTATAAAACATCCCTGCTCCTTACCTGTGGGAAAGTCGTAGCCCACACTGGGTACCTTGCGTTCCCAGTGTGTGGAGGAAAGGAACCCTATGATGAAGCATGTCACCCTAGGGTGAGTGAGGCTTCTGATCCAAACACTTGTAGTGCCCCATCTTCTTTTTTCTTTCC
The DNA here is from genome assembly GCF_964204655.1 of Triturus cristatus. Lineage (NCBI taxonomy): Eukaryota > Metazoa > Chordata > Amphibia > Caudata > Salamandridae > Triturus > Triturus cristatus. Next base: position 231,813,967 of record NC_140584.1, read on the forward strand.
CTCCTGCTCGTTGCTACAATGTATACTGTGTGAGTCTAGCTAATTCGGAAGTAGTACAGTATAGTTTGGGTAGTGTATACGTAGTGTGAGATACACCTAATGTTATTCACCGCTGTAGTTAGGGCACCAACTTTCTGTCACCTATGGCGCTATCCAAGCAGGGGCCTGCTCTGGGTGCTGTTGGTAATCCTGGTGCGGCTTATAACTGGAGTCACTGGTCCCCAAGAGACAGGGGTGTATGAAAGGCCCCTGAAGCCCCTGCTTTGCAGGGGGCCCCAAGACTGGAGGGGGTACCCTCGGCACCTACTGTTGTGAGTTTGAGGGGCCCCTTCTGCACACCTTGCAGGGGGGCCCTCTCACGTTTTGTTACACCACTGCCAAGAGATTAAAATTGCAGGAATACTGTAGTACAGAAGCATTTTATCGAAAAATGTTCCTGCTAGAAAGCACAACAAAGTCTTTGACTTAAAATCTAGCAGAAAATAGAGGAAAACAAGCAGGTATCTGAGAAATACTGATTTGGACATGTTAGTCATCATGATCCCATAATAAGGAGCAATTGCACCCATGGATGTACTCATTCCTGCATTTACGGTTAATCTGGTTAGGAAAATTCCTGTATTAAAATCAAGCCACTAACGCTTGGCCACATAGTCTGAAAATAACCCTGAAAGTAGACATGTTATATTATTTCAAAATGTGCTAATCATATCTGTATCATTGAAATAATAAACGTCAGCATTTGTAGCATACAAGCAACTGCACATAACACAAAAAGCATCAAGAATTCTCACAGAAAACAATTTCTCTGCAAAATGAATTAGATTCAAACCCATCGTTTTCCTGAGCATATTATATGATCTTGTATTAAACAATAAAAAAAGAAGCATCTATTACATCTAGTAAAATGTATTGAAAGGTTTGAAAATTGTATTTTAATGGAAAATAAATTATTTACGTTCTAAGGATCATTTTGTTAATCACGGTGAGATTTACTCCAAAACCCTGAAGCAAATGAATTCTCTAGTCGATCTATCAGCAAAATTATTTTTTTCGAGCGGAAGTGTAACCTTTTACCACAAATGTATTCTCAAATGAATAAGACATAATTAAAAGTTGACAGCAGGCAGCTCTAAGGTCATAGCTGAATCCCTTTAGATAGAATGTGAACCATAATAATAAGGGGGAAAGGCATGCGTTCCAACTTTACCAACTTTCCCTATCTGCCGATTTTTTACCCTAAGGCACCATGCTTGATCGATTCCCTTATATAAGGTAAAAGAATGACTAGTAGAAAAAGTGTGCAATAATGTATGTCACCAGTAAATAACACACACACTAATTTCAAATGGCGAACATGGTAAAAAGGGTTTATTTGAAAAGCGTTAATGCCAAAATTTGTATCATGTTTGCGAATAAAAATTAGGAAGTACACTTTCAATTGAATTACATTTTTTAATTTGATTGTAGAATATCTTGTATTACCATTCTATAGCCAGGGTAAAGCCATCAAATCTCTTAACTTTTCAGAATTATCTGCTACTTCATATAATACTAGACATTTAATTAACATGTTCTGAAGATCACTCTTCAATAGAGCAGTCTTTTTAAGGGGAATGAAGGGAGAATGCATCGCTAACAAACTGTAAGTTGACAGAAAATGCCAGGTCATCTGTGAGCTGTTTAAAGGAAGTCAATGTTTTTATTTTTATCAACAAATAAATATCAACAAATGTGCTCCTGCTATCCTCTGATGTATCTTCCCTTCTCTTGGTGCCCTTCTCTTGGTGTTTTGCAGTTGTTCTCCATTCTTATGCCTCTCCTTGTTACACTTCTAGGGACCAACTTTCCTATTCACTTCTTTCTTAACCTCTTCCTTCTTGGATTTCCTGCTTACTCTATCTTTGTTCATCAGATTGTTCAGAAATCTGTGTCCTGCTTTTTCTGCAATTGTCTCTGGTAGCGCACTTCTCTGCATGTCTTCACATACTTCATTGACTCCCTGTTTCAACAAATTCTCCTCAACTGTTTCCAAATTCTCTTTTAGTATATTCATATTCTCTCTAAAATCTATATTTCTTTTTTTTCTTTACCTACCTTCATTTTGTTCGTCCTACTAGCCCAGGTGCTCGCCAATAACCACGCCACACACAGAGAGTAGTTTTACACGTCTTTATTTTGCTGTGTGTAAGTTAGAACTCAACATTCTAAGGCTGCTTTCAACTCATCCCTCCCATGCTTACGTCACAGGCGTATGGTGTACAGTGGGACCAAAAGAGTTCCAGTATTCTTTTATTTGCAGGACACTACATCTCCCGCTTTGGTAAAATAAAAAGATACAACTTTTCAAAATACATACCTAAATAAATAAATAAATAAATACACAAATCCATGAATAAACACACAGATAATCATAGATATACAGGCAATTATAATTCTTCAATTAATCCGCGTGGCACCTGAATAACACATCCTGATTGGGTCACTGGAAACTGGGAGTTGGGAATTGAAAATCAAACTATCAGTTATCTGCACAGGTGAGGTGGAATCATCAGCAGACACAGAGCCATCAACAGTCTGTCTGGAACCAGTCTCTACATTGACATCGATGTTTGGTGAGCAATGGGCCACATGATGAAAATGAGAGGGATCTCTTGACAGGGACGTACCATGATGCTGGGCAGTCACCATGTGTCCTTTGGTGTTCTTGATGGTAAATGGTTCTGCCTCAAAAGCAGCATCAGACTTTCTTTTTCTTGGTTGTCTGACAAGCACTTCATCTCCTCTGTCTAGGTAACATCTTTCACATCATGTAGTCTGTTAGCATATATTTTCATTTTCTGTTTGCGACCAAAGTCCATAGTATGAATTTCTTCCTCATTCTTGGATCTGACGCTGGTCCATTGGGGGAGCTTGGTCATTAGGGCTCTTCCAAAGATGAGAGTTGCAGGGCTGTCCCCGGTCGGTGATAGAGGGGTTGAACGGTAAGCTCAAAAAGTAATGTTTAAAACAAATTTGAGGTCGAGCTTCTCTAATGCAGCATGCAGAACAGCTTTATTTAGAGTACTTATGTACCGTTCTACCATGCCACTGCCCTATGGACAAAGAGGAGTGCTCTTAGATGTTTGATATTGAGGTGAATTAGAAGGTCTTTGAATTCTCGATTATTGAAAGGTGGCCAGTTGTCAGATTCTAACATTGCAGGTACACCCCATGTTGCAAACATTCCATCTAATCTTTGAATAACCTTTTCATGTGTAGTGGATGAAAGGCCTTCCATCAATGGAAAATGGGAGTATTCATCAACAATAACTAGAAGATAATATCCATATTCAAGAGCACCAAAGAATTCAACAGCAATTCTCTCCCAAGCATGATGAGGTAATTCCTACATATTCAAAGGGTTCTGAATAACTTGAGATGAAAGACAGTTGCACATATGACAATTCATTCATCGAGATAAGGAAACCAGACGCAGTCATGGAGAGCTCTCTTGGTGACAACTATTCCTAGATGTCCCTTATGGAAGATGTACATTTCTTGTTGTCGCAGACTCTCCAGAATAACAACTTCTGTACCTCACAGAATGAGGCCTTCTTGAGTCACTGAAAGTTCATCTCTTACATTTTTTGAACTTCAAATACTCACTGTCACTAATGAGAGGTTTAGAGTGCTAGTACCACGATTTTTGAGTAATGATGTCTCTTAACTTTAACATGTCACTATCTTGGCTCGTGGCACTACACTTTGTTCTTAAGACATGGCATCTGGGGTGCTCAATTTCACAATTAAATTGATGTAGGCCTCAACTGTCTTAGATGGGGCACCAGGGCAATGCAATGGTACTCTTAAAAAATAATCTGCAGGATTCTGCTCTTTCCCTGGGTGATAAAGAATTGTATAGTATATTCCCGTAACCTCAAACTGCAACGTTCAATTCTAGGAGCAACTCTGGCTTTGGGATTGCCAAATATAGTGAACAGTGCATGATTATCAGGCCCTACTGTGAAAAGGTTTTTACTACAAGAACACATAGAAATATTCACAAACTAAGACCACTGCCAAACAATTTTTCTCTAGTTATGAGTAAGCACTTTCTGTTTGAGACAGGCTGTTACTGGCATAGGCATTTGGCTGTTCGATGTGCTTTGCAAGGATTGCGCCTAACCCTACAGGGCTAGCGTCAACCACAACCTCTGTATGAAGTTTGGGATCGAAGTATCCATTTCAGTGCCACTCTCAATAGCTTGCTTGATTTTTGGAAGCTCTTCTTACATCACTTGACCAACGAAAAGACGCATTATTTTTCCTTTTAACAGTGTACTTTTCGTAGCAAAGTCTTGTATGTATCTAGAACAGTAACTGGCCATACCAAGAAATGATCATAACATAGAAATGTCTTGTGAGAGATTTTCAGCAGACAGCACTTGCACTTTAGCTGGATCAGGCTTCATACCCCAATCAGAAAAGACATGGCCAAAGAATTTCAAACGTTTCGAGTGGAATTCAAACTTGTCAGCATTCAGAGTTAATCCTCCATTGTTCAACAAATGACGTACTTTCTTGAGACCGTTGTCATGCTCTTTCTGTGTGGGTCTGAAAACCAATAAGTCATCACTATATATAAATTCGTTGACTACAGGCTGTATGATACGTTGAACGATGTATTGGAAAAGATCTTCGGCAGAGGATACACCAAAACTGAATCGCTTATAGCAAAACAGATGTATGCGTAGGGAAGGTTGCAATGTACTTGGATTTTTCTTTACGTTTTAATTAGTTAGATTGTTTTTTAAGTTGAATCAAGAAAAGAACTTCGCAATATTCAATTGAGTTATCATATCAGCAGTGTGCGGACCTGGATGTCTCTATCGCTCAATTGCCTTGTTGGCCTGACATAGGGCAATACATATGCAAACAGCTCCGTCACTGTCTCTTTTAGGCCCTACTACAATGGGAGAACCCCATGCTGTTGGACCAGTTGAGTGTTCAATGATGTCATGTTTAAGCAATAAATTAACTCTGTCTCGTTGATCAACAGGACGGACATTCTTCATTTATATGTAACTTTACTTTCATTTTTTTGAGTTTTCCAAGCCCATGGAGTAATGAAGAAAACTGACTTACAATTTTATTATGAGCATTCATGCTGTAGGTGTTGAATATTGCTGATGTTGCATTTGGCCAGCCATTTTCTCTTCAAGCTGTGATGCACTTCCTTTTCTCTTCTTCCTGTATGTCATCAGGAAATAGTTTGCTTTACCACTGTTGATGCATATCAGTCCAATGGGGGGATATTTACCTTCATGTGGAAACGATAGTCCACATCTGTAACAAGTTCTCTTTTTCTGTGGAGACATCGCCTTGTGTCTCTCGACCTTGTACTTTGGCTTACTTTTCATGCTCATGACTGATGCATTTTGGGCACCTCTGGCCTTCTCGTCAGTTGCTTAACGATTAGCACACTCCTCAGAACGAGCAGCCTTCAGGACTTGTTCTAAGGTCAGAGTTTCCTTCAGCATTTGTCGCCTGATAGGAATTTTCTGCTTTTTGGGTAGTATTAAATGCAGATGGATGTTTTAAGAATGCAGCAACGAGACGCGCGAGCGCGCGAAACAAGATGGCCGCCGTGTAGTGAGCTCCGGCGTTTTTTCGCCCGTTTTTCGTTAAAAACGACGATTCCTGTCAGTTTTATACCGCAAATGAGGTCGCTTGAATGCTGAGCATCTTACCTGTCGATTGCTGAGATTTTCTTTGAATTTGGACGCTGTTTGAGGCGTTTTCCAGTGTCCAGCCTCTGCTTCCAGCTCTCCCTTCAGGTATTCCCAGCTTTGTCTGTCAGGGGGCGGAGCAAGCATTCAGGAAAGGGCCTGGCTTGGGCCTAGCCACTCCCATAGCCTGTTATAGCTGCTGCACCAGCTTTAATAAGGATATTCTTACTGCTGCAGTATTTTTTTCCTTCATTTTTTTTGCGTTGTTGCTGTTATTTTTGCAATTTTGATATTTTATTTTATTTTTATTATTATTATCCTACTTTTGCTACCAAATCAACATGGATAATAAAAATATTCATCCTAAAAGAAAGCAGCAGGTTTCACCTCCGCCAATTAAATCAAAGGCGGTAGAGTCAACAGAACCTTCATTATCCTTAATTTTGGAGGAAATTCAAGCGCTTCGTGTTAACACAGATTCTATTGCCTCAGAGATTAAAAATGTTCGAAAGGAAATGGCGAGTATGTCAATGAAAATATCTGATAATGCAATTAAAATACACGATAATAAGGCTAAGCTTGAGACTTTCACTCCTCTTGTAGCTAAAATATCTCCTTTGTCTACCCGACTCCTAGAGATGGAAAATCGTAACAGACAATACAATTTACGCATTTTTAATTTACCAGAGGATGTGGAGAGTGGCAACTGTAGGTTGTATTTGGAAAATTGGATTCCTGGGCTTCTACAAATTAAATTTCCAGAAAAATTTGAGATTGACAAGGCCCATAGAATCCCTTCACATCGCAATCCTCAACATACCAAACCTCGTCAAATGATTTTCAAAGTCCTCAGACATCATCATTTGGTTTTGATTTGAAAGGCAGCACGAGAGATTCCTTCCTTAATGGTCAATGGGAATAACATTTTTATTCATCAAGACTTTGCCAAGGAAACAGTCTCAATCCGCAAGGAATTTTCTACTCTTCGGCCTCAACTGCGAAGTCTTGGGTTCAAATATGGTCTTTTTGACCCTTCAACAATGCGTATCTGGAAAGACAATCTGTCAAAATCTTTTCAACGTCCTGAGGACTTGCGTCAGTTTTTGGATCAACGTTCACAGCAATCCATGGATACTCATGACTCTAATACCTGATTATAGCTAATTTCCTTTTTTTTTCTGACAGGTTAATGAGCCATTACTACATTGGGCTCCAACGGTTAGGTCATGCTTGTTGAGCGTATGTGCGTCTCATCTTTGATATTTTTGTACCCTGTTTGTCGTTTTCTCCTTTTTTCAATTTTTTCACCTCCTTTTACTTGTTCTGGAGCTACTATTTTCTCTCATTATTGTTCTCCTTCTTTTCTTTTTCTCCTCTTCTTGATTTTTTTTTCTTTCTCTCTTCATTATGGCTAATATCCACAATATTAAAGTTGTTTCACTAAATGTTAAAGGTTTACGTCATCCAGTTAAGCGTACAAAAATCTTAGATTATTTAGGTAGTTGTAAGGCAGATATTTGTTTTCTTCAAGAGACTCATATAGATGACAACATCTTAAATTATATGAAAAAGAAATGGGTAGATACTATTGTTTCATCACCTGCTATTGGTAAAAAAAATGGGGGGGCTATTTTTGTTGCGAAAAAATTGCATTGCCAAGTCTTAAGCAAAATTTCGGATGCAGATGGAAGATATATTATAGCTAAAATTAAAATTCATGATTCAGTCATATTTTTGCTCAATGTTTATGGACCTACTGCGGATGACCCTCTTTTTTGGTCTAATATTACCACTGAGGTTCTAAAGTTGGGTAAAGTTCCTTTAATTGTTGGAGGTGACTTTAATGTTATTGCTGACCCATTATTGGATAGAATATCTAGTACTAAATTTCGCCCTCCTAAGGTTTTTCATGCTTTTAAGTCATTTATTCATACCACCAAGTTAGTTGACATTTGGCGTTTGCACTTTCCCACAGAAAAATGTTTTACATTTTTCTCTAATCCACATAATTCGCATTCTAGAATTGATTATTTTTTAGTCTCCACACAATTAGTCCAATCTGTTAAGACTCCTAAGATTGGTAATATTGATATCTCAGATCATGCCTTGATTTCTTTTGTTCTGAATTTAACTTCAACTTTTGCAAACCAAACTAGATGGCGTATGAATACTGGAATTGTTCTTAATGAACATAATAAGCCTAAAATCTTAAATGCTATTCAAGACTATTTTTTACTCAATCCTGAAGGTTCCACTTCCATGGTCAATAGATGGGACGCCTTTAAAGCTTACATTAGGGGTGTAACTATTTCAATTATGGCCTATGAAAATAAAACATTCAACGCGCGTATCAGGTGTTTGGAAAAACAAATTGCGAAATTTGAAAGGCTTTTTATTTCATCAAATGATCCTCAATTTAAAGTCAAGCTACAAAAGCTTCGATATGAATTTAACTCAATCCTTAGTACTAGAGCTGGCATCCAAATTTCTAATTCTAAGGCTAAGTTCCGTTTTAATGCCAACAGATCTGGGAAGCTTTTAGCTAATTATTTACGTATAAAAAAAGATAGAACGCAAATTACCTCAATTCATGGCCCTAATGGTAACATTGCAATATCTCATAATGATATTGTTAAGGAATTTTTGGATTTTTACTCTACTTTATATAATAAGCCTGATCCTCATGATCCTTCCATACTGGACTCTTTTTTAGATACATGTGATTTGCCCAAAATCTCACACTCGGACAGGCTTGGGCTAGATTTACCCATTACTACTGAGGAAATTTTAGCTGCTATTAAATCCATTAAAAAAAAAAAATCCCCTGGCCCAGATGGTATCCCAGCTGAGTTTTATAAAGAGTTCCAGTCCAAACTTTTGCCTTATTTATTTCAACTTTTTACTTTTTTTGGTTCTTCAGGAACGATCTCAGGTTCCTTTACTGATGCTTTAATTATTGTACTTCCTAAGCCAGATAAAGACCCCACTCTTGTTTCAAATTATCGCCCTATTTCTTTAATTAATCAAGATTGTAAATTGTATGCTAAAATACTTGCTTCTAGACTGGCCCCTATATTGGATTCTATTATACATCTTGATCAATCCGGTTTTATGAAGAATAGATATTCTACAAATAACACAAGAACCTTATTACACATTATTGAACAGAGTTCCACTTTAAGTTCCCCCGCAGGAATTTTGGCTTTAGATGCAGAGAAAGCTTTCGACAAAATCCATTGGCAATTTTTATTTCAAACCTTATTATCATTTAATTTTGGTACTTCGTTTATACGCATGATTTCTGCTCTGTATTATGCCCCTACTGCTCGTTTATTTATTAATGGTCAAGTATCTAGTCAGTTTTCTCTTTTTAGAGGCACAAGACAAGGTTGTCCCCTCTCTCCACTTTTATTTCTCATTGGAATTGAACCTTTCCTTACTCATATAAGAAATTGTGTTAATATCAAAGGTATTCAGATTAAGGAGATTAATATCAAAACTTTAGCCTATGCTGATGATGTGCTGTTATTTATTAGTGAACCTATATCCTCAATGCCTGCCCTATTAGAAATTATTACAAAATATTCCATGGTTTCTGGTTATAAACTTAATATTAATAAAACTGAATTCTTCCCTTTAAACATTTTTTGTACTCCTGATATGTTACCCATGGCTGATATTGTGTGGCAAAAAGATAAATTAAAATATCTTGGGATTCTATTTGCGTCCTCCGTAAAAGCAACATTAACATTAAATAGTAATTTTATTCTGAATTATATCAAAGATAAAACGTCTAAATGGTCTTCACTTCACCTCTCTTGGTGGGGTAGAATGGACTCCATTAAAATGACTATTGCTCCTAAAAACTTGTATACACTTGCTATGATTCCTATTCAATTTCCTTTACAATTCTATAAAAACATTGATAGACTTCTCTCCAAATTTCTCTGGAATAATAAATCAACTCGTATTGGTTATAAAAAATTAAAAGTACCTAAATGCAATGCTGGATTTGGCTTGCCTGACTTTTTTCTATATCACAAAGCATTTATACTGAAACAAAGTTCCATATGGTTTCCTCCTTCCTCTTTAAAGAACCAACCTACATGGTTTCATATAGAGCAGTCTCTTGTGGATCCTTTTCCATTGACCACCTTGCTAACAATGTCCAATAGGTCAATATATGTGCATAAATCGGTTATTATTAAATCCACTAAACTCATTTTTAATGACCTGGATTCAATCTTTTTGATCCCTATGACTCATACTGAAGATATGTCATTGTGGCATAGTAATGTGATTAAATTGAATAGAAATGTTACTTTTTGGAATGCTTGGATTAAAGCTGGTATCTTTTATCTTAAAGACATCTATTTTGACAATGTTTTTATTTCTTTTGAAGCTTTACAAATGAAATTTAGTTTACCTCAATCTGATTTTATTAAATATGAATCGTTATGTAATTCAATTTTAGACTCCTTCCCTCATGGTATTCCATTTAATGTTAAAGCAGATTTAGCACTATATATTCGAACTATCTCTACGTCATCACATACTGTCTCTATTTTATATAAAAAATTATCTAATTCTATAGGAAACAATTTAAATATTATTTCAACATTTTGGAATGATGAGCTTTCCCTTTCTTTGTCCAACGATACATGGATGACTGTTTGGCTTAATAGTATTTCAGGATGGCTGCCTGTTTCACTTTACCAAACCAATTCTTATATTTTATTTAATTGTTTATGGACCCCAGTGCGTTTATTTCGTGCTAAGCTGATGCAAGACGACATTTGTTGGCATTGTAAATTACTCCCTGGATCACTACGACATATGCTTTTTGAATGTCCATTAATTTTTAAATTTTGGTCTGATGTTTGGGATATTATTCAACAAATATTTCATATTCATGATGTTATTTCTTACAAAATATTAATATGTAAAGCTGTTGATCTTACGCATAACTTAACTGAATTAGAAGGTAAACTGTTTAACTTCCTAATATCAGCTGCTTTAAAGTCCATTACATTTTGCTGGAAGGATATTTCGTCTTTATCGGTTCATGCTTGGTGGTCATGGGTCATTTTTACAAGAAGAGGTGCTCAATTATCCCTGAAAGGGATCAATCACAATTCTAATTTGTTTCACTCTTTTTGGTTACCCATAGATGTATACTTATCTTTATAATTGTATATTTATACTTGATTCACCGTTTTACAGTCATTCTATTTAAAGCCTTATATGATGAATGTAGCTCCTTTTTCTAATAAGTTGACATTGCAACTCTTCATGGCTCCCTCCCTGCCCTTCTTTTTAGTTTATCTTCCCTCCTTCTAATTGATTATATATACATCTTTAACTATTGTATTTAGAATTGCTTTTAGAAATGTTTTATTTTATATAGGTATTTTCGCTTGTGATAAATTTTTTCTGTATTGTCTGTATTTGTTCATTCTTATGGAAAATTTTATAAAACATTTTGAACTCAAAAAAAAGAATGCAGCATCCACATACATGTTTGTGTATAGTATGGTCTCTCAGGCTCTTCATGTGGAGGCAGAGCTTCTCTGGCGCCTCGTGACATGCTGGCTTCAATGTCAGACTTAATGGTTTTTGGCAAAAGACGCACAATTGATGGACGGAATGCAGAACAAATCAAAACATTCACCCACAGTCAAGAGATCTGGGTTAAATCCATCATTCTTTTGCTCACCATGCCACCCCAGTTTAGACCAGGCCATATGCAAATCAGTCTTGACCCTGTGCCTCATGGTAACAGTCCAGACCGAACTGCCAAGCCAGGTCCTCCCTGGACAGGAAACAAGCATCCTAGGACCAGTTTCGATGGATGTAGGCCCAGATCTCTGTACTGAGCTGAATGTATGACATTGTTCTGCATTCTGTCCATCAACTGTTGTTTTTGTCAACCCGAGTGGGACGGGTATGCCCAGACGTGGGTCCCATGCTCTCCATGCCACTGGAATCAAGCTATCCTGGCTGAAGAGGGGTGATACCCCGAAACTGGTCCTAGGATGCTTGTTTCCAGTCCAGGGAGGATCTTGTTTGGCAGTTCGGGCTGGACTGTTCCCATGAGGCACAGGGTCAAGACTGATTTGCACATGGCGGGGTTCAAACTGGAATGGCATGGTGAGCAAAAAAACGATGGGTTTAGGCCCAGATCTCTGTACTGGGGTGAATGTATGACATTGTTCTGCATTCTGTCCATCAACTGTTGTTTTTGCATTTGTCACCCCGAGTGGGACAGGTATGCCCAGACATGGGTCCCGTGCTCTCTATGCCACTAGAATCAAGCTATCCTGGCTGAAGAGGGGTGAAACCCCAAAACCGGTCCGAGGATGGTTGTTTCCAGTCCAGGGAGGACCTGGCTTGGCAGTTCGGGTTGGACTGTTCCCATGAGGCACAGGGTCAAGACTGATTTACATATGGCTGGGTTCAAACTGGAATGGCATGGTGAGCAAAAAAACGATGGATTTAGGCCCAGATCTCTGTACTGGGGTGAATGTATGACATTGTTCTGCATTCTGTCCATCAACTGTTGTTTTTGCATTAATGATTTTTGGAGCTTATATCTTTTGTCCTGGTTCTCCATTGGAGCGCTCTTCTTGATGGCAGTCTGTGGAGTTGTTCTTGAGCCTTACAGGGCAGCTTTGATGGAGGCTATGCAGCTTTCAAACACAACCACTGACCTTCCTTCTGGAGCCACTTCACAGCACGTCATGGCACAATGAGTCATTAGGGTTTTCGGTAAGTAGATAACACTGATTGGCTTTGTTCTTGAATTTGTTTTCATAAATACGTGACTAATCCCTGCTTCATAGCACATGAATTTCAGTTTGGCTTGTACTGAGCTATTGCTGTGCGCTGTTTTGTATTCTGGTTGCATCCACCTTTAGCGTTCTTACTCCATATAGTTTATGACATTAATTTGCGTAATGGCACAGAGCCAATATTTGCAGTCGTTTCATTCACTTCCTGGCCACCAACATGTAGACCTTCAATGTCACTTACTTAATCTTCAAGCTTTTTACACAGGCTGGCATTGCACTGAGACTCCACTGGTGCCAGCGTTGATTCTGCATTTGAACTGCAGCAGTTTGCTGGACTATGGAAAACTCTCTCTAAGATTGCTTTCAGTCTACAGGCTTCGTATCCCCTGTTTCTCAGCAGTTGTAGAATCGTACCAGACCATGTACTCGCCTACTCTCCATGCTACACATGGAGAGTAGTTTTACCCATCTTTATTCAGCAGCATGCAAGTCAGATCTCAACATTCAAAGCCGGCCTTCAACTCATCCCTCCAGCGCTTACGTCACTGGCCTACGGTTTACAGTAGGAACCAAAACATTCCAGCATTCTTTTATTTGCAAGACACTACACATTCCCTCTCTATCATCTCAATTCTTAACTTGAATATAGTTCTTATAATATCTCCCTATAAGTCTTTGAATCCACCCAATCTTCCAGATTTACACATTTTTTTCTGAAACTTAGTTCAAACTGATATCCAGTGCTTCTCATTTTCTGTCACAAACTCAGAAATCCTCAAGTTTCCCTAAGTAGTCTTAGAATGATGTCAGCATCATTCTCCTAACATCTTGCTTTCCACATGTCAAAATTTTTCCAAATTCTTCACTGATGAGTATTTCTTAATGAGAACCTTAGAAAAGTTCCCCACCTGCCTGGAAATTGTTCCATTCTTCCATCCTACATCTATTTTAAACGTCTTTTGCAGCAGCATGCTGTGATGTCAGCGCCCCCAAACAGTATCTGACATTTTCAACCTTTTTTTTCGTTGTAGGGACAGAATATCGCCCTTTAATGGAATTCGTCCAGCTCCGAAGTGTAATAAATCATGACAGTTTTCAGTGAAACTGGCAGAGATAATGTGCTCTAATCTATAAATACCTCAGATGTATAATAGTGAGTGTCATGTAAAACACCAGGCGATGTTCTTTCTATACATTCACAGTTCCGTGGGGTACAAGATGTATTTCAATATTAGCATTACGAAAAGTATGCCTCTTTTCATGCTGTCAGCACCTGACTTAAAGTTAGGAAAATACTGCAGTGTTTAGAAAAACTAAGAGAAATTAGCTGTCTTTGGTGTGGAATAATTTTAGAAAAGAGCATACTAGCAACTATCATGAATTTGAATAAAATAAATAACAGTAATAAGTATACAAGAAATGTGATGTATATTTTTTTAATTTAAATATAAGATGCAACCTCTTAGCATCATTAGAATTTCTTTAACTTAGCTAAGCACACAGTGGACTTTGTATTTAAACGTATGCAGTGGTTGTTAGCTAACAAGACCACCATGTTTGTAACTGGCAGGCAATTATTTACCTTCTTGTGCCCTTTTCACGAATCACTTCCAGATTATCTTCAAACCGCACTGGGTACTTAAACAGCAAACATTTTAATTGCCGATATTTCGACAGAAGGTGTTGGTGAGGAGGCATAACCTTTCCGCACAGGAATATTCTCATTAGAATACTTCATAATTAAATGTTGACTCGTGTGAGATCAGACACCAGAGGTGATTCACTCTGAGGGACACAGTAGTCACTTCATGTTTATATGCATTGAGAACTGGAGGGAAAATGTGCAAAACAAACCGTCGATGTGGTTTAAAATGAAAAATCATAACTGTGTGCCTTGATGACAAGTTGTAAAGGCGCCATGATTTGTGTTGGGGCTGCTTAAAATGAAATCCCAGTGAGAGGTCAACACAATTTCATGTTGACCCCAGGGAGGTGACAATGTGATTGAACATATCTGCGCAGTATTTCATAGCACAGCAATTGTTTGGCTGTCAAACGTCTTTCAAAGATGTGTCTGCATTTTGTTCTGGTCGTCATGGGCTCCTGTCTTTCATATTAGATATGGGCCAAATGACCCACTGCTGAACATTACAAGGGTGTAGTAGGTCACAAAGGGGTTACTTGATCATAGAGGACAAGACCAAAAAAATTGGGTTCCATTATTAGGTGATGGCACTATGAACATCCTCACAGTGCAAGGTATTTTATTCCTAATAATACATGGTCATAACTTTACCTTCCCCCAATACATAAAATCCTTGATCTTTTGCTCCTTTCTATGAAAGAGTATGGTTATAATTAAGAAACATAAATGCAGATTCTGTAGGATGAATTGAAACTCGCTAATACACAGCTAGAATATATACATTTTAATGTAAGTCACCTTTAAAAATAGCTAACATTTATATATGGTAACATGCAGAGAGATCCCTGCTTTTGTGCAATGAACTTTTGAAGTATACATATTAAACATGCTGTCACGAAGGACACTTTTCTTTTAATGACTGTTCAATTCAGGAAAACAGTTCATTACAGCTGACCATAGTTCACGTTTTAATTCTTTAAGCAGCAGTTGTAATTCAGCTCTGTCATCTGCTTCTCCTATTGTCTGCTGCCAGGCGTTTTAAGACATTTCAACTCAACTGTAATGTCCATAAAGCGGCTGTGCCATTTTTTTTTAGCAGATGATGAGCCACAACTATAGTGAAGGTTAGAAACAGGTTTTTATATACAGATTGCAGGCTCTCATCTATTATATTTATTTATATATGTATTTATTTTTACAATTTCACATAGTGTGGTCCAAATCGGTCACCTTGTGCTGTTTAAATAAAGAACAAGCACATACCTGACACAAAATATATGCACAAATGTTGACGCAAAACTGCTGCGAAAAAAGTGTACACTTGATAAATTCCTGATTAAGAGTTGCATGCTACTGGAAGGGAGATAAATCTTCCCCCGTAAAAATGGGTACCTTAGGGTAACACCAAGCCAGTACCATGCAATCACAAGTTTATCCCCATAAAATGAGAACAGCCATGAGCATCTGGTTTAAAACCAGCCACAATTCTGATTGGTGTGTTATTCCCTTTTCCGTGTGGCACTCACATTTACCAACCACTCTGAGCAGGTGGTATCATGCGAATGGAAGACTGCAGTCTAAAATGGAGCATTACATTCTGCTCCAGGGGCGTAACACAGGGGAAAAAATTTAAGGTGGGTGATAAAAGTTAAGGGTTCACCATTTTAGCTCTTATTGGAAACTGTGCTCAAACCTATTACAAAAACTGCTTAATGTATTCATGCCAAACCCGTCATGACAGTAGAACATTTGATAGAAGTGCCCAGTGCATTGGTTAACAATTTTGTATATCTTTGCCATTAAAAGTCCTGATCCAGTGATTTGTGACTCCTGTCATTCACATTTGATTTTATTTTAACAAATGTGGTTGGCTGGTGATGGTCTTAGTGGAACTTGAATTAAATTAAGATCACAACATTTGCACTGTTAAAAACAAATGTCCACAGTACGGGCAGGAATAACACAAGTGGCTTACCACAGAGCAGATGTAGGGGGGACCCAGAGGCTTGGAAAACTTGAATAATAGACTAGCCAACACAAAAAAATAGAAAACCTCAAGTGATTCATGACTCAAAACACACACACCAGAGCTGGCATTTTAAATAGTGGAGTGTCTGCCATTTTGTAGAAACTGTAATTTGCGACTCTTATAAAAGTGGTGTGAGGAACAAACATAGAGTCAAAAATAGAAGCAGGGAAAACATTCAAGAAATTGGAAGAACCAAAGGCCATGCACAGTAGAGGTTGTGGCACCAGGAGCTGGGTGCCCATAGCAGGTTAGGCTTAGGGCCGCGCCACAAGCCAGGCTGTGAGGCCATCCCCTTGTGGGAATGGCCTTTGACTATGAGCCAGGGGTGGACCACATGCCAAAACCGGTAGCCAACCCATGCTTTGTATGACTTTGACCATGCATAGAATGCGTTTGCTTCCTCTAGTGTGCTGTGAACAACCCTCCCTGAACAGGGAAGGAGGCTGTGCACAAGAGGGATTTGGAATAAAGTTGATTTTACAAAAAAATTGAAATTCAGTGAAACAATTGTTGAAAACTGAGTATAATTCTGGCTCAAGGGCACAACACCATTGAAATTTGCCAATTATGGGACACAACACATACAACGCATGCCATAAATCAAGTCGCTCACCATGCACAAAAGACCCATTTTCAAATGGCACTGGTAAAAATGTAATTAACCAGGAGATAAACATGGCAGGCAATGTGAGTTATGCAGTGTGCTCAGCTGTTAGTTGTGTTGTTTTCTTTGACTATAATATAGTTTGACTGAACACTACCCACATATCTACTATATTTTCTTTTATGCAAAGAACAATACCAAATATAGACATTGTGCCTTATTAGTGAACGTGTGCACTGATATAAAAGCACAGCCATGCCCCAATGCTTCAGGTGTAGCAGGGAATGGAACAAATACAATTTGAATCAGGGCAAATATGGCACTGACTGATTTCACTTTCGTATTTGCTGTACTTACTTACTAGAAACTGGAGAAAAATGCATTTGTATCAATTTGCTAAGATGGTTCCCTCTCTGTCAAAGCAAAGGTTTGCCTGCCTCATTTAGAGAAAGGTGGAACTTCAAAATGTAGGCGGTGGAGACTACTCTGTCTCTGCCACCTACATACACCTCCAATGGCCTATTGTAGTAAGGGCCATTGGAGTTTTGGCCATGTGCTCTCCCACCCTGTATAGAGTGGGTTAACATATGGCAAGTTTTCACTGTCTGTCCATCACTGGCAGGTAAGCCTCGATCTACACGCAGTGAAAACATCAAACTAACCCCCACGCCATGAATGAAAACTCCCATGGTGAGGGTGTCATTGTTTTTTTTCGGTTTTTTTTTTTTCAAAAGGAAAATCCTTCTTTGGAATTTTCTTTTTGAAAATGAAGATAAAAAAAATGAAAGTTTGACATACAGCTGTTAAGTTGATATCCGTCCGACTTCCAATGGCAGCTCCTGTAAATGCAAAATTTGTTCACTGGGCCTGCAGGCATCTCTATGTTTGGTGGGTGGTAGGTACATACTCTTTCTCCCAAACGCAAAGATCAGGCCCTTAGTTTGCTCCATTTCAAAAATTTAAAAAGGCTGTTCATAGAATAGGGGTTCCTTGTCTAAATCACCTTGGCACGTGCGATAAATCTTCCATAATGTAGACTGGGGAAAATCTACTTCTTTTATTTCACGTTGCCCAAGAAGAAAAATAGTACAAAATAGATTCCTATGTATTTATAGACAAGAGCAAAGTTGTGAAGTTTGTTCCAAAGGGATTTTGGCATCATACAAAAGTGTGTGCACTTTGATGTGTGTGCTCCATTGCGAACACAAACATTACTTGTGAATCTGGCTTCCTTGATTATCGATTTTCAGGGAATCAAGAAAAGAATGCTATTTGCTGCAAGGAGTGATGCTAAATGGCTTGCCTTGGAATTACTTGCCTTATTATTATCATGTTTCCCTTAAATACAATAGCATAAAAGACAAACTTTCGGGAATGCGTTGCAGTTGCCTGGCGGAGCATGACTGATCTAATGTAGTCTTGCAATCGTTTAGTAAGGCTGCTAATGATAAACAATGGCCCTGAGTCTATAGCCTTTTTTTGCTGAGAAAGACAAACTCTGTAATCCCACTCATTTCTTTGATTGTGTTTTGGTTGCTCATTTGCCCTCTGGCCAGGAATTAATTGCATTGGAAAAATAATGCAATTGTTTATTATGTAAAACACTGTAAAACTGCCTCTAACCAAAATTACAAAAAAATGTTTGGCTGCACACTGCTAATGCTGAAGAAAATATGAAACTAGAAATGCCCCATATTTCCCAGTTCATTAATTCGCTCTCCAAGTGAGATATGCTATTTCAGTGAGCTTTGACAGTCAAGGAGGCAACTCTGTCATAACAAAATATTATAACAGCGAAATGATTTTATGGAAAAAGTAATGGATAAATAAATGTAAGAATATCCACCACATGTTCATTCACGCACCTCATAATTGTTACCTATATCTGAATCTAAACTGCAACCTCGGCCATGCCTTACCTAGACAAACTCTAGGCCGGTCATGTGTTATGCATGTTTTATAATAAGGGGAGGCTTGTGCCCTGCAACCGTGAAATGGTAATTCACACGAGAGAGAGAGGCCTTCAAACGGACTCATAAACAACAGCCGATAGGAAAGGTGAATACCACAAAACACTTTGAACCTGAATTAGGGTTATACATTAGCAAAAGACTATGGGGCAGCTCTACAAGGAAGTGCCGCAAGCCCTTTGGCTGCACCACGCTGCGTTGGCGCACAAATTGCAGCCATGCGCTTGCGCAGGCACCCTTGCACCATGGAGCAAGGATGCTTGCGTAGTGGGGAGATTGTTTTTGTGCAGGAAGGGGCACCTTCCTGCACAAAAACAATCACTACAGGCATTTTCCTCCTTTAATGCATGCTATAGAATGCAGCACGCAATGAAAGAGGAAAAAATCTGGAGAAATGAAAACATTTCTCCTCGTTGCGCCTCGCTACGCCACCTCTAGGGTGGCGCAGCATTCAGACGCATCTCCAAATTTACGATTTCTCGTAAATCCGGAGATGTGTCTTGTTCCACAGGTGTTGCGTGAGAACACCCACAGCAACACCCATAGAACGCCCCTTCAACGCAAAGTGCTGCATGTGAAGGGGCCGTATTTATAAGGAGAGGAAAAGTCATGCAGGGTGGCTTTTTTTGTCCTTGTAAATATGGAGTGGCTCTCTGCATCACCAGTACATCACGAAAAGTGACGTACTCATGGCGCAGGGGGCTTGTAAAACTGCCCCTAAATATATACCAGGGTAGCACGTTTTTCCTAATTCAATTTTCATGCAATTCACATAAAAAATATCTAAAAGCAGAAATTCTGTGTCCCTTTCACCCATGAATTTCTGAGTACATAAAGTTGTTCTTCGGCTGTGCTACTTCACATGGTCATAAATGCAATTTGTAAAAGTGCATAGACCTCCACCTAAACCTCTGCTGTCCCTTATATGTGGTACTCCCCACCACAACAAGAGACCTCTGCAACTTTAAGTCCATGTTTTTGGTGTACATGAAAGGGGAGGGAGCTGGAAAAGGGAAATATATATGATAAATTGGGAATAACATAATGAAAATCAAGGGGTGGCAAAGGGAGAGGCATACAAAACGTACAAGGTGTAAGTCAATTGCTGCCTGTTACCAACGTTGGATCACTTTCAAAATTGTTAACATTTACTCCAACCAAGCCTTGAAGTTAACACCCGCCATCCAAGAGGCATAGTTGGTGTGCGCAGTCTTTAAGAAAAAAGTAGAAGTTTTTAAAAGTAAAGCAACATGGAAAAAGTGTGAACAAATGAGGAAATATTTAAATTAAAATAGGAAAGCGTTATTGTGTGTAAAGTTTGTTTGACCAAGCAAAAGTCCACCCGTGCTTAAAGTAGAGAAAGAAGAAGACTAAACAGAATACTAGAGAAAAGTACCTCACAATTGTTTCTACAACAGTGGCTCGAAATATTCTTCTGAGAGACCCCATGGAGTATTCTAGGGATCTTGAGTGAACTAAGTCAAAAATGGAAATTGAAAATTTCATATTATATTGAATACCTGCTGACTATCACTATAAGACAAAAGGCTTCTTAAAAAAATGCAATTAGTCAATTCCTAATTAAGCAATCAGAGAACACATAGGATAGTCCAACCAGAACTCCCTTGTCACGAGTACACACTATTATTTTTACCAAGTGCACCAAATTAATGGCTGATACTCACTATTATTATCAAAACACTCTATGTCAGAGACTATCACCTCAAAGCAGGAATACAAATTAAGTGAAAAAAAAATTTCAGTAAAAAAATGAGTGTCGGTCACAGGCATATACGGAAACATACCTAGGATCAATCAAATGACATCAACGATCCCCTTTAGATATGGTGCATCCAAAGTGAGATATTCGGGACAGGTGCAGGCCTGTATTCTGTGAAAGCCAAATAGAACCAGTTCAAATGGAAGGTTCAAATATATGACAGAGATTAGTATAAGGAAGTAAATCGGACGTTGCATCACTGATGCAAACACAAGAGTAGTGGTAGGCACTTGATGTTAGGAACGAGCAGAAAGAACAAAAATACAATAGTAACTTTTAAATAACTATTAAACCCCTAGTGAGACACCTAGTGTCAACACCTACCTGGTGGGTTAAAAGTTGGAATGGAGGAAGAATATATTTAACACGAGGATCATAACTTTCTTGACACCAGTGTGAGGATGACCCCCTGAGAATATCATCTACTTGTTGAGGACTAGTATAGAGGCTGGTCAGTGTATATTGTATCAAACAACTGTATTTCATGCTTTGCTATTGACTATTTGAGAAAAGACTACTGCTATGCATGTGATGAAAATCACAATGTCTCAGGATATTTTCCCCTTATAAAACATTATTTTTAGGATGCTTAAAAAGAATGTGGATGAGAGAACCATATCAGGTTACAATTTGAGGTACTGAAAAATCAGATTCTAGGTCCTAATTATGCTACCATCTAAACCAATACTGATATGAAATGCTTAGGAGAGTAACAGTAGATTACAATGGGATGTGGTACACACTGTGAAATAGGACTGTACTGCAATGTGATGTTGTAGTGAATTCGTCCGTAATTCTTTAAAAAAACGGTACCCAATCTTCAATCTAGATTGGCCAACGGCAGAATTGTTTTCTGATGCTACCTCTCTACCTATTTGTATAAAACTTTGCAACAGCCTAAGATGGTGCCACTTTAGACCCTTGCAATCCCTTGGTTTTCCTGCAAGCATCACGTGATTGCTTGTTTTAGACATAACGTAAAACATTACGTATGAACGCCCAGCTGTGGTATTTATTTAAAAGTGGCAGTCCGTGCGAATCGAGGACGCCACTTCTGGAGGACGCGACACGCGAAGTAGGATGAAGGTATGTCCTGAATGCTTCGATTACAGCAATAAATGTACAGGCACAAGCTATGCAGCTTTACCGGATAGGCCACCTGTCTCTTTTTTGTCTCTAGACAAGAAGTGATTACTTGTGGGCGCACGCTATGTAGCTTTACTGGATATGCTACTTGCCCTTTAATTGTTTCTAGACAATCAGCGCGATAGCAGCTCCTTGCATTAAATGAGTATGTCAAGAAATTCTTTACTCATGAATGATGGGACCTTTGGAATTTTAACCACGAGTCTTCAATTTATTTATAAGTTCAGCATGAATATACATACTTCTACATCATACCAGGTAGGCGCTCATTAACTATTGTTTTCTAAGGAATGTCGTAGATTTATTAGGAACCGCACTATTGTTTATCATAGACATCTGTCAAATTGTAAACCAATACAATAGGGCAACATGGACTCTACAATTGTAGTACTATTGAACTTTCTTTTTTCTGTGACCTGTATACTCAGTGGGATGTGGTTTACCAAACCCCACAATCCCCCAACAGGCCGTTTCAGACTCGACCACCCAAAAATATCAACACTGATGAGATGCACGTCGGTGCATCTGTGTAGTACACATATAAAAAAAACTTAAATATTAATATAAGTTTATGTTTACTCGCCCATAGATGTTGCCCTGAACTGCAGTGGACGTCTGGGCGTTTGATAACACTATTCCCAGTGCGAAAACACACGATATTCTGACTACTATTGAGCTCCAACTTTTAACGCACCAGGTAGGTGTTGACACTAGATGTCTCACTAGGGGTTTAATAGGTTTTTAAAAGTTACTATTGTATTTTTGTTCTTTCAGCTCGTTCCTAACATCAAGGGCCTACCACTACTCTTGTCTTTGCATCAGTGATGCAACGTCCGATTTACTTCCTTATACTAATCTATGTCGTATATTTGAACCTTCCATTTGAACTTGCTCTATTTGGATTTCACAGAATATGGGCCTGCACCGATCCTGAATATCTCAATTTGGATCCACCATATCTAAAGGGGATCGTTGGTGTTATTTGATTGATCCTAGGTATATTTCTGTATATGCCTGTGACGGACACTAATTTTTTTACTGACATTTTTTTTTCATGTAATTTGTATTCCTGCTTTGAGGTGATAGTCTCTGACATAGAGTGTTTTGATAATAATAGTGAGTATTCAGCCACTAATTTGGTGCACTTGGTTCACTTGGTAAAAATAATAGTGTGTACTTGTGACAAGGGAGTTCTTGTTGGACTATCCTATGTGGTCTCTGATTGTTTAATTAGAAATTGACTATTTACATTGTTTTAATCAGCCTTTCATCTTATAGTGATAGTCAGCAGGTATACAACATAATATGAAATTTTCAATTTCCATTTTTGACTTAGTTCAGTCAAGATCCCTAGAATACTCCACGGGGTCTCTCAGAAGAATATTTCAAACCACTGTAGTAGAAACAATTGCGAGGTACTTTTCTCTAGTATTCTGTTTAGTCTTCTTCTTTCTCTACTTTAAGCAGGGTGTACTTTTGCTTGGTCAAATAAACTTTACACACAATAACGCTTTCCTATTTCAATTGACATATTTCCTAATTTTTTTCATGCTTCCCCCATGTTGCTTTACTTTTAACAACTTCTACTTTTTTCTTAAAGACTGCTCACACCAACTATGCCTCTCGGATGGCGGGTGTTAGACTCTGATTTACACAAAGGTGATGGTAATACTTTGAAAAACGGTTGCTATTTCATCATTTATTTTTCTTAGTTTAATACGACATGTTTTAGTTGGTCCTTAAACGATGTTGCATTGTTCTAATATTGACACAATTGTACTAAGATTTGCATTCTTACAATTTGGATGCCATGTATAGGAAGTCATACATTTGTACATTGTCTCTACACCCTTGAAAAAGTCGTACTAACCTGATGAAACATGTGTTGGCTGTCTGCTCTTCCAACTTGCACTTTGAGTCATCTACATCAAGACTCCAATGGATCTTCCATTTGTCTAATAAATCACCACTGACATTTGTTTTTCTATCAACCTCTACCTTTATTGTATTTGCATTTGTGTTTATTAAAACCGTACTAACTACTAAGTCAGATAATAGACACACAAGTGGTTGTGCTCTGTAATTTGCTTGCATTATATATGGGAAAGAGTATTTCTTTCTGTATATAGGATGGACACTGATAGATGGCAGGGTGTTCTACATAGAGCACACCCAGAAATTTTGTTGTTATAATATTGGGATAAGACTGTGTCGGAGATGCTGACTTTTTCTTGTCACCAATGCCATTACTTTTTCTATAAATCACCAGAAAACATGTATAATTACAAATATAGATTAATGTTGTAAATTGTGGTAAACTGTAAAAGCAATAAAATGTGTTTAAAAAAAATAATCTTACTTCAAGGTTAAATGGGATTTTGAAAATTAAGTAGCTAATAACTTTGTAGAACTTTGCTAGCATTTTCCCAAGCGGATATGCAACATTAAATCTTTTAAACACCCTTAGGGCTGCCTTATGGAAAATTATGTTGAAACTACAGGGTAAAAGAGTGTTTGAGTTTGCATTGGCTGAGTGCACACTTTTCAATTATTTAATCAGTCACTTTTTTATATCTTAAGCCCCCTGTCTCATGGCTTCATAATGCACACTTTAGGGGTGAAAAATGCCCTTCTCTTTGATATGAGTTACTGGAATGCCTTAGAAAAGCCACCCAGGCAGAGGACAGTGATGCTCCTGGCATCCATATTTTTTGTCATAAATTTGTGGTCATTGTAAATGCACACTACAGTACATTTATGACCTATAAGTCCCACATCATTGCTGCATTTTTTTCCCTCTATACTACGGCCGTACAGGAAAGTCAAATAGACCAATTGGGTGAGACCAGTTTTACTGACCACATTTTAAGGCAACGCCAGAGTGCACATACTGGAACACTGCATAGCAAGGCACATAATTCTAATATCAGCTAAAATAGGAATTAAAAAAAAACAATAACTGAGATTGGACCATAAAAAAGGCAAATTTGCAAAACAGGTATACTGCCCCCCTTCAGATGAGAGCTAGGGTAGACTAATCAATCACTAGAGAGACTTCCATACTCAGGTGTTTATACCACTTTGAGGCTACCAGTACCCCTCTGTCAAGATATGCCTGCAACACTAACCCTATTCTCTCCCTCCTCTAATCAGCAGACTATACCTGTGGCAGAAATAACCCTAGCCTACTCATAGATGTATTCTTATAGGTAAACAGTGCCACCATTGCTAACCAGGTTATCTGGCCCATACTGCACCATGTTTTAGATATCTGTCTCCAACGTGGGGTCTTTTCTGTCTACAAGGCAACCAACAAGCAAAAGACAAGTAACTGCTGTCTGATTTTTGTACTAAGTCCCTTGCAAATCACTCGTAGGTGTATTGTCAAATTAGGTACTTATGCCAGGCCTCACTCGCAGCCTGTGGACTGACACAGATTAATGTACAGGTTCCTGGGCCTACATAGTCCAAGCCCTTTCAGCCCACTCATCACTGGGAGCACCACAAATCCCAGTGCAAAGCCTCATGTGCCTGAGTTAGACATAATGACTAAAACTCCCTTCCCATCTGATATGTGTCTCTGAGAGTTTCTAGGGAGTACAATGTAGACAACTCCTCCCAAAATTACTTTCTTAGGGCAAACTCTTGTGTCCCTAACCACTGGCTAAGTAACCTCCCCAAGGTCGCCTAGTGCTGTCATAGTTCAAGCTACAACCACTGACTGCAAACACACTTGTTTCATTCTCACTTTTACGATCTTAGGTCCCAAGGCTTGCCCTTCACCGGAACCTTCAGACTTAATACTCACTTTCCAGTTCAGGATTTATTTTCTGGACTCAGAACCGACATCAAGAGTTGTATGCAAATTTCTGTCTGTGTCATGCAACTGTCTATTTGGTCTAAGGCTTCTGTCATCTGACTCTGTGACAGAACAGGCATCACCTCCAGGATAGAACATGCCTTATCAACCTGAGCCTTCAGATTCTCCACTGTCAGAGCAGGCTACTGATGGCCCACTGTTCTTCCCATTGCAGATGGCACCAGCCTTCTCCCCTTTTTTTTCCTTTTGGGTCTTGTCCTCTTACCATAAGGCTAGTATCTTTACTTATGTGTAGTAGGGCAACCTGGTTGCTCTCATCCACTCGTTCCCTTTTCTCTAGTGGTAGCTGATGACCATGGATGCAATCTATAGATATGTTGGGACATACAGGTACCTTTCTCTGGACAGCTATCTTCCTTCACTCTATCCTACAGATCTCTCTCTGCAAGTATTGCTCTGTTTGTTGAAACTAGCCATTCCACTACCAGAGTCTGTTTGGAACAGGTTTGCTATACAACACTGGCATGGACAACATTAATTGAGACCCTCTAGAAATACTTCCTAGAACTCTCTAGGATCACTAGCCTATCTTCTGGGTCCACCTTCCAATCAAAGGACAATTGGGCATGCTCTACAATCTCCTCCTGGCTGGAAATCACCTCTCCTTAGCTATCACAGACAGTCCTGCAGAGTGCCCACGTTTTATTGCCTTATCAGGCATGAGGAATCTCCCTTATTGTGTCCTCAATTATGAGAATCAAAGCACCTGCACCTCTCAAAGGTCTTCTTATGCCATGGATTCTCATCTTCCTGTTTCCCGATCCAGGTTGGAAATCTTATCCCTTGTCAGGCATCTGGGGCCCTAAGGGGTAAACTTTTGCTGGTGGATTGAATCTCTCTTCCACTGCTCACCACTGCCACCCTCTTAGGCACTCTCTTGTTACACCAGAGTTGATCCTCGTTCTTAAGCTCCCTGAGATCAATTACATTAGAGTCAATCAGGTGCAGGCAGCACGTTGTGAACAGTGGCAAAAATGTGGTCCTGCATAAAGAAATTATACAGCCAATCATAATCATTTACTTTGCTGTACTTTACCCAAGCCTCCAATGAGTTAAGGGTAACATACAAAAGAAATTCCCAAAATTGATTTAATGATTTGGTCAGTCCAAAACTTCAAGAACATTGGGGCATGGTTAGCTGGCCAAGATAGCAGACATTTTGGGGCTTATTTACTATGAAGTGACGGAGTGCGGCATTAGCCTTTCTGGCTTAACGCCACACTCCGCCACTTCTGAATCGCAGGGCTGCACTATCTTCACAGCAATATGATGCAGACCTGCGTTTCCTCCTGTGCTGGCACTAAATGTAGCAGCCTAGCACCAACACAGACACCCTTGCACCATAGTGCAAGCATGTCTGCGTTGAGGGGAAGATTGTTTATGTGCAGGAAGGTGTACCTGCTTAATGCAGCACACATAGAATTTGCAAAATGTTTAATTTTTTTTAAATGACACTTTCCTGCACATAAACAATCAATGGGGTTTTGCTGTTTGTATGTGTGCTGCACAACACAGCACGCATGGAAACAGAAAAGACAAGAAGAAATTATACATTAAACCTCATTTTGCCAGGTTAAGACCAGGTTTTCCCTGGTCTTACTTTTGGTGCTGCCTCCGATATACACTACCCTTGTAATTAGATGGCAGCGTCAAATTCAATGGGTGTTGCGGTGCAACACCCACCGCAACACCCATCGCCCTCCTTCACGCTAAGTAAAGCGTGAAAGGGGGCCTAATTTGGAAGGCAACGTTAAGCCATGTTAAGTGGCTTAACACTGCTTTGTAAATAAGGCTCAGCCCCTATCACCCCTAACATGTCCTGAAAAGTGACGCTATGGTGGCAATAGGGCCTTGTAAATATGCCCCATTGTTTTAGGGCTCCACATCGGACTTACGTTCATCCTGCTAAATTTCCCCACACTAATTACCCCACCTGAGTCAACCAAAAGTAAGCTGGAGCCGCTGGGAGGATGTGGCTGAGGTAGGAGTGCCATGGGTGTCCTTGTGTACTTTGTCAAAAACCCTCCTGCCTTGAACCCACAGGCGGAGAAAATGGTGACTGAGACCAGCTGAATCAGGGGAGGCCCAGGAGACAGAGAGCTGCCCATTGACTGATGATGGCACAGGTACCCGGTTGAGGTGTGTGTGTGGCTTCCAATTGCTGACAGCAAGGGGGCAGTGAGTGCCTAAGCCTCTATGAGGGAGTGGCCCAAGTCAGTGATACATTCTGAGTTCCTGATGTCAGCCATCTTAATAGCATTGTTTTGGCCTGGTAGAACCATGTCCCGGGCTGAGATAGAAAAACGTAAATAAAACATTTTCCGGAGATCATCTGAATGCCCAACAATGCCTCATTTTGACAAATCACAGGTACACAGAACTGTGGGCGAATAATAAGTGAATGGTTATTTGGACACACCCCTCACACAGGGCCCTCCCCTTGCACGGGCCAGGGGTTTTAAGAGAGGCCTAGCATGAGTTAAGGCCTAGGATCAAAAAGAGGAGAGTTTTGTCAGCTGTG
Source organism: Triturus cristatus (assembly GCF_964204655.1). Lineage (NCBI taxonomy): Eukaryota > Metazoa > Chordata > Amphibia > Caudata > Salamandridae > Triturus > Triturus cristatus. The sequence goes on from NC_140584.1 coordinate 231,842,044, forward strand.
TGCATAAAGTGAGGCCTAACACAAAGACAGGCATAGAAATGAAAAGAGGTCTGGTAGGAATATAACTCAGGAGAGACCTACCATGAAGTGAGACTTAGAGTAAAGTGGCCTTGGAGGAGAGTACCTCAACTGCAGATGGGGGAGTTGAGCGGGCCGGGGCAGAGACTAAGGCTTATCACCAAGTGGGGCCAAGAAGCATGCCTCTCCTCCTCGTGCCTGCTGAAAGTGTGTGTTGTGTGTGCTGTGGGGAGCATGTCCCTTGCGGACTGGAACTGCTCATGAACGGTGTACCTCACTGGAGGTTGCGCTCTGCCAAGCAGGCCTTGACTCCACTGTGACACAGAGGAAAGCTAGCAATATTAGCAAGTGGCTGCCCTCTCCCTGAGTGAGTTGCACTACATGGTTATGCAGCGACGGTCTTCAATTATCTACAGCAGTTGTGGTCAAGTTGGGCAAATCACCCTTTCAAACCACTGTGGAGGGATTGGTAGTCAGCATACAGGAAGCGAAAGCAAAATCACAGGAATTGCACATAACAGCACCAGATTCACAGCAGGATATGTCTGACTCATAAAGGCAACCGGACCCCTTTCCACACAGCTTTCAGGGCTCTCTGGACAAGATACTAGGGGCCATTGATGAATTGAAGTCTACCCTCCAATGGTAAATAGGGAAGGTATCAGTTGAACGGGGCCTGCTCCGTGTTGACCATCAGACGTTGACTACCAGGGTGAAAGACTATAAAATCACCCTCGCAGACCTACACACCTCACACCAATCAATGAAAACCTAAATTACTCATCTCACTGACTGAGTACAGCGGCTGGAACATCAAGCAGAAGATGTGGCTGTGTGCAGTAGACAGAACATGAAAATATTAGGCCTTCAAGGGGGAACTGAAGGGTCCAAATATGGTGGCCTACTTGGAGCCCTGGTTGGAGACGGTGGGGGCCCTGACCCAACTCACGCCCTTTTCTGCCCTTGAAAAAGAGCACTGAGTGCCAGCCGGACCGCTGGCCTTGGGACGCCAACCCAGAGCTATAATTATTAAGCTTTTGCACTGCAAAGCTATAGATGTGCTTTTGCAGAGGGCATGGGAAATGGGCCCTTTATGGGTGGTGAATGGCCAAGTCACATTGTTCCGTGACTTTTGTAGTGTAAGCCAAAAGAGCCTCCTTTTTAGATGTGAAGCAGATACCCAGAGACAAAGGGATTCAGTACTCTCTTATATTTCCTGTTGAACTGAAAATAATGTTAGATGCTCACTCCCCCTTCTGCTTGAACCTGGATGAGGCTTGGGCCTAGTTGGAAACACACCATTCTATGTCTGACAAACACTGCGCACCTGAAGGAGAGGTATCTGTGCGCTGCCGAAACCACCGCTGGTTGAGGGGATCCTTGCGAGCAAGACTATTCACAAAACCCACCCAGATGCAATCAGAAATGGGGCAAATGGGAGTATTGCAAGCTGTGGAGTTGCTGACTGAGGTAGTAGCTTCCGTCAAAGAAATTAACAGTATCTTGGATCACCAGGAGGACACCTCCAACTAGCTTCACATTGAGGATGCTGGGCTTCTGACTGTAACTCCCCAAACTGCAGAGGCAATTGTTTGATTGTGTAACTCCTTCTCCTCGTGGAAATTGCATTCACTACCCGGGCCAATGCAGCCGTGCATTGGAAGACTGCCTTTGCCTCTCATTGCCGCTCTATGGTCTTTAGGGCGGGGATACTGTGTGTTATTAACTTATTGACCTGTATGGTTTGGGTGGTCAGCCGATGCTGGGCTGCTTCGGGGATAGGGAGTTGGATTGTTTGCTTATTATTATTGTCCTCTGCTGTCTGTGTGTTGATGCTATATATGAAGGGTTGCCGGGTGGTGGGAGTTAATTGGGGAAAGGTCCTTTGCTAGATTGCTATGTAAATGTCCCTATGGCAAACACATTCAATGGGTACAAACTGACAATAAATTCAATAACTACAAACTGATGACATGGAACATACGTGGCCTGGGTTCTGCGAGCAAATAACACAAAATCCTAATGTATCTTAAAAGACGGGGGTTGCATTTTGCTCTACTCCAGGAATCGCAACTCACACTTGCAGAAGGTGATCGCCTCTACCGGCATTGGCGAAGTCAGCTTCATGCTACTGCATACTTGGCCTTTATAAGGGGGGGACGTTGCTCTGGGGACGGGCAGGATTTCCCTTTGAAACAATCACTTTTGACATAGACAAGGAGGGCCGATATGTCTTGGTGGAGGGTTGACATTGTAGCAACACTCTGATGCTGGGGAGTGTCTACATGCCAAATCATGATCCGGCCTTGTTCCTTAACAACCTGTTGGCATGATTGGCTCTATTGGCAACGGGGCCGTGCCTCAATGGAGGCAATTTTAATTGGGTTTTGGATACATGCTTGGACCACTCAACTCCTCCACTCCCGGGGCAGCAGCCCATCGAACAGCTGCTGGTTTGGCCTCTTGGATTAAACACTAGGACATGGAGTACCCTGGCACACTCAACATCTCCCAGACAGGGATTAATCCTTCTCGGGCTTATACCAGGTCCATATGAGGATTGTTTTCTTTGTAAGCTCCAAGTTCCTTAATAGTTGTAAAGTAAACAGATTATTTGGACCAAAACCTGCCGGGCCATAGTCCTCTCCTTTTTACACTGCAACCAGTAGATGAACGACCACATATACCATCAACGCTCAAGATCCCTTGAAGACACTGGCTTTGGAAGCTCTTTAGTGGACAGGATCGCAAAATACTTTCCTGCTACAACCTAGGATCGGCATTGAGTCATGGCATAGAATGGGAGAGTTTTAAAAGGTGGTGATGAGACTGCACAGCCTGGGGCAATTAGTGCATATTCAATGAGACCTGGAAAGAAACCTCCAGAAGTTGGAAGTGTCTCTCCATGTGCAGGACAATGAGCTTGGTGGGAGCCCAGGAGCCCTTCTGCAGTTGCTGGAGACATGCAAACTGGTTAATGTGACACTGGAAGAACATCAATGTCATGATTATAAAAACTACGCAAATTGGGTACAAGAAGATCAGGGAAAACTGGGACTGCTCCTAGCCTGGCTGGTTCACTTCGAGAGTAAGGGTACTCCTATCGCTCACTTAGTGTCAGCAGAGGTGACAGTCATCTTATTGACATTTATCTACTGTGTCTTAGGCGAATTGTGCCCTTTAGGACTCCACTTCTTCAAGCATATAACTTATCATTGCCGATTGGTTGGATACTTAAGAGATTTGTATCTACTCTGTCCCAGGCGAATTGTGTCCTTTAGGACTCCACTTCTTCAAGCATATAGCTTCTGATTGCTGATTGGTTGGATACTTAAGAGCCCTGATGAAGTTCCCTTTTGGCACTACTGGGAACGAAACGCGTTGGCTGTGTGCCGGTTTTTAAGGATTGATTTAATAAAAGAAGTACCTTTTGGAACTACTGCTTACGTGTCTATCTTTGCAATAAGTGCAACTTCCGCCTTCTCCTAAAAAACATTCTGAAAGTGTAACCATAACCCTATCCCCTGTGGAAGATCATTTTTCCTATTTGCACTGTGAGTCCTATAGTGAGAGCTATTAAATGAAAACCAGGATACTGATTCATTGTCAATATTGCGCTGTATTGCTGTAATTGTTGAAATGCCAATAAACAAAAGTGTATATAATAACATTTTCAAAGTAAGTCCAAAGTTGCAAATGGATGTGGCTTTCAGGGGTTAGTACTGGGTCTGCTCTCACTCCATAAGAGTCGAGTTTATATACTTTATTTCGGTCAGAGGCCTTAAAAGCAACACAAAATAATAAAAGCAGTATAAAAAGACATCATATTAAATTTTAGGGCAAGCTGCGTAATTAGACACTAAGGCAACATAAGCCCAGGAGTACCTTTGTAGGTTAGGCTTTAAACATAGATGCCCAACTTGGCAAACCATACATTTACAGCTAACGTAGATTCAAGCTAGTTCCTGTATTTCTGAGCTAACAACTATTGCGTGCTTAACAGTCCTGGCGTAAATGGGCCAGATTGCTTCTAGAAATTTAGTAATAGATAAAAAAAGACATGACCCAGTATTTGACCTACATATTCGCAAACCACGTTTATGGAGACGTACTCTGCACAAAGGCACAGTCTTGGCGACTCTGTTGTCCAGCGAATGTTGGGCAGAAGAGTAGGTGGGTGTCTGTTTCCTGAGGTGCCGAAGAGGCTGGGCAACCTGCACTACCCTCTGAGCGGGGACTCCACTTACAAATAAATGATGCAAGCGGAAAGTACAAAGCCTGTATCTTATATACAACGATCTGGTAAATGGTGGGATGGTCTTATCCAAAAAGGTTTCAATCTTTGGCTCTCATTTATGATTCAACAAATACTCAGCTACACTACCACAACTAGTTGATGTCGACATCTTCCTACACTGGTATGCCCAATGAGCATTTTTAACTTTTTTAACAGAGGAAGTAGAGATATACTTCGGGCATTGCCACAAGTCAAGTAACCTCAACGCAAAAAGGGACTGTTTGGCATGACTTAACCATTGCACAGTATCAGCACAACTGGAAATTAGAAGGATATCCGTAGACCCATTCCTTAAGTATTCTAGCTCAGGGACCAGCCATAATCTCAACCAGTATAAGACAGGTTTTAGTCTCAAAATGGCGCGACTAGAACTAAATTAGCATCAATAGAGTGTTATTCACCATAGTGGACATATGCTTCTAGAGGCAGACCCCTCACTAAGGATTTTCTTTTACTTTGTGGATTTGAAAGGCAATTTCATAGCCATGTTCCATCCTTTTTCCCATGCTCCCTGGGATCAATGATATTGGAATAAATCAGGTGCTGGTGGTTGGTGTAAACAGTGACAAAAAATGTGCCCCTGCATATACAAATATTCAGTAACTTTGCTGGAATTCACACAATCCTTCAATGATTTAAGGTAAACATACATAAAATTTCCCAAAAGGGCTTTTACTACTTTGGGCATCCCCAAACCTCAAGCACATTTTTGGAGTAAGTCCAAAGTTGCAAATGAAGGTGACCTTTATGGGTTAATATTGGGTCTGATCTGTCTCCTTCAGAGTCACCAGAGTGTTATTCCCCATAGTGGGCATATGCTTATAGAGGCAACTCCCTCACTGAAGATTTTCACTTACCTTGTGCATTTGCATGGCAACTTTTTAAGCACCTCAGGCCACATGTTTCAAAAAAGCATTTTGCGATCGCCAAATAGCGATTTTTACTGAATGTATGTAAGGAATCGCGATTGCTTAATATTACCAAATAACAGTTCTGTAAACTGGTAATCACTATTAGGTAATACTACTCCATTCATTTCTATAGGCCGAAAGGCCCAACATTGAGAATGATTTTGCATTAGATAATATGCGATTATCTAATTTGTAATTGCATATTAAGTAATGCAAAGCCATGGGTGAATAGGGACCTAAGGCCCCCCTGAAGCACTCCAATCAAAATGTGCACATGTAAAGCACATGCTTGCCCTAGGGGAAATTGTGCACTACACTGCACTATGAAAAATGCAGTTTTCAAAATCTGCAGAAGGTACATATGTTAAGGGAATCACAAACTGTGATTCCCTATTTGTAGTCGCAATTTTAGGTAATCACTCTTTGTACGATTACCTAAAATTACGATGAGAATGCATTTCATACATCTTGAAAGTTTATTTTTAATTCGCAAATGGCTGAAATTACCGATTCACACAGTTTGCGAATGCAAAATTGTTTGATACTTGTGGCCTCCCATCATTTATCTACAACAACCACATAGCTTTGCAGAGCATTAATGTGAAAATCTATTTTGCAGTGACCTTTCCAAGTTACCTCAGTAGTGCTCCAACCATGCTCACTGGACACTGATGCCTTACAGGACCTCAAGTCCATCTTGCTCTGTTGCCTGTCATGGGCCAGCATGGCCTTCTGCTTCTACAGAGGTAACCTTTTCTTCTCCACTGCAAGGGCTGCTATGGCCCGTTTCTCCTCAGCACCCAGGCCAGCCTTTCACTACTCTAGGGCACAGAGCAACCTCTTCTCCTTAGTGGACAACCAACTTATTTGTCCTCAGCAACCAGACCTGCTTCACCATACTCTACGTCACAAACTGCCATCTCCTCTTTAGCAGCCAGGCAGTCTCTGGCTTGTTCTCCTCCAGGGCAATGTAGTCCATTTAATTTTTAAGTGCCTTTCAGCCTTGCTGTCCTCATGCAAGCCTCCAGCCGTTATAGGGACATAATACAAAAGAACACATTGTTGACAAACATGGAAAACACAGGCAAAGCTGCTCCTTGTGAAAAACAATTCTCTTGTACTGATGCTTTCCCAACTTCATCCTCATTTTCCTCAGTGGTGATCTGTGCTTGGCAGGCCTCTTCACAGGCTCTCAGGGCTGTCTCATACTCCTCCATTGTGACATTCCCACCCACTTTTAGCTTTCTTGTTTTGCACATGGTCTTGCTTTCCACCACAATAAGACCAGCAAAGACAGACAGATCCATCTCTATGTTGCCCCCCAAACATAAAGGTGCAGGAGAGTCCCCTGAAAACTAACCAAACACTAGTGTGCTCTCTTAGCCAGCCAGCCACAGCCAGACATGTTTCTGACCTCATGTGGGGAGAGCCAGTGCTCTCAGAGACCAGAAACAAAGCCTGCTCTAGGTGGAGGGTCTTCACACCTCTTCTGGCCAGGATTGTCTTCCAAGGAGGGAAGCTTCAAAGGTGATGCTGCCTTTGAAATGCGACCCAGGCATCTCCAGATAGTGGAGGATGCCAACTCCCCTTTCCTGCTCCACACTTTGTACGAGGACAGGCGGAAAAGTTAGGTAAAGTGGGAGGTGGGTCCCAATTCAGCCAACCCGCACAGCCTGGGTACCCCTCAGGCTTATCTTTAAGTCCCCTTGTGCAGTTTGTTTTCAAATGGCCCCCTTCTTTGTAGCCCACCAACGACCTCAGCACCCTGCTCCCGGCTGAATCTGGGATGCTCCTGAGAATCCGCTGGTAGAATATTGGGCCTTGCCTAGCTACTTACCTAAATCCCACAGGTGAACCTTGAGATCCAACTGTGTTTTTTATATGCATTTTTCTATTTCCTCCCATTGACTTTAATGGTGTGAAATTGTGCACAAATGTGATTAATTTTGCGAAGTAGAAGAATGTATATCTGAAAGAGTACCTACTGCAGAAGGAAGTTCTGGTCTGAAAAATTACATAAATATCGATGTAATTTTTGTAAATTGCTACCAGATTTATTCTTGAGTGTGTGTCTCATTTATTGTCTCTGTGAGTACAAAAATGCTTTGCACTACTCTCTGATAAGCCTAACCTCTCACAAACACTGCAACAAATAGTGTGTTAGTATTATCTATTTTTGCCTCTGTTTTCCAATCTAGGTCTCACTGGACTCACTGCACAGTATACTTCATTTTAGTGCATTATATAGAGAGTCAGCATCCAACACTACACAGTTGATCTCAAAGATTGTGTTGAAACAAAGAAATTATGTAATATGAACAGATTCCTGTAGTATGTAAAATGTGAACAGATTTATGACTTTTTCTAGCGATTTGAAGATCATATTAAAATGGGTGTAGACATTGAGGGGCTTATTTATGAGTAGCTTGCGCCACCAGAGTGCCACTTTTTCTGAAGCTCCACTGGCGCTAACCTCTCAACCATATCTAAGGGGCCATGCAAAGCCACTCCATGTGGCTTTGCCTGGCCTCATAGATATGGAGGAAGACAAAGTAGCTCAAGTTGCTGCGTTGCCTTACTCTGCCCAAGGGAGGTGTTCTATGGGTGTTTTGGTGGGTTTTCCCTCGCAACACTCATGGATTTTGATGCTGCCCCAGATTTACTTAATCATGTAAACTTGGGGCAGTGCCAATACCTTACGCCCCCCAGAGCAGGTAAAACAAAGAGAAATATTTTTATTTCTATTTGTTTTTGCCTCTTTTCATTCTGCAGCACACAAGGAAAGAAGAAAACACCTCTCAGGATTGTTTTTAGGCAGGGAGGTGCCTCTTCCTGTGCAAAAACAATCCTGCATGCAATTCAGACACCGTTGTGCCAAGGTGCCTGCATTGGCACTAGGCAGCAAATTGTGTGCCAGTGCAGGGGGAAAGGACAGGAATGCACCGAATTTTATAAATACAGTGCATTCCTGCCTTTTCACATTGGCATAAGACAACACAGCAAGAAGACATACACCACTGCCCTATGACAATTCCCCATGAATGAGGCCGTGACTGTAATATTTGTCCGTCCGGATGAGCTAACCAGGATCACAGTTTCTAAAATATGTCAAAAAAGCTTGTCACACTTAGGAAGATATTGTGAAAGCAATATTTCGTTGGTTGTTTTATGTTTTGAAATTGCATACTTTCCAGCATTGCATAACAAAGCCAAGTTGTATAATCCAATGGATTTTTTCTCAGTTATTTAGATTGCAACAGTTGAAAAATAGTTGTTTTTACAACTTGATCAGAAGTAAATGTAAGAAAAGCAAACACCGCCAAACTGGGCAATCAAGCTTCACAGTTTAATTTAGCAGACAATTAAGCACAGTGTGAAAAACATAAATAATTTACCAATAAGTTTCCAAATGTATTAAAAATGATAATGGGATAAAGATGTGTCCTAGTCTAGAAGCCATAACCCTAAATGTTCTTGAGGAACGTGCAGAAAATGCAAATAAGAAATGTATGTATATTTCTAGATGTGTTTTTCAACTAACCTTGGACAGTACAGTGAATTGAGGGAGTGCTTTTGAGGAGATTGTGCAAGCACGAACAGGGAAGATATATTATTTAAGGTGTGCTGCTCCTTGGCTATTTTAGAGCAAAACAATGACACTGACTTTATAGCAAATATTAACTTTTTTATTTTTTGATAGACCATCTTTAACCGATGATCTGTTTAGATGTAGTTATTCATCCAGAGTGGGTTTTTGGATTCATTGCCACAGATGGGACATTACCCCCACACATATTGATCCTAATGACTGAAACAAATTAATTTGATTTTCCATTTGTTATATTTTATTTGAGTGTCTTTGCATGTAAAAATAAAATGCATACGTCTTCTTATGAAACATTGTCAATCATGTATTTTTTTTTAAAAAGTACAATCAAGCAATAACTCACCTTTACAGGTCTTCCCATCTTCTGCAACTTCATATCCATCCTCACAGTAGCACATCGTGCCATTTCTTGAAATTGCACATTTATACTGACAGCCCATGTGTTGACATTTTGGTAGCAATTCTGTAAAGAGATTATTATTCATTAGAACTACAGAACAAACAAATCAAGATGATCGCTGTTTAAACTGCCTGGTTCTATGTTTAGGAAACAAATTAAAAAGCATTTGATCTTCGTTGTAGAAAATAGGGTGCCAGCTAGTTTGTACACAAGTTGACAGATCTCTCAGTCTCCAGTCATTACTCATTTCGAAAGTTAACATTTCCAGCAATAAAAATGCATTATTAATGTTCTTCTTATTGAACAACAGAGGCGTACTTTGCATGTTATGGGGGTTTCTTTTGTTCAGTATTCAATTTCTGTTTTTTTTAGGGTAAACATTCTCTCATCAAATGAATATTAACAAAAATCCTCTCTATGCTAATATACAAAAATGAATATGTTGGCATTTTGTTCAACTTATTATGTTTGTTTGCAAAAATAAGAAGTTAAAATAAAATAGCTTGGACTATAGACTTCAATCCAGCTACCTTATGTGTTACCACAATTGATTTGCCATCATACGAGGGCTTGTTTTGATTTACAGAAGCATGTATAACCTTCACAGAAATCAATGGGCGAATGTGTGGTTTTAATAATTCATGTGCTATTGAAGCATAAAGTTGAGCTCTCATACACAACATAGTGCATTCTCTTTGATTTCTACCCTCTCAAATAAACTACTGCAGGAAAGTGATGTTTGTGCCACAGGACAAAAACACAAACTCTGTATATAGAAAGGGAATGTGTGCTAAATGTGTACCTATTAATTTACCTAGAAACACAGCATGTTCGAAATGGCAAATAATTGGATTAGGTTGTCATGTCCTTTTGACTGCTCACGGAAGGGTGTTTTGATTTGTTTGACAGGCATTTCCTGAAGGAGTTGTGCACAAAGGTCAAACTACTGAGCCATATGTCTTTGCATGATCCTTTCATAATCTGAAAATATCTTCCACGACTGAGCCGTTCTGAATGCAGCAAATTACTTGCAAAGTGAGCAGCCGATAAGAGAAAAGAATAACTGGTTCAAAAGGATGCACACAATTTCCCAATTACTTCCGTGACATATACATCATGTTACTGCTCACATCAATTATATGCTAGATTTGAAATAAAACGCACAGTGGATGTATTCAAATTGTGGGGCATAATAACAAGGGCTTTATCTCCGCTTTTTGGGCTTTAAGGGGCATATCAGCAAGGGCTGGCAATAAAATTATCGCCGCTTTAGCGTCCGTTTTCGGACGAAAAGCGACGATAATTTTATCGCCCTATCAGCATGGATACGCTAACGCGTGGATCCATGCCTTAGCGCCCATTTCCTTAGCGCCTCGCATCGCTTCGCTAATGAGATGCGAGGTAGGCGTTCCCGGCAGGAATCCAGAGAAAATAAAAGCTTACCTGGCTTTTCCCTATCAACAAGGGAATCGCTATCCCGCGTAGCGACTTAAAAAGCAGCGCTAACCGGGTGTATCGCCGGTTTCTTACGCCTACTATTTTTATTACCTAGCCATACTTGTCATGGGAGGTGGATTGTCATGATAAGTCCACATCTACCTATTTACTATATTTGCCCTAACGCTGTGTTTTTTCTCTGGAAATACTGAGATAATGCCGAATTACACCGCTATTGCCGGGATTTCTATCGCCTCGGCGATGCGCGTTGCTAATAGTGCGCTAGCCGGGCGATAGAATCCGGCGATAGGCGGCGTTAAAATTGTTCACGCTAAACACGGCCAGCGATAATTATCGCTGGCCGTTGATGAAATGCCCCTAAAAGCCCAAAAAGCGGAGATAAAACTATCGCCCTATTTACAAGAGGGTGCTAACATGCATAATCGCATGTTAGCACCCTTTTTCCCCGACGCCTCCCTTTGCATCTCTAATGAGAAATATCGCTGATGTGCACATCGCGATATTTACAAGGCTGCCCCAGCATTTTAGCAGACGTTAGTTTTTGGAGAACTAACGTCTGCTAAAATCCTGACTTATCCATCCCTAACATAGGGAATGGATTATGCTGCTACGACCACAGGGTCGTGTCAGCAAGGTTATCACCCTTTTGCAGGGAACATCGCTAGAAAACCAGCGATGTTCCCTGCAAAACGGCAATATCCCTCGCTATCTCTGGAATTTGTATCGCCCTGGAGAAAAGCGTTGTTGATAACGCGCTACCAGGGCGATAAATTCCAGAGATAGCCGGCGATGAATAACAAAGCGCTAAGCACGCTTTGCGTTATTCATCGCCGTTCCTTGCTGATATGCCCCTGTGAATGTAGTTAAACTGACACAGTGGAAAGCATGAAAGCCCATATTTCTTCAGTTCTTCAACACTGTTTGCTTTCACTGTCCCTTCAAAATGACGTATGCTAAGGGCCAGGATCTGTAGCTATGGGAAGTCTTCAACAGTTAATTAGGCAAAAAGATGGTCCGGAAAGGCATAATGTCATCTCTGGCATTTAGAATACCAGATCACATTCCAGTTGGGGACTTGGCGACTTCAGAAAATGACATGTTAAAATTTAAATTTGACTATCCATAATTATAACTCTTACTATAAATGACCTACAATGGTCATTTGAGGACAGAATATAGTCGAGTTGTGGTTTTTCAATGTAACTGTGAAAAGAAATGCACTGTGTAATGAAAATCTCAATTCCTAGGGAGGGGAGTAACAGGCTGCATATGCAATGGTATACCAATTGTTCATGCTGTGGGAGGTTCCATTTTACGGAAACTATTAACTGGTGTGCAAGATGCACAAAAGGTGTCTTAGGTGCTTATGCAGAAACATTCCCTATTGTATTTTCAGGAAGAAGAGACATCAATAAATGATAGAGTTAATCTTACATAAACCGCAAGGCACCTGCTAATCATTTATTTTGTTTTTTATTCGAAGATACAAACTGGAGGCAAAAACTGTCTTTGCATCGCAGCTCACACAAACCGCGCCTGCTTTAGAGCTTGGAGGATGTTTGTGTTCCAGACAGAAGACCTGCTGTTTGCTCCACCGTCATGGAAAATCTTTCCATCATGCAGTTACCAGCAAATACGGCTTTGCATGTCCTGCCCTTTCAGAGGCGTGTCATGTGATGCATGCTCTACTGGCTTTTTACCTGTTAATGACCACCTGTACACCATGGGCCCTCGGAAAGAAAAATCTCGAAATCCTATAATATGCTCTGAGAAACTTTGTTTTTCATTATCAAGTGACAGAACCTTAATTTTTCATCTAGTTACTGAAAAAAAGTGAACACATGATGCAGGGAGCCCAAATATATTCACAGTCTATGCATGAAAAAACACAATTAACTTTTACTTTTGCTTCCAGGTGTGATCTTTAGTGCAGATTAGTACACTATGGGAAGCTTAAAGCTTGTCCTAAATGATTTATTGTGCTGGAATCTGTGGTTACCCTGTTGATTGCATTGAGAGAGAAGAACTAGATTTATGGGGCGATTACTGGGTTTTCAGCAGTCAACCCTCTCAATCTCGGTGCTTGAGGAGTTCGTTGTAAAGTATATTGAAGATAGAATCAAACTGGGCCCTGTGATATTACTGCCATCTATATGATGTAACCCTGCAGACTTGTTTGAACAAGGAGTACTCATTTCTTATCATTGACCAACTGCTGTGGAATTTCCAGTTTGGACTATATTAGAGCTAACTGGTTAGTAACTGGTTTTCTTGGTGTCAATAAGTAATTAGTATGCCACATATTTGCAGTTTGAAAGCAAACAGAAAGAGATTGAATCCATATACAGAAAAGATCTGTAAAAAGTTATTATTCTTTGAAGACAGTCAGTGGGATAGAGCCATATGTGTGCCGTTTTGTCAATAATTATGAGAGATCTAGTTTTCTCAAATTTGGTTTCATCACTTACTGTCTGCCTGTGCTGTCTGTTTCTATACGGTCACTTTTCAAGGCCATGTATGAATGTTGTGCTTTTGATAACTCGCCTATTCAATCGTGTGTGCATTATTTGTTTTTTTGCACATTTTATTCCAGAATTTGAAGATGGTATATTGTACCGATTTTAAAAGATCTTAGGGCTTGTCCACGTGCCTATTTCATTCTTCTCAGAATATCATCTTTTGTTTGTTATGCAGTAGGTAGAGTTTTGATGGAAGGCAAAAGAGAAAATTTACAGTTGAAAATTGAATGTGTCATCATCCAGCAAGATCTTCACTATGTCATATTCTTCAACTCTAATGCAAAGTCATGTGGATCCGACGCGTCACTCTGACAGCTAGGATGTGCATTTAAATAAATCAAAATTTCAAACCCAATTATTACATCATTTGAAAACCACAAGATACGTCCCTCTCTGTAATTGGGAACTGGGGCTACTGCAATGTAAGTATCAAAAAAGGAACTTGACAGATGTTATAAGTCATGTGTTATTATCGTGACCTTCCCTCTTCCCTCTACCTGAGGGAGTTCAAAACTATAGTTTTTGATTCATGGTCACTTTAACAGTTCACATGAAAGATTGTTTAAGTAAGTTTTTGTATGTGTTGTATGTGAGGATGACTGTCAAAGTAAGAAATGTAATTGTAATTGCAAGAAACTTGGTTATTAGTTGAGGGGCGTAATAATCCACCTCAAGTAATAATCCCAATTCTGATCAGGGTGAACCATTAAAGTCAGTAAATTAACATGAGCTCAACTCCCTGGTAGCTTTGGCACAGAGCAGAGGTGTGGCCAGGGTAATGAGCATTCCTTCTTCCATCTTCACTCCAAATCAGTTCAGTGGGAAGCTCTCCTACCACTGAGTTTGGTGCCTGCCTTAGTAGGTGAGCAAAGGAAGGGGCTGACCAAGAGCCAGCTTTCATTTGGCTAGGCTATGACATTGAAGGCCTCTTCGAAGGAAATTAGGTTCTGAGGTCCACCTTAAGTGGCCACCCTGTCAGGGGAACAAACACGCCACCCCACACTCAAGCCTTTGTCTTTGCTCTTCGACCACTTTTCACACCTCATTCAGGGTCATTCGCCAGCTGGGTGACAGCTGGTAGCTCAATTTAAAATCAGCCTTTTGGATTTTCAGGCTGGGAAAAGTGAACCCTAGGGACTGATAGATACCTCCAGCTCATGCTAGGTGCATAGTTTTCTCTTATGTAAAACGTGTTCAAGCACAACATATCTAGTGTGAACCTGTGGGACTGCATGTGGAACATGGAGACATACAATGCCCTAGTAATGTTCAGAGCTTGATTATATAGACTTTTTGGAAGCCATCAGGTAACCCATCTCCCTTTTGTCCACCATTGTCATCCATTTTCATACAGATGACCATCATTGGTAATGTGGGTAATAGGCAAAATATTCACAAAAAATGTATCTGTTACAAGAAAAATTTAACTTCAACAAGGCTTATGTTTTGGTACTCGAGTCTGATAAAAACCCGTAGAACAAGAATGTTAAATCTCAACTGTTCATCTGAGAGGAGCAGAGCACCCTTACTCCAGCTAGGCCTGGGTGAAATTTACTTTACACCAGTAAAATTTGCATAATTTTAGGAATTTCGTGTTATTCTTCTCACACGGAATCCCGAAATTTTGCCATTACATCACTTCACGTAATTAAGCACTATTTGCAGTAAAAATGTAATAAAAAAGGTGCAAATTGAACTAAAAATGTACGCAAATGCATGGGAACAGCAAAACTTCTGCAGCTGTTCTTCATGGTGCTTTTGTTTATAGAAATCCTCATATCAAAAACTGACGCAAGGACGCATTTCAAGCTAAAATCTAGAGCAAAATGAAGGATTTGCATTTCAACTAATTACACATAATTTTGCATAATGTGACCTAATTTCTCATCATTGCCCTGTCAGACCTATCAGCCTTAAGTTGGTCTTCCCCTAATCTTTATGTTTTTCACCTCTATGTTTGGCTGAATCTTTTTTTTAGCCTTAGGACTCTGAGCACTTTACCACTGATATCAGTGTTAAAGTGCATGTGCTTCTTTCAAAAACGTGTACAACTGGTGTATACATGATCGACATCATTAATTTACTTGTAAGTTCCTTGTAAGGTGGTATACCATATACCAAGGGCCTGAAAGTTAAATGCGACTAGAGGGCTGCAGCACTATTCATGCCACCCAGAGAAGTAGCCTTTTGAACCTGTCTCAGACCTGTCACTGCATTGCCCATGTATGGAGTTTACTGCCACTTCGACTTGGCATTTAAAACTACTTGCCAAGCCTTAAACTCCCCTTTTATTACATATGTCACCCTTAACCTAGGACCTATGTAGCCCTAGGGGTGGGCTACTATGTAAGTAAAACAGCCTTTTTTTTCGTTTTTTGTTTTCACTGCTGTCAGGCCTACTCCAATCTTAGGATAGCATTGGGAATTCGTTCATATGCTTTTAAGTTATAATTTCTGATCAGAAATGAGTAGTTTTTTCATGTTTAATATGTTTGTAATGGTATTGATAAATCCTACTTACTGGTGAAGTTGGATTTAACATTACTATTTTAGAAATTCCACTTTTAGAAAGTACACATCTGTGATGAGTATCAGCTACACTGTGTGCATTCCCCCTAGACAGCCACAACACTGGAAGGATAGGTGTGTCCACATTCATCTGCATTCTGGTGAACATGCCTTGGCAGGAGGGGTTAACACTTAACTTGAATAGACTGTGTCTTGTCACCGCAAAGCAGGACTGATAACCCCCCCATAGATAGCCTGGCAGACAGGACTGGGCAGAAAGGGGAACCTGTGCACTTCAGAGAGCTGCTTTGAAGTCACCCCGTACATCAAAGGCCCTTTTGGGTATAAGTACTTGGTCTCTGACCCCCTAAAATGAGACACTTTTGGTTCTTGAACTAAACCTCTGTCAGAAGGACTGCTGTGCGGCTTATCAGACTCAGCTTTGGACAGCAGGCCTGGACGGCCTGCTTTTCTCTTGTGTTGCTCTATAGCCTGCTGTTCTCTGACTCCTGAATGAAACCTGGAATCAACCTTCACTCCAAGTGATCTCCAAGAGTTTGTTGGCTTGCCTTCTGTTGCTTGAGACTTAGGCTTACTGAATGTGGCCCAGATACTTGCAATATGGATTTCGATGCATCTCCTGTCTGTGTGTAACAGAATAGGTGCATCAACCCGACTGCGGGAGTAAAATCAGCGAATTGCATCAGAACCCGTTTGTTGCCTCCCGAGATAATTGCATCGCACAGCTTATCACACTGCTGCAGTTTGGTGAGAGCGACATATCTCCTCGACTGCATGGCAGAATCTGGCACAACGCTCAACATCTCTCAATTCAAGCACCTGTCGTTGGAACTGATGCATCACCTTCACAGCGTAGAGAAGATCAACACATCTCATTGCTTGTGACCAGGAAATGTACTTTGTTCCCTGGGGCCTGTGTGGGTCCTGTAGCCAGCCTGCGCTACATGAGGTCAGCCCGAAACTTTGACTTTGCCCCGATACAGTGCGACCTAAAGTAACTTTTAGTGCCACTTGCTTCTGAGTGCATTCAAGGATCAATATCTCAACTTCTATTCATTGCATTTTTGTCATTTTGGTCTTGCTTTGTTTATAATAAACTAACGTATTTTTATAAACTTGTGTGGAGCCTTTCTGAGTTGTATTCATTGTGTCACTGTGTGTGTGTTGCACAAAAACGTTACATATTGCCTCTTTAGTTAAGCTTCACTGCTTTGTGCCTAGCTACCAAAGGTTGAACAAAGCAAAGACAAGGAGATGATGGACGGAGCGGTGAAACTTTTCAGACACTCACCCCTAGTCACAGATCTGGATTGCATCCATCATCATTCTTTAGCTCACTTAGCCAACCCAGTTCAGACACAGCTATATACAAATTAGTCTTATCCCTGTGCCTCATGGGTACAGTCCAGCCCGAACTGCCATGCCATGTCTTCCCTGGACCGCTACCAAAGGGTGAGCACAGGTTATTTTTTAGTGTGTATCTAGTTTACCCTGACTAGGGTTGTGGCCTCTGCTTGGACAGAGTGGTAACCTTTGCCAGCCAGACACCCAATATCTAACATGCACAATAATAACCTATGCAAATGTTGCATACCCCTAGCCTCTAGCATCACCACACATTACAAGGGGTGTCTTGTCCATGTCACTTGCAGGGTATAGTCACTAATTTTAGCCTGTGCCTTTTATACATGCGGCCATATATGGCAGAAACAATGATCATGGGTAGAACACACAATCAAATGCAATGTGCTGTGCCAAGTACCTGCTCGGGTGCACTCAAACAATGCACTCTTATAATGGGCACAGGTACAAGGCATGTCAAATCACAATGAAGGGTGACCAGTAAAAGTGGAACATGACCACAGGCTTTGTTCATCATGCACTGTGGGCAGAGGTAACAAGAAAAGGAAAATAGCTTAAATCAATCTTTGAAGCCATACATCAGTAACCTTTATGGATGGCAACAATCTGTGGCATGTGGATATACCAGGCAAGGGAACTGGGCATGTCCCATAGTAAATATTCACAGTTCACTGCTTAGGCTATGCATATAATTTCAAAATCACTGCCATGTGCTTGATGAACTGACACTATAGTCTTTTTTATTCTATTTTTTTATATATTTTTTATTTAGTTTACTACTAAAATCACATATAGCCAAATGTATCACAACCTTACAAATTACAAGAACTACATGCAATTGTGAGAACATTAGTGTTAAGAAACAAAACAAAATAATCACTTAACCAAAACATATCACTAATTAGGTTGGATTATGGTACTATAACTCCCTAATGGTATATTTAAGACACAGCACCTACTGTACTATTAATACTTTATCAGTGAAGAGAGGAGCATCGCCCCACAGAAAAAATTAAATTATAATAACACAATGTAATTTTATTTTTCCCGTACTGACCCAGTTTTGTTTTCTTTTAGGTGCGGGGGCTGGGCTGTCAGCCAGCAAGGGGGAGGACTCAGTAAGTAAGCTCCTGTGGCTAAAGCTGACCAGAGTGCAAATCTACCGCAAGCTGTACAAGGATCCTGTTAGTATGTAAATAGATATTGGGTTTAAGAAAAGCTGAGAAATTGGGCCATTGTGTCAAAAAGAATATCTAATAAACAAGGGTCACAAGCATGAGTGTGTTTTAGCTTCTCAGAAGTTAAGCCCCCTCACAACTGATAAGGGCCATTTTTTATGCAGACTAGATAATTTCCCCTTAAGTTCACTTGACAGAATAAGCAGCACATAGTATACGCCAATGACTCCATAATACTGGACTAGTCAACAAACTACCCGCATAGGCATTTTTGCTGCACATGCTAGATATAGTGAGCGAAACGATGTTCATGCTAACCTGTGGAAAGCAAAGCTTCTTTCTTGTAGTTGAACAGAACAGTGTTTCGGTAGAATGTTGGTGGGATGCCACATGAGTCAGTATCAATATTTTGGGAAATTGACTGATAGCGTGGACAACCATATATCACACCAAATAGCCCAAACTTCTTTTGGCAATAAATTGAACAACTTTAATAATCCTATTTGTAGGCACTTCGATGCAACCAGTGAAGTACAAATGCATTCCCTCATTTGCATACAGGGCATTAGTCTACAGTTACCTAATATCCTTCTTGATTCTGGTATCTCTGGTCTAATTCACTTGATCAATACATTGTCTAACTCTACCCTATTTTATAAATATTGCTGAAAGTTAGTATGCATCAAGAATGTATAGAACTAAGACTCAGATTTGTAATTATATGCTTAAATTGGATATTTCAAACAAAGGGGCCATAAAGAATAATTATGATGTAACTGAACACAGAAAATGGTATGGATGTATGTTTTGTTCTATCCATGACTTATTCTAAGTTCTCTCATTTGAATTGTGACCTGCTTAAAAAGTTAATAAGGTTGAATATGAACATGGTTTTTATGAAATTTCTAATACTTGATATGAAGGAAGACACAATTTATGTCAAACTCCTACAATCCTCAATCTCTGCAATTGTATTTGATCAGCCAATCATAGATGTTTATTTTTCACCTCTAACCAGTGTTACCTATTAAAATGTTTTGGACGTCTACATCTAATGGTTATTTTTCCTTGAATTGCTGCAGAGCAGATAGTTTTAAGGGAGTGGCTGTCAGAGGGGCAATGGGTTTTGCACCACGTTTTCTGACTGATGGACACCAGTCGGAGAATCTGGGGGGAACTAATTGTATGCTCTTTATCAGAATGACTAAGGGCCTGATTATGAGTCTGGCAGTCTTGCGCCTGCCTGACGCGTGGTGGTGCAGGAATGGTGATCCACTGTTTTGGTGATTACGACTTTGAAAATTGTATTGGTGGTGGACCGCCAGCTGCGCCAGGGAACAGTTGTTCCCTGGCGGTGGAGCAGGAGCACCAAAACGCATTATACTGAGCAGGGACTAGAGCAGCCCCGCTCAGCATATTTTGAGTTCCTGGACCGCCACTCTTTTCATGGCGTAACCCTGCCATGAAAAGACTGGCGGTGCAGCAACAAAGGGGACTGTACAGGGCTCCCATGTCCACCCTCCATGGGGATACATTCAAAATGTGCCCCGTTGTCTGTATTCCCCCCAGTTACAGCATGGCATGGACGTCACCATCCATGCCGTACTGGACCTTTTTGCCTGTTCCCATTGTGGTGTCTGTTTTCAGGGCACTGTCATAGGAAAGGCCAAAGGCCTGCTGACTGTATTACATGTTGTACTTTTCCAACACGTAATATGGCCAGCAGTCCATGCATGGGTTTGGAGCAGCGAAGGCGGCGTTTAGCCGGCACCACTGTGCCAAACTCGTAATTAGGCCGTAAGTTCTGAAATGCTATGAGATGTCCTATTATAGTCTTAAAGCCCGCCATAGTGGGCTCTACCAGCCATTAAAGGTCCACTCCAGCTTTAAAGTGCCAAGCTGAAGGTGAGGGCCTTTAACACGGAAGTGGGCCTTTAATGGCAGAAATAGTCCTCTACAGAGTGCTCTAAGGCTATTAGAACATTCCTCCCATAGAGGGCAGAATGTTATAATTTGTAAGACAAAGGCCTCATGAAGTCAGAGGGGATTAAAATCTACTTGGGATCTGTGAGGCCTTTTGTTCACAGCAACAGCTGTGATAAACATTGGAATGTTGGAGCTCCGGGATTCTTCTGGCTATTAGAAGCCCAGAGCACTCCAATGTTTTTAATGGAGCTACCAACATTCCAATGTTCTAATGAAGACTATAACCATGTCTGTTTTTAGTTTGTTGTTTGAATGTTCCGCAGTGGTATGATTATTTATTTTCATAATTTTGTATGGAGAACTGTCTATTACCATTAGAACAATGTCTATAATTCAACTTGTTATTTTAATTTCCTGTTTGTATTGGTATCTGTTTTACTCACTTGCACCTTTTATCTACCTGGATGCCGAGCTCTTGTGTAACGATTGTTATTAATAACTACGTAAACTGCAGCCCACACAGCTGCATGCAAACCATAACCAGCACAACAAATAAGGTGCTGATGAAATCACCCTTGATGTAATAGATGAATTTTCCACTGACATAATTGGTCTCACTAATGACATGACATATTACCGTACCATTAACCCATGCCCTGCAGCAAACCTGCTGCGGGGGGCTAACCTGTGTTGACCACAGCCTAAGAGGAGGGATACTCACCACTTCGCTCAACCAAATGAAGTGTGCAGCTGGGATTGGTAACAGGGCTTTGTCTGCAGTCTGGCCTTCTGAGCAACCTGCTGAACACAGCCAACCTAACTCCACAAGGATGTCAGTGGATGCAACTTTGGGGTCATGGTCACAAAATTGACAAAGGGAAAAAAGCTTGTTTGTTGAATCGCATACATTTGTAGAAATTTGGGTCATTGATAGCGGCCCAGATATCTCCAGCTTCAAAAGTATTAATGACTGATCGTCTCAATGTGTGGCCTACACAAACCACTTCTCTAATTTCATAAAGATTGCGAAACAGATTTTCACCAAACCAAGCAAAAGCACTTACATACGTAAAGTACTACTTTCAAGATAAGTTTAACCTAATTTGTTAACAATTGCTTGTGAAGTGTCTCAACAGCTTCCTATAGGAATTAGACATTTAAATATCACTTTTTTTTACCACCTTTTTCTTTGTCTCCCTAAAATACATTGAGGGAATTACGTGATGATTGGCATGTAAAAACCAAATAAAAGAGGCATTGTTTTTGGAACGTTTTCTGCATATTTGTTGAACGTCACTAAAGATAATATAGACAGAGTAGTTTTTTTTCCAACCCTGTAACATATTTATTGCCTTTCCAGTAAAAATAAATGTGGTCCGATATAGCAAGTGCAGTAATAAAAGCAGATTCTAATATTTGTTATCACAATGTAAAGATAATATATATATTTGCAACACTATAGCTGAATCTTATTGTACATTGTGACCTAGAGCATTTCCTAGATCATCCTGCTGAACAATATGGACATGTGCAACAAGATTCTTCTCTGATTCCACTTAAATAACTAAGTTTATAACAAATGTACCTAAAAGAACAGTACTGGAAAGTGGGTTATTGTTTGTGGAAAATATGCATCTACCACTGGCAATAAGGTCACTAATACAGTCAAGGGCTCAATGAAGGTCTCAGGAAGCTATTTCAATGCTCAATCCTGGGTATCTTGGCTGCAAGGCTTAACATAGGAGACAGGTATGTAAAGCACCAATTCAGTGAATACTGAAGACACAACATGAAATAAAAATCCAACTCTACTTTACAGAAATAGGAAATATTTGTATCTTTAAAATCACAAACATTCCTATGATTTTTTATAGAATAAACACTTACTAGTACTTAGAAACCTATTGAACCATTCTGGGACACCTGGTTCCACTTGACAAGGACAAAGTCAAACTTTCAGGCCAAATGTAATGGAGCCCTGTGTGGATACACTGAGCAGGAAGCCACGGTCAAAATTTGACATTTGTACCAGCCGCGGCCCGTGGAGGAAGTTCCGTGGGGCGGTAAGGCGGGGCGGGGGAGGGGCAGGGTGGGGGGTTCTAAAAACCGGAATATGGATAATTGCAGGTAAGTAAACAATTAAATAAATAAAACAAATTTCGTAGCGCGCGCTACATCGCATTTTGTGATGCTTATAGTTACATGAACCCCCACCCACCCATGGGACTCCTGGAAGAGACCTTGGAGGTTCTGAATATGCAACAATATTGTAGATTATCACCTTTTAAGTGCCCTCACCACCAAAGTCGAGTTTGCAGTGAATTTACTTTTATAAGCAGTGCTGCAACACAGGGCTGCTTTTAAAATGACCTCAGGTGCTCAGCAGTGCACACATGCAAGTGCAGAAAGGGCTGCTGGCCTCTAAACTGCCATGCCCTATTATCTACCAGGGAACTATATGGTAGGTCATGCCAATTGCAAGTGTACCCTAATAAATAGTGTACCCTAATGCTTGTGGGCGTTTTCACTTGTGTTTTCAACATATCACTGGGCCTGGCAAGACAGATGTATTCACAAAGGAGCAACAGATGGAAAAGAAAGCCTGGTTGCCCTCCACTCATCAAACATCAACACAACACAACAAAACCAGGTTTCTAAGGCGCTTTTTATTATTAACCTTCCAACTTTCATCAACGTGTGTGAATTACTGCCATTTGCTCAGTTATACTACTCTATTTTATATATATTTTTATAGTAGTCACACTCCGTGTAGTCACCTTTCTTTTTAAAAAAAAACAATTTTTACAGAAGGCAGCCCTCCAATAACATGGTTTCTTCAAACTATTTCTCACAAACTGTGAGAAATAATACAAACAATGTGGAAAGACAAAATGTGGGAAGACAAAATGACCCCTCACGTGCGCACCACCAATGGCATAGCTGGTTGGTACTCACCAGTTGTGCCCACTTTTCTCATCATTGGCGGTCATTTTGTTAAAAAAGAAACTAAAAAGTGTCCAAACAAGAAATTATAAAAATCAAGTGCGGTGAAGTGAAATGGGTCACATCCCTCGATGTAACCAAGTGTGATATTAAAATTGAGAAAACACTCACAAAGCAATCCTTTATTATCTACTGAGTGTTTTTATCAAATTAAAATGAATAGGTTGCCACTAATGCATACCTTTTCAAATGCCAACATGTTTCTTTGCCGCAATAATTTAGGCAAATTCATCAGGGTCAAAGCACCCGCATTGGACACAGCGTCAAATGCAAAAAAAGAGAAACACACAACAAAATACTACGTCATTAACCACTCAACCAGCCCGGAAATATGAAAATCATTGTTTTCAACCTGTGTGCCTGGCAATATTTACCCTCAGATAGCCAACGTTTTGTATATCAGCTTCACTTTTGAGGTCACCTACAGAACTCCTTTTATGAGTCCTCCTTGCAAAATGACCATATAGTTATTATGTCAATCTAAAGTAAAATCAGGAAAGAAGTTTTAAAAGCCTTATTTAGCAACATGAGGGACGGAGAACAAGAACAAAGCCCCTATGTTGAAGTTAAGGTGATAGAAATTGGATTGGCATATGCGAGCATGCTATTACGATGGTTAATGGTGAACTGTTTCCCATATACACTTGCTAATTGACCGTGTACCTGTTCTTGTTCTCCGTTCATCATGTTGCTAAATAAGGCTTTTTAAACTTCTTTCCTGATTTTACTGATACCACTTTTAGAAAGTACTTGCTTAGCCATCCTGTGTGCCTCTCATGGGTTGTGGATTGACTGTCTGGCTTTGTAGTGACAGGGGCTAGGGATGTGCATTCACTGAAGACAGCCACTGGTGGGCGGTGAGGTGTGTCCTGCCTTTCCTGGATGAGCCAGGGCTGGGCTGAATTGACCTGGGATGCATTTGGAGTAGGGGAGGAGATTTCCTTGCACCTGAATGGGTCTGGTCTGCCTTACACAATGATGTCTCCACCTCCTGCCAGGAAACTGGACCAGAGAGGCCAGAACTGGTTGTGACTGAGCACAGAGCCTCTATGCCACAAGAGAACAAAAAGAAATTGAGTATAAATATTGGGGCCAGACACCAGAACTTTAGAATACTTCTGGATTCAAGAGGGACCTCTGCGAAAGAGAAGAGCTGGGGAAACTGAAGAAGAAGTACTCCCCCTTTGCTGTGTGCTCTCTGGGGTTGGCCTGAAGTGGCTGTTTCTGCCAAGGAGAGGATAAACAATTTGCTTTGTGCTGTGTATCCTGCTAGAAGAAGATTTCCAAGCTTGAAGTAGAGCTTGTCCCCTGTTCTAAAGTCTCAGGGACACAAATGCTTCACTGCCAGCTCCCCTGAACTGCCTGGCTGAGAGTTCTAACCTTCCAAGAGGTGCCTGTTGGTGTGTTGTCTCTCTGGAGGTTGTTCCTGCTGTTGGGAGCTGGAAAAGAGATGCAACTAAGAGAAGTGGAAGACATCTGCACCCGTATTTGACGCATCACCACTGTGCGGCTGAAGAAACTGACGCAGCCCCTTCCTGCAGCAGGAGAAATTGACGCACGCTGAGTTCTGTGCACCGATCTCCGAAGTCTGAGATCATCGTGCTGATTCCGATGCAGGCCCTGTTGTTCGGCTGCAAGAACAAACGCATCCTGGGACAGCGGCTGCTGAGACCAATGCAGTGCCGTTGCTGCCACTGCCACATCGAGAACTAACACATCCCCGATCCCCACGCAGCGCACCGGGGCCCCAAGTCTACAAAGACACCAAGGCTGCCATAAGAAACCGCAGCATCACCTTATTATTATTATTATTATTATTATTATTATTGAATTTGTTAGGCGCACAGCTACCCTATTAGGGTTTCCCGGCGCAGGTAAGTCTGAATCAGACTAAGTAACTAGGCCAATTGCTGAGTGAAGAGCCAGGTCTTAATGTCTCGGCAAAATTTTAAATAAGAAGGTTCCTGCTTCACATGATTAGGAAGGGAATTCCAAAGTTTTGGTCCAAGGTATGAGAAGGAGCGTCTGCCCATTCTTGTCAATTTGAACCTGGGAAGCGTCAGGTTACCCTGGGCGGAGGAGCGCAGAGTGCGTTGCGGTGTGTAAGGGCAGATGAGTTCCCGTAAATACACTGGAGCTGCACCTTGCTTTATTTTGAAAATATGACAAAGAGCTTTGAATTTAATGCGATTGCCCATCCAGAGCCAATGGAGATCCTGCAAAAAAGGAGTAACCGAGGCTCTCCTTGCAATGTGGCAGAGAAGGCGTGCTGCAGAATTTTGGACCATTTGCAGTCTCCTCAAAGGTTCCTTATTGCAGCCTAAGTAGAGTATGTTTCCGTAGTCCAATCAAGACATGATGAGGGATTGGACTACGGTTCTTTGTGTGGAAAAAGGAAGCATCCGAATTATTTTGCGCAGCCATTTTAGTATGGAAAAGCAGGTACCCACAGTGCTCACTGCTTGTTGCAGCATGGAAAGTTGGCTGTCAATAATGAAACCTAAATTACGGGCTTGGGTTACCGGCTGAGGAAATAGACCCATTTCCTGAGGCCAATGCGAATAATTCCAAAGATGTTTATCTTTCCCCAAGATGATGACCTCCGTTTTGTCCCCGTTTAATTTAAGGCAGTTGGTATTCATCCATTTCGAAACTTGAAGCAGACCATTCTTTAGAGAAGATATCGTATTGTCTTTAGAAGAGGATAAGGAAAAAATGATTTGAGTGTCATCTGCATAGGAGTATAGGGTGAGCCCTGCATCCTCAACGATGGAAGCAAGGGGACGCACATAGATATTAAAAAGTAGTGGACTCAAAGTAGAACCCTGTGGGACCCCATATGCAGAAGCTCGAGAGGTGGAAGAAAAACCAGAAGAGAATACCTGAAAAGAACGGTCGCTAAGAAAAGAGGACAGCCAAAGCAGGGCTGAGCCATCCACACCTGCTAACTGAAGAGATTTCAGCAGGATAGGGTGAGACACGGTGTCAAAAGCTGCACTCAGATCTAATAAAATGAGCGCCATGGTCTCACCCTGATCTAAGCAATGTCGTAGTTTTTCAGTTACTCCCAAAAGAGTAGTTTCAGTAGAGTGGTGTGTTCTGAAGCCCGATTGAGAAGGGTGCAGATATCCAGATTTTTCAATGTGAGTGGATAAGTGAAAGTTGACATGTTTTTCCAGAATTTTAGAAAATACTGGTAGAAGTGAAATAGGGCGGTAATTCGCTAGGACCGAGGAATCGGCGTTGGGTTTTTTCAGGAGAGGAATCACCATCGCATGTTTCCAATCCATTGGAACATGTGACTCACGTATTGAGGTATTTAGGAGGTCTCTACAAAGTCCCAAAATGGTAGGGGAAAGTAGTTTTAAAATATTAGCTGGTAGGGGGTCCAGAGGGGAGCCTGAATTTACCTTGGATAGGCAGTAATTGAATGATTCCTCATTAAGGAGAGGCCACTGTGAAATTTTCACTGTGTCAAAATGGGAATCCATTTGCACTGTGTCAGAGGGGGAATCCATATATATCGTATCTGTGTCAGACGGATTTAAATCCTGAGACAAAGTAGGAACAAATTTACTATATATTGTCTTCACCTTCTCGGCAAAAAAATTGGCAATGTTGTTGCATTTGGTGGCATCTAGGGCCGGGGATACAGGAAGAGTATTAGCCCCTGACAGTTTTTTAACCATTGAGAACAGAACTTGAGGTGTGTTCAATGAGTTAGTAATGGTTTTGGAAATATCCATTGCTCTTGCTGCCTTACAGGCAGCATGATATTTATGAAGAGCTGTCTTAGAGTCAATTTTACAGTTAGGAGCGTAACATTTTCGCCACTTTCTTTCTAAGACTTTGCATTGTGATTTTAGAATCTTCAAGTCTTCATTAAACCATGGAACTGGGGTGCGATGGGAAGAGCAAATTTTTGACGAGGGAGGCAGGCAAAGGTTTATAGAGGAGAGTAACCAGTCCGATATTGCCTTGTTTAAAGGGGTGAGTGGAAGTGTCATATCTGGAAGATTCCCTTCAAGAAGATCATTTAACGTGTCTGATTTCAGCTTGTGCCAGGGTCTCTTACTCCCCGAGTTAAATATTGGCCGTGACACTGGAGAGTCAAGAACCTTAAGTTGGAAGTGGACTGCATAATGATCAGACCAACTTGGGGACAGAGCAGGGCAGTTACATACAAAGGGAAGATTTGAAAAAATAGGGTCTAGTAAATGGCCTGCTTGATGTGTAGGTCTCTTATTGTGGAGAGACAAGCCAAGGGCTTCCAGATCGGCTAGAAGAGTAGAGTTGTCCGAACTCGTTAGGTCTTCCAAATGAAGGTTAAGGTCGCCCAAAATCAGAAAATTTGCAGCGTGTAGAATGAGAGGGGCAATTAAATCTGGCAGGGAGGATGACCAAAGATTAGCATAGCCAGGGGGGCGATAAATGAGTAGGCCGGAAATGGTAAGTTGCGAAGAAATAGCAAGTTTAAATAAAGCAGACTCGCAACCTGGGAGGGATTGGGGCTCAAATTTACAAGAATAAACAGATTTAAAAATAATCCCGATCCCGCCGCCTCTTCCCATACTCCTATCGCTCCTGACAATGACATAGTCAGAGGGGAGAGCCTCAACAATATCCGGCTCAGAGCCATCATGAAGCCAAGTCTCAGTAAGAAAAAGGGCGTCAGGTTTATTTGCATGTAAAAAATCAAAAGTATGAGCCCTGTTTTTAGGGATAGAGCGACAGTTTAAGCTCCAGAAGTGAAAAACCTTGTCTGCTCCTAAACGAGACTTAATCTTTGGAATTGACAGGACAGAAGGCTTCTGGCGTTTTTTAAGGCCGCGGCCTAGAGCAAAGTGGCACTTAGCACATACAAATCTTTGTGGTAGACATGTGGCTACGGTACAGTTAGGAGAGGCCAGGGCTCGTAATGACTTCAGGTTCGCCGCAGAATATTTAATAATATTAGGCCTTGAGATGGAAAGCAATGAGCTCTTACCTGACACTGGGCACGGCAGGGCGTGGACGGGCACAGACGGGCTTGCCTCTGGCGCGCCTCTGGCGCGCCAACGGCGCGCCTGCTGCGCGCTTGCATCCGGCAGTCCAAATAGAGGCCGGTGCAAGCTGATAGGCTCGCGAGTCACGTGACCGTAAAGGAGTCAGTGACTAGCGCTTCAAAACGGCGCCATCTTAAGCTGTGCAAATTAGCAAACAATCACAAGGTTTAAAAGAGAGGAACAAAAGAGTTCCAGTGATTTTCGTTTTTTTTTTTAAGGTGCGGGTCAGAGCAGAGTTAAAAACAGAGTAAAAACAGTACAGTACTATTCTAAAATGGTAGCCAGGAACCAGAAATACAAGGTCAAGATTTACAACTAAATGTCTAAAAACAGAGTGGCTTATGCCCCAAAGTGCAGCAATCTGATTTAATATTTGACTACCTCGCAAAACAATAGTAGCGTCCTTCGGCATATGGCATAAAGTTACACTCTTCTCATAGTAAGAAACTGACGCATCACCTCCCCTTCAGTAAGAAACTGACTCATCACCTCCCCTGAGTGGCAGTAAGGACCCGACGCACTACCTGCCCTGAAGTAAGGAACCAACGCATCACCTTACCTGGGCATAAGGAACAAACACATCACTTTCCCTGAGCCTGTTTTTGTTTATGATTGTGACGCATCCAAGGTACTTTGTGTTGAAAGTGTTGCATCTATAGTTTGCTATAGACAGAACTGTTTGTGCCTTCTAAAAGTCATATTTGGAGTACTGTATTGTGGAATGTTTTGTTTTGGTTTTGTTTGGTTTAGATAAAGATTACTTATTTTTCTAACCTGGTGTGGTGTCCATTTGTAGTATTTTCATTGTATTACTATATGTGTGCACAAATGCTTTACACACTGCCTCTGGGATAAGCCTGTCTGTTCATGTCAAGTCACCAAGGGGGTGAGCAGGGGTTATTTTAGAAGTGTATCCCCCACACCCTGACTAGGAAGAAGGGCCCCTACTTGGACAAAGGTTCAAACCATTGCCAACTAGAGACCACATTTCCAACAGAATCAATGAGTTCATAATGATGAATCCTCTCCGGTAGTGGGAGTGGGTTCAACATTACGGTGGTGGAAATGTCACTTTGTGAAAGTGGGAATTTCGATGTGCTTGGCTCTGTGTGCCTGGCCTGTCTCCAAATTCATTCTTGGGTGCTAGGGGGATAGCCACATTTGTGCATTCCTGATAGAGGGCCATAAATAAAGGGTTAACAGGGAACTTCAGACCTCTTATTCTGATGGTCCGTTCTGGGACAGTTATGTAGGAATGGAATTGGCACCTACATTCCAAGAGGCAGTGTCTTGGCCCCACTTAAGATTGTTATCAAACCTCCCAGGGTAGGGTGTCAGACAGGACACAATTTAGAGAGGGCCTGTACGTTTCAAAGGTGACCTTTTGAACTGATCATATCTTACAAGGTCATGGTGGGTATAACTAGAGGCTTGGGCCTCCGAAAGTGGAGACAGTTTTGGATTTGGATCCATACTACTCTGGTTTGATACTTGGACATTGACACAAGGATTTATTAGGGCAGGAGGGACTGTAACTGGACTATCCACAGAATTGTGCTTGGAGCTTGTTATGCTTCAAGAAGGGGACTATCACTTGGTGGATTTTGCCTGGACGTTGCTGGTCTGCAGCCAGTGCCTAATATTGTGGCCTGGGGCTAAAAGTACTCTCCAAGGGACTCTGAGCTGGCCTACAGTCCATGAGATCCCAGGGACAAAAAGGATCTCACTGTCTCCATGAGATCGTAAGTACCTCACTGTGTGTGGCGGAAACAGGTGTAAGCGATTTTGGTTGGGACAAGGACTGTCCTGAAATACACCATCATCTTGCTGTGCAAGGGGAGTGTGTGAGCAAAGATCAGCAGATATCTGAGGTGCCGGGACAGGAGGTGTTTTGTGGGGTTTCATGTGCCTGTGGGCACCTTTGCTTCAGGGAAAAACATTTCTCTACACCGGGAGCACTCCAGCTTCTTGGGTCACAGCATTTTGTCTACAGGGGAATATTCACTCCGGTGGTTCCAACTGTCTAGTCAACAGGGCATGAGCAGAGGCAACATGTATCATTGGCTGGCGGAGTTGCAAAACTGAGGGGCTTGGTCATGAGGTGTAGCCAGATACCAGTGATTATTTGACCTTTCTGCAATGAGAAAATCTGACAATTGCATTTAACTGTGAAGTGTATATACAATGTGTGTTTCTTATTGATTCCAATAGTGTTGTTTTACAAATGCATTTTTCTGTAGAGCGAATATACAATGTGTATCTAATTTTGATTTCAATGTGTGTGTTGTGTGTAATATAAAGACATGTGTTTCTATACATACATTGTGGAGTCTTTTTGTGGTGAACGCAGCATGTTGTGAGGGAGGGTGCTGTGCCAACACTTCACATTCGAGCCCTTAGGATAAGCCTGACTGCTTGGTATCAAACTACCAGAGGGCAAGCACAGGATATCGGACAACTCTATTGTACTCATTCTTTTTAGAACAGGGGGTTCTTACTGGTTTTTGTTGCGTCTTAGCCAGACTGAAACCACTGGGTCTAACCATCACAAAGACAAATGTTAGCTCACAATAACCCTGAAATAATATTTTGCCTTGAATATAAGACACAACTGCACTATGTGAGCAGCATCAGACCTACATTTCTAGTGGTCACTCTGCACAGTGATAAAGATGCGTACATTCATTTCGGAGGACTTCCCATGTAACTAAGCAAGACGTCAAGCACCAACGATTTTCTCATTTTGCTCTGCCAAAGGCAAAACGCAAACCAACTATGAAACTTAATAATTGATAACTTATTTCACATCTAAAACAACGCAGGTTTCTGTTCGCGAACAGTATTTTCACTCAGTATTTATTGAGATACACAGCAAACTACCTCTGTATTTGTGAAAACATTCAACATTAATAGTACAAAAGCAGACAAGTAATTGGACTGACATTTATTGCTGTGCTAGTAATACAGCGGGAGGATGATGTGATTACCCAGGCTCAGCATCATAAAGAAACATAGTAAACAAGGGGGTAGGAAAGTGAAATAGGGAGTCAGGCACTGATTTATTACTGGCCCTTAACATTTAGTGTGGCTGTTAGCTGCTGCAGTCACATTCCTCATCATCTCACCTCGCTAGACTGGCATTGGATATTTAAAAAAGTGCAATGTTTTGTACAATCGTGAACCTTTACTTATTAAAATCATATTAGATCATTGTTTATTAGAATTTACATTGAAATACATGCAAACAACAAGACTTTTGCATAAGTCTGGAATGGGTAAAATGATGCTAGAACAAAGATGCATAGAAAGAGATAAATATATCAAGGAAATTCTTTAACTGGTTTTATTGATATGGTTTGCATAGTGCATGTTCATCCCTTAACTGACATCTTGAGAATGAGTAAAAAAGAGCAGTCTTGTTTTGAGGGGTGTTTTAGAAGTTCTACATGTGATACTGAAACCCAAAAAGCCTGCAACTGTGCCAGGTGCTTCTTAAACATGCAACCTTTTGGAAATTTCTTGAGGTAAATCATTGTGTCTCCTTAGAACATCATGAACACATATGGGTGTATTCTGTGTGGACAGAAAATGGGTGCTAATTACCATATCCAGTAAAGACTGACTGACACCCAGGGATATGGAATGTATTCTATGTGGTAAATCATAACTATTTTGAGTTTTGAAAAATGGAATTAGGCATAACATGCAGAAACATTGTTTTACAAACACATATTTACACGTGTATCCTCCTTACAGGAATTTCCCATAGCTGAGAATAATAATAAAATAATCAGCATAAAAGGCATTGTGGGACTTTGCCCTGTCTCCAGGGTCACCCCTAAACTACTTGCCTTCACCCCTCCTATAATGTATGTTGTCTTTAGGACTTTGTTCACTGCTAATTAGTACTAAAACATGGGGAAATGTGCAGGCCTGCAGCACCCACTTAAGTAGCCGATTAAGACATTTCTCAGGCCTGCCATTGCAGCCTGAGAGCGGTTTTAAATTGACATTTCGACCTCAATAAATAACCCGTTTGCCAAGTCCTAACCTAGCTTTTTATTACATATGTCATTTCTAAGGTAGGCTCTAGACAGCCCATAGTTTAGGGTACATCGTAATTAAAACATCGGACATGTACTTTTAAGTTACACATGTCCTGATAGTGAAAAATCACAAATCTGTTTTTCACTGCTGTGATGCCTACCTCTCCATACCATTTGGTGCCTGCAGCCTGTTGCTGGGTAACATGCCTAAGTGTGAGTGGCAGTTGGCCCTTATACATATTCCTCACAGCCAGCCACACAACAGAGGGACTAGGTAAGCCTGAACGGGCCATCACTGGCAGGATAGAGGGGTGGGGCTGTGCACAGCTGCACTTACACATCAATAGAGAAGGCCCTGCTCACACACAAATAACTTCACACTAACCTTTTATGTCTGAAACCATACTTGGGCCTGAGCAGGGAGGCAGGAAATTCCACTTTTGAAAGATCAGTATTAAAAAAGGACCCTCAATCCCACTCTTCAGGTCACATCTGGACCTGTAGTAGACTGAGAAGAAGGGCTGGTCTGCTGCTCTGCTGCTTTGCTGATATGCTGTCCTGCTGCCTGAGTAGAAGGACTGGGCTTGCAGCTTGAATCCATGACCAGCAGAGCGACTTGAAGGGCTAGTTGTCTGGTTTCCTGATTATACCTTCAAGGACAGAAAATGCTTCAGACATCTATAAGCCTGCAACTGGACTCTGACTGGTTTGAGTCCAAACCTCCTCAAGTAGTGCCTTTCCAATCCCGAACCCTTGGAAGTGGGGATAGAGCTGCTCTGCCAGCCCAGCTGTGGTCTCTATCAGAACTGACACAGTATGAGGCAACCTGATGCAGCACTTGCAGCTTCTCCTCAGAACCGATGCAGCGTGGCACAACTCAACAGAGGACCCCAAATCCCTCCTTAGAACCGCTGCTGCGTGGCACAACACCCTGCATCAAGGACATATGGTACAATTCTGAGTGGTCCTAACCTGGTCCCTGTATCCGGCCCGCACTCCAACGCGGGCGGCCCCAACTTCTGACTTTGTCCATGTACGGCATGACCAGATAATCACAGTTGCCTCTTTGAGCTGTTAAGCACTTATATATAAAATTACATATCTCTGGTTTTAATAATTTTATTTTTGTTGTTTTGGTGTCAAATCATTTATAAAAAATTTCTGTGTTTCAAAATTGGTGTGAGATTTTTCTTGTTTTGTGATTTCAATGTATTACTGTTTGTGTGCTGCATAAATAATTTACAGATTAGGTAAGCCTCACTGCCTTTGTGCCAAGCTACCAGAGGGTTTGGCACATGTATATCTTGTGACTTTTATGTGGTTCACCCTGACAAAGATTATGGCTGTTGATTGAATAGAGTTTTACCTCCCCTCAACCAACAACCCAATTTCTCAAAGGCATAATGTGTAAAGCATAGAAATGTGATCATTAAAAGGCAGCAAATAAAGACAGAACTGTCTCGGAGATAAACTTACAGTCTTGCCTTTTTAGATTAAAAAAACTGACAATTGCATTCTGCATGCTAGACCCGAAAGTGTATAAATATGTAGCAAATTTACATTGATTGTTCTCTAGTTTGAGGTCTTGAAAAATGTGTTTGGGGTGTGGCTGTACCTCCATTTTGTTTTTTAAATTTTCAGTAATATTAACAGCAGACATCATCAAGAGTGCCCGCCTTCTTAGTATAGTAATGTCTAACTAGCTTAAAATACAGTTCACTCAGAAAACATTGCTCAACACATGGTAGCTTTAGAACAAGCTGAAAGTTTTTCCCAGCAGAAATACTTTAAAGGTTAAAGCTACATCAAAGAACATTAATGTCAAGAGACAACAGATAACAATTCCCGATCTACTTTAGAAAAATTATAAACATTGTAATAAGGAAATCATTAGATTGAGGGCAGAAGGAAAATCGATTTTTAAAGGTTTATTGCAAGTGTGCCAAGAAACATAAAGTCTGTGTCAATGTTTACTTGGAACTTAAATTAATTGCAGCAAAAAGCGATGAAGAAGATGGAGGGTGGGGCTTGAGGATCAAACCAGTTAATGGTTTTAGCTTGAGAGTTAGGTCTAGATTTTCTGTTTGGGGAAAGCAGCTATCTGCTACAAATCGGCAGATAGCACCTCCTTTCTACTTAGAGTGAATATATTAGTATACAATCTAAAGAAGACACGTGTAACATCCTCAAAATCAGCTAGCACTGATGAGGTGTCAAACCTCTTTTGGGCAGGTAGCATGCTATTCCGGAACCCAAACAGGATTAGTGGGGAATTAGTATAGGGAACTATGAATTTAATTTGAGCGGTGGACATGTTAGTCTGTTAGTTGGATTGAAAATGATGGTGAGGGATAGAAGAGGGAAGGATCTAGAAAGTGTTCTTTGGTGCTCATAGCAGTAGAACGAGGTTTGTGATGAATAAAGGGGAGGTGGAGGGGGAAAAGTCAGAGGTAAAGGTTTAAAAAGGCTTGTTTTGGGAGAAATGAATAGTAGAGGAGGGGAAGAGGAGAGAAGAGTCTCAAAAGGGTTATTTTAGGGATCATAGTAGTAGAATGGGTTAGGGATGGTGAACATCAGTCATGGATCTAGCCTTCTGGACCTATGTTGGACAGCCCTCTTCTACGTCTTCAGAGAAACTACATTCCAATACAACCTTTCCTTCTACAACCCCCTCTGGGATTGCTCTTTATATATTTGCTTCAATTTGTTTACCTAGGACTGCATCTTCTAAAATACAGAATTCTAGAAGTTCTAAAATAAATGCCCTGGACTAGAGCAAGGTACCCCTGATAACTCAGAGCCACGACCAGCAGGTGTCAGTGGGAGGTCACAAGTGCAAAACCAGTCTCTACTCAGATATTTACACATGTTAATGTGAAAAAGTGAGTAGAATTAACATGAGTAATGGCAACACCTTTCATATCGCTTAGAAGCGCTAAAACGGTGATATGAAATTCTGTGTAAGAAAAATGCTCTGTTATTATCACTCGGTTAAGCGTAGTGCAATGCGTGTCTTGGCGTCTGATATGCATTATTGGGTAACCTGCTTACTTTAATAAAATCAAGAGACCTGAGCTGTTCTAATCTTCCTTTCACCACTTAATCACGCTGAGTGATCTTGGGCAAATCGCTTTGTTACCCGTTTTCTTCTTTTCCTCTACAGTAAATAGCAAGGAATTTTTTATAGGAAGGAGTTCAATTCATCAGTTTTGGGGTTTTTCTCATGGATAGTCCACAAGTTTTAATGCTAACCTCCCTTCCTCTCACAAAAAAAAGATGAGGTGGAGGCCATACCATGAGTATGACTCAGACGCGCAGCCCATAGCTATCTGGTCCATTGATGGTCACTTTGCTCAGCGCAAATCTCCCTGAAGATGGTTTTTCCGCCAAGCACATCAGACTTAAAGCTGCTGATATGGCTTCATTGAATGCATTTATGACTATAGTGTAGAGAGCGCTACAAACCCAGCCGCCTCAATGTGATTTGCACTAGTTTGCTTACACTAAGATTCGAAATGAGAACAGTGTATGCTCATTGTCTCTGGCGCTTAATGTGTTTGCATACAGGGCTTGGTGAGAGAGGCTGTGTCAAGTAAGGCTAATACATTCAGGGGCAGAAGCCTTGCGCCACTTTACACATTGCCTCTGAGATATGCCTGACTGCTTGTGTCATCCTACCAAGGTAGGTGAGCAGTGGCTATCTGGGTGTGTAACTCCCTTATTCCGACTAGAAGAGAGACTACCTACTTAGACAGGGTGCAAGCCACTCCCAACTAGTGACCCCAATTTTTAACAATGTTGTGTGAACCCCATGCCAACTAATGCATTTATCATTGATTATTTACTTACGACTCATACATGTCCATCAATAGCAGAATATAAGCTTTCTTTCTCTCTTTTTATTTTAGTTCATGTGTGCACTTTCTTTATTTCACAGACAGACTGTCAAAATATGACCATTACAAATAAATGTTTTATTTGTGCATACCATCTAGGTGGAGAGTGCCTGCATCCAACACAGAAAAAGTTAGCCACACATGACATACCTTCTAACATATTTATATTAATGTGAAAATATCCTGTTAGACTTAGGCGCACCTATTGTAGGACATGTACTCACACACAACCGCGGCCCATGCAGGAAGGAGCATTGGTGCCGGGTGGGGGAGTATTTCGACAGCGAGGGAAATGAATTATTTATTAAATTTTCACTCGTGGTCATCTGTCAAATCTCCCACCAACCTGGTTCCCACTGCCTCACCACTCTTACCTGCATGGGCCGCTCCTGCTCCCACTTGAGAATTATTTTACCTCAAACCACTAGCTATAATATAAAATACAGGAGAAATAATACCACCACCCTAAACTGGTGAGCCGTACAATTCACTCCATGTTCCCCAATGCATTTAGTTTGTCTGCAGTACAATGAAGAAAGCAAGAATCCAAATTTAATACATCTAAAAATAATGATATTTCGAATGGTTCTTAATAGTTATATTTAACATTCAATGCACATTATATTCCAATTGTACATGCTCAAAACCTTTGTGAATACGCACAGTATTTTTTCTGTTGCCATACAAAACACAGGGAGTCCTTTGCCTGTTTTACATTTACATTACCTGTTTTGATTAGTTGCAATTTGAGTCTTAAGAAGGCTGTTATGGACTGGAAGGCATTACCTGTTTCACAACCTGCCATTAATAATGAATAAAATAACTTTTTGCTTTTCATGAAGAAACAGGTTGCTTCGTGACTCCCCCTGTTCGGAGTCCTTTCTCAGCAAAAAGTTGAAAGTTGCAGGCAAGCGACACCTGCTTGGTGGCAGCTGGCTTGGCCGCACCAGTTCCTAGGGCTACTCAGTATCCTGCGAACCCTAGGGGCATATTCTCAAGGAGCTATCACCGAGTTAGCGGCACTTTATCGCAGCCAAAGTCATGATAAATTTATCACCTCATTCACAAGCTGGTGCTAACAGCCCATAGCACCAGTTTACCCGCGATAGCAGCCACTAAAAACATCGCCACAGATGACCCCGGCAACTATCGCTAATGAGATGCAGAGTAGGCATTCCCGTGGAAAAAGTCGCAACAACACCACTCCACAACATTCTCAATGACCAGCCACATCCGCAAAAATACCACTAAACTTGCGATAAGGCGCGTTAGCTGCAGGAAATGAACACATGCTTTGACCTGGTGCAAAGTCGGATGACAGCCTGCAACAGAAAAGGGAGCCCAGCCCACAGTCACACCTGAAGAACAACAGATGCCAAGGAGCCACTGAACATGCAAGCCAGACACCCAAGAGGGTCACAACACCCACCGCCACCACCCCCAGGACCACACCCCACCCCCCCGGGCGACACCCCGGGCACCCTGCAACTCCCCCGGACCAAGTCACTGCACATCAACGGCACAAAAACATGAACAAAAGCACCCACTTGATGTTGCACAATTGCAACAATCAACATACATGTGAGCACTGAAACCTTGATCCATACTTTCACCATTGAAAGACCAAACAAAATGTAACATCCGAATTTGTCACCGAACAACTATTTTGAAGAGTCATGGCGGGGCATCCCTGGACAATCTGTGACTCACAGCCTGCAAGACAACATCCAAGATGAGAAGGTGTGTCAGGCACTCATCAAAGGACAGGGAGAGAAAGAGAGAGAGAGAGAAAGAAAGAGAGAAAAAGAGAGAGACTGAACAAGGGGCGCAAGGCCAATCGGGCCCTTGGCTCATGCAAACATGCCAATAGCTGCGTGTGTCTCGAAATCTGTGCACCCCGAATCACAGGCCTGGCATCAAAGTCAGCGCAAAGTCCACATCACATATAAGAAATGCAAGCAGTAGCCAGACTCAAATCAGTAATGAAAGCCCCTTTATCTCAACACACAAGGCTGAAGGCCAACCGAACCCCCCGACCTTGATCCTGAATGCGGCTGGCACACCCTGTGTGAGATGCCATACCAGCCTCCGACGACTCCCACACCACGAACTGCGCTAATGAAACAGCAATGTGCCCACACACACTTGTCCCTGCATGACCTACACCTGCAAGGGATGCCCTTGACACATTGGCTAAAAGCTACCCATACGTCCAAACGTTGCACACACATACAACTCATTGCCCAGAGCTGTGGCATATCGTCCACCGAACTGCGCCGGTCTGAGGAGTGACGATGCCACAAGCCCAACAAACGCATTGGCAGGCATTCCAGGGGAACATGCACAACCCCTGTCATGTGGAACTGTACAGTGCACGAATGCTGCATCTGTTGGGATCACTGCCAGTGGCAGTGTTGCGAATCAGTTTCCGTCTGAATTTCAGTCTTGCCTACGTCACCTGTGTCCAGTCCACTGTCGATCATGCACATTGGAGTGGCCCATGGAGGTCTGCCTATCCAACACAACGGTAGCTGAATTGGATTATGACCTGCTAGTGCGCCCCCTGTTGGCCCACGAACAGGAGTGTCACCGGGATAGCTGTGCATGCGATGCACTGACCTTTGGCGTATGTGCTGGCAGTTCCGCATGGGAGATTGCACATCTCCTCGTGTGCAGTGACCACATCGAGGCGCTCCCCTATTGGGCTGTGTTGCGGATTGGGGAAACGGCGTGGACTGAGCACATCTGCCTGGACCGGTTAATGGATTGGCTCACCCTGGTGTTCCTTGAACCTGACAACGACGTACTATTGGAACACATTGTACATGAAGCTGCGCTGGCATTCATGGATAAGTAATTACGTTCCTGCAGCCACATCGGATTGTCACCCACAGCACAGGTCCCAACACCTTGTTGCATCGTGGGGAATACTCACATATCCCACCACAACAGAGGACACGTCTGCCTTTCTCTGGACTCTGAATGAATGTGTGTGGAACTACGCGTGTGAACACACACCTGTGCAAGGTGATGCAGTTTCATGGTCGGAGCAGCACAACGTCGTTTGGCAACGTTACCAATTCAGACAAACTAATGGGTTGAGAGCAAACACATGGCAATGTAGCACGACATGTGACCTTGTCGGACCCTTTCACCTGATCACTGTCAGCAGAGCAGAAAGTCAGCGCAGTCCGGTGGCAGAGGACTATGCAGACCCCATGGGCTGTAAGTCGTACCCCCTCACATGGGGCAATGGGCAGACGCCAAACAACACATGACTCGTCCAGCAAGGCAAGGTGGGCTGAGACCGTTGCCATCCGTAAGCATTGGTGTTCAGTTCTGCCTCCCCATTTCCTGCACCTCGACATGTTCCCATGCTGCGTGTAAGTGTCTTAAGCATGTCCCTGCATGTTGTGGCCGTTGCCTTGTCCGTACTGACACGCATGTGCCAATAAAGTCTACAAAACTTCACTGGTGTCTAACTGTGATGAGTGTTGATTAGATTGACCACTAGTGTGCCACAATGAGCATCGTCCCTACACAGGGAGGGTCTGACTGATGCATGTACAATGGGGGTAGGTCCCTTTTGACAGTTCCACCTCTGTGAGCCAGACATTGTCTTGGGATAGTTGCTGGCAGACCTGTGCACTTACGTGTCTTCAGAAATGTGAGCATGGTGTCCAACCTCTAACCATGTGGAGCAATGTTATAAATCATAACAGAATGTGTCCACACAGATGTGTGTGAGTAGGTATGCGACGTGAAGTTCTGTTGTCACATGTGATGTAGGACACCACTCCTCCCCTGCTACCAATTTGGTCATTCCAACACACAGCCCCATTCAATACATGGACGTGTGCCTATGTTGGGGGGTTGTGAGATTGTTGTTAATGTGCAATGGGGACACAGCTAGTACTCACCTTCACAGCCATCCAATTGGCCATGTGTCTCAGGGATAAACATGCGCATTGTTGTTATTCACCAGGGTGTACCTTCTTGTGCAATCATAGTCCCTACATCCAGTCATACTTTCATACGTGAGTGAACATAGTCATGACACATCTGTGTGATTTCGAATGTTTTATTCACATACTGGTGAATGACGGAGCTGTACATGGCCATCCAAGCACACATAACATGGAAGTCCAGTGGTGGGCCAACCAGAGTCCTTTTGGGATTGAAAAGTGATTTGGAAGAGGGAGAGTGCAGTCAGCAGCAGGATTGCTGTGTAATTGTCAAACAGTGAAGATGTGGAGGTCCATGTCGGGGTCCGGGTGGATGTCGCAAAGTGTTCCGGGGGTCAGTGGATGATGCTTAGGGCAGAACCAGCCAGGGATAGGCCATCTGGCAGTGATGGATCCTACTACCTCCTTCCTCACACAGTAATTACCATCCACATCTTACTCCTCTGATACTTCTTCTGTGTGCGGTATGTCCGGTGTGTGTGGCGGTGTAATGGCTGCATCACTGGGTGCCACTGACACATCAGACTGCGAAGGTGATGGGGCTGCATCACTATGTGCCACTGACACATCAGGGTGCGAAGGTGATGGGGCTGCATCACTGTGTGCCATGGATACATCAGGGGTCAGAGATGTGTGTGTTGAAGTTCCTGCTGCAGTTATCTGGGACTGGCTCAGTGGCAACAATGGCAAGATGATGAACTGCAGGGTATGGAAGATCCCAGCTACATCTCGCTGGTGTTCAGCCATGGCAGCCATACTTCCAGCCTGCATCTGCTCCAAGGTCTCCATTGTCCTCCCCATCTGTGCCAACTCTATGCTGTCGTCGCTGGTGCCTGTCTGACTAGACAGTTCCTGTATCCGAGTAATGGCCCCAGCGAGGTCAGCCAAGGATTGCCGGTGAGCATTGTGCTGACAGGGGGTGTCCGTTAGGGACTGTACGAGGTCAGCGCTAGAAACCCACCAGCAGCTGATCCGCCAACTCCACCTGGCAACCCAACACACAGTGCTGAAATTCCATGTATTGTTCGAGGGGGTCCTGGGAGACATCTGTGGTGGTGTGTGTTTCCTGCTGTGTGGTCTGTGCAGGTGGTGGGGTCACCTCGAGGCAGCTGGCCTGCCCTGCTCCTGGGGGTGGGGTGCGTAGGCTGTCCATTTTCCATTGGAGGGTGTCATGACATATGTGCAGGTTGTCCTCTACATCATCAATGATGGGATTTGTGGTCTGCTCTGAAGTAAGTGTTGATTGTCCCTCCGCAATGTAAAGGGGAAATGCAGGTTAACAGTGTGTTCCATGTATTTTGATGCTTTGCAGATGTTTACATACAGACTGCATGACAAGGCACATTGTGACTGTTTTAGTGGAGCTGGCTATTTGACGGCACACAGAGGGATTTTCGACTACATGACGGATGTGTGGTAGTACCCGTACATTATCATCACACAGTGCCAGGCAATGCCAGATGTGAGTGGACAGTTACTACGCACAAGCGGAACCTGTTGTGTCCTCTGTCCTGTGGTGTAGGTGTTGCACTTTGCACCACATTGCCGTCATTGCTGATGTTCTGTGATAGCTATGTGTGTGTGCTGCATTGTGGGGGAGTTGCCCCTGCAGCTCTGATTTCGTGTACCCATATCCCTTTGAGGCGGTGTGCCTTTGACTTGTGTGCTTTTCGAGGGCTGAAATGTTTGCGACTTGGGTCATATGTGCTCTTGGACAGATTTTGTGGCCTTGTGCATTGTTCGTCTGCTGCGTGTATTGGAAGGCATGGGTTATGGGTGCACATGGATGTGTCAGAGTGTGACCTGCTCCTTTACGGATGTGATCCGCACTGGGCCACCTCCATGTCAAATCGTGCACCATGTCATGTATTTTGGCTGCTCCCATGCTTTCAGTCATGCAGTGTCACTTGCATACTCAGTGTGGCTCACACAGCTGCTGCTTTTCTGGATTCATCACATGTGCATGGCTCAGTTGTGTTGTTGGTGATTTGGAGGGGGCCCATATGTGCACATGGTGGACGGGGGCCTACTTGGTGTTTGTATTTGTGCTGCAGTGTTGCAAGTGTAACAGGGACATGTTCCACAGTCATTGTGCGTGTGCAGTGTGCTACACATAATGGTG
Source organism: Triturus cristatus (assembly GCF_964204655.1). Taxonomy (NCBI): domain Eukaryota; kingdom Metazoa; phylum Chordata; class Amphibia; order Caudata; family Salamandridae; genus Triturus; species Triturus cristatus. Next base: position 231,884,326 of record NC_140584.1, read on the forward strand.
AATGTGTGCCATTGTGCCCATCTCCCCGTCCCCCAGTCCCTGGTGGTTACTCACCCTGTTGCTGTTGGGTAAGGTCATTTCGAGCTGTGTCCATGCACCCAGCTCCTGCCACCGTCTCCACACTGATGACTGTGGCCACCATTTCCTCCAACTCATCCAGCTCTTCCTGTGGTGCAGAACTCCCACCTCCAGTCGCCCTTGCTGCCTTCCTCTTGGCGGCGAGCTTCTCCTTGGTTTGGCTGTGCACTTCATGCCAGCGCCTCTTCACCTCCTCCATTGACCTCCTCAACACTCAGACTGCATTGATGTTGGTGACAATGGACTTCCATATTTCTGTTTGGGTCACCAGTGCTGCAGTGGAGGTGACGAACAGTTGTTGATGGTGTTCAATCACCTCCGTGATGAGGATCCGGTCTTCCTGAGGACTGAACCCCGTCTTCCTCTTCCTCTTCTCCTTGCCCTTCCCCGAACACGGGGATCCTGGCTGGTCCTCCATGGGGCTTGTGGAGTTCGGCTTGTCCTCTGCACTCGGTCCGGGTGCATTCATGGTGCTACGCAGTTTGAATTGGTTTTGGTATTTTTTTTGCTTTTATAGTGCATTGTCCCGCATGACGCGTGGGAATTGCTGGCCTGTCGCTGGTTTTTGCTGATTTTGGTATCACGCTTTGGGGCATCGCAACTTTTTGGGCGTTTGTAATTTGCATTTTTTGTTTATCGCATTGGTTTTTATGCGGGCATTTGGCGCGATATCGTGCTGCTATATCATGGTGCCACCGGGTTGGGAAATGGACATTAAGATGGTGTTATTTTCTCATGATGGACTGCGATATGCAAAGATGCATTAAGCTAAATTTGCGATGGTTGTCACACGTTCTAGAGAATATCCCCCACAATGTATAACCTTTTTGGATGAACACAATTTTTCTTATGACAATTAAAAACTGTATTACATATTGCATAATTTATTCTCAGAGCGTCACGATATAATTACCAAACCCATGGATTAAGGATAAAAAAAAACACAATGTGCCATAGTAATTACAGGACCAATTACATGCGTTTCAAATGCAAATGCACTTAATAATGGCGCCTGCTGATCAAATGTGGCTGTAGTTGAACCTTTAATGGCAGAAAAAATAATTTTCTTATATAAAACCTGAATCATAAGACAGTTCTAAATATTCTGTCAAGTAGTTCAAATCTCTTTGCTCCCTTGTTTAATCTGAGGTGACCTAATTTGCCCTTTCTGTTATTCATAGGAATCTTATATACTGCATCATTCATTATTCATAGTCGGAGCAGTGTTGTCTAGACTGCTGTAGTTAAATGAGAGAATTGTCAATTTCTTAGGGGAGGGTGGTATTTTTTTCCATCTCTTTCTGGTGCAGCGGAACCGCTTCCATTAATGTATACTGACAATCCTGTCTGTCAGATATAAGCATTGACGGTTTATGTGCTTGACAGCAAAAAATAGGTTGATGGATGGAATGCAACTGCAGTATCGAAGCCTTGCAGCTGGATACTGTCCCCCATTGATTTATATTTATATTATCTTCATCCACTCAGGAAAGGCCGAACGCACATCATGATCGGTAATCAGACACCTGGGTTCTACACGCTGATGTTGTTTGGCTTGAACAAAAAAGCAAATCGAAAGAGATATTGCATTCACTGATTTTATATCTAAATTGTAGTAGCATGCAAACAATTAAGGGGCAGATTTACAAGCCCCTTACGCCACTTCTGCGTCACTTTTCCCATATTAAAAGTGAGGCAAAAGTGACGCAAGGGGCTGGTAAATCTGTACCTAAGTATTAAACGAGGTGGCTAGGAGCTGAAACAAAACAATCAAAATTCATGTGGCAGATTTACTCAACTGTTTGTTTTTGATTACAAATGTAATATTTGGCCTTAAATATACATTCACTGTTGAAAAATATTCCTTCACACGAAATAGAAATCGCTTAAAGGATACAGAGTAGGTATAAAGGAATTTGCCCTCTGTATTTGTCGGCAACAACTGTATATCATTTTGAAGGATGTCTCACATAAAGGGATGGGAGTGGGCGGATCAGGGCCTTGTTTGCCTTGAGAGTTTGTCAACACCCAAAACGTATATGCTTATGAGCATTCACAAACTCTTCTGACTCATTCTCATTCTGCAGATTATTGCGGATTTGCTCGTAGCCTTGAGTACATTCAGGTGGAGGCTGGGAATGGGGCTGGACGCCCCCCAAACGCTGCTGGGCACAATGGATAGGGCTAACTGACACTGAGGAGATGTAAAAAGTATAATTGCATAGTGGGACTGTGTTTCCACAAACTGTATGCACAACTCCACACTAGATTAATAGCAGAGTGAAAAATGTTACATTCCGTTTTCAGTTATAAACCTGAAACCCTGAGACTCAGTTAGTCAGTCAGTCAAAAGATACTTTATTCGGTTCATAGCAAAAAGCATAATACATCAAAGACAAAACCATTTATAAAAAACATACATTATAAATATAATTTAAGAAAAGACAATACAAACATATGAAAAATAGAAGCAAAAACACTCGATCATAATTCATGAGTTTCCCATTCTCTGCACTATAGCCAAATCATTTTTTTCCTCAGTCTCATTGATATTGCCAAAAAATTTGCTACATTAAATATCTCCCAGGTAGTACCCAACAGCTGGAGATACAAGAGAGAAGGTTTAACTTGTCTGAAACCTTTATCTTTAATAAGAGGGATGATAAACTTTTTACGAATAGGACACAAATGTTTACAAAAGAAGATAAAGTGCACAGTGTCTTTAATGGAGAATCTATCACAGGAACAAATCTCCAAATCCATCTCCTTCGTCCACCCTGGGCGTTCGGTGAGCAGGAGATGGAATTTGTTCAGTCTAAACTTAGTCAATAAATAACGATGATTCATATTATTGACAATACCCAAGTAGGGTTCAATACCGCTAGAAGTAATTAACAACTGGTGAGCCCTTACTGTTGGTTTAAGTAGTTCCTTTTCTTCTCTTGCTAAATTTACCAACTGCTTGTATGTGTCTTTTACCCATTTCACATCCCCCTTTAACAAATTATTTGGGTGATCAAACAATTCAGGACGACCCATTTCTCTGGTTAGTTTCTTAACATAGTTCAACCAGGGGATAGCATTACAATACTCAAGTGATAAACAATCCCTAAGAATCTCATGATTCAACTCTAGTTCAGGGTTTAACCATATTGAGATCCACTTCAATAACGGAGCTAGAGCTATGCGATCTACTAGATATTCTATCCCACATTCTTGGTGAACAATATATCCAGAAGTTGACTGAGGAACAGATAAGATAGATTTTAAAAACTTGTCCTCTGCCACCTGCAACGCCTTTACGTTTTTTAAAAATGTCGACCTATTCACTCGGTCAAATGCCGAGGAAAGGTCCATAAAAGCTAAATATAGCGTACCCTTTTTGGCAATAGTGTATTTTCCAATTAATAGGTGAAGGTTGAGGCTTTGATCTATAGTGCCTCGTCCCTTCCTAAACCCATATTGCAAACATGAAAGGGTATCAGTGTCCTCCAGCCAAGATGTTATTTTGCCTAAAACCACTCGCCCCAACACTTTCACTGCAGAATCAATGAGGGAGATAGGGCGATAACAACTGGGATCCCCCCTATTACCTTTCTTAACCCCTTCTGTGCCACGCCCTTTCCCCCTCCTGTGCCGGGCGTTTCATTAGTGGGCGGGTTTCATGAGGAGATAGTCTCGTCATGGGCACAGCGCGACCGTGCTCCATGATGAGACTATCTCGTCATGGGCACAGAAGAGGTTAAAAATGGGTACGATAACAGATTCAGACCAAGTGTCCGGAATACCTGCTGTACATACCCTGTTAAAAACATTTGTTAGAACTATGGACCAGGTCTTAAGATCTGATTTAAAGAGGTCTGCTGGAACGCCATCGGGACCCGGAGCCTTATTGCACGTCATCTTCCCGATAGCGTCAGCCACCTCAGTCTTGGTAACCATTAAAGTATAGGGATTCAAAATAGGGGTAGGCATATTCACCTCCTGTTCCTGAATACCGCAGTCTAATTGGTCATTACAAGGGTCACAGAAAAAAAGGTTTATTTACCACGGACCAAAATTTGGCGCTGTTCCTAAGCACATCCACAGAGGATAATTCTTCCCAGGCATCCTCCCGAATCTTCTGTCTTCTAGTTTCCAAAGCTTTATTATAATTTTTTCTTAACAAGGCCACAATGGCCCTATTCACTGGTTTACAGTTCAGGGCGGCCTTCAGCTTTTTATTGGCTGACGAGCAGTTTTTATCAAACCACCCCATCTCGGCAGGATCCTTAGCTTTCCCTGTGCGTCTGAGGTCTAGTGAGACCTGGGAACAAATTACAGAATACGCCTCTAAAACCTCCTCGTTCCCTGCTTCCAAATTCAGACACGTATTCAGCTCAGCTCCTACCTTCTTTTTTAGGTTAGTATGAAAGTCTCCCGGTATGACTCTACTCCATCTAATCCTACGGGCCTGATCTGTGGGACGAATATCAAATTTGTCCATTCTATTATGAGCTATAACAGGCTTTATGATCAGGTCCGAAACACTAAGGGCCACTGGGTTATGGTCACTAAAATGTGACCAAACCGCCGAGTATCCATGGATTCTATCCCCTAGTGCTAAACTAACAAAAATATAGTCAATAACTGAGTGACTGCCATTCCCTTTAAAGGTAGGTATCTCCTCATCTAACGTGGATGGAAGCATCAGACCATTATCTGCCAAAATTGTTTCAAGGAGATCTCCCTGTACCGAATGTTCAAAATGAGTCTCCCCTTGCTCTACCGGGCCTAATAGATCTAATGACAAACATTTGTCTGAGCAGCCATGAATGTTAAAATCACCCATGACTATGATAAAGCATTGATTTTTATTGACCTCCTTGTAATCAGCCAAAAAAAGATTTAACATGGCCAGGTGATCAGTCGTGGCGACTCTATCATATGAATTATAAAAATTAATAATTAAAATGTCTCCCACCCCACTCAAGGAGATTTGAACTGCCAAGCAGTTACGTGATCCCGTATCTAATTGGGTATGGGTACTTGGAATAATAGCTGAAATTAAAGTAACCAGGCCACCCTTTGCCCTCCCCATATTAGATGGTTCCGCCGAAATAAAGGAACTCGAATAGCCATCCAGGGTCAGGGTATTCCCTGTATCCCAGGTTTCTTGTAGTCCTATAATGTCACCCAGACCTATAAATTCTCTCCATGCTGGGTCATCTATTTTATTTTTCAGACCAGCTATGTTCCAGGTTACCAACTTTATGGGTGTACCCATGGGCTCTTGATCATCCCCGGCTGCACTAAGGGCATTTTTTGCCAGTTTAACTACAGGGGAAACTCTAACCGGGGTAACAGGGATGATAGTATCTTCTTGAATCCCTAGTCACTCATTTTCTCCCAGATTAGAAAAAATGTCAAATCTGTTAAAGACTGGAACAGCGAATTCATAGGGACCACTCCCTTTAAGTAGGTCGCTAGACACTGACCTAATGTAACGGAGTATATTAACGTACTCATTTTGGATTCTAACTGACCCAGCCTGCCTCAATATGTCATCAACCAGCCTGGGGGATCTAAAACTTATGACGATGCAGTCTCCCTCTAAGTTTTTCTTTGTCTTGCCCACCCACGGGACCCTTCTAATCATCATAAAATTGTCCCAAAACAGTTTTATTGGACAAATAATGGAGGGCCTTATATTTTAATGAGGTCCAATGTTTGTTTTTACCGCCCTCAAGTTTGGGGACATTAGCAACGATTATTGTATAGGGACATGCCTCTGCTGGTAGATGTAACGGCAATTCTCTCTTAGCAAGCTGTGCTGGAGGGCTTAACCTCCCCACTGTATTCGGAGAACCCCTTTCCTCTCCCTGAGTTATTCCAGTGACTTTTGGCACTGGAGGTGGAATACTTAATCCTATGCCCTGGGTAGTTGCTAGGGGTACCGGTTGTTGAAGTGGGGTGATTATGGAATCCAGCAAATTATTTACTGAAGCTGTAACTACACTTAATGAATCAGCTGCCGATGTACTTGGCCCTATATTTGAAGCCTTAGTATTAAGATGTGATTCAATTACATTAAGTCGGTCCTCTATTCGTTTCAGGTTAGCCATTAAGGGCAAAGTAAATGATCTAAGACATGCATCCAAAATCTTAATAAAATCTGACATAGATCCCCCACTACTATTTTCAATATCCAAATTAATACAGTCATTTATTCCCTCCCCCGTATCCTCGTTGTCTAGGTGGGGAACATTAACTTTAATTTGATCCAACCCAGATGCAAAATTGCTGAATCTCGATTGTTTTGCCTGTTGCCGGCTACCATGTGGGGTATTCTTAGCCTTCCTTTTCCCTGGAACAGTTTTACTACGATTAATCATCATATCCGGTCTAGCCCTCAACTGCCTTGTACATGTAGCCACAGGGGAAGGGGCTACACTGATTACAGGTGGGGGGGCAGGAAAAATCATAAGACTATCGTCTACAACTGACCCATTTGGGATCACGCGGGGATGCGAACAGTCCAAAGGAGCATCACTAGGGGCAAGTTCCACTATAGGTAAAGAGGAAGAAACTGTGTGCCTAATAGGATCCAGGGACAATCTCCGCTCAACTGATTCAATTTCCTTTACGACGGCTGATTCTGCCTGTTTCAAATAACTATCCAGAGTCCCCATACCCGCCACCCTCATACTTGTTTTAGTGATCCCTTTAGCCATATTAGTAGATGGAATCTCAATGAAACACACAGTCCCGTGCCACCCTTACAAGTCGGGTGGCCGCTATATGTCCACAATTTGAAAAGGGATAGTCCCAGCCCAGCCTCTTTGGGCCTCTGAGGGCCTCTGAGGGCCTGCCCTTTGCCCGGCGCCGCCCGCGCGCGTCCCGCGTGGCGGGATTCCGCTCTCAATAAATACACACTGATAACAGGGGGAGTGGCCACTGGTCGGTGATTAGCCCCGGTGGAGCCTGGGAGCCATTGTCCCTCTTAATGTATTGGCGGCAATAAGTCCACAAACAATCCTCACGAAGCGTCTCCCGCGAAGCGGGAGGCACGAGCTGCTAATGAAGCCCCCGCTGGTGGGGGGAGTGGCCGCTGGTCGGTGATTAGCACCGGTGGAGCCTGGGAGCCTGAGTCCCTCTGAATGTATTGGCGGCAATAAGTCCACAAACAATCCTCACGAAGCGTCTCCCACGAAGCGGGAGGCGCGAGCTGCTAATGAAGCCCCCGCTGGTGGGGGGAGTGGCCGCTGGTCGGTGATTAGCCCCGGTGGAGCCTGGGAGCCTGAGTCCCTCTGAATGTATTGGCGGCAATAAGTCCACAAACAATCCTCACGAAGCGGGAGGCGCGAGCTGCTAATGAAGCCCCCGCTTTTTTGTTTAAAATGTTATATTGTCACTGACATTTTCACCAACTTATAATGTCACCTTAACCTTTATTTTTTATAAATATTTATGTGTGTGCGTGTATATGTATATTACTCATCCCGGCACAAACCCAGCACCTGGATGCCCTTGTGGGCAATTAGGTACGCTCTAAAACTCCAAGTTGTTTGATTGATATATAGTTTTATACGTTAAGTTACTTTTTCCCTAGCGAATATCTCACTTTTATCAGTGAATTTCCAGGTATTTTTAATGTTTTACCACAAAGTAATATTTTATTGCCAATCGTAAGGCCAGCTCCACCGCTATGCATGGCCATTGGCCAAGTGCCGCAGTTGGTTGGCCACAGGGCCCGCAGCTCCCCCACACGTAGTTAACCCATTGGCGCATCCTCCCGCTCCAAGTCTTTACAGGCGGCCGGCAAACCCTTCCCCAGACTTTTTTTCCAGGTGTCTGCACCACCCCTCCCCAATCCCCTTTAGCCCCTGATTCACCATCTCTGTAGACATTTGATTTTAAGGGAGTGGGGTGCATGCCACCCCTCCTCAAGACACTTCGATCCTTCACTGGACTTTTTTTTATTTTTTATTAAAGGAAGGGGTTGAGCTCCCTTCCTCCCTAAGCCATTTAGAGCCCCGGGAACCCCATCCCTCAGGGCTTTTTTTTATTTAACAGGAAGGGGGTGCACAACCCACATACCCAAACCAATAGTGGCCCAGCAACCCCCAGATATATGTCCTATGTGGAGAGGGGGTGTGCGAACCCACACCACCAGAGCCACTATGGGCCATGAGGACCCCATCCCGTGTCCTTCTTTTATTATAAAGGGGAGGAGCGTGGCCCACCCTTCCTGGGCCTTTAGTGGCCTCAGGAACTCCTTTCCCTGGGCCTTCTGTGCTTATAGGTGGGTGCCCTGGTGTTCACCCAGGGCATCCACCAAACACTACATTGGGGGCTGCAGGGGGCACATCAGGTCCCTGTGTCTCCAGCCAGTTCACCACATGCACCCATCCTGGATACACCAGGATCCAGCATTGCTCCCGACTGGTGGAGGCAGCTGTTTTTGTTTGCTCCCACTAGGCTGGAACAATCTGAGTTACCCTGCCTGCAAGAGTGTAGGCAGTGATTCAAAAGTCTGCTCTCAGCTGGGGGGAGCATTTTCATAGCTCATGAAGGGTGGTAGCTGATTAACTGGCCAGAGAAACTACTGTGTCCGGGGTGGGCTAAAGATTTTAGTATGGTCATTACAAACCAGTACATATATGTCTATATAATGCATGGCATACAAGGACAAACAGCTCCGATGTTTTTCTCAGTTAAAAAAAGTATATTTTTAGTTTATAATTGATGCAATAGTAGACAGAAAAATCTTAGTGTTTTGTGGCACAACAATTCAGTTCACTGCATTATTGGCACATAATATAATTTATTGACCGTTGTAGTCACTGAGGCTTAATTTAAGTGCAACACAAATTCATAAATATGTGTGAAAACTTGTTTTCTGCAAAATGCAAAAGAGTTTTTTGTTTTGCCAATAACTTTGGTGACGCTTGATGCATCTCCACCGAATTTTCAAAAAACTTCCCCTTTTTGGATCAGCTGCTGTTTTGACGGTTTCGGGGTGATCTTTTAAGTGGGGACAGAGAAAAAAAGGGGGTCGGAAAACGCGTTTTCCCCTTGTTAAGTCTTTGGGAGAATATCATTTTTTTAATGAACACAACTACAGCCCAAACTGCTGAACGGAATTACACCGAATTTGGCAGAAAGCTAGATGTTAGTTTCCGAAAGCGTGCTTTTTGTGATTTGATGTAAATTTGTTCAGTAGTTTTTGAGATATTTAACTTTAAAAAATATGGATATCTGGAGATGCAAGTCCTTGCAGTGGACTCGCGGAGCCTACTAACATTTGATTGGCTTTACTAGAATGTGTTGGCAGCCATCCTGGGAATCAGCTTGAAGCCGAGTTCCAGAAAAAAAGTTATTAATAAAGAAAAGGGGTCACGGTAGGAACACCCTGACCCCCCCAGATGTGGTAGGGGGGACCGTCCGGGACCCCGTTGGTGAAAAAAAATATTTTGGGGGGATTTTGACATGGACCCGTGGGTGGGTCTGTGAATCAGTGGCAACCATTTTTTTTAAAAGCAAGCATGGGCTCCTGTGCTTGCTTTAGAATCACCCCTGAGTGGTCCAGGTCCTGGGCGCATATGGTAGGAGGGGGGCACTGGCCCCTTTTCTAGGGTTAATCAAAGCCCCGGGGACCGCCACCTCCCCATAGCATTTTTCATTATGGATGCAGGTGGGCCCACTGGGCCCACCTGTAGCCCCAGGGAACGCCATATACCCATGGCTAATTGCAATATTGTGGGGGGTTTTGTGGACCCCCTAGATCCGGGACTGCCACCTCCCCGTGGCTAATTAAAATATTATGGGGGGCCTCGTGGACCCCCTCTGCCCTGGGGAGCGCCACCACCCCGGGGCTAATTTCAATAAAATGGGGGAGTCTCGTGGGCTTCCCTGCCCGGGGACCACCAAGTCCCTGGGACTTTATATGTTTAGATTGAGGGGCCTCACTGACCCCCTGGGCCCTGAGGATCACCACCTCCCAGGGCCAAAGTCCAAAATGGGAGGGGCCGTGTGGCCCCCTTCCTGAACCGTTCTCTGCCCCAGGTACTTCCACCTCCCTGAGGCAGGCCCCTAGTCAAGGAAGAAGGGGGGCCATGCGGCTCACCTCCTGGAGCCCTTGATGGCCTGTGGGACTGCCAACCCTCATGGCCGGCTCCAGCAAAGTCCCAGGGTGCCCATCCTCTGGGACATTGCAGTTTGCTATGGCTTGGTGGGAGCACTGCTTCCGCCAAGCCATAGCAAACAAGTGCTATGCTTTAAGCAAGCAAGAGTAGAAAATCCTTACAAGGGATTGGTTACCTGGCTGTGCTGCTGTTTTCTCGCCTTGTGTGGAGATGGAGTTGATTGGATCGCCCTTCAAAATCCTCTAGTTTGGCTTCTAGGATCTGGGAGGTTGCACTCAGATCCCTGACTTGGAACTGCAGGGTCTTATTCTCTGCTTTCAGGGTGGTGATAGAAATCTCCACCTGCGTAACTCAAACATGTTGTGTAGGTCAGCTCGCACCACTCCAAAGTCCACTGAGAATGAGTCTATTTTAGCTTCAAAAGAAGTGCAAATGCATAGAGTGGGAGGCAAATTGCTCCTCCACCTGCAATGCGGCCACAATTTCTTTAGGCTGCGTGAATTTGTCTAGCTTAGTTTAATGGGCTTTATGAGGACCCCTCCTGCCAGTCATCTCTAGTGAGGCACCACACACCTCTTCAAGCCTGGCAACCTTGCTGTTTTGGGCGGGGGTTGCTTGCACAGGGGGAAGGCAAGTACTAAACGCCGCCTGCCTGGTGGCAAGGAAAGGCATACCTGCAGCCTGTCTGCTCTCTTACCTCCCTCCCTCACCCTCACTCCAACTATGTCTTCCACAAAGTGTTCCTGCAGTGATGGCTCTCACCTCTCCCTTTCACGGGCCACAGTAACTGTCACAGAAATAATACACTTGGGCTGCCATGTGGTGAGTAAGAAGCTTGGGGGCATATTATCAAGCCAGGCGATAAAATTATCGCCGCTTTAGCGGCAGAAAACTGCCGCTAAAACAGCAATAATGGACTTGATAATATGCTCTATGGAATTCCAATTGAAGCCCATGTTAGATGTGAAGAACATCTAACATGGGCTTCATTTGGAATTACATAGAGCATATTATCAAGCCCATTATCGCCGTTTTAGCGGCAGTTTTCTGCCGCTAAAGCGGCGATAATTTTATCGCCTGGCTTGATAATATGCCCCTTAGTGTTATGGCCCAGTCTCCCTGTCCCCCAAATGTTAGTCCAAAAACATCAGAATCCTCCAGTCAAGGGGCCATGCCGGCCCACAGAGTCTGCCCGGCTGTGCAGGAGGGTGCCGTTGTTCTGCTCAGGAAGGCTGAAGACAGCCGGAATGGCCGATTCGAGGGTACACCTCCAGTGTCCCACTCCTCTCACCAGCTGGGCGCGGACATATTAAGGTACTCTTGCAGGCCTAGGTGTAACACTGATCACAGGCAACATGAGGTCAGTGCTGTCAGTCAGCATGAGCAACTCCGGCAGATGTGGCCCAGAATCCCGCATTCAGCCATGAGGTTGGCCACCTATCTCTGGAGTCTTTGCTGTAAGCAGCTGGCATGATGCAGGCTTCCCCATCAAGTCATTGGTGTCGCGGGCACACCACCTCGCTGGGGCCCCTCTCCAGGGCAGCCACATAAGTTTTCCACAGCTGGCAGGGGATGTTCAGGACAGGTCAGTCCATCTTTGCTCACTATCCGGACTGCACTTGCTTTCCACTGGGGACCTGCAAACAGTTGCAGCACTCCTCTGCATCCACCCGGCTAGCTCCATGTCTCTGCAGGGTGTAAGCACTGTGTACCAGTCCCAATCACAGGTCCCAGGGCAGAGAGCACCACAGCAACATGCCACTCCAGGGTTCTCCCTCAGCAGTGCAGAGTCACCTCACTCACTGTTGGCCCACGCCCTCGCTCCACTGCTGGGCACCAATTCACCCCAGGCCATGGCCGCAGCATGCTTCATAGACCGCACACCTAAGAGCTTTCAGCAGTCAGCCCGTGGTGCTCCAGCTGCACCACACTTCTCTCGACTGTCGGGGGGGGACCCACAGACTATGTATTTTGCTGTGGTGAGCCGATATTCAAATGGATGGTAAAAGATTTAGGCGATAGGTGGTGGGAGCCACGTCAATGAGCGGGCATCTTCATAAGCGGCTAACCATGCCCTCCCCTGACTGATCCTTTCTGAGTTGTGGAAGACATTCAGCAGGTTTTATATTAAATTACAACCATTCACAATCCCATTACCAAGTGTGAAAAGGCACTTGGTAGAGCAACCTCCATTGTTGCCCACATTTTCTCACTACTGCAAGCTTGTACAAAACGTGAGAAAAAACTGCATGGAATTCGTAAAAAGCATAAAATAAATCACTCAATACTCCTGGGACCTGCATGTTATTCCCCATTTGAATGGCTAAATCTTGTAATGGCTGGAAAGTGGGATGGTGATGCCAGCTCGACTGTGTAAGATCTAGCCAGGTGTCACCACTACATTTTCTGTATCAGTTTAGAATGAGGGCCTTAGAACTGCTTTTGTGAAGTGTTAGTAAAGTCAGCCTTTATCAACAGTACCTGACTAAAATAGCTCAGAATTGGGTGTCTGGAGGTTTATTTTTTTCCAGCAGCAGTTCTCTTTTAACAACTGTGAGGAGCAAGTCGGTAATCAGCAGAAAAATGCAATAATTCTGCTATTTATTTTGTTATGCTCCATTGGGTACTTCACAAGCCTACATCCATAAATTGCACAAATTATGTGACATAGGCAGAGTAAAGGATGTGGAATGAAGTGCTGTTCCTTGTTTTGAGCAATAACTTGCCCATTCTGTCCATCTTTCATTTAGTAGGTAAGCAGCAAACAAGCTATAAAATACCGTGGTGCTGGATAACATAAACTATTCGGGCAGCGGCCATCTTCACCATGGTAATGCTGGCACGGTACTTGTGCTATTTTACTCCCATTTCTTTTTGCAGCTCTCAGCTAGCAAAAAATATATATGTATATTGGCTACTGTCATATTGCTATCAAAGCGTTTTAGCTTCGTTTACTGATGTGGTAATTTGGTACGTTTTATGTCATTATGTGTCCTTCTTAAGCCCTAGAGATCTTCACTGATTTGTGACAACCGGTATTTTATCTCAGAAAACTCATCAATTTATGAAAACAATTGTTTTCTGATAAAAATGCATATATTTAGTTACAAAATGAACTAATTCTGAAAGACATTAATTGATTACAGAATTCTGAATCAATAAGAGTTGACAAAATGAATTAACTCACTGTAAGCAGATTCATATAAAAAATTAAAAGCTACTTCCCAATCGTTTTACAGGGTCGGCTTTAGCAGTGGTGGCGCCCTGTGCGACATCATTTTGGCGCCCCCTCAGCTCATGACCAACTCTCCTCGGATTTTCTTACTGCCACCAGGCAAAGGTGCCCCTCATCTCTCTGCTCATAAGTTGTTGCTAAACACAACATACACCCCTGACGTCAGAGCCCCCCCTCCAGAGGCCAGCGCCCAGTGCTGCCACACCGGTCACACTGCCCTAAAGCATGCCCTTTCCTTTTAACAAGTGTGTAAGCAGAAAGGCTACCCATAAATGGTGCCTATATGTAATTTTAAACCAGGAGCAGCTGCTACAGGGCAGTAGTGGTGGGGAGGGGGCTAGGGTTCAGAGAAAAGAAAAGGACACAGGACACAGGAAGCACACATGGTCGCAGACTCCCCTAGCCAATCATGACGCTGTTGTCTCCAGCATAACAGTAGCATTTTAATTGGCCTGAGTGTCCTGGTTTGGCGCTCAGACAGGGAGTGAGAGGCTGTGCATGTTCTCCACCCGGCTGTGCAGTAAAGCTGGGTAAAGACATGTTAAGTGCGCATGACTGTTTGGCTGGCCTACGAAGGATGAACAAATCATCATGCATACTTTAAAAACTGCCCACCACTCCTCCCTCTGCTCTGTGGGCAGCCCAGCCCCACCCTAGCCTGCACCTAAACAGAGCCAGTAAAGAAAAATGAAATATAATAAACATGCTGTTATTATCATTTTATTTTTAATTTGAGGTGATGTTGCCCCACCTTAGCAGAGGAGCCGCCCTGGTTTAATCACAAAACCCTGAAAAAAAATATCCTGAAGAACATGTGAAATTGAGATGTATTCCTCTTAGACAGCTATTATGTATACGCACTTTCGAAATTTCTTGCATTGAATATTCCTGAGAGGACGGAGAAAGATTAATCAGATGTTGAACTATGAGCTTTGACCTAAAGTCTGCATTTAATTTCCCGACCATTACAATATCTTCATAATCAATTGCAGCCAAGAACAAATACACGTTTCCTCCCTCCACTACAAAAGAGATTTCTCAGTGTACTTCTTTTGCCTTTGCAATTTGCTTTTCCACCACATACGGCGAAAGAGAATCTTTGCCGCCTCCCCTGTCAGATAGGCCCAAAGGAAAACATATTTTATTTGCAAGTACTTGTATTTGTAAAGAGGTTTCTGGGTGATATGTTTTGCTGCTATCTTGAAACAAATAAGGTCCATGATTTATGAGATTTTATGGCCAAAGCTATGCGGGTAGCAGGGTTTTATGACAAACAAGATAACATAATGTACAATGCGGACAATTAGATTATAAATCAATTTTCTTGGAGGTGCCTTCTTAACTAAAAACATTACAGTGCTCTTGCTGAATCTGCTGCATCCCATTCAAGAAAATTTCATCCAGCTTAATTCATTTTTCTCTGGGCTTTGAAACAGACATAAATATCCAAAAGTTTTTCAAGGAAGGATATATACTGCTGAGAAAATCAAAGTTTGACAAAGGAGATTTAAATAATTATAAATACAATATTTGAAAATTATCCGTAACATTGGGTTTTCAGAGAGATTACTCAGTACTGCTGTAGAGATGCATACGTATTGATTATCAGAAGTAGTTTGCTGCTAGAGGAAAATCATGCTAATAGATGTGAATTAGATGGTAATTTGAATTTTCACCTAAAACATTTTTTTAAAGTAATTCTTTACAAACCCTAAAGCCTGAAATCCTCAAACACATTGTTATTAATTTACTGCCCTTGTCCTATGTTTCCCTAGAAATACACATCTTGCTGACCTCACTGTCTTCCTCTTGGACAATGAGAAATCAATGGCTTCTGAGAAGACCCTTTGGCCAGCTAATAGGGTATATTATAGAGACTGCATAATGAGGAATTCAGCCTCAACCAACAGAAACATCAATATAATCAAAAGACATTTGACTGCACCATTAGAGATATCCTCAGCCATTATCATGTCACCTCACTCCCTGCTTTTGCAGGAAATAACCAGAGACTTTTCACTGCCAAAGCTGAATATGCTTCATGATTGAAAAGGCATAAGGGGAGAGATTTCAGGGCCCAATCATGATGCCACTTTCTGAGCTAGACCAGAACAACAGAAATAGAGCATTTACGACCTCTGCTGCCAGCAAAACATTAATTAACTTGGAAAACTGTCAAGTTAATTTATTTGCTCAAGACACCAAAAACAAGAACACAGACATCATCTGCACTGACAAAACACAAAAAGCGTCTGTGTAAAAGAAAGTCTATCTTTGTTAACATAGTGTGTGTAGTGGGGCTACGGGGAGGTCCACGGAGTTGAAAATAAACTCCTGGAACTCCGCTACACCACCTGCCTCCACCCCTCCATTATAAAAAGTAATTAAACAGTATTAAAAAATAAATTTGAAACCACTTACCTGGCATGCGGCTTATATGGGCTGCCCTCCTCCTCTTCTTCCCCATATTGCTAATCCTTGTGAAAACTATGCAAGAGCGCACACACGCGCATTTCTCGCAAGAAATGCGCATGCACAGTTTTCACAAGGATTAACGATAAGGCAAAGAAGAGGAGGAGGGAAACCTGGGGACGCCACATGCCAGGTAAGTGGTTTTAAATGTATTTTTTAATAATGTTTAGTTACTTTTTATAATGGAGGTGGGGGGGGCTGGCCAACTACGAGTGTGCGGAGATTTGCCTTCTCTGCGTTCTCCACGGGACGCGGATAAGGCAAATATCCACACACTCCACGGGCAGAGTGGAGGTCTCCGCCCTGGGTTAATCTTAGTTACACCAGCAATTTGCAACAAACAGGGAGATTTATTTACTCACCCAGTAAACATATTTTAGAAGTTTACAAGACTCATTACTAACTTCCCCAACTCTTTTCATGCCGCCACCTCCCACCTGAAGGATATCTCTCTGCAGAGGTAAAATGTGGACCAAAGTGCACCTCTGGGTAGCAGCATTTCAGTGGAAGAAATAGTGCAGGCCATTGATGTACTGATGACAGAATAGACCCAGTGGATAAAAGATCCCAAGTCAAATTTTTCACAACCAACAAAAGCAAGGTCCTGCAATTTCTATGGAAGGTGTTAAAAGACGCAGAAGGATTAGTCCACATACATCCTACATTCAACAGAGCAATAAAACCATATATCCCATAACCTGAAAAACATCGCCTGCTTTTATTAGCTTTAAGCCACTACTGTTACTTAATATGGGTACCAGAATCCTTCCAAACATCCTTGTCAAGAGGCTTAGATCATTTATATTAGTCTTTATAGATCTGACACAAGGGGGCTTCATGCTCATTTCTCCACTGGAGATAATACAATAAAATTACTATATCTTCTTTGACAGGTTAGCGATGAATAGGATGAGAGTCTAACTGTTTTCCTGGATGCAAGAAGCCATTTGACCATACTGAAGGGTGTGCCTTTCAGTACATTGGAGAGACTGCCCTAGGAACTGATTCCATTGTCAGGTCAACTAGTTTAGGCAGATCTCACCATCCAAAAAACCTGAACTGTCTTCTTTTTTGATGGGTTCTGTTAGGCATGCAACAGGGATGCCAGCTGTCACACCTTTTATTCACACTATCGCTGGAACACAGCACCTGATACGATAGTAATTCTATTATAGTGAAGAACATTGAAACTCTGACATGCCCATATTAAATATTTCTATATATCAATGATATGTTACTAATTCTATCAAGAATAACTTTAACTACCAGAGTCATGTCTCTGATATATGAATTGTCACTCTTCTCTGGGTATCTTGTGAATTGGGTCAAAAGAAAAGCACTAACTATATCTACATTCACTAGCAAATCTGTGCTAGGTGATCGCTCTTTCAGATAGTTGCCCTGTGTTGGAAATGGCCCTTTTTGCAGGGTAATCCCCAAACTTTTTGCTTCTTCCTCCTTTATTTTTCCTGACCCGTGGTTGTTGGCAATAGGACTCTTTACCACTTTACCACTGCTGATCAGTATCAAAGTGCATATGCTCTCTGTAAAATTGTTGTTATGTTTGGTTATCCATGATTGGGTTATTTGATTTACCTGTCAGACCCTGGTACAGTGCACCATGTGTGCGCAGGGCTTGTAAGTCAAATGCTGCTGGCGGGCTTGCAGCACTGGTTGTGCACCCACAGAAGCAGCCTGTAAAAGTGTGTCTCAGGTCTGCCATTGCAGAGCCTGTGTGCAGTCTCAGATTGCCATGCTGACTGACCAAGTGCACCCACTTGCCAGTCCCTAAACCTTCCGTTTTCTTCATATCAGACACCCCTATGGTAGGCCCAAGGGCAGGGTGCATTGTAAGTATAAGGCAGGACATGCCCTGGTGTGTGTGGCATTTTCTAATAGCGAATTACAGCCATTTTCGTTTTTCACTATTGCAAGGCTACCTGTTCTCCATAGGCCAGAATGGGCAGTTTGATTATTACATCTTATAATCCTAACTGACTCGGGGAACATGGTAAAAATTCGAGTTTGGTATGCCTGAACTCAGAATGATAAAATACATCTTTTAGTGAAGTTGGTTTTAACATTCTGTGTTTGAAAATACCACTTTTAGAAAATAGGTATTTTCTTGCTTAACTGTCCAAGCCTGCCTCTGCTAGGCTGTGTATTCCTTGTCTGGAGTTTGAGTGACAGGGGCTCGGAAATTCCAGGGGGCTGGGAAATTCCCGGAGACAGGGTGAGTCAGCACAGGGCTGAATAGAGAGATCTCCATGTAGATGGGTGGGAGGTGTTGCACCTGGGACCTGCATAGGGCTGTGCTTTCCCTCCACAATGCTGGCTCCACCTCCTGTGGTGCGTCTGATCTCTCTGCCCTGCACTCTGAAAGGAAAGAAGGAGTCCTGTAAACAAAGTGCTCCAGGACTGACCAGAACCGGTTTGGACAAGGCAAAGGCCCCTCTGCCACCAGAGGACAAAGGATTTTAAGTAGTGGGACCCTGATCCCAAGAAATTAGATCACCCTGGAATCAAGAAGGAACCTCTGCCAAGGAGAAAGCTGGAAGACTGAAGAGGAAGGACTATCCTGCTGTGTGTTTGTGGGCTGACCTGCAGTTCCTTTGCTGCCAAGGAGAGGGGAAGGACTTTGCTGTTGCTGTGCCCCCTTGCTTGAAGAGATCTCCAAGGGCCTGAGGAGAGCTGGCCTCCTGTTAAGAAGTCCCAGGAACAAAAGGACTTCACCCCCAGCTTCCCCCCCTGAACTCTGCTGAGTGAGTTCTGCCCTTCCTAGAGCGCTTGATCCAATTATGGGGCCTCTGGAAGTTGTGCCTGCAGTTTGGGGAGCTGGACAAGAAGAAAAGAAGAAGATCTGCAATTTTCATGCATCGCTCGCTTGCGGAGCTCACCGACGACAGTGCAAGAGAATTCCCGTCGCCGCGAAGATCGTCGCAGCGCCTCTTGCCGCTGCAAGAACTGACGCATCGTTCGCTTGTGGAGTGCATCGCCCCGGTGCGGGAAGATTCCTGTCGCTGCGATTATCGTCGCAGAGCCTGTCGTCGCTGGGTGAGATCGTCGCACCGCTTGCTTGCGGATCACATCACGTCGCTGCGAACATCATCGCAGAGCCATCGCATCGAGGGGCCACAAGAGGAGAAGATCGATGCTGCGCCGTGCATCGCCGCCGCACCTGAGATCGTCGCCGCCCCGAAGATCGTCGCATCGTGCTTGTGCGAGAAGCTTCCTGCCGAACCTGCACACCGGAATCCATACAAGGTATCGCCTCCCTCCCCATACAGACCGGATTCGTCCTAACACGCCCGCTGCATGCAGCTGGGCTGTCGCATCGCCTCCCCAGGGTCTCAGGAGTGACGCATCGCTTGTTTTTCAACGCTGCAGCTTCCATTTGGAACTTTTGTCACATCTACAGGTACTGTGGGCTAAAAGTGGCGCAAATGTGGATAATTTTGACGCAAAAACTCTTTAAAAATCATATTCTTGAACTGTGTATGTTGGATTTTTGTCGTTTTGGTCTTGTTTAGTTTAGATCAAATACCTTTATTTTTCTAAACTGGTGTGGAGTCCATTTGTGGTGTTTTCACTGTGCTACTGTGAGTGTTGGTACAAATACTTTACACATTGCCTTTGATAAGCCTGTCTGCTCGTGCCAAGCTACCAAGGGGGTGAGCAGGGGTTATCTAAAGTGTGTATCCCCCTAGGGTCCCTATTTGGACAGTGGTTCCTATCTCTGCCAACTAGAGACCCCCAGATCGAACACCCTGCAACCTCAGTTAATTGGCATTGTGGTCGACAAAGACCTCACAAACATGGGACATGACCACATCCACCATTGTTGCTTAAGCCATCTATGGACATCTTACTTTGGTTGAGTCTGCAGTAATCTCCTTGGAGGATATTTCAACTTGATATTATGATTATAACATATAGATATAACCATGTCTTTGTGATGCTCTTTCTATGAATGCCAAACCCCACTTCATCAGAAATAATTTCGTAATCATGAAATGCAGCTGGGGTTTGGTGACATCAAACCTTAAACCTTTACAACCAAAGTGAGCTGAAGCCTACTACTGCTTCCCTTTAGAGAACACCATGTATTGCACAGACTGATATACACTGCTTGTTTCCTACCTACTTGCCAGAAGAAGCTTCTTTTGTCACATACTGTTTTCAAAAGAGGACCTTGCCCAATTATACTGAAAAATCAATGGAAGTGAATTTAGATGAATATTAGAAAAGAAAATCTATGTAAAAGAGGATACTAAAACCTCAATAAGTAGCGTTCCAACCTAGTGAGAACAGGCTCACTTCAAACTTTGTCCTATGCCTGACACATAGTGGCCTTCACAGGAGAGTTAATTTGTATCTGTAATTTGTGGACATTTACCACTGGAAGTGAAAATAAAATTGTTTCCTTGGGAGAAGAGACCCTAAAAATAAAAAGTAACTACAGCTCTTCCTCCTGTTTGGACACCTATTTCATGATTTGAAGTTGAAAATGACTACACACATGCTCTTCTTTTTGAACCACAGAACGCCTTCTCATTTTCCCTAGCAGGTAATGCCAGGACAGCTTCATAGGTAATGTCACACTCTATAAATTTCTATTTTTATAATTTGTACAGCATATGGCACCCAAGTACATTTTCCCAGCGCTAAGAAAGAAACAGAAGTCAGACACCCAAAATAATCACAGCCACTTCGAAAGTGACTCCTTGGAACTGAGACAAGGGAGGAAGGGGAGGAAGTTCTATACTTTCCATTCCATAAATCTAAAGAAGCAATCACCCTGGCGAATCCGAGGTGTCAGAGCCATAAATAGAAAAAATAAATAAATACATCAGTACATATTGAAACCTACAGCACATGAATGACATTCTTTTCATAGAACTATAGTGATGTGATCAACACCACAAATGTCTGTCCTTGTGAAGCAATTTTCTTTGAGGTCAAAGGTATGCAAGGCATGATTGTTGCTTGGTGTTTGCAATAACAGCAAACAAGAAAAATCTACCTCACAATGGATCTCATTGTTGGTCTTACATCTTTTCTTGACACCAGTCTTTTGGAGCCAACCTTATGCTTTGGAACTGGGATTGAGATAAGTGACAAACTCTTCAATTTGCAGCCCCTTCTACCCAGATCACCTCAACAGAGTAATTGGAATTTTGGGCCTAATTACGATGTCACGGTTGCGGTCTGGAACCAACTGACCATAGGTCTGCAGTTCCGAATGCTGGATTTAGATACCACCGCACTATGGGTGGTCGGAAACATACATTTCCCAATGGCAGCTTGTGCAGCGGGTGGAAAAGGCATAAGCTGCCATGGTGAAATGGATGTTTTCAAACATCCCTGCACCATGGAGCAGGCACCATGCAATGCCTTCACACAGTGCAGGGATGTTTAGGGGAGCACCATAGCCTCCCAGGCACCATGGTGAAGGGCCAGGAAGTGTAGGGTCCCTTCTAGGTGCCCCCCAAAGCCACTTTCGGACAGCCTTTCCATGTCAGAAAGACCGACATGAAAAAAATACTGTCAGAAAGAGCCATCATAATCCTGATGGAAGAGCTGAACCTGGCACTGCCATCATTAGGGGATTATGGTGGCTTCCGACTCTTCAACGGGCTCCTTGAGGCGGTCAGAACAGCATACGAATCCCCAGCAGGTTTGACTCTGACCGTCGTCATCCTAATATGGCAGTCACACTGAAACCTACGATGTAGGGTGGAAATCCTGCGATAGCTGGTCGGAGGCTTTCCACCCGATATCGTAATCAGGCCCTTTGAGTTTTGTAATGGGACCTTATCCACATTTCTTTCAGTCCTATTTTAATTCTAACCTCAAAACAATTTTAGTAACTGTAAAAATAGGAGTGTTGGACTGACAGCTGCATCAGTAGACTATAATATCGAGGAGATGTATTTGTCCTTAATTCTAAATTCTAGGGGTGGACTTATCCTGCGTAGTTCAGTTTAGCATAATCACGTGTGATTACTGACAAATTCAGTGAGATTTCGCTTGAATTATATGAGAAGAGTAATTCTGCATTCAGCACCATTTGTCCAAAATGGAGTTAAGTATGCATTTACTACTACAAAATAGAGCTAAATGCAGTAGAACACAAATAGTGAGTGCCAGAGGCAGCTCACCCTCGCTAGATGTGCTCTTAGGGAACAATTTTCCGCCAACTTACTATTAACATTTAGTGCTACATTTGTAGCTCAAAATATACCCTTTCATCTGCTGCAGTGCAACTTTACCAATTCAGACAAATGACATGAATGTGCATTTTAGAAAAAAAAACAGACCTAGCCTTGCCACTGCAAAAACCTGGCTAGGTGACAACAATTCCCCTGATATTGCCATTGCCCTGCCAGCTGGCTATAAACTGCTAAAATGCGATAGATTGGGACGGAAGGGAGGAAGAATAGCCATTCTCTTTAAAGACTGTTTAACTTGTCTCCCCGAGTCTGTCTCTCTAGTAGGAGACCATGAGATCTTAGTATTTCAAGTGTCCAGTGGAGATCACAAAACACTTTAGGGAGCAGTAATCTATAATCCCCCAGGATATAAATCTGAATTCAGTGTCAAAGTGCAGTCTCAACTGTTCTCTGCTTGCCTGAAACATAAGTACTTCCTGGTAATAGGAGATTTCAACGTCCATTTTGAAAATACAAAAGATCCCGTGGTTAAACATCTGGAAAGCGATATGCATATCCTTCAGCTTAAACAATGAATCGAAGGACCCACTCCCATTGCTGGGCATACACCTGATCTCCTATTTTCTAACATATAATCCATAAATGTCTGTGGGATTATGCCCCTTTGCTGGACTGACCACTCTTTAATCTCCTTTTCTTTTATTCTGCCAGCTAAGATAACCAGCCAAATCACACCTTCAACAGTGGTGAAAAGGGTGTGGAATCTTATTACCCCTGATTTATTTGCTTCTCACTTCTCTTTAAGAGATCCAACTGCCTCAAGGGCACTCCCTGAACAGGTAGAGGTTGAAGCTTTAAATTTAGAAATTACTAACACATTGGATCGAAGAGCCCCCAGGATAGGAAGAAAATCAAACAGGAAAACACCATCTGAAAAATGTTTTTAGATAGATCTCAGATTATTAAAAAGAAAATGTAATTCATTGGAACACAAGTGGCGACTGATCAAAGAAAATAGGGACCTGCAATTATACAAAGCGGAGCTGAAGAGTTTTCATAATGCCCTTAAATGCGCTAAGAGACCCTATTTCGATAAACGAATTGATGCAAAGAGTAAATCAACTAAAGAGCTATTTAAAATAGTGAAGTAAATTTGTAAACCAGCTAGTATGGCCCAAACTCTGACCCCCTCTGCAGATAATTTTGAGAAAGTCAGCAAATTCTTTGTCGATAAGATCTCCAAAATCTCCTCTCCAAAGTGCGTTCTCACATAAGTAACCTTGTCCCGTTCACAGAAGAGCAAGCAGCCAAGGAGATGACAGAGGTCAATTTGGGATCCCTGCTTGGCTCGTGTCCACATTTTATCATTTCTTGTCTAACAGCAGTTCTAAGCCCCAATGCAGCTCAAATCTTTAATAAGTCCCTAGACTCTGCTGTGTTCCTAGATTCTTGAAAACAAGCTGTTCTATCTCCTCTGTTAAAAAAAGTGGGTATGGAAGTCTCTACTCCTGCTAACTATCGACCAATCTCCCAACTGACGCATCTGTCAAAAAGTGCTGGAGCAGTTGGTCAACAAACAATTAGTCAACTTTTTAGAGACTAATGAGCTCCTGTATCCTTCGCAGACTGGTTTTAGAGCTAAGGACAGCACAGAGGCGTCCTTCCTAGCAGTATTAGATAATATCAGACTTTTGGGGGACCAGGGAAAAGCCGCCGCTCTGATGCTCTTGGACTTCTCGGCAGCTTTCGATACCGTATCTCATGTCCTCCTGCTGAGTAATTTACACGAAAAGGGACTAAACTCCATAGCTCTTCAATGGTTTAGTTCCTTTTTATGTAACAGACCTCAAAGAGTACAAATGGGCTCCTTCTCCTCTAACCCAAGAAGAATCAATTGCGGTGTCCCACAAGGATTCTCCTTGAGTCCAACCTTTTTCAAAGCATATGTTTTCTCTTTGGCCAAGATCAACAATAAATTGGGCTTTATTATCTGCTTTTATGCAGATGACACGCAGCTGCTGATAGCCATTGAAGAAAGGTACGAGGACACAAGGAGCCATTTGATTAACTGTCTTTCAGGAACAGTGAATTGGATGACAGATCACTGTCTGAAGCTAAATGCTTAGAATTCCGAAATACTGCTTTTTGGTGAGCTCACCTAGTTTGGGATGCAACCTGCTGGCCCAGTCACTGGGATCTGCACCTGAGCCAAAACAGGTTGTAACAAATCTGGTCATTCTGGTGGACAGTGCATCAGCCATGCAAGATCAAGTCAGAGTTCTGTGTGGGAAATGCTTTGCCATGCTAAAGCTACTAAGTAGACTTTTCTTATGGATTCCTTGAACTGTAGGAAAACCATCACTTAGCTCTTATTGACCAGCAAACTTGATTATGCGAATGCGCTCTATGTTGGCATGGCAGATTACTCATTCTCTCAACTGCAGGTGATTCCGAATGCAGCTACCAAGCTGGTCCGGAATTACACAGAGAGCCTTACACAAATGTGGACCCAGAATCCTGCAGAACAAAGTCGAATTTTATGTTCCCACACGAAAACTGAGGTCTTGCTATCACGCTCAGGCTTAAGCAAGACACATAAAGAAAATCAGAGGGGGGTCGCTCCTTCCCTTATCTGGTGGCCGCTTATTGGAATGAACTTCCTTTAGACCTTCACCTCACTGACAACTAAATGATGATTAGGAAGAAGATTAAATCACAGCTATTTCCTAGGATGTAATCTGACGCCTCGCAGTCTATCGCTCAGGTTCCACCTGCTGGTGTCTCTGGCATCTACTCATCTTCATTACAGGTTCTTAGCTCGACTAGTGCCATGATATCACTTGAGATGACTGTTGCGCTCTATAAATACAATAAAATAAAAAAATAAAAATTATTTCTTATATCGTTTAACAATATTAAAATAAGGGTTGCATTTTATATATTTTTTTTAAGTGCATTTACCATAGGACCAGGGAATTCATTCAAACTGTGGATTAAGCAATATTACGTGAGAAATTATTATATCATCTGTACTTAGGGGATATGTACTCACTATAAAGATGCAGTTTGATTTTCATAATGTGTGCCTTAATACATTGTGCAACATTTAATGATTAGATAAATAAATATAAACCATCCTCGTATATGTAGAATGGGATTACATTTGGAACGATAAAGCTTATGTAATGTGTGCATTAATATTTGATATATTTGATTTAGATGTAGTTCTTAGCCATACTTACACATGATTATTCGGATGATTTACTGTATGTTTTATGTAACTTGTACCTAATTCACTGATCATTCATATTTGTTGGTATTTAAATGTGCATACACATATTAAAAGTGCACTCCTGCTAATACTTTAAGTAGACAATTTAGGCCTATAATTCTTCATGCTGCATGAATGCTGTCTTCATTTTCTGCTAAAGTTAAATTTCTTGCAGGTATTCACTTGCATTTTTAGTTGTATAATAGAACCATTACTGTACTAGAGATAGAGAAAGAGCCTGAGAAGAAGACCTTGACCAAAGAACACGGAGTTCACTGAAAGGCCTATTCAGCGTTTCAACCTGGGATGTGTGTGAGAAGACAATGTTGTTCCCATGCTTAGTGTGGGATCTTTGCAAATTGTTGCAATGTACAATGTGAGAAGTAGAGAAAGACAATATACCTCTGGGAATGTGTGCCGAGGTGCGTTGCCCAAGAAAATTCTTATGTGTAATACCTTAGTGTTCACACCATTGGAGATTCAGATGCTTTCCAGGTTCCGTTCCGATGCCCCTTTAGAATTTTGCAGATGCTTTCTAGATCCATGCAGGTTCCCTTATCACAGATTCCCTGGACTTTTGAAGGTTTACACCTCTATGTTTCATTGATTCTTTGCTGAGTCTTATCTAAACTAATACAGTTACATGACCCACAAAAGACTCTTGACCTAGCTTCTCAGATACTGACACCCTTCCTACTTAATTTTACCAAGCCTGGTTTTAATTTCCTTTATGAAAATGCCTGATTTCTGAGATTCTTTATATTTCTAGAACCATCCATTTAGCTGGACCTCTACTTTAGATGGTTTAAATGTATCCATGTATAGACAACAAAACGTTTAACTCTTCTCTGAGTATCAGATATTTCTCTTGATCTTTTGTATTGCGGCGACTGAATGGCATGTTTGCGAAATTTTGGTCTGTCTCAATTTCTTCTGTAGGTTGTGCCTGTCTGTTTGTATTCTGTACCTTTATAGCATGGTGTTAAGAGTCATGTATCTTAATTTGATTTTGAATTTATAATAAATCTTCTTAACCTTAGCAACCAATTCTTGGTCCCCATTGTGTGGCCAAATGGGTTGCACTGTTAAGAAAGGTTCATGGGATGAAGATATATGGTAAGGGAGTAGGGAGTAGGCCCAGAAAACCAAAATGAACACAAAGATGCATTTTGATCTAAGAAACAGCGCTAAGTACAGCAGAACACGAATAGTGAGTGGCTGCGCTTGCTCCCTAAATATGCTCTTTCGTTAGTATTTTTTCCCCTAAAATATTTGTAACTATGCAAAGAGGAGTAATCACTTCATTATCGGTCATGCTGCATCAGAGAGCAATGCTTTAATACCAAAATTACTCTGATTACACCAGCGTAATTGAATTTCTTTCCAGGCCTACTAAATTATGTACATTTACAACACTGAGAAGAGCAATTGGGAATGTTGTCGGAAAAAATCAATTTCAAAGAGAAAACCTTGGGGCAGATTTACAAGCCCCTTGCGAGACATTTACGCCGCCGTTGCGTCTCTTCTGTGACGCAGCGGCGGCGTAAACCATGCGCCATGTTGCGCCTTATTTACAACGCGATGCATCTAGGGAGATGCGTCACGTTGTAAAACCCTGCGCTACATTAAACCTGCGTCAGGTTTAATGTATGCAGGGTGGGCGTTCAGTCGGAAAAAGCCTCGGAAATGTGACGCAGTGAAATCTACAAGATTTCACTGAGTCACTTTTCCGACGCTGCTGCGTCAAAACCCTGCACCTGCTTGAAGCAAGCGTAAGGCATGAAGCAGCATTTTAGGTATGGGCAGCCCCTAAACATTGCTGGAGTTGCGTCGTGCTTGCGACACGACTCCAGCAATGCGCCGCCCTTACGCCATCAGATGCGTCACGCATCTGTTTATCCTTGCGCCACCATGCGCTGCATTGTAAATGCGGCGCATCTGTGGTGGCGCAAGGGTAAACTTGCGTGACGCATCTTTCCTGGCGCATCCCTGCTGATTTGCCGGGATGCGCCAGGAAACATAAATCTGCCCCCAAATCTTCTTTCACTGGCTGCACCCAATCCTCATGGCTAACAATATCAATTCCAGTCTCACAACATTTATACCACACACCCAATTTTGTTCAGCATTTGGTTATTCTATAGCTAGGTTGATGGCATAAAATGCCACATACACACACAAAATGGGAAATGTTAGTTTCTAAAGGTTCACTTTCTGTGCACTTTGAATGTTATATTTGTTTAATCATCATTGTATGTGTGCACCAATTCCAAATTCTGAAAACAAGGGCTTGCCAACTATTTCTCATTGCATGTATTATTAATGACTTTAAAATGTTCTCAATACAAATGCTTTATAAAAGAGTAGGCTTTAAAACGATAGGCAACTTATTTTGAATCATGTTAAAAAATAACACACACCTCACCTGTTTTGTCAAGCAGAGAAAATGTCACTCATTCGTCCACAAGGAAGCCTAGGGAATAATTAAATTGCAAAGAAACATCTAAGCTATCTAACATCTACCAATCATTTCAATTGTTGCTGATTGAGCGTATGTATTTTTTTGTTTCCTGCTGGGTGAACTGCTAGCTGTGCATCGTTTTTTAGTTTATCTCTCTGAGGATCCATCAGTGAATCCCCCCGCAACTTTTCAAGGAATGTTAACGCAAGCTCCTTGGCTATGTTTTGCAGTGCAGAAGTAAACATGGCAATGTAATCTGTTTATTGGAAAACAGGCATACAGCTTCTCTAAAACAGACTTGCATTAGTCCTTGGGTTCTATCCATCATTAGCCTTACATCTTAGATTGGTCCCTTACCTTATGGCATGCATTTTAAAAGTAATACTTTATTGACAGGTGTCCAAAACATATTTGAATAAAAACAATGAAGTAAGTAAAATAAACAAAAATGAATTGCATAGATTTTAAATATCATACACACAATGTATGAACCAGGCTATTTAGAGAATGGAGGATGGAATACTTTGTCACTAATGTGGTGGATGTCCTGTTTGGTGAATCAAATATATATATGTATATTATCTACTGGCGGTCACCAGTAGATAGTTATAGTTAGGACTGTGTTTCCATAGGAAATCTCAAAATTCTATTTTGAATAACTTTGGCGCCGGTTGACGAATCTTCGCGAAATTTTCAAAACTAATGGGGCGCTCCGCTCAGCTCCTACCCTGAAAGTCTCGGGGGGATTCGTCAAGCGGGGGCCGAGAAAAAAGGGGGGTCCCAAAACACGTTTTCCCCATGCATTTTCCCATAGGACCTTTAGTCGAAGGTACAGCCCGAACGGCTGAACAGAATTACTTGAAATTTGGCAGAGAGGTAGTCCTCACGTCAGGGATGTTCCTTTTGCATATATGGAGTCAATCTGTTCAGTAGTTCCTGAGAAAATTGCAGTTAAAAGCACATACATATCTATAGCCGCGCACCGTGCGCGCACCGTGCACGTACCGTGCGCGCACCCTAACGTGCGCGAGCGTAATTCTGATTGGTTGTTACATGTCAGTCAACGTTCGAATCGGTCGAAATCAGGAAGTGTCGGCCGCCATTTTGTTTGTTTTCAGTGCGAGAGTGGAAAAGGAAGGTGGCGAAAGTGAAAAGGGGGCAGGGTAGAGAGTTCCTGACCCCCTAGCCTTTGTCAGGGGGTCCCTGAAAAAAACATTTACATTTTTTTTAATAAAATCGCGGGGGTGCGCGCACCGTGCGCGCAC
Source organism: Triturus cristatus (assembly GCF_964204655.1). Taxonomy (NCBI): domain Eukaryota; kingdom Metazoa; phylum Chordata; class Amphibia; order Caudata; family Salamandridae; genus Triturus; species Triturus cristatus. The sequence goes on from NC_140584.1 coordinate 231,913,408, forward strand.
GGTGAAAAACCATATAAAAAAAAAAATGTAATACGTAGTTTATTGGAAAATAAATATATAAAAAAAATAATACATACATAACTTAGCATTTAAAAAAACATACAAATTCACTGAAAAAAACATAGGTTTCACACACGTTATAGTTAGGAATTAGCATTTAAAAAACCTTGCAAATTCACTTAAAAAACCATAGGTTTCACACATGTCATAGTTAGGTGGATATTTCACTCGTAAAATACCAATGAAATTCCACCGTTATAGTTAGTTCAGATAACTATAACTCGCGCGACCGCCACTCTATCACAAGGATGATGTCATCAGTGATGTCAAGAGTGAAGCCACTGACCATGTCATGAGTGATGTAATATGTGACGTCATGAGCAGAGGATTGCGGGCGCGCGACTTATAGTTATCTGAACTAACTATAACGGTGGAATTTCATTGGTTTTTTATGAGTGAAATATCCACCTAACTATAACATGTGTGAATTTTATGGTTTTTTAAGTTAATATATATATCTATATATATATATATATATATATATATATATATATATATATATATATATATATATATATCATCTACTGGCGGTCGCCAGTAGATAGTTATGGTTAGGACCTATTTTCCATAGGAAATCCGCAACATTCTATTGGGAATATCTTTGGCGCCGATTGACGAATATTCGCAAAATTGTCCAAACTTTTGGCCAGCTCTGCTCCGCTCCTACCCTAAAAGTTTCGCGGTGATTCGTCAAGCGGGGGCCGAGAAAAAAGGGGGGTCCCAAAACGCGTTTTCCCCATGCAAGTTCCCATAGGATCTGTTGTCGCAGCTACAGCCTGAACCGCTGAATGGAATGACACCAAATTTGGCAAAGAGGTAGTCCTCAGTTCGGACTCGTGCCTTTTGCATATATGGTGTGAATCCGTTCAGTAGTTCCTGAGAAAATTAGAGTTAAAAGTACATAAATATCTATGGCCGCGGAGGATCCGCGGACTGTACCCACACCGTAAGCGCACCCTCCCCGAACCGAGCGCGCACCCTCCTGATCACGCGCTGAATGCTAATTGGCTGTCGAGTGTCTCTCTACATTCGAAACCAGGAACTGTTGGCGGCCATTTTCTGCCTTGGTAGAAGCGAGGCTGAAGAAGAAAGGGGAAAAAGTGTGTAAAACATATAAAGGGGGCAGAGTGGAAATACTCTGACCCTCTAGAGGTGCTTAGGGGGTCCTAGAAGGACCCCCTGGGGACCCCCTTTTAAAAAAAAAAAACGGCGAAATGCGTGCACGGTGCGCGCATCCTATCACGTTGGGTGCACGGATTCTCCCGTGTTGGGTGAGCGGTTCCCAACGCGTTGGGTGCGCGGATACAAAAAACATGGAGAAAAAAAATATAAAATAAAGTTTTGAACATATAGTTAAAAAAATATTTTGAAAAATATAAAAAAAAGTTTGAAAAACCCATTAAGTTCAAATAATATTTTTTAATTTTTAAAAGAATTAATTGAAAAAATAAGTTTAAAAAATGGTGATAAAAAAGTATTTAAAAAAAAATGTAATTAATGAAATTGATACACTGAATTTGAAAAATATAGAAATCCAATCAAAATCATTAAACATGATATCTTCAGAGATAAGTTATAGATAGGAATTAGCATTTAGAAAACCTTTGAACTTCACTAAAAAAACCATCGGTTTCATGCACGTTATAGTTAGGAATTAGCATTTAAAAACCTTAGAAATTCACTGAAAAAACCATAGGTTTCAGGGGCGTTATAGTTAGCTGGACATTTCCCTCGTACAAAACCCTAGAAAATCCCCTGTTATAGTTAGTTCAGCTAACTATAACTCCCGCCCCCGCAATGCACTGCTGATGACATCACATATTACATCACTCATGACATGGTCAGTGACATCACTGATGACATCACATCTAAAAAAATCGAAGCCCAATGCTGCAGATGAGGTTTTATTTCAGAGTCCAGCCGCACAGCATGCTTCCCTTTCCCTAACGTTTCGGCACCAATAGCCTTGATCACAGGTGGAAGTGAGTCAAAGAGATTACAAAGTGCATTCGTGCTTGCTTTAAAAGTACTTGGTCACATGACTGAGTATTGAAAATACAAATCCCACAGTGCATTTAGAATCCATTCGAGTAGACTTTCTGGAAGTCCTCTTTTATTTGTTTGCCATCATTCAAAAATTCTTACTTGGTAATGACACTGATTTAAAGTGGGGTTTTATAATGGAAAACAGTATATATATATATATATATATATATATATATATATATATATATATATATATATATATATATATATATATATATATATACATCTCTCTGGAAATTCTGGAGTGTCAATTAAAGATTTAATAGGTTACTTTATGAGTACTAATCCACATAGAATACAACCCCACATATCTATGGCAAAGATGTCCATATATTTCCATGGGCGCATTGGGGCATAAATATGTGAATTCTACTGTTGATCCATGTGATTCCTTCTAATTTTAGAGTTGAAGAAAATAGATAAATGTCTCATGCAGTTCCATGTAAGAGACAGTATATGCTGGCTACTGATTGAAATTACCTGCTTTTTATGATTGCTCCTGTAATGTACATTTTGAACTGTAGGATGTTTTAGACACTTATCTTCAGGTTTATTCATTGCACTGTTTCTCAGATCTTCAATTTCACTGATGCATCATGCCATGCATTTAAAAGCTGCAACATTCCAATCCCCCAATATATGACTAGGTAAAAGCCAACTTTAAAAAATATAGTGTTGGACAGATGGATTACTTTCATCATGTACTCAATCAATTAAGTTGATGAGAACTTCAAGGAAAATATATGATTGGGACCAAATATTATGGAGAGTTTTAGAATTCCACTATTTAGGGAGTATACTGTTTGAGTCAGACTCATTAGAGCCCCAAGTCAGCAAGATCTGTTTCTTGATTAAACACAGTTTTTCTGTGTGAGTTAGGTTTGCCAAAAGAGCACCATTCAACCCCATTTCACTAGCAGTGGAAATGTACAATGCCTAAGTCAGGAGTACCGCAGTGTAAGGTGCAGTTCTATGGGGCTATCCCAACTCAACCTCTCTAGGGGTGAAAAATATTTTATGAAGGCCCTTTTACACCTTGGTCAAGGAATTCCTTTACTGACCATGAGGCTCAATCTCACTTTGAAACTGATCACTGAGCTCACCAAGTTAGTCCTACTTTATATTGGATCCGAGTATGTAGTAGAAATTAATTGAAACCTTAAAAAAACACCCTCACAGAGATTGTTAGTTCACACAACACTCAGAGGATTAATTGACTGTCTTATGTGAATCAGTCTTTTATTGACCGTGGACTGAGACATTGTTGGCACTATCCATCATCCGTCCATGAATCTAAGAATATTGGTGTTGTCAAGCATAGATTCTGGGCAAAGTAAATATAGGTAAACAAATTATGAAAGGATAGCTGGCTTGAATCCTTACTTCTTCTGTATTCAGGTCTGAGGTTCTATTTGATTAAATTAATCCCCTGCTTGCAAGATTGTATGACTTGAAGATCCAATATGGTATTTTGCCAAAATTTGTTTTTACTTCATCATGGCCGTTCAAACTGATTAAATCTAATTTGTAGCCAGTATGATGTTACCAGGAGAAAACATCCTCTGTCCAGCTTTCTCCAAATGTAATCTCAATGGATTGTGCCCATGTGCCATTTATTGGGCTAATATACCAACAATTTGTAAAAGCTGTACTAGCAAGCTTGTGGTAATCGCTGTATCTAATTTGCTGTGTACTGCGTGGTTGATCAAGTTGTGAGCACTGGCTTCTTTATCCACACTGCCCGTCCCATAGCCTTAGGATGAATAAGTGGCATATTTAGATTTTAAAGGGGAGGACTTTTATATTAATGCTCAACACGTGTTTTTACTTGATTTTAAACGTTGTGTAGAATTGTTTTCTCTCTTGATGTAAGTATACTGTATTGCTTGCTATGCACTAATTATGCATTGTCTTTTGTATTTTACTATGAGTGTGTTTTTGTTGATCTGTTTTATATTCAATCCAACGACAAACTGAAGAACTGGAATTACTTTCTCATTTAAGCTTACAATGTATGCTAGCTCCAAAGATCAGTCCCTTGAGGTAAAGTGAGACTAGTATGAGGTTGAATCCCACTCCTTGGGAGCCTAATACTGGAGTGCAGACTTTGTAAATGCAGCATACAATACAGTAGTGAATGATCATGCTACATAAATGGTGCTCTGTGGTTCACAGCTCCATTATTATCTTTTAGAAGCAACAAAGGTGTGTCATTGGTTTACAAACTTCTCTCTCAGTCAACTGACCAAATAAGAAAATGCTCCTCACCCTGTAGTTTTAGATAGTGGTGCACAATTAATGACTTGCTCCTCACAGGATAAATAGAGGATGCAATAAAACACTTAGAGTTCCTGCAACTATGAATTGGTGTAAAAATGTCATCCTTTTTTGCCCTGATCACTCCCATGTGTTGATTGATGATGGTGGTCACTGACTCTGCAAGTGCCCTTTGCACTGTTAACCAGGCCCAGGGCCAGTGCTCTGTCCTCTAAAGGTATATGGTAATTGGTATAATTCTAATTGGCAAAGTCATCCCAAGTCCCTAGTATACCGTAGGGCATGTAGGTGTAGAGACCCCAGTGGACTCAATGCACCTAAGTATCCACTGCTGAGGTGTCTGGTGTCATTTTAAAGCCAAGCATACCTTGCAGGCTTGTTTTAAATTAAACTGTGTACAAATTTGACTTAAGAATTAAACATACTTCCAAAGTCCAAAACTACCTTTCTATTACTTATATGCCACCTCTAAAGTGTGCTGTATGTGCCCCAAGGGTACATTACATTGCTGTAAAAAGCAAGTGTAATATAAAAGATGTTTCATATGTCCTGGTAAGAAAAAATAGCCAAAGTTGTTTTCCCCTATTGTAGTGCTGCTAGCACCCTTGCTTAACATAGGGAAGAATTTATTAAATTTAATAAAGTCTATCTTTGCATTGAAGCTAGCTAGCATTAACATTCAAAGTATCAAATGTATAGTCATATTCAATACAACAACTTGCTAAAATGGTATTTAGTATAACTACTAGAGGGAAGTAGTTTTTGAACGTACTATCTTGAAGTTACCTAAGCAGCGCTGTAGCAGCCTTTCACAGATTGAGCCAAGCTGCTCCCTGAGTAAGTGTGAAGAGGCCTGGGGCTACAACACTATCGATTTGCTTCCTAGAGAAGTCAAGGAGGGAGGGCTGTGGAGATAAGCTAGATTCCACTCGCAAGGTTCCACACATAAAGGACTGTGCATGATTCAAAGGAAAGAAGTGGACTTCCTGATGAGCAAGAGCACAACAGAGCTGGAAGAAGTCACCTGAAACGTCAAAGAGAGGTCTACCTCAGCTGACGAGTGCAACTGGATTTTCCTACACTTCACAAGAGCATTGTGGGACATTGAGTCTAGCTCCAAGAGGCAATCCAGAGACTCTGAATCCTTGACTGGTTCTTGCTGACCCTGATTTTCCCCAAAGGAACCAACAAGAACCAAAATTTCAAAGTTTGGAAACTTTCTGTAAAGTATTGCAGAAAGGCTCCAGAAGGAGACTGGCTCAACGTTGACAATCAAGGTGCTGATGTTGACTTGCCAATCAGACTGACTTGCTGATTAATTCCGCTTATAACTCTGGGCGGAGCTCAATTTGGTTTCAAAAGGGAAGCTGTTGATGACTGATTCAAGAGCTTTCTCACTGTCGAGGCCAAGGATTAGATGCCCCTCTTTTCACAGAGTCACCAAACTGCAGCAGTCCGTCATTGCGATCTCGAACTCCAGATCCAGAAGCCCGAGTCCCTACAGATGAGCCCGATCTGAAGGTGAAACTTTGAATGGAATCTAGCCCACTGCCTAGTCGGTCCGTGCTTCATCACGGTTTGCCTGAAACTTTGACAATGTCCAGGTGGCCCACCTCTTACTGTTCGCGAGTGGCGTTGTAGGCTTTTTGGCGCTGTAAGTTTCAATTTTTAATTTAATCTTTACAAATTCATATCTCTGTTTCCCTACATTGGATTTTTATAATTTTGCTGTCATTGTAAAGATATTGATATTCTCTATTTTTATAAAGTGGTGTTGGCTTTTTAATGTGTTGTGGCCTTTGCTTATTTATTATTTGGCTGGCATTAAATGCTTTACACACACCTGTATCCTAAATTAACCCTAACTGTTTGTTTGCTAAGCTACCAAGTGATGAGTAAGGATTAATTTACTGACTTTATTGACTGGATCTATTGGTGATTGTGGTATTATTACTAGTTGAGGGTGAATAGCCCCACCAACTAATAACCTACTTTCGTACAATTGGCATATGGTCAGTTGACTGACTGATTCCACCTAGTTGTTAATACTTGTTTTGAAGCTACCTTGACCGTAGCTAAATGGTGGTCCACTGAAAGTGGAGTTACCCCTTTTTTTCTATCCCATCTGATTTCAGACAATTGGAGTCTGATTTCAGACAATTGGAGTTGAATTGTCAACATCTTTTAAACTGGCAGAAGTGTTGATAAATAACTCAGAAATTTAAATACAGTGGAGTCTTTTAACACAGATGAATGCATTGACTTTCAATTGCACATATTTTCGCCATGCATGATTGCCCATTGCGTCATCTACACCTTCACCTCACACTATCGTTCATTGTTCCTACCATTGTTGTTGATGTTTTCTTGTGAATGATCAAATCTATATTATTAAACCTGGCCCTTTCTACAGGGTTATCCCCAACCTTTTGCCTTTCTCCACTTATATTTCTGACGTTCTTTTTGTTGGCTTTAGGAATCTGGGCACTTTACTACTGATAACCAATGCTAAAGTGCATGTGCTCTCTCTTCTAAACATGGTATTATTGGTTTACACCTGCTTGGCATATTTGATTTACTTGTAAGTCCCTTGTAAAGCAGTATCCTACATACACAGGGCTTATAAATTAAATGCTAATAGTGGGCCTCCAGCCACAGAAGTAGCTTTTCAAACCTGTCTCAGGCCTGCCACCGAAGGGCCTATGTGTGCTGTTTACTTCAACTTGCCATTTAAACCTACTTGCCAAGTCTGAAACTCCCCTTTAAATACACATAGGTCACCCATCAGGTAGTCACTATGTAGCCGTATGGGCAGGGTGCAGTGTAAGTAAAAGGTAGGACATGTGCCTTTATGTGTAGCATGTCCTGGTAGTGAGAAACTGGCTATTTTATTTTTTACTGCTGTGAGGCCTACTCCTCTCACAGGCTATCATTGGGAATTCCCGTATGCACTTCTTAGGGGTAATTCCTGATCAGAAAGGAGTGGCTTTATCATGTATGGCATGTTAAGAATAGTGGAGATAAATCCTATTTACTGGTGCAGTTGGAGTTTACATTACTATTTTAGAAACACCACTTTAAGAAAGTGGGCATTTCTCTGTGCTTATGACTGTGCACAGGAGGACTGGGTGCGACAGGAGATACATCTGCATACTTATAGTCTTCCAGGGCTGGGAGAGGGAGAGGTGGTTCACACTTACATTTGAATAGGTGGTGTCCTCACCTCATACAAAGGTCTTATTTACCCCCTATGGATCATCTGGAGCGCGGTCTTGGTTGAAAGGGTTTGTTGCACACTTGTAAGGGTTCCTTTGAAGTCAACCCTACATCAAAGACATTTTAGAGCATTAGTAGTGGGGCTCTGACCCCATGTTTTTAGACACTGCATGGAGCTTGTAACTAGACACTGCTCGCTCTACAAACTGCACATTGCCAGAGGACTGCTGTGCTGCCAGAAGGCACTGCCATATTGCTAACTGCTTTGCTGTGTTAGCCTGTTGACTGCTGGGATGCAGGAGCAACAGCCACTAGGCAACTTGCCTTTATTAACAGGCCTGATGCCTGCTAAGTGCATTGGTGCCCTACAGTGTTCTCCTAGGGCTTGTTGATTTGCCGCTGTTCTCTCACAGTCTCAGGGTCATAAAAGACTGTGTACCAGCATAATCGCTGTGGGACTCTGAGTCCGGCAAATAAAATGACTTTTAACCTAACCTGCACTTGATTCTGCAAGCACAGCAGGTGTTGAGCGTTTCATGATCCCCCCCATAGTAGACAGGATCAGTGCGTGTGGGGCATTCATGATGTACCATCAAGTTTTGAGCATCTTATATACTGTGAAGAGGGCCGAGGAAAGCCCCACTTTGGATCCCAGACTCATTGCATTGTCTAGCAACCCCAGGCACACAAGGAGCATGCGGACCAGCCCCCCAGTGCAACCCTCTTAGGATTTGTGCACTGCCTTAAGGCCTTTGGCCTCATTGATGCCCGCATGGCTGTGGAAGCCACAGAACCACTAAGAGGAGAATCTGCACGCATGGGTCCTGGTATGGAAAGCAGCATCACCCCTCTCTCCTACTCAAGGTGGTACTTTGCAGCACCACGAAAGCTACTGCAGCTTCCCTGAGCTGAGTGGGCAGCAACACGTACACTTACCATGATTTTTACCCGCGGTTGCGAGTCACAACACATGGTAACTGCACACAGCATTGTTTCCCCCACTGCTCAGTAGTACCAAAATCTGTTAATACCGCCGGGGATCATTCGGATTCCCCAGAGTTACAAAGCCAAGCCTAAGAGACATACAGGTACGTCTGAGTTGTGTGTTCTACCAATGCAGTTAATGGGATACCACAACAGATGTAATAGAAGCACAGCTGTTTCTGTGCCCCATTTTCAGATAGTGCTGATTGTAATTCTAATATTGCGACCTTATTGTGGGTAACATTCATTTCTTGAAGAGTGTTGATTGCATTTCTAAAATTATGAGCTTAACATGAGTAACACCCATATTTTGAAAAGCACTGCTTTGTATCTTTCATTAAAAATCGATATCTAATGAATCACTCGTTGGATTTTTGTCATTTTGGTCTTATTTTATTCAGATACATTTTCCCTTATATTTATATATTCCTGTGTGGAGTCTCTTTTGTGGTCTATTCATTGTGTTACTGTTTGAGTGTGTTGCACAAACGCTTTACACATTGCCTCTGATGATAAGCCTGCTTGCTCTGCGTCAAGCTACCAGAGGGTGAGCACAGGTTATATTTGGTGAGTAACTGACTTCCCCTGACTAGAGTGGTGTGTTCCTCCTGGCTAAGGTGCATACCCTAGACAAACAGAAACCCCATTTCTAACATATTTGTATTTGCAAAATCTGTAAATGCTTCCTAATAAAGTAGAGCTCAATTCTCACACACAGGCTCGCTCAATGTTCATTGCACTGTAGTTCCCACACAGTGATCCTGAATAATTTCTCAAAAATATTTGTAGACATTCTTCATGTGGAACAGTGTCAATTGGCATAGCACGCAGTTTGCATGCATTGCTGCTCTGTCAGAGTATGGAGGCCATTGTGTCCCTTGCTTAGCATGGTTTGGTGCACCTGTAGTAGGAATGTGTGTGCACGTCTCAGCATTTGAGAAAAAAACTATATTGACAGTGCATGTACACACACAAAAACACACATACTAGCATAAATATGTTTTCATATTTGGAGAAACCTTCTAAAATGGTAAAATACTGGGTTTTGTGGATTTTAAAGCAGCACGGGTTATATTATCAACGAGGCGATAAATATTATCGCCGCTTTGGCATCCGTTTTCGGAAGAAAAGCGGCGATAATTTTAACGCCCTATTAGCAAGGACACGCTAACGCGTGAATCCATGCTTCTTCGCCCTTTCCCTTAACGCCCAGCTTTGCATCTCTAATGAGATGCAAAGTGGGTGTTCCTCACAAGAATAACGGGAGAAATGTCGCTAAGCGACATTTCTCCTATTATCAAACCTCACGCTAAGAAGCATAGCGACAAGAAAAGTAGCGATAACCTCTGTTATTGCTACTTTCCTTACGCCTGCTTTGAAACGGACTTAGCCATGATATCCTATGGAAGGTGGATATCATGACTAAGTATGTGTAGCCCTATCAGCAAGCTATCGCCAAAAGTTATGCGATTATCGCTGCATTTCCAGTGATAATCGCACAGTTGGCAGCTTGCACTCTGAATTTTATCGCTTTGGAGATAAGCATTGCTGATAGCACGCTATCTTTGCAATAAAATTCAGAGTTGGCCGGCGATAATTATCCTCGCGCTAAGTGCGCTTAGCGATAATTATTGCCGGCCCTTGCTGATATGCCCCCACATTTTTAGGTAGTGAACTAGGGTTATCACAGAGGAAACAGATTCCTGTGACTGTTCTCCAACACATTACTCTGATCATAGCATACATTTCAAACTTGGAACGTGCTAGGACTCTGGGAATCCAGCATTGCGCTCGTTAGGACCTGCAGCATGCCCAACATATTAATTTTACAATGCAAAACCGTGCTTGATTCTGACACCAGATGTATCAAACTTTTTACAGAGCTACAAACTTTGCCTAAAATAGAAACTCCTTTTACATCAGTCTGACACATCTGACCACATATGAAGAGTGATTAAATGTCTGCATTTTATTTAAGAAAAAAATATAATTGTTTAATGTAAACTTGATTTAAGGTATTTTTATGGGTCATTCTTTCTTGTATTGTTGATATGCGCATGTATCTTAGATTTTTGCTACAAGCAATGCAGACTTGTTACTGTCTTACCTAATAACAACTTGGTTTTACAATAGCGTTCCAAACCACAGTTCGGCTATATTTTTACGCGCTGTAAAAAGTGACGAATTCCAAGATACAGAATTCATCAACCACGAAAATGTTAAAGCTCAGCTGACTTTAGTGGCATTCAATTTTTGATCTGCAAATGACGCCAAGAGTCAGACGGAAGAGCCTTCCTGCTGCAGCATCTTATCAGCTTATTGGCAAAGTCTAAACTTCGAAGCTTGTCTCTGCTCTACCAGAGCGAAGAGGGCAGATATCTGATCGTGCGTTGCTGTTCCTGAAAGACGGTATTGTTATTATACCTTCCACTTACTACTGGTGACGTGTGTTTTTTGTGTTCATGTTTGTTGCACAGGTTTCAGCCCCAGCTGTATGCCTGGATTTTTGCTTTTCTGATAACCTCTTTTTTGGACTTTTTTCTATGGGTGACCCTCACTACCAGTGTCTCACCCATGGTACACACATGCTAAATGGACTGTGCGTGCTTTCCACCTGTGTCCACCTTTTAAGGTAAGGCTGCTGCGATGCAGCAAGGGCAGGGAGCACTTGGCTGGCTGCACGTAAACACATATGCATACGTGTGTAGGGTGCGCATGTGAGACTACTGTTGTGCACACCCTGGTAACAACGCACAGGTAGCCTGGCGCAATGGGGACTCTGCAGGGTTAGGTATTCACCTGGGATAGTCCTCATGAGGGCAGTGTATACTATTATGGAAATCCAATGTGCTTTACTGTTCAACTATAGTGACACTCCATTATACACATATGGAGGGAACTGCCTTAGAATGTAGTTTCACTTCCCCTGAGCCTACAGAGACCATTGATGTCTTAAGTGTAAACTGTAAGGGAAAATCAAATTGAAACTTTCAAAATGATAACTGTACATCTTGTGTGTTATTCAGGGTTTTGGCATTTTTTCCAGCAGCAGGAACCAAGGCTGCCCCCACACAAAAGGAGCAATTAGCAGTCCTCCCCGAGCTCCTGGGAAGCAAAGGGGTGGGTTGGAATCATCTGCATCAATCACACAGCTGTCACACTGCACCAGGGAAGGGCCTGACTATACCCACTGAACAAAGAAGAGTGCCAAGACAACTGGAGCAAACCCAGAAAGGGGCCACCATTGAAAATATAATATTCAAGTGATGTTAGTGAGGGGTGGAGCTGAGACTCCAGGAGCTGATGTGCCCAGTGGCTCCTTGTTTGTCCCAGCATACTGTGCAGGAGGTTTGGGACAGGGGTGGAGAGGTGATGTGACACTTCTGGATCCTTACTATCCACTTTATGAACTCTTTATAAACCATTTATAAACCTGCAATTTTTCTACCTGCTTTGCTGCTGGATCCTGGGACTGCCGTGGAGGGCTGGAAGGAGGAATACCCTGACCACACCCAGGACTTTGTCCCGGGGGACGGTGCAAGAAAGCTGCCTTGGCAGTGTTGGGGGAAAAGGTGTGCATGGGCCCCTCCCTATGTGTCTTCTTCTTGCCCAGGCATCCCATCCCCTAGGAGGATTTATTCTAAAGGGCGCTGTGGCGCTATTACCGGACACTGTGTGCCTGCTGGTGCGGGGAAGCACCAATGCACTTCCTCGAGATTCTAAAGATTGGGGGGTGCCCATCCCTGACCCCATTATGGACGAAGGCCCCATTATGGACGAAGGGGATGGGGAAGTGTCATTGACCACCCACATGGTCCGCTCTCCCCACTGCAGGTGCCTGTGTCTAGGGGTAGTGGGAGGCTCCCCGGAAGAATGGAGAGGATGCAGGAGTGCTGCCACACCCCGTGGGGTCCGCTTCCCCTGCTTCCTGTGCCATGTCTGGGGGAGCAGGAGGCGGTCCAAATAAGAGTGCCCTTCAGACCCAAATAAAGGCATGTGTGCTACCAGCATGGGGAGCTGGCGTGGGCAGTCGGGGATGGGCTCCCTGAGTAGCTCTCCACCAAGGATAGTCTCTGAGGTGCCCGGGTGGGATCTGGCATCTCCATCATCAAAAAATGAAAAGGTGCGGCAATGTGGATCAAGGCTGCATTATAAAGCTACAAAAATAACCTCAGCACAGCTCTCCCCAGCACCGAGAGAGCCGCTGTTCTAATATTTTCTTAACTCTGGAAACTTGCCCCATAATGCTTTGTGGATCATTCTTTTTCAAACACATTTTGCCCATATATTCACCTGGGTTTGTCGTAGGACGATGGGACTACCGCCAAAACTTTCAGCAGGACGTGCTCTTCCTCTCCATGTCTCCAGGGTCCTCACCTTATGCTGGGGAGGACCCTAAAACCATCACCTTTATCAATGTTTAATGCATTTTCAAGCTTTTCCATGGCTGGAGGTTTATCGCTACAGCTGGTAGTTTGTTGGTTTCTAAGGGCTTTGTGTAGGGTAACATTTTAAAGGTTTGAAAACCCTGAAAAATGTGTTATGAATTGTTCATGTAATGATGCTCTGTAGGGGCTGAATGTATGGTTACATTGCAATGTTTATTTTCATTATGTTGGCTGGTTGTAATGCCCTCTAGTGGTTGTTCTAACTATTACAGTCATGGCAAAGTATATAGAGAATATCAATCAATCAGCCAATCAAAATAATGTATTCAGCTCTATTTGAGCCATAAACGTTCACAGAATATCCAAAGACATTTCCATATATAAATTCAGAAATAAATACAAACAATTTTAAAATTCAGCCACTAAAATGAAAAATATATAATAAACATCTAAGATTTACTGCGTATCTTAAGTGCAGTTTAAATGTAATTTTAGTCCGCGTATATAGTATCTACATTATCTAAGTGTTAGACCTGGTACTATTTGGGTGAGTCTCCCTTTCATTTTTCACAGATTGCCTCCTCTGTTTTTGATATGTTTTGCTGGTTTAGATGCTTTGGGCACTGTGCCACTGCTATTCAGTGCCACAGTGCAAGTGCTCCCTGTGTTAAATTGCTATACTGAATTAGTGACTCCATGATTGGCTTATTTGATTCACTTGTCAGACCTTAGTATAGTGCACCATGTGTGCCCAGGGCCTGTAAATCAAATGCTGCTGGTGGGCTTGCAGCACTGGTTGTGCCACCCACATAAGCAGCTTGTAAAGTGTGTCTCAGGCCTGCCATTGCAGAGCCTGTGTGCATTCTGTGACTGCCATGTCGACTTGGCAAGTTAACCTACTTGTCAGTCCCTAAACCTTCCCTTTTCTACATATCAGACACCCCTAAGGTAGGCCCTAGGGCAGGGTGCATTGTATGTAAAAGATAGGTCATGCCCTGATGTGTGTGGCATGACCTGATAGTGAATTAAAGCCTATTTTGTTTTTTCATGATTGCAAGGCTACCTGCCCCCATAGGCCAGAATGGGCAGTTTGATTAGAACATCTTATAATCCTAACTGACCCAGGGAACATGGTAGAAATTCGAGTTTAGTATGCCTGGACTCAGAATGATAAAATACATCTTTTAGTGAAGTTGGTTTTAACATTCTGTGTTTGAAAATACCACTTTTAGAAAGTAGGTATTTTCTTGTCTAACCATCCACCCTGCTTGCTTGTGTATTGTATGTCTGGTTTTGTGAGTAACAGGGGCTGCAGGGCTCCAGGAGACAGGGTGAGTCAGCACTAGGCTGAATTGACCTATCTGCATTGGGAGTAGTGGAAGGAGTAGCATCTGGGTCTGAATAGGGCTGTGCCTGCCTTCCACAATGCTAGCTCCACCTCCTGTGGCACGTCTGATGACGCTGGCCCACACTGACAAAGGAAGAATGTGTGCGCTGGCAGAATGCACCCAGAACTGGTTTGGTCTAGGTACACGACCCTCTGCCTTCAGAGAACAAAGGATTTACTGGTATAAATACTGGGGCACAGACCCCAAGACGTTAGATCACTTCTGGGAAAACCAGACAATGCTTTGCCAAGTAGAAGAACAAAGGAAGCTGCAGGAGTTTGGACTGCCCCTCTGCCAGTGTGCTGTTTTGCTGGGTTGTCCTCCAGTGGTTTCTTTATTGCCAAGCAAAGGAGATGGAACTTTTAACAAACTTTCATCATCTTGTAGAATATTTCTCCAAGGGCTTGAACTGGTGCTTGCCTTCTGCTGAAGTCTCAGGGCTACAAGACTTCACCACCAGCTCCCCTCTGAATTTTCTTGCGGGGTATTCTGTGTGCAGAAGCCTGCGTGTCGCTGGGAGCTGGAAGCGTGACTCAACGAGAAGAAGCGTGCCGTCGTCATAGCTGTGCCGTCACATCGCCGGAGAAGCGCGTCACCGCCGCAGAGGCCACTGCCGCATTACCAGAGAAGCGTGTCTTCGCCACAGTTGTTTGTCGTGGCATCACCGGAGAAGCGTGTCGCCACCGCAAGGGTCGTTGTCGCATCACCGGAGAAGCGTGTCGCAGGGCCTGTCACGGCTCCAAAGTTACCAAGCTTGCCACACGGCCATCGGGCATGCATGCATTGACTTCACGTTGTTGCATCGCATCGAGGCGCCATCTTGCCACATCGTAACCGGAATGCAATACGAGAATCAACACATCACCTCCTCTCCGGTAAGGAACAAGACGCATCCCCTACTCTGCACAAGCATTGAGGAGCGAAGCAAGGAACCAATGCATCACCCTCCCTGCCAAGCTTTTGTTTGTTTTGCGTTATGCATCCAAGGTGCTTTTGTGAGAAACGTGTTGCATCTACCATCAACTTGAACTAAGTTACTTCTACCATCTTTAAGTCTATTTTGATTACAGTATTATGGATTTTTGTCTTTTGTGGTCTTGTGTTAAGTTTATATAAAGAGTACATATTTTTATACAACCTGGGTAGTGTCTATTTGTAGTGTTTTCACTGTATTACTGTATGTGTTCACAAATGCCTAACTCACTGCTTCTGATATAAGGCTCCTGCCAAGCTACCAAAGGGGAGAGCAGGGGTTATCCAGGAGTGTCATCCCTTTTCCCTGACTAGAAGCAAGGGTCCCTATTTGGACAAAGGTGTATACCATTGCCAACTAGAGACCCCCAGTTCTAACACTAAGGATAATAAATAGGCCAAGGCTATCTCATGGGACCTACTTTCCTGTAATACTAGTAACTGATGAAGAAATTGCCTTCTTTGGGGGCTATAGAGTTTACAGAATAAAATTAAGTGCCAGGTGCTCTGAGTAATATGCAATCTTTTTACAATAAGGTCACTGTAATTCAACATTCCTTTGACAAACAAACAGCAAAGGATCAGATTTCCTTTCAACGTTAGAAAGAAAAACTTTGCCCCCCACTACCCCTTACACTGCTTGTGTTTCCCTAACTGCTAATGGATGAGTAACTCAATTACCTCAAAGGCCTCAAATCTGGATCTCCAGTGGATTCATGCCCTGCTAAATTATTAGCACCTCTAGCACCTACCATCAATCCAATTGTCAACAAGGTACTAAACCTATCCCTCTCATCAGGTAAAACTCCACATATGTGGAAACAGGATAAAATCCTAGCACTTCTAAAGAAGCCGACAGCCGACCACAAAGACCCTGCCAACTGCAGGCCTATCTCCCTCTCCCCGTTTTTGCTAAGGTCCTAGAGAAACATGTACACAGAGTACTCTCTGAGCACATCGAAGACCATAACCTGTTGCATGCCTCAAAATCTGGCTTTAGGACAAAATATAGCAGAGAATCTGCTCTGTTAGAAGTGACAGAGCACATTAAGGAAAAACTGGAACAGGGAGGTAGGGCTGTCTTAATCTTACTTGACCTGTTGGCATCCTTCAATACGGTCCCACATGGGAGGCTTCTTGACAGATTACGGAGTGTGGGCATGGGTGGGACCACTCTGGCCTGGATGACCTCTTTCCTAGAAAATATTGCACAGGAAATTTGGATGCCACCGTTTTGTGCCTCAATGCCTCACATAAACGTGGGAGTCCCCAGGGATCTATCCTTAGCCCCACCCTCTTCACTGTCTATCTATCACCACTTGCAACATTAACTGAAAAAGAGGGTGCTAAGATAATCTTCTACGCTGATGACACTCAACTGGTTCTTACATGTGAGGCTCAATACAAATCAGTTGAAGTGTAACCCAGACAAAACAGAGGTTGTGTTTTCGCAACAACCCGCCGTGTGCAATTGGAGCACATGGTGGCTGGATCACCTGTTCCCCCCTAGCCCAGGAGAAGGCTATAAGCCTAGGCATTATCATTGGCAAAGCGATAACAAAGGGGATGATGGACGGAGCGTTTGGGCAAATCAAACACTCACCCCCAGTCAACTGATCTGGGTTTAATCCATCATCATTCTTTAGCTCACTCCACCACCCCAGTTCAGAAATGGCCATATGCAAATCAGTCTGACCCTGTGCCTCATGGGAACAGTGCAGCCCGAACTGCCAAGTCATGTCTTCCCTGGACCAGAAACGAGCATCCTGGGACCGGTTTCAGGTTCATAACCCTCATCAGGAGAAGTGTGGCTCACTGGTTAGAGTAGGCAGACCAGGAAGCAGAGGTCAGCCCGGGACAAGGGTTCAATTCCCGGCTCGGCTGGGTCTTGAGTCCATAAATTGTCCATGGACTCGATAATTCTCACTCCAGTGCATACTCGATTCATGGGTTCACACTCTGCGACTCTGGGCAATAGCTTGCTTAATCTCCACAATGGCCCCTCGCGGCAGGATGCCTGGCTTTCACCTTGTGGATGCCCTGCTGGGTTATCTCACAGGGGAATACCAGGACGGGTTCCCTAAGCAAGCGCTTAGAGACCGGTTGGTGATTTGCGCTATATAAATATCTGCACATTTACATCAGCGAGGCTATCTTGAATCCAGTGGCAAAGTGAGCAAGGGACCCATGTCTGGGCATACCCTGCCAACTTAGGGCGAACATAGCGATACCAAAGGGGATGAGGGACGGAGGGTTTGAGCAAATCAAACACTCACCCCCAGTCAACTGATCTGGGTTTAATCCATCATAATTCTTTAGCTCACTCCACCACCCCAGTTCAGACATGGCCATATGGAAATCAGTCTGACCCTGTGCCTCATGGGAACAGTCCAGCCCGAACTGCCAAGCAATGTCTTCCCTGGTCCGGAAACAAGCATTCTGGGACCGGTTTCGGGTTCATAACCCTCATCAGCCAGGCTATCTTGAATCCAGTGGCAAAGTGAGCAAGAGACCCATGTCTGGGCATACCCTGCCAATTTAGGGCGAACAAAGCGATACCAAAGCTAAAGAATAATGATGGATTAAACCCAGATCAGTTGACTGGGGGTGAGTGTTTGATTTGCTCAAACGCTCCGTCCATCGTCCCCTTTGGTATCGCTTTATTATCATTGACAATTCCCTCTCTATGGGTCCACACATCCAAGCACTAGTAGGTTCCTGTTTCAGCACACTACGCATGTTAAAACAATTCTCCAACTGCTGCCTTTGGACAGTAGAAAAGCTGTGGTCCAAGCATTGGTGACATCAAAATTAGACTAGGACAATAGTCTATACCTAGGCCTGCCTGACTACCTTCTTCAATGTCTGCAAGTGGTGCAAAACGCTGCGGCTAGGGCAATTCTGAGACCCAAGCCCAGAACCCATATGGCGCCCATTCTGAAATTCCTGCACTGGCTACGTATGAAGAAAGGATCAAATTTAAATCCTTGGTTATCCTTTTTAAGGCACTCCATGGCATAGTTGCAAACTACCTTAGCAAACGGGTCAATTGCTACAAGCCAACAAGGACCTTAAGATCCTCCAAATGCCGATCTTGTTCACACCCCCACAATTCGCCTTGCTTGTATGGGGGGGGGTAGATCTTTTGGGTTTCCTTGTGGCAAAAGCATGGAACAGTCTACCGGCCTTTCTGAGAGCCACAGCTGAACTTTCCACATTCAGGAAACACCTTAAAACATGGCTTTTTAAGAACTAATCTCCTGCTTTCTGACCTGCCTCCTGTCCAGTCTCAGCGACAGAACACTCTACTCTGAGTAGCTGTGCACTATACTAAATTCTCCTCATTCATTCATTCACTCATTCATTCATTCATTCATTCATTCATTCATTCATGTGTAAGGCCATCACAGGGGCGGGGGATAATAAGGAAAACCATGCGCCTTTTATAGAGAATAAATACGTAAAGGTTATTCCTGATAAAGGTTTTTATTGGGTTTTCATGATGATTGCCTATCGATCTACTATTCTCGTAATTATGGCAATGATTGATGCCAAATTAATATCTTGTGATTACATAATAACTGTTAATACTCACTTAGTATGTTGGTTTGACCCCTGTAGGGGTCACCAGCAATTAGTTACACAATGTCATCTATGGTACGTTCCATCTGCCAAAATATATTTGTAAATTACTGCACAGTATTTGATAATGTGTGCATAATAAATGTACTTCTCCTTTTTCTAAACAAAAAGTATTGACTTGACAATCATTTACTGAGTGTCAATGATTTGTGATTCCTAACCTACACCATCTCCCTTAAGTAGGCCTTAGACTGCTCCGCTTCACTACCCTGTGAGACTCAAGTGCTACAATGGGGTGTTTGGTTTCCACTGAGGACAATTGAGGAACTATTACTTGTGCTGAGCACACAACTAATAACCCAATTTCTAACAATGTTGTTTCGTATACAAGACAGCTATGCAAAAGGAAGTTCATTACTACTTGAATCATTAAGTTGCCATGTATTTAGCTTTGTTATAGCTGCATTTGTTCTTTTGAGAATTATGCTTGAGGTGATGCTAATTTCACACACTTCTACTTTTAGCTTCATTCTGGTAGTGTTGCAATGCGTTTTTGGGCCCATTTACAAGAGTCTCATTGCAAAATGGAATTACCTGGTGCAACCAATTATGTTGGTCAATATTAAGTGTACAGAACTCCTCATTGTGCAACGTCATGGCTGGACTAGTTCTTCTAGGTATACATGGAGGAATTTTAGAGGGTCTCCAGCCTACGCTAGGTACTTACACTCACGTTTCTGAATTTTGTGACATTTTGTTTTGGACCCTGACTGATAACCTATAAGAGTGGAAGATAAGGAACAGTTCTCCAGAGCAGTATTGATGTAGACTCCTACGCTGGCATATGTATACGTTACACTTTTAAAACTCTACAGGAAAGAGTGTTTGTAAAGAATGGATGGTGCTGTTGATTCATTTTAGCATGAGAGAGACACGATCAAAAACGGTTCTCTGGTCAGTTAAACAATGACTCCAATTCTATTAGGGATGGCTCAGTCAATGGTCACTGCATATCCTCTTCTGGAGAAAGATAAGCACTTGGTTTACAATTTGTTCAGTCTATATGCCTGCACGATGAACTATTGTGAACACATTTTTTATTTCCTCAGCAGCTACTTTCACCCTTCTTAGATTGGGACCATGCAGAGAGAACATGGGCGATGCCTGAATCTATAAAAAATAACATCATACAATACATATATAAAACATAATCGAAGTATCCATTAAGCCCCACTTAATAAGTTCATATTTATGAGGAAACTCTCTGTGTACGTCTGCATAACCCTTCTCTCTTCAGTTCATGAATCAGGATGAAATTCAGTACACTGTTTAGGAAAGAATTAACATATGAACAGCATCCTTATTTTAAGATATAAGCCTGGGCTTCATATGCTTGCTTGGAGAAAACAATTATTATATAAGAATGTTCATTGCAAGTGCACTGGAAAAAATCAACTAGCACATTAAATGATTCCACTAGAGTAAACCAACTGTATATCATTGTTTTCGTTTTCGTTTCCTAATATGTTACAATTTAAAAACCCATAGGAACATGCAAATGACCAGGTCTTAAAGGCCTTTGAAACTTTGGCTGCTGGGGCACTGTTGTATTATGGGATTGTTTAATTTTCATTCCACACACAGCACATGCTGGCTTGTGTCCAGCAAAGAACTGTGTCAATACACACAATGCCCTTTACGGTTGGGCAGAGCTCTTCTGGGCCTTTCAGAAGTGCCTTGGGGGGGCAATAGGCATTTCTTCCCGCTATGTGTGCCTCCGGGACACTTGGGTATTACAGAAGGGACTGCAGACACTTGTGCACCCCTTCTTTAATACAGATAGCCCTGGCACACATGTAGTGCCACCGTTATATCAAGTGTGCGTGGCCCCATGCAAATAAGGAAATCTCTTTGCCTCTGAGCCCGCACAGTATTATCGAGATGGGCGCAGAGACCAACATGTCTTTAGGACGCACATTGAAAGTGAAACTGAAAGTGCACCTCCTAAAGGTAGCCCTCTGGGGAGAGGGGGCTGCAGGTGGGTGCTTTCACTCACTGCGCCTGCCTGCAAGGGGATCTCTCTCCCCCCTTGAAAGTGCAGACGGGTTTCCGCCTGTTGAGAAAAGTATGCAGCAGCTTTTAAACAGCTGCTCCGTGATTCTGTTAAATGCACTACCCTGGGGGTAGCACAAGTTTGCGGTGGCCCTGATGGCACGATATTTTTTCCAATAGGGTGCACTTTCCCTGTTTGCAACCAGCGCACCTACTTTAAGGAAAAGGGCACCCTATCTGTAATAGGGCTCTTGGTCTCATAGGGTTTCCACCAGTGGTTAATTTGTAAACAAATAGGTGCATGGGCTCTAGTCAGGAGGCAGCTTGCACCAGCCCATTTCTTCTGTTAGCGTAGCCTAAAACATAACCAACTATTAATCATGAAATTAGGTAAATGATGTGACATAATGGCTAGAACTGCCCACTTTGGAACCTTAATTTTAAAAAGCAGTTTACAAGACTTTTTCAATCCACCGGATAATAGGTATTTGTATGTGAGTTAACTTATATTACTCATACATTTAACAACAGTTTATTCCCAGGAATATAAAAGGAACATTTTGCATTGGCAGAAAGAAAACGATAGGAACTTTGCTTATGAATAAAAATGATGCCAGTACACAAGAATATTTCCTGAATGTAGAATGTTTTCAGGTGTGCAGTTTACAGTTTCTTGCACCAAGCTCTCATATGTGAACAGCAGGAATTTATGCTTATATAATGAATAAAATGTAGCTCCTAGAACTGTATGTGTGGGGAAAATACTGCGGTGTTAATGCAAGTGGTGCACAACAAAGTATGGATGGCATTCTGAATAAATCAACGTTCACCCCCAGTCAAGAGATCTGTGTTAAATTCATTTTTCTTTTGTCCACCATGCCACCCCAGTTTGGACCTAGCATATGCAAATCAGTCTTGACTCTACTCCTCATGGGAACAGTCCAGCCAGAACTGCCAAGCTGTGCTCTCCCTAGGATAAAGACAAGCATCCTGTGACCGATTTCAGGGAATCACCATTCATCAGCCAGGCTAGATTGAATCCAGTGGCACAGCAAGCAAGGGACCCACCTCTGGGCATACCCATTGCACTTAGGATGAAAAATACTGTGGCAACAGATGATGAAGGGAATGCTGAATAAATCAAACATTCACCCCAGTCAAGAGATCTGGGTTAAATCTATAGTTCTTTTGGCCACTGTGCCACCCCTGTTTGGACTCAGTCATATGCAAATCAGCCTTGACCCTAGTCCTCATGGGAACAGTCCAGGTCGAACTGCCAAGTCAGGTCCTCCCTGGACCAGAAACTAGCATCATGGGACCCGTTTCGGGGTATCACCCAGACGAGCTTGAATCCAGTGGCATAGCGAGCAAGGGACTCACGTATGGGCATACTAATCGCACTTAGTGGAAAAAACATTGCAGCAACAAATGATCTCTTGATCTACATTCATGTACTTTCCCCTGCACTGGCGCACAATCGACTACCAAGCGCCAGCGGAGGAATGCATGAGTCATGTTGCAAGGGTGCCTCTTTTGCGTGGATGACAAATTCCTGCACAACAACAATCACTGATGGCATTTTCCTCTTTCCATGTGTACTGCATTCTGCAGTATGCATGGAAAGAGAAATAAAAGTAGTTCTCATCATTGCACCACTGCTATGCCTTTCCTGAGGAGGGGTAGGAATCTGACGCATTCCCAGCTTTACAAAACTGTTTAAATCTGGAAATGTGTCAGGTTCATGGATCTTGCGTGGGAACACCCATGGAAAGCCCCTTTCATGCAGAGTAATGCGTGTAAGGGGTCCATATTAGCAAGGTCATGAAAAGTCGTACTATCTTTCAGTTCAATGTATACATGCTGACAATCTGCATCAAAATGATATTTGGTTCTCCTCAGTATTCACTATCTTTCTTAGTAAACATTTTATTTGAATATGTGAGTCACCTTATCTGATTTAGTAGCGTAAATCAATGAGGTGTCCATTCAAGTCATAAACATGTGGTCCTAATAGTAAAGAATGTGTTATCTACTATGATAATGTGATATTACTAAAAGATGAATGGAAGAATGAATGATTGGGAACCCTTCCATAGTGAAGCCAGCCCAATTGTGTATATAGTATTTTTTTCAGAACTTTTAGACTAACACTATTCTTAGCTACCTTTTGATAATGGGTATTACACCACAGGTGGCACACAGGATAGGGGTTAAGCAGACGTCATCATCTTTGTTAGATATTAAATGGAGGTTTCTATAATTAGTGGTTCAAAATGTGATCTGTTGGCCTGAATTCTTTCTATGTTAACATTTTAACCCTGTCCTCTGCCTTGGGAAGAATGTTAATGAAGCATTGCCTTCTCCTGCCCTCTTCAGCTGAATGCACCTAGTGGGTTTTATGCACCAACAGGTTTATACATTTTGATTCATGACTATGTAATATATTTTTGTGTGAGATGAGCTGGTATGACATTGCACAGCTATTACATGTTTGCAGCACTATCAGTACTAGCAAAAGTGGCATAACTCACCCTTCGATTAACCAATGCTGGTCAAGAGTTGAAAACTAGTCCCAACGTCCACCTTTTGAAAGCCTCATATTTGCTTAACCTGAGTTTTGGGGAAGGGCAATGGCAGTAATCTATAGAAAGTAAACATGTCTCTCCTATAAGCCTTCTTACATGCTGCTCGTGCCTGTATCATTCATGCTCACTGTGGCCAGCGGTAGCAAGGGAAGTGCAAATGGTAGTTAAAGTTAAACTTAGCAGTGTTACACCTCCTTAGCCCAAATTCATGTCAGAGGTCAGATTTCGGGCTGAAAGCACTTTCCCAGCTTCAAATGAAATTCACTTGCAAAAGATGTGCAACTATTTCATCAGAAG
The DNA here is from genome assembly GCF_964204655.1 of Triturus cristatus. Taxonomy (NCBI): domain Eukaryota; kingdom Metazoa; phylum Chordata; class Amphibia; order Caudata; family Salamandridae; genus Triturus; species Triturus cristatus. The sequence continues at coordinate 231,937,255 of NC_140584.1, forward strand.
CCTAGTAAGAAATTATATCCCCCTCAATGCTCAATGTGAAAGTAAAAAGGCTGTTTGTACACAGGTAAATATACAGAACCTCTACTTATTTATTTATTTGATTTTTTTTTTAAATAGCACAACCTCGACCCGAAGTTGTGGGAGCACTTTACCTGAGCACCAATTACATTACATAAGGACACTTTTACACAAGGACGCATAGGGGCACATGTACAACAACATGTTGGAGCACTGAGCTGCGCAAAATGTGGCAGTGCAGTGCAATGACATTTTCAAAACACAGTCATGCACCGTATGTACTGAAATACGGCGCACCCTGTGTTTTCCCTAGTGCTGATGCTAAAAGTAGCTGCCTATCGCCAATGTAGGCATAGTGCAAGGGTGCCTGCATTGCAGGGAATGATTGTTTATGTGCAGGAAGGTGTCTCTTCATGCACGTAAATAATCCATAATGAATATTTGTTACTGCTATGTGTGCTGCATTCTGCAGCACACATCAAAGTAGCAAATAGTCATTATTTACTGATTGTTTATGTGCAGGAAGGGACACCAGCCTGCACATAACCAATCATTAATGGCGTTTTGCTCTTTTTATGTGTGCTGTAGAATTCAGCACACATCGGAAAAGCAAAAATAAGTCGAAATAAAAGCATTTCAACTTGTGCGCCATTCTAACGCCTGCTCTTGTATTGTGTTTTTGGTGTTACCACAGATTTGCACTTCCTTGTAAAGCAATGGGTGTTGCGGTGGAACGCCCACAGCAACACCCATTGCACTCCCCTTTCACGCAGATACATGCTTGAAAGGGTAACATTTTACAAAGCAGAGTTAAGCCACAAAATGTTGTTTAACGCCACTTTGTATATATGGTGCAGGGCATTTTGCCAAAGGAGCATCAAAAAAAGTGATGCTCCGGTGTCACTAGGGGCTTGTACAAATGACCCAATCTGCAGCACACATAGAAAGAGCAAAAAACCATTAGTGATTGTTTATGTGCTAAGTGACTTGTCCAGAATCGCAGCATGTTGAGCTGTTGCCAAGATTCAAACCTGGTTCCCCAGTTCCAAGATGGCAGCTATGCCACATCCTCTCCACATACTCCATATTCTGAACAGATTCCCAATTTCCAATTGAAAGATGTGACTACAGTTTTGAATTATTATCGAACTATGCTTGCAACTTTTTACAGATCATATGTAGTATACATATGTTGTATATGATACACTGTTTGAACACATCTCAATGAATAAATGCATTGATGATTGAGTTTAGCCTAGTAAATGCTCTTTTGAAAGATTTGTTATTTGCTTTTTTGGTCATAAAAGGTATTGCCAGTTGGTTGAGAGTGTTATGACATTGAGACAACTGGCCTAGGATTGTTGGTACCCTTTGCAAAGAGCCGTGGATGCTACTTCCATATTCAATTCTTTGCTGCAAACCTGTTGCTCTACACCCAGCTGCACACTCGGCAGCTGCCTATAACTTTCTTGCTGTAGCGATTGCCTTATTGATGCATCCTTTATCACACTAATCTCTCCAAGAGGCAGTATTAAGAGGAACAACACATTAGAGAGAGGTGCAGAACTATGGGCAGTGAAGACAAGTTGTAAGGTGAGCCCAAAATCCTTTGTGAATTGTATTATAAAAGGAAATCCTTGAATTACAGACATCCAACTTCCAAGCCTGTGTTTTAAATTCCTAAAATACAAATGGATTATGTTGCTTGGTAAAAAATATCAGAAGATGCTACTGCAGGATGTGACATCAGTCAATATAATATTACAATCAGACACTATAGAGGCAATTTCTTTGTGTTGTTCAGCACTTCATTGAAATCTACTATAAAACTGGCACATGGTAATTTAATTCATAGGAAAATAAAACTTGGATGACAGCAGGTGTAATAGATACAAATAGAGTAGCGGGCATAACATTCCAGAAAATGCATTAGATTCCATCCTTCTTAAGAACTACATGTGTGCAGAGAAGGACTCTTCATAAATCCAAATCAAGAGTGTGGTAATTTACAATGGCACAGAAGGACCACCATTTATTTTCCTTTCCAGCTGTGATATTTCTCACCGATTATGACATGAAACAGTATTGCTGCAGCTAATGAAATGGAAATTTCAAGACAGTGCAGTATGTGTATTCTTAAATGAGTCTAAAAAGTGGGTAGTTGCTTTAATATATTCATTTCAAACCCTATTCAGCTTGAACTTCTGCCAAGGAATGCAATTAATCGATGCCTGAATTTTCATGAAAATGATCATTAGTCACCAGTGAAACTTGCTCATAAAAGAAAAGAAATTCAGTGACGGGGAAACTAATGAAGCTGTCATGTCAACAATAATATTCAATGGCTGGACCTAATCTGCTGTTCAGCTACAACTGTGAAACCTTTCCTTGAGTTGAGGGTACAGGCGCACTGATCCTGTAAAAGGCTAATCTAACTCTGGAAAGCACGCATTAGGTCCATGTATGCTCCTAATAATGAGGCAGTTAAATAGAGCATGATTTACAATAGTGCTATGCCATCAGTGTACTTATTAGCATGGGGGTTGAGTCAATATGCATTTTCCACATGATTTGTTTATGGTGAACACTAATGAAAAGAAACTTTATTTTTTCAATCAGGTATTTTTATAATGCAGAAAAGATCTTTCTTATTATTTGAATGCCAAAAAGTGGAAGGTTGATTTTATGTCAAGACAGGAGGCTAGCATTATGCATAGACTTTTATTTCCCACTTATGAGCAACACCTTTAAAAGCTCATGGAATCTTTTAAAACATCTCAATCAAAAAGAACGTTCAAATCCATAAGTAACATGAGGCCACCATCTTCCTCCTCTTTTGTTTGCTGCTTCTGAGCAGATAAGTATTGTTTTTTAGTATATTGATTATAATGTTTGATATAGCATATTTGGATGATTTAAGTCTGATTGTTGAGGAATGTTGTGGAAACCCAATTTATGAGTGTATATTTGAGTTGTTTGTTTGTTATTCTGAGTTTTAATAAGATCTGATTGAGTTTGTAAACGTATATATATTCTAAACGTTCTTTATTTGTGATGGAAAATAAAGCTAATTAAGATATTTGATATTGGAATGCTTTTCTAATGATTTGTTCGATGTTAATTTTGTAATAAAGTGCATGCATGACTGCTCTAGCATGTACATTTCAGTACAAGCTCTTCATGTCATGGCAAATCACATTGTGCCAGAGGGGCTGTTTGTCAGGATTTGGTTGTGAAGAGTGTGCCCCTGCCCCCACTTTGCTATGTTACATGCAACTTTTGAGCATTAGTGGATTCTGTTGATGATCAAATCAGGATAACTCCTTAGGACTTGACATTGTCAAGCTAATGGTGGGGGGTCCTTTCTCAGATGGTTGTGAGTATTTATAAGAGTAGAAATGTTTAAAGGCCTTACTTGAACTGACATTGATTCTGTTCATTCTTAAGGCCACGTCAAAGTTAATTTGCAGTGCTAAGGGTTCTTCCTCGATATTCCTCTGTAATGAACCTCATTGAGAAAATCAGAAAGAAATGGCTAGAACACACATTTTGATGGGGATATGGGCTGAATGTGGGAGGTGCACAAAACATTGATTTGTCTTCTGTTCTTAAATGAGGAGTAATAGATTGATATCAGGACCAAGGGAATTGGCTCATGATTTCTTAAAATAGGGCATTCCTTTACCGTCTTATTCTGGAATCTCTCAAACATCTGATCTAATTTTTTTATCTGATAGATGCAATGTTGCTTTAGGTTCATCATGACAGAATTAAAGATGCTGCTTATTCAACATGGTTGCTAGCCTTCAATAGAAGAAGTCCCTTGTGCATTATGATAAGCTAAGCATATTGTTTTGTCATGGACTGCCATGTTGGCCTGGGGTTTCAGAATTATTTACCAAACATGGTGCCTTGGTTCTTGGCCGCCAGACTATTACACTTAACCACATAATAGGGAGCTTTTTCTCACAGTTGCTACCTATCAGCAAAAACTCTGCCTAAGTAAGACCTACACAACCTACTATTATCAAGTGAAACAGTGTTGCATGCATTGCACAATTTAATTAGACATTCAGAGCTGCATAGGCCGCAGGTAGCAACCGTCTGCGGTGAGCAAGCTGCCGCTAGATTAGAAAACCTATTCAAGCAGCAGCAAAGAAGCAGTGCCCTCTGGCTGTGTCATGGGGTCTGTGCTCCTCTGAAAGTAGCTCCTAGCTTGCAACCTACCAAATAAATACTAGAGTAACAACATGGACAGTCCAGCCCACCTTCAATCCTAACAGCGCTTAGAAACGATGGAATACAATGCTAATGAAACCCAGGCAAATGTTATCCCAGACGCTTTGGTTGAAGATGCCAGCTGCTTCAACAAACCAAGGGGCATATTATCAAGCCAGGCCATAAAATTATCACCGCTTTAGCGGCAAAAAACTACCGCTAAAACGGCGATAACGGGCTTGATAATATGCTCTATGGAATTCCAATTGAAGCCCATGTTAAATGTGAAGGACGTCTAACATGGGCTTCAATTGGAATTCCATAGAGCATATTATCAAGCCCGTTATCGCCGCTTTAGCGGCAGTTTTCTGCCGCTAAAGCGGCGATAATTTTATCGCCTGGCTTGATAATATGCCCCTAAGTAATAAACATGCAATGTTAGAACCAGCATCCATGGGTTTACAAAATCTATATGCATTTTTCCAAGAGGAAAAGTTAGCGATTTGAAAGGCAATAATGTATCTTTCATCATTTTTCATATTGTGGTGAACTGTAAGGCAATCACAATGAGCGTGCAAAAGTTAAGCTGTGGTTTCTCTGTTTTGACCTGTGACATTTTCCCTTTTCTGATGCTAGAGCCAGAACACAACATTGGTTTTCAAGGCAGTGGGAGGTGATAAATCATTCACCAGACTCCTCGATCGGGTGACATTGGTTATTGTTTAGCAGAACTCATTTAGAACAAGCAAGTCTCTTTAAAACAACTCACTCCAGTGAATACCGAATCCTATCCCTATCCATGTACAATGAACTGAACCTACAGCGATTGTTCCATTCATTGTACATTGGAAAAAATGTCTGCCAACTTCCCATAAATGCAATTTTGAAAATATCGTAAAAATAAAGCTTTAAATAAACTTGATGCACAGACTTTACTATTAAACGAATATATTGTTGCATTAAATGACAAATGGAAACATCAGTTGAGAAGCAGGCAGCATCTGCTGCAGGAAGACATTAATTTGTGTACTGAACAGTATTGTAGCATATGAAAGCGTTTCAAGCCAGTGTGCTCATCTGCTCTTATACAATGGCCCACGAAGATGTTTGTGGAGCAGTGAACTGCAGGTATATTTTTCGATTTACTTTGAATAATGGGAAATAATTGAGAATGTCCAGGAGGCAGATATTCCATACAACATGTCAAATAAATGAAAGTGGTCCCAACTAACAACAAACCGGGGAGCAGCTGCATTTTCTTATCTCTTTTCGATGAAAGCATCAAAGGAGATGGAAGAAGACTAGACAAGATCTGTCAGCGCTTTGAATTCACAGCGGTAAAGTGGAAAGGTGCAGTTGAAAAAGCAAAGGTCTTGGAACCGCCTAACCTTGAAGTGTGCACTTCCATAGTTTGAAAAAAAGGCTCAATGTCCTTTTGAAAGAATTTTTAGAACAGATTTTGATACTTTAATTAAAAACGTTTAGCTATATTTAGGACATTTCCCACTACGTTGACAATGTGAACAAAAAAGCATGGAAACATACAAGATTAATACTGAAAAATGTCCCTTGATTTTTGTTTTGTTTTATTTGATCAAAGAATTCATGAACAACTTTACATTGTGTTCGGAATGTGCCTAGCTACACCAACATTACCAACCCTGTGTAGGAAATTGATAAGTATTTATCTTTAATACCAAGCTTACTTTGGTGTGGTATTTACTTTTGCAAATGCCAAGCAAGCTGAAAGGCATAACTTCAAAACATATTACCCAAAACACATAAAAGTGAGGCAAAGCAACTTATGTGGAAAATGGAAAAATAGGAGCCATACAAGTTGGCCCCTACGTGACAAACCACATTGCTACTAGCTACATGGCCAACTAAGCAGAATAAGTAACAACAACTGAACACAATTTATTTACAAAACAGTATATTTCTGTACATCGGTAACAAAATGAAAAACGATTAGCATATGCATTGGAGCAAAACATAGATTTATACACAAATGCTGCACATTTATTTTTTCAAAAACTGTTTACCATCAGCACTATGCATAAAATAAAATGACATACAAACAACAAAAATCCAATCAGTAGGACCATAGTTATGATTTTTTAAAGTGTGAGGCTAAAGAAAGTGCCAACTGCAGTCTTCTGGTTGTGCTTGAATGTGACAAGGGTAAGGTCGACCATGAAGTAATGCAGGTAGGATAGAAAGACCAGAATTATCCCGGTGAAACGTTTAACTTCGGATTCTGGAATCCTCAGCAGACCATGGCAGTAGGCTATGCCCAAAGAGAGCTTCACATTGTTGAATAGCTGCTGGACAAGGTTTTGGGAAAGCGTTTCAATTTTGGTGGGAAAAATGTGACCAGTAGAAAGTTTAATTTCGCACCTGAACAGGTCCCTTGCCGGCTGGATACTTTTCAACATCACCTGGTGGAGATTTCTACCTCTGGACTTAGTCACATTTTTGGAGCGTCAGATTCTTTCAGTGAGTGTAGTCTGCAGGCTGCCATCAAAGAGAGTTCCACAAGCCCATACACCTTCTCCACTTCTCCACGAAGTCCAGTTGGATTGGATTTCCTGCAGAGGAGCGGCACATAGTGAGAGCAACCTGATTCTTTGACACGGAGGCAATGCACCTTCATTGGATTGGTTGGCCAAGTTAGTCCTAGTCCCCTGTCAGTTTTCAGAGCAGAAATTTCAAAAAATTTCTAATTCTCAGGATCCAGTAACCTTAAGGAGGATTACACTTCGACACCAGCCAAGGGTCCAGGACCTTGGGGACAGCACTTGGGGGGTCAATACGCACCCCATCAGCAGTAGTTTCGAGGAAAAGTCCAGTTGGAACTGGTCAGCTGGGCAGTTGCAGAGAAGGCCTTTGGAAGCTTGTTGAGCCCCTGTATCTCAAACAAATTGTCACCCAGCTGATCCTTAGAGTCACCTCTGGGGTCCTTGGTTCCAAGCATGCAGGCCCAGTCTTCCTTTAGATTCTTCAGGCAGCAGGGCTCCCAGTCTTCTGATTCTTCACAGGTTCAAAAAGCTTCTGAGGAAGGCCTGGTATTGCCACATTTATGCAGAGTGCCAGTCTGTGGGTGGGGAAACTCAAGCCCTTCTCTCTAACCAATGGTGTAAACATTCCCAGGAATTACCCCTTTGCTTCACTTGCTGTGTCTTCTACTGTAGACCAGCCTGTAGCACCCCTCTCCATCTAAATCCAACATTGCAGAACACGTCTTCTGTTGGTTAAAGTTCCCTGTGCCCAAACAGAGGTTTGGTTTTGGAAATGGGCCACCCCTACTTTGTGGTCACTCCAAACTAAACCAGTTCTGGAGCAACTCCCCCCGCCCACTGGGTTTTGGAGCCAAGATGGCTAGGAAGACAGGGGTGACAGGCCTAGATGTGAGTTATATCTGCCATTGACAGAGTAGGCACACTCAGGAAGGGGCTGGGCATAGCCCTTCAGGTCGTGCTGCTCAAAGAGAAAAAACACCCCTCCACAACCAAGTGTTTTCTTCATTGTCTGGGAGCAATCCACATCACGCCACAAGAGAGCCACTAGAGAGCCACTCAGCAGTTTGCACACTGACAGAAAGCCACACTTAATAATTTTCTAAAAGTGTCGTTTTCAAAATAGTTATACAAAATCTGACTTTACCATCAAGTTAGATTTTAAATTATTATTAAAATGAGTCCTTGAATCATTTTTTCTAGCTGCTCCCCAACTGAAATTAAGCATTACAAGTAGTTGTGATGTAACCCACTGTGTTCCTATGGGAGAGACAGCCTTGCTACAGTGAAAGATTACTTTGGGGTGGTGGGCTTCACTGCTAGGACATATAAGATATTAAATATACATGTCCTACCTTTTAAATACTGTACAGCCTACCCTATGTGCATTGAGGGCCTTCCTTAGGATTACTTATAAGTACTGGAAAGGAAGGTTTAGACTGGCAAAAGTAGTTTCTTTCATGCTGTAATGGCAGTTTAAAACCACCCACCTAGACTGAAAAGGCAGACAAGAAGACATGTTTAACAGTGCTACTTTCGTGAGTTGCACAATGAGGGCTGCAGCCCACTTGTGGCATGTAATATACTGTCCCTAGGTACATGTAGTACCCTACACAAGGGACGTATAAGTACATAACATGTGCCAATTGTGGGTTTTCCAATGTTACCGTGTTTAAAAGGTCGCACACACTCATTTTATCACTGGTTAGCAGGAGTAAAGTGCACAAGTCCTAGGTGCAGCAAAAATGAGGAAGTTAAGGAAGGCAGAAAGCTGATCTTATACCATGCAAAAGATGGTAATTTCCAACAGCATTCTCTACAACCAGCATTTGATTTGTAGCTTTCAAAGAAATATAGCAAGTACACATAGAAACATACCTGTTACAATGCACACACTACAAGAGGCTTCATTGTGATCAATATTGGCATTCAGCAATTTTTTTTTTTTTCCATAAACAGTCTTTTAACACAGGCTACATACACATCAATATGTTTTCCTCTGACTCTATGAAACTAATGCCATTACCAAATAGAGTGCATTTAAAATGATGGCGTAAAGTGTCTTTATCCTTCTAATTCTACTTCCTGTAATTGTCACAAAATGTTCACTATGTACTGTTACTTAGGAATATCTATGAGCTCTGCGCTCTGACACATTACAATACCCTTTCCTTTATAGATTGGTTCATTAGGCACATCACTGAAAGGACTGAGGTTGAAATGCACCCAGATTATGCCTCTATAGATTGTTGACCTCAAAATACTTAGTGCCCTGCTATCACAAATGTCTAACTTATCCAAATTGACTTACAGGCTGGCAAGGAACATTTCTACTAAATAGGATGATTTTCCATGTGCTCTGCTTGTATGCATATTGTCATATAGAAATCTGATGTTGGTTTATCTTTACCAATTAAAGAAATAGAGCTATACAGTTATGTTCCTACACATTCCTCTTGTAACCATCTCTCTTTCACTGCTCCTCTCACAAGTTTGCACATACAAGCAGATGTGCATTCACCTGCACGTGTATACTCATACACTACACATAGCTAATGCCAAAATGTAACTTTTTCTAGTGAATTAGAGAGCAGAGATGTTATCAGTACTTAATTTTGACTGGTGGCTGCCTGTGGGGGCCACCAGCGCTTATTTTGGGGGACCGGCACTGATTTCTCCTCACCATCCATTTCCCTAGAGCAATAGAGGGGAAAACACATAAAACTGAAGGAGGGAGGAAGCGAAAGACAGAAAATTTGTCACCGAGGAAGAAAGCAGAAATCGGTAACAATGAGATAAAGGGTCAAGGAGTGCCCTGCAGCAGATTAAAGAGGTCTGTCTTGGACTCGGGAATATGCACCTATGGCATTCGGCCCACCGATATTTGTAGATCTGGCTGCAGGTGTCCGAGTATCGCCTTAGGTACCGGCATTTATTATTTTTCACGATTTTTATTATTTTAATTTTTAATTTTTAGTGTTTTATATTGCGCGAACAAGACCCAGAATCGGGTATCAGAGCGCTTCGCAATACAAAAGCAAAGTAATTCTAAAGAGTCTTATAGATAGTTACCAAGCATCTTTATACATATGACAGGTAGGTAAGTGTACCTTCGATAAAACATTCTAAATACACTATGTAGTTAACTTAAACTACAGTTGGAAGTGTCTAAGTAATACCAGTTCACATTTGGAAAGGCTGTCCTCAACAGAGTATCACAGAAATAAGTTTAGTACAGAGGATTGTTTCTTAGCAGGCAAAAATTGTTATAGAAAGCAGAGCTCCTTCCAGGAATCGGATCACATAAGAAACAATCAGGGAGTGTCATTCCGATGAGAAGAGCAAGTCAAGAGATTATCTGTTGGAACTTATGGAGTAAAGGTGAGTACGTGCTGCTGAGGGTTTAAGGGAGGAATTTGCTCATCAGAAAGGACTTAGCTTCCTTTTTTAATCCTGTAGTTGACGGCATTCTTCTGATGCTCGGAGGGGGTGAGTTCCAAATTCTTGGTGTTGCTCCAGAGAATGCTCTATCATATGTTTTTCTTTTACTGAAGAATGAAGGTTTCAGTAGAAGATTACCGGAACTCAGAGAGAGTCCGCTTCCTACTGAGATCGTACGTTTTTGGGCTAGGTACTGGGGAGGTTTGTAGTGTTTGCCTTATGTGTGATACAGGCCATCTTTAGTTGTATTCTCGCTTCGTATGGCAGCCAATTGAGTGCCTTCAGGTGTGGCGAGATGTGGTCAAATTTTCTAGATCCTGTTATGAGTCTTGCGGCTGCATTAAGACAAGCTTTTAGAGGGACTGTTGAGATCTTGGGAAGACTTGATAAGTTGTACATCCGTATTCCAACCTCGAGATGACTAGAGCCTGAACTGCTGTTTTGAAGTCTGGTATTTCAATGAAAGGTTTCATTTTCTAAGATAGCTGAGGTAGAAGCGGGTATTTTTAGCCATCATGTTGATGTGTGTTTTCATAATTAAGTTCTTCTCCTGAGTAATTCCTAGTGATTTGGTTGACTCCACTGGGATCGGGGTACAACTTAGTGCAACGATCAGCTTGGTCCAATCCTTTATCACTGAAGAGTTTTTTTGGGGGGTGGGGGTGGGGGGCAGTAGAAGGAAATTATTTGTTTTGTGAGTTTAGCTTAAGGTGATTGTTTGTTAGCCTCTGAACAGTCCTATCTAAAGCTTGGTTCATCATCTTGATCTCTTCTAGGGATGTAATCTTGATATACAACTGTTTGAAAAGGCTCCCTTGAGCCATTGAGCTGACGAGCTTGCGGAGATGCACCTGTGCGCCAGAGAGAGGTACTGAGACCTGAAAGGATTATGGCAGCTTGTTCGTCAACCCCAGATTAAATTTGTTTTTATCTCTACTGATGACGGATAATATCCAGAAACACATGTCTAGAGATTTACAGCACTAACCTGCACCAACTTTGGTGAAATACTTCAGTAAATATTCAAGTCGGCATTTACCATGATCTGCATTTACCATAATGCTAAAGGGTTGAACTGTGCCGGGAGGTAAAGCAGTGTACTCCCACCCCCTTCTGTTTGAAAAGGCTCCCTTGAGCCATTGAGCTGATGAGCTTTTGGAGATGCACCTGTGTGCCTGTGAGAAGTACTGAGACCTAAAAGGATTGTGGCAGCTTGCTCAATAACCCCAGATTAAATTTGTTCTTATCTCTTCTAATGACAGATGATATCCAGAAACGCCTGTCTAGAGATTTACAGCACTAACCTGCACCAACTTTGGTGAAATACTTCAATAAATATTCAAGTAAGCATTTACTATGAACTGCATTTACCATAATGCTAAGGGGTGAGCTATGCTGGGAGCTGAAGCAGTGTGCTCCCAATCCCTTCTGTTTGAAAAGGCTTCCTTGAGCCATTGAGCTGACAAGCTTTTGGAGATGCACCTGTGCACCAGTGAGAGGCACTGAGACCTGAAAGGATTGTGGCAGCTTGCTCAGCAACACCAGATTAAATTTGTTTTAATCTCTACTGATGACGGATGATATCCAGAAACATATGCCTGGAGATTTAGCATCAGGGGCCATAAAGATCCAAGTTTTCAGAGCTTTCCTAAGAAGAGTTTCTGATAGGATGAAGCGTAGGTGGTTGGGGAGTCAGTTCCAAGCTTTGGTCCCAAGAACTGCAATAGATTTCCCCCCTTTTGAGACACAACTGAAGGCAGGGGGTTTTAATAGATTTGCATTAGACGATCTGAGTGTTCGGTGTGGCACATAGCGTGCAAACTTGGGCCGAAGGTAGTGAGGGTCTGAGGAGTGAAAAATTCTAAAGGTAATTGTCAAGATCTTAAACAGGATTCTTTTGTGGATGGGTAGCCAATGCAGTGCTTTAAGTGCAGCAGATGCTAATGAGCTCCTAGGCCATTTTAATACTAGTCGAGCTGCTGCATGTTGTACCATCTGTATTGGTATAGGACTGACTTATTCGTTCCTGCGTAAAGGATGTTGCAGTAATCCATTTTGGGTGCGATTAGGGCCACTGCGACTGCCTTTATATCCGTGCAGGGAAGTAGGTCGAAGAACTTTTTAAGTGACTTTATCAGATGGAAGCAGGTCTCAGCCACTGCTAGGGATTGCTGGTGAAAAGAAAGTGCTGACTCTAATTTGACCTCCAGGTTCCTAGCTACTATTACTGGTTTGGGGGAAGGAGGGATATCCGAAGTCCCTATGGAGTGCTTCAAAAATGATCAGTTGGGGCAGTTACACCAGTTGGATGGATGTCATTCCAACATGGCCACTTTGTAGGGGCAAGCAGTGGGCACGCTTTTAGTTTTCCTTTTTCTGTGTGAATAGACCTCTTTCTATTTCCTACAGAAGAACTGGTAGACAGAACATGTCTTAACAGAGATCTTATGGAGTGCTTCACTTAATTATCAATTGGGCCAGGTAAAGCAGTAGGTTGGGTGTCGTTCCAACATTATTGCCACTTTGTAGGCAGCAACAAAGGACAAACTGTATGCTTTCTGATTTCAAGTTGAATAGTCCTCTTTCAATTTCTATAGTCTTGGCCATTTTGGACTCCGGGTAGCTTAACGAGGAACGGAAGAGGGAAAATAGCCATCAGGGATTAACTTCCCCTGAGTAGAATCGAGATGGCAACCCCCTTCTTGTCCAGACGGCCCTAGCAGCAGCGCCAGTTTCAGCAGCACGTGAGGCGCCGCTCCCCTTCAGAAAATTAAGTCCTGCAGCTTTAAGTCTGAAAATGCAATCTGTCCTAGATGATACTCCTTAAAGCAGCTATTAAGCATGTTAATACATTTTAGTAACATTGGACTTCAGCAGTCAGCACTGTCTACTATGAAACCATGTTACTCCCTCTGCCCAATTTGCAGGTAATTCCCTCCAAATGACCCTCAATGTATTGGAATAGGTTCCCTTACTTCGCAGTTTTGTGTGGAGTTTATTAAGGATTGTGGAACAACCCATGACAAGCCTACTAAAACTTCAAATAGCTAATTTATAAGCAATGTCCCTTAATTTCCTAAGCTGCCACAGGCAACATCACAAATCTAAAAAACAGTGCTTTAGACAGATCAGAAGCCAAAAATGAAGTAGTTACCCTGGATGCCCAGAAGCACTTGACTCACATCCAAATCTCTCTGAGGTAGCAGAAAATTATCAACAGAGAGGCAACTAAAATCTTCTACTGCAAAATACAACCCTAAAATGCTTGACACCACTGTGCTCATCCACCAAAAACCTAGATTCCCCAAGCTTCAATTCAAAAGAAAATGTGTATCTCACTGTAAAGTGTTTCTGTGATTGGAAAGCACCGTCAATCTTTGAATATTCATCCAAATACCATGTATCCCACATTCAGGAACCAATCCTCACTCTAAACATTTCTGATGCCTCTGTTTATTTTGTCATCTAGACAGAGCGCATTATGAGACTATTATTTGTGCACAGGAATATAATTGAAGTCCTTCTTTAATTTCCTTGATTTGTCAGAATCCATTATAGCTCATAAACCTTAAATGTTTTCAACTGCAAGAATGCACACAGGGAATGTAAGATCAATATCAAGTAGGTAGATTCATTAAGCAAATATTTGGTACCAAGGCCATTCAGCACTCATAAAGATTATGATTTTATTAGAAATAAAAGTCAGTTCCAAGGTCAGGTATACAGGAATCAAGCGAATAGTATGATGGAAAAATAATTCCTAAAACAACAAATGCTCTGAAAACAAAGAAAGTCCCAGTGAATATGGATCAATAAAAACTTATCAATGCACACTTCTTAATGCAGCATGTATGGCCATCTATGTCACATGATATTTGGACATTGTTGACCAAATCCAAGGATAAAAGAATGAACGTTACCTACAACGGACAAAACATGAGCAGTCACACACTTTGGAACACTGATGCCCAAAACTAATTTTAGGAAAACTATATCATTTTACCACTGATGTAATGCTACAATCAATCCTTACTGGTGTCAGCCAACCTCCCTTTCCCATATATGTGCTCACACTCAATCAGCTCTCAAATGCTATCAGTTGCAAAAAGGGTGCCGCTCTCACATAGACGTGCAATTGTCACAATACCACCCAGTACACACATTTGTTTTCAATGTCGCACTAACAGATCAAGTTTAAACAAATTGGTGTATACCTTCTTCTACCAGGTGTTTCAGCCCTGACATTCAAAATATACATCACAGGATTACAAGAACCACAATAAGATCCATACACTGGCACATCTACATTCACAAAACAGAGGGTAGGCAACCCAACAACATCCATATGACATGTCTGTGAAAAACTGGACTGTTGGGTAAATATCTCCACTCCAGTCCACAGATGGAAATAGCTTACCTAGAGTACAACCTCATTTTACCCATAGAATGTTTGTCTGAGTAAGAAGTTAAAACTCACGGAAATTGCGTATAGGTATTGTTGGTAACAAATAATCATTAAAAAAAATTGCAAGAATGCTCTCTTTGTATAGCCTTGCTAGTTTTAAATAAAATATTTCAATTTAATGTGAAAAAGGTAAAGTAATAATGAGGAAGAAAAACAGGACAGGCTTCAAGACGTAAGATAGAAAGTATATTGAAAAAAGGCACAGAAATCAGAGATAAGGAAAATAGAGAATCAATATAATGGTTCCATAAATGAATAACAATAACTTCATCTGGTGTGTTTCAAACAGGTTAAATAAAAAGAAACAAATGTTTAAAATCAATGCTCATTCATAGATTTGGCTAAGAATTCCCTAAATATTTTCCTAGAAGGTGAAAGTATTATATAGTATTTAAATTGCAGAGAAATGGTCATACAAAAACAGCGCACCAAGGACTGGCATAGGAGATTTCACTCTCAAATGTGTGCAGATCAGGGCCGGACTGGCCGTAGCGGGCACTGGGCGTTTCCCCGGTGGGCCGCAAGGGTGGGGGGCTGGATTTGTGCCCCATGCGGGTCCGTTTTTGTTACCGGGAGCCGGCAATATCCGCACGGTTCCCAGTCCAGCCCCAGTGCAGATGCCTGGAGGGATGGGCTAAAGTCAGCTACCTTGATTCATGCTATGTTTATGTGTTTGCATTTGCATATATTCTAGGATGTTTATTTTGCAAGACCTTGTAGAAAGGTCTCCATAGACCGTCTACTTGTACAACAGCATTATCAATTGTATTCATTAGAGGAACCCAGTGTCCAGAGGTTTGTTTCTTACCTTACTGATGTTTTCAGTCCATTTAAGATTTTAGAGTTCAATGTAACTGCTAATTCAACAAGCATCAGCAGGATTATCCAGTATTACATGATCATGTATAAATAAAACTTTAAGAAGCAAATGTCCCTAGTAAGAAAATCTATGTTTTCACAATTCAACAGAAGTTCAAATTCTCTTGAGTCAGAATGGTAACTTGTTACCACCGCAGTTCCCGCTACTTTCCATATCTGTGTGTGACAATGAAGGGAGCCTGTGCTCTGCAGCCAAAGCTATATGCACCAAAGACATGCAGTGACTCATTTTGCAAGTGGTTGGAGTAGGTAAGCAACCAAAATCAGTGATGTTTTCCACTAGGAATTGTATGAAAATAAAAAGCAGCAAGGTGCGTTTTGGCTTTTGTTATGCGTGAAAAAGGCAATTTTGAGGATCATGTACTAGTCTAAGCATATGTCTGTTTTTCGACCCACTCTTTTAAAACAAGCAGCTTGAGAAGTCTCTCTCCTAATGTATGCTGCAGTATTCGGTGAAAAAGAAATGTACACTATATAGCCTGCAGCCTTTGCTGCCCATCTTTGTACTGGATGCGCATTGTATTTCAGTTCCATTTCAAACTTGGCTTTTATCAGTGGGTGATAGTTCTATGCCCACCCTCTTTTCAGCTATCTATTTCTATCTGAGTATCTGACTGCTTCCCTTCACCTCCACACCCAAAGTCATCATATGCGGGGTATCACAAGGATGATCACTCAGCCCCACCCTGTTCAACATTTACATGACCCCCCATAGCTGATGTTGCCAGATTGCATGCACTCAACATAATCTCCTACACAGATGGCACTCAACTGATCTTCTCACTCACCGAGAACCCCTCCATTGACAAAATCAACGTCTGCAATGCAATGACCATCATAGCCTAGTGGATGAGAGAAAACAGCCTACAACTCAACTCTGACAAAACTGAAGTGCTGATCTTTGTGAAGAACACCTCTGCATGGGACCACAGCTGGTGGCCTGCAAAACTCGGACCCACATCAACCAACCACGCACGTGACCTCGACCTCAACCTTGACAGCCAACTGACCATGAAATGGCAAGTTAATGCAGTCTCCTCTTCCAGCTTCCAGACACTTTGTATGCTACGCAGAATCTTTAGATGGATCCCAACCAACAACAGTAAGACCGTCACTCAGGAGGACCTTGTCACCAGCCACCTCAACTAAGGCAACGCCCTCTACTTAGGCATCTCCACCCACCTCCTTTGAAGACTCCAGACCATACAGAATGCTGTAGCCAGACTCATCTTCGACTTCTCCAAGTTAAACCACATTGCCCTCAACCTGAGTGACCTCCACTCGCTCTCCATCCAGAAAAGATGCCAGTTCAAGTTACTCACGCATGCCTACAAAGCCCTCCACGACTTAGGACCTGCCTACGTCAACCGTCAACTGAACTTCCACCAACCCACTGGACACGGTGGTCGCTCCTACATCACTACCAATACCTGGAATGACCTTCCCCTCCTGCTCTGTACAGGCCCCCTTGCTGGCAGACTTCAGAAAGAGACTGAAGGCCTGGCACTTTAATGGAGACACAGCACCCAGATACCCCTAGGTGTGACAGTACTGTGCTCTACAAATGCTGTTTGATTGTGTGATTGATTCTTCAAGAAAACACACATTTGTTATGTTTCTTCCGTGACTTTTTCAGTCACCTACTTCTTCTTTGACTTCCAAATTTTTTCTGCCACAACTGTAAGCACATCTAGTTATTTCTAGTTTTATTAACAGTGGAATTATTTGTTCATAAGTTTGCCACCTTGTCTAAGAGCATAATCTTCAGCTACCACCCTCCCGCATTGAGTGACATGCCCATTTGCAGCACAAACACACACAAATAGACACACCTACTTTTCTGTGCTTTTATGCAGGTAGCTGTGAGTTTCTTTCAACTTATTTCAGTGTTGCTGGAACAGTAACCATTAAACTTATCTTACCAGCTGCAGCTGCTTGTCATGTACATCATCAACATGTGAAGGCACCTGATGTCAAGCTAGATGATGGGATCATATTTGAAATCAGGCCAACACTCTTGCTTTGTAGCCGTTCCCTAAAAGCCGGTCTCTATTATAGAATATATCTTGGAGGAGTAATGTGTCTGCAGCAGAGCACTGTATGCAATCTGCTGATCACCCTTTGAAAGCTAAAATGATAGGTTGGAGTGTTCCAATATTGTCTGCAGAAGCCTTTTTGTAGCATGCAGGTCAGAACTTCTAATGTAGGTACACAGTTCATTGGGTAAATGATGCTGCAAACATCTACACTCAACTAGCAAAGCGTACAGTTAAAGGCGTGTATGCCTTTTGAGTTTGACAGGATGTACGGCATTCCATTTAGTAGTAATTCACACATAATATTAGACATATACAAACATCTACATGTATACGGTATATTCTATGCAATTAATCATCTTTGTTACATTGCACTGAAAAGTTATATGTTTCATTGCTGTTACTGGCAACTAGATGCAAACTATCTTGCAGCATCCAAGTCTGC
The DNA here is from genome assembly GCF_964204655.1 of Triturus cristatus. Lineage (NCBI taxonomy): Eukaryota > Metazoa > Chordata > Amphibia > Caudata > Salamandridae > Triturus > Triturus cristatus. The sequence continues at coordinate 231,955,273 of NC_140584.1, forward strand.
TGCCTTTCCTTGAGCTTATTTTATTGGCAGACAAATGTGCTTCCTAAAACCACCCTATTTTTTTTTTTTGTTTTACAAATTTGGGCAACTTATCGCGTTTGTTACCTATGGTGCCTTGATTAGTTTGGAAGGATGAAAGGCAGCATATCCAGCTGTGCTGACGTCTGGACACCTACTGAGAGAAACATTTGTTAACAAAAGACACCTCCAAGGAGACATTACGTCAGTCAGTCTGGCCCCGCCCTTCAAGATCGCCCTCAACCATTCCGGGGGCCCGTTCCGCCCAAGGTCGTTGAATATTTGCGAGACGTGGGAGATTCGCGGAGCCCTCATCTCATTCTGCACGGGAGCTCCCCCTTTTCTCCTTTCGCCACTGCATTCCATCTTCTGATCTGTTTTTATTTCCAACTAGCAGCGAAGTCGCTCAGCGCCTGGGGTGTCGTGCGCTCTCCCAGAGAGACCTTGAACACAGGGTCTGTGAGCGTTCATAGCCTACAGGGAACGTCGGGTACCACCCTGATACCAGCCTGTTCAAGGATGGGAATTATTTTGAAATTCATGAAACAAGCATAAGATCAATTGTTTTTATTGTCTTCTCTTCTTCATGTTTTGAACACTGAAAACTGTTCGTGCTGAATCTTATAAAGAAAAGGGCCACTTTGCAATTGGCTAAAGATACCTTTTTAATGCTAAAATAAAACCCACACCACCAGCAACACCTAGTTTTACAGCAAAACAAGGTTAGGAATGTCCTCGGCAATTCACAATCCAGCTGTCAAACAATAACAGCTTCCAAAAGTATAATAGTTTCATAGAAATATTAAAACAGTTATTCTAAAAACAAAAATATCCCCTTGTCAGTGAACAAATACGTTCTTTTTGGGCCTCATTTATGAGAAGTGACGCATCGCTGCGTGAAAGCAGCGATGCGTCACTTCTCAGTGCGCCCTCCTTGCGACACCAATGATGCTTCATATTTATATTATGACGCAACATGACGTAAGGAAGGACAGATACGTCAGTATAACTGACGTATCTGTCGGCGCAAAAAGTGGCGCATTGCTGGAGTTGTGTCAGAAGCCTGACGCAACTCCAGCAATGTTCCTTTCACATGGGGCAAGCCCCATGTGAAAGGGCCTGCATCACCCTTACGCCTGCCATGAGGCAGGTGTAAGGTTTTGACGCATTGGTGTCCTAGAAGTGGCGCAGCGAAATCTCATAGATTTCGCTGCGCCACTCCTACGACCCTTTCTTGCGGGGGAACGCCCTCCCTGCATACATTATACCTGGCGCAGGTATAATGTAGCGCAGGGGTTTATGAAGTGACGCATCTACCTAGATGCGTCACTTCGTAAATATGGCGCAACATGGTGCATGTTTTACGCCACTGGTGCGTCACAAAAAGTGACGCACCTGTGGCGCAAAAGTGACGCAGGGGCTCATAAATGAGCCCCTCAGTGTCTGACCTAATTGGGCCTCTCCGTTGCAGGTCCATTCAGTCAAAGCACCTTCTGCACTCTTTTTAAAGAAGGGGGCCTGTAACTTCAGTGATTTTTCACAAAGGCAAAGTGAATTTCCTGCATTGCTGTGTGCATTATACCATATAGACTCTAATACCAATATTCACCTATCTGCTGATCACCACGTTGACCCCTAGGGGCCCCTTGGCAAATGAGACATCACAAACTTTGTGGACTTCAGCCTCGCGGCCTGGGGAAAATCTAGGAGGACATTAATGTTGATCTTTTTATAAAACCTCCCTATCCAAAATCTTGAACCCCACCCACCAGGACGGGCATAAACAACTACCGTTTTGGCATCTTAGAAGCCACACACGAATTTGACAATCAATAGCAGTGTTATTTGACTCAAAGCCTGCCCTTTAAATGTCCACAAGCCGTGACTAATGATGGTCATAAAAGGGAATACACCAGATGAATAACTCCTGCTACTCCTGGCCCTCTCGAAGGAAAGTAATCTTAACTCCAGGACTCCTGGCAGACTAATGCCGTGCAGTCCTACAGCCCTGCACAATTAAGGAATGCAGGGCACATTCAGTGGCGCTGAATGTGGAACATCACTCCAGGAGACCAAGGCAACACTATATTAAAACAATCTGCTCAGGCACTATTCGAAATTGTATTTATCCAGGAGCTGTCGGCTAAAAGCAGCGGAAGTGATTTCAGTGCTCTGGAGCCTGCACTAAAATCCCAATACTTTTCTGTTTCGATTATGTCTTTAATACTTTCGCACACTGATCAAGTCAGTTTCTACGTGCTGCAGGCCCCAGAATAGCAACATGTCTCCTCAGCTGTCCAAGACCACAGCCCCTCTGATCACAGTTTCACAATAAGTGATTCCCACGTGATTGTACATGTTTTTTTTGTTAACAATTAACGAGGAGAGGATGTGGTCCATCGGCTACGCTGCCGACTTTGGTGCTGGAAACCAGAAATCGAGCCTCGAGGTCGCGCCCACATCCTGTGATTTTGGGATTCTGGGCAAATCACTTAATCTCCCCGTTCCTGAATGTGTAATGCAAATACGGTGCTATGTAAAGCGCTCCAATACCTTCGGGTCGAGTTCGCGCTATATAAAATATGCAACAATTTTTTAAAAAAATGATTAAACCCTTTAAGAATGGAAATCATCCATTTATCAATACTTAAGTGTTAATGATAAAACAGCGGCGGTTCATTTTTGTCCAGTGTGCAAGGAATGGTAAGATGCTAGGTTAGGAGAGCAATTTGAATTCTGCTAGTGGGTGTGTGTGTGCGTGGTGGTGTGTGTGTGTGTGTGTGTGTTTACAACAGGATCTTCACATCCCCATCAAACCCCAGGGCACCATTATCTTTTTGCCTCCAGAGATACTATCACAATATTGTAAGCTAATAATATTCAACGGCATCCTTAGATCCTACTCCGATGCAAATGCTTGTTCTTCTTTCTCAGCTGAGTAGCCACTGCTTCTGATGAAGAAGGGAGCATGATCATTAAACCCTGCAGTCACTCTCCCCACCACCCTGCACTTGCAACGGCAACGTGTAGAAATGTCCATCACAAATTGACCTTTTTGACTTTTAGGTAACCCGATAGTCAAAGTCTGCAAGAGGAAAGCATGTGAGGTAAATTTCCTACGCTCAGTGTGAGATGCTGTGTGATTTAACCCCGCCACATGAAGACATTCATAGGACTTTAGGCAGCTCTGTGTGGCTTCAGTGCTAACACTTCACACTGAAACAAGTTTGACACGAGGGGCCTATTCTACCAATACATGTCACCGGTAAAGACAGGCTTGCATACCAAGGCCCACGTGCATAATTGTCAGAGGTTAAAGCTGCAATTTGGGGTCAACTTGTATCTCTCATCGGTAGCCACACCTGAAGTGCTTTAGTACTGGAATGATGGCAGATTTTAATTGATAAATCCGGTAGCGACTTTTCAAATGTCGTAGTTCTTTTGAACCTAGGGCAGACGAACCTCTTGCAACTCTGTACTAAATCACACAGTTGAACATTTTGAAAAGACAGATTTGTCAAACGACTCTCTCAATCAAGATTTCTAGACAGGCTGTTATTGCCACATGAGCTAGAATAGATCTGACCAGTTGGAGCAGGTAAGTCACTATCAGGGATTGTAACTGACTTTCCCCTGAACTTGTAGATGTGGTCAAACAGAGGGCTCTTCTGCCAATGCCAGGATCTTGGTGGGAGAGAAGTGGGAGAGGAACGAGTGTACACCAGTCACATGAAGACAAGATGGATGGCCTGGGAATTCACACACCACAGGCCTGATCCTATTATATGGCAACATTTGATGAAGAACCAAGCACCTTATATTCAGGAGGGATCAACCAAAGGTTGATCAAGAAAAGGAAAGGTTTCTCCTTTATGTGGAGCGAAAGCAAACATTGGACATGGTGGTGACTATCAGGGGTGGCTTGTGAATTTTCAAAGTGGTGGGGTGTAAATTTTCAAACCAAGTATAAAATGGAGTGCGGGGTGGGGGGCACTGGGCATGCACCTAGATATTTTTCCCCATGTTCATGTAGTGCAAACTTGACCTGATTGTGTTGAAGCCCTTTATATGAGCACCAGATACATTACATAAGGTCACATATATTTTGTAGCCACAGATAGTTTGCCCAGAATCACAGGCTGTTGAGCTCATGCTGAGATTCAAAACTTGGTTTTCAAGTTTCAAACTCAGCAGCTCTGGTTCTCTCATCTAGATCTGACCTCAGGGCCTTGGATACCCAACTACCTAGTAACTTCTCTTGCACCTTGCAGCTTCCTTAACGGGGAAGGAAGCTGGCACATGCCTTTTAGTTTACTATTAGAATTGTCATCACAGCAGGGAAGGAATGTTTCCCATTTCATGTTTAAAAACTTGCACTTTTAATAAAGGCTGATTCACAGATGTAAGCTAATCTACAAAGGTAACACATCTAAGTGCTCAAGAAATACACTGCTTTTCCTTTTCAGTTCACCATATCTGGGATCAATCAAGGCATCCCTGCTTGACCAAGCTGCATGATCCTATGCAAATACTGTATTTCATCAAGCCAGCTCGTTGTTGGTTATCGCACAGGCGAGGCCGACGGGGCTGGTGTACAGGCAGTCAAGTATCAGGCACACGTATGACTGACTCGTCCTCAACATCTCCATCCTGACTATCTGCATGGTGTGGATGAAACAGTGGCTCAAAAAGGCCTGAATGTGGACAAGGGGCATTAAGCGCTGTTGGAACAGAGGCAAAAATGGCCTCTCTGCTCACACTGTTCCCCAACACCTTCTCCAACTATCCGGGCCCACCACTAAACTTGAAGGATAACATGAATGTAAACACCAACACACACAGACTCTTTGTTAACACATATGTCTTTTAGTTTAATAATATTATTGTTATCACTGCAGGTCAGGAATGTTTCTCATCTCATATTTAAAAACAGCACTTAAAATAACGACTTCTCAATTCACTGATATAATTTGATGTACCAAGGTGCCACGCATCTGCATGTTAAAGAAATATGCAGTTTACAATGTTCAAGTCAATCTATCTGTGATCAATCCCAGCATCCCCGTTTGACCACATTGTGTGATCCTAGGCAAATATTTCATGAGGCCTCCTCTTTGTTTGTTATCGCACACCTCAAAATCGCCAGCTTGAGTACCAGCAGGGTGTAAAAGAAACATTGTAATATACACTGAAAGCATGCATGTGGGTGCACTGCTCATCGTCCACTTGCTTGGAAGACAGCATCAATTTTCACAGTAATTTACTCAAGTCGGCTCATCGCTTCTACTCTGGACCTGGTGACTCTGTGTCAGGGGCACTGCACAGGCAATAGAGGTTCAGGCCGCAGGAGAGATTAAGGGGTCACACTTTCCTGGGCAGCAATTGGTCAGCTACAAGTATTCTCCCCGAAAAAAACAGCCCCACACATACAGACTTGCTGTCTTTTCTGGCCTTAGCAGATTCAATTGGCGCCTTCCAATTTTTTCTTCCAAATGGGCGGTGGGCATGCTCCTAGATCTGACCTTGCTGGCATTGGCCTGGATACCTAGCTAACATAATGTGGGAGGAAGCTTCTGTAGTCTTCCCTTAGACCACACTCATCATGATAATAAACAGCAGCAATTGGGTTGCAGAGGTCACTGACCCACCCCCTTCAACGTTCTCCCTATAGGCCTGCACCCCCCCTGCCCATTTTGTTTAAACCTGCTAATCCTCCTCAGGCCATTAAAAAGTAATGCCGAAAAAGGCGCTATATACCTAACAAAGAATTCTACAGTACCCACTAATATGTCGTCATTGCCCTGGTAAATGCCTCAAGGCTGAGGAAAACCTCCCTTGAAACAATACATGTGCCCTGCACAGGAGGCCACCCTCCAGGCTTGGAGCAGAGACCCCTCACTTCCTCATCCCCTAAAAAATAAAAGCAGATTCAGATAAGGTTGTGGCCAAGCAGCAAGTGACATTTATTTTCAGCTGCACGGTGTTCCTAATACTTTGTTTATTTTTCGAGGGTGTAGGGGGTCGACTCCCCTCATGCCCATTAAAACCAGCCATTGCTGGTGACTAGTGAGAATTTGAATATATTCAACATGTTGGCCCAGATTTACAAATAGTCGATGTAACTCAGCAGTGCTGTGCTGCCTGGGGTCAAAGGGAGAGAGAAAAAAAATGTGTGCCCTGCCTACTAATACATGGTGCATTTGTTCTCTCTCCCGATGCTGGCACACTGGCTGCCTTTTGCCTAAGCAGAGACTCTGAAACCAAAGTACAGGGTTGTGTCCTTTCTCCAAATCATAGGATTTGTACTGGAAGGGGGCCCTTCCAGTATAAAAAACTGTCCTATAAGATTTGTTCCATTGTGCATGCTGTACAATGCAGCAAATGTGCAATGTTGTAAACATAAGGAGACATTTAACATTTTTTCCTTGTTATGTCTATTTCGAGGTGGTGTAAGAATTGGTCGCAAATCCCTGTCTATGAATGTTAGTAGAGAGGCATTTGCCTCAAAACCCCAGGGTAGTTGGATAGAAATGCCCATGTACCACCCTTGGAACACCCCCATGATGCAGAGCAAAGTAACTTTGACTTTGGTTTTAATGTGTATCCATACAATAATTGTGTGTATTTTAAGTGGACCTCATTAGATGTATAAGGGGCATATTTACAATAACTGGTGCATCCCTGCATATCAGCAGGGATGCGCCAGTTATTGTGCGCCACGGCTCCGCCACCATGCATGCGTCTCATTTACAATGCGGCGCACCATGGGGCAAAAACGGCACAGATGCGTCACACATCTGTGCCGTAAAAAGTGGCGCATTGCTGGAGTTGCGTCGCAAGCGCGATGCAGCTCCAGCAATGCTCGGGGGGGCCCTATCTTGTTAATGCTGCGTCAATCCTTACGCCTGCTTCAGGCAGGCACAGGGTTTTGACGCAGCATGGGCCTAAAAGTGACTGAGTGAAATCTTGTAGATTTCACTCAGCCACTTTTAGGAGGCGTTCCTGCGCCGGAACGCCCCCCCCCCTGCGCAGGAACGCCTACATGTGGCGCAGGGCTTTACAACGTGACGCATCTCCCAGATGCGTCATGTTGTAAGTACCCCGCACCATGGCGCAGGATTTGCGCCGCCGCTGCATCACAAAAGTGACGCAACGGTGGCGTAAATGAGGCGCAAGGGGCTTGTAAATCTGCCCCTAAATTCTTAATACAATTGAATTGAATTAAGTAAAGCATAAAGCATGACTTTGCAATACTTTGGGGAAACTTCCAACGCAAATTCTGTTTTATAGTGGGCAGTAAATACCACCCTGGCACTTTGTGACATGTTTTTTGTCACTTTTGTTATGCAAACGCAGCACAAGGAGTTAGTAAATCTGCGCCATTGAGTTTTCAACATGATTCACAAGTGAGAAAAGAAATTCTGAAAAAACACAGTATTTCAACGGACGTCATGTCTCTTTTATCCAAGGATGTTTACATTTTAATGAGGCTGCTAATTGCCTAGATCAATGGAAACGTCTGAATTTATTCACTTATAAAACATTTACCCGATACTCTTTAGCAGAATTGTTTGTTGACGATTATGGGCTCCAGTTTGTGAACAGAAAGTGTTCACGTTCAGATCAGTTAATTTATCACCATTGTGAGGGTAACTGAATATGTGTAACCCTAATTACTCCAAGAAAAGTTAAAATACATTTTCATAATTCCTTTCATGGATCATTTCCGGGTCAAACTGTATATTCGGTGTTTGCTCCTCAAGGAACATTCCATGTTTCTAGGCTCCAAGAATGAGTGGCATCCTTTAGCCTCTGTGTATTTCAAGACAAACCTGACCTGGCAGCACGTATCTCAGACAAACAGGGGACGCTGCAGGGGTATTCATTTGAAAGGCACTGAAGCCGAACAAACAAGGTAATATATCTGCTTTTATTGTTCTTCCCTAGACTAAAAGCATGGTGACTGCACAATGCACAAACACCTTCAATTATTTCCATGTGTAAGAAGGCTAATGAATAGACACTTGTTTCTTTTGTCCTTTTAAAGGGTAATTGTCAATTTAGGGCTTTATAGCATCATGATAGTGAGTAAAGAGGACAGGCACGGTTTCTTTAGAAACCCTTCTTCTGCAGTTATTTCTTTTATAACAAGAGTATTTTTGCAGTAAAATATTCAGATTATCACCAGCACAACATTTGATGTGGTCTGTGGTATTCTGTAGCGTGTGAAATACCAAAATTAACAAAATGATATGCCACTCTATTGTTTTGTACATATGTACACGCAGTGCGGCTCCTCGTGGTAGTGCTGTGGGGCGGTGCGGGGGAGGGGCAGGGTGGGGGGTAGTAAACTCCAGCCTAAATAAAACGAATTTCATTGCGCGCGCTGCATTGCAGGCTGTCAGTGAGACATGGAGTTACTGGAATCCCCTGACCTGTCCTTCAGCATCCCCTACTGTGACAGACAGGTTAAGGGTTGTATTTATTATAACAAACCACAAAAACTTAACGATGCACTCAAATCATTTCACAAAATTATAAGCAGAAACACCATAAACCAGATACATGATAATTTACAATTTTGATGGATGCCTACACTTAACAAAGTCTCTAATATGTAGTCATTCCTAACCATATCTAACATTGTACCTGCATATTCAGCATTAAGGCTACAAGCGAGATCATGACTGGTCAACTTGTGAGGGCCCCTCCCTAAGGGGAGAGGCCCACCCCCTGGGAATACCTCCCCAGAGTAACTTGTGCAGGAGGCCCATCTACCCACCAAGTTGCCTATCTCGGGCCCCCCATACACCCTCATTACCCCCTGGGAATACCTCCCCAGAGTAACTTGTGCAGGAGGCCCATCTGCCCTTCAAGTTACCTACCTCGGGCACCCCCATACACCCTCATTATCATTATGAAATGAAATGAAATGAAAAGAGAGGTTTATATAGCGCAACTGTCACTCCTGACGGAGTCTCCTGGCGCTGGTACCTGTGCAGGGTTTGGCCATAAAGGCCTGTCGGCAGCGAGTACTCCCACAACCCACACCCTCTACCCAACTGGCTGCAAGCACCCATTGGAGGGCCCAGTGAGACCACTGCCCCACCTGTCCCAAGTAAAAGGAAGCCTTCTATGGACCCGAAGTGCCCCACCAATCATGACCTCACCCGCTGACCTAGGATGCTACAATAAATAGGACAAAAACCACCAAAACAGGTGCAAAAGAAAGAGTTAATGCGAAAAGCAAATAGATAACCAAAACATCAACTTAAATAATGCAAAGCTGAAAGAGACAAAATAATGCACACAAGACACTGGAAAAACGTAAACCACACAGCAATCTGTTGTCTAAGGGGATTATGGGTGTGATAAAAAAGAACTTGAGCTGTTACCCCTGTGGGGGAAGGGGGAACAGCAGCATTCTGTTGGCAGAGTGGTGAGTGAAAAAGAGACTGCTCCACCTCTCGTTCACCCCTTTAATGCACAGGACCCAGCGCAGACTGGTTACATAAAGTGTTAAACAACTTTCGGGTTGCCGCCTGATCGGCCCCCAATCGCTGGGGTCAATATTCCTTGGCAACGGCGGTGGCGTCACATGCTGCCACCCCCAACCCAATGGGCTGGCCCTGGCGCATTCTCCCGTAAGCACACCTTGGCAGCGTCCATTCCACTTCAGGAGGTAACCCAACCTATCAGTCATATTCAATTCCACATCCCCATTTGAAACATCTACAGTTATGTAAGACAATAACATCTAGTCAATACTTGAGAAACATGGCCTTGATGCTTTAAACCTTTTTAACTTCAGGCCAGTTTCCAACAGACAACTCTGAGCCAATCTTAGACTCTGAATAGGATTCACACAAATCCCCACTTTCTTTGAAAAAAGTTTTTCTTTTTTCAAATCCCAAAAGCATTGCACTCTGGCCATGTTGCAGAACCTTTCTCAATCACAGCCATGGAATAATCAAGTTCATCATCAGAATTAAGTTGGTGTCTTTGCTTCTGCTTTGAAACAGCACATTAGTACATTCTAGTACACTGTTCCAGCTCACTGCACATCAACACTCCTTTCCAAGCCAATATATCTCGTAAATCCTCCTGCCACTTGTTTGTTCTTTGCTTTTTATCCTGTGATACAGATATTGTTCAAGATTTCCCCAACACACTTCTTCACTGCAATGCCTACTGTGGCTCTGTACTAAACATCATTAAATCTTTCAATTTCAATATCCTATCGACATCCAAATCATCTTTTTACTGGAAAATCCCTTAAAACTTACTATAGGCCACTACCTCCTATGAGTTGCTCAATCAATAGCGTGCACGTCTGATCTCTTCTAAAACAAAGATCTTAATATGTGGAAACTTGTAAATCCCTCAGCTTCACAGTCCAGGAACTAGGATATATACTGACCATGCCTATCAAATTAAGGAACCTTGGTTTGAATATGGACTACAACCATTCTATTCCTGTGAAGGGAAGCTGGATAAAAACATCATCCCACCTCAGCATGATGTTCCTGCATCACAGATTCCACATCTGGGTTCACCCCACATTGCCTTCACACATTGGCAATGTATTATACCTATAGACACTGATGTTTGTATGTTGAAGACTTGATTGCATCAAAATGTGACTGGCAGATTCTACACCTCAGCCGCCACAATCTTTTCCTACACCCCCACCTGTCTAGTTGCCAGATTCAGCTTGGGCATGCCTGTACATTTAATTCACTACAACATTCAAAGATCATCCCTCAAGATCAACATCAACCAAGAGGCCCAGATTTACTAATATTTGGTGCAACGCAGCAAGACAACTTGCTGGGTTGCGTCAAATAGAGAGAGCCGGAATGAGCCATGTCTACTAAGATAAGATGCATCCCGGCTCTCTCCCTGTGCTGGTGCACTGAGTGCTGCCTTGCTCCTACACAGGCACTCTTGCGCCATGGTGCAAGGGTGCCTGCATTACAGGCAGGACTGTTTTTGTGGAAAAAATTCAGTTTCTTCTTTCTAAGTGTGCCGCAGAATGAAGTATTGGTCCTTTTTCAGGTTAACAGTAGAACTAACAGGGGCAGATTTACAAGCCCCTACGGCCACAGGAAGGTCACTTTTATTGATGTTCCTGTGGTGATAGTGCCATCTGGTCTTAATCAGTCAAAACAACTAGAAAAGTTTTATTTCTCCTCGTTTTTGCCCTTTCTATGTGTGCTAGAAAGTGCAGCATGATTGTTTATGTGCAGGAAGGTGTTGCTTCCTGCACATAAACAATCATTTAAAAATGACGAGTTACAGCTTCTAAGCGTGCTGCACAAGCAGCACACATAGAAGTTACTGATTGCCATTTATGATTCTTTATGTGCAGGACAGGACACCTTCCTGCACATAAACAATAATTTCCTACAATGCAGGCACCTTTGCACTAAGGTGCAAGGGTGCCTGGGTTGGTGCTAGGCAGCTAAATTTAGCACGGGGAGAAATGCAGGGCTGCACTGTATTATTGTAAATGCAGTGCAACCCTGCCTCTTTAAAGTGACGGAGCGCTTAATGCTGCGGTCCACCACTTTAGTTGTAAATATGCCCCATAGTGTCCTGGGGATTTCAAACTCCAAGCTTCATTTCAGCGCTGAAGCAAATTACATTAGGCTTAAAAGGACTTCAATGGCACTGCATGTGGGAATATCGATTCCAAAATATTGTGTAACCTAACTATTGTGTCTAAAGTATTGTCACATCAATAATATTGTGGACCAGAACATCAAAGGTAAGTTTATTATTTTCATGTAGATGTCATTTTTAACATTTTAAGTGGGGGTGTGGCCAATGGCAGATATCCCCTGTACCTCCTTTGTGTGTCTGTTGGACATAAGCAAATGCTGGTGAGGACTATAAAGGACCTTTACATGCTTGTACCAGGGGGGTCTCCTTTTTTGTTTTTCATTTCTGGCAGCTGGGGAAGAGCAGCCGGAGTCTTACATTTAGTTTTTTGTGAAATGACGATCAGCGCACATAGTACACTGCTGTCATTGTTTCCTCTGAATGTGAAAGTACAATGAGCCTATCAGCTCATTTCACTTTCACTGATTCAGTGCTCTGGGGCATATCCCAGCCCCCACAGTACTGATTTGCATGGGGAAGGTATCATTGAAAGAGGAGTATGTCCTCTTTTGAAAGAGGAGTATGTCCTCTTTAAAGTTATATATTTCCAGAGTGGATCCCTGCTTGGGGCTCACCAAAGGAGGGCGATCTCCAAGCAGGTAACCACCCAATAGACCCCAGGGATGTGGATTCTAGAGGGGTGGTATGTGTCTATGCCCCCTCATTGCCCTGGGCCCCATTAGTTTTTCTGCCCTCCAAGGGGGCGGAAGACCTCTTAGCATGAGCCTGTGCCCCCAGGGGTCCCATTAGTCATTATGAACCCCTGCAGGGTGGATGAGGTTCTTCATTCCAATCTGCCCCCCAGGGGTAGAAAGGCTTTTAGACACTAGGGTATTTTGGGGTAGACTTTTTTGGGGGGGTGTGGCCCTACTGGGCCTCACTCGATTTCCTGACCTCCCTGGTTGGTGGAGGAGGGTATTCACCCCCAATCTGCAGGCTAAAAGGCCATTATACACCAGGGATATATTTTACTGTAGAGACAATTATGGTGTGTGGGTGGATCACCACAGTGTTGGGCTTATCCTCCAGCCCTAAAACCACAACAGTCTTTCTACCCACCTGGAGTACGGAACCCATTCTCATGGCAAGCAAGAGGAGATTTTGATTCTTTTGGCATCAGTTTTGACATATCAACTGTAGTAAATCTAAATTTCGTCCTATTTGCCGTGGTGTATGGGTGCACTATTTGGGCCTGTCTCTGCCACCCTGTTAGCCAGGGTGGTGTGCCTTGCACAAATCCAACAAGGCTGTCTTAGACACAATGCCCTTATGTTAGGAATGATTCATCCCAGGGTCAATGGGAAGCCTCGTGGGTAGAGCCATGGTGCATGTTGGGCCCTTTTCTGTCATGGGCACCATGCCCATCCACAAAAGTGAGGTTTTATTTTTATCGGCAGACTGGGATAAAACTTTGGTGGTAGGAAATATGTGGCTCTTTGCAGACTTCAAAGCTTTGGGTCACAGAAATATGAGGAAAATGTGCGTTTTTATCTAAAGTTTGAGGTTTGCAAAAGATTCTGGGTAAAATAAAAAACCTTGTGAAAGCCACACATACCACGTCATACCACCCTGCATTCCCCTGCAAGTATAGTATTCACAAATGGGCAGATTTGGTAGATTTTCCTTGGTTCTGGCAGATTTAGAGTCCAAATTCGGCAGCCACCAGCATTTCAGAAAAGAGTCGCTTTTTTAGATGGAAAAATTTGATCTGCCCTTGTGTGTGTTTTCCTGTAGCGAATACAAGGCTCACCCACAGACGTCAGTTATAATTGTTATAGGGAGATATAAGGTAATGCTGCGAAATCTGTGGCTCCCAGCAGATTCCAGAACTTTCCCTCACAGAAATGTGAGGACAATTTTGTTTATACACAGAGTGAGAATTACAAGGGATTCTGAGAGCAAAAACCTTGTTAGAACCACTGAAGACACACCACTCTAGCCACCCCGGGCGTCGGGTTTTTATAAATGTCTGAGTATGGTAGGTTTTCCTGAGTGGCAGCTGAGCTAGGGCCCAACATCTGCAGCTATCCATGTTGCAAAAAAGCATGGATTCAGCCGGGTAAAATAGGATGCCTGCAGGAAGAATTTTGAGGTATAGTGTGTCCCTGGCGCTGGGTGCAGCCACACAAGTGGGGTATTGCTTTTATCAGGAGGAAGGTGGGGAGACAGAGTAGTAGAGTGTTTGCTATTGCCAATTGGAATTCTCCACATCTGTGTCTTCCAAATATAAGCCACTGTGTAACATAGAAGACATTTGGAAAAATGCCCCCTGAATCACATGCTTGTATAGGTATCCACAAACTCAGAGATGTACTTACAACCACTGCACCTTAACTCAGCATCTGGTGTACATTTCAGAAATATATAGGTTTCCTTTCAAATCAATTTTTCACTCTTTATATTTTACCATATAAATTGTTTTATACTTGGTACTCAATGAAAACACATTGTAAGGTGCAGCTAAGTTGTTGGCTCTGTGCACCTTAGTTTCTTGGAGAACTCACAAAATATATATTTCTGCATGAACAGAAGGGTCTAGCAGACATCCCAGTGCATTGCTTTTGTAATATGATCATCGTGGCAAGAATAATTAGGGACTGATTCACAAAGGTAAACTTAAACTTTTGATTAAGTGTACCACTATCTGCTATTCACAAAGGGATTTATTAGTAGTATCTTTACAAGTGTGGAATCTCCGCACATATAAAGTTAAGTCTTTTTATGTACAGAGACTCAGCACTCATAAAGGTACTACTCGTAAACCCCTTTGTGAATAGTAAACAATCATAAACATTCACAAAACAGTATGTTTACATGTGTGAATTAGGCCCTTAGTGTCTTTGAGAAATCGTTGAGGGACCCACACAAATGACCCTTTGCTGAATTAAAAATCTTGCTTACCTTTCAGAAATGTATAGCTTTCTGGCAGCGCCCAGAGGTTTCACACATATTTTCACCACAAACTGAAAATAGCCTGAACGCACAAAAATTAGGAAAACGGATTGCCTCTTAATAAAATGCCAAAACTGTGTTCATTTTTTTTTAACACCTCTGCATTTTCCTAAAAGCTGGGAAGTATTCAATTTCAGCACAGCAAACCTTTGGTTGATGCAATTTCTAGATAACAAAAACCTTTTGGAGGAGCACTCTTTTCCCATTATTTTTTACAAAAAAATTATTTTTGCGAAATTTTGGCTAGTTTTTTTTTCTCTTCCATGGGTACCTTTAGAATTCTTATGATGCTAGGATAAAAGGACATTTGTGGAAACCTTATGTGGAAAAAAGCTATGGAGGCCTAAGTGTGAAGTACCCCAAGTAGCCAAAAAAGGGCTCAGCATTGGGGTGACAACACCTTATACAAATGTTGCATGTTAGTATTAATAATGTAATTGTTTTAATACTTTAATATTTTAAATACAGATTTCAATTTGTAAGGCTAATGTACATTTTAGAATTTAGGGGCAGATTACGAGTCTGGCAGTCAAAGACTGCCAGACTCGCAGTGGCGGTCCTGCAGCAGCCCTATTCTGAGGCGACCATTTTGACCATTTATTGCAGCACCGTATGCACCAGGGAACCGCTGTATCCTGCTTTCCAATATGCACGGCGGGACCAAAGTTTCTCCACCACCAGTCGTCTTTATGGCAGGGAGACCGCCATTAAAAGGCTGGCGGTGGTAAAACAAAGGGGGCCCTTGAGGGCCTGCATTCCCCTGCTGCCAGGGGGATGCATTCAGGGAGGCACTAGATGTGCACATCTGTTTGCATGCACTCCAAGTTTCAGCACATATGGACTTCACAATCTATGCTGTTCTGGAACGTCTTTTGCATTCCCATTGCGGTGCCCATTTTTAGGGCACCACCATGGGAATGGCGAAATAAAAGCATGCCAGACTTGAGTTGGCCAAAGTCGTAATCAGGCCCTTAGTAATATTTAACTTAGCATGTTGCTGGGTTTGTAAGGTAATAAGTTGGGACATTTTTGTAATTAGATATTATTTTTAAGTTAATTCAATTTTTAATTGGTAAATAACTAAGTTAATTAGTTAACTGATCCATTTTATTTAAATTATTCATTTATATTTGGAGATTTATAATGTCATTATTTATCTATATAGTTAGGTTACTAATTAATAATTTGATAGTGTGTTATAGTCTTTGTAGGGGAATAGAATGGGAAGTTATTTATATTATGCTTTTGACATGATGTTTTTATGTGGTGTAAATATTTATTTGGTAATTAGTTAAGAAATTGTTTAGTTGATATTTTAATTGTTTAAGACTATTTTGTGATTTTATTATGAATACATTTTGTTTTAAAGCTGAAATAATAAATAATACTTTAGTAGCAGGCTTTTGAGCTTGTAGGGGATTAGAACGGGAGCTTATTTAAACTGTATTTCTTGCTACTTCTTATGTTACTTACGTAACCATTTGTTAATTATGTATAAAAAAGTATTGTTGTTCTATAACTGTATGTAGTTAATACGTTTGTGAAATGTACTCTATATATATTATTGTTTTTATTTTATTTATTTTATATAATCACTATTATAATGTTAATATTGTTTTATTTAGATTTAGTCATTTGTAGGAGTAGGAATGGAAGTGTATTTATTTTAAATTAATTTTGTTTGATTATTGCATTACTATTTTCTATTGTATTATTTCAAAATTATATAGTTATTATTTTGAATACATTTTAATAATTGTGTTTTGTTAGTTGTTGAAATATTTGGTTAAAAATAGTTAGGAATTAAAATGGTATATGTAACCTTTCCAAAGTCCAACATTTTCCATGTTTTTGTTTGCCATGCAATGGGAGTAGTAAATCTAACCCTTCCAAACTCCAGCACGTTTCCTTGATTTTGCTTAAGTTGGTTTGGAAATAGCAAATCTAACTTCTCCAAAATCCAGCACTTTCCCTAATGCTACATAGATTGGAGTACTCCCTCAATTGTCCAACACTTTCCTTGATTTTGTGGAGTTTCATTACTCGTTTTTGATACCAAATTATATTTGTAATTGATGTTATTTTGTTTTTAACGTTGACTTTTTATAAATGTACTTTCTTATTAGATTTTATCACCTCAATTGTATTTGATTTTTTAGTTAATGTAAATATAACTGTAATTGTTTTAAATTGTTGTAATATTGTGAAAGAGACAGAGGGATAGACAGACAGATAGATAGATAGATAGATAGATAGATAGATAGATAGATAGATAGATAGATAGATAGATAGATAGATAGATATATAGATAGATAGATAGATAGATAGATAGATAGATAGATAGATAGATAGATAGATAGATAGATAGATAGATAGATAGATAGATAGATAGATAGATAGATAGATAGATAGATAGATAGATAGATGCACTTTTTGTTTTGCTAATAACTTTGGTGGAACTGTTTAATGAACCTTCTTGAAGCTTTCCAAAGACAAAATCCTTCTACCTGAGATACTTCCTGGTTAGTTTTGGGGCGATCCGTCAAGCAGGGGCTGAGAGAAAGGGGGATCCCAAAATTCATTTTTCCCCTTGGAAAAAATGTATCAAAAAAGGACTGAACAATCTGATTGGTGGCCGCAACATAAAAAAAAAATATGAAGGCTGCCTTTGCACAACTCAGGGACTCAGACCCCAAGTCCTGAAAACATGTTCAAAAACATATAGAAGGTAAAAGTGTAGGGGTGTCCTGACTCAGTAGCCGTTTTGAGCACCAGGAGACAAAAAGAAAAAACAGAAAGTTAATTCTGTTCCATTGCAGTCCCACAGGAATCTCTCAGGACCCAGATCAGCCACCTGTAACACTAACACAACCCTTAAAAATGTTGGCCTACTGATTACCCACTCCCCCCCAGATAGTATGGCCTAAAGCTGTGTGTGGAAAGGGGTTAGACACAAATGTATCCTATTAGGATACACCTTAAATAAAAAAAAATAGAAATTCACTGCAAAAAAGGTTAACGTGGAGTTATAAATGACAAACGTAGTAAGATTTTAAGTTACATTAAAAATATTAGAAATTCACTGAAAAAGCACTACAGTTTACAAACCAAAAAATATTGTAATTCACAATGCCATCAGTGATGTCATTAATGATGCCTTCGAACATTTAATATGCGAGGTCATATGCAGAGCCTGGTGAGGGTGTAAGTTATAGTAAGCTCAGTTAACTATAATTGGTGATTTTCTGCTGGGTTTCAAGATTAAAATGGTATCTTTAAACTGACATTTTCACCTAATTAGAACGTCAGTTTAAACATTGCTTTTTCAGTTAATTCTAAGGCTTCTTTTAATGTAAAGTAAGATAATACCAGACCAAACTATAATGTCCCTTTAATGTTTTTTTTCATTGAATATATTTATATATATATATATATATATATATATATATATATAAGTCATTTAAATTCTAAAAGCTAAGTTACCTGTTTTCCTTTATGTATAATTTATGGGGCACTCTAAGCCTGATGGGGTATTGTCTTGATTTATATTGGATACTCTCTTGAGTCTGGACAAAGCTATACTTCTCTGCTCTAACTACAGCAAAACCTGTGTCAGGGGTTACTTTTATTTACCAATCCAAAGCTGTTTTACTGTGCCTGGAGTGGTAAAACGCTTTTATAATTTTTCAGATCCGTATGGATGGAATTTGCTAATCCTATGCTCTAAGACTGTAAAAATGACAAAAGGCTTTCCTGCTTGGTGTAGATGGCACTGTGCTAATCCTATGTTTAAAAATTCTTCTAGAAAAACAAGCTTTTGAGATAAGTAGATTCAAAATGTCACTGGTAATTTAGGGTACTCCTTACCTAGACTTGGGAACCACTCAGAGTTCCCTGCTTCCTTTTTTTGCATATTTTTGCGACACTCAAAACCTGAAAGGGAATTGCCTTGATTTATACTTAGTGCTCACATGTGATTGGACAACGCTATATCTCTCTGATGAGCTTTAAGTAGACTGGAACACAAGTATCAGGGATTATTTTTTATTCATTCCAGGTTGGTTTGTATGGTATTTTACCAATTCAAATTTGTGAAAATTGGTAAAAGGTTCTTGTCATTTTTCAGCATGGCGTGGATGGCACTTGCTAATCCTATATTTAAGAACTTTGCTATAACAATGACAAATTGCTTTGTCACTTTTTAACGCAGTGTGAATGGCACTGTGCTAATCCTATGCTTAAAAACTCCAATAGAAAAAAAAAGGTATTTGAGGTGAGCAGATACACAGATCATTACGATGCTGGTTGGACTGGCTTCCGCAGTCCTATCGGAGGCGGTCGGACCGTTGCGGTCTCCTTGGAAGGTAAGTCCTCATGCGGTGTGTATAACCATGGACTGGACTGTACACATTCTGCCACACTCCAGAAATGGGGTACATGGTGCACAAGGCATATCTCCACAAATGTCATGCATATGTGTACAATTCACATGGTTTCTGTGAGTTTTGTACGCATTTGCAGTGACATATTTGTGGATATGTGCTTTGCCGCAGAGGCGGCTGCTGCTGTAGCAGCGGTTGCATCATAAACCTGAAGGGCATGCTTCCTGCCCACTGTGGTCAGAAAGGGCTCGCGAGGACGGCGGCCGGGTGATTGGTCTGACCTCTGACCAGCATTGTAATGAGGCCCAGAATGTTGGTGGTGTAGTAGGGCATTCCAGATAAAGCAGTTACTCCTTACCTACACTTGGGAACTACCCAGCATTCACCCCTTTCTTTTTCGCAAATATATATATGTAGTACCTACTGATGGTCGCCAGTAGGTAGTTATAGTTAGGATGTAGTTTCCATCGGAAGAGCATTTTTTCATTTGTTAATAATTAAAAAAAGAATGATGAAGAAAAGATGAGGGCCTGGCCCCGGAGGATGGGGTCCCCAGGATCATAATAGAGAAATAGGCCTGGGGAGGAGGATGCGTGGCCCCCTCCCCTTTAAAAAAAACATAAATGAGGGTCTGGCCCTGGTGAATGGGGTCCCCATGTCCAGAATTGGACTTACGAGGGGGGCTCGCACCCCCCTCCCATTTGAAAATATACATAAAATAAAGGGCATGACCCGGGGATGGGGCCCTGGGGCAGCAATTGGCCCAGGGAAGGGGGGCCACACAGCCCCCCTTCTTTTATTAAAAAGAGAAGGCTGGACCACAGGGGATGGGGTCTCCAGGGCCATAATAGGCCCGGGGAGGGAAGCCCCCCTTTCCCATTAAAAAAAAGCACTGGCCCCAGGCGATGGGGTCCTTGGGGCCAAAACTGGCTGAGGGCCACAGCCCCCTTCCCTAAATGTGCTTTTTTTTACTCCTGCAAGTTGCAGGATGCTACGCCCCCTTCACCACCATTCTGCAAACTCGCCTCCTGGTGCATTGGTAGTTGGGGAATGAAAATCCCATGAATGCTGAGGGTCGTTGGGGGTCAACAAGCCCTCTTGTTGCGTCCAGTAAGTCCCAGAGGGTGGGATTGCTGAAAGGACTTGAAGGTCTTGCCCCTTTCTCCAACACTCTGTAAATGCACCTCCTGGCACGCTTCTGGTTAAGGAAAAAAATCCACTTTACTCCTGAGGGCCTCAGGTCTAAAGTGGACTACTTCCCCCAACCAGTAGTGCATCAGGAGGCATGTTTGCAAAGTGGTGGGAAAGGGGGCATGGCCTCTGACAACCTCTCAGCAATCCATCTGGGTGTGTGTAACTGGAGGTGGCAGCAGGGGTATTTAGCCCCCAAGGACCCTCAAGAGCCAGGGGGACTCCATCCCCCAACTAGTAGTGCACCAGTAGGTGCATTTGCAGAGTGGTGGAGATAGGGTGTGTGGCCATCAATCATCTCTCAGCAAACCCATTGTGTAGGGTTTACTGGAGTTAACAGGAGGGGTATTTTGCCCCCAAGGATCCTCTGGAGCCAAGGGAACTTTATCTCCCTACTAGTAGTGCGCCAGGATCGATGTTTGCACAGTGTTGGTGAAAGGGGGCGTGGCATCTGACAACCTCTCAGCAATCTTGCTGTGTAGGACTTGCTGGAGGTAGTAGGAAGAGTAGTAGGCCCCCAAGGATGTCCTTGAGGGGTAACTATCCCTCCTGTCACTTCCAGTAAGCCCCACACTGCTGGATTGCTAAGAGGTCTTTGAAGGCAACGCCCCCTTTCTCCACAACTCACATAGTGCATTACTGGTTGGGGGATTAAGTCCACTTTACCCCTTAGGGACTTTAGGGGCCAAGAAGCCCTCCTGCTACCTTCTGTAAGTCCTACACTGCGGCATTCCTGAGACCTGGTCAGAGGCCCAGCCCCCTTTCTCCCCCACTCTGCAAATGTGATTAGTAGTTAAAAATCCATAGAAATTCACTGAAAATAAACAAAGGTTACAGGAATGTTATAGTTAGGAATTAGCTTTTAAAGACATTAGAAATTCACTGAAAAAACAAAGGTTACCGGGATGTTATAGTTAGCAAAAAGAATTTCTAAAAAACCTTACAAATTCACTAAAAAAAACAAAGATTATAGGGACATTATGGTTAAGAAATATACTTTTATAAAACCTTAGAAATTCGTGGAAAAAAACAAAGGTTACAGGGACCTTATAGTTAGGCTGACATTTCACTCGCACAAAACCAGAGAAATTCAGCAGTGATAGCTGAGTTAACTATGCAGTGCACCGCTTATTACCTCACATATTATATCACTCATGGCATGGTCAGTGACATAACTGATGACATCACTGATGACATCTTAGTTACCCATCTGAGTGGGTTTGTAAGTGGCTGTGCGAATGTGTGAGTGGCAGTATGGGAAGGTCTGTGAATGGGTATGTGAGCAATTGTATGGGTCTGTAAGTGGGTGCGTGAGTGGCTGTATGGGTCTATGAGTGGGTCTGTGAGTGGTTAAGTGGGTGTTCAAGTGAGTGTGGAGTGGCTGTATGGGTCTTTGAGTGGGTATGTGAGTGACTTTGGGGGGGTGAGTGACTGTATGGGTGTGTAGGTAGGTATGAGTGGCTATGTAGATTTGTGAATAGATATGAGAGCAGCAGAATGGGTGTGTGTGTGTGTGCATGTCTGAATGTTAGTGTGGGTGTGTCAGTAGCTGAGTGAGTGACTGGGCCAGAACTGAACCTCACCTGCCCCTTTATCCAACAAGAGTCCCTAGTGTTGCACAAAATATCTGCCCAACTGGAGAACTTCTACTGGATAATTAATAATTTTTACCACGTTAGTTAAATATCCAGTGCATATTTTACACAACAGAGCTGCATAAAGGACACCAAGGAAATGTCTCTAGTGAACTTGTGTTCATTTCAACAACATGATTGTTCCTCATGCGTCTTCATCTAAAATCTGCGACAACATGAGTCTTCCCATAGAAAACACAATGAGACTACAAAGAGTTACTTTAACCTTCATTTTTTTTACTGAATTTCAAACACAAAAAGATCTCTTTATCACACCTAACTATTAACCTTACTTTATTCTTAGGTTTTGTCTAGTGCACAGACTACACTACAGCTGCGTAAAGGACTATAAGGTAATGTCTCCAGTGACTTTGTGTATGTGAAATTTTGGCAATGCAATTATTCCTTGAGTATCTTCAGACAGAGTGAAACAGGGACAAAATTAATCCCTGTATAGAGAAGATGATGGAACTACAGACAAAGATTCAAATCTCCACCAAACAAGGATCCTTTCTCTTAACTATATGAAGTAAGTGCTTATTTGTTTGGTGGCGATATCCTCATATTCCTCAGCATCAAGAACTCGTCGGCAAAATTGCTAGGAATCGCACTGGGGCCTCTTGTTCAGCTGTCCATCATCCCACCAAAAAACAGGAAGTCTTTTGCATACTACTAAGGTGGGTGGGGCCAAAGGGGGAAAGTTTCCAAGTGATTAGCACATTTGCATACTCATAATAATGCTAAGGGAGATAGAACCATGTACTCTGCTCTCACAATAGGAGGCCAAGTAAAAAACCTTCTTGTCACAGTGACAAGAGATGGCCTCTAATTGGTGCCATGGGTTGAGCCCCAATGCCCATGTGGTCCCTGTTGGCTCCCTGCCTCCAGCTGGATTTGGCATTCCATTTACACACAAGAAGCAGCAAACACGCTTTGCACTGGGAGTGGACCTACTGTCTGCTCTCCCCATGCAGGAGCTGTCAAATCTTCTGCCAAGCAAACGCAAACTGTTATTGCCTAAGGGTGGTCACCTGGGGCGATAGGAAGCCGGCCTTGGGGGTGGAGCTCCCCAGGGCCATTAATGGCTCCAAGAGAGGGTACGCACAGCCCCCCACCTTCTGAAATGCACAGCTTTTCCGCAGAGAGGGGGATCTGTGCAACCCTCCTCCAGTTTCTGAATTAATCCCCAGGTAGGAGGTGGCCCCCTGGAATCCTTAGAGCCATAGGGATGGGCTGGGAAGGGTGTTGTCCCTGTGGCTCTAAGGATCTTCAGAAGGGGTCCGTGCAATGCCTTCATTTTGTAAATATAGCCCCGGGAAGGTGGTGGTCCCAGGGGCGCTTCACAGATTTTGGAGTGGGACCATGTGCGTCCCTTCCAATTTTTAATATACTTTGCAATGCCCCGGGACCTGGCCTACCCAGGGGCTAAACTATAAACAAGTGCAGAAGGCAATGTGTGTTTGTTTTTTAATTATTTGCGCTGAGACTCGTGGATCCTCCATGGATTTTGCCACAAAAATTAACCCAAACATTTTTTGGGGCCCAGGCTGAAGCCATAGGAGACCCCAGCACCATGCCTAAGGAGTCGGGTATGCATACCATGCCCCTTTCTCTTTATTTTTCACTTTTTGGAGGGAATCAGCTGAGACCTTGTCCCAAAGTAGCTGCCAACACTTTCTGGTTGAAGTGTTGCCAGCCAATCAGATCTCTGCACGAGAAATTTTGGATTCACAGATTGAAAACTACTGAACAGATTTACACTAAATCACTAAAATCATGCCTTCTGGACCAAGATCTAGTTTTCTGTGAAATGTGGGGCAATTCCATTCAGCGGTTCAGACTGTAGTCGTGTATAGAATGTCCATGGGAATTAACATAGGAAACACACTTACTCTGACCCCTCTCCTTTTTCTCAGCCCCGGCTTGACGGATCACAAAACTTTCCAAGAACAACTAGAAGCAAGCGGTCACTTTTTTGAGAAATGTTTGTGAAAATTCATCAAACGGCGTCAGAGTTATAAGCAACTCAAAAAATGTTTTTCCTATGAAAACCAGGTCATAACTATAACTGCCTACTGCCAACCGCCGGTAGGTAATAACATGGTCTAAAAATAGCCCTAAGTTTCTAAACAAGATGACAAAACCTTGTTTCTGGCAGGTAACATTCACACTGTAGGAAATAAGGCAATACATTCTCTGTTTAAATTGCCTAAACATAGAGACAATATTATTCTTAAAAGGTTCTTCAGAAAATACGGTTTCTTCTTTCAATGAGGTTTGCATTTTTTTAAGTAGCGACAATATTCCCATGAGTCTTAGCACTGCAAAAACATTGAATTTCTGTCACCTGCCAACATTTACTGAAGAACATATTCCTTCGGGGTGTTTCTTTACTGGCAGCCTACTAAACACTGCAGCTCCTTTGATTAATAATAGTGGCAAAATAGAATTACATGCTTCAATGTTTCTTATAACAAATTAAAAGAGCATATGTGCATTTTCAATGGTACATTGCATAGTCATTCCAGGGCTACTGCCATTTTACTAATTCCAGGCTCAGTAACATGACTTTCCATGTCAGTTCTAGCTGTTTCCATCAGGCAGAATTCCATTTTCCTTACACACTGAATTGTTTCATTGTTGATAAAATATTTTAAGATAACATTCTACTCATGTTTTAAACCAGTACTGATCTCCCAATTGAAATTTAAATGTTTCATCTGACACAGATAAGCATTTTTACAGATTCATTTTTAACTAATATGGATTTTGGATTTCAAGTCAACACTGGGGCCAAACGTGAGTGAAGGACTATTTCTATTTTCCCTGACCTTGTCCAATGTCACAGAGCAGTTTTAAGAATGCAGAATAATTCTAGCATAAGATGCTCAATGAGAGTTCTAATCATCAGAAGATAGATTCTGCTTTCATCAAGTATTTTCATCATTGTCCATGATTGTGTCTCTCATTAAAGCAGAATAGGAAGGATTTTGACTTAATAACCCTACACTTTTTAATCAATATTAATCAAATGTATTGCCTTTCGCAATAGTAAATTGACATAGAAGCAGACAGCAGCAGTAGAATTGGCTAAGGATAGATGAATAGATTGCTCAGGACACTGTTTCACACATGAAAGCGTGAAAGTATTAGGTGTTATCAATAAATAATCAAAGACACACTGTGAAATATTGCATTTTATGTATCGAACAATATTAAGTATACCATGAGCCCCTCAACTGTATGGCTGAGCTTCCATGAAAAATGGCAAAATCGAGATAGAAAATAATGATTATTGATGCTATTGAATTGCACATTCCCTATGATATGGTCCTATGCAAGGCTCTTTTTTTAATAATCAAAGATTATAAAATTCACTTTATACGACAGGCAAATAGTAGCTTAACAAAGCTATATCTTATTATTCATGCATTGGCACTGACTTAAAGTTTGGCTGATCAATGGCCTGAAAATCTAATGCCAAATGTTTGCTGTTTGAATTCATTTAGGATGGAGTCTATTTTTCCAATCCATTATTTAATGTGTTTTTTAGTACACAAAGAGAACTTTAGGACCCCGCATTGGCTCTTAGAGAACACCATCTGAAGGGGTGTGGGTGTTCATAAGGTAGACCACATCATTGGTAGTCATCCTCTACTGTGAGCTGCCTCATCATTACACCTGTTCCTTTATGGCACTGAAGGGGATTTCCATAATTGCAAGTGACACAATGCCATGTAGGAGTAGAAAGTCCACCTTCCAGATTTGATTCACACTGAAACATAGCCTAATCAATTTATAGCACAGATATTATATGCCCCATTCTGTAATAAGAAAATCCATGACCTATATGGGAAAGTCAACAAACAATATGAACGCCTCAGGTCCACCTTTTGCAGAGTGTGATGTTTTCCGTGATAGGCCCATCTGCCTCTAGTTACATTTAAATTGTAACATTGCAAAGACTTAAGATCTGGTGGATGTAGCTAGCATGAATACCCAATATTAGGACTTTGATATTGATATAATTTAAATACAGCAAAACACATGTAAGACCCCTCTTAATTAATAGATAGTGATTATCAAATGGTTAAAAAATATTGTTTAAAATGTGCTGCAGTTTATGAACCTAACCTTTAAGAATGTTGGCACCCTTCTGCAAGATTTTTTTAAAAAGTGCCAATTTTCTCCTAAGAATCATGATTCATAATTTACCCCACAACATCTTCCTAATTCATATAACTTCGGAGTCAACATGGTGTCTTGTTATCTGTTTGAATGACAGTTGTTAACCATTCCAACATTGTTTTTTAGATTACAATGAAAGACCAGTGAGTTTGATGATTTACATAGGTGTTGTATTTTGCAGGTTACATTGCAATTGACAAAATACAATAGTACAGTAAAATAGAATGCCTTATTGTAGTTTATTTTTTGTGCAAATGTTTTTTTACACAATGAGACCATGCCTGATTTAAAGAATTACCAGGAGAACAATGGGTGTTACAACTGTCTTTCCAGCTCTGGTTTCTGACTTTGTGAGGACCTGAAATTAATGATTCTCTGAAGCCTGGTGCTCCTCTACTAGAATGAATATTTCTCGATATTTCATTAGGAACAATTTATGACAAAGCCCAGTGCTAGCAAGTAGGTGAAATATGACTGTAGAACTGTGAAATCTCAATAGTGAAGAAAAGAGAATTACATTTTTCTGGTTCGCACAATCCCATGCTACACTCACCTGCTGTAGAATAATATTTTTCAGTCATGGCCATTGATTTTCTTCTAATAAAATCACATGTTGTGAATTTGTTTTCAGAAAACATAAATGCTTCATCATGGAAGTACATCAGACATGGCACCTGATTGGTGAAGCTTCAGTACCCTCAAAGGAGCTGCCTTAGTGGCAAGCAATTATCCACCAAGAGTGTGGAGGCTATACCCTACTTTGAATTAGTGGACAAGAGAGCCAACCACAACACATTAAAATAAGACTCTGAAATACTGTTCAAGAAGAATACATTGACTCTCATTTCTAAAAGTAATTTACTTTCCGCAATACAATTTTGCTCTGCAAAATGATTGGCATACAGTTAGATTACATGTATGTTAATACTATTATCTAGCAAGCTGATTACTATTGTTAAAGGCTACAGATGCTTATGAAGCAGATTAATGGAATTAGTGCAACAACCAACCTGTAGAGAGCAAGTCTTCGAAGCTGTACAATCCATATTGTTGGACTTGCAGTTAGTTGAAATCCCAGGAGATAGCACACAGCCATGCATCATGTCGGTATTCAAAATATGTCTTCACCTCACATCAAGTTGTCTCTAAGTCACCAGCAATACTTGCATGATACAGGTATTGTGGATATCTTATAGACACCAGCAGTCTTTGTATACCACATGGTACACAGCTTTGGAAATTTCCTTAGTGCATGATTCACAATGTATTTAATAAGCTTGGTGGCCATGTTACATTAAACAATTGTGTTTATTTACACATAAGAACTGAGTTTGATTGTGGCTCTATTGTTAAAAAAGTTTACCAATATCTGTTTGCTTGATTGTGTTTTCTTTCCTATTGTGGGAAAATGAATGTCCCACATTGCTCAACAGTTATATCCTCGCAGTGACTTTGGTGGTACCATGTCTGCAAATATTTTCCATACATGTATTTGTACATCAGTGGGCTCCTAAAAGATCTCAAAGTGGATACATTACAGTAGAACAAATAGGGAGTGCATAACTCTAGAGCTGCATCAAATCTTTACAGTAGATCTCTAGTTCACAATCAACTATCTAGAAATTTAAAAATCTACCCTGAAGGCCTTTAGTAAAACACACTCAAATTATCTGCTGCTCAAAATGGATTGAAATATGGACTACAATAAACAACAAGAATACACACACATTAGTGATCTTAATATGTCCTTAATATATCCTTGACACAAAGCATTTCAAGTCCTGAATTTGATCAAGGTCCATAATGATTGAGGATGTATTTAATATGTATTATTTTTATGATTCCTTTTATTTTGTATATGTGTTGTGTTCAAATAGTGATTCAGACTCATTCAGGCATATTATTTTGCAATTATAATTTGCCAATTTGCATTACATTGTGCATACAGTTCTTAGAGCATCTTTATCAATTGCTGGACATGGTCAAGAACTTTAGTGAACCACCAATGTTAGTTCAGCCATGTTTGACGTTCTGAAAGCCCTATCACAGAGGATAATTACAGATGATTATATAAACTCTGATTCATAAAAACATCCATCATTAGTCGTCTTTGACACAATAAAATTGGATAATATTAATAATGAGATATTCAGATACTGACAAATCTATCCAGCTAATAAAAACTGAAAATTGTAGCATAATGAGATGTATTTGTGCTCTCTTCACAATTATATTGTCAAAGGGATATTACAGTCTGATAACTGTGCTGCTAGGACAGCACATCACATCACTACATTGTTAAAAAGGAATAGAAAATTAACAAAGTTTGTTATAAGAGATCAAGAGTGAAGGATGGAAAGTGTCACTGATGACAGTGAGCGATGTAGCACAATAAAGTGCACATATTTAGATTTCCGGTATATGCAAGATGACCACCTCCCTCCAAGTCATTACAAACACTTTTTCCAGTCCTGAAATTTGTGTAATTAACTAATGCATTCTGTATCCTGTTGGCCCATGTTGCATTAATTAAACCAATTAGCCTAACACATGTCAAATCTATGATTTGAAGGTGAAAAGGTCAGAACTGGAGACAGAGTCTGTAATGACCTGGAGATACGTGGTCACTCTATTGCATATTGAACATAGCAACATTAAAGTCAATAGTAAATAGAGAGAAATAGCGAGTCATCAAGAAGTTCAAGAAACATTATAAGTTGGGTGCTTCCATAAACTCAAACATCTGCATTATAAAACCAAGGTGATATTGTAAAGCCGTGCAAGAGGTATGTCTAACAGAAGCTCTTTAGGCCCTCACAGAGTGCTGATGATAGCAACTATTGGTGGCAATCATTGTAGTACTTACTCAACAAAGTGATGGGAATGTGCTGTTATTTATGCATCTCTCTGTCAATTACCATTTTTCTTCATTGATAAAAATTAACTGATAGTTGCACCCGCAGTCCAATTGTGTTAGAAAAAACAAAATAAACACTTTGCTTAACTATAGTATAATAAACTTTTGAATGTACGAGCTTTCCCTTAAAGGACTTCTACCAGATTTTGTGACAGTAAATCGACTCATAGTTTGTCACAGGACTACTCAATTGTTTCCTGAGACAACCTGATGTATTAGTAGATGTAGTTTATGTTATATTTAGCACACCATATTTCAGCTGATAGTGAGTATCTGTACTTGAATTTCAAATATATTAACTCTTCATCATTCATCATTTCGTATTCTGATATTAGCCCTCTTCTGTGAAACGCTACTGAACGAATTCACACAAAATCACAGAACCACTCTTTCAGGACCATGATCTAGCTTTCTGCTAAACTTGGTGTAAATCCATTCAGTAGTTTGGGCTGTAACTATATGTAAAGTTCCTATGGCATAGTCAGGAAGATATGTCATTATTGATGTCATTAAAGATGTCATATCTGCTGTCCTAAATGATGTCATAAAACATGTCCTAAGTGATGTAATAATGAGTTCATAGTGCTAACTATAACTGGTGAATGTCTGTGTTCTGCCACTGGTGTCCAGCCTGACATAGGTTTCTGAATCTGCTTCAGGTGGTCAAACAGTGGCACGAGTGCTGCTCAGCACTGGGAGAGACCGGCGGGCCACCGTGTTCTCTGTCTTAACTTACCTGTAAGCAGCCAGCCCACCGGTACAACATCCCATTCCACCATACCTCTTTCTGGAGGTGCCTTGCCGAGGGCCAACCATTAGGTGTCCTCCTAAAACTATTGGTTCCTGTATCGTTTTGCTGAGAGCTCTTCGCCAAATCCTCCCGCTTCTCCCAGATGAGACTAGGTCTCTGGTGGTCCAGAGTGTGATCCTGAGTAGACTGGACTATTGTAATTCTCTGTACTTGGGTGCTCCCCTTTTCATTGTACAGGGATTACAAAGAGTTCAGTCGATGGCAGCAAAACTGGCTCTCAGAAGGCGGCGTGAATCATCTGTCACGCTGGCACTAAAGGACCTCCATTGGCTCCCGGTTAAGAGGAGGATTGAGTTCAAGTCGCTAGTTATGGTTTATAAGGCCTTACACAATCTTGGCCCGCTGCCTCTGCGAGATAGCTTCTCCTGGTACCAACCAACAAGGTCCCTCCGCTCCTCTAGCCAGAGTCTGGCAGTTGTTACTAGAGTAAAGCGTGCTAGGATGGGAGGTAGGGCTTTCAGCACGACGGCAGCTCGTCTGTGGAATCAGATGCCTCTAGAACTGCGCCAGGCTAATACATTGCTGGGTTTTAGGAGGCTTCTAAAGACCTGGCTCTTTCGTCAGGGATAGTATGGCACTAACTCTGACTCCTGGCTAGCAGTCTCTGTATTGTCCTTTGTTGCTGTGTCTTAGAGCGCCAGGATACCCGTTGGGTGGCAGACTCGCGCGTTACAAGAATTTATACAATACAATACAATTAGGTGTCCTCCTTTCCTGGGGAATTCTGGGTCCTACCATTACCCCTACAGAAAATATCCAGTCTAATCTAAGATGGGTGCCCTACTTTCTTCTCCTACCAGATTCTCCCAATCTAAAATGGTGATGCTGGCTTTTGATTCAATTTCCTGTTTTCCAGAGTATATAAGGAAAGCTGTCTACCCACATTTATGTAGCAACGCTTCCTAGCATTAGTTATGTGTCTTTGCTCCTGTTTCCTGTGCAGAGGTCTCAGTTTCTTTGTGGAGATTTTGATTCCAGCACTTCCAGCTTCTTCTACTTGCAATCTTGCTACTTGCTTCATGGTTTTGCCCTACTCTTCCGCCATTGGATTTCTTGCTGTAACCTGGAGGATTTTTGCTCTTGGGCTTTTTCTTCTATCTATGGCTCCCTCATGAAGGCACTATCTGCGAGGTGCTACCTAGTGTCAGTCACATCGCTGCTACTCTCAGGGGTTGCCCTTATCCCTGGCAGACAAGAACAGCCAAGGATGAAGCATTTCTGTATCTTCATCGCAAAAATCCACCAGATCGGCGGCCAGATCCTGAAATTCTGTGTTTTTTTAGTTCAAAATGTTAATGTTGTCACAAACTTTTTCACCTAAATATAACGCCACTGTAAACTTTGTTATTTTCAGTGAATTTCTAAGTTTTTATTAAACAAAAACAGATCTTTGTTTGACATCTGACTATAACGTTACTTTACCCTTCAGCTTATTTAGTGAATTTCTAAGTGTTTTCCAAACACAAACAGATCTCTTTATCACACCTAACCATTAACATTACTTTATTCTTAGGTTTTGTCTAGTGCACACACTACACTACAGCTCCGTAAAGGACCATAAGGTAATGTCTCCAGTGACCTTGTGTATGTGTAATTTTGGCAATGTGATTTTTCCTCGAATTTCTTCAGACAGAAATCAGTGACAAAATGAATCCCCGTATAGAGAAGATGATGGGACTACAGACAAAGAGTCAAATCTCCACCAAACAATGGTGCTTCCTCATAATTATATGAAGTAAGTGCTTCTTTGTTTGGTGGAGATGTCTTAAAATGTCCTAGTATTCCTAATATTATTCTGCATCAAGACTGCACCATCAAAATGGAGGGAAATAAGCTCAGGCTCATTTGGTAAATTTAACTGTCGATCAGCCTGAAAAATGATAAGAACACAGTTGCATAGTACTAGGGGATGGGCTAAATGGGCAGAGCTTGTAGGTGATTTGGTGTATTTGCATACTCTGCAGCAATTAAAAAGGAAAACCATGGACTCTGCTCTCAGATCAGGAGATGTCAAGAAAGAAGACCCTCATCTTGAACAGTCACTATAGAAGAGATTACGTTCCAATAAATCTATGATGCATTCACTTATATCAAGATTTTCAGAGTGTTTTTCAACATGCAATTGGAGAGAAAACACACTGTCCATTTGTCCGGAAAATGGCAGGTACACTGTTGCATATTACTACTGTGGAAGGGGCGTGGCCAAATGGACAGAGCTTAAAGGTAATTTGGCATCTTTGCATACTCAGAAGCAATTAAAAGAGAGAACCTTGGAATTTGCTCCCAGACCAGGAGATGACAAGAAATAACCTATTAGTTGCACTTCAATAAATCACCGATGCATTCCCCTCCATCAAGAATTTCAGATTGTTTTTCAAAGTGCATTTGTAGAGAAAGAACTATCCATCAGCCTGGAAAATTGCAGGAACACTGTTGCTTACTACTAACATGGAAGAGACAGGGCAAAATGGGCAGAGATTGAAGGTGATTTGGGACCTTTGCCTACTTGACACCAACTAAAAGGGAGAACCTTGTACTCTCGTCTCAGAGCAGGAGACAACAAGAAAGAATCCACTTGTCTTGGATAGTCACTACAGAAGAGATTGTGCACCAATAAATTACCAATATATTCAGTTTCATCAAAGATTTCAGATCATTTTTAAATGCTCAATTGTTGAGAAAACACACTGTCCCATTTTGAAAAGGGAAGGGGCTGTTCAGCTCTCCTCCTCAGCATCATTAGGCCCAGGGAACCCCATCCCCCCTGGCCGCATTTTGATTAAAGGGGAGTGATTCTGCCTGTCCCCCCTCCCAAGCCTATAATGGTCCTGGGGATTCTATCCCCTGGGGCCCGCATTATTTAAAGGTGAGTGTCCTGATTCCCACCCAGGGTACCCATCATACACATGTTGGGAGGCACAGAGGGAGCACCAGGTCCCTCATGGCTCCAGACAGCTCCCCACTTGCTGTGGGAGCCGGCAGTGCCCTGCCCACAGGGAGCAGCCATTTATCATCAGTGCAAGCTAGGAAACAGATCTCAAATCTTCTCCCAGCTGGCAGGAACATTTTTCAAGCACCCACCACCTGAGAGCAGACTTTGTGTTCGCTCCAGTTTGACAGGATATTAAAAAATGCTCCTGCCAGGCAGAAACAAACACTAGATTCCCTGCCCATGCCGGTGCAGGCAGGGTAAATGCTGTGTTCCAGAGGTGAGATCCCTGGGACACAATATGTGAGCCTGCCCTGGGGGATGGGGACCCCTGGCTGTTTAAGGCAAAAGGAGAGTGGTCACATGCTCCCGCCCCTTTTTTGGGACATTTTAGCCCTGGGGTGAGCTATAGTGCTTCAGGTGTACCCGCGTTCCCTCCTCTACTTAATTAAAGAAATCAGTATGGGGAGGTGGGGTCACCAGGACCTTTGGAGCCTCAGGGAGGGGGGCTGCACTGCTCCCTACTTTTGCTTGTAACATTTCAGCCTCCGGGTGGGCTCCCTGGGCCCTATAATCGCTTGGATTTGGGGGCCGTTCACCCCTACCCTTATGGAATGCGGCCCGGGGATGGGCTCCAAAGTCCTATAATGAGTTGGGGTGATGGGTACATACAATTAATTGAAGAATGCAGCTCCAGGCACCCATTTTCTTTTTCTGTGATCCTGCAGGAGTCCCAAGGGATCACAGCAAAAATTGCAGATTATTTTTTAATTTTGCCTCTCTGGGGTCCTCTGGGTCCCCACATGGGGGCCTAGGGAGGGGGGCTACTGTATCCCTACTGTGCTTCCTTCTATCATTTTTTAATACAAGTTAAAACAGAGTCCTGTAATTGCTGCCAGCAGAATTTTTCTCATGTTTTTGAAAGCAAATCAGTGGGTGTCTGACTCCTGTGGGAGTGAGATGGCCTAAAGGAAAAAAAGCTCCCTGGAGCAATCAGAAAGCTCATTTTTTTCAAATTAGGGTCGAGGGAATCTCAAGGGACTGCCGCAAGTGTCCCTCAAACCAAACTGTCCAGATATAGAAATATTTTTTAACCTTAATTTCTCAAAAACTACTCAACAGATTAACACCAAATCACAAAAAGCATGTTTTTTTTGGACCAAGACCTAGTTTCCCGCTAAATTTAGTGTAATTCAATTCAGCAGTTTTTGTGGTAGTGCTGTCTATGGAAAATGCATGGAGATTCAGTGTTTTTTACCCCATGTTTTCGCAGCCTCTGCTTGGCGGATACCCCGATTCTTTCCATGTAGAAACTAGGCCATAAAGAGCATTTTTTGCAAGGTTTAGTGAAGATTCATCAAAGGGTTCAGAAATTATTAGCAACACAAATACGCATTTCCTAAGGAAAGGCTGATATAACTATTTCGACTCAGTGGTGACCGCCGCTGGGTAATATAGATACAGATATACACACACACACACACATATACCCTCCTTTATTTTGAGGTTGCGTGCAGCAGCAGAAGATCTGACCTGCTCTCTAATATCAAATCGATCTAAAAACAAAAACGAGTGCATACCCTCACAAGCCTTTTATAGATTCTGAGCAAGTGTGACATATCAAGATACTCAAAAAAAACTCACTGGTTTTGGCTTCCACGGGCATTGTTCATGGGGGGCATTGTTCATCAGAGTCCCTTCACCATATTTTATTATGAACCCATGCAATGATCATCATTAGAAGTGGGCTAACTGGTGTGATTCTCTTGCTCGAGCATAATTACTTGTAATTACTACAAAATAACTCATAATTATGTGTAATTACATGAGAAGCATAATCTTGCATTTAGCTCTATTTTCTTAGTGCAAAATTCACCCTGACATTCAAGATAGGCACCAGGATGCATTTTGGGCTGAGAAACTAGCACTAATTGCTACAGCACATGAATAGCAGTAACAGCATCCGCTCGCTCTCTATTAGTTTGCTGTTCTTGTGCTCCTGCGATACGATTCTTGCCCCAAATTGATCTTCATTTCTCAAGCTGGCATACTTCTATAATGTCAGTAATGCGTAATTCATGAAATTATTCCAATTACTCCGCCATGATAAACATTTTGCCCAGGCCTAATTGTGATATCCTTTTGAAACATCATGGGGATTGTAGTCTTTAAGTCCAATGTAGTGAAAAACATGTCATAAATTTAGAAGCTAACATTTTTCAGTATTTTACTGTCCAATTACCCATGCTTACTTAACTATTAAACAAACATGATGATTAAGTTCATTTAATCCATTCATATACCACCCATCAGTATTGTGAGATATGTAGTTCCAGGCAAGGTTGGTAAATACTATTCATAGTAAATTATCTCAAAGAAAGTTGCTATAAGTACAATGCAGTCCAAATCATGTGATAAAGTGCTCTGTGCCATTTAACAAAAAACACCTTTCATTCATTGTGCAATTGTGCAACTACCAGTACTTTGTTTAACCTGTCCCCAAACATAATACATAGATTTATTGGGTCAAGACATGTCCAAACCATCAGCATTGCAACATTTGTAGATTAAGGAAGTATTTGCAGATACACATAATCAAAATAGTGTCAATAAGAGTGAACATAATGCACACTGATTAGATTTCACATTACTCAATTTTAGTGATCTACACTTTTTACCAGAGTGCCTATTATTTGTACCTGCTTAGGCACAAAATAAATGATTATTCCCATGTGATCTTAGAGCGATATGGACTTGTGATTGGCATGCCCTGAGAGGCCACCGAACAGTTACCTCATTATCATATGGTGATTATTCCTTTTTCAATTTTCTCTATTTTTTGCCTTCCAGTGGGCAATTTAAATTAACAAAACATATGACATTATTACTTAAGAAAGTATCATGAAACTGATAGAGTTCAAGTTCTACAATGCATTGTATGTCCTTTTTAAGCTCATCTTTCCTATCCCATGCACTTGTTATTGTGCACGTACTGAGATCACCTTGCCATAAGGGTCTTTTGTAAAACATAACTTCATGTGCCTCTTTCCAACCACTAAGTCAGATGTAGAAAATGTTCCTCAAATAGATATATTACTTCAGGTCTCATGCTCTTCATTTCACTAATACATCTTGATTCAATTTTATGGAGCATTGCATACCGGCCACCCCCTCTTTCAGTTTTGGGGGCATGATCAATGACAAAGAACCGGATATCTTTCCAGTTGCCAGTATACAACTTCCATCTGCTTAGCAACTACAGAATGCTGCCCCTATTAATTATTACATGTATGTGTTCCAAAAGGCAAAAATGTGTTTTTTGAGAGTTTAGATGGTGCTGCCAATATATTCTAATATACATGGGCCAAAAAGAAAGTAGATAACAATTCTCACGTTGCAGTTTATATGATGTTTGATCATGCATCCACCCTGTACCTATAACAAACTAAGGGGCATATTATCAAGCACGGCGTTAAAATTATTGCTGCTTTAGCGGCAGAAAACTGCCACTAAAGCGGCGATAATGGGCTTGATAATATGACACAGAGAATTCCAATAGAAGCCCATGTTGACCCTAGAACATGGGCTTCTATGGGAATTCTTAAGGGCATATTATCAAGCCCATTATCGCCGCTTTAGCGGCAGTTTTCTGCCGCTAAAGCAGCGATAATTTTAACGCCGTTTCTTGATAATATGCCCCTAATTTCTGTTGAATGCAATCTGACAGGCCTTACAATTTGTACATCTTCAGAACCATTTTGTGCCTCCAGTTTCGAAAAGTGGGGGCATGTTAATATGTCTTTGAGACTTTTTTCCTGGATGCTATCATCCAATGGTCTCCCATTATGTTGGAATATAATGAATCCATCCTCATGATAATAGAATTTTTCATCAAGATCTCTTTCACCTGATTGGTTCTGTCGAAAAATTCCTAATCATCCTATTTGGTGATTTATCTTCAGATTTCTTTTTTTGTAAGTAGCAGTTGTTCTTTAATTTTTGAAGACTGTTTTTATCATTTTCCTGGGATAGTTGCAATTTTATGAGTCTTCTGCTTGTGGCCTCACCATGAATAATACATTCTTCCTCATTGAACAAATTATTTTAATGCGCAAACATTCTCTGTAAGTTATGCTCCATTTTAGAGAGGTTGGAAGTAAACTTGTTTCATGTAAGACCAAATAGGTCGAAGTTGGTTTTCTGTGTAGTGTTGTCTGCACTTTCACAACTTTGATATACATTTCTGTAATGAGAACTACCAGCCTGTCTCTGCTGATAAAGTATGTGAATATCAGATTAATTATGCTACTGTTCGGTATCTAGAAACATTCCTCAAAATTACACCCAGATTCATCCCGAATAACAAGCAGGTCGTCAATGAATCACAACCACATAATAATTTTGATTACAATCAATCAATCTTAATAGCTTATTTTGGCACTTGCCATAGCAAACACAATGACTTAAAACTCTAAAAGCATTCAATAATTAAATGCTTACAAAATTACATGTAAAGTAAAAATACCCACAATTAAAACTAGCAGCATATATGGAGAACATCATGACAGTTTTAAAATGCGAAGTTAACTTTCATCCAACAACTCCTATACTTATCATCTATTGTTACATGTGCTTTAAGAAATCATAAAGAAACAGCAAAATGCAACTTGAACACACACGAATCTTAAGTGCTAAGTAACAGACAACAACAGGACAGTCTTTTTCTGTCTGTGTCTCCGCATATATGCAAGAAACCATGAGACATCAAAGAAAATTGGTTGAGCTGTGTCTGCCCTGAATACCCTACTTGCAATGTTGTAGTCCCTAATACACAGATTGCAACATAAGAGCAGGATCCATTATCTCCCATGTACATAATACTGAGGAAAAAGTACATGATCTACAGTTTCTTTGACCTCTGGGCAAAATGGACAACTTAGGTCAGGTTCAGCATGAGCGAGGGAGTGCCTCCACTTCGCAGTAAATGATCGAAGTGGCAAGGTCCTAACTCGGAACACAATGTATAGTGCCTTAGCAGCTGGAGGCTCAATTGTGACATATACATTTTCAAAAGATAACTTCCAGAAAGGTAGAGGTTGGAGTGTCTACCCCCCAGACCTGCACCATCTACGATCTACATATCTCCAGAATTGCTCCTTGAGCATAGACTTGGAAAATGCCATTAGACATTTCCAGGTGAGCCCACATGTTACCACTACCAATTTCCTCAAGTGAATGCTTAGTATATACCAACCATGGAATCCTGATGGCCTCAGGGAGTTTAATAATTTCTTCCAAGCCCAGCTGATAAGATAATAGATCTGCTGAGGACTAGATCCCCCTCCAGTACATCAAGAATCTGAGTTTTACTCTTTCAGTGAGTGAACGAATGGCAAGATCTAGATGAAGTGGCACTAGGGGAAGATTGGTGAGGAGTTGGAGGAAATGATTTTCCGTCAGTTCCAAGTCATTGATATTTGCATGCCCCCAAAGCTCCCGACCTGATAAGGACCCCCTCCCAAGGCTTGCAAGTTATAAATGTGCAGTACTGGTGTCATTGGACGAAAGCTGGACCCCTTCAAAGCCCTCAGAAGGCTGCCACTACAATATTCTAGTGTGAGTTTGGACTTGTGAATCTGAGGTAACCAGCCAAAGTGGACATTGTGAGTATGCCCCAGGTATTCAAAGGTGTGAAGCTTCTCCAATTCCGTACCATTTAGGACCGGGTGTGATCTGACCATCTGGCAGGGGTTCAATACCATGTATTTTCTCTTGCTTGTATTGATTTCCAGCCCTCTCTGTCTGCAGAAGACTCCGAATTGGTCCAGAAGTCTTTGGCTGCCCATTGGGAATCTTGAGACCAGTAGTGTGTCATCTGCAAACAGTAGGCCCGGGACCTTCCTGTTGGCCAGACTTGGGGCATCATGCTTGCACTGCCCTAGTATGTTTATCAAATCAATAATGTGTAACAAAAACAGTGTGAGGGCTAGTACGCACCCCTGTCTCACCCCCGTCACTAGAATGGGATCTGTCAATTTCCCAGCAGGGCCATACTTTACTTGAGCATAATTATCCCAATAAAGACTCCTTAACACATTAACGAGGTATTTTGGGACCCCATATTGGTAAAAACTGCTCACAGGCCCTCTCTGGGAACTAGATAAAAAACTGACCATAGATCGACATAAATGACATAAAGGCACCCACCCCCCCAATGTAACATATTTCCAGTAAATTATTTGTAGTTGTAGCACTTGATTAATAGTGCTTGTCCCAGCCTTAAAGCCTGCTTGAAGGGTTGTCAACACACCCATTCCCACAATCCATGCTTGCAGTTTACTCAACAAAATATGGCAAACAAGTTTCTGTGAGCTGTTTATGAGGCTAATTAGACGATAACTAAACAGGGCGGACCTACTGCCCTTCCTGTGCATTGGGACAATTTCAGCCCCTACCCACGTCTGTGGCACAGTAAATCCATTCATGATATTATTCAAAAGAAGTTCAAAATAGGGACATCAAATCTCGTTCTAGGCTTTGAACAGGTCCCCTGGTGTCTTATCAAGTCCCAGCACTTTCCCTGAGGGAATCCAATCAATTGCCGCAGAAACTTCACTCAGTGTTATAGAGCTGGGAGCACAATCACTCTGGAGGGACAATGCAGTGGCAGAGAAAACACTAGATGAGTGAGACTCATTTCCCATTCCCCTAGGGTGGGCAGAACTTCAGCATGGGTGTCCAAAGTCAGTTCATCCCATGGAGGGTTCTAATTGTGTTTACTAATTTCTCGATGACCAGGCCACTTTCTGCTCTCAACAACCCATTGTAAGTTTGGCATAACTAGGAGAAACTGAAAAGTCCATTGCTGCTGCACATTGTTGTCTGTATAGCTGTTTGGTGAATATGTAGATGTTGATTTTGAGGCACAAGTTGATCATTTCTATTAACATGATATGTTGATGGTCTGAAATAATATTCTGTGAAGGCCTTTGAAGACCAAAACGTTTTTTTGGGGGGTATCCTGATGGATCACACTTGCTCAAAATGAATTATTGAAGACTTGTGAGAGTGCCCACTGTTCCTTGTATTCCTCATTGTTTATGGTCAAAAACCATCCACATCTATTCAGAAGAGGCACAGGTACACTCCGCTAAAGTGTTAGAAGTGTTTATTTCACCATTACATTACCATTTCAGAGCTCAATGCGTTCCCCAACTACCAACCAGAAAAGCAACCCCCAATATAGTTTAACTAAATTATACATCAATCTCCAATAATATTAAAATACTAATTAAATAAATCAAATGCAATTTAAACAACTTGTAAATACATTATACAACATGTATTATTATTAAATACACTTATGAATTAATTATGAATTAATATAAAACAACTAATATATGCATAAACTACTTAGTTACATAAGTGACTCAATTGCCAATTGCATATCTAATGAACATTAAAAATGTATTTGTAAAAAAATATATTTTGATCAATTCCTACCCTATTCCACAACAACCCTGACAATTGGCTACTAAAATGTAAATTAGTAATTAAACTGTACAAAAAAAAATACACATGGAACATCACAAAATACATTTAAATATTTAAAACATAAATAAGTTAATCAATGTACATAATTTATTACCATTTAGTATTGAATTAACATAAAACAATTGAAGAAAATTAAAATTTTACTTCATGTGTTGAGATGAATGAAAGTGGAACTATTTTGGAAATAATCATCTTTGGCCGGGCTTGGCTCCGCTACCCCCTGTGTGACTTTCCTTTCAGCCGGGCTTGGCTCCGCTATCCCCCTGTGTGACCTTCTCTTCAGCCTGGCTTGGCTCCGCTGCACAGTGCGATCTGGTGTGATCTGGACTCCATCCCCCAGCAGCCCCGCTACTGATGAGGACGCCGCCGACGCTGCTTACGGGCGCCAGGAGGCGCATAAAGGTCTGAGCGGGGCCGAGGCCCTTGTGGAACTATTTTGGAAATAATCATCTTCGGCCGGGCTTGGCTCCGCTACCCCCCTGTGTGACTTTCCTTTCAGCCGGGCTTGGCTCCGCTATCCCCCTGTGTGACCTTCTCTTCAGCCGGGCTTGGCTCCGCTGCACGGTGCGATCTGGTGTGATCTGGACTCCATCCCCCAGCAGCCCCGCTACTGATGAGGACGCCGCCGATGCTGCTTACGGGCGCCAGGCGACGCATAAAGGTCTGAGCGGAACCTCGTCCCGCGGGACGCGCGCGGGTCGCACCGGGAGAAGCCCGGGACAAGGGCGGGCCGTCTGCGGCTGTCCGAGGCCAGAGGAGGCCGGGCTGGGCTACCTTACTGACACTATTGAACTGAGTAAGACCGTGAAACGTTAAGTGTGTTAGGTAATTGCCATATGTGATTCATGCTCATATACATTAGTTTACATCTCTTGGTTGTCCATATTGTTATTTAGCTTATACTTAGCGATTATTTAATCATGTCCAGACGTTGAGTAAAACCTGCAACGGATAAAAAACATAATACTATAGATACATATCTGACTAAAGCATTTAGGGCCCAGGCGGATGAAATAGATCGTACAGAGAGACGTATCTCAATGGGAACAGGTACAAGGGGCATGGAATTAGTTAACGTGATCTCAGAGGTCCATACAACCAGGGAGGAAGGATCGATTATTGCAGATTGGGCACTGGTTACAACTTCTGATATAGCTAAGGCTGTTATGTAGAACTTACATAGCTCCCGGATCTCAATTACACCAAATCTATCTAACTCACCTTCCTCGCCCCGGCTTACGAATTTAACTAAAGGGGGCAAAAGGAGAAATACAGGCCAAGGAAATAGCAGGACAGCTAAAGGAAAGCAAATAGTTACAAGAGGGATGTCGATAAAACAGAATGTTACATCGAATAAAGAGCAACCTATGTGTTCTTTTAATATGGAGGTTCTTATTGAGAAAATAACTAAGCTAATCCGGCCATTACAAGCGAAAATTGATATTTTGACGAGAGAGGTTCATAGACTTGATGGGTACATGGATAACTATAGACCACAAGATCAGCTAGTCAATCCAAGAGATCAGACCAATGTGCCAACAAATAATGTCCCCACTAATTCAGCAACTAATAATCCGTTAAATATAGTACTGGCCGACCCGAGAATAGGTACAACTACAGTCAGTAACTCAGATAATAGGAAAAATCTAGAGGAACCAAAGAAATTACCTCATGTTGAAAGTATTATGGCACCAAATGATAAAGGAACTCAAAGGAAAGAAACTTTGGAGCAGGCAAGAAGGTTACGTAATATAGATAACCCTAATACTCCTCATATACCAGCGGTTATTAATTTACCACCAGAATGCGGGTGCATACGTCGCTGTCCTCTCTAATGTACCTAAATTACGGGAAGGACAACTAGAAACCAATGACACTTTAAAAAACAAAACCTTGCATTGGTTATCTAAACATTGTGGTTTCCCCACAATGGGGCTGATCAGATTATACTTACCCAAAGAGTTGGTTGGATAGGCCCATTACTAAAAAACTTTGATGGTGACTGCATAATAATTAATTTTAGGTCACCAGGTTGGGCGTATAAATCTATAATTAATGCCCCTCCACACTCTTGTTGGGATTTTAACACTACATTATTGCCATTGGGTTTCTTTTATAGATATTTGCCAGCAAATGATCATGTTGCAAACCAAAAGATATACCATTCAACTATCAATCCAATGCCCCCACTAGTACCCCGAACTACATGTTTTTCTATCCCGTTGTATAACAGATTCCAACCCCTGGGCACATTGGTGGAAAATGATTGACAAGAGAGCTTTGAGGTTGTATCCCAAACTGATGAAATAGACAGCGGGGTAGTCTATAGGCCAATCGAAAGAGGAAGTGGAATTAGTAAACAACAACCCCCATATATAAACCCCAAGCAGGTGGTTACAGACTATGTTAGTATTGGGAGTAATGCCTCTGTTGTCACAAATAATGTTAACGAGCGAGCTATCGGGTTACAGAATGTCGAGACCGTAGCAAATGTAATCACAACTACGATGTCTATTACAAGCCAAAGAATGCAAACAATAATACAAGGGGGCTACACATTTATAACTTGGAATATTGCAGGTCTTGGCAAAAAACTGGATACCCCTTTTTGGCAGGATTTTATTTCCTGTGGCAATGATTTTATTTGCCTACAGGAAACATGGAGTACAGCCCCGGTTGTGGTCGAAGGATATTGTTCATATTGTTTGAGTGCGACACCATCCATAACAGGAAGAGCTAAGGGAGGATTATTGCTGCTCATATCAAATAAAATACTTGGGTGTAAAATTATAAGTTATTCATCTATATATAATCACAGCCAAGTACTGAGATTTGAGTTTCCAAAGGGTAAGGATTTGATATTAATTAATTATTACAATTCTACCTTTTCCAATGATAGGGGAGATTTATTAGAAGCTTTGGAAAAAGAGATAGATAGGGTATTGGCACTCTCTGGTAAACTTGCCATTATTCTCTGGGTAGGTTTAATATACGTGCATGTCTTTCAACACAAACTAACTCCTGTGGCTTTATGAAAGTTAATAGTAACATTAATGAGAAGGATAATTGTTGTAAATAATAACTCCAAGCCGGTAGAGTTCAGGAGAAGGAGTTTATTCCAACGGATCCTTCAGCCTCTCGTTCTCAACTCCAACATTCTAACCCAGGCTTCAGCCCCAATGATTTACAGCTGGGCAATCCCATATGGCGAGGAAAGGAGGGGGGGGAAGAAGCGAAGAGGGAAGGAGGGAACGGGACAGGTTACAACACAAATGATTTGTTACACTTTCCCCACTGTAGATATGGTATGATTTTAAATATGATAATGGCAAAATTTGACCTTGATTTATTAGATTGTTCATTTAGAAAGGGTCATATCAAATGCCCAACTTTTACTGGGCGGAATGCTTTTAGTAACATAGACCATATTTTAATTTCAAAAAATAGTTTTTATACTGACTTATGGATATCTGAACAGGTGGTGAGTGATCACAATAGTATTTCTATAGTAATTTTAGACTGGGGTAACAAATTGGTGAATACCGAGGATTGTATTTTAAATATTCTTCCTGTTAGGTCTAATGGCACGAGAATTAAATGGATCGGAGAAGACCCACCCAAAGTTCAAAAGGAGGTGGTTATAAACTGTAGGAATGAAATTGATTATTGCCTCAGTGAAGAGATCCTCCCTGACATTTTGATAGAGGCTTTTTCTGATATTAACAGATCAATAAAGACTTTACTAACTAAAAGCACCAAAAATTCGAAAAAAACAGGTCCGAGGTGGTTTGACTGAAACTGTACCCATGCATTACAGAAATTGAAGTTGGCATCGGGGACTACTCCCCGAAACCAACTATATATACATGAGTTGCGAGTTGCATATAAGCAAGTTATACTGGCTCACAAAAAAGAGCTTCAAGCAGATGCATGGGACAAACTACATCTGGCAGCTAACACCAATACTCTTTTGGGAAACTGTAAATAGTCCCTTTTTAAGAGATAAATGTATTCCAGAATTAACGTCCCAAGTGAATTGTACAGAATGGATTGAACATTTTACCAACATTTTTAATCCAGACAAGGTGCCCCTAACCATATTATCAAATAATGATTTTACATGGCCTACACTGCCTATGCTAATTGATGTGGAAGAAGTACAGGAAGGATTAATTAATAGCAAGGGGGGAAAAGCACCAGGTCCGGACGGCGTTCCGATTAATCTATATAAGAATGAAATGGATTTATGGGCCCCATTTCTTACGAGGGTTTTTAACATTGCGGCTGTATGGAATTTTCCAAAATCCTGGGGTCAATCACTAATTATTCCACTTTTCAAAAAGGGTTCCCGCTCTGAAGCCTGCAATATCGTCCAATATCTTTATTGGATTCTTCAATAAAGGTTATGAGCAGGGTCCTTCTAAAAAGATTGGAAACCTGGGCCTTGGACCACAAGATTTTAACTCCTGTTCAATATGGATTTAGGAAAGGCCTAGGTACCCTTGAACAATGTGCGAACCTTGATTCCTTAATTAATAAATATACATTAGTGAAAGGGGGTAATTTGTTTTTATGTTTTGCTGATTTAAGCAGCGCTTTTGATTTAGTGGACCACTCTCTTTTGTGGACCGTACTGCTTGAATCTGGGGCCCCGAAAGAGATAGTATTCTTTTTGGCACGAGTATATGAGAGACTATCCTGTTGTGTACGATATGGGCCAACTGGTGAACGAATCCCCT
The DNA here is from genome assembly GCF_964204655.1 of Triturus cristatus. Classification (NCBI taxonomy): domain Eukaryota; kingdom Metazoa; phylum Chordata; class Amphibia; order Caudata; family Salamandridae; genus Triturus; species Triturus cristatus. The sequence continues at coordinate 232,000,252 of NC_140584.1, forward strand.
TTTTTGATGTAAGAAGAGGTATTAGACAGGGGTGTGTTCTGGCCCCTCTTTTATTTTCTTTATTTATTAACCAAATAGCCACGGTTTTAAGTCAGATTCCAGCAGACGCACCAATGTTAGATAAAAAGGCAGTACCAGTATTATTATATGCTGACAACACTGTTTTATTATCCCGTACCCCAATGGGCCTTCAACTGCTTATTAATAATCTTGCAGATTTGATCAAAGGCAGGAAATTCATAATTAATAAATTAAAAACTTCTACTATGATATGTGGCAAAAAGTCGAACTCATCAAGGTCCTTTTTTTTAGACGGGTTTAAAATTCATGCTGTTACCTCTTTTTGTTATTTAGGTATTACTTTTAATAGAAGTGGTAAATGGACCAATGAACATGAAAATATTAGATACAAAATGATTAGGAACACGAATGGCATATTTAGGTTTGCAGCTAAACTAGGGGACCGGAGGGTAAAGGACATGGTGAACATATATAATGCAAGATGTGTTTCCTCAGCCCTCTATGGCGCCGGAATATGGGGCCATTATCCTGATGACCAACTCCGACTAGATGAAAATAGTTTCATTAAACGGCTATTAAGCGCCCCTGTCTCAGTTTCTACTGAGTTAATTCATTTGGAAACTGGTCTTAACTACATTTCTGATTTTGCTGCTTTGCGGCCTTTACTTTTATGGCGTTCTATTTGGTCCAAGAGCGAAACTGAGTTTACACAGTCCATAATCAAGGACTGTTTAAAGTTGGACTTTTGTACTCGTATACCGTGGATAATTTATATTAACCACTGGTATAATTTTTTATTTGATCTTAATATCCTTGACGAGTCTGAATATCCAATAGCACTATCAAAAAAAGAGATAAAAGATTCCTTTTTGTCCTATAAGAGGGAGGAACGAGATAATAAACTAATAGGGACCCAAAGAACATTTGTGTTTTATAGGCAACTTGAACTTAAAAGTGGGTTCCAGCAGTATCTGGTAGATGTGACAAGATCTTCGCATTGATTTGTATTATCTCGTCTTAGGCTGGGAATTGTTCACCATCTCGTAGCCTTCCCGGTTATGGGAAAATGTTCTAAAGTGAAGTACCCATGTGGTAATATCTCTAATCAGAGTTGCTGCCATTTTTTACTTTTCTGTAAATTTTATGTATCGCTTAGGAAATGCTATTTAAAACCGATTTTTCTAAAATATAATACCCGTTTAACTGAAAACGCTATGAAACTACTATGTAAGTTGGAGAGCCCAGATATCTGTTTTTATGTGGCTAATTTTAAAATAATGAAATGCAGAGTTGCCAGAAAGTCGATAGTACTTTGAATATTCTGTTTTAATTGCAAATTTGCACATAAACATATGTCACTTTATAGCGAATTTGCATAGCTTTATGTACTGTAATAGTTAGACAGATATTGCAAATTTGCACATTAGTATATGTCACTTTATTGCGAATTTGCACAGCTTTATGTACTGTAATAGTTAGACAGATATTGCAAATTTGTACATTAGCATATGTCACTTTATAGCGAATTTGCACAGCTTTATGTACTGTAATAATCAGATAAATGGATATGTGCATATTTGGATTCTGTCAATTTATAGCACAATGCACTTTGATGCTTTATTATGAACATGTGTTAGAACATTTATATAGGTGGAGGAACACTGTCAACTTTGTGTCTGTAATAATTATATAAGAAGAGGATTTTATAAATGTTTATATAATTGTTTAGCTTATATGGTTGTGTTACGCAAACCGAATAAAAGCTTTCTGAACGTGAACGTGAATGAAAGCATTCATCATCATGTCTTTACAAAAAAAGCACAGAAAGGGCAGGATTTGGAGCCCCCACCGTGATCTAGACTATACTGTGGGTCTATCAGAGACTCAAGGTCTGCTTCTAAACCAGCTGGTGTATGGCAAGTCCCAGGCTGAGCCATGTTTGAAAATATTGTCCGAGAGGTTGGGATAATGCTATGTTAGCCGAATTTCTGTTTTAGTAGGATTGGAAAGTTTGAGCTCATCATTCAATACATGGCCTCAAGGGCTGGCAGAACTCCCTTAATTACGCCACATTCAACCATATGTTCAAAACAATCTGTGGTCTATTCATGGTGAATAATTCAGTTCACAATATAACTTCACCCCAATATGGGTCTCATTCATATGTTGTAGTAGGAATTTGGGGTCCTAACCTGTCCCTGTAGCACATGGGGATGCAGATAACCCTCCCCAGCCTTACCCAACCCTGACCTGGCCTTTAATTTTAGAGGTGTTGTTTTCACATCATAGAATTCATTAAAAGAATCACAATTTTGTCATTTGTTCATCTTGTACCACACACTGCTTAGATAAGCATATTTGGCAGCATGCATGCGTGCTCATGTAAAGCGCTTTAATGGCTTTGGGCTACATTTGCGCTACATAAGAACTGCCACTTCATCTGTTTTGTAAACCTTACTAATCTAATCACTCTTGTAAACATTTTGGGGCAGATTTACAAGAAAGTGGCGCATCTGTAGAGATGCGTCACTTTCCCTGCTCCCCCATGCAAAACCCTTGCGTCATCATGGATGCGCCGTATTTACAATACGGCGCACCATGGCGCAAAGATTGACAGATGCGTCAGAGATTCTGACGCATCTGTTGATGGAAAAGTCACGCATTGCTGGAGTTGTGTCGCAACCACGGCGCAACTCCAGCAATGCGTGTTGCGGCCTATTCCCAATACACTGCATCACTCCTTACGCCTGCTTCAAGCAGGCGTAAGTTTTGACGCAGTGGCGTCCTAAAAGTCACGCAGTGAAATCTTGTAGATTGCACTGCATCACTTTTACGAGGCTTTCCTGTGTGGGAACGCCTATCCTGCATACATTATACCTGATGCAGGTATGAAGTCACGCAGGGCTTTACAACGTGACGCATCTAGCTAGATGTGTCACGTTGTAAATGGGCCGCAACTTTTACGCTGCTGATGCATCACAAAAGTGACGCAACAACAGCGCAAAAGTGACGCAAGGGGCTTGTAAATCTGCCCCTTTAAATTTAGTGACAAAGAATTGTATTCAACTGTCTGTTTTCACTATGAACAGCCCTTTGGCTCTGAGGCAGAATCAACTTCCCTGAGTAGAACTGGATTTACTAAAACTTTCTCCCCAACAGAGCTCAGGACTATTAATTGAAGGGTAGATTTACGAGCCCCTTGTGACACTTTTATGCTGCCGTTGCATCCCTTTTGTGATGCAGCGGCATCGTAAATAATGCGCCACGTTGTGACACATTTACAATGTGATGCATCTAGGAAGACGTGTTATGTTGTAAAGCCTTGCGCTACATTATACCTGCGTCAGGTATAATGTATGCAGGGTGGGCATTCCAACGTAAGAAAGCCTTGTAAAAGTGACTCAGTGAAATCTTCAAGATTGCACTGCGTCACTTCTACGACGCCACTGAGTCAAAACCTTACGCCTGCTTGAAGCAGGCGTAAGGAGTGACGCAGCTTAATAGGAATAGGCATTCCGAAACATTTCTGGAGTTGCGTCATGCTTGCGACACGTCTCATTGCCTTTACGCTAACAGATGCGTGATGCATCTGTCAATCCCTGCGCCAAGGTGCGCCGCATTGTAAATGCGATGCATCCATGGTGGCACAGAGGTTTTTTTGCATGATGCAAATTAACTGACGCATCTCTGCTAATATGCAGAGATGGGTCAGTTCTTGTAAATCTGCCCGCCAGTTTGTAAGTGGGAGAAAAAAGGTTCACCAGTGCCTCCCTAGAATGTTCTCAGGCAGTGTAAGTAGCGCCTGACCATTTGTAGCTATGAACCCATGTGTTCACTGGTGCAAGCTCAATTACCAGGCCTCATTACACACCCTCGCACAGTGATTGAGCTTGGGTTAGGATTACATAAATGTAGGCAACTGCCTTTTAACATCACAATAGGATGCTGCTGGCTCCAGATGGTAACTAATGGTTTCAATAAATTAATCTGTTGCTAGGGGATGAGCACGCAAACATCAAACTGTTAATTTTGACTTTGGCGCTGAAAATCATTCTACCTCATCTAGACTGAACAATGTTGCAACCAGTGCCGGACTGGGAACAAAAACTGGCCCTGGCAAACTTCTCCGCTGACAACCCCTGGGGTGAGGTGGAGTGCAGCCGAGCAGTTTGCGAGGGCCGGTTTTGGCCGATTTTGTTACAGGGAGCCGATATTGCCGACACCCGGTAACAAAAAATGGCCCGCCCGGGGCCCAAAACAGGCCCCCACCCTAGCGGCCAACCAGAGAAAAAAACGGTGCCCGCTATGGCCAGTCCCGCCCTAGTTGCAACTATTACACTTATGTGGATCTGTAATTGCAAATTGCATTTTGCACTTGCCAGTCTGTCTAGTAATGAGTGCAAAACTTAGTCACTGAGGAATGTATGCAAGCTAGACAATGCCTAGGCACCCAAGCAACCTCCATATTAGAATTAGAATCACATTTACGTTTCTTGATTCTTGATACCAACTTGCTTTTTTTCTTATTTTGTTCACATACTCTTTGAAAATCCTGCATGTGTAACTTACTGAATAGTAAATATTTCCCTATTTTGATTGCTTCGTGGTTTTGCAAACTTGATGTTCCTCTATTTTTCCTGAGGTAAAATATAAATTAATTAGGCTTAATTAGGTGTTAATTGAGCAACATTAAAAGCACATTTCATTGAACAGAATGTCAAAGGCAAACATGCTGAGCATTCAAGATAGCTGTTGTAAATCTCAAGGTTTTAATTTTCGTGCAGAGCTTTTCACACAGCTTTAGTTAATAGCCTATTAAAACTGAAGTACCCTAAGGTCCGCCATATTTCATTCATTCTTACTGGACTCTTGCGAACAGTCCACAACTTGCCAACTCGGCTAAAGCACCTGAACAATAGACACAATTAGAAGAGAGGCACGGGAAAGTGACTGCTACAGGTTGACCAATCAAAAAAACATTCACATTGAAGGAAATGTAATATGATATGGGAAGCAAATTCATTTACATGTGTTAATTGGTTCAACAGAGACACAAGTGTTACAGCCTTTGGAAATGCAATCGCCCAACAAGTACCTTTCACAGGGAATGATAATGAAGTGTGCATGCAGCTTATCTTGGCATTATCATTATGCACTGGCCAGATGACAAACAAACTCCATCTGTCTGCAGCAGAAACACATAGAATAGGAACATACTGTACTGATGCGTTAGGGGATCCATATTACACAGCCATACCTTGGTAGGTTCTCAGCTGTGTGAGCAATACAAAAAAACACATTCATAATTTCTTATGAAGACAACTAACTCTCCACTCCTAACATGCAGAAGTATAATTTATGACTTCATTGCCATTAGATTAACAAATTCCTTATGCTGATCCAACGGCGGAATTAGTACATACAACAATCCTCCTCTTTTCTCCTATGCAATAAAGGAAAACAACTTCAAAAGAGAGAATGATGGGACCATTATCTTCCATCTACTGTTTTGAATGAATATATGAGAAGCAGCAATTTGAAGAGGAAGCTTTGGTGAACACAGCCGAAGTAAAACACAAAGAGCCTAACTACGATGTTGATCGGACAAGGGGCCGATCGACATCGTAGTAGAAACGGGCCGCCAGACAATTAGGATGCAATCGCCTTCACGGTGGTTGCAAAGTGTATATTCTCTACTGAGGCTTGTGCTGCGGGTTGCAGCACCAGCCTCAATAGAAAATATACACTTTTAGAGCATTCCTCTACATAGTGCCTGCCACACAGTGCAGGGATGTTTAGGGGGCACCACAGGTGTTCCCAGGCCTCATAGCGGAGGCCGCAGGGGATCGGGCCCTGCTAGGGTCCCACAGAGTCACTTTCGGACAGCCTTTCCATGTCAGAAAGGCCAACATAGAAAGGCTGTCTGAAATGGACATTATAATCCCGATCACGGTGCAGTAGCATGCACTACCGCCATTTGGTAATTATCAGCGCTCCGATGCTCCGACTGGCTCCTTGAGCCTGTTGAAAGGGCAGCGGAATCCCCCAGTGGTTTTCTCTCTGAACGCTGGTATTGTAATACGGTGGTCTTGGTAAACCATCGATGTTGGGTGGATAGGCTTTCCACCGAACATCGAAATCGGGCCCAATATGGTTTGGCCTTAGGGTGAAAATGTCCTCACAAAACAATTGACAAAGAACTGACTTTGGGTTCTGAATGCTGGAGTCGAAGGAATGTTGACATTCAAGGTGTTTTGTCTTTCACAAATAGACAAAGCAACTCTTTAAAATTCCGAGTAAACAGGAGCATCATCAGTGTTTTATGAAGGATGCAGTATAGAACCAGAGTCAGGCCTCAATCAAGAATTGCTATGCCATTATTTTAACAGAGGATTTCATTGAATGAATGAAGGGTGGTCTGCCGAATCACTAGATAAGCAAATGCTTTGGCTCCACTTCACAGATGTAGGCCGACCCCACTAATTTAAAGATCTTACATTCTGATGAAGCAGTTGCGCCGAAGGCAGAAAAACATTGATGAGTATCATCATGTTTTTTTAGCCCACTCAGCAAATCTTTTGTTTTTCCATAAAAACTCCAGCAAATGAAAAAAATGGCTCAAACGTGCATAGAGAGTTTTTCCTGCATGTTGAGTTCATACATTGATTTTTCCCTCAAGAAATTGCCTTGTATCTTTTATTGATGGCCTAGTAACACCCTAATTAGGGTGGGTGATTGACACAGTGTTTACTGCAGTTCTGAAGGTCACTGGACACTATGTCAGAGACTTCAGATGATGGAGTCAGCTGAGACTACACCATCAGAAACCATGTGGCTCCACATCATCTGACAGCCTCCAAATTACTGCCAAGGTATATTCTCAAAGCCCACGGGTTCATTTAGTAAATAGAGGAGCAATGCTGTAGAGAAATGTGGCAAAGTCCCAACATGAGTAATGCTCTCCTGCGTATCTTTTTGTCATTCAGTATGCATATAGGCTGCGAGATATCATGATTTTGTGCAGGTTATAAATTGTTAAATAATATTGCATTGGTCATTGGAACTTGTGACAGAATGGAGGTGTGTTTTAAAATACAAAAATGGCAGTGAAAAATGTTGGGGAAGTCAAGAAGTATAACAGAACACCTGTGAAGTTAAAGGTGGGTAATCTATTTATTATTGCATTTCTTCTGCTTTGTAATTTTTCATTCTGAGATACAGAAGGTTGAAGCAATTTCAAACATATTGACGTGCGGTCTTGGCGATGCAGTTAAATCACAGTACATTTATACTTAATAGTTTTCAGTATGTTTCCTCCTTGAAGGGCTGAAGGGTTCAGCCATGTTGGATATTATTCATAATAATGCACCGTGGGACAGTTTGCACAAAGACAAACAGAATGTGCTGCAAAAGTGGGACGTTTTGCCCTTGGGAATGTTTATACTGTTGGTAAGGGAGTAATCCCACAGAAGTGGCACCTTATCCGCAGTTTATCAGAACACATCTGTATCTGTGGGGACACACTAAGAGGTATTGACCAGCTTTCTGTGACATGTGTGAACATCTGAAGGGATAGATCTGCTCCCACTTGTACCTAAGAAATTGACTTTGAGGATCTCTGGCTGACCCCCTGTACTGCTACAGGGTCACCACATTCTGCAAGAGCCCTTTTTCCTGTAGTGATCCTGATGACTACTAGCAACAGCACCTGGACTCTGCTGCTGGCCTCTGCTGGAGTGAGTGCTGGTCCCTAAGTGCTGTTCCTAGGGCCCTGGAAGCTTTAGAAGAGACCAAGATAAACATCTCCAGAAAGTCTTAAAAGTTTGGGCTTCTGTGATTCCTGGAGGTTTAGCAGGACTTAGTGGCTAATGTGGTCAATTTCAAGAGGGAATTATCAGATACAGCTTCCCAGCTTGCACTGCTGGAGGATTTTAAATTCTAAAAAATAAACTAAATCCAAAGATTCTTATGTGAGTGATTTTTTTTTCCAAATTCTTTATTGAGTTCACGTTTTGCACCTTATCTTTCTGAGTACATTGAGGTGAATCTATCTATCATGGTGAGAACTAGCATGGGAGTGCTGAGAAGAATGTGAAAGTAGATAAAGTGGAAGTGGAGCAAGAATTTCAGGAAGGAGAATTTACACACCACCCTCAGGTCCCCCATCTACAGATCACCACAGAGATTGGGGTGCATGTGGAATCCCAAGTAGATGACAAGGCAGGGGATCACTTTCTCAAAATGGACTCTCTGGTACACCTTCCAGAACCTGGAGTAATGCTGGCTCCCAGCATCTCAGCCACTTAGATCTGGATGTTAAACAGCTGGAGTATAGTCAAAAGAAGTCAGGTAGGATGCTGTAGGCCAAGATAGCCACTAAAGCCCATGAACAGATGACTTTGGCACTGGAGGAAAAGTAGCTGGTCTTACAGAAAAAGAAGGCTAGCTTGGGACTTGTCTGGCTGACAAAGATTATTTCATCAGAGATTAAAAAGAAGTGGTATCTAGCTTTGTGCACTTGTCACCCTAAGTGAGGTGGGGATGCCCAGACGTAGGTCCTGTGCTTGCCATGCCACCAGAGTCAAGCTATCCTGGCTGATATGGGGTGATACCCCAAAATCGGTCCTAGGATGCTTGTTTCAACTCTGGAGAAGACATGGCATAGCAGTTCGGTCTGCACTGTTCCAAGGGGGAGCTGGGCCAAGACTCATTTGCATATGGCTGGGTCCAAACTGGAATGGAATGGTGAGCAAAATAACAATGGATTTAGGCCCAGATCTCTGTACTGGGGGTGAATGTTTGACATTTTTTAGCATTCTAATGAGAAATACTCTGCCTGTATACAGAGTCATGTAGTGCTAATGGTCACTGATACAAAGTCATACGTCTGACATGACTGGCCTTCCAAAATATAATTCACAACACTTACTGTGCATCTCCAGTTCCACTGATTGTATTTTTGTCATTTTGGTCTTAAAATAGCTATTACATTTTCATCTTTTCTTCTCAATTGATATGGGATTTTTCTTGGGTTATGTTTCACTTCATTTCTGTTTATATTGTTGCATAAATACTATACACATTGCTTCTAAATTAAGCTTAACAGTTGTGTGCCATGCTACCTGAGGATTGAGCACAGCTCAATTTGTGGTTTGCTTGTGAGTTCGCCCTACCAAGAATTGTGGTTGCTGCTTGAGTAGGGCACCCTCATGAACCCACTAGCTAATGAATTGTGCAAAAATGACTGCTCATCAGACCACTCTCTGTGGAAGAACAAAACGGAACTGAACCTGCTATTTGAAACCTATGACAAGACCTGAAGGACTGAAGCTGTTCCCACTTGTCCCCAGGACAAAAAGGAGAACTCCGATATTATAAATCTCTTAAATTAATAAATCACTTGAAGTGGGCATAGTTCCTGACCTCTTTAAAATTGCGGAAATTATCCCCATCTTGAAAAAGCCAGGTGCTGACCCTTCTGCTCTTGGCAACTACCGCCCAATTTCATTACTACCTTACCTCGGTAAGGTTCTAGAGGCATATGTCTTTGTTGAACAGCATCACATTCTGGACCCCCACCAGGCCGGCTTTCGCCCCTCTCACTCCACAGAATCAGTCATCTTGACGGCCATGGATGACCTTAGAGGGGGCGTTGATAGAGGGCTCACCCAGGCCCTGGTTCTCCTGGATTTGTCAGCAGCTTTTGACACGGTCGATCATAACATCCTACTGGACTGTGTCAGCAACGCCGGGATCCAGGGCCTGGCTCTAAAGTGGCTCTCCTCTTTTCTTAGTCGGTACGCCTCGCTAACTTCTCCTCAAAGAAGATGGAACTTTCCTGTGGAGTACCTCAGGGTTCCTCCCTCTCCCCGCTTCTCTTTAATCTTTATCTTCTCCCTTTAATTTCCTCACTCCGGGACAGGAAAGTTGGGACATATAATTATGCGGATGACCTTCAATTGGTCTTCGATATTAATCTCCACCCATCATCTGTGTCTCATTTCCAAGACACTATGATTTTCATAAGTGAGTGGTTGAATGAAAATCAACTGAAGCTCAACCCCGACAAAACGGAACTGATCCTCACTGGCGGACTTGCTAACCCATGGAACTCCAACTTTTGGCCATCTTCCCTGGGCAACCCTCACCCCCCCGGCTAGTTCTGCCAAAAGTATGGGTATAGTGGTCAGCAATGATCTGTCAATGAAAGCTCAGATCAGTTCGGTGGTCTCTACTGGATTTTTTCAACTACGCAGACTTAAGAAAATTAGCAGATGTTTGTCTCAGGAAGATCTGACTTTAGTGATTTTGGCTTTGGTCATCTCCCGACTTGACTACTCCAACTCCCTCTATGTAGGCATCCCAGCGTACCAACTTAGACGCCTCCAGCTGGTCCAGAACCAGGCTGCCAGAATGATTTTCCATCAGCCTAGATGGCATCGCATTTGGCCCCTGATGAAAGGCCTCCATTGGCTACCAATGGCTATGCGCGGACTTTTTAAGTTGGGTTGCACGATTTTTAAGGCTCTTTATGGGAATAGCCCAGCCTTTATTTCATCTAAGATTCTACGTTACGTCCCCACTCGTAACTTACGATCTATTCACTTGAATCTACTAGTCACCCCCACCCCCACCCCACGCAAGAAACTTGGAGGTTCTCGATTTGGAGTCTTAGCTCCTCAGTTCTCGAACTCGCTCCCGTTGGAGTTGAGGACGGCCACCTCTTATGCTCTGTTCAGGAAACAGCTGAAGACTTGGCTGGTCTCTCAGGCATACGATAACTAGCTCCTTTTCCTCTAGTGCTGCATCACGTCTCCCTTAGCGCCAAGAAGCCGTTGGTGAACGAGCGCTTTATAAGTCTCTTATAACATAACATAACAGTCATTAACTATCCTCCTTTTTGTCTACAGCAATACAACAAGCTGCTAGTGACCTTTTTCCTGAAGTGGCCAGCTGACCAGTTGCAGCTGGATCTAAACTAAACCCAGCTGGTAGCCTCAGTTAGAGTGAGTGCTGGCCCCTAAGTGTTGTCCTAGAAGTCATATAAGCCTTAGCAGGAGCTGTTCCAGAAATTCTGAAAAGCCAGGAAATTTTTGGGCAACCAAAACAGTAACTAGTCACAATATTGAAAAAAAAATATTGACTGGACAGAATATCGAGTTTTTTAAATAGAATGGACAGAATATCGAATTGCAAAAATATAGTGGTGCAGAATATCAAAATGCAGGTAAGAAATATCGATTTCCATAATATCGAAGTTAGTAATATTGATTTTTTTTGTGTGTGTTTAAGTGTTAGTATATGTGTTAAAAGTATGTATTATTTTTGTAATGTATGTTAGAATTTTGTAAAAGTAATGCATTTTATGTCAATTAATTCTTTTGTAATTTAATTCCGTAGTGGGTTGTGGGTTTATAGGGGAATAGGGTGGGAAGAAATTTAATTGAAATTAAGTAACTTATTATTTTATTACTTAATAAATTAATATTAAAAAATGTAAATTGTTAATTGGGCTAATTAATTTATTATTAAATAATTAATTGATTAATAACAATTAATTGATAATTATGTTAAGTGTGTAATTTTTTTATTAATTAGCAATTAATTAGATATTAGTTATTAACAATTAATTTGTAAATGTGTTAATCAATTATATTGTCAATTCTAATTAGTTTATTAATTAAGCGTTAATTAATGATGTTAATTTATTAATATGTTACAATATTGTAGGTGATGTTTATTGGGGAAAATGGTGGGAGGTAAATTAATTTTTACAAAATAATTACTTGTTAATTAATGTTAATTATATTGCAGAAGTGGGTATATTAAATAATTCCCATACGCTATCCAACACTTTCCTTACAGTTGCACTCACTGGAGTGGGAATAGTTATTTTTACCCTCCCACTATCCAACGCTTTCCTTACTGTTGCTCTCATTGGAGAGGGAATAGTCATTTTTACCCTCCCGCTATCCAACGCTTTCCCTACTGTTGCACTCACTGGAGTGGGAATAGTAATTTTTACCCTTCCGCTATCCAACGCTTCCCCTACTGTTGCACTCACTGGAGTGGGAATAGTAATTTTTACCTACCCGCTATCCAACGCTTTCCCTACTGTTGCACGCACTGGAGTGGGAATAGTAATTTTTTACCCTTCCAGTATCCAATGCTTTCCCTACTGTTGCACTCACTGGAGTGGGAACAGTAATTTTTACCCTCCCGCTATCCAACGCTTTCCCTACTGTTGCACTCACTAGAGTGGGAATAGTAATTTTTACCCTTCCGCTATCCAACGCTTTCCCTACTGTTGCACTCACTGCAGTGGGACTAGTAAGTTTTACCCTCCCGCTATACAATGTTTTCCCTACTGTTGCACAAACTGGAGTGGGAATAGTAATTTTTACCTACCCGCTATCCAACGGTTTCCCTACTGTTGCACTCACTGGAGTGGGAATAGCAGTTTTTACCCTCCCGCTATCCAACGCTTTCCCTACTGTTGCACTCACTGGAGTGGGAATAGTACATTTTACCCTTCCGCTATCCTGCGCTAAAAATATTGAATATTTTTTAATATTATTAATTTAATATACATGTATTAAAAAATAAAAATGCATGTTTATTTTTTTTTTACTTACATTAATTATTTATATATTTTAAGGTTATTTAAGTATTTTTAAGTATGTTTTACCTAATTATATTTATTATTTCATTAATTTTACATTACTTTTAAGACATTTAAAAAAAATCAATATTTTAACAAACTATATTTTTTCCAATGATATTTTGGATCGATATTTTTGTACTTACCTGTTTGTAGATAGGAATTCGATATTCTGGTAGTAGATATTTTGTCACCAATATTTTTGCAGGTCGATATTTAGCTCCTCGACCTATGCTGTGTCCATGGTACCTTTTGGCAAAGCTGTCAAGTTTGAAACAGACTTCATCAGATACAGCTTCTGGCTTGACCCACTGGAGTATTTTAATCTCCATTAAACAGACTACATCCAAATACAGGATTCTTGACTGGACAATGGCACAAAAAATATTTGCCCTACCTTATCCCTTCAGTGAAAGACTTCGGTGCTTTGATCCTTCCCCCCAAAAATCATTTTTTTAAATGTTTGTGTCATTTTACCCAGAAAATGTTTTTCTATGATGTAAATTAGTAGTAACATGTTTATTTTGATGATTTTTAACCATTTAACCGTTGTGTTGCTGCTACATACTATACATGTTTCCTGAAGTTAAGACTGACTATGGGCGCTGTGCCTTAGCTACCAGGGGGCTGAGCCCAGGTTCGCTTATGAAACTTGTGTGTTAGATTGGAGAACATTTTTGAAGTATTACTTGGAAAGGATGCACATCCTTCCAAACTAAAATCCAATTTTCTTACACAAGTCATCATTATTAAAGCTCAGTGGTCTCACTATATTTCCTGTATTGCACGTTTTAGGTTATTATTCAAAGGAAACCTTGTAATGGAGGTAATGTGGGATGTGCTTTCAAACATTGGTGTTGTGATTAGTTGAGTGTACTTATAAACTGTATTCTCTTAATCATATCTGCTTTGTTTCTGCTTTGTCTACTGTTTGAAGAGGGTTGATGCTGGTATGAAGGGACTTTTATGTTGATAGCAACCATTTACAAGTAAATCATTTTTTATCAAGTGCTATGTAAATGCTTTCTGCCACTTTTGGCTGACTAGCAACTCAGCAGTAAAAGCAGCAGCAGCAACTTAAAGCTGTCCCAATACAATGATTTCTTGCACAGAAATCTCATACACAGGTTGCGCTCGTTACTATATGTTGCCTGTGGGCTTAAATATATTAGATTTAAATGTCTGAAATTCTCACATATATATATATATATTTGTTTTAGTATTTGTGAACTGCAAGAAAGCAGAAAATAAATCAGCAAAACCATCTACATCCTAAGAATAAGAGGCCAATTCAATTATATTCATTGCCGTAAATGGTTACACTTTTCCTGACAGATATCTACAAAATGATAGCAGCCAGGCATACATGGCTTTACTACTGCATATTTCTTCGCCGTGAGTTCTTAGAATTATTCAGTACGAAATGTCACGCAATTCGTGGGGGGTGAGCTGATCAAGCCAAAAGTTTGGCCTGTAGCACCAATTTAAATGAAGATATTGCTTGTGCAATTTACAAACCTACAACTATTAGGACAAGTCTGTTCATCATGTTAATATGCATAACATTATATTTTTATACTGTGTTTTCACAATAAATAAGCATTCTAGAGAGGCATCACTGCAAAATGCACTAATTTTCAATGTAAACAATTAATCATTCTTAACATTGCAATATGCTTCCAGGAGAAGTTGTGATGGGTGTCAGGTCTCAGTGGATTTCTTCGTATATTTGCGAAACATACTGGATTTACATGGCATATTCTTGTCTATTTATGTTCTATGATAAATACACTGCAGTGTTATAAAAGAGCTGTTATGCCACTCATAATCCAGAAGCCAATGAAGCAGGTTAGAGGTCTGGTGTCTTCCTTGTATTCTGAAACCTATACATGCACCGCAATCATATCTTAATTGAATTGTTTACTCAGGAAGATTGTCACATAATCTATCAACGTGCAGAAGAACAAGAAACAATATTTCATGTGAATTTAACTCTGTCTGGGATAATAAAAAGTGTTGTTGAGGTCATAGGATAAGGTTTTCTTGTAAGCAAAAATACATTATGGGGTATATTCACAAGAAAATACCCTGTGACAACGTGGAATTCACAACAAGGCGGTACCATGCGATAGTCTGCCTAAACCGCGGACAATGTCTGCGATACAACCACCTCGATGGAGATAAAAAGACAAACCACAACACAAGCGCGATGAGCAAATCAGCGATAAGCAGCGCCAGGCCTGCAATACACACCTAGCAGGCGGGAAAAATCACCATAAAAGTAGAAAAAACACCCAAACACAAACTGACCAACACCCAAGCACCATGGAGCCAGCCGGAGCAGGCGCAGAGGACGAGCGCAACCGCAGAAGCACCCGGACGACCAGCCCGGGACCTCGGGGACAGGGAAGGGCAAGGACAAGAAGAAGAGGAAGACGAAGCTCAGTCCGCAGGCAAACAGGATCATAGTCACGGAGGTGATGGAACACCATCAACAACTGTTCGTCACCTCCAACGTGTCATTGGGCACCAAAACTGGAATATGGCGGGACATTGTGGACAAGGTGAATGCCGTCGGAGAGCACAAGAGGACAATGGACGAGGTCAAGAGGCGATGGAATGACAACAAGAGAAAGACCAAGGAGAAACTCGCAGCCAACCAGAAGGCAGCAATGCAGACTGGAGGTGGGGGCCCAGCGCCACAGCTCGTGCTGGATGACATGGAGGAGCTGGTGTCGACAGTCATCAGTGTGGATACTGTGGCCGGAGTTGGGGGACCGGACACTGCTCGACAGGACACAAAACAACCGCAACAGGTTGAGTGACCACCAGGTACTGGGGGGGACGGGTGGAGATGGCCACGATGCAACACAGGCACAATATAGCAGAGCACAGTGCACACCCTCAATGATTCTGGGTCATCGCCCAGATCTACAGACTGTCACAATGTACAATGCCATGCTGTCTGAATGTCAACATGTACAATGCAGCTACATATATGTGGACACATTGCAATACACCATCTCCTCTTCACATTGCAGGGCCACCGTAAACACCCCCTGCAGAGCAGTCCCAGCCACTCTTCACTGATGACGAGGAGGACAACCCCAGCATCGATGCACAAGCCCTCCTGGACATCATTGACATCATCTGCGACTCACGATCAGGATCAGGGCTGACCAGCTGCATCAAGGAGACCCCACCCACCACCCAAACCACCCAGCAGGAGGCACCCGCGGCCCCAGCAGTCTCCCAAGAACCCCAGGAACAACACACAGCCTTCCAATGCCGTGTGCTAGAGGCCCAGAGGGAGACAGCTGAGCAGGTGCGGGTGGGGTCCGACCTCATGGCCACCAGATTGGACGCCATCCATGGGTTCCTAGGCCCGCTCCATGGTCTCCAATGAGCCCTGACTGACATCGCTGGAGTCCTGACGCAGAGAGAAGAACACCTGTCCGCTCAGAGGGGCACCAGCGATACCAGCTGTGAGCTGGCACACATGCAGATGCTCATGGAGGACATGGTGCGGAGGAAGGCAGAAAGGATGGCAGCCACCGCTGTGCATCAGCGAAATGTAGCTGGGATCTACCATGCCCTGCAGATCATCATCATGGCATTGCAGCCACAAGGCGTGGCGCACATGAATGCTGCTGCCCCAAAACCATCCACATCTCCACCCCCTGGTGTGCCATTGCCTCACAGTGCGGCAGACGTATCCACTCCGGCACCTGATGTGTCAGTGGCACACAGTGCCTCAGCCGCTACTGCAACACCCACAGGTGGGGCAGAGCACACATCCAGGGACGAGGACGTGGATGGGTTTGTGATCAGGAGGCACTAGCATTCATTTCCACCACCAGGCCTGTTTCTGCTTGGTGCCGCACATGGCCTCATGACCTTCCACTGACCACCAATACACTCCGATGCACTCACTTTGGACAGCGACATGGACTGCCATATCCTACTTTATGACCAATGACACGGCGACCAGACTGCAGACTTTACCCTTCCTCTTCTGCAGTACTTGTCATCCCCGGATGGACTATGGCTGGCCCTCCATGGGCCCATATTGTGTAGTGTGCTCAGCATTGCCCTGTACCGCTCCAGCTGCAGAACTGCACTGGATGTGCAATAAACATCCAGTGACGCACTGCTGTGTCATGTCCTTCATCATTCATGTATGATTGTGTGGAGGAATGTAGGTACATTGATTTCCCTTGCCTCAATGATGCTCATCCTGTGGGATGCTAGTCAGAGGGTGCTACATTGCATATTGTGTACCGGGTCCCGTGAACACTACAACAGGGACACAAGCATCAGTCACTTCCATGTCCGGACATGGACTGAACCATGCCCAGAGCCCACGAGTCATATTTGCAGACCCTGTGCTGGTCAGGCATACAGCAGGCCAGTCCACTCCGCTTAAGCTCCGAGGGGTGGCCCTCATTGCTACCCGTCACAGGTGTACTCGCTGGTGGTGTGCAGGTCACTGGTCTAGTTGTCCACATGTCACAGCCACTTCCTGAGGGCAGGTTTGCCCTCACACCACACCCATCCGGCACAGGCGTCACAGGCCATGTGACTCTGCCAACATAAGGGGCCGACGACGTCACATTCCCCTCTGCCAGTGCTGACTGGATGACGGACACTCCATAATTCTCAATTATAAAGGACACAAGAGTTGTTGCGCACAGGGTTAGTGGCACCTGAGGCCTTGCGGCCATCATGGGCCTACCACCACATGGCGCTGACTGGCGTTGCACAGGGTTAGTGGCACCCGAGGCCTTGCGGCCGTCATGGGCCTACCACCACGTAGCGCTGACTGGCATTGCACAGGGTTAGTGGCACCCGGAGCATTGCAGCCAGTACAGGCACCCTGCTACGGGACGGTGCCTTTGGGTGCACTGAGCCAGTGGCACCTTAAGCTACTGAGCGGGTGTGCAACCTGCAATGATGCCCCGTCCCGACGGTCCAGACAGCTCAGGTTTTGTGTGGCCTGCTGGACTGCAGGTTAGGCCAGAGCCCGCGGGCAGCGTGGGCCTACCGCCACGTGCCGTCACTTCTGGGATCCCAGAGTTAGTGGCACCCATTGGGCTGAGCTGGTGTGCAGCCTGCGATGATGCCAGGTGCACTGGTATGTACTATGCCATGGAGTGATCAAGACCCAGTACCAAACGTGAGACCTGGTGGCTTGTCGAGCGGGGCTGCATGGTGTGGAGGGTGCCATGTCCACGAGCCCCGGGCTTGTTGCTTGCAGTGGCACATGGTGGGACCTCCTGTCTACACGCCGGTGGTGGAAGGTGAGCAGTGA
Source organism: Triturus cristatus (assembly GCF_964204655.1). Taxonomy (NCBI): domain Eukaryota; kingdom Metazoa; phylum Chordata; class Amphibia; order Caudata; family Salamandridae; genus Triturus; species Triturus cristatus. Next base: position 232,018,245 of record NC_140584.1, read on the forward strand.
GGCCTGGGTGTGCATGGACGGGCATGCTCGGATGTGCGGCGGGAGGGGCTGGCGTGCCTCTGCCTGGGTGTGCATGTGCGGCCAGGTGATGTTGTCTTGTGCAATTGTGTGTACTGTGCCAATCATGTATCTGGACTTTGTTTCAGATGACGGGTCTGTCTCAGATATGTGACCTGGTGTACTGCTATACATACCGGCAAGTAGTTGAAGACACACCGGTGGCAGCAGGTGAGCAGTGTCACCTGGGTGCACAGGGGAGGCACTCTCTCTCTCTCTCTCCCCCTCTCTTCTTATCTCTCTCTCCCCCTCTCTTCTTCTCTCTCTCTCCCTTTCTTCTTATCTCTCTCTCCCCTTTCTTCTTCTCTCGTTCTCTCTTTCCCCCTCTCTTCTCTCTCTCTCTCTCTCTCTCTCTCTCTCCCCATCTCTGCTTCTCTCTCTCTCCCCCCTCTCTTTTTCTCTCTCTCTCTCTCTCCCCCTCTTCTTCTCTCTCTCTCTCTCTCCCCCTCTCTTCTTCTCTCTCTCTCCCTCGCTTCTTCTCTCTCTCTCCCCCTCTCTTCTTTTCTCTCTCTCTCCCTCTCTTCCTCTCTCTCTCCTTCACTCTCTCTCTGTCCTTTGATGTGCGCAGGACACACCTTTTCATCATGATTTTTGTCTTGCAGGTTGTGACCTACGGATTGTCCCGAGGGGAGCCGCCATGTGTCTTCATTTCATTGTTCATGTTAATAAAGTTTCATTTGTTGCTTTGAAAGTGAATGTGTGATGCTCATTTTTGTGACGACACATGCATGTCACCAGTTGTGATTGTGCGACTGCAAGCGGATTATTTTGCACATGTTTAGGTGTAGCTGATGTGGCATGTCTTTGGTCGGGGTGCCGGGGAGGGGGGTCCTGGGGGTGGTGGCGGCGGGTGTTGTTGCCCTTTCGGCCCTCTGGGCTGCATGTTCAGTTGCCCAGATGCATCTGTTGCCCTTCCGAAGTGGCTGTGGCAGTCTGCTCCCTTTTGTGGTACAGGCTGTAGTCTGACTTTGCACCAGGTTAGAGCAGGTGTTATTTTCCTGCTACTAACGCGCCTTATTGCCTGTTTTGTGTTCTTATCGCAGTTCTGGCTGGTCGTTGTGAATGTTGTGGAGTGGTGTTGTCGCAGCTTTTGGCACGGGAATGCCTACTCTGCATCTCATTACCGATAGTTGCGGGGGTCATCTGTGGCGATGTTCAGTGATGTCATTTGAGATGTCATCAGTGATGTCATCAGTGATGTCACTGACCATGTCATGAGTGATGTAATATGTGACGTCATCAGCAGTGCATTGCGGGGGCGCGAGTTATAGTTAGCTGAACTAACTATAACAGGGAAATTTCTAGGGTTTTGTACGAGGGAAATGTCCAGCTAACTATAACGCCCCTGAAACCTATGGTTTTTTCAGTGAATTTCTAAGGTTTTTTAAATGCCAATTCCTAACTATAACGCCCCTGAAACCTATGGTTAATTCAGTGAATTTCAAAGATTTTTAAATGCCAATTCCTAACTATGACGTGCATGAAACCTATGGTTTTTTCAGTGAATTTCAAAGGTTTTTTAAATGCTAATTCCTATCTATAACTTATCTCTAACGATATCATGAAAAGCATTATTTTTTAAAAGTAGGGTGCACATTAGTTTTGTGGAAAAGCATCTTTGTGATTGGTTAAGAAAAAGCAGTTTCAACGTGGAGTACATATCAAAGGATAAAATTTGCTCAGATCAACCACACCTGCTACTTGCATTTGGAAGGCACTGTTCGAACTTAAAACAATTGTCAACTTTTAACCTGCACGTGTCTTTAAATATTCAAGAAAATGTTACAAAAAAATATCGTTAAGTTTTAAGAAATTGATGAACTTTTAACCTGCACGTGTTGTAGAATGTTCTAGAAAGTGTGTTGATAGAATACGTTGCACTTCTGACTTCTATGTGTTGTTCAATATAAAAAAACGGTTCATATGGAAAATTAAAAAGAAACCAATAGAGAAGTTTTGAAACCTAAAAGAATCAAGGAACTATTCTAATTTATTCTTTACATGTATTTATGTGTGCAGCAACAAAATTATAGACACAACAGCACTAGGGGTGGGCGGAATTTGCGAAATCCACTTTCGCAAATTATCGCGAAAATGTTAAAAATTATCGCGAACACGCGGAAATATCGCAAAGATGCGGAAGTTTTCTTCCCGCATGTTCGCGAGATTTTCTGCATGGTTGCGGCTCGCCAACTTACCCATGTGGTTGCTCGCGGGCGCGGCCATCTTGTTTTCAGTTGTCTCGCGGTGCATGATCGCAAGAAGAAAGACCTGATCGCGCGACGCATGACGTCACTGCGGACGCGAACTGTCGCGAGACAGCGCAAATGGCTAAAAACAATACAACATCTCATGGAGAACGCGACCGGATCAAGAAAACTTGTCGGCGAACGCGGGGATTCAGGTAAGGCGATCGCGCGCACGCAAGAATGTATTATTTTACAGCGCGAGCAAGAACCAAATTATCGCTAAGCTGCGGAATGTGGAAATTTTGACATTTTCGCGCTTTCCGCGGAACGCGAAAATGTCAAATTATCGCAATTTCCGCGAACGAAACAAAATTTTAGCCCAGGCCTAAACAGCACTAGGAAGAGGAAGAAGCAGGGAGTGGGGGGAGGGGGGAGATGGGCAGAATGGCACACATGCACAATTAAGTACAACACACATATAGACTAACAATGGCCAAAATGAAACACACCAACAAGCAGCAAAAGTCACACAACCCGCCAACATCACACCACTGAACGAGCATAGAAGTGAAAACCACAATGCATTCATACAGGATGTGTACAAAGGCCAGTCGTTGGTGTTGTGAGATGTCTGCGACCGTGGTTATCATGGATGAGATGCCCAGCATGTGGCACATGGTCGAGTTCACTATGTGTTATGTTGCCAAACGGCTGCACCTCCCTCCCACGAGCCTCCACAATTTGGTACGGTGCGCTGTTGTATCTCGTGCACTTGTACGGCACACCATTGTCATGCCTATTTGCGCATGTCCTGCTACATTCCAACTACAACATCACAGTGCCGTTTGGAGGTGGTGCATGCCAGTTTACAACATCAACTGCTGCGGCTCTAGTAGCAGGCCACACTAGAACACAGAGACACACTTACCGCACATCCTGTACACGGACATGTCCGAGACACCCCGTTCCCCTTGCCAGATAGGCACACCCCTGCACTGACCTGTGAACCCCAGACCAGCACATGCCAGTTGTGCATGCAGGAGGATGCGTGCGTAGCTACACATCCAGGCTCACTGCCACCGCTGAGGTGACAGCACGCTGTGATGTTGCAGGGCTCATGCCTATCATGCTAAGACAATGACCACAGGGACACACTTACTAAGATGTGGGTTTGGGGGGCATTGGCGGTCCTGGAGTTGTTGAGATAAGTCTTCTGGCCCTCATGGGTATCCCTGTATCATGCTCATTGACTCTGTGGTACCTGTGGGTGTTCTGGTGTGGCTCTTGGCTGTGTTCCCTTTCTTGGTGCAGGTAGTTGTCCTGCTTAACACCAGCAGAAAGCAGGTGTAAAATTCCTGGTGCTAACGTGTCTTATCGCCGGAATTTGTTTCGCATTGCAATTGGTGTGAAAGTCGTGATGTGATTTTTTTCGTGTGCAGAACAATATACGAACTGAGCAGTGTATCTCATCAAGATCCAGCACCTGACGCACTATTCCCAATCAATATAAATACAATGAGATTTATTAATAGATTTTGTGTGTACACTGTAAGTGCAGCCAATACCTCAGTGCAATTCAATACAGGATTTTAGTATTTAGAATAAATCGGAAAGGTGCACCTCGTGTCTTTTTGCACGGGAACGGCTACTCTCCATTTCATTATCAGCACTTTAACGGAAGTAAAGTTGAGATAAATCTAACACACTATTCAGAAGTTGGTGCAAACTGCAGATATCACCAGTATTCCAGCGATAAGTGCCCCAAAATTTAACACCATGGTGGACTCCATCAAATAACAGTAATAAGAACAAGAAAGAGTCACACAGCAGTTAAGAGAACAACCAAAAACGTTATTAATTTTTTTTCAAACTTTATTTTTTATAATAATAAATATACAAACGAAAAACTATTTTCAAACTTTATTTTTTTATTAACATATATATGAACAATAAACTAATAAACAAAATGTAACAATAATAATAATAAACAACAAGGCGGAACACTACTGTGGGGACAATGGATGTCAACGACAGACCTGGAAAATAAGAAAGATAGTTAAAAAAAACCCACATGGTATTCTCAACAAAATACCACAAGAAACAAATCACAAATATATAAAATGCATACAGCTAACAAAATTTTATAAGTTTAACTTACAAAAACTGTAAATGTTGCCGCTTTAAAATATTTACCGAATCTGAAGAAAATGTTTTGCAGAAGGTACCACACCAACAACGTTTTTTTTCAGTGGTGAGGAAATTTTTTACTTTTTCCAAGGAGCAAACAAAGACCAATGCCACCTTCGTCACTCGCAAGATTTGCCAAAGAGTTCTGTTACGAGGAGATCCTAGCAAAAAATACTTGTGCGGCACAGCAAGTATGATGAAACACCTAAGGACCCTTCATCCAAACAATCTTGCACGAGAAGAGTGCAAACAGATGAGAAACACTCCTGTTCTGTATCTGTAAAAAAGAATCACAAATAAATGTATATTAATAACTTTCAAATTTATACTATTCCATTACTGTACAAACACATTTTATATAAAAACTGACTATGAAACTATAGCCCTGAACCACAAGTGTGACGATCATTAAAACACTACATGCATAGTGCATACTACTTTGAAGCAGTTCATGCCCTAAAGCCTACCTCACTAAAAGACTACATGCTAACTGACTAAATGATTACAGTACTATAAGGAGACACACTGGGTGAATCACAGAGTGTTTGCTAGAAGAGTATGAATACTAACTAGGGAATAGAAGGTGTGAAACACAACTGTGTAGGTGATTAGAGGACTGCATCCATACTGCATAGGCATTTAAAGCAGTCCATGTGCTAAGGCCTGGCTCACTGCATGACCACTTCGGTACTGACTGAATGATTATCGTACAGCAAGGAGAGTGCCTAGGTGAATTTATAAGTGCTAGGCTTTTCACACAGGGAATAGATTAGTACTTGGTACTGAATGGGTCACTAGAGGAGTGCAAAGGCAGTGACAAGTGCTGGACTGTATGGATACTGACTAGGAAATTGAAAGTGTGAAAGACAAGTGTCTAGGTGGTTAGAAGACTGCATGCATAGTGCATAGGGGTTTGAAGCAGTCCATGTGCTAAGGCCTGGCTCAGTGTATGAATACTTAGGCACTGACTGAATGATTAGAGTACTGCAACTATAGTATCTTGGTGAATTTATAAGTGTTTGGGTTTTAGCACAGTGAATGGATTAGTACATGGTGCTGAATGGGTCACTAGAGGACTGCAAAGAGAGTGACAGGGTATTTCCTGGAAGTGTATGGATACTGACTATGGAATTGAAGGTGTGAAAGACAATTGTGTAGGTGGTTAGAGGACTGCATACATAGAGCATAAGGGTTTGAAGCAGTCCATATACTAAGGCCTGGGTCACTGGATGAGTACTTGGGTACTGACTGGATGATTAGAGTACTGCAAGGAGAGTGCCTGGGTGAAGTTATTAGGGTTTGGCGCTGTGAATGGATTAGTACATGATGCTGAATGGATCACTAGAGGAGTGCAACGGCAGTGACAGGGTGTTTGCTGGAAGTGAACGGATACTGACTGGGGAATTGAAGGTGTGAAAGACAAGTGTGTAGGTGGTTAGAGGACTGCATGCATAGTGGATATGGGTTTGACGTAGTCCATGTGCTAAGACCTGGCTCAGTGCATGAATACTTAGGCAGTGACGGAATCATGGGTGAGTTTATAAGTGTTTGAGTTTTGACACAGTCAATGGATTAGTACATGCTGTTGAATGGGTCTCTAGAAGACTGCAAAGGAAGTGACAGGATGTTTCCTGGAAGTGTATGGATACTGACTAGGGAATTGAAGGTGTAAAAGACAAGTGTATAGTATGTCAGAACACTTTTATTTGAAGCAATCTATTTGGTACTTAGAAACTGACTAAATAATCAGACTGTACTCAAAAACAGGTACATGTCAGCAAATACACGATGTTACCAAATGCTTCTCTCACAATCCTTACTCAAATGCATCCAGACTCACAGTGTGATTTTAGACAAGCAACACTATCCTAGGAGTTTACCAAAACTCATTCACTACTCTGGAAGAGTTAATGGTACTGCACACAATCTACATATTTAAGTACACCACATCAGTGTCAAAGCATGACTCATTTCATCAACGCATAACCAAAGACTGGATTCTAATCCTACTAAAACTTCACAACATGACAGGTTTTAAAACAGTTATCTGTCAGCAAATATGTGATGTTACCAAATGCTTCTCTCACAGTGATTCCAAATCCACATTAACTCACAGTGTGATTCTAGACAAGCACCACTATCCCTGCAAGGGGTAAGGGAACTGCACACAATCTACATATTTCAGAACCGCAATTTACTGTCAATGCCTGACTCATATAATGAAAGCATAAGCCATAACTGTCTTCTAATGCTACTAAAACTTGACAACATGACATGTTTTACAACACTTATCTGTCAGCAAATACACGATGTTACCAAACACTTCTCTCACAGTGGTTCCCAAATGCACACAGACTCACAGTGTGATTCTAGACAAACAACACTATCCCTAGCAGCTTACCAAAACGCATTCACTACAGTGGAAGTGGTAAGGGAACTGCACACAATCTACATATTTCACGACTGCACTTTAGTATCAATGCCTGACTCATTTAATCAACGCATAAGCAATGACTGGCTTCTAATGCTACTAAAACTTGACAACATGACAAGTTTTAAAACAGTTTTCTGTCAACAAATACACAATGTTACCAAACGCTTCTTCCACAGTGGTTCCCAAATGCACAAAGACTCACAGTGTGATTCTAGACAAGCACCAGTATCCCTAGGAGTTTACCAAAACTCATTCACTACACTGGAAGTGATAAGGGAACTGCACACAATCTACATATTTCAAGACTGCACTTTAGTGTCAATGCCTGACTCATTTAATCAACGCATAAGCAATGACTGGCTTCTAATGCTACTAAAACTTGACAACATGACAAGTTTTAAAACAGTTTTCTGTCAACATACACAATGTTACCAAAAGCTTCTTCCACAGTGGTTCCCAAATGCACAAAGACTCACAGTGTGATTCTAGACAAGCACCAGTATCCCTAGGAGTTTACCAAAACTCATTCACTACACTGGAAGTGATAAGGGAACTGCACACAATCTACATATTTCATGACTGCTCTTTAGTGTCAATGCCTGACTCATTTAATCAACACATAAGCAAAGACTGGCATCTAATGCTACTAAAACTTGACAACATGACAGGTTTCAAAACAGTTTTCTCTCAGCAAATACACGATGTTACCAAACGCTTCTCTCACAGTGGTTCCCAAATGCACACAGACTCACAGTGTGATTCTAGAAAAGCACCAGTATTCCTAGGAGTTTACCAAAACTCATTCACTACACTGGAAGTGATAAGGGGACTGCACACAATCTACATATTTCACGACTGCACTTTAGTGTCAATGCCTGACTCATTTAATCAACACATAAGCAAAGACTGGCTTCTAATGCTAATAAAACTTGACAACATGACAAGTTTTTAAACAGTTTTCTGTCAGCAAATACACGATGTTACCAAACGCTTCTTTCACAGTGGTTACCAAATGCACAAAGACTCACAGTGTGATTCTAGACAAGCACCACTATACCTAGGAGTTTACCAAAACTCATTCACTACAGTGCAAGTGGTAAGGGAACTGCACGCAATCTACATATTTCACAACTGCAATTTACTGTCAATGCCTGACTCATATAATGAAAGCATAAGCCATAACTGTCTTCTAATGCTACTAAAACTTGACAACATGACAGGTTTTAAAACAGTTATCTGTCAGCAAATACACAATGTTACCAAATGCTTCTCTCACAATCCTTACCCAAATGCACACAGACTCACAGTGTGATTTTAGACAAGCAACACTATCCTAGGAGTTTACCAAAACTCATTAACTATTCTGGAAGAGTTAATTGGACTGCACACAATCTACATATTTAAGTACAGCACATCAGTGTCAAAGCATGACTCATTTAATCAACATATAAGCAAAGACTGGATTCTAATCCTACTAAAACTTCACAACATGACAGATTTTAAAACAGTTATCTGTCAGCAAATACATGATGTTACCAAATGATTCTCTCACACTGATCCCAAATACACACTAACTCACAGTGTGATTCTAGACAAGCACCACTATCCCTATGAGCTTACCAAAACTCATTCACTACAGTGCAAGTGGTAAGGGAACTGCACACAATCTACATATTTCACGACTGCAATTTACTGTCAATACCTCACTCATTTAATGAAAGCATAAGCCATAACTGTCATCTAATGCTACTAAAACTTGACAACCTGACTGGTTTTCAAACAGTTATCTGTCAGCAAATACATGATATTACCAAATGCTTCTCTCACAGTGGTTCCCAAATGCACACAGACTCACTGTGTGATTCTAGACAAACACTATCCCTTGCACTATATCAAAACACATTTCTTTATCTAGAAGTAGTACTACATTTTAGTATAGAAACATAACATAACTCATTTCACAAATTCATAAACAATGACAGGTTTCTAATTCTACCAAAATATAAAAACTGCACAGTTATCTTTCTACAAACACATGAAAAACACAAATGCCTATCACAGAATGGTTTCGACATGCACACACATTGTAGAGAAAAAAAGTACTCCATACACTTTAGCAGGAAAAATACATTACTCTGATTAAAATCAAAATAGTCTACATACATCCCCTCACAATTAAATAACTAATTGTTCAAGTTCTTTTGTAGATAAAGGAGTATATCAATCACTCACCATATTTTGTTTTACAGAATCTCTGCACTGTGCACCTCTCAGCAAAAGCAAAGAATGAAAAAGTTTCCCTTTCATTTTCCACACTTATACATGTAAAGATCAAATCACAATCCTTCGCACATAAACTCAAAAGCAAACACACATTTCTATTGGTTAAAAATGTCAACCCTTCCCAACTGAAATACATTTCAACCCTTCCCCCAATCTGCCTTCTGCCTGATACTATAGAAACAGCTCATGAAACACTGCACTGAGGTCACAGGTCACAAGTTCAGCACACAATGTTCCTACACAAGGCAGGAAGTGTGCTTGACTTCTCAACATATCAGCTTATCATATATAATGTTCCTTGCAATCTGTTTTTGTTAACCAATAACAATCATACCTTTAAAAAACAAAAATATACACCCTACCTTTCAGTGTAGAAAGTTGTTATACAACCAATGATTTCTTGTCGTTTTTCAAAAAACGTTGCCGTGGATCCGCGCACCCACCGCGAGAGAATCCGTGCGTCCAACGCGATAGGATGCGAGCACCGTGCGCGCATTTCGCCACTTTTTTTTTTTTTTAAAAGGGGGGCCACAGGGGGTCCTTCTGGGACCCCCTAAGCAGATCTAGAGGGTCAGAGTATTTCCACTCTGCCCCCTTTATATCTTTTACACACTTATTCCCCTTCCATCTTCAGCCTCGCTTCTACCTAGGCAGAAAATGGCCGCCAACAGTTCCTGGTTTCGAATGTAGACAGACACTCGACAGCCAATTAGCATTCAGCGCGCGATCGGGAGGGTGCGCGCTCCGTTCGGGGAGGGTGCGCTTACGGTGCGGGTACGGTCCGCGGATCCTCCGCGGCCATAGATATCACCAACTTTTTTACCCTAATTTTCTCAAGAACTACTGAACAGATTCACACCAAATATGCAAAAGGCACGAGTCCGAACTGAGGACTACCTCTTTGCCAAATTTGGTGTCATTCCGTTCAGCGGTTCGGGCTGTAGCTGCAACAACAGATCCTATGGGAAATTGCATGGGGAAAACGCGTTTTGGGACCCCCCTTTTTTCTCGGCCCCCACTTCACGGATCACCGCAAAACTTTCAGGGTAGGAGCGGAGCGGAGCTGGCCAAAAGTTTGGAGAATTTCGCGAAGATTCGTCAATCGGCACCAAAGATATTCCCAATAGAATGTTGCAGATTTCCCATGGAAAATAGGTCCTAACTACATATATATATATTACCTACTGGTGGTTGCCAGTAGGTAGTTATAGTTAGGACCAAGTTTCCATAGGAAGAGCTTTTTTTGTTTTGCTTATAACTTTGGCGTCGTTTGATGAATCTTCATGACATTTTCCAAACTAATTCTTTGTTCATATCAGCTCCTATGTGGGACGTTTGGCGGTGATTCGTCAAAGGGGGGCCGAGAAAAAAGGGGGGTCCAAAAACGTGTTTTCCCCATGTTAATTTCCATAGGAAACTTTAGACAAGGCTACAGGTCGAACGGGAGAACGGAATATTTGGCACGGAGAAGGGTCAGGGTCTTGGTCTAGAAAGCACGCTATTTGGTGTAAATCCGTTCAGTAGTTTTTGAGAAATATCGAAATTTACAGATATCGATATTTGGGAATTCTGCCACCTGATTGGCTGAGGCGTTACGCACACAAGCTTGCTGCTTATTGGCTGTGAGCGCTGCGAGTGGTTGCAACTAGGAAGTGTTGGCCGCCATTTTGTGATTCCGTCGAAGCGAGTAAGGGGAAAAAAGGGTGAAAAAAGTGGGAAAGAGGAGGGTAGGAGCATTGTAACCTCTCTGGGGTGTTTAGGGTGTGCTATAGACGGGGTGTGAAGTGAAGTATTCACCCGTAGTGGTGTGAAAGTGCTGGGCTACGGAAATTAAGTGAGGTATTGCCTAGAGTCTGATGCTGATAAGGTGAGCTGGTGCGGGAGTCGGGGATTAAAGCATGAGCCCAAATTGTGTGTCTTATGCTTTGAAGTCATGTGCTGTAGCTGCTGCACTACATCTGTGGAAGTAGTGTCAGCATGTGCTTATACCTACTAGGACGAACTACTGACCCATACTGGTCTGAAGGTCCTGGGGTACAGAAAATATGTGAGGTATTGTGTACAGTCTCATAGTGCTAGGCTGAGCTGCTGCCGGATTCGGGGATGGAAGCGTGAGTCCAAATAGTGTGTCATATGCTGTGAAGTCATGTGCTCTGGCCCCTGTGCCATATCTGTCCAAGTAGTGTCAGTATGTAGTTATACCTACTCGGAGGAACTTTTGTTTCGAACATTGTAACTTGTGTATGGTGATTAGGGGGTGTTATGCAGGGAGTGCGAAGGTAAATGTGCGCGTATCAAAACAATTCGGTATTTGTAAAGTGTAAACTACTCACTCCTATGGGTCTGATGGTGCTGGGGGCGTAAGCTGAGCTGCTGACGGACTCGGGGTAAAGCCGGTGAACTACTGACCCCTACTGGTCTGAAAGTGCTGGGTACGGATATTAAGTGAGGTATTGCCTAGAGTGTCATGCTGCTAAATTGAGCTGCTGCTGGACTCGGGTATGAAACCATGAGCCTGTGTTTGCTATGCAGTGAAGTCACTCTGGGTGCTGTGCCACACTTGTCCAACTTGTATATGGTGCTTAGGTGGTGTTGTATAGGGAGTGTGAAGGTAAATCAATACACTATTTGTAAAGCGCAAACTACTCACCCCTATGGGGGAGTAGAGGTGGTGATCAAAGCGAGAGGTCTGTGCTGCAAAGTCAGATGGTCTGGCCGCTGCGTAACAATTGTATGGAGAATACAGTTTGGCGAGGGGCCGGGAGTTGCCGTTACCTGGCCCTAAAATAGCAGGCCTAAGTTGTCAGTTATAGGGTGGCTCTATATAGAGCCCTTGTGTTGATTAGTTGGAGCTACATATAAGTGCGGATGCACAGCTTCAAGTTATTCAGGAAAATTTGATTTCTGTGATCTGTGAATTGTACTCCATCACTTCTGTAGATATCAGCCATATCAAAACGTTTGTTGTTGCTGTAGATGGACCCCATTTTGTGGTCTCTGAGGTATGCAGACACAGATTTGTTGAGTTTCTTCCTAGATTTTTCAATCTGAGGACAAAATTGTTTTGACCATTTCCACTTCTGTCTTTGGCATATATTGGAATATACAAAGACAGTTTGAGGGAAAAGTAACATAAATTGTCCAAACGTGTCCTTCATAAGCATTTCCAAACCTACCCCAGTCAATGTGCCTAGGTCGTTTCCACCACAGTGCACAATCATGAGGTAAGGGTGTTGGAGATGCAAACAGGTTTTAACCACAGGCAACAATTGCTGCCACTTCATTCATCTCGGTGCAAACCATTTGATGTCCACATTTTGTCAATACGTCTCTGTTCTGCATACCTCTTGCACCAGAAAATATAGCTATGTCCTAAGATCCACACTAGCATTTTGAAGGTATGGCTGGAAGGTATGGAAAGATGTCTGTAGCTCATGCAGTTCCTTGGTAGAATAAGAGATATGTTTAAAGATGTTTAAAGATGAGGAACTACTTTTTATTGCCGTACAAAATGATACGTGATTGGGAGACGTTTTGTGGAAAAGCATCCTCGTGATTGGTTAAGAAAAAGCAGTTTCAACGTGGAGTACATATTATAGGATAAAAGTTGTCAACTCAACCACACCTGCTACTTGCATTTGGAAGGCAATGTTCGAACTTAAAACAATGGTGAACTTTTAACCTACACGTGTCTTTAAATGTTCGAGAAAATGTTGCAAAAAAATATGGTTATGTTTAAAAAGATTGATGAACTTTTAACCTGCACGTGTTGTAGAATGTTCTAGATAGAATACATTGCACTTCTGACTTCTATGTGTTGTTGAATATTTAAAACAACTGTTTATATGGAAAAATAAAAATAAACTAAGAGGGAGAAGTTTTGAAACCTAAAAGAATCAAGGAGCTATTCTAATTTGTTCTTTACATGTATTTATGTGTGGAGCAACAAAATTATAGACAGAACAGCACCAGGAAGAGGAAGAAGCAGGGAGTGGGGGGACAGGGGAGATGGGCAGAATGGCAGACATGCACAATTAAGTATAGCACAAGTATAGACAAACAATGGCCAAAATGAAACACACCAACAAGGAGCACAAGTCACATAACTCGCCAACATCACACCAGTGAATAAGCATAGAAGTGAAAACCAGGCTGCATTCATAGAGGATGCGTACAAAGGCTGGTCGTTGGTGTTGTGGGATGTCTGCGACCATGGTCATCATGGATGAGATACCCAGCACATGGGCGAGTTCACTGTCTGTTACGTTGCAAACAGCTGCTCCTTCTTCCCACGAGCTCCCACACTTTTGTACGGTGCGCTGTTGTATCTCGTGCACTCATACGGCACACCATTGTAATGCCAATTTCGCATGTACTGCTGCATTCCAACTACACCATCACAGTGCCGTTTGGAGGTGGTGCATGTCACTTTACAACATCGACTGCTGGGGCCCTTGTGGCAGGCCACACCAGAACACAGAGACACACTTACCGCACTTCCTGTACACGGAGATATCCGAGACACCCCGTTCCCGTTGTCGGAGAGGCACACCCCTGCGCTGACCTGTGTACTCCGGACCAGCACATGCAGGTTGTGCATGCAGGAGGATGTGTGTGTAGCTACATGTCCAGGCTCACTGCCAACGCTGCAGTGATAGCATACTGTGATGTTGCAGGGCTGGTGCCTATCATGCTAACACAATGACCAGAGGGACACACTTGCTCAGATGCGGGTTTGGGGGGCGTTGGCAGTCCCGGAGTTGTTCCGAAGAGTCTTGTGGCCCAAAGGGGTATCCCTGTATCATGCTCATTTATTCTATGGCACCTGTGGGTGTTCTGGTGTGGCTCTTGGCTGTGTTCTCTTTCATGGTGCAGGTAGTCGTCCTGCTTAACACCATCAGAAAGCAGGTGGAAAATCCCTGGTGCTAACGTGGCTTATCGCTGGAATTTGTTTCGCATTCCAGTTGGTGTGAAAGTTGTGATGTGATTTTTTGCATGTGCAGGACAATATACAGACTGGGCAGTGTATCTCGTTAAGATCCAGCACCTGACGCCCGATTCCCAATCAATATAAATACAATGAGGTTTCGTAAATGATTTTGTGTGTACACTGTGAGTGCAGCCACTACGTCAGTGCAATTCAATACAGGATTTTAGTATTTAGAATAAATTGCAAAGGTGCACCTTGTGTCTTTTTGCACGGGAACGGCTAGTCTGCATTTCATTATCAGCACTTTAATGGAAGTAAAGTTGAGATAAATCTAACACACTAGTCAGAAGTTGGTCGAAACTGCAGACATCACCAGTATTCCTGTGATAAGTCCTCCAAAATTTAAGACCATGGTGGACTTCATCAAATAACAGTAATAAGAACAAGAAAGAGTTACACAGCAGTTAAGAAAACAACCAGAAACTTTATTAATTTTTTTTTTTCAAACTTTATTTTTTTATTAACATATATCAATGATAAAGTAATAAATTTATTTTAAAAAATACAAAATAACAAGGTGGAACACTGCTGTGGGGACCATGAATGTGGATGACAGAGCCTGAAAAATAAAGCACAAAGGAGAAAGACATAGAGAAAAAGAGAAGAAAAAAGATCCAGAGAGAAAAAGAGGGGGAAGGAAAGAAAGGGAGTGAGAAAGAGAGAATGAAGAGAGAGTTAGAGAGATAGAAGGAAAAGAAGGAAGAGAGAGAGCAAGAGAGAGAGAGAGGGAGAGAGGGGGAGAGAGAGGGAGAGAGAGAAAGAGAGAGAGAGAGAGAGAGAGAGAGAGAGAGAGAGAGAGAGAGAGAGAGAGACACTGCCACCCCTGCGCATCCATGAGCAAATAATTACCTGGTGCCACCGGAGTGTGCAGCAGTGGGCACTCCACGTGCCCGTCAAAACTCAACGCATTCCAGATATGTCACTGAGTCCTGATTCCTGAATGGCGGAGACCACATCAGGTGCTTGGCGGATCACACAGTTGTCTCTGAGTCCTGAGTCATGAATGGCGGAGACCACATCATCTTCTCCTCAGCCCGGCAGAACTCACACATGTCGCTGAGTCCTGAGTCAATAATGGCAGAGACCACATCAGCTTTTGGGGCCGCTAAGCCTGTGGAAGTTAAGTTTGTGCCACGTGGTGGTAGGCCCCTGATGGCCATATGAGCTTTGGGTGGCAGTAACCATGTGCCATGTGCATGTGAAGTCCGCACCAAGGGGGTGGTGGGCCCCTGAGGGCTATACAGATTAGGGTGCGAGTAACCTTCTGGGCAAGCTTTGAAAGACTCTTTATGGTTGAGACACGTGGAGCGTCCGGCATCTAGTCAGCACCGGCAATAAAGGATGTGACGTTGTCGATCTATTATATTTGCGTGGTCACATGGCCTGTGACGCATGTGATGGATGGGTGTGGTGTGTGTGCAAACCTGCTCTCAGGAAGTGGCCGTGAGATGTTGAGAACTAGACCACTGACCTGGACACCAACAGCGAGTGCACCTGCGAAAGGTAGGTATGTGGGGCCATCGTCGGAAAGTAATCTGAGTGGCGTGGCGTACGACGGAACAGGGCAGGGATAGCTAAAATGGCGCGGACAGCTCATAGTACTGCATCTGTGAGTGGAGTGTACGGGCCGCAGCTGTCCCTCTGTGAGCCTGGGTGCGAACTGTTCATAACTCATACTACATAAGTATTGAAAAATCATTTTGTGATTCAGTCCGTTAGCTGGCATTTGTCCGAGGTATTTGTGAAAACATATCGGAGTTCTTTCTGTGAATGATACGCCTTTGATGCTGCCTCTCCCCACATCAGCAGGTAACTCACCCTCTTCCCACATTACCATCATACCCCCAACAACCTTCTTGGGCCCGAAAGTGTCCCCGTGTGGTTGGACAAAGAAGAGTCTTAGACATGTATAGATTTACATATAAAAAAATTATTTAAAGAAAAGAACAACAAATAAGACTGAAGGGAGTCTGGTGCAGTGGGTGCTGCCATGAAGTTGGGGTGACTGCCATTCAGGATTCAGGACACATTTACATATGTGGGATCGATTTGTGTTAAAGAGGGTTAGTGGCACTACGTGTCGCTGGCCTTGCATATCAAAATATGCCTCACAAATCAAACGGAGTATGTTGTGTGGTTGCTGCCTCGGACTTGGGGTCACTGCCATTCAGGACTCAGGACACAGTTACACATGTGGGATCGGCTTCTGTTAAAGAGGGTTAGTGGCACCAGAAGTATTGAGAGTGTATGAGACTGTGATGATGCTTGGTGTGGACGGGCCGCACCGGGAGTAATGTGTCTTGGCAATAGAACTGTATCATGTGGAATTACTACTGTATCTGAATTATGAGGCCTGCTGATCGTAGTGTAAGCCAGAGATAGCGGTGAGCTAGGGTTCACAGCCACGTGCATATGTTGGTGGCCTCACCGGCCTGCGTAGTGCAGGTTCAGTGGCACCACTTGTCACCAGCCTTCAATATGAAAATACTCCTCACTATTTGAAGGGAGTGTGGTGGTGTGTTCGCTGCCATGAAGTTTTGGGTCACTGCATATGGAAATATGTCTAACTGATCAAAGAGAGTTTGCTGCTGTGGTGTCTGCCATGGACTTGGGGTCACTGCCATTCAGGTCTCAGGGCACAGTTACACATGTGGGATCGGCTTGTGTTGGACAGTGTTAGTTGGCAGCATGTGGCCAAAATTCAAATTGCGAGGTCTGCTGCTCGCAGTGTAGACTGCTGAGTGTTCGTTTGTACTTGAAAATGAATTTGGTGTTTGTACTAAAGGTATAACTGATATAAAAAAATGTAAAGAAGAAAGGATACTAAAAGTATATTATTTAGATTTGAGGCCTGTAATAGTTACTTGCCTAGTGAACTCTGTAGTTAATGAATGAAGAAATAATTTCCATTGGGAGCCCTAGTGAGTGCAGTGTAGGCGTATGATGAAAAGATGAAATAAGTATACCATACACTGACGAAGTGTTGTATTTTCTGAGTACAATCTTGTTGTTAGAAATTAGCATTTAAAAATGGAATTGCGAGCTGTACTGCCTGTAGTGTAGTCTGCTATTCCATTTTAGTTTTCATTTGAAGATTAATGTGGTCATTGTAGTAAAGCTATAACTGATATAAAAAAAAAGTTCTTGAAGCAAGGATACTAAAAGGAGAATATGTAGGGTGTAGGACTGTGATACTTACTTGCCTACTGGAGTCTGTAGTTGCATATGGAAATACCCCTCACTGATCAAAGGGAGTGTGGTGGTACGGAGTTGGGGTCACTGCCATTCAGGACTCAGGACACAGTTACACATGTGGGATCGGCTTGTGTTGAACAGAGTTATTGGCACCACGTGTTGCTGCCGTTGCATATGGAAATATGTCTAACTCATCAACGAGAGTATGCTGCTGTGGTTGCTGCCACGGACTTGGGGTCACTGCCATTCAGGATACAGTTACACATGTGGGATCGGCTTGTGTTAAAGAGGGTTAGTGGGACTACGTGTCGCTGGCCTTGCATATCGAAATATGCCTCAGTGATCGAAGGGAGTGTGGTGCTGTGGTCGCTGCCAGGGACTTGGGTGACTGCCATTCAGGACTCAGGACACAGTTACACATGTGGGATCGACTTGTTTTGAACAGGGTTAGTGGTATTGCATCTACATTCCTAGTTTGAATTTTATAATAAGTAGATCGGCAATAAATATAAACATAGTTGGGATTTTCACCAGAAACTACTTTAAACTTTATTTCTTTTTCAAACTTCACAACAGTATTATCTTCCATTTGTTGATCAACACCTAGACATATCCAACTGTTATTTTCTGTTCAGTTCTCTTGACTAGCAAATAAACGTAAGTCTATATCAGCACAAATTTGTTTTATAACATTTATATTAAAACTCGATTTCGTGCCGCAGGAAAATCTAGACTTATCCAGATGGTTCATGTTGACTTTGAATATAAACTTGCAGATGTCTATCGATCCGAACATTGGTAGGATCCAATTTCTCGATGTGAAAGTATCTTCAAACTGAATCTTTTTTTCCTAAGTGTCTTCTCCTGTGAAATTTCTTCCCACATTTCTTTCAGTTCTGTCTTCTCAGAGTTGTTAATATATGACGTGACATAGCGAGAAACAGCAATACATCTTATTGTATGTTCATATTTGCATTTCACATCTTCAAAATCTCCGTATTGTAATCGTTATTGTACTTCGATGCTTCTGTTCTTTTTAAATTATAAGTATTTTTGGGTGATTTTCGAGTGATGGTATGTCTCATTGCTGACATAAAACTCTTCCTTTGGAAATTACTAGACATGGAAAGGGAAATCGACAGTTTGTGTAAAATGTATCTTTTGCGTTATCTTTTCGTCTGCAATACTTTCCACATTGATGACTTCGATATGCAAATACGCCACACTAATCGAAGGGAGTCTGGTGCTGTGGTCGCTGACAAGTTGGGGTCACTGCCCTTCAGGACTCAGGACACAGTTCCACATGTGGGATCGGCTTGTGTTGACACAGTGTAGGGCAGAGGTAGCGGTGAGCTAGGGTCCACAGCCATGTGCATACGTTGGTGACCCAAGCAAACCTTGTGTAGTACAGGTTTAGTGGCACCACGTGTCGCTGGTCTTCCAT
Source organism: Triturus cristatus (assembly GCF_964204655.1). Lineage (NCBI taxonomy): Eukaryota > Metazoa > Chordata > Amphibia > Caudata > Salamandridae > Triturus > Triturus cristatus. The sequence goes on from NC_140584.1 coordinate 232,037,024, forward strand.
GTGGAAATACCCCTCGGTAATCGAAGGGAGTCTTGTGCTATGGTCGCTGCCATTGAGGACTCAGGACACAGTTACATATGTGGGATCGACTTGCGTTGAAGACGGTTAGTGGTACCATTTGTCTCTGCTCGCCCACAGTGTAGGGCAGAGGTAGCGGTGAGCTAGGGTCCACAGGCACGTGCATAGGTTGGTGGCCCCACCGGCCTGCGTAGTGCAGGTTCAGTGGCACCACGTGTTGCCGGCCTTCCATATGGAAATACCCCTCACTGATCAAAGGGAGTCTGGTGCTGTGGTCGCTGCCATTCAGGACTCAGGACACAGTTACACATGTGGGATCGGCTTGTGTTGAATAGGGTTAGTTGGCACCACGTGTTGCCGGTCTTCCACAGTGTTGGCCGGAGGTAGCGGTCAGCAAAGGCCCACAGGCAGGTGACTTTGACTTGAGCTGCACAGATTAGGACCATTTGGTCTTCTTAACCCATTATAGTCTCTTACGCAATTTGCCTCGCTACTAATGTTGAATTGTGAAGCATGTAACTCCAGTGTAGGGCGGAGGCAGCTGTCAGGGTGGGTGCATAGCCACGTGGTGTTGAGTTGAGCTGCACAGTTAGTGTCACCTGGAGTACTCAGCGTGTGTGCACCCTGCGATGAGACGTGGTCCCAGCGGGCCGCACTGGGAGCGATGTGTTTTGTCTAAAGAATTCTGCGTTGATAAGGCCACGTGGTGATGACTTATGGTGTAGTGAGCTAGTAGTACCTGAAGCACACAGCATGTGCGCACCGTGCGATGGTGCATGGTCTGGGTGGGCCGCACTGGGTGCAAGATGTTTTGCGAACTTGACTGCGATATCTGCAATGGCCCCTACATCTGAATTGTGAGCCATGCTATCCGTAGTGTAGATCGAAGGCAGTAGTGGGTATAGACATAAGTCTGCGGTGCTATGCTGCTGGGTTTGCAGGGGCCCTGTGTCGAGGAAGCCCGTGGTTATGGCGGCTGCCACATGTCAGGGTGAGGGCTGCCGTTCTGACAGACTTGTTGATCTTCCCACAAGTGAACCACGCCTAGGGCCTGGTCTATTTATTCATACTCCTACGCTGGAGTGTAGTACGTTGGAGCAGTCCACTCCGCTTCCGCTTCCAGGGGGGGACAACACAGCTACATGACCGAGATCTTCCCCACTGCCTGAGGTAACATGGTTGCGTCCACTGTGCACTACACTACAAGTATCAATAGTATATCTCCACATGGAGAGGTTTGTGCTTTGAATAGTGAGGTTTGTGCAGCACATGAGCGTTACACTTGGCACTGTGTGCTTTATCAGAGGTGGGTGACTTGCCTCCTTCATATATAGTTGGTTGCTCATCTCCCAACATTCAGATATTGTGTGGCTGAGGGGCATGGTGTTTTGGGAAGGTCCGTTGTTCTGTTTTGTGCTGCCTCGGTGGTAGCCGGGGTGGGGTCCGGAGGGAGGTTCTGGTGGTGGTGGGGCTGGGTGTTATGGAGTTGTTGGGCGTCGGAGCTGCATGATCAGTAGCTGTATCACGTGTTGGTCTTTAGATGTGGCTGTGAGATGGGTCGAAATAACAGAGTAGATACTCGACCTCCTTACACCAGTTAAAGGTTGATGTTAATTTGTTATTGCTAACTCGGCTTATCGCCTGATTTTTGGATCACATTGCAGATTTGGCTGGTCGTTGAAAATATGGGGAAGTGGTGTTTTTGTGTTTTTTTTGCATGGGAACGCCTACTGTGCATTTCATTAGCGTTAGATGTGGCTCTAGTTTGTGGCGATTTTGTTGGTGTAAGGTATTGATGGAAGAGTGGTGAGATTTGCAGTTTTCACCAAGTTGAGAATGGGATAATTAAAAAACACAGAAAATAAGATAGGTTTAATGAACGTTATAAATAGAAATTAGCATTTAAAAAACCTTTGAAATTCACTGAAAAAACCATAGGTTTCAGGGACGTTATAGTTAGGAATTAGCATTTAAAAAAAACCTTAGAAATTCACTGAAAAAACCATAGGTTTCAGGGATGTTATAGTTAGTTGGACATTTGACTCATATAAAACCAGAGAAATTTGCCTGTTATAGTTAGTGGAGCTAACTATAACTCGCGCCCCCGCAATGCACTGCTAATGACATCACATATTACATCACTCATGACATGGTCAGTGACATCACTGATGATATCTCAAATGACATCACTGATGACATCACTGATGACATCATCCATGTGAAAATCAGATGCACCTGATCAGACCCTAATATAACACTTGATACACCCAGTCTAAAATACAGACTATAATTTTCGAAACCGTGAACACACCAATACCAGTTAGTGCATATCCACTCTCTAATTTGTAGGTCTACACACATACATTCATTCACCTATACACTCACTCATACATACAGTCAGCCATCAATACAGCATTATCATATTCAGTCACATATCTATACAGACACTCAGACACTGCCTCTCATTCTTAGAGTTATTCACACACCTAGTCAGTAATGGAAATAATCAATAACACTTTAATTTACTCACCTTTACAGTTATACACATACCACGTCACTTATTTAAACATATACTAACACATACTTACACTCTAATACAATAACAAATACAAGGACACACTGATGCTTACAGGCACTCACACAATCACTCATTCGCACATATAGTCATTTATATAGTCCAACACTCATATATACTGCCTTTCACATATGGAGTTACTCACATGTACCACTGAGTCATCCATTCACTCACCGAGACACTCATACACACACTCACTCAGCCATACAGACTTTCACAGATACAGACTTGAACACATATACCTAGTGAATTAGCCACTCACACATATATGCAGAGAGTCACAAATGCAGACACTCAGGTACTCATACAGGTACTCAGACCAGCAATGAATAGCTCATATAGATCCTCATTTAGTTGCTAAACAAACCATGGAACTGCTTACACATCAACTAACAACCTAAACTGTGTGAATGTCTATATCAGTCGCTAACACATGCATTAAGCAAGACACAGTTAATTAGTCACTTATACAGTTAGTCACACACCTACATAATCATCATTTGAGAAGTGAATTTCTAAGGTTTTTTAAATGCTAATTCCTAACTATAACGTCCCTCAAACCTATGTTTTTTTCAGTGAATATACATATATAATTATATATATATATATATAATTCAGTGAAAAAACCATAGGTTTCACACATGTTATAGTTAGCTGGAAATTTTACTGATAAAAAACCAATGAAATTCCCCCGTTATAGTTAGTGCAGGCACCTATAACTCACGCGACCGCAATCCTCTGCTGAGGATTGCGGTCGCGTGAGTTATAGGTGCCTGCACCTTTATGAAAAAAAAATATTTGTAATATATGTATAGCTAAAATTTAATGGAAGAAGACATGGGCAAATAAGTGTCTAAATACAGTATTAGCATCAGCAGAAGATTGCGGTCGCGTGAGTTATAGTTGCCTGCACTAACTATAACGGGGGAATTTCATTGGTTTTTTATCAGTAAAATTTCCAGCTAACTATAACATGTGTGAAACCTATGGTTTTTTCACTGAATTTGCAAGGTTTTTTAAATGCTAATTCCTAACTATAACGTGTGTGAAACCTATGGTTTTTTCAGTGAATTTGTACAGTTTTTTAAATGCTAAGTTACGTTACGCCATTCGTGGCGTGCGCGCCCACTTAACGCAGTTCATTCCGTGCGCGCACGGTGAGCACACGGTGCGCTTCGCGCACCGCGCGCCCACTTTACGCAGTTAATGCCGTGCACGCACGGTGGGCACGCGGTGCGCTACGCACTGCGTGCCCACGTTACGCTAGATGGGCCATGTACGCACGATGCGCTTTGCGCACCGTGCGCACATGGAGGACATATGATGCGCTTCGTTGTGAAATGTAATATTTTAATTTTTCTACGCTTTTATATGCAATGCACAAATGGTGCCCTTCGGGCACCATTTGCACATGGGGTGGGGAGAGTATGGATAATTTTTTTTTTTTTATTAATTTTTACCGTACGCGTAGGGTAAGCGTAATCGGCGAAATTATCGAAAAAATTAAAATTCCGTTTTTGGCCTTGGGGGGTCTTTGAGGACTCCCTCAACATGGCTGGGTGCTTAGGAGCTGTCTAAACAGCCCCTTTACATGTTTTTGGCCTTTGTTTTTTAACCCCCTCTCAGACTGCGAGAGAGAAAATGGCGGCCGCCGCTTCCTGGTTTCGACCGATTCGAATGTTTACTAAGATCTAACAGCCAATCAGAATCGCGCTCACGCACGGCGGCGTGCGCGTACGGTAAGCGCACCGTAAGCGCACCGTAAGCTGGCTCAGATATATATATTGATTTAAAGGCTATTTTCTCAGAATCTACTGAACAGATTTACACCAAACCTACAAAAGGCACTTCCTTGACCTGTAGACTACCTCTCTGCCAAATTTCAAGGAACTCTGTTCAGCCGTTCGGGCTGTAGCTGTGTCTAAAGGTCCTATGGAAAAATGCATGGGAAAAACGCGTTTTGGGACCCCCCTTTTATCTCAGCTCCCGCTTGACGAATCCCCCCGAGACTTTCAGGGTAGGAGCGGAGCGTAGCGCCCCATTAGTTTTGAAAATTTCACGAGGATTCGTCGACCGGCGCCAAAGTTATTCCAAATAGAATGTTGCGGTTTTCCTATGGAAACAGGGTCCTAACTATAACTACCTACTGGCGACCGCCAGTAGGTAATATATATATATATATATATATATATATATATATATATATATATATATATATATATACACCCACGCAATGCACTGCTTATGACTTCACATATTACATCACTCATGACATGGTCAGTGACAACACTCAGTACATCATCCAGCAAAGTAAACTTCAACTCTAACCTTATCAACTAATACTCACTTATAGCAGAAGAGAAAACTATCTGCGGATAGACCTGTCTCTTCTGAGTCACTGCTCTGAAACTAATGACCACCGCAACAGTTTAGTCAGGGACTCGCAGTCCCAATAACCATTTACCCAAAGGAGGAGGGGCCGACAGCTCTCCTTTTTCCACTGCCACCTGCAGTGCAACAAAAGCACCAAAGTTACTACCGTTGCGCTGCATGCTACAGCAACAGATTTGGCCCAGTTATCATTGCCCCTAAGGAGGAGGGGCCAACAGCTCTGCTTCTCCGGGCGCTATAAAGCACAGAAGTTTCTCCCGCAGTGTGGAATGCAGCCGAACCAAGTTGGGGCTCATCCTGAGCCCGTCAGCACTAGGAAGAGGCAGGGAAGGGCCACCCCCCTTGGTCCTGCACATTGCATTGGTCCGATTGTGATTGGTAAACTTGTTTTATTTGTGGATGTGTTGCCCTATTTAGTCTTATCTCTGTGATTTTGGCTTGCAGGTCTGACTGATTGCTGTTTCATGGTGGGGGCCTCTTTCATTCCCTTTATCTTATGTACGTATCACGAGCAAATAGAAAATGACTGATAACTAAGTTTAGAGTAGGAATCCAAATCAACAAAACTCCATGCAGCAGAGAACTGTGTTAAGGGTGAGGTTATTCTCAGCAGTTGAACATCAAATCCTGCCATGCCTCCTCCTAGAAGAGCCAAAACCAAGATCACACAGTTTAATAAGGGGAAGGGAAAACTACTGAGTGTTATCTCAAATGATAAAGACTCACTATCTGTTGACACTAACTCAGAGAAGGAGTTGAGGCTTTTGGATACAGTCAATCGGTTCACCTCTCACTTCTTCTGACAATAATGGTTCATCATCAGCAGAGGTATTATCTGTTCATGACTCTTGTGCTACTTCTCTATCCCTAGTTATTTGCAACACTGTACTAATTAACTTGAAAAGAACCAAGGATCGCACAAAACCAGCTCGGTTCCTAATGCTGATATTGATTGTTTAGATGACATTAGAAGCATTGTCTTAAAACTTTTAACACTTAACACTTTTAAAAATGTTGGGCCAAATTTAGGAAAAGTGACAGAGTGCGGTACTGCAAGCCATTTGGCTGAACCACACTGAATCAGTTTCAAAGCGCAGGATCCATCATATCTACAACGATATGATGGATCCCTATGCTTCCCCCTGCACTGATGCACAATTGGCTGCAATGCGCCAACGCAGGCCCCCTTGCACCATGGTGCAAAGGTGCCTGGTTTGCAGGACGATTGTTTTTGGGACAGCTTCCGGCACAATAAAATCGCAAGAGGTGTTTTCCTCTTCCTATGTGTGCTGCATAATGCTGCATGCATAGAAAGAGGAGAAAACAAGCAGAAATTACAAAATTTCTCCTTGTTGCACCTCTCAACACCGCCCCTGGGGAGATGAAGCATTTTGTGACATTCCCAGCTTTACCATTTCTCATGAATCTGTGAATGTGTCAGGTTTCATTGGTGTTGCGTGGGAACACCCACAGCAACACCCATGGAACGCCCCTTTCACACAAAGTGCTGCGTAAAAAGGGGACATTTTACAAGGACACGAAAAGCCACACAGGGTGGCTTTGCGTGTTCTTGTAAATATGGGGCAGCAAAATGCCCCACCGGTGCGTCAATAAAAGTGACGCACCAGTGGCGCAAGGTGCTTGTAAATATGCCCCACTGTTCTTTCTCTAAACACAAGGGTGATAGATCTCATTGGAATTAATATTAGCCTAATGGAAACATTTTTGACCAGAGTCTTGTAATGATCATATCCGTGCGAATGCTCTATCTAATCACACCACCAGCTCAGTTACCTCTGGGGTTTTATCGCAGGTCTCTCATGCCAATGGGAGTTTTCCACATTCTCATGCCCACCCAGATAACCCTTATATGCTCCATTCCAACTTTTTTATTTATTACTCTAGGGGGAGTTCAAATGGCACAGAACACCTGTTCTGATAATTCTAGGTCTGGCAATCACAACAGTGTCCCCACACCCACTCTTTGGTATCAGGACCTGGTACTCTTTCACTTATACATATCAGAGCTTATACCGAGCCCCTGTCTGGGGCAAGTCCTGGGGGATTTTCCCCTACAGATGACTATCTAGATCTGCCGCTTGATTGCCCATCTTATGTGGCAATTTTAGTGGACATGGCAAACTTAAATCAAATACTAATGAGGAGTATCGAGATCTCAATAATAAAGCAACTTATTGGTTATCTAAGAGGTCAGAGGCTGACACCAGTATTCACACACAAATAAATATAGTGGTGTTGTTCAACAGTGATTGCATTGTGGTGAATTTCAGTAACAGTTGGGTGGCAAGCAGAATCCCACCTATTCAAGGGACAGTAGGCTTGTGCATTGGGCTACGTCCATTGGAGTTTTTCTATAATCCAGGACCTGCCCATGGGGTGAGCACCCCTGGCTCGTGTTACCCCCGGGAGCCTCAAGATCTCCAAGGTTCATACCCTAGGCCTTTTAGGGAGCAGTCTGCCCCTTTTATTCTTTCTAATAGGTTTAAGGACTTTGATTCTCTTGAGGAGGTAGACTGACAATCATCCCTTAGGACTGGGAATGATATGGTCAAGATGGGTAAGAAGGTTGTTGGCAAAACCACAGGGACTGACCTCAGTATTCAGCTCGAGTTTATATTCAGGAAACCTGGCCTCTTAAGGCCACCCCTTTTTTGGATGGCTTTGCTCATTTTATCGGCCAGCAATACCATCCCCTTCAGGGAGAACAAAGGCTGGGCTGTGAATTTTATTTAAATGGGGTCATGACTGAAGTGGAGACAGATTGTCCATATGTAGCGGCGGTCCTACTCACCTTTTCAGATCAATCCATGATGTTAATCGTAAACATCTATAATTTCATTGGCCATACTCCTCATTCTGATGTTATCTCTAATCTGGGCTTTTTATAGAGAAATTCAAGACCTCCTTGGTGCCCCCTGGCGCAGACCTTACTTTGAATACTTCGAATGTGATTATGGGCAACTTTAACATCCTTCCATGTTCAGGACCTTGCCATATTTTTCAGGATTTCTCCAGTGATGATTGCCCAGCTGCCCACTTTGAACATACTACTCAAGGGGAACACATGAATCTGTTGACATATTCTCAGAAACTAGTTATATCTAGTTTTTGGTTGGTTTCTACCTGCGTAGGCAGAGAGTTAGAAACAATAGTGGATCATATCCTGATCTCCTCGTCACTTCTAAGCCTTTTGGCTGATTATCAGACCAAGTTGGAGTGATCATAATCCCTTGGTGCTAGTCTTAAAATATCAGTGTCCGAGACCCCATCTTTGGCCTTATCTCTGAAGCACTTGATACACTAAGACCAGGGTTGATATCTGAGGTGGACCAAAATAATTCCAGAAGAGTTCGGTGGGAACTCGTTCAGGCCAATGAGTCGTAAGATAGAACATTGTCTTCATCCTGATTCATGACCTAACAAAATTCTAACTTCCTTTTCTGAAATTTGCACAGGTATAAGACTTGCCCTTACTGCTCCTAGTCGATGTCAACTGTGTCCAGTAAATCTCATCGGTTTAATGAATCTTGCTCTAAAGCCCATCGTGCCTTCGGGAAATCCCCTAAATGTTGTCCAAGAAATAGGTGGGTAATGCACTGTTTAAGAACCCACTACAAGAAGGTTTTAAAAGAGAGAATCAAATCCCTTAAGGATTATATTTGGGAACAACTAGCCAGTGCTAGTAACTCTAATGATTGTGCCATGTTTTGGAGAGTCTTAAATCATCCTTTTCTAGCTAATGAAGCTGCCCACAACTCTATCCTCTGTGATACCTGAAGATAAGTGGTATGACCACTTTTCTCAAATGTATTCCTTCAAGGATGGGTTGTAGTCAGCAATCTTATACATTGGTGAAAAGACACTAGGCACCCCTAGCCTCTTATAGTCCACTACTGAAGTCACGTGCAGCCTGTAATAAGGCCCCTGGCCCTGGCGGTGTTCCGGCAGACCGTTTCAGGTGTGATGTAGTTACTTGGGCCCCCTTGTTTACTAACAACATAAACACTGCTGCATTAATAGGCTCTCCAAGTTAATGGTCTCATTCCATGATTGTGCCAGTAGTTAAGAAGGGTAACCTGGTGGACCAAAGATGTTATAGGGCTATATCTTTGATTGACACCACTGTTATGGTCTTGGGTCAGTTGATCCTGGAAAGGCTGTCTTCATGGGCTGAGGAGAAACACATGATCTCCGACTCACAGTATGGGTTCAGGCCTGGCCTGAGTACTATCAATCAAAATCAGAATTTGTATCTACTAACCCAGAAATACACCCTAGCCAAAAAGGGCACCTTCTTTTTGGGTTTCATGGACCATTCATCAGCTTTTGATTGGGTGAACCATTCTAAGCTATGGTCAATGCTGTTGTCCTTTGGTTTTGACGCAGCTCTAGTTCCCTTTCTGGCAGACATCCATATGGATATGTTACTGTCAGTTAGATTTGGGGAGGACGTTTCTATTTCTGAGTGTCAGGCAGGGGTGTATCCTGGCCCCTTATTTGTTTACCATTTAGATCAAAGGTCTAGAGCTGGTCTGAGGTTGTGACTTTGTCCGGGTCCATTGCGACCAGATAACTACAGTTGGCACTTTGTGCTTTTAGGTGCTGTTTTTACTTGAAAGGACTGATTTTACATTGGTGTTACAAAGCCTGACCATGGTGTGTAACATTAGGCCCTTGAAGCTCTAGATATGCTTTAACTGAATGAAGGCAGCCCTTATTCTGCCAATTCTGTATGGAGCAGGAACTTGGAGGACAACAGTGACCACCACCACCACCAAAGTGTAGGCCTTCATCAACACCTGTTCTCCAAATGCGCTGGCCAAACACCATCATCAACAGTGACCTATGGAAGCAGACTTTCCAACTCCCAGCTTTCGAAGACATCATGAAAAGACACAGGGCTGGACAGGCCACACGCTCAGCAAGCCTCCATCAAACACCACCAGACAACCCCTCACCTGGAAAATATAAGAGGAAGGCCAAGAAATACCTCGCATTGCGGCTGACTGCAAGCAGATGGGTCACACCTGAAGTCAGATTGAAAGAAAAGCCTAGGACAGAGATGACTGGAAAGTCCTGGATGATGGCCTATCCACCAGGCATATGTAAATAAGTAAGTTTACTTGAACACTTTGAAGGTGCATATTTCCAGTTTTACTTATTGGATTGTTGACCTTTCGTAATGTTTTTGCTTTGGTGTCAAATAATTGATAATATGTTACTCTATTTTTCTAAATTGGTGTTGGCTTTTTCTTGTGTTGGGTTTTCACATTCTTATTGCTTGATCTACCAGAGGGTTAAGTACAGGTTAATTTAGAGACATTTTGTGTGGTTGGTCCTGACAGGGAGTATGGCTGTTGCTTTACCAGGGCTAACACTCCAGTCAACCAAAAACCTAATTTTCAACATCACCGATATTCAAGATAGTAAATTATTAAGAACAGACCAACTCAATTAACGTATATCATTGCAGTCATGGTAGCCAACGATGTAAAGAAGTTTGGAGTAGTTTCTTTATAATTAAGTTAATGTTTGGTTAGTGACATATGAGGCAAGTACTGTTGGATATTACACTTTTCTTGTGTTTGATCAAATAAGTTGAAGGCTGAAAAAAGAACAACCACAGGAGGAGTCTTGTTTCATTGGCTTCTGTAATTTTTACTTAGTCGTGTTTAAAACCTAGTACAGGTGAACGTATGAATGGCATTTTTTTCTTTAGTGGTGATATATATTCAAGTCACAGTGTGCTAATAAATCCTTTACACACCAGTCCACTTTACTAACACAGAGCACAATTTCCTAAAGTCATATGTCTCGAAATAGAGGGATCTGTCTTGCTTGAATTAAAATTGGCATTTGCCATGAATAAAAACAAGAACGTTTATGCCATTTCTAACATCTTCATAATACCAAAGGTGGAGAGTAAAGGCCGAGGGATTCATCGATCAAGTGCAGCGCATATTAACATGGCATTCTCAGGCACTCATGCTTTATTGCTAGCTGTCAAAACCGTGCATAGTTTACACAACGGATGTAGACCAAGCCTGTTTTGCAAGCAACCCTTTGCATTATAATGCTTAAACACCTGACAGCTTACAGGTTCATGTATCAGAGACTTAACGTTCACGTTTCCTGCAGTGAAAACACTTTATTTCAAAAGCGTTGCTTGCACATAGATGCGTTAAACTCATATCAGTATATTTTTCAGGACCTTTAAAAAGTTAAGGACTTATTTATGAAAACTGTTGCATCGCTGCGTGAAAACTGCAATGCAACAGTTTTCACTGCGCCCTCCTTGCGACACGATGGATGCGCAGTATTTACTGCATGGCGCTCCATTATGCAAGGAGTGATAGATGCATCAGGAATCCTGCCGTATCTGTTGGTGAAAAAGTCATGCATTGCTTGAGTTGTGTCACAAGCATGACGCAACTCCAGCAATGCATGAGGCAGGCCCATACACATAGCACTGTGTCACCCTTATGCCTGCTATGAGGCAGGCATAAGGTTCTGACATAGAGGCATCCTAGAAGAGGCGCACTAAAGTCTGATATATTTCACTGCGCCACTCCTACAAGGCTTTGTTGCATGGGAAAGCCCACTCTGCATACGTTACACCTGACACAGGTATATTGTGGTGCAGGGCTTTAAAAAGTGATGCATCTGCCTAGATGCGTCATCTTGTAAATATGGCGCAAAGTGCCACACTGTTCATGCTACTGCTGGGTCACAAAAAGTGATGCAACAGCGGCGCAAAAGTGTCGTCAGGGGCTAAAAAAACAGCCCCTTATTATTTTGCAAACTTAAAATGACTTCACTGGATAATGTAAACACGTATTGTTTTTAACAGTGATGTTATTGTTATAATGAAACGGGACCCAGGAAACCACAAATAGTTTTCCAGAAATCTCGTTTTTCTAGCACATAGACAAAGACTTAGCTCAGAATGTATGATGTATTCTTTAAATACAGTATCTGAAACCCACAGGAAGAATGCCAATCTCTTTTTATAGATAGTTCAAGCTGAATCGCCCTTTTCATTCAAAGAGTAGAGATTCAAAAGTCATCTATTCATGAAAGCTAAAATGCACATGGAGCAGAGTGACAGGTTGACATGTACCTCTAAGCCCAATTATGTTTGTCACAGAAGACCTCTTAGATTTAGCTGACTGTGAGGCTTTATTTTCTAAATGGGTCATGAGTACAATAATGGGCACTACATTTGCTACCCTTCAGAGGCATTGTCTATATACAAATACCGCCAGATTGTTCTTTTAGGAATGACATAAGAGTTAACTGAAAAAGATTTCAAAGTTATCTTTACTTGGATTGCAATTTTAGTTTCAACTTCCTATCAAACATTATGCCTATGTCCCATTTTAATACGCATGTTACATGTTCATACAATTCTGTCATGCACATCTGCAACAATTACCAAATAATGATGGAAGGATACCATTAAATAACAAAGCTTTTAATTCAATAACAAAATTCAGCAATTGGTCATATGACAAAACATAGTACGGTGCGGATTGATTTCTTATAATAATATAGAATGCCCTATTAAAGACATGTACTGTGGTCAAAACGGCCCACATATGTTCATTAGAGCTAATGGAACAGAGATGTTCTTGTATATGAGCGTGCTTATATGGGAGACGAAATGAAAGTACACATCTGGGGACAAAGTAGAAGCTGAAAATATTCTTGTGGGTGTGATTTTGAGACAGCTTTATTCAAACCATGAATTACTTCATGTTTTCAGGTAATGCCTGAGTTCTTTAAAAATGCCACAATATTTGAGGGTTCGTGATTATTCAGGTGGCAAAAACTGACCTGCAAATATGTGCAAATAACTTGAGATTTGACGTTATCAATAAATAGGGTGTGTTTGTCAATTTCCACGAAAACTCTTTATATAATCAAAGGATGGAATATATAACTTGACAATATATATGGCACTGAACATAATCCATATTATAATTAATGTGTCTGATGCATTAATGTACACAATGTTCATTAAAGTAACATGCAATTTAATGCTGTGGCTTAGTGCCCACCTGCATTCAGGAATCAAGAGAGTAATTACTCTGGGAGGAGAATCTAAAGCCCTGCTCTAACCTGACAGCATTCTTCTCACTCAGATTGACTAACCCTAAGACAGCTTCTTTGAATCTTCTGTCCATAATATCTTTTCTATTCTCTTCAGATACAAAATAAACTGGGGAACGTATGAGGTGCTACCAATGTCTAGCACAAGGGCAAGAATACAGATGACATATTAGGAAAATATACTACAGATGAGAGCCAGAAAGATAGATAAGACAACATAGGTTCTCTTACAGTTTCAAAGAGTCAGTTTCTAACCATTGATAAAGACATCCCCTTCTTTCTATAGGAATCAATAAGCCCCAATTTAAAAGCGTACAAATTGAAAGCAAAAGACGGTCTCAGACTGCCACATGCTGAGTCCTACTATTGGCCCTTGAGATGACTTTCTTAAATAGTTGACCTGGAGAAGTGCTATTTTACAGCTCTATACTCTGGTAACTGGTTGCTTGCCATGTAAACTTTCATGATGTGTGCTGCATTTGTCTGTAAAAATAACAGCATTCACTCACATATCTAATGTAAGGAAATGAGCACTACAAAATAATGCATACAAAGTAACATAATAGCATAAAAGTAACATGGCTGTGAGCAATTGGGTTGTTGGTTGAAGGAAATTGGCTTCTGTTCAAGCAACAGCCAAAATCCCTGTCAGGGTGAATCACAAAATCACCTAAATTAACCTGTGCTTAACCCTCTTCTATCTTGGATCAAAAGCAGTCAGGCTTATCTTAGAGGCAATGTGTAAATTAATTATGCAGCACAAAACAGTAATAAAGTACAAAATAAACACAAGAAAAATTACACACCAATTTAGAAAATAAGAACATCATTTATTAGTTTATTTGACACCAAAACAATAATATTTGAATCAGTAGAACCTATGTGCAATTTTAAATATTTAAGTGAAAATAGCACCAAAAAGCACAAAGCGCCACTCACGACTACTTAGTTGTGTGAGACCAGGTGAAAATCACAAGTTCAGCCAACCATGATGGAGCGTGGGCTGGGTACATGGACAAGGATAGTCTGCTAAAAGAGTTACCTTTTTAGTTCAGTGCAAAGAGTTCCATTCACAATGGAAAGGGTTGCGAGAGGTCCGCCTGTTTATACTAAATAGCTGAACATAGAGAAAGTGGAGTTGTATAATTCTCTATTTTGGATTTTTTAATGACTATCCCAAAATTCCTCTACTTCTGTTTAAAGTGGTTCAGGATGTTTATAATAAATACCTGTAGATAAGGAATATAAGGAAATACGAGTTCCCTCCTCTCCATTCCCCTACACGCAGTTTTAGTCAGACCCGGTAGCACTTTGACAACTCTGAAGATAGAGGTATTTTGTTCTTCTTACTTAACTATGTCTGAGGAGGTTTGAGGCTCCCAAAAGGCCTAGTCCACCTTTTGCAACGAATGATTCCCTATCCCTAGGTGAAAGCTTATTGGTTTATCTCGTCCATTTAATTGATTCGGATGCCAGAGACCTTTATGGTGACAAGGATGAAAGTATTGTTATTTCAACAGGATGGTGTGTTGTAAACCAGATTTTTGATATCCTATTCATTTATTTATTTATTTGTAAAGCACAACATTCATCCCATAGGGATATCACGGCGCTAGTGTAGCGGGAGGGTGGTGGATTAGGCTTGTTTGTTAACATTGGTGGCATCAGTTCCAGGGGAATAAGTGGGTTAAACGCCATGTAATCCTCGATCAGCCGTAGTTTCAGCGGAAGCTCGTTCTAGTGCAATGCTGCAAGGTATGAAAAGGTGCGTCCACCTGCCCTACTCTTACTGAACCTTTTAGTCTCAGCTAGCGCCTGAAAGCGTGACGTTAGGCACCTGGACAGGGTATAGAATTGAATTTTATTCCGAAGAACCCTGGGGCAGGTATGATGGAGTGCCCCATGTGTATGTCCTAAGAGCTTAAATCTTGCTCTTTTATGCATGGGCAGCCAGTGAAGTTGCCTCAAGCAATCCGTCGCTGAGCTGTATCTGCCCTTATTGCACATCAGTTTGGCCTCTGCATTTTGTAGTACTTGCAGACGTTTGAAAAGGTAGTCTGGCATGCCAACAAAAAGTGCATTTCCATAATCCAGCCTACTGACAAGCAGGGCCTGTGTGACTGTTCTCCTGTTTTCCAGTGAGATCCATGGGAAGAGCCTTTTTAAAAGCTTCAGTGTGGTGAGCTTCTACCACACAGGGTCTGCACTGCTTGGGTGCTGGGGCAATGCCCAATGAGTGGGGCCACCATGACGCATCCCAGATATGATTGGCTCCGCTGAGAAGCAGGATTTCAGATTTCTCAGCGTTGAGCTTTAAGCAGTGTTCTGACATCCAGGTTGCCATTTCAGTGAGGCAGTTGTTGAGTTTGGCCCTCGTGTCCTCATGCCTATCTCAGATGGCAATTGTCATTTACATGTCATCGACATAGGAGCAAATCCCAATATCCCCATTTCATGCCAATTTTTGCCAAAGATTATACATAGGCATTAAATAAGTTAGGGCTCAGGGATTACCCCTGCGGGACACACAACTGAGGTTTTTGGGAGTTGATGAGAAGGCCCCCATCTGCACTGTCTGTGTTCTGTTGCTCAGAAATGAGCTGAGCCATTGCAGGGCTCTTGCGTGTATTCCTTTTTTGTGCACATTTTCCAATAAAAGCTGGTGGGAGACCGTGTCGAAAGCCACCAACAGGTCTAATAGGATCAAGGCTACTGCCTTTCCCTGGTCCAACAATGATCTTACATTATCTAGGACAGGTAGGAGAGTTGCCTCTGTACTGTTGGTGGCCCTGAAGCCTGTGAGAGGTGTCCAGTAGTTTGTAAAACTCTAGATATTTGGACAGTTGTCTATTGGCTATTGGCTAACTTTTCCAATACTTTGGAGAGATAAGGGAGTTGAGAAATTGGCCTGTAATTGGCTGGGTTGTTTACATCTGAGCCTGCCTTCTTCAGCATGGGGGTCACTATGGCCTGTTCCCAAATCTCTGGAAAAACTGCTGTCTCCAGAGATTGGTTCAATAGCTGCATGATGTATCGTCCCAGGGTGGGTATGATTTGTGAAAGACTGAAAACCACCATACTATAGAAAGTAATCTTATAAAATTCTCTAAATAACCAATACCAAGCTCCTTATGCACAGTCTCTGATGGGGGCACTTTGGAGTAAAGGTAAAATTCTCCTAAAAATGAATTCACAACCCCCACATGTCCACCCTAAATGACACAGTGGGGACACAAGTAGCTTTGTATAGGTGTAAAATAGACTTGGTATGACTTGATATCCTTGACATCTGGATAAAGCATCAATACTGCAAACTACCTTATTAAAAAATTGAACATGTTAACTTAGCTAGTTTTATAGTCTAGCAAAATACCCAAATAACAAAATGTATCCACTTTTCTAATGTGATGTTTCTTGATAAAGTGTGGCCTGGATTTAATTTTCTTCTGGCCTAAATAATTCATACATGATTTGCAATAGTTTCCTTTTAGACCCAGAGCATCCATTAAATCATAAAAATCATCTAATAAAAGCTGCAGATCATTAGACGTATAAGCAATTAAAACAGAATCATCCGCGTACAACAAGGTGGGTACCCATTTGGTTCCGACCCTTGGGGCATCTATGCAGGAACCTTTCAATAAAAACTGCTCTAGCCAAATAATATAAAGAATAAAGAGCATTGGGTCAGAATACAGCCCTGCCAGACCACCCTTCCCAATTTAAAGTGCATGTGCATTCCCCCATGGATCTATATCTGACGGAGGCTTCAAGTCCCAATTGCAAATTGTGCAGGAAAGCTATGAGGGCCTTATTCACCCACATGATTCTCAGCTGAGTCCCCAGTATAGATCTAACTGCTGTGCCAAATGCTGTATGATGTCCATGAAGTCCAGATGAATGCACTCCTGCCTAGCAGCAGTGTATTTAGTGATTAATATATATTGATTACAATCCTGTTCCACTGTACCTTAACCTGCTCCGAAAACATATAGGATATCCGATAACATTTCATTATTACAAGTCCAATCCATTAATCTGTCCACCAGGACCCTACCCAATACTTCAACTTCAGCATCTATCAGAAAATCGGTCGATAGCATACTGGGTCTGCTCGATTCCCTTTTTATAAAAGGGAATGATTACTGATTGTTTCAACATACTAGGTATATGGCCTTGTGCAACTGTATTAATGTGCAGAGTGATTATTGGGGCCCATTAGTTTATGCATGATTTAAAGAGATCACCTGGTACTCCGTCACGGCCAGGTGCTTTCCCTGCTGTGAGGCCCACTATACATTCCATCAATTCAGTCAGATTGATTTAAAATGTAGGCATGCAAAATAGGGTCGTACAACTGGCCCTTAGTCTAATGGCAGTCTTAAATGCATCATTGGACCGTGGTTTCTGTTAAAGGGCTTTATGTGCCTTAGTGCAACTCTTATCAAACTATTTCAGGATTCCTCTATCTAATCCTTTACTCTTACTGGTTGGAGCGCTCTTTACCACTATACAAAATTGAAAAAAGGAGTCCATGATGGTTTGATCATGGGCATCAGGTTGCAAACAAACTTCAAATTCTATGTTGTACTTCTGTAACAAATTCTACAGGAATTCGTCATGAAGAATCTTACCCCACCCTCTTCATCTGCCATGCTCCTTAGGCACAAGAGTTTCTTTAAATGTTATAGCGCTCTTATCCTTGAAATCATACCACCCAGCTATAAGAGGGTTTGGTCACTAAGGATACTCCATACAGCTTTAAACTTAATAAGATAAGTGAGAGACCTAGACATGCAGACACAAGGATAAAATCAACGGTTCTACCCTTGTATATAGAGACTATGGGGCAGATTTACAAGCCCCTTGCGCCACTTTTGTGTCATTTTTAACATGGGAAAAATGATGCAAAAGTGGCGTAAAAGATCAAATTCCTCCAACATGTTATTCAACATTTCTCCCTGGGTGGTATGACTAAATGAATCTGCTCATGTGCCATAGGCTGACCTTGTTCTTTCCTATTAAATATATTTAAGTCACCTAATACAACTATAATGGGTGAGAACGAACTGACCAAGCAATCTCACAAGACTTACAAAAGCAACACCCTGATCAACAGCCATCAACGTTTTTATCCCTACCACGTTCCAACTAAGTGCACCCAATTTATTCGCTAAGATCTTGGAAGGCCCTGAACTTTGCAGGGCCTTAGGTTGGGACTGCATTTTTGCCCATAACTGTGCTTGGGGTGGTCCTAGGAGGGTGAGACCACCACCGAATCGTTCAGCATGATGTGCTCTTTGTGTTCAAGGCATCTACTTGGTTCTCTCCCTAGGTTAGGCAGGACCTAAAATCATCATCTCTCCCACTGCTTGCTATATTTTCATTTTCACTTTAGTGAGATGATTATATGCATTTTAGCATGTTAATATAGAGTTACTTGTTGTTTTACGAAAGGTATGTGAGGTTTCTGTTTTATTAATTCGGATGAGATGAAATAGAGTTTCACAGAGCTTTTGTTCTACTCTGTTCCGTGTAGTGGTACTACGCCAACTTCGCCCACCGTTTATATTCATATGGAAGAATAATACACTTTTAGCTGATTGGGGGGAACTAACGTTAACAATGATGCAGTCCCCCTGCCTATCCACCGGGCCTGTCCCAATCCATGGCATCCTCCTAGTCAACAGCATCTTAGGGGCCAATCTGGGTGGAAATTTTCGATATCAGGCCAACCAGTTCACAGTCTTGTTAAGTAGTTCTTTGTGAGTCACCTTTTGCCCTTTCTTTAATCCCGGGACCCCAGCCAGAACTATAATGTATGGGTAGAATGCAGGGGGCTGAGACTAGTAACTTGACTTAGCCCAGTAATTGGGCCAAAACGTAATAATCCTGTTAGTGACCTTACAATGGGGGTAGGAAATGTATTGTGGCGGGGGGCACATATTTGAGTTTGCCAACCTGTGCTCCCCTGTGTGACAACCATATCTGCTGGCTCTAGCAAACAACTAACTTACTCTGGATTATCCCTTTTCTTCTTGATTTCTGTTAGAGCCCGATCAATGGAGTCTAAGCGCATCAATATCAGAGCTAATTCAATCCAGAATTTTCCACCGCCTTAGCCAGAATCTCATCCACCAAGCTCCTTAGATCTCCATTAGCCTGTCCCTCCTTACCTACCTCCTTATCCGCCTTGTCATCCTCTAACTGGCTAGAATGGACCACCTCGTTCATAGCTGAGGCGGCTGCTGGGTAACCTTTTAGTTTAAATTAGCCTTGGATAAGCACTTAAGGCATTTAGCATTCATTCTGTGTTGAGGGCTTCCCGGTGAACAAACACTCAGAGTTGAAGAGGGTCCTCAATGGGGACAGAGGGAGCCCCAGAAGATTGATTAAGGGTGTTCCGCAAAGGATCTGGCGGACACAGGGGAGCACTGGTATAACTAGTAAGGCTCATACCCACCATTGTGGTAAGAGGCAGCCTCCTTTCAGTGTGTTCTGTTTCATTAGTAAGTCATTGCTCGCTGTAACATTATATCAAGTGAAGTGGGTACAGAGGGTAGAGTAGGCACACTAGACTCTCTCCTAGTTTCCTCTTACCCGTGGTAGGTACGGTTTTATCCATGCTCTCTTCCCTCACTGGCCAGGGCAGGAAACAAAGGAATCAAATCATAAATACAAAATCAAATCATTTATGTTTTCACTATGGCTCCTGCAGAGAATGAGTTGAAGTTATTCATTAAAAAAGTATATCCTAGTCACATATTGGTTTTAAGATGGATGGATAGATTTGATGCTCAAGAAATCCAACGGAACAGGTGTTTTAGCTAGAAGACAATTTATGACAGATGCTGGTGATATAGTGCAGAAGGCCTCAACAAGGTTCAGCTTGCCACTGATCCTGTTACCATGTTAGCAGAACTCTATCTCTAATTTCTTTCACACTCAACATCAGACTGTCCAAAAATACAACATAGAATGAAACGTAGATGTCCTCACAGTGACAAACTCAAGATCAATACTCAATGTTTGATTTGACTCGGATCCGCATTGCTCTAGCATTTTGTCTCAACAATACCTCCTTTTAGGCCAGTCATTCAACTTTTTGCTACAATTTTAATCAATGGATTTCATTATTGAGTTTTTGTTTTAAAATGAGTTTTTACATTTAGTACTTTCTGCACACACATCTGTGGGTTTCCTCAGTTAAATATATATTTTTTTAGACTGCCTAAACAATGCAAGATTGTTTCAGTTTTCTGAGGTAATTTATGATGAAATGTAGGCAGTTTTGGAACACTGCTGCTATTTGAAAGAATGTTTTTCTTGTCTAGTCTTTCACTGTGGTATTATTAGCCTTGGTACCCTTGGTATCATAGAAACAATCTCACAGATGTACAATTGCTTAAAATAGTAGAGCATAAAAACATATACCTTAGCTATGTTTGCTGTTTTTCTCATCCTGTTGAAAAGGAGGTGTCTGTTTGTTAAACACCATAGTAAACGTCTTGCCACTATTGGACACAGAATTGCTTTGTTCACCTATTGTTTGCTGGAGAATGAGACTTTACTGAGAATGTGAATTGTAAACAGAAATTATAATCATTATATTATGAGAATTCCAATAAATTTGGATTCCTTGGAGAGTCCACTTGTCAGTATGCTTCAAACTTCTATTTGAATTTAAATGAAAATCTTTTAAATTCCTGATTAGTCTGGCTTTGGTAAGCAATAAAGACTAGGCATAGTGGAACCACATGTTCAATGCACCACTGGAGTATATAGTGATATTGTGCACTGGCTGTTCCAACGTTGCTTTAAAGACTTAAGCACTGGGAAAACACTTAGCTAGTTAAGAGTCATTTCTCTATCGGTCAATGTTGTCCTATCAAGTAGAAGCATTTAGAGTGACAGCTGATACAAAAACATCTCCCAGTAACATTAACAAATTTGATGTATATTCCTACATATTAAGCAGATACTCAAGAAACCCCAGTGACTTAATTAAACCTATTTTCTTTCAGTCGTTACAGCTAAGTATGCATATAAGAGTGTATGGGCCATGCAGTACAAGGCACAGGATTCCTTTGAAATTCTGTCCTTCAAATATCTCACTATCTTAGTTATTGTCATTCAGATATCAGCCTCCTGCAACCCAAGCCATTTCTTTCCATTCATTTCAGGATTCAAATATTTAGCTGAAAACACATATTAAGTGTTTATCTGTTTTAGATTTTAACTTCTCCACTGAAATAGCAATTGTGCAGGGCATTTGTAGAAAATGGGTTCTGCTTAATTGAATGTCTTTGGATTTTGTTTACTTTGGAATACCCAGTTCTGAACTTTTGCTGTGTAAAGGTAAGAAGCTCTGTGGTGACTGTACATTAACACATGAACACATGCATGTGAAAACATGTGCATGCTGAGCATGTGAGGTTACTGTCCAGCTGAGCCCGCTATTTGCTCCTGTCGCAGAAGGAACCCTTCAAGGATTGCCATTGACCTGCTTACGGTTTATGTTGTGAGTGGGCAATAATTCAGCGCATCTGTACTTATTACTGAATGTCTGTTTTTATTGTGTTATTATATTTCACATAAAAAGCCACCGAGTGACAATATGATACTACACAGTTTTACAGAATTTTGGTATTACATGATTGCCATCCTATTCCTAAACACACACAAATGGGATGTCCTCACACACCTACCAGTTGTCATGCTTCATCATCGGTGTTTGAAATGGCCCTTTCTATGGTGCTTTCCCTGAACTTTTTTCTTTTTGTCCCTCACAGTTTTCTGCTGATCTATGTGCTAGCCTTAGGCCTTTGAACACTTTTGACACTGCCATTCAGTGCCAAGCTGCTGTGATTGTCATATACATACTGGTGATTTGTGTATACAGGTGTGGCTGATTTCAGTTAGCTGGAAGTCCCTTGTCTTGGGATAAGACATATACCTAGGGCGTTTAACTCAAATGCTCCTCCATGGGCCTGCAGCACTGGTTATGCCGCCCATGGAAGCAGCTCTTCAAACCTGCCACAGGTTTACCATGGCGGGAAGATGTAGAGCATGTGTGCCTTCCTTGCACTGGTAGTGATGGCATGCTTGGTACAGTAGGGCCAGCTTCTCACATAGGATTGACATGAGGGATCTGTGGAAAGGCTATTGAGCTGTATTTCCTATGTGCTGAAGCATACCTGTCAACTCACATGGTGCTACCATGTGTCACGCGTTTTCGGCCCCCATCACACAGTCGCCCAGTGAGGAACCAAAATCACATGGTGGCAGGAAAAATTAGATGAAAACCCACTGTAAACAGTGGGTTTCCAGCTCATTTTCAGAGGCTGTAAGCAGCCGATAGCCATTTGAAGGTGTAAAAACACCTTAGGGCATCAGACAGCCTCGATGACCCTTTGGTTTTTAGGTTTTTTGAGAGGGGTGGGGGCTTTGGTGAGGGGCAGAGTGTCTCTTAGATAGCTTTCGGCACCAGGCCACTTCTGCAAAGGACCGCTGAAAAAGATTTGCTGCTGTACATGGAGCAGCCGCAAAGTCAGGAAGATCCAGCAATGCAGCTTAGGTAGGTATACTGACTGCCCCCACCGGCCCCGTGATTCAATTCTGCGCCAGGACAAGCGGCTCCCGGCATTGCCGTGACTCTACGGACCCCTCCTGACAGTTCCTTTGACACTCCCTATTCAGGTAAGCTACTGTCCTCGCCCTACCCCACTGCACTTCTGCCTTTTCCCGCTGCGCTCCATGGGGGCCTAACTTTTCCCTTCCCCCGCTTCAGATGCTGATTCTCCCTTGCTGAGGACGCTGCTTTCCCTTTCATTCCTGGCTGGGACAATTAATTCGTACAACTGGAATCGTTGTCAGCGCCAACACCGTACCTACCCCCGTCCTCTCCTCCCGTTCCATTTTCACGGACACAGCATCGTTGTCATTGTACTTTTGCACCAATTACCCCAAACGTTCTGAGGATCCAGGAGCGCATTGCCGCCTCCCTTTACGCTGTCCGTACTCTCCACCCATGCATAGTAAGTTCGCCCGTCTCCTCCATCCTTCAATTGCCTTGCTCCAATTCCCTGAAACGCACTTCAGCACGGTCATCTTCTTTTCTAAGAGCGTATTGTCTCTTACTAGTTGGTTTTAGCGGTCTTACTATCCTTACCATCGTCTCTAACACTCCTTGCTTGCTTTCTTTGATTCACCTTTTCTCGCACTACCCTCGACCTATTGGTGACTATGACAGCCCCACATCTCTTATTCTCGTATTACTGCAAACTCATTCATCCCCCCCTTTTCAGCTCTTGCTCTATACCTTGAATTTTGGACCTTTATACAGTGTATTCAATTGGCCATCACCCATTATTCTTTTCCTTCACCTGATGTCTTCCTACTCCTTACTATCACATCCCCTACTTTACTATTGTACCACACCTTTCCCCTGTCTTCAACTCTACCTTTGCCCAGACTTGCAATTTTATTTTGCAACTTTATTTGCATTCAGTCTCCGTGTACTCTATTAATGTTTTCCCATTTCTCCTGTTCCCCCTCTCCCTTCCATACCCATCCTCCTTTTCCTTTTTCCCATATATTTCTCTTATTTTCTCACCTACACCTACCCAGGCAAGCTTTCCCAGGCATTCGATTAATCATTTAGTCCTGAAGAGATCCCACCCCTTTCATGGGGATCGAAACGTCATCGACTCACGTCTCTAAACTCTTAATTATACGCTGTATTCTATAATCGAGTATGAGATATTATACTGATTGTGACTTTCTATAATTTCAATTCTGCAAACACTGAAAAGTCACTTTTTAAGTCACTTGCCTGCGGTAAGGAAATCGGCTGATTTCCTTTTAACCTACTAATGGTTTGCTCACTTATCCCACCACATATTACTTGTTTTTTTTGCTTTATTGTTATTAAATTACATTTATTTCTCTATTCAAGGACATGGATAATTCCAATTTTTGATTGTAAAAATTGTGATACTATACCCATCCCAGTTGAATGGAATCTTTGTTGTTTAAAAAAAATATATCTACCCTTGGGCCCGTCTGACCCGTAGTGTTTCCTTGTTTCTCTCCATATCTAGACATCTTTAGCACTACTTCCAACGGTAAATACTGGAGAGGCATCACTCAAAGCATCCAAACTCAGTCAGGCTGGATCCAGGTGCAGGTTCAAGATGGTTGGAGCCTTTTCTGCCCCTGCTGCTTTGATCAGGAACTAATCCTTGAAGTCACTCTGTTAGGCCTGGGTTTAAGAAGTGAAACAGGGCTCAAACAGCAGGGCAGGTCTCTGAGAGTTCAAGGCAGGCTTCATGAGTAAGCAGCAGACAAGTCCTTCCTGGTGCCGCAAAGCAGTCTGCTGAAGTACACAGCAGGCCACAGCAGCAGGCAGCTCTCTGAGAGTCCTTGCAATGGTTCAGGTAGTGAACTGAATAGTGGGTTTCTGGATCCTATTTGTATACTTGATGCCTTCTTTGAAATAGGAGACATTTCTAGAGATTAGCTTTTTAAGTGCTTAGATTTTCCAGTCTCCCCTACCCTGGCTCCAGCCTGGCCACAGGAACAATAAGGTATTGTGAAGTCTTTTGTGTGAATCCAGGGCACAGTCTATTGATTTGCAAGTGGGGCAGTGCCCAGCTCTACCCACCATCCTGCTTGTGATGGCCCATTCAGGTACATCGAATCTCCCTATTGTGTGGCTGCCTGGGAGGAATAAACAAAGTCCAACTGCCAACTACACCTAATCATGTGACCCAGGAACAGGCTGCAGGCACCAAATGGGGCCCAGAAAATGTTAACTTTCTAAATAGCAAAAAATGAATTCAGGTCATGTAAAGCTTAAGACCACATGTCCAGCCTTAATTGCAATGCACCCTCCCCTCTGGGATGTCTGGGGCCTACCTTTGGGGCAACCTATATGATATAAAAGGGGTCTTTTAGGCATGGCAAGGTAGATTATTTTACGAAGTCAAATTGGCAGTTTACAACTGCATTCAGGCTGCAATGGTAGATCTGAGACATGTTTTAAGGGCAAGTTAAGTGGATGGCATAATATGTGCTTCAGGCCCATTAGCAGCATTTAATTTAACAGCCCTGGGTATCTGGTATATCACTTTACTAGGGACTTATAAGTAAATGAAATATGCCAATCAGATGAAAACCAATTTTACCATGATTGTGGGGTGAGAAAAAGCATGTTATCACTGGTTAGCAATGGTATGGTGAACCATGGCCAACAAAAATAAAATTAATTTTTTTCCCCTTTTAAGTATTATGGTGACAAACTAACAAAGCCAGGAGGCCTGCCTTTAGATGACTACAACTCATTCTATTGTGTCTAACATAGATGTGGGGATCATTGTGATCATGGAAAGAAGGCTTACTAGGGGTGTGGACTGTTAGGGGGATGTTTCTGTAGGTATTTCTACCACCTGCCTTCTTTTACATGTATGTGAATAATATTTAAATACTAAAGTAAATTTCCGTTACATGAGAGAAAATACTGACTAGACAATCATTTATTGTGGATTGTTTTTTGCATTCCAGTGAACTGGGGTACTATTCTACACCATCTCCCCTAGGCAGGCCTTGGACATCTCTGCCCCACTAACCTGAGAAATTCAACAGCTACAACTGGATACTTTGTTCCGAGTAGACGGAAAGTTGCAGACGTATCACTTTGTAGGACTCACATCCATCACAACTAATAGCCCAATTTTTTCAGTGATTATATCTTGTCAACACATCATCATACCGGATTTAACTTTATTTTTGGTTGATGTGAAGAT
Source organism: Triturus cristatus (assembly GCF_964204655.1). NCBI lineage: Eukaryota > Metazoa > Chordata > Amphibia > Caudata > Salamandridae > Triturus > Triturus cristatus. The sequence goes on from NC_140584.1 coordinate 232,062,947, forward strand.
CATTGAGGAATAAGGCAAAAACAAGTATAAATGGCAGACACTTAGTTTAGACCTATCACCCTTAGAGTGGTCTTCTGCCAAACTTTTTGCCTTAGCCCTCTGTTTTTGCTAAATTCCTTTTTGATTGCCTAGGCACTCTACACACTTGACCACTGCTATCCAGCGGTAACCGGCTTGTACTCTTTTGTTGAAACTTGGTGAATTGGCTCACACTAAATTGGCACATTTAATTTACCTGTAAGTTCCTGGTAAAGTGGTAGTACTTGTACTCAGAACATGTAAGTTAAATGCTACCACTTGACCTGCAGCACTATTTGTGCCACTCACTTCAGTTGTCCTTTAAAACACGTCCCAGGCCTGCCATTGCAGACTGTGTGTGAAGTAATGCATGACCATTTTGACTGGACAAAATAAACCTTTTGTCAGGTTTAAACTTTCCTTTATAATAGATATAAGTCATCCCTGGGGGAGGCCCTAAACAGTCTATAGGGTAAGGTGCAGTGAATTTAAAACATCGTACATGTACTTCTTAGTTTTAAATTATCGTGGTAGTGAAAAACTCTTGCCTGCCTCTCCCATAGGATAGTGATAACTTTTGATTGAGAGCAGGTAGGAATGTAGAGTTTGGTTTCTAAAGATTTAGAGCCTGCAGCATATAACCTGGGTCAAATGACTAGGTATAACTGGCAGCTGGTCCTTATGTACTACTCTCATAGAATGAGACAAAGGGGAATAGGTATTGTCATGAATGGCCATTTCTGTCAGTATGGGAGAAAAGCTGTCCCCTACCACACTTGCACCCCAAAAAAGCTCAGTCACTCCCATGTGCATGTGCAATACATTCATCTCCTAAAATAACTTTCATGTAAGTTATGTAAATTCCATTACCCTGAAGTATGCCAAGGTGTTTTTCTGGTTTGTCGCCAACATAGATGCCCCCCCCAAAAAAAATTCTGTTTGTAGATTCAGCAAATGCTTAACATTTACATTCCGCATTGGTAAATTGTAACTACATATTTATCTTTTCAACATAATCCTAATTCTCATGTGTATGCTGGTACCTTTTAATACTTTGACCATATTTTGTATTATAGGAGACTTAAGCTTTTTTCTTGATGTAGCAAATAAAAGCTGATATTATTAGCTAGTTCAATCATTCTCTAATTACCAACATCGAAAAGATGAAAGACTAAAGGCCTAATTTCAAGTTTGGTGGTCTGACTGCCGGACCGGCGTTGCTGCATTCGGGAAAATGCCGCCAAGCTAATATGACAACACTGCCAGTCTGGCGGTGTTGTCTCAGTGGTGCAATGGAAGCGGCATAGAGAGCCTGAAGCATATGCTGTTGCCGTGGCAGCACCACTTGCATGTAGGTGCACTGTGTGCCATGCATGCCATGCACCATGTTGTGCATGGTACACAGTGCATGCTCAAAAGTGTAAACATAGGGGGCCCATGCACACACCCTCTGGGCTAAAACACTCCGGGGCCCTTGATGGGGACCCTTTCCCTGCCTTTCTGATGACATATTCATGGTGGGGTCCCAGCCATGATAAGGTTGGCAGAAACGCATGTCATGATTAGCAGGAAAGTCCTGGCATCGGTACCGCCACAGCTTTCACCACCTCTGGCGACGGTCTTGTATCGGGCTGGGGAAAGTGGAATGCCTCTGAGCAGCCTGCATATCTGTTTCTGTTTCTGTTGCTTTTCATGTGGGATAGATTGCTTGGATAGTGAACCACTCAGGGAAGTATGCACCAGGGTTTATGTTGCTTATGAGGCTGAGGGGATAACGGGGCAAATGGATACCTATGACTAGAACATATATGTTCATGCCTCTCTGCTGCTAATGGAAGAGATCAACAGTTAGATATAACTGTAAAGTAAATAGCCAATGTGTATATCATTTTGATTTCAATGTGTGGGCTGGTTGTAGTTCGACTGTCAAACTCACAATTGGATGGTCAGGCTGCTGAGGTTGCAGCGGTCAGACACCACCGTGGGTGCGGCAGTCTTATGACCACAGAACTCATAATAAGGCCCTAAGTCTGAGCCGACATGCAGATCACTACTATGATTTCAGAGTGTTCCTTTGATGACCCTGAGAATTCATGTCGTGGATATCTTTTTTGAGTGAACCAAGTAGCATAGTAATAGCAAACATATAATTCTTTTGTGGGTGAAAGTGACAGAATACCTACAGAAGTGAAAAGAATGGCAGGCTTAGTTGAGTCCCCTTAGATCTGTGTCCCAAATCTTTCTTTGGAAATTTGTCTTGGCACCTCTGTCTTGTGTGTGACCCTCCCTCACATCACATGCCGATACACAACAATGTGCTTTCACACACCAGAAAGATGCTGGAACGATGCTAATACCATGTACTCGTGTTGACTCTGTATCAAGCTCTGCAGAGTCTTACTGTGTTTATTCTGCATACAACCCATAAAACAGCATCACTCAGTTCAGTTAGCCAGGTTTTGGTAGCTCCTTTCCCAATTACCTTTTGCTTTCTTGCTCATTGCCTAATTGTTCCTGGAGATGATAGCTGATAGTTGATCAGGCTTTAGAGGAAACAAGAGGGTCCTATGGCCTTTCACTGCATTCTTCCAGTGCATACAGGGTGGTCAGCATGTCGTACAGCTATCCACACACACTTATACCCAATCCTTGCTACTGAGGTGGCCCCCAGGGAGTGGGGGGGCATACTTTGGCATGGTATGAGCGCCACGAAAATAGTGCTATGCTGTGCAGTGTGCCAAAGTAGGTAAATGTTGGGGATAACCATTTTAAGGTTAGCCAGGAGGCGTTGTATGCTGGAAGCAAAAATAGAATTTCTGGCATAGAGGAAATCTCAATGAAATAATGAAACCTGAAAGTACAGCTATAAAAAAGTGATGCATGAAGCCCGTTGAGAAGAAGGCGGTGGGGTCAGCAGCGGACGATGCACAAAGGGAGGAGGTTAATGAAGCACCTATGAAACAGTGTTATGGATAATTGCAATAGTTTATCTTCTAAATCTGATATATGCTTGAAGGATCTTCAAGGAAATATCCCTTGCAGTAAACCTCGCTTGTGACCTCTAAGTTAATACTGACTCAAAGGAAAGAAGCTCAGAAGGCCACAGGGACCCTCAGTAAGGGGAATCCAAAGGGATCTGCCCAGGAGTAGCCGGATAAACCAGAAAACACATATATTTCACTGAAAGGGAGGAGGGCAGGGCCTTGGATTTATCAACTTTATCTGCATTAAATAACTCACCCGAAGGGGAAGAGGAGCCTAACCAATCTATCTCCCCATCCAAATGCTGAGTTCACCCCAGCTGCAAAATTAGGTGGTTCAATTAGGGAATCTACAGGGAAACACTTTAAGCAAAGAAACCAAGGAGTCAATTTCATCAACTGTCACTCAAGATTAGGACTACAGCTATATACACTGTCTCTAGTTAATGCAAGAGATGATAATCTGCTCCCTTATATTTACACCCCACGGGTGTTTTGGAACCTCATTTAACATTGTCACCTTGTCAATGCAAATTACCCAATGCAATTTAAATTCACAAGTCGGAGTGGCTCATCTGTCTAAGAAGGCAGAAGGCAGATTGAGTCCCCCAAGGGGGACACAGAGATAAGTATCTTAAAGGAAGGAAGAATGTCTGTGAGGGCACATGATGGTCCAGTGGCTGAACAAGAAATCCAAAATACATTATAAAACCTGGAGACCACAGTTACTGTTTCAATATCTATGTTGGATGTATTGCTCCTATTACAAGAAACTCTGCACAATGTTTTTGAAATGATAGTCTTACATAATTATTTCTTAAAGTCTCACTGTACTTTACTTGGATCAATATACAAAGAGTTAAAATTCATAGCTGTATGCCCTCACTTATAAGGCCGATTATGCACCTAAATTCAGGCATGGATGCAAAAGACAATGATGCCCCTTTGGGAGAAAGGGATTTGATGAGAATCACACAATGAATGTTTCCAAATGTATGTGTTGATGGTAATAAAAAGCAATATACCAGTTTACAGAAGACTAAAGTTCCAAACTAGGATTTGTTAGAGAATTTAGAAAAAGTGAGTTGTCCCTAGAAAAAATGATAAAAGAAGAGTAGAGAGAAGAGGATGAATAGAGAGTCTCCTAAAAATGGCAAAGTAGTGACGGGACTAGGGCACCTAGGAACAACTTTGACAGCCCACATTATTTTAGGTGGTAGGAGGTTAGGAGGAAGGGCGATGCTAAATAAGAACAGATCAGCAGTAGGATTTGATTTACACACTTAAAATTATGAAAACAGAATAAAACAACCAGGTAAAAGAGAAAAGAAACACTCAGTTGGAGTTTAGGGGTACGTCTGTGTATTACTCTTATAAGAAGGAAACACAAGAGAGTTAAGAAATAGCAAATTTTGTTAGATTAAAGTTGGGAGTAAAGGTAGCAACCTGTTGGTCTATTTTGACCTACATAGATCTGGTAAAACAAAAGAGAAATTGGAGAGTACATCCCTCTAAGTGATCGTCAGTAAACACATCAAGCAAGAAGGGTTTGTTTCCAATTTAGAAGGTAAAGAAGTATCTAGAGTAGAGTTCCATTCTCTTGTAAAACATTTAATCCAGAACTCCATAAAATAACTAATTGGCCAAGGTATAAGGTTTGTTCAAGAAGAGGAGATGGTTACAGGTCTTAAAATGCATTTTTAAACAACCATACAGAGTTAACCTATAACCAAATTCATTTGCCCCTTAATCGAGGCTTTTGGAAAAGCCAACGGCGGTTTCATAGGAATGTGCAGGGAAAATCTAAAAGTAACCGTTCCACAAATCCATGAGCCATTGGAAAACAAAATTTTGCCTAAGGAACACTGATATGCTTTTCTGAGCCCAAGTTGGGAAATGGGGAATGGACGCATGAATAATAAATTCTGGGGCAAGTGCTTACCAGGCAACTTGAGGGTCTATTCATGGAATGTGCATTGATTAAATAGTTTACTGGGTTCCAAATGTTTAAACAAAGTGTTAGAGGAAAACATAATCACTGGTTTACAGGAGACCTGGTTGTCCTAACTTTTATGGCTTTGTATAAATTATAACCCATGCAAGACTTATTAGTCATAGGGAGTCCATCAGGCAGTCTAATTGCCTTGGTTTCCAATAAGCTTGTGCAAGATTAAAAACAACTACATATAGAAAATGTCTGGTTGCAAGCATGTTTTATTAACTTGCACAATAACTCTGCATGCCTTAGACAGTAATTGCAATAAATATTTATGTGTTACTGGGGACAAGCAATACGATGCAAGCTAAATGCAACTATATGAAGTTGATTTAAGCACACTGTGTAATACATATGCAAATATGCGTGTGATACTTTTGTTAGATTTTAGCCTATGTGTGAAATCTATCTACCTCTGTGAAATTGAGAGTATTCTGCACAGGTATACATTATAATGTGGCATACATTATAATGTAGGTGGTATTTAAAAAAGCACCAAAATTAGTATGGGTTGGCAAATGCAGAAGGGCTTGTCAGACTGAGGATGTATCTGTCCTAACAGTCATTTTGAAGCAGATTCCTCACCTCCGTAAACATTTATACAAGGCCATTAGAATGGTTTCATAGATTATATTTTCTATCTTTGAATGTTGTCCTCTTTAATGATTTTCAGGTAGCTAAGGTAGGTTGCAGTGATCACTAGACTTTACAAGCAAAAAGAAACTAGAAACTATATAAAAGAAAACAAGTCATACTTCTGCAGATAACCAATTCTAAGAGATTGGCATCCCCAAATAAAGACAAACATTTTGAATTACTCATCCTGATGCAGAGTACACTCAATCTGGAGAATTGGATTATTAATAAAAATAACTTGGTAAAAAGTATACAGCAGTATTAGCAAATGTGATAAATGGTCTGAAAATCAACATTAATAGGAAACATGATATTTTGAGCCAAGGGATGAGAAGGTCAAATAAAACAACAAAATGATGTGATAGCTAGGCTGTCTGGCAATAAAAAGGAAGAGGAGACTACTGAGACAAAAACTGGGAAAAAATGTGAATCTTACGACTTAAACAAACTATTGTAAACTAAAGAAAGAATACACTACCTGAGATAGAGAGAATAGGGCAAATTACTATAAGGAAAAATGGGAGGAAATGACGAGTCATAGCCTTAAAAGACATTTGGAAATTTTGAGGATCAGTGTAGCAAGTAGGAATGACAGACCATAGCGCTCATAGATGTATGATACCTGTTGGACTTAGCCCTTTTTGCAGGGTCATCCCTAAACGTTTTGCCTTTCTCCTAGCCTTTTCTCTAACATGGTGTTGGTGGTTTTAGGCCTCTGGGCACTTTAGCACTGCTGTCCAGTGTAAAGTGAGTGCGTTCTCTGTGTTACATTTGATAAGATTGATCTACACTTGTTTGCCATATTTAATTTACCTGTCAGTCCCTTGTAAAGTGGTATCTCATATACCCAGGGCTGATGACTTAAATGCTACTGGTGGGCTTGCAGCGCTGATTGTGCCACCCACCAAAGTAGCCTTGCAAACCTATCTCAGGCCTCTGCCATCGCAGGGCCTGTGCGCGCAGTGTCACTGCCACTGTGACGTGGCAACTAAAGTGTGTGCCATGTCTGTGACCCCCCTTTTCCTGCATGTCATGTCACCCCTAAGGTAGGCCCTAGCTAGCCCTATGAGCGGGGTGCATTGTAGGTAAAAGATAGGACATGTACCTTAAGTGTGTGACATGTCATGGTAGTGACAAACAACCATTTTAGTTTCTCACAACTGTGGGGCTGCCCTCCCTTAGGTATACATTGGGGATTCCCTGATAAGTGTTTCAGTGGTAATTCCTGATATGAGAGGTGCAACGTGGTCAAGTTTAGTATATTTGGAATTGTGATAATAAATGCTGCGCAATGGTGCGCACAGATTTATTATAACTATTTTGGAAATACCACTTTTAGAAGTTGGCAATTCTGTGTGCTATGTGTCTGCCTGCCTTATGTGAATTGCATGTCTGGCTTGTGAGTGACAGGGGCATGGAGGTGTGTGTGGCTCCAGGAGGGGCAGAATGAGTCAGCACTAGGCTGAATGGGACATCTGCATTGGGAGTAGTGGGAGGAGTAATCCCCTGACTCTGAACAGATCTGTGCCTAGCCTGGACAATGCTGGCTCCACCCCCTGTGGTGTGTCTGATCACCTAGCCCCCACCAGACAAAGGGGAAGAGGAGCTTGGTAAACAAAGTGCTCTAATTCCCCCTGAACCAGTTGCATCTAGTTCCCCCAAGCCTGTGCTGCAGACAAAGAGAATCTGGTTATAAGCATAAGGGCTGTGACCACATGAATTTGTGCTGATCGTGACTTGCTGGGGCTTGCTGCTGCTGGAGCCCAGGAGGAACTGCCATGGGGCCTTACCTCCCTGCTGGAGGGCCCTGTCTGCTGGCCTCCCTGGGCCCAGCTATGCCCCATGGACCCTGGAAGGCCCTTACTCCCTGAGAGTGCTGTTCCTTTGACTTTCCAGGACCTTGGAGACTTTTTGGGACCTCTAGCGCCTCGTGAGTGCTGTGGTTTGCTTGCCCCACGAAGGAGGAGAGCGTGGGCTGTGCAGCGCTGAGCTGCCCGTCTTTTGAGAGGGAATCCCCGTCGTAGGTTTTCCCCTGTAATGCGGTGGAGTAGGTGCCCACCCCCGCATTCTTTGCATGCCGAGCAGGAGCCCACCCCGCTTATGCTTCTATTTTTGCGGGTGCCCACCCTGCATCTGTGTTATTTTGGATATGCGGGTGCCCACCCCGCTTTGTGCCTGTATGTTAGCGGAAGCCCACCCTGCATTTTGGTGAGATCACCGTCGTGGCCCGAGCCGCCGAAGAAACCCTCTCTGGGCCACTACTGAGCACGACCCTAAAGCCAGGCGGCCTTGCCTGGTTGTGGGCGGAGCCTACCACGGGCTGCCGGAAGTCCGTGCAGGGCTCCCGTGAGCGTGGGAGAGCGGGCTCCATCTGCTGCTTTCCAGCCTGCCCCCACCTGCCAGAAGGGGAGGCAGGCCCGCGGAGATCGCCTGAGACAAGAGAAGTAGAGCCAGGTGAGTGGGGGCCGGGTTGATGCCCCTGAGGCACTGAGAGTGCCAGTTGTTGTGTTTTTTTTTACAGCTGCACCGCAATTGCGGGCAGCTGCATCAAGGGGGCACTTTTGTTTTCTAAGAGTCCCAGAGGGGACTCAGATGGCACATGCAGTGGCAGTGCCATGATTCCCATGTTGGGGGCACAGTTGTTTAAACAGCCCCGTGGGGCCCCCGAGGGCACAGTCGTGCCAGGGCCCCTTTACTTTCTTCACAGCTGTGCTGCACCAGCGCGGGCAGCTACAACGTTTGGCAGCATATTTGTTCATAGAGTCCCAGTCGGGCTCCCAGGACTCAGTCGGTGCCAGTGACTAATTTTCTTCATCACAGCTGCACGGCAATTAGCGGCAGCTGCAACATTTAGGCTATCATTTCTTTGGGGGCATTTTGGATGAGACAGGAGTGAGATACACTCCTCTGCCCCAGCGCAATTTCGCGCTTTTGATGTGCTGCATTGGCAGCCAGCCCTGACATTTTGGACATAGGGCATTTGAGCCCTCTGAGAAGGCCAGTTGGCCAGGGGGGCTGTCTTAGGTTGATAGGGCACCAGGCGCTAATGTGATTTATGTGGTGCACTGGAAATGTGATTTATGTACTGTGATTTATGCACCGTGATTGATGCCTCAAATGTGGTTTATGTTTATGAGGTTATTCTCCACTGTGATTTATGCCTAATGTGATTTATGATTAGAAGGTTATCGTCTAATATGTTTAGGCTTATGAGGTTGGCGCACAATATATTTTATGCCCAATGTGATGCTGATTGCATACTATGATTTATGTTACAGGATGTAATACTGAGTACAGTGTTTGCAAGTAGTTACTGGTTGTGTTCTACATTTACTATTTTCACTTAGTGATGGTTCTGACAGTGGCCCAATTGGCCCTGTCATGTATATATAATCCCCTGTAAATATTGCCTAGTGCCAGTTGGCACAGTTTATATTTTGTGATTACCATTCTAATGTGTTTATGACAATACAAAGGCTATTTTTATATATAACCTTGTGTGGAGTTCCTTTTGTGGTGTGCCTAGTATGAGGCTGCTGTGTGTGTGTTTCGCAAACGCTTTACACATTACCTCTGGAATAAGCCTGACTGCTCGTGCCAAGCTACTAAGGGGGTGAGCAGGGGTTATCTTCAGCGTGTAACTCCCTTGCCCTGACTAGAGTGTTGGTTTCTGTCTGGCTTTGGCGCAAGCCTTAGCCATCCAGAAATCCCATTTCTAACAGTACCCAAACAAAGTTGGGTAAATTTTGTTTGAGCTATCTTCATGCGAGAAGAGAGAGAAAGCGTTGTGAAGCTTGAAGTTTGAAGTTTATTGGTTTATATAGCGCTGAATCACCCCAAGGGTTATCTCTGCGCTTGGACGGTAGTCTTAACAGCAAGACCAGAGGGCTAGAAAAGGTGAGTTTTAATTAGTTTCCTGAACTGAGAGAAGTTCGAACAGTTGCGAAGCTGAAGAGGTAGCTAATTCCAAAAAGCAGGGGCAAGATGAGTGACAGCTTTGCTACCACTGCATGCTTTTTTTATTCTGGGGGTGCATAGTAGGAATTTAGAGAGCGTAAGGGGGTGTACTTGATTAGCTTATTAGAAAGATAGGAAGAGCCTAGGTCGTTTAAGGCCTTGAAGACAGTGCAGCCTATCTTGAATTTCACCCTCTTTCTCACGGGGAGCCAATGGAGTTTTTTGAGAAGAGGAATAGAACGGGTCCTATGTGGGGCGCCCGCTACAAGGCGAGCAGCCGTGTTCTGCACTACTTGTAGCTTGTTAAGGGAAGCTTCATTGGCCGATAGAAGCAAAGCGTTACAATAGTCCAGTCTACTTAGTATCAGGGCTTTCATCAGCATTTTTTTAGTGGAAGGAGGTAGCAGGGAAAGATCCTCCTAAGTAGACCTAGAATATAGTAGCAGGTGCCAACAGTGATGTTGGCATGAGCGTCTGATTGATTCTGATACCTAAGTTCTTTACCACTTCCTTAGGCGACGGGGCATTACCCAGCTCCTCGGGCCACCAGCTGGGCGACCAGCATATGGCAGCTCCTCCAAACAGCATGATTTCAGATTTCTCTGTGTTTAATTGGAGGAAGTTATTCCGCATCCAGGTAGCGATAGCCACCATGCCCTCGGAGAAGATGAGTTGCAGGTCTGGTCTGTTCTTGTCAAAGGTGAAGAGGAGCTGGGTATCATCTGTGTATGATATTGGATTAAACTCTAAGTTCCTCATGAGTTTAGCCAGGGGGTTAAATAAATTTTGAAAAGGGTGGGGCTCAAACACGAGCCCTGAGGGACCCCCTTGGTAACATTAGAAGGGGCAGATCTGTAAGGACCGAGGGTGACGGTCTGGGTTGTATCAGTTAGAAAGTCAATCATCCATTTCAATGCAAGCCCCTGAACTCCTATGTCTTGTAATCTCTCCAGCAGGATCTGATGTGAAATGGTATCAAATGGTGCTGATAGGTCAAGCAGCACCAGAAGTGCTGCCTGACCATTGTCTAGTGCCATCCTGATGTTGTCACTTACCTCCATTAGAGCTGTTTCGGTACTGTGTTTGGCCCGCAAGCCAGACTGGGAGACATCTAGCAAGTGAGAGGATTCGATGAAAGCAGACAGATGTTTATTTATGTGTCTTTCAATGAGCTTACTCTGTAGGGGATGCAGGGATATGGGGCGATAATTGGTCAGCTCAGAAGTCTGAATCTTGAGATTTTTGCGTATGGGGATTATCTGAGCATTTTTCCATTCAGAAGGAAGTCTACCTGAGCTCAGGGAGCTATTAAGGATGGAGCAGATGGGTATGGCAAGTTGAGCCGAAAGTCTGGAAGATATTTTGGCAGGGATAATATCAAGGGGAGAGCCTGATTTAGTACTGTTAAGAAGGGATATAACTTCTGTTGGGATAAGAGGAGGGAAGCAGTGTAATTGCGAGGGAAAGTTTTGATGGCTAGTGTACCCCGCTATGGAAAGGGGAGAGACAAAATTAGATGAAATAATTTTCTGATATATGTTTTCAATTTTTTGAATGAAAAAGGAGGCTATATTATCACACAGAGACTGGGATGGAGATTCTGCAGTATCACAGGCTCTGGGATTCGTATAGGATTTAAGGATTTGAAAGAGGGCTCTGGAATTGTTTCCAGCTTGATCCAATTGGAGTGAGATGTGGCGTTTGCAAGCAGTTTTGATATTTTTATGGTAAGAAGTCAGAGCGGCCCTGTAACTCATTGTGAGAGAGTCGCCAAATCCGCTCCAGCTTCTTACATTGACTCTTTTACGCACGCAAGGCGGGGAAATACTAATTAGAGGGGGTGGATTTAGGAGAGTGGGTCTGGAGTTTCATAGGGGCTGCCTTATCTATAGTATTTAAGATGACAGAGTTAAAATGGGATAGTTGTTGTTCTACATTATAAGTGGCAGTGTCAATGTCCCAGGAGAGAAAAGGGGACAGGAGATGGTCAGGCGTCCATTTATGCCAGGGTCTATACCAACGATTAATATGAGTTGTGGGGCTGGGGGAGATAATGGGACTGGTAAGTTGAAAGTTCACCAGAGAATGGTCAGACGAGATCAGAGGGTATGTTTCTCCACTTACAATGTTCTGGGAATTAGTTAGATTGAGGTCCAAGGTGTGACCAGCTACATGGGTGGGGTTATTATTAATTTTTTAAAGTCTAGAAGAGGCCAGGTCTTTTAGACACATCATGGCATCATGGCTAAGGGCATCTTCACTATGAATGTTAAAATCTCCTAAAAGGAGAAAATTACGGGTGGCAATCACATAAGGAGAGATGAATTCTAATAGTTGACTGGTAAAGCCCAGTAGCGGGCCCGGGGGTCTGTACACAAAAGCTCCTTTCCAGCTGCATAGTAGAGGAGAGTTTATTGGTATCTGCCTGCAAACAAATGTACAAGTAATACTGTGGACCAGAATACTTGGACCACAATTTGAATATTTCACAATAACAGGGAATTTGCTGAATAGCTAAAAAAGGAGCGATCATCAAGCCCATTTTAAAGAAAAATGATGATTGTGATCCAAAAACTTATCTACTAAAAAGTTGATAGGTGTTGGGGCAAAGATCTGTGCACAGCCCCACTAAATTAAATGTTACATTGATGAGAGCAATTCCTATTGAGCAGGGAAGGTTTAAGGAAGGTATTTGGCTACTGATTTCTCCTTTAGTCTTTGGGCACTTGGCCCAGAAAGAAGTTGATACACAGGGTAATTTATTCTATTACTTTGTCGATCAACACTCAGCCTTTGACCTAGTTAACAGGGAGACCCTTGAGGGTGAGCTAGAAGACATGAAAATACCAAGGGTACTCTTAATAATCCTAGAAGAATTACATAGGAGTAACTGGGCTAGAGAGGAAATAGCTAGAATTGGCTCCCTACCTTGTTTATCTCAAACGAGAATGGACTTCGACAAAATTGTGTTTTAGTGCGCACCCTCTTTGTTCTCTACCACGCCGATCTCCCTGAAAAAAATGTTAACAATCCTTTTCAGCCATATGGGGGGTCTTCACGTTCCTGCTTCCTGTATACAAACAACCTTCCCCTACTAGAATTGGTACAAGCAGGCTTCAAACAAAATTAAGGGTGTTTAGTAACTCTTGTGAATCCAATCAATTGAAATCAACATGGAAAAGAAAATAATATTGGCTCTAGGGAGTGAATGTAAACTCTACACTTGGTAAATTGGTAGCCAAGTGGTTGACGAAGTCTCAAACCAATAGATGGTTAGGCATGACTTTTGGCAATAAGACATTGTGGAAAATGCATTTGAAATTAATAAAAACTCGTAAATCGGCTATGATAGGAGGGCTAAAGGCATTACATGGAACTGTGGTTGGCCCTTGCTGACTTATCATTATGGAATTGGCCTCTCCCCAAATGCTATAGGCGGCAGATGTACTGTGTTTAGGGCCAAAAGCTGACTGGGAGAAGGTAGGAGGGTTATGCCTTGAACATCTTGTTGGCCTTCCCAACTGCTCAGTGGTCCAAGCAATAGCACTGGAAGCTAATCCGAGAGCCTGGAACTATATAGTCATGGACCTTAGAGTATGTTTTTGGAAAAAAACTATTACATGTCCAAACTCAAGAATATTAGGATACTGTATACAAGAAATAAGTGTCAGTGAACTAAAGTGGGCATTGAAAATTAGAGAGTATCTTGGACAGATTGTAAGGCACCTTAAATTGGGCAAATTAAGTTTAGAGGTATCCCTCTAAAAAGGAACTAAGCAACAGAGTATTAGTGTAATCAGGGGACAGTAATCTTGGGTATTTTTCTTTAAAGAAATAAACTGTGCATCTGAGGGCCTCCTGGCAGGAATCAACTGTGTTTCCTTAACATGCAAATTTACCGAACCACGTTATGCATACTGTTTTACAACAATTTAGAATATTGTTAAACCTTTATGCACCCGATGGTTGCGTATTGAAGTACTTGTTAGAAGATTATGGAAACTGCGCTTACGGTCTCCAGGTGCTATGTTTTATGTGTATTTATTGTCTGATTGTTTACATTTATCAGTATTAAAGTGTTTTATTTAATAAAATATGTTTTAATTAAATATGGAATGAGGAATAGATATGACGCAATAAGGTTTTTATATGATATGCAATTTTTAAATGTAATTAGTGTGGTGATCACATTTTTGTAATGGTGTTTTCGACCAGGGAGTCAAGCAATGCATTTTAGAGGCAGAGGCAGGAATGCATACACGTTCAAATAAACATATTTTTTTTTACTACTTTTACTACTACTTGGAAAAGAAGGATGTGTTTCTCATCTTTGAAAGCATACTTAAACAACACTATTTAATTAGTTCATCAGGCAGATTGTAACAGAAAACATACACATTGTACAAGCCTCTAATGAGACAAGTGTTTCAGGAAGATTTTTTTCCGGAGCACTCCATGGTACAAAATGTGCTAGCTAACATCTGAAAAATAAATACTGCAACAATTATAGGTGGCATTGGTTCAATACATTTTAAGTGAGAAAAGCAATGAAACTTGAAAGCGTTTTGAAAGTTTCTTTGCAATGTTTTATTATTTATTTGTAACATAGTTGGAAACACACACTAATTGGTGTCACAGAAACGCATCTCTTAGACTCCATGAATTAAACACATTTATCACCAGACTAGATGGTGAATATTCATACAGGCACAACCTATTTTCTAATTCATTTTCTTGTAAATGCAGGAATTGGCCACCTGAACTTTTTTCGAAGTAGATTTTCAACAATGTATTTGTTCAAATCAAGTTTTGATGTCTCAATTGCACATGGTATCAACTTTACTTAGATTTTTCGTAATCTAACCTAAGGGCTGGGGCGGATGTTGATGGTAGTTACCTTAGGGTGGATTGCAAATTGCAATGCCTTATGTAGGGACATATTATCAAGGGATATTTCGCCACTTTTTCGGCACATAGCGCCGAAAAAGCAGCAAATTTTTTATCGCACGATTTACAAGGACACTCTAACAAGCGCTAGCGCGTGTTTCCTTGCTACTTTGCATGTCAGCGATCAATATCGCTAATGACATGCAAAGTAGGCGTTCCTCAGATAACATAATGGGGAAACCTTGCTACAACAGCTTCGCGGTATTTACAAGGTAACCCCAGACCCGCGAAGCGATATTAGAAGTCGCGCTAAGGCCCCATTATCGCCGGATTTTAACTCCTGCTAAAAATACGACAGCCATCTGTAAAATAGGAGGTGGATTGCATGGCTGAGTCCCAACCTGCCTAGTACCAAGGTTTTTTGTATCGCTGGTAAATTATTGCTGCTTTTATGCTGCTAAAGCATGTTCTCAAGTGAAAAGAGTTGATAATACACCGCTAACCCGGCGCAGAAATCCAGCGATAATGATAATCGCGCTAAGTGCGATTTGCGATAATTATCGCGTTTACTTGATAATATGCCCCGTAGTGCAGGCAAAAGCACCACTTTAAAGGGGAATGTATTCTCACAAATGTGGTTGACGTATCCCAAAATTCAGCATGAAAATTATTTCATGTGGTTTCTGCAGCCAGACTGTCTCGGCTAGTCCTGTTCAACAGCAATCTGAATATTTCAGAGAAAGTTCAGGAGAAGGGCATGGAGATAAATCCTTAGTGGAAAATAAACACCCTAATAGGTCTTATGATCTGATTACAGTATACATTAGTTGGTCAGGTGAACTCCAGAGGGCACACGTCTTGCAGTGGCAGTAGTAGTTGTAAGATGTTGCCCCAGTGCAGGAGTATTTGACATTTCTTATTTTTACTTGAGTTTTTTTCTTAGATTTCTGTTGCCCAACAAACATGTATTCTGCATTACATATACATCCATAATAATCTTATCGAAATGTTTTCCAAACACCAGTCTGAAGCATTCCTTTCATAAATCAGTTTTACGCTGGTGAATTGTCAACATCTAGAAAACTTCCTTGGACAACTTTCCTCTTCCTCCTAACATAAATGTATGATTGTCTGATCAAACTTTATATCATTTGGAAATTTAATTTTAAGGCAGCCATTAGCTATAAAATTGAAATGCAATAGTCTAAATATAGAATTGATGCTAAAATCTCATCATAACACTTAATGGATACCTGCAGTAGGCAATAATTGACAATTCATTTATCGATTGAAAAGGCTTAAAGAATACCTAGACTGGAATTGCCGCTTTCCTACTACTCAATATTTCACCTCCTCAATCATTTAGTCCTGTTTTTGGTACTTAAGTTCTTCATTGGATTTCCTGTTTTTTAAACCTCTCTAGAGAAGGCTGTTTGAACTTAAAGTACAGTTGTTCTTCTTTTCCTAAATGTATTGCATTTTAATGGGCAGAACACATTTGGGGAAATACTTTTTCATCTCATCCACGAGATCCTCTGCCACATGTGAGAGTGATCCCTAATCATCTCCTTGTTAATGAGTGCAGTTATGTCCTGAATACATCTCTCTGCTGCTTGTACAAGCAGAAGAAAAGGAAAGGTTTTAATGAACTACACTCAGGCATTGAGAGCATCCCGCCTCTTCCCCCCGATCTCTGGATATTCTTGCCTCCTCCATAAAATACAACAGAGATAATGCAAAACAATTTTAAACATGGTTTTGGACCCCAATGATGTCTCATAGCTGGCAACGCCATGTAATTTATTTAAAATGAAGAGATGCTACACAAATGCATAGCTGTTATGCAGTTAAATAAGAAGGCATCCCTCGGGAAAATAGGAGGGGGGGTCGACTTCCACCAAGCAGCAGTCATCCATCCTGTGCACTATTTTTAGCCTTCCTCTTGCCTGCACTAAAAGTCCGAACCTTTAGTAGTCTACTTCAAAACTGACCAATGCCCTACCTATCAATACATATGTGTGATCCAGATCTCCGGGCTGTCTGACTACCTGAGGCATCACAAGGCCTGATTACACTCCCCCCAAAGACTTCCAAAATCCCACATCCTCCATGGCACTTACACTGCACACTCTTGTAATGTTCTCAATGAGGGTGTAGCTTCTAGGAAGCCATTTTGTTCAAAAGATGTCCCACCCAACGACATCCCGTACAAGGAAATGATGAGGGCTGATACCGAATGCATAGCCTGCAAAATTGTAAATTTGAAGCTATTACATATAACTGAAACTTTCCAATGTTTGCTGAATATTCACGTACAATATATGTTGTGCCTACTCATTGTTTTAAGAAATAAACCACATAATATCCATACAATGATAGCTCACAATAACATTATAACCGGCAACCACTAAATGTCGATTATTAATAACAATATCTCAAACAGAATAAAAATAATGAGAACCATTCAATAGTCCTTCAGGAATGGGTCTTATAATTCAAGTAATCAACGGGTCTTCTCTTATTTATAGTAGCAGGAAAATGTTCAAGCAAACGTTTAAGTGACGGTGCAGCTATTTTTTGTGGGATCTGTCTGCAGTGTTTGTTTATCTTGGAGGCTATCTTGAAGAATATAGTAGAAGATGGAACTGCATAAAATTTTACCTCTGAACTAGAAACTTTACGGTGATTCATTTTTCTTCAGCAGAGCAAGTTATTTGTAGTAGATGACGTTTTTACAGCTCCAAAGCTATTTTATTCCAGTTTTCTCCTTACACACTGTCTGATCTATAGAAAAACCGTACTATTGGACCAATAGTAACTGGACCTTATAGAAGTGTTGCACAGGCTCATCCCTAGGCCTGGACTAGTGCTACTGGGCACTGTGAATTTTGCTGGTAGGCTCCCAGGGTGAGGGCCAGTTTACCAGCTGCTGGGGTCTGGTTTTGTAGCTGGAGACAGGCAGCCACAATTCCTGCATGCAGTACATCTAAGGGTTCAAAATAAACAATGCAAAACAAATGGTTTATATTTTGACAGAACTAGTTAATTTTCTGTTTTTTCCATTTATTGTCTTTATTCAGTTTACACATGGAAAACCATAAAAGTACACAGTAAAACAATGAACTTAAAATTTGAACAGAATCATATGTCACAGTATCCACTCCCAATGGCTAAACATAAAAATTATAAATGGAGCAGCACAGGTTTGTTAAACCTAAAAACAAAAGCCTACTTAATGGTCTGCCATGTTAATGGGTATAATGACCTTACGCTACCCTCGGATAGTCAATTCAATTTTCTCTATTCTGATATAAAAGTGTTGTTAAAAACATGTTAAAATCACAACAAAACATTAAAAACTCGCATTCCATATAACATATTCTGACATACATGGCAGAACTGCAGTTTTCAAGAACATTCCCACGGAAAAAAATGCTCTCATCAGAACTAGTTAAAACAATATAAGTGTTCTCTCTTGCTATTCTTTATTTTGTTGGCAAACTTCACAAAAGTGCATTATATTTAAAAAAAAAAAAGGTATTTTCTATTATAATTGAAATATAATAAGATCCCGTGATGATAACAGCTGGGTAACAAAAGCTGGCGAGAAGTGTTAGCAGACGATATTTGAGGTTGACCTTTTAAAAGTTGAACAGCCACGAAGGTAACTGCTTTCTCAGTCAGTATTAATATATTACTCATAAAACATGTCTAGAAAAGAACATATGAATCAAGGGGTGCGTATTAGAACCCATTGATCGAATTATACTCCTCAGGATTATAAAAAAAATTACATTGATTCTGTGTTTTGGTGAAATTGCATAACTAATTTTGTGTGTTAATAGACTGATAAATGAAAGGAGAAGGGCACGGTGAAAGGCAATAAAAATACATTGAGGGACCGACTTTCCTATCATTTCTAAAAGAGACACATGCCAATGGCATTATTTTAACATAATTAATTTATAATTAGGTGAGAATGCAAAGCAGTATGGACAGCGTTTCACTTTGAATATTTGTACAACCATATCCCAGTTATTAATTGGGACATGCTAGACTGTGTGGACATATATTTGCAACACTATGTAATGAAATAACAAGCAAGTTCCTCCTGATTGCCTCAAAACGTGTGTAGATCAATATTTTATTACTTTAAATACAACACCAACACAGGCACTAGTGACCTGTGCCGATTATCACTCACCATATTTCATACTAGTGGGAAGTCATTTCCCAAAATATGGGCCTGATTTAGATTTCAATGGATGGTTTACTCCTCCACAACATTAACGGATATCCCATCCGCCGAAATATAAATCCCATAAAGTCCTATTTTATATTTCGCCTGACAGGATACCTGTCACTGTTGTGATGGAGTAACCTGTCAGCCAAAATCAAAATCAGACCCTAAGTCACACTTAAGCAACCTAATTGATGCCACCCTTCTTGCACTGGTTGCACCAAATATGTTGGCATCTAGCGAGACTTAGAAAATAAAACTCTTCCGTCTTTTCTGAAGAAGTTTGTACATAACAGAAATGTGACTGTAATGTGGTACATGTATTTTTGACATACATGTATAATAATTATAAACCCAAGAAATGTAATAAAGCTCTAACATATTCATTTAATCAGTGCAGCAAGGTTTATGCAATGTATCCATAGTCAATGACAATAGAATGATATACCTTCTTATATATCAAATTAGTTTTAGAAAAATGCTTTTTTGCATGATCACCCCGGTTTTTATAATGATGCATTTAACTCTATGCATAATGACCATGCTAACCAGGTCCCAGTGCATATGCTCAGACCCCTAAAACATGTAAAGCTTGACTATACTCCTGATATGTAACCTAACTACAAATTTATAACTCTCTAGCAAATAGTACAAAGTATACCCAGGGCCTTTAAGTTAAATGTTACTAGGGGTCTGCAGCACACATTGTGCCACCACTAGAATAGGAAAGCAAAACATGGCTTCAGGCCTGCCATCAGTAAACTGGCTGTTCAAGTTAAAATTGCAAGTTTGATCGGTCAAAATAACTCCTTTTGACAGGCTTACACCCTCCTTTTAAATATTAATAATTAACTGCTAAGCTAGCCTTAACTGCCATAGGTGCCCAGAAAGGAGAGTACATGATATTTAAAAGAAATACATGTTAAATATGTCCTCACATGCCCTAATAGCTATTTTACCTGTAGGAAATATAGCTGTTCCATATCAAAACATTGGGAGGTAATAATACAAATACATAATCTAAAAAGTCAATTCTTGGGCTTAGACTTTTTGAATATATATATATTACAAATCCAATCAATTGGTAAGTCATATTTGTATTGAATATTTTACAGAAGGTACTTTTGAAAAGTCGCCTTTTCTCTGCCCTAAAACCTCTAGAAGCCGATTAGCATGAGCTTCCAACTGTCACCAAGAAGCTGAATAGGTCTTTGATGAGGTGGGAACTTGGTCCCAGAGCAGAGACACATGCTATTATTGTGAAGAAATGTTCTGTTCCTCTGAAAGGATGACCATCTGGGTAGTGCCCAGAATCAAAATCAACTTTAAAGAGGCCTAACGTGTCACAGACAGAAGTAGCTAACACCTGGTCCTGCCCTCTCTTTTGTCATTTGAGACGGCCAGGCAAATCCCAGTGGAAGAGCAGCTGCCACCAGAAATAGCTTTGAGTTACCAAAGAGGAGGAGTTGCTTATGGACACATCTCTAGGGTGGGCACAGGAGCTCTGCAAAAGGGAAGTAAGGTTGTTCCATGTTGGAATTAGGTAGAGACGGACACTGTAGAATTGTCTGCAGTAGGACACACAGGAACGTCTGCAAACATGGGTAGGACCACCCATGGGAACAGTTTCATTGTAAATTAGGGAGGAGCCAGGAATCACCTTCACCCAAAGCCTAGTGCCAGGCACAAATTTGGCACCCCTTGGCATCCTCCTCAGAACACTACTGGGCCTGTGGAAGACAGAAGAAAGAGTGCACCTGATGTCGAGAACTGTGAGGAGAAGCCTAAGAGCTGGACCTACTGCCACTTGTACCTAGGACTAAGAAGCAGACTCACAGGGTCAGTTGGGTAACATCCTGTTAAGTGACAAGAACACAAAGCTACAAAAAGCTCACATTCCTGGAAGGGCACAGATCTTCCATTGGAATGATTTCCAAACTTCAATAAATGTTTTTGAAGTTCTTCATACCTTGTCAGATGTACTTCTCCAACCTAACCCTAAAACTGGGGACTTGGAAACTCAGACATTTTTTGCATGGAGAATGGTCAAGGAGCTGGAACCAGCCAGTCAGTTGATCATCTGAGGGTGCATCGCCTCTTGGTCTCACTTCGTTGGAGCTGCTACTATGTCTTCACATGATGTCAGAACCTGCTGATGCAGAGGCTACTTCAAATTCATCCCGTAGCTCCATCGATGCCACTGATGATGAGGACCCAATCAGCGTTGAAAACCTCCAGGGCAAGAAAACTAGAACGTCTCACACCAGTACTTTTCCAGCTTAAAACAATGGTTTCACTAAGGCACTATCCCCTTACCTAGGCACTAGCCCACTTTCGGCTATCACAGAAGGCTGTAAACGACGGAAGGTAACTGCTCCACCCAGACAAACCTAGTCCTTAAATCTGACCTGTACACTATCACGGTTGACCTTAAAACTTACCATAGTCCCATTCAAGTACAACCAGTTGTTCACAGTTGGCAATTTATGCTTTTAGGCAGAATTTTCATGGAAAAATTAAAAAACTCATATCCCCTGTCCATCATTGGGGGGCCGATTCACAGAACTAATCAGAGATAACATCCTAAATGTACTACTTTTGGTATTCACAGAAGGCATTTAGTAGTGGTAAAGTTAGGACTCCTTACTTTACTACTACTAAACTGAGACAAAATCCTAACTTTAGGAATTTCGGTATTTACAAAAGTCATTTAGTAGTAGTAAAGTTAGGAGTCCTAAATTTACTACTACGAAATGCCTTCTGTAAATACCAAAAGTAGTAAGTTTAGGATTTTATCTCAGATTAGTTCTGTGAATCGGCCCCACTATTGTTTTCATTTTATTTAGATTTTTGTTAGTTAAATTCTCTATTTTTATAAATTTGCTTGGGATTTTTATTGCATTTTGTTTTCAACATTTTAACTGTTTTGGTACTTATAAATGCTTTACACACATTCGTAAGTTAAGCCTGTCTGCTCAGTTCTGAAACTACCAGGAGTTCAGCTCAGGTTTAAATTATTGAAAGCTTTACTGGACCTAACAAGAATAGTGACATTATTTCTTGTGGTTGACTGCCATCCACCTCAAGTGATGATCCACTTTCTCAGAGTGGGTTTAAAGTCAGAGGTTGCTTGTAATAATTTTCTACACTTGATTAATGATGGCACAGTTTCTGCTGTCTGCAGAGAGGCAAACAACTGACCGGAAACCAATAGCAACTGTCATTTAGAAGTTAAATTAGTGTTTTAGATTAATTTAATGTAAATAGCCTTTAAGTATCAGATGTCTCTCTCTCCATTTAACTTACTAAAATGTTAATTTGCCTCCGGCGCTCTAAAGGGTGAAATCACCCTAACTCCTTGTGCAATGGTTCTCCTGCGGTATTTACATGCAACTTTTGTACAGAACTCTACCAATGGTATTATGCTAGCTGTCAGAACGCCTTCTGTGGTATTTACTTGCAGTGGATGAAAAAGCTATGCATATTACATAAATATGTCCCTGTGCCTCCTGCTCCTTCTACCCTCCACTGCTGTCTTCTGCCAATCTATTGAATTGACCTTCAGGTATATTTTCCATAGATTTAGTTACACTGTAAAGTTACTGGTCACAGATTTATTTTTAAGCCCCAAACCCATGTACAAAGCTGCTATTAAAACATAAGATTACAGTTTTTGTCTAAGGACCAAGGTTTGAGGGAAGAAGAGGAGCTGCAAAAACCATCTGTAAGACTGTACGCTACATTATCTTTGAATAATCAATTCCAACCTTATTTATTAAGTGTTAGTAAACCTTTCCATCGTTTTATGTTAACAAGATTCCATCTGCATATGGCACATTGGCTCTTATCTGTCCCGCTGAGTTTCTCGAAACCCAGCACTTTGGAACCCTGTCACTGTGACGATTTTTCTGAACAGGACATTATCCATTTTGTCTTTTTCTGTGATTATTATGCCCCCCTACGTAAGAAATTTGTCTTACCACTGCTTAGAAACTGCAATTTTGCACAAGTTAGACCAGCCCTGTTGTATCTCCAGATGCTGGCTTCTCCCATGGTCTGTTTTGGACTGGCTAGTTTTCTAGTTGGGGCCAATAGGCGTAGGAAAGAAATGATCTTTTTAACTTGATTATATGGTGTTTAGTATGTTTTTTTAGGAGGCTCAAATCTGCTCAAATTGTTTAGGATCATTTCAGCTCCTGAAAATCTTTCTATTGTATTCAGTATTTTATAAAATGTTTTATCTGTAGGTAGCAGAGGCCTTGGTACCCTATATGGATGTTAAAAAATGATGTGTTTGTGATTATGTTTTAATACATTTTGTTTCTTCTGTATTTTAAACTCCTTAATCATGAGGACGAATATGTGTTACTTTTAAGACGAGTTTTATTTGACTGCATTCCGCACTTTACATGAAATATGTACTGTATGCTTAGCAAAGTTTCTATGCACTTTAATTCTGCTTGCATATTTGCACCCTGTTTACAAAGTTTCTTTCTTACGTTTGGATTTTTATGAGTAGGCCACCAAGTTAATACTATGATAGGCCTTTTTTTGTAAATGAAATGTAATTTTGAATGTACTGTGTTCTTTTATGACATTAAGTTGCTGAATAAAGCATTTTTGACTGACTGACTTGACTGACTACTGGTCACAAATGGTCAATACTTTCCACTTTCCATGGCTCCCACTTTACCCTTATAGTTTACTTAGGTTGAGGTCTGGGAATTTGGCATCTACTGATGTTTAAGGAATGCACTGACCCATGAAGCAATTCCTGCTACCTCTTTCTTTGTGAGATGCTAAGGTCATTAGCAATATTTCTTGTCTAATGTCGGATTTGCTTTGGATAGATAGTTCTTCATATATGAGAAGAACTGCAGATGGCTATAGAAGAGTTCTAATGGTTACTTGTCAATCATAAGCTTCTCTGAACACAATGAACAGTCATCGTCTGCTGTAGGCATACCATACTTATAAAACAATTACGGCATCCAGTTCTATGTCTTTAAAGCTTCAAACTTTGGAACCCTAAAGAATGCCACCTCTGTCTTGGGTGGCCGTGACAATTTGGGATCTGGGTATTGTTTTAGCAATATTGGAAGCAGAGCGCTGCATTCAAGTGGTGTCTTCTGAGCCTCATGCAGCTTTTCATTACATTTTCGGTCACAGGTATAAAAGACTATGTGCCGATTTAGATCTTGGTGGACGGGTTACTCCGTCACAATGGTGACGGATACTCCATCCACCGAAATATAAACCCCATAGGAAATAAACTGATTTATGTTTCAGCGGATGGGATATCTGTCAATGTTTTGATGGAGCAACCCGTCTACCAAGATGTAATCAGGCCCTATCTTCCTCACCTGGTGCTCACATGACAGATTTTACATATGGTAAAGGTAATTGAAGTGGGATGCCCATCAAATACTCTTTCATAAAACGGGCAGAAACAGGGTACTTAAGCTGATGTTCTTTCTGTGTTGTCCCAAGGATCATATCATTTTAAGTTATCCCTCTTTATCTACATTAACTAATGCTGTTGTTTGGCAATTTGTTAGTCACTTGCGTATTATCTTTGCAGTTATACTGTTTGTAAATTGTATTTGATTATATAGTAGCAATGTTATATGTTCATGCAATTCTGTCTAGTGTCATTTATGTGAAGTTTTGTCCTGTGTGTGAGTTAATGATGGTATTAATATCATGTTGATTACATTTTCATACTCTAAAATATTTGTTCGTTTATTACACTTGTTTTTCAGGGTTTATGAGTGATATGGTTTGCAGTCCACATGGGAACCAGGAAATTCGGACATTAATTCTGGTTGTATTACAGGGTCAAGGTGCACCTAGCTTCAGGGCCAAACCTAACAGGTGCAATGTTCCTTCATGAGATTCCTGAAAATCATTCCATTTATGGATACTCATTTATGAAGATCTTGATTGCTTTTGAATTCTGGCGACTAGAGTAGAATCCATAAATTAAGAATAAAATGATCTGTGAGTGATCATTTATTCATAATTGCCTTATAATCCAATCTGGTTGAATGCCATTGTCGTTTCAAGTTGGGGAACCAGCACATGTATTCATGCCATTCCCCTTAACAAATGGTGCTTGATAATATCAGTTATAGGAAATGTCTTAGTGCACAGTGACATGTCAATTCTTAGTGGATACATTTTATTAAATAAGATATCTCTGGATTATACTGCCACAAGATTATAGATAAAATAAGGTAGATGAAAATTACAAGGTGAAATGGTGACACATATTTTCCCTCAGCGAAATGCTTTATGATGTCAACTAATTAGAGAACCTCAGTCTTTTCGCTGTGATATTTGAGAATGCATCACTTTTAACAAGATCTAATATGTTAGAGTTCTCTGCGAAATTACAACACTAAAATATCTATCTATCTATCTATCTATCTATCTATCTATCTATCTATCTATCTATCTATCTATCTATCTATCTATCTATCTATCTATCTATCTATCTATCTATCTATCTATCTATCTATCTATCTATCTATCTCTCTATCTCTCTATCTATATATATGTCTGTCTGTCTGTCTGTCTGTCTGTCTGTCTGTCTATCTATACATCCATCCATCTATATGTTATCTATCTATGTATCTATAGACAGCAACCAATAGGTTGTGTTATATTTTCAAATGTTATGGTTGTCAGTTTGCATCCTGCTGTGACTAAGAGACATATAGAGCCCCATTTACAAGTCTGATCCTGTATTTCCCATGTTTGGAGTCGTTTTCTGAGTGTCTCCTGGGTAGTTGAGAAAAATGTGAAACACAGATTGGTTGCAAAACAAATGCACGCAATGGTTGCATGTTTATATTTGGCAAGAATTTGAATTGCATGCGTGATTACTGCTTAAAAAAAGAACTTTCTCCATTCGATAAAGAAATATTTCAAGTAGGGAAATCCTGTAGAGAAATCCTTATCTCCAGATACCCCATAAAAGGATAAGCTGTTTACTCTCTTTTTATCCTTTAAATAAACGTACTCCTGTCTTTTATTTAAAAAAATGTATTTGCGTTTGCCGGAAGGAACACTATGTGCAGGTTCCCTTCAAATCACCCCCCATCCCACCCCCATCTGAGACTCAGACTGGTCTCAGACACCTGACTGGAAAATACAACAAGAATCAAATACTGTCCGATTTTCTACGTTGACAAGAACAACTAACTCATTTATTTCTTCATTTATGTGATATTTGTAAAACTCCATAATCTTGGTTATGGGTCTCGGGACATGGGATAAACACTGAAGTGTGTTTTTGCATAAGTAAAAACGTTTTAATGAACCAGACCTTCGGTCTTTGGAAGTAATTATATGTTTATCCTGCTTCATATTTACTGCAAAACAGACAATTCTTGCAGTCCAGTTTGGGACTCGATCTAAATGTGGTAATCAAGAGTCATCCTCTGTACCATCAAAGTGGCATTTAAGTGGCACATGCGCTACACTGCTCACCATTTCTAAAAACAAAAGAATAATGAGGCTTGTGCCAGAAAGAAAAGGCGATCATCTGCAAATTTAGCAATAATAGCATATTTTTTTCATAATAATAGATAACAAGTTTTTGCAGTGCTTTGTGCACTGTAATAGCAGGTGTTAACATTATCTAGATTAATGGTTCAAGCTTTGGCACCGTGGAAAC
Source organism: Triturus cristatus (assembly GCF_964204655.1). Taxonomy (NCBI): domain Eukaryota; kingdom Metazoa; phylum Chordata; class Amphibia; order Caudata; family Salamandridae; genus Triturus; species Triturus cristatus. The sequence continues at coordinate 232,089,343 of NC_140584.1, forward strand.
CTGACTTGGCCTTGTAAGGACGACAACATTGACCTGCAGGTCAAAGCAGACTTAATTGGCAAGCAGTTAACCAATTGAGCCCTTTTGTCTTTTTTGTCATTTACCCTCCTGACATCTACCTTTGTCTAAGTCTCCTCATCACATCAACTCTGGAGTAATACCTGGCTGTCAATTTTCGAATTGTTTTCAAAATCTACCTCCGACCACTGTCATATCTGTTTGAATTTTCCAGCCCAGCATTTCACAGGCATGCTGAGAACACACACGTGAAGTTGATTTGTAATTTAAATCAGGACCATTTAATCTTGGTCTCATATTATGCCCTCATCTTGGCCAAATGGCTTCTGTGGCTTTAGTGAAAAGCCTAAAAAGTCATTTGGATTCATATATCAACTTTTAGCCCCAGAGCAACATTCTTGTCACAAATTTCTTTCATTCTTTGACATTTTTCAGAAGAATCTTCACTTTACTGGGTTGCAGTCATGAGATTTAGGTGACAGACAATGCGTCCTACTTCTCTCTCGGATATTTAAATATCTCTAAGCGGACTCCTGCTGATTCCTGTCACCAGATGAGGCTACCTGATGACTCTCTGCAGCAGCCAGTTTCACTTTCTGGAATTGGTCCTTCATTGTTCCACGACAGGCTAGAGAGTGGCAGACCAATTTTAGGGGTCCTTAAGAGTTTAGCAGAACTGGAGCCTCAGTCACAACTGGGTACAGCTCCCACACAATCCCATTAATCCTCCCCACATAATTGATGGGTGCAAAATCCATGTCATTTTCATTGTATAAGGAGTACTGGGTCACAATATCAGCGGCCCAGGCCTATTTAGGATGAGGTTTACTTGTACGGCTACAAAATGCATAGTATGGCAGACCAAGGATAGGAAAACAAACAAGGCACTGACGTGCAGGGAGAAAGCTCCCTGCATGTTGGGCCATTTTTACTTGATTACCAGAAAGAAAAAAAGAAAAAGCAGGCCAAAGAAAGCATAACAGTCTTGTCAGATCTGAGCAGTGATGAAGCTACATTCGCCCATGTGGAACTTTCACTTTTGTTAGAGAGATCCACACCAGCAAGGCAAGGACACATAAAGGTTGTCCTCTGGTGAGGGGACAGTGGTGAGTGCCTCTGCCAACCTGACCTACTGGTGAGTTATTCACTAGGGTCTAAATGAATACCTTAACCTCTTTTTAAAGCCTCATCTCAGAATAGAATTCATGGAATAGAGGTGACCCTGATATAAAGACCTTAAATTGTTCATGCAAACGGGAAAAATTCTCAGACTTTTTCTGGTCTGCCCTTTCATTCCAAAAACTCCGCCTTCTCATGATGACCAGAGGGTCATTGAGCTGTTAATCTCTACCTTGATGTTGCAAATTGTATCTACACTCAAACGTTGTTCAGAACTGCTCAACTACAACCTCATGTAAGCAGCACCCAAACTGGTCCCTGTGTCTCCACTTTAATTGGATCACACCCCCGGCCCTCACCCACAACACATATACATAGGTTCACTGCTATACATCTGCACACATTGCAGAATTGTCCCTGCTCTGCTCAACCAACCACTGTCCTAAAAGTCTTGTCCAGCACCATCCAAAGGCTATGTATTTTCAAAGCACCATTAGTGAAAAATTGTGTGAGGCCCATATGGCTTGAGCAACTCTCAATCAGTACTCTGCCTTCCATATACATCAGTAATTGAGTGTATTCAAGAATGGCCCTTTGAGTGGTTGTAATGCACTTTTCACAGGGAAGTGACTATAGATATGGATCAACATGTGAGGGTGATATTGGTCCATTGAAATATCAAGCCATAAGCAAGGGTCTTTATCTAGACAATATATGGACGTCTGTGGCATATTTTTATAGAATGACCTTGTACACAAGAATAACATATATTTTACATGTTACAATATCTGAAGTGTTTACTTTCTTGTAACTTTGCGGCCAAAACTAAAAAGTCAACAAAGTTCTTGCAGTCAGCACTTGCAGTTGGTGCGAATCTTTGTTTTTGTGATTCAAGTGCAGACAATACGGTAAGGAATCACTGCTTTACAGGTTTGAAAAAATGCGTGTAAGCAGAATGAAATGTCTCCCCAGTGCACAAAAGGGTAACCATTTAAGCAGTTCAAGTTGAACGGATGAGAAAGACAAGGCTAATTATAAGGCGAGGTAATTAGAAATCCAACCAGCGTCAGCGAGTTTTTGCAGTAGGACTACCAAGTGTAAGTATTGCTTTGTGAATTGCCTCTCAAGTTAATATGTATCAATCATCTCATATTTTGAATGGCACATATTTGCCAAATATGTAATTGCAAAGTAGCGTAAGATAATGTTTTAAGGAGGCCAAGGGCAGAACATAAAACATATTCAAAATGTTTAAGCTACGTAATGGTGGCTTTTGTAAAGGAATAACAGAGAGAAATGTGTGCTTCTTTTACTACCTAAATTAAAAAATACATACATTTTTAGACTGAGCAAACCATTAGATCACACCAAGTTTGCAAACTATTGCCTTCAAAGCTCATCGACATTATAATCACAGAGTAACATTGTCAGTCCCTAAAATTAAATTGAAGCAAATACTGAACACTGTCGCATTTTCAGTCCTACTCTGATTAGTCGCAATATTAACAGCCACAAATTAATATTTAAGCAGACGTTTTGCACATGTGCACCAAAAATGCTAACGATTCGGTGCCTCTTTGCACCAATAGGATGTAACGCTGATATTATGTGAAAAAAATCATTTCTTTCTACACAGCACAAGTTAGTTCCCTAAATGTCAAAGCTTTGCTGGAAGCGAGTTACTGATATTACTACGGGTGTCATTCTTCGTATCCTAGTGAGCCAGAGGAGAAGACAACGCAGCATACTGAGAGTTTGGTAGGATATGCTCCTTTCTGACAGAGCAGAGGAGGGAAGTACTCCAAAGCTCTTGAGGACAGCAGTCCCACATATTTGGAGATGCCAATCTGCCTGTCAGCACTCTCTGTGCCATCCAAGAAGCCGTCACCACAGCGCCTCGTCTGATGGCGCTGTAGGTTTGCTTAGGGGTGGGCGGAATTTGCGAAATCCACTTTCGCAAATTATCGCGAAAATGTTAAAAATTATCGCAAACATGCGGAAATATTGCGAAGATGCGGAAGTTTTTTTCCCGCATGTTCGCAAGATTTTCTGCATGGTTGCGGGTCGCCAAATTACCTACCTGGTTGCTCGCGGGCACGGCCATCTTGTTTTGAGTTGTCTCGCGGTGCATGATCGCGAGAAGAAAGACGTGATCGCGCAACGCATGACGTCACTGCGTGCGCGAACTGTCGCGAGACAGCGCAAATGGCTAAAAACAATACAACATCTCATGGAGAACGCGACCGGATCAAGAAAACTTGTCGGCGAACGCAGGGATTCAGATAAGGCGATCGCGCGCGCGCAAGAATGTATTATTTTACAGTGCGAGCAAGAAACAAATTATCGCCAAGCTGCGGAAAGCGGAAATTTTGACATTTTCACGCTCTCCGCGGAACGCGAAAATGTCAAATTATCGCAATTTCCGCGAACGGAACAAAATTTTAGCCCAGGCCTAGCTTTTGCTGCACAGGTGGTATGATCATTGCAAAGTTTTTTGTTTTTCGAAAACTCACCAAGTGAAAGTTTGTTTTTGAAACCCAAAAAGAAATCTCCCAGACACCCTGGGAGTTGTCTTTCAGTATGCAAGGGCCACTTCATAGTTTTCATGTTAGGGACAACCAGGCTTTCCATGGCTGTCTCAAACAGGAAAAAGCACACCAGGACATTGTTTTCTAAACATGTTGGTTCACGTGACTCTATGCAGAACAGGTGAATGGAGAGGTAGGCAGACAGCGTCCAGCATCCTGAGGTACCACATCCTTGGGAGCCTTCAATGCATTTGTGTGTGCCAGATCATTGCTTAGAAGGACCAGCGTGAGCAATATGTTTACAATACATTTGAACTCAAAAGCCTACAAATCCTTTGTAGGAGGAAGGCCGAAAAGCACCTTTGAAAAACTGAAAGGGCATTAAGGTGATGCACATGCTTGGGCATGCTTTTTTTTCGTATACATAAACCTATATTGTGTTGGGGGCGTGTCCTGCCGCCGATGAGAGCAGACGCGAGCTGAAGAGTTCCGACCAACGCTTCCCGAGCTTAACTATCCTGAACCCCAAATAGACCTGGGAAGGAGGATTCTTCAACCGGGGAACTCCTGGTATACTTAAGCAGTGGCAGTGAGTTCAGAAGAAGATACCGGAGTTTGCTGGCAAGTGGAGCACAGCGGCAAGATGGCTACCGGACTGTGACTAGCAATGCGCAACGGTCGTAACTCACTGTCACTTGCGGGACCCATCCTGACCCCCCGAGAGCCTGGAATAGTTACTGTAGGAGTCAACGCACCACAATCCAGACTGTCCCTGCACAGCTGCAGAGCAGCGGTTGCGAACTACTGGGAGCGCCCGCAAAATGTCGCCCGCGCCTCGGCTGGCCTGAACTGGCTGATGTGGTGGTGAAGCGGCCCTGATCCCCTGCAGAGCCCCGGGACGCCTGGTGAGTGCCTGGTGATTGTGGTGCTGCCCGCGAAGTGCATGATCTGCTGGCTACGGCCCGCCCACACCTGGAGGCTGTGCATGGGGACCTTTCAAGGACCGGATAGAGAGGAGTCCATGCGGTGGGTGGCCCTGCGCTGTGAGTCCCGGACATCAGTGGGAGAGTCCGAAACCAGGGAGCCCACATCCCTGACCTGGAATACTGCAGGGAGATCTAGCCTGTGGTGCCGCAGGGAGGAGGTCAAAGCCCCGTGGCGTCGATTACAAAATGTCGTCCGAGACATCAATATTCTGCAGTGGCTGTTGCGACAAAGAGACGTCCCTGCTTCCCCGGGGAACCCCAAAACGCTTCAAACAGGGGCAGGAGCCTTGTGAGAGTGACAACACGTTGGAGGCCCTACTGATCCCAGCGTAGCCCTGCCAGATCCCGGTGGTGTTGGGTGGGGGTAATCCGAGACGTGAGGCCAGACTCGGCCCGCTCAGGAAGAAGCCTGAATGAGCAGAACCAGACCTCTGCTGGGGGTGAATAGCTGCGGGGAGCCTTCACCCACCTACGTTGTGACCGTCAGAATTGCAAATGGAGATTGCGAGCCTGCAAGAACGGTTCACCGGGGGGAACTCATGTGGTGGCTAGAGCTAACTACCTACTGCAACTACACGACAACAAAGTGGACCCCAGCAGCGATCCCCCATCCACCCACCAGGCGTCCTGACCCCCGAGCATGTTGGGGACAACCGGAACCTGCATCGCAGGGGCACAGGCTGACCCTATAACCAGTGGCAGATAACTGTAGGGCCACCGCCGGCGAGAGGGGTGGACCTTCGCAGTGGTTTCGCAAAGTGCAGAGGGTGGCCTACCCTTCGCATATGCCAAGAGACGGAGGTTGCTAGGTGTGCCTGGGACGAATTGATGCAGGAGAATGCTGGGGTCCACTTCCAAGACCCCTGGATCACTGAGGGATGTTTCTATCGGTGGGACCACTCGGCCCACGACATCTGCAGTGGGCAGGCCAACCAGGAGCAACAGCGGTGTCTTGTATGCGGGTTGGAGGAGTGCGAGGTGTCAATGGCAACCTAGCACAACTGGTAGTACCCCAGCGCATTGCGCACGGTGGGCACAGAACTCGCGCCAACACCGCGCTAGTACACCACGTTTCGAAAATGGGGAGAACACAAAAGATACGGGGATTTCGCTGTCCTCAGCGTGGATTCCCCAGGAACCCACTCTGAAGAGGAGGATGACTTGCCCGAAACAAATGGCGCCCAGACCTCCCACAAACCTACATTGGCTGACATCATGCAGGTCATAACGGCCTCCAGAGAGGCGCTGGAATGGAAAATTGATGCTATTGGAACAGACCTCAGCCAGCTAAAAGATGAGCATCGTAAGCTCAAGGGCAGAGTGTCCAGCAATGAAAAAGAGTTGAATGGCCTGCCGGACTCTGTCCATGGACTATACCACTCCCTTGCTGTCCTAGAATCTAAGGTAAAAAAACTGTAAATGCGAGCTGAGGACAGTGAAGGAAGGTCCCGTTGGAATAACATCTGAGTCGGCGGGATTCCAGAAAAAACAGAAGGGGAAAATATGGTCAGCTACATGGAGGACTGGCTCCGTTCTGAGGTGGCTCCAACAGGATTGTCCCCCTCCTACGCCTTGGAACGGGCGCACAGAGTTCCAGCTACACCACCGACACCAGGGGCTCCTCCCCGCCCTGTTGAGACCAGACTTCTACACTTTTGGGACAGAAACCACATTGTGCAAAGTGCCCGCCAAAAACAGGACCTGCGCATTGATAATAACACCATCATGATTTTCCCGGATTTCAAGAGGAAGGTGATGTGCAGTAGAGCTTCCTTTGCTGCTGTCAAGGCTAAACTACGCATATTGAACCTGGCCTATTCCATGATATTTCCTGCTTGACTTAGAGTGGCAGACACAACGGGAACTTGTTTCTTCAACACACCACAAGACGCTTGGGACTGGCTTGACACCCGTGGTCTGGGGGTCATCTTACTTTAACGCCTGGGACCCCCACAGCACAGTCCTCGCAGCCACAGTGCTGGAACCAAGACTCCTTCACCCAGAGAACTTAGTCTTGAACGTCTCAAGGCACTGCAGGCGGTGATAACGCACAGTCAAAAAAGCCCTGGTTCTCCTCTCAGCGGGAGTGGTCGCCACGCTGGTAGAACAGAGATCTCACCGGACCGCAGAGACAATGACAGTCTAGGACGGGACATGCCAAGGGTTACGCCCCAAACAGCTGATGATCTCATGTGACGATCTTGAGATGACGTTCAACAGGGAGAATTTGCGAGGCCTCCCATCCTTATGCTACTGACGCAGTGACAGTGAACCTATGCCTTCCCTGCATTGCCTTATAAGGAACATTCAGCCAGGAAAGGGGCTAGTTGGCTGGAACAGTTATGGGGAGGCAGCACTATGGGGTACTTATCACGGCTCTTATTGAATGACCACCACTTCTGCTGTTACTGAACGATGGTTTGTTTCATTATGGTTTGGACGGGGATTCTTTGCTTGATACCTGTCCTGGGGAGGGGGAGTTGGGATCGTTTTCATATTTGAGCTTTTTTAAGGGGGCCCAGGCGTGTCATGGGGATAACGTTTTTTAAGGGTTGTAACCATAGTCCACAACAATGGGATCCCCATTAGGCTTGACTATTCTCTCATGGAATGTGCTGGGCATGCACTCTATGGTCAGGTGCCATAAAATACACTCTTATTTGATCCGCAGAGGCATTCAGATCGCATTCCTCAAAGAAACTCACATGCTAGCAAAAGGAAGGAAGGCATTGCAATGCCGCTGGAGGGGTCAGGCTTATTACACCACATACTCCGCCTATGCGAAATGAGCGTCGATATGGATAAGGGCTGGTGTTCCATTCCAATGCACGACACAACAGATTGACCCAGAGGGAAGATATGTGGTGGTATCGGGGAGGCTGGACGGAAGAGACCTCACACTTGGTAGTATTTATGCGCCCAACTCGGACCAACCGGCCTTCTTCTCTCTTCTATCGGGAAAGCTGGTGACTGTCCTCACTTGGCCGCTGCTGTTGCGGGGCGACTTTAATTGTACCTCTGATGTTACCCTTGACCGCTCTCACCCTCCACTCCCTAATGCACCTGGACACAAATTTGCAGACTCACGCCATAACTGGCAACAGAAATGGGGCTTAATTGACACCTGGAGGGTGCAACAGCCCACGGCCCGAGATTACTCCTTCTTCTCGGCCCTCCACGAACTACATGTCAGACTAGACGCCATACTGTGTTCACCTGATGTCCATGAGGGGGTTAGCTGCAGCGAATACCTTACCAGGACATTATCAGACCACAACCCTGTCCTGATACAGTTACAGTGTGCCCAAAAATCCACACCTGGCGCATGTGACCGGAGACCCTAGACAACCAAGCTTTCCGCACCACAATAGGTACAGCTATCACTAAATATTTCCAAGACAATGAAGGTACAGCCATATCCTCCCTAGTGAAATAGGACGCCTGGAAAATGGTCCTTAGGGGGAGGGTGCATTTCTGAGATGGTTGGGGTTAGGAAAGTTCTCCTCCAAGATATCAAGAGTGATGACGAGCACCTGCACGCCCTGGAAAAAGATAGATACGAAAACCCAGGTAAACAACAGGAGCTACTAGAGGCCAGGGAGGCGGTAGCCAAGCAGGTAGAGCAGCTGTGATGCTTTGATTACACAGATTACATAACCCGAGCACACTCAGAAAGGGATAAATCAGGGGCCCTTTAAGCCTGTTTGGCCAACCCGGCTAGGCGGGGATCAGTCATATTGGAGCTCAGAGGCCAGAATGGGATAGCCAGATATGACCAACAAGGGATCAATGACCTATTCTTAGAATATTATACTGAGCTCTATCGCAGTCAACTGTTCCCAACGGATGAGGAACTGCAGGGGTTCACACAAGGGGTTGACCTACCTGTACTGGACAAGGACACAGCAACCTCGCTAGGACGAGAGATTGAAGTAAGAGAGGTGAGTGGAGCTATCAAGAGTATGGCCCGTAATAAAACGCCAGGTACCGATGGCCTACCGATAGAATTTTACCTCGCATACATTGATCTCTTGACTCCCAAACTCATACGATCATCATCCCTCTGCTAAAGCCGGGCAAGCAGGCGTGGGACAAAACCACCTACCGCCCCTTTTCCATGCTCAATCTCAATAATAAAATACTAAGCAAGATATTGGCCTCCCATTTGCTCCCTCACATGACCACCCTCATACATGCAGACCAATCCGGGTTCAAAGAAACACAGCAATCAATGTCAGAAGGCTCATGAGTGTCCTGGAAGCGGACACTTACAATGTGGATGCTGCCACGATATCTGCGGTGGACATAGAAAAAGCCTTTGACAGACTTGAGTGGGCTTTTCTATTTCATGTGATGCGGAAAATGGGACTGTAGTCTGGCTTTGTGAACTGGACGGCTCTCTTATATACTGACTCCACCACCAGAATTAAAACTGGGGGGCAAACCTCCGATGCTTGCAGGGTCGGGCGGGGCACGCATCAGAGTTGTCCCCTCTCCCCAATATTATTCTCTCTGGCGATGGAGCCCTTGGCAGCACATGCCAGATCAGGGCGGGCATACCAGGGGCTCGATATCAATGGCCAGGTCCATCATATTGCATTATATGTCGATGACATTTTACTGTTCCTTGCTGACTCAGGAGCGGAACTCTTGGGGGTGAAGAACTTACTCCACGCTTTTAGCAGAGTGGCAGGGCTGAAGGTGAACTGGTCGAAATCCTGCCTGTTTCCGGTGCGCGGGAATAGGGTAGGCCCGTAACACACAGAGGGGGTGTCCTGGTAAGACAGATGTGTCCCCCATCTAGGCACCCATATTTACCACAAGCAAGAGTACATCCCTGAGGGTAATATTGGCAAGGCCATCAGAGGGGCAAAAACCAACTTCGAATTCTCGGGATCTCTGCCGCTGTCAGTGGCGGGCCGAGTGGCCCTTCTTAAAATGATAACTCTCCCGCGGCTAATATATTACTTTGGGACCCTGCCGATCTGGATTCCGGCAATGTATTTTAAGCAGTTTCGTTCAATGATCACGGCCTTCCTTTGGGGCAAGGACAGACATAGGGTGGCGCTTAACACACTCATGCGACCAAGGGCAGAGAGCGGCATTGCGGTCCCAGACTACGAAACCTATTATTTGGCAACACAATTCCAATGGCTTACGCAAAGTGTAGCGAAGGCAACCGGGGGAGATAATGAGAGTAGAGAGAATTTTGGACCCCTGATGTTTCTGTCCCGCATTGTACTGAGGCTCCCGGTTAAGGCTGCGACCCTCACCTTGGAACTCGCCATAGCACAAAAATGCAGGCACAGATGTTTGTGCAGAGCCTCTGTTAAATACCCCTACCTGCCGGAAATACCGTTGATAATGTGTAGGGTGCTGCCACATGGTGGTACTTGGCAGAGATTGGAAGCTTGGGCTGAGCAGGGGCTGACTGCCATAGGACACCTCTATGAGGAGGGCGCCATGGTCCAGTTTAATGAGCTGCAAACCCGTTTTGATTTACCCGGGGTGATTTTCTACAGTACACGGCCCTCACTGCGGCCATCAGGAAGCACTGGGGTGCGGGACTTACAGAGCCCCCAACTTACATGGGCTTCCAATACGTAGTGTTGGCAGCCGGCATATTTAAAGCAGTGATGTGCCTTTATCGGTACATGACGGTGGAATCATTACCCCTTCTGTCTGTCCTGAAGCTCATTTGGGAAGCTGATATAGGGAGGGACATCCCGGATAAGGCATGGGGAGAGCTAGTAGAGAGAGCCTGGAAGAGCACGAGAAATGCACGGTTTCAGCTGGTGCATTTTCATATTTTACATAGAGCATACCTTACCCCAGCAAAACTACATGCATACTTCCCGGACCAATCAGCGGCCTGCTCGAGATGTAACGCAGACAGCACAGATTTTAAACATATGTTTTGGGGTTGCCCGTTCCTAGACAGTTCCTTGGAGGAGATAACCACATCATTATCAGACCTCACGGACAGGGACCTGGATCCAACTATGGCTCATTGTATCTTTCACTGGTTTCACCACACGTCCAAAAACAAAATTACTAGCAAATTTATAGATCTGGGTCTGCTCCTGCCAAAACGGAACATCACCACCCATTGGAAGGCAAAACAGGGCCCTAGCATAGCAAAGTGGAAGGCAACATTCCTAAAGGGGATGGAGTGCTAGGAAGTGGTTAGGTTACAAATACAGAAGAGAACTGAGAGTGAAAAGGCCCTAGACCGGGCGTGAGCGTGGGAAGCGCTCGTAGTGGCACTTAAATCTCCCGACGCGGACAGAGACGACGCACCTGTAGGCGACCCTGGGGCAGCTATGGACTAACACATAAGGAGCTCTACGATCACATGGATCTGAGGCCTCACGCTTAGTAGTGGTGCTCGCCAAGAACGCCAGGGGACACCCAGGGGCAGCAGCTTCCTATACAAATGAGTTGCCCCACGGAGATAATGGTTCCATTGGATTATTACATCCTGCACTGGGGGGGGTGTGGGAGGGAGGGTTGGGGGCTAGGTGGGGATGGGAATTTTCACTGAAGGCAAATACCTAATGTGATGACAGTATGCATTGCCTTAATAGTCAATTTGAATATCATACGGTATTCAGCTATGCCAGAAATAACCTGATTTGCACTGTGACATTGCTACCTATCTGGGGTATGTAACCGAAACCCCTTCTGTAGTTGTTGGAAAGTCTAAAAATTGTTTAAAAAAAAAAATCTATATTGTGTTCTTCCCACATATCACAGATTCCACTTACAGTGATCTTTTTAATTACTTTGAGATTGTACCATATTATTATGTGTTTGATATCAGAAGCAGCAGTTTCAATTAAAAGGTTTTTAATGAGACAATTCTTAGTCTAAATAAATTTACATGATCACAAAATTAGAATGACGAATTCCTAAACTGGTAGATTTTATTTACTGAAATGGAAATTAAATAAACGTTCACACTGCACAGCCACTTTCAATGCTTTTTAACTGTATTTAATTGTAAACTCAGAAGTATTGATGCACTCTTTTATATGGCGAATTCTTACAAGAGACAATTATGAACTGAGAGCATGCTATTATCATGTAAAAATACTGCTCTGAATGCCTTACTCTAGCCCCTTCTTGTTCAAGGCTTTCCACAAAATGTGATGCTAAAATAATTTGTATTTAAAAGATGGTAAATTGAAGTAAAATGTATCACTTCATTTAAATGGGTTTAGAAATGTGCAAATAAATGTATTGGCCATGGGAGAGGAGCTATACAGACCCTTTTGTACTGTGCATTCCGAACTGATGGGGTTTCTGAATACCCACTCCATAACTAACTTTTAAGGAGGGTCAAGTTGTAGCAGTTGTGGGCATTGCAGTTAAAGGAAAACGTGCCACCTTTGGTCATCTTCAGGTTATATCTTTAATGTCAGGATAGACAGCTGAGGATGCTTTTTGAATGGCAACAGGCAACAGCGTGCATGTCTGTGTCAGTTCTCCCTCAATAGACCTGCCTCAGGTGTTTGTATCAGTTCCTTACACACAACCACACTCACGTGCACACAAACACACACACACACACACCTATACATAAACAGACACCATCTAACAGTTACCAAAAAGCCAGGTGGACCAGACTCCAGGGAAATGTGAGAAAGAAGGAAATAAAAAATCTAACATTTCCAAAAATAATCAGCTGACCAGGAGACTCTGGTGCTGGAATTCAGAAGAAGAGCACAACAACGAAGCAGTGAGACATGATAAAACGGAGGTGGTAAAAGAAACTGATTTGGGTTGTAAGAGAAGAACAACCTTATTGAAAAGCAAGAATGCCCTTTTTTCTTGGGTATATGACTAGTCCAATGTATCATATTTTAAAAGAGGTGGGGAACTGAAAGCAAGAGGATGGAGGCAAACTGAGTGACGTGTAAAGTAGTCAAAGTTCAACAAATATATTTAGGAAGGGTCTTATAATTAGTTGGGTGTTTAAAAAGAAGAAAGAGTGGGATAACATTGATAGTGAGCTAGGGGAAAGGAATGGGGATACTATGGCTTTTTATGGATACGCTAGGCAAAGGTCCTTTGAGGAATTCACTATACAGCTCAAAAGGCTGTAAAGGAAAGATAATGACAAACATATACCATCTTCCAAATGACAATGAGTAAGCTCATGACATGAAGCATGAGGGGATTCACCTATACATTACATTACTTAAATGAAAGCAGACATCTGCCTTCTGCAGGAGATGCGGTTATTGCAGAAAGATACTTTCAGGTTAAGCTCCAGATACTTCTGCAGCCATTTGTTTTGTCTTAGCCAAAGTAAATTAACTGTGGTGGTGAGCCTAATAGTAGTTCATGTTAATCGTGTACTATATTTCATTACAAAGAGGTCAGATGGTTACCATTATTAGGATAATCTGTGGCACATGTCTTATGAATATTTACAGATAAACTGTCATTCAAGAGAAACTTTTGAAAGATGCTCTCCTATAGATATTGAGTTTTCGCAATGGTGCATTGAATGTCAGAGGGGATTCGAATTTAGCAACGTGAAAACATAGGATAATCTGTTCAATGCTATGAAGGAATTGTGGTTCTATCACATTTGTTTCCAAATATCTCTTTACTGATTTTCTCAAAGGAAGACATAAAAGACATCAATGTCTTACAATGTGCATGGTTGTACACTCTTCATAAGCAATCAAACTGTGAAAGCAACATGAGACTTGAAATGCACTTTAACCATCCCATAACTAGGGGAACATAACCAATTAACCCAGAAGTGTGGTTCCCACCTCCACTGCAGCCCATACCCACTCCAAAGGATCCACACTGCACCCGTGCGTAAAACAACTCAGGTCAGTGAATGGTCCCAACGGCAAGCCTAATATGTACACCCACCCCTCCCTAGGTCAGCCTACTAGGCCTGCTACCCATGGATGTAGTGAGCTCCCCACAGCAATTTCTCACTACACACAAGTGGTGTGAGCCATTGGGCTCTTCATACTCCAGTCCAGGAAACCCTGACCTGTGCGATCACCATTACCATTCTCACTTCAGGGCTGCCTCTCATCCGTTTTGGATTTGAGTGCAGTAAAGTAAACATCTCATTTGCCCACTGGGCAGCCCTTGAGACCCAGTAAGCCTCTCTCTGCATCTGCCCCAGCTGTCCCCCATTTGAGAAGATCCATGAGCTGTCAATGTTGGCTTGGTGCCCCCGGGGTCTTCCATGCCATTGCTATACACCACTTCACCAGTGCATGCACCAGGGTTCTGACCCTCATCACGTACTTAGTCTGTTTCAAACTCGGCAGGAGACCTAAGAGACACTGCTCCAGACTCCGCTTCAGTGTTCTATGTGTGAGCTCAGTGAGAACTCCCACCGCTTTCTCAAAATAGTGCACTATTTCAAGGCATGACCAAAGTATGTGTAACAAATCCACAGCCTGTGACGGGCATCTAGGAGAGTTAGCCTCCGTGCCTGAAAACATGTGGTGCAGCCATGTTGGGGCAAGGTATGTCTGGTGAAAGTAACTGAACTGCAAAAACTTGAGTCTTAGATTATGTGACATAGTCTTCACCTCCAAAACCAAAGGGGATGATGGATGGAGTGTTGAACATTGCAAGCACTCACCCCCAGTCAACTGATCTGGGTTTAATCCATTATCATTCTTTAGCTCACTCCCCCACCCCAGTCCAGACATGGCCATATGCAAATTAGTCTGACCCTGTGCCTCATGGGAACAGTCCAGCCCGAACTGCCAAGCCATGTCTTCCCTGGACCGGAAACAAGCATCCTGGCTAATCAGCCGTCATCAGCCAGGCTAGCTTGAATCCAGTGGCAAAGTGAGCAAGGGACCCACGTTTGGGCATACCCTGCCAACTTAGGGCAAACAAAGCAAAACCAAAGGGGATGATGGACGGAGTGTTGAACATTGCAAGCACTCACCCCCAGTCAACTGATCTGGGTTTAATCCATCATCATTCTTTAGCTCACTCCGCCACCCCAGTTCGGACATGGCCATATGCAAATTAGTCTGACCCTGTGCCTCATGGGAACAGTCCAGCCCGAACTGCCAAGCCATGTCTTCCCTGGACCGGAAACAAGCATCCTGGGACCGGTTTCTGGCTAATCAGCCGTCATCAGCCAGGCTAGCTTGAATCCAGTGGCAAAGTGAGCAAGGGACCCATGTCTGGGCATACCCTGCCAACTTAGGTCAAACAAAGCAAAACCAAAGGTGATGATGGACGGAGTGTTGAACATTGCAAGCACTCCCCCAGTCAACTGATCAGGGTTTAATCCATCATCAACTGGGGTGGTGGAGTGAGCTAAAGAATGATGATGGCATAAACCCAGATCAGTTGACTGGGGGTGAGTGTTTGATTTGCTCAAACACTCCGCCCATCATCCCCTTTGGTATCGCTATAGTCTTCACCTGCCTCATCGCCCCTCCCAACTGCCGATCAGTTAGTTCCCACCCCACTATTTCTACCAATTTATTCAGGAGGCCCAGGCATTTGGCAAGGTGGGTGCCCATCAGTTTATTGTCAAGTAGAATGACCGCTTGCTGCCCCCATGCATCAATAATAACCCCAAAAACTCAAATCCTGCTCCATGTCCTTCTGAAATCCGCCTGCAATGCATTGCACACCAGACACTTCCCCTGGTCAATGCCATACATCTCAGACACCTCAGGGAGTGTGAGTAGTGGATTATATGGGAACAGATCCCTCACCATGGTCAGCCTACTATCTGACCAATGCCTTGTATTGTGCTGCCTAGACAGCGCTCTAAAATCAGGGAGTGCCCAGAGCGGCATCCTCGGAGAGTAGGGCAACCGAAAAAAAATACAAATCTAAAATGGCTTACAATTAATGTAAAGGCTTGGTATCCTTTGTTACTGTTGTAGTCCTGTGTATATGAAGTTATACTAATATCCTTTAATTATATATAGTGTATAAAAACAACAATAATTTAATACTACCTTTCCACCTGTTTGTCTGTGTAGATCCTTGCCACCGGGGTAAGGATCTCCACAGACAAGCAGGTGGAAATATCTCATAAATAATAACTTTTCTCTCATAGATTCCCTCGTAGGAGTCTCTAAACCCTTCATTTGAAGAGGTGGAGACTTGTAAGTCTTCATCTACATGTATTTCTACCCATGGAAATGGTAAAGTTAATCAATGAGGACATTTTCAACTAGGTATAGATCTACCCATGAGGAGATCTACACATGTAAATTTACATTTGCAATTGTGTCCCTACATATTCAGATGTGCAGAGTCCAATTTGATAATTATTACTATGGTGAGTGTGTGGAGGGGCCATGAGCCATGGAAGGCAAAGCTTTAAGCAATGCCTCTTTGTCTTCCTCAGCAAGGGTACAAAACCACTCCTGCTCATCCAGAAATATGATTTATGCTATGTTATTTCTTCCTTGTGTTTGCTTTGAAAATGTATTTCCATAAAACAAGAGCACAAGAGGTTGAGTTAGTGATGTAGGTTAAAATGAAGATAACATTTTTACTATTGGGAAAGGAGTGCTGTTTCCCTGTAGAAAGCTATTGCAAGATGCAATCTGTGAGGCAGTAATAAGTGTCAATTTCACTGTGGTAAGATCACTCATTATAAAATTTTCACTGGGAGTAATAATTGTATGACTGTGTGTTTATTAGTGCAGTTGCTCTAAATATTGTGGGTTATTGAGCCACATTTATATTTACTGGCATGGCATAAATATATATTGTGGCACTAGGGACTGCCTAGTTATGGTTCAGCTGCATTTTCAATGCACAAAGCATTTTGTAATCCTGATAACTTTGGAGAAATTTGATAAATCTACACAAAGCCCGCTGCTAGTAAAACTTACTAACATACTGCATGACAAATGTTGTGCAAAACCAGTGAAAACAAGATTGATAGACACAGTGAGGCCCTTGCATCCAATGCAGGGTAATACCACACCCCACAGGTTTGAAGTATCATATGACCAACCCAATCCCATCTATGCATGACCAAAGGCAATGCACAGTGGGTATTGGCTGCTAAAGACAAGTGTGCCTCATTCATCTCCAAAAACATATTTTTAAAAAACTAAAATGTTAAGATCAGTTATGCTTTAGAGAACAAAAGAAGAAAAACAAAAATAATGGCATTCACCACTATGGCATGGAGCACACATAATACACCATAGCTAATGCCTCTCACCATGCTCAGTATATCCCATTGCTGAAGCCATGTGAACAGCAGCATACTTGGATAAATAGCACATATTAATAATTCTATTTATTTAGTATATGTATTTAAGTGCAATTTCTGATCTTAATATTTTATCTGAATTAGAAAAAATAGTTATGCATTTGTAATCACATATTCAATATTAAGGCCATAGTATGGTATTATTAGGTTTGGTTTAAAGTTCTTGGCAGCTTTTAGCAGCAAAGCATCGACTGTTCCTTCTAAATACTGACATGACTTGCATACAATTAATTCTAACCTTAATGCTCTCCTGTGCAGAAGGCTCATTAAGTCTAATGGAAGAAATATTTTTAAAATGTACTATCACTGATCCACATAAGGATGTGCCATGAAATGTTTCAGCTAAGAGATTTGCATAATTAATATATTCCATGACAACATTGAAATCCCTTTGGACAAATAATTATGAGGATAATGAATGATATTGTACCTGTTAAGTTAACGAAACACCTGCATATTGTATTTTATGTACTCTACGCTTGCGGACTACATCAACTGCCAATATTTAAAAGATATACATTCTAACCTTAGCTATATATATATATATATATATATATATATATATATATATATATATATATATATCAACCCAACTTTGCCCTGCAATTGAGCCCGCACTCACCGCGGTATTGTTGAGACATCAACTTTTATTCAATTCAAAGCGAGCATTTTTGTCAGACACTTTTCCCATACTGCTTACATTCTGCTTGCCTGACGCGTTTCAGAGAACTTTCTCCTTTATCAAAGGCGCAATTGTTGCAGTGTTCAGGCTCCCACAAAAACTACTTCCTGCTCAAATCCTTTTAAACCCTTTTAAGAGTCTCAGGTGTGCTCAAGTCTCTGGTAAGCTTTTGTTTCCTCTCCATGGCATTACGGTATTTGTAGTTCCTGAAAAAATTAAATCCTTCTCCTTTTTAGAAACAGGGAAAACACCAACTGAAAGTCCCGCTTTCCTTTAACTTTTGAAATACCAGCGGTCGTTTTTTCCTGGCACAATTACCAACAAACACAATCCCTATTTTCGGGCGGTGCGTAGGCTCCGCGGCTGGACCTGCCGCGTATAAATCAACCCAACTTTGCCCTGCAATTGAGCCCGCACTCACCGCCGGTATTGTTGAGACATCAACTTTTATTCAATTCAAAGCGAGCATTTTTTACAGACACTTTTCCCATACTGCTAACATTCTGCTTGCCTGACGCGTTTCAGAGAACTTTCTCCTTTCTCAAAGGCGCAATTGTTGCAGTGTTCAGGCTCCCACAAACACTACTTCCTGCTCAAATCCTTTTAAACCCTTTTAAGAGTCTCAGGTGTGCTCAAGTCTCTGGTATGCTTTTGTTTCCTTTCTATGGCATTACGGTATTTGTAGTTCCTGAAAAAATTAAATCCTCGATTTTAGAAACAGGGAAAACACCAACTGAAAGTCCCGCTTTCCTTTAACTTTTGAAATACCAGCGGTCGTTTTTTCCTGGCACAATTACCAACAAACACAATCCCTATTTTCGGGCTTTGTGCAGAGAGGTAGTCCTCAGGTCAGGGATGTGCCTTTTGCAGGTCTGGTCTAAATCTGTTCAGTATTTCCTGAGAAAATAGCATTTAAAAGCATATATATATCTATAAGCGCGCTCCGTGCGCGTAGGGTAAAACTTAACGTACGCGCACGCTGCCGTGCGCGAGCGCGGTTCTGATTGGTTGTTAGATCTTAGTAAACATTCGAATCGGTCGAAACCAGGAAGTGTCGGCCGCCATTTTGTCTCTCGCAGTCTGAGAGGGTGAACAACAAAGGTGGAGAACGTGAAAAGGGGTCAGGGTGGACAGTTCCTGAACCCCTAGCCTATGTCAGGGGGTCCCAGAAGGACCCCCAAGGGCCAAAATTTCCTTTAATTTTTTTGCGAAAAATCGCGGAGTACGCGGAGCGTGCGCGTACGGTAGAAACGGAAAAATTCTGCGTACTGCGTAACGTGCGCACCGTGCGCGTACGGTACGCGCACGGTGAAAAACCTTAAAAAAAACAAAATAACTTAGCATTTAAAAAACCGTACAAATTCACTGAAAAAACCATAGGTTTCACACACGTTATAGTTAGGAATTAGCATTTAAAAAACCTTGCAAATTCACTTAAAAAACCATAGGTTTCACACATGTTATAGTTAGCTGGACATTTCACTCGTGAAAAACCATTGAAATTCCCCCGTTATAGTTAGTGCAGGCAACTATAACTCATGCGACCGCAATCCTCTGCTGATGACGTCAAATATTACATCACTGATGACATATGTGTCTTTCTAAAAAAAAAATATTTGTAATATATGTATAGCTAAAAATTAATGGAAGAAGACATGGGTAAATAAGTGTCTAAATACAGTGATGTAATATCTGACGTCATCAGCAGAGGATTGCGGTGAAATGTCCAGCTAACTATAACATGTGTGAAACCTATGGTTTTTTAAGAGTGAATATATATATATATATATATATATATATATATATATATATATATATATATATATATATATATATACATATATATTATTTACTGGCGGTCGCCAGTAGATAGTTATAGTTAGGACCGTGTTTCCATAGGAAATCCGCAACATTCTATTTGGAATAACTTTGGCGCCGATTGACGAATCCTCGCGAAATTCTCAAAATCGGTGGGGCGCTCCGCTCCGCTCCTACCCTGAAAGTCTCGGGGGGATTCGTCAAGCGGGGGCTGAGAAAAAGGGGGGGTCCCAAAACGAGTTTTCCCCATGCATTTTTCCATAGGACCTTTAGTCCGAGCTACAGCCCGAACGGCTGAATAGAATTACTTGAAATTTGGTAGAGAGGTAGCCGTCAGGTCAGGGATGTGCCTTTTGAAGGTCTCGTGTAAATCTGTTCAGTATTTCCTGAGAAAATAGCATTTAAATCAATATATATATCTATAGGCGTGCTCCGAGTGCGTACCGTAAGCTTACCGTACGCGCACGCCGCCGTGCACGAGCGCGATTCTGATTGGTTGTTAGATCTCAGTAAACATTCGAATCGGTGGAAACCAGGAAGTGTCGGCCGCCATTTTGTCTCTCGCAGTCTGAGGGGGTGAAAAACAAAGGTGGAGAATGTGAAAAGGGGGCAGGGTGGACAGTTCCTGACCCCCTAGCCTTTGTCAGGGGGTCCCAGAAGGACCCCCAAGGGCAAAAATTAATTTAATTTTTTTTTCGAAAAATCGCCGAATGCGCGTAGCGTACGCGCACGGCGTAAACGGAGAAATTCCGCGAGAAAAAAATTCTGCGAACTTCGCGTAACTATTCCGCGATTACGCGTACCGTACGCGCACGGCAAAAAATTTTTTTCAAAAAGGAAAGCTTAAAAAAAAATAAAAAAAATTGTGAGGTAAGGTTGGCTCTTAAAAGAGCCGTTGGGTTAATACAGGGATGGAGGAAAGAAAGAATGGGAATATTATGAGCGTCTACAAACGTGCTGGTCGTTCTTATTGCTAATAAGGGAAACACTGGTCTCCCCAAAAACAATAAGACCACAACACGTTGTACACCTCATTGAAACCCTCCGAAATCGAGGGTTAATGTCCAGAGGAGCAGAAGAAGGTGATGCTCCCACCTCAGAGGAAGGGCTCAGCTGAACTGCCGATGATGTACTCGGCTGAGCTTCTGAGGTTGGGCTCCGGTGACTTACTGAAGAGTTTTCTTCAGTATGTCGAGCAAAGGTCCTGGGATGTTTATCCCTAATGTGTCTCATCATAGAGTGATTTCCAAAGGAATACTTCTTCCTTGGCTCTCCTCTAGATAAAACACGGTCACAAAGTGTGCAAGTGACCAATGGAGCATTGACCTTTTTCTGCCCCTCTGGAAAAGTAAAATACTCCCACACAAAAGAATCCTTTTGTTTCCTCCTTCTCTGTCTGATGATGGTGCTGCTAGGCTCACTCTCAGAAGAGGTCTGCTGCTCTGCCATTGTATCTCAATGTCAATTCAGCTCCTTCTCCTAGGGGATCTCAAGCAGTAAGGAGGGGAATGGGTGTGGTGTGGGAAGTTTCTGGAACTGAAAGTAGTTTCAACCAATGAAAAGTGTTCTTTGTGGATCACATGACCTACCATGCGCGCTCCGTAAGCTTACGGTACGCGCTCGTAAACAAGTACGCATGCGCAAACGTGACGCTTACGGAGCGCTTACGGAGCGCGTACGTAAAACGCACTCGCGCATGCGCATTACACACCCCTGCGTAACCGCGACGTTGCTTCCGCGCAACGCCCATGCGTGTACGCGTACGTCACGTACGTATCACGTAAGCGCACTGTATTTATGATGTACGGAGCGCGTAGCGTCAGCTTACCGTACGCGCATCGTATCACGTAAGCGCACCGTACTTATGACGTACGGAGCGCGTAGCGTCAGCTTACCGTACGCGCACGGCAAAAAATGCTTAAAAAAAAAAAAAAATTCAAGAGTTGTAGAAGATAATAACTGTGATGTACAACTGTATGTAAACATTAATTTTTAAAAAATTAACCATTCCATAATGCAGGATATAGTACATATATTATTTTATACATAGGTTGGAAATTATTTTTTACCAAAAATCTCAAAAAAAAATTTGCATTTAAAAAACCGTACAAATTCACAGAAAAAACCATAGGTTTCACACACGTTATAGTTAGGAATTAGCATTTAAAAAACCTTGCAAATTCACTAAAAAAACCATAGGTTTCACACATGTTATAGTTAGCTGGACATTTCACTCGTAAAAAACCAATGAAATTCCCCCGTTATAGTTAGTGCAGGCAACTATAACTCACGCGACCGCAATCCTCTGTTGATGCTAATACTGTATCTTTAGCTATACATATATTACAAATATTTATTTTTCATAAAGACACATATGTCATCAGTGATGTAATATTTGACATAATCAGCAGAGGATTGCGGTCGCGTGAGTTATAGTTGCCTGCACTAACTATAACGGGGGAATTTCATTGGTTTTTTACGAGTGAAATGTCCAGCTAACTATAACATGTGTGAAACCTATGGTTTTTTCAGTGAATTATATATATATATTTTTTTTTTCATACAAAAGGGTTCAGCACCGTTCAAGGAAAGTCAATTAAAAAATGTCCAAGACGTCAGTAGGTTTTTCTTGAAAAAATCTTTTTCTTTATTGTACGGTCACATGGATACGAGAAGTCATGGTCACATAGACATGAAGAATCTTAGCCGACGCGTTTCGTCTCAAAAGAGACTTCTTCAGGGCTTCATTGAAATAGTATAAATGATTTGGACTGATAATTTTAGGAATTGAGCCAGCAACCAAAATTTCCAAACTGGCAAAGGGATTTCAGTGGTGATGATTGTTAATCAAGGTCATAAAATCCAACAGGTGAGTATTTGGATGCTGAAAGTCACAGATATTGTTCTTGGTATCCCGTGTTGTATGGCCAGACGTCAAAAGATATAGACACCCAATAACCAGGACCAAAGAGACCTGGCCCTGCCCTGCCATGGCCTTTTTTTTTTTTATTCTTTAGGAGGGGGACTGCGTTGCCCCCCTCCTCAGGCCACTTATGGCCCCTGGGACCCCATCCCCCGGGCTGGCCTTTGTTTTTTATTATTTTAAAAAAGTATATATTTATAGAAACACCTAGGACATGCTGGACAAACCGTATGTACCTATCACATTGACGATTTGCGTGATATTCATTAAAAGGCGACTATGCATACAATGAATCCACGTGGAATTTATTTACACCGCTAGTGAAGCTCTGACGTGTCTGACGCCCTACCGTGCCTAATCCCGGCGCCCCGCCGGTGGGTACTCTCCAAGTAGACACCCTTGTCGTTTATTTATACAAACATGGGTAGCTATTGACGGGCACGTTTAATACACACGCACACCAAGCCATTCAAAGGGGATTCGACAAAAATGTGACTAAACTATGCAAGAAACCCCCCTCACGGTTAATAAAACACACATCCACCGTCGGATGTGTAATACTTTTTATTTTACTCTCTGGAAAGGAGACAAACCTCACTTGAGAGTCACAGCGTGCTCCTGGCTGAGCACAATGCTGTGTTACACCCACCAGTGCCCGCCGAGTGCCACACACCTCTGTGTTCCACCAGCTAGTGCGTATGCTATGACACTCTCTAGCCCATGTGCACTGTAACACCACCCCGTGAATATGTCATGCCACACTTGCCTTCGCACGGGTTATATTGCCCCATCTAACGTGCCTTCCTCGATGCCTATGTTATAACGCACAGCGCTATGCCATACATATTACAATCTGGGATCCATATCTTTGTCACAGTGCATATGCAACGTTACACTCCCCAGCACATATTTTATATTACAACTTTAGAGACTAGTTAGGTTACACAACACTGCCCTGTACATATTCCACTCCAAGGAGCATATCGCATAGCACGCGCTAGTGCCTGTGCTATCTCGCGCTCTCCAATGAATCTGTCATTGCGCACAATGTATTGCATATTATATTTCACGTCCCGGTTCATCTTATATCACACTTTTTGGTGCATAGTTTATACCATATACTATATCTAGTTTTCATTTTCAATCGTGCTCTCAGGACTTTGTTCTATATAACACTGCGTCCATCTACTTTTTTCACGGGCATTACATTTTGAGATGGGGGGTGGAGGGTCAGGGGGTTTTTCTGCCAAGTGAGCCCGGAGTCACAGTCACAAACGTCCTCTTCTTCCTGAATAAAAGTGAGATTATGCTGCATACTTGTTCATATTTTGAGTAGTTCGCACAGACACATTTTAAAAACAATAAAGTTCCTAATACCCACCTTCTCTGAACAATTAGCTTGCTGCCCCATCCACCTCCTCCCTATCCTCTGTTGCCTGAATCCATAGACTAGGCTCCTCCCTCCTGCCATGCATGGTCTGATGTGCTGCCACTGCCCTCCATTTAGCATGATGTACCAGTCCACTCCTCCTGCCCTCCATTGCCCAATTCTATGGCCCATCATTGACCTCCTGCTTAGCCTCTGTGCTTAGCTTGCTGCCCCTATTCTCCTTCCCCCTGCCCTCCGATGTCTTTGTGCATGCCCCTGCTCCATTCTTTTTGCCCACCATGTTCCATGGACCTGCCACTCCTATCTACTCTGAGTGTTCTGTTGAGCTGCCACTCCCCTCCAACCTGCCTAGCATTGTCAGATGACTGTAACCTGTCCCTGCCACCTCCACCCTGCCTGTCCACATGCCATGCCCCTATCCCCTTCCCCCTGTCCTCCATGGTCCATTTTACTGCCACACCCTTCTGCCCTCCCTGGTCTGTTTTGCTGCAACTGCTCCTCCTGCCTGCCCCACACGGTCTGTTGTGAGGCCCCTTCCCCTGAACTCTCTTGTCTCTGCCCAGGTCCTGACCCTCCCTTCTCTCCTCCATGGTCCTTTGTGCATGACCCTGCACCCTCCTTCTTGCCCATCATAGCCATTGTGCTGCCACTAACCCTCCTGCTTGCCATGCATGGTCTTCTGTGCTGCCATGGCCCCTCCCACCTTCCCTGTGTGGTCAGCTAGCTGCCCCTGACCCCCTCCCACCTTCCCTCCATGGTCTGTGTGTATGCCATCATAGTCTCACTGTTGCTCTCCATGGTGTGTCTTGTTTCTAGTGCCCATCCTGCCTGACCTCCATGGTCATCTTGCTGCTCCTGCCCTGCCCCCTTGCCCCCAGCCCTCTGTTTCCATGTGCAGACCCCTATTCCCTCCCTACTGGCTTGTCTGTTCCATTGTAATGCCCCTGATCCGTTCCTCCTGCCCTTTATGGTCTGTTATGCTGCAGCTTTCTCTCCTGTCTGTCCATTATGGTCAGCTAGCTACCATTGCCTCTTTCCCCTCTGTTCTCTGTTGTCCATGTGCATGGTCTTGTCTCCTCCCTATTGCTTTCTATGGATTGTTGTGCTGCACTCCCGTCCCGCATGCCCTGTGTGGTGTATTGTGCTGCTGCAAACCCAGATGCCTGCCCTGTAGGGTAAGTTTGGTGCACCTCTCCATGTCCCTCCTGTCCTCTGTTATCAGAGTCCATGTCCCTATCCCAATTCCTCCTGCCTACCATGATCCAATGTACCATACTTGCGAACATTTTGAACTTGGTAAGAGGGAGATTTTGAAAAAAAACTGGGGTATTGATTTTCCCCTTTGAGTTACATTGAAAAAGAGGAGATTGTAGACAGGAGACAGATCAAATAAAGCCCATTTGAGCTTAAAAACATTGGACGTTTCCTGGCTGAAACATGTCTGTTGGCATGTATGGTTGTACTACCACTGCCTCTTCCTTCTGCCCACAATGGTCTATTATATTGCCACAGCCTCTCTTGCCAGTCCTGTATTATTGGTTTGTTGCCCCTGCCCCCCTTCCCACTGCCCTCCATAGTCTGTTGTGCTGCCACTGCCCTTCCTGCCTGTCCAGTGTGGTCAAATTGTTCCCTCTGCACTCTCCTACCTGCCTTCAATTTTCAGAGTCTGTGCCCCTGGCCTCTGCCTCTCAACAGTATCCCATTGAACAACTAGATTGCTAACATTCTATATTTATTACAAAAGTGTGGAAGGCCTGACGTCATCTTGATGTAATCAAAACTGTAATACCTAGAGCATTTCCTTTAGAAATTACATATATGAGAGGGTCTTATTTGCATCGAAATTATGGTTAGTGCTCTAAAAAACTAAAATGAGGACATATTTTCTGAGTTTTCAAATAGCGACAAAGAACTTTTAAATTATTTGTAATCTTTGTGTTTTTTTATCAAGTTGACCACTTGATTAAATGTTGCACTTAGGGGAGAGGATGTGGTGTTACTTCCAGAGCTGCAGACTTTGCAACTGGGGAACCAGGTTGGAGTTTCTGCTTCTGCTCAACATTCTGTGATTTTGGTCAAATCACTTAATCTCCCCATGTCTACAACCAAAATTAATTTGATCTTGTGTGATGTAACCAATGCTCATGTAAAGCACTCCAATACCTGACAAGTCTGCACTATTTAAAACTGCAAATACACAAAAAATAAGTGTTTTGCACACTTCTGTCATTGGGCTACATGTGGGCTACATCTGGGTGATATTTGTGCTACATTTGGGCTCTTTTGTCTCTGGTGGCCATTTTGGGAGACTTATTTGTTATGAAGTTTCCTAATTTACTACAGTCTCCTCAGTAGGAAATACTTTCAGTTTTTTACTTTGATTCCATCAAGAAGGCATTCAGATGTGTCAACCATTTGCCATAAATTCAGAATGTTAGCACTCTTGTTGCTCATTAGATCACTGTAGTAAAGCTACTGCTCACCAGGGAAGTCTGCTGCTGGTATTGAAAGAAGTTTTTAATGATATAGAAGAGTATTTGAGAAGTCACTCAAAATGTGCCCTAATTTTTCTTTCTGCAGCACTAATCATACTTTCTATGGCAAAATGAACCCCCTCATTTTGTTCCTTTTTAAATTAAATGTTTTAAGATTTACCACTTTATTCAAATCAAGATGGCTTCAGGTGTGCAATACGTTTGTCATAAGTAGGACTGTTAGCGCTCTAGTTGTTCTTTAGAACACTCTGGGAAGCTGCAGTAGAACACAAAGGAATCAACTGACAGTGTCTGCCCTTGTTGGATGTACATGTTTTACTGAGAATGTCAGACTTCATTCTCACATGACTGAGAAAGATAATGTGCATTTACAGCAAATATGCTCTCAGTTTAGCGTATAGATCACCTTCCGAACCTCTGTGGGAAAAGCATGAGAAAATAGTTTTCTCTCGAACATGATTCATGATATCACAGCAGAAGGCTTTTTCACATGGTAAAATCACCTTAGAACACACCACAATTCCTAAAATGAGTATGGTACCATCAACAAATGATTTATAATGTAACTAAAGTCTTTAAACCTTCTATTAACTGCAATGCTTTTTAATGAGGTGCTATCATGTATATTGGTCCCAAGATGGCTGCCAACACTTCTTGGACAAGGTGCTGACAGCCAATCAGATCTCACGATGAGATGTGTAGTTAGGCTCCGCCCAGATATATCTATCTTTTTAACTCTAATTTTCTCAGGAACTACTGAATGGATTTACACCATTTAAGCAAAAGGCACGAGTCTGAACTGAGGACTACCTCTTTGCCAAATTTGGTGTAATTCCGTTCAGCAGTTCGGGCTGTAGCTGCGTCAACAGGTCCTATGGGAAAACGCATGGGGAAAATGTGTTTTGGGACACCCCTTTTTTCTCGGCCCCCGCTTGACGAATCACCGTGAGATTTTCAGGATAGGAGCGGACCGGAGCTGGCCAAAAGTTTGAAAAATTTCGCGAAGATTCGTCAATCGGCGCCAACGTTATTCCAAATAGAATGGTGCGGATTTCCTATGGAAAATAGGTCCTAACTATAACTACCTACTGGCGGCTGCCAGTAGGTAATATATATACATATACATAAAATATATGTATATATATATATTACGATACTCCTTCTTAAGTTTCCTTCCAAAAGAACAGAACGGACTCCAATTATTTTGTGCTTGCAATTATTTATTTAGCTTTATGCCGCCATTACGCGTTTCGGGCTACCCAGAGCCCTTGATCACATGACATGCTTGTTTTTTCCCCCGATTTTTAAAGTGACAAAATGCTTGCTAGGGCTAATAGATATAAAAAAACAGACTAACATCTTCTTCTCTGTTCGTTATACTGTTGCATTTATCATTTGTCTTAATGTATATTTTAAGAGACTTCATCACAATATTTGTATAAATAAATAAATATTCTTTCAAAACCATTTATAAATATTCAGATATATTAATGAACATTGGTGACTAGCAATATGAGTTTTTATCTTTAAAAACACAAGTTAAAAGGCCACAATTATGCCAGTGTCATAATTTTCTTATATATCCGCATAAATGCATGATTGTTGCCAATATTTCAATGCTGTTCAAATCCGCTATTTTTCTAAAAACAATATAATTGTAAAATAAATATTTCATTTGTAAACAATTAACATAAAAATGACACATAATTAAAATTCCATCATTTTAACTATTGACATCGCTATTGTGTTGTTATTGGCTAATCCATATCCGCCCATTTCGATCGCTGTAGTCCGTGTGTGCCTGTGTTGGGACCCACTTGTATGGTTATGATGAAGTTCATAATACAGTACATGACATGTGCAAAGTACGCTACAAAAGTGCTAATGTGCTGATTTGAGTAAACCACATTATTCTTTACTCCAATATTAAAGTGACACCGTCTTATAGTGCAAAAAAAAGGGTTTTGTTTAGTTTTACTGTTTCCCATGAGCCCATGGCACTACTAGTAAAAACATCGGGTATTGTGGCAAGGAGGAGGGGCAGATTAAAATATCATAATATATTTACAGCATTGTATTTTTATTTTTAGCATTCGGAGTATTGATCTTAATGCCAGGTGTACAGATCTTCAGTAGTATTCAAACCGTGCGGGCTCTTACTGTCTAGTTCTAAAATATATTTAGTTTCCAGACATCTGAGTATTGCTTCCCTGTTTCCTCCCCGTCTTAATGGGGTGACATTATCAATTACATAGTACTTCAACTGATTCAAGTCTTTATTATGTGATTCGTTGAAGTGACGGGCTACCAGATATGAATTATCGTTGTTGGTAATTGCCCGTAAATGTTGAAGTATCCTTTTGTGGACCTGGAGACGTGTGCTACCAATATATCTCAGTCCACAGCAAACTCCGACTTGCACGTTACAAATTTACTGATGAGAATAAGTTTATCATTGAAAGGTGAGTGGTACGTAGTTTTACTTTCCCCATATTTACATGCCTTGCATGTTGCACACCTCACAAAACCTTTACGTTTGGTCAACCAGTTGTAATTGGTCGGGACTTCAGGACTGCTGCTCACTAAGTGAACACTGGTACTACATGCTTTTCTGAAGGTGATAGTGGGGGAGGCAGGCATTTTATCACCAATGACCGGATCTCTTAGGACCAGGAGCCAATTCTTTTTAATTATATTCCTGATCCAATTTCTTTGGTTATTGTTTGTTAGGATTAACTTGGGGCTGTTGGTTACGTTTTCACTGATGTTTAATTGTTTCATCTTATTACGTGAGGGTTTGAACAGTAGGTCACTTCTGGTAACTGTTTTGGTACGAGCAATTGCATAATCCAACACCTTTTGTCCATAGCCTCTAGCTAGAATTCTAGATTTACATTCTTGCTGTGCTATGTTTAGGTTGTTGTCATTGCTGCATATCCTGCATATACGCAACATCTCCCCATATGGAATACTTTCGATTGTATGTCTTGGGTGGAAGCTGCTACTATGCAAGATAGTGTTCCCTGATGTGGGTTTACGATGTAATCGTGTTTGTATACTGTTGTTTTGTATATATACCTCCACATCTAGAAAACATATACTGCTTGTACTGATCTCTGACGTAAATTGTAAATTCATATAATTTACATTCAAATCCATGATAAACTGTTCTGCACTTGTTCTATTGGCTCGCCAGATTCTAAACAGGTTATCTATAAACCGAATCCACTTTACCACATTATTAGTCCAACAATCAATATGTTTAGTCTTCAATATTTTCTCCTCCCACCAACCCATATGGAGACAGGCGTGTTTTTTTGTCTGTCAGTCCATATCTTCTTTTTCTCTGTCCATCTGTAAGACCATTTAAACATCCATGTGTCTGACTACCAATATCTCTATTCATTCAATTTGTGTTTATTTCAAGGACCTTTTACTGCAGCTAGTAAGGGCTGGGGCATTGTCGTATTTAAGTTTATTTGAGGGAGCACAAATCCATGTAAGGAAAATAAGATCATTGGAATGTTGGGTGCTCCATTGAAACCAATGAAGTGCTCCGGGCTTCTAACAGCCAGTAGAAGCCCAGTCCAACGTTCCAATGTTTGTTCACAGCTATTGCTATTGCTATGTCCATCCCCCTTGGCCCCGTGAGACCTTTGTTTTACAAATTAGAACATTCAACCCTCTAGGGGTGAAATGTTCTTATAGCCTTAGAGCCCTCCGTAGTGGGCTCTACCGACCATTAAATACCTGCTCACTTGTTGAAGGTCCTAGCCGACAAGCTACAACACTCTATTACTTTGGACTCAACTGGCTCTGATTTTCTACATATTCATTTGCTCAGTATAACAGAAGCAACTATGCTCTAAATATTCAGCTGTCACCAACAGGGCTTCCCTTAATCTTGAACTGTGCTTCTGATAGGTATCATAATAATTGCTATCATCAACATCATGACAAAACAAAAAAAGCAATAACAATAATAATAATAATACTTATTATGTCTTTCTACACCACTTTGCATCACACCCTCATCCCAAAAAGTTGAAAGTCTTATTTTGCTTTGCCAGAATAACCTTCAGGTCACTGCAAATACTAGCTGCAAGTGTGTTCTAAATTAGGAACCCCATCTTTCAATAGCTGCTTCCCCTCATCTTTCTATATTCTAATCAGGTGTGCCACTGCATTTTAAAATGATCGTGTTTAACCTCTCTACTTTCAATGTCAAACTGTTTGCCAAAGTGTGCTGAACTATTCATTGAGTTTGGGGATAAGAGATTTAGTAAGAAATTTGGCTACAACATCCATTGCTGGGGTATAGACATCCAGTATTTATTTGATGAGGGGTATCTCCTAATTAGTTCTGAGAGATAGTGATGTAGCACAAATAATGCTCTTATGTGGGCATATTATCAAGCACGGCGTTACAATTATTGCCGCTTTAGCGGCAGAAAACTGCCGCTAAAGCGGAGATAATGGTCTTGATAATATGCCGCAGAGAATTCCCATAGAAGCCCATGTTGACACCAGAACATGGGCTTCTATGGGAATTCTCTGCGGCATATAATCAAGCCCATTATCGCCGCTTAAGCGGCAGTTTTCTGCCGCTAAAGCGGCGATAATTTTAACACCATTTCTTGATAATATGCCCCTTAGTCTCTTCGTTTTCCCCTGCAATTAGTACTTCCATTGCTGGAATAATCATGATGCACAGCTTGGGCCACCAGATTTTCAGAGATATGTATATCCAACCATTCCTATCAGCACATCAATTTATCATGATCGTTGTATGGGTGGCATTTGATGCATGGTGATACAGGTAGCCATGGTAAACACCTAGCAATGAGCTACACGATAGATTGAGAGTCAGTGTTCACAGGGAATATTAGAGAATGCGCTGATTTACAACCGTAACGTACTAACCTATGTGTTCTCTCTCTGTAGGTAGTTCCAGTACTACCAGGTACCTGACTAGTGAGTCGTATGGTTGTTGTGAGTGTGCAGCCACACACCAGTTGATTTTTTAGTTGTAGATAGTCTAAACCCTGTTATTTTGGTCCTGACGAATCACCCCCATATTAGCCAGATGGCGAGAAACATGTTGACCCTTTCACCTATAAGAGCGCCATAACTAGAGACATGATACTCAGTTGAGTGCCTTATATCACCTTTTTTACTTAGGGTAGGAGGCCCCTTGATTAAAATTATTGTTGCTGGTACTCCCAACCCTATTTTAGATTCACTTTCAACATACATTCATCTACACACAAAAGACCCCTCACTCCCACATCATCTTACGGCTATTGGTAAAAGATCTCTGTGAAAGTGCCCCTACTATAGGGAGCCCGTCGGGTATTGCACCGCCGACCCAATGAGGAGCAGCCCGATGATGAAGCATGACACCCTACCAGGTGTGTGAGGGCATTATAATCCAACAAAATGGATTCCCGACTTTGAACCATTTAGGTCAGGTTGGTTTATATATTCCCCTTTTTATCTGACTCTCTCTTCAAAGGAACAGCATCAATCATTTTTCTAGACTCCTGTTAGGGCCCTTTTGCTGGACCTGTTAAAAAAAAGCCCAATTGTCCCCACTTTGATTACTTCCAGGAGTTTATCTCACAAAAATGGAAGGAAAATGTGTGATTTTAGCCAAACTTTGAGGATTGCTGGGCATT
Source organism: Triturus cristatus (assembly GCF_964204655.1). NCBI lineage: Eukaryota > Metazoa > Chordata > Amphibia > Caudata > Salamandridae > Triturus > Triturus cristatus. Next base: position 232,121,236 of record NC_140584.1, read on the forward strand.
GTCGGCAAAAAAGCATCATAGGATCCACATGAGGCACACCACCCTTGATTCGATCAGATGTTTAGTTTACAGAAATGTTTGGCTGAGCTAGGGCTCAAAATCCAAACAAGCCACATTTCAAAAAAGTGTAATTTTTAAGTGGAACAATTTGATGTGTCCATATTGTGATGAATGTACCAGCAGTAATATATAGAGTAATTCTCCAGCTTTATGATCAGTAAAGTGTCATCGGCATACACCTATAAGTACAAGGGAAATGTCAGATGCTCTGTGCTAACAGGATCAAGTAGATTTTAAAAGAAGAACGTAGTTCTGCATTTCTGAATACGTGTGTACAGTATCTGCAGTACCTCTATACTACTTCATGGTCAATGCTATTGAAAGTCATAAAATTTCAAGTTCTATGAAGAATACTGGTCTTATAACACCATGAGTAAAATTGCAGAAATTTAAGCAGCCCTATCTATATAGAATGCACTGTGTAGATACCAGAATAATGTGAATTGTTATTTCCTGAGATTCATTATGGTTTTAAGTTTCAATATATTTTTTTATTGATACTTAAACTGATACATTGAACATTGCTGCATCCCTTGTCCCCACATAATGGAAACCCCGGTATATAATTTCTATCTGGTTCAACCTGTAGTCTCAAGTGCATGTATAGACATCCTGTGTTGACAGGGTCAGTATGCCACCAACTGAAGGGTTCTTAAAGTGTGTGGGCAAGTCAGCACTCTAAAGTCCTTGGAAAAGAAATCCAGCCCTCATCCCCACAGTTGCTGAAGCTATACTCTTCTCTATGAATGGAATGAGTAATCCTCTTCACCTCCAGAATAAATCACTGTTAGAATGGGGTTTATGGTTGGCTAGAGTATGCACCTAAGTCAGACAGAACCCATCACTCTAGTCAGGGCAAGGAAGTTACAAGCTGTAGATAACCCCTGCTCATCCCTTTGGTAGCTTGCTAGAGCAGTCAGGCTTTTTCCAGAGGCAATGTGTAAAGCATTTGCGCAACACACTCACACAGCAGCGACACACTAGGCACACCACAGAAGAAACTTCACACAAGGTTAAATAAAAATAGACTTTGTATTATCCATAAAAACACATTAGAACACAATCACATATATATCACTGTGCCACTAGGCACTTGTCATGACGTCACAGGGATTTACTTAAATCATGTAGGCCAATCAGGCCAATGTCTTAGAACATCGCAGTTAGGCTGACCAGTAACTACTGATAAGATTACACTTAGCACATTAAGTTAGCATACATATAGTCATCAGTGCACCTTAGTAAACACTTGCAGCGTACACATCTTATAACCACATCATTGTGAATCCCCCTTCATGAGACAACATCACATTAGGGCACAATACACCCGAATTGCTAGTGTACACACTACCCTCAGTAGTGCATTATAGTACATTCTGGCCCCAAATATTTCCTGTGAGCCAAATCACCCTCAACAGTGGGAGGCAGCTGCCCACAGACTTGTGGTGTAGTCGCTGTGATAACTGCGGCGGGCCCGTCTTGGGCTCTCCCGGTGATGGCCACAGGGTCAAAAGGAAGCCCCTAACAGGGCACACAAACAGCAGCTGCCACGATTCTCTGCGGTGGAGCTGCTGGCACCAAATATGTTGGGGACCTCTCCCGGTCTCGTGCCATGACTCCGAGTGGGGCGGGGACCTTGATCCTGCCCAATATTTATGCATCCTTGCAATGCCAGCAAAAGGCAGCAATGCCCCAGAAGATGGAGAGACCTCACTTCGTCCCCCGCAAAGGTAACCCCCACAATGAGCTGCCCGCTATGATGGGACTCACCCTCACACCGGGCAAGTCAGAATCCCATGGGCTCTCTGAGACTTCCTTGTGGTCGAACAGCCTGTCCTCACTGCTCTCCTCGTGCTGAACAGTCTCCGCCGGGCCAGGACCTTCTGCCCCGGCCCACAAGAGAAAAGGCGGTTGGCAAAACATGGAGCGAAATCTCCGTTTGCTTCTCGTCTCCGTTGGACTTCTTGTGACTGTGGGCCCGCCCACAACCAGGCTCAGTCACGCGTGGCTTCCATTTGCTGTTCTCTCCCTCGAGGGAGCCCGGACTGCAACCAGGCTTCCCTGCCTGACTTCTGGCGGCAGCGGGAGCTTCTCACTCAATGGCCTCTCTTCACGGCGCGTTTGCTCTCTCTGTTCCCACCTTGCGATATTTCAACATGAGCCCATGTCAGGGTTCAAATCCACAGGGCACAGAAATCCTGGAGCACTCCCCGTGCTGTTCTGGGTCAGTTTTCCCCCCACTATGGAGTCACAGCCCCAATACTTGTAGTCCATATATCTTTGTTCTTCCCCTGGCACAGGACTCTGAGCCTGGTCCAAACTAGTTCTGGGAAGATTTTAGAATATCTTTACAATCACCACCATCTCCATTGTTAGTGTAAGCCTGGCTCCAGACACACCACAGGATGCGGAGCCATCATTGTGGAAGGCAAGCACAGCACTATTCAGGTGCAGGTGCTACTCCTCCCACCACTCCAAATGCAGACCAGACCTGGCTGGAGTGAATGCACATCCACTCTCCCATTGTCAGTCAGAACCAGACGGTCAATACACATCAGGCAGACACAAAGACACAGGGCACACAGAAATGCCCACTTCTAAAAGTGGAATTTCTAAAATAGTAATAATAAATCTGCTTTCACTAATAAGCAGGATTTATCACTTCTATTCCAAACATACCAAACTTGATCACACTACCCCTCTCAGATTAGGAATTACCACTGAAGAACATATCAGGGAATACTTTGGTGGGTGGTGCAAGCAGCTCTGCAAGCCCACCTGCAGCATATCATTTACTGGCCCTGGCTAAATGGGATACCACTGTACATGGGACAAATAGGTAAATTAAATATGCCAAACAGGTGTCGACCAATCTTACCAAGTTTACCACATAGAGCACATGTCCTTTAGCACTGAACAACAATGGTAAAGTGTCTAGAGTCATAAAACCACCAACAACAGGTAAGAAACCTACAAGAGGAAGGCAAAAAAGTTCTGGGATGACCCTGCAAAAAGGACCAAGTCCAACAATCACACTTCCCCATACCTGCCATGTTTTGTGTGTTTCTGTGTCTATCCCCATTTCCCCCAAATCACTTGTTTTGCTGAAAGAAGCAAGCCATTCCTTACATTTGGGCAGTTTGCTTGATTGATCCTTTTTTTATCTTTGGTGGACATCCTAGTATATTAGCTTGGTAAGTTGGCATCTGACCATCTAAAATTGTCTCTACTGATTTTAGCACATGCTAGCAGTAAGTTGCCAGAGTATGTGTGTGATTGCTCATTCCAGCGGGCAATACCGCCACTATTGATTGGATTTTCTCTCATTTATGGTGTGTTGGCTGCTTGGCATCCATTGCAAAGGTGAAGAGAGTTGCTATCTGTTACCCTCCACTGTCCTTGTCTTATTCCCATACATGTGATCCAGCATATTATCTCCCATTAGTCAAAGGCGAGAACTATTCCCTAATCCATCTCCCATCTGAGCTGGGATGTACTTTTTGTTACTGTCTGTAAGTAATTTGTTATATTTTTATATTATATATGTATCGTCCTCTACTGTTTGAAATCATTTTAAAATACTATGAGATTTTGTTTAACTGTCGTCTTCCCACAGATAGCCCCTTGCAAGAAAATTATTGATAAAGTACCATTGGCGCTCTATCTCAGCCTTTGACCATTCTAAGATAACTTAAGTAGGGGTTATGGATGATAATAGCCCAATAAATTTGTGATTCTCATTCTTCATTTACACAGTGACTGGGTCAAAATTGTGATTCTAATGCTCATTTGATTACATACTCTATGTATTTCCAGCATTTTTTTTTAAGCTGTGTCAGGATATGAGGGTCAATTTGATCAGTATCATCTAAAAAGGAACAACACCTGTTGTTAAACCATTTATATTTAAGTGACTCATCAGTGCCATGAAAGGAAGTGGTTATACCAACTTTGGAATTCAAGATGTACTTCTCTCAGCAGTGAGAGAAAAATGTCATTGTATGTTTTCTTAATTTCTGTCCAAAGTTGTTTCCCCAGGAACTTGGTTGGAGATTTGTTCCAGGTAAAGGGATAATTAGATTCAATCCATTCCTCCTAGTCTTTAAATATGTTTATGTATGATATTTCCAATCTAGACATGTTTACTTTGAATGCTGCAACCCTGTAGAACTGTTGTCATTCCCCCTGAGTGGAGACAAAGACTCCCAAGGGTCACAGAGTCATTAAAATGTTGTTGGCAAACAAGGATAGTTCAAAGTGTTCCTTCCAAGTTTCACTCACACTACTTTCTGTCTTTGCTGTTCCGTGGGTTCTAAGAAATTGCATTTGAAACCATAAACTCTGCTTGTACTCCATCAGTACATTTCCTACTCTAACCTCAACAAAATTAGACATCAAAGTGTATAACCTACCCTCTGCAAAGCAATACACATCTGGTCTATGTCCCCTGTGCCTCGACATATATCCCTTGTTGAAGACTTCACCGCTTATCCTCTGGGCCCAAAACAAGGGTTACCAAAATAGTCCCAGACTGCAGTCTTTGTCTCCGTATTCCTAAATCTGTCTCTGTTCTACACTCTTGCTTGGATGCTTTTTAAGGATCTGCAGTCTCACTCTTACCCCAACACTCCTGCAAATGTAACTGTTCAGAAACTGCTTGTCTCTCTTATATCATGGTGGTCATGTTTGGTAGCGTGGACGGTTTCCTGCTTGATATTTGCCATTGGCTTTGTTAGGGTTTTACTTACTCCTTTCTAATACATTTTTAAGGGAGCTCCACTTGATGTGTTTCTCTTTCACTCAGATTCAGGATCCTATGTCCTTCTTATAAAGAATTACATTTGGTACTGTTGTTGTTGCCATTTGAAGATTATCCTGAATGGGTGGCCCTTTTTGCATGGGACTTTTGGCTGTTGCAGGAACTCTCAGACTGACTGAAACAATTCTCATTTTTTGAAATTCAAAGATGCACCTGGTGACCATTGTGGAAATTGTAGTCGCGGCTTCCAGTCAGTGCTGACCAATTAGCTCCCAGTCATTCTGCAAAGTGCTTACTCTTGGCCTGGTTTTTCTCCTTATCAGACAAGTATGTCTACAACTACCTCAATGTCTTGCTATGCCCAGTTGCCTTAGAGTATTGTACTGTGTGATGGCTAGCCTTGAGGCTCCCATAGTGTGCGTCTTTTTCTTTTGTTTAAGGGGGCATAGCTGGCCTCATATGGGTATCATTGCTTCAGACACCCCTGTTTTCCTGTGTGTTTTCCTGAGTTTCACTTGACAAATTGCACTAGCATCTACAGTGCTACTGATGGGAGTACGTCAGCTGTACACTTCTATTACATTGTTGGGTAAGGGAGCGGAGTAGAACATATGCTTCGAATGATGTGAACATGTTAAGTGGAATGGTAATGAATGGAATGACTGAAATAATCTATTTTTTTGGAGTCTATGAAGCTATACTAGGGTGCAATTATTGAGAGCAAGAACACATTTGTAGGCGTAGGCATAAGAGACCACGTGTAGTTTATGTTATGAAGTTTCATATGGTGTGAATGAGACCAAATTTGATTTCCAAGTCAGGCTGGTTTTCAACACAAAAAGGACTTTGTTAACAGAGCAGGGACTTTTATCATAAAAAGTTTGCGCTTACTTCAAAATTTACACTAAAGGATAAATTTAGAATCACCGCGTGAGAATTCAAATTGCAATGTTTTTAGATGTTGTTGGAACTGGCCATTTTTGCAGGGTTATCCCCAAACGTTTTGTCTTCCTCTTGTATTTATTCTACCCTGTTTTTGTTGCTTTTATGAATCTGGGCACTTTGCTGATCAGTGCAAAAGTGCATGTGCTCTCTCTTGTAAACTTGGTAGGATTGGTCTACACCTGTTTGGCATATTTAATTTACCTGTAATTCCCTTCTGCAGACGTATCCCACATACCTAGGGCATGTAAATTAAATGCTATGAATGGGCCTGCAGCTCTGCTTACGCCACCCACCGAAGTAGCCTTTCAAACCTGTCTCAGGCTTCTGCAGGGCCTGCGTGTGCAGTTCGCTTTCACAGTGACATGGCTTTTAAAGTGCTTGCTACATCTGAAACTCCCTTTTATGGCATATAAGTCATCCCTAAGGTAGGCCACAGCTAGCCCTATGGGCATGGTGCTGTGTAGGTAAATGGTTGGACATGTGACTTAAATGTGTGGCCTAATAGTGACAAACAGCCTATTTGGTTTCTCACTGCTGTGAGGCTGCCCTCTCATTGGGAATTCCCTGATATGTGCTTCAGTTGTGATTTCTGATATGAAAGGGGTAGCATGACCATGTTTGATATGTTTGGAATAGTAGTCAGAAATCCTGCTTACTGGTGAAAGTGGATTTCTTATTACTATTTTAGAAATGCCACTTTTTTCGGTGGGCATTTCTGTGTGCTTATGATACTTTGTGCCTGCCTGATTGTGCATTCACCGTCTGGTTTAGACTGACAGGATAAGGGGAAGTGCATTCCCTCTAGTCATTCACAAGTGGGGTTGAGGTGTGTCCTGCCTTTCATGGGTGACTCAGCGCTGGGCTGAATAGACCTTGGTTTCATTTAAAGTGGTGAGAGGAGTTTCCCTTCCACCTGAATAGGCCTGGTCTGCATTTAGAGTGGTGGGAGGAGTACCACCTGCACCTGAATAGGACTGTGCCTGATTTTCACAATGCTGTCTGCCTGGAGCCAGGGCTTGGGATTGAATGGGGGTGTGGTGCACTTCTAAAAAGTGGTTGAAGTACCCCCAGAACAAAGACTTTTACAATATAATTACAGCAGTTGTTACCCCATATTTTTAGACACTGCATGGGAGTTATAACCAGAAGCTGCTGGCTCTACATGCTGAAACAGAGGATTTCTGTGCTGCCAGGAAAACCGCCACTTGGACTTTGCTTTCTTCTGCTGACCTACAGGCCTGCTTGGCTGCTAGAGAGACTGCCACTCTGCAACTTGCTGATGTGCTGGCCTCCTGCATCTATGTTTGCCTCCCTCCAAGTGTTGCTGCCCCTGGAATCATAGTGCTGGGTGGCGGTGTTATTTGCTACTTGGTTGCCTGTCCTCACAACTGCATGTGGAACACTTTGTGTTCTGGCCTGACACATGTTAATCCTGCACACTCTTGGCGGTGAGGCCGGCACCTTGAGGGGAAGACCTGCCCCATGGCCGGCGTGCCTTTTTGGTAACCTGCGCTGCACCAGCAGTGCAGACATGAGCTGAAAAACTGGGAAAGGATGCCTGAGCGCAGCCCCTGCAGGTTGCCGTGGCAGCAAAGGAGCTGCAACTCCAAGCGCCTACTGCATGGTGTAAACTCCCCTCAGGGGGGCCCGCCTGCCAGAAAGTGAAACGAGGAGAGAGTGGAAGAGTTCCGCTTTTTGAATCTACTAAAGGCCGGCAAGGACGGCAGTGCCCGCTCTCCACGGCCAAGCCCATCCCCCCGGGACCACAAGGGCGAGCAGGCCGCAACCCACAGAGAACGGCTGGAGAGAGGTGAAGGCAAGGAGGTAGCGGCACGTCCCAGCCCGAGTCGCGTTGCCTGGGCAGGGCAGCGGGACACCCAGAGAAGTCTCTTCACCAGTGGTGACTGCTCCAGCCACAGCAGCAGGTCCTCGGTGGGATTGCGGGCTGCACAGCTTCAACCCAGTCCGGCATGCAGGCAGGACCAGGCAAGGCCTCCCCATCCAGTTGGCATACCTTTGGGGGCACAATATCTTCTTGTAGAGAAAGGGGTGATACCTCGACGGAGGCCCCCAGTGCTAAATGCTCACATTACCACAGTGAGGGAAGTGCAAGTGCAGGGAGGACTACATGATTATGGTGATTTCCTATGGTTCATGTCCGGCTTGTTATATTGGGTGATGTGTGCAACAACCCATGTGTTTCCTCTTCCTGACCAACCTACTTCATGTCATTCCCTGATGTTATGTTGTGTATGCCTTACAATGACATGATCTGCATAGGATGTACAGTGATGAGGTTTCTGTCATGTGTGCAGCCTATAAGTATTTACTTTATGCATTAACTATGATCTCATGACATTCGCCTGGTTGGCAAAGTGGTTTATGTTATCATGGTCTAAAGTGTTTTATGTACAATACAAGGGATATTTTTATATGAACTTGTGTGGAGTCTCCTTTGTGGTGTGTGACTGGTGTGTCACTGGTGTGTGTGTCTTGTGCAAATGCTTTACACCTTGCCTCTAGGATACGCCTGACTGCTCTGCCAAGCTACCAAGGGGATGAGCAGGAATTATCTTGTGTGTGTGGCTCCCTTACCATGACTAGAGTGGTGGTTTCTGCCTGGCTTAGGTGGATACCCTAGCCAACCAGAAACCCCATTTCTCACAGGTGTACTTAGAGTCATTTAGGATTGGAGCTTGAGGCCTTCTCATTTGCATGTGATGTGTAGTTCCATTGGCCCAGTGGGGATGTAGTTGGAACACCACTTGAAAGATCTGACAGGGATCATTGAGGAGGTTTAGTGTGTAAATAAAAAGTGGTGCACGTGTCTAGTCTGAAAACTGAATTGGACGATTGGAAGATATATATTAAATAAATAATATGCATATGAAGGAATGGCTTGTTCGGTTCCTTCAGATAGCATCAACCTCTATGAATAGCGTAAGTTCATGAGTGCATAAGAATACAAACAGTTTGCGATTTTCTCTGACAGCCCCGAGTGGAGGAAAACCACTGAATTGAAATCCTATAATCACATTAAGCACTGTAGAATTTACACCTGACCAACTGAAACCCCACTAGCGTGCTTTCCTGCTGACACTAATATGTTTCGTGATATAGACGATACTCCTGAAGAAGGCCAATACTTCCAACGCAAAGCTGATTACTTGAGGCAGTGCTGGTTGTCCTCACTTCCAGTGAAGAAGATTTATGTTTGTAAAGCCGTCGCTTTTTTTTTTTAAATTTGAAATTCTCTATTCCTAATGCCATGAATGAGGGTGCTGGGCAGAGGGTAAAAGTTACAAGTGTGAATATATTTCTATCAATGCACTTAACCCGAAATGTATCTTTCTCTCCTCTTAGTAATCGCTCACCTCACCTAGCCATTCTGCATCTGATTACCGTCCCATAGGTGGACATCGAGAAACTGGCAATTGTTTTTGAACAGGATAATGTGTCCCTGCCACTTCTTCAATTTAAAGACCCTCACGGGGATGTGGGTTACAAAAACACCTTTAATTGGAGCTTTTGAAAGATTGCGTTTGTCACTGAGAATGTTCCCTTAAGGAATCCATCTCTGGCGGTAAGTCGATGCCAAAATGGGTTTGCTTCTTAACACTTAAGCGTCATCTTTGTGACTAGAATACATCTTCTTTGGGGAGCTCCAGGAAACAATGTCCATTATTGTACCTCAGCGAGCTTCATACACCATGGCTCAATCAGTTAGATCAAGTAGAGTGGGAAATTATCCTTTTTAATTAGAACAACTTTTGTTGCTATGACTATATCACAGTATTTTTGCACAGGTGCAAAACAGTGCAAATCCATCTACCTGTTTTTGCTGCTTGTTTCATATCCAAAAATGTATTTTTAAAAGCTCATACAAAACAATGCATATGCATCAGTCCAAAAAGTTGAAAACAGATAGTGAACCCATGTGCTTCACATTTTTGCTTCTAAATCATTTGAAGATAGTCCGATATATTTAAAAAATCATGAACCATTAATAACTTCAAAGAATAAGCCAAGTATTATTTACTTCTCATCCAAGAAAAATAGCAAGTATTCTGTGAAACCATTTTTGTTCCATAGTGTGCAGTTGTATTAACATATTTTTTTCCTTTTTTTATTACATAAGCAGCACATGGTTGCAAATGGGTTTGCACAGCTTTCGCTCTAGAACAAATTGTGTATGTTCTGATGTAATCTGTAAAGCACAATTCCAAACACAACTATAAAGGAAATAATTATTTTGCCATAAAATATGTGCTTGGTTACCCATTTTTTCAGCGTTTTGTCATATTTGCATTGAGTATCCCATGTATCAATGTATCAGCTGAGAGCAAAGGTTCCCAATCTTTTCTGTAAGGGAAGCTACTACTGATCAGTGAAAATCATCTTGAACTATTGAAGGCCAAGTAAATTGCGCATTGTTACCAGACACGCCTCGCCCAGCTTCACTGACTTTAAACCTAATGACCTTGGAACCCCCTACTATGATTTGAACAAAACACTGTGATCAGGGCTACTACAATAGGGCTGTCATGTGCGTCAGTGAGTACATAGTCTGTAGGGATGTATGAACGTGTGTGTGAATGAATGGCATAAATGTGTATTTCTTTTATTTATTTATTTATAACATTTTTATAGCGTGAACATGACCCAGGAGGGTATCAGAGAGCTTCACAGTTGGGGTAAGTTGGATACAAAAAAGTGGGACTAGACCAATCGTTACAATTAGGTTTAAGACAAGAGCACGATATCTGCGCGATTCAGAGCATCTAAAAACAAGTCCGGACACATCGAATAATCGAGAAGAACAGCCAATGTACAAAGTACCAGTATGATCATAGCCTGCCAACACTATTAATCACTGGATTACACAAATGTAAAAGGCAACGATCATGGAACGGGAGAAAATCATTCCATAAATAACTTACAAAGATGTGCAGTGGCCTGCTTACACTGTTAATCCTAGGAGTACAACAGTGTAAAGGACAGTCATGGCATCGGAGAGGAGAGCAGTATTGAAGCAGCTGAACCAAGGACTCTAGAGCAGGAACTTCAGCATTAGGATTTTTTGAAGGAAGCGGCGGATGGGGTTCGACTGACTTCGGTAGAAGGCAGTTCCAAATCTTCAGGGCCATGCCAGAGAATGCTCTGTTACTCATTCTCTTTTTGTGGAAGACTTGAGGTTTCAGGAGCAGTGAGTTTGCGCTTCGAGACGGACGGCCACCCCCTGATAATTCTGATTTGTGAGCCAGATAAACTGCAGTGCTTTGTGAGTCAAGCAAGCGATCTTTAGTTGTATTCTAGCTTCATAAGGTAGCCAGTTTCGGGATTTTAAGGCTAGAGATATGTGATCATTTCCATTTGTACCAGTGATCAATCTGGCTGCGGGAATAATGGAAGCCGTAAGTGGAGCCAAGCTCTGTTTGGGGAGACCACAGAGCGTGGAACTACCATAGTCTAGCCTTGGCAATACTAGAGCTTGAGCCACCCATTTGAAGTCTTCCTGTGGGCGGAATGGTTTGAGATTCCTGAGTAGACGCATCTGGTGTTTAGCACCCGTGGCTGCTTTGCTAATATGATTCTACATGTTCAGGTGCCTTTCTAGGGTGCTTCCTAGAGATTTAGAAGACTCAATAATGTGGGAGGAGCAGTTGAAGGCTGAAAAGATGATGCATCCAGAGGTTAATCTTGGGGACGTGGTTAGGAGGAGCATTGACAAGGAATTCTCTTTTGGAGGTGTTCAGGATGAGGTAGTTTTCAGTGAGCCAGCTTTGAGTGTTCATCAAGATGGAGTTGACTGAAATGAAGTCTTCCAGGGAGGAGACTTTTCAAATAAAGTTGGGTGTCATCCACGTACATGTGAAAGAGAATGGTCGCTGAGTTCAGGGCATTAGCTAAAGGTTCCAAAAATAAATTGAAGAGTATGGGTGAGAGGGCGGACCCTTGAGGAACCCCCATCAAGACTGTAGATGGCTGAGATAGGGATTGATGCACTTTGACTGTTTGAGATCTGCTTTGGAGAAAGGAAGAGAAACATTGCAAAACCACACCTGATAGACCCATCCTGTGTTCTAGCGTGGAAAGTAATTTGCGGTGGTTAACAGTGTCGAAGGCAGAAGATAGGTCAAGGAGAATTAGGAGGCAGGATTCCTTTTGGTATAGCAAATTTAAAATCTCATCCAAGATGTGAGTGAGTGCAGATTATGTGCCATGAACTCTCTGAAAGCCTGATTGATGTTGATCCAACAGTTGGAATTTCTTAATGTGAACACAGAGTTGAGATTGCACACACTTGTCTGAAGGTGCTAAACTGACTGAGGCTAACATCGAGTGACAGAGAGTGTGTTGTGTGTCCAAGTACTGCTGTAACCAGGGCGCCGTGTGGTGCTGCTTCTATCCGCTTATTGTATTGTTTTAAACTGATCTCACTTTGAAGTGTATTTTAACTATGCTCGTTTCACAAGCTGATTCACTCACCCGCATTTAAAAGGAAAGCAATCTCGCACACGCTGCTTTAGCGTGACGACCTCTTCTGTCTCTTCAGATCGCCATTTTGGGTGTATTGGTATTTTACTGTGCCATTTCTAGCCGCCATTTTTGGTCGCACTCTAGTGGTTGGGGCATTCCTGCTGAGACCTTATTTAAATCACCCCATGCAAGCGCGCAGTCTAAACTGACTGAGGCTAACATCGAGTGACAGAGAGTGTGTTGTGTGTCGAAGTACTGCTGTAACCAGGGCGCCGTGTGGTGCTGCTTCTATCCGCTTATTGTATTGTTTTAAACTGATCTCACTTTGAAGTGTATTTTAACTATGCTCGTTTCACAAGCTGATTCACTCACCCGCATTTAAAAGGAAAGCAATCTCGCACACGCTGCTTTAGCGTGACGACCTCTTCTGTCTCTTCAGATCGCCATTTTGGGTGTATTGGTATTTTACTGTGCCATTTCTAGCCGCCATTTTTGGTCACACTCTAGTGGTTGGGGCATTCCTGCTGAGACCCTATTTAAATCACCGCATGCAAGCGCGCAGTCTAAACTGACTGAGGCTAACATCGAGTGACAGAGAGTGTGTTGTGTGTCGAAGTACTGCTGTAACCAGGGCGCCGTGTGGTGCTGCTTCTATCCGCTTATTGTATTGTTTTAAACTGATCTCACTTTGAAGTGTATTTTAACTATGCTCGTTTCACAAGCTGATTCACTCACCCGCATTTAAAAGGAAAGCAATCTCGCACACGCTGCTTTAGCGTGACGACCTCTTCTGTCTCTTCAGATCGCCATTTTGGGTGTATTGGTATTTTACTGTGCCATTTCTAGCCGCCATTTTTGGTCGCACTCTAGTGGTTGGGGCATTCCTGCTGAGACCCTATTTAAATCACCCCATGCAAGCGCGCAGCGCGCGCGCGCAGCGGGCGCGCCGATGGCGCGCCGAAGGCGCGCCAGAGGCAAGCCCGTCTGCGCCCGTCCGCGCCTCGGACGTCGCCAGCGCCAGTAACCCTACACGGTTAAACTGCGAGCTAAAACGCGTAAACTATAGCAGATCACAATTGCTACAGTTAAATCCTTCAAAGGGCAACAAACCAGCAGGTGTTGATCTTGCCTGCGGGCTAATTAATAGCCGCTCACTTGTTAAACACTTCACGGAAGTGTATAGCCTCCTGGAAGACATGGATTTAGACGTACTTTTCATGACAGAAACCTGGGCTAACACAGAATCTATCACTGCTTTGAGCGGGGCCTGCCCCAGTGGGTACAAAATTATCCACAAGCCTCGTAGCGTGGGCAGGGGGGGAGGAGTGGGTCTGATCTTTAGGGACACCCTAGACTTCAGACTATGTCAAATCGATGCTGTTGAGGGGATAGAAATCTTAGGCTTCTCTCTTCAGTCCCCTGGCGGAAGCCTACTTACGGGGATGCTCTGCTATAGGCCACCGGGCGCGAATACCCAATTCCATCTTCTCGCGGAAACCATCACCAATCTAAAACTTGCCCACACCAACATGGTCATTTTAGGTGATTTTAACCTCAGCGAGGACGGGGGCCTTAGCAGTCAACTGAGAGACCTTCTATTTACATGCTCCACCTTGAATCTCCATCAACTGGTGTGTAGCCCTACCCATCAGAAGGGCCGTATTTTGGATCTGGTCTTCTCAAGTCCAGATATAATGAAAGTGATCAATATAACACCTTTGAATTGGACTGATCACTTTCTTATTCGCTTGAGTCTGGAGATGCCGCACCAGAAGAACTTGCCCAGACAGCAGGGCTTTTTTAGGATGGACAGAAAATGGGCCAAATTGGCTAAGGTTGACTCTTTGATCACCTCTCTCGATGTCAATCTTTTCCATCCCAATAAGTCTGTGGAGGATAACTATAAGTTATTCACTGACCACATAACTAAGGTTTTAGATCATTGTATTCCTATAAAGCCACTAAAGAAGGCAAGGAAGCGATCAGCGCCCTGGTACAATGAGAAGCTGCGCCTTCTCCGACTCTCTCGTAGACAGGCAGAGAGGAAATGGAGGAGAAGCTACTCCGAGGCAGACAAAAAGGATCTAAGACAGGTACAATTACAATATAAAACTCTTATCCTGAGATCTAAGGCAGATTTCTATGCCAATTCCATCACACAGGCATCTAATGGGTCTAAAGCTCTGTTTAAGATCGTCCGAGACCTCACTAACCCAGACTGTACGAGCAATAGAGTCGCCCCCTCGCAAACTCTATGCAATGAAATCGCCTCTTTTTTCCAGGAGAAGATCCTTAATATTGTAAATAATTTACAGGTTCACATCCAACAGCATGGCTCTGAGGAAGCAACCAGCCTGAATAACGGAGATCCTAAAACGACCGCCTTCTTAGACAGCTTCCAACTTTTCTCTCAGGAAACTTTTGATAACCTGACAGAAAGCGTGTCGTCGGGCTCACCTCTAGATCCTATACCCCACAAGATCTGGAAGCTGTACGGACATCATACCTTCCCTTGGCTAAGGATGATCTGTAATCAATCTTTAACAGATGGATCCGTTCCAGACTGCTGGAAACTAGCAGTGGTAACTCCACTGATAAAGAAGCCGAATCTGGACCCTTTGGTGCCAGCCAATTTCAGGCCTATTTCTCTTCTACCTTATCCGGTGAAATTATTGGAGAAATCCGTAAGCAAGATCTTATCTCAGTTTCTGGAAGAGAACCTTCTGTTGGATAGGGACCAATTCGGTTTCCGTCCCGGCCACGGAACTGAAACAGCTTTAACCACCATGCTGGATCACCTTCGAATGCAGGCGGACAAAGGGAATGCCATGATTTTGGTGCTCCTTGATATGTCAGCAGCTTTTGACACGGTTAGCCACCCTGTCCTGCTGGAGAGGCTGAGGCAGATAGGTGTAAAGGGTAGAGCGCTGCAATGGCTTCAATCCTATCTAGAAGACAGGCAGCAGGTAGTTACCTTGGCACCGTTCTCTTCTAGCAGGTCTCCAGTTGCGTATGGGGTGCCGCAGGGATCCGCAATTAGTCCCATCCTCTTTAATATTTACCTGCGGCCCTTATTCCCGTTAATAAAATCTTTCGGAGTCAGCTTGGTGAACTATGCTGACGATACGCAGCTGGCCTTCTCTCTTGAGGGGGAAGACGCCCTGTCTATGGATCATTTCCATCAATGCATGAACCAGACTAAGGACTGGCTGAGAAAGAACTCGCTCCAATTTAACAGCGGCAAAACAGAGGTGGTCTTTTGTTCACCATTTAGGATCCCTAAACATCTCCCCTCCGAATTCTGTCTTACACCGGAGGAAGGACCCCTCACACCAGTTAGGAAGGTCCGTAATCTTGGGGTGATCATTGACGACGACCTTCAGATGGTATCCCAGGCAAGCAAGAGTGCTAATGTCTGCTTTGCCTTGCTGCGGCTGCTTCGTAGTATTCTACCTCTGCTCCCTAGGGAGTTGCGAGCTACAGTGATGCGCAGCACGGTATTAAGCAGACTCGATTACTGCAACTCCCTTTACTTGGGGGCTCCGCAGTACATTCTTCAAGGATTGCAGAGGATACAGTCTGCCGCAGCTAAATTGGTACTTGAGAGGCGACGCTGTGCCTCGTCCACCAGAGCACTGAAGGATCTACACTGGCTTCCTGTAAGGGAAAGGGTCCTTTTTAAGTCCATGTGCATCTCCTTTCGAGCAGTGCATGGACTGGGCCCAGCCCCCCTACAGGATAAGTTCGCCCACTACCTACCAAGTAGGCAATTGCGCTCCTCTACTGCTGGCCTATTGGTGGTTCCAAGGTATAAGCGTGTTAGGGTGGGTGGAAGAGCCTTCAGCACAGTAGCCTCCGGCATGTGGAACAAGCTTCCGGTGAACTTGCGGCAGTGCAATTCCCTTCTTGAATTCCGTAAGGGACTCAAGACCTGGTTATATCCCAAAGCTTAAACCAGGCTAGCGGTCATGACTCCTTTCTGTTATCTCTGTTGTCGTTCCTCAGTCTAAGCGCCAGGATGCCCGTAGGGCGATAGTTGCGCTATATAAGTTCCCCATCAATCAATCAATCAATCAAGGTTTCACCAGAGAGGGGATTATGGAGATAGGATGGACGTTATTGAGATTAGAACTGTCTGCATTTGTTTTTTTTAGAATGGGGGAATACTTGCGCTGCCTTCAGGCAGCCGGGTATCATACCTTGTAATAGTGAAGCATTGACAATCTTTGCCCAAATGAGTAGGATGGCAGCCTTAATTTCTTTGAATATGGGAGGAGGTAAAGGGTAATTGAAGTGGTTGGATGGTTTGATCTCAAGAAGAGTGTTGCAGATGTCATTTTCACAGAGAGGTGTAAAGGTGTGCCAAGAGACATTTTTCTTGGATCTAGTGCTAAGGCGGATGGGCAACTGCTGGTGGTTTGGTAGAGCATTATATCCAGAATTTGGAAGAAGAGCCCTTTTTAATTCAAGGTCGATATTGATGCTTGCAGTTTTTTTGACAAAGAAGGCGGCCAATTCGTCGCAAGTAGGAGTTCCGTTCGCCAGGGTCAGGTTTAGATGGGCGAGTTGATCGATTGTTGATTAACAATTTCAAAAAGTTTCTTGGGGCTATTTATGGCTCGATTAAGTTGAGATCTGAAGAAGTCGGCTTTGCACTCTTGATTTTCTTGTTGTATGATCTCCTGACAGCTCTAAGGAGGCTTAGGCGTTTGGTAGATGGTATAGATCTCCAAGCTCTTTCCGCTGACCTTAGGTTATGGAGTTCAGAGTTCACGGTGTTGTTGAACCATGGTTTGGAGATTTTGAAGGAGGCATTTTTTTGTTATAAAGGTGCTAAATCGTCCATTGATACTGGAGATAGAGGCATTATAGGAGTCAGTGAGTACATGAACATCTTTCATGTCTGAATGAGGAGTCCAGGCCTGCTTTGAAAAGCAGGTTGCTAGCTCTTCAGTGTTGATATTTCTAAGGTTCCTTATCCATTGCTTTATTTTCTTGAGTTGAGCGCCCTTCGCAGACACCTCTCTGTTATAAAGAAGAAGATGCAATAGTGGTCGGACCAGTAACAAGGGATAATGGAGTCCAGTGTGATGGTGTTACCTTTGGATATGATGAGATCCAGAGTTTCTCCCTTGTTGTGAGTTGGGCTATCACAAATTTGTGTCAGCTCATGATCCAATAGGAAGGATTTAAGACAGTTCACCACATGATCGTTTGGGTGAGACCAGTGAAGGTTGAAGTCTCCCAAGAAAATTTGGAACACTAGAGGGTCGTCGTTGGATGAGTTGATTTCCATTAAATTCTCAATGAAGGAAAGATTGTCACCATGGGGGTGGTGGAATGTGTGTAATTTACAGACAGGATGGTTTTGCTGATAATATTGATGCAAAGATATTCGCTGGAGTTGGAGTGATGGGATCAGATTGAGAAAGTGAGAGTGTATTTCAGTGTATACAGGCTATTCCTCCACCCTGTTTTAAATCTCTGTCCATACAAATTATGTCATGGCTAGGTGGGACTAGAAGGTCAAGTATAGATGTGGAGGAGTAGTTTAGCCAAGTTTCTGTGAGGCTAATGATGTAAAGCTCGTTGGTTAGGATTAGATCATAGATGTCGGAGGCATGTTTACTCGCTGATCTGCAGCTGAGAAGAGCGCATTTCAATAGTTCAGTTGAGTGAGAGGTGTAAGCCGGATGGATATTGATGCACTGAAGGTTGTCAATATTTATACCTCTCAGGTTGTGTGATGGTTCTCTGTAAGGGTTAGCTTGGATGACTTGGATTTGCCCCATTAAGGACTTGTTAGGTGATTAGGAGTAGGAGAGGAGTAGGAGAGGAGTAGCTCACAATCTCACTGGACGAGAAATCAGCCTTCAGTCATCTGGGGAAAAGAAGGAGGCATTCAGGAGGGGTAAAGTTTTCTATGTATGTGGAAAGGTGTGCCTGGCCCGTGCAGGAGCTGCGTAAGAAAGGACAATGCGAAGATTCTCTATAGTGCTAAGGGCTCTGAGTAGAGGGAGGTGTTCGATAGTGATGTCTTTCAATTCCTGGATTTCTTTTGAGAGAAGGTGCAGGTGGCAAGAGATCTTATCCAGACACACTGCCCAGTCTGAGAGTTGATTGTTAGGTTCCAGAGGGAAGGTGGGATTTCGAGGGATAGCTGAAGAGGCTGGGGTGGCCATGAGATAGTCAGAGGGAGCGGGTGAGTCAGAGTGGTCTTGTGGATTACCAATTAGCGAGGCAAAAGGGTCCCTGTCTGTAAGGTGGGTGATAGGGTTTAAGTGGGGCGGATAGGATTTAGGGGGAGAGAGATAGAGTGGGATGGGTGGAAAGGGCTCCATGGAGGGCAACAGGCTGGACATAGATTAGGCTAATGGTGAGTTTGGTAGGATCAGGCATGGAGGTTCACCGGGAGAGAGATAAAGCAAAGGGGCGAGAGAGGATTCCCCTGCAAGGGTCCCATTAAATAACCAAGTGGAGTTTGGAGAGGTGAGTGACGCTATAGGTCCAGGATTTGAATAATTCACTGAAATTGAGGACATTGTAGTCCCAGGAGAACCTAAGTCAGGAAACTGAGTGGCATAGTGCTCTCCTAAGGCATGAGGAGGGTTATGTGTGGTTGTTGTCATCTCGAGCATGAGGAGAGGTGTGAGTGCGAGATCATTTGGAATCGGAAGAATTAAGCGGGGATGAGAAGACTTAGAATTAACCGCCATCTTGAGGGTGGGGAAGATAGTATCTATCTTAATTAGATTCTCATTTGAAGCTTGAATTAGGATAATACCGTTGTTATAAAGGGTGATGGCGACATTAGCATTGTAAAAGGGCGAGGGTGATGCTGATAGTTTGAGGCCATACAGAGTTTCCTGGTACCCATTATGTGAAGCAAGGAATAGAAAATATACCTCCCTCTTGCCCATTTCCTGGAGTAGAAGATGAGGTCATTAGTTTGTATACCCTTGTTGGCACAGAAGTAAGGATCAGAGATAAGTGTTTTGGGATAGGTTTTGAGTAAACGATGTTTGAGCTTTTTTGGCACATTTTTGGAGAGGTTTGGAGGGTAGATGATTGTGAAGGCATGATGACCGGTGGGGACAAGCCTTGTATCCATTCTTGTGGGGGGTCAGGTTGAAGATCTTTAGTTAGGAGCAGAGTTAAGAGCTCTTAATCAGTTAGACAGAGATGAGCTGATCATGGATAATCAAACACAATAACAATTTACACAGAGAGCATATGCACTTTAGCACTGATCAGCAGTGGTAAAGTGTGGAGAGTCATAAAGCCAGCAACAACAGGTCAGGAAAAAATAGGAGGGAGAAGCAAAATGTTTGGGGATAACCCTGCAAAAAGTGCCATTTCCAACAAAAATCAAGATTAACTTGAGTGTTTTCTGCTTTCAGAAGATGGTATTATTTTAAGAAAAGGAAGGATTTACAACAATAATTAGTACTGCATGAGCAGTAGATGTATGGTATATAGTTCAAAAATATCCAACTCTTACGTATAATAACAAAGTAGTGATAATAGTTAAACATAGAGAGGGTTACTAGCCTCTCTTGCAAGCTAGATTCAGTAGTATCACTGATTAGCTAGAACGAGATTGCTAAGAGTAAAAAGAAAGATGGAAAAGATTTGGAGAAAAAGAAAGGGAAATCGATAGAAATATAGCCAATGATTTATTCCTTGATTGGTAACCAGCGGTACAACATAAGATCTCTGGAACATGGCGCAGCATATTGTGGAATCTGTAAAATACCTGCAGAACATGATAACAAAGCAAAATAGCTACCCAACGTGATGATAACGGCACAACTCAACAAAAGAGTCAAAATGGAATGCAGTAGTACAAACAAAGACTGACACAACAGTAAAACAGTACAAAATACAGCATAACATATAACAGCACAAAAAACAACAGAACACATGACCATTGTAAAGAAATGCAGCACAACAAATATACACACTATGGGGCATATCAACAACAACCGGCGATAATTATTGCTCAGCGCTCTTAGCGTGAGGATAATTATCGCCGGCTAGCGTGAATTTTTATCGCTGAGATAGCGTGCTATTAGCAACGCTTATCTCAATAGCGAAAAAATCTACACGCTAACAGGCTAACGTGAGATTATCGCTGGAAACCCAGCGATAATCACACGTTACCTTGTTGATAGGGACAGGCAAACTTAGCCATGATATCCTCCTTCCATAGGATATCATGGCTAAGTCTGAAAATTAGCAGACGTAAAAAAGCAGCGTTAACCGCGGTTAGCGCTGCTTTTTTTGTCTCTAACAGGGTTAGCGACATTCTTGATAATAGGAGAAATGTTGCTTAGCGACATTTCTCCTATTATTTTACTCTGGAACGCCCCCTTTGCATCTCATTAGAGATGCAAGGGAAGGCGTAGAGTAAAAGGGTGCTAACATGCAAATTTGCGTGTTAGCACCCTGTTGTTGATAGGGTGCTAGTTTTATCTCTGCTTTTTTGGCTTTTAAAGCCAAAAAAGCAGAGATAAAGCCCTTGTTGATATGCCCCTAAGATCTACCATAATTGCCACCAAGGCCATATAAAAGTACCAATCAAAAATATTTTGAAATCCAGTTTAATTGACCAAACTATTCATGCAGTCCAGCCTGGAATGAATGATGGCTCTTGCTGTGACTAGCTCAGCCAATATGTATTGATAAATTGAAATAACATAAAATAAAATAATACTATTTCATGGGGCACTGGGCTTTGAAACCCAAGCTCTTGGTCTAGCAATTCTAAACATTTGTGATCACCACCATGAATGTTGTGGAGCCTGATACATCTGGTCACTGAAAAGGAAGAAAGGAATAAACGGGCACCTTTCTACTAAAGCATCAGTTCTGTTTTTGTTCCTTAAAATGCCAGGCTTCTCGATTTATATCGTATCCTGATAATGCACAGTCATTCATGAACCATTTTCCCTCGCAACCTACATATTCCGAGCTCCATCTGGGTGTCATTGTCATGCACATGAAAAGCACCCTAACCTAACTGAACGAGTGTAGTCATCATCACCAAAAATACATTTCAGAGGAGAGGGAGGGGAGCTGCAGTTAGCATTCTACACTCATTTGCAAGGCATTGGTCCAGCAGAATTGGATTTTCGTTTACTGTGTCTGATCTTTGTGAAGTCATTCTGACAGTTACTTCATGAGGCTATCTTACCCACCCTAATTTTAAATGGTAAAATTAACATTGTGTCTTTCAGAGTGCAGGAAGCAGCCAAACAGTCGAGCTCTCACCACACATCATGTGACTGTCCAGCCTGAATTTCTTAAGAGTCACTGTGAGAGCACATCCTCCGGCTCTCTTTTAGATTAAAGTATAGGCTTTTCAGCACATGGAACAAAAGTAGTTTGGTTGCAAACACTGTAATAATGTTCATTATCACATACCCTAAAGGTGTGTGTCTGGAGTAAGACACAAATAACCTTTGCGTTTACTGTAGAATACAAATTGCACAATGAACGTTAAGAAATTAGCGCCACATATCACCAGTATGAGTTGTCACTGCAGGCTTTTGTTAAGTTGCTTAGTAAATGTTTTAGGAACCACTCTTTAAGCCTCCTATACATAGTGTTAATGTTTTTTAGTTCCAAAGTTAGGAAGTTCCTGCTCTAGCCCACTGTGCCTCTCTCTTGTTTTACTCTAGGTTCTCATTCTGGCAGCCATTGGATATCCTCTTTGGTGGGACCAAGTGACAAAGAGCAGAACCAAAAGAGTCAAGTTTTGCTCCTGTGCCACAGGAAGGAAGCATGCCTTGGTGAGGGGATAACGCTGTTAGATTTGTTTTGAAATGTTGCCATGAAATTGTTTCTTAATTTAAACGAAGTAAAACATACTTCAATAAGGCAAATGATTTGTGCTGGGTTATTGTTATGTTTATTGGCATGTACATACTGCTGTGTCACTATGCTGTAAGTAGTAATAGCTGAATTCTGCACCAACTGAATGGTTTGTTTGTACAGGGCTCTCAGAATGAGGGAACAGGGTTGGCACATGATCCCAAGGATGCACTTTACATGCACCTGCACTCATTGTGCAAAATGTATTTGCCTGATTATAAGACTTGGTGATAAGAGTGTGTGGAGTAACAGGAACAGTTCTCACTCTGAGGGAAGTATTGGAGTGTGGTTGCATCAAGAAACTGAAGAGTCAGCGTGGAGCAGGGCAGGTTCCTGCCAACCACAGGAGCAGAGAAATACTAGGCAGGAATCGGTCCATAACCATTCAAATTCATAAATTAGGAAGGCACCTGGCTTCACTACGGGAAACAATGCACGGCCCGGACTGGCCGGAGGTAAATCACCCATATAAATGGGATATGGTGTAGAGCCTGAATCGGCCCGTGCACAGTAGTTAAAGAAAACTAGAGTGTGGTTGGCGGGAACCCACCCTGCTCCACGCTGACTAAGACACCGTTCCTGTTACTCCATACGCACTTATCACCAAGTCTTATGATCAGGCAATCTCTCAGGCATAACTTGTTGTGTCCTGATGATGATCCCCTACACTGGCAGGGATCAAAACGTTGTTGATCTTAGTATCTTGACTTTGCTTGTTTATTATTAACATTATATGAGCAAAGATAATCTGTAAAACTGTGGCTCGTTTACTGTTTATATTTTAGCCACATACTGTGAAATGTCTGAGTTCTGGAAATTTCATGATTTCCCACTTTTACTCTGTGAAAACACTGTCCCACTCCTATGGTTTTTAAATATTGTTTGCAGAAATAAATTACTTTATCTCCATTGGGAGCTCATAGACATCATTGTATTACTATGCTTTAATGCTTGATATTTCCCCTTTTGAAAGGGACAGTTGTTTCTATAAAAGATACCTATACCCTAGGTCCCTTTGACTTCCAGGGTTCCCGAGTTTCTTTATAAAGTTTTAATTTAATTCAGCTTCCAAAAGAACTGTACCCATTTATTTATTTATTTATTTATTTATTTATTTATTTATTTATTTATTTATTTATTTATTCAAAAGACATGCCAATCTGAAATTACTTAATGTGAGCCTGTAATGCTTACAGGTATTCACAAAGTAGGTGAAAGCTGAGACAAAATATAAACTTTTCATTGACTAAACCTACAGAAAATATTACAATCTCTCTCCCTAAGTTTAAAAAGGTCGCTAGTGGAAATGTAATATAAATGTAAGTATAATTACAGTCCTTTTTATTGTTTGGATGTTGTACTATTTTCATGAGACAGAAACAAATTATATTTGGGCTGTGAACTACCCTGTTAATTATTAGTTAATGATGTTGCTTGCCATCAAATAGATCAAGTCTCCCTAGACAACAGGTCTATTTGGATTATTTGGGGAAAATTAACCAGGTTCTTTGAAAGGAAAAGGATGGTGCAAGGATCTGCATGGCTAATTAAATTAAGCCTAATGACAAATCTGGGCATACCTTTCAGTTGAAAAAATGACATGAAAGGCAGCCAGAATTCTAGCACAACTCACAGGAGGGTTTGCTCTGAAGTTTTTCAGGAATGGAAACTGTATGCTATTTTGATCAGAAAAAACACACAGATGATGGACGGAATGCTGAGCAAATGAAACATTCACCCCCAGTCAATAGATCTGGGTTAAATCAATTGTTCTTTTGCCACCCCAGTTTCAACGCAACCATATGCAAATCAGTCTCAACCCTTTGTGGGAACAGTCCAGCCCGAACTGCCAAGCCGGGTCCTCCTTGGACCAGAAGCAAGCATCCTGGGACCGGATTTGGGACATCACCCCTCATCAGCCAGGCTAGCTCTAATCCAGTGTTACAGTGAGCCCGGGACCCACATCTGGGCATACCCGGTGCACTTAGGGCGAGAAAGCAAAAGACACACAGATGATGGATGGAATGCAGACCAAATCAAACATTCACTCCCTGTCAAGAGATCTGGGTTAAATCCATTGTTCTTTTGCTCACCATGCCACCCCAGTTTAGACCAAGCTATATGCAAATCAGTGTTGACCCTGTGCCTCATGGGATCGGGCAGAGTGAAAGTCCCTAGGTTAGCTGTACTCTATAAGCTCGATTTTGCTTTCTTGGGAAATGACTAAGGGGCATATCAGCAACACCCGGCGATAATTATCGCTCAGCGCTCTTAGCGTGAGGATAATTATCGCTGGGTAACGTGGATTTTTATCGCTGAGATAGCGTGCTATTAGCAACGCTTATCTCCTCAGCGATAAAAATCCTCACGCTAACTGCCTAATGTGAGATTATCGCTGGAAACCCAGCGATAATCTCACGTTAGCTTGCTGATAGGGACTCACAAACTTAGCCATGATATCCACCTTCCATAGGATATCATGGCTAAGTCAGTCCTGAAGCAGGTGTAAGGAAAGTAGCGACAACAGGGGTTATCGCTACATTTCCTGACGCTATGCTTCATAGCGTGGGGTTTGATGATAGGAGAAATGTCGCTCAGCGACATTTCTCCTGTCATGTTAGGTCAGGAACGCCCACTTTGCATCTCATTAGAGATGCAAAGCTGGGTGTTAGGAATCCCCACGCTAAAGCAAGGTTTCACGCGTTAGCGTGGCCTTGCTAATTAGGCGATAAAATTATAGCCGCTTTTCGGCCGAAAACAAATATTTCTCAATTCCTGCTATTTGATGTATTTCTGTTGTCTCAAAGTACTCTGTGGAGAGCAGGGGCTAGGCAGGATTTTGGAAAAGTAGTAAGGGAGTGTGAATACAATATTTGTGTGCTCTACTGAGTGGCGCTGCCTCCGAGAGATACTGTGCTAGTCAGTAAGCTCACTGTTCACGAGCTTCCAATAATGTTGCATGAACCATGTTATGTTATGTTATGTTATATGGTTCTTATAGAGCGCTTATCACCACTGGTCTCTAAGCGCTAAACAGGCAACCACCAACATCGTACCGCCTCCCCAACCATATGCCCACTCCAATTAGCCCGAAGGTGTTACTGTGCCAAACAAAAATGTCTTCAGTTTTTTCCTGAAGGAGAGAAGGTTAAATTCCTCCTTCAGGCTAGAGGGAAGGTCATTCCAGAGTTGAGGAATGAGCACTGAAAGAGCACTACCGCCTTTAGTTTTTAATTTGAATCTGGGTTGAACCAGATTTGGGACAGCCCCAGAACGTAGGGGCCTAGCGGGAACATACTTCCTCAGGCGCTGTTTAACATATTCCGGGGCATTGCCAAAGAGTGCTTTATGGGCCATGCAGAGGCCTTTGAAATGGACCCTGAGCTTCACTGGAAGCCAATGCAGTTTACGAAGGAGGGTGGATGCATGTGCGCTTCTGGGGAGAGAGAAAACCAGTCTGGCAGCGTCGTTTTGCACGACTTGCAGTTTCCTCATCAGCTTCTGTGACAGGCCCAGGTACAGAGCGTTACCATAGTCTAGCCTCGAGATGACCGATGCTGAGACAATAGTCTGCAGCGTGGAGGCAGAGAGAATGGCAGTAAGTTTACGCAATTGCCGCATCACGGCAGTACAGGAACCTACCACAGCCGACACCTGGGGGGCCATAGTGAGAGCTGCATCGATCTTTAAGCCAAGACTCTTCACTACCGTCCCCGGGCTGGGGGTTTTTCCAAGTTCAGGGGGCCAGTACAGATCATCCCAAGGATTGACTGTGTTGGTCACCACCAAAACCTCCGTTTTATCTGCATTAACTTTAAGGAAGTTGTTAGTCATCCAGTTGACCGTGAATCTCAAAAGATCTCTGACTGATTCCTGGGCCTCCGGTGTATCGCCCAGCTGGACCAGTAGCTGCGTGTCGTCTGCGTAGTTAAAGACCTCACAGTTCTTACACGTGAGTTCCTCAATCAGGGGTTGCAGATAGATATTAAACAGTAGGGGGGAGAGTGCGGATCCTTGAGGCACCCCCCAGGTTACATCCCCACTCCCTGATAGCTGGTCCCCCATCTGGACCCTCTGAGTACGACCCGACAGGAAGGACTCCAACCACTTGTATGCCTGGCCAGCAATCCCCAGCTTCGCGATACGGCTCAGCAAGATGGAATGGCTGACCGTATCGAAAGCTGCCGAGAGATCTAGCAGAATCAGAGCGCAAGATTGTTTATTATCAGCTCTCACTCTTAACTCATCGGTGACCGTGGCCATCACCAGTTCCGTACTATGTTGTGGTCGGAATCCTGCCTGCCTGGCATGAAGGAGATGGTGTTCCTCAAGGTAGTTGGTAACTACGTTCAAGACATGTTTTTCCAGGATCTTGCTTAGGAAAGGCAGCTGAGAGATAGGCCTGTAGTTTTTTAGTATTTTAGGGTCAGTACCTGCTTTCTTCAGGAGCGGGGAAACCCTAGCCTCCTTCAGGGATGCTGGGAGGTAACCCGCTTCCAATGAAGCATTAATTAGCTGCAGGAGCTGGGATTGGATACCTGGCAAGGCTAGTTTGAAAATTTTCGGAGGACAGGGATCACTGGAGGATCCAGATTTTATACGGCTAACCAGTTCTAACAGGTGCTCTCCATTGATGGTTGGGAACTTGAACAAAGCTCTCGCAGACTGTACGCTGTCTGTACCAAGTTGCGTTGGTAGGCTGTCCGAGAGCGTAGAGATATCCGACAGGATATCCTGCACCTTTTGGAGGAAAAAACCTTGGAAGGTGTCACAGTCAGGCTGGGCCAGCCCGCTGTTTTTGTCATTCATTTGAGTGAGTTCCCTTAGAATAATAAAGGTTTCCCTTTGTTTATTCGTTGCCTCCCTGATCCGTCCTTCATAGAAGGCGGCTTTCCTAGCCAGGATGGCCCGTTTGTAGCTGGCCAAAAGAGTCTTGTACATTAGTGCCTCTGTAGGCCCGTGATCCCGTCTCCAGCTTCGCTCCACCCTCCTGAGAGCTTGCTTCCTTTCCCTAAGAGGTGCATCAAACCAAGGCGCTCCTTTCCCTTTTTTCCGAGTGAGCTCTAGACGTTCTGGGGCTAGTTTGTCTAAAGCAGAGCGGATCCAGGTCATGATGGTCGAGGTTTCTGCGTCCAGGTTCTCCTGCATCCTCTTCGGAGGGAGGGAGGAGAGTAGAGTTGTGACTAAGGAGTCGGCCTCGATCTTCTTCCATGGACGGACCTTCCTCCTTGTTTGTGGAGGGGCCGCAGTTAGAGGCTCCCCTGGGACCCAGCACTTGATCAGATAATGATCCGACCAAATGCAGGGGCTGACCCCTAGGATTTCCAATCTAGGCATGGTGGACCAGACCAGATCGAGGGTATGTCCCTTTTCATGGGTAGGCCCTGTGACAAGCTGGTTTAGAGAGAGGGTCGCAAGATTAGCTCCAAACTCAGCTGCCGTGGGCCCTCTGGGGATCTCATCCCAGTGATAATTAAAGTCTCCTACTACTACCAAGGCCTTATATCTGGATGCCAGATCGGTCAGTAGCTCAAAGATGGCGTCATTGAATTCCGGCGAGCTCTGCGGAGGACGATACACTACAATAAGCAGTATACATGAGGATTTTAATGAAATTTTAATCCCTAGGACTTCTGCTCCAGCACAACTTTCTGCGATGATTTGTGTTACCCTGAGATTCCTTCTGAACATGATAGCCACCCCTCCCCCTCTGCTATCCTTAGGGCGGTTATACCACCGAGCATCGAAGTTGGGCGGTAAGGCCGCTATGGTGTCAGGTGTTGAGGAGCTCCCTAGCCAGGTTTCAGAAAGTGCTAAGATGTCAATCTCACCCTCGTCCAGCAATGTGAACACCTCTAGATGGTGTTTCTGTAGGGATCGTGTATTAAGTGAGGCTATTGTCAGACCCTGTGACCTTGTGATGGCTGATGTGGCCTCTACCTGTAGTAGGTCTTCCAACCGAAGACTGGCAAGTGTTCTCTCATCTGGCGTAGTTCTCCCTTGGTGGAGAGATCTAAGGGTTGCAGGGGTATAGACCCTCGGCCGACCAGGGGGGGAGGCCCTACGGCCCGTCCTGGCCCAGACGGGCACAGACGGGCTTTCAGACGGGCTTTCCTCTGGCGCTCCTCCGGCGCGACGCTGCGCGCGTACGCTGCGCGCGACCATAATGGCCCTTAAATAGCGTGTGGTAAGCGGTGCTCGCTCGAACTAGAGCGCAGCCCCGTGAAACGTCTTGGTGGCGTCTGAGCCCTACTCCCAAGATGGCGCCCGTGCAGGGAAACAAACACCCAAGTGGTGAATGGTGCTCACAAAGATTTTAAGGTGCAGGCAATGCGGTCAGGGGGGACAATCCAACAATTTAATAAAAATCACAGTGAGTAACAAATTATTTAAAACACATTCAGCGCGATTGCAGCGAAGCAAACAATTGCAAGGACCAGCGCGATGTAAGCGTGACGGTCAGTCTGTTGACCGCGCGCCGCCCAAATGGCCCCTAAATACCATTTGCCAAGCGGTGCTCGCTCGAACTAGAGCGCAGCCCCGTGAAACGTCTTGGTGGCGTCTGAGCCCTACTCCCAAGATGGCGCCCGTGCAGGGAAACAAACACCCAAGTGGTGAATGGTGCTCACAAAGATTTTAAGGTGCAGGCAATGCGGTCAGGGGGGACAATCCAACAATTTAATAAAAATCACAGTGAGTAACAAATTATTTAAAACACATTCAGCGCGATTGCAGCGAAGCAAACAATTGCAAGGACCAGCGCGATGTAAGCGTGACGGTCAGTCTGTTGACCGCGCGCCGCCCAAATGGCCCCTAAATACCATTTGCCAAGCGGTGCTCGCTCGAACTAGAGCGCAGCCCCGTGAAACGTCTTGGTGGCGTCTGAGCCCTACTCCCAAGATGGCGCCCGTGCAGGGAAACAAACACCCAAGTGGTGAATGGTGCTCACAAAGATTTTAAGGTGCAGGCAATGCGGTCAGGGGGGACAATCCAACAATTTAATAAAAATCACAGTGAGTAACAAATTATTTAAAACACATTCAGCGCGATTGCAGCGAAGCAAACAATTGCAAGGACCAGCGCGATGTAAGCGTGACGGTCAGTCTGTTGACCGCGCGCCGCCCAAATGGCCCCTAAATACCATTTGCCAAGCGGTGCTCGCTCGAACTAGAGCGCAGCCCCGTGAAACGTCTTGGTGGCGTCTGAGCCCTACTCCCAAGATGGCGCCCGTGCAGGGAAACAAACACCCAAGTGGTGAATGGTGCTCACAAAGATTTTAAGGTGCAGGCAATGCGGTCAGGGGGGACAATCCAACAATTTAATAAAAATCACAGTGAGTAACAAATTATTTAAAACACATTCAGCGCGATTGCAGCGAAGCAAACAATTGCAAGGACCAGCGCGATGTAAGCGTGACGGTCAGTGGCTCACACGCTGATTCCCAGCTTGTGGTTGATTTTTTAAAGACTTCTGTTTTTGTATTCCAAGGAAGGTAGGAAAGTGAAACAGCTGTTTCTTGCAATGCAATCACAACATTTTGAAGTGAAACATTTACCAGAATACAAACTTGCTAAAATGAATTTTTACTTAATAGAGGAAGCACTACCTGCTTTCCACCGCTTCTAATGTCTTTTCAGTGGTATGTAACTGAACAAGTCCATTCTTTTGCCGCATTCATAATTACTTTAACAACCTCATCTAGTGAACGATAGTAGCCATGCTTAATAAATAGCTTCACTAGGTAACAAGATCGCATGCCTGAAATAAACGTAACTTACGTATTTCATGAGAATAAAATTAAAACTGTACCTTGGAATCAAACTTATATAATGTCCTGTCCTGTGCCCACCCTGGCCAGACAGGAGAGATGTTCACATATCTATCATTCACTTGATCTTTGAGTGCTGGGTGTTAATACAGGGAATACTCTGGGAAGCCTCAAGCACACTTGGGGAAACTGTAACTTTGCTGCGAGCAGTACTACACTGATACTGAATAATGAGCAAGAATTAAGTTTCGTTTTTTCACTCTACGTATGGCACAAATTTTCAGATGTTGCTGGATTTTTCTCAAGTGAGCAACAGTGTTTACTGCATGATTCTCTAATGAGGCCACAAAACTTTACCTCCTTGGTGCTTAGACGCTTCTAACATAGTTTTAGACAATATAGTGTCACTCAGCTTTGCCTTGGTAACCCTTATCCTTCTAACTAAATGTCATGAGCAGACATAAAAAAGACAGTTCAGACCCGAGTTCTGCTCACAGCACCAAAGAGAGGCTATCTTCTGTCTTATGCTGAAGAATTGGTTTAATTTGGTTCTCTTTCAAGGGTCCTTTCTTAAAGTGCCCTCCAGATGCAGCCTTTGAGTAAAGTGACGCTTATCAAAATAGGTACCAGTAGCACTGGCTCCAAGAACCCACAATATCACCACAATGAGGTGTGAGATCTCTACATCTGGCTATCATCAACCTTCCTGAACCAGAATTTAGGGAAAGGCAAAAGGGCATACCTAGTCTGTAAAGTTTATCAACTTGAACAAAAGAAACTGCAGGAACACTCCTCTCCCCTACCATTCACCAAATGGTGGTGTTTAGGAAAAACGAATTAGCAGGCGCTTGCTATCAAAGCTTTCATGGAATTTGTAGGGGTGGTCCTGTCTGTATCTTCGAAACATCAAAGCCTGGGTATCCACCCTCCAGTCATCGGAATGCAAGCAATACATTTTCACTATCATCACTCCCTTTTTTACTTTGTTAAGATGAATTCTAATTTGCTTTTGTAATTAATACTGCAAACCATACGTGTTCTCCACACACCTCTTGTCATGAAACTGATTTGGAGTTGCTCCCTCAGAGTTCGCAGCAAGACGGGTTGGGTTTACCAATGCTTGTTTAAATACTAAAGCCAATACGGTCGATTTACACCAGTTTCTTATAGAAAACGTGTGCTATATTAGAAATTGCATCTTCTGACAATGACTGCTTTAGTGATGATATGTATGCCTGGTATCAAAGTGGAACACACACGGTATTACATTAGAAACCATCTTTTCATAGCAGCCTTTCTTAATCCTGGCAGCACATTCGAAAACAATGCATGCTGCCTGGTTTATTTCCACTAACCCTTCAGCTCTTAACACAATAAAAGCTAGTAGGCAGATAATTCGGTTCAGGCAGGCCACCATTGACCAGTTTTCTTTAGTTAATTAGCAAAACATTTGTTCTTTCTCCTAAGGGCAAACAGCACAAACATCCAACAGTTGGAGACAGGAAAGCTTGTAGGAAAACCAGGGGGGCTTGTCTCCAGTTGGATTCAAAAATTAGTCCAGAAATCTGACGTTTAATGCTGCTTAATGAATATACTATGACTCGCAATCAGTTTCTAAACTAAATTAGTTTTTGGACATGCATTTCTGTTCTCGATTGCATGGATACAAAACTGGAAAACATATTTTGCTAGTGCATGACGGACAATGGTTTCAAAATAATTAGTACTGTCGCGTTTAGTAATCCACGGGGCACCGCTCCTGGTAGCCTTTCTAGCTGGAGCAGCTTTCTGCTCCCGAGATGACTTTGTGCAGTTATTAGCTGTTAAAACCAGCGAATTAAGCCCAATACTTGGATGGTCTCCAGACAAAGCGAAAATGAATTTCCAGGCCCATGTATTCTGATGTGTGTGGCAGCAAATATGCAAAAGCAGGGCCAATTAATTATTACTCTGTGGCAACTTTAGTAGAAAATATGAAAGCAGGAGTGGGAGGGACGCTCGGCTGTCACTGCAACACAGAAAAGTGGAGCATCGCTCCTATTTGCTACCAGTGCAAAGCTTTGAAGAACATTCTAGAAAGCTGTCTGAAATTCAGAACCATTTTATCCTTCCTCGATCATTTTTAGATTTCCATTCAAACGCTTTTTGATACATGAATATTAATTATTGTGGAGTGGCCGGCTGTGCAGGGCACTGAAAGGAGCTGCAATGTACAGATGCCATTCTTGGACATGTTCACAGGAGTTTCCAGCTATGTACATCAGGATCCTACAGCGAGTGCCTAATTTGTGGCCGGTGGATTTAGATGATGAGAATCCGCCCTTGTGTATGGGGAGTGTAAATATTTTTTTTTATTAATGAACTTTGGCCCACAGCAAAGGAGAGAAAGGCAAGAAAGTGAAGGCAATGCATGCAAAACAAGGTGCATTGGGGGAAGCGGGAATGAAATGAAAACTGAAGGAGCCGCAAGAATGAGATAACGTGTCAAGAGCTGTGGGTTAGTGGAAGTAAGTGTCATGAATTGGAATTAGGACTGGATTTGCTCAGTATTCAGCAGCCCTGGCATTGCTCCTTATTAAGCTATGACCACAACGTTTATTTTTAATATTTTTGTGCATATTAGTTATGTCTGGCTTCCTGGCACTGGTAGTCAATTTACACATTGGGTAGAAGAGAAGAAGGTATGAATATGGGCATGGAGTAGCTCACTAAATATTTAGATTTATTCATTGATTGGTGTTTTGATGGATTATGTTATCAATTGCTTGCAACCGGTCTAAAGATGATGTCAGTAAAGGATGCAAATGGAAAACAGGCAGATAAACATACAATGGCCTGTGAAAAATAAGTTAGAAAAAATACTGAGAATAAGCAAAGCAGACAAAGTTGAACAAACATTGGCAGACTACAGTGGAATATTTACCACACCTAATAAATATATAGATGTATATACTGATTGTAGTAAATGGTTCCTATTCTGAGTTTACAACCTATAAAAGAGGCATAACATGGAGAATCTGTATTTAATACACTGAATTCCGTATGTTTGACTTTCTTTTGGGGCCTTTTTGCCAAATATATTTCAGTGGGTTTGACCTGCTAGTCTATCATGAGGAAAAAAAGTGAGGTGCTGATAATTTTCACAAAACCTGTTATTCCGATCCCTCTACAAATTCCTGTTTGCAGAGGGATCACAAAATCCCTATGAACTTGTAATGAATGTCCTAGTGTTAAAATGTCACATTTTTTAAGTCATCCGAGACGCTAAGCTTCCTTTATCACAGCAATGCCTCCAGCCTCCTATTTCCTGGGTTTTGTTTATAAGAAACATCAATATCTAATATGCCATAGATGTGAAGTTGGTGATAGTCCATATGTGTATTAGCAATGAATTGAAAGACGTTACTGACAATATCAAAAAGAAAAGAAGCTAATTTATATGACATATATACAATATTGCAAAATTGGAAGGTGCTGGAGAAATCACAAGGGCTGACGTATACGAGGGCTGACGTATATTTAGCCAAAAAGGGTAAAGAACTCAGCCCAAAACCATCACATCCATCCAAATTCAGGTTAATTGGTAGTTTGATTATTATTACATCTAATAAGGAATTTTATGTGCCACTAAGTCTTTGCAGGAAGACAAACTATTAAAATCAGTCTTTCATTGTTAGGGATAAATAGTGCTGAACTAATTTGATGCCAGTGAATTCTTGCAAATTTAAGTCTGCTGATCAAAGCAGAACATGTTTGACTTTGTCCTCTTTGAACTTAGCACAGTTTTTTTTAAACAATACAACAAGAAAAAAGCAAGCGACAAATAATCAACCGACTGGGGTAATTGTGTCTTATATCAATAATTGGTTTATGTTCACCTGTTGTGGCAAAAGCCTCTCCAAGAACTTGCTTTGTTGAATCTTTCCAAAATGAATGACATTCCCAGAAGGTCAAAACCATCCTGTCAAAATGTCAAGTCAAAAGATATTTCCAGCAGCCTTTTCTTTCAGTTTTTTACAGTTTTTCAATAT
This sequence comes from Triturus cristatus, assembly GCF_964204655.1. Classification (NCBI taxonomy): domain Eukaryota; kingdom Metazoa; phylum Chordata; class Amphibia; order Caudata; family Salamandridae; genus Triturus; species Triturus cristatus. Next base: position 232,155,155 of record NC_140584.1, read on the forward strand.
CAGGTACAATTGTTCAAAATTTTCAGGGGAAATCTCTGTCCCCCTACTTCCTCCTCACTGTCTATCCCCTCTCTGATTGCCTTGATGGGCGGGTTCGCCAAGCAAGATTGTACTCCCCTTTTCCCCAAACAATTGGGCTGATTACGATGGCGGGAGGATCGCCACCGCTGGCCCGGAGGTGGCGATCTGCCCGCCATCAAAAGGTGATATACCCACTGCCATATTATGATGGCGGTGGGAATCACTATTATTCCGCGGCGGTCAGAAAGACCGACCGCCACAGTTCCGCAAGGCGGTCCTTTCCCGTCCGCCTTGCGGAACCCGTAAACAGGCAATCATTGATCACAATGGGCCTCTTCGCCTGTCTTTTTACGGTGGACTCTCTGCCGCAAAAAGGCAGGCAGAGACTGGCTTTGGGGGCCAATTGCGGGCCCCCGGGGGGGTCTGCTGTCCACTGGGGGCTACCCATGGTACCCTCCTCCATTTCCATGCACAAGCTGGCAGTCACTGCACGGTTCCTGCCACGTTGTGCAGGGAAATGCACATCATGGCCATTTAACATTATGGCGGGTGCTGCAGCCAGCAGCACCTGCTGCAATGTTAAATCGCCAGATGCGACCGCTGCGTTGGCGGTCGCATCATAATTAGGGTGGCAGGACCACCACATCCAGGCGGGTGGTCCCGTTACCGCTAGGGTGGCAGGGGGACTAAAGTCCGCCTGCCATCCTAATGACCCCCTATGTGTTTATCTTTTCTCAGTCCTCATCTCCTGCCTGTGTGAAAGTTTCCTTCCACTTTTGGGACCCTAGCACCTCTGTCTCTTTCTGTATCATAATATCTCTCGCTAATAATCTAATATATGCACTCCTATCTATACCTCAGAATATATATCCCTAACTATTTTCTAGTACATCTACACCCAAGTACTGCTGCCCTTAACTGTTCTCAAATACTTGTGCCCCTCTCCATACTATTTAATCTTTACACAGAATGATTCTCTACTGTTTGTAACCCTGAATATACCCCTGAATGTCTTCTAACACTTCAATTCCTGGTATATCCTATAGACTCTCATGCCCCTATATTTCCCAATGCCTCTACTTTTATTTATTTTCTAACACAACTACCCTTGCTGTGCAATAATACATCTACCCCTAGCAATATAATTGTGCTTCTACACTTATTTATATCACTATCTCTATACTTGTATATTTAACCAGCTATGTACTCTTTTACCTAGTCACTGTTACTTATACAATTGCCTATTCCCTAATATTTCTACTTGTAACCTAGTGTTGTCAATTTCTTACCATGCCTGCACCAACATACCTATACTCGGTAACTATACCCCCTTTCTATACCTCAGTAGATCTTCTAAATTCACTATCAATTATTTCCGTCCCATATTCTCCCTACCCAATTTCGTTGCTATTTTCTTGTTCCTTTTTCCTGGTTCTGATGTCTAATTTCTTCATTTATTCAAGGGAAAGAATTTACAATATTTTGAAAACTGACCAAAATTTAAATTCAGCACCATGGGGATTGGGACAAGTAAGAGGATTTGGCCAGGCTAGTGTTCTCCATTTTGTTTTTTTCAATAAAATGCTGTAGATCCCATAACAAACCGACACAATAAAAAACAGTTACCTGAGCTAATTAGTCTTAGCTCTCAAAGTTCTACAAATTAACCGGAGAATATTTTAGGAAATTCTAATTTTCCATGCTTTATTTTCATCCCATGATTTAGAGAAAAAAAAATCTAAATAATATTCTGTATTTAGTTATGTTTCTGTTTGAGGTGACAATGGACATATGGACATATAATGGCCCTCTAATAGAAAAATAGCGAGAACATAAAATATGACATTGCAAATACTTAAGACTTGAAATGTCTCCAGAAGTGTCATCACACCTCTTGCTACAAATCACTCAAAAACAGCAATTAGTCACACTTAGTATGCATTGGAATACTTAGGGTTGTCGCTAGAGATGTTGTTGTGGAAGTAGATTTAAAGCATAAAGGCACACTAATAAAGCACCCGTAACCACCCAAATCCATGAATTCGCAAACTGAGAAGGACCAAAGGATTCCTCATGTGCCTAGTCATCCTCTGTCCGGTGCCTTGACCTATCTCAAATACCTAACCCTGCAAAAGGGTGTTGTGTGGCACAGGGGAAAACAATAACAATGACAACAAAATGTAAAACAGTAAAATGTTACTATGTAGATACTTCTAAATGATCACAACCAGAAACTGAAGACATGAATTTGAATTTGAATTTAAAAACATTTATTGAGCGCACGTTTACCATGCGGTTTCATGGCGCTTTAAGTGATGCAGTAGCGGTCGGCGGAAGGGCTAAACAGTGTAAGCTTGCTCAAATAACAGGGTTTTAAGGTCTTTCCGAAACTGTGTGTATGACGGATAAGATCGGAGAGCAGGAGGGAGAGAATTCCAAAAAAACGGAGCCAGAACAGCAAATTTCGCTCCACCAGATTTCTTTTTCTTAAAGCGAGGAATGTTGAGAAAGGCCCTGTGGGCAGAGCGAAGTTCACGGCCTGGGAGGTACGGTTTTATGGCGGCGCAAATGAATTCAGGGGCTGTACCTGCTCTAGCCTGAAAGGTAAGGCAACCCAGCTTAAAGAGGGCACGCTCCCTCACCGGGAGCCAATGCAAAGCTTTAAGCAGGGGAGTGGCACGATGGTATTTGGGTAGGCCATAAATCAAGCGAGCCGCTTGATTCTGAATGAGCTGCAAACGATGGACCGCATATGCTGGAGCTCCATTGTAAATGATGTTACCATAGTCAACTCTCGACAGTACCATGGCCAGCACAATGATTTTTAAAGCAGGAAGGGAGAAAAAACGGGATACTTTCCTAATTAATCTTAAAGAAAAGAAACAAGCAGAGACCACTGAACCCACCTGTGAGTGAATAGAAAGTTGTGTGTTAAGAAAAATCCCAAGAGTTTTGACCTTAGAGACAGGAAGAGGGGGAGCACCAAGTGACAAGGGCCAGTGAGCAGAGGTCCATGGACTGCAACCACCTCCGGTCAGGACTAACTCAGTCTTGTCCGGATTGAGTTTGAGGTGGTTGCAGTTCATCCAGTCTTGAATGAAGGTCATTACGGTCTGAACATTGGAGGCAGATGAGGGGGAGTTGGAGAGATTAAAGATTAGCTGGAGATCATCAGCGTAGTTAAACACCGTGACCTCCATCTGCTGTAACGAAAAAATGAGGGGGTAAATGTACAAATTAAATAAAAGTGGGGAAAGTGATGAGCCTTGGGGAACTCCGCACTCCACTTTGCGAGGGTCAGCAGTGAAGTTGGCCAAATGGACGGCTTGGGCCCTCCCTGTGAGGAAGGACTCAATCCACGAGAAGGCAGAGCCTTCTATGCCCGCCGCCCTGACACGGCTAAGAAGAATGGAATGATCCACCGTGTCAAAGGCGGCGGACAGATCTAATAAAATCAAGGCTTGCGGAAGGTTGGTGTCAATGCCTTCACGTAGCACGTCCATAACCGAGATCACCACTTTCTCGGTGGAGTGCAATGGGCGAAAGCCTGCTTGACGGGGGGAAAGACAGTGATTGGTTTCAACATGAGTACTTAAGGTGGTTGTGACGTGAGTTTCCAAAATTTTTGCTAGGTAAGGCAGTAGGGAAATGGGACGGTAGTTGGAGGGGGAGGAGGGATCAGCGTCAGGCTTTTTAATAATAGGTATAACAACCGCTGATTTGTGTAGATCAGGAACGTTTCCCTTCTTTAGCGAGTCATTGAGGAGAGTCAGAGGGGGAGTGGGGGAAGATAAATAAATTTCCCTGAGGATATGGGCGGGGGCAAAATCTAAGGGAGAACCAGATTTGACTCGGTGGAGTAATGAGAAGAAGGCGTCCTCCGTTAATGGTGGGATAAGGTTAAGTTTGGGGACAGTGGAGGGAGGGGAGGAATTGACAAATGCAGGGGAGGGAGGTGGAATATTGAGTTTGATTTTGAGTATTTTATCAATAAAAAACTCATTGAGCAAGTTACAGAAGGACTGAGAGGGGGGGATGGTAGTCGTGGTTCGAGTGGATAATGCTAATTCGTGAACCGCGATAAAAATTTCCTTTGAGCGAGACTCAGCTGCCATGATCCTGCTGGTATAAAATGCAGTTTTGGCCGCTAGAATGACGGCTTTGTAAGTTTTTAAAACAGACAGATATATAGTCTTTAGCTCTGGGCTGTAGTCTTTCCTCCAGGCTCGCTCGGCTCTTCTAGCTGCTAGTTTCTGTTCTTTTAGCTCTAGGGTGAACCATCGGTTGGCTACATGGGCCCGCTTGACAGTGAGTCGCCTCATGGGGGCGAATTCATCGCCTGCCAAAGTCAGCCAATTCTCAATGGCGGCCAGTTGTGACGTAGCAGTGAGGTCTGTAAGGTCGGGAGCGGTTTTGGTCAAAGTTGAACAGAAGGAGGGCATGTCCGCTTTACCCCATTTCCTGACCCAAATGTTTTTAGGAAGAGGAGGTTTGACCAATGCGGTCAGTGCAAGGGAAAAGGAAATAATAGAATGGTCGGACCAGGAGCACGGGGAAATTATGGGGGGTGTGAATGGGATATTTAGCGCCCAGATTTGATCCAACATGTGACCATGGGTATGTGTGGGGCCATGAGTGAGCAGTGAGAAGTTCAAAGAAATCATGAAATCTGTAAAATCTTTGGATTGAGGGCTCTCGGCAGGTTCATTGGGCCAAAAGTTTAGATCCCCTAGCACTAGTACCGATGAATTATTAACCACCAAGGTGGCTAAGAGAGCCTGAATGCTAGGGAGAAAGGAAGGGGTTAGCTGGGGAGGACGATAAATTAAGACGAAGGTGAATGGTACCTGATGGAGAGTTGAACGAGCTACAAGATAGTCTACCTCAGGAATGGGTAAGGAGGGGAGAATCTGGAAGCAGAAATCTGTCCGGGCTATTAAGGCTACTCCGCCACCCCGCTTGCCCTCAGGCCGATCTGCTCGAATAGCAGAGTATGATGGAGGCAATGCGGCTAATACATTGGGTAGGGAGTCTGCCTTAAACCAGGTCTCCGTTAGGAATATGAGGTTTGGATTATGGGTGTCAATGTAGTCAAATAGTTTGTATTGATGACTGACCGCAGACCTGGTGTTTAAGAGTATTGCTGAAGTATTACAAATTGGTGCTGGGAGGGCTGGGGGGGGCAGGATGGTGCGGGATGGTGTATTGGGTAAAGAAAATAAGGGTGAGCTGATACTAGGAGGACGGTAAGGTGGGGAAGAGTATAAATCAAGCTGTTTCAGGTAGGTACTGATCGAAGGGTCAACCGTTCCAGGGACCCAGAATGAGAGTAGTAGTGCAGGTGAATACGTAAGTAAACGGGCAGCCTTTCGTGCCCCTAGCCCCGGTCGGCCGCGGACGGGCGCAGACGGGCTTAACTCTGGCGCAACTCCGGCGCGCCTACGTCGCGCCCGCTGCGCTCGTCCGCTGCGCTGACACATGCTGCACGATTAAGTAGGGGCGGAGCGGTGGAGGAGGGGCAGGGCTAGGGAGGAAGGCAGCCCGATCTAAGATGGCGCCCGTTGCTGCTTAGAAGCCCGCAAGTGCACCAACCCGCCCTGGCAACCCACCTCTGAAACCGCAAAAGGTAAGATACCTGCACAAACTTTGAAGATCAGTTAAAAGCAGTAAAATACAATATAAATGAACGTCGCCTGCGCTCGTAATCAGCGGGGGCGGAAAGCAGGATGATCGCGACCAGCAATCCAAGCGTCAACCAGCAAGCCCACTGCCACCGGGCTACTGGCAAACACATAAACTACAAACAGTTTAAATGTTTTAAGGGTTGAAGCCATACCCAAACTGATTTTCCCAAAACTATTCACTAGTTCAATACAGATGACATGCTTTAAAACTGATGATCTCAGAATATGGTATTAGCAAGACATTTTAATATTCAAAGCATCGGGTGTGATAAGGCATATTGTAACTGTGACCATCTACCTCACTACATATTCATGATGTAATGCATACATTTTGATCCAACTGTATTGTCAACATATGTTTGTACTATGATATTACTCTCCTGGTATTTACAACTGTGAGATGGTTGCTAAAAGACATATTTGGTGACAGGTGTACAATTAGCAAGCAGTTGTTTATACAAAACAAATGACTTCAAAACATATGTATGCTATTTTTTTATTTTACAAATGATCACATGTAGGTCCGGTTTACCGGGTTGCAGAATGTGTTATGTGGTGGCATATCTTTATGATGTACACAATATTTCCAGGCACTGATATACTGTTTAAGATGACTTTGTACACAAACATCTGAGATAAGTTAAAATACATGCTCCCAGACTCATTCCCAGACATGAATTAAAACATCCATATATACATCTAGATTAACAGGCTTTGCACATACCTCATCTACAGAACAGCAGTCTATATTAATTCAATCTGTAACAATCACAATCCAGAAAATATAAAACAGAGGCTTATACTCTATCGCAGTATTCAGAGCTTTAACAGTTGATCGACACCTTCTCTCCCTACCACAAATACATAATTATATCGAACAATGGGAGAAAGAAAAAGAAAAGAGGCAGATAAATTTACACTCTTCCCAATCCTTCTCAGTATCCTAGCTGGTCATCTCCATATACACACACCAGTAGTTCATAATACAGTAGAAGTCCAAAAATCCAACATGCACAACAATGCAAAGCTTCATTCTTCGCCACCAAGGGAAATCCTCCAAATCAATACACATTTTCTTTAAATGAGACACCAACGAATGGATACCCCAAACTTCAGTATGAGCACACAAGAACAAAATGAATAGCCTGTTGTTAGTATCATTTATGTTTTCGAGCTATCTTTTTGGTGTCAAATGCAAAATATGGTGCCAAAAACCAGTTTTGCATTTTGAAAATAAATGTAGAATATTCCTGAATATTGTTCTTAATTATGCAAATGCAAATTACACAAATTTCACACATCCCTAGATGTGAGTCTCATTGAGAAGATACAAGCTTACACCAATGTTGTGATACACATTTCTACTACTAAACAGAGCTCTACCAAAACACAGAGCATTATTAGATCCCTTTCTTGAAACTATATCTGAACTTATTGTGAAATTTCCCAACTTATGCATCCTAAGTGAACTAAATATTTGGTTAGAGAAACCAAAAATGCCACAATGTAATACCACCACATCTGGAAAACCAACCCTCAATCCCTACCAAATCATCTATGGACTGACTCATACGGCTGCATGCACACTTGACACAGTCTTCTGCATGTGGAGTCATTGGACAGTACATAATTTGCTCAGTCTCATGGAGCCATCATTGTTACCTCAAAGTCAAAAGAATGCTGTATTCAACAGTACATGTCATAAAAGTGTTACAAATAAAAAGTTAAAACAGTACAAAAGATTTGTGCAAAATGGCAAGATAATAATCAGAATTCTGATATGGTACAAGGACATAGGTTCATGTTATATCAGGCATAGAGGCCGAAAATGTAAATAGTCTCAATTAATCTAAAAAAAACTTTAAAAGACTAGTTATATCCCACACGTAACTTAAGCCCAAGTGCACACATATGTTAAAAAAAGGATCCTATTTCATCTTTCCGCCGTGGTTTGCTGCGACAAAATGTACCTCATCCACCTTAAGAATATTGCCATTGGAATAGCGTACCTAAGTGATTAATCAGTACAGAGAATTTGCAGGGCTGTACTACATGAACTAGTACCCAGATGAACAGCATGTGTGATAAGGTTTCTACGTAGTCAGCACATGTGAAACATTTGTTATTCTCGGTGGTGGACCATTTAGATGTAAAACACTTTAGGTGTAAAGTTCCTATTCTAAATTGGAAATACAGTTGCCGATCGAAGGGTTTGTAATTGCATCCCTGTAGGGCTCAAAGTTCGAGTGGTTTCATCTGTAGAGAGCCCTGTGAGTGAAGTAGAGTCATGGCGACTAATCTCTTCCTGTGCAGTCATCTCCCAGTATATATCCTTGAGTGAATATTTTGTCGGGAACAAGGAGCTGGAGTGATTATCCAACAAATGTGAAAGACCCATTCTATGAAAGAGGCTCCTCAGATTTTGCAGCCAGGTGATTTTATGGAACTGGTCCATATCAATAATATCACTTAAGCAATCGGCATATACGGCCAGTTCCGGCATACACCATAATCTGCGCCAATATAGGATAGGCCGTAACCTGGCATGATCCGCCATTGCTTTCCTGCCCATTCGCTCCTTCAAGGAAGAGTGGGTGTGCTTTGTGGGAGGCTGATTAACGCTCTCTATAATGTGTTCTGAGTGATAGTTATCTGTGACAAATTCTCTAGACCCCACAGCCCGGCACCATAAAGGGCCGAGCTCACCACTTTGGCATTATAAATGTGGAGTACCGGGCTGAGTAGCTTTGTAAGGGAGGTTTTGAATTCCTTTCTTAGGACACATGCTAACTGCCGATGTTTTAATGCCATGGCGTCAATATGTGGCTTCCATCTCATATCCTTCTGCAGTTTGATACCCAGATAGACAAATGCATAAACCTGGTTGAGGGGAAGCCCATCCATTGTTATTCTACCATTAAAGGATCTATGTTGATTGAAGGCCATGAACTTGACCTTATCAGCTTTAATTTTTAAGCTTCATAAATTACAAAATTATTCGTATTGTCGCAGTGCATGCTGTAATCCACTTGGGGTTTTAGAGATGATCAGCTTGTCATCTGAGAACATTAAAACTGGGATCTTTCTACCAGCTAAAACAGGTGCGTCAGTGTGGATAGCAGCAAGACAATTTGCGACTGTTAATAAAAAGGGAGAACAATGTAGGATCTGTCTTGTTCCCTGCACCTTTTGTATGGAATCTATAAAGCTTATTAGCCTTTAATTGCCAGGCATCAATTTGTCTCCTTTTTTATATACAAGGATTATCTCCACCCCCGCCAAGTGTCCAGGATAGGGGCGCCGTGGGCAATGGCGTTAGCTAATAGTAGTATATATTGGGTCCATTTAGGTTAATCCTGCAGAAAAATGTCTGCAGGGACACAGTCTATCCCTGGTGCTTGACCTCCTGTGAGTGCATTAAGGGCAGAACTAACACCTGCCTTGTCAAATACTTTATCAGCAGAGTAAAGGTGTATCAGTAAAGATCCACTGTCCTCTGCTTCATCACTGCCATATTGAGAGGCAAAGTGGGTAACCCATACAATCAGATCAACATGATTTTCAGGAGGCGGTGCCACTCCCCCCTGCCCCATTTTACCAAATACCAGAACCATTGTAAATTATTACTTCCACAAGCACGTTTTAATTTCACCCACCTATCCTCATCCCAGCCTTTTTTGCAGAGAGTATAGCCTTCTTATAGGTGGACCTAGCGGATCGCACTCTGGCCACATCGCCTGACTTGATTGCCGCACTAAGGTCACCACGGGAGTTTCTACAGTCAGTATTGTACAGTGAGCTATCAATACGATCTAACACCACCCCACCCCACTCAGCAGAGCTCGTGGCCTTTTTACTCTTCTTCGCTGTTTTTTAAGTGGCAGCCTTTGAGCCCTCCTCAGTATCTTTGCGCTTTCCCATTATGGAGCTAGCACTCAGAGCAAAGGGATAATCACAAACAGTTACTTGCAAAAGATCCAGAAAAGTAGAAGAGCAGGATAGCCACTATATGGAGTCAACTGTAATTCAAGAGAGTACCTTTATCCCGGTATGGGCATACAGTGGGAAGAGGAAGAGAGTGCCAGCTATCAAATATCAGGGGGGTGACCCAGCCTCTTTCAGGCTCTGACGGGCCCAGACGGGCCAGCCCTTGGGAGCCTGGATGGAATTTAAAGCACCTCCTGGCGCGCAGTAATGACAGTGGCAGTGAGCAAGCTGTTTTGGCAGCTGGGCCTTGGAGTCCTGCCCCCCCGCAGCAGTGTGGCAGCAACCAACAGCAACAGAATGGACTCCCGCGCTGCGGGAGCCCGGATGGAATTTAAAGCGTCTCCTGGCATGCAAGAATGACGGTAGTGGCACTCTTTCTCTGAGATACTGCTAAAGCATGGAATCCTCAGACGGGCTATCATAAGTCACATGGAATTTATCAGGATGCTGAAAACGTGGTCATTTCCCATTTGAATATTTGAATATCAGGAAGTGGGGACTTATTAAGAGGGATCACATACTCCTGACCATAATCTGAAGATACAGCATGGTTTTTACAAATAAAAAACACATCAATGAAAACGTGTTCTGGTACTCCTGTGCATGATGCAGCAAATAAGCCATTACCTCAATGGGCGTGACTTTCAGAAAAGGCCTATTTAATGTCCCTACTAAGTGAACATATGTCAGTACATGTCTCCTTCTGTCCTTTACGGCTTGTCCTTCCAAACTAAATGCTTGAGTGTTTCCTATCAGACTCTTAAGCATTACGCAAAATGCATATAACTTTATTCTTCATCAACACTTTAAAATCCAATTACATGGATTACTGAGACAAGCAAACAACAGACAGAATATTATACTATTCCTACATTTCCTTTAATAACAGACACAATTAGAAATACATATTGATAAATAACAAATGCACCTGATCAATAACAACAGTTAGCAACAAACGTTTCTCTATAATAGAAATTGCATGCAACTAATCAGCATACCAAGTCTAATATAATTGCATAATATATGACTATTGTAGCACGTCTATCTAACTTGACAACTATCTGCACTCCACTGAGAAGCATGCTAAATGTCCACAAACTGTTGTAATGCCTCATCGTGGGAGTAATCACTATTTACATTTATAATACAATGCAATACAAAATTCCACAGTTTGCTTGGTATGTAACATCTTTGTTGAGATGGGAATATATGCTTCAAAGCAGACAGACATTACATAATGATTTGTGGAAGAGATCGGGAGTGGAGATTCCATTTGATCTCCATCCCTAGACAGCCATAATACAGAAAATCAAATGATGTTCAGTTGCGCAGAGTATGCCATTTAAGTTCAATTTGTTCCAATAAAACATTTTCCAAACTGCATGCAAAGGATAATTGAAGTGATGCTGCTCAAACTGGACTCCTACCATTATTCAATGTGTGGTTTATCAAGTGTATGTTTAAGTACTAGTGGGAAGCATTCAGCATTTTTATTGCCAGAGGCATGGAATAAGCCACTATCTGACATTGTTTCTCCTAGACACTAATATAATCATTTGCCAGTTTAGAAATGCAGAGGCTAAATCTGTTTAGTAACACCAAATTGCATTTCTGGCCAGAAGAGATCCTCCTGACTCATGGTCTGATTCAATTTGTTTTGTAAAGAAGCTGCTTCAGAAAAGCAACTATAAATTCAAAGGTTTTAACCCATGCCTCTTTCTGTGTGCCTAGGTGTCAGAAAATATCCAGTTCTCTCATTTAATGATATAGAATGTTTACAGCATTGGGAAGTAAGCCAGATGTCATATAGAATTAACACCTCAAGTGTCTGCATTTGATTCTTTGTTTTAATGTTTAAAACTCAGTTTCAATATATTTATTCACAGACGACTCTACATTGAGAAACATTCTCTTTTGTTTCATCATTCAAGCAACAAATTAGACAAATTCAGAGTTAGGGGGTTTCTTTGTTGATGTGAGTAACCTTTATCATATAATGAAGGCTATTTCTTGATTTAAGAAATGCTATAAACCTTGCTGCAGTACTTTCCATTACAATAAACAAGACATCAGCTGTACTCCTTTAGGATAGTGACATTTTTGTTTCTAATACTGAGGCAACTTTTTAAAAACCTGAAACCTATGCAGACACTTTTATGTTATATTTGTGGTTCCCTTCTAGTTATCAATTCCCAATGCACATGTTTATGTAGTCAATATAGTACATCCCAGTGTCTTTATAAAAGACACAACTTGATTCATGTATTTGTGTTTCCTTTCAATGGGCAAAAATCTAAAGTGTGCTACAAAATTGTGTCTATGTACTCTTGCTTTTTAGCTTTACCTACAATGATGTTCACTGCAAAACCTTCAGCACAATTTAGATATTCATGTCATAAACTATGGGATGGGGAAAATACATGCTGTGGGAGCGAAAATGAGCCATGTTTCCTGACACTTTGCACTGAGTTTGCATCACTGTGGTGCAAGGGTGGGTTTGGTGTAGGCCTGCCTAAAGTGCAACAGCACAGGGTGAAAATTAAGCAGCTCCATATCCTACTATAAATGGAGACATTCTGCTACCTAACTTTGATACAATGCAGCACTGAAGCTTTGGTAGTTGGCATTGTGTCAACTGTTAGTAAATCTACCCCAGTGTGTGTTTTATTTTCATTTCAGTGGAGAAGGCACTTAACAGCAGTGCTTCAAGTAGTACATTTCAAGGACCAGCTACTGCATTAGTGCTGTTTTTGAATGCTACATTACAATGAGGCATCTCTAAAATGCAGAACTAACTGTAAAAAACGTTTTACACATTCATGTGATTGTAAAGTAGCATAATTGTCATCACAACAACAGTCTCTCATATAGCTATTCACACCATCTCTACGTAAATGTTAATTCCATTCTGAATAATTATTTTAGACCTTGTGGAAGATTCCAACCTTTGTGCCTCACATACTCAATACTGTTCATTTTTTTAATTATCACATTTAGATTTTGAGAAATCAGAAATACTATGTTTATATTTTTCTGCAGCCATGTTAAATACATGACATGATTACACTTTCTTGGCTGGAGAGAAATCAAATAGCATTCTGCAAACAGTAAAGGTATGGCCATTTATCACTACACAAGAAACATATGAATTTTCAAAATCTTGAGTAGTAAAGTATGACTAGTTAGACTGGTCTCACTTCCCTGCCAGAGAGGCGGGAATTTTCCATTGTCACATTGTGCGATTCTTTGTAAACCTGTTGACTCACTGTTTTTTGGGATAGCCTGTTTTGGAGTAACACTTGAAGATGCTCAAATTCCTTTGCTGTTCACGGGGTCATGCTTGGTTACCATGAAGGAGACTTAGATACATGATAAATGTTTCCTTGGTAAGGACTCCTTCCCCTAATGTTTCCTCCAATGACTGCTTTTAGATGACTTGTGTCTTAATGTATCCTGCAAACACAAGGAGATGATGGATGGAGCACTGAACCTTTTCAGACACTCACCCCCAGTCACAGATCTGGGTTGAATCCATCATCATTCTTTAGCTCACTTTGCCACCCCAGTTCAGACACAGCTATATGCAAATCAGTCTTGACCCAGTGCCTCATGGGAACAGTCCAGCCCGAACTGCCAAGCCATGTCTTCCCTGGACTGGAAACAAGCATCCTGGGACCGGTTTCGGCCTAACAGCCCTCATCAGCCAGGCTAGCTTGAATCCGGTGGCAAAGTGAGCAAGGGACCCACGTCTGGGCATACCATGCCAACTTAGGGCAAATAAAGCAAACACAAGGAGATGATGGACGGAGCGCTGAAACTTTTCAGACACTCACCCCCAGTCACAAATCTGGGTTGAATCCATCATCGTTCTTTAGCTCACTTAGCCACCCCAGTTCAGACACAGCTACATGTAAAATAGTCTTGATTCTGTGCCTCATGGGAACAGTCCAGGACGAACTGCCAAGCCATGCCTTCCCTGGACCGGAATCAAGAATCCTGGGACCGGTTTTGGGTCAGTACAGTAATGTATCCTGCCACATAAGGCGATTTTTTTAACCCACTGGGAATGTGGGCTCACTTCACGGGCAAGTAAGATTGGACAAGGGTCCGTATCCCCTTCATCTAAGGTCCCCAAAAACAAGTGCAGGCCAAAATGAGTTGACGGCCTTCTTCTTCTTCTCATCACCTGCTTCCCCCTGGGACTGCTCTTTTACTCTTTGGACATATTCCCTGTCCACCTGATTTGACCGGACGGTTGCCTCTGCCTGTGGACTTCGGTAGTGGTGGTGGCAGTCCTTATTAATTGTAGGGGGAACCTTTTCCAGCTGGTCTCATCTGCGGATTCCTTAGGTTCCAAAGGTCGCTGTTGCAAGTGAGTGAGGTAAGGTGAGGTGGGCCGGGGGAGCAGGCACTGCACATAGTCCAGTAAATGGGCTCTTGGGTAGGAAGGGAGCGGGCCATGACTTCTCCTACAGGTGTTTTTTTCTACGTGATTGTGCTCACCCATTCTGCACAGGCAGTGGGGGCTTTGATACTTGATGAAATACTTTGTACTATGAGAGGGGGTTCCTGTATTCGAACAGTAGGTGGCATTGCACACTCACATTAAGGAGAAATTGGTGCTGTTATATGATTGAAGCTAGGATAATCTTGTAGATCTGGTACAGCTCTGGGGCTGATTTATGGGCTCAATTGTTACGCAGCATTTCAAATTCTGGGGTTTGTTGTTTGGTGGACATTTAGATAATCCTGCAGGCTTTGTTGTGGCACAAGTTCTGGTTTGTGCACAATTGTTAGGCAGTGCTTCAACTTATAGGCTCCAATTGACTTGGGGAGTAATGGTTTGGTTTGCTGTTCTCATATCCTCTGGGACTGTTGAGGCCCTGTGTTTAAAGCCAGATTGGTCATTTTAATAGGGATATTAAGGTTATATTTGAAGCTCATCGCCGGGGTGTACAATGCCTCTGAAGCAGGTGAAAAGAAAAGCAAACATGGAGGTAGTCTTGGGGCAGTTAGATGCCATAGATCAGGTACTAGCCCTATTTCAACCTGCACTGACCTCCCTGGTTCCGATAGAGGCCGGTATACAAGCAGGGCCTAGTGTAGTAGCACCCATTGTTGCAGTACAAGTGGATGAAGAGCACCCAAGGCGGGTGGGGGTCATCCTGAAAGCAGTATTCCCACCAGCTAAAAAGCAAGCAAGGAAGGGAATAGCGTAGGGGGGAGGCAATAGGGCTGGCCTGACACAAGCAGGGATTGCTTCCACACCCAGTCAGTCTTCAACTGAGCTCATAGTGCTAGGAGAGAAAAGGGTGACATTAACGGGGCTGACAGGAGCAAGTTCAGATGGTTCTGGAAATGATCTTGTGAGTAGTTTAGCTAGGGTGCTACCATAGCTTCATAACTAGGCAATCAAGGCCCAGCGATCACGGGGGGAGGGGGCAGCACTGGCATTTGCAAAAAGCCTACTGGAAAGGAACCCAACTGCTCAACCAGGGGCTAGGGCAGGCACCAAGAGTGTCTGCAGCATTTCTACCCAGCAATTAGGGCCTGTGAATACACAACCTGGGACAACAAGGTGGTCTCCTCACCCACATTGGCCGGGGTACCCACGGCAATTATGGGTTCTGCAGCAGGGACAAGGCTGAGGAGACAATTAAATCTAGTAGTGCCCATGAGCAGGTCCTTTCTCCTAGGGATCAGTTAGGCTTGCACCTATGGAAAGGGGCAAATGTTGATGTGTTTGAACTCACTGTGGTTAAGCCACCAGATGAGGACACGTAAATTGAAGAAGCCAAATGTTGAGGAGACAATAATGAAATGGACAAAGGATTTTTCTATTTATCAACCGGTGCTTCTTAAGAAATACCCCGAGTGGGGCCCACAGACTTCCTATTATATGAAAATATATTGGGTGCTTATAGGGAGTTTGGGGGGTCCTGGTTGAAAGAATGGGATAAAGCATTCAGGCTGAAGAAAGCTACCAACCAGCAGATGTTTTGGGATCAAACAAAAGTGAATGCATGGTCGCATTGCATGATGTTAAAGAAGCCAGAGGGCAGTGATCAGATGCCCATTCGCCAGGTGACTGGGAGAGCGGAAAGGGGCATGATGGGCATATAACAAGAAAGCCTTTTCCAGACCACAGGGGTCTTATGAATTTAAACATAATTGTTCCTTTTGTGGGATGGCAGTGCACCCAGGGTTCTAAGGAAAAAAGTGGTCAGAAATAAAGGATTCCTGTCCCTTGTGTTTTATTATCCCTCTTTGGTCTCATTACTAGCTATGAACCCTGGTTAAATATGTGCCCATGGCAAGAAGATGCTCATCAATTGTACTCTGGTTTTCACTTTAGTTTCAAGATACCTGTTTCCATACTTTGTCTGCTCTCCCCTGGTGTTGGCTCCCAAAAAGGTTCTACTGGAATTTAGGCTGTTTCACAATCTTTTACCTCCTAGAGGGGTTTCTGTTAACAATGCCATCCACCCTATCCTGTCCTCTGTCAAACATAAGTCCTTGGATGGTCCTCTGTGTTGGACTTGGCCCTTTTTTCAGGTTCATCCCAGAACTTTTTCCCTTCCTCCTGTATATATTCTCAACTGTTGTTGGTGGTTTTAGGACTCTGGGCACTTTATTACTGCTGATCAGTGCTAAAGTACATGTACTCTCTATTGAAAACTTGGTAAGTGTGGTCTACACCGGTTTGCCATATTTAGTTAATGTGTCAATCACTTGTACAGTGGTATCTCATATACCCAAGGCCTGTAAATTAAATGCTACTGATGGGCTTGCAGTGCTGCTTGAAGCCACCCATCAAAGTAGCCTTTCAAACCTGTTTCAGGCCTCTGACACTGCAGGGCCTGCACTCGCAGTTCACTGTAGCTATGACGTGGCACATAAAGTGGTTGCCACGTTTATGACTCCCCTTTTACTAAATAGCAGTCACCCCTAACATAGGCCCTAGCTAGCACTATGGGAAAGGTGTGGTGTAGGTAAAAGGTAGGATATGTGCCTTATTTGTGTGGCATGTCCTGGTAGTGACAAACAGCCTATTTGGTTTCTCACCACTGTGATGCTGCCCTCTTATAGGGATGCATTGGGGATTCCCTGAGATGTGCTTCAGTGGTAGTTCCTGACATGAGAGGGGTAGCGTGATCAAGTTTGGTATGTTTGGAATAGTGGTGATAAATACTGTGTATTGGTGTTCACGGATATATTATCACTATTTAGAAATGCCACTTTTAGAAGTAGGAATTTCTGTGCGGTATCTGTCTTTGTGCCTGCTTGTTGTGTATTGACTGTCTGGCCTTGTAGAGACAGGGGCTGAGAAGGTGCAGTAGCTCCAGGATGAGTCAGTGCTATGCTGAATAGGCCTGGTCTGAACTAGGAGTAGAGGGAGGAGTAGCACCTGCACCTGAATAGGGATGTGCCTACCTTCCACAATGATGGCTCAACACCCCTGTGGTGTGTTTGGGGCCAGGGCCTACACTTACAATGTGGAAGGTTGTGGACTGTAATGATGTTGTGAACATGCCCCCAGAACTGGTTTAAACTGGGCTCAAGGCCCTGGGCCGGGGAGAACAAAGACACAAGAACTATAAGAGAAGGGGCTGTGACCACCTGTTATTTGAGCTTACTTGGGACTGGAACAGGAAGACACTGCGTGGACTGGGAGCCAGCAGCTGCTGGTTCTGAATGCTGCCCCAGAGGATTGCTGGGCTACCAGAGAACCGCCATCTCGACTTTGCCTGGGTGTGCTGGCCCGAGACTGCTTCCTGCTTGGGGCCCCCAGTGATCTCCCAGGGCTTTGTGGCTTGCCCTGTGTCATGTAAAACCAGCACATGGTGAGCGCTGTGGTTTCCCCCTGTTACTTTAAAGCGCTGGTGGAGTGCTAATTAGGGAGACTTTGAGCTATCGCTCACAGCGCCGCTCTTGCCTCGTGTGCTCCAGTGAAGAGAGGGGAGAGCTGAGGAAGGAAGAGCTCTCTCTCTCCCTGTTGCTTTCCTGCTGTGTTTTATCAGGACTGGTGTCCAGGGCTCTACTTCTCGGCCCTAGGCTGCCGACGGGCCCACAAGCAGCGAGAATACTCGGCGTGACCGCTCATCAGCCAGCCAGCCCCACAGAAGAAAAATCCTGGTGTGAGGGATTAAAGGGCGTTCCCATGGAGACCGAGGCTCTGCCTGCACGCCCAAGCAGCAAAGGACCACAGAGGCCGCTGATGTTGTGCAGAAGACACCCTCCCTCAGCGCGGCCCCGCTGGCGTGAGGACATTGCGTCATCAGGAAAGGATCCCTTGGTCGGGCAGGGCTCGGGCCTCCCCCGCAACAGAGTCTTACACTTTCAGTTTTGGAGTGAGCTGGCCGCACGGTTGTATGCGCTTCACCCGAATTGTGACTGTGAAGCCGACCTCATGTGCTTTTCACTACAGCCATCCATGCAGTCCCAGTGGGGGGCTCCGGATGGGCTGCAACACCTGTCGTAGTACTGACAGGGAGTGGCGGGGTACGTGTACCCATCCGGCAATTGCCTGCATTGAGTCAGGCCTCGACGGGGTGCGGGTTTCATCCTGCATTTGGCCCCGTGAGAGTGGCTTCGCTGCATCGAAGTGCTACCACATTGGTTGCCCCTTCCTCATTTCCTGGTGCATACCTGTGGCAGCAGGGCACTTGCACCGGATCTCAGCTTAGGAACGGGCTGAAACCTCGAGGGAGGCCCCCCAGTTCCCAAGTGGGGAAGAATTTGCAGAAAGTACCGCATGTCCTACTGGAGGCACTGGAGTGAGGTGCACTATCACCTGAGGAAGAGGGGGCAATATGCTTATGGTACTGTGTATTGATGATCTGCACATGCATAAGGTGGGCATGATGGGTGTACGATATGTGCACTACTGCATTGTTTTTGCCTATTGTGAATCAGGCTCAGTGATGATGGGTATGCTTAATGCCTGATACTCACATGTATGTTGGGTTACATTGCCAAGGTTGGCACCCCATGTACCATTCAGGTAGTTGGCTACAGTGCACTGTTGATTATGTTTATGCATAATGTGTGATGCTAAGTACAGTTATTACCAGTAGCTAATGGGTTGAGCTAACTGATGTTTATGATAGTGGCCTGAAGGGCCTAGTGATTTACGTAAATCCCTGTGAAGTCATGGCTTCTGCCAGTGGCATAGTGTAATATATGTGATTGTATTCTAATGTGTTCTTATGAAAAATACAAAGGCGATTTTTATATAACCTTGAGTGGAGTTTCTTTTGTCGTGTGCCTATTGTGTCGCTGGTGTGTGTGTGTTGGGCAAACACTTTACACATTTCCTCTGGGTTAAGTCTGACTGCTCTGCCAAGCTACCAATGGGGTGAACAGGGATTATCTTCAGCGTGTAACTCCTGACTAGAGTGCTGGTTTCTGCCTGGCTTAGGCGCATGCCCCAGCCAACCAGAAATCCTATTTCTAACACTCTGGAACTGTTAAATCAGGAGCCCTGTTAGCAAAAGCAGATACAGAATCAGCATTTCGTTTGCTGCTAGTCTATCCTGATGACAACCATTTGTTGGGCTTTCAGTTCTGTGGGAAGTTCTACTACAACAGGTGTATGCCCAAGAGCTGCTCCATCTCTTGTGCTTATTATGAGCTATTCGCTAAACAATCTAGGGGTTTTCCCTATTACTCCCACCTCAACCTAAGCATGAGGAATGGCATATATAAAATGGTAATCTTTGAGGACAGATAGAATTATGACTATGCTAGTGAAAATATTAATTAATCACTAGTACCTTATGTCACTATACAATACAACATTTGTTTGTATGATTTTCAATCACAAGCACAGACCATCTCCGGGTGTGTATTTATCAAACAAAAAACAGGTACATACACAACACACCAACACTTGTTATTATTTTACACATCCTACAATAACATTGTACAACACATATCAAGGACATATACATGTGCATAGTTTCTCTTCCAAACAATTTGGCAATATGGCTGCAGAACTTAGTATTCAGTAGCAGTCCATACAACAGGCAGTCCAATACAGATACACACAGAAGTGTGCATCAAAACATCTTGAGAAAATAGGAGTTTTAATCGGACTCCTCCAAATCCAAAAGTTACCTTTATTTAATTTAGAGCGTGAACACACACTAGGGTGTACAGTGCCACATTGATTTTGGGAAGGCAATTGTAGTCTTTTTTCCCAGCCGACAGGCCTTACTACGGTCCCTCACCTGTTGTTTTGCAGAACCTGCAAATGACAAACTAGTTTACAGTATTCAAGAGCCCATGCACTACCTCTTTCCCTCAAGACCAGACTTGTAGAGAAGAACTGAGAACATTTTTTGTCTTTTCCACTGAAAGAAAAACTGGAATAGCTTCCCTAACTTATTTGCTGGCTACATGCTTAGAGCACTTACGTCAAGACTTGTAAGAAACAGATTCCTAAGCAACACACATTTATATGTTGGACTACATCTTCTGTGGACTGCTTGCTTAGGAGCTTAGAAATATTCTTCATTGATGTCTTTGTTCTTGTTAGCTAAGTAAGTCCTGTAATTACATTCAAATTCCAGATAACCAGCATAAATGTAATCTAACAGGTATTTGAACAGTTGGACTGCTGCAGACTTTTCTAACCTGATGATATCATACCTCATGAATGCTTCTTCGTGAGGAACCTATGCATAGTCTAAACACAAGCGCAGGGAAATACTGCAATGAATGCTTAAATTACAACATTGTACAAATGACACATTTTCATCTCACCATTAGTGCATTTTCACAACATTCAGATATTTTTGACCAAAAGACAGGATAAAAGAATCCTGTTACTAGAGAAGCATTCTGAAAATGGCTAAGTAGAAGTGTGAACATAAACATAATCTAGCACCTTTTGTACCCTGTCAAATAATCAGCCTTTTTACATGGTAAGAGTTCAGAGTTTTGCTTTGGAAATTAAATGACAAATTTAAAAAACAAGAGTCAGATTGTGGTCTTGTTGTTTAAAACTGAATATTCGGTATAACTCAAAACCTTATGTTTGTTTTTTTCAATTTATTTTATCCTGATGTATTTCTTCAAACATTGTGACTCACTGCTTTTATTAATTCTCCATTAACTTTTTCAATGTTTTTGTCATCAGCGTTGCTCACATATTGTGGAATGATACAAAGACCCAAAAACAATATTGCGCTTTCCTTTCATGAATAGTTAGCTCTATTCATACCACGTCTCTTTCTTTGTTAGTAAATTAATAGGGTAGGCAGATATAATAGATAAATTGTGCAAATTCCCTGATCATAACCTTATAAGGCTTTGTCTGGCTGTTCCATGGAGTAATGCATCCACTCTAGAAACCTGTGTTTGACTTCTTGGCTACAAGTTCAAATTTTGCCAAATCTTTTTATCCTTCCAATGTGGCTAAAATGAGTATCATGGAGTTTGTTAACGAAAAACACCTGTTGATCAGTGTGAAGATGCCACAAGTATTGATGGTGTGCCTTATGAGTACACGTATCATGTAATCTTTTTTTACAATTTTCTTCATTCCTATGGCTGAGTTGGAAACTACCCCCAATTCTGATCATGCCAGCTAATATTCCAGAATGAAACAGTGACTGGCATTTGTGTCATCTGCAGTTTTGCCCTCTCACTTGCATTATAACACATTAGGAGGTGTAACTGCCTTGCGGACAGGGAACTCTGTTAGTAATGGTCACCAGAAAGAATATTTATGGAAGTTATTCCCTAAAAGATCCACAAATATAAAGTTGAGAATGTCAAGGAAAAGGCTGCATTTAATGTTATCACTTCACATGACACAACTACGATAGTTTCTGCCACATTACCATCAGAGCTCATGCTGAAAGCTCAAACTCATTAAAATGGACAGATAGTTCCATTCAGATGATAAATGGAAAGGTGGTTGTAAGAAACAGATGTACATTATGAGCCAATAAATTGCTAGCTATCACTTCCCATTTTTATTATGTTTGTGAAACGCAGAATAAGCAACAATAATTCTAATCAACAAAACAGAAAGAAATTCATAACTCATTATTTAACTTATATGCTCTATATTAATAACATTCAATCTTTGATTTATCTGAGTGTGTTCCGAAACAGAACACATCTTCATTCTTTGAAGCTAGTACCCTAAAATCAATGACCTGCCACGGGTGATATAAGGGCCTGAATGTTTTGAATGACTTCAATAAATTGGACTTGAATCAATCATGTAGACTCTCCTTGACTTATATGTTCTGCATCCGATTCATTATTCCTACCAGCTATAATTTGTAAATTACATAATTGCTTTGCTTGACATGCTACAATATAGATTCACTATATATCTGATTTCATCCCATAGTTCATAACTCACAACTGACAATTTGCCACAGGGAGACATTAGTTTTGCATTTCATGCTTAGGAGACCCTGCTTGAAACAAAATAGCATACTCAGATGTGTGACATTCCTTCAGGGTAGACCCTCCGACAAACATCTTCTGTCATGAATTCAGTCAAGACATAGAAGTGAATATTTCCTTTTCATAGAAGCAAATGCTCCCTTTTCATATGAGAATCAGCCACTTATACCCGCAATCTTTAACAATAGTATGCCATTTAAAAAAAACATTTATTTTGAATACTACAAGAATACCATATCCTTGAACAGTTACCCAGTATATTTACAAGAAGATGAGATATGTGACATTGTGGTATTTAAGAACTTAACACACCATTATACCACAAAATTGTGATCATAAAATTTGATTTGATAAATGTATTGTAAAAAGTCGAAAGTGTGCCAGGTTCTTCTGCGTTTTCTAAAGGCTCGAATGTGTATTTGAATCTCAGTGGTTTTGAGTATTGTCATTAGGTGTTAGAGATAATACTAATTTCTCTATATCTGGCATTCACAAATGTCAAATTTGGTCTCTCTTTAGTTGTGTGAAGTCCAATATTTTACTTTGCTCGGCTCATATGCCAAGTCTACTTATGGTGTGATGATCCTCTGTTTGCTTCATGATGAGAGGAAGCTACTTGGCACAATATTCTCCTATCCTGTTCCCTTATATTAAAACTTCTATAAACCTTTTTCCCTATCCACAGCTACTAATATATTGCATTTCTCAGACAGCCCTTATGATATTTGGAGGCATGCTGTTGCATGCAAGAGGTTTTGCTTCTCTTCGGTGTTGCATGCTGTAAGGACAAAATCCCGACAACCTGTTTTTGAGTAATTGTCCCACTCTTTTTCTTTTGCCCCTGTAAGGTCCAGCAACAGTATTTTATACCCTTATACCAATGTGTATCTCAGTCTGCAAGTGAGTGTTCCCCTGAGACACATTGCACTGTGCCCTGAGATAGGGAGTCCCTCCATTTGTCTCCTACACATCTAAACTCAAGGGGTAGCTTTCTTCCCCCTCTCTGCACAGGCTGTGGCAGATGGCAACATTTTATAGTTTTGTTGGATTAGTAGCTTCTCCTACTAAAATGCTCTCTAGACCCCCTGTGTAGTAAGTGCAGTGTAATGGGCTATATTGGGTCTCTTTCTTGTTTATTTTGTGTGAATGGTTGAAATGTTTACAAATGCATTCAGATTGTCTGCCTATTGGCAGTACAAAGAAATTCTTAACATGGCCTCTACTGTTAGGTTTAATCTTAGCAGATTGCAAAGTTTTTTTAGTTAGCAAGAATGATGTTTGAAAGATGGATGACAAGGTCAACTCAATTTGCACTTCTTCTTCCTTCCTCATGTTCTACAACTGTCTGAGGGGATTAAACTGGGCTTCTCCCTAGTGCACGCCCTGGTATGTACCAAGCCATCTTCTTGCATGTAGGCAGATGCCAACACAATACACGTTTTTAAGAAGGAAAAAGAAGTCCATCCCAGAAACTCCTATGTGGGGGAATCCCTACCTCAGACTCTCTGATTGAAATGTTGACCTTTCAAGATTGCATAAATACTGATTGGAAATGCCCTACTAGGAGTCCAGTGCCTGGAATTATTAACTAGGTATTGTTCCAGCTCATGTTACATCCCAGTGGAGCTAGGACTATGCCAACCCTTTTTCTGTTTGTGTTTGTAGAATGAGGAGCTGAGAGGTGTACATTCTCTTCTGGTTAGGATCAAGCTGGTAAAGCCTGAAGGCACTACTAAATCTTTGCTGGACTGCACTGCAGCAGCTCCTGTCTGTGTGAAAAACCCAAATCTGCCCAAGCCCAGTGCCATACTGTACACTTTCCCGTTATCTTTAAATGAGGAAAGGCACTGGTTGAAATAACGATCAGGTACATCTAATTTTCATCATAGCATTTACAGATGATGTGAATTTTTTGTAATGATTTTCATTCCTACATCTGAAGTGGAACATGTTATATTTAGTTTGTAACACACCAGAAGGAAACAGTTTAATATTTGCCTTTTTACTGTGGTTCCAATAGACTGTAACTACAGTGGCATTAGCTGTTAATGCATTTTTTAATTGAACATTTTACACAAAATTCATTCTTAGGGACATTTGATTTGGTTTTATGGCATTATTCCCAGTGATGTCAAAGCATGATTTATGGTTCTACAATGCATATTCAGATTTCAGTGAATTAATTTCAAAATAGGTGGCTGTTAGAGAACATGACAGTATTAAACAGATGTGGCCATATTTAAATACTAACAGCATATCAGTAACTCTCTAAAGTTTATTCTTTCCCCTCAAATAATGCTAACAATACTAAGAACAGTCATTATTATTGTTACAGATAAGTATGTATCTATATGGTTTACTTACCAATTGAGGTATATGCCTTATACACGTAGATGGTGATAAATTTAAACACTACACACTATGATTAAGAACTCTTGGGGCCTGATTCACAAACCAAAAAGTACACTTTTGTGTCAATGTACGATTGTTTGCAATTCACAAAGGTATTTTACTAGTACTATCTTTACGACAGGGGGGGGTCTCTGCACATACATATGACAGTTCTAACTATTTATGTGAGGAGACTCCTCAGTCGTAAAGATACTACTAGTAAAATACCTTTGTGAATATCAAATAATCTTAAATGTACACAAAAGTGTTGTTTTTCTTTGTAAATCAGGACCTTGATATTCACGATAAGAGAAATGTGCACCATTGAATTTGTATACCTTTTTAAACACTAAGCACTACTGCGGGGTCTTTTACAAGAGGATATGCTTTTTCTAAAGGTCGCATTTGGTGTACAATATTGCACTTTTGTCTCTAGACTGTACCAGAAAATGATTTGAGCTATTTGCCTTTACTCACTACAGGTCCTATCTTGACCCCAAGATACGACATGTAAAGTACTACTGTTTCTCAGACTGAATACTACTTGTGGCGTCTCCTTACTCTGCCTCTCACCTTATTGCAGCCTCTTAATATTTAGGGTGCCAGAGACTATATCTGCTCATGCTGAGCCTGGAACCAATGTTTATGATCTCATTCACATAGCCTTTGCTAATAGTTTATCGTAGGCATGCCATGATCTGTCGCAAAAATTGGAAAAACAATTACCTTAGCCTAAAAATAGGACTATGCCGGAGTAAATATTAACATCCTCCCTTCATGGTACACATTTAAAACAGCAAATATAAGAACGAGTAAGTATAAAATGCTTTTTGTTTAGACTGTACCTTACAGTAGTGACAATTGAAAAATATATCTTAGATTGTTTCGATTTTAGAGACTGTTGAATTGTAAATGCATGAATTACCCTGTCCCCAAACTTCTTCTTATGCAGCAAATGCCTATTTTCTCTCATTGAAGAAGATAGTTGTGTAGATATTACTATAGGAAAAGGGTGGTATAAATGTATAGGTTTTCTGTGTTCAATGTAGCAGAGTAATAACAAGATTTTCTAATTTATTAACAAAAACATTTGGAATTAGTAATCGGATTGATTACCGCCAAAGAATATTTGGAACACAAATGTACGCGAAAAGAGCTGGCAGAACAAATACATATGAAATTTTAGAAGAACATAGAAATATTTTAACTTTGAAATACGGTTCAAATTTGAACCTTCAATGTGCTGTAAATTGTAGAATATTCCTATCTTCTCAGATTAGATACAGGGTACTTTCTAATGAAACATGATAGAAAAGGGATTATAGCTACATTAACAAATGGGATTCTCTCTTGAAAGTGACCAGGAGGATTTTTGAACTCACAGAACAGTTCACAATAGCTCTATCTTCAATCGCTTGGTTACCACATCCACTTTTCTAATTACTTCAAAAATTAGGGGAAGACTTATTTTTGTCCTATATTTAGTCAATGTATGAAAACATATGTGTGTAAAACAAACATAGGCCTTTGGATACATTGGGAGTAGCATGGGTTTGTGCCAGACATAATCTAACCAAGCAATGGCAAAGCCAATAGCTTAGGTCTTGCCTGCTTGTAATTTGTCTTTGCCGTTGCTTGTTTTGTTTTGCCATTGCTTTTGTAAAATATTATTATTGGGTGTACGACAATCTGGGGGCCCTAGAGTCATTTAATCATCTGTGTAAGCAGACAAGAACCCGAAGACATTTTCAAGAAATGCTACATTTTATTAATATGTGTCATGGTTGAAAGTGTTAATAATTCTCTGGTCCATGACTGGTAAACCTGTGAAGAAATTAAAAAGGTATTGAAGATTTTTATATGATTTGGTTGACCATAGATGAGCACTGCACAGACACCGAAACCACGCAATAACCGAATATTTAAACAATTAGGCTTTCTTACAATGCTTTTCTTATTGAGGGAACATTGTTTTTGACAGCCTGCAGTGTGAGCTATTCACCATATCATGCTACAGCAGCAAAACAGAAGAAACATATGAGCTAAGCACACTAAACCTGCTGTAGTTAGGCATCGGTGGCATTAATGTAATAAATATTGCTAGAGCTACTTCTGAATAAGTGTTTTAACACATATTGTGTTACAAAACTAGGCTTTGGAATAAAAAGTTTTGGAGGCCCTTCTCTCAGTGACTTGCAGCAGTACTCAAAGTAAGAAAATGTTTAGCAGCATTTTGAGCATAGACAATTTGGCCCTAATAAAGAAAAACAGCCAGGCACCCCTTGGTCGCCTGCTCAGTGCACCCCCATCCACAAAGAAAATGGCCTCTGCTGTGTGCAAGTGAAGTCGGCATTTGTGAAAGAGAAGGTGTGTCAGACTGACACAAACATTTTGATAAAACTACAAGTCTGATTTGTATGCCAGGGCTATCCTCCAATTTTAAAAATATTTATGGGTGTTTACATGGTACCAGTGTGCAACTGCTCTCAACACAGCCCAGGCCACATGGATAGTGTCTTTGCATGTATATCCAGCCTTCATTTGTTAGTAGGCCAGTAGGCAGTATATTTAAATCCTTTAGCCGGCTCACAAATCAGAGCAAGAGGTGTGAAAACTGCAATATTTACAGCTACCTCTTAGCGTGTGCAGGCTTGCCTTGTGCATGGTAAATGAAGAGTTCCACCTATGCATGTAAACCTCAAGCTTTATGATGTATTATAAGGTGGCAGAATTGGTATAATGCAAGTTCTACCTAGGGAACTATACCATGCAAGAGCTGTAATATATTCCGGCTGTCACTCATTGGCAAAACGCCCCAACACAAGCCTGCATCTCCAGCTGTCTGGTTTTAGTGGCTACTGCTTGCCTGTTCAGAAATTTCACACTCCACCCCCCTGAAAGTCACACTTCTTAAGGTGGGCCTTCCAGTACCATTAATGGAAGATGCTGCTGCTTATTCCCATGTTACTAAGGGGCCAGTCTGGATGGTAGAGGGAAAACCTGGGATGGACGTGGTATTCAGCTGTAGAGGAAACAGAAATGGACCATCTTCAGGAGGGTTTGAATTTCCTGTCTTTGTTCAACTTTGTAGGGAACAATAATAATTTCCGAAACCACATCAAAAATAGTATTCATCAGCTCAATCCACTAATGAATCAGTGCTACATGCTACATGTCGAGCAAACAAAAGCATCTACACAGTACGATAAAAATGGTCAAAAAGTTTGGAAGTGTATCAAGTTTTATACAGTGCTTCATCTGACATATTTGGCTGTCATTTTTTTTTATGTTTTGGAAAGTAGTGATAAGTGTTACAATTGTGATATAAAGATGCACATATTCATCTTTTTCCACTGAACTATGTACACCACTACTTTTGAAAATGTAGCTTTACAAGCTTTTCCCTGAAATATCTACCCAGACTTCACACAATTGCTCTATCAGTAGGGAGTAAATTGTCAATGCATTAGATCAGCTGGGTGTGTGTTCACTAGATAAATGTGGGACTACTATGTTGATTACTCTCTAGCAGGCATGAAGTCGGAACCAAAATTGTCGGAGACTGACTGTCATCATTACCAAAGCATAGGGCCTAATTTAGATCTTGGTGAAGGGGAATAATCCATCACAACCATAATAGATATCCCTTCTGCAGTATTACAATCCCATTATATCTTATGGAGAGAGTAATACGGCGGACAGGATATCCATCACGTTTGTGAAGGAGTATCCAATCCACCGAGATCTAAGAAAGGCCCATAGTCTTTCTGAATGAGGACTATCACCGAGAGGATGGTTATTCCTGAAACCAAAGTCTTTTTTTGCAGGAAAGGAACACAGAGCTGCCTAGTAGCAAAGAACGATTAGTGAAATCATCCAGGTGAATCAAAATACCCTAATAAGGCTAAATAACACAAGAAACAAGCAATAAGGATTTCTTCAGCAAAGCAGCTGGACATGCATGAAGGGAACTTGCTAATTTTTGAACAAAGGCTGTGATTTGGAGTTTGGGGCATGTGTTACATAAGTACAAATCTGACTGACATCTTCTCCATCTTATTACATGCACATTGTATGCTATGACACTTCTAATAAGGCGGATGCGATATCTGTCACATATGTTATAAAATACCCATCTGCCAAACTCTAAAGCATGCTGAAAGAGTTTCATTAATTCTGGCCCAATCACAGTTGTGGCTCACCATGTTGGGAGTACTCATATATTAGATGAGCCAAAACAAGCATGTATGCAATTTGTATAATAATACTAGGTCCAGTCGTACGTATTATCTGTCTAGTATTGTGGGTGACATTCTTTACAAGTTCATGGATGATACACAACTCCATGCTGCTTCAAATGATTGAGTTCTAGGTGCGGCCTGCTTGGCTTGTCATAAAGAAAATGCAATTACATTTTGCTTTTGGATACAATGTGCATCAGAATGTGTTTTTTCTACCTATGGCTATGATGTCTTCCTCCTCTGAAAGTAAAAACTCTGCCACTGATTAGCAACAGTTCCCCTGGACAGCCTGCAAATGTGTCACTAGGTAAGTGTTTATATACAAGCCGGGGTGCAGACCGGTGTGAGTATCGGCCTTTAGGTACAAGCCAAGTATAAGTTCAGATGATGTGCTGTGCTGATTTGGGTACATTGGGAATTTTGACAACAACAGTTTTAGCAGTACCCAGTACCCTTTACATTAGTGTTCCTAGAAACAGAAGTGCTGTTTTGACTTGCTCCAGTGTCCACACTGCTGGATTCACTCTGTTTATTACAGCTGATAAGCTCATGTTCTCAATGACTTTTTGATTTACCTCCATCAACAGCGAGCTGTCCTCACTCATTATGGTTCCTTTTCTACCAGTTGTTTAAAATGAAGGGCTGGTAGTTCTTAGAAAAGACATTTAATGGGAATAAGTCCAGAGGGAGATCATAAATGCAAAATTGTGCCCGTTCAACACCTGACCCTGACTTGGAGCAGCAATGGTGAGAGACTGTGCTGTAACTTTCTCATAATACAAGTCATATTTAGAGTCCTTCCTGACTCGTAGGATCGAAAGAATAAAAAGACACAAATATGAAGTTTAACTAAATTGTATTTGGAGGTCACCTGATGCTGCCACTGACAAACATCTCCACTGCCACACCCTCTGTATATATTCTGACACTTCCACTCATAGGTCAGTCTACAATGTGGTGTGTAACATGCAAAGCTTCACAGAAACATATTTGTGAACTTTCTTCCATGCCTTATCACCTTTGACTTATTCATATTTAATTTGCTGTAAATCACAGTAATTTGACTGCAGATCTATGTGCATTTTTATTAATGTAATATATTCTTTCATAAACTGTTTACAGAATTTTCTTTTATAATTATTGCTTCGTTGGACCATACAGTCTTCAACATCTACACAGATATAAGCCTTTAGTTTGACCTGTGCTTCTAACGGGCTTCTAACGGGCAAAGAAAGATAATTTGTTGAGACTGTTTAGGTTTCAAAGGCATGATTTGGGTGGGATCCTATCTAAATTGCTTACAGAAGTATCTAACGATCTAAATTGCTTACATAAGTATCTAACCATGCACTTACCTTAACCTGCTAATATTATTACTCACACCCATGTTAGCAGATATTATTTCACTATGCTGACCAATAGGATGGGCCACTTGAATGACTGCAAACCCTATCTCTAGGGAATGGGTACTAGATTCAACTTCCTTCTAAATCCAGATCATCGTTCAACGTGGATGAAGTTGTCTTAACGTTTCGCAGCTCTAAGAGGAAGACACTTGGTTGCTATGGCGCATTGTTATGCTGTTTGGAATGTTTTATTCATGATGTAATGGTTACACTTTGAAGGGCTGCATATCTTAGGCAGCAATAAAAGTTATTGCAGCAATAAAAGTTATTGCATAATGTAGCCTCCGGTCTTGTAATGAAATCAGCTGTGCCAATGTCCGACTAGCCTTAATATAAGTATGCAAATCAGTTAAAATAATGCTTTCTATATTTACAAGATGGACACCTTATTTCTTGACTCTAAATACTTTCCATAGTCAGGTGCTTTTAAACGATGTGCCAAACCAATGAATCATGCAATGTAGCAGCCATTTTTATTTTTTATTTTTTTTAATTGTTTCATATAATGTTGACATCTTTGGAAGCCGCTATTGGCTTTTTTACTGCCGGCAGAGTTTAAAACCTTCTAGGGTTGGTGAAGCCAATAGCAGCTACCGCCAGGTACATGGCAACACAAAGGCCATCATGAACACCGCCATTTGTACCTGATATGCAAATGAGGAGCATCAGGAAAGAGGGTGCAAGGTTACATCCAGGGAATCAATATGGTTGCCATGCAGTGACTGGCATGGTGCTGAGAAGCATCTGCATGGAATGTGTGGTGATGGAGATGGGAGAGCCAGAGGAAGGAGTTTGCTCTGAAAACTAAGGCTTGTATACGATGGATTTCTAAACAATTAATGACTTAAAAACTGCAAACTGCAGTTCCAGGACATCAGCATTGGAAGGCTACACCACAGCAAATCAAAGCAAGGTTAAAAGAGCTTTGATCCTGGGGACAGACAAACATAAATTAGGGAGAAAAGCCACCAACGGAGAGCAGCGAACTGAGATTGATAAAAAAAAGCCATCTAATCATGAGCAAGACTTGACTCTGTGGAGTGTTCTATGCAATGCTGCCTGCAATATACAGCTTGAACTACCTCTAACTAGACTGCAAGAAATTATTTTTAAAAACTGGCATTTTCCTCCTTTGAATCATTCGTGTTGGGGCGATTGCACCTTTAAAGTATCATTCAAATTATATTGATGATAACCTTAGGTAATCTAAGGCAAGCGCTACGTATAAATGAAAAACGATATGCTACCATACTCTAACTGACTCCTTAATGTATAGGTATTTTATTAACTGTCTACTTACTTTATTTATTATCATATATATACTTCTTATGTCCTTTCAATTGTAGTAATGTGTGTTTTGCTTCATTTGAATTGCTTTATTTGGAAACAACCAATAAAAATCTTTTTGAAATTAAAAAAAAAAGTGTCATTCAAATGTAGGAGATTGTACCTGAAGTGATTGAAGGAAGCAGGAATTCTTGCACTGACCCAGCACAATGTACCTTGATAAAAGGCAGCATAATAAATGAAGACATGTTATTTGAATACAACAAATGTATATTGTCTTCGGGTGATGATGTGCGCCTTTGCAAATGGCTTGTTTGCTTTCAACATTTTATTTTGTGTGTGTACTGAATCAGCAACTATTTGACTAAAATCGAAAAAGCATTCACTAAAAAGCACTTCAGTCCAGCACAAAATGATTCATTTATTAGTGATAGTTGAATACTCATAGCAGGAAAAAGACAGTACATGTGATAAAAGCGTTATTATTTCCCAATTTTGCAGAAAGGTTGCAGTCATTCGTTATTACATCTGCCCATAGCTAGCCGTCACGATGGTTTAATTTTTTTATAGCATGCATATAATATACAAATAAAAAGAAGAAAATTACAGAAATCTTACTGCAGTATAAATGTGCCTGCAATATGATGGCAATATCATTTAAAATAACCATTGGATATATTTTCAATTGACCAGGATCGATGGCTCCTAGCAGACAGACGCCACTTGAATGTGTTTAGAAAGCCTTTTTAGTTATAATGCACATGACAATAAAATATATTTCACACTAATGCAAAAAAATGGTACTGTTAAGCTTGCCTTAATGTAACCTCAAGATATCATTAAAACTAAGAAGGATGTCTAAAAATGATATAGAATGAGAAAAAATAGTGCCAAGAAAGTGTTAGTCCACAAGTCGTGACCCTGGCATGCACTTCCTGTTAGGTGCATGTAAACATGTGAATAGGCAAAATGCTGTCATCCATCATGAGAGAGAGTCATCGTCCAAAGTGGGCTGTATGCTGTGGTGGGCGAAAGAAAAATTTTAATGACAGCCTGAAGGCTGCTCTCTATAGCTACCACTAGGATAGCTTTCAATAAAGGTTGTCTTTAACCTAATCATCAATAAGGGTTGTTTGGACTGGTACAAGGTGCCCACTTTAATTAGTGGACAGCATATACCAGGTCAACTTCTCACATTGGTTGCAGCGTTGGGATTCAAGCTTGCTATTGCTTTACCAGATAATCTCATTGAGTGACTAACTGAAAACCACTATAGGTACATAGGTACATACAATTAATACTAGAATAAAGTAAGTTCTACTGAACTTGGAGTTGGTAGGTCAAGGGTCTAGCACACCCTTTCTCCAACTCAAGAGAGTTTAGTAGTTCCCACTAGGTTAGGTAGGTGCAACACAACATAACAATAGTATGTCTTCAAGAGCAGAAGCCAGTGGCTCCTTGCTAACTAAGTATGACCATCTCTTATTTCAGGAATTGAGAAATATGTGTGCATCTAGAAAACTGAAGACAGGGAAAAACCCTAGAACTCAACGCCTTATAGGGGCTTTGCTTATAGATGACCTCAGAAAGACCCCAGGGTCTGATGAGGCAGGCAAGTTGGGTGGGGCAGCAGAAGAGGACTGGCTTGGAAGTGAAAACATCCAGGACCTATACTCTGAAGTTGACCAGGAGGATCAAGATGATTCTACCCTGGACAATCCAATTCTTCCTGAAGGTAAGGGAGACGGCCTCAGTGGCCCTCTCTTTACCCCACCTGGAAGGGTTAACAGTGCACCAAGAAGATCAAGATCTCCTTCTCAGGAATCTGAAAATTCTGGTACTTCTGTAGGGACCTCTGTTTCTCAAAGGATTTCTTCTCATAAAAGTGAGTCCTCTTATGAGAAGAAGTGCCAACTGCTTGGGTTTGAGAGAGCTAAGCTCAGAATCAAGAGATAGCAATTGCCCTTAGATAGGGAATCCCTGGAGCTTCAGAAAGCTTCTAAAAAGTTGGGGCTAGAGCCCCATGGTGGCAGCAACAGTGTCCCTAGAGGTAGAGAACATACTCATGACCATAGGAACCTGAGCAAGTCTGTCCCTCCCTACCAGAGTGGGGATGACATCTACAAATGGATAACTGCACTTGAGAGGGCCTGTAAAGTACAGAGGGTCCCTCAGGAGCAGTGGGCAGCAATCTTTTGGCTCTCCTTTGCAGACGAAGGTAGAGACAAGATCCTCACTGTTAGAGAAGAGGATGCTGACAACTATACAGTCTTGACGAGTGCTCTGATTGATGGGCTTGGCTTAAGCACTGAACAATACAGGATAAAGTTCAGAGATACCCAAAAGGCTCAGACTCAAAACTGGGTTGACTTTGTAGAATGTGCTACTAAGGCTCTGGAAGGTTGGATACATGGCAGCAAGGTGCACGACTTTTTAGGATTGCACAATTTGATTATGAGGGACCAAATCCTTAATAATTGTCAAAACCAGCTTTTACACCAGTACCTGGTGCACTTTGATCTGACCACTCCCCAAGAATTGGGAAAGAAGGCAAACAAAAGGGTCAGAACCAGAGTAAAGCCAAAAAATCAGGGTGGTGACCAGAAAAAAGATTTTTCAAAGACCCAAGAGGAAGGTGGGGATAAATCAAAAGATAAATCCACTACAGGGCCCCAAAAGTCCTCTTCTGGGGGTGGGTTCCAAACTCCTTCCTCCCCTGAAAAGAAACCTTATTGCCATGTTTGAAAGAAACCTGACCACTGAAAAAATGACCCCATTTGCCCTAAGGTCAGCAATAAGGAAAATGTTCCTCCTGGCAATACTATCACTCCTCCTGGTACTACAAGTAGTAATCCCCCAGGTGGTAGTAGTGCACCCAAAACGTTAGGTGGGTTCTCATGGGGAACTGAAGTGGACCATAATTTAAAAAAGGTCCCCCTCACAGGCCCCCTCAGTCTGTGATGGTGGCATGGGATTTGCCAATTTTACTGTCAGCCCCAATTCCTTGGGCAAGTACAGACAGGAGCCTCTGATCAATGGTCAGAAGGCATTGGCATTCAGGGACACAGGGGCTAGTGTCACCAAGGTGACAGGGAAGCTATTCCTTCCTCAACAGCTTTTACCTGAGTTTCAGTACCAGGTGACCAACATTGATGGTATCAGGACAGATCATCCCATGGCCATAGTCAATCTCAGCTGGGGAGGGGTCACTGGCCCAAAGAGAGTGGCAGTGTCCCCAAACTTGTCTGTAGATTGCCTGTTGGGCAATGATCTTGAAATTTCAGCTTGGGCTGAATTTGAATACCAGTTCCATTTAAGAATGTTAGGCCTCCCTGAGAGAGTTGGTGGGGCTCCGAGGGCCACAGCCCAACCCCAGGGAAATTTTGGAATGATGGAGCATGAAAGAATGGCCCACTCTACTCCACAAGAGAGCACAAGGGTTGAAGAAAAGGCTTCTTCCCCCAGACTATAGGTAAGGGTCAGCTTCCTCAGGGAACTGATCTTACTCCTCGTGAAGGAACTGCCCCAGAGGTGGTCAGGCCTGTCCTGGCAACACCTCTGATGGCAGGGGACCCTTCCAAGGTGGTACCCAGTCTGGAGCAGGTAACCTGCCCCTCTCTACCCTACCTTAATCAGCCTAGGGCTGCAGAGATTAGGGAGGTCAGTGGGCCCCCAAAGGCCGACTGCCCAGAGTAACCCCCCCATCAACAGGTTAGGGGCACCCAGTTTAGTAGCCGCAGCCAGGTGATCATTCCTCAACACACTGAGGGATCCCTCTTGACATTGAATAGGGACCACCCCCAGATGGACTCTGTTGGGCAAGGGCAAACCTGGGACCAAGTGGTTCCAAACCTACCATGTCCTTCCAGTGTTCCAACCAAAGGGACTCAACTCCCAGTCGTAGGCAGCCAAAGTTTGACCCTTAGGGCCAGATACAACTCAGTCATGGAGAGAAAGGACTCCATGGTGACCAGTGATATGAGGAAGCTGAGACCAACTTTATTAGGGCCGCACTTCTCTACTCAGACACCCCACCAGCCTTTTACTTTGCCAAAACACACTACAGGTATAAATCCCAACTTTTGGAGACCATCCCATACCCTTAGGGGTAGGGACTGCCTAGTGGACCATAAGACAGGGGGTATACATGCTAATGCAGGCTATTCCTTATATGGCCACTTAGTAAATAAAGGCTCAACTGGCCAAGGTTAGCCTTATCTTCTTTCGTTTGGGGGGTTGTGTAGGAAGATGGAATCTGACTGCTTGGTTACCCCCACTTTTTGCCTGGTTTTGTGCTGGTTTTTGACTTAGTTTGACTAAGATCCTGCTAATCAGGACCCCAGTCTATCTGCTTTCTCCCTAAATTGGTTGTTCATGTACTTTAGGTACACTCCAGATTAGATTCTGGGGTACCCTTATAAGTCCCTAATATATGGTATAATATATACCCAGGGCATAGGTACCCCAGAGGCCTCTCAGGGGTTGCAGCATGTATTATGCCACCCCTGGGAGACCATTCAAAATGATACAACAGGTCCTCTACAGCAGCCTGTGTAAGGCGGTGCATGCACCCCTTACTTAGATATAGGTTCACTATATCTATCCATATCACTGCACATATAAACCTATCAGTCACTCCTATGGCAGGCCTTATCAATCCTGAAGGCAGGGTGCTAGGTTTTATGTGAGAGGGTGCCCATGCATGAGCAGAGGTTGTCTGCAACCTTTGGAACCTCTTTTCCGGGGTTGTTTGTGATGCAGCCATACCTTATATACTTAAGTGCATTATAACCTCGCGGTAAATGCTAACTTTAAAACGGCTGCATGGAAACATTTCGTGTTTGGTGTTAAACACCTTGGAATCATACCTCCACACCAGTAACGGGTGTGGAGGTATGATTCCACCCTACTAGAGGGAGAAATGTAACAGCACCGGTACACCCGGTACCAGCTTTGCAAGCCCTGGCATCACAAAATGGATGCTGCCAGCCACAGACATGAGTCTGCCCTCCTGCTGCTGGCTGAATCTCCAGCAGGGGTCGGCTGGACAATAGGTTTCCTATCACAGGGAGGTGTGACCACCTCCCAGACAGGCTTTAGTGTATTGTCTGCACAGGGGGCACATTTGGTGCCCATGTGCATAGTCCAGTTCAAACCGGTTGCAGAGGCTACCAGACCCTGCTCTGGCGTGAAACTGGACAAAGGACATGGGTGTAGCCACCCCTCTGTCCTAACCCTCCCATAGGTGAGTCCCCTGAGTTTGTCCAACCCCTTCCTTGGGTATAAAGTAGGAAACCCTGGCTACAGGACTTTAGATTTTACCTGAACGAAACTCTGCTACAGAAACCAAGTACTTCAACTATCTACACTACGCTGGATGACCGAAGAATCTTCCTTGGAGTAAAGGAGTTACTCCCCTGCAAGGCAGGCACCTAAAATGCATCTGACCGGTTTGCATCTATGCAGCTCCTGACGGATTTCGCAACACAGGAGGTGGGTTCCTAAGCTTCCCTGAGGCCAACCAGTGCTCTCAGCAAACCTGAGATCTGCAGCCCTCATGGGGACCGTGCAACCAGAACCCCTGGACACCGAGCACATTTGCAGCAGCATATGCTGTTTGGCGATCCCTGAGGCTGTACTTTGGGCTTTGGGCTACTTGTATTCCAGACCCCGAGCAGTGAGTCCACCGAAGATTACTAGCCTACACTCCACGAGTGTTCCGTGGCTGGTATTTACTGATTCCTCTCGAGGTCCCTTTGCGATCCCTGGTCTGTCGACCTGTGGGTCCATGAGGAGGAAACTGTAACTTTAAGTGGGCTTACCTGGTTGCTCCAGACGTGCCCTGACTCTCCATCGTTTGGGGGGTCCCCAGGACCTTTCTGGTCCACACTGAAGCATCTTTTCTCTGACCGCGTGGGTTGCAGTTGCCAAGACTTGTTGGTCCCCAATCTGGACACTGAACCCTAGCACTCGACATCCTTTGTAGGACAGCTCGCCTGCAGACTCTGGTCATCGTTGACGTCTCCTGGTCCCCGTGGCTGCAGAGTCAAGCTTCACATCATCGCACCTGAAACACCCGACATTGGTGGGCATTCGTCTATAGTGCCCCTGGTCACTGGCAAGTGACCCAGACTCTGTCCCCTCTGTTTTCAGGTTTTTCTCATCTCCAAACCAGGCTTGGATCACCCCGGACACTTTTCTTCTTCCCCGCAGCAGCACTTTCCATTATCTTGCCATTGAAAACAACGAAGATTCCCGACACCATTTGACACCTTTGCACACGGCTTCCCTGGGTTAGGGAACACGAGTACTCCGGTGCTCACATGGGTGCTGGCCTTAGAACCTTCTAAGTTTAAAACGGTTTGCTCAAAGTCCTCTCCTAAGTGTCCTTAATCCTTAAAATTCCAACCACGACTTTCCCATCGGATTGTTTGGAGCTCATGGCTGTGTTCTCACACTGCACGTGGGTCCCCTGTGTCACTACCTTGGGTGGTTCCTTGGTGTCCCAGCGATTCTACATGCTCTAGGCACTGTGTCTAGTCAAGTCGTGGTTCTTATACCACTTTCTTAATATATGGTTATATAGCAGGCCAACTTCTCACACTGATGACACTACTTATAAACCTGTCTCTGTTTCAGACTTAAAAATATGGCCAGAGAGGATTGTGAAGATCTATTCACAGGATAGTTGATCGGAGTAATGGATGCTCTTTTTGGTCAACCCACACTTTAAAAAAAATGACCCTTTAAGAGGTTGGTTCCCATCCCAACAACCCCAGCAAAAAGTCCATATTGGAGTTTTATGACTGTAAAAAAAATCAGACAAACCTCTTTAACTAACTATTAATCTTCAAATGTTGCATAATCATATCATTTCACCATGAAGTGCTACTTGCTTATCCCTCTGCCTATTATTTTTCAGATGTATAAAGACTGTTGAATAAGGTAATTAAAGGTATATGTTTAAACAGGTTATAGGGTTTCAATATAACTGAAACTGCCTGGCTGCTGCTTAAGAAAACTACAACAAAACAAGGTCAAACTTCTACGGAAGGTATTTTAACTTACAAAATCTAAATAGAAATTGATGTAAATTCATACATATATTAATCCGAAAATTAATAAATCCATAATGATAAAGGCATGCCCGCATGCAGATATTAGACAGCAAACAAACCCTTATCTCTTATTGCTGCACAGTAACATTGTTCTAAAATAGGCCTGTGACTCTGTTAGAAAAGCACTAACTTCAGAATTGTTTCTACAATTACATATTTAAGAAAATGTATTTGACCTACTAAAAAGCAAGGATATCCTTCTTCACATAACATGAACACCTAAGAGATTTTCTACAAATCAAGATACAATTTCAATTCACCTTGAAAGCGAACAATGTGTATGTTTTTTAATTAAATGTCCCTTTAGACTATTCTTTTGAGGCACCATGGAGTTTAGTAAGGAAAGTGAATCTTAATTGGTACTTTGAACTTTTACATAATTAACACTTAACAATTTCAACTGAGAAAAAGATAGACTGTACTTTAAGCGAATATGAGAGTGCAATAATCAATGGAAATGGATCCCCTGAGAAATGTGTTCCAAGATTGTATGTAAGGTAATGTTTCGCAATGGAAAATATAATGCTGCATGCAATCACAGCTTGTACTGCCTTATTTTCTCATGACAAGGATACAGAGATCAAAATATTTATGAGACAATAAAGAAAGATTATCAATGTACTGTACATTATGTGCCCTGTCAACCATAGGATAGTGATTCAAGTATTTCTTTCACATTGGCCCTTTTACAATTATACCATTTTTTAATATTTCTAAATGTTGTATCAAGAAATTATTTGGGGTATATTAGTATTAGTCTTATATCACTAGCGAAAACGTGTACTGTTTCATGAAGCCAAACACCAATGCTGACACTACTTAAGTGACAAAAATATGTTTAATCTTTTCTCTGGTTCCCTCAATTTGCTTTAGCAAACACTTTATTCACAAACAAAATTTTGACCTAAGATGTTCAATTGAGTCGTGCAGTATCCTGACAATTAAAAGTTTGACTACTACAATTTAGAGGGTTAATTGTTCAACTGTATGGAGAGTGTGTAATAGGTTTGAAATATTACTCTTTTTATGTCTCTGAGGTCAAAGACATGGATGCCAATGTGTTGAGTCATATTAATGAGAAAGAAAGCATTTCAGAACAACCATGTCTCTAATATGTGAAATTATAATAATGTAGGCAGAATTGCATTTAAATATTAAATTATTGCCAAGCCACTCCTATTCAATACAGTGTAAGCCAAGGCAAGTTCATTAAAATGTCAAAAACAATTGCTCAGTGCCTTTTTCAAAACACTCAGCTTTCTCCATTGTGTCTTAGCCACCAGTATTATAGGTCACGCACC
Organism: Triturus cristatus; assembly: GCF_964204655.1. Classification (NCBI taxonomy): domain Eukaryota; kingdom Metazoa; phylum Chordata; class Amphibia; order Caudata; family Salamandridae; genus Triturus; species Triturus cristatus. Next base: position 232,195,020 of record NC_140584.1, read on the forward strand.
CATGCCTCCTTTAGTTAACACCCAATATGACACAATGTTTACATTACATTTGAATTAGAAAGTGATACTAGTAAGTTCTATACTTTTCCTAATGAGTCAACATGGAGATATTACATTGTTCTTTAAAAGGAGCATATGTATTTCTTTACATGTACTATAGGTGGAATGCCTGTTTTAGGTATGCAAGCAAGTTTATAAATAGTCACATTTTAAAACTCTTTTTTCCTTCTTCATCAATAGTGTTGTGGAGTGGTTGTATAAATGATACACCATATATTGTGTACCAGAAAAACTCCATGCTTTTTATGACTATAATACTCTGATAGTAAGTTTTGCTAATAAGAAGTGGGATAGTCAAATTAGTAAATGCAATTCTACTGTTGGATGCTGTACTCAGGTTCATCAACAGACCTGGGTGGCAAATAAATATCCTTGCAATTGAGGGTTACAGGGCAAAGGCAATTTTGGCTGCTTGCAAAGACAGGACAATAAGAGGACACTACAAGACTCAATTGCTAGCCAAAACTGAAAATTATTTTTTGAAAGCAATATTTTGCTTCTGGTACAGTACACCGTTTATTCCTATTCATTTTGAAGTTGGCATATTTGCCATTGATATTAGATAACTCATAAAGCCTCTACTCAATTGGATGTCAGTAAGGAACAATAGCAGGCCTGAGACATGTTTAAAGCGCTACTTAAATACTTACGTGGTTCCGTGCTTTAGACCCACTACTAGTGTTTAATTGACAGGCTGTGAGCACAGATAGTGCCACATTACTAGGAACATACACGTACATTAAATATGTCAGTCAGGTATAAGCCAATTCTACCATGTGTTAAGGATAGAGCACCAGCACTCTTGCATTGGCTAGCAGTGGTAAAGTTTGCACAGTCCTAAGGCCAGCAAAAACCACGCCAAGGGTGCCAGGTCTAACAGAAGGTCACTTTTTTATCCTATGCCCCAAGAAAAGAATTATAGAAACAGATTTTTAATACCTTACGTTATGGGAGGGCCAAGAGATATGATGTTGTTATAAAGTTATGTAAAACAGCTGTCACCCAAGTTGATGTTTTTGCAATTTCTAAGTATTGATATGTTGCTTGCAATTTACATAAGAACAGGATCACAGCCTAAAAAAGTTAAAATGGGTTGATTGTGAGAAATTGATTATTTGTAAGTCATATTCATATTTTGATATACTTTGATGTTTTAAATAATAAAACTGTAGATGTTAATTGAAAATATGCATTTTTTGTGTTTTATGGAATGTGATTTTCTGAGATAAACTGATAAATAAACTTAGGTCGCCTTATAAGTCACAACAGCATTATATTTTTACCATTAATGAGAGGCAGTATTTGGCAGGATTCTACTGAATAGACCATACAAAAGGCTACACCCAAAACAAATGAAACATTCAACAATCAGCACCTCAAAAGGACTGTTCCAAGGCGTAGACCCTTAATTTAGGGTGGAACTGCATAACCATTGCCTTGGTACAAAGATCTCAGCATCATTAAACATAATGCAAGGTAAGAACATTTTCACATTAGCCCTTTCACCGTTTGAAGCCACATGCTGAAATGTTGGTAAGATATGACATTATTCTTCTTGATGAACTCAAAACTGTCTTTAACTGAGACTTCATTACATGTAAAACAGTTACAGTAATTTTAACACATTTACTTTACATAACTTTTTGGCACAAAAAAACATGTTAAAATATGTTTCTAATTATGCAGCACTTACAACTATATCAGGGATTAGTGTTTCAACTAATTTGCCCACAATTTTCGATGAATCAATAATATTAGATACATATTCAAACCAATATACGGTTCTTACTGCAAATAAGACATTCATTCAAACTACATGATTAGCCCAGGCAATGAAAAAGGGCCCCGGAGTCAATGCAGCTTCCACATGCTGCAGCCATCATGAAAACAACACCAACAGAAATGCACAGAAGGAATACCAATCCATAAATTAAGAAGTAACCAACCACAAGCCAATGTCTGGAATACCACTTAGGATATTGCTCTCAACAATACTTTAAATGACTGGCAGGCTACACAATACATGTTTTTTTCACCACAGAAAAATAAAAAATGTGTGTGTGCATATGGACAGAAAATGTATGTCAAATCAGGTTGCCCATCAATTTTGCTAGGTACTTTTAGGCACAAACCTCTGTGCTAGAAGACTTATCAACAACTGTGTCCAGATGAAAAAACGAACATAGAAGCATACATCCTTATGTTTCTCTTTAGACAGTTCATTTAGGAAACAACGGTGTAAGCTCAGTCACATTACAAAAATAATAACATCGTTTAAATATTAGTGCTACTCAAAACCAAGCCAAAAAGGCAGAGTTTCTCATGAAACTGTATTTTCAAAATTATTCTCCCTCAAAAGATATTTCAACAAAAAAGAAAGCCGGGGCATGGCAATAAATCGCCATTGTTAGCCTTTCTAAAAATACATCAAAGGATCTTTGATTAAAAAAAATGTCAGCATTCAAGTGATCTATAAGTCTAGAACATTCAGTGTTTGAAGTGAAATATGAGGAGGCGCTCGGGTATTGACGTGTGGTTTTTAAAATGTCTGGTTGAGGCCGGGATTTTTAACCACGATTGCTTGCAGGACCAGCGGGGTTGAAGCTGTGACAGAGCCAGTTGGGCTGATTTATCTCTTTTTCTATGGGATACAAAAGAATCATTGGTCACTTAAGTTCATTTGTTCAGTGGAAACCGACAATGTTCAATAGAATGTTTATTCGCCTAAGGCCTGCCAGTGGCAATCACTAGCTCCGCATTTGCAGGACCTGTGTTGCAGTGGTGGTCTCAATTCACAAAATATCACGTTTTCGAAGCCACAATTCCTTATTTTGAGAACCGAGCTATTAGTGCACTGGTCAATCGGCAAAATGCTACTTTGGTCTCAAAAAGACTGTGCATGACTTAGGTCAGGAGGTTAGTTGGCCCTTTTTCGAATGTCATTCTCCTCCTGCTGTCAATCACATTTTGATTTGCAATCTTCTATTTATTGTTTAATTTAATGTTTGTCTTTCCTTCTTTTCTTTTTCTCACTTCTATTCACCTTTTCTTTACATGTAACAATACATGTTTTTTTTTTACTTCTTTGATTTTTTCACTTAATAGTTATCCTATGGAAATTGGCTTCAAAAACATATCACTCAGTTTGCTAAATCAACTTCCAAGTTCAATCACAATAAAATATACCTTTTTTTAATAATGTACAGACTGAAATGTGTTCGTTCATCATGCTAAAGCACGTAATGCAAACACGAAAAATATCAACATGCAACCATTATGTTCATACATTGAATAATGTGGCATTGTAGCCCAATGCGGAGGGTTATACTAAGGGCTAAAATGGTTGTTAACGGCCATCTACCCTCATTATAGGCCGAAGCAGTATGTGAGGGTCGATGCCGAGGGAGAGTAATTTAAAACAAAATACCCAAAACAAAAGGGCCATTATGCGCTTAGAACATTTGACCCTAAGTGTAAAAGGTTTTAAGCCAAATATGCGTTTCCAGACATAATATTGTATTCATGTCCATGGGTACATGTTTTCGTTCAACAGCTTTCGCGTCTACTGTTTTTTCCCCACGCAAGCCAAAATCCAGGCTACCAAATATGGCTCAAACATTGTTTATGAGTGGCACCTATATACTTATTTAGCTCACTTTCCTCTTATCGTTCCACACACACAGACGCCCCAAACATACATTTATACCCCCAAACACGCACACACGCATCGCTCAGCATTTGTTATTAAAAATAAAATAATACCTTTGCCTTCACCTATATTTTTATGAATCTCCGACAATAAAAAAAGCAATCATAAGTTTGACTTACCGCGGCAATGAGCTCCTTCGTCGTACCCATCTGAGCAGTCATAGACACCATTGCATAATGCGGAAAAATGAATACATGTGTTTGTACCGATGCACGACAGGTGATTCGTCGGGCACTTGAATTCTGCCTCCTCAGGACCTGCAAATGACAGAAGGGACCGTCAGATCTATGCACATTATCTTTATATTGATAGCCAAGCTATAGGAATATTTTATTTTCTGATCATATTCCAAAATTATTTTGATGTTGCACTAGAATATCATAATCAGTTTATATATAGTCGGACATTTTGTTAGTATCACAAATGTGATTCGCAAAAATATGAACCCATCGGAGTTAATAATGGAAAACTTGCAACCGATGTGACAATCTTTTGGTAAGCCATATTGAGAAACACAATATTTACATCAGATTATATTTCTGACTGTGATATTCGTACAAAGAATTGGATTTTTTCAATGCTACATTTGACATGCGTTATATTGCTTGGACACAATGCGAGCAAGAAACATGTGCTGCACCAACATGCTAAAGATGCCTGTATGCTACAACCTTCAAACAGCATGGACCAAACGTCTCATCATCTGTTGCAAGAAAGATGCACTGGAAATGTTTAAACAGCTCAACAGTTGTAGCAGGGCCACATGATATAGAAGATGATAGCCAGCTACTTAAAAGAGACTGATAGTTTGATAGAGAGAAAGATAGATAGAGAGAAAGATAGATAGTTAGAGAGAAAGATAGATAGATAGATAGATAGATAGATAGATAGATAGATAGATAGATAGATAGATAGATAGATAGATAGATAGATAGATAGATAGATAGATAGATAGATAGATAGATAGATAGATAGATAGATAGATAGATAGATAGATAGATAGATAGATTATACAACAACGTAGAACTTTTTTAGCTTTGTCTATATGTTCATGCCCAGTGGTGGCTCCTCGAGGAAGTGCTGCTGGGCGGTGCGGCGGGGCGGGTGAGGGGCAGGAGGGGTAGTAAACTCCGGAATGCAGCCAAACAGAATTGTGTATATAAATAAATTTAAAAAAGAATGGTGTTGCAGCGCTCGCAATTTAATTTGTTTTATTTATTTATTTATATACACAACTCCGTTCAGCCGCATTCCGGAGTTTACTACCCCTCACCCTACCCCTCCCCCACTCCGCCCCACTGCCCCGCAGCACTCCCTCGAGCAGCCTCCACTGTTCAAGTCCTCCCATCTACCTTCAAAGTGTGGAAGACAGGAACATCTCATCTTCCAAGTAAAATGTAGAACATCTATTTGGTGCTCCCACAAGATGGATTTCCTCTCTATGGCTTAACTTTCTAAGCAGCCTGAGACTTTTTTCTGAATGGCAAGCTGTACTGCTGGTGAGCTTATGTCACCAGTGCAGAAACTGAAATAAAAGGAGGCTCCTTTTATATTCACTGAGTTTAGTCTGCAGGGGTTTCAGATCAGCCCTATGAGCATGATTACAATGGCAGCGGTAATATAGAAAGGGGAAGTACTCTACTTTCCTTACTAATGATACGTTACCCCAGTTTAACCATGTGAAGGGATCGTTGCAGGAGGGGAATCCCTGAGCAGGGATTCACCCATTAGACACCAAGGAGTACGTAACTTGAGGGGAGAGGCACCCAGGCATGGACAATTGCTCCCCACTCAAAAAGGGTACATGCAGTCTTACCGCCCCCACTGGGGTAGAGTGGGAATTAACCCCCTATCAGTCCACTTCAGGGGAGTCAAACATCACTAGATCCAAAGGATGTTTTCATTATGAAAAAATGAGGTAGAGGCTAGGCCTTCCTGGTTCCAGGCCACAATCACACCCTTATCAGGCATACAGTCTCTCTATCCTGAGGTAGGTTAGGGAATTTATCCCCATTATGCAATTCCTGGGAGGGAACAAAAAGCAGACTAGATGTCCGTAAAAGATTTTTCGAAGGAAAGAAAGGAGTATGGCGTGGGGTACCTATCTCAGGAAAGCAGACTCTATTTCTACCCCGAGCTGAAGGCAGAATGAGAATTCCCCCTTTTTGCAGTACTTGTCAAAACTACACACAGCAAAATCCCAAATTCCTCTCACTTGCCCAGGGCATTTCTGAAACCTAGAGACCCAAGGTAATTCAGGGTGGGGTGACTTGTGTGAATCAAACACACAATGTATATAAGGGTCCCAGGGGGGTTAGTTTAAGAACTATCACACCTCCTATCCCCAAAAGACACTGGAAAAAAGTAACATAAGGTGTTAAGTCCGTTCTTGGAGAACAGAAAGCCACTGAATGCTGTAAGAAAAAGTGAAAACCTCTTCAGATAGTTAGTACATCACCTAGGAGGAGTTAAGAGTCCATCAGCCCACCCTTATTGGCGGAGCTTCGTCATCTGAGACTCTACGGGGTCACGGTCTGGGCCCACAATGTCGAGCCAGCAGACCCTGCCGGGTGCCCGACCTAATGATCCCAAGATAGAGAAACTCCTGCCACGGTGTGTATTCAAACTTATGAAGACTCTAATGATGTGCAGTGCTCAAGTGTAAATGTGCATTAAAAATGACTACATGGGCAAAAAATATGTTTATTGAGGATTGTCCAGGTGTCATATTTAAAAGAACAAATAGTCTTAGAAAGATTGACTATTTCCTGATTTAGTCTAGCAAGGTCGACATGTTTCAGCCGGTGTGGTCAACTGACCCGGCTTTCTTCAGGACCTAAAATGATGGAAATCAAGGCTACTGCAGGGTTAACTTGTTTGGTGTCTAATTCGTGAAAAACAAAAAAATTTTAAACAGTGAAAATACAATCATCAGGTAAGTTTATGGCAATAGCCACCCTACCGGACAAGCAACCTTTTGCTTGGATGTAAGAACTGTGTCTTCTTTCCTAGAGGGAGTTTGGAGAATCAAACCATCAGAAAGGCAACTCACATAAAAATACAGCATCAGTGACTACTATTCTGCAGTGCCCTTTACGCACTGCACTTTCTATGAAAGAACCAAAAACGTGGTTACAAATGAGTAATATTTCAGAAAACTAAGTTCAACTCACCCAGCTTGCTGTGGGAGGAAAGCCTCACCTCACCCGGCTGACTGCTCGGAGATGGAGGCACAGCTCTGTTTAAATGTAAGGACAAATGAACAAGTTGCACACTGATACTTGTCCATCTACATTCCTCACAGTGTGTTTAAACATTTTAATAAACCTAAAATCTAAAAAGTCAATGACCTTGAGAAACCCGCCCCGCAGACATGACAGTCCAGGTGTATGGGGAGGTAATTCCCTGAAAACTTTCTAGTCTGTTTGGAGAAACCCCAGATCTAACGTTCAAAAAGGTTAGCCCTCCTTCAAACAACTAATGCAGTCAGGTTAGGGGGAGACGGCTGCCACTCTATATATGATCCAGAGGGAGAGGTATTACTATCTCACTGTCTCTTCCCAACCAGCTACTTTTTGTTGAACAGAGATGAACCTATCTTCATCATACAGAGCATAGCATAGAACTCCCCTCTCCTTACCTGTCCGTCGGTACTTCAGACCAGACTACGAGCTGTCTGGGAGGTGACGGCAAGAAGGAGGGGGAGCTCCTTAAGTATCCGCCCTAATTAGCAAAATCACTCGTTTTGAGATCAGGTGCTGATGTTTAAATATCCGCGCGGCCGCGCGTCTGAAGGAACATGCTCAGGTGTAAGGACACTCGTCTACACGCATGCGCGTTGCATAGACTGACTGAGTCGACTTCGGCGATTGTAGTGAAGTGTCTATAGCAAGCAATGCGCATGCGCGTAACAAATCGCGAGGGGCGGGGGCGCAAACCCCGAAATACCACTTACAGTGCGTGAAACAAGATTATAAAGTATCCACCCTGGTCAAATGGAAGAGTTCGATTAAAATCAAGTGTTCTGGTGTTTCCTTCGTATTTGTGCAAATGGAGCAGGCGCAGGTACACAGACACTAGCATCAGAGCATGCGCGTAGTGAGGACCAGCCAAATAATGTAAAGTGGCTGCAACGTCCTCTATGAAGCATACGCTAGCGCATCAACAGAATAAGGTTGCGCAAGCATTAGCACACTCGCTCTGATGCGGTGTATTTGATAAATAACTCAAGACAGGTGTCCTTAATAAAGGCCATCCCGCAAGTGACACCATTACAATGGGTTCTAGCGCAGCACACAGAACTGACTTAGTCCTTTCGCCGGTCGAGCCTATTGGAATGAGGCTCACCTGAATAGTTCGGTTTGAGTCGCCGAATTGGCATACATTCAGAGCTCGGCAAATCATAACGACAACAGTCCACTGCAGTGTCTGAATTTATGAGTTAACTTCCCACTTGGGGTCTATTCTCATGTCGATGGTTCTTGTATCGTAATGCCTGTACTTAAAAGGTGTATAATAGCAACCGATCTCAAGCTGTTTGTCGGATCTGAGGTAGTCTCAACAAGAGGTGGACCGAGGGCTTCTACCACCAAGACATATACTCCATACACAAATTCGGATCAAGCCAACCACAGTCAGCAGTGACGACCAGCACATGCGGTCACTCCTCTTACTCACATATATCTACACATAGATGTTCTTAAAGTTTCTAAGGACAGATGGTATATAAAGGATGTCGCATGCCTAATTAAACTCATGTCTCTATTGAATAAAATCTAAACACTCTTATACACAAATGTGTGGATGTTCAATACGATCAATACCCCATCAACTACTAAGGATGAAATATGTGGTAGAATCCTTGATAGAATATTGGTACATCAGATGTTCCTACAAGTATGGGCCCTCCTAGATACAATTTCATAGGTGTTCATTCTGATCAACTATCCTATCAGTAGTTAAGGATATTATTTGCGATGGAGTCCCTGATAAAGTATTTATGTGTCGGGGATCACAAAAATCAGGAGGTCGGACAGACTTTCAGATAGAGGTCCATGGTATACTGTCATTCAGGCCATGCGTATCTGTTTTCAATCTGAAAATCCACCTCTGCTCTTTCGAGAACAGAAACCTTGAAGTATCTGTTATATGCTGGGGAATGAGAGGACGTTCGAGTACTATCCACCTCAGATCATCAGCTTTGTGTTGTTTGGCCAAAAAATGGTCTGTTAGACAAGTAGACTGTTTCATACATCGAATCGTGCTCTTATGCTCACTAATGCGGAGCTTCACTTTACGTGTGGTATGCCCAATGTAGTGTAGAGAGCAAGGGCATGTGATCATGTATATCACACACTCAGAATTGCAGTTCGTGTGGTTGTGTAATATCCTGACTGCATTAGTTGTTTGAAGGAGGGCTAACCTTTTTGAACGTTAGATCTGGGGTTTCTCCAAACAGACTAGAAAGTTTTCAGGGAATTACCTCCCCATACACCTGGACTGTCATGTCTGCGGGGCGGGTTTCTCAAGGTCATTGACTTTTTAGTTTTTAGGTTTATTAAAATGTTTAAACACACTGTGAGGAATGTAGATGGACAAGTATCAGTGTGCAACTTGTTCATTTGTCCTTACATTTAAACAGAGCGGTGCCTCCATCTCCGAGCAGTCAGCCGGGTGAGGTGAGGCTTTCCTCCCACAGCAAGCTGGGTGAGTTGTACTTAGTTTTCTGAAATATTACTCATTTGTAACCACGTTTTGGGTTCTTTCATAGAAAGTGCAGTGCGTAAAGGGCACTGCAGAATAGTAGCCACTGATGCTGTATTTTTATGTGAGTTGCCTTTCTGATGGTTTGATTCTCCAAACTCCCTTTAGGAAAGAAGACACAGTTCTTACATCCAAGCAAAAGGTTGCTTGTCCGGTAGGGTGGCTATTGCCACAAACTTACCTGATGATTGTATTTTCACTGTTTAAAATTTTTTTGTTTTTCACGAATTATACACCAAACAAGTTAACCCTGCAGTAGCCTTGATTTCCATCATTTTAGGTCCTGAAGAAAGCCGGGTCAGTTGACCACACCGGCTGAAACATGTCGACCTTGCTAGACTAAGTCAGGAAATAGTCAATCTTTCTAAGACTATTTGTTCTTTTAAATATGACACTTGGACAATCCTCAATAAACATATTTTTTGCCCATGTAGTCATTTTTAATGCACATTTACACTTGAGCACTGCACATCATTAGAGTCTTCATAAGTTTGAATACACACCGTGGCAGGAGTTTCTCTATCTTGGGATCATTAGGTCGGGCACCCGGCAGGGCCTGCTGGCTCGACATTGTGGGCCCAGACCGTGATCCCGTAGAGTCTCAGATGACGAAGCTCCGCCAATAAGGGTGGGCTGATGGACTCTTAACTCCTCCTAGGTGATGTACTAACTATCTGAAGAGGTTTTCACTTTTTCTTACAGCATTCAGTGGCTTTCTGTTCTCCAAGAACGGACTCAACACCTTCTGTTAGTTTTTTCCAGTGGCTTGTGTGAATCCCAGTATATTTTCTTACCCAGAATGTCCTACAAATATCAAAGTATGGGCCCAAAAGTCTATTTCTGTACATATGTATGAAAGAGAAAACTTGAGCACTTCCATTCAAGCCTTAGCAGGCTTGCATTCCCACGCTTCTCCAGATTGAAATTCTGACTCTGATTTGTTGGTGGACCTAACACATGTCAAAGGAATGGACCAAAACTGTAACTGTGTGAAAACCTAATTGACAGAACATCGACTTCACATGGTGCAAGTTTTGTCATGTAACAGGCGAAGAGCTCACTCATGCAAGTCATGTAGCATAAATATCAGGAAAAGTGTGGGAACACTGTGTGGTAGGAATTGTGTTTACCTTGAGAATACCATACCTTTCTATCACAGAAATATGAGGAAAAATGTGATTTTAGACAAAGTTAGAGGTTTGCAAGGCATTATGAATAAGAAAAGGAAGTGGATCTGCACAAGTCAAACCACCCTGGACTCCTCTTGCTGTCTAAGTTTAAAAAATGGCTAGGGTTGGTAGGTTTATCTTGGTTCTAGCCAGGTCCAGGCACAAATACCACTGTTACTCACATCACTAGAATAAGTACATTTCAAAGAAAAATCTTAATGTTTCCATGTTGTATATTGAGGGATTTCCTGACACAGGTGGTAGTCTCATTACCAAAAGTAAGGTACTGCATATTATAGGGAAAATGCAGGAACACAGAATAGAATAACATGTGTTATTATCAATTCACCACTCTCCATTCATGGCTTCCAAATTTAAGCCAGTGAGCAAGAAAGAACAGATTTTGGCACAAGTGGCTCTAAATCACCTGAAAATATTAGTATCCCCAAATTCAGAATTTAACAATTAACCAGTATTCCTAAACACTCTGGGCCCGATTCACAGAACTAACTTAAGACAAAATCCTAAACTTACTACCATTTTGGTATTCACAGAAGGCACTTACTCATTTTGGTATTCACAGAAGGCACTTACTCATTTCGGTATTCACAGAAGTTAGGAGTCCTAACTTTAGGACTCCTAAATGCCTTCTGTGAATACCGAAAGTCTTAAAATTAGGATTTTTCTCAGTTTAGTAGTAGTATAGTTAGGACTCCTAACTTTAGGACTCCTAAATGCCTTCTGTGAATACCGAAAGCCTTAAAATTAGGATTTTTCTCAGTTTAGTAGTTGTAAAGTTAGGAGTCCTAACCTTAGGACTCCTAAACTGAGAAAAATCCTAATTTTAAGGCTTTCGGTATTCACAGAAGGCATTTAGGAGTCCTAAACTTAGGACTACTAAATTGAGAAAAATCCTAATTTTAAGACTTTCGGTATTCACAGAAGGCATTTAGGAGTCTTAAAGTTAGGAGTCCTAACTATACTACTACTAAACTGAGAAAAATCCTAATTTTAAGACTTTCGTTATTCACAGAAGGTATTTAGGAGTCCTAAAGTTAGGAGTCCTAAACTTAGAACTACTAAATTGAGAAAAATCTGAATTTTAAGACTTTTGGTATTCACAGAAGGCATTTAGGAGTCCTAAAGTTAGGAGTCCTAACTATACTACTACTAAACTGAGAAAAATCCTAATTTTAAGACTTTCGGTATTCACAGAAGGCATTTAGGAGTCCTAAAGTTAGGAGTCCTAAACTTAGGACTACTAAATTGAGAAAAATCATAATTTTAAGACTTTCGGTATTCACAGAAGGCATTTAGGAGTCCTAAAGTTAGGAGTCCTAACTATACTACTACTAAACTGAGAAAAATCCTAATTTTAAGCCTTTCGGTATTCACAGAAGGCATTTAGGAGTCCTAAAGTTAGGACTCCTAACTTCTGTGAATACCGAAATGAGTAAGTGCCTTCTGTGAATACCAAAATGAGTAAGTGCCTTCTGTGAATACCAAAATGGTAGTAAGTTTAGGATTTTGTCTTAAGTTAGTTCTGTGAATCAGGCCCACTATCTTGAACACATTTAAAAATGCATAGGTTTTCTTCATACCCATTTTTCATTGATTAGATTTTACCACATGAATTATTGCATTGTAGAAACACAATGAAAAATCATTATAACGCACGCTCAATTGATAGCTTTAGATTTTCTTTTTGCAGTTTTATATTGGGCAAACTCTACTTGAAGGTATTGGAGCACTTTGCATGCACACTAGTTACATTGCACAAGGACACATTCAATTTTGTTTTTCAGCCACAGAGAGATTGTGATCTTGCCAGAATTACAGAATGTTGAGCTGTCGCCGAGACTCGAAAACCTGGTTCACCAGTTCGAAAGTTGGCAGCTCTGGCTTCTACGCCTAACACATTTTGTGGTTCACCCTGGAAGTAGGGTTTGTGACTGTTGCGTGACCAGGGCTCACACCCCAGTCAACCACCAACCCAATTTCACAAACCACCTTTCCAAATCAATCATCAGGGCTACTCAGACCACCACTGTCAACACTACAACCACTAATAATGCCATAGAACACTACGAGTACCACTAAGATCAACAACACCAATATTCAAATCATCCATTTGCATCAGTTGCAAAACCACCACCACTACCAATATGAACACCATTACCTCCTCCAAGGCCACCAACACCAATATCACACATCACTAATACAATGCTAACAATAGTGCTAATGCAATGACCATTGTAGGAAAATTAGTTGTGGGTGATAAATTCTGCTCCACCGGTGGAGTTTTGGCCACTCCACGTTACACTTTTAGTACAGAGCTCCAGCCAAACTCTACCAACTGCCGCGTGAAGAAGGTTTTGCTTAGGTGTGGCTCGCCAATGGTATGTTGGCAAGCATGAGCAAGAATTTGCATCCCCTAACATGATTTTGGGTGCAGGGTGGGCACCCATTGAGATCTTTACAGCGCAGATGGTCACGGGCAGTCTTGACTATTCATGGTGAGAAAGCAGCTGCTCAGGTAAAAAATCTTCTCGAGCAGCATCCAAACAAGCAGTGCCCTCTGGCACATCACGAAGTGGTGTTCGCGCTGATGTAACAGCACAAAACAAGCGCGCGGTGCTAAAAATCAATGCAAGCAGTGTGACATATTGCTTTTTCCTCCAGTTCCCATAATCTCAGAGTTTTTATGTAACTCCGCAGAATTCCATGGAGTGAAACTCCGCGAGTTCTGCCCACCAGTAAAGAAAATGCCTCTTTTTGCATGATCAATCCAATTTTCTTGAATAATGTTGTTGGTTGGTTGACTCTGAGCAATGCATGTGCTCTGATCGCTAAAACATGTTGAAATTGGTTTGACTGCTATTTGGTAAATGTAACTTATGCATAAGCCCCTAGTATATGGTACAAAGTGTACCCAGGACCTGTAGGTTACATGTCACCAGTGTCTTGCAGCACCCATTGTGCCACCCGCTGCAGTGACAGTGCATACATGACTGCAGGCCAAACGTTGTAGCTTGGGTGTGCAGTTTTAAAACCTCACATTCAACACAACAAAATAAGCTATTTTGATAGGTCTAAACCTTCCTCTAAAATATGAACAAATCAACCCTAAGCAGGCTCTGGTTCCCATAAGGTGGGGCGCATTTTATATAAATGTAAGGCATGTGAACATTTCATGCTAAACATGCCTACAAAGTGAAAAGGCCCCAAAAGCTATTTTCACTGTAGCAGGGCGTGTTGTTCCATAGAAAAGCATTGGGATACAATGTTCAATGTAATTAGGTTAACTGTTGCAAGGACACCCCAACAAATCTCATACTTGGACTTTTTGGAATATTTATTGGAAGCTCAATTCACTGGTGAAGTAGACTGTCAATACATATTTGAGCAAAAATACTTTTAGAATGTTACCTTTTCCCCGCACACACTAGATGCTCATTTGCATGAGGTACGACTGCCCTCTGGCATTTGAATGACCCCCTTGAGGAGAGATGACTTGATTAACTTCCAAGAGCTCTACCATTTCACAGGCAAATGTTAGCTGACTCCTTGGCAGGATCATTCTTTGTTCCCCCAGTCAGGAAGGCACCAATCCCAGTGTGAGATAAACTGCCCCCAGAATTGGTTTGAAGTGACCACAGAGGAGGGGTGCTCATTTCCTTGACCACACCTTTATGGTCGGCACACATACTCTGCACTGTCTTGGGATTTTGGCAGAGAGGGGCACTGTGTAATTGATTGTCTGTAGGAGGCTGCACCACAATTGCTGGAAAAGTAGGTAAGGTTACTCTTTGGAACTTTTTCCCTATTGCTTAGGGTGGGGACAAGAGCCACCCTCACTGACAGGCTAAAGCCAGACATAAATATTGCACCCCTGGGCACCTTCTTCAGAAGAATACTGGACCTGTGGAAGAAAGAAGAAATACTTCACCTGCAATTGACACCTGTGAGGAGACCTGTATAGCTAGACCTGCTCTCACCTGTACGTTAGGCATAGAATTGGACTCCAAGAGTCGTTTGGCTGACTTTCTGTTGAGCTACAGGTACACACAAGCTGCTGGTAGCTCCTTTTCCTGAAGAGCCCAGCAGCCCAGTTCCAACTGAGTCTGCCCTGTATCTTGCTAGTGGCTTCTACTGGAGTGAGTTCTAGCCCCCAAGTCCTGTTCCAGAGGAACTGAAACACTTGACTGTGTCAAAGTGTACCCCTCCTATGAAGCCTGAGATTTAGAAATGGGTAACTGTTTGGCACATATAAATGATTTACACATTTTCTTAAGTTAAAGCTGTCTGCTTTTTGCCATAGTTAGAAGGGGTGGAGCTCAGCTTTAAATTACTGAAACCTTTACTGGATCCAACAAGAATCGTGACAATATTACTTAAAGTGGACTACCCTCCACCCCAACTAATAATCCACTTTCTCGCGCCCACCAATTCCACCATGACAATAATTAACACCACCTCCACACCACCATTACTACTAGAAATCCGCTTATAACAATACTAATGTGACTTAAATGTGCTATTGCATTGAAGCATATTTTGCCTGGTTTGCATCAGTTAACACATATCACTCAGCCCTATTGGCTTTCATAACACTTGTTTTTAAAATTAGCTCACACAGATGGTGAGATATTCTTGATTGACCTTAAGCATTTACCAGAATGTATTTAATGCAACACATACATCAAAAGTGGGCCAACTTTGACCATACACAATTCATTTCTGACAGGTTGTAGTAGAAGTATTAGGGAGGTTTGGAAAATAACAGTGACATATGCATGACATTAGAAACCACTTTGGATATTGATAAACCTTTAACGTTACTACATTGTAAGCTCTCTGTTCTTGACAGGGAGTGAGCAGGGTCCTTTTTCCATTTCATTGTTTAGAAATACTGGGAATATTAGTAAAAAATAATTATTTGGGAAGTATTTATCATTCAACTAATACATTTAACACTGCAGAAAATTGTCATTCAGCAACTTGGTAGAATTTCCACAGTGGTAAGAGGAAAGGGCTGTAAAAAATCACAAATCCTGATTCTGCTGAATAAGGATTTGAAAATGAAAATTCATTCTACTTTTTGCATATGCTGTAAAAAATAGTTTTATGGAGAAGTATGACTTTGCAACTACAATAAGAACACTATTGTGTCAGTTAATTTTACAAAATATATCCAGAACAGAGATGTAATTTACACTTTTTTGGTGTTATTTACAATGTCATTTGAGATGTCATCAGTGCATGAATGTCTGCGGTCATCATAAGCAGTGCATGAGAGGGCAAGCCTTATGGTAGATAACCACCATAATTGGCAAATTTCATGGGGTTTTCCTTCTGACGCATAATTTCACTTTAACTCTGTTTTCAGTGAATTTCTAAGGTATTTTAAAAATACATTCCGATCTTGTGGTTCAATGCAACCACATGGGTTCCTTAACAAAGTTGTGTAGTTAATGTTTAGAGTTCTTGATGATGTAGTGTATCCATGTCTTTTATAACCAACAAAGACTGTGAAGGAAAAGGGTTTACCACACGGCACACAGCAAACTTCCAGATGAAAATGTCCCCTTCTCCAATGGAATTCAGACGTTTTAAAATATTGTTGGTCCTCAGACAGTAATCTAGATACACAAAATTGCTCGGGTGAATAACCCATCAAAGCCAGCTGACACTTTTATGTAGTAAAATTATGAAAAATTAATAAATGTTTTTTGCCAATCCAAGCAAGTGGCCTCTTTGAGGAAAGTCTTGTTTTCATGGCACATTTGCTGTAATTCCACTCAGGGCTGCTTTAATTTAGCAGAGAGAAATGTTTGTGTGGGGAAATAAAAGTGAAAATGCAATAATTTATTACACTTTTTCAATGCCATGTTTGGATATGCACGATACTTGACATGATGATACTTAAGCTGTTTGTTTGGAATGTTCTGTGCAGAATTATCACATGGCACCCAAAAAAATTCTGTGAGACCTTGAATAAGTTATTTAGACCTGGGTGAATGTCTATGTAATCTGTGAAGACTATGGCATCAACTTCCCTGACAGAAAACCATCCAATTTAACAATTTGGCAAAGATCAGGAATCTCTACGCCTCCTGTGGAGCCACCTGGACAGCAGCTCCACTGTGGACTAGTTAAATGCTGATGGGCACCAAGTTGCTTTGCCTATACTCGATACTTTACCTTTTTCTATACAAACTCCCAAAGTGGTAGTGTCATTGTGAAGGTCAAACAATCAATGGTTTTGTTTAGGGGTGGGTATAACTGAATCAATTCAGTGTTGCGTTATCAAGCAAAATTACCTGAGAATTCCAGAAGACTGTGCAAGATTATACAAGAAGAGTTAATCTTTGTTTTTCCCTATTTCTTAGGGCAAAAATACCTCTTGTGTCCAAAATAGCAGCAAATATTTTGTTTACACTAAGAGATTAGTGCTAAATAAACAGAACACGAATAGCAAGTGGGGGCAGTCACACATGTTTGCTAAATGTGCTCTAGGGGTAGGATTTTCACCCAAATTACACCCGGCTTTTAGCACTATTTTCTTAGTGCCAAATGCACCCTTGTCTCCAAAATGGATGTGAGGATGCATGTTATGCTAAGATATAGCGCTAAATGTAGCAGAACACAAATAGCAAGCACAAGCAGCTGCTCGTGCATGCAAAATGTGCTTTTACTGTAGGATTTTTTCCCCACAATTTCTAATAATTACGCAAGGAGGGATATTCGCATAATCATTGGTAATTAGTTGTCGAAGAGGAACAAAGAATTTGCGACTGAACTCATTATTCCGGTGTAATTGAATTTGTGTCCGGGCCCAGTCCTGATGTGCCGACAACTTGTTCCATGCACATGCAGCCACGGAGTGATTGCCCTGCTCGGCACCAACATTTCAATCACAGCAGTACTGGTGAGGAAAACAGAGTGAAATCTCCTAAATAGGGAAGAGTGACCCTCACAATGACTGGGAAGCTCTTTGGTGGACTGGCACTCATGTTAAAGGTGTGAACCTGGAACTTAACCAAACTCTAAATAAAGCTGTGCCCATGCTCCTGCTCCATGACACACTAACTGAGCCTCTGAGCAGTGGCGGATCCTCCTGGGAGTGCTGTGAGGCAGTGGGGCAGGGCAGCACTCCCACGAGGAGCCGCCACTACCTCTGAGACTTACCGATACCTACACAGTCTCTCTATATGTATCTATATAAAGAGGCTGCATGCAAGGGAATACACTTTATTTTGTTTGGGGTGAAGAAATGCGAAATAATTGGAGTTAAAAATGCACACCATACACAAACGCATACATTTTGAGTATGAATCAAATTATACACATGTAATGTATACATGGACCTTTAATAAATGTTGGTAAATACCAAACAATAAAGTTGTCCTGGTGAAATTTGGGTCTGTCTTTCTGAATTGAGCACCTTGCTAGCATGTTCAATGCTTTTTAGTTGTTGAATTATTAGCACTTAAAATATCCAGCTGTTGTAAATGACAATCATTTGCATGGGCTTCTTTTTCTGAATCTCATTTTGCTGGATGTAGGATTCTGCACAATTTACTCCTGCCAGCCAGTGGTACAGGACTTCTGGTCTCTTCTATAAACATGTTAAAATTTACATAACCCTAATTGGCACATTTAATTTGATTTGTAAATGCCTAGTATGTAGTTTCACGTGCACCCAGGGTCTGTACATTTTTATTGTACTAGTGGACTGCAGCACTCAATGTGCCACCCCTTGAAGTAGCACTGTAAAACATGTCTCCATACCAGCCACTGAAGCCTGATTATGCAGTTTTAAACTGCCCTTTCGACCTGGCAAAACAAACCTTTTGCCAGGCCTAAACACTCCCTTTAAATACTTATAGGTCACCCTGAAGGTAGGCCTAAATATCCATAGGGCAGGGCGCATGGTATTTCAAATTTAGTGCATATATACTTAAGGGCAGATTTACAAGCCCCCTGCGCCACCAGTATATCACTTTTTGTGATGTACTGGTGGCGCATGTTACTGCTCCATATTTACAAGGACAGGAAAAGCCACCCTGTGTAGCTTTTCCTGTCCATGTAAATATGGCCCCTTTACACGCAGCACGTTACATGAAAGGGGTGTTCCATGGGTGTTGCTGTGGGTGTTCCCATGCAACACCCATTGAACAAGGCACATTTCCAGATTTACGAGGAATCCTAAATCTGGAAATGCGTCTGAATGCTACCCCACCCTAAGGGTGGCGTAGGGAGGCGCAACGAGGAGAAATGTTTTAATTTCTCCTCGTTTTTTCCGCTTTCAATGCGTGCTGCATTCTACAGCACGCATCGAAAGAGGAAAATGCCTATAGTGATTGTTTTTGTTCATTAAGGTGCTCCTTTCTGCACAAAAACATTCTCCTTATGATGCAGGCATCCTTGCACCATGGTGCAAGGGTGCCTGCGCCGGTGCATGGCAGCAGTTTTTGCACCAGCGCAGGGGAGAGCACAGGAATACAACATGTTATTGTAAATATATCACATTCCTGTGCTTTGGAAGTGCCGCAGCGTGGAACAGCCAATGTGCTTGCATTGCCGCGCTTCTGCACTGCCTTGTAAATCTGACCCCCAATGTTTTACATGTCCTGACAGCCAACCCCCTTTAAAGTTTTTTTCCGCTGTGGCAAGGCTGGCACTCCCATAGACAAATGTTGGATTGCATTATAGCAGCTTATCGTGCTTAATTTCAGTTTGGGTTAGTGCATAAACAGAGCTGCCTAAAGGAGTAATTCTCCTCTCTGTCATATGCAAATTATTCAGGATTACTGGGAAGTCAGAGATTCCTGTTGTCTTCCCCAAAGTTCAGTGCACAGAAGAAAACACTTCAAGTCTGCGGTAGGTCTTGTTCGCTGCCTCATCCCTGAGTCCCAACCTTGTCCGACTCTCAGTCCTGAAGACCAACAGCTGACAAGGCAGGAGATCTTTTTTTGACTGTGCATCACACACACTGAATTTGAGGTCTACAGAATAGAAGTACAATATTTAGAGCGCATTCTAACGCTGTTTTTCCCGCATGGGAGTTCTTTTCTTGAGCAAGAGTATGCTAATTGCATTCAAACTGGTTGATCAATAACCATTGTATTGATATTGACCACTTGGCTGATAACAGTGAGAAAGCTATCCATAAAATCAGAGACTGAATAGTGCAGATGTGAGACATAATAGAGCCAGCATACCCATAATAGTAAAGTGTTTGTTATATCTGCCGCACCTAGTGCCTTGCTAGAGACTGCAAGAAGCAGAAAAACAGTATCAGTGCCAGACATTGTGAATACTGTGAAACTAAGCTAAGAGTGATCATCATCCCTTTTCAGGTAACAATACATATATAAAATTGCTTGATTTATGTACTAACGCTTTTGTGCAAACACTATTAGCAAGGTGGTAATGGATTTAATCCCCTGTTCTGGGTCTACTTCCCCGCAGTACCCTCCCTAATTCTCTTCCCCTCATCTGGCCACTCTGAGCCTTTGATAAACTTAACTCAGAGCTGCCAGAAGGTGGGCCTCTTGAGGGTCCTGCTCTTGAGGAACTTGCACACCCTGACAACCGATGAGCAAGAACATTTCAGTTTGGGAGCAGATAGAAAAATCATTGAAGGACTCATTTTAATAGTCATTTTAAATTGAAATCAATCGTCCTATTTCTATTTTGGAAATTACACATTTACAAAGTTGTCATTTTCCTACCTAAGGCCAACAAGGCCTTTCTGCCACTGTCAAGTTTCAAATGACTACTAGCGGCTCCTCTGTAGTGAGATATGTGATTGCTCCCAGACAATAGACATGGTTCGGATGTTGAGAGTTGATATTCTTCGTCAAGCACAATGGCCTAGGGTTGTGCCCAGCCCCTTACTGAGCTTTAAAGGACTCTTCCTCTGTCGGTGGAAGATGTGGCTCAAACTAGGCCTGCATCTTTGTTTTCTTTCTTATCTCCTTGGCTCCAAACCACTGGGAGGGTGAGCTGCCCCAGAACTGGTTTAGAGTAACAAACCAAGGAGGTTTTGTCCATTGTCACAGTCACACCTCTGCATGGGCACAAGGAGGTCTGATCAGGGGAAGAGAGGTTCTGCCTCATTGGACTTGGGAAAGAGAGGATCTGTGAGAGAGTTTACTGTAAAGAACACAGGAAATGCTGAAAATGGTGGCTGGGACACCTCAGGGATCTTAACCTCATTGGTAGGGGGGTAGCCAGGATTTTCACCCATAGTCTGACACTTGACATACAGTACCCTTCTGCCAACCCTCCTAGCCCTATAGAGAATCAGAAGGGCTGCCCTGCTGTCTGAAGAAACTGAAGAAAGACTGGACCTGCTTGCCTAAAGCCTAAGACCTCAGAGGTGAGCAACTCTAAATGTCAGTTGGCTGGATTCCTGTTTGAGCTCCATGGACGTGTAAGAAATAGGGTTGCTGTTTGACTGGGGTGTGAACCCTGCTCAAGCAGCAACTACAATCCTTGTCATGGTGAGGAACAAACCAACCCTAAATTAACCGGTGCTCAACCCTCTGGTAGCTTGAAACAGAGCAGTCAGGCTTAACTGAGAGTCAATGTGCAAAATACTTGTGCAACACTTAAACCAGAGAAACGACCACACATAAAAGGATCCAACTACAAGTGGGAAGTTCACATAGAGTAACATTTGATAAATAAAACAAGACAAAAATGTCAATAATCCAATCAGTAGAAATGCTGATATTCAATGTTAAGGATTTAAGTGAATATAGTGCCAAAAAGCAACAACTGTGCACTGGGTCAAAGTCACAAGTTCATGCCAACTGCGATGGAGTAGGGATCGGCTACAAAGACCATTTAAGGCTCATTTAGCAGAGTAATTTAAATCCTGGTTGGATGAGCATTGCTAGGATTTGCATCGAAGATACGTTGTGGAACTGAAGCTATGTGTTGGTTCAGAGATGTGGCAAGGCTGTGACGCGAGGGCCTGAATCATGGTCGAGGATCCCATCGACAGGGCTTGAGATGCGAAGACCAGCCTTGAGGATGCAGCACACAGACGGTTCCAAAGAGCTGCAAGGCTGTGATGTGGAGTTCGTTGTCGTCGTCAAGGCTGCAGTTGATGAGGGATGTGAGGGCCTGCACTGAGGATGCGTCGCACAGGGACAGCTTCAATGGACTGCAGCTGTGATGCAGTTCTTTGTGATGGGTCCAATCCATGCAGCATGGGATGATTCAGTTTTGTTTGGATTTGTGTCTTGCAGCAGAGGAGATGCGTCAGTTCCGCTGGCTCCACAGAGGCTGGAAGAACACCCTAAGCTCACTTCTAATGGTCCAGGGCTGGTTTGACACCACTTGGCAGGATAGCTTCACAGATGGCAGAGTTCAGGTGCCAGTTCAAGGTTGTTGGAAGCCTGATGTGTCCCTGAGGCTTCAGAGTAGGAAGCCAGCCAGCTAGCACTTCAAATCACTCTGGGTTCAAAAGATGCAGGTCCAAGCCTTCTCACTCAGACCAGAGGGCAGTAGGCAGCAGGTCAGCACAGAGTGACAGTCATTTTCACAGCACAGCAGTCCTTATTCCTGGCAGAGCATCCACAGGTCCAGATGTCCATTGCAGAGTTGGTGTCTAAGGTCCAACATTTATGTCCTGTTCTGACTTTGAAGTCGGGGAGAAGCTTCCAGAAGCTTCCCACATAAGTGCACAGGTGCCCTGTCTCTGCTTCCCTGGTTCCAGACTAACTACAGGGAGTATTCAGCCCTTTGTGTGGACACACACAGGGGCTACAATTGCAGGCCTGAGACCTGTTTAAAGTGCTACTTAAGTGGGTGGCACAATCAGTGCTGCAGGTTCCCTAGTAGCATTATATTTACAGACCTTAGGTGCAGGCAGTACCACTTTACTAGGGACGTAGAAGTAAATTAAATTGCCAATGGGGGATAAGCCAAGGTTACCATATTTTAGGGAGTTAGCACATGCACTTTAGCACTGATTAGCAGTGGTAAAGTGCCCAGAGTCCTAGAGTCCTAGGGCCAGTATAAATGAGATCAGCAAAAATAAGGGGAGGAACACAAAATATTTTGATGATGGCTACTGTTAGACCTGGTATTTGTTGGCGTGATTACCCCTGACTTTTTGCCTTTACCTCCTCTATTACAGTGTCAAATTGCAAGTGCTCCATGTATAAAGTGTAAGTGTAATGGTAATTGGCTGTCCATGATTGGTATGTTTGCCTTACTAGTAAAGTCCCTAGTAAAGTGTACTATGTGTGCCAGGGCTTGTAATGCAAATGCTACTTGTGGGACTGCAGCACTAATTGATCCACCCACACAAGTAACCTTAAAAAGGGAACTCAGGCCTGCCATTTCAGAGCCTGCACGCAGTTTGTTAAACTGCCATGTTCTGACAAGTGCACCCACTTGCCAGACCATACCCTTCCCTTTCTATGCACATCAGACACCCTATGGTAGGTCCAGGGTACCCCCTAGGCAGGGTGCAGTGCATGTGAAAGGCAGGACATGTACTAAGGTGTGTACCATGTCCTGACAGTGAAATAATCTCTATTTCGTTTTTCGCTGTTGAAAGGCCATCTTGCCCATATGATAGAATGGGAAGGCTGTTTAATTTGTTTTTCAGCCTATCTTCCCAAAGGCTTAAGATGGAAAGATGAAGTTTAGTGTGCTGGAACTCACATCTTTTTATGAAGGTGTTTTTTGCACTGTGTGTTTAGAAGCCACTCTTTTAGAAGTGGCTGGGTTTTGTGCTCTAACATTTCTGTGTGTCTCTGTCTGGTTGTGGATTGACTGTCTAGATTTGAAAGCGATAGGATCTGGGGTATGTCTTGACCCAGGGGAGGAGGTGAGATAGCAGCAGGCTGACCTGCATCTGGAATGTAGGGGGAGGAGTAGCCCCTAGAGGTGAAGAGGCCTGGGTTGCTGCTATAAAACAATTGTTCCATCTCATGCTGAGTGATTCAGAATCGAGACCCCCATTAATCAAAGGAAGAAGGTGTCACTGGCAGGGAGGTACCCAGAACTGGTTTAAACAGGGGTCAGTGCCCCCTGAACACAAAGACTTCAAAGACATTTAGGGGTATAACTATGAGAGCTGAAGCCCCTGAACTTTGGAGAATGGCTTGATCAAGATTGAACAAGCCTGGAGCTACTTTGTGTTCAAGAGTAACCTTTGTCAAGGAAGAAACAACTGAAGAGACTGAAGGAAAGGACTGACCCTTGCTGTGTGTTCTGGGGCTGGCCTGCAGTTTGCTGTTTTAACCAAGGAAAGGCTAAAGGGACTTTGCTGTGTGCTGTGTCCCCCTGCTTGAAAGGACTTTGCTGTGCTGTGTCCTGAAGTAACTTATGCCCAAGGGCCTGAGGTGAGCTGGCTCCCCGTTGCGGAAACTCAGGAACACAAAAGTTTCCAGGAGAGTCTCAGCGGCACTGTGTGTGTGTGTTTGTTGCAGCCTGAGACTCTCGTAAGAAGTGCCCTGTGATTGTGGGCACCTGGAGTCCAAGCGAGGATCGGCAATGCTGTGTGCGTGTGCTTTTTGCAGCCTGAACTGTTTGTGAGGATTGTCCAGTTATCGTGTGCACCAGAATCCAAGTGAGTCTCACTGACGCTGTGTGCTTGTGCTTTGTGCAGTGTGAAACCTTTGTGACTATTGCCTTGTTATCGTGCACACCCGGAATCTAAGTGAGTCTCATCGACACTGCATGCGTGTGCTTTGTGCAGCGTGAGAGTTTGGTGAGGATTGCCTTGTTATCGTGCACACCCAAAATCCAAGTGAGTCTCATTGACGCTACATGCGTGTGCTTTGTGCAGCGTGAGACCTTGGTGAGGATTGCCTTGTTAACGTACACCCGAAGTTAAAGTGAGTCTCAGCGACGCTGTGCGCGTGTTCTGCGTGCAGCTTGAGACCTTCGTGTGGAGTGCCCGGTGATCGTGCACCCGAAGCTCAAGGGAGTCTCAGCGACGTTGTGTGCATGTGCTGTGTGGCAGCCTGAGATCTTCGTAGCAGTAGCGGCCCGGACCGGCAGCCCCGGAGGAGCTCAGCAGCCGGCTTGAGCCCGCCGTTGCCAATTCACAAAGATTGCATCGGAGGACCAAGTCGCTGGACGAGAAGAGGAGAGTGAGTTTGTGCCCCCAGGTAACGTGTGTCGAATCCTGGGGTGGGGTGCGGGCTTGGAGGGAGACGCTCTCGGCCTCTCTCTCATTCTAGCAGCACGAACCTCTGCTTCGGCTCTTATCACGGCCTGTATTGCCAAGGGACTGGCAGTACTGGGACCGGACTGCGGAGCTGCACTTTTTGTTACACCATACCCGTGTTGGGGGCAACTGTTAACAGAGGCTGACTGCGAGTCAGATGTAGTGGCGGAGAGACCGCCTAAGGCACCGTGATCAGTGCCAGAGTGTATTACGCAATATCATTTCTGCATAACGTAGTACCTGATTAGTGTATTACACATTGCATTATTCCTGCATAACGAACTACCTGATTAGTGTATGACGCATGGCATTATTTCTGCATAACAAACTACCTGATTGTTGTATGACGCATTGCATTGTTTCTGCATAACGAACTACCTGATTAGCGTATTACGCAATGCATTATTCCTGCATAATGAACTACCTGTTTAGTGTATTATGCATTGCGTTATTTCTGCATAACGACGTACCTGATGGTTGTATTACGCATTGTATTATTTTACATTGCAAAGTGTCTGGTGGTTGTATTACGCATTGCATTATTTTTACATTTCTGCATAACGACGTACCTAATGGTTGTATTACGCATTGTATTATTTTACATTGCAAAGTGCCTGGTGGTTGTATTGCACATTGCATTATTTTTACATTGAAACGTGCCTCATTGTTGCGTTATGCATTGCATTATTATTACATTGCAAAAGTGCCTGATTCTAGCATTACAAACTGCAGAACATGGTGTTAGGATTACAGTGGAATGTTTAGAAGTGCTCATTAATATCGTCAGAACATACAAGGGCTGGCTGGCCTAACAACCTGCCAGGAGAAATATTACACATACTCACATGTTGGATTTATATTGTGTGGTCTTATTGTATGTCTTTTTATATAAAATGTATACTCGTTTTTATAAAACTTGTGTGGAGTCTATTTGTGGTGCCATTATTGGGTTGCTGTGTGCATGGTTGCAAATAATTTACACATTAGCCTTGAAGATAAGCCTGGCTGCTCGTGCCAAGCTACCAAAAGGGTGAGCGGGGGCTATCTCAGAAGATGACCTTCCTTTCCCTGACGTGGAAATGCGTGTCCCTATTTGGCCTAAGGTACCTACCTCAGCCAACCAGGGATCCCGGGTCTAACAGCTACTCTAAGGCTGGCAGGTCTAACAGGACACAACTAGTTTCCAGAGATCTCTCCCCAGAAACGGCCCAGCCAAGAGTTCCAACTTGACCTGCCCTGGACTTTGCTGTTGGCCTCCGTTGGAGAAAGTCCAATTCCCAGTGGTGCCCACCAGGTCCTGGACCTTTGGCTGGTATTAGAGTGACTTCCTCCTGTCCTGAAACTACAAGAAGGTGGACTTTAAAACTTTCTGCCAAAATGTTACCTGGAGAACCATAGGAGACTGTGATTGTTGTTGAAGCCTTCAGCTGACAACGTTAGATTGCCAGTAAGCCTCAACTTTCTGGTTTACCACAGTGAAGCAGACCTCACTTTCAGAAAGATTTCAAGTCCAAACGTAGAGGGCTTACTCCGGACCGAACCTGAGCAGCATTTGATTGATGTCCAAGCCTTCCTGGCCAAATCTTTTTGAGCCCGTCTAGCTTGACCAGATAACCAGGGGTTGGCTCATTGTGATTTTTGGTGCTATTTTTAATTCAAACTTTCAAAATTCATATCTCTGGTTCAACGTATTGGATGTATGTAAGCACAGTGTCATATGTTAAAATATTTTCTATTATTCTATATTGGTTTGTGTTATGCTTTCACTCTATTACTATTTGAGTACTGAATAAACACTGTACACATTGACTCTAGGTTAAGATTGACTGCTTTGTGCCAAGCTTCCAGAGGGTCAAGAACAGATTTATTTAGGGACTTTAGAGGTTCTCCCTAATAGGTATTGTGAATATTATTTGAGGTGGGTTCTCAACCCCCACACCATACACCAATTTCCTACACTATCTATTGGTAAAATAATTCTTTATGTACTAAAATCCACAGGCTAAAAATGTTGAGTAGTGTTACGTTGTGAATGTCTACACACCAATGATTAAATGCCACTAAAATGGCATAATGCACAATTGGTGTGTCTGAAATTAAAACCCCTGTAAACTAAGCACAATCAAAAAATCCATATACATGTTTTACTGTGATATTGAAGGCCATACATTATTGCCAGAAATAATCATTTACTTTTTGTTTACATCAAGCTTTCCCCTTTGAAGCGTTTTCCTTTGACTGAAACCCATGTTCTCACTGCAGAACTATCTGATGAAGTTGATTAACGACTGTAATTAAGAGAAAATAGCACAGCGTTTAAGATGAGAAAGAGAAATCCATATACAACTTTGGGTTTGCTCTCTCTTTGTCGAGTTGGGAATAGATGTAATCCTAGCCTGAAGGCACACAAAGAGCCTAATTCGATATGAAAATGATGTTTAAATGGTGGCAAACACTGCATGCTGAAGCCTCTAAACGTCACCAGTTAAAAAGTTACAGTAGTTTAGTGTAGAGGGAGTTTACCTGGATATTGATCACTCATGGCGCCTGATTTACAAAGGTATTTCACATGTTAATCTAGAGTACCTGTACAAAGAGACTTGTGTACCAGTGACAAACTGTTACTGTAATATACAAAAGCCAATTATGTACCTGTAAAAGAGGTTTCTGTGTGAATACATCTCCTCCTAAGTAGGCATTCCATTGAGGAATTTCCCTCAAAATATGGGAATAGCCACAGACAGAGATTTGAGCACACAATTCAAACCATTTTCCACACAGGCCATTTTAGAGACATTGGTCCAGATTTACAAATCTTTTACGCAATAATATACAGCAAGAGAAGTTGCTGGGCTGCATTGCATGAAATGGAGAGAGCAGCAGATATGGCGCATGTCTCCCCTCGTTGTGCTGGCACACTGTGTCATGCCCCATGCCAATGAAGGTACCTTTTCACCTAGTGGTGTAAGGGTGCCTGTGTCACATGCTGGGTTGTTTGTGCCATAAGGAATACCTTTCGAGCACAAAAAAAAACCTAGGAGGCAATTTCCTCTTTCTCCGTGTAATGCCCGAATAAATCAAGCATAGCATGAAGCAGTAACCCACGTCCATGATCCCAAATGATATTTAATATTATATTAAAGGATGTGAAAGCGAAATGCAGACAAGTATGAAAAAGCAAAACTTCATTTTTCCAGGGACCCTATCACAGGTGGGGGCCTGGGTAACTGCTCTCTTTCGCAATGACTAAAACATTCTGTGTGAAAATCCAATTAAGAATTAAGAATTCACAGTCCAGGCTTTTAAATGACAAAAGGCGGTTTTAGACTCATGAATGAAGCCATTTACACGTGCATATCCATCTTGCACCTGCATATTGCTCTGTAAAATCAGGCCACTTTTGACCTCACTCTTGCCCTTTTTTTTAACCTCCAATTTTTTACCTTTTTTAAGCTCATCATTTTAGTCTCTCAGTTCAATCTCATAAAATGTCCTTCCTTCTACCATTTTGTGAAATATTCAATGTTTCTTTTATTTGATAATTTCACGTGCATCCAATTTCTTTTTATTCCCCTTTATTTATGACATAATTTCATCTGTGTACAGGAGCCATATTTTTTTTATGCCAAAGCTCTAAGAAGCTTTTTTGATTTTGCCTGTTTCTATCTATCCTACCTTTTCTTTCCTTTCGTTTTTGTATTCAACAATGTGTATGCAGCTCAAGGTCCTTTGCTTTTCAGTCCTCTCATACTGTATATTTGTCGCCCCCACCCTCACCTTTCAATCTATCCTTGAGTTGAATTTGTGCCTGGACATGTTGCAATCACAATAGACATTTTTTTAAAAAATGTATATGTGTCTTTATTGCCTGCTTTAATTTAGTAGTTCTCCAGTAGGACAAGCAATTCGAGTGTGCGATAAACGAAAACATGAGGATTATGTAAAGTACGGTCTGTGTTTCACAGTCACACTATGTCTTATTATGACATAATCCACATTCAGAGCATTAACATCCGCTCCTGTGGGAAAGGCTCATCAGCCCTACCAGATTGTAGGTGCCTAGGAAGACAATTGTGATTTATTGGAAGAGATAACATACAGGGAAGAACTGGAAACATTTTACACCTGGGACCCTGCATTTCTATAAATAAGCACCCCCTACACCACCCCCTTATGATAAAATGCAATCATATAAACTTTAAGTTAAAAACAAAATGGCTTAAATATATTTTTTATGCTTGTCATAAAATATATTTTGGTCAATAAAAAAAAGGTTTCAGATTCCAGTAAAATTCATCATTAATAGCACTTGTTACAAGAGCAATGTAATTAAGTCATTGATCATGCTGTAGTTAATGACCCAATGAATGAAAAATGAATGGGGGACTGTCACAATTTTAGTGTTACTGTAACAGCATGCATAACTTCCAACTGTCCTCCCCAGGACAAATGCAATCTAACTGCAATTTTTAAAAATGCGCTGGTTAGCTCTGGTCTGGATTTCGTTGTGAAGTTTACACTGGCTGAAGCGCTCCAGCACTCCCGTTAGATTGCTCATTTTACGTTGTTTACGTAGGCAAGTACACTAGTGAGACCAGATCATGGTTTAAAACTCAGCTAGAGTTGCAAACGCCATCATATGCATGCAATAAACTTTAACATTTCGAATTTCAAATTGTCTTCATTTCAAGGAGTCACAAGCGTAAACTCCGATCAATGTTCTAACACAAAGGAGGAATGTTTAGCTCTCTTTGGGGCATATTCTCAAGAACGTGTGATAACTACCCCAAAATTAGCTTAATGCAACTCTTCACATAGCAGTCTATCACGGGAAAATAACGCCGTGTTAACGTGGTATTCCCAACACGGCGGTACCATGCGATAGTCTCACGATAGAGCGGCAAATGAACGTGTTAAAATCAACGCGACATCGCAAAAACACGAAACACAAACGCGAAAATATTAGCAATGACGCCAATTGTGATACAAAAATCAGCGAAAAATAGCCACAGGCCTGCAATTCCCATGCGTCATGCGGGAAAATGCACTATAAAAGTAGAAAAAAAAACATACAAACAAAAGCCAAAGAACAGCAAAGCACAATGGAGGTAGCTGGAGCAAGTACAGAGACAACCAAAACCCCACAAGCCCCCCGGAGGACCAGCGTGGGACCTCGAGGTCAGGGAAAGGCAAGGACAAGAAGAGTAGGAAGAAGCAGTTCAGTCCGCAGGAAAACAGGATCCTGATAACGGAGGTGGTGGAACATCATCAACTACTGTTCGTCACATTCACTGTGTCACTGGCAACTAAAAATGGGATATGGCAGACCATTGTGTACAAGGTGAATGCAGTCAGAGTGCTGAAGAGGACAATGGAAGAGGTCAAGAGGCGCTGGAATGATGTGAAGCGCAAAACCAAGCTGAAACTCGCAAACAACCGGAAGGCAGCAATGAAGACTGGAGGTGGGAGTCCAGAGCCACAGGAGGAGCTGGACGAGATGGAGGAAATGGTGTCCACAGTCATCAGTGGGGAGACGGCTGCAGGAGTTGGGGGCCGGGACACTGCCCAACATTACCGGACACAACAGCAACAGGGTGAGTAACGACGAGGTACTGGGGGGACGGGGGGAGATGGGCACAATGTCACACATGCACAATTAAGCATAGCACATCTGCGGACAAACCATGCCCCAGACCCCCAACTCCCACAAAGAGACCAATGCACCCAAGTATGCAACATCACAGCCCTGTATAAGCACAGAAGCCAGAGGCACACTGCATGTAAGGGATAAGGGGCAGCTAAATCAGAACTGCAGGGGCATCTCCCCCAAGATCATTCTATGAAAGTTGTCCCCTCTTGAAAAAGCGTACTCAAAAACAAAGTATATTTGCCAACTTTAATTAATAACGATATACCCATTTGTCTCACCCATTGAGAACAGACATCTATTGACACCAAATTATATTCCTCTCTTTATAATTACATACACATAAGAGTGGGGGGGAGCAATAACAGTGGCCTGCAGAAAACAGTTCACTTATAATGTCAGTAGAAAAAAAACTTTTGCTGTCAGTAGCGGTTCCTTCTAGTCAGGATAAGGGAGTTATCTCCTTGGTAGTTTAGCACGAGCAGACAGTCTTATCTCAGAGGCAATGTGTAAAGTACTTGTATATAACACACACAGTCACACAGTGAAAACACTACAAATGGACACCACAACAGTTTAGAAAAATACAGTATCTTTATCTAATCAAAACAAGACTAAAATGACAAAACCTCAACATACACAGCTCAAAATACAACTTTTTAAACGATTAAAGCAATATTACGTGGTTTTTACACAAAGTACCTCAAATGAGTCAAAATCTACAAGGCAAAACAGCCACAGAGGAGGAAAGCATCGAAAACTCAGTGATGCATCAGTTCCTGAGTCCATAGGGAGGGGATGCAACAGTTCTGCTGCACATGAGAGATGTGATGCATATAATCCAGACTGTAGGGGGAAATGATGCGTTGATTTTCCAGACCATTCTAGTCTGTGGGTGTTGGGTCAGAAAAACTTGCCGCACAGGTGCGATGCATGAGACAATTCAGGTGCTACGGGCACTGAGTGGATTTCTGTAGCCCAGTGGCATAGCTAGATCTTATGCCACCCGTGCCGGTAACTGCTTTTGCCACCCCGCTGCAGATAAGAGCGGAGGGGGGTGTGCTGGGGATTCCTGTGCAATTGCTGCAGATAAGAGCGGGAGGGAGGCCGCCACACCGAGAACGTATGCTACCCAGGGCAGACCGCCTCCCCGCCTCACCCCTTGCTACACTACTGCTGTAGCTGCTGACGGTGATGCATCGATTCTTTTAGCCACACAGCAGGTCTGCATCAGAGTCAGTATGCTGCAGCTTCTCAGGCTGTAGGCAGGCGCTGAGTTGATTTCTTCGGCCGCATGGGACTGTGCATCAGGAATTTCGCCCACTTGGCTGTGCTGCATTGGAAAATGTAGCTGCAAGAAGAGCAAATTATCGTTTTTGTAAATTTCTTCAGTTCTTCAGAGCATTTTGAAGCAGGAATAATCTCTAGGGGCCCAGAGCTGGAATAGGCAGCCCCAGGAAGGTCATAGCTCCCAGCAGTGGAGTTCAAGAAGGCTGTGGGTGAAGTCTTTGTGTCCTTGAGACTTCAGAATAGGTAGCAAGCAGACACAAGCCCTTTTAGATTCTTCACAAGCAGGCTTCACATCAAAGTCCAGACTTTGTTCTCTCCTGGGCAGGAGTAGCAACTGCAGGCCAACCCAGCAAAGCAACACACAGCAAAGGCTCAGTATCCTCCTTACAGCTGTTCAGCTCTTCTCCTTGGCAGAGGTTCCTCTTGATTCCAAAAGTAATCTAAAGTTCTGGGGTTTTAGGTCTAATACTTATACCCCTTTTTCCCTTTGAAATCTTTGTTCAGAAAGTCTCTCTTGCTCAGTAAAACTAGTTCTGTACTCCCTGGTCCAGTTTCGGGTAGAGGTGTAGACAGCATTGTGCAGAACATCCACAGCCTATTCAGGTGTCAGGGACAACTCCTCCCAGCACTCTAGAAATCACCAGCTCACATGGTTGAACGCCTTCTCTGCATCAAGCAGAATAATGGCAGCAGGAACATTATCTACATAGGCTAGGTCAATAGCTTCTGAGAGATAATTGATGTTGGCACTTATGCTTCACCCTTTTCTAAAAACTGTTTTGATCCTTCTGCATTTTGCATTTAATATTATATTGATATGGTTGGTTAACATTTTAGTAAAACATGTTATAGTCCATGTTGAGAAGTCTTGTGGGGTGATATGAAATAGTTTCTTTTTCTGTCTCCCCCTCTTCCTCCTCCATTAAAAGCACACATTTAACGGAGGAGGAATCCTTCTACCATGTAATATGGAGTTAAAAAGGTTATGCAGAGGGCTTATTAAATCATTAGCCTATGTTTTACAAAAAGTTGGCACTAAATCCATCTTCCCAAGAAGATTTAGTGCCTATGGCATCACTTATCTTACCCACAGATATTGGGTTCACTAAGTGATCTGATGACTCAGGGCTGAAAAAAATCAATTTCATCGAAAACATATTTATTTTCGTAGGACATCAAGCTAAGTTGTCTGTTGGTTCCTTGTTAACTTGGGAATTATAGTCGAGAAAGATCTTCTGAGTCCAATTGCTATCTCTGATGATGTTTTGAGTTTTAGGATTCCTTAACTCAGATACCAATTTGCAGTTTTGCCTTTCTTTTAAAGATCCAGTTAAAATACAGCCTATCCTTTCACCCGCTTCATTAAAATTGCAAAAAATGGTCCGATTGTTGACAACCCCTTTCCCATAAAGAACTATTTTAATGCTGTCCTTTTCTCCTGCCAATTGTTAAATGCCAAGCCATATATATTTTGAATTAAGGTTTCATATGCCTAATCTACTGCTGATTGGATAGTGCATAGCTCTGCCATTTCCTTTCGCTTATGATAGGCAGAAGCAAATTGCAGACACCCCTCATTGTGGCTTTAAAAGCTTTTTATGCTGTTGGAATGCCGGTGGTGTTAACATTATGTATGAAAAAGCACTGTATATCCATTGTCATAGTCAGTTTAACTGGTTTCATCTATCAGTATGATCTAAGCCATTGATCATCTAGCTACAAGCTGGGGGCAGTCATTTGAAAAAGAAAGTTTCATGGCTGAGTGATCAGAGAAAGCACCTGCATTATATCGTGCACTAGTCTCAGGAAATAATCGCTCCATGAAGCAGACTGGTGTTGTTTTGAAAAACAAGAACAAAACTTGCTTTGAGGATTCAGGATTCTCCATACCTCTTGTGGCCCTAAGTGCATCCAAAGAGCTTGAGAGATTCTCTGCAATATTTTTCTATATTGATGACAGAAGGGGTTAGAAGAATCTAAACTAGGAGATGGTAAAAAATCAAAACACCATTGACAACTGTATTACCTATTTCGGGAGCTCCATTGAAAACAATGGAGTGCTCTGGACTTCAAATGGCTGGTAGAAGCCTGTAGCTCAAACATTCCAATGTTGTCGTTCACATCTGTTGCTGTGAACAATGGCCTAATGGATCCCGATAACTCCATGAGGCATTTGTTTTGTTTGTTAGGACATTCTGCCCTCCAATGGCAGAATTTTCTAATAGCCCTATAGCCTTCAATAGCTGGGCTATACCTGCCTTAAAGGCCGCTCCCTTGTAAAGGCCCTCAGCTTCGGCTTGGGCATTTAACGCTAGAGAGGGCCTTTATTGTCTGGTATAGTGCGCTACGGCAGACTATAAGGCTATATTAGAACATTGGAATGTGGAGCACTCCATTGAATACAATGGAGTCGTCCGTGCTTCTACGGGCTGGTAAAAGCCCGCAGAGCAATATTCCAATGTTGCTTTTGTTCACAGCTGTTGCTGTAAACAAAGGCCTGTCGGAGCTCGAGGGAATGTAAACCCCCTCGGGCTCCGAGAGGCCTTTGTTTATTAGTTAGAACATTCTGCCCTCTAGTGGCAGGATGTTCTAATAGCCTTATAGCCCTTCGTAGCTGGGCTATAACGACTATTAAAGTACCGCACCCTTGTTAAAGGTATTCGCCTTCGGCTTGGGCCTTTAATAGCTGCTATAGCCCGCGGCTATAAGGCTATTATAGATTACACAGCTCCCACTCTAGTGTATGTAGAGGTTCAGCGCTATCAGTTATGGTACTACAATAAGATGCAATAATATATCTGGTCTTTTGAACTGTAACTGGCATGTCTAACCAAAGACCGTCACTTTCTATGAAGGAAGTACTACATGCCATATCGAAGTTCCTATGAATTATACCCCGCTGGCGGCTGCAGCTGATGAAAAGCAGATACAGCCTTTAATTCAGGGATAATTAAGTATATTGTAACGCCTGTGTTAAAATGGTGCCCCTCTTTCGCTCATTGTTTTAACCATTAGCATTGTTGCTAACTATTATCAATTTCAACATTTATATAAAAGTCATTTATAATCTAGAAAGTTATGATTCTTCCACAATCAGTAATCACCATGCAGAACATTTTCTTTTACCTATTATACTCCTTACTCCGGTCATGTCAATATTTCTACTTTTAAGGCTGATACTTTTCTCTTGCTTTTCCTTGTGATACCTCCCAAAATGTTTAGAGGCACTTTGCCCACCACCACTTGCCCATTTTGCACACACCCTCTAATTCCACAACACCCACTGTGCCCCATGGAATCCACTTGCCCTTCGAGATGTACCAGCACCTGAAAGCTAGATACACATTGCTTTTCCATCTGGATGGTGTGATCGCTTTGCACATACGGCTACCCAGAGCCCTTCTTTAACTCTTAAGTCTCTGTAAAAGTATGGACATGACAGGACCAGTGAACTTTCTGGGCCTCATTTATGAAAGGGGCAAATCGCTGGTTGAAAACAGCGATGGAACACTTTTCATTGCGCCCTCCTCGTGACTCCATGGATGTGCCGTATTCACACTGCAGTGATCCGTGTCGCAAGGATTGAACAGATACGTCAGGAATCCTGATATATCTGTTGGCGCAATAATGACACCTTGATGGAGAGTGTCAGAAAGTAGACGCAACTACAGAAATGTGTCATTACACATGGGCGAGTCCCATGTGAAAGGACCTGAGTCAGTCCTTACGCCTGCTTGAAGCAGGTGTAATGATTTGACGCAGTGAATTAGCAGAAATGAAGTAATGAAACTCATAGATTTCACTGCGCCACTTCTTCGAGCCTTTTTTACGGCCTGAAGCATTAAATCCCCCGGTTATTTCGTCTTCTGATATCTTTTGTGCGCAGAGGAAATAATTACAACTCCATCGACATCCATTGTGGTGGGAATTAGTTACTCCTCTGATGCAGTCTCCATAAGCATTTGGCTTACACCTGAACGAGCTGTAGAGAGAATGGCATTCTTGGATTTTAGTTTGAAGACGGCCTCTGTTTCAAGCAGAGAAATTTCCTAAATGAGGCATTTTAACTTTTTTAATCAGAAGCGTTTTCTGATTGAGGCCCAGCAGAGGCTCGCCGATTTCAGTGACTGGTGCGATTAGGGGTTGCGGTTGTAAAGGATTTTCATATATTTAGTTCTGTCTTAATTCCCCATAACCCTGTGGCATTATTGACGGAGTGAGGTTTCGTTTATTTTCCCCCCTTTTATATTTCCCAATCAAACCTAAGGGCCAAAGGGGAACACCTAGAGTCAGGATATATTACGACGAGATTAAACCAAACAGAGTCAAGTAGAAACGAATCAAACATGTTTACTGTTGAAATGCTGCTCGTAGAGACGATTATATCGTATGTATGATTGTTGGGTACATTTCGTGAATTAAGAAGGGCTTATAGGTGCTTAAAATATGTCTACGTTGGATATTCTTTCGTGTATTTTAATCTCTCTTGTCCCATGTTTTTTTATTGGCTAGTGACGTGATAGTGCGTGATAGAGCTTTCTGATTTGCAAAAAAGGGGAAACTCACATTATGCCTACAAAAACATTCGAGACGGAGCCTGCACACACACCGGTTCATTAAAAGAAGCACAGTCACACGCAGACTCACACGCACATGCAGGCCAGAAACAGAAATGCACACAAATTCAATTATATTTTTGAGACTGGAGAATATATCATTTGGTGAACTGATAACCCACCCTTTGGAAAACGGCACACTGAAATAAAAAAAAGAAAGTGAAATTAAATGAAAGAACAATCAGCATGCAGTACGTATAATATAACCTGAAAATGGTTTATTATGGGAAATAGTGGAGTAGTATGGCTCACTGGTTAGAGGCGGCAGACCCGGAAGCAGAGAACGGCCCGGGACTGGGACCAGGGTCCGGGACCAGGGTTCAATTCCCAACGCGGCAGGGTCGTGGACCAGGGCCAGCGGACTCGATAATTCTCGCCTCGGTGCCCACTCTAACCAGGGATCACACTCGGCAACTCTGGGCATTAGCTTGCCTCATCTCCACAACAGCCCCCCACATTCGCTGGGGATGCCTGGTTTCACCTTGGAGATACCCAGGAGGGACCATCTCACAGGGATAGCCAGGACGGGTTCCCCAGCGGTCTACAGCGCCACGACGCCTCGGCAGCAGTGCGCTTTACAAAAACACATACATTTACATTTGATAATATAACCTGAAAATGGTTTATTATGGGAAATAGAAACAAATCTCCATTTCAAGGATTTGTTTTCAAAATATATTACCAATTGTTTGGAACAATTCGTAAAAATACCGGTTGGTACAGATATGAAAGAAAATTATGCTGCTGGAATTTATTTAAATTTTTATTAATAAGAAATAATTTTGAAAGAACAAACGGGCACAGTGTAAATGCAGTGTCCAAAGTCTAAAGGCTAATTGGGCACTAATGAACAGCAATGAAAAGCGCATTGACAGCCGGCTATGAGACTCCTCTTTATTTCTGACCAGTAAAGCTCAGAAAGCCGAAGTGTTTCTTGGATGCTAATTAGGACAGGGCAGACATTTGCTCTCGGTTGGGACATTGAAGCTGTTGCACTCCAAAACAATACTAAAGAAAATTCCAGTTGTGCGTTTAACATATGCACGTAGGGGCAGATTTACTACTTCTGGCGCATCTCTGCTAATCAGCAGGGATGCACCAGAAGAGTTGCGACGCATCTGCCCACCCGTGCGCCACCACTGATGTGCCGCATTTACAATGCGGAGCACCGTGGCGCACGGATGGGCAGATGCATGTCGCATCCCCCCTGCGGAAAGGTGGCACTTTGCTGGAGTTGCGTCGCAAGCGCGACGCAGCTCCAGCAAGGCTCGGGGTGCCCCTATCCCTAACATGCTGCGTCAATCCTTCAAGCAGGCGCAGGGTTTTGACGCAGCATGGCCGTAAAAGTGACTGAGTGAAATCTTGTAGATTTCACTCAGCCATTTTTCGGAGGTGTTACTGCGCCGGAACGCCCCCCCCTGTGCAGGAACGCCCACATGTGGCGCAGGGCTTTACAACGTGACGCATCTCCCCATATGCGTCACGTTGTAAATAGCCTGCAGCATGGTACTGGCTTTGCGCTGCCGCTGCGTCACAAACTAAGTACCAACATCCCCCGCCCCCCATTAATTGCTTGACTCTTGGAAAATGTCATGGGTGGTTTATTAGCGAATTGCCAGATGTATTTCTTAACAGATATTAGCATGTATACAGAAACAAACTTCCTTAGATTAGTTAAACTGGAAAATATCTGAGTGAGGAATCCTGCACAGAATTTTGCTGTCATAACAATTTGAACTGTGGAGCCGCAGACATTTGATACGTGTTAGGACAGCATGTATTGAGAGAGAGACATACATCAGGAGGTAGTAGAAGTACGGGCAAAATAAGGTGACATTTTGCTTCTTCCGTGACTTCTCTGTTGAAATGCAGCAATGATCTGGTTGAAATGGAGATGACAAAGTGATTGACACTTTCTGTGAAATTGACATACTGCTGGAAACATCATTTCTCAAGGTTTGTATTGTGGAGAAAACAGAGTTAAGTTTGGTAGGAACTTTAAAAGAGGAGAGAACAAATCCATAACTTAACTTCAGACCATAGTCACTATGCACTATCCCCTAGCACAATTTTGAAAAGACTGCACAAAAGTAAAAACCCTGGGCCTCATTTACGAGACACCCTAGCAGCACTTTTGCAGCGTTGGAGTGGCACTTTTTTGACGGTCCGGTGACCCAATGTGCGTGGCTTTTCATAGCCTTGTAAATATGTACCCCTTTCACACAGAACACTGCATGAAAGGGGCATTCCATGGGTGTTTCTGTAGGTGTTCCCACGTAACACCCATGGAATTTGAAGCATTCTCAGATTTAAGCAGTATCGCAACAATGAGAAATATCCTTATTTCTCCTTTTTTTTCTCTTTCTATGTGTGCTGCATTGTGCGGCACACATAGAAAGCGGAAAACACCTCTTGTGATTGTTTTTGCGCAGGAATGTGTTCCTTCCTGCACAAAAAAATCACCCCTACAATGCAGACACCCTTGCACCATGGCACAAGGGTGCTTGCGTTGGTGCATGGAATTCCATTGTGCACCACGGCATGGAAAAAGGAAAGGAATATGTCATATCTCGTAGATACAATTCATTGCTGCCATATTCTTTTGACTCAGGGCAGCACAGCAAGATTCTTTGCAACAATGCCTTGCCATGCGCCAAAACCTTGTAATTGAGGCCACATTTATATACCATGAGGAAATGGTACAGGCTCTTTATTAGTGACCAAAACTGTAGAAGTGCACATGCATTTTATAGTGGAGTTAAGCTTTCAAACAACTCTTCTCTGAAGTTCATATTATAGTACTAGGCACCCAAAGTGCTTAATGTGGCTTCTTCTACATTCACTAATTTGGCCTCTCAACCAATCGGACAGAGTCCATATTGCCCATTTTGCTATCACTAGACTAGAAACCTCTCTATATAATGTAAGTCGTCAGCCCTGCCGTCTATATCCTGCAGTGGCTCCCTGAAAAGTCTAACATATGGTAAAACAACTATCATCTTTATATCGTATTGAACCAAGGGATATCAAAACTCCATGGGCCCGATTGGCTGAGACAAAATTCTAACTTTACGACTTTAGGTATTTACAAAAGGCCTTTTGTGAATACCGAAGGTCGTAAAATTAGGACTTTTTTCAGTTTAGGAGCATTAAAGTTAGGATTCCTAACTTTACTACTCCTAAATGCCTTTTGTGAATATCAGAAGTCATAAAGTTAGAGTTTTTCTCAGTTTAGGAGTAGTAAAGTTAGGATTCCTAACTTTACTACTCCTAAATGCCTTAGTGAATACCGAAAGTCGTAAAGTTAGGATTTTTCTGTTTAGGAGTAATCCTAACTTTTCTACTCCTAAATGCCTTTTGTGATACCGAAAGAAGTTTACTACTCATAAATGCCTTTTGTGAATACTGAAAGGTGTAAAGTTAGGATTTTGTCTCAGATTACTTTTGTGAATTGGGCCGCATATCTTTTGGGAAGACATTAAATCACATTGACTTGCACATCACAGAGGTCCAATGTACATAGAAATAATAGACTTGCAGCAAATCAATGGAGAGAATAACAAAGTGCTCACATCAATATTAGAGTAACTCTTAATTATTAGCATGTAAAAAGTATTGCTACAGTTAAACATTAGCAGTTCTTTACCAGTGACGGCCCGTGTAGGGCGTTTTACCGGGGCGGTGACGTGGCGCAGAGGAGGGGCAGGGTGGGGGGTTGCAAAATGCGGCAAACGGACGATTTCAGGTAAGTTACAAAAAAAATTGTTAAAACGAATTTCGTTGCGCACGCTGCATCGCCAAATGCAATGCAGCGCGCGCAACAAAATTCGTTTTATTAATTTTTTTCTGAGTCTACCTTATAACGTTCCTGCAACCTTTGGCTTTTTCAGTGAATACATATATGTTACAGAGAGGAAATGCATTTTTTGACATATAACCAGATATATTACCAAGAAGAAAAACATTTTTTAGTTTGCTTATTGTTTATAACTTTGGCACTGTTTGCTCCTCCCTGGACATTTTCTGCGTGATCTGCCAAGTGGATACAAGAAAAAGGGGGGTCCCAAAATGTGATTTCTCCACTCATTATAGGATTTCCGGCAAATTTGTTCAGTAGTTTTTGAGAAATCAAGGCTATAAAAGAATAGTTACTTCACAATGTGGAGGATCTGAGGACCCAACAGAACTTGAGGTAAGATTTGCCACCACATCGACAAAGAAGTGGTGATAGCCATTTAGGATGTATGGACGAAGGGCCAGATGTACGACCCTAAATTGCATGCGCAAACGGGTTTGCGACCCGTTTGAGCATGCAAAATGTTACCTGGCCATGTACAATTTCTAACTAGCAAGTCGCAATTTATTTGTGACTCGCTAATTAGGAATTGCGAGTCACTATTAGGAAGGGGCGTGCCAAAGGCGTACCTCCCTAATAGCGAGTCTCTACCCTGTGTAAGAATGTTTTGCGACCACAATTGTGACCGCAAATTACTGCCCTCTTCAAGAGGGTGGTAATGGAGTTGGAAATGGGAAGGGGTACGCAGGGGACCCCTTCCCCTTTGTGACTGACTCCAAAAATATTTTTTAAGGGCAGGCAGTGGTCCCAGGGACCACTACCTGCTCTTAAAACATTAAACAAAAACGTTTCATTTTTTTTTTTCAAATGCATCCTGTTTTCCTTTGAGGAAAACGGGCTGAATTTTTTTTTTTAAACTGCTTTATTGAAAAGCAGTCCCAGAGATCGAGGTATGCTGAGCCCAGCAGGCCACTATCCCTGGGAGGGCCAGTCATTCCCAATAGGGTCACAAATTGCGAGTGGCTCATTAATATTCATGAGTCTCGCATTTTACGACCCCATTGGGAATTGCTAACAGTGTCTATGACACTGTTGTACATTTGCTTTTGCGACTCACAGTTT
This sequence comes from Triturus cristatus, assembly GCF_964204655.1. Classification (NCBI taxonomy): domain Eukaryota; kingdom Metazoa; phylum Chordata; class Amphibia; order Caudata; family Salamandridae; genus Triturus; species Triturus cristatus. The sequence continues at coordinate 232,236,398 of NC_140584.1, forward strand.
GCGAGTTGCAAAAGAAAATGGTTGTACATCTGGCTCCAAGCCCCCTGTCCATTAAATATGTCTACAAAGGCATGAGGAGGCAGGGTAGAGATACCCAGCACTCCTAGGCCTGGTGGGGAGTCTCAGAGAAACTACCCCTGGGGAAATAGCACATTTAAAAAAACATTTTTACTACTAATTTGCAGTGGATCCGCAAATTCATGGGAACATTTTGAAAAGAAAGAATGGGTTGGGGCTTACTTTATTTTGGGGTGGGGGATTATAGTCCCCTACAATCCTCTATGAGGCCCTAGGGACCCCGTGCTACTCGGCCATTTTGATAATAAGGGAAGGGGGCATGGGGCCTCACACCCCACTCCCTGAAAAGGAAAAAAAGCATCATTCCTGGGGAATGGGGCCTCCAAGGTTCTTATGAAAGCTCGGGGAGGGGGGCCTCATGCCCTCTCCCCATCAAATAGTAAATTGGCCCCTGGGGATGGGGACTCCAGGGCCTCAAAAAGACTTGGTGTGGGGGTGAATGCCCCATCTCCAATAAAAAGTAAATCATCCCAAGTAAATGGGGCCCCAGTGGCCTCAAAAGTGCTCAGGGAGATGCTAAAAAAACAAATAAAAAAGCAATTCATGTGAAATGTGCAGAGTAGCCACTCATGTCACATGCACGACTCCATCTGGGGAGTGCCCCATAATGCACTGCAAAAATATTTATTGATGCTGGTGGTGCCCCTTGAAGGGGCAGGGGCACCAACAAGCTTAATTGTCAATTGTTATGATGGACAGCAGGGAGCACAGTGTCCCCCAACATCATTTTGAACATAATTACAGTAAGCCTCCTTGGTCATTGAATCCATACCCCAGAAGAGCAGTGGTAATTACCTCAATTATTCCATCACTCATGATATGTGCTATGACACCATTAATGACAAACCTGTGCATAGTGGGGGCATCATGGAACACCAGAAATCTTGGCCAGAGATGTTTCCAAAGAGATTATTATATGTCTTGATAATACATAAAACCTACTGCGAATCTTCTGAAAATAATCAAGTCGTATATTGAGTATGAATACCCCAATTTCCCAGGATTCAAATGCCTCAATATGTATTTGAAATTCAATCTTTTTCTAAGCTCAAATCAGCATTTATAACACCTAGATTATGTGACATGTTGGTTTTATCTTGTCTGCTTGCTTGTCTATCGTCCAGCATTAGCAGTAGGTTAAGATCTCCTCCCAGGATAATCAGGCTTATATATTGAGAAAAAGCAAGTGGAAGTGCAAGATTTTGCAGGGCTACTAGGTTATCAGTAAGTGATGTATAAAATCAAGCTGTAGTCAAAAACTGTCCTTTTTCATTTGTCATTAATAATAAACCAACATCTTCCCAAATCTGCCTTCAATTTGATCATCCGGATCCACTGAGGGCCCAAATCATTAAAGCAGGTCTTCTACCAACTGCTATGCCATTTGAAAGAATGAGCTGTTGGGCCGAGAAATAGGCAGCACATTTGCTCCAAGGAGAGAGAGATCCATAATCCCAGAAACCCATACATCACCAATGTGTTGTTATGGAAACGATTTATCGACAACATACTGATCCTCTGGAAGGGAGATCGCAACAAATGCGACGAGTTCTGCTCATGGATCAACACATTGAACAGCTTTTTGAGATTTACCAACACTATTTCAGAAGGGAAATCCCATTCCTTGATTTATTGATTAAACTGTAGGAGGGTAAAATTTCCACCACCCTATATCGCAAAACTGGAACACTGAACCTTGCCACACCTAGGTTCGCATTTAAGCTGACCAACAACATTAAAGACATGTTGATACACACAAGACCTAGGAATCATCATAACAACATACAAAGAACACTATGGGATTTACCACCTATAAAGGGGCATTATCCTTGTAGATCGTGTTCGGCCTGTCCTCAAACGAAAGTCACTAACGAACTGAGGTTTCCCAATGGTGTCACCTGGAAATTGACCACGCATACTAATTGTAATACCTCAAATTGCATCTACATACTGAGTTGTCGATGCGGTCTCCTCTATATAGGAATTACTTCCAGACCGGACAAAGTACGGATAATGGAACATAGAAGCAACTTTAGGTGTTTGAAGACCAACACCAAAATGACTACCCATTTTAAACAAGCACAACATCACCCAGACTCATTCGAATGGGGTGTACAAGAATCACACCCAGGAATGTCCAGGGATGGACTGTTCTGCCTTGAATAACGGTGGGTCCTACGACTATCTACCGACAAGGCAAGACTCAACGAAGACATTCCGTGGAGTCTCTTAACCTAAATGACACTGGGAAAAGAATATGTATAGACATGCCTCCATACATTCAATAATTGTATCAGTCACACCTTACTATACCCACATCAGGGATTACCATCGTTAAGGGCATGGTCTCATTCATGACCCTTTAGGGGATTGGGGCAGTCTGGATACATATTTTGACTCGATCAGTATCCATTAGTGACACATTAGGGTCCTGTCATTATCTAAAGCAAGAGTAACTTTGACACAACCCCCACTATCCAGGTCTACCATCCCCTCTAACCGTAGTATGTTTCAGTGATAACCGATGAGTGATACAGGACACCATTAGACTACCAGAGTTTTGTGTCCAGACGCTCTTTCCACATGTATTGATCTGAACTAGTTCTAGTTGATAGTAAACACACCGCGAATCAGCGCTTTTGACATCCACTACTACTATTCATGGATACTGAATTACTGACCATATCCATGTACTGATCGACCGGTTTACGCATTACTGTGCGGATACCCTTCAGACGTCCAGGGCTTGGACATGTGGGACGCAGACGCGATGGTCACATGTTGTTAATTACGGCTGAGATGTGGAAATTCAAACATGGCACCCGCTACGGGGTTGACGTTCTAGTTGCTTTACCTAGCCACCCGGGAGCCACCCGAAGTACCGCCCCCACCTCCGACCGAGCTCCGCTATTTGTAGTTGAGCAACCTCCATGCTCGATACTGCCCGGACCAGCCGAGTGAGGGGTAGGACAGACGCCGAGCCGCTTCCGGTGGTACCGTGAGTAAACTGTGACCGCTCTTTCCCTTTGTGTCTGGATCCTAGCTACTGCCTGGACTAGACACTGTTTGGCCTGCCCACGAAACAGGGGCATGCTATGTGGACCCATGCGGGTTTCTGGCGTACTTGTGGCGTTGTCCAGCGGAAACCACCCGCACTGCAGAGGCCCCCGGAGGGGGTTTTTGTGGGATAAACGTTTGCAGCGCTGGCTCCCGCTTTGGGTTTTTAGGTGTCCACTTCTCCCTCATTTCGTTTGACTATGCAGCCACCGTCAAACAGCTTCACATGGGTTGAATTGACCCTTGGGAGTGATCGCCAGGGGCGGACCTAGCACCAAGCATGCTGGTGTCGGGAACACTAACGGGTCACTTCCCAGACCGGGCACTCACTCCTTGGACTGTTTGAATGGCGTACTGGGTAACTGTGTGCCTCAAGCAGCGAGGCAGACAATTATGCTTAATCTGACACAATGGGGAATCACCTGTTGTTGGTTTTGTCCCCTCACTGTCAATTTGACATTTGTTGTGGACCGTTGTGCCTGGGGAACATGTGCTTCAGCTTCCGCTAATTACCTTTCCCCATACATCAGGACATTACACCTTAGTGTCTACACCAGCCGGTATGGTTGCGGTCCATCGCTGACCCTAATGGGGTGATTTTTTATGATTGGCATTCACTCAGCTGCCAGCTTTTATTCGCAGCATGAGCCTTGTTATTAATCTCTCACGCTCTATAATAACTAGAACATATGTGAAAACCAGGCCACCTCTCACTGACATTATGCATGCATGTGATGCACCAGAGACACTGAGTGGTGCACCAGCTTCTTGAATACAACTTTGTTCTTATAAACATGATACCTTTGATGTTTTTTACAAATGCTTGTTATTCTGTTTTCCTTTCAGGTTGATTTCTGATCTACAGGTACCACTTTTTAGGGTGCTGTTATGGTGGTCATTTTCTCACTAAACTATGTTTCTGACCACTACCAAAAAGTGTAGGTAGATCCTAATTGGTCCTGAAGAATTGCCATCAATTTGATACAAGGGCAAGAAACATGTTGACCGATATCACTAGCGTAGAACCTCGCATCATAGAGTGAATATACGCGCATTGTTTATTTTAGTTAGGGAAGTGGCCAATTTCATTAAAATTATCTTGAATGGACCATCTCTCCCTATTTTAAATTCACATTTCCCTACACATCACCTACACTGATCTAGGGCCCTCACACGCACTACCTCCAACAGCATACGGAATAAAGATCTCCGCTAAGAAAGCCCCATCACGGGCGCCGATCGGGTATTGCAGCGCCAACCCGATAAGGAGCAGACCCGATGATGAAGCATGACGCCTAGCTGGCTGGGTGTGTGAGGGTCTTTTTCCAAAAAGGAGAAATTTCTCCTGACTTCTTACTCCATTTGGAGCACCTGATCTTATCCAACAACCTGCATTGAATATTAGGAACTGCATACCAGTATTGTTTAGATATTTCCAAGGGCATGTTTGCTGGAACTGAATAAATATTAGCCCTCTCTTCCCTCTCTTGGTTTAACCGAGAAATAGATTGCCAGTGTTTCCCTGCTCCTATAGGATGATGGGACTCTTGCTATAAATACAAATTAGTCTTTGCTTCCTCAAATTTGGCCCATATACCTCAACAATTAGGTATGTTATATACCTAATACCATTACAAGAAATATTATTTTGTTCCTCACACAAATGTTCTCTCACCTACAGATTCTTTCTTTCTTCTCCCTCGACCTTCTCCTTCCTCACCTGTTCACATCTTGCTCGAACCTCAGTCCTCCTTCTTACATTACTCTCTATTAAGAGGCGAAATAACATTTATTGCTGGCATCCAGCCACAAAGATTAATTACCCTCTTTCTTACCAGCAGGAGGTCTCTTGCCTTGTTACGATATATACTTCAAAGTTCTCAATTCTTCAATAACCTTAAACTACTTTTTAAATCCTGCCTCATCCATTCCCTTCATTCACTTCTCTAATGCACCGTACTAGAGTCATATTTAATCATTCTCAGGGAGTGTTTAAATTATTAGTAGATAGATGATCACACCCCCCTCCCAGAAACTCTAGGTGCCCCTTGGACCCCAAAACCTGGGCCATTAAAAGTATATGAGGAGGATGTAAGAGACCTCCCTTTCCAAGGCTCGAGAAAGCCCAGGGGACCCCATCCCCCGGGGCTGATTTTTTTTAGGAGAGCGGCATGTGCCAAACTTCAAGCCACATGTGGTGAATGACATCTTACTTTTCATTTACAGAAAAACATAGAAATTCACAGGGAAAAAAATGAAGGCTAAAGCAACAGACATGGTTATGTGTTTTAAAACCCTTAGTAATTCACTGAAAAAAGTCAAGGCTAAAGGGACTGTATAGTTAGGAGAACATTTCAGTTATAACATACTGTTTTAAATTAACAAAAACACTGAAATTCACCAGTGCAAGTTATCTTTAGTAACTGTAAATCGTGCCATAAAGTAACTTTAACTCACCCACCCCCATGCACTGCTAATTACCACCCATACTACATCACTCATGACATGTTTTTTGACATCACTGATAACATCACTACAACATCTGAAATAAAATAATTCATGACAAACACTGTGCAAGCACTTTTCTTTTTGTATAAGTAAATGCAGTGTCTGGTCAGTGATTTATAGGGTGTTGTTCACTACATACCTGTAGACTAGTGTACTAGCCCCCTACACCTCCCCTAAGTAATGCACTGCCTCTCTATCATAAAAGATTCAAGTGCTATTGTTAGAAACAGGATTCCTTGTTGGCTTAGGTATGCACCCAGGCCAAGCAGGAACTCCCACTCTAGTCAGGGCAAGCTAGACAAACACTAAAAGATAACCTGTGCTTACCCTCTGGTAGCTTGGCACAAAGCAGCCAGGCTAAACTAAAGAGGCAATGTGTAAAGTATTTGTGCAACACAAACACACAGTAACACAATGACAACACCACAAAAAGACTCCACACAGGTTTATATATGTAGATTATTATAATATAAACAAAATAAGATCAAGATGACAAAAATCAAATGTATAGAAGTTGAGATATTGAACTTTAATAAAGTAAATGCAATACAAAATTACTTTAGGTCATTCTGGACCGGGCAAAGTCAACGTTTGGGCCAACCGCGATGGAGCGCCGGCCGGCTACAGGACCCATGCTGTCCCTGGTGAACAAAGTACTTTACTGCTCCCAAACAGCTTTTGTTGAGGCTCGCAGGTACAGGATGCGTCTATCTTCTCTTTGCACTGAAGGCGATGCTTCAGTTCCAAAGACGGTTGCCGGAGTCAAGAGGCGTTGAGCAATGCAACGGATTCTGCTATGCAGTCGAAGGGATGCTTTGATCTCACCAAGCTGCAGCAGCGGTGATACGCTTTTGATGCGTTGATCTCTGTAAGCAAAGCACTGGTTCCGATGTGATGCACTTTTTTCGGTCAATGTGCTTGTTTTGCCACACGCATTCCCGGTATGCTTTGTAATCTGTGTAGCAAGTATCAGTGCCACTTCCAATGAGCCAGGCACAGGGGCAGGAGTAGAGACTTTGATTTCCCTGAGTCTCAAGGAACAGTAGGCAAGCCAACAAGCCTTTGTAGATCATTTGGAGTGAAGATAGAGTCCAGCTCTCCCTCAGCAGACTTAGTGAGCAGCAGGACAACACAAAAGAAAAGCAGACCTTCCAAGTCTACAGTCCAAAAATGAGTACTTTAAGCAGCAGAGCAACCCTCCAGACAGAGTTTCAGTTCAAGATCCAGAAGTGTCTAATTTTAGGGGGGCAGAGACCCAGGACTTATACCCAAAAGTGCCATTGAAATGGGGACTGACTTCTAACAGCTCTCTGAAGTGCACAATTATCTCTTCCAACCCAGTCCTGCCCGTCAGGCTATCTGTGGGGGGGAGTAATCAGTCCTTTGTGTGGAGACAGGACACTGCCTATTCAAGTGAAGTGTTAGCCCTTCTATTCCATCCTGCCCAGGCAAGGCCACATTAATGTAGATGGGTACTCAGCCCCACCTATTCTTCCTGTTTTGTGACTATCTAGAGGGAATGCACACAGTGTAGGTGTCACCCACCCCAGATGTGTATTAGAGACAGGATGTCAAGCACACAGGGCAGTAAGTGCAGAGAAATGTCCACTTTTTAAAACTGCCAGTTCTAAAACAAAAATATTAAATCCAACTTCATCAGAAAGGAGGATTTATCATTACCAATCCAAACATATAAAACATGAAAAGGCTACTTCTCTCTGGTCAGGGATTACAGCTTGAAAGTGTATTAAGGAAATACCAGGGTTAGCCTATGAAAGGAAGAGGCCTCACAGTAGTGAAAAACAAAATAGTTGTTTGTCACTACCAAGACATGTAAAACATAAAGGTACATGTCCCACCTTTTACTTAAAAAGCACCCTGCCCTTAGGGTTATTTAGGGCCTACCTTAGGGGTGCCTTATATTTAATAAAAGTGGTGTTTGAGGCTTGGCAAGTATTTTTAAATGCCAAGTCGAAGAGACAGTAAACTTCACACACAGGCACTGCAGTGGCAGAGCTGAGACAGGCTATTTCTGTGGGTGACACAATTATTGCTGCAAGCCCACTAGTAGCATTTGAAGCAAATGGTATCCAACCTAACAAGGGACTTGCCAGTAGGCCAGATATGCCCATCAGGTGTACAGCAATGTAATCATCTTTAAGGGAGAAGCACATGCACTTTAGCACTGGTTAGCAGTAGTAAAGTGCTCACATTCCTAAGGCCAACAAAAAGGATGAAAGGTCTAACAGCTAACATAAGGTACATGCTGCTCATTAATAAGGACCCATATCCCTCCCAACTAATAACCCAGTGTCTTACATCAGTGAGGGTTGGTTACAGGGCCTGGTCAAAGGCCACTTGCAGTGAAGATTTGGGAGCTCATGAAGGGTTTGGGTGCGGATCTTGACAGGGGCTGAAAACAAGACTCAGTATTCAGTGGTGGAATAAATGACTTTATTCCAGCAGATAGTAAAGTTCATTCTGGTCACTCCTGCAGCTATCGGTTCTTCAGATAAGGCTTCTAGGCATCAGGTCTTTCTATAGCCAGGCCTCCTGCAGGGTACAGTCCTCTGTGCCCAGCTAGGCCTGCCAGGGCCAGGGGTCTTTCAGCTTTCTGTGCCTCTTTGTTTTCTTTTTTCCATTAGTGTATTCTTTTTCAGGTAGATTACTCTCAGGCCCAAGAATATTTTAGAGAAAGTGTTGGTGTTGTGCCAGATGTATGATGTGCACTAAACAGTGAGCGGAGACTGTAACACTTCCTCTTCACTTTACAGTATAAATTCCTGGAAGTCCTAATCCTGTAACAGCTGAATCCTACTACCAGCAGGAGTGCTCACAATGAATCACCAGATCAACGCTGTCTCCTCTGCATGCTTTAACACCCTCCACATACTACGTAGAACATTCAAATGGATACCAGCGGACTCCCGGGAAAACAGTCACTCACGCACTCATCACTAGCAGATTGAAATACGGCAATGCCTTCTACACTGGAATCAACAAGAAACTCCTTAGCAAACTCCAGACCGTCCAGAACGCCGCAGCCAGTCAAATCCTCGATATCCCAAGGCACAACCACATCACCCAACACCTCCGCGACCTTCACTGGCTCCCCATTGAAGGAAGAATAACTTTCAAACTGCTCACGCAAGCATACAAGGCCCTCCACATCGGACCTCAATACCTCCTTCAAGGCACCCAAGAGAAACCTATGATCAGCCGCCCCACTCTTCTACAGGAACCTAGCCGATGGAAGGTCCTTCTCTCACCTTGCAGCCAAGACATGGAACTAGCTCCCCCCCACACCTCCGACGAAGCCCAACACTAGACCATTTCAGGAAAGACCTCAAGACCTGGCTCTTCGAATGACACCAACAGAGCTGCACCCCCCTCCCCCCAGCACCTTGAGACCCTAATGGGTGAGTAGCACTCTTTACAAACACTGAGTGATTGCTAGGAAGAGGTTTGGCGCCGTGGTCAGGGCGACTGACTCCGGAATCTGGGGATCACGGTTTGATCCCCGGCGCCTGCGGCAGATTAGCCCAGCACCATGTGTCCCTGGGCAATATCTTGCTTAATCTTCCCGACGGCCCCCAGCGCCTAGAGACCCTTACGGGTGATTGTTCGCGCTAAACGATTGTGGATTATTATAATATTATGATTGATTGAGTGTCTCTGGCTCTCTCTAAAATCAATCATCTATTTTAATTATGTTTTCCCCATCCAGCTGGCGTTCATGCCAAAGGATCCAGGAGGTTTTAGAGATTGAATGGGAGCAGCTGCAGCTGGCATTTTCAAGTAAGAACAAGTAGAGTTAGGGCATCCATATGTTCTGCTGATTGCTCATGTCCACTCCCAAATGGCTAGTCTCTGCTAAGTGAAAATTCGTTAACAGTTCACCTGCCTTCTTCGATCTAGAGGCCAGGTTTCTGAAAGACAGAATTGTTGATTCTAGCCAGAAATGTGATTTGGGTTTTGGAGGGGAGATGAGTGGCAGAATTGGTTAAAATCTGGATCACATAGTGCAAAGTATGAAGTTCCCTTTTTCACTTAAGTTGTCAAAAACATGTTTCTTATTTAACTAGATTTTATAAACTTAGGGGAAATAACTTTGATTCACGTTTTGAGAATCTGCCCAAAAGGAGATTAAAAAACATTTTAATTATATCTAGGCTGCTTCCTGAAGAGAACACAACCTAAAACAACACTTTGAAAACAACTCGTAAGGCCTTCAGTCACTGTGAAGTCATGTATTTGAAAGACGTAATATGTAATTTGTTTTCATAAGCAGTTACCTTGCCTTGTGGGCTTCGAAGGCACCCTTTATAGGTAACATATTAATATATAAAACATTTGTGTCTTGTATGGCCAAGGCGTTTTCCATTCCATGTGTTCTTTTCCCTTTCATGTGTCACTGCAGTGCCTTCAAATTGCATCCCAGATGGAGCACAGTGTTCCCCCCTGTTAGCCATATAGTTTTATCATGTATGTAGGTGAAATCAATGCACACACTTGACATTTAACTTTCTTGCCATTAGTGCATTTTATGTGCCTTCTGCTATTGCCTTAGAAAGAAACGTAAATACGCCAATTTAGTGGAATCAATTTTAACAGTACCATTTTATGACTAGAGCAAGCACACTGTGGCACTAAATGTCTGTGTCACAATACACAGAATCTTAATTCCAACTAAAGCAGGGTCAAGAAAAAGTAAAACATTCAGGATGACCACATAGAAAGGTGAATTTGCTATATCTTTTATTCTAATAACTATTCCCAGTGTTTTCAGGAATAAACATAGTAACAATGTTGGAGACATGAATGTGCGGTTTTAGAATGTGGTATAAAATAGTTTTATTAATCGCAATTGAATTTCCTATTTCATAGTTGTTAGACCTGACACCCTTGGGTGGTAGTTCTCTAAACATTTGTCTTCACTCCTCCTTGTTTGCTGAATTGTTTTTGTTCATATTAGGACTCTGTTCATGGTAACATTGATAACCAGTGCTATTGTGTTTGTGGATTCTCCCTAAAACATGGTACACTTTTCTTACTCTTTATTGACACATTTACTTTACTTGTAAGTCCCTAGTAAAGTGGTACCACACGCAATCAGGGCCGGTAAATTAAATGCTACTAGTGGGCCTGCAGCACTTATTGTGCCCTAATGAAGCAGCCTGTAGTACAGTTTTAAAATGCCAATTTGACCTGACAAAATAAAATCTTTGCCAGGCCTAAACCTTTCTTGTAAGTCAAACCTAAGGTAGGCCCTAAATAGCCCATAGGTCACATTAGGGCTTGTATTTAAAAAAGTAGTACATGTGTTTTTAAGTTCACATGTCCTGGCAGTGAAAGATTCCGCAAAATTCTTTTCACTATTGTAAAGGCTATCTCTCCCTGTGTATAACATCGGGTTACCTTATTACATTTAATAAGTGATAACTTTTATTTGGGAGCAGGTAAAAACATCATGTTTGTACCTAAATGAATTATTTAAAACCCTCATTAATGGTAAACTCAGATTTTAAGTCACATTACTGAAAATGCTACTTTTAGAAAGCTGACATGTTCTTGTCCTACCAAAGGGGATGACAAACGGAGCGCTTGAGAAAATCAAACACTCACCCCCAATCAACTGATCTGGGTTCAATCCATCATCATTCTTTAGCTCACTCCACCACACCAGTTCAGACATGGCCATATGCAAATCAGTCTGACCCTGTGCCTCATGGGAACAGTCCAGCCCGAACTGCCAAGCCATGTCTTTCCTGGACCGGAACCAAGCTTCCTGGAACTGGTTTCGGGTTCATAACCCTCATCAGCCAGGCTATCTTGAATCCTGTGGCAAAGTGAGCAAGGGACCCACGTCTGGGCATACCCTGCCAACTTAGGGCGAACAAAGCAATACAAAAGGGTGTGCCAGGTATGTTCAGACTTGAGTCCTGGGCTCACTGTGCCACTGGAATCAAGCTATCCTGGCTGAAGAGGGGTGAAACCCCGAAAATGATCCTAGGATGCTTGTTTCCGGTCCAGGGAGGACCTGGCTTGGCAGCTCGGGCTGGACTGTTCCCATGAGGCACAGGGTCAAGACTGATTTGCATATAGCCAGGTCTAAACTGGGGTGGCATGGTGAGCAAAATAATGATGGATTTAACCCAGATCTCTTGACTGGGGGTGAATGTTTTGATTTGTTCTGCATTCCGTCCATCAAGTGTGTGTCTTTTATGTTCTTGTCCTAAACACTTGGTGCCTGCCGCCTGTGTACTGGATCACAGGACTGGGTGCAGTTGGAACTTGGCTTTTGTGGATTCCTCCCAAACAGTCAGACAGAGGGGGAGTAGAAGATAGCATGATGGGCCATCCTTCCAGAGTGGTGGGTACAGAGCCGTTCTCTGCCCCAATTCCATTTCAAAGGTGCTAGTGCCACACATACAAAGGAACTTGACACTAGGCCTGGGCTAAAATTCCGTTCCGCTCGCGGAAATTGCGATAATTTGACATTTTCACATTCCGCGGACAGCGTGAAAATGTCAAAATTTCCGCAAGCCGCATTTTACCGGAAATTTTTTGCTTGCTCGCGCTGTAAAATAATACATTCTTGCGTGCCTTACCTGAATACCCGCGTTCGCCGTCAAGTTTTCCTGATCCGGTCGCGTTCTCCACGAGATGTTGGATTGTTGGTAGCCATTTGCGCTGTCTCGCGACAGTTCGCGCCCGCAGTAACGTCTTTCGTCGCGTGATCACATCTTTCTTCTCGCGATCTGACACCACGAGACAAGTGAAAACAAGATGGCCGCGCCCGCGAGCAACCGCATGGGTAAGTTGGCGAGCCGCGACCACGCAAAAAATACCGCGAACGGGCGGGAAAAAAACTTACACATCTTCGCGATTTTTCTGCGTGTTTGCGGAGATTTTTAACATTTTCGCCATAATTTGCGAAAGTGAATTTCGCAAATTCCGCCCACCGCTACTTGACACCACACCCAAGACTACTTAGAATGTGGGCAGGAGAAGAAATTAACTCTCCAGAACTAGATATGGGGGTGGTCTAGGAGTGTCCCCCACTTCAAAGGCTGGAACTAGGAATAAATATTGGACCTTTTAAACCCATCATCAGATCACTTCTGGACTTGGGAAAGACTCAAAAGGAATTGCTGCCCTGCAGCTAAGAAAACTGCCCTGTGGCCCTGCTGCCTGTGAAAGGCAGCCTGGACCTGCTTCCTGAACCCAGGACCACCAGAGTGACTCCTCAGGCTAGCTTACTGGCCTCCTGCTCTGGGCTACAGGGACACAACAAACTCCATTGGCCTCCCTGTAATGGACCAGCTGACCTGCTGCAATTTGACATGCCTGGATGAACCTGACTAAGTCCTCCTGGCATCTGCTAGATTGAGTACCCGATCCCCAAGAAGCTCCTTCCCAGGTCCTGAACCTTCGGCTGGCATGAGAGTACCCAACAAAGGTGAACAACTGAAGTTTTGGGCTCTTTGCAACCATAAACAGGGCCCATTTGCGTCAACACACTGACACTGACATCTATCATCGCCAATAAGAAGCTCCCGTAAATCTGACTCTTCGCGCTACTGTGACCACCTGTGATGAATGGCAATGTGAGTTCTACAGCATCAATAGCCTGCGGTGAAAGCCTACGTGAAACTCCAGCAACGACCATCTGTGATATCTGACCAGATTTTCGTGCTACAGCAATGACCGTCCATGACAGCATGTCACCTCTTCACGTTACAGCATCGACCATCTGCGATGCTATCGTTGCTCCTAACATCCCCCTCCTCCACAAACTGGACTCGTTGCACCAGACTTTGAGAAGGTAACTGACATGATCCCTGCATCCTGCCTACACTCCATCATGGTCTGCTTGAACTTCTCCCGATCTAGCATGACCAGATGTCCACGAGTGGCGCTTTGTGCTTTTATGCACTATACTTACCTAAACATTTCAAATTGCATGTCTCCGGCTTTATTGATTTAATTTTTGTCATTCTGGTCACATTTAATTTATTAAAATGTTTCTAAATTGGTGTGTGAGTTCCCATGTGCTGTGTTTTCAGTTTCTTACTTTTTTTGTGCTATGCTGCATAAATACTTAACGAGAGTTGCACTGTCCCTTCTAGGGTGGTGTCCCTCTATGCGCACAGCATTGTGGGGTAACGAAGTTACCAAAATTCGTTTTAGTTAAACCAAAGTTCATTTATTCATGGTTGAAAAGTTGAAATTCATTATTCCATGTGACAAATTATGGCATGTTGAGTCAACAAAGGTACTGATGGATATCCTCTATGCATTTCGGGTAAAAACCCTTCGTCAGGAGGAATCCTGTAAACAGAAACAGGAGAAAAAGTTGCATATCCCCTCATCGGGTTTGTATTCCATTGAAATTACAGTGTTAAAAATGTAGAAAATGAGAAAAATATGTATCCCAGATATCAAGCTCCAAAAAAGTGCACAACGAAACAGTGTTAGAAAGAACTACGCAAAACGTATTGGAAATTACACCCGAGTGACCCGGTATTTTTCTGAAAATTTACCGCGTGTGACTCAAGTAGCAAAACAAATACAATGATAACAGCGTATTAGTTGACTACGTTAAAAGTTGTGAAAAACGTATACTAAAGTCAGGTGAAATCGTCATGCCGGTGTATGAAATAAGAGCGTGTCAAAGAATAGAACCTCATACCAAGAATCGGTACAGGGCATGAAAGTTACCTCAGTTCACCCGTTCATGTGAGCATATCCAAAGTGCTCTGGTCCGAAGAACCATTGTTGAGCATGTGGCCGGGTTAAGAGTGTGTTTGGTAAACAGAGAAAGGAGACTCTGATGTTGGCGGCCATCTTTGAATGGTCAAAAAACACTTGGATAATGATTCGAAAAAAATACTTCGAAAAAAATACTTGGATAATGATTCGAAAAAAATGACTCGGGACGAGTCAAGTTGGAAAGTAACCAAGGTAAAATGAGAATAAAGAACAGTGTGTGGAAGGGTGAAGATAATAAAGTAGTTTTTTTTTTTTTTTTTTTTTTTTTTTTTTTTTAAAAAAAACGTAAAAAACGTAGAGAAAATATGGGTGAAAGATAGATGTAAGAAACAATTTAAATGTGAAAACGTGGAAAACAATGAACAATTTAGAAATAATAAAATTTGATGATTCAGATGTGTGTGAACTTTAGGGTATTCTGACAGACATCAATACAAAGTTAAATAAAGCAACCCAGTTCGAGACGATCATTCAGTCCAAGGGGTACCATGGAGTTCATTTTATAAATCCAAAAAGTCTCTCTTTGGATCAGAAATTTTCTGTTGTCACATCCTTCCCTTAGCGGGACTGTTTCACACACTAAGAAACGTAATTGACTGACGTTGTGTTTATGTTCGTTGAAATGTACAGCTACTGTCGAGTTCAGGTTGTTGTTACGGATATTACTTTTGTGTTCGTTTAATCGAGTTTTCATTTTCCTTTCAGTTTTGCCAATGTAAGGCAGGCCGCATGGGCACTTCAGCATGTAAACAACGTTTTTGGAATCACAGGTTGCAGATACGAAAAGTTTTATATTGTGTCCTTTGGTTGGATGTTGTATGTTCGTGCCTGTGATGATGTTGTTACAATTCCCGCAATTGTAACAAGGTCTGGTACCCTTGTGTTCAGAAAAAGGCTGTAAGGAGCTAGTTGATTTCAATACCTCCATGAAGTTTTTACTCCTTTCATAGGCGAACAGAGGTTGCTGCGAAAAGATGTGTTTGAAGTCAGATTCCATTTGTAGTAGGGGCCAATGTTTGAGAATGGATTTCCTGATGTTATAACTTTCTGTTGAGAATTTTGTGACCATAACCATTCTCGTGGCTGTGTCTGAGGCTGTAGGTTGTTTATCCAACAACGTTCCCCTTTCTTTGTTAGATGATTTGACGATGGCTGTTGACAATATTTGTGATGGATAACCTCGTTTAGCAAAGCGTTGTTCCATTTCCAAAGTTTGTTGAGTTAGTTGTTGTGGTTCAGAAATGATTCTCTTTATCCTGAGAAATTGGGAAAAAGGTAAGTGTCGTTTCAGAGAAGGTTGATGAAAACTCGAATAGTGAAGCAAATTGTTTCTGTCAGTGTCTTTCCTGAAGAGTGTGGTTTGAATGTGATGATCCACAATGTAGATGTGAACATCTAAAAAATTAATGTCCGTTTGACTGATGGTGGAAGTGAACTTGAGTCGGTCATTGATGGTGTTGAGATTCGTGATCGCTTCAGACAATGTGGTTTTTGAACCTCTCCAAATTAAAAAAATATCATCAATGTAACGGACAAACAATAACAAATGATTCTCCCATGGTGTGGTATGCAAGATATGATCCAACTCGAATTTGTGCATAAACAGGTTGGCGTAGCAAGGTGCTGCGCAATTTCCCATGGATGTTCCATTCAATTGGAGGAAGTATTGGTTATTGTAACAAAAATAGCTGTGATAAAGTGTGAAGTGTAGTAACTCCATTAGAAAAACCTGTAAATCAGGGGAAATTTGTGATTGTAAAATGAAATGTTCCGTGGCTTCTAACCCCAAGTCATGAGGAATTGAGGTATAGAGGGAAGTAACATCAATCGTGCATAGATACATGTCTGTATCCCACGAGATGTTGAACTTAAGAAGAATGTTCAAAAAATCTGTAGTGTCTTTGACATAGGTAGACATGGACTGTACGAGAGGTTGGAGATGTCTGTCCAGGTATTTGCCAACTGGTTCGTGAAGTGAGCCCCGCGTTGATACGATGGGCCGCATAGGTGGATCCCGTACATTTTTGTGGATCTTCGGTAACATCCGTAAAGATGGACTTCTAGGAAATTTAGAAATGAGGAATTTCTTTTCTGTCTCACCAATGGTGCCCGATAGGACTGCTTTGTCCACAAGATTCTGTAATACTTGTAAGATGGTCATTGTGGGATTGTGATCAAGTTTTGAGTAGGTGTTAGAGTCTAACACATGTTCATCCAGTTTCCGAGAGTAGTGTGTGGTATCCATGACAACAAGTGCCCCTCCTTTGTCAGCATCAAGGAAGGTTATGTTAGGGTTATCAGCCAGTTGTTTAAGCAGAGATTTATCCTTCGATGTGAAGTTTGCATGTTTGGGTTTACGATGTTTAAAAACTGACTGGAGATCTTGCTTCACCAAAGTCTCAAAGGTATCGAGAATTTTGTGGCTTACTGGGGCTACATAGGTACTCTTAGACGTAAGACCTTTCAAGGTATTTTCTGTTTTAGACAGCGGCTCAATAAGAACATTGTCAAAGAAATGTCTCAGTCTGAGTTTCCGCATGAATTTGAATAAACTTACATCTGCTTCCATGAGGTTGCTGGAGTATGTTGGTACGAATGAAGACCCCTTTTGTAACAAGCGTATTTGAGATTTATTGAGAACCGTTGAAGAAATGTTGATGACTAAGTTGTCTCTGTCATTTATCGCTGGCTCCTTGTCGTTCTTTTGTCCAAAGGTGGAATTGCTTTTTTTGCCCCTCCTGGATCTCCGGGGTCTTTTTGGCCTGTCCCTAAAAAAGGAACCGCAGAGGGTAAAGAAGTAGAAGTTGAAGTCGTTGGGATCTCAGTATCTAACATGGTTTGAGATTGAGGTTGATCCTTTTGTGGGAAACTCTTCGGTTTACGGCGAGTGGTATCGGAATCACTGGTGGCCGGTGATGTGTCAGTATCAGATGTTCTGAAGGGTGGTTTAAATTGTCTTCTCCTGGCGTATACTTCCGCCCAGTTATAAACTTCCCCGAGTTTATAATCGATCGTGTCCCGTCGGAACTTCCTGAGTTTCCTCTCATTGACTTCTTGCTTGTGCTTCTCTAATTGGTCATTGATGTCCTTGAGAGTCTGAGATAAATCATCTGACGACATTTTAGAGGCTAATTCATTCTTGAGTTGGGTGATCTCTGTGTTTAGATCTTCCAAGATATTGGATAATTCTTCGATGATCAACAATATAAGATCCAAGGAACACTTGTTCAGGATACCATACCATCTATCTACAAATTTAGGATCATTTTTACACAAGGATGGTTTGAGGGAGATCCGTAAACCTCTCGGAATGCGTTGTGCTCGGTGGTATTGAATCATTGTGCTCGGGGAAGTTTATAACTGGGCGGAAGTATACGCCAGGAGAAGACAATTTAAACCACCCTTCAGAACATCTGATACTGACACATCACCGGCCACCAGTGATTCCGATACCACTCGCCGTAAACCGAAGAGTTTCCCACAAAAGGATCAACCTCAATCTCAAACCATGTTAGATACTGAGATCCCAACGACTTCAACTTCTACTTCTTTACCCTCTGCGGTTCCTTTTTTAGGGACAGGCCAAAAAGACCCCGGAGATCCAGGAGGGGCAAAAAAAGCAATTCCACCTTTGGACAAAAGAACGACAAGGAGCCAGCGATAAATGACAGAGACAACTTAGTCATCAACATTTCTTCAACGGTTCTCAATAAATCTCAAATACGCTTGTTACAAAAGGGGTCTTCATTCGTACCAACATACTCCAGCAACCTCATGGAAGCAGATGTAAGTTTATTCAAATTCATGCGGAAACTCAGACTGAGACATTTCTTTGACAATGTTCTTATTGAGCCGCTGTCTAAAACAGAAAATACCTTGAAAGGTCTTACGTCTAAGAGTACCTATGTAGCCCCAGTAAGCCACAAAATTCTCGATACCTTTGAGACTTTGGTGAAGCAAGATCTCCAGTCAGTTTTTAAACATCGTAAACCCAAACATGCAAACTTCACATCGAAGGATAAATCTCTGCTTAAACAACTGGCTGATAACCCTAACATAACCTTCCTTGATGCTGACAAAGGAGGGGCACTTGTTGTCATGGATACCACACACTACTCTCGGAAACTGGATGAACATGTGTTAGACTCTAACACCTACTCAAAACTTGATCACAATCCCACAATGACCATCTTACAAGTATTACAGAATCTTGTGGACAAAGCAGTCCTATCGGGCACCATTGGTGAGACAGAAAAGAAATTCCTCATTTCTAAATTTCCTAGAAGTCCATCTTTACGGATGTTACCGAAGATCCACAAAAATGTACGGGATCCACCTATGCGGCCCATCGTATCAACGCGGGGCTCACTTCACGAACCAGTTGGCAAATACCTGGACAGACATCTCCAACCTCTCGTACAGTCCATGTCTACCTATGTCAAAGACACTACAGATTTTTTGAACATTCTTCTTAAGTTCAACATCTCGTGGGATACAGACATGTATCTATGCACGATTGATGTTACTTCCCTCTATACCTCAATTCCTCATGACTTGGGGTTAGAAGCCACGGAACATTTCATTTTACAATCACAAATTTCCCCTGATTTACAGGTTTTTCTAATGGAGTTACTACACTTCACACTTTATCACAGCTATTTTTGTTACAATAACCAATACTTCCTCCAATTGAATGGAACATCCATGGGAAATTGCGCAGCACCTTGCTACGCCAACCTGTTTATGCACAAATTCGAGTTGGATCATATCTTGCATACCACACCATGGGAGAATCATTTGTTATTGTTTGTCCGTTACATTGATGATATTTTTTTAATTTGGAGAGGTTCAAAAACCACATTGTCTGAAGCGATCACGAATCTCAACACCATCAATGACCGACTCAAGTTCACTTCCACCATCAGTCAAACGGACATTAATTTTTTAGATGTTCACATCTACATTGTGGATCATCACATTCAAACCACACTCTTCAGGAAAGACACTGACAGAAACAATTTGCTTCACTATTCGAGTTTTCATCAACCTTCTCTGAAACGACACTTACCTTTTTCCCAATTTCTCAGGATAAAGAGAATCATTTCTGAACCACAACAACTAACTCAACAAACTTTGGAAATGGAACAACGCTTTGCTAAACGAGGTTATCCATCACAAATATTGTCAACAGCCATCGTCAAATCATCTAACAAAGAAAGGGGAACGTTGTTGGATAAACAACCTACAGCCTCAGACACAGCCACGAGAATGGTTATGGTCACAAAATTCTCAACAGAAAGTTATAACATCAGGAAATCCATTCTCAAACATTGGCCCCTACTACAAATGGAATCTGACTTCAAACACATCTTTTCGCAGCAACCTCTGTTCGCCTATGAAAGGAGTAAAAACTTCATGGAGGTATTGAAATCAACTAGCTCCTTACAGCCTTTTTCTGAACACAAGGGTACCAGACCTTGTTACAATTGCGGGAATTGTAACAACATCATCACAGGCACGAACATACAACATCCAACCAAAGGACACAATATAAAACTTTTCGTATCTGCAACCTGTGATTCCAAAAACGTTGTTTACATGCTGAAGTGCCCATGCGGCCTGCCTTACATTGGCAAAACTGAAAGGAAAATGAAAACTCGATTAAACGAACACAAAAGTAATATCCGTAACAACAACCTGAACTCGACAGTAGCTGTACATTTCAACGAACATAAACACAACGTCAGTCAATTACGTTTCTTAGTGTGTGAAACAGTCCCGCTAAGGGAAGGATGTGACAACAGAAAATTTCTGATCCAAAGAGAGACTTTTTGGATTTATAAAATGAACTCCATGGTACCCCTTGGACTGAATGATCGTCTCGAACTGGGTTGCTTTATTTAACTTTGTATTGATGTCTGTCAGAATACCCTAAAGTTCACACACATCTGAATCATCAAATTTTATTATTTCTAAATTGTTCATTGTTTTCCACGTTTTCACATTTAAATTGTTTCTTACATCTATCTTTCACCCATATTTTCTCTACGTTTTTTACGTTTTTAAAAAAAAAAAAAAAAAAAAAACTTTATTATCTTCACCCTTCCACACACTGTTCTTTATTCTCATTTTACCTTGGTTACTTTCCAACTTGACTCGTCCCGAGTCATTTTTTTCGAATCATTATCCAAGTATTTTTTTCGAAGTATTTTTTTCGAATCATTATCCAAGTGTTTTTTGACCATTCAAAGATGGCCGCCAACATCAGAGTCTCCTTTCTCTGTTTACCAAACACACTCTTAACCCGGCCACATGCTCAACAATGGTTCTTCGGACCAGAGCACTTTGGATATGCTCACATGAACGGGTGAACTGAGGTAACTTTCATGCCCTGTACCGATTCTTGGTATGAGGTTCTATTCTTTGACACGCTCTTATTTCATACACCGGCATGACGATTTCACCTGACTTTAGTATACGTTTTTCACAACTTTTAACGTAGTCAACTAATACGCTGTTATCATTGTATTTGTTTTGCTACTTGAGTCACACGCGGTAAATTTTCAGAAAAATACCGGGTCACTCGGGTGTAATTTCCAATACGTTTTGCGTAGTTCTTTCTAACACTGTTTCGTTGTGCACTTTTTTGGAGCTTGATATCTGGGATACATATTTTTCTCATTTTCTACATTTTTAACACTGTAATTTCAATGGAATACAAACCCGATGAGGGGATATGCAACTTTTTCTCCTGTTTCTGTTTACAGGATTCCTCCTGACGAAGGGTTTTTACCCGAAATGCATAGAGGATATCCATCAGTACCTTTGTTGACTCAACATGCCACAATTTGTCACATGGAATAATGAATTTCAACTTTTCAACCATGAATAAATGAACTTTGGTTTAACTAAAACGAATTTTGGTAACTTCGTTACCCCACAATGCTGTGCGCATAGAGGGACACCACCCTAGAAGGGACAGTGCAACTCTCGTTATTTCTTCGACCTTGGTTCAGGGGTCGCTCCTCTAGCAGCACGCCGCTACTCGAGTAAACTCAATACACATTAGAGATTAAAAGGGAGTGCGCGATATTTCAACACTTGTCTTTCTGCATAAATACTTAACACATTGCCTCAAATTAAGCATGACTACTTTTGTGCCAAGCTACTAGAGGGGAAAGCACCGGTTAATTTAGTGGTCTTGGTGCATCACCCTGATAGGGAATGTGGTTGTTGCTTGAGAAGGGCATTCACAGCACACAATTAAAAAAAACAATTTCGTACAATAGTTAATAGAGACCATTTAACCCAAACTTTCAATTTCATACGCAAATGCGATTTTTCCTAATTTTCTTCAATTCATGTTGTAATGATATCTCTTATTCAACTTAGAGCCAACATATATTTCTCCCAGGGTGGTCACTGCCCAGACGTTTTCATGGTTCTGATTTAAGTCGTGCTATTTTAAGTCTCCAAATGATCCATCGGGGAATTCATTATTTTATTTCTCTCAGACGGGGTGGCCTTCTTATGTGCAAAGCTCCTGCAATCTGCTGCATGTCTACCAATATCTTTTGTAATATAATGGCTGAAGTGGATTTTGAGTCAGACACATTACATTGAAATTGTACTATACAGATGCAGTGCATGTCATGGAGAGGGGTCTTGCTTTACTAATTTTACTAGTCATCAAAAGAGCCTCAAAATGTAAATCAGCTCCTTTGGTGATAATAATGACACCAGGGTAAATGCACTTATGCCCTTTTTTAATCTTGCAAATGTAGGGGCATATTATCAACGGCCAGCGATAATTATTATTAGCGATAATTATCGCTGGCCGCTCTTAGCGTTAAAATGTTTAACGCCGACTATCGCAGATATTTATCACCATGCTAGCGCTGTATTAACAACGCTCAGCGCAATGGCGATAATTATCCTAGCAATAGCGATGTTTTCCATGGAACATCTCTGGTATTCCAGCGATGTTCCATGGAAAACAGCGATACCCTTGATGAAAGGGGCTTGTGGTCTTGGCCACACAATCCACCCCCCATGTTAAGTATGCCTTAGTCAGGAATTTAACAGACGTTAAATTCCTGCGTTAAGGCATACTTAACGCGATTTAAAAAATCGCTACCCTTCCTTAATAATATTGCAAAGCTGCCTTCGCGATATTTTCCCTGGTTGGTTTCACAGCCACGCCTACTTTGCATCTCATTAGCGATGCAAAGTTAGGCGTGCTGGAAACGGGGGCTAAGTCAGCAAAACACGCTCTAGCGTGTCCTTGCTGATTAGGCAATAAAGTTATCGCCGCTTTACGCCCGAAAACGGACACTAAAGCGGCGATAAGTTTGATAATATGCCCGTAGTAGTTTAAGCATGGATGTCTCATTCTATCTTTCTTACCTCTGTGAGCGTAGGTAAATCATATGTTTATTTCATTTTCATTCATTTGGAAAATGGTCTAATTATGGTGTTGACACTACAGCATGATCTTTAGTATTTGTTCTGTTTTCAGAATTGAGACAAGGAGTCTTTTTAAATATATTTCTATATATTCTCTGTGTTATAAAAATGTCTCTATTGAGGACATCTGTACTTATCGCCGTCTTCTGCGTTTGTAGTGAAGAATGTTTCAAAATAACTTTGTATAGCTTATGTGTAAACCTGAAATTTACTTTTAATGTGTCAATGGAAGCAAAATTGAAAACTGTGAGGTGTATTTATTTTCGCTTTCTGAAATGTGAATGTAAGCAGTGTTACCAGCTTTGATTTTCATGCAAAACAATTTCCCGCGGCATTGCTTGTTCATTGCATGTTTAGCTCTTTATTTTAAAAAAATGCACATTTTCAGCAACTGTGATCTTACCCGAAATTTCACGCCAGCTTTTTCTAGGTGTAAGTGTTGTTTCTTTCACATTAACTTTGAATCAGTATTTTGAGGATCACCAGAGGGCTTGGCGTTGTTTATTCATCACAACCTTTTCAACAAACATAACCTCAACCTCTACTGTTTTACCACCAAAACAGCACTCACTATAAATATTGGGGGGCTTATTTCCAAGCCCCTTGTGCCACCCGTATGTCACTTTTCTCATGTTAAAAATGACACAAAAGTGGCGAAAAGCGCTTGTAAATAAGTCCCTGGATATCGTATTAGAACACTACTGCTTGTGCTGCCACTGTTGGCACTGTTGCGTGCCAGGTGACAGGGTAGTTCTTTTTTTCTTCCAACATGTGTCTAAGTAGGGGAAATAAAAACATTGCAGCTTTCCAATAAAAAAAGGAAATTCACTTAGGTCTCATGAAGAAAACGTATGTTTCGCACTTTATCCTTCAACCGTGGCCCAAGAAAAGGGGCCATGGTCCCAAAATGTTAAGTTCCCATTTTAATCCCCATAGGAAAGTTTGCTCTCCAACGCGGAAAACATGGCAGAATGGAGTTACATCAAATTTGGCAAAAAGTCAAACCTTTACTCAGAAAGAATGCTTTTTCTTATCTGGTGTAAATCTTTTCAGTAGGGTTTGACAAATTATCATTCAAGAATGCACTCGAGGTGGGTATGACGAGGTTAACCACCACAAAGACTTAGTGATATCTGGACCTTTGGTGTCCAAATAGACTCTGGTTGTACAATTTAAAGGGGAATGTTAAATCTTGATCGGCTGGCCAACACTTGGGCAATATGTTTTAGCTACCATTGCAGTATTCAGTGATGTGGCCCCTGATTTGGGAATATGAATTAAAAAAACATTTACAGAAGCAGCATGTGCCCACCCTGACTTTAGGGCGCATAAGTGGGGTCCCATATGGCCATCCCCATGATTGGCTGGCCACAACAAGTACAACCTGTGGTCACCTCTCCAGGACACTGGGACACAGTCCCCATTGAAATGCACTGTAGTTCCAGGATGTGTGCGCCTGGCTAAAAATGTTGGACAAAGCGTGGCCCATTCCATAGATAAATCTTGCTAGAAGAAAAGATGGAGAAGCAGACGGAGACCTAGTGTCTGAGCAACGGGCCCCCAGGAAACGGAGGATAACATTTTGCAAGAATGTCACCATGGACAAAGAAAGAGAATCATCCTCAGATGATCCTGTGGTCTCTATAGACAGCTGTGAATTGATGGTGAGGCCTGACATCAATTCCAGGGAAATAGACAGCACCCCTTATTATGACTCTTTGGAATTTGCTTCGAAGTTGCTGCCATCCCAGCTGGTCAACACATCGCTGAGATACTAGACTATGCTGTAAGTGCCTGGTGCGGGGATGGGTTCTCCTGAGAGTCCAAATATTTGCAGGTAAAGGTCCCTAGCGAGAGTGGCACTGCTTAAGACTGTTGCAAGAGAAAAGTATTATGTGGTATCGTAGGGGTACCTTACCATGTAATACTAGCACGATACACAAAGATGGACCACAGGCACTCTCTCGTACACCTTCTACTAGTTCTGGTAGAGTGGCAAAGAGAAGACAGGCTGCTTAGAGGAACATGTGTTAAGAATTTCACATCACCAACATGAACAATAAGTATTTGACACAATTCAAGAGAAATCCGACACCAATATATACAAATAGCTCTGATTTATATATATTTTTAGATACCAAAACAAAATCCATACATACAGGATAACCGGAGTTCTCAATTCTAAAGCAATAAATAAATCAGTACTTTCCAGTGTAGAAAAACATTAACGTTGCGGTCAATGGGAAAAACCAGGGCCGTTTCTACCACTAGGCAGGCCTAGGCAGACGCCTAGGGTGGCAAACGGCGGAGGGCGGCCGTTGGCCGCGTCATAAAAATGAAACCTCAACAGTCAGAAAGCACTTACAGATATAAATAAAGCAGGTGTGTGCCCGTGTTGAAGCTCAAATTCAGTAACGCATTAATCAGCCCCAAAAATTAGTGAGCTCGGTCGAGGCTGGGCAGGTGTGCTTTCTCCCCATATCTATCATCAATAATTAACTCCTGCATCCATGACTTTCTCAAGTGCAATCCCAGTATAGTTCCCGTGAGGCCAGGTAACGTAGCGCCTTCAATTCCACCGTCGACGTGACATCACGTCACGTTCGGCGCCACGGACGTTGGCTGTGCGCGCGCGGCTGGCAAGAGGTAGAGAGATTTCCCACTGCGGCCTGCAGGCCTGCATATCAGGCACCGGGGGAAGCCGGGGTGGGATCCGGGTCGGCTGCAGCAGGCAGGTAGATCATAGTTATTTTAAAATATTTAAATACTGAACTACATTGGAATTTGTAAATAACTGTTATAATAAACACTGTAGCTCTTCCAGATTCTAAGGCGAGTTGGTAATGTTTGAGGAGGCCCAGGAAATGTCTATGCTTCCTACTAATTTTAAAAGTGAGTTATTAAATTTAACAAAAAATGTTTTTTTCAAACACAGCAAAGAATGCACAACCTCTCACGTAATATAAAAACATCAATTTCTCAAAAATAGAATAAATTATGCTATTTATTTATTCAATACCTTGAAGAAAGGCGGAGGCATTTAAATGACATTCCGGGCTTAATTATTATTTCACAAGAGATTTAAATCCTTTATAATCCACAAGCTGTGATACCGATTTTTATCAATAGAACCTTTTTAATCTACAAATACTGTATCATTTTTCAATATTAGGCTAAGATTCACAGGATCCTTTTGACCAAGGTGTCCTTGTTTTTGCTTGTAAACTCAAGGAGTACATTATCTTGCTTCTTGTTGGTATTCTTTGGTCTCTTTACACACTAACCTTGTGCCCTTCGATCTGCTACTTTACTTGATTTACCTCTTCTTTTACTTACCTCTTCTTTTACCTCCTTGTGCTTCAGCCCCACTATTGAAGGCACATTTCTATCATCATTCTGCCTCGTTTTGATGAGCTGCTTATATAGGTTTGAAAGCGTCTTTGAGCATTTTTTTACTCGATCCTTTTATTCCATATGTGTGTTGTGTAGCGCGTTTGCTGTAAAAGGCACTACAATAAAATATATGAAATAATGGTGAGTCAAGGCTTCACTTCTCAAGAGTCACGGTCCCTCTCCGCACTCAACAATGGTAATAGACATCATCTGTATGTATACCCTTCACATATGCTTATTGTATAGAGTTAATACATTAGGATTACACTAATTACAGAGATAATTAGACATCATTCTATACCTGGGATGGCTGATTTCTTGATAATGCTATGTGTGATGTGACATTTGCATATTTTCAGTGTAATTATGAGTGACGTTTCAGGGACTATGCGTGACACTTTCTGGCAAGCAACATAAAGATGAGAGAAGCACATAAATATCAGAAAATGCACTCATTTCAGCAACGAGACACACTAAGAAGATTTTAAACGTACTGCACAGTACCAGAAATTGAAGGGCACTAATCTAGTACTCTTACAGATACTCGGGTGGGAGTGAAAAAACTTACTTTACTTAACTCTGTTCTTGGTGATCTGATCTTCATCCAGGCAGCCGTAGCGCTGTGTGTCTGGCCTCGGCCATTGACTCTGCAGCAGGCTAAGTGCTGCCTCGTGCCACCTCCCACGGCAACCATTTTCGGTTTGTCACTGGTGCCTGTGAATTCAGGCAGCTTGTCCGAGTCCTATCCTCGCAGCTGCTGCAAACAACTAGACGCGTGACAGCCGGTCATAGGTCATCACTCCGACCACGCCCTACACTGTACTCCCGATCGGCCTCAGCAATACTGAATTGTCTGCGGGAAGTCCAGCCAGTGCTAGCACTACACTCAGCACTGCTGGAAACAGCACTGGAACGATGCGAGCAGAGCCGGGAGCACCATCATGGTTGTGGCTGGTAGCGCCACCTGCAAACCACTGAGCTGCTGCTGGCCTTCATACTCTTGGACCTCACAGCGCACTGTCTAACAGGAGACAGGGGGTGATGCGCTGTCTGCTACTACATACAGGTTTGCAGGCTTTAGTGACAGCAATCATATCATGCAAATATGCGTGACAATGCATTTTAGTGCGGTGGTGCGAAGCACCACACTGAAATGCATTAGTCTAACGCCTGATGCGTGACACTTGGCAGGACTGTAAAACATACACTCAATCTAAATTTTCCTAACAGAACCAAACCATTATAAACCACCGCATGGACCATATGAAACTCACTCTTTACAAGTAATTCTGAGGAAGGTGAAGGTCACGTCTCTCGCTGACTTCCCATGCCTCGTTGGCAAGTGGTCTCAAGGGATAGGCATTTCAATCACTGGTAGTATGTTTAACTCAGAGGGAGAAAATCCTATTAAAGAACGTCACACTGGTTAAAAGGACCACTACTGCTCAACACATGCATCTCACTCAATGGAAGGTCTTCTTCTTTAATAGAAGCCTATTTTAATAATGTGTGGTCCATCCCACTCACTAGAAGGTTGTCAGTTGTCTCTTTCAAAGGGAGGCCATCTAAATCACTAGAAGGCCATCTCACTCACCAAAAGACTTTCTCACTCACTTGAAGACCATCTCTTTCAATGGGATCACATGTGAACTAATAGAAGGTCACTCATTCATTGCACGTCTATATCCATCATTTGAATGTGTGTCACTCATTGTAAAGGGTACAGGGAGGGACGTGCGTGCTTTGCGTTAGTGGCCTGTGGTTTGGAGTGGTGGCCTGGATGAGGAGAGTTAGTTTTCGGGGGAGTTTTTGACCCTCACATTTGTTGAACCTAGGGCACCATGTTTGGAGGAAGAGGTTGGGGTATTGGATGTGCCCCTGGGACAGACCCAAAGCAGGATGCCATTTGTCAGAGGCCCTTCAGGAGTTGGTGCAGGGACTTACTTGAAGTGTTTTGGTGGAGCGGTGGCCGTGGGTGGGGCCTGATGGTTGTGCATTTGAGCTAGTGGTTTGGTTGAGGAGCTGATGGAGGGGTCGTGTGGAATCAAGTCACGACACCATCAATTATACCAGGCTTCTGTGGAAAGTTAAATTAAGTTCAGGAGTCATAGGATAACAATTTTCAGGTAGAATAGACATTTTTATCCCTGTGGGTAAGGTTCTGTTTATAATATATGTAGACTGTAGTTTAATAGAAAGGGTCAGGTGTGGCTAGTGGCTTCCTTAGTGTCCTATGACCTGAAAATAGATGGCATCCTCCATATTACTTGTCATGGGGGTGGGGGTTGTTTTTTGCGATGTGTCATGGCAGATGCTGTTTGTGAAATGTGAGGATCGGATGGATGGATGGAGCCCAGGTTTTACACATGGAATCAGACAGGATTATGAAGTGGTACCGCCGGCGCCATGAGAGGCAAAGCTTGGCATGCCTGATGTTCGACAGTACCTATAAGTTATTACCCATTATTGCAGATGTGCATCAACGGTCGTTGTATACTGCTGCCTGCTTAAAGGTTCTAGGGAAGAATTTCAACTGGGGTCATCCCAGTGGCTTGGACCCAAGTTAAAAGGGGGAGGGGAGTTCTTTTATATCTAATGCATTAATTCTTCTAGCCTGGATGACAGGGAGAGAGAGTGATGGTAGTAAAAGGGAGGGGGCGGCATTTTTCAATTCTCGCCTAGGGCGGCAAAACACATAGAACCGGCCCTGGGAAAAACATATACGTGCAATTGGTTACTGAACCCACTCAGAGTTAAAGTCTTGTGGGTCTCTATATCAGTTTACAACAGCTAGCACAATTGTTCATGGTTCAGGGGAGCAGGGTGCAGAGGTGCACTTAAGCTGTCAAACAGAGCTGTCAATCATGCTTGCTGTCTTTAAATGGTCACCTTAGCAAAAAGTTGCTTGATAGTCATGTTGAGCAAAAACCTTTGAAACCTAAGCAAGGAGCTGGCCCTGGAACAGTGTCCAGGCAGATCAACGCTACTGGCTCATGGACTCAGGTGGAAATGTGTTCTTGGCTATCAGTGGTGCTGAACAGATCCGTGACCAGTGGTGGCGACTGGTGTGCCAAGAGAGGGTGAAAACAAATGCAGGATTACAATGAAGCTACAGGGGTGATTGGTCATTCATGCAGTTGGATCTCTTCTCTTGAAGTGTTGAGTAAATCAGGTAGTAGTTGAATTGACCAGCAGCAAGCCTTGGTACCTGCAAGCACTGTGGTTGAGGAAATATTCTTCCAGAGGACCAGGGGAACGGTGTAGAAAGTTGAGCCTCCCTGAGGGTCAGAACTACCATTACCAGAAGCCAGCTGTCCAGTGACTTTGAGCAGCCACACCAGATGGCTCGGTGGACAGTACTTAAATTTCATAGATTTAGCGGTTTGTGCCTGCCGACTAAAGGGGACAAGTTTCTCTAGCCCAAGGGAGTTCTTGTGAAGTCTGGAGTCTGCAGAGGGGTTCACCTTCCTTTTGGAACCAATCTCTTGACTTGGTCGAGTCGCATTCCAGCAGGTGCAGGGTGGCTGCCACAGGTGCAGAGCTTAGTGCTTCTCTTTGTGGCGTTCTGCCTTGTCACTGAAATGGGTCTCCTCTTCTTATCATGTTGAATCTAAGGTTCTGGTGTCTGGGGTGCCCCTTAAATCCTGGATTTTGGGGGTGTTAGTGGGTGTGAGGACTAATAGCCAATGGGCATCTAGTTGTGCAGCTAATCCGCCTCAGTAATGACCATAGCCAGTGGGATTATGTCACTAAAACTAGTCATAACCTGCTTTTTAGTTTAAATTCAAGATGGCCAAAACCATCCTCAACTCTATGCCTCAGCAACGGCTCCCTGGTGGTTTGGTCCGCCTTTTGGAGGTGCATGCCTCCTGCATAGCTAATTTCCCACCTGCCTGAAAAACAGTGCCTGGGGTAGAGAGAGGCTTTGTCCACGAATGGGATACAAGTTCTTTGTTCCATGGCACTCGTGAAGCCTTTGAGGCTCTCCGCTGTGAAGGTCCATTCGCTAGCCATCCTGCGTGAGCTGAGGTGTCACCGGCTGCACAAACAGGTCTTTGTATCTGGCCTCTGGGAGTAAAATACACTTCCCAGCATAAGGTCAAACTTCTGTGTTGGCAACAAACCCTCGAAAAAGCCAGCCACATCACAGGAATACCGGGTTAACTTGGTGGGCTGCCTAAAGTGCCACTTAGGTGCATTCTGGTAAACCCTCAACAACACGATCATGACAGGGGTTAAAAAGCATGGTGTTTGATACTAAACACAAAGTGAATTGACCAATCCATAATGGAATAACCCTGACTATTTTTGAGGTCTTAAAGTGTAATAGGTACAGACTCAATGATTGAGGATGTGTCTATTGTAAACTTATTCTCAAATTAAGAGGTATTATTTGTTTAGGCCAACACGTGTTTCACAACAACATGTTGCTTCATCTGGGCTATGAGATGTTTCTATGTACAAAGGCTGTTAATAGTATACAGCACAAAAAGGAAAATTACTTTCATCAAACTAACTATGATAATGAAATGAATGTCAAAACCTTTAAATAACATCTGTTAAACTTTCCTCTCACTTTGCAGCTAACCGTTCTATAATGGAGATGGACATGTGGGGACTGTCCAGTGCCCAGCCCATGTTATCCTCTGGAGGGTTGGGTACATATGGTACAATTATGCTTAGAATTGTACCACAGGGTACTATATTTTTGCAAATGTATTTCCTCACATGTAATATAATGCACCCTTCCCCTGGGCTATAGGAGGCCTACCTTAGTGGTGACTGACATATATTAAATTCAAGGAGGTGACTCTGTCACACATGGTGTGTGCAGCGTCAAACGTGAGCAGGCAAGCTGCTTGTGTAGGTCTGACATGGCAGAGCTGCAGCCTTCGGTTTAATTCGGGTCACTCAGGGTGGCACAATAAGTGCTGCAGCTCTGGTCCCCCATTCACATCCCTGCCCATGGTACCACTGGCACTATATACTAGAGCCTTCCAGGGGTGAAAAACACTTGCCAATTGGGTTTACCAATTCATGTTTACAATTTAAGGGTAGGAGCAATGGTCCTGGGGCCTGGTTAGCAGGAACCAGCACACTTTCAGATCAATTACCATAGCATCTAGCAGCAAAAAAGTGGGGGGAAGACCATCCAAAAAGGGAAAATTGGGTTGAGGAGTGGCTTGTGATGCTCTTTGTAACCCCAACTTCATAAGGAGGAGAGACTGTGTCTTACTCCTGTGGGGAAAACAACCCTCTACTGGGGGCCTAGTGCTGGCAGACCTGTTCTGGCTGAGGTTACCCTAACTAGGGTTGGTTTTGGTAGGTCGCAAGTTGCCCTAAGTTTCTTTATTTTTATGTTTCTTTCTGTCCTCCATATCTGAGGGGATCTGTTAGTTTAAAGGGTTAGGTAATCAAGTTGTAGAGGGTTGGGAGGGGTTTGCACAAGTTAATTCGTATTCAGGGCAAAATAGTGATACACTTCGGTGGACTGCAAATTGGGAGGGACTCAATCTGCCCATCGGATGGGAGTGGTGGTTCGTGTTATGTTTGCTTTGCAGGGAATTAGGTTTTGTTCTTGGCTTTGTGAGCAACTACATGAATCATTGAGGATCACTGAGATAAAGGGTGCTGACTAAGGCTCAGCAGAAACTGCAGAAGCAGGGAGGGGCTGTCAGCTGGACCTGAATCGGACAGGGGTCGTCTCTAAACATTTATTGGGATCATGACTGTGCGGTATGTTGTTAATAACATGGAATGTCAGAGGCCTTAATAGCTGCCTGAAATCTATAGAGTTTATTCCTATCTACATAGATATAAAGATCAAATTGCAATGTTGCACGAAACCCATCTGCTTAAAGTTGAAGGGTGAACCTCAGAATGAGGTAGAGGGGAAACATATTTGCAGTCACATACTTTAATTGTACAAGAGGAGGGGTGACTTGGATAACAGCTGGGGTCTCCTTGTCTGATAGGATCTTAGAGCCTAATGATAGATACCTGATTGTGGTTGGAGGAGTGAATGTGCTTGCCTGGTTAATAATTATGTGCTAAAAATTCATGATGAGCTCTTCTTCCCCAAAGTGATGAGACTCATTGTTTTATATCTGCGTATGGAAATTATATGAGAGCAGGATACATTTTCCTCATGTAACGGCCTTAAACCCATCATGGAGCAGATATTGAGAAGGGTGATCTACAGTTACTGGGCATTTTGGGTCCCCTCCACTTACTAGATAAAACATACTTCTATCACTCACCTGAATATACAGCTATGTAGATTACATACTGAAAAGGAGGGATGGCATCTACACTTACAAAATCTCTGCATACTGAGCCTGATATCTATCTAACGGATCACCTCTACTTTGCAATACACAGGATCAGTCAGGTCCATTATTCCACTATGGAGACTGCAGACTGACATGATGGCTTATGGTTCTTTTGTCTGTCATGTTATGGAGTAGACCACATTCATTTTTTAGAACAGCCATGATTTCTCACAGACAGCACAGCGATAGTGCGGGAGGCATGTAAAGTAGTCTGAGAGGAGAATTTATGGTCCAGGTCTTTGGAGTGCCTAGGCACCTGGAGTGGGAACTAACTGTTTCAGAATGGAACCAGCACAATTTGACAATAGCCCTCATTCCTGGCCCATTTGGCCTTGACAGCTTGTTGCGGTAATGAGGCAGGTTGTGGACACATGGTCCAGATTGGAAAAATACACATGTACACAATTCAGACAGAGGTTGTTAAGGGAGTGGGAAAAATCCAGGCGATTGCTGGTGTGGTTGCTACAGTGGGAGAAACCCTGTGTGTAAACATTGTCCCTACATGGAGGTGTGTGGATATAGTCATTAGGGACCATATAAATGAATCATGAACTAAATTCCTATGGGCAGGATTTGCCCAACTCCACCTTGTGTCACAGATTGCCCTGAAACAGCACCTTCAGGTGACAGATCTGTCAAGACTCATGGCTGTCCAATGGCAAAGTCTAAATAGCCCACTGGAATTAGAGAAAAATAAAGAGCTAGTAGCAGAGGTGACACATGGCAGAATGCTAGGAGCAGATGGTCTCCCATGTGAGTTGTATCAGGCTCTCCCTTGTGCAATACTGGAGATATTGCTGGAAGTCTTTAATGAAGCTAGTGAGAAGGGTGTCTTCCCCCCAAATATGAGAGAGGCAGTGATGGTACTGATATCTAAGGAGGGAGGGGATCCATCTTGTCTCTCCTTCTGTAGGCTAATATCAATGTCAATGTTGAATACTGGCATTAAACTGATGTGAAAGGCACTGCCTAATAGATTGCTATGGGTTGTTCGCACAATTGTACACCCAGATCAGAAATGTTTTATTGGGGAGGGTATGAAGTATAACTTTAGGCAGCTGACCCATATTATACACACTGTCACAAACTCCAATGAGAGCTCAGCACTAGTGGTCTTGGACCTGGAGTGTACTTTCAACATAGTTGAATGGCAAAACGGGGGTAATCATGCAGCATGTGGGGTTTGGCCCTGCATTTAATAAATGGGTCTAGCCACTTTTCACAGACCTGGTTGCAAGGATTTTAATTGGGAGCATAATCTCTGACCCTTAGCGACTGGGAAGGGGGACAAGGTAGGGATGCACTCTATCCTCCGTTTGATTAGTCCTTGTGGTCAAATCGCTGGACTCCCACCTTCAATCAAAACTGTGGGTCATCCAACTTGCGACCACCTAGCATTTTGTTTCAATGTACAAAGACAACACGTTGG
Organism: Triturus cristatus; assembly: GCF_964204655.1. NCBI lineage: Eukaryota > Metazoa > Chordata > Amphibia > Caudata > Salamandridae > Triturus > Triturus cristatus. Next base: position 232,270,436 of record NC_140584.1, read on the forward strand.
TGTACCTGACAAGACTTGGTGAGGTCTACACATTTTTTGTAGGAAATGATGAAGGGTTTCGCTGGTGTTTCTGGGCTCCTAACAAATGGATCTAAATTGAAAATATTAAGGCCGGGTAAATTGGATGGATGGGCATGTCTATCCCAGAGAAAATGGAGCTACAAAAATTCAATTCATGGGAGTATGGGCGACAAGATGTCCAGTGACTCAGTAAGACCTTAATGTGGCAAGGATGATAGATGGATGGCATCCATCTGAGGATTTATGGAAAACACCCCCACTGTCTATGATGGGAGGGGTTGCCTAGACAAAATTGTGTTTTTGTCTTGTTCCCTGTATGTTTTGCAGAATGTCATGTGTCTGATTCCCACTGAAACATTTACCCATCTTTGCCAGGCTGCTGTGCGATCCAATGTGGGTAGGAGAGAAGCTGAGTGAAACTAGATACCCAGAAACTCTTGCGGGTTTAAAGTGAACTGTGATTATCCGACCTGTTTATATATTATACTGTATTGCAACTACAACACACAGTGAGTTGGTTTGATGTGGGACCCAACTGGAGAAAAATCACACCTGGAAGCTCCACATGAATTGTATTAGCTCCCAGGGGTGTTTATGATGGGAAACGGAGTCCCAAGTGACTTTCCATATAGAGATATTTCCAACACAACATGATGTGAGGGGGGTTGTAAACATGCTGGTGGTTTATTCCTTAATAATGGATTCATATCCTCACATAAGTGCAGGACCTGTTTGGTATAAGAACGCAGTTTTCTGTACTATGCTAGGATAGCACATATTGTGTAAATGATTTGGCCCTCATTCCCTGGCAAACCCCAGGAATTCACTTCAATACAACAATTGGTAGCACTAGCTTGCTGCCGAAAACTGATAACTCACCTCCATGTAGCCTTAGTGACTGCTAGGGTAGGTACAACTGATTGGGCTCCAGAGTGCAGCTTGCCCTGTAGCACTGACACATGCAGAATGGAAGAAGCCCGGCAAGCAGTAAAACAAGTATCCCCCAATGCAGGCTTTACACTTATACAGTTTCAACTATTACATAGAATGTACATGACTCTGAAAATATCTCTCCAAGATTTATCCTGCAATGCCCACTTTGTGTGGGAGATGTGGAAAACCCACTGCAGACCTTTCTGTAACATGGGGTGCATGCTGATTGTGGGCTTCTGGGGAAAAGTGATACAAGCCCTGGCCCAAGATGCGGAACTTAATAGGGAGGGCTCTATAAAACTGTGTTTACTGGCTATTGTCTCACTACGGAAAATGAAAGCTAGATTGATTGCACTGGGCATGGTCCTGGCACGATGCTGGATTGCCACACACCGGGTGGCGTCTTGAGCCCATATTTTTAGGCATTGAAGGAAAGACTTAGTGGAGTGGGCAATAACCAAAGAACAACATTCAAAACTTATCCGATGAGATGACAATGTTGCAGATACCGTAGTGGCTTGGGGGAATTACTTCTAAATTACTGGATCACCTGCCTGCATGAAAGGCTATGGGGGGGGGTACATGTGGGCTAAATCGGGTGAAAAATGGGGGTATTTAGGCATTTGGTGTCAATGTGCTGTGTGAATTGCTCCACATGTTGTAGTGAATTCACATTGCTTGAAATGTATGGAACGCAGGCTTTGCTCAATGTTCATGTTGTTCCACTATATGGTGTTTCATGCGGTTGTGAGCACAAAAAATGTAAATCAGAATATTTCTAAATAAAAAGAAATGCACTGTAGAAAAGGGTCAAGAAAAGGTACACATGACAAGGGCGATAACAGATCTTAGTCTCAATGTAAAATATTTCTTTGTGATACAATGCTAATTTTATGAAATGCGGTATTCTAAGGTGATTTTACTCTGTGAAAAATGCTGATCCTCTGTTGGAATGTCATGAACCAAGTCTGATAGAAAATAATGTTCTTTTGTTATTTTCTCATAGAGGTTTTGGAAGGTGCTACAGAAGCTAAAACTTGGAAAAAAAATCTAATCTCAGGGTCTCTTGTCAGGTCATGTTAGAACAAAAGTCTGATATTCTGAATAAAATGAACTTCCAACAGCAGCAGAAGCCTGTCAGTTGATTCCCCAGTGGTTGACTGCAGCATCACCACAGTATTCTAATAAACAACTAGAGTGCTACCATTCTGTAGTTATGATAAAGAGAAGGCACACCTGAAACCTATCGTGATGGAAAACACTGCCTTCCACTCAAAAGGTACAATTCTAGGTTGTTTTTGCTGCACAGAACTTGCTGCTGCCACTCACAGCTGGTATATAGTACAAGGTAGGAAATTGAGTTGCTGGTTGAGGGGGTTAACCCCTACTCAAGGAGAAACCACAATGCTTGTCAGGCTAAAGTCACTATCAAATGACAAATTAATCTGTCCTTAAGCCCCTGGTAGCTTGTCATAGAGCAGTCGGATTTAACTTAGAGTCAATGTGTAAAGTATTTATGCAACACTTCAATCAGTAAAACAGTAAAAACACATGACAAAAGGAAACCACACCTGATGTAGAAAAGTTGATTAATAATTAATAAATACAACAAGACCAAAACAACATAAATCTAATCTGTAGAACTGAAGATATGAAATGTTAAAGATTTCAGTAAAAATAGCGCCAAAAAGCTCAAAGTGCCAACTGTGGATATCTTGTCACGCCCGGCTCAGTCAAAGTCACACATTCAGACAAACCTCAATGGAACGTGGACTGGCTACAGGGACCCCGTTAGGCCTGATGAACAGGAGTACCTTAAATCCTGGTTGCGGATCATTGTCTAGGAGGATGCGGCGTGTGGCCAAAGTGATGTGTAAGTTCCAAGCAGTTGCGAAGCAGTGATGTCAGGTCCTGCATTATTGTTGAGAATTCAGTGGACGAGGCTTGCGATGCGAAGTCCAGCATCAGAAATGCTTCATACAGTTGAGACAATACATCGGTTCTGAGGAGCTGCAAGTCTGTGATGCGAGATCCTGCATCTCCATCTATGCTGTCTTCGATGAGAAATTTGCAATGCGAGGGCCTGCCTATGGAAAGCTTTGCTGAGTGGCAGTTCTGATGCATGCTGTTAAATTGAGGTGGAGTCCTTAGACTTAAAGAATAGTCGCAGCAAAGATGAGATGTCAGTTCTGCTCTGGAATGTGCCACACAGCAGAGAAGATGCGTTGGTTCTGCTGGATTCACAGATGGGCTGGCAGAGCACCTTCAGGTCCACTTTCTAGGGTCCAGGACTGCGGTGGCACCACTTGGCAGGGTAGGTAGGACTCACAGATGGCAAAGTCCAGAAGCTGGGCTTAAGGGTGTAGGAACCTTCCGTCCTTGAGGCTCTAGTCAGGAGTCTGGCCAGCTAGCCCTTGGAGTCGCTCTGAGGACCTCAGTTAAACAGATGCAGGTCCAGGCCTTCTGACCCAGGTCCTTCGTCTTAGTAGTGTATCCACAGGTCCAGAAGTGTGCTGGAGGGTGGTTGTCTGAGGTTCAATATTTATACTTGTGCCTTCCTCTGAAGTGGGAGAGGTTTCTAGAGTTTTCCTTTTGAAGTCCACAGGTTTCCTGACTTCCCAGCGCTGGATCCAGACTAAGTACAGTGGGTATGAAGCCCTTTGTGTGGAGGTAGGACACAACCTATTCAAGTGTAAATAGGGCTGAATCAAGCTCCTCCCTCCCATCATACCAGTAATGGCAACTCCAGGCCCACTTAAGCCCTCTATTGTGTGTTGCTGTCTAGGAGGACTACACAAAGTCCAACTGTCAGCTACACTCAGTCCTGTGACCCAGAGACAGCCTGCAGGCACTAAGCGGCTATGGCAGGAAAATGCCAAATTCCTAAAAGGTTTGATTACTTCAAGGGCTATCCTCTTAGCTTGCCCTACAATCTCAATTCATGTTTCAAACTGCACACACAAGCTTGAGACATGTTTAAAGGGCTATCTGAGTGGGTTGCATAATCAGTGCTGCAGGCACACTAGTAGAAGTTAACTTACAGGCCATGGGTACAGTTAGTACCACTTTACTAGTGACATACAAGTAAATTAAATTGGCCAATTGGGGATTATCCAATGTAAAAGTAGTGTGCACATGCACTTTAGCACTGGTTAGCATTGGAATAGTGTAAAGACACCTTAGGCCAGCAAACACGACATCAGCAAAAATAGTAGGAATGAAGGCAAAATGTTTGGGGGAAGACCGTCCTAAGGCTGCAAGGTCCAGCATACCACTTATGTTATGAAGCTCAAAAAGGGGAAAAAACACCAATATAATTGTTGGAAAATAATAATTTTGAAATTAAACTAAATGTTCACTCTTCGTCGTGCAGAGTGGCCTTCGTATTTAACCACCGATTATTATTTTAGAAAAATCATATTAGCTGTATGTTCCGTGCTCTGAATGTGATGTGAAGGCATGGCAAGTAATCAGAAATTTAGACCATGTAGCTATTAATGTAGGACTCTTTTAATTAAATATGAGCTTACTGTACCTTTGCAAATGTGCCTTTCAGAATCCGTTATTTAGTACCTGAGATAATGACATAGCAAACTCACAACTGGGCTCTAGTAATTACTGTGCTAGTATCAGCCGCGGTGCGTCCATTGGGGCGTAGGGGCGTAGCCCCACCAGCCCTGCTGGACCCGCAGCTGCCAAAATAATTAAAATAAATGTTACGCCTAATAATTAAAATAAATGTACGTGCTAATTTGCTTAGCGCGATATTTACCCGGGCATCACCCGACTGATTCGGGACTCGGGAGTGCGCAGGGGGGGCGGGGCGGTAGTTCCGTTGTTTTCCTTCCTTCCCGCATGTATGCTTCGGGCAGCAACTTGCCCGAGCATGCGCAATAAAGTCCCCAGGGCCTAGCTAGTAGGGGGGGGGGTGCAGGTTATGCTGGCGACACCCCGGCCTGGCAGCAAAAGGGCGACAGGGCGAGCAGTTGATGTGCCCTACAAGCCAATCCCGGCGCTGCATGCAGCGCCAGGATTGGCCGGTCACCGCGCAGCACAGCAGGGGCAATCCATATTGGATGCCGAGCGTGGGTGGCTCAGCCGCCCTGCACAATGGCCAATCACTGTCTCTGACTTAATGTAGTCATGCAGTGATTGGCCATTTGCGGCGCGCGGCGCTGTTGGGATCCGGTTCAGCCTGGTTTAACCGTTACCTCACTCCTCGCCTGAGTCGCCTCGTTGTGGACCTCGTGGGAGATTGAAGTCCTTCGATTCTGGCACAAGTTCAACCCGAAGACTGAGCTGAGGTAAGTCTCACTGGTGTAGTCTGGATATGGGTAATTGGCTAAATTGCAAATTTCAGCATGGAGACATTTTCTTTTAATCTCTGCTTCTCCACTATACCAAATGCGTGTGATCCTGGACAAATACTGTCCTGTGCTATGCCTAATCTTATTGGAAGCATTTATAGTTGGCTCAGTTGAGTATCTCGAATCCAAGGCCGGGGTTCCAGGAAAGCTTGCAAAGAAACAATCCCGCTGCCATATTCCATACATCAGTGTGTTTATGTGCGTGCACGCGTGTGGCTGCAATATATCGCTACTGCAGGAGCTTTAGAATTGATAGGAAATATGACTTACTTTGATGTAATGTCCGTATTTCACTAAAAGTAGCGTATTCCTTAAATTAATAATTGTTCTCCTAAATTAAAATGTTTAACCAAAACTAAAGTCAGGTGTTTTTTACATGTTTTACAAAAAAAACATGTAATGTGTGGTACGGAACATATCCAATCATAACAGCATCTTGGTTTTCAGGATCACGCTGTGTTTTCGTGTCAGCTGATTGTATTGCTGTTTGACTAGTCGTGATTCACACCCCTTATTTCACTGTCATGATGTCATAGCTGTGAAATATGTCCCATTAAGTACGGACTGGCTAGTTTCACTGCTGTAGAAGCATGACAATGCATGGAGTACATGGCAGCCCCAACCCACATGGCTGCGTTTCACCCTTACCCATAGCTTATCAGTCAGGGCTGTCTTCGTGGAAAGTGAACAGCACTTTAACATGCTGGGTGGAATCAGGGCCCTTTGTTAGCTGCACCCAGGGGCAGAGTCAGGGAGATCGTACCCCTACTGTTAGATTGTGCGCAGCAAAGCAGAGCGCCTGCCCCGAAAGCGCCCCTTCTGAAAGGCAGAATTACAAATGTCTTTTCATTTTAAACCACCAAACTGCAGATCTAATATTTACCGAACTGTTTTACAAAAACGCTTTTCTTCGGGAAACATTTTGGGTGCAAATTGCTTCAAAACAAATAATACAAACTCGCCTATTGGATAACTTGTGTTATTCTCCAATGGCGCGGTCTTGGGGTTCTGGTGACATTTACACCCCACCTGGCCCTCAGTGTAACTGTAATGTGACCTATGGGATTGTGTGTGCGGGGGGGGGTGGGGGGATTCGCCGCGCGTGTCTGTGTGTGGATACAACGCCACTGAGAGTGTATTCATCTAATAAATCATGAGAACAAATGATATTTAAATACTACCACAACCTATAAATCACATTTTATTGCAGAACATCTAATTGCATTTGTTGGCGCCTGGTGTTCAGAATAGCGACCTCAGAAGGATGAATGGCTGAATCAGCAGTGATATGTTGTACATGTATAACTTAGATGGCAGCAGAAAGCCTTTTGTAGGTTTATTTTAAGCCCGTAAAACATGAGTGCGCACCCAGTTAAACTGCACTCAGATTGTGACATGTTGAGAGCATCTGAGCCGACACAGCTCCTCCTTTCAGCAGCGCACTGGTTGCATCGTTGTGTTATGTTGTGTCATTGCTGGACAGCTCACTGGAACCGAGGCTGTGTTACACAAGAGGGTTAGGGGGCAGATTTACAAGCCCCTTGCGCCTCATTTACGCCGCCGTTGCGTCACTTTTGTGACGCAGCAGAGGCGCAAATCCTGTGCCATGGTGCGGGGTACTTACAACGTGACGCATCTGGGAGATGCGTCACGTTGTAAAGCCCTGCTTGCCACATGTAGGCGTTCCTGCGCAGGGGGGGGCGTTCCGGCGCAGGAACGCCTCCGAAATGTGGCTGAGTGAAATCTACAAGATTTCACTCAGTCACTTTTATGCCCATGCTGCGTCAAAACCCTGCGCCTGCCTGAAGCAGGCGCAAGGATTGACGCAGCATTAACAAGATAGGACCCCCCAGGGCATTGCTGGAGCTGCGTCGCGATTGCGACGCAACTCCAGCAATGCGCCACTTTTAAGGCACAGATGCGTCACGCATCTGTGCCGTTTTTGCCCCATGGTGCACCGCATTGTAAATGCGGTGCATCCATGCAGGCGCAGCTGTGGCGCACAATAACTGGCACTTAGTACTTTGCCACTGAAGGTGTGGTGAGCTGCAGTAGATCTTACCATATAGCAGTTGCTATCACTAATTTCACTTCCTGTAAAAGGGTAGAATGGCCTGTCTTATATCGAGTTACCACATGAGCACATTTCTAGAAGACACCCCTTTCCAGTCCTGGACTGTCCTTTACTACATTGTTGTCTTGTTTGATACTCCAGTGCCTTCAATTGAACTAAACCAAGACTACATGTCCCAGAATGCACTGTTGTGTGAAATGAAAGCCTAGGGCTTTGAACGATGTGTCCCTGTTTTATGGAGTTGTATGGTAACCCCAGGGCCTGGAAGCCTCCGGATTTACATAGAGTGCAGCCTGTCTCTGTGGTGACAGTAGTGCAGGTTACCCTGTCCCAGGTGCAGGATTTCATGGTCCATGGATGTAGGGATTGACCTCGAGAAGGACCGTCCTTACGCCTGAAGACCGCCAGTGAAGGAGACATTGGGCGGCTCAGGGTCCTGGCCTTGGCCAGCTTGGGGAGGTCATTGTACCGTAAAAGATTTCCAGCAGAATCGCTATGTTTGTGGTCCCAGTAGTGAACTAGCAGCAGGCGGCAGCGCAGAAGCTTAATGTGCCTGCTGCAAAGAACATATATACCTGATGCAGATCACAAAATGCATAAGATGTAAATAGGTCAGTGAGGCACAGCTTTTGTCAGAGAGATCCTTTTGGTACTTGCAGTTTCTAAGTTAAAATCCTAACATACAACAGAGAGCTATTAACTGTCATCTAAGAGCTGGATGCAAACTGCAAGGAAAAAATTGGAGCGTTATGTTTTTTCCCCACAGTCTTTGTTTCATTACCCTACTGTTTCAAAAATAAATTGTTATCTTTTCATTTTCAGCACCTGACAACCTGAAACATTACCGCATTTTGGGGCAATTTTCCAGCAAACAACAAGAGGACCCCAACCTCCTTTGCTGCTCTCTCACCCGACCCCGGCTACAACCCAGCAAACACCAGTGTTAAAGGTAAGGAGACTGATGCTATATATTTTTTTACATCGTAGTTAGAGCTATGTCTGTGGTCACTCTCAAGGCCCTCAAGCAGTGTCTTTCAGTGCCTCCAGCAACCACTATGGCACAGAGAGGCAGGAGGCAGTACGGCTCTATTTTTAGCAGTCATTTGAGATGTATTAGGATAATGCACAAGATATATGTATAATGTATTTATACTGAAATTTCATATTATTGCACTGCACCTTATACGTTGTACTTTGATTATTGACAGGTTTCTTTAATATATATATATATATATATATATTGGTAAGGCCAGCAACACCCCATCATGAATACAGTACAAGAGCTGATTACAAAGTCATTCCAGTCACGGCCACTTGAACAAAAACTACAGTTAAAACAATTGGGACCTCATCAGCCTGAAATAAACCTACAGCAAACTAACCAGGACAGAGGAAAAATGTCAAAACGTACATTCTCAAATGCCTGGTACACAAAAGCTGATTGGCTTACAGGGTGCCCTATAAGAAATTCTCTGTTCTGCTTCCCCTGCTTGCTGTTTGGCGGTGACTTTTCTTGGACACGGCAAGGAATGGTCGACCTGAAGCACATCGCTGAAAAAATAAAGAAGCATGCGCTCACAAGAAATCATCTGGAAAACCTGACAAGACTGGGAATGTTGGGGGAAGACGCACCAATTGAGCAGCAGATAAATGATGCGTATCGCAAATCCATTCAAAAACACAATGAAGCTGTTGATAAGAACAGACACAATCTATCCAAGATCATTGATTGCATTCGTTTCTGTGGTGCTTTCGAACTGGCATTGCGAGGCCATGACGAATCAGAAACTTCCTCAAAACCCGGGATCTTCCGAGGCCTAGTGGATTTAATGTCAACCATAGACCAGGATTTGGAAAGACATTTAGCACATGCTACAGTCTTTAAGGGCACCTCTAATACAATACAAAATGAACTCCTTGACTGTATGCTCGAAATTATAAGAAGCCATATTGTGCAAGAGTTGCGAAACACAGACTTTGTGGCTATTCAGGCTGATGACACCACTGATGTGTCCACTCAAACACAGTCCGTGTTAGTGTTTCGGTACCTTGACAGTGACAGAAACATTGTGGAAAGATTTTATGGCTTCACGCATTTAAGTGACTCTAGTGCAGCAACCATCACTGAAGCAATACTGTGTCAACTGGACTTAATTTTCCCGGACCTGCCTCAAAAACAAAAGCTTATCGCACAAAGCTATGACGGTGCATCCGTAATGAGTGGGAGCCTTAGTGGAGTTCAGAAGAGAATTCGAGATGTGTACCCTAATGCTCATTTTGTGCACTGTTACGCCCACCAACTCAATCTTATTATGCAACAGGCGGTATCAAAGATCAGAGAGACACGAGTCTTCTTTCAGGATATCGGAGGCATAGCAGCATTCTTCACACGTTCCCCCAAAAGAACAGAAGCCCTTCATGAGATTGTGGACAAAAGCGTACCAAGGGGATCCTCAACTCGTTGGAACTTTCACATTCGTACAGTCAACTTAATCTTTGAACAGAGGGAGGGCCTTGAGAAATGTTTTGTCGCCATAGCATCCAGAGCAGACTTTGATCACACAAGTCAGAATGAAGCCCATGGCTTTATTAGAACACTACAAGACAAAGAGTTTCAGTTCTTACTGTTTTTATTTCATGACATAATGATTCCTGTTGATGTGTTATACGATCAGTTGCAAAGAAAAGACCTAGATACTGTCTCTGTGAAAGCCAATACATCTGCATTTGTACAACAGATTATGAAAGTGAGAGATGGGGTTGAAGATTTAGAGAGCAAACTGCCGCAGCATTCTGTTTTTGCAAACCGCAGACAAAACATCACCTCTCTGGTTCGAATTGGAAAGGAGATATGTGACATTGTAATTGTGCAGGCGAAAGAACGCTTTTCGTTCACAAAACATTTGGTGAGTGCGACTTTATTGCAAGGTAAAGAGTTTGCACAATATGATGAATCCTTCCCTGAGCGTGCTCTGAATCAGGCTGTGGAAGCGTATCCTATGCTCAAAAAAGAGCAGCTGAGAACTGAGTTAACTGTACTCTACGGAATGCCTGTGTACCGGAAGGCCACAAGCGCCTTGACTTTGCTGAGTTTAATTCATAAACTGCATATGGAAAACTCACTTACAGAGACAGTGACTTTACTAAAAATTGTGATTACGACTCCAATGACAACAGTAGAAGCTGAACGATGTTTTTCAGCCTTAAAGCGCATAAAGACATTCCTCAGGAACACCATGCTAGAGGAAAGACTAAATGCTTTGGCGATGCTATCTGTAGAGAGCAAGCTAGTCCAAAAGATACCGGACTTCAACATGAAAGTAATTGACAAGTTTGCTACACTGAAAGAGAGACGTGCGGATTTCATCTACAAAAAGTGAATGCTGCTACTTGTTTGAATACAAAAAATTCTGATTGAGGTAAGAAATGCATTGTTATCTCTGTTTTTAAAAGTTTTGTAGTGTTTGTTCTATTTGGAGACTACACAGATTTGCTCACCTTTGTTCACTGGCCGGACCTGTCTCCCGCAGGGTGAACGATTCGTTGCTTGTGTTGCCTATCAAACCTTTCCCCTTGGCAAATTGCGAAAACCTTTATACCAGTGGTTCCCAAACTGTTTACTCCTGAGGACCCCAATTGAGTCACCACTGGAAGCCGGGGACCCCCAAGCAATTTGTATGACTTAAATTTCAAACATTAAAACAGTAATTCGAAAACAATAAACACACGTGTGCACACAAAACGGATACTCGAATTACTAAGGATTTTAGTATTTTATATTGAAAGAATTAGCAAAAAACAGGAGGGTTAGCGCTGCATCTCCATGACTAACTTTTAAATGGTTGTTTTTATTTCGCAGTATGAGACTCCTGCCAGGGCCAGACTGGAAACCCAAAGCAGCCCAGGCAAATGTTTTCAGACCAGTCCCCATACAGTGCACACCTAGTGCAGTGAGTGCGCCTGACCACTACAAAGGGGGCTTTGGGAGGCTCTCCCCCCAAGACAATTTAGGAAACAATGGTGCAGTCTACAACAAATTTATCATTATATATTGAATTGTATCAGCTTTTAAAGAGTAGTAAATGATGACCTTACTATGCACCAGGATATGACAATCTGTGTTGGGGTTCTTCAATGATTCCCATATTATCCTCCTCCAACAGTGCCTCTCATCTCTCGATAGCCCCTCTGTCACATGTATTTAATTTGTTTTATAACATCTCTCATACCATTGAAGGATGTCAGAGCACCTTAAATCACACACATATAGGGGCTGATTTACAAGCCCCTTGCGCCACAGGTGCGTCACAAAAAGTGATGCACCAGTGATGCATTTTAGTGCCCCATATTTCCAAGGCAGGAAAAGCAACCCTGCGTGACTTTTACTGGTCTTGTAAATATGGCCCAATTGCACACAGCACTTTACGTGAAAGGGACGTTCCATGAGTGTTGCTGTGGGTGTTCCCACGCATAACCCATGGAACCAGACACATTTCCAGATTTACGAAGAATCGTAAATCTGGAAATGTGTCTGAATGCTACGCCACCCCAGGGGAGGCGTAGGGAGGGGCAACTTGGAGAAATGTATTAATTTCTCCTCTTTCTATGCATGTTGCATTCTGCAGCACGCATAGAAACAGGATGTTTCCTCTGGTGATTGTTTATGTACAGGAAGGTGTCCCTTCCTGCACATAAACAATCAGTAAAACAATGACGTTTTGCAAGTTCTATGTGTGCTAATGCAGCACACTTAGAAGTTGAAAAACGCCATTTCTGATTGTTTATGTGCAGGAAGTAACCCTTCCTGCATGTAAACAATCTCCCCACGACACAGGCATCCTTGCACCATGGTGCAAATGTGCCTGTGCAGGCGCATGGCAGCAGTTTGTGCGCCAGCACAGGGGGAAGCACAGAGATGCAACATATTGTTGTAAATATGTTGCATCCCTGTGCTTCGAAAGTGACTCAGTGCGGCGCAGCCAAATGGCTTGCGACACACACAGTCAATTTCCTTGCAAATCTGCCCCATGGAGACAATGATTCATACGTGTAAATCAGTGTATAGAAAATGTTACATAAGGCAAATGCGACTACAGGGTGTAGGATTCACATGTTATTCATACTGGTAGGCATTTTTAAAGAGTGCTTGGTCTGGAGAAGCACAAACTCAGGATTCAGAACATAACAGTGGTTAGCATTGACTTTAACAATAAAAATGTATTTCCACCCAAATAAACCTTTTTAGCAGGATTAGGATAATGAAAGACTTGAAACAAACATATGTTTCTAACTTGTATCATGCAGCTTGCAAGCAGCTCTTTGATGACAGTTTATAGGTCACTGTGCTAGATTACTATTGTCACTTATGAACTGCACAGTAACAAAAGACTCTGTGACTAAAGCAGTAACCCACTAACCTAGGCACATAAAAAATGTTTTTCAAAATGCATGGTACACGTTCTTTGCAGTAGGCATATTAACCCTCTGTGCTACATTAGATAAGTCAAAGCTGCCACTTGACACAACTCTCATCTCTCTCCAGCAGGTACATTAATCACCGACGTAATCTTGACACTTTTATTGTTGCTGGAAAACTGCTGATTCTACAAGGAACTTTTTTGTGCTTTTAAAATTACTGCCTGAGGACCCCCCTGGGAATGTGACCACAGTTTGGGAAACACTGCTTTATACCATTTATATTTGGGGTACTTGCGTGGACCTATGTGAAGTGTGTGTACAAAGTTCAGCTCAACCAGAATCACGGTAACAGCGCATTGCGCTGCCTCTTTTATATTCAGTATATTGTAAGACTGTTTTTCTTCCCCCGCCTTTCCTTGTTTTGTTTCCCTGTTTTCCCCTTGCTTGCCATTCGTTACTCTAGAGTCTAATATTCAGTATGTTGTAAGACTGTTTTTCTTCCCCCGCCTTTCCTTGTTTTGTTTCCCTGTTTTCCCCTTGCTTGCCATTCGTTACTCTAGAGTCTAATATTCAGTATGTTGTAAGACTGTTTTTCTTCCCCCGCCTTTCCTTGTTTTGTTTCCCTGTTTTCCCCTTGCGTGCCATTCGTTACTCTAGAGTCTATTCTAATAGAGTCGGAAGGCCGTAGGGGAAGACTGTGGACTTTTCTTCAAGTTCCTGATGCTCCTGCGGAACGAGCCTGGCAACCATTACACTGCTGTGCAACTTCTTCTACTCTTAGAGCTGAGATTTCCATGAGTCTTATAGTCTGAATTCAGCACCTGAGCATAATAGGACAGAATGTATGAAGCTCTGTGGTAATACTGAATAAGCAGCTACCTATGTTATGCCATCTATTAATGTAATAACTGCACTTTCACAATTGCTTTATTAACCTTCCTGCTTTCTCAAATTTGCTTGAAAATGCACGATTTTTCTTCTTTTTTTCCAAAATTTTCTTGGGGGGGGTAACCCCCCCAAACCCCCCTTTTGGGGTTCGGGGTCGCTCGCTGCGCTCGCTCGCTACGGTGCTGTATGCTAATTCGGTTGCGCCCCACCACTTTCAAATCTCACCCACCGCCCCTGGCTAGTATGTGTTCACTCACGGCTTTTCATATTACACAAAAAGCCGCGATGGGCATCTGGAATTGGCAATATTCATGAGATATCATATTGCGAGGCATTTTGCAAATGTGTAATATCTTCTAATGACATGGAAGGCTACTTTAAACTTTGTAAAATGTAGAATATTTTCTAAATGAAAAAAATCCATGGGGTTCATGAAAATTCCTCGTTTTTCAGAAATATTTATACATTTAAGCATTCAAATTAAGATTAAAAAATAGGTGTTCGTAATGTTCACAAAAACCCCATTATTTCACTTGCATTGGCAGAGAAAGTAATGCCTCTCTCCACCACTGCTTCAACTGAGTTAAATTAGTGTATTCAGAACATTTCACTGAATCTTTCTTCTCACTTCCCATTATCACTTAGTCCATAAAACTCGAACATCAGGGTTGGAAGGTTACAAAGAGGCACAGAGTCATTAAAAATGTATGCACTTTTCTCTTTTAGAACAAGTCAAGAAAAAAGTGGGTTTTTAACATCTGCTGACATGGATTATGAAGATTAACATGCACAAAATTCACTACAGGTGCTCACATGCTTGGTTTAGCTCTACCAAGCATTTTCGGATTCACAAACGCCTGATTCTGTGAATCAGGCCACTTGTGACTGTACAAAGGCATATTGGAGTGTAAAAAACCCAAATTACAATTTAGTAATAGTTTATTGAATCGCAAATTTGGTTTGTGATTACATACTGATTCACTATTTGGAAGGGGTGTGTTTGGGGTGTATCTTACAAATTTTGAATTTCAGTGGGATGTATACATGTTTGCGACTTACTGATTACTGAAAGCTAGTGGTAAGGCCTTTGCAGACGGGAAGGGGTCCCCACAGGACCTCTTTCCCCATTGTGGGTGTGAGAAAAATATTCTTTAGGAGTATAGTATGACAAAATGTTAGTTAGACATTTCATTTAATTTAAAATGCATTAAACAATCTTCATCAATTTTTTTTATAAAATGATCCCTTTATTTCAAAGTAATCACAGACAAAGTCATCTGCTGGCCAGATAAGGTCACCATCCATGTGATGGAAGTGATTTATAGTGTGCTGCTACATGCCACCTACATAATTAATATTCATGAAGTAGGTAAACTTGTAACCCACTACGAATTGGGCTTTTGAAAACTGACCTATTAGTGCATAGGTTGGTTCGGAAAACAAAATGTATTTGGTAAAGGTTGGTGTTCAATTTGCAGAAACATTTACCGACTCCATTCTTTCAACATCTGGCCCATTGTTGGTTAGATGCATTTTCCCAGTCAGAAATGTTGTGCTTTAGGGCATACTGACAATATTAGCTCCGCTTATTTTATTTTTAATTTTCCTTTTTGGTAGTGTTATTAATTTGGAATTGAAATTGTATTAAAACCAAAACTATTCATCATTCTGATTCAGAATTGTCATCTCACCTGGTACCTCTGTTGGTCATACAATACAGGCTCCTTTCACATGCTCACCCGCTGAAGAGTTGATATCACATGGGACGAGGGAAGTCAAATTGGAACCCCTGCATAGAGTGTGTTTCCACCTCTTCTTTGGAAGCTCAACGGCCATTATGCGTTTAAAAGCACTCTAATTTATTAGAGGCAGCCTCCACAAGCGTATGTTGTTTAGAGTGGGTGAGATGTTAGGTAGGGGAGGTGTCTCTTTGACAGGTCTCTGAACAAAGCACCTCCCCTTCTTTCACATAGTGAAAATACTTTTGAAGTTGGCAGGTCTTCTGACTATATTCTATATCTATGGCATATACATTGTTGCATCTTCTGTTCAATGCTCTGACACCTTTGCATTCTTTCTCTGTAATGTATAAACCAGATATGGCTTGTCCAATCGTTCCCTTAGAAGCACTTGCCTATCTGTATCACCTAATTGTTCAGTGTGAACTCTTACTCATCCCGCTTCTCCAAGTTAAAACCTCCATTGGCCACTTTACACTAATTTTCAATGTCAGTATCTGTCATCTGGCAAGTGTAATAGGTCTTTGACTTAGACCTCTGCTGATGGTTTTTGTCCTGTCACTCTAAATGTACCACCATCTACAGGAATTAATTGACAGTGAAGGGCAAATTCTATTCAGAAATCTAACCTGTACTGACTTGTAATTTAAAATCTGACTCCACCATAAGTTTGGATTTTAAATTAGGATTCAAGAGACTCCAAACAAAAAACAGTATCTCTTCCCATTTGGATATTACACTATGAAATGTAATAAGGTAACTCTAATGTTATCTTATGGGCGAGATAGGCCTTGCCATAGTGGAACATGAATCTAAGTGTTTTTTTACTACCAGGACATGTCAAACTTAAAAGTACATGCTCAATTTTTCCAATACACTGCATCCTGCCCTTGGGGCTGACCAGGGTTTACCTGATAAATGGCTTATATGTATTAAAAAGAAGAGATTGGGCCTGGCAAAAGATTTATTTGGCCAGGTCAACATGACAGGTTAAAACTGTACTCACAGGCTCTGCAATTGCAGGCCGGAGACATGTTTAAAGGCCTACTTAAGTGGGCAGCACAGTCAGTGCTGCACACCTACTGATTGCATGTAATTTACAGGACCTGTGTATATGTAGTGCACTTCACTAGAAACCTATAAGTCAATTAAATATGCCAGCTGGGGATAAGCCAATGCTACCATATTTTAAGGAAAGAGCACAAGCACTTCAGAACTGGTTAGCAGTGGTAAAGTGTGCAGAGCTCTAAGGCCAGCAAAAAAGGGAGGTCTGAAGGCAAAAGTCAGTGGAAAACCACACCCAGTTTTTCAAATATTTATGGTCATCTATATCTTCACTGGCTTCTGTTTCCACATTTGGAGCACAAGCCTTACACACATACATGCAACCTAGTGATAGAGTTGGCCCTCGGGGACTGCAACTTCTGTAGGAAGAAAAGTTAGGCTGGTACGGGAATCACAATGATTGTAAACCTCTCTGAAGCACCAAGCAAAGCACCAGGTGAACTTCCCATGTTTTACCTGGAGTCTGTTCTCACTGATTGCCAGTTGTAATATAAACTTTACTTATAGGGAAACATAACTCATGATCAAACAGCAACAGCAGGGGGAAGGATGAAGATTGCATTGCAACATATACCAAAAACCACAAGGAGTTTAAAGCACTGTCACAATTAGTTGTGAATCTCACACTTCTTCCATGGATACAGCCATCAAAGAAAGACAGCTGTAAGGGAAACTTGTGACGTGTAGCTCCTGGTTTAACTACACAATAGCTATAGCACAAGCTGTAGGGGGACACGTGTTGTAGCAGAAAGCTTACTAAATTTTTCTCTATTTCATCAAATCAAACTTTGAATCATCAGGCCCATTCCATCACTTTTCATTAACACACAGAATTCTCAATTCACTACCTGAATACCGTCAAAAATGGTCCAGTTGTTTTTTAACGGGGGCCGGTAATATTGCCCCCCCCGTAACAAAATCGCCCGAAATCGGCCGTAGCAAACAGCTAGGCTGCACCCCCCTCCCCACCCCCAGGGGGGGCAGTTTGCCAGGGTCGATTTCAGATCCCAGTCCGGCCTGCTGGCCATGTCTGAACTGCAGCATCTCATGCCACAGAAGTAGGAAGATTATTGACTTGTCCAACTTTATCATCCGGCAAAGTACAGGTTCCAGGGTCGCCGTTAGGAATAGTTCAGTTCATATAAGGATTTTGCCTCCCCGTATAGATAAGAATAGCATAAGGAAATCAATTAGGAATCAAGAATCAGTCCGACAGCATGCCAGGCAGGAAAAATGGAAATGTCAGCCATCCACGACTCCTCCTCTGATGGGGAATTATACCTCAAAAAGTTCCTGATTTACACCCCTTAATGTATCAGTTTCATCAGTCCATGGGGTTGTCATTGGTCACTCACAGTGGGCCGTTTATGGGGTGATCAGTGAATTACAAAAATCCAGAAGGATTGAGTAATCCTTTTGCAAATTTCATTAAATTCATTAAGTTCAACTGTATTACTCTTCCATCACTACCACAAAAGTAGATGAAACTTTACTTTGCTCACAGTCCATCCATTCTCAAGCACCTTTTTCTGGGTTTGCAATAATATTGTTACATTTCTATTGAGTATATTTCTTAGCAAGAACTGAGTCCATTGTTAACCAACACAGAAAAAACTTCACAGAACGTTCTCACAGTAGCTAAAGTGACTGCTTTGTATGATTTTACATTTGCGCAGGATGATAATAGTATTCGTGGCCTGCATGAAATATAGCTAAATTACTGCAGTTCAACATCATTATTAACCACAAATTTCATAAGGCATTTCGATTTTGTGTGTTCTTTCATGTATTAGTTTACTTTAAGAACTATGGACTAAGGACTGTAGGAGGATGTTAGTTCATGTCTTGGTCACATCTTGACTGGACTACGTAAATGGTCTCTACTTGGGACTTCCAACATATCTGATCTGCAGAATTCAAATGGTTCAGACCGCTGCGGCCAGACTAATCTGTAAGGTGTCTTACCGCCACTCAAATTCTCCCCGTCTGAAAAGCCTTCACTGGCTGCTCGTCGGGAGGGGAATTGAATTTAAGGCACTCACCTTAGCTCACGGAGCCACTAGGGGTCAAGGCCCGGTATACCTGAGAGTCAGATTGCAAGTCTACCAACCCGACCGGGCCTTGAGATCTAACCACATGAAGTTTCTCATTACTCCCAATTTTGTAAGGCTAGGGGAGGTGGCAGAGCATTTGCGGTCAGGACCGCTAAACTCTGGAATGCCATGCCTCTCCCTCTCCGATTAATGGAACCAGGATGAGCCTTCAGGCGAGCTCTAAAAACCTGGCTCTTCAACCATTCCTAGTCCTTCTGAGTGCCTCTGTGATTCGACTGCCTTAGCGCCGCGACACCTCCTTGGGAGGCAGCTGTGCGCTGCTATAAATTTCTAAACTAAATAAATAAATAATATAATATAAATGCATCAGTATTAAGTACTGTTAAAATATTCATTTTAAGCATCACTTGCACATTGCCATTTTCAAAACAAATCATCAACGTATCACTCTAAAGTGAATGTAATTTTGTATAAACATTACAGAAACTCACGGTTGCACTATGTCATAAGCAATTCTCATTACAAAAACCTCATAATGCAGATGTATATATTTTCATTTTTTGATGCACATTTAAATGTTATTATCAGGAATCTTTATGTTAACATACGTTTTATTTTCTCTTAACACATATATGTAGTTTTGTGCAGTTCTCATTTGTTTCTCTCTTTGTTTATATGTTCCCATTAGCTTGTTAGAACACTCTGCATGCTTTTACGATGCAAAAGACACATAAATGATGGACAGAATGCAGAGCAAATCAAACATTCATCCCAGTCAAGAGATCTGGGTTACATCCATTGTTCTTTTGCTCACCATGCCACCCCAGTTTAGATCCAGCCATTTGCAAATGAGTCATGACCCGGTGCCTCATGGGAACAGTCCAGCCCAAAATGCCAAGCCTGGTCCGCTCCAGCTTGGAAACAAGCATCCTGGGACCAGTTGCAGAGCATCCCCGCTCATCAGCCAGGCTAGCTTGAATCCTCTGGCACAGTGAGCCCAGGACCAACGTCTTGGCATACCCAGCACACTTAGGGTGAGAAAGCAAAAGACACACAGATGATGGACGGAATGCAGAGGAAATCAAACATTCACACCCAGTCAAGAGATCAGGGTTAATTCCATCATTCTTTTGCTCACCTTGCCACCCCAGTTTAGATTTAGACATATGCAAATCAGTCTTGACCCTATGCCTCAAGGGAAAAATCCAGCCAAAAATGCCAAGCCTGGTCCTCCCTGGACCGGAAACAAGAGTCCTGGAACCGGTGCATCATGTATCGCTCATGTATTTTTTACTTAACCGATTAACATGTCTTCATCAAGAATTTACTAGTGAGAATTGATAAAGGTAGCTGTCAGATAATGTTTAAGCTCCATCACATGAAATCATGAGCCCTCAGATTAGGCTGGAGTGCAGATTAGGCTGGAGTGCTTGGAATGCATGCAGATGGTTTTTTGCTATAATAAAAGGGGCAAAGTTATCAATGTTTTGCACAGGCACAAAGTAAAAAAAGACAATTGATGCAAACCAGAGCAAAGTCTTGACAAACAAAATACTTTTTAGGCCAAAACCTGTTTTGGGCTGAAAAGTTTTCAAAAAATAGCTCAAATAGCTCTTCACGCTACCTTGCTTTACTTTGTGTCAAAGGCAGGTTCCATGGGTGGTACATGGATGTTCCCATGCAATCTCCCTTGAGTTTTAATAGAAAGACCTGTCAACTAACAATGGTAGACTGGGCTTTGCACCATGGTATAATGCTTACTCGTTCATGAGTCAAAAGGGAGAAAGGGTTTGATTTCTTTAATGTTTCCAACATTGCATTTGTGCTGTACTGCATATCACCCATCCAATGTGGAAAACGTTTTAAAGTTAGTCTAAGAATAGGGTCATGTACCGCACCTTGCACTGTGGTGAAAGGGTGCGTGTGTTGAGCACAAGGGTATGTATATGGCAGAAGGCAGGTGCAAAGGGCACTAGAACTGGGGGAGAGAAAAACAGTGCCATATCTTTGTAGATTTGGTGCTGTCCTGCTCTCTCTGTCAACTTTGATTGCTACCCTCTGTGACCTATTTGTTAATCTGTCTCATAGCGACTAAATTCTAACTGTCTGTCCATACTCCAGTGTTCTCCATATGGTTCCAATAGCTTGCAAAAGCTATTGATGGAAGTAGCTTTACAAATGTTCAAATTAATTATCGTTTCATTTGTAAGAATACACACATTTAAGAAACACCATAAAAACTGGATATTTCATTCCTAAGCAATAATTCCATTCAATCAAGTATCTGACATCCATCTTTGTTTTCCTTAGCTGTGTAGTTACGTTAAGTACTCTTGCATGTGGTGTTTATAAAAAGACTGCTTAATCTCTTCCTAATACGGTTCATAATGCAGTGTGATGGGTGGATTATGTGCATTAAGACTGATGATGGAAGGGATTTGAAGTTGTTCACACTACTGTGAAGATTCATAAAGCAGAACAGTGATGAAATATATGATTCTCTTTTAAAAGAGGCCTGATCAGTGCTCAGTAATTAGAATGTAACAGTGGAAGGAAAACCACCAGTAGGAATGTCAAATCTTTTAAAGCAGCATTTCATATGATAGCTCATTGAACTTGAGAGGAATTTAGATTGTATAAATTAGGATTTGTGGCTGTAATTGCATTGCTTTTACATCTGCATATACATTTACATATATGCATTCTATCTCTGCCTCTGCCTCCTCAACCAAGGTTACATCAGTCAAACAATACACATGAAACAGGTGTATTGCTTCCGGGTTAACCACAGGAAATGTTAACTATTACGTTTAACGCATGACGCTATGCCGAACCTCCCTTAACAATGCACTGTGAACTATCCTAATAGAGAGCTGCAGGAGTCAAACCTGTGACTTTGGGTGGACAACAGAGTCCTTCAGAGGATGCAATAGTACACGGAGCAAGCAGACCTGGCCTATAGAGAGTGGCTGAAACAGAGACAAGACTGGAGCAACGTAAATGAACAAAAAGTGTTCAACTGTTTCTCAGGGCATCTGTGATTTTTGCACTTTTTTGCACAAAATGCATCCTCAGACTAAAATATAGCACCAAACCCAGATTCGCATTTTGCATAACCTAGCATAAATCTGTGTAATTTTCAGAAATTTCACATGATTACACAAAAGGAAATTAAGTGAATTTCATACACCCCTAATTTATGTCACTGTCCATCTCTGGCTATGGGTATAATTGTGCATAAGTGACCGTATGTGCTCTAATCCTGCACATGGTTTAGAAAATAGATTGTTTGATTGAAGTGGCCAAGTGACTTCTACGAAATTTCTTTCTTAGAAATGATATAATTAAAGATATATTTGTTTCTCAGGGTTCTACTATCAAGAGATTTTAGAAATAAAACTCAACAAATTGTGCTCTTTTCTTCAGTTTACTCATTACAGGCTTCCTCTACTTCTTCCCCGATTGTCTTACTTCACTTGTTCCTTTCTCCATCATTATTCTCTCTCCCTTTCTCTTGTTTGACTCAACATTTTCTACAATTTCCTAAAATATCTAACCCAATTTCCATCCTACTTTATGTCTTGTCCTTGCTACTCATTAATGTCGTTTTCTCACTACTTCACTTCTCCCCCTGTTTACATTGGTCCTATACCACATTTATTACCTCACTTCTTCTTTGTCTCCCTCCTCTTTCTATCACTGTTTCTTTCTTCCCTGTACTCCTTTATTTTTCTCCTCTCTACTTTTAAAGGCATAAGTAAATTGCAATAGATGTACTTCCTGTGAGACCCATGTATATTGCATTGTTTAATTGCAACTACTTTGTCCTCACACAAGATGGAAGGTACGATTGTCCATTGGGTGTAATAGTGTGCTGGCTAGCAGCATCCCACTTGCTACGATCTACCAGAGACAAAGGTGCAACTACAAATCTGTTGAGTAATACATTGTGGTCAAGAGTGAGGCACTCATATTATTTTACATTTCTTGACATTGCAACCACTTAGACTGCTGACCTCCCTGATTTATCCTTTTCCATACAGGCCTTCTAATGTATCTCCGCTGTTTCTTTTTTACCATTCAGCCCTTAGTTTTAGTTTTCTATTCTTTCTCCTTCCCCACTCTTGTCTAGTTGCGGCTGCCACTAGCAAAGGGTGGTGCGCAGGTGGGGGAGTGCGTGGGGTGCGTGTTAGTAATAAAAAGAAAATAACTTCCCTGAAAATGCCAGCTGCCTTCCTCGTCGCGTTGCTCCTGCTGTCCTCTTCCTGGTCTCAGCAACCCTTAGGACAGACTCCCATCCAATCCCTGTGCTGCAGAGCAGCATGGGGACTGGGCTCAGTGGGCTGGAAAGATGCTCCGCTCAGGTCAGAGAGTCTGTGGGGTTTCTCCAGCCTGGCTGGAGAAACTTAAGCGCACATGTGTGTTTTGGTTGGCCTGAGACTGCCGGTTAAACACAAATGCGCACGTAGGTAGTGAACAAGCACTCCCCCTCCGTCCTCCCATACCCCACCCCTCCCTGCACAAGCTGGCTCAGATTGATATGTTTTACTTTTGCTGGCTCTGCGGCAGGCAGCGGGGCGACACTCCTCTGCTATTGAGGAGGAGCCGCTGCTGTGGCAAATGGTTAACCATTAACGATAATGGGGCAACCCAGTAACCCTCAGAACCTGGGCGTAATAGTGTATGCAAGAACAATGGTTCTGTCGGAAAATGAACGAAATAGCTTAATAGGTGCTGAATACACTTTTTCAATTATCAAGGACACACACAAAGCCAAAGAAACAGGACAGAATCCAAGTCACTTGATAGAATGATATTAATTACTGTATCGAGAGCACCAAAATATTTACAGGGTAAACCAACCAAAAAACACATTCATAGTGAAACAATTGGTGAAACAGTGATAATTTGCACAAAACACATCACATGTAACGAATATGTACAATGGACAATACATAAACATAATCAACAAACGAGGTCCTATTAACAGTACATAAGCCACTTTAGGGTTCAATTTCCTTGCTGCATAAGTGGATTTGCATGAGACGCATAGGACATGTAACGTCGACGTTTCGACCCGAAGTAATTGTGCCAATTAGTATGCATCAAAGGGGGTCTTCATCAGGACAAGCAAGGTTGGGGACCTGTAAGCGCAAAGAGTTTGGTGTCAGGGCAGTGTGTGCGTCACATGTAAAGGGAATAATTAATTTCCCAAATACAGTCAATTTGCTCACCTGGGGAACCGACTTAATTATGAGGAAAAGGATTCCTGTTGTCTCTAATGCAGATGGCCAACATCAAATGTAAGAAAAATATTCAACTCCTGCAAGAAATTAAAGAGGAGGGGCTGTTGTGAAGACTCGGCAGGCTGCGTATGGAGATAATTAAAACATACCTGTTTGCAAGCAAGAAGCACGTACCTGTGAGACGGTGATATTTGATTTAGAAGGGAAAGTGGTGCTGTCTCTACAATCGCCACGTACTGTGAACATAAAGGATAGAGGCGTTGCTGAGAAATCATTACGAAACAAGATGCCTTTGTATGCATCAACTTAATGTAGAGAGGCGTGTAACTGAGGTATAAGACAATCAAAGGCCCGTAGTCCTTAAACAAAGTCGGGCCAACCTAGAGGCATATTGCATATCCAATGCACGGAGATATAGAGTACTGGTTGTGCCGGGCGCGAAAGCGCGACATTAAACATACATGATATTGCCGCATATTAGTGTCATAACGTTCTAGTAGACCAAATACCCATATGCGAGTGAAATCAACAGAATTAGGGGTATTGCCGTGTATTATTGTCATAACGTTCTAGTGGACCAAATACCCATATGCGAGTAAAGTGACATTAATTGCAAGTGGTGTTTCGGTTACGGCTACTAAGGTTCAAGCGGTGAACGTGACGGCGGGACGCCGACTTACTTCAAGTCCGTGAATGGACAACTTGTTCCGTCAACGGCTCAGCTGCAACTGACAGCGAGCTCACGCCAGAGCTGACTATATGACGTAGTGGGGGAGCCGTGGGCGTGCGGCTGCCGGAATGAATCAGCAAAAAGGGGAAAACCTGGAATGGATTTTTGAGGGGGCTCGCACGGAATACTTCAGAACAGAGAGAATCAGTGTGTTTTAAAGGTATAACAGAGGTATTAAGCAATCGAACGTGCTCGATACGATTTTTTGATGCACTAATGCGGTGAATGCGGATGTGCTTTTGAGGGGGCTCGCACGGAATACTTAAGAACAGAGAGAATCAGTGTGTTTTAAATATATAGCAGAGGTATTATGCAAGCGAACGTGTTCGATACGATTTTTTGATGCACTAATGCGGTGAATGCGGATGTGCTTCCAAAAACCAGGCTTGGCAGATATAGGAATTTACATGTTTCAGTGTTCACGAACATATCATCTGTTACGAGCTAGGTGTACAGACATTATGAATGACATTATCCAAAATCACATGACAATGATAATAGCATACGGCATATATGTATAATATGATGGAAAAAAAAATATATTTTTAAAAAACCTACACAAAACTAAAGTTACAGGTATTATACATGTAAATATCACAATTTAAGCCAAATTCACATCCCATGTCAATAATGCTGGCATAAGGCACAAAGAAGCCTACACATATGTTACGCTGAAAAAAAATGAAACATACTCAGGACAAGATTACTGGATGTATACCCAGTAATACATCTACTAGAGAATCTTCAAACAGATCAAGAATGTAGTTTAGAGTTTGCTCATTTGTAAGTAAGTCTCCTCATGCTCATTCAGCCCGGAGTTAGTGGCATCAAGGAGATGGATCCAACGGCACTCCTTATAATTAAGAGAAGTGCCCATGTTACCGCCCCTTCTGTGTAGTGTAACTTTCTCCAGCACCCACCACTCTAGATCCTGGTGTGTGTGTCTTGTGTTCGTGTAGTGTTCAACGAGTGGAGCCCCAAGGGATTTACATTTGATCCTACTCTGATGTTGTTGGATCCTATTTTTGACTTTTTGTGTGGTTTGGCCTACATATATCAAACTGCACGGACATCTAATGGCATAAATCACATTTTGGCTGTTGCAGTTTGAAAAGTGGTTAAGAGAATAGGTCTTTCCCAAGTGATCGAAACTAGTTCCAACCTTGGTGTTTGGACAGACCTTGCAGTGACCACACTTGTGATGTCCTTGGATTTGTGGTAGTTGTAGCAGAGATCTTAAGTTGGGTGTGGGTGGGGGTTCAAGGTACGAGGATACTACAAAGTCCTTAACGTTTTTGGCACGTTTAAACGCAAACATAGGGGCTTCGGAATAACCAATATCTGGTCCCACCAAATTCCAATATTTCTTAATGACTTTGTTGATCTCATTACTTCTGGTGTTGAATGTTGTAACACAAATTAATCGCTCAATTTCTTCGTTTTTGGGTTGCACCTCAAGAAGCGTTTCTCTAGGCCTGTACCAGGCCCTTTTGCGTGATCTATTCAGCAGTCCCTTTGGGTATCCTCTCTCTCTCAGTTTGGCAATGAGTATGTCCGTTTCCTTAAAGTAGTCATTTCTTCTTGAACAGTTGCGTCTCAACCTTAGAAATTGTCCGTACGGAAGATTATCCCTTAAGTTTCTGGGATGATGAGAATTGTATTGTAACAAGGTGTTGCGGTCTGTGGGCTTCTTGTATAGAGACATCAGAATACTACCTTCTTCCACTTGCAAAGTCAGGTCTAAGAAAGGTATTGATTCATTGTTATATGTCATGGTGAATTGAATGTTTTGATTTCGTGAGTTCAACCATTCAGCAAAGGTTATTAGTTGGGCTTCTGTCCCAGTCCATAGCATGAGGACGTCGTCTATATATCTCTTCCACGCCGTGATGTTGTCAATGAAAGGGTTCAAAGCAGAGTAGATGGTGCTGTCCTCAAAATAATCCATATAAAGATTCGCTAAGCTCGGCGCGAATCCGGCCCCCATGGCTACTCCTCTACATTGAAAGTAGAACTCGTTGTGGAAGATAAAGTAATTTTTCTCCATCGCAATTTGTAATAGTTTTACAAGAAAGTCTGTGGGAACCCAGTGTGGTCTTGGACGTGAATCTAATACACTACTCATAACTTCTATGGCCTCATTTTGTGGTATGCTGGTGTATAGTGAGCATACATCAAGAGTTGCAAACAATTGCAAGGAACAGTCAAATGGTTGGCCTTCAAAGATTTGGATGGTGTGCATAGTGTCCCTAATGAAAGATCTTGTTTCCAGAACAAACGGTTGTAAAAAGAGCTGACTATATGACGTAGTGGGGGAGCCGTGGGCGTGCGGCTGCCGGAATGAATCAGCAAAAAGGGGAAAACCTGGAATGGATTTTTGAGGGGGCTCGCACGGAATACTTCAGAACAGAGAGAATCAGTGTGTTTTAAAGGTATAACAGAGGTATTAAGCAATCGAACGTGCTCGATACGATTTTTTGATGCACTAATGCGGTGAATGCGGATGTGCTTTTGAGGGGGCTCGCACGGAATACTTAAGAACAGAGAGAATCAGTGTGTTTTAAATATATAGCAGAGGTATTATGCAAGCGAACGTGTTCGATACGATTTTTTGATGCACTAATGCGGTGAATGCGGATGTGCTTCCAAAAACCAGGCTTGGCAGATATAGGAATTTACATGTTTCAGTGTTCACGAACATATCATCTGTTACGAGCTAGGTGTACAGACATTATGAATGACATTATCCAAAATCACATGACAATGATAATAGCATACGGCATATTGAGCCCTATATGTATAATATGATGGAAAAAAAAAAATATTTTTAAAAAACCTAATGAATGATAAGATTTTGGCGTATGAGAAGGTAGTGATGTTTGAAGTGATGGAAATACTTAACAACACCAAGTACATCAAGCATAATATCACTAAAGAAGAAAGATCTGCACTATCTACATTGAACAACAACAGGTCGATTGTTATCAAGCCTGCGGACAAGGGTGGAGCGGTGGTCGTACAAGACACAGAAGATTATATAAAAGAGATCAACTCTCAACTCAGTTGTCCTGACAGTTACAAAAAGATCTCATGTGATCCTACCAAGGAGATTGCAAAGCTCATTCGTGATCTTACAACTTACGGTGTTGAACAGGGATTCCTCGCGGAATCTGAGAGCAAATTCCTCAATAAAACCGATCCAAGGATTCCCACTATCTACACCATTCCTAAAGTCCACAAAAACCTATCAAAACCCCCCGGAAGACCTATTGTGTCTGGCTGTGGCTCCATCCTGGAACCCCTGAACCAATATCTTGATAGTTTTTTACAACCGTTTGTTCTGGAAACAAGATCTTTCATTAGGGACACTATGCACACCATCCAAATCTTTGAAGGCCAACCATTTGACTGTTCCTTGCAATTGTTTGCAACTCTTGATGTATGCTCACTATACACCAGCATACCACAAAATGAGGCCATAGAAGTTATGAGTAGTGTATTAGATTCACGTCCAAGACCACACTGGGTTCCCACAGACTTTCTTGTAAAACTATTACAAATTGCGATGGAGAAAAATTACTTTATCTTCCACAACGAGTTCTACTTTCAATGTAGAGGAGTAGCCATGGGGGCCGGATTCGCGCCGAGCTTAGCGAATCTTTATATGGATTATTTTGAGGACAGCACCATCTACTCTGCTTTGAACCCTTTCATTGACAACATCACGGCGTGGAAGAGATATATAGACGACGTCCTCATGCTATGGACTGGGACAGAAGCCCAACTAATAACCTTTGCTGAATGGTTGAACTCACGAAATCAAAACATTCAATTCACCATGACATACAACAATGAATCAATACCTTTCTTAGACCTGACTTTGCAAGTGGAAGAAGGTAGTATTCTGCTGTCTCTATACAAGAAGCCCACAGACCGCAACACCTTGTTACAATACAATTCTCATCATCCCAGAAACTTAAGGGATAATCTTCCGTACGGACAATTTCTAAGGTTGAGACGCAACTGTTCAAGAAGAAATGACTACTTTAAGGAAACGGACATACTCATTGCCAAACTGAGAGAGAGAGGATACCCAAAGGGACTGCTGAATAGATCACGCAAAAGGGCCTGGTACAGGCCTAGAGAAACGCTTCTTGAGGTGCAACCCAAAAACGAAGAAATTGAGCGATTAATTTGTGTTACAACATTCAACACCAGAAGTAATGAGATCAACAAAGTCATTAAGAAATATTGGAATTTGGTGGGACCAGATATTGGTTATTCCGAAGCCCCTATGTTTGCGTTTAAACGTGCCAAAAACGTTAAGGACTTTGTAGTATCCTCGTACCTTGAACCCCCACCCACACCCAACTTAAGATCTCTGCTACAACTACCACAAATCCAAGGACATCACAAGTGTGGTCACTGCAAGGTCTGTCCAAACACCAAGGTTGGAACTAGTTTCGATCACTTGGGAAAGACCTATTCTCTTAACCACTTTTCAAACTGCAACAGCCAAAATGTGATTTATGCCATTAGATGTCCGTGCAGTTTGATATATGTAGGCCAAACCACACAAAAAGTCAAAAATAGGATCCAACAACATCAGAGTAGGATCAAATGTAAATCCCTTGGGGCTCCACTCGTTGAACACTACACGAACACAAGACACACACACCAGGATCTAGAGTGGTGGGTGCTGGAGAAAGTTACACTACACAGAAGGGGCGGTAACATGGGCACTTCTCTTAATTATAAGGAGTGCCGTTGGATCCATCTCCTTGATGCCACTAACTCCGGGCTGAATGAGCATGAGGAGACTTACTTACAAATGAGCAAACTCTAAACTACATTCTTGATCTGTTTGAAGATTCTCTAGTAGATGTATTACTGGGTATACATCCAGTAATCTTGTCCTGAGTATGTTTCATTTTTTTTCAGCGTAACATATGTGTAGGCTTCTTTGTGCCTTATGCCAGCATTATTGACATGGGATGTGAATTTGGCTTAAATTGTGATATTTACATGTATAATACCTGTAACTTTAGTTTTGTGTAGGTTTTTTAAAAATATTTTTTTTTTCCATCATATTATACATATAGGGCTCAATATGCCGTATGCTATTATCATTGTCATGTGATTTTGGATAATGTCATTCATAATGTCTGTACACCTAGCTCGTAACAGATGATATGTTCGTGAACACTGAAACATGTAAATTCCTATATCTGCCAAGCCTGGTTTTTGGAAGCACATCCGCATTCACCGCATTAGTGCATCAAAAAATCGTATCGAACACGTTCGCTTGCATAATACCTCTGCTATATATTTAAAACACACTGATTCTCTCTGTTCTTAAGTATTCCGTGCGAGCCCCCTCAAAAGCACATCCGCATTCACCGCATTAGTGCATCAAAAAATCGTATCGAGCACGTTCGATTGCTTAATACCTCTGTTATACCTTTAAAACACACTGATTCCCTCTGTTCTGAAGTATTCCGTGCGAGCCCCCTCAAAAATCCATTCCAGGTTTTCCCCTTTTTGCTGATTCATTCCGGCAGCCGCACGCCCACGGCTCCCCCACTACGTCATATAGTCAGCTCTGGCGTGAGCTCGCTGTCAGTTGCAGCTGAGCCGTTGACGGAACAAGTTGTCCATTCACGGACTTGAAGTAAGTCGGCGTCCCGCCGTCACGTTCACCGCTTGAACCTTAGTAGCCGTAACCGAAACACCACTTGCAATTAATGTCACTTTACTCGCATATGGGTATTTGGTCCACTAGAACGTTATGGCAATAATACACGGCAATACCCCTAATTCTGTTGATTTCACTCGCATATGGGTATTTGGTCTACTAGAACGTTATGACACTAATATGCGGCAATATCATGTATGTTTAATGTCGCGCTTTCGCGCCCGGCACAACCAGTACTCTATATCTCCGTGCATTGGATATGCAATATGCCTCTAGGTTGGCCCGACTTTGTTTAAGGACTACGGGCCTTTGATTGTCTTATACCTCAGTTACACGCCTCTCTACATTAAGTTGATGCATACAAAGGCATCTTGTTTCGTAATGATTTCTCAGCAACGCCTCTATCCTTTATGTTCACAGTACGTGGCGATTGTAGAGACAGCACCACTTTCCCTTCTAAATCAAATATCACCGTCTCACAGGTACGTGCTTCTTGCTTGCAAACAGGTATGTTTTAATTATCTCCAAACGCAGCCTGCCGAGTCTTCACAACAGCCCCTCCTCTTTAATTTCTTGCAGGAGTTGAATATTTTTCTTACATTTGATGTTGGCCATCTGCATTAGAGACAACAGGAATCCTTTTCCTCATAATTAAGTCGGTTCCCCAGGTGAGCAAATTGACTGTATTTGGGAAATTAATTATTCCCTTTACATGTGACGCACACACTGCCCTGACACCAAACTCTTTGCGCTTACAGGTCCCCAACCTCGCTTGTCCTGATGAAGACCCCCTTTGATGCATACTAATTGGCACAATTACTTCGGGTCGAAACGTCGACGTTACATGTCCTATGCGTCTCATGCAAATCCACTTATGCAGCAAGGAAATTGAACCCTAAAGTGGCTTATGTACTGTTAATAGGACCTCGTTTGTTGATTATGTTTATGTATTGTCCATTGTACATATTCGTTTTGTGCAAATTATCACTGTTTCACCAATTGTTTCACTATGAATGTGTTTTTTGGTTGGTTTACCCTGTAAATATTTTGGTGCTCTCGATACAGTAATTAATATCATTCTATCAAGTGACTTGGATTCTGTCCTGTTTCTTTGGCTTTGTGTGTGTCCTTGATAATTGAAAAAGTGTATTCAGCACCTATTAAGCTATTTCGTTCATTTTCCGACAGAACCATTGTTCTTGCATACGCTGTGGCAAATGGTGGCAGCCTGAGGTGAGGCCTGGGTTACTGTCGCACTGGCATCAGTCCAGTTAACTTTTGAAACTCGCAGAGTTGTGCGCATGCCACAGAATCAGAAGAATTTGAATGACGAAAATTGAGTAACATACAGTTGTGCGCCAATACACTACCTGTCCTATGTACACACCTAAACAACAGTAACCAGTATATTTAATTGTGCTTTTTTTAGTACTAACCAGACACTTCACTGTGGTCAGTCAGGCAGGCTTGTCGGAGAGAGAGCAATTTTTCTTTCCACCAGTGCTTGCCACTGTGCGAGGCGTCACAGCAGGCTTGGAGCGGAGGCTCAGGCCACGAGGACATTCAGTCAAGTGCGGCCTTCTCACTTCTCTCCTCATGCACGCTTGTGTGCAATGCCCTTACTGCCAACGCGCATGAAGAGAGGAGGGAGAGAGAGACTGAGCAGCAAGGGAAGAATGGCCAATCATTGCAAGGTTTCAAAATAAAGCCATACAGGAATTGACCATTATGCTCCCACGGAGCTGAGCCTCCCATGGTCCACCCCCAAGCTGCCTGCCTATGCCGTCTGCATAATAAGCCCTATTAACGCATCTTGGAGCCAACCCAGGGCCAGGATTGGCCTGGGCAGGCCTGTTCAACACTCCTTAAGAGACCAGGATACTGCTGCTTTGACCCACCAGGCTCGCTAAACTGTGCCAATTAGACGATGCGAGTGCGCATGTTGAGCTGGCCAGGGAAAGGCACTAGTTCAACTCGGCATGCGCACTTGGTTGATGCTGAGCAGAGCACTGTCTGCTGCTCTGCTGTCAGTCAATAATAAAGCCCCACCCCCCCAGGCCTGCCGCACTGAGGCTCCGCCCTACAGCAGCTGACTGCTGCAGCTGCGGGCAGAACAATATATGAACGAGGCACGCATGTATTCACAATAATTTAATGAGAGCCAGGCAGGGGAGCAAAAATAACACCAACGCTCAAATGAAGGAACAGCCCTTGTCACGATAGTATTTTTAACGAAGAGACTTGAAATAATGCGATATGGTATAGTGGTATAATGCAAAATGCTTCAGGCAATTACGCTAGCATAAGGAACATTTTTACACGCGCTAATATGCCAGATATCCAGAGTTATGAAAAGACGAGGAAGTTTGAAAAGTGCCCCAGAGCTCACTTTATTCTGTATGGATTACATTTAAAATCCAGCGAATGTAGATAAAATCTTCAGAAACAAAGTACAAGTAAAGCCTGAAATGATAGGAAATGCTGCGTGCTTATAACGTGAGGTGTAAAGAAACACATTATTTGCGGTGAAAAGTCTTTTTTGTGTCATAAAACACCATTGTGTGTTTCCAATTCATCTGGAAAGAAAGTAAAATCCAAAGATGTACAATATGCCGAGAAGAAGGTTACCAACCCGCCAAGCCTTGATCATGACAAACGCATTAAAAGTTTTAAGGTGTACAGAAAGAAATCAAATCACATTTCGCGACAGGATTGTCAGAACCGTTTAGAAGTGTTACAGCCTAGTCGTTCCTCTAAACATCCCTTTGTTCTTGACGGCGCTGTAACAACCGGTTTAGTAATCACGGGGAACATTTCGAAAACCCGACTGCTAGAAGGCTGAGCTGTCATGCTGAGTGGTTTTAATTAGCTCAACGGAGCCAAAACCTTCTCCAGTTCTGAGTGCTATGAAGGCGCGGGAATCTCTGCAGGCAGGTTTTGGAGCTGTTATCTCCCTTTTCCACCTAGGTTGCTCACCGCCAGTATCCGGCCGCCTTATGCTAGC
Source organism: Triturus cristatus (assembly GCF_964204655.1). Classification (NCBI taxonomy): domain Eukaryota; kingdom Metazoa; phylum Chordata; class Amphibia; order Caudata; family Salamandridae; genus Triturus; species Triturus cristatus. The sequence goes on from NC_140584.1 coordinate 232,303,670, forward strand.
GTTCTCCTTTGCCTGAAGTGCTTTTCAACTTATCTGCGTTTAACTGTAAGCAGGAATGCTCAACATCTGGCATCTGTTCCACGCAGACAGAAATATGTCCGCTCATCACTGTCCGCGGGACAGTTGCTGACACAAGCAGAGATCGACATGATCATTAAGTGTTGGAAATGTAGATCTGGCGCATTAAATGTTTAAATACAACCTACAGTAAAAGTATAAGATGTGTTGCTTTGGGGGCCCTTCCATTCTTGTCTCAGTTATAAAGGCACAGCATTTGTCTTGGTTTTTTTTTTCTGCAAAAGAACTTTCTAGTTTTATACCGATGCTGCTCTGAGTTATGAAAATAAAGACCTGGAGCAGGATCACAAAACTTTTTCGGCTGGTGCAATTTCATGTTCTGAGTGGTATTAAATGAAAGGCAGTGTTAGGTGCAAACATCGTTCACCATTGTATTGAGAAAACATGAATGTGGATGCAGAATATTTGTTGTGTGGCTTTATTTATTGTTGTGAGGTTTTGTGTTAATTTTTGTGCTGCTGTGTATTTGTGCTGCATTACTGCATTGTGAATTGTTGTGTTATGCTGCACTTGTTGCATTCTGTTTTGACTGTTTTGTTGGGATGTGCCCTGTGATTTAATTGTGATGAAATTGTATCATGTTCTGTTGTTTACTTTAGCTATGTGGAGGAAGCCAGCTCCTTGTATGGTATTCTGAAAAGAGGCATACCGTGCAAAGAGTCCAGGTATTCCCTTACCAGTGGACAGGGGCTTGCTCCAGCAATCCCAAGGTGATCTTCTAAGGGGGCAGTGTGGTCGAGCTTCCTTAGGCCTATCAGAGAGGAATGTTAGACATCGGCAACTACACACAGTAGTCATTCAATGAAGTACACAACTCAATAAGGAGATCCATACCAATTTTTAAAAATAACACATATCGCTAGGTATGTTTAGGCACCAGAATCATTACGATCAAATAAGTACGTTTTTCAAGAGGAATTAGTTTGCCTTTAAAAAGTCGACACAGTGAATTTTTCAAATGCCACAATCTTATCCTATGGGAAGAAACACAAGTACGAAATTCATGTACAATACAGCGACTTACGAGACCAATATCCTGGACTTAAAGTGAGCATGGGGCAAGGTCCAAGGCAACACCCACAGGTCACTTTGGGTGGCACTGGGCCAGCTGGGTGCGAGGGGCGTTTCAGCATCAGGTACCTAATTTTGTCCAGTCGGGGATCGCTCTGGTCGAAAAGAGGCTGCAGGCTTGGACTTGGAAGTCAGTTGGTCTACACCACAAGTGGGCACAGGTCTCACTATGCTTGGGGATGTGGGAACACCTTTGGTTGTGTTCTTCACATGCCAGGGGTGATGGGTGCAGAGGTGTCTTCAGGCATCATATTTCATCACCAGGAGCCCTTGCAGCAGAGGGAGCCTGTAAACATAGGCTGTAGGCGGCGTTGGAAAGTCCACAGCGGGCAATTCGAGGGTGAGCTTTGTCTCTGGAGGGCCTGGGAACCACAGCCCAGTTCAGCTCGGGCTAAGCGGCACGTGTGCAGTGGTGCTTTCTGGTGTCAGGTTTTGGTGGTATGGAGTCCTCTCAGGTCTCTATGGGTGCCTATAGGAAGCAGGGAGCCTCTATTCTGCTCCACAGGAGTGCCTGAGTCTTGACAGAAGTGCTGGCAGTCCTCCCAGGCTTTTGTAGGCACAGCAGCTTGCAGGATGAGCCGACTTTGGCACAATCGTCGGGAGCAACAGTCAGTTGCTTCTTCCACAGGTCATGCTTTCCACGGCTCTTCAGTTCTTCTTCTTCTTTTAGTCAGCAGGATCTGATTTTCTGGTGCCAGGGTTCCCCTAAGTACTGAATTTAGGGCAATAAGGTGGTGTAGGGTGGTAGCCAATGGGCTACCCACCCTTGGGATCACTATGCCCCCTATATGACCACTTCTTGTGGAGGTGGTAATACCCTTATCCCAGAATTCCTGGTTTTGCCATCACCAATATGGTTAACTTTGAAAAGTCACCTCCGCTTCAGGCACTAGCCTGAGGGTGGGCCTATCTGACTAGATAATTCTCCCACCTGTCCAGGTGTCAAATGGTTCTGGACTCAGGGGGATCGGCTTCTTTTTCTGTAAGAAAAACCAGATTTACATACCAAAGGCTATAGGCGGTTTGAAGTTCACCTGCCTTGAAATGTTAATCTGAAGGTCATCCTGTGGGAGAGTGGGAAAGCAGGCTTGGTTTCTGGCCTCTTGAGAACAAAGGCTCTCACCCTTGAGGGGTCGGACACCTGTCTCTGGTGGCGGGCTGATGAAAGCCAGTCAGTCAGCACCAGGGGCAGGTAGGTTTTCAGGGGGCTAACACTGGCATCGGTGTGGGCTTATTAACACAAGATGTTTGATACCAAACATCTCTCTTTTCAGTGAGGCCATCACGTAGCTAGGGAACTTGTTTGCAACAATGTCCAGTGTATGTTTTAAAATGATTTCCTTGTTCACTTGTACCATTTACTAGGTACTTACCGAGGGTACTAAATGTATTGTCAATTTGGGAAAATGATTGCACAGTTATGGGAAAGAGATCTGGCACTGGGGGCCTGGTTAGCAGGAGCCCAGTGCACTTCCAGTCGAAATCACATCAAATGCCAGGTAAAAAGTGGGGGGTGACCATGTCATAAAGGGTACTCTCTTACACTATGTCAACACATGCTGCTGCATTTCCAGAAATCATGTGCCTTGAAGAGTCCTGTGACGACCAACCATTTACCATTGTAGAAGAGTCAAAGACTGTGTCTTAAATAGAGACAATACGGAAAGGAAATTCTCTTTTGTCTGACTGTGCAAACAAGTATCATAATAAACACTATATGACTGTTTTCTTTTTCACCACTAAAGAGTTTTGCGAACCTTTAAATATAGGATTGTTTCTAACAATTTTTCTGCATTCTACACACTTTATTAACCAGCAGTCTGGTAATCCTGAGTTACATTGAAGTGCCCTTAAAGTGCTACTTTCAGGTGCCTTTATGTGGAGTCAATGGATTCCCATGCAATACAGTCAAGTGTTAGGTGTGTTATTTATCAAATTCACCCATCTGACTAATGACGTTAGTTAAAATAAGCAATTCATACAAAGTATATGTTATTCAACTTTTCCCTGGTTCATTGCTGTCGATTTTGTGACATTGCAGTGTTTTGCAATTGCATAGTCAATTAAAAATTGGGTATTAATGGATGTATGATTCACCTAATCACACAACTGACAGCTGTCTGTAAAACATGAAATGGTTCTTTAATATATCACTATGTTATAAACATTAAGCTATTTTAACAGCCATTTCTATGCGATTCATTCATAGTTTGCCAAACTTAAGAAATTTCAGTAACAGACTTGGGTGAATGTTTGATCCCACCGGAGCAATTACCAATAGATTAACTATCATAGCACATTTTCTGCAACTGCCTACAATAATTGATTGTCAAAGATGGTGCTTGTACAAGTATCCCAAATAAATATCAGATGATCAAAGGTACAGAGAAGATAAAGGAAATACAATTTTAATAACCAGCATTCAATGAAAGAAAATGTAAGAGAATAATCATGTGATTGTTAAAACTCAACTTATTTTGCTTTTCTCTCTCTTCGGTGGATCTCAGCAAAGAGCTGTTGCCCGGTGTACATTTGCCTGAACCTCACGGATTTTGTGCAAACAACAACCAGTCACCTATGTGTAGTGTTTGCTCTTTAAAAGAAAACAAGGGAATAGTAAGCAAAGCAGCTGGCAGGTTTTAATGAAGCGTAAAAGTGCAGGCACTTTACAAGGTGTCAGTGTGATGCTTAAGAGCAGCGAAAGAACAAAATATGGGCACTGGCCAACTTTTAAGTAGTAGATCACCACAAGTAAGCTGCATTTTATACTGCATGCTGACAGCCGCGCAGCTGGGTGAAAATTGGTACACATTCATAATTGATAATAAGAACATATAATTCTATTCGGTGTTTTAAAAAAATGAAAGGTTGTGCAAATATGTTTAATGCTTCAAATCTGGAACATCTGGTTTAGTTTCGAAATTGAATGTACCTGCTTAGTTATCTGAGATGAGTAAGCAGAGAGTAGGAGACCCTTCTGAAGTTTATTACCTAAAGTACTTATTATGAAGTGTGCATTTTTTTAATTCTATAATATATTATACAAGGATATATTAAACAAATTAGTCAACAGATCAATCACAAATGCAATTGATTTACCTTAATCATTTATCAGATCAAATTGAGCATCTGCAGTGTGAGCCTTAATGTCGCACTAGTGTATCATTCTTGATATTCTAAACTCTAATATGCTCTACTTTTTGTAGCCCTTCTGCTTAGAAGCCAAGATCCTCAAACAACAAACTTAGCAACCGAAAAGGAGTGTAGAATCATGATAAAAATATTTTTACTCTATTTTCAGAGAAGATCCAAGCATTCCAATGTCCAAAACAAAATAAATATCAATAGTTTGATGAAATTCAATTTTTCAGGAGTCTTGTGTATAAGTTCAGAATCAAAATGTATTATTTTATTATTTCAAAACTCTTTTCACAATCACCCCAGCCAACGTGTTTTGTCCCTTAGGACTTCATCAGGTTTGTAAATACCATAATTACCAAATTTGGTATGTAATCTGGTCCCAAATCCAATATCTTCATGAAGAACCAGTATTTGTTGAGGGTGGTGTAGTGCCCCCTATTCAATCTTTCTTCTTCCTGTTTCAGTACCTGAGTGCCACAGGAAATGCGCCTTTAGTCGGCAATCGGGTACCGAAACATTTTGAAATTTGACAATTATGGATATCACAACCCTGATGAAGTCCTAGGGGATGAAACTTAAAACTATAGATATTTCATATGTTTTCAACATTGTAATGGTTGGACCTTGTTTGAAAATAGAGTCAAAAATCTTTTTATCATAATTCTACGTTCCTTTTAAGTTGCTAAGTTAATAACTTATCATTCAGCCCAGATTGTATAAAACACTTGAGTAACATAATGCTATGCACTATGATTTGCCAGTCAAAAACGTATTTATAAATATATCATTACAAATATAAAAAGGCAGCTCTTTATAGTGGATGCATTCCAGTTCGCATTAAACCTCATAGACTAGAACAAAAACCAAAGACATTTTAGATTATTAAAATTTCCTTCTAACAAACAATTTCAGGGAACATCAGAGAGAATCTAGCAAGTGATTTCAGACAGCCTCAGTTTTTGCTCAAGCCAGTGAGCCAGAAATGAATGGAAGCAGATCCTGACAGCCCCATTTGACATCTTAAAATCTAAAGATATTATATGAAATCTATACTTTTTTCTGCCAACTGTTCTCTTACACCTCACAGATTGCTAATCCCTGCTAAAAGGCCATGGCAGATATTATGTCACTGTTTGGGCTATGGTGCAACTTTAAGTAGGTGAGTCATGTGCAAAAACGGACAGTGCACCCCAATACAATTAATGTCCTACCGTGAAGGCAGCTGCAAATTTCCACCTGCCCTGGAGGGCAGTGAAATACCAAGCGTCTGCTTGCAAGCTGCTCTGTGCTTTGCTGGGCAGGCAGCAGTCACCTGCACTTGAAAGAGGGGACTCGGCTCCCCTTTGCAGGCGGGGAGATGAGTGACTGCACCCACCTGCAGGAGATGTTTGGGGATTTCATGGGACCACCTTGTTCCTTCTGGAGGTCTACCATCCAGCACTGTCCTAAGTGTGCCACTGCTGGCACAAAGACAAAGTGATTACCTCATTTGCAGGGGCCATGCCCCCTGCAAATGCTGGAACTCTGTCTCAAGATAGCACTGGTGTTACATGTTCACCAAAGCTATCAGTATTACAGAAGGGCCAGCACAGGAGCCGGCTGCCTCCTCTATAATACCATAGTGCCCGATGGGTACACAAAGCACTGCACACTTTTGTTGAGACTCTGGGGCACTATGCATAAAATGGCATCAGTTGTTGACTCTAGCCATGGACGTGAATTGACCACAGAGGGTGAAAGGAGTGGAAAACTAGTTATCAGCCAGTTATGGACAGTGCATTTTTAGACAATAGCTTTTTGAATAAATTATCAAAAAATACTTTCCCAAATAAATTAGAGTTTTTAAAACTAGGTGTAAAATATATATCAATCATTTTGCTTTTATTTCTGCAGGTGATGACTTAAATTAAAAACTGTCTTTTTTTCTAGGCCTGCAGATGAAGAATTTATCACAAACTGTACCATGAAAGCAATGGTTGCTCTTTTAGTAACCGTGAGAGCATATAATTCCACATATGTAGTGTGCATGTTTCTAAATAGTGAGCACCAATACCTGTGAGCTGACAAGTCCCACTTTAAGGGTGGCATATTAATATATTTATATAAGCTCATTGTATGTCAAAGGCATTTTTGTTTGCCATGAGTCACTCTAGCACTTTTAAACTTCACCCACCCCATAGCACAGTTGGGCTCCTGGATGTCATATACTTCATCATATATGTATGATGTATAAATACACACGCAAATGTTATTCAACTTATACACTACTGATGCAAATTCAGAAAAATCTAGTAGGAACTTACAAGAAAAAGTAAATAGACCAACTGGGTGAAGTCAAATATGCCAATAGCATTAGAGGCCCGGAACACATACTGTGATACTGAATAGCAGTGTCACTGAGGAGAGAGTCATAATATTATTGAAATGACATTAAAAAAAGCATTCTGAAAATAGCATTCAGAAAATTGTGAAACATCTCTGCTACATAGGCCATCTTTCCAAATGCACAAAGCAGCAAATACAACTCCCTATTGAAGAACACCTCTTTCTCATAGCATTTTTTACCTTACCGCCTACACAAAAATCATATAGTGAGCAGGTTAGCAGTAGCTTTGAGGCAAATTACACTCTCTCCGGTTGGATTGGAGTCCATGACATGGGAAGAACATTTCACTCACCATTCTTAATGTTACATCACAGCAGGTAGACATGGAAGCAGGCAACAATTTTGACCCTCATGGATCGGTTCCTTCTGGTTACCATAGCGGACCATAGCATCCTGCTTATCAGACACTTCACTTTGGGAAAATGCACTGGTTTGCATCTTGTTATCCCATCATGAACAATGTGTATTGTTAAACATTTTAAGTTAGTTCCACATCATGGATAATAAAGTGCACATATCCCTCTCAGTATGCGTATTTAATATCACTATGATCTTACTTCTGGACTCTTCTCTTTTTTCTGTTGCAGACTCGATGTAAGGCAGTTGACAGCAAATGGATCATCAACATATTGTTTCTGACCCACCACACACCACAGAGTGACAAATGTTTCCGCTTGAGTTTATTCTAATCTTAATGTGTACAGTGATTTATTGATATTTCTAAAGTGCATTAATGGCTGCAAAGGTGTATTAGTCTTAGCATTAAGCAATAAAGAAAGGGAAGATTGAAGTAGGGTCTAGAAGAACCATTTTTTGAGAGAATTCCTGAAGGCAGATAGTTTCTTTAGGGCTAGAACATTAACAGGCAGTAAGTTCCAATGGTTAGCAGCCAAATGAGAAATGGCTCTGCCGTCACAACTAGCCTTCCTAGTTTAAGGAATATTAGCAATCAAGACAGAGAATGAATACAGTGATTCATTAGTGATGCAGTGAGCAATAAGGTCCCTCACTGGGGAGAGCTATGTGAAAAATGCAAATTCTTTAACAATGGATCTGTTGACTATTGGTAGCCAGTGAAGGAATTTTAACTGACCTGAAATGGCCATATGGAAGTGGACTCCTAAGAATAGTTTAGTGGTGGAGTTTTGAAGCGTTTGTATTTTATGAACCAGAGATAGGAAGGCCAAGGTGGAGGAAATTACAAAAGATCATTCTGGATAGAGGATGGGTTGCCTATACTAATGTTTTGTGCTGGGTTTACATCACAGAAGTGATGCAAACCAGTGTTAAAGGTTGATATTAAATTTACTTTCCAGTGCAATACTTGTTTTTTGCTGGAAAGTTGCCTGAGAGCAAGGCGTAGCTGCACTTTGCACTGCTTAGCATTACTTTGTCAGGGGGCATTCCATGGGTGTTACACAGACATACCCATGCAACCACAAATGGGTTTCAATGCAAGACCCTACATACTAACAATAGTAGACAGAGTTTTGTACTATAAAACAATGTCTTCTTGAGATTGGTGTAAACTTGGAGAAATGCTTTTATTGCTACAGATTTTGTCAACGTTGTATGTGTGCTGCACTGTACAGTACGCATCCAAAGGGGAATATTTTTTAATGTTTGTGTAGTAATATTATTAATATTATTTTGCACGGAGGCATACATTACCCAGTACAAAACCTATGGCACACTCACACAGTCACCTAAGATACTAAGGTGCAAAGGTGTGTGTGTGGTCCTGAGCAGCCTGACTGTGTGCCAGCACTAGGGAGAGAGCAAGACAGTGCAAAGTTGTAGTATATAGGATGCTTTCTTGCTCTCCCTGTCTCGTATAACGCAGCACAACAACTTTGGTTGTGGCATTGTGTTGCTTGAGTTTTTAGTAAACATACCCCTATGTCTAAAATCACTGTTCTGCAACTGTTTTCAGATAACAGGCAAATGTTGGACCTCTCCGCAGGGTCATCCCTAAACCTTTTTCCTATTTCCCTCCACTTTTTACTGAATTTGTTTTTGTTGGCCTTGGGACTCTGTGCACTATACTACTGCTAACCAGTGCTATAGTGCTTGTGCTCCCTCCCTAAAACATGGTTAAATTGGCTTATAATCAATTGGCATATTTCATTTAACTGTACATCTCTAGTACAGGGGTATACTATATACACAGCATGTATATTAAATGTGGGCCTACAGCACCTATTGTAACACCTAATTAGGTAGCCCTTTAAGACATGTCACAGGCCTGCCATTGTAGTTTGAATGCAGTGTTACACTGCCATGTTGACTAGGCATTTAGACCTTCTTGCCGAGCCTAAGACCCACCTTTTATTACATATAAGTCACCCCTAAGGTAGGCCCTAGGTAGTCAAAAGGGCAGGATGTTCTGCAAGTAAAAGGTTGAACATATACTTTCAAGGTTTACATGTCCTGGTAGTAAAAATCTCCTAAATGTGTTTTTCACTACTATGAGGCATACCCCGCTCATAGAATAATATCGGGGATTCCCTATAAAATTGAATGAGCTGTCATTTACATTTGGCAGCTGGTAGCTAGGTCATGTCTGGTGTCTTTGGAAAGTTGACATTTTTCTGCCCTTAGCCCGATTGTGCCTGCAGCATGGCTTGGATCACATTAATGGGTGTAACTGACAGTTAGACTTTGTGAAAGCCTCCCAGAGTGTTACACAATGGAGGTATTCAGGGGGTCTGATTGGGCCATCCGCTGGCAGGATGAGGGGATGGGGCAGAGTTGAGCATGGCCCCACGTGCAGCTGAATAGCCTGAGCTCTGCCTTCACACAGGGATCCCAACGATCCTACATTGTCACAGCAGCCAGCTTGGGACCAGAGAAGGCCGTTATCTAGATGCTTCTCCCTCCTTCCAGAATCTTGCACCAGGATATAAAAAAGGGGGACTGGATCTTCATCTGTCCCTGGACCTCCAGAGAGACTCAAAAGGGCTAATTTGTTGGAGTCCTGTACATGGATACAAAAGGTCTTCTCCTTCTTGAACCTGCACGAGTATCCAGCCATGGCCCTCCAAGTGGCACCACTCCAGTCCTGGATTCGATGAAGGGGTGCTAAATGTTGTCAGATAGTCAAAATACAAAAGTAGAAACTTTATATTTTTTGGCTAAAAAAGTGCTCTGAGAACCAGAAGACCGGGACCAACCTACTTGCCTATCTGCCTGAGGTGCATTGTTATTGTTATTGTTATTGTTATTTTAATTTTATACCGCGCCTAATCACCTGCAGGCCTCTAAGCGCCCGGAAAGATGGAATAGGACAATAACACAACAGGTCAGAACAAAAGATCGCATTGGATTAAGCCACAGGTCCCACAGGCTTTTCCCACAGGTCTACTACTTTTGGTAAATCTGGGACTACGTCAAAACCCATAGGTGTTTCATGGGAAAACCCACGCAACGCGCATGGAGAGTATCCCTGGGGCAGAGTAACGCAATGCAGTAATTTGCGATGCGTTGTATTACTCCACATTTATCAAGCCAATTAGATCCATGGAAAGTGGCCTTGCGTGGCTTGATAAATTGCATTTTAGGGTTGCACCACACCTGCACCATGTTGCATGGCGCAAAAACAACTCAATCCCTACATAAATATTGCCCTAAGTTCGAACTCAGAGATCTTAACTGCAGTTTCGACCTGTGGCTATCCAATGACGACCCTGCTTTCTCAGAAAACTCCTGCAGCCTTGCCCCTCTGAACTTTTTCTCAGAATTTCATCTAAGTCCGAAGGTAAGCGTGGACCCAGTTCAATCCACTTGCTGTATATGAATCACTTGTTATTGTTGTCGGACATATTTTTCAACTTCGTCCTGGTCTCGTGCGATTAGATGACCACGGTTGGCACTTTGATCTTTTAGGTGCTAGGTTTTACTGAAAACTCTAATTCCAGTTCTACTAATTGGATTTTTATTGTGTTGTGTCAGATAATTTAGTAAAATGTCAACTATTTTTCTAAATTGGCTTTGGAATTTCTCTTGAATTTTGTTTTTACTTTATTACTGTTCGTGTGCTGCATAGATACATACACATTACCTCTAAGTTAAGCCTGGTTACGTTTTTTGCTGAGCTACCCAGGGTTAAGCCCAGGTTAATTTAGTTTCTTTTTGTGGTTCACCCTGCAAGGGAGTATAGCTGTTGCTTGACAAGGGCTCATACCCCAGTCAACTAACAACCCAATTTCTAACACCAAAGACATGGCGAAAGTAAGTGGAGAAATTGTGGTCCTCTTCTACAATGACGCTTACAGACTGCACTAGTACGTGGGCCTAGCCATGACAATGTTAACTATTGCACTAAATTCAGAGAGCCTCAATATATTCTATGCATTCTCATGCACATGTGGGATGGTGTTAAGATGTACAGTGTGAAAGGCGTGCTCAAAAATTAATTGAACAGTGGTGGTAATGAAAAATTCATGATAAATGAGGTTGATTGACCAATTAACTAAAACAATACATGCTCATCAAATAGATGTCAGTGATGAATCACTCTTTTGAAAAGGCACCGTACAGGTCTGCAGACAGGTTACATTTAACATACATGTTGCATTTTCCTTTTCTTCCATCGTTTTTTTAAATATCACTTTGTTTAATTTTAACATTGCAGCACCTATTGAGAGAATATATATTCAGCTCAGCGGATTGTAAGTGGTTTGGGAGTTTAGTTATGAACAAGTGCGAAATGTGTGTGGGTGTGTGTAATCTACAGGACAGAACTCAAAAGTATGTTTTAATAACTTTCACACACCTTGGGGTTGTTAAGTATAGCTTGAGTAATATGAATAGGAGGGGCATGAACTCGCCTTTACTGCTCTCGCATTGAGGGTTTCAAGTGTAGTTCTTTTCAGCCAGTATGGATGTAATCAGGGGTATAAAAACATAAATAGGCCCGACCTTCTATAAGGGAAACACGACATGCACACTTGAGAGTAGACCACCCGACATAAACCCACTCAGTTATAAAAATGGCTAATAATATATGTGACCAAAAAATGACACAAGACTACTGCTTCAAAGCAAACATGGGGGATCCCTTATCAACTGATAAAACAACAGATTGATTATATTTTTGTAATGTAGGGTGGAAATAAATGAAGGGCATCTAGCAAGATGTGAGGCTTTTACCTACAGACCCAGGTGTTTGTTCATGACCTCTGCCTTGGTATATACTATGTTTAAAAGAGAAAAGATCCTGCATAACTATCTGGCTATGTACAAATGAACAAAATGTATACCCATAATAATATCCACATTTGTAAAGCGCAAACACTCACCTGTAAGGGTCTCTAGGCGCTTGGGGCCGTCGGGAAGATTACGCAAGTTATTGCCCAGAGTCACATGGTGCTGGGCTAATCTGCTACCGGCACCGGGGATCGAACTGTGATCCCCAGAGTCCGGAGTCAATCTCCCTGGCCTGGATTTGATCTAGGCTGCGCGAATGTCAGCAACATTAAAAGGAACCTGACATGTCAATATCAACCAACGAGCAGCCGGGTAGGAGAAAACGGATGGAATAACTTAGTGCTTGACTTAAATCCAATTGCAAAGCTCCTCTCACTGAACTGAGGAAAGTTCAGAAACAAGGGCGTTGTTAATTGTGCATCAGTAGCTTTTGAGGCACACTACACATAAAGAGCGTCAGAGGCCGAACTGAAGTGATCCCAGGCGCAAAAACATTTGAGAAAATAATGAAAAAAATGATTGCCAACCATCTCCTGGAATACCTGACGGAGGATGAGATGATATGGAGGATGAAAAAAGTAATAGCTGTCAATTCTAAGGATGGGGGAAAACATGTATCAGTTCTCAGAGATTGAAAATGGCAACAGCTCAGACAAAATAGACATTAGCATCACATTTCCTTCTGCAAAGTTTGCTTGAAGAATTTCATAATAAACTATTCGTCCAAGTAAAAGCTAAATATTCTTGGGCAACTGAAATCATTGAATTTATGAAATGCGGAAATTTCAATGTAAAAAACAAATATTACATCTGGCCCACAGTTGCTCGCTCCTGAGTTGAGTCACTGCCTCGACACCAATCTAGTTAGAGGTATTTGTGTGAGCAGCAACCTGGGGTATTTCCTAAACTACCCCACGAAGGAAAATCTACGTAGGACAAAGAAATAGTAGAAAGGAGGGAACTTAGATGCGTTCTAATCTGCAGAATAGAAAAGTACACGAAAATGCAGTAAAATTGTTTGTGTTCACACACTCCAAAAAGAGAAGATGTACGTGCTCTTTGCATTCCGAAAAGCATATACACAATCAGGGATGAAGTTAAAAGTGCAGAACAAATGCTATGTAGCCCAAAGGAAAAAGAAATTACCAACAGTGGGTGTCATTTATGAAAACTGTTGCATCGCTGCGATAAAACAGCGAGGCACCACTTTTCACTGCACCCTCCTTGCGACTCGATGGATGCGCCATATTTAATGTACGGCGCTCCATGTTGCAAGGATTGACAGATGCGTCAGGAATCCTGACGTATCCGTGGGTGCAAAAGTCACACATTGCTGGAGTTATGTCACAAACATGATGCAACTCCAGCAATGCATGGGGTATGCTTGTGCCTATGGCACTGTGCCACCTTACGCCAACCATGAGGCTGGCATAAGGTTTTGACGCTGTGGCATCCTAGAAGTGTTGTGGTAAAATCTCATAGATTTCACTGCAACACTTCTGTGACCCTTTTTTACGTGGGAATGCCCACCTGTATACATTATACCTGACACAGGTATAATGTGGTGCAGGGCTTTACAAGGTGACGCGTCACCTTGTAAATATGGCACAACGTGGCTCATTGTTTAAGCCACCACTGCATGATAAAAAATGACGCAACGGCGGCGCAAAAGTCTCACAAGGCCTTCATAAATAAGGCTCAATATGTTTTAAATTAAACATTACATATCAGTCTTTATTCAAAGAGGAATACAAAATGAGAAAGGGAAGCACTATGATATCAGTGCCATATAGGACTCATCAGAATTTGGATTAAAGTTTGGGGGTTTAACTGGATTGTCAGAAATGTTCTTGTCATCAGTAGGGAAAGGGTCACAGGATGTCAATATAGTGTAGACAGTCAAGTGTTCTGGTTTTCAAGAATTAAAGTTAAATTAAGAACCAACTGAGTTTAAGTTGAACGTTATATTAATTGGCAAAGGACTAAGTACATCTTATTGAGACTAATGTAAAGCATCTCAGTAGAACTCATGGAAGGAACTAATAGGCTATCATATTAGGACGGGCAAGCAATGTTCACTGTGAAAGAGATGCTCAATGATGCACAAACCCCACAGACCTTATTGGAAAGTCAGTATTTTTACTGCATTGTTAAATTAATGTTACTTTATGACTGTGAAATCTAGACCCTGCCTACATCCAAGATTATTCTAAACAGACATTTGCCCAATGGCAACCATACATTTACTATACTGTAAGCAGGATTGCAATGTTCATGTACACTCTCCACACTTGATTGTTTTTTTTCCAAAACATCAAACAATCACAATGTTGTAGATGCACTGGTAACATGAGGGAGACCCTGCTCTCCTTCGAAAGTCCAGCTTTATAGTGAAATTTAATATGATTAACAGTCTATTCCAAAGACGTAAAATGGTTTGAGTTTGAGTAATTTTTGCTCACTTTGAGTAGCTTGGCAAGGAAAACATAAAAAAATATGTAGATGATACGTGTAACTACACCCCCTTTGTAAAATGTAATCGAGAAATAAAGAAATTAAAATACATATATCACGTTTATAAAAAAGGGTGAAATGCAAATGCGAAAAATAAACAAATCATCCAAAGACAGGAGATCAAGTGTTATCGTAAATTAAAGTGTATAAAAGAGGGAACAATGAAGAGCTGACATAAAATTACAGAAAAAAGAAAAGTATTTCTTGTAATGATAACTAAACCTAAAACTTTTTGTTTCAGATGGGATAAATACAAAGTTAACATATTTGAAAGCTACACAAAATCTGTATTTTTCCCTAAAAATTCCTATAATCTTTTCTATGAAAATGAAGTAAATGGATAGAGGGAAATGATTTAATATTAAATTAACCAGATATCAAAAATAGCGACCTGAGTGTAGCACTGCACCAAGGGTGTGTCTTAGTGCACCGCAGCCAAAGGGTGTTGGGAATCCCAAGGGCTGATTCGAGTTTAGTTACTATGCTAGACTCTGAGCCACACTGTCAATATCACAGGATTTCTAATTTGTTTTTCTTCAGCAATTTTCTTCAAAGATTATGCCCATCTGAGGAAACATTTATTTTGGTGTCCATTTCCAGTAGCCCAGGCCTCACAAGACCAGTCCTTACCAGCCAATTGGTCACATTGCACTTCAAGGTTCCAACACTCTTCGTTAAACAGACCTCTTGATGAACAGCTCCTCAGTAAGTAAAGATTCTTCTGGAAAGATAATAAAATTGGTTGGTCTAGAAATTGTAAAATACTTTTTAAACAGATACCTGGGAAATATCCTCCTTGTCCTTCCCTTCTTCAGGTCTTAAACTTGTGGTTTTGTTAGAACTTTTAAAGAAAAGTCATCGTTTCCCATCTAATCAGAGTACTTTTCAATGCAAACAATTGCTTAATTGCTGCTCCAGTAAATCTATTGTTAAAGGGAAAATGGGGTAGTTACCAACTGATGGGATTTTCTTTTCTTAATGAGAAAAATTGAATGCCACACAGAAAAACTAAGAAGAATCTGCAGTCTCCTCCAAAATAACAAAAGACATTTTGACAGACACTAGCCATGCTTGTGGTTCCTTGCAGACAAAAAAAAACATAGGTAGGCCGCTTAAGTGTTTATGACCTGTCGCAGGCTCGCCATTAATGCCTCTCTGCCAAGAAAAATCATTTTTTAATGTTGTCTTCCATCAATAATGTCTTTTTCCCAGGAAATGTCTGAACTGTCAGATGCCTGCAAATTGCACAAGAAAATTTCACCTAAGCTAATTTCCCAGACCATGATATAAAATTAATTATTGAACAGCAGCATGGTTGAAAAATATATAACATTTTCCATTTGTGAAAACGTACAGGAAATAATGCAAAAGTCTTGAATAAATGCCCATGTGAGGGAAGACCTAATTTAAGTTTTGGGAGGCAAATCAATGGCTGCCACCATTAAAACATGTTTTTACTCTCGACTTTTGATGCATAGATATTTTTGGGTTTTGAAAATAAAAATGTATCTTTCATCTGCCTCCCCACAATCCACTCATATAAATTCAGAAAGTGTGTGCGGGTCATTCATTTGTACTAGGATATCTGTTTACTATTATACACTGCCCACTGTAAGATGTTGCTCCATTAATTTCTTAGTTCAGGCCTCTAAAAATAAAGGCTACATTTGTAGTTGAATGCATCTCATTTGAAACATGCAAGGGTATTCCACTTTAACAGAGCTCAGCAGAAGCAGACGCCCAAAGTAATATGTTAAAGAAATAAAAATGGGTATTTTCCCAAGAGCAGTTGATGTTTCTCAAACTGAACTGCACCTTTGCTTTTTAAAAATGCCATATGATAAGTAAATGTATGTATGACATGGGAACCTAAAACTGCAGCAATAGTACACATTGTATTAATGGGCAAGGTGAATTCATGTTAACATTTTCCCTGATTCTGCAGTGTGATTTTGTCCTGTTAGATCAAGCACATTTTAAAAAATTTTTAACAACTATATTCGGTTTCATTCATAAAAACCATAAAAGTTACACAGCATCCTGATCACCTTAAAACATGATATAATAAACTTACATGCAGTTCATATCAGTAAAAGAAGTAAAAGATGACCCCATGGGTAAATTTCATATACTAAACAAAATAACATAAAGGACTGGGGGTGTCTGCTGCCGGATGAGGATACTAAGTTTCCAAACATGCCCTCGTTCTCACAGTAGATTGCAAATAGCCCACAGTGAAAAAGATACAGTTTGCCTTCAGCAGTTGCAGATACAAAAGAGCTGGGCGAGCCTGATTAAAATTCAGCTTCTTTAAAAGGGGGATTAAAAAATATCTCTGGGGTACCTCATAAAATTTGCAAAATAGCATAAAGTGTAGCAAGTCCTGCGGAGACTCACCGTCACAGCCGCAGGGTGCTAACACCTGACCTCTACTGCACCCTTTTGAGACAGCGAGTAGCAAGTGGAACAAATCCAAACGAAACATGACCAGTAAAAACCGCTCATATGTGGACAATGACCCCAGGAGATAAGGCTCTGTTGATGGGTTTGCTTTTAGCATCAGGAATTTGCGAACACTAGGTTTTCGCACTTCTAGCTCATCTCTTTCTAACTTCCTTAAACTGCTAAAAGCTTTCTTAACAAACTCCACATTCTTTTGTACAGATTAGATCCGGCTTTAAGAAAAGTTCAGGACACCCCAACTCTTCAAGGCAACCTCTAATATATTTCAGCCATGGTATTCGGGACATGTTATCAAGGCTCATACAGTCAGTTATAATCTGCTGGCTGAGGACTAAATCCTTATTCAGCCAACACTTGAGCCAGAACACTGGGGGTCGCAAGGCCAAAGTGTCCCATAAAAAAGGTACCCCCAATTCCTCATGAGCCACCAGGTTCGATAAACCACTTGGTACATCCAGCAAATGCTTTAAAAATATTTTCTCAACCACCTGTAATGCATCTGTGCCAATATGCCCCCAAATTTCACTGCCATAGCACACTGTTGCTATACTTTTGGCCTGATAAACTTTCAACATGGCCGCAATTGGGCGCTTACTCATCTTTGCGACAAAGTTGAAAATAGCAGCATTTACCCTCGTGAGCTCACCCTTTTTCTTCTGAATGAGAGGCCCCCACATCAGGCGATCATCCACTAAAACTCCCAAATATGAGAAGACGGGCGTTAGAGGGACCTTCTCAGGACCTACTGCGAAGACAAACTTTTTCTTGGGCCGGATCCCTACCTGCATTATATATGATTTGGCATTGTTTATTGCTAGGTCTCGTGCCCCCATGAAATTTAAAAAGGTGTCAAGCAGGGATTGGAGTCCCCTAGCAGTTCTAGCTATAAGGACTGCATCATCCGCGGATAGTAGGACAGGGAGACCCTGTCGACCTACATACGGGAACTCTGCCCCTGTGTTAACCAGGGCTCTACCCAGATCGATGATATAGAGGTTGAACAAAAAAGGGGCCAAGATGCAGCCTTGTCGCACACCCTTCCCAATTTTAAAATCCCTAGAGACACGAAGATCCCGAGTGTATCTAACGTTCGCCTTGGTGGCCCTGTGCAGATCCTCTAGGAAGTTAACAATGTTATCCTCCACCCCCATGGCCCGTATGGACTGCCACAGCTTGACCCGGTTGACGCAGTCAAATGCGGATGAAAGGTCCATGAAGGCCAGGTAGATCGTGCCTGGGTGGGCAATCGTGTACTTACCGAGGATCATATAAAGATTAAGGCTTTGGGCCACAGTTGACTGCCCAGGGCGAAATCCCTATTGGATATCAGAGATTATATTGTGCTCCTCTGCCCAGGTAGATAATTTTTCACATAGCACCCCTCCTATAACCTTTACCACTGTGTCAAGAAGGAAGATCGGCCTATAGCAAAAAGTGCTATTGCCGTTCCCCTTCTTAAACACTGGCACAATAGTTGAAGTGGCCCAGGAGTCTGGGCAACCATCCCTGGCTGCAGCATTAAACACGGCCACTAGAACTGGTGCCCAATAAAGTGGATCCGACTTGAAGAGGTCCGGTGGGATGCTGTCCGGGCCTGGCGCCTTGTTACATGTCAGGCCGGCAATCCCAACCTCGACCTCATTCTGATCGATAACCACAGCAGCAATATCCACCGCCCTAACTGGCTGTAGAGATTGGTCTGTGCGGCCCTTGAACATAGATTGAAAATGGGACACCCATTCTTCCTCGGTGATGTGGGAATTCAAGTCACCACCTGTATCTTTCTCAAATAGCGGTCTATTGACGATCCCCCAGAACCTTGAACTGTTTCCTAACGTACTCTTCTCTAACAGCTTCCTCCAGGCCTCCTCCTTCAGCACACCCCTGCGTATAGCCAGAACCTGTTTATATGCATTACGACAGGCACGTATCAATGGTTGGTTTCTCGGGGTGACCTTCAAAACCTCCTTCAGCTTTTACGCCGCCTGAGAACAGGATGAATCAAACCATCTAGGATTTGAGTTATCTACCCTATGTGCAGGTGCACTTAGGAGTTCCCCTACCCTACTGGTGATAGCATTAAAGGCACTGCAGACATCCCTCTGGGACACCAGTCTTGCTCAGTTTCTCTAAATACTCGATGATGTCACCAGTCTGCAAGTCAACACTGACAGCAGCGTAGAGAGAGTAGGCAGTTAGTATGTACTCGTGTATGTGGACTGGTCTGCACACAGGTTTGGCTACAGCCACCAGAAAATCTTGGGCATATCTGTAAACTGGTGAGAAGGCTTCAAGGAATATGTGGCCATCGGGAGCCGGTAAAAGCACTGTATTCTTTCATGTCTTTTCACGATTTTTTCTCGAACTTCAGCCTGGGAATCCGTTGCCCATCTGTGTGTGATTACAATACTTCCGGTACATGTTTCTCACGTTTTATGAAAGTTAGTAATATGCCTTAGCATTTACGTAAAATGCTCCCTTCTATTTCAGTAGTTTTTATGAATATAAGCAACATTTATTCAGCAAACAGATAATTCAGAATGTAATACATAACTATGAAATGTGAAAATTAAAAAAAAAAAATGAAATACGTTTTTGGGAAGAATACATTATAGGCCATAGTTTAGAGTGGTTAACACTGTTAAACACACTGGTGAGGTCCATAAAAGCCATATGTAAACTGCCACACCTTACTTTGACACACCTCCCTATTAATAGGGACCCATTTAAGGACTGCTACACTGTTGCCAGGTCGTGGCCCAAATTGTACATGAGACATAAAACGATTTCTTTCTCTCCAGTTCTCTAGGCTACAAAGAAGTACCCGTCCCTGTATTTTAGTGGTTGAGTCTAGAAAATCGGCTACTTAAGGGTGGACATTCCTAGATATGGTTTGCTTTGAAAGATTGTAATGCCCACCTACATGTACATTAAACAATTAAGCAACGAGATCAAATTACATCCATGAATCAAAGAAAGAGTTTGAATATGCTCTCCTACTTGAGTACCTATCTTTATTTTTTATAAAAATATCATTTTCAACTAGTGATGCAGACAAAAATAAGTGCTAAAAGTACACTGAATTTGTTTGACCTCGTTGGAAGACTGGTATTTTACTTCAAATATCATATATTAGATACACACTCACGATTTCCAAAAACTAGGCTAAATAAATATTTGATTAATTTACTTAGTACAAAAGCAAAAACTAATGAGAAGCATATGTAGCACGCAGGTAAATTAAATAACCTTTCACGCTACAGACTATTTAACTCAATTAATTGTTCATCTATAATGAAGGAAACAGTGTTCATGAACTAGAGTGGTAATACCAAGTTTGAACAAAGCAGAATACCTGCTATTACAAACCAACCCATGAGTTTTGGAATGTTTTGCAATACATTTTCTTTGCTGCAGACAGCAATACAAATGTTAATTTATTATTGCTCTAAAAAAATACATCAGATTTCGATTCAAACCAGAAAGTCATCTACATTTTTCTGCTGCAACCACTGCGACATCTTACTTCGAAAGGCATAAGGATAGGATAGGATAGGATAGGATGTACATTTGTATAGCGCGAATTGCTGCCCGGAGGCGTCCAAGCGCTAGGAAAACCGAATACCTACAGCAGGCTTAGAAGGAGAATTAGGAATGAGATTAGCTAGATTGAGTGAAATAAATGGGTCTTTAGTTGTCTGCGGAAGGTTGAGAGGTTAGAATTAGCTCTAAGGTGCAGTGGGAGGGCGTTCCAGGCTCTAGCACCGTTGACAGAGAAGGTCCTGCCTCCGGATCTGGATCTTTTTATTTTGGGGGTTTTTGCAAGAAATATTTGACTGGAGCGGAGGCTTCTGTTGGGCACATAATGGGTAATTAAGTCTTGGGTAATTTTAGGGCCAGTGTTCCAGAAGGCCTGGTGCGCAATGCACATGGCTTTAAACAGGACCCTCTGTCGCACCGGTAGCCAGTGGAGGGTAGTCAGGCCTGCTCTCACTGACTGTCTGCGGGGAAGGTCTAATAGAATGCGTGCTGCGCAGTTTTGAACTATCTGGAGCCTTCTGAGGGTGGATTCGGGGGCACCAAGATAAAGTATGTTGTTGAAGTCGAGTCGCGATTGAATTAAGCCTTGTATGGCAGTTTGTTTGGCATCCCAGGGAAGGAGGGGGAGGATTCTTTTCAGCATTTTCATGATGCCAAAGCAGGTGGCCGAAAGTTTTGTGGACTGCGTATTAAAGGACAGGGATCTGTCCAGCCACACTCCAAGGCTTTTAATGCTGTTTTTGGGAGTAGGTGGGGGGCCCAGACTGGGTGGCCATAAAGAGGGGGGAATGCTGGGGTCTGGGGAGCCCAGGATCATCAGCTCCGTTTTGTCCCCATTCAGTTTTAACGAAGAAAGGGACATCCAGGTTTTCACTTCTTCAACGCACTCTCTAAGCCCGCCTGGAGCCGATGGAGTGGCTTCCTGAGTCATGGAGACCACCAGCTGCGTATCGTCCGCGTAGGAAATGATCTTAATCCCATACGGACGGACGACGTCAGCCAGTGGCCTCATGTACAAGTTAAAAAGTGCAGGGCTTAGAGATGATCCCTGAGGGACTCCACATTTCAAAGGTCTGCTGGCAGAGACAGAGTCGTCTTCAAACACACAGAAGGATCTGTCTGGGAGGAAAGATTTGAACCAAGACAAGGCTTTGTCTTCAATCCCAACTTAGGACATGCGATATAGCAGAGTGTTATGGCTAACCGTGTCAAAGGCCGCGCTGAGATCAAGGAGGATCACTGCCACTGATCCTCCTTGATCCAAGATCTTTCTTGCTTCCTCAGTGACCATAAGGAGTGCGGTCTCGGTCCCATGCTTGGGTCTGAAGCCCGTCTGGGTCGGGTCCAGTAGTTGGTGATCTTCCAGAAAAGTGATTAGTTGTTTATTAATATATTTTTCCAGAATCTTGCTGATCCATGGGAGCAGGGATATGGGGCGATAATTACTCAGATCATTAAGGTCCAAGTTGGGCTTCTTCACTAGAGCTCTGACCATAGCCTGCTTCCAGGCAGTCGGGACCACACTAGATGAAATGGAGGCGTTTAGGATGTCCTTAATTATAGGCAGAGTAGTTTGAGATGCTGCCATTATTATGTCTGGAGGTGCTGGGTCGTTGGGGGAACCAGATTTAACACTCCGTGCTAGGGGCTCAAGAGTAGCTAGCTCTAGTGGGGGGAAATGTGTTAATGTAGGTGAGTGAAGAGTGGGAGTCATGGGGGGACAAGTAGGAATTGAGAGGGTGAGGTTGTTCGGTGGGAAAGCAGAGTAAATGGTATTTATTTTCTGGTGAAAGAATTCAGCGACGTCGTTACAATGGGTTGTGGACTTATCTGCCTGATCATAGGGGGACTGTTTGGTCAGTTTTTTTATGATCTTAAACATTTCCTTAGGTTTAGATTTAGCAAGGGAGATTTTCTCCGAAAAGTAAGCGGCTTGGGTCGATTTTATCAACATTTTGTATTCCCTGATGGCTTCATGATAGAGATTTTTTTTTCCTAAGGAATAATCAGCTCGCCAGCTTCTTTCAGACTGCCTACAGCAGCGTTTCTTGGCTCTGAGATCTTCAGTATACCATGGGGCAGTTTTTTGAAGTCGTTTTAGTGTGATTTTTTTTTGGGGGAGAGCTACGTCTAGAGACTGAGTGATCCAATTAGAATAAGCCAGATTAGCAAGGTTAGGGTTATCTTTGATTAGGGGGGGATTCTCAGCAAGTAAATTAGTCCATTTGTCGATTGCGAGGTTTGACCAAGCTCTAGTGAGTCTTGTGGTCGGTGTCAATTTAGAGGGTTTCAGTGCAGACCAACTGATAGGGATCAAAAAATGATCGGTCCAAGGCAAGTGGATGGGTGATCCTGTTGTGAGGCCGATGCAGTTGCTAAAAACCGGGTCCAGCAGATGACCCTTAACATGGGTGGGGGAGGTAACTTTTTGGGTCAATTGTAGAGCTGCGAGGTCTTCTGTTAGAATAGTGGCTATGTGGTCCAAATCCGAGTCGAAATGGAAATTAAAATCACCTAAAACAGTAAAGTTAGATGAGGGGTTAAGGCGTTCGGCTATGTTTGAGGGTAAGCAGACGTGGAACTGATTCGGGGGGCCGGGAGGGCGGTAAATAAGCGTGCCGGAAAGGCAATTGTTAGGTGAGAGTTCCACATGGAAAGTGATACTCTCGCAGTCCGGGATGGATTCGGCTGCTACACGGCAGCGAAATTGATCTTTATAAATTATCGCTAGACCTCCTCCTCTCCCTTTAGGCCGGTCTTGGTGAGAGATTTGAAAGCCTGAGGGAAGGGCTTCCAGAATCGCTGGCTCAGCGTCAGGAGTTAGCCAGGTTTCTGTTAAAAACAGTATGTCAGGTGAAAGTTCCTCTATTAGGAGAGAAATTTCAACCCTATGTTTTGGGAGGGAGCGGCAGTTCAACAGGTACATGCGGTAGTCATATAGCAGTTCAGGTGTAGTTTTGGGCTTAAGGTGGAGGTTACAATTGGGGCAGGTAGGGGGTAGGGCATCAGCTTGAAATCTGTGTAGGCATCCCTTGCTAGTGGATGTCCTAAAACTGTGCAGGGTGTCAGGGCTATACTGCAGGGGTACTGAGGGGTGAGGAGTAGGGGGGCTGGCCCTAGGCCCGGACTCGGCGCGGACGAGCGCAGACGAGCTTGCCTTATGCGCGCCTTCGGCGCGCATTCGTCGCGCCCGCTGCGCTCGTCCGCTGCGCCTCCGGGACATACACATTATTATAGGTCAGAGGGAGGGGGGTGTGTCCGCAAAGTGGGCGTGTCCCTCGTTCCGTCGGGCTGATGGCGCCTACGAAGCCTCCCACGAGCTCTCCCTCTCAGCGTGTCAACCGCTGCTGGGTAAGCTTTCCAGGTGGAATACAAGGCAGGTAGAGCGTGCGCTTTTAAAAACAATTGCGTGCAATTTTTAAAATTATTTCCTTCTAAAATCAACAACACCTATCTCCCGGCTGTGCCTCAGGAGGTTACGGCTATCAGTGGATGCGCTGATATCAGCGTTCTATTTACGTGCTTGCAAGGGGGCGTGTCCGCAAAGTGGGCGTGTCCCTCGTTCCGTCGGGCTGATGGCGCCTACGAAGCCTCCCACGAGCTCTCCCTCTCAGCGTGTCAACCGCTGCTGGGTAAGCTTTCCAGGTGGAATACAAGGCAGGTAGAGCGTGCGCTTTTAAAAACAATTGCGTGCAATTTTTAAAATTATTTCCTTCTAAAATCAACAACACCTATCTCCCGGCTGTGCCTCAGGAGGTTACGGCTATCAGTGGACGCGCTGATATCAGCGTTCTATTTACGTGCTTGCAAGGGGGCGTGTCCGCAAAGTGGGCGTGTCCCTCGTTCCGTCGGGCTGATGGCGCCTACGAAGCCTCCCACGAGCTCTCCCTCTCAGCGTGTCAACCGCTGCTGGGTAAGCTTTCCAGGTGGAATACAAGGCAGGTAGAGCGTGCGCTTTTAAAAACAATTGCGTGCAATTTTTAAAATTATTTCCTTCTAAAATCAACAACACCTATCTCCCGGCTGTGCCTCAGGAGGTTACGGCTATCAGCCTAACCTCCTGCTCCAACCCCAAATGATGATAAAAACCTAAATCACCGAAGGGAAACAAATTGATAAGAAACGTGGATGTTTGCTGTCTTCTTTCTGGTTATTTTTCATGAAGGTGAGAGATGCGTTGCTCTGTTACACTGTAAAACATGATTTATATAGTTGCAGAATTGTTTTATCAGAAGGTTCTTGCCTGAAACAGATCTAGCAATATATTATTGTTGTGCTTATTTATTATTCCATTTCTTCCTTTTATTAAATAGTAATCTAAATGTAATTCTTTAGATTACAGATCAAAAGCATGTCTTGAGGCATCATCCATTAACAATGTGTAATTTTAAAAGTGACATACCAGACAATCCTGGAAATTGATTTGGGGCATATTTATGAGACCACTTGCGTTGCTCTTGCACCACTCAATGGGGTGCAGGAGCGACGCAACTTCAAAATGAGATTCATGAAGCCAGGCAAGGCCATCTTGTGTGGCCCTGAGTGGCTTCATAAATCTCGATTTGCATTACTCTGCACCAGGGAGGCCTTTCCATGGGTGTTGCATGGGTGTCCCCATGCAACATCCATGGATTTGGATGCATTCACAGATTTGCCAGAATTGGTAGCCCTAGGAATTTTCCAAAAACCTTCGCCTCCCCAGGTGAGGCGTAATGAGGAGAAATAGCTTAATTTCTCGTTGTCCTCTCCTCTTTCTATATGTGCTGTATTCTGCAGCACACATAGAAAGAGGGAAAAACCTCTAGTGTTTGTTCTTCTGCAGGAAGGTGCCCCTTCCTGCACGGAAACAATCTTCCTTACAACACAGATACCTTTGCACCATGGTGCAAGGATGCCTGCATTGGCACTTGGCAGCCAAAAGGGTGCCAGCTATGGGGAAAAGGCAGGAATGTGCCATATTGTCTTGAATATGATGCATTCCTGCCCTTCCCTATCATGCAGTGTAGTGCAGCAGGTTGACTTGCTGCACGGCACTGCATGACTCGGCCATAAATTTGGCCCTTGATTTCTAAATTTGACGAGAGAGAGATAGATAAAGATGTGAGAGCGAGAGATAACAAAAATATAAAGAGAGAGCTTTATAAGAGGCGTTCTTGAATGGAACACTGACACAATATTGTAGTAGACAGTATCATTGACAAAAATACAGTGCCAAAAATATTGTTTACCACAATATTGTGATCCTATACTTCTGACGGTGAATATTCTGAAAATATATTGTTGCCATTATTATCGTTCAAAGCTAAACAAGAAAATACTATTTTTTATAATAGAGTTTAAAGTAATAAATGTTAAATATTTTAATGTATAAATCTGATATTATGTAAATTAAATAAATTCCACTGATATTTAATACTAAAACTAAATATATATTTATTTAAACACACAAACACATTAGATTATCTCATCATTTAATGGGGCTGGGACACAAGGAAACTACATCACATCGACTGGGCGCTGACTGCGGGCAGAGGAGAGGACTCCCACAGAACGACATTGTGCGAGATCCATGATCAGTACAGAAAGCCATCACCTCAGTCGAGGATAAGTTGTGATGGGAAGGTGCCACATGAACCCAGAAAATTAACAGCAGATTCGTCGGACCCTGTGGTAACCTGCCCTGTGGTATGTTGAGTACAACTGTCTCACTGCCCTTAGACTGTTGGTCTGGGATACACTGCGCAATGTGGGTGTGTGTGTAGCTGAATAGATTGAGGAGTGTACATGCTTTCTCAATAGCACTTGAATTTAAAAGTATAAACTTTCTGGTATGGCTCCAACCTCAGAAGCAAAGAGAAAAGAGTTGTCGAACAAAAATGTTCCTGGCACCACAGGCAATACGGGGGAAGGCATGAGAATCAATCTACTACAGGAACAACTTGGAAAATTACATAAAAAAGAAATAGACAAGTGGTAGGAAGCTGAGCAACTAAAAAATATATTGATGTGGAACGTGTCACAGAAGACTTAAGGATGTTCACAGTGTCGACCTTTGAGGATCCGTACCTGGATATGTTGGATGAGTGGCCAAATAACTCTAAGGAATGCTCCCTAACTATGATGAAAACCTTAATTAAATATGCTTTAAAAGATCACAAAAAGCTGCTTAATGAAATTGACAAACTCAGTGAAGAACTAAAGGGGATTAGTATACAATGAAGCGTTTGAGAAATTTTCTTCAAAGCTCCAAACATGACTTGTGAAATGTGAAGAGGAAGAAATCACAACCAAAAAACAATGCACATTTCTACAGGACTTTAAGAATTACCATTCTGGGGGAACCTTGACTTTCCATAGGGAATATGACCACCTATTTGTGGATAGTCCTGCAGACTATCAAAGCAAGCAGAGTATGAGCAACCAGATCACAAGTGTTCCAAGTGAATGTGATGCATCAGACAGCAATACGTCAGATGTTTTAATAACAACACTAAATCAAGGTCCTCAACCATCATCAGTAGAAACAGGAAGAATGTTTAAAGCAGATTCAAATGCTAAATCAAGAAACGACAGAACAGTACTCAGAACAAAAATTATTAGAGAGGTGGAGGCGTATGAGGAAAAACAAAAGGAACCAGCTGGCTAAAGCAAGACTTAAGACTGTAAGGAACAATGCCCATGGGAATGACAAAAGGGGCAAGACAACCACAAAATTAAAGGTGGTCCATCTGTCCAAACGTAAGTTATCCAAGGGAAATCGAGCTCTTGTCACCTGGATATTCTTTCTGTCCAGTCAGTCAGCCAGTAGAGAATACAACCAATAATTGTTTATTCAAAGTACACTCAGAGTGGAGCCCAATCTGCCCAGTCGCTCTCAGTGCTACAGAGGTACTGATATCAACAAGCATAGGGATACATTTAGAACATTTCATAACTGGGCTAGAATATGCCCATAGCGGAATTTTCCAGGTAGGTGCTGTAAAGCAATGCAAATGAAGGAAAAAAACAATCTCAGTGCTTATATCTTACAGAGTTGCAGAGTCACTGCATGCTGATCCATCTCCAGACAAGTGGGTGAAGGCATGTATCCAGTAAGCAAGGTATGCGCTAACAAGAACGGTCTATTCATTAGTGAAGTAAAACCCAATCTTGAAAAGTGAAACTCAGCAGAAGCCTTTTCTGAGAAATAGCAAAGGACTAGTTTCGATCATGATTCAAAATGGCGTCTTAACGCATAATGGTGCCGTGAACTCTAACAAACATAGAATAATGTGCAAGCAGAAGCAATTTAATTTCAACAGCAGGCAAGACTTGAGCATTCAGGCAGTTAGACATTTCTTGACAGTGCGTTCCATCTCCCTGCTGTTCCACACTGAGATGTTGCTAGATATGATCCTCTATTGCCTTACCAACAACTTTTACATATTTGACACTCAGGTGTAGAAACAGCTGCAGGGAATTGTGATGGGCACCTGTTTCACCCCTAGCTGTGCAAATGCATTCATGGTCTGGAGGGAAGAACAGGTGTCCATGCAGCTTGAAAGTTTCGAAGACCAGGTGATCAAGTGGATCAGG
Source organism: Triturus cristatus (assembly GCF_964204655.1). Classification (NCBI taxonomy): domain Eukaryota; kingdom Metazoa; phylum Chordata; class Amphibia; order Caudata; family Salamandridae; genus Triturus; species Triturus cristatus. Next base: position 232,331,646 of record NC_140584.1, read on the forward strand.
TTTATTGATGACATTTTTGTCATATACAAAGGTGATGAAAACTCTGCTGCCAACTTTGTCTCTATTCTCATCAATAACACACACAACATCCAACTCACAATGCAAATCAGTAAAACCAGTACTTTATTTTAAATAATAAATAGCAATCATATAATTAAATAATATGTATTAAATAATTCATACTTAGTATTAACTAATTAACTTCCAATGATGTCCCCCTATAAACCGAAGAACCCACTACAACACTCTAAGTTACTGTATAAAATGTAAAATAAAAAAAATTGAAATTACTAAAATTACAAACTATATTAAAAATAAAAACTTTTATGTAAACAACAGTAACACAACATTAATATAGCATCTAAAACAAATTCAAAGCTATATTATCTACCTCAAAAAACAATATTCTTCTCAGTGATATTTTTGTATAATGATATTTGTGTGTCACAATTTATATATTCCAATATTTCTGTCTCTCAATATTTTTACATTGTTATTTTGACTAAACACTGAAGCAAGAGTATCAGTTGGTTAACAAATGTTCACTAAATCTCTGTGATGAAGTAGGAGTCAGTCCAGTATAGAATGTTTGCTTCTTCAAAATGACCCCCAAAACAAAACCCAACAAACAGACTAGTAGAGGAAAAATACCACACCTGTGTCAAGCAGCACTCATGTAAAATACCTCTTGATGTCCTATGTAAGAAATTCCACTCCATCATGCCCAATAAACTGAAGCTCAATAATTTTGATGTGCAGCTAAGTGGACTAAGTTATTGTTAGCAATGGGGGTCTCTAGTTGGCAGTCGTATACACCCTGTCCAAGAAGGGACACTTCTTTCTAGTCAGCGTAAGGGAATTACACACCCAAGATAATCCCTGCTCACCCCCTTGGCAACTTGGTACGAGCAGTCAGGCCTATCTTAGAGGCAATGTGTAAAGCGTTTGTACATAACCCATACAGTAACAAATTGAAAACACTCCAAACAGACCCACACCAGAAATAAAGTATCTTTAGCTAAACCAAACAAGACCAACATTACAAACATCCAACATACAGAACTCAAAATATGACTTTTGGAATGTTTTATGCTATTCTGTCTATTGTGTTTCATGGGTACAGTGATTTTACACAAAGTACCTTACATGCGTCAAAATCCACTAAGAAAAATAGCCCCAGAGGAAGGAAGCGTCAGAAAACACAGTGATGCTGAGTCCCTGGGGAGGTGATGAGTCAGTTCTGCTGCACACAGGAGAAGTGCTACATCAAATCCAGACGGTACTCCTCTTGATCCAGAAGTGTTCTAAAAGGCTGAGATGTTTTATGTCTAATACTTGTACTCCTTTTGGCCTTTGAAGTAGGCATACTTCAAAGGAAAGTCTTTGTTGTCCACAAGATCCTGCCTTGCCCTGTCTTGGCTCCAGACCCACTACAGGGGGGCAGAGACTCCATTGTGACAGGCCAGGCACAGCCCTATTCAGGTGTCAGCGACAACTCCTTCCACCAAATTAGTTCATGAAGGCCCATCAGCTTGGTGATGGGCCATCAAGATATTCAGGGCACACCTAAGCTCCTGTAGTGGAGACAGGGTTTTGCCTGCACACATTGCTATGTTAACATAAGCATTTGAGATGCTAACACCATCTTTCCACTTTGCTGCTTTTGCACACGACACTACAGGTAGCTGTTATTATAAGTAAAACTGCTTGCTTGCTTTTTCTTCACATGAGAATGGTCTGTTTTTCACATCCCTAGACTTGCACTGCGACCTTAGTCTGAACACTGTGTGCAGAAACTGTCAAGGTCAAATAACAATGTATGCTGTTGAATTCAGGTTGATCGGCCCACGCTCTAGACACAACAAGCACACAGCTGCAAATATCTGAAACTCGGTTGCATTTAATATTGCATTGCATGCATGATGCTGGCACTCTTGGGGAAAACCTTTCCAGACACAGAGAGCAGTGCTGATCCTGTGATGTGATTCACCTAAGCTGATCTTTGAGGTATGGGGTTCCCCATTTACACCTAGAGACCTTCTATTATTATATAAAACTAGCTTATTAGCCAGGGGAGGGTGGTTCCCAAGGTATTAAATGACCTGTTTCCACTATCATTATAATATGATTTTTCCCTTTGTTTTCTATGGAATTCAACAATGCTGATGGTATTATTTCTAATAATTTGTTTGCTTATGTTAGCCAAAATACTGCATCTTAGAGCACCTAGTTAAAAATAAACGTTTTAAACTTTTCCGTGTCTTCGATTACTCACGTTGTGGACTGATATGAGAATAACAACAAAGCAAAGGTGTTCTTGATCCTCACCATTCCTGAGAGTATTCTAAGTCGCTTGTTCTGGGTTGTCTAATCATTGGTAGCTTCGAGATAGTACGGAGAACGAATGAGACGCTGATGCTAGTCGGAAAGGAGTTCTAGGTACTGAGGTGAGTTTTTTGGTACACCACAATTCACTGAGGTCCTGGTTTCCTGCGCATAGTTCTGTGCATGAGCAGAATCCCCGCAACACTCCCTTCGTGTGACTGTGTAGAATGAATGCACAAACAACCCAGCTGTCAGTCTAAATCAGACAATGATTCCACAGGCAGGCAGAGGCACAGGATGGCAAAGCAAGCAAATGCCCACTTTCTAAAAATGACATTTTAAAAACACACAATGAAAAAACAGCTTTCTAAAAGATATTTTTTTTAATGCTGAGCTCAGAGAGCCTAAACTCAAATCTCTAGCTCTTCCCAATTGAAAGTTACATGTGTAAAACATTACAAGGCAGCTGCAATGATACCCCCATGGGAGAGCTAGTCTTTGTAATAGTGAAAAACGAAATTGGCAATATTTCACTATCAGGACATGTACATGTACTACCTTTCACATACACTGCACCCTGCCCATGGGAATACATTGGGCCCATCTTAGGTGTGCCTTACATGTAGTAAAAGGGAAGGGTTGGGCCTGGCAAATGGATGAACTTGCCAGGTTGACATGGCAGTTGAAAACTGTACTCACCCACACTGCAAAGGCAGGCCTGAAACAGGTTTACAGGGCTAATCATGTCAGTGGCACTGCCAGTGCTGCAGGTCCACTAGTAGCATTTCATTTACAGGCCCTGGGCACACACAGTACACTTTACTAGGGACCTATCAACAAATCAAATATGCCAATCATATGGATTACCAATTATAATCAGAATTGACACAGGGAGCATTTAGCACTGATCAGCAGTGGTAAAGTGCCAAGAGTACACAAACCAGCAAAAATGAAGTCCAACACAAAGTAAAAAATACAGGAGGTAGAGGCGAAACGACAGGGGATACCACACCATGGATGCCGGGTCTAACACGTATCTACTGCTGCAGCAGGTTAAGACCTCACGGTCACAAGTTTGAACATGAGAGTTCTACACAGCATTTTGATAGCAGAGATTTGGGTAATGCTGCAAATGGGCGCTGCCCATTTAATTCCCTTGAACCTTTCACTTTTTGACCCAGATTTGGACTTTTATTGTGTGCTAATCTCACTAACTGAGTCTCACTCACTGTAAATTCTCGGGAAATGAACTGAAAGATCTAACTGCAGAGTTTCGTCTTTTCAGATAAGTTCTGCAGCTGCACAGCTGGGTAAAAGTCTATGGCTGGTTACGCAAGAACACATGAGCACATGTGTAGCCTTAGAATGTTAGACTACTATCTATCTCAGCTAGATATCTGTCCACTGCTAGCCTTTTACAGAAGAGTCCCTTGAGGGATCAGTGCTCACCTGATGTAGGCCAGGTGTAGGCCTTGGGAATACATAGTGTACATCTGAAGTGATTACTGAAAAACATGTGTGGTCACAACAATACTTAGACCTACAGATACCGGTTAGGTATCAATTTTAGGTTAAACAGGTACACTAAATACAGATCATCTGTAGTCATCATAGCACTTGAAGAATTAGTATATTTCCCTGCTCAACCATCATGGGATGAGCCCCACATTGAAATTGTGTCGAGAAGGGATAAGGCAGCTGTGGCAGTTAGGGATGGGGCTGAGGCTCCCTGTGAAGGTATATGCAAAGAAAACATTATGTTTCCATTTATGAATGTTCCAGAATGTAGGAGGGATGGGGGTAGGAGTGGAGTGATGATTTAGCACCCTCGCATTTTTTTAGAGGTGCCTGTCATTCACAGCTTTCCAGCCCTACTTAAAATACTAGCACAATAAAGTGACACTTGAGAACTCACTGAACATGGGAACAATAACACCAAAGGAATGACTAAATGGAAGGATAACCCACCCGATGCCAGTGGTTGCATGGACTGAAAAACATTGACTCCAACTGATGCACATGGACTGGGTGTGATGTTCCTATTAAACCCTGTGAGTGATAACAGAGGAATAGACTTGTTTGGGGTGGGCTGGCCACTACGAACAAAAAGATGCAAGTCAGCTCAACAGAGCTGGCATAAGCAGTACGCAGTTGGGAAGCCTTGTCCTCCGGGGTGGGATAATGGAGCAATAAGCACTCCACTACTAATCCCAAAACTGCACAAGCAATCATGAGCCCTGGGGCCTGACACACTGGAAATCTGTATGAGGTAATTCAGTAATTCTGGGAATGAAATGAAAGGTGAGTGTTTGCTTCTTGTCCTGCGGTTTGTGGACCCTGCTCCTTGTGAACATGATTGAGAGGAGTTAAGTGCACACCATATTGACCGCTTCCCGCTCACGATGAAGCAAGTGGGAAAAATGATATGCCAGCTACTGCGCAGGCACAGTATTGGTGTTGGCGAGATGAGGAGCCAACAGGCAGCCCTAATAAGTGTGAAACTATTCTTGGGGTGCTTCTGTTCCAGCTCAGGGAGGACATGGCCTAGAAGCTTGGTTGGACTGTTCGTATTGGAGCAAGGTCAAGACTGATTTGGTTATGATTGGGTCCAAATTAAGGGGACTTGGTGTGAAATATGGATGGATTGGGATGCAGCCCTGAATAATTACCAATGGCTGAAAATAATTCAAGCATTCCGCTCATCACGTTTTTTTGATACTTCAGTGTGATTTGCACGGTGGGACGGGTATGCCCAGATGGAGGTCCTGTGCACACTGTGCCACTGAAGCCAATCTATACCTCCTTGATGAGCCCTAAAAAGGGTGAAATCAGTTTAGGGTTGCTGGTGTTCTGGTTCACTAAGCTACTGGCTTGGCAGTTTGGGCTGGATAGATACTACTGGAATGGGCTCAAGACTGAGCTGTATAAGGCTGGGTCCAAACTGAGGTGGCATGGTGTGGAAAATAGGGATGAACTGGGATGCAGCCCTGAGCAATTACCAGTTACCAGTGGCTGAGATTGAATTAAGCAGGTAAAAGGGTTGTTGGAGACAGATCACACCCTGTTTCCCTTGCGCTCTTAAGTGGTTGAGGTGTCCCACAGTGCATGGAACGCTTTGTGGGTTGGTCCCAGAAACATCCTGTATGCAGGAGGTGCAGCGGAGACAAATTATCCCCTTTTCTATTCAGCACCAAAGGGGTCCCACAACACCAAGAGCACTTTGGTGGACACTTGGAGGGGGACTACATGTCCCAGAAACACCTTGCACACAGAAGTGGTGACGGAGACAGATCAAGCCCTTTTCCCTCATGCTCTTAAGCACTTGTGGGGTCCCACAGCAGGGATAGGACTTTGTGGACACTTGGAGGGGGACTGCAGGTTCTAGAAACAAAATCCATGCAGGAGGGTGCAGAGACAGATCACGTCCCATTTCCTTCATTCTCTGAAGATCCTGAGTGGTCCCACAGTTCGCAGAGCACTTTGTGAAGACTTGGAGGGGGAAACATGCATGCAGCATGGGTGGGGAGACAGATCACAGCCCCTTACCTCATGCTCTTAGGTTCTTTAGGGGTCTCCCAGTATGAAGAGCACTTTTTGGATTTTTAGAGGGGACTGCAAGTCCCAGAAACACCCTACTTACAGGTGGGCAGTGGAGACAGACCATGTGCCCTTTTCCTAAAGCTCTTAAGTGCTTGAGAGTCCTGCAGTGCTGGGAACAATTTGTGGAGGGACTACAGGTCCCAGAAACACCTTACACAATTAGGGGGCAGAGGAGACAGATCCTACCCTCGTTCCCTTGCTCTTTTAAGCACTTGAGGTGTTCTGCAATGCAGGCTACACCCGGGCTTCGCCCGGCCAAGGCCAAGCCCTGTTCAGGTCTGTCTCAGCCCGGAGAAGGCTAGTCTGGTCCACCCCCTTTGGAATTTCTATGCTTCAAGTACTCTTGTTTTATCACACTGTTGCAGGGTCATTTTCAACTTAAATGTGTCATGAGTTAACTTAGTCTTTTCTTTAGATTTTTAGCCATGCAATTATCCCAGTCAACTCCCTCCAACATTTATGGGGCATGGGACACCATCTATTTTTGAATTTGTCATGTTATCCCCACACCTCTTTAATGACATTACTTCTCTATTCTCTATGCCTGTTATAGTGACCATGTCCCAATCATGCTTTTGTTTTCTGGATTTGATGATAGCAAGAATGATTTTATAGGTTTAGCCTATCCACTCATTCCTACCGGCCTGGGTCGCCGTCTGAAATGGACACAAGTGGTGTTATCTGACATTGAAAAATCCTGGGTCATGGGTTGCTACTTAGACTTTATAACACTGTTTTTAGTAGGGTATAGCTGACAGTACAGTATTCTGTCTGCCTTTTAACAGATTACCCACAATACTAATGAGTTGCCGACTTGGCAGTTCGGGCTGGACTGTTCCCATGAGGCACAGGGTCAGACTGATTTGCATATGGCCATGTCTGAACTAGGGTGGTGGAGTGAGCTAAAGAATGATGATGGATTAAACCCAGATCAGTTGACTGGGGGTGACTGTTTGATTTGCTCAAACGCTTCGTCATTCATCCCCTTATGTGGCTAAGTGCTCTCATATGATGCAGTACCTTCCCCGGGGGACTTGCAGAGTGCCAGATGGGTGGCATTGGACATTAGATTTAAGTAAAATAGCAGTCCCTCGAGCATAAGTGAAATAGGAGGCAAAGCATCTGTGGGCAGCCCATTTCGCAGCAAATGTGCCAGGTATCACAGGGTCTAAGTGTGTTACTTGTAGCATAGCTATTTGTATGTTATGCCTGTCCAGTTATCCTAAAATGTGCCTGCGCTTTCAAGGAACTCGAATACCTCTCACATTCCATGTTTGTAGGGTAATAGGAGGATAGCTCAGGGGGGCATGGGTGACATCTAGGGAAGCAGTCTGTTGTTGCCTATCCTCCGCAATCATTCTTTATTCCTGGTATGGTCTAGATTTTGTGTGATGGTGACTAGCGTATATATACTGGTAGTCAAAGAGATAATAGCTTGCATACCTCTCACTTGTTGAAACCTGTCCCACCCCCTCCCACACCAGTAACCCAAACACACTGGCGAACATGTCCCCTTAATGCAACCCAGAAAAATTTAAACAAAAAAACAGTCAGTTCAAATGGCTGATAGGAGAGTACTGCACTGCGCGTAAAGCGTCAATTGATATATTAGTAAAGGAGGATTACAGAGAAAGGTGGAAGAAGAGGAGGGATTAGATATGTAGTACGTCGAACAGCAGAGAGGGCAGATATGATTGGAAGTAAAGCAGTAAAGAAATTCAACAATTATGCCATACTAATGGGGAAAGTGCCTCTGGGGGTGCTCGCCAGAGCGCCTGGTGGTTCTCCTCGTAAGTACGAGGGTGCCTAGAAATCAAGGAATTAGCAGATACTGTCCACAGTTTTTTACCGCAGCCAGTTATTTTGTGTGCAGTATACACTGCAGGTCTTTACTGGGGCGAGAATCCACCAATATGATTCTGTATTCTTGGTAGCTTTTATTGAAGGAGTGCCATGCCACTGTGGTTTTGATGGAGAGGATATTGTCCAGTGTGTTTCCACATTTTCCACTAGGCTATCTTACTGAAGAAATACCTTTAAGTAGTGAAATGAGAGCAGAGGGACACAAAAAGGTTTAGAAGCAGTCATGTTTGAGACCATCTATTTAATGGCAATGCAGCACATAGTCATGGGCTGTCCAATCCATGGATCCTCCAGGTACAGCAGGCTCTGCCACAAACCTGGCTCTGACAGAGGGAAGGGTTGGCTAGGGCTGCGGCTGGTATCTCCTTTCTGAGCCTCTCGTCGGCATCCGCTTCAGGAAATATTGAGCCTGCAGCGATGTAGAGGAAAAAGTATGCTTTTCCCGGCAGGTGATGCATAGCTTTGCTGGGTATAATATGACGTATGGGATGTTGGCCTGCCGGAATTTGCGTTTCACCAGGTGGAACTTTTTGCGAGCTTCTTGGACTGCTATTATGAAGTCCAGATAGATGGAGAACGAGTTGCCCCCATAGGTCAGTGTGCCCTTTTCCTGTGCCAGCCGCAATCCTGCATCCCAGTCCCAGTCCCAGTAGTTGAGCAGTCTAGCAAGTATGGCCAGAGAGGGGCACCAGGAGGAGGTCTGGCAGCCAGTCCTCGGTGTGTGCTCTCTCCACTACCAGCTGCCTGGAGAAGGAAGTGGCCCCCAAAAGATCGACCAGCATGGCCTCCACATAATCTTCCATACGGTCTATGTTTGTAGATCCCGGGACTCCCAGGACGCATACATTGTCTCTGCACGACTGTGCCACTAAATCTTCATTTTTGCCCAAGATAACCTTTAGCAGGTGCTCAATGCCATGCAGCTTCTCCCCCTTAGTCGTAGCTTCATCTTCCATACAGGAGATTCTCTGCTGTGATTCGCTGATGCATCGTTCATGCTTCTCGAGCCGCTGTGTTATATAATCAATCAGCATGCTCATGGATTCCATCTAGGAATCGATTGATGTAAGGCTTTGTTTCATGGTAAGCAATGGAATTTTCACGTCTGCATCCTCTGGTGTTGTGAGTGAGTGTTAGCTGTGTGACATGATAGTGTCCGTATCTCCAGGGTGGTTTCGTGCTGACCTGCAGGCTTCAAAAAGCAGTTGGGCCTGCTTTGGGTCTGTTTTTCCCATGGTGTTTGGGGTGTATCAGTGTCAACTGAAAAATCCACCGCATCGCCACCGATCTTGGGGCTCAGGTAGAAAAGTCATCAATCAGGGCATCCGCTGTCCTAGGGAGGTTGATGTGGAGCTCCAGTATACAGTGTGAACTCTCGAGGTGTCATCAGATTCACTCGTCACCTCTTCCTTCCACCCATAGTGTGGGAGCATTTAACTGGTTTCTGACATCAGCTATTTCAGCATTCCAAGGCGCCCCAGTAGAAGCACTGGCGAGGTAATTGAGCCAGGATTTTACCAGGCCCCCTCGCAGGGCACGCAGCCGCAGACCTCAGCCCTCTCATGTCCGTGGCCACCCCATGTCATTGGGGGCCCCTGTAGGCACCGCAGGCCACCACCCCGCAGGCCGCCCGCACAGCAGGTAGGCCCCAGCTTCCGATGCAAGCATCAGAAGTGGCCTATTGCAGGGTCAAGGAAGCAGTCCTGTACCGTATCCCCCCTCAACAGGTGTGCGTTAAGCCAGGAGGGGGGAACCCCAACCCACAGTGTTTGAGAGGTAGGCAAGTCAAGCAGGGTACCCACTCACACAAGGCACAGCCGGTAATCCATCAGCGAGCCCGGCCAGCAGATTTCTCCCACTTCTCAGCACATATTTATTTCTGGCTTCGCCCTCACATAGCCCTCGATCCGCGTGCAGAACTCCAGTATCTTGGGGAAAGCAGCCTCTCCACAGCAGGCAGCGCAGCTGCTCCATCCGTGTGCCACCTTTCTCTCACCTCGAGCTGCCCAGCTGCGGCCCCCCGCTTGCTGCAGCAACCGCGAGTGCTGAAACAGGTGACGCGCAATCAAATGCGATTCTGCTTGTATATTGTGCGGCACTCCATGCTCGGTCAGCCGTATCTTAGGGCGTCCTGCATCCAGCCTCAGGGTCGCAGCGGTTGTATAGCTTCCACATCTTTCATCTAGCATGCAGGCCATCCCTCGTCAGCCAGGGAGCTGACTCACCTCGTTGGGTAGCTCAGTGATTCTGCTCATTCAGCGTTGCTCTCTCCACCTCGTCTGAGTCACCGCAGCAGTATCCCTGGTTAAGGCTGCGATAGGTTGAAAGGTGCCACAGCGCATCTGTCAGCTCTCTGCAGCTCGCAGTGGGTGGGCCGCCATGATGTCAGCCGCCACGATTCTCAGTCACCAGGCTGCAACCGAATTTGGCAATAATTTGTTGGTCTTGTTACCTTTTTTGCACTCCCACAGCCTTTGCTCATGCACAGCAGGTGACCAGCATTCATGTGCAGGCACTACATTTATGCAACAGCAGGATGATTAAGGATAATGTTCTAGGGAGGCAGGAGCCTCACTACAGTGCAGCCATCCTGCTTGCTGGATCTCCAGCACCCGGAGCTTTGTGATACTTGTCAGTTACAGGATAGTTCTTATTTTTAGAATGTGGTCAATCATCCGCTATTTTGGAAATGGGTCCTATCGATTCGCACATCCCTGCCAAATTGTGGGTTCACGTTTTGGAAGATACATTAAAGAAGAAGTTGTGTCCACTATCTCTCCAGGTTCTCACACAAGGGGCCTGATTCACAAAGGTAAACTGTGACGAAAGTCTAACTTTACAACTTTTGATATTCACGAAGGGCATATACTACTCATAAATGCCATTTGGGAATCCCAAAAGTTGATTTTGACATCTTTGGTATTCACAATAGTATTACTAGTATTATTAGTATTATTTGGTATTACGAATAGTAAATGCCCTTTGTGGATACTGACAATCGTAAAGTTAGACTTTCATCTAATTTTACCTTTATAAATCAGGCCCAAAGTTTTGCCTGCAAGAGGTTGAAGAAGCAGTACACTGGCTCACTCCTAACAATACTCCAGGTCTGGATGGGTCCTGCCGAATCTTTATATTTCAAACCCTGCAATATGGGCCCCTTTGCTAACTCAACTATTGAATGCTGCTAAAATATTGCTTCTGGGTCCCAGTCAGTTATTATCTTGATTTTCAAAAAAGGGGACACGTCACACCCCAAATGCTACTGTCCAGTTTCAATGATAGATTCCTTAGTGAAGGTTTCAGGAGAATAATTTTAAACAGACTGTCAGTTTGAGTATATGAAATCAGGAGCTTGCTGTACCTACGATATGGTTTTAGGCCTGGCAAGGGAACTAATGACCAGTGTCTGAACCTTCACCTCTCAGTGATAAGTGCACTTTCTGTAAATCAACTCAGTTGTACTTAGCTTTTATGGACCTCACTTCAGCATTCAACTGAGTTAATAAAACATACTTCTGTCTTTGGGCATTGAGGAAAATGTTGGGTAAATATTATTAAATATACTTTATAAAAGGAGCTATAGGGTGGAAATCATGCATCATGCCAGTGGTGGCTCCTCCGTTATGGCGGACGAGCGTCACCCACCGCTGAAAGCCAGCTGGGGCAAAGGGCATAAATAAAATGATAATAAAACATTTTTATTATCATTTAGTTTTAGACCTGCAGGCTGCAACTGCGAGCCGAGGGAGGGGGGTGGCCACCTACATTGATGCTGCAGTTACAGCACCAGGGATGAGGGATGAGTGGTGGTCACTGACATGTGCTCATGACGCTTTGGCCGGCACACTTGGCCTTTCTCCAACAAGCTGTGTTGTACAGCTGGTGAAGAAACCAACAGTGGCAAACCAAACCAATGCACTGCTGACATGCTGGGAATAGCATTCCAAGCATGTCAGAAGTTCTGGGATTGGGAGCTGGGAGCCTGTGCAGTGTGCAGCAGGCTCCTGACAAGGACGCGAGGATCGGGAGCAAGACAGCGGGTGTCAGAACAGGTAAGTCCAATTTTTTTTTTTATAATTCTTTTTGTTGTTGTTTGTGTTCCCCCTCCCCACCCACCACTTTCCAATATGAGTGGCCGCCACTGCACCATACACTTCATACAATAGTTTTTTTTTAGTTACATGTTAATTAGCCATGACCCTCTGGTTTATTTGTACCAACAGGCGTTGTTTTCCATAGTATTTATGTTTTATGCTCCCCGTATGTCAGTCTATATTCAAACCTTTATTAAACTCTTATGATAGCTTTTAAGTTTTTTTTTTTTCTTTAATCGTCTATCAATTATATCTGACTGTCTTATTTGCCTCCCCTGGTCAACCATTGGAATCTTTGGCACACTGCTAATGAAAATCAATCAAGGGGTTATGAATGATGTGTGCATACTCCAAGGAACGCACGTACTGTATGCCTTCTGGCGGCATTACATGAACATTCCCTTTCTTGCAATGATCCAAACATTCAAGCAAGAGCAGCAACCACACAATGTGAACATCCATATAGCAATGGTTGTTGATCCACCAAAGGGCCAGTTGCTTTAGCGGAAGTTGCATTATGTCCCCTGACACCATTGACTGCATTATGTGCTTAATTTCTTGTTTTGTCCGTTGCCCTCCAAAAGCTTCATTTATGTTGAGGAGGGGCATGAGGATAGGGAATTCGAGCAAACCATACTCATTAAATAGGGCTGCTACAGCCCTGGCCACTTTTCGGAGCCACAGCCTCCAAGGTCAGAACTAGTACCTGAGGGCCAAGGGTACCAAATCACATGCGATGCTGACGTCTATAAAATAGCACTTATGAAAGTATACCAAAAAAACTGTATCAGCTGCATTCATTTATCTTCCAAGTTTAAATGATAAAAGCTGGGTAAATAAATTCTCCCTTTAGAACATAAAAGGCATAATAATTTGAAACTATTTCTCATTTTAATGTTAAAAAAAACCTTAGAAAAATATTAATTAGGAATGTTATTGAAATGCAGTTAAAAAAGTAAACAAATCTCTGCTACAAACGGGTTGAATGTATACACTAAAAGAGCAAGTTAAAGAGTAAAAAAGTGGACATTAAATAAAAAATTGACGCTTGGCAAACACTAAGCTATGAACTTATAATCAAATGAGATGGCAATGTAAAGTTAGATCAAGGGTGTTCAACCCAAGCTGTCTGCAAATCTTTGAATTCAGAAAAGTAATTCATTTACATCAAACATCGGCACCAGATCAAACATTCAAAATAAATCTTACTTGACTAAAGACGAAAGTGAAACTCCCAGGAGGGTTCTTCTGAGTAGTCCGCACTGCTATATATCTCATTATAGCCAGCACGTTCCTTCAACTGGTCCATAAATCTTAATATTCCAGTGGTAGAAACTTCTTCGAATCATGTGGTCTTTTAACATTATGGCCCAGGTTCACAAATGTTTAGCTTTGGATCAGCGTTCCTATTTTAACACACAAGCAACGCTAAACCTGTTTGGGGATTAACAAACCAACACAAATTGGTACTTGTGTTGGTTTTGTATGGAAAAGTTATGCAAGGGGACTTTACATGGGTGGTACATGGGCTTTCCCATACAAACATCCATGCTTTTTGGCGCATAACCCTATCTACAAACATTGGCTGCTGAAAAACAGGCATAGAAAGGAGACATTTTTCATTTCTCCTTGCTTTTCCAACTTTGCATGTGTGCTGCACTGTACGGCACACATGCAAAGTAGGAAAAGATTTTAAACTTGTCTAGTCATAGTCTTTTGTACTGAAGGGTACTCTTCCTATACAAAATCTATGGTAGAATCACGCATACACCCTAAAATGATGGCTTTAAGGTGTGTGTCTGGCATAAGGCAGCACACATTATGCACCAGTGGTGGAGAGAGGGAAGGAGAGTGACATCTTTGTGAATATGGCACAGAGCAGACTCTTTGGGTGCTGCACTGCATAGCATGACTGCTTTGTGAATCTGGGATTAATTATCATGTGGTTATTGGAATTAAGTGCTGTTATGTGAATATTAGCTCTTGAGTAAATGGAAGAATTTCCTTCGTAGGAATTATCACTGTGCATTATAAAATGGGCACAGGATCACTACCCACCGTGTTTCTTGCTAAGTTACATGTTGACCAGAAACTATTGATCTTTACTGGTTTTTAAAATTTGCAATGAACATCTCCCCCCTTCTGACTCATCTGAAGTCAAGTCCTTAGGGTCTGAGTAGACGTGGCTTGAGTAGACCACCCAATATGTTCTGAATACATCAAATACAAGAACTATGCACTTGCGAGCAGAACACTGTGCAAGCATTGCACTCTCATTATCACCCCCCTGGCTCTTTCCTGGTCTTGGAACAATCTTTCTGTAACTAAAGCATCAGTCTTGGTTCCTAAGATGACACTCTGGTCCAGACGGACTCTCCCTTGGCCACCCCCACCTTCAGAAAATCTTGTTACTTTGGAATGACCTTCTTTGTCCAGATGGTCAAACTCTGAAAATCACAATCTCAAGAATAAGAATCACTCACAACCAAGTTGAATTACGAAGGGTGGAAATTACCTGAAAGTTTCCCAACAGAAAATGTAATCAAGTGAAGAATAATAGTGTATATCTAAAGGTCTGACTCTTCCTACCTTAGGTTTCTCTACCCTACTATATTTACACGCAGAACTACATGTTTGCACTGATTATATTTGTGATCTGCTCCAAATGGCATGTAAGGTGCCCAATCTATCCCACTCGGCACTCTATAAACCTACACTGTACCAATAAGATGCAACAAATGAGGTAGCCTCTTACCCATACCATCTAGAAAAAGATGCTTCAAGAGAAGCCTTCAAGAGACTCTGACTTACAGATCTGATATTCAGGTAATGAACTGAGCTCTGATACACACCTCTGGCACAATAATTTCACACATTGGTCAAATATAAACTATGGGCCAGATGTAGGTAAATCTTAATAGCGAATTTTACCGATTCGCTATTAAGAAATCGGTATTTCCTATGTAGGTAAAGATAAAAAATACTGAATCCTTAATATTCCTTATTACCATATCGGTAATTGGGATTCGGTAATAAGGAATACCTACCCATTCATTTCTATGGGCTTGGAGGCCCATAGGAATGAATGTGAAGACATTCACTATTAGTGATTCGGTATTACCGAATCGCTAATAGCGGGAGCACTTTCAAGGGTGCCAGGGTGTCAAAAGGACACCCTGTTGCACCCCTCAAATGTTCATGTGTGCCGTAAGGGCATGAATGTGTGCCACATGGCACTTAACAAATAACAAAAAAGTGAATTTTTTAAAGGAAATCAGTAACTTGAAGTTGGTGGTAATTACCGATTTCTTAAGGCTCAAAAGCACTCTTTAATGTGCTTCCTACATTGCATTTAAGGAATCGGTATTACCGATTCCTTAAATGCAAGAGCAATAAGGATTCAGTATTACCGATTCCTTAAATGCAAGAGCAATAAGGATTCGGTATTTACCGATTCCTTATTTACCGATTCCTTACCTACATTAGGAATGGCTGAATACCGGTTGGTAACGCTGAAATTTACCGAATTTCGGCGTTACCGACCGGTATTTAGCCACCTACATCTGGCCCTATATCTCAAATAACCATGCACAACAAACTGTGCAGCTTCTTGCCCAGCTGTGGCACTTTGGGTCCTCTCCAGCAAAATGACTTTTCATACAATATCACAATACAGGACACATCAATGTGATACAATATCTGCCAACAATTATTTTTTTATTTTGTATTTTCAGCGCATGTTTCTTTATTGACATCAAATTTTCCCAAAGTATATATTTTAAATGAGTAAATTCAGCAATGTAGCCCAAAGGATCTAAAAGCATTAATATAATTAAATTTGCAGCATGCAACATGGTATCACACACTCATGAAATACTTAAGTTCTACTAATTTATAAATATGAAAACAAATTCCAATTCTTAATTTATGTGCTCTAAATAAAACAGGCTGAACACTTAATGCATGCACATAGACAAAGTAGTCATGCTATGAATTAGCCTCACCACCTCAGATGATCTGTAAATGCTTTGGGCTCAAATTTGGGTTTTAAGATAGCTCTATCTATTTTGACAATGGGATGATTTGAAGCCACCCATCGTGTAATTGATTTGACAGTTCACTGGAATTCACTCCACATTAAATTTGATTTAATTTGCACTTTGCAGATTACCTTTCATAAGAAATTATCTACTGCTCTATGTAAACGTGGCATTTAAAAAACAACGTTCATAAAATATCTACTTTGAACCAAACTTTAAATATGTATTTAAGAACAGCAGAAATGATATATAAACATTTTGAACTTTTTCGTCATTTTTTTAAATGAACCTTTTCTTAATATTGCAGAATTGGTTTTCTACAGAATAACTTAGCCACAGCTGTTTTAATACTTCCCAGTGCACTACTTTGTGACTGGAAATAGTAGCAAACAACCACTTGAGCTTTAGTTTTCCTTTAATGTTGTTTAGTTTGATGTCTTAACCTCATGTTAAGTAGTATGTCTCCATAGATACAAATTGCAAAGTTGGCTGCCAGACAAAAATTTAAGTTTTCTAATTTAAAAATACACATTACTTTTTCACTCTCTGTTGAAGTATAAGGTAAAAGGGGTTTTTGAGGACTCATACTTAAACTGAACAGAATCACTGCAGTTCACAAAATGAAAATTATACATCCATTACAGAAAGGCAAACAGTTGTTTTTTTCCAGTACATTATTTAAGTATTTATTAGAATGACAATGGAAGTCAAATCCTTGCATGAGGCCTTTTCATTCCTCTTGACAGTTTCTGTTACATTCTCAAATTGTGATTTGGTAATGATATTCCAGTAGATTTGACCAGAGATAATATATATTTGTTATCCTTTCTCTTCAGAATTAGCTCAGTTCTGTCCAAGGGTTTAATTGCTTTAAATCATAGTTGGTTGACACAACCAATGCAAGGATGTATCTATAATTACAATACACTTTCCTAATGAAGAAAACCTAAAAATATATGGTAAAAAACACAAAAGTGCAGTGCAATATAAGGTTCCCTGTGGAGACAAAATGCCCCAGCAACAAGGCTGGCTTTCAGCGGTGGGGGGTGACGCTCGTCCGCCATAACGGAGGAGCCACCACTGGCATGATGCATGATTTCCACCCCATAGCTCCTTTTATAAAATATATTTAATAATAATTACCCAGCTTTTATCATTTAAACTTGGAAGATAAATAAATGCAGCTGATACAGTTTTTTTGGTATACTTTCATAAGTGCTATTTCATAGAAGTCAGCATCGCATGTGATTTGGTACCCTTGGCCCTCAGGTACTAGCCCTGACCTTGGAGGCTGCAGTTCCAAAAAGTGGCCACGGCTGTAGCAGCCCTATTTAGTGAGTATAGTTTGCTCGAATTCCCTTTCCTTCAACATAAATTAAGCTTTTGGAGGGCAAAGGACAAAACAAGAAATTAAGAACATAATGCAGTCAATGGTGTCAGGTTACATAATGCAACTTCCGCTAAAGCGACTGGCCCTTTGGTGGATCAACAACAATTGCTATATGTAAGTTCACATTGTGTGGTTGCTGCTCTTGCTTGAATGTTTGGATCATTGCAAGAAAGGGAATGTTCATTTAATGCCGCCAGGAGACATACAGTACGTGCGTTCCTTGGAGTATGCACACATCATTCATAACCCCTTGATTGATTTTCATTAGCATTGTGCCAAAGTACATAAAATAATTGGGCTGCTCCACAAATAATTGTCCCTGTCTTTCTCTCCTTCCCAGCAGCATTAGGACATACCTGCACTTAAGGAAAGTGCTCATGTCAAAGCAGTCTTACATGTCAATATGTCACGTCATATTGCACAATGTCTTGTTAAAGAATGTCACAAGATGCTCTGAATAGAAGGGACAAGGCATAATGTCACATTATTCAGCCCGGTGCACGAATTGTTATTAACTGCTTTGCTTGAATAAGATGTCACTATCAATTTAAAAACACAAAGGAGCTTTTAAGAAAGCAGTTCGTTTACCCCAGAGAAAACATTTGTTTTGTTTCTCTATCTGGAGATTCAATCTTTACCGCAAAAGAGTACAAGACATAAAATATACCATACATGCATATTTATAGCGTACTGTGGAAAACAAATGTTGGTCCAGTAACACTTTATTTAGACCAAGGTATTCAGAATTTTTTTAGGCTTGCCCAAATAGCAAATTCCATGTCATTACTAAATATGCAGATCTGTGGAATTTATTATGCTATTTTTACCTTTGTTGAGGGACCTAATTTGGTAGTTGCTCATTGGAACGAATTATGTGTCATAATGGGAGTGTATTCTTCGAGTTCTATATGCAAGTCTTAGAAAGATAACATTTAGATGGTAATTTACAGGACGAATGTAGGCACTAACAACTTACTTGTCTTATATATAGGTGCTTGTGTATTAAAGTGAGATACACACGATCTATTAGATGAAAATATTTTTTCGCAAGAAAAGCAACAATACCTGTTTTTAATGCTAAAGGGATACATGAAACATTCACTTTTTACACAGCAACCAAATGGTCAGTAAAGATATTGGCGTGTGTCCCCACATTTGGGACACTGTCCAACAAAATTAAAAAAGTAATCAATAAACTACGGAACTCATTGAATAATAATGCTATTTTTCATCAAAGACCACTCTTTGCTTTCAAACAAAAACCCCCTAACAATAAAGGTTACATTTACGCCCAGTAGTTGGTAATTTTCTTTGTGGTCAGAGCATGGCATGTCATACATGCAATGTACTCAAAACGTTTACTTTGAATGGACTTCAATTTATTATAAACAATTTCTTAAACTGTAACACCTCAATTGTGATCAATTGAATCTCATGCCCATGAATTACCATAAATCAGTAAGACCATCAAGCAGTATGCAAACACCTTCTTCAGCATCAGTCAGGAATAGGATGCCAAACAGCACATACTCCGTTAGTTGACCATTACACTCAGCTAAAGCTTTCTTCAAGAGACATTAAATGGTGGATTATAGATTCCATCAATCCCCCAAATATGATTAATAACTCAGAACAGTTACTAATACTTAGGGGCTCATTATGCTGTCGGACGAACACTTTCCCCCCGACACCGGCTCGAAATCGGGACGATCGACTTACGGTTGGCAGTTCTGCCTGACCGGTTATGATGCAACCGAACACTGTTCAGTCAGAGTCCCATTGACTTCCATGGAAGCCGATGTCCTGCCCAAAAACACAGACTCCTATGGGGAAATGGGGTGTGTGCGGAAAACCCTGCACCTTGTCCCGGGCACCCCATTGTGTCTGCCACACAGTGCAAGGTTTTGCACGGGTGTCCCTTAGGTATCCCCTTAGGCCCAAACCGTAGGCTGCAGGATAAAGGGGGGTCTACCAGGGGCCCCCAAAGTCAGATTCCCGACAGCGTTTTTTATGCTGCCTGCGCAAAGAAGGAAAGTGCACCGTATTAGAATGAATGTGCCGCCTCCAGGTCAGCCATGAGGCTGCGCTGACCTGGGGACAGCTCATTCCAGTGAAATATGGAGCAGCTGTTTAAAAGCAGCTCCATGTTTCAATGTGCAGGCAGCAACTCATGTGGACTTTTAAGGGGAATTAGTGAGCTACTTGCAGGCAGGTGCAGTGAGTGACTGCAACGGCCTGAAGGGGGATATCTGAGGGGTTCCCGGGATCCCATTTCTTCCCTCCAGAGGGCTGACTTTAGGAGTTGCACTCTTTAAGGCATGTTTACCTCTGTGCCCACGTCGGTAATATGGCGCAGGCACAGAGGCAAAGTGATTCTATGCCCCCATGCAAATGAGGGAATGCCCTTTCTTAAGAGCTCTGGTGCAACATGTGCACCAGTGCTATCTGTATTACATGAGGACTATGGCCCCTTCTGGGATACCATTGTGCCTTTGGAAGATCAAAGCGGGCGCACACACACGCTACGCACCCGGGGCACAATGTACAATACTTGCCCAGATTGACAAAATCATACAAAATAGATCTGCATCAGAGCTAAAGAATATGCTCCAAAAGTGAGACAGTTCTTACAACAAGGCCCTCAAAAACTTTTATTGTCTTATACAAAATAGTTTTGAGTTCCTAAACATGGATAGGCAACTTTACAGAAATGTAATTCACCTATTATTTTAGAAATCTATCCATTCTGGATCTTGC
This sequence comes from Triturus cristatus, assembly GCF_964204655.1. NCBI lineage: Eukaryota > Metazoa > Chordata > Amphibia > Caudata > Salamandridae > Triturus > Triturus cristatus. The sequence continues at coordinate 232,351,718 of NC_140584.1, forward strand.
AATTACATTACGAGTCAATATAATTGCTCTTAGGCCCGTTTACAAGTTCAAATTGTGTTCACATTTTCAGCACTGCATTTGAATAGCGAGTAAATGTTAGAGAGTGGTCATTTTCAAACCCATTTATGCAATCATACGCCGGCTTTAAATTATTTATGCTGTAATTTATTTTAACTGTTGATGCTATTGATTATGTATTGCAGTCTAAAGAGCACCTTGAGTTTCCCTACACTGAGATAAATTGCTTTGCCTTAATTGTTTTCACTAGAGAGTCAGAGGAATTAAAGTTATTCAGGGCATCTTCGAACTTGGAAGCATTTCAAAGCAAAGGAGAGAACCTCAAAAGAGCAAATGTGGAGCAACTCATTAAATTGTATCGCATATTTATGTAGGCATAATTGTCCAAAAAGGTCATCTATTATGCTTAATATCTCCACAATGTCCCCATGTGTCATTTAAACCCATTGGTTATTGATGAGGTGTTGTAATGCTGAGATTAGCATTGTACACTTTTCTTGATGATAAACACAACAGGAATGCAGAATAGCAGGGTGTTTATTGACCTAAAGGTGGGCTTGAAAAGTCTCACTCTCCTATACCAATAAGTTATAAGCACTGAATTCACAGACAGACATACAGTGTTTTCGCTTTTTCACCCCTTGATTTTTAATTCTGCTGTGAGTTGTAGATTGTAAACCAGGCATAATGTCACTTTAAGCTGCATCCTAATTCCTCAGAAAATACATTTGTATAAAATTATTTTCTCAGGCTTAACAGTAGCATTTTATGTTAGAGCTAGTGAGGGCATTTATTATTGAACCACAAATCTAGTCAGATTGTTATTGGTATTTTTGTTTCACAGACACGAAAGTACTCTGCTTGAACTCCAGTTAGCTTATGTATGTGGCACTGCCACATATCTAAATATCTTGCTGCTGCTTGGAGCCACAAATTGGGTTCTTTCCAGTTTTGCTTTAATATACCCGACCTGCTGCTTGTAGAGCTGTGAGAAGGGGGCTGTCTGCTGCTCTCACAAACAGATGGGGGTGCACTTGTCCTACTGTTGGAAGTTTTGTTTCTCTGGGAGGAAGCCCACTATCATTTATATTTTCTCCTCAAAAGGTTGTGAGATTTGACCTTCCTGAGTGGAATCATAAGAATATGTCTGTTATCTCAGTTGTTGAACAATGTGGGCGGTATAATATGAGAAATGCATCTAGATATGCTGGATTATTGCTTCTACTGGAATTGTAAGAATCTTCTTTAAATATTTTTGGTCAAATATTTTTTGTGAGTTCAATGCTGGAAGAGAAAAAGCTTTAAAAAGTTCCTTCTGCACTTGGTAGGAAATAACGAATGAGATGTCCAAACCTGCAACTTGGCAACCCCTGCTTTTGAATATGCAAGATGTAGTATGGAGCATCTTAAATTGTTCTTGCTCAGTCACCTCCCTGGTAGATCAATACGTGAAGAAAAGATGAACAATTGAAGAAGTCTTCATTGAAGCTGAGATAAAATAACTGGGAAGCTACTAAGATCTACCACTTGCTTTACAGTATTGCAAAGGACTTGCACTATAGCTCCAAACCTTCTACCCAGTCAACCACCAGATTTGGGCTTTAGGAACCCAGTGGCTTGAACTGCTTTGGCCAGAACTTCTGAGGGGCTAGTTTCTGGAAGTTGTTGCTTGGAGAAGGTGTCTTGATTTCAGAAAGCACTCCTAAAATTGTTTGATTTCCAGATTGCTTTGAATACATGAGTGAACTGAGCCTGTTGTGTAGGATGAACTGGATTTTTGGGACCAGTTTTGGTGCATGAACACTCCAGCAACAGGTCTGATAATGTTAAATCCAGCTTTACTATTGTAAAAAGTGTGAGCCATTAGCATTATTTTATTCACCCCAAACATGACCTGACTGAAGTACTTTGTTTCATGTATACCTCTTTAGACTTGAAGTTCCTGTCTGAATTACGGCTCTGGCTCAACAGATTGTTTTTAATTATGGAGCCCAAATCAAATGCAGTCTCTAGACTGGCATTGCTGAGGTTTTACAAAGTACATAAAATCTTTTGGGTCCCTTTGTGGAACAGCTTAGTGGGATGACTCACCAATTGCATGATGTTTGTCCATACCAGTATGTCCTAATTTGCAACATTATGAGCTTTTTAATTTTGGGAGTATTTTGTTAACAAAGGCCTTATGCGAAAAATGGTTGGATGCTTAGAGCCCTAATTATTATGCTAAGCATCCATGTTGGTATTGTCAGAAAATGTTTTACCTCGAAAGTATTTTTAAAATATGTAGGTAGAATATGCCACGTGGATACCCAATTAGCCCTAAAACATTATATAAGTGCTGTAGGCAGTAGGAGCTAATCAGGTCTTGGTCAACTATATGAGGTCCTTTAGAACCGTTCTTATTTTATTTTTCCATTGAGTAGTAAAAGCCTTTCTACTATTGATGTGTATTGATGATATTTGCATTATTTTTGTTTTTTAAAATCTCTTATAGCATTTGACATGACGACTTCTTATTTCCTTCAAATACTTTTCAACCTTGTATTTTTTTTTAAATGTAGCATTTTTTTTAAATTAATTGTACTTAAATCTGGAGTGAACATTAAGGGTGATTACTCTTTGCTGTAATATAGTATTGTTTACATTGTTAAGTATAACAGATAACACACACTTTCCCCAAAGACTGCCTTCAGCGACTAAAATGAGCAAGAACTGCAATAAATGAAAAGCATTTAAATCAGTGGACTGCCCTGATGACTCTTGCAAGGCATGACAGTAGCATAAATGATCAGTCTTAATATATAAAAACTAAAACATACCAATGGATAGGGTGCTAGAAATGTATTTTATTCAATACACATAGTCTAGACTGGTGTGATCAAGATATTCCAGGTTGGTGTCAGACGTTGGAACCTCAAGCAAATTATAGGGTGGATTTCAGGATTACACTTCTAATAGTAGTAGTATAAGCTTTATTCGATATAAAAAAATATCATAAAAGCAATGCATTTCCAAATATACACATTATTTACATAGATAAAATGGTTTTAAAAGTCATTAAATCATCGTCTAATAAGCTTATATAATACAATATCCACAATAGATTAAAATTCATAATTCGGTTGTTAAAAAGGAAAAAGACTAGATCTGGAGTGTGTAAACTAGAATCCTGTATAAGGGAGGGACAACTGTTCGCCATCAGCGTCTGCAGGCTTCCTAGCTAGTAACTTGCTTCTAATTAGCCAGGCAGATCCCAAAAATTTAGCTACCCCACATATCAGAGTAAGGGAAGAGGTATCAGTGCAAAGGATGCGGAGAGCATTACGATGGCACATTGGGCCCAGTAGTTTGCAGACCGGTTTTAGCCATCTAATTCTGGGGAGCCTATACGCCGGGCAAGCAAACAGGAGGTGGGCCGTTGTCTCATTATGGTAGGCACAGCCCGGGCAGGGTAAAGATGATGACATAATTGGCCCTTTCCAACGTGAAACAAAGCTGTTGGTCGGCAGAGTCCCGAATCTCAGCTTCATATATAATACCCTATGTCTGGGGGTCTGGATAACATCCAAATAAGGTTCTAATGAGCGGGTATGTTTGTGTTGGAAGAATCCCTCCGCCAGTTTCCCCAGTCTGGGATTTTGAATGACCAGCAACTGGACCCATTCCCAGTACAATTTTTTAATAACCTGTTTTGTAGGCGGTGTTTGGGTGCGCCAGGCCTCCTTTAGACCAATAGAAATTAAAAGTTTTCGAAGGTCTGTTAACCATTTTATCTTGCTCCCTGAGTCCGTTGCAACTAGTTCGTCAAAGGCTGCAGCATAATGGGAGAGCTCTGGAGTCCTTTTTATACGGGCCCAGAACAAAAGGGGGCGCAAGCGTACTATATCCTGGAATGAGTGTCTCCCTAGGTCAAAGAATAGGGGCTTCAAGGGCGTCGAGGAAGGTAGGGAAAGCATATCTCTCATAAACTTGTTTTCCGACAAAACGAGATCACTCACATTCTGGAAGCCCCAGAGCTCAGAGCCATACAGGGCTGAGGATAGTGCTTTGCCAGCGTAAACCGCAAGGACAGGTGCCACAGGCCTACACCCAGTAAGATGCTGCTCTCTCAAAATAGCGCCAGACGTCCTCTTGTGATTTAAGAGCATCTTAGCAAGGTGGGGGCCCCATTTCATGTCTTTAGCAAGAGAAATTCCCAAATATTCAAAACCCTCCACATTGTCCAACGGGACACCATCTAGGGTGAAGTGGTTTTTAAAGCGTTTGGACGGGTTGATGCAGTCTTAGTTTTGGTGGTATTAACTGTCAGGCCATGTGAATCGCAAAAAGAGGCAAAGTTATTCAAAAGTTTCTGGAGCCCCCCCGGGGATTTTGAGATCAAGAGAGTATCGTCTGCGAACAGGAGAGTCGGGATCTTCTCCCCGGCCAGTGATGGAGCATCGGTCGGGTCCTGGCATAAAAAATCAACCACCCCGTTGATGTAAAGAGAGAACAGGGTGGGTGCCAGCACACATCCCTGTCGAACTCCCCTGTTCACGGCGATTCTCTCAGTCAGTTGCCCCTGGGACCCCCATCTAACCTTGGCATAATAGCCTTGGTGTAGACGCTGAATCATGTCCAGGACCAAAGGGGGAGCGCCAAGTTGTTGTAAGGTAAGCCAGAGTTTCCCCTGGGGAACTAAATCGAAAGCGGTCTTCAGATCTATGAAAGCAAGATACAAACTGCCCCAGCCCAGAAGTACTATCTTCCAATAAATCATAAAGAATCTGAAAACCTATCGATTGTTCCCATCTTGGTCCTAAAGCCTGCTTGAAAGTGGGAAAGAATGTTATTGTCTTCCATCCAATTACCTAACCTAGCTAGTAAGACCCTGCCAACAACTTTCTGGATCACATCAATTAGACTGATTGGTCGGTAGTTTTCAGGGTCTTCCCTATTCCCCTTTTTAAAAATGGGGACCACCTCGGCACCCTTCCAAGAATCAGGCACTGGTGCACCTCTAGCTATCAGATTCAGGATCAAAAGGATAAGAGCTGCCCAGGGCTCAGCGAAATGTAAAAGCAAATCTCCAGGGAGGCCATCTGGACCTGCCGCCTTGCCAGGGGCTATGCTTTTGATTGCTATCATCACCTCGCTTAAGACAAAGGGATCCCGGTGGTAGCCGGGAGCTCTGATAGGGGATGAGTAAGCCATTTCAAGGGGGGAGGGCGGATTATCATCCTAGTTATATGGTTGGACAGTGGAGGGTTGATGCTGCTAGCCCTCTTGTTAATTAAATCCCAAAAACCTTTTGGGTCTTTCTCGGATGATGCATGTTTTAATTTGGCCCAGTGGTCCTCATCCCAACTTTTCTTTGCCTCCCTCTGTGCCTTGATATACTCCTTCCTAGCTCTAATAACTGCGGTGGAGTCTTTTTTCTTGACTTCCAGGATGAGTGCCGCCCTTTTTTCCTTACAAGTAACAGAATACCAGGGATTCGAAGCCTTAACCTGTGGGCCTCCAGTGATGACCTTACCTCTAATTGTAAAAAAGGCGCTCAGATTCACAATAGGATCTTGATAGATTTTGTGAAAATTGAATAGGGTCAGAGCGGAATTGGCATAAGATGTAAAATTGCTAATCTCATCTTCTAGGGTACCCTTTATGCTTGCCAATTTATGTTCCTTAATCGCAACTTTCTGCCATTTAAGGAGTCTACAACAATAAGTGGGGACGACTTCTCTAGTAGACAGGAACGGTCGGCTAATTGCATCAGCACCAGGTGCTTGCCAGACATTATTTAATTTTAAACATAAGGGGTTGTGGCCACTATCTGTGGAAGGTTTAACTTCCATATCTAGTAGATCACACCATAGCCTGACATCTAAAAGAATGTAATCGATCCTAGATGGGGAACAGATCCTATTAAAAGTGGGTGCCCCATGGGGATCTGAGATGGATCTTCCATTTACAGCTCTAAGGTTGAACTCTTGGACGAGGGCATTTAATTGAATAACCCTCTGGGACCACTTTCTAATCGGAGGAAGATTAAGGGTCGGGATGTTCCATTTAGCATCTAGTTCAGCAGTACCCAGAAAATCCTCTGCACCAAGCGGTTCAAAAGTGCAATTTAGATCACCCCCTATCAAAATATACGAAGACGGGGAAATACCGGAAAGCATGCTTTCCAGCGTTGATACAGTTTAGGATCCCAGGGTACCCTTGGATCCCCTAGCATAGATGTTAAAAAGGTCCAATCAGGGTTTGTTGTGTGTTCCACCTACTGTTAAATGCAAGATGTCGTGAGAAATGCAGTTGTGGAAGGAAATTGACCAGTTCAATGAAGCACTAACCCATATGTGAAGGCCTCCAGAGGGACGTCCCTTTCTTGATCTGACTGCCGGGCAGAAATAGGTGGTATAACCTGACTTATGTAGGGGTTTCAGGCTCCAAGTTTCCTGGAATAAGCAAATTTCGTGTTTTTCAACCTGGGCATTCCATTCAGGGATGGCTAATTTCTTTTCCAGGCCCGCTATATTCCAAGATATGATGTGAAGTATGGAGGTGTTTGGAGTAGCCGAAGTTCCAGAAACATATATAAGAGCGTGAGGTATCGAATTAGAGGGAATATCCTCAATCTCATACTGATCTTGGGGGATGGGGATATTTGAGATTCTAAGACCAGTACTGGGTGGTGTTAGCAGTCAGTCCACCCTGTTTAAGCCAGATTCCCCCCCCCGCTTCCCCCGATGGCGTATAGGGTTTAGCTCCTGATGGGGGCCATAACGGTGATCGCCTAATTTGAATGGATGAAAAATCGGGAGAAGAAGAGCGAAATTCAAGGGCCACTAGATTCTCAGCCAGATTTGCATCCACAAGTTCCAACTCTAGGCAGTCAAATGGGGAATTATGGGCCGATAACCTCTTTACCCTGATGATGTCCTCCCTAATAATAGATCTACAGCCCCGGACCTGGCGCAACCAGTGTATAGCCTTGTTACAAAGTGATACGCTCCCTTCAAAACCCCGGTTGGGGGGAAGTTTGGGAACTTTAACCAAGAATACTGTTTTCTTATGATTTGGGGCCAAGTGATGTGCGCCAGGTGCCTTATGGGCAGTTGCTGGGGCGTCCTGCTTAGCGGCGGGGTAGGTTTCAGAATCCCTGGGAGTGCCCCCTCTACAGGTTCCAGTAGGATGGGTGGAACTAATTACACTTGCTTTCTTCGCATAGCTGGACGCAGAAATAGGGCTGGATGGCAAGGGGGAAGGCATACTTGGAGGGTGGGGCAAGACACAAGGTCATCTAAAAGGAACCAGTTGGGGAGAAACAGTCCGCAAACTAGCAGTGTGTGCAGCTACAGGGGGAATAGATAATGAGGGTTGGACGGTATCAAGAGGAAGGGAAGAATTTAGCTTAACATTGAGAGCCTCAATGGTCTTGCTGAGAGTGATCACTATACCCTGCAGCGAATCAACTTTCTCCATAAGGCTCTCAAAGAGTTCTTTACAGGTGCATGGGAGCGACAGAGGAGCCTTTTGCTCGGTGTGACCACATCTACTAGGAAGGGGGCGGGCTACAGTCTCAACTATCTCTAATGCAGGTTCTAGCACTGAGAAGCGGTTGGAGCAGGGGATAGATTGTAAGGAATCATTCAAGGCTTTCTTAGGTTCGTAATCTCCTTTAACTGGAGGCTTAGGGTGGGAAACGGAGGAATCCAAAACTGAGGTAGATCCAGTGTCCTCCATTAGTGAGCTGTGGGAAATTGGGTTGGGATGTGAAACAGTTGTGTTAGAAATTTTTTTCCTTTTTAAAAACATAGAAGGTATGCCCTTTTGAGGAATTTTTCCCAACAGGCCCAGTAATGTTCCCACCCAGAATGTCCTCACAGTCCAAGACTATGTTCTCGATTCTGGCCATGACACAGTTGCTAGCGGCATGCTTTAAAACCTTAGATTTTTTCCCCTTCTTGCTTCCTGTGGGGCCCCCGCCCTCCATTGCCTTCCTCTTACCCATTTCCTAGCAGTTGCAAAAATAACTATGTTTTCTACAAACACTAAGGCAGTAATGCAACACTGTGACCATTGAATTATAGCAACAAGGAATGGTACATTGGAGCGAAGAAACAGTTACGTAGCACAACCCTCACAATACTCCAGTCTCGAGAATTGGCAAAGGCGCGACACACAGTACCTTGTGACTCGAAGCCTCAGAAGTTAGAGGGGGTGCCCTGTCCTGTCTCTTCCTGGCTCCGACGGGCAAGGACGGGCCCGCCCTTGGCCCGGGCTTCGCCCGGGCGCTGCCCGTGCGCGTCCCACGCTGCGGGAGGCGCCCCGGCCATATAAGGCCCACCAGCTGGGCCACGTGGTGCGCGACGGCGTCGGATGCGCTGGGGCTTCTGGGGAGTGTAGTTCAAGCCTCACGCTGCCGTTCCCCTCACGGCGTTTCTGGGCAGAGTATCGAGCAGGTAAGGTGATCAGGGCGAGATCAACGTGGCAGCCGTTCCCCTCACGGCAGATGTAGAATTCTGGATGTGCGTCCCCTTCTAATAGTGAACACAACATGACACACGTGGAGTAATCGTGAAGTAACCTTACAGGGAATTAGCAGTGCTTCATAAAAAGGACCTTTTAAGCTGATCTGTATGACTTATTGCACTTATGCTCTCCTCAGCTGAATATTGTCCAAATTGAATGATTATAACTAGTAGCTTTATTAATTCATTGATTTAATCAATATCCCAGTTCTCAAGAAGAAATGCACATGGACAGACACAACTTTCATTGGTCATCAGGTTGTGTTTGGAGATGGAATTGGTGGCACGCTATAAAGAACTGAAAATGATAGAAGAAGGTGTCTTCTAAAGGTACTAAGAGTGATTGCCAAGACAGTGTGACTGTGAGTGTTCATGTGTGTATGAGGGCTGTGGCAGATTGTGCCAGTGTGGCTGTATACCACTGTGCATGCTTATTTGCAATTGTGTGTGTCTGTGTGAAGGAACATCTTTGCACATATACATGTGTGATATATGCATAATATATTGGCAAACGTTGACATTGGCTGTTGAATAGAATCTCAAAACAATGGTACTAAGCACAAGGCCTTGCCTTATCTGTTGTCTGTGCCCAGTGCCAGATGTGTGTGGCTGAAACATGTTGACCGCAGAGGATATTGGAGCCTAATTACCTCCACACATATCCACCTCTCGTTTTTAACCACTGCAGAGGGCCCACACATTAAAATAGTCCTTTGTTGTAAATTGGGACCCTACGGACAGCATTTTAAATCACATTAATTTCACTTTCACTGCACAAAACCAGCTCCGCTGTATCCAGGCGTTGAAGCACACCCGAGGTGCACTCGGTACCTTGGGTAGGACACGATAATGAAGCATGTCACCAACTAGGTTGGTGAGTGAGGGTCTTCTTAAACAACAAATGCGTTGTCTCTCCATCGAAGAGCCAGGTCTTGAGTCGCTTTCTGAAGTCGGCCAGCAAGTGGGGTGTACAGAGCTGGAGGGGAAGGTTATTCCAGGTCTTGGTAGTAATGATGTAGGAGAAACAGCGGCCACACTGCGGCTGCGATGGATGTGGGGAGTGTGTGCAAGGGCGAGTGAAGAGGAGCATAGGTGTCTAGTGGGTTTGTGGAAGTTCAGTCGATGGTTGAGGTATGCAGCTCCTAAGTCATTGAGGGCTTTGTAGGTGTGCATGAGGATCTTGAGATGCCATCTTTTCAGGATGGGAGCCAGTGAAGGTCTCTCAGATGGGGGGGTGATATGTGTGGTGATTTGGAGAGGTCCAGAATGAATCTGGCTGCGGAGTTCTCTATGGTCTGAAGTCTTCCGAAGAGCTAGGTGGGGATATGGGCATAGAGATCATTGCCGTAGTCGAGGCAGCTGGTGACGAGGACCTGGGTGAGTCTTTCTGGTGTTTGCTGGAATTCATCTGAAGATTTTACAGAGCATTCGAAGTGTGTGGAATCAGGAGGAAGCAAATACAAAAACTTGTCATTTCATGGTCAGTTGGCTGTCGAGAATGATGCTGAGATTGCGTGTGTGGTCATTCATTGTGGGTCTGGCCACCAGCTATGGTCCCATGTGGAGGTGTTCTTCCTGAAGATCAGCACTTCGGTTTTATCAAAGTTGAGTTGGAGGCAGTTGTCTCTCATCCTTTTGGCTATGTTGGTCATGGCATTCCATAAGTTGGTTTTGACGTTGGAGGGGTCCTCGGTAAGAGAGTGGACCAGTTAAGTGTCATCTGCGTAGGAGATTATGTTGAGTCAGTGGGATTTGACGACAAGGAGGGTCATGTTGATGTTGAACAGGGTGGGGCTGAGGGATGATCCTTGTGGTATGTCACATATGATTTCTTTGGGTGTGGAGGTTAAGAGAGGCAGTCAGACACTTTGTATGCGTTCTTTGAGGAAGGAGGTGATCCACTTGAGGGCATCTTGCTGTATGCCTATGCTGTGGAGTCTGTTGATGAAGGTGTTTTCAGAGACTTTATCGACCACCATAGAGGAGGCCACGGTTTCTCCATGGTTGAGGAGTAGGGGTGGGCGGAATTTGCGCAATTGCGTTACGCAAATCTCCGCGAAACGGTAAAAAATCTCCGCGAACACGCAGAAAGTCCGCGAACACGCGGAATTGCTTGTTCGCGATACTTTTTTCCTGTTCGCGATCGCTGTTTGCGTGCTCGGGGTGAAATATCTCGCGAACACGCATATTGAGAACGCGAACAAGCAAAAAATTTCGCGAAATCGCGGAACGCAGATTTTTGGGCAATTTCGCGTTCTCCGCGGAACGCGAAATTACTCAAATTCCGCAAATTCCGCGAACGGAACGGAATTTGCCGCCCAGGCCTATTGAGGAGTGTTCTGATGTTGTCAGTGGTGGCGATCAGCATGGTCTCAGTGCTGTGGTTGGCACAGAATCCTGATTGTGAGGTGTCCAGTAGGTGGTTTTGTTCCAGTAAATCAATGAACTGCTGGTTGATGGCCTTCTTGAGAACTTTGGCTAGGTAGGAGAGCAGGGAGATTGGATGGCAATTTCTGAGATCATTGGGGTCAGCGGAGGCTTTCTTTAGGAGGCATCTGACTTCTGTGTGTTGCCATCTGTCCGGACAGGTTGCTGTGGAGATGGAGGTGTTGAGGATGCTGGTGAGTTGTGTGCTGATAGGCTTCATTTTGAGGTTGTAGAAGTTGTGGGGTAGGAGTTGGTGGGCACCCCAGAGTGGATGGATGACATGATGGCTGAGTGGTGAGGGCTGTGAGCGGTGACCATGTGGTGATGGTTTGGCTGGTGTTCGCTGGTTGGTTGAGGTCATTGGGGAGGGTGGTGGGTTGGATGTTGAATTTGTTGTAGATTTTGGTGCTCTTGCTGTGAAAGTAGTCTGCGAGGCTGGCACAGAGTTCTTGGGAGGGGTGGATGGTGTTCCCTACGGCTATCGGGTTGGAGAATTCTTCGGCTATTTTCAAGATTTCCTTTGTGTGGTTGGCCACGGAGTCGATGCAGGTGATGATGGCTGCTTTCTTGACTTCTTTAATGTACCGTGATAGTTGCTGAGGGCTGTTTTTTAAGTTGCTCTGTTTGCTGGGTTCTTGCTGGTGTGCCATCGCTTCTCCAGTTGGTGGTAGTTGTGCTTGGTTGTCCTGAGTTCTGGGGTGTACCAGCTAGCATGTTTGAGGCTCTTGTTGGATTTTATAGGTTTCAGTGGAGCAATGTATGACTTATTTATCCCCATAGAGAACCCCATTTTTTAAGTATAGTTTATGTTTTGTGCACCATACTACATACACAATATCATGGCCTTCAGTGTTCAGAGATGTGTGTAATATAGCTCACAGCTGATTGTGTGTGTGTAGACATGTACTAATCATGGGGACCACATCTGTCAATGGCCTGTACTCGTGAAGATAAGGTGTATGTTTATTTTCAGTCCTGGACAATTCAGTGGGAATAATGCCACTGTTTTTCCTATTACTTTGTAAGTGTACTATGTTCCTTGTTTGCATGAGCATACTCTGTTTGGGTATTTGCAGTTTGTCGTCAGTTTTAGTAAAGTTCATTATGTAGTGTGAAGCACGTGAGTATACTGTATGGAATTACTGTTGTTTCTACGGTCTGTAATTACTTGAACTATCATTGTTTTGGAAGTCTTCATTTGGAACTGTAACAATTAAAGCAAACACTGAAATTCCATGTTAAGACACTCTTTCTGCAACAGCCTTAGACTGACGAGTGTCTCAAACAGTTGAAGCGGTGAAACAGCGCCCTATACCTTAGGCTTTGGCAAGTAGTTGTTTGTCAGTGGAACTTTAAAGGTATGTGATGCTATTGGCCGGAAATGTAATAGTATTTTTTGACATTTCTAAAGCCAATGCATTAAATGGTGCAGACATTTATTAAAGAAGGCTACTGGCACTCTCCCATTTTAAATGTCTGCTCATATAAAGCACTGTCTAATATAAAAAAAACAGAGCATAACACATTAACGTAAGTAAAGCAACACAGCAACACCCTTATACCATCACAGAGAACAACACAACAAAACCGTCAAAACAACACAACACAACAATGGAGCACAATAATATCACATTGTAATAAGACAGCACAAAAACACGGCAGCACCAAAAAAAACAGAACACATCACAACCAAAACACAATGTCAGGCAACAACTATGCACATTCTTGTCACGCATCACTAGCTCTAGAAACCTGTTTTCATAATGCACTGGTATAAGCTGTCTTGCACCAAACACAGCCTTGATGTATCACTAGGATTATGAAATAGCACAAGTCAAACATGCTTTGTGATATGGCTTGTGTTCTTTCCATGAACCTGGTGATCCGTTAATTTGCGTAGTCTTCTTTGGTTCTCATGTTGTTACTTGACAACATCTGTCCTGCTGCTTTCCTAGTGGGCCAAACACTTTACCTCCTGACCCCCATGCCTTTCTCTTCTTTTCTGAAAACAATTGGAGCTCCTAGGTGGAATCAGTACCCAAAGTCTTATACATGAAAACTCATTTATGTTTTTGCTGTGTTTGTAAGTGGTAGGACATGCAAGGATAAAGAGCGGTGCATACATGGATTTCTTACCTGGAACGATACAAAATGTAGCATTTTATTCACATTACTGTGTGAAGGTTGGAACGCATTCAAGTGAGGTGCTGAACAATCCTGTACAAAGCACTTTGTTTCAATGTTTTCATTTTATAAATCCATGAAGCAGCAAGAACAACATATAGGTTGAAGGACACTGTGCGCTATCCCTTGAATTATTAATAAGTAATCGACTCTAGCAAATGATCTTTGCAAAGCTTTATTTATACCTTGTACCGGGTGGAAAAGTTTGTGCTATGTCAGACTTTTGAAAAAAAATATACTTATTTTTCATAAGACCTCAAACACATGATGCACGACTGTTTGAATAAAACAATAGCAAATTTGTGAATAATTACAATGCTTAGCCTGAAAATGTTGTACAAAGAAATCTATAATATTCCATGCTACCAAGGAAAGTAATGAACACCCAAATAAAATGTCATAACTGTCATGCTGTAATTGCTAACATTTGCTACTATTAATGCATTTGTAATGTGCATCGTAACTAAACTCTACACCCGCAGGCGCATTATTGGAAAAGATGGTTTGCAATTGTGTTACCAGAGGACACTATAAGGGGATGAGAAAAGTTTTTTTGTTTTTTTAATACCGTTTTTTTTTTAAGCAGTAATGAAGGCTGTAACTAAAAACTTGAGCGCCAGCATTAAATTAAGAGGCCCCTGCCTGGGTTCCTCCCTTTGTTCCCTGCAGAATTAACAATAACGAGGGCATTGTTCATTCCTGGTCGCGTGGAAATCTTCTGGTAACTGGAGTTTCAGGAATAACGTGCAGACACTGGTATTTCCACACCAGTACCTGCAAGTTTTTGACTGGTATTTAAACTGTGTCCGTGTCCAGGTGGAAGACTCCAGACCTACAAAGGTATCAAGGACTTTGATCCTATTACTAGCCAAATTAGGATTAGCACAACACAAATTATGAGCCCCTCAAGGCAGTGTTTAACTTTTATAAGAGTAAGTGCTAGATCAGAATACTACGGCCTGCATCACTGAATGTCATAGCGCCAAAAACAAAGGTGGTGTAGTCTTTGTTCCACATAATTTCTATTAAATCCATCAGCAGATACTCCCTGCCTGTAAATCTCAGCCTTTCAGGTTATGTTTCATCCCTACTTTCTTCCTTAATCGCAGTTTGACTGTCTTTCTTTTTCAACGTCTTTCCCTCTTTTATGTTTTTCTCTCTTTTGCTCCACATCAAAGCTTGTTGAGTAGCGCAGGTTCCTACAAATTAGTGCCAGTGGGCCACACCTGTAACTGCGGCACAAACTAGGCACTGCGAGTCCTTCTGGGCGAGTCAACAAATATTTCATAAAACCAACATAATCTAGATCTGGCTAAATAGTTTTGCTTCTTTTTTCAATTTTTGACTTAATACCTAAAAGAAGAATAGTCATTATTGTCATAAAAATCATGACACTGTTCCACATCAAGGAAGGGATGATCTGTACACAGTTCTCCCTCAACCATAAATGCATTTTCTTAATAACAATGAAAAATGTTCCTATGGTCCAGACGTCTCACGCTAATCCAATTCTCTAGAATATGTAGTGTTAAAAAAGTAACTAAATGAGCTGGCTAAGTCTACAGTGCTGTGAATAACTGTCTTCAAGGCACCTTATGGCTAGATTGTGTTAGTCAGCCGCAGACATATATAGCAGCGGCTCATATGGGTAGCACTCCACTAGTTTTAGTGCGGACGCCCGCCCCTTTCATTCTAAGCCGAGGGGGAAGGTGAAGGTATGTCTTTTTAACTGGAGTGGAGCTGTCTTATCATGTTGTGTCCTACCTCCATGACTCGTCCCAGTGAAATCAATACCAGTAGATATTATTGTATACACATCCAACGTGGCATCAGAGGAAGCTTTTAATCCAAATGGAAGGGCATTTATTTTGTGGAAGAGAAAGGCCCAAGGAGTGCTTGATTGATAGCTCTTAAATGTTGTTAGAGGGAGGTGTGCACCATTGCTCCTTTCACCACTGCATTCAGTTCATAGAGATGTGATAATGACCTCCAAAGGTATGAGGGAGGCAGTTTTGATCTACGACTTACGCAGGATAAAAAATCAACAAAATCAACCTGGCACTCATTTCATTGAACTTTGAAGGGGGAAAGGATGGGTTGACCATGCAAGACAAATGGTTGTGACGTGCAGGTCACCCAGAAACCTCAGCAGGGAATAATCAGCTTGTTGAATTTCATTATGACACCTATACAAGGTTTCACAGTTGCAGTCTACGGAATAAGAGGTGTTGGGTATGGGTATGGTAGGGATTTTATGCCACATTCTAAGAAGCTGTTTTCTGTGATTTTGCTTATGTTAATAATCTACCATTGTTACTTCAAGAACTGATTCTCAGTGATGCACACTCAAACTTTTGAAAGAAGCTGCACCAATCCCAGTGGCTTGTACTGTAAAAGGTTTAGTGATGTGTAACTGTCCAAGTTAAACTGGAAGATGTCACAGAAAACTCCTGACACCCTAAGTCAACCAGTTGTGGCTCCTCCACTAAGCAGGAGGTGCATCACCCCACTGCCTTGAAGAAGTAAAAGAAAGGAAAAAATAAAATTATTATAACTAATGTTTTTAACATTTCATTTTCTCCTCCTGCTGCGGAAGCTTGCATGAGGGGTCAGGGCAGGGCTGAAGAGCAGGGGAGGAGTGGTACAACTCTCCTAAGTGGTATAGCCTGCATTGAAAACATGCCCACCCCTCCAGCCTCTGGGCTGAGTGCCATATCATGGCGCTCAGACCAATCACAACACTGAATTGCAGAGTTGTGATTGGCTGCTGGGAGCGTGGGAGCCCTGGTTTATTCCTGCTTCCTGTTTCTCCCAAGAAGTCAGAAAAAGGACGCAGGAGAGGTATAAGTCATTTGTTTTTAACCCGATCCTTTCCCCAACACTGCTGTTTCCCGGTAGCTGCCACAACTGAACTCACCCTACTAACTAACTCTCTGACTTGTGGCACCGTTTTCCTATCATGCACCTGTGCGAAGGGCATTAAGACCCCTGTTAACGGTTTGGCTGCCACTCGTGTGGATGCATCACTTCTAATTCAAGGACTCCATGCATAAATCATGTACACTGCCCCTTTTCTCCAAGAAAAACTCAATCTTAATTTTAATTATACCACTCATTTTGCCAGTAATCCCTTGTTCGAATCAGTTTGTGGAACCACCTCTAAAAGCTCTGCATTCAGTCATGAATTTGTCTATTAATTGATTATCTCTAATGACTGTTTTTGGCTCAGTTGGCTACCGACCCAGTCACTAAGTTCCCTGTCTATTTATGTTATTTTGCTGATGTGTTATTTCATTACAAATTGCAATGTAATTTTTTTAATATGTGTAGTTCACCAATTTCAGTAAATACAAATTAGAAGCATGTCAAAAATGAGGCCTCGCCACAAATTAAACAAATGAGAACTGTAACTATGGGTTTAATTAGCCAACGCATTTATGGTTAAAAAACAAATCTAAGGTTACATAAAACAAATAAATGTTTGAAATATTGTTTTAATTGTCACTATATGCTTGTTCTTGAGTAACATTGAGATGTTTTTCATGCTGACAACACAAAACCTTTTGACGCAACATCCATAATGTTTAGTCAACCAAAGTTGTATTAGGAAATGTGCGCTTATTCTTGGGGCAACATTTGCTCTTTAAAATGATATGTGACTATGTATTTTGAATCAACCCCCTTCAAAAAATTATCTGAAGGTGTCTGCTAAAATGAAATACAGAATAGTGACACTTATTTTGCTTCAAATCGCCTACATTTATATACAGGGAGTATTTAAAGCTGATTCGTATATATTTTTTTTTATATTAGTTCAAAAGTGCATGTTAACTCAGCTATTCCACCAGGATATTTTACCTCGCAGTCGCAGCCACTAAGAGGTTATGTGACTAAATAACAATTTCTTCTGCAGTAATTGTTTGAAACAATTTCTGAAAGAGATCAGTTTAGGGGCCTAAATGAAAACTAGCACATGGGCAAAAAACTTTTGCCATGTCTACTGCAATGTAATACCACCCTGGTATTTTTGGAGCTACTTTTTCATCACTTCAGTTAAAAGATACACAAAATTGTTAAATGCACACATGTTCCTCATATTGTACTGAGGGTGTGCATGGAAGTGGAGGTCAGTCTTTAGCTGAATGATCTTTTTATTTGACTGAGACAGAAGGAGTTAACTTTCTGTGTAACCTTTTTGGCCATATGAGGACCAGGAATCGATAGGTAAAGTTTAGTAGGTTTATTACAATTAAGTGAGCAATCCAATATAGGTGTATATGAAGATCACATTATAAATATATTGAATCATATCCAGCAAGCTGAAATGTCAGAATAGGTTCAGTCTCAGTAGAATAAAGCATATAAATAATACAATCATAAGAAACAGGAATTGTCGTTCCAAAGAAACTCCCATTCTCCTTTCTAAACATGAACAGATTTAAGGGTCAACTAATCTAGGGTCTAAGCTTGAATGAGAATGGTTAAGAATAAAGGGTCTCAAAGTATTCAGCAATAAAGGAAGGAAGGAGTCAGCATAGTGGAGACTCCGGGAAAAGTCTCTTCAAAAGAGAAATCACTGTTTAGCAAGAAGCTACACACTCACAAGGACCAAAGGAAGCAGAGAGGTCTGTATCTCTCAAAGTCAAAAGGGATCTGCTGTCTAACAGTGTGAACACCAATTAAGACTAAAAAGTTACAGGAACATCCATACTTCTTAACACTTCACCAAAACCCCAATTACTTCTCTTTCTCACAGTGTGCAACATCAGTTGATTGTCCTATCCCAAGGAGCTCTAAGGCCTAGATAACCTTACACACCCTTGTTCCTGATATGCAATGAATAAGCGGCTTCATCTTCTCATTAAATTGTCCCGCTCTTGCCAATTTTTCACTTCTCAGGCCTCACCATCTCTAATACACAATACTCCTTTCTCTAGCTATGAAATCACAAAAATGCACATGCAAAGGAAAAGAACATCATGCAGACCAAGGAAAAATACATTTCATGTTAAGAAATAAAGGCCTAGTCAATCTAACTTTAATAAAGAATTTTCAATGTGCACTTCGAATGCATGATTATATGTGCACACATAATGTCAGAAGAAATGCAAAGCATGAATACATGAATTAATGATTACATATACAATATATTTCAATAAATGCTGTGCATCTTGAAATACAAGTGGAAGGGTGAATAAGAACTGCAAATCTTCATGTTATGCTAAAAATTTGAATATGCACGTATATAAACCTACAATTTCTATCTACAGTGAGTACACTTCTATAATACATTTTTAGCACTTCACATTACATTAGTAAAATTAAGGCATACAGAGTATATAATGTCAGGTAGCATATATATATATATTGCTTCTGTGATGTGTAGGTGTGTAACCTAAATTACGCTGCTCCGCTACCAGGAGGAAAAATTAGGACAAAAGAGTTGAGAAATCAATTTAGCACAATAAAACTACTTGTATAACATAGAAAGGAGTTAATCAACACTCGTTTTGTCTGTATCACGAAATGCGTTGTAACACAGCAAAAAAGAAGAGCACATACTTGCACAACCTACACAAAACCTCAAAAACCTACTCAAACGACTACGGTTAAAGTATAGCTATAATTACAATTTAAAGTCAAAATAACACTGAAATTCACAAGTAACTCCATAACTGAGTTAATATGGTGGATCATACTCAGGTTAGTTCAATTACTACTTCTACTGCAGTTCTATTTTGGAATGTGGCTGGGTTACACTGTAACACCCTGGTTAAAGTTAACTGTACATTTTACAGGAGAGGGGAGAATAGTGTAATGGATTTCTTGCGGTTCCCAAATAGTTATCCTGGTATGGTTAATAATTTGGCAACACATGATATTGTAATAAACAACCATTACCCTCTGATCGTTGATCTGAACCTCAAAGTTATTAATCAACAGGGGGTAAATCATGGTGCTCCAATAGTATAGAATACTGAAATCTCCCATTTGAATGGGTATACTCTGCGATAGTCCATGATAAATCCCAATACATTTTTAGAACAGCTAATTGCCAACCAGAGCGCTGCCTTTGAGACCTGCTCAGATGATAATGCTGGGGCAAATAAAGTCATCAACGTCTTTATTTCAATCACCAAGGGAATCAAAGAAGGGCTAACCATATCCAAGAAACAAGAAGTATAGTTGAACTGAGGCTGGTTCTATTCTGCCTGCACTAGGGCCCATAAGAATTTAAAAGCATCCCTATGCAAGCAACCTAGGAACACCCAAGAAGTCCAGGACTTTAGACATGCATATAGGTTAGCCTTAAAAATCTGTAAAGAAGGTTTGCGAGGGGAGGCCTGGGAAAACTTTCACAAGGCATGCCTTAATAATGATAACATGGCTATCTGGCATGTTATCAACTCCCCCTTTTTAGAAGAGGTAGATAGCCCCCGAATTGAGATCACTATCACTGAGGCCAAATGGCTTGTGCACATTTCTTATGTCTATTCAAACCATGCCGAGGGCTTAACCCAACCCTCCCTACCGGCGTCTATGGCCAATCCCTCTACGGTGGCACTTCCTGATGAACATACTTACCCTAATTTTACCCTTGAAGAGGTCACTTCGGCCCTAAAGGCAAGTAAAGGGGGCAAAGCTCCAGGCCCAGATGGCATTCCTGTCGTTCTTTACAAATCCAATATTGACCTACGGGGCCTCTTTTGACACTTCTTTTTAGAGCCTGCCGGAGTAAATACCTGGGCAGAATCTCTTATAGTGCCCATTTATAAGAAAGGTGATCACAACAGCCCTGCACAATATAGACCCATCTCTTTACTAGACTCTTTAGTTTAAGTGGCTAGCCATATTCTTTTGTGTAGACAACAGGGCTGTCTACACAATATTATCTCGGACCTTTAATATGGTTTCTGCCCAGGAATAGACAATCAAGCAGGCTATTAATTTGAACCTATTAATTAAGAAATATGTGAATATTAAATAAGGTAACTTGTTTCTTTCATTTGTCGACTTAACATCTGCATTTGACTTGCATGGTAAATTATGGAATATCATGCTCATTTTGGGTGTGGACACAACAATAGTTAACTTCCTTAGGCATGTGTACCTTTCAAGGAGGGCCAGTGTATGCTACAGTCCAAAAGGGGAATACTCAGAGCCGTTTAGCCTAGAGAGGTGTCCGGCAAGGGTGTGTACTTGCCCCTTTTTTGCTTAATTTATATATTAATAGCCTGGGTAGTTACCTAGCATGTAAATATAATGATCTTCCCCAAGTTGGCCACCGACCCACACCAGCCCTCCTCTATCTATCTAGATGATGCAGTGCTTATGGCCCGTACCCTGCTCAGCCTCAGCATTTACTCACTGAATTTGTTAAGTATATGCAGAATCTGGGTCAGCAAACTAACATAAGTAAAACATTTAAAATGAAAACAGGGAAAAGGGTTATAAAATATGACAACATTTTCATTGAAAGCACTAAAATCACTAATACATCATCCTTTTCATATTTTATTTAACCGGGAGGGAAACTGGTAATGTGTGGTAAATTCCAGGAGGCTCTAATTGATCAATACTACTTCAACCCTGCTCAACTTCTCTAGGAAACTGAGCAAAAAGTCATCAAGAGAGATGTGACCATCTATAAGGCCAGATGCCTGCTTTGTACAGGTCAGAGTTGTGGGGACACGTTAATGTCAAATTATTGCTTATTTAAATCTTCCTGCCCTTCCCAAAAGCTGCTACGCCCTTGTCTGTCACTCAGAATTGGGTGCCCCCTACTTAGCAGACCTGATCAAGATTCAGCCTGTCCTGCTTTGGCGTAAAATCTGGCCATATGAGTTTACAGAATCCAACCAAGATATCATAAAGAACTGCCTCAAATCTGCACATATCTTTCAAATACCTTGGTTCAAATATGTGAAACACTTATTGGCAGATATTGGCCCCCCTGAGTACTTTGGCCACCCGGGGTCTTTGATTAATATCCATAGGAAAACACTAAAATCAGAGTGCCTGTCACTACTCGAGGATTTGAGGCTGTCCACAGAGAGAATAAAACCCTCTGTATACAAGAATCAATTGATCCTGACCACATACAACATGCAGCCTTATTTTACAAACATACACAACACAGATTTGTATTGAAATGTTTTAGGTTGGATATTTTCCATAAATAATTGGCCACATGAATGAGAGAACTGCCCTTGTGACAATGCATCCATGGAGAATACCAAGCACATTGTCTTTTTCTGTATTATGCAGATTTAAAGAATTGCTTTACTAAGCCACTGCTAAAGACTTACATTTTTGTGCAATGGTGACCAGCTTTTATATGTGTACAATCACTTTTAAATCTGTAGACCAGTGTTGTTTTGGCATTATCATTGTTGGTCTGTTATTTCCCATAGAAATGTGCATTTGAATGGAATTTGATTTTAATATTAATTTGTAGATAGTGTTTTTAGCTTTTCAACCTGAACAATGTATATCTTTTTTTATGTATGCTTTTATGATTCATATTGCAATATCGAATAAAGCGTATTTTTGTTGTGATTTGAGTTATGGATTATTTTGTTGCTCCATAACAATATAATCCATAACTTGCACAGCAGCCACACAAATTATTACTCACACACCAAATGAAATGCTTGTGAGAAAAGGCTATATCATCCAGTCAGATTGCTTGTAAAATTTGTGTCCACGGAAAGTCAGCAAACTGGGTCTGTGGATCTCAGCACACTAACAGTTCAGATTGCTCTAATTTTTTTATACCATATTCAAGCTCACTAAAAAAAAATGTAAATGCTAATTTCTAGATAAATACTGAAAAGATTTACACCAAACAAAAGATTAGGCACATCTTTGACTTAAGGTCTAATTTCATTCCATGTTTGTTGTAGAGAGCCAAGATTCTAATAGGAATTAAGATTGGGAAAGTTACTTTTTTGACACCCCCATTTTTGACCCCCTTGTAGCAGAACAAAACAACTTAGACTTTTTTATAATCATTTTATTTGGATAATGAAGATTTTAGTACACAAATCCTAGTACAAGAAAACAATTTTAAAAACAAATAAAAGCACATTGATTTTGAATTATATTCTCTCTCTCTCACTATAAATGTGGGTGCGTGCAGGGAAAAAAACTGAGAACTCTGGTTAGTTCCCAAGTTTAGGTCGAGAACAGCTCCTGTACAGAGCACCCTACATGTGTGTTTAACTAGCACAGTTTTTAAGTATAGGATTAGCACATTGCAATTTATGCTGAGCTAGAAAGGTACAAAGGCTTTTGCCATTTTTACAGCAAAGTCTTTAAGCATAGGATTAGCACAGTGCCACACACATCGAGCTGTAAAATGACAAAAGCCTTTCATCCCTCCAGGCATAGTATTACAGTTTTGGATTGGAAATATGCCTACCAATCCAAACTGGAATGAATAAAAGCAACCCCTGACATGTGATTCGCTACCAATATTGCTCTTGAGAGAGGCACTGTGCTAATCCTATCCTTCAAGACTTTGCTCTATAAATGGCAAAATACTTTGTCACTTTCTAGTATTGTTTCCATTAATATATATAAATCACAGATTCCCAGGGCTCTTTCTCCTCAAGTCCTCTCGGCATTGGTGCGTGATCAGGCAAGGCACCCTGTATGTGTTCCAACACTTTTCTCAACCCAGATAATCAGCAGAGATAAAAATTGCGCACTCACTGCAGTTTGCGAAAAAGGATCTTTATTGCATGATGCACAACTGCAGTAAATAGATGGTAAAGCACCCAACGTGTTACGGTGTTCCCGACTTCTTGCTTACAGGTATATATCTATGTATTACCGACTGGTGGTCACCAGTAGGTAGTTATTGTTAGGACCTAGTTTCCATAGGAAAAGCATGTTTTGTTTTGACAATGCCTTTGGCACTGGTTGATGAATATTCTTGAAATTGTCAAAATTAATACAACGTTCACAAATTCCAGGGTGATCTATATAGTGGGGCTGAGAACCAGGGGGTGCTTAAAAGTGCATTTTCCCTATGTTAATTCACATAGGATCTTTAGACACGGCTCCAGCCCAAACTGCTGAACGGGATTACACCAATTTTGTAGAGAAGGTAGATGTTGCCCTTTTCTTGATTTGTTGTCAATCCGTTCAGTAATTGCTGAGAAATTTAAAGAACTTCACAGTTGTATATATTATAGGACGTGATAGATCCGCAACCCGTCCCGATCTCGTGCTGACATCTAATTGGGTGCCATCATTTGAAACCAGGAACTGTTGGCCACCATCTTGTGACTCAGTTGAACTGAGTCACAAGAGAAGACGTAACAAAAAAGAAAAAGAAAAGGAGGGCAAAAAAAAGCATTAAAAAAAAAAAAGTTTTGTCAGGGGTCGCTTTGAATCCGCGACTCGCATCGACATAAGCAAAAATGAAGCATGGGCTCCGCTGCTTCATTTAATATAGGCCCCCTGGTGGGCCAGGTTCCGGGGGCATAGTGGAAATAAGTAAGAGGGGCAAATGAGGGCCCCCTCCTAGAATGACTAAAGCCCCGGAGACCACTACCTCCCTGGAGCATGTTTCTTTATTTATGCAAGATTTCCCTCGTGGCAACCCCTGCACACTGGGTACCACCACCTCCCCAGGGATAATGTTTTAATGATGCAAGGGGCCCACATGACCCCCTGCAGCCCTGGGGACCGTCACCTTACCGGGGCTAAATATCATTAATGCGGGGTCTCCGTCCCTCCGCAGCCCCAGGGACTGCCACCTCACCAGGGCACACTCTGCTTTTTTAAGTAAGGTAGGGGAGGCCATTGGGCTTTCCCCACTGCCCTGGGGACCGCCACCTCCCCAGGGCACATACTTTATTAAAAAAAAGTAGGGGAGGCCCTATAGCCTCCCCTCCTGCAGCCTCCCCTCAAGCCCGGGGACTGCCAACTCTCTGGGGCACAAATACAATAATTAAGGGGGTCCGTTGTGGATCCTCAGCCCCCTGTACAGCCATCTCTCTGGGGATAAAGTTAAAATTGGAGGGAGGCCAAGCTTGTACCCACTCCTGGAGCACTAGATAGACCTGGGGACCACCAGCCCCCAGAGCCTGCTCCTTCAATTTACCGGGAAGCCCACTCTTGGGACATTGCAGTTCGTTATGGTCTGCTCCCGCCAAGCCACAGAAAACGCTCTGAGCAAAAATGCTCTCATTTGCAGGAAGCAGAGCAAGTGCCTATTTCCCTGCCCACTGTGAGGCAAGCAGGGAAACAGACACATTGGTTTGGGATCCAGGGAGCTGCATGTTAGCATCTCCCTGGGTCTCAAAGCAATCCTGTGTCCTGCAGGAGGGGGAGTCTTAAGGCCATGCAGTCCGTAACATGGGCAGTGGGTGCCCTGGGTACCCACACTACAGGTGTATCCTAGGGATGGGGTCCCCAGGTCTAAAAATGGCCCAGCAGGGGGGCTGCTCAGAGCCTCTCTCTTTAAAAATGAAATATAAGAAAAGGCCGGTCCCTGGGGAATGGGTTCCTGGGGCCGAAAATGGCACAGGGCAGGGGGGGCACGCACAGACCTTCCTTTATTTTTTAAAAAAAATGTTTAAAAAAAGAAAGGCTGGGCCCTGGAGATCCCAAGGTCAAAATCTGCCCGGGAGGGTGGCTGCGTGGCCCCTCCCTTTGTTTTTTTTATAAAAAATAATTTTTAATAGTGGCGGGCCCCGGGTGATGGGGTCCCAGGGTACAAAATGGTCCAGGGAAGGGGGGTCATGTGGCCCCTCTTCCTGAAAAATTGAAATTTAAATAACCTGGTAACTCACCTGAGGCCCCACCCTTTTTCTCCACCATTCTGCAAATGCGCATTCTGGTGCACTGCTGGTTGGTTGATGAAGTCCCTTTGGCTGCTGATGGTCCTTAGGGGCCAATAAGGCCTGCTGTTACCTTCAGTAAGCCCCACACAGTGGGATTGCTGAGAGGTGGTCATAGGCCACGTCCCTTTCTCCACAACTTTGCAATCGCGTCTCTCTGCCACTTAGACACCAACTGACAGAATGATGCAGTCATTGACACAAGCTAGTCACTCACCCATACATTCACTGAGACACCTAATCACTCACTTATACAGTCAGTGATGCACCCACTGAATCATTCATAAAGGCACTCATACACCCACTGATTCATCAATACACCTTGGTATATATATTTAACACTCATTTGAGATGTCACCAGTGATGTAACTGAACATGTCATGAGGGATGTGATAAGTGAGGTCATATGCAGTACATTGCGGGGACAAAATTATAATTAGCTCAGCCAAATATACCTGCTGAAATTCTCTGGTTTTATATGAATTAAATTTCAGCCTAACTATAACATCCCTGTAACCTCTGTTTTTTTCAGTCAGTATAATATATATATATATATATATATATATATATATATATATATATATATATATATAACATACATTTCAGGGACGTTATAGTTAGTTTGACATTTCACTCGTACAAAACCAAAGAAATTCCCCTGTTATAGTTAGTTCAGCTAACTATAACTCGCGCCCCCGCAATGCACTGCTGATGATGTCACATATTACATCATTCATGACATGGTCAGTGACATAACTGATAACATCACTGATGACATCTCAAATGACAGCACTGATGACATCGTTGATGACCTCATCCAGTGACTGTGTTTTTCTTTAAAGTTTAAATATGTATTATACATATGCCAAGGTGTATTGAAGAATGAGTGGGTGTATAAGTATCTGAATGGAGGATTTAGTATGTGCTTGACTGACTGTTTAAGTGAGTGATTAAACATGTCTTACTAAATGCATTGGGTTTGTGACTAAACTGTGTGAATGTCTGTATCAGTCTGTCTGTTGTTTTATAAGCTGCCTCATCGGTTGGTCAGTAGCTACATGAGTGTCTATATGGGTTATTGATTGGTTGCCTGAGAATTTGTATGGGTGGCTGGGTGTGTGTGTGGGTCAGTGGGAGTCTATGCATTGATGTTTGAGTGGTTGATTCACTGTGTGTATGGGTTCAAGAGTGCATGTGGAAACAGCTGTATGGGTGGGTAAGTGTGTGTGTATGGGTGTGTTGCTGAGTGAATGGATGTCTCAATTGCACATGTCCAAGTAACAACATATGTAAAAGGCAGTGTATGTGAAAGTTGAAGTATATAAATGACTATACGTGAGAGTCAGTGATTGTGAGAGTGGCTGTATGGATGAGTGTGAACTTGTATCAGTGATTGTAAAAGAGAGTAAGTATGCATTTGTTTCTGTTTGAATAAGTGATGTGGCATGTGTATAACTGCACAGGTCAGTAAATGGTAGTGTGATTTATTCTTTGCATGACTGACTAGGTGTGAGAGTAACTCTGGATGAGTGGTGGTGTGTGAGTGTCTATATAGGTTTATGAGTGCATATGATAGTGTTGTATTGATGAGTGACTGCATGTATGAATGATTGTACGGGTGAATGAGTGGATATGTTTGGAAACCTAGGAGTCCGTGAGTGCATATGTAATAACTAGTATTGGTGTGCCAATGGTTTCGAAAATGGTAGTCTGTATTTTACAGTGGGTGTATCAAAGGTTATATTAGAGTGTGAGGAGGTGCATCAGATTTTAACGTGGATGATGTCATCACTGATGTCATTTGGGATGTCATCAGTGATGTCATCAGTGATGTCACTGACCATGTCATGAATGATGTAATATGTGACGTCATCAGCAGTGCATTGCAGGGGCGCGAGTTATAGTTAGCTGAACTAACGGGGGAATTTCTCTGGTTTTGTAAGAGTGAAATGTCCAACTAACTATAACGTCCCTGAAACCTATGTTTTTGTTTGTGAATTTCTAAGGTTTATTAAATGCTAATTTTTAACTATAACGTGCCTGAAACCTATGGTTTTTTCAGTGAATTTCAAAGGTTTTTTAAATGCTAATTTCGAATTGTAATGTTCATTAAAGCTATGTTTTTTTTGTAATTTTGGAAAATAAAATAAGTGATATTTTCTAACTTTAATATCCCAAAAATAGTTTTTGTACTTTTTTTTGTTTGTTATGAAAATAATATAATGTCTTCTGTTTTCTTAAATATTAATATATTTATTTATATATTAATTTATTTGTTGACGTGTACCTATCTTGGTGGGTGTGCGGATTCAAACCACCATTTTGGTAAAGTCGTGAAGGATGCGTATTTCAGCCAGCCCACTCCGCTTACGCTTACAGGAAGGGAACTACAATGCTACATGTCCCAGGTCTTCCCTGCAGTGATCTGCTGATCACAGGTCTAGTTGTCAGCTTGCCACAGCCACTCCCTCACGGCTGCTTTACACCCATACCACATCTATACAGCAAAGGTGTCACAGGACATGTGACCCTGCCAATAAAAAGGGCCAGGCGCACGTGCTCGACGCCATTTCCACTCTCTATCTGGGTGTATCCGTGTGCTTATTATGTTGGTGGCAGCCGAGGTGCTTTGACCGTCACGGGCCTCCTGCAATGTCACAATGAGTTGAGGTACAGAGAGATGGTGGCAGCCGAACAACTTTGCCGGACACTGGTCTCCTGCCACGTGACGATGACTTGAGGTGGACAGAGTTGGTGGCAGCTGAGGCACTTTGGCGGACTCAGGCCTCCCGCCACATGGCGATGACTTGAGCTGCACTGAGTTAGTGCCACCAGAGCTGAGAGGGTGTGCAGCCTGCGATGATGCGTGGCCTCGATACGCTATCCTGGCAATCAAGACCCGATTTGAATTGTGAGCTCGGCTGGACCGCGTGTACGCCAAAGGCAGCTGGCTGTACAGACATGAATCCTCGGCGTGGTGCAGCAGGATACGCAGGGGCCTGTGCTGTGGAATCCAGCTACGGTTGAGGAGGTTGCTCCGGCACGTGGTGGGCCCTCTTGGAGACATGCCGGTGGCGGCAGGTGAGCATTGAGGTCTGGGTGCGTAGGGTCAGGCAGTCGCTGGGCGTCGGACTGGTCTGGGGACCAGGTCTGGGATGCTTGCGAAACATGTAAAAATCATGCACACTGACTGAGAAGTTTGCAACAACATTAGTGTACAGGCCATGGTTGTCCAGTTTTGCCTGCACATTGTTGGAATGCGTGTGGTTTCTGTTGCGGTGATTGTGTGCAGTGTCAGCACGGGGCACAAGTAGTACATGTGTGTAGTCAGTGGCCCCCAACACATGCAGAAAGGCTGCTATGGCGTGGTTCCCTTGCTTGATCTCCAGTTGTTTCTGCGCAGTGTAGGTGAAGTGAACATGCAGGTGTATCAACATGAAATGAACCCCGATGCTTACAGGTCTGATAAATCCTACATAATGAGACCATAACAGAAGTTCTTGTGGTTGTAACGTTCCTTTTCTTTCCTACAAAGGTTACGACCACACAAGCTTCTGTTACGGTCATTTTGTGCAGGATTGATCATACCTGTAAGCATTCAGGTTTGTCCAAGTTCAATACATTGTACTATATTACGTTTGTGACCATACTAACGCTTGACCATTATCTTCATTTATCCAACAGGTTTCTGAATATGGAGTTTTGGGATTTCCAGGACAATCTACAGCTATTTCGATCCACAAGTTGATGTTCCCTGTTGGCAATGTCACTCGTTGTTTGATGTTTTTGTGTTGTTAATTTATGTTATTCTAATAAAGTACTGTTTTTCCACTACTGTTGACTACTAGACTTCATGACCTGGCGCACCCCCATTTTACTGGTTACAATGTTGATTCGGGAGCACAGAGGTGTCAAGGAATGGCTGGGGTAGGTTGTGCAGGAATACTACGTATTGGGACGTGCGGGTGGTGCGCCTTCGGGGGCCCTAAGTTGCTTTTGTAGACATGCATCCAAGACGTGTGAGGAAGTTTAATAGGGCTGGCTGTGAGACTCCTCTGACTCTCGCAGTTAGTTGGAAGATACCAGAGGCCAACAGGTGCAGCACAGCCAGCAGCTTTGTCTGCGTAGCGATGTCGATGCTCCGCTGTGTTGGTACCATCAGCCTGTGCACAATGTGGCAGTGTGTAGAATGGGGCGATAATTCTTTCGCCACTGTTGCTGCGCTAAACTGCTGATAACTCAGCGATAAGTCCCAACTGTTGGGTTATAGGATAACTCTAAAACGAGCCCTTGTGTTTTTTAGGACTTTGTTGTAGCTACATGCGAATCACAATAAAAAAGATGAAAAATCCAAAAAAGTGGGCAGGGTACAAACACCCTGACCCCCTAGGCCTGCTCAGGGGATCCCACAAAAAGCCCTAGGGCTGAAAAACTATAACTTTTTTTTTTTTTTTTTAAAGCAGCTGGGTGCACGAATCCGGATGGAAAAAAAATGAAAACGATGGGGTGTATTCTCAAGAACTTATCGCTGTGTTATCCGCATTTTACCGCAGCAAAAGAATTATCATCCCATTCTCAACCTGGTGAAAACGGCCAATATCGCCAGTTTTCCAGCGTTACGACAACTAACGCTAATGATATGCAGAATAGGCGTTCCCGTGCAAAAATAAACCACGAAAACACCACTTTCTGATATTTTCAACAACCAGCGAAATCTGTGATGCGATCCAAAAACAGGCGATAAGCCGCGTTAGCAGTAGGAATTTAACATCTGCCTTCTACTGGTGTAAAGCAGGACGACTACGTACAGTATGACAGGGAGTGCAGCCCAGAACCACATCTGAAGACCAACACGTATCATAGAGCTACTGATCATGCATCTCTGACACCCAAGAAGGCCACAACACCCACTGCCACCTCCCCCTCAGACCCCCCCACTATTACCACCGAGACAGCGTAGAACAGAACAGCAGACCTTTCCAAAACGGCATGGCCCCTCAGCCACACAATAGCTGAATGTTGGGAGACGTGGGAACCAAGTATATGAGATAGAGGCAAGTCACCCATTAATAACAAAGCACACAATGCCAAGTGTAGTGGTAATGTGCTACACAGACTTCACTATGCAGAGCACAGACCTCTCCATGTGTACATATACTGCTGGTGCTTGTACTGTTGTGGACAGTGGACGCAACATTGTTACCTCAGGCAGTGGGGAAGATCCCGGTCATATAGGTGTGTCGTCCCCCACTGTAAGCAGAAACGGAAGCGGAGTGGGCTGGTCCAACATACGCCACTCTAGCATAGAAGTGTGAATAAATAGGCCGGGGATCTGGGCGTGGTTCCTTTCTGGGAAGGCCAACTTGTCTGCCAGAGCGGCGGCCCTCACCCTGCCACGAGGCCGCCACCATGACCACTGGCTTCCTTGACACAGGCCCCCTGCGAACCCAGCAGCACAGCACCGCAGAGTTATGTCTGTATAGACTACTGCTTTCGATGTACACTGCGGACAGCAGGGCTCACAATTCGGATCGAGTCGCGATTGCAGATGACGAAGTCCAATAGGCAAGAGACATTGCTCCTAGTGAGGCCTGCCCGGACCACACATCATCGCTGGCTGCGCACACGCTGAGTGCTTCAGGTACCTCTTACTCTGTGCACTACAAGTCACCACCACGTGGCCTTATTGAGGCAGAATTCATTAGGCAAAAGACATTGCTACCAGGGCGGCCCACCCCGGACCACGCATCGTCACTGGCTGCATACACGCGTAGTGCTTCAGGTGCTACTATCTCAGTGCACCACAAGTCATCGCCAATTAGCCTTATTAAGGCAGAATTCATTAGGCATAAGACATTGCTATCAGTGCGGCCCGCCCGGACCACGCATCATCGCTGGCTGCGCACATGCTGAGCGCTTCAGGTACCACTAACTCCGTGCACCACAAGTCACCGCCACGTGGCCTTATAGAGGCAGAAATAATTAGGCAAAAGACATTGCTATCAGTGCAGCCGTCTGGACCACGCATCATCGCTGGTTGTGCAAACACTGAGTGTTTCAGGTGCCACTATCTCAGGGCACCACAAGTCATCGCCAATTAGCCTTATTAAGGCAGAATTTATTAGGCAAAAGACATTGCTACCAGTGCGGCCCACCCGAACCATGCATCATCGCTGGCTGCGCACACGCTGAGTGCTTCAGGTAACTCTAACTCTGTGCACCACAAGTCACCGCCACGTGGCCTTATTGAGGCAGAAATAATTAGGCAAAAGACATTGCATGCAGTGCGGCCCATCCGGATCACGCATCTTCGCTGGCTGCACACACGCTGAGTGCTTCAGGTACCACAAACTCTGTGCACCACAAGTCACCGCCACGTGGCCTTATTGAGGCAGAAATATTTAGGCAAAAGACATTGCTATCAGTGTTGCCCACCCGGACCACGCATCATCACTGGCTGTACACACGCTGAGTACTTCACGTACCACTAACTCTGTGCAGCTCAAGTAAACGCCACGTGGCTGTTGGCCCTTGCTGACCGCTGCCTCTGGCCTACACTGTGGTTAGCAGGGCTGACAATTCAGATAGAGAAGCGATTGCAGATGACGCAGTCCAGTAGGCAACAGACATTGCATCCAGTGCGGCCAGCCCGGATCACGCATCATCGCCGGCTGTGAACATGCTAAGTACTTCAAATACCACTAACTCTGTGTAACTCAAATCAACGCCATGTGACTCTGGGCCCTTGCTCACCGCTGCCTCCTGCCTACACTGCGGTCAGCAGGGCTCACAATTCAAATTCAGTCTTGATTCATTAATTTCAGACTCCAGTAGGCAACTAACTATAACGTCCCTCAAATGTACACATTTCGACAATGTCTTCCATACTTATTTAATCTTTTATTCCATACACCGACATTGCGGTCAGCAGGGCTCAAAATTCGAATTGTACTCTATGTCCATGGATTTTGTCTAGAGGAAGTGACATAAAGCATTCCTCAATGTCTGCGCTGACTATTGCCTTCCATCTACACTGCGGACTGCAGGGCTCACGATAAAGATCGAGTCGCGATTGCAGATGACGCAGTCCAGTAATCAACAGACATTGCTCCCGGTGCGGCCCGCCCTCACCACGCATCATCACTGGCTGTGCACACGCTGAATGCTTCTGATGCCACTATTTCAGTGCATCACATGTCACCGCCACGTGGCCTTATTTACACAGAATTCCTTAGGCAAAAGACATTGCTCCCAGTGCGGCTTACCCAAAGTTTGTATCATCGCTGCCTGCGCACACGCTGAGCACCACTATTGCCACTAATTCAGTGCACCACAAGTCAACACCACTTTGTGGGCCCTTGCTGACCGCTGCGTCTGGCCTACACTGCGGTCAGCAGGTCTCACAAGTATCCAATCCAATCCTGTCCTGCAAAGACACGCCTTCATTGCTGACTACGCTCACGCTGAGCTCTTCTGGTGCCACGTGGAGTGCCCACTGCTGCACACTCCGTTGGCACCAGGTAATTATTTGCTCATGGATGCGCAGGGACGGCAGTTCTCTCTCTCTCTCTCTCTCTCTCTCTCTCTCTCTCTCTCTCTCTCTCTCTCTCTCTCTCTCTCTCTCTTCCTTCTCCCTTTCTCACTCCCTTTCTTTCCTTCCCTCTCTTTTCCTCTCTGGCTTTTTTTTCCATCTCTGTTTCTCTGTGTCTCTCTCCTTTGATATGCCCATTACACACATTCTTATTTTGTGCTTTATTTTCCAGGCTCTGTCGTCGACATCCATGGTCCCCACAGGAGTGTACCACCTTGTTGCTTTGTATTATTTTTGATACATTTTGTTTATTAGTTTATCGTTCATATATATATGTTAATAAAAAAATAAAGTTTGAAAATAGTTTATCGTTTACATATATATGTTTATAAAAAAATAAAGTTTGGAAAAAAAAAATTATAACGTTTTTGGTTGTTCTCTTAACTGCTGTGTGATTCTTTCTTGTTCTTATTACTGTTATTTGATGGAGTCCACCATGGTGTTAAATTTTGGGGCACTCATCATGGGAATACTGGTGATATCTGCAGTTTGCACCAACTTCTGAAGAGTGTGTTAGATTTATCTCAACTTTACTTCCATTAATGTGCTGATAATGAAAAGCAGAGTAGCCGTTCCCCGGCAAAAAGACACGAGGTGCACCTTTGCGATTTATTCTAAATACTAAAATCCTGTATTGAATTGCACTGATGTAGTGGCTGCACTTACAGTGTACACACAAAATCAATTAAGAAATCTCATTGTATTTATATTGATTGGGAATAGTGCGTCAAGTGCTGGATCTTAACGAGACACACTGCTCAGTTCGTATGTTGTTCTGCACACGAAAAAAATCACATCACAACTTTCACACCAACAGCAATGCAAAACAAATTCTGGCGATAATCCACGTTAGCACCAGGGATTTTACACCTGCTTTCTGCTGGTGTTAAGCAGGACGACTACCTCACCATGAAAGGAACACAGCCAAGAGCCACACTAGAACACCCACAGGTGCCACAGAGTCAATGAGCATGATAGGGGGATACCCATGAGGGCCACAAGACTCATCGCAACAACTCTAGGACTGCCAATGACCCCGAAACCAGCATCTGAGCAAGTGTGTCCCTGTGGTCATTGTCTTAGCATGATAGGCACGAGCCCTGCAACATCAAAGTGTGCTGTCACCTCAGCGTTGGCAGTGAGCCTGGACATGTAGCTAGGCCCGCATCCTCATGCATGCACAACCGGCGTGTGCTGGTCCGGGGTATACAGGTCAGTGCAGGAGTGTGCCTATCTGGCAAGGGGAATGGGGTGTCTCAGACATGTCAGTGTACAGGAAGTGTGGTAAGTGTGCCTCTGAGTTCTGGTGTGGCCTACCACAAGGGCTGCAGCAGTCGATGTTGTAAAGTGGCATGCACCACCTCCAAACGGCACTGTGATGGTGTAGTTGGAATGTAGCAGGACATGCGCGAATAGGCATTACAATGGTGTGCCGTACGAGTGCACGAGATACAACAGCGTACTGTACAAAAGTGTGGGGGCTCGTGGGAGGGAGGAGCAGCTGTTTGGCAACATAGCACACAGTGAACTCGCCGATGTGCCACGTGCTGGGCATCTCATCCATGATGAGCACGGTCGCAGACATCCCACAACACCAACGACCGGCCTTTGTACACATCCTGTATGAATGCAGCATGGTTTCACTTCTATGCTCGTTCAGTGGTGTGATGTTGGCGGGTTGTGTGACTTGTGCTCCTTGTTGGTGTGTTTCATTTTGGCCATTGTTTGTCTATACTTGTGCTGTACTTGCTTGTGCATGTGTGCCATTCTGCCCATCTCCCCCGTCCCCCAAATCCCTGCTTCTTCCTCTTCCTGGTGCTGTTGTGTCTATATTTTTGTTGCTCCACACATAAATACATGTACAGAACAAATTAGAATAGTTCCTTGATTCTTTTAGGTTTCAAAAATTCTCTCTATTGGATCTTTTTAATTTTCCAAATAAACGGTTTTTTAAATATTCAACAACACATAGAAGTCAGAAGTGCAACGTATTCTATCAACACACTTTCTAGAACATTCTACAACACGTGCAGGTTAAAAGTTCACCAATTTTTTAAAACTTAACCATATTTTTTTGCAACATTTTCTCGAACATTTAATGGCAGGTGCAGGTTAAAAGTTCACAATTGTTTTAAGTTCAAACAGTGCCTTCCAAATGCAAGTAGCAGGTGTGGTTGAGTTGAGCAAATTTTATCCTATGATATATACTCCACGTTGAAACTGCTTTTTCTTAACCAATCACAAAGATGCTTTTTCACAAAACGAATGTGCACCCTACTTTAAAAAAAGAATGCTTTTCATCTCCCAATCACGTATCATTTTGTAAGGCAAAAAAAAGTAGTTCCCCATCTTTAAACATATCTCTTATTCTACCATGGAACTGCATGAGCTACAGACATCTTTCCATACTTTCCAGCCATACCTTCAAAATGCTAGTGTGGATCGTAGGACATAGCTATATTTTCTGGTGCAAGAGGTATGCAGAACACAGACGTATTGACATAGAGCTAGGTTTACAAAATGTGGACATTAAATGGTTTGCACAGAGAAGATTGAAGTGGCACCAATTGCTACCTTTGGTTAAAACCATTTTGCATCTTCCACACCCTGACCTCATGATTGCGCATTGTGGTGGAAATGACCTAGGCATATTGACTGGGGTAGGTTTGGAAATGCTTATGAAGGACACCTTTGGACACCTCAGCTCAGCACCATGTGACTCTGGGCAATAGCTCACTTAATAGCTCACATAATTTTCACGCCGGCCTCGAGGGCCTTCAGACCCATAGGGTGAGTAGTTTGCGCTTTACAAATACCGTATTGATTTGATACGCGCAAATTTACCTTCGCACTCCCTGTATAACACCCCCTAAGCACCATACACAAGTTACAATGTTTGAAACAAATGTTCCTCCGAGTAGGCATAACTACATGCTGACACTACATGACAGGTGTGGCACAGCAGCCAGAGCACATGACTTCACAGCATATGACACACAGTTTGGACTCACGCTTTCATCCCCGACTCCGGCTGCACCTCAGCTTAGCAGCATCAGACTCTACGCAATGCCTCACCTAATTTCCGTACCCAGCACTTTCAGTCCGGTAGGTATGAGTAGTTCACTTTGCACCCTCTCTACAGCACACCCTAAACACCCCACAGAGGTTACAGTGCTCCTACCCTCCTCTTTCCTACTTTTTTAGCCCTTTTTTCCCCTTACTCGCTTCAACAGAATCACAAAATGGCAGCCAACACTTTCTAGTTGCAACCACTCGCAGCGCTCCCAACCCAGTAAGCAGCAAGCTCGTGTTTGCCAACGCCTCAGCCAATCAGATGGCAGAATTCCCAAATATCAATATCTGTAAATTTCGATATTTCTCAAAAACTACTAAACGGATTTACACCAATAAACAAAAACGTGCTTTCTAAACCAAGACCCTTCTCCCTGCCAAATTTGGGGTAATTCCGTTCACCCGTTCGACCTGTAGCCTTGTCTAAAGTTTCCTATGGAAATTAACATGGAGAAAACACGTTTTGGGACCCCCTTTTTTCTCGGCTTCCCCTTGATGAATCACCCCCAAACTTTCAACATATGAGCTGATATGAACAAAGAATTAGTTTGGAAGATTTCAAGAAGATTCATCAAACGATGCCAAAGTTATAAGCAAAAAAAATATGCTCTTCCTATGGAAACTTGGTCCTAACTATAACTACCTACTGGCGATATATATTAATCACTCTTCCTCTGTGACGGAAAGAAATGGGCCACACTCCACGAGATTGAATAATTCCTCTTTTCTGTCAACAAATTTAACAAATTAGGATAAAGCAGTCCATGGAACCACAGGACAAACACGTTTCGGTCTCACTGAGACCTTGATCACGGTATCTCTCTGTCTCTCTTTGTCTCTCTCTGTCTCTCTCTCTCTCTCTATATATATATATATATATATATATTCACTGAAAAAAACATAGGTTTCACACATGTTATAGTTAGCGGAAATTTTACTGATAAAAAACCAATGAAATTCCCCCGTTATAGTTAGTGCAGGCAACTATAACTCACGCGACCGCAATCCTCTGCTGATGCTAATACTGTATTTAGACACTTATTTGCCAATGTCTTCTTCCATAAATTTTTAGCTATACATATATTACAAATATTTTTTTTTCATAAAGACACATATGTCATCAGCAGAAGATTGCGGTCGCGTGAGTTATAGTTGCCTGCACTAACTATAACGGGGAAATTTCATTGGTTTTTTATCAGTAAAATTTCTGCTAACTATAACATGTGTGAAACCTATGGTTTTTTCAGTGAATTTGCAAGGTTTTTTAAATGCTAATTCCTAACTATAACGTGTGTGAAACCTATGGTTTTTTCAGTGAATTTGTCCGGTTTTTTAAATGCTAAGTTACTTTACGCCATTCGTGGCGTGCGCGCCCACTTAACGCAGTTCGTTCCGTGCGCGCACGGTGCGCTTCGCGCACCGTGCGCGCACAGTGAGAACGCGGTGCGCTTCGCGCACCGCGCCCACTTTACGCAGTTAGTGCCGTGCACGCACAGTGGGCACGCGGTGCGCTACGCGCACCGCGTGCCCACATTACGCTAGATGTGCCATGTACGCACGATGCGCTTCGCGCACCGTGCGCACAAGGAGGTCATATGATGCACTTCGTTGTGAAAGGTAATATTTTAATTTTTCATATCTGTAATATGCCATGCACAAATGGTGCCCTTTGGGCACCATTTGCACATGGGGTGGGGAGAGTATGGATAATTTTTTTTTTTAATTAATTTTTACCGTACGCGTACGGTAAGCGTAATCGGCGAAATTATCGAAAAAATTAAAATTCCGTTTTTGGCCTTGGGGGATCTTTGGGGACTCCCTCAACATGGCTAGGTGCTTAGGAGCTGTCTAAACAGCCCCTTTACATGTTTTTGTCCTTTGTTTTTAAATCCACACTCTGAGTGCGAGAGAGAAAATGGCGGCCGCCGCTTCCTGGTTTCGACCGATTCGAATGTTTACTAAGATCTAACAGCCAATCAGAATCGCGCTCGCGCACGTCACCGTACGCGTACGGTAAGCGCACCGTAAGCGCACCGTAAGCGCACCGTAAGCTGGCTCAGATATATATATTGATTTAAAGGCTATTTTCTCAGAATCTACTGAACAGATTTACAACAAACCTACAAAAGGCACTTCCTTGACCTGTAGACTACCTCTCTGCCAAATTTCAAGGAACTCTGTTCAGCCGTTCGGGCTGTAGCTGTGTCTAAAGGTCCTATGGAAAAATGCATGGGAAAAACGCGTTTTGGGACCCCCCTTTTATCTCAGCCCCCGCTTGACGAATCCCCCTGAGACTTTCAGGGTAGGAGCGGAGCGTAGCGCCCCACCTATTTTGAAATATTCGCGAGGATTCGTCGACCGGCGCAAAAGTTATTCAAAATAGAATGTTGCGGATTTCCTATGGAAACAGGGTCCTAACTATAACTACCTACTGGCGACCGCCAGTAGGTAATATATATATATATATATATATATATATATATATATATACATACAGTGGCGTCACTAGGGTTGGTGTCACCCGGTGCGGGTAACTCATGGTGTCACCCCCTCACGACTTACCGCATGGACCGAGTCCGCCCGAGTCCGCCAGTGGACACAGTTGGCAAATAACGGGACCATACAGAATCCTTAGTAACGTTTGTAAATGTAGGTCCTATATTTACAAAATGTGCCTGTTAACAACAGTGTGATAATGATTCATTAATCAGGTTGTACAGTGGGCTACCTGCTAGTCAACAGTTTATTGGAATTTATAATATCATAGGTATGGTACTTTTTACTGGTGTGGTGTTCCCACCATCCAGCAACACAATATATCAGTGGTCGAAGTGGGGGAAAAAAAGTAGGGGAACTGTGGGCAGAGAATCAGAGGGCGGGAATAAACCAAGGATTGGATCAGTGGGCAGAGGTGTGGCCAGAATGCGCAAACATCCCAATTTTTTGTATTTGTTTGGTTTCACTGCCCAGTTTTATCAACCAATGGATACACATGATTATTTAAGGTTATAATGAGTTATTGACAGTAAAATGTGTTCACAAAGTGGGATATGCTTCTAATCACAGAATGTCCCCAAATATGATAAAATGTGGAAGCACAAGCCATTTGTCTCCGAGCCATGGAGTTTCTGTCATCAGCACTTCTCCCTTTTCCAAAACAGCAGTTCAAACATGAATGGCTAAAAATCCTAGTTTGCAAATGTTTTCTAAATAATAATGGTTCTGCCATATTTGCCTCATAATGCAAGATCTGCAGCATGATCTGACCATTTAAACTAATAAATTGTTTGTAACTCAAACGTATCAAAAGTTAATAAAAAATGTGACTTGTGTTGCTGCGGAGTAGATGACAGTTAATAGCTCACTGTTCTATGTTAGGATTTTAACTTATAAACTGCAAGTAATAAAAGGATCTCTCTGACAAAAGCAGTAGCTCACTGGCCTATTTACATTATGTGCACTTTGTGATCTACATGGTACATGTTATTTGCAGCAGGTACATTAACCCTCTGAGCTACCTTTCCATGAGTCAAATCTTCCATTAGACAAAATTCCGATCTCTCTCTAGGAAGAACATTAGTCATCATGACATTTTTATTGTTACCGAAAATTACTGGAGGCCAGGAAGGAGGCAGCAAGCGCTTTTAGAACCATAATATACTTGCAAAAATGATGCCTCCACCTAATGTGAGCACCTGGTGCGGTCACACCGGTTGCACCGCCCTAGAGCTGTCCCTTCTCAAGGGTCCTGTGATCTCAGTGACAGGGTCACTGTTCTAGGGTGTATTGCTTCATAGACCTGCCCGCAAGACTGGAGGTGAACTTCAGTATGAATAGTGGTGGACAAGCCTTGAAGGTTAACCTACACTTGTCATGCTAGGGTCAACCTGCTAGTGCTACGACACCGGGGCTTCTAATGTCTTGCGAAGCCTTCTAAGGTCTAGCATGAGATAGTGCTCTCTCAGGAGAGTGCTCTGGCGGACTGGTTATTAAGGCTGAACCTGGTTCCCCAGTTCCAAATTCAGCAGCTCTGGCCATAGTGCCACATCCTCTCCCCCACTGAACACCATACTGCCCAACTGAGAAAAACTCAGACTGCCTTCAACTACAACCCAATTGTTGCCAGCTATAAACACCTGGATGCGGCTCAATTTAAATTAAGCACTGGGCAAGAGCAATATGTGGCCTACAAAAAAAAGTGACAGCATCCTGGAAAAAGCAAACAATCATAGGGAATGCAAAATTTTGCAAACCATGTGAAATGTAAGCAGGACCAACATGGTTACCTTAACACTTTTACACTCACTGTTCTGAAATCAGTGAGTGCTTTTGCCTGAAAAGTTAAGGACATGACAACAGGGCCCTGAATGAACCCATTTCAATGGCCATTGCTTATATCCTTACAAAACGTTAGCAGTATGGTAAAAAAAAAACAACATCCCTAGATACAGAGCAGCAGTACAAATGTTGTTTTTAAATCCTCACATTGCAGTACCTCCAGGATTGATTGGTGCACTAGATCCAAGCCCAGGGAAAACAAAGCCAAGACAACAAAAATAGCGCTTCACTGGCAAACTCTGTAAAAGTGACGCTAATGATGTTTGGGTGTGAATAAAATCAATCTGGACAGTTTTCTACCACTCTGTCTTACTTTATTTAGTTATTTATTTTTCATATTTTTAAACTTTTATTCCCGATGCTGAATTTTGGAATTAAATGTCAGAAAAATATGACATTGATTTCCAGCAAAAGTGATTTTCTTTTTTGGATCCACTTCACAGGGAAGCAAATAAAAGAAAGGAGAGGAGACAGTGCGCACTGCGCACGGGCACCTACTCCTCCTAAAAGGTTAGGTTGCTCTGCGCACACTGGCCCTGTTGGTATCACCCCATGTGAGGGTGTCACCCGGTGTGGTCCGCATCCCCCGCACCCCCATAGTGACGCCGCTGTATATATATATATATACTGAAAAAATGAAAGCTTAAAGTTAGGTGCAGATGTCAGTTAAAAAATATTGTTTTAGGTTAAACGATTAAACAAACAAAACCACTGCAATTAATCTGTTCTATTTTTCTCAATTAACTATAACTCTTGCCTTAAGATAGCTTATTATTATTAAACAATATTAAAAAAATTATATAGCACCATTAACTTAATTTTGAATTAAATATTTACTTAATTTGAGTACATTAAATACAATTAAAATTGAAGTTTTAAAGAATTCGCGCAAAAATACCACTTAGAGTAAAATGTTAATATGTATTTATTATGTATAATTTCTATTATTTAAGAAAATGTATGTATATTTTTAGGAGATCTTAATAAGTTAATTTAACAGCATTTCCTATGAGGGTATATTGAAAGTCCCTACCTCCATTATTTTATGTGAGAAGGCTTGCAGTACCACTTGTTAGCCATGTGTGATGCTTGACTTACTCTAGATCTGAGCTGGAGTACATTAACTGCTGTTGATGTTCCTTTTGGACTATAGTACATATAGAAGTGTAGTTTGTGAATAGCAATGTGTTACTCTTTTGTGGGTGGGTGCAATTCCCTCCATAAACCCCTCAATTGCCCTCCCTTAACCACTCCTTACTCCTTCCAAAGCCTCTTCCCTTTAATAGTAGGTATTCTCCATGTTCCAGCCACTCCCCTGTGCTGCCTATATTTACATGTAAATCATGGGCAAACAAGTGCAGAAATCTCTGCAGTCAATCTGAAGATCTACATGCATTGAAAAGATATGAGAGGTGGCGTGGAAAACCTTCTTCACATGTAGGCTTGCAAATAGCTTTTTTT
The DNA here is from genome assembly GCF_964204655.1 of Triturus cristatus. Taxonomy (NCBI): domain Eukaryota; kingdom Metazoa; phylum Chordata; class Amphibia; order Caudata; family Salamandridae; genus Triturus; species Triturus cristatus. Next base: position 232,393,177 of record NC_140584.1, read on the forward strand.
AGCATATGAGTGGCACAAATGTATTGTTACCTACTAAAAGTAATACAAAATGCAGTTTGTAAGTAAAATAAATCTCATAGCCTCAGTACTATTTTCAATTAATGTCATATTCCAGGAAAACACATTAGGATTATTACAACTAAAATCTGTTAGATGTAATAATTTTGTGAGACAGACATTAAATCGTGATCAATTGGCGGAATAACTTTTTCTGCCACAGTTGCTCCAGCTGCTAAACTTTCTGGGACTTTTGTGAGGCAGATCAAAAGTAATTTTCTTGTTTTAAAGTAGAGGTGCAATTTCTTTTACTTTATTGAAGCAATTCATAAGTGATGCTTAGCTTCATTTAGTAATTCCTGATCCCATAATTGAAGAGAAACATCATAAACAGATTTGTGTAATAACCAATTAGAAAATTTCCCTCATCCTTCAAAGCCCTTGGTTGTTTCTATATTGGATCATGCAATTACTATATTTCATTAGAATGCAAGATGTTGGTTGTTCAAACTCGATGGATTCATTGCCTTGAGATTCAAATAAACTTACTATTACCTGGCTTAAACTATCGATGGGGTTTCAAGACTTAGATTTAGAATGATAGAAAATGTCTTAGTGGTGTTCTCACTGTGAGAAAGTCTACTACCTCCTGTCATACTGAATTTGGGGGCAACTGCTCTACATGGTCAACATATGTTGGCTGACACATTAGTCGAAGTTTTGTATGATGAGATAGCCTAATGAGTGATGAGAATGTGGGCATGGGCTGGGCAATCGATTAGATGATGATTATGAGGAGCACCTCCACTGTATTCAGTAGCCCTGCTTTAACATATATGGCTAGAGTTGATCCAGGTACTTGCAATAACATCTCATCACACTTTGCAGGACTGCCAAACTATTATATGTATCTAATATTTTCTCCTATTGTTTCTACTGCACCTGAACCCTTTACCATCTTAGCCCATGAAGCTTCAAGAATACATTCCTTAGGTAGTGGGTTTGAGTGGGAAATGGCCTTTACAAAGCAGGCTAAGCCACATTTGTCATTCCCCCCAAGCCAAACCAAGCTTTCCTTAACCATGAATATGAGTGGCTAAAGCATATGCATAGTCTAGATGCTGGAGTGGGTGGGCCCGGGAATGGGAAGGATCGGGAGAGGATGTGGTTAGTTAGGTAAGTGGGTCTGGGTTTTGAGAGTTGGGGAGTATTTTTTAAGGGTTGGGGTAGTTTTTAGGGCTGGGGTTGGGTTGTTTTTAGAGCTTGGGGATGGGGAGGCTTTAAGGTCTCAGGGGGGTCGGGTAGGATTTAGGGCTAAGGTGGGCTCAAGGGTAGTTTTTGGGGCTCGGGTACTTTTTAGGGTAGGGGTCGGGTTCGTTTTTAGGTCTTGGGGGCAGGGTAGTTATTAGAGGGATGGTGGGTCGAGGTCGTTTTTAGGGTTTAGGGGGGTGGGGTAGTTGTTAAGTCTTTGGACGGGAACGTTTTTAGGGCTCTGGGGCGGGTTAGTTATTAGATCTCAAGGGAGGGCTCGGGTGTGAACTTTACCAAACACATCCCTTTACAAGTCATGCCCTTGACACAAAAATGCATGATAAAGGCATGTGTGGTAAAGGCTTGTGTGGTAAAGAATGTGATGTTCAGATACATGTGTGGTTAGGGCAGCATTGTAGAGGCATGAGTGGTTTAGCCATGTATGCCTCTATCATACAACCTGTTTGAGTGAGTTTGATTCAATACAATGATAGAGATAAAACGCAACCTAATAAAGTTTTGCCTTAGAGAATCCACAGGGGTGACTAAACGTGCAGTAACATCAAAGTCAATCCAACATTACTCATTTTTTTCATACACTTTCTGGTGAATAATTTTAAATGAGACATCTAATTACATTTTTGTTTTATAGTGCACACTTGCCCTAGGGCATTAGAGTGCTGTATATGAGCACCAGAATATATTATACAAGGTTAGATTTTTTTTTAGGCTTAGAGAGATCTATTTGCCCAGCATAACGAGATATTGAGCTGTCATTGGGACCCAAACTCGGTTCCCCACCACCAAAGTTAACTGCTCGTGCCATAAGCTACATCTATTCATTGTAAACCCCTCCTCCTTCTACTTGCATGGTTATGTAAATATTTTCTTATTGTAATTTAAGGCTGAAATATATTTCATCATAACTAATTACCCATGTGAATAACCACTTTTTGGAGTCACTTTATCCATAATTTGAAAGAAACATGAGAACATTATGGGATAATTATCTCATGACATAGACATAAATGATATGTTTTAAGAGTGATGCAAATGCTTTCTTTATTATTCATTAGTCAGTTGGTCATTTATTTTCTTCATTAATAGTCCCCTCTAAATAATACTGACTAGTCCACTCCCACAATAACAAATTCCAGTGTAGATTTTGTTTAACAAAACCTGATGCTATATGTTAGTTTAGTACTCATTGTGGCCACAATTCAAAACATATCCTAATCCAAAATAATGTAATTTTGATATTCTTTTATTTGGGTCTCCAAGCATTTTTCATGACAACCTTCAAGTCTCTTAACCTTTGCCTCACCAAGAGTATTTTCCATGCTAGCTTACTTTACATCATGATTCTGTGAAACTAGATGTGGATTATAGCATCATAAAGGCCTTTTCTTATGTAGCTATGTTTGACTTTTAAACTTAGTTACTGGAAGCAAATGTATTGAGTGTGTGAAAATATCTTAAGACTGATGGGAGAGGTTAACACAAGTATACTTATTGCTATGCCTAAAAGCAATTCATAGTCTTGTTCATAGGTACGTAGATATAGTGCAATCTTTCTTGTCTTCCTAGACGTGCCATTTTAATTCTTTCTTGCTTGTTCATTTCAATGGTTTTTTCAGAGTATTTTGTGTGTATCGTAACACACCATTTTGTTTCACTCTATCAGATAGACATCAGAGATGGGTGATGAAACAATAAAGAATATTTAAAATTTGAATTTAAACTTAAAGAATTCTAGCACGTTTTCTGATGGTCTCTTTGTTCAGACCTAGATGCTGGAGCAGCATAATTTAGGCTCCATCCTCATACATCATAGAAATGCAATTATATGCACACATTTGTCATTGTAATCACTGTGTGCCTTAACTCCGTTAACGTGGGTCAAGTATTTAACGTATGAATGAAATGCATTCTCTGAAGGGATTAGAGATGTATACGTGTGTGCACTACTATTGAGTTGAATTCTTTTTTTTTTTTTTTTTTTTTTTTTTTTTTTAATTTTTATTGAACAATAATTCGGTTACAAGCACGGGCCTACAACCACCAGGGCCGGCCGCTAGGTACAGAATGAAATATACATTTATCACGGCTGCAGTCAAGTCCCGGGGCGCAGCCCCGTAGTGGCTCCGGATAGTTCTAAAGGAACAGGAGACTTAAGTCCAACAGACACAAAAACTAAAAGAAAAACAAAAGGCGAGGCATAAGGGCAAACAGTGCGGGTCAGGCTTCCTCCGGGGAACTCCAGTGCAGACCATTAAGCAGCCGGCAAAAGGAAGGAGTACCGGGAGGCTGGGGACGGGGGGGGGGGGTCAAGGGAGATGAACGTCCATATGTAGTTATTCCAAAGGGTGCCAGGAACCATCAAGGGTCAGGGGGACATGGCGATATCGGTGTCCACCAGGGGGGGCGTACAGATACCCCCGCGATACGCATTCCATTGCCCCCAGATTCTACCCCATGCCCCCGGCTTACCACGGGCCACATACACAGTCTTCTCCCTGAACATACACCAGTCCATATTCTCCTTCCATACTGACACGGTGGGCGGCCGTTGGGCACCCCAAAGCTGCGCTATATCTCTCTTGGCAATCATGTTCCCCAGGGCCGCCCACCGAGTCTGAGCCGCGCTGTAATCATTGGGCTCCCACACATTCAGGACACAGCGACGCACCTCCGGCAGCAGCACAACCCCAGTGACCTGTCCCATAACCATATGGACCCGGCGCCAGTAGTCCGCCACCTCGCGGCACTCCCACAGGATATGGAGAAAGGTGGCGCTGAGCCCACAACCCCGCTTACAGAGCCCGTCGTCGGAAAATCCCATCGAGACCAAGCGAGGACCCGTCACATACACCCGGTGAAGGATCTTGAGCTGTACCAACCGGAGACGGGCTGGAATGGCGACCTCCTTGGGGGACGACAGTGCAGACTGCCAGTCCTCGTCGTCCAATTCCACCCCGTCCCCCGTCCAAGCCTCCCGGAGGCGCACAAAGAGGTCAGCCCGATGATTAATCAGTTTTTTATAAGTTAAAGAAATAGTACTGTCAGGGACATGTCCGTCAAGTATGCGGTCCTCGAGGGGCGAGGAAACCGGGATCTTGGTCCCCTCCCCAAAGACCGAGAGCAGGGCGTGTCGAACCTGGGCATAGCGGAAGAACTCCCTGTCCGTAAGCTCGTATTCGGCCTGGAGCACCGCGAAAGTCTTAACAGTGCCCTTATGCCACAGGTCTCCCACTTTGCTGATACCAATCGTATCCCACTGGTCAAACCCCTTCGTAGTCCAGAGGCTGCCCAGGCGGTCGGAGGCAAACAAAGGAGTAGCACATGTTAGTCGCTCACTCCAGCCCGTGGCCGCAGTGGCAGCCCTCCAGGTCCGCACCGCAATCTTAGTAGGACCCGTAAGGGTCCGGCCAGCCGAGCGGGAGTAAAGTGCCCTGTTATAGTTCCCGCCGGGAAGCAGGAACTTGTCCATCTCATACGCCGGATTCAAGCCAGGCGCATACGTGGCATGGTTAATGGCCGCTAGCTGCGAGGCCCAATAGTACCTGCGAATGTCAGGAAGCGCGATGCCCCCGTCGTGCCAGGGGAGAGTAAGCTTAGCAAGAGCAATACGCGCCCGCCCGTCCCACACCAGTCTCCTCTGCAGGCTCTCCACCTCCCGAAAGTAGGCCACTGGGATAACGTCGAAGGAGTTCTGGAGTGCATAGAGGAACCTGGGAAGGGACATCATTTTGAACAGCGCGGCCCGACCCAGCGGGGACAGGGGCAGCCTGCACCACCGGGCCGTGTCCTCTCGCAATCGCCGGAGTGGACGCAGGAGATTCTGCTCATAGCGAGCCACCGGGTCCAGCGAAACGTATATCCCCAGGTACTTAAAGCCGCTCAGAGATATTTGGATCGGAAGCCGAGGCGGCAGGAGAGGAGGACCACCAGAGATAGGATAGACGCAGGATTTAGACCAATTGATCGTGAGACCCGAATTGGTCCCAAAGGAAGTCAAAACGTCAAAGAGGACGTTGAGCGACTGCCGCGGTGAGGTGAGATACAGGAGAATATCGTCCGCATACAGCGAGACCCGATCTTCGAAGCCCGGGGCCCACCGGATCCCTCTAAGCGAGGGCTCCCAGCGGAGCCAAGCAGCGAGTGGCTCCAGGGCGAGAGCAAAGAGCAAAGGGGACAACGGGCACCCCTGCCTCGTGCCCCTGCCGAGGGCAAAGGGCCGAGAGACCCGCCCATTCACCACCACCTGAGCCATGGGTCCCGTGTAAAGAAGCTTCACCCAGCCAATAAATCCTTCCCCAAAGCCAAATTTAGCCAAGACAGCCCAGAGGAATGGCCACTCGATGGTGTCAAAAGCCATCGTGGCATCCAAAGAAACCAGCACGGCCGGTTCGGAGAGGAGCTCCGCCCTGGCCAGGGCGCCGTGAAGACGCCGCAAGTTAAGAGCGGTGTTGCGATGCGGGATGAAGCCGCATTGGTCCGGATGAATAAGATCGCACACGACGCTCAACAAACGATTGGCAAGGACTTTCGCCAGGATTTTAGGCTCTGCATTTAGCAGTGAAATAGGCCGGTAAGAAGTACAGCGGTCTCGCGGCTTGCCCTCCTTGGGGATCACGACTATCGTGGCCAAACGCTGGTCAGCCGGAAGGGAACCCGCCGCAAGAGACTCACGGAACATGCGACTGAGGAAGGGCGCAAGCTTATCAGGGCGCAATTTATATAGCTCAATGGGCAAACCGTTGGGACCCATAGCCTTGCCCGAGCGAAGGGAGCGGATCGCGGTCGCTATTTCATCCGCCGACAAGGGGGCGTCCAGCCGCTCACGGTCCTCAACGGACAGGCCGGGCAAGGCAATATCCCTCAGTAGAAGGCGAGAGTCGTCCTCATCTCTGTCAGTCACTGGGGAGTACACAGCCCGGAGGTGGTCAGCGAAACATTCCACAATCTCATCCGGCTCAGTCACACACACACCATCCGCAGCACGCAACTCCGGGACCACACGATTCACTCTCTCCTTTTTGTCCAGCCACGCAATCAACTTTCCCGCCTTGTCCCCGGCGTCGTACAGTCGACCCTGCTGCTCCCTATACATAGTTTTGGCCGCGTCAGTGACCAGGGACCTATATTCAAACTGTTTCAGGCTGAGGGCATGGAGCCCGTCCGGAGTGACATTCGCCTCCAAGGCCGACTCCAGCCCCGAGATGTCAGTCTCCAGCCTCACCACTGCCTCACTCTTGACCTTCTTAGCCACCACTATCTGGGAGAGGGCGTGTCCGCGGATCACGGTTTTAAAGGCTTCCCACAGGGACATTGCAGACGACACCGACCCCTCGTTATCAAGGAAGTATTGGTCCATAGCCTTAACCAGGCTGTCGCGAGTCGTAGGGTCTCGCAGGTACCATGGGTTAATGGGAGCGATCCGCCCTGCAGACCGCGACCCGGTGTCAAAAAGAAGCCACAGCGGAGAATGGTCGGAGATACCCCGCGCCAGGTGCCTGACCTCTCTAATCCGACCAGTCTGCGCCGCGGGCATAAGGAAGTAGTCTAACCTAGAGAGACTCCCATGCGCCCCCGAGTGAAAGGTGAACTGACATTGGGTCGGATGCATTAATCTCCAGCTATCCACCAGGCCGAAGGTCTCCAACATCCCACCCAGCCATGCCTGGGCAGCGGGGAGGGTCCTTGGTGGGTGACGATCCAGTTCACCCGAAACCACAGAATTAAAGTCCCCGCCCATGAGCAGGAGGCCGTCCGGAAGGTCAAGCAGCATTCGACCCAAGTCAGTGAAGGTGGAGTTCTGGAGGCCCGGGGGGACGTAGACTGAAACCAGGGTAAGGGGCTGCCCCTCCCACCTCCCAATCAAACACACATAGCGCCCTCTGTCATCCGAGACTATCTTAGTGATCTCCACCGGAAGGGAGGTTCGCAGGAGAATGCCCACCCCCCTGGAACCAGTTGTGAAACCAGAATGGGCTACGAGGCGATATCCCCCCCTGTTCATTGCATGACAAACATTACCAACCAGATGCGTCTCCTGGAGAAACACCACATCAGGAGTCAAAAGACGCAAATATTGCAGCACTACACCCCGCTTGATACGGTCCCCCAACCCATTGACGTTCCATGACATAAGCCTCAACCCGTCCCCCCCCATCCCCTCCAATAGATCAAGGGTCCCCCAGCCTGCAGCACAGTTCCCAGATGTGGACAAAAATCAATACCTCGCCCTGTAAACAAAAAACACACAACAAAACAACCCCTCCTCCCCCCCAACCCCACCCCAAGTCCAACTCCCCCCACCCTATACCCCTGCGGGCCAAAAAACCCCCCCAACTTGCAGTGTGCCTGTCGCCCCACTAACCCCATTCTACGGAAAGACCCCGGAGGAGGAAAGGGACCCGTCCCCGCCCGCCCCCCTCACAGGTCCTGGTGAAACACAATATACAAAAGAAGTAAGACCCAACTGAACAGTGCAAAACGGCAAAATCAAGGACCAAAAGTCATTCTAAAGGGGACCCGTCACCTGCGGTGCCCGCAGAGGGTCCGGGACGGCCACCTCCGTCCGGCAGCGAGTCCAGCCAGTCACTTGCGGCCACAGGAGAGTCAAAAAAGGCTGTCCGATCCCCATGTTCCACTCGGAGTTTTGCAGGGTAGAGCATCGAATACTTTAGGCCCAGCTCGCGGAGACGACGCTTCACCCCTTGGAATCCCATCCGCTGTTTCTGGACCAGTTGCGTGAAGTCCGGGTAAAAATTGATGGTCGAGTTCTCGTGACGAACCGGGCCATGGGTCCGTGAGGCCTGCAGAATAGCGTCGCGGTCCCTGTAGTGGAATAGTTTGGCCACGATAGGCCTCGGGGGGGCCCCCGGCCGTGGCCGACCGCCCGGAACTCGATGGGCCCGCTCCACGGCAAAGAACTTACTTAGGCCAGCCGGGGACAACTGTTGCAGGATAAGTTCCTCGACCACGAGGTCAACCGGGCGGCCGTCGGAGGACTCCGGTACACCTATGACGCGGATGTTGTTGCGTCGGGCCCGTCCCTCGAAGTCCTCAAGCCGCCGGGCCATATGATCGTTGACCACCCTGATGTCTCCAAGCGCGGCCCGCAGATCCGACACCTCCGCACCGAGGGTGGAGGTCCGTGTATCGAGGGCCTGGACCCTCTCGTTTGTTTTGGAGAGGTCGGCCCGGATCAGGGTGACATCAATCGCGATGGTGTCGATCTTACGGGCCAGGGCCTCGTATTGCGTGGCGATGGTTTCCCTGATGCCAGCAATGGCGCCCATAATGTCCTGCAGGGAAAGTTCCGTAGAGACGTTCGTGCCTCCCCCTGCAGCGTCCGGGGGGAGGCCAGCAGCGCCAGGGGACCCTCTGCCCTGGGTGTAGCGGTCCATGTTGTTGCTCTGGACCGCTCCCCCGCGGAGGGAGGCCTTGGTCTTGCTCCCCTCGGGACCCCCTTTGCCCCCCATGTGAACACGGTCACTCAAGGGGACCTCCAACCAAGAGGTGTAAGGGCACCAGCAAGAAGACCTCAAAATGTCGGTATAGGGGGTCCGAGGCTATAGGCACTCTAGTGGCAGGTGGAGGAAAACCCCGTGCAGAGGCCCAGGAAGCACCTCTCCACCCCGAGCGCACCCGCCAGCTGGTCTCCTGAAGTCCAAAACCGAAACCGAAAGTGGTGGATCGGCAACTGGTACCGCGCTGAAGCCGCTGTTGTTCAATTGCAGCCCGGCCCCACGGGTCACATTCACCCCGCTCACCTCCGTCGGGTGGGTCCCAAAAGTTCCGACGACGACAACTCAGGATTCCCAGGTCCGAGTTGATTTTTGAAAAGAGATATGTGCTCAGCTGGTCTTCATCTCCCAGATTCCATAAACCACATCAGGATATTCTCAGGATAAATTCCGAGGAGCAGAAAGGGTCCGGGGAGCCCTGTGCTCACGCGACCATCTTGGATGCGCGCTAGGCTCCTCCCCCTAGTTGAATTCTTTATTCACTTTTTTACACCTACACTTCCTTATTTTTGCTTTTGTGATCATGTATTCTTATTCATGTTTTACATTCATATCTCAAGTTACACGTGCCCACATATAATCATATATTTGATATGCCCCTTTACAGGCCTCAGTGGAAATGCACTTTGCTTTCCAGCATGTTTTCCTTTTTCTTGCAGGTTTATTACTTTATTAGTTGGAGAAAGGAATATTGCTTGTATTAGACTGCTGATAACGATGCCTAGAGGCAAGAACTTGGCAGTGAAGTTGGAGAAACAATGGTCGCCAAAGGCGTTCCGTTTATCATGTTCCAGAATGGCAAGGTGTTCAAGGTTAGGAACCACAGATCCCAGTTCAATGCGTTAGGAAACTGAAGCAATGTTTATGATGCCCTTGAGTAATGATTTCTTTGGTTCCTGGTGGTGTCAAGGAGATAAGGATGTTTCTGAATCTCCTGTTTCTTTTACATTGGTGTTCACACATTTAGAGACATGACAGATTCCCTTTAGGCTTTGGGAGACACAGATCTCTCGACTTGCTTTATGCTAAACATGTATTGCCTTTTTCCAGGACTTCTCCCCAAGTCTGATAATGCTGACACCTTCTATGCTTATGAATTAGAGACCCTTGATAGATGTCCCCATATTTATTTGTGGTTAGAAGAGAGAAGGGAAGTTTCTTTATGAAGCACATGTCTGCTTTAATCTGTTTTGTACTGTTGTGGCTATCACAATTCTGTATCTCATTCTGTTGCACCCCAACCTCCTGAAATATTTCAGCTTAATTATTGTATTGTTGTACTTATTGAACTTACTTTTGGTTTGCACGTATACTGGATTGATTGGTAATCCAAATAAAACCCACCAACCATATTTAATGATTCCTGGTCCTTATTGTGGAGTCACATTGACTCCACAAGTTAGAAATGTATTGTTGATGTCTTCTCCCTTTCAATATTTTACATCAACTAACAAAGGTCCTTACGAACAATGGGGAAAAATCTTTAATGCCTTGACTAGGAGACTACTTTGCCAGGTTATCACTCTTTCAATGGTCTTGATATAAAATGCTTGGTTTACTCTTTCAGGTTACAGAATGCGTCTGTACCCGCGTACTCGAAGAGCTTACTCATTATGCACAAACTGACTAGACGGATACTCCAGGAAAGCCAAGTTTGAAATAAAGAAAATTATTGTGCAATGATTAAAGCAGGATAATACCTTGCAAAGGATACACCTAAGCTGCTATTTCAAAATACAGTGGTGGATTACAGAGCTGAAAAGGTCCTTTGAAACTCATACATCTCATACACAGCAGAAATGAAAAAAACACCTCTCCCTGTATACTTTGAAATATTATTTGCCAATAGACACATTTTGAATCCCTTTCAGAACAGCAGGCTATATTATTTCTATTGAGTGCTGCTGCCTTTTGGAACCACTGTAGGAAGCCACAGGACAGCCACAGAATGCAGTCAAACACTGCTACCTGCTAGAGAAAGAATACATTGAAATGTAGCCTAGGACATCAGAAATAACTTGTAAAGTAATCACTGACACAATGCCATAAACATAGATACAGTTTATATTAACTGTTTCTTTTTCACCTTTGAACCAAGAATATCAATACAAATTCAAAACAAATATTTGCTTGTATTATAATAATGTTGGTGACTTCATTATCACATCGAACTTTGCAATGTCAGTGCTGCTCACAGTATAGCATTGGACTTGAAGGGAAGACATGAATTGCACACGTGAAGGATACATTTAAAGGAAGGGTAGTTCACTAGGGGACTCGGGGGCATATCAACAAGGGCTTTATCTCTGCTTTTTTGGCTTTAAAAGCCAAAAAAGCAGAGATAAAACTAGCGCCCTATCAACAACAGGGTGCTAACACGCAAATTTGCATGTTAGCACCCTTTTACTCTACGCTTCCCCTTGCATCTCTAATGAGATGCAAAGGGGGTGTTCCAGAGTAAAATAATAGGAGAAATGTCGCTAAGCGACATTTCTCCTATTATCAAGAATGTCGCTAACCCTGTTAGAGACAAAAAAAGCAGCGCTAACCACGGTTAACGCTGCTTTTTTACGTCTGCTAATATTCAGACTTAGCCATGATATCATATGGAAGGAGGATATCATGGCTAAGTTTGCCTGTCCCTATCAACAAGGTAATGTGTGATTATCGCTGGGTTTCCAGCGATAATCTCACGTTAGCCTGTTAGCGTGTAGATTTTTATCGCTATTGAGATAAGCGTTGCTAATAGCACGCTATCTCAGCGATAAAAATTCACGCTAGCCGGCGATAATTATCCTCACGCTAAGAGCGCTGAGCGATAATTATCGCCTGTTGTTGTTGATATGCCCCTTGCTGTGTTCATGACACTCTACATTACTACCGCACTAAGGGGCATATTATCAAGACAGGCGATACAATTATCGCCGCTTTAGCGGCAGAAAACTGCCGCTAAAACGACGATAATGGGCTTGATAATGTGCTCTATGGAATTCCAATTGAAGCCCGTGTTAGATGTCCTTCACATCTAACCTGGGCTTCAATTGGAATTCCATCGAGCATATTATCAAGCCCATTATCCCCGTTTTAGCGGCAGATTTCTGCTGCTAAAGCTGCGATAATTTTATCTCCTGTCTTGATAATATGCCCCTAAATAAATAAGACATTTTTAGCAAATGGTATCTGATAACGTTAAGGGCTGTAACAAAACTTAAAATAAAAAAAGAAAAGTGTCTGCATTTGAGCGCACGAATGTTAATTGTCGAGTGTTTCACAATATCTTATGTGAACAAAAAAGTACATGATGCAGTAGTGACAAGAAATGAAATCGTGTAATTCCGAACACGGAGAAAACGTTACGTTGTCCAGGAAAAACAAGTTTGGAAAAATAAACCAGCAGAGCACGCTTTTAGCCGTGTAAATAGGATCAGTGAGTAGAACCTTGTTACAAATAAAGCAAACACGCATCTGCAGCCAACATGAAATGGCCGATGAGCTCATTCGAAAGTTCCACGTGATATTGCTTTCATTCAGTCGACATTTAAGAAAGGAACACAAGCTAAGACCATTAAAAGGTTACTTAGACATAGATCTTTGCCACAGGAACTTTAAAGCCATTCCCGTTGGCACAAAGAATACTGGTCCAGATTACCTATGAAGTTGCATGGGTATTCCTACGACAAGGGCCGGTTTTAGGGAGGTGCGACTGGTCGGCCGCACTGGACGCTGACCTGGAGGGGGGCACTGACCTCAGGGAAACACTGGGTTTAGCAATAACTTACGATTTAAAAGCACCTACTGCAGAGTTCCTTGTGGGTTCAGCTTTCAGGCAGCAATAAAAATGTCAAGATATCCCTTGTCATTAAAGTTCCTGTTAGAGAGAGAGAGATCAGAGTGTTGTCTATTGCAATAAAGCAGCGCAGAGGGCTAATATGCCTGCTGCAAAGAACAGATCTGTATTTTATGTGAATGGCAGAGGGGATTAGTAAAGCCAGCCTTTATCGGCGCTTTAAAACATATGAAATGTGTGTGGGAGAGGGTCTATGGAAAAAACAGGGGCACTTTTTCCAAGTTTCTGTGAGGGATTCTGAGGAGGAGGTCATAGGGAGGGGGGCACCAAAAAAGATTGTCGCAGCAGGCGCCACCACCACTAAGGCCAGCCCTGCTGTGAAGCAAAGCAGCAATATGCAGGGCAAAGCGTTGCAAACTGCAGAGCCAATCATTTTTTCAGGATATCAAGCAAAGCCAAAACTACTCACAGAGTGAACTAAGTTTGGGTGAAATACGATCATCAAATAATAAAATCATTTGCAAATAAATAGTGGCAATCAGGATATCACATATAATTTGTAGTTTGGGAGAATTTGCACGTTTTTAGAACAGGTAAAGTTGGGATGGTGTAATTTCTTTGACTTTCGTACTGGAGAGTACACCTCAGCAACACATGAACACTGATGAAAGAGCTGGCTCATACACACAAGGAGCCAAACCCCACCTCAAAACTAAAGTGGCTTTCTTTGCAGAAGCGCAGCCAAGTACATCATCCTTTGCACACCTGAAACAGGCGGCTGCCAATTTATTTACTGTTTACACAGCCATGCCAATTATGACGCAGCACTGTTCTGCCTGAAGTTAAAATCTGGGCGTCTGATTTAAGGTCATTTATTACTTTATTATGGTGGTGTTAAATGAGATCACGTTGTAAACATGAAGTTCAGCGCACGTACAGGACAGATATACGGTTCATAATTGTTGAATCACAATGTTTTTTAGAAGTGCACAATATGAATTGTAAAAACCTCTCCCCACACTTAAATTGTGTCAAGCTATAGGTGAGTTGTATAAACGATAAAAGGCTATTTACAACTCTACATCATCAGGCCAAAACTTTACTATTTAATAACTATATATCACCCCTAGAGTGGGCCCTTAATGATCCTAGGGCAGGGTGTGTGGTCTTTAAAAGGTAGTACATGTATATTTAATGTTTTATATTTCCTGGCACTGAAAAAACTCCAAAGTCATTTTTCACTGTGGCAAGCCTAGCCCTCCCTTAGGGAAACACTGGTTAACACTATAACACGTGATAGTGCTTAATTTCAGTCTGGGATCAGCTAAAAATATTGTTCATGGACTCATTTTAAAAGTAATTAAAAATCAAACTTAATGGTCAAGTTGGATTTTATATTAATATTTTGAAAATGACACTTTTATAAAGTTGCCGGTTCCTGCTTCAACCAAATGTGCCTTTCTGCCAGTGTTCACTGTCACACAGGAGATGCATGGTTCCTTGATTAGGTGTGAAGTGACTTTCAGATCTGAGACAAAGGAAGAGAGGTTGACTCTCACCTGACAGGATGGCCATATGGACTTTGACAAAGAAGCTAATTAACTGTACAGGGAACCTACCATGTCACAGGTTTATGTAGCTCATATCTGAGCCTGCACCCTCGTTTGTCCTTCTAACCAGCAGACACTAATTCCAGTTGGAGAGAAGCTACTCTTCAGAGCTGGCTGGAGTGACCACAAGGGAGGACTTGCCCATTATCAAAGTTACGCCTCTGGGTAGGCACATGAAGCTCTGCACAGGGGAAGAAAGTTTCTGCCATGTTAATTTTAAGCGGCAAACAGTCCTCTGGGAAAGTGGATTTGCAACCCACATAAAGTGCTGCAAAAGTGAGTAGATTTACCTGTGGGCACCTTTATAGTAATGGTCGGATAGTGGTCGGCAATTTCCCCCACCAAAGGTATAGCACTGGGCATTAATAAGGCATCCTCAGTACTACCTCAGATCACCTCTGGACTGTGGAAGAACAGAAGAGAACTGGACATGCTTTTTGTTACATGAGACGAGATCTGAAGACTTGACCTGCTCTCCTTCTTGAACCCAGGAAAAATAATTGGGCCTCAAGGGCCATATGGCTGACCTTTTTAGGGATTCCGGGACAAAACTAGCTCCAACATGCATTCCAACTGACCAGTCCCAATTGGAGCTACCCAGGACCCATCTTCTGGCCTCTCCTAGAGTGAGTCTTGACACCTCAAGTGCTGCCCCCAAGGTCCCAAACCCTTTCCTGATGTCAGAGGTTGCTCCTCCCAAAGTTTCCCGAAACCTGCGACTTATTGCCAACTTTTTGATCTGATAACTGGCATAACTGGTCAGTTGGAGGAATCTGAGCTCCAGAAAGAAATGACTACATCTCAATGTAGAAATATTTACTGGGAGAGGCTCAAAAAGTATCCAGACATAGAGGGACCTTCACTGGGTGTGAAATTTAGGTTTTTCCTGCTGAGAATGTTCTTACGCCTCACTAAAGCAGGCGTAACGAGGAGAAATACAGTTCTTTATCCTCATTTGTACCTCTTTTCATGTGCAGCACACACGGAAGGAGGAAACTCCTCCCTGAATTGTTTTTATGCAAGAAGTTGCCCTTGCTGCACAAAAACAATCCTGCTTGCAACAATGCAACACAGGCACCCTTGCATTAGCTTTCAGTGGTGATGTTTATATATTTATTGTTAATAATGTGAATTTTATAGAAAACTGCCACATATTCACTATGATTCATGAGTGTATTTAATGCAATGACAATCTGTGGCCTGCTTATTGATGTGCAAAGGATAAATTGCCATGTGCCAGTATGCTGCTTATGGTGGTTTTATATGATTGTGTTGCTGTATATTTATTGTTTTCTTTATCTACTGATTATCTGTATGTTTTTAAGGATGTATGAATTCTAACTTTGATCCAAATCAATAAACTATATTGATGATTTTCATTGGAGGAATTTTTAACTTTTACTCAAAAACCTGTACACTTATCTCTTCCTATTCAACACACATCCATGATACAGTAAACAAATTACTAGTTGTTCATCAATCTGGACTTGATATATTTTTAGAGTCCTCCCCTTTGTATAATCAGTTTATCAAGATCAAATGTCTGACTATTTTTTGGAAAGCCTGGAGAGAGAAAGGCCTCTTTTGGGTTGAACAACTTGTGGATAAAGAAACCTGTACAACATTTCAGCAAGCTCAGTCTTGTTTTCATCTACCAAATTCCTTCGTTCAAAAATGTACCTCTCTACGAGAAGTTATCTCACATACAATACAGTCCCTCTCATCTGCCACATAGTTAGATAGATCCCAGAGTCAATTGGTTTTCCCCATAGATATGTCTTCTATGCCTTCATACTGTAAGAGACCATTAACTTGTCCAATGTTTTAACTTCAAGAGAGAAAACACAAATAGAAATACAATGAGAAAAGGATTTCAACATTGCTTGGTCATGTCGAATGTGGAAGGAAATTTGGCTTAAAATATGTAAACCTCTAGGGTTGCAAACCTTATTCAAACAATATTTTCTGTAATTAATAGACTTTCAATCACATCCTTTACATGACATAACAGAACCCCCAACACTATGACAAATAATTGGTCTTGTAAATCAAACTCGGCAGATCTACACCACATGTTATTCTCTTGCGTTCGCACACATTTACATATTTATTTATTTATATAGCGCAATTACTACCCTAGGGCATCTTGGCGCTTGGCAACTAAACACATGAACGTACCATAGGTTTGGCTGAAGGCTCTAGGATTGGGAGTGAGGCTATAAAGTATATATCCAAGTCTTTAGGCCTTTTCTGAAGGAGAGCAGGTCAGGTGAGGTTTTAAGCTTTAATGGTAGCGTATTCCACAATCTATTTATGATGCTTTCACTGTCCCATTTCTGGAGTCAGACGTTCGGTACTTTCACCAGCTTCAGAGAAGCAGACCAAAGGTTTTTGGCCTTGGTGGCTGGAATGGGAAGAGTGCCCAGCTCCTCCTGCCACCATTCTGTGGACCAGAAAGATGTATCTCTGCCAAAAACTAAGACTTTTATTTTGTTTGAATTTAGTTTGCGGCAGTTCTCCACCATCCATCTGCTCATGTGTCTCATGCACTAGTTGAAGTTGTGTACCGTGTTGTGATATTTACTTGAGATAGAGACAATGATCTGTGTATCATCTGCGTATGACACCAGCTCAAAGCCATGGTCTTTAATCAATATGGCCAGAGGTGTACCTTAAACATTAAATAGGGTTGGGCTCAGGGACGAACCCTGTGGCACCCTGCATGGGAGCCTGAAGCAGTGTGACTTGAGACACTCCACTTCAATAAATTGTTCCCTATTTTACAGGAAGGACTTGAGGAGTACCAGGGCTGTGCCTGCTATCCCTATTTCCTGAAGGCGATTTGTCAGGATACCGTGGTCCACCGTATTGAAGGCAGTTGACAGATAGAGAAAGATCAGGGCAGCCAAGCCTCCTTTATCAACTGCGCATCTGATTTCTTCTGTCGCTGTGATCAAGTCCAGTTCAGTACTGTGCTTGCTCCTGAAGTCCAGGATGTGATTGCTGTCAATAAAGTTGGCCAGTTCTTGATTCAGCGGTACATAGGAAAGATTTTAAAAAGGAAGGTCTTGCGATGTTGGAAATGTCACAGCTGACAACAGAAATACTAAAGTCCACGGTACTTGAAAATCAAATGATTTTAAGTGTTTTTTTAAAATTCAGCCATATCTAGTGATAGTACCAGAAGGATACAACAGATTACTATTAACAAGATTCAGGCTTGGAATGGTCCACAGACTTATTAGTTTTCCTGATATGAATGACTGGAGCCCAACCATGATACCCTGCCCTTGTGATAATTCCTCAAGTCAATCAAGTATCCATGTTATTTTCTTTTGTGGATTCTATACTCTTATTAGGAAAGTCTGGATTCTCCCAATGCTGAAATCTATGTGGATAAAAAATGCTGACTAGCGTATATTGCATTACAAACCATGGATAATGCTATTATGATTTGGAAAATTGCGATGTTTTTAAAAAAAAGCGGTCAGTTATAGGAGGAGCATAATGTTCTGAGGAATTGTTAAGTTCATTGTTTTTAGAGTCAACGAAATGTTGTGAATTATCATCTGATGAAATTAAGTGTGATATTTTGATCAAAGCGACTGCCATAATTTTATATGAATTAATTTGAATAGTCAATATCCAATTTTAAACATTTTTATTATGATTATAATGTGTATAAATTGCTTTTATGATTGCATTACTTTACAATCGAATAAAGCTGAATTTGAATTTGATTCATGTGTTTCTCAAGGACTTTTGCTGGAAGAGGCAGACAAGAGATAGGGCGATAATTGCCGGGGTCCATTTTTTCCAAGTTTGACTTCTTTAAGAGTGGTAGGATGGGTGTTTTTTCACATTTGTGGAAATATTCTTGTTTTGATGGCAGCATTGAGTAGCTCGGTGTGTGAACTGTCTCCGCTACAGTGTGGATTAGCTTGAGGGGGCAGGGATCCAACGGTGATCCAGATTTAGTGGCCAAGAGAGGTTTTGTGAACTGTTCATAGGATATCGTTGAGAAATCTAGGAATTGGAAACTGTTGGATTTCTGCTTGCTGCATCAGATACTGATACCTGGGTCCTCAGATGGTTTGCAGAGCGTGAGGCATAAGTATCATAGATGGTAGTTACTTTTTGCAAAAAGAGAATGCTAAACTGTTGCAGAAGGCTTGGTCTATTGTGTAATGTTGGGTCTCCTGTAAATGGCTACATTTCTGAACTGTCGCAAATAATTCTTTGGAATTACTCTTCGCCCCTTCTATTTTCTCCAAGAAATAAATAATTTTAGTTTTATGGAACAGTTCTTTAGATTGTACTAGTTTTTTCTTATATGTTTCTTTCTCCCTGGGATCATATTGTTGTCACCAGCGCCCTTCTTGTCTGCGACAGTGCCTCTTCAGAAGCTTTACTTCCTCTGGGAACCAGGGTTCAGTGGGTGCTATCCTACAAATTTTCCCTGCTCTCTGGGGGATTGCTGCTTTTATCGCTGTGGCAATCCGATTGTGGTATTCTAGTGATGCTGCCTCAGGGTATTGGGAAAAACAGGGTCTGTTCTGACCCAAATGAGTGATGAAATTTGTTCTATCCATGCAATGCCATGGATATCTTGTTTGGCTTCTAACTGGACAGAGCTTAATGCCCGGTGATCAGTTCTGGCTCAAACTATGGAAGCAAATAAACAATATTTTTTACACAAATGTTACTTTTTCATTTTCTAATGTATTTTTGGGAAGTATTTTGGAAGATTGGAATTGTTCTACTTATAATGTTGACATTATTGACTTGTTACTGGCAGTAGCCTTTCAATGAATGACCAAGAATTGGAAGGACACCTCTGCTAGTTCCTCCAAGGTGTCGTGTTATGATTTTTACTACGACCATCATCTAGACTGAACTTTTTTTCATCCGGTTACCTTAGCTAATCAAAGAGACATGATTTGATCACCTATCACAATTTGTGTAGACTCAGCTGCTCAGTCCTCTACTATTCATCACTCATCAATTGAGGAACTTAACAAACCCCTTTGAATGTGCCAGTATATAGTTCAAATCTTTGTATTTATACTTATTTCTTATCCTTTTATGTTAATATATGTATTCATTGTATTGTTGATAGACTTTGTATTGAATAATGTATGCTGTTTTACATTAACTTCACCATCTGCCTTCTATAACTTCTTTTTCCTTTCTAAGGGCCCAGTTCTGATGCGGTTTGGAATGCTTCCCAATCGAATGAGTTTGGGAATGGTTTACAACGAAATCTGGTCGGGAGAGTCCAAACGACCGAGTACGATGCATTCGGATGCTTCCAGATATGATTTGGTTAGACTTCCATTGACTTCAATGGGAGCCTTTGTTCCGGACAAATTCATAGGCTCCCATTGAACAAAGGGGTGGCTGGGGAAAATCGGGCACCCTGCGGAGGGCACCCCTTGGTGCCTGCCACACTGTACGCGGCTGGTAAGAGAAGACCCATGGGTACCCCCACGGGCCCGATTCGGAAGGCTCCAGGTACAGGGGGCCCGCAATGGGCCTCCAAAGTCTGATTCTGACTGCTGATTCGAATCGGACGGTACGATTTGGAAAGGCTGTCCAAATCCAGCATCGCACTCGGTTGTTTGGAAACGCGGCCCGTAGAGACGTGCAATTCTGCTCCGTACGGCTTGGTCCTTCCAAAGGTCATCGGGTTTGGATTGGGATATTCCTAACACCTAACTTGCATCATACTTGGGGCCTGATTCCCATCTCCTAAGGAAGGCCTCCAAAAAGGATTTGTAAAGAGCAAATCCGATTCGGACCCTATCTTTCTGTCTGAATCGTCCCCCGTTCCGAACGACCAAGTACGATGCAAGTATCTCATATGCGCCGGGCGAATTGTTTATGAACCCGAGCCTCTCTGTCTGACACGTTCGTAGCTGAATCGTGCCACGCAATGGAGGTGCTTTCCGACCGAGCGAGTATGATGCACGAATCGGACAGCTGTATTGACTCAGTCTCATTGAGACGAAACGGCTGTCATAGTCAAACTTTGGGGGGCCATAGCAGGCCCCCCTTTACCCGGAGCCCTCCGATTTGGTCACAGGGGGTGCGCATGGGTCCCCACGATCCAAGCATGCACAGTGTGGCGGGCAACATGGGGTGCCCGTCACTCGGTGTACGCTTTTCACCGACCACCCCTTCTTTGCTATAGGAGCCTCTGTACGCGTTGGTACACAAGCTTCCATAGAGTGCTATTTGAGTCCAAGCGAGCCGAGTCTGTAACAATGCAGACAAGTCGGACTGCACGTGTACGAGTCGTTTGGAAAACATTCCCGATCCGAATCCTTTGCAATGCTTTCCCAAAAGATCGGAATTGGGCCCTTGGTCGGTTGGAAAACTTTCCGAGTAGGTTGGAAAGACACGTTCCCGATCTGATTTGGACTGAGCAAATGCCATTAGAAGGGTATCCTAACCGCATAAAAATCAGGCCCTTAGTGTTATTCTTATTCTTATTTGTTCCTTTTTCACTCCTCAATTACTACATGATATTTATTTAATTGCTATCTATACTTAAATGAAATTGATATGAGGGTTTACATGTAATGACTTGTTATAGATTGTTTTTTTTTCTCTTTATTTAATAAACTTTTCTTAACCTTAAAAATATGTTCTTTGCATCTCCGTTTCCTTCCAACTTTTGAACAAAAAGGATTTAATTAATTGCTCACTCTTCTAAAAAGTGTAATTGAGGTAATCTGGAGTCCTAACACAGAATCTTCCTGTTTCTTTGTTCCTATTCACCATGAATAACTCAGCTGCTTTTGACTACGACTGCTGCCTCATTACCAACCAGAGGGTCTGGAAAGGCATCAGTGACTTATGTTTGGTGCAAGTAGGGATCCCTACTAAGTTAATTAATTGTAGGATGGGTGTTTTAGTGGCAAAGGCTGGTTGAGCACTGCTTCATATCTTTGCTTCTGAGAAGACGCAATTTTGTGGTTTTTGCTTGCATTACCTTTGTGCAACTTTCCTAGGAATCAACATTTCAGTGAAGGATACCTGCCCCACTGACTTGATTCAGAGAGTCATTCACATTTGGGTGAATATTGGAGAGACCTCTACCAAATTGAGTTTTCAGACCCCCCTTTACATCATTTGCTTCCTCATCATCACAGTCATTTCCAACATTGCAGAGTGATGGTGGAGGAATGAAAGGAGTTGAGGTACACAAGATATAACTTAAAACCAATAAGGAATACCTCAACACTTCCCAACCATACTGTAAATTATATTCTGCAAAGTCATTTTTAGAAAAATAGGCATTAATTAACTTTTTGCCCCACTCAATGATCAAGAGTCAGCATTTAATCAGCACTCTCTACATACATTCAAAAGCAGGTCAGGAAGGAAGAGAGATGTGAGAAAGCACAGATGATGGTCCATAGTATCTGATGTTGACAGCCATTGTGCTCGCTCAAAGAGTTTCTGTGAAGATGATGATAATCCACCAATGTGGGCTTCCTCACTTCGTGTGTACTCTGGCATCGGCACCCAGCATTTGACATCTGACTTAATTCCAGCAAAGTGTCACAACCAAGCATGGTTGCATGCAACTAAACCAAAGCTCTGACAGCCAGGAATGTGGGCACATGTAAATCTGGGCCAACATGATAGGCCACTGCAGTACACAGGACCAGGGAGCGGCTGCACCCACATGTATCATCTGTATATCATAAATTGCACACGATTATTTAATAGCTTCATATCAACCTGACTTGATATGAATGTTGTTTTTTTGTGTGTATGGATGTAGGAAGGTCTGTTCTGTTTGAATGTGTTTCTATGCACTTATACTTCAGTTTAAATTCACTAGAGTAAAGCCTGTTTAACAGATTTCCCATTGCTTGTTTGTCTTTCACATTCAAAGCTGATATGCTTTTTTTCTGGAGCCGCATCAAAGCGGACTTTTCTGATGCAGCACAGAACCAATTGCCTCTTCTGGGCACCCCAGGGCGTAGAGAGAATTCATTTATCCTGATATATTACTGGGTTACTGCAATATTTTTAGACAGTACAGGTCTGCCTCTTTCTGTTTCTGAGCTGTGGTGTCTGAAAATATCATACTACCTCAGAGAAATATTGGGTTAAATGAATTGACTTTATGTCCTGCAGGTGCATAAAACTATTGCTTCACTCTGTTCTAGAAAACTCCATCATGCTACGGACCCTAGACCTCTTTTGAGTAACCTAAAAGCGTAGGTGTAAAAACTGTTTTGGGTAGATTATAGTGTTTTTAAAAAAAATGCCTACAATTGTTTGTGCGGTCGGCTTTACTTCTGAATTAATGCTTTCGATCACCAGAACTCTCATTCTTGCAACCACAAAACAGGATAGGATTTATTGCCAGCGGCTACATCCCACAACATGACCCTCAAAATGTAATAAGTTCAGTGTAAAGTCAGCATACAGTTTTGGAATGCAGAACTCAAAGTGGTCCTTGCCACAGACCTATCTACTACTTTATTATTACAATGCCCATAAGTGTTTATCTTCAAAATAGAGAGACATTTTAAGAGTCAGACCATGGCTCTGTGAGGGAACACATCTTAAGAAATGTCATTGCACTGTTTAGTTTGATTTTGTAGCAGGAGAAATGTGGCAAAGAGAAAGGCAGTTGTAGAGTGACTGAGAACAAGTTGAGAGGGACATTTACATAATATTTTTTATTTAATGTAGCTTGAAGAAATACTTTTTACTGCTGTAAGGGAAACACTAATCTGAGTCGCAGGGTACACTTATATTAGGAAGAACAGACAAGATTAAGAGGCATTTGATCATTCAAGTTAAAAGAAAAGGACAAAAGGACAAGAGATAGGCTAATAGATGAAGAACAACAAAAAACAACTTTTTGGAGTACTAAGTTAAAATATAACCACCCAACAGAAATATATTTTAAAGAGGCAAGTCATGATTGTTAGTGGGAACACATAACTACAAGACTCAACAATAGATTTTGTCTCATATTACCTTTGGAAATGGTTCTAATGTTGAGTCAATTGTGAGACTGATGGACAATGTGTTATAGAGGTAGCTGTTATGATGTGCACATATTTTTCCTACTACAATATTTAGCATGTAACCTATCAGTACCAGGAATCTTTCTGTGCACAAAACTAGTCGTGTCTAGATTGTCAACTTTCATAAGTACTGTCAATTTCATCTGTGCTGAGAACTAGTATCAGTATATCCGCAAGAGTTGAAGTCAGGTGAGATGATAGGAGAACATCATTCTCACTATTGTAGAGAATTTGCAGTACTTCAGGACTAGTTAACAGAATGTAAGGGAGAAGATATGTTCTTCTTTATAGAACACTGAAAAATAAAATTGCACCGACCAAGAGTAGTTTATATCCTTGAGAGAGGAAATGCAGCAATTACAATGCCTGTCAAAAAGCTCCTTTGTAGATGCAAGAGTTCTACATTAAGTTCCACAAGAAATGTGAGATGTGGTGGATGAGGGGCATAATAAGGCATAATCTTAACAGCCTGAAAAGTTGGGATTTCAGCACTAGGGTTAGCAAATCAATGCATTCGCTAAATCTGTTCATGTTCCAGCATATGATCTGTTGAGTTAAAATATATTCAACCCTGAATCTGCAGTTGTTACAATACCTGGTATCATAATGTTATCCATTTATGCAGCACACATATATTCATCCATGTATTGCATACACATCATCTAACCATGTCCATTTCTAGTTCTTGAAATTCCACATTACACACCACAACATTGAAGGTGGTTTTCTTCACACATACTCAGTGTAAGTTGGTGAGCAATACCGCTCTATGTTTCGTTCTATTCAGGCAGCTGGAAATCACATTTGCTAGAACACTGTTGGTGTTGCCAAGGACCCTTATTTAGTTTGTTTGACAACCCTAAATGTGCCAAAAGGAGGGTAATTAAAATATTGTTTACACACAGATTATAGAGGTGTTTGTTTAATGTCCGCAAACAAAATAATTCTGAAGAGATCTGAATTTAACTGATGTGATATTTCACTAAATATTTGGGTCCCTGTTTAAACATAGCATAGCTGCATATCATCTTCTTACTGCCCACAGAGGGATAACATACTTGGAAACTAGTGGATTGGAGAAGTGATTCGAGTGTCACTCAATTCAGAAATCAAGGCAGAAGTAACACAGCACAACTACTGACACACAAACGCTGACTCAAGTGTCATCCTTTGGTCTCATGTTTGCTTCTCATTGTGTGACAGGTTTGTGGACACTGCTTTTTGCACAATGGAACCATATTCCACAATGTAACAATTGCCCTGCTAGACCCAGGGCTGCTTGGAATGCATGACTGGACAACACAACCACAAACTAAAAGCTACACCCACTTTAGTATAGCTTCACTGTCTAGTGTTGTGGCCAGGAACAGTTTTCTGAATTACAGTAAAAAAATTAAGGGTTCAATGAACAAAACCATGTTGTGACTGAAAACCCTGTGAGTCAGCGTGAAAAATGGGTTTTGGAATACACACATAATCACAATTAGGACCAGGCATGAAACGGACCCCTCTTAGTTGCATGTAGCAATGGTATGTGATAGACATGTTAGACTTAGTGTGGTCTTCCCCCAAACTTTTTGCCAGTGCTAAAATGCATATTCTCACTGCACTAAACATGGTGACATTGGTTTATCCACAATTGGCACATGTAATTTACTTATAAGTCCATAGTAAAGTGCTCTATATGTGCCCAGGGCCTGTAAATTAAATGCTACTAGTGGACCTGCAGCACTTATTGTGCCGCCCACTTAAGTAGCCATTTACACATAGCTCAGGCTTGCCACTGCAGAGCCTGTGTGCGCAGTTTAACTCCCATGCCAACTTGACATTAAAACCCCTTGCCAAGCCTTAAACTCCCCTTTTGTTACATATAAGACACCCCTAAGGAAGGCTCAGAGTAACTCAAAGGGCAGAGTGCTCCGTAACTTAAAGTATGTATGCATGTCACATGTGCTGGTAGTGAAAAACTCCCAAATTTGTTTTTCACTACTGTGAGGCCTACCCCTCTCATAGGTTAACATTGGGGCTTTCTTATTACATCTAATACGCATAATTCCTGATCCAGAGCGAGTACATCTGTCATGTTTGGTACCTACTGACTGTAATAATCAATCCTCTGTAATAGTAAAGATTGATTTATGATTACAACTTAAAAAATTCCACTTTTAGAAAGTCTGAATTTTTCTACTGTCAAGCCTTTGTGCCTGCTTCCTATTCTCCCCAAAACAGAGAACAAGCAATGCCCCCAAGTATTGGTGAATCAGGAGCCCTTTGGGCCACTTGGGTTGCAATTTCTTGTCAAAAATAGAGCAGCTCACGAAGGAGTGCGGGACAGCTTTAGCAGGTGTGAGAACAACCCAAATCTCCAGAGGCATGAAACAAGGGTTTGGTACAGCTTACCTGGGACCAGGAAAACTCAATATAGCTCTACCGCATGCAATTGCACAGGATGTCGAGCAGGACCTCGGAGGTCCGATGTCAGGATTACAGTATCTTTCAGCCAAAGTAGCGGGGAGAAAGATGGACTGTACTGTAGGTGAGGCAGCCTTAGCGGTCTGCTGGTCAGCACACAGGTCTTCGGTATGATGATCTCTCTCCCGGCCAACTCCTCAGCTCAGCGGAAGCACAGGGCTGGTTTCCACTTCTCAACAACAGCACTAACATCACAGGTGTAGTCCTGATTGCCCAGGCAACGTGTCCAGCAGGAATATTGCTTGCTTACTCACTCACTCACACACACACCGAGGTGCCGCTTTCAGGGACAAATTCCACACCACAGTGTTGGCCTGTAGTCAAGTGAAATGCTAGTTTAAGGCAGTGCTGGTCGATTGAAGTGCCAATTCCTGTCAGAGCCCCAGTACTTAGAACAAAAAGTGTCTTTTATGTAGGGGGTGACTTCAAAAGAACTCTCTGAAGTGCACAAGGATCCCTTTTGGCCCAGCCCTGGCTCCAGACTACCTGTAGAGGGTAAAATAGCCCTTGGCGTGAGGGCAAGTCATAACCTATTTAGATATAAGTGTGAGCCACCTCTCCCCTTCCTGATCAGGAAGGCTATCAATATGCAGATAAATGCAGATGTATCCCCTGTCACATCCAGAATTTCCTGTGTTTGTGGCTGTCTACAGGGAATGCCCAAAGTGTAGTTGTCACACAACCCAGATGTGTTTTGGGGACAGGCTGTCAGGCATAAGGACTTAGAAGCACAGAGAAATGTCCACTTTCTAAAAGTGTAATTTCTAGAAAAGTATTGTGAAATCTAATTTCACCGGTAAGGAGGATTTATCATAACCATTCTGAAAATCCCAAACATGACAAAGATACTCATTTCTGATATGGAATTGCCACTTAAAAGTATATAAGGGAATTCTCAATGCTAGCCTATTAAAGGAGTAAGCCTCACAGTAATGAAAAATGAAATAGTCTGTCACTACCAGGATATGCAAAACATAAAAGTACATGTCCCTGCCTTTTACATACGGAGCTCCCTACCTAGGGCCTACTTTAGGGGTGACTTATGTCTAATAAAAGGGGAGTATAAGGCTTGGCGAGGAGATTTAAATGAAAACAAAAAGTATGCAGTTCCTAAAGTGAATGCAAGGTGTGGAAGATTAACTAGAGGGTACCAGGGTGGTATAAGGGGACTGGAGTGAAAACCAGGAGTTAAGATAACTCCTTATTTGGAAAAGAAGACCCTCACACACCCAACAAACGGGTGTCTTGCTTCATCACCGGGTCTTTGCTCCTTATCGGGCCGGCAGGTGCAATGCCCGATCAGGCACCTAATAGGGCCTTCCTAACAGAGACCTTTATTCCAACGCCGATGAGTGAGGTGTGTGTGGGGGGGAGAGATGATTACATAAGTGAGTGTAGGTGCAAATGAGGTGAAAGTGATTATATTAAAACAGGGGTAGGTGATCCACTAAATAATTTTAATAAAGCATGGTCACCATCCTGGTTAAAACAAAAATTATAATCCGCACATTTATCACCGTTAGTTATGTGAGTGCATGTGCTGAAGTGATCAATAGGTCAACATGTTTCTTGCCTTGAAATATAATAAATGGCAATTCATCAGGACCGGGGAAAATATTGCGGCTACCTACACCTCTTTGGTGGTGCCCAACGTCTCTAAGAGATTAAATTGTGGACACGCATACAGCACCCTAAAAAAGTGTGGTACCGTAGATAAAAGAGCACACCTGCAGAAAAGGAAGATAACAACAAGTAAAAGCATAAAAAACAACAACTTGATTGAAATATCAGTTGAATTCAAGACAGTAGGTAGTGTCAAGACAACCGTGACATGCATGGATATCGAGCAATGTATGGAGGACATGTTAAGGACTCAAGGCAATGCAAATAAAGAAACAAAAGCATCCTGTCACTAATACCAGGCAAATTAGGTATAAGGAAACAAGTCAATTAACAAACTCACCCTCCTGGGCTGTGCTGAATTCAAGGCTGGGGTGAGTAAACACTAAAATTTAGTGTCCTGCAGTAGAGGAAACAAAGGGGATACAGGACAGTAACAATATGTTAACGATTGCGCCCACAAAAGTTGAATGCGGTCAGGAAGAAGGATTTATAGAGCTACTGCTAGTTCGCAAGTACCCAGGGAAGCGGCACACAACTAAGCCTAAAACGCCCAAGTACTGTGCATATGTGACTACTGACACTGCGCAAAGGGGGGGGCATGAAGCAATCACGATGTGTTGAAACCACTTGTTAATGCCAACACGCGTCCTACGCACCACGACCATCCTCCCATTCGCTAGATGGCAATGTGCAGAGACATGCAATGGAACGGAGGCAGACCGCGAGGTTGAAAGGTGAAGTCGGAATGAAGCAGTGCACTATTACAAGTAACCGCGTGATTGGAGAAAGATCTGTTGGGCAACGATACCACGTACGTAGTCAGGCGATGCTGGCGTGCTGGCAGGTGTATGAACCACTAACCACATACAGTCTCTCTACTTACGGTTCCGTAGTTACGGGAGCACCGTCCGCCTAATATCTCACCAGCCGCTGTAGACTGGTGTGTGTGTGTCCGGGCAATCCTGTATGTAGCCACACAACAGCGCGCTGGCGCAAGGGTCGGGTACAGCCTGACGTGATGGACGTGCTAACATGGGGAGCGCTAGAACGCTGACTGTCCGGAAGTGAGGGGCAGTGCGCGATACTCGTTGTCATGGCAACAAGGGTCTACGCAGAGAAGCCCTAAACAATGTTAGACGCGACGCGACGCGCCTGACGATAGTAACGTTAACAAATAACTTGGCTTGTGGGTGGGCACTCGGGTATCGAAATGAAAATGAGAATCCTCGATGTCGAGGTAGCAGCTCATTACCAATTAGCTGAAATGCCACAAAGAAAGTGGGGAGGTCACAAAGGAAGTCGCAACCAATTGGCACTCATGGATGGTTGCAGGCACGGAAATAATTCACAGTTAATCAAAAGAAGTATAACAACTGAAGGATTGCTGAAGTATGTAGAATTCAGTCATAATGAAGTCAAGTCAGCATACTCCAAGGAATTTCCTCGTTGAGGCCAGTGGTGTCCGCAGCCAGTCTTAGGACCCACCGTTGTTCAAGTCTAAAGAGGGTTCTTTTTGACATTTGTGGATGTGCTTCAAGGACAATCCATTGGAAGGAATTTGGGGCGTGGTGTTCAAGCTGATAGTGAGTAGTCATTTTAGTATTGGTTTTTGCACATCTAAAGCTACTCTTATGTTCTAACATGCGTGTCTTGACTGTACGGGTCGTCATACCTATATAAGGTAGACCACAGGGACATGTCATCATATAGACGCAGTTAGATGAGTTACAGTTGGTGTGTTTGGAAATATTCCACGTCAAACCATTGGGGAATGTCAGTTCTTTACTAGTGCATGTCTGGGGACACATGGAGCACGACCCACAGGGATAATGACCCTTTACTGGAGGTAGATCCCACAACATTCTTTGTGAACTTGTGGTGGGTTTCTTTGGTCTGGTATGGATCAGTAGATCCTTAAGGTTGCTGGTGCGTTTGAATGCGAATCTGGGGGCCGTCAACTCCAAATGACCAGTGTTAAGAATACCCCAATGTTTTTTTATGATGGATTTAATCCTGTTGGAATCAGGAGTGAAGGTGGTGACACATGTGATAGATTTGTCAGGTTCCTTAATGTTGATATCCAACAAACTCTCCCTGTTGTTGTTCCTTGCTCGTTTACGAGCCTTCGCTACCACATGTCGAGGATAGTCTCGTTTGATAAGATCATTCATGAGGGTGCCTGATTCTATCTGATAGTCTGTTACAGAACTGCAGTTCCTCCTGATGCGTGTGGTAAATTTAAATTACCTAGACTTAATTTATGCGGTAAAATTCAAGAAGAATAACTCAGTAAAAATAAGAGGCAGAATCCGTGGTATTCGAGGGTATAATAGGGAATTTATTCCTTACAAAGGAATGATGATGGTTCGAACCAGGCAATCGAGTTCCGTCACCACGAAGGTTCAGGAAGGGATCAGCAATACATTATTGACAGGTTATAATATATATAGTAAATGCATTACAGTAAAGACAGATGCAGGAGGCGTAACAGCTGATAAGAATACACATACGTAATGGAAAAGGCGTTACAATAGGCGTGCATAAAGGCGTATACTAGAAACGTCATTAGGATGATGACACAAATGGGTGGATCCATAAGAGAATCCTGCAAAGTCAGCAAAAATATATGGCAGAGATGCGCGCGCAGCCGCATGACGTGTGATTGACGTGCAACTAGAGGGTGAAGGGAACTTGACATTTAGCCCTACATGAGGAGACAGAAGTCTGGGGTGTCAGGACAACCTAATCCCAAATCATATCTAATATCTTGTGTTTAAGGAACTATATTATCTGGAAGGAAAGGTCTTTTCGGACAGAGCCTATTCTATACTGACTGCTAGTGCGTGTACAAGCGTCTAAGTGTCTACATGAGATGCGAGGGGGCATGGGCCTACCATGGTAACGAAAGTCATGAATTACTTGCACGGAGACAGTAAGGCCGGGCCCTTTGCTCTGCAGCTGGAGGGATGTTTACCTAAGCTACTTAGACAGGAATGCATTTCTTGAGGAGCGGAGCAGATAACTTGAAGGCTGAATACAGTTTTGGCAGGCAACAGGCCGGGCTAGGCACCGTTAGCCGCGCAGGAAGTAAGACAAAGTTCATGGATACAGATACAGGTCCAGGCTGGAGCATTCAGAGGCAGAAGCAGGAAAAGCTCGATGGCAGAATTCAGGGCCTACCTTGCCAGAGCTGGAAAACGTGAAAAGTATACCATATAAAGACGGTGGCAAGGCATACTTAGGAACGGAATATCTGACCCATTCATGGTAGATCTGAAAGAGGACATATTAACGTTGGACACAATTGTATTTGCGTCTTCATAGCTTGAAGTGGAGGGAACATACATGTACTTGTAGCATGTACATGGAGCCGTTGGGGTCTAGATAGGGGACACAATTGACCATAAAAATTCATATTTCCTCATTCCCTCCTTGTCCCCTACGGACCCTTCATGAAATATCGATCTTCAGGAATCCATCAATCTGTTCATGTAACATCATTTGCTCTTCTTTCTTCTTCCGGGATCTTGAATAAAAACTTGAACGTGGAATACACGATGTGGCACACAGGCCGCAAATCGCTGGTCCACATTGTAGACACAGGCAACAACTGAATACTATGAGAAGGCCAATACCTAGGAAGGATAGGACTTTCCATCCCCAGGCTGACAACACGCTCCAGAACCAACCGGACCATGTCCAGGTGCCTGGATTCTGATGTATCTGGTTTGCAATCTTGTGAAGACGAGTTATGGCTTTATATACGGATGGCGCGTTTTCTGGGATGAAAACACAGCAACTTGATCCGATGACCCTACAGGCTCCGCCCCTATCGGCTAAGATGACGTCAAGGACAAGACGATTTTGGAGAACAACAATCCGCATCGCAGACTGCTCCTCTGTTAAGTTGCCTAGGGCGGAAGTAGTTTCATTCACTACTGCTTCAAGGGTTCTGGTTAATCTACGTATCAGTTTACTATTTGAGACAACACCTATGTAAGGAAAGAGACCTTTATTGAAGTCTGTATATTGTTCCCATGCTGTTTCAGTGTAGTCAACAATCGGGATATCTCTCTGGGGTCTATGGTGTACTAGATTGGTATTTCTATGATAATGAGGAGGGGCTAGGAAAACAGGTGGCAGAAGGAATGCAATGTAACAGGTACCATCCCAATCTAGAGGTAGGCGTATATATGCGGTATGACCACATATGAAGTAGGAATGACGGGAAGCTCTAAATGTAGACTTGCCTTTATCACTGAATTCGATCACAGTAGTACATTTACTATGACCCAGGTGCACTGAACCATTCTTTCTTACACAGAATTCACCTTTGACTGGTAATACTGACATAGCAGGCAAGACTAGTGCAGCTTCAGATTCAACATTCAGAATCATGAGGTTAAGTGTAAAATTACCTAATCCATATACTTCATTTTCTAGATCAGTTCCTGTTCTTTTGGGAAGTCCCTCCTTGTTAGGATAACAGGCTTTAAGCAAAACTAAGTTCAGGTTTCCCCATACCCAGTTGCTCTGGTAAACTACAGTGTTTGAATCTAAAGAATTAATCAAACTAAACCATGCTCCACAGGAACCATTGTGTGTGAACGGGTACGGAAAGAGAGGCAGAACTCCTTTGTATTTCTGATAGGGAGGAAGTCGGCCACATATCCAACAATTTGTAGCATTGCTGGTCTGATGGGAATGATGTAACATACTAATGAATGTGTTGTTGCGCAGCGCAAATCTATAGGACAACTCATGTGGAGGTAGTTCACTAAAAGAATGTTCGGCAGTAACATTGTAAGCAGAATAAGCACGCTTGAAAATAGGATAGTACATGTGCAACAGTATACTTGCAGCAATAATAAAAAGACTTAGAAAAAACATAATCAACAATGTCACTATACAGTGACTATGAAGTGATTTACAGTATGCATGTTTCTTGAGCTGTTTCTGTCTATTTCTCTCTCTAATTCGGTCTAGAGGATACACGTCAAAGACTTAATTCAACCGATTCACCTTGGAGAGGACTTAAACAATCGAATTGTCTGACTTGCTAGACCTTAGTTTCAGTTTATAGTCTTGAGATTCGGTCTTTTCAACCAGGGGGAGTTTTGAATCAGTCTCTGGAAGGGGGCAGGGCTGAGAGTTCAGATCCGATGGTAGTCCATGAAATTTCTTGATATGGCTCGAGTGTAACCAACCCTTGTGACCCTCGACCTTCACTGCTGTCCTCGTCGTTAGAAGTACCAGTTTTGGTGTTTGCCAGCGAGGCTCCAACGGACTCCTCCTGTCGAAGTTTCTGATGAAAACAAGGTCTCCAGGAACCACTTCATGGGGCTTTACCTCGGTGTTGTCGGGAAAGGCTGCAGCTACCTGTGAACGGCAAGATTGTAGTGCAGACATCAAGGAAGCAAGGTAATCTGTCAGCATATTACAATCAACATCAGTGATTTTACGAGGTATAGGCGTCCCCCACATATTTGGTGGCCTACCGAAGACCACCTCGTACGGGGATAGCCCTGTGCGAGAATGTCCTACCCTTCTCATGTAAAATAGTGCAACTGGTAAGGCTACTATCCAGTCGACACCTTTCTCTCTACAGATTTTTGAAAGTCGAATTTTCAGGGTCTGATTATGACGTTCCACGAGACCTGCTGCCTCGGGATGTCGGACACAGTGGAATTTCCATTGATAGCCTAACAAGAGTGAAATGTGTTTCATTAGCTCGGATGAGAACGGCTGGCCATTATCTGAGTACACGATACGGGGCAAACCATACCGTGGGAAGAATTCACGAACTAATTGTTTGGCAGTGGTCGGGGCAGTGTAATCTGAGACGGGATATGCCTCTGTCCAACGGGAAAGAGCGCATACAACTACGAGGACATACTTGAATCCTCGACATCGTTCCATCTGGATATAATCCATCTGGAGGACTTCAAAAGGGTGATCGGGAGGTTGAAATCCACCCTGCTCTACAGGTACACCTTTACCTGGGTTGAACTGACAACAAATCATACAAGTTCGGACTTTCTGTTTGGCTGCAGCTCGTAAGTGTTTGTTGAACCAAATGTGTTGAATACTGTCTAACATAGCTTTCTCTCCTAGATGTGCTGGACTATGTATTGTGTTAATGATAACTTGAACCATTGAGTCGGGGAGAAACCATATAGATTTTCCTTTCGTCATCCATCCCTGATCTGTTTGGATCCCTCCTAATTCAGTCCATTTCTTTATTTCCTCTGGTGTAGCATGTGTCTGTATGTCAATTACATCAAGGGCGGGATCCCTAACTGTCATGCAGTGTGTCGGCGTCGGAACTATTGTCTTTGTCAAGTCAGTTGCATGAGTCCTATTCTGTGCTGTCTGTTTAGCTGTTCGGTCTGCTAGATCGTTACCCTGGGAAATAATATCGGTGACTTTTGTATGGGCTTTGCACTTCATGATAGATATTGAAGTAGGTAGATGTATTGCATCTAACAGAGCTTGAATGAGGGGACCGTGTTGAATGTTGGCACCGTGAGAAGTTAAATAACCTCTCTCTCGCCAAAGGACTCCAAAGTCGTGTACAACTCCGAATGCATAACGTGAATCTGTGTATATGTTAACTTTTCTATTCTTGGCTTGAATACAGGCTTGTGTCAGAGCAATAAGCTCTGCTGCTTGAGCTGATAATGTGTCAATACAATTTGTTTCTATGACTTCGGTGTCTGTCGTGACTGCATAAGCGGCCACTAACTCTCCTGTACTTGTTCTCATACACGAACCATCTACATAAAGTGTCAGGTCTGGGTCTGGTAATGGGACGTCTGTCAAGTCTTGTCTGGGTTTCGTCGTAATAGTAATGACTTCAATACAATCATGTGCCAGTGGGTCTGTTCCACTTAATGGCAAAAGTGTGGCAGGGTTTAATGTACTACAACGTCTGATTTCTATGTGTGGCTGAAACAATGTCAGTTCGTAACCTGTCAGTCGTGCTATAGTCAAGTGTTGTGTTTGTGTTCGGTTCAAGAGAACCTCTACTGTATGTGGTACTTGTACTGTCAATTGATGTCCTAATACTATGGAATCGCTTTGTCTGATCGCTAGAGCTGTTGCTGCAACTGATTTCAGGCACGCAGGAAGAGCTTGAGCTACGGGATCTAATGTGCTAGAAAAGTAAGCACATGGCTTGTGTGATCCTGCTTGTTCCTGAGTGAGTACTGACAAAGCAGTACCTTCACGTTCTGTAACAAAAAGTGTAAAAGGCTTACTGTAACATGGTGTCGCTAAAACAGGTGCTTGGCATAAAGCTTTCTTTAAGTCTTCAAATGCTTGTGTATGTTCTGGAGTCCAAGGGAGGACAGTCGATGTCGCTGCCTCCTGGGTTGTCAACTGAATGAGTGGTTTTGCTAGAAATGCATATTGGGGAATCCACTGCCTGCAGTACGAAGTGAGGCCTATGAAGGCCCGTACCTCCTTTTGTGTCTTGGGTGGTGGCATGTTTACAATTAACTGGATGCGGTCAGGTGTGAGCTGTCTCCCCCATTTGGACAGCAAGTGCCCTAGGTACACAACTTGCTGGGCACAGAATTGCAGCTTCGAAGGGGACACCTTGTGCCCCTTGTCGGCCAGAAAATGTAAAACCGTCAGTGATGCTTTTTCACATTCGTGTTCGCTTCGGGCGGTGATCAGCAGATCATCAACATACTGAAGCAGTGCAGTGTTAACTGGCATGTGGATACTGTCAAGTTGTCTTTTCAGTGCTTGGCTGTAGATGCTAGAACTTTCTGTAAATCCTTGAGGCGCGCGTGCGAATTTAAAACTTCGTCCATTTAAACTAAATCCGAACAAATATTGGCTTTCCGGATCGATTGGGACGCTAAAGAAGGCGTTCTTGAGGTCAATTACAGTAAAGAACGTCGCTTCTGAATCAATAGCTGTCAGTAATGAAGAGATATCTGGGACCACGGGATATTGTGGTACAATGCATTTATTCAATTCGCGCAGATCAATAACTAATCGATATACTGGGGGTGCTTTTGGATCAGTTCGTTTAAGAATCGGAATGATCGGAGAATTACATACATTGGAGTCGGTTTCTACAACCACTCCTTGTGCAATGAGCTCGTCAATGATTTGCAGTAAAGCCACTACAGCATCTGGAGGTAACTTGTATTGTCGCATTCGTGGTAATATCACTCCTGCTTTGAGTGTGACTCGATATGGTGTAATGTGCATACAACCTACATCAGTGGGGCCTTGAGCCCATAAATGTGCAGGTAGATTCTGTAACCGATGATCCATGTCTCTAGACACGTAGTGACCTTTAAAGTCACGCAAAAATAGTCGTACTCCGTCCGGAGAACAACATATTATAGCTCCTAGAGCTTTCAATGTTTTAATACCTAACAAGTTTTCTGGGCATGATTTTGTAAGCAATAGATCTGTAGTCCGTGTCAATGGACCAACTGTAAATGCAAGCGGTTGTGATACTTCGTTAATAGTAGGCTTTCCTGAGAAACCAAGGGAAATATTTTGTGAGCCTGAGAGGGGTGCCCCTGGGACTTCGTCGTGACTTATAGTTGTTCTGCTTGCCCCTGTATCAAGTAGAAACTTTCTGTCTTTCCCTAATACTTGACTCTGTACGTAAGGACCCTCTTGATCTACAGGAACCTCAATAAGGGGTAAGCCAACTTCCCTCTCTAGGCTATTTCATGTGTAGCGTTGATAATCTGGATAGTCATTTTGTGCATACTGGTACATCTGTTGCGTCGTGTTTTGTGTTGCGGCAATAGGCTGTGGCTGTGGTACCGCTACGGTCTGTTGTGGAACCGGCATAGGCTGTACATGTTGAGGTGCTTGTTGTTGGATCTGATCCTGTCTAGGCGGACGTGGTCTCTCCTTGGTCTTACCCGTAGAGATATTATGTTTCAGAACTGCACAATCGTTTATATAATGACCTGGCTGTTTACAATAGTTGCATGTCCCTTTAACGGGAACCGCTGAACTACTGGACTGTGTCGCACCCTTTTTATGACCGTCAGCTGGAACTGACTGAGCGACGAGCATTTTCATTTTCGTGTCTTTCATACGTCTTTGTTCGTGTTCTTGTTCTTCTCTAATTCTATTCTGGTGATACTGTAACATTTGTATCATCTGTGAAGGAGTGTTAGCTTGCCAAGTGCTCTCAACTTTCAATACTCTATTTTTAACCTGTGGCAGGGAATTCTCGACTAGTTTTGTTACAAAAAGATGTGGATATGATTCGCTACTTGCCTTCAGGCCGCTATTAATACCAAAACATTTTTCAAATCGGGAATAAAAATCACTAGTGTCTTCATCGGGTTTCTGTTTACAAGCTGAAATTGCTCCCCAGTCTTCCTTTTTCGTAGTTAATAAACGTGGCAATACTTGTACTAATAATCCTGGCAATGCTTTTGTTCTGTCCCCAAGCCCTACGCCTGCAGTTCGGGCATTTTCTTCGTTTTCTAATACGGTCCAATCAATCTTTTGGTCTCCCACTTCCCACTCTTTTTCTTTGAGTTTCTCGTAAATACCGGCAGGCAATAATACTTTCAATATTTTCATAATGTCAGGATAGGTATAATCACCCATGAGTAACATGTCCTTTAGTTCACGGTGAAAACCTGCTGGATCTTTGTCATGGCTGGGCACTAATTTTTTCATTTCCAATAGTTCTATTTTAGTTATGGGCGTGTACACAAACACGCGTCTAAACGTATTATCATCATTTCTAACTGGGTGTACTTCGCGTAAGGGATTCTGTCTGTCTATGTAATACGTTTTTCTCTCCATGGAAGGAGCTGGATCATGTTCTGGACACAAAAAGGCACTATATCTATGTCGGTATTCTAGAATTACTTTAATTAGATCGGTACCTAGACCTCTCCATTTATTCAGGAGTAGTTCTATCAGTATATCTGGTAGGGGACCAGGATCTGAGTGTTGGCCTTTATATAATATAAGGAGATGTTGTATCATGTATATACTAGCTAAAAGCTGTTCGTCTGGGGCGAGATTCAGAAACGTGTGTGCTAGCGCATCATCACTGTATTTTTCAGAACTGTCAGCCCATTGTACTGCTGACCTGGCTAATTCTTGTTCATCCATAGAATTGAGCACATGGTACCCCCTTCGTTCTCGAAGTAATTTATCAGTAGCCTGGAATAAGTGTTCAGGGGTCCTTGGATTTGAGATAACTGTTTGAAAAATTCTGTTACATTCTGGACGTATCGGACGTATTGTTTTATTAAAAGATCTTCCTTTTCCTACATAAGCTATCGTTTGTCTAGCTGGTAATTCTAATTGTCCTGTGTTCATTTCTGACTGTTCCTCCTCCTCTTCCTCTGATTCAGTTTTATCTGCTTCTAATCTTCTTTCATGTATTCGTTCTACTTCTTTTCTGATTTTTCGGCACATGACTTCTATATACTTCTGTTTATCATGTTTTCCGTCTGTTATATTCTGACCCCATCTGGTAAGTACTTGCATTTCCTCCGGATCTACTTCAGGCCTATCTCTGTTTCTGATCAAGCAGTTTATGAAAAAACGTAACAATAATTTCTGCATGTCTACTTTCTGGTATTTCATGGCCTCGCCAATACTTTCAGGACCTTGCCCTGTTTGGATAAAGCGATATATTTTGTCTAGATGTTCAACCATTCCTGGTAATGTCATTAAATAGTTTGCAGCTCGTCGTAAACGTACTGAAGATAGTAACATCCTGTCGTGTTTACCTGGCACTGGATCATATCTACAATCTGTAAGAGGCTCATTTAATATATTGTCATTAGCTCTTTGGGGTGTACGTTGGTGTGCTAAATCCCTATAAGTCAATCTAGTTGCTGGCGGTGGCGTGGAAAAACCTCCTGTCGCACCTCCTGAGGTGCCAAGTCCAAAAGGATTTGTTGGGTGTAGGGTAGAGAGTGTGGGTGCAGGAAGGACTGTAGAAACAGATGGAATGTTTAGAACGTGAGGAGGACTTTGTTGCTGCGAAGGTTGGTGCAGCTGATCTTGGGGTTGAGCGTCGTTAACAGGTGGTGTGCGTGACTGCGCACCATTAGCATATTCGGGGGCTGCATCATCTAAATAGGAAGAAAGGAAAATGTCCTTTGCGGTCTCGGGATGTACTTTAATCGGGAGTAATGGAGGTGGCAGATCTTTTGGTACCTCCAAGGTGGCCTTAGGCAAACCCTCGGCCAGAAGAGGATACATACCATTCATAAGAGTGTTTCGTTGTCTGTCTACTTGTTCTGTTTTTACTCGGATACCTTCGTCAATTAATATGTTTTCTCGGGCTCTTTCTGAATCTTCCCTACTTTTCTCTTCTTTTCTGAGCGCTTTCTCTGTGCGTCTATGCGATTCTTTACGCCATAGTTCAATGGCATCTTTCTGTGACTGTCTGGCTTTCTTTTTCCATAATGCTTCTTCTACTCTCATGATGCAATCTGCATCCCATGTTCCAGTAGCGGGCCATCTCTGACTCTCTGCTAAATCCTTGGTGTAGTCCACCCATAGATCAAGATATAATACGGCATCTAGACCATGTTTATGGTACATAAAGTACCCTGGAGTGTCCCTAGGTGGAATGGGAACAGCTTCCTCGAGTATCCCTTTTCTAGTTTTTATCTGTCTTAATTTTGAAAATAACGGCATCTTAAACCTTGCTACTTAATTCTTACTCGGACTTGAACACAATTAATTACAATAGACACAATAATGAAGATCGAACAATCATTCATACCACGACATTTAGAACATATCAAAACATTTTAGAACGAACAATAATAATTAGAATAAAACTAGTTAACTGCATAATACTAAATATACTGTATGTACTGCTAAACAGTACAGATACACTGCTAAAACAGTGCAGACCAGGTCTGTGTACCCAAACCCGTCTTGACCGGCACAAACTAATGTGCACGTCTGGATGCGTCCCCAGCAACGGTACTCACCGGGAAGCACGGAACGGAAGGCCTCGGAAGTCTGGACTGGACTAGACCAAACTGGACTGGACTCGACTCGTGACTTAGATACTTCGGAACTTCGGAATCTGGTGGGCCTCTGAATACCTCGGATCTTGCTCTCTCAGCTAGGCTCTGGTCGGGATTCTCCGCACTCCTCACCGCCTTGTCTGGGTGTTGATCGCAGCCTCAGTCGCCCCCGTTGGCCTGAGGGAGATACAGGAAATCCTGCGGGTACGCGTAATTGTCCGTCCGGCTGTGGCAGGAGACCGGGTCTGCAACGCACCTCCGGCGCGTGGGGTGTGAGAGGTGTCCCTATTCGGGCGCCAATTATGTGGTAAATTTAAATTACCTAGACTTAATTTATGCGGTAAAATTCAAGAAGAATAACTCAGTAAAAATAAGAGGCAGAATCCGTGGTATTCGAGGGTATAATAGGGAATTTATTCCTTACAAAGGAATGATGATGGTTCGAACCAGGCAATCGAGTTCCGTCACCACGAAGGTTCAGGAAGGGATCAGCAATACATTATTGACAGGTTATAATATATATAGTAAATGCATTACAGTAAAGACAGATGCAGGAGGCGTAACAGCTGATAAGAATACACATACGTAATGGAAAAGGCGTTACAATAGGCGTGCATAAAGGCGTATACTAGAAACGTCATTAGGATGATGACACAAATGGGTGGATCCATAAGAGAATCCTGCAAAGTCAGCAAAAATATATGGCAGAGATGCGCGCGCAGCCGCATGACGTGTGATTGACGTGCAACTAGAGGGTGAAGGGAACTTGACATTTAGCCCTACATGAGGAGACAGAAGTCTGGGGTGTCAGGACAACCTAATCCCAAATCATATCTAATATCTTGTGTTTAAGGAACTATATTATCTGGAAGGAAAGGTCTTTTCGGACAGAGCCTATTCTATACTGACTGCTAGTGCGTGTACAAGCGTCTAAGTGTCTACATGAGATGCGAGGGGGCATGGGCCTACCATGGTAACGAAAGTCATGAATTACTTGCACGGAGACAGTAAGGCCGGGCCCTTTGCTCTGCAGCTGGAGGGATGTTTACCTAAGCTACTTAGACAGGAATGCATTTCTTGAGGAGCGGAGCAGATAACTTGAAGGCTGAATACAGTTTTGGCAGGCAACAGGCCGGGCTAGGCACCGTTAGCCGCGCAGGAAGTAAGACAAAGTTCATGGATACAGATACAGGTCCAGGCTGGAGCATTCAGAGGCAGAAGCAGGAAAAGCTCGATGGCAGAATTCAGGGCCTACCTTGCCAGAGCTGGAAAACGTGAAAAGTATACCATATAAAGACGGTGGCAAGGCATACTTAGGAACGGAATATCTGACCCATTCATGGTAGATCTGAAAGAGGACATATTAACGTTGGACACAATTGTATTTGCGTCTTCATAGCTTGAAGTGGAGGGAACATACATGTACTTGTAGCATGTACATGGGGCCGTTGGGGTCTAGATAGGGGACACAATTGACCATAAAAATTCATATTTCCTCATGCGCAAGAATTGCCCGAACGGCAAGTTTTCCCTCAGTGACTTAGGATGAAAGCTGCTGAATAGGAGCAGGCTATTCCTGTCAGTTGGTTTGCGGTATAAACTCGTGATGATCTTATTGTCAGAGAGATGGACACAGAGATCCAAAAAGGGAACTTCTGTGTCAGAGATTGTGTGGGTGAATCTCAAGTAGGGATTCAATGTATTTATCCAAGTGCAAAATTCTGTGCATTTGGTATAATCTCCTTTCCAAAGGATAAGGATATCATCAATGAACCTTTTCCAGAGCAGTACATTCGCGGAGTAGGGGTTAGAGGGGTGATGGATGTCCCTTGCTTCGAAGGCCGACATGTATAAACAGGCTAGACTCGGCGCGAATGTACTGCCCATGGAAGTCCCCTGGATTTGATGGTATAACTGGGTATTGTACTCAAAGAAATTCTGAGTAAGGGCAAGACTAGCACATTCCATTATGAATGGTACAGGAGTGTTGGAAGAATGTTCGCTGTTCATTAGAGCGGCCTCAATGACCTCGAGAGTCGCTTGTTGGGGTATGTTGGTGTACAACGACTCAACATCAAGGGTCAACAGTAGGTCTATTTGCTGTGGGTTCTGAAACCCCTCAAGGAGGCGCAAAACATCAGTCGTGTCGCGTATGTAAGAGGGAGTAGTTGTCACTAGGGGTTGAATGAAATGGTCAACAAACTGTGACAATGGTTCCAAAATGGACCCTATCCCCGACACGATAGGTCGACCAGGTACCGGTGTGATCCCTTTGTGTATTTTGGGGAGACAGTAAATAAAGGGGGTCACCGGTTCTTTCGCTGTCAGGAAGATGGCCTCTTTCTTCGAGATCCAGCCTTCTAGCTCTGCAGTCGAGACCATGGAACAAATGGTTCTAGTCAACTGCGGGGTAGGGTCTTCCTTAAGAGGAACGTAGTATCTTGTATTGTTAAGTTGTCTCCGGCATTCAGTATCGTATTCAACCGCGGACAAGATGACAGTGGCACCACCTTTGTCTGCTTGTTTTATTACGATAGATTTGTCGTTAGACAGAGTTTTTATGGCCAATGACTCGTTATTGGACAGATTATTGAAGGGAATGCGGTTGGTATCCATGTTGAGGTCCTTCAGGACTGCTTGTTCAAAAGTTAGTACTTCTGGAGGGACCATGCTTCTAGTGGGTGTGAAGGTTGATGGTCTATGTAGCCCTGAATCATCATCGGTGGGCGGGGGGCGATCCTGAAAGAATGCCTGAAGCCTAATTTTGCGAAATAGATTCTGGACCTCACATGTATCACGAAATCTGTCAATTTTGGGTGTTGGAACATAGCCCAGCCCTTTTTGGAGTACTACTTCTTCCTCCGGGGTGAGAACTCGAGGGGAGAGATTGACAATCAATCTCTCTTGTCCCTGGTTTGGCTCCGGGTTTCCACTATCCTGGGGGGTTGTTCCTGCCATTGTACTCTTTTTTGTTGACGCCCTCTTCTGCGCCCTCTTCCTCTGCCCCAGCCTCTGTCTAAAAAAGGTTGTTGCATGCCAGGTGGAAAAAAGGGTGGCGGAGGGCCTTGGTGGTACATAGGATATTGCCACAAGGGTGGTCCCTGGTATCGGGGCATGTTAAATGCCGGAAAGCCTGGTGTCTGGAAAGGTCTTGCTTTCCTGTTGTTGCCGTTCCAACTCCCTGTGCTAGAATCGCTGTTTGTTGAGGAATTCCGTCTAGAGGGTCCTGAACCTTCATCTGAGGAGTACCCAGTAACTGTGGAAGTGTAGTCTGCTTTTAGATAGGGATATATATGTTGGGTGTGTGAGGGTCTTCTTTTCCAAATAAGGAGTTATCTTAACTCCTGGTTTTCACTCCAGTCCCCTTATACCACCCTGGTACCCTCTAGTTAATCTTCCACACCTTGCATTCACTTTGGGAACTGCATACTTTTTGTTTTCACTCATTCATGGGCATGTATGCTGGATTGTGATAATAATAAGACCGTTTGTTATTATTTAACAGCCCTCCGTTCCCTTCATTTGTTTGATGATGATGAGGAGATTTAAATGCCAAGTTGAAGTGGCAGTAACATTGCACACAAAGTCCCTACTGTGGCTTGCCTAAGGCAAGGTTAATGCACTACTTATGTGGGATGCACAAAAAGTGCTGCAGACTCACTAGCAGCATTTAATTTACAGGCCCTCGGTATATTGTATCCCACTTTACAAGGGACTTAGGGGTAACCGTGCAAAAAGGGCAATTTCCAACACTTATGCTCCATTGCTTTCAGAATTGACCCGGTCCATCCTGACCGGATAGCCCTGGTAGGTGCTTTAAGATTTTAAGCACTATATTTTAGGATGTTCTGATTTGTAACTCTGGTTCTACTTATTTGATTTTTGTTGTTTTGGTCTTGTTTTGCTCAATAAATTAAGCTCTATTTGTCTTGCCAGGTACGGTATATTTTTGTGCAGTGTTTTTATAGTTTTACTATTTTAAGTGTTGCACAAATACTTTACTCTTTGCCTCTTAAATTAAGCCTTACTGCTCTGTGCCAAGCTACCAGAGGGCGGCCACAGGTTAATTTAGGGTGTGTAGCTGACTTACCCTGACTAGGATTGTGGTCCCATGCTTGAACAGGGTGCATACCTCTGCCAACCAGAAAGACAATTGCTAACAGTATGCATTAATGGTTTGCAACTGCAAATTACCAACAACTCAAATGAAATAGTGATGTATTCACAAAGGTAAACATTCTCCTTTGTGAATCTTGTTACACAAGCTCAGAGGGAGCAAATAGTGGTCCAGGGGACTACTGTCTTCACCTCCTGATCTATTTCCTAATGAGAAACCATTTTAATTCTTAAGCGCAGCACCAGTACGGGAAGAAGATCCACAAACATGTTGTTTGTGGGCATTGCCATACTTCTGTCCTACTCTTCATCATCTTGTAAATGGTTGGGGCTTTACTACTTTAACCCCTTCTGTGCCACGCCCTTTCCCCCTCCTGTGCTGGGCGTTGTATTAGTGGGTGGGGTTCATGACGAGATAGTCTCGTCATGGGCACAGCGCGACCGTGCTCCATGACGAGACTATCTCGTCATGGGCACTGAAGAGGTTAAGAAACTTGTGTTACTCCCCTTTGAGGACGGGCTGGGGAACAGATCGAACCCAGCTTTGATTAGGGTGGAAATAATTTTCATGCAGAAAATAAAATATAATATATAATTGCATAGCATTCTTCCTTCTCCCAGCTAATACTTTAAAGTTACGTAGAATTAAACTTGAGGAAAACGTGTGCCTGCTGCAGCTTATCAAGCCTACTATACTCCTAGGAATGCTTGTGAATACCAAAACGTAGTGCAACCTTATATAGACATATTTTTATAGGTGCAGGTTTACTGCTTTTGTGTATAGAGGGTGAATAGGGTCCATGTTCAACAATTTTAAAGAACACCACACATCAGTTTACAAGCATATGTATAGGGAACTCAGGGTGTTGCACACTTGACCATGAAATGTATTTATTCTAAGGAATTCAACAGCCATGATATTGGAGCATGGACAGTCTTGACTTAAGCTATGCCTGTTCTCTGACACAGCCCATTCATAAAAGAAACCAGTTTCCACTAGGGTATCATTAGTGCTCCTGAGTGGGGCTTAAGTTGAGCCTGTTACCTTGCCTCAGTTATACTGTTCAACAGCAGTGGTGCTAAAAACTTTAAATGTTTTTTTTTCTTACTACACCAAGAACCTTCACTACTGATTCCAGAAAACTCATCTCCCTCGAGGCACTGTATAATGGGCTTCTAAAGAGTCCTTCTTGTGATCAGTTTAGCTAGGAACCGCCCATATATTCAGGATGCCTCCTTTGACCAAATCTTGTCAGTCTCAACACATTCTGCACCTAATGAAACAACCCCCATGGCATGTTTCATCAGTCCACAGTAGGCAGAGCAGTAGTCCCCACATCAATTGAACTTCTCCATCTGGTCTGAGTCTCACTCTGGTGAAAGGTTGC
The DNA here is from genome assembly GCF_964204655.1 of Triturus cristatus. Classification (NCBI taxonomy): domain Eukaryota; kingdom Metazoa; phylum Chordata; class Amphibia; order Caudata; family Salamandridae; genus Triturus; species Triturus cristatus. The sequence goes on from NC_140584.1 coordinate 232,438,020, forward strand.
TCTTTACTTCAAAGTAAACAGGTTACATTGCAGCGAAAACTCTGGAAAGTAAAATATCCACATCAAAGCGAAACCACTTTTATCTTGGACATCATAAACAAGCCTGTCTGTCAACATCCTTGGTTAAGAGTTCAGAGCATGCTCTTGGGCATTCTTTTTATCAATAACCAGGGGTGTTTTCCAATGTTCTCATGCTTGAGGCTTCTTCTCAATAAACAATGGGCTGAACATTTGATATTAGAAGGTAAGCCTAAGATCAACCTAGTGTCAGCTTTTTGTTTATCACAATACCAAACATGTTTCACCAACTCCACTCGCATTTTAAACAGTGGGGTGTAGTGCCCTATTTGAAAAAGTACCGTACCACAGTAAAATGTTCCATAGTGCCTAGCAAGAAAAATACAGTATGACAAATGCTTTGCTAGGAATTCTGCACCTTATCCTATCCCACGTTAAACCCTGGCAAATAAATAGATTACAAGGCATTCTTTGGAAACCCCAGTACAACAAAAGCATATGGCCGCCCTTAGCAACAATCTGGGAATCTGTGCTGCGCACACCGAACACCTGACACTAACTTCCTGTCAATTGTATCAGCATCACATGAAGCTGCTGTCCATAGCAAATGTTAATCTAGGGGCGGCTGCACAGGGGATGTATTTGCTTTCGGAATTTACCCTAGCTGGAAAATGCACATGATATATGTTCTCTAAAAACTTAACAAGTGAATAAGATATCATGTTTCTATTTTCTGGTTTGTTCATTTCAGGAAATTAAAATGTGCACAGGGTTGCATCCTCTCATTGGTGTAGATTTAAAACTTCAGGACCACTGCAGCTTGCACCACACATTGCCCCGGCTGGCACTGCAAATGGTAGTAACAACGCAACTACTAACCATTAGACTCCTCCAAGTGTGACAATTCGGACTATATCAGGCCCCCAAAGCTATAGGAATGGGTTGGGCGGCAGGTAATAGTCATTTTTATATTGAATTAATAATTTCCTGATGTGGTCATTTCTAAAATGTCATAAGCGCCAGTGCTGACAATTAAGTGCTGGTGACACCAGCTCAAATTAAGCACGGTTTAGGGGATTCACAAACATATCAGAATTACACATGATACATGGACACATATGACATTATTTGTTTCCATGTAATCACCTTGCAAAAGTTTATAAATTATAATTAAAAATTAAAAATGGCCCTTCTGTCTGCTATGTGTATACATTTCTCCAGGGTGGGATTCATTTTTGCAAACTGTGTGGCCCCATAGCCATTTTAAGTTATAGCAAAATAGGAACTGTCCAGGGTGCCCTGTTCCAAAGAACCCCATAGTAAGTGATTGTGACAGGAAGAGGTTCCACCATAAAAGCAGATGCTTTTGTAACTTGACAGCTTGCATGCCAGCTTTGCAGAAGCATGATATGTATGCTTGGCCTGTCCAACCCCCGCCATCATGCCCTTCTGCAGTCAATGGCAATTAATTCAAGAACTTGAGTTGTCTCTCTCATGTCTATTTACTTCATCTCTCCTCTTCCAACTCACCCCTCTCTATCTTTCTCTCTCTCTCCACATCTCAATATACCACTCCCCTCTATAGCCACACCTCTGTCCACAACGTCTCTCTATCCCACCTCTCTCTAGTGACCTCACTCTCTGTGCCTACCTCTACATCTGTCTTTATTTACCCCTTCCCCAATCTCAATGTTTCCTCTACCTCATCTCTCTCACTACCCTACTATATTTGTGCAACCTCTGTTTCTCTCAGTGAACCTTTGCTTTTAACACAGCATTACTTTTTCTCTTTCACTCATATCCCTTTGCATCACCTTCTCTATTTCAACTCAGCTCTCTATGGCACTGCCCTCTTTATGGAGCTTTGCACCTTATCCTCTTTCTCTCTCTACCTCACAACTCTCTACCTACCTGTCTCTCTCTCTCTCTGCATCACTCTCTCTTACCTTGTTCAGGCCCATCTCCCTCACCTCTACCTCTCCACTTCACCTCTTTTCTGTCTAAACCTCATATTTTTCCACACATTCAAACTCTTTATCTCTCTCGCTCTCTACCGTTCTCTCTGTTGCACTACTTTCTTCAGCTGTGCTGTCTTCTATATCTCTCCTCATTTTGGTCTTGCTCTACCTCTTCACTCTACCTTGATTTTCTCTGAAATCCTATCTCTATCTCCTAAACCTACGTGTCTACCAGTACGTTTCCTTCTCCTTTCTAAAAGGTCTGTGTAACTAACCCTAAAATCTCATCTAGCTACCTCTCTTTTCCGACATATACTTCTTTCTGCCTCTTTTATTTTTTCTACTTACCTAATATTTCTCTCCTTATCTTATGTCTCCCTCTAATAGAACAATCTCTGTAACTCATCTCTAGCTCTCTTTACTTTTCTTTCCTTCGCCTATTTTCCGCCCTTACCTTTTATCTTGTGCAAGAGAGCAGGGAAATCCTGACTTGAAAGAGAAGTAGGCACAAGGAAAGGGCAGATCAGGTACAAGCCATGAGAACTAAAGAAAAGAATACCCGATTTCATCTAATGAAATAGTGAAACTGCTTGGAGCAGAGCCTAAAGGCTGCCTATTGGGGCGAATATGCCAGTTATATTCCGGTTACCCAGAATGTATTTGTGAATATGAATATGCAGCAACTGGAGCTATTTTTCCAGGAACTATATGGAGGCCAGTTAAACAATAAATCTCATATAAAATGTTATTGTAAGACAAAAACTAGAATCAAGTACATAACATGACTTTATTGATGCTTTTCCAATCTTTATTTTAGTATTATTTGTTAGTCAGACATTGGACAGCTTGGACTTTCATCTGTTTTTGTGGCCCATTCGTCACATATTTTCAGGCATTGCAACAGCTTGATGTAGATCAAAATTCACAGTTTGTTCCAAACGGGACAGCAAATTATGTATTGTTTTAGGGCCTTTAAAGCCTTAAGATGACATTGTGTCCCCCTGGTAGTATGGATGAGGTATTACCTTGCCATTGGCACTTTACTTGCTCCTTCGCTACTTCCCCTATCAGCAGATAGTGGCCGAGTCTGTGGGTAGTATGCCTCACAGTTATTGATTCAATGTTGTCATTACATGCATTTTAGGATGACTGTTAGGAATAAAAAAAAAAAAATAATTAAAAAATGTTATGATGTCATGTAGTGCATCTGTTCGCAGATATTAAAAAGAGAGAGCTATTTAAGTTTGACGTTTCCTCTGAACACTACACAGGTAAATAATGAATGATGCCCCCCCTCACGTTTGAAGTGAACTGTACCCTCACATCCTCTTCTCATAACTCTGTACTTAGCTGCAAAATAATCTAGGAACTGTCTGTTTTTTCTTCTCATAATCCTTCGGTCTACTGCACACTCACATTTGTTTTTCATAAAGAGACTGCTTTAATTCGTTTTTGATCAATTGAGAGCAGAGGGGGAGATTGAATTAACAGCAGATAATCCTTCGGTTACCTCATGTACCTCTAGGGGGGCATTTGTCCCTTCTTCAATTTATTAATTAGCACCTTTGCTTGACTTTTTTTGACTACTATATCAGCAGCCACTTCTGCAACTTTAACACTCTTTCCAGACCTTTGACTGTGAGGAAGCTGTGTGCTGAAGCGGCCTTTCGCTTGAATGGCGATAACATTGTCATACGCAAGTTGTAACAGCATTGCTAAATAAAATAAATAAAAATGCTAACCAACTGAGACATGGCCTCTTTCTCACACGTCCCTGCTACATTTACCAGATGACGTCTGGTTATTAAAAACACAAAAGGTCCCCCTGGCTCAGTTGAAACTCTGATCTTTCTCCCGTAGCCAGCACTTTATTTTTCATTTTACAGATTGATTTGCTCTGCCGGATTTGCCTCCAGAGCAGCCCTGGCTGTTTTTTTTTTTTTACTATTGCACGTTAAACCCTGCTGCCGCTGCCATTCGTGCGTTTAGTAAATTGCTACATTTACCTGGGATTCCAGTGTGCTGCTGTGTCACCTTAAGGCCCACGCCACATAATATGAATAAAGTGCTTGAAGAGTCGGAGCAGAGCTGTTTTACAACCTTGCACAGTGGTAATTGGTCGCTTGGCACAGGAACCTTCAAGACATTTGCAGCTTTTGGCTGGAAGCATAGCAGAGGTTGTTGCCATGTGTAAAGTAAACAGGGAAACATAGCACGCTAACATACAAAACAGAAAAATACCCCGCAAATAAAATAAATGACAGAACGCAAAATGCAGGGAAGCAAAACAAAATTATATTGCAATAAGGCAGCACAGGAACGCAAAAAACAGCAGAGCACATCACCAGCACAGCAAAATGCTGCACAGAAAATGACCACAGGCGTTCTAACCGCCACCACGACCAGGTTTTCATAATATGATGGTAAAACATATTTAGAACAAACGCTACATTAATGGCTCTAGTCAAAGATCTTTTGTGATCTAGCAGTGAGAGGGCTGCGTTAAGACACCAAGCGGTATTGCATAAACTGTACTCTGCAAGCAGTAAATGAAGACAAGACCCTCTCACATTTAAGCCGATTGGTGTCTTAAACAGTTGAAGAGATGGCGCAGTGCTATGTTTCCACCTCAGACAGTGAAAAATGGCTCCATGTAGGAGGAGCATTAAAGGCATGCGCTTCTTTTTCCGATGAATGTACCAGCATGTGTTGACCTATCTAAAGCATTAAAAAAAATACAATGCCATACGCAAGGTAATGTAGCATCACATTTAATACAAAACAGCGTACAACACAACAAAACAGTCAAAATAGAATGCAAGACAATGACCACATTACAACAGAACAACATCATATTGCAACGATAAGACACAAAAACACAGCAGCTCGACATCACCACCGTAAAAAAAAATTCTGCACAACAAATACGTACAACTATTTTTGTCGCATAATCTCACCTCCAGAAGCCTGCTTTCAGAATACAGTGGTACAAGGGGACTCATTTATGAGCCCCTGCGTCACTTTTGCGCCACTGGTGCGTCACTTTTTGTGACGCACCAGTGGCGTAAAACATGCGCCATGATGCGCCATATTTACTAAGTGACGTATCTACCTAGATACGTCACTTTGTAAACCCCTGCGCTACATTATACCTGCGTCAGGTATAATGTATGCAGGGTGGGCGTTCCCACGTCAGTAAGCATCGTAGAAGTGACGCAGTGAAATCTACGAGATTTCACTGCGCCACTTCTAGGGTGCAAATGCGTCAATATCTTACGCCTGCCTCACAGCAGGCGTAAGACTGACGCAGGCCCTATCACATGGGGCTTGCCCCATGTGAAAGGACACATTGCTGGAGTTGCGTCACTTTTGTGACACACTCCGGCAATGCGTCACTTTTGCGCCTACAGATACGTCAGAAATACTGACGTATCTGTGACTCCTTGCGACATGATGCGTCATACTGTAAATATGACGCATCACTGGAGTCGCAGGGAGGGCGCAGTGAAAGGTGACGCATCACTGTTGTCACGCAGTGATGCGTCACTTTTCATAAATGAGGCCCAAGGTTTTTACACCAAGCACTGCTTTAATTTACCACCAAAGATATGAAATAGAACGAGTCAAAAATGTTTTGGAATCTGGCCCATGTCGCCACAAATGTTTAGGTTAGTTTGTCTCTCAAATGCTTCCTTTCGGTGGGGTGGGGGGTGGGGCTCTTTTAATACACGTTTTAGGAAACTGCTGAAAACTTGAGGCGATGAAACAATAATTTGACTAAAAACTGCCACTCAGGGATTAATGACAAGCACTAGTTCACTACTTGTCAAACAAACATGTGCCCACCTTTTACTCTACTGTTACTACACAACAAAAACAGATACATTTAATTTGTACCACTTTGTCGCAGTTTGCAGTCACCGCTATTGGTTTTTTAATGCCCAATACTTTTGTGACAAAACAGTAGTGGAGACCAGATAATAGAAAAGTAAAGAAGATACAGTGATTTGTATAATGTTTAAAGCTATATAATTGCACAATGTGATGTATCATTGGCAATGTTCTTATGAGTACGATTATTATATGAAGGTGGTTACCTTTCAATGTAAAAAGAATTGCAAACGAAACTTTCATACCATATAAAGCTCGAAAAAAATGGAATGATTTATTGCATTTAATTTTTTGAAGAGGTTTACTTAGTAAGCAGGAACCTTATAGGTCCTATAGTAGTGCACACTGTGGTGAGTGCACAGAATCTGTGCGCCTTTACTTAGTAGTGTACCAACGGAGACGAGGAGGCTACACAAAACTGACTAATGCTGATACTTTTATTATTCCTAGAGTAACTCCATACTGTAAATTTGAGTGCAGGCTAACATTTCTCAGATGCAATCCAATGGCCATCTAATTGCTAAAGAAGCACTGTGTTCTATTCTTTAAAGAAGGATACATGGTTGTAACATCATGCAACATGGCGGTTATCTTAAAAGTATTTAAAAAAACAGTTTTTTATTTCCTAAAGGAGACAAAACATAATTTTTTAAACTTTCAACTTGATTGGAAATTGTTATGGGCTTTGGTAATACCAACACATATTAAAAGCAACTGACATTGGCGCAGCCAATAACAAAGACCACTCCGGAGAGGAATACAGGAGCAGCAGGAGAGAGAGAGAGAGGACATGGAAATATGGGGCAGAAAGAGGCAGAGTGCTGTGAGACAACATACAAAGAGGGAGGGAGGGAAAGGTGGGCAGGGCCGGCTTTAGGGCGGTGCGACCGGTGCCACCGCACCAGGTGCTGACTCTTGGAGGGGGCGCCATACTTGGAAGTATTTGATGGTTTTTTGCTTTGCTCGCCTCCGGCAATTTTCATACAATAAAAATGTCAAGATAACTATGGTGATTAATGTTCTTCCTGGAGAGAGAAGGAGTTTTGTCTAATGGAAGTTTTAACTCATTTTATGGTAGCACGGAGGGCTAATATGCCTGCTGCAAAGAATGTGTACCATGTAGATCCGAAAGTGCATATGGTTTAAATAGGTCAGTAATTTTGTCAGAGAGATCCTTTTGTTACTAACAGTGAAGATGGTAAAATCCTGAGCGATACCAAATCCTAACATTGAACAGTGAGCAACTGTAAAAGAGCTGCATGCAAACTGCAAGGTATAGATTACAGCATTATAATTTTCTCCTCTGTCTTTCATTAATCTAATGTTTCAAAAAGGGTTCATTTCGGTAAACAACACAAATCCTTATTATTAAATGTAACCCCAAACCATGGGGTTATGTTTAAGATTCTGAGTCTGTGCTTCTTCAGACCAAGCACTCTTAAACTAAAATGTCTACCAGTCTGGATGGCATGTGATTCACATTGTAGTTTTCTGGTTTATGGAACATTTCCTATACACTAATTTACACACCTTTGACTGATTGTCTCTGTGTAATATGTGTGTGATGTAAAGTGCTCCGACACCCTACATTGGTATAGGAGGCACTATTTAACTATTTAAAAACATATATCTGAGAGAGAGTGGTTACGGAGACTTGAGGGGGCACTGTTAAAGGATGGTAGTGAGGGAGTCTGTGGGGGGCACCAACAAACATTGTCGCACAGGGCGCCACCAGTGCTAAAGCCGGCCCTGAAGGTGGGGGTGGAGAGATTAGGGAGGTTTTGTTCTGCAGGACAGCATTTAGGGAATCAGCAGCCCTGCCACCCAGAACCTGATGAGCCAAAAAGAAGAAATGAGAAGGAAGAGGGAGGGAGGGTAGAGAAAGACCAGAGAATGTTATGGCAGCAAAGGAATTAACACAAACATGCTCTGAAGGGTAGGAGCATGCACTCCAATGGAGAGCTAATAAATAAATATTATGGGGAAAAGTACTTTAATGATATCAGCCAGGGAAGACTATAACTGATGAACTGAGAGGCAAGGAAAACACACAAAAAATGAAAACACCCTACACAAAAAGATCAGGGATCTGAAAAAGACAAGAAAGCCATCTAATAGCGACCTAGGTCGTGACCTAAACCTCAGTCTATTTAGTATATTATACAGTGCTAGCAGCTGAGCACTTGGTCCATATCATGCCACCCTAAGAAACTGTTTGTAGCCTCCTAGCTGTGCACTTGACCATTGAATTCCAATGGATGCATGTCAATAGAAGTTGCTGATAGGTGACATACAAATCAGTAGTAGACACCTACACATTACATTAATAAACATGGACTCATTTATTTGCATGTACACATGAAGCTTTTGCTAATGGAGTACCTTGTTTATTTAAAGCAAAGTTGTTTCTTTTAGCTTAATTAGTTTAATTTTAGTTTATACTTAGTGTACATTTTTGTTTCTTCCTTTAATCTTGACCTTAACATTTAAGACTTTAATTACATATATAGTAACTACTAAATGACTACTGTTGCTACACATACCAGAATTGTCAGTTCTACAGCAAACACTCCACACCTACAAATCTTCACTGGTAAATGTTGGCACATAAAATCAGCAGATATTCACTGGGAGAAAAATGCTTGGTAAATACAGAGAAATTTGAATGTTGGCGCAGTATGCACCAAAATTCCAATCTCATGACCTGTTTCCAGGACAAAATCTGTAATTGTTGATTTTGCCGCTAATTATACCATCTGATCGCTAATGATAAGTACACTGTTGTTATTTATTGGGTGCTATAAATAACTGTGCATTACAGAAGTCTTGAAATCAAGGCCTAAAAGTAATTGTGGTTTAATATTTAGGGCTCGATTAGGACTTTGGTGGAGTGTGATTGGGACAGCCGCCCAACTACCAAAGCTGGGTGAAGACCACCAGCCAGAGTAGTAGTTTTCTTGTGTCTGGAAGGTGGTTCTTTGGCAGTCCCAAGGCGTTTCCTATGAAAAAGACACTGCAATGGGAAAGTCAAAGGGAGTTTCTGCCTAACATGGACTCTGCTGTTCTGCTCTCTCCCTGTCACACAATGCAGCGCAGCCTCGTGGAACTCAATCTTGCAAAAATATGTACGGATTTAGGAATGTTACCATCTCCTCTCTTCTCTGGTCCTTACCTGACTTCAGAATTGTCGTCCTACAGTAGCTCACACTATTTGCAGAATGTATCCTCTCTTCCCTGTACCACCAGTGGAGGCCCATGCAGTTAAGTGCGGCACTGGGGCGGGGTAGGGGGGAAGTAACAAACAACAGAATAGGGAAAATAAAACCACTTACCTTCTCCTCGCCTTATTTTCCCTAATCCTTTGTTTGTCACGTCCACCCCCTCACTCCCGCCTCACCGTGCTTACCTGAACGGGCCGCCACTGCGTACCACTATGAAAAACAAAGTAAGCCTGGCAAAAATGGGGGGTGGGACTCAAATGGAGCCACAGGGGCATGGTTTGGTTTGAGTCAAGGCACCCCCTGCAGCTCTGAAATCAGTCTCCTCGCCTGCAACACACCAGTACATGCCAAAAGGACCCAGCTGTCAGTGCAGGACTCCCTCTAACTTTTTAGCGTTATGCTATTTCGCAAAGAGCGATGCCCTCTACAAATAACAACATACAATAAACAATTCTCCATTTTGCATCAAAATTCATTGTGTCTTTTTTTTTTAGAATAGTTGGACCTACAGTAACTGAAAAAACTGAACTGGAGGTTGCTTTTTTTGTTACTTGCTTAATGTTTGTGCTCCTGAGTATTACCCATAACTTAATTACTGCTGTTAATTCTTTAATTTATTTATGCAAAAATGCGCGAGGATGTGCATGTGCTATGCTTGAAATAAAAAGTGATTTAAATAAAAAAATTAAATACGGCAACAATCACCGAAAATATTTTCATTTATAGCTAAAATGTTACATTCAAAAGAAAACGTTTGTAACTTTTTGTCAACTGTTTTACATAAAACCAATTAACATCCATTTTCGACAGCTGTATTGTTCTTCGTTTGAAATGTTTTTATTACGGATTTATATAAAACGCAAAACAAACAAACCTCAGACATAGTGACAGCCACAGACTCAATTAGTGTCGCAAATTGTATCTGCCAAGGAAGTTCAGGAGTGAAATAGGTTCCATATATGCCAACCTTTAATAGATGTCATAGCACCTAAATATTAAATATACTCTTTGTTACATAAATAGCATCTTTCACTTTGCGACAGTTGAGGCGTTCATGTGGCTTAAGTTGATTCAGGGCCCGTGGAGCAGAGTGCAAAAGAGTGGCAGAGTGGGTGGTTGCCTCATTGGTTGCTACAGACTGGTAGTCAGTGGGCACGCCTTGGGAAACATGTGACAGGTCAGGCTTTTGAGAATTTCACCAGATCTGCTTTAATGCGATAGTTTAGCACTCTGGAGTTCAAAATGCCCATAGATTACTGCAAACCCTTTCTTTCACAATGAGTAAAAGTCCATTTCTGTAGTTTATAGGCATTAATTGGTTTGTAAGTCACCATGATCTAACATCAACAGCTTGCTCTGCAAAGTGTGATTTTTCCAGTGGCAAACAGAAATACTAGTAAACAAGGGGCGGGCAGGAGGGTCACTCATGCACACATAAACACTCACTCACGCCAATGCATTCACACACACACACACGCACACCCATTCAAAACACTCGCCCCAAATATTCATTTTTACACACACCCATGCACCCACCAGACATTGAAAAACATTACACTTACCTGCTGCAGCTCTCTGGGAGTGAAGCCTGAGAGGACCCAGGAGTTTTATATAGCGCAAACTTGACCCAAAAGTATCGGAGCGCTTTACCTAGCACCAGTTGGGTTACATGAAGACATATTCATTTTTGTTAGGCACAGGGAGATAAAGAGATTTGCCCAGAATCACATAATGTTCAGCCTCGTTGCCCAGACTCCAACCCAGTTCCCCAGATTTGAGGACGACCGCCCTAGCCGGTAGGCCAACTCCTCTTCATTCATTGTCTCTTCTTAGGTCAGCCATTGCAGGAGGCAGCAGTAACGACCTCATTACAGAGAGGTTACTCTGCCACAAACATGGTGGATATCCCATCCACCTTGTTGCAAGTGTCATAGGATATAATACACTTGTAACAAGGTGGATGAGATAACCATCATGTTTGTGACCGCATAACCCATCAACCAAACTCTTTATCAGTCCCTAAGTGTTCCTCCACGCATAAAGGTAAAGTGAGACTATGGTAAATAGTTCAATAGCGAGCCCACCAGTCCCTGAGATTTTGCCTGTGCTTGGAAAGTACTGCAAATGTTGATTCACTCAGTAAATACTCTGCAAGTTGTTTTGGTAAGATACAGTAGATTGTTTGACAAGATGGGTCAACATAATTCCAAATAACAGCTGTCTTTAGCAGATACTTTCTGAATGTGGGGAATGAGATGCTGTGCAGTATCGATATTTAGCAATGAAATGGGAATGAGCAGAATAAAAGATATAGACTAGTCAGGATATATTCCTATAATAAATCACAGTGAAGTTAAGTTTAGATGATAGAACCTGAAGTTAAACGGCAATGCCTAATGATTTGAAGTCAGTGGACTCATCATTGGTCAAAAATTAAAATATGAATGTCACAGTACTCTTAGAAACCGCACTTCTTTGTTCATTGGAGACAAAGCATAGCTATACATGGAGGAACTTCAGTTTTTCAAGAAAATTGTTAATATACCAGACACTCGCACAGACGCGTTTGAACCCAACTGTTCTTTATCACGTGACAAAGTCTGGTTGTGTCAAAATGCAGCAGTGTGAGTGTCTAGAAAGATAAAGATTCTTTGAGAAACTGTAGTTCCTGGAGTGCAGCATACCTTTCTATCAGAGTGGAAATTATGGTAACAGGCAGACCCCTACACTGGCACCAGCAGCAAAGCTCGCTGCTTCTCTTGACCACTTGCTACTAACATATTCACCAGTAGCGGTTAGTGGGGCTGGGCGGAGGAGAGGCTAAATATTTTTAGAAGATCACTTACCTGTTTTCGGGCGCAGATTTTCCTCCATCCTCTTCTCTTCCTGGCTCCTGGCAGCACACGAGCTCCCCTAAGTCAATCACAATGCTGCTATCTCCAACATGACAGCAGTGTCAAGACTGGTCTGAGAGGACTGTGTGTCTGCTCAGACAGTGCCTGGGAGCCTTGGGACTGTTCTCCACCCGGCTGTGCAACACAGGCAGGTTGAGAAATGCTAAGGTGCATGACTGTTTGGCTGGTCCAAGATGGCTGGCAAACTGTTATGCTGACTTCTGATGCATACGTATTTGCTCCTCCCTGTGACCCCAGCCCCTCCTCGCCCTGAACCATCCCGTAAGCCGTTCTAAAAATAAAATGATAATAATGCCTTAGCAGAGGAGTGACAGCTGATATTCACGGAAAAAAGCAAAGGTTACATTTATTTTATAGTTAGAAATTGTAAGAATATCTAACTTTATATCAAAAAAACCTTACGAAATTCACTGAAACAAACAAAGGTTAAAGGGACATTATAATTAGGTAAAAATCTCCCCGTAAGCATACCATTTCAAACCAGAAAAACCACTGCCATTTGCCAGCTATACTTATCTCAAGTAACTATAACTTATGTCCTAAAGTAATTCTAACTCAATACCCCACCATGCACAGTACTGTCAACAATGACAGCATATCAGATGTGATCAGGGATTTTATAAATGTAATCAATGAATGTGTTATGAGTGATATAATATGGGAGGGTAAAATAATTGAATGGTGAGGGTGTGACTTATAGTTACTTCAAGACCTGAGTTATAGTGCCTCCAGATAACTATAACTGGTGAATTTCTAAGGTATTTTAAATGTAACGTTAGAGAGTCCTACAAATCCTAACTATAAGGACACTTTAACCGTTGTATATTTCGGTGAATTTCTAGGTTTTTTTAAAACTTAAAGTAGGATGCCCATCGCTGTGCATGGCGGGGGTGGATGCAGGGCCTAGCCTAGCATTGTCCACTGTACTGCCCTTGCACCCCCTCCTCTTTGCCCTCCATTGTCCAACTCCATGCTCCTGCCCCCTGACTCTAGTCCCAGATGACCGTTGTTCTGCTGCTACCCTTGCTCCCTGCCCAGTTAGCTTCATGGCCCTACCCACTTCCACCCTGCCCTCTGCTGTTGTGGTCAATTCACTTGCCCTCTCTCTTCTGCCTTGCATGGTCCAATGTTGTGCCACTGACACCATGGTAAGTTTGCTGTTCCTGTCCACTGCTCCTGCCCTCTCTTGCCTGAGTCTTTGCTCCTGTCACTGCTCTACAGCTTAGCTTAGCTTTCTGTACCTGCCCTGCTTCCCCCTGCCCGCCGATTTCTGTCTGTTCCCTTCCATTTGCCCACCATGTTTAATTGAGGTGTCACTGCCCCTCCGGTCTATTCTGAGTGTTCTGTTGAACTGCCACTGCTCATCTCACCTGCCCAACATTGTCAGATTGCTGTCCTGTCCCTGCCCCCTCCACCCTGGCTTCCATTGTCTGAGTTCCCACTCCTGCACCCTCCTTTCTTCTCTCCTTAGTCCATTTGTTTGCCCATTCCTCCTGCCCTACATGCTCTGTTATGCTGCAACTACCTCCCTTGTTCTTTGTGGCCCTTTATGCTGACACTGTCCATCCCTATGTGGTCAGCTTGCTGTCCCTGCCCCCTCCCCACCCTTAGTTGTCTGAGTCAGTGCCCCTACTCCCCTACCACCTGTCCTTCATGGTCTATTGTGTCACCACTGCCCCTCCCTCTTTGCCTTTCATGTTCCACTGTGCTGTCACTCCGCATACCGCCTGCCCTGCATAGTCTATTTTGTTGCCACTGCCCTTCCGTCTGCCCTACATGATTACCTTGATGGACCTTCCCTTCCTGCCTCCCGCACTCTGTTGTCTAAATCTCTGCCCTTATCCCCTCCCTCCTGTTTTCCAAAGTCCTTTGCACTGTCCCTGCTCCATACTGCCTGCCCTCAATGGTCCTGTGTGCTACAACTGCCCTCCTGCCTGACCTGTACGGTCAGATATTGCCCTTGCCACCTTCCCCCTGCCCTCTGTTTTCTGTGTGAATGTCCCTGCCAGCCCCATTGTTTTCCATGGTCTGTTGCGCTGTGCTGTCCTCCTGCTTACCCTGTTTGGTATATTGTGCTGCCGCTACCCCTGTTGCCCGCCCTGTAAGGTTAATTGTGTGCCCCTGCCACCTCCCTCCTACCCTCTGATATCCAAGTCCACATCCTCACACCATTCCTCCTCCCCTCCATGGTCTGTTATACCATACATGCCAACATGTTGAACTTGCTAAGAAGGAGATTGTTAAACAAAATCGTGGGAATTTATTTCCTCCATTGACTTACACTGAAAATGAGGAGATTTTAGATGGGAGACAGATAAAATAAAGCCCTTCAGGGCTTGAATAAAATTGTGAGTCTCCTGCCTGACTCAGGTATGTTGACATGTAGAGTTGTATAGTGCCATTGCCTCTGCCTCCTGCCCTAAATGGTCCATTGTGTTGCCAAAGGTTCTCTTGGCTTTCCCACATGGTTGATATGCTGCTCCCGCCACCCTTTACCCTGCCCTCAATGGTACATGTTGATGCAATGCCCCTCATGCCTGCCTGGAATGGTCAGCTTGCTACCTCAGCTACCCTCTTCCCTGACCTCAATTGTCCGAGTCCATGCCCCCTACTCCTGGATCCCCACAGTGTTCTAATGACAACTAGATCACTAACATTTGTATTTATTACAAAAGTGTGGCACACCTGAAGTCATCTTGATAGAATCAAAACTGTAAAACCTAAAGCATTTCCTTTAGAAATTATAAAAATGAGGGGGTCCTTTTTCCATAGAAATGATGGGTACTGCTTTAAAAAACTAAAATGAGGACACATTTTCTGGGTTTCCAAGTAGCAACAAAGTACATTTAAATTATTTGCTATTTTATGTTTTTTAATCCAGTTGTTCACTTGATTATTTGTTGCATATAGGGGAGCGGATGTGGCTTTACGGCCAACGCTGCTGAATTTGGAACTGGGGAACCATCTTCGAGTTTTGACGTCGGCTCAGCATCCTGTGATTCTGGGCAAATCACGTAATCTCCCTGTGCATAAAACCAAAAAGAATGTGTCTTTGTGAGATGTAACTAATGCTCATGAAAAGAACTCCAATACCTTTTGGGTCATGTTTGTACTATATAAAACTAATCTCTGTTGGCCAACTTGGAAGACCTTGAAGCTCCCTCATTTCTAGGGGTGGATCGAACTAGTGGAATTTCACTCCATGGAATTTCAAGGAGTTACATAAAATAAAAACTTTGCAAGATCCTATGGTGTTCCGCAAGCGGGTGGAATTCAGCACTTTGTGCAACTCATGCTGATTTTCAGCACAGGAAGTTGTTCCGCACTGTAAAATTACTGTGAACTGAACTACATGGTTCTGCTTATTTCTCCATCTCTAGTCCATTTTCTACTTGAGCAGCAGCATTCTGAACGCAAACGATCACAACCTGCTCATAACTGCCCGTGTTGACAAAATCTCTCTAGGGGACCCATATTCTCGCTTGCAAGCCACGTACAAGAAACAACTCCACCACGCGGCACTTGGCAGAGTTTTGCCAGAGCTCTGTGTTACAAGTGTAACATGTTACAAATGAAACTCGGATTGGGCAAAACTCTGTGAACTCCACAAGCGGAGTGGAGATTATCACCTACCCTTCCTCGTTTTCTCATTTACCACCGTATCCTCAGTTAAAATGCTTTCAGTTTCCACTTTGATCCCATCAAGATGGTGTTCAGATCTGCCATACTTTTGTCATAAGTGTCAGATCTGCCAGGTTGTCAGTAGCACACATATAGAGAAACACCACTAACCTTATTCCTTGATCTCAGCAGAGACGATGGTAGCCGTTAAAATCCCTAATTCCCTAGAGCATAACCCCCAGCAGAGGAAGGAGAACCCTGCTGCGTGAGATCGGGCCTGGGGAAAAAGGGAATAGGATAAAATAAAAAAGGATGCTGCAAGTAGTAGGGTCCCTTCGGGGTCTTGTCTGGGAGGTAGGGCGTTCTTGGAAGGATGCTACCTGCAGAACGGGGAAGAGAGAGACAGCGGATGTAATGGTGATCTCTCTACTTCAGGTATGAATCTGCATACATCCCTACTGATACCCACCCGTAAAGTTGCAGCTAGCAGGAGCGTCTAGTCCTGCCAGGGAGTGGATGAACTGGTACTAAAACCCCAGTAAATGTCTCGCTCCAGCCCTGGAACACACACTCCCTTATAGCGAGGTTACTTAGTCACCGTGCCTAGAGATCTTACACGTAATTCTAAACACGGGGAAGTCCTTGAGCCCTTTGTCGTCACTTAATACAGGGGAATTGTCAACAAATCCAAACAGAGACTGACTCAAGTAATGATGAAATACTGCCTGGTAGCGCCACAAAAAGGAATAATGGGATTGCCCTCCACACTGAGCCTCGTGGAAGTATTGTGGTTTGTAAGGCTCCCAATGTCTCGATATGTAGGGTGAGTGTTTCGTCCCACTCTTAACCCCTGATGCCACTGGGAGCAAAGTATACTTATGCACTTGTGACCCCCAAAACAACCAAAGGGTTCGCAGTGCTCAAGATACGCTTACGTGCTCCGTAAGCGTTGAAAGTATATCAATTAGATTCCAACCGTTGCGAGGAAAAGCACCCCTGTGCCCTTCTCATCGCTAAACAAACAGAACGCGGTCAAGGAAGGAAGCTCACGGCTTTCTATTCCCGGGTTACCTGAACCGCTCTGAGGTTTTTCTTCGTGGCTCGTCTCACTTCTCTTCAGCGGTGCGGGCCGTCACTGGAAACGGGCCTTGGCCCGACACAGGAGAATTAACTGGCAGTCTGTTGCCAGTGTTGAAAGTACATATTAAGTCAGAATATTTTAATGAAATACATGAGGAGGATATTTGAAAACTCATTTAAAATATTTCCTAATTTTGCTTTTTACAGCACTAACCATCATTTCTATGACAAACCGAACCCCCTCATTGTTTTCCTTTCTTCAGGAAATATTTTAAGTTTTACCCATTTGATTCCATCAAAAAGGCTTTAGGACTGTCACACGTGTAAGCGTGTTAAACCTCTAGTTGTTCTTTAGAACACTGGGCAGCTGCAGTAGAACTCAGGGGAATCAACTGAAAGGCTGCTGATGCTGTTGGAAATAATGTTTTACTCATAATGTCAGACTTTATTCTCACATGGCTGAGGAAGGTAGTGTAAATTTACAGAAAGTATGGTCTCTTTGTGACTTCTGGAGAACCTTCCATAACCTCTATGAGAAAACCATGACAGAAAACTGTTTTCTCTCAAACACGGTTCATGAAATCCCAGTAGAGGGTCAGCATTTTTCACAAAATAAACTCACCTTAAGCACACTGCAGTTCCTAAAATGAGTATGGTACCACCAACAAATGATTTAGCTTGTAACTAATATCTGTTATCACCCTATCGAAGTGGTCTTTTTGTGACCCTCAAAACCTGGCATTCACTATAATGCATTTCAATGGGACACGGTGTCACTGAGTTCTGTAACAGCTGCCACAACATGTTGTCCATGTTGTGTCCAGCCAATAATGGTGGGAGTTCCTTTGGGATGTCCCATATGCCCTTTGAGATTTGGGTGCTTACCCTGCCACCTTACATATATGTTTTAATTCATTTTCAGGACATAGGGGCTAACTCCCTGAGACTTGTAATTGCTGCCAAAACAAATTGTTCAGGTTGTCACCAACCACTCAGAATTGGCTAGTCTCTTTTACACTGGCCAATCACAGCATATCTGGACAGCAACTGTCCAAATATCTGCATATTTTGAACCTTAATTTTGCAAAACCTACTCAAAGTGTTTACACACCAAGTCACAAAAATAGCTTTCTGGACCAAGATCTAGCTTTCTGCAAACTTTTGTGTAAATCCTGGGTTGGCTAGGGGTGGTGCAAAGCGTTATTTAGGGAATGGAGACAAGTGGCCTTCATCCCCAAGCCTCAGGGAGGCCCCAGGGATCACATTGCAAGGGGCCGATAAGAATAGATGAATGGAGGGAGACCCGGTGGACCCCATTACCTGGGTGTGAATTCCAACAAAAAGGGGAGCGAGCATGCGACTCCCTTACTTGTGCCTCTAAAGGCCCCACCCCCTGGGCCATTATCATTTAAAATGGGAGGTAGGCATGTGCCCCCTCTATTTTAGCCTTAATAGGACCCCATCCTCTGGGACCGATCTTAAATTGAAGGGGAGGGCAGCAAGCAACTTCCTCCTGAGTCTGTAAAGGCCCCGTGGACCCCATCCCCATGGCCAGCTCTATTTCTTTGTCCCACGGATCCCATCCCTGAGACAAAGTAGTTTCTCTGCCAGCCAGATCTCTGGTAGGGAAATATATGTCTTCTCCCACTGGCGGGGGAATTTTTAAAGCTCAGCTGAGTAGGAGCAGACATGCCTTCCATGCTCACAGGAACGCAGTTGAAAGGTTAAAGTGATGTTTAAGTTAGGAATTGTAATATTATCTTACTTTATTATCAAAAAAACCTTAGAAAACAAAGGTAAAATAGATGCTATAGTTAGGTGAAAATGTCAGTTAAAACATGCTGCTTAAACAAATGAACTTACATAAATTCACTAGTTATAGCTATCTCTAGCAACCACAACTCGTGCCTTAAAGTAACAATAACTCACACTCTTGTCATGCACAGCTAATGACCACGCATATTACATCACTCATGCTCTATGACACCATTGATGACATCATTACAACATCTGAAATGACATCATTGATGATAACACTGAGCATGGTGGAGGCCCGAGTTAAAGTCACTTTAAGGCATGAGTTATACAGTTAACTTACTAGTGATAACTATCCTTGGTGAATTTCGGCAATATTTTTAGTTTCAACTCAAATTTTCACCTAAATGTGGGAGAGGGGTATGGGATGGTACGGGAGGAGAGGAGAGAAGAGAACAGGAGAGAAGAGGAACGGAGAGGAGAGGAGACGAACGGAGAGGAGAGGATGAAATAGTAAACATGGCTACATATGACCGTTTCTGAAGAGTAAGACAAAAAATAGGATGATATGTACATGTACTGGGCAATTATTCATTGAGCTATCTTACTGATGGATGTGCTTGGTTAGGTCACATATCTGATCTAATAGTTAAGTTGTTAAGCATTCCTAATATAGTAACCTGACGGGAAATTGAAAGTGACATGCTTGAATATACTTGTAGTTCCAAATAATGAATCACCTCATTTTTAGAACTATAACCTCCACCACTGACTGGGGTGAAGAAATGATGTACATTTTTAGATTAGTTACAATCATTATATTTGAAAAGAATTATAGAAATACACTTGGATGGATGTCCAAGTGAAATGTTTAGGTGAAGTCTTCTGTTGCACAGTAAAGCCACGGAAGATGACTACGCAATGTACTGGCAAGCCATCTGCGTGAAAATTGAACTCAAGGTGTGCTCTTGGATGCAGAAGTTGTGTGAAATGTGTGCGCTATCTATTGGGCCTTTGACTGCATGTCTATTTCCACTTATTTTAAGTTACTATGCAAAAATGACATTAATGTATATATGTAACAAAAAACAAAATGATATGCACCACATAAAGCAGCAAATGCGAGATGTACATGTGATCACTCTTGCTGAGGCCTATGTTTGTTATTAAAATTTGTGGCACGTCTAGCACTAAAATACAAGTCTCATGTTTAAAGTCAAGTAAACATGCCTGTGTATATATACGCCTTCAAAATTACGGTATGTATTGTGTTTGAAGAAGGTGCAGCAATTTGTGACACCTTTTCACATGGATGGGCCTCTAAGCAAGATTTTACTTTAAATAAATGTTTTATATCTACCAGTTTGGTGTACCAACCTACAGGCCCTCACATGTCCATGAGTTTAGCCAGAGGGAAGAAAGAGGTGTGGTGGAGGATATGGCATATTGGTAAGGGTGAGCAAGGAGGCCCGTGCCAGATTAGTTGCTGGGTTGTCATTCCTCTTCCTCTCAACAATTTGCTACCGGTGGAAAGGAGCTGAGATGTGAGTTGTTGATGTGAGAGTGGAGCATATGTGTGTTATTTTCTAATTATTTTAAAGGCAAATGCTTGCCAGGACTCATGTGAAGAGCATGACCAACATTTTCAAGCAGTATAAATTCCATGTTAAAATTATCATGTATTGAAATGCAAGAGAAGCATTTAATGGACATTGAAATTAATAATTTTCAGGCCCATATCAGGGAAGGTGTGCTTTATTTACATTAAAACAGTCTCAAATGCTGGCAAGGTCGTCAATGTGAGAACCACTTTAAAGATGAGCATAAAAGGCCCTGTAAACAAGTTCTGATCATAATTGTTCACTTATTGTCAGCACTGAAAAGTCCTTTTTAGACACAGACTCCAGAGTATCACTTCTGTTCAAAACATTTCAAAACAAACATCTGGGGCCGTATTACAATAAGTGCCCTGGGGACTTTGGTATTTCAGAATGGGGCGCATTGTAATTGTTTGCACCCGGCGCACGTATTAATGACAATATGTTATACGGCCAGAGATGGGCATGCTTTTTAACATAGAACGAAAGAAGTGTCCAGTACTCTTTAAAAAGGTTTTGACCAATGCAGCAAGCAGTGACAGAAAAGGTGTAGTCGAAGATACGTAGGGTAGATGCTGGTGGAGGACGTTTGTTGGCTTGTTCTTCTGCCAGTGGCTGGAAAATGCCAGATGGTTTGCGTTTTCCCTCTTTGATGAGAGGGATTTAACTGTTAAGAACAACCTTTACCCCAACTCAAAGAACCTAGGGCTTATTAACCAACCGCTTGTGCCGATGGTGCATCCATTTTAATGTGGGAAAAATGGATGTACCGTGGCGCAAGCCCCCTGGTCTGCTAATCACATGACTTGTCACAAGATTACCAATGACTACTGCACACAACACAATCTGTATTATTAACAAGGGTAAGTCAAAGCTGAGGGAAGTTTATATATGCATCCCATTTGTCCTATAATCCACGGTCATTATGCAGACTTGGAGGAAGTCTTAATCTGAGTGTGAAAAAGGCAAGTAAAGACAGTGATTTATTTGTTAAAAAAATGTTTTGGTCAGAAGTCCACTCATAGACTTCACTCCATCTTATGCCTCTTTAATCCATCGCAAGCCACTCCCTGCCTCTTTATGTCACTCTTTCAGGTTATTTTCCATCCCTGATTACTTTCTATGTCACTGTTTTTCCATATTTCTCTTCCACTTTCTTCCTCCTTTGCATGTTTTTCTGTCTCTCTGGGTCAAATTATGCTGAGGAGAAGCAAGTGTTGTACACCAAAACTGAGTGATGGTGGGCCAAACCAGCAACTAGTGGCTTAAACTAAGCAGAGAGTAAAGGCGAAAACCACACACCTCTGACATGTGTCCCTAAATGAATAATACACTGCTCCTCCCGTCATATATTTGCAATTAGAAAGTGGCACTTTCCTCCTCTGTCCTTTATTTGTTCTGTAAAGAAAAATGTAAGATCCAGTACATTATTGTTACACAACTAGAAAACAAATTAGCTTCGGCATTGAAGTCCTACAAAAAAACCTCATTCCCTAAAAACCCCTGGGAAAGTGAAGCCCTCAGTGAAACTATTCAAGAAATAGAAATCTAAGGGGTTCCAAATCAAAAGGTTTTGTTGCATGGAAAGAAATGATTTGTCTTCAAATTCAATCAGTGGTTATTTAGGATGCAAAACGATATGTTTGTCTATTAAGTTCAAGCTTCTTCACTAGCCCACTGAGATCAAAGTATATCACAGGAAGATGAAAAAGATGAAACAAGGAGATGATTTGTTAAATAAAGCTGGTCTGTCTCTAGAGGTTAGTAAGGTTTGCATCTGTCAATGTGTACAGACCACACTCATTCATTCTACACAAAGTCGTTTATTCTCATCTTGGACAAACTGTGTTATTAAATGCTATATTTATACAAAACTGTGAAATACAGCATGCAGGGCCGGCCTGCAGGCAGATATGAGTGAGTGCTTTTATTGATTCCTACAAGCAACTGCTATTTATTTACCACAGTTCCAAAAGGGAAAGGACACAGACTTATTTAGCATGTAAGGATTTTAGATCTCATATCATGATAGTAACAACAAGAAAAAAGATAAATCCTACTCTTTAAGAAGTGCATTTCTATGATAGTGAAAGGTTCTTCAAATACTGAATGTTATATAAAATAAAGATTACATGAGTTATAGTTGCGATGTTTTCAGAAAACGAGTATTTCAAAATACAGATTTTTACACTAGTTTATGTGTTTGAAAGTCCGTTTTCCATCACTGTTTATTCCTAGCTTGCCAAAAATAGTCTTTAAATAAGTTATTAGTTGTTATTAATAGCTGTGGAAATCCTGGAGGCTAAAACAAATGCCCTTGTGCAAAGTGCTGGGAGATGATGTCGATTTCTATAAGATGAATGCCACGCTCCTAGCTCCTCTGATGGTGTAGGTGTTTACCCATATGAGGGAAACATCTTCTCTTCATCCAGAATCTGATGCAACAGCTATTGTCGTGGCAGGCATGGCTCGTGGGTGGGGGGGCGGGTGCATAGAGTAGCGCATTGAGGGGGGTCGCGGGTGAGGTCGTGCGGGGGATGTAATTTAATCATTGAAAAAATGAATAATTAAACTTACCTTTCCGCTGCCCGGGTCCCACGTCTTCTCGGCTCCTGCTCTCCTACCTCTGGCAGGAACAGGAAGCAGGCATCCAGGCTCCCTCCCCAAAGCCAATCACAACATTGCAAGAGCAGAAATCGCTCACCTACAACCAAACATAAAATTGTAATAACTGGAAGCTATTACCATCTTATGTTTCTGCTTCTCGTGGTGCGAGAAAGCTGTGGGCAACTCTCCTCTGCCCTAGTGGAGGGGCCGCCCCTGCCTGCCAGGTTAATGGAACCAAGGACCAGCAAGTGGTGATTTCTCTTGCTGGTGAAAAGACATTTGACCATTTTGAACGGCCCCATCTACTCTGCATACTGGAGAAGGCTGACCTCTGAGACCGCTTCATGCAACTGACCAAACTTCTGTACACCTCTGCATCTGTTCAGATCAATAGCAATAATTTTCTATTGAACCAGTTTGCCATCTCTGGAGGATCGGGGCAGGGTTGTCCCTTTTCACAGCTCCTTTTCCTCCTGGCTCTCGAGACCTTGGAAAACAAGATCCAAACAAATGCACAGATCTAAGGCATTCGAAAACTGGCAGGCAAACTAAAGGCAGGAGCAGTAAACTCAGCTCCTCTGGCAGAGTTTGCGGAGATTTGCCCTCTCCGCTTGGAGTGCAGAGTTTTGGATAAACTTGGGCAACTGCCACGTGGCAGAGTATGTTCTCATGTGTGGCTCACCAACAGTAAGTTGGCAAGCGCAAATGAGAAAATCAAGCCATAGACCACCTCCCAGCAAAATTGCTAAACAAGGGCATTTGCAGCAGTTTACTACCGTTTGCATTGAGAAAGCTGCCATTCAAGCTGAAAATCTATTTGAGCAACAGAAAGAAGAAGTGCCCTTTTTCACTGATTTTACAGTACTGAACAAGCTCCTGGTTCTAAAATTCAGAGTGAGCAGCGCAACGTGCTCACCGCTACTGGATACCCATGACACGGGGCTGTAGGAGGCAAGATTACAATTGAGCTCTGACAAATTCCTGTAGGACTAGCATTCACCACCAAACATGCTGCACCCAGTTAATTTGACTGGCACCTGGTCTACTACTGTAATTCTCTCCTAAGATATTGAGCCAAGTTATAAACACCGTGAATGGCTCTAATACTGTGACCCTGCAACTCTGCCCGGAACTGTTCTTCAACGATGATATGCTGAACCTGCCCGAGATCACCAGACACACCAAGCTCTAGATAGATGCTGCATTCTCGGTGGCCACAAGGGCCATTCTGAGATGATGAAAGCAATGATTACCACCGACGCACATGGACTAAATATGCAACATGACCAGCACCACCTCCCATGTACAGTTCATCTATGTCTACAGAATGAACTAGACACTTGTGAGGACATAGGGTCCCCCTTTCTCTGAGGCCCATCCTGACATGTTCTTTCGCTGTTCCCTCCAAGCTTCTACTCTCCTAAATGGAAGACCTGTTTGGACCAGATGTAGCACCATTCCAGTATCCCACAGCACTTAGCCCTGCCTCCCAGGTCAGATTGTTTCATTTATTTTGTATAATAATGTCTCATTTTTTGCACTTGATTATATGCCTAGCAAGCATCCGGCATAGGACTTATTTCATTAGATCATTTGTGTACTGTCATGTGCCCTTTCTACCTTATTGGACACTTTGGGGCCACTTACGATGTCGGTTGGAAAGCCTCTGACCGCTAGTCAGAAGCTTTCTGACCACTGTCGGAGGCTTTCAAACCAACATGGTCGGTTTGCGGTTCGACCACTGAATTATGATGTCAGTGGTTGGAGCATGAACCAGACAGTCTTTCCGACCCAGTTCCGACCTGCTCTCAGAGTCTTCTGGCCGGTCGGAACCACACCGTAATCCCCTATAGATGGCATTTCCGCCGTCGAAATTATGATGTTGGTTTCCCACAGCCTTTTCGTGCTGGCCTTTCTGATATGGAAAGGCTGTCAGAAAGTGACTTTGGGGGCCCCTGGCGGGGCCCCTTGTCTCCGCAGCCTATGGTTGGTGGCAGATGGGGTGCCCCCTGTAAATCCATGCACTGTGTTGCAGTCACCATGAAGTGCCTGCCAGAGGGTGCTGGGTTTTACACACACACCCATTTCTTTATAGGAGTCAGTATTACGGCCAGTTTACGGCCGTAACACAAGCTCCCATAGAGAAATGTGAGTATCCGACTGAACAGTGTTCAATCGCATCGTAATAGTTTGGTCCCAAGACTGAGAAGGTGTCGGTCAGAGGCAACTCCGATCGATATCGTAATAAGACCCTATCTTTTTCATTGACTATTCTTGACTGCTTTCTTTTCATAGCACACACTCTTTCAGCTTCAATCTATTTTAATCACTCAATGTTAACACCATTTCTTTATTGTAATACATTTCCGATTTGAAAACAAGTTATATAATTATTTTAAAAAAGACAGTAACATTTTAGTGGGACTAACCTGGTCTCTGTATGTGATCCGAGCTTCATCGTGGTGGGCCTGAACTTGTGACTTTCCCCCAGTCTAGCATGACCAGATGAAAGCAAAAGGTGCTTTGTGGTTTTCTGCACTATTTTCACTCAATACTTACAAATATAATATCTCTAGTTCGACTGATTAGATTGTTGTCATTCTGGTATCATTCTATCAATTAAAATGTATATTAATTTTCTAAATTGGTTTGAGATTTTTCTTGTTTTGTATTTTCACTTTATCACTATTTGTGTGCTGCATAAATACTTACACGTTGCATCCAAGTTAAGCCTGACAGTTTTGTTGCCAAGTTACCATAGGGTTAAGTACAGGTCAATTTAGTGACTTTTGTGGTTCACACTGACACAGATTGTGGCTGTTGCCTGAAGAGGGCTTCCATCCTGTCAACCAACAAACCCATTTCGTACACTATGGAGCTCTGGTGACGTGTCTGACAGTATTTCTACCCTAAGAAGCTCTGTCACACTTAACATTGCAAATATGTTTATCCAATTAAAAACAACACCTCTACGCTCAAAATATTTTATATAAAAAATGCTTTATGTGTTTGCACTTTAGTACAATAACATTTATACAGTCAATGGAGAGTTGAAAACATAACTATGACCTTACACATCACATCACCAAAGGCAGTAGATCAACTTTTTGTATTGGCTACTCTGTGTTCATTGCATTGTGCCATTTCTTAAGTATAGTATTTGGGGTATGACCTGAGAGAGCCTCTCTCCAATCCCTTTATGTTCTTGGCGTGGATGGCCTGAGATCTGTTGGGCCATACCTGCCTGGAATTATGGAGTGGTCTAATATCTGAATGCAGAAAAAACAGTACCCAGCCTTCTCCCATACACTGTGGCCACTATGTAATGAGTCATTGAAGATGCAGTTCATGGCCAGAACCCATTTCCTCTAAAATAGAGCATATCAGTATGTATGACACAATAGGCACAGTAATTTCTAAAACCTTGATCTGCTGTATTTCTGGGACATTAAAGATACTGGGCAAGGCCAGCACAGATGTAGTTTTTCTATATTGTACCTTGTGTATTCAGGGCACAGCTTACGGTTTTCTGCTTTGCTCAGAACACATCCCTGATTTAAAAACTTCACATTCTGCGGACGTAACTTACAAGTACTGGGAGTATAGTATGATTTTCATTCATGGCCCGAGCTTAGTATTGGTTCCCAGAGTCTCTTGTGGAATTATATGGAGTCATGCCACATGGACACTGCTGCAAGGTTATCCATGTACACAGTGCAAGACCATTGGTCAGCTTTTTGTGCTTTCTCACTTCATACAATTAGCCATTTTTTCTTTGGGAATATAAATAGAAAATACAGTTTTTAGGTTTCTCCCTCTTCATTATTCTGAAGACATCTCTTGAATATGCATTGGCAAATTTAGATCTTTTGGTCTATTTCATGCAAACAGGGCATTGGCTAGGAACAAAAAAAATCACAACACATAGGAACAGTGGATTTTGGACTTCCACCGTAAACTGGTGAATATACAAGACCTTCAGGGTGCGGGGAAGCCGCCTTTCACCCTAACCTGCTGGAGGTGTGTTTTCTTCCTGTTTGTTGCCTGCCTGCGCTAGTTAGTGCCCATGACCCCTTCCCACCACCGACCTTCACTGGACTTCTTTTCCCAGCAGCCCTGGAGGTTGGGACAGCTGGGAACATTTTTCCACCTCTCGGCACCGGCTAAAGATCCCTGCCGGCTGCCGCATTGCAGGTCATTGCTGGCCACGTGCAGACGACGCCCGGTTGAAGACTGGGCCATTGGTGGGGCCATCTGTGCACGTCTGAGACCAGAGGATGCTGGGTTGGGCCCTCTTTTGCCTGAGGCCAAACTTAAGGTACTGTGCCCACTGTCCCTGTGCTGCCTGCTGCCCCCTGCACTGCCTGCTGCCCCTTCCCTGCCTGCTGTCCCCATGCTCCCTGCGAACCTGCCCCTGCATTTCCCTCTGTCTTGTGCTGGCTGCTGTCTCTGCCCTGTGCTGTCCCTGCACTGCCTGCTGCCCCTCCTCTGCCTGCTGTCCCTGCCATTGCGCTGCTCAATCCAGGTCCTTGCCCGGTGCCAAGGACCAATAGGACCACCTACCAGGACTAGTAATGGAGGCCACCCCTGAGCCTCCCACCACCAGCCCATACACCACCAAGGTACTCTTGGACCTGCACTCCAGACACTGAAACAACGGATGCATCTCCTCCTCCCCACGATCTACTAGAGGACCCTTCGCCAGCCGACACTGCCACTTCTCCTGCAACACAACCTACAAAAGATTGTGCACCAGATCTGCCCACAAGACCAAGAACGTCCCACAAACACTCAATTGTATCCTGCTCAACGTCCACTCACTCTGCAAAGACACAACTGAAATATGGAACACCATCACCCCCCTCTCCACAGATGTTGTCTTCATCACCAAAACCTGGCTAAATTCCTCCTTGAACCCTGACATTACCACAGCCACTCATGAAGACTACAAGATGATACACAGAGACCTCACCAACAAACAAGGTGGAGGCATTGCCATCATCTTCAAGGAAACTATCAGATGCACTATCACCAATGACAACCCCATACCCCTCATGGAACACCTCAACTTCCTTCTACAAATGGATGAGGAGACTGTCAAAAGAGGCGCCCTCACCTACAGACCCCCAGGATCCCGAGCAACATTCTGCGACACCATCATCGCCCCACTAGCAATCGACTCTCACCACTACGTCCTACTCGGCAACCTCACTTTCCACATCTATGACCCCAATGACAAAAACTCCATCACTCTCCTTGAGAACCTAAACATCGGCCTCACATAACTGCTCACAGAACCCAAGCAACGAAGTCGACACACACTCAACCGCTTTTTCACCTCCAGCACCAGAATCAAACTCCTCCACCTTATCTGGACTGAC
Organism: Triturus cristatus; assembly: GCF_964204655.1. Taxonomy (NCBI): domain Eukaryota; kingdom Metazoa; phylum Chordata; class Amphibia; order Caudata; family Salamandridae; genus Triturus; species Triturus cristatus. The sequence goes on from NC_140584.1 coordinate 232,466,065, forward strand.
AACAAAATTGGACACTTTACCATCACCAAAGCCCAGCACACCATCACCAGGCCCCAGATCTTCTCCCTTCACAGCTGAAGCAAGGTCACCAAAACTCAGTGGACAAAGGCCCTCAATACTTCCCAACCCGAGACCTCAACAGACCTTAACCCGGCTGTCCAGAATTTCGCTGCCTGGATCACGGACAGCGCTGATAGAGTCACCCCATTACAACCCACAAAATCCAAAAGACCTACAAACATGCCAGATGTTATTCTCAGAACTCAAGACAACAACTATCATGGCACATCAAAGAAGCCAAAAAAGCAGCCATCACCATCCGCATCCACTCCACAGCCAACAACACAAAGAAACTTTTCAAAATAGTCAAAAAAATCTCCAACCCAACAGCCATAGAGAAAATCATCCATGCCTCCCAAGAATTCTGCAATACCCTCTCAGAGTACTTCCACAGCAAGATCACCAACATCTACAAGAATTTCAACTGATCTCAACCAACCAGCGAATACCAGCCAAACTATTACCACATGGTATCTGCTCACCGCCCTGTCCACCTCAGGCATCATGTCTTCCATCCACTCTGGGGCACCCACATACCCCTGCCCAACCACCTCTACAACATCGCAATGAACCCAATCAGCATGCAACTCACCAGCATCCTCAACACCTCCATCTCCACCGCTGCCTTCCCAGAGAAATGGAAATTTGCAGTTGTCAGACCCCTCATAAAGAAAGCCTCCGATGACCCCAGCAATCTAAAAAATTATCATCCGATCTCCCTGCTCTCCTACCCAGCCAAAGTACTCAAGAAAGCCATCAAACAGCAGCTCACTAAATTCCTGGAACAAAACCACCTTCGAGATGCCTCACAATCAGGATTCTGTGCCAACCATAGCACTAAGACTGTGCTGTTTGCCGCCACATATGACATCAGAACACTTCTCGACTGTAGAGAAACTGTGGCCCTTATCCTTCTCGACCTTTCTGCTGTGTTTGACACCGTCTACCACAAAACCCTCATCAACAGACTCTACAACTTAGGCATACAGCAAGATGCCCTCAAGTGGATCACCTCCTTCCTTGCAGGATGCACACAGAGCATTTGACTGCCTCCCTTCACCTCCAGACCCAAAGACATCATATGCGGCATACCACAAGGACCTTCCCTCAACCCCACCCTTTTTTACATCTACATAAGACCCCTTGCAGACGTCATCAGATCCCCTCAGACTCACCCTAATCTCCTTTGCAGACTACACTCATCTGATCCTCTTGCTCACTGAGGACCCCTCCAACGCCAAAAGCAACTTCTGTAACACCATGATGAACAAAGGCGAGTGGATGAGAGACAACTTCCTCCAGCTCAACTCTGACAAAACTGAAGTACTGATCTTCAGGAAGAACACCTCTGCATGGGACTACAGCTGGTGGCATGCAGAGCTCAGACCCACACTGATCGACCATGCACACAACCTCAACATCATTCTCAACAGCCAACTGAGCATGAAATGACAAGTTAACAAAGCTGCTTCCTCCTGCTTCCACATGATTCGCATACTCCACAGCATTTTCAGATGGATCCCAACCAATACCAGAAAGACCACAATCAGGCCCTCGTCACCAGCCGCCTCGGCTACAGCAATGCCCTCTACGCCTTCTCAGAAGGCTGCAGACAATATAGAATGCTTCAGCCAGACTCATCATGGACCTCCACAAACAAACCCATATTACCTCCACCTACAAGACCTACACTAGCTACACATCTAGACGAGATGCCAGTTCAAGATCCTCATGTGCTCCTACAAAGCCCTCCGACCTAGGACTTACCTACCTCAAACCTTGATTAAACTTTCACCAACCCTCTAGACACCTGCTCTCCTCTTTACTCGCCCTCACACACCCACAGCATCCATCGCAGCCACAGCGTTGGCCGCTCCTTCCCTTACATGGCTGCCAAGAACTCAAACAACCTTCTCCTCCAGCTTGGTACAGCCCCCTCGCTGACACACTTCAGAAAGAGACTCAAGACCTGACTCTTTGCTCTACAAATGCTGTTTGAGTCAAATGTCAGAATCAGAGATGAGAAGTCAACTGGGTTTCTGATAGTGGAGTATCAGTTTACTACACCATCAGTAGCCTGTACTCAGCTTTCTGGCAGCCACAGGGCACAGTCTTCTAGTTTTGGAAGGCCTGCTCTATCAACTAGTGCCTCCCACTGATGATTTTTCCTACTTGGGATATCTGTGAAAGACATGTAAGTCCTTGATAAGGTATTTTGTTTAAAAAAATAAAAGTGATGCACAGTTGGCCGTTTTTACATGATAGCCCACCCAGCAATCAAGTTTTACTGAATTTGCACCTTCTGTGTCAAGACCAACACTTGCATGAATGCATTTCAACAAACTGGCTGGACACTGTAACCTTAGCTGGTAGATTGCCTAGCGGGCTGATGGAAAACCTGGCCGGTGCCAAAATCACTGTTTAACAATCCATGGACCAAATGTTAATTGACTCCTTCGACATGGAATTAAAACATTCAATTTGCAGATTTAAAATTGGATTTATGTTTAAATGATATTCTTTATCTTTATGAAATATGTATTCATCATTGTATCAAGACTTCTCTTGTTATCAATTAAAATTATTTTTAAAACTTAAAAATTGGTTTTGTAGATAACAACACAAAATGTAAAGATTTACCTTTTCAAAAATATATTTTACTACCATTTTTAGTATCGATTGATGACTCCTGTGAGTGAGGTGATTATCCTGCACCCTGTAAGCCAGGTCCAATAGACCCAGCTAAATTTATTTAAAATGGGGACTGTAAATCTAAGTTCAAATATGTATTTCTTGAAGTGGTTTCGGGAATATAAAATGCTCATCATAGTTATTAGAGCATATAATGGTCAGACTCTGGCAGCCAATCTATTGGCCAGCTGGGGTTGCAATATGGATCCATCACACTCTTCAAAAATAATTGTCAATCTGTCCTTGAATGTTTTTTTCTGGATAGATTTTCACCTAAGAAACATTTGCCGCTGGAGCGACCTTGCAATTCTGATTGATGATTGGTATAAATCGATCCAGAAGATGCTTTAGTGCTGGCGAGCTGAAAAGCACCTCTGGGAATCTGAATACCAACATCAATTTTTAACATCATCTGCCTATAATTACATATACCATAAAATAATATGCACAACGTTTTTCAAATTCAAACTCGTGTGGATTATTTTCTTGTGAGGTTTAGTGAAGATTTATGAAACAGCAGTTTACATTATAATCCATTAAAAAACTCTTTGATCGGAATTATGATTTGTGTGATAATTATCTCACCCTCACAGGTTTCCACCGATAAATTTATCACGGGAAAAACTTGGAATTTGGTGTGTTAAAAACCGATTTTGCATGGTATGCCTCATTTTCCTGATGAAAACTAGCAGCAGGAGGTAATTACCACATGTATGTTGAATATCCCACCCTACTCTGACAACCGTGTAATAAGGGCAGATAAATAGAAAATGAGTAAACAACAGCAGTCACTGACTCAACAAATCATATTAATGCAAACGGGGACAGGATGTGGCCTTATGCTAGAGCGGTCGACCTCGAAACTAGGGAACCAGGTTCGAGTCTTGGCAGGGACACTCAACATCCTGTGCTCGTTTAAAGTGCTCTGATACCTTCGGATCAAGTTCGCGCTCTATTAAACTCTGACAAAAAAAAAATAACAGGCAAATATAGTAATCAGCACAGAGGAAACAAAACATCTCGGTACTTTTACAGAAATCTCTGCTTATCTCGCTAAAACCAAACACCAGGAAAAAAGTAATTCTCTTGAAACCCCTGGGAGAGTGATGCCCTCAGTGAAACTCTCACCCAAAAGGCTTTTTGGCATCCAAAGGAATGTGTTTTTCTTCAAATTCAATCAATGGTTGTTTAGGATGAAAAACTATATTTTTGTGTATAAAGTTCAAGCTTCTCTACTTGCGCCATGGGATCAATGTATATCACAGGAAGATGAAAGGGATGAAACAAGGAGATAATTTGTTATAAAAGCTGGTCGGTCTCTAGACGTTAGTAAGGTTTGCATCTGTCAATGGATGCAGACCACACTCATTCATTTTACAGAGAAACTGCATTATTAGATGCGATATTTATACAAACGTTGAAATATAGCAGGCAGGGCCGGCCTGCAGGCAGCTATGACTCACCACTTTTATTGATTCCTACAAGCAACTGCTATTTATTTATCATAGCTTCAAAAGCGAAAAAAAACGTGCATAGTTAGCATGTAATCCTTTTAAACTTCATTTCATGATAATTGCAATAAGAAAAACATACAAAACCTTCTCTTTATGAAAGAGATATTTCTATGAGAGTGAATTCTCTTAAAAAAATGAATGATATAAAAAGAAATATTACAGGAGTTATAGATAAGGGAAGAAGGAATATTTCAAAATTCAGATGTTTACACCTGTTTATTAGAATGAAAGTCTGTTTTTCTTCGCTCATTATTGTTGGCCTGCCAACATTATCTTCAAATATGCATTAGTGTTAATAAAACACTGGAATGTGCATGACATTATTGAGTGACAGTGGCTTGTGGATCTCGGTGGGCTCTTGCCTTGAATATTCCAGTGACCTACTCTAGATGCTCATCATGTCCCGCTCTTTTTTTAACTATGGGTCTACAGAGTTGTGCAGGACTGCTAAGCTCTCTGCCCCCCCCCCCCCTCCCCCCCAATGTCTCTGGTCATAGCACTCATACAGTAACAGCGAATGCCATTTTTTGAGGGGGGGGGGGTAAAGCCTCCTCTCCCTTTTCTTAGCCAAGGTCCCTTCCTCTCCCCTTACGGTACATAGTAAGGGGAGTACAAACAGGACCTGGCCTTCTCCCATCTCTCGTGTCCACCACATAAAACGGTCACAGAAGACACAGATCATGGCCAGAATCTATTTCCTTTATAACAGAACATATCATTTTGTGGGACACAAATGGCACAGCCGTCAAAAAGGCCTGGGTCTGTAACTTTCCAAGGACATTATGGATACAGCGGATGGCATGCACTGATGTACTTATTCCATATTATACCTTCTCCGAGAGATTGGCAATTATCATTTAAAAGTGATAATGGAACCATTAAGTTGAAGCATCACAGTATTCATCAACAATATTATAATTAGAGTATTTATACACAAAATAACCACAAACATTTCGAAGGATTTCTTATACACTATTCAGACCACATAATGCAATCATAGGACCAACTACACTGAGCTCTCACATTTCAGATTACTTTATATCATTTTAAACATCTCCAAGGTCATGAATTCACCACCCCTGGAGACTTAGGGTTAATCTTTCTAAAGCACTGCAGGGTGGCTGCTGCACATCCTTTTTTGTCTCTCTTCTTCACTCTGCAATTCCTCCTTCCACTTTTATAGTAGAAATTCAAAATATCCTCTGGCACTCACACTTGCGACTCCCACTTTTACGTGTAACATGTAGCACTACATTGCTCATGCTTACAGTATAAATCATTCACCATTTATGTTCTTATGTTATTAGCACTTTATTGTTCATGTTTTTATTTTTACATCATAGAGTAATTATATATTGTTCAGCCCCCTTTTTATCCCTTACCTTTATTGTTTATATAGTACATATGTTTTTCTTTTCATTCACAGCTTGACAGTTATAACCTTTATATATTCTCTTTCCCTTCTTACTATGTTAAATAGGACCTATTGTATTCATTGTTCGCTGTTCTTTTTCTTGTGGTTCCCAATTAAATCAATCTTTAAAAAAAAGAGCTACATTGCTTAGTTCCATACACTATCAAAGGAGAAATCCACTCAAGTGATAGGTAAAACAAAAGCAAAATCCGCATTCATATCAATGTCAATGTGAATTGAAGTTGTGAGTTGATTAAACAGTACTACAGGAGTGATAATATACATTCTTGTAAATGCCTTTTATGAATTGTCACTACTTAGTAATCATCATATATTAATCATGTAGCCTCTTTTCACTGGATACTCATTGACACAATAGCATAGAAAAGCACTACAGTTATCTTTTTATCTGGCAGAAAATGATTTGAAAAAAAAAAGACTTATGACTACTGAAATGGTAATGTACAACAACATTTACTGTGCACTCCATGTTTTGTTTGATTGGTGTGGAGTAAATATCATGACATATTATTAAATATCCCTAGCTGTCAATAAAGACTAAAGGCCCATTTTATAACTTGGTGGTATGTATATATACTGCCAATATAAAGGTCTGCCAGGCAAATTTAAAACCCCGCAGATCTTAGGTTTAATCACGGTGGAGACTACTCCACCTCCTTTGTGACTAAACCCTCCCAGAGGCTCTACAGAGTAAAAGACGTCTGAGAAAGTTCTCAAATTCTTTCCACCTAATTTAGAACTAGAGTTCAGTTTTCACTGCTCATTACTGACTGGAAAACCCTGGTGGTAAGAGAAGTTGAAAACTGCTAAATCCTCCCCTCACAGTGGGAATGTGCTCCCATGGTAAGAGGAGCATTTTCCTGTTTTTTTTTCAAAAAGAAAATAGTGCTTCAGGAAAACAGTTTGGTGCACCAAAGTCTAAACAGCATTGACTAGAACAGCAATGATGGCGGTTCTTGACAATGCTTTAGAAATGACCAAAAGCTTTGATTATTATGAATGCATTTCAATATAATTACTTATTTTTACAGAAAGATAAATCACTGATATGACCCAGCAAGGATTTGAACATGTGACATTCAAGAAACACATGTATGTGAGCATAAAGTACTTATCTTTTTGAGTCCTCTTAGACATTTGATTTATGATTTTTTCACATGCATATCTTTTAAAACATAGTGTATATTTTGAGTTTATAAATATCACTGTGGGATTAAAAACCAATACTAAAAGATGAACAGAAATCCATGTTGGCATCTATTAAGCTCATTAATATGATCATTAAGTAGTGAACTTCATGAAAATGTACAGTAAGTGTTTACAGACCAGATGGGAATAATATGTTTTTCACAGAATGACTGAACAACAAATTCATTCTCCTCTGATCCTTGATAAGTTAAATACTCATGCTTCTTTGACCTTCAATATGTTTTCAGCAGCAATTCTGATGCAGTCTTATCGTGAATTATCTAATGAAGTCACTGTCACAATATGGAGGATGCCCAGTACTGTTAGTCTTTAATATTATAGCATGATATGTCTTTCGTCTCATAGATTTAACATTACTCATTTCAAATGCAAATCACAATACCTCATAGCATGTTATGATGCTCACTAGGATCATAAGGAGATCACATTGGGCACTGCATTTGATTCTTCTTGATGAGAATGTAACATATAATGTGACCTTTGTTGTGAAAACAGGATTTAAAATAATTTGCTGTTCACCATTTAGGGCATCTCTTCAGGGGTCTTACAGAATTCCAGTCTTCTGCTAAGCTAAAAGAGAATTTTGTCTGAGGTCGCTTTATAATGGAGTTCTCTACCTCATCCAGTCTTCCCAAAGCTTGGGTTCTGAAATGATGAGATGTTTCGGCTATTTTCACATTATTCATGTGTCTGGCATTTCTCCACATTAGGGGCCATATGTAGGTACCTAAATACCGGTCGGTAACGGCCGAAAATCTGTAAATATCCCGTTATCGACCGGTATTTAGGCAATTGAGATGTAGGTGGCTGGATTTCAGGATTCGGTAATTTACCGAATCGGAATTATAAGAAATCGGTAAAATACCGATTCGGTAAATTACCGAATCCTGAAATCCTATGTAGGGGGCACTCAAGTGAGTGCATTTGTGGTTTCTGGATTCGTTATTTACCACCAAAAACAAGTGAATGAATGAATGAATGAATGAATGAATGAATGAATGAATGAATGAAAACAGATTTATATCGCGCTACTAAGCCCAATGGGCGTCAAGGCGCCTAACCAAGAAACCAAAAAATAAGGAACTTACTGGTAGGCCTTTATAAAGTACCAAGTCTTGAGTGCCTTCCTAAAAAGGACCAAGGATGGTTGGGACTTAATCTCCAGGGGGAGAGTATTCCAGAGCAGCGGGGCAACGATGGAAAAAGCTCTGCTGCCACATCTGATCTTTTTGAAGCGAGGGACTACCAAATGATTGGAGTCTGAGGAGCGGAGACGTCTACTGGGAATGTAGCGGGTCAGCAGAGATCCGAGGGCATCCGAGGGACCAGCCAAGAAAGCTCTATACGTAAGGCATAGAAGTTTAAAAGAGACCCTGTAATGGCTAGGGAGCCAATGTAGGTTCTTCCTGGCCATAGTTGCGGAAGCGTCCCTTGGGAGTGCCAAAACGAATTTGGCAGCCGCGTTCTGCACAACCTGAAGGCGCTGAATAAGGCATTAATTGATCTTCGCATATAATGCATTACAATAATCCAGCCTAGAGCCCACCAGTGCGAGCACGGTCTGCTTACGTGCCTGCGGGGAGAGATAATGAAGGATTCTTTTGAGGGTCATGATGACTCCCCAACAGGTGGCAACCGTCCTGTTGACCTGGAGATTCATAGACAGCGAAGTATCAAAAATAACGCCAAGGTTCCTAGCCGATTTGGCGGGAGAGGGGCAAGCTCCTAAAGATATGGGCCACCACTCATTAGACCAGATGTCCTGGTCTTTACCAAAGACAAGGACCTCTGTTTTGTCAGCATTCAGTTTTAAGGAGTTTAGGTTGATGGTAAATAACAAATACCTTTTAAAAAGCAATTTTTTGCTTTTTGGAAAGTGCCATGTGGCAGACATACATGCCCTCAGGGCATGTATGTAAGCCACATGTGCACACATGCACGATTCAGGGGTACAACAGGGTGTCAATGTGACACCCTGCCACCCATGAATATGCTCCCCCTATTACCGATTCGGTATTTACCGAATCGGTAATAGTGAATGGCTTCCCATTCATTCCTATGGGCCTCCAGGCCCATAGGAATGAATTGGAAGGGATGCATTATTACCGATTCGGTAAATACCGATTCATAAATGCCGAATATTACTGATTCGGTAATAATTACCGAATGTTTACCTACATTCTATTTACCGATTCATAAATACCGAATCGGTAAAATTCGGTATTTATGAATCGGTAAATAGAAATTATCTATATATGGCTCTAGGTATCTTCTAGTGCCAGGAGACAAATTAGTGTGACAAATCACACAGTAAAGTTTTATGTTGATGTAACGTAACATTGGTTCTCCACCAGTGCCAGGGGTCAGCAGTTGGTATTGTAGGAATAAGGCATGATACATTTTGGATACATACACAAAACATTAATTGCACTATAAGAACAGGGTCTCTGCTGAGCTCTACATGTTGTCGGCTGGACACTGGTCTAAATCTCAGCATGGTAAATTTAGCCATTCAATCACCTCAAGATGATTAAATGTGTGCAACTAATTAATTGTATTACCTGCTATTTATAGAACAGCGAATCAGTAAAAACAACAGTATAAAATGCAGAAGTGTTATCCTTATGACAGGCAGACAATTTCAGTGCCAGGCCCACTTATGTACCTCAATCCCAGAGTGAGTTCCTGATCCCAAAGTGGCGCCCCTCAGGTCCTAGACCCTTGTTGTTGCATCAGTTGAACTCTTTCTCCAAGTAAAGGAGAAATTCTCAAGTTTTGGGCTTTTGCAACAGCAAATGGCCTTGTTTGTACCAAGATCATGCCACCTATGCTGCCTGCCAATGCAAAACACTAGTGAACCTGAATCTTTGCACTATCGCAATTTCCAGCGGAGCCCGGGAATGCAAAACATGCACTCTGTGCTACAACTTGACAGCCCGCTTTGGCCACAAGCATGAATCTGCAGCAGCAGTTCAGAAGCCAAGAGTTCTAAAAAGAGAGAGAGAGAGATCAATGTGCAAGCAGAAATCCTTTCCAAATCTGACTGGAAATGTATTCACAGTCATAATTCAGCAGACATATAGAATCAGGCTAAGTAACTTCTGATGTAGTGAAATCTAAGAGATCAGGGATGGGTCTCTAATCACAATGCTGGGGAATGAACTTCCGCCCTGCTCTAGGAACTTGCACTAATATAAACACAGAAGTTCCATGTTGTAATATTATTTTCTTTCTATCCTTTTCATCTCCTCCCGATGAGACCCTCACTAACAAGTGTCTGTTTACTAGCTAGCAGTAGGCTTCTGAAGTTGCATCATCTTCAGCAAAGGGAAGATAAGCATCTTCCACAAACAACTATTCAATGTGAAAAACAGGCCTTTCTGTGTCTATACATTATTTTCCATTTAACATGACATCAAGAGTTAGGCTAACTTAATTCAGCACTTTGTTTACATGCAGGCCTGTAACATTAAAGTATGTTTTTCTACTACACATTTTGCATTTAGCACATGTTTTATTTAAACGTAAACTTTGCACATTCCTGATATAAGTGTTTTCAATAGCAGATGAAATTCACTTCAGCAACTTCCCCCCTCTGATGGTTGATAAACCATCAGAATTTCTCCACAATTGAATCTATAGAGTGCACTTTCGTTTTCAGATGAATAAGGTTTTTCATTTTTGAGGGTTTCCTCTTGCTCTTTGCAGCTCCTTCAACCTCGAAAGGAACTCTTTGCACAGGACTTTATGAAGGTAACTCTGGCCAGTGCTCGATAGCAGTTGGCCTGAACTTGTGACTTTCAAGCGGGATTTTCATGTGGTGTGTTTTCAATTTTTTACATGTTGAAGTGCTGTATAAATACTTTACACATTGCCTTAAAGTTAAGCCTGAATGCTTTTGTGCCAGGTTACCAGTGGGTTAAGCGCAGGTTAATTTGGGGTTTGCTTCTGTTTCTCCCTCACAGAGATTGTAGTTGGTGATTAAGTGGGGTTTCACCCCCATCAACCAACAATCCAATTTCCTACAAGTTCTTTCTGATTGACTTGGACATCTTTGCACCACTTAGCTATACCAGCGCAACCTCATAGAGAACTTTGCCAAGTCACAGATTCTGACCTGAGTTTACTCAGGGGTGGCTTCTCCACTAGGGCGGAGGAGCATCCCCCCACTGCTTTCTCGCAGTGCAAGAAGCAGAAACATAAAATGGTAAAAACTTTCAGTTACTAACATTTATGTTTGGTTGCAGGTGGGCGGGGCTACTCTGCGAGCAGGGCAGAGGAGGAGTGTTGTGCCTGCCCACTCCTGAGTGTGCAAAGACTGTTTGGTCAGCCCCCTGTGGTCGCCTAATCCAGTCATGCACACTCTGCCCATCTCCTTGTTGCCTGCATGGAGAAAATGGCCTCCCCATAAGCCCCTGGCTGGGCAACGTCCCGACCAATCACAACGTTGCCTGCAGCATTGTGATTGGCTTAGGGGAGGGAGCCTGGATGCCTGCTTCTGCTTCCTGTTCCAGGAGCAGAGAAAACATGGGACCCGGCCAGCGGAAAGGTACGTTTATCTTTTTATAATTATTATTAAATTAATCCCCCCCGAGTGACCCCCCTCCCTATACGGTGACCCTCGCGCGACCCCCACCTCCCCACCCATGTGCCATGCCATCTGCAACTGAGTTTACTCACTATTTCAGTATGAGAACCGACAAAACAACAACCCAATCTTCAGATACAGTGTCTGAGTCACAAAACAGGAGTAGAATATACCACAAGTTCACCTACTTCTAATAGACATTTGTGCCTGATTATGTAATTCACAAAACTTGGCAGCTTACCCATGCATGCCTTATACACAAACTAGTCAAAAAATATGTTTTCGTGCTCCACCTAAGCATGTTCCCAAAATCAATTTTGAAAAACGTATTTGTCCTATTTACTATCAACTGCACCAATACCTGTATGCTTTAGATGTAAATTTGAGGTTGTAGAAAGAGTGGTAAATACCTTTAAATGTGCATCACCACTTGTATCATCATTTGCCTGACTGCTAATAGTCAATACTCCTGGAAATTCCCTTTACAACATGAGTAATAGACAAAAGAATAGATACATTCAGATATGGTTAATTGGGATATGTAAAAGCAGAGGCAGTGGTGGACACGATACCTATGCCCTAGCAAGTCTGAACTCTTTCATCACAGCTGTTTATAACAATAACTTATTGTAGCTGGAGATTTGGAACTCAAAGAGGTATGTTTTAGTAAGAGATGAGCACTTGACAATAATGTTGAATTCTTAGGGAGAGATGAGCTGTAGAAAAGTCTCCACATCAATCAATGCTTGGAATTGATTAGGCTTCGTTAGTTGGCATTAACTGGATGGTTTCCAACCCTTTCTGATGCGAGAAATGAAGAGACCCTGTAACTCAGTGATTGGTTCTAGTTGGGGAGGAAGCTCTGTGAGGCAATCCGAACTGTAAGACCAAAGAGAGAAAGGTCAGTGAGCATGACAATCTCAATGAGCATGAACCCAGATATTATAGAGTATGTGAGACATATGTAGACCACAGCAATGAAGGTATCCATGGGAAAATAAAGTCAAGAGTCATTCATTTTAGCTGTAAATAGGAGCAGAAAGTACATTCCACTTTAATAAGGAAGCAGATGTGGATGTCCCTCATGCTCAACAAGGAATGAAGACAGTAGCTGGGTATGTCTAATGGGAAATGGACCTTAGTCAATAGAGTTATTTGGAGACAAAGGTATTCTTGATATTTCAGTGGTTCAGCAAGTTTGCACCCCCTGGGATTGTTTAGGTAAGAGAAGGTCATTTACCCCCTCCGTGCCTGGTAATCTGGTAATCTGTAGAATGAAACATGATCTCTGCATCCCAGGTTTAAGAATTATTTTGAACCGATAAAGTGAAGTCTGTCACTTATTCAAAGTTATTGACAGTATGCAAATCAGAGTATAATGTATAGAGTTTTGAATATCCACAAAATAAAACAAACATGCAAAACAATACGCAAAGTCTTAAATCCCATGAATGATAAGGGTTCTGAGAGTGTCTGAGAGAACTAGTCTGAATGTTCTATCTAAAATTATCCTTGAACAGCCATACATTTGGCTCATACTCTTGCCAGTCCCTCTGTCTTTTAGGTCGCTGACCGTGAGCCATAGAAGAGAGATATATGTTTGTCAAAACCAATCATTCTAAAAAGAGAAATCCAGGCATGTAAGGACCTGTTGAATCATTACTTGAACACAGAAGATGCCTCAAAGTTAACTTGCTTCGTTACATTTTTTTATTTCGTTTTTATTATATTTAATGTGGTCATGTGATTACAGAATATTTTTGGAACTATTTTAAATCTTTCATAATAAACGTTGCTCTTCTCTTATAGAATGCTTTTTAAAAGTTTTTAAATAGCTATGTTTTATACCAATTTTGATAAATTGAGCAATAAATTTGCCTACTCGCTTGCGTACCCTCCACTGATTCCCACTAAAGAAATAATTGTCCTTAAAACTCTATACTCAGTGCACAAGGCACTCCATGGCCAGCAAAATCCTATCTCTCTACACTGCACTTTTCCAAAAAATATTAATATGTCTCAGATCCTGCAACAAGGACTTACCATCAACCCAGCTATTGAGATAAAAATTGACCTTCCTCTTCCATAAATGTTTCTTTGGAACTCTCTACCCCATCATATACGACTGGAAAGTGAACACCTCAAAATCCAAATTTCCTTAAAAACTCAACTCTTCACCTCAGCTTTTGTTCTCTTCTGAACTCATGACCTCCTGTCAGGTCTTCTCATGCTCCACTCATCAGAAGTAATATCCTAAACAAGCCTTTAGGCTCATCCAATAAAAGGCACTAACATCTGAGCTGGATTATTTAATTTAATTTCAGTCAAACAACACTTTGCATTATTCTTTAGTGAAAACCATTAAAGTGCAATTACATATCAAACAAATGGGTACACAAATTAATAAATAGGCAGTATACAATAAAAAATAACCATCTAAAACTGTGCACCCCAGTTCATAATAATCGATTAAAACAATTCCCCCAAACCCTTGCAGACAACTAAACTATATTTACAATAGGTTAAAACTATTACACATATATCAATAGGTTACAATTGTCGTTAAAACATCTAGGGCTGGCCTACTATTCCTAAAATCGTGCTTCAACATCAATGGTTTACTAAGCCTTTGTGTCTGAACTAAATAAGACTTACAGAGTAGGGGAAGTGCACAGTGCTCTAGGAGGACACCCACTCACATGGACAGCACATGTCAATAGATCAATGATTCACTTTGGGAAATAAATACTGAAAGTGGATTATATGCAATCTTAATTAGGTCAGCAGAAACCTGTGGTATCTAGTTGTACCCACAACATTTAAGACAGTTGCTTAACAGTAGGAGTAAGTCTCAAATATAGATCAACATTAAGCTTTTATGCTTTCCTTCTTACGCTTTTCTTATTCATGGTTCGGGGCATATAAGAGCTTTAACTCCCCTTTACAATCCCCTTAAGCTTTTTGGGTTCATTAAAAAAATAGATCTTGCCACGATACCACACATCAATTTGACATTTCTCAACTAGGGGACTTTGTGGACAGTATCAAGCTTTAGGCAATCCTGTACAATTAAACTATGAAAATAAGTTTATTGTATTGTATTGTATTGTATAAACTCTTGTAGAGCACTATCTGCCACCCTAACGGGTATCCTGGCGCTATGAGACACGACAGCATGAGACAACACAGAACGACTGGCCAATGGTCAGGGTTGATGCCATACTATTCCTGACGGAATAGCCAAGTCTTTAGATCTTTCCTAAAGCCTAGCAGCGTTTTGGCCTGTCGCAGCTCTAGGGGTATCTGATTCCACAGGCGAGCTGCCGCCGTGCTGAAGGCCCTACCTCCCATCCTGACACGTTTTACTTTGGTGACAACTGCCAGGCTGTGGCTAGAGGAACGGAGGGGTCTTTCTGGTTGATACCATGAAAATCGTTCCCGCAGAGGTAGCGGGCCAGTGTTATGTAAGGCCTTGTAGACCATAACCAGCGACTTGAGCTCAATCCTCTTCTTAACAGGAAGCCAATGAAGGTCCCTTAATGCCAGCGTTGCAGATGATTCAAGCTGTCTCCTGAGAGCCAATTTTGCTGCAGTCGACTGAATTCTTTGCAATCCCTGTACAATATAAAGGGGAGCACCCAAGTACAGTGAATTGCAATAATCCAGTCTACTCAGGATCACACTCTGGACCACCAGAGACCTTGTCTCATCAGGAAGAAGCGGGAGGATTTGACGAAGAGCTCTCAGCAAAGTAATGCAGGTACCAATAGTTTTATTGGCCTGAGATTGCAGCTGAAAGTCGTCGTCCATCATGACCTCAAGGTTACGGACTGATTTTGCTGCGGCTATAGGGGCATCCTCTGGCCAGAGCAGAAGCTCGGTCAAAGGAAGTTTAGAAATTTTGGCTGCGCAGCAATGTAAGAGCTCTGTTTTCCCGGCATTCAAGTGAAGTGAATTGGCCTTCAGCCATTCAGAGACCTTCCTCATACAAGCCTGGAAAGAGTTTAGAGGGACTGCATGCTCTCCTTCCAGGGAGAACATCAGTTGTATATCGTCCGCGTAGTTGACTGCCTCGATCCCATAAGATTTTATTAGAGGGATCAGAGGACCTAAGTAGGCATTGAAGAGGATTGGGCTGATGGCTGAGCCCTGGGGTACTCCATGACAAACCGGGTACCACGGGGAGACAAATGGCGTCAGGGTAACTGCCTGTTGACGGTTAGTCAAATAAGACTGTAACCATTTCAAGGCCCGGCCCGTAATCCCCAAACCTTCCAATCTTGCCAGTAACACCGAGTGGCTAACCGTGTCGAAAGCGGCCGACATGTCCAGCAGCACCAACACTGAGGAGCTGCCACCGTCGGCTCGCATTCGAAGTTTGTCCCAAACGGTTGCCAACGCGGTTTCCGTCCCTTGCCCTGGTCGAAAGCCAAACTGGTCTCTGTCCAGGAGCAGATGTTCTTCCAGGAAATTAGACAAGGACTTACTGACCAGTTTCTCCAAGATTTTAGCTGGAAATGGTAGGAGGGATATGGGGCGGAAATTAGCCGGCAGCGATGGATCTAAGGAAGGTTTCTTTAGTAGTGGGGTGACTATTGCCTGCTTCCAACCACTTGGTACAGTTCCCTCGTTCAGGGATTGGCAGCAAATATGCCACAGATCTGAGAGTAGGTCGGGGCCAAGTTCCTTCCAGATCTTATGAGGAAGGGGATCCAGAGGTGACCCAGATGAGATCTCCCGCGCTATGTTATTGAAGGATTCTTCCGTAGGGGGTTGGAAGTAGCTCAAAGAAGAATCTTTCCTAATGACTCCCATAGTCAAGGAAGTCTCAGAGCCGCCTTGATCAAACCCACCTACGATGTTGTTAACCTTGTCAATGAAGAAAGTAGCGATTTCATTGCACAAATTTTGTGATGGTTGAACAGTACTAGCCAGGCAACCCGGATTACTAAGGTCTCTGACGATGTTGAATAGAGCCCTGGTTCCATTTGATGCCTGCAGAATGGAGTTAGCAAATAATTTCGACTTGGCCTCCCTGATGGCAATCTTATATTGATGTTGTATTGTTTTTAGGGCTTTTTTGTCTGTATCTGAGTACAGTCGGCGCCAGCTTCTTTCTGCCTGACGACGCGCTAGCCGTAGCGCTTTAAGCTCCTCACTAAACCAGGGGGCTGATGGGGTATTGCGCATTCTAAGCTTTTTTTTTGGTATAAGTTCCTCCAGCACTTGATGGATGGAATTACTATAACTATTATAATTCTCTCCAGGCGTCTTCTCTGGATTAAACCGGCTCCGTTTGGAGAAGAGGGAGGCAATGTCCCTCTTAGAAAGCTTAGCCCAGTCTCTTCCCCACCTGAAATTAGCTAGTCTGTTCCCCATCGATTTTCCTCCGTGTAGATACAATCTGAATTGTATTAAGAAATGGTCCGTCCAATTTAGAGGAGAGATGCTGAATACCTCTGTCTCTGACAGGTTTGCAAACACCAAATCAAGTATATGGCCTCCCTCATGCGTGGGTTGTTGGATAAATTGATGAAGGCCACAATTCTCTCAAGTATGGATTAGGGTTTGTAGATGGCTCCCAAGACTCCCCGTCTCCCAGAGATTGAAGTCCCCCAGGAGCAGCAATCTAGAATGTGTGGCTGCCAAGGCAACAATGGTGTCCAGTAGTGCCTGATGGTTAAATTCCAGTCCCGGGGGTCTGTAACAGACCATCCCCATCAAAATTCTCCCCTTGGCCTCCTGTAGGGTAAAGCCCAAGGTTTCGTATCCCACTATATCATTGATTAATTATTCTTGTGCCCAGATCGTATGGCATAGTAAAAGCCAAGCCCAAGCTCTTGCTGGATAACATACAAAATGTAAATGTCAAGGTACTTATAGAGCGCACTGTCACCAGATGGCCACCTTGCGGTGTCACCTTTTGCGGTTTCCTGGTGCTGATACTCATACCGCTGTGGAACCCCTCCTGGCTTTCCCTGTGAAGTGTCCACTCCTGAGCACCCCCAGGGTGAAGCCAGGCATCCTTAGCGCTGTTGGGGCCGGTGTGGAGGCTAAGCAAGCTATTGCCCAGAGTTGCAGCGTGGGGCCCGTGATTAGAAGAGGCACCGAGGCGAGACTAGACAGGTCCGAGGAAATTGAGCCCGAGCCCCGCTCAGGCGGGAATCGAACCCTGGTCCCTGGCCAGAACTCTGCTTCAGGGTCTGCCGCTCTAACCATTGAGCCACACTCCTCCACAAGGAATTTGATTTGGAGTTAACACATAATTGCCCCGGGAAACTATTTTCAAGGGCTTGTATGGCACTGGGTTTTGCATGTTACCACGCAGCTGCCCCGTATATGGCTACACTATTACACTTGGCCTTATATATCCCAAGCATCCCCTTAACCTTCCTCTTTTTCCTGGCAAACCTAAATACTGCCGAAATCAATTTATTGACCATATCTTGCCATTATCAAGTCTTTCTAATTGCCCCTAAAATCACATTGTAGCTCCTTATACACAAATGAGGAAACCAGGCTTAGCTCAATGGTATTCAAAAACATAGGGCAATATTTACATGGCATGTCCTCGAAACATGATGAAAGACTTGGCAAGATTGACTTTTAGAACTCAGTTTGCCAACAAACTGGAAAAGCTGTTCAAAACCTTTTGGAGAGTGCTGGGGATGTAAGCCATTAGCATGGCATCATCTGCATAAAGAAGGCCAGACAGAGGGCAATGTTCAATCAATGGCAAATATTTAGCCCACTTTCTAAACTTTTGATGTATAGTGTAAAGAGAAAAGGGGCCGAGATGCAGCCATGCCTGACCCCCATGTTACTGCTAAAGGCCTCCATTCACTTCCCATTCCTCCCATAGCTCATCCTCACATTATCTCTCAATTTATCACTGTTAACAGGTTCACTATAGCAAAATCACACCCAGGTCCCTCATAAAGAACCACAATATGCTGTAGGTCACACAAACTTAACATGCTTGAGAGTTCCAAAAAAAACCATGTATAGTGATCTCCGTTTTGCCACAGTATATTTATCAATAATGAGACTGAGGTTTAAACACTGTTGACAGTTAAGTGGCACTTTTGGAATCCATATTAGATTACTGAAAGAATCTTGTACTCCTCTGCCCAGGATTGTAGTCTGGCTAGCACTATCCTTCCTACTACTTTTCACAGGGAGTCAGCAGGAGATGAATTGATAAGAACTACACTTCCCAAAGTGTCCTTTCTGGAAAATTGGGACAATTAGTGACATGGACCACGTGCTTAATTTCCCAGTGTTACATACAGCTCTAAGGACATTAGTCAAGAGTGGGGCCTGAAGTTCTTCAAGTAGTCCTTGAAAAGATTAACCAAGACAAAATTCACAGCCAGCATTTTCTTGCTGTGACTAACAGTAATTATATATTATAAAAATAGCATGATTATATTTGTCAGTCTACTTTCTCTAGTGTCATTCTTTGCTGCATTTTGCTGGATAGGGCCCTATTCAGAGCCAGCATTGGGTTTGACTACAATATCCATTCATACAATCACTCTGCCAAAATGCTCTGTTACCACTGCAAAGTGGTTTGCACTGCTTCATAAAAATTAATAAAACATTCATAAAATAACTAAATATTGCCTCGTGATTGGACCAAATGCTCCATTGGTTAAAGGATTTTAATTAAAGCATTTGATCCATCACTTTATTTTGTATGCCCCAATTGGGAAGGGTCTGCGCAGACATGGGTCTCTTGCACACTGTGTCACTGGAACCAAGGTATACCTAGCTGATGAGTCCATAACAAGGGCAAAACCAGTTCAGGGTTCAAATTTGGCAATTTGGACTGTATAATTCACATTGCAGCTGGGTAAAGACTGATTTGCATATAGCTGGGTCAAACTGAGGTGGCATGGTATGCAAAATAACAATGGTCTGTAATGCGGCTCAGCTAATTACCAGAGGCTGAGATTAATTCAAGCATTCCATCCATCACTTTGTGTATACTTTTCCATTAGTTAAAGAGACAATGTATCTCAATGACATGGTGTGGACAATAACGATGGACTACGATGTGGCCTCAAATAATTACCAGTGAACAAGATTAATTCAAGCATTCCATCCATCACCTTTTGTATACTTTTCCATTAGGTAAGGAGACAACTTCTCTCTGTGAATGGTGCCACATCTGGAATACTAATTGTTTTTGAACAATTACCCTACACCCAAATCAGCTCGATGTTCAAAGAAATCCACCCCGCTCTTTGAAGACTGAAAAACCCTCTTCATCTCCACCCTCAACTTGGGGTTTAGCTGACTTCAGTCATTCTAATGGCATACCTGGCATGTTACTGCATCATTTACACTGATCTTCCCAAGAAAATAATGTCCAGATTGCAAATGCTGCAAAACCCAAGCATACAGTGAGTTAAAGTTTCTCTGTGCTATTCCCAAAGACCATTGGGGCGAAAAGAAAGACTATGTACCAAACTGACTTACCACCACACCATAGCCAGGAACCTCTAATAACTTGCCAGCCACATTATCCACCAATTACCAATTACCAAAATGAACCACTGAGGCAGATCCAGAGGACAGCAGCATCCCACACTAAAGAATGGTGTTTCCTCCACCTTGAAATCTGAACCCAACTTTTGATTAAAGAAAATCTTGAAGATGGAACTCCCAGGCATTGCTTTCTAGCTGCATTTCCTCTTGATCAAAAGCTTGAAGTTAAGAACAATTGTTTGGCGTCTGCCCTTCTGATTGGACATTAACTGTCCTTGCTTTGACAAATATGTACATTATTAACTCATTTCACCATCTGTAGTAATCCAAAGGTAACACTCAGTGATTCATGAAGCACCTAGATCAATACATGTTCCAACTACAATGATAAGGAACATGCTATGGCTATGTAATATAATTTCCTCATTGCTTTTGGGATGCCTCTCTGTACTCCTATCCCTTTTTCTCAGTTTCTTCTCAATCGTCTTCCTTCTGGATTATAAGAGGGTGTATTCTAGAGAAGTACAAGAGCAGGGAAAGTTTTCTGCTGGACATCAGGCTCCTCCGAACAAGCTGAATGATTTTGGATTGTAGGTGTGGATTAGTTAGGTTTTGCAATGCATGTACCAACAAGGTACAATGAGTCTGCATGATAATTACAGCTGTAGGAGAAATTGAATGTTTAATGCATAAAAGTGATGAGGAATACCATTAAATGTGAACAGATTCAATAATGAACATAAACTGAGTATAATGTCATCTCCTTTGATGTAAAAATGCAGTGTTTTTTTATGATTACAGAAACACATTTGACAAATACTGCAAACTAGCTCTCACAAATTGTACCTGGACTGAACCTATTATTACAATTTGAAACTAATATACCCTCATGAATGTCAATCCTAATATGAGAGGATGATAGATTGAAAGTGATGCAAAGGTTAATGTGGGCCCGGCTGTCAAGTGTTTTATTAGAAAATTAGGATTATAATGTATTACAGTGGTTGAGTATTGTGGCAAAATAATGGATAATGGAAGTTCACTTCAGTGCCTGACTTTGTCCTTGTCAATATTTCCTATCCCTTATGAGCTGTGTGATGATTTGATCATCTCCACACATCTGATCAGGTCCGACTGGTGAGGAAAAGAAAAAATTGTGAACCACAGTGAGTTGTGACACTTGGAGATGATGAAATTACTTAAAATAATGGATATATGGGAAATGTAGAATTCCTCCCTAGTTAAATTTACATTCAAAGTCAACAAATATTGAACTAATTAAAATGTATTATTTTGTGCCACCAAAACCCTATACTCTATGGCAGAAAATTGAGATCCAACATTGGAAATACATTATAGTATTATTGTAGGAGATAATTCAATGGAAGGGGCAAGAGTCACATGAGGATTAACACAAACAAGTTTGAAAAATAACAAATCCTTTGAAAGCTGTAACCAGTCAGAAACCTCCTTTTATTGCTATGGATATTTTCTTTCTAAGGTATGTGCTTACTCAGGCTACAGCTCTATAGAGACAGAGAGAACAAAGACATGAGGATCAGAAATCGATTATTCAGTAACATTAAATAAATACATTGGACTGAGAAGAAAGACAAGAAGTACCATATTTTGGTAGTTAAATTTTCAATTACTGAATGGTTCAACTAAAAATGTATGAGGGCTGTTAGAAATTGGGTGTCTGGTTGGCAGCGGTATGCATCCTGTCCAAGCAGGAACCACAATCCTAGTCAGGGTAAGTCAGAAACAGACTTTACATTAAACTTTGCTCACCCTCTGGTAGCTTGACACAGAGCAGTAAGGCTGAACTTAAGATCAATATGTAAAGTATCTGTCCAATGCTTCAAACAGTAACACAATGAAAACACCACAGTGACTAAAATCCAATAAGTAGAATTCGAGATATGGATTTTAAAGGTTAAAAGTAAAAATAACGCTTAGAAGCAGTAAGCACCTAGGGGGTTATCTGGTCATGCTGGTTGGGGCAAAGTCAAGAGCTCAGACCAACCGTGATTAAGCATGGGCCGGATACAGGAAGCAAGCAAGGCCCGCTGAACAAAATACCTTGATCCTCATCACAACAACGAGATGTGGGGTTTAGTTGAGGTGATGCACCAATGTTCTCCATGCAGCAATGGCGATGCACCCATTCTGAAGACGAAGCGGCAAAGACGAGATGCATTGGTTTTTAAGCCAATGCGCTGGGTTTCTCCATGGAGTCTAGGGGATGCGTCGCACAGCACTAACTACAGTGGTGGAGATGCGGCATTTCCGACACATCGATTGTGGAGGAAATGAGCTGGTTCTGAGTGTTATGCGCCGGCTCTCTTCCCAAAACAGCAGCAATGCTTCAATTCTGCTTCATGCAGCAGAAAATGTGTTAGGTCCACTGGAGTAAGCACCTGGATCTACTTCCAATGGACCAGGCACAAGATCAGGAGGTGATACTGATATCCCTGGGTCTCAAAAAGGAAGGCAAGTCTGCAGGACCTTGGAGGTCACTCTGGGTTCAAGCAAGAGTCAATTTCATCCTCAGTAGGGGCAGAGGGCAGCAGGCAGCAGCAGAGCAGCACAACAAAAAATCATTTCTTCCAGAGGAGCAGTTCAACATAGTGGCAGTCCTCGTAACAGCACATCAGTCCTTCCTTGCGAAGTTTCTTTACAGGTTCAGAAGTGTCTGATTTGGTGGGGTCAGAGGCTCAGTACATATACCCATTTGTAAATTTGAAGTGGTGTAACTTCAAAGAGGGGTTTTCAAGGGGCCCATCCCTGGCTCCAGACTCACTGCAGGGAAGAAACTAACCATTTGTGTGGAGACAGGACACTACCCATACAGGTGTAAGTGTCAACTCCTCTCTTCCATCCTGCCCAGATGTTCCATCAGGATTCAGATGGGCACACACTCACATCTACTCTTCCTTAGTGTGTGGCTGTCTAGAGTGAATGCACAAAAGGTCCAGCTGTAACCCACCCCAGATGTGTATATATTTAACCTGGTGTCTTCGAATAAAGCTCTAAATGCTGCCTTGTTTGTACATCCAAAACTTTAGAAAAGTCCAGATATGAGAACAAATGTCCAGCACTGTCAATGCCAGGTGACCAATCCTCCCATTTTTCAATTTTGTCACCTAAAGCTCACCTATATTTTATTTCATTGGTTCCTCCCTAGTTAAATTTACATTCAAAGTCAACAAATATTGAACTAATTAAAATGTATTATTTTGTGCCACCAAAACCCTATACTCTATGGCAGAAAATTGAGATCCAACATTGGAAATACATTATAGTATTATTGTAGGAGATATTTCAATGGAAGGGGCAAGAGTCACATGAGGATTAACACAAACAAGTTTGAAAAATAACAAATCCTTTGAAAGCTGTAACCAGTCAGAAACCTCCTTTTATTGCTATGGATATTTTCTTTCTAAGGTATGTGCTTACTCAGGCTACAGCTCTATAGAGACAGAGAGAACAAAGACATGAGGATCAGAAATCGATTATTCAGTAACAATAAATAAATACATTGGACTGAGAAGAAAGACAAGAAGTACTATATTTTGGTAGTTAAAATTTCAATTACTGAATGGTTCAGCTAAAAATGTATGAGGGCTGTTAGAAATTGGGT
This sequence comes from Triturus cristatus, assembly GCF_964204655.1. Lineage (NCBI taxonomy): Eukaryota > Metazoa > Chordata > Amphibia > Caudata > Salamandridae > Triturus > Triturus cristatus. The sequence goes on from NC_140584.1 coordinate 232,489,698, forward strand.
GTCTGGTTGGCAGCGGTATGCATCCTGTCCAAGCAGGAACCACAATCCTAGTCAGGGTAAGTCAGAAACAGACTTTACATTAAACTTTGCTCACCCTCTGGTAGCTTGACACAGAGCAGTAAGGCTGAACTTAAGATCAATATGTAAAGTATCTGTCCAATGCTTCAAACAGTAACACAATGAAAACACCACAAAAAGACTCCACACCAATTCAAAAAATATATTATTTTATAAATAAAAAAAAGACCACAGTGACTAAAATCCAATAAGTAGAATTCGAGATATGGATTTTAAAGGTTAAAAGTAAAAATAACGCTTAGAAGCAGTAAGCACCTAGGGGGGTTATCTGGTCATGCTGGTTGGGGCAAAGTCAAGAGCTCAGACCAACCGTGATTAAGCATGGGCCGGATACAGGAAGCAAGCAAGGCCCGCTGAACAAAATACCTTGATCCTCATCACAACAACGAGATGTGGGGTTTAGTTGAGGTGATGCACCAATGTTCTCCATGCAGCAATGGCGATGCACCCATTCTGAAGACGAAGCGGCAAAGACGAGATGCATTGGTTTTTAAGCCAATGCGCTGGGTTTCTCCATGGAGTCTAGGGGATGCGTCGCACAGCACTAACTACAGTGGTGGAGATGCGGCATTTCCGACACATCGATTGTGGAGGAAATGAGCTGGTTCTGAGTGTTATGCGCCGGCTCTCTTCCCAAAACAGCAGCAATGCTTCAATTCTGCTTCATGCAGCAGAAAATGTGTTAGGTCCACTGGAGTAAGCACCTGGATCTACTTCCAATGGACCAGGCACAAGATCAGGAGGTGATACTGATATCCCTGGGTCTCAAAAAGGAAGGCAAGTCTGCAGGACCTTGGAGGTCACTCTGGGTTCAAGCAAGAGTCAATTTCATCCTCAGTAGGGGCAGAGGGCAGCAGGCAGCAGCAGAGCAGCACAACAAAAAATCATTTCTTCCAGAGGAGCAGTTCAACATAGTGGCAGTCCTCGTAACAGCACATCAGTCCTTCCTTGCGAAGTTTCTTTACAGGTTCAGAAGTGTCTGATTTGGTGGGGTCAGAGGCTCAGTACATATACCCATTTGTAAATTTGAAGTGGTGTAACTTCAAAGAGGGGTTTTCAAGGGGCCCATCCCTGGCTCCAGACTCACTGCAGGGAAGAAACTAACCATTTGTGTGGAGACAGGACACTACCCATACAGGTGTAAGTGTCAACTCCTCTCTTCCATCCTGCCCAGATGTTCCATCAGGATTCAGATGGGCACACACTCATATCTACTCTTCCTTAGTGTGTGGCTGTCTAGAGTGAATGCACAAAAGGTCCAGCTGTAACCCACCCCAGATGTGTATATATTTAACCTGGTGTCTTCGAATAAAGCTCTAAATGCTGCCTTGTTTGTACATCCAAAACTTTAGAAAAGTCCAGATATGAGAACAAATGTCCAGCACTGTCAATGCCAGGTGACCAATCCTCCCATTTTTCAATTTTGTCACCTAAAGCTCACCTATATTTTATTTCATTGGTTTGACTGACTGATAAACCATGGGACCCTTCCAGTTCAATTTCTAATGCTCATTCACAGGTTTCGATTTTTGGAACAGTGGGGGCTTCAAACTGTTCATACCCACTCCATACTTCTTCACCCTTTATTAGCTGGCCTTTCACGTAGCAGTCTGGAAGTTTACAACAAAAGGAGTACAGCTTAGGATGATTCTCTTGGAACCTTAATTCGGCCTGCAGAGGAAATAAAGTCTACTAAACCACTTCACTTCGTTGACATTTAGAAGAACCCCTTGTTTGCATTCTAGTACCTACTAACCTCTGTCTCGCATGGCATGAGTAAGGACGTATTATCAACATTTTTGCTTGGGCACAGAATGATTGGCACCACAGCCACTCTCATAGCCCCAGTCTAACTAGTGGCATTAGACCTGTTTTCTTTTAAGATAAGTCAGAGTTTGAAATTGTGTGCTCCTTCATGTAACATTGTCTCCTTGGGTTCTAATTTCCCATTTACTTCTTATGGACAGGGTCCAGTCAGAACCCCGTCTCTGGCATGGTATGTTTCTCCTTGACTGAGAGGCAGGCAGTTTCTCAAGCCTCTGGGTATCAAACACATCTGGAGTGTTATTATTTTTTAAACCAGAATCCTAAAAGCAGGAGTCAGATCTTAAACTTTGGCATTGAGAATTGCGAGTAAAATATTATTTTCTAATGAAGTATATATAGTAAGTTATAGTTATGTTTTTGACAAAAAATGTAATTACACAAAGGTTGCAGCAGCCTATCAAAAAACCATGCCAATAATTCCTAAAATAACAATAAATGTGTCTATACATTGAAATAATGATGTACAATACAACACATCATTAAATTATAAGAACAATTCAAAACAGAAAAAAGAATTCTGAAGTAAATAGACAAAAGATATAAAAGAGAGAATCTGTCAATCAGCCAACCTTAATCATAGCATTTCATCGTACTTATCTATATCCAATTTTGAACGAAATACATCCTCTAACTTTGAAATCAAAGACGTAACCACTGTCCAATTTTCCACTGCAGACACTACTGTCAACCTCCAATCTCTGAAAAATCGGTTCTTACTACTTCCAAGGCTCTGAACACTACACTGTTTAATCTTATGCATGTTTGCCTTCAGTAGTAATGTAATAACTCTGAATTGGATCTATCTAATTACAATCTTCCACGCCATTCACAAACATCAATTCACAAAGCATATATCTTCAGACAATTCTACATGTTTCTAAATTTACATAAAGCTAAGTATCAATTTCAACAATTCCATGATGGAACTTACCACAATTCACAATTTAATTAGCAACCAATAATTATTTTAAAATGTTTGTTTTGTGTGTATCTCACTTCCAAATCAAGCATGAATTTCACAATCTCCTTTTATAACCCCTCCCACATGAGAGCCTTACTCTGCATTTCTTTATCCTCAGTCCACCCAAGTCTTTGCTATCACACATGTTTATAATAAAATTGGTCCTATGGAGATATATATATTTTAACATCTTGTGAAGGGTTTTATCATGTTGCCTCAATTGTTTGGTCATGATATTGCTGTGTGCCTCACTGTTAACATAATCAGTCCGGAATTGCAAACATGAAAGTGGGTTAATGAAATTTGGAAGGTGTAGTCAGTTCTTCTTCTATAAGATATTAGTGATGATTTCCTAAGAGAAACGTTCATCATTATTTTGATGACCGACTTCATAGTGGGTGTCATTAGTCTTAGCACATTAGTAATTAGACAAAATATCCCAAAATATGCATCTCTATTAAAGATCACCACTTGATGACTTCAAGGTAGATTTCAAGTTTGTTAAAATGATATTCGACAGCCATAAGATAGCTTAGTTAATATAATACCTCTGGCTTATGAAAAGATGTTTATTAAATGAAATGCCTATTTTTGTTTTAATTCCTTCCTTGTTTTCTTTGTTGCAACTATGTGCTAAGCTGGAATCTAGAAACTGGATATTGAAGTGCTTTGACGTTTAATATTTAGCAAGAGATACTTTGAGCCGGCCTATTGTTCTATATTTAAAGAGTCCAGTTGACAATCAACAGAAGCTCCCTCTTGCACAACTTGGCACAAATATTTTAAATTTGTCATTTTTATCTTCTGGTAGATTTCGATAAATGTATTGTGTTCTGTAATGATTTCTGTAATTATATTTGAACTTGATTGATCTACAATACCTATTCTGAATTAATGGAAAATATCAAATGAAATTAATTTCATTATAAGGAACAGGAGAAATACATATACTATCTGTGCCGATCTATCTACTTAACATACATACTGATGTTAGACAAAATTACTTTGAGAGATGAAGATCTAGGTTATGCTGCTCATAGAGGGTCAGATAGTGTTCTGCTCGATTTTCCCGGTCTTCTTGTATTAACAGGTGATTGAATGTGACTTCAGTCTCTTACCATTCAAGCCTAAGGGTTAGAGTAGTGGATGGAGCCTATTTACTAGGCACTTCGACGTGATTCTGTGCTCTTCCCCATAGATCAGGGCTTGCATATATAGCCTAGGGGATAGATTCGTTAGTATTAGGGATAACCTGTCCTGTAGTGAGGGTATTTCATGGAGCCGTGCTGAATGCAGGCCTGGTAGGCCTCAAACGGGAGAGACTCCATCTTTCTTTCTGCTCCGGCAGCTTGGGATGCTTCTAGGTCAAATGTGATGTTTTAGTTATGAGGTGTTATTCGCTTGGAGAGAACCGGTTCAGGCCGGCCCTTATCGAAGGATTGTATTTTTCTTCATGCCGAAGACACTACATCAGGCCGGCCGGCTGGGAACGTGTCCTTGGTATGGGGAGGTACAAGAATTTGGTGGGCGGCAGGTTACGGGCCGGAATTTTCCATGAGGAAATGCACCTCTATATTAGTGAAAATCTGAGGCAGTTACAGGTTCAGTCCGTAGGCGGCATCTAGCCGTTAGCAGTAAAGCTACTACTTATTCCAGGGAAGACAGACGCCATCTTGAAGGCGGAGAAGAACTGAGAGACAGATGCTTTCCTAACAGAATAACCAGAGAGGAGAGAGTAGCCGATAAGGAAGAGGTCCCAGTGACTCGGAGAAGGGTGATTCCAGGCGAGCCGAGGCATAGACGAGAAGGGAGCCTAGATGACCACTGAGTGCAGGCTACATACTACTAAGGTGATGTCGACCCTTTCTTATTAGAGTGTACAACTTAATCTTTCACTTTTCTTTGCAGGTTATGTGTTATATCGTAATGTTATGTGATTGTATGTGCAATGAGTAATAAAGTATCCAGTTTGTAGTGAACCAACATGTGCTGTGTGTTCTTGTATAAGAGGGTAGCCTATTCTTCTAGTCAGCTGCGGCTACATGAACAGATGTTAACCCTGATCAGGTAAGTGGTAACTGAATAAGGGAAAGAGGAGCCCCTCAAACCTGAGAACAGGCTATGCCCGAACTGGTAATCCTTGTGTGATATGATGAATAGTGAGACTGATTCCCTTTTTGTATGTTATGGTGATCATAGGATGAACTGTCGTATGAGACTGCCGTCTAGGTAGAGAGGTCTGGATTCGTAGGGGATCGCGAGGCCGCCAATTGTGCTGAGACTGCCGTCTGGGTAGAGAGGTCTGGGTTCGTATGGGACCGCGAGGCCGCCACTTGTGATACTGTCGTATGGGCAGAGAGGTCTGGATTCGTAGGGGATTGCGAGGCCGCCGATTGTGCTGATACTGTCGTATGGGCAGAGAGGTCTGGGTTCGTATGGGACCGCGAGGCCGCCACTTGTGATACTGTCGTATGGGCAGAGAGGTCTGGATTCGTAGGGGATCGCGAGGCCGCCGATTGTGCTGATACTGTCGTATGGGCAGAGAGGTCTGGGTTCGTATGGGACCGCGAGGCCGCCACTTGTGATACTGTCGTATGGGCAGAGAGGTCTGGATTCGTAGGGGATCGCGAGGCTGCCGATTGTGCTGATACTGTCGTATGGGCAGAGAGGTCTTTGTTCGTATGGGACCGCGAGGCCGCCACTTGTGATACTGTCGTATGGGCAGAGAGGTCTGGGTTCGTATGGGACCGCGAGGCCGCCACTTGTGATACTGTCGTATGGGCAGAGAGGTCTGGATCCGTATGGGATCGCGAGGCCGCCGATTATAAGAGGTCTTGGTATGTATAGTAGGAATTCCCTGTCCTTAGGTGATAGATATATGTGGTTGTAGGATTGTAAATAGGTTCTAGGGAGGGGGTAACGTTCTGGCTGGGTTAGTGAGGCTCTGATGAGCGGGTTCTATCTGATCCGAAAACCCAAGCAGAACATTTGGCGTCACGAACCGTTTACGAAACCTGTGTGCGTTGTGGTTGTATTGTGTTTGTCTTCGGCGTGTGCGTGGTTTTGTTTCTATATTATTTGTATATACCTGCGTGTAGTTTTCTTTTCTCTTTCTTTTTTTTTTTTTTTTTTTTCTTCTCTCTTCTTCTCTTTTTCTTTCTTTTCAAAGATGTTTTCTAGAAAGTCGAAATCTACTTTTAAGTTGCCCGTTGATATTCCCGGCTGGGATTCAACGCCTTATGAAGCCTTAGCCCGTGAGTGGGCTGATTCTACTGGTTTGAGTGAGAATTGGAATTGTTTTTTGGAGCTGGCGGAGCCGGCTAATGTGATTACTTGCTTACAGAAGGCGCCGGTATCTAAGGGTGATGAGCTTCCCGTTTTAGGGCGCAGAGGTTGGATTGTTCTGTCTGCGTACAGGATTCTCCATGAGAGGTTGTTGAAGTTGCAGAACTTGCATAAGGATTTGGAAGCGAACTTTGTTGAAATTCAGAATGCTCATACTTTGTTGCGGTGTCAAAATAAGTTGCTTGCTGACAAACTTGAGACGTACCAAACTATTGCCGAGAGAGCGGCTGTGCGAATTGCTCGTTATAAATACAAGAATCGGCGTGGTCGGGTTTCGACGCGGAAGGTGCGTTTGGTCGTGGCGAAAGCCGGACTGGATTGGAATCCTGATGAATGGGATGGTAATATCTGGAACTCGAGTGATTCTCCTTCCTCGGGTGAGGAGTCTGCCAAGCGCGAGTCCTCTCGCTCCGGCCGTGCTTGTAAATCTGCTTCTTGCGCCTCTGATGGTGCACCCCGTGATTGCGCTCGTCCTTCGAGCGGGGTCGATGCTTCTTCCACTGATTGTTCCTCTACGTGTACTGGTCGAGCTCCTTGTGATGCTCATCCCGCGGTCTCGGCGCATCCAGTTTTTCGACGGAAGGTGCAGCAGGCTCCCGGTGCTCCGAATGGTATTGCTTTAGACTCTTTGGAGGATTTTACTCAACAAGAAATTAGTGATATTTTGCAGCGATTTCGGCAGCGAGTTGGTGAGCCCTTGCTCACATGGATGGTGCGCCTTTATGAACTGGGCGCTGCTGGCATTATGTTGATGCTGGCGATTGTTTGAAGTTTTGTTCCTTGAGTTCGGATTCTACTGTACAGGATCATTTCCGTAACTTTAATGGTGGTGGTCAAATTTCTTTGCTTCAATTGGCGACTGAGGGTTGTAATCAAAAATATCCTACTGAGTCTGACTGGCCTGTGAATGACAAACCGTGGTATACTTTGCGCGATGCTGCGCAACGTCTCAAAGAGGAGGTGATGAAAACGGCAATTTTTCTGAATACTGCTGACCGGTTGCTTGATGCTTTCTTGACATCTTCTGTGCGGAATCGTATTATTCGTTCTTCCCCTGTTGCTTATAAGCAGGTCATGATGACTTTATTGATTAATCAGACTGGTAACATGTTATCTGTGGTGCTGGAATCGGTACGCCAACTCGGTGAGTTGGGTGAGTGGTTTAAACCTGAACGGCAGTCCCGGCCTGACACTCGTACTCCTGGTGAATATAAATTTACTAGACGTGATATGTTTCTTGCTCTTCTGGCTGATGGTGTGCGTAAGGAGGACATTGATGGTGAGACTACTTCTCGTTTGTGGGAAATGTTTCGCAAACGTGGCTTGGATCGAAAGGAGGGTGCCCGGCGTGTTCGGACAACTGAGTGTGATCGTGGTTTTTCTGACGGTAGCGGTGATGACGACCGCCGTGGGCGCTCTGATCGTCGTGATGATCGCCGTTATGCGCGTGATTTGTCCCCCCGTCGTGAGAGAGACAGGGAGAGAGAGGGGGAAAGAGAGAGGGGGAGAGATGATTATGTTAACAGCAGACGTAGAGATGATAGGGATCAATCCCCTGAGTTGAGAAGGAGAGAGGATCGACACATATTGGCCGATCAAAACCCGCAGTACAATGCAGGGAACAGTAATCCATTTCGTAATGGAGATGGATATGAACAGGAGGTATCGATACCTAGGAACCGTGAGAGTCTTTATCCTGATTTATCCTGGTACACAGAACACAATAAAAAGGACTAGGAAATAGGTCAAGCTCCAGTACACAGATGGGCTCACAGAGATAATAGACCCTATGTAGATATTGATATTTATTGGAGACATCGTAATATCCAAAGGGCCCGAGCATTGGTAGATACAGGAGCGGAGGCCACTCTTATTCATGGAAAATCAGAGAAGTTTAAAGGTCAGCCTTTTACAATTATTGGATTAGGTGGAAAGGAAACTCCCGCAGTTCAAACCTTACTTGAAATGAGAATAGGTAGAATTCCTAGAAAAGAATACTCTGTATTAGTGGTGCCACTCTTAGAATTCATAATTGGAATTGATATTTTGAAAGGAATGACTTTGCACTTAGATGATGGATGTTACCAATTTGGAACTAAACATTATATATCGTCCAGGCCTGTACGGATTGGTCGTTTAAGAATGCCCCCCATAAAAGTTCCCCAGGCGACAAAAGTGGTTCGTCAGAAGCAGTATCGTATTCCAGGTGGTCATGAAGAGATTAGTACCACTATTCAGGAGTTGGTGGATGCAGGAGTTATAACCCCAGTTACTTCTGCTTGGAATAATCCTGTTTGGCCTGTACGTAAGAGTGATAATTCTTGGCGCATGACTGTTGATTATCGAGAATTGAATAGACACACACCCTCTTTGACTGTTGCAGTACCGGATGTTATTACCCTAATTGAAAGAATCCAGAAACATCCAGGTACATGGTATGCATCCATTGATATTGCTAATGCTTTCTTTTCGATTCCGATTGCCCCTGAGTGTCAGGAACAATTCAGTTTTACATGGAACGGGCGTCAGATGACGTTTAGAAGTCTTCCTCAGGGCTATGTGCATAGTCCTACGATATGTCACCGGCTGGTGGCAGAGCATCTGGCTGAGGTACCAGTTCATCCACAAATTCAGATATGTCACTATATTGATGATATTTTGATCCAAGGTGAATCACAAGAAGAAGTTCAGACCCAATTGGATAGAGTCATTGAGTGCTTGCGTGAGAAAGGTTGGGAAATCAACCCGGATAAATTACAAGGTCCATCCCAGGCTGTGAAATTTTTGGGTATTAATTGGCATGAAGGGCACCGAGAAGTGATCCCTCAGGTTAAACAGAAAATTCTTGATTTTGCAATTCCGAGAAATAGGAAAGAAGCCCAAAGCTTCATTGGTTTGTTTGGATTTTGGCGCCAGCATATTCCTCATTTGAGTCAAATATTGGCCCCTTTGTACCAGGTCACTCGTAAAAAGAATGCATTTGAATGGGGTAAACCACAGCAAGATGCGTTCAGTCTGGCAAAAGAAGCAATTCAGCATGCTCTGGATTTATGGCCTGTATGTGATGGTGATGTGGATTTGAATGTGTCTGTACAAGGCCTTTATGCGAATTGGAGTTTGTGGCAGAAACAAGGTAAGAGTAGAGTACCGTTAGGTTTCTGGACCAAAAAGTTACCTGATGCTGGTGAGCGTTATACACCTTTTGAGAAACAGCTACTTGCATGTTATTGGGCTCTGGTGGATACCGAGCAATTGACTTTGGGACATGATATAGTTTTGCGACCTGAAATTCCTATCATGCAGTGGGTTATGAGTTCGCCGAAAACTCACCGAATTGGACACGCTCAAGAGGCGAGTGTGATTAAATGGAAATGGTATATACAAGACAGGGCACGTGTGGGACAAAAAGGAGTTGCATCTTTGCATGAGCAGGTGGCACGGGCACCATCGACTGAGACTGAGAGTGAATGTTCCGTACCTTTAGTACAGGAGTCTCCTGTTAAGTGGGGTAAACCTTTTGATGATTTGTCTGCAGAGGACAGAAACCATGTCTGGTTTACGGATGGTTCAGCAAGGTTCATAGGGATGAAACGGCATTGGAAGGCAGTGTCCTATAATCCGATCACACAAAAATTGCTGAGTACAACTGGTGAGGGTAAGAGCAGTCAATTTGCTGAACTCTATGCTGTTTATCAGGTTCTGAAACAAGAGTTACCTGGCACATGTCATATTTTTACCGATTCTTGGTCTACTGCCAATGGACTGGCAGTTTGGTTACCGACTTGGCATTCCCATAGCTGGAAAATCCATTCCAAGGAATTGTGGGGAAAAGAGTTATGGCAGGAGATTTGGGAAATGCTCCCACAGAGTACTGTTACAATCTTCCATGTGGATGCTCATACCCCGATAGACTCTCTTGACAAATTCTTTCATAATATTGCAGATGAGAAATCTAAAATTGCTGAGGCAGTGGTGGACACGCAAGATTCTGATATTGCGGGATTGGCGAAATGGGCCCACCAGAAAGCAGGACACTTTGGAGAGAAAGCCACTAGCAGGTGGGCTGCTGATCGAGGAATTTATATTCCCCTAGATTTAATTAAAAATGTTATTCTACATTGTCCCATTTGTCAGCATATCAGGCAGCGCAAAGTGCCCCAAATTGTTAAAGGTCATTTACATCGCGGGAAATTGCCCGCTCAAATTTGGCAGATTGATTACATTGGTCCACTTCCTATGAGTAGGAATTGTCAATATGTTTGCACCATTGTTGATACATACAGTGGCCTGTTGGTGGCCCTTCCCTGTAAGCAAGCTACCCAATTGAATACTATTAAAACATTGGAATTGATTATGATGTATTATGGTGTGCCATTCCAAATTCAATCTGATAATGCATCACATTTTCGTGGAAGATTGGTACAGGAATTCTGTGTGGAAAACAATATTGAATGGGTATTTCATATACCATATTATCCACAGGCCTCGGGTCTTGTGGAGAGGTTGAATGGCCTGCTAAAAGACCAACTTCGCAAATTAACAGATGACAAGTATAAGAATTGGCGAGATTTTTTGCCTCAAGCGCTATTGATTTTGAATAACCGTCCTTTTCTAAATGCTGAATCCCCACTTATGCGTTTGTTTCCTCCGAATGTTGATGCTAAACCTAACGAGATCAGAGAGACTGTGATGTACTGGGAGATTACTCCCGGAGCTTTGGCTCCATGCAGAGCGACCCCAGGGTCGGCAGGTTTAGACTTGCATGCCATGGATGACACCATTATAAAAAGTAAAGATCGAGTCATCATTGAGACAGGTGTTGGTGTTCAGATACCACCTGGAAATTTCGGATTAATTGCCCCTAGATCGGGGCTGGCTGTAAAAGGCATTCAGGTGCTTGGAGGAATCATTGATAGTGATTATCAGGGAGAGATTAAGGTGCTCCTGCTGAATAGCAGTGAGGTTGACTTACTGATACATAAAACTGACCGAGTGGCTCAATTGCTAATAATGCCTGTCTTCAGTGGTGAGATGGTAAAAGGCACTGCCCCAACGTTGCTAACTGTACGAGACCAGAAAGGTTTTGGCTCTACAGATAATCCTGGGGCCAGAGTTTGGGTGCAGTCGCCTAAGAATCCCCCTGAACAAGCAGAGGTCATTGCAACCGGTCAAGATAACACCATTTTAGTTATGAGACCAGGGAAAGATAGCTGGGAAGCAGTCCAGGTTGACAAATGTTACTTACGAGAATGAATAATGCCTGTATTTGATTCTCTTTCAGATCATTCTTTGGACTGTTGCTGCAGGATGTGTCGGCGTCGGACTGTTTTCGGGCTGGTGCGACGAGAGAGGAGGGATCCCATCAACCCGGGATGAGTTGAAAACCCGAGTGTCGCGTTCCTTCGCTGCGTGGGATTCGTCGCCAAACTTTTGGGTTACATTGGCCAAGCAAGTGACGAAGACCCCTCATTTCTGCTTGACACCGATGAGATCGGTAACTGATATATTGGCAACCTGTTTGGTTGCTGTCCCTGCTTCATTGGAGACTCATATTTTTAATATAACAAATGCTCGTCCCAATGTTCTTCTGGGCGATTTCGCTGCCCATGAGTATTGCCCCTTGTGTACTGTACTGTCGGACCCGATACCGCCTGTCCAGTCCCAAATAGTTACCTATAATATCACACAAGGCGATTTATGTTTTTTCCTTACTTGTGATCCTAGTGCGATTTCTGAATGTATGCGTTTAAAATTGAAAGGTGCCACCTCATTCACCGCTCATGAACGAACTTTGTGCTTTCAAAGGACACCGAAAACATGTACTTCTGTTCAGAACAACATGACTTGTAAGAGTATGGTAGTTACCCCCAGTCACTATCGCACGATGTTACTACCTGCCGGATGGCTTTTCTCATGTGGTAATACTTCCAGGCCATATATCCCCGCAAATATTTCTGGAGGCCCTTGTGCCATTACTAGACTGAGCCTACTCATGTTTTCCTCACATCCGAATGCCAACTCTCGTGTGATCCGAGATACAGTGAGGTTACAGGAGGATTGTGACTCATCTTTGCATTTATATTCCAAGTCTGAATACCTTAGCCTGGCTGTTTCAATTGTTGGTGTTCCTGCTTTGGCAGTTTATAATGCCAAATCTATTGGGAAAATGGCCTGCTGGATGGTAAAATCCATCAATAATACTTCTACAATCCTGTCTGACATGCTATTAGACGCCCAGGGTGAACGAAGGGCTATCTTACAAAATCGAGCGGCTATTGATTATCTTTTGCTTAAACATGGACACGATTGTTCTGATTTTGAGGGTCTTTGTTGTTTTAACCTGTCGGATCATACAAAATCCATTCAGGTTCACATTGACAAATTACATGACTTGACAGAAGAAGTTAGAAAACACATAGACCAGGGCTGGTTTGACTGGCTCTTTAATTGGTTACCTGATTTGCATATGTTACGTCAAATATTAGGAGGTATTCTGATTGCTATCGGCATTTTGATTTCTATCTGTTGCTTTATTCAGTGTATTCCTTCATTACTTCAATTCTGCACACCTGGTACTAGACATAGATCAGTTAGTCTTGTTTCATATTATTCTTCCACAGATGTTAGTTCTGTTAAATGAATGTATAATAGACTGAAGTCAAGGGTGAAATGTTCTGCTCGATTTTCCCGGTCTTCTTGTATTAACAGGTGATTGAATGTGACTTCAGTCTCTTACCATTCAAGCCTAAGGGTTAGAGTAGTGGATGGAGCCTATTTACTAGGCACTTCGACGTGATTCTGTGCTCTTCCCCATAGATCAGGGCTTGCATATATAGCCTAGGGGATAGATTCGTTAGTATTAGGGATAACCTGTCCTGTAGTGAGGGTATTTCATGGAGCCGTGCTGAATGCAGGCCTGGTAGGCCTCAAACGGGAGAGACTCCATCTTTCTTTCTGCTCCGGCAGCTTGGGATGCTTCTAGGTCAAATGTGATGTTTTAGTTATGAGGTGTTATTCGCTTGGAGAGAACCGGTTCAGGCCGGCCCTTATCGAAGGATTGTATTTTTCTTCATGCCGAAGACACTACATCAGGCCGGCCGGCTGGGAACGTGTCCTTGGTACGGGGAGGTACAAGAATTTGGTGGGCGGCAGGTTACGGGCCGGAATTTTCCATGAGGAAATGCACCTCTATATTAGTGAAAATCTGAGGCAGTTACAGGTTCAGTCCGTAGGCGGCATCTAGCCGTTAGCAGTAAAGCTACTACTTATTCCAGGGAAGACAGACGCCATCTTGAAGGCGGAGAAGAACTGAGAGACAGATGCTTTCCTAACAGAATAACCAGAGAGGAGAGAGTAGCCGATAAGGAAGAGGTCCCAGTGACTCGGAGAAGGGTGATTCCAGGCGAGCCGAGGCATAGACGAGAAGGGAGCCTAGATGACCACTGAGTGCAGGCTACATACTACTAAGGTGATGTCGACCCTTTCTTATTAGAGTGTACAACTTAATCTTTCACTTTTCTTTGCAGGTTATGTGTTATATCGTAATGTTATGTGATTGTATGTGCAATGAGTAATAAAGTATCCAGTTTGTAGTGAACCAACATGTGCTGTGTGTTCTTGCATAAGAGGGTAGCCTATTCTTCTAGTCAGCTGCGGCTACATGAACAGATGTTAACCCTGATCAGGTAAGTGGTAACTGAATAAGGGAAAGAGGAGCCCCTCAAACCTGAGAACAGGCTATGCCCGAACTGGTAATCCTTGTGTGATCTGATGAATAGTGAGACTGATTCCCTTTTTGTATGTTATGGTGATCATAGGATGAACTGTCGTATGAGACTGCCGTCTAGGTAGAGAGGTCTGGATTCGTAGGGGATCGCGAGGCCGCCAATTGTGCTGAGACTGCCGTCTGGGTAGAGAGGTCTGGGTTCGTATGGGACCGCGAGGCCGCCACTTGTGATACTGTCGTATGGGCAGAGAGGTCTGGATTCGTAGGGGATCGCGAGGCCGCCGATTGTGCTGATACTGTCGTATGGGCAGAGAGGTCTGGGTTCGTATGGGACCGCGAGGCCGCCACTTGTGATACTGTCGTATGGGCAGAGAGGTCTGGATTCGTAGGGGATCGCGAGGCCGCCGATTGTGCTGATACTGTCGTATGGGCAGAGAGGTCTGGGTTCGTATGGGACCGCGAGGCCGCCACTTGTGATACTGTCGTATGGGCAGAGAGGTCTGGATTCGTAGGGGATCGCGAGGCCGCCGATTGTGCTGATACTGTCGTATGGGCAGAGAGGTCTGGGTTCGTATGGGACCGCGAGGCCGCCACTTGTGATACTGTCGTATGGGCAGAGAGGTCTGGGTTCGTATGGGACCGCGAGGCCGCCACTTGTGATACTGTCGTATGGGCAGAGAGGTCTGGATCCGTATGGGATCGCGAGGCCACCGATTATAAGAGGTCTTGGTATGTATAGTAGGAATTCCCTGTCCTTAGGTGATAGATATATGTGGTTGTAGGATTGTAAATAGGTTCTAGGGAGGGGGTAACGTTCTGGCTGGGTTAGTGAGGCTCTGATGAGCGGGTTCTATCTGATCCGAAAACCCAAGCAGAACAGATAGTTAGCACAAATAAGATCAGTTGTATTCCAGACCTAGGCTAACCATACTTCCAAGCATCAAGTTACGTGAATACATGCTTGGAATGACAGGCTCTGCTCTCATGGGAACCACAACAGGTAGCTTCTACTTGTTGATTTGTATAATGCTTCACTGTGCAGCCTCTGCTCTACAATAGTAAATCTAATCTGTTGGGAACAATTCAGTTTTCCAATCCATCTTTTCCAGTAGATAAACCCCCAACGCCAGTTTACATAAATTGTCTATAGTGCACTGTATTTTTGTGCAAAAAAATAATATTTTTACTAGTCAATCTGAGCAAATTCTATTTTGCACTTCCCTAACAAGGCAAATGTTGGTGCAAAAATGTTCTGCGCCATTGTTACTTTATTTTTTTACTTAGAGTTCTCACACTCAAGGCCATAAAGAAATCAGATTGTTGACATTGACATGAAATTCTTTAAGTAGAAACATCAGTGCATGCTTTGTGCCCAATAAAGGCATTTTAAAAGGTGCTTCCTGTGCAAAAGTACATATTTTATTTTTAAAATACATTTTGTAAGTCCTCATTTATTTTCCATATGCTTTGAACTCAAGGAGAGAGGTCTTCCGTCCATCACAACTGGCCAAGATGATTTAAGGGATTCCGGTCGCTCCGCAGGGGAGAGATGGACACCTAGGGGTCTATTAGCATGGCAGTCGGAAAATCACTCCGACCGTCATGGTAGCGGGAAAACACCGCCCGCCAGGACCGTGGGAAAACCGCCGGTCCAATTATTATGCTCCGCAGTGGAAAACCGACTGCGGCGGTCGGATAGCGGCGGTTAACATTGTGGCAGGCCGTGCTGCCAGCAGCACTGCCGGAATGCACAAACAAGCATGTCCTGCATGTCCCTGCTGTGTATGGCAGGCACTGCACAGTGCCTGCCACATGGTACATGGACATGTAGAGGGGTACCACGGGTACCCCCCCAGTGCACCCACTCACCCCCCAACACATTGGGGGTCCGCAATGGATCCCCGGAGACATTCTCCGCATGTCTTTCCATGGTGGTTCCACCGCCGCGGAAAGCTGGGTACCGCTGGCATCATTATCGTGCCGGTGGTGCTTGGCCCTGATCTGCCACAATTGTAGCGGTCCAGCTCCGCACGCCAGGCAAACGGGTTGACTGCAACCAGCGGAAAAGTGGCAGGGGGAAAATCACACCGCTGCGGTCACAACCGCAATGCTAATCGGACCGGCGGTGTTCAGGGCTTCGATGGCGGGCAGATGTCCGCTGCCGGTCCCGCGGTTGCTACCACCCGCCCGGTGGAGGACATCCGCCCTCCATCCTAATGAATCCCTTAGTATCTACGGCTTTACCCCTTTGGCTTCATTGTAGTGAATCCAACCCCAGACTTGATTCTTTTATTGGAACACTGGTATCCCTACCAATGTGCTCCATTTATAGCATATTCTCATTGGACCAGGAAAACAAAATTAAACGGGAAAGAAATATCACAGGGGGACCAAAACATTCATATAACAAAACTAAGAATCTACATAATCAACAAAAAACCTGGGACAGGTGACTAATATGTGTTCTTAAACAAAGGGACTCCTATCTACCCAATTTTCCGAAATTGCCCAAAATTTAGTTTTTTTATTCTTTGTTCCAGATTGTCCAATTTTGATATTCTCTGAATGGAGTGTATCCATTCTTCTTGTGTGGGAGGACATGATAAAATCCATTTAATGCACAGCTTTTTTCGGGCTAGAAGTATCAGAGTGAAAAACAGTGCCCTATGTTTTTTTGTTAGGAAACCTCCATCTAGATCTCTCGGGAGTATCCCAAAAATTATGGATACAGTTGTTCATTTTATTTCAAACCCCATAATATCAGAAATGGTCTTATCCACTTTCTGCCAATAGGAATGGATTACCTGGCAGCTCCAAAATATTTGCACCTCGTTTGCCTTGTCTTCTACACATTTTGGACACTTCTTAATCTCTCGACTTCCCATTTTCAATAGTTTCTGGGGTGTCCAGTAAGCTTTGTGAACTGTGAAGAGGTGGTTCTTTTTTAAAGGTGCAGCATTTATGTAAGACCATAAAAAAGATATAGATACTTGCCCAGTAATTTTGAGGTCTTCATCCAGCAGATCCTTCTTCCAAATTTCATTAAATGAGGTCTGCATCTCTTCTCCATTCTGGACTAAAAGTCAGTACCACTCTGATACTTCTTTTGACTTTATTTGATGTGAGCGTATTTTTGAAGCCAGTTCCAAATTACCCTTTACTTCTTTACTTATGGACTTTGTCCAGCTATTCAACTGATAATATTTAAACTTTGAAACTGAAGCCTCACATAACGCCGAGAAGTGAGGCCAGGAAATCAGTTTGGCATCGACAATCAGTTGCCCCCAAGTGGTGATGCCCCAGGAACGGAGAGGAGCTGTCAGTGCATCTTCCAAACACTTCCTGGGGAATCCCAGATTGGTGCTACCTCGTTGTAATATGGTATTTTTAGGAGGCAACTCACCTGGGACCAAAGCTTCATAGTTGATAACAAAATCTTCAGTTTAACCTTTTCAAAATATTTTGGGTGTCCAAATTTTAAAAGAAAACATCCTGCTTGTTGAGACAACTCTGTAGTAAGGGCTTTGTATAGCGGGGAGAAAAACTTGCTTTCCAACAATAATTGACGGAATTTTTTTAAGTGAAAAGCACAGAAATATGGATATAAGTCTGGAGTTGCTATACCTCCGTAAGCTTTTTTCTTTCTTAGTTTTTTTAAAGCGATTCTAGGATTTTTGTTTCCCCAGATAAAATTTGAAAAAAGCCCCTGCACCTTTTAAACCAAATTTTTGGAAAGTCTGAGGGAATAGTGAGGAATAAAAATGTATATTTTGGCAAAATTGACATTTTCTATAGATTTGATTTGCCTAATAATGAAAGTGAGAGCACCCCCCCATGACTGGAGTTGTGATCTTACTTTTTTTGTAACTTTATCAAGATATCTAATTTCCTTCTTTGTATGAATACTCCTGAGATTGGTATTCCATTTCATTAATTCGTGTTTTTGTTGGTTAATAAGGTATCCAGAAACCTTTCCAAAGCTCTCAAGTTCACACCATATCTCTGGAGATGATTTTAATAAGTCACCAGTGTATATTATAAGGTCGCCTGCATATAGACCAATTTTCTTCTCCCATACGTTGCATTTAAAGGGGATAATATTTTGACAAGCTCTCAGTTTGCACGATAAAGGTTGAATATAAATATTGAAAAGTAAAGGGGACAGGGGGCACCCCTGTCTGCTACCCCTTCCTATTTGTATTGACCTGGTTAATTTCCCATTAATTAGGATTTTAGCAGTGGGATTTTTATAAATAGCTTTAATTGTTTTTGCGAAGGTTTCACCCAGATTAAGATGTTGGATTACTTTAACCCCTTGTATGCCCATGACGAGCTGGACTCGTCATGGAGCACAGTCGCGCTGTGCCCATGACGAGTCCAGCTCGTCATGAGGCATACCTTAGGGAATCCCTCTGGTGCGGGCATTCCCTTTCTGCGAAAATAGCCTCGGGAGCTGGGGAAGAGCTTCCCCAGCACCCGAGGCCCCCCCCCCTTTCACTGTAATGACGATCGGGGCGCACGTTGCGCCAACGTCATTACAGTGAAAGTGAAACTGAAATGAGCCAAGAGGCTCATTTCAGGTTTCACTTTGTACGTGCTCAGGGGGCTATCTCAGCCCCCTGAGCACGTAGAAAGATGGGAGAGGAATCGTTGGAAAGGGGAGAATCTCCCCTTTCCAATGGTACCCCTCCCCAGTGGATCCCTGCTTGGGGATTGCCACAGGAGGGCGATCCCCAAGCAGGGATCCACCCACTAGACACCAGGGAGGGGGGAGCGGCCCCTTGGGCAAGGGCCTTTGCTCCCCCCTGTTTATTTTTGGGAAATTTAGTCTTTTTGCCCCCCCTGGGGGGCAGATGGGGGCACTAGCCCCCAATCTCCCCCCCCGGGGGGTAAAAAGCCCGCTAGACACCAGGGAAGTTTTGTATAAAAAAATAGGGGTGGGGGCTGCCCAAAACTGGCAGGACCATGCCCCCCCAATTACTACAGTCTTTCTGCCCCCCCGGTGGGCAGATGGGGCATTGGCCCCTAATATGCCCCTCCGGGGGGCAGAAAGCCCACTAAACACCAGGGATTCGTTTTTATTTTTATTTTTAGGGTAGGGGCTGCCCGCAACGGGCACGCCAATGCCCCCACCCACCACCATTACAGCCTTTCTGCCCCCCCTGGGGGGCAGATGGGGCATCGGCCCCCAATCTGCCCCCCCCGGGGGGGCAAAAAGCCCACTAGACACCAGGGAATTGTAAAAAAAAAAAAAAAGGGGTGGGGGCTGCCCAAAACGGGCAGGCCCATGCCCCAACCCCCCCCCCAATTACTACAGTCTTTCTGCCCCCCCAGGGGGCGGATGGGGCATTGGCCCCTAAACTGCCCCTTCGGGGGGGCAGAAAGCCCACTAAACACCAGGGATTAGTTTTTAGTTTTATTTTCAGGGTGGGGGCTGCCCGCAACGGGCACACCAATGCCCCCACCCACCCGCCACCATTACAGCCTTTCTGCCCCCCTGGGGGGCAGATGGGGCATCGGCCCCCAATCTGCCCACTAGACACCAGGAAATTGTTAAAAAAAAAATAGGGTTGGGGGCTGCACAAAACGGGCAGGCCCATACCCCCACCCCCCAATTATTACAGTCTTTCTGCCCCCCCCAGGGGCAGATGGGGCCTTGGCCCCTAATCTGCCCCTTCGGGGGGGCAGGAAGCCCACTAAAGAGCAGGGATTTTTTTTGAGCAATTGTTTTTAGGGTGTGGGCTGCCCGAAACGGGCACGCCAATGCCCCCACTCTCCCCCCCACAAAAATGTCAGTCTTTCTGCCCCCCAGGAGGCAGATGGGAGCTGTAGCCCCCAATCTGGCCCCCCCTGGTGGCGCAGAATGCCCACTAGAAACCATGGATTTTTTTGTTTTATTAGTGTAGGGGTAGGGGCTCCCCAAAATGGGCATGACAATACCCCACCCCACCCCCAGAGAAATTCCAGTCTTTCTGCCCCCCCGGGAGGGCAGATGGTGGCAGTGACCCCTGATCTGCACCCTGGGGGGGCAGAAAGCCCAGTAGGCGCCAGCGAGTATGCAGGCTTTTTTTATGCGTGGGGGTGGGGGCTGCCCAAAATGGTCATACCAATGCCCCCACCCCCACAAAAAATAGCCACAGTCTTTCTGCCCCTTTAGGGGCATATCAGGATGAAACCCCCTTCCCCGATTCCCCCCCAGGGCGGCAGAAAGCCCACTGGGCTCCGATTTTTTTTTAGCAATGTGCATACCTGTGGATTTTGGGCCCTAGCGCAGTTGGCACGTAGGCAAACCTAGCAAAAGTGTTCATTCTTTAAAACTAGACACCGAGGGGAATCCTGGATGGGGTGACTTCACTGGCTCTCACCAGGTTCTGTTACCCAGAATCCATTGCAAACCTAAAAATGTGTTCAAAATAACACATTTTCCTCACATTTCTTTGTCGGAAAGTTCTGGAATCTGCGTGGGTCCACAAATTTCCACCCACCCTGCGTTCCCCAAAGACTTCAGAGAAAAATGGTACCTCACTTGCATGGGTAGGCATAGTGCCCGCGTCAGGCAAGGGCCCAAAACCTGTTGAGGCGACATCAAAATTACCTATCACAAAACAACCTGGTTTTGCAAAGGGGGGTCACCTGGGTTTTTGGCCCGGTGCTCGGCGGCCACCTAGGGGAACCTACCAAACCCACACATTTCTGAAAACTAGACACCCGGGGGATTCCAGGGAGGTATGGCTTGCGTGGATCCCCCAACGTTTCCTTACCCAGAATCCCTTCAAACCTCAAATTCAGCTGAAAACATCACCTTTTTCACACATTTTTGTGTGGGAAAGTGGAGGCATCACCGGGCTGACACAAATTTCCTACCACCCAGCGTTCCCCCGGGTCTCCCGATAAAAACGGTGCCTCACTCGTGTGGGAGGCCCAAGTAGCCGCGACAGGCAAGGTATTTTGTGTGTGACCCACCCCTCCTCCCTTAGGGAACCCTTCCTTGCTCTTACTAGAGGTAAAATTAGATACCTCTGGTTTTTAGGCTCTCTCTCTAACCAGACTTATATCTAGTATTTTCATTTGGATGTGCTCTTTATTTGATTTATTAAGTCATTTGCTTCTTCCGGGTCCTTGAAATTGAACATTTTATTGTTCCACATTACTTTGAGGGAGGTGGGGAGGCGTAGGTTTGCTGTAGCACCCACATTTCTTAATTCCTGCATTGATTTCCCCAGCTCTCATTGTTTGTCCTGGGTAATGTGAGAAATGTCTGACCTAAAGCAGGATGTCCATCCAGCTTTTTTATACACCCCTACTTTTAGCCCTGCTACCAGGATCTTTTCTTTGAGTACATATGATTTAAAGTTCACTAGGATCCTTCTTGGGTTTTTTTTCCCAGGTCTTTTTGAGTATGGATCCCGATGTACTCTTTGTATATCATCCTCGAAAAGTTGTTTCTCAATATCGGGGTGAAGTTCTATAAGGAGGTTGATTATAAAAGATCTAATAACTCCTCCCTCCACATCTTCTGGTATATTCAGGAACCTGATGTTATTCCTCCTTGCATTGTTTTCTAGACTTTCCAGTTTTTCCTTCAGGATTTTATCGCCACTTTTTATCGTCTGGATCTCACGTGCATTTTTGTCTACTTGCTTTGTAAGGTCCTCCATGGCTAGCTCTACAGCTCCTACTCTTTCTGAAATGTCATTCAGTTTAACTTCTAGAGTCTCACAGACCATTTGTATTTTAAGTTGATTATTTTCAGAGACCGCAAATTTGTCTCTTATTTCTGTGAGGAGAGTTGTTAATAACCCCTCTGTAGCGGAGTTTGCACCTGTATTGTCTGATGCGTTTGAAATCTTTACTAGTTCTATCTCCTTTCTTGCCGGCTTATCTTTTTGAGAAGAAACTAGTATCTCGATGCTACAAGATTGAGTCTCAGTACCTTTAAACTGAGTCACTGCATAGTCTTTTTTTAGTCAGGGGGTGGGGGGGTAATATCACTCTCATCAACCAGCTGAGAAAGGATTTCAAAGTTATTCTTTAAACCAGCAGGCTTCATTGCTACTCTTAGAGGGGACCGTGTCTCTCCTTAATTTTAAAATATGACCTTAATGAGGGAGTAATACGGGTACTACCTGAATTTTTTTTCAGCTGTTTCTTCCTCCCCTTACAAAGAGGGGTTTTACCCAAAGAATCCTTTAAATTCTGAGTGGAGCCTGTGCCTTTTAAACATTTAGTTTGTGTTACGGGCACCAATTCTCTGCTAATAGGTTCAAGAAGGGACTGATTTTGGCCCCAGATATCCCTGCTTCTAAGGGTATATCTGTTTAATCTGTTGGCCCCTGTAAAAAGCTCTTCATCTTGCTTCTCCTTCCCTAACCCCCCTCGTTCTGTCTTCAGCTTAGGTCCCCAATCTCGCCCCCTCCTCCACACCGGGGTCATTTGAAAACACCATGTGCCAAAGACTGCTTCTTCTAGAACTGGCGAGGATCCCCCATAGTTTACGGCCGACTGTTTCTCTGTCTTTTCTCCCCCGACACTCTGTGGACCCTCAGGGGTTAATGCACTGGGGAGACACCTCCAACGTGGGAACATAGAGGCGGTGAATCGGCTCCCATCGCTCCGAAATCCCACTCCGGCGTCGACTCGTCTCCTACACAAAATCTGCACTGCTGCCTCTGACCAGCGGCCTCCTCGCGGCGCAGCCTCCCTTCTGACCGCCACCTCTCCACACCTGATTGATCCACGCCGAGCCCGGAACACAAATGTCCCCCCAGCGACTACAGGGAGAGCAAAACCCGAAGAGAATAAGAAAACACCGCGTAAGTCAGTTCTTCATTACAAATTCTTGCTCTGACTTGCTATGACCCTTACTAGAGAGCCACATCCATTATTTCCGCATTTTCCAAAAAGGCCTTGGTTGAGAGAGGGCCTCCAACCGCTGCTAACCGACGGCCGCCATTTTCCCCACACCTGTCGCAAAAGTACATATTTATTGAGAACGAAAAATAAGTGTCTCAATTTACCTGTGAAAACAGGAGCTTTTTAAAAATGTTCAACCTTTATCTAAGTTTGATCTTCAATGACCAGGACATTACTCATTAATTTTTAAGTATTTTTCTTCATTTTGATAATCTAAATATGGGCTTTTATTTTTCTGTCTCCAAAGAAATATAATGCTGCTTCAATGATTTCTAAATTTTATTAAAAACTCTTGTGGTTCTATTATAAGGGCACCATACTTTAGTGGTTATTTAACAATTCCTCCTTGACCACTAGATCTTGATAAAATATATTAACAATACATATTGAGTTATTGTTCTGTGACAACGTGCCAACCTTAGGAGGATGCAATTGATAGACATCACCAAATTGATTACTCCGCATATGGTAGGTATTTTCTTAGGGGAAAATTGAGCAGAAACCTCAGGGCCCCAACTAATATTGATGCCCAGTGATATTTCTAATAAATATTAGGAGCCTTTCTGCGGCAAAAAAAACTTTTGCTTAGAGCACAATAATCCCCACTCTGTTCCTCACCAGGAAACAGGCTTAGATTTGTCAATACTAGATATTTCAAATATACACAATAAATGTATTCATTAAGGAGTGCTATTCATTTCATGGGCATCACTACATAATCCTTCTACAAAATGTATATTTCACTGATAAAAATGTCTTAATCTAAAGAATCAGAAACTGGTTTAATTACCTTCAAGTTCTGAACTGGGGTATTTTAATTTCCACCCATATACAATATTTCTAGCATACTTCTGACCTCCAGAGAAGTAATAAATGTTGTGTTACAGCATATCCACAACAACTGTCACAGGAATAGATATAGGCCATCTGATAATCACACATCCCTCCAAATTATTCCAGGAAGAAGGTCTCTTCCACTCCCACAGATACATTCAAGGAAGCACTCTAAAATCAACCCTGTAGTATACAACTGCTCAATGGATTGTACAGCAACTTGTGAATATAAATGTAACAATTTTAAATGTTGGATCCAACACATTAGAGATGAAAATGAAATATTGTTTTTTCTTTCATCAACTCACTACTAGATAGATCAACTGTCTCTACAATAAGCATTAGAAACAAAATCTCAAAGAAGAGAGGTGGCATGAATGCATCCCAGAGGGAGCTACCACAGCATGAATGTAGCATTATGTTAAGATCTATTTGCCCAGACATATGACAATTTTTTTTAAATATTATGGTGATTAATGGGCGACGTTTGGCTGTGATTTAATCCACTGTTCAGGCAAAACCCTTGATAAATTATGCAATTAACTTCAATACAGTGCGTGTATTTATTGAGCTCTTGAGTCAATTTTCCAATGGATATTTAATCTTTTAATCACAATAATTTGATTGTGCTCATGAAGTTTTCTTTCATGTTTCCTGCCAAAACCTAGAGCACTTAAATGGCATTATTGGCACAGCAATTTAGATTTTTCACAAAGTGTCCCTAAATCAAAAATGTTCTAGGTAAACAAATACTAGAAAACATAATACATTGAGATACGGAAACAATGCTGAGGAAAACATTATATTTGAAGATCCTAGTGAATTTACTATATATTTCCAAATAAGTATATCCTATGACTAGCGGCCATGAATTCAGTGCCTATTAAAGACTCACTTGCAAGCATGTGGTGAAACAAATGCATGCGTTTGTTTCATACCGGAAACTTTCTTAGAAGGGCAACTGGCTTGGAGATCATTTTAATAATAATTTCATTTTGCACAAGAAAAAATGTCTAGCCAATACACCAATATTTAAAGTGATCCATCATTGTTTAGGCCAGGGGCACAAAGCAATAGTACTACAGCCTCTAGGAGTCCGGACACTTGTGCAAACTGTTTCTCTTCATCTAAGGCTGAGCATAAACCAAGTGATGTGCTTTCTCTTTCTCCAGGAGGCTGTTCTCAATGTGCACCTTTGAAGAGTGGACCACGGATACCCGCACATCTTTGCTAAAGAGAAATGCGCTACGTGGAGTGTTTTGGCCTACTTAGACTCAGGAATGTTCCTATCAAATTGGGTAATGTTCACCAATGACTTTTATGTGGGGTGAATACTGGAGTGCCCACAATTCCTGGGTGAATAGGAGCACTTCAACAGATACACAATTCAATTGAACAGCTTCTGTGAAAAATAGACCTCTGAGGAACAACAAATGAGATATGAACCAGTACTGATTCACCCCGTCTACAAACAACGCCTCCATTTTACTGAGGAGGTAAGTTTTACACCCACTGCTAGCCAGCCCAGAGTTGTAGGAGCCTCCTAAACCTTGATTTGCTAAACATATTTACCTGTCAAGACATTTCAAGTGAAATTTCCTTAGGGAGCAAACTATACACTTCACATTGTAGTTTTATTTAATTTCCACACTCTATAGTCATTTTTCAGGATTAATGCAGCTTTTCTTCACCAAACTATATTAATTTGTATCAATTATACATTTCATAAACACTCTCATGGCACATCGTGTTTCAGCTGGCTCTTGTATCCTTTCACAAGGTCCCAGAGGCTAATGCTGACATTAGAGAATGAATACAACTTTGCTCCTTGAAGACGTTCTGTGCAGTGTCCCATACATTCACTTGAAATGCTAAGAGTGAAGTATGTTTAGCAAATCATGAACATGTACTGATCTGGGATCATCAGTCTGCAGAATGTGTAATTGTATGAAAAGCAGACAGACAAAGTACCCAAGCAATAAACACTGTACTTCAGGTGTGTCTCAAGGACACTCAAAATGACATATATCAATTGTACCAGCACTCATCCATTATACAAGCAGTATGATGAACATCTGTAGAATTGTTTTATGGCACTGCCACTTGATATAAATCTGGATATGCTGAGGCCAAACTAATGTGTTCAATATGTGAAACACAAACGTTTCCAGTGGCATTATAATTTTATGGTAAGAGGGAAAGGTTGTATTCGGCATTTCTAGCTTTATTTAATCTCTGCAGCAAACAGTAATAACAATGATAGAACTACTAAGTAACATTACAAAAAAAGCTACATTACTTATTATGTAATAGTTTAAAACTATTAATGTACGAAAGCACCAGGTGTTCTATAACACATTACATATATAACATAGTCCTTCGTCTTTCTTGCTACCCCTTCAGCTAGATAAGTCGTGTGACACCCTTAACTTTGTCAATGTGATATTCATATTTGTATTCTCATAACTTCATCTGTAAACACAGTTTTGGGATGTCTTTAAATGTGCACTGTTGATGTACCAGCTCACACTCAGCTGGCCTTTACCCCGGGGCCTTGAGGCACTGCTCAGTTTGCGTTGTCACCCATTTTACTGGTGCTCTTATTTCAGTCGTCCTCAGAGTATATTTAGTAATATCATCAAATTCCAGCCACCTCTCAGAACCCTTAATCAACACCTTGATAGTATTGAGAGCACCCGAAAATGTTTGAAGAGAAACCTTGAAAGTCTGAAAAGCACTTAGACTTATTTGGCAGCACTCAAACATGCTGAAACAGCACCCGAAATTTTGACGATAACGTCATATACGAGATTGCAGGATATTGCACATACTTGCCCCAAGTACTTAAGATTGGTTCTGAAGGAACTGATACACTTTGCATCTTTCACCCACTAAACCAAGTTCTGAGATAAAAATAGAAGTACTGAGGAAATATAAATCCCTCTAACAGCAGGTGTGCTGAAAATCTTCCCACAAAGTGGCTTAAAACATCTACATTATTGTAAATATGGAATTCTAATGACAGACCTTGAAAACAATTTAATGGTAAATTCACATGAAAAATGCTCTTTATCCGCCATAAAATTCCCCACATCTGAAGAATTTTTCACAAGAGCCAAGACACATTGCTCTCTAAAACTTCCAAAATAAAATAAAATGCCAATTTTTTTTATTCCTTCTTGGGTGTTCTCTCACCTCTGATGTCATATGGAGTAGTGTACTACTCGTGGAAAAACGCTTTGATGCCTCGTTTGGGGAACTAAGCCCTATATAAAAGCAATTACAATACCACCCTCGCCATTGCTTTCTTTCCCATAAAGTATTTTGTATGAAATTACAAACTGATTTATAAGGTAAACTGTCCAGATCACAAGCTATGCACATGCTGCTACCATGATTTTAACATAGACAACAGCATACCATCAGCCATTGATTACTCCTGTTGAAAAGTTGTCCATATCATAAGGTTTGTCCCTAGACAATTATAACATAGCTTTCATTAAACCTCAAAGTTCCTTTAACTATAAAGATACATCCAGTTTATACTTGCCTTCCATTTCAGTAGTTCAAGAAACTGGCAAAACGTAAAGGTTTCGGGATTCCAAAATCATTCTTGACTTCCTACATTCTACCTTTTATCAGTCTTATGAAATCAGGATATCTAAAGTCCAAGTTATTAATTACCTCTTTTGTCTCTATTATGAAAATGGTTCTAGCCTCTTGGCCCAACTTGAAGTGCAGCGGCATTTTATACTTTAGGTAAATCTTTTGGTCAACTGCCTTCAAAAAGTAGCAAAGTTATCTGAATGAAGCCTCGAAAATTGTAATTCCTGAAAACTGTGCTGGACAATGGAAGTTACCCCGCAAGACTATTCTAGCCAGTCCCTAGTTTTGCTAACATGTGGTGCATTTATGTGACCACAGCAGAGTTCAGTTACAATTGAAATGTCCTCCATGCACTTCTGGACAGCAACTGATGTCCACAGAAGGAGACGTCTGGATACAAACATTTTTGGTAGTTTTCCCGGAACTCAATGTGGGCTCAATGTGATTGCCAGAAAGGCTTACACAACACCAATTTTGAACGTGTGCTGATTGAATTACATACTGAAGAATCATGACCCTAATGGTCATGCCTATCTAGAATTTTCGTGGCAGGCCCCAGGACGTCCAGGAGCTTGTCTTGGCACGCCCTCCAAGACCTGTCAATGCCCTTCTTCGAGTCCCTTATAAACTTCTGGAGGAATGTTGACATTCTAGGGTCGATCTCCGGGGTAAGGGCAACCTTGCCCTCAAGGGAAGGACGGGGGCATTCAGCCCGGAGACAACTGCGAGCCTCCTTTTCAAGCGGGCGCCTGATATGTTCTGCGACATAGGTCGCGACCTTCTCGGCTGGGACCCATTCGGAGGAACGGGGGTGGACAATGTCGTTGGGGTCCAGCATGTCGGAAGGAGTTGGGGGTGGTTGTAGATCAGATGGTCCTGAAGGGGTTTGCGGGACCTGTGAGGGCCGGGATGGGAGCCAAGACCTGGAAGGGCTGGCATCAGGATCCCCGGAGGGCAATCCTGGGGCGGAAGAATCAACTACACTCTTGCTGGGATGGCTATCTAGGAAGGCCTGTCGGAGGCGCTCAAAAGCGTCCACATCCACCCCCTGAGCACAGGGGCGTTTAGGAGGCGGCGGGCCCGGGTCTTGG
This sequence comes from Triturus cristatus, assembly GCF_964204655.1. Taxonomy (NCBI): domain Eukaryota; kingdom Metazoa; phylum Chordata; class Amphibia; order Caudata; family Salamandridae; genus Triturus; species Triturus cristatus. Next base: position 232,518,079 of record NC_140584.1, read on the forward strand.
GAAGTAGAAGGCAGAGCAGCTCTACGCTCTAGACGCCAGAACGCTTGTTCTATTTTCTGCGTCAGCCTATCCTCTAAAGGGGAGATGGCTTGGTCCACTGCCCTATAGATAGAGGTATCCACAGCTTCATAGAAAGCGTCACCCCAGGGCATATCTACCAGAGGGTCTTCCTCCTCCTCTTGGTAATCCTCATAAAATTCCATCTCAGGTGAGGGATGGTTAAACCAAGGGTTTGCGCCGCAATTCGCAAACAAAATATGTACCAAAGCTGGGTGTCAGCTTATAATTTTTAGACGTGGTCCAAACCACTTAATGTTGTTGGGCGCCTAGCCCAGAGGGGACAATGCTGGCAAGTAATTAATTTGAAATAATTGCAGACAACCTGGGCTGGGACTGTCCCCAAAAGAAAGCCAAAAGGCCACTACAGACCCCCAAAGGAGGCGTCAGCGCTCAACGAGCAACACAGACTCGAAATCCCGTTTCTGAAGGGATCGAGTGTCCAATTATGCAAACCGGGCCGCGAGCGTTACATTCAGCCTCGCGGACCCCGTACAGACCGATACACGGCGTTCACCTCAGCCCAGAGCTCCGTAGTAAGCGCGCGCGCGTCTCTGGAAAAAACATCGACGAAAACCAGAGACGCGCCGCGACAAGCCACAGCCTCCCACGCCCCCAGGCGGCGGGAGGAACGGAGCGCGCCAGCAGCGACCGCGTAGGAGCGAGAGATAAACCTCTCGGTCCCGCGGTCGATGGGAAACACACGCGACTAATAACAAACGCTTAAAATACAAACGCGGAGACCGCGTGGCGAAAGTGATTAACACATCACGAGGAATAATCGCCTAAGCAACTAACATGAAAATCGCGCATACAAAGCGATTAGTACAATAGTAACATCAAACTTCATTAAACTTCATTAAAACCACAAAAGCCCCCCCAAACAGAAAAAGACTCTGAGGAGACTTAACTGGCTGCGCAGCAGCGAAGAAAGAGAAGATCAGGCACTAACAAAGGACTATAGAGGGCTCGAGAGGCCCTGATTGGACGTTGTTACCTTGTTATAGATTGGTTGTTATCTCATTCTAAATGACTACTTTTTTCCCTATGGTTCATGGGAAACGTAGTCTTTATTTACTTCTTTCTGTGCTGCTGTACAAAATAAAGTGAAGAAAGAAGGCATAATCCTCGCCTCCGAGTCCTTAATAGAATTGAAACTTTCCGTTACGATAGCTAGGAAAATTTTCATTCTGTAGCATAATACTCAACACAGCTATTCTGTTCAGTCATCTTTCCCTTGTTCACGACCAAGCACACATTTGTTCTGCAGTCACACGTTTTTCTTCTACATCTCAAACTAATTTTGAGACATCTTCATAGCAGTATTTGCTGTGAATGTGTAAAACGTGCTTGAGCGGTTGGGTCGACCTTGACGTTTTAGATCAACATCAACTGACTTAACTTTTCCGATCTTCTTGTGAAATGAATGTTTCGCTTCAGTGTATTTGGAAACAGTTTGAAAAAAATATTTTCGTCTACTTTTTGCAATCATTTCTTGCCAGCAAGTTTCCTTCCCGACACTTCCAACTGCTGTCAGATATTGTTGACTTGCTTGCTCCTTGCAACATTACAATAACCTTTTCCACGTTCCCTGCAATACAGTATTTTCTCGCAGTGCCTGTTTAAAGCAAAAGTGAAGATTGTAGAATATTCCATGACTTATGAGTATAATGAATTATTGCAGTTTTGTGAGGATAACCTTGTAAAGTCTTCAGCATCAAACTGCAGGGCTTATTTACAAGTCCTTTGCACCACCGGTGGATCCCTTTATATGACGCTCCATGGTGCAAGGGTGCATGCTTTGGCACTAGGCTCCAAACTGTGTGTCAGTGCAGGCAGAAAGGACAGGATTGCAGCACATTTTGTTAATACAATGCATTTCTGCCCTTTCAAATTGGCATAGGGAAGTGCAGCAAAACGACTTGCGGCGCTGCCCTATGCCAAGTCATTGTAAATGAGGCCCTGCATTTCCTTTAATCAAACAATATTGTGCTGCACACAGCGGTTAAAGGTTAGGGCCATATTTATCAAGTAGTTGTGTCACACTTGCACCTCTCAATGGGATGAAAGTGCGAAGCAACTTCTATGTGCGTGTTAGCATGCCACCCAAGATCATCTTTCATGGCCCTGTGTGGTATAATGAATCTGGAGTTATGTAACACAGCACAATCGTTGTCTTGCTTTGTGTTACTCTGACCCAGGGAGGAGTTCCATGGGTGGTACGTGGGTGTTCCAACATAACACCCATTAATTTTGACGCATTTCCAGATTTATGCTAAGACCGAGGAATGACCCAAAACTGCTATGCCTCCCCAGGTGAGGCGTACCGAGAAGAAATATGTTTATTTCTCCTTGTTCCTTCCTCTTTTTTTTAATTTTTTTTTTATTTTTAATAATTTTTTATTTATCCATGAAATAACAACAAAAGAATAAAAATTAAGAATAGCCGCAAGGGCCTCCAGAGCATTATACAGCAAATTAAATCACGTTTGTTAACCAGAGGGTACATATATTGCAAATTTCAAATCCATTTTTCAATAAAATCCCAAGTGGAGAGACCCATCTGCTTTTTCCCAGGTCGTTTAAGCCTATACAATGCCATCTTCATCTGATAAATAGCCAGGATCCGAGTTTGCCATTCCGCAAAGGTCGGGGGGTCAGGATCTATCGATTTAGAGGTGATACATAATCTAGCTATAGCCATACAAATAAACAAAAAACGAACTTCAGGATTACATACCTGACCCTCATCAAAATTTGAAGTAACCCCCAACGACATTACCTCTGCGGTCAAATTACAATTTACACCCGACGAGACATTTACAAAATATTGGACCTCAGATATAAAATAGGCCAACTTAGGACAATCAAAAAACATGTGTACCGAATCAGCCGCATACAAATTGCATCTAGGACATTTATCGCCCCTTCCAGTTTTCCATTTAGCTATTTTTGATGGTGTATAATACAAATTGAAAACAGACATGTAGTGCTGGCTTCTCAGATTCCCCGCCAAGAGAACAGAATTAGCCCGCACTAGCCAGTCGTGACCCAACTCTGCAATTCCAATTGCTTTGCTGAATATCCAAATTGTCTGCTTGTATAGAAATAAAACATCTATAAAGCAGACCTATCTTTGCCTTAATTTTAATTAATTTAAGAAAATCAACATTACCTTCCAAGAACAAGCCCTTCAATCTAGCTTGATCCAGAAAGCTATAGATTTGCAGGAGTTTAAAAAAGTCTCCTCTAGGAAGATGAAATTTCTCCTGGAGCTGGGTAAAAGATAAGCGTCGCCCAGATTCATACAGATGCCCGATATTCCAGATACCTGATAAACCCCACCTACGAGCAACCATATCTTGAAAAATATCGGGAAGTACCCCTAAAGAATCGAAAGGGGTAGATAATCAATTTTAGGGATCTTGTAAATAATTCGGATCTTTTTCCAGATCATAAAAGCGGCCTCCAACACCTTAAATCGAGTCTTTTTATAGTAACTAGGTTCGAAAATCCTTAATAAGAGGTTTCAGGCGTTATTGCCCAAAATCATTCTATATATTGAAGGGGTGTGCGCGAGATCATACACTTCCTCTTCTCCAAAGATTAAGTCCCCAAAGAACCGCAATTGAGAAGACCAGCAATAGAGCCTAAAATTAGGTACATCCCAGCCCTCTGAACTATAGAGTACAGTTCCCTTTTTAAAGTATTGCGAAAAGTAATATAAAATTCTAAAGGGATTTTATCAGGACCCATTGCTTTACCCCTTGAATGGGAAAGAAGTGCCAGTTCCACTTCTTCCCAGGTAATTGCAGATCATAAATATTCCTTATTGATTTGGGAAAAAACCGGCCCCCCAATCCCCACTAGATAGGCTTCGGGTGCATCCGTTCCTTCATTCATATAAAGCCTCTGATAAAACTCCCTAAATGCCAGTCTGATATTCAAAGGCGATGACTGTCGATTACCATGAATATCATTGACCTCCGAGATATTATTCTGAGACTCCTTCTGACGTAATCTTATAGCTAGCACCCTACCGACTTGCTCCCCGAATTCATAATAATCCCTCTTAAGGGCAGCCTCTTCAGCAAAGTACTGATAAACCAATGATCGTTTAGCTGCAAGTTTATTTTGAGATTCTACCAAATTCATATTATTCTTAATTTTTCTATCAATTCCTCCTCTACCGCTGCAAGAGTTCTAAGAGACCGATCCATTTCTGCTCTGCGTTTTTTTCGTTTTTGCCCTGCATAACTCAATGTCTCCCCACGAACCCCAGCCTTAAAAGCATCCCAGACTGTCGGCACAGAAGCAGATCCCTTATTTGATAAAAAAAACATTGAAATCCATTTTTCCATATGATTGCAATACTCCTGATCCAAAAGTAATTTTCTATCGAATAACCAATTATTCATTAGAGGAGGGGATTCAAAACCCGAGATATCCAAAATGAGAGGGTTATGATCAGAAATAATTCTCGGTAACATCCGCACTGTTATCCTAGCCAACAGAGAATGAGAAACCAAAAAATATTCTAAGCGAACCATCTTCCTATCTGGTGCCGAAAAAAAAGTAAACCCAGGATGAAAAGGCCTTAATTTAGCCCAGACATCAAATAACCCTTGATCCTGTGTCAACGAATGTAGACTTTTGAAAACCCTAGGTTTCTTCCCCACATACGGTTGCCTAGTGAAAACATCTTCCCCAGTCTCCAAATGTATATTTAAATCACCACATAAAACAATGGGCTGAGGCCATTGTGCCAATTCATTATTAATTGAATCCAGGAGTTCAGAGTCGTCTAAATTAGAGCCGTATAGGCTACAGATTGTAAAACACTCCCCCTTCAGCCGCAATTCAACTATCACCCACCTACCCCAAGAGTCCTCTTTTTTCCTCGTGCATTTACCCAAACCTTTCTTCATTAAAATAGCTACCCCCCTAGTATTTGTGGTTTGCCTTGAGCAGCCCAGAAGCTCCATTCCAAGCATACCCAACCAGCCTCTATGAGCCCATGAAATATGAGTCTCCTGGAGACACAACAAGTCCCAACTCTGAGACTGTATCAACCCGGCTAATACCCTCTGTTTTTTAGGATTATTTAACCCTGAAATATTAAGCGTGCACAGAATTAGCTTCCCCATTCTGAAAAAAACATTTTTACAGTCATTGCCCCCATAACAGTAAATATACATAATTGCAATAATCTACCCTCAATCAAACAAAATTGCGGCTCCTGGCCCAGGTTGCACATCAGAGATAAAACTAAAAAACACATAATATTCTTGACAGAATGAATCATGGATAGACATTTCCCCCCCTCCCCTGAACCCCCTCCCACCACCCCCACCACCCCCCACCAGTGCAACCCACCCCCCCAACAATGAGGGAAACTCCCTCGGAACCCCCCCCCCCCACCCCCGTTCCTTCCTCTTTTTATTTGTGCTGTATTCTGTAGCACACATTAAAAGAGTAATTGGGGATTGTTTTTTTGCAGGAAGGTGTGCCTTCCTGCACAAAAGCAATCATGCTTACAACGAGGCACCCTTGCACAAGGGTGCTTGCATTGGCACTAGGCAGCACGTTGTGCGCCAGCACTGGGAAAAGACAGGAATGGCCCGTATATTTTAAATACAGCACATTCCCTCCTTTCCCTATCATGCAGCCTGGCACAGCAAGGAGACTTGGTGGCCTGCACTGCACGACTATTTGATAAATATGTCCGCTAATGTTCACCTGAATGCACTACCTAGATGTAAACTCTCATATTTCAGATGTTCCTTCACTTGAGATTATCATCTTAAAGTACACAAGTAAACTCTTTATAAAGTTCCCTTTTTGTCTGCGCGCAAAAAGTGTCAGATGTAAAAATGGCCATCCAATGTAGTGAAGAAGAACAGATCTCTTTGTCCTGCTTCTCTATCAATCACCTACAGTAGGAATTCTAGAATGTTCCTTTGTTTGGATGAAGTCAGCTGTGGGATGTATTGCCGCATCATTTTCTGGACGATCCCTTTAAATATTGCACTCGGGTCATTTGATTTTAACCATGCACCTTTCACTGACAAATCGGAAATTAATGTGGACCACAGAAATTTTTAATTATAAAAGTTACTGTAATGATGCGTGAGTGTTCATTCTGCTTCCTGACACCAGTGACACACCTGCAAACCTATTGCTCACCTTTTCAACCCCAAGAAATGCTCATCCATCTTTCTTTTATTAAGATTGCAATATTGAAAAAGATGTACCTGGTGATTGTTGGAATCTCTGCAAAATAAAAGCATTTAAGAACTCCTTGCTCGACTAAAAGCTAGTTCTGGATAGTTCTGTAATCAGGTCTGGACTGGCCGTTGCAGGCACCGGACGTTACCCCGCTGGGCCTCCAGAGTGGGGGGCTGGTTTTGGACCCCTAGGGGACGTTTTTGTTACCCGGGGCAATATCGGCACCTGTAACAAAATCAGCTGCGGTGTTTTCTGTGCGCACAGAACCTAACTCAAGTAATAAAAACAATCCTTGTCTGGGTGAACCACAAAATTCACTAGATAAACCTGTGCACAATCCTCAGTAGCTTGGCACAAAAACAATCAGGATTAACTGAGAGACAATGTGCAAAGCATTTATGCAGCAGTCAAATGGTAATAAAGTGAAAGCAAAACAAAAGAGAAACCGCAAGCCAACTTAGAAAGAACAGCACATTTTAATAAGTAAAATTATGAATATCCAGCCAGTAGACCTGAAGTTATGAGTTTTTAAAGTTTAAGGTAAAAATAGCAGCAAAAGGCACAGAGCACCAACTGTGGGTATCTGGTTGTGCAGGACCATGACAAATTCACAAGTTCAGGCCGGCCAAAATGGAGCATGAGCTAGACACAGGACCAAGTATCACCCACTGTGAGTTGTACTTTGTGTCCTTGGTGCAGGGGCTGGAGAGTGATGTGATGTGAAGTGCTCCCCTTCATGCTGTGTCAGGTCCATTGACCTCCCAATCAGGAGCTACACAGTGCTTTGATGCAAGGCCTTCGCATTGTTCTTCATTGGATCCAGCAAATCAGCCAATCAGGAGCTGCAAGGCAATATGTTGTGAGGTTCTACATTGGTCTGCATCGTTCTAAGTCGGATCTAGTGAAGCTGTTGATCAGGAACCGTTAGGTTCTGCAACATGAGGCCTTGCATTGGTCTCCCTCATGCTGCATCAGATCTGGTGATGCCTTCAGTTGAGCAGGGAGGAGTACACTCTGAATCCAACCAAGAATCCAGGAACCTGAATATCAGCACTTAAAAGGTCAGTGCTCATTCCCACAGAGGCCAGCTAAGGGAACCGGTTTAGGGCAAGTTAATTCTGGTCAGCTGGAAAGCAGGAGATGCCGCTGGAAGTTTATTGTGTCTCTAAACCTCAAACAGAAGTTCAGTCAACTGACCTTTGGAGTCACTTCTGTGCTCCCGGTGCAAGGCAAGCAGGGCCAGTCATCATTCAAACTGCACAGCAGAGTCTTCTCAGGTCCAGGAGTATTCTGATTGCCGCTTTTATGCCTGATGCCTGCCTGTGTGTGTGTGAGTCATTCTCTCTGTCTAACCCTAAACTGGTACTGGTCTGTTCTTCCCCTGGGTTTGGCTCCAATCTGTCTAGGGTAACAAAGGGAAAGCAGGTCCAGGTGTCATCTGCATTTGACACTGACAGGGCAGGCAGCTTCAGAAGTCAGAAGGGGCTGGCAACAGTCCTCAGGCTACTCTTTGAAGCTCAAGAAGGGCTGTCTATAACCCCAGGCCATCCTGCCCAGAAGAGTAAAACAATTCTCCACACCCAAGTCCCTTTTGTTCCCTGTCTAGAAGGAATACAGATCACACCAAAGGAGCACCATTAATAGTCATGTGATCCTGGACCCTGGCAGAAAGGCACAGTTGGTTAAGGCAGAAAATGATAATCATTCCAAAAGTGGAATTTTAAAAATAGTAACTTAAAATCTGACTTTACCATTAAAGAGTACTTTAAATTACAATTCAAATGAGTATATGAAGTATTTCTCTCTCTGCTCCCAAACTGATGTTATCACATATTAAGTGTAATAAGGTAACCCACTGTTAGTCTATGGGAGAGTTAGCCTTGCTACAGTAAATCCTAAGCACAAATGTCCTACTTTTTAACTTTTTAAATGCTATGGCCCTGTCCTGTAAGCCTTTAGGGATTACTTTAGGGGTGCCTTACAAATTAAAAAGAAGGTTTAGGCCTCGCAAAGGGTTTGTTTTGCCAGATTGAAATATCACTTTAGAACTGCACTGCAGGCTGCAATTGCAGGCCTAAGACAAGTTTTAAAGAGCTTGGGTGGGTGGCACAATGAATGCCCTCTACTAGCATTTAATTTACAGTCCATGGGTGCAGGTAGTGCCATATACTGGGGACTTATAAATCATAGGTGGGCCATTTTTACCATGTTTAAGAGACAGAACACAAGCACTTTATCGTTTGTGACCATGGTTAAAGAACACAAGCACGTACCCACTAATAGAAGGGTTAAAGCATAAACAGTCCTATTGCCAACAAAAACAGGTTCTGCAAAAACAGGGTAAGGAAGTCAAAAAGTCATAGGGAATACTGCACCAAGGGCTATCAGATATAACATACCAAAAGAAGCCCCTTTACAAAAGAAAAGCCCATTTGCAGATAAATATGCCCATGCACCAGGAGAAGCCCAATTGCACAAGAGGAGTCCCTTGGCATAACAGAAACACATTAGCACAGGAGAATCACAAGACACATGTAAGCATAAGCGAAACTTCGTGGCATAGGAGAGGACCCAAGACACAAGAGAAGCCCCTTAGCATAAACGGAAAACATTGGAACAGTAAAATCCTCATAGCATAGGAGAAGAGCCACAACATAGGAGTAGCTCCATATCCTCAAGACAGTGGGAAGCTTTCAAACTTTAAGAAAACAGGTATGATCTTATTCCAACTCTATGCCATACTGTGCTAAAGCAGACAGTAATACTGTCACAACTACTGTACTAGCACCTGGGTACTGGGTAGTAGGATATGGTGCTTGATGGGTTTGTTAAAGTAGCGTGCATAGAAAGTCTCTGGTAGCATCATTGTCCCAATACTAAGACTTTTGAAGGTTGAATTGCAGTGCACACTTTGACACCGTTTTGTGCCTGCTTTGTAATATGTAATCAACTTCATAGTAAAGACATTCAACTTTTAGTCACATGAAAGGAAATGAAATGCTAGGTATACTTTCCTCAGTTTATATCACATGCATATTCTATAAAAAATATAATAAACAATAATTTCCATATGTGTTGATTTAGGCAGGAGGTAGGAATCTGCAGCATGATTATTTAAGTATTAGGTCAGTTGAATCTAGGGAAGCATGGCTGGTCTTGAAAAAGAATTATGACCCTATAGGACACACTGCCATAGAAATTGCTACCAATAAATGAAACACTAGCTAGACACTTAGGGGCAGATTTACAAGCCCCTTGCAACACTTTTGCACCGCTGTTGCGTCACATTTTTGACGCAACAGCGGCGTAACAAATGCGTCCATTTTACAACGTGTCGCATCTAGGGAGATGGGTCACATTGTAAAGCCCTGTGTCACATTATACCTGCATCAGGGTAGGTGTTCCCATGCAGGAAAGCATTGTAAAAGTGCACTTCTAGGCAGCCACTGCGTCAAAACCTTACGCCTGAATGAAGCAGGCGTAAGAAGTGATGCAGTGTAGTGAGAATAGGCCTTAACATGCATTGCTGGAGTTTGCGTCGTGCTTGCGACACAACTCCAACAATGTGTGACTTTTGGGCCAACCGATGCAACAGAATTTCTGATGCATCTGTCAATCCTTGCGCCATGGTACGCCGTATTGAAAATACGTGGCATCCATGGTGGTGCGAGGATTTAGCAGGCTGGCGCAGGGAATGGATGCATCTCTACTGAAGCGTCAGTTTCTTGTCAATCTGCCCCTTAGATCAGAACTTTTGGGGAACCCTCATGCCACCTCCCTAAAGGAAGACTGCTAGTGTTATAGTACCTTAGAGGTTGAGACTCCTCTGCTCGTTCAAATAGAGATTTGTGTTAAATCAGAGACTTGTGTCTAGCACGGTCTGTTTCAGGAGCGCCCATAGGCTACCACCAATAGTGCTGCACTGAGATTTGTTTTGAGTAAGGAGCTCAAGCCATAAGTAATATTCTATGGTCAGTCAGAGCAGATGTCACTTTATGACATATTGACTTGCTGAGCACTCAGACCCACTCTGTTCAGCACAAGGGTCCTTTAATTTACTGCTTGTCTTCTGTTGACTCGTCTACCCGACATGGTATGACACCAATGTAATTTGGTTCTCGCCTGGAATAACTATATGTTGCAGAGAATTCACCAGAGTCAAGCAATAGAAAAAAAACATGAACACATCATAGACATTTATGACATTTCTAATGGAGGATTTTTCATGGGCAATGTTACATTTCCTTTCAATATTAAGGCTTCTTTCATGCACTGGGTACAAAAGGAACCACATCCGCTTGTGTCTGAAGAGGTCAATGCTCTCCTTTGCTTTTTGCACTGGTTCAAAAAGAAACAACGATGCCTGCTATCTACTGGTGTTAGGTATTCAGAGACGTTTTAAGGCATGGGCAAAGTGGGCAATTTCCCAGGGCCCCCACCTACCATGGGGCCCCAGGGAAAACAATATTTATGTCTCTCTCACATCTATCTCATTATTTTAACCTTTAACATGCAATATTGGTTGACATCATTGGTCTTTAATTAGCAGAAAATGCGCAATAAAATGAAAAGGTTGTTGTTGGCAGTGGCCTCTCAAGTATGCCCCACAGTTCTTAATTTAACACTGTAGGTATTAATTTGTTTGTGAGCTCCTAGACAGTTATTTATTGTTGTTATTTATTCCTCTTAATTTTTCTATTACTTGTGTAACATTTTTCCCCGTTTTTATACTAATCAGGAGTCACACTAAAAGTTTTTATTTGACAAGTGAAGCACTGTGAGGTGTTATGATCTTTATTTAGAGTCCATTTTGTTTCTCTTCCTCTCCAGTGTTTCACTTCTGTGTAAGGCATGCCTTTGGCTGATTTGTTATCCATTTAAATAGATGTGTGTGTTGAGATACAGCCACAGAGATATTTGTGTAACGTCTTGCTGATCAAAGGACTAAATGGAGGTATGGAAGAGGCAACCTTTAATTTTCAGGCGACCACACAAAGACACACACACAAACACACGCACACACACACAGACAAGCACACAAACACACACTCTGCCCTCCAGGGTGGTGTCTCCACACAAACCACTACAGTTGTTGGTTGAAATATGAGGAAAGCTAAATGATGTGCAATATGCTTTCCCATAAATGCAGAAACATTCTTGCTCCTTCAAGTTGTTGCTCACTCTTTTCACTGAAAATGTGAATCCATTATCAGTACCTCTAGTCAATGTTATTAACACATCAATGCAGAGAACCTAATTGCGTGTGAGATTTTACTTGGACCAACGCATCAATGATGCAAGGATGTACGGCGATCTAAGCGAAGCAGCATTTTCCTACTTCTAGCCCCCCCATCCACAACAAAAGAGCAATGTTCTTCTTTGATGTACTCATGGGGAACCCCTTTTCCTCATGTTAGTGCACACCGTTAAAATCCACCAAAAGTATTCATAATTTAATCCTGTCTTGTATTTTGATACTAACACATCCTGCAATGCCATAGAAAAGAGAGTGCTAGGCATAGTGCCCTTGTGACCACAGGGACTGTCAGAAATATATATATGTCAATGCTAACACATATATCTGAATAATAAAGTGATGGGATCAAAAAACCATCTATGTGTGCACCTCAGAGTAATTGATGTGTTTATAAACATCTGGTAAAACATGTATGCTCATTCTTAAGAGAACTGCTTCAAGCACACAGAAGTTGATTAAATAGTTATAGTTCAGAAGAAAAATGAAAAGTAATCCAAGTAGCACAGCCAAATGCCCACAGTTCATTGGATCAAAATTGATATATTAGATTTACAGTGCTTAATTTCTTATGTATCTAAGAACTGCCTTTTGCCAAACTATTGGTCCTGTTGGGCAAAGCCTTTTTTTCTATTATGCATTTTTGCTCAATTGATTCTAAAAGGGCTTTTTCAAAACTGTGCAACGTTATGTTCTAAATGAATGAGGAGAAGGAAAATATATGTTGATATGAGCTATTGAACATAAACATGGCGGCTCCTAGCTCTCTCTTCTAAAGAAAATGACAGCGGTCAATCAAGGATGTGGCTTCAGAGCTGTTGCTCAAGCCTGTGTACTAATGTATCCGAATAATGCTACGCTCTTCACCGCAACCTCCCAGATGCCGCAATTGCCCCTTCAAAGTGTGTCCAACTAGCTGCATCATGACTTATTATGAAAATGTAAAACCATGACTACAACAAAGTCCCATTTAATGAAATCCACTGGCTCCACTTCCTAGTCGATCCCATCGTCAAAAACAGCTGCATCCTGCACAAAAACTCAAGACCGGCACAACATATATCTGGATGACAATCTTTGGTGGCACTCAGTTCACCCACTGTCTGCTTGCCATTAGACTGTAAATGACTAAGTGCAAAAAAAAAAGAAAGCAACAATCCTTATCCTTCAATAGAACAATTATCAATCAGGACCGTCCCGAACCTGCTCCAATTTAATAACGGGCTGACGATACACCGTTTTGAAGAATGCTGTGTCAAAACACAGTCATACACCAATTCTGCTCTTAAAACCTAGCTACTGCTCCAATCTCTTATTGACTTTGTATTGAACCCTATGAAGTACTCTGCTGCCCTCTTACTATGTTTGCCCTATATATATTTAGCGCAATATACCACTTAAATGCAAACATACCTACATACATACTTTCTTCCTTTTTGGAAGTTGGACCAGGTCAGGTGATTTTGAAGACTCAATGAGTGATGTGATTTGGATAATGTACATACATGGGAGTTTGGCCACTCAGGACTTCATAAAGATATTTTAGAATTAGATCATTGACTCAAATATCAGTGTTAGTTCTTCTTGAATATTGCATATTGAAGCCTCGTTTGAGAAATGTGGCCTCGTGTTGGTAGCATGCAACAAGTGCTTCTCTGTTTTAGACTGTATTGTAGCAAAATAATGTGGCCTAAATGTTGTCTTATAAAATATTGTGCACTAAAAATTGTTTACCAAAATATTGTCCCATTGAAGGTAGCATTAGAGAATGATACTTTCACAAACAGCACTGAGGTCAAAATATTAAAGTGAGACAACCTTTTTGCTATCAATATTTTGACATACAACCATTGGACTCAGGCCAAATATGTTGGTGGATTAAACCAGGGAGAAAATGTTTCCCTAATCCCTTTTACTCCTCTTCATTCATGGCAACCCTGCAGTGTCCCTTAAGCTCCAGTTGTCTCTTTGGTTAAAGCTCAGCTATTTATTTCACAGGTGCCCGGAAACTCAATTGCAGTACATAACTGCTGAGTCTATGTATTATCCTCAGTGCAAGTCAACAGCAGTAGCAGCTCTGTAGAAATACATTCACATGGCACACATATTGTCTCACTGCATAAGTGGCATTTAGTATCAGAGCCATAGATGTCATATAGAACTGGCTGATGCAAGAGCAGTGTAGATGTAACTGTGATTTTTCTTCAACTTCAATTGGCAACGGGAATCGGAGGACCATTATGTAAGCACTTGTCAAAGACTCACAGTAAAAACGTTCTCTTATCAAACACAAGTAAAAATGAACAATAGCTTTTTTAGAGTTTCTAAGCTGCTGCTAGTTGCCAGGATTACAGGGACATGATTTTGCTTTGGATAGCACTCAAATAATATTACTAAGCAATGTGAAAGAAAAGAGGAATAAAATGTAGAAAAACAATCTGTATTTAGTCAAAATTTTACGAATGCAATAACTAAATCTTTGAAAAAGTTAAAGCACACATTGCCAAGGTGATTTCAATACATAATAAAGTAGAATATAGAATGATTCAAAGGAATGACAGAATTCTGAAATATGTTCAAATATTTAACACATATTAAGTGTGTGATATCAGTTACAATGATCATAGATCAGTGCCTGCATCCAATGACCGGATTACTCCATGTCCACAGAGCCATTTGGAACTCATTTAATTTGCTGAATTCAGTTTTTATTGGACTATATATGAATATCAAAAGAATATGAAATAGATACAGGATTACAGTTGATAAACTGAAATCTCGCAGTTAGTTCAATCTCAGAAGGATAAACAGCTGCGACTCATGCAGGTAAGAGCGATAGGGCGGTATGGCCTGGTGAGGGAGGATTTCGATGGAGGTTGAAAAGGGACAATTAAATAAATAATTAATTTTCCCTCGTCATCATCTGTCGAAATTCCCCCATCTGGCCCCATCACCCTTGTCTGCACGGGCCATTGCTGAGGATAAGATATGAAATAATCACAGCCACGACAGTACAGAAAACCAAAAATAGAAATAGGTGTTCCATAAAGAAACTCTGATATTCCCTCCTAAACACAACTAAGCTCAACAGCCACCTAGTTAAGGTTCTAAGTTTAGAATAAGGATGGTCTCTAGAGTATGATCTCTAAGGAGTTTGGAAATGCGAAAAGGTGTCAGCATAGTAAAGACTCCTGTAGAAGTCTTTCAGAATTGGAATAAGTGTTTATCATGAACCTTGAGACTTGCAAGGATAAAAGAAGCAAAGAGGTTCCTGCTCCTCAAAGTCGAAGGGAAGTTGTTTCTACTCCAAACAGTGTGGACATTAATTAAAATATGCAGAGACTTCAGCAACGGACTTATCTCTTCCCACCCCTCTAGAAACCCATCGACTAAATATCACATTGTACAATTGCGACATTACCAAACTGTCCCTACAGAAGTTGGACAGTTACTGCAACCTCGAACATCCCTTCGACCCTAATACACAATGAATAGGAGGCTTCATCTGCTTATTAGGAATTCACATTCTTGACAAGATTTCTCTTAGCAGTCCTTACTAACAGTAAACTAATACAAAGAACAATACTCCTTTTATTGAGCTAATGAAGCCTTAAGAGCGCATATGCAAAGGAAAAGAACAATTGACATAGCAAAATACATTTCAAATTAAGGCCTATAGTCAGGCTTCAATTACATAGTTATAAATGCACGTGTAACTTCAAATGAATTGCAAAATGTGAACAAAGGAATACATGTTCTCACGCAAATGTAACTTGAAGTGGAGATGTAAAACGTGAGTAAAGAATACATGATTCATGTCATGTTGAACATTAGTGCACATGTTTACAAATCTCTAAGTTCTACGATGAATACTTTTCAATAATGGATTTAAATGTGTCGCACATGTTAATATTGTTAAGGTACACAGTGAATATAATGTCAGGTGCACGTATATAATTGCAATTCTGTGATGTATAAGGGGGAAGCAAAATGACACTGCTCCAGATTCTAAACAGGTAGTAAAAGGACTGCAGTACTTTCCTGGTGCCTTAACAAACACTTAGTGTACGCTTGACTGACACTGCAGCAGCTTGCTGAATCTTCACGCAGCTGTCATTACACAGAAAGGAACAAAGCAGATATGCCACTTTCCATATGCACATCTACCCCCTTCATCCGTTGGAATGATTACTCTGGAATTTGGTATTCTGTAGTGCTCTCCAAGCATAAAGCCTCCCTCTGCCAATAGGAGGCTAAATCAACTCTCAAGGTGGATAGACGTCTCACTTCAGGTTTGTATACAAGATGCACAAATGCTGAGGCACACAAAAAGAAGTCCAAATCTGTACAAATGGCTTTAGCCACCCAAGTATACAAGAAGGAAGTCCATAAAACGGCCTCTATTTTCCTTTGTATGTCCTTTATTTCATATCCGTAACATCTGAAACAGGCAGCCGACACGTGTTTCGTCCGAAAGGACTTTCTCAAGACTAAACAGAATAGTAGAACATTATATATTTCAAGGTTCTCTTTCGTATACAATGTATAACACCCGTATTAAGGGTGTGCCACCTGTAGCACAGAGAGTCGCTAGTATCCGCTCCCGCTACACTCCGTGTGTGCTCAACCAGGTCTTGATAAACCTGCAGCAGCGGCCAGTCTGCATGTGAAAAGTACCAACTCTCTGGGCTACAGGTGGCACACCCTAAATACGGGTGTTATACATTGTATATGAAAGAGAACCTTGAAATATATAATGTTCTAACTCTGCTATTACTTCCAATTATCACAAAAAACATTTGTGTTCTCAATTATATTAGGATTGGTAAAAATTGGCACTTTGTTTTTTTCAACACCACGAGGAAATGAAATGGGTCCTTGTAGGCTTATACAAAAGGCACTCATTGGAATTGTGTATAACATTAGTGGAGGCAATACTGTTATTCAAAATTCATGGTGTGAGAAGCCATAGTATAATGTGCAGCTGCATTTCAATACTTTTAATTTAATACTTTGGAAGTAGTTTGTAGTGCTTTCCTACTTTCAATTTCAACTTATTTAATGTGGACTTTTGTGCATGAGTCATGACTGTTTCTTCGGTTTTCGGGTGCTACTTATTTTTAATTGGGAGTGCTTAGGTTGATCATTCTTTAAGAACTCAGCAAAATGTTTCCTGCTGTTGAATAATAGAGGCCACCGTTCCCAAGAGATGCTACTTAATTGTGAGGGATATTACCATTCACCCTCAGCCTAAGTGCACTATGACTTAAGTAATTATTGTTACAGAAGGTAATACTCATATCATGGAGCTGGGAGGGATTTGGCTCTTGTCACTAAGCTCAGCATAAAGTGCATCTCATCAACAATTTTGTAACATGCATCTGCTGCAAAGAAAAGTACATGTTAGGAATATAATAAGTCTCACTGAACCTACAGAAAAAGTGGAGTAGAATAAGAGGCTTTCTAAGTGGATACTTGTGCAGCAAGTGAGATTAACTGCACAGAAACAAAATCCCTTGTAGAGCACCAGGTTGTCTGACTGTTCTTGTGTTTACAAAACCCTGTCTTCTATACATCTGTACATTCAATGCATCTTTTCCACAGACGGAGGCAACATTTTGAGTACGGAGCTTCCTACTTTGTGAAGATTGATCACAGTAAAATCTTTTATTTTCTGCTCTGTAATTAGACTGGAGCACTAGTCTAGAAACAAAGGGAACAGCAAACTACCAGCTCTGTCAGAATGTTAATAAACTGCAACAGATGCACAGACATGCACTGTGCAAATTCACCAATTACCCAATAATGCCATAAGTACTTCTGAGACTCTATAGCCCCTACAAATGAACGGAGAGTATGGAGTCTGCCATTCAGTCATGACTTTGCCTCCATAAACGACTTCAAATAACTGGAGGGTTTTCTTTCACGAAGGTCCTATTTCTGAACAATTTCTAAGCTGGGCTGATGCTCGGCAATCCTTTTTAAAACCTAACTCCAACCGAATCCAAAATAAGGGAATGTTATCCACAAGTCTTACTGTGAGAATAAAGGATGGAAAAAACTGCTGTCATTTATTTCAGGGCTTTGTACCTGGATTGGAAATGTAACAGAAGAGAGCACACCAGTAGCTTTCCTTAAATTCAAACCTTCTTTCTCATGAGTACTGAAGAAGATAATCTAAGGCCATGGAAGCTACTTTGACCACTGCCTGCAACCTGCTACAGCTTCAGTGACCAGAACTCCGTGGGCAGATTTGACATAGAAAAGTAACTTCCTTCAGTAGATCGGACCTCTGTTACTCATGGCCTGCTTCACGCATTCCGTAACCAAACCTTTGAGCCTTTTATTGTTAAAAAAGGTTTAAAAAAACACTAAAATATTTGTAGCATTTTTTTTGCATTTATAAACTTTTATAGGCACCTACAATAAAACTGAGAGTCACAGTTCTAAATATGAATGTATTGTTGCTTGGGTGAGATTTCATTAGATTTGTACCCATTATCTTCTAGTTTAGTTAAATTATTACATTTCACACATGAATATATCAAATTTCAGCTAAAACTTATCATCATTTTATTACAGACTCATTTTTGGCTGCATACTCCCACATCTCTTGCAGTGTTAAGACTTGAAGTCAGACTATCTACTTAGAGGCCTACTACAAGATACCTTAGAAAGTATTTGTCTCTTCTACACCTCTGCAATGAATGTATTGGAAACATGGGTATATACAGTTCAATCACTGACTTCTCTTCCATTGTATGTCTACTTGTGATCCCCCACTCCTGCTCACACTGCACTGAAGTCAGCCACTTTAAGTAGATTTTATTTGATAAACACAATTTTCTCTTGACCTGGCAATGGATGACAACCGAAACAATCAATAGATGACATAGACAATCTGCTAATAGAAATTAAGCAGAATTAAAGAAAACATGGAATTATTATTAGGGATGGGTTGTTTTGAAAGTAATTGAAACGTGTTTTATTTTCAGGATTAGCAATATGAATGTAAAAGTTTGCAAGTGTGTGTTGATTATTCTTCTGATTATATATAAACAGGATTTGAGTATGAGACGTAAAACGGGCAAGAACATGCAAGTCTCGCTTGCTCATGGAAAACAGCTTGGTGACTCGAGGCCTGAAAATAGAAAGTGAAGACCAGAAAACAAATATTATGGTCTAATTTGTTTTTGCCAAATTCAAACTTGCTGTCCGACCTGTAAGAACTTGGCAAGAGACATTAAAGCACCAGGTTCCACTCCGACATGTTTTCCGTTCCTCAAAAACACCCAAATTCAACTGGAACATTTCACAAGGTTTCACGCTGCCCACAACCTCCGACAAAACTCGCAGGGGCATAGAGTCATTGGTCGCGAACATGTGCATCTTGTCAAGATTACGTTAACTAATTCAAAGCATACGCATATAGGCTACGTTTATTAGCAATGTTCAATATATGAATGAGTGTATGAATGGAGACCAAACTATATCACAACGACAGAGGTGCCGCTCTCTGGCTCTAAGTAATAGCTTTCTAGAGAAGGCTTACTTCATTCTTTTAATTTCTGTTACAATTGTGTCCCTTGATAAAAAAAACGTAAAAATCAAATCGACCCTATTTTTTTATAATCCTACTTTTGATTTTACATCTAAAATTTGTTGTTTGCGTATAGCTACACATGCTAGAAAAGCTACTTCAGAAAGCTCTGGTGCTTTTGTGCAGCAGCGATTCTGATATTAAACTAACATCATGAACACCACATGATACCATTTAATATGCTACTTGTAGAAGCATTTTCAAAGGAGCCAGTCAGTCTTGGAATAGTAAACTGCCTGATTTCTGCACTGAATAGGTAGATGTCACCTGCCTCATAGTAAAACAGAAATATTTTCTGCGTGGCAAAAATACATTGCAAATGTCTGCCTAAAGACAGTTTTAGATGTGAACACGACCTAATATGATGAATAGAAAAACAGAGAACACTTGTGTGGGGCTTTGAGTATTTCTAATTTACAAGCACTCTGTCTTTTAATTGGCTTTTAGGCCTGTCACCCAACTGCCTGAGGACTGCTTTGTTTTCATTGCAAGAACAAAGAAGCACTCATGCACTGTAATGTAGGTGCTTTGTTTTCATTCATGCTCATGGATCCTGCCTATTGTCGTTTATTGATCTTGTCTAGTACCTTTGACTGATGCTTAACTTCAGGAGCTTGTTGGCTGTTGAGTTCGCAGAGGCATTGATATACTGCTGAGTATCTTGATGGAATTTTCTAATAGGTGCATTCACTCCTTTGTCCCAAACAGACACTAACCAGAACATGCTCTGGACTTGCTGAGTAAATATGATCTTTTATGGGCAACCCGCTGCTACGTGGATAGGTTTGCACTTTGTACACGTCTAGGCCTGGGCGTAGTTCGCGAAGTAGCACTTCGCGAAGCTACGCAAATTGAAGTTTGCACCACGCGAGCTACGCGTAGCACTTCGCGAACTGCGTAGTACCTTGTTCGCACTGTGCCAGATGTCGTTTTCAATGATTGCACAGTGCGGACAAGCAACCGGCACTGTGCAATCATTGAAAATGGCATCTTGCACAGTGCGAGCTGTAGTTTTCTGCTGCTCGAGTAGATTTTTACTCGAGCTTCAGCTTCCTCAACGCGAACTGGTAGTTTCTCATCGCGAGCGGTCGCGAGCATACGCGACCACTCGCAATGAGAAACCTGACCTCCTTGCGTTGGGAATCTCGCCGGGAGGTTTATTTTCCATGCTCGCGATCGCCAACTTGAAGTTGCTGATCACGAACAAGGAAAAAGTCTCGCCGGGATGTCATTTTGCTTGCTCGCGGTCGCCAACTTGACGTTGAGGACCGCGAGCAAGCAAAAAATGACCGTAGCACTACGCAACACTACGCTACGCGTGTTCGCACTGTGCTACGTGCAGTTCGCGTAGTGCGAAGTAGCGTGAACTTCGCAAACTACGCGAGCGTAGCGTAGTGCTTTGCCCAGGCTTAATATGTACATGCAACATGTATGTGCTGCCAAGCTCTTTGATTCTACTATGGCTCAAAAAGTCCAGTTAACCTGTTGTTTTGCATATCACATAGATTTACAGCTGTTGCATTTTTCTTTTAGCATCCAATGATTTTCTGTCTTGAGGGCACATCTTCCTTAATCTGGTCAGCCTTTAGTATGTCTGTATGCTTTTGTGACTCTCTCTTTTGAAGCCTATTCTTCACCAAGTCCCTATTCAAGGATACAGAGGATTTTGTAAATGTACATTTTCTTTTCCACAAAACCTAAGAGTGCTCTTAAGAGCGCTTCTTGTGTTTGCAAACTTACTTGGTGGACTCCGCCGTTTAAGGTGAAATGTGGGTCATGCTTCTATTCCAGATGACTTAAAATCTCTCCTTTTGCCCTGTTTTACACACTGTTACTCACTTTCTTGTCTGGATCTGGCTGTTGGACTTCACTTATTTAGAGAATCACGAGCCCTTTGTTGGTTTCTACATTAATACTTCTCAATTTTACTCCATATGGGTATAACAGATGCTCCTTGGTATTTGTTTCTATAGATGATTGAAAGAGGACATTTCAAGAAGAATAACATATGCAACCCAACCAGTATGTACTTTGTCTCATTGTTGCATGTGTTGTCAATGTGTATATTCACTGCAGAAGTTATTACCATTTGCAGATGATTGTGTGCTTGGCACAGCATTGGAGCATGGGAGATGCTGGAAATAAACAAGCTGCTTTGTCTGCCTGGTTGCACATAGTGGAATCTTCATGCTCCTCCGAAACACAGGGAAGAGGGCAAATGATGGCCTTGAAAATGGAAGAGTATGACAGGGAGGTGAAGTTACTCCATGTTTTGAGGCTACTAGTGAACTCTCCAAGTGTCCATGTTCAACTTCAATACAGTGTATTCTTGATCCTGGATTGCATAATGTGTAACCTTCAAACTTCTCTGAAGCTTAGAAAGGATGACAGGTGATGATGGTTGGTAGGTTTGTGTGGTACAGTTTCCCCGTTGCTTCAAGATAATAGGAGAACATGCCCAGTAAAGATATTCTTCTCATGAGCAGTGTATTCAAACCCTGTAAGAACAAATATAATTTAGGTAGGAAGTCTGGAAATATGTCTAAGTAGAGCTAAGACAGATGGACTTTCAGATATTTCTATCCTTTCCAGTGCAATAAAGAGTAACCTTTCAGTTCAGAGTGCTCTCTCACATCACTGCTCTACTGTCTTTAACTTTTGTTTCCCTTAGGCACTCATTTGTTGGTCTCTCTTTGACGACTCTCTCTCTCTGCCCCTTTTCCTTTTTCTCCCACTCTCTTTCTCCTAATGTCTCTTCAGCATTTCTAAAGGGCTTCCATTTGCCACAATACACCTCTAGAACATGAAATGTTTGCAAATTGCACCCACTTGTAATATATTCTTATCCTGCATTGTTGGAAATGACCATTTTTTGCCTGGTACCACCCCAGATGTTTCTATTGACTGTTTTGGATGGCTGTAGGACTATGTGCGCTTGCTCCTCCTTTCAACATGTTGCTATTGGCATACCCTTGACTGGATTATTTAGCTTACCAGTAAGTCCCTAGTATATATTACTGCGGTGTACCCAGGACCTGTAAGTTAAATGTCAAGTGGAATGCATCACTCAATGTGTCATCCACTGTAATGGCAGTATACATGACTGCAGCCTGCCTGTGAAGTTTTAAACTGCAATTTTGACGTGTCAAAAGAAACCCTTTCAACAGGCTAATGCTTCCTTTTAAATGTGAATCAGTCCCCCTTAAGTTGGCCTTACATGCCCTCAAGGCAGGGTGCCTGGTATTTAAAAGTGGAACATGTAAATGTTTAATGTTAATCATATCCTTTCAGCAAAGAAGCCTTCTGAGCTATTTTCACTGTAGCAGGGGTAGTTTCATAGGATAGCACTGGAATGCAATATTACATTTAATATTTGCTATCTTTGCTTAGTACACAGATACAAAGTTCATATTTGAACTTTTTAAAATATTTATTAGAAGCCAAATCCAATTTTAAGAGTATGTGAATATTATAAAACTGGTACTATTCAAAATGTGCCTGTTACCTGTCTAAAGCCTCTACAAGCCCATTTGCATGTGTTTCCACCTGTCACCCAGGATCTGGATGGTCCCATTAATGAGTTGTGAACTCACTCCCCGAGCTGAAACACAGGTCCGGTGTGTTGGGAGGTGTTCTGTTTCATTCAGGATCTAGGCCCAGTGTGATAGGAGATGCCTCCAGAACCAGTTGTCAGTATTCACAGAGGAGGGGATGCTAATTTCCCTGTCTACATCTCTAAGGTGGGTACTGGAGCTCTGCAGAGAGGGGATTATGGGACTGTTTGCAGTAAAGCACACAGGAAGGGCTGTAATGGGGTAGGGTCTCTTATTGAAAAATGTATCCCATTGGTTAGGGATTGGCCAAGTGATTTTCCCACCAACAGTCTGGCACTAGGCATAAAAGTGACACCCACAGTACTCTCCTCAGATCACTTCTAGACCTATGGAAGAACAGAAGACAACTACTAAACCTGCTGTCGGTGACCTGGGATGTGCAGTGAAGACTGATCCTGCTCTTTTTCTAGTACCTAGGGCAAAAAAGTGGACTCCAATGATCACTAAGACTCATGCATCTTTCTTGGCTACAGGGATACAACAAGATTCAAGAGGCCTTCTCCTGAGTTCCCAGATGACCAGCTCCAACTGGACCTGCCTTGGACCCTGCTGTTGGCCTCTGCAGACGTGGGTATTGACCTCAAATGCTGTATCACATATCCTTGACCCTTAGCTAGTGTCACAGTGGACTCATCCTAACAAATCCTAAAATCTGGAACTTAATATTGTTTTGCCAACTTTTGATTCTGAGAACCGAAGAGGGACCTGGCTAAACCTGCCAAGCCGATCCAACGAAGGTGCATCACTGTTGGGCCATAGATTCCAGTTGCTCCCACTACATTCTACTCAGCAGCAGTAAATCTGACCCTCTTGGAACCCTCTTCAGCTACAGCCTGCAGCCTCGCTCCACTGGAAGAATTTAGGCACCAAAAAACTGATTACATCCTAAGGTAGAAATCTTCACTGGACAAAGGCACAAAAGGTATCCATTGGCAAGGGACCTTCCCTGCACATGAAATTGAAATTTCTCCCATTTGGAGTTTTTGCACCAGAAGTCAATGACTTCCTCAATATCTCATCCAGCGGCTATCCAACATTGTGGAACCCTCTTTGCCCACATCCTGCTGCCTTGCCCTGCTGGGAATTGTTCACTTCAAATCCTAAGATTAAGTCTGAAGGTGAATCGCTTCACTGGGAAGAACTTGGTCCCTGTAACCAACTCATGCTCCATCATTGTTGGCCTTTAAACTTACCCTAGTCCCAGTCAAGCACAACCAGATGTTCATGATTGGCGATTAAGACTTTTTGGCTCTATGTTGAACCTTAAACTTTAAAGATGTATTGGGTTCTACTCATTGGACTTTTAGAATTGTGGTGTAATTTTGATAAAATTAAGTTACTGACTAGCTACTCTCCTGGCAGATTGTTTTGGAGCTTATTCTGAAGTTGACTTGAGCTTTGCACACGCTCCCTCATCCTCATACCCGCATTTTAAAATATTTCAACAACATCAGGGAACCTTTTGTTCCTTAATTGTACGTCTGTTGTATTCCTTATTAAATTGGTTAGTTCTTGTACTTTTTTAACCTTCAAGATGCCGCTGCCCTAATTCGTGCTCTGCTTCATCCCTGAGTCACGTGGGGTCCGACCGACGGTGTGGCACTCTTGCCGTCTATCGCGCTGCACTCGCTGCCTTAAAAGCGACTTGATGCAAGTGCGCAAGCCGTAAATTACTGACTAGCTACTCTGCTGCCAGATTGTTTTGGAGCTTATTCTGAAGTTGACTTGAGCTTTGCGCACGCTCCCTCATCCTCATACCCGCATTTTAAAATATTTCAACAACATCAGGGAACCTTTTGTTCCTTCATTGTACATCTGTTGTATTCCTTTTTAAATTGGTTAGTTCTTGTACTTTTTTAACCTTCAAGATGGCGCTGCCCTAATTCATGCTCGGCTTCATCCCTGAGTCACGTGGGGTCCGCCCGACAGTGAAGCACTCTTGCCGTCTATCGCGCTGCACTCGCTGCCTTAAAAGCGACCCGATGCAAGTGCGCAAGCCGTAAGTTACTGACTAGCTACTCTGCTGGCAGATTGTTTTGGAGCTTATTCTGAAGTTGACTTGAGCTTTGCACACGCTCCCTCATCCTCATACCCGCATTTTAAAATATTTCAACAACATCAGGGAACCTTTTGTTCCTTCATTGTACGTCTGTTGTATTCCTTTTTAAATTGGTTAGTTCTTGTACTTTTTTAACCTTCAAGATGGCGCTACCCTAATTCGTGCTCGGCTTCATCCCTGAGTCACGTGGGGTCCGCCCGACAGTGAGGCACTCTTGCCGTCTATCGTGCTGCACTCGCTGCCTTAAAAGCGACCTGATGCAAGCATGCAGCGCGCGCGCCATTGGCGCGCCGGAAGCGCGCCAGAGGCAGGCCCGTCTGCGCCCGTCCGCGGGCCTGACGCGCCCAGTGGCCACTAACGATATTCGAACTGCCATACCTACCTCTAATATATTTACATACACTGCTAATGACCTCGTGCTACTTAGAGGCAATGTCTCTCTCTCTTGTACTACGCATAACTGTCAGCTACGTAGATTTCTATGCCCTAATTGTAGCTTTGCGTTGGGTCATAGACATACTAAGCGGGCAATGGCTGCATCAAGGGGAATAGACACCTCTACATTTAAAAAAATGTCCTTTCCGAAGATAGGCAAGCACTTACATTTTTGGATTATTAATTGCCGGTCCCTTCCCAAGAACAAAGCACATATATTTGACTTTCTACATACAGAGAAACCTGATGCTTTGTTTCTCATGGAAACCTGGCTTCACGCCACTTCAGGCCCGGACATTGCTTGCGCCCTCCCTCCGGGTTATGTCATCGCCAGGAGTGATAGAGGAACTGGGAAAGGAGGTGGGATTGCGATAATTTTCCAATCTAAGCACTCCTGCAAATTAGAACCTCAGTCCCTCCCGGACTGTGAAGCTGCCTTGTTCAAACTTGCTGTTTCTCCTCGAATGACCCTATCCGGTATGCTTATTTATCATCCCCCAGGTAACCCTGAGAAGTGGCTGTCTGCCTTCCCTGACTTAATTTCCCCTTTTGTTCTGCAGGCGGCCAACTTCACCATTCTGGGAGACTTGAATTTTCATCTAGAGGACCCCCAGAACATTGGGAGCACTACTCTCTTGCCTGACCTTGAAGCTCTCAACTTGGTATTACGAAACCAGGGGCCTACACATCAGGCGGGGCATTTATTAGATCCCATTCTGTCTAATCTTTCGTTTGATTGTAGTTTACCCGCTTTTCCGTTAGGGTGGTCTGATCATTATGCCATTCAATTCCAATTAGCCACCCCGGGGGATACCGCACCTGTCCTCACGAGCAATTTAGGGTGTCGAAGACCATGGAACAAGTTAGACTTAGTCTCACTCAATAGCCTCTTAACGGCTAATCTCCCGGATGTTAATCTCCCTCTCCGATCTTTAAACTCTGCGGTATCTAACTGGTTAGCCACGTCTATTAATTCTTGCTTGTCTTTGGTACCGAAACATAGTTTCTCTCACCACCCTCCTGCCCCTTGGTTCAACAATGACCTTAAGATCATGAAATCCAAGTGCAAGCACTTGGAAAGAAGATGGCGCAAACTATATGCCCCCAGATGTAAGTCTGATTACAAAGCTGCCCTCAATACCTATCACTTGGCTTGTAAGGTCGCAAAAGCTACCTTTGTTACAAATACCATCAATAATTCACTGAACCGTCCTCAAGCATTATTTTCGATGGTCAAGAAGCTGGCAGGATCTAACACTCAACCTTTGCCGCCCGCCCTTGATGCGACCCAATGTAATAATATCGCTAATTTCTTTATTACTAATGTTGAGACCATATACAGCACATTAACTACTCCCGCTCCTGCTAACACCGATAGACTTCTGTTCGGTACTACCTGCGCGAGCCATCTCCCCTCAACAGCCAAAATTTTAAAGTGGCCCCTTCTTGAAGATGGTTCCTTTCTTGACTGTCTAGCCAGGGTAAAATCGGGCTCTCCCCTAAATCCTTTACCTGTTAACATCATGTACAAAATTTAGTAATAAACATGAACATATCCAATGTTATGAACCACATATGTTATTCCAGCTCCAGCGTCAAAAGAGTATCTGAATAGTGTATCAATCCTTTTGATATGTTCATGTTTATTACTAAATTTTGTATATGATGAACATTTTTCGAAAAATGTGTTTTGCATCAGATTAATGTATGAATTCATTTTCTGATTTTGTCATGTTGCAAGCTGTTGCTAATACATTTTTTTACAGTGTCTAAGTCCATTTTTATCTTTAAGTCTATGTTATTGTGAATTGTATATACGTGTAAGTTCATTTGTGAATTTGATAAGTCTATGTTTCTTTTTCAGTCCAAAAAATTGTTTTGATTAACTTTTAAAGAAACAGGAATGGTCTAATAAAAATTCCATTCAGACAGATAAAAGAGTTGACTGTTCGTTACTCCATGAGTAGGAGGAGTGTACGGTAGTACGGAGCCGGGTTCATTGTTTTGTGTTCTGACTTTTATACAGTTGGCATTTTCTTTCCCCCACCATTTGGTTTCTGCAGCCTGTCTCTGGTCACATGACTGGGTGCAATTGACAGTTGGGCGTTGTGTATTCCTCCTAGACAGCCACACACAATGGGACCTTAGGTGTGACCGATGGGCCATTGCTGGCAGGTCGGGAGGGAGGACCTGGTCCAAGCCTCACTTACACCTGAATAGGCTGTTTTCTGTCTCCACACAAAAGGCTTCCAACCCTGCATTGTCACTCCAGCCAGCTTGGACCAGGCCAGGGCAGGGATGGAATTCTATACACTTCAAAGACACTGTCTAGATGCTTCTCCCACCTTCCAGAACCAGGGCACCTGTATATAAAAGAAAGACCTCAGACAACACCACTTCAGTACTTCGGTACACTTCTGGACCTGTGGATACTCTGCCAGGAAGAACGACTGCTGTGCTGCTACAAGGAATACCACTATGCTGGACTTCTACCCTGAAGGAACTGCTGCCCTGCTGACCCTCTGTCTGCTGCCCTCTTGCCTGGGGACAAAGAACTGGAACTGGAACCCATCTTGAAGTCAGGATCCCAGAGTGATTCAAAGGGCTAGTCTGCTGGCCTCCTGATCGGAGCCTCAGGGACATAAAAGGCTTCCCAACAGCTCCTTGGCCTGCCTTTAGTGAGTTCCTGATCCCCAAGAGCTGCCCTTAGGTCCTGGACCCTTAGTGTGGCCCTCGAGATCTTAAATTCAATCTTTTGAGCTCTTTGCAAACGGACCTATATGCACCGGATCTGTGCCACTCACACGGAAATACAGAGTGGGTTGCCTCCAGCCCATCTGTTAACACAGAATGTATGACGTTACAATGCATACATTTACAACGCATGCCTTTTCAACACAGTTTTTACATCGCAACATCCTTTACAACGCATTCTTTTACATCGCATGCCATTTCATAGCATTTTCAGAAACTACCATTATAACGCATTCCATAACATCACATTATACCTTTACAACACACACCATTACAATGCATACCATTACATCACATTTAAGGTAAGTGTTGGATAGTATAGGGGTAATAATTACTATTCTAACTCCAGTGAGGGCAACACTAGGGTAAGTGTTGGATAGTGTAGGGATAAAATGTACTATTCTAACTCCAGTGAGTGCAACAGTAGAGTAAGTGCTGGATAGTGTAGGGGTAAAAATTACTATTCTAACTCAGTGAGTGCAACAGTAGGGTAAGTGTTGGATAGTGTAAGGGTACTATGCATTGTAATATTATGCATTGTAATGACTTGCGATGTAATGCCTGCGTTGTAGTGACATGCGTTGTAATGAAATGCGTTGTAGTGACACGCGATGTAATGGCTGCGTTGTAATGACATGCGATGTAAAGGATATTGCGATGTAATGATTGCTATGTAAAGGTAGTTCGATGTAATGACTGCGTGGTAAAGGTTGTTTCCCGTTCGCACAGCAAGCGTAGACCTCTGCGGAGGACTGCGAACACAAAGCTCTAGCCTGCCTTTACGCGACCCTCGGCCTACTCTTCATGTCATGCTGACCACCGCCAGCAACTCTCTCCTTGCTCCCTGTGATGGTCTCAAATGCGAGCAGGCCTCTCGCCACAACACTTGAGAAGGGAAAACTTCAGATGGAGTAATTTGGGACTGTTTTCAACCTGTGCTCCATCATGGTCAGCCTTAACTTTTAAGTTGAACCTGGTCCAACGCAACAAGATAGCCGCGGTTGGTGCTTTATGCTTTTAGGCAGTATATTGCAGTTTATTCTTTCAAAATTCATAACTTTTGTTGTATTGATTGTATTTTTGTCATTTTTGCTCTTGTTTATTTATTAATTTTTTCCTCTATGTTTCTAACCTGGTGTGGGGAACGTTTTGTGTGGTGTTTTCATTGTTTTACTGTTTGAGGTTTGCACAAATACTTTACACATTGTATCTACGTTCAGCCTGAATTATCTATGCCAGGCTATGAGGTGGTTGAGTACAGGTTAATTTGGGGTTCCTTGTACCTTACCCTGATTTGGAGTGACCAGGGCTCACACCATTTTGGGGAAGGTGCCCCAGCCAAGATATTTGCAAGCCCTGTTTGCAAATATTCAGGTAAGACAAATGCACCTGCCAAGTGAGTAGAATGGTGGGATGGGATGGGACATTCTATGCCCAAGCTTGTAAAATTAACTTTAATAAAGCTAAAAGGTTCCTAGATGCCTCATTTATGCATCAGGCAATGCAATCCCTCATTGCCCATTCTTCCCGCCACCGACTCAAGATCACGTTCATCCAGTCAATCATGCACACAACTACACATACAAAATATCAACAAAGTATCGCTTTTCTGTATAATCCAAACTCGGGGCTGGACTGGGAACCAAAACCGGCCCTGGCAAACTGCTGGCCTGGCCCCCTGGAGGGAGGAAGGGTGTGCGGCCGAGTTGTTTGCAAGGGCTGGTTTCGGTCGATTTTGTTATGGGGGGGCGATATTGCCGGCCCTCGGTAACAAAAGCGGCCCCCAGGGGCCTAAAACCGGCCCCCACCCTGGCGGCCAACCGGGGAAACACCCTGTGCCCGCTATAGCCCGTCCGGCCCTGACCAAACCTACTTCATTTGTCAATGCTTCGTTCTACATCACATTTTCAGCAGCTACGATTTTTTTGTTTACATTTACAACGTCTTATATGCTCTGAATTGTTCTACCTTGTACTGTGTTTCAGTGTACACTGATCGATTACTGCATCGAATATTCCGCAAAGACAACCTTTGCATAGTAGTTGGCATGTTCGCATTAGTCCAAAACAACACGTAAAACGTGTGAATTCAAGTTTACATCATGTCATTAACTTTCATGTTTCTTATGTTCGCGCGACTGTTGAGAGGTTACTAAACGCCTCAATTCTTTCCTAGTTCCAATAGCTCGCAGACAATAAAGAGCATGTTTACTTGATGTGAGTGAAATTCGATAAAACTGCGTTCGAAATGAGTCAGAAAAGCCACTGAGGCATTGGGCCCTTGGGAGAAAGTCTTTACTTTCCTCTCAAACGCATAGCCTTATTTCTCAGAGTAAATACCTTTCTGTGGTCTACCGAGGATTAACAGCGACACGTCTCTTCCCCCATCCAACTGACAATTTGCAAATGTGCTTCGCTGTCATAGACCCATTTGTCATTTCATCCAGTAGAATAATCCAGAAGAGGTAACAAATTAACCAACATTTCGGGGAAAACGGAGTTGCGCAAGTATTTAAAAATGCCTTTGGGATTTTGCAGCGAGAGTAATGAACCTTGTGGAGGCAGGTCCCATTATTGTGAGGAGGCCGGTTATTAAACGCCTGCTTCTTTGGGGCATTTATTACCGAGCGGCTAGCCAGAAGAGAAACAACTTTAAGGGCAAAGCAATTGAAATTCGCTGACAGTAAAAAAGGACAGCGTTTATCAACTTTGCTAAAAAAAATCTCTCTAGAAAAGTAGGCATTTTTTTATGACAATTTCCAATTAAATAAATCGTTCCTATCTGTTTAAAGCACTAACCATAAAACTATTATATAACCTGCATAACTATATGTTAAAGTTCTACAATTTCAGCAGAAGAAACATTAGTAGCTCATTATAAATATGCAAAATTAATGACGGTGTGAAGTTTGACTGCTAGCAAAATGCAAAAGAGGTCAGCAAAGTTGTGGGTAGTTCTTTCATGGCCTTAGCTTCAACCTAAAACAAATCCAAATGAATTATCAAAATCTTAGAAAATGCAGGTAAAATGTCCCGATTAACTAAATTCAAACCCGGAAACAATTGTCTTCACATTAAGTCTAATAGGTTTCTACAGCCTTTTGAGACTAGCTGAATCAGTGTTTAATTTTTTCCACAGTAGTTGCTTAAAAACACTATCGCTTTCTTAATTTAAAAAGAAATCATGGTTCCTGATATTGTTGCCACCCATTGCCATCGTGGGCGCCACCCACTACATTTGGGACCTATGGTACTACCTGCCTGCAAACATCTATTACAGTATCAGCTCCAGTAATATTAGCTCTAGTTGGTGCCCTGGCGATCCAATTTTAACTGAGATGGAGCAGTAAATTGCTGCATTGGGGGTCCTTTCAGGAAGTTCTGTTTAAACATTTCCCATGATGCTTTCAGCACTTATTCAAATATCAAAAAGAGACACTGCGTCGCTGCTGCAAATGGGGCAAGTGGGTGAGCACATCACTGTTCTGTCATATGACACTGTGAGTGTCAGCCTTGATATTTTAATGAACTTCCTCATGTGTAGATTCACACTTGTTAGACCTGGCATCATTGGCGTCGGTTTCCCCTGTATTTTTGCCTTTGCCTCCTGTGTTTTTGCTGTGTGTTGAACTTCGTTTTGCTGGTTTTGATGCTTTGGGCACTTTGCCACTGCTATTCAGTGCCAAAGTGCTAAAGCTCCCTTTGTAAATTGTTGTTATAGATTAGTGATTCCATGATTTGGCATATTTGATTTACTAGTCAGTCCCTAGTACAGTGCACTGTGTTTGCCCAGGGCCTGTACATCAAATGCTGGTAGTGGGCCTTCAGCACTGATTGTGCCACCCTTATAAACAGCCAGTAAATGTAACTCAGACCTGCCACTGCAGTGTCTGTGTGCAGTTGTTACTGCCATGTCGACCTGGCAAGTGCACCCACTTCCAGGCCCTATCCTTTCCTTTTCTTACATATGAGTCACCCCTAAGGTAGTCCCAGGGTACCCCTGTGGGCAGGGTGCAGTGCATGTGAAAGGTAGCACAAGCCCTGATGTGTATGCCATGTCCTGATAGTAAAATGTTGCCAATTTCGTTTTTCACTATTGTAAGGCTATCTTTCCCCATAGGATAGAATGAGGAGTTTGCTCATAAGATGTTATGAGCATCACTCCCCATGGTAACAAGATAGGAAAATAAAGTTTGATATGGCTGAGCTCAGAATGTTAAGACGCATCTTTTAGTGAAGGTGATTTTTACATTCTGGGTTTACCACTTTTAGAAAGTATGTATTTTCTTGCCTAACCACCCAGTGTGACTCTGTTAGGGTGGGTATTGACTGCCTGGCTTTGCAGTGACAGGGGCTTGGGATGTTTATTCTGTTCAGACAGCCACTTGGGGGGTTAAGGTGTGTCGTGCCTTTCTAGGGTGAGTCAGGGCTGGGCTAAATAGACCTGGATTGCATTCAGAGTAGGGGGAGGGGATTTCCTTCACACCTGAATGGGCCTGGTCTGCATTAGACAATGCTGTCTCCACCTCCAGCCAGGAAGCTGCACCAGAGATGACAGAAGTTATTTTGGCTGGGCAAAGAGCTTCAGAGAGCAAAGAAATGTACTGTATCAAAAGAGTGGCCCAGACTTTTAGATCAATTCTGGGAATCAAGGGGAACCTTTGCCATGGAGAAGAGCTGGAGAAGCTGAGGAGGAATAGTGCCCCTGTGCTATTTTCTGTCTGGGGTTGGCCTGCAGTGACTACTTTTTGTCAAGGAAAGGAGAATGACTTTGCTGTTTGCTGTGTCCCCTGCTTGAGGAAGATCTCCAATGGCTTGAGAAGAGCTTGCCTCCTGGTCTGACGTCTCAGGGACACAAAGACTTCACCCCCAGTCTCCCCTGAACGCCTTTGCTGGGAGTTCTGACCTTTTGAAAGGTGCCTGCCAGTGTTCTAGGCCTCTGGATGTTGTTTTGGGACTGAAAACTGCAAGAACTGTGAACATTGATGCATCACCTGTTTCCAAGGCATTACAGCGGTGCAGGAAGAATTTTCTGACGCATCGGCGCTGCAGAAGAATAGAGGCAGTGCCTGCTCACGGCTGAAGTGTCTGGTGTGCGATCAAACCTGTGCACCAATCTCCGAGATCACCGCACCGATTCTGATGCAGGGCCGGTTGGAGAAGATCCATCGTATCCTACTGGATCATCACACATCACATCGAAGCGGCAAGTATGTCGCATCGTTGGGGGACTCAGTAAGAAACCGAAGCATGACCTCCCCATGCAGTAAAACAACGACGCATCACCTCCTCCCCGGTAAGGAACCAACGCATCACCTCCCCTGCGCTGCAGTAAGGAACCAACGCATCATCTCTCCCGGAGCAAGGAACCGATGTATCACCTTCCCTGAGTGTAAGGAATTGACGCATCACCGTCCCTGCGACCCTTTTTGCTTGCCTTTTTCGACACATCTAAGGTTCTTTGGGGCAGATTTATGTTCCCTGGCACAACCCTGCAAATCAGCAGGGATGCGCCAGGGAAGATGAGTCACGCAAGTTTGCTCTTGCGCCACCGCAGATGTGCCGCATTTACAATGCGGTCCATCGTGGCGCAAGGACAAGCAGATGCGTGACGCATCTGCCGGCGTAAGGTTGGCGCAGTGCTGAAGTTGTGTCGCAAGCGCGACGCAACTCCAGCACTGTTCCAACCTGGCCTATCCCTAACATGGTGCGTCACGCCTTACGCCTGCTTGAAGCAGGCGTAAGGATTTGACGCACCAGCGTCAGAAAAGTGACTGCGTGAAATCTTGTAGATTTCACTGCGTCACTTCTCCGAGGCTTTTTCCGATGTAACGGCCACCCTGCATACATTAAACCTGACGCGGGTTTAATGAGGCGCAGGGCTTTACAACGTGACGCATCTCCCTAGATGCGTCACGTTGTAAATCTGTCGCAGCATGGCGCTGGCTTTGCGCTGCCGCTGCGTCACAAAAGTGACGCAACGGCGGCGCAAACGTAAAAGTGTTGCATCCCAACTTCTCTTGGAACTGAGCTGTGTCTACCTTTTAAGAATCATATTTTTAATACTGTATTGTGGATTTTTGTCATTCGGTCTTGTTTTGGGTCAGAGAAAGATTTTTTATTTTTCTAAACTGTTGTGGTGTCCATTTGTATTGTTTTCACTGTATTACTGTATGTTCTCACAAATGCTTCACACACTGCCTCTGAGATAAGGCTGTCTGCTCGTGCCAAGCTACCAAGCGGGTGAGCAGGGGTTATTTTAGAAGTTTAGCCCTCTTAACCTGACTGGGAAGAAGGGTCCCTACTTGGACAAAGGTACCTACCTCTGCCAACTAGAGACCCCCATTTCTAACATTGGTGGTCAGCGGTGAGGATCTGGACTTGCATTTGTGTCTTACATACAGTGATTGGTGTACACTACTAGTAGAGTGCAGACCATCACGCACCCACATACAATTGGTTGAACTTTTTCCTTGGGATTATTTGTTTTCTTGCAACTGAGAACTGCCAATCTTCATCATGTCAAAGCCAGCATCACTTGCATCTGTGGATATTGAATTTGAATAGGATAGCATTGAAACCTACACTGTGCTACAACTGAAAGCTATCTGCAAAAAGTTTAGAATCTCTGTAAAAGGCCTCTACAGAAAGAAGGAATCCCAAAAGGCGCTGAAGTCCTGGTTGGAGTCAAGAGATGCCAGGGAATGTAGAGAATATAGTCATGCTCCACCAAGGATAATGGCGATGGTCATATTTCTTTATATGAGTATTAGAGGACTAGATTGACTGCTGTGCCTGCTGAATGGGCTAACATAGACTGTGAGACCGGTATGTGGCTCTTTGGAAGGGGCTATAATTACTTAGGCTTGCTAAATAAAACCTCTTGGAAGGTGTACAGGCTTCACCTTTTGCTTGGTGGAGGGTTACGTCTGCTTTACTATCTAGTGAGGTGGAACCTGCCACAATAGCTGAATATTGTGCCTATTACCCTACTGAAATCAAAATAGGAGTGCCTCTGCAAGAGAGCAGTGCCTACATGAGTGTGTAGAATCATGGAAATATGTGCTAGTGTGTGTTAATTGAAAGAGGGGAGAAAGAGCTGTAAGACTGTATGGAGAGAGCACATGTTTTGCATTCAAGTGAGTTTTAATATAGTGCTGGGTAACTACAGGATTAGGTGATGCATGTGGGAAATCTTGGTAAGTGAATGAACCTCCTCCCGGATCACACCCATTGCCAACTTGTAAAGATTTCGTAATTTTCTTCATCAGAAAGACAACTAAGATGGAACTTGATCTGCAGACTGCTTTGGAGCTCATGCCAGTCTTACCTCCTATCAGTTCACCCCCCCCCAATCTTTGGTACCTTCGCTCATTCTATTTTGAGTCCTACCTTGTTTAATGTGTTTATGACCCCTTTGGCATCACTGATTGAACCTTTTGTTTCCTACGCCGACGATATACAACTATTGTTTACCTGTGATAAGGGCGAAGCTCTTGATGGGAAAATGATAAATCTTTGCCTATCCACAGTATTTGGGTGGTTTAATCAGAACCAACTTCTCTGTAACTTGGAGAAATCTGAAATCACCTTTTTTGGCTGCAACCCTGGGGATGAATGGCGTGAATGGTGGCCATCTAACATGTCGCCTCCTACTACCCTGGCCACCACGGTCCAAAATTTGGGGTCAAACTGGACAAAGATATGTCCATGAAATCCCAAGTCCAGACGGTGGCTGGCACTTGTTTTGGCCTCCTGAGGATGATGCGCAATTTTCTTCCATTACTTTCAGTTTCTCACAGGAAGATAGTTGTGCAAGCTTTGATATTGTCGCGTCTTGATTATGTCAACGTCCTCTATCTTGGCCTGCCAGACTATCTGATTAGCCGCCTTTAGGTGGTTCAGAATGCCGTGGCTAGAGACATACTTATGGTTGACTTCAGGATCCATATGACCCCTCACCTCAGATCCCTACACTGGCTCCCAGTACGTAAGAGGGTGATTTTTAAGGCCTTGGTACTGGCCTTTAAGGCATTCCACAACATTGGGGCTCCGTATTTGAGAAATAGATGTCAGTTCTATGTTCCGGCTCGAAACCTATGGTCCTCAAACTCATGTTTGTCACAGACCCCAAGGTTTCTTCGCTCTCGACTGGGTGGTCGCTCCTTTCAGGTGGTGGCCCCCGAGCTTTGGAATAACCTACCTCTTGATCTGCGTCGTGAGGGGAATCTTTTGTGCTTTCGCCACAAGCTATATAACTTGGCTGTTTGTTTGATCGGCGGCCTCAAGGCTTAATAAACGTGTTCTTGTCACTGGTCCCTCTTGTTTTTTAACGCTTGGACACTCATGGGAGTAGCCGTGCGCTTTACAAATACCCAGTAACATTAACATAACATTAACATTAACATTCCAGGTTCTACCCCCAAGAACAACGCATCTTGTAGCGCTTTCGATACCTTGGATGATAACACCATTCTCAAAATGCTCCCAGCACTGAAATCTTCCAACCACTTCAGTGTCCCTCGACCATCGAATATCTTCAAGGAGATCAAACTATCCGTACTCCCACTTTGGGCCAAGATAGTTAATGCCTCACTGAATCAAGGCTCTATCCTGGACTGCCTTAACACAGGACAGGCTCTGAAAAAAATGTTGGCGGATCAAGCCTACCTTAACAATTTCCGCCCCATCTCCAACATTTCGACCTTGACCAATCTCATCGAGAAATGTGTCCACGTTCAACTTTGTAATCACATAGAACCCTTCCAACTTTTGGACCAATTCCAATCTGGCTTCTGTCACGGCCATAGTAAAAAATCCGCTATCACCCACATAGTGGATGATGCCCTCACAATGCTGTATCAAAACATTTCCTGCCTTCTGATCCTCCTCGACCTATCGTCAGCCTTCCATACAGTCAAACATGAATCCTTACCTGACCTACTGGAGCATAGGATGGGGCTTTTAGGGCCCGTCCTAAATTGGTTTGTATCTTTTCCCCACAATATAACTCAATGTTTCAAGGTCAATCAATCTCTCTCTAACCCTTCCTCAGTCAACGTTGGGGTTCCACAAGGGTCCACACACTCTCCAACTCTCTTCGACTTGTTCATGGAGCCTTTAACTGAAATCTTCAAACTATGCAATGTCCATTATCACATGATACCCAATTGCACCTGAAAGTCTCCTCCCCTGATGATATCAGTTCCCTCAACTTCATCCTACTGAAAGACCAAAACTGGTTGAATCTAAATTATCTCATACTCAATGCTCTGAAAACGGCTTTCCTTTTAAATAGCCACACCTAATCATTTATCTGTCATCAATGAATGTATGAATCAACTAACAGCTCTTAACTGCATATCACACATCATTGACTCAACAAGTTTCTTGGGCATAATGCTCGACAAGAGACTAAACATAAAGAAACATATTACTGCCCTCACCAAGGGTGCTAACTTCCAAATGAGCATCCTAAAGAAAATAAAACCTTTTCTCTCCCTCAGTGACTTCAAATCTGCGGTGCAATCTCTGGTGATCTCCAAGTTGGACTATGTCAGTGCAACCCTCTGTGGACTCCAGAGATCGAAGATGGCTTCACTTAGGGCCTCTCTTAATTCTGCTGCTAGACTCATCACTGGCTCAAAAAGATACCGCCATATTACACCGGAGCTAAAATCCCTAAATTCGCTCCCCTATGAAGCAAGGATACTACTAAAAATTGCTTGCTGGACTCATAAAATCCTACATTACAACACACCAATTTACCTCGCACAAAAATGTATGCTATCTTGTGGTTCCAGATCATCCAGGGGTGCCAGCACCCTTCTGCTGAAACCTTAGAAATTGCGAAAAATTAAAACTTATGATCGAGCTTTCTCAGGTATTGCCCAGAGAGTCTGGATCTCCCTTCCTCTGGAAATCAGGATGATCCCTTCACTGTTAATTTCAAAAAGGAAGTTAAAGTGATTCTGATTAACAAATTCTTGCCCTAGAATCCCCTTGCCTCATACACCCTGAAAGACTCGTCCCCTCTCTGTTTTTAGCTGTATTTTTATTGTATTTGATTGAGGCCCCCACTTTATGACTTTGCAACATACTTAGTTTACTCTTCTTCCCGTATTCTACATGCCTGCTCTGACCTATTTCTTGCATAGACTGTTGATGCTTATGTATGCCTTGCCATCATTGAGCTTCTCTCCCCTGACACTTCTGACCATCCTGTTGTTTGATATATAGGTCTATTCTCTTTTTCATGTAAAGCACTCTGATACCCCAATGGGTACTATTTAAAACTTTTAAAATAAAAATAAATTTATATCAGCTGAAGAAATTGATGCACTCATATAAAAACATTTGCAGAGTGTACCTCAAGAAAATATTGAGTATATCTGTAATTCCAAGTGGGTCTGTAGACCCACACAGTTGTACAATTGGGCTAATTAAACATGATAATGAGAGTGATGTGCAGGCAGTTAAAAGTTGCAATCATAAACACATCTGTGAGAGGAACCAGGGGCTCTTTCAGTTAAGCACATATGCAAAGATTGAGAGCACCCACTAGGGCTACTTCCCGAAGCTAGTGAGAGAAACTTTACAATTGATGGCGGTTTCCAGAATGTGAGGTGTTAAGTGGGAGGCCCTAATTCAACATATCTGTAGATTACTAAAGAGGAAGGCATTTACACCATTAACATCATCAAGGTGAATACTTGCTAAAGTTTTTCTTGGGTTGTCGCGTGGTTGAATGCGACGTGAAATGTATCGTTCATATACTGTAATTTATAAAGGCCAGTGAGTATACCGCAAAGTTGTGTAGCAAAAGCGCCTAATCAAACTTTAGTAAATATAACCTAAATGTGAAGTATATGCTGACATCGCACAAAGGTGAACACACCTGAGGTCCTATCGTGATGCTGTTCTCTGCACTATGCCAGAGCATAATGGGTCTCTGTACACTTCTTTTTGAGGTGGAACAAGTACATTAATTATCTTGCAATCCGAGTGAGTGCATATTGTTGTGACATCAGATACCGGAAATACAGGGCAGTAGTTGCTTTTTTGTGTTTCTGAGACCTGCTATCATGAAAACATGCATTTACCTTAAGATATTTTAAGTTGATGTATGTGCTCAAGATGCCAAGAAGAAGATCACAGACCACTACTGTGATAGCGCACAAAGCAGCATTTCGTGTTTGCGGATGTTGCTGAAAAGACAATAGTCAACATGTTTTTCTTTATTTGTTGGCTTCCAGGCCTGGGGTTATTTCAAGGGTTGAATATTGAAATTATAAATAAAGGCTGACCTTGTAGTAGTAAGTGCGTTTCATGCTGGCATTGTTACTGCAAATATGAAAAGAACCAAGGTGCAGAGTGAGAGAGGTGCATGCAAACATGAAAACATGTATTACAAACAGAAAAAATATATATCAGTGTTTTGCATTGGGTCTTTGTACAGGAAGTGTTAATTGTACCGGGTTTGGTAATGATAATAGGCAGGGTCAGAGGTGGATAAGAACACAGGTACAGTGGGAAAAAGGTAGGGTCAAAGGTTAAGGATTCAGCCATTTTGGAGAGAAAAGGGGAACTAATCACTCTAATCACAATAATGTGCAGAGCTTTAAGTTTGCTGGGATTTTGTTAAAGTAAAGAATAAATAAAATAAACCATCAGTCTCAGGTTGAAATGAATGATCTAATGTCATGGAAAGTGATAGGGGAGAAGCTGAGGATTACAGAGCCTAAACATCATTATAGGTAATCTCAATATGCAGTCATATTCAAGATAACATATCATTTTTTGCAAATAAAGACATGGGAACAAGGAAAATGAAAGGAGAAAAAGTGGTCTGTGAAAATACAATAATAATGGCAATCTAAACATGAGTGAGGACATATTGTTCAATTGTGT
Organism: Triturus cristatus; assembly: GCF_964204655.1. Classification (NCBI taxonomy): domain Eukaryota; kingdom Metazoa; phylum Chordata; class Amphibia; order Caudata; family Salamandridae; genus Triturus; species Triturus cristatus. Next base: position 232,557,989 of record NC_140584.1, read on the forward strand.
GCACATATTTAAGAAGGATAGAATGGCAACTGACTATCCGAAACCAATAACAGCATAAATGTATATCTTAAATATTAATTTCAAAGTAGCTTCTTTTTGTAATAAACAAACACATAGAGTGAGATGTGATGAAGGCATGGTGATAAAACCTAGCATGTGGAGTGTCTGAGAAGGAAATGAGAGTAATGGTGTTAGACCAAGCAAGCTTAGGGTGGTCTTCTCCCAAATGTAATTTTAGCTGAAATTCGTTTTTGTTGGCCTAATGACTCTGTGCACTTTACCACTGTTAAAAAGTGCTAAAGTTCTTGTGCTCAATCCCTTAAACATGGTTTGATTGGCTTACACCTGGTTGGTATATTTAGTTTAATTATAAGTCCCTTGTAGAGTGGTAAACCATATACACAGGACCTGTAAATTAAATGCTCCCAGTGGGCCTGTAGAACGTATTGTGCCACCCACTTCAGTAGCACTTCAAAGATTTCCCAGGCCTGCCATTGCAACCTGAATGCACTTTTAAACTGGAATCTTGGCTTGGATATTTTAACCCCCTTCCCAAGCCTTAGCTCCCCTTTTATTATATCTAAATATCCTCTAAGATAAGCCCTGAGAGGCTCAGAGGGCAGGGTGTTGTGTAATTAATAAACTGTACATGTACTTGTCAGTTTTACATGTTGAGGTAGTGAAAAACCACTGAATTCGTTTTTCACTACCCCATGTGCTTGCAGCCTGTCTTGGGTCACCTGACTGGGTGTAGCTGACAGTTAGACTTTGTTGATTCCTCCAAGACATTCACACAATTGAGGGATCAGGTGCACCTCAATGGGCCATCTGCTGGCAAGATGGGGGCAGAGCTGAGCACAGCCCCGCTTGCAACTGAATAGCCTGTGCTATACCTTCACACAAAGAGCACAGCCCCACATTGTCACTCTAGTCAGCTTGGACTCAGGGCAGGGAGACAGGAAATTCCATGCCCTTCAAAGAAGCTTTCCAGAAGATTTTCCCACCTTCCGGAAGGTCACCAGGGTATAAAAATAGGACCGTCAGACCCACACTTCAGTTCACTTCTGGATCTACGGATACTCTGCCAGGAAGAAGGACTGCTGTGCTGCTGAAAAGACTGCCATCTGCTGGAATGCTGACATACTGCTACCTTGTTTAATTGCTGCCTTTCTGGCCTGCTTCCTCTGGCCTGGGAAAGAAGAACTGGACCATCAACTTCATCTTGAACTCAGGGCTACCAGAGTGACATCAAGGGCTAGTATGCTGGCCTCCTGATCTCAGCCTCAGGGTAATACACGTCTCCGCATCATCCTGCACCAGCACCTGGACCCAGCTGGAGTGAGTTCCTGACTGATAAGCAGTGCCCCTAAGGTCCTGGACCCTTGGGTAGGCTCAGTGAGCTGTATTCAAACTTTTGGATGCTCCGATACCTTGAACAGGGCCATCCGCGCCAAGATCTCGAAGCTCACAACGCGGTTGAATGCGAAGCTTGGTTAGTCTGACCCTTTGATCTACAGCATCAACCACCCACGGGGACTGCCAAGATGAAGCTCCAGCAACATCTATCTGTGACACATGACCTGCTCTTCATGCTACTCTGGCACCCTCCCCCAATGCTTTCCCTGCTCCTCGTGGCCTCCTCCACTGTGAACGGGACTCTTGGCATGGATTTGAAAAGGTAAAGCTTCAGCAGGCCTAATCTGGTGACTAAAGCCAACCTGCCCTCCATCGCGGTCGGTCTGAACTTGTGACTTTGAACTGGTCCAGCGCGACCAGATTCCATAGTTGGCACATTGTGCTTGTTGGAGCTATTTTCACTAAAATCTTAAGAACTTCATAACTCCAGTTCTACTAATTGGACTTTTGTCATTCTGGTGCCAAAACATTAATTACAAATTATGCTATTGTTCTAAATTGGTTTTTGATTTTTCTTGTTTTGTGATTTCACTATATTGTCATTTGTGTGCTGCATAAATACTATACAGATGGCTTCTAAGTTAAGCCTGACCTCTTTTTTCTGCCATGTTATCCAGGGTTAAGTACTGGTTCATTTAGTGACTTTTTGAGGCTCACCCATGAAGGATTTGTGGCTGTTGCTTGTCCAGTGTTCACTCCCCACTCCCCACTCAACCAACAACCCAATTTTTCACCAATGGCACCCTAATCCATTCAGAAATCCAATTATTTGTCTCCAAAACTTGCTTCTTCAGAAATCCAGTGAGCCTCAGACAAGGGCAAAACAGGCTATGTATTGCAGATTCCTGCTAGACATTAAAGCAAAGTAGTATTGCAGTCAGATGTATTCACCTTGTAAAACAGATGCAGGGACAAGTACTAAGGTCTGACGGATTGCAAAAGGGAGTTGTACGCATTAATGTCAAAATATATGCATCAAATTAAGGACAGATGAAACTTAGCAGGTACAGTTTGGAAGTGAAACAACCACAATATATGCTACTTTGTATGCTTAGAGAAGCCGTATGTACTTTATAGCAGGATGTCAAGTTATATATCGTACAGACCTGAATGTTTGGAAACTCATAATTAATTAATTGTCTGTTAGAAATGGGATTTCTAGTTGGCTAGGGTCGCAACACACACAGCAGCGACACACTAGGCACACTCAATCGAAACTCCACATAAGGATATTGAAATGATGACTGGAACACGGTGGTTGTAATGTAGATTTATTCTCGGACACAGAGAGCCGTGCCTTGCATCGCCAGACCAGGAAACCAACTGACAGCAAAGAACATTGAATACACAGAATCTATCAACACTCTAAATGACCTAACAACATTCCACATATGACCTAATGCCATGACATCACCACACTTCCCCCCTTAAATAAAACAACTTATTCTTCAGACAACAAAGAAAAACCCATAACTGACAATTATACATAATCCTGCAAAATACGAGGTCTAGAACAAATTCTAGTGCTTTTCCTGACACTATCCCCTCCTGAAACATTTTGATTACATTTGCTAGAGTTAGATGAAAAAGATGGATCCTTCGCTATGCGAGAAGTACTCCACCAATTACCATTAGACAATTTCACAGCATTCTTACGTACATCTATAATTTGTTGTGGCTCTAGAAATTTAGCAAATCCTTTTCTTACTGAAACTGGATTTTTGACTCTAACCCAATCTCCAATTGATAATCTATGCGGCTCCTTTTTACTTGAAGGAAGACAACATTTAGATGAAACATCACTCGAAGTTTTCCATGCAGATTCCCATAAACATTTCAAATCACAACCCTGATGATAAGATTTAACCATCCAGAAAGGATATACTTGGCTAGATGCCTTTCTACCTCGCATGAGTTCAAACGGTGTGAAATTTGTAGTAACATGAGGTGATGTACGATACGACCACACAAGATCTTTAACAGCTTTAAAAACACAAGATCTAGATCTGAACGCTGCTTGTACACATTCTACCACAACTCTATTAAATCTCTCTGTTTTACCATTACTCTGTGGATGATATAGAGGAGTTCTGGTATGTTTTATGCCACATGAATTTAAGAAAGTGGTCATTTCATGTGACACAAATTGCACCCCATTGTCCGTAAGAATCTCTTCCGGACAGCCTTCTCTAGCAAAAATGTTGTTCAAACAATTAATAACACTTTTCGAATTTGGTGCAGAAATGGGCTCAACTTCGACCCACCTGGAGAGATGATCAATAATTACTAAAAAATACCTTGAAGTAGAGGGAAGAACATGAAACGGACCTAGAAAATCCATTCCAATCTTTTGCCACGCTCTACTTGGAGGAACCACAGGAGACTCAACAGTACCCTCAAGTACTAACACTTTGTCGCTGGTATTGCAACGTGAACAATTTCTAACCAATGTGTCTATTTGAATATCCATCCTGGGCCACCAGAAATCATTCCTGACTTTTCTTTTAGTAATAGTTGACCCAAGGTGACCAGAATGCGCAGCCAAAACAATTTTCTCACGATAAATACTGGGAGGAATGAGTTTGTCACCCCTAATTATTTTACCACCTTCTACAGAAAGTTCACTACTGATTTCCAGAACATTTGAAGTTCAGGTGATAAACACTTCTCTTTCGGCCACCCTTTCCTTATTAAAGATGCAACCTCCTTTAAAACCAGATCATGATCAATTTGTATAATCCAATCCTCCTCTGCAAAGGATAAATTCTCCTGACTAATTAGAGCTACAAAGCATTCCTCAACTTCACTTTCCCAATCTTGATCATCCGGGTCTGAAATAGGAAGTCTCGACAGACAGTCAGCTCTACAATTTTTCCCTCCTGGAATGTATTCTACACTGAAAGTGTATTCAATGAGTTTTGTTGACAGACGTGCTATGCGTGCAGTGGTACGTTTGACATTTTTGCCAGAGAGAATATCAACAAGGGGTCTATGGTCAGTTTTTAAAATAAAAGATCTACCCCAAACATATTGCTTACATTTTTCCACACTCCACACACAGGCCAGGAGTTCCTTTTCAATCACAGAGTACTTCCGTTCAACCGCACGGAGAGTCCTGGAAGCAAAACCAACTGTATATTCTCTCCCACAAGCATACTGTGAGAGAATCGCTCCTAAACCATAGTCAGAAGCATCAACCGTGATGACAGTTTGATTTCCTTCCTTGAATGCCTGCAAGGCAGGAGCCTTGACAATGTGATCTTTAATAGTTTGAAAACCTTTTTGGCACTCTTCAGACCAAATAAAATCTGCACCTTTCTTAAGCAATGCCCTAAAACATTCAGTGGTTTTAGCGAAGTCTTTCATAAATTTGGAGTAAAATTCGCACAGACCTAGAAATGACATTAGTTGTTCTTTATTTTGTGGAGAGGGAGCCTCAACTATACTTTTAATAAGACCTGGTCTGGGTCTGATTCCTTGTTCTGAGATGACATGTCCCAAGTACTCAATTTCCCTTACTTTGAAAATGCATTTACTCTTTTGCAAAGTAACACCTCTATTCGACAAAACATTGAACACTCTATCAATCACAACATCATGTTCAACTTCATTTTCCGAAAAGATAAGAATATCGTCTTGAAAAACCACTACATTGGGGTCATCACTAAACATTTCTGTCATTAATCTCTGAAATATTGCCGCAGCTGAAGCAAGACCAAAAGGAAGACGACAAAATTGAAAAACCCCATCAGGAGTAACAAACGCTGTCAGATGTCGGGACTGAGGGTGCAACTCAACTTGGTGATAAGCCGCTTTGAGATCAAGTTTGGTGAACCAAGAAGACTTACCTACTTTGGCGATAAGATCTTCAATACGCGGAAGAGGAAAACCATCAACCCAAATAGCTTCGTTGAGACTCCTCAAGTCAACACACATCCTCAGATCCCCAGATCTCTTTTTAGCCAAAACTATGGGAGAAAGCCAAAGTGTGGACTCAACCTTCTCTATTATGCCGTGCTGACACAGAGATTGCAAATGTTTTGAGAGATCACTTCTAATGCTTAAAGGAACATTGCGAAGCTTATGTTTAATTGGTAACGAACCATCCTTAACTTTGATAAAATGTTGAAAGTTTGTGATTTTGCCTAATCTATCCTCAAAAATCTTTGAATACTTCTCTTCCCAAGAAGTACTTAATTGAGGGACAACCGTAGAGCCAATACTAGTATTAAGATTAACGCGACTTTGCTTGTCAATGAAAACTGGATTTGGCTGACCAGGTTTAATAGTGAGACCAAATTCTGCTTGATGTAAAAGACCAAGAACATTGATGCCTCGTTTGGCTACATAAACCTTACCTTTGATAGTTGAGTCGAAAACACTAATACTCGCCCAAAAATAACCCAGGAGATCAATTTTACTGCCCTCAAAGGCAACCGTGAGTATGTCAGGGGGTAATAGATTCTTGTTTGACCAATACACAAGGTATTTTTCTTGCGACACTATAGTGATACGAGCACCAGTGTCGACAAGAAGTTGAATGTGATTGCTGTCAATGATGACATCAACCTCTGGATCAGGAATTTCTGATGTAACACAGTTGTTCGTGCAATTTTTAACAACCACAAGATATTCTTGACTAGTAACTTCGTCACTGAATTGACAGTCAAAATCATTAGACACCTCTACAGAATCATTAACTACACATCTCACATTGCCTCTTCTACTTCCCATGCAAACATTTGCAAAATGTCCCATTTTCCCACACTTAGTACATTGACGATTAAGTGCAGGGCAATTCTTAAAAGATGACACATGCATGGATGATCCACATCTATAACAGCTTATGTTATAATTATTTTGTCTATTAGGCGTGAACATTCTTCCAGTCCCGTTAGGTGTAAAACCTCTTCCACCTCTAAATGTAATGGGTCTTCTTGGAGCATTCCATGAAGAACCAGACGATGAACCAAAAGATGAAGGCTTAGAGTTGATTGCTCCAGAAATAGTTGAATTCGATAATGCAGACTCAAGTTGTTTAGCATCGTCCATTGACCTTTCGATGCTTTTAGCGATATCTACTGCTTCATCTAAAGTGGGATCTTTACAAGTGAGCAATTTCTGTTGCACTTTTTTACAATGGCACCTAGCCACAAGTTGATCCCTTATCAACTGCGAAGTAAAATTGTCAAACTCACATTTTGCAGCAAGAACTTTCAAAGCAGTTATAAAAGTATTCAAGCTTTCGTTAGGTTTCTGCGCTCTAGTGAAAAAATTGTATCTATAAACAACTATATTTTTTGTTTTCGCAAAGTACTTATCCAATTGCATAACTGCAATATCAAAATCATCTGGATCTTCCCCTTCAGGTGCCTCAAAGTCAGGAAGATGATCAAACACATTTTGACCTTCTACCCCTAAGTGATAGTACATTAAATTTTTCTTCCTTTCTGGTCTATACCTCTGACCATCAATTGCACCAAGATAAGCCTTAAAAGATCTAATCCATAGCTTCCATTCAAGTGGAGGATCACCTGGTTCTTGTAAAAATGGTGCCGGAGGAGTCACACTCTGCATATTGCAATGAGGGATAAAAAGGAAGAGAAAAAAAATAATAAATAAATAAATAAATAAATAAATAAATAAATATTTGCAATATAGAAACTGCAACTGTTACGGTATTTTATTTGTAATGTGCGAGTAATTTGTCTGACGAAATAGAGCGCGAACACTTGAATACTGTCATATAAAGTTAATAGTATCAGAGAAAGCTGTGCGCATCAGCGCGATGTAAAATAAATTCTTTGACTAATTTGCGCCAAAACGTGCTTGCTGTGCACATCAGCGCGATATACAACACGTGAATCTCTTTGAAATTGATACGCTCCTGCTGTGCGTATCAGCGTTGACAAATAAAACAAACAAAAAAAAAAAATGAAACTGACGCACATACGCTGTGCGCATCAGCGTGAATGTGTCAAGAATTCCTGTCATACGAGGGGAGGAAAACGGTAACCAGCGAAAACGGACTACATCTCCCAGGATGCTTAGCGGTTGAGAGGTTATGTAAACAGGAGAGCTGTTACATAACTCAAGGGAAACACGCCCTTATGTAAACAGGAGAGCTGTTACATAACTCAAGGGAAACACGCCCTTATGTAAACAGGAGAGCTGTTACATAACTCAAGGGAAACACGCCCTTATGTAAACAGGAGAGCTGTTACATAACTCAAGGAAAACACGCCCTATAAAGGGAGGAACCGGGAGGTACAAGGCTGTCGGATATTGTGTTTACATCGACGTACCTGCTTCGTGAAGAGCAGTGTTCCGGAGTGGTGCTCCAGTAAGGCAAGAACGGAGGTAGGTCGAGTCGTTACTCCCTGGGCCGTGTCTTGCCCCATCGTCACCTGTGAAGGACCCGGAAGCTCTACCGGTCAACCATTGAGCTTCGCTTTTTGACTCGGCTGAGTCCAAGCGCAGTGGCGCTTTTGCTGGTTGGAGTCGTAACTCCCAGCCCGACCAGAGACACAGGGACTGCCAGCTGTAAACGCACACCAGGAGGTGTTTGCCGCGTTACAGACTCGGAAGTCCACAGGATCGATCGTGCGGCTGCTCTCGGTTCAGTCTTCTTGCTTGTGATTGGGGTATCGGTGACGCATCACCAGGAGGTGACTCCGCGTCCCGGTGCAGTCTGAGGAAGAGGTTGAGCGGCTGCTCCCTTCAGGTAGAGACCCCGGCTGGGTGTTTCCCTGACTCCTCGATTCTCCCCAACACTCTTCGTGCCCCTCACAGCCTACCGATTGGCATTGTCGGCCATTTCATTTCTGCCCTCTGTTGGCATACGCCGGGATCGGCGTATATGCAGAGGACGGTTAGGACCATCCGTGCTGTGGGCTGGTAACGTACTTAGCCTGGAGGATTCCAGTGACTATAACTTTTGTTTGTTCTTTGTATTTTATTTGCCTTCATTAAAAGAACTAACCCTTCACAAGTGGTTGCGTCCTCATTGTCGTGTCTGTTAAACGATCCTGAGACGTTCAGGGCGTTACAAAATATCCAACCTTAATAACACTAACTGTCTCCCGGTCGATAACAGACATGGCAACACTTGATGATGTGCTGGCTGCTTTAGCGGCCATGCAAGTTGAAGTGGCTGCCTCTAGGCAAGAAACAGCTGATGTAAAAGCCAGACTGGATGCTATCCAATTGGACCCGCTCACGCCCAGCACCTCCCTCACGAACCAGACCCCTGCGGTAGTAGTGGAAATGCCGGTAGCCATCCCCTTGGCAACACCAGAGAGGTACAGTGGGGATCCTAACACAGTGCAGGTATTCCTCACACAAGTGGCGCTACATTTATCGTGCAAACCAAAGGCGTTCCCCACGAGTCAGGCTCGTGTGGCTTTCCTTATATCCTATTTGGCTGGAAACGCGGCACAATGGGCCGTACCTCTGGTGAGCAGGGACGACCCCCTCTTATGTGATTGGGGTGCTTTTCGCGAGGAATTCCTGAAGGTATTCGACAGAAGGGCTGACTCGTACACGGCGGACCGTGAAATGCTTGAGTTGAGACAGGGATCCAACGACCTGGTGCAGTATCTCAACGCGTTCCGAAGGCTGGTTGCGGAAACCAAGTGGCCTGTTGCTAAACAGACGGCGCTCTTCCATCAAGGGCTGTGCGATGAGCTCAAGGACGCCGTGGCTCATATTGACCCTCAACCCAAGACATGTGAGGGCCTTATCAACCTGGTATTACGGCTGGAACATAGGCTAAGTGAAAGAAAGGGGGATCATGGGAGAAAAGGAAAATCCCTTCCATCCTATGTGACGGTGGGAAGTCCTGAAACTTCCACCGCATCCAAGGGAGAACCCATGGACATCAGCGCAATACGAGCGAGCCTCACAGCCACGGAGAAAGAGTCACGCCGTAAACAAGGATTGTGCCTATATTGTGGCAAAAAAGGCCACTACGTACGTGAATGCCCTGCCAAACCGAAGACGTCACGTTATCGGGCCAACCGGTCGGTAACAGCCGTGGTGGACATACCGGCGGAAAACTAGAGGACTCCAAGACCAGAGAAGGGGCATCTCGGAGTCACTCATCCATCCCTTCACTTTCCAACTCGGTCACTAAGGGACAACGACACCTGTTTATCACGGTGCACGTGGGAGTGCATGACCAGTGGATACCCGTTGTGGCCATGGTGGATTCAGGGGCCACTGGCATGTTTATGGACCACAACGAGGCATGCAGGCTAGGGCTAGTGCTTCTTCCCAAAGCAGTTCCCGAAGACGTCTATGCGGTAGACGGAAGGCGATTGGTGACGGGGCCCATCGGACAGCACACGGGGGTCCTTCCGATGAGATATGGGAGGAACCATTTGGAACAAATCGATTTTAACATCATCCGAGCGCCCCAATATGGCGTCATATTGGGATTGCCGTGGCTACAGAAACACAACCCCTTTGTGGATTGGCCAACACATCGCATCGAAATGACGTCACCGTATTGCATCCTGCATTGTGGAATAAGAACGGAATCCCTTGACGCAGATGAGAGCGGGAGTCAGACGGTGGCTACAGCGGCAGAAAAAGATGTGGCTCTCCCCCAGGCTTATCACAGTTTTGAGGATGTATTTGATGAGGTGAAGGCGGAAGTGCTACCACCACATAGACAGTTTGACTGCCAGATCGACCTGGTGCCAGGGGCCAGCGTTCCCAGCGGCAGGCTGTATGCCCTGACGGAGCCTGAAAACGTGCATCTCCGGGGGTACCTGGATAAACTCCTCAAGCTAGGATTCATCCGCCCGTCCAAGTCTCCGGCCGCCTCGCCACTCTTCTTCATCCCGAAGGCTAATGGGGAGCTGAGAGCCTGTGTGGACTTTAGGGCATTGAATGCGATAACCATAAAAAATCGGTACCCCTTGCCTCTCATCAGTGTACTTCTGGAACAGGTCAAGAAAGCTCGTATCTACACCAAGTTGGATTTGAAAGGGGCATACCATCTGGTGCGCATGAGGGACGGAGACGAGTGGAAGACCGCCTTTAAGACCAGGTTCGGCCTTTTTGAGTACCTCGTCATGCCGTTCGGTCTGTGCAACGCCCCGGCAGCCTTTCAGTACTTTTTGAATGAGGTATTCAGAGAGGAGTTGGATATCTACGTGGTCGTATATATCGACGACATCCTCATCTATTCGTCCAGTGTGGAGGAGCACGTACACCACGTCAAAGCTGTGCTCCAAAAGCTGAGGGAAAACATGCTGTTTTGTAAACTCAGCAAGTGTGACTTCCACGTCACATCCGTGGAATTCCTCGGAGTGATGCTGAGTCCAGAGGGACAGGAGATGGCAGAACGAAAGATCAAGGCGGTGAAAGAATGGCCGGTGCCCCAAAGCGTGAAGGACGTCCAAAGTTTCATTGGCTTCGCCAACTTTTACAGGCGGTTTATAGATGGATTTTCAGGAGTGGTGGCCCCAATCACACAGCTACTGAGGAAGTCCAAGGAGTTTGTCTGGTCCCCTGAAGCGAACAAAGCCTTTGAGGCCCTGAAAAGCGCCTTTGGTAAGGCGCCGGTGTTGGCTCACCCCGATCCGGATCTCCCCTACGTGGTGGAAGCGGACGCGTCGGATGTGGCGCTGGGGGCTATCTTGTCCCAACGCAACCACGACACAGGGGTGCTTCATCCCGTTGCGTACATGTCCCGCAAACTCAACGACGCCGAACGCAACTACCATATTGCGGAGAAGGAGCTTCTCGCAATCAAGGACGCCTTCACCGAATGGAGGCATTGGTTGATGGGGGCAAGACATGTGGTATCGGTGTACACGGACCATCGGAACCTACAGTTCATGACGGCCACTAGACACCTTTCTCCCAGGCAGCTGCGGTGGATGATCTTCTTTGCGGGGTTCAACTTCCGCATCACATATCGGCCGGGGACGGAAAACCGGAAGGCGGACGCCCTGTCCCGTCAATCTGCAGTTAAGGAACCATTGCCTGCAACCGAGCGTTCCATCATTTCCCCGAGGATGGTATTGGGGGTTATCCAACCGGATACTTTCCTGAGGGGAATAAAGAGAGGGATCAGGTCATTCGCATGGCGGAGGTGGCTCCTCAGTCACAGAGAATGGCAGCTGAGGGACGGGATACCCCTGAAGGGCAGGTGCCTATTGATACCCACGCCTAGGCTAAGGAAACAAGCATTCATCTGGTGCCATGACTCTCCATGCGCAGGTCATTTGGGCTTTGAAAAAACGGTGGCTAGCATGGGACGGCATTTCTGGTGGCCAACCATGAGAGTGGATGTCAGGAGGTGGGGACAGGAGTGTGCTACCATGAAGGCCGACCATGGCCGAACCCAAGGGCTCTTACATCCACTTCCGACCCCGGATAGACCATGGGATAGCATATCACTGGACTTCGTGGTGGGCCTACCGGTAGACCAGGGGATGACGGCAATACTGGTGGTGGTGGATTACTTGACGAAAATGGGGCACTTCATCCCCTGCAAGAGAGTCCCTACGGCCGGGGAATTGGCGTCACTACTCCTAAAGAATGTGGTACGACTGCATGGATTACCTGGGGTGATCGTGTCGGACCGGGGGTCGCAGTTTACTGCGCAATTCTGGAAGACTTGGTGCACTGCGCTGCATGTTAAGACCGCCCTGTCCACCAGCTACCACCCTCAAACGGACGGCCAAACCGAGCGCCTGAACCAAACGCTCAAACAGTATCTGCGATGTTTTGTGGACCAGGGCAGGGAAGAATGGGTCGACTTGCTATGGGTTGCAGAGATAGCCTATAACAACGCCACTCACAGCTCCACACAGTCATCTCCGTTCTATAGCAACTATGGCCAACATCCCAGGTTCTTGCCATTTCTACATCCGTTCAGAGAGGACAGGATTCCCGCCACAGCGGACAGGGTGGCACACATAAAAGACACGTTGATGCGCTCAAGGGCTGTCCTAATAGAGGCCAAGAGAAGATACAAGGCTGCGGCAGATAGGAAGAGAAGGCCCGGGCCACTGTACCGCACTGGAGACTACGTCTGGATATCCACAAGAAACATGAGGTTTCGAAAGAACAGTGTGTTCCATCCCAAGTACATGGGCCCCTATCGAATTACCAAGTGTATGGGTCCCGTGAACGTAAAGGTGTGCTTGCCCCAGTCATTGCGGATACACCCTGTCTTTCATGTATCATTGCTCAAACCAGCACCCTCCAAGCCGTCTGGGACACCTAGGCCGGTATGCGTGGAGTCGGAGGTGGAGTATGAAGTGTCGGGCATACGGGCGTCCAAATGGCGCAGGGGGAAGCTGTGGTACCTGGTTGCGTGGAAAGGCTATGGCCCGGAGGAGCATTCATGGGAACCGGCTGAAGGGGTTCATGCTCCGCGCTTGGTCTCCTTGTTCCATCGGCGTTTTCCTGCCAGCGCTGGACCCGTGGGGAGCCGCTGAGAGGGAGGATGTACTGTCAAGAATTCCTGTCATACGAGGGGAGGAAAACGGTAACCAGCGAAAACGGACTACATCTCCCAGGATGCTTAGCGGTTGAGAGGTTATGTAAACAGGAGAGCTGTTACATAACTCAAGGGAAACACGCCCTTATGTAAACAGGAGAGCTGTTACATAACTCAAGGGAAACACGCCCTTATGTAAACAGGAGAGCTGTTACATAACTCAAGGGAAACACGCCCTTATGTAAACAGGAGAGCTGTTACATAACTCAAGGAAAACACGCCCTATAAAGGGAGGAACCGGGAGGTACAAGGCTGTCGGATATTGTGTTTACACCGACGTACCTGCTTCGTGAAGAGCAGTGTTCCGGAGTGGTGCTCCAGTAAGGCAAGAACGGAGGTAGGTCGAGTCGTTACTCCCTGGGCCGTGTCTTGCCCCATCGTCACCTGTGAAGGACCCGGAAGCTCTACCGGTCAACCATTGAGCTTCGCTTTTTGACTCGGCTGAGTCCAAGCGCAGTGGCGCTTTTGCTGGTTGGAGTCGTAACTCCCAGCCCGACCAGAGACACAGGGACTGCCAGCTGTAAACGCACACCAGGAGGTGTTTGCCGCGTTACAGACTCGGAAGTCCACAGGATCGATCGAGCGGCTGCTCTCGGTTCAGTCTTCTTGCTTGTGATTGGGGTATCGGTGACGCATCACCAGGAGGTGACTCCGCGTCCCGGTGCAGTCTGAGGAAGAGGTTGAGCGGCTGCTCCCTTCAGGTAGAGACCCCGGCTGGGTGTTTCCCTGACTCCTCGATTCTCCCCAACACTCTTCGTGCCCCTCACAGCCTACCGATTGGCATTGTCGGCCATTTCATTTCTGCCCTCTGTTGGCATACGCCGGGATCGGCGTATATGCAGAGGACGGTTAGGACCATCCGTGCTGTGGGCTGGTAACGTACCTAGCCTGGAGGATTCCAGTGACTATAACTTTTGTTTGTTCTTTGTATTTTATTTGCCTTCATTAAAAGAACTAACCCTTCACAAGTGGTTGCGTCCTCATTGTCGTGTCTGTTAAACGATCCTGAGACGTTCAGGGCGTTACAGAATGTGAGGCTTCCTTGATGAAGACAATAGCGATGCGTTCCAATTGTGATGCGTTCCAGTTGCGATGCGTTCCACAGTGCTGTTACGTCAAGACGTTCTTTGCGTTCTTACCGAAGAATTCAGAGTAGCAGAAGTTCGGTAAACGAAGGATGACAGAAGATTGACGAAGGTGAGCCGCGTGAGCGTTTTCAAATTGTGCTCGAGCTCGAGCAATGCATGCGCGGCTATTAAAAATAAAATGTTACTGCGTTTCAAACTGTAACATTGAATATTACAGAGTTTTAAACAGTGTGCACAAAGCGAGTCTAATTAAATGAGCAGAAAAAAAAAACTCGGAGCAGAGTTCAAAAGGGCACGGCTCTCTGCTTTCGTTCAGTCTAAAGGCTCTGCTCCCATTCCTTTCAAAAAGTCCGCATCCAGAACAATGAAGACGTGTCGTGAGAGTAGAATTAAAGCAAAACGAACTTACTCACAGTAGAAGTTCAATCAACCGAGATGAAAACACTCTGTAATCAAGCGTAACCGAGTCAGAATTGACACCTCGTTGTATGGTGGTAGCTTGTGGAGCGAAATCCCATCCTTCTGTCGCCAGTGAAATGATGACTGGAACACGGTGGTTGTAATGTAGATTTATTCTCGGACACAGAGAGCCGTGCCTTGCATCGCCAGACCAGGAAACCAACTGACAGCAAAGAACATTGAATACACAGAATCTATCAACACTCTAAATGACCTAACAACATTCCACATATGACCTAATGCCATGACATCACCACAGATATATAAAAAATAGCCTTTGTATTATCCAAAACACATTAGAATCATAATCACACATATACACTGTGCCAACTGGCCCCAGGTAGTAATTTACAGGGATTATATACAAGACAGGGCCAATCCGGCCGCTGTCAGCACCATAAGATCACACCCAGTAACTACCGGCAAAAATACTGTACTCAGCATCATTACAAGTAACATTATAGCATGACATTATGCATCATATTAGGGCCTTACGCCCCACCAGCACCTCAGTTGCTTACTGGCAAACTGACCTTCCTCTTGGGGCCCGTTTGGGACTTCCCCGTAATGCGCTATGTCCATAAAAGTCAGTGCGCTAAATGGGTCTAGGGTGCAACCAACTCTTGTTTCTCTGTTGCCCCAAGAAGAAATGCCCCCGCCATTGCAGCTGCCTGTGCTCTTGCGGTGCAGCTGAGAAAATCAACAATGAGCACCAACAGTGCCCTGTGAGCCCCCTTCACTGGGGCTCCTCCAGTGCCCCTCACAGGCACTAACAACGCACGATTTTAGCCCCACTCACCGGGGCTGTCTTCTCTGCCTTCACGGCCATCGGAGCTTACCGTGCAGAAACTCAGCTCCACTCACCATTCTCTTGGCGGCTGAGTTGTACTCCACCAGACATGGGGCGCACTCCTACCTTCAGCATGGAGCCTTCCAAAAATGGCTCCCTTAGCGTAAGGCTCGGATGCAGCAGCCCGCGACCCTGCTGCGCCGCTACCACATTGGCGGAGACCGGCCAAGGGCTCGTGGCTTCTTCACTGGCGTGGGAGACCCTTTGCCTACGATCCTGGGAGCCCACGAGGCTCTGGCGCAATCTCCCTCAGTGGACCCGCCCACCACAAGGCACAGCTCATGCCTGGCTTCCGGTCCCGGGCCCAGCTTTCCTCCTGGAGGGCGCAATATCCTGCCCTCGCTGATGAGGTCACTGCGCCTCCTCTCCATTTGGTGCTGTCTCCGTTGGGCTTCCTGTTGAATAGACCTCGCCCATAGTCAGGCAATCTTTGCCTGTCTTCCGGCCCTTTTCCCCACAGATTACGGAGCGGAGTCTCCGTCAGGCATGGGCATTTTCCTCTACACTGGCCACTACCAACAGGGAGAGGGAGAGCACTTCTTCCATTCAGCTCTCCCCTCTCATTCCTCCAGGACTCGGCATGACTTCCCCGCGAAGAAGGGGGAGTCACAGCGCTCGTCCTGCACTCAGCCTGTCTCTAACTTGGAGACACCACACAAGGATCTAGCAGCACTCTTCTTGCGCCGGGTGCACTTTTGATGGCAATGGCAGTCAGCTTTAAGGAAGCCTGGGAAAAGATCCAGTGCTCCCAAAGTGCTCACACCTTCTGACACCAGTAGAGAGCAGGTAGCAATCCCTTCCAAGGAGTGTACAGGCGGGCCAGCGCACTGGGGCCCCAAAGCAGACAGCAGACCCCTCAGCTGCCAGGCAGGGCAGCAGGTCAATTCCCAGTGGCGGTTCCCCCTGGCAGACCAGCAGCCTGCCATCCACCAGTCTAAAGTAAGCACCAAGCAGCAGACTGACATGGGGTCACAGCCCCAATATTTATATCACATTTTTCTTTGTTCTGTCCTGGCACAGGGCATGGGGAACCAGCCTCAACTGGTTCAGGGGGGTGTTGAAGCACTCTGTTTACCAGGGTTCCACCCTCCTTTGTCAGGTGGGGGCTCGGTCCTCAGACACACCACAGGGGGCAGAGACAGCATTCACCCATGCAGGCACAGACATCAGGGGACTACTCCTCCCACTACTCCAAATGCATATCTCCTATTCAGCCTAGCACTGACTCACCCTGCCCTCCCTGGAGCCACACACCTCACCAGCCCCTGTAACTTCAGAGCCAGACATTCAATACACATCAGGCAGGCAGACACATAACACACAGAAAAGCCAACTTCTAAAAGTAGCATTTCTAAAATAGTGATAATAAATCTCTGCACACCATTGCGCAGCATTTAATATTACTATTGCAAACATAGCAAACTTGACTACGCTGCTCCTCTCAGGAATTACCACTGAAACACTTATCAGGGAATCCCCAATGCATTCCTATGGGAGGGCAGCCTCACAGCAGTGAGAAAACAAAATGGCTGTTTGTCACTACCAGGACATGTCACACACTTAAGGTACATGTCCTTCCTTTCACCTACAATGCACCCTGCCCATAGGGCTAGCTAGGGTCTACCTTAGGGGTGACTGACATGCAGTAAAAGGCGGGTCACACACAAGGCACACACTTTAGTTGTCACATCACAGCGTCAGTAACACTGTGCGCACAGGCCCTGCAATGGCAGAGGCCTGAGACTGGTTTGAAAGGCTACTTTGGTGCGTGGAGCAAGCAGCACTGCAAGCCCACCAGTAGAATTTAATTTACTGGCCCCGGGTATATTAGCTACCACATTACTGTGGACTGACAGGTAAATTAAATACGCTTAACAGGTGTTGACCAATCTTACCATGTTTACCACAGAGAGCACAGGCACTTTACACTGGAAGGCAGTGCTTAAGTGCCCAGAGTCCTAAAACCACCAACACCAGGTCAGAAAAAAGAGAGGGAAGAAGGAAAAAAGTTCAGGGATGACCCTGCAAGAAGGGCCAAGTCCAACATTGGTGAAAGATTGTGAATTAATATTTGGCATGGATGGTCACCCACCTCAAGGGATAATAAAACTAGCTTGTTAGTGTAAACCTTAAAAGTCACTAAATTAGCATGAGCAAAACCCCATGGTAGCTATGTTCAAAGGAGACTGGTTTAAATTAAGGCAATCTGTCAAATATGTATGTAGTACCAAAACAGTAATAAAGTCAAAACATCAAACTAGAAATTCCCAGATGGGGAATTCTTCCTTCCTAGTGCAGGGCTCCTTGTGTCTGTCCACTGGCGTGACCAGGGAAATGAGCAGTCCCCTCCTCTGTGTGCACTCCAATCTGTTTCAGGGGTAACTTTTCTCCCACTAGGTTCTAAGCCAGCCTGGCTAGTGTGGACCAAGAGAATAATGTCTTTCCCCCTCCCAGGTCTCTGATTGCATTGAACTTTAAATGGTACGCCTCAACTCTGCCCCTTTCAAGTTTTCGATGTTCCTAGACCCTCCGCTGCTGTCATTCCTGGGTTGGTAGGGACCACTATGCCTAAGCCATTGTTTTGCTTTGGGAGGAGTTTTCTAACTTCATTAAGGTGTAGCACTGGCTGGGTAGCTGCTAGCAGGCTAATGCAAATGCAAATTAGCCTCCAGAAGCTTCAAGCAGAGAAAAGGTCACTTTCTACCTATAAGTTACTTTTCCTACATTTTTATTAACGATTTAACTTCATCAAGAAATTGAATTTTCATAAGTATATAAAAAATTGTCTTTAAATGACTTTTCTAGCTGGACCAAAAGATACAAGTGGTGGATACATTTTGCTATTTAGGCATCACTTTTAGTAGTATTGGCATGTGGGCACAGGAGATTCGTAACGTTAAGGCCAAGATGGGAAAAGCCATTTCTGGTGTTTTTAAATTTGCCTCAAAATTAGGAAGCCGGCGTCCTTGTGATATGTTGCACATTTACTGCCTTAGATGTGTTTCTGTGGCCCTCTATGGATCAGGGGTTTGTGGTCATTGTCGCCATGGAGACCTCCAGGTGGAGGAAAATAGCTTTTTAAAGAGGCTTCTTTGTCTCCCAACGTCAGCCTCTACTGGACTGTCCCACCTTGAGGTTGTGCTGGAATATCTGACTGACCTTACGGGGTTAGGCCCACTAATGACCTGGAGATCGATTTGGGTTAAGGAGGAAACTGGTTTCACTAGGAAAATTATCCAAGATTGCCTCCGTTTGGATAAATATAACCAGATCCATGGCTTAATTACGTGATCTTATCCTATAGAGAGATATTCGATATGAATGTTTTGGTGGACCATGCCAGGGCTGTAGATTCCTCAAAAAAGGAGCTAAAACGTATTTACTTGGGGATTAAATCCAAAGTGCGTAGAGACATAACTTGCACGTTGGCTACTCACCAATTTTATTATTCCCTTAACAAGGCAAGTTTAGGTTTCGCCAAGTACCTAAAAATGGTCACCAAACAATCTCATCAGTTTGTCCTTACCAGACTACGTCTAGGTATTGCCCACATTTTAGTGGCCTTTCCGTTGATTAATAATTACACGGTAATGCCCTGTCCTTGTGATGGGACATCGAAGCAGAGCACTGAGTACTTTCTGCTTCTTTGCCCCTGTATTTATATCTCCGAATTGCCTATCTTAAACCCCTCTTTAAAAAATATTCAGTGTTTAATGTCAGATCTGCGATGAGCCTTCTTTTTGCACTTGACGAACCGGATGTATGCTTTTTTACAGCAAACTTTATTTTGCAATCTGTGTCCGTCAGGAAAAGTATGATCTACTGAAATTACATGTGAAATGATACTTGCAGATGTTGTCCATTTGACTCACCCCCCCTTTCTGCCCCATTTTCTTACTGTTAACTGAATGTATTGCTATTTTATCATTTTATGTATTGTATTGTATTATTGATGCCATGTGCTTTTATGACTGTTTTTAAACAATCGAATAAAGTTTCGGAATGGACTTTTCTAGCTGTCCAAAGGTACAGAAAAGTTTATAATATGTTCTTTGACATATTCCAGGATCCAGCTACAGCCCTGCCGATGAAAACAGCTTTTGGGGGCTACTCATTGGAGGAACAAGCCAACTTTAATGTCACACATTTTCCACTTTTAAATATCAGAAGCGCTACCTTGTGAGTAAAAAGGTGTTCTTAGGGGTGACCTATTAATATATTTTTTTAAACGAATAAGTCACCACAGTGGGTAAAGCAGGGTTTTTTGGTAGGTTTGGCATCAAGTCTATACGCTTGTCCAGTCAGGCCACACATGGCAGACCTGAGTTCAGGTTTTACTGGGCAATCTTTTAGATAACACAATCGGTCCTGCAGTCCACAGGTGGCATTTCATTTACAGGACTTAAGCATTTACTGGAGACCTGGTATGTTATGTAATGTTAAAACAGCTTATAAAGGGCACGTACCCCAAACGGTTTCATGGCCTTTGGTCAAGTTAATTATGTAGTTCAGGTGTAAGCAATTGTAAACATGTTTCGTTTCAGAATGAATACATTGAGGCCCGGATAGCAGGGACCAATGTGCAACGTTCAAAAACCAGCAAAATAGGATCCAAAAAAAGGTGAAAAATCTGGGTTGACAAAGCACAAACGCTACACAAGCTTCCTCCAGCCAAAGCTAAGGAGTACTAATCAATCCCTTGATGGGCTTCCCTGCTAAGGTAATAGAATGTGTGCAATTCCTGACTCTACGGAGGTGCATGCCTGTTCTATTCCCATCTGAATCTACTAGTACCTTTCTGTAAATATCAGTCAAAGCCACTAAGCCCATCCATCAAGATCCCCTTTACCTTATTTGTAGACCCCACCTTTGAGACAACTCACTCTAGCTTACTCATAGATGCATCCCAGTATGCAAACAGTACCATCATGGCCAACACGATTACAGCCTGTTCTGCTTTCTATGTCAGACTTTTGTCAACAAATTAGGGCCAGTTGTGCCCAAACCGGCACTAATAACAGAGGGCAATAACAGCTGTCAGTGTCAGGAACCTGACCACTGGCTGTCCACTGTTTCTGACAGGTGGATGCTTCTGACCTGTGCCTGGGTTTGGTTTCACATTGCCATTGAAATAACAAGGAGTAGCTCACTTGATCCTGAGGTCCCTTTAGCCTTGTGGGTTTCTCAGACTGGGGGGTTACTGTCCCAGGTTTCGGACATCCTTCTTCCAATCTCACTCCTGCTATCTAGGGGTCTGTACACTAAACATGTGTCTGGCAGTCCAGGACTTCTAGGGTGGATACACAGCCCCACTCAAGAGTGACACACTCTCTTTCTGACTTGGAAGATTCTACCTAGCAAAAGTCTATTGTCTCCTGTCACTTCACAGTGAGGGCCGCACCTCTAGATTAAAATCCAACTGTGGGGCACCAAAGCAAATTTATGGATAGGTAGAACACCATACAATTGGTGAGTGTGAGTGACCACAGATGTGCACTTATCTTATCTTTGGGACAAGCAAAACATTGATGTAATGGAGGAAAATAGGCGAGAGACAGGCACACAAAATATAATTGTATTTAGCTAATAAATATAATTTACTCTGCAGTTTTGTGCTAGGTTTCAGTATTGCTATTATGCTAAAAGCAGAGGAAAATGCAGGTGCCTACTTCTTTTATTGGTAGTCATAGAATTGAGAGAATAGGAGGAAAAAAACATTTAGGTAGCTACATAGCACTTGCCTTGCCAAAGGAGCATGGGAGTATTGTGTGTGGAGGCTAAAAGAAGGATGTGTTCAGTAAAGGCTCATGACTCCAAATGGCAAAACTCACAAGCAGATATGGTGTCAAATGAGTAAAATGCTGCCAAAGGGCAAGAATTAAATACAATTCCTTCCCTGTACAAACACATTGAATGAGTGAGGAAAGATTTGAAAGTGCAGAATCATTAAAGGCCTAACTTTACATCCTTCTCATCCGGCTAGGCCATATATTTGAGCTGGAGTAGACAGCCTAAATCCCTGTCATGCTTTTTGAAAGCTATCAAAGTCAGATGGGCACCAGTTGAATCAGCGCTAGTGAGTCATATATCAGACCATAGCCAGACAGGCAAAGTCCTGGCAAGTTACTGCTCCTACAGTACAAGGCAGACTGTGTTCACCCTCTGCTGCCATTCTGTCTTTGCCTCTGCTTGAGAGGTTAATACTTTTCCATACATCCCAGAGACCTGCATTTTCTAATTGTATGTGGGAAAATAGCCCCCTTTTCTTCCGGATTTTCATGCCAGTCATTTTCCACTTTACTAGTGGGGAATAATATTTTGGGGTAAAAAAGAGACAATGTGTTGAAATGGGATATTCTTCCTCCACTGCTTCAGCTAGGAATTAAGGTCAACAGATGCTCTCAGAATACCTTGCCATGAGTTGAAAAGACACACCTTGGAGGTGAGAAGAGGAGACCAGAGAAGTGAGGAGGGGCAGGCGGCTCGCCTACAGTGGAGGCTGGTGGAGGGTATGGTGGAGATGAACTAGCAGCCATGAAGGGAAAAGTGCACACCTGATGGTTAAAAACAACAAGCAGCAGGAAAAAATGTTTGGGTAAATCAATCTGCAGCCTCTACAAATGGGCTCATGGCAGCTGAAGGCAAGTTCATCATTTAATCCACTCTGAGGCAGCACTAATTTCTGCAAAAGAGCTAACAAAAAAGGACTATATGGAACATTAAGAAAGAGTATATTTAGGAGGGTATACGAGACTTCTCTAATAGAAATTGTTTGCCCTAGGAAGAGTCAATAGCCTTTCACTGGTGGATGTGACATTATCTGGAAAATCGGGGGAGAGACAGGATGCCTAGACCACAAGATTGTCAAATAAGATGTACTCCCCTTCAAATAGTTTGGTTTCCTCAACTAGTACACCAATCACCGTCTTAGACCTTTTTAGGAGCCACCCTCAGAACAATGATTAATTCCTCTTTAAAGATGTCCTCCTGTTCAGACTGGGAGTTTTCCGATGGCAGGGGAGGCAACTAGTTAGGAAATACATACCACATTAATTGACAGAAGGTTGTTTGGTTTCGCATGCTGTATGATGAACATCAAACACTGAGCCTTCTATTTCACTCAACATGGTGGCCATCACATTTGAATTCCAACTTTCCACACAATTGCTCTGGGTCGTCTGCTGCCCTCTTGTTCGCCTGCCTCTAGGTTAATCTCTGAATGAAATAAAATTATATGAAAAGATTCTGACTTTCACTCATCATACATTTGCTGCATTTGTTTATTCTTTCTATAAAAAGGCAGCACAACCATAATTTACAGAAAGTGAATACACCTGAGAATTGTAGACTTTACTCACACATTTTAAACATAGCGGAACTGTGCAAGTAAATATGAAGTTGGGGTGCCCTCTTCCACCTAATTATATTTTTATGTTTAAATATGCTTGATGGCTCTTTCTCTCCTAGTATACTTAGCAAATACTGTTACACTTAAAGTTCTGTGAACTAGGAAGAAAAACAGTTAGGTGATAATCTGTACGCCACCTCAAGCATCTTTTCAACCTAATTATCTAAAAAATCAAGGATCACACTGTAGAAATACACAGTTTTACTGAGAGAAAAAATATTTTCTTGTCTGATCAGTTCTACCCAAGGCTCAAAATAAAATCATACTCTAGAGATAGTTCTAGTCCATAAACTATTAAAAAATGCTTAAATGGAGAAAGGATTGCATGAAACTGCCACTACCATCAAACAAACTCTGATTTTCTCATGTTGAGAAGGTAGGTTAGGAAACATGCAAGAATCAACCATCATTAATGTTATTTTCTATTTTTGGATTACATTTCTTTAGGAAGTGTAACATTTAAAATGCGACTGACCAGGGGTATGCAATTCAAACTGTTTGACAATGAGCTAGCAACTTAAGGAGTATGTAGCCCTCGGCATGGCTGTCAAACCACAGAGGCAGCAGAGGTCCCACAGATGCCTGCTCACTGTATTTTAAGTTCTCAGCTATTTTTGCGAGGAATTTTCACCTCTAGTGCTGCTGCCGAAAATATAATGCTAGACAGGACGCCATGTTATAGTGGTACCAATAGCAGTTAGCTTTGTTCCTGTTAACCGATCCAAACCCCAGAGGGGAATGGATTTCTGTAAAACACAACAACAGTGACCATGAGGCTCAGGGTGTTCACTAACTAGAGTGCAACATTTACTGTTGATTTCTCCTGCTTGTAACTACTATTTCTGTCACAGAGACTGCAAACGTGAAAAAACCATGTCAGAAAGACTGCCCTAAATAGGCTGAACATTGCGAAGCCGGTGGACCTATCATGGATAACCACCGGTAAGTAATTGCAACAACGCAGCTAGCTAGGCCTTGCCATAGGAAACCAAGTGATTCCTCTATCTTCATTTGTGTGAGGCTGAATACGGACATGCGCGACAGAACCAGAGCTGAGGCGGATCCAGAACGAGGAGAAGATGGCGGCCGGCTAGATTGACCGGCCGGGAGCTCCGTGCTCACCAGGCAGTACACTGAGAACTACACACAGACACGAACCAGGAAAATGCCTAATCGTAATATAAAGAAGAAATGCTAATGTCACTAAAGGAGACTGCTGCGTTTGGAAATATCGGAGAATCTGCAATCAAGCACAAACTCACCACGCTGCATGAGAACGGCAGGGAAACGACCCGGGTCATTAGCCTTGCTCTACGTCTGTTTACCAGCTTGTGGGCGGAGGCTTCAGCAGCACAACGAAACTGCCAAAGGGCGGCCGCAAGAGTCCCTTTCTCCTTCCGGGGCACCGTGAGAAGTGCAGTGCAAGGTAAGCTTTCCCCCTTCTCCGCGTTGAGCGTGAGCGGGACGAGATCCTAGGAAGGTAGATCGGCGGCCACGGAGTAACACGGACTGCAGGAGACGCGTGCAGCGACCACCAGAGCACACTTGGAGATGACCTGCATGAACCGGGTAAGTGGATTAGACGGCCTGGAGGGGGGGATTTGCTGGAAAACACGGCGCTGGCAACTGGGGGAGGAGGAATTGGCACCACAGTACCAGGGGAGGAGCTGGGGTAAATTCTTATTCTTACTACTTCCAGCTCCCCAGCGACAATAACCACGGCAAATAAAGAGCAAGATAAAAGATCAAGCTACTGCCTTAGAAATAGACAGTTTGTGGAAACCACCCTGACTGCCACCATTAATCAAAACACTGTGCCTCGAAGTACGAAAAGGGGAAGTAAAAAACAGGCCACAACAGCAGTTTCTATCCCCCGAGTCAAAGGGAAACAAGCAAACGAAAAAGGGCCAAGAGGAGTGGAAAATCAAGGCTACTCCATCCCTGAGATAATTTTTTAAAGTTCAAGTACAAGATCAATTGGCGAAACCATATTATCCCAGAAATATTCAAAGTGTTGATAACTCCATGAATTGTAAGGAGACTAAAAAGACTATGGAAGGGGACAGAGTGCTAGCCCCTCAACAGACGCCAGTAATAAAAGACACACTTAGCATGGAACATACTGAGCGGCATTTAAATCCTCCTGAGCCCACCCAAAACTCCACAGATCAAATTCTGGAGAGAATGTTGCAAGAAATGAGGGCAAAATTTGCAATCTCTGAGGATAACCAGTCTAAGATACAAGAGGCTTGTGAAATGCTAGACGCTAAGCTAAATGTATTAGGGGAGAGAGTAACAGCAGTGGAGGCGGCAGTGGAGATCCTCAGTAAAGAAGTGGAATTAAATCAGAAGGAAATTGAGATGTTGAAAATAAACGATGAAAGCACTAGAGGAAAGCTAGAGTCATTAGAAAATCAAGCAAGGAGGAATAACCTAAGAATTTTGAATGTGCCGGAGGGACTAGAAGGGCATGATATTAAAAAATACATTGTACTTCTATTAGAAGAAAACTTCCCCTGGGCAAAAGCGGAAGTCTTAGCAGAAGATATACAGAGGGTGCATCGAGACCCCTTCGGCAAAAACAAAATGAGAAAAAATCCGAAGAAAATCCTAATAAACTTCAAAACCTTCACCCTCAAGGAAAAAATTCTGAGTGAGGCCTTAAAAAAGAGCTCTTACAACAAAGATGATTGGTCCTTTAGAATTAGATCGGACATTTCTAAGGCAACCCAGGACAGACAGTGGGAACTTGGACAACAGATGCAGCAATTAAGATCTCTAGGGGCCACAGTTCAGATGAAGTTCCCTGCGGCTCTAAGAATTATGTGGAGGAATAAAATGCATAACATTAGGGAGCCAAAGGAGGTTGAGCTTTTCCTGGAACAAATGCAAGGTCAAACGCAAGAAAAATAGTAGATCACCAATTTAAATTTACCGAAGCGAGCACGGAGCCCAAAAGGGCTATTAATACTGCCCAGTGAAGAAAGAAGGGAGGCTACTCCAGGGAGGGTTGAATCATTAGAGATAAAAGTGAAAAAATGTAACTACATGGGTGGGGAGCAAACTAGGGAAAAAAATAAAAAAGAGTCCTCACAAAAAAAGATGAAGGAGAATGGGACCTGTAAATCAGAGGAGAGACCCCCGAACAAAAAGAAACAACAAAAAACAATGAAGAAAGACCCAGCAGTAATTAATATACTCTCTTGGAATGTTAATGGTCTTAGAACTAAGAGCCGGAGAAGGAGAATATTTCAATATTTAAAAACAATAGATAGTGAAATTATAATATTACAGGAAACGCATCTCTTGAAAAATGAATGGGAAGAAATAGCAAAGACCCAGAGATGGATAGATACATATGCTTGTACAAACCAGGTCTGTTGCATTGAAGGAGTAGTAATATTATTCAAAAAATCTCTCAAAGCAAAAATACAATCAGTGGAAGTAGACAGGAAAGGGAGATGGGTGGTAACCAAAGTAAGAATAATCAATAAACAGTACACCATTGTTGGTTATTTTGGGCCCAACATTGATGACCCAGATCCGTTACAAAAGCTGTACACACAATTATTGTCGGCATCCTCCCCAATAATCATGGGGGGAGATTTTAATATAATCCTGGACCCCAAGGTGGACCACCTCCCCCCAAGAAAGGAAGCAAACCTTTTAAAAATGAGGGGTTGGTTGGGGATCTGTATAAAAGATCTGGGTTTGGCAGATATTTGGAAGGAGAAAGGATATAAAGCGCAAGCTTTTACTTTCCAAAATAAAAAATTAGGGCAGTGGTCCAGAATAGATTACTTTCTGGTGGACAGAAGTCTAATAGATAGCACGCAAAAGGTGGAACATCTACCCGCTCACTTATCCGACCATTTAGCAGTTTTACTAAAACTCCAAATGAAACAAAATACTACGGCAGTAATATGGACGGTTGACCGCACAACTCTCCTAGATCCACAGAATATAGGAGCACTTAGGAAAGAAACAGAACACTATTTCCAAATGAATAAAAACAGTACCTCCATTCAAGTAACTTGGGATGCCTATAATACAGTAATAAGAGGAAAGCTACTCAGTATAGCAGCATATAAATAAAAAAGAATGAAACATAAAATTACCGAACTTGAAGGCATAATAAAATCCCTTGATATACAATTAATCACACAAACTGTGGGCACAGAAAAGGAAAAAATAGAGCTGGAAAGGTCAACAAATAAAGAATCCCTTGCGGAAATACTGGAAAATATTGTGAAAGAGAAATGGGAGGCTAGTAAACTGTCCCATTATGAATATGGAGAAGGATGTAGTAAAATGCTGGCATGGAAGAAAAAAACTGACCAAACCAGAAATAAGATAGCAGGTATACAGCCCGAGGACTCCGCTGAAATAAGCACGGAAGACACCGTAATTATGCAGGAGTTTGTTAAATTTTTTGAAGAGCTGTATACAGAAGACATCATGTCAACAAAGGAACAACTCCAAGACTATCTAGAGGGGTTAGATCTCCCAATCTTATCACAGGAAGATGGAGAATACCTAAATGGTAAAATTACAGAAAAAGAAGCAGACGATGTCATCAGAAGTTTAAAGAGAGGCAAGGCTGCTGGTCCGGACGCCCTGCCCAATGAGCTCTTTATCAATTTAAGAGAAGTTCTGGTTCCCCCCCTCGTGGATCTGTTAAACAATATTTTTGAAGAGAAAGGAGAATTTCCAGACTCTTCGAATGATGCATTAATCAATATTCTCCTAAAACCAGGGAAAAACCCAGGTAAATGCGAGTCTTACCGCCCAATATCTTTATTGAACTGCGACTACAAAATATTTACACAGATCATGGCAAAGTGGTTGGGGAGAGTAGCTGGTCTTTTGATTAATACCGACCAAAAGGGGTTTGTGAAAGGGAGACATATTCAGGATTTAACACATGAACTAATTGGATCAATAGATTTAGCCATACAAGAACAGATACCCCTATCTATAATCACCTTCGATGCGGCTAAAGCTTTCGACAGAGTGAATTGGTCTATTTTGAATAGCCTTTTGGTTAAATATAAATTGGGAGAAAACTTTCAGGGAATGGTAAAGAGACTATATAGTAATCCAAGGGCCAAGATTTTAATAAACGGGAACCTCACAGATGATATAAGGATTAAGAAAGGTACAAGACAGGGATGTCCTGTGTCCCCCCTACTTTTTAATCTATATATCGAACCCCTAGCACAAAATCTCAGAAATAATCAGGAGATACTCCCCTACCGCCATCAAGGTTGGGAGAAAAAAGTCGCTCTCTACACAGACGACTTAATGATCTTCACGGATCACTTTGTGGGATCAATAAACACCATAGAAGAAATATTGGAAAAATTTGGAAGAGTATCGGGATACCTGACCAATCAAGCAAAAACGGAAGTAATGGAATGTAATACCAATAGCAATAATCATCTTGTAAATGAAAAGACCTGGATAAAGTAGCCCAGATAAATTAAAAAAAACTTTTTGTAGAGACTAGGAAACTACTTAAAGTATGGAGGGGTCTACCACTGACCTTCCTGGGGAGGTCGAACATAATCAAAATGTTCAATCCTACCCAGATTCACTTACATGTTTAGCTCAATTCCATTAGAGTTCAAAAGGGAACCAATAAAGAAACTACAAGGGGAATTAAACAGCTTTATATGGTCAACAAAAGCAACAAGAATAGCCTGGAAAAAACTAAGGAAGAAAAAAGAACAAGGTGGGATAGCTAGCCCTGATTTGCTAGAATACTGTAGAGCTTTTCAATTTAAATACATGAGGGTACTACTAAAAGATTATGAGTACTATCCCGCCTACCTACAAGCAATCATCGGAAGTGGAGGGCATTTTTTATATACATTCGGACACCCAAAATTCTTTAAAAAGGTGAAGCTGAAGGTTCTCAAATCAGCAGCAAAGTTATGGTACACATTAGAAGTACCCTTAGGATACCCTATTACAGCGAACATGCCACTATTTGGGACTCACCAGGGACCCCGGAATGCCTCAAACACAGGCAAGCAGTTCCACTAAGAACATTGAGACTGTATTTCATGCAGGGTAGTTGAATACTTTCATATCAATTCATGTGCTGAATTGTCCTAGACCGGCACTTAGTTTTGTTCATTATCTGTTGTTTAATTTCGGGAGATATTTTTTATTTTAAATTAATTTCAGAAGAACACTTTATAGTATTTTTTAAATATAATTTAAACTTTCCTGTAATTCAAATGCATGTTCCATTAGTTTTGTTGTTAGAAATGGGGGTCTCTAGATGCCAGAGGTCCCCTTTGTCCAAATAGGGACCCTTGCTTCTTGTCAGGGTAACGGGGATACACACTTTAGATAACCCCTTGCTCAGCCCCTGCGTAGCTTGGCATGAGCATACTGACAACACAAAGGCAATGTGTAAGGTATTTGCACTCAAAACACACAGTAATACAGTGATTATCCGCAAATGGACACCACATCAGTTTAGAAACATAAAATATCTTTATCTAAACTCAACAAAATCAAAACGACAAAAATCCAACATACATGTAAGAATATGACTTTAGAAAGGTTTCAAACAACTTGGTCCGTAGAAATCTAAGGATGCGTGATTTCTCACAAAGTACCTGTAGATGCGTCAAAATTGACAAGGCCAAACAGCCGTAGAGATGGGAAGCATCGAGAAACAAAGAGATATATCAGTTTCTGAGACCATGGGGAGGAGATGCGACGGTTCTGCTGCACGCAGGAGAAGTGATGTGTTATATCAGGTCTGTAGGGGGAAGTGATGCATCGACTCCAAGACGGTTCTGGTCCGCAGTCGATTCATATGGAAAACGTGCCGCATAGATGCGATGCATGGAAATCTGGGACGCGTCGGTGATCGATGCAGCGAGGTGCACTGTGTTAGTTTCTTCAACGGCACGATGATGCGCTGAGATTCTTCCCGCACAGCCGTGCTGCATCGGAAAAACAGCCGCAAGAAAAGCAATGCATCGATTTTATTAGTTCTTCAGGTTTCTTTCAGCTCTAATAGCAAGCACAACCTCCAGGGACTAAGAACTGGAACAGGCACCTCCTGGCAGGTCAGAACTCTCAGCAGCAGAGTTCAGGGGAGCTGGGGAACTGGGGGTGAAGTCTTTGTGTCCCTGAGATTTCAGAACAGTAGGCCAGCACACACAGGCGCTTGGAGTTCTTCATCAACAGGTTCAAAGCAAAGTTCCAGTCTTCGTCCTTTCCTTTGCAGAAACTGCAACTGCGGTACAAACCCTACACAGCACACAGCAAATGGGCAGTACTCCTCCTCACAGCTTTTCTGCTCTTCTCCTTGGCAAAGGTTCCTCTTGAGTCTAGAAGTGATCTAAATCTCTGGGGTTTTAGGACTAATACTTATATCCCAAAATGTATTTGTTCTCTTGGTGCAAGGGACTCTGAGCCCAGTCCAAACCAGTTCTGTCCTCACTGGTGCAGTATGACCACAGGGGGTGGAGACAGCATTGTACAAGGGAGACATGCCCTATTTAGTTGCAAGGAAATCTCCTCTCACTACTCTAAATTCAGCCAAGGTCTATTCAGCTCAGGTCTGAGTCATCCACGAAGGGTCAGGCACACCTCAATCCCCCCAGTTGCTGTCTACAGTGAAAGCACATCTCCATCCCGTCACTCCAAAACCAGACAGTCAATGAACAAACAGGCAGAGGCACACCTAATGGTTAAACAAGAATATGCCTACTTTCTAAAAGGCACTTTCAAACACACACTTTACTTTACTAAAAGATGTGTTATTAAATTCTGAGTCCAGATAGCCTAAACTTTATTTCTCTATCTTGTCCCAATGGGAAGTTATACTTGTAAGGTGTTCCAAAGCATTTCCCATTCTATCCTATGAGGCAAGTTAGCCTTTTAATAGTGAAAAATGAAATTGGTGGTATTTCACTGTAAGGACATGTCACACACACCAGTACATGTCCTACCTTTCAAGACAATCTCACTCTGCCCATGGGGGTACCTTGGGCCTACCATAGGGGTGCCTTATATGTAAGAAAATGGGAAGGTTAAGTTGTATAACTTATGTCCTTTATTTTGGTAATTAAGTATTATTACCCAGTAGTTAGTTTGGCTGTTTCATGGGAAAAGTGTTTTTGTGTTGCTATTAACTCTGACCTAGTCCGATGAATCTCAACAAAACTTTCCAAAAAGGTGCTACTGTTTGACTAGTTTGAGCGAGGAAAGTTTTAGTGTGATCCGTCTAGCAGAGTCCGAGAAAAAATGGGGGTTCCAAAACACAAAATCCCCATGCATTTTCCATGGACATATTTAGACGAGGTTGCAGCAAAAATAGAATTACCCTTAATTTGGAAGGAAGCTAGATCTTGGTACGCAGAGATTGTTTTTTGTGATTTGAGGTGAATCGGTTCAGTAGTTTTTGAGAAATTAAGTGGCAAAGAAATTTCAATATCTGGAAGGTTGGGTCCTCAAGAGTCTTGTGAGACACTTGCGGGAGTGGCAATTTAAAAATAGATCATTCTGATTGGCCAAAGGAGTTTTATTTCCCTTGGGCCATCTTGCTCCTGCAGAAGTCAGACTTCTGCAGGAACAAGCGCCCTGATTGGCCACCAGCAACATGAGAAAAATGTTGTTGGCAACCATTGCAGGACTTGGAGACTTAGTCCTTAGTTTCTGAACTTGAAAAAAAAGATAATATAAGGATGCAAGGTAGGGATAGCCTGCCCCCCTAGGCTTACCAGGACCAAAATAAAAAAAATCCAGCAATTTTTGCCACTAGCCCACTAAGATACCACAAGATCAAAAAAATAAATAAATGGCGGATGGAGCTGCTTTCTTTGATTAATGGGAGGGAGCACACAGCCTTCCTTCTGGAACCATCACAGGACCTGGGTAGCCTCCCTTCGGGACCAGAATCTTGTCATAAAGTGGAAGGGGCCCCACTGCCCCCTCCTAAGCCATTATTGGCCATTGGGGTTACCATCCCCCGGGCAGAGTCACTAGCTTTGCCCTGAGGAGCACACCCAGGGACATAGAGGTTTACCTGCCCACATCTGCGTGGTCAAGGAGACATGTGTTTGCTTCCCTTGGCGGGAGCATTTTTTATTCTCTTGCTAAGCAAGAGCAGACACAAAGTCTGCTTCCAGCGGGCGGCAATTTTAGACTGTTCCTGCCAGCAGGGAGCAGGCTTTTCATTTGTGTCCATGCCCGCAGTGATGCAGGCAGGAAAACAAATCAAAATATTGTTACACCTAGAGGGAGCAGCAATAGTAGCTGCTCCCTGTGGGTGGGAGGAATGCCAGCTTCCGTGCCATGCATGGAACTGGCTGGGGCTGCAGGGGCCCTGGTGCTCCCACCGTGGCCCCCAATGGGTTTTGGTGGTACCTGGGTGGGCACGAGGGTACGCACCTTTAATATTACAGGTCCTCCAAAAAAGGCCCCCTTCACCTTTATTTTAAATAATGGCCCTTGGTGATGGAATCCTGAGGGACTTACAAGGCTTGGGGTAGGGGGCCACGTGCCCCCCCTTTAATTAAAAAAAATAGCTAACTTTATCTTGCCCCTCGCCAGGCACTGCAATGATGTCATTTGAGTTCTTACTAGGGATGTCATAAATAATGTCATAGAATTTGTCATGAGTTATGTAATATGTGAGGTTCATTAGCACTAAATGGCAGGGTTGCAAGTGATAGTTACCTCCGCTAATTATAACTGGTGAAGTTCTGTATTTATTTTTTTAGTTCAAAATGTTAAATTTGTCGGTGACATATTTAACTAACTATAACGTTAATTTAACCTTTTTATTTTTTTCAGTGAATCTGAACTATACATACGTCAGATTCATAATTCTGCCTTGGATTGCTCATGCGCTCATTGAATCAATTAATAAAATTAGATGTGTCTACCTTATGGGTCATCAAGAATGTAAATAGCATACTGAACTTTTGAAAGATTTGAATCAAAATGTATCTCTTGGAATAAACATTATAATCACATCTTCAAGGTCTGTTTAAAGCCTTATCTGTAGCTGAAAGGCAAATAAATAAAAATGACTTAAAACACTCCCCTTCCTCAAAATAGGTAAAGGGGCAGCATGTTGAGAAGTTTAGGTTATCCTATGCAACATGGTAACCTATACCTGCAATAGACACACCACGGCAGCGGATATGAAAGCTCGGCTTGTAAAGCAACTAATGCAGGTATTTTTGGGGTAAAGTTCGAGTATCTAGTTGGACTTTAGGAAGGGTTGCCTCAGCCTTTCATCTTCAAAATCACTCACAACAATGTCATTCCCTTTGACAGTAATGAAACCAATTGCATGCACACCAAAAACGATTTAATGTGTTGCTTTTCAAGCCAAATTCACTTTTATTAGTTCATTAGTTTGTGAGAGCTACTGCTGGATACACAATTCACTTAAAATAGCCCATTCTTTTTTTCTAAATTAATTGATTTCTGTAGCTACATGGACAAAGCACTATTTAAAAAACAAAAAGGAACAAACAGAATGTCTCCTTTTAACGGTTGTCTCTTTTTTGCCTTGAAATGTTATTTATTCCCCACTAATAAAGACAGTGGAAGGTGATTGTCATAAAATCTAGAAGGAAAGGAGGTTACCACCTCATATACAACTCGAAAGTCAAACTTCTGTAGCAGCATTGTAGTCAGCTAGAACTCGAGCACGCAGCTGATGCAAAAAAAGGCACTTTGATGCAGAAGGATGTCTGGAATGACAAAGTAGGTGTTGTGCATGGTGCATGATAATGAAACCCAACCTTATGAGAATACTAAAGTTCTGATGGCTGCCTTAATATTTATGACCTACTGTGCTTCACGTGGAACGTGCAGCAGGGGCTGGCTCATATGAGCAGGGCACCAAAACTTCACCCACATGGATCATGGAATGAATGTTCTTAAAGGGCTGCTAATCAATAAATATTTTCATGGTAAGAATTAAATCATGTTTCCCATTGCTTGAACACTACCTCGTGACTGGTGTACAAGGTTACAAAATATAGGCAGGGACATTCCTGTCTAATGCCTGTATTGCTGCTTACCCTGCACCATGTGAGACATTATGTATCAGAATGCAAAATAATCCACAAAGTTTCTGACTGCGTGATCTGCCTGACTCGGCACTCACTCAGCACTCACTATGCCCTGTGCCCTGCTCTATTTTCTCATTGGCTGTGTGCACCTGTTCAAACCACAGTTTCCTATGCTCAAAGTAACTTTTTCAAATGCACCATGCTTCCAGGCTCACACAGTGAACAACTTAATTGAGCAGGGCTGCAAAATAAAATACCAGTACCACTATCTAGAGTAGGGTAATTTATCTGGTTATCAGAGACCGGGAAATGGTTTTGGTATATTCTTTCTAGTTACATATATTTGGGTTTTCGTGGCAGTACCCATATAAAGCTGTTTTTTTCAGGAAATTATTTGTTGTAAAAGGGAACTACAATATTTTTATAAACCAATGTCAAAATTAGGAGTTTTGACAATGTGCCTTTATTGTCCAAAAGACACAATGCATTAGTGCCACCCCAACAAATGAGTAGTGATGTGCATATAGGTGATTTGAAATGATATTATTATAAATGCCAGGTTACATGCACAGTGATGTGACCTAACACAACATTCAACTGAAATTGGTAGCGTGAAATTCAACCGAAACAGGACAAATAATGGGATTTCAAACACTGAATTTTGCTAAATATAAACAGTAAGGGGCAGATTTACAAGCCCCTTGTGCCTCATTTACGCCGCCGTTGCATCAGTTTTGTGACGCAGCGGCGGCGCAAATCCTGCGCCATGGTACGGGGTACTTACAACGTGACGCATCTGGGAGATGCGTCACGTTGTAAAGCCCTGTGCCACATGTAGGCATTCCTGCGCAGGGGGGGGGCGTTCCGGTGCAGGAAGGCCTCCTAAAAGTGGCTGAGTGAAATCTACCAGATTTCACTCAGTCACTTTTAGGGCCATGCTGCGTCAAAACCCTCCGCCTGCCTGAAGCAGGCGTAAGGATTGACGCAGCATTAACAAGATAGGGCCCCCCAGAGCATTGCTGGAGCTGCGTCGCGCTTGCGACGCAACTCCAGCAATGCGCCACTTTTACGCACTCATCTGTGCCGTTTTTGCCCCATGGTGCGCCGCGTTGTAAATACGGCACATCCATGGTGGCGGAGCTGTGGCGAACAATAACTGGGGCATCCCAGCTGATCTGCAGGGATTCGCCAGTTATTGTAAATATGCCCCACAGTTTGCAAATGAAAAACATTTAGGGGCAGATTTACAAGAAAGTGACGCATCTGTAGAGATTTCCCTGCGCCAACATGCCAAATCCTTGCATCACCATGGATGCGCCGTATTTACAGTACGGCGCACCATGGCGCAAGGATTGACAGATGCGTCAGAAATTCTGACGCATCTGTTGACGGAAAAGTCACGCATTGCTGGAGTCGTGTCGCAAGCATGACGCAACTCCAGCAATGCTCAGGGGCGCCCTATGCCTAACATACTGCGTCACTCCTTACGCCTGCTTCAAGCAGGAGCAGGGTTTTGATGCAGCATGGATGTAAAAGTGACTCAGTGAAATCTTGTAGATTTCACTGCGTCACTTTTACAGGGCTTCCTGCGATGGAACGTCCACCCTGCATACATTAAACCTGACGCAGGTCTAATGTGGTGCAGGGCTTCACAACGTGACGCATCTCCTTAGATGCGTCACGTTGTAAATGGGCCGCAACTTTTACGCTGCCGCTGCGTCACAAAAATGACACAACGACTGTGCAAAAGTGACGCAAGGGGCTTGTAAATCTGCCCCTTATTTTTTTAGATTTGTGGTGTTTTTCACAAGACAGTTTGAGCAGCTCTTCTATAATCTAGAAGCAATGCCGCCATGCTTTATTTGGACATGAATGCAAAAAGGGGTACCATGAACATATCAAAGGGGGTAATGCACCTGTTTCCAAAAATCTTGCTATTTACAAATATTTACACTCACTTGGCAACTGCAATATATCCTCGTGGGAGGGTCCCTGGTCAGAGAGAAGGTACTGGGTCCCCACTGTACTTAGTGAGGTCTTTTACTTCTAGTGCCCTGGTAAACCCATACTGCTGACCCCAAAACTGGAAACCAAGTACAACTTTTTATTACTCGTCTCTCATGTTAAGGAGGTAGAGCAGCCCAAGAGTTACTCATGGGAGGTGCATTAGGCTAAAACTCAGAAAACCTGCAGCACAACACACGCCACTTGCTTAATTGTTCTGCAATCTGTGATTATTGCTACTACTGTTATTATTATTATTACTTTATTTATTATTTTTTTGACTGTGAAAATACAGGAGAGTAAACTGATGCTAATATAAGGTACTTAAAACATTACTGTCCTAGAGGGGATGTTCAGAAATTCCTAGCGAGGAAGCAATTACAGTTGGTTAAATAGGTGGATTTTTAAAGCTTTACTGAACTTTAGAATGTTGGGTTCTGAGCGTAGCTCGTGAGGCGTCCAGTCCCATGCCTATGCTGTAACTGCTTATAAAACTACTTATAAAAGGAAAAGTATTTTATTTCTAGCAAAACTAAATAGTGCACACAAATTAACAAATCTATTTAGGCTGGCAAGTGAAAATACCTATGGGGACACCCTCCAATGGGTTGCACAGCAAAGAAAGGTCACACAGGCCATGTGAAGCCCTAAATGTACAGTGAGGGGACTCCCAATGCTGATGGTTCCACTAATGGTCTAACTCATAAAAAACCAGTAACCCCATTTGCCTAACACAAATGTTACTGGCACATTCAATTCAATTCAATTCAATTTGTCTTTATTCGATAATTTTCCAATCATAAAAGACACACATATAAAATCATTATATAAAACCATGTGTACCACACTTTATAAATCCTATTATTATTAAAAAGAATTAATTAATTATATTAAAAAGGATTATTTTTATTTTAAATTACATTCATTATAAAACACAATTATATCAAAAAGGGGAGCCACATAAAAAGAAAGACAATATTCCCACATGCTCATCAGAGGAAGATCATCCCGCATAATATTATTCACTTCATTAGTGCAAAATGGAGCCTGCATTTGCAGCCAAACTACTTCTTCTAAGGGCCCAGGCCCAGCTCAGAAATTTTGCCATAGCTTTGACTACAGGTTCCCTTGTATCTGTCTTTAAAATACGCAGTGCTATTTGGGATGATCTTGTGCCAATATTATGGCATATCAGCTTAATCCATTTATTAAGGGGACCCTTGTACACGGGGCACACAAACAATACATGTAGTATGGCCTCATCCTGAGATGTACACACAGTGCATTTTGTGTCACCATCTCCCCATTTTGCTGTAAAAGTTTTAAGGGGGAGGGTACCTACTCTAAATTGGTGATACAGTTTCCTGTCACCAGGTCTCGTAATGACATCCCAATAGGCCTCAAGCGAGTATTCATACTTATGATCTAAAAAGAGGCCTGTCAGGGAGGTACTATCCACCAGTGACAGGGACTTAAGACAAACCATGTCCCAATAAAGAGATTTAAAATAATTTTTAGACGGAAACTGATTCCCTTCTGGGTTCTCCCACAAATGCCTAAGCCCCATATCAACCAGTGTGCTTTTGATTTTTTTTAGCCAAATGATTTTTGAAGACATATCAGCTTCTCTGATGTACTTAACTGCTTTGGCATATGGTACTAACTCAGGGGTTGTCCAAAGCCGTCTCCAATATGCGAGGGGTCTAAAACCCACTGCCTCTTCAATAGAAGTACATCCCAGATAAAAAAAAATAGGGGTTTGAGGGGGATGATTGGGGAAGGCCAGTCAAAGATCTCAAAAACGTATTTTGGGCCAGGACTAAGGGGCCTGAATTATCGAAGCCCCAAAGTTCTGCACCGTAAATTATGGAAGACCTGATTTTCCCATTGTATATGGCAAGTGCTGGACCTAGCGGTTTAGTGAAGGACAGCCGGTGCTCTTTTAAAAGGGCCCCTGCTAACTGATTATGCCTAAGGGTTAGTAAATCTATCTGAGGCTTCCAGTTCATCCTCTTACTCATCGTTACGCCCAGGTACGTAAAAGTGTCAGTTTGTTCCAATATTGCACCATTCATTACAACTCTGCCTTTCACTTTTTTGTATTTATGCAACACCATGAACTTAGTCTTATCAACATTAACAGCTTGGGAGAGGTGACCAAAAGCAGCCCTGCATGCCCCATCATACCATCTTGAAGATTTCTGTACGACCTGCTTGGAGCTCCTATTATTTTTTGTAAAAAATGCTTCCAACTTTATGAATAGCTCCTCGTGAACCTTTGTAAGGGCAGGAAGAGAGGCCTCATGCAAATCAAGCTGTGAGAGGACTGATAAGGAATCTTCAAGGGTTAGCTTTATCGGGTCCATAGTATCCTCATCCTCTGAGACCCGTGCCCATTTTAATCTACGACAATCATTGGACATAGTCACTTCAGCTGTGGCTATTTCAGTACCTACCCTTGCCGTAGGTTGCCCAATAGTTTTAAGTGTTAAAATTAGGTGGTCATGGTCACTCTCCAGTCTATTCTGGACCTTCATATCCTCTAGCCTTACCCACAGTTCCAAATTGATAAGAAAGTAGTCTATTCTGCTACTTCTTATCCCATTATTAAAAGTATGGGTGCCCTCAAAGTCCGATTTTGACCTTCCGTTTACAGCCCTCAGGCCCATTTCCAGGGATAAACTTTTTAACTGGAGGACCGCCTCTGACCATTTATTAATCGGGGAAAGCTCCAGCGATGGTATGCCCCAGGTCACATCCTCATCCCTAGACAGGCTTCCATCTTCTAAACCCATGGGCTCAAATGTACAATTAAAATCATCCGCTACTGCTAGATGGTTTGTCCCTTTCAATGGTTTAATAAATGAATCAAGTTTAAAGATTGTAGGAGAGGCTTTCCCTCCTACTTGCCCTCTTGCGTAGACATTGGTAAAAATAAGATCTAACCCATGTTCAAAACAAATTTTAATAACCAGGATGTCAGGGTTGTCTATTATTAGCTCTTCCACCTGGTAACATGCCTGCTGTCTAACCCATGTGAGCAAACCCCCAGATGGTCTCCCTTTATGACATACAGATTGGCCTACTGGCCTTGTCAGGGTGTCAGCATAATATACAGCAGGAGAACAAAGGCCCCTAAATCAAAATGAAACTTTTCAATACTAGAAATAATTTTGGAAATAAGCATTGATTTTAACTTCCATTTGATGCAGAAATATGTAGTGATTTTGACTTATATTAGTGTAAACCACTGCATAAACAATATAACATGGGAGTTTTTTTTCACAGTCTTTTTTCTACTTTGTACAAGATTGCCTACCAAGCACATGTGACCGAACAATTTAAGTCCATCTACTTCCAGAGG
Organism: Triturus cristatus; assembly: GCF_964204655.1. NCBI lineage: Eukaryota > Metazoa > Chordata > Amphibia > Caudata > Salamandridae > Triturus > Triturus cristatus. The sequence continues at coordinate 232,597,159 of NC_140584.1, forward strand.
CTCTAGGCAAAATCCCCAGCTTATGGAGTGATTGAAAAGCAATTCAGCGAGTGCTATGTGAAGTCACCTAGTGTTTTTATGCTAAGTACATGTAATTGTAATGAGCCACATGAGTATTATGCATATATTAAATAAAGGTTGTGCTTGCACACAAATCTGCAATCTGCAATGCTTTTGGTATAGTCAATTAAAACCAGATTGTGGGTATTCCTGGCCCGGAAGTGGAGATTCCGGCCCGATGGTGGAAATTACACTCCGGGTGTGGAGCTTCCACTCTGGGTGCGGAAATGGTGAACTTGGGAATGCTGCAAAATGCTATGCCATATAAGGGTAAATATCTGTATTTCTCCTTGTTACTTCCTCATTCAATGTATGCTGCATTCTGCAGCACACATAGAAAGCAAAATATGTTTTAGGGGATTGTCTTTGTGTTTTTGTGTTGAAAGGGTGCCTGCACTTGCACTAGTCAGCACACAGTGCTATGAGACAGAAGTGTGGCATAACTTAGTAGATATGGCATATTTCTGCTGTTTCCCTTTCATGAAACACAGTACAGCATCTTTTCTTGATGCCTTGTGTTGTGTGAAATGTTAGTAAATATGCCATTCATAGAGTTACTAAATGCCTGGAGGCAGTTTAACACTGGATGGGGTGAAACATCCTCAAACTTAGCACAAGCAAGACAGAGATTCTACTGATTGCTAACTAAACTGAGTGCAAGTACACCGAACCACAAGGCTCATGCTAAATGCTTAGAATTAAAAGATAATGCTGTGAAAAAATGGAGTCCAGGATCAGCTTGTTTTGAGCCCCATTTGATACTGAGGAATGTGTTTTGGCCTATATCTCATTTTGCCCCACTGGCAGTCAAATTTATCAACTCTAGATTGAACTGTTCTACCAGCTTGTAGCTAGACTTTCCAGGGTAAATGTTGGCAACAACAAAGCAAATACAAAATTCTGCAGTTAGAACTGTTACATTTTATCATGTGTCCAATGAGTGCGAATAACTTCACTTACTAGGAGTCGTGCCAAAGGGAGTAATGCATTGCTTTTCTGAAAAAAGTTTCTTATTAGAGTTTGTAACAAAAGTGACAGCACATGAAAGCATGCCTATATAGCAACACTGTAGAACTCACTACATTGGCAGCAGGCAAGGCAAACCTGTCAATAGTAGACTGAAGGAAAAAGGGAGAGGTGAAAAGGGATAATTGCAAAAGTAACAACAAAGTAGGCTGGTTGGACATGGGGAGAGGGCAGAGAGTTGACTTTCTCTTACTCGTAATATCCTCACAAATAGGAAAATGTCAGTTTTCTACTATGCTCTTTGTGCACACACCTATCCTTCAGCTCAAAATGGTGAGTGCCTGCACTACTTTTTTTTACATTAAAAGCAAAATGGTGGGTCACAAGTTGGTGGGAGCGTTTCATTGAAGACACGTTATCAATCTGACAGTGTGAGGAAGGAAGCAAGGTAAGAATTCTCATGGATTAACCTCTCCTGAACTTTCTACATTCTTTGGGGAGTTTCTTCTCATTCCCTTTCACAGTTATCCAATCAGCCGTGCAAGGTATTATCATGCCTCTGTGTACAACTCACTGAAAATACTCATTAAAGAAAGTATCCGATTTCACTACTCTCAAGAGAAGCAGTATGCCAAGACTCAGGCACTCATGAACACTGAAGCTTACCACCATAAATCTAGCTTTTATTTGTTTATTCTTTAGGTACTCTCACTACCTGGTTTTAAATGTACTTATTTTACGAGCATCCACTAACTTAAATGAAACATAACATAATTGCATATAATATTTTTTTCCGTAATTAACAGATACAAGAAAACTACATTGCCTAATTTATAAGGGTATGGCTACCTCATTTATTCCTGTAAGTAAAACGATTCCTTGCAGTTGTATAGGGATTTACTTCTGTAATTTCTCCACCACAAATTAGGCGAAATCTATATGCATGAAGTTGGAAGCAGGCATGTCACGGGGGGGGGGGGGAGGGACAATGGGCTGCGTTTCTTTGGTCCACGTGCTTGTGATGGCCCCGCAGGTCTGCCATAAATTTGCAGACAAGGTCAGCCAGAGGGTATCAGTAAAAGAAAAAAGAAATGGTATGTTGTTGAAGAGGATGATTATTTTATAGAGGCTATGAAAGAAAAATAACTCTCACATCCTGAGCCCTCTAAATGTAAAGAATCTGAACCACGTATACCTTTTTTTTTTTTATAAACCAAGAGCAACTGTGGTGATCCTTGAAAATACATATGTATCCTGCAGAAAAAGGAAGTTGCTCACAGCACAGCACTAGGCTTCCTATTTTTATGTCTTATATCATAGGGCTCTATGCCAGACAGATATTATGCTAGGTGGTCAGAGGTTAGTGAGAACAGGGATCCCCACACTGTCATGTTTTCCCAAAACCCACAAAAGAATCTGAGCGTCTTGGTGGGAAATGGGCATTACAGAGTAGAGTTTGTTTTGTACGTTTGTAATTGCTCAGAAAGATCTACATTTGTGAGCATTCACAAATACTGATGCACATATGAGGCTGCTGTCTGTAATAAAACAGTAGGTAAAAAAACAATGCACTGGAGATTAGTGACATGAATGTCTGTAAGTTGTCCCCTGATCCTGCTCCCTGTACCTCAAAACTCATGCTGCACCTCACTGATACGCTCTTAGATGGTGAATGTTGGTTTGTGTTTTTATTCAGAGGGGACCTTTAGTGGTTTGGCTTGACAGTTCCTTTTGGCAGTAGCGGCTCCTGGAGGGAGTGCTGCATGGCGGTGGGACGGGGTGGGGGAGGGGCAGGGTGGGGACAGTAAACTCCGGAATATGGCCGAACGGAGGTAAGTACATACATAAATAAATAAATAAAACAAATTACATTGCGCGCGCTGCAATGCCAAATAGCGATGCAGCGTGCGCAATGTAATTCGTTTTGTATATTTTTTTATGTACTTACCTCCATCTGGTCATATTCCGTGGTTTACTACCTCCGCCCTGCCCCTCCCCCACCCTGCTTCACCGCCCCACAGCAGAGTTAAACATGCTTTGAATCTAGCAGATCCTGGACTGGAGCAACTCAATGGGCAACAATACCTTCTAAAAACAGTAATGAACTTTGTTGCAGTCCTGAGCGATTGGCAGCAGCTTTTGGCATGTGCAAGAATTCGATTCATCATGTTTGCATTTCAGTGGTGCGCCCTAAGTGCGATGTGTACGTTGAGACTCTATACCCTGCTCAGTGTAACACAAGACATAAGCTGGACCTAACTGCAGTCTAACAAAGCCAAAGCATGTCTATGGTTGCCTATGTCTACATTCAAAGAGGACCTAGCTGTTTTAGCTTACTTTTCCTATTGGATCGGGCCAAGTCTGATTTGTGTTATGGCTGGTCCAAATGCGGCTGGCACAGATCAGGGCGGAGGGCAAAGGGGATGTAGGAAAATACAAAATAATCTTACCTGTCACTGTGTCTCTCCTCTGACGTCTCTCTGCGTCTGGCTGGAACGGAAGCCGGAAGCACACAGGCTCCCCTAAGCCAATGACAATGCTGCTGTTAGCAGCATTGTGATTGATCTAAGTGCTGTGGTTCGGCACTCAGACGGAGACTGGAAGCCTGGGCATGTTCTCCACCAAGGCTGTAGTACAGCTTGGGTGGCAAATATGCTAAGTGCGCATGACTGTTTGTCCGGTCCAAGACGGCATGCCAAACAGCCATGTGCACATACAGATTTCCCCGAGTGTGACACTTTGCTATCATTCCACTCATCTCCTTTATGTTTCGTCTTACTGCCCTAAGTGTGGCTTGAATACCAATACTTGGGTTCTCTGCTCGCTGTGCAACAAAGCTCATGCTGACCCTCATTGATGAAAGAAGGTGGCATCTGCTCTATACTTGTTTGCGTTTAAATTTATAGTGCACCTGGCTTGACAGTTTGGGTTGACCTTTCCTACGGAGCAGGGCCAAATCTGATTTGCATAACGCTATACCAGGTTTGCATTGGCCCAATAGGGAACACAATTATTGTATTGGAACCATTGCCAGTGGTTAGACATTCCAGCCATTTACATTTGCATTTCACACTTTCAATATGTCAGCCCAGGTAAAAACCCAAGTACAGGAGGACTGTCCGCAACCCCCACCTCTCCTCTAAATTCAGAAAAATTGCATACTAACACATTGCAGAGGCAGAAGACAATCGATGCTGGGTAGATTCTAGAGACCCAAAATGATGAGGTACACTTCCACACTTGCCTTGGTTTAGTTAGTGAGACCTGCAACACCATGGTACAATCCAAACTTATATGAATGTACTCAGGTTTGAAGGACAGATCAAAAGATGCACTCAAGTTTCAGATTCAACTGCAGGGAAAAACCTACACTCATTCAATACTGGATTTACTAAATTTCATAATAGTGCTATCTGACATCACCCAAAAAGCCTGTTAAAATGCATGTTTTAGCTAAACTAGCAAAGCACCTGCCATTTAATGATTACCCACCTTATACACACATTTTCCACAGCTGATGTCCAGTAATCAATTACTGACTGGCCCGTCGTAACATATTTTCCAGGAAAGGTTGACTATACATTTGGAATTTTAGCAACCAGGCATGCATACTAAGATGCAATGTTATTATAGCATACAATCCAATGGAGGTTTTTTCCAGCCGTGCACTGCCTGGGAACTTAGAATCTTAAGAGTATTTTTGAAGTTGGAGAGCCATGGGTATTGCCTCGAAGTCTACCATGTTTACAATAAAAGTCTACTACATTCATGTAGAATATATTACAACAGAGGCTGTCTTTTAATTTGCACAGACGAACGCAACTCTAAAGGTCCATGGATTTTATATGAGCCATTAAAAAAAAGCTTGACAAATTGAGGAAAATGACAGTGACAGAAGTGTAGTAAACCCTTAAAGCTTACTCAAGTTACAATGCTCTTCAGTTAAGCTAGTGTATCATATCCTCAGATACTATGCAGTGCTGAGGAACATCATATATGATTTTCTGCGTATTACTCGGTACAAATCTTCTAAGGTTAAGGAACTTCAAATATGATATTGATGGTAAATGAGCTTGGATGTGTGATGGTACCTTATACACTGTGCTACTATCCATATTCCAATTGACAGCCCTCAGTTCCATCTGGCCTCCACATGAAGGCAATCCCTGGCACAATCACTCTGTGCTTGCACTGAAGTTTGGCATGAAATCTGGGGGTTACTCAGGCTTCAGAGATACAACGGCATCAATTAATTTCATATGATGGAATTTGGGTTCCTCGTTGAGGGTGGTGACACTCTACTGAAGCAGCAAACACAATCTCTGTCAGGGTAAAGTCGCAAGCAAACCACAGATTAACCTGTGCTTAACCCTCTAGTAGCCTGGCACAAGCGGTCAGTTTTAAGTTAGTGGCAATATGCAGTAATAAAGCAGACCACAAGAAAAATACCACGTAAATATAGTAAAATTGAATAAATTATTTGACACCAAAACAACATAAATTAAATCAGTAGAACCCGAGATATGCAACTTTAAAGATGATGTGAAAATAGTGCCTAAAAGCATAAATGTGAATTGTAGTTATCTGGTTGTGCCGGACCGGGACAGTCACAAGTTCAGGCTGACTGAGATGGAGTGCAGGCCTTATAAAGTGACCAAGCTAGACCCACTGACCAAATGTTTGCAGAGCATTGTGAGAGGACACATCAAGGATTTTGTTTTGCAGCACTGGTTTTGAGTAGCTGTTGGGCTGCCATGTTTAGTTCTGCATCGTCTTTGAGGATGCTATCGAAGAGGGTCGTGTAATTCACAGTCATGTGTCGTAGATGCACCGTACACCAGCGGTTCTGAAGTGGCTGTGAGGAGATACATTGCACTGCATTGATTCTGCTCACAGGACCCCAGCAGGGCTGACAGAGCACCTCCAGGCCCACTTCCAAGGGTCCGGGACGGGGCTGACACCACGTGGGGGGCAAGACTCAGAACAGACTGAGTCCAGGTGCACGGTTCAAGGTGGTTTAAGCCTTTTCTCTCCCCGAGGCTCTGATCCGGAGGCCAGCTAACTAGCCCTAGGGGTCACTCTGGTGTTCCTGGGAATTAAACTGGGAATTAAACTGCAGGTCCAGTCCTTTCAGTCAGGCAGCAGGGCCACATAGTACCGGTCTTTCTTGAGGAGCAGAACAGCAGTCCTTCTGAATCTTGCACAGGACCAGAGGTGCATTGAAGAGTAGGATATGAGGGTCTATTGGTGAAACCTTTAAAGTACAAGAAAATTCTGGAGTTTCCACCCCAGAGGTGCTTTGAATTTCCTGCCTCCCTGCCCTGACCCCAGCTAGTCTGGGGTCACAATAGACTAGTGTCAAACCCTTTGTGAATGTGCTCAGGCAGAGTCTATGTGATGACAAAAAAATAAGAAATAAACTCCCAAACGACATATATTCTTTCTGTGTAGGCTCACTGGAGCTCTATGACCTGCCCATTATTAAAGTTATCAAGTCATGTAATCATACTGTTATTTATCATTGTATAATATTTTTAAATTAGTTAATATTTTCTCAATTTGTCTGATCGTACAAAATGTAAAAACATCTTTATGAAATTCATTGATACAAACATACAATTATCCCACTTAGAAAAACATGAAATGATTGTTCTAATGAATTGTTACAATTTGAAAATGATACATATATGTGGAACATTCAGTGTACACCGTGAAATCAACCACACAACCATTCTAACAACACACACAACAACACACTAACACTCTTTCATCATATACATGTTCTACCCAACCACAATTACATACACTGATGGAAATTATGGAGAGAACACTTCAAGAGATATCTGTGATCATGTTGTAGGCTGGAATTTCACAACAACCAGGTAAACACACATTTCGGTTGATACATTAATTTGTATCCACCTTCATCAGAACCACCCTTTTATATATTTAAAGGGGAGTGGCAGGGGGATCCGTGAACAGAAAACGTGACATAATTTATGGGCTGCCACAACAGTAAACAATTGTTACATATATTTGTATTTTATTTATATGAATATCACTCAAGTAGAGCTGGTCACTACCCTACTTACACTTGATATGCTCTGTCCTACCTCCACACAAAGCACTGCATACCCCCTGTAGTTAACCTTGAGCCAGGGCAGGGAAGGAAGGAAGACTGTGGACTTCAAAGAGAAACCTCTAGGTTCCACTTCAACGGAAGTCCCAGTTATAAATATTGGACCTCAGACACCAACTCTTGAGAACAGGCCCTGACCTGTGGATACTCTGCCAGGAAGAAGGATTGCTGCGCTGCTGAAAGGACTGCTACTGTGCTGAATTGCTGCTTTGAAGGACTGCTGCCCTGCTGTGCTACCCTCTTGCCTGGATGCGAATGACCAGACCTGCACCGTTTGTATCCAGGACACAAGAGTGACTCCAAGAGCTAGTTGTTGGCCTCATGACTGGAGCCCCAGGGACAGAAGGTTCCAACAACCTTGAACCTAGCACATGGACTCTGCTGTCTGTGAGTCCTACCCTGCCAAATGGTGCCACACCAGTCCTGGACCCTGGGAAGTGGGAAGTGGGCCTGAAGTTCCTCTGCCAGCCCATCTGTGGTCCAGCAGAACCAATGCATCTCCTCTGCTGCGTGGCACAATCACGAGCAGAACGAACATCAGTTCACTGCTGAGAGTATTCTCTAAGTGCAAGGACTCCGCATCAATCTCGGAACCGCCACTCTGCCAAGCATTCCTGATGCTGGCCTTTGCATCTCAAGTCTCTCATTGATGGCAGCCTTGATGACGATGTAGGGTCTAGCATTGCAGCCGTACAGCTCCTTGGGCCCGACCCAGTACCTCAACTGCATGATGTGTCCTTGACGATGGAGTTTGCATCAAAAGCCCTCATTGGCGGAATCCTCAACAATGATATAGGAGCTTGCATTGCAGCTGCTAAGCTTCTCAGAGACCAACACTTCACCACCGCTGCAAGACGTATCCTCAACACAGGGCCTAGTAATGCTTTGCAACCAGGATTTTAGGTACTCTTGTTCAGTGGGACAAATTGGGTCCCTGTAGCTGGCCCACGCTCCATCGTGGTCAGCCTGAACTTTTGACTTTATCCCGGTCCAGCACGATCAGATATTCACAGTTGACACTTTGTGCTTTTCAAGGCTATTTTCATTGAAATCTTTAAAATTGCATATCTCCGGTTCTACGGATTGGACTTTTGATTTTTTGGTCTTATTTTATTTGTGAAAGATTAATCTATTTTCGAAATCTGATGTGTGATTGTTCTGTGGTGTGTTTTACTGTGTTACTGTTATAAGTGTTGCGGGAATACTTTACACTCTGCCTCTAAGTTAAGTCTGAATACTTTGGGTTTTTATGTGGCTTCACCCTGACAAGGATTGTCGTTTCTGCTTGAGTAGAGTTTTGCCTCCCACAACCAGCAACCCAAATTCTTACAAAAGGATAATCTTGCATCCAGTAGAACTGAAATGTTAGTAGGGTAGAGTATTGCTCACCACCCTGCAAGTGATTATTTGTCTAATTGCAGAGGAGCTTGCATTGGCTAAATTAGGCAAACAATGATATGCAGGTTCAGGTAAGTATGTATACAATTAGATGTAGTGAAGTGCCTTCCTTTGAACTCAGAACTGACGCTTCATTGTAAATTTCCTTATTTCAGAAATTGGAGGCCGCGATATACATCAGAGGAAACTTTCATTTCCATCTGAAATTATTAATTTGCAATTTCAGGTAGCAGTGATATTGCAACAACATTTGCACATGTTTTATTTTCTTGGCTTTGTAGGAAAAGCACATCCCCAGGTTTCCTCCTTCTTCTTCTGACTCATACTATAACCTCAGATTGTCATGTGACCAACAAACTCATGTGTTCTGGGGTTTCTTCAATGCGTTTTAAGACACTCTTCCTGAGAGAGACTTCAGAAGGGCTTGGTTTAGACCATTATCAGACAGTCTTTAGAATAAATAAAGTGTCCTAAGTCCATGGAAGGGACAGCTTTTTTTAAACATTGCATTAAACTTTACTATTGATATAATCCATGCTGTAAAGACATCCAAATTGCAGTTGAAGTATGTGAGTCCTCTGTAACAGGCATTTTTATGAGTAAGAATTTAGAGACTAACCTACCGTAGCAGCACATGGAGGGAGTGCTGTGGGTGGTGGGGCAGGGGAGGGGCATGGTGGGGGGTAGTAAACGCCGGCTCACAGCCGACTGGAGTAATGTAACTAAATAAATAAATAAAACTAATTTCATTGCGCGTGCTTAAACGCCAAATGCGTTTCAGAGTGCTCGAATTGAACTTCCTTTCATTTATTTATTTAGTTACATTACTCCGGATGGCCATGAGCCGGAGTTTACTACCCCCCACCCTGCTCCTCCCCCGCCTAGCCCCACGGCCCCGCGGCACTCCCTCCACGACCCACTACTGCTAACCTATAATATTAAATGAGCAGGTGGCTAAGGAGACCCACAAGGTTGCAAACTATGTGCTCCTGACTAACAATACCCCATAATCACAAAATCTATATCACCAGCTAAATACTTCAAAACATCCTCATAGATCAAAGAGCAAGAGGAGGCTAATACCCACCTTGTTCATTGCCGGAAAGGAATAAGTATCGCTCACAAAATGTTGTGAATAGATAACACCCATAAACCTGTAAAGTATAAGCCCACTAGAGATTTTGGCACATAATTGTTCATTACACCAACTGTGTAAGTACAGACAGACTCCCCCCTGATAGGAATCTGCCTCACCTGCAGTGGACTTAAGAGAGAACCTAATCAGAACCAGTGGCATAACACAGGCCCCCACAGTGTGGGCGTCCCCAAGCTTCAGGGTGCCCCCTCAGCACAGTACTCTGCACTGGCTCCCCGTCAACAAAAGGATCACCATCAAGCTCCTGATCCACGCACACAAAGCACTGCACAACACCGGACCCACCTACCTCAACAACCGACTCAGCTTCCACACCCCCACCCGAAGCCTCCGCTCAGCCAACCTCGCCCTCGCCACAGTCCCCCGCATCCGAAAAACCACCGCCGGCGGCAGATCCTTCTCCTACCTCTCCGCCAAGACCTGGAACACTCTGCCCACCATCCTACGACAGACCCAGGACCTGCTGGCCTTCAGAAGACTCCTCAAGAACCGGCTCTTCGACCAGTAGCACCTCCCCCTCCCCAGCGCCTTGAGACCCTCTCGGGTATGTAGCGCGCTTTGCAAATGCAGTGATTGATCGATTGATTGATTGATTGATTGATTGTCCGAGAGCTCATGATTGATTCCGGACCCAATTCCTCCACGTACCTTGCAGACAGGCCCTCTCAAGTTTAGTTACGCCACTAATTAGAACTACAACCTAAACCAAAGAGAACCACACAATTATGCAAGAACACCAGGATCCATTCACAGAGTATCCAACTAGCACGTGTCCTAGCATGAAACTGGTGAGCTGTAGTGATTTCATGATTAAGGAAAGAGTTAATTCTGCAGCAATCAAGTAGTAAAATTCAAAGTTTTCAACAAATTACATTTTTATGTTTTTCCAAACATGACATATGATACCTCTATACACCAGAGAGAGCACAGGTAGCTGATACCATTGTATATAGCAGAAGTAATCCAGGCGATTGTCAGCTAGACTTAAAATCGTTCTCAATGGGGCAATTAGAGTTTTTCAACAAACGCAAATGGCTCAGAAGTGTTCAAAATAAATTTAACAACACAGCCATTTTCATGGCAAGTCCCAAACTTGCCAGTGATTGAGGGCAATTGGTGCTGTTGCTCATGGTACAGTGACATGGAGGTGGATAGGGAGGTGTAGGCCTCAGTGGAGCGGCTACTGCACACTAATCTAAATTACAACCATGGTCCCATGTGATGCATAAAGGAATTGATAGGATATTCTAGCAGTTACAAGTGACACTGTAAATATCCTATTTCTTTTCTACATCTGCTTATTATTTAGAATAATATTTACAGTTGGTCTGAAACATATAGAAAAAATAAACCTGAATTTATTGTGATTGAATATTTAATGAAAACTTGCTGAAATGAAAGAATAGGCATAACTCAGCAAGGTGCAATGATATAGTGATAATATATCTACTCCAGCAAAATGTATTACAATATTTTGTAATACATTGCAGCTGTTGATAGATTACTTGTAAGATAAAACCCAAACATATTTTTGTTTTAAATATGAAATAAAGTTAAATTTGAATAGTTCCCAATGAGAAAAATGTGCATTCAAAATGCTTTATAGCAGTGGGTCTATATTTTATTTGTTCGCTATAGAAATGTTGTCAAGTTGACCTGGCTCTAAACAATGCAATGCAAATAAATGTTTAGCTACTGCACATTGAAAGAGGAAAAAACTGTGAGAAACAAAAATACTTCTTATTGTTATGTCTCACCTGGGGAGGTGAAGGATTTCGATGCATACCCAGGTTTACAAGTTCGTGCTAAACCGGGAACACGTCAAAAACCATGAGAGCTGCATTAGAACACCCACCACAACACCCATTGCGTTACTACATATTTGTGAAGCCATTGCCTGGCTTCATAAATATGACTGAAAGGTTTCCGTTGTGCATGTACCATGTTGAGTGGTGCAAGCATGAAGCAAAGCTCTCATAAATTTGCCCCTCAGTATGTAGTACTCTAGTCTGAATCTCTACAAATATTAACCTGAGTTGATATGATCCATTTGAACAAATGTGCTTATAACGGTTGGTGGGAAATAATAGTATTTAGTTTATTGTGCACAAATAAACAAAGCCTGCTCTCCTACTGCTAACATTATTATTAATGAGTTCCATTCAGGCTGGCACTTTTTCAGTGGGAAAGGTTCACTGAATGTTTTACATCTCAGAATGTCCTGTATATATGGAGCAAAGTCAGGTGTGTCAGGCCTACATGGTGCATCCTTTAGTCCTTCTGAGAGCACTAAAATACTGAAATAAGCACCACTGAGGTGGGTAGTATTAGAGTTGAAGAATGCATGGCAGGTCAGTGCCACTGAACCGTCTTCACTCACATCCCTCTGCAATTTGGTGCCTTATTTGAAGAACATATATTTGGCTTTTTAAAATGAAATAGTTACCCTAAAGCGTCCGAACAAACTGCAAGCAATAAATACTGTAAACAAAGAAATATTTCCCTTGAAAAACTCCATGCAAAAACTACTTCAAAATTTCAATCCAGCTATTTACAGAAACATTTAGAAAGTTATAACTGCCAGACCATTTTAAATACAAGGAGATTATGGATGGAGCAGTAAACCTTTTCAGGCACTCGCCCCCAGTCATAGATTTGGGTTGAATCCATCATCGGTGTTTAGTTCACTTTGCCACCCCAGTTCATACCCAGCCCAGGATGCTTGTTTCCGGTCCAGGGAAGACCTGGCTTTGCAGTTCGGGCTGGACTGTTTCCATGAAGAACAGGGTCAAGACTGATTAGTATATGGCTGGGTCTGAACTGGGGTGGCTAAGTGAGCTAAAGAACGATGATGGATTCCACCCAGATCTGTCACTAGTGGTGAGTGACTGAAAAGTTTCAGCACTCCTTCCATCATCTCCTTGTGTTTGCTTTATATTTTCCCATTTCACCAGGTAGTTCAGGAAATCTTCAAACTCTGATTTTCACCTTCCATTTGCTAGTTTAAATTCAATATGAATTAGACCTATCTATGAGGGGTCCTTGACAACATCTAAAAAAGATGTAGAGAAGAGCAAGACATCCAAAGGAAGGCTGGAGTGGTTTAATACAGCACTTAGACACTTAGAGCACTTAGAACCCAAGTTCAAAATAAGCCCCTTATTTACAGTTCCCATTCTGTTTTGCAATGTATTTCCCTATATCCACTTGCAGTGCAGAGATGAGTAGGACGAGTATGGAGAAGACAAGGCTGGTCATGCATACATGATATTATTTCCTAGGCTTAGCCGTCCTCTGCTGTATGTACATGCAAAATTCCTAATACCAGGTGGCCTGCAAGCATAACTTTTTTCCTCCCATACCTTGATGACATAACATGAGTTGAAAAATGAATTTTGTTTTTTCACTATTGTTACTTCATTACAGTAAATAACCACAGACACAATCATGTATTCATCCTAGTGTTCCTCAATGAGAGCATTACATACCATTTAGATTTATATATGGGTAAATATGAACAGCAATGTTTTTCACTGAAGGGTTACTAAGCAACATCCAATAGACAATGAGAGTGAAGCTCGAGTTATTTATATCACCCGGAACCCATCAGTGAAAAAACATCCCCATTTTTCATATGTTAGCTGTCTATAATTTAACATTACATAAGGCACCCCAAATTATCAGCAGAGGAGTGATAGGGAGGTATGCATAAAATGACCTGCCCACTTAGTGGTCCCTACCAATCATCCTCACCAACCTCCACATATCCCCTCCCTCTGCCTCCCAAATTGAAACATAAGTACCTAGCTTCTTACCAACCACCCAGCCTTATGAAATCTGCCCACCCACACGCAAACTCAAATATAAAAAAGTACCTGACCTCCTGCCAACCACACCCACCACCCTTTGTGACATCCAGTCCAGTCTCTGCACCAAGCTCGCTCTCCGCTCTCACAGTGAGGACAGAGATTAACAAAACATTGATAGTGACTCTGTGAAAGCACTTGTCAGTACAGGCTGTTTGGTCTTTTCAGGGCAAGTTTGCAGAGACCTGTGCTAAAAGGGGAGAAGGGAGTTGGGGCAGGCAGAGTACCAGCTGCATTTTCCCATCTGGCTTGGGTATATGGATACCTGGGGAGAAGGAAAAAGGCAGGTGACCCTCCCCAACTACCATTACACTGCCACACTCTATTCTCTAGACACTTAGGCTAGGTGATGGAACAAATTGGAAGTGAGTGTGTTCCCTTGTGACATCACAGCAGTATGGGAAACCATTTGGTCACCCACTGTTCTGACATCACTGCAGTGAATAAATGGATTTTAATACGATTGCTTTATGTGCAAGCCAAATAAAACATGACAAATGTATGTTCATTGCCTGTTTGTATTCTTTGCTGATGCAGTTATGAGAAACAAGCAAAAAAGAAAATAAATCTGAAAGTGTTCTCATACAATTTAAAGTACTCCCCAGTGTAAGCTAGGGGCATCAACATTTCGATTACTGGACCAGACCTATGTCAGTAATTAGGCATAACAACATACTCTGTAAACAATGTCCTTTTGGAGACTTAATTAAATGGAAGTCATGTGGGTATCCTGAAAAATTGGCATGGGGTCAGACCTTTGTAGACCAGCATTGCACACTCCTGATATTTGCGATTAATTTAATTAATCAGAATGGTGTACACAGAGAAAAGCTGAACATTACACAAACAAATCAATCTTACAACTAACTCGGTTCAACTGTAAATAGGACCAAAACATGCAAGTATATTAAACTGTTTCTTGTTTACTAAAACTAGGTTTTCCAAAAAGTGTCATGACATTGATTCCAAAAGCTTCTGTAGAGTAAAGCTGTGACGTGCCATTGTCCTTCCTACCATGCAATTTCAAAACAAATATATTTTAGTCCCATTATGCACTGTCATTGAAAATAACAAACACATAGAAGAGGCATTCATTCAAAGAATCAAGATCACAAATATTTAAGATAAACCGCATAGTCTGTGGATACAACACTTAATCAGGAGCTCACTAAAAAAATGTGAATTATCATATCATTTAGAGGAAAACATGCGGAGTATAATGAATTATATGGCATAAACATATCTGACACCTTTGTTTTCGAATATATAAACACAGGCAATAACCACATCTCGTTTAATTTGCAAAGCTATTATTTTCAGCCATAAGGCCCATAAAGCATTCTCTTAAAAGCATTTCATTGATATCCAGAAGCTAAAATCATTTTCGGTCTATAAACACTTTAGACATAAATTAATAGAAAATTGGAAGTTGAAGTATAGTGCACAGGCTTGCCGCATTCGGGTGTACTAATTAATTATGTTCCTGTTCGATGTTTATAGACCATGTGTGTTACAAGCACTCCATATGTTCCACCTAATTGTATTTTTATAAGGAAAATATACCAAGTCAATAGAATGCACATCTGGAAAACTATGAAAGCACAATGACCATCAAAACTTAGCTGCAGTTTTGTTAAATTAACTTTTTCGTGAAATGGGCTTAAATTGCCTCTGATCAATGTTAGATACCTCTGGGCAATCAAAGGGAAAGGTTTCCCGCGGAAACATATTCAGATGTCAGATTATTGAAAAATAGCTCTGCATTTTATTTAATACGTGTAGATCCTGAGTTCAAATGAGGACGGCAAAAGTTGAAAAGTATTTTCCATAACTTCCGAGCTATGATATCTGTATTTATAGACAGTGCTTTCTGTACTACCACATCACGGACCAGTGTGTGTCAAATAACCAGTGGCGGCTCCTCGAGGGAGTGCCGCTCGGCGGTGAGGTGGGGTGGGGGGTAATAAACTCCGGCATACGGCCGAAAAGGAGGTCAGTAAATATATAAATAAATAAAACGAATTTCATTGCGCTTGCTGCAACGCCAAATGGAGATGCAGCGCGCGCAATGTAATTCTTTTTATTTATTTGCTATGCAATGCGGTGTATTTTCCTTGTTAGCGCCTGGCACACCTTTCTGCAAGGAGATTGTGTGTTATTTCATTGAATGAGCTGCTCCAAGGGCAGCCGCAACTTTGTGCTGCCCTGGGAGCAGCGCATTCAAGTGTAATACGGAGCGGCTTAGAAGCAGCTACTCTGTTCTTCACTGTGCAGGCAGCCACCCACCTGCACTGTTAAAGGGGATTAGAAGTGGGTGCATTGAGTGACTGCACCCACCAGCAAGGGGATATCTGAGGGATCCATAGGACATCCTTTACCCCCCAGAGAGGGCTATTATCAGGGGGTAAACTGACTTTGCGCCACCTTATAGGTCAGTGTGCCTCCTGGCAGCTTCTTTGCCTCTGTGCCCGCATCTACAAAACGGCGTGGGAGCAGAGGCATAGGGATTCCCCCATTTGCAGGGGGTCACATCCCCATGCAAATGAGGGAACACCCTCTGGTTTTAGCACTGGCACTATATGTGGACCAGCGTTATCTGTATTACAGAAAGGGCCGCACAAGTGTCTACAACCCTTTCTGTAATATCAAAGTGCCCTGGGGCACTTTCTATAATACGGCCCTAGAATTTTTTGAGGCTGGCATTAAAAGACTTGTAGCCACTTCTATCACTTTCCCCAGCTGCCTTAGTTTAATTGCTTCAAGCAGGGTCTGAAGGAAAGAGAGAAAGAGAAACTTTAGACGAGAGATTAGAGAAGAAAGAGGGACAGAGTGAGGGGAGGAGGATTTTTGCCAGGGCTGCCTTGAGTCCCTATTGTCGCCTTGACTTGCATCTCTGCATTATTGTTTAACTTCCTTGCAGTTCTAAAACTGTTCCAGCACCACCGATTCCTAGGTATCTATCTGTCTTCCTATTTGTTTGTGCGTCTGACACTCTCTCATGCTCTCTGCCTTTCTGCCCCCTTATGGCTCACTCCTAGCCAAATAAGGAATAACTGAATGACTGACTGACCTCTTCCAAAAAAAAAACTACAAAATGTAAAACACAAACGTGGGTATTTTTTTCTGGGCCTGTTTCTTATGATATCAACCTTCCTCCGCTCAAGCTTGTTTTGTGTTTACAAGTAGACTTCAGCTAATTTTTTGTGGAATGAAAAAATTATATTTTAATGTCCATATGCAGAAAATAGAGAGAGTGTGATTTTCTTATTGCGATTATTACAGAATCGCAATTAGGAAATCACAATTCCTAATGTATGAAAAGTCTGAAATAGGGATTCCTACAGGGTCGCAAATTGGCCTATCTCATGCATATTAATGAGGTAGGTTGAAGTTTGCGACCCGTTATGGTCTTCAGCTATCACAGGTATGGTGGAGTCAACAGACCACCATGTCTGTGATTGTTTTTTAATAAATATTTTTTTGTATATGAAAGACAGCCAGTTTTTCTTAAAGGAAAATGGGATACTTTTCAAAAAATGTTATGAAACATTTAAGTTTCATTTTTAAGAGCATGCCTACTCTTTTTTAAAATGTGTTTCAAAATTCACAAGGAGGAGGGGGTCCCTATTTGCGATAGGTGACCACCACCTTTGAGGTGTTGGTAAAAAATGAAAGTTTGCGACCATAATTTAGTCATGAATACATAGCACTGCAATTCGGTATGTGGGATGGACGCCCTAAACACGCCCCTTCCAAATACCTGAAAATAAAGTGCACTTCTTTAACCTTACCAACCTGAAGTGTGCGCTTTGTACATATGAAAAAGCATTTTTGTGAATGGGCAGTTTCTGACCAAAAATGATTTGGTATATATGGCCCTATGTTCTGTGCACCTTACATAAGAACGTCAGTAGTAGGGGAGCGTGATATTTGAAGATTATTGCCTCATTAGACACCATCCAAAACCAATGAATTTGACTTCCACTCACCAATGATTGTACAAAGGGAAGCCTAATAGATTTGAAATGCATCCAACCCGCCCGTCAGAGCACAGCCAATTGGATGCTCTTTGGGAAACCCCTGAAAGCTGATCTACTTAAATGGGTTTTTTTTTAAACTGAAAGCTCGAGATGCAGGCAAGATTTAAGTCGAACAGAGGCCGAAACGCTCATGCTGAGTCCAGTGTTACCCACTTCACACAGGCTCATAATGACCCAAGTCACCACATTAGTCACCACATACGCAACTAACATTCCCCTGCACAAGAAATTTGGGACTGACCCCTTTACCCCCAAATCAAACACACTCAGCAGATGTGAAAAAGCTCTCGTAAGTGGCCAGAAGATGACATGTATGGTGATTTACAAAATATTTTAAATACATTAGATAATGCCATAGACATTACTTTTTAGGGTAATGTTTTTTTACACCAAGTCGTCTACTTACAGTTGTCGTCTGATTCATCGGAACCATCTGGGCAGTCAGGTTCACCATCGCACAGCCAGCTTTGGGAAACACAGGTCACGTGATCATTGCAAAGAAATCCTCCCGGGTCACATAATTGCTGGTCTGCAGATGAAATAAAGCATATGAATGGAAATTAGAACACGCAAAGGGTATAAGCATGTGAGAAAAAGTCACGACGCGTTGACAGCAGAATATTCTATTTTCATTGAAGCCCTGGTAAATGATGCATGCAAGATTCCATCAGTCCAACTAAGATTAAAATGTCATATTTTAATGTACCCATTATTATATACTGGGGTAACCTGCTTTCTCCCACACTATTTGTGATCAATGTATGGGTGGAATATCTAATCAAAGGGAACTAACATTTCATCAGGGCAGTAAAGGGTTTGTTAGGTAATGAAGAGACCCAAATGAAAATACTAAGAATTTATTACTGGCATGGCACTACATAAATCTAAAACTATGTTGCCTCTTATAGCAGAAAATGTAAATAAGCGAAGAAGCATGTCCCAAATAATGCGCTTTTGAATTGCGGTAACACTGAGAATGTTAATGTAATTCCAGGAACACGAAATATTATCATGAGCACACTCTTCTTTATATTTCTTTTAATTTAAAAGCAGTAAAAGGAGTAAACACAACAGATGTTTAATGTAATATAAAACTATATAGTGGCATATGAAAAAAACATATTTGGATTTAGCAATCATTTAGTTATTTTATTGTGTGTGTGTGTGTCTGTTTCACAAACAGATGCATAGCCCTTTAAAGAAAAGCATGGCTATGTGAAACACAATAACGGGATGTGCCATAGGTAAGGTGGGACATGTACGTCTAAGGTATTTTAAATAGAGGTTTAGTTACTTTTGACTGTAAAGGTTTTAAGTAAAATCTAAGAATTGTAAAAGTCGAAATGTTTGCCCTCGTTTATCGATAGTGAACTGAATGATGATATTGGCTTACAATTGATACTCTTTTCCTAGCTTGGATAAAACGTGCTACAGACCATAGCTGCATTCCTTTTATATATATTTTCCCAACAACAAGGACTAGTTCCCTTCCTGTCACTCATAATTGGCGTTGTCCTGGGATTACGTTCGCCTCACATACCAATGCCCTTGGTGCTTAGGGGTTTATTAAGGAGGATCATATTAGCATTTAGGCTCATAATTACACAGTCTGGGTTTTCACGATACTTGACTTTCTTGCTGCGCTGAAGCCTATCCAAGCAGTGAGCCGGCGAGCATCCGCGCCTGGGTTCAGATAGGAGGTTGCAGGGATTCAGCGTTCCTGCAAAGCTTTTGAAAAGCAGTGACGAGTAACTGAGTATATGATCCTTGAGACAAAATGCATCGCTTCTGTTAAACATTATAGGCAAACTATTCCCCAACCTCGCACAACTTATTACTTTTCCTGTATTCCTTCTTCCTTTAATTCCACAATCAAAGTCTTCAACATCCTATCTCACTCCCTCAGTTAATAATACCAATACTGATCAGAGTCCTACAGCTTTTGATACTAATTCTTCCTCAGTTTCCTCTTCTTTCTCTAGACGACAGTGTCAAGTAGCTTAATGTGTTTCAATCTGGTTCTTAGCTGGATTCCTGCCCTCCACATTTTCTGCCATAAGGTTTATCAAATGACTCAGCTCTTACTGTCCCTTGTATTTCTTCTACCGCAGTGTCAAATTCTTGGAAGGTACCCTGCTCACTGCACCACTGTATTCAAGTTGGCCTGCATGATGCCACGAAACTGGTCCTAGGATGCTTGTTTCCAGTTCAGGGAGGACCTAACTTGACCCTGTCTGGCTGGACTGTTCCCATGAGGTGCAGGGTCAAGACTGATTTGCATATTGCTGGGTCTAAACTGGGGTGGCGTGGTGAGAAAAAGAACAATGGATTAAACCCATATCTTTGTGACTGGGGGTGAATGTTTGCATTGTTCAGCATTACGTCCATAATTTATTCCTTTAACTTTCTATGTGTGACATTTTTAGAATTCTGACTAGAAATATGACTTTACCATTAAAGAGGGCCTTTATAAACAATTCTTTCGACACCAAACCTGACCTGTCCACCTGCTCGCAATTGAAAGTCAGCTCACCCAATGCTATGGGAGAGGCATGCCTTGCATCAATGAAAAATGTTTTAGGAGTTTTTCACAAACAGGACAATTAAAACGTAAAAGTACATTTCCACCTTTTTAAAACCACTGCGTTCTGGCCGCAGGGCTGCATAGGGCCTACCTTAGGGGTGAATCATGTATTAAAAAGGAAGGTTTAGGCCTGGAAAGAGGTTTATCTTGTCAGGTTGAAATAACAGTGTAAAACTGCACACACAGGCTGAATAGACAGGCCTGAGACATGTTTTGAAGGGCTTCCTAAATGATTGGCACAATCAGTGCTGCAGGCCCACTAGCGACATATAATTTGAAGGCCCTGGTTCACATGTGTATGCATTTACTTGGGACTTACACATTAATTAAATATGCCAATTAGGTATAAACCAATTCTACCATGTTTAGGGAAGAGAGCACAAGCCCTTTAGCACTGGTTAGCAGTGGTATTGTGCATAGAGTCCAAAGGCCAGCAAAAACAGGGTTAGCAAAAATATGAGGGTCACAGGCAAAAAGGTTTTGGGGGAAGACCACCCTAAGGAATGTGGGTCTAACATGTGAACATGTGGTGTCCCGTAGGGACCCTTGTTAAGCCCTATGCTTTTTAATGTAGATGTGTGTCCTCCAGGCGTATTGCTTCACATGGGATGTCTGTCACATCTTATGTGGATGATATTCAAATTATCTTACATTTTGGTTATTCTTGCAGTCTTGCTCAGTCCAGTGTACATACCTATTGTTAGAAATGGGATTTCTGGTTGGCTAAGGCTTGTGCCAAAGCGAGTCAGAAACCACCACTCTAGTCAGGGCAAGGGAGTTACACGCCAAAGATAACCCCTGCTCACCCCCTTGGTAGCTTGGCACAAGCAGTCAGGCCTATCCCGGTGGCAATGTGTAAAGCATTTGCACACGCACGCAGCAACAACATCCCAGGCACACCAAAAAAGGAACTCCACACAAGGTTATATATAAAAATAGCCTTTGTATTATCATAACACATTAGAATAGTAAATACATAATATACATGGGGCCACCTGGCACTGGGTCATATCTACAAGGGATTATTTACACCTGACAGGGCCAACTGGACCACTGTCAGTACCATCACAAAGTGAACTTAGTAAATGTAGAACTTATCATAAACATAGAACACAACGAGTAACTACTGGTAACCACTGTACTCTTCGTCAGCCTGTAACATAAACTACATTATGCACAGTATCACATCAGGCGCGAATTACATTCCGCGCCAACCTCACCAGCATAAACACTGATAGGTAAAACAACCTCATGATCATAAAACACATTTAGAGGTATAACACAGGGTGCGTAAAACATACTACACACATTACATTTCCTGGCACCACCATCACCTTAGAGCCTGGTGCCCTATAAACCTAACAATACCCCTGGCCAACTGGCCATCCCGAAAGGGGGGCTCAAATGTCCTGTGTCCAGAAAGTCAGGGCTGCTGCCTAGGCAGCAAAAGTCAAGGGTGCGCAATCTACACAGGCCTAAACGTTGCAGCTAGCCACTACTTGCGGTGTAGCTGAGAACCATAACATGGGGACCTAAACGATGCAGCTGGCACTAATTGCTGCGCAGCTGTAAATATCAAGATGTGGGCAGGGGCTCTTACTGGCCCTGGAAATAGATGTGACCAACGTTGGAGCCACCTAGGCTCTACACCTCATGTCCCCTGGAGCACACTGGCTCCTGACGTAATTATGCGCAAACTTAGAGAAAGAACTGGCCCCCAAACACTGTGAAATGGACTGGCGCTTTAAATAAACAGAACATGCCCATTGTTGGAGCCACTCAGGGCTCGGTAATTAAATAATGCCCCCAAAGGTTGGAGCTTACCCCCAATACATGGGGTGCACTGGCGCTGCGAATAAAGGTACCCTTGGGGGGGTAACATACTGGGACAGAACATGGGCCCCTCTCCCAATGGGCATCACTCACCGGACAGGACTCCTCTTCACTCGTGGGGGCAGGCACCGGCAATGTGCCTCGAGCCCCCTCCGCCTCTCATCTGGACTCGTGGGCGCCTGCGGGGCTCTCCCCCAGTCATGGGAGCCCCGCACAAGTAGGCACCAGGCTTCACCCGGTCCCCTCTCCTCAGGACCGGGACTTGTAGAAGGAGCCTGCGAGGCTCCGGGTGGATCTCGGGCGGCGTGCTGGACTTCCTTCCCTCAAGTGGAAGTCCCGCCCCGCTCCAGGCGTCTGGCCGCCTGACTTCCAGTTTTGCCGCGGGCGGTGGCGGTGATTTCTTCTGTGGCACAAAACGAGGGGTAGGCTCCCTCGAGATAGAAAATAAATGTAGAAGCAGGGTCGGCACCCGCGTTAGATTCTAATAAGCGGGGTGGGCACCCGCAGTAATTATAGAGTCAAAACGAAGACGCAGAGTGGGCACCTGTGCACGAAATATAAATAAGCGGCCATCAGGCAGGGTGGGCACCTGCAAGTCAATATTAAAATAAGCAGGGTGGGCACCCGCAATGAAGGGGCCACGGGGGAATCCCTACGCCGGGGATTCCCACGAAGGTGATTGCAGCTCAGCGCTGCGAGTGGGATGCAGAAGCGTTCCTTCCTGGAATAATTACAGCACTCTGCAAGAAAATAAGAATAAAGCGCTCACGAGGCGCTAGGGGTACCATACCACAAAGTCCCAAGGAATAGCAACTGAAGCAAAAGGGTCACAGCAACGAGGTCCTCACAGATGAAGAGGGCAATACAGGGCAGAAGGGTCCCAAAAAGAAGTCCTCCAGGCATCCAGGGGCAGGGCAGGGCCCAGGGAGGCAAGCCTTCCCCTGAGCCCCAGCAGCAGCACGCCCCTGGTAGATTCAAATCAAGAACAAGAACATTTTCGTGGGGTCACAGCCCCTCTATTTATACCGGCAAACCCTTTGTTTTACTACTGTAGGGCAAGGGGAGAACCAGATACAACTGGTTCAGGAGCACTTTGTTTTGCTCAGCTTCCCTCTCTATTCACAGGACAGGCCAGGGACATCAGACGCACCACAGGAAGTGGAGCCAGCATTGTGGAGGGAAGGCTCAGCCCTATTCAGGTCCCAGATGCAACTCCTCCGTCCCATCTACATGCAGATCTCTCCATTCACCACCGGGCAGACTCACCCTGGCTCCTGTAATTCCTCAGCCCTCTCAGCTCCTGTCAATCACAAGCCAGACATGCACTCCACATCGGGCAGGCAGACACACAGTACACTTCTCCACTAGTCACCATAAATCTGCGCACACCATTGCGCAGCATTTATTCTCACAAGTTCGCACATACTAAACTCGACCCTGCACTCCATTCACATCAGGAATTACCATGGACACATATCCCCCATGCATTCCTATGGGAGGGCAGGCCAATCTCATCACACGCACTCAGAGAGCGCACGCACTTTACACTGGACCCCAGTGCTAAAGTGCTCAGAGGCCTAAAATCACCAATACCAGGTTACAGAAAAAGGCTAGGAGAACGCAAAAAGTTTCGGGGTGAACCTTCCAAAAGGGCCAAATCCAACACCTATCTTCTGAAGGGGCCTACTGGATGAACCAGTAGAGTTTTTAGTTACAAATTGAAAACATAGTAATCTTAATTGTGAGCTGCTCCTCAGAGATCTAGACCTGGAAATGCTGGCTATCTCAGCTTTGGATAGTCCACTGACAATGCTTTAAACCTAGGAGTGTATTTTGACAATATTTTCCCCTCAGATCAACAAACTCTGCTCCAATGTATTCTCTTACTCAGAATAATCAGGAAGATAATTCATTTTCTTTCTGATCACTACCATAAGACATTGATTCAAGCCGTATTTATTTCTAGATGTAATTGTGCCAACTCTTAAAATGTGTGCCTTTGAAAAGATCTGCTCTAAAGCCAGAAACTCTTTTAGAATGCTGCTACCAGGCTTCTGCTTAATCCTTGTTGTCATTCCCAAGTCTTTTGTGATCTAAAGGAACTCCAATGGATCTCTGTTGAGAAGAACTGTCTTTATAACACTCTCTGTTTCTCTCAATGTCCTAGCTATGTGCAATCAAAGCTGATTCCCTATCTGCCTATTTGAATTCACAGCTGTTCTTCTTGGTTCAAGACAGGGTGAAACAGTAGACCAGGTTATCCTTGGATTCAATTGTTCCTATGATACACAAACCTAAAACTACACAATAAGACCCAAACGAAAAGAGAACTTATATTGCTGAGAAATATCTGTCCCTTGTATATACTGAGATCTTATTTTCCTGTATCTCTGGAAGGAAGATGGGTATATTATATTTAAATCCATCGCCAACACATTATCCCTGTTGTGATCAACGTGAGAAAAATTATCGAATGCTTGGTACGCCAAATTTCAAGATATTGCACACCAAGACAAATATTGAAATCTTTAAAACAAAATAGTCATGCATTTCTTAGGAGCTTCTAAATGCAGATCATTGATAAAGGTGGCCCAAGACCATGCAATTCAGTAAATAAGACCTGGGATAGTGATGATCGTTTAATTAATGTCCCATTTACTCTGTCCTCTGTCCTAGGAAAAGACTCCTGACTTTGGTACTCCAGAATTTTGCACTACTTTAATTTTCTAGGCACCGCTGGAATATACAGACCAGATGTAGCAGGGCATCCTTGTTTTAACAGTAGCCCTTAGATTGCCTGATATTTCTAACGCCTGCACAAATTCTTGTTATTATTAGCACTGGAAATTTCAAGGTGTGTTAACTACCTCTTCATGCATTACATTTTAGCAAGTCAAACATGCGGAAATTTAACATGAGAAAACAGTCTAGTTCTTAGCGAGACATGAAGATTTTTAGGGTGTTCAGCGCAAAGATCTGCATGTTAGTATCTAAAAACTATGTGCTATTTATTGCACTCGTTATATTCCAATCCATGTGGTATAGTATTTTGTCAGGAGAGATATATAGTACCCTGAATCCAACAAAGTAGGAAGCAGGGCCAATCTGTTTTCATTCAGATGGTTAAATTTGGAGTTAGTCCTGCTTTAATATCTCCTATGAACATCAGCCCACATAGCTACCTCACCAATAAAAGGGAATACAAACATATATACAGTTTACGTATTGAAATAACAGTGAGAATTAAGCTGCAATTAGCCCTAACATGGAACCATGTGAGTTTGTATCCGTAGACAGCTGGCTCATGTGCAGTGCAGTTAAATAGTTCCAAAATTAATTGCTACTAATAATATGTAACAACCCTACACATGGTGGATGTTTCTAAATGCTTGATAGTAACTATTATTAAAACCTTTGCATAATCATATAATTTGAAATCAAAACTATATGCAGGATGCTATTAAAATGTTGCATGTCTTCTTTTTAATTTTTTGTCTTTAACTAAAAAACAATCAGTCCTACCTTTGTCTATTATACAGTGTTGCATTCCTACAATCTCTCTGTCTGAGGAAAAAGTTATTAGATCTGGTGGATTGGTGTCCAAACATGTAATAAAGTCACCATCATTTTAGGTCCAGTCAAAGGTTTCATTTGTTTAAACCTAAATGCAACACCTGGTAGCTACGGCAAAAAGAAGACAGGCTTAGCCTAATGATAATGAGTAGAGCACTTAGAAGTATCAAAACAGTCAAAAAGTCAGAAACACACCACAGTAAACATCACAGTCCAATTGATGAAAATAGAGAATATTTAGGGGCTCATTACTATTTCCGGCGGAAAGCATCCACCCCACACCGACTCGAAATCAGGACTGACCGACTTCTGGTCGGCGGTCCCAACCGCCAGATTATGATGCAACCGAACACTGTTCAGTTGGAATCCCATTGTTTCCTATGGGAGCTTGTGTTCTGCCTGACAACAGGCCGTAATACAGGCTCCTGTGGTGAAATTCCTGCACCTTGTCGCAGGCACCCCACGGTGCCTGCCAAGCAGTGCAGGATTTTATTGGGAGGTCCCTTAGGTAGACCCTTGGCCATCAACCGTAGGCCATGAGGCCTAGGGAGCCCTGCAGGGGTCCCCAAAATCACTTTCCGACATCCTTTCCTTGTTAGACATGCGGACGCGGAAAGGTTGTTGGAAACTGGCATTGTAATCACAAGGGCAGAAATGCTGTCCATAGGGGTGTACGATGCGGTTCCAACCGACACAGATGCTCGGAACCTATTCGGAATGAACGTGCAGTTTATATTCTGACTGCGAACATCGTAATCGAGCGGTTGAAATGTAAACCGGCTGAGTCGGTCGGAAGGGCTACGACGCTGTTAAGGAGATTCCGACTGTCAGGAGGAGGCGTTCCGTCTGACATTGTAATGAGTAAAAACACCAAAACACCAAAAATCAAATAAGGGGAACCAGATATGTTATTATTCCTAAAGATTTTTCTTTAAAACAGCTATAAGAAGCACAAATTACCAATTGTGGTCAATGGTCATGGTTGGCCAGGACCCAGGCACAATATGAGGCCCACCAAAACGTAACAAGAGTCAGATATACCAACTTGATTGTGCCTTCTAAAATTAGGGCATTTAAAAAACGTTCCTAAGTTCCAATCAGGAAAAAAAATGTGGCTCTTATTACGATGGCAGTCGAATGAGTGTCTGACAATCATCACAGCAGGATTGAGAGCACCCGACAAGTAGACGGTGGTTCCACCTGCCATATTTTGATGTGACCGCCATGTAGGTGGGTCAGAAACATGCCTTTTTTTATTGCAGCTTGTGCTGTGGCCTGCAAAAAGTAGCAGTAGAAAAAGAATGTTTTTAAACATCCACACACCATTTGCCAGGCACCATGTGGTCACATGGTGCCTGGCACATGGTGCATGGATGTTTGGGCGGGTACCACATGTGCCCCCCTGGGACAGGGGCCTGCTTGGAAGTCCCTTTCCATCTGCCTTTACACGGTGGTGGGATCACATGTTAAAGCTGAGGGAAAGGCACATTGTAATCCCTACGGCGGTGTCTGTGTATGTGCCACCCCCATTGTAAGGATTACAGTACGACCACCGCCCCAACGGGCTCCTTAAGCCTGTTGGTGGTGGTGGTTTTTCCCCCCACCTTCTGCTGTCAGACCGCTGGTATAATTCAGTGGTCAGACTGCTGCCATAGATGTCGGGTGGACTGCCACGACAGCCAGTCAGTGGCAGTCTGTCCGAAATTGTAATGAGGGCATTTGTTGTCTATCTGAAGAAAAACCTTTCTCTGTGCAGGAAAATCCTGAAATTCAGTCCAACAAGGTGGAACTGCTCTTCTGAAAAAGTTTTGACTAAAGTTCACAAACTTCTTCTTGTGACTTTCAACCACACGTATATATCTAAAAGACCTCTAGGACATCAGGGAGAGCACTTAGAGATTCTCTAAAATGTCCATTTCTGTTTGTTTGTGTTCTTGGAGCCAACCTGCTGTGGTCCTTCATACAGCTGATATATGCTAAGTGAGCAGGCTTAATCCTCCTGATATCCGTTTGTAAGTCAAGCGATATTCTGAAGAAGGTGCCTTGGGGAACAACCTTTAGCCTGACACAAGCTAGTGGGTGAGGGTGACTCCTGGGCACCTCAAACCAATGGGGTAAATGTTCTCAGGCACCCTTACCCACATTTCAGTAGTTCCCTATTTTGCTTACTGTAAACAGTACCAAAATGCCATGTACCAGGGCATTTTCAAAACGATCAAAGTCTTCTGCCAAACTAAACTTTGGCTCTGACTGCTGAGAGTGTGTGTGAAGGTGCCATAGGGAAATCTCTAGTACTTCTAAATCTAAAATCCAGGCTGAAAAATGCACTAGGACCACAACAAACCCAAAGACAGAAGTCTGAGAGAACAAAAGCAGGATCCTGGAGCACCCAGACAGAGGGTACACAAGAAGTGTCTCAATAACTTTTTTCCTTCCCTTTCATGATTTTTTCAAGTGTTACATATGGCTCCACAAACCTGTCAAGCAGGATTCAGAAGTGTCCCACTCTGGCTATGATGTGGAGTTCACAGAAGTAATCTCCGCTCATCCAGGTCAATCTGTTGTTTGCTCCTGGGAGGCATTTGACATCCATTCCAGATCACATACTGTGAACACAGACTGGGAGCTGGCAGAGGCTTATTCTAATTAGCCTTCTGACAGGTCAGGCAGGTGGATAGTGAATTTCTAAAAGTAACTATTCCGATTTATTAATAACCCAACGTTACCATTGAATTGGAATAAAATTAGTAGTTTAACTATTTTCCTAGCTTGTTCCATTTCTGAGATAGCAGATTAGTATTCTAATCTAAACTGTGATTTTGTACGTGCGACAGCTAGGCCTGCCAAAGTGAAAATAGCTTTTTAAGGCTTGTCGCTGTAGGAACATGTTAATATACATTTTTCACATGTCCCACTTCTAAATACCATGCACCCCACCTTGTGGACTACAAGGCTTACATAGGGCTGACTTGGTCAAATGGTTGCACTGCAGGTTTTACACTGCAGCAATCAGTCTACAATGGTAGGCCTAAAGTCATGTTTTCCTTATCCACACTAGTGGATGGCACTGCTAGTGCTGCTGTCCACAGGTGAAAATATTGTGTCAGAACTGCAATGTAACAGAGTATTGACAATAAAAGGTAAAAATGTGGAAATATTCATACAAATATACCATTATATATCCCTTTTTTAAACATATTTAGATATTACTCATGTAATATAAAAATATTTAACAATTCAAGTAGTTTGTAAAGTAGTAGAATATAGGCGCTAATAATATATTTTGCAAATTTCAAACCTTTATAGTGAAATTTGTTTCAAATAAGCATCATCAATGTCCCTGATTCACAGGGAGATTTTTTCTCTGCATGTGTGGAATATTGATTATTTTTGCCACCAAGCACAGACATGCCTCATATGGTGGATCTGGGTAAGAAAATGTATATCAGAAGGCATGCTGAGTGGGGCAAGCCTTCCAAAGTACTGACATAACAGGCCAACAGCAAATGGGAAGCCGCTTTATAGGTTTTTCACGCAAAAAACTTCAGAAAGCCTAGCAGTTGACCTAACCATAAAGGAATCTTGGGAACCATGGATTTCACAGCGAAAGAGACCTGTCACTTTTTGGTACATTTCTACTCCATCAAACTAACTCAAAATGAGCACAAAGGTTTGCTTAATTTCTGTAAGTACGAAATTTGTTTTTCAAACTTAATAGCAAATGGCTGAATTCAATACTGAATTGGTCAATAAAACTGTGTTATCCAAAACGACACCATTTTTCAAAACGTGTCATTAAAGAAAACTTCTTTATAAATTAGATGTGCTTGCACACTCATATCAAATTTATTATATCAAGGGCAAAATGGAAAATGTTTTTTCGCAATTTGTCTTGCAAAATTTTTGTTGGAAACACTTGTGTTTACGGCTATTTTAGAATTTAAAAGGTTAACTCACGTGTTACTGTCTTCTGCAGAGAGTGGCAATTGTTCAAACTCTGAAAATCATTGAAATGCAAGAAGGTGACCCCATGCCTTCTTTGTAGAGGCAAACACCACTTTTAATAAGACAGCTGTCCTTTGTAGACTCGCATTTACATCTTAAATGATGTGAGGGTATAAAGGTCTTTTTGCTGAGAGCACATCGTCTGTTAGAGGTCAAACGTAGGTTTGATTCTGTTATTTAGGTGAATGCAAATTGCAGATGTAAGTTGACAATGGCTTTTAGAGAAAGCCACAAAGGAATGGTTTGTATATAATTAAATACTTGTTCAGAAAATAGATACCATGGGATTGCATTTATAAAATGGCAGCAAATTACCTTGCAGAGCTTGCAATAATTGTGTATCATTAATGTACTTCTCTGAAACAGAATTTCAGCCCCGTTGTATTTTTTTATTGCTTTCTTGTCAAATGTCAATGGAATGTTGTCAAATAAAAAGTCAGATATGGTAACACTATCATTTTATTCAAATTAACCCGACCATATAGCGTCGAAGGCAGATATTCCATTTATTAAGTAGTTGCTTGATTTCCCTCACCACCCTGTCAAGATTCATTTCTCGTATTTTGCCTAGGTCATTAACCAATTAATCAAACAATCAGTTTTTTTATAAAGTGTGTCTACTCACCTTTAAGGGTCTCAAAGTGCTGTGGGGGGGGGGGGGGGGGTCTCCGGTTCAGTCGAAGAGCCAACTCTTGATGTTTTTCCTGAATTGAGGCAGTGACGGTGATTGCCTGGGGTGTAGAGGCAGAAATTTCCAGGTCTTTGCAGTGGGCTAGGAGAAGTATTTTCCTCTGGCCAGGGTCTTGCGGATCAGGGGGATGGAGCCCAATGCCAGGTGGGTGGAGAGGAGATGTCGGGTAGGTGTTTAGGAGAGGCGGTGGTTGAGGTATGCAGCTCTGGCATTGTGGAGGGCTTTGTAGGTGTGCGTAAAGGGCTTGAAGGTGATTCTTTTGTCAATCGGGAGCCAGTGGAGGTCTCTCTCAGGTGACTGGTGATGTAGCTGTGGCAGGGGATGTTCAGGAGGAGGCTGGCGCAGGCGTTCTGGATGATCTGAAGTTTCTTTAGGATCTTTTGGGTTGTGCCGGGTCAGAGTGTGTTGCCGTACTAGAGTCTGCTGCTGACAAGCGAATGGATGACCGTTTTCCTGGCCTCGGTGGGGATCCACTTGAAGATCTTCAGAAGCAGGCAGAGCGTGTGGAAGCAGGAGAACAAGACAGCTTAGATTTGGTGGTTCAATGACAGCAAATAGTCTAGGATAATGCCGAGGTGTTGTAGGTGGTCCGTGGGTGTCGGGGGGTTCTGAGCACTGTGGGGCACCAGTAGTCGCTCCAGGTGGAGGGGGTGAAGCCCAGGATGAGGACTTTGATCTTGTCTGAGTTGAACGTGAGGCAGCTGTTCTTCATTCAGGTGGCAAATGCCTTCATCACATTGTGAAAGTTGCTCTTGGCGGTGGTGGGTTCATCATGAGAGAGAATATCAGCTGGGTGTCATTGGCATAAGATACGATGTTGAGGCTGTGGCTTCTGAAGATGTGAGGCTTATCAAGGAGCCTTGAGACACTCCACAGCGTATCTCTGTGGGTAGAACAGAAGAAGTCTGACTCTCAGTGTTTGACCAGTGAGAAAGGAGCGGATTAATGATAGGGCGGTGTCATGGATGCCAACATCTTGGAGTCTTGTGCAGAGGGTTTGGAGAAGATGGTGTTGAAGGCAGTGGAGTGGTCCCGGAGGATGAGGGCTGCAGTTTCACCTCGGTCGAGGTGGGTGAAGATGCTGTCTGTAGTGGTGAGTAGTGCAGTCTTGGAGCTGTGGTTGCTTCTGAAGGTCAATTGGGAGAGGTCCAGGATGTCGTTCGTATCGATGAACTCAGAGAGTTTTGCGTTGATAGCTTCTTTGATGACTGGTGGGAAGGGGACAGAGAGATGGGTCTGTAGCTCTTGAGGTCCGTTGGGTCAGCAGAGAGTTTTGTCAGCAGGGGGTTGATCCCTGTGTTTTTCCAGTCTTCAGGGAATGTGGCGGACTCTATAGAGCAGTTGATGGTATGGCAGAGTTTGAGGGCAATGGATGTGCTGCTCTGTTGAAGATGTGGTGAGGTCAGGGATCCAAGGGGGATCCAGAGTGGATGCTCTTCATGATCCTGAGGTTGTTGTCAGAGTTGTGGGTGGTCGAGTTGGGCAGGGACTGCTGGGGTCTGGAGCCATATGGTGTGGTGGTTTCAGGTGGGGTGGGTGGGTTTTGGGTTGCTAAGCTGTTGCAGATCTCCTTGACCTTGCGGAGGAAGAAGGTGGCGAGTTTGTCACAGAGGTCTTGGGAGGGGGGATGTCTACTATCTCTGTGCTGGGTTTGGCAAATTGTGTGACCATGGTGAAGAGTCCTTTGCTGTTTTGTGCATTGGTGTTGATGCAATCCTGTATGGCTGTTTTCTTTGTTGTTCTGATGAGGTGGTGGTGTGCAGTGACGGCGGTTTTGAAGGCTGTGTGGTCTGCCAAGATCTTGATGGTTCTTCATCTTTTCTCAAGCCATCTGCAGATGCACATCAAATCTTGGAGGCTGGGAGAGACCCAGCTGGCTTTCTTGGAGGACTTCTTGCTGGATGATTTCTTGAGGGGAGTCATAGTGTTGGTGCAGCTGGAGATTCATAGGTGAAGGTTGCGTGCTGAGGTGTTGCCGTCTGTGGATATCAGTGGTGGGGTTTCGCTAAGGAAGGTAGTGAGCTGGTCTTTGGTGACCTTGTTCCAGCTTCTTCAAGGGTAGCGGTCGGCATGGTGGTTGAGGTGGGTTTGGTTAGGACAAGTGGACGCAGTGGTGGTCGGTCCAATGTAGCTCAGAGGTGTGGCTGATGGAGATGTTGTTGATTGCGGAGAAGATGGGGTCAAAGGTGTTTCCTGCTGACTGGTTTGGAGGGGTGCCCAGTTGGAGGAAAAAGGCAAAAAGCAGAAGCAGGAGGAAAACAGGAAAGCAGGGAGACTCACCACTGTACCACCAGGGATGAGGTACAGGTAGGTGCCTGCAGGTGGATGAGAGCCTCGAACCCGGTACTTGAAAGTGCAAGGGGCAACAGCTGCCAGGTAGAGCTGTGCGTTAAGGGGAGTAACACACTGACAGAGGTAACTGCTGTTATCTCTAAATAACTAATTGTCATTTTTTTTTCTCCACCCATACAGCTACAATTCTCGGATATTATTACAAGGTTGTTTTTTTCATGATCCTGCTGACAAGGAGGGAAATTTGCAGGAAATGTTTGTAAACTCTCCAATCCTCCCACCATCGGGGAGTGGATTGGAATGGTTGAGTAGGTGTATGCCCTAGAGAAGAGAGGAGGAACAGACTGTGGACCCATTTGAGAGAAGGATGTCTGTAAGGGCACTGGATACCACAGCACTATGATTATTACACCTGACCCCCTCAGGAAATGGATACCAGTGGAGTCGAATGACCAGGGCATGGAGCTCCTGGGCACTCACATGGGTTTCTCTCTGCAGTGTTGATGGCACTTTTTGAGGTGGCATGAGGACCAAAAAAAACCCCAATCATTTCTGGATCCATTCTTACTACAAATGTAACTTTTAAGTTGGACAGAAACTGCGTTTTCACCCAATTTAAGATGGCAAATCCAGTACAATTTGTGTTTGATTCTAGATTTTTCAGTTCTGGCAGTGTTTCCACACAGATACTTCCTTTCTTTCCTGAACTATAATATTCAATTTGAAATAAGTGTGCAGGCCTTGTACATGTAGTGTTGGTTGCACACTGGAAATGATCTCTGGCGATGAGCAGTGTCTAGTTAACGCCATCCTGCACATGCCTTCAAGCAGTGGCAGCAAAAAAACCTACATCATTCATTCCTGTGCAGCAAGTTTTGGGTTCATGGCCTTCTTGTTGTCTTTGGCATGTGCCCTAATCTACATGGATTGTTTATTTCCTAAACTTTTCAAATCTTCATTTGAAGTTTGTACACATCCATCATGTTAATGTGATATAAAACAATTAAAAGAATGTGGTGGTATGCCAAAGAACACCATTATCATTATCTATTGACAGACGAAATATGTTCGATTATCAAGGGTAATTGACTCATTGTTACTAAAATATATCCAACATAGCTTTTTAATCATGTCCAAGGTACCAAAATAATAAAGGACATTTCCTCAGGTATACCTTAAGGCATTTATACACATTTGGATCCCTGCTACAATTCCAGAAGTATTTATCTAAGAACTTCCAATCTTGTTTGAGTCCACCATGATGGTACTACCCTATCATGGTGTGGATAGGTGCCGATGATGAAGCATGCCAAGATACGTAGTGGGCGAGACCTGGGGACTGATTTAGAGTTTGGTAGATGGGTTACTCCATCATAAATGTAACGGCTATCCCTCCTACAGTATTAAAAGTGTCATAGGACATAATGGACATGTAATACGGAGGACTGGATATCAGTCCTGTTTGTGACTGAATAATCCTGTCTGCCAAACTCTAAATCAGGCCCTTTCTTGCCTATATGTGAGTAGTGTATTACTTAGGTAGGATGCAACTAGGTTTCCCCTTCCTCTTGCTCTCTCATTTTGCATTGCATTCTATGTGCATTACCAAACTTAAAGGCTGGAATCAACTTTTTCACCACATTAAAAACAGCTACCAGCAAACTATCCCTCTCACACAGTATTAGTTAGCTAGCAGGCTGCTACATCCAAATGATATCAGCTTCAAAGAGCTTATCTGAGGAGCGAAATGGCATATTTGGGTGGACAAACCCTTCAATGCCAGTGCTCGCTCTGGAAAAAGAGGGCCAGGTCTCCCAACAACCGCAAGTTAGCAGAATTTTGCAAACGGATGTGGAAGCTCAACATATCAGAGGACATTTATGCATTTTTAAAAAATGTGAAACAGACAGAAAATTCAATGCTGGTCACCAGACATAACAATTTTCACAATTAGCAAATACACAAAACTACTAGGGCATGATAGGGAGTAAGCAAGCACGCAATTAGTGAAACTGTGAAAGACAACCTTTCACCTAATTTTACAGTGCAATTTTGTAAAAATGTGTAAAAAGTGTTAGAATCTCAGATAAAAGAACATTTTTCTCGGCAAATTATGACAAAAATGTCTTCATGCTGAAGGATGTTCAGAGGATCACAAATGTTTATCACAACATATACAGTCTTAGAGATATAAATTGGGACCCTCTTGTCCTTATTTAGTTTTGTGTAATCCTTTTACCAGTGAGATTCCAATCCTACTTATAAGCCCTTACTTTCCCATGCACCCTCCTTGGAGTTGTCAATGCAGTTTAACTTCAGCTCATGTGTCACAAATTAACAAGGTCTTCATCCAGACACCATTAAATCTCCTGTCTCCGCACACTAGAAACAAGGCATGTGCTAGTGTCAATAAACATGCTCTGATTAATAAAAAAAATATGAAAAGCGTAAGGTGTTAAAAAAAACATACTAAAACTTTTTTGCCATACTGAATAGAATGAAATGTGCCATTAGATTATTGAAGTCTTTGAAAAAATGTGAAAGAACATATTTTTCATGAGGTGGAAAAATAGTGATAAGTTAAATTGTTTGAGTAAATGACAAAGCTATCCACTTGAGCCTTGGAAAGGGGTTGGGAAATTCTGTCTGCAAAGACCCTCAAAATGTGAAAATGAACACAAAATTATAATGGAATCATGTCTATTATTGCAGGTCACTCTCAATAGCATTGGCACCAGCTCTGGTCCCAGTCCTGAGACATTCTGCTTTTTGTGTAAAGATGTAGATGTTGCACTGTATGTTCCTGTGCATTCAAGAGGCTAGGTGGACTCACCCCCTCAAGAGCACTTCCAAGCTTAAGTAGAAGGAAATGTAGGATCCAAGTCCTCTGCCTTTTTCTATGGCAGTCACAGGAAGCAGCTTAATCTGCTTCTTTCTCTCTCCAAGAGCAGTTGTTTTCTGCAGTGCTGGAGTTGGGGGCCCTCAGGAAATAGTAGTATCTCTTCAGTAGTCGGTTGGAGGCCCTAAATGTGTGCCTGACAAATTTCCATTCTAGACATTATCCCACATTGCCACACATTCGACCTGATGTAACACTTCAATTAAACACAATTTAATGGGGTGTCTTTGAACATAGCAGATCACAAGGCCCCTGTTTGGAGCTCTTTCAGCCAGCTGGGCTATTGCAATAGGAAGCACCCCCTCCTAGACTATTAAATGCTAATGGTGGGCTTGCAGCGCTGCTTGCGCCACCCACCAAAGTAGCCTTTCAAACCTGTCTCAGGCCTCTGCCATTGCAGGGTCTGCGTGCGCAGTTTACTGTTGCTGTGTCGTGGCACATAAAATGGGTGCCATGTCTGTGACTCCCCTTTTACTACATATAAGTTACCCCTAAGGTAGGCCCTAGCTAGCCCTATGGGCAGGGTGCATTGTAGGTAAAAGGTAGGACATGTGCCTTCACTGTGTGGCATGTCCTGGTAGCGACAACATGCAATTTTGGTTTCTCACTACTGTGAGGCTGCCCTCTCATAGGAATGAATTGGGGATTCCCTGATATGTGCTTCAGTGGTAATTCCTGATCTAGGAGGAGTAGAGTGGTCAAGTTTGGTATGTTTGTAATAGTGGTAATAAATGCTGTGCAATGGTGTTTGCAGATGTATTACCACTATTTTAGAAATGCCACTTTTAGAAGTGGGTATTTCTGTGTGCTATGTGTCTTTGTGCCTGCCTGATGTGTATTGCATATCTGGCTCTGGAGTGACGGGGGCTGGATGAGTCAGCACTAGGCTGAATAGGCCAATCTGCATGTGGAGTGGTGGGAGGAGTAGCACCTGGGACTGAATGGGACTGTGCCTGCCTTCCACAATGCTGGCTCCACCCCCTATGGTGTGTCTGGGGCCAGGGCCTACACTTTCAAAGGGGGTGGTGGTGATCCTTTAGAAAAAGTGTGAGTGCCCCCAGAACTGGTTGGGACCAGGCACAGAGCCCTGTGGCAGGGGGAGAACCAAGACACTAAGGGGTATAAGTATGGGGGCTGTGACCCTATGAAAAAGTGCTGTTGGTGCTTTGGTGATTACTTGGACCAGGAGATAGTGCCCGGAGGCACCGCAGTGGGGCCCAGCTGCTGCCCTCAGCTGGGAGGCCCTGCGTGCTGACCTACCAGCTAGCGCCTTGCTGGTGTCCCTGGCCATGAGGAGGCCCAAGTGCAGGAGGAGCGCTTTCTGCCTGTGAAGACTAAGAACACTGCCTTCTCCCTGTCCGGTCTCCAAGTGGGAGGCATGAAGGGTGCTTCAGATTGGCCTTTTGGCCCTTGACGTGGGATTTGAGCCCTGCAGGATTCTGGCCCGTTGTGCTGGAGCCCCTGGAGTGGGCTTGCATTGCAGGGTAGGAGGGGGTCTGCCCTGCTGTTGGAGAGAGACCTGAGGCGCCGAGACACAGAAGCGGTGGTTTGCTTCAATTCTGAAGGAAGCCCCCGCAGTGAAAAGGAAGTCAGGCGAGTCAAGCCTGATCTGGAGCAGAGTTTTGGCTCAAGGAAGCTGATCGCAGGTTGCCGAGTCCGAGAAGACGGCTCCTACTTTTTTCAGTCTAGCCCGAGCGCCGTGCCAGAAGTCAGGCAAGGAGTGCCTGACCATGGGCAGGGCTAGCCAACAGATGCTGATCAAGTCAGGAAGCCAGGGAAAAGGAAGTTTAGTTGTGGGCAAGGCCGATGGAGACTTTGCTCTTTACAAATGTGGATTATTATTATTATGTGAGGCGTTTTTCGGCCAATGCAAGGAACCGGGAGGGAAGCCCCGGCTCACTCGTGCTGGGTTGTTGCCTCACAGAAGGAGATTCCATGCTCTCCACCTGGAGGAAGCAGAGAACAGAGAAGCAAGCCTTGCCCGCATCCAGGCCATGAAGAGAGCGCTTCCTCAACCCCACCTCAGGTGAGAGGCCGTATGAGAGGTGGAGATAGTGTGGCTCCATTCCCCCGCGGTAGCAGTTGCCCCGAGTGGTAGTGGGCAGCTGCCTGGACCAATTAAACACACAGGAACCATTGTTGGCGAGACCGGGAGGGTGAAGTGGCCTCCCTGCCACGCTGGTTGTGCCGGGCACCGGAGCTGTTTTTGTGAGGCAGGAACAGGGTGAAACCTCGACGGAGTGCCCCCACTGCATTTAATGCGGAGCACCCTAACGGTGTGGTACTCCCCAGGATAGGCACGCAGCACCTTGGGCTCAGAACAATCGCCTGGTGATTACGGACTCCTGGGGCTGTTTTATGTGGTTCCCTGATGTAAGGGCACATTGCCTGTTACTAGAAGTTGCCTGATGCACAAGTGTGGTGCCCTAGTTACGGTGGGGCACTAGTGCTATTGTGATGATGTATGCACAATGCTCCTTAACAGGTTACATTGGTAATTGTGATACTCATGATTTATGCGTAATATATTTACCCAATGTACCATGCCCTGTTGATGAGGTACTGGCCTAAGAGGGGCCTAATGTGATTATTATTTTTTGCATAATGTGTTGTGCTAGGTGATGCCATGATGCTAATACGTAATGTGATTGATGCATAATGTGTTTATGCTGAGTGTACCCTTACCAGTAGTTACTGGTTGCTTTTGCTAAATGAGTTGTGATGTTATGGCAGTGGCGCGATAGGCCCTGTAGTATATATCTGTCCCCTGTAAAGCAATACCTAGTGCCAAGTGGCACAGTGTATATATGTGATTGCATCCTAATGTGTTTTATGAGTAATACAAAGGCTATTTTTTTTATATAACCTTGTGTGGAGTTTCTTTTGTGGTGTGCCTAGTGTGTCGCTGCTGTGTGAGTGTGTTGCACAAACGCTTTACACATTGTCTCTGGGATAAGCTTGACTGCTCTGCCAAGCTACCAAAGGGGTGAGCAGAGGTTATCTTCAGCATGTAACTCCCTTGCCCTGGCTAGAGTGGTGGTTTCTGCCTGGCTTAGGCACATGCCCTAGCCAACCAGAAATCCCATTTCTAACACACATGGACTATAAAGTTTCCTGTCTGTCTGTGAAAGTCATCTATGGTGTTCCCTCCACTCACATTCCCAGATGATATTTGATGGGTGTTCTGGTAAATGGCCTCTACTTTCCTTCTTAAAAGTGTTCTGCTAGGTCACCTGCTCGAAAAGGTCATTTGTACTTTGCTGAGAACCAATTAGGACCCTTCAGTGGAACTACATAAATGTAATTATTGCCACTGCAGGAGATGAAGACTGACATACCCAGTTTCAGGTACAGCCCTGACGTAAAGCAGAAATGGATATGTTATACTAAAAGTATCTTTGGGTCATGTTTACCAAAAAGCAATACTCACAGATAATTTCAATTTTGCTGAATAATATAAGGCTACCTATTTAATCACTTCTTAAGACAACTTCTGATAATGTGACGTTTCATTTTAAAGCAGTTATTGGCAGCATGGAAATGTTGTGTAAACCATGTTTACTAAATAGCACATTGGAAGATTATTGCTGCAGATCAAACACAAGGAGATGATGGACAAAGTGCTGAAACTTTTCAGACACACCCTCAGTCACACATCTTAATTGAATCCATCATTGTTCTTTAGCTCACTTCGCCACCCCAGTTTGAACACAGCCATATGCAAATCAGTCTTGACCCTGTGCCTCATGGGAAAAGTCCAGCCCAAACTGCCAGTTCGTCCCTGGACCAGAAACAAGCATCTTGGGCCTGGTTTCGGGGTAACACCCCTCATCAGCCAGGCTAGCTTGAATACAGTTGCAAAGTGAGCAAGGGACTCACGTCTGGGCATACCCTTTCCACTTAGGGTGAAAAGTGTAACTCCAACAAATGATGGACCGAATGCTGAATGATTCAAACATTCTCCCCAAGTCAAGAGATCTGGGTGAAATTCATATTTCTTTTGCCCACTATGCCACCCCAGTTTGGACCCAGCCATATGCAAATCAGTCTTGACCCTGTGACTCATGGGAACAGTCCAGACCAACTGCCAAGCCAGGTCCTCCCTGAACAAGAAACAAGCATCCTGGGACAGGTTTCAGGGTATGTCACCCTTCATCAGCTAGGCTAGCTTCAATCCAGTGGCACAGTGAGCTAGGGACCCACATCTGGGCATACCTGTCCCACTTAGGGTGAAAAGTGTCACTCCAACAAATGATGGACGGAATGCTGACATCCTCCACAGGCTAGACCGGGGGAAAGTCACAAGTTCAGGCTGACTGCGATGGAGGGTGGGCTGGCTACAGAGACTATGTTAGTTCAGCTGAAAATTTTACCTTCTGAAAGTCTCGAATGTAGAGTTACGTTTGTGGTAGAGGACACTGCGAGGAGCAGAGAGAGGGGCATGGATGGTCACTGTGGTAGTGCAAAGAGCATGCCTAGCATTGCGGCTGGTCTTGGTCATAGCACAAAGATCTTGTCAGGTGTCACAGATGGTTGTCATTGGAGCTTCGCGTTGGCGGTCACTAAGGACTGTCGTTGCAGTAATCGTATTGCCCATCATTGCAGGTGGTACTGTAGCACAAAGAGTTGTGTTAATCGCTATTCGCAGTCATACAGAGCAAAAAGCTTGAGGATTTCTCCTCTTCCTGAAGAGCAATGCACTCTGATTCCAACCAAGCATCCAGAACCCATGGAGGCACCTCTTGGGGATCAGAACTCACCCTAGCAAAGGCCAGTATGGGTCAGGCAGGTCCAGTTGTAGGTCCAGGCATGTACAGTGCAGCAGGTCAGCTGGGCAGTTGGATGGATGCCTCTAGAAGATATTGTGTCCCTGTAGCTCAGAACAGGAGGTCAGCTAAGTCAATCCTGCATTAGCGATGTCAGAAGTCATTGGATCACTTTAGCTTCTGTGCTCCATAATTCGTATCTCTGTGAGAATCATCTCCGTGTGTATCGTTTAGCTCACAGGTCCTTGCTCGTTCAGCGTCTCTGACATCGCTAATGCAGTATTGACTAAGTGGCCGCTACAACTGAAAAGAAACTTAGAAAGAATCGGTGACACTGAACAATTTTCGAACTTATCATGACAAAGTCCAAGTCCTGAAGAGAACCCCTAAGCAGGACAGGGTTCGAAATAAATGCATTGGCTTTTGCTCACGGGATAAACAGTTGGGTGTGCCACAAGGGAATATTCACATCTCTTTTTTCCCAATAAGGACAACACCCTTTAGAAATGACTTTTCCCTGAGCTTTACACACAGGCAGGACAGGAGGCAGGAGCCTTTGTGACTAATTTTGATTGTCCGCCAGGTGTATTTGTAAAACGAGGACTGGTTACTTGTACTTGTATCAATGTATATGCACTGTTTTGTGTATTGTAATGTGAATTGTATTGTGCATTATGTTGTGTTGCATTATGAGTTATTTTTTGAATGTTTGAAACTCTGAAACTCTCAGAAAAATCTGTGTTGCCCGACAAGATGACATGCAAATAATGGTCTAATCTTGTTTTCTAAAAATTGAATAAAGAGAAGTGTATAAAAACACACAGACTTTTGAACAGAGCTCTGAAGTTCCGTCTGATATAGTAAAAAACGATTCTATCTGGACACCTTGGGCCATATGTATGAACACATTTCCCCATAGACACAGAATGGGTAAAACCCTTTGATACATCTGGCCCTTAGTTCGTTGTACATTTTAAGAGTGGTCTAGTCCAGGTAGTGTAAGGACCCAAGCCTTTTTTGTTCACAAACTTTCTAAAAGAGCCATTTTCAGAATTGTGACTTAAAATCAGACATTAATATTAAAAAGTTGTTTAAATTACAATGCATGAGTCTCAA
This sequence comes from Triturus cristatus, assembly GCF_964204655.1. Lineage (NCBI taxonomy): Eukaryota > Metazoa > Chordata > Amphibia > Caudata > Salamandridae > Triturus > Triturus cristatus. The sequence goes on from NC_140584.1 coordinate 232,638,543, forward strand.
CATGCCATTCCTGCCTTCTCTCAATCAAAAATAGCACTTAATAAATATAAAAGGTAACAAAATGTCATCCAGTCAGAGAGATAGGTGAAAAACGAAAAGTGGAGTTTTTCACTACCAGGACATGTAAAAACACGACCTACTTTTTAAATCGAATGCACACTACCCTGAGGGCTTTTTAGGGCCTATGTTAGGGTAACTTACATGTATAAAAAAGGATGGTTTAGGACTGGCAAAAGGTTTAATTTGCCAGGTCAAATTGGCAGTTTTAAAACTGCACTACAGGCTGTAAGGGCAGACCTGAGACATGTTTTAAAGGGCACTTATGCAAATGGAACAATGAGAGCTGTTGGCCCACTAGTAGCATTTGATTTCTATGGACTGGGAATATGTAGTATCATAAACTAGGGACCTATAAGTACATTACATTTGCCAATTAGGTGTAAGCCGATTGTGCCATGGTTAGGAGAGAGAGCCCAAGTTCCAAATGCGAACAAAAACGAAATTCAGAAAACAGGAGGGGTGAAGGCAAAAAAGCCACACGAAGGATGACAACTTTATCATATACCTTAAATGGTGTTGATCAGATAGGGTTGAAGTTTTCAATACTAACATTACTATAGAAATAAAATAAAATCACAGAATTGTATCTTCAGAAATTTTCAAAAATCAAGGAGGCAACATTGTTTACTCTAACAGTGACTAGATATGAAAGGCTGTTCTGTAACAGATAATTGCGTTTTAACATAGCACTTTTAAACCAGCATAACTAAAATTGTTTTTTTGAATTTAGTACAAGTTTAAAGTCACTTTTTACTTTTGAACTATATTTTCTGTTCCACCGAATTTCCCATTTCAAATTACTAACATTTAATATTTTCAAACTCATTAGGAGATGCCTTTTGTGGAAGTTATTTTAAATGTAATTACTGAAAGATATATGTGGCAGACTGCTTTTGTGAGATTTAACATCAATTCCAAAGTGGAATCTGCAGAATTAAAAAAAATCACTGTAATGCTCTAAACTGTCATATATTGTGAGACAGTTCAAAGCTAAATTCCTTTGAGATTGGGGTTTTCATGCCATTTATTCCTTAAACAAAAAAAGAAATCATGATTAATTAAAATAGGGACACTGTTGTTTTATTTAGGGAAAAATAAACTTGTGCGTGAGTTTCAATTATTTTCTTGCCTATTATTCTCATAGGTGGGGGACACCCATTAAAGGCAACACTCTTTTCAGTAGATGCTTTCCTGCATGCACACCAAGAATACCATGGGTAAAAACGTATATCAAAAGAACATTGAAAAAATGTCAATGGTAAAGCAACTAGTAATCAACATCCAAAATGAATTCACACTGTTTTTAGAAATGTAATAACTATTTCCCACTCCTAATTCTTTATCTTCTCGTAGGTGGCTTATCTCAATTACAAACTTCTTCGGGTTTGTTAAGCACAGATGTGACATTTAACACAAAATCAGGAAGAGCGTAAACTCTGTGAACTCTTCGCCATGTCACTTAAGGAAAAGAAAAAGGATACTGTGATGATGTCCCACTCGAGAACGGCGCAGACCAACCCAACATGGCTGCCGCTGAAGCAGAAACAGGAAGGGGGGTTGATGCTCTAGCGTCTGAAGCAGGACCAGCGCCCAAGACGGTTGAAAAGCTTGGGAGGCGTCCGGAACGTGTGTCAGCGGGGACGGAGCAGGAAGAGGAAGAGAACGTGACCGAAGCCGCACCAGAGGACAGGCAGAGGAACATGACCCCGAGGAGAGCTGAGGAGGACGCTGAGGAGGTGCACGCCGGAGGAGCAGAGCAGGAGCCACGCAGCATCAAAGAGGAGACAGCGAGGGAAAACAGCTCCAGGAGCGCTGCCCCCGGGTCCATTGCACTCCCCAATGATAAGGAGGCTTGGTCTCCCAACACCACTGCCCAGGAGGGTCGTGGAAGCAGGCAAGTACCTGCTGCATGCTCGGGGCTTGTTCAGGGGCTGTGGGCTCGTATAAGGGGGTATCACTGAAGTCACCACTTGTTTTCCCCCACATTAGGCACAACACACTAGGGACTGGTGATGGTGCACTTACCCTCCCCCATGTGCTTCATTATTTAAATAGAAGCCTAAGCCTGTGTTGTTTTCTTTGGTTTTTTTTGGGGTCCACGCTCGCCTACCACGAAACAGAGCTGGGAGCAGAGATACGAGGAGTCTGACGTGAAGGGCCCCACACCTGCGATATATTCATCCTATATTGACTGCCTATTACTATTTGCTCATACGTGTGTCAATGAGTAAAACCCTGAGTCTTTAAAAAAATAAACCAGAACTACAAACCTATATAGTTTGGGACTAATTTCGATTGGGACTACTTTAGCACCAGAGAAGAGAGGGGGGTGACTGACTACTGAGAACTCCCGATCACAATACTCATAAAATCTCTTTGCACTGGAATGTAACAGTGCATTAACAAGTACAGAACACAATGATGCCACTTAGCAACCTCAATGTCTACAAAATATTGTAGGACGATTATAGTTGGATTATCTTTACAAATGGAACTGGGTGAGTGTTCAGAGGGAGTAATTCAGAGGAAGTAGTGTTCAGAGGTAGTTGTAACTGTTGAAGTGACATCCTGACAGACTAATGCAACATTATATATCATTTTGTAAGTGTGAGATGTGAGATGTTACACAGTGGTACTGTCTATCAGACAATTTAGCATAAATTAATTTATTCTAGGGAATGGTCAGAAAGCACCTGTACATTCTCAATTAAAGGAATCATTAATTTAAGTCATTTTCATCCCTGAATGTATACAGCAGAGCTTTAGATACTGGTAGAAATTGGGTTACTGGCTGACTGGGGTGTGAGCCCACTGTGGTTTAGCAACAACCACATTTCTAGTCAGGGTATGGCATAAGCCAAACCCCATATCAATTTGTTCTCAGCACCCTGGTTGCTTAACTTAGAGCAGTCAGGCTTAACTTAGAGGCTATGTGTAAATTATTTGTGCAACACTTCAAATAGTAAAACAGTGGAAACACCACACAAAAAGATCCCACATCAGGTTAGAAAGATAGAGCTTAATTTAACAAACAAAACAAGACCAAAACAAAAAAAATCCAACCAAGAACCAGAGTAATGTTTTTTTAAAGAACAAACTGTCAAATGGCACCTAAAAGCATAAAGTGCCAACCAGGGATATCTGGTTGCGCTGGACTGGTTCAAAGTCAAAGGTTCAGACCAACTAAGATGGAGGACGGGCCAGATACAGTCCCAGATTAGTCCCGCTAAAGTGTTACCTTCTCAAGTTTTGTGCCAAGAGCCCTGATTGTGTTGGAGAGGGTGGTTGGGAGCAAAGAGAGCATCATGGGAAGTGATCGGGTGGGGGGGAGAGCATACCAGGTGTCCTGGACAGGCTGGCTGGAGCTTTACATTGGTGGTCCCCTACTGCCATGTGAAGAGATGTGCTGGTGGTGGCTCACACTGATTTTCAAGGAGCGGCACGGTTCCAGTGCGAATGGGCCCTATTGCAGTCGCAAAGAGCCCAAAAGCATGATTTCATGTGTTCGAGAGCACAACAAGGATCCAGGACCTGAGATCCACCAGTTGAGGGTTAAGAACTCACTGAATGCAGGTCAGGAGCTGTTGAGCAGCCTTTTTTGTCCCGGTGGCTCAGATCAGGAGGCAAGCAGACTAGCTCTTTGAGTCACTCTGGGGTCCAGGGTTCAGTTCTTCTTCCCCAGGCAAGAGGGCAACAGGCAACAGGTCAGCAAAGCATGGCAAAAGTTCCTTTAGAGCAGCAGTCCAGCCGAGTGGCAGTCCTTGTAGCAGCACCGCAGTCCTTCTTCTGGGCAGAGTATCCAAATGTCCAAAAGTGTACTGAACAGTTGGTGTTCAAGGTCCTTCTTTTATACACAGTTGTGCCTTTGAAGTGAGGAGAAGCTTTTTGAGGCATGCCTTTCTAGAGCACATATGTCCTGCCTTCCTGGCCCTGGCTCCTGGCTAACTAAAAGGGGGATGCAACCCTTCGTGTGAAAGCACGTCAAAGCCAACTGAAGTGTACGTGGGGCTGTGCGCATCTCTTCCCTCCCATTCTGCCAGTGATAGCCCATACAGTCACACCTAAGCTCCTATTGTCTGTAGCTGCCTAGAAGGAATTCATAAAGCCCAACTGTCAGCTACACTCAGGCATGTGACCATAGACAGGCTGCAGGCACCAAATGACTAAGGCAAGAAAATGACACCTTTTTTAAAGGGGTATTTTCAGAGTTGTAATTTAAACTCCGACTTCCCCATAAGTTAGGACTTTAAATTTGGATTCCAGAGACACCAAACATGAAGTGGTTATATCTTCCCATTTGAAAATTACACTTATAAAATGTAATAAAGCAACCCCATTATTATCCTATGGGAGAGATAAGCATGGAAGTAGTGAAAAACAGATTTAAGAGTTTTTCACTGCCATGACATGCAAAATATAAAAGTACATGTCCTACTGTGTAAATACATTGCACCCTGCCGTCTGGGCTGTCCAGGGCCTACCCTATTGGTGACGTATATGTATCAAAAAGGAAGGTTTGGTGCCTTGCAAAAGGTTTAAGTTGTTAGGTGAAATGGCAGTTTAAGCCTGCACATACAGGCTCTGTGATGATAGGCCTGAGACATGTTTAAAGAGGAATTTAAGTGGGTGGCACAATCAATGCTGCAGGCTCGCTAGAAGCTATCCTGGCTGATGAGGGGTGAAACCCCAAAACCTGTCCTAGGATGCTTGTTTCCAGTCCAGGGAGGAACTGGCTTGTCAGTATGGTCTGGACTGTTACCATGAGGCACAGGGTCAATCAAGAATGATTTGCATATGGTGAAGTCTAAACTGGGGTGGCATGGTGAGCAAAAGAATTATGGATTTAACCCAGATCTCTTGACTGGGGTTGAATGTTTTGATTTGGTCTGCATTCTGTCCATCAATTGTGTGTCTATTGCTTCCTCGCTCTAAGTGTGCCTGGTATGCCCAGGCGCGGGCCCTTGGCTCACTGTACCACTGGATTCAAGCTACCCTGGTTGATGAGGGGTGAAACCCCGAAACCGGTCCTAGGATGTTTGTTTCCGGTCCAGGGAGGTCCTGGCTTGGCAATTTGGGCTGGACTGCTCCCATGAGGCACAGACTGATTTGCATATGGCCAGGTCTAAACTGGGGTGGCATAGTGAGCAAAAGAACGATGGATTTAACCCAGAACTCTTGACTGGGGGTGAATGTTAGGGTTTGTGCTGCATTCCGTCCATCAATTGAGTGTTTTCTGCTTCCTTGCTCTAAGTGCGCTGGGTTTGCCCAGACGTGGGTCCCAGGCTCACTGTGCCACTGGATTCAAGCTATCCTAGCTGATGAGGGGTGAAACCGCGAAACTGGTCCTAGGATGCTTGTTCCCAGTCCAGGGAGGACCTGGCTTGGCAGTTCGGGCTGGACTGTTCCCATGAGGCACAGGGTCAAGACTGATTTGCATATGGCCAGGTCTAAACTGGAGTAGTATGGTGAGCAAACGAATGATGGATTTAACACAGATCTCTTGACTGGGAGTGAATGTTTTGATTTGTTCTGCATTCAGTCCATCAATTGTGTGTCTTTTGCTTCCTGGACACATGTAGTGCCACTGTATTAGGAACTTACAAATAAATTAAACATGCCAATTGAGCATATACCAATGTTACCATGTTTTAAGCAATGAGCAGAAGGACAATAGCAATGGTTAGCAGTGGTACAGTACAGAGAGTCCTAAGGCCAGCAGAGAAGAAGTCATGAAAAGCAGGAGATCTAAAGGCAAAACATTAGGGGGAAGTCACACCAATGATTACTAATGCATGGGCATACTATTAAAAGTGTTGTGTGAGTTCCAATTATCCTGTTTAGAATTGTACAAACAGTATAATTCCACAATGTTGGAGGGGTAGCAGAATGTGTAAAACCAATTTTTCCTTCTTTTACTTCGTTCTCCTTTGAGAAAATCCCCCTTTTCCGTGAGGAGAAATACCTTCACCTCCACCTCACCAAATCTGGGGGATGATCCATTCTCCTTACCATCTCAAGGGGGGAGTTACTGCAGCCCTTTTGCGGAGGTGATATGAGACCCATATCAGGGTGGGTAAAAGTAAGATTCCAGTTTGTGAATGTTTATAATGTGTAACAGTTTGTGGGCATTAAGTGCATCTGGCCTCCGAAGAGATGAACACAAAATTCCTGCTTATTTGCAAGAAAATCCTGCATATGTGCACACAAATTCTTCTAATTCATATTCGTATACTCAAAGTCAAAAGTTTTGCTTTATTCGGTTAAAATTTAAAACCATCAAAGCACGGTACAATAATTCATGGTACGGGCAGATACAAAAAGAAATTCACAAGGACTATAAAACAAGACATTGGCGCAAAACACAATAAAAGTATGTCCAATAAATACATCTAATTAATTACAATTCTCTAAAAACATTTCTACATCACATTCCAAATATCATAATTAAAAAACGGTTCTCTGAGGGCCTGGAAATCATTAATAATGGGATTAAACCCTATTTCTGCGTCTAATAGCACCTGTAATGAAGCTTGCTACCCCAAAACATACTACCGGGGAGTCAAGCATTTGCAAATATACCAATGCAGGCCTCACTTGTACAAAGTTTAGTTTCTTCAGGATAGGCACAATGTATTTTTTACGGAGTAAAGAGTAAAATTCACAAAAGAAAACCATGTGCAACAAATTTTGTTCGGAAGTATTATCGCAGGGGCAAGGCCCCAGGGTTCCTTCTTTGAAAAAACCCTTAGGGTAAGCCAAAAGCCAGGGAAGCATGCCATGTTTAAACCTTATCAATAAAAACAGATGAAAAGGTTTATTAATGAAGGTCAGGTAAGATTGAATCCCTCTGCCTGTACTTAGCATGACAAACCTCCTAACTGTCGGCTTTCCCAATTCTTCTTCTTCCCTTAGTGACATGGCTTTGCTCAAGAATTGACTCTTCAAGGTTTTTATTTTCATTTTACTCAGAGCGCATGGCCTATCAAACAATTCAGGGCACCCAAATGACTTCAGATTATTTCTAAGCTGTGTTGAACTGCAACCACAGCTATTCCTTAAAAGCACATGACAGTGCAGTGCTTATATGGAGTCCTTGTATAAGCAATTATTGTCCTGAAGATGGTCTGACGGATTGACAACACCCAAGACCGAAACGTCGACTTTACCATCCAATTCCAGTTTACATGTTATGTACAGTAGATTGTATGCTCAGAAAGAGTTTCATCTCTGTTCAAACCAATCAGGAATTGATGTGTATATTTAGATGAAATGAGGACTTAATTCCGTCCCCTGTTTTCATGATATATTGCTCTAATTTATATCTTTTTTGTACTCTTTTTACTTTGGATAAAACTATAAAAATCATTGTGATTAAATCACAAAAGAAACCCCCGTGTGCGTTGTCATCATTAGATATTTATGATGTTTAGTTCATTGAATTGATTTCAAATTGATGCTAATTTATCTTAACATACTTATTGATTCAAATCTTTGAAATTTATAACTAACTGGTCACTTTAAAACAAATCCCTTGTTGGCACACTATAGCACTCGTCACTTTTAAACGGATGCCCAAGTTCCAGTCCCTTTGAGTATGGACGGCTGAAATCATGTCTCAGGATGGTGAAGTAAACACTGTCAATGTCCCTTTCTTTCATGTTTTAATGGTGCTAGTGAAGTATTTATCCTGTATTTGAAATAACTGCTTGACAAGTTTGTATCCCTGTGTGTATTGTCAAGAATGGATTACTTTAATGAAATGTGCATTGGACATATAAATGCTGATATGACCAAACCACAGTAGGTTGGAAACTTTGCATTGTTGAACTGTAGTCAATCATGTGGTTAAGGCAAGAAGAAGGCATCCCTGACTCTCTGTCAAGTCGAGGGTGTACTTAATAGTGCTCTTTTTGTTTCAAAGGGATCTTATGGGCTCCGAAAAATCATCTATCAAAAGCAAATTTGCCATGTGTGAGACAGCCTGTCCTCTGGACTCTGCATCAGCACAGAAGTTATGTTAACAAGTATAGGTGGTTGGTCCCTGCTATTTCTTATTCTCAGGTTATGGACCACAGTTCCATTGGACAATATAGGCTTGCAGATACAGCTTGCTTTAAGAAAAACACTTAAATCACTTTTTTGTGTTACTCAATCAATTGTTTTTATGATACATTGGTCATTGTATAGTTCTTCCAGCATTAAGAGGCTCAAGTGTAAGTTTAATAGAAAAAAATCAAAAATATCAAAAAGAAATAGTAACTAACTGGATGCCATGACATTGAGAGTAACCCGTTAAAATCCCAGGAAATGTAGTAGTGACTTGCACAGGTAAGAGAAGTGTGTTGGGGCGGGGTGGGAGGGTGTTAGTGGAGGTCGACAAACGACAGGATAAGTAATATTAAATAAATAAATAAAACTACAAACTTTGCGCTTGCCGCATCACCGCATCGGCGATGCGATGAGTGCAAAGTAAGTGGTTTTATTTTATAATACTTATCCCATCATCTCTCAACTTCCACCACCCCAGACCCCGCCTCACCACTCTTACCTGTGTGAGCCGCTACTGATCAAATCTTGTCATCGTTGTGCTTTTTGTGCATGCAACTATTTAACAATCAACCCTCTTGCAACCCCACTGAAAAATAAAGAAAACAGTCCTAAACTGCAGAAAGGAATGGGGTATAAAAGACAATTAACACTCAGAGTAGAAGTTTGGAAGAGGGTCAGGCAATTAAATGCCCCTTCTCTTGGGGACATTTAACATTGCATGCCAGCAAGGGATCATTCTATGGCTGGCCAGCTCCCAGCGCGGGCAATGTGGTTGAATAGGAAAGCTGCAGTTGTATGAGCAGCCTCTCACCTGAAAGATTGTGCAATAAGAATCCATCCATTTCCCTCTTCTGATTGAATTACCTGTACACATATTGCTGTCTGTATTCCAACTAAAACAATGGGCCCGATTCACAAAAGTAAACCGAGAGGAAAGTCTAACTTTACGTCTTTTGGTATTCACAAAGGGCATTTACGAGTAGTAAATGCCCTTTGTGAATACCGAAAGTTGTGAAGTTAGACTTTCGTCTCATTTTACCTTTGTGAATCGGGCCCAATGTGTTTTTTTACTTGTCTTTAGCTGATTGGACTTTCTTTCTTCCTAAGCAAGAGGAGGAACCAAGACAGCCATCTGCAGCTCGATTACAAGAGGCACCAAGAGAGCAGTGGGTGGATGGAGCTGGAGCCCATTGAAGTGAAGTTGCCTGCGTCCAATATAGGGGCATATTATCAAGAAACGGCGTTACAATTATTGCCGCTTTAGCGGCAGAAAACTGCCGCTAAAGCGGCGATAATGGCCTTGATAATATGCCCTTGAGAATTCCCATAAAAGCCCATGTTCTGGTGTCAACATGGGCTTCTATTGGAATTCTCTATGGCATATTATCAAGCCCATTATCGCCGCTTTAGCGGCAGTTTTCTGCCGCTAAAGTGGCGATAATGTTAACGCTGTGCTTGATAATATGCCCCATAGTGTGTAAGTGTGTCAGGGGCCACTATTAGCATGATTGCTTTCACATGTAGGGCAATAACGGCTGGTGATTACCCTCCTCATTATGCAGAGGCTGGCTGAGGTAAGTGCGGTGTGGCGGGGCAAGGCGGTGCAGGGGGAAGCCGACGGACAATTAAATAGTTATTATTTATTTATTTAATTATACCTCTTGCGTCAGCTTACACCCCGCCCCCGCCTGCCCTGCCCTACCGCGCTTACCTGAGCCAGCCGCCGCTGCACCCACGCCCACGGCTTAGGCCCAGAACAAGGCTGAATGCATATCTGCAGGATGGAATGTGATGGAAAAGACACTGAAGTAGTTTCAACAAAGTGAATCACAGTAGCAGAAACTGCATTTTGTTTCCACGCGTCTCACTCCTACTGGTAAATCCAGACGCAAACACGCACAACTGGCATAAGGAAAACAACGCTGATAACTTGTCAAAGAAGACTAGCACGCGCCCTCTAGGAGCAATGAAAGCACCTTGTTCTCATTAAAAAGATTTATTTAATATAGATAGTGGACAGTCCCCCTAAAACATTGATTTCAAAAAGTATCTATTTAAGTGACAGTGATAACCATATTCCTCGCTGGGCTTTGGAAACTGATGTTCAGGCTTTTAAAGGGATGAATTGCACTGGTTGTCATGTCTACTAATCCACTGTATGACATTCATGCCCACGGTGTTACCAGTCACCAGGCAACCTCATATTTAGCACCAGATGAACTGCGAGGCGCGGCCCACTTGACTAATACAAGATCATATAAAGTGCCTAGTAGGAAGTCTCTGTGAATTGCACATTATGCGGCCGGCCATACGTTCTGTTCTTGTCAAAGGAACTTTATTCTCAGCCGCTGTCTTCCGGTAAGCCGGCAGGTCGATGAAGCGTCAGCTATAACAGGTTGGGACATTTCTGTGCCTTTTGTATCCTTGGCTCCAGGTCTAGCTTTTCCCTCTCATTAATCCGCCTAACCACAGAGGTGCGCGCAGGGCATTCCCAGTGGGACTCCTTAATAAGCTTACCAGAGGGCAGCGTCATCCCCCACAAGCCTGCATCTCCATGAAAATCATTCGGGGTCACTATTTCCAAGGTTGTCATGCGCATTTAATAACTCCGCGCCTGCAAAAGCTCTCCAGGACGATTGCTCTGCATCATTAAGCAGTTTTGTTATGAAAATCAGGCGCGTGCGGCGTGATATTGATTTACATTCGGAAAATCAAATTCGAGCAAAACATGGTTCTACCTGCTGCAATTTCATGCATCAGAAATAAGAAGAAAAATGAGCTGTAAAGCACAGTTTTCAGCCTCTTTTGATAATTAAACGCTCATAAAGAACACGCTCCAGTCAATAAATTGTGCTCTGAATGATTCCGTTTCAAACCTGAAATATTGCAGGGCAGGTTTTGATAGCAGATGGAAGTGTTGATTATGTAATCAAATTTTACTGCGCTGAGAAATCTTAAATGTGACTTTTGTGCCTCTGAATCAGGATTTAGATGCCGGGGTCGTAGAACAGTATCATGCATTACAAAAATTGTCACGTCCAGTTTTTGCGAAAATTAGCGGTATGGAAAGAAGGACTTTTTCATCAAATTTATCATGAATTAATTCAGAAATATGTGAGATGAGTCATGAGTTAGATTTTTTTAAACCATGATAACGCTCTGCTGACTTTGAGTAATAAAAACGATAATTTTTAAATGATAAAGTACCTTGCAGTGTAGAATAAAGGAGTTTGTAAAGACTGAGAATTGCAGAAAGCAGTAATAAACAGGTGATTATTAATCTCATAATTGCTTTAAAGTCTTGGTTATCATGGTGGCAAGTATGTAAATTTTAGTGTTTCGTTTAATATCCCTAGGAATGTATTAAACACTGCCTGCAAGGTACCGAGCCTGTGGAACATGTTATTGCTCAACACCACTGCCAGCAGGTATCAAAACACCTCCTGATGTTGTTGATCAGGCCATTAAAGTTCGGGCCCTGAAGTGATCATCGGCGGTGTAATTCTGAACCTCACCTATCCATTTCGGTTGCATTGCTGTCGCACTTGGAACTGATCGCCTTGGTCATAAATGAAATCTGCTGCCTGTGAACTGATAAACAACTCTCATTTATGCAGGAACCTCAGTTGTGGGACATTTTTAGTTAGACCACTATTTCGACCATTTTTGCAGCGTTTATCCATACAGCCTGTTTTTGAGGAAAGAAAACCTTTGTTTTAAACTGCGTTTGTTTCGAAAGATTGCTCCACTTTCGTAGCTGTGGAAATAACACGTTTTACATTTTAAACAACTCAAATTATCTCAATTGGAAGGCTGTGGAAAGATAACACGCTGAGTTCGCGTGGCCATCCTGACCCTCTGTGATCGCGAAATTGCAGGTCGTACAAAATTGTGCAGGGAGGCTGCTCACTGAGACCCCCAATCGATGCTCAACAAGGCCTGCGCTACGCTCTCTCCACTGGCTCCCGGTGCAAGAGAGAATCAACTTTAAGGCCCTCTGCATAGCCCATAAGTCGCTGGATGGGAGTGGACCTCCTATCAACAAAGCCATGATTCACCCTTACAGGGCGAACAGTAAACTCCGCTCAGATGAACTTCACCTTGCTGTGGTCCCTAGGAGCAAGAAAGGCCAGAAGTAGCGGGTGGCTTTTCTCATTCAATGCCTCCAGACTCTGGAATGCCCTTCCGCTGCACCTCCGCAGGGAACCTAATCACCTGTCGTTCCAGAAACAACTAAAGACCTGGCTATTACACTAGGGTATCTGTCCTCTCGTTACTGCTTCAGCGCTGGGATGCTCCCGGGCAGCCATGCACTATATAAATGCCAATTCAATTCAATTCAATTCAACTCTGACAGTCAGAGCTATGCACATGTTGTTAGAGAAGGCACATCTCTTCCGGAATTGTCCTACTAGCATAAGACTTTAGAATTGTCAAAGACAATTGGTCTCATAGTCTGATACAAACAGCCATGCCACATCCCCTCTACTTGTAACTCATGAGTAGTATTCAGTTGGACTCCTTGGCACAGTGACAATGGTATGTGTGTTCTGGCATGCCCTTCTTACTTAGGGGGTTCCACCAAGAAAGAAAAGTGAATGGCAGGTTGCTTGAACTGATCTCAGCCTCTTGAAATTTACAATCTAGTGCATTGTGTTTTTTGTCCACCATGCCACTTCAGATGTGAATCAGGCCTATGCAAATCTATGTTGGTCCTGCCCCAATAGAAACAGCAGCGACTGAAGTGCCAGTCCAGGTCCCCATCTGAATATGAATACAAACTTATTGTGACGTGTTTCGGCTTATTTTCAGTCTCATCAGTAGGGTGCAGCTTGAAGTTTATGACACAGAGAGCACCATGGCCTCATCTGGACATATACATTGCACTAAAGCATCACACTGAGGAAAACAAAAATGGGTAGGTTGCTTGAATTAATCACTGCCACTGATAATTATTCTGGGCCACAATTTAGTCAATAATTTGTTTGCCTACTATGCCTCTTAAGACAAGAACTAATCATGTGGAAATCAGTCCAAACGGCCAGGTCAAGTACCCTTTCGGTGGGAACACAGACTGATTTCATCCTATTTGGCTCTCATCGGTGGAGTGCAGGATGTGTCATATGGCACAGTGAGCATGGGAACTATTGCTGGGCATCACTGTCCACTTAAGGTGTGCTGGCAGAAGCGAACATAATCTTGAAAGTATATTTCCTATACTTTCAAGATGGCCACCAAGCTGCATGACACAACATGGCATGATGCAACTGGTGGCAATCTTGAAAGTATAACTTTTTTTTTTACTTTTGAGATGTATGTCATGTTGCATCATGCCTTGATATGTCACCCAGACACACCCAGTGTAGGAAATACTCTTTCAACTTGATTGGTTGTCACTATTGGCTTTCTCAATAACAGCACAATTTGAAAAGCTGGCCATGGCAAGCTAATAGCACCTGTTACCATGAAATAGCATGATAGAGATGGTAGACAGACAGCAGTAGAAGGGTGACAGGAAAGGGGCAGAGAGTGAGAGAAATCCAGAGGAGGCAACAGTGAAGGGGAGGTGTGGAGAGAAAGCATGTCTTGTTGGCCAGCCGTTTTGCGATTGGCCATCCACACATGTGCACTTTAAACATCTCTAACCCAGTTGTGTTAAGACAGCTGGGTTAAAGCAAGTGCAGGCCTCTGGACGCTGTGAAGCACCAAGTGAGGCTGCTCCCTCTAATAAGGTGGCTGCTCTCATGCTGGTTGGAGCAGCTCAAGGGTTGGTCAAGGGAGTTTCAACATCCAGTTCCTGGAAGAAGAGGTCCGGAGCAGAGGATGTCATGTTCGTCTTAAGGTAAGTGTTAACTTCATTTCGTATTATTTTTGTAGACACGCAAGGTAGATGTCTGCTGCCGCTGTGCCTTAAAGCAATGTCAAGACCTTGATGTACCCTTTAGGTTTTTTTTCTGGGGTCTTCAAAAAACATTTTCAGATTGAGCTTCACTCAAGGGAATTCAGTATTTCAAACCTTACCCTAGGTCTTGTGAAACAATGCAAACAATATAAAATATAGTGGTGCATTCTAGTCTATTTTTTTATAAATAATTCTCAGTTAAAGAATAGCATTGCAAAATCAACACAAAATATATCTGACACCTGTTGCTTAACAAGAAATAGTTATTTGAAAAGTCAAGTGGGATGTTATTACTTGTAAAGATGTATGTTATTGTTCGTATGAGTTATTTATATAATATAAAGCACGCTAGAATGTGAAGGACCACTGCACAAACAAACGGATAGAGGGGATAATTTGAGACTGTGTACAAAAAGTGGAAAAAATGGAAAGTACCTCAGGCCTGATGTGTGTTGGGAGGTTGCTTTTCAAAGCTTAATGAGTTGCACTGTGACACAACGCGTTGTCACAGTGTTCTGAATTGTGAGTGCATTATTTGTATTATTCAGGGTGCTGTTTTTCAATAACCTGGGAACATAGGTTGAGAATTCTTTTTTCCTGAGTTTTTTTTTTTAGATTAGCATTTCTTTTTTTCAAGCCTAGTAAATTCCAATTTCATAACTTTCTGCTTGCATCCAGAGATGGTTTGTGCCAGTGTCACGTAGTGGGTGGAATGTAAATTAAAGCCTTGTCATTTTTTTTTTTTTAATTTATAGTGAATCCACAGAAATGCTATTAGACAAATCATATGAAATAACTATCATCAGATATCTACACGACGTCATAATTAAATCACAATGTTAAAATAATACAAATAAAGCTTTATGTTTATTGCAGTATGTCATGTCTAGTGCATGACACAGGGATGAATTAGGAGCAGTTCTAAGTCACTCTGAGGTGGGCTGATTTGACAGTGGCATACAGGACACTGTTGTGAGAGAAAGAATGGATTCTAGGATGCTGATGAGATTGGTTTCTCCCCTATCCAAGTGAGAAAGGAGTATTCCCTGAATTTTTGTTGCAGGATGTGGGGTTTGATTTTTCTGGGAAGTGAGAATTGGTATTGGGTGATCCTGATGTGTATCTCAAAGGAAATGTCACTGTACATGCTAACAGATATTTGGGTTTGTGGGAAATTCTTAGGCTAGGGCATCTAAATTTGCATCTCAGAAGCATTCTTGAATTTGGCCTTTAGATGTGCCATTGTCACAAAGGGCATTTAGATAGCATTGCAAAATGACTTATTCTTTTCTGTGGTCGACAGCCTCACAGGGGTTCCAGACTCCGGGTGCTAGGATAGAGGATGTATCCAGTTGGGTGCCAGATATGATGGGAGCTATAGGGCCCTGTACGGGACTAATTGCTTCTGATCATGTGTTTTCTTCTTCAAGTGCGAACTTAACCCAAAAGCATTGGAACGATTTACATGAACATCAGATAACTTTACACAAGTTCAGAATTTTATTTAGATGCGCCAGACGATTACATGATTTGCCCACAACTTCAGGATGCTGAGCCTACACGCGGACTCAGACCTGCTTACCCAATTCCAAAGTCAGCAGCTCAGGCAGTTTGACAATATTATTAATTTAGGAAGAAAACTTATGATGGACAGTGTCAGAACTGTCAGGCTTAGGGTGGTCGTCCCAAAATGTTTTGTCTTACTCCTCCATTTTTGCTGATCTTGTTTTTGCTGGACATAGGATTCTGTGCACTTTACCACAGCTGACCAGTGCTAAAGTGTGTGTGCTCACTCACTAAAACATGGTTAATTTACCTGTAAGTTCCTAGTAAAGTGGTACTACATGTACCCATGGCCAGTAAATTAAATGCTACAAGAGGGTCTGCAGCACTGATTGAGCCACCCACTCAAGTAGTCATTTAAACATATTTTGAGGCCTACCATTGCAACCTGTGTGCGCAGTTTAAACTGCTATGTTCAACCTGGCACAATAAACCTTTTGCCATGCCTAAACCTTGTGCATGTAAGTAACCTCTATGGTAGGCTCACACAGCTCAGAGGGCATTGTGTAGTGTATTTCAAAAGTGGACAAGTACTTTTAAGTTTACATGTCCTGGTAGAGTAAAACTCTTAAATTAGTTGTTCAATACTACAAGGCTTCTCCAATAGGATAACATCAGGTTACCTTATAAAATTAAATAAGTGATAACTTTGAATTAGGAGCACGTAGGAATGTCAAGTTTGCTATCTAAAAACTGCAATTTAAAACATTCTTTAATAGCAAAGTCAAATTTAAAGTCACAATTCTGAAAATGGCACTTTTAGAAAGTTGGCATTGTTTTTTGTCCCATCTATTTAGTTCCAGAATCCTGTATCCTAGGGCACATGACTAGGTGTAGCTGGCAGTTTATCTTTGTGTATTACTCCAAGATAGTGAGACAAAGAGGGAATAGGTGTCAACAGGATGGGCCATCTCTGACTCGATGGCGGAGGTGCTGTCACCTACCACACTAGCATATCACAAGGACTCTGCCTCAGCACACTTGCAAAGGGTTTCATATCATTCTATTGTTCCCGCAGACAAGTTGGGACCAGGGCAGGGAGGAGTAGTGAAAGCCTTCAGAACCTTCCCCTACTTGAAGGCTGGGTCTAACTATAAATATTGGTTCCTCAGACCCAACTCTTCAGTACACCTCTGAATCTGTGGAAGATTCGGAAGGACTGCTATACTATTCTACTGCAAGAAGGACTGCTACCCTGCTATCCTGCTGCCCTGTTACTCAGCTGCCCTGCTGTCTGAGTGAAAAGGACTGGACCTGCATCTTGAACCCAAGTCAACCAGGCTGACTCAAAGAACTAGTTGGATGGCCTCCTGATCAGAGCCTCAGGGACAGAAAAGACTCCACATTCCTTGAACCCAGGACCTACACTCTGTCTGCTGTGGGTATTGTCCCCAAGCGGTTGTATCCCAGTCTTGGACTCTTGGAAGTGGGCCTGAAGGTGCTCTGCCAGCCCAGCTGTGGTCTTGTGGGCAGAACTGACACATCGCAATGCACTGCAATACATCGCAGGACTGCATCGGAAACTGACACTGTGCGACACATCCGAGATACAGAAATTTACATCACAGACCCACAGCTCCTCCAAAGTGGTGCAGAGGGATGCATCCTTCAAGCAGGACTCCACTTAGCATCTAGCAATCTTTAGAACCACCGCTAAGTGATGCATCGTCGAGGTGGGATTTCATAACGCCTCAGGATTTACGGTACTTTGTACTTTGTTATCATGGTCTCTGTATCTGCCCTGCACATCATCTCTGTTGGCCTGAATTTGTGACTTTGCCTCGGTTCGGCACAACCAATGTATACACTTAAATCCTTAAAATTGCATATCTCCGGTTTTACTAATTCGATCTTTATTGTTTTAGTCTTCAAATAATTTATTACATTTTACTCTATTTTTCTAAATTGGTGTGGGATTTTTCTTGTGTGGTGTTTGCACTTTGTTACTGTTTGGAGTGCTTCATAAATACTTTACACATTGCCTTTAAGGTCAGGCAGACTGATTTGTGCTAAGCTACAAGACAGTTGAGCACTGGTTAATTTGGGGTTTGCTTGTGACTTTACCCTGACAGGAATGTAGATGCTGCTTGAGAAGGGTTTGACCCGCCTCAACCAGAAACCCAATTTCCTAATGACAGCTTCACTAAGCATGTGTTTTGCTAGGATGTTTAGCATTGTCTGATGGTCTATCAAATTAAAATCTGTGGAGGATCTGGAGTCAGGCTCCTTTTACATGAGTAATGATTTGAATTTCCACCATAACTGTTATGGTTGCACCTTCGTGACACAGAAGGATAATTAGATTTTTGTTGCTTTATGGCAACAGTCTTCTCAGTTATCTTCTAGACAAAGAGTATGTGAGAAATGGAAATTAAGTGGTGAGTTGATGTTTGGCAGGTTCATCATGATTCAATGCTGCTTTTTACGTGAGGGGAACAGTTTCTTCCATGTGGATAACTTCCTGGAAGCTGCCTAGTTTCAGCAAGAGGCCCTCTCTTCTAAGTGACATTATTAATTTAAAAAAGATATATCTTTACAAATTGGGGATATAAGAGTAGTGAAGATCTCTATGTGTTCTTTGTTTGAGCATGTCTTAAACAAAGTCCTTTTGGGGATGCCACATTTTGATTTGTGTGTGTGGGGATATGCACTCTCTGATATTCTTAATGTTGTCCATGAAATAAATGATTAACTGCATTGCATTTGTAGGAGGAGTAGGATAGAGATGTATCGGGTAGGGTTTTTTAAAAAGTGCTTTCATACACAGTGTCTGAAATGATTATCTATTAATAGGTCTCTCTGGGAGTGGAGTTGTGTTCTCCTTCTTTAGAGCAAAACGTTCTCAGTTTTAGCAGTCTTGGGCCAGTTTTCCTGAAGTTGGTGTATTCTTGTTGATGTCAAGGATAGGTTTGCCTAACGATATGCCTATTTCGGAAGGTGATGTGTGGCTGACTCCTTGCCATACCTGAGCCATTTGCTGTAATTAGTAAACCTCACCTTCATTGGGTTTAGTGGTGCACAATGTATTAGTGGCCACCACAAGATGCAAGCACAAGGGTACCACTACACAGTAGATGTCTCAGCAGTTATTCTCTGCTACTGTGAAAAAAAAGGAGACAGCGTCCTTTGAGAGAAGCTTGAGAGACATGTTTACACAGGTCAAGTGCTAGATTTCTAGGTGAAATTGAAGATGTAAGGTCCTAGTGTGGGGCCAAGCTTTCACCAGTAAGCACATGAAGTGTGATGATCGACAATGGAACTATCACAGCAATAGTGTGTTTTGGAAGTGGTGCCTAATATAATGCAACGCCTGGTGACTACATTATCTTCTCCCTCAGAAGATTCATTGGCCTGATATATGTATTTAAACAGGGACAAAATCCATGGCTTACGCAATCTACTCATTGCATGGAGCACACATAATGTAAATCGGAGAGCTATCCCTTTGTGACCTGTCTAACTTAGGATCTTTCTAGGATTATTCTTTATTGCAAAACTGCCTGCAAGTCAAATCTGCGGTGCCATTGTTTATATACAATGCTAATACAGTTGAAAAGCAGACTTATTGAAGGCAAGGTTGGACTGATCAATGGGAACATCTGGCAGTTTCAGAAGGGTGAGTCTGACAGGCCAGTAATGGGCTGTGTATTTTGACTGTGGACCTGTTTTATGGTTCGGTGGGCCGGTTTACGCTGATTCCCCTTATTTTATAACAAGCATTGTATGGAGCAGGCTCAAATCTCTCCCTTACCTGCACACTGTGTCTTTACAAGTTAAAATTTGCCCCAATTCGCAGATGTGAGACAGCTTTTTAGTTATTGCCTGGTTTATGGGGTCCACATTTATTTTGGTGCCTGTGCCTTTTTTTCTGTCCCAAACCGGCCCTGCTTGAAGGATTTTCAGCATTCGTTCTGACCAGGTGCATTACCTATAAGATTACACTTTATGTTAGAGGCCTTAATGAGAGTTTTAAAAGTTAATTACTATTGAACAGCTTGACTTTGTGGTCATACATAATGCTGCTTGTGGTCAATCCAGAGAGAATTTCAGCTATTCATATAAGGAAACGTTCCAACACATGTTACCGCAGCTGTGTATTTCCATGTGGATGTGCAATATAATTGATCTTATTCTTACCTAATGTATCTTGTAAGTTTTATTGTCTCTCGACTGTATGCATTCCTTTTCGAGACGCAATCTGCAAACATTTCAAGAGTTGTCATTATTTTCTAAACATGTGAGCGTGTATTGATCGCATGTATGAATTCAGACTTACGAGACCAATCACATGGAGAGAGCATTTCATTCTCAGCGAGGCGTATTGTCTTAAATTTAATCCACATTTTTGTTCTTTTCAAAAATGAACACTATGATTTCCTGATTGCCAATATTGAATTTCATGACCAAACATTTTGCAGCTTTATTTTGTTTCAGAAGATCTGGATGTATTTCTGAAAATTACTACATTTATTTTGTAATATATTGAACATTTTTTTAAAGCTATGCATTTCATGTCTTTAACGGGCATCTACCAATAATACTAACTACATCTATCGATATCATTGCTGTGCCGTCATCTATATAATACGAATCAATAATGGTATATTTAAATATAAAAAGTATAATCAAAATATCTGTTTGATTGCAGTCATTTCTGGTGTCTATGTATTGACTGAGCTTGTTGTTTTGAGACTACCAAACTTTTTGAACACTAAATTAGATATAAAATACTCACAATGCTGGCAAGCAGCAGATTTTAAGTTTCATTGCTGATTCTAAACATGCATACACAATGTTGAGGATATTGAAAACAATAAAAAGTGACACACCTCCATTAGTGTTTAAGTGATGTGAAATAGATGGTGAGTCTCTAATGGGGCATGGCTTAAGATATACTTGGCATATGTTTAATAGAGTCATGGCTAATGTAACGAAGGGCGTGGACCCAGTGGCCTTTATCTCCCAATTGCAGACTATAGGAAAAGTAACAAAGTTTATTAAACTTTAAAAACATTAAAAAGCATATGTTTCTGTTAAATATTACTACAAATTATTTTATATAATTATTATAAATACAGAACCAATTAAAATAATCTACATAACTAATTACTGAGTGTAAAGTTTAATTATTTTGAATATTAAATTATATCAAACATATGTTTCTGAAGTTTAAATAAAAAAATCCCAACTAATGTTAAAAAAGTTTTTTTAAGGCTAATATTATATTACTAATTATTGTTTATTTGTTAATAAAGATAACGTTATGTTAATTTTTAAATTCAAAACTTATAAAAATATTTTTTTTATCTATATTTTTTTTAAGAATGTGTTTTAATACTGTATTAAATGTATTTATATTTGTAACTAGTTTCAATAAATGTATTTAATTTAATTTAATATTATTTCCTATGAGGTTTTATTTTAAGTACCTACATCAGAGGTCTTCAAACTGTGGAGTGGGTTGTCTTGGGGTCCATGGAGGCATTCCCAGGGGGGCGCAAATACTTCACTAAGTACTTGTAAATAAGGATGGGTTGAAAACGCGGCCTTCTTTGTTTTTCTTCTTTCTAGGCCGTCTCCAGTTACATGAAGCGGTTGAGGTTAGGAGTGCCATCTTTCACAGTGAAAAATGCCTGCCATATTTTCATGTGTTAAGATTTTCTAATATTTGCATCAACATTAACCTACTTGTCATGCCAGCAACTGAGTTCCCAAGTCCTGTGATTGCAATGTAAAAAACATGGCAAAACACAACAAAATATTCTATAAGTATTTTGTGACTTTTAGCAACTGCATATAAAATACTGCACAAACACTTAAATGACACCTTAAATAAAAGATAAATGCAAATCAAATTAATTGGTGGGAAATTTTCCTGGTTGGTATTGGGGCACAAGTCCCTCTTACTTCACAGGAAACAGGTCCCAAACAAGAGAGGGGTGAAATGTTTTTTTTAACAGAAAGCAGCAGACAGTCTCCTTTAGGCCTCAGGCCTTTCAGTAATGGCCCAGTAGTGTGGGCAGAGTAGTAGGTATAATTGCTGCTGCAGGTGCAGTGTCACCAGGTCCCAAGGGTGTGAGGTACTAACTTAACCCCAAATATGGCTGTGTTGCCATCTTTCCTGTCTTATATTAGGGCTCAATGCTCCCTTGTTGTGCCAGTGTTGCTTTGAGCATTGAACTCATGGCACCAGAGAGGAGAAAATTGATGAAGAGGAGACACCTTAGTTAAGGCCTCAAAGAGATAGCAGAAAGCAGGATAGGGGCTAACAAGAAGCAGAGGAGATCCCTCTGTCCCTTCTGAAAAACTGCCCATGAAATGATCTCATACGCAGCACTCCCTGTGCTCAGCTCTGCTCTTTTCACTTCCTCCAGTCTTTCCATAAAGTTTTGAAGGAGGGCCCGACTTCAAAACATTTAGGAAGAGGGGTCTCAGAGTAAAAAGGTTTGAAGACCTCTACCCTACATCCATTATTTTCTAAGTGAGAGTTTTGCAGTATCAGTGGTTGGCCATTTGATGTGCTTGACTTACTCCAACTTCAAACTAGGTTACATTTTCAATAGGATATTTTTGACTGTAGTTACTTTAGCAGTACAGTTTGTAAATAGGTGAGCTTACTCTAAAATGGATGGGTGCACATCCTCCATTAACCACTCCATAGTCCTCTCTAAAACTCCTTGCTCCTCCCTAAACCCCTCCCATCTACTAGTAAGTTTGCCCCCTTTTTATGTCATTCCATTATTCCCTCACACATTTACTACTAAGTTCTATGGGGCTTATTTACAAGCCCTGTGTGCTGCCTGACCATCACTTTTTTTTATGCTTTGGTGACCCAGAGTGCAGACCCATACCTACGAGGCCACACAAAGCCACCCTACGTGGCTTTTCAATGCCTCGTTGATATGTTGTAAGGCAACGCAGCACAAGTCGCTACATTGCCTCACACTGCATCGGGGAGGCGTGCCATGGGTGTTGCAGTGGGTGCTGGCACGAAACGCCCATGGATCTTGAAACATTCCCAGGTTTACAACTTAGCGTAAAACTGTGAATGCGTTAAAACCGTGCGCCTCCCCACGTGTGGACTAACGTGGGGAAATAACTTTATTTCTCCTCTTGCTATGTGTGCCGCAGAGGAAAATGGCTCCATTACAATCATTCCTACAATGCAGACAACAAGGGTGCCTGCGTTGGCGCAAGGCATCCATTTGTGCGCCACCGCAGTGAAATAGGACAGGATTGCGTCGTAACTTTTAGAAAAGGTACATTCATGCTCTTTTCTTTTGATGCAGGGCAGCACCGCAAGAAGCCTTGCGGTGCTGCCCTGCACCTAAATGTTGTATATGAGGCCATAAGTTTACATACCCATGGAAATGATAGGAGAGGTGGAGATTTAAACTTTCAAGTTTGTACATTAATGACCTAATTTACAAAGAATTGGCGTAGGGCAGCACCGCAAGTAATTTTGCTGCACTTTCCTACCCCAATTTGAAAGGGTGGGAATTCACCGTATTTACAAGATACGGTACATTCCTGTCCTTTCAGCCAGCACAGGTGGGCAATTTGCAGCCAAGAGCCAACGCAGGCACCCTTGCACCATGGTGCAAGGGTGTTTGTGTTGTTGGCATGATTGTCTTTGTGCAGGAAGGGGTACCTTCCTGCATAAAAACAATCATGAGAGAAGTTTTCCTCGTTCTATATTTGCTGCAGAAAGCAGCGCATGTGGAAAGAGGAAAAAGAAGGTGAAATGTAAACATTTAACCTTGTTACGCCTGCTCTGGGTAGGCATAGGCTTTTGGCGCTGCCCCAGGTTTACGTAATGTTGTAAATCTTGGGCAGTGTGAAAATCCATGGGTATTAAGTGGGAACACCCACAGCAATGCCCATGCTACGCCTCCTTGACTTAGTCCATATGTATAAGGCTTTGTGTTACCTCATATATATGATTGAGAGGCCTGCACCATCGGATCATCATAAAAAGTGATGGAAGGCCTCTTGTGAATGAGAGTCTTAATTTGTCAGTAAATAGTACTGCTGTTGTACTAATTCATGTACTACGACCTACAGTTTGTGAATCAGACCCAAAAATGGTTGATAGCCAAAAGTAGTAAAGTTACTCAAAAGTGTAAGGGTACATTTACATGTATAATTTATTCACAAATGTAAGTTACCTTACTTATTACCCCTGGTAAGTTTGTGAATTAAGGGGCATATTAACAAGGAACAGGGAAAATTAACGCTAAGAGCGCTTAGCGTTAAGTTTTTTAACGCCCGCTATCACTGAATAATATCGCCTGGTTGTCTCGTTATTAACAATGCTAACCGCCTAGCGATAGCGGCATTTTGGAAGGTTATCACTGGTAATGCAGCGATAAAACTACAAAGATAGGGATATCCTTGCTGATAGCCCATGGTGGATTTAGCCATGTAATCCACCTCCCATTGGATTACATGGCTAAGTCTGAAAATTAACCGTGGTTAGCACTGTTTCTTTTGTCCCTAACAGGGTTAGCGTGAAGCTTGATAATAGGAGAAATGTCGCTTAGCGACATTTCTCCTATTATTTTGCTCTGGAACGTCCACTTTGCATCTCACTAGAGATGCAAAGGGAAGCGTAGTGAAAAAGGGTGCTAACATGCGCTTTTGCATGGTAGCACCCTGTTGTTGATAGGGCGATATTTTTATCTCCGCTTCTTTGCCTTTCTCCACAAAATACATCGCAAGAGTGGTGGGAAATTACCAAAAATACTTTGATTATTCCGGATTTATTAAAATTCCGCCCATGCCTAATAAAACGTGTTATTTAATAATAAACACTCAATAAACAGAGTCTATGATTCATCAGAAAATCTAGTTCAACTGCAATATTATGTTATTGAAAAGTCTGACCAGCTGCTGGGCAGCCAACAAATATTGAGCCTGCAAAGTACATCATTTTATTTGCAGTACCACTGAAGTTATAACTGCTCGCCTATAACTCAAGTTTCCTAACACTAATTTTAGCATGACTTTGTTATACCTTGAGGGACTAGACATGACCATTTTTTATTTGGATGAAGGACTCTGTGATATATAACACCCTGAATGATTTGCAGTCAGGCGTACACTCATTGCCAATGGAATCCAGCAGGGTTGGGGTTTTATGCTGTGTAATAAAATGCATTCAGAATAAAATAGAAAAGCATTAGATTAGTATAAGGCCAACAAATATTTCAAATGTGAATTTGAAAGAACAGTAAAGTTTTCTGCGTAAGCATTAAGCAACATAATAGTAATGTAAGAAACAAAACTGTTCTTTAAAAATGCATCTCCTATATTTATGGCTTTGATAATGATTATTAAAAAGCAGGAAAGTGTAAATAAACTCCAAATATCAATCTGGTGGAGGTCAACACAGATTTTCACTATCCCTGAGAGAGTGTGTTCATCGAAGCAGAAGAGGGAATGCTGAAAATGAACTGACATTTCACAGTTTGGTTATTTACAATTTAGGTTTATCATTCTTCTACTCAAGACACTCCATCTGTATCAAAATGTTCACCCTTCCTAAGGATAATTGCTTGTACTGATTTTTTTCTCCTGTTCTCAATCTTAGTTTAGTTTTTTCAATGTTTGAGTGGCAAAATGCAACAGTATTTGATCTCCAGTGTACTTGTTGTGAGCAATTTTCCAAAATATGACTACTATTATTGACACATATTATTATGATTATCATTGTTGGTATCATTAGTATGATTATTATTATTGTTATTATTATTATTTAGAAGAAGAAGACAAAATACAGAAAAGACTGAAATTATATAACAAAAAGCAAATAACAATACTATTTTTGGTGATCATAACATGTTTACATTATGGTGTTATTATGGAGAATTTTCTACTTTATGTAAGGAATAAAGGGGCATACTATCAAGCCAGGCGATAAAATCATCGCCGCTTTGGCAGCAGAAAACTGCCGTTAAATGGCGATAATGGGCTTGATAATATGCTCTAAGGAATTCCAATTGAAGCCCATGTTAGACGTCCTTCACATTTAACATGGGCTTCAATTGGAATTCCATAGAGCATATTATCAAGCCCATTATCGCCGTTTTAGCGGCAGTTTTCTGCCGCTAAACCGGCGATAATTTTATCGCCTGGCTTGATAATATGCCCCAAAGTACCCTCGTTGTACATTATAAGGTTATTTCAAGTCACTGAGGTATTCTATAACAAAATGGAGGTGCAAAGCTGAAGGCCGAGTTCCTTTATAAGGTTATGGAACTCAAGGTGACTTTAAATATCCTTATCATGTATGCCAGGGGGTACTTTATCCCATAAAATACATGGTCACCCATTACCTTTCTCGCAAATCACTTTAAACATTGATGTGTAGCTCTTTAATATAAAAGAGCGAGCATGTTTGCAAACATAGGATAAAAATGAAACTTCTACAACCCCAGAAAAATACACCATCACTTAAGACCTTCTTCAAAATTATGCAACAGGCTGGGGCTGGTGATGGGGGGGCTGTACCTACACAGGGATGTAGTAGCAGTAGTTCTCCTTTAGAGCTGATAAACCGGTATGCACCCTTAGAGAATATGTTAGTTACGGAGGGTGATGGTAGTGGTGGGGCCCAGTCTTTGGCAGGTGACTTACCTCTATCCCAGCCCCAAAACTCGCATCCCTCATCAGGGGCTTCACCTATTCCGCCTGTAGATGGTTTGATGGATAATTCTGTTGGAGAGGGGAGTATGCTAGGTTCCCTGTTAAAGTCTTTGAAGGATGACCTTATGGCTAAATTCGAGATTTCTGAGAGTAATCAAAAGAGCATCCATGATAGATTTGATACTCTCGAGTCTAGGTTGGATGATATCTGTGCCCGTACTGGCTCGTTGGAGCTTAAAGTTTCTGCATTGTCAGAGTCGGTTCAAGAAAATATAAAGGTAATTAGCACTTTAAAAACGCAGAACCGGTCTCTCGAAATGGACATGGAACGGCTAGAGATGCAAGCACGCAGGAATAATCTCAGAATCCTGAAGATTCCGGAAGGTGAAGAGACAGGGGACATCAAGGATTTTGTTTGTAAACTCTTGAGGGATGGGGTCTTGAAAGACCGCCCCGATATCGTATTGGAGAGTGAAATACAAAGGGTGCACAGGGACCCATTCAGACTACATCCAGACAGAAAAGTCCCCAGAAAGATTCTGGTGAATTTCCAAACCTATAGTGTGAAAGAACTAATTTTAGGCAGATGTCTATCTAACACTAGTCTCCTCCATAATGCACATCCATATCAAATTAGATCAGACATTGGGGGGAAAACTGCACAGAGACAGTGGGAGTTGGGTTCTAGAATGCCAGAATTGAGATCCTTAGGTGTACAAGTTCAGATGAAATTTCCTGCTCTTCTGAAAGTGATGTGGAGGAACAAAATGTATAATTTTAGCCAGCCAGAGGATGTAGACATTTTCCTATCTAAGATAAAAGAAGAAGGACATAAGGGGAATTGACTGTGAATATGAAATAAGATAGTTGAGGGGAAAACTGTTTCAGAAGGAGAGAGGTACGTGGGATAAAGAGGAGAAAGGAAAAAAAAAAAAAAAAAAAAAAAAAAATAACATAGATATGAGATAAAATAAAATAAACAAAATATGGAACATAGGGATAGGTGTTAGGAATATATAATTAAATGTTTCTGCTGTAAGAATAACTGGCATATGAAGTAATATGTTTTGTGGATGGTAACTCCTATTTTGTTTTATGTTTTATTTGGCGTGATTTTTGCATGCTGTCGCCACTGGGGTCTGGGCTCCTGAAGAGGCGATTTCAACGCCAGGTGTGAAGGGAGGGTTCCTCATGGGAGGGTGTGGGAAGGGGGATAGGAGGGTTAGAAAATGTGTAAAATTGTTCACATATTGCGCAAGATTGTTTCTTTATGTTAATTCCTCTAGATGTCTGGTAAGATCAGGACGGCATGAGTGGATCAGTTAAGATAAAATTTCTCTCCTGAAACGTCAACGGTCTAGGAGGCAGCAGGAAACAACGGAGGGTTTGTGAGTACCTAAGGGGTACGGATGCCCATTTTATTTTGTTACAGGAAACCCACCTAGAGGCGGGGATTTATTCGGAAAACTTTCGGGATCCCCTATTTCAATCAATATGCCCCAATTTGGGATTCCCCAGGCACTCCTGAATGCCTTTTAGATCAACTATCTCAGCCTCTTAAAGTAGCAGGGATCAAAGTATGGGGAGACCTGTGTTGTGAGTTTGGGCTTATGGATTGGGAGTCTCTAGCAAACCTAACGAATGGATCCCTAACCAGGTTTAAGTTTTATCAACTGTCTGCGTGGTGGGTTAGACAATCTCGGGGACTGACAGTGGATTTCCCAATCTTTGATTCTATTTGTAGGGTGGGAGGTTGGAAACGGGAAGTCTCGTTTTGGTATCAAACACTGGTCGGTTATGGGGATAGTTTAATATTTGAGATAGAGAAACTTTGGGGCAATGGCCTAATAGGGAATACGGAGGAGATACAAGAAATTTGGAGAGACTCGTTCCGCATGTCTCAGAGAATCATTAAACCCGCTAATCTGAGGAGAAACCATTTGTTTACAGCTTATAGGGTCTATTGGACTCCGGCAAAACTGTCCCGGGTTTCATCTAATAATTACTTTTGTCCAAGATGCAAATTTTCGGCAGCAGACGACACCCATATGTTTTTGAATTGTCCCAGGATTTCCGGTTACTGGGGGTCTGTATGCCGTTTTTTAGAAGAGCTTTTAGGTGTACCAATCATTAGTTGTCCCAGATTGATATTTTTTGGTAGTATACAAGGATATAATACAAATATTGCTGCACAACTTGTGTTTTATGTGATCGTCATTGCCAGGAGAGAAATTTGTAGACATTGGAAGTCTGAGATTCCTCCTAAATTCGCTGATTGTTTGAGGAATATTATATGGATTAGCCAGTCAGATATTGCATGTGATCAAAGAAATTCGGAGACACTTTGGTCTCCTCTACTGGCCTGGTTAAAGAAAGTCTGATGGGTCCAATGATTAAGCCAGGGGTCTGTGGTCAACCCTTTCCTAGCACCAAAGTGATTCCCAGTGGTAAACGGAAATGGATAAGGAGACAGCCCTTCTCTGGGGGAATCCGGCGGCTGCACATAGGCCCCGAGGGCAGGAATCGAAATGGTCAGTGTGGAGGGCCCGGATAGTTCCCATCTAGAGCAATCTGTATCTGGCGTATGTATGAGGACACAAAAAAAAAATAAAAAAAAAAAAAAAAAAAATGAAACTTCTAGTGCAAAATTAAACAAATCAAAACCTGTTAGATATTTGTTGCAAACAGACATTAGAAACAGTTCAAACCAAGTCATTTAAACAAGAAAAAACTGCAGTAGCTCGGAATGTGTGGAAACATGCAGAAAATTCCTGCTTTTCTCTATACAAGCAGGGCATAAAAACACATTCTCTCTGCTTGTCATTGTAATCTATTAACATAGAGATGACGAAAGAACACGGTTGGGACTATAGCTCACCAAAGAGGGGTGTACATTAATTAGTGGTAGAGGGGCACTGAGGGTGACCCAACTTTACTGTTCCCTCAGCAACAGAGTTGTAGGAGTACATGAGCAATGACAAACTTTACACATAGCACCTAATTGGGTGTTTGATTGCAACCAATTCTTACTCTGTATAAAAGAGAACTGAAGTTAGAAATGATAAAGAACTATTAGCTAGATATCTCAATGTGTGCGTTGCTCCTATTTTTTCATGTGAAGTGACTAGAATCTGATATAAGAGAAATCTTTCTCCCCTGCATCTTAAAACCCTGAAACTAACAAAGCAACCATAAAAGTGCTTAATTTGAGCCTGTGTTTTCCGGTTCTCGGAACCGGCGCTTAGTTGGTTTTCAGTGCTCGGCACCAGCACTTAATTGTCAATATGACAGTCTGCCACATGGTGACACTGCTAATCTTATTTAAAGATGAGCAGAACAATGGTTATTTATAAATACAAAATACATTAAAAATTATGGATACCTGCCTCCCCAGCCATTCCTTTAACTTTGGGGACCTGATATAATCTGAACTGTTGCACTTGAAGGCAAGAAAGATGGTTGGTAGTTGTTTTGGAAGCAATGACCGGGGCAACGGGAGGTGCAAGCTGCAGTGGCCTCCTGGTCAGGGCCCTGGCACTCATCATTTTACAAATTAAGTATGGAACCCCAAGCACTCTTTTTTTAAGTCAATAAAAAGCTGTATTGAGATTGTAGCAGACTGATTTGACTTGCATTAAGCAAAGTGTATTTTAATTATTGACTAAGTAGATCTACAATGCAACGCCAGCTTCCCCTGAATAAAACAGTGAGAGCGTTTGTCTACTATTGGGTACAATTGTGTGAGGAATTTCATGTAGCACAAATTGTGAGCTTGCCTGCTGTGATGGAAAGTAAGCAGCGATTGTCATTTAAAACAAATTGTGCACGATGTTGTAAACATTTAAAAATGTTTTTGGCAATCATGGTGATCTAGTGCACTTTAAAGTAGTGAGACCATTCTACATAAGGGTAGGCAGTATTGTGTTCAAGCATAAAATATGTTGGTATATATCATTTGTACTGGAATAGACACATTGATCATGAGCATGATTGCATGAAAAACCCATCTAATAATTTGATTTTGATATTAGGAATCATTTAACTTTCATGATACTACTAGAGGCACAATCATGACATTGTGTATAATTGCGTAGGGCCTTGTGTAATTTTGGCAGTGCTATGTGCACAGCTGACTTACTTTTCCAAATGTTTGAGCCCTGTCTTCTGATTGATGCTGTTTTTCGAATCGTGATATTCCGACCTCATATACTCAACTGTATTATGATAAATTACAATTCCCCTGTACCTTACAAGAATCCCCTTCTCTGGTAAATGCTTGGTCTGGCAATAAGATTTATATAGAAATCAAAATACAATAGATTGCAGTATAGCTGCACACATTAGAAATCCTATCCATCTATGAGTTATTCCAAAAGCCCTAAAATATTTCAGTGACATATTGTGTGTTAATCACTTTTCAGCCTCATGAATCTAAAGCTACAATTTAGTGATAAAACATTTGCCCAAGCCTAGTGGTATGATCTTCACAGTGATGGGTAGTTTTCTTCATAATTTAATTAAATCCTTTTGTCAAGGAGGTACTTGTGTTATGCCCAAGAACCTGCTTGGAGCTCTACCACACTGACCAAGATTTCCAAGAAAAGGACAGATTAGTCAGTGGAGCAGGTAGGGGATATTCTACCTCTGCCAGAAAACAATTAATTCACCTTATAATTACTCAATGGTACCCCATTGGCTTTCTGTCAGCATTCTCCTGAGATGGTTTACTAATGTTTAATCACTTTGTACAACCTATCATTTTTATTTTCTCACGTTTTCTATGTCACGTTTGAACAATATGAAAGTAACCATCACAAGAACATCATTGTCCAGGAAAGGTGGGAGTGCCTAGAGGGGTATACCTGCTTTGGATTAGGAGGAGTGTATTTTCCATCTGTAGAATAATACAACTTTCATTTAAATATTACTTGGTGTTCAAAACTCATAGTGAAGGATCACAGAACCTCCTGTAGCCACTTTGGTGGACCTAGAAATCTTCCCTAACCATTAACTTGGATGCTTCTGGTGCATGGATTTCTTCCTTAGTTTTTGCTATTGTACATCTTGATTTAGCCTTCATGTACATAGTAGCCTAGCTGTTCATTGGTCAGCCTTCTTATCCTTCTGTTGTTGTTTGGAAAAGGTATCCTGATATCAGAGTGAGCTGCAGGACTGTTTTGGAGAGTAAAAGAACTGGAATTGATTGACTCTTGAGTGACTCACTAGCTATTCTAGAGTATGAATTATTCTTCTGTGACTACTGTGGAACATTTGAGCTATAAGGCCAGATTCATCAAGGTTTGGGTACGGTACAGTGTCACCAAAAGAGTTGCAAATTAGAGCCAAAGCTTTAATTGGGATTGAGGGCCAGATGTATGACCATTTCATTTTGCGACTCGCAAATTGGGATTTTTAGTGACTTGTAAAATGAAATGTCCTAATTGTTTCAGCCACATTTAGCGTTTCCCAATGGGGTTGCAAATGACCTACCTCATTAATACTCATGAGGTAGGTAGCAATTTATGACCCATTGGGAATGGCCTGTAGTCACAGGGATGGTGGCCTGCTGGGGTCGAGGAACCACCATGTCTGTGACTGTTTTTTAAATAAAGCAATGTTTGTTTCCGAAATGGAGTCCGTTTTCCTTAAAGGAAAATGGGATGCATTTAAAATGGAAAATTAAAAGTTTCCTATTCATTTTTTAAGAGCAGGCAGGGGTCAATGGGACCACTGCCTACTCTTAAAAAATGTTGGTGCCCACATTCACAAAGTGGAAGGGGTCCCTTGTGGACCACTTCTCGTTTGCAAATGGATTACCACCTCCTTCACAGAGTTGAATAAAAAATGAATCTTTTGCGACAGCATCCCGGTTGCAAAACATTCATACATGTCACTGAAACTCTCTACTAGGAAGGGATGACACGCAAAATAGGGTTAGTACATGGCAAAAGCGATTTTAGTGGTCGCAAATGGGCCACATCTCTGTTAACGACCTCTGACAGTTATAGATGTGGCCCTAACTTTCCTACCAAAATCAGTGTTTTGCACTTCATTGAGGTATTTTGTGTCAAGGGGGCATACAGTGGGTGTACAAGTGTGTTCTCATGCAACCACCCACGTTGATGCAAGTCCCTATTTACAAAAAATGGTAGATAGGGCTTTACTCCAAAAATGTATGTCTCCTCAAAGCAGGTGTAACACTGTAGAAAAGAAAACTGTTCTCCAAATCTTACCAACTTTGAGTGTGTGCTGTAATATATAACACACGTACCAAGGCCAAGGCTGCAGGGAGAGAGAGAAACAGCATGATATTGTATCACATCTTGTGTTGTTCTGCATTCATCCTTTGATGCAAGTCAGCAGAACAACTAAGGGGTATATTCACATGGACTTATCTCTGATTTATCTTCACCTTAACGCATCAAAAGTGAAGCCAGATTTAACACACCATTCACAAGCCGGTGCAAACTGCAGACATCACTTGTATTCCCGTGATAACTGCCTCACAATTTATCTCCACGGTGGACACCACCAACTAACCCTAATGAGATGCAGAGTAGGCGTTCCCGTGCAAAAACACACGAAAAAACCACAACACCACTTTCACAACGAACTACCAGATCTGCGATGCGAACCAAAAACAGGCGATACGCCGCGGTAGCACCAGGGAATGAACACCTGCCTTTTGCTGGTGTTAAGCAGGACAAACACCTGCAGCATAAAAGGGATCC
This sequence comes from Triturus cristatus, assembly GCF_964204655.1. NCBI lineage: Eukaryota > Metazoa > Chordata > Amphibia > Caudata > Salamandridae > Triturus > Triturus cristatus. The sequence goes on from NC_140584.1 coordinate 232,671,495, forward strand.
CAGCCAAGAGCCACACCGGAAGACCCACAGATGCCATGGAGACCTTGATCATGCTACGCGGATACCCATGAGGGCCACAACACCCACCGCAACCACCACAGCCCCCCTGCCCACCCCCCCAGACATACACATACCGTGCATGACACAAGAGCCACAAAAAGAGCATGATGATGCACATTGCCAAAAATAAACACACGTGTGGCCAGAAGAAGGAGAAACAGTCACACTGCACTGAAGTAGCAACCAAAAACTTTATTGAAATACAACACAAAACACCAATGCGGAAGACTCCTGTCAGGTCCGTCAGGGAAAACTCGACGTCACAACTTGGAAATGAAAGCACAAAATCAGGACGTGTGTCATGTGCACATCAAAAGAGCGAGACACAGAGAAACATAAAAGGGAAAAAAGCCAGAGAGAGAAAGAGAGGGAAGGAAAGGAAGGGAGAGAGAGACAGGGAAGGGAGAGAGAGAGAGAGAGACACCGCCGCCCCTGCACACCCAGGCCCCACAGCTCACCTGCTGCCACTGGTGTGTCCATCAGTGGGCACACCACGTGCCCGTGCAAGCTCCAGGCCCTGGTCCTGCCACCATGGCATGGCCCACATCATGCGGACCTGCCCTGCGGCCCAGCAGGTCCCACATATGACGCTGAGTCCTGAGTCATCAATGGCGGAGACCACATCAGTGCACACGTCATCATCGCAGGCTGCACACCTGCTCAGCTGTTTTGGTGCCTCTAACCCTGTGCAACCCCAGTCAGCACCACGTGGTGGGAGGCCCGTGACGGACACGAGACTTTGGTTGCCACTAACCCTGTGCACAACAACTCATGGGCTTATTATGATTGAGAACCGTGGAGCGGCCGCCATCCAGTCACCACCGGCAGAGGGGAATGTGACGTTGTCGGCCCCTTATATTTGTGGGATCACATGGCCTGTGACACCTGTGCCGGATGGGTGTGGTGTGTTTGCTAACCTGCCCTCAGGGAGTGGCCGTGGCATGCAGACAACTAGACCAGTGACCTGCATAACACCAGCGTGTACGCCTGCGACAGGTAGCTATGTGGGCCCCCCCTCGGAGCATACGTGGAGTGGTCTGGCCTGGCGTACACCAAACCAGCGCAGGGCTTGCAACAATGACTCGGGGGCTCTGGGCATGATTCAGTCCATGTCCAGACAAGGAAGGGACTAATGCATGTGTCCCTGCTGTAGTGTCCATGGCACCCGAAACACAATAGGCAATGTAGCACACTGTGACTGGCATCCCACTAGATGAGCATCATTGACGTTAGGGGAATCACTATCCCTACATCCATCCACGCATTTATACATGAATGATGAAAGATATGACACAGCAGTGCATTACTGGATGTTTATTGCACATCCAGTGGAGTTTAGCAGCTGGAGCAGTACAGGTCCATGCCAAGCACGCCACACAATATGGGCCCGTGGAGGGCCAGCCAGAGTCCATCCGGGGATGACAAGTACTGTGGAAGAGGAAGGGTACAGTCCGCAATCTAGTTGCCATGTCATTGGTCATCAAACAGGAAATGGCAGTCCATGTCGCGGTCCAAGGTGAGTGCACGGAGTGTATTGGGGATCAGGGAAAGGTCATGGGGCCATTTGCGGCACCAAGCAGTGATAGGCCAGGCAGCAGAAATAAATGCTAGTTCTTCCTTCTGAACTCAAACCCATCCACGTCCTCATCCTCGGATATGTGCTCTGCCCCACCTGTGGGTGTTGCAGTACCGGCTGCGGCACTGTGTGCCACTGACACATCAGGGGCCGGAGGAGGATTGTTGACCGCACTGTGTGGCAGTGACACATCAGGTGCCAGAGTGGTTATGCCTGCCGCACTGTGAGGCACTGACACACCAGGGGGCGGAGATGTGGATGGTGTGGGTGTCAATGCTGGGGGTGTCCTCCTCATCATCCTTGAAGAGTGGCTGGGACTGCTCTGCAAGAGGTGTTGACGGTGCCCCTGCGATGTGAAGGGGAGATGGTGTATTACAATGTGTCCACATGTGTGCAGCCGCATAGTACATGTTGACATTCAGACAGCATGGCATTGTACATTGTGACAGTCTGTGGATCAGGGCCATGACCCAGAGTCATTGTGGGTGTGCACTGTGCTCTGCTTGATTGTGCATGTGTGCCATTGTGGCCATCTCCAACCACCTCCCCAGTACCAGAGGTGGTTGTATCGCGGACATTGGCCGCGTTTTTGGCGGACTATCGCATGGTACCGCTGTGTTGTGAATTCCACGTTGGCACGGGGTTATTTTCCCGAGATAGGCTGCGATTTGTAAAGTTGCGTTAGCATTTTTCGGTGATGTTTAGCACGCGTTCCTGTGAATATACCCCTTAGGTTGCTGCTGTGTGCTGCATAAAATATGAGTAAATCTGGCCCATAGATTTCTGGTGAAGGAGACATTATTCTGGAATGATGGACAAATATGGCATGGGTCTTTAGGAGTAAAATCCTAGAACTGTGCTGTAGTTTCCATGCAACTTTTGATGAAGGTAAACCTGCCTCAATCATTTTTTTATTTGAAACCAGACATCTACATTATCAAAAATAGACCTCAATATTAAATCAATGAAGCCATTTTGAACTGCAGCTGTTTGATGTTCCTTGACCATCCAGATATTTTCAATATTCCCAGGGAAGATTCACTGGTTCCTCAAGAGAAGAATATCCAGCTTCAAATCAAGATACCCTGGGCCTCATTGATGAGAAGTGACGCATCGCTGCGTGAAAGCAGCGATGCGTCACTTCTCAGCGAGCCCTCCTTGCGGCATGATGGGTGCGTCATATTTACTGTATGACGCATCATGTCGCAAGGAGTTACAGATACGTCAGTATTTCTGACGTATCTGTAGACGCAAAAGTGACGCATTGCAAGCTCCATGTGAAAGGGCCTGCGTCAGTCTTACGCCTGCTGTGAGGCAGGCGTAAGATATTGATGCATTTGCACCCTAGAAGTGGCGCAGTGAAATCTCGTACATTTCACTGCGTCACTTCTACAAGGCTTACTTACGTGATAACGCCCACCCTGCATACATTATACCTGACGCAGGTATAGTGTAGTGCGGGGGTTTACAAAGTGACGCATCTGCTTAGATGCATCACTTTGTAAATAGGGCGCAACAGGAGGCATGATTTACGCCGCCGATGCGTCACAAAAAGTGACGCAACGGAAGCGCAAAACTGTCGCAAGGCCTCATAAATTAGGCCCCCTGAATTTATACACTCAAGCAAATTCTAGTAGAAGAAAATATTATACATTCCAATTAGAAATTTCCAATTACAGAATGTGTGCAGTTTTTCTGGAATAGATTTGAAAGGCAGGCTATTTTATGAAGGATGCAATCAGGACTTACCCATGGTGCATTTGGCTTAAGGTTTAATTAGCAGTCCACAGTTGAACAATGTCATGATTCATGAACTATATTATGTTCTTATATTTAGAATGATTTTTAAGAGGACTTATATCACCTTGCTTTCCACTCAGTTCCACTAATACATTTGTTGTCCAGCTAGACCTGATCAGATTGAATTACAAATGGCAACTCCACTAAGGGTTTGTCTGGATTGTTAATACAAAAATGAAATGTAAAGGCATCACTCATTGAGCTTAAAATTCACTTCTATTACTTGTAGGGATCTGCAGGATACGAGTTTGAATATTGAAAGGCGACATCGCCTACCATCTTTGTAAGGTTATTAACTTGTTTGCCATTTGTGCCATTACATTGATTAACAGTACAACTTGTCCTCAGAAATAGCAGAAGATGTCACTGAAGTGCTTTAGTAAAAGCAATCCATATTGTTATTGTGTTCGTTAAGAACAAATCATTGAATTGAATATGGATTTTATTTTTGCTGCAAAGTCTTCTGAAGAGTGAGTTACTTGTTTCATTCTGATTTAAAAATATCAACAACAGAAACACATTGTTCTTTGAAAAAAGTATTGGAATTTAAATAACAATGGCAAATCACATGCTGGAAACAGCTGAACACAATTCTAATGTTTAAACGATGAGTACCATTATTAACAAAGCATAAATCTTGACCACTGGTTTATTCCCTTTTTTCAATGTAGGGAGATTTTGGAATACACAAACGTTTCCTGGGATACTTCTGTAAATCTGCAATATTTGCAGATTTGCATGAGTATTTCTGGGAAAAGTTTGTAAAATCCCAACTATGCAAATGTGAAGGCTTTCTGCAAATGCACATATTAAAAACCTCACATTATCCTAAAGCTCCATTACCCAATTCTCAGGGGGATCCCTATCTGGAAGCATCTGCACGCCTGTCTCTTATATGAGTGAATCTCTGACTAGATTAGGAATGGTTAATGAAAGAGATGCTCCCTATGTTTTTAAAAGTTTTAGTCATAGGCAGTGTTAATCTGCAATAAGGTAACAAATAATATGCATGAGTGAATCAATTTGTGAGTGCAAATTCAAACTTTTCTTAACTGCAAATGTGAATTAGCAATGTCGAGTGATACCATGTATCTGTTCTAAATTGAACTTGAATGTGTAAGTACCTTTGTTGCCATGATGTATCATGGGTTATTCACTTACAGTTAGATTTACCAAAGAATCATTGAACACAATCCTGCAAAAAATCTGCGTGCATGGAAAAAAACATAGCTAAGCAACATATTTATACTTGTGCAGATGTACTCAGCCAGGCACAATTTAATAATTCTATGTTAGTGTTATGCTAAAAATGATTTAGTGTTGTCCCATGGTTCAAAGGAACGAGTTGGATTGCAAGATATTTGTATTTGAGGACCAACCTGTAGCTTGGTCCTAACTTCCCAATAACCACTTGGGTAATATGCCTAATTTTTGCAAACTAACAAGTGTTAAACATGGAAAGATCGCCCGAGTTACACCATCTGATTGGTTGAGCTTTTTTTTTTCACCGCACTATTCCACACAAAGGTACATTGTGCACTTTTGCACGACTTTATTGTTCTTGCATTACTTGGAATCCTAGGTATTTGTGGGCTGTCCCTGACCCATTACACCCACTTTCCATGTACTATTAGGGGAGTCATTCTTTGTTAGGCAGTGCCCTTTAGAACTGTGCTTTGATCACCTTCAGACATACATCCAGTTGCATGCAAGTATTGATCTCCCCTTTTCTTTGCAATGCTTAACAACGTACAGTGTCCCACACGTGCCTGCACAAAAGTTTAGTAAATCTAGGCCTAGTTCTATTTGCTGTGCTACATATCATTGTATGATTATTTAAGGAGTTTTACTAACCTTGATGAGTAGAAAACTGAAGAACCGATAAGGCAATACCTAAATCCCACATCTTTTAACTGTCTAACCTTGCACAATAGATTATGCAGCTATGTGACAACAAACATTTTCTTTCTCCATTTCTCAATACCAAGAGATGTACTGCAATGTTTTGGGTCAACCTCTCATTTATTTCATCATCTATGAGCGTCATTTGCATGAATGGCAGATCACACCTTAGTTAGCTTCCAGTTAAGATCATTCGTGATTTGGAAGAATGTAATCACAATTCTTGCAAATGATATGAAATTAAGTAGTGCCGTTAATTTAACGCAAGCAGCACTCACACTGAAAAAAAAATGGTTACACTAGGAAAGTGGACTGGCAGAGGACAAATGAGGTACAGTGTAGATAAACGCCTGATAATGCACACGGGTCCCAATAATGGCCTTGTGGGAGATAAATTAAAAGCAGAAAGAGCTTGCCAACATGAATCATGCGAAAGATCTGGGGCCGTAAAGGACTATAAATTAAACATAAGAACACAAAGTCAAGCTGTGGCGAATAAAGTTGAAGAGTCATTTCCCAGTTTTAAAAGAGGGAAAGCGCTAGATAGAGCTGATATATTATTCTGCCATTACAGTAGTCCTGTGCGAATTGAGGAGTGTTATTATAGGATCTTCTGCTTAAGAAACACATTAGGGAATTGAAGACTGTGCAAAATGGACTATCATTTATTATGCAAATGATAATTGGCATATTAATAGGTTGAACCACGAAGGGATTGATCGCCAGGAGAAATATGATTCCGGGTGGAGTTAAACCGTAATGCATTTTCTTTCAAAAGAAAGACTTGTTCAGAATATTTCTTATGCAATTAAGGAATGCGTTGGTTTAACCCTTACACTATTGAGCAATGTGCTCATTGCCATTCAAGGATCTTAAAGTGAAACTTTCAAATACTGGGCATAAAGATGCCTATATTTTATTAAAATATGTATTGGAAAAAACATATAAATATATATATGTAATATGGGTATATTGATAGACATATATCTATACATAGTTTTTTTATAATTTCCACATAGATCAAAATGGTTTAACAATCGAGATTTCATCCTGGCTTTCAGTGTATTCAAAGTATCTATCTATCTATCTATCTATCTATCTATCTATCTATCTATCTATCTATCTATCTATCTATCTATCTATCTATCTATCTATCTATCTATCTATCTATCTATCTATCTATCTATCTATCTATCTATCTATCTATCTATCTATCTGTCTGTCTGTCTGTCTGTCTGTCTGTCTGTCTGTCTGTCTGTCTGTCTGTCTGCCTATCTGTCTATATATATATATAGATATATAGATATAGAGACAGGTAAAGATATATGTACATATATGTATATATATGTATATATACACATATTTAAATATATATATATATATTCACTGAAAAAACCATAGGTTTCACACATGTTATAGTTAGCTGCACATTTTACTGATAAAAAACCAATGAAATTCCCCCGTTATAGTTAGTGCAGGCAACTATAACTCAGGCGACCGCAATCCTCTGCTGATGCTAATACTGTATTTAGACACTTATTTGCCCATGTCTTCTTCCATTAAATTTTAGCTATACATATATTACAAATATTTTTTTTTCATATAGACACATATGTCATCAGCAGAGGATTGCGGTCGCGTGAGTTATAGTTGCCTGCACTAACTATAACGGGGGAATTTCATTGGTTTTTTATCAGTAAAATGTGCAGCTAACTATAACATGTGTGAAACCTATGGTTTTTTCAGTGAATTTGCAAGGTTTTTTAAATGCTAATTCCTAACTATAACGTGTGTGAAACCTATGGTTTTTTCAGTGAATTTGTACGGTTTTTTAAATGCTAAGTTACTTTACGCCATTCGTGGCGTGCGCGCCCCGTTAACGCAGTTCGTTCCGTGCGCGCACGGTGGGCTTCGCGCACCGCGCGCCCACTTTACGCAGTTAGTGCCGTGCCCACGTTACGCGGGATGGGCCATGTACGCACGATGCGCTTCGCGCACCGTGCGCACATGGAGGACATATTATGCGCTTCGTTGTGAAAGGTAATCTTTTGTATTTTGGTTTGGTAAATTTATGCCATGCACAAACAGTACCCTTCGGGCATCATTTGCACACGGGGTGGGGATAGTGTGGATAGTATTTTTTTATTTAATATTTTTTACCGTACGCGTACGGTAAGCGTAATCGGCAAATTTTTGAAAAAAAATAAAATTGAATTTTTGGTCTTGAGGGGACATCATCATCAATGCTAGGTGGTTAGGAACTTAATACATTGCCCCTTTAGATGTTTTTTGCTTTTGTTTTTGCTGCCTCACTCAGAGTGCGAGAGAGAAAATGGCGGCCGCCACTTCCTGGTTTCGTCCGATTCGAATGTTTACTAAGATCTAACAGCCAATCAGAATCGCGCTCGCGCACGTCACCGTACGCGTACGGTAAGCTTACTGTAAGCGCACGGTAAGCGCACCGTAAGCTGGCTCAGATATATATATTGATTTAAATGCTATTTTCTCAGGAACTACTGAACAGATTTACACCAGACCTACAAAAGGCACTTCCTTGACCTGAGGACTACCTCTGTGCCAAATTTCAAGTAACTCTGTTCAGCCGTTCGGGCTGTAGCTGTGTCTAAAGGTCCTATGGAAAAATGCATGGGAAAAACGCGTTTTGGGACCCCCCTTTTTTCTCAGCCCCCGCTTGACGAATCTCCCCGAGACTTTCAGGGTAGGAGCGGAGCGTAGCGCCCCACCTATTTTGAAAATTTCGCGAGGATTCGTCAACCGGCGCCAAAGTTATTCCAAATAGAATGTTGCGGATTTCCTATGGAAACAGGGTCCTAACTATAACTATCTACTGGCGACCGCCAGTAGATAATATATATAAATATATATATATATATATATACATATATATATATTATACCTACTGGCAGTCGCCAGTAGGTAGTTATAGTTAGGACCTATTTTCCATAGGAAATCCGCAACATTCTATTTGAAATAACGTTGGCGCCGATTGACGAATCTTCGCGACATTTTCCAAACTTTTGGCCAGCTCCGGTCCGCTCCTATCCTCAAAATTTCACAGTGATTCGTCAAGCGGGGGCCGAGAAAAAAGGGGGGTCCCAAAACGCATGTTCCTCATGCATTTTCCCATAGGACCTGTTGACGCAGCTACAGCCCGAACTGCTGAACGGATTTACACCAAATTTGGCAAAGATGTAGTCCTCAGTTCAGACTCGTGCCTTTTGCTTAAATGGTGTCAATCTGTTCAGTAGTTGCTGAGAAAATCCAAATCACATATATATCTGGGCGGAGCCTAACCACACATCTCATCGTGAGATCTGATTGGCTGTCAGTACTTCATCCAAGAAGTGTTGGCAGCCATCTTGGGACCAATATACATGATAGCACCTCATTAAAAAGCATTACAGTTAATAGAAGGTTTTAAGACTTTAGTTACATTATAAATCATGTGTTGATGGTACCATACTCATTTTAGGAATTGTGGTGTGTTCTAAGGTGATTTTACCATGTGAAAAAGCCTTCTGCTGTGATATCATGAATCATGTTTGAGAGAAAACAATTTTCTCATGCTTTTCCCACAGAGGTTTGGAAGGTGATCTATAAGCTAAACTGAGAGCATATTTTCTGTAAATTCAGATTATCTTTCTCAGTCATGTGAGAATGAAGTCTGACATTCTCAGTAAAACATGTACATCCAACAAGGGCAGAGACTGTCAGTTGATTCCTTTGTGTTCTACTGCAGCTTCCCAGAGTGTTCTAAAGAACAACTAGAGGGCTAACAGTCCTACTTATGACAAACGTATTGCACACCTGAAGCCATCTTGATTGGAATAAAGTGGTAACTCTTAAAACATTTAATTTAAAAAGGAACAACATGAGGGGGTTCATTTTGCCATAGAAAGAATGATTAGTGCTGCAGAAAGAAAAATTATGGCACATTTTGAGTGACTTCTCAAATCCTCTTCTATTTCATAAAAAGATTCTGACATGCAGACTGAAACATGCACTTACAATACCAGCAGCAGACTGGTGAGCAGTAGCTTCACTACAGTGATCTAATAAGCAACTAGAGTGCTAACATTCTGAATTTATGGCAAATGTGTGACGCATCTGAATGCCTTCTTGATGGAATCAAAGTAAAAAACTGAAAGTATTTCCTACTGAGGAGACTGTAGTAAATGAGGAAATTAGGAAACTTCATAACAAATAAGTCTCCCAAAATGGCCACCAGAGACAAAAGAGCCCAAATGTAGCCCAAATATCACCCATATGTAGCCCAAGTATAGCCCAATGACAGAATGTCCCAGAGTGTTCTAACGAACAACTAGAGCGCTAACAGTCTTACTTATGACAAAAGTATGGCACACCTGAAGCCATCTTGATTGGAATGAAGTGGTAACACTTAAAACATTTAATTTAAAAAGGAACAAAATGAGGGGGTTCATTTTGCCATAGAAATTATGATTAGTGCTGCAGAAAGAAAAATTAGGGCTCATTTTGACTTCTTAAATCCTCTTCTATTTCATAAAAAAATTCTGACATGCAGACTGAAACATGCACTTTGAATACCAGCAGCAGACTTCCCTGGTGAGCAGTAGCTTGACTACAGTGATCTACTGAGCAACTAGAGTGCTAACATTCAGAATTTATGGCAAATGTGTGACACATCTGAGTGCCTTCTTGATGGAACCAAAGTAAAAAACTGAAAGTATTTCCTACTGAGGAGACTGCAGTAAATGAGGAAATTAGGAAACTTCATAACAAATAAATCTCCCAAGATGGCCACCAGAGATAAAAGAGCCCAAATGTAGCCCAAATATCACCCAGATGTAGCCCAAGTATAGCCCAATGACAGAATGTCCGAGTGTTCTAACGAACAACTAGAGCGCTAACAGTCTTACTTATGACAAAAGTGTGGCACACCTGAAGCCATCTTGATTGGAATAAAGTGGTAACACTTAAAACATGTAATTTACAAAGGAACAAAATGAGGGGGTTCATTTTGCCGTAGAAATTATGATTAGTGCTGCAGAAAGAAAAATTAGGGCACATTTTGACTTCTCAAATCCTCTTCTATTTCATAAAAAAATTCTGAAATGCAGACTGAAACATTTATTTATTTATTTATTTATGGGCTTGTAACGCGCCGGCATCACACCCGAAGGTGTATCTCCGCGCGGTGCTGTGAAGAAACAGGTAGGGCAGCGCTCCAACTAGAACAGGGTTGTCTTTAGGCGTTTCCTGAAAGCTAGATGGCTCGGGCAATCTCTGAGGGAAAGGGGAAGACTGTTCCACAGACGCGGGCCCATAATGGAAAGGGCGCGACCTCCCTGTCTGGTCTTGTTATGTCTAGGAACCTGGAGTAATAGCTGATTGCTGGACCTAAGAATGCGGGAAGGGCGGTGGTATACACTTTGAATACCAGCAGCAGACTTCCGTGGTGAGCAGTAGCTTTACTACAGTGATCTAATGAGCAACTAGATGGCTAACATTCAGAATTGATGGCAAATGTGTGACATATCTGAATACCTTCCTGATGGAATCAAAGTAAAAAACTGAAAGCATTTCCTACTGAGGAGACTGCAGTAAATGAGGAATTTAGGAAACTTCATAACAAATAAATCTCCCAAGATGGCCACCAGAGACAAAAGAGCCCAAATGCAGCACAAATATCACCCAGATGTAGCCCACATGTAGGCCAATGACAGAAGTGTGCAAAACACTTAATTTTTGTGTATTTGCAGTTTTATATAGTGCAGACTTGTCAGGTATTGGAGTGCTTTACATGAGCATTGGTTACATCACACTAGATCAAATTCATTTTGGTTGTAGACATGGGGAGATTAAGTGATTTGACCAGAATCACAGAATGTTGAGCTGAAGCAGAAACTCCAACCTGGTTCCCCAGTTGCAAAGTCTGCAGCTCTGGAAGTAACACCACATCCTCTCCCCTAAGTGCAACATTTAATCAAGTGGTCAACTGGATAAAAAAACGTAAAAATTACAAATAATTTTAAAGTTTTTTGTCGCTATTTGAAAACTCAGAGAATATGTCCTCATTTTAGTTTTTTAGAGCACTAACCATAATTTTGATACAAATAAGACCCTCTCATATATGTAATTTCTAAAGGAAATGCTCTAGGTATTACAGTTTTGATTACATCAAGATGACATCAGGCGTTCCACGCTTTTGTAATAAATATAGAATGGTAGCAATCTAGTTGTTCATTGGGATACTGTTGAGGGACAGAGGCCAGGGGCACGGACTCTGAAAATTGAAGGCAAGTAGGAGAGTGCAGAGGCAACAATTTGACCACACTGGGCAGGCAGGAAGGGCAGTGGCAGCACAACAGACTATGGAGGGCAGTGGAAAGCGGGGTAGGGGCAACAAACCAACAATACAGAACTGGCAAGAGAGGCTGTGGCAATATAATAGACCATTGTGGGCAGAAGGAAGAGGCAGTGGTAGTATAACCATACATGCCAACAGACCGGTTTCAGCCAGGAAACGTCCAATGTTTTTAAGCTCAAATGGGCTTTATTTGACCTGTCTCCTGTCTACAATCTCCTCTTTTTCAATGTAACTCAAAGGAGAAAATCAATACCCCAGTTTTTTTCAAAATCTCCCTCTTACCAAGTTCAAAATGTTCGCAAGTATGGTACATTGGATCATGGTAGGCAGGAGGAATTGGGGTAGGGACATGGACACGGATAACAGAGGACAGGAGGGACATGGAGAGGTGCACCAAACTGACCCTACAGGGCAGGCATCAGGGTTTGCAGCAGCACAATACACCACACAGGGCATGCGGGATGAGAGTGCAGCACAACAATCCATAGAAAGCAATAGGGAGGGGACAGGACCATGCACATGGACAACAGAGAACAATGGGGAAAGAGGCAATGGTAGCTAGCTGACCATAATGGACAGACAGGAGAGAAAGCTGCAGCATAACAGACCATAAAGGGCAGGAGGGACGGATCAGGGGTCTGCACATGGAAACAGAGGTCTGGGGGCAAGGGGGCAGGGCAGGAGCAGCAAGATGACCATGGAGGTCAGGTAGGATGGGCACTAGAAACAACACACACCATGGAGAGCAACAGTGAGACTATGATGGCATACACACAGACCATGGAGGGAAGGTGGGAGGGGGTCAGTGGCAGCTAGCTGACCACACAGGGAAGGTGGGAGGGGCCAAGGCAGCACAGAAGACCATGCATGGCAAGCAGGAGGGTTAGTGGCAGCACAATGGCTATGATGGGCAAGAAGGAGGGTACCGTGAGCAGGAGCAGTTGCAGCACAACAGACCAGGGAGGGCAGAAGGGTGTGGCAGTAAAATGGACCATGGAGGACAGGAGGAAGGGGATAGGGGCACGGCATGTGGACAGGCAGGGTGGAGGTGGCAGGGACAGGTTACTGTCATCTGACAATGCTTGGCAGGTGGGAGGGGAGTTGCAGCTCAACAGAACACTCAGAGTAGATAGGAGTGGCAGGTCCATGGAACATGGTGGGCAAAAAGGATGGAGCAGGGGCATGCAAAAAGACCTCGGAGGGCAGGGGGAAGGAGAATAGGGGCAGCAAGCTAAGCACAGAGGCTAAGCAGGAGGTCAATGATGGACCATAGAATTGGGCAATGGAGGGCAGGAGGAGTGGACTGGTACATCATGCTAAATGGAGGGCAGTGGCAGCACATCAGACCATGTATGGCAGGAGGGAGGAAGCTAGTCCATGGATTCAGACAACAGAGGATAGGGAGGAGGTGGATGGGGCAGCAAGCTAACTGTTCAGAGAAGGTGGGTATTAGGAACTTTATTGTTTTTAAAATGTGTGTCTGTGCGAACTACTTAAAATATGAACAAGTATGCAGCATAATCTCACTTTTATTCAGGAAGAAGAGGACGTTTGTGACTGTGACTCCGGGCTCACTTGGCAGAAACACCCCCTGACCCTCCACCCCCATCGCAAAACGTAATGCCCGTGAAAAGGGTAGGTGGGCGCAGTGTTATATAGATCATAGTCCTGAGAGCATGATTGAAAATGAAAACTATATATAGTGTATGGTATAAACTATGCACCAAAAAGTGTGATATAAGATGAACCGGGGCATGAAATATAATATGCAATACATTGTGCGCAATGACAGATTCATTGGAGAGCACGAGATAGCACAGGCACTAGCGCGTGCTATGAGATATGCGCCTTGGAGTGTAATATGCACAGGGCAGTGTTGTGTAACCTAACTAGTCTCTAAAGTTGTAATATAAAATATGTGCTGGGGAGTGTAACGTTGCATATGCACTGTGACAATGATATAGATCCCAGATTGTAATATGTATGGCATAGCGCTGTGCGTTAGAACATAGGCATCGAGGAAGGCACGTTAGATGGGGAAATATAACCCGTGCGAAGGCAAGTGTGGCATGACATATTCACGGGGTGGTGTTACAGTGCACATGGGTTAGAGAGTGTCATAGCATACGCACTAGCTGGTGGAATACAACACAGAGGTGTGTGGCACTCGGCGGGCACTGGTGGGTGTAACACAGCATTGGGCTCAGCCAGGAGCACGCTGTGACTCTCAAGTGAGGTACGTTTCCTTTCCAGAGAGTAAAATAAAAAGTATTACACATCCGGCGGTGGATGTGTGTTTTATCAACTGTGAGGGGGGATTCTTGCATAGTTTGGTCGAATTTTTGTCGAATCCCCTTTGAATGGCTTGGTGTGCGTGTGTATTAAATGTGCCCGTCAATAGCTACCCATGTTTGTATAAATAAATGACAAGGGTGTCTACTTGGAGAGTACCCACCGGCGGGGGCGCCGGGATTAGGCACGGTAGGGCGTGAGACACGTCAGAGCTTCACTAGCGGTGTAAATACATTCCACGTGGATTCATTGTATGCATAGTCGCCTTTTAATGAATATCACGCAAATCGTCATGGTGATAGGTACATACGGTTTGTCCAGCATGTCCTAGGTGTTTCTATAAATATATATATTTTTTAAATAATAAAAAACAAAGGCCGGCCCCGTGGGATAGGGTCCCCGGGGCTATACGTGGCCTGAGGAGGGGGGCAACGCATCCCCCATCCTAAAGAATTTTTTAAAAAAAGACCATGACCCGGGGGTTGGGGTCCCCGGGGCCGATTAAGGCCTTGGGAGCGGGGCCACGCGGCCCCCTTCCAAAATTATTTTTTTCAACACAAAAAATTAGGGTGCAGTCCCTGGGGGATGGGGTCCCCAGGGCCAATAAATTAGAAAAAGAAGGGGGGCCACACAGCCCTCCTTCTTAAAAAAATACAATAAATAATAGAGAGGCATCAAGCCGGAGGCCATGCCCCCTCCTTGCAGCACTCTGCAAACACGCCCCCTGGCCAGTATAAGTTGGGGAATTAATTCCCCTTCAATACTGAGGGTTCCTGAGGGCCAACTAGCCCAACAGGTATCTCCAGTATGCGCCAGGGAGCTGCGTTGCAGACAGGTGTTCTGAGGCCATGCCCCTTTTTACACCTCTATGCAACGCAGCTCTGTGGCACTTACTGGAGGTACCTAATGGACTAGTTTGACACTAGGGACCCTTAGGATTCAAGGGGACTTAATCTCTCAACTTAGAACAGCCACAGGGCGCGTTTACACAGTGATGAAGGGAGGGGACTGGGCCTGAGGTGACGTGTGCAAACACGCCCTATGGCGTGTTTTAAGTTGGGGAAATAATTACCTTTCAATCCTGAGGGACCCTGGGGCCAACTAGCCCACCAGGTGCTTCCAGTAAGCGCCACTGCTCTGCGTTACAGAGAGGTGGTGCAGGCCGTGCCCCTTTTTACACCTCTCTGCAATGGCGCTTACTGGACGTACCTAGTGGGCTATTTTGCCCCTAGGGACCCTCAGGATTCAAGGGGACTTAATCTCCCAACTTAAAACGGCCACAGGGCGTGTTTACACAGTGGGGAAGGGAGGGGACGGGGCCTGATGTTTTAAGTTGGGGAAATAATTCCCCTTCAATCCTTAGGGCCCCTGGGGGCTAACTAGCCCACCAGGTGCTTCCAGTAAGCGCTACTGCGCTTCGTTGCAGAGAGGTGGTCTAGGCCGTGCCCCTTTTTACATCTCTCTGCAACGCAGCTCTGTGGCGCTTACTGGAGGTACCTAGTGGTCTAGTTGGACCCTAGGGACCCTCAGGAATCAAGGGGACTTAATCTCCCAACTTAAAACAGCCACAAGGCATGTTTAAATAGTGGGGAAGGGAGGGGACGGGGCCTGAGGTGACGTGTGCAAACACGCCCTGTGGCGCGTTTTAAGAGGTAGTTTTAAACCCCTGCCCTATTATATACTAGGGGCTTACAGAGGAGGTCATGCTAATCACAGGGGGACCCCAACGCATAGTGTTCCCTAGTGTATGTAGGTGTTTTCACTGTATTCTGAGTGTCTTTTAACATAGCACTGGCTCTAGGACTGGTTAGTCAGACTCAGTTACCACCAGTATCCGTCTGAAAAAGTTGAGGGTACAGGATGACTTTGCAACAAGGCTTCTTTCTGCTCTTCTGTTTGTTCTTTCTGCACGTTATCCTTCTTCCTGCACTTTTCTTCGTCTTTGAGGACTTCTATTGCTTCTTTCTGCATTTCTTTTTTTTCTTTCTGTGTGTTTTCTCTTCTTTCTTCACATGTCCTATCTCTGTAGGCATCGTTAGAAATTAGCATTTAAAAAACCTTAGAAATTCGAGATGTCATCAGTGATGTCTTGAGTGATGTCACTGACCATGTCATGAGTGATGTAATATGTGACATCATCAGCAGTGCATTGCGGGCGCGCGAGTTATAGTTAGCTGAACTAACTATAACAGGGGAATTTCAATGGTTTTGTACGAGTGAAAAGTCCAGCTAACTATAACGCCCCTGAAACCTATGGTTTTTTCAGTGAATTTCTAAGGTTTTTTAAATGCTAATTCCTAACTATAACGTGCCTGAAACCTATGTTTTTTTCAGTGACTATGTATATATATGTATATATATGTGTGTGTGTGTTTGTATATTACCTACTGGGGGTCGCCAGTAGGTAGTTATAGTTAGGACCTAGTTTCCATAGGAAAAGCGTTTTTTGTTTTCCCAATAACTTTGACGCCGGTTGACGAATCTTTGCGAAATTTTCAAAACTAGTGACCCACTCCGGTCAGCTCCTGTCTTGAAAGTTTCAGGGTGATTCGTCAAGCGGGGGCCGAGCAAACACGTTTTCCCCAAGTTATTTTCCATAGGAAACTTTAGACAAAGCAACAGCCCGAACTGCCAAACGGAATTACACCAAATTTGGCAAAAAGATAGGTCTTGGTTCAGAAAGATCCCTTTTTTTTTAAATGGTGTAAATATGTTCAGTAGTTCCTGAGAAATTAGAAATAGAAAATGTTGTGATATCTATGGGCGCGGTGGGTTCGCGAACGAGCTTCATTCTGATTGGCTGCCAACACCCCAAACCAAGAAGTGTTGGCAGCCATCTTGCGACTCAGTAACCGAGTCACAAGAAAACAGGGAAATAAGGATGAAAACCAAGAAAAGGGGGCAGGGTACAGAACCCCTGACCCCCTGAGCTTGCTGAGATTGTCCCCCAGGGACCCCCAGAGCCAAAGAAAGCATTTTTTTTATATCAGCCAAATTTGCGCTGAGTGCACGAACCTGGGTTAAAAAAATGTTTTTAAACGGAGCGCAGCCTCCTACGCTTCGTTATTTTTAAGCCCCTGGGTGGGCCAGGTCCCGGGGGCATGTAGCAAATGTATAGCGGCCACCACGGGGGCCCCCGCAGCCCTGGGGACTATCACCTCCCCAGGGCTTCATTTATGTTTTGCGGGGGCACGCAGCCCCCCCACAGCCCCGGGGACCGCCAACTCCCCTGGGCTCTATTTTCAACAAAAGAAATCTGTGCCCCTCACATGCCCTGGGGACCACCACCTCATAATGGGGGAATTTCTATTGTTTTGTACAAGAGAAATGTCCAACTAACTATAATGTCCCTAAACCTATTTTTTTCAGTGAATTTGTAAGGTTTTTTAAATGCTAATTTCTAACTATAATGTGCCTAAAACCTATGTTTTTTTCTGTGAAAAAAAATATATATACACACATATATATATATATATATGTATATATATATATATATATATAGCAAAACAACACTTGTTGGGACTGACTTCGGTCCGCAAATCCAGTCCGGATTTTCCTGGAGGGCAGTCAAGCGGCAGGATGTTGGGATTGAGGGGCCGGCAGCGTGGTGTCTGGACATTGGGTTGCAGGCAGAACGGTGAGCGCCACCCACTTGGGAAAGAAGGTACCTACCTGAGACGCCCTGATCTCTGCCACGCCTTCCCTTCGAGCCTTCGCCTATCGTAGCGAAGTCAGTGCCATTTAAAGATTGGACACTGGCAACACTGGTTGTCTGAGAGCATCTGATGAAGGAATTCATTCCGAAACGCGTTATGCTGCCAATAAAGTTGCCGGTTCCCGAAAGCCATTGTGTGTGCCCGGATCTTCTTCTGTGGGGGGTCTTGGACTGTTATATATATATATATATATATATATATATATACATATACATATATAAATATATACATATACATATATAAATATATATATATATATATATATATATACACAGTGAAAAAAACAAATGTTACAGGGACGTTATAGTTAGGGTCAGAAGTTACTCATACAAAACCAGAGAAATTCTGCCTTTATATTTAGCAGAGTTAACTTTGACTCACGCCCCCGCACTGCTTATGGCCTCGCATATTACATCACTCTTGACATGGCCAGTAACATCACTGATGAGATCTCAAATTACATCACTGATGACATCAGTGATGATATCATCCAGAGACTGAGAGTGTTTTAAAAGAGTTTATGAGTGTTAAATACACATACTAAGGTGTATTGGTGAATCAGTGGGTGTATGAGTGACAAACAATGACTGAGTGGGTGCGTGACTGACTGTATAAGTGAGTGATTATGTGTCTTGGTGAATGTATGGGGAGTGACTGTCTGTCAGTTCATGTCTAAGTGCCTGGAAATGCCACACATCTTTAAAAAAAAATACCATTCAGCAACAGGGGCAGCTGGTCCATAGGTGGTGCTAGAGTGGCACCCCACTACCATCTACAGAAAAAGAAACAGCTCTTTGCAGCTCGAGTGGCAGGACTGTAAGTAGACAAATTGACACCTAGTTTGTCCGTTTACGTTTCTTCGCCAGCGCTCCTGACAGATTAAAGTGTGCATGTCAACGCACACAGCAGGAGAGAGCAGGAGTTCAGATGGGCTGCGCATCTGAAGGGCGCTTTTCATTTCAGCTCCCGTCTTCCATTGACTAGGCATTAGACATGCTGCGCATGCTGAGTGCAGTGCAACATGTCTTAAGATAGCCTTCTGCTTGGGCGGTGACGTGTTTTTGACGCAGTCGGCCCCTGCCCTGTCAAATGCCAGGATACAGCAGAGTGAAGAAGGGTGAGCCCCAATTGTATCCTGCCTTCTGATTTGACATTCAGCAGTCAGGCCCGTTGAAGCAGAGAAAAAAGATCTGTGAAGAAGCTGGCCTGCAGTCAATTGACTGGAATGATGGTGTTTGGGTTAGTTTCATTTCAGTTCATTTTAAGGGTTTTCCTCATTAATGACAAGGCGCATGAAAAAAAAATCATGAGAAAAGTTCCTTTTCTTTTTAAGTAAGGTGCTGTAAAGTACAGTTGACCCCACTTGACCTTTAGAGAGCTAAGCCTATGTTACTTTTTTTCTCTAACTTTCATTCACCTAGGTATAGATTTTCTTATTTACCAGTGCAGACTAGGAGGGATTTCTTCTGATTGTTAGATCCTCATACATCTGAAGGGCCAAGATAGTCCTGCTAAAAATCAATCTAGGGAATGATGAAGGACAAAATTGTAGTGTAATGCATTTAATGCAACCAAATGTAGCAGGTGAGTCTTAATATACCTAGGAGAGGCAATGCTTGCCTAGCACATCACAAAAATATTTGAATATGCTAACGCATCCTTTCATAGCCTTTAGATTTCAACCTGATTTATGTGGAGATTGGTCTAAAAAATGAACAATTTGTCAATATTTTTTACAAACTGTTTGACGTGGAGAACCCTTTTAGTTGACTCTGTTTTCCAGCTATGTGTATTTGCTTGTTCAAATTGGAAGAAGGTATTTACGCCCACCACTTTCAAAGTTGACCAGCCCCCACTGATTGGCAGTGCTTTAAAAGCAAAGTAGGCAGAAAACCTGTTCAATAGTGCAACCGCTCTGACTGAGAAGAGGCCTTTTCTGCATGTGACCAAAGTTTTTCCTTCGAGCCTACCTGTAGTTTCTGCTGCTCTCTGAATGTACTTGCACAACATATTGAAATCAACTTTCATTTGATGAGGAAATTAATTGCAAGTGTCTATATTTTCAATAGTAAGTGACCCCGTGCCAATTAACCTTAATTTTAATCATGTTTTTTGCATTTTATGTGATTTGCATAGAGTCATATCTCATTCATATTTTTTGTAAGGATTGTGCATTCATTTATTTTATGATCCTGATGATTTTAGAAACTATATTTTAGATTTGTTCAATAGTGATTAGTTTTGTCATTAAGCACTGCTTTTCTCTCTGTTTACCTCCTAATCAACCAGCCTTTGTTCTCATAAACTGTCCTTACCATTGATCACAAAGGGGCCAGTTCAAAAAGACACTTGTAAATGGCATGCTGTAACCCATATCTTTATGGTGATTGGATTTGTTCACTGATACACAAAATACACTGGGGCATATCTACAAGCAGAGTTGCGTCGCTCTTGCTCCCCTCAAGGTGGTGCTAGAGCAACACAAGTCCTAAATGAGATTTGTGAAGCCACACAAGGCCACTTTGCTTGGCCCTGAATGGCTCAATAAATCTGGAGTAAAGCAAATCAGCACAAATCATTGTGTTGCCTTACTCTGCCCTGGGAAGGTGTTAAATGGGCATTGCGTAGATGTTCCCATGCAACTCCCATAGTTTTTACCGCACTCCCAGATTTTCCAGAACTGCTAAACCTGGGAAATTTCCAAAAAGATACACCTACCCAGGGAGGACATAACAAGGATTGAGAGATCCCTTAGGGGAGGATTTGGGCACCTAATGAAAAAAATGCAATTAGAGGAGAAATATCTTTATTTCTCTTCTTAGGTCCTCTTACTATGTGTGCTGCATTTTGCAGCATACATAGAAAGAGGAATATGCCTCTCAGGATTGCCCCTTCCTGCACAAAAACGATCCTGCATGGAATGTATGATGTTTCTAGGCGCAGTAGGTTACAACACGGTCGTTACAACGACCGCATTGTTACCACGTGTGGCTTTACATCGCAAGTCATTTCTACTACTTGCGCTAGACACTGCGCTGGACTTAGGAATAGTATAAATGACTATTCCTACTACAGTTAGCGCAACAGCAGGGAATGTGTTGGATTTAAAATCCAACACATCCCCTGGTGTTGCACGCCACCTAGCGCATGTCGTAGAAACGACTTGTGATGTTAAGCTACGCGTGGTAACAACGCAGTCGTTGTAACAACTGCATTGTTACCTACCTGCGTGGTAACAACAGCGTTGTAAGCGCTGTTTCCCTCCTGCATTCAATAGAGGCAGCCTTGCACCATGGTGCAAGGGTGCCTGCTTTGGCTCTAAGCTGCCAAAAGGGCACCAGAGCAGGAGAAAAGGCAGGAATGGGCTGTATTGACTGAAATACGGTGCATTCCAGCCCTTTCCCTGTCACGCACTGTAGCGCAGCACGTGCGCTGCACTGTGTGATAAGTTCATAAGTAAGCCCCCAGAGTAACAAAGCAGAACTTCACTTGCGATCTGACTCAGTTACACTTTGATTTACATTTAGTCAAGCCATTTACATTTTCATCTAATGGTGCATCTGCGAGCTCTTTGCACAGCTGAGTCTGCATTCATTGGATCAGAAATTAGTGAAATGCTGAAGTGTTTATATTTAATTTTTTCCTGGACACAATTTTTGCATGAAAGGTATTTCTTTCCTCCAACTCTCCCAAATATGGTGTATTATTTACAAACTCAATTCAAGCATGGATTTAGAATAGCAGATACATGTGGGAAATGCATTAGTCTATCCTTTGCTCATTTGAATCAAATTCAACTTTGATGCAATTCAGAAAACAACCTTTTGCACAACAATGCATTCTATGCCTTTGAAAGTTCAAGTATGTTACATTAATTGAGTTTGCTAGACCCATAATTTTGCTTACAACTTTAAAAACCACGGTGGGTTCGTTTGGCATGACCATTAATCAAATTATATTTTTGTTAATTACCTCTCCTATGGCCAGCTGCTGTACAGTGTGTTTAATAACAATTTTCTCCAAAAAGTTTCACCAGCAGATACTAGACTGGCTATTTTGCAGCAGGAACATTAAGGGCCACATGTACAACTGCCAAATTTTGCGAGTTCCTAATTGTGCTTTTTTGTGACTTGCAATTAGAAAGTTGAAAAATGTGATGTATCAATGCGTCTCAGAAACATTTAGAGATTCTTAATGAAGTTGCAATTGACCTACCTCATCAATATTAATGAAGTAGGTAGCAATTTATGACACATTAGGAATCACTAAAAACACAGGGATGGTGGCCTGCAGTTGACAGCAGACCGCCATGGCTGTGTTTGCTTTTTAATAAACCCAACTTTTTTTTAAATGCAGCCCGTTTTCCTTAAATGAAAGTGGGCTGCATTTCAAAAAATGAAATGTTTCAATTAAATCTTTTAAGAGTAGGCAGTGGTCCATGTGATGCATAAAGAGTGACATTTACAGCACAAGGAAGATGTGCAGTAGAGCAAACAAATTCCTAGCAACTGCTGACATACAACAAGACCCAGGCAGGATCTACCACAATACAAATTCTCTCTCAGAGCATTTGAGTATGATGGGTCATTTTCTAGCAGGCAGAATAAAGATAAGATCCTTTATTTTGAAACTCACCGTCTTCATCTTAAAACATATAGCACTTCTAAACTTTCATTTGGTTTAAGCACTGTGAAAAGGGATAAACATGATGTTTACAATAACTCTTCAAAAATTCACTTAGCGGTTCCCATAGGATCTCTTGGAATAAACATATCTTATTCCCTGGTTCCTTTAGAAAGCCATTTTCACCTAAGTAAAGGGAAATGTAATCGATGCCACACTGCATGATAACTTAGAAACATATAATGTGATTGCTGTATTTTCATCAGTTTACATTTCATGTCAGGATGTGGCTCAAAATCTTCAGTCTCAGCTTTTTTTGCAATAATTTGCCTTACCTACTTTATTTACGATGAGGGTCTCAATTTGAATGACCCTTCCTTTGAAGCTATACTTCCTGGAATGCTATTTTCAGTTCTGTGTAGGTGACTCTGTTTATGGTATGTGTTTTACTTGTCTCCACAGTTGTATGTGTTAATCTTAACTTTACATCCAGATATCTTTTTTAGTATCATTTTGTTTGGGATAAGAACGCATCAATCCCCACATATAAGTTTTTTATAAGAGTGTAACAATGTAGCTGTAACTATTAGCCATTATTTTGTGTTGCATAACATATAATAGGAGTGCTGTCCCTTTGGCACCCCTATGAGCCTGCTAGGCATTCTAGTCCCTGTAAGCTTATTATTGTTATTCCACAGTTCAATACTGTGGAAACAAGGTGGAGGGCACTGTGGCACACTGTCATTGTGCAGTCTTTAATTTGCAATGTTTCTCAGCCTCAGCTCAGAAATTTCAAAATAGAAATTATTTCAGGTTTTAAAATGTATTTCAGATGTAATGAACATTATGATTATGGTTTGGGAAATTATTAGCATTATTAGCACTCCCTCAATCTTTGGTAT
This sequence comes from Triturus cristatus, assembly GCF_964204655.1. Classification (NCBI taxonomy): domain Eukaryota; kingdom Metazoa; phylum Chordata; class Amphibia; order Caudata; family Salamandridae; genus Triturus; species Triturus cristatus. The sequence continues at coordinate 232,694,736 of NC_140584.1, forward strand.
TGGTAGAGATCTCTACCATATGGCACCTCATTACAGATTGTGTCACATATTAATGAATCACAATAAAAGTGACCCTAGCAATCATCAACTTGCTAAAGTCCTCTTTTGTTCATGAAATGAAATAGTTATAAGCTCACAATATATATCCCCATAAGTAAATACACCTAGAAGCACATTAACATAATAGAATACAAATTGAAACACAAACTGTGAGGAATTGGGTTTTTGGTTGAAGGGGGTGTTAACCATTCTAAAGCAAAAACGACAATCCCTGTCAGGGTGAACCACAAAAGTCTCTAAGTCAACCTGTGCTTAGCCCTCTGGTAGCTTGGCACAAAAGCAGTAAGACCTAACTTAGAGGCAATGTGCGCAGTATTTATGCCGCACTTAAACTGTAATATAATGAAATCCCAACAGAAGAAAACTCTCACAGTAATTTAGACAAATAGAGTGATATCTAATAAATTAAAGGAGACCAAAATGACAAACCCCTAATGAGTAGAACCTGAAATAAGCAATTTTAAAGGTTCAAGTACAAATAGTGTCAAGAAGCAGAAAATACTAACTGTGGGTATCTGGTCATTCTAGACTGAGACAATGTCACAAGTTCAGGCTGACCACGATGGAGTGCGGGCCAGATACAGGGACCAGTTTAGTCCCACTGAAAAAGTTACCTTCTCAGAGTCTGGTGCACAGAGTTCAAAACTTCATGATTTCACAGAAAGAGCTCCTCTGATGACAGCCAAGGATCCAGGACATAGGGAGGCACCGCTTGGGGATCAGCAACTCACTCCAGCAGAGACCAGCGGGCTCAAGCAGGTCAAGTTGCAGGTCCAGGCTGGGTAGCTACAGCAGGTCATCTGGGCAGTCACATTGAGGCCTTTGGATCTTGTTCTGACCCTGTAGCTCAGAAAAGGCGGTCATCCAACTGTCCATTGGAGTCACGCTGGTATTTCTGGGTTCAAGGAGATGGTCCTCTCTCCTTCAAGCAGCAAGGCAGGCTTCAAGCTGCAGGGCAGTCCTCTGAAGAACAAGACAGGCCTCAAGAAGCAGTGCAGTCCTCTAGTAGCAACAGTACAGTCCTCTAAGAAAAAATGCTGGCCTCAAGCAGCTGGGCAGTTCTCTGGAGTACAAGGCAGTCCTTTTGTAGTCTTTCACAGGTCCAGGAGTGTACTAAAGAATTGATCTGAGGGTCTAATACTTATAACTGGTACCAGCTTTAAAGTGGGAGAAATTCTACTCTTCCCCCTGGTCCTAAGTTATCTGGAATTATGTAGTTTGGCTGAATAAGGAGGCGAAGACGAAATCATAGTTTTCCAGACAATAAGACAAAGTTTATAGTCAATTACAAGACCCACGACTGGCCTAGACAGGAGCTAGGTAATAAGTGCCTAGGGAGCTCCACATTCCAGAATACCAAACATGACGTGGGGTAGCTTACATGTTAAACATTCCTTAAATTTACATAGTAAACAATTTCATACATAACTCACTTACCACACATCCCCCTTTTTATATATAAAAAACATAAGACATTTTAAATACATTTCAATACATAGAGTAACTGAGTGCACAAATTTACATTTAGATAATAGAATCACATAAAGTAATCTCTTAGAAGGAGTGGAGCTGTCCTAACTCTACTACTGCTCCTGCATGTCCCATCTCCTTCCCCTCTTAAAGCATTGCTTTCATCAGATTGCAAAGCAGAACTAGAGGTGACATGTTAACAATCACCTTGGCCTGACAAGGTGGAACTTGGTGGAGAATAGGAGGAAGCAGGACGTATCACATCACCAACACCATACCAATCATCGTTAGCCAAACTGCACTCTTTCTCCCATGCATTATTTCTGCCTTTTTTATGAATTATAGCTGCTTGTACTTAAGTTAGCTGTACAACGGCATTTGTATTCCACCAACCTTTGTCTTGGAGTAGGACTGCCATACGTGATGCTTGTAAAACCCTGACAGGAGAAGAAAATTTAGATTGTCCCTTGGGAACTTTAATGTTTTTTTAATGAGAACCCAATCTCCAGGGATTAACTGTTTATCCTTGACATGCATGCGTTTATCATAATCACGCTTATAAACCTCTTGTTTCCTTTTGACCATATCTCTTACTTTACATAAATCAACAGGAGACTGAGTGAACCTATCCAGTAACCAAGCTGCACTCAATTTGGAAATAGGTGTCCTTCCTCTAAGTAGAATGTAAGATGCTGTGAGGTGTAGTGTTGTAATTCCAAAACTTTTGATATAGAAAACCAGCTACGTCTAAACCATTAGCTACAGCAGTTTGTATTCCTTCTTTCAGCATGCGATTCGCATGCTCAACAACTCCGTTTGAGGATGGACTATTTAAAGGCATGTGAATGTGCATGACATAGACTTTTTTTAGGAACAGTTCTATCTCCTGTGACACAAAATGCTAACCATTATCTGTAACTACCTCTTTGGTTGTGCCTTTGATGCAAAACAAATGCTGTAAGAATAGAATAACTGAATTAGAGTCAGCGTACTTGACAAATGCAAAATAGATCCATTTGGAGAAATAAACTATGGCAACTTTGAGAAACATTTTATCATGCCCAAATACAAAAAGTGGACCAGCAAAATCTAAGCCTATTTTTTGCCAAGCACCACTAGGCCACTGTACCGGACATAGAGGTGCATTGGAGGTCTTCCAGTGTTTATATGAACAAAAGCATTGAGCACATTGTTTTATGTGCAGTTTGATTTGGCTATCGATTCCCAGCCACCTGTAAGTCTGTTTGATTTTGTTGATGGTGGCAGTGATCCCTAAATGTCCCTCATGTGCCAAAGAAATGATAGTGTTTCTAAGATCCTGGGAGGAACAAATTTGTCTTGTCGAATTAAAATGTCATTAGAGAAAGATAATCCTGGAGCCACTTGAGCAAACGTTCTTTCTTCCAATGACAGATTCCTATCTAGTGGCCAACCCTTGACTAAAAACTTATAACGGTCTTTAAACATTCATCAGTGTCATAACTACGCAACCATTCATCCTGGGTGATCGTAACATTTTGGACTACATCTTCAATGGAGAACACACATTCAAAATCTTGTTTATGCTTGGTCAAATCATCAACATATGGTAAAGGAAGATGTGAAAGGCAATCAGCCCGTACATTCTTCCCACCAGGTAAGTATTTGATATTGAAATTGAATTCTTGCAATCTAGCTAGTAAACTTATTAGTCTTGAAGATGCCTTGTTGGAGCAACTATCTCCTAGCATATAGATCAGGGGTTTATGATCTGTGTACAATTAAAATTTTGTGCCTCAAATGTACATTTTGAATGTTTCAACTGACCAAGAACACGCTAAAGCCTCTCTTTTGATTGTACTATAGTTCAGCTCAGCCGAATTGAGTGTTCAAATTGCAAAGGCAATGGTGCATTCCTGACCATTCACAATTTGGCTCAACACTGCACTGAGTCCCTTGGCACTGACATCCACAGTAATTATGCTTTCCACACCATATGCGAAAGGTTTATTGGCAAGAGTGTTAATGACTAAATCTTTGATGGAAACAAAAGCATTTTGGGTATCCTCCAACCATGCAAACTTAGCATTTTTTTAAAACAAATTCCTAAGAGGTTGTACCAATAACGCATAGCCTTGCACAAACCTAGCATAGTACTCACTTAAACCAAGGAATGCTCTTAACGAGTCCTTGTCAAGTGGAACAGGAGCATTCTTGATCTTGATGGCGTTGAGTAAGGAGGATTTAGGTTTAATGCCAACACCTGAAATGGTATGACCTAAATAATCAACCTCTTGTGTGAGAAACTTACACTTTTTTGAATTAACAGTCATGCCATGGTTTTGTAATCTGTTCAACACTTTGTCAAGAAGAATGTAGTGCTGGTCTATTGTGTCTGAGTGGATTAGAATATCATCCTGAAATGCCAGGATCCCTAAATCATTTCTAAACATTTGATCCATCAACCTCTGAAATATGCTGGCGGCTGATACCAACCCAAAGGGCATTCTTCTATACATACATACACCAAAGGGAGTAACAAATGTAGTCAAATGTTGTGACTCTGAAGACAAGGGCATCTGGCGGTACGCAGAGCGTAAATCTATGGTTGTGAAAAATGTGCTACCAACCAATTTTGCCAATATATCATGAATTCTTGGTAAGGGGTGGCAATCAACCACAAGGTATCGGTTTAAAACTCTTAAATCTGCACACAAACGGATTTCACCAGAGCTTTGCGTGTGAATACTGCAGCCGAAACCCACTCAGATGATTCAATAGGACATATTATGCCTTGTGAACACATTTGGTTTAATAGTTTCTTTAAATCTCCAACAGAGAGGGGTACTGGCCTCACTTTTTGAACTACTGGGCAAGCATTGCTTTTAAGTTTAATAGTATGCTCAAATCCTTTTACTAATCCAGCTTCATTACTAAATACAGTATCGTACTTCTTAAACAGCTCATGTAACTTTGAGTCATGTGGGTCAGTATTATCAATGGACAAGATCGGCAACTCCCCTAGAACCACTGGTTCGGAATGTCCAGGTCTAAGTATTATACCCAAACTAGCTTAATCCTGCCATCCTAATATGTCTCTCCCATTAAGTGCAACATACACTTTAGTGAGTATTTCCCTTCATTTAAACTTTATAGTATCAGTGAAGTACTGGCTCATGATAATATCGTACTCACCAAATGCCTCAAGATTGACGTCAGTGGGAATTAACTTACTGTCAGACCATAATTTCTGAAAAGTCTTCTCTTCTAATATAGTAATGGGTGAGCCAGAATCTGCCATTATACTAACTTCAATCGGACCTATGAGTACCTCACACATTGGTCCCTTGTACCTTTTGCATGAATCATTTAACGAGTTTATCTCAACAGAAAGTGAAACAATGTTCAAAGCATCACAAATCGATTAATCTTCTACATTGATTTGACTAATTTTGCTTTTGTCCTTCACAGCTTTGCAAACAGTGTAAAAATGGCCAATCTTTTTTGCAACTATTGCACAATTGGGAAAATTGCCCATATGGAGTTTCGAGCCACATCTATAACAGGCTGCATTGGGCTTTCGTTCAAATGTTTTCTTAACTTTGAATCGAGTGGTAACAGCATTAATATCTGGTTCATTGTTAGTGTTAGCAGTTACATTCATAACACTGGTACTGGTAGTAGCAGTGGAATTAGAAACAGAGCATTCTGTCAAAAAATTTGACAAAATAACAAAGCATTCAATGCTTCTTGCAATTCTCATTACTTAATCTAATGGAGGATTTTTGTATGTAAGTATAAGTTCCTTTATTTTTTTTTTTTTTTTTTTTCTTTTTTTTTTTTGTCCTCATCTGCCAGGCAAGTTTCAATATGCAATCTTGTAGGTTTACACACATTGTGCTGCCTCAGTAGCCAAGACTGGTTGGGGCAGTAATAGAACGGAAGGCTCACCCCCTCAGCAACATGTTTCAACCTTCAATGATCACTAATTTGCTACCAGACAAGCAATTGCTAAAGTCCAGCCAAGGTACTAAACTTAGCACCATGAAACAAGTGACCCCCGGAATGAGGATGATGGCATAATCATTGGACCTGGGGAAGAAAAAAAAAAATAAAAAAAAAAAAAAAAAAAAACCCAGATGTTCAATGATCCCAATTCAGGAGGTGCCAGAAAGATCTTGTGTCAGGATTACCAGATCTGGCCAGGTCCAGCTTGGAGACCAGAAAAGTAGAAGCATACCAGTCATTAATGGAAGGAGGTGAAGAATCCTTCCATTTTCTGCATATCTCCCTCCTGGCTAGCAAGATAGCATAAAAAATAAGCTTTTTTGCCAAGGAGGGGACCCCTTGGTAGCAACCAAAAATTACTGATGTTAAATCTAGGGTAATGCTTACTCCAACAGAAAGTGAAAGAGTCTTACTAATGGCATCCCAGAATGAGGACAAATGTGGGCAATCAAAGAACATATGAATGTCGGAAGCAGCCACCAAGCCACATCTCGCACAGGCCACACTACTCCCCTCAGAGAATTTAGAAAGACGAAGGGGTGAGTAGTATGCTCGATGAATGCTGAAAAGATGGTTCCTGCGTAACCATGCAGGCTTGACAATATCCCACAACATCTTACAAGACGAATTCCAAAGATGTTGCAAATCGGAATTGATAACATGTTGAGACCAAAGATCCTCCGGCAGTGAAAAAGTTCCGTCCATTTCCTCCAAGATTAGATTATACCACAGTGAAATTTCCTTTTTGGCAGGTGGCTTATCTGCCAAAAGTGTTATAAGGTAACTATATACGCCCAAGGAATATTTAACACCATGTGGAGGCTGAGCAGAGTATGCACGAGACCAGCTCAACATCTGAAGATATTTAAGCCTGGAGAAGTGTGGACCAATTTTTGTACAAAGATAATCCCAGGGTAACAGGTCCCCGTCAACAAATAAGTTACCCCACTCCTCCAACCCTGCCTCTCTCATAGGTGTAGCTAGTGCATCCCTTAATCATGCTGGACCATCAGGAAGGCCCCACAAAGGTGTCCTGCTTCCATAATAACCAACTTTAATTGCTTTAGACACCTGGGCCCACATTCTTGCCATACCCCTTAAAATTTTCAATTTAATTTTTTTGAAAAACTTGGGGTTTCCAAATTTAAAAAGAAACCCTGACTGACTTACACCTTCTACGTCCAATAACATTGAAAAGAGGGAACCCACTCCGACCCCTACTGGTCTTTTTAATAGAATCCTAGCATGTGAAAGCTGGAAAGCCCAGGCATAGGCCTGGAAATCAGAAGCAGCAAGCCCTCCTTTTTCCCTACGTCTCCTAATTTTTTTCCAAGAGATTCTTGGCAGATGTTTATCCCAAATAAAGGTGCTAATATCCGACTGTAATTTCCTGATGGAGGCGGGATCAAAACATAGAGGTATCGCATTAAACAAAAAAGAAACCTTAGGCAGGATGGACATTTTGACAAGGTTGACCCTGCCCAGTAGGGAGAGTGGAAGATGGGCCCAGGACTGGAGCAACCTACGACAATCCTTTGCAATTTTTAAAAAATTAATAATAGTAATCTGATCGAGATCAGATACAATGTCCAAACCTAAGTATCTCATCCGACTCGCCGGCTGGATTTCAGAATCGAAGGTACTTTGATCGATGTTCCAGGTCATCATCTCAGTCTTTAGAGCATTAATCTCATAGCCAGAGACCATCCCAAACTCCGATGCCAGCCTGAATATTACTGGGAGGGCCTCATGCGGGTCAGAGGTGAAAATGAGAATATCATCGGCGTAAAGTGCCACCTTTCTCTCCCAACCCCTGTACGCAAATGCCTTGATGTTAACACTATCCCTCAAAATCTGGGCAAAGGGTTCAGCATATAAGTCGAACAGGAGTGGGGAGAGAGGACATCCCTGCCTAGTACCCCTCGAGATGTCAAATGAGTCAGAGAGTATACCATTAACCAAGATACGGGCACTAGGGTAACTATAAAGAAGACCAATCGCCTGCCGAAATCTACCCCCCACGCCAAACTTTGCCAAGGCCTCCGACAGGTACAACCAATTAACTCTGTCGAAGGCCTTGGTGGCGTCCAGCGTGAGCACCGCCAAGGGCAAAGACTTCAAACATGCCATATCTATTGAACCAATCAAATCAAAAGTTAGTTCAAAAAGCTGTCGCCCCTTAATAAATCCCTTCTGATCGACATGTAAAATGGAAGGAGCAACCAAGGCCAATCTATTTGCAAGAATGGAGGCAAAGATCTTATAGTCTCCATTCAAAACAGAGATCGGCCTGTAGGAGCCACAGGCGGTTGGAGACTTCCCTGGTTTCAAAATAACAGTTATGGATGCGTTATCCCATGACACAGGTGGTCGTACTCCATCTAGCAGTATCTGATTGAACAATATAACTAGGAAAGGAACAAGCTCCTGCTCCAAAGATTTATATATTTCAGCAGGCAGCCCGTCAGGCCCAGAGGCCTTGCCTTTCCTGGCACCCCGAATGGCTTCCCTTACCTCCTCTTCCGAGATTTCACTATCTAGCATTGCTGATTGATCAACAGAGAGTTTTGGTAGATCTATTTTCCCAAGCCATTCATTAATCATATCAGTATCCAATATCTTATCTTCATGATAAATATCTTGGTAGAAATCTTTAAATGCTGCTCTAATGTCTGCATCAGAAGAAAGAGGGACATTATTGACATAGATCAGGTTGATGTTGTTACGAACCTGATCAGTTTTAACTTTCCATGCCAATAATTTACCAGCACACTCCCCATACTGAAAATGAGCAATTTTGCTGGCCTCCCATCTTTCCTGAAGCCGCCGGTTAAGGATCGAGGTCAGTTGGCCTCTTAGGGTCAATAGTTTAACCCGCAAAGGCGCCAAAACAGCTTCCGTGGAAGCTAAGTTGGCATCAATGTCGGCCTGTACACTAGTCAGGTCCGCCTCAACTGAGGCAATAGCCTCTCTATATTCCCTCCTTCTATATGACATCTTACTTGTAATAAGACCTCTCAAAGAGGCTTTAAGTGAGTCCCAGACCACACCAGGTCCAGCAGAACCCACATTAATCTCTAAAAAAGACCTCACTTCAGATTTTAAAAAAGAGACATCATCAGGGTGAGAAAGTAGAGAACGGTCAAAAGACCAAGTCCTAACTATGTCAGAGGTAGGTACCATAAGTTCCAGAAAAACTGCAGAGTGGTCAGATAGATGTGACGGGAAATAACAAATGTCCCTAACTGCATCGGATAAACTATGGTTGATTAATATAAAATCTATCCTGGACTGGTGATTATATTTATAATTTCTGAAAGAAACACCCTGCTGCTGCCCGGCTCTTAACCTCCAAATATCGATATATCCGTATTGTTTCATCTCATTCAACAAGAAAGATCTTGATTTTGAAGGGACACGGGATCTACTGTTATGAGATTTATCCAAGACTGGATCTAAAACAATATTAAAGTCGCCGGCTAATATAACTGGTTCCGGGAAGGACAGAAGGTGAGAAAAAATCACTCCCAAAGATGTAGGGTCATCAAGATTGGGACCATAGTACCCAACAATAGTAAAACAGGCACCCATAATTACCACAGAAGCAATAACCCATCTTCCCGCAGGGTCGACTTTAGACTCTAATACCCTGGCCCTAAGCTGTTTTCTGAAAATCAATGACACTCCTCGGGAGGTCGTAGATTGTGAAGTTGATATCATAAAATCAATCCATTTATTCTTTTTAGCCAAAGTGTCAATTTCAGACTGGATCAAATGTGTCTCTTGAAGGATGATGACCTGGGCATCAGAGTCCCGGAGATACTGCATCAATCTTCTAGCCCTAGGATTAGTACGGAGCCCATTGACATTCCAGGACATAATCTTTAAACTAGGCATCACTACTGAACCAGAGCACAGCCAGTCTTGCCTTTATAATGCGACCAGATATAAACCAGATATATACCGACCCACCTCCAAAAGAAGACTCGCAGGACAACATGAGAGACTTTAACAAAACCTACAGAAAATAGAAAAGACGGCTGATGAGGAATTTTTGAATTTTGCCCGTGAACCCCCCCCACCCACCCATCACCCTCCCCGTGGAGAACCCGTGGTGTATCTGACCGGATCAAGTCCAGTAGATGGCACCCCTACCTCAGGCTCCCGTTACACGCCCCCCCAAACTCACAGCTAAAAAGTAAAGAAAAAAGAGGTGATCCCACTTAAGATAGTGTACTTTTTTTTTTTAGTATTATCATATATATATATGTATTTTTATATTTTGGTTTTTTTTTTTTTCCCTCTCTCTCCCCTCTTCTTCTTCTTCTTTCTTTCCCCCCATCCACTTTCCTTCTCATTCTTTTTCCCTTATTTTTCCTTTTTTTTTTCTTTTTCCTTTCCTTTCTCTTTTCTTTTTTTTTAAATGCTTTAATCCCTGTGTGCAATGATAAGGCAATAAAAGGACCTAAACCAAAGCCCAAAGAAAACGAGTTAGGTACTATTACCGGATGACTTATTGCCTATATCCGCCAGGAATTCATCGGCAGCTTCAATTGACCTGATGTTTACCATTTTATTATTATACATGACCTTCAGAGAGGCTGGGAACACCAATTGAGCAGAAGCGCCCAACTTCCTAAAAGACTCGAGCCGCCTTCCAAACTCCCATTGCTTCTCAAGTGTGACCCTAGAAAGATCAGATCTGATAAGAAAGGTAAACCCCTTACCAAGTAGGGACTTCTGTTTAAGAGCTGCACTCAGAATCTGCTCTTTGAGAGTATATGTAAGGAAATTAACAAGGATTTTACGCGGCTTTTGCCTTTGTGGGTTCTGTTTGAATGGTTCCCGATGGACCCTCTGAATGTCGGTTGCTAGCTGCTCCAGGGATTGACCCAAACATAGACCTTCCTTCAAAAGGCAAACAATAAACTGCTTAATATCTGCCCCCTCAGACCCCTCCGGAACATTAAGAATACGAATGTTACATCTTCTTGCGTTATTTTCTAAAACCTCCATCCTGTCCAGCAAGGCCTGATCGTCTCTTTTAAGTTTAGTAATGTCCTCTTCTGTCTTAACTAGATGTGCCGACACTGTAGCTAGTTTTTCCTCCAGGACTTCTGTCCTAGTTGACAGCCCATCGATCTTATTATCCAATGATTGACAGTAATCGCGAATCTCCTTCTGCATAACTGAGGATTGCTCAAACCCCTTTTTTATGTCCTGGGACAAGGTAGTGAGCATCGCAAATAAAGTGGCTGCTGAGACGTTGTCCGATGTTGCTTCTTGACAGAGTGGAGTTGAAGGAGCAAGGACAGGGACAGATGTTGCCAAAGATAGCTCGAAAGATGGCTCCAATACAGTACCCCCCCCGGAATCGGAGTGGGTAAGACCACCTTCAATAGCGGCTGCAACGTCGCCCCTCATACTAGGACTAATAGATGATGCCTGGCCTCCCACCATTTCACAAGACAAAACACCACTTTTAGGTATACTGATAGGTGGGGAAGGTACAGCAACTATAGGAGCAACTGAGACAGCTGGCGCTACCTCCGTCATAGTCATCACGGAACCAGAAGGAACCGAAAGGGTTGGCACAACAACTGAAGGGGCAGGGGTTGAGAAAGATGATGAAGGTAAAGCAGGGGAAAGCATTTGAGCTGAATCATTTAGTGAGGTCATTGTCTTGGATTCCACAAGGTGCAAGACCTGTGGAACAACTTTGAAGTATGACCGTAAAGATGGTGTAATTTTAGATGTAGCCTCGACTCCAGCAACAAATTTGCGTGTTGCTTTCCCTCTGGAGCCCTTTGATTTCACCTCCTTAGATAGATAGGAGGAGGTTCTCTTACCAAGATGGGGTGAAGATACTGCACCAGGCAGATTAGAGCCGGTGACAACCCCCCTCGTATGCACTCTAGCCTGCTCCTTACCTCGTCCTCGTCCTGATTTCCCACCTCTCCCCTTACCTCTGGACGTTTGATAGTGTTGGTGCAAACCTTCAGAATCTTTTGATAGCCCACACTGAGGTAAGACTGAAGCAGATTCCTGTGTGCTTGTATCGCTGTACCCGTCTGCTGCCGTCGTAACCGCTTCGGTACTCTCAGCTGTCACCTGAGAAGAGTTTTCAAGGCTGTCTCTAACACACACAGCACGCACCAAACTGCGCGCTCTCCTGCCGCGCCGCAGCTCCAGGGCGGCTAAGGACCAGGACCACGACCACCGGTCTAGAGAGCAGCAGATGTAAGACGAAGATCCACAGCAACCAGGAGTGTCAGCTGCACCACCAAAAATATGCAAGGCGTCCCCAGCCGGTATTCTGATACCAGAGCAGCAAGGCATAGAGCAGAAGGGGGGAATTAGGACCCAGCGGAATCAGGCGTCAGGCAGGCAACAGACCACGGCCACTTCACGTCCACCGCACGTAGCACGAAGAAGGAAACAGAGGGAAACCAGCAAACCAGCAAGGCTCCGAAACACTACCAAAACCGGGAGGACAGAACAGGCGAAATACACCGGTAAGGAATTAATTTCCGACCTCGGCAGTCATCCGGCGGGAAAATCGAGGGAGCCGGGGGAGGCAAGGAAACGGGAGCCCGAGCTTACGGAGCACCACGGCAGATCAGCCGTCTGCCGCCATGTTCTCCGAACTCGAGACTCAAGTTCCTTTATTTTCTTGTTAAAACAATTGAATACTAACTGATCATGTAACGAAGTGTCAAGATTGTTAACAAACTCACACTTAGATGCAAGTACTCTTAAAATAGCTAAATAGTCTTCGATAGACACATGTTTTAATTGTGTGCGTTTAAAAAATACGTGATGTTCAACCATTACAGAAGGTTCATCAACATATTGTTTTCCCATGCGTGCAAGTGCTTTGGTAAAAACGTTCCAGGTTTCATCCCCCGAAGGTGCAGGAACAATAGGCAAATTGTCAAAAAGTTGTTGTCCTGCAGTACCCAAATGATTAAATAGTAAGTGTTTTTCCTTGATGGTGAATATTTTATAGCATCAATAGCTTCCAAATACATTTTCAAATAGCCTTAACCATATGTGCCAGGGTGTGGAGGGTTTGCCAGTATCTTTTAAGAAGGTGGGAGGATGTAATATATTGTTAGAATTAGACATGAATGAGTACCTGCAAGAGAAGGAGTTAAACAAATAAAAGAAATGTAAATGTCATAGTACATTTCTTACTAAACTGAATAATCATCAGCAGTTAAATCAGCAGCTAAATCCATCAGCAGTTCAATCGGCAGTTAAAACCAGTTGGACGAGGTGAAGGATGATGTGACTAAATATAACCTGTGTATGTCACGGAAACAAGTAAATAAACTGCCGATGTGAAAATCAAAACGAACGTCGTACATACATTTGTATGTATTTCCAGGTATCCTAAAGTTTAAAGATGGCTGCCAAAAACGTGCAGGATGTGGTGACGTAAAGACGTGCTTTGACGTGCAATGCGCTTATTTTCTACGGTGCATGGGGCACACCTCGACGTGGTAGATGAAGTAATCGCGGTCGCCCAGGAAGAAGACGAAGATGCAAAGAAATATGGAGGTGCTGTGGAACGGAGTTCCAATTCAAAAGAAATCAAGCAAGGCAACTGGGTAGGTGTGCAGCATGTAAACGGGTGCTGTGGAATCCGGAGGCTTTTTAAAACAATAACAAAGCCTTCAATGTTAACGGAGATCCGCAAAACAGCAGGAATACCAAAAATGTACTCACAGTTGCAGTGAATGTCCAATTCAGTCTGTTTCTTCGGCAATCCGTATTTAGTCAAGCGCTGAATAAAATATAGCAAAACGATGTAAACACAGCATGCAAACGAGCTGTGAGGTCGGTGGGTCCGGGTTTTCAAAGAGATCTGGAGCACTATGCAGCCACAATTGTTGCCAAAATATGTAGTGTGGCTGTATAAGGAGGCCAAGACGAAATGGTAGTTTTCCAGACAATAAGAGAACGTTTATAGTCAATTACAAGACCCACAACTGGCCGGGACAGGAGCTAGGTAATTAGTGCCTAGGAAGCTCCACATTCCAGAATACGAAACATGACGTGGGGTAGCTCACATGTTAAACATTCCTTAAAGTTACATTGTTAACAATTTCATACATAACTCACCACAAGTTACAAAAAGACTAATGTGAAATTCTGTGTGTGTATGTGCTGAGGAAGATCCTTGGAAGTTCTAGTTTGGTAGGTGACAGCTCCGCCATCAGGTCAGGATGTCCCATCCTGCCAATACCCTGTTCCCCTTTGTGATACTGTCTGGGAAGAATACACAAAGTCCAACTGCCAACAACACCTAGTCATGTGACTCAGGATACAGGCTTCTTGCATCAAATGGTTAGGACAAAAATGACCAACGTTTTAAAAGTGACATTTTCAGAATTGCGACTCAAAATCAGACTTTACTATTAAAGAGGGTTTTAAATCACAATTCTCTGGACACAAAACATGTCATTTCTACCTGTTCCAAAGCAAATGTTATCACTTAATAAATGTAATAAGATAACCAAATGTTATCCAATGGAAGAGGTAGGCCTTGCAGTAGGGGGAAACAAATGTAAGAGATTTTGACTACCACGACATGGGAAACTTAAAAATACACTTTTTAAATACTGCACCCTGCCCTATGGGCTTTTTATGGCCTACTCTAGGAGTGAGATATATGCAATAAAAAGGAAGGTTTATGCTTGGTAAACGTTTTATTTTGCCAGGTTGAAATGGCAGTTTAAAACTGCACACAGGCAGCAACAGACAATACTACATTCATAGTTGCTTCTCTCCTACTATAAATGAAGATTATTCCTGGCATGCGTAATTGCACTCATCACATCAATGTGAATTCAAGAACATCACATCTGGTGGGAGGTATGGTTTCTTGTATGTAGTGTGAGTTATGGATAGTGGTCCTCACTACAAATTGTGTATTTAATTGTTTTATTCCATTTTAATCCACAGCCATAAGCTATTTTAACTATTAACTATATGCCAATGAAATTCTACACGTTTTATGTACCGGTGTTAATGTACAAAACTTTCTAAAACTTCATTTACAACTTTATTGCTTTCAATAAATGCTGTATGAATAAACACACAGGCACACATTCTCTTATTTATTGCTACAGTGCAAAGGTCACATTCCAGTTTATACCCACAGTAGAGCAAAATTATGATGAAAAAACCTTGTATATTGCCAATCAGATTCGATGCTGTAATTACATTACACAGGGTACTAACTCTCCTAATAGTTTGGAGGTCTCTTCAATGTGATTTGACCTTTCTAAAGAGATGTAACCTTTTGATTCCTGGTTTGGCTTAAATATATTTTATTAAAACAAAAACATATATATATGGCATATAACCTGTGTTGATGCATAGGGGCACTGTATGAAAAAATATTCTATTTATTACCACTGCTGAGGGAAGGGAGACTACATAACTCACTCGAATAGCCTCTCATGTTTCAAGGCCCCTTCCCACATTCAGCACCATTATTTAACAGCTTATTACCTCTTCACATGTGTGTTTGTGTGGGTTGTGCGTCCGTGTGTGTTATAGATATGATCCGTTTAATCCCCTCTGATCCTGTAAGGCTGGTATTTCTCTTTTCCCAATTGATGCCCAATTCAGTGATTAAAAACGAACAGTGACTCAAGATCCAGCTGAATCGTACATCTCTTGCTTGTAATACAGTGAAAGGAAGTACATAAGAAGGATCAATCATATTTATGTCTCGTCTGTTATTGTAGAATCCCTTGAGACACAATGGGACATATGTACAAAAGAAGGACAGAGCATGGCATGAAGCAAAACTTGCAAGCACCATGCTCTGCCATTCTGAAAACGCAGGGATGCACTGTATTTACAAAGATACTATGCACCCCTGCGCTTCCCATAGACTTGGCGCTAAATTAAGCTGCCTAGTACCAATGCAGGCACACTTGCACCATAGTGCAAGGGGGCCTGCATTGTCGGAATGAATGTTTATGTGCAGGTAGGGACACCTTCCTGAGTGTTTGATTGGTTCTGATGCTCCGTCCATCACCACCCCCTTTTGTACCGAAAAATAAGTTTATGCATCATTCCAACAAATAATGAAATAATTGAACTCTTTAAGTGCACTCTCTCTGCAAAAACGTGTCAACATTGTGTGTTTCCCCTGAATTTTGAAGTGGTACACAATATAATGTGGACCAGAAAACTAAGGCACACTTTGTTAAATCTAGCCCCTTTATATGATTCAGAAAACAGACTATTCTGCAACTTTTGAAAATGAGACTGAGAAGTCAGCAAGCACAATCCATCTCCAAGGCTCGCTGTGTTCCTTTGCCTCTCATTTTTCATTTTCACCCTATTTTAACAGGAAAATAGTGCGGGGTAAATGGGTTCAATTAGAAAACACGAGAAAGAAAATACAAGAATAAAACTGATGAAACAGACAAAACTGAGCGTGGAAAGCTGATGTGTTGTTTTTAACCCTTACAAGACCTAGTAGCTTATGTTTCAATTTAAGCCAGATACATAGTTTTGCTAAGGTAGTTTAGGTTCAACAAATATGTCTGTCATGCAGGAAAATTGCACACAGTTTGTTAAATGAATGTCACTTTTAATGCAAGGCTACATTTTAAAGAGAAATTTGACATCTGGATAAAAACATGCAAACATTTATTTTATGATATTTTCTTTACTTTAATCTGCCAGTGTTATCTAAATGACCATAAAGGTGGAAAGAAAAATCAAAAAACAATTATATAGATCCAACTTACATGCGAAAATCACTCAGCTCACATTATCTCAATAAGGGACTTTTAACTCATAAATCTTTTTAAACATTCAGAATAATACCCTGGAATGGTGTAACATTTTGCATGAGTACATTCACTCAAGACGCAGGTAATGTGCAGACCAGGGTGTGGTTTACTGAGAACGTTTGGCAACACTCACAAACTTGAGACTATGAGGACATATGAGAACCATTCGTGGCCTAGAATACCATGAAGTTAAGTTCAAAAGCATTTTAATTCATCAAGGGCTGGCCTAGCTTTTTACTTGGAATCACTGGAGTTACTGTTAATGTATAGGATGAGAAAAACACGAGGCAGTCACTCATTTAGGGGCCTTTGAGAAGAAAAGATTAGGTGACCAGGACACAACCTCCACTGCCATATATACCCCCCGCCTACTGTATTTTGATTTTACAATGGTTGTGTGGGGAATGGTTATCAAAATTCATTTCTTCAACACAACAGGAACATTTCTAGCAAATCTACATAATTCCTTCCTGTTCACTATGTCAGAAGTTCTGGGCTTTCCAAAAACAATCCCTCATGCAGGACTTGAACTCAAAATAAATGTTTCTGCATAGTGAGAGTTTCTCAAAGAACTTGGGGGAATTGCTGCTTTTTGCCTGCCCTTAAAGTCCATGCAATAAATAGTGGCCATTGGCAGGAAATCAACATTGTAATTTCAATCCTAAATATGATGGGCAGCCGATTATCACAGAAATAGTTGCTCTGTGGCGGCTGACCCAATTAGATGAAGTTTTCAATTACATAGCCAACTTAGTCTCCACAGTTGGACATACAGTGGTTTACATTTTTAAAAGTATTGGTGGAGTCTGAGAGTGCTCTTTATCAAACTTTCTGTGACAGATAAAACCTTTTAGCCTGAGCTGTAAATTAACGGGCGAAGTGTAAGTAGGAGTTTGTTGCTAGTCAGCAATTTTGTGCTTAGTCTCTCACACAATCTAATATTGAGCCAACTAAACAAGGATTAAAGTTTTACTTAAGCAGGTTTCGCAAACCAGATCCCTTGATGAAGAAAAAAATACCTCTAGCAATGAATGAACAGTTTTTGCTTCTGTAGCTCAGTGCAATGATATTTTATCATGTTACTGCTTTTGAACTTTGAGTTCCTCTTTTTACCTTTTTTGGAGCCTGGACTGTTTCTTTAGATTGTATCAATTAAATGACATCACATAATGCACACATATCTCATATTGATGGTGCAGGAGCCTTGCAGGAAAATATTTGTAAACATTTCCCTGAACAGGATGAGGCACCACTTCTGTCCGAGGAGGTGGTGTCTTCGATGTATGGGCAGGAGTCTGTAGTCCTTGACCTGTGATGGTTTGCAGACCATGGCCAGTGATTTTTTTTGTGATACATTTTCCTCTTTGCAGTACTTGTTTGTTTTAAGTCTTACCAACCGGATTCACAACTCATGTCCACATGGTAGAAGATCTGGGCAATCACTGAGTACAGAGTTCCACCTGACCACATAAATGTGCACATAAATTCTGGGGCTTGGGGACTTTGGAGCTTGGTGGATCGCCAGCCACCAGGACCATCCATGTGTCTGCCAGGTAAATCATAATTCAAGAATTTGGCCTCAAGCCAACATGCAGGCTGGCTAAAAGAGGAGAGAGAGTTGATGGCAATTGGGTATTAGAGAACATGGTAGTCAGGCACATTAACCAAGTCTTCAATCCAGTAATGAACCAAGATGAGACACAAATGCCCCTCTCTTGTCTTCAAAGCCTGTACTTAGATTAGTGGACTTAGCTTTTCCATAAGTAAACACTAACTCTCTAGGTTCAAATCTTGAACCTAAATGGTAACAACAATATAATTTCTACTAGCTGATTTGATTCCCATTTTATTCCTAAAACATGATATCTCAAAGATTCAAACTAGTATGTTTCAAGTGGTCAAATTTCCTTAACTACATCTCTTAATTTAAAAAACAGCTGCAGTTTCTCAGATGCATGTGATTAGGCCACTAAGCAAGACTGGTATTAGGATCACACTAATTTTACCAGTAGCACTTGCAATGGAGTTAATAGTTGTATTCATGTATTGAGAACGAAGAGACTAAGACAAAATTCCAGGACAATGCTTCCTGGTCCCAGTTAAGCTCATCATAAAAATGCATAATCGGTGGGTAATCAGGTATATTGAATTACTGCACTGGCTTCCACAAGCGAATGTGCACCATTGCACACAACTATTGCCCTCCTTTGACCCCAAAGTCTTTAATATGGTTTATTTTTTTAAGTTTGTTGTGACTATGCTAAATCCATTGACATGATATTACCTGCAAATTGGGAAGCCTCAACATGTGTTTCGATGATAAGTTCTATGATACATCATGTGCATGCATTTTAGTTGCCCCTTTAATATGAGACTCTGATATATTTACATTGCTGGTGGGTAACTCTGTTGACATTATACTTTTGAAACAGTGGTGTTGCATTATAATAAAACTGTTAGGTTCTATGGCGAGAGGTTCCATGAAGTCACAAGAAGCTTTACATTAATTCATTTTCGCAAATAGAGATTCCAATGAACTGCATTAAGGAACTGTGAACATTCTTACAAGTACGCATACTGATCCTGTTTGATGAATATTTTTGCTTATTAACACCTTTGATCTGCCTAGCACATATAAAACATTTGAAGAAAATAACTGACTTTATATGTAGAATATTTTCCCCAAACATATACAAGGGCTACTAACTCTATTTAGTGATATATACCTGTACACATGTTTAAGAGCAGTAAAGCCTATGTTAGCTTATACAAGAACGTCTTTATTAGATAACTAGGAGATACAGTCAATACCTACTTTTGATAGCCCGTGAAAGTAAAATATATACGGCAAATTGGAATTTGTGAAGATGAGCCAATTCCTAAAATCCATAACTTTTCAAATTAAACTATTTTTAAAATCTATGGGAACTTTTTGTGCACTGTCTGTAAAACAAGCAGAGAAATCGATCTCTTCCTGAACCTGTCATGACAGGACTCAGGAAAAAAAAGTCATGAAGAGTGTATGGGAAAAATATGTGTAAGAAATTGGGTTCGTAATTGAGGAGGCTGAATATACCCCTCAAGAAATAACCACAACCCTTGCCAGGGTGAACTCGTATATTCACTGAATCTCCTTGTAGTTATAGCACAAAGCAGAAAGGCTTTACTTAGAGGCAATATGTTAGAGTAACATTTAATAAAGAAATGACACTAAATGACAAAAATCCAATAAGGGAAATCAAGATGTAAATTTTTTAAGTTTTAAGTAGTACCAAAAAGCGCAAAGTGCCAATGACAGTCAATCGTGAGGATCGAACAGGACCTAAGCACAATTTGATGCTGACCACGATGTAGTGGGGGGCAGATATGCAAACCAAGTTCGTCATGATCAACATTTTTACCTTCTGACTTTAGTCTCAATCCACCACAGGAGTACATTTCTAAAGCCCAAAGGGCCTGAGGAGAGACCATGAGAGACTCACAGGGTGACAGGCACAGACTAACAGGAAGGCCCAGTACAGGTCCTGCTGCTACTGGTCAGCTGGCAAATTACAGGGGAAGACTTCTTGTTGTGTCCCCATAGAATTAACTGGAGGTCACACTTATGGCCCTGGAAGTCCACTTCTTAATCCTGGGTACAAGAGACCAGGGGAGGACTATTTAAAGTGTTGTCCCATTGCCATGTGAAAAACTCCAGCAGACTTCTCAAGTAGTTTGTGACATTGCAGCAGTTACTTTACAGTTTAATGTCAAAGAAGATCCTTTAAGCCTCCCATGCACATTCTGCCAGGTTCAAATGAGTCATCTCTACACATTCAGGACAGCTTATTGTTTGCTCATCAAGCACATTGACATCTCATTCACAACTATTTAAATGCTAATTAATGGCTGGAAGAAGTTAGAGAGGAAAATGCAGATTTAGCTTCCAGGGACTTCCGGCAGAGCAA
Organism: Triturus cristatus; assembly: GCF_964204655.1. Lineage (NCBI taxonomy): Eukaryota > Metazoa > Chordata > Amphibia > Caudata > Salamandridae > Triturus > Triturus cristatus. The sequence continues at coordinate 232,715,023 of NC_140584.1, forward strand.
AGATTAATTTTTAAAAGATTATTTTCCATAAAATCTAGAAAGAATCTGACATCACCATTAAATTGGATTTTTAATACCTATTAAAAATAGTTGTTTAATTAGTTCCAGTTAATACTGTTCCTAAAACAGCATATAGAGTATTGTTTTTTTTATATTGCATCCAAGTGCTTACCCATGGAGCAGTCCACCCTGCTGAAGTGGGGTATTTCACTATTGAATTCTAGACTTGTACATGTCATACTTTGAATTCCACGGACCCTGTTTTATGGCCAACAATGCCTACTTAGGGGTAACTTAAATCTTTAAGCTGAAGCTTTAGGCCTGACAAAGGGGGCTATCATGACAGGTCAAATTTGCAGATACAACCTATGCTGGTGGCAGCCCTGCAGTCATGTTTACATGTCACTGTAGTGGATGGCACAATGGATTCTGCAGTTTACTTATGGCGTTTAACTTAAAGGCCCTGGGTATACCTTGATACTACATACTAGGAAATTATACATAAAATAAATCTATCATTTAGTGTCTATCAATTTCATCATGTTGAAAGGTGGAGCACAAGCACTTTACCTCTGGTTTCCAGGGTTAAAATACACAGAGTTTGAAATCCACCAAAAATAGGGTTTAGCGAAAGGCAAAATACATTGGGACAAAACTGCTCAAAGGGCAAAGTTCCAGCATTATGAAAATCAGATTTTAATCTTTGAGAATGTGAGGGATAAATGGCACCATTTAAACATGGATGCAGTAACACACGACATAAACTAGAGATTTATATAACCAAATCTGTCAAAAAACAGACTTTAAAGGTAATTCATACAACTTTGACTATTTATTCTAAATGGTCTTGACATAATCCTAGAAAAAATGCAGATTAATAACCACAATGCTGACTAAAAAAACATAGGGAGCGTACATTTTAGTGCAAAATAACTATTTGAAATATTGGGAGCCATGTTATGTACTAAGAAGTCAATTTGACATTCTGTAGATACAGTTCTAGCAAGTGTCAATTGTGAATATTTAATGTCGCTTATGGGCATGATGGCAACTATCTCATTACAAAGGTTCTTTTAATATAAAGACCTCCCTAAGGCTATCTTGTAGAAGGTACTAATTTCAATAATTAAATCCACCGTATTCGTTAAACAGGATAACAAAGATACAAGTCTTAGAATGTGACATCTTTTCACCCTATTTTTTCATTTTGAGCTTGGATATTCCCTATTGACATACAGTACGCCCACACGCATTCAAATTCTCTTTCTGTGAAACTTGTTGTTCTAAGGTAGTGTCCTTTAAGTGCTTTCAGATTTTTCAGAGATACAGAATTTATAATATGTAAGTAAGGTCACGGTCTAAGAGGACAAATTGATGGAAGCCTTGTTAAAATGTAGTATTAAATAACCCTGGGCGTCGTGCTCCGCTTCGCCCATGGAGTGCACGTAGCGCTGCCTGCTTCGCCGTTTACGAAGTAGATGTAGCAGGCGGTGCTACGCACACACCGTAGCGAAGCAGAGCTGCCCGCCACCCGCCTCCCGCCTCCCGCCCGTCCGCCCTAATTTTAAAATAATTTAAAGAAGGTTAAAGGTAAATAAACCACCTTACCTTCAGCGCGGCGTCCCGGGGCTCCCTCTTCTTGCTGACGGTAACTTCTTCACGCAAATGTGCATGCGTGGACGCCCGCGCATACACATGTGTGTGAAGAAGTTACCGTCAGCAAGAAGAGGGAGCCCCGGGACGCCGCGCTGAAGGTAAGGAGGTTTATTTACTTTTTTTAGCTTTCTTTAAATTATTCTAAAATTAGGGCGGGCGGCGCGTAGTGGGGCTACATGGAGCGTGCAAGTGTGCGTAGATTTTGCCACACTACGCACTGCTCCACGTAGCCCCACTACGCCCACTACGCCCAGGCCTGGTATGAAATCCCTGCTTTATTATGTAGAAAACAGGGCAAATAGCTTTTATAAAAATAATTTACTTTTCACTTTGGCTACTAAGCTACTAAAAACAATCTATATTTCAAACGAACTTGATGAGGGCTTTCATTAACTTTATCTTAATTTTCTTGTTCCAAAAAGACTTAGGGTCAGATTTACATTTGAGTGACAATGAACATTTCTCTGATGTTTGTGCCCTCTTCAGAGACTCCACTTGGAAAATTTGATCAACCATAAGGAAGCAAGTTGCCAGTAGACTGTAGACACTCCTCCATACCTAGCACATTCCTGCAAAGATCTATTAACACCTTGATCTAAGGACCTCATTACGATGCCGGTCCTGTCAAAGGTGGTCGACCACCGTGGTCTCGTTGGAATTGGTCAGTCTGACTGCTGGATTACGATGCATGGATTGTGTACTCCGACCAACTGCTGACTCCAACAGCCTTTCTCCGTCTGCTGAGGTGGCAGTCGGAGAAAAGCAGCAGCCATAGAGCTGTACAGGGAATTCCGACCGCCGTCTGGACTACAATGTGCATTTCTGATGAGCTGACCGTGGCCGTCTGACGTGCCACCTTGACTTGTCAGAAACAAAGGATTTGGGGTGCAATCTCACCAACATCAGCATCGCTCTTACAGTCTCTGGCATGGATTCCTTTCTCCAGGTCCCCCCTACACTGCAGCAGCTGAACCCCGAAAACATTGACCATGTGGTCACCAGAATGCAGGTAAGTCTGTAGGTGGCATGTATCCCCATTGACTGGACGGTGCACATATCTCGACACTCCATCAATAGGGTACATGCAGCTCCCATATATGTCAATCATGTGTGTACGTATCACATGTTTCCTGCAACTTTGTATGCATTTGCAGCAACATATTCATGGGTATGTGTACGGCCATAGAAGAGACGTCTGTGGTAGCAGCTGTTGCATCTTAATACGGTAACACAGATCCCGGCCATGGCGTCCAGACAGTTGGTCCAACTGGCATTGTAATGAGGCCCTAACTTTTATTTTCTTCACCTCCATACAGAAAATAAGCCATTACGCTATTCTACATTGAGTTTGCACATGATAGTATTTGAAGACCACAAAAAATAAGCAATTAATTTTCCCTATGTGTTTCTATATATTTTCAAACTTTAGTGGAACATGAATACCTGCAAAGTATCATAAGCAAAGGCTGTAATGCTGACTAAGAACTACTGTGGACAACATATATGTTCAAGAGAATGTTAGAGAGCATATTGATACGTGGACTCAGTCTATCTTCTTAAATATAGATAGACAGCTGATATCACAGGTCCCAAAGAAACATTTTATTTTGGACAGATGAAAAGGAGCATTTATTTGCCCATCTCATCCCGTTCTCTTCATTCATTCACAATGTGTATGATAACCAGCAGCCTTGAAAATATCTGATAGATATTGAACTGGTTACTTTTGTCTGCTATTCATCTTCAGCAGCTCCCGGCAGACAATTCAAGATTTATTTATAATCATGCGACATCTAAAAAAACTTGCTATATTTAGACACATTTTCATGTATTGTATATAGGGATGGGGAACATATACTAGTATAATCTCAGAGTTGCCAATCATGGGCCTCAATTTAGTCCATAGTTTTTCAATTTGTATTGCTCACACAGTCTTTTGTAGTTTTCTCTTGTCAGTATTAACTTGCACCAATCACTCACAATAATTTTGTGATCAAGCATGTTACATGTTCATCATTTTTTCCAAATAGCCTGAAGCTAAATTGTGCCAGTAACCCTGTAGAAATGTTGTGTGGGAGCACAAGCCTTGCCTATATTTTGATAATAAATAACTCTTTTAAAACTTGAATATGAAAATATTAGCTATCACATATTTTCAGAAAGAAGCATGCTATTTAACAAGAAAAAAATATATAACATGGAACGTTAAAATTGAGACAGTGTTCCTCAACACCCATTAAATCCAGATTCTGATTAATTAGCGGAGTCCATATGTGTTACAATAATTTACTGGCTGACTTATTCAAAGCTGAAAGTATCCCAAAATTGTGACAACCATAGTAAAATATTAGGAGGTTCCAGATCTAACCACAATCATGCAATACATATCCTGGCAAAAGTATGTGTGCAACCTATTAAGTACAAAGCAGCCTGCCCTATGGGCTACCTAGGGTGACAAATATGCAAGCAAAGGAGAGTTTAAGGCTTGGCAAAAGGGTTATATTGGCAAGTTGAACTAGCACTTTAAAACTGCATTCAGGTTGCAAAGGCATACCTGGGACATGTTTTACAGGGCTACCTAAGTCAATGGTACAATAGGTGATGCAAGCACACTAGAAACATATATTTGTGGCCCCTAGGCATATGGTATATCATCTTACATGGGGCTTATAAGTAAATGTAATATGCCAATCAGGTATAAGCTAATTTTACCAGGTTTAAGGGAGAGAGCACAAGCACTTTAGAACTGGATAGCAGTGTTAAAGAGCACAGAGTCCTAAAACCAGCAAAAACAAATAACAGCAAATAGTGGAGGCAAAGGAAAAAAGTTTGGAGGAAGACCACCCTAAGGCTGCTATTGTTCTAACATTGCCTATATCCTAAAACATTTATATCTGAAATATGCAGGACCGAAAACACCGCAAACCTACAATAGTATTCAAGTCTAGGTGCAAAAGCTCCCAGGGCCCTGATAGAAACAATACCATGGGCAGCTAATCTGCAAAGGTGGCTAGAAAAATGTTTCCTAAAAGAGTCCCTAAAATCAGGTAAAGTCCTTTGTTGGGCAATTTCATGAACTGAATATCCCTATGCCGACGTTTGTACCTTGTCAATATTTGATCCCAAATTGTATTTAATTTATTAACATTATTAATGATAGATATAAAGGTATAGATCTAAACAAATACAGAGAGTGAGGCAATATAATCAGTTAACATTTGTTGGCAAGACCTAGGAGTAATATATTTTATTTCTGTAGGACTTATTTAGTTTTACTAATTACAGATTCATATACAAGTGCTACAGTATTCGCAATCTGGACAAAATTTAAAACCCCGAATAAGATGCTGACGTTATGTATCTGACATCATCTTATAGTTTTGGAGGTTATATGTACTTTCAGTTTTATTGGTGTTTATCGCTTATCGAGAAACTGTTCCAAATTGATTGGTCTACCTCTCGTTATTAGGAATCCCTAAATTAGAACTAGATGAAAACATTGCAATGTTACATACATAAGAAGCTACGTTAATCATTGCTGACTTCGATTTGAGTTACAAAGTCGATATAGAACTTTTGGGATAGCACAAATATCTGAGGAAAAAAAATAACCTAGCCATACTGTGTTAGTGGTGAGACCATCATATAATACATGCGCCTGTGCAAGGACTATAGGGCCAATACTCATTAGAGTTACCATTTCCTATAAATATATCCAAGGGACTCAGTTAAATGCCTTATAGCATCCAACAAGACAATCTCATCTGAGCAGTTTAATTTGTCAGCAACATCAAAAGCGGCATTCTCCAAATTCGGAAGGGTGGTTGTTAGAAATGTGTCTCTCTAGTTGGAAGAGGTAGGTACCTTTGTCCAAGTAGGCACCCTTGCTTCTAGTCAGGGTAAGACGGATGCACACTTTAGATAACCCCTGCTCACACCCTTGGTAGCTTGGCATGAGCAGACAGGCATATCCCAAAGGCAATGTGTAAAGTATTTGTACTAAATAAATATAGTGAAAACACCACAAATAGATACCACACCAGTTTAGAAAACTAAAGTATCTTCATCTAAAATCAACAAGACCAAAATGACAAAAATGCAACACACAGGTAATAAGATATGACTTTAAAACTGTTATTGCAAAAATAAAACTTGTAGAAAACAAATAACTCTACCTGGGGCTATGGCAATGTTGTGACAACAATAAATCCAAAGAATGGCACCAACCTCAAGGAGCGCGCCATCAGGCATGGAGTCACACGGACCCCCAAATAAACAGTACCTTGGAAATGAAGTCTATAACAATGCACGTCGTTGTGGAGAACCAATCATGATAATTTCCTCAGAAAGGATATGCACTTTAGCACTGATCAGCAGTAGTATAGTGTTCAGATTCCTAAAGCCAACAAAAACAGGCTAGGAAAAATACGAGGAAGAAGCAAAAGGTTTGGAGATGACCCTGCAAAAAGGGCCAAGTCATACAGTGGTCGATTCCTGGTAAACTATGAATCAATGTTGCATTCCATCTATCAATTTATCAATATATCGCAATATTCTATTGAAAAGATTTGTAATTGTAAAATACATTTTAGAGTGGCATTTGATGAGACACATGGGTTGTTAGGATGAGCAGGTTGTGGATCTTTATCTTTTATAACATGCCTCACTCTGAGAGAAGGAAACTAAATGATCTTTTTCCGTTCTCTGGAATAAGAGGACCAGTTGAGGAGAGAACATAGTCAAGAGTTTTATGAAATTTGGCTCAGGTTGAATCAGGACCAGTACATTTTCAATGTGATAAAGATTAAACTGAACTTCACTCAGGGAAAATATTGTAGGGAGAATCATCTACAACATGCTTTTGTACGCCACTAATTGTATAACGTATTACATGAACCAAATATTTATCTTTCTGTATGATAAAGCTATTGCTTTCAGATCATTCCATATCATGGAATGGGAAAAGGAGCCAGAGTTTTCTAGAAATAATTGTGGCGAATGTGAGACATATATGTTTTATACTTCTCATCCGAAAGCAATAACCTAATAAAAGTCAAGCGCTAACAGATTATGATCGGAAAAAAGATGGGTATGTATCTCAAATAAAGCTGATGTAATTAGATTATGAGATATTTATAGCAGTTCCAGCCATGAGTAAAATGTATGCAGTGTAGAGTAGTGTTTAGGATGGATATATTGCCAACAGTTAATAAGGCAAATTCAACTACAGTTGATATAGTTCTTATGTGATACATATATAGCTATATGTCTGATACGCCGTCTCAAAACAGGAGTCAGGAGAGAAATTGAAAAAAGGACCATCGCATCCAGCTAATTCCAAAAGTAATTGTTGGAAAATAGAGAAGTCATCTTAGTTGGACCAATACACAGAGCAAATGGCAAAACAGCCCCAATATTGAGCTTTTTCTAGCAATTACATATCAACCTTGATTGTTCAAACCTATCTTTGAGAAATTACACTGTTTCTGTGATGTTAATCTTTCTACCCTGCTGATAGAACTATTATGCATTCAATTGACAATGAGCTGATATCTCAATGTATTATGAGGACCATCTACAGACTTCCACATGCAAGTTTCCTGAAATAGCTCTTATCTGTTTGACATACTGCGAGTCTGGAGGCCAATATTTTTCCCTGCAATTATACTAACCCTTTGGAATGAGTAGGAATTTCACAATTCAGGATCCCGAAGATCTGCAGATTACCGTGGCACATATGATTTTCTAAATCTTCCATTTTCTATAGGTCATTGGTTATCTTATCATGGTACTGAACCTAGGGGCATATGCATCAACATTAGCATTTGCGATTCCTTATTAGCGAAAAATAAGGAATCGCTAATAAGGAATAGCAAAAGGCTATGCATGTAGGAATCGCTATTCAAATAGCGATTCCTTAACATTCCTTATTACCGAATCGGTAATACCGAATCGGTAATAAGGAATACCTACCCATTCATTCCTATGGGCTTGGAGGCCCATAGGAATGAATGTAAAGCCATTCTGTATTAGCGATTCGGTATTACCGAATCGCTAATAGCTGGAGCACTTTCAAGGGTGCCAGGGTGTCAAAAGGACACCCTGTTGCACCCCTGAAAATGATATGTGCACATGTGTTGCACACACACATGCTCTAAGGGCATGTGTGTGCGCAACATGAAACTTTGAAAAATGCACAAAAGTGCATTTTTCAAAGTTTTTGCAAATTACCATGCAGTTCATCTTCATGGTAATTTGCTCCCCTTATTAGCGAAATCGCTAATTTTTTAACTTTGATGCATTGCATTTAAGGAATCTCACTTTGGGATTCCTTAAATGCAATCGCTATTTAAGGAATCGGTATTTAAGGAATCCCTATTTAAAGAATCGCTATTTAAGGATTCCTTAAATACCGATTTCTGCTTTTGGGTTGATGCATTGGGATTGGGTATTTTTTACTTAATACCGGGAGCTAATAAGGAATCGGTATTTTACCGACTGGATTTTGGCTTGATGCATAAGGGTGCTAGTGTCCAAATGTTTGTGTGGTATCTTGTAACTGTGTGGCTCATTGCTCAAGTTACCCTATGTATGGTAGCTTGAACTTGTCTGGAGGTTTTAGGTAGGACAGTCAGACTATTTAGATGGGATGATTTGAGGGCGGGCAGTCTTTGTTATACAGAAACAGTACATTGTAGATATAGGAGACAATTAGTTTATTCCCTTAGCCCTCTCTCTCCCTTCCAGTGGGATACGCAAGAAGTTAGCTAGTGTGTCTGTACCTTCTGTAAGGTTACATGCAGCAAATCCCTCTGTCCCACTGTTCTGTTCATAGTCCACATCGTCTACTTTCAGTAAGCTTTTTTGGATGCTAGCCCCTCCTTTTGCCTGCTTAACTGGTCTCCCTCAGCTAGTTGTGGAATCAATGTCAGAGTCAGACCCCTTACCTGATTCAACATCAGAGTAGTCTGAAAGAGATCATAACGTTTCCACCCCCTCCTATTGCACATTTCTTACCCCTCCACATGCTGTAATTGAAAAGGTGTCAGAACGCTCACCTCTTTTCTTTATAGCCACAGTCTGCCTGCCCCTGGGCAAGCACAGTCAGGAAGGATCAGATTCCATGGATCTTAAGAGATCAGCACCTTTCTTGAGGCCACCCCATGCGTATCACTCCCGTCATGCTGCTTGCTGGAAATATCCCTCAATGCATCAGTTTTATTCTGGGGATCAGTAATTATCAAAAAAGGAAAGAATACCCATCTGTTGCACAGATTTGCATCCTGTAGGCAAGTCGCCATATACTTGCTCAACTTTTCTGTAGCTAAATCAGGCGGTGCACCTGCAAGCCTCGGACAAGCGAAGCCTTGCTATGTTGTGAAGTGGATCTTCTATTGGATCCTGATCACCCCTGGGGGACCTTACAAGCCTCATGCTTAGATACTGCAGCAGCTTCGGTATTCATTGGGTTCACTATTGCTGTGGTTAAAACATTTTCACACCCTGCCTGATGCAGTACACTCCCACTGTTTTCTTCTTTGGCCCAGAAGCCGATGCCATGGTTGTCTGAGATCCTCAATACCTTCAGGGAACCTGGTTTTGTGGGCAGCCCTTTCTTCTGTGCCAGTGGTGCAATCTTGGACTTTTTCCACAGATGCCAACCTGCTTTTTCCAAGTTAAAGTACACATGCACATCCACTGAAGTGTGTGCTGAACCTTAGGGATTCAAGGGTGTCCGACTAGATCAGAGAGACCATTTATCATTGGCAGGGTCGGACTGGGAACGCAAACCAGCCCTGGCAATTCAGCTGGACCGGCCCGCACGGGGGTGGGGTGGTGTGGTCCAGGGGCAGAGTGAGAAGCACTGCTGCCAGCCACTTTAGCACTGCTGCCGCTTTTGTTACAGTGGGCTGATATTGCAGCACAGCTGCAAAACCGGCTCCCAGTGACAAAACCAGCCCTCAAAATGAAGAAAAAAAGTCCCCCGGCCCACCGGTAAAACGTCCGCTGCCAGCTACTGCCAGTCTGGCCCTGATCACCTGGCAATGCCATTTGAAACTGTTCACTGCAACGAGCTAGCTCCTCCATGATGGCGCATAGAATCAGTCTGCTTCCGCCCTGCCTCATTGTCAAGCGATCACATGTACCTCAATACAAGTTTCACACATTTTACCTGGCAATCTTTGCTTTTCTTTAATAGCTTTTCAAGTAATACCCAAAGATTGTATGAAACAAAACCTAGTTTTGCAGAACACTACTTGTAGAGATGATGTCATTGAAAAAAAAAGTAACCATTTAAACATAAGGTAGCGCAAATGTAAAATATTAGAGTGCAAGAAAAGTATTACATTCAAAGTATTTACCAGCAATAATTGCATTTGCAGCCATTTTGCACACTTAACGCCAAAGCTAAAAATAATGGGGCAGATTTACAAGCCCCTTGCGCCACTTTTGCGTCACTTTTCCCATGTTATAAGTGACGCAAAAGTGGCGCAAGAGGCTTGTAAAGCTGCCCCAATGTATCCACACCAACGCAACTAATGAAATAATAACCATGTTTATGGCAAGTGTTAAGAACGTATCAAATTACAGTTTCAATGTCATAATAAAATCGAAAATTATATGTGAGTGTGTGACTGTGCTTTGTGCATATATGTGTGTCTGCATCTGTTTGTCTGGGTTTTTTCCATTGGAAAACATAGGAATTATAGATGGTAAATAGTATTCGACACAAAATTCACCTTTTCACAAACGCACGTGACATTGGAAAAGCAGAGCATTTTGCTTACAGCTGGTAAGAAAGCCACTATGAGTATTCTAATTAAAAACTTGCCAAGTTATTTATAGACTAATTCAATAAAACTGCATTCATTGTCCTATAAACTATGCAACAAACCATTAAACACAGCACTAAAATCAATTGGCACAAAAAGCAAGCAATTAGGTTACATTCATGTAAACTCCTGACTGAAGTAAATTCAGAACATCAATCAGAGCGGGTGCTTACAAACACAAACTGAGAACAGGAATTCCCATTAGATATTTCGTATATCCTTGACTTGTGCGTTCCAAAGGGCGTAATGGAACGTTCCACAAGGGTAGTTTCAAGCTCGCTAACAGCGTCGCCCTATCAAACAAGGGAGTTTGTAAGCAGTAATGCTTTTTTGGCCCAGGATGCAAACATCAGAAGACAGGCTGTGAAAAAAACAAGTAACCGTCGTTTTTTTACCACTTTTTAAATGTGTCACTTTTTAAATGTGTTGATGGAATCCTAATTAAAACAGCGTTTTCAAATCGTTCCATCAAAACACACATGCACACACAAGAGTAAATCATGAGCAATCAAGGCAAAGACCAAAATTAAAAGCAGAATTGTCATAGTGTTGATGCTCTACACCTGCAGCACACAGCTGTTAGCGTTTAATCATTCCTGTGATCCAACCGGCCCACTGCTCTGTGCATGGATTTATTATGGAATGAATAGCATTTTAGCATTGTTAATAAAATGCTCTCTGTTCTCAGTGTGCAGAGATATGACACAGCTTCTGCTGCAAATATGAGTTTCGCAATGCAAGCTTAAGACAGTTTACTATCCTAAATCAATCAATCAAGTGGCTTGTGAAGCGCGACTACTCACCCGTGAGGTTCTCAAGGCACTGGGTGGTGGGGAGAGGGGAAGTGGGGGAGGTGAGGCCTACAGATCTGTCGCAAGGCACTGTGGTTCAGTCGAAGAGCCAAGTTTTGAGGTCCTTCCTGAATTGGAGCAGTGATGGTGATTGCCTTAGGGAGTTCCAGGTCTTTGCTGCGAGGTAGGAGAAGGATTTACTCCTGGCTGTGGTCTTAGGAAGCTATGACTGTGTGGGTTTGATACGTCTTTCTGCTCAATTTTTACGCGTGGATAAGACAACATAGAAACGCGTACATTTCTTATAAGCCAATGTCCCAGTGATACATGCTTCAGTTACAGTTATCCTCCTTTATTAAAGTGATGATAAACGATGGCTCAGAGATTTGACCGCTCATAGCTGACAAATGCACTGATCTCAAGATCACTAGCATGAATCTCAGAAAGACAGACTCAGACTTCAGTCTTTCTGAGATTGGTAAATTGAAAAGCATAAAATAGAGAGATAGTAATGTACAGCTTCTGTAAATGTCAGCAGTGTGGTAGGCAGTGCAATTTAAGAAATAAGCTGTTATTACTAATTCAATTGCTGTTTATCCCAAATTAAGTGTTCACTCTCGAATGTCAATTGAGTCTTAAAGTCTATGATCGTGAAATCCCTTAAGAGTGTTTTGAATAATAAATAGAAAGAAATGGCATTCAAATGGGAACAGAAACTCTCAAAATAAAATAGAACATTTAAAACTTTCCTTGGGAAGATGAAAGGAATGAAAATGTAGGTTGAGGATATTGAAAATGAAGGCGATACTGAACTTTGAAAAATACTCTATAGAAAAAAAACTTCAAAGCATTAATCAGCAAATCAGACGTCCCCATTAAAGCAGGTAAAACGGGTCATAGTTCACACCAGCTGTTGGATGAGTATCTTTAGATCAACAAAATTCAAAAACTTTTAAATACACAGGCATCAACATGCATATTTCACATTAGCTCACAAAAGACTGTATGAAAACTCTTTTTGTATATTTTGAATTTATTTTTAAATAATTGTGCAGTGTTACAAAAATGAAATAAAATGATATACACATAATACCTACAGAGTCTAATCACAAAGTGCTTTGCTAGTGTAAATTAAATTAACATGGATAAGTGGCTTTATTTACAAGCGTGAGATATTCACTGAAAGTGAACTTCCTCACATCAATCGTTAGTTCCATGTATAATATTGCCCAAGTGATGGTTTAGTAAAAATAATGAGTAAATCACACAACAGTGTCAGGGAGAGGACAATGCAAGGTGAGACAATACTAGAATGTGCAAGAAGCCGCACAGCCTATCAAGGGATATAGTGGTCAGAGCTCCAAAGATTAACTAAAGAGTGAAAACCTCTTTTGTATTTGCAATGAACCAAGAAATACCCCAAATGTATTCAAGCTTGCAAGCTGTTTCTGAGCCGAACTACTTCAGATTTGGATATGCTAAACCCATGTCTCAGTGATGGCACAAACCTGTAAGACTACAATTACTTTTCAGAAAAATGTGCATTTCTATGACTAATGCAGAATTCTGTCTCCAGAAGCTCTATTTGCTTCTCTGATTGTGTGAGTCCTTGAGTTTACACTCATCTTGGGAACAATATAGTAGGGTACATCTGGGGCACCACGAGTTCAGACTATGGTCACAGGAGGATTGGCTTCGGGATGGACTCCTTTCAGTCCTCTGTCAAATCTCTACAAATACTTATTTTTTTCTGGTGGTAACATTATAATTCAGTGGTGTACAAGCAAGGTTACCAATAGCCCCACCTATGTTTGTTTTCTCTAGATCTTCTGGACTGGGTCTAATGAACTGAAACTTTGTTGGAACAGCTTCAGGAGACCCTTGAAGAAAGTGAACTTGATCAACAACTTCTTTTTTCTCCCCAAAAGAAGAACTGCATACCCTCCCTTTTGTGCATACCAGGATCCTCTGATCGCACTACCATGCAGTAATTTGCAGTATATTCCAGCCTTGTGGTACCTAGCCTTCACAATGCCATTGTGATAACTAGAATAGAGTACGGAAACCACTGGACCATTATGTCATAAGAGTAGCTTAACTAGCTATGGTAGAAAATTATAGTCCATACTAAGCATGAACAGAAATGAGGTTATAACACCCAGGATGACCATCTTTTTCTTTCCCAGGGATGAATATTCTTTCGCTACTTCTTTGGATTGCATTGGATTGGATGTACATTTGTAGAGCGCGAATTGCTGCCCGGAGGCGTCCACGCGCTGAGAATACCAATGACCGGCACAGAGGCCCAGGAGGGGAGAGAAAGAGGGTAAATTAGAGAGGATGAACTAAAAAGGTTTTCAGCTGTTTGCGGAAGGACGTAAGATTGGGGTTGGCTCTGAGATGCAACGGGAGGCCGTTCCAGGCTATGGCAGCATTTTTTTTTCAATCAATCAAATGATCTTTATTCGGATATATTTAAAACATCCATAAAAGTACATACAAATTGCTTTAAACATTCCTATACACAGCCAAATAAGTGCAAATATCAATGTGCAAATAGTGCAAAAAAGAAATAGTTTTAAATCTACATGGATAAGTTTAGTTCGCATCAAAAAGCTATAAAAGATGCGTCCGTTAAAATACATAAAAAGTCATCCCATGAACAGTAAAACAGGTCTTAAGAAAACAACATGTCTGAGAGTATATCCAATGTACAAATATACAATGTGCAAGTAATAAAACAACCGGATACATTAGTAAAAACGAATCTTATAAAACAGCATATCTAATAGTACACCCAATGTGCAAAAATGCAATGTGCAAATAATGAACAGGCTGTCAAGCCAGGTTCGTTGGGATAAAAGAACAACCATTATGGAAAATACAATATAATGAGTGGGCAGAATAAGGAACACGCTTCAAGTCGTATTCATTGAGGCACGGGAACGGACAGCAATTTGAAGAAAGCGACTAACTCTGTAAATTACATCGTCGGTACTTAGCATCCGTAAAACTCTAAAGGCCTCATTAAAATCCGTCAGGGCATTGGCTCTAAAATAGGGGATTAAAAAGTGTTTGGTATATTTTACGTAGAAGCCACAAAACAATGTGAAATGCAGCAAACTTTGCTTTCCACCCTGGTTACATGGGCAAAATAAATTTCCCAAATTATAGGTGTAACCTAAGGGGAAGCAGAGTAAATTTACCACACTCCCATCCCTAAATCTAAACAGCAAACTCCGATTCCATCTGCCCAGTTTCTTGCGCAGATAGCCTTGGGGCATGTTAAATGGCCTAGTACATAATACATGTAAGGGTATATACCCAAGAATTACTGGCTTTATAAATTCAATTTTTTCTCTATTCACTCGATACAGATCAAACAAGGCCCTTTTCACTGTAGTCTTATGTGATGAGTCAATTGTTTCGGGTGCTGAGAAAAGATGCCCCATTTCTATGCTTAAAAGGCTCATCTGGACCGCGTTAAGCCAGGGAATGTATTTAGCCCGCTCGCTTTTTAAGCAATCTAGAATTATGTCACGGGTCAGTGAGGCGGCTGGGTTACGCCATATTTTTAACGAAAACAAAGCGGGTCTAGATTTTATGAAGTCCTCTATATAAGGGAGATTTAATTCTCTATGGCACACGTATGATGGTGCCGAGATAACTCCCCCCAGGACCTTCCTACAGAATTTATTTTCTTCTATCTGAATGTTGGTGCAGCTCGAGTATCCCCACACATCGGCACCATAAGTTCCTGTAGGGACACACTGTGTTTTATAGATTTGTAGAAGTGGTAGAATGGCCTCAGTATGCTTTGGTTGGCGAAAGTAATTATGGAGTTGATAGCTTTGCCCAGTTTGTTCCTCCCTCTGGCGACATGAGGTTGCCAGGATCCGAAATCGGAAAACAATAGGCCTAGGTAAGGGAAAGTGCTAGTGCTATTTAAAACATTGTTCCCTGACGTAATATGGCGGATTTTTTGTTTCTTTGGCCCACAAGACATTATATAAGATTTTTTAAAATTTGTACATAGGTCAAGATCGGCCATATAAGAGACAAAGCCAGAAATTAAAGTGCGTAGTGCATTAGGTGTACGGCCTAATAGTACCGCGTCATCAGCATAAAGCAATACAGGGAGGGGATTGCCATTGACAAGCGGGGCATCAGTGGTTAATTTATCCAAAGATGTGCTTAATTCATTTATATATAGGATAAAAAGCAGGGGAGCCAGGACACAACCTTGTCTAACACCCCTGCCAATTAAAATCTCGACCGAAACCTCACCATCGTTATTAATACGAACACAGGCTTTTAAATCACTGTGTAAATGAGCCAAGAATTGGACCAAGGGTTCATCCAAACCATATCTCAGCAAGGCTGTCCATAGGCGGGATCGGTTGACAAAATCAAAAGCAGAGCTTAGATCCATAAAACCCAGGTAGAGTGGGGATTTTTTTGCTATAATATATTTATCTAAAACTAAGTTTAGGTTCAAGCACTGCTCAACCGTCCCTACATTGCTTCTAAAACCTAACTGACATGGGTGTAAAATTTTATTTTCTTCGGCCCAAGTGCTGATCTTATTAAAAATGACCCTGCCCAGGATCTTCAATGTATTGTCAATTAATGATATTGGGCGGTAACTGCCAGGATCGAGTCTGTTCCCTTTTTTAAAAATAGGTACGATGGTGCTATTGGACCAGGAATCGGGCAATGCGGTAATAGATAGGTTATTAAAAACATTGCACAAGAGTGGGGACCATAGGTCAGGCTCTTAATTTATTAACTCAATAGATACTCCATCGGGCCCTGGCGCTTTGTTTCCTGCGCTTTGAAGAATTGCATCCTCTACTTCCGTTATTGAAAAATGCGGAAACTTAAATAATTGACAATTTTCAATGGGAGGAGTCGATGCCATGTAAATATTTGTAAAGTGCTTCACCCATACGTCCCCTGGTATGCTACAATTTATGGGGGTGATATTGGAGCCAAGTGATTTTAGGTTCTTGACCTCGCTCCAAAACCCAGCAACATCCTTTGTTGCTGCAGTTCGTACTAGTGATTCCCAATGAGTTTTTAATAGCTCCTCGGATCGTATTCTTAAAGTACGTTTGTAGCTAGACCTCAGGGTCCTCACCAAAGACTGATCGGGTGGGTCAATTTTTAGGGCAGCTCTCAAATCTCTGTTTGCTCTAGAGCAGGAGTTATCAAACCATCTAGGGTTAGAATTAGTATTGGTTAAAACTGGCTTAGATATCTCCTTCTTTATAGTCTTACACAGTTCCGTGAATGCTTCCACAATCGCATAGTCTGGGCAGTCGGAGGACAGGCAGGTGAATATTAATCCAGGATGGAATTTTACAACTCGGGCTAACACCCCCTTATTGTCAATCCCCTTCCAGGCCACCCTAAGTCTGTCAGTCGATGCGACTAGGTTTTTTGCCCCTATTTCTATCCGCTTCACCTTTTTATAAGGAAGTTTAAGAGTGGATAAGATGGGGTAATGGTCGCTATGTATAGACCTAACTACTGTGGCCTCTAATAGAAGGTCCACAAGCATAGGGGTTATAAATACATAGTCAATTGTGGAAGCACTCCCATGCCCAATATAAGTAGCCACGGGACAATTATTTTCCGTAGTATTTGCCTTTTCCATAACGTTAATTAAGTCCCTTGTGGCCAGAAGGTTAGATAATTCTTCACCTCTTTTGCAGGGAGGAGTTTGACGGTGAATGTGTGCATTAAAGTCACCTCCTACACATATACCTTCTAGTTTGCCACACATTTGTCCTTCTACGATGTCGTCAATAAAATTAAACAGCCTTATAAAATTCATATTGGGATGTGTTTTAAAATCATTGTTATAAAAATGTATTAGACATATTCTGACACTACTAATATAAAGCAATGCCTAGAAATTTCTATTGTGTGTTTCCAGTGGTTCAATTTTGACATCTGCACCTATTTTGACCCATATTGATAATCCCCCGCTGGGTCTACCCATGGCAGGTGTTGGAACGATTTGGTTAAAACAACTGAAACCATCAAAAAGTAGAGGAGTGGTGCACCAGGTTTCTTGGAACATCAAGATATCAAATTTAGAAACCCAGTCCACCCAATCCCCATTTGTAACTTTAGCATTTAAACCAGCTACATTCCAGCTTAGGATTGCCAAGTCGTTAGAGGATGGTACCGGGGTAAAAACATAGCTATAGCTCTTGGGCACCTTATCATCATTAGCAATCACTGTAGTTGGATCAACAACTGAATCCCCTGCTAGGCCAAATGTATTAAAATGATTCCTAATTACTGAATCTGGCGAGATGGTTGATGGTCAGTCCAAAGTACCCAGATCAGACAGCGCGTTGTACCTATTATGTAAGGGGAGAGGTGAAAGAATGGGGCTGGGTGGTCTACGATGTGGTCTATAAAAAAAGCCCAATGGCAGAGTAGTTATGTCAGTAGGGGGGCAAAAACGCATATTAATACTACCAAGGATAAATTTAACTGTAGAGGGATTTCTAAAATTGATGACAATACAATCCCCTTCTATATTCTTGGGTAGTGGCCCAACCCAACTCACCCGCCGAGTGGTCAGAATTTCTCTCATAATATTGGGTCCTACCCCTTTGTGTTTGGTTAGCCAGTCTGTACACTTGTTATTTAACTGCATCCATGACTCGCTCTGTCCCTCCCTTAACTGAGGTACGCCTGCCAAGATTGTTACATAGGGGCAGGCGTCGGGGGGCAAATGGAGGACAGGGCCGGAGTGCTTTGTTGGCCTTATAGTAGTTGTTTGGCCCTTATCCAATGCAGTGTTAATAGATACCTTCCTCCCTGTGGCATGCAGGGTGGGAGCATGCTTTGAAGTATCGGTGGCTATAGTAATGGGGCATGTTGATTCTGTGACTGCAGTTAGGGTGTGCTGGGGATTTATTGAAGTGTAAATTCTCCCTTCATTGGTGCCTTTCGATACTGTGTTAACAATACTTGCTTTTCTAGAAGCGTTTTGCCCCTCACTCAAAATGCCCTTATTTGCAATTTCTAAATCTTTCAAAAAGCGCTCGCCCCTAATTAGATCAAGACTAATAGACCCCTTCCTTTTAACGTCTTCATTCTTGATCAAGGTTTCAATACGATCTAATCTTTTAAAAATATTATTAAACTGTTTGATCATTTGACATTCTAACTGTTTAAAAATGGTATCTACAATAGTTTCCATAAAATTCGCATTGGATTTCATTGCAGGGATACTTTCACTAACCGGCTCAGTCTGTGTGCATATGCAATTTATACCATTTCTGGGAGAAATAATGTCCAAGAGATCTCCGGCCAATTGCGCTTGTTCAGTCGTAACACTACTGTCCCCTGTTATTTTTTGCTTCCCTCTGGTCCACATGCTCTGTGGTGTCGGTTGACCCTTGTTGTACGGAGCTGGTTTCTTTTTATTAGTTGTGGATTTTGGAGGGCCTCTTTTCCTTTTTCCTCCTGCAGGTTTAGCTTTTGGGGATACATGAGGGATAGGGACATATTCAGTAGTATCCAGCTGGGAGTCAAGAATAATGGTATCACTTTCCTCCCCAGGGATAATAGATGGTAGGTGGAGCACATTGGACTTAGACACTGTAACAGTTGGCGATAAGGGTATGATGTGTTCTAAGCTTGAATCCCCGGTCTCGGGGTGTGCACGTAAGAGCTCCAATGACATCCGTCTCTCTGTGCTTGCAATTTCATTAGCAACCATATTGAAAGCATTGTCCAGCATGCTTTCTAATGATAGCGGTATACTCGGATGTGACACGTCCGGTTTACCAATACGAGTAGCAGAGCGCTTCCCCCTGGTGGACATGTTGCTTCTCTCACCTGTTTACAGCTTAGATGGTTGGCCCGACCGACCACTGTTGACCTCTGAGGGCCTCAAAGGGCCCGCCCTTTGCCCGGGCTTAGCCCGGCGTCACCCGCGCGCGTCCCGCGACGCGGAGGAAGTGCCTGATTTTTAAGCGCCTCCTGGCGCGGGAAACGCTGTCGGCGGGTTTCCGGCCGCACAGGCTGCTGGGAATTGTAGTTGGTCCCCACTCTGCGGCCGCGTTGGTGTTGGCGGCGGCGGAGGACAGAGGAGCCAGCAGATCAAGGCACACAGGACACACCAGGTAGGGCACACAGCGGGAGTCAGCAGCGCGCCCCCACGTCACCAAACGAACAACCCGCTCTGCCGAGGAAGTGCCTGATTTTTAAGCGCCTCCTGGCGCAGGAAACGCTGTCGGCGGGTTTCCGGCCGCACAGGCTGCTGGGAATTGTAGTTGGTCCCCACTCTGCGGCCGCGTTGGTGTTGGCGGCGGCGGAGGACAGAGGAGCCAGCAGATCAAGGCACACAGGACACACCAGGTAGGGCACACAGCGGGAGTCAGCAGCGCGCCCCCACATCACCAAACGAACAACCCGCTCTGCCGAGGAAGTGCCTGATTTTTAAGCGCCTCCTGGCGCAGGAAACGCTGTCGGCGGGTTTCCGGCCGCACAGGCTGCTGGGAATTGTAGTTGGTCCCCACTCTGCGGCCGCGTTGGTGTTGGCGGCGGCGGAGGACAGAGGAGCCAGCAGATCAAGGCACACAGGACACACCAGGTAGGGCACACAGCGGGAGTCAGCAGCGCGCGCCCACGTCACCAAACGAACAACCCGCTCTGCCGAGGAAGTGCCTGATTTTTAAGCGCCTCCTGGCGCGGGAAACGCTGTTGGCGGGTTTCCGGCCGCACAGGCTGCTGGGAATTGTAGTTGGTCCCCACTCTGCGGCCGCGTTGGTGTTGGCGGCGGCGGAGGACAGAGGAGCCAGCAGATCAAGGCACACAGGACACACCAGGTAGGGCACACAGCGGGAGTCAGCAGCGCGCCCCCACGTCACCAAACGAACAACCCGCTCTGCCGAGGAAGTGCCTGATTTTTAAGCGCCTCCTGGCGCGGGAAACGCTGTCTGCGGGTTTCCAGCCGCACAGGCTGCTGGGAATTGTAGTTGGTCCCCACTCTGCGGCCGCGTTGGTGTTGGCGGCGGCGGAGGACAGTGGAGCCAGCAGATCAAGGCACACAGGACACACCAGGTAGGGCACACAGCGGGAGTCAGCAGCGCGCCCCCACGTCACCAAACGAACAACCCATGGCAGCATTATGGGAGAATGTTCTACCTCCGGATCTGGCTCTTTTAATTCTGGGGACCAATGCAAGGAAAGTCTGACTAGAGCGAAGGCTTCTGCTGGGCGTGTAGTGGGTAATTAGGTCCCACGTAATCCTGGGGCCCGTGTTCCAGAAAGCCTGGTGAGCTATGCACATAGCTTTAAACATACCTCTCTGGCGCACTGGTAGCCAGTGAAGGGATACCAGTCCGGACCTCACTGACTGTCTGCGGGGAAGGTCGAGTAAAATGCGTGCTGCGCAGTTCTGGACTGTCTGAAGCCTTCTCAGAGTGGAATCAGGAGCACCAAGATAAAGTGCGTTATTAAAATCAAGGCGTGACTGAATTAGACCTTGTATGGCTGCTTGTTTGGCTTCCAGGGGGAGGAGAGGAAGAATTTTCTTTAACATCCTCATGATGCCAAAACAAGTGGCTGAGAGTTTTATGGATTGTACATTAAAGGACAGAGATCTGTCCAGCCAGACTCCGAGACTCTTGATACTGTTTTTGGGAGTTGGGGGGGATCCCAAACTAGGCGGCCACAGGGAGGCGGGGAGACTAAGATCCAAGGGGCCTAGAAGCATAAGCTCAGTTTTGTCCCCATTCAATTTTAAGCATGATAGGGACATCCAGGTCTTCACTTCCTCCAGGCACTCTCTGAGCCCGCCCCGAGCAGGTGGATTGGCTGCCTGCGTCAATGAGACCACCAGCTGCGTGTCGTCCGCATAGGAGATGATCTTAATCCCAAATGGGCGGACGACATCAGCCAGTGGCCTCATGTACAGATTAAAGAGTGCAGGGCTCAGAGAAGAGCCCTGGGGGACTCCGCACTTCAAAGGTCTGCTGGTGGACACAGACTCGCCTTCGAACACACGAAAAGATCTATCCTCTAAGAAGGACTGGAACCAAGACCAGGCTTTATCCTTAATCCCGGCCTGGGATATGCGGTACAGCAGAATGTCATGGCTGACCGTGTCAAAGGCCGCGCTGAGATCAAGGAGGATCACTGCCACTGATCCTCCTTGATCCAGGATTTTTCTGGCTTCCTCGGTGACCATGAGGAGGGCGGTCTCGGTCCCATGTTTTGGTCTAAAGCCCGTCTGGGTGGGGTCCAATAGGTGGTGATCTTCCAGGAAGTTTATAAATTGTAGATTTATATATTTCTCCAGGATCTTACTTGCCCATGGGAGCAGGGAAATGGGGTGGAAGTTGCTCAGATTGGTAGAGTCCAAATTAGGCTTTTTTAATAAGGCTCTGACCATAGCCTGCTTCCATACGGTCGGGACCGTGCCAGAAGAGATGGAGGCATTTAAGACCTCCCTAATAATAGGTAGGGTGGTCTGCGAAGCTGCCATTATTATGTCTGGTGGGGCAGGGTCATCAGGGGATCCGGATTTTACTTTTCGTGCTAAGGGTTCAAGAGTGGCGAGATCCAGAGGGAGGAAGTGATTCAACGTGGGTGGCTGTTTACTGGGGGGGGGGGGTAGCAGGATGGAGAGAGGGGGTTGAGGGGGTAGGGTTTTTCGGGGGAAAGGCAGAGTAGATGGAGCTTATTTTCTGATGGAAAAATTCAACAATATTATTGCAGTGGGTAGTGGACTTGTCCGCCTGCAAGCTAGGGGGCTGTTTAGTTCGTTTTTTAATGATTTGGAAAATTTCCTTGGGTTTAGATTTAGCAAGCAGGATTTTCGCGGAGAAGTATGAGGCTTGTGCCGCTTTTATCAGTGTTTTATATTCACTGAAGGCTTCTCGATAGAGGGTTTCATTGTCTAAAGAATAATCAGATCGCCAACGTCTTTCCGATTTCCTGCAGAGTCGTTTCTTGTCTCTAAGAGTTTCCGTATACCACGAGGCTGTTTTGTGGGAATGTTTGAGCGTGATTTTCTTTTTGGGCAGAACAACATCAAGAGATTGAGTGATCCAGTTGACATAGGCCTGGTTAGCTAGGCCGGGGTTGTCATTAATCATAGGTGGATTCTCAGCAAGTTTGCTGGTCCACTTGTCAACTGCTAGGTGGGACCAAGCTCTCGTGAGTCTAGTGGTAGGTGTTGGTTCAGGGGTTTTAAACACAGTCCAGTTAAAGGGGCTCAGGAGATGATCTGTCCAGGGCAGGGGAATAGGTGGACTGGTTAGAAGGCCAGGGCAGTTGCTGAAGACTGGGTCCAGCAAATGGCCCTTCACGTGGGTGGCAGAGGTGACCCGTTGGGAGAGTTGCAGAGCTGCTAGATCCTCTGCTAAGGTCAAGGCTATGTGGTCTGAAGATGACTCGAAATGAAAATTAAAGTCACCTAGCAGGATGAAGTTGGATGTGATATTAAGACGTTCAGCCACGCTAAAAGGTAGACTGACATGGAACTGCTTCGGGGGGCCGGGAGGGCGGTAGATAAGAGTGCCGGAAAGGCAGCTGTTGGGTGATAATTCAATGTTGAAAGTAAGGCTTTCACAGTCCGTAATGGTTTCGGAAACCACTCGGCAGTGGAGTTGTTCTTTATGAATTATCGCCACGCCTCCTCCTCTCCCTTTAAGTCGGTCTTGGCGGGAGATTTGGAAGCCAGGTGGGAGGGCTTCTATGACCGCTGGATCGGCCTCAGGGGATAACCAGGTTTCTGTTAGGAACAGAATGTCTGGTGTGTATTCCTCTATTAGAAGCGCGATTTCAACCGTATGTTTGGGGAGAGAGCGGCAGTTCAATAAGAACATACGGAAGTCGTGTAGCGGTTCCATGATTAATTTGGGTTTGAAGGAGTAGTGGCATTTAGGACAGGTAGGCGGCAGGGTGTCAGCTTGATAGCTGTGTCGACTAAAGTTGCTGTTGGGTGTCCTGTGACTGTGGAGGGTTTCAGCACTGTAGTGTACAGGTTCTGAGGACTGGGAGGCAGAGGGACTGGCCCTAGGCCCTGACTCGGCGCGGACGAGCGCAGACGAGCTTGCCTTATGCGCGCCTTCGGCGCACATTCGTCGCGCCCGCTGCGCTCGTCCGCTGCGCTTCCGGTGCATACACATTATTATAGGGCAGGAAGGGGGCGTGGCCTCGAGGGGGCGTGTCCCTCGCTTCAGCGTGGACGATGGCGCCTGCCAAGACTTCCGCGAGCTCTCCCTCTCAGCGCTAGGTCGGCTGCTGGGGATGCTTTCAGGCAGGGGAACCAGGAAGGCAGATACTGGTCAAGTAAAGCAGCAAAAAAGTTACAGGTATTTTAAAAAAATGAGTGTGCAAATACGCAAAGGCTATCTCCCGGCTGTGCGTCAGGAGGGGTGAAGGAATTCTGACGCGCTCGCAAGTCAACGGTCAGTTTATACGCAACAAGGGGGCGTGGCCTCGAGGGGGGCGTGTCCCTCGCTTCAGCGTGGCCGGTGGCGCCTGCCAAGACTCCCGCGAGCTCTCCCTCTCAGCGCTAGGCCGGCTGCTGGGGATGCTTTCAGGCAGGGGAACCAGGAAGGCAGATACTGGTCAAGTATAGCAGCAAAAAAGTTACAGATATTTTTAAAAAATGAGTGTGCAAATACGCAAAGGCTATCTCCCGGCTGTGCCTCAGGAGGGGTAAAGGTATTCTGACGCGCTCGCAAGTCAGCGCTCAGTTTATACGCAACAAGGGGGCGTGGCCTCGAGGGGGCGTGTCCCTCACTTCAGCGTGGCCGATGGCGCCTGCCAAGACTCCCGCGAGCTCTCCCTCTCAGCGCTAGGTCGGCTGCTGGGGATGCTTTCAGGCAGGGGAACCAGGAAGGCAGATACTGGTCAAGTAAAGCAGCAAAAAAGTTTCAGGTATTTTAAAAAAATGAGTGTGCAAATACGCAAAGGCTATCACCCGGCTGTGCCTCAGGAGGGGTGAAGGTATTCTGATAGACAGTACAAGGGTGAGAAGGCTCTACATTGCAAAATGGGAAATTAAGGAGTGAAGCTAGTATATTATTAGGAGGTACACACAAGCTGACCTACTAATAAGTAACTGCAATGGGATGACAGAATAAGCAAGTAACAGTTGAATTAGTTCATTGTACTTTTACTGATTGCCTCCTCCAATATAACAGAGGTACCTCCATGAGAGCAAAACTTCACACTTCTTTCTGACATCTAGAAGTCTCTTCCAACATCTTTCTTGAAAAACAGGCAATAATCACCAACACACATTGGTGCCAGTACAAAGAAGGCCTCAGAAACACATACAAAGTAATAATTGTTTAATATGTCAGCACTCTTTCCTTTTTCCTGTCAGGTGATTGAGGGCTCCCTACCTTAACTGTTCACCTATGGAAGGCTAGTTTTGGTGATAAGCTAGATGTTTCCCTTAGGAGTGCTTCAATATTTTACAATTAGAGTGTCCCTCTAGATACTGGATTGCATTTTGTGTTTTTAGTGGCTTTATGACATAGAGAAAATTTCATCCACTTAAAACTATAAATTCAGTGAAGTTACAAGCATTTTGGTTTCACCAAAGTGTGTTTTATTCTTAAACCAACCGTCCTTACAAATTGTATAGCAGTAGGAGCCAACTTTCAAAAGATAAATCTTACTGGAAATATTATACCCAATATCATCTCATCCCATACTGATGAGTTTAGTTTACATAAAAGACACACACTTGATGGACGGAATGCAGAACAAATCAAAACATTCAACCCCAGTCAAGATATCTTTTGCTCACCATGCCACCCCAGTTTAGACCAGGCCATATGAGTTTAGATTACATGAAATATACTATGCATTCCCGAGACTCCTAAAAAAGGGGCACATATGAACAAAGAGTACGGCCCTAAGTACATAAAATCCATTGAAATGGCAAAGGTTATTAAATTATAATACCACAGAGTGGAAGAATAGTAGCTTGGTAGGATCAATGGCAGTCTAATATTAGTGGTAACGGCATTGAAGGTGAATGATAGTGCAGTAGAAAAAGGTATTATGCATCAGTTTGTAGAGTAGGATGAAGCCATTGCAGAGATCAAAATTTAGAGGTCCATAAAGACAAGAGGCCTGACATTCAGAATGGACATTTGGAAGACATTGCAGGGTTGTGGGCAACCACACACCTTACCCATTTTTTGTGCAAAGTAGATTTTCTTTATGAAGTTCAAAATACATATTTTTACACCACGATGCTACCTATTATGCTGCGTGCTCTCTCTCTCTCGCTCTCCTCCCTCCCCTCTCTCTCTCTCTCTCTCTCTCTCTCTCTCCCAATCTCTCTCTCTCTCTCTCTCTCTCTCTCTCTCTCTTTATCAGCCTGTGCCAAAGTGGAATGGTGAATATTTGATTCTAATTTCATGCACATGGTTCATGCACCACAATTAGTTCACTAGAGCAAAGGGCTTCTGTTAGTTCTGAAACTGATTTGTGCATTATCTATAATGTGGAGGCAGCCTATGTAAGTTGATAATTGAGAATCAACTTGGATCTGTAAGATTTTAGCAACTTCAGGTAAGAGTATCATGGGCATTTATTTGGATGGAGCATTTGGGTCTAAATTAGGTTTTTTTAAGGAGTGGCTTTACCATTCATAAATGTAGATCATTTGTAACAATTCCTGATTCTAGGAAGAGTTTGACTATTTGCTTGTTAAATTGGATTAGTCTTGGAAGTTTACGATGTAATATCTTGACTTGCCGTAGGTTGATAGGTGTCCCCAATTTGAATTTCTATTAACTGACACTCTATATCTTTTGTTGGGGCCAAACAGAAGGAGCACAACTCAGAAATTCTAGAGATCATCTAATCAAAATATGTTGGGAGATAACCAAGGCTAGTAATTTTGAGTTCCATAAAAGAGTTGGCTAAGCAGACATCCAAGGGGAGACAGGTGACAATATTGTTCCAGATTTGAGTGATTTTGTCTCTGGAATAATTAGCCAATTCAAGGTGTAATGTTTGTACTGAGATTATTTGATGGTATAAGTAATGGCATCTATGGTTTCCACATTCAACAAACTTCTGCTCCTCTAATAAAGATGATGGGTAGATTTTACCAGGTAGTTGCCGACCATTGCAAGGACTTTCGGCAAGGTCCATGACATCTTGAGCCCTTCAACTTCTTGCATTAACCAGACATCAAACAGAAGAAGTAGTATTCATCTTTAATGGTGCATTGTGCATTCTTTCAAATGTAAATCCCATGAAGTTGTCCTAGTTGTATGTGGCAATAAAGCCAATATTTCACTAGTACAAGTCAAATTTAGCTGGTCTATCCAAATAATAAGAAATTAAAAGCAACTGTGAAAACAAACTGTTTGCAAAAGTTTAGGTTCAAATTTGATGTTTGCAAAACATATATGCATACTGAAATTACACTGTGCAGGTTAGCTAAGATGCATAGGTTTAATTGGTCACCCCCACTGCTACTAAACAAATATGAAAAAGAAACATTGATCAGAGCAACATGCGTACACCCCTTCTTCTAGCCCCAATTGTTTCAATTGGACAATTTAATAGCCCTCCTCCTTGAAGTTCTCTAATGCCTACCTAGCAAGCACCAAATCTGTGAAACCTGTTATAAGACACTTTTAATGGGTGGAGGTATTTTAATCTAATGTAATTTAGTGTAGTGTAATAATGTATTGAACAAAACTTTAGGTTTCAGATCCTTTTAATCTAGTTAATCCATATAAACAAGAATACTCAGAGCAAAATGATCAACACGGATTCAGTGGTAATACATCAACACATCACCCACTGATGTTTAATGGTTGTTTAAAGCAGCTTTAGTCACAATGAAAGAATATTAAATCGAGGGAATTTAGCAAATATAAACTCATGAGAAATATCATAATTAATGGAATGAGAAAAGAGGTATATTAACGAAAGGATAGAATAACTGTAATGACTATCATGTGATGTTCCGAAAGTAGCAGTTTTCAGTCATTTTGCCACACATAGGAAGGACATTGGTAAGTGGTTTCTTAGTTGCGGAATGCCCTGAAAAGACATCTATATGGACCCCACATTTCATTTTACCAGGCCTGTTGTGCTCTACAATCTAAGTCAATCTGTTTTAAAAGGGGGCTGCTAATAGAGGCAGGAGGACCAGTAGAGATTCATGAAAAGGTTGCTATCTTTTCCTGACACTAGTCAGACCCTCATCAAGGTCCATTTTAAATATAGTCAAATGGTTTTTGGAGTCTTCTCCTCCCAAAATAGGAAACAATCTCACTAAGTCAAATTGTAATGTCAATTTACACCTGTGTGCATAATAGCCTCTCACATCCTTGAAAAGGATCACGCTGGACAGCAGGTGTAAGCTGAGTTCAAGTTTATTCAATATAAAAGAAGCCAGCACCGGTGTCTGCTCGCACCCACCCCAGGCTCTGTCAGCTGATAACTGTCTTGCCTGGAACACTCTGAGTGAGACCGACACAAGACCAGAACATGGTGACAGCTTTGAAAGAAAACAGAATGCAATTACATCATGCCATGTTATGGCTTTACAATATAATTCTATAATTCCCCATAGCACGTCCCCTCTTTAAAACAAAATAAAATTAAACCCAATAATCACTGTCCCCGAGATGCACCTGTGAATACTGCCCAACCCCTTCGCTTGCCTGTTCACTAGTGCATTTCCCCAGACCTGAACTTGGTACTTCAATCCCCAACTGGGACCCACTACCTTAGGAAATTGCTTCAGTACTACCAAAACAAATGATGGTCTTCCTCATTCCTGAGTGGCTAGATCACTGGAAAAGAGCCTTTCACCCACAGAGCCACCTGGGTCCACCATCCTATAACTCAGCCCACCAACATGCACTTTACCTACATCTCTTTATTGCACAATTATCCATTCTCAACTCTCACAGAATGTCTGAAAACTTGGACCACTTTAGTGTCAGGGTAATATTAGAAAATAGTACTAACTAAACAATCAACTGATCCCTCCATCATAAGATGTTGTATCCCCTCTTTGTTCACATATATTTTTGCTTATATCGATCTGTCCACATATCTGATCTACTCATGGAAATAACCCATCATATCAATCTTTTGCCCCACGAACCCTTTCATGCAAATGTCAGGAGGAAATGAATTGATATTTTCCCATTTAGTGTGGTACAGATCATCTGACACTATCGTGAGGGGGAACCAGAATCTGCAGAAACTTTCAGTTCGACATCCCCAATTTTACCTCACAGACAGGATCACCCTCAACCTCCCTGCTAACAGCAACATCAAGAATTGGCTCAGAAGTGGACAACATATTAACCAGCAGTATGAGTTTCTTTCGGAAATCAGATTCCACCATGTCATTGGCTGGTTGTATCTCATGCTGGGTGTCTATCAACATGACTTGTAAGTTCTTGCACACTCATGCAAAGTGCCTCATGTTTCTGCTCTTTATGCATGTTTTACCCACAGCTGAGCAATTGCTTTAATTGGCCACATGAGCCTTAGACCCACACCTAAAACATGCTAAATGTTTGTGTGATTCGTTTTAGAATCAGCCAATCCCCCTCATGACCACTTGGGTTTGCAGGCAACTGTGTTCACACTCTTCGCTGGTGCCAGTTTTGATCAACCCAATTAATTGGATGCTAACACTGAACATTCAATGCCTTCAGCTATTTCTAGTGTTTCGTACAATGTGGGGTTCTTGCAGCACAGAATACTTCCCTGAGTCCTGTTGTCAAAACAATCAACAACCAATTCATCTCTTAGGTACTAAGCCAATGGACACATGAATTTGCACATGGATGCCAACACCCTCATTCTGCCATAAAGCTGTCAATTGATTCATGCTGAAACTGCTTTTGTACAAAAAATCTATGGGGCATATTATCAAGACAGGCAATAAAATTATCGCTGCTTTAATTGAAGCTCAGGTTAGAGGTCCTTCACATCTAACATGGGCTTCAATTGGAATTCCATAGAGCATATTATCAAGCCCATTATCGCTGTTTTAGCGGCAGTTTTCTGCCGCTAAACCGGCGATAATTTTATCGCCTGTCTTGATAATATGCCCCAAAGTCTCTCCACAATGATGATGGGATTATCCTTGAAGTGGTTTTCCAATCTCTTTATTGCTTCTGTGACTAAATCCCATTCTGCAGAGGGTGGAGGTTTCACTTGTGCACGAGGATTGAATATTCTTTGTTCTACGACTCCTAGGCAATTATTAAAAATAGCCTTCTTCCTTACAGCTGAGAAATTCAACCCATCAATGGCTAGAAGATAACTCTCAAATGATCTATACTATTGATTCCATTGCAGCTTGGGAACGCCAGGTTCAGGTAGGAAGTATACTGGTAAATTGGCGTTTGCATTGCGTGCCTGATATTTTGCACTAATATCGTCAAAAAATTGAGGTATAAAACTTTCTCATAATATGAATGGCTTTAATTTTGAGCAAAATGAGCTTTGTGACAACTGCAATTGTCTAGAACTAAATGAAGCATGCAGGCAGACAAAGGTTACTTTTGTGAAAAACTGATGGATTTAAATTTGACCAAAATGATCCTTGGCATTGTAAAGTAGTCTAGAGCTGTGAAAAGCAATTACAAGTCAATGTAACCATACATGCAGGCAATGGTTATTTTTTAAGAGACTACAGCATTTGCCACTCCCTCTAGTCATAGTAGCGAATTCTTGAACAGCAATATGCTTAAGCCACTCCCTTCGGATGCGCTTTATTTCCTAGTTGAACGTGGTGACAGAGCCTCTACCTTAGAGATCCAAAAATCAATGGTGATATCTTAGATACAAAAATAGTTTTATTAAGCAGAAGATCCTATTTTGAAGCATGCAGGCTGCGCGCAACATACTGCTGAATGATCGCTTTGTTGATCATGCAGTATCATGGGCAACGGCCTATAGAAGGTGTGCGAGTCACGGCTTTGAGTGCCTCTCCTTGGAAACGCAGTTGCATGCAGAAACAGCTTGGTTGAGAGGGTGCAGCCAAGACACAGACCACTTTTGTGTGTGAAAATGCCACTTTATTGAAACAGGTGCACTTTACAACAAATTAACCTGGCAACTGCTTTACAAAACTAAAAACCTCGCTAAACATCAGTTCACCTGCCAGTTAATCTCACCCCTACGATCCCCCCAACCTGCACCACCCTGCAAATTACACTTTACAAACCTTACACTGTATTGCAATTAAATACTACAAAATTGCTATGCCTGCAATTATGAAACTATAAACAAACAAACATCTGAAACAGAACTTAGAACAACCTGCCTACCCTTTCCCTGCCCATGGTTCCTAACTTTCAAAGGCAACCAAACTTCTGCCAAACCCTGGCAAACTTTGCATGCCCCCGCCAAGCACCTGTTCCAAGCTACAACTAAAACTTAAACCCTTGCGCGCCTGTCCCAATCAACAAATGCCTACGAAGAGGAAACATTTTCTTCTTACAGAACCCCCTCCCCCCCCCCCCCATATGGATTTTAGAGACAAAATGGTCTCCAGAACCTAAAATGGTGGCAGGGAGCTCAAAAACCAAAACTATATAATATTTGGGTTATCTTTGGGCTACAACAATGAAGCCCAATGCAGGCTCAAAATGGCAGTCCCCTCGGACTGCGCCAACCTACCAATCTGCCCGGGGGCATACCACCCTCCTGTCGGCTGCCCCCCAAATACCTAATGCGGTGCGGAGAAAATTAAAGCAATGGTCTGGAATCAGGAGCAGTGCCACGAATCTCTTAAGCAATAGAAATTGCCTTACCCAGTTTCAAGTGTAGTCATGTTTAAAACATGAACATGTAACTGTATGGCCACACCGAAGGAGATACAGATACCTGCCAGATTGCTGTGAGTTCTGTACAATTAAGTGCTGGTTTCAAGCATTTCCAATATCTTTGCCAAATTATGTCAAATCCTTGTAAAGGATCAAACTGGGCAGCAGGTGAAAGCTGAGATCAGCCGCGGCCCATGAAGGTAAGAGCAGTGGGGTGGTGGGGCCGGTTGGGGGGATTTCTACAGACGATGACCAGGGAAAATTAAAAAAATAATTAATTTGCCCTGGTCATTATCCGTCGAAATCCCCCCTCACCCAGCCTCACCACCCCACCGCTCTTACCTGTATGGGCTGCAGCTGGCTTAGATGAAGTTTGTTCCACTATGCAAGAAGCCAGCACTGGTGTCTGCTCGCACCTGCCCCAGGGTCCATCAGCTGGTAACTGTCTTGCCTAAAATGCTCCGAGATAGACAAGCATAAGCTCAGAACAGGGTAAAAACATTGAAATAAAACAGAATGCCTTTGCATCATGCCATGTTATGGCTTTACAATATAATTCCCCAGAACATAGCTGTCCTACCCCTCCTCAGGTCAGGCTAATGGCAAATGTGTGAATATGCAGAGGTGGCTGAGAAACATATTTTACCTCACGCAAAAAGTCCACTGCAGTCATCTGTGAAGGTCCATAAGATATAAAAAGCGAAATAACTGGGTTCAAAATCTTCCGAGAGATAAGTGCACATTCTGTCTCAGAATATTAATGTTTGTATTCCAGACTGACTCAATAGAAACTTAAATAGCGTTATTTAGAGATTCAATACAAATCCTGGCCTATAAACCAGTTCTCACAATTGCATTGTACCTGTAAGACAAACAAAAATACCTAGGAAGTTGATTAAAATTAGACAGTCCAAAAGAGGTTGTGGCAATGATGTCCTATTGGATATAAAAGAGTATGGCTCCATTCCCACTAAATTTACATTCCTGTTTTCATGTTCTTCGGTAAAAAAAGATTTAGGTGACGCATAACAAATGTTCAGTGTGTAAAAAGATGATGATGGCTGAAAAAAATAAGCATTATTCCTGACAAATTTTCCCCATGATTTGTGGTCGATCTAAGAGTTGTGAAAAACCAGCAGTGACAATTACTGCAATTCTTCATACTGATGAATATGCCTTTTCATCTGACTATGAGAAATGTACTCAGGAATGTACTGTAGGAGTGATAACAAAACCAGTGGTAGGTCCTTACCCGCAATTTATTGTTGTTTGATTTCGGCTCTAACAAATGTTCCCTGCTCCAACACAATCCACACAGGAAAAACACGCGCTCATATTTTACTCTCTCTTGCTGCCTAACGCATATGCTCTGCTCTCTCTCTACGGTTTAGATACGGACCTTAGCATTGATTTGATAACTACTGCTGTGCTGATGGAAACGTTTGCAACCATTTTATTACAAAAATGGAAAAAAAAGAAAGGTATTGAACATGACTCACATGTCTACTATTATAATGGATAAATTAGGGAAAAGAGCTAGTTTCAAAGCTTTTTTTAAAATCTAGAATAAAAAAGACAAACAGTAAAGTCAAGTACAATCAAGCTATAGAAGCAGACCTACATACCTATGTAGAAACTAAAAAAACACATGTTTAAGCTGTATATAGGCTGTAAACTAATGTTAGCCATTTGGTTAGTCCGCTTTCTAAATACCATCTGTTTCCTTGTACCCTTCCATCTCTCGCTTTTATGTGACGTCATCAGATGGCCTGCCTCAATTGAGTTTCAAAGTTGGTTGGAACTGGTTATGAGGTGGCAGAGTACTTTATTGCCTATTTGTAAAATGCAGAGCTTCATGTTTGTCATGGTGCAGCTCTTATAAACCGATGGATCTAGTGCACCATATACGAATTTCTAAAGCAAAACAAATGCACTCCTAATGCATTCATGTAATTTATACAAAATAAGAAAACCATATTACATATGGTAACTATATACACAGTGCAAAAAAACGGCTTGACTACTACCTAAATGCCAACCATTTCAGCAGCCAATTGATATTTAATGCTGATAATAATTAATTAAAAAATAATTTAAAAAAGTCAAATAAATCCGTGGTGTTGTAACAGTGGGTGTGGTCTCGTGGGCAGTGTAGTGAGATTAATTGATATAATTTGTAGGTGGTGAATTTTAGAGGACGAGCAGAACCCTCAAAAGTCCCAAATGTTTCTGTGGATGCTCCATTTTGTATTTAATGTTGTCACCAATGTCATCCTCATGAAATGCTTCATGGTTTGGAACTATAACAAACTGCTTCATCAATATCCAAAGAACATATTCAAAACTAAATGTATATTGAATAATAACATTACAAGTGCGAACCCCTGCTAGATATAGCTCTCTATTGTTTCTTATGCTGGCCTCTAGCACTCATGACATGATAGCAGTATAAAAGCCTGATACTGGGCTGAGTAAATAGTCACCTGTATATCATAGACTGAGTGCATAATGGATAACGAGTAGAGTATGGGTAATTTATCAGCCTGAATTTTGCTATAAAACAGATATATGGACATTCAAAATTCAATTAATTATGCATCTCATTAAAACAAAATTTCTGTAACACTTGAGACATAGCACAAAATTTCCACCATTGTCTGGCTCAGAGGTTTGTGTTCACAACACTTATGTGTAGTGTGCTATTAAAACAGGAAATAATAAATAGGATATGTTTTGTGTTCTAATTAGAGAACATCTATTGATTATTAACAAGCGTATGGCATTACCTCCAAAAATAATTCCATGTTGAAACCTTTCTGCCTTTGAATATTTAATCCAGTTTGTGTTGCTACTCTTAATGGATACAATGTTATGTAAGCAAGGGTCTACTGTAGGAGGCCAAAGTCATAATCACCAGATTTCTAGTTTCCTGCAGTCCTCCTGGTTGTGTGCCCCAGTTTCGATGGGCTGTAGCTACTTTAACATATTTCAACACTGCTGTATGAAGGAAGTTGCTCAACACATAATTGTGCAAGAGAGGACGTCAGAAATGGTTCCCAGTACACCTCCGGGTTTACCCTGATTGACTGAAATAGGTCCAAAACCGGGTCAACCAAACAATACGTAGCAAGAGATGTAATTTTAAAAGACAAATTAAAGACTTGTATTACCTCAACAGACGACTCACCTTCTACACCCTGAACCGCCAGCTCCGCTCCGCCGACCTCGCACTCGCCATCGTCCCCCACATCTGAAGAGCGACCACCGGCAGCGGATCGTTCTCCCACCTCGCCGCCAAGACCTGGAACACCCTCCCCATCATCCTACGATAGACCCAGGAACTACTAACCTTCAGGAGGCTACTCAGGACCTGGCTATTCGAGCAGTAGCAGCACCCCTCCCCCCCAGCGCCTTGAGATCCTCACAAGTGAGTAGCGCGCTCTACAAATTTCTTGATTGATTGATTGATATTGCCTATAAAGCTAGTTGTTTCACAGTCATCCCTACTTTAGATATGCAAGATTTTTTTTACAGGTTCACTACCATCCTGACTCAACCATCCATACCAATGCGCAGTGACAATAGTTAGAGCAGTAGCACTCGGGTAGAAAAGAGAGATTAATTTTCTTTAAAATTAAATAGCCAGCAGGTTAGATTCAAAATTTGAAAGAACAGTGATCACCAAATACATGAATCAGGACAAATTTAAAGATGAATAATCTCCCCAGGGATGCATTGCAACAACACAGAATAAACCACAAGGAAAAGAGGGCAATAAATTAGAAACTTAAAAGGTGGATCAAAAGCATAGTGAATCCTAAAACGGAGGTTCTTATCAGGTGAAAGGATCAAGAAAATAGGATGAGAAGGAATGCTGCACACACAAACGACCCTCCTAGCGTTGATAGAAGTGGGGTTTTATAAGGGCATATATCATAAGCCACCCATTGTTAGCTACCAAAAGTGTTTCGAACATAGCCAGCGCCAGAGCACCCTCCAGAAAACACTCTGAGGTACTTCAGAAAAGCAACTAAGGAGTGATATTAGAAGAAAAGTCACACAATCTACATCACCAAGGCATCCACCAGAGTGGTTTCACGCTCTGATTATCATGAACTTAACTTTTTTGTCTTGTATGAAATAAAAAGTTTGATGCATTAGAATAAATATTCAAAAAGACTCATGTTTATTTTCATTATTTCTTGTATGCCCCCAACTAATGTACTATTAAGTTTGTTAGTATTGTACTAAGCATGAGGACATATGCCCATAAAAAATAATTATACAAGTGCGTAAAACTTGATTTTTGCATTAGATTTAATTTGCGTCCCCAAGCAGGCTTGCACATGATCCTTCTCTCCTTAAACAAATTTCAGAAACCTTTCAAGAGTAGCTAGTCCTGTTGATATCTGACACTATCACATGATGCGATAATAAACATTAATGGCAAGAAAGCATCAAAGGTAAAATAATGAAAACTTAAATAAACGAGAGACATGCCAAGCACAGTTTAATGCACAAAATGGAGCCAAGGGAGATACGTACCCTCGCAAGAGCATGCAACCCTTATAAGGTCAGACTGTCAACCAGACACATGTTGTGTTGAAGAGAGACATCTGCACCAGTGTACCTTCACTCTGGAACACACAAACGGTGATGGGAGGCTGAGCTGCTTACAAAAAGTTTAACCACTGGCAGTAGCTTGGGGTAGCACTCCAGCCCATCGTTTCTTGGCTCACCATGCTACCTTTGTGTGGACCTAGCCACATGCAAATCAGTCTTGTCCCTGCTCCTCATGGGAACAGTCAAGCCCAAACTGCCAAGTCAAGTTCTTTATAACCCGGAACTCAAGCAACCCAGAACAGCTTTCGCCCTAGTTATGGGCTCATCAGCTGGGTACAGTTTGGTTCCAGTGACACAGTGAGAATGGGACCAATGTCTGGGCATTCCCATGCCACTGAGGGTGGTATGTGAAACACACAAAAGGTACTGGGAGGCTGCTTGCAATATGTGTAACCTCTGGCAATAGCTGAAAGTATCACTGAGCCCACCATTCTTTTGCTCACCATGCCACCTCAGTTTGGACCCAGCCATATGCAAATCAGTCTTGACCCTGCACCCTCATGGGAACAGTTCTGTCCAAACTACTAAGCCAAGTCCTCCCTGAACTGGAAAACACAAGCAACCCAGGACTCGTTTTGCGTTATTTATGTGCTCATCAGCCGGGTACAGCTTGGTTCCATTGGAAAGTGAGATCCAAGTCTGGGCACACCCATGCTACTTAGAAAAGGCACATGAAACACACAAAAGTTGACGGGAGGCTGCTGAGTCCATAACTAAGGCAATACTGATCCTGGGTTGCTTGTGTTACAGTTCAGGGAGGACCTGATTTGTCAGTTCGGGTTGGACTGTCCCGATTGTAGCTGGGTCATGACTGATTAGTATATAGCTGGATGCAAACTGAGGTGGTATGATGTAGAAAATAACAAATGATTGGGATCCGGCCCTGAGTGATTACTAGGGGTGGGCGGAATTTGCGGAATTAACCTTCGCAAATTATCGCGAGAATGTTTAAAATTATCGCAAACAAGCAGAAATATCGCGAAGATGCGGAAGTTTTTTTCCGGCATGTTCGCGCGATTTTCTGCATGGTTGCGGGTCGCCAACTTACCCATGTGGCTGCTTGCGGGCGCGGCCATCTTGTTTTGAGTTGTTCTCGCGGTGCATGATCGCGAGAAGAAAGACGTGATCGCGCGACGCATGACGTCACTGCGGGCGCGAACTGTCGCGAGACAGCGCAAATGGCTAAAAACAATACAACATCTCATGGAGAACGCGACCGGATCAAGAAAACTTGTCGGCGAACGCAGGGATTCAGGTAAGGCGATCGCGCGCGCGCGAGAATGTATCATTTTACAGCGCGAGCAAGAAACAAATTATCGCCAAGCTGCGGAAACCGGAATTTTTGACATTTTCGCGCTCTCCGCGGAACGCAAAAATGTCAAAATATCGCAATTTCCGCGAACGGAACGAAATTTTTGCCCAGGCCTAGTGATTACCAGTGACTGAGAATAATTCAAGCATTCCAGCCATCACTATTTTGAATACTAATTCCCTTAGGGGCATGGCTATAGTGTGCAACTAAGCTTCTAAACAGTATGCCAGGCCCTGGTACACTTTCTTCACTTGGTCAAAAATTCAAGTGCATCAGTTACATTAGCAGAAGAGTTTAAAAATGAAAAGATGCAAAGTGCCAACTTAAAATAAACCTTTAAGGTTTCCTACATTGCAACTAGCGTGCATTACTCACTAGACCAAGACAAACCCCATTCACCATGTGAGGCACACAGCGGTTTCCCATAACTCATGAAATAGCTGTGTGTAGTTTTTTGTTGTGTAAAAGATAAAGTGAAATGAATCTACAGGAGTCTGATTTATTGCCTTGTATTTCACATATTCCTGTGAACGTGTATTTTTTTTGCAATTCCAAAGGTATATCATTTTTTCTATTACTAAAGCAGTTCAACGTTTTACTAAAACAATTACCTTGTTTGTGTGCCAAAAACTAGATTTTTTAACATCCTTCTTTGAAAATTCTTATACAAAGCATGCTCTATTGAGTCCATTTAAAAGAAGATTATGACCCTGTAGGCAATTACACTTTTTATAGTTTAAAAGCGACTGATCGAGAAAAATATATATTGAAGATAATTAAATAAGAAATGCCTTTACATTTCAGTGGGTCAGCAAAATGATAAGCTCGTTTGAAGTGTGCAAATAATTGCATCCCATAACTTAGCCACGCATTTACTATTGGATGTAAAATCTTGGTACGAATAAACTTAGCGTTTCTCTTGTTGAATTAATCCACTAAAACATTAGACAAATCTACCCTTGGTATGAGAAAACTCGTAAAGTCTGCATGGCGTGTCACAAAGCAGTGTATCTCCAAGAATTTGAATTAAGCATTCTTTTTCTACTAATTTGTATCACTGCGGATGCGATTGCTACAATAATTAAACATAATATTCCACTCAAAGGCAAGACGAGTTACATTTTGGTAAGTATATTTCTTTCCAATCTAGGCAACACTTAGCACTCATCCTGAAAGTACATTAGGTTCTGAATATATTTTTGACGTTCATAATTTCAAATACTATGGATCACATTTTAATCATTAAGGTCGACTAAAACTCTAAAACAACAAATTGCTAATTAGGCTGGCTAAAATGCTTGATTGCTTATTAAGTACTATTTTATAATTACTTTTATAACTATTCTAATGGCTTAGCTTGTGTACTCAATAGTAAGTATTAATTCATTTTTTTCAAGAACTTTTCTTTGTGTTTGGATTTTACATTTTTTAATTAGGTTTTGACATCACCGTAGGAATTCAAAAACAGGAAATTGATTGCGGGCTCTGCGTAACCGATTAACTAAATGTACACTAAAATAAACTCTAGCTTTGAAGTAGACAAATCACACACAGTTGTTTAAAATGAGCAGCATTACATTTTTGTTTTTAAAAAAATGACTCGTGTTCATAAGACACTAAGTGGTGGATGACATAAAAAACTATTTAGTTGCAAGATTCTCACAGTATCAAAAATGACTACTGATTACATAAAAACATGGACAATCAATGGACGTTTGCTGACTGCACATGCTGGCCCTTTCGTTCATTCATCAACTATAAGAGGTTCATATTTCCCAAAGATAATATTTTTTTTCAAAACCCAAGTAAATTTGAACCTATTTTTTAGAAGTGTTAATGGTGCTGGTGTGTAAGATGGATGTAAAGTCAACCAATTTATGGATTCCAACAACAGGAAGATATTTGCATGTTGCTGATAATGCAAACACTGAGATTCATTACAAAATGCTGGCATCGAGGTGCCCTTGATGAGTCAATATTAGCATTGCTGCAGTTTTCCAAATTAGAGGGCAAGATTGTCTAGAAGATGGCATCAAGGTCAGAATGGTAAAGAAAAGAAACTTAATCTCACGGCAATTAAAGCAAACACGTTACGTTGATAACAAATATGTACTTATGGTCCAAGGGAAATAATAAATTCCAGTACATGCAGAGAGGCGTAAAGTGGCAGAGTTGAGCCAAGTGGTAGCCTTAAGCTACAGAGTAACCATATAAAAGTGCTGAGACATTTGAGCAGACCTAGAAAGTGTTTTCTAGTGTATGCGTAGATTGTGTCTGGAAACAGTATTGATGTACTCATGCACAATTAATGCATGATGGATTTCATGCTGAATTTGGTGTTTACTGCATCAAAATGAGCATAGTCACATAAACTCTGTACACTTTACAACTGTTAAATGCTCATAGGTTTAACCTGTGAAAATAGAATATAGGGTGAGATGTTAAATGTGGCTGGTAATTACTGTATGAGGTAAATATCACCCAATACAGGATTACAATCACTACAAAAAAAAGGGTTTACGGAGGGGGTAGAAATTTCCAACCAACTCGTAATCAAGGACTATGTGTGCTAGAGATAGACTACATATGCTATCATTTTCTCTCTCTATTTGTAATTATGCCTTCTCTTTCTCTCTCACTTCTCTTGTGTCTTACACAAACTGTAATACTTGATTTATAACAGTGGACATTGCCAGGAGAGACTGTGATGAGTGTTTATGGATATTACAAATTTAGAAAATGTTCTCCCACAGTCTTTAATATATAGTTACACACAAATATTTTACAATGATTTGCTGCACTCCTACAAAGAAGCACGTGCATCTTACATGTTATAAACCAAGGCTACATCATACAAAGAAAAGTCTGCTCATAGATAAAGAATTTTCGCAGAGTTAATTTGGGACTATGACTAGGTTTCTTGGATTGAAATATTTTCAGTCAAGTAGATAAGCAAAGATAAAAACAGAAACGTAAAGGTTTCTTAATCTACCCTTCTTTGCTGTGTGTGAAACAGAGAGTATGCACATATATGGTTAGGATTTTTGTATGTGTGTTTATATAATAAATATTTTTCCTCTTTGAATGTACATTATACAGTACATGGATCAGTCATGAATTCTACTGAACTTACTTTAATACTCATTCTTGAAGGAAAATTATGCAAGTGTTATTTGCCATATGTTTATCATACTTTTCCACACGTTATTTCACATAGAAAGGACAAACATGTCCTTATTTTATTGACCAATATTATACTTCTTCTAATTTGCATATTTGTAAACATTAGCCAACACAAATCTAAATTGCACATTTAAATATTCTTCAGTATGACCATTTGCATTTTTTATTATTGATCTACCTATTTTTCATAGCTAGAAACTTAAATTTAAGTTAGCAGCATCAGAGAAGTAATAATACCAGCACGGCAAGATTGCATATTTCACCCACTTTTTTAATCTACGTGTTATGAACCAAGCTAGTATAGTCGATTTACACTAGGCTTCATAAATCTAAGATCTGCCTCAATACACAACTATTTTTATGCAGGTAACAATTTATGGAAAGGTTTAGCCACTCCCAGGTTGAAGTCGTTTGAATACAAAAGCAGTGCTTTCTGCCACAATCAAAAATACCTTTAGTGAGTGGTGGGGATCTGAGTGTCCTTACTTTAAATATAAGAAAGACTTTGCATAAACATATTTAGATATGATTTATATCCCATCGGAATCGAGGGCAGAAAAACCAGCTGCGTTCTTGTTTTAACTATGCGCAATGACAATAGCTACTGAGAACTTCAAGTGTTCTATCAATTTTCCATGAAACAATTAATTTTCAGCAAGCCGGGGACACAATTTAGCTTCACTAGCAGTGACTCACACATTAACTATTAACCTGTCTACACATTGTAAATCTCTGCAGATGCTGTTGTAAGTGAAGTTAATCTCTTTATTAAGATGGGCTATTTTTCTGTAGTGTGCTTATGAATAGAAAGTAGAAGATAATGAACAGGGAAATAAATAGTGAATGTTCTGACAATTCTAAAGGGGAGAACCCGTAATGATGAATAATGACATCAAGATTTTAATGCAGAAATATATGTCAAGGGACAATGATAATGTATGAGCTAGAAAACACACTGAACACCGTAGGTAGATACCTAATCAGGTACTCAGATATGAAAATAGTGGTAAAATGTTCTGACTAAAGGTAATCACATATAGACAAACGACTCAAGCAGCAGCTAGGAAGTTATTTATTATAAAGTCAAGTCAACATTTTTACAGAGTAAACCCTGGTCAGAGACAAGCAGTGAGAAAGATAGCACTTTTGTAAGAATGACACTGTAAACCACAAACGTATAAGCCAGTCGGGACATTTGTCAAGGAAAATGAGGTGGAAGGAGGAGCACACAACATATATTAGTCTAACGGAATGGCACCTCATGAGAAACAAGACACAGAAACTGGAGTGCATGCAATTATATTTCAGAAGGGAATGCACAGCACAGGGAGAAATACACCGATACTCCAGGGGTAGAAGACAAGTGATGAGAAAACCTTTGCCCCATACGTCATCTTTGGAATGACCCCTTGAGCCCACCTAACCCCATGTGGCCTCCTATATATTGCTGAGGGGCTCAAGGAATGGCACCTCATGAGAAACAAGACACAGAAACTGGAGTGCATGCAATTATATGTCAGCAGGGAATGCACAGCACAAGGAGAAATACACCGATACTCCAGGGGTAGAAGACAAGTGATGAGAAAACCTTTGCCCCATACGTCATCTTTGGAATGACCCCTTGAGCCCACCTAACCCCATGTGGCCTCCTATTTATTGCTGAGGGGCTCAAGGAATGATAGATTAGAATCTACAGCAAATAACCCTCCTGAGTGCCAAGAACCTTGGAGTCCAGCTGCTGCCCTACTGAACCCTAAGACCATGGAAAGCAAGGTCATTGTGAGGGCATACTAATGTGGAAGCTGGAGAAAAAAACTGTTACCTCTAAGTTATGTCAGTGATCGTGGGAGCAAACAATGACTGACAAGATTGGCTCTGTTGATTATGGAAGTCCAAAAAGTAAATGTATAGAAACAATGCAGTCTGTGCCGGTTTTTATAACTCCAGGGTGATTCAGGGCTAATATTGCTTCCAATATCAGGTAATCAGGTAATATTTTATTATATGCTTAGTTAATAAAAAACATTGCATAATAGAGAAAGAAATGACATAGTAAAATGATGCAGGCAATGTGTGCTTAGCTAAATAAAACAGACAGTGTTATTATATCAATATTTAATTCCTGTGAGATGCTAAGGCCATCCTACAGTATGCAGAGGTCTTTACACTTTAAAACCATCAGATTGAAATATTAAAACAATAGTTAGCCCTTTCCAGATAAAACTACTTTTTAAAATATGTATAGAAATAGGCAGGAGGTTATGAG
Organism: Triturus cristatus; assembly: GCF_964204655.1. Classification (NCBI taxonomy): domain Eukaryota; kingdom Metazoa; phylum Chordata; class Amphibia; order Caudata; family Salamandridae; genus Triturus; species Triturus cristatus. The sequence goes on from NC_140584.1 coordinate 232,757,514, forward strand.
TTCCTGTCATTTTGTTCGATGTTATGTTCCTTCTCTGTCGCCTTTAGTTTCTTTCCCGCCTCGTCGAGGAAGCGTACTAGACGGCAGACCAGCCGAATACCCTCTCCTTCAAAGCAGGCCTTGACTGCCTGTCTACGAGTTCTGATACGTAGTCTGTTAAAAGCGGGTTTTAATGTGGATCTTCTTTCCCTGTCTAAGCATTTGCATGGGCAGACAATGTGCAAAATGTCTCCCTTAGCCCTTGCACACAGTCTGCAAGATGTTTAGGACTGTAGCCATTTCCAAGGCGGTAGATGCGGCAATATGGGTAGAACGCCCAGCCTGAAGTTTAGTAATTTTTCTTTTTTGGACCTGGTGAATCCAGTCCCTAGATAGGTTTGTGGGGAGCAATTTTTATAGCTCTGAATGACGAACCATCCATGTGCTCTTTCAGAGAGGGAGGCTTTGTCTTCGAGATTAGATATAATTTTTACTGTTTTATTAACAAGTTCCTTAAAGGTTTTATGGACCCTGATTGTGTCCCAGCTTCTAAGGCCAAGCTAGTCAGGGACTCCTTTAAATAAATCAAAGCTGCACAGTCTTTTTTTCGGTTAAGTTCATTCCATAGTAATTCATTTAGTGAGCCTGGTGCTGCTCCTTTGATTTTGTGCGAGCATTTCAGGTAGGCTCCCTTTCGTGCGATTTGTTGTTTCAAAATGCCAAACTCTAACCTGATTTGAGCTGGTGATGTATAGCCTGGGAGGTTAAAAATGATTCTGAATGCCTTCAAAACTGTCCTGTCTAGGGTCTCAGTGTCTCTCCCTCCGAGGCACTCACTTCCGTAGGTGATGGTTGGAAGGAGTTTTGCATGGATTACCTGTAACAAAGGGGTAAAGCTCGGGCCACCTATTTTTTGTTTGATGTTTTTTAGTGCAACTGCCAACAATGTTCCTTTGCCATTTATAGATACGTTTTGCGGCAGAAATGTGCCTTTAGTGTCCAGAATTATGCCCAAGTACTTAAATTCGCTGACAGTGTCAAGTTTCTTTCCTTCAAGAACCCATATGAAGTGGTGTGATTTATTTTTCGGGTTGATAATCATCATTTTAGTTTTGCTCAGGGCTATTCGTAGACCATTTCTGATGGAAAAGTTGCTTGTAGTATTTAGCAGATGTTGTAAGCCAATTGGAGTACGGCTAATCAGGACCAGGTCATCAGCATATAATAAGTTTGATAGAGGGAGGCCGCCAAAGTTTGGGGCATGATGGCTGCATTTATCCAGTTCAGGCGAGAGATCTGCTAAGAACAGGTTGAACAGGATGGCCGCAAGCACGCACCCCTGCTTCAAAACCCTTGGTTGTCGGAATTCTCCGTGATAGGCTTTCTTCAGCCCCTAGCTTGATTTGGATCCAAGTATCACTGTGTAGTAGAATCAGCTGGTTCAGGAGTTTGCTCCTGATTTTCATTTTGGACAGTTTTGCCCAGAGTTTATTCCTGTCAATACTGTCAAAGGCTGTGGAGTAATCTATAAAACACAAATATAGCGGTCTTTTGGTGAGTTTGGTATCGTCTATTAGAAGCGATAAGGCTAGTATGTTTGTTGATGTGCCCATGCTTTTCTGAAAGCCTGATTGGTTGATAGGAATAGATGCTGTTTCCGATGCCCATTCTGTAATTTCTTCCAGCAGTAACCCTGCATAATATTTGGCATCATTATCTAATAATGCAACTAGTCTGTAATTCTCAGCGATGTTTTTGCTGCCTTTCTTATGTATCGGAGAGATGATGGATCCATTCCACGATTCTGGTATTATCTCTGTTTCCATGATGTGCAGATACAGTGGTAGAAGTTCAGATGCCCAGTAGTCCGGATCACGTTTTTATAGGATCGGTGGTATACCGTTTGGGCCAGGAGCGCCCTCGGTTCTGCCCTTTGCAATTCTGCTCTTGATTTGTTTTGATGTAAATGTCCATTTGGGCTCAGTTTCTTGCGTACACGAGGCTGTGACGGTCCTGCTGTTCTCCGGGGGTGCTCGTGTATTAATTGAATTATCGCTGTTGAAATGATCCCAAAAGTATTTAGACCAGTCCTGTTCTGTAATGTGAGAATTTGTTCCAAGTGTTCTTGGGTTCTGTAATCACTTCATGGTATGCCAGAACCTAGTGCTGTTTTTTGATTTTGCATCATAGAGGATTTTAGCCCATGCTGTTTCTGCCCTTTTGCGGCGAGCTTCCCAGATGAGTTTTTTCTTGCTATTTTTTAGTGATCTGAGTTTAGCTAAGAAGTTAGCATCTGGGCCCGCCCGGTAAAGCACTTGTGTTGTTTTGTTGATTCCTTTTTTAAATTGCTTTAAACCCTTTAGTTGTGATCCTCTTAAGAGATGATTTTGCGAGCTCAGAGATGGAGAGTGGGGCCTGTGTCAGACCGCAGCCGCTCTGGTTGAGTCCCTCCATTCTTCATTGGTGTGTAATGTGCCAAGAGTTTCGGTGAAGTTGCCCCGTGATGCAATTACATTCGTGTTATCCTTCTTTTTGTCCTCCCAGAGAGACTTTGCTTCAAGCAGGAAGTTCTCCAGGTTAGCAATTTTGCATTTGATTCTTCTCAGATTTATTGTGTACTCTGTGCATAGGCGGGCTGGTTGCTCAGTAGATGCGGTGCCATAAGCATCCAGAGTGATCTCTTGAGGGAGGTGGTCACTGTGATCTGAGATTCCTATCCTGAAGTTGGCTTTTTGCTGAAAAGGGAGTATGACGTGAAGGTGTAATCAATAGTTGTATTTGCTAGGGCACTGTAGTATGTGGCCGCCGGCAGGCGATCTCCCTGAAAACGCCCATTCAGTGCCACTAAACTTAAGTTTTCCAGGTCCCTGAGGAGTATTTTGGCTGTGGTAGTTGGCTTGTCCCACTTGCTTGCTTCCTGATGGGGGATCCCCCAAACAGAGAAGTGCTCTTCAACAATTTCTTCTCTTTCATAGGGCCCTGTTAGAAGCATGTTGAAATCGCCTGAAACGAAGAGGTTTGGGGTAGCTTCTTCCTCGAGTAGTATTGATATGGCAGAGACCAGCTGTTTGGCATTGGTTTTTTTTGTCCCTTGGGTGAAGGTAAGTATTAACTAATATTAGCTGCTGATTGTCTGTGAGACCTGTTAGTTCCAGCTTGATTGCTTGTGTGCCATTGGTTGTCGCTAACGTCTTGGATAGTTTCCTGGCAGTAGCTATTGTTTTAATGGAGGTGAATATTGCAAGGCTGCCCTTTGGGTGACCAAACTTAGATTCTTTGCAGGCCGGAAGGTGATATGACTTGTACCCTTAAATGTGAAGAGGCTCAACCAACCAGGTCTCTTGCAATAGGATAAGGTCAAATTCTTGAAAATAAAGTAGAACATCTTTGTCCATGGCTTTGGACCCTAGTCCATTGATATTCCATAAGCAGAGCCTTAGTTGTTGCATGTTGTTAGCTGTATTTCTGCTCTGTTAGGTGTTTCTTGATCGGGAGTTAATAGTTTGTGATATCCAGGACCAGCTGTAGTCAATCGTGTAGTTTTCACCCATTAACCTAGGGTTCCAGGTGTTTGGATCGTGCTGCAAGCGTCCTTAAGTACTGAGTAAACCTGTCTTGTTGCGCCCAAGTTCTCAGACTTATGGTCGGCATATGGCTGCAGCTCGTGTAGCAGAGGTTCTGGGTAGCCTATTACTTTCTGGTGCTTCAGTCTTATCCCCCAGGTATTGAGCTGTTGTTCTTCCCTCATCATTCGTTCTACTGTGTCGGGTGATGCCCAAGTTGTTTTGGTTATTTCTTGATGTGCCAGTTGTGTTTGGCAAACAAATTCCACGGACTCCAAGTCGCTTGAGGTTACTCCCCTTAAATTGCTCTCAGGATTTGTCGGGCCGATTGTGCTGATTCATCGGGAGTCGGTCTAACGGCAGCATTTAATCTGATAAACGGTACAGGGGATCCCCTACTGACAGTATGCTGGTTATCCATCGCAGTCCTTGAGTTGAGGCTCATTGCATTCTTGTTATGCAACTGGTCTGACTGAGTAGCTGAGGAGATCAATGTCTGGATTAGTGGTGATTCCCCCGTGCATGTGTTTAGTGTGATCCTCTCTTTCAAACTGTTTCCTCCGATGAGTTTTGGAGAGGCTAGTGCCCTGTTAGAGTTTGGTGAAGTTTGGTCTCTTCTGTATGTTCTGGCTTGTGCCAGGAAGTATGAATTAATTGGAGCGTTTTTGGTGGTAATTAACTTATTTCGCCCTTTTCATTTTTGCTCCCGGCGGTTTTTATGCCTGGACCTTATTTTTCCTATCATCTCGCTACCGTGGACTTGTTCTGGTGTGGCATGAACAGCGCAGCCTTCTTGCGCCAGCGTTATTTCTTGATGTTGGGAGTTAGTTCGCTTGTTATGAGAGGGATCTACTCCCCGCCCAGCTTCATGGTCAATATACGTTTTTTTTTCTTGGTTCTCCTCAGCTCCCTTTGCTCCATGTGTGTCAGGTTTAGCCTCCTGCCAATGAATTTGTGTTTTTGATACTTGCATTTTGTACGTGAAGCTCGTGGCTCCTTGCGGTGGTTCTTGGTATGATGGTGTTGCTTGATTATGTCTCTCCATAATATCAGCATTGGTTGTTAAATATATCGGGGCAGCAGCTTTTTTTAAAATTTCCTTTAAGTTGCCAAGGAGCTCCCCCATAAGTATCGGTAAAGTTTCAAGTTTATATATGATGGCAGGACAGGAGCAGCTGGGTATCATCTTGTACACTCTTGATGAGATTGCTCAATTCTGTCAATCGGTTGTCGATGTTTAAGACATGGACCGCCAGAAAATTTAAGAGAGAGAGCTGGATGTCCATTTTATCTGAATAGGATTGCATGGCTTTAAGTGAAAGCTGCATAGTATTGAGAAGTGATCCCCATAGGTCCTTTGAGCTGGTTGAGTGAACCTCCATTGGGGAGTCTGTCTGGATTACGATTGGTTCAGCCCGAGGTATGTCTGGTAAGTAGGAGCCTACCAATTTTGCCCATTCCTCGGCAGAGAGATGGGGCGCTTTGTTTCAGTCATCGTTATGGTTTCCTGAGTCTGGGTTGTTCTCCAGGGTGTTAGTCTTTTCTTCGTTTGTATTTGATCGGTGAGCCCCATCTGTTGGAGATCCAATGGGATAAAACATTTTTCTTGGTTTTCCTTCCTCCGTGGCCTCCGTGTACGCCGACTGGTGCTCTGCTGTTTCAATGTTTGTTAGGACCAGTTTTTGCGTAGGAAGGATGGGAGGATGGTGTTCGTTCTTTTTAGTAACCTTTTGGCTCTGAAAATTTTGTAGGTCCTCTAGCCGGTGTGCGGTCAGGCCTAAGTTGGAGTTTAGGTTAGGGGCAATCAGGATTTTTGGCTCTAGCGGAATATTCCATTCGTCATGATTACTGGGGGTTTGGTTTCTAGGTGATCACCTCCCTCGTTGTCTCCCTGTTCGCTAATAAGTGATAGAGTTGGCGTAATTGCCCGTGGATTCTGTGCTTCCATGCCTTCAAGACCATCCCCAATGTCAGTACTTGTGGCCAGGTCCTCATTGCTTTCCTCCTGTCGCTGTACGGCGTTTTGCTATTTTGCAGGTGGTTGTACTAACTTCTCTAAGGCAGCAGCAATATTGTAGTATTCTACGTCTTTTGCCAGTCTGTCCTTCACTTGCTTTAGATGTTGAACTTTATTTGGTAGGGCAAGTGTTGGTATTTGTGGCAATGGTGGTGGTGGTGCTATATCTGTTAGAGGTATGACCACTGGGTGTAATGGTGAGGAAGCCCTTTTATCTCAGGGTCGTTGTTGTTTAATATGCCTCCAGCATCCCTTAAAAAGGAAAATTTTGTGTATATTTTGGGCTCAAAGCTGGGATTGGAATTGTCAGTGTTTACTGGTGTTTTTCCTTTGATTGACACCAGTGTATTATGTGCCCGAGGGGAGTTAAGGCTAAGTGGTTCCGTCAAGCTTAAACCTTTACCAGACTCACCCATAATGTTGCTCTTTTTTTTCCTATTTGTGAGGACAGTAGAAAGTGATCGCCTTTCTCTCCCTGACCGCATCTTGCTGCTCTCTTTGTGAGTTTTAGATGTATGTTGAGCGGAGTTTTGCAGAATTAAAGGGTATGATCCGGAAGAAGATGCTTCTTTGCACTACAAGAGACTACAAGAGACTCTCGGTGCCCTAGGGTAAAGTCTCTGATTGGCTCTAGTTGGGCTCCCGTCCTTTATGTTTCTATGTTTCCTCTATATTTCCTCTGCATTAACTGCAATTGCTGTTGATGCCGCAAGGCTCGAGGGCTTGAATGCTTCAGTGTATCAGCGCCTCAGAGATTTTTTGGTGTGTTTTAGGTGCTGACAGCTGTTGACGGTGGCACAGTTCGCAGGGTAGGGCAGGTGCGGGGGACACAGCCCTGGGCTGGCGAAGGACGTGCGTGCGCAACCCCCTTCCTTGGGTTAGGGCTTGTGCTTGTTTCTTCAGCCAAACCCAGCCAAACCCAGCCGGCCAGCCAGCCAAGCCAAACCAATCGATCCAATCAGTTCAATCCCAAACAGCCCCCAAAAAAGTTCAGAACAGGAAGAAAGCCAGGCGGGGCAGCAGGAGCAATAGGGAAATGATGCTGGGCACCCCAGTTCATGTAAGCAGTCTTTTTTCCCCTTGCGCCTCCCCTGCGCCTCTCACCTTTTGAGTCTCTCCGGATGTCCTTTGCCGCTCTCAACTGCCAGCAGTTCCAACAGTCCCGGCGAGAGATATAGTGTGGATTGCAGTGATATAATATTTCAGCTTCCAATATCTTGTATAATATAGATTCAAAATCACAGATGTATTGCCTCCACCATTGTCAAGATGGGCAGCCTACCACACATACTCTACCATTTCCATTTCAAGTTCTATGCAGTTACATCCCAGGAACCCTTTTCATTTGCATCAATTCCAATCTCAGGAACTTCTTCTGGAACACTATTGCACATAGAATAGCAATGATGAAATGCTCTAAATCACAGCTTGATTGGGTGCATGGGGGCTCTAGACATTCAAGCATACTATTGTCCAGTACATTCAGCAGTGATGAACAAACAAACCTTAATCAGAGCCCATGTACATGACAGAGAGATGGACCACGGGAGATAAAAACCTTTTGGAACTTATTTATGGAGGAATGATACTTACACAGCTCCCACTGCCATGGAACCTTGAATGATGTACAAAGCTATACACCTTTTGAGGTGATGAAGTTTAACAAGTGTCTTAGTGGGTTCATGCAGATCTCCTGTGGTAGCATCAAGGGAATGCTGTCAGAGACTCAACTTCTTTGGCAGGGACACTGGTCTCTTCAGAACGGGAAACATCCTTCACAACGTGGGCATTGCATCGCAATGCCTTTACCTCGCGGGCATTACAACGTAAGTCGTTACAACGACTTACACTGGATGGCACTCTAACCTAACCAATAATATGATTTACTATTCGAACACTTTCCCTACTGTATGTAGACCGGAGTTGGAATAGTAAATCATACTATTCCTAAGTCCAGCGCCCTGCAGCGCAAGTCGTTGTAACGACTTGCGTTGTAACAAATGCAATGTAAAGTATCGCGTTATAATTGTATGCGTAGAACTAGGCTGGGGAGTGCTCATGTACAGAGGCTGGTATAGGCTACAAGATGTTCTGTCGGGTGTTGCAAATACTTTGCATGAAAAAATGGTGTTTAGATTAGATCACCAATGTAAGCAGATTGATATATTGTCTGGAAAATTACATAAATAATATAGATGACATGAAAGGAACATGGCCCAATATTTGACCAATATTTAACACCCACATACTACAATCAATGAAAGAAGAAATAAGCAACACACAACATAACCATTAACAATTTATTATATTTAAAATCATATACCCAAATAATTTACACAATTTTCTGTCACAAGTACACAACTGAAACACAATATGACTTGGTGAAAAAGTGCCATAAAGTGCAAAAGTGCTTGACACACTACAAGGCAAAAGAATACATTAAACAATAAAGAGAAGTCATCATTCTTGTATCAAATGGTTGAACATACGCACTAGCACATCATTAATTTCATTAAAGGATGGATGGCCAAAAACATGGACCAATAAGATTGTTGTTGATGTTTTGACCCTTCGGGTAAATGTTAGTGTATACACAACACAGCCGTTCTGCCTCAGGACTAGTAAATTGAGGACAGCCTGGCTCTAACAGGATTATTTGGAAACAGAACTCCTCCAATTTAGGATGGAGCCCAAAGCAAGGGATCAACTAATATCCACACAATTATCTTCCAACAAAGGAAAAACTGCGTTCCCGTTATTGTGTATATTATTTGGGTCTATGATGTTGAAAGTTCTAAATTGATAATGGTTATGTTGTGTGTCTCTTATTTTTTCTTTGATTGATTGTACTATGTGGGTGTTAAATATTGGTCAAATATAGGGACACACTACATTTATGTTATGTATATTGTTTATATAATTTTCCAGACCATATATTGATCTGCATTCATTAGTGATATAATCTAGACACAATTATTTCATGCAAAGTAATTGTGACACCCGACAGAATACATTGTAGCCTATTACATTATATATACCCAGATTCTGAGGGACATGGAACAAACTCATTATTCTGAATCATGTGCAGAGGCTGGCAGCACATGTAATTTCAACTGGTGAAATTTGCACTATACAACCTATACAGCCAAAGACTGCACCTGCTCTTTAATTCCAGAGGAGGGCACAGTCATACTTCAGAGTGAGTTTGATTACGCTAAAGCTCACTTGCATGGGGCATTAGCCATTTGTAGAATGTGAACATTGAGAAAGCTTGCATAGTCACTCCTCAGTTCAATGAAGGATCTCTAACCAGTAAAATAAGGTGCAGGACATTGTCTCAGAAAGAGACACACACTAGCCTGGGAAGTACAGCACATTAAATGATTAACAGTAGTTCTAGCTGTGACACAGAAGGCCAAACACTGTACTGCAATATATGCTGTAGTTATTGCTAATCTACATTTTTACTGTATCTCTAGTAATAGCTAATGTGCTATGTGGATAATCATGTGCCTTAAAAAAAGTGTTATTTTCAGTAATTGCCACAAATTATCTGAGCAGGAGAGAGCACAAACTTGTCTGGTGTAATTAACTATGTAGATTGTATTATTCTACTGACGACAAGAGAAAAAGAGAGAAGAAAAATATAACAGTCCAATTTGTTTTCCAATTTTGATTATGTCATCTATTGTTTTGGAACATTGTTAGAGCAGATGCTATTTTTAGGGAATACCATTACCATATCCTATTGTTCCATGCATCTTCTAATCTTTGTGGGCAAAGCAGAAGTATAGAGAGTGATTTTATGGTTCGTTAGTTGACAGAGGTCCTCACCAAATCCATTCCCACAAGAGAGATGCTATTATTGAAAAAGGCAATGATGCAAATAACATTTGCAAAAGTATGTCTAGATAATGATATACTTGGCAGCTAGAGTAGCTTTTCCATAACACCATTTGGTGACTGGTCAAAAGGACAATGATGCTTTCAAAACTACAGTTTTGTTTGAAGGTAATTGGTTTTAAAATTTTATGCAGTCTTATTAAATGGCCAGCATGGGTCAGTGTTTGACCGCCATGTGGTGGCAGATAACTCGCTTACTGCAAATGATGTAGGATGTATGTCATCCCCAGGTATAATAAAACTGTCAATGTTTTTTGTCAGATTAATAATGGGGAATATCTCCGACACCCTTGGCAACTAGAAGTTACTGGAAGGTTGCTTGCAGTAATTTGGCCTGTTCAAACGGATCGTGTTGAATTTTTAAATTCATAATTCATGACATCTCGCAATTCTCAAAATTCTCTTTGAAAGTTAAGACATTGAAAGATGTGACCTGGAACCACAGTTCCATGTGAATGCTGAATGGTATTTCTCTATATCACACTACAAACCACGCATTAAATCTCTCTCAGAATTCACAAAAATGTACAGTTAGACACATGAATGACATCTTCAAAAGAAACGTATTTCAATAAAGAGTGTTTAAAGGTAACCCATCATGAAATAGGTTGATCTTGGAAATCATTAATCATAGCATAACATTTTTAAATCAAAAAAGAAGATTGGTAAAGCTTGAAATCTGGGTATCGCACATCCACTTCCCATTTTGGACGTTTGAGTTTAGAGAGGTCAATGTGTGGATGTTTGTTATTCCCTAGAGATTTTGCACAAATGGAGTCAATTTATAAAGTTTATAACCAGAGATGCTAGAGTATATCGAAAGCACTGGTAAAAAAGGATTAAAGGACATCAGAGATTTGGACATATACATTTGAATGTCATCTGAGTCGGCAGATAATGTAACTTCCAGGGAACTTTGTTAAAAGCAAGAAATACAGGAATTGCACCATATGCATTCTAGGATCGACTCTAAGCGAAGAAAAAATAACAGAGGGGAAGGGGCATCCTTACCAAGTATCTCTGTATAAAATGAAGTAGGGAGATATACAACTATTAACAAAAACACTAGCATGGGAGTCGTAATACAATGTTTTTATAAATGAGGCACATTTTGGGCCAAAACTGAACCAATGAAGGGTCAAAAACAAAATTGCCAATTAATGCAGCCAAAAACCTTTTTCAGCATCCAAATATAAGGCTGCAAGAGGAGTATCAATTTTCCCAGCCTGACTAAGGAACTAGGAAATCATTCTGGCATTGTCTGCAGCAAGTCTGCCCTTAACAAAGACAGATTGGTCAGGTTCAACGAGAAGAGGTACAATGTCTTCTAGGTGGGATGCTAAAAGATTAGCAAAAATATTTCAATCATATTTTGATCAGGAAATGGGCCTATAATTTTTAATGAATTGGTGATATTTATCTGTTTTGGCAATTATGACCATCAGTTAAAACGTTCTAATAATTTGGGAGCAAAAAATTAGAAAAGGGAAGATATGGGTTTAATAGAGATCCAATCAGGACCAGGTGTCTTGGCTTTTATTTAGTGATTTAATTGCTTCTGATACTTCCTGAAATGTCTCCAAATCAGCAAAAGTGAGGGAAAGGGATGTAGGTCTAGGAAGACTATCAAATATGTGCTGTGAATTGAGTGGGGAGTTGGTAGTGTCCTCTGTATATAGTGTTTTATGAAAGGCTTGAAAAGCATTTGATATGCTAGAGTTGAAGATCGGTGTGGAATTATCAAGTTAATTAATAATGAGTCCAAGGACTTTAGGCTTTGATTTGCCTTTTTCTTTGAAGATGTCATTCAAATGTCCAACTGTACTTTTATCTCCAAAACCCCCATTTTAAAATATTCACAACATTTATTACATAAAGTATTTTCTGCTAACCTTAATTTTCAATGGTGTTTTTGCTACTCCTCTATTTGGTAGAACACATTTCTTAAATTACATGACAAATCTTTTTACTTCAAACATTGGAAGGAGAAGGGTATTCGTTGTTCACCAACTTTTGAATGATAAGTCTATTGAATCTTTTGAATACTTACCATTACAATATCAGCTACCTGACTCCTTCTTGAATAGAAGCTTATTTCCTCTTCTCTCTCTAGTTTATCTCCAAAACCAAATGTATCCCATCTCACTAACTCTAGATACAGCTTTACACAATCTTACTCCCAAAATATTACTATCCCCATCTCTATAACAACTAAAAGTCTTCTTGAATTGTTGTGGGAAGCCGATTTATCTCTCCTGTTTTCTGTGCAACAGTGAGACACAATTTGGTTTAATTTATTTACTATGTCTAGAGCTGCTCACATTACACAATCCCTTTAAAAACATATATTACACAGCTGCTATCAACCCAGAATCTATTTCTGAATTTGACTCATTCGCTTCCCATTTTCTATTGGTCCTGTTCTAAATATAATGGCTCTTTTGTTATGTAACTGTTCTCATGTTACAACTCTCTAGACTCCATTTTGGTCTAAATGTTTAAAGATCGTTCGATCTAATGTATCACTTACCCCATAAAATGTTTTATTAGGATCGCTATCACCTTGTTTGGCCATTTATCTCCTAAACCTCTATTGCTTGATCTTTTTATTGAACTTGCTTTTAAAGTTATATTTTCCCATTGGCAGGAATTTTTTTAACTATCTGTACTCACATGGTGGAATTTTTTACATGATGAACATAGAATACATACCGTATCTTCTTTAACTTTACACCAGAAGATTAAATCAGATTTATATTAGTTATTTTTTACTACTTCTCTCCTTGCACCCATCAATTTCTTAACTCACCTCTCCCCTTCTCTTTTCTTCTAGTTCTAATTATTTCTACAAATGTTATTAAATGTGTTATTGCTGTTAGAACTCTCTCCCCAAAATTTTTACAAGTAAAATTATACAAAATCTTTCTTCAAAGTATCAGCATGCAAGTTGATTCATTTGCTGAACATCAGCAGATATAACATGGAATCTTAATTGACTGGGCTGATATCCAAAATAAAGTGAGCCAGTGGAGTGTACCCTACCCACTAATACTTAAAAATAACCCATGTCATCAACTGCAAAGTTCTATTAAGAGCCTGTATGAAGTACTCAAATTTGTTGGCATTGGTAGTCCTATACTATGGGATGATTTAAAGACAAACGCGTGCTCCAAAAGTTTCTAATCTTATCTTCATTTCATGCTGGTGTGGCGAGATCTTTGAAACCTTTTAAAACCATTTGTCTTAATTTTCTCTTTCTGATGATACATATATTGTAATTGACAGAGAATGCTCTTACTTACAGGCTGATAGGTTTCTGTCACTTTGACAATAGCACACCTTGAACATTTTTTGTTAATTGATTTAATAGACCATGTGAGTTTAAAGTTAGCTTTAGTTTCTGATAGGTTTTAAAGAGTAATAGCACTCCATATTTGCAGTCATTAATGGCATTTAGAGGTTGAGTGACTTTCCTTCAAGTCTCTATGTAGTAGAAAAGCTGTTAAGGCCTGGCACAGACTATTCCCTGTGATCTCTGTGTCTATGGGTCAACTGTGAACAGGGTGTAATTGTGCACAGCTTTCACACTGGCCCCCACTCTGAATGGATCAGTGCACTGTTACTCTGGAGCTGTGTTACCAACACAATCTGAGAACTTGTACATTAACTTTGTTCTTTTACGAGGGAGATGCTCAACTAAATACTGCACTGCTGGATTTTCAAAAAGCATCATGAGGGAAGATTCCATTTGGAATGTGCAATCTATGCAGTCCTCAGAATTCTTGAGATATGCAGTAATTAGGTGGTATTGTCAGTGATGCTCAGTCCCTCTGCATGCAGTGATATTTATTGGTACATCCAGACGTTTTCTCTGGAGTCCAGTAGTTCCTTCCCCGACAATACTACCTAGGCAATACCATGCAATTCATTAACATTCACGTTTTTAAGATCCCATCAGAGATATTTTAATAATCATCATCATCATCAACAAACTTTATTACGATCACACAGATCCTAAAAAGTATACAGCACAAATTATTTGTCCTTTAAAAAGATAGGTCAACAATACAATTAAAAGGTATAGATTAAAAAAAAAGGTATAGATTAAAAAGGGAATCCATAAAAACATGTATACAAATTCAGAATTAAAAAGGGCCCCCAAAACATTTGAAAAAAGTGCCACATGCAGAGGCAGCCATATGTATAATAAAGATTATGATGCTAAGATCTCGTATTTACACAGCCATTAGTGGACAATTACTTTATGCACTATAGAATGGCCTTCTTCATCACCAATAAATGACTCTGGCACTCCTAACAATTCTATTTTGATACCCTGCACTCAACACAACACGTATTAAGGGCCATAATCATGAGATTATATGTCCTGCTTTGTTAAAGGCTATTATACTTTCAACCACTGTGACAGAGGTGTATGATGAAATGCTTGTGGTGAAGTCCTGTATGCATCCCGTCCTTTACCTTTTCGGCCCTCACACCCATAAATACAGATGGATAACTCCCAACACAAATGGAGGTGCAGTGGCCTTGTCAACTGACCAAAGTCTTTTCAACCTCAGTGTTATAGGTAATATGTGCATATCTTCATCTAGCTCTTCTGTTTAGGGAATACCATGTAAACTGGCCAAACAAAGCTGACATAGTTCCACCTATTCTTTGCTTTGTGGCAAAGGTTGAACAATATACTAATAATACTTAGGTGCATTTTAGTGATTATAACATTGAGTGAGTGGTGATGATAATGGAGTACTTGACTCCCTTTTGTCTATTTCCCCCTTGTATTCCACTCTTTTTCACCACCTAAATTGTTTGGGTGAAAGGCTCCCTTCATGCAATGTAGAATCAGAAATTGGTTTCTCTAAGATCGTACAGCAGTGCATATGCAGATTCGGCACTCCTGTTTGCACATGAGAAGCACAGTTTAGATGGTGCAGTGTAGAAGGCACTTCTTCACCTGATAAATCTCACAATGCCAACTGCTACATTTACTCTGTGATTGCGGATGACTTTTATTTTGAGTTGGTTTGGCTGATATGCAGTCAGTACTTGCTTTCACCTACACAGATGAAACACTGAACATATGTGGTTCTGTAGAATTACTATGCACCAAAGTGAATGGTCATTTTATTTTGGTATCCACACATCTCAGTAGCTCACATTCAAATTCAATGCATGTTCTCTGCTATTGTTTATGATCAGCAGGCGGTGCAAAGGAACTGTGCTAGGAATGGAGCAGGATGCATTGAGATGATCAGTCAATAATAAAATTGTTCTTTTGGTATGAGCTTACGATACATTCATCATTGCAATTGGCTGCTACTTTGGAATTTGCATATTGAAATGAGGTTAAACATAAAAAAGAGTAGGCATTCCCTACATTTGGACTAGTCACTCAAAACTGCAAGAGAAATATGGGTCCTATATTTGCAATGATCTCATGCAAGACTGTTTTCAATGTTCAATTATATACATATATCCTCCATTCGGTTCTTCAGGGAAAGAATGATCTTAATTAAAGAAGAGATAAGAAAATGAGCATCATTAGCTTGGAAAATAGTTTAAATCTAGGCATTGGCAGCAGATAATCTTTGAAAGTGATGGGACTAACACCTACCCAAATTGCAGCGAGCAAGCAAGATAAGTGAACATGCACAATTTCCTCCATGCGATTACTGTATGGTTCTTTTCCCAAAAACTTTAAAAGAAATGTTCACCCTAATGTGTTAACCCTCAGTTTCTGAAAAAGTTCTCATGAGATATTCCTCTACTTTTATTGTATGGCAGGCAGAGCTCCCAGGAGTGTCTAAGGCTAACTTGAACCAATAAAATTAAGAGAAAAAAAATTAAAAATGGTGCGAATACACACACTCTCTTGCATATTTTCATTTTGTCTTCTTCCTACCTTTTAAATTGACTATTTTCCCTCCATCATTTACTACTTGTTCCTGCCCACTACTGTCTCTCTTCCTTCACTATCATGTTCCCAAACAAAAAAAATTCTTTTTCCAGGAAGTCCATGGGATGGACACATACAAACTGCTTTGGTCTAACTACAAAATAAAATGTATTCTTAAGCAAAAAATCATTGATTGACTTCAAAGCCTGTCTGCACAAAAAGCACTTATTCGCGAGAGACAAGAGCTATAATGTTTTAAACGATGATTTGAGTAAAGCAAATTCAGATGCATTTTTATGTATGCTAAATAAATAACACTCTTGGTTCAAAATGTACCGACAAGCAAACATAAGCTTCTTTTGAGTTAAGTCAGAAAAAAGATCTACAATACTAGTTGGGTAAGATAAAAAGGCAAATCTTCGGATTTGTGGGAATTGCAGTCATTTATTTCGTTTAACATGTGTCCAGAAAAAAAGTCTTATCTGCAGTTTATTTGCTGAGTTTTCATTCTATGGTTTATGAATATCAGGGATATCATATTCTCTACTTTCAAAGCATAAACAAACTAAAACACGTTTAGAATGTGCAAGCTAGTGGCAAGTTGGCAGAATGTGTTTGCGGTAAATGTTCAAATATGGTGTCAGAATTGTCATTCTTTCACACAGAGCAAGGAAACAAGCCACCTTGCAGTGCTGCTCTGCGTGAAAGGGAAAGGACAGGAATTCACAGTGTTACTTGTTTGTGATTTGTAAAGCACATGGCTTCCCGAAGGCTTCCCCCCCCACTGGTTAGTGCTGTACTGTGGGCTACGAAAAAATATAAATTAATGGGGAAACAGCCAAGTCTTTAGGTTTTTCCTGAAGGAGATTTTGTTAGGCAGTGATCTAAGGTTGGGTGGGAGGGCATTCCACAGCCTCGGAACCCAATGGGCAAATTATCTGCCTCTCCATTTTTCCCTTTTGACTGTGGTAGTCCTAGGGAGATGCAGTTGGGAGGATCTTAGGTGTCTGGTAGGAGTGTACATAAATATCAGTTGTCTGAGCTTTATTGGGCCTTTTTGTGGGTTTTGATGGCCCTGTAAGCAATGCAGAGGGATTTAAACTTGTAGCTTGCTTCGATTGGCAGCCAGTGGAGCTGTTTAAAAGATTATTTTACTGATACATAGCTTGGGGCCTTTAATATGAGCCTGGCTGCCACATTTAGCACCACCTGGAGTCTCTTCGTTACATATTTTGGTAGGCCTACATAAAAAGAGTTGCCATAGTCCAGGCTGGAGATTATTAGGGACTGACTGAAGTTTATTTTTGTTAGATGATCTGGGATCAGTTCGATAACCGTCCTAATCATTCTGAGTAATGAAAAGCATGAACCTGACAATTTATTGGTTTGATAGACCATTTTGAGCGAACTCTCTAGCTATATTTCTAGATTTTTTTATATGGGATTGGGGTCAGGAGGGTTGCTCATATCATTTGGCCAGTGAATCAGGACTTTGTGCATGGCAAGGTTTCCCAGTTACATGAGTTCCGTCTTTTCTCCATTTAGCCCCAAGTGGCTCTTTGACATCCAGTTGGCCATCTTCTCCAGGCAGGGAATTTACTGTTGGTTTGCTGCACATTTCTGTCCTTTCCTAGTGCTAGTGCACTTTTGGCTGCCTAACGCCAATGCAGGCACCCTTTAGTCATGTTGCAAGGGTGCTGCATTGTAGACAGAATTTCTTATCTGCAGGAAGGGAAACCTTCCTGCAGAAATAAAGAGTAGAAATAATATTACTCCTTGTTACGCCTCACCTGGAGAGGCATAGTCTTTTGATGGATTCACAGGTCTACCACTAATGGTGAATCTGGGAATGTATTAGATGAGAAGAGGCAGTGCCCATAGTTAGAAACCCTTTGGTCCTGACGAATGTGACGTACCCTTCGGGGACACAAACGCAGAAACATGTTGACCACACTTAACACGGTGAAGGGAGAATAACGTCCCAGATCACCGTTGACCTATTTTAATACCATACATTTGCTCCTTGAATAAACACAGTCTAGTGACAAATGTAATGGTTTTTAGACCACCTTTCACTTTCACATGGCCACCGCTTAGCTTTAGAAGTGCATCCCTGTCACCAGGTGTATGCCCGCCCTCTATCAAACGATGTTTTTAGAGGGTGAGGACAGCTGGCGATGAAGTATGACACGGGGCGGTGTGTGAGGCCAGTCTGAAACTTGTATGAGATGCTCCCACTGGTGCTGCATCTCAATTTAACTCTGTAGGAAACTGTAGGAACCCACGCTATGGGCAGCCCATTTTTGTGCATACAAATCTGGGAATGTGCCAAAATCCATACATGGATGCGTGGGGACACCTATGCTCTGCCCATGGAATGCCTCCTTGCTGCAAAGTCGCAAGACGCAGGGATCCGGGAGAAGGCCCTGGACTGGACCACCTCCTTCCTCTCCGGCAGAACTCAGAGAGTCCGCCTCCCCCCGTTCCAATTCGAGGCCTCCAAGATCATCTGCGGCGTCCCACAGGGATCCTCCCTCAGCCCGACGCTATTCAACGTCTACATGACACCACTAGCACGCACCGCCCGACATGAAATGAGATTTCCTACGCCGACGACAAGCAGCTGATCATCTCCCTCACCAGGGACCCTCTCACCGCCAAATCCAACCTCCACCAGGGAATGAAGGCCGTCGCCGACTGGATGAAGGAAAGCCGACTTAAGCTGAACTCAGACAAGACAGAGATCCTCATCCTCGGGTCCAACTCCTCAGCATGGGACGACTCCTGGTGGCCTGCATCATTGGGGACCCCCCCGGCCCCTACCGACCACGCACGCAACCTGGGAGTCATCCTCGACTCTGAACTCACTATGACCAAACAAGTCAACGCAGTCTCCTCCACCTGCTTCAATACCCTCTGCATGCTCCGCAAGATCTACAGATGGATCCCTACAAACACGAGGAAAACAGTCACCCAGGCCCTAGTCAGCAGCAGACTCGACTACGGAAACACCCTCTACGCCAGAGCCTCGTCCAAGCTCATCAACAGACTACAAAGAATCCAGAACGCCTCTGCACGCCTGATCCTCGACGCCCCGCGCCGCGACCACATCACCCCCACCTGAGGAACCTGCACTGGCTCCCCGTCGACAGAAGGATCTCCTTCAAGCTCCTGATCCTCGCACACAAGGCACTCCACAAAACCAGCCCAGCCTACCTCAACAGCCGACTCTCCTTCTACGTACCCAACAGGACACTCTGCTCCGCTGACCATGCCCTGGCCAGGGTCCCGCGCATCCGAAGAACCACTTCCGGAGGCAGATCCTTCTCCCACCGCGCTGCCAAGACCTGGAACACCCTCCCCCTCTACTTACGACAAACCGAAGACCTACTGACCTTCAGGAGACAACTCAAGACCTGGCTTTTCAACCAGTAGCAACAGCACCCCCCACCCCAGCGCCTTGAAACCCTTACGGGTAAGTAGCGCGCTTTACAAATTTAGTGATTGATTGATTGATTGATTGATTGATTGATTGAAAGCAATGATTTGTGCTGCCTGACGTTAGTCTTGATTTATCAAGCCATGCAGGGTCATGCAAGGTGGCCATGCATTGCCTGTTAAATCTCACTTAGGTTTTTTATCGCCCTTGTGCCCCAATGCATGGCACAAGGGTAACACAAAACCTTGATAAATCTGGCCCCTATTTTCTGTGCACACTTAAAGAAAATGTGTCAGTACTTTTAGTTTTAGCTCAGATGCTCAGTAAGTTTATATATTTTAAGTTTTTAAGTTGTTTATGGATTTTATTTTGATAAGGCAATTTCCATTGTTAAATGTTTTAATATTTGTATCATTATACCACTGAAAACATATTTTCTCAGTTGCAACGTTTTTCCCAAACCTTTTACAGAATAAAAACCTATAAAACCAAGTATGAGTTTGAATAAAATGTCTCACCTCTATGTTAGTATATTTTAATCCCTCATAATGTTGCAATGCAAATATATAAATTATGAAGCTTGCACCCTCAGAGGCAATTTAGAGTTTGTTTTCACCCAGGGTGTAGAGGGTCATTGTGGCTTTGCCTTGTCCCTCACTGCCAGGTTTTTTCTGCAGGTGATGAACAGTGAGAAAAAGACATTAGACCATCCACCCTTTATAGGATAAATGATTTTTTATTATTTTTTTTAATTTATTTAATGCGATTTTATATAGCGCAAGCATTACCCGAAGGTGTCAGAGCGCTTTACAAAAGAACCAGTTGCGTTTCATAAGGACTTTGGATTATATGAGTTACATAAGAGATATAAACAGGAAAAAAAATTGCAAATGTTCAAGTGGAGCGAAAGGAGGAAAATATTGCAAATGTACAAGCTGTAAAGTCACTCAAGGAAGAGATACAAACAGATAAACTCTAAAATCACATAGGAATGGTAGTAAGTACAAAGGTCTACTACATATACTAGTGGTTAAAGATAAATATATATACAAATTGCAAATTCACTCAGGATTACATTTTAACAGCAATTAGGCTTGGGCAATTACATATTACATATTTACAGAGCAGGAAATTCTTGCCATTGTTCAGCCAGGTGTTCAGGTATTGTTGCACTCAACGGGTGGTGGTCTTGGGTGACCGAAAGTCTTTAGTCCAGTAACGCCTACGATTCAATTACAAGATGAATTTGCCCCACAGGCTAACCTCTGGTGATCTCACGACTTCCCTAATCAGGTGGAGAGGGCGGCATGGCAGAGGCAGCTTGCCGAAACCGGGACGGCGGGTAGGGGCTCCCCTGTAAGGCTGTGAGATGGTGCCGACCGCCGCCATTTTAAGGTCAGGCTCCACTGGGTGCTTCCAATGACCGTGGCAAGCTTAGCTCAGGGAGCCTCCCGCCTCTCTTCTCAACCGGAGCTCCACTCACCGCCAGGCGCTGGGGGCCGTCATGCCCCTGAAGGTCCTCTCCAGCTGGTGGGAATCCCAGCTCAGAGTGTCCCCCTCTGGTCTTGGGCGTTATGAGTCATGAGTCGCGCTCCAGCAACGGAGCTGCAAGGGCGGCCGGTGGGGGGGTTCTGAGGAGGTCCACAACACAGTGCCTCAGCATCCGCTGCCTCAGTGGTTGTCACAGGGCTCCCCTTGTGACTCGGTGCCACCGCACTCAGAGCGGGAAGCAGAGTCAGTGTCGGACGCCCTTTTAGGCGGCGCCGTGGGCTCCATTCTCCGGGACGCTCCCCTTTCGGATCTCGACCCCCGGGGGTTGCCTCCGGGGACTCCCCTCACCGCCAGTCGCCCTCAAACTTCAGGTAAGGCGGTTTTGGGAGCCCAGGGTGCCATATAATGCGCAGTTAATGCAGGGCTTGAGAGGAGCTGATTGGAGTCACGTCCGATACGCTCCTCTCCTCTGTGCAATATAATCCCCTTCCTCCAATGACCCCTAATCCTTCAGGGGCTTCTGTCACAGAATTAGCTATGGTCTGCCTGTCTCTACATGAGGCAGGAGGATCGAAGGTTTGGTGGCCAGGGTACTCCGTTGTAAGCCCTGCCAGTCGGACTCTAAATCAGGCCCTTAAATTGTACCTAAAGTTAAAAAGTATGGAAATTTTAAAAAAACGACATTGTGTGTAAATTTCACATTTATCTTGTATAAGGAACACATTAAGCTGTAAAAATAGACTCAGCAAAATATCACTTATGAAATGAGTTCAATGACAAACATTAGCTTACATTTATGCCTGTAACTGAATAAGCAACTAAAAAAAAATCCCTGGGTCTTCTTTAACCCAGCTCAAGAATGGAAATGTTATATCTGATTGCACCTGTAAGAATGTCACCCAGTCAGTTAACTAAATACAGAGGAGAGATGAGCGACCAAGTAAAGGCAGTCTCATGCTTTGTTAACATAATTAAAAAATATGGCACATCACTCATTACTAACAGGCAACATTTAGTTTCTCACAACATGTTATTTTATTGTTTTAACAGTCAAAGTCAAACCTCATCAAAGACATCTTTGCAATGGGCTGTATTAAACAATAGGGCCTGTATTACATAAAATACCCCCGGGTGCGCTCCATTGGCACTTTAGATATTAGAGAAGGGCCGACAGATGCTTGTGTGGCCTCTTCTGTAATACCAATATGTTCAAAGGGGCGTCCCCTCATTTGCATGGGGGTGTGCCTCATGCAAATGAGGGAATACCTTTGCTTCTGCGCCATATAACTGACCTGGGCGCAGAGGCAGAGAAGGCCTCAGGAGGTGCACTGACAGTGCACCTTCTGAGAGAGCCCTCTGCAGGGGGTTAAGAGGGGTGGGTGCAGTCACTGACTGCACCCACCTGCAAGGGGAAGTCTATTCCCTTTTAAAAGTGTAGGCGGGTTGCCACCTGCATCTTGAAACACAGAGCGGCTTTAAAGCAGCCGCTCCATATTTCAAGTGAATGCCTGCCCTGGGGCCAGTACAAGTTCGTGGCTGCCCTGGTGGCAGCACATTCGCCATAATGCGTCTAATTTTCCTTCATTGCACCAGGTGCACTTTTTTATAGGTGCACCCAGCACAAAGAAGGAAAAACAGTTGCATGTGTTTTGCGGACCCGGAGTGTCATAGTGCTGATTGGGTGCAGGGTGCATTTTAATGAATCACCCCTGCATCTATCCCCCTTCTGATCATTTCCCTTTTTTCATGGTGCTTCCTTGCCTGAATGGCCTCTAATCCCAGGGAGTCTCCCACAGCAGATCTGTGGCCCTCAGGCTTTGAAGACCCAAAACTGGTCTTTTTAGCCTGTAGCCTCCAGGGGTAGGACACTCAAACTACCACGTTCACGTAGTTGATGGTGGAAGCAATGAATCCTTTTATATGCATCTGCACCAATGTATTGTGGCATCCTCATGCAAGTTAAGTATGTTGACAGAGGACCAACTATTCGTGTTTATTGCTTTGTAAAGAATAATGCAGCTTCACATATTATTTGTGCATTGGTTTCAACACTGAAGAGTCCCAACAAACTCTTTATCAGTATCCATCGCATTGCGTGTGGAAGCTATATCCGGATATGTTTATTTGTTATATAATGTTAAAACGTTAGGCACAATTAGAATGCAATAGTGTATGTTCTTATCTATGCAGTGATTGTGTTGCAAGAAAATTGTGGTGTGCTTATCCAACCTTCATGGATGGGTGACATAGACATATTTCCACTGAATTTTGAAGTAAGCAGCTTTACAAAGTTCCATGAAGGGTCGCATGCTGCTAATTGTCATTGTCCCTGCCCTGATGGCTCACCAGAGTATCCCAGCACAGGGCCCTCTGGAAGGCAAAGACTTCTTAAAGGCCATTTTTGGATGAGTATTCCTCTTTTAGATTTTTAGTGGCTAAAAAAAACAGTTAATGCTTGCTTATCCCAATCAGCCTATTTCTAAAGATTTTAATTTGTGCTAGAAACATATTGAAATTCAATCTATGGGTATTGTGTTCCAATTCATGGGTTTACTGTAGTAGGATGATCATGCTGACCCAGCTTTTCAGTCTGTTTTATATTGCTCATTGAGTTATTGCTTTGGTTAAGCAGTGAGCTTGATATATGCCTCAATACATCTATGTTGCCAGGTGTGAAAGGAGGATTACAAGTTTTATAGTAAATACGGCATACATTATCATTTCACATTGCACCAGACAAAAAGCTGAAATATTCAGCCTTATGTGGTCAATTTGGTCAGGTAAATTTTACACACGCCAGTATCAGCATTTGTTGGGTGTACAATTATCACATGACATTGAGGAGTGAGGCTATTACAATGAGAATGTGAAGTGTAGCCATCATTCTGTGGAGTCTCCGGGTTCATTGTAATCTCTTTTCTCATCTGCCTATATCTAAATAAGAAGTTGTTTATCTTTTGATTCATTTAGTATTCACATTCTTTATTGATTTACTTATACTGCAGTACCTCTAGCAGTGTGAATCCTTAAGGTAAGAGAAAGCTACCAATGAGGAATTTCAATGAATGAAGTATTCTTTTTGAATAGCTCCTGCTTGCTTTTGTAAATGATCACTTGGGACACAGCAAGTTTCTGTTTTATTCTCCTTTATGCTACTTATCAGTGCATCAAAATGTGTGACTACTCTCTCTTGCCGTCATCTTCAAGAGAAATGAGTGTAATAAATAATACAATATAGAATATAGAAATTATGTGAATATTGTCCATCATTAAGTTCCTATGACTACTACACAGTATCTACTGTACCTATCTCACCTATCTCACCGAATGCTTAAATCGTGGTCCCATCTGGATCATGATGCATTATGGCTTCAAGATCAGAGCAGGGTTATCTAGGTGAAGCCCTGCATTTTTAGGTCCACGATTACCAGAAGTAGAGATGATTTCACAAAGTTGTGTTCCACACACTAGTATTTGATTGATGTGTGAGACTTTTAATTTATTTAGCACACCCACCAAACCCCTACATTCTGCCTCACTCTCAAACACGCACACTCTCAGAATCCACAAAAGCAAAGCTGGAGGTCTCTGATTCTCCTACATCACACACAGGACATGGAACAACCTCCCTCTACAAATCGGAACCTCCTCCTCACTTCTTGAGTTCTGCAATAAGCTAAAGACCTGGCTCATTGTATATGCACCTTGGGGACCACACACCTACGTAGCTTCCCAAGTGCCAGGATCACCCACTTGGGTGATAAGTAAACTTTACAAATCAACGTAACATAACATAGACATCACATTTATATGAATTAAATTCAAAACACACAGTTTGTTCATTTTTTACTAATTATTAGTGATGAAAAATGTTGATTTATATTTTTCAAAATTAAAATATTCTCACAAATTCCCCCATGATCAAAGGACCAAATGTAAATATTTTACTGAATTAGATATTTACACTTGATTGAAACTCCTAACAAAGCTGAAAGCTTCATAACATGTGGTGGGAATCAAGTTCTGTCAAGCCTTTTCTGAAAGGCAATATTGAATTATTCTCTTAAATGACATTTGTAGTGTAGAATGTATCTAGGTATTATTCTGCTCCCAAACTAAAATATGTTCATGTTAGCATTCCGTCAGGGATTCTGGGATGACAGTCTTGAGTTATAAGTGCTTTGTCTTGACAATTTTAAAGCACTTTATGAAGACTAAAGGGCTTTTATGTACTTATTTTTATTTTTTATTTGTGGGTCAAACACACAAAGTGATGATTGATTCAGTCAAAAGCACATTAATATAAGAGTAAAACAAATTCAACAATACAATACAATATCTTCAGTAACTTGTCTGCATTCTAGATATGAAACACTCGTCGCGTTAGTCTCCTTAACTTTACCTACAAGACGTTTTGATGTAACTATAAGTCTGCACTAGATTATAGGAACCATTTTGGAGAATAATTCACGGGTTTAACAGCTGAGAAAATGATTGATAGAAATGTAGACATTCTACTAACCTGGGCAGGAATATTTCAAGTACATGCAACTAGTGTGTGGTAAATATTTAAATTACCTGTACTATTTTTTATGCGGTAAAGTCTAGTAAGAATAACTCAGTCAAAATAAGAGGCAGAATCCGTGGTATTAGAGGTTCTGAAAAGGGCTTTATTCCTTACAAAGGAATCATAGTTCGAACTAGGCAATCTTATTCCATCACCACGAAGGTTCAGGAAGGGATAGGCAATACATTATTGACAAGTAACAATATATATATGAAAAGCATTGCACTAAGACAGATGCAGGAGGCGTAACAGCTGATAATACAGATAAGAATACACATACGTAATGAAAATGGGCGTAATAACAGGCGTATACTAGAAACGTCATTTAAAATGATGTCACAAGTGGGTGGATCCATAAGAGAATCCTGCAGTGTCAGCAGAAATGTTTGGCAGAGATGCGCGCGCAGCCGCATGACGTGTGATTGACGTGCAACTAGAGGGTGAAGGGGAATTGACATTTAGCTCTACATGTGGAGACAAAAGTCTGGGGGTCAGGTCAACCTAATCCCAAATCGTATCTAATATCTTTGTTTAAGGAACTGTGTTATCCACAAGGAAAGGTTTCCCGGACAGAATCTATTCTATACTGACTGTTAGTGCATGTATAAGCGTCTATGTGTCTACATGAGATGCGAGGGGGCAGGAATCTTCCAGGGTAACAGGGGCTATGAATTACTTACATAAAGACAGCGAGACCAAGCTCTTTGCTCGGTAGCTGGAAGGATGTTTACCTAAACTACTAGACAGGAATGCATTGAATGAGGAGCGGAGCAGATAACTTGAAGGCTGAATACAGTTTTTGGCAGGCAACAGGCCGCGTCAGGCACCGTTAGCCGCGCAGGGAGTAGGACAAAGTTCATGGATACAGATGCAGGTCCAAGCTGAAGCATTTCAGAGGCAGAAGCGGAAAAAGGCTTGATGGCAGAATTCAGGGCCTACTCACCTGAACTGAAAAACGTGAAAAGTGAACCATATAAAGTCGGTGGCCAATCATACTTAGGAATGGAATATTCGACCCATTCATGGTGGATCTGAAAGAGGACATGTTGACGGTGGACGCACATATATTTGCGTCTTCATAGCTGGAACTGGAGGGAACATACATGTACTTGTAGCATGTACATGGAGCCGTTGGGGTCTAAGATAGGGGACACAATTAACCATAAAAATTTCATATTTCCTCATTCCCTCCTTGTCCCCTACGGACCCTTATGAAATATCCATCTTCATCAATCCATCAATCTGTTCATATAGCATCATTTGTTCTTCTTTCTTCTTCCGGGATCTTGAATGAAAATTCGAAGGCGGGATACACGATGTGGCACACAGACCACAAATCGCTGGCCCACATTGTAGACACAAGCAGCAACTGAATAAAATGAGAAAGCCAATACCTAGGAAGGATAGGATCCTCCATCCCCAGGCTGACAACATGCTCCAGAACCAACCGGACCAAGTCCAGGTGCCTGGATTCTGGTGTATCTGGCTTACGATCTTATGAAGTCGAGTTATGGCTTTATATACTGACGGCGCGTTTTCTGGTATGAAAACACAGCAACTTGATCCGATGACCCTACAAGCTCCGCCCCTATCGGCCAGGATGACGTCAAGGACAAGACGATTTTGAAGAACAACAATCCGCATCGCAGACTGCTCCTCTGTTAAGTTGCCTAAGGCGGAAGTAGTTTCATTCACTACTGCTTCAAGGGTTCTAGTTAATCTACGTATCAACTTACTATTAGTGACTGTACCTATGTAGGGAAAGAAACCTTTATTGAAATCTGTGTATTGCTCCCATGCTGTTTCGGTGTAGTCGACAATCGGGAGATCTCTCTGCTGTCTATTGTGTACTAAATGGGTATTCCTATGGTAATCGGGCGGGGCTAGGAAAACAGGTGGCAGAAGGAATGCAATGTAACAGGTACCATCCCAATCTAGGGGTAGGTGTATGTATGCGGTGTGACCACAGATGAAGTAGGAATGACGAGAAGCTCTAAACGTAGATTTGCCTTTATCACTGAATTCTATTACAGTGGTACATTTACTATGGCCCATGTGAATTGAACCATTCTTTCTTACACATAATTCGCCTCTAACTGGAAATACTGACATAGCGGGCAAGATTGGTGTAGCTTCAGATTCAACATTTAGGATCATGAAATTAAGTGTAAAGTTACCTAATCCATATACTTCATTTTCTAGATCAGTTCCTGTTCTTTTGGGAAGTCCCTCCTTGTTAGGGTAGCAGACTTTAAGTAAAACTAGGTTCAGGTTTCCCCAAACCCAGTTGTCTTGATAAACTACTGAATTTGAATCTAGGGAATTAATCAAACTAAACCATGCTCCACAGGAGCCATTGTGGGTGAATGGATACGGAAAGAGAGGCAGAACTCCCTTGTATTTCTGATAGGGAGGGAGTCGGCCACATATCCAACAATTTGTAGCATTGCTGGTCTGATGGGAATGATGTAACATACTAATGAATGTGTTGTTGCGCAGCGCAAATCTATAGGACAACTCATGCGGGGGTAGTTCGCTAAAAGAATGTTCGGCAGTAACATTGAAAGCACGCGTGGAAATAGGGTAATACATGTGTAATAACATACTGGTAATGATAATCAGAAGACTTAGAAAAAACATAATTAACAATGTCACTATGCAGTGACTACGAAGTGATTTAGAGTACGCATATTTTTTTAGCTGTTTCTGTCTATTTCTCTCTCTATTTCGGTCTAGAGGATACATGTCAGAGACAAATTCAACCGATTCACCTTGAAGAGGACTTAAACAATCAAATTGTCTGACTTGCTAGACCTTAGTTTCAGTTTATAGTTTTCTTTTTCGGTTTTGTCAACCAGGGGGAGTTTTGAGTCAGTCTGTGAGGGAATGCAGGGCTGATAATTCAAGTCGGATGATAGTCCATGAAATTTTTTAATATGGCTCAAGTGCAACCACCCTTTACGTCCCTCAATCTTCACAGCTGTCCTTGTGGTCAATAAGACGAGTTTAGGCGACTGCCAGCGAGGCTCCAGCGGGTTCCTTCTGTCGAAGTTCCTTATCAGTACCAGATCTCCCGGAACCACGTCATGGGGCTTCACCTCAGTGTTATCGGGAAAAGCTGCAGCTACCTGTGAACGACAAGATTGTAGTGCAGACATCAAGGAAGCCAGGTAATCTGTCAGCATATTACAATCAACATCAGTTATTTTACGGGGTCTGGCGTCCCCCACATATTTGGTGGTCTACCGAAGATCACCTCATACGGGGATAGCCCTGTTCGAGAGTGTGCTACCATTCTCATGTAAAAGAGCGCAACTGGTAAAGCTACTATCCAGTCGACACCCTTTTCTCTACATACTTTGGACAGTCTAATTTTCAAAGTTTGGTTATGCCGTTCCACGAGACCTGCTGCCTCGGGATGTCGGACACAGTGGAATTTCCATTGATAGCCTAACAAAAGTGAAACATGTTTCATTAGCTCGGATGAGAACGGTTGGCCATTATCTGAGTACACGACACGGGGCAAACCATACCGTGGGAAGAATTCTCGAACTAACTGTTTGGCAGTAGTCGGGGCAGTGTAATCTGAGACGGGATACGCCTCTGTCCACCGGGAAAGAGCGCATACAACTACGAGGACATATT
This sequence comes from Triturus cristatus, assembly GCF_964204655.1. Classification (NCBI taxonomy): domain Eukaryota; kingdom Metazoa; phylum Chordata; class Amphibia; order Caudata; family Salamandridae; genus Triturus; species Triturus cristatus. Next base: position 232,786,035 of record NC_140584.1, read on the forward strand.
TGAATCCTCGACATCGTTCCATCTGGATATAATCCATCTGGAGGACTTCAAAAGGGTGATCGGGGGGTTGAAATCCACCTTGTTCTACAGGTACGCCTTTTCCTGGATTGAACTGACAACAAATCATGCAGGTACGTACTTTCTGTTTAGCTGCTGCTCGCAAGTGTTTATTGAACCAAATGTGTTGAATACTGTCTAGCATAGCTTTCTCTCCTAGGTGCGCTGGACTATGTATTGTGTTAATGATGACTTGAACCATTGAGTCGGGGAGAAACCATATAGATTTTCCCTTTGTCATCCATCCTTGATCCGTTTGGATCCCTCCTAATTCAGTCCATCTCTTTATTTCTTCTGGTGTAGCATGTGTCTGTATGTCAATTACATCAAGGGCGGGATCCTTAACTGTCATGCAGCGTGTTGGTGTCGAAACTATTGTCTTTGTCGTGTCAGTTGTATGAGTCTGATTCTGAGCAGTCTGTTTAGCTGTTCTGTCAGCTAGGTCGTTACCCTGAGAAATAATGTCCGTCACTTTTGTATGGGCTTTACACTTCATAATCGATATTGCAGTCGGCAGATGTATTGCATCTAACAGAGCCTGAATAAGGGGACCGTGCTGGATGTGGGCACCGTGAGAAGTTAAATAACCTCTCTCTCGCCAAAGCACGCCGAAGTCATGGACGACTCCGAATGCATAACGTGAATCTGTGTATATGTTGACTTTCTTATTTTTGGCTTGAATACAGGCTTGTGTCAGAGCGATGAGCTCTGCTGCTTGAGCTGACAAGGTATCTATGCAATTTGTTTCAATAACTTCAGTGTCTGTTGTGACTGCATAAGCGGCCACTAACTCTCCTGTACTTGTTCTCATGCATGAACCATCTACATATAATGTCAGGTCTGGATCTGATAATGGAATATCTGTCAAGTCTTGTCTGGGTTTCGTCGTAATAGTAATGACTTCAATACAATCATGTGCCAATGGGTCTGTTCCACTTACTGGCAAAAGTGTGGCAGGATTTAATGTACTACAACGTCTGATTTCTATGTGTGGCTGGAACAATGTTAATTCATAACCCGTCAGTCTTGCTATGGTCAAGTGTTGTGTTTGGGTCCGGTTCAAGAGAACCTCTACTGCGTGTGGTACTTGTACTGTCAATTGATGTCCTAACACTATGGCATCGCTTTGTCTGATTGCTAAAGCTGTTGCTGCGACTGATTTCAGGCACGCAGGAAGAGCCTGAGCTACGGGATCTAATGTACTGGAAAAATAAGCACATGGCTTGTGTGATCCTGCTTGTTCCTGCGCGAGTACTGACAAAGCAGTACCTTCACGTTCTGTAACAAAAAGTGTAAAACGTTTGTTGTAACATGGTGTTGCTAAAACAGGTGCTTGACATAAAGCTTTCTTTAAGCTTTCAAAAGCTTGCGTATGTTCCTGAGTCCAAGGGAGGACAGTTGATGTCGCTGCCTCCTGTGTTGTCAACTGAATGAGTGGTTTTGCCAAGAATGCATATTGAGGGATCCACTGCCTACAGTATGAAGTGAGGCCTATGAATGCCCGTACCTCCTTTTGTGTCTTGGGTATCGGCATGTTAACAATTAACTGGATACGGTCGGGTGTAAGCTGTCTTCCCCCCTTGGACAGCAAGTGCCCAAGGTACACAACTTGCTGGACACAGAATTGCACCTTGTGCCCCTTGTCGGCTAGGAAATGTAAAACCGTCAGCGATGCTTTTTCACATTCAGGTTCGCTTCGGGCGGTGATCAGCAGATCATCGACGTATTGAAGCAAGGCAGTGTTAGCTGGCATGTGGATACTGTCAAGTTCTCTTTTCAGTGCTTGGCTATAGATGCCGGGGCTTTCTGTGAATCCTTGAGGTGCGCGTGCGAATTTAAAACTTCGTCCATTTAAACTGAATCCGAACAAATATTGGCTTTCCGGATCAATTGGGACGCTAAAGAAAGCGTTCTTGAGATCAATTACAGTAAAGAACGTTGCTTCTGAATCTATGGCTGTTAGCAATGAGGAGATATCTGGGACCACGGGGTATTGTGGTACAATGCATTTATTTAATTCTCGCAGATCAATAACTAATCGATATACTGGTGGTGCTTTTGGATCAGTTTGTTTAAGAATCGGAATTATCGGGGAATTACATATATTGGAGTCCGTTTCTACAACCACTCCTTGTGCAATGAGCTCGTCAATGATTTGCAGTAAAGCCACAACAGCATCTGGCGGTAACTTGTATTGTCGTATTCGTGGTAATACTACTCCTGTTTTGAGTGTAACTCGATATGGTGTAATGTGCATACAACCTACATCAGTGGGGCCTTGTGCCCATAAATGTGCAGGTAGATTCTGTAACCGATGATCCATGTCTCTAGACACATAGTGACCTTTAAAGTCACGCAAAAATAGTCGTACTCCTTCCGGAGAACAACATATTACAGCTCCTAGAGCTTTCAATGTTTTTATACCTAACAAGTTTTCTGGGCATGATTTTGTAAGCAATAGATCTGTAGTCCGTGTTAATGGACCGACCGTTAATGCAAGCGGTTGCGATACTTCATTAATAGTGGGTTTTCCTGAAAAACCAAGGGAAATATTTTGTGAGCCTGAGAGGGGTACCCCTGGGACTTCGCTGCGACGGATAGTGGTTCTGCTTGCCCCTGTATCGAGTAGAAACTTTCTGTCTTTCCCTAATACTTGACTCTGTACGTAAGGACCTTCTTGATCTACGGGAACCTCAATAAGGGGTGGGCCAACTTCCCTCTCTAGGCTATTTCATGTGTAGCGCTGATACTCTGGATAGTCATTTTGTGCATACTGGTACATCTGTTGTGTCGTGTTTTGTGTTGCAGCAATAGGCTGTGGCTGTTGTTGTGGTTGTGGTGCGGTCTGTTGTGGAACTGGCATAGGCTGTATATTCTGAGGTACTTGTTGTTGGATCTGATCCTGTCTAGGCGGACGTGGTCTCTCTTTCGTTATACCCGTAGAAATATTATGTTTTAGAACTGCGCAATCGTGTATATAATGACCTGGCTGTTTACAATAGTTGCATGTCCCTCTAACAGGACCTACTGAATCATTGGACTGTGTTGTACCCTTTTTATGACCATCAGCTGGAACTGACTGCGCAACAAGCATTTTCATTTTCGTGTCTTTCATACGTCTTTGTTCATTTTCTTGTTCTTCTCTAATTCTATTGTGATGATATTGTAACATTTGTAACATCTGTGACGGTGTGTTACCTTGCCAGGTACTCTCGAATTTTAATACTCTACCTTTAACTTGTGGCAGGGAATTCTCAACTAATTTTGTCACAAACAGATGTGGATACGACTCACTACTTGCTTTTATGCCACTATTAATACCAAAACATTTTTCAAATCGGGAATAGAAATCACTAGTGTCTTCATCTTGTTTTTGTTTACAGGCTGAAATTGCACCCCAGTCTTCCTTTTTCGTAGTCAATAGACGTGGTAGTACCTGCACTAATAATCCTGGTAATGCTGTAGTCTTTTCCCCAAGCCCTGAACCTGCAGCTCGGGCTTTTTCTTCGTTTTCCAATGCTGTCCACTCTATCTTTTGGTCTCCCACCTCCCATTCCTTTTCTTTGAGTTTCTCGTAAATACCGGCAGGCAATAAAACCTTTAATATTTTCATAATGTCAGGATAAGTATACTCTCCCATGAGTAACATGTCTTTTATCTCACGGTGGAAACCTGCTGGGTCTTTGTCATGGCTAGGTACTACTTTCTTCATTTCTAATAATTCAATTTTTGTTATGGGCGTGTACACAAACACGCGTTTAAAAGTATTGTCTTCACCTCTGATTGGGTGTACTTCGCGTAAGGGATTCTGTCTGTCTATGTGATACGTTTTTCTTTCCAATTTGGGGGGGAACTGAAACATGTTCTGGGCATACGAAGACAATGTACTGGTGTCGATATTCTAGAATTTCTTTAATTAAATCAGTACCCGAACCTCTCCATTTATTCGTGAGTAATTCTACCAATATATCAGGTAGGGGACCAGGATCGGAACGTTGGCTTCTATACAATATAACGAGGTGCTGTATCATGTATATACCAGCTAAACGCTGTTCGTCTGGGGTAAGATTCAAAAACGTGTGTGCTAACGCATCATCACTGTATTTTTCAGAACTGTCAGCCCATTGTACTGCTGACCTGGCTAATTCTTGTTCATCCATAGAGTCGAGCATATGATACCCCCTTCGGTCTCGGAGTAATTTATCAGCAGCCTGGAATAAGTGTTCAGGGGACTTCGCATTTAGCATAGGGGCTTGAAAATGTCTGTTACATTCTGGACGTATCGGACGTATCGGGTCATTAAAGTATCTGGTATTGTTACAGGGTCTTCCCCTACCTACATAAGCAATCGTTTCTAATTGTCCTGTGGGCATTTCTGATTCTTCCTCCTCCTCTCCCTCTGATTCAGTTTTGTCTGCCTCCGATCTGGCTTTATGTGTTCGTTCTACTTCCTTGCGGATCTTTCGGCACATAGCTACTATACATGTCTGTTTATCGTGCTTTCCCTCTGATATATTCTGACCCCATCTGGTAAGGACTTGCATTTCATCCTGATCTACCTCGGACCTATCTCTGTCTCTGATCAAGCAGTTTATGAAGAAACGTAACAGTAGTCTCTGTACATCCACTTTCTGGTATTCCATGGCTTCGTCAATACTTTCAGGGCCTTGCCCTGTTTGGACAAAGCGATATATATTGTCTAAATGTTTAATCATTCCTGGTAATGTCGTTAAATACGTTGAAGCTCGTCGTATACGTAGTGATGATAACAGCATTCTGTCATTTTTACCGGGCACTGGATCATATCTACAATCTATAAGATGTTCCTTAAACATGTCGGACGTTGCTATTTGTGGTGTACGTTGGTTTGCTAAATCTCTAAGAGACGATTTGCTTCGTAATGGTGGCGTGGCGAAAATTGCTGCCGTACCTCCTGTCGCACCTTCTGAGGTGCTAGGCATAAAAGGGTTTGTGGGATGTAATGTAGAAACTGTGGATGCAGGAAAAGTTGGATTGTGCGGAGGAGTTTGTGGTTGCGGAGTTGGGGGCGGATGATCTCGGCGTTGAGCACCCTCGACAGGTGGTGTGTGTGGCGGAACATTAACATATTCGGGAGCTACATCGTCTAAATAGGAGGAAAGGAAAATATCTTTTGCGGTCTTGGGATGTGCTTTAATCGGGAGTAATGGGGGTGGCAAATCTTTCGGTATTTCCGGGGTGGCCTTAGGTAAACCTTCGGCCAAGAGAGGATACATACCATTCATAAGAGTGTTTCGTTGTCTGTCTACTTGTTCTGTTTTTACTCGGGTACCTTCCTCAATTAACATATTTTCTCGGGCTTTATTTAAGTTCTCCCTACTTTTCTCTTCCAGTCTGAGCGCTTTCTCTGTGCGCCGATGCGATTCTTTACGCCATAGTTCAATGGCATCTTTCTGCGACTGTCTGGCTTTCTTTTTCCATAATTCTTCTTCTACTCTCATGATGCAATCGGCATCCCATGTCCCAGCAACGGGCCATCTCTGACTCTCTGCTAAATCCTTGGTGTAGTCCACCCATAAATCAAGATATAATACGGCATCTAGGCCATGCTTATGGTACATAAAATACCCTGGAGTATCCCTAGGTGGAATGGGAACAGCTTCTTCGAGTACTCCTTTTCTAGTTTTGATCTGTCTTAATTTTGAAAAGAACGGCATCTTTAAACCTTGCTACTTGATTCTTACTCAAACTGGACTTGAACACAATTAATACGAAAAACACAATAATGAACACTCATTCATACCACAATTTTTGAACACAGTAAAACATTTAACATTTAACATTTAACGAACAATGATAATTAAGAGAAAACTAACTACTGACATAATACTAATACTAGATAATACTAGATTATATATACATGAACATACTGGATATACTGCTAAACAGTACAGATACACTGCTAAAACAGTGCAGACCGGATTTGTGTACCCAAACCCGTCAGGACCGGCACAAACCAATGTGCACGTCTAACTGCCTCCCCAGCAATGGTACTCACCGGGTAGCACGGAACGGAAGGCCTCGGAACTGAACTGAACTGAACCGGACTGGACTCGACTTGACTCGGAAACTTCGGAACCTGGTGGGCCTCTGTATACCTCGGATCTTGCTCTCTCAGGTAGGCTCTGGTCGGGACACTTCGCACTTCTCACCGCCTCGTCTGGGTGTTGATCGCAGCCTCAGTCACCCCCGCTTGGCCGGAGGGAGATACAGGAAATCCTGCGGGTACGCGTTTTTGTCCGTCCAGCTGTGGCAGAGGACCGGGCCTGCAACGCACCTCCGGCGCGTGAGATGAGAAAGAGTCCCTATTCGGGCGCAAATTTATGTGGTAAATATTTAAATTACCTGTACTATTTTTTATGCGGTAAAGTCTAGTAAGAATAACTCAGTCAAAATAAGAGGCAGAATCCGTGGTATTAGAGGTTCTGAAAAGGGCTTTATTCCTTACAAAGGAATCATAGTTCGAACTAGGCAATCTTATTCCATCACCACGAAGGTTCAGGAAGGGATAGGCAATACATTATTGACAAGTAACAATATATATATGAAAAGCATTGCACTAAGACAGATGCAGGAGGCGTAACAGCTGATAATACAGATAGGAATACACATACGTAATGAAAATGGGCGTAATAACAGGCGTATACTAGAAACGTCATTTAAAATGATGTCACAAGTGGGTGGATCCATAAGAGAATCCTGCAGTGTCAGCAGAAATGTTTGGCAGAGATGCGCGCGCAGCCGCATGACGTGTGATTGACGTGCAACTAGAGGGTGAAGGGGAATTGACATTTAGCTCTACATGTGGAGACAAAAGTCTGGGGGTCAGGTCAACCTAATCCCAAATCGTATCTAATATCTTTGTTTAAGGAACTGTGTTATCCACAAGGAAAGGTTTCCCGGACGGAATCTATTCTATACTGACTGTTAGTGCATGTATAAGCGTCTATGTGTCTACATGAGATGCGAGGGGGCAGGAATCTTCCAGGGTAACAGGGGCTATGAATTACTTACATAAAGACAGCGAGGCCAAGCTCTTTGCTCGGTAGCTGGAAGGATGTTTACCTAAACTACTAGACAGGAATGCATTGGATGAGGAGCGGAGCAGATAACTTGAAGGCTGAATACAGTTTTTGGCAGGCAACAGGCCGCGTCAGGCACCGTTAGCCGCGCAGGGAGTAGGACAAAGTTCATGGATACAGATGCAGGTCCAAGCTGGAGCATTTCAGAGGCAGAAGCAGAAAAAGGCTTGATGGCAGAATTCAGGGCCTACTCGCCTGAACTGAAAAACGTGAAAAGTGAACCATATAAAGTCGGTGGCCAATCATACTTAGGAATGGAATATTCGACCCATTCATGGTGGATCTGAAAGAGGACATGTTGACGGTGGACGCACATATATTTGCGTCTTCATAGCTGGAACTGGAGGGAACATACATGTACTTGTAGCATGTACATGGAGCCGTTGGGGTCTAAGATAGGGGACACAATTAACCATAAAAATTTCATATTTCCTCAAGTGTTGAGCTATTACATTAACCAAATAGTAGTCATCCCTATATCTAGCCAGGTGAATATGCTACCAGGGCATTTCTTTATCCGCTGTACACTTCACATTCTTATAACTGGTAACTGTTTCTCTTTGGATAGTAACAAGGAACATAGAAAGCACCATCCTACATATTTAGCAGCTAGCATTAAATGAAAAATTATCTTCAATACTTTTTTGTTCATTATGTGTACTGTTAGTTGAGCAGGTGAAGTTACACTCCATGATAATTCATAAATTGCAATGCCTAGTTGCCAAGAATTGTGAACACAGAAGAAAATTATTGGAAGCTTGCACAACAGAATCAGTAATAGCAGTAAAAGCTGAGAGTGCAGGAAAAATTACATGGGAGATAATGAACTTATGGTTTCTTAACCTCTACTTCATATTGAATGATGACCTGAGAACAGAAACATAATGCCGTCCCAAGAGACAATTGGCTTCTGATATTTTTGGAACTGCTTAATACTCTGATAGAACCGTAATTATGAGGGCCCAATCTTGAAAAATATTAAGCAGCATGGGGATTATATGATTTCTAACTGGATGTATGGCTCCTTTCCACACTTCCTTTCCCCCCTCATTTACAGTAATAGACTGCAATAATAGGAAAGGGTATATTAAATAAGAATAAGAATATTAAATAAGAACAAATAGGAAAAAAACAGATCTATGCTATGCATCACTTGCAAGAAAAGTTATTCTTTTTCCAGGTGAAAACTATTCGTTAATATTGAATGATCAAACACGTCAACACATATTAGAATACAACATAGGGCTGCTCTACTTATAGATTATAGATTTTGATGAAGGATTATCGTACATTTAATTGCAATTGTTCATGTTCCCTTATATATTTTTAAATCTTTTTGTATAGATCGTAAGTGAATACAACATTCTTGATGGTGATTACAATTTAATGAAAGCTTCACAGACTATTTCATTTTTGATGGGTAGCACAGTCAATAAAATGTGACTATGGATGTATCATTGATCTTTGCCCTCTGTCATAACCTAAGGGTATCAAGGATTCAATGAAATTATGATTAGAAATTAGGGAGCAATTCAAACTTTGGTAATTATATGACAGTTATATTATTCCTTAAAATAAAGTAAGTCAGCTGGAATTTGTTTTCAGCTTGTACTCATGCTGCAAATTTTGATAGTAGGAATTTGGCCTTTATATATTTAATAGTCTAAGGTTGGAGGTTATGCTTCAGTAAAATACTTGAATCTAGTTTTGCTTACTATTTGATAATTTGAGAAATAAATCATGACATGTTTCATGGACTCCAAATAATTGAATCTATTGTGAGTGTGTCTTGGTTTACATTTGGTATTTAAAATGTAAACATCAATGAGAAAATCTAATACAAACATTTTTGAATGATCATAACCACAATGCCAGAAGAAAAACCATGAACCTATTATAATTGCTGCATTCACTAGATTCCCTTATCATGTGTGTGTAAACCACTCTTACTATGAATGTGTACAAAATAATATAGAAAAGCAGTCATGTTTCTATATTTTTTGTTTTCAAGTGCATACTGATTAATATGTTATAGGAGCTAGCAAATATGCATATTAATAGGACCAAGGAGAAATGACGATACTTACCATGCCAGAGAGAACCTGCATAATGATGTTCATGAAGAACAAAAACATCTCCTAAATTAAAAATAGGGTAATAATCTCAAAGGTAAAACAAACAATGTAATTGTAGGCATCAGTAAGAAAATATGATAACCTTGATATAAGGCAAGTTGTGATGGGATTTAGGTAGGTGAGTATAATGAGTTGGTTGAGTATGAATGGTGAAATCGAGCACTTAAGCCTCTTTCATAACCCTGAAATATAAGAAATATTATAGCTTCAATAAAATGGAATATATTTTCTATTAGAAGCCTATTTGTCATATTTCTCAAAATGTTATATGTATATATAGTAACATGAACTATTAATACAAGACATTTCATGAATAATTCATTTCAATGCAAATATTAATTAACATTAATCTATGTATTTGATTAGTATTACTCTATCCAGAAACAGTGGGAGTCTTATCAATGTGAGATTATCAGTGTGGTCACTCAGGTTTTTTTTTAAAGTTCTTTAGCATAATTAACATGGTGTCAGTATTCTGCACAGCAGGAACATTTAGAGTAAAAAAAAAAGAAATATCAAGTAAAGTTGATGTCTTGGAAAACGAATGTCACACAATATTTTGCTCACCTCATAGCCAGCATGGCAACGCCTTCTTCATCCGTCAGTCTACTCAACCCGTGCAACATTCATAAAAATGTGTGAATGATTTCCACACCAACAGCTGTTCATACTTTACTTTGAATGGGCAAACCCTCAAGATAATGACACACAATGTGCAGGTCAGGAAGGCCAGCCTTTCTCCTGATTAACTGCTTACCTTCCGCAGCGGTTCCAGGTGCTCACCAAAATGAGTAACAACTATGAATTAACTTTTTGCTTCCATGAAGAAGGGGATCTTACTGCTGTGTTCAATTCTACTGATGACTATTAGGATACTCACAGATTAAATAACAGCACTAACATAACAGCCAAACACACATTCTACACCATTACTTATCGATTGAGAATGCAGTGTGAGAGCCATTTATCACAGCACATTCCTATATAGCCCTAAAGGCCAGATGTACAACTTTAGTGGTCACAAACAGAGAATTGGACCATTTGCAACTGTTAAAATGCCTTTTAGTAATTGCTAAACCTGTTTTGTGAGCTATTATTAACCTGTAACCGACTCACAAAATAGGGTTTGCGAGTCAGTATTAGGAAGGGGTGTGCCAAGGACATCCCTTCCCAACACCGAGGTGCAAGGGCATGTATGAATGTTTTATGACCGGAATGTGGTTGTAAAACATTATTAATTTTCCGACTCCTTGAAAAAGGTGATAACCCATTCGCAAATGTCTGTGTTTACTGATATAAACAACCCATTCTATTGGTTTAATTGTTTAACTATGTTATTGACTTCAATATCAGTGCTTCCCAGTGCACAGTGCATAGGAAAATCCCAAAAATCAGTAAAAGTACCTTATTGGTAGACAAGAGCACACAGAGTAAGAAGGAAAAGGAGGATTATCCTGGGAGGGAGCTAAAGCGGTACTGGGTATGGTTAGGTGCACGGGGTGGAGTGCAGTGGGTCAAAATTTCTTTTTTTTAAATGTGTACTATTCGACTAAATTGGTACTCCATTTCCCTTATGGCAAGAATCCTAGGGAGTAAAAGATGAGTGTGAGTCAGAATGTGCAGATTGAATTGCTATCATGGAATGTAAATGGGCTCAGAGTTAAGCATAGAAGAGAGAAGAGCTTGCAATATTTGAGAGACACCCCTGCTCAGATCATAATTCTTCAAGAGACCCATTTGACAAGTGAGGAGATGAGGGAGACGTTTAAATCTAGAAGGTGGTTACAGAAAGTTGTATTCTCTGACCACCAATTAACTATAAGAGGGGTTGCGATATTAGTAAAAAACAACTCCCAGATCACAATAGAGGATAGTAGAGTGGATAAGGCTGGTAGATGGGTTATTGTTAACTTGAGGTGTTATAATCACACTTATACGGTAGTTGGATATTATGGCCCCAATTTAGATGACCCTGTCCCATTTAGTATTTTGCTGTCAGAGCTTCTAAACTTCCCTGACCCCATTATCCTAGCTGGGTATTTTAATGCTGTGCTTGATGGAACCCTGGCCCGCTCTTCTAAAAGTAGAGCTGTAGTAAATAATAAGACACAGGCCTTGATAAAATCTTCTATCAAGCAATAAGGCTGATACGTCATCTGGAGAGAGAAAAAGGGTGCATTAAAGAGTTTCACTTTTAACAATAAAAAATACGGTCATCAATCAAGAATAGACATATTTTTGATCAAATAAAATATAAAGGAGAAGGTCCAAGAAATTAGCCATGTAGGATCACACCTGTCTGATCACTCGGCTATTACTTTAGTGTTGGCACCTTCAAAGACCGTGGTGTAGAGGAGATGGACTTTGGATCGCACTATACTATTGGATGATGATATAGTAGGGAAAGTAGGAAAACTTGGTTTGGAATCTCAGGAGTGTTTTGCGGCCAATTTAGATAGCGCACCATTGGTGGTGGTTTGGGATGCATATGAGGTCTTCTTGAGGGGGAAAATAATGTCCGTCCAATTTTATATAAAAGCAAGCAAAGCAGAGCGGAGGTAGCGGGAATTAAAAGCGAGATTCAGTAGCTGGAACAACAGTTACAAGGCAGCGGATCAGAGCAGGGGTCACTGCAACTATCTCTAGGCCCTCAAACTGGATCTCGAAGGGGTAGTTAAAGAGAGACTACAACAAAGATGGCTAGCTATTAAACTGGCCCACTTTAACTACGGAGAAGGCTGTGGTAAGCTACTTGTGTGGAAAGTGAGAAACGATCAGGCAAAATGCTTCATAAAGGAGGTCAAGTGCGGGGTTTCTGAAAACTCTATTACAACAAGGGAGGGTATAGAGGACGCCCTTTTAAACCATCTTGGGAATGTATATTTGGAGGACTTAATAACAACAGGGGAAGAGGTGAAAGGATGGTTGGGCCAAGATGTTCCCCGTACAGTCAGCGAAGCTCAAAGGGATATAATTAACAGCTCTATAACAGAAGGCGAGATTAGGAACTCCATAACAGCAGGGAAATCATGTAAAGCTGCACGTCCTGATGGCCTCCCCGCCGAGATATACGAAAAATTGGTGGAATATCTTATTCCGCTAATTGTGAGGCTATTCTCAGCAATTTGTGAGAATGGAAGGGAAATTCCCACCTCCTGGAATGATGCCACAGGAACTCTGATTCCGAAACCAGGTAAACCACCAAATGCCTGCGACTCCAACAGGCCCATTTCGGTACCTAATTGCGATTACAAACTCTTCGCAAAGATACTTGCAGATAGGCTGAATTGGGTCATGGGGATCTCCTACATGAAGACCAGAAGGTTTTGTGCGGGGACAGGGGATTAAAGACCTCACTTACAACCTAATTGGTGGTATAGAGATCGCATCCGTCCACAAAGTGCCCCTAGCAGTTATCACCTTGGATGCAACTGAGGCCTTTGATAGGGTAAACTGGCCTTATCTGGTAAACTCTTTGTCTAATCTGGGTGAAAATTTCTGTAGGTCCATTGAATTAATTTACAAAAATCCTACAGCCAAAGTTTTGGTAATTGGGAATCTCTCAAGGTCCTTTAACATCTTTAGGGGAACCAGGCAGGGAGGCCCACTATCTCCCCTCCTATTCAATCCATATATTGAACCTCTAGTGGTGAAGATTAGAAATCATGAAGGAATACTTCCTTTTAAGTTCCGGGGTTGGGAGAAAAAGATGGGACAATCTGCAGATGACCTAGTGGTATATACTTCCTTGCCCTTCTTATATGAATTGTCATCACGGTTTGGGCGCATTTCATGCTACGAAGTAAATGAGAACAAAATGGTTGTAATGGCCTGGAACATCAGTTTGCAGCAGGAATGCATTAAAAAGGATATGAGATACCTAGGTACTAAAATTGTTCAGAATATAGAGAAAATCCCAGAAGTACATTTTCAGAAGGTTAGTAAGGAGGTAGGGAGGCTACTGTTGAGTTGGTCCCATCACCCCTTGACAATTTATGGTAGGGTAAACCTTGTGAAGATGACAATTCTCCCTGAGACCAATTTCTGAATTGGACGACTGCCGTTTGCCCACTTTAAGCTGTGCACACAGGCAGGGCCTGCTTTAGCACTGGTGGTGCCCAGTGCGACAATCATTTTTGGTGCCCCCACACCCTTTGACTGCCTCCTCGGATTCTCTCACTAGCATCAGGAAAAAGTGCCCCTTATATCTCTAATCATAAGTTATTTCTAAACACAGCGCCCCACCACCAGGTCAGCGCCCCCTCAGCGCCCACTCCACAGGTCCGCGCCCATTGCAGCCACACTGGTCACACTGCCCTAAAGCTGGGCCTGCACACAGGATACTGTGAATGCTAGCTTATTATGTTTACATTTCTTTTTATTTTAATGTACAGGCTCTCTCTGCTTGCTTTGTTTACACTGTGTTCACCTTGTCTTTAAAATCATCTCCAGAATTCGCTTTTAAGTACTGTCAAAAAACGCATATTAACCCTCTCGTAACCACAGCACATCTTCTGAATATTGAAAGACTATGTGACCTTTGTTCATCACAAGCACCGGTTCTTTGAACGAATAGATTCTTATAGAATCCATGCATCCTCAAGAACTGTGAGTGCATAAAACAACACCTTTTCAAGGGAGGCCCCACCACATTGAACCCGATGCGGATAAAAGTGGGGGCAGAAGGCTGGATTTTCAAAGACTTGAAACACTGGGCTATTTCTAGGTGAAATGAACTGAAAAAATGTTTCTGTGTAAAAAAAAAAGCTGTCAAGGACTGAGGAGGCCTAGAAAAAACACCAGCTCAAAAGATGAGATTTGTGATTAAGGCCAGCTATTTCTATGCTTTCCACAGAAATCATAAAATGCTGACAGGGATACAAGAGGTCGAATTGTGAAGGAACCGGACGGCCTGACTTTAAGAGCTCGGTCACCTATTACATCTTTTAAAAGGAGAAACAGTTTTTCTGTTTTATATGTGGAGCCTTGCAAGATGTATCATAATGATGCGCTGGGTTCTCATTCAATAACAAACGGGTATATTTACCAAACGCATTCATTAGCATTCAACTTTTTGTTTATTCAGTCTCCGTTTGCTCAGCTTTGTTCTCGAAATTAATCTCCCGAACAAAGGCTTGAATACGTTGGCATCCATTATAATTTCAGTCAGTCAGTGCAGTTTTTTTGTAAACTCAGTGTTGTGTAGGACAGCTATCTAATGAACACCAGACTTGTGTTTCAAGCGCCCGAGTAATATATGGGGTTTTAAAAGCAGATAGTGAGATTGTCTTGTCTTACAACCATTTCTTTAAGGTGGTAAAAAAATGTGCTATTTAAATGGTTTATGGAAAGTTAGCATATCATGTAGATTGTTTTGCAGTAAATCAGACTACAACCACTTGACATTTCGGGGAATATTAACAAAGATTTTACGCTGTTTTGCGTCACGAAAGTGACGCAAATCAACGCAAAGTCTTTTTTTTACCAATTTACTTTCTAGGGCAAAGCTTGTTTTGTGCTGGAAATTGACTGCTACCTTACGTTGCTGTGCATTAACTACTGCCACAGTGTTCTTCCATGGGTGCTGCATGGGTGGCCCATGCAACCACCCATGGTTTTTGATGCAAATTTCTATCTGCTAAAAAAAGTAGAGAGAGGTTTTTTTAAATTGTCTCTATCAAGGAGAAATGCTTTTGTTTCTCCTTACTTTTATGACTTTGCATGTGCGCTGTACTGGACATCACACAAGGAAAAGGTTTAAATTTACAGTAAGCATAGTGTTTTAAACGGGAAGGTTGCCCTTCCAGTTTCATAGAGTACATTCACGCAGACATCTTTGCACTATGGTGCAAAGGTGACTGTGTGGCACTAAGCAACCTGATTGCACGCTGGCAGTAGAAAGAGATATGGCGCTGCCTTGCTCCTTCCTTCTCACGCAATGCAGCACTGCATTTTTGGTTGCATTGCATAAGAATTTAATAGATGGACCCACCCCCCACGCTGATTTGTTTCATGACAGTGCGTGCACTGGTATTCAAATATTATTTCCTCAATTCATTTTCATACAGTCATTCTCCGAATCCATGTCCTCTATGATTCAAATTTGGGAGCCGTAACTCGAGCATCAGCGAACATCTGACAAGGACTTCATGAGACGAAAGCATAATAAAAATACGGAAATGCAAATCAGTGGATCAGTTGACTTTCATTGGTGTATGAATTGTCCTAAACTCACGTGATAAGGTAACAGTGACAAATTGCTCATCCGTTACTGAACTAAGCTAAAGCACTATGGTTCAAAGGTTAGTGCTTGGCACAAGGCAACCTGATTGCAGCGACGTTCCGTGCAGGTAACAGCGGTGGGCCGGGTAAGGGAGATTTCGAGGGACGATGCATAGGGAAAATTAAATAAATAATTAATTTTCCCTCAGCATCTTCCCTCGAAATCCCCCCTTACCCGGCCCCACCGCACCATAGCTGTTACCTGCAAGGATCGCGCCTGCCTGATTGTGTGCTGACGCTAGGAAGAGATATTGCAATGTCCTAGTCCCTCCTTCTTATGCAACACAGCACAGCAATTTCGGCTGCTGTGCTGCCTTGTGTAAGAGTTTAATAGATTGATGACCCACCCACACTGATTTGCTTCATGACAGATTGTGCACTGGTATTCAAATAATATTTCCTATATTAACTTTTATGAAACCATTCCCCGAAATACACTTGCTTCAAAAATGGAGAAAAAAAACCAGCCACGTCCACCATGATTGAAATGTGTAAGCCTTAACTCCAGCATCAGCAAACATCTTTCAACGACCTCATTAGAGAAAAAGCACAATATAAATTTCGGAAATGCATCTCAGTGATTTAGTTGACTTTCATTGGTATATGATTTGTCCCAAACTCACGTGATAAGGTAAAAGTAACAAATTACTCATCCGATCTGAACTGTGATGGAGCAGTATGCAGTACAGGCCTTCATTTGAAAAGAAAAATGAACAAAAACCAAGCTCTAGTCATATAACAATTATTAGAACATTGGAATGTGGAGCACTCCATTGTAGACAATGGAGTGCTCCATGGTTCTACGGACCAGTAAAGGCCCGCAGAGCAACAGTCCAATGTCTTACAAAAGCCTCTCGAAGCGTTAAAGGCCCGAGCCGAAGGGCAGAATGTTCTAACAAATTAAACAAAGGCTTCTCGAAGCTCGAGGGGATTTAAATCCCCTCGAGCTTCGAGAAGCCTTTGTTTAATTTGTTAGAACATTCTGCCCTCTAGTGGCAGAATGTTCTAATAGCCTTATAGCCCTTCGTAGCAGGGCTATACCGCTATTAAAGTCCCACTGCTTTTGTTAAAGTCCCTCGCCTTCGGCTCGGGCCTTTAACGCTGCAGCGGGCCTTTAATAGGCGGTATAGCCCGCTACAGCGGGCTATAAGGCTATAGTACATTCAAAACACTAGACAGAAATCAGGCTTTTGGTTTATTAGGAATATTCAGTGATCACCTGTCTTGAATAATGCACAATTCAATGAAGTTTGTTCATTACTCTCAGCGGGCCTTAATCGAAACGTTATGAAATTAGATACGAAAACGAAATAATCCAAAAGCCGAGTGTTTGCCAGTTTTTGGAATGTTTTGCCTTTTCTCAAACGTTATTTGTGACGCTGTAAAGGATGTGCACCGTGTATTTATAAATGCACAACATTGTTACATATGCCAAATGGAGACATATATTAAGGAAGGGAATTTTCGAGAAATCTTCTTTTGTAACAAAACAGCTTTATTCCTTAAATTGTTGTTTGGGGTAAAGCACCATTACCAACAAAAAGATTTCTTGAATTCCCCACATTTTCTGCACTTATGTCAAATGTAACGTGATGTGTGTTAGTCGCTCAGAGAGGTGAGAGAGGTCAATTATTTCCACTTCATCTTATTAGAAATCTTAGATCCACACGGCACTAAAGTCTCAAATAAATACAAATCGAGTTATCAAACACACAAGAGTCTAACAAAGCAGTGTAAGCCAATAGAGAAATACATTTCGTTTCAATTTATAAAGTTTGTTGATCCTGTCAACTGTCTTTTATCTTATGGCTAAAGATTACATTCTAAGAAAAAATCCACTATTTAATAACTCCAAGTTCTTGTATTGTTTTCCTAATAACTATTTTAGAAATACATATTGCCTATTGTTGTAAATGTGTTTCTTAAACAGACACCACATTTTCTTTAGTAGAAATTATTAGATCTTAAGCAGGAACTAATAATGGATATAATAGTTAGACATACCCACCTCCATTTGTATGGCCCATTTTTTTATTAATTTGACCATTCCTTAGCAGTATTGATTATATATGTAGAGGCAACATGTTTCACAATAGTCATTCTTTCAACCTTTCATAAGCACTCCTACAGACCATGGAAATAACTTGTTTTTTTTAATCTATACAATACACCATGAAAGGCTGACCAAAGAGTTTGTTTTGTATAAGCAAGTTACAAAAAAACAATGACTGTCACATGAACAGAGGGAGAATAATGTGTTTAAGAGGAGGTACATTTTAGAAGATGTAAACAGCACTGGGATAGTCACATATCCAATGACTTTGATGTCCATGGATAGGCATTGATATAAAATACCCCACAATGCAACTTGCGATCTACAACTGTTTTTTACTAGAGTAATGACATTCAAAAAACTAGCCATAGTGCCTCGGCTTAACAACCCTTCTCAGAGTTATATTATGAAACATGGTGTTCAATCAATAACACACATAATCTACATTGGTGCCTCAGCTGAGTGACCACTCCATTGAAATCAGTTAACTGTCTCCAATAACCTGACTGGCCCCTGTGACTGCTTCCCTATAAGAGTTGGTACATCCTAGAGTGCGCATATAGCCATTTTCAAGTTGCTTGTCATGGCTATCCCTAAAACGTTCATGGTAGATTACAAAGAAATATTGCCTTTTGTGAAAAGCAGTGATTTATTGTTTCTTTGAAAATTCATATATCCTGAACCCTCTGATGTTTGTTTGTCATTGAAATATCTAATGTATAACTTTATAAATTGGTGTTGGATTTTTAATGCGTTGTGTTTCTCCTTATTAAAATGCTTTGGTACTTCTTAATGCTTTAAACTTGAACCTTTTATAAAGCCTGAATGCTCTCAGCCACACCTACCCAGGACTAGGCTAAGGTTTCACAAGCAAACTTGACTGACCCTGATATGGAGTTGTATTAATAATACACAATGAGGTTTAACAACCACGCCATATATAATCAACGTTTCCTAACAGAAATCAATTAAAGACACAAAGTGAGGAAAGGGTGTGGGAGAAAGCCGTAGAGGCCAACACAAATACACAATTGCATCCTAAAAGCAAATAATTGATCAGAAATGCACATACAAAAAAGTATGCGTACGCTAAAAATTTAATCCTGTAACTTCAGATGTAGTGTTGTTTTTTTTTGTGTTTTTTACTTTAGGTTCTTGCGTAATTTTAGGATGGACCCAAGAATGCCTCCAGCCTACACCCATAGGAACAATCATTAGACTCCCATTCAGGTTCTGAAACCTATTGACACATTTAGAGCACACAAAATCATAAAACCTATAAATAAATCCACAGATTCGAGAATGCACCCATGCTTAAACAAATTCAGAACCTTTTTCCCAAGAGGCCAAAAACACACAATAATGTATACAGTGGTACCGTACCTTTAAATAAACAGACACAAACAGATTCTTGCACTGGGGCACAATCACAAATTCACAAATTCACTGCCACACATTATATATCTTTATTTGCAATAACTGGTATATTTATGTTTAGAAAACTGCAAATGAGTAATAGACTCAGCATAATAAGCCACACAAGGCACCGTTCAATACCATCATTTTAGCAACTGGTGTTCCTAGTAGTTACACAAACAAATATGCCACTACACTTAATATATTCTTCCATATTGATGTCTTCATATCTTAATGAGACAAAGACAAAATTCCATATTTTGATCTATACCATTAAAATTGGATGAAATATTATTCTAACACCTTAGTATAACTGTGAGAAAAGCTGTAAGCTTACTCTTTCGAAAATACCTTCTCTACATTGCTTTGCATAGGGTTTCTGGCTCCATCTGCACCCAATAAATATATCTCTTGATATACATTTGGAGACAATGTAGACCCATGGCTTTCACGTATTTGACAAACAATTTAAGGAATATAAGAAGCTGTATATCATGTATCTTTGGTGCAGTTGACCATAGGTAAATATTTGTGGTTGCTAAAGCTAGTTCCTCGCTATTGGCTAATGAATAGACCATATCAAAATGTAGCTCTTATGGTTTTGTTTTGAAAATATATTTCTTGGCATTTTGTAATCACACACAACATTATACAGGAGGTATTAAGTAAACAATAGTAAAAGTTGAACACAGCTTTTCCGATTTCATGTATACCAATAGGATCCACAGGGATCCCAGTAAAAACCTACCTTTGGTTAGGTACTCTGAAAGTGGCAGAGTCCTAGACAAAATATTCCAGGAAAAACATTTGTTTTTCTAGAGTCCCCTCACTCACCTGGGGTTGCCCCAGGGTGACATGCTTCATCATAGGGTCCTCCCAGGCATCTACTGTCTGGGGCGTGCTGCAACTTTTCCGATTTCTTCCCATTTGGGCACTTAATGCATATTACAAGGCATTATTGCATCACATTTGTATTTTGTAGGCAGCAAGCAATGTGGAGGGTTAAGCAACCGCTTATTCATCAGTAGTGCCCACACATCCAACTTAATGGTGGGCAGGAATCAGCACTTTGCGTGTTCCTGTCGCATCGGCTACCATGTATCGCCTCTTTGCTGCTTCAGTGCCCTTCTTATTCCGTGGATGGCCCACATTCATCACCCTCACTATTAGGGCGGCTCGGGTGGTCCCAGTTAAACAGTGTGTCCCTCTAGGCTTCATCAATTGGGCACTGACGCAGGTCCCTCAGCTCCTCCCTACTCAGTGCTCTACCCTCTGCTTCTATGGTTTAGTTACAATTATTGGTTAATTCTTCCCATTTCAGCTAAAAGTCGGGGGAATAACTGTAATAAGATGTTTTATTTCCAGACCTCGTCTTTGTTGATCATCCACACTTACATATCTGTACATATTAATTGTTTATTTTGCCCATATCAAAGCAGTACATCCTCCTAATATTAATGTGGATGTATAGTGAAGATATACCCCACTGTTTCTTTTGTTTTTGTAACTGTAGCTACCTACCAAGAAGCATAGTACCTGATAAAATATACGAAAATCAAACATTTTCTGACTCAAATCCATGTATGTCCCCTACTGATGGCTAGTAAATAAGCATCCTCCTAAACCACTAACCATTTGACTTTGTGGGTATGAGAACCATCTTTTTAGTTGTAAATTTCTCATAAGATGTTATTTGGCTTCTGTCTACATAGAAAATGAATCTATTAGTCGGAAGAACCAGGTACTTCTTTCAATTAGCACCACCATACTAGACTTGCATAATTGCCTCTAAATGTATAGAAAACCATAAATAATCCTCTCGGTCTGGTACTATGTAGACCACAGTCCTCTGTGGAAACAATCACAGAATTAAATCAAAGCTTCTGAAACTGTACAGTTTTTAACTTCCCAGCCCTAATGAATCTGAGGTTTTTCCCATTGCACTCGATTAGTCTTTTGGGAGACTACAAGCACCATAAGTTAATGCGTTTCTGCATGCAATTTTCATTATTTTTTACATAGGCACTAATATCAGAACATGTAGTGTGCCAATAGTTTGAATGTAATGTAGAATTGAGTGATGCCAAATATTTGTGGAGATAAAAAATAAACAATTTTCTGATACCGAAATCATAAATACATTTACTTAAATTGATGCTAACTGTGAACCCATGTACCTGAAAGTAAGTCAGCCATTTTGTTATGAGATCTGTGAAAATAAATCTCACAATGGGAGAACATACGGGCAACAAATCCACATGAATGAACAACCCAAGATAATGCAATTGGATAGCACAAGCACTATTAGGCGGCTCGCAATGAAAGATCTAAAGTACAGAAAATGCAATACAGTTTATCTCTATAAATATCACTCCTGGGAACTCAAAAGATGTAGCCCCAGTTTTAATCGACACATTTTAAGGAAAATGATGATAGATTTGTAAGAGTGTAGTGCAAAACTACCATAGTGTGCACATTCAATCTCAACAACTTTAAAAATGTCTGCATGGATTTTCAATTGTATGTTTTTTAAGACAAGGTAGTTCCATAAAAATAAGAGAGAAGTGGCAGTTCGATTGTGGATTGGAATCTATAACAGGGTGCACGTAAGCCATGATATATGCTTTGCATAGGGGGTTATGACAGCACAATCAGTAGTAGAGTTTCAGGCCTTGTTTGTCTGACACAAGCAGTGGCAGCTTGCACAGGTAACGCTGTGGAGCGGTGAGGCGGGGCAGGGTGTGGTGGCGGGTAGTGGAGTGCGACATATGACGGGAAAGATTGAAGTAAAGGTATAAATAAATAGAACGAGCAGGCGATGTGGGGAGCACAAGGTAAGTGGTTTTATTTCTTTACTTTCACCATTCCTGTCGTATGTCGTACTCCACTACCGCCCACCCCGCCACACCCCTGCCCAGCCTCACGACCCCACAGTGTTAGCTGTACGAGCAGCCACTGGATACAAGTTAGTAAACAGATGGGTTTCTCATATGAAACAATCACTGAAGTGCTCATTTAACCCCTTGGCTGCGGCAGGAATTCCGCCGCAGCGCTGGGGGGGGTTTGAGGGAAGCGCGGTGGCGCTGTGCTCATGACGGAGCCACTCCGTCATGAGCCACGGTTGAGCTGTGCTCATGTTGGAGTGGTTCCGTCATGACTCCGCCCACTGCGCTAATCGCCCGCACAGGCGGGGAATTAGCGCCGCGTGGGAGGAGCGGCGGCCAACGGCCGCAGCATGACGGAACCACTCCGTCATGAGCACACGGCACCCGTGGCTCATGACGGAGTGGTTCCGTCATGAGCGCTGAAGGGGTTAAGACAAGGCTCTGCCTCGGTTGTAGGCTGTCTGGTGTCTGAAACAGTTAAAGAGCTGCAGCAGTGCAATGTTTCCACTGAAGACAATGGCTAATGTTTTTTACTGGAACGTTAAAGGAATGTTGTGCATTTGATGGTAAGTGTAGCAACATTTGTGGCATGTGTAATGTAAACAGACCACAGAACAATAACAGTACAATGCTAAATAACAATGCAAAACATAACAGGGCAAAGTGCCACAAAACTGTCAAAACAGAATGCGACACAATAACTACAGTATAAATACAACAGCATCAGCATACAATAATGCACCCCAATACACAACAGCACAAAAAACCGCACAACACACCAACACCACGACAAAATGCATTACAACAACAAATAAACACAACAATGTTGTCACATATTACCACCACCAGAAATCTGCTTCCATCATATGCTGACAAAAGTTGTTAGGACTACGTATTCCCTTACGTACCATAAATGACAAGTAACAGTGCCAGACAAATACATTTTGTGATCAGGCCCATAGTGTGAAAACAAACTCACAGCTGCAATGTGCTGGAAATGGATGCACCAGATAGACTTTCTCTTCCAATCAGCACTTTAACCATAAAACCATCATTTATATTTATAAATATGCATGTGAGTATGCATGTCCTCCTTTCTCCATTAACTTCAGTAAAAGGCGCTTCCTGAGTGAAATATTATTTTAGCTTTTGTTCTCAACTCAGGCCCGTCCAAACCCACTATGGTTTTCAATACATTGATATGTTGGGTCTTCTGCATTACTGAACATGCTGTTCCTTTTAATAACCGAAGCTTTGCTTATTTGATTAGGATCCAGGGTTTAAGAAACGTTTTGCCTGCTCTATATTAATGTGCTTTCCATCACTGACTCAAATATAAACTCAGAAAAGGCTCAAGCAACGTGACGAATTAATTTCTTGGGGATCCCATAACACAGGTTCCGAATAGCCCCCCATAAATGAGGAATGTGTGGTCCCTCCAGCGATATTATCAGAAAAGCTACATCATTATTTTGAAATATAAAAAAACACATATTTTATAAGACTGAACTGTGTTCAATATTGTACAACTGTGTAAAACAAATGGCCATGCTATTGAAAAGTCTAGAGGTAATCATATCTAAAAACAAGCACTGGCGAAGCCAATGGAGTTGTTATTTGTATGGTGTGTGGATAAGCCACGTAATCATCAAACCTGGGGGCATATTATCAAGCCAGGCGATATAATTAGCGCCGCTTTGGCGGCAGAAAACTGCCGCTAAAACGGCGATAATGGGCTTGATAATATGCTCTATGGAATTCCAATTGAAGCCCATGTTAAATGTGAAGGACATCTAACATGGGCTTCAATTGGAATTCCATAGAGCATATTATCAAGCCCATTATCGCCGTTTTAGCGGCAGTTTTCTGCCGCTAAAGAGGGGATAATTTTATCGCCTGGCTTGATAATGTGCCCCTATTTCGTTTACCATTCCTTGTTTTCCTTACAGCACTGAGGAGTAAGCTCAAATAAATGCTTCAGAAAAATGAATGTTACATAAAATAACTCAACCATTTTCGTTCTGTAGCATCTATTTTTCAGATGCCATCATGGCACTCACTCGCTAGTTCTCCTGGATGGCTCACTGGCGGATTTCAGATGTCAATCAGCCCCTGATGTAATGCAAGGGGTTGTAGCGTCCACTCACATAACCAATACTGAAACAATTAGATAAAAAATACTTCTGTGGGCTTATGCACGATGTGACTGATGATATCTCAAGCACATGGCTAAAGGTTTTTGGACAAAAGAGGCCCATAACTGAAAGCGACTACCCCATAGGCCCTTGAAGAAAGTGAAAGTAATATATGTTTGCCGCGAACAGCGCAATCTTCCAACATGTCACCCTATTAATGCCAAGGGCGGACTGGCCGTAGCGGCACCGGGCAATTGCCCGGTGCGCCTCACGGGTGGGGGCCGGTTTTGGGCCCCTGGGCCCCGGTTTTGTTACAGGATCGGCCCTGTAACAAAATCGGACAAAAACCGGCCCTGGCAAAGAGCTCGACGGCACCCCCGCGAGGAGGGGGGGGAGGGCCGAGCACTTTGCCAGGGCCAGTTTTGGTTCCCAGTCCAGCCCTGATTAATGCCATGCAGTCTTAACCGTTAAACAATTATTAACCCACAATCTTGATAGTCTCTTGCTCATACATTATTAATATTTGAAAACGAGAAACTCTTAAACTGAAACAGAAAAAAAAACCTGTTCTAAATTGCAACTGTAGGGAAAACGTAAAATGACCACAATTGCATTATAACAAAACAAGGAAACGCCCAGGAGAACGTTTCGGCAAAGCAAGGGAATTACTGTTCTTCAATCACTTCCAGTGACCCTCAGGGGGAAAAGTCTGAGAATGTACGCCTCAAGCAGACTTGTATTATTAGCCGTGAAGGATTCCTCATATTTCGCTTCCGTGTGCAGAAGGTTTGGAATATTATGTGATTTCCATGAAAGAGATTTACTTTTCAAAATCCTATTCAAAGCTTTTTCTACATAATGTAAAGCTTGTTATTTCGGCTTTTTGATAACGTATTGCTGAAGTAAGCAAATGGGAAAAGTAAAAAGGTTTGAAAGAACTAGCATATGTTGTTACTAAAGTCCTGATTTATGACATTGCACTGATTTAACCACACTTAGGGGCATATTTACAAGCCCCTGTTGCCACAGGTTCATCACTTTTTCTGACGTCCCTGTGGTGATACAGACTTTCCCTTATTTACAAGGTCGTGTTAAGCCACTTAACGCTGCGTTGTGAATAAGGCACCGTTTCACGCTATACTTTGCATGAAAGGGGTGGCTAATGAGTGATGCGGTGGGCGCCCTGCCGCTACACCCTTGATTTTGACACTGCCCCATATTTACAAGGGTGGCATAAATATGAGGCAGCACCAAAATTAGTACCCAAAAAAAACCTGGTCCTAACATGGCACAATGACGAGAAATGTATTATTTCTCCTCGTTTTTGCTGTTTCTATGTGTGCTGCATTGTGCAGCACACATAGAAACAGCAAAATATCAGTGATTGTTTATGTGCAGGAAGGTGTCCCTTTCTGCACATAAACAATCATTTTAAAAATGACGAGTTGCGACGCCTATGTGTGCTGCATTCGGCAGCTCACATAGAAATTACAAATCGCCATTTAAGATTGTTTTTCTGCAGGAAGGGGCACCTTCCTGCACATAAGCAATCTTTCCCAGAGAGCAGGCACCCTAGCACTATAGTGCAACGGTGCCTGCGCTGGCGTTAGGCAGCAGTAATGAGCTCCAGCACAGGGGGAAATGCAGTGCTGCACTATATTGTTGTAAATACGGTGCAGCCCTGCATTTCAAAAGTGGCGGGGTGCGGCGTTAAGCCAAGGAGGCTAACGACGCGCTATGTCACTCTTCTTGTAAATATGCCCCTAAAACTGCAGCATTTACAGATACTACCAGACTGAGGGGCAAATTTACTGGGAGATTGAACCACCGGAGCGTCACCTTTTACCATGTGCCTGTGGCGCAATGCCCTGATCCATATTTACAAAGTGGCTTTAAGCCACTTTCCATGGCTAAAAGCCGCTTTGTAAATATCCTACCCTTTCACACACGTATCTGCGTGAAAGGGGCGTGCAATGGGTGCTGCGGTGGGTGTTGCAATGCAACGCCCAGTGCTTTTTGACGCTGCCCTAGATTTACAAGTATGTGTAAACCTGAGGTTGTGCAGAAACCTAACACCCCTGAAGAGCAGGCATTAGAGAGGGGCAACAAAAAGAAATACTTTTATTTCTCATAATTTTGGCCCTTTCTCTGTGTGCTGCACTCTGCAGCACACATAGAAGGAGCAATTAACCTTTAATGATTGTTTATGTGCAGGAAGGTCCTGGACATAAACAATCATCCTTGCAATGCTGGCACCATGGTGCAAGGGAGTCTGTGTTGGCGCTAGGCAGCCTTTTTTAGCGCCGGCGCAAGGGTAAAAACAGGGGTGCGCCGTATTCTTGTGAATATGATGCATCCCTGCGCTTATTAAATGAAGCAGCCTGGCACTGCTAAATTGCTTGCAGTGCTGCGCCATTCCTTTGTGCATATGCCCCTCAGTTCAGACAAACCTGAAACTGTAATCTTGGATTTGTTTATATAAGGTCATTTCCAGTACAAATTTAGGGCTCTTACTGTACGATAGAGGCAGCAGAAATGTTCCAGGAATTAAGTAGATATTTGACTCCACTTTCTGCAAACATGTCAGTCCTAAGGAACCTAAATGAATCTATTTCTCCGTGAACGCAGTGCTCTTGTTCAAGGTTTTTGTTTAACAACCTAATACATTTTGGGAGCTGTATTTCCCTTTTCAAGTCATTGGATCCAATTGAAATAACGCACCGAAATGCAGAGATTTTCAAACTAAAAGAGCAGCACTGGAACATTGCATCCTTGGTGACAGGCAATATTAAAGGTGCTTGCACACAAGGCATCTCATGTATTCATTGATCTACTCTCTTTTCAATACTACCACAATGAAGTGCAAAACAGGAAATAGACGAAGCTAAGAAACAGGTTGTAAAACTTCTATCAAGCTAGAAATTATGCTTGGGCGGGGGGCTGGTAAACTGAGGTCCGGAAGTGTGGGGGCCGGTTTTGGAGTGGTGGGGGCAGTTTCTGTTAACTGGGGCAGGTATTACAGCAGTCCTGCAATATCTGCCCCCTGTAACAAAACCAGCAGCAGAGTTTCAATCCATTACCAGCACCCGCCATCCAACACCCCTGGCCACTTCCGCCTTAATTGCTAGGGCTGGTTTGCGTTCTCAGTTAGACCCTGATAATAATGGTCAGAGGAGAAGATGCCGGTTCTAAATCCTGGGGAGGTGCAATTCCAGAGCACCATTTTTTGGCAGGAAGGGCTCGCCAAGGAAAATGTGGGCTAGGTGGGGGTGGTGGAAGATGGGGGATGGTGAAGATGAGGGATGTGGGAATAGGAAAGGAAGAGCAAGGGAGTCAAGGTTAGGGGCAAAAAAATAAAATTTGGTTTTCTCGGAAAAACACAAATATTTATGCAGACAATACAAAAAGAATTCTAAACGCTATGGCAAAATAAGGAATCCATTGCTTATGAAAAAAAATACTATTTCCCTAAATGGGAATTAATTAAAAAACAATAGGAATCAGGGTGATACATAGATGGCTTAGAGGGAAAACCATCCATTAGTTTACTTCTAGAATAACACATACACAAACAAAATTAGGACAAAAAATATGGACTAGGTTTGGGTAACCCTATTAATACCATACATCTGCGGTGCACAGAGCAGGAGTTACTCTCCTCACTATGGATTTGCCAGGGTGTATCATAAATGTAAAGCATATTGATCTAGTTTGGGGTTTGGCATTAGCTTTCCAATGGACTAACTTTTAATATGGTCCTGTAGAAGATGATTCTCAGTCACTTCATTCTTTACTTGCTACTGGGACCTTAATAGTAGGTGACGATATTATTTTGTAGCAGCGGAGAACATCGGATTTGTTAAAATACTACAAACCAGCAAAAGAAGCAGCAAATGGCATTGGCCTTGGTAATATTTAAACGTACAAAAGGATTTTTGATCCAAAGAGATAGCAAAAGCCTACAGCCACACTACGCTTGTTTCTCAAAGTGATTAGAATGTCATCCAGATTAGATTACTATTTAGTTCACAAATCCCTGAGGACAGTAGGAGAGAATCACTTAGCAAATTGCTTTTCAGTTCAATCATTGATAAGCTTGCTCTTAGTAATCTCTGAAGCTAGAAACAGCTTACTCAGATGATGCTCTGACAAGGACCCACAGATTGGTCCAGAAACAAAAAATCAGAGCACCCTAGTATTCAAAGAAAATTAAGGTTCAACAACACCGGAAATATCTGGGACATTTTAAGGTAACAAATAGAGAGGAAATTGTCTAAAAGGGGGATTATGCGGTTGCAGATGTTCAGATAACAGAATCAGGAGGATATGACATATGCTAGTTAAATACTAGTTTTATGAATCCGTAGACTTACAACAAGACAGCAGATTTAGAAAGGATATGTCAAAACTTTTATTAACACTATTTAAGTATCTATCTGGCTAAATATAGTTCATCTAGGTGAGCTATAGGGGAATAAATGTCATAATGTCATAAGGGAAAATGTTCAATCTTTCTTGTGAAGATGCCATGAGCATAGGTCAGCCAATTTCAGAGGATGAAATGGAGAATGTCATAAACAATTTGCCAAATCGTAAAGTCAATGCAGAAGATGGTTTCTCACCAGAATGTAACAATAATTTTTCAGTGTTAAATAAATCTTTCTTAAATAGATTATTTGATGGCATTTTAAGTAAGGGTAGAACCCCACCTTGTTTCCAAAAGCACTTATTGGTTAGATCATCAAGGTACAACAAATAGGAGCCTATTACGATCTTGGTCAGAAAGCCTCCAACCTGAAGTCAGAGGCTTTCCAACCGAGATCGGTGGTTTGTATTCCGACAGCCTAATTACAATCTAAGCGGTTGGAATTGAAACCGACTGGTCATTCTTGCTGGATTCAGACGGGCTCAAGGAGCCCGTCGGCCAGTAGGAGACCCACCTATAATACCGATAGACGGCGTTTCTGCGGTGGCGATTACGAAGCTCGGTTTCTGACAGGTTTCCATGCCGGGCTTTCTGACATGGAAGCCTGTTGGAAAGTGAGCATCTCCTTGCGGACTCCTGTTGATCCCTGCACTGTGTGGCAGGCACCCTGAGGTGCCTGCCACGCAGTGCAGGGATGAACACAATCTCACATTTCTGTATGGGAGCTTGTGCTATGGCCGGTTTACGGCCGTAGCACACGTTCCCATAGGGGAATGTGAGTGTGTGACTGCACAATGTGCGGTCAGACCGTTATTAGGCCGCTGACCAGAGGGTGGTTGACCCCAATTACACAATCATAATCAGCCCCTTTGTGTCGCATTATGCTGTTTAATTCAGTTTAAAACATATTAACTAAACTGCTTTCATCCATCCAGATCCAACCGAATTTGTTCCTTCCAGGCAGTTATTCACTAATACATATTTTGTCAGGTAAATCATTAATGATTTTCTTCTCTCAATATATCCAACACTATGAATTTTCTTGATGAAAAAAAAGGCATTTAACCCCTTGAGCTGGGACTTTTTGTTTACAGTTCCAGAGAAGACGGATTTTCTTTGCGTAGGACCTCAGGCAGATTGACGCCCTCTACATTAACTCAACAGCATCAATGATTAATATATAATAGACAAATTAAAGCTCTGATATTCTCATGAGGCTCTAGACAGAAAAGCCCTTATCCTTTCATTTGTCAAAGCATTAGCCAAAGTCATGGAAAATAACTTTTCATTTAAACCAGCTAAGACTGAAACTCTAGGCTGAGGAGTTTCTTCTGTTTCTATCCACAGAGCATCTGAATATAAAACAAGCTTTTACTGGAGTAAAAAATGCAAGGTGTGGGAGTACAGAAGGTGACTCTAACAAAAACACACATTCTGCTCTTTAATGAAGACCCAGGGGTTCGTTTCAACTCTGACAGAGCTCCAAAAGAACTCCAAAAGACATCTATTGATTATGCTTTCGAAAAATGACAACAATCTCTATGATATGAATTATTGCCCTTTAAAAAGAAGGTAAAATTTCTTCTGGGACAGTGGAACTTCTCAATATCTGTGAATACGATGTCATTACACATCACGATATATGCAGGCCTGATCACATCAATACCAGTAGAAACAAAGTCAATGTATGCCATAATCTGTGCACACATAACAATGTGGATACCAGAAGAAACAATGTTAATGCATGCCATAATTTATGCAAGCAAGACAATATCAGTAAAGACAATAACGATGTACGCTATGATAACTGTATGCATAATGCTGAAGATGTTGGTAAAAATGATATCAATGACCGCCATGTTAATTGTACACATTTTAATGAACTCATATAATTGATGTCGGTTTCACCCAAGGTGACCTCCAGGGATTACTCCTAGCCCAACGACAAAAGCCCACCCTGGGAAAACCCTGAACGACCCCACAAATAGGCAGATTCACCACAAACAGGTATGAGGATATAGTCCCGAATAAAACATATTTGGCCAAAGGTGAGCATTACCAAAATACCACAAAAATAGATGCCACATAAAGTTAGGAACAATCAGGACACAGCATACACACCACAAGTAGTGATCACCCGCTCCCCGTGTGGGACATCTGGACATATACACATTGGTCCACACTAGCTCTCCCCAAGGTCGCAAGCTACCTGTGTCTCCCTTATCAAATGGTTGTACTTGCTGTTTATGACTAGAGCAAAAATGGCAGATCGGTTTATTGTACCTCACGAACAGTATAAATGGTTGGGCAAAACCTCTGTACAATGAGAGACTTTCTTCAGACGCTACTGCCCTTTGCATTTAATTAAACCAACTTATTTCTGATTTACCAAACGCCACTTGTCTTTTAATTTTTTAAGGTAAGTTCATATCTGAGCAACAAACTTGCTTCCCGTTTCTATCGCACAACGAGAATGCCTCAAGGCTTTGTAGGGGGTCTCTAATTTTAGCTCCTGTCTTTTGGATGAAGCTGCTAATGGTTTGCTTTTCTTTTCCTCTTCCAGGGATATCCCGCAAGGATGGAGCCACCAGAGTCCTCAGAAAATAAGTGCGCTGTAAGTAAATGAATGGTACTGGTTTTTCTTCTGATGTGTCACCTTTACCTCACCCATGATAGTGTCTTACAGGGATAGTTTAAGGCGACCTAACCTCAGTTCGAGGATGTGGGGGGGGTCCTTTCAGGTTTCTCTTGTTCTTTTACTTATTCCCTTTCTTAAGTCACCAATGGTTTACAACAATAGCAACTGATACTCCATCAGTGTGCCTCATGTGTGATATTTACAGTTTCGTGCCAAACAAACGGAGAGCACACACTTTACAAACAAAGTACACCTTTATTTAGGAGTGATTCTCTTGATGTTGGGTGGTACGTGATCATATCATGCAGAAATACTTTGAGTAACAATAAAAAACATTCCCCTCTAGTCAAAGTATGTGGTGTTCTGGTAAGGCATAGGTAGGTGTATTGACATTTACATGCACTACCCCAAGACTCCCCAACCTCTTACTGCCTCCCGCATCCTTCTCCATACCACTCACCCGCTATAACTCTCCTGTGTTGTGGCGGGCCATACAGCATCCTCAGGTGGAATCCACCAGTCTTTGATCCATGTCTCCTCATCGGGAGAGGTGGAGGTCTTTGGTTCAGATTTCTTGTTCCCTCCCACTTGTCTCAACATCGAATTCTCCTCCACGATTCACCCCTTTGATGGTTTCTTTCTTGTTTCTCCTGCTCTGATCTTGCCACCCTTTTCTCCTCCCTCACATCTTCTGTATTGGACCGTTAGTTCTATGGTCCCACCCACCTGAGGTAGGATAAAGTCTGTTGTTACTTTCTGTACTTCCTGGTGTGTCTGATACCTCGTAATCCGTGTCTGTTTCTTTCATTACAGAAACATTGGGAGTAGGCACAACGGAACACCGGACCCACAGGCAATATACTGGTAAGTGTTGGGGTTTACAGGGTGGCTCCTCTTCTTTATTGATGTGATGGCAGCCAATCATATCTCTTCTGGAGATCTGCCAGACTCATAGATCCCCCACGGCTTGAAATATAGAACGTTTTTGAGTATTAAATATTCAAAATCTACTTAGCAGATTTACATTAAATCACACAGCACACTCTTTCTGTACCAAAGTTTTCTGACAAATTTGGCATCAATCTGTTAAGTTGTTTGGGCTGTAGTTGTGTCTAAAGTACATATGGAAAAATGAATAAGGAAAACACATTTTGTAACCTCCTTTTTTCTTGGGCCCTACTTAATTGATCACCCTGAAACTTTCCAGGAAGAAGCTGAAGCGAAAAATATATTTTGGTGAAAAGTTATGTGATGATTTGTCAAACAGTGCTAAAGATATAAGGTAACCAAAACATGAATTTCCTGTGGAAATACAATCCTAACAATTATTACCCAGTGGTGACCGCACAGCACCCTTCCCTGAGCCTCAATAGGCTATGGGTACCCCATCCCCCGAGGCATGAAAACAACTAAAAAGGGGAGGGGAGTTTGCGCTTCACCCTCCCTGAACCTCTGCAGACCCGAGGACCCCATCTTTGAGCTGTATAATAACTTTAAACTGAGAAGGGCTGTGTGGCCCCTCTCCTTGAGCCATAAAAGGCCCTAGGAACCCTATCCCCCAAGGCCAGCTCAAGAACTCTGTCCTAGGACAGAGTATGTGCGGGCAGGCTAACATGTGTTTGCTTCTGCCTTGATGGGACATTTGTAAAGCACTAGCTAGATGGAAGTAAACATTCCTTTCCTGCCTGCAGGAGTCTAGGCATGGAAGACAACTTTGCTACCAGGAAGAGAGAGATTTAAAACCTGCTCCCACCAGATGGGAGCAGACTTATGTTTTAATGCCCGCACTCCTGTGGGCAGGAAGACAGACACTGCTCCCAGATAGAGGTAGCATGAAAAGAGAGCTGCTCCATTCAGGGAGGCGCATTGGTGGCTCCCGCACTAAGCGGGAAGAAGACTTGGTCTGCAGGGGCCCTGAGGTTCCCTGCATACCCCAACTTGAGGTTTGTGGGTGTCCCCGGTAGGCACTCAGGCACCTGCTTGTGGCCCAGGGAATGGGTCCCCGGGACACAAGAAGGGTAGGGTGGGGACCACATGTCCCCACCCTTTAACCTGTTAAGTGCACCTGTCGGCCAACGGCCGTCATGAGCACTACCTCGCTAGTGCTGCACACATCCGTTGGCTGACGCGGCCCCGCCCATTCAATACTACTCCCACACAGCGGTGGAATTTGTGCCGCGGTTAAGGAGTTAATTATGGAATTTGGCCATCTGGATGTGGTCCCCAAGGCCTCATAAGGCTCAGGGAGGTGGCTGCCTTGCCCTTCTCCCATTATTTATTGTTTTTGAGTGGGGGCAGGGTCCCTGTGGCCTAATAAGGATCTGGGAGGGGGCAGCATGCCCCCTTCCCTTGAAATTCAGTCCTCAGCCCTATTAATGTTTGCGGAGGAGAGCCACACGGCCCTTCTCTCCTTAATAAAGAATTCAACCCTGGGGGATAGTCCTTAGGCCTAATATGGCTGTTTTACATTTTTCCCCAGGGGATTGTGTCCCCAGAGACACAATGGGCTTGGGAGGGGAGCTGCATGCCCCTCACCCTTAATTATGGTAATCTTCTAGGGGAATGGGGTCCTTGTCACCTTTTAAAGCTTAGGGAAGGGGTCATGCACCCCACTCCAATTTAATCAAAATTTGGCCCATTTGGGCCCACGTGCCCCTTTACCCTTTTGCAAAAGTATTTGGCCTTGGTGAATGGGGTCCTCGGGCCTGTTAAGGCTCTGGGAAGGTGGTCACTTGCCCTCCTTCTATAATTATAATATGGCTCTGGTGGATAGGGTCCTTGAGTGAATTTGGGCTTGGGGTAGGGGGGCCATATGCCTCCTCCCCTCATATCATATTTTTTGACTCGCAGGGTTGGGGTTCCCGGATCCAATGGTGGCTTGAGAAGGGGGCTGCATGCAATCCCTCCCCTTTTTAAAAACAACCAATAGTGGTTTGGGGTGGAGGAGTCAAAACCTTTCCCCTGCTGGGGGTTTGTCTGCATGCGGGGGTTGGATGGAAGGCCTGGTCATAGACTATCCCTACGCTGTGAATGGCTTTTGGTCATGCACGGTTTGAGGTTGCTTCACTGTGTGGGGGTTGGCCACAGGGCCTGACAGCAGGCCATGCCATGCAACCAACCCCCCACCACACACAACCAAAGAACATTAAAGCCTGGAGTTGGCTTTACACCATAATAAAATATTACTTAACGTTAAAAAAAAGAAATCCTAAACATTAACTGAAAAAAAGGTTAAAGTAAAGTTATAGTTTGGTGTGTTAAAAAATCGGATTTTGTTTACAAATTCCGTGAAATTCTCAGAAAAAAAGCAAAGTTTAAAGTGATTTTATAGTTAGGGGTATATCTCAGAGCAAACATAATGTTTTTAATTGAGAAAATCAAAGAAATTTACCAGCTATCTTTATATATAACTTGCACCCTCATCATGCACTGCTTATGACCTTACATATTACATCACATTTGTTCTATGACATCATTTATTACATCACTGATGACATCTCAAATGACATTGATGAACCTCACTTCACCAACAGCTGTTTAGGCATTGTGGCCTAATGGCCAGCTTGGCCCACTTGTGACTTGCGGAACCAGGTTCTAATCCCAACCTTGCTCCAACATCCTGAAAATCTTGCAAATAAATGACTTTCTCCATGCTGGGAAAAACAAATGTACGATGCAATCTGGATCTTGAGGGAAACACTCATGAGTCTAGTTTGTGCTATATAAATCTGCAACATATATATTACTAAAAATATGGTATTGTAGCGCACGTGCAATGCTTCTGATATTCCCATGGGTCTATTGGAATGAATTTAGTAAGGACAAGGTGGTGGATTCCTTTTTTGTGGCAGTAACAAGTATAGCGGTGAAGTTGTATTGTTATAGCCTACTTTTTCTGCTCAAGGATAGGTCATGTTGACTGACAGCTGTGGCACTGCACATATTTCTATACATAGCAGAGACATATGTATCTCACAAAAGAAACAGTTTCCCTCTGCCACATGACTTTACTTTGTGAAACGTTTGCCTGTTATTCACATCTCTCAGGAAAGAAAGATATGAGCATGGAAAATGTATGGAAAACTCTTTGATTAGACAGTCAACGCGCATAATATTGTGCATCACTCCATATTAATAAAGGTCTTAAAAAATATCCACACCTAAAGCAATTTGTGAACAAAAAACGCACACCGTTTTCTACGGCATACAGTGATTATTTTCGTGTGAAACCCTCCTGGGCAATGAATGGTATGTATTATAGGTTTTGACACAAGGGAATGCATTCCTATTCCAATGATAATATGCCTCTGAAAATGCAGAGGCAATGAGGAAGAGTCAGTTGAATTTATATCAAAACTAATGCCCAGGCGAAGAGAAAATATCGAGGGAGTGTTTTGTGAACATGCATTATATGTGATAGCTTGGGAGATTCTGCACGGAAAAATACCACTGGCAATGCTGGGGTTTTAGGCGCACGTTTTGAGAGATGTAAGGCAGATTGTTCACTGCAGGAAAATTGCATCAAAGCATTTTGAAAGCAAGGTAAATGGCAGTGAATAGGAGACATAAATTATGTCAAAAGTGAACCGAGGACATATTTATCAAACTTTTTGGCAACGCAGCAAGCCACCTTGCTGCGTTGCATGGAAGGCAAAGGACATAATTGTGCTGTATTTCATGTTATACTGCACATTCCTGTCCTTTCCTTCCGCTATCGCACAAACTCCTTCCTAGAGCCTACGCAGGTAACCTTGCTCCATGGTGCAAGTATGCCTGCATTGCAGACAGGATTGTTATTGTTCTGGAAGGGGTACCTTACCAGACAAAAACCATCCTCAGAGGGATTTTTCTCTTTCTATGTGTGCTGCAGATATTTATCCCTATTAGGCCCCACTAGGGAGGCGTAGCATTTCAACGCATTCTCAGGTCTACCAGAAATGGTAAATTTGGGAATGCACCATAATTCCTCAGTGGATGCATGGGAACACCCATGCGCCTTCCATGGAACGCCTCGCTGGCGCAGAGTAATGTGAGTGATTTGTGTGGCATTGCATACTCTAGAGTTATCAAGCCACGCAGGGCCATGCAAGGTGGCCTTGCATGGCTTGATAAATCTGGCTTAGTAGTTGAGTTGCCCATGCGCCCCATTGCATGGCACAAGAGCAACGCAACTGCATGATAAATATGACCCTGGGTATCAAGTGTCCTCTTCTTCTACCCTGTTGAATTTGCAAGCCTTGGATTATCGTACAAATTTTCAATATTTTGTTGAATAGTTGTACTTCGATGTCCATATTTGTCATGTGGCGCTACATAATTTTGGCACTGCTCTTTCACAAAATGGGATGTTCAGTTAGATCAGCTGAGCTGCTTAAACACTTCTTCAATACCACACCACATTTGAACAGAGAAATCAAGACTTACTAAAATTCGGTGAATCATTTCCAAGACTTAGGAACATAACAAACTGTAGCTATTCATTATCATAGCGTTGGTCACTCACAGGTACGCCTTCATTAATTGGTAGAAGACAAATCTAGAAGTGAGAGTGAAGGTAGCTTCAATGAAGACTCATTGATTGGATTCAATCAATCAATCAATCAATCAGGGGTTTATAAAGCATGCTACTCACCTGTGAGGGTCTCATGGTGCTGGGGGGTGGGGGCAGCTCTGGATCAATCGAAAAGCCAGGCCTTGAGGTCCTTCCTGAGCATGTGCAGGGTAGGGAAGCATCTGATGTTCACAGGGAGCTCGTTCCAGGTCTTGGCTGCGATGTGGGAGAAGGCTCTCCCGCCTGCTCTGTTTCTGCGGATGTGAGGGACACCTGCCAGGGCGAGATCAGCGGAGCGGAGGTTCCTCTTGGGTACGTGGAAAGAGAGTCTCTCGTTGAGGTATTTGTGTCCAATGTTGTTGAGGCGTGGGTGAAGAGTTTAAAGGTGACCCTCTTCTCGACGGGGAGCCAGTGGAGGTCTTGTAGATGTTGGGTCATGTGTTTGAACCTGTGTCCCAAGGACGAGTCTGGCTGCGGCATTCTGGATGGTTTGGAGTTTATGTAGAAGAGTTCTGTTGATTCCGGCGTTTAGGACGTTGCCGTAGTCAAGTCTGCTGGATATGAGCGCGTGGGTGATGGTCCTTCTGCAATCGGGGGGTTCCATTTGAAGGTCTTGCGGAGGATGCGCAGGCAGTTGAAACTGGTAGAAGCAACAGCGTTGATCTGGCGGTTCCTGGAGTGGGAGGAGTCGAGGATGATGCCGAGGTTTCATGCGTGGTCTGTAGG
This sequence comes from Triturus cristatus, assembly GCF_964204655.1. Classification (NCBI taxonomy): domain Eukaryota; kingdom Metazoa; phylum Chordata; class Amphibia; order Caudata; family Salamandridae; genus Triturus; species Triturus cristatus. Next base: position 232,823,460 of record NC_140584.1, read on the forward strand.
GGTGGGTGGATTCCCGAGGGCGGAGGGCCACCAGGCGTTGTCCAAGGCAGAGTTGCAGGGTCCGAGGATGAGGACCTTGGTTTTCTCTGAGTTGGGCTCTAAGCAGCTTTCTTTCATCCAGGCTGCAACGTCCTTCATTCCTTCATGGAAGCAGAGACTGGTGTCTTCGGGATTCTTCGTGAGCGAGAGGATGAGCTGGGTGTCGTTGGCGTATGAGACTATGCTGAGCCCATGCTATCTGACGATGGTGGCGAGGGGGGCAATGGTGATGTTGAAGAGCGTGGGGCTGAGTGATGATCCTTGGGGTACTCCGCAGTTGATATCGGTGGGTTCGGAGAGGAAATGAGGGAGTCTGATCCTCTGGGTTCTGTCGGAGAGAAAGGATTGGATCCAGTCGAGGGCAGCTCCTTGTATCCCTGTGTCGTAAAGTTTCGCTGTGAGCGTGCGATGTGAAATGGTGTCGAAGGCTGCGGAGAGGTCTAGAAGGATGAGGGCGGCAGTGTGTCCCTGGTCAAGAAGCATGCGGATGTCGTCAGTGGCGGTCTCGGTGCTGTGGTTGCTGCAGAATCCAGACTGGGAGCATCTAGGATGGAGTTTTCTTCGATGAAGGTGGTTAGCCGGCCGTTTACGAGTCTCTCTGTGACTTTGGCCGCGAAAGTGAGGAGAGAGATGGGCCGGTAGTTTTTCAGGTTGGTAGGGTCAGCCGTTGGTTTCTCGAGGAGGGGTTTAACCTCTACCAGCCTCCAATCATCTGGGAAGGTGCCGGATTTGAAGGAGGCATTGGTGGTCTGTCCTAGTTCGGGTGCGATGGCGTTGGCGGCCCTGTGGAATATGTGCGGTGGACAGGTGTCTGTTGGGGCTCCTGAGTGGGTTTTCTTCATGGTCGCGGTGATGTGTTCGACGATGACGGGATTCCAGGTCATGACGGTTGGCTTGTCAGCGGCGGGTTCGGATGGGGGTGGTGTCCGTCGTCTGTTCGGTGAAGTTGTTGTAGAGGACCTTGATCTTCAGATGGAAGTATGAGCTGATCTTGTTGCAGAGTTCCTGGGACGGTGTGACGTCAGTGGCTTCGCTGGGGGGTTTGGCGAACTGCTGTTGAACAGTTCCTTGGCGTTGGTCGTGTTAGTATGGACCTTGTCTCGTATGAAGGTCCGTTTGGTGTCTATATGCACTGGTGGTATTCCTTCAGGGCGCTTCTGTGGTTATTTCGTGCTTCTTTGGTTTTCTGGTTTCGCCAGGTTTTCTCTAGGTGTCTGCAGGAGCGCCTGGCTTCTTGTAGTTCTGTGGTGAACCAGGCGGCCTTCAGATGTTGTTGTTTGACGGGGTGACGGAGGGGTGCAAGCTTGTCGGCGCAGCAGGAAATTGTAAAGAATGCAGAACCTTTCACAGTTTGGAATTCCGAAGTTACACTGTACTAGTGGTGGTATTACTTACATGCTGTTTCTCTTCGAACATATCAGGCAGATAAATATTTTTTAGATAATTGACATTAAGTATCACAAAGGATTCTACAATACAAGGCTGGTCAAGTGAACAGTCTGATTATGTACATGAAAAGCTACATGCAATGTTCCTCTTGACATGGCAATGATCACAGCAGTTATGCTTTCAGCGTATATAGGGGTACAGTGTGCTTTAATGGAAGGTCGGTCGTTACCAATGCTGTTGGGCAAACTCTATGACTGAACACAGGGTATTGGGAGACTTAAGGCATTTATCAGTTTGTGTGTGTGTTTGGATCGCTGATTCAGAGTGACTAAGCCACAGTCTGTGCCTCTTGATGCTATGCAATGGTCAGGGTGAATATTCTATTCCTCTACATGTCACAGGTCCTAAGACTCACAGGAACTCTCCTATTGGAATGTGTGGACATTGTCTCATCACCCACACTTTTGTCAATAAGAAGGGAGCCCACAAAATGTCTTTGCCCTGACATATAACACATATCACTTGCAGATCAACCATTTGGAAACCATAACATGTGTCAACAGGAGTGGCCCATGCAGGTAAAAGCGATAGGGCGGGCTGGGGTGGGAGTTGACAGACGACGATGAGGGAAAATTAAATTAAACAAAGAATTTATGCAGCACATAAATAGTGATAAAGTGAAAATACAAAACAAGAAAAATCTCAAACCAATTTACAAATATACAGAGACAATTATAATAAATAGAATAATACCAGAATGACAAAAATCCAATCAGTAGAAATATTGCAATTTAAATGTTTTTAGTGGAAATAGTGTTGAAAAGCATGAAGCATCACTCGCGCTCATCTGGTCGTGCCAGACCAGGGAAAGTCACAAGTTTAGGCCAACTGTGATGTGGTGCGGGTCAGGTACAGTGACCAAGTTAGTACGGCAGAAGAGTTACCTTCATTGCAAAGAGTTTTGTCCATTATAGAGGAGACCCAAAGGAGCAGGGAGAGCGTCACAGATGGTCATTGCTGCAGCATGAATAGCGGGTCTCAGTGGAGCTCAAGTTGGCAGCAGTCAAGGGTGGCAGAGTCTCTGCATAAAGGGGCCCATTCTCAGTTGCAAAGAGACCAAAAGTCAATAATTCACCTCTTCTTCTTTGGAGTAGCTCAACTGATGTTATTCAGGAGTCCAGGACCTAGGGAACACATCTGGGGTATTATAAATTCACTCCAGCAGAGGCCAACAGTGTTCTGGCTGGTCCAGTTGCAGGTCTAGTGTAACAGTTCAGCTGGGCAGTTGCAAGGATGCCTCTGCAGCTTGCTATGTCCCTGTAGCTCACACAGGAGGTCAGTCGATTGACCCTTGTAGTCACTCAGGCAAGCCTGGGATGCAGGTAAGCAGATCCAATATTCCTTCTGAAACAGCAAGGAAGTTCTCTGCAGCAGGCCAGTCCTTTGGCAGCTGGGCAGTCCTTCTTCTGTAATATCCACAGGTCAAGGAGTGTTCTGATAAGTGGGTCTGGAGGTCCAATATGTATACTTGGTTGTGTAGAGGGATTGCCAAAACTACCCCCATATCTGGATAGTTCTTCGATTACCTTGTCAAGGCTCCTAGGTATCTGGTGTGGCAAAAGGCTGCTGTCAGGTTACTTTTTGTGTGCCAGAGGCAAGCCCTTTGAACTGCAAGTGGGACAGGGCGCAGCTCCACACCTAGCCATTCTGAAATGATGGCCCATCTTGCCCACAACTTGTCCTCTTTGTGTCACTGTCTGGGAGGAATACACAAACCCCCAAAACAGAGCCATTCACAGTCATGTGACCCAGGAAATTGGCAGAAGGTACAAATAAGTTAGGACAAGAAATTCCCAGCTTTCTAAAAGTAGTACTTTCGGAATTGTGACTTAAAATCAGACTTTACCATTAAAGAGGATTTTAAATTACAATACATTTAGGTGTAAACAGTGTATTTATATCTGCTCCTAGTGTAAGGGTATCACTTAATATATGTAATAGGGTAATTGAGTCTTAGTCAATGGGAGGGATAGGACTTACAAATGTGAAAAACAATTGAAGAGATTTTTACTGCTATGAAATGCAAGACGTAAGCATACATGTCCTACTTTTTAAATTTGATGGGCCCGATTCACAGAACTAACTTAAGACAAAATCCTAAACTTACTACTTTTGGTATTCACAGAAGTTAGGATTTTGTCTTAAGTTTGTCTGAAGACGAACTTAAGACAGACTTAAGACAGACTTAAGACAGACTTAAGTTAGGATTTTGTCTTAAGTCTGTCTTACGCCATTCTTAAGTCTGTCTTAAGTCTATCTTAAGTTTGTCTTAAGACAAATTTAAGACAAAATCCTAACTTCTGTGAATACCAAAAGTAGTACGTTTAGGATTTTGTCTTAAGTTAGTTCTGTGAATCGGCCCCGATGTGACCTGCCCTAAGAGCCTATAGGGCCTACCTTAGGGGTGATTGATATGTAGTAAAAAGGAAGGTTTAGGCCCGGCAAAAGGTTTATTTTTTCAGGTCGAAATGGCAGATAAAAACATTGCTGGCTACAGTGATAGGCCTGAGATATGTTTACCAGGGCTACTTTAGTGCATGGCATAATGAGTGCAACTGCCCACGGGTAGCATTTAATTAACAGGCCCTGGGTACAGGTAGTAATTCGGTGAGAGCACAAACACATTAGCACTGGTTATCAGAGGTAAATCATGCAGAGTCCTAATGATATCAAAAGCGAGCTCAGCAAAGTAAGGGAGTCAAGGCTAATATTTTGGGGGATTTCCACCCCAAGGATGTCGTGTCTAACACCTGAGATGCATATGCTTGCCTGCCCTAACAAGTCTTAATTCACTAAATAATTCACAAAAGGCAAGTGAGGCCTTTTATTCAATCGTTCATTTGGTTTAAGATGTTTTCTCAAGCTACCCAGAGTGTAGATGTTTGGAATAACTTTTTAGGAGTGTAAAGCAATTTTTCACAAAACTTTCACCAAAATAAACATTTACCTTTAAAAGGATTTTTTGGTTCAGTGTACCTGAACATCACACTTTTCACTTTAACCAAAAAACAGACAAATACAAGGAACAATACTGCACAACTATGTTATGCATTTTTTCTCTGTTATTTAAAAAAAATGTCTTTTGCATGATAAATATGTGTGTAAACTTTATACAAACTATAAAAAATCATGCCCGCTTTACAGGGACTTTTTAACTCCTGATGGATACTGATTCCGGCAGACACTTCTGTTTATGGCTGAATTAGATTTTCCCCAAACCGGTAATTAGGGATTGAAGCCAAACTCCGTTGACATTGGTCAACATGGCTTGGCTTGCCAGCCAAAGATGGCCAATGCTTTGCTGCATCGCTATGCTCTGACCCAGATAATTATCCTGCTGAATTGAGATCCTGGGGGCCCATCCGACCCTTGAGGCCTGCCACACTTCTCCACCCTGCCCTGCATTCTGCTGGGGGCTAACATCAGAGCAGAGCAGGATGCTTTCTAGGCCTCTTGTGTTGCCTGGTCTCGAGACTGGGCATGCTGCTGGAGTCGGTGGGAGGCCCTGCCGCTGGAAAGGGGACAGCGTGGCCTCCGGCAGCTCAACTGTAGGTAAATAAAGCCGGGGTGGAGAGTTCTGCAGTAGTCCTGGTGATGGATGGGATCTGGTACTTTAAAGGCAGACCTGCTGACTCCGGTAGTGAAGCACCCAGCTGTGATGGAATCAGAGCCCAGCAGGCAAAATAGTGCTCAGCTGCATGTCTCATGATGGGAAGTGGGCCTGCCTTCCCCCCTGAGCGCATTGGACATTCCGGGCATGGTGCAGCAGCCCTGAGGTGAATTTACATTTCTTATAGGCCTATTACAGACCCAGTCGGCCCCTGCCCTGCGCAGCGCCACTGGCCTTGGGCGGGGCTGTGCCTAGAAAGACTATCACATCCCCTATGCATATGCAATCTGATAAAATCCTGGCAGCATCACAGATATCAAAACCACACTGCAGCAAGAAATCACTTCTGTCTCCGCTGGCCTGGGGTTACTGAGGGCAGACCACAACAAATTTGCAGAGAAGGTGAAGGATGTGGAGTTGGGAATCGAAGAATTTCACCTTGTACAACTGGATCTGGTTTGGCAGGTTGCAACTCTAACTGGCAAGGTATGCACACTGGAACCTCACGCTTAGGACTCGGAGGGCCACAGCAGACAGAGCAATGTACGGGTGGTAGGCATTCCCAAGAGGATTGAGAGAGATGATATGGTGGCCTATATTGAGAACTGGATGATGCATGAGGTTGCACCGAACCACCTGACACCATTCGCTTGTTCATTGGGTCCGGGCCAGACCGCCAGCCGCCGTAGACTACCCTGCACAGTGATAGCTAATCTCCTCCACTTTAAAGACCGAGATGTCTTATTGCAAGAAGGTCGGACGGATGGTCCATATCACATTGGAAATGGGTGAGTCTCCCTCTTTCCTGACTACACTCTTGCATTACAAACTAAGAGTGCATCATTTACGGAGGTGAAGAGGGCACAGAGAGAAGAGAGGCTGCAGTACTAACTCATGTTCTCAGTCAAACTGAAGTTTATACTGAGCAGGAAAACCTATTTCTGTGAGGAGCCTCAGGAAGCGTGGAACTTCTTGGAGACCTACAGGTCTGGATCAGGCAGCAGGAGTCGTGAGAGAGTAATAGCAAAAGTCCCAGCATTAGGAGTGCACTATGAAAACCTACTAGGGCACAGACAGAGCAGAAGAGGGCTGAGGCACTCCTGGCGGCTGCAGATGTTGCTACGCAGGTGGGGATGGAGGTGAGATATGGCTACCCACCTGGACGCATAGACAGAGAGTTCACTAGTGGAGAAGGAGAGTCTCCCGTGGTGACCTCACAGTCTGCGGATTATCTGATTTGACCTGTGAATGTTGCAAATGAGGAGCTTTGGGATCACTGTCTCTGACCTCATTCTTGGAAAATGTCCTGTGGGACACTAGAGGCAGATTTGATTGTCTCCCTTGTCCCTATAGAGGGCAGGGATCTCTCCACGTTGCTGGGCAGGGGAGGTGTAGACATGTACTAGATATCCTTTACTGGAGCAGGCAATGTGTAAACAGTTCCTGTATCATGGGATGGTGACCCCCTCTTCTCCCTGTGGATATGCCATCTGTGGGCAGGAGTTGACAAGGAAAAGTTGGCTCACCTTTGCCTGCTCCTACCACTTGACACCACCTAGGAGTAGGGTGAAACTTTGCTAATGACTTTGTGTTCTGGTTGTAAAGTGTTTGGACGGCCGGCCATTGCTGTTCTGTCATGGAACTGGGGAATTCAGTGTAGGGGAATGTATTATTCTTTTTGTTTGTCTCGAGGGGTACTTGGGTGGGGTGGACGGGTGAAATGGTTTTCAGCCTTGTCTAAAAGGCTGTGGACAACAATACATGCAATGCTTTTTCAAGGCTAATAGAAACCATGATTTTAAATGTATAACTTGGAATTTCTGGGGGATGGGGTCTGCTGCCAAATCGCAGAATATACATAAATATCTACGGCGCAGGGGAGTATGAATTGCCATGCTCCAGGAGACCTATCTTACCGGGGTGGAGGTTGAGCACCTCAGCAGTAGTTGGCGTGCCCAATTCTATGCCACGTCATTCTCTGCATATGGGAGAGGAGCACTGTTATGGGTTAGGGCCGGAACCACTTTTGAGCTCATTAATTGACAAAGAAGTTTGGTAGTTTTTGGTGAGGGGCAGATTACTGAGGAAGGAGATCACATTAGTGTTTGCACCTAACCAGGATCAATTGGCATTCTTCCACTCATTGTTAGCGCCACTGGGACAACTGCTGGGAGGAGATGTGTTGCTGGGTGGGGATTTTAACTGTGTTATAGATGTGATCCTGGATATTTCAACTCCCCCTCTGCCAGGAGCCATGGTTCACAGATTAGCGGCTGGTTTCTTAGACTTGGTGTAACACTGGGAACTGACAGACCTGTGGCACACTCAGCATGGCCAAACATGACTACCTCTACTTTTTACACATTTATGCCCTCCATACTTAACCAGACACATTCCTATGCTCAGTTAGGTTGAGCCAATATGCCAACTTTACTGAATACCTTGGGCATACACTCTTGCAGCACAGTCCCATCTTTGGCCAATTGACAACAGACCGGTGATTTCACTCTGGCGGCTTCGTCTGGTGTTACATGAGGACACCCGTTAAAAGGCTTGGCATCATCCCTCCTGGTTGAATTGGAAGCATTCAAAATAGTGGTCAACGATCATTGCATGAGCCACCGAGTCGGTACTAGCAGGGAACTCAATGAAGAAATGGCCACTGTAGACACCACACTGCACACGTTAGATGGTGCCAGGGGAGCAGATCCCGATGCCCATAAAAGGTTGCGGGAGGCAAAAGAATGGTATAATACTGTCCTGGAGCAATTGAGGTGCCTCATCTACAGAAATTAAATAGCTAGAGCCAATGCAGAAGACGGTAGGTCTTGGAGACTTTTGCAGTGACTTGCCCAAGATGAACTATGGGGTTCATCTATTACTCACCTCACTTTGCCCACTGGGACTGACATTTACGTACCAGGGGATATCAATGATGAGCTCTGCAGATACTATGTAGCTCTCTACTGTCACCCAAAGATGTTGTCAGAAGGTGCACAAGATAGGTTGGTGGACCATTTGACCCTCCGGACATTGCCATCTGAAGGTCAGGAAAGCATGGGGGCACTGTGATGGTTCGGAAATATGAGCACCACTGAAGGACATGGCCACTGGTAAAACTATGGGTCCCAATAGCCGCCTGGCGGAGTTCTACTCCGCCTTAGTGGGTACCTTGACCCCTAAACTGGTTACACTTTACGCTTATTCTTTGCAGATGGGCCGCCTACCGGATACCACGAGGAGCGCAACTGCAATTCCCCTTCCCAAGACCAACAAAGTGGGTCCATCGGTGTTTCGCCCACTGTACATTTTAAATATGGACTTCAAACTCCTAAGCAAAATACTAGTTGCTAGACTACTGCCATATATGCTGGGCCTCAATAAAAACGCAGTGCAGTTGCTGCAGACTTCTCCTCACCTCCTGGACCTGAACTTTCATGCCATGAACACCATGAGATGTGAATAGTTTGGTGGCCCCTACAATATTGAAATATCTCCTTGTAGCCAAAGACATAGTATGATCAAATGCATTTATGTAGCATTTTACTAACACAGTGAAAATATTTTCTCAAAAGGATTTTGCTGAAATGATCTCACTGTGCAGGGTGATAAAAGGAGGCACTTTCTTGTCCCTCTTCATGAAATCATCCATTTATGAAGCAGATCACGACTCATTAATGAAACACCACTTTTATATAAATTGAAGTCAATGTTGCCAGTAAAATCATCGGCATATTCATATTCACTAATCCACTCATGCCACCTGTCCTCTAGTAAATACATGCTCTGATACCCAAACACACCAACCACAAAAATAATCAATAAAAGCACTCTGCAATATTTATTCTCTGTTAAAGCAGGTTATGTTATATTCCTTCACTGACATTTGCTTTTCTTCACAATATCCACCATCAAGTGCACACCACCAATTACATACCTGCATCCATGCCTACATCCGATGACAGCGAAATACTATTAATAAACTGTACTATGGATCGGATGCACAAATTATTTTTGCATGTGCAAACGTATCTGCGACCCGTTTGCGCATGCAAAAATACCTAAGGGCCATGTACAAACCCTAATTAGTGAGTCACAATTTATTTGCAACTTGCTAACTAGGATATCCCACTCGCTATTAGGAAGGGGCTTTTCAAGGGCATCCCTTCCGAATAGCGAGTCTGAGCCCTATGTATGACTGTTTTGCGACCGCAGTAGGTGGCAAAGCATTCGCAAACGGGAAGGGATCCCCAGGGGACCCCTTCCCCTTTGCAAAAGCAGAGGAAAATATTTTTTAAGGGCAGGCAGTGGTCTCAACGACCACTGCATTCCCTTAAAAACTTAAACGAAAACGTTTTGTTTTTTTAAGTGCACCCTGTTTTCCTTTAAAAAATAAAACTGCTTTATTGGCAATCAGTCCCAGACATGGAGGTGTGCTGAGCCCCATCCCGGGGAGGGCCAGCCATTCCCAATGGGGTCGCAAATTGTGAGTGGCTCATTAATATTTATGAGCCTCACATTTTTCGACCCCATTGGGAATCGCAATCAGTGTCTCTGACACTGTTGTACATTCCAAATTGCGACTCGCAATTTGCGACTCTCAATTCAGCGCAAATTGCGAGACGCAATTTGGAATGGTCCTACATCTGGCCCTTAGTTCAGAATCAGTCTCTCCTAACACAGAGATCTATGAAGTCATTTAACATGAAGAATAACAAAAGTTTGGTTTGGGTCCTCTAATTTTCAAACTCTCATCATTTGCCAAATACACAGGTGTCCTGGGCCATCCGGCATTCCCAGGACAACTGCGTGCTCGGGGGCTACTTTCACAGCAGGAGGGGCTGCAATGGCTGCTTTGAACTTTTTTCCTAAGGCTGAGATTGGTTTCTAGTTCTGAACTGCAGGAGTACATTCACAGTCTCACCATGTTGCAGTCTCTCCTACATAAAAACTGGTTAAAAATATGGGGCTCATGTTCTACTATACAATTATGAGGAAGCCTGTTTAATGTTGAACTCCACTGATGTATGTGAAGCACATGCTTGCATTAAAAAGCATTTAACAGGCCCTGTGCCCCACCTGCTGTGGGCAGCCAGCATCCACAGCATATGACTTCACTGAGCAGAACTTATTGGCTGTAGGTCTTGGCCTTCGGTCAGGACCTCTACAATAACCTGTGGTGGGAAGCCAGCCCCTGCAGCCACAGCCTTCGGCCATGCATAATGAGAGCTCGGCACATGGCCTAGCTGAATGCGCCCAGCCCATTTCTGAACCCTGCTGTCCATGAGCAGTCGCACTACCCCCTGATCTTTTAGTTTTTTTTACTTTTCTCAACCTGGTGCTCAGGGCACCATGTTAGGTAATGGGAGCCTGAAGAGAGCACAACAGAGAATAAGAGAGCTTTGGATTCTTGACTCCGCTGAACAAATTTGTGAAACGTTGATGAATTACAGAAAAAGTGCTCTAATCCAATGGGGTAGCTTTCAATAAATCAGCTTTAATTTTTCAGTTGGATTCACAAATATTTTGTAAATTTGTGAATCTGCAAAAGATCGGCACATTAACGGTTCAGATAACTCCAAAATGTATGCACCAATCAAACACTTTTGAAATGCACATTTCTCAAAAACTACAGAATGGATTTACACAAATCTATTATACTTCTTTGAAATACATCTTACATGCACTGAAAAATTGGTATAATTCAGTTTGCAGTTTTATTCTGTATTGAGGAAAAAGGACTCCTGTGGGAGTTAAAATGGGTAATATCAGTTTTGGGACCCCGCCCTCTTTTTTGAGCCAGTATTTGACTTGTCACAAAAAACCTAGGGGCATATCAACAACAACCGGCGATAATTATCTCTAAGCGCACTTAGCGCTAGGATAATTATCGCCGGCTAGCGTGAATTTTTATCGCTGAGATAGCGTGCTATTAGCAACGCTTATCTCAATAGCGATAAAAATCCTCACGCTAACAGGCTAACGTGAGATTATCGCTGGAAACTCAGCGATAATCTCACATTACCTTGTTGATAGGGACAGGCAAACTTAGCCATGATATCCTCCTTCCATAGGATATCATGGCTAAGTCAGAAAAATACCAGACGTAAAAAAACAGCGTTAACCGCGGTTAGCGATGCTTTTTTTGTCTCTAACAGGGTTAGCGACATTCTTGATAATAGGAGAAATGTCGCTTAGCGACATTTCTCCTATTATTTTACTCTGAAACGCCCCCTTTGCATCTCATTAGTGATGCAAGGGGAAGCGTAGAGTAAAAGGGTGCTAACATGCAAATTTGCATGTTAGCACCCTATTGTTGATAGGGCGCTAGTTTTATCTCTGCTTTTTTGGCTTTTAAAGCCAAAAAAGCAGAGATAAAGCCCTTGTTGATATGCCCCCTAGAGTGGCTCATCAAATGACGCCAACGGTATTAAAAAATGCCTTTATAATAAAAAATGTAACCTAACCATAACTACACATGCACTATGGCTGTCTGTGCCATCTTGTCAACCAGACTGATAGCCAAAAGTGTTGTGATCTTGTGGGCTAGTAGTAATCAAGAAGTACCTGAGTGTGAAATCAAAACTAGTTTTGCATGAATAGGCTGCACATTGTGCTGAGTGCCACTGATTGCAGCATTTTCATTATCTATTCTCTCACTGTAATTTTTATATTTTGTGATACAATTATGTTACTAATTAACGAGATCATTTCAATGGAAGAATACAGTTCCACAGACATAACAGAGTTCGGGTATTGAAATAGACCTTTACAGATGAACATGAATTTTGACAAGACATCACATCGGTAAGGTCTTTCTAACTAGAGGCTCTTGTCCCTGTAGTGCTACAAAAATTAAACTCTCTTCATCAGCGCAGGGAATTTAGCATGACGGCTTGTAATGAACTACAATATTTATTATACAACTGTTACAAATAGATTCTGCTCCTTAATACCATGTTCAGCAGATGGCCAATCCAGAAAGATGGATTTGATATATTCAAATATGTTTTCAGCGAAGCAATATAAATACAAGGACAAGATGAAAGTGTTACTATAAATGTAGTGTCACTTTCAGAGTGAAAAAAAAACATTTACTAATAAAGTGTTGATTCATTTTACAAGTAAGAATCAATTCATGAAATCACTTTTGTAATTGCATGTCTGGCCTTTATAATACACAGTCCAGACCCCGTTCTATGAAGGAAAATAAAAACAAGCATTTGCAATGCAACAGGTCTCGCATCAGGTTGAGTTAGAGTTGTGGGATTTGTAATTTACTGTTGTTTATTGGTGTTGTTTTGAGTTAGTGTGTGTATTGTATATGTAAGTACGAGTATGTATGTGTGTTGTAAGTATGTGGTTGTACAATTCTTGTTGCAGCTTGTGAATGGTAATAGTAGTAAGTAGCTTTAGTTTGCAGTGTTGAGTACTGCAATAAATAGTTCCTGAGTTTGTTAAAGTATATGTGTTTGTGTATAGCAGTATACAATGTAGTGTAGGTTTTGTGTGTTGTAGGTATGAGCATTATAGCAGACACATAACAGCTATTAAATATAAAACAACGATTAAGTAACGGGCAGATGCAGCTAAGGCATATTCCAGCCAGTTTTTTTAACAACCTGTTTTTTTGTCATGTTAGTTGCAATTGAAAGAAAGCCTTCATGGACATGGGAAAACTGTCAGCATGTGGTCGAGAAACTACAACATGTTGCTTTTAGCAGCTAATTGAAACGCACAATAGTTGGTGTGATAGATAAGATCAGGAAATTAGCCTCAGAGACAGCAGAAAAAGGCCTGGAAACTATGTGTCTCGGCCGACTGCTTATAGGTGTGCCACAGTGCGAGTAGCACTGGTGTACAATGGAGAAAAAAGGGCTGGAACAGGGAGATTGTGGTTTGGGGGGAGGAAGTGAGCAAGCGAGAGGAACGAAAATTGGTGTCTGAAGGTCCTACAAAGCAACCTGGATGTAGTAAAAAAAAAATGCTTTAGGGCATGTGTGCAGTGTTAAAAAGTAGGGAAGGTAAAACTTTTCGTTAAGGTCAAATTTTAAGCGAAAAGCCTATAAGTAAATTGGCAGTATGCTACCTAGTAGATTAATTCTGTGCTGCAAGTTGATTATGGTAGCACTGTGGCTAGACGCAGCAACTGAATGCGTGGTATGTATATCAGTGTTTTGTTTTTTGGTAGCGGTGTGAAACATATACAGCGGCAGTGCATAGCAACGTTTGGCTTTGACCAGCCTTCAGAAGGGGCCTGATGGAGGGAGAAAAGGAGGGAGTGAGCGGGCAAGAGGAAAGCAAATAGAAGCGGCATTTAATGGAAGCAAAAGGGGTCTGATAGCGACAGGGAGGGAGGGAGGGAGCGAGCAAGCAGGAATTGTGTTAACGCCGCGTGCCCGCGCATAGCAACGTTTGGCTTTGACCTGCCTTGGCACACAATGGAGGGTTTAAAGACTGTAGGGGAAGAGAAACAGGGAATATAAAAGTGTGAACGGAAGGCTGTATGGAACTGCGCTATTGTGTGTTGAGGCGGTACAAATCAGCATGCACAGCTGGAAAAAAGTGTCAAAGGGCAAGTGTCTGGGCATGTATTGATGCAGAAGGGGTGGTATATAATGAAAGCATTATGGTAGCACTGTGACTAGACGCAGTAACTGAATGTGTGGTATGTATAGCAGTGTACTGTTTTTTTGGTAGTGGCGTGAAACATATTCAGTGGCCGTGCATAGCAACGTTTGGCTTTGATCAGCCTTCAGAAGGGGACTGATGGAGGGAGAAAAGGAGGGAGCGAGCGGGCAAGAGGGAAAGCAAATAATAGCGGCATTTAATGGAAGCAGAAGGGGCCTGATAGAGACAGGGAAGGAGGGAGGGAGCGAGTGAGCAGGAGTTGTGTTAACTCCACGTGCCCGTGCATAGCAACAATTGGTTTTGACCTGCCTTGGCAGAAAATGGAGGGTGGAAAGACTGTAGGGGAAGGGAAACAGGGAGTAATAAAAGGATGAATGGAATGAATGGAAGGATGTATGGAACGGCATTATTGTGTGTTGAGGCGGCACAAATTAGCGTGCACAACAGGAAGAAAGTGTCAAAGGGCAAGTGTGTGGGCATGTATTGATGCAGAAGGGGCGATATACAATGAAAGCAGAAGGGGCCTGATGGAGGGGGAAAAGGAGGGAGCAAGCGAGCAAGAGGGAAAGCGAATACCAGCGGTATTTAATAAAAGCAGAAGGGACCTGATAGAGACAGGGAGGGAGGGAAGGATTGAGCGAGCAGGAGTTGTGTTAACGCCGCGTGCCCGTGCATAGCAATGTTTGGCTTTGACCTGCCTTGGCACAGAATGGAGGGTGGAAAGACTGTAGGGGAAGGGAAACAGGCAGTAATAAAAGAGTGAACGGAAGTCTGCATGGAACGGCGCTATTGTGTGTTGAGGCCCCACAAATTAGCGTGTGCAACAGTAAAAATGTGTTAAAGGGTATGTGTCTGGGCATGTATTGATGCGGAAGGGCAGTGTATAATGAAAGCAGAAGTGGCCTGATGGAGGGAGAAAAGGAGGGAGCAAGCGAGCAAGAGAGAAAGCAAATACCAGCGGCATTTAATGGAAGCAGAAGCGGCCTGATAGAGACAGGGAGGTAGCGAGCGAGCAGGAGTTGTGCTAATGCTGCGAGCCGTACGCGTGCACATATCCTGTCCTCTGTAAGTGCACATCTGCTGTCTCTTGTGCTAACGCCATCAGCCATACGCATGCACATCTCCTGTGTTCCGTACGCGTGCACATGTCCTGTCCGCCTTCGGCAAAGAAATAATCGACAACAATAGATCTCGCCAAGGCGAGCAACGCATGCGCTGCGTCACTAGGCGAGATCTAAAAATGTAAGGCCATCAATTAGATTTCCCCATAAATTTCCAATGATTCCTCAAACGTAAGTTACTTGCCCCATTGAAATGATACATTGTGCTGTTTTACATGGAGAACTCAAATGCTTAAAGCACCTGGGGGAAGGGATTTACATAAGATTTTGCACCGTGATTGCGTAAAAAAAGTAATGCAAATCGGTGCAAAATCTTTATTCCCTATTTTTAACGCTGGAAATAATGGAGAAGTAATGCGCCAAGGGGGCGAACCAAGGGTGGAGCATGAGCTTTCCCTTGCAACCACTCAAGGATTCTCACGCAAAAAACAAATTTACACAAAAAGGTAGATTAGGTTTAGCGTGAGAAAACTGAGCCCTTTACAAATAGGCGCAAGGAAGGAGAAATACTTTTATTTCTCTTTCCTTTTCTGACTTTGCATGCGTGCTGCACTGTGCAGCACACATACAAAAATGGGAAAAACTTTGCATTGTGTCTGGGTATCATATTTTGGACAGGAAGGGTACCCTTCCTGTACAAAACCTATGCTAGACTCATGCACACACCCTAGCTCTACAGCATTAAGGTGTGTGCTTAGCGCACGGCAGTTGTAATCAGCCCGGCCGAGGTAAAGGGGAGGAGATAGCCATATCTCTGAAGATATGGCACTTTCCTGCTCCTTCCTTGTCGCGCAACATAGTGCAGCCTCGTGGGGGCTGCGCTGCATGAATTTTTTGTAAATCTCCACCCCGGATCTCTTGGGTGGAACAAAAGGTAAAACATGCAAATTGGCACAGAACCACCTATTCTCACATTATACCCCAGGATCCCACGTTATGGGGTATTTCTGCTCTTGGATTCACTCATGCTCCTGGCTAGTTTGTGGATACTAAACAGAATTCTGCCAAACTAAGAGGTGCAGCTATTAGTCTGTTGAAATGCTTCTTAGCTTGTAGTGCATTTTCATGCTGAACATTGAAACACTGCAAAAATGTATAAAATCCAAATCATTTTTCTTGTGAAGTTACTATTTACTGTATCTTATTTGTTGGAATATTAGGAGGAAATAAACACACAGAAAAAAATACAGATGAACAGTAAATTCAAAAGAGGCTGCGTCCTAAATTTGCGAAGAATTTGTGTTTTTAATTTGATGGGAAATCATTGGAATTATTAATCGAATGTTGTTTTATGGATTCAACCCAGATCGGTGACTGGTGGTGAGTGTCTGACAAGCTTCAGCGCTCCATCCATCATCTCCTTGTGTTTGACCTGTATATATGAAGGGCTCACATATATTTCAACACAGAACACAATGATTTCAGAACAAAGCCTTGAAAGAATTCTTGATTTTGCATTGCAATATGAGAAATGACACACACATTGTCACGTCAAATTGAAATTGAATCAGTAGGAAAAATAAGCAAAAAATAGCTTCAAAGAGAGAGGAAGTGTGAGAGAAATAGTGAATTACAAAGGAACTGTGAATGAGTTACATTGAAACTAAAAGTAGGAGTACAAACAATAGTGATCCGTAGAGAAATAAATGGTAGAAAGAGTGAGTGAGAGTGGGAAAAGAATGCCCAAAGTGACTAGAATGGCTTGGCGTTCAAAAAACACGATGGATTTAACCCAGATCTGTGACAGGGGAAAACGTTTGATTTGTTCAGCATTCCATCCATCATCTATTCTTTTTGCATTTGTCGTCCTAAGTGGTAAAGGTATGCCCAGACATGGGTCCTGTGCTCACTACGCCACCAGATTCAAGATAGCCTTACTGATGATGGATGATACCCCAAAACCGGTCCTGGGATGCTTGTTTCTGGTCCTGGGAAGACCTGGCCTGGCAGTTCGGTTTGACATAGTCCCCTGGGGAGCAGGGTCATGTCAGATTTGCATTTGGCTGGGTCTAACCTGAAATGGCTTGAAGTGCAAAATAACTATGTATTTAACCCAGATCTGTGACTGGGGGTGAATGTTTGAATTGTTGAGCATTGCGTCCATCATCTGTTCCTTTTGCAATTGTCGCCCTAAGTAGGAAGGGTATGCCCAGATGTGGGTTCCGTGCTCGCTAGGCCACCAATTCAAGTTAGCCTGAATGATAAGGGATGATGCTCCGAAACCAGTCCTAGGATGCTTGTTTTTGGTCCAGGGAGGACCTAGCATGGCAGTTCGGGCTGGACTGTTCCCATTGGGAGCAGCGTCAAGACCGATTTGCATATAGCTGGGTCTAAACTGGAATGGCATGGCGTGCAACAAATTGTTAGATTTAACCCAGATCTTTGACTGGGGGTGAATGTTTGATTTATTCAGCATTCCGACCATCATTTGTTGCTTTTACATTTGTCGCCTTAAGTGGGAAGGGTAGGACCAGACGTGGGTCCTGTGTTCGCTACACCACTAGATTTAAGCTTGTCTGGCTGATATGGGGTGATACCCCGAAACCAGCCCTAGGATGTTTGTTTCTGGTCCATTGAGGACCTAGGATGGCAGTTCTGGCAGGACTGTTTCAATGGTAAGCAGGATCAAGACTGATATGCACATGGCTGGGTCTAAACTGGACTGGCTTGGCGAGCCAAAAAACAATGAATTTAACCCAGATCTGTGACTGAGGTGAATGATTGATTTATTCAGCATTCTGTACATCATTTGTTCTTTTTGCATTTATTGCCCTAAGTGCGAAGGGTATGCCCATATGTGGGTCACATGCTTGATACACCACCAGCTCCAAGCTAGCCTAGCTGATGATGGCGGATACCCTGAAACCGATCCTGGGATGCTAGCTTCTGATCCAGGGAGGAGCTGGCCTGGTAGTTATGGCTGGACTGTTCCCATCGGGAGCAGGGTCAAGGCTGATTTGCATATGGCTGGGTCTAAACTGGAATGGCTTGGCATGCAAAAAATGATGGATTTGACACAGATCTGTGACGGGGGGTGTATGTTTGATTTGTTCAGCATTCCATACATCATCCTGTAATTACCATTTTTGAATCTTTGCATAATTTACATAATTTTATTCTGACCCAATTACACTTTTTTTAACATCATTTTTGCTGCAAGAGACTTGCATGAAGAGGAAATGCCTCACAGGAACTGTAAAATTCATGTGTGGAGCTAATGCAAGACATGTTCTCAATAAACTCATCCCTGCCAGCATCCACAACATGTGCTTGCCAAAAATTGTTATGCATACAAACAACATAGTGAATTTAGCATTATACTAATAGGGGGATATTTATGAGAGCCTTGCATTACTTTTGCACCACGCACAGGGGTACATGCATGATGCAAGACTCTGAGTCAGATTTATGAAGCCATGCAAAGCCACCTTGCATGGCTTTGAGTGGCCTCATACATTTTGAGGATGGCAATGCAGCACAAATCACTGAGTCACCTTACTCTAAGCAAGCAAGGCATGCCACGCCACGCAACTCCCATGGCTTTTGAGCATTCCCAGAACATGGGAATGCTCGCATTTAAATGCCAGACCTAGAGCATTGCAAATATTTATAATTATTAGCTGCATGTCTCTTTAATTCTGAATCAGCGGCAGAAACAAAGGAAGCATTATGACGATTCAGGAATGTCATCCTGTAATAAAAGCCCTCAACACGGGCTCCTAAGCCTCTTTCCTGTCTCTGAAGTAAAAAGAGTAGTCGCAACAGGATGGCGAAACTCTTTAAGACCTACAATCATTCTTTTGAACAAGAGGCAAGGTCGGGACCTCACTGCAGAGAGACCTGTGGGTAACATACTCAATGTTTTCACATTCAGTAGTCTATATTGCCTCTTTGTCCAGAGACTTCAGCAGCACAGACATCACAGTGTACTTCAAAAGCATTCCTAATAAGGAACAGCCTCTCCAAATAGACAGTGGAACTGGCCCTCCGATAGCAGCAGGAGTAAAGGCACCGCATGAGACTTTCCTGAGTCCTGCAGTCTGAAACCTTGCCGTTGTAACATCTTGCGCTCTTCAATGCATCAATTCCTCGGCGTTTGTCATGTGTGACATTTCCAGAAAGTCCTGGGGGTTTAGCCAATTGCATTTTAGCATGATGGATTTTTAAATTTCATGCTTAATCGGTAAACGTGGAACTAAAAACAACATCATTCATGGTGTTTTTGGCGAACAAGTCAGGATTGGCCGAAGGTGTAACGCATGGCATGGGTATATTTGACAATTGATGTTTGTAAAATGAACCGCTTTTTTTTATAGTAGTCGGGTCATGCTAGCACTGTTCATACTGGGATACCTAAGCTCTTACAATGTGGGGGGCAAAATTATAAGTCCCAGTACTGTTCATTTGAAAGCTAGAACTGGGAACATAGGCCAATTAGGGCTATATCATACTACTCCAAAGACATCTCCTGGCTTAGTAAAGCCAATATTCTCACTGTCCGTAGCATCACTACCCAGCTCTTTCTTCAGAGACTCCAGAATACCATACAAAGACTCACTGAAAGTGAAACCCAGCAGGTAGTAGAAGTTCAATAAAATTTACAAGAGGAGTGGTACTACGTGTTTAAACAAAAGGATTGAGTTATGGCGCTGGTGTGAAATGTGAGGAGCTATCCCCAAGGAAAGCTCAATTTATCACCCACCTTGAAAGATCGCATCTCATGGTAGGAAAAATACTACGCAAAGAACTCGAGCCACAGGAGTAACACCTCTGCAGAATTTTCCCTAGCGGTTCGTTAAACGAAGCAGAAAAATGTTGTTTGTGTCATGATCACTCCCTCACTGCCAGGGACATTGTATGTATACACAGATTGCACCATGATCATACAGCAAACTGAGAGCCTGGTACCCAAAACTTGTGGTACCCACCAGGGATTACAACCAATTGCGTACGTGTAAACATATTCTATTACTGGCTCGAACGTGAAGTAATCATGGATTGGTTGGTGATTGCTTGTGGAAGGATTGGCCAAGTGTTTTTGGTCAAGTTATTCATTGTTTGAGGTGGCTCAGAGACTGTACTCTTGCTTTAGATTGGATGGGAAAACCATGCCAACTGCTTCTCAAAAATGCTTCTTGAGTGGACGTGATCACTCACGTCACGGGCACTGGAAAAAATTGTAGTGCAGCCGTTCGAGCTCTTGGCCTCCTCCGACCCAGCTAACTCTAAACCAGGTAGGAAGACACGGGGGAAGATTGCATCTAGTTTCCAGGAATCATAGGCTGTTGCTTTTATTTTCCTTAAAATCTTGGCAGGCAGGATTGGTAGCTTCCTCAGTCCCCCTGCCCCAGACTCCGTTGGTAATCTGTGCCCCGCATCACCGCAGGAACTGTAATTAAGATGGAAGATGTTTTTTTTTACACTTTTCCTGTGGATGCAGAAACAGGTGACTAGTTTAGTCTTGTCACCGCCTTCCCTTTTTTTTAATGGAAAGTTTTCTTGTCATTTTTCTGTATACTTTCATTTTGTTCCTTGTGATCCTTCCCACCCTTGCATTTGCTTCGGGCACAGTTAACAGCGTAACAGAGGCCCTCTGAATAATTTATTACAGCTAATGTGCCATGTAATGCCGTGTTTTCAGTACAGTCTGTACAGGAGATGTGAACAGTGTGGTTAAATATTTTGTCTGGCCAGTGATCACACTCCATTGCAAGTAATGGTTTGCAATAGAGTGTGATCAGTGGCCTAGAGTACCTGTCTGCTATTTACAATTACTGCTGCTATTCTATTAAATGTATTGCGCAAGTACGGAGTGGTGCAGGTACGCTCAGTTTGAGAATAAATTAGTGCAGGTACTCAGTACCTCTTAGCAGTGGCAGCTCCTCGAGGGAGTGCTGCGGGGCAGTGGGGTGGGGCGATGGAGGAGCAGGTTGGGGGTAGTAAACCCTGGAATTGGGCCAAACAAAGTTGAGTAAAGAAAAAAATAAACAAAACAAATTACATTGCGCGTGCTGCAAGGCCAAATCCGCGATGCAGCGCGCAATGTAATTCATTTTATTTATTTATTTATTTACTCAACTCCGTATGGCCCAATTCCAGAGTTTACTACCCCCCCTGCCCCTCCTCGCACCACCTCACCACCCCGCATCACTCCCTCAAGGAGCTGCCACTGCCTCTCAGTTAAAAGCGCTGAGTGTTATAGAGCAGCTCTATCCAGGTTCTGCAACGGCAGGTGTTGTTGAAGCGGCGATGGTCCAAAAATAACCAAGAAAACTTTCTCTCTCGTTCATTCCCAGTTATTTCTAACTTTTGTGCACCACCCATGCAACTCCACATGTTGTTTGCATGCTTTTTTGTAGGCCTCTCACCATAAAACATAGATCAAGACTCATTTTAAATGTGTATACCTAGTGCATTCGGTAACCTGCAGTGCAAACATATAAAATATATGTTTAAAGTTAAGTTTATTTTCCTCTTCTTAACCTTAGAGTGTATTTTCCTGCTCGAAAGGTCTCACTTTCATTAAGTGTCCAACACAAACCTAGTTGCATATCTAAATATGTTTTGAAGCGTCATAACAAACACAACACAAAAGAAGCACCACTTAACATATAGCAAATTTGTTTCAATGTTTTATTGACGTACGTGTGCACCGCAAAGCATTTTTTTAAAATTAAGTATTTATGAAATATGTTTTATATAGTCTTCAATCTAACGTAGAAGGATTTACTCTGCCTTTACGCTTTAAACTATTACAAATGTGAACACAGCCACAGGGTAACTAGGATTAAAACTATATATATCTAATGGTTAACCTTCCAAAATTATCTGTGGGATCGTTTCTGGGTGGAGCACGCTGTGTCCAATTCCACAATTATTACTGTAAACCTCTTAGTTCGCCCCAGTTTGCATTACCAAGGCGCTGTCCTAGTGAAAACAGATTAGCTCTATCACATGTGCCTGTCACCACGCTGTTGCCAGGCACTTTCCTGAAGTTCGCAGGTTTTATATTCTGTGCATTTTTTAAAATATGTAGTTTTATTCGAAATTCGGTAGTCCCTGTCACCGCTATACATTTCATCCCGCATTTTTATATAAGTTTTTTGTATTTATTTCATCCATTCACACCCCTTTACATTAACATAGCCCTGGCTTTACTGTGCAATTGCTATAAAAGATTATAATATATCATAGTGTGCACCTTTTCTCTTTGAATAATCACTCTGCTGCGAAAAAAAAACCATAAATACCAAACCCATTTACAATGTTAATAGCTCCAACTTCTAAAATGCGAGACCTATTGCATTGCAAATGCTTTTTTTTTTTTTTTGTCCTCATTCGCCAATACCCATAACCTGCTGACCGTCTATGCATTCCCCTTTGTTAATAGGCTAGGATGACGTGGGCTCTTCCCTCGGATTCTTTTGATGCCCTCAGCCCGTAGCCTTGAGGGGTATGTTATCAGACCAAAGAGCACTTCCCATCTATTGATTTGGGGAGGTTAGGTACCACTCCAGATTGTTAAAAGACCTTATGGACTCTCTCAATGCTCATAAACCATGGGCATGTCCAGTTTGGTCCTGGGAATGTCCAGTTGGCATAATCATAGGACCACAGAGAAAAAAAAAAGAAAAAATAATAATAAAATCATCTCCACAGCAACAGCAAGTCCCAGTATGCGATCTTTTTCCTGCTATATACTCTGGCTATGTCCATTTTAGATGTTTCATATAAGGAAGTTAGCCAGTCTGAGTGAGTGGGAGGGGTGAAATCTACCCAATGCTTACAAATTTGTCTTCTTGCCCGAAGAATTGAATAGAATAGGAGGAGTCTGGCTGGAGCGATTCCCTCTTGGGCATTTAATTTTGTTTCCACCTTCCTCATTTCTTCCTCCAAACACCCAATCTCTTCTCTGTATTTCTTACTTCTATAGCTTGTCCTATTAGTTATTAGACCCCTCAAAAAGGCCTGGAGAATATCCCAAACTGTCGTAATGTCTGCAATTCCCAAGTTGGTCTCTAAAAAATGGTTTGTTTCTCGAGAGAGGAAACTCAACTCATTTTCTTCTTCTGATAGGAGAGTACGGTCAAAGGTCCACACTCAGGCCTGTTGGGTGCCTAGGCTCTGTAGCGTCAGTAGAATAATGGAGTGGTCAGACAAATGCGATGGCAAGTATGTTATATCCTTTACTTTGTCTCTATGAGTATGACTAATCAGTATGTTGTCAATCAGTGACTTGTGTCTATACTTAAGGTTCCTAAACGATACACCCATCTGTTGCCCTGACCTTTCTCTCCAGATATCGCTAAGGCCCAATTGCGACATTATTGTTAGGAGGGATATACTTGATCTCGTAGAAGAGATTGCTCTGCTATTGGGGGATTTATCCAATGTAGGATCCAAAAAGATATTGAAATCTCCTGCCCATATCTCCGGCTCGGGGAAGTCCAATAAGTACGAGAAAATAGTTTGGAGATTAGAAGGATCGTCATGGTTCGGGCCATAGTAGCCGACTAGTGTAAAAAGAACCTCTCTAACAGTGACTTTCAGTATTAACCATCTTCCCCCTGGCTCCCCCTTATGTTGTAAAATCTGTGCTTTGGCTGATTTTTTAAAAGGATCCATACCCCCCTAATATTTGCTGTCTGATCAGTGCATACGTAGGAGTCCACCCACTTCTGTGATTTCAATATATCTCTCGTCTCGGCCTCAAGAAGATATGTCTCCTGGATGACCAAGACTTGGGCGGGGGAATCTCTCAGATATTGTAAAATTCTTCTTCTACGCGACCCCACCCTCAAGCCATTTACGGTCCAGGATAGTTTCTGCAGAGAATTCATTTAGGGGAGTACTCCACCATCCAGGCCCTCCATAAGGTGAAGCAGCATGTACATCTTGATTTTAACCCATCAGTCAATCCTAACCTAACCAAAACTTTCTGGTCAACATAACCAATGATAAATTTGACGAATGAGGTGTTTTTATTATGAATTAACTCCTTGTGCTCCCATACCCCCCACCCTACAGCCCCCCATCCTGCGCCCCCCTTGGAGAACCCAACCCTTATTTACCTGGACTGGTTGTTGTCCAGATATGGCGTCTGTGGCCTCCTTCTCATGTACCTATTTACTCCCAATGTGTTAGCCACCATAAAAAAAAAACAAAGAATGAGGGTACCCCTAGATATATATTTATATGCATAAACCCTTTTTACCCCATTTTACCTTTTGAATAAGATTTTTTTTTTCTCTTTCTTTCTTTTCCCTTCTCTTTCCTATTTCCTCATTGTGTATATAAAATGTATCTCTCTCTCTCTCTATATATATATACATACACATAGATATATGCTTTTTTCTTCTTCTTTTCCTTTTCCTTAATCACTCCCTTCTCTCCCTTCTTTCTCGCCTCGACCTTCAGACCATAACTTAGTGATTAGTTTGCTTACGGGGTCCCTTTACCGATGCTATCCAGTAATTCGTCTGCCTCCCGAATGGACCTGACGTTATGCATTTTATTATTATGCAGTACCTTCAAGAAGGCAGGGAACTTAAATTGCACCGTAGCACCGATCTTCTTAAAACTGTCCATTCTTCTCCCAAGCTCCCACTGTCTTTCTAGTGTTTCTCTCGAGAGATCTGAACGAACTTCAAAGGTAAAATCCTTGCTTCTTACTGTTTTCATTTTTAAGGCCAGGTTCAAGATTTTTTCTTTCACGGCATAAGTTAGAAAGTTAATAAGAATTTTCCTTAGCTTAGTCCTATTTGGATTTAGCCGGAAAGGGTCCCTGTGGATTCTCTGTATATCTTTTGTCAAAGAATCTACTGAGTCATCGAGTGGGAGGGCTTCTTTTGGCAGGTTTACCATGAAATTTCTCAAGTCGGAGCCCTCTTTCCCTTCTGGGATGTTCAAAACGCGGAGGTTATTCCTAAGGGAATTATTTTCCAACATTTCCATTCTTTCGCGCAATATGACCTTGGCCTTTTGGAGCTCTTGGATTTTTGCCTCTGCCATCCTAAAATTGGACTTTAACTCCTCGACAGAATGCTCAAGGGATTCTGTTCTAGTGTTTAGGAGATCTACTTTCTTTTCTAATATCTCACATGAGCTCCTGATCTCCCCTTGATTGGCAGCTGACACTGCAAAACCTTACTTTATATCTTCCTTTAAAGATGCAAATAGGGCTTCCATCAAGATTGAAAATGAAGAAGAAGGGGGCCCTATCTGCTCTGAGTTGTCTAAGCCTGATCCTGCGTCCAACCCAGCTTCGTCCAAATTTTGACCAACAGTAGCCGTATTGACAGCATCAGTTCCAACAACAGCGGGGGGAGGAACAGTTTCGATCATTGTGTCTGAGTCAGTGAGGAGGACAATAGCCGTCATGGGTAGCTCAGAGTCCACCCCTGATAAACCTGTAGATTGCATCTCAGCCTGTTTTATCCCTTGTTTTGTAATGAGTAAGACCTCTGGTTGCACACTGAAAAAGGACCTTAAAGAAGGGGTGACCTTCACTATATTGGATACAGCCTTACTCTTCCCTCTTTTTATACTCCTGCATTTAACCTGGTAGCTCTGAAAGGCTGAGTTATCACAGGACAAGTTGGTAGTCTTAGATATGCCAGAGATAGATGTAGTGATTTTAGCCCATTTCCCCACTGACTGGTCGCCACTCACTTTTCCCTTTTCTTTAGATTGTTGTTTTTCACCTCCAAACACATTTTTGCCAGCTTTCTTACCTTGCTTCTCTTTTGGTTTTTCGGTAATATTACCTCATTTTTCTGGAAGCCTCCTACCGTCTTTGTCGTCTTGAGCGTCCTGGCTATGTGGGGGAGATTAGAAGTGCTGATCCATCTGGGCGTCGATATTTCCAGACACAGGAGCCTCCTCCACACAGTGAGAATCGATGTCACCAACTGTTTGGGAGACTGTGGGGGAGGCCAGGGCTGTCAAAACATCCCAAACACACTCTGCCTTCTCCAATTCCCTTCTCGCTGCTCCAAAGAAACGCCCGATGTCGGTGCAGCCGCTATTCACCCGGAGGAGGCCGCGGGCCGCCGCTCTACGGCCTTGCCACAGCTCCAGGGTGGCAGCGCACCAATGCGGAAGACAGGGCGGCCAAGAGGGACGCCGAGGCTCCAAGTCATCCGTCACCTGCTGCGGGTCCCGGGATCGGCGACCTTCCACTCTGCCAGGTGGGTGGAATTCTGGCTAAAGCTGTGCGGCAGAGGGAGAGAGGTACAGACGCGCGCGTCTGCTCAGCCGGCAGGTGCCATGTTCTTCGACCCTATCCACACTCATGTTTTACACATGGTCGTTGCATTGCAAATGCTTGTTTGTCAGACCTTTCAAATCCCGGTGTTATAATCTTTCTGTAATTGAAAAAATGGCCTACAGAGAGGCATAGTTGTCTGCATTGAAAACAGATCAGATTTATTGAAGTGAGTGATTTATGCTTGTTTAATACTGCACCATGCATAACCCTTCACCTCTTGCAGGGGGTGGGGGTAGATATATTAAGCCTTTACAAAATGATTAGCTAGTTAAAACTTTGGGAGATGTGGTTCTTAGTTGTTTGTATATATCTGAGGTCCACATGTGGTGTTAATAACCCTTCTTGCTGGTCAACAAAAATAGATTAGGTTATTTTCTTTATTTTTTGTTTCACTCTAATGTGTATCGTATTGACGTCGCTGTTTTTATGATAGTCAGAATAGCAACATTAGTTTAAGTTTCTCGTGTTATACTCTCAATCACAGAGAAAGTAGCAAAACTGTGATTCAAACTTTTATTGGCATTACCTCAAATTAAAATGATCTCACACTGACTGCGTTTGTTTGTAAAAAGAATGCACCAACTCATATACGTGTGTGCGAGGTTTCTGCGATCTGTGCATTGAATAATAATGCACACATGCTCAAATAAAACGAAAACATAACACGGATAGGACAAAAAGTTGTGGCTAACTGAGAACTTTCTCATTACTGTGGCTTTTTAATTAAATGTTGCTTTATCTCAGGTTCATTAATCAGATATGTACTTTTGGGAATATAGATTACAGGTTTCAGTTAGCTAAGCAACATACACTCCAAGACATCAATTTACCCCCTTCAACTTAAATACATAGATAGGGCACTGTTCGTTACCTTATGGAACTCAGTGTAAAAACAGGTTTTCCAGAAAACGTAGCATTACTTTATTTACTGCGATGGTGATCTAATGATGAATTTTAAGATATGAAGAAACCCACATGACTCTGCCAAATGATGGACAATCAGTAGTAGCGAATTTAATTTGTTTCCTTATAAATGAAATAAATAGTGAACACAGAACTGACACGTGACACCAGCACAGGGGGTAGTTCTTGTTCTTTCTTGAAGGTAGGAAAGGTTTATTGTCATTGGTTGGTCTTTCAGTCTGAGCGTGCATTTGACAGTGATGCCACACCAGCTGTTTTCACTTTTTGGAACTCTTCACTCCCACAGAGGCCTGAAAAACCTGCAGACCAAACCTATGTCATGTATGGGGCTCATTTCATATTCCTTGGTCACTCTGATGAAGCCAACTATGGAGGCTACTAGTCCAATCAGAATTACGAGATCTTGTGGAACTTCTCAGATCCATTGTGGTTGACCTGGGACTCTGGCTGCTGCAAGCAGCCGGAATCTCTGATTAACATATGGACAAATGTAAGGAATCATTCAGCAAATCTGACCCAGACTCCCCAATTTCTCTGATAATTCCTCATTTCCTGGGAGAGTTTCAGTGTTTTATTTGTTCCATTTGTAGCCCAAGGCAATTTAGACCTTGTTTAACCTGTAATCTTTCCCTCACAGCATGTTCTGTTACTTTGCCTACTTTTAGCGCCAAGACACCCTCGGGTAGACCCTGCGCAATATAAATCTATATAACATAACATAAAGCTTAGCTAATTTATCACTGGCCCCTTGGAGTTCACTTGTGAATGAACTCTTTATAAGGTAAAAACTATACCAACCACGTGTGCATTTTGTTGGGTAGAAAATTGTTTCTGCATCCAAAGTTTAGCACATGTGCCAAACAAAAACAGCTGCAGCCTCGATTGCCAACCTCATTTCACCCCTATTAATAATTTGCCATCATGTCCTGTTTGAAGTGTATGCGTAATTCGGTCGGAAACTCTCCATCTAAAAACTGAAAGCTATTGTTTTTGTCTGCGAGGTGACACATTTCACACGTTTTCCAGAAAGGGTGAATTAATAATTTAAATGCATCATCTTGACTGGAATGAAATACAGTTACCTGTTGCTAGTGGCCGAGAAATGACACTTCCAGTCTCTTGCAGCTTAAATCATCTATATACAAAAACAGGTGAGTGAGTAGGGCAAGGGATTGTCTGAGGTTGGTGGACATATATTCACATGGCTTTCTGTAACCTCATCACTCTCTAACATACATTAATTCCCTCTGCATTGCACTGACACAACAGACGTATCTTTCCCCAAAAGGAGGTATTACATGCATGTGCATTTCTTTCAGCAAAGCTTCAAATAACCTCAGTGGCGGCTGGCATTGCTTGCGGCTCATGGAGTGGGGGCAGGCGCGGAGGGTCTTAGGCGCGGAGGGGTTGCTGGGGGGAGTCACGCAAGGATGCGTGAAAAAAACCCACATTAACTTACCTTCTCATCTGGTCAAGCAACTCTGCCCAATGCCCTCTTTAAGAATCAGGAAGCACAGCCAGGCCCCACTGACCCATAACAACGCTGCAATGCAGCATTGTGATTGGTAGGCACCCAGGCTCCCCTGACCAATCATGCAGCATTGTGATTGGTTTTGAGCATCCTGGTTTGACGCTCAACCAGCGAATGGGGACCTGGACATGTTCTCCACACAGGCTGTAATGCAGCCTGCATGGAGAATTGGGAAAGTGCGCATGACTTGTTCAGATAGCCCCAGAGGGCTGACCAAACAGTCATTGCACACTTAGGAGTGGGCAAACCACTCCTCCCCTGCCCTGCTCCGAGAGCAGAGCAGCCCCGCCCGTGAAGCAGCACAAACATAAAATGATAATAACTGCAAGTTATCATTTTATTTCCTCTTCTCGCACTGCTTGAAAGCAGTGGGGCGACACTCCTCCGCCGCAGCAGAGAAAAGTGCCACTGAATATCCTGCATATAGTTTTGACACTAACTCAGTTGCAAAAAATCTGCGCTAGATATGCTGGAACTGATTTGATTTAAAAAGTAGTTATAAAGTAAAATATCCAACTAGTGCTAATTGCTCATCTAAAAAGCCCACACATGATCTTGGCCTGGCATTCTTTGAACAGAACATCCTGATTTTGGAGCATTTCTGGTATTCCCATAGGCTGCAGCTAGACACATTTGTCTGATTATTTTTCATGGCGATAATGGATTTTATCTCTCTTTTTCACTTTTACTTCATATTCAGACATTTTTCATGATTCACGTATTCTTCAGCTTGGATTGGTTCTTTAATGTGTGTCTTTCTTTAACACATAGCTTTTTGTTTGGTTTGTTACACACAATACTAATAAATTGTGCAAAATAATATATCTACCATTTGGACATTGACAGACCCTTCTATGATGGCTATCTGTAAGTAATATTAAGAGGGAGGCAGTGAACATGTTAAAATGGTTAAATGTTCCATTTTAAAACATAGTGATAGAGAAAAGAGCACAATAGTTAAGCTCAGTGTTTCAGACATGCTTGTAGGTGTAATAGGAGTTGTTCTATAGTGTGTACTTTGTTAGGGCTAATCCTTTACCGAGTACTTAGGGGCTGATTATGACTACGGTGATCCTATGGACTTTAGCAGCCGTGCTGGTGGTTCGGGCACCTCCGCACCTGTGGTACCACAGCCCAATTGCAAGTTTGATGGTAAGACCGCCAAAGGATCGCTGCAACCCAATGGCGCAGTGGTCTGAGGCCCGTTATGCCTGACAGTGCTGCTGCGGCACTGCCAAACATATTACGAGTTTCCTCATTGTCATTAAAGTGTAGCAGTGAGGCAATAGGGGGCCCCAAAAGGGCCCCCTGTTGCCTCAGGGCAATGGGATGCACGCCATGTGCCCCCCTGTAAGAATGCAACAACAGTTCCTGCACGGCATGGACTTAATAGTGTATGCAATGTAGGATCACACTTACGAGCCCATGGTGCTCAAATATGAGCCTTTGAGAAGCATGGGCCAGGCGTCGCAGGACCGCTCACCAGATTTTAACTTGTAAACCTGAGGGCGGTGCGCGGACAACTTTTGTGGTCTTTGAGCAGGGTGCTGGTGTGGCAATCTTCTCCAAGACTTCAAATTGAGGCCTTATTATACTGTAGTTAGAAATTGGGTTACTGTTTGACTGGGGTGGGAGCCCTACTCAATCAGCGACCACAGTCTTAGTCAGGGTAAGGCACAAGCAAACCCCAAATTAACCTATGCTAACCCTCTAGTAGCTTGTCACAGAGCAGTTTGGCTTAACTTGAAGGCAATGTGTAAAGTATTTGTGCAACACTTCAAACAATCAAACTGTAAAAACAACACACACAAATATCCCACAACTGGTTTAGAAAACGAGTGTGATTGTTAATAAATAAAACACAACCAAAATGACAATAATCCAATCAGTTGAACTGGAGATCTTCGAATTTAAGTTTTAAGTTCAAAAAGCACCAAAACGCACAACGTCACAACAAGGGACATCTGGTTGTGCCAGACCAACTTCAAGTCACATGTTCAGGCCGACCATGATGGAGCATGGGCAGAAAACAGAGACGCTGTTAGGCTTGCTGAAAAAGTACTGTACATACTGGTTTTGGAGAATTGTGTGGATCCGGTTGAAGAAGCACTGTGCAGCTGAGGCAATATGTCAGTCTGGGGATGCTGTGAGGGTGCGGTGAGAAGTCCTGTTGCATCATTATCGATGAGCACATCAACAGGGCTTGTAATGCGAAGTCCTGACATCATGGATGTGGCATGCAGTTGTTGATACTTCAGCTGTGAAATGTTGCGAGACTGTGATGCGGAGTCTGTCATCATTGTGGAGGATGCTGTCAATGAGAGATGCAAGGACCCAGGCCAGAGATGCACCATGCCTTCAACAAGGCATTGGTTCTGAGGACTATGTGGGTGATGTGAGCCTTCTACGCCAGGTCAAATCCACGCAGCAGCAGCGATGTGTCTGTTCAGCTTGAGGATGCACCGTCCCACCAAGGAGATGCATCATTTCTGCTTGGAGATGTGCTACTCAGCAGAGAAGATGCACCTGTTCTGCTGGTAAACACCTTAGGCCCCTTCCAAGAGTCTTGGACTAGGGTGGCCCCACTTGGCAGGATAAGATTCACAGATGGCAGAGTTCAGGGGCAGATACAAGGTTGTTGGAAGCCTGTTATGTTCCTGAGGCTTAAAATCAGGAGACCAGCCAATTAGCCCATGGAGCCACGCTGGGTTCTGGGTCACGAGGTGCAGGTCCAGGCCTTCACACCCAGGCAAGAGGGTAGCGCGCAGTAGGTCAGCACAGCAAAGGAGGAGTCCAGCAGAGTGGCATTCCTTTCACAGCACGGCAGTCATTCTTCCTGGTATCCACAATTCCAGAAGTGTACTGAAGTTGTGGTGCCTAAGGTCTTTCTTCTATACACAGTTGTGCCTTGGAAGTAGAGAGAAGCTTCTAGAGGCATGCCTTTTGAAGTACACAGATACCCTGCCATGTCAGCCCTGGTTCCTGACTAACCGCATGAGATATGCACCTCTTTGTACAGTGATGGCCCATTGAGACACACCTCAGTTCCCATTGTGTGTGGCTTTCTAGGAGAAAGCTACCAACTACACTCAGTCATGTGACCAGAGACAGGCTGCAGGTGCCAAATGGCTAAAAAAAGAAAATGCTAACTTTCTAAAAGTGGCATTTTCAGACACAAAACTCAAACCAGTACTATCTTCCCATTTGGAAATTACACTTAGAAAAGGTAAAAAGGTACTGTTATACTATGGGAGATATAAACCTTGCAATACTGAAAAACTAATTTCAGAGTCTTTCATTACCAGGCATGTGAAGCTTAAAGGTGCATTAGCTACCTTTTAAATGTATTGCACCCTGCCCTATGGCCGTCCAGGGTCTATCCTAAGGGTGACATATGTAATAAAAATTAAGGTTTGGGCCTTGTTTATTTTTCCAGGTCAAAATGGCAAATTAAACTGCACTCACAGGCTCTGCAATGGCAGGACTAAGACATTTATAAAGGGCTACGTATGTGGGAGGTAGAATCAGTGCTGCAGGACCACTAGTAGCATTAAATTTACAGGCCCTCTGCTCATGTACTACATTTTGCTAGGGACATATAAGTAAATTAAATATGCCAATTGGGTATATTTGAATTCTACCATATTTGAGGAAAGAGCACACACACTTTAGCACTTGTTAGAAGAGGTAAAGTGTGCAGAATCCTTAAAAGCTAGTTAAAATCAAATCACCAAAAACAGGAGGTTTGAAGGCAATAGGCTAGGGGAAACAAAACCAAGGATGCCAGGGTCTGTATAATATTCTGTTGGAAGTGATATCCCATGTTGTATCAAATACTTTGATGTTTACGGAGCTGAACTAGAGGGAAGTAGTTGGGGTTAGGGAGGTGGGGAACTCTTTCACATGGAGTCCATTTTCCATGCCTGATATAACCTTTAATTATAATTTGCAAAAACAAGGGAACCCAAGTAATTGGTCAGTGACCGTGGGTGCAAATTTTTACAAAGGAACAGTGGCACCTCAAAACATGAAATTTGGACTGTAATTTACATAAAAATACAAGGATGTCTATGTTCATATGTCCAGATAGACGTAATCATTTATTAAAGAGAATACAAAAAACATATATAAGTGAGACTGGTTACAACAGAGATTTAGTTACCAAACTCAGGCATTTGCATATAGTGGCTGAAATACAATTCAGTGATTAGGCCAAAGAACATGCATGGTGGCACCGTAGCACATCATTTTGGTAAAAAACTGTGAGTTTGCCTAAAGTGAGGCAGTTTGACGCTGACAGAGTGAACGATAAGGATCTTTTGGGGGCAATGGAGTGTGACTTAGCTAAATTGAAGCATTTAATTTACATGTAATCTAAGGACTAACCAGGGAGGGAGAGTATGGGCGGTCCGCATGAAGGAATTAGGGAGGATTACCCATCTCCAGAATTCCATTTGGAACTGAAGGGGGTGAGGCAATGAAAGTGTCAGCTAATTCTGGTTTGGTAATCCCCGTATTGTAGCCCCAACCTCAATAAAACAAATTATCCACGCTTGCTACATATTGCTACATATGAATATATGCCCATGTGCTAAGTTAATATTTCTAATATGTGATTCTACCTTATACTGTTAAATAAGTGTCTTTCCAAATTTTTCATTATAGGGTACTGTTAATTTCTCCTCAAAAGGGTCACCCTAAATAGCTTTTTCCTGATACAAACTTTGTCTCCCCCTGCTAAAAAGACTATGCCACATATGACGCCTGAAAGCCAAATGTACTTTATATTCAAATGTATTAATATTTTCTTTGTATGTTTCACTATTTAATTTTTGTGAGGGTTTTTTATATTTTAATTTATTTTAATTTGTGCTTTTTACTTTGCTTAGTTATTTGCACTTTTTTGAGTGGCTAAAGAAAATGTATATTTTGTGGGCAATGTTAGTTACTTGTCCTAATTTATTTCAAGGACGTTTTTCCATATATTTCTGGGAATTCTTGCAAAACATTTAAATATTGAAATATTCATGTATATATTAAAACAATATATATATATATATATTCACTTAAAAAACCATAGGTTTCACACATGTTATAGTTAGCTGTACATTTCACTCGTAAAAAACCAATGAAATTCCACGTTATAGTTAGATCAGGTAACTATAACTTGCGCGCCCACAATAAACTGCTGATGACGTCACATAGTACATCACTCATGACATGGTCAGTGACATCACTCATGACATCAATGATGACATCTGAAATTACACATTGTGGATTGCGATCGCGCAAGTTATAGTTACCTGATCTAACTATAACGTGGAATTTCATTGGTTTTTTACGAGTGAAATGTACAGCTAACTATAACATGTGTGAAACCTATGGTTTTTTAAGTGAATTTGCAAGGTTTTGTAAATGATAATTCCTAACTATAACGTGTGTGAAACCTATGCTTTTTTCAGTGAATTTGTACGGTTTTTTAAATGCTAAGTTATGTATTTATTTTTTATTTTTTTTTCTGGTTTTTCACTATGCGCACACCCTGCGCGCACGGTCCATGCCGTGCGCGCCTCGCCTTTTTTTACGCAGTAACATTTGTTTTTTTCTCCCTTGTGGGTCCTTTAATTTATTTAATAAATGTGATTGTTACTTCTTTATTTTTTTTTTTTATTTTTTTTGCCGTGCGCGTACGGTAAGCTTACCGTACGCGTACCCCGCGATTTTTTTTTAAAATTATTCAATTTATTTTTCATACTTTTGGGTCCTTCTTGGACCCCCTGACAAACACTAGGGGGTCTGCAACTCTCTTCGTTGCCCCCGTTTCACGTTCCCCACCTTTGTTTCTCAGTGCGAGAGACAGAAAATGGCGGCCGACACTTCCTGATTTCGACCGATTCGAATGTTTACAGTCATGTAACCACCAATCAGAATTGAGCTCGCGCACGGCACCGTACGCGTACGGTAAGCTTACGGTAAGCGCACGGAGCGCGCTTACAGATATATATATTGATTTAAATGCTATTTTCTCAGGACCTACTGAACAGATTTACACCAGACCTACAAAAGGCACATCCTTGACCTGAGGACTACCTCTCTGCCAAATTTCAAGTAATTCTGTTCAGCCGTTCGGGCTGTAGCTGTGTCTAAAGGTCCTATGGAAAAATGCATGGGGAAAACGCGTTTTGGGACCCCCCTTTTTTCTCAGCCCCCGCTTGACGAATCCCCCCGAGACTTTCAGGGTAGGAGCGGAGCGTAGTGCCCCATTAGTTTTGAAAATTTCGCGAGGATTCGTCGACCGGCGCCAAAGTTATTCCAAATAGAATGTTGCGGATTTCCTATGGAAACACGGTCCTAACTATAACTATCTACTGGCGACCGCCAGTAGATAATATATATATTTGCATCAACAAAAGAGTTCCCAACATGGAGAGCCACGTACATTGTGTGAAAATCATTTATTCAGCCGGGCAGCCCTGCTAAAACAGTCTTTCAAGCACACAGAATGCACAGTGCCAGTAAATCCTTACGCGTTTAGAGCGTCCTTGCGCCCTTGCTCACAGGTACTGGCCGTTTGAATGTAGGCAGGATACTGCCGCTCGTTAGCACCAGCTTATGAAGTTCCACCCAGTGGGCGTGACAGCTCAGTGCATGCTGGTGATTGGAGTCCATGTCAATGCTAATCACAGGTAAGTGCGTCTGCCTTTATCCAAAATAGTTTGCGATCACCACAGTGGGGCTGTGTGACTCTGAGGAATGCCGCAGAACAGGAATTTCCCAGCTGAGCACACATCGTTCCATATTCTGAAGTATAAATGACTCCAATGGACCCACTCTTGCGCGGGAGGGCTCTCCGCGTCCTGGGTGGGCCGCATTTCAAATTATATATATATATGGATATATATATATATATATATAGTATGTTTAATTATAATGTTCAGGTTATTTTTATTTGGAGTATATATAAACTATGTATTTATTTCAATATATGAACATTTATAATTTTACAATCAGTGAATAAATTACATTATTTCTATGCAAATGCAATGTAAAATATTTAGACTCATGTAATTTTCATTGTTATATTTCATTTTTGTTTTTTTAGTAATTAGAAATATTTCATTTAGTTTCATTTTAAAATAATCAGATTTATGCAGTTCAATATTTTGTTCCATATTTCCCATCCTTTTAAATTATTATTATGGCATATTTTACTTTAATATATATTTTTTATTGATATAAGTGTAGATATTTGTGTTGTCAAATAATTAATTTTTTGATATATGTGTAGTGCTGTATATAGTTAACATGGTAATGATATTTTGTATGCCTTTATTTTTAAGGTTGGCATTAAGGTATTTTAAAAATGATTACAACAACATCGTTTTAGGGACAATTAGTGTGTTATCCACGCCAGTGCCCCGCTGCCACATGGCATAACTCGTCCACACTCCACCCACCAGATTGCAACTTCATTTGTGGCCTGGTGGGCAGTGCTTTTGCGGTCCCATGGCGGTGCCTTGCAAAGGCTTATATCAGAGCCTTAGAAAGGCACCACAATGGGAGCACCAAAGCACATTCCTGCATGGTATGGACTATGCAGTCCCTGCCGTGCAGGAACAGGGGGGGCATATTGATATGGGGCATAGCATGTGACCCATGCATGCATCCTAAGGCCCTGACGCCCCAGGGGGCCTTTCGTCACTGCTACACTGTCATGGCAGCCTCACTGCCATAAAAACCGGGGTGGTGAGGAAACTCGTAATATGCTTGGGATGTGGCTGCGGCCTCAGACCGCTGCGTAACCACAGCGGGATTACTGATCCCCAGAGGTTGCTGCGGTCAGAGGTGGACCAACCGCCCATGTCATAATAAGGCGGGTGAACTGCCAGTCTGGCTGTCCACGAACCACCACCATGACTACATGGACCACCATAGTCGTAATAAGGCACTAAAATAAGGGGTTTTGGCAACAGATCACAAATTTTGGGTGATACTTAGGATCCACAAAATTGGAATTGGTTCAAAAATATAAGTACTTAGGATTATGGATTGAGAACAGCTTTCTGTGGAACAATTATATTGAATCGCTTAAAGCAAGAGCCCTAGCATCAGCAAGTGGTCTGAAAAAATGTAATGGTGACTATGGGGATGTGTCCCGAAGGCCAGTTTTAACAGCGTATGCCACTATGATCTGCCCTCAGTTTCAATATGGAACCAAGATGTTAAGCTTGAGTGGTAAATGGAATTGGGAAGCTGAGGAGGGAAAATATCTAATAAGTTTATTGTCCCAGCTGAGGTCCTTAATTATGAAGGAAGTAAGAATTGTAATATGTACTATGTCTTGGAGTTAGCTGGCACGTGCAGAGGCAATTATATTCTGGCTACGTTTGAATGCATGTGATGGGTAAAAGTTATCCCTATGGTGTACAAAGGAGATTATGCATAATAATGAACTGAAGTGGGCTAAGAGCATCAGGAAGAGCCTGGAGGACATATGCATGGTAATGGGTCTTACGATGGGCTCCCAGAAAGTGCATATAGAAACTACTAGGAGCAAACTCCATATCTTAATAAAGGAAATTGCAAGAGAACACAATAGGCAGTACTTAAAGTGGAAGTCTTCAGTCCAATGTCTGCTCAACTCAATGCAAAATGAGGAGTGGTACCCTTATATGGACTCACTGCCTAACTGCTGGCTCAGATATGAATTGTTAAGGCATTAATCCATGTTATAGCAGTGAAGAGGTAAAAATGATGATGGATTGATCTGGCAAATGTACTTGTGGCTTGATGGTAAAATGGAATAATTTACACATCCTCTTGGATTGTTTAAAAGTCCAGACCCTTCAGAACAATATTTCAAGACCTCTTTTTTTTTTTTTTTAAATATGGGCACCTGTAACTGTGAACATGCAGGAGCACTTTTAATGGATATGCATCATCTGGATGTTTCTTGTGCCAATGGGAGATACATGGTTGCCATTAAAAGACGTTTGTAGGGAATTTAGAAGGTCTGCCACTGTTAAGCAGGTTGTAAAATCTTCCTGTGGAAATGCCAGCATTTGCTATGTAAGCCTATGATAGGATTTTATTCACATATATTTTATGATGATTATGTTTTTATGAATTTTAGGAGAATATTGTAATGGCTTATATTTGTTTTTATAATGTCAAATTGAATATGCATGTTTTATGATGATTAATGGCTCTGAATTATTTTGCTGTTTAAAGACTAATGATCTAAATTAACATTATTTTTGACTGACTAGTATCCTGACCTGGGAAAAATATTGAAAAGTTAATCAATGAAATGTCCATTAGTTATTAAAATCTAATTTAATAGTGGGAGTATGTTTGTGATAACTTCAGTGCAAAATAACTTCACTTTAGTGTCTTTAGTCCAACTTGAGTAAACTGTTTTAGAATAGGTTTACCTCACAGCAATACTCCGGAAACTAAATATATGTCCCTGCTGTGCTGTTAATGGCCTGCCTTCTGAAGAACAATATGTTGGTCTCTGCCACCAGGAAGGCAGGAGTGGTGGTAATGCTGGTCATTTCACATGGATTAGGCAATGGGGGGAGGGTGGACAGTAACAAAGTAATGGGTAATTGTCAGAGTTATAGGTTTTGAAATGGTAAACCTAAATGGGATCTCAAAAACTCAAGTCACTTCCTACTCAAAGTCCTCCTAGACTTTCTGTCTCTGATCCCAGCAGCCCGTCAGAATGAAAAGTCGTTTTAGCACTAGCAAATGAGGGGGACCCTCATCTTCATACTGGATTGGCTACAGAAAGGGAAACAGCTCATGAACTAGATCAATGTTAGTGTCATTTTGGAAGAAGTACTCTGACAAGGATTGTAACGGATTGGAAAAGAAAGTGCTGCAAAATGAAGTGGGAA
Source organism: Triturus cristatus (assembly GCF_964204655.1). Classification (NCBI taxonomy): domain Eukaryota; kingdom Metazoa; phylum Chordata; class Amphibia; order Caudata; family Salamandridae; genus Triturus; species Triturus cristatus. The sequence continues at coordinate 232,861,936 of NC_140584.1, forward strand.
TTTTACAGGCAAGCTGCCAGAAGTGGGTGTAGAGTATTCTGCAGTCACTGGTTAGTAAACAGAATAAGACTACCACCTCCATGAACTATCCCTGGACCTGGGGGACAACATCTATGGAGGAGACTGAACTCTGACTACTGGATGAAAGAAGACCCAAGGACTTTCCTTGCCTGCTCACCTATGGTCAAGTGGTTGCCCCCTTTTGCCAATAAAGGGGCACAAAAAACAGAGAAACAGCTTACTCCAAGGAAGCCAGCTTACCACTATGAACTGGATACTTCTGAACCCTGGCTAGAGAGGGATTTGGTGTCTAGACAACTGCCATGAGGAGTCGGGGTTCATAGAAGTGACCAGGAGGAACCTTTCCAGTATTAAGTTAAAATTCAAAATACTTTTTTCTTCCTCCAGTGGATCAGCCTGTCACGGAGTGCCTGAGTTTGATGGGTATTATTTCAGATTTGTTCTTTTTGGAGATTTTTCCAGTGATTAAAAAGGCTTCAATGGACCTTGTAATGAAAGTGTCAGGCCTCTCGGAGCCGTGCCTGTCTATAGTTTCCAGTCAGGGGATTCTGTAGTATTCTGATTTGGAGTAGGAGTGTGGCAAATTGACACCAGAGGTGAATTTGAAGCCAACTGCTACAGTATCTTGCATTGTTCTTGCCATAGAGTTCTTTATGCCAAAAGCAAAGTCTTCAGTGCGGGACACTTGCTGGATTAAACATTCTGCCCTGTTCCTCTGGAAGGGTTTAAGCTTTGAAATTCTGAGCAAATTCTTCAAAGGTAATAACTTAGATCAGTGTAATTCACTTGGCTTACCCAAACTCTGCTGATTTGTATACAACTAGCTCAATTTCTCACTCAACTAAAAACTATGACTTTGGATTAGTGCTTTGAGTTTTTTCACATCTCCAATTCCCCTTATCTAAACATAATTATTATGGTATCTATTTTGCTTCTTAAGCATTTTTCTTTTTTCTAACTTAGTCTAGGAATTTTAAGGTTTTGTGTTCTTGATTTTAAAGTTGCTCAACATTGCTTGAACTTAAATTGTATTAGGGTACAGAGTATTAATAGGAAGGTTGTGGAGGCCTACACTCATGCACCTAATCCTATGAGGACTGAAACCCTCGGGTTCAGTCTAAAAGAAACCAGTAATAACAAGGGCCAGAAAAAACAATTCCACTTTCACATCTTCTTGAATAACATATTAAAATTATGTGTCCTTATTTGTGGATTCCACAAGACTCTACTTAAATAAACCCTCCAGTTTATTTCTTCTTCATATTTTCTTTTTCAAAATTATTTTGATAACAATTTTGACCATATCTAAGGGCTGTAAAATGTTATGGGTCGGTTAATGTAATGTTCTTAGTTCCCAGGAGATTTTCTTGAATGCTGCTTGGATATAGTTTGGTTATTTTAATGACTTATAAAACTCTTACACAATTATTTACACATTCAATTATTGTGTATACACTTTCTATTCTATTCTCAGCGTTATGTATTGTGTTTTCTCTCGTCTTAAACTAGCAACCAAATATCCTATATTCACCGACTCACTAACAAACCTGAGGTGGCAATGTTGTTGACGTGACCTTAGGTATAAATCATTCTTTGGTGCTTCAATACACTGCAACACTTTGTTGGAGACGCTTGCATTCAGAAAATCCACTTCTAAAGCTTCTAACCGGCATTTATTCTGTTAAGCGATGAGGTGCATAATATTTCTCTGTTAAAAATTGTAAAACCAAAGTCAAAAGGCCTGTATAGTGATTAAATACTTTTGAAAATATGAGGCGATCCAGAGTCTGAAAGATGGTTGAAATACACCAATCTTTCAAAGTGTGCTACAGGAAATTAAATGTCAATTTGACTCAAAACTCTTAAAAAGTCATTTTAGAGAAATAAGGGACAGTAGAATGATATATTGATTGTCTTCAAATAAAAACATGGGTACAGAAAAAAAGAAAAGTTACTTTGTGTTTTTATATAAAGTTTAAAGTGCATCATATAGGCTTAAATAGTGCAGTTATATTATGGCTACATAATGGTATGGAAAACAATGACCTTCCATTTTGGAATTGTATTTAAATACAAGTGCTGTGTTTTACTGGTGACCTTAAGCACATCTAATACCACAGCAGTTTCTGTGCATGCCTACAGTACACATTTAGGAAGGAAGCTTTCTCTTTACTATTAAGCATTGACCTGTAGAAAATGGCAAATGAGTACCATGGTGTTCTGTCCAGCAGATGTTTGCAGGCCTTTGCAGAAAATGCTGTGTATTCAAAGGCGCTGAGTAACCTGAAAGTGTCCCTTTGAAATGGATGACTACTGAACCAGACACTTGTAAGGTCTTAACAATTTCTCTGTCAGCGTTTTGATTCCATTTTTTTAAAATCAAACGTTTCTTTGTACCAAACAATTAAAACATTTTTTTTAAAGACACTAAAAATGAGATACATTTAAATCTTTTCCCACATTGAATTTGTTCTGCACAGTGCAGTGCACAAGCAATGTGAGAATAATTTAAAAAAATGAAGGCAACTTTAGGAAGACCTGTGTGTTTGTAAAATGGCAGTGTTTCCCTCCAGCCCTAATTGGGACACATGACAGTAAAATTCATACTAGATACAGCAAGACTGAATTGGTGAAGTTGGCAAGCCAATAAACATGGCTATAGGACTGATATATTTGTTATGAAATGTTATGATAAAAGCACTAGGCATAACATAATTATTGTGAAAAGGGTTGGAAATGGCCCTTTTTGCAGGGTTATCCCCAAACTTTTTGCTTCTTCCTCCTTTATTTTTTCTGACCCGTGGTTGTTGGCAATAGGACTCTGGGCACTTTACCACTGCTAATCAGTGCTAAAGTGCATATGCTCTCTGTATAAATTGTTATATTGATTGGTTATCCATGACTGGTACATTTGTTTCACCTGTTAGCCCCTAGTAAAGTGCACTGAGTGTGCCAGGGCTGGTGATTCAAATGCTACTAGTGGGCCTGCAGCACTGATTGTGCCACCCACAGGAGTAGCTCTAAAATGGTGTCACAGGCCTGCCACCGCAGTGCCTGGGTGCAGTTGCTAACTGCCATGCTGACCTGACCAGTGTCCACACTGGCCAGGCCTAACCCTTCCCTTTCTGTACACATTGGACACCCCTATGGAAGGCCCTAGGCACCCTCCTGGGCAGGGTGCGGTGTATGTGAAAGGTAGAGCATGTAATGGTGTAGGTGACATGCTCTGGTAGTGAATTACAACCATTTTCTTTTTTCACTACTGAAAGGCTATCTTGCCCATAGGCTATAATGGGGAATGCTGAGTATAATGTTTACCTGCATATCTTCCCATAGAAGCAAGATAGAATATTAAAGTTTAGTATGCCTGAACTCCGAATGATCAAATAAATATTTTAGTGAAGTTGGTTTTAACATTCTGTGTTTGAAAATACCACTTTTAGAAAGTAGGTATTTTCTTGTCTAACCATTCAAACCTGCCTCTGCTAGGTTGTGTATTTCTTGTCTGGAGTTTGAGTGACAGGGGCTGGGGAATTCCAGAGGGCTGGGGAATTCCCGGAGACACGGTGAGTCAGCACAGGGCTGAATAGAGAGATCTCCATGTAGATGGGTGGGAGGAGTTGCACCAGGGACCTGAATAGGACAGTGCCTTGCCCCCACAGTGCTGGCTCCACCCCCTGAGGTGCATCTGATGTCTCTGCCCTGCACTGTGAAAGGAGAGAAGGAATCATGTCAACAAAGTGCTCTAGGGCTGTGCTTTCCCTCCACAATGCTGGCTCCACCTCCTGTGGGGCGTCTGATGTTTCTGCCCTGCACTGTGAAAGGAAAGAAGGAGTCATGTAAACAGAGTGCTCCAGAACTGGTTTGGACTAGGCAAAGGCCCCTCTGCCCTCAGAGGACAAAGCATTTGGGGGTATAAATATTGGGACCCTGATCCCAAGAAATTAGATCTTCCAGGAATCAAGAAGGAACCTCTGTCAAGGAGAAAGCTGGAAGACTGAAGAAGAAGGACTGACCTGCTGTAAGGCTGACCTGCAGTTGCTTGCTGCCAAGGAGAGGGGAAGGACTTTGCTGTGTCCCCTGGCTTGAAGGAATCTCCAAGGGCCTGAATAGAGCTGGCCTCCTGTTAAGAAGTCCCAGGAACAAAAGGACTTCACCCCCAGCTTCCCCCTGAACTCTGCTGTGTGAGTGCTTGATCCAATTGTGGGGCCTCTGGAAGTTGTGCCTGCTGTTGGGAAGCTGACCAAGAGAAAAGAAGTAAAAGATCTGCAACTTTTTCACGCACCGCCGGCTTAACGAGAAAATTTCCGACGCCGCGAAGATCGTCGCAGCACCTGTCGCCGCTGTAACGACAACGCCGCGTTCATCTTCGGAGCGCATCGCCCCCGGAGCGGGAAGATTCCCGTCGCTGCGAGTATCGTCGCAGAGCCTGCCGCCGCTGAGTGAGATCGTCGCACCGCTCGTTAGCGGGCCGCATTTCGTCGCTGCGAACATCGTCGCAGAGCCATCGAAGATCGTCGCACCGCTCATTAGCGGGCAGAATTTTATCGTGACGAATATCGTTGCAGAGCCAACCCAGATCATCGCTGGGGAAAATTGTTGCCCCATTCGTTAGCGGGCCGAATTTTGTCGCATCGTGTCTTAGCGAGTAAATTTCTACCGGAAAAGCTACGCCTTGGAATCCATACAAGTATCGCCTCACTCCCCATACAGACTGGATTCGTCGCCCACGCCCGCTGCGTGCAGCGGGGTTGTCGCATCGCCTCCCCAGGGTCTCAGGACTGACGCTGTTGCTTGTTTTTCGACGCCTGAGCGCCGCTAAGAACTTTTATCGCATCACTATGTACTGTTGGCTAAAATTGACTCTAAGGTGAATGATTTTGTCGCTAAGCTAAGAACTCTTTTTGAAACCATATTCTTGAACTGTGTATGTTGGATTTTTGTCGTTTTGGTCTTGTGTAGTTTATATAAAAGTACTTTATTTATCTACACTGGTGTGGGGTTCATTTGTGGTGTTTTCACTGTGTTACTGTGAGTCTTGGACTCTTGGTACAAATACTTTACACATTGCGTTTGATAAGCCTGTCTGCTCGTGCCAAGCTACCAAGGGGGTGAGCAGGGGTTATCTAAAGAGTGTATCCCCCTTACTCTGACTAGAAGCAAGGGTCCCTATTTGGACAGTGGTACCTACCCCCGCCAACTAGAGACCCCCAGATCTAACAATATGTTAAAGTCAATTAGCATTTTGGAGTGTATTTTGTTACAGGGAATGTCACTAATTATCATGGTAGAAAATGTTTTTTGGCCAGGCCGGAAATAATTTTGATTACGCCATAGTATTCAGAGTAATATCGGTAACTCTTTCTTGTTGAACTAACGGTGATACAACAAATACGCTTTCTTGTGTAATTAAGAGTATTTTCAGGGGAAAAAAAAGTCCTACTGTGAGAGCACACTTAGCTAGCGTGAGCAGCTGCTCGCGCTGTTTATGTTCAATTGCATACGTGAAGGGGCATTTAGTGCTCAATGCAGAATTAATCTTCTTGCATAATTCTGTGTAATCTCACTGAACTTTTAGGTCATTCCGCTACAAGGAATTATGCAAGTTACGCCCACTCCTAGTTTTGGCAGTGGTCGCCCACTCTGATATTTTCTGGGGGGTTTCACTGTGATAATTCTTGTTAGACCCTTTTAAGAGGAGCTTCAGATTGCAAGCTGTATTTTTTTCATATTTGTGGCTTTATGACTTCATGCAAGATGGTTACACTTGAACAGGCCAGTGCTTGGTAACATGTGAAGCCAACCTTAAAAGGCAAATACTATATTGATCCTTTGGAAAATCATGCCAGATTTCATAGGTCTGGTCTCTTTATAGTAAAACGTTATGACAAAGGCAGTAGTCTTGACGTACCTTTTGGGAAATGCACATTAGAGACAATATGCTTTTAGGGTGGATTGTAATTAAACTGAGCTGTACTTGTGAGCACCCATTTTGTGGGGTGTTTTCATGAAATTACACAGATTGCCACAGGAGGCAAGATTTTGGTGGTGGTGATTCACCTGAACAAACTCTAGCAATAGAAGGTATACATATCAATGATCCTTGTTAGGTTATTTTATGAGAGATTGTATTTTGGGCTGCCAACTGTAATTTTGAATACATTTATATTTTTATGACTCCATGCTGGATGGCTGCTTTGTGGAGAGTTTATGTTCAATACAGTGGGCTTGAGTTGGTAAGCCAATTATAAAAACTATACGCCTGATTGTTTATTATGAAAAGTTACGATAAGGCAGTAGGCCCTGCATATTGATTGTGAATCTCTGACAAATCATAGGTGTTGAAAATTTGCATTGTGAGAATACTTGTTAGGCCCTTTTAGGCGAGAGTAATTTTGTATAATCTGTCATTTAAAGACCGCATGCTTGTATGCCTGATCTGTTTATTATGAAAAGTTATGATAAACGTATTTGGCATGTCATATTGATTGAAATACAAATGGTAAGTCAATAGGAATTTAAGAGTGGATTATTATTTCTCTTCTTTAAAGCCTACAGATAGGTATTTTGTTATTAACATATGTCACAGATTGCTTTTGTAGGGTAATATATATACAGATTAATATAGATAGGGTACTATAACTTCACTTTATAAACTCTAAGCTTCCACTGTCCACACCTACGTGCTTCCTGATCCTACATGATCAATATATATTCTTATGACATATATCTCTCTCTCCACACTGAAACCCAGCACACAATGGGCACTAGACCCATAAGAGCACAACTCTCACTTGAATGGGCAGACCAACGTCAGCGCAGGATACACGAGGCGCTAATAATAATGTATTTCAAATTCCAAATGTGGTTTCTGGCATGCTTCCAAAAGTCCGAATGTGCCGTGTTTTCGAGACATCTGCTTTGCCTCCAAATACCCCACACTGTGTTCCCACAAAATTGGACAGAACACCGGCACGCCAATTGAAAACATCCACACATTTTAGCTGTAACACACAGCCTTGTTCATGGCCATGAGCACCATTTTGTGGTTGCATTTTATATTCAGCAAAAAAATAAACATAGTAAAAGGAACATGTTCCAATCCGGCTTAATGTTTCTAAAACCAAGAGCAAACACAAGGAGAAGATGTACGGAGCGCTGAAACTTTTCAGGCACTCACCCCCAGTCAGAGATCTGGGTTGAGCCCATCATCGTTCTTTAGCTCAATTCACAACCCCAGTTAAGACCCAGCTATATGCAAATAATTCTTGACCCTCTGCCTCATGGGAACAGTTCAGCCCGAACGGCCAAGCTAGGTCTTCCTTGGACCAGAAACAAGCATCCTGGGACCGGTATCAGTGGAAAACCCCTCATCAGCCAGGCTAGCTTGAATCCAGTGGCAAAGTGAGTAAGGGACCCACCTCTGGGCATACCCTGCCAACTTTGGGCGAACAAAGGGTAAACAGCGTTTACCACGCATGCGAGACAATGCATGCCATTATAACACGGTTGTTACAACGACGGCGTTGTTACATCGCATACCTTTACAACACAACTCGGAACAACAACTTGGTGTAGGGGCAGAAGGTGTTGGATTAACAATCCAACACCTTCCTTACTGTTGCACAGACTGGAGTTGGAATAGTAAATTATACTATTCCAACATCCAGAGCCCCCTACAGCAAGTCGTTGTTCCGATTTGCATTGTAAAGGTATGCGATGTAACAACGCCATCGTTGTAACGACCGCATTGTAATAGCATGTGTTGTAAACGCACGCAGACTGACGTGCCATATTCGAACAAAGCAACCATAAGAGATGATCCCATCCCCTCCCTCAATGCATTCTCTCGCACTTTAGATTAGACTATTCTGCCTTCCAACATCCCTCTCCATAAGGGGTCCCATCCACATCTAGTCCTAGAATGACTCTAGAGAGTGATAGACTGCCCTACATTGAGGATAAGTTGGTTGATCTCAAGCAGGATCTACAAACTTTTAAGGGCAGCCTGAAGACCCTCATACATTTCTCCTTGAAGATAGAGAAGTTTTGGAAACTATATCCTAACTTTGAAACTAATCAACCTAGCCCTCCAGGGAGGGATAAACACTGCAGGGAGGTTCCAAAAACCCATTAGCAACTAACTTGCACATCAAATCGATGTTGCTCAATTGCAGGTCAGCAGGGAAGCATGCAGTGGATATTTCTGACCTCCTCCTCACACAGGAACTGAACCTCCTGATCCTAACAGAAACCAGTAATAATGACATCTCCTCCCCAATTCTGGACATCTTAGTCCCCCTCCGAATATGACATTATCAGACTCGATAGACCTGTTAAAGTTGGGGGTGGCATTGCTTGCATCTATCGCTCCATCTTCACTTTGAGACAGGTTCAAACTCCCATTATGTCCTCCTGTGAACACATAGACATTGAAATCAGATGCAATGGCATGATAGTCTGTTTGCTCCACGCAATATATCATCCCCAAGGCGAGCAAATCATGGAGTCCATTCCCTCATACTCTGACCAACACCCCAACCATATCTTTCTGGGGGACTTTAACCTATACTGGAACACCACAAATGACCCCTCATTGTGCTACTTCAAAGCTTTTTTCTTTGACCTCAACTTCACCCAGTCCTGCAAGGGACCCACCCACAAGGGCTCCACCCTTGATATAATCACAGCTAAAGATAACATCATACAACTGGATGACATTTCACCCTGCGCCTGGGCTGATCACAACCAAATCTCTTGTCACATCCTAGAAAAAGTTATGGTCAGACATGGTCAACTGCCCAAAACTAAACAGCTGACTCAAAATCTGAGAGACATCAACACCAATGACCTAACGTCCATTAGCAATAATCTACTTCCACCACCCCTATCATGACAAACCTAGATGATCTTACAGTTCATTACATCCACACCATGACAAATATCTTCGACACAATTGCACCAAAGCAACTCAGAAGGATACCGTTCAAACAGTTCAAACCCTGGTTTAATGGCTCACATAATGAGGAACTTCACAAACGAAAGCTTACGGAGAGACTTTGGAGAAACTCACCCTCCATCACAAACCTCAAACAGTGCATATAACAAGAATATCTGCAGTGCCAAAATTGACCATCTCAGGGCACAGTTTGACAGCGCCAAAAACAGATCAAAAAACTATTTGAAATCATCAAACAACTAGCTAAGCACCCCTCTAAACAACCCTCTGCACCCAAGATCTCTTGCCCCAGCGGGGAGGACTTCTCAGCACACTTCACTGATACGGCTAGAAAAATTGCCTTACCTAATCTGCTGACTCTGACTCCCCTGTCATCATCATCCTGGGCAATGGTAGCGAGAGCACCTACCCCAAAGATTTTCCTCCAAAAAACTATGCATCCTGGAATTCCTTTTTACTCCCAGATTATGTGGAGCTGCTCCAATCTATGGCTTCTTTAAAACCTTCCAATCACTTAAACGATCTGCCACTGGCCAAGTTTTTCAAAGAACTCAAATTTGCTATTCTTCCACCCTGGTCCAGGATTATTCATGAATATCTCGTACAAGGTAGGATTCCTGATTGCCTTAAGATGGGTCAGGTTACTAACATCTCTAAAAAGCTAGAAGCAAACTTACCGGATCCTAACAATGTCCGTCCAATTGCCAATATCATGACATTGGCCAAATTGTTCGAGAAATACGTTCACACCCAGCTCTGCAACCATATTGAGAAGTTTCAGCTCCTTGACCTATACCAGTCAGGTTTCAGAGCAGGTCACAGTACTGAAACTGGCCTAACACACACCGTTGATGATGCCTTGAGATCTCTTGACCAGAATGTTGCCTGTCTACAGATCCTTCTTGATCTTGCCTCAGCGTTTGACACTATCAAACATGAAAACCTGATTGATCTGCTTCAAACAAGAATGGGGCTATCAGGCCCTGGCTTAAATTGGTTTGCCTCTTTCCTACCAAACAGAACGCAAAGAATCAAAGTTAACCACTACCTTGCAACCAGTACCCCGGTCTCTATTGGAGTGCCTCAAGGATCCACACTCTCCCCCACGCTTTTCAACCTTTTCATGGAACCACTCTCTGAAATTCTGAACAGCTCTAACATTCAATACTATATGTATGCCAATGACACTCAATTGTATTTGAAAATGTCCTTGCCAGATGGCATAAAACTCCAAACTGCGCTCTGCAAAAAAACTCAACCATGGTTAACTCATAATTTGCTAAACACTCTCAAGATAGAATTACTCCTGATTGCCCCTCGCAATCACTCTGCGCCCACTCAAGACTGGTTCAAACAACTTACAGACTTCAACTGCATTCCTCATGTTGTTGACTCTGTAAGATCTTTCGGCATAACTCCGGACAAATACCTGAATATGTAAGATGAAATCAGTGCAACTACAAGGGGAGCCAATCATCAGTTCAGCATATCAAGGAAAATCAAACCAGTCTTGCCTTCTGAGGACATTCAGTCTGCATTCCAATTCTTAGTTATCTCGTGCTTGGATTATAAAATGGTGACCCTGGCTGGGTTACGTAAAACTAGTTTGGTACCTCTAAGAGCCACTCTGAACTCTGCGGACAGACTCAAAACTGGTTCCAGGAAACATGACCGCATCACACCTGACTTAATTCAACTAAACTGGCTGTCTATCAAAGCAAGGAACCATTCCAAGATTGCCTGCCTGATGCACAAAGCTATTCACTACAACAGCTTCTACCTGGCAAAAAAACTTGAACTATTAGGTTTGAATCGGACCCTAAGAAGCTCTAACTCCCTACTATTGAAACCCCTCCAAATTCAAAAAGAAAAGTAGCTACAATCATGCTTTCTCTGGTTTTGCACTAAGAACATGGAGCACTCTTCATGCCGAGATCAGATCAAACCCCTCTATCTCCTCATTCAAGAAACAAGTCAAATGTTTACTCTTGAATGACCACCTACAGCAATAGGCCGGAAGCCATCTCGACTAACTTTTATTTCCTGTTGACTCTATTTCATACCTCTGTTTATAAGTTTTAATTTTTGGCTCTCCACATGCCCTTTAAGATCTGCTGCTCTTCTGGAACTTTTCGTGTCCCACAAGATGGGCTGTTACCTTTGTTCAATGTTTTAATTGGTGTCTTCCATGTGCCCCATAAGACCTATTGCTTCTTCTTGTACCTCACATGACCCAAGTGATCAGTTGTTCTTGCTTTATGTTCCTTTGTGTTATACTCATTTTTTTTAACTCCCTCCACTTCTGTTTCTTTGTATAGCACTCTGATACCCAAACGGGTCATGTTTGTGCTTTATAAAACTTTCCAAATACATAAATGATGGACGGAGCGCTGAAACATTTCAGACACTCACCCCCAGTCACAGATCTGGGTTGAATCCATCATTTAAGCTAGCCTGGCTAATGAGGGGTGTTACCCCAAAACCAGTCCCAGGATGCTTGTTTCTGGTCCGGTCTTGGCAGTTCGGGCTGGACTGTTCCTATGAGGAGCAGGGTCAAGACTGATTTGCAAATGGCTGGGTCTGAACTGGGGTGGCGTATTGAGCTAAAGAATGATGATGGATTCCCCTGCCTATCACCTATGTGGGTGATGGGAGCTAATCCAAGCAGCCGAATTTCACATTTCAAAGCTCACCCTTCTTTTAAAAAAAATGACATTAGCTTTTTAAAACAAAATGAGACTCCTGAAGCTGTAAAAATATAAAAAAAAATAGGGGTTAATTACAGTGGCCCCATGACTGTTCCACACAGGGCCCTGATGTGTGGCCACCCTCCTGCTTTGAGCCCCATCTTTGAGCAAAGTACCCCAGCTGGAACTTCGGTGCTACAAACCTCCAAGGGCACCTAGCATGCCTGTATGCTGCACATGGCCCACGCTTCTGCATACATCACGGCCACGTCACCTGCACCCTCTCCAGTCCTTTCACTTCCCAGAAACTTGCTGTGATCATGGGAGGGTGCAAACTCTCATCTACCATTTCCTGATACAGAATGTCTCCGGGAGAGATATCTTGGGGCGGGATATAGTCTTGGATAGATTGGACAGTAGTTTATTACTAAGCCTTATGTAATTATGTGAGTCGGTGAAACTGGAACACTTGGATCCACTTCATGAAATCAGACCTTGAACGGAACAAATTTGTGGGTAAATTCATCCTTGCTTCATGGATGTAAACACACACTGACTGGGAGCGCAATCTGACCACACCATCCTCTGCATCAAATGTTTCAATCCTCTATGTACTCCATATGCATGTTCACTGAACAGTTTAGATGCTGTCCTTCTGTAAAGAGCACAGTTTCTGTCATCACTTATGCAAGTGAAATGTACATGTAGGTGAAACAAATGTATTGAGAATCAGGCCAATTGCATCTTTTTCATACTTCTTTTTTGTTTGTGTTGTTTTTCTTGAAGGAACCTTACTCTGAAGTTTTTTTTCCCATTATCTTATCTATGTTCTGACGCTGCCCAGGAGTTAGTTACCAGCATGTTGTTGTTACTAGGCAAAAAAGGAGTCACTATGCAAGCGAGTGAGGTGAATACTTTGAGTAATACTCTTATTAGTTTGACACCTGAAGTTCTATTAATGAGCAAGTAAAAAGAAGCTGAGAAAACACAGAGATGCTGACAAGAAATATGGCACTATAAAAGCTGCTTATAAACAGAAATAATCCTCATTTGTTAGTCCACCGAATCGTAAATAACTATACCGAATGGAATCGGTATTTACGGTTTCAAATTACAAAATACATGAAAAATGCCTCAGTTCATTTGCCTATATTCATGAAACATGAGGTAGCCTCAGATATGTCTCGATATCAATGTTTTATTGTCCCTCACTCTTTATTTCTTCATTCACATATCCACATACTGTTTTAACACTTATTCTAGAAGTTCGATTACCAAGATTTGTCTCAAGAATATGTTTCAGTGATTTTATTTAAATACGCCAGTCGTCGCCAACTCTGTGTCAGAATAAACTTCAAAATCTAGTTATCATGTCTTTTTTATTTTTTTTATTTTGTGAGGCATAAGCACACCAGAACTACGATTAATTCCTAGGTTCTGTTCATTCACTGTTCACATTTGTAAAAACGTCTAATTACCAGTGAATGTGTCGGTTCAAGTAGCACAAAGTGTAACGAATTCTGGCTTTCGAAAGAAGGTTGCTTGCACAGACTAACAAATAGAGGACTATTCAGGACCACGGCTCCTGACACTTCTCCCAAAATGGCTGCCGAGTATGTCAGAGGTTCCGATGATACAATACCACTGACATCATGTCTGCATAAATAGTACATGAATGGGGGCTGTTTGTGTCAAACGTGGCAAATCTCAATCTAGTTTGGCAGTAAGAGCGGAAATTTGCTAGCCTGTGTGTTTTTGTAGGACTTCAAATGCTTCGTTTCACCCTCTTCAAAGAACAGATGGTGAAAAAGAGAATTTATGCCATATATGTTGAAGAAACCAACCGCTCATTCCTATTGCTTTAAGTGCCCTTTGAAAGGGGGAAAGGTGCACAGTCCTCTCTTGGGAAGTATTGCAAACAGTAGGAATTTCCAACTCAACAGGTCAGTATCCTTTATATGGGAGGAGCTTATTGGCAGAAGGCAGTAGCGCCTCCTGGAGCGAGTTCGGTGGGGGCAGTGAGGCGGGGCGGGGAAATGTAAACACCGGAATATGGATCAACGGAGGTAAGTACACATTTAAATAAATAAAACAAATTTCGTTGCGCGCACTGCATCGCAAAATGCGATGCAGCGCGCGCAAAGGAATTTGTTTTATTAATTTAAATGTGTACTTACCTCCGTTGATCCATATTCCGGTGTTTACATTTCCCCACCCTGCCCCTCCCCCGCCCCGCCTCACTGCCCCCACCGAACTCCCTCCACGAGCCGCTACTGGCAGAAGGAACGCATTAAGGTATGCAGAAGACCAGTGTTCAGTTCAGTTCATAAATAAGTTCATTAGAGACAATGTCCCTTAAACATACATATGAAACCCATGACAAAAAAAATACAACACTCTTTAAAATAGAAATATTACAACTTTGCAAAACCTCTGAACACTTATGCATCGTTTGTCACTGGCATGACAGCTTTTAAAGCCATTAGAAATCTTGCTAATGTGCAAATTGCATACGAAGCAAAGATACTCTTGCTGCCAATCTCTCCCTTACATTACATTTTAAAAACACAGTTTTTAAAATTTTCTGACATACCTTAAAAAAATAAAAACAATCCGGTTCGGTATGTAGGGTCGTTAAATGCATATTTAAGTCACAGCTACATAAACCTTCTGGATTTTTAAACAATGTTATTCCAGCCTGGTGAGTTTGCAATGGATGCATAACAATTCTGATCCTTAAGATTGCACTTTGCATTGCCTGGTTAGGCAGCGTATGCAAATAGGGGAGAGCAATATTGGATTCCCAGACTTCACAGATGTGAACTATGGATGCCTTTTGCCTTAAGTAATCCAGATCTTTTTCTCCTCCAACCCGCCTCCTATCTTTAGTTAATTTTTTTTAAAGGCTATTAGAGTAAGAAGCACGAACAACATTTTTTTAACCACTCTGGCCCAACCTAATTGTTCATCTTTGCATATGGAGGCTTCTTTCGCCTGTTCCAATGGCATTAATGTGTCCCAAAATCTCAGAGACCTTTGCTAAGCTATTGTTAACCATGATTCGAATCCAGTTTCCATACTAATTGCCTGGACCATTGCGAATATTGGTAGGTAGAAAAAATTATTTCAACACAACCCCCCCCCCCCATCGTTGGCCAGCCCCGATGCCCTTCAAACCCAGTACCTCAGCCCCATATTGAAATTGTGGGAGAACCATTGCCCTAAATTCAGCAAGGACTAGGTGTAGGCCAGTATTGTCATGTTTACATTTTTCCAATCCACCAATAGTCGAACACGCTTGAAAATTCAGCATATCTATGTGCAACCTCCAGGAGAGAGATCTATAAATATCATCCCCAGATACTTACATTCTAATGCTTCCTCAACTGGGGTCTTACCAATAAGAAGATAAGTGGTGGTATCATGAAGAGGCATGCATAGGGACCAAAAGAGCACATTATATACATGTGATGCCTTGGAAGGTAGGCACTGCACCTTGTATTATGACTGAGGATGAACACAGAATGCTTTAGTACTAGCACAAAGTTTGGATTAGTGCATCTACAGACTCTTTTTCCACATGTGTTTATACCA
Source organism: Triturus cristatus (assembly GCF_964204655.1). Classification (NCBI taxonomy): domain Eukaryota; kingdom Metazoa; phylum Chordata; class Amphibia; order Caudata; family Salamandridae; genus Triturus; species Triturus cristatus. The sequence goes on from NC_140584.1 coordinate 232,877,197, forward strand.
TTTGCCTACATGTCCAATTTAAAAGGCAGTGCAAAGTGAAAACTTTGCAGACAAATACATTATCACATTGTATTACTAGAAATTAATAATACACACTACAGATTTGGGTTTTCATTTTAAAAAAATGAACAAGTTTGATAGCTACTTTCCATTAAATTGATTGTAGTTCAATTCTGTCTCTATGTGAAGGTGAAATTGACTCACTGGTTGACTTGGTCACAACAACTTGCTATTGTAATAATTGAGTCATGTGTACCATGTGGCCTCTTAAGTTGTTTCAATGTAGCCAATGGCGTAATGTTCAAAGCAAGCCTGAAGGGAAGTTTGGTGGTTTAAGAACATGCTTCAGAAATAAGAAGTCGTATTGGCTAAGGTGAGGACTACAAGTGCTAGCCTAAGACTTGATCTCTTCCACAGCTTTGGGGTGCCTGGTGTCTTAAACAGCTAAATATCTGGAGAACTGGATACTCAAGGCCACATGGATAAGATCCCCTTGTTATGTTACGTTAAACAAGCTTTCCTCGAACTGAGGATCCCAAATTTGTTTTATTCCCCCTCCACAATTCACAATAACGCCAAGACCCATGTTACAATTTGTTCCTCAGGCCCAGATCTGATCTGCAGGCGGTTTGCGCTCAAGTGATGACCACTGTAACAAGATATTCTATGATTTCAACCACAACAGAGCCAGAAACATACCTAGTGTGGATAGCTAACCCTGCACACAGATTTTATCTAGCTGTTTTAGGTTCTACATTGTTCACTTTTTAGTAGCTTTTCCTCAGCTCCAGTTCACTGTATATTTCATGCTTTTCTGTAAGCTTTATAGCTCACCTAGATCAAAATGTGTGCTGCCAATTATGCACGCTGAAAACATTAGGACCTAGATGTTAGGTCTGCAATTCTTACAACACCTACACTCATATTCTATTTTCTGTGTAGTTGTCAGTTAAATTCAATGGACAATAAGGAACAAGTATGCCATTTAGGAGCAAACACAGTAATGTTGATATTCTGACTCTTTTGTATATGTATAGGATGGATTACCATGATGACTCTTTTAATTTTCCTACTTTTAAATTGAATATTTATAGCAATCAGTTTTGTACACATTTTAATATCTTGTATATATGTATTATCTTCTGTTTTTATTGTATGCTTTTTAAATCAATGGAGTGTACTTTTTACTGCTAAAAATGTTTGACTGACTGAGCTGAAGAAGTGCTATCTACCACTAGCCAATAGTAAAATGTTGATAGGTGTTGCACCTTTAAAGGCTACTGCTGCTTTTGGCTGAATATGTAGCTGCATTTGTTAAACTATCAATAGTATGAAGAAAAGAACATAATAGAATACACAAATCAATACAACTGCATCATTAGAATAAATCAGGCCACAACACAACAAAACAGTCAAATAATATTTTTACACATTGCAACCTCCAGAATCCTGCTTTCATAATACAGTGGCAAAATATGAAATAGCGTCAGTCAAAAATTTTCTGTGATCTAAAAGTGGAAAATACATTTCGGAAGGGTCTGGATCCAATGGCGCAAGTAGCAGGTAATTCCTCTGATATAAAACTCATTAGAAAAAGCTATTTTAATGCATGTCAAACATCACAATGTATTTCCAACTCATAATCAAATCTGTAGAACCAGATATGTACGTTTTTTTAGTTTCAGGTAAAAAGAAGCTAGAAATGACAAAATTCACAATAATTGTGATACTTCAAGATTGCCAGAGCCCTAAGTATGATTTTGGGCTTAGTCCATTGTTGCTGAAGATGGTTAGGTCAAGTGGGTCACACTATAACTATGAGTTTTTCACTTAGTGCTTTATTTAGAGGTGACACCATTGTTAAAGTCAGCGAAGCACCATGTTTCTTTCCTTAGAGCCTTCACAAGCTATCCAAGAAAAACCTTAGATCAATGGTCAATTGGACCTTGGGCTATCATTCAATATACCCCAGACTGTCCACCCTATTAAGGGTTAATGTTCCAACAATTTCTTTTTCATTTTTCCATCTCGGACAACTAGGGAAAGCATGGTGGTACTGTTAAACCTAAGAAATGAACCTTCACAATCCAGTGGGAAAAGCCCAAGCATGACAGAAACATTCCTGGTTTGTTTTTTGATTAACAATTCCTGCTTTAGGAGTCTGCACTTTAAACACTGAAATCTTTGCTGAGTAGGTGAATTAAACATGGCACCCACACAGCAAACTTTGAATGCTTTTAGTAGAGCCAACACGATGGAGGCTGCACTGAAGGGAAAGAGATCTATGCATACCTGGTGGCAGTTGACCTTCAATCAGTCTAGAGAAGTACTGCTGTCCTCTGCCCTGGAGGAAACGGATGTATGGCATTGCCATGCATGATTTTTACATGCATGCCTTTACAACACAGCTTTTTATTATTAAAGAAATAAGTATTTGAATATCTAGGGATGCAAATAGCTCATGGATCAACCCGTGGGTGATCAGTAGATTTGGTGGCAAAAGCAAGGCCCAGATTGGCTGGCTGCAACCTGATATGAAAGTTGCGGTTACCATTTGTTTCTTGGTTGGGTTTCGGGGAGAAAACATTAGTAAACACTCACGTAAGGGGTCAGGATAGATATATCCTGACCTCATAGGACACATGGAGAGGTCTCTGAGGGAGCCCCCCATGGGCAATAAAATGCCCAAATATATATTTTTGGACTGATCTGTCAATCTGCCGATCCACCACAGAGATCAGCGCGGTCTCCCGTGTAACTTTGCAAAGGATACAGAGCCGAATGAAAAACAAAATGTGTGAGATTGGCTGCATGCAGGGGTTTGGACAACCCCCGTCGTGCGTGGCTGTGCACGCTAGCGATTGGATTAAAGTATGGTGATTAAATATTACTTTATGTTAAAAAACATAAAAATTTCCGGAAAAAAACTAAGGGTACAGGGACGTTATAGTTACACATTTTACACACACAAAACAATAGAAATTCAGCAGTTCTGGTTATACTTATGTGAGCACTTATATTTATACATATCTAAAGAAATTATTAATTTGCGCCTTAAAGTAAATTTAGGCCACAAGTTATAGTTTCTTAACATAAGTTTAATTATAAGTGCTCGGATAATTTATATATATATAACTCCAACTCCTGGCCCGTCAATGACTCAACGGGACCCCAGGCATAAGTATATATATATATATATACATATATATATATATATATGTATATATATATATATACATACACACATGTACATTGTATATGTTTTTTTTTAACATTTGTTTACTAAAAAAAACAATATTTATTATAACGTTATATTTAGGTGAACATTTCAGTGAAAACGTGCCATTTTAAACTGAAATTCACCACTAATGGATATCTCAAGCAACTATAACTCATGCCCTAAAGTAACTATAACACATGCACACGCCATGCACAATGTTGTGATCAATGATGTCAGTTTAGTTGTCATCAGTAATTCTATCAATGATGTCCCTGAACATGTCATGAATGTTGTAACATTTGAAGTCATACACAGTGCATGACACACCCATTGGTCACAATAATTTAATTTTGGTTTTTTTACACATTTTTCTCCCAGGATGGTCCCTCTGTTATCCTCCTAAAACAAGGCTAGGGGAGCAAGGTATCACTGCCCTGCCCCCTTATATCTTTTTTAACTCATTTTTAGGACAGGGTATTAAGTACCCGGAGTCCTATAATGGCCACTGCAACATTTTCATTCAGGTTGCGACCAGCCAATCAGGGCGTTTGATCCCATGGGACCTTCTATTCCACTGCAGTGGAATTACCCAAGAAAGCCTCCTAGAGTAATCAGAACAAATCCAATTGTTGACATATACAAATATTTTTTAACCTTAATTTCACAAAAAGTACGCCAAATCACCAAAAGCACACTTTCTGGACCACATCTCACTTTTTGCCAATTTTGGTGTCATTTCTCTTAGTTGTTTTGGCAGTAGCGCTGTTCAAAGATCTCTATGAAAATTGTATGTGGATTTTGCATTTTGGGACCCTCCATTTTTCTCAGCCCCTGCTTTTTGGATCACCCCAAAACTTTCCATTAAGCAATTAGGCAAAAAAGAGCACTTTTTTGGGGAAAGTTTTGTGAAGATTGCTTAAACAGCACCAACATTATTAGCATACTAAAAAAGGAATTTCCTATGGAAATCCAGACCTAACTATATACTCTGCAGTATATATATAAAATTTCATTTTAAATGTCTTTTTCTCTTTTTGATGGAAATTCCCCAAGACCCCATCTTTGTTTTCAATTACTCTTTCCACTCTTTACCACCACCCCCCATAAACCCTAAAATGAACCTTACCACTACCAACCACTAAACCGTAAAACTACCCTTACCACCATTTACCACTAACCCACCCCTGAAACTTTTAAATGACCATTTCATCTCTTTATCACTACCCAGCCCTAAAAGGACCCTTACCACCCTTTACCACTATCTAGCCCTAAACCCCAAAATGACCTTTCTTACCCTATATTATTACACATGCCTAAATCCCTAAAATTACCTTTACATCCCGTTACCACTACCCACCACATAACCTTAAATTTGCCCTTACCCCCCTTTACCACTGGCACCCCCTAAACCCTAAAATTCCCCTTACCACCCTTTACGACTATGCGCACCTATGCCTACCCTGTGTGGTAAAGGCTCTGTGGTAGAGGCATTGCCTGGTAAAGGCTGTGTGGCAAAGGTTTTCCCCCTTAGAGTACCCATGCCTAAAGTATGAGGCATGGGTACTTTAATAAGATATCCATGTTGCCTCTGTGGATGCTCTGGTATGTATGACCTCAGTTTGAGCATTTCTTAAAATCTCTACCCTCACTCTGAACCTACTGAACCGAAGGCATATGTCAAACTGAAAATGTAATTACATGCATTGCCCTATATGTTCAGACTCCCTGGTTTCTGTTGTTAAGTATTTGAAAGTTTGGTTGCACATTTGTACTGCATCTGGTGTGTCCTGTTTGACCTTTATGATTCTCCAATGGGGCAGTGTAATTTAGACTCCACCATTACAAGTCACAGAAATGCAAATATACATGCATTTGACATTATATTCACTGTCTGCCTTAACTTTATTAACATGTGTGAAGCATTAAAACATATTAATTGAAATGTATTCACTGTAGATACTAGAGATGTATACATATGTGCACTAATGTTCAGTTTAAACACAAAAGTATGCATTTTTTTCCTTACGTTTTACATTACACTTCGTTATATCTGTATAATCAAACATTTATTATTTTAATCACATTTACATGTATTCTTAAAGTTACACGTGTGCATGTATAACCTAATTTTCAACATGGATATTAAATGCTTAACTAAAGTTAGCCTGGCTACAGGCCTCAGTTAAAATGCATTTTGCTTTGCCAGCATGCTTTCTTTTTTCCTTGCAGGTTTATCATCATGATTTTCGTTAGCCAGAGAAAGGCTTCTTGTCTGTATTAGACTGCTAATAGAGAGGCAATGAATGAGGAGACACCATGGTGAAAAGAGGCCTTCTGTTCATCGTGTACCAGGATGGCAAGATGTTCATGGTTGAGAACCGCAGTCTCAGCTCAATGTGTTGGGAAATCAAAGTGATAATGCAGATGCACTCAAGTAATGACTTCATTGGTTCCTGATTGTGTGAGGGAGATAAGTATGTTTCTGAATCTCCTGTCACTTTTAAATTGGTGTTCCAGCAGTTAGAGTCAGGAGAGATTCCCTTTAGACTTCGAGAGGTGGAGACCTCTCTGCTCACCCTACTTTTGCAAGTGTGAAGCGTTATGGTAAACACTCACTTCCTTTTTCCAAAGACTTCTACTGGAGTCTGATCATGCTGTTAACTTCTATGCTACCGATTTAGAGATCCTTGATAGATGACCCTAAATGTAATCTATTTTTAGAAAAGAGAAGGGAAACTTCTTTAGGGAACAGCTTTTGGCTTTAATCTGTGTTTATACAATTGAGCATATTGCAATTAGATATGTCATTCTATTGCTCTTTAACCTACTTATTCAGTTTACCTATTGTATTGCAGCATTTATTGTACTTACTTTTGGCGTGCATATACAGGGCTTTGATTGGAAATCCAAAATAAAACCCTTTTACTCTGTTAAGCGATTCCTGGTCCTTATTTTGGAGCCTCATTGACTTCACAAGATGGAAAAACACTGTTGATCTTTTCTCCCTTTCAGTGCTTCGCGTTAGCTAAAAAACAGTCCATACGACTAATGAAGAAAAATCTTTGATGATTCGACTAAGAGAATATGGGCCAGTTGTACGACCATTGGAATTTGCGACTTGCAATTTGCGACAAATTGCGAGTTGCAAACTCCCATGTACAACAGTGTCTCAGACACTGTTTGCAATTCCCAATGGGGTCGCAAATTGCATGCCTCATGAATATTAATGAGGCTGCAGCAATTTGCGGTCCCATTAGGAATGGCTGGCACACCCAGGGATGGTGACCTGCTGGGGTCAGCAGACCACCATGTCTGGGACTGCTTTGCCAATAAAGCAGTTTTTTGGGGGTTGTTAAATGCAGCCCATTTTCCTTAAAGGAAAATGGGATGCATTTAAAAAATAGAAATGAAACTTTTCAGTTTCATTTTTGAAGGGCAGGCAGTGGTCCCTGGGACCACTGCCTGCTCTTAAAAAATATTTGTGCATGCATTCCCAAAGGGCAAGGGTTCCCCTAGGGACCCCATTCTGTTTACGAGTGCCTTATCACCCTTCTCTGAAGGGTGGTAAACTGTGGGTGCTTTGCGACTGCAATTGCGGTCGAAAAAACATTCATACATGGGTTACGGACTCGCTGTTAGGAAGGGATGCCGTCGGCACGCTCCTTCCTAATGGTGAGTCGCTAACCCTATTTTCCGAGTCGCTAATTGATTAGCGACTCGCAAAACAGGGTTAGTAAATTGGGCTGACCGTTTATTGAGGTCGCGAAGGGGCTGAAATCCCCTTTGCGACTGCAAAAAACGTCGTACATCTCACCCTATGTCGTAAGGCCCAGTGCTCCACCACTAACTTGACATTATGTGAAGTATATTTTCATTGCTTTTTGGGGGTTTATGGGGTTTCAAATATAACTGGTATCTATGTTTATTTTATGCCATTTACTAAGTTTATCAAACAAATTGTATTTTGAAATGTTGTAACTTTTTATTGTTATTTATGTTTTTTGCTGGATTGATTTGCCACATGGTGAATAACTATTTGATTTGATGCGGTGCTTGTACAATATGAAGGTTTACTTCTCTCTTTCCCTTTTCTTAGCGATTCGGCCTAAACTCTCTCTAAGGTGTATTCATCACCATTACCACTCTCTATTTTTTTTTATACATATTTTGGATTTATAAGTGAAACAGGACTTCTTTCCTGAAGATTATAGGATTCTACTGGTCTTGTGCCATGAGATCAGGCCGAAAAAGTGACAAATGCACGTAGGTTTGCAGTGTCATATTTGATAGCAAACGTAGTTGCGTACTCAGTAATATATTCGGTATCTAAAGCAACAAATATGTTCCCTGTGATTGTAAAGCATACACCGGTGCGCTGCCCAAGGGCCTAATTAGCACCTCCTGGAGCTGCAAGGTAAGAGCAGTTTATAATTGGAAAATGAGCCGATGCAGAACAGATGCAGCGCTGCACTTTCCACTTAGTAAAATCTTGCAATTAAGTGGCCATGTATTCTACCGGGCCATTCCTTTCAGCCATCCACGCCAGTGAAAATACACTATGCAAATCCACGCCATAACATTCTTTCATGTGAGATTGAGACTGTTGATGTAATTGGATGCGACTTGACTGTTTTCATACATTGTGACGTCAGACATATACATTAGATAGGCAAACAGCATGAGGGTTCTTGAATAAAGTGTCAGCAGATGATTGGGATTTATATTGCATCATCAGATTTTCATGTTCAGCAAGAGAGAGAAAGGAGAAAGGAGGGGAAGAGAAGTTAGAAAAGCAGTTGCAAAGGGAGACGGGGGGAGAACAAGGAGAAGTAAGGTAAAGAGATTGTAGATGAGTGGAGGAAAGAGGCACACTGTTTAATCTCTTGGGATTGAGAAAGATAAAACAATGGCATCTTCATTGTTTCCGAATTATGTACGGAGTATGGTTATTTCCAACCCTTCTGTCGTGTTCTTCTGCTCTTATTCTCTGGGTAATTTTGCCCAATGACAACAAATGTGTGACTCAGACACTGTACCCCTCCAAACACTTTTGAATTTCGAAAATAACACTAGGGTATGCAGCCAATGCTCTTTTTTTGCCATTCATACATACAAATCTGGTTGCATAAGGATGATATAATACATTTGATCAGTTTCCAGGGAGGTTTTCGTCTTCACTGTCTAAAATACAACCTTCAATATCAGTCCGCCCTTGGGAAATAATCTTTATAGCAAACCCTTCCTTGTTTGACTAAAAAAACCCTCAGTCTCTAACTTGAATGAAAGGAGAAAATGTAAAGTAACACATGAATGTATCATACCATCCTTGTGGAATAGGCTGTACTGTTATGCAATATTTTTTGACTGAAAATATCCCCAGGCCACGGCTTGATTATTTTGCAGTTGTGTCTGCAATTTGCAAAATGACAGGCTTTGACTGCCTATTTTTTTGAGACTCCGTGATTACCAACGCGGAGTTCCAGCAATGGCTGTCTGCGACATACAACAGGATCTTTGCACTACAGTGATGACCACCCGCAATGCCCGGCCTGCTCTTTGTGATACAGCAACAACCATCTGCATCGCTCTAACTGCTCCTCGCAGCCTCCTCCTTCGTGAATGGAATTCTATATGCTGGACTTTAGAAGGTAACTTTTTTAGCGGGACGAACCCAGTTCCTTTGTCTGTGCTCTACTGCAGTCAGCCTGAACTTGTGACTTTCACCCGGTCTCACACCAACAGATAACTGCAAGTGGTGCTTGGTGCTTTTAGGTGTTATACTTACCATAATTCTTTAAAATTGCATATCTCCCATTCAATTGATTGGATTTTTATTGTTTTGGTGTCAAGTAATGTATTCCATTTTACTCTGTTAATCTATTGCAGTGGGATTTTTCTTGTGTTGTGTTGTCACTTTATTACAGTTTGAGTGCTGCATAATTAATTTACACATAGCCTCTAAGTTAAGCCTGACTGCCTTTCGGCCAAGCTTCCAGAGTATTAAGCATAGGTTAATTTGGCGACTTGTGTGGTATACCCTGATAAGGATCGTGGCTGTTGCTCGAGAAGGGCTCCGACCCCCCCCCCCCCCACTCAACCACCAACCCAATTTCTCACAATTAGCTCTTAAAATAAGATTGTTTGCTAAACTTTGGAATATAAGATGACAAGCTACATATTTGTTATTATCTCTGCTCTTTACATGTCTACATTTCCTTAACTTCTCCTTTTCTCTCTTTTCCCATGTTACCTCTGTCTTGTCTTGCTATCACAGACGAATGCACAATGTATCTCAACCTAAATAGCTTTTGATCACATTTGATTTTACAGAGTAGTTGGTCCAAGAGTTTGGGTTTCAAGTATTAAGCATATTGATGCATTCAGCAACAGTCAGTAGTGGATACATATATCAAAGTTACTGGAACATCATATTGTCACACCAGGCATAGCATGCCTACACAAAACACATCTATGCTCAACAGAAAAAAGAACATTGTGGCCATTAATATATTTGTTTATGTATATGCATCTATGAGAGCGATCATGACAAGCATTTTGAATAAAAATGTAACACTGGCTAAACACCAGTGGATGATAGGCTACTGCATAAATGGAAATAATCCTGGGCGAAATTAATTTTATGCTTCAGAAAGGCATCCAATATTCATGGTACTAGAATATTGAACTGGCTGACTGGGGTAAACATTTGAAACTCATAAATAATTTGAACTGCATACTATTGTATTCTATGTTATTATTTCTCAAGCACAATCAATACCAGATCATAATTCAGCTTCAATGAGCCATAACAAATGCAAATAATAGGTATATAAGTATCAAGACAAAAGGTCCAAGAAAGTGTGGGGGGATGGGAGGTGTGCACAAATAAGCTATGTGAAGGGGGAAAGAGAAGAGGAAATGATACAGAGGTGGATTATGATTCATTAGTTCAGCAAGGCCACTTTGGTTGAAGAATACGTAATTGTAAGGACTGATATTGAAGCTATTGAGTTTGGAGGCATCTTTGAAAGACCTGGGCAGCTGGTTCCAGAGTGCCCCTATTTTATACATGGGGGTCTCTAATTGCCAGAGGAATGTACCTTTGTCCAAGTAGGGACCCTTTCTTCTAATCAGGGTAAGGGAGTTACACAATTCAGATAACCCCTGCTCACCCCCTTGGTAGCATGGAACGAGCAGACAGGCTTATCACAAAGGCACGGAAATGGACACCACACCAGTTTAGAAAAATAAAGAATCTTTATCTAAACTAAACAAAACCAGAACAAACAAAAATTCAACATACCTGTATCAAGTTATCACTTATAAAATGGTTACTTCAAAAATAGAACTGTAGAAACAAAATCACTCCACCTGGGGCTATTACAATGTTGTGACAGGCACAAATCGAAAGTACAGCACTGACCGCGAGGTGCGCAGGCTGAGCACAGAGTCACATGGACCCCCAAACAACAGTACCTTGGAAAATGAAGTCAACAGGCTATGCACGGTGTCAAGGAGGTGAGGCGTTGGTGCTGAGGCACTGCTGGTTCCCTTCTGCTATTCAGGCGATGAGGCAACGAGTCCATGAGGAGGTGAGGCATTGAGTCCAGGACAAAGAAGTTAGGCGGCATCGGCGGTGAGGTGCCGATTCCAGTGAGGCAATGTGGTGTCAAAGAGTTTGTGAAGTCACCCTCATTGGTTATCAGCTCTGCAATAATGTGATGCTGGCGGTGACGGCATCGGTGCAAGCACTGGTGTCAGGAAGACCCACAAGTGCAGGCATCATCAGGCGTCAGATTGCGCCAGAGCTGCGGTGCAGGCAGGGTGGGGCGTTGTGCACCTCACAAATGGTACCCCTGGCCTCCGTGCAGGTTGCCGCGTCACTGGCGGCATCGCTGGTGGCGTCGGAGTTGTTCTATTTGCTTTGCAGCACCAACCACACAATTCTCAGGGCCCAGGAATTAGTGCCCTTTTGAATACAGAAGTCCACAGATGAGTCCAGGTGCTGGTCAGTGGGTGCAGGTTAACTCTTTGCGGCCCTGAGCGTTCAGAACAGGATGCAAGCTCACACAAGCCCTTGGAAATTCTCTTTTAAGCAGGTTCACACTAAAGTTCCAGTCTTTTTCTTCTCTTTGGCAGAAGCAGCAACTGCAGAATAATCCAGCAAAGGACCTCAGAAAAAGGGCAGTACACCTCCTTACAGATCTCCAGCTCTACTCCCTGGCAGATGTTCCTCTTGAGTCTATAAGTGATGTAATTTTCTGGGGTTTAAGTTTCAATACTTATACCCCATTTTCTCTTTGCTCACTTTGTGGCCAGGGTCTCTGAGCCCAGTCGAAGCCAATTCTCTCCTTTCTGGGGTAGCATGACCATAGGAGGTGGAGACAGCATTGTACAAAGGAGACAAAGCCTATTCAGGTGCAGGTGAAACACCTCCCACTATTCTAAATGCAGCCCAGGTCTATTCAGCCCAGCTATGAGTCATCCAGGAAATGCAGGACACACCTCAACCCTCCTTGTGACTGTCTACAGTGAATGCCCATGCCCAGATTCTGTCATTCAAAAAACCAGACAGTCAATACACAAACAGCAGAGGCACACAGAATAGTTAAACAAGAAAATGCCTACTTTCTTAAAGTTTTAATACACCAAGGGTTTGGGCCTATACCTACATCCAAACTAGGCCACAATATAACTAGAAAAAGAGAAAGTGGTTTTGGACGTGCATTGATGATTAATACATTTGTCTTTCCGGAACCACTTCAGCATTCCTGTGATGCCAGAAAGACGAGGCGAGAGGATGGTTGTTTGGAAACTAATCCATAACCCCAGGAGATGAGCCCGATTAACCACTAAGAAAAAACAAAGCGTCCCCGAAAACGGCGCTGCTGCACTGCAATAAATCAATGTTCCCACCAGCCCACTGAGGCAGCATCTGAAATCTTTCATAAACAGAATGGCGTTTCATTGACCACTAACGTGCCACAAGTGTGCATATTTAAATATTTACCGCATCACTCAACTGAGAAATTTTCAATCGCTGAAGAGCGTATAAGGTCACATACACAAGAAAATCCTTTCATTTACGTCACTCCATGTAGTATTAACCGCCTATTAGTGATCACACAGAATACATCATCTTAAGTGTGTTTGACCACGTCCTGGTCCTGAGGAGAACCCTGAAATTGAATAGCGTTTCAAAACGCGTCAACCCCACCCAGCCAGCAGTAGGCACTACTAATCCACGGAATAACACTGTGTACAAACAGGGCAATTAGCCTGGTGTCACCATTGTTTGGTCTAGCTATATATGGCATGTTGCATTTCTGAAAAACAATAATAATTTGCACTGCCTTAGTTTTAAATGAGGACTGGTCTGTTTTGCTTTATGTTGTGTCATTTGTATGCATTTGTTTGTTCTTGATGTCCTTGTGAAATGTCTCAAATTTTGTTATTATTGTCATGTTGCATTATTTCACACTGTATCCTCCTCTAAGACATGAATTAAATGTACTTAAAAATAAATAAAATAAGAAAAGGTGGAATACTAGCACCATAACCACTTTAGACTGGTTATTTATGAATGTATTAATTATCAATGCATGTCCAAACCACTTTCTCTTTTTCTACTTTCTAAAAGTGACATTTTCAAATACACAATTTAAAAACCATCTTCCCAAGAATGATGTGTTATCAAATTCTGAGTTCAGAGAGCCTAAACTTGATTTCTCTCTCTTGTCCCAATGGAAAGTTATACTTTTAAGATTTATAAAGCAATTCCATGTTGGCCTATGGCACATATAGCCTTTCAATAGTGAAAAACAGAGAGAATAATCACTGGCTATGCTATGCACCTTACTTGATCTGCAGATGCTGTTCTCCAACATGGAAGAGGAAGTATCTACCTGACTCAGAGGTGTAGCATTGTAACTGGGTCAGGAATGGTTAGAAATCTGAGCCTGCAGACAGAATGATTGCAGCCTGTTCATATTTTCACTTCAGATTTTTTCGCCCACCAATGAGTTGCCTTCCACAAGATCTGGCATGCTGCATTCAACACAGCTTGAAACATCCTATTACTGATCTTACTTGTACTAATTCTAGCCTTCTGTCACAACTAGATTCCTTCTGCCACTTTATACGCCCTGTTTTCCAATCTGGGGAGGCCATTTTTACTTACCCCTATTTAATTACTTGATCCAGTGGAAACTTCACAGCATAATGTTGACCTCGCACTACTCATTATTTAAGTGTCACAGTTTTATGCAGAGATTATTGAGAAGCACAGAAATGCCAATAACTCATTAATTATCCAGCACTCATCCTACTATGTGCTGTGGCTAGCAGAAATGTTTGAACGGCAGATTCACACCTGAATTGTATTACTGGTGGTTGAGAGATGAGCGAACACCATGCAATTATTTGCTACAATGCTCAGTGAAACCCATTCTAATCCAGAAATATGGAGAATGTTCTCCCACGTACATTAATGCATAAATAGTCTATGATGCTATTTGTTTCCTTTTATTATACGTTCAATAACCTTATTTCAGTTCAAAGAACCATAAAAGTACAGTCACTGATAAATAAAATACATAAAAAAGATGTGCAATCATCAAAAAATACATCTCAGTAGTATAGTAAAAACACGACTGGTAAAACACATTATCTCCACCATAAAACAGTTCAGGTAGAAGTTTTTAAAATATATTACAGTAAATGCTATAGACCAATTTTGAACTATTACCTCTAATGAAAAAGTGTTTTTTGTATACCACCCCCTTACGACAAATTACTATTAGACAAAAACTATATTTTCTAGGGAAGGGCATTAATTAGTACATTTTCATGTGTTATTATGTTACTTTGTCTAAAGTGCACAGTGCTACAATAAAAATATTTTAAAATCACTAAATCCTTAGAGCAAATATTTTGCGCGCATTTACTTTGATATGCCAAAGTGGGCATGGAAGAGGGAAGGATACGATTAAAATGGACCATACATCCTCCTACAGTTCTAAGAGCTGACTATCAGATGTTGAGCACTGGGGCCCAAATTCACCCCCATCAAGACATCACAAAGACCTTTTCCACACACACCAGATTAAAAATAGATAGAAACTACAAAAACAATAGGCTGGTGGGTGTCCGGTTTCAAAATCCTAAAGACCTCTTGACAATGTGATTTCCCTAGAATTCTGCATAGTTTAATTAGACATTTGGACTAGGGGTGGGCGGAATTTGCGGAATTAACCTTCGCAAATTATCGCGAGAATGTTTAAAATTATCGCAAACAAGCAGAAATATCGCGAAGATGCGGAAGTTTTTTTCCGGCATGTTCGCGCGATTTTCTGCATGGTTGCGGGTCGCCAACTTACCCATGTGGCTGCTTGCGGGCGCGGCCATCTTGTTTTGAGTTGTTCTCGCGGTGCATGATCGCGAGAAGAAAGACGTGATCGCGCGACGCATGACGTCACTGCGGGCGCGAACTGTCGCGAGACAGCGCAAATGGCTAAAAACAATACAACATCTCATGGAGAACGCGACCGGATCAAGAAAACTTGTCGGCGAACGCAGGGATTCAGGTAAGGCGATCGCGCGCGCGCGAGAATGTATCATTTTACAGCGCGAGCAAGAAACAAATTATCGCCAAGCTGCGGAAACCGGAATTTTTGACATTTTCGCGCTCTCCGCGGAACGCAAAAATGTCAAATTATCGCAATTTCCGCGAACGGAACGAAATTTTTGCCCAGGCCTAATTTGGACCTCAATTTCCTGTAGGCTGGGCAGAAAAATATGGCGTGAGCCTCTGTTTCCTCGTTCATGCCATAGGAAGGACATTTCAACAATGAATCAAATCCCTCACCCCTCTTATGATTAGTGAATATGCGCAACGGAAGTTTTCCATTCCTAAACTGGATATACAGCTTCCTCGCGAGGACTGATTGAACCTCATCCAGAAAATCCTCAAATTGATAGGTTTCTTTAATCCTTATAAACCTTGTTGTTAGAGTTTCTAACAAAGCACTCATCAGTAGGTAAGTTAATTTAGACCACTTGTAGCATTTCACCAGCTCCCCCTTGGAGACCACCGAGCAGTCCTCTGCAGGATCATCCCACAGGCTTGCTTTGCCAATACTTTTTAGAGTTTTCCTAATGTAGTGGAGCCATGATATCCTGCCGGTCCCTTGAAGCCCTAGGATCTCCTTCAGGGCAAATCTATAAGAGATCAGTTCTAGAATGGTCCATATTTTTCTGCACAATAAATGTGGCCTAATTCCAGCCCCCTCCACAATTGATCTTACACCTTGATCAAGTTGAAGGGGGATTAGTGGGGTGCTTGCAGGCAGGCTCACTAGTTGCCTTAAAAAGTAGTTCACCACAATATCTTTAGCAGGTTTGTGCCCCGATAGCTCGGCGAATACAGGGTGGCACCTAGGACTTCTCAATAGTGGGGCTGGCAGGTTAATAAAAAAGATCCCCTATACGACCTCGCAAGCCCACCCATAAGCTGGACTAATTTCAGCCTTTGTTTAGCAATATGAAATGACCAATCCATGTGCTCCCTAAGAGTCAGTCCTAAGTAATCAAAATAGGAAACCTCCCAAGGAGAAAGCCATTCAGGCGAGGACTTGGACATGTAGAGTGCGATGGATTGAAAACCATGAATTTGGTTTAGGTAACATTGATTTCTAAACCCCTTATCCTACAAAATTCATTGCAGCTATCTAGTGTCCTTTAAATACCCACTGGGGTTTTTGATAAAAGAAGGGACTCTTCAGCAAACATCAATACTGGTATTTTATAGTCACCAAGCCTGAGTGTATCATTGTTAGCATTTTTCAAAAATCTATAAGGCCATTAATATTAAGCCTGGGTGTAGTTCATGGAGTTCTGCGTGAACGGTGGAGTGGGTTACCCCGTGCCCTTTGCACTGATTTTTAGCACCAGGTTTTTGTCCTGTGCTGTAAAATCATCGCACACAGCATCCCGCACAGTGCAAGAGGGCACTGCTTCTTTCTGCCACTTGGGTAGAAGTTCTACTCAGGCAGCAGCTTCCTCACCATGAACGGAAGGTTTCTCAACACGAACGATAGTGACCAACGGCGACTGCCCACATTGAGAGATCTCGCTGGGAACTGGCCTAGGTTTGGATTTTCCTCATTCGCGTTTGCCAACTTTTAAACTCAGAAAACTCTGTGAATGGAGAATAGTTAACCACCCATGCCTAATTAATATACAGACAAAAGAGTGTTGGGCCCAACACGCACCCTTGTGGTACACCTCTACCAATAACAAAGGGTTAAGAGAGTACTCCCAATTTGCTGCAACACACCTGTGTAAACAAATTCTCATGCAACCTCTTAGTCACATTGCACAGGTACGGAGGAACCCCCATATCAGCTAATACTGACCAAACTGAATCCCTCTGAATTAAGTCAAATGCTGACTTTTGGTCTACAAATATCAAATAGAGACTTCCACGTTTAAAAAATTTAAATTTTCCTGTATAAGAGTTGCAGCCTAAAAATGTCGTCTATAGTAGATATACACTATCTGAAACCCGTCTGAAAGTGGTTAAGGACCTTTTCTTGCTCAATCCACTCCTGCAGTCAGTCTAATATTACCAGAGCAAATACATTTTGGCATTGTATCAATTAAACTAATCGGTCTATAGATGGCAGACAACAATGAGGAACCATTCCTATAAATGGGTTTAATCTACACCCCGGACCAAGAACCAGGAATTGGCATTTCTTCCATGCTAGCATTAAAGATTGTCCACAAGTTGGGGCCCAAGACTTCTGGTTCATAGAGATGAAGGTCCCCAGGAATTTTATCAATGCCCAGAGTCTTAAGAGGGGCAATCTTACCGATGGCCCTAAGGACTTCTGTTAAAGTTATCTCAGAATAGCCCTCCTGTCCTGAGGAGGGTAATTCACTATTTGGGAAGCCCTTAACATTAGATTCAGCTGTATGTACCTCCTGACTATCTGGTACTCCATAAAGGGGTTGATAGTGCACATTCCATAAATCAGCTGCGATGTCATGTTCTATATCGGTTCTGCCTTCACGATTCACAAAATTAACTATATGCTAGAATTCCTTGGAGTCCTTATGCTTATTAGCGTGCAGCATAGAACTCCGTTTTGCTTCATCCCACTGTTTCTTCACTTAACTAATAGCTCTTTTATAGGCACACCTTGCAGATCTGCTCATACATCTATCTTAGCCTTTTAAAGCCTCTATTAAAGCTAGTTTGGCGGCTCTGCACTATTTATTAATCCTTGAGGGTGTGTTCTCCGAGGGCCCCTATCCCTTATTTCAGTATAAAATAGGTATTTTAAATCACCAACTAGTGAGGCATAAAAATCAGCTACTCTGTTGGGATAGCCAACTTTACCATCAGGTGAAATAACTTTATGTAGTGCTGCTAAGGAATTACCTACCACCTTGTACAGAGCATTAATGATGTCTGGGGACTGCTGCATTGTGGACCAATATAGTCTTCATCTAGATGAGGTCAATCTCAGTCTGTCATCCAACATATCTATGCCAGTTACTGAGGTACTTATAAGGGGTAGAGCTAAGTCAAGGGACAAAGCATTGTGGTCACTGTCGTGCCTAGGCAAAATTTCCAAATCCAAAACTAAGGGCCATAATCTTGTAACCAAAAAAACATGATAGATTAAAGAAGAACACCCTATCTGGTTAAATGTGTGGGATCCCTGTCTATCTGTATTAGTTTGCCCATTGCATGCCCATATAGAATGGTTCACTATGAAAGGGTTAATTTGGAGGGCCATGGGGGACCATTTTTTAATAGGCAATATAGACAGTGCTGGAATGGACAATACCCGAATCCCACTCACTTAGAATATCATTGTGATTAACATCGAGGGGCTCAAACTGGTAATTGAAGTCACCTCCTACTATCTTAGAAGCATTCTCTGGGAGAGAGGACACAAATGTTGACAACTGCTCCACAATAGGCGATTCTTGTCCGATGCCCACTGGTCTACAATAAACATTGATCAAATATACATCAGTTTTGGAAAGAGAAGTTAATAGGACACACAGAATGTCATTGGAAAAGGTCTCCACCACTTTAGCCCTTCAGCCCAGATGAACCGCTACCCAGGTGGTTAACACCCTGATGGTCTACCCTTCCTCCCTGTAATGGCCGCCTTACTTCAGACTGCATAGCCTGGGCACCCAATTTCTTTCGTCAAACAGGTTTCTTGAATTAAACATATGTTATAATGGTCTATAAATGACCCCCAATTGCTGCAATCCAATTTGCCCTTCAGTTCTGCAACTTTCCAAGATACCATCTTTGAGAACTGTGGGACTTCCTAGCTGCCTTTTGCCTGGCTTGATCCCCCCTTGCTTTAGAGTAACTTTCTCTAATAACAGTTTCTTGCTGAGAAATATGGGGGCCTGTGGAAGCAAACGGGGCATCCTTCCTTGCGCCATTGCCACTTAAAAAACTTGGGTGTGATATCAAATTTGCCTCAGCCTGGCAATTATTTCCCAGAGTGCACAGCCTGGCTGTGGCAGTAGAAGTCTGAAAAGCATTACTGAGGCTTCTGTGGTCACATGTCCACCCCCAAACCCAACCATACTCGCATGGCATACATCCCTTGCCATCCTTGCACACGAAACGTCAATCCACCCCCTCCACTCCTTCTATTATACATATTAACTTAATATTATTTTGAATACTATCATGGGCCATAGTTCTTATAAAGATTCATTAATGCCCTTTGGATTCGAATATTGCTAACATATTCCATAGTTGTATCTGTATTACTTCATTCGAATGTCAAATTTAGAAAAGGCAGATGCTTTTGCTACTCTTTGTTTCTGCTGGTTTTGTGCAGAGTGACTACTTAGTGCATTAGTTTCAGAGGAAACCTCTGCTAGGGTTCAAAAGCTGACGGTGTGCTAAAAGCACTGACTGATTTGTGACCCAACCTATTTACATTTGGGTCCCTGGTCCCCATTGATTTCCAAGGGGCAGGAATTTGTGAAACCTATAGACATGTAAGAGATCTATGCGCAGAAATGCACTACAGTACAACGAAAATTCTGAAATATATTCCTTTAAAATATCATACATGCCCAACCATAAAATATTAACAAAACATACCAAACCTTGTTATTTCTGGCATTACTTATTTTATAATATCCCATAAGCTGGTGGCACATCCCACCTTCTGATGGGTTTGAAAGGATGGATATTTGGATATCATGTTGTTGTATTTGTGTAATTTATTAGGCATGTTATATCTGCCTAAATTTGTTCAAAGAGAAGCATGGTAATCGTTCATGTGGATACAAGTGTTTCTATCTCTGAACTCCTATATAAGTTAAAAGCATGTATGACTAGGCTTTCCTATGGATTATTTCCTCCATGTGTGCTAAATGTTTGCAGTTCTATCTCTTTCAGTGACAGTAATGTACACAACCTCTTTTTTTTGTTTTTTTATAATTTTTATTGCGCAGAGCATTAAGTACATAAACTACACATTATGAAAAATAGTTATTAAAACCATTGTATACAAAAAATACGATAGCTTCTTCTTTCCATGATGAAATTTAAGAAAAAATATGGCTGTAACAGCTAATAACATCCTCAACCTAAAATAACAATGTGCAAAACATACATTAAAGTGCAGCGGCAAGAAAAGTGCTAGTGATTCTAGAGTGCAATAACAAATAAAGTGCTAATGCTTTTTTATCACAATAATTACTGCAACCTCAACATCAGTATAGGCCTGGGCTAAATTTCCGTTCCGCTCGCGGAAATTGCGATAATTTGACATTTTCGCGTTCCGCGGAGAGCGCGAAAATGTCAAAATTTCCACATTCCGCAGCTTAGCGATAGTTTGTTTCTTGCTCGCGCTATAAAATAATACATTCTTGCATGCGTGCGATCGCCTTACCTGAATCCCCGCGTTCGCCGACAAGTTTTCCCGAGCCGGTCGCGTTCTCCACGAGATGTTGGATTGTTGGAAGCCATTTGCGCTGTCTCGCGACAGTTCGCGCCCGCAGTAACATCATGCGTCGCGCGATCACGTCTTTCTTCTCGCGATCATGCACCGCGAGAAGAGTGAAAACAAGATGGCCGCGCCCGCGAGCAACCGCATGGGTAAGTTGGCGAGCCGCGACCATGCAGAAAATACCGCGAATGGGCAGGAAAAAAACTTCAGCATCTTCGCATTATTTCCGCGTGTTTGCGGAGATTTCTAACATTTTTGCGATAATTTGCGAAAGTCGCTTTCGCAAATTCCGCCCACCCCTAGTGTTAATATCCCTCCTTTAGCTTTTCTAAATTGCTAAAAAACTTCCAATTTCTTTCAAATTTCCTAGTGGCTCCCACCCGTCTTGCGTAAGCTTCTTCAAAATTTTGTGTCCTTTTCATTTTGTTAAACCACTTCAAATGAAAGGGAGCGTCACTACATTTCCAATTCTGAAGAATCAGAGAACGGGCTACAGTACAAGAAATAAATAGAGAAACTTTTTCTGCCTCTGTTAACATCATTCTGTCTCTATATACTCTAAACAGAGCAGCCTCAGCCTCGAGCGGAACTCTCTTCCCAATTGCCTGCTCTATATCTGCAAAAATTGCCTCCCAAAAGGGCTTTAATCGTGGACATGCAAAAACAAATATGG
This sequence comes from Triturus cristatus, assembly GCF_964204655.1. Taxonomy (NCBI): domain Eukaryota; kingdom Metazoa; phylum Chordata; class Amphibia; order Caudata; family Salamandridae; genus Triturus; species Triturus cristatus. The sequence continues at coordinate 232,898,096 of NC_140584.1, forward strand.
TGCCAATCACCTTCCCCATCAGCCTGACAGCGAAAACACTTATTTTCAACTTACGGGAATCTTTTTTACAAAGCTGCCGGAGTTAAATAGGAGAGCCAACGTGATAAGAAGGCCATCCTTTTCAAATTCGCTGCGCGTAGGGATTTGCTTCCTAGGTGGCATAAGGCTTCCCACTCATTAAGGGAAAACATACATTGTGTCTCACAAACTATATTAGCCAAGTGGCTCTCTATCAAGGGTACTTGACCCTGACAATGTAATAACCGGTACTAATATCCTACACCCCTCACTTTGGCCCCATAGAGAGCTACCACAAGTTCATTTGGAACATCAAAAATGCCACTAGTATTTTTTTTTTTTAAATGAACAATTTGTAGATATTCAAAAAAGGCAGGTTTCCTAAGGCTCATAGCCCTTGCCAATACCTCTTGCCAAGAGATCACCCTATTTTGAATAATAAAATGTCTTAGCTCCCGTAGCCCACAACCTTCCCAATTGTTTATATGACTTTCTCGAAACTGGAGGCCAAGACTAGTACATTCTCCCAATCTTGAATATTGCAGACCAGAGGAGCCCGTCTTTTTAAAAAAGGACTGAATTCTAAATGAATAATCCTTTAAAGTTTTGTATCTTGTTTTCTTGGGAAGCTTGGAGGTTTTTGAAAGCACACGAATTTGAGAACCGATTTCTTGCGTCATTTTATCTATAAAGAAGCCATCTCTAGTACATTTAGAATGGATCCCATCAAGCCAACCACTAAATCTAAAAATGCGGCCTCATAATATGATTTTTAGATGAGGCAAATCTAGACCCACTTGTGCAGTAGGTAGTTGCACCACAGTCAGTTTAACCCTAGGTACTTTCTTGCCCCAGACAAATTCTCTAAACAAAGTTTCTATTTCTTTAACAAAGGAAACATTTATTTTTATTGGGACATTAATCAATAGAAAAATAAGCAACAGGAGTATGGACATTTTAATTAATTACTAACGATAGGGGGAGTAAAAGCCATTGTTCCAGAAATCTGTTAATTTTTTCTTTCAGTCTTAAATAATTCAATTTATATAGTTGTTGGTATTGACTTGACACAAATATCTCAAGATATCTGATTGGATCTACCTTAGCGGCTTGAGCCCTCAAACAAGTTGGAAGAAAATTTAAATCTGTATTGAGGGCAAGAACTTCAGTTTTGTTAGAATTTATTTTATAGCTGCCAATTAACTCAAAATTCCTAAATTCCCTTACAATCATTTCAAGATTGTCTTTGTCGGGCATCAAATATAAAATAATATCGTCTGCAAAAAGTTTCAGCTTTGCCATGCCAGGAATAGGGGATTGAATTGCTGCATTAATTCGCATTTTAATTAACAAAGGCTCTATAAAAAAAGTAAAAAGCAGTGGTGAAAGCGGGCAACCCTGTCTTGTCCCACAGTTTACTTTTATACTTCCTGCTCGTTTCGAATGTATTGTTACCATAGCCGTGGCCCCCTGATAGATGTTACGTATCATATTGATAACCTGAGAGGGAAAGCCAAATTGACCGAGGGCAAAAAACAGAGTTCTTCAATTAACCAAGTCAAAAGCTTTCTCAGCATCAACCATTAAAATACATGCCAGAATAAGATTGGTATTAAAATAGTCCAAGGCATTTATTGAAAACTCAGTGTTGGCATCCATAGATCTACCTGCTATAAAACCAGTCTGGTCTCTATGAATTGTTTCTTGGGCGGCAAATAAAAAGCGCTCAGCCCATACTTTCATAAAAATCTTATAATCCGAATTCAAAAGACTGATAGGCCTGTATGAATTAACATCTATAGGATTTTTATCTTTTTTACCAAAAGAAACAATTATCGCCTCTTTAAAAAGTGAAGGAACCGAACCACCCTTTTTAATGTAATTAAATAGTTTTTTAGGGGTATAATTAATTCTTTTGAAAAAACTTTATAAAATTCATTGGGGAAACCATCCTGCCAACATGCTTTTGCCCCGGCTGGTGCTTTGATGGATCGCAAAATCTTAGCGGATTCCACATCAGATCCCAGTTCACTGATCTGATTATCTGAAAGCTTAGGAATATTTACATTTGTAAAATAATCATGGATCGGCTCCTCCCCCACTAGATATTCCGTAGAATAAAGTTGGTGGAAATGTTCTAGGAAGAACTGGGGAATCTCGTCGCTATTAACAACTTCTCGACCGGTCTGGGGGGGTCAAGCATTTTAGATATTATGGCTGCTTCTTGTTTTTTTCTTGTTGAATTAGCCAAAAGTTTAGCAACTAACTGGCTTTCTTTGTAAACCCGTTGTTTAAACATTTGGGAACTACAGATCTCATCTAGAACAAAAAAATCCCTCAGAGCTGTTCTTGCCTGCTCGAGTCCATTTGGGTGTAACTGAAGCTGGAGGGCGTACTCTTTTTCAACCGGTGTTTGTAATTCAGCTATTTTAAGCCTCCGAGCATTTGACTGGGCAGCCGTAAAGGTGATTATTTGACCACGAGCTGCCGCCTTGAACCTGCCTTGAACCCGCCCCAAACAGAAAAGGGCTCCGCAGTGTTCTTATTAATTTTAAAATATTCAGAGATCCATTCTCTAAAAATTTTCACCCATTCCTGGTCTTGGAGGAGCAGACGGCCACCTGGGCTGCTCTCTGCTCCCCCCCCCAAGTATTAGTTTGAGCCCAATATACGTGTGATCGGAAAAGGGATTACACCCAATACCTGCCTTTAAAACCTGAAGAGATCTGGATGTAAGAAAAAAATCAATTCAGGACGCGGTTTGAAAGTGGTGCGAATAGCAGGTAAAAAAATGTTGGGCAAAATTAATATTTCGCCAAGGATCTATTAATTGATATTCTTGTTTGATAGCCTCGACTAATTTTGGTGTATTTGGTTTCAGCTGTTTTTGGTTGTTATTTGAAGTATCCTTTCTTAAATCCTGTATAAAATTAAAATCCCCTCCTATAATAATCTGTCCATGGGCTCCCATCAGAAGCTCATTAATTTTGACCAGCCCTGAGATATCGTCTGGGACCGGGCCATAGTAATTTATGAAATTCAAGATCCTCCCCTGTAACCTTGTTGCCACCCATATCCACCTCCCCTGTGGATCCCTATGTACTTGTAGAAATTCCCAGGGAAGAAATAGATGGCCACTCCTCTCATGGCGAGGCCTGCAGATGCAAAAAAAGCATTAGAAAAAACCCCGGGTAAAAATAACTTAGGGGAGTTAGATTTTAAGTGTGTCTCCTGAAAGAGCAAGACTTGGGGGTTGAATGATATCAACCATCTAATAAGAGCGCCGTACATTCATTTATTAGGAATTCCATTAGCGTTGACTGATAGGATCTTACATTTACTGGTTTCTATTAGTATTTCTATCTCTAGAGTAAACTCCTGGTTTACTCAATAACATAGCTCTAAATTGCTTGTTCTCTGAACCTTCTGCTCTTGCTCTTTTTCCTGCAAAGAACCTTTGCCCAACCCCGCCCTTTCCTCCCTGAAGAAGAAAAAAAAATCACCCATCGAAATGTGGAAAAACCCCCACTAGCCACGCTAGCCACATTTCACCCCTCTCATCTAACCTCCTGGGTGTCATGGAATTTCACTCTAGGTGACCCCACTGGCCCCAGCAAAAAAAAGAAACAAATCAGCAATTAACTAGCTGGGGAACACACCTAGCACCAAAAGGACAGGGAAAGCCCTTTTTTGTTAACATATGAAGGAACCAAATATTTAAACTATTCCCTTAGGCTTAAGCTCGAGATCCATGTGAGATCTCTTTTAGTAATGCCTGGGCCTCTTCCAAATCAGAAAACATGAAAAACTTCCCCTTAACTAACACCCGTAATTTAGACTGTTGAGCATTGATTCTTGAGCGCCATGGGCTTTAAACAGGGGAAGAATCTTAACAAATTATTTTCTTCTACGTGCCGCAGCAGCAGACATATCAGAAAATATGCGACATTTGGCAGTTTTGTTTACAAAAAAGTGTTTCTGCTCGATCGCCTTTGTTAGGATGATCTCCTTAATTCAATAGCCTGCAAAATTCAGCAAAAAGGGATGCGCCGGAACTCGATGTGCCCTGGTAATAGTGAGGTCTCCTTCGAATTCCGAAAAAAAATTCTGCTTGATAAAGGAATTGACCCATTGCAAGGTTTGAGACCCTTCGATTCCTTCTGGGACCCCCACTATTTGGAGGCTTGACCGCCGAGAATAATTCTCGAGATCCTCAAATTTGTTCTCCAGATAGCTCTTATTTTTCGCTGCCTGTTTCGCTTCCCCAATAACTGTATTCATTTGATTTTCTAATAATGAAATTCTGGCTTCCGCTTCCTGGAGTTGAATTGGGAAGCATGTCATTGCTTCTTCAATTTTGCCTAGTCGTTGGTGCAGGGAGGCAATCTCCTTTTTTTTATTTCCTGAACCTCTTCCAATATTAAGTTCAGCATGTCTCTAATATCCAGCTGATAAACTCCTGATGTTTCTGACCTTTGAGTAGAGTTGCTCTGTAATTCCGCAATGCCCGGGTTTGAGTTGTCAACTATAGTATCTTCCTGGACCATTAAACCCCCTGTCACCAGTTGCCCCTGGGACTGTAGTAGAAGTTGAGGCTGAAATTGAAATTGAGGTAACATGGGGTTTAAAGAGACATTTACTGGTATCTTGTTAGCTTCATCTAAAGTTCCAAGTAGCTTTGACTGGATCGAACTGGGAACAGTCGTTTCTACAAAGCTTAATGGTGATAGAGAAACCACCTGGTCTTGACTTTGACCTTGGTCTTGACCTTGATCTAACTCCTGATCTGCCAAATTATTTTTTATGGGCAGTAATTGAGTCTGATCAGGTACCAGGTGGCATTGTGGTCTCTCCTGGTCCTTTACAGCTAGATCTTCTGATGATACTGCTGATAATGCTGGTAGCCCTTTTGATGTTTTGGTAGTTGGGCTTAGAGAGAGGGGGGGTTGTAAAGTTGCTTTCTTTAAAAAACAATGGAAATTCCTTCACCCCTTTTAATCCTTTTTTAAGACCATTGAGTAAAGAATTATCCTGTTGTAATTTAGACGTTGAAGCTAAGACTTCTATGAGATTTGATGCAGCGTCTGCCTGATCTACCACTGGTACCTCGCGTTCCGGGGACGCTATAGAGGGCACCTCCTCTTCCGAGCTCTCCAGGGTACTATCCAGGCCATGGGAATTAATGCCATTTTCCTTGTTGGCCAACCGTACAGTTTCTTTTGCCTGGGCTAAGCATGTTTTGGCAGAGTCAACTTTAGCGACTACATTGGAATGTTTCTGCAGTTTGCCCATTTTTCTTCTAATGTCCCCTTCTCCCTCTTATCTTTCAGTGCCCCCTTTAATTCCTCCGTACCTTGAGCTGTGCACCTTTTTAGAAATACTCTTCACAGGGCTCCAGGCACTTCAGGGGCTCCGTCCGATCATGCTCTGCTCTGCTCACTGCACTCTGCCCTCTGATACAATGCCAGCACTCAGCTCCATACAGTCGAGGAACCGATAAATTCAGGGGAAACTAGCTGGCGTTTCAATGGCCGCAGTTCACCTTGTAGCCTGATACAGCGCCAGCACTCATCCCCACACGGTCTACGAGCCAATAAATTCAGACGAGGCAAGCTGGCATTCCAATGTCCGTAATCCACCTTCTAGCATCTGGCACCAAGAAGCAACTCAAAGCCCTGCAGGAAGGCAGTTTTCAGAAAATGCCCCGAGAAACATCACCACTGATTTAACAATGGCAGTTGCCGCCCGCCTCCGCCATCGGTTCTCAACATTAGCGTCTGCTTCCTCAGGCAGCCACAAATTCCTCTGAGCGAGGGAATCTGCTTCTCGGGCCCGACATTCACTTTAAGTCTCGGGCGTCTTTAGGGGGTTTTTGTGGGTGGCCGGGAAACATAGAAAGCAAAGGATTCTTCTCTGCGCGGTCTGCGCGTCGCTAGCAAACCAGCCAGGTGTGATTCTCCATTGCTGAGGGTGGAGCAGCGGCATCACCTGTGGCTACTCGGAGGGGTGGTCCTCCTCCGTAGCCCTAATGTACTCAACCTCATCAGAGCAGGACGATGGAGTGATATAGGATATGAAAGGCCTGCAATCATGCATTTGGAGCACCTCTTTGCCATAAGAATTGTCCAAGAGTCGCCATCTGCAGGACCTTATTTAGTACACAAAAGGGACCACTCCTGGTATAAGGGAACACCCATGTTGATAAGGGAAAGCTTGTGGTATTCAACACAGCTTGAAGCATTTGGCATCACTCTGCTTTATGCATGAAGAGTGTATGTACAGTGCTCCAATACGATAAACAAAACACTGCCTGCAAAAGTAGGTGAAAGTTATCACCCATCAAAAATGACCACTTACATAGGAAATGAAGATTGAATGTTAACTATGGACTTAGTACAGCTGAATTATTATAGTTAATTAGAGGCTGCTGCAAGCAATACTGGCCTATAAATTCCCACTCCAACATTGTTGGTCCAAGCAGATGGTGAAGGTAAATAAAATGGGATAGGGACTTTAATAAATGGCAGAGCCCAAGGCAATGTGTTGTAAGACTGTTGGAGTATTCTTTCCTATATAGCTATAATTTCTTAATTTGAAAATAAAAGTCTTTAGGAACACACAGAGGACAAAAAAGTATTGACTCTTAGCACGTTCCTCCCCTCATTCACAGCTCTAGCTGTCATTCACATCAGTTACTGTTCGGACGCACACACTGACATGCACGGCTATGGCAGTAACTGACATGAATTGACAATTGTAGATATAGAAGTGGTGAAAGCCTTTACTACTCCTGCTTCTACATTAACTGTGCCAAATTACTTATTTCGTAAAGTTTGTTAGGAAGAGGAAGAGACAGGGTATGGAGAGACTTTCTCCTGCCTCCTGACACGGCTCCAATGTCAATATATAACTGAAAATGGGGTTTTCTTCTGGAAGGAGGAGAAAACCTAGGCATTTTGCTTTTAACCACTACCTATGCTCCTCTCACTCTGGTGCAAAATAAAACATCCTGAGGAGAGTGAGAAACAGTGGCTGTGGATAAGGGGTCTCATTTACAAGGCCATTTGGCCACCGAGCGTCCCTTTTTTAAACCCACGGGTGCTGCAGTGTGCCTGCCCATGGCCACGTAAAGTCAGCCTGCATTGACTGGTCATGCCCTTGTAAATATTGGCACCTTTCATGCATTACTCTGTGTGAGAGTGGCGTTCTATGGGTGTTGCTGTGAGTGTTCCTACACAACATTCATGGAACCTGACACATTCCGATATTTACAAAGATTGTAAAGCTGGAAATGCATCAGAATCCTATGCCTCCCCCAGGAGAAGTGTAGGAGTGGCGCAACAAGGAGAAATACTTCATCCTCGTTTTGTCCTCTTTCTAGGCATACTGCATTCTGCAGCATGCCTAGAAAGAGGAATATGCCATCAGTGATTGTTTTTGTGCAGGAAGGGTTCCCTTCCTGCACAAAAACAGTGAGATCCGCAATGCAGGCACCCTTGCAACATGACAGGAAAGCACATGTATGTGTCATATAGTTGTTAATGAGACGCATCCCTGTGCTTTCTAAAATGACAAAGCTCAACGCAGCAAAATGGCTTGCGGTGCTGCATCCTTTTTTAGTAACGGTTTTGCATTAGCTAATTTGTGATTACCTAATTGGTAATCGCAATTTAGGTAATACAATACCAAGGGTGCCTGGGGGCCCCGGAAGCACCCCAAAAAAAGAAATTTGCACAAGTAAAGCACACACTTGCCCTAGTGGCATGTGTGCACTACATTGCACCTTGAAAAATGCATTTTTGTGCATTTTTCAAAATTTGCACATGGTTGCCATCGACTTGGAGTATATGGTAATAGCATTTCCTAAATGCGCAGTTTGTATTTGGAAAATGCCTTGTACATGCGCTAATCTGTGCCAATTTGTAGTCGCAATTTTAGGTAATTTTTGCGATTACCTAAAATCTTTACTACAAAACCATTCATACACCGTGAAAGGCCATTTTGCATTCACAAAGGGGTGAAATTACTGATTTGCAAAGTTTGCGAATGCTAAATTGTGTGATATATATGACCCCTGGTGCTTTTTCTTGTATGTGTTTCGAATGGAATTTTCAGCCTTAAGCTTATGTTCTAAAAGAACTAATTTCAGCACGGATGTTAATCTTCCATTCGCTTTACTTGCACAAAAGTGTCAGGAGAGGTTTTATTTTGGTAGGAAAGCTCATTTGTATCTAAAAAATAGATTTAAGGAAAACAGAATGGCATCTGAGGACAGTAGTGTGGAGCAAAGTGTGTCAGAAGGTAGGATGGGTGAGTACAGTATTAGGAAGTTGATTCAGAAAGAAGTTAGAGCTTCAGTAAAGGAGGTTGTAGATATTGTAATGGAGAAAAGAAAGAAGACTATAGGATCTGGTAAGGAGTGTTGGTCTTTGTCAGACAAAGAGACCGAAAAGACTGTGAGATCATGTAAAAGACTAAAGACAACAAAACATCTAGAGGAGAAACCATTAAATAAAAGAAGGAAGGATGGAATTAACTCCATAATAAAGAATGGTGTCTGCAGCGACACACATAGCAAAGGTGTCCTTGGCGACATGCAAGATTTATCTGATGACAAATATATGAATGTAGATGGTGACTTCATACAGAGTTCTGATAAAATGTATGATTAATACATTTTGGATATCAATCAAGATGATGATCTGCAGGTTGAAGTGGGTGGTTCATCAAAGGTGACAATAAAGAACCTGCTGGATGAAGACAGGTTTAGTCATTACGATATTCGCCATTCTAAGAGGGCTGCTCTATGGCCTAAGGATCATGTAATTTTACATGAAGAATGGCCCCTAAGAACAAGAATAGAGGACCGAAATAATATAGACATACAATGAGGTTTATATAATTTTTTGTCCATCCGGACAAAAGAATATTTTAATGTCTTTATTTAAAATTAATCATCCACAAGGAACATAGAAGTGGGGGCATATTTGTCATTAAAAATAAAAACTGAAGAAGAGAGCTCAGGCATGTACCAGGGTTTGGAATCAAAAGTGCAATACCAAAGTACAATACAATTGAACAATTCTGAGAGTATTAAGGTGTACAGAGCCGATGTCATTTCGATCCCATTTAACTTGATACCGGGATCATCATCAAGACACAAGAGTATATGCCTAAGGCTAATGGCTGTGAAACTATAGGGAGAAAAAAAAGGGGGACAAGAGATAAGAAAGAGAGAATTAAAATGAGAATTCAGAGGAAAGATTTTGACAGAGCAGCTAGTTAGAAGACCATGCAATTGATGGCTGGTGAAAAAAGGTTCATTCCATTGAATAACGTCCATAAGGTACTGGGTGATTTCACCCAGTACCTTATGGATGCTATGCAATGGAATGAACCTTTTGGCATATAATCTTATGTCCTGATGATTCGTTTTTAATTAACATTATTTATTAAATTGACAATTAATTATGTTAAGTGTGTAATTAATTTTCTTTTTTTTACATTTTAGTGGCAGGTTGTAATGGGTACAGGGTGGGAAGTAATTTCATTTTAATTAATTATTATTTACTTGATTATTAATATTTTGTTATTTAATTGATCATTAATTATGTTTATTGTGTAAATATATATTTTTTACTTATAGGTGTGGGTTGTGGGAATTAAATTAATTCTTATTAATGAATAATTAGTTGTTAATCAATATTCATTATTTAGCTAATAATTCCTTATGATACTTGTGTAAATATTTTGTTTTCCTTTTTAACTGTAGGTGCAAGTTGTGGAGTTTGTATGGGCGAAGGGTGGGAAGTTAAATAATTGCACTAATTAATGATTAGTTGTTAATTAATATTAATAATTTAATAATGCTTATTGGGTATTTTTATTTCGGTGTGGGTTGTGGGGTTTGTTGGGGTACAGGGTGGGAAGTAAATTAATTATTAGTAATTAATATTTTGTGTTTACTTAATGATAATTATTTAATTGCTAATTAAATATGTGAATTGTGCAAATATTTTTTTTTTACTTTCATTTTATGTTTGGGTTTTGTAGGGGTATGGGTTGGGAGCTAAATTATTTTAAATGAGTAATAAATAATGTTTAGTTGATATTAATTATTAAATTGATAATTATGTTTATTGTGTAATTAAGTTTTTTGTTAAGTTAAAATTTAGGAGCATATTTTGTGGGGTATATTGTTGGAAGTAAAATAATTATAATGACAAATTAAGTTATAATTAATATTTAATTACTGAGAATTGGGTTATTGATTAAAATTTATGTTAATTGTGTGAATAATTCATTCAAAACTTTCTCTACTGTTGCACTGATTGGATTGCAGAGGGGTTACATTTACTATTCTCAGTCTAGTCAGTGCAACATTAGAAACAAACACATTCTCTTCAACACAATAAATTAATTTAAAGAAACATAGTAAACAAATAAAATATGAATGTGTAACAAAAGATATACTAATATATTTTATATTAAAATTAAACACATATCACAAATAACTACAAATATTATGAAAATCAAAATGCAAAAATATTTTTCATTTAAATAAATTATTTATTTAAAAATTATTTATTTACAAAAAAAGTATTGAATAATTTTATTTTAGTTACTTCTCACCCTATACCCCTACAAAACCCACAACCCGAACCTAAAACGCATCTTTAAAAAAATTAATTATTCACACAATTAACATAAATTTTAATCAACAACCCAATTCTCAGTAATTAAATAGTAATTATAACTTAATTTGTCATTATAATTATTTTACTTCCAACAATATACCCCACAAAATATGCTCCTAAATTTTAACTTAACTTAACTTTCTTTACTGTTATACTGACTGGATTAGGAATAGAAAATGTTACCCCTGCGTGATGTATCAATTGTAATGTTAATTGTACATGTATTAAATGTAAAATATTATAATGTATTTTATATTATAACAATTTATATTATTATATTTGTGTTTAGTTAAAATTCTAATATTTATAATTATGAATTTTTTTAATTTCTAAACCATTATTATTAAATTGTAAGAAGTGTATGTTTACTTTTTTATTTTATTTAAAATGGTTCATTTTTTAAATATGTTATGTAATTGGAGTATATGTATATATATATATATATATTATATATATATATAATAATTATTAGTTTACTAATAGTTTTTTTAAGTAGATGTATGTAAATATATATATATATTAATATATGTATGTTTAACTTTTTTCAAATACGTTTATTTGTTAAATCTGTTGAAATATATATTACATCTACTTTATTTTCATTAAATTCATGTTACTATTTAATATGCAATGTTTAAATTTATATACATTTAAAAAACAACATTTAATACAATGATATTAATGACAACAATATTATTTGTGGGATATGTTTGTACTCACCATTATAAGTATAGGGTGACAATATTTTTGACAATGATATTTAAGTCACGATATTTGGGTATGGTGACATTTTCAGAGGCAATTTTTTGTCAGTGAACAATTCATTAAGGAATGGTGAGGAAAACTTTGTAGAAAGAGGTGAGAAACATAAAGTGGTGAGAAACATGCTTGGGGTGGAATATTCACAGCCGATGATTGAGAGTAAGGTGTGCAATACTCCGAACCCGGATCCTGACATGATAAAGTTTTTGTTTAAATTGGTGAGAGATCTACACAAGGGCTTAGAGCAATCTTTGAAGCAATGTCAAGATTGGATCTTAGATGTTCTAGTCCTTTCGTTAAAATTATGGATATGGCAGAGGAGGCCCATTTAAATGAGGAACAAGTTGATGTGGATTTGTTAAGAGGATGGAGCCAAAGGACAATAATACTTTTAGGACATGCCATTGCTGGGCTTTTGCCTGAGTGCACTTCTAATGGAAAAAAGTCCCAAGTTGGGGGGATTGCGAATAAAGAGGCCAAAGATAATGCAAAAGGCTTTCTTTTTGGAGAGGATCTAGTGAAGCGTCTAGGCAGGTATGTAAGGACATTTACTGCGCTAGATAAGTCTCAGTCTAACATGAGGAAGGTGTTTGGTAGTATTTTTGAAAGAGACAGCAGACAAGGGCCTTATGCTGGCCGAGGTTTGCAAAGGTCCCAGTATAATTACAACTCCAGAGGTTTTAGAAGGGGCTTCCAAGGAACATCAGGTTTTTCTCACAAAGAGGAAGATTGGGGAGAAACAGTAGTATCCAAGGTAGATTAAACATGTGATGAAAACAGCAGATGTGATTGTGGAAGAAATGTAAAGCGTATTCCATAAGAGGGGCTAGCGGGGTAAAGCATACTGGTCAGGTGGATCTTTGAAAAGTATTATGAAAGCAGCTGATTTGTCTAATGTGGGTTCATTTGCTAAACATTACTTTACACTAATTAAGAAAATGTCAATGGAGGTGTCATGGGAGGTGTTGAAGTGTTTCATCATGCATAATAGTAGAATCCAGCTTTGTAATGGAATGAAAATCCTCAGATTACCATGAATGGAGAATCAGGATTTCATTAAAGACACAGAGGCTAAGAGAAAATGTTTTTTTGAAGGAATAAAGTTATTTCACAGCGTTAGTAAGGATTGTTATTGAGTTTGCATTTAACCCTTTGGGTACCAGGCCTTTTCCCCCTCCTGTGCCTGGCGATTCCCTAGTGGGTGGGTGTCATGACGAGATAGTCTCGTCATGGGCACAGCGCGACTGTGCTCCATCACGAGACCATCTCGTCATGGGCACAGAAGAGGTTAAATAACAGAGTGAAGTTGGAAACATTGAATTGTTTCTTTGATCTAGATTCTCAGTCTTAAAAAGGGAAGAAGGTAGAGGGTACAGTTGAGGATGGAAATAAGAAGTGGGATTTCTTCACAGTTTTGCATTTAAAAGAGGAGGAACATTCTTATGTTGTGTTGTTTGTGGTTTTCTGGATTGTTTATTGTTGTGAAAGTTCTTTAAAGGTGCTCAAGAAGTGGCACTTAAAAGGTTGATGCATAATGTTATCCTCTGTGTCTTTAATGAAACCCTGATTCTTTATTCATGGTAATCTGAGAATCGTCATTTTCTAATGATGTTTTTCCCCTTACTATTTTCTCTCATTTAAACAAATCAGAAGGCACTAACCTAACATCACATAAATGTGCAAATGCAAGCCTGGTTTTGGAGATTAATTAGTTTGCAACTTTTCAACCTGCCAAAATCAAAATTCTGTAAACAACCCTGCAATCAATGCATTGTACACAGTCCTTACCTTCTGCAACCAACAAACGTCCCATAATTTATATTTGGATCTTCATCAGACATCCAAGAGTATCCTGTACTCAACAATAATGCCACACACCATTGTTACAATCTCACCTATAAATTGTCCTAAGCAGGCAGCACATTTTAAAAAGAACACCCTCATATACTACAGCACCATAATCATAAAAAGTGCAAATCAGTGCCGAATCAATTGGCCTTTCAGGGACTACAACCAAACAAACCCCAGAAACATGCATACAAATCTAGCATGAACACAAAAAAACCCTGATATGCACAACCTTCCAATAATACCACACTCTCCTTTGTTATGATGCATATATAAAAAGAAATATACTCTTCTTGAAACAATGAACGTTTAATTCTGTAAATTGAGTGGAAAATCGAAAAATCCTGCAGCACATATGTAGGTACAAATAAAACACCACAAACATCTTCCTGCAGAGAATTCATTTTGCATTCAATCTAAATCACACAAACCATTTCAAAATATTACTCTCAACAAACTCTTTGCTGTGCACACAGCGAAATAACTGCAACAGACTTCTTCAGACAAAGCTCATCCAGTTTGATGGATGGCTTTCCTAGAGCGCCAAGTCTGGGCACCCAATTATAGCATAGTCTGTGAAGCCATGGAAATGGTTGCTAGTGCTACATCAATGCAAATAACAACATATTTGAGCTGAAACAATTTTTTTGTATTTTTATACATTAGTGTGCTTGAGTGCATTGTTTAAAAGATTTGCACTCATTTCAAAGATGTTAACCTGGTACACATGCATAGATTGAAATTCAAATAGACACTGACTAAAAACTAAGGGGCAGATTTGCTAAACAAATTTGGAGTTTGGTGCTAGGTGCTACATTAAATTGTGCAATGCCCCGCTCTGACATTTTTTAAATGCAGGGATGCGCCGTATTCACAAGAAAACGGTGCACTTCTGTGTTTCCCCTGGTGCTAGTGCAAAAAAAGCTGTCTAGTCCCATTGCAGGCACCCTACCGCCATGTTGCAAGGGTGCCTGCTCTGCAGGGGCAATTGGTTATGTGCAGGAAGGGACACCGTCCTGAACATAAACAATCAACATTTGCAAGTTGCTCTTTCTATGTGTGCGTCAAAATGCAGCACACATAAAAAGATCAAAAAAACAAACAGAAATTAATAATGTCCCCTCGTATCACCATGCTAAGACCAGGCATTCCTTGGTCTTAGTTTTAGGTGCTGCCTCAGACTTGTAAATCTGGAGTAGCATCAAAAAGCAGTGGGTGTTGTGGTGGAACGCCCACAGCAACACCCACTGCACGCCCCTTTGCTGCAGAGAACTGAGGTGGAAAGAAGCATATTTACAAGGTGGCGTTAAGCCATGTTAAGTGGCTTAGTGCCACCCTGTAAATACGGTAAATGGTGCTACTCCAACAGAGCATCAAAAAAAGTGACACTCCGGTGGTGAATGAGGCTTGTAAAAAAGCCCCTTAATTGACATCAACTATTGTAATGTAGAACTGGAACCAGAACAAAAGGAAATTCAGAAAAAAAAATACGACTGCATTTGGACATGATACGACCATATATCATTTTATTCTGTTTGTAGAATGGATCAATATGGATTAATAACGTCACCTTCCACAGTGCGCACTTGCGAACCTAGCAAAGCAAACCTATTTGCGGTGAAATGGGGGTGTCTATAAAAGGCACTCCAGCTGCAACCCTACAAAATTAGGAAATATGTATTATCCTTGGCATAGAAGCATACACGGTGCTTACTCAGCTACTAGATTCCTGTCATGCACTGTTAATAAATCTGCCCTCCAGCAAATAGAAAGCCACTTAGTTGCCGAACAGATGTATGTTGAAGCAAGGCAAATCGCCCTGCGAAACAAACGGCTGGTATCTACCGTAATCTTTGCCATGCTGTCCTTGCTCAAAAAGCATCACTGCGGCTCCGTGGGAGACAGCTGGCTGCTACCGTAAAACGCTCGTTACTGTTTAGTATTTCTGTGACCAGGGTTCAGATTTGTAGACGAAATACAGTAAAATGCTGGCACTCCCTGCTGAATGGCAGGCACGGGCACGACTTCCTGGTAAACTGCTTCGAAATAAATTGTTTTCTGTCACCATTGGCCACCCTTGATGATTAAAGGTAGTTATAAATGTGCTTTCCGAAAGAGTAATGCGAACATAACATACAGTTCGACGCGTGGGTTCCAGACAGGCCTCAATAAATCCAGCTCTTGTTGATAAATGGCTCCGACTCTCATAAGTAAACAATGACAGGAAGTCCGTGCGCCTCTCTCCATCCACTGTTGTTGTATAGACACAAACGGTTGTACCTAACGGCCATGACCTTCATTTAATCTAGAAAGAGGTCAAGGCACAGTGTTTCTATGGAGCTGTCAGTGGTTCCTTACTATGTGAGGCACCCTCAGTCAGAAATGTCGTTTTAGTCAACATTATTGTGGATATGCTAAGACATTAGTGCCCGTATGTACAGAGGCAAAAGAAAACTAACAGTTCCAGAATGCAAAGCGCTGTTGACTACAAACCCGAAACTGCATGAAGATGTCAGACGTGACATGGATCAACTGGGTGAGACTGTTTACAAGTACCAAACAATTTTCTCCATGCATTGTCATCGCCTGCTTCTTCAGATAAAATACTGATCCGCGCACATCAAAATAAGTTAATTTTGACCTTTCTGCCGGGATACAAATGAATGATTCATGAGCAATATATGCAAAATGAAATAGAATGCAGGCGTTTTCAGAGAGCATCTCATGAAAGATGTAAATCTGCTCTGAAAGTGTGGCACGTGGAGACTGATACTTTACTCATGGCCATTCAATATTTTATCTTTCCATGTTCTTTAATGGCAGCAGGAGAAGGCCAGGCTCGCGCGTGGGGGGAACGTTTATTTTTCATCCGCAAATGTTCCTGAAACACCTTTTCAGAAATGTTGATTTTAAGATTGAATGCCAATACTTCAAGCAGATGGAATCTCTTTCAAGTTGGAGAGGGAGCACGTCAACCTTCCGCATAATGCCCTTGAAGGAAGGATTAAAGAATGTTATTTTTACTATAGTTAGCCACAAACATCCTGAGTACAAGAAATGTTGCAACACTTCTAGCATATGGTAATTTAAAGTGTAGGAAACATCTGGTACTTCACGCAGCTGTATTTTTAATAGAGTTTCGTAAACTTAAAATATAATTAATCTTAACACTAAAAGATTTTGTTGTGAGAGTTGTTATTGAACCAATTTCTTATTAGGCATAGACGAGAGGCAGTGTAGTTCATTTCCTATAGGTTGCAAAACAGTATTTGGTTTCTTCTTAAGGATGTTGCCACAATGTCCATGCATTCTTTTCAGTTTTATGGATAGGAATGTTTATTTGTATTTAATTATTAATTTACTTTTTCTTTAAATTATTAACTTACTCATTCTTTTATGTATTTGTTTGTTTGTGAGTTATCTGCAAATCACACACTATGGCAACAGAGCACTTTGCAGGGCAACGAGTGGAAGGGAAACTGAATGACACAGAAGAGCACATCAAGGAGCTATAAAGGAACAACTCCTAGATACAGAAATTGGACTATCATGAGAATCACAAAGCATCACCATAACATGGCAGGAATAATCACTGTGTTGCTGTGCCTACTACTGACTTGCGCACTGCAGGCCACAAGTTTAAATTACAGAAGGGCCAACTCAGTCATCTTAACCTTCAAAGGCAGATGAATTGATTTCCTTTAAACTCTGCAACAGCAACACCTCATATTCAATTAGTCTACAAATACGAAAACCTTGATTTAACCATTGCTTAGAAACCTTGATTTAATTAAGCATTGTTTAGAAACCAAATGCCCAGTTTAGAGTTTTGCGGACAGGATCATCTTTTGCGAATGTGATAAGGTACCCTACCCGCAAAACTCTTGGTCCACCAGCCTCGTTTAGAGATGGGCAGACCTTAATAGTCTGTTGACAGAGCACCCGTGGTCTCTGTCGACAGAAACCTTCCTCTGATGACCAGATGGAGTAAGGGCCAGAAGATAAAGGGCAGTACACTGTGGCATTACACTGTCCACCTTATATGGGATGGACAGTGTAATGGCATTTGTGAGAAAGTGAATTATTAGTTGAGGTGGATGGGATTAACCACAAGTCACCATCTTGTTAGGTCCAGTAAAGGTTTGTAATTTAAACCTGAGCTCAACCACTGGAAGCCATGACACAGAGCAGACAGCCTTAAGTTAAGAACAGGTGTAGAGCACATAAAAGTACTAAAACACATAAAAAGTAATAAAAAACAACACAATACAATTCTGACTCCAATTTATAACAATAGAAAATAATTTAATAAACACAATCAAACGAAAATGACAAAAATCAACTAAGGGAAACTGTTAACTTTTAAATATTTAAATTTATGCCAAAAAGGGTTGTGTCAACCCATGGTCATCAGGCTGCTCTTGACCAGGACCCAAGACAAAATGTAATGCCAACTGGGATGGAATATGGAGTGGGTACAGAAACCAGGTTTGACCCAGCCAGAAGTTTTACTTTCTGATTTTTTTCTGAAATGGAAGTAACATTTTCTCAATGGGGCAAGGCATCAGGCTGTGACAGAGAAAGACTCACTAGGCTGGTTAGCTGTCAGACGAAGTCAGATGAGGTCTCAATATATCTGTTGACTTTGGCGGAAGAAATTAAAAATTTGTGCCCAAGGAAAGTCTTTCGCTGGCCAGTTACTTTTGGCGCATTCACCTTGTAAAGATTCCTAAATTCAGATTTAGTAACTTTTTTGGAGCTCAGATTCCTCCAGAGGGGCAAGGCTGCAAGGTGTATCTGAACAGGGCTCCACAACATGGAATACCCTCTCCATTGCCTCCTGCTGAACTGGATTTGCTGCTACGGAAAAGCTCTGAGCGGGTGTAACCTGAGTCTTTGGGCCAGAGGTAAGACACCTCGCCGGATTGACTTGCAGGTTTGTCCTGGTCCTCAGGAGTTCTTTGGGGCCAACAAATGTTCGAAGTCTCAGATTCTTCAGGATGTTAGGAGGAGTACACTTTCACACATCCAAGGCTCTCAAGACTCAGGAACAGCACTAGGGGTTCAAGATTCACTCCAGCAGAAGCTACCAGCATGATTCAGGGCAGCTTCAGTTGAAACTGGTATGATAGACTGTTGAGGAAAAAGGGTTTCTTGCAGCCTTTTGTGTCCCTGTCATTTAACAGAAGGCCATCCAATTGATTATTGGATGACTCTTCTTTGTTCAGAGCACAAGTGGGAGCATGTCCAGCCTTTAAGGTCTTATGACAGGTCTCACCACCAAGTGCAGTCATTCTTCTGTCTTCCCCATGTCCACTAGTATTCTGGAGAGGGTGTCCAAGGGTGCCGGATCAACGAATGTACCAGCCTGTGTGCGGGTGTGGTTTCTGGCCCTTCACTGAATAGAGAAACGTTCCCAGGGATAACACAGCCCACTTTTGTAGCAATTCCTGTGTGCCCTACTGCAAATATTCCCATAGTACATGTCTCTGCCCAAATCTAATATGGTGAAACCCTTCTATCCTTGTACAGAACTTGTGGGCCTATCCCAGAAGTGTGGTCATGGAAATAAGCAACGCCTCCTCCGTGGTCATTTCAATCCCGTTCAGGAGGCAGCTTCTCTCCCACTGGGATTGATGCCTGACTGGCTGAGTGAAAAAAGAAGGGCCCTGTCCAGGTGTCAGCTAACCCTTGCCTGTGACAGGGTAGGCCTGTTTAATCTTAATCAAGTTTCTAGGCACAGCCCAGATGGTCATCCTGCCAGAAGAACAGAAACACCTCTGCAAATCCAAGGCATTTGTCCTGCTCCATGGAAATGGGTCTTCAGGGGTGTTAGGCAGAGAAAGGGTATCTTTCAAAAGTATCTTTAGATCAATAATTATAAAAAATTAAATGTTACCATTTAATTGGATTAACATAACTATTAAAAAGAGTCTTTGAATTATATTTCTAGATGTTGTCTAACCAAAATTAGTATTATTAAATGTCACATTGTAATCCAGTGCTTTCGTATGCAACAATCAGATGTTCTACACTAAAAAAAAAGATGTTTGGGGCTTTTATACTGCACGTGCATGTGTAACACTACATTTCTATATGCCCTAATTTTAAGTAGCATGCACTCTTCTTTAGGGCTTATAATACATACGTAGGGGTGGATAATTAATATTTAAAAGCAAAGCTTTGACCTTTCAAAAGGGTTTATTTAGATTTGTTGAACTGCAGTTTAAAACTGCTACAGCCAGGCTGCAATGGTAAGCCAGCAGTTGTGTTTGCACTGTCACTGTAGTGGTGCTGCAGTCCACTAGTGACATTTGACTTATAGGCTTTGGGTGCACTTTGCATCATAAATTAAAGACTAATAGGTAAGTTAAATTTGCCAATCAGGAGTATAACCAATTTAAATCTGTTTTAGGAGTCAGAGTGCATGCACTGGGGCCTTGTTTGCAGAGTCCTAGAGTCAAAAATGATGCAGGATCAGTCCTTACAAAATAGGGGTGATCTTGCAAAAATAGACATTTTCCTAAATCTTTTTTTTCTTGTCCGTCACCGCCAGAAAAAAACTATTGTTGAGGGACATGAAAAAAAAAACAAATTACCCCCACACCTTGAGCAAAACTCCCAGGTGTGGGGAGCGCTAGTTTTTTTATTTTTCAAAAACAAAAACTTTCCAAAAGTTTGACCACTGGCCATCAAGGCTGACAGTACTGCCTGCCAAACTTTTCATTCAGCCTCACGGCAATTCCTGTCAGTGCAGTGAGATGTTGAGGTGCAGCATACATCTCAAGATTTGAAAGGTAGAGGTCCTTCGGGATGGTGGAGGTAATGTCTTCTGCCATACCAATGGAATAAACTCTGTCTGCCAAACTCTAACTTGGCCTCTATGTTAGTATTGTTAACATCATCAAGTATCAATTTGCATAAGGAGTTTTTAGTGCCCTTGACACCTAATGCAAGAAATGTGAAAACTTTATATTGCAATGAAGAAATACAGATGCTTCAATGATGGGTAAGTTAACTTTTAGTTTCAAGATGGTCTGGATGTAGAGAAACTGAGCTGAACTTCCAACTCTGCCTACACTCTTCAGACTGTCCCAGCTTCATCACCCGAGTCAACATTCCTTATGCTATACACTTGTACATGCTACTTTGTGCACAGTAATACACATCATGATATTCCAATTAAAAGGTGTGCACTCCATGGGTTGTATTATCAATAGTGTGGACTCTCCCACTCTGGGCCATGGCACAGCCATAAGTGAGTGCAACTGACAGACACAGGGATAGTGCATTTCATTGGTGTTGATGTGTTGTTTAGAGTGAATTCACTCCAGCACTCTGAGAAGTGCATTTATGAAAGGCAGATTGGATGTTAGAAGCCACATTTCTGGCTTTAAAAGCAGGTAGAGGATCACCCTCAATTTGAAAGGGAGCCAGGAATCCCCTCAGAGGTGTGTGCAGTGGGTGACTGCATTCAAACATTTGGGGCATATCAGTGCATCTCCTGACAGCTTCTTTGACATTGTGCCCATGCCAGTAATACAGGACTGGTTTAATGGCAAAGGGTTCTCTCAGTTGCATGGGCCTAAAACCCCTATGTAAATGAGGTCAATACCCACAGATTTGTGGTTGTGTATATTTTACAAGTGCAAAATCTGTATTTCAGGATGCATTTTCAAATCATTATGCTTTTGTCACCCAGCAGTTTATTCAACTACACACAAGAATTATATCTCCTCTCTCTTCCTGAGATATATCCATCCCAGGGCCATGTGCTCCTTTTGCGATTAGCTTTTGTTCCTAGATTTCACACACAGAGCTCTATCTGGTAGACATTCCTTCCCAGTTATAACTGCCAAGGCCTGGAATGCCCTTCCTCCCACCATTCAGAGCAACAACTTCCTAGATTTTGCAAAATTCTAAAAACTAAGGGGCATATTCACAAGGAGCTATCGCCGAATTAACGGCACTTTATCGCAGCCAAAGTAGCGATAAACTTGTCACCCCAATCACAAGCTGGTATTAACATTCCACAGCACCAGTTTACCCACGATATCAGCTGTAAAAAACATCGCCACAGATGACCCCCGCAACTATCGCTAATGAGACGCAGAGTAGGCGTTCCCGTGCCAAAAGCCGCGACAACACCACTTCACAACATTCTCAATGACCAGCCAGATCTGCGATAAGAACATAAAACAGACGATAAGGCCCGTTAGCACCAGGTAACTAACACCTGCTCTGACCTGGTGCAAAGTCGGACGACAGCCTGACCATAAAATGGAGCCCAGCCCAGAGCCACACCTGAAGAACAACAGATGCACCCAGGCAACTGAACATGCAGCCCAGAGGGCCGAAAGGGCAACAACACCTGACGCCGCCATCCACAGGCACCCCTCAACCCAAGACATCAGCTACACCTAAACATGTACAAAATAATCTGCATGATGTCGCACAATCACAACTGGTGACATGCATGTGTCATCACAAAAATGAGCATCACACATTCACAAATGAAACTTTATTAAAATGATCACTGAACTGAAATGAAGACACATGGCGGCTCACCTCGGGACAAAACGTAGGTCACAGCATGCAAGACAAAAATCATGATGAGAAGGTGTGTCCTGTGCACAGCAAAGGACAGAGAGAGAGAGAAGGAGAGAGAGAGGAAGAGAGGGAGAGAGAGAGTAGAAGAGAGGGGGAGAGAGAGAAGAAGAAAGGGGGAGAGAGAGAGAGAAGAAGAGAGGGGGAGAGAGAGATAAGAAGAGAGGGGGAAAGAGAGAGAAGAAGAGAGGAGGAGAGAGAGAGAAGACGAGAGGGAGAGAGAGAGAGAGAATGTTGTCCCTGCACACCCAGGCCACACTTCTCACCCGCTGCCACCGTGTTTCTCCAACCACTTGCCAGTATGTATTGCAGTTCACCAGGTCACACATCTGAGACAGACCAGTCATCTGAAACAGAGTCCAGATACATGATTGGCACAGTACACACAATTGCACAAGACAACATTGCCTGCCCTCCAATGTACACCCAGGCAGAGGAGCCCCAGCCCGTCCCGCCGCCCATTGGAGCATGCCCACCCATGCACACTCAGACCTCATTGCTCAACTTCCGCCACCGGCGTGCAGACAAGAGGTCCCATCACGTGCCGCTGCAAGCCACAAGCCCGGGCCCTGTGGACATGGCACCCTCCACATCATGCAGCCCCGCTCCGCAGGCCACCAGGTCTCACGTTTAGTGCTGGGTCTTGATTACTCCATGCAAGAGGACATACCAGTGCACCCGTCCTCATCGCAGGCTGCACACCCACTCAGCCCAAATAGGTGCCACTAACTCTGTGATCCCGGAAGCGACGCCACGTGGTGGTAGGCCCGCGCTGCCCGCTGGCTCTGGCCTACACTGCGGTCTAGCAGCGCACACAAAACCTGAGCTGTCCAGACCGCTAGGATGGGCAATCATCGCAGGCTGCACACCCTCTCAGCACTTGAGGTGCCCCTACCTCAGTGCACCCAAAGTCACCGTCCTGTGGCGGGGTGCCTGTGCCGGCCGCAAAGCTTCAGGTGCCACTAACCCTGTGCAACCCCTGTCAGTGCCACGTGGTGGTAGGCCCGTGACGGCCGCAAGGCCTTGGGTGCCACTAACCCTGTGCGCAACAACTCATGGGCCCTTTATGATTGAGAACCGTGGAGCGTTCGTCATCCAGTCACCACCGGCAGAGGGAAATGTGACATCGTTGAGTCACATGGCCTGTGATGCCTGTGCCGGATGGGTGTGGTGTGTGTGCAAACCTGCCCTCAGGGAGTGGCTGTGACATGCTGACAACTAGACCAGTGACCTGCACACCACCAGCGAGTACGCCTGCGACGGGTAGCAATGAGGGCCCCCCTTGGAGCGTAAGTGGAGCAGTCTGGCCTGCCGTACGCCAGACCAGCACAGGGCTTGCAACAATGACTTGTGGGCTCTGGACGTGGTACAGTCCATTTCTGGACATGGAACTGACTGATGCGTGTGTCCCTATTGTAGTGTCCACGCCACCTGGAACACAATAGGCAATGTAGCACCCTCTGACTGGCATCCCACAGGATGAGCATCATTGACGCAAGGGAAATCACTGTCCCTACATTCATCCACACATTCATACATGAATGATGAAAGAAATAACACAGCAGTGCGTTACTGGATGTTTATTGCACATCCAGTGGAGTATTGCAGCTGGAGCGGTACAGGGCCATGCCAAGCACACCACATAATATGTGCCCGTGGAGGGCCAGCCAGAGTCCATCCGGGGATGACAAGTACTGCGGGAGAGGAAGGGTACAGTCCGCAGTCTGCTCGCTGTGTCATCAAACAGGATATGCCAGTCCATGTCGCTGTCCAAGGTGAGTGCATCGGAGTGTATCAGGGGTCAGTGGAAGGTCATGGGGCCATGTGCGGCACCAAGCAGAAACAGTCCAGGTGGCGGAAATGAATGCTAGGGCCTCCTTCTGATCTCAAACCCATCCACGTCCTTGTCCCCGGATGTGTGCTCTGCCCCACCTGTGGGTATTGCAGTACCGGCTGAGGCACTGTGTGCCACTGACACATCAGGTGCCGGAGTGGATACGTCTGCCGCACTGTGAGGCAATGGCACACCAGGAGACAGAGATGTGGATGGTGTGGGGGCAACAGCATTCATTATCGCCACGCCTTGTGGCAGCAATACCATGATGAGGATCTGCAGGGCATGGTAGATCCCAGCTACATTTCGCTGGTGTACAGTGGTGGCTGCCATCCTTTCCGCCTCTATCCGCACCATGTCTTCCATGTGTGCCAGCTCACAGCTGGTATCGCTGGAGCCCCTCTGAGTCGACAGGTGTTCTTCTCTTTGTGTCATGACTCTAGCGATGTCAGTCAGGGCTCGTTGGAGACCATGGAGCGGGCCTAGACGCCCAAGGATGGCGTCCAGTTTGGTAGCCATGAGGTCGAACCCCACCCACACCTGCTCAGCCGTCTCGCTCTGGCCCTCAAGCACACAGCGTTGGAAGGCTGTGTGTTGTTCCTGGGGGTCTTGGGAGACTGCCGGTCCATGGGTGCCTCCTGCTGGGTGGTTTGGGTGGTGGGTGGGGTCTCCTCGATGCATCTGGGTAGCCCTGATCCTGGATGTGAGTCACGGATGATGTCAATGATGTCTAGGAGGGCTTGTGTGTCAATGCTGGGGTTGTCCTCCTCGTCATCAGTGAAAAGTGGCTGGGACTGCTCTGCAGGGGGTGTTGACGGTGGCCCTGCAATGTGAAGAGGAGATGGTGTATTGCAATGTGTTCACATGTATGTAGCCGCATGGTACATGTTGACATTCAGACAGCATGGCATTGTACATTGTGACAGTCTATAGATCTGGGCGATGACCCAGAGTCATTGAGGGTGTGCACTGTGCTCTGTTTGATTGTGCATGTGTGCCATTGTGGCCATCTCCACCCGTCCCCCCAGTACCTGGTGGTCACTCACCCTGTTGCCGTTGTGTTGTGTCCTGTCGAGCAGTGTCCGGTCCCCCGACTCCGGCCACAGTATCTACACTGATGACTGTCGACACCAGCTCCTCCATGTCATCCAGCACCAGCTGTGGCACTGGGCCCCCACCTCCAGTCTGCATTGCTGCCTTCTGGTTGGCTGCAAGTTTCTCCTTGGGCTTTCGCTTGATGTCATTCCATCGCCTCTTGACCTTGTCCCTTGTCCTCTTGTGCTCTCCGATGGCATTCACCTTGTCCACGATGTCCCGCCATATTCCATTTTTGGTGCCCAATGACACGTTGGAGGTGACAAACAGTTGTTGATGGCGTTCCATCACCTCCGTGACTATTATCCTGTTCGCCTGCGGACTGAACTTTGTCTTCCTCTTCTTCTTGTCCTTGCCCTTCCCTGTCCCGGATGTCCCGGGCTGGTTGTCCGGGGTGCTTGTGGGGTTGCGCTCATCCTCTGCGCCTGCTCCGGCTGCCTCCATGGTTCTTGGGTGTTGGTCATTTTGTGTTTTGTTTTTTTTCCTACTTTTATGGTGATGTTTCCCGCCTGCCAGGTATGTGTTGCAGGCCTGGTGCTGCTCAGCGCTGATTTCCTCATCGCGCTTTGGCCCATTGCAGGTTTTTCACATTGAAGATTGTGTTTTTATCTCCGTCGAGGTGGTTGTATCGCGGGCATTGGCTGCGGTTCTGGCAAACTATCGCATGGGGCCGCCTTGTTGTGAATTCCACGTTGACACGGGGTTATTTTCCTGTGATAGGCTGCGATGTGTAAAGTTGCATTTTTTGGTGATGTTTAGCAGTGCACACGTTCTTGTGAATATACTCCTAATATTTTTCATTTTCCTTGATTCTGATACCATTCTATTAGCTCCAGAACAACTTTGGATAACCTCACCCTCTATAAATCAGAGACCATAAAATGACATGACATGGCATGACACAGCAGGGGCCGCTCAAACATTTGCAGCAGAGTCTAAAATACCAAAGGGTCCATGATAGCACAATCATCTGGTGCATATTAGACCCATGAGATAGTTTCTATAGCAAGGCCTTAGGAACAATTGTATTATCTTTTACAATATACCATGTAAAGAAAAACTATTGGCAGTTTGCGTCATTAATTATCTTTGTGAATGTATGGAGACATGCTGCCAATAAAAATAAAATGGGAATTATTTGAATTCCACTTACAAGATCCCTATTTTTTATGAATGGTTACATGCACAGAGTTCACAAGCAGGGCAATGGGAACCTTAAGATAATCATCAATTGCTGGACAGAGCTTTCACCATTGCCAGAATCAGAGTTGGTTTTTAGCTGCCTACTATTGCGATAGCATTCAGCGAGACGCCGCTGACTGCTGAGGATGTCAGGTTAGAGGGACAGGCGCAATTAAAAAACTTTGCCATTGAAGCAGATCATCTCCTCTTTGTTACAGCAGTGCAGTGGACCAGTAGAAACTGCTGGCCGCTCGAACTCAGCCCCGGTTCCACTGTGGAAGAGTTTTTAGATCTGAAGGTGGAATCAAGGATTGCAGACGCAAGAACCTATGGGGATTCAGAAACAACAACGTTGCCCATAGTTACTGAAACAATTCATCTGATAGGCAGTGGATAATTGCTTCAATGCTTCCACTGTAGATAAAATTAAGCCCATGAAACTTGTCTTATTTCAAGTTTACTACATTTGTACCTCTCCAATAGCAATCGATTCGCTCAGTGAACGATGTCACACAGTCACCAGCACATTATTGATGGAACTATCCGGGATGAAGGCCCATATCAGTGAACAAATGGAATATTTCTATTATAAAAGGCCATAAAATCAATATGTCCACAGGAAGTCTGAAATGAAATCATGAATATTGTCTACCACACAATGGTTGATTTCCACACAGCATAAACTCCTATTTTCATCAGTCACTTCAATAAAGTTGTGTTGGTTGGACTAAATGCATGTTTTATCATGAGCTGCAACTGCAAATGAATATATAAGTAGCTACTTGTATTTCTGACATGTTATAGAAATGAAGGTTTTGTGAGATGACACAATGGTCATCTTCCATGTGAATGAAAACTTTGACTCCTACCATATGGCACACATTTTAGACTTTGGTGTTTATATTTTGAGCCAGCCTCACTTAACCCTCATCAGGATGTGTAATGCGTGCAAGGATTTAATAAGGGTCTTCAAGGAATAATCACGTTTTCCATAGAAAGGTCTAACAATGACAAAAAACACAAGCTTTAAGAAAGGACCGATTAAAATCAAGCCTGATAAAAATCACTTTGTCTTACTGATGTTTTAATCTTGGGTCTGGCTGAACATGCAAAAACATATTTAAACATCTTGAAATGGTAGTTAGAACGAAGTGACTTTATTTGGAAGGTGCAGAGCATCAAAAGAAAGGTAAATGAAAAGGTAAATGAAAAGACCAGTATCACAAATGTGTGATCTCTTTTTCCTACTCAACCCATGCGAACAAACAAGAACAGAGGAGAAGAATGGATCTAGAGAAGGCAAATAAAAGAAGTGAAAAGGAAAGAGGTGAAGAAGACCAAAATATTAGTGAGTTCATTGTAATTGGGAGGATGCAACAAGAGAGAGACTTTTTTGAGTATTTTGAGTCTGGAAGTGGGAGCAGGATCTTGAGTAAAGACGAACGGATACTGAAAATATAAGAGGAAAACTCTTAAATACAAAGAAAGCATGCAAATCCATGATGACAAATTGCATGGCTGGACTCACAAAACACGTTTCAAACCTGCTATTGCACTAATCAAACAGTAGTTAACAAACAAGTACAGTGGTGTCTGGGTTAGGGGCCTTCCACAGTTGTTTAAAAACTGAGGATCAAATGATGGACATTTTCTTTAAGGGTTTTATCCTTTGCCATAGCAAAGTTAACTCACATTCAACAGTGCAGCCCAAAAATCTTATACTTTGCCTGTTCCCTTATCTGTTCATAATCAGGAAGACGGGTATCCAATACCTGGCTTAAAGATTGACCAAGGAATCTCTGTGGCAGGCCTTTGAAAATGTTGTGACAATGTGAAACAAAAAGACCCCATTGTGTGGGTGATCTGATTTTCAGTAAATATCCATAGCACTAGTAGTAAAAAGCAAAATTGATAGGTGAATGTGACTGCACCTTAAATTTGACAGCAAGAGTAATGTGCAGCCACACCTACTGAGCCAGAATGATCTTCAATTCCTTATCTAACAATATATAATGAAATGACGGAATCATATCATGAAAAATGTGTAGATGATACAAGTTAGGTATGCTCCATTCATGGATGCATGGCTTCGCTTTGAAATTGTATGCCATAGTTTTGCTTTTTTCATTACTCATTGATTTTAAGGGACAAAAATACTGATATAATCTCAAAAGCTAAGTAAACGTGCCAAAATATAAGCTAAAATCAGCAATGATTGAGTGCAAATATTTCAAACCATAGAATATCATGTCAACCCAATGGAAAATATGTGGATATGTGATGCAGTGAAGCTCAAAGAGATAATATCAACTTTTTATATACATTGAGATGAACTTTTATGACATTTTTTGCTAATGTCGAATAAAGTACTACAACAAGATAATATCAATATTAAGTTCAGTTGTAATATAAGATTATGCATAAGGCTGGCATATTAATTAAATACTGAGAAAAATCCCTATTAATAAGAAGAAAGATTAATTGGGTCCCAAATTCTGCCTGTTTGTTTCGTACCTACTAATCCTTAGCTGTGATCAATACCAGCTTCTAGTTCATAATCCCACAATTTATCAATGTTGGGAGCAACTGGATTATTCCAGTCTCGTGCAATGCTTAATTCGCCATCTTGCATGATGGGATCCCGGCTTTGGAGGAAAAAGCCAAACATAAATCCTACAATGCATTGCGCTTCTTCTCGTTTTGCTGCATTCTTCACATGTGCAAAATACAAACACCATATTGAGGGTGATAGGTTCCAGGATCACATACGACAATAAATAGCTGGTTTTTGTAAGGATTCAAAGCTTACTTCTGTTTTTTATAAGTAATGTACGCAAGTGATTTAAATGCTGCCCTATGTAATGGTTTTTAATTTACCCAATTCAGAAGCATGAGTTGGCATTAGAGACATTTGAAATCACCTGGACACCATTGATATTTGAGTCTCAACTGTTCAACTCACTGAGCCTCCCTGCCAGTTTACACAAGTCTCCTCCAAAGGGGCTCATTAAACAACACAAGTGTGTGATCCTTTTACAGGGAAGAGAAATCTTAGACGACCAACTTAATGTAACTAATCTGTGTTTTCCAATTTGTGTAAAGGAAGTGTTACAATTCAAGTGTTATGTACAGAGTAGGTTGTAGCGTATTAATTAATAAGTATCTTTCAAAGCCTTAGTAAGCAACAAGTTAGAGCACCGTACAGCAAATGGGACTTGCAATAATACGCAAAAATATTAATCTATATATTGCAAAGATATTGATGGGCATGCCAAGCCTGACACCCCATATCATCCTCTTACTTACAAGGCACCAACACCTTCTTATCTGCTTAGTGCTTCAGTTTTATTAAGAAACAAAGGAAACAGAAAAAGCATCTAATTTGACATTCGCAGTTCAAGCTCAAAGAGATATCTTCTTAAGTATATTACTATAACACAATATTATAAGCAAAACTGAAATGCCCATATAATAATGCTTATCATACTAAAAATCGGAATCGTCCTGAGAAAAGACATGTCTGCTAATCCTTTGTTGTTAGAGACGGCAGTTCTAGTTCATAACATTAACATAAATAATTACGCAATTTATCAACATTGGGAGCAACTGGATTAACCCAGTCTCGTGCAATGCTTAATGCTCCATATGCATATTTTTCATCCCAGTGAATCTAGCATGCTAAGACTGGGCTCTGGTTGAAAAAGATAAACCTAAGTCCTTCAATGTAATGCACTGCTTCACCTCTTGCTGCACTCTTGAGATGTGCTCAATGCTCAACTGTGTGGAAGAACCGGTAAGAAACAAGTTATCAAAACAAGTGTGTAGCCAGAACCAAATCCCATGGCCTATTCAAAATCAGCCACTGTTCTTGTGGAACCATCAACTCATGCTGAATCAGTGTCTATGTTTTTTAACAACTTCCAAACCATGCGTAAACAACTAGGAAAGCAGATTATTTTCAAATGTTAGCTCAGTCATAATACACTTCAAGGGATTTGATGGCAGGAACTAAGGGCCCTATTTGTCAAAGGTTTGCAGCGCATTTGCATCACGCAATGTGATCCATGCATGATGCAAACCCTAAAATGTAATTTATCAAGCCACACAAGGGTACTTTGCATGGCCCTGCATTTCTTAATAATTCAGGAGTAACAAAACGTAGCACAAACCACTGTGTTGCATTACTCAGCCCTGGAAAAGCTTCCGCCGTTGCCTGTGCAGGTAAGAGCGGTGGGGCGGCGGGGCCCAGTGGGCGGGGGGGATTGAGACAGATGATGACGAGGGAAAATTAATTATTTATTTCATTATAATCTCGTAATCGTCCGTTGAAATCCATCCCCCCACTGTGCCACACCACTCTTACCTGCACGGGCCGCCACTCGAAGGCCTTCCATTGGTGTTTTGTGGTGGTTCCCATGCAGCTCGCATGGATGTTTCTGCATTCCCAGATTTACCATCAGTGGTAGACGTGGGATTGAGCCAAAAAGATATGACTTCTTAGGGGAGGTGTAACAAGGAGAAATATATGTATTTCCCCTGTTACTTCCTCTTTCTATGTGTGCTGCATTCTGCACACATCCAAAGTGTTATCTACCGGTACTGTGAATTTTCCGTATATCGGAACTCAAGATTTTAAATATTTTGCCTTAAGAGAGGCTGAAGTCATTTATTAATGGAAGTCACTTGTGTCAGACAGAACAAGCATGAATATCTAAATATGTGTTTTGGCACAAGCTTGATACTTCTCTCCATGAGATTTTGCTGGGTTGAGCTCCAGCTGGAAATAAAAAGCCTGATGTACTAAGTAGTTTTGGAACCTCTCAGAAACATTGGGCAAAAATGACATGGGAGGCATATTTAAAGTGAAAAAACATTTTCCGCACTCCTTCATGTAGGAATACTGAGAAAAATCCCTATTAATAAGAAGAAAGATTAATTGTGTCCCAAATTCTGCCTATTTGCCTCGTACCTACTAATCCTTAGCTGTGATCAATACCAGCTTCTAGTTCACAATCCGACAATTTATCAATGTTGGGAGCAACTGAATTATTCCAGTCTCGTGCAATGCTTAATTCACCATCTTGCATGATGGGATCCCGGCTTTGGTGGAAAAAGCCAAACATAAATCCTACAATGCATTGCGCTTCTTCTCGTTTTGCTGCATTCTTCACATGTGCAAAATACAAACACCATATTGAGGGTGATAGGTTCCAGGATCACATACGACAATAAATAGCTGGTTTTTGTAAGGATTCAAAGCTCACTTCTGTCTTTTATAAGCAATGTACTCAAGTGATTTAAATGCTGCCCTATGTAATGGTTTTTAATTTACCCAATTCAGAAGCATGAGTTGGCATTAGAGATATTTGAAATCGCCTGGACACCATTGATATATGAGTCACAACTGTTCCACTCACTGAGCCTCCCTGCCAGTTTACACAAGTCTCCTCCAAAGGGGCTCATTAAACAACACAAGTGTGTGATCCTTTTACAGGGAAGAGAAATCTCAGATGACCAACTTAATGTAACTAATCTGTGTTTTCCAATTTGTGTAAAGGAAGTGTTACAATTCAAGTGTTATGTACAGAGTAGGTTGTAGCGTATTAATTATTAAGTACCTTTGAAAGCCTTAGTAAGCAACAAGTTAAAGCACCGTACAGCAAATGGGACTTGCAATAATACGCCAAAATATTAATCTATATATTGCAAAGATATTGATGGGCATGCCAAGCCTGACACCCCATATCATCCTCTTACTTACAAGGCACCAACACCTTCTTATTTGCTTAGTGCTTTGCTTTAATTAAGAAACAAAGGAAACAGAAAAAGCATCTAATTCGACATTCGCAGTTCAAGCACAAAGAGATATCTTCTTAAGTATATTTCTATAACACAATATTATAAGCAAAACTGAAATGCCCATATAATAATGCTTATCATAAAAAAAATCGGAATCGTCCTGAGCAAAGACATGTCTGCTAATCCTTTGTTGTTAGAGACGGCAGTTCTAGTTCATAACATTAACATAAATATTTACGCAATTTATCAATGTTGGGAGCAACTGGATTAACCCAGTCTCGTGCAATGCTTAATGCTCCATATGCATATTTTTCACCCCAGTGAATCTAGCATGCTAAGACTGGGCTCTGGTTGAAAAAGATAAACCTAAGTCCTTCAATGTAATGCACTGCTTCACCCCTTGCTGCACTCTTGAGATGTGCTCAATGCTCAACTGTGTGGAAGAACCGGTAGGAAACAAGTTATCAAAACAAGTGTGTAGCCAGAACCAAATCCCACGGCCTATTCAAAATCAGCCACTGTTCTTGTGGAACCATCAACTGATGCTGAATCAGTGTCTATGTTTTTTAACAACTTCCAAACCATGTGTAAACAACTAGGAAAGCAGATTATTTTCAAATGTTAGCTCAGTCATAATACACTTCAAGGGGTTTGATGGCAGGAACTAAGGGCCCTATTTGTAAAGGGTTTGTTTCGCATTTGCATCACGCAATGTGATCCATGCATGATGCAAACCCTAAAATGTAATTTATCAAGCCACACAAGGGTACTTTGCATGGCCCTGCATGTCTTAATAATTCAGAAGTAACAAAACGTAGCACAAATCACTGTGTTGCATTACTCAGGCCTGGGAAAGCTTCCGCCGTGGCCTGTGCAGGTTAAGAGCGGTGGGGCGGCAGGGCCCTTGGGGGGGGCGGGATTTAGACAGATGATGAGGAGGGAAAATTAATTATTTATTTCATTATAATCTCGTAATCGTCCATTGAAATCCCTTCCCCCACTGTGCCTCACCACTCTTACCTGCACGGGCCGCCACTGGAAGGCCTTCGATTGGTGTTTTGTGGTGGTTCCCATGCAGCTCGCATGGATGTTGATGCATTCCCAGATTTACCATCAGTGGTAGACGTGGGATTGAGCCAAAAAGATACGCCTTCTTAGGGGAGGTGTAACAAGGAGAAATATATTTATTTCCCCTCGTTACTTCCTCTTTCTATGTGTGCTGCATTCTGCACACATCCAAAGTGTTATCTAACAGTACAGTGAATTTTCTGTATATCGGAACTCAAGATTTTAAATATTTTGCCTTAAGAGAGGCTGAAGTCATTTATTAATGGAAGCCACTTGTGTCAGACAGAACAAGCATGAATAACTAAATATGTGTTTTGGCACAAGCTTGATACTTCTCTTCATGAGATTTTGCCGGGTTGAGCTCCAGCTGGAAATAAAAAGCCTTATGCACAAAGTAGTTTTGGAACCTCTCAGAAACATTGGGCAAAAATGACATGGGAGGCATATTTAAAGTGAAAAAACATTTTCCGCACTCCTTCATGTAGGAATATTTTCATGACTTGCAGAGTTAAAAAATAAAGAAATTATATTGGCAAGGACTTAAATGTTTAGCAAGGCTAGATATAAAAGCAGAGTATACCTATACTGCAATGACAAAACACATGCATTATACAAATGTTCATTATTCAGAGTTGATGCCAGGTTAGATGCATCAAATTACATACATCAAATGTTCCTTTGCATGAGAATGGAGAAAGATCAGCAGTCTGCTAGCACATGGTATGTACACACCACACACTGTTCTGTAGTTCCTATGTGTTTGTCATTCTGACACGGAGATATGCTGTTTATTATTCACATCTTTCCACTGAAGGTTACACAGTTATTTACAATATTGTGGTTTGCGTGTAGACATCCATTAATTTTCTAATATATCAAGTGGAATTTTTGCAATCTTAAAAAAGTGTTTATCCTCCTTAATTGAATAGTTTATTGTTGCATTTTGAGTATTAGAACAATTAACACACTGTTATTTTTTAAGTTTTGCTTCAGGTTATCAAGATGCTGGCTTTTGGTTTAAAATGCTCTCACACAAGAGCAAAAACAGAGCTTACTTTCTAATTAACAAATCGAGAAGCTTGCTCTGCCACTCAGTGAACTGATCATAAATTTAGAAAAGAATTACTTAAGCATGCGCCCTGTAATCAATGCTACACAAATTGGCTGCCATCCACAAAGTCTAGCACTAAAACGTACAGCTTTATTTTATTCCAGTAACACATTAACAAAATCTACAACCATTTGACTGTTTCAAATGATCTAACCACGTCAATGCAAAAAGCCTTTGTCCATTTTTTAGACAAATGTCTTATTCTTGAAGATTAATTAATCTAGTATTTATAGCGATGAATGAGCAATACCAATTCAATGTGCCTATTACCTCCTTTTATAACACAGACCTTTTAGATAGTTTTCCCATCGTTCTTGAGTGTATTTTTTTAATTGTCTTTTCACCTCATCTTCACTTCACTGTTCTATATTCATTATTTTGAGTTACCCTCATATAGTATATAACTCAAAACAACATATCATTCTTTGAAAGTATGTCAGTTGATTTATATCTACCTCTGATCCAATTGTAAAACATGTAAGAGATTACAAATGAGTTATGTCCCCAGGTCTTACAGTAGAAAATGTATACCATCTACCTAAGAGGGTGTATCCATTGGCGATTTAAAAACTATGTCAGGTGCCAAACACGATTATCCCAACAATTTAAGCATATTTATTTGTTTAAACTATTTTAAACACCTCTTTTGTTATGCCTAATACTCAATTCCAATTCCCATATTTTAAATGGCCTGATGTTCTTGCTGCATCAAGATTCTAATAATATCACAGGATAAACAAAGTACAGGTGCTATCATCATCTTCAGACAAATCAAACTTGATATTACAACACTTTGACCTTTTCTGATATTTGCTTTACCGCATGGTTTCAGGGGCGCTCTGAAGGATTAAACTTTTGTCAATAATCAGGTAACTTGTGAAGTCATGGCAATGAGGAGCTTATGTCTGATGTCATCTGTGAAATAATATGTGAGGTCATGAGTAGTGTCTTGAGGGGCAAGGGGGAAAGGTATGGTGGCATGGCTACCCAAAAGTGACGAACATTAGCTTTAAGTTGGGACCATAAAACACACGCATAAATTCATGCACAGACACACACACACACACACATATATATATAAAACCTGTTAACAGAAACCTTAGAAATTCAGCTAAACAAACACACATTTACTGCAAATATGATTAAAATTAAAACTGAAAAACACTGAAATTCACAAATTATGGATAGGATCGAAATCCATAACTTACGTAACAGCCAGGCAAGCCATAACTTGCACACGAAATGCAATGCTCATAAACTCACAATATCTTTACCAATACATTACAACACCTAAAACTTAAATGTAATTATACACAAAAACACAATCAAAACTAATAAAAGTGAATTACAAAAACTCACATTCACTAGTGCGTACACTCACTCTCTCACTGAGTAGAATTCTCTCTCTCTCATACTAAAACACACTCAGTCTCTCCCATTCTCTCTCACAACCACACTCAGTCCGCAGAGCAACAACTTTGGAATTGAATTTTTCTTTTTTACCTTGCCCCTGCTAGTTACTCCTCCATTGCAGCAGCATGGGAGGAATCCAGCACAAGACAAAGGACCCAGCAAATGAGGAGCCAGACAGGGCAGCAGAGCCACAAGGAAGCCCTGTCTCAAGCCCTCTAATAGCTTTTAACAGTGCTTGAATCAAAGTCCTACCAGAGGCTGGTATAAATGTTCGGATTCCACTCCTGCCGCTTTGTGTGGATTGTTGTTTGGCACAAGAATTCATCAATGTGCATCACTAAAGCCCGATTTTAGAAGATACACTGTACTGCCTGAGGCATATACAGTATGCATACTAAATAAAGTGGATTTTGCCTATGTGAAGGTACCGTAGTTGAATTATGCCCCTCACAAATGTTCAACCAGACATCCACCTGCAGAGTGTAGCATCCTTCTCCTGCATACATCAGTGTCCATGAAGACACTGAAGTCATGTTTTCACAAACACTGCTAAATTAAATAAAGAGCATTGTGGGAAGTGGCAAGAGGCCTTGGGCGGTGACTCTGAGGGGGCAGATGGCAGAGCTATGCCCAGCTGCCCCCACTGATGAGCTGCCACTGGATTATGAAACATATTATCGGGGTCTACTCAATGGAATTACTCTTTTATGGTTCTACCTATATCCTACCATAATCATCAAACTATCAAAACACTTATAACAGGGTGGTTAATATTTTTGTGTGGTCTCTCAAGATTTATGGGCTTTATAGGTGTAGATTTACTGGCATACTTTGCGTCTGGGCACTGGCACACTGATAATCAGTTCACAGTACATA
This sequence comes from Triturus cristatus, assembly GCF_964204655.1. Taxonomy (NCBI): domain Eukaryota; kingdom Metazoa; phylum Chordata; class Amphibia; order Caudata; family Salamandridae; genus Triturus; species Triturus cristatus. The sequence goes on from NC_140584.1 coordinate 232,934,406, forward strand.
TGGCCTTTCCCCCAATCAAGGAAAGGCAATTTCTAATCCCAATTTACTTGACAATCTTTTAGGTAAATACAAAGTACAATGTAGTGGCAACAGCACCAGTGGCCTAAACGTTAGCTGATATATCGTAATGTATGTGTGTGGTATTAATGTACAGCAAACCTAGCCAAACATTAGTGAAGTGTTGTATGTGGTCAAATACACAGAAATGATTGATTGGAGATGTTGCCATGTTCTGGTAGCATGAATGGATTTCTACTACATCACTACGATAATTCTTTAAAAAGGTGCATCTTTAGCTCTTTACTAAATAAGTTTGTGGTCGGGCTGGTCATGATGAACAAAGTGAGGCTGCTACAGATCCTGAGTGCAGAGTTGTCAAAGTTACATTTCCTTGCTTTTTAAATTTTTATACTTCGTTACCTCCAGTCTGACGGTCTCATGGCTTCGAGCAACAGGTGATGGTGAGTTGTTGCATTCAGGCTACAGTGAAGATGTATACCATTCACAAGAGTGATTCTAAAATTATGATTTCAGAATGGCCATTGCAGGTCTGAACTAATGTGATTCATATAGCAGCAACTAAATGTCAAATCAAAATGTTTTTGACATGCATGTAAGCTGACTTTTGACAGTAGTTACATTAACTAGAAGTAGTGCCTTTATGAGTTCTATGTTTAGGTGTGTAATGTCCAATACATCGACTGGCATTGTCCTTGCAGTGAAAGGATATACAATCTCCATTTTCACTGCATAGTCACTCGTAACCTTTTTCCTATAGTAAAAATCAATGTGTAAATGGAAGTCATATTTTTGGTAAGTCAGACTAGGATAACAACATAGATTCTTGTTAGATATACTCCAAAGGTTTTTATTCGTTCAAAGACATGTTTTCCATGTCTGAGAGCCTGGAAAGTAATGTGTTCAGGATTGGACTACAAGCTGACATCAGTCATTGGCTAGTGACCATGACCAGAAAAGCTTCCCACCACTACTAACATAGGACATATCTCGACTGGAAGAAGAAGCGGAAGAGGGAGAATGTGTTACTGTGACTGACCTCATTGGCAGTGCTATCTAGGGCAAGGCCAGTGTCCCTGCTGCAACCTCAGCATCTGAAAAGGCTGAAGAATGGTGTTTTGAAAGGACCAGCAGACTAGTGTTCACAGACAACTTGTGCTGGAGCTTTGGCCAGAGAGAATGCTTGAATATGACTCCCCCCTGATAAGTGGCCTCGTAGCTGGAGAGACCAGGAAGATGTTTGCCATTATCTTTAAACTTAAGACTTACTGTTTATTTTGACATCTTGAAGACTGGAACATGGTTTCAGAGCTAGCCAAAAAAGACCTGACCTTATCATTTGAGACGTTGTTCGACTGAGGTTTTTGGTGAGAGAACTGAGACTACCACAGGACTGCAGAAAACAAGTATGTGGCCTAATGAAGACCTCATTGGCAACATTATGTTTCTTTGGAAAACCAAAACAGTGACTTAGTCTGAAAGATCAGGAAGTGGCAGCAAAATGGTCCCATCAGAGAGTGGACTTTGGTGGAACACTGTTTACGTTTTATGCTTAGAAACAAAACTCAAGGTTTTCAATGTGGCCTCCTAAGTTTCAAGCTTTGCCCCAGAGTGGAAGTTTCACTTTCATAAAAAAAAGATTAAGATTCTTATTTAATGTGGTGTATGTAGCACATCTGCAAAAAAGTGGAGAATATAATGTCTACATGGTTAGAATGCCATTGACACCAAAACATATCTAATAGAGTAAATGAGATATCTGCCACTTTTATTATGGAAGACAAAGTAAATATTTCATCCATCCAACAAGCTAAGCTTATCACTTCACACTGCATTTTCCTAAGCCTGAAATCTCATCTAGGTCTCAACTACATTGGTGCTCTATCTTTTATGGGTGTATGTGCCTTTACAACTTCATATTTCCTGTTTCCTTAATCTAATTTTGAACAATTTTCAGATCATCTAGGCTATTTCATTTTTTCCTTATATAATGAAATATTTTGGTTATTTTATTGTTCAAATGATTAACCTGAATATTGTTTGGTAGCTGCACACATTTGCCAGGAGAATTGTCTGCAGTCTTGTGACATTGCTGCAAATGGTTAAGCCCACCATTTCTTACTGTAATGGGGTTTTGACCTAGCCACCTACTAGACTACTAATTTGGTGGAACCGTTGGCCCACATTAATAATCTAGATTCTTATATTCCCACTTAAGGGGCATCCCAGTCCAAGATTATGCCCAGTAAGTGAAGTGTATCCTTCTAAACAATGAACATCTGAAGCCTAACCACTATAATTTAAACATAAGTGCACATATATTTTTTTGTACATCAGTCTATCCAATAGTATCAGGTGTGATCATTAATGTACCACTACACAAATGTCATTTCCATTTAAATTAGGACACTAACTGATGCAATATTAGTGCACTGCACCCAAGTTTGCCTACACAATTTTTTCTAAGTAAGACATGATATAATTTGTCTGGTCAAACATACACACAATCTGACTTTGCACACCTTAAAATAGTATAACTGTGTACGCCACCAATCTGAGCTCTGAAAAGTGGAATGATGCTGTAATCGCACATCTCACAAATATGGCACCCAGCAGTTTTAGTATTTATTGATTACTGGGTGCATAAACTACTGGGCGCACACTTACTGCCCAGTATTGCCTCGGACTTGCAGCGAGTATGTTCAATAATAATGAGTGGCATAGACAAAAGAGAACATCCCTATGACTTTATAAATCAGCATACTCTTTTTGTTTCCTAATGGAATAGCCTTTGCATAATGGATAATGCAAAGTGTCTGCACAATTGGATCAAAGCTATCATTCAGGTTTACAGCAAGTGTACTACTAACGTAAAAATATACAGATTGGGGTGGGAATACACAATGAATGCAGATGAAAATGTTTATATATTTACATTTACATTTATTTAAACTTATTTTAGCTCATCAAACTGCATCATAATGTCCAAAGTGCGGGTACACACTGAGAAGGTACACTGTTTCACTTCAATAAATAAAAATAATGTATTCATGGGTGCAGTAGTGATGTTTGTGAAGAACACCTAAACTGTTCTATTCATGTGGTGGACAGAGTAGGTCAATTAAAGTGTGATTTTGACTATTCAGTGTTTTGAGTGAACATTTTTTATATGTTTTTAATTTAATGTCCTAATTAGTATTGTTACGTTGAAGTCCTTTGTACGGGTACAATTGCACATTTAACAAAGATAGAATAGTAATACTCTTGCAGTTGCCTTTATAACCATTATTAGCTAACCAGACATTGTATAGAAACTTGTGGTGACAGAATACTCCAGACCAGCGGTGCTTAAACTGACTTTGGAGGTCCATGACCATTTAGAAAATTAAATAATGTTAGAAGAATAATAAAGAATATATATTCATAAAATGATAAATTGAACATTACAACATTTACAACACTCTATAAATATGTGGGGATATGAAATGGTGGCCCCCATCCAAGCTCTGATAGGTGTAACACAAAGGGAGGATGCAAATTAGCAATAGCTTCAACCTACCTTTTATAATTTCAATTCTTGCATACTTTTGCTGTAAATTAAACAAAAAATATTCCACAGTTTCTAGTTTTGTTTGATGAATGTCTAGTTCTGTATTTTTCTGTACATTTTTAAGATTGAAATTGTAGAAATTGCTGAGAGTCCCTGGCTTCCGGTACTGATTCAGTGAGGTCCATTGAACTCAAAAGGTTGAGAAAGTCATGAAACGTTTAATGGAAAAGTAGGAATTTATACTGTTAATAATAATTTTAAGACTGCGCTTGTGAATTCCAATGTACTACTGCCCACTTGCAGTTATAGACACCAGCAAAACTAAAATAGTTTCTGAAAAAGCGATATTAAGTTTTACCCATGATATTACCACCTGCTCTTTGATAGAAACATACATATCTTATTCTGACAGTAAATCTTTCAAACAGAATCAAGAATGCCTGATGTTTTCTATGGAACATAGTACTAGGCGATTTTTAATCATGTTAAGATTGGGCATTTTACCTTTAAATAATTTTATAAAGGACTGGCCTGACAAAAAAGATAAGACTGGAAAATGTGAACTTTGTAAGGGTGGGATTCAAGACATTAAGCCCATTCTCTTTGTTTGTCTCAGTAAGAGTGTGGTAAAAGCAAGGAATCATTTACTAAAACCTTTTTGTTTTAAATATGGTATATTTAAAATCAATGATCAGAATGCTTTTTTAAATAATCTTTACCAATGTATTAATAGCAAAGTTTGTATCAAGACTGACAGGCCATTTTCCTTTCTTTTCCTTTTAATTGTATTATTTTTAATTATATATATTGTTGATGTCTGCTGAGATCTAAAGCAATAAAATGTGAAATTTGAGAGCGGTTGTGTTATGCTGTTGGCCCACTCTACATGGTGACCCCCAAACTCTTTGCCTTCAATGCACCTGTTTCGCTGAATCTGTTTTGTTGGCTTTGGGACTGTGTGCACTCTACCACAGCTGGCCAGTGTTAACGTGCTTGGGTGCTCTCTTTAAAACATGGTAACATTGGCTTACACCAAATTGGCACATTTCATTTACTTATAAATCCATAGAAAAGGGGTGCTTCATGTATCCAGGGCCTCTACATTAAATGCTACTAGTCAGCCTGCACCACTTAATTAGCCTTTTAAAACATGTCTCAGGTGTGCCATTGTAGCCCGTATGCAGTTTTAAACTGTTATTTCAACCTGGCAAAACAAACCATTTGTCAGGCCTAAAGCCTCCTTTTTAATACATATAAGTGTCCCCTAGAGTAGGGCCTAACAATTCACAGGGCATGGTGCATTGTTTTTAAAAAGTCAGACATGTACATTTTAGCTTGTCCTGGTAGCGAAAAACTAACATATTTGTGATTCACTACTGTGATTCCTACCTCTCCCATAGGATAATATTGGGTTACCTTAATACATTTATTAAGTGCTAACTTTTAATTAGGAATAGGCTGAAATGCCATGTTTACCCTCACATGAATTGCCATTTAAAACCTTCTTAAATGGTAAATTCTGATATTAAGTCACAATTCTGAAAATGCCACTTTTTGAAGGTTTACATTTTCTTGTCCGAACCATTGGCTACCTGCTGCCTGTTCCTGGGTCACATAAGTAGATATAGTTGGCAATTTTCCTTTGTGTATACCTCCAAGACAGCCACACAGCCACACAATAGTTGAACTGAATGTTAGCCAGCTGGCCCATCCTGATATGATGGGAGGGGCGGAGATTTGATGCACAAGACACACAAAGAATGTCACACTAGTCAATTGTGACTGCAGACAGCCTGGGACCAGGACAGGCAGGCAGGAAATTCCTAACACCTGTGAGGGGGCAAACTCCAGAAGCTTCTCCCATTTCAAAGCTAGAACCAGTTATAAAAATGGGTGCACAGACCCACTTTCAGTACATTTATTGATGTTTTGATACTACAGAAGAGGGACAGCACTATTGCCAGAAGAGGGCCCTGCTGCCTGAGGCCTAGCCTGCTGTCTGAGATGGTAGGCTGGAACTGCACCCTTCATCTCAGGCTAACTTTGTGACTACAAAGGCTGGTTAGCGTACTTCCTGTTCTGAGCTACAGGGACACATTAAGCTCCAGAGGTCTCCCTGCAACTTACCAACTGACCTGATTTGACCTGCAACTGGCCTTGCCTGAGCCCTCTGCCCCCTGCTGGAGTGAATTCCTGATTCCCCAAGAGGTGCCTCAAATGTCCTGGATCCTTGGTGTGGTATCTTAGCTCTTCACAACCATGAACAGGCATGTTCACGGCAAGATCTTGCAGCCTCTACTGACTGCTCTGGTAAACCATCTCTTTGTGCTGCAATGACTGCCAGTGACAACCGATGATGCGAGATCTGCACTTCACGTTCAGCATCAATAGTCTGCAGAGACCACAAAGCTACAGCAACAACCGTCCACGATGCCCGACAGGATGTTCACACTAAAGCGATGACCATCTGTGATGCCTGACTTGCTCTTTATGCAACAATGGCAACCATCCTGATTCTTGCAGCCTACTCCACCGCAAACCAAACTATTTGTGCTGAACTTTAGAGGGTAACTCTTTCAAAGGGACACAACTCATTGCTGTATCTGGCCGACGCTCCATTGCAGTTAAACTGAACTTGTGACTTTCACCCGGTCTCGCACGACCAGATTACCAGGAGTGGCACTTGGTGCTTTTATGAGCTATGCTTACCTTAAATATTTGAAATTAGAGTGTCTCTGGTTCTACTGATTGGATTTTTGTCATTGTGGTGTCAAATCATTTATTAAATGTTATTCTATTTATTTAAATTGGTGTCAGATTTTTCTTGTGTTATGTTTTCACTCTAGTATTGCAAAAATGCTTCACACATTGCCTCTAAGTTTAGTCTGACTTTTTTTGTGCCAAGCTAAAAGAGGGTTAAACACTGGTTCATTTAGTGACTTTTTGAAAATTGAATAAATATAACCTTTCAATATTTAATAATGAAAATACATAATCATTAACAATTAAACTATTTTATTTATGCAATAGAATCCTGATTTCTTTTAATTACTGTGAGTGCACCTTAAAGTTTCCAAGCTTATAATATGTAAATAGTCTTTTTCTATCTTCAGTGTAGGCTGCAAAAGTTAATGTTAATATCAGATTTTGAGCCAGATTTCTGTATCAAGGTGATGCTTAATGTTAGCATCATGCTTAGATTTAAGGGTTAGCATACAATGGAAGACCAGGGCACAGGTCAAGGATTTGTGTGAAGATGCAAATTAGACCTAAGATCAGAGTTCAGTTTATGACCAGTGTTTAGAGTGAGAGGCTTACTCACGTTTACACATCAGTTCAGTAAATCTGTTTTTTGTTTTATTGTTTTTCAGGGTAATATTTTTTAATGTATATTCATAGTAACTGTAGTTATTTTATTTAGTATTTCATCTGGAGTGTTTTGTTATGTACATGTATGTTTTATGATTCCATATTTACTAATTATAACACAGATTTCCACTGAAATATAGCTGTCATCAAAACATGTAAGATAATGGGTTCTGACATTCTTTAATAAGTAGTCTAGCCCATCCTTCTTATGCAAGAGCAGGCTTCATCCTTTGACTTGTTTCAATCTCTTGATTATGCCCATGCAAATGCCTTGCTTATGGCATCCATAGACTGTCATTGGCATCCGGTAGACAGTGCTTCTCTCAAGTTAATTATCTGCTGTTTTTCTAATTTAATAGTCATGTTTCGCCTCTTTATCCATAACTATGTCGCCATTCCCTTGTGATTGTTGAGGACACTCCATGTGTTGCCGTGGATAATGGGGTGTGACAAGTATATTTAGCCTGAATGCACAGTTCATAAGCAGTAAGGTGTTGCAAATCACATTGATTAACTTTGTCACATCTGGTTAGGTGACTTAATGGTTATCATTTATACATTAATCACAATATATGAAGATCACAAACAAGTGAAAACAAGTGTTAATATATGTGCATGGCCCTGCTCCTGTTGAAATAAAAAAAACACCTTACAGTATTTAGCAATAGGGAAAGTTCTGGTTTGGTTGACAGCGAGAATTTTGTTTTGAGAAAAAAGTTGCATAATTGCTAGCAAAATCAAATGCCATAAAATGCATGTGTGTTCAAATAAACATAATTTTCCAGTAATAGTAGATATGCACAAATGTATTTGCTCTGTGTGCACATACATACCGAAAGGTACAACAGACACATTCTGACATTCTGTTTTTACGTTTTCTTTCTCAGTCATAAAATGCCTCCTGTAGAGGCACCAAAATACAATGGTCTGGAAATGAAGCACTGGTGAATGCGCTGGATAACCAACATTTCACAGTTATATTTTATGTTTTACTGCTTGACTATTCTGGTAAAAAACATGGATTAACTAATTTCATTAACATTTTCTCTATTTTTCTAAATTGGTGAGGGATTTTTCTTATGTTGTGTTTTAACCTTATTAATGTTTGTGTGCTCCATCAATATTTTACACATTGCCTCTAAGTTAAGCCTGACTGCTTTTGTGCCAAGCTACCAAAGGATTAAGCACAGGTTAATTTAGTTACTTTTGTGTTTGATGCCTACCAGGGTTGTGGCTGTTCCTTGAGTCTTGGTCAGCAGTCAAATAAAGAGTTAGTGTAATTTATCTGCTCTCAGAAAGGGAACACCAGCAAAGACAGAGATATGTCAGTAATATTTGGCCTCATTGGTGAGGGTCAGTTTCACTCTGTCCTGCACTTATAGCTCTGCGTGGATACATGAGAAACTTTAAAGGACTCACTAAAGAATGGAAATGAGGTTTACAAAAGAGCGAGACAGTAAGGTATGTGAGGTACATAATATAGATGTTTGGATGATAGCAGTCTCACACTTAAGTTAATTACATCTGTAATCATAACAGTTGTGGCAATTACCTAGACACGGTCCTTGCTCCTCCTCCCTTTTACATCCTTTCTATATATCACGCAGCCTTGGATATGTGAAAGGATGCTGCTGGTATACCACAGGCACCCGCCACCCATATTGAAAGATTACCTTTTCTACCTTCTCTCTACAAACTGAGCCCACAGTATGGGAACACCATTGTCCCTACTTTGCATTCACCGCTCAGCTTTGTATCAAATGGGTTGAAGAATTTGACCTAATACTGCCCTGTGCTCTCTTTGGTGCATGACTAGTGAGTACTTTAGCGTCGTGTCTCCGCCAGGGAGTCCGACGCTCCTCAGGGCTTCATGTTGTTGGGCCTAATGGTCTCCGCTGCACTGCCCTTGTAATGAGGACACAGACACAGTAGCTGGTGCTTCAATGACCTGCCGTGCATGCAACATTAACATCACGACCTGCCGGGCTCTTCTTTATTGAATCTCCCACGTGGGGCAGGGCGTACCATACACCAGAAGGAATAGAGGGGGAAACACGCAACATCCCCTTGGAACTGAGCCCACTGTGAATCACACCGTGTCGCACCTGTTGCATCATAGGGGCAACACTACAAGTACGACGAGCCTCATGTTTTCCAATTCCAATTTCCAAGCTTTATTTCGATCATTACAGACCATAAAAGCAGAAGATAAAAAAAGCATATAATACATAAAAAAAATATTTAAGCATCAGAGGATATAACCGATAACAGTTATACAATCTTAATGACAAGTTAAAAAGTTATTAAAATTTAAAAAGGATTTAAAACAATGAGTTCATATTCAATAAGTTCAAAGCTGTGGAAGACGGAAAAGGTACGTTTAGACTGCACTAGTGGAATTTAAAAACTTGCGACGCCTAATCCTCATGGAATTAAGGAAGCGGGACACTGCTAAAACGGGGGGTGCGTTCCAATTCGCAGGACTCTAACAGCCTCCCGTGTCTGTCTGAGCCCCAGGTTCCTGCATATTGGAAGGAGCCAGTACCTTCTAGCTGCAATATCACCTGGGCAAAAAAAGAAAACATGTGTAAGGGACTCTTCCTGATTCTCACAGGCCGGACAGGCAGATGGGGAGGGTTTAGTGGATAGACGTCATTGAGAAAAGTCTCAAATAAATATTGGTCTTTAAAATCAAAAAAATCTGAAGTTAAACAACCATTTTTAGCATTCCTATAGAGTTCACCCAATCTAAAAAGACTGTAAGCTTTAACTAGCTCGAGGTGTGAAATAAACCGAGACGCTTCCTCCGGGTGGGTCCATAAATTTGGCCAGCCCAGTCCAAAGCACAGGTCTCTGATATGTGCCAGCCAAGATATTTTTCCCACCCCTGGAAGCCCCAGGATCGCCTTGAGTTCCGACTGGTAAACTAGTAGTTCGGGTGTCGCCCATAGTCGGCGCCAAAAGGTCAAGGGTCGCAACTCAATTTCCTCATTTATGGGTCTACGGTCAAGGTCCATGCGTAAGGGGATAAGAGGAGTACTTGGCGGTAGGCCTAATAGTTGTCTCATAAACTTATTCTCAGTTCTGAGCAGTGCACCTACAGGGCGATGTCCCCAGAGTCCAGCCCCATACATGATTGCGCTCCTAATTTGAACTTTGTAAATCTCTGTTAACTAGCAGTTGTCTTGATGTTATGTTCCTATATAATTTTGCTAGGCCCCCAGTCATCTGAGCTAGCCTCAAGCCTGCCCATGTTTTCACATCCTTCATCACAACGATACAGTGGAAGCAGTAAAGTCCATATCATATTTGTGTACATATCTCTGAAACATAGCGTACCTTTTTGCACTAAAGGCATGACAATAATATTTTACAATAAATAAAACTGTTTTTATTAATCACCTATCTAGAAATTCCCAGTTATAACATCCATGGAAACTGAAGGCATACTGTTAATGTCCCAGTGCAATGTGACTGCCTCAGTAGCAAACATATATAAGGTCACCTCGTTTGTACTATTTGTGATTTACCCATCTTCTAAATTCCATGGCTGTCGCTATATCATCAACAAGGTGACTCCGAAATGATAATCATTAATGTTTGGTTCAATACTTCAGCAGTCAAAGAAGCTTACATTGTATTTCCTCATAAATAAAATGAAAATATAAAACCAAATATAATTAAGACATTTATCAAACGTATCCGTCAAAACATGCAACCCTGCTCTTTCTAGAACAGGAAGAGTTATAGCTGCCTTTCTGTCTTTATTTCCAATAGTCTTCTGTCAAACCTTATGGCCTTTATACAAGATCTTTTTTAACCCATTTTATATCCAAAGAGTGTGTAGGGAAGTAATGCAATCAGTGACAACAGGCAGCTTATGCTTGAAATATGAACAGAAGAAAGGTCATCTTTTTGCACTTACGTGATCAAATGGGAGGTCTCAAGGCTGACCTTACATGAGTCTTGGTATAAAGAAAATTACGGTTTGTAGTTCAGCAACAAAAGAAAGGGCACACAAGGCAAGGACATGACAAGTAGATATTACTTTAATTTAAGGCTTTTTGACATAGGAAATGACACAAAAATAGACGTAAAATGTAAAAAATGGAGCAAGCTTCTTCTTGCAACAAACCTGCAAAATTAAGTATGTGTCAAATAAATAATTTGGTGTCAGCTCCATTTTGATTTGTTGGTGATATGAGACATACAACACAAACAGATTGATTTTTGCCTTACATGAGTTTATAAATGTGTAAATAGTACAATTGCCCAAAAAAGAGTTAGTGAGTAACCTATGTTTTCAGAGGGAGTGCATACATTATCTAAAACCCTGCATAATTAATTCCACATTTAAATACCTTGTCTCCGTTAACTGCAATCAGATAGTATAGTCCAATATTTGACTTTATATTTTCAGTAAACCTTCTCCTCATTAATGACCTGTTTCATAATTTCACCACAAGATAGAGTGTAAAAATTCACTGTGGGTATCTCGTGTCAAATGTCCCCATCTTATATTTGAGCCTCCAATCCCCTTATCAAAGAGCATCTCTAATGTAATTATACCAGTTTAGGTATGGTGTATCTAGCTACCTGTAATGAGGAAATGACAAGGGTGCTCAACTTTAATAGGTTACTACAGTTCAGATGTGAAGTCATAATACCTGCTGCTAGGGTTAGCAGCCAGGGTCAAAGGAAGGTCACAGAGCGTAATTTCAGCTGCTGTTTAAACAACAAAAATTATAAATGGCTATTTGTTCTTCTGTGTGTATGTATGCATGCATGTGTATAGTACAACAGGCAGAAGAGAGAGTGCTGTTCATTTTCAAAGACTGTTAAATTTATCGACATTGAACAGTGATCAGCAGAAATAAGAGATTTACTGGAACAGGTGTATGCTTTGAGGGCTATAGGTCCACTACAGAAAAGAACATATCTGTTTCATTCTACCCATTCTCAGCTATAGCATTTGTTTGGCCTGACTTACATAAAACTGTAGATTCTTAAATAGTTGTCATGTATTAAACCACACCATAGGACCTATTGTCTAAATGTTCTTCTTGTATGTTTAGTAGCACTATAATAGTACTACTAATATAATACAAAATGCTATTCCTACACGCAGAGTTCTACTACCTTTTATGGGCAAAGATCTCAGCCCCAACTGCAGAGATCTCCACACATGTACGCCTTTTTTTTAGCAGTAAAGTGGAAGGGACGGAGGAGTGACTGGAAAATGGCGAATGCATATCATTGAAGGTGAGGAGTTTTGAACAGCATATGTGGGGAAAAAGGGAAAGTCAGTGGTAGGTTTAGGGAGGAACATGTACTCCCACACAAAAGAGAAAGCCAATTGCTATTCACCAACCACACTTCTAAAGTTCCTACAGCCTAAAGGACCTAAAACAGTTTTAAATCTACTGCAGCTTAGGGCTGGCGCATGTCCAGCACCACATATGGTCAGCCACTGGTACTGACCTCTGCTCAATCGAAAACAGTGGCATTAGGGACTAACAACACCACCCCAAAGGAAATATTGTCAAAAATAAATTAATTTATTTAGACTTCTTAAACAGGTACATAAGTTTAATTAAATGTTAAAAATATATGTAAATTACAAATAATTATTAGTTTATTTTACATTAAATTTTAAACATAAATGTAACTTCAATAAATAAATTAGTTCAATTAGATCTATAGCTAACTTTTAATATTTTGTTGCTGCATAATAAATAAATATAAACATTTTAAGTCAGCTTTTTGTAAATATATCATGATTTTTTTAATTTGATGTAATATATTTCAAATAAATAAATATTTAGTTACAAAGAAGTTAATACGATCTATGTTTAATTTTGTTGTACATTTAAATTAAATATATACAATTATTTTATATGATTTTTATCTTAAAATGTACTTTTTTCATACTTTAAATACACATTTTTAATTCTCCCTAGATTTTACCACAGGTGACCATGTCAGAAAGTTCTGCTTATGTATGACAAGATATAAGTAGTAACTTTACACTTGTGAATTAGGACAAAATGGGTAAAGACCTGTGAGTCTACACGTTGTACTAAATTTACACTTGTAAATGGCGACTAGCCAAAAGAAGTGCATTTGCCACAAAATGTAAGAGAAAACTTACCAGATGCAGATTTATTCATGTGTGCGGTTACCTTTGTGAATAGCTCCCACAGAATGATAGTGGTTGTGGGGAGGATGGTTCTTTGACCATGCATTATATGGAATATATCACCGTCTGCCGTATATTGAAAATCACTGCACAGTTGCATAAACTGATAAAAGAACTAACCTAACAGTAATCATCTGCATTTTAATGCTTTTACTAAAGTACTATATGTCTATTGGAGGCACGACCCTGTAGTATAGTACTGAGCAATGCGTACAATATGTCACAAATTATCATCTAGCTCATGCTTTCATTAGTGTATGTTAGCATTGATTTATATTTATAGAAATGGGCCATGATTGTTTCACTAGCTCTGAAATATTTCTAAAATACTTCCCAATTATTTCAAATACCAAACTTGAAATAATATCAGTGGAATTATGCTGGCTCTGCATTCAAATGATGCTGATTACAAAATAATGTTCCTCATATCTGTGAGAAGAACATATCTACATTCATAGATCAACTACTGATCAGTACAATTATCAGTCACCGATACATCTGAAAAGATAGTGGATAAAATAAATATATATTTAAAGTGTCAATTTCTGTTACAACTAGTGTCTGAAATACAGATGTATCAAAGAAAAGGTCAATTATGAATATTTACCTAACAAAATATTGAGAACTTTTAAGAAAGCCCTCATTTTTTTTTATTCAAGACACATTTCTGTCTTATTGCACCTCAGTGATGAGGTGGAGCGTGTGTGTGGGTCTAACTCCATATCTGTTATCCCTGCATACTCTTTAATCATTACATAGAGAGACAATAAATACAAATTTATGTTTACTAGATTAGGAATTGACAGAAAGTCAGTTGTTAATGTGGGGCAGGCAAACTTACCAATTCACTAATCCCCAAAACATAGTTTTTGGAAAATATTTTTTCAGCCCTTGTTAGTTGTGGCACAAGCAGCAAGCAATTTGCTAGTAAAATGTGTGTCTCATTAGAACTGTGCCAACAATTCTAAAGTCAAGCTTCAATCCAGCCACCACTTGTATGAGGTGTACCCTTTCCTCTGGCCATCCCTTATTTCCCTGAGGTGCTCTGCCCTCTGTCAGGGTCAGAACTGGTTTTGATTCCTGCTAGGGATAGCCAAATAAATATGGTCTGGCCCAGGGAATGAAGCCCACAGGCGAAGTCCTTGCTCTCCTGCAAAAGGGTTATTGACAGACAACCAAAGATGAGGATTGCCTCTGGAGTTGGGCTAAACTAATTTTCTCTTGGGTAGCACAAAGACCAATTTATTAAGTCTTGTTTCACTATTGAATTATTGTTTGAAAGTAGGCACTTCATTTGGAATGAGGAAGATTCACCATCCAGCAAATGTATCCTGTTTAGGTTTCAATACATGTATCAGAAAAACTCTTGCCAAACATTGGTAAATGCAGCACTAGCAACACATTTAGAAAATGCCAGGAAAATGTTGGTAGTAAAAAGGCAAAACATCATAAATATTGGATAAGGGTAATCAGAGATATGATTTTTTTTTATTTCTAGGCTAAACAGTTTATCATGTAAAGTGTCTAAGAAAAAACAACAGCTCTCGGTTGAATGTGACTTAGTGCAATATCAGGACATCTGCAATCAATTTACCTTCAGATTTAGCTCCAGATTTAGGAACACTTTGGTGGATATTTAGAAAAAAATGTTGGAGCATGGTGTTACTCCAGAATTGGAAACGCCAAACTCATTTTAAACGCAGGGATGCACCGTATTTACAAAAATACGGTGCACCTCTGTGTTTCCTATAGTGCTGGCACTATAAAAGCAACCTAGCGCCAGCACAGGCACCCTTGCCCAATGTTGCAAGTGTGCCTGCGCTGCAGGGGCGAATATTTATGTGCAGGAAGGTATACCTTCCTGCACATAAATGATCTTTAAAGGTGATTGCAAAATACGAGAAGAAATTAATAATTTTTCCTCGTATCACCATCCTAAGACCAGGTTTTACCTGGTCTTAGGTTCTGGCACTGCCCCATCCTTGTAATTATGGGGCAGAATAAAAACAGGAATTGGTATTGCAGTAGAATGCCCACAGCAACATGCATTGACCGCCACTTTGTCGGAGCAGACAGATGCAGTAAGGGGGGTATTTACCAGGTGGCGTTAAGCCACGTTAAGTGGCTTAATACCATCTTGTAAATATGGGGTAGAGAACAACACCACCAGATTGCTAGAAAAAGTGACACTCTGGTAGCTTTAATGGTGGTGTTAGGTTCTTGTAAATATGCCCCTTTGTGTCAGGTTTGCATTACTTGTGTAATGGCAGCCCAACACAAAGAGTTATTCTGGGATTTACCATTCAGAGCAAGTCAGGATTGTATTGGATCATTTCCCAAAGTATCACAAAGTCGTGCTATGTGGTGCTTTGTGTTACTTTGCGTAACGGTAGGGTTGCATGGACTGTACATAATGGGTGGTACATAGGCACTCCCATGCAATCTTCCATGGGTTTTGAAGCAAATCCCTTCTCAGTAGATATGGCAGTATTCTGCTATCTCCTCACTTTTATGGAATTCAAAATACTTCATTAGTGCAAGTTCCAAGGCTGAAACCAACAAGGGTCTACTAAGGGTGGAGGCAAGATTGCAAAGATCCTTCTAAATTTGTTTTGGTGCCAAATGATCTGATCGGGTCCAAACTAGATTTTTTAGTTAAAGAGCTTCCTTTATTTCTGGAATAGATTTGGTACTTTGTCCCAGTGCAAGGTTTTACTTTTGGATTACTGCAGCTCAGCCAGTCACAGCACAATGGTATTCTTGGCAACCAAATATTTTTGTCATATGAGTGGAATGTGCAAATGTACACTGCAGACCACTTATTACATTTAACTTACACACCCCTAGTGCAAGTTTGACCATGATATTGCAGGAACACAGAACAGAATGATTGGCTATACCCATGTATACCAATATATTTTTGGAGATGGAGCACACACATTGTAAAATTGAACTGTAGTCTTGCTGTGCAAGTCGTCCTAATAACAACCCAAAAAAGTATTTCTGACTGGGAAAATGCTAACAAAATCATTAAGGGTTATTTTTCAAATAGCTTGAATAAATGTAATTTTAACAAGGTAGGGGAAACCCATATGTTCTACATGGTTACAGCAGAATTTCACCTTTTACTAGAAAATCGTTTGCTGCAGTCGAACTCTGTGCTCATTACTCCTGCTAAACAGGAGTAAAGTGCCAGTGCTTTCCCTTTAAACATGGTTAAAATAGTTTATTGCTGATTTTACTTGCCTATATGTCCTTACTATATGTTGTAAAAAATATATCATGAGCCTAGAAGTTAAATGCCACCTTTGAATTACAGCACCTATAGTGCCATCTACAGAGTTGGTCTCTAAAACATGGCTTAAGGCCTTAAACACACCCAGCAAGGTCTTCCCAAGGACAGAATGCCTGTGCCATCTTGGATTTCACTTAGAATTGTGCAATGTGGGATAGCTTGAAGTAAGACAAACAGGATGTGCTGCTAAAGTGACGAGGATTGATCTGGGAACTTTTTCCTTTTAGTTAAGGGGTGTCCAGGAGTCACCCAGACCCACTGGCTAGTACAAGCCATAAATGTGGCACCTCAAGGTACCTTCAACAGAACACTTTCTGGTTCTATGGAAGATCAGAATAGGACTGAACCTGCTGTCTGTGACCCGAGAGCAGTCCTGAAAACTGACATTGCCCCCACTTTTACCACAGACAAAGAAGTGGATTTCCAGTGTCAGCTGGCTGGCCTCCTGTGTGACTACAGGAAGACAACAAGCTGCAAGAGAGTGTTTTTCTGAAGTGACAAGTATTAACTGAATTTTCACTGATGCTTGCTGATGGCCTCTGCTAAAGTGATTCCTGGTACATAAGTGCTGTCTCTTAAGGTTCTGGAAGCCTTAGAAGTGATGCAGAGGAGCTGCTCTGAAAAGTAATGTTTGGATTTCCAAGACCTCTGGAACCAGCAGCTGGACCTCGCAGCAAAAGCACCTGATTTCCATACAACTTCATTGGCTATAGTTTCAGTAGTGCCCCACTTTAGGATTTTGAACTCCGCAAAAACGTCTAAGGGCTTAATTATGCCTATGTTGGTCCAATGGACCGCCATAGCCATGGTGGTAGTGTGGGCACCGGCAGCCCGATCACCCTATTACAAGTCGGGTGGTCGTACCACCATAGGACTGTTGCAGCCATCAGGGATCAGAGATTCCTGGGGGTATTGCAGTGGTCTTGAAGCCACAATATGCTTGGCGGTGCCACTGCAGCACCACAAAGCATATCCTCTCTGCCAGGGTCTTCATGGCAGAGAACCTGCCATGAAAACTGTGATGAACAGGAAACACAGGCCTGTTGTCTCAAAGCCATGGGGTGCATGCAGGGGGGTGCATGTTGGGCTTTCCTGTGTGCATACAGACCAGTTCCTGCATGGCATGGACTGCACCAGTACATGCTGTGCAGGAACTGCCATTGGTGCTCCCATTGTGGTGCCGCTTTCATAGGCACTGCCATGAGACCACCAAAGATCCGCCTGCCAGAGACTAAAAAAGTATTAATCTGGTGGGCAGTGTCAGTACATCCTTGGTGGTCTTGGAGCGGGGTGGCGTCACAGCGCCCCCACTCCAAGACCACCTAAGTCACAATTTGGCCCTAAGTCAGAAGAAAATTCTTTGAATGGGACAAACCCACCTGATATATCAACCCACACTCTATCACAGTAGGTCCAAATTAGCATCTGGATCACCCTCTACCCTAATAATTTCATAGACTATCATTGGTGCATAGTGCTTTTTGGCACTCATTTTTCTTAAATGTTCAATAATTTGCATTCCCAGTTCACCGTTTTGGATATTGAATTCTTAATGTTTTGGTGTCATTTTGAAATGGAAATTGAGTCTATTTCTCTAATTTTGGGTTCATCCTGACACATTAATGTCACTTTCTTAAGGTGGGTAAATGCCCACCCCATATAATAATGTACTGTCTTAAAGTTACATACACCAAGGAGGGGCAGCAAACACAGACTGTTGTACTGGATGCCAGTGTCACAGTATTCATCGACCTAATATACAAAAAATAGGGTCCTGAAAATGTTGAAAGATCTCTGAGTACCGTACAGAAAAGGCAACATTTGCTACAGGGCAACAAACCTGACCATTGGCCTACCTTGAATAAGGTAAACACTGCTCAGAATATGAAAAAGTGTGATGGTCTCTGCACAAGGAAATGCCAAAATGTATCATACAATGTCATACATTACCACAGCTTTTGACCAGAAGAAGAAGCAATGATAAGACCTTGCAATGCAACATGTGCAAAAAGATTTATAGAGGATTGCTAGACACTGTTTCTAAACTTCTTTCTCAGTTGGCAGTATAAACATAACATTTTTCACATCATCGGATAAAAAGAACTACTTTTTACTTGGGTCTTGCTCCACATCTGCAGACTTGGTGATATGTTCCACTGGTGTATTTACCCTGCTGGTGGAAAAAATCTTCTAGCTCTGCTTACCCATTCATAAAAGGATAATATTGGTAAGCACGTTATGCATAGAGTTTTAGTGAAGATAATTGTTAGAGTACTCTGTTACAATTTCAAGAACATTGTCATTAGAGTATACATATATTTTATTCAAACATAGGGCCTGATTATGATGACAGTGGCATCACCACCGACAGCCCGACGGTGGCGTCTCACTGCCATCGCAATGAGGATCCCTGCTGGCCACATTAAGATGGCGGGCGGATGGGTAACGGTCGGAGAGATCGAGCCCGTTGGACCATGAAAGGGATTTGTATTCTCTGCAATAGTGGTGGTGCCTGCCAGCCACAGTCAAAAGGATTACAATGTCACTTTCTGCCCGCTTTTTCAGGACGATTAACCAGTCATGAAAAGACAGGCAGAAAGGGACATTGGGGGCCCATAGCGGGCCACTCTTCTCCCGTCCCTCAACTGTGGGTTTGGGGGGGCACCATATCCCTGCACCATGCGGCAGCCACCGCATGGTGCCTGCCAAATAGTGCAGGGATATGTGACATATCCAATGTTTGTAATGCGGCGTGTGCTGCACACCGCAGCACCCGCCGCAACACAAAATATAGGCATTGCAACTTCCATGGTAGCAGCTGCATCCTAACTTGGCAGGACGGACCACCGACACCAAGTCGGACAGTCCAGTTTCTGAAAGAATGTACGACCGTCATCCTAATCAGCCCCATAATTTCAACTGATTCAGCTAGAGGACTAGTAAACCAAAAATCTGAGGTCTCCATTTCTTGAAGTCTAACAATGAATGGAGATACACATAACAATGTTTTTCTGCACTATTTAGCTGTTAAATAATCGTGCCATCTTTCCTGAGGCCATGGCTTTCATGAGCATGTATTGTTGTCTCCACAAATAAATGTTCTGCAAAAGAGCAGATTGTCACAGTACATGAATACAACATATTACTGTGCCATTAGCACAATCAATAGACAAATAAAATGGAAACAACTGGTCGTTTACACTATCTTTAATTCATATATTAAATGCAAAAGAACAAGTGCATTAAAACATCGTCCCGAAGGGTCCTTGAGTGAAAAGATGGCCAATGCCTTTTGGTATGACTGTAATTTGTGATTTTGTGCTCAGATCACGTGCGTGCCATAATTAGTAGGACCCACATGTTCTTGGGAATCAAGACCCACAACCAACTCAATTAAAAAGGCAAAACATTTTTTTGTAAATGATAGGATGGGGTGTTTCTCTGATTGTATGGCCAAGAACTGTGCATGGCAATCTACACATCGGCACCCAGATAAAAAAATGCTAGGAGAATAGAGTGGACAGTCCTCCATATACTAAAGTCATAAATATATCCAGAGTTTGGCAGAAAACTGTTCCTTATTATGTTATCCTATTTTTTTAGTTTGCAAATCCCTATCACGACTATACTGCTTTTGTAATAGTGGATGGTGGCAAAATATGCGTTGTTTTATTACAGCGTATATCTATGTTTCTATAATTACAAGTCTGCTTCATAATGTGGTAGCAAAATTACACTAAAAACTGAAAGTGACACCTTCTAGAACTTTCACATTGATAGTCTGCATTCTATGATAATATGACTCAAATTCAGTCTTGACATGAAGAGCCAATTTAACACTTTATCTTGCTATACTAATTAAGGATAAGAGGGCTTTTAAAAGGATCCACTGTAATAATTCAAATTTGATTGCCTAGCATTCATCAAAATCAATTTTATGGCATAATCACTCATACAGTGATACATGGAAAAATAAATCACATTTTCATTGATGTATAAGAGGTTACGTATGCTGACCAATGCTTGAATATATTGTTAATCAACTTTTAAGATGACATTTTGATAAGGGTGCTGGGCTCTTAGCAATGCCTTCTATTGTGGGTTTGCCTTTCATATAAGACCCAACGCTCACATATTTATTATTGCTATCATCTGAACAATTAAATATGATACATGCATTGCTTAAAAATTGTACTTGATCATTATCACTGTGATGCGAATTTTTTTTTCTTTTTTTAAATTAAATATGGGCTCTTCAATAGTCAATTTGATAGTAAACATTTGATTTTTAGATTCCCCTTAGGGTCCAGAATTTGGATATCTAAACATCTGTCTATGTTATTCAATGACCTTGTTGTGTCACTAACTACAAAACATGAAAGCATTGGTGAGTATTAGATTATTCTGAGACACTTAACTCAATAGCTGTGTGCCACAAGACAAATTCTAATGATGCATACTTTGCAAATGACTTTCTAGCTATCTGAACAAAAAGAAGCATGTATAACTGTTTTTTGTAATATATTTCTAGCAGAAAAAGAAACAACCTAAAATGTATTTGTTTCTGGAGTAAACTCAAACATATTACACTATGAGATTAACACAACTATCTTCAATAGTTGTGCATGAGTAGAACATGGAAAGTTGGAGGCAAAAGTTGTATTGAAAAACAGCTCCATTCCAACATTCACTTTGTGATTTAATTGAAGGTGTATTGTTGAACACTCAAGTCCCCTTAAAAATTCACCAGAGCCTCTCATCAAAATTACCATAATCTTTGAGGATTTTTTTGTAAAGACATGAAACGTCTACTCGAATAAATAGGGCTTTTATCGGTTGACCAACATTTGCATAAATGTTGTACACAGTTCGAGCCATTCCATCCAAGAACACTGTACAACTGTTTTTGGAATATTATTCAAGCAGAAACATATACCTAAAATGCAATTGTTTCTAAACAAATATTCAACCTCAAACATATTACACTATAAGATTAAAATAGCTATGTTCAATAGTTGTACATATGTAGAACATACACATTTGGAAACAAAAGTTTTCTTGAAGAACAGCCCCATCACAACGTTCACTTTGGGATATTTTGGGGAGATTTATGATTGAATAGTCAAGTCCTCTTAAACATTAACCTGAGTCTGTCATTGAAATTACTTTAATCTTTGAGCATTTTGTTTGCTAAAACATGAAACTTCTGCTTGAGTAATAGAGCTTTGTTGGTAAACAGACATTTGGATACATGTTGGGCACAGTTCCAGCTATTTCATCCAAGAAGCGTGTACAACTGTTGTTGGAATATTATTCAAGTAGAAAAACTACCCAAAATGCATTTTGTTCTTAAGCAATTATTCAAACTCAAACATATTACACTATGAGATTATTATAGCTATCTATAATAGTTGTGCATGAGTAGAACATACAAAGTTGGAAGCAAATGTTTTTTTGAAGTACAGTCCATCACAACATTCACCACTTTATTGGAGGTTTATGGTTGAACAGTAGTGTACCCTTAACAATTCACCAGAGCCTCTCATCAACATGACCATAATCTTTGAGCATTTTGTTTGGAAAGGCATCTGCTTGAGTAATAGAGCTTTGTTGTTAACCAAACATTTGGATAAATGTTGGACACAGTTCTTACTTTTTCATTCAAGTTAATTGTAATATGCCTTGAAAGTGAGATGTAATTAGTTGATGGCAATTAGTTTCTATTATCCCAATTGCTAAACTATAATTTCAATTTAGTAGTGGAGATGCTTTTTCTCATAGTATTTTTATAAACAAATGTTTTTTGAGTTTAGTGTTTTTATCTGGTGAGGAGACATTACTATATTGTCTAAATGTTTCTAGAATAAAAAGTATATCACCAAGGTTTAATATCTTTACTTTGCTTCACTATGAGAGCTTGTATGAGTAACAAAGCAACACACTAATAAACCTCAAATGGATATCCTTGAATCTAGTGTTAAACATTCATTTTGTAGTTGAATCCAAATATCAAATGATATTGTTCTTTGTGTCACTTTGTGTCACATTGGTTTGTCCTTAGTACTTCCTGTTGGACTCCCTTTTTCTTTTCATTTCTTTCTTTATGAACTGGAAAAGGCCCTTTGATGTCCCACTTACTGTCTTCTCTGGATACCTTGAGGTATATGATACTTTAGGGATCAGTCCCTCACTTTCATACACAGATCTCACCATGCTGCAGTAGGTTCCAAGAAAACTCTTGACTAGACTAGTGCAACTCATCATACATCAGCTTTGCATCATAGGAAATTAACAGAATTAAAAACGAAAAACAGTGCAATAATGTATGTCTGAATACAAATTAAATGCATCATCCAGCATCTAAGGAACTTTGGTTGGCTACCAAGGACAGGATCACCTTCAAAACTCTATGACTGACCTCCAAATGCCTTAATGGCTATGCACACACATACACAAACATAGCAAAATTGTTACAGTTTCAAAGTACTAGCATTGATCGGCACTATGTTGCTGCCCTTCTTCCAAGGGATGTAAATATGAGTTGGATCCAACCAACACAAACCATACATTGATGATTTCTGAGCGTGGACCTGCCTGCTGCAGATTTCCTCAAGGCGACATCTATGTCTAATACCCTGGTGATACTGATCTTACTTGCTGCTGCTGACCTTGTCTGCATGGAGGGCCCCGCCCATCTAGGGAATTTTATAGATGCAGTAACATCCTAACCTTTATACTTATTGTCGGAAAGCTTCCGCTATAAGAATAAATAAGTGGTGGCTCCTTTTCTGTGTCACTATTTCCCTGGTGCTTTTTGATCATCTTCAGATCACCCTCTTGCCCTTTCTGAGAACCTGTTGTATATTCCAATTTGTGAGTAGCAAAACAACGCAATTTGCAACTTGCCCCAGGCTCTTTAAAGAAACATGCAATGGCAAGTAGTTTATGAGACGGTACGCTCACTGTGTGCTAAAGAGAAGGTGGCGACAGGCAGTGAAGCCCTTAATAGTACTTCTTGGCATGGGGTTCAAGAAGTACCAGGACTGTCCCCAGGTTTCTCGATGCTGGTTAGTGCAGTAACATTATTACTCCTGTCTGCCATGAGACCACATTCCTCTCTTAAAGCTAAGGCTAATTTTCCTCATTCAAAAGACAGAGTACATTTCAAATGGCTGCCATGCCTTTCACTGTCAGAGTTCATGCCTGCATGGAAGATAGTACACTTCCATGCATAATCAGGCATGTTGTTCCTGTACATACCCAGTGCACCTAATTAAGGGCTGGTCATGGCGCAAACTGAGACAGTGTATCCAATGTATAATTTGAGCTGTTGTTTTTACCCCATTGAATTAAATGTTTTGCATTTCTTAAGGTTTTCCTGGCAATGTCTGTCAGTGAACAATTGCAGGGGCGTTGTGATTACTCCACTATGGGGTAAATGCTCCATGTGGTAATTACTGCACAGCATAGAACTCTGATCTCTTTATGAACTTCGACTTGCACAGGAATTGCATTTAACCTCATACCCGGCACGCCTGGTGATTATCGTTGTTGTCACATGCACTTGCACCCTTGGTGTCATCAGTTAGTTCATATACAATATTACATGGGTTGTAATTTAGGAAATGATACACGGTACATTAGGGGTGTTGCTACACTATTAATCATAACTGGTAAATTTCAATAGTTTTGTGATTTTCATACTTGCCAACCCTACCAAATTAGGCTGTGGGTTGCTTATTTTAAGTAGCACTAGGGCCTATCAATTTTTGTCTGTAATCATACTGCTTTTTATAAGGCTAAGACAGGCCTTGCCAATTCCTGCCCTCCAGCAGTAAAAACAAGAAAACAATACTCCACTCTTCTTTGGGTTAAATTAGTTTAAGATTGCTCCAAAAAATGTGTCTCATAAGAGTAAGTAGAAGTTACTTACCTTGCTGGCACTTTGTACTATGCAGATGGAAATATGCTGATTTCAAAGGGAAAGTTAAAGGGGACAGTAGGACTGTGACCGTAGACCCTACTTTTTACTTGTTACTCTCTTTAAAGAACCAGCTGACTTCGATCAGGGCTACAGAGCTGCCTCAGCAGCAGATTAACTCTTAAGCCTGTGTGCCTGCTTCATCTCGCCATCTAAGGACCCCGTGTGCAAAATCAATGCTGCCAGCAGAGCTGGGGGGAAACCTGCCCTGCCCTGCTATGAAGCTTTGTGTAATAATAAATAAATAATTCCTATTTGTAAAGCGCAAACATATCTTAATGGTTTAAAGGTGCTGGGGGGTTTCAAGGTGCTGGGGGGTCGTCGGGGTGATTAAGTAAACTATTGCCCAGAGTCACATGGCCCTGAGCTAAGCTGCCTCTGGCAATTGAACCATGAGCCCGATGCCCCGGAGTCAGCCGCTGTGTCTGCTGCACCACACCAGCGTATGCAGGCTTACTGTTGCTTAAGTGCTGCAGACCAACAAGTTCTATCATTATACAAATAAGCCTGCTTGTAAAATGAAAAATAATGCACTTTTTTTAGTCATAGAATGCTAGCAAGATGGGCCTTTCTTAATAATCAACCAAATTTGTTAATTTAAATGAGAGAGATTGATCTCTGTAACCCCCTGTTATGAAGCAGCGTGAGCAATATTGCCTCTGAATATGGCTCCATAATAAAATTGGGAATTGCAGACAATGTCCATGGTTTAGTGCGGATATGTTTTAACTCAGTAGGTGGTACATGTAAACATTCTCAGTGGTGACTGGTGAAAATGGAAAATGCATATTTTTCTTCAGAGAAACTCGCATTTAAAATAGCATTGCTCCTTTGTTCAGAATCGGCTTTTATATCAAACATTTGTAAACGGATGAAGGGGAAATAGACAATTATGACACAAGGATAAGAACACAGAAAATACTACATGATGTTGTGCTTATATGCATATTTTCAAATTCCTGACTACAGGAAGAGAATTTTAAATTCCTTGGTGGAAAAAAAATATATCACGCAGTCTTTAACAATCCCCCTCTGTTCATTCTTCGCATTTAGAAAAGCAAAGCTCCAGAAAGGAAAAATCTTGATTAAAAATGCCAAAAGAATAGGTCCCCGACATTCGCTGCATATTTTAGAATATGTTTTAATAATTATAGGCGTGCAGCATAAAAAAAGCTAATCTGACTGTTCCTATAACTTGGCTGTCATTTTCCTGCACTCACGGAGCACATTGACTGAAATCAATTTAAAAGCTGAACATGTTAGACCTGGATAGAATTTGATGTTCCATAATCATTGTAACTGTGCTTAAAGCTCAAACAGACTACTGTATGGGACTCTACAAACTGAAAATTCGAAAAACACTTGAATATACATCAGTTAAGTACTTTATAGATTTCTCTCAAACCGAGATAGTGTGAGAGTAATGTGCAGAAAATGGCATCACGCTGTAAATGAGATCGAGTAATGAAAACAAGGCAATATGTATTGTGTTTTTCCTTAGCGAATCTTTATAATGAAATGATTAATCTAGCCTGTGAGCATTAATGTACGAGCTACAAGGGAGACGTAATATTTTAAGACAAAATCGCATCTGTGTTTTAAAGGCAAACATTATATTGATCTTGCATAATAAAAGCTGCTTCAGAAAGGTACTATTGTGTTGCATCTAAGCGTTCAGCCTTTTATTTTGATAAGTTGTTTGTAGGTGTTCAGGAATATTGGCATCTTGGGTTTAAAGCCTTGTTTATTACTTGAAATTAAACACATTATACGTCGCACATGTAGTCACTGAACTGCAATGCACTCATTTACCAGCCTAACTGATTGGTGATGTGGGTGACCTACCAAATCTCATTTCCTATAGTTCCCTATTACTGTAAACACAAGTGTATTTTAGGCCAGCATCAATTATTTGTTGATGTTTCATATTAGTAGGCCTGGGCGTAGTTCGCAAAGTAGCACTTCGCGAAGCTACGCAAAGTGAAGTTCGCACTACGCGAGCTACACGTAGCACTTCGCGAACTGCGTAGTACCTTTTTCTCACTGTGCCAGATGTCATTTTCAATGATTGCACAGTGCGGACAAGCAACCGGCACTGTGCAATCATTGAAAATGGCGTCTTGCACAGTGCGAGCTGTAGTTTTCTGCTGCTCGAGTAGATTTTTACTCGAGCTTCAGCTTTCTCAACGCGAACTGGTAGTTTCTCATAGCGAGCGGTCGCGAGCATACGCGACCACTCGCAATGAGAAACCTGACCTCCTCGCGTTGGGAATCTCGCCGGGAGGTTTATTTTCCATGCTCGCGATCGCCAACTTGAAGTTGCTGATCGCGAGCAAGGAAAAAGTCTCGCCGGGATGTTATATTGCTTGCTCGCGGTCGCCAACTTGACGTTGAAGACCGCGAGCAAGCAAAAAATGACCGCAGCACTATGCAACACTATGCTACGCGTGTTCGCACTGTGCTACGTGCAGTTCGCGTAGTGCGAAGTAGCGCGAACTTCGCAAACTACGCGAGCGTAGCGTAGTGCTTTGCCCAGGCTTACATATTAGCTCTTTTTGGGAATTAGAAACACAAGCGCCCATAAAGGAGCGTACATGTCTGATGTTGTAGGTCAGTTTGGCTATTCCTGTAGGTATGGTAAGAGATATGGGGGACAATGAAGAAAGAGACCCATGCCATTTGTGACAGGCCTGTAACTATTGTCCTTTTTCCAACTGAAAAGCAGAAGCTTTTGGGGTTTTTGGTTGAATTGATTTTTATACTTGTGAATTTTGTAAAGATTCCTGGTTTCCTTTCAATAAGGACTTTATTCACAAAGACAGGTATATGAATAGGTTTAACTTACTCTTGGAGTACTGATGCCTTATGCTTGCCTTACTTTTGTAATACAGTAGAATGGCATACTAAGACACAGGAAACATTTTGTGAATTTTTTTTAAATCTATTTAGCAAGATGATTTTCATGCTGGTCAAGACCAGCAAAAGCCAAGCTAAGGATGCCTACAGGCAGGGACTGATGCCGCTTTCATATTTGCGCTATAATTCACTGCAAATGCCACCTTCGGCAAGCAGATCAGTATTATTGATGATAAGAACACTAAGGACGAGATCCATAAAGCCATTTGTGTATAAAAAATCCAACATATAAATACAAACGCAAAGTATACAAAAAGGTAGCTCAGAACTTATATTTCCTATAATTTATGTGAAATGTGTCTCCATAGCGTTTCTGTAGTCTCCATAAGTAAATGCCACTCCAGTGGTGGGCGAAGTTTAGAAGCACCCCGAGTGTTGCGTTTGTGGGTATTCATTGGCATACATTTGTTTATGCTGGATTATTCTTGCATAATTTCCAAAATTTCACTGTATGTTTGCTATGTAAAATTCATGAGATTACTCCTTTATGCCATATTATGTAATTGGCATTCCTATTGGATAAAAATCCTATTGTGGGAGTACAGGAACAACGTGAACGAAGAGAACGCAAGTGCAGGTCCTTCATATCAAAAATGGAATTTAGTCCCATGGGACATTCAAAATAGACGTGAGGATGTATTTCATATTGAAAAAGAGTAAAAAATCTGAGACCGACATTTTGCATAATCATTTGTGTAATTGTGGGTTCATTCAGTCAAATAACTTTATTCGATTCATATGAATCATAAAAGTTTGCATACATACATAAAATAATTATTAAAAAACTTGTGAAAAAAAGACTGGCACAAAATACATATATAAACTTTAAAATGTAGGGCTGCAAAACACAAAGCATTCTCCTACATGGCTTTTACTCCCCCTGCACAAATTCCATATTTAATAAAATTAATTTATCTTATCAATGTTCCGCACATTAATACCAATAAATAATGCTATAAAATCAATTTAAAGACTTAAATTCCTATTACAATTCATAACGTTTCCTAACTGATAAAGCAGTTCGGGTAAAGTTAAGCACAGCAGTACAAATAGCAGCAATAGATAAGGAGCGTAAAAATTAAAACCCTCCTGATAGGAACAGGCTCGAATCTCGCTCAAGACAGGCTTAATAAAGCGTTCCCTTGGATCTTTGTAGAGCTTGCAAAACAAGACAAAGTGCATTGTGCTTTGTTGGGCCAAATTATTGCACGGACAGGCAGTTAGTCTCTAACACCAACTTGCCTGGTTAGGAAAAGCCACAAGAAAGTGCAATCTAGTCATGAGGAAACGTGATTGAACTTGAATAGTAAAAGACAAATAAAATTGCAGATGGTTTAGGCGCCCGTCTACACAATCACGTGTTTCACAATCCCGATTAGACATACTTAGTTCAGCATAATAAGCATTTTTTATCATTAATTTCATATTAGATTGAATACAATCGGGATTATCATAATAATGCCCTAACCCAATCTTATAAAAAAATTCTTTAACATATCGAAGCCAGGGGATAGCAAGAGCCCTTTCAAGGTTCATACACTCTCTAAGAATATTCCTTGAAAATAATAAATCCTCTAAGGTCCACACTTTTCCCCAGAGGATCAGAGGGGTGATGTTTATTCTGTCTCTTACAAAATCCAGCCCCACTTCCGAATGGCTTAAAGTTGTCGGAGAACTAATAGGGATCATTAATAATCTTTTTAAAAATGTGTTTTCCAGAATTTGTAACTGGTTACTTTTATGATGTACCCATACGCCCGCCCCAAAGGTAGCTACTGATAGCTACTGGCTTATGTCCTAGCTTGCAAGCAAAGCGGAACAGCCCCTCTACCATTCTGCTAGTGTGTTGAACCCTGGCCACAATCAGTTGCTCCCAATTTAATTTATTATTAAATACATTCCCTAAATAAGTAAAATTGGACACCTTATCAATAATTTTTTTCTTCACCACGAATTTCCTTGTTTTCGTTTGTTTAGGACCACATACCATGATAAATGATTTACTAAAATGTACTTTTAGGTCCAATGCCAACATGAAGTCAGTAAAAGCATTTAAAGTTTTTTGGAGGCTGTTGGCCATCAAAGCATACTGGGAAAGTCTACTTGTTGCTCTAACAGAAAAGCCTCCAGGCCATTTGTGTATAAAAGGAATTTGAAAGGGGCCAGGATACAACCCTGGCGAACCCTCTCTGTGGGAGCAATTAACCTAGTCTTCTCTCCACCAGGACCATCACGAATGGCAACAGTAGTGGAGGCATGCAACCTACGCAACAGTGTTGTAAGGGGCTCCTTGAAGCCCATTTTTTCCATTAGTTTCCACAACTTTCCACTATTTACTGTATCGAATGCGCTGGATAAGTTCATGAAAGCCAGGTGGATTGACCCCCTCCTGGCCTTCATGTACTCACCCATGATCAGGGATAAGTTGAGGCACTGTTAGTTTGTTTCCATACCCCTTCTGAAGCCATATTGTGTATTAGATATAAGTCCGGAGGCATTGGCCCATGATTCCAGGCGTACAAGGATTACCCTCCCAGGACTTTACATGTGGCATCAATTAAGGAGATGGGCCTGTAGCATACAGGATCATTTCTATTACCTTTTTTATAGATCGGCATCACTACTGCCTCTTTCCATGATGAAGGAATGCGACCCATTAACCAAAAAGGGTGCCAATAATTAGGGATTGCTTTTAAACAAATCTAAGGGCACCCCATCTGGGCCCGGTGCTATCGAGGAGATACCCTTTATTAAAGGATCTTCAACCTCACTTACAGTCAGAGCGGAACTAAGATGGTATGCTGTATCTGGATTAGTTACTATTTCATCTCTTTTTTCATGTGGTGAGACGCAATTTGGGTTGAATATTTTTGTAAAATGAAGTTCCCAGGCTTCCCCCGCTATTGTTGATTCCATGCTCCTTGCATCATTGGAAAAAAGGGGGCGATTAATAACTTCCCAAAAACTTTTGGAATTCCTGAGATTAATAGCTCTTTCAAGATCTTCCCAAGCCAGTCTTATCAGTTCATCTTTCCTCTGCTCAATTACACGTTTATAGGTTTGCCTCACACATAATTAGGGTTTGATCACGAGGGATTGCATGCAAGGCGTTCTTAAGATCTTTATGTGCCCCGGAACACTCAGCATTGAACCATCTTATTTCTTGAGAATCCCTCCTTAAGTCTTTAGCAATATTTTTACAAATTAATTCAAAATCCTGTATAACCACGTCTGGGTGGGAATCATAAGATAAACATGACATGATTTAACTTAAATTAGTTTTAACAATATTCTCCTCAAATTGTGAGGGATTTATTTGACTCCATTTTAATCTCACTCCCTGGTTGCGATTATTCTTAAGTGGGCGCTTATCACCCTTGCACACCAGCGCCGTTACATACAGGGAGATAGTAATGGGATTGTGGTCACTTAATGGGTTTGGATCAACCGCAAAACTATCTACAAGGCAGGCAAATTTTCTAGATATTAACAAAAAATCAATTGTACTAGATTTACCTCCACCCTGGTAAGTTGGATAGTGTATGGGTGGGGTGCTAACCAAGGTATCAACCAAACATAAATCTTTTACCATAATAGTAGAATTTAATGCTTCACCCTGCGCAGTATGTTTAAAATGTGCCAAGGGTTGGTTCTCAGTATCAAGAACCCCACAAACTTAATTTGAACTATGTCTGCATAATGTACAATTGAAGTCGCCTGCTCAAATTAGACATAAAGGATAGCATTTCCCTAATTGTGGGGTCAATGTACATAATTTTTGCCAGACGGCGGGGCTTATTTACAAGCCGCTTTCGCTGTTGGTGCATCACTTTTGATAAGGGTAAAAGTGATGTACTGGTGCCGCAGGGGACTTGAAAATAAGTTTCCTAGTGTTCATAAATTCTTTTTCTGACTCATTCCACTGGTGGAACTAATCAGAGATTTACTGCAGGGGAAAGAAAAAGATAAGCCCCTTCAGCAAGGAATGGGAACAGACCCCCTCTCACAATTGACGAAGTGAGTGGCTATGGGTTTTTATTGCATATGGAAACACACTTACTCTGTGCAGGGAAAAAAAGAGAAAATCCTCATTGTATGAATACACCAAAGTATTTCTGATGCATAACTATGCACCACAAAAAACATTTCTGCAGAAAAACCTCTGCATAGTTCTATTTACAAGAACACAAAAGCTTTGTAAGTGGAGGCTGGGCTTGAATCGAGACGTCTGCTCTTATGTCAGGTTGTTGACCTTCAGGTGCAGATCTCAAGATAGTTTTTAGTGTTCCAGATCCTAGACTTCTCTATGAGACTATTATTTAGTCTTTAATAAATTAGCCACTCAAAAGTATCACTGTTACCCTTCTATAATTTTATATATGCTGCTCGAAACTTGTGATCAGTAAACTGTATCCTGCAGGTAACAGGCAATGAGAGATTGTGGTCAGTCTGTGTAAAGACATAAACTGTCAAAACGAGTCAGTCACTGATGAATGGTGTCCTGTGTGAAAACCCTTTCTCCCAAGTATTAACTGATGTAAGGGGCAAGTAGTCCCATTGGAGACTTTAAAGTTTGAATCACAAAAAATATGACTTTTTTATGGTTTTGATTTTGCAGACTCATATTTAACATTAGTCTCACTTCGCTGGCATGACTTGCTTAGTGAGATGCTTAACTGAGGCATATTTTCTATTCCTTGTTTCATTTTTTAAGACTTCATGTAAACAAATATCTGAGACAGAATCTTCCCTATTGCAGATAGTGAGAGTGTTATGATCCGTTGTCTACATCATTTTACTTAAACTGTGTTGAAAGCAAGTGCAAATCTCTCCAGAGGCTAGATTTAGATCACCACGAAGCCTCAATGTTACTTGATGCTCAGTGGCATAGCTAGACGTATGGCCACCCGTGGCGGCCCCTGCATTGCTGCTCCACAGCCGTGTGTAAGAGCGCAGAGTGAATGCTGGCAATTTCCTTAATGGCTGCCCCGCTAGGCCCAGGTGAGAGTGGGCCCCAGAACTCGTGCATCCTGGGGCAGACCGCCCACCAGTCCCCTCCTTGCTATGACACTGATGATGCCTCTTTATGTCTTAGCTAGGAGGTCCTTTTACCGTTCAAAGAACTGCCTTTTCAGTAGTTGAACTTCCTTTCACTTCCTTCTTAGATTACCAGGGAGGGATGTAAAGCTCAATAGCTGCTTCAGGTTGTAGTAGGGGGAGAGAATGTATGGAAGCTCTTTCTGACCATGCTCCATAGCAACCACTTGGGTTGAATCTGTTGCACACACCAATCTTTTAGGCTCTGTGAAACAATCGTGAAAATCTCAAAGACTGCACAACAGAAAAGACAGGTTAAAAAGGTCTGAACTAGGAAGAGTGTTGTCAAAGGACACATGCTGCAGATTCTTTATGCTTCTCAAGTTTGGGAAGGTTTATTGGAATGAAATGTGAGTCAGAACTGAGCTGGCTCAACAGACGTCGAACCGTCTTCCAGTGGCCTCGCTTCTTGACTGGAGCATTTCTGTTTTTGGATGAACTGGTAGGAGCACTGCCATGAAGTCTGCTATTTGTTGCTGGTTGGTAAACAGCATGTGCATTTAAATAGCCGAGGTAATTATTCGTACAAAATTGTACATTTATACATAAACCAGTTTTGCATGATCTACTTGTGGTGTAGCACATGCCTGGTGGTGCCCCTTTTTTGTTGCACTAAAAATTGCATCTCATTTATGCAGATGTTTCAGCATCGCGATGCTAAATACAGGCCAACAGATCAGTGCTTTTTTCCGAGGAATTTAAGGCCCCTAAGCAGAAATATGATTTGCACTTTGTTTTGTTTTTGAGAACACGTCTAACCCCAGTAGCCAACATTATCACAAGATTAACCATTAGCTGTGTGTTCTAAAGTAGCTTCCTACTCTTTGTAAAGTTCTCCAACAACTCGGTAGGGATAGTGAGCAGGAGCGGCCAGTGCAGGTAAGTGCGGTGGGGCAAGGTGAGGGGAGAGTAGACAGATGACGACAACGGAAAATAATATCAAAAAAGGAAAACCACTTAACTAGCGCTCGCTGCATTACCAAGATTAAAAAAAAAAATAATCTTCGTCTTCGTCTGTTGACTCCCAACCCATCCCCTGACTCACCGCGCTTACCTCCACCAGACGCTCCTGGTAGTAAGTACTATATGAATGCAATTACAATTGCAATCTGAAAGCTCAATGTTGTTGTCCCACAGCACATATCTTTGCAGTTACAAGGACCTGTGATTTTTTTCAAG
Organism: Triturus cristatus; assembly: GCF_964204655.1. Lineage (NCBI taxonomy): Eukaryota > Metazoa > Chordata > Amphibia > Caudata > Salamandridae > Triturus > Triturus cristatus. Next base: position 232,968,010 of record NC_140584.1, read on the forward strand.
AGATCATTTACATAGTTGCAAAAAAACTGTCTGTTTTGTACCCTTCTACTAAGCTGATATATGAACCTGAGACGCATAGATCTCGAAGAAAGATCAAAGCATTATGGTTTGTTTGTCAGCAGGCACAGCTTAGTATCAAACACACATGGTGACCATACACAATAGACAGCAGAACATATTTATTTATTTCTGCTAAAGACATTTTAGCACAAGAATCACTAAAACCAACTAAAAGGAAAAATTAAATTAGCAAATAAAAAATGTTATCATACATTTGCAAAACTGCACACACATTCTCAATGCAGCACTAGTCAAGACACAGTGAATTCAAGCCCTGGGTATTCAGGACTGAACTTCCTGTTGCAACAAAAAGCCAGTTTATAAAAAGGGACACTGAGTAGGAATTAAGCCCCCGGTTTTCAGGACATTCCATGGACACACAGCATCAAGAACCTTCACATAGAAGATAAGGGCATGTGATAAGATACTGTTTCTTTTCAAATCAAGTGACATCCATGTCCAAGAACAAGTGGTAATGAACTAAATTAGTAAATCATAACAAGCCCATCACAGTGTTAATTGTGATTTAAAGAGTTTGCATGAAGGTGGGCACAATGAACATAATGACCATACCTTTATCATGTTTAACATGACATCGGATGGCAGATTGATCATTCTGGTTGTGTTCATGCATGTTCTCAGAACTCTATTAAATAATATAACTTTTGAAGCACGAATAAGTGATCCTGTAGAATGTAACAACAAAAACAAATATACAAGTATGCACGCAGTCCTGGGTCTGTACGAAAGGGATTTCGGTATGACATGATTACTTACAGTTGAAAAGTGGGTTATTAGTAGAGGTAAATATGCATCTATAATATTATTTTCATGCTTAAACCTTGGTAGCTTGGCTGTCAGCAGTCAGGCTTAACTTAGGAGACAGGTACATAAAGCATTTCAAAACACCAAATCAGTAGATAATTAAGACACAAAACACAATACAAGTCTCACACCAATTTATAAAAATAGGAAATAATGACACCAAAATGAAAAAAATTGAATGTAAGGAACCACACTTTCTAGCAATTAGAAACCTATAGCGCCACCCCGGGACATCTAGTCACACTTGACCGGGACAATGTCACAATTTGAGGCTGACTATGATGGTACCCTGCTCTGATACACTAAGCGGGAGGTCCCACCGATCTTTCACCTTCACACTCAGCAACTTTTCTGGAGCTTTGTCTTCCGAGGTCCCTCGCTGCTCTTCACCAGTCCGGGTTTGGCAAGGGTATGGCAGCTTGACTTTCTAGGAGCTCCTGGTCAAACTCTGGAAGTCGGACTTCTGGTGCTCTTCAGCTGTTGAACCTGGAATCTGGTCCGGGTCATGGTTGAAGGTGTCCAGCTTGGTCTTCGAGGTTAAATCGGTCACCTTATAGAGCTTTTTAACAAAGTTACTCCAAACTTCTCCAAACATCTGTTACTTCTTCCTGAAGTTCCTAAACAATCTAAGGCTCTGGAGGCTCAAAGATGGTCCTTAACAGGTTGTGACCACAATTCCCAAAATGCACCTGGACAAACTCCTTAAAAGTCCACTTGACACACTTTAGGCAGGGGGCTCTTGTTGGTGATGATGCAGTTGAGCTCTGTTAACCTGTAGCTTACAGGAAGTTCACTTTTTAATCCTTTAGAAGCAAGGTACATCCGAAGGGCTGTAGTTCCAGATGGTAAAGCAGGCACAGTAAGTCAGAATGCAGGGCCTGGTGGTGCAAATCAAGTTTCCAGCACAGCATTGCTACTTCTCCTCTCAGATTCAAGCAGATCTGAGGGGCTCTCCAACTCTCACATATTTATTCAGTGTTCTCAGAGGTCAAGCAGGAGAGCAGACCTGTCCAAGTAGGTGCAAGGCAACACCCCTAGCATGACAACTTCCACCAAAGTCTGCTATATTCTTGTCCTAGGAAGCACCATTCTTCTAAAATTCATGATGGCTAAAATCTCAGCAAAGGAGCACAAATTAGCTAAACCAATCCCCAGTGTGGGTCATGTCCATAACTCTCCTCCCCTTAACATCTGCAGATTCCTTCCTTAAACCTGCTATCTAGCTGGGTCACAGGAGATGGGGTACGTAGGCCTGCCTGTCCTATTCCTCCTTTGACACTCAATGCTTTACAACCCCACACCCTCCTTTGGCATTCCTGTGTAGCAGGGCCTCTCCAGCAGATAGCCTCTGCCCTTGTGAGCCACTTATAACTTCCTCAAAGCAGCCTGACGAATCCTGTTAACTCTGACCAATCAGGAAAGACTGAAGGAAGGCTGAATTTTTGCTTACAAACAAGAAAATCTTATAATTTCTTTTCTGTACAATTGAGTATAAATTTAGCAATGGAATATTGCTATATTTTTCAATATCATTCTTCTAAGTCTGTGAATGACATTTATTCAATTTCTAGCAATATGTATGCTTCCATAGCCTATTGCCATGTTATTCTATGGGAATAGGTTTCTACAATGGAGAAAATGAAATGTGCAATTTCTCAATCACCAGGGCATACAAAACATCTTTTATACAGACCCTACTTATAGTTATATGACCCACCCCCCCAAGACACCCAGGGGAGGCCTTTGGGGTCCTGACTATGTAAAAATAATGTGGATCCTCACCCCACAGTGCTCATAGCACCAAAGTCGATTTGGGAAGGAACTTTACTACAATGGGTGGAGTGAAATGTGCACTGTTTCTATCCCCAGGGCATATAAACATCTTTTCTAAGGATCCTGCTTATAATTACAGGACACCCACCCCTAGGACACCCAGGGGAGACCCTGGGGGTACCTAATATGTAAAACTAATGTAGATTATCATTTCTTAAGTGCCCCTACCACCAACGTCGAATTTGGTCACAATTTACATTTAAAAACAGTGCTGCAGAGCAGTACTGCTTATAGTAGTTGTGAAAGTACAGTGGCAATGTGTATTGCAAACTGCAGTGGCCCCCTGACGAGAGCCCCAGCACTTATTTTTTTTACAAAATATTCAATGCAGGACACTGTCAATCGTCCACCACCAGTACCAGTCAATAAAAAATGGGGGTGCACGAGGCACACAGGATGACTTTGCAACACCTACAATATAACTGGGTCCTTATTTATGCCGGAATCCTGTGTCCACTTTCTCGTCATCCATTGTCTCAGAGGATATTTTACCCTATCAAATAGGGTATCTAGCTCCTTCTAACAAACTGAAAATTCAGCAGCTTGATGCAAATCTTCTAATCTGGTGGGTTCACCATTCAAATGTTTATTAGAAATGGGGGTCTCTAGTTGGCAGTGGCACGCACCCTCGTCAAGTAGAAACCGGTCCTTCTAGTCAGGGTAAGGGAGTTACACACCCATGATAACCCCTTCTCACTCCTTTGTAGCAGTCAGGCCTATCTCAGAGGCAGTGTTTAAACCATTTGTACATAAAACACACAGTAACACAGTGAAAATACTACAAATGAACACCACACCATTGTAGAAAAATAACCAATCTTTAACTAAACAAAACAACAACAAAACAACAAGTATTCAACATACATAAGCAAATATGTCACTTTTTAAAAGTTTCGGCAAGTTTGTCCATAGAACTCTATGGGTGTTTGATTTTTGCACAAAGTACCTTTGATGCCGTAAAATCTGAGACAAAAAACAGCCACAGAGGAGAGGAGGGAAGCATCAGAAAACACAAGTGATGAGTCGTTTTTTGAGTCTAAGGGGAATGGAGGAGTAAGTTCTGATTTCTTGCTGCATGGAAAATTGATGCATCGCATTCCGGACAGGCAGCTTTGGTTCCTTACGGCATCGCTGGATACTTGGCGCAGAGGTGCAATGCGTGGAAAATCCAGTTGCGCAGGGTTGATTCAGCTGTGAAATAGGTGCTGCATCGATTTTCATAGCTGTGGACAGGTGATGCGTCGATACCTTAAGCTGCACAGCTAAATCTGCATTGGAGTTGGAAAGGGTGTCTCGAACATGGGAAACACAGTGCTCAAGACTCGGGCTGCGGAAATGTCTCAGCCACACGACAGGAACTGCGCCGATTCTTTAGCTGCACCTCAGGGATGCATTGGTTTTTCAACCACACGGCAAGCTTGTGGCGGTAAAAACAGGCACTGAAGAGTGGTGCTTGGATTTTCAGTCCTGGAAAGCAGCAAAACCACTTCCAAGGGCCCAAAACATGAATTGGCACCACCCACTTGATAGGTCAGAACTCCCAGCAGAGGAGTTCAGGGGAGCTGCAGATGAAGACTGTGATAATTCCAACAGAAGGCAAGCACACATAACCACTTGGAGAACCTTGATATCAGGGTAAGAAAGTACAGTACAGTCCTTCCTCTGCCCAAACCAGAAGGAGGCCAGCACAACACGGCAACAAGCAGAGTGGCAGTTCTCCTCCTATAGCTTCTCCAGCTCTAATTCTTGGCAGAATCTCCTCTTGATCCATTAGTGTTCTAAAAAGTAGGCATCCTTAAAAGGATAGTCTTCGTAGTGCACAGATCCTGCCTTGTCCTTTTCTGGTTCCAGACAAATTAAAGGGGGTGGAGACAGCAGTGTGAGAGGACAGGCACCACCCATTCAGGTCTCATTGACAACTTCTACCATCACTTGATGGGCAATCAGGATATGCAGGGCACATCTCAGCTCCCTTTGTGTGACTGTCTAGAGTGAATGCACAAACAATCCAAATGCCAATCTAAGCCAGACATGGATTCCACAGGTAAGCTGAGGCACAGGTTGGAAAAGCAAAATAAATGCCCCCTTTCTAAAAGTGGCATTTTTAAACACACTATTTTAAAACCACCTTCACAGAAAGATGTGTTTTTAAATTCTGTGTTCAGGGAACCAAAACTCCAAATCTCTATTACTTCTCAATTGAAACTTACACTTGTAAGATGTGACCGGGCAGCTCCAATGATAACCTTAGGGAGCAATACACCTAAAAAAAATGTTGCACTATTTCACTATGAGGACATGTAAAACACACCAATACATGTCCCACCTTACACATACACTGAACCCTGCCCATGGGGCTACCTTAGGCCTACCTTAGGAGTGCCTTACATGTTATAAAAGGGAAGGTTTTGGCTTGCAATTGGGTGCACTTGCCAGGTCAACATGGCAGGTAAGAACTGCCCTTGCAGACACCACAGTGGCTGGCCTGAGACATGTTTGCAGGGCTACTCATGTAGGTGGCACAATCAGTGCTGCATGCCCACTAGTAGCATTTGATTTACAAGCCCGGGCACACACAGTGCACTTTAGTAGGGACTTACCAGCAAATCAAATATACAAATCATGGATAACCAATCACAATCATATTTTACACAGGGAGGACTTGCACTTTAGCACTGATCAACAGTGGTAAATAGCACTGATAAGCAGTGGTAAAGTGCCCAGAGTTTACAAACCAGCAAAAATGAAGTCCAGCATACAGTCAAAAAGCACACCAAGGATGCCAGGTCTGACAATGTGTTTGTGACCCAAGCAGGCAAATAAAAAATATCGGGCGAAAGAGCATTATGTTAATCAGAAATAATTGTATCTCTCGAAAGGAATCTAACAAATATGTCGCAAAGGGGAGCCTTGTGCAGAAGTCTTAAACTGAAGAACTGTAGTCATCATTTAGCTAGAACGATTCCAAACAGCCCAGATCTGATAACGTCTGTAACTTGGCCCAGCGTGATGCTGTCTATACTGAATTATAACCAAAAGCGAAGAAAAATGTGTACTTTTGTATGGTGCCTTTGTGATTTGCTGCTCTGGATAAAGTACGAACAACATCAAATCAAACACCATTGTAGATTCAGACTAATAAACTGAACTTCAATGTACAAACTCTGTCAATCACAGTCTACATGTAATACCAATTATGACTAATCACAACAATCAGTAATAGGTATCAGATATAAATAATGCAATTGAAATTCGTTAGTGATTTATTTAACCATCGGCGACTGCAGTCTGTATATGGATTCAATGAATACGTTATTGACCTACAGAATTTTGATGCAAAGTTTATGCATGTTGATGGTTAAAGGGCTTCCCTAAGTCCAAGCTAAATCCAGACATCATAGATTTGCTTGACTTCATTTGTATGTGTCTAGAAAGATCAGCGTTGTGTGCTCTACATTAGCATTTCATGACAGAGTTCCTGTTTCATCATTACTAATGCGTCACCCAGTAGTGAGGCCGGTGTGTCGTGGACCTCAGTGAAAGGAAATAAATGTGCCTCCTGGGTGCTGTATGAATTATAAAATGCAGCAATACTCTTGGCATAGTGTGTCCTCAGGCCTCTACGGCCACAGCGCCCCAGCACCGGCTACCCCAACAGAACCTATGCCTCTGGTGCTATCTAGTTGTCAGCTCAACTACTGTCACCATCATCTGAATAACATCTCGAGAACATTTCCTGGGACATTTATTCACTATCATTTCCTGGATTTTCTGAACAATTAGAACTCTAAATGCTTTTAAATCTGTGGCCTTGTTTGCAGAAGTAAAATGCAATGTTCATTATTCATAGGGTAATGGACTCTTTTGAGATGGTAATATTTTGGGGGTGTATTGTTGATGAAGGCTAGAATTCTATGCTCACATTCATACACTTATAAAAATAAATTTTCAATTGCTTGCAGGTGAAGCCAGAAAGGTGATATCCCTGATTGTATCTCTCCCATTGTCTGCATGCCAAATTGGTACAAAAGATATATTTAAATGCTAATTTAAAAGCTGTTGATTATAGGGTTTGGACTGTGTCCCGGGCAGTGCTCTCATAAAAAGTCAATTTGAGATGTGGTGAATTTTCAATAGAAACCTTGTGTGTACCTTAACTTTTGAATATCACTCGACAAGTACATTAGTTATGAAGGAAAATAAGTAGAATATTGTCATTTCTTGGTTTGGATTATACATTTATAAAGTATGATGTCATAGGGTTTGTGAAGAACTTTGAGACAAAAATCAACATTTTTCCTCTTTCTCTGTTACAATCTCTTTTGGTCTTTTCCTCATTTTATGTTCCATCATCTTGCTCTCTCTCTCTCTCTTTCTCTCTCTCTCTCTCTCTCTCTCTCTCTCTCTCTCTCTCTCTCTCTCTCTCTCTCTCTCTCTCTCTCTCTCTCATTATGTCTCTCTCTCTGTCTCTCTCTACCATGTGAATGTCATAACTATGCCCAGAGAACTCCTAATCTCCTCTCTCATGCCAATGGGGTATGGCTGCTGTATTTCAACTTTCAGTCCTCGGGCACCATGGCAACATTGTTAACCCTGGGCATTTGTGAAAACTAGAGACCGAAGAGAATCCCCAGTTGTTTGTCTTCCATCGTTCCCCAGATTGCCCTTCAATTGTTAACACTTTGCCTAAAAAAATCCATTCCTTCCCAGTCTCCACAAGGAATTTCTTATTCATTATTTAGGGATCCCACCAACCATGGTCATTTATGACAATTAGAGATCCAGGGGAGTGCACGGTGGCCTAGCTTGTATGGAACCCACACCATTTCAAACTTTATATGCCGTGCCCATGTCAAAGTATAGATCACAAAACATAATTTCCACATTTATCTTACAAACATCTCAGGAACTTCCAGCCAAAAACAAAACTCCTAACCATCCTCACATTGTTCCAGAGGGTAGGCCTAGGGCAACTGACAGAAAAGGACCAATACTGTCATTATGTGAAGATTATATTGACTACTTAATTCGCATGGCCACAATCTTTACCTTTTCCTGTCTGGTACAGCATTGCCCCTCACAAATATAGGGTTCCATTTTGAACTGTAAAAGTATGGAAGTTAAGCATTGTAGGACATTTTCATTTTACATTAAGTGCCTGGGTTCTCTGTCACATAAGTAGAAGTAGTTGAATTGTTCATCCATGCTTTGTTATGTGCAGGGCATGCAAGGCAAGATACAATTTTCAGGGCATTCATTGAAAGAAATATTTCTGGGATCTACTCAAACCCGATCACCCAGGATTTTTCCTGGGTCTCTAGTAAACAGAAAAGCCCCATTTGGTAGGGATTTTATGCTGCCAGCCAAACCTTGGTCCTAATACTGGAGCTACAATACATGGAAGGTGTAGGAAATTGGGTGTTTTAGGTATGGGTATGAGGTTTTTAATGCCTCCTGGGTAAAAACTAAATAGATAAACACAAGCCACACCACTTTCCACTGCTCCAAAATCTCATTTTCCAGAAATGTCAGAACTTACTGGAGTTGGTTTGTTTCTCTGCATGCTGGGCAACCCTGAACCAAAATGCCGAAGCCACGCCAATCCGAAGACTCAATGTAAATTCAAAGCAAAAGCCATAATGCTACTAGGTTGAATTTTGGGGCCTTTCCTGTCCCACAAGATCAGCCCCCCACACAAGCCAGCTTCCTTTCTTAGCAGTAAAAGCATGGACCATCTTGGTGACAGGGCTTTTATTGGTCCCCAAAACCTCAGAAAGTTCACTCATGTAAGAAAATTCTGTGATTTTAGTCAAAGTTTGACCTGGGCATTCTAGGTAAGAAACTATTGAGGGATCTGCACAAGCAACATTGAGCCAAAATACCACAGCTAACTACTTCAGAAGAATGGTAATAAATCAGAAGTGAGAATCTTAAACTTTCCTCATGCATTTTGGAGTTTTCTTGTCATGGGCGATAGGTCTACACACACAAGTGGGGTACTGTTTTTATCAGGATAAATGTGGGAAATTATGAGTACTAGGAGTTTTGTTGATCTCAAAGGATTCCAGAACTTTCCCTCACACAAATGTGAGAACATGATATGGTTTTTGCCAAAGTTTGATATGTGTACGCTGATATTGCAGCTGCCTTGCCGTTTGGGGACTGCAAGCTCCAGAAGTCATCACCCGTGGCACAGGACATGCGCGGGCCATGCCCAGGCAAAGCTCGGGCCAAGGGCAGGCCCGTTCTTGCCTGTCATTGCCAGGAAGAGGCATGGCAGGGCCACCCCCCTTGGCTTTTGGACTGTGGTGGCACAAACTGTGAGTCGTTGCTATTTCCAGTATTGACACTTCATACCCTTGTTTTGAATTTGCCCGTTTGAGTTTTATCCTTGGGCTGCTCTGGGCTTTTGGGTTGTTGTACTTTGAGTTGAGCCCTATAGCTACGCAACCATCCCCATACCTACCCCTTGTAGGGAGGATTCTCTGCTAGTTGAGGAGTCTTCTATCATTTCCATCAGTCCTTTGCGGTGACCACCCACTGGAGACCTGGGCCCCATGATCATCTCATGTGCACTAGACCAGCAGATGTAAGACTTTTTCAGGAGCTACTTGGTCATTCTGATGGCATTGTTTACATCTCCATTACAATATTTTGTAGTTTGTTCTCGAACCAGTGCACAGTAGCTATAGAGTACAGGCTGACATCGGTCAGCACCTTGGTTATAGGTGAGATCAGGCCCAATGTCCTGCTAGGAGTATCTATTTGAATAATGTGGCTAAAATACCATCCCATGCTAAGTATGAGGGCAAAGATTCTTTAATAAATAAGTCTATACACTCGATTCACCAGGTGAGGGGGTGTAGATCTGTCATCTGGGAGGACATCCTATGGGCAAAAAGGTTAACCCACCACACCTCTCAAATGGATTGTATCAAACTACATCTAAGTGATGGGAAACTAGCCCATAAGCTCATAGCATTGGAGGGATGAACATGTTCACCCACTCGCACTGGTATCCAACTAAAGTATAGACCCTTTACTACACCACAGCTGTCAATCACTAATCGTTGTGGCACTCTATTGAGTTCTGACTCACCTCCTGCCACCAGTGACTGACTCGCACGCCAAGCCCGTCCAGCCCATATGACATCCTCACGTATAAGTAATATAAGCGCTAATCAAACAAAGCCAGGCACCACATCAACACTTCATCAATAACTCCAAAGATCATTAGCCAAGGGACTCTTGACCTGCAGCAGACCAGCATTGATACCCCTGAAGTGGTGATTTTATCAATGCGAAAAACCACTGTAGGCCCACTGATAGGCGGCGCTACGGATGGGAATCAGTCTTCCCGTCCAGCTGCCAGAGGACTGCCTCCAAAACCCAGCCTATTCACATGGAATGTGGGTGGAGTGTGGTCAAAGGTCACAGTTGCTCACTGAATCCAATATATAGAGCAATTCCATATTTGCATCCTGCAGGAACCCTGGTCCACTTCTCCTGTCTTTATTCCCAGATATGTCATGTTTTGTTGTCCAGCGGTCACCAGTAGACCAGGCTGACCAGCTGGGGGGCTGCTGATCTGGGTTAAAATCAAGCTTCATTGTACTATTCAAGAGCTCAAGACTAACAGCTCTGACATTTTAGCGATCCATATTAGGGGATGAAATTGCATAGGGATCTGACTGCAGCTCTCCCACTCTCCAAGCGTTTGAAGATTGTCTTGAGGAGAGGGAGTTCCAGCCTCCATTAATTATAGCAGGTAACTTCAATGTCACCTTCGAACCCCTAGACAATGAAGATGTAACCGATAATGACAAGAAAGATGAGTTGTGGCTAGTCCCACCTCTTGACTCACCACCTATCAAAAAATGGACACAAACAGCTCTACAGCTTCACGCCCTAACCCTTGATTATGGGCTAAGGGCTGTCAATGGCCGAACTAAGTCAGATAAGTTGGGGCAAACACCTACATCAGAACTACAAATATGAACTGCATTGACTGCATTCTATTAGATGTTAGACTGTGGCCTGGAGTGATGGATATGGTAGTAGGGTCCACTACTGACTTCAGCCACTACCCCCTTGAGTTTGATATGACATCACCCTGAGCCAAAAATTCTAGCCTCCCAAGTACAAGTCTTACACCCAAGGAGGTATGCCCAACCAATGACAATAGGTGACTCAAATGGGCACGAGTAGCTATTGACACTGCGAAACTAGAAGCCATAAAGTGTAATCTCCTAGTGAGCACTAGTAAGCTATACACCTTACTTGAGCAACAGGGCGGTTTTCCAAAGATCACAGCTTGCCATACACATGTGTTTGATCAGTTAGCGTCTCACTTTAGAATGCCACAGGAGCCTCAGGGTATACCAAAATCCAGCAGCCCATACTTCTCCTGGTTTTGGTTTAGAACAAAATTGACCACCGCAATTAGAACAAACAGTGTGGTGAAACTAAGAGAAGCAAGGAGATCTTACAAGACGGTTTTGGCCACAGCTAAAAGGGAATGGGACGTGAACCGATGGCTCCAGATCAGTGATGCTTGCCAGAGGAAAGATTCTCAACAGTTTTAGCTAGGGGAGATGCAGAAAGACCAAGGCCACCCACTAATAATATTGCCATTTCCACCTGGTATGATCACTTCTCTACAGCATGCACTGAATCTGGGGATTTTGCTAAAATGCTCCTACCATTGACCATACTTACCCCCAGACCACTGGGCTATTTTCTCTAGCCGAAATCACGCTGAGCATTAACTCTGTTGTTAGGAAAAAAGGTCCAGAGCCCCACGGTGTTCCTGGCAATGTTTTCCTTAATGACATTGCTAATTGGTCTAGATACATCTGAGCACCCGCCAATGGAATTGCCACAGGGTCTCCAATACCATCCTCATGGAAGGGAGCTGAGGTGATCCCAGTTTTTAAGAAGGGTGACCACTCACTACCCTCCAACGACAAGACCATTAGCCTGATTGATGGTGCTCAAAAGGTCTTCTCCCGTGCACTCCTCATAAAGAATACAAATCCATCTTATCCTCCTTCCAAGCAGGGTTTAGATAGAAAATCAGCACCATCGATCAGGTTTTTCACTTTTCTCTTTTGGCCTGGAAAACTGTGACCATTGAACAGGGAAGTATGACCTGAAGTTGGTATTGGACCTCAACCCTAGGCATAAATTATGGTGTGTTCTACAGGAGCTGGGTCTTCCTTCTGAGATCTTGGCATTGGTTGTTCAGCTTCACGAGGACAACTACGCAATGGTGCGCTGGGGTAGCCAAGGGCAACTGACAGACCTGATCAGAGTCAACAGGGGGGTCTGACAGGGCTGTGTATTGGCTTCTACTTTCTTTTCACTTTTCATCAATGGAGTGGTCCAACACATAGCAGAAGACCCTGCTGATGCCCCCACCTGGGGGGAGTCAAAGTTACAACGTTATTGTTTCCAGATGACACACTTTTAGTTTCTAAGACCCCCAGCGGACTGCAACTGCTCCTAGATCACTTTGAAACCTTTTGTGAAATGAGAGGCTTGGAGGTTAACACCTCGAAGACCAAACTCCTACTGCTGAATCCCCACATATTGTATAAAGGTAGATTGGTATTGGGGGGCTCCCTCTCGAGAGAGTGGCCACCTTTGACTATCTGGGTATAACTCTCTCTGAGGAAGTGCCCTGGAAGCATCACATTATGATGTGGATTTATCAGCAGAAGCAGACCACTGGGGCCCTGATTAAAGAGCATACGACCAGTAGCAGTCCCACCCCAGATGTAAGCCCATAAGGTAGTGGGCTCTGCACTGTATGGGCCCGAACTTTGGAGATTTGAAAATTGCGAGGTTCTTCTTGTTACAGAAAACAAATTCTTGAGAACCCTATGCTGACTTCCCCAGAGCACTCCCCTTCATCCATTAAGGCTAGACATGGGCATACTCTCAATTGTGGATGAAGCGAGGCTTCATCCCCTGCTCTTCTGGCTGCTCTTGAAATTAACCCCCAAGCTCTCACAATATGCTGCTGCTTTCGATGAAATTCGCATCCCTTGAATGCTTCAAGAAAATTGGGTGGTTTACTAGGGTCAGGTCACTGCTCTCAGTGATATGACTGGGAGCTTGAGGGATGCTAAAGATCCTAGATTACTGCCCAGTAAAGAACTGGTTAAGACCCAATATTGGAACTAGGTGATGCAGACTACTGTCACTCACTTATCTGGGGCCGCCTCACATTAGAATTTATGGAATTCAAATTGAAAAGCGCTTATGAACAATACTTGGAGGTCATCATGATTCCACAGGATAGGAAGCTTTATATCCAATTTAGATTTGGTTCCCTTCCTGTGAAGTCCTTTACAGCAGCTTGGCGAAGCCCTCCTTAGCAACGCAGCACTGTCCAGGTGGCCCTCTCACTGTTGAGTCAATTAGCCATATTTTCTTTGCTTGCCTGATGTACAACTCCTCGAGAATTAAATAGCTACCACCTATTTGCATGTTGCTCGGAACTCAATACCACCAATAAGCGTTGCATATTTTAAAATCTGACTCTAGGCCTTTAGTCGCTTCCACAGTTGCCAAGTTTCTTGGTAAAATATGGATCATTAGAAGGTCTGCATCAAAGATGAGATAGCGCACATCTCCTCATCCCTTACCAATTCTTCTAGCCCATGTTTTAGAAAATATCTATATGTCTTTTACCCTTGTTTACAGATCTATTTTTAACATTGCGTTTCTGTGGTGGGTCATGTTGCGCTATTTTATTGGGGAGTTCTCATGTTTCTTATCCTCTTGACTGCATCCACGATCAGCCTCAGCAGACCGCCGTACAGAGCTATGCTCGCTTTTGATTATTAATTGAAGTGATCGGTTATACCGGCACTCGTCAGTCCCTATCTCAGTTGACCATCGGAGGAGGAAATGCCCCCATGAGCCTCATATTCTCGAGGCCTCTAGATTAGTTCTAGTGTATTACCAGCTACTCTACAGCTGTGACTTTGACCTTGAACAAGTCTCTAAAGGGCAAAACCACATAAATTACTATTAGGGTCATTCAACAAATGAATATACAGTCCTGAAGATGGTCTAGCAGATGTCTTAACTATATAGACCGAAACGTCACCCTTTACGCATATTTCCGCTGTGCATTTTTTCACGAAAACGATTTGTTTTCCGTATAATCAGTTACAATCTTCCTTTTGTATGTATTGTTTGGAATAGATGACCACATTAGTGACAATGAGACAACTAAAGCATCAATAAATCTCCAAATCTCAGTCACCTTGTGTTGTTATATGTTTATATACATTGAATCTCTGTACCCTTTAACCTCTTCAGTGCCCATGACGAGATAGTCTCGTCATGGAGCACGGTTGCGCTGTGCCCATGATGAGACTATCTCGTCATGAACCCCAGCCACTAATGTAACGCCCGGCACAGGAGGGGGAAAGGGCGTGGCACAGAAGGGGTTAATACTGTTGAGATATAAATGTATGTTTTAACAAGCATACACCCATTTGAAGTATTTTCTTACTGATTTGTTCAAGTTGCAATAAATAATTCAGCTTTGAAATACCTTTCTGTAAGCTGCTGTGTAGAGCTTACTATTGATGATTGTTCAAAAACATGAGGATTAGTTAAGAAAAGAATCCATTGTAGGCACATTTACCCATCTATAAAGCTAAAGAAGTTGCATTTCTTTTCCAAATTGATCTTCAGTGCAAAGATTTACAAATGAAAATCGTGCAATCTATTTCTTCTTTTTTGTTTTTCTTTTGCCTATTTTTTTATTTTAAAGTTTAGTTTGTTTCTGAAACAATATACAAAAAATTACCCATTGCCCAATTCAGAATTTTCTTTAGTTTTAAAAAATATGTAGCTTTTGAGGTTCACCCAAAGGTTTGAAACATTGTTTTGCCAACACACTGTAAAAAAGTAGGACCTGTAAAAATAAGAAAAGAGCAAAATGAATAGCTAATATCCTAATATCTTACCTTACATATCCCTGGAAAAACAAAATATGGAAGTACAGTCTTAATTTTCTTCAGTCAAAAGAAATGGTACAAATCCTTCATTCAACCTGCTTCATTTAGTTCAAAAATCCACCTCATGTTACTTTAGTTTAATTTTCTGATGTTTTCTGTGTAAGTCTTAGTGACGCTGTCCACTTACGGAAGACCAGCCTGGGTTTCCTTATGGGCAAACAGTTTAACACAGAACAAGCAATTAGCAGCCAACTGATCAAAGTCCCCTTCAAAATCTCTACAATCACAGCTATCTAGATATCCAGTGTTTGTCAACAGCTTCTCCTGAATATAAAGAAAGATTTAAAGCCACTGCTGTAAAAACAAGAGTCAGACCAAGCAGTCAAATAGTTCACCTAAGAAAATGCTCAGATGACTGAGCGATTGGGGTCCAGGAAGATACATTAGATTAAGCCCAATTGAAATGCTTGTTCTAGTTAATCCCAGATTGTTCATCCTCATGTATCCTAGAAATAGTCTTCCAAGTACTCATCCTCTTCATGCATTAAACACTGGGCAGGATCTGTGCAGTACCTTTGTAGTATCATTTAATTAAAAGTAATCTTATATTATTGTAACACGAATAACTATATAATGGTATAATTAGTTCCTAACTTGGCACTAATCACTTCTAGCTAAATGTGGTAACTAAAGTTCTATGCCATTTAATTTTCAGCTATCTAAATCTCCTGGACATTTCATAATAGACAACACTATGGTTTGTGACTCCTTAACTGACAAACAAAATGCCCACAATAAAATGATGCTCAACAAAATTTCCATTTTCCATACAAACAGTGCAAAGTAATTCTACATGTCCTTGTAAAAGAAATTAGCCTATCTTTCAAATAGTGAGGTAGCTTAGCATTAGAAGCATGCAAAATGTGATGCCAACATAAAACTTTGCACAGGCCTTAATAATAAGGTAAAAAATGAGTGATGAGGTATACCACAAAAATCGTATGTCTACTTTGCCTTATAAAGTGATAAAAGAAAATGGCAGCTGGTATTATTAGAATAGCAATCATGGATCTAATGATTGGCCTCCATCATATCATTTCAGACATTTTTCCGATCAAGAATGCCAAAAGTGGTACAAATTCTACATTTTAGTTGATCCCTGATGAAGTACGAGAAATCTTTAATGGATCTAGTATGTAAATACCTTAGAATGTAAATAAAAACGTATGTTATACTGCCCTTGTAAACTAACAAATTATTTTTCTGTTGTTGCAAGTTTGAGAAATAGTGAAAAGATTATCTGCTGTCTTAGAGTAAAAAGGTCTACTAAAAGAACATGAACATTTGTAATTATTAATGAAGTGTTCATCTAGTACACAAAATGTTGGAACTGAGATTGATTGGGATCTATGTGTACTGTGTCAACAAGTTGTACCAAAAGTTTTTGTTGTGTCCAGCTAATAGTAAATGTTCTGATAAAGGAATTGGGTGCAAAGGTTTGCTTGATGATCTGCTAGCTTTTGATGAAATAAAAGGTCTTCTGACAGTTATAAACACAAAATGTTTTTAAAAATCATGATGTAATTGAGCAACTGTTAAATGAAAACTGTGGAAAATTCCATAAAATATGTAGAAACAGATTTGACAAACACAAGTTTGCAAGGTTATCAAAAAAACCTAAGCTAGTTCCACACAGTTTTCAAGACTACTTCAAGGTGTACGTGTGATTCATTTATAGTTAGTGAATTGAAAGATACATGTTTCTTCTCTGATGAAGAGTCAGGGGCAGAGCTTATAAACGTGCGTACACTTGAATTGAATAATCAAGTTGGAGATGCTGCAGTTGAATTACATGGCTAAAAAGTACTTGCCAGGATAAGTGGTGGAGGTATGGTTGCAAGTGAAGCGGAGTACCACATAAAGTGTCTTATTAGTTTTTATAACCGGCTTCAGCAAAGACAGAACAAAATTGAAGACAACAAATTTACATTAATCTATGGCATGGTATTAGGTGAAATTGTAAACTCTCTTTAAGATACACAACAACATTCTAAAGTATCACTAGTATTTACTTTATATAACATGAAATCACTCGTAGTGTGTTGTATGACAAAATTAGCTGTCAAAAATGAGGACAAATATGTACACAGCACACAATTAAAAGAAACAATTCTTGAGTTCATGATAGAACTTACAGCTGCACTAAAAGGTAGAGGAATTCTTCAAATACGCAAAAATAATTAAGGAGAAAATATATTCAGTATCTGTAAACTTAATGCTCTTCAGGATGGTGTCTTCCTGGCGAGAACATAAATCTGCCTTGAGGACAAATAAAGAAAATGCCCCCCTAACGGATCACTTTTTGAAAGCAAAACATGACTGTAACCAGTTCAGCTGTTTCATTCTTGAGAAAATTAGTATCAATAGAAGCGGCGGAAACTTGGAAGTAAAAAGATAAAAGAGAGAACAAAAAAGAGAGAACAATGGTTTATGTGTCATTGAGGAACGATCGACAAGGGACTGAATTCCCGCGAAGTCTGGATGAAACTGATTACAAAGTAAGTTTCATCTCCAGCAGGGTGGCATTTTATTCGAATTTTAGTTTTTCAATGTTTTCATCCTACATGTAATATGACTAGCTGTACTTGCACATACAGTGCTCGATATTCTACAATTCTTCTTGGTATGTAGGTAATTAGTGCTTTTTTCGTTGATATGTGCCGTAATGACAAATTCCATAGATGTCCGGCACTTAGTACTGCGTCAGGGGCTTTCTTCCTCTGGTTCGATTTAGGCAGAATTAGATTTAGGCAGAATGCACAGTCACAGCAGTTCCGGGTTACGGGCGGAAGAGCGTAAGCCTTTAAGGAACCGAAGTATAACATCCGGTGTACATTTCAATTTGGGAATATTAGGTGCAGCTGGGTAGACAATTAACATTTCCTCCAAGGGGCCGATGGATATTTAAACTCGGCGGTCTTCCGTTATTTGTCAAATGCCCGCCGGTACACAGAGGATCATTGAAGCTCTGTATATTGTTTCTCAGAGGTAAGAATGGAATTTAATGTGGGACAGGTAGGGTCTCTGATTTTCATATGGGATTATTCTCTTGTTTTCTTTTTGCATTGATTCCACAATAGCAAAGGCACGAGTCCTTGCTTAACTCTATCAATGCCATTCGTTATTAGACGAGGGTTACGATCTTGAATAAAGCAGTCAATATTTTATTTGGATGTAAGGATAGTATAATTTAGTTAATTGATTTACACTTAGGTCTTGATCTCGAGCCATGAGTAATAACGTGTAGTTTTGTTGACATATTTCTCATAGAGGCAGTATAGCCAAAAAAAAGAACCCTATACAGTGTGGTCGGGTGGATTAATTTCCAAATTAGACATTTGTGCCGTCTATTGCCAAGTCGTGGACTGGTAATTAAAGATTGTAACAAGGTAGGATTTGCTTCGAGAATATTCCAAATTTTAATGTACTCAGTGACAGAAATTGCCTGGGTAAGAGCTTACAATAATTGCTCTATTTATAGATCTTAACATACGACACCAGGATAATCAAGAGTCTTGGTTCCAAGGTGTAAAACCTGAGGGAGTGGTTTGGAAAATACACGCTCATAGTTGGATACGAGGTTGATAATAAGTCCAGTCCTTAATGGAATAAAAATTGGTCAGACTTAATATTATGCACTAGACTGTATTTTGAGGTTTGTGTGATCTTAACCCATAATACTCAAATCATTTTATAACAAAAACTTGTCCTCATTGGACCTTCAAGTGTAAGAATGTGCTAGTATGGGAATGAGGCATGTGGTTGTGTGGATTTATGTATACAAAAAAATATGTTTCTTCAATGTAGCCCATTTGGTAGGCTGAAGTAGATCCTAAACATGAAATTGTCAAATTGAATAGGGAGGAGTATGTGGTTTTGCCATATTAGATGAGCATTTGTGCATTATAGCCTTGTATTCTTTTTGATTTTTACGTGTATCTTTTTTATATACAGGATCCTCTGGGGCAATCATACAGTGCAACTTAGTGAGTGTCTATTATATTGTCTTGAAAAAGATGGGATTTATATAACAAATACCATCGAAACGCATTGACGCGTTTGTTACATAATTCGTGGAAGTGACTGGACCTGCAGATACAGGTACACGATCTATTGTACCAGATCGCAGTTAATAATGGCTCCAACAAATCTGTTAATTTGATGACAAAGTATACTGTCTATGTTTTCTCTCTCTTAATATTGGGTGATCCAATTATTTTAAATAAAGTGTATTAAAAGTATTGGAATTTTTTTTTTTTTTAAATGAGGCCTGTCTAGAGATACACAATTGTATTTTAACCAATATTATCATATCAAACTATTTGTATACAAACTTTTAATAAAAAATCTTTTGTAACAATTTCTGTTTTGGACTACAAATGTTCAATGTCTATTACATGGGCTTTTTAAACTTGCCTACCATACTGTGTATTTGAATGGTGAGGAGTGAGTTGAGTTTCCTTCTTATCTAGTGTGGAGTCCACAAGGGAAAACTTTATTTTTGTACTTGTCTTCCTGGCAAATGCATCTGCTATTATTTGAAAAGAAATGTTTCAACTTGGAGTAGAGGGATTTAATTGACAGTTTGAGCAAAATTGCCAAAAAACATCAGTAGGGACTGCTATTCTAAATCTAATACGAATGATCATGGAAAGCTATAGCATTTCTAATGACAGCACAGAAACTGATAAGAGAAGTGCAGCTTTGTTAGTTTCACAGCTTCTTCGGTATCATGGCAGTAAATGTAGGAAGGCAAATCATAAAGGAAATATTTGCTACAAAAAAGATAATGAAACTTCACTGGGAATTAGTTGACAAATGGCACAAATTGGATGTATGCATGTCATATGAGTGTGTTTGAGAAGTGTCAGCAACAATAACTAACAAACAATGTAAGCAATTTTTCGACAAGGCTCTGTGTCCAATAGGTCTTCAACTCTCCACTTTAACTTGTGCTACAATAGACAATATTTAACACAATCCCTCATTATCTTCATCCAGTCAGTCATTCCATGGAACAGCCATATTTCTGATACAAAGAAAAACAGATGCACAGGGTATATCATGCTTCTTAAAATTGAAGAAAACAAGTGGGCCTAGAAATGTATTTCATCCCTACTAGAGTGGTATTCACAATTACCATGTACAATAGCAAAAAGAAAACAGGCAAATGTACCTGTAAATAATATCAAGGTCTTCCAGCCTCCTCCTGTTCACAATGAACCTATGTCAGGAGAATGGCTGCAGATGATTCAAACTCTTTATCTCCATAATCTAACCTATGTAAGACACACCAGTTGGGCTGCTTTACACTCCACCAGAAGTAGTTCTGTCACAAAAAGCCATAGTGTATTGCTACCTTTATTAAATGAGTCAGTAAATTCTCCTTCTATAGTACACCACTGCTTAGATATACTAAAGTGTACACTGCACACAATTAATCCTAATTAGACTCCTATGGTGACATGTGATCAACCAGTCTATCCAACAGCTAAACAATTACAGTGGTTACTCCCAGAATTGTATGGGGAAGACAAAATGGTAGTCACGATGGGAGCATTACATACTGAAATGTCAATTCTTGCAGATTTAGGAGATTGGCTCTATGGTAGTGCTGGGCCGATATTTTAGTTGAAGCCAATGTTACCAGTGAGGGTAAAGTTGGAAAATGTCTAATGTAAAATGATCCTGCTACATACACAAGGTTAGAGTTGCATCACTGTATATACTTTTGAAGAAGGCTTATGATGTATCTACTGATGGGCAAATATCTATGAAAAAATCGATACACAAAGAGTTGCAAAGTCTGTTCATTTCAAATACTGGTATATTACACATCAACTCGAATTGCTGCTGTTCCAATTTCTTGATATCATTCCATCAGCAAATTTTGAGAATTTTATTGAAAACCCTGCAAATGATCTCCCTAGGATATTTATTATGGACAAAACCCGCTATGCAAGGTGGATGCCAGTGTTCATTAAAATACTTGTCAAGCTGAAAACAAGAATTCCAGATGTTTATGAAGAATTTTCAAATGGATATTTTGTTGCTTGTAAAACTGATAGACCTTATTTCTGCATATCTCATGATGAGATGGATGAGAAGTGTAACAAGGATATAAAATCAGATGGCAGGGCAATTCCCACAAAGTCAAAATAGTTGTTTTGGTACCCACCTCTCCGTTCCTTACAAAAACAGAGAAAAGATTCCACAGTAAAGCCAAAACAATTAAATGTTAGCAGATATTTCTCTGTTTAAAAGAAATTCATACAAGACCCTTATTGCAACTACATATTCTTTACCATGCATTTCTAGATCAATTTCAAACATGTTTATAATTTGCCTTATCAATATTGTCATTGTGGTTACAACAAAAATGCTTTCTTGGTCAATAGAACGGTCATAGATATGGCATGCTCTGAAAATATAAATCAACTCTCTCATCTTATGCAACTGGCAGAGATGGAATAGGTGAAACACTGTGCTGATGTTATGCTGTTTGTAAAGTCTATTTGTCACTAACAGGTGAGAAGAGGTAAGTGCGTGAGCATATGCTGTCTTGGGAATTGCTTGAAGGTTGAAGGCTTTTTCTGTAGAGGAAGGCAATGAATGCATAGAAGCCACTCGCACCTGCAATCTTTAATGGTGTAGCTCAGATGAAGCAGCTTGTACAAGAACATATGTAGAGGAAGGCTCAATAGTACAACCACCAGAAATGGAGTTGCAGGCATTAGAACTGTCCACTCTAACTGAGATGGAGGTCTATTTCCTAATGCAAAACCACTCAAAAACTAAAGAAGTAGAAGAAAATCATTCTCATGCACCATCAGTGGGTTCGCAAATTGTACGAATATGCATATTTAGATTACAGGCATTAGGACTGTGGATATGGAGAACAGTCCTCAGTTA
This sequence comes from Triturus cristatus, assembly GCF_964204655.1. Taxonomy (NCBI): domain Eukaryota; kingdom Metazoa; phylum Chordata; class Amphibia; order Caudata; family Salamandridae; genus Triturus; species Triturus cristatus. The sequence continues at coordinate 232,989,681 of NC_140584.1, forward strand.
GCCTCATTCATGGAAAGAATATCAGCTTGGACACATAGACCCTACCCCATGGGATGAAGAATGCATAATAATTGCAGCAGTATATTAGTGCCATATTAATGTGCTACCAGAAATTTCAGCATTAGCAGAAATGGTTTCTTCTGCAGAAATAGTGCCAGGAGTAATATACTTCTGTTTCTTAAATCAAGTGTACATTGTTTGGCCCAGGAAAATGGTCACAGTTTTCAGCCGTCTGTAATTTATTTTTTTGTAACATTTTTCTTTGAAGGAACTGGTTGCAGTGGCAGTAAGGAAGCTATTATTTCACCATAACATCTGCACTACATTGTTCTACATTTTTTCAGCTTCAGTGGTACTCGAGAAACCATGTAGTTCTTTAGTCGAGTACAAGTTATACCAGTACAATTGCCTTTCACCTTAAGCGTAAGGTCATCTAGTTGTGTGTCTAGCATATTGGCCAAAGTTTTTGCAGCACAGAGAAACATTTACAATTTCTTGTGGAGTAAATCTTTACTGTGCAATGTCCACATTGTTACACGAATTGCTCAGATTTTTTTCAACCAATAGAATGTAAGTGGCCAAGGTCTGTAACAGATAATATTTGAGATCCAACTTCTCGGTGCACAATGTTTGGGTCTCTACATTTACGGTGAAGAGTCAGACGCATATTTCAAATGCCAGTTACAACTAATATATATCTTTTCATTCCACTTTGTTCACCCTCCAAGGTAGATTTTCCAAAAACAATATTACTTCCGGCCACCACATCTCCTGAGTAAATGGCACGCAGCTGCCTGTAAGCTGCACAAGGATATGCTGGCCCCATTCTAGTCTTTTTCTGTCCTTTGTGATGTCCGTTGATGTGCAATGTGGCAACACTGCCTGACACCGCGCGCACTCTAGTCTCTTTTCACCGTTTTATGACGTTGGATAGGGCACACAGATGTTAGCATAGGCTGCCCCAGCTGACACCACAGTACTTGGCTCGCTCCCTTGCACCTGGCCATGACCAATCCATTCAAGAGAAGCCTTCACCCTCCTCCGGTGAAACACACAGGCACTCGAACTGTGGCAGGCACTAGTGGGATGTATAATTTCAAAACGTGCAGCCTTTTGATTTTTCGAAAGTTAGATTCAACAGTGTTATTCAATAGGTAAATGGAAGTGTACCAATTCAGGGAGATTAGCTATTTCTGCTCCTACATTGACTGGAGTATCAAGGTTCTCTCCAAATCTAATTTAGTTTTAATGTCTTTTGTTATAGTGTTCTGCTGTGAAAATGTATGGGCAGTAACAGACTATTGTGATGTTGCCTCTAACCCAACTTCACAAAGCAGATTGTATTTTAATCAGTTGGAGACAACAATGTCCTCCACAGCTGTAAGTATGTTTAAACTTTAAGCTTCAATTGTTAAAAGTTGTTCTGGCACAAACATCACAGTAGAAATGAATTAGGAACAAATGGATAGCCTAACATCAATCTTCAACCTGTGAAAAATAAGTGTAATTTAAAGGAAATAGGCGACCTTTAATAAACTCACTACCATAAACAAACACTATGTTCCAGACAAGGGTTTCTGCCTCTTGTCCTTCCTGCATGATTGTAATGAACATTTCGGGCCAGATGTATTATTTTTTTGCAGAACTTAGCACAGCAACCAAAGCTGCTTCTCTGCATTGCACAAAGGAGGTAACATAGTCTAGACCCTTATTTAATAAAAATAGCCTGCTAATGTCTGTGCTAGCATGCTAAAAAATATGCTGTGCATGATGCACATCTTCGCACAAAAGTGCAACAGTGAGTTCACTGCCTAGCATAGGATTTGTGCTGGAAACATATCTTTCCAGTACAAATTCCTATCCTTGCTCAGATAAACTCAGGGCCGGACTGGCCATAGCGGGCACTGGGCGTTTCCCCGGTAGGCCGCTAGGGTGGGCGCTGGATTTGGGCCCTTGGTAGCCAGTTTTGTTACCAGGGGTCAGTCGGTAACAAAATCGGCCGAAACCGGCCCTCGCAAACTGCTCGACTAGACTCTCTCTCATCCCAGGGGGGGCCGGCTGAGCAGTTTGCCAGGGCCGGTTTCTGTTCCCAGTTCGGCCCTGGATAAACTTGAAGCATCCCACACATTGAATATGTGCTGTACACTGCAGCACACTTGCAATGGGTGGGTTGTAGAATGTATTTCCCTTTTGTAATGCAAGCCTCAAGGAGCTGTTCTTTTTGGATGCAAAGCCTGGTCTGCCTATCTTAGTACATCGGACTTTAAGTCAAAACTATTCATGTCTACACTGATCTGCCCAAGTTACACCTCAGTAAAGCACCCTTGAGGCAAAGTAATGGAGAGCAACACAAAGACCCATTTGCACTGAGAAAAAGGCATCTTTCCACTTACAATAACTTTTGTGCTGGAAAGCTAATACCTTTTCACCACTTTACACAGGTGCAATTCTTTATTAAACATGGGCCTTTGTGCGCTATGTCTGCATCACTCCACAGTTGTATCACACTGGGATACGGGGATGCAGTTTGGGGTCTGGACCCACCAAAAGGAGAAGACTCATGCTCAGCACTTCTCTCTCCTACGGGCATTCTTTTCTACACTGGGTCCCCTGGCAATGCCGGTAGTGAAAAAACGATGGGAGCCATAATTTGTAATTCTGACCAAAAATTGGAAATACAGCTTATGTCTGGCTTTGTTTCTGCGTGAGTAATTTTACTGACTGTGTCCCCTGGTAACATGGGCCCGTCCGCTAATGATGTGCACAGAGCATGGTCTCAAAATGTATTGTAAATAGGCTCCTCAGATGGGGCCTATTAGAGTAGTTAGTGTTTTCTGTGATGTCATTACTTCAATTTCTATGCTTCAGAATAAGAAAACGAAAACTACAGCTACACTTCTAGTCCCTGAGTAAATTTATCCGCATTGGTGCAACAGAAAATAAGTAGATCTATTATGACTATTCTAGCACATGTGTTTGTTAAATATGAAATGGAAAATTGACCAAAGGTATGGTAAATTTAACACCACAATTTGACCATGTGAATGTTGGTAAAGGTTTCCAAAGAAGAACATAGTCAACGAGTCATTCTTAATATAAAGTATGGTGCACAAGACAATAATCTGTTTTTTTGAGAACTAATGGTACAAAGAATGAACACATTCCACATCATATCATTCAAAGCTTTAAAGTTGTTTCCATCATAATACTTTGAAGCTGATTCAAAAAACAATGTAGGGTAAACTATTTAGGGGTCGATTCCGATTTCGTCCAGAAGGGCTCCAAATGATGGTAGGAGCCCTTCCGACCGAATCGTAACGTGTTGGCCGGATTCCTTTCCGACTGAGCCATTCCGATAGGCTCGTTCGGAAAGGAATCCGACTCGTTTTTCCGGATGGCTGACGACAGGCTCGGAAAGCTCATCCACCGTCCGGAAATCCCTCAGTACTCCCCCGGCCGCCTCTTTACGACTGAGGGAGTACGATGGCAGTTTTTCACTGCCTTTTCGTGCCAGTCTTTAGGCATGTATGGCTATTCATGTAGTACGATGCTAGTCAGTGAGCAAAGAGGAGTGCAATCATTAGACTGTTAACACTGACACAGAGTGACTGTGGTTAACACAAAAGGGGTGAAATTAGAGAGTACTGTTGAGAGAGGTTTCCTCCATTTCCTTCTGTTTATCTGGAGACTGGGTGCCATTTTTTATACTGAGGATGATGGTGTTCCACATCCTTGGCTAACAGACTGAAATGACCTTCCTCCTGTTTTTTAATTTCCTGTCTTGTTGTCTGGGTATGATTAATGTTGCAGACAGACATATTGGGTTGTTTTTTGGTGCCTTGTAAGTGATGGAGCTGGACTTGAAGATGATGCTAGCCTTGAAGGAGAGCTAGGGGAGTTCCCTCAGTGTTTCGGAGCTGTGGGCAAACATAGTTGAAGCTTTTCTGAGTTCTCAAATTTTGCTGTTTGCCTATTCATGCACATCCATGCCCAGATACAAGTGTGGGTATGGAGTGTGCAATCAAAGCCTGTGAGGGGCAGTATGCCCCAGTGCTTTCACTTTGCCCATAACTTGCCACACCCAACTCTGGCAATATGTTTAGAAAATGTTTCCAATTACACAGATGGGCTTCTCATTATGCAGATACTGGCATAGTGAGCTCATGGAATGCAATGTATGTGGTTACAGTTATCTTACCCTCATTAGTCAAGGATTCTCTCACTAGTAACTCATAAACAATGACAGTCACGCTCCTTTTGAAAGAGGTGGGCATAATATAATTTGGGGAACAAAAGGGGTGTGGATCACAAAAATTGGCTAGTTTAAATATCATAGCAGGAAGATTTTCAACCAAATTTTGTGATCAATTCCCGAAACCTTGAACAATACTTGTATAATAATTTCAATGACCTTGATATGATTTTAATACGATCAGTGCGACACTTTAAGCAATTGCACATGCCTAGAGTCTATATAATTGCTCACTCAGGAATAATGTGCAGCCTTTTTTGGGACAGGACACCACCTCATCTGACTCACCTATTTTGAATTTAAAAATCATATTTCAAATATTTCTTAATTCATAGGGGTGTCCTTCATACAAGAAAATGTGACAGGCAACCACATCATGATCTTTGACCAGCAGAGGCAGGAAGGAGAAGCCATAAAGTAACAAGTAATTAAACAATGCCCTTCCCCTTAACGTTGTGTTTGTCTCTTTCTTGAAATTTACAGATCAACATTATTAATTGTCTTTAAGCGAGCGGAAATAGAATGGACTTATATATCAATAACTGCACTGCCCTAGCTTTTATGGACCTTCTTAGCGGAAATATGTTGTCAGCATAGGGCAAAAGTAATATTCTATTGGAAATTCACTTCAAAACATATGTAAATATATTATTGCTAACAATGTAATAATGCATATCAACAACACAATTTACCCAAGTAGCAGCAATGAACAGTGACGGAAATACAAAAAACACCTCTATTATTATACTAATAATCTATTTCATGTAATAAGCATCGTCTCGATAACAATAATAATAACAACGTGTAAGTCATATCTATTCATAAAGCAACATGCAGCTAAAATATTCAATTATTTCAGAAGTACTATTACAGGCTTCCACATCTTTCTAAACGTTTTGTATTTTTATTTGGGTTTTAAATCCCCTAATAGAGCTCAGAATATTTAGTAAACCCAGAATATCTACTGCAATTTCCCGTAATAATTGTCAACCCGTTCACAACTGCATTCAATGATTGTTCCTAATTTCCATTATTCTCATTATAACATATAACATAACGTGTATTTGTAAAGCGCATGTTCACTACTACGATTATCTTGGCGCTGAATAACAGATGTTTGTTATCATGCTGGATACAACTTTTTTCATTTTTAACAACCCTGGTTTTTAATGTGACAAACATATTTCTTATTCTAGGTGAACGGTTGAAGGGCCTGCACCTATTTTCAAGGGACTTTGTAATATTTGAGGGAAAGGTGGCCAGATGCATAATTATGCACACTGTTTTGCCACTAAACTGTCGTTTTGTGGTTCTGAAAAAGACCAGCCACTCTTTACATGCCTTACTTTCTAAAACAAAAAAGCCATGCATAACTTGGGTTGTGGAAAGAGCAGTCTGTCCCCACACCTATTAACACTATCCATTACCACTTTTTATCATGCACAAATGGAAGAAAACTGCAGGCACTGACCATTAATTCTTTCTTCTATGTGTAATATCTCCCAGGAGATGTTTTAAAAAACTTATCAAGGCAATTTATTCAATTACATTTAATAAATGCCAAAAACTTACTCCAATGACTCCATCGACACACAGCTTTGATGTCACAGACTGCATTCTTTCAGAAACCTATTATAACCATACCTCAAAAGAAAACATTAATCTAGAGAGGGGCGTTAAAAATGGTAGGTATGCAGAATCCTAGCTAATGATTCATAAAATCATTCCCAGCTATTAGTCCATAATGATAAGTGCTCTTAATGCATTCATTCCATCGCTTTGTGTGGTACCAGGGCGTCAAAGCCCATCTCTCTAATAGATTTCTGTGCACATGGGAAGCACTGAAGTCCATTCAAGACTGTACAGCGCATATTGCCGTGTGCAATTAAAAGTGTCAAAACACCAGATAACAAAAGATTCGTGTTCCAGAAAATTCTGAAGTAATCATTCACAATCCGCGTGCGTAATTCTAAAGATGAAAAACAATGGCCATTACCACCAACACTTGACTCCATTAAAGCGCGTGAAGAAAATAGCATGGTACCTGATGAATGATTGCAGCAAGCTTTTGGAACAGAGAATCTGGTTATGCACTCTTGTGCTCTCTACCAGATCCACATATTATATAAAACACGCATCACCTATTTGTTCAGGTGTCACTACTAGCCTGTTTACTGGAGTGAATATGTACCGCCCCATACTAACGCTAGTAGTCGCTGTTTTGCTTACTGCTGATGAAAAACTAGACAGTCCTGGCAGGGAGTCATTTCCCACGGTTCCAGCCTACCCCCCCCCCCTTGCCTTGAGACCCTCTCGAGTGAGTAGCGTGCTTACAATTCCCTGACTGATGATTGGATCGAAGCCTGCAGTAGTCTGTGGCGTGGGAAAGAAGCACCAGGTCTCTCTACTCCATGTTTGTGGTCAAAAGGACTGGTCTTGGCATAGTTTGTGCTGGTCCATTCTCGGGTTGGTCCACAGATCATCTTTTAATGACAGCACTGTGGTGAATTTCTACTAATGGTCACTGCCACAGTCTCTGTATGATTATTGATTTACTCCCAAGTTATGTCAGAGTTTTAAAGAAGAAGTCATGTCAAATGCCATCCGATTAAAAAATGTTGGTAAATGTCTGGTGCACGATATATTCATATTATCTTTTTATAATTTAGGCCTTAACCTTTTATGCTTCAGGATTGAAAGTATTGTTGTCATAATAGAAGCGTGGCCTAACAGACATCTGCAAAACACTACAATTGTATTTTATTGAACACATCCCATAGGATGTTATGTCCTCTTTTGATAAAACAAAAATAAATCCCTAAAATGACATTTGCCACTGGCATTTTTGCTAATTATCAGATTTTGAACGGTCTATGCTTCGGACAGGTCATGCTCGCAGATTGATGCATCACTGCGGGGTCATTTCTGGCACTCTGATAATCACAAAATTCTTTCATGCAGTATTATCTGACGAAGGAGGGCACTCTCAAGTAGGTATTGATCAGCGTAGAGTCAGACTGCCTGAGGCGAACCATGGCCGGAATCAACCCTGCTTGATAGATTTTACTCACCATATAAATCATTTATTTTTGGTGTGGTGAGTTTTAATGTGCTGGAATGTGATTAACCATCTTTGAGAAAAAGTATTTTTTCCTTATGATAATCCCATACAAATTATGGTTAGCAATCCAAAAGCTATAATGAAGAGACATAAAGTCAAGACACGTCTTCCAAAAATTCACAACTATCTTCCTGATGCAAACTAGAAAGAAATCCGATATGCTGAGTGAAGCATGTACTTCAGCAGCAGCAGCAGCAGTATGGCAGCTGACTGTTGATTCCTCTGTTTTCCTGCAGCTTCACCAAAGACTTCAAATGAACAACTAGAATGCTAGCTTTCTTTATTCATGACAAATATGAGGCACCGCTGAATGACCTGTTGCTGAAACAGGAGATGTCCATGTGAAAGACTGCAGTAAATGAACCAAATTAGGAATTTAATTATGTTCTTGAAATTATGGCTAGTGCTACAGAAATCTATGGTGAGGACACATTTCCTATTGTTTTATAAATGTAATTCTCAATCAAATAGGAAAGTATGTATTTTTAGCGCAACCATTGCTCCTCATTTAATAGAACCACAGTAGTGACCTTGGTACCGTACTTGGAGCAAAATATGTAAACCTAGGTGAGGTCCACACAAGCGCGATCTCTGCAGAAGCCAGCCATGTAGATAGGATTAGGAAAATAATAGATTGTCTCCATAGAACAAATGTTAAATGATAAAATATTGGCTATATGTCTGTTTATTAGTTGAATGACTCTCCTAGAAATATTTAGCAGAGGTTATGTAACCAGAACAAATATATTGGAGAGCAATAAATCCCCATAGTTTAGTGAGAGTTTGAAACAGATTAATTTGTGTAATGGATGCAAGGGGTGGGCACCAGAATTCATTTGTGAGGACTGAGACTCATGTTCCTTGATTGGCCTTTGACACAGAGCAAGACAACGATAGGCAGAAAAGGGAGAAAAAAGGATGAAGAAACAATTAGTAAACAGTGATTAAATGGACAGAGTAGGGATAAAAAGTAGCTTGGAAAAGTAAGATAGAGGGGCACTAACTGTAGGATGGTGAAAGAAGGAGCCATGACATCTACCATAATGGGCTCCAAAGAAAAAACTTTGTGTCTCTGTGTTAGACTTGGCCCTTTTTGCAGGGTCATCCCTGAACTTTCTGCCTTTCTCCTAGTATTGTTTTCTGACCTGGTGTTGATGGTTTTAGGACTCTGAGCACTTCTGCCCAGTGTTAAAATGCATGTGCTCTCTATGGTAAACATGGTAAGATTGGTCTACACCTGTTTGGCATATTTAATTTACCTATCAGTCCCTTGTACAGTGGTATCTCATATACCCAGGGCTAGTAAATTAAATGCTACTGGTGGGCTTGCAGCGCTGCTTGGGCCATCCACCAAAGTAGCCTTTCAAACCTGTCTCAGGCCTCTGCCATTGCAGGGCCTGTGCATGCAGTTTACTGCCACTGTGAAATGGCATATAAAGTGAGTGACTCCTCTTTTACTACATATCAGTCACCCCTAAGGCAGGCCCTAGCTAGCCCTATGGGCTGGGTGCACTGTAGGTAAAAGGTAGGACATGTGCCTTAACTGTGTCCTGTGAGTGACAAACAGCCATTTTGGTTTCTCACTACTGTGAGGCAGCCCTCCAATAAGAATGCATTGGGGATTCCCTGATATGTGTTTCAGTGGTAATTCCTGACATGAGAGGAGTAACGTAGTCAAGTTTGGTATGTTTGGAATAGTGGTAACAAATGTTGCGTAATGGTGATTTATTATCACTATTTTTGAAATGCCACTTTTAAAAGTGGAAGAACAGTTCTGGGTTAGACTAAATGGCAGCAAGGCCAAGTCGATTAATAAGTACCAAGTTGAGTGCCAATGCTGCACAAGGCTTTTGCCTACTCTTATTTTGACTGTGTGTTGAATTAAACAATCACATAGTAGACTCCTTTTTCGGTCAGATTTAATCAAAGAGGTAACTCAATTACATCATATTTTTCTTTTACATTTTTCAACAACTCATGATCTCTTCATAAAAAAACCACACCGTGTTTTGAACAATAATTTTGTGACACAATATAAGAACAAATTTATAAGATTTCGACACCTTCCAAAAAACAATTTTAAACAAAAAGACATTCAGCTCTTCAACATTCATACCCATACACACCCATTCATATTCTTCAATAAATATACAAAACTAAGTGAACACTGTGTCAAATGACACGTGAAGGCCATCCAGAAAGGTTATTTATACTTTTGTTGCCTATACTCTTTCTTTTCTTGAAAATAGATTTTTAAGATGAACGATTGGCCTTTGCTCGTAAGGTCTACGCGTTTCGGAACCCGTATCTTGTTGGGAACCTCATCAGGACCAATGTGCTGCAACTTCGATGCAGTCAATGCCTCACAGGGGACGTGTTTAGCCGTCTACCTCGAACTGTTGAGCCCGAATTATTTTGAAGTGTGCGTCAGGGTGAGAGAATCTCGGGGGTCTTTGTTAGTTCTTTCCGACTCCTCGGTGTGACTTATAGTCTTGGCACCGGCCGTTTGTTTTAAAAAAATAACTCCAAAGTTTGCCGGTCGTATTCGTTCTCGTTGGGATTCTGTGGCTTCGCTGCTCTGCTCAGAGCAGCGAAGCCACAGAATCCCAACGAGACGCGGGAAATTCGTTACATTAAGCGGTACGAATACGACCGGCAAACTTTGGAGTGATTTTTTTAAAACAAACGGCCGGTGCCAAGACTATAAGTCACACCGAGGAGTCGGAAAGAACTAACAAAGACCCCCGAGATTCTCTCACCTTGACGCACACTTCAAAATAATTCGGGCTCAACAGTTCGAGGTAGACGGCTAAACACGTCCCCTGTGAGGCATTGACTGCATCGAAGTTGCAGCACATTGGTCCTGATGAGGTTCCCAACAAGATACGGGTTCCGAAACGCGTAGACCTTACGAGCAAAGGCCAATCGTTCATCTTAAAAATCTATTTTCAAGAAAAGAAAGAGTATAGGCAACGAAAGTATAAATAACCTTTCTGGATGGCCTTCACGTGTCATTTGACACAGTGTTCACTTAGTTTTGTATATTTATTGAAGAATATGAATGGGTGTGTATGGGTATGAATGTTGAAGAGCTGAATGTCTTTTTGTTTAAAATTGTTTTTTGGAAGGTGTCGAAATCTTATAAATTTGTTCTTATATTGTGTCACAAAATTATTGTTCAAAACACGGTGTGGTTTTTTTATGAAGAGATCATGAGTTGTTGAAAAATGTAAAAGAAAAATATGATGTAATTGAGTTACCTCTTTGATTAAATCTGACCGAAAAAGGAGTCTACTATGTGATTGTTTAATTCAACACACAGTCAAAATAAGAGTAGGCAAAAGCCTTGTGCAGCATTGGCACTCAACTTGGTACTTTTAAAAGTGGGCAATTCTGTGTGCTATGTGTCTTCGTGCCTGCCTGTTGTGTATTGCATGTCTGGCTCTGGAGTGACAGAGACTGGGGAGGTGCAGTGGCTCCAGAGGGGCTGGGTGAGTCAGCGCTAGGCTGAATAGGCCAATCTGCATTTGGAGTGGTGGGAGGAGTAGCACCTGGGACTGAATAGGACTGTGACTGACTTCCACAATGCCTGATTTGCCCCCCTGTGGTGTGTCTCGGGCTAGAGCCTACACTGACAATATGGGGACTGTTGTGCACTTGTTAAGTCCCCCCAGAACTGATTTGGACTAGGTCCAGTGCCCTGTGGCAAGGCAGAAGAAAGACCTTAGGAGATATAAACATTGAGCCTGTGACCCCACGTAAAGTGTGCTGTGTGTTGAGTGCTTACATGGACTGGCAGAAAGGACTGCTGGACGGCCAGGAGGAACCGCCATGGGACCCAGCTGCTGTCTTCTACTGGGTGGCCCTGCACGCTGGCCTGCCTGTGCCCAGCTCTGCCCTCGTGGGTTTCAGGAGAAGAGCGCTACCTGCTCCCTGGGTGGGCCCTCAGGGGGGAGACAGGCTGAGTGCTTTATGGATTGGGGCCTCAGAGCTCAGCGCTGGTGAACGCCCGGCTTTTCCTGCATTCTGTGGTCAAGTGCAGGTGAGGCGCGTTTTATTCCTCCTGGGGGCCAAGACGCTTTTGTTTGAGTAAGCGCTGTTTTTTGTAGCCGTTGTTTCCCAGGCATGAAGGGAGCCTCTTGGGTATCGAAAACTAAAGGCGGCCACTCACCCGCCAAGCGAGCGCCGCTGGAGCTGCTAGTGTTGCCCAGCAACCGATCAGAAGCCAGACAAAGAATCTGGAAGTCAGGTGAAGGATGCCTGACTGTGGGTGGGGATCCCATACGAAAGTGGAGAGCCCTGCATGTTTTTAGGGCTTATTAACGACGTGGCTGGTGGCAAGAGGAAAGCAGAGCCTCACAGGCTCACAAGGCCGCTAGAAGTTGGACGGGAGCCTCACGGGCTCCATGCAGCAGCCTCCCGAGTATACCTACCTGTCCAGGGTGAGGCAACACGTGAAGCGGAAAACCAGTTGTTTCCTTGTTTTATGTTGGGCCTCCCTATGGGAAGCCGAGAACCCCGCATGGTGACTGAGGCTACCGGAGGCGAGAAAAGAGCCTCACGGGCCCCAAGGAGGCTTCGCACCAGATTCCCTCGCAGCAGCCCTTCATCAATCTGAGGAGGAGTGGGAGAAGCCCCTGTGAGTGGGACTCACAAGGCACACTGTTGGTGCCTGATCAGTGTCTCAGCTGCACCACCATATTGTGGGCAGCTGCAATGTGGGGGCACTCCAGTTTTGAATCAAGGGTGAAGTTGCACCCCGCCCCCTTTTTGCCTTACATATGTTGTGTTGGCTGCATCGGTAGCCAGGGGGGCAGTTTGAAGGCCTTAGGTTAGGTGAGCCCTGACTTTCGGGATAGAGGGCATTGTGGGAAAGCCCAATAAGGGCCCCCGAGGAAGGCCAGACAGCCTAGAGGTGAGGGTGCATGCCTACGTGGGGCCTGAACTGTCGGTGAGGATGTACTGCACTACTGCAGATAATGGTTTACATAACTTTCTACATTAGGAAGTGCTATGATGTTTATGCCTCATGCCTCATGCCTCATGATTTATGCCAAATATGTTCATGCCTAATGTGTGATGCTAAGAGAACCTTTACCAGTAGTTACTCATTGGTTTCTCTAACTGTACAATTGTGGGTTCTAATGGTAATGACAGTGGTCTGATTGGCCTTGTAGTGTATATAATCCCTGTAAAGTCATACCTAGTGCCCGGTGGCACAGTGTATATATGTGATTGCGTTCTAATGTGTTTTATGAGTAATACAAAGTCTATTTTTATATAACCTTGTGTGGAGTTTCTATTGTGGTGTGCCTAGTTTGTAGCTGCTGTGTGAGTGTGTTGCGCAAACGCTTTACACATTGTCTCTGGGATAAGCCTGACTGCTCGTGCCAAGCTACCAAAGGGGTGAGCAGGGGTTATCTTCAGCATGTAACTCCCTTGCCCTGACTAGAGTGGTGGTTTCTGCCTGGCTTAGGCGCATGCCACAGCTAACCAAAAATCCAATTTCTAACACTGAGCATTGATTTTATTCTCTGAGTGAAGCATTGTTTAGGAGTGTGGCCTTTTAGACAAGTTCAGTAGTTACAATGAACAATGTAATGAAAGGATTCTTGGAATACACACAATGCACTAGATCTATTTCCTGTTGATGAAGGAGTCCATTGGAGATCAGTAATCTCAGATGCAAAATTTGGTATTTGAGAGATGCTAATCAAAGTGGCATAATATGGGGGGAAAGTGGTTTAATAACAGAATCACAGTTTGAAATTGTCCACAATGTTCAAGAGTTTTAAAAAGATTAGAGATGGGGAAGCAGCCATAATTTTTAATCAATGCAGTTCGCCAGAGATGTAAGGGACAAAATACATTTAAGGTAAGGAGTCTTGGGTCAATTGATTAAAGTCAAGATTAGGATATTGATTGGGTATAGCAACATTTTGACAAATGAGCCAGTCTGCTTCAAGTGTGAGGGGTAAAGCCGAGCTGGCAAAGGTTGAGTTACAAAGAGTGGCAAATAAGATATTTAGAATCAAATATGATCAGCAAACCTATCACAGATAAAAGTGATGGCTTTTTAAACAGTGTTTACTAACCTAGATTTATTGTTTTGCAGCAATGTAAAGAACACTTGTTTCTATCAATTGCTGCTAAGACTGATGTAAGTTATATCTTAAAAATAATGGGAAAAAGCAAGGAGACAAACCAACACAGTACATGTAATCCAAATAATGATAACAAAAAACCTCTACACTGTAGAAATGATGTATGGAGATCAGAAAACGGACAATAACAAACGTTCAATAATAATATGGAAAACATTATTGGTGATAATTGTAGAATGATTTATACATTGAGTCACAAGTATTATTCTGCTTGTTTTTTTTACAAGGAGTGTAACAACATCTGTTGGTATGGAGCAGGGGGTGAGTTAGTTACCTCGTTGATGACCAGTGTACAGTGCCACCGGAATAATACTGTTATCACAGCACACAAAGCAACTTCAAGCATGACATTCTATTTTTTAAAAATCTCTATATTCCATACTTAGCAGTTACATCGGAAATTCATCTTCCCGTGTCTTAAAACAGGTGAGAAACTATTAGTTGCAACATTTCCTGATGCTTTGTGTCATTTCACAATATACATGGCTAGGTGTAATACTCAATCATTTCCAAATCCAATTGGACTGTCTATCGGGCTTTAATTTGATGGTGAAAGCGTAGTAACCCTTCTTCAGAGGTTAATGGCAATCTAGCTTAAAGCCTACGAGATAATTACAAGGAATGCGCTTCAGGTGACAAAGTACTTTTGACAATCCCAGACTGGTGATGGCTTTTTAATTGTATCTCCTTCCACCCTGGAAATTTGTCAGCTTACTCCTAAATTGTTTCAGACACTCACGTTCGTAAAGTGAAAGGACCATTCAATAACATACTTTTAATTTCAACTCATTGGCACCAACGACCTGGGCTGTAATCCATGTCGTTTAAAGTATGGAGTAACACTTACATAAAATTATACTCTGATATATAAAGAGATTCAATTTACAGTTCTCTTCAGCAAATTGATACACTTTAACTGTTTTAAAAGCGCTGCTTCTATATGATGTGAATTTTGAATTTCAATCAAACTTTATATTTATTATTTTTTATTAAATAATTTTTGAGTGTTTCCTAATTAAATGTTATTGGTGTAACTCACTAATACCATATAAAATACAATAATATTCTTTAGATTGAAGATAGTGTTTGGTGCACACGTGCTTATGTCCTTTCTAGTGTTGATGATCCCAGTTGTCGAACTGATCGAACTTTAATTATAAACTTAAAACATCCTCATTGTTAAAGTAGAGCTCTAAGCTGTTTCATCATTTATTGATCACGTTTGTTATTCAGGGAAAGTGGGATGTAGAGAGCCTTCTGCAGCTTGCGCTATTACTCCGTAAAATGTCAGCATCTCGATGTGAATAGCTTGTCACTGTCTTGGGTAAAATTTGTTTTGAATAATTAGAAGTGGAGCGTCCTTTTTTTGTTTTAAATTTGCATCTTCTCTTTACTTACGAGGACTTTTGTCCCTGTTATTTCTATGCCAAATCCTAAATAATGCTCCCTTCATGTTGACAAAAAAGGATGCCAGTAAGTCAAACACACAAGTCATTAAGTGTTTCCGTGTGGATGACAGGCCACATTGTACGGAAAGCTCTTAGACGCAGCAGGGAAAAGTCTTAAGGCTTCAGCGAACGAACGAAGACAAGTATTTGAATTGGAAATGCCCGTGACTCGTGAGCAATAAGCACATCGTCCTGATTCACTGCAAAAAATACAACTATTGCTTCAAAATGTCCTAAATACAATTTAAAAGTCTTCTCTGAATACATTCACAGGCATGAACTGAAATTAAAACTCTATTGAAAGAACCAAAGAATAGGTATTTTCTCAAGTGCCTCAAGGGATGCAGATCTTCCTTCTCAGCTTGTTTTGTAATATAATACGTGAATAATGAAAACAAATATTATTTGATCAACTTTGCCGGATCAGATGCCTCATATTTCATTGTGGCTATCTCATGTTGCTACAGTTTCACATATTTTCAATATGTGAATGTGAAAGATTTGTTTCCCTCCTAAAAGTGATTTTAAATAACTATGCTTGTATCTGTGGATAATACACCGGGTGGTGCAACGTGAAATACTTAGCATAGTTGGGTTTGTGATGAAACTTTTTTTCGATACAAAAATACTCGTCAGAGCAGAGTCTCCAGTGCCTTACAGTCAACCGAATGAGCCTATGAGTGAGCAGTGGCGGCTGGCACAGGTAACGCAGTGGTGCGTCGAGGCTGGGCGGGGGTGGGGCATAGTACAGGCCGTGGAGTTCGACATATGATGGGAAAGAGGAGAGTAAATAAATAAATAAATAAAACCACTTACTTTGCGCTCGCTACATCGAGTCAAGGGCTATGTAGGCACGTTTCAGGTTACCTTGAAACAGGTCATACAGGTCATACAGGGAGAGATATAGACAAACCCCTAGCTGTGCTCCGATCTAAAGGAGTGTTACCCATTTGGATTACTTGTGGGGAAACATTACTGTGAAATGGGAAGGCACCTGAATCATCCCAATTCACCCAGAGGCCAGCTGATTCCTCAAAGTCCCTGAAAGTAGTCGATATTAAAGACACATATGCTGCAGCGTCTCGGATATATAATGACAAGTCATCTGCATAGAGCAACGCAGCGTATGTGGTTCCATCTAGGGGGGTCCCACACTGCTAGCCCTCCAAGCAAAGGCGATGCGCCAGCGGCTCCATGGTGATTGTGAATAGGACAGAAGAGAGAGAGCAGCCCTGATGAGTGCCACGGCCCATTGGAAAGGGGGGGTCACATCAAGCGACCATTGCATGTCCTAAATGACAGGTTTGTGTACAACAGATTCGTGTAGGTCAGAAGGCATTGTCCCAGGCCTGCTGCCGATAGAACCTCAAAGAGATATATTATTAGCTGTGTTACGTCCTGGTACAAATCCATTTTGATTAGAGTGAATGACGATAGGAATTATTCTCAAGTACCGATCCACTAGGACTTTACAGAGAATTTTATAATTGGCACCAAATTTTGTCACCGGGCGATTGGAGGAGATTAATGTTGTCTACTATCAGGCTTTAGAAGGGATACTAGAAGAGGCTCCTGGATGGAAGCTAGGAGCACGCCGGCGGTAAGGGCTTCATTGTACACTTTGACTAAATGTGGGGCAGGTTGACTGAGAACCAATCATAATATTCAGTAGGAAACCCATCTCTTGCAAGCTAGGTCATGTATTGCTTTCTTTACCTCAGCCACAGTAATACGTTTGTCTAACTCCTCTTGTAGCAAAGCGTTGATGGTGAGCAGGGGAGGGGGATTAGGAAACCTCTGATTGTGCCTGGGGGCGGGGCAGAAAGTGCCTTGTATAGTTCGGCATAATATGAGCTAATTGCTTGCAGTGTCGACTGCAGTTTGCAATGGGTCGTTGACGTCCAGGCTGGCTTCACAGCCCTGGGCCTATCTGACTTGAGCTGCCTTATTTAGTGGGTCCCAGCAATCCCAGCCATCTGCACCTCTTACAATGATTGTCCCCAGCCGCTCACTGCCTTCTGCGTCCTGGTTTGGTGCAGGATTGTGGGGAAATGCACTGTCTATATCACAAAAAATATTAAATGGGTAGTGTCTTGTGTTGAGGAATTATCACACAAACACTGAGCTCTACTTTCCACATTATGGTGGCCCTCAGGTTCAGCTAAGAGCCAATGCAAAAGATTTAATCTAAATTGTGTTAGTAAAAAATGATGATTGGGTGAAGACACCTCCTGCAAATAGTGTTTCATACTTGGGACGGTTTTCAGAAGAATATACGCCCTCACAGTATAATTTTCCAATTCCCTTTCTGTACTCTTTCAAGTGTAACCCTTGCCATAAAAGTTTATTATTCCAGGACTGTTTTTTTTCATGATTTGTTCAGGAGCCCCAAAAAGGGCAGCACAACCCAACTTTACCAAAGAGACTTTATTGTGGTGCAAACATGGCATGGTGGATTCTTTATCCAAGGCAAGGCAGTCTTTTATAATTCTCTGTTTTAGCTCCATGTCAGAACCTGCCCAAATTTTGAACCACCTCACTATGGGGGAAAGGGCTAATTTATTCGTCATCAGCGACTTTAGAACCCACACTATTCAACAGTAATTAATAGAATATTATATTATATGAATCTGTTCAGATGCCTGAAATGGGCTTAACTTGCTAACTACACACACACTGTATAAGGCCAAAGACATGAAAACAGGTGTTGGCTGTAGGTTGGGTTCTGTGCATGACCTGGCTGCTGGTCACAAACAAACCTGGCAGACAACCCTCACTGCACATGCCAAAGGTCATAATCTGCAGAATGTTGGCTGCAAAGAGCCTGACCACTAGGCACGTTTGAGGCCATACTGTGCAGCAGATGGCCAAAAGCTTTCCCCAGCAGGGATTAGCTGCAAGGTGGGTGGGTGCACAGCATGGCCAGCAAAGCTATATAGAAATTCAGTGATATACCATATCACTCTTCTCACCAATTTAGACCTCCAAGGCCCTCATTACAAAAGTATGCATAGGGAAAAATCCCATAAAAATCCAAAACAGGTGGAATTCTGAGTGTTAAATGCAAATTGCCTATGGTATGCCTCGTTTTAAAGTTGAAAACATGTGGTAGATACCTCACAGAGAGAAAATGGCATTTACAATGTGTGGTAAATGCCCATTCCTACTGCGCCCAACGTGTAATGAGAGCTATATTACATGTTTTCACCCCCATGTTGGTTCCTTTTATTTCTATGCAAGTGGGAAAGTGTCACTTTTTAAAATATGACAGTGGAAACAAGTGTTGGACTTTTCCCAAATGAAAATGTTTAGGAAATCTTTCACGTGAACCTAGAAATACATGTCCCTGATGAACAAATTATATATATATATATATATATATATATATATATATATATATATATATATATATATATATATATATATATATATATGTATATATATATATATACACACACACACACACACACACACCCACACACACACACTAGGGCCCGATCCACAAATGTAAAATCAGACGATAGTTTAACGACTTTTGGTATTCTTAAAGGGCAATTACTACTTGTAAATGCCCTTTGTGAATACCGGAAGTCGTGAAGTTCAACTTTTGGTGTTCACAAAGGGCATTTACGAGTGGTAAATGCCCTTTGTGAATACCAAAATTCGTACAGTTAGACTTTGGTCTCAGTTTACCTTTGTGAATGAGGTCCAAGGTCTGTTTCTCATAAGTTAAACAAATAATAAGGAATGGCAGTGGTTCAGGAATAATCAGAGCTACATCTATGTGCAGAGTACAGGAAAAAGAATGAACGCGCTCCATTTCATCCAGCGCGAATGTGTTGTTTTAAGTACTAAGCCACTTCTGCACTGCACGTCTCCACTGTCCGCATTAATATATTCGCTTAATATATCTTCGTGAGCAAGAGTCTAAATAACACAGACTGCATTGATCTGCAGAATTTAATAATACTTCTTCTGCGGGCTTCTGGAAAACGTAATATTTAATCCCCTCATACAGGACGTGCAAATAACAAAATGCAGCTGTGAAAACGTTGATATGTGCTGATTCATATTTATGTTCAGCGTTAGGTTTACACATCACACATTTCAAAAGCCACTTCCCTCTCTTCTGTCAGACTCAACTCTTTTTCGAAAAACTGTGTTTATTTTCGGTGTGTTTTATGTACAGATTCCCAGAGCCAGAAAAAACATGGAGGGTTGAAACGGTCAATTACATGACTTTATACACGTCAGCATATTCACATATCAGCACCCTCGACCTTTTTCATTGCAATGTAGCAAATGTTATAAATCCTAGGAATGATGGTTTATCCTGAAAAGACACCATGTACCATATGGATCCGATATATTTTTATATTACGTAAGTACTGCATAGATAACGTTTACAATTCCAATATGTGCAGAATGTGCGCAGGGACTATGTGTTTGGTGTTTTTTAGAGGCTACATCTAGTCAGCAGAGTGATGGCTTCATTCGTTGAATCCTAGCCCACAAGTAATGGACAATGTGAAAAAGCAGGATACTAATTTACCCAAAAAAGAACATTAACTGCACAGAGATATGTTTTACACTTAGACAACAAGTAATTGCGTGCCAAAAACAGTAGAGCACCCCTTTCGCTTGCTCCATTTCTCTGCCTATCTTGTGATCTCCCCCTCACAATCATTCTCTCTCACACGGCCTTTCTCTCCATCATTCCCTCTTTTTGGATGTTCAACTGCCTCCCTCCCATCTCACGCTCTCCCCCTCTCTCTCTTTGTCAGTTTTCTCCAATCCTGCCTCTCCTTCTCTCACCTTCTCATTTTCTCATTCCCACTCTATCCCTCCAGCCCTTTCTTTTTCGCGGATCTTTTTTTTTTTCTAAATCTCTAACATTCTTTTTAGTTCAAATTATTTTAATGAGAAAGAGTTTCGGTGACCAAACAATATACAGTACAAATTATACCACAACATAGTCCAAGCTCCATACATAGATAGTAGAAGAATTGGTTGAATTATACAAAGAGGAAACAAAAGAATGCATATCAAAATAGACATATATGTACATTAAGTATTAGAACGAAACTAATGGAATCATTAGGGGATTCAAGGAGGTTTGGAAACCTCCTGCTGTGAAGGACGAGGTTGGGAGTACAGCTGAGCACTAATGTCGATAAATATCGTGACAGGCGACCATAAATCAGCACGTTTTGAGGCCATGTGAGATCGGTAAACAAAAGCAGTATCTAGTCTGTGATTATGGCATACAGAATACCACCAGGCCCTATATGAGATTTTCGAAAAATCTTTCCAGTTGACAGTAATTTGTTGAAATGCGATTGCTAATAACAAATTAATAATCTTGACATTGAGTGAAACATCATTCCAGATGGATGAGAGACTACCCAAGAAAATGTGTACAAAAGAAAAGGAGAAATTCATCTTATACATTAAATTAATTAGAGACCATACTTATTTCCAAAAGCTATGTACATGTGAACAGGTGAATAACATATGAAATATATCAGCGTTAGGGGAAGAGCAAGTCCAACATGTATCCGTGTTAGATGAGAAACGTTTGCATAACGTAGTTGATGTAAATAAAAGTCTATTATAAACAAAAAATTGTGTTTGAGTAATATTTGCTGCTCTGGAAGCTTTATGCAATTTGGTCCATATGCCCTTCCAAAGAGTTAATGGCCAGCAAGTGGTGAAATCACGCTCCCATGCCTCTTCAATTTTTGTCTTCTGTCTTACAGTGGTTGTGTCTTGCAAATATTTATAAATAATAGAAGCCTTGGGTGTGGTTGCCAACAAGGCATGAAGTTTAGAAGGGGAGTCAGAGGTATTGGAGGTTGAAGGCAGAGTAGAGAGCTGGGAAAAGGCCTCCATCACAGTATGTTTAAGTAAGGCGTATTTATGATAAAAAAGAAGTTGGCAAATTAAATAACTGCCTGAGCGTAGGAAAAGGTATAAATTGTGATTCTGAGAATAGTTGATGTATCCAAACCAAACCCCTGGTTCTCCAAGCCCTCCAATAAAAAGGTTTACCATGTATCAGCAATTTTTTATTATGCCAAATTGTTGAGTTAAGGAAAGAATCCCTGGGATCGAAAATAGAATGAGGGAATAAAGAAAGTAATTTTGAAGTGTCTTTTATTACAGGAGTAGAAATGGATTGTGGCTTGCGTGAGAAAGAAAGATATTCACGAAATGTGTAAGGAGATAAAAAAGAGTGCTCCATTAAGGTCCAGAGACGACACTCGTCCGTAGAATCAGGCAACCAGAGAGAAGCCTGGCGCAATAGGAAGGCCTTCTGATAGGCCTGAAAATCCGGGAAGTTAACTCCTCCCTCTGGCTTAGGGCGAATTAGTTTTAGCAAAGACATACGGGTTTTTTATTACACCACAAAAAAGAGGATAAAGTGGAGTTAATTTTTTAAATAACTTGGTTGTAATTGGGACTGGGATATTTGAAATGGTATATAAAACTATGGGTGATAACATCATCTTAATTGTATCTAAACGACCCCACCATGAGAGATACAGAGGATGCCATTTAGAAGTCAATTCCGAAATCTTTTGAAGACATTTATTCATTCATAATGTTACTGTCTCTGATATTGAGGGTGTAAAATGTAGGCCTAGGTATTTAATACTTTTTGGACTCCATTTAAATTGGGATGGGAGAAAATCTGAGCTAAAAGTATATTTCGTTAAGGGCAGTATTTCACTTTTATCATTATTTAATTTATAGCAAAAATAAGGCACCACCTCTAAAAAAGCAAGAATAGATTCTTCTGGTTTAGAGATAATTAGTAAAATATCATCAGCATATGCTGCAAGTTTGAGGTGTACATTTGATGCGTGAAACACATAAAAGTTAGGGTTTTGGCGCAGTTTGGACAAGAATGGTTCCAGTGCCAAATTAAAAAGAAACGGAGAGAGAGGGTAACCTTGACGCACCCCTCTACCTAAATTAAAGAACGGGGAGATTAAACCATTTGCACAAACTGCTGCACGTGGGTTAGAATAGAGAAGAGACCCCAAGTTTATGAAATTGGGGCCAAATCCAAACCATGTAAGAGCATAAAATAAATATTTCCATTCAACCCTGTCGAAAGCTTTTTCGGCATCCAACGCTATTGCCGCCAAGGAGTGATTAAGATGTGATGATTTGGATAAAACATCAAAAAAGAGCCATGTATTATCCGTGATAACTCGCCCTTTAACGAAACCGGACTGTTCTTTCCCCAATAGGTCTGGTAAATAGGATTCCAATCGTATGGCTAAAGCTTTGGAAAAAAATTTGTAATCGATATTTACCAGTGAGATAGGTCTGTAGTTTTACAGTGCTTAGAGTCTTTACCTTCCTTAGGGATAAGGCATATGTGGGCTTCCGAAAAGGAGCCAGAGGAGCTGCTTGATGAAGAAATAAAACTTAAAAGTGAGTGCAGTTTGGGTATTAAAAACTTAGAGAAATGTGTATAAAATTCAACAGTAAAGCCATCCGGGCTGGACGCTTTATCTTTTTTAAGTTTTTGGAGAGCATGGAGGAGTTCTTGCTGGGAGAGATCACATTCTAATTGAGATAGGTCTGGAGGTGCCTGCGAAGGTTTTTGGATAGTAGAGAAAAGTCTCTAACATTCTTGCTCCAACTTTGTACCTATTTCTATTCTGACCTATTTATGTAAGGACATCAACCACTCACTCTCTTTTTCTCCCTCTTACTCTGTTTGTGATGCTGCAGCTGTGTAAATAATGCACCACTGCAGGGTGGCCGTTCCCAGGCAAAAAAGGCACATAGAAGTGGCGCAGTGAAATCTATGAGTTTCACTGTGCCACTTCTATGACTTCACTGCATCAAATCCTTATGCCTGCTGCACAGCAGGCATAAAAGTGATTCAGGCCCTTTTACATGAGACTCACCCCATGTGTAATGATACATTGCTGGAGTTGCGTCAGGTTACAGACACATTCCAGCAATGCACCCACCAGATATGTCAGGATTCCTGATGTATCTGGTCAATCCTTGCGACATGGAGCGCCTTAGTGTAAATACGGCCCATCCATGGTGTCGCAAGGAGGGCGCAATCAAAAGTGTTGCATATCTGTTTTTGCCCAGCGATGCAACACTATTCATAAATGATGCTCTCAGTTCCTTGTTCTCTCTTTTTCTCTCTCTCTCTCTGTCTCTCTCTCTCTCTCTCTCTCTCTCACTTTCTCTCTCTCTCTCTCACTTTCGATCATTACCTATCTTAGTTTTTCCTTCCTTCTCAGTTCCCCTCTTTTCCTCTGTCTTTCTCCTACATACCCACAATAGCTTTCTCTTTTCCTTCAAACTCATTATCTTCCTCTTTGTCACACATTGTCACCCTCTCTCAAAAAATGTGTGTCTCTCAACTAATTTCTCACTGTTTTAGCCTCACTTCATTACCCTTCTCAATCTGTCCATAATTTGCCTGCTTTACTCCTGAATCACTGTCACTCTCTTCCTCCAGCTAGTCTGTCTGTCTCGCTTTTTCTGATTCTCTATTTGTTATTATAATAACCACCTTCCGGTAGCACCTATGAAGGTGATGCATTTGCTCTGGGCCAATTATGACTGGAATAGGTCTCTGGCTTCAGGTCTAATGTTGTAGCCTGACTGTGGCAGATTAATGCTGCAATTCAACCAGTCAAAAAACCCTTTTGACAGGTTGTCAAAACCTCCCTTTTAGATATTAAGTCCCCCCATATAGCCCTTATAGTCCACAAGACATAGTATTTAGGAATACGATATGTAAGAATGTAATGTTAACATGTCATTACAGTGACTAGCACCTAAAGGCTGTTTTTCCTTGTACCTGGCCTAGCTGTCCTATGTAGGAAACATAGTATATAGATTAAAATCGATGCCAAGACAGACTTGTGCATCCGCTAACTGGTAGCTAGAAAACCCTACTTTTGTTCTATCAGACTTTTGTGTTTGGGTATATTATGGGTATAGTGGCTTCCCCACTGTCTGAGAAATGGACTCCAAAGGTCATTATGCTGACCGCCTGTTCAAGCTAAAGGGGTACAAAAAGCTATAAGAGGTATTTCTTGCAAATGCCAAGCTGACCAGAGGCAAATGGACCAGGACTGGAACCTGCTTTTGGCCGTCTGCCTGTAACCCTGTGAGTCCAAATTATTTGTTGAACTACAGGATCATAAAATATAGAGTTCATAAGCTGTCTAAAAATGAGATTTTATGCCTTTTGATGAGAAGACCATTTCATTAACCTCGGCCTAAAAAGTAAAAATATTGTTTGAAAAAATAAAAACTGAAATACAGCGGGCAAACTGTATCAAACAAATTTCAACAATAAATGGGATTGGTTGTGTTCCTAAATAGACAGGCAGCGTTCCCAATGTGGAAATTATTAGTGCATTATTAATGATTTTGTTACACCAAACATATATCATCTAAGCAATCAGAGGATTACATTTTGAGTATTTCATAGCCTGAATTACTTCACCAAGATGAGTACTTTGTTTATACCAGTAAGCAGAAATGTACTGACCTTGAAAACTCTCATCCCCTCCCGATCACGATACTGAAAAATGTTACATGAAAAACATTCACATTTCTTATGATACCTACATGAAACACTATTCTCACTAAGAAAATTTGAATGGAAAATATCATTGTAAACTGATAACCTTGAATCAATGTTCCAGGTTGAGTTCATTATTTACAAATGATCCATTACATTACATCTTTCGAATTGTCCGCAGCTTAAGGTATCCTCATAATAGCCAAAGCCCATAAGCACTGCATAAATAAAATGATATAAATGTCTAAAATGACATTTCATAACCAACAAGTTGTTTCCTATGTTTGTGCAATAGTTTGGCAGAACTCAGTACTTCTATAGGCTTATTGATTAAATAATGCTTTCCTAGCCCATTGTGACTATTTAGTGTAGGTGGTCAGCACTACAGTCCAACCAAGCAAAAACTCCCTTCTGACTTTCCTTGGCGTAAGCCCACTCCTCATATGACCACCGACAAGAATTCAAGGTAATCAATTGGAAATGTGGAATGGAATCAATAGAGACAGGAAATAATGCTGCCAGCTCAAAGTGCAATGTATAACAAATATCAGAATAACAAGTGTCTTACCAATTTTGACATTGCTTATAGGTCACATTGTATAAATAGAGAAAAATTATGTAAAAATTAAAATTGATTACAAAACAAAAATAGTCAAAAATATTCAGTTAGTACAATGACAGATTGTTACTGCACATCTTTTTTTTTTAATGTTTTCCTATGTTTCCATCTGTGTTTTGCAATGCTGTTATATTTTATGTTTCTCTAAAGGAACAGGGGTCCCTTAAGTGAGCATTGTCATAAAACACTAATACATATAGATGCAACAAAATCTACATATGTCTTCCAAATTAAATATTCATTTACATTTATTAAAGTAAAATGGCAAAACAATGCAGTGGAAAGAAAAACAAAGGAAAAGTTACATATAAATTAAAAACTTAGGCATATCAAAGAGAACATAATGGTTGTGGTCACAAACTAAGTACGAATGTAGAATCAAGGTACCTTAGTCGACAACATTTTGACCCCTTGTTTAATTGTAGGGATCATCATCAGGACATAAAGGTTTATTCCTAAGACAATAAGGGGTTACGACATATGTAACCCAAGACCAGGTGGAATGAACCAGACAATGGTTCTGTGAAGGAGAACTGGTGAAAAATATCTGCAGTAGGACACAAGCCTTGGCTTAGGCGAAGAAACACAGTGGCCACCTTAAGTCAAATGGGGACCAATATCCAAATGGTGGAATTGGTAATATGAAGTGAGGAGTTCCCATCAATTGGACTGCTAATAGGAGAATGAAGAATGTGGAATGTAAGTGAGGGCACAATGGCCACTCGGAGGAGACCACGCCAATAGGTCACTGTCTCATGGGGGAGTAAAATCTGGTAATATTGTGCAGGTGGACTGTCGGGTTGACAGAGAAACCTGTCTGCCAAATTCTAAATAGTCTTTGGTACTGACAGAGTTAATTTATGATAGAGATATCTCCTAATTTTGCTCTTAATAGAGCACCATACCAAGACATTCCAAGTGAAGTATGAAAAGTATACTATATCCACACTATCTCTATATCTCTAATTTTAATGAAATCAAATACGTGCTGAGAAGGATGTCACTGTCATCAAATGGGATTTGTGCAACTGAATGACAGGGTGGATTTAGAGTTTGACGAATGCTGGACATTCAGCAAAAGTGGCAGAGATCTTGTCCACTTTATATATAGTGTGTTCATGTCTATCCACGATAACTACTGTGAAGAGGATGTACTGCATCTGCCAAAATTCCTAAATCAGAGCCAAAATTTAGAATACCAAGTTCTTATGAATCTTTTCATGTGAAACTCTATTGCAATGGCAGTCATACAGTGCTGCATTGAGCCATGGCCCACCAGGGTTTCTTTATTAACCTGGGTATTCAAAGAAACCGTTTTTCTTTTAATTTCAGATCTTTTAGCATTGTATATGAATTCCAATAGAATTCCAATAGAAGCCCTTGTTGACACCAGAACATGGGCTTCTATGGGAATTCTCAACGGCATATTATCAAGCCCATTATCGCCGCTTTAGCAGCAGTTTTCTGCAGCTAAAGCAGCGATAATTTTAACGCCGTGTCTTGATAATATGCCCCTAAGTTAGAAACAATTTCTCCACTGTTACACCTGCAACAACGAGGCATAATATATTGGCACAAATCCCAGTTTACAAATGTTAGTAGATGGAGATTTGCAAAAAAATAAAAATGTGTGGATGCATAGGAATACTCATGTACCACCCATGGTACGCCCTCTTGATGCAACATAGCTCAAAGTAACACATAGCGCTACTTTATGTCACTTTAGGCAACGTTTCAACACAAATCATGATTTCTGTAGGAAAGTAAATGCCCCCTTGTCATTTTTGTTACAAATGCAGCTAAAAGTGCCAGTAAATCTGGGTGTAGATATGCAGAGTACTTTCATTCTGATTGTGAGAGGCTGGCTCAGTATATGATGTTCACTTATGTAAGTGGACACCTTGCACTGATCCAGACAACCCTTATGGTGATTTTAGTGGTCTTAGACAACCATAGAAAGCTCTCTAAGTGGTAGCTGTGGAGAACAGCCTTCATGCTTAGTCCAGAAGGAATGTGAAGAAGCTTGTTTTACCTGAACATTATCCTATAGGTATAGATTAAGCAAAAAAGAACCACACAGTCAGTAGCAGCTCGTTAAGGGAGTGCCACGGGGCAGTGGGTGGGGCGGGGGAGGGGCAGGGTGGGGGGTAGTAAACTCCGGCTCACGACCGACCGGAGTAATGTAAGTAAATAGATAAATAAAATGAATTTCATTGCCCGCTCTGAAACGGATTTGGCGTTTCCATTGTTTAGTCTCAATGAAAACTTTGATTACCTAGTTTGCCAACTCATTTTCATTCAGAAACTCAAAATAGTTAGTCAAAATTTAAAAAAAGAAAAAAGTAACCAAGTGGAATGCTGTTGGGTTTAGGAGGTTAATAGCCTCTGACACGTGCATGGTGGTGAACAGGTAAAGTAAATTGCACCTTGCATTT
The DNA here is from genome assembly GCF_964204655.1 of Triturus cristatus. Taxonomy (NCBI): domain Eukaryota; kingdom Metazoa; phylum Chordata; class Amphibia; order Caudata; family Salamandridae; genus Triturus; species Triturus cristatus. The sequence goes on from NC_140584.1 coordinate 233,017,297, forward strand.
TTAGATAATCAACAGAACAATAGAAAATTATCCATAAGTTCAGCAAGGTCAACACTACAAAGGCAAATCTTTTTAATTTTGATTATGCTCTACCATCTGTGATATTTGGGTCTCCTTCCTATCTTTCTTTCGTTGTGAAGTCCCACCATTGATACTTATTGACAAGATTTCGCCTAAACTACATCCCTTTAATGTTGGTTTATCCAGCAAATACAAAAACAACAGTTGATGGACAGAATGCAGAACAATGTCATAAATTCACCTCAGTACAGAGATCGGGGCCTAAATCCATCGTTTTTTTGCTCACCATGCCATTCCAGTTTGAACCCAGCCATATTCGAATCAGTCTTGACCGTGTGCCTCATGGGAACAGTCCAGCCCGAACTGCCAAGCCAGGTCCTCCCTGGACTGGAAACAAGCATCCTAGGACCGGTTTCGGAGTTTCACCCCTCTTCAGCCAGGATAGCTTGACTCCAGTGGCATGGAGAGCACGGGACTCACGTCTGAGCATTCCCGTCCCACTCGGGATGACAAATGCAAAAACAACAATTGATGGACAGAATGCAGGACAATGTCATACATGCACCCCAGTACACAGATCTGGACCTAAATCCATCGTTTTTTTGCTCACCATGCCATTCCAGTTTGAAACCAGCCATATGCGAATCAGTCTTGACCGTGTGCCTCATGGGAACAGTCCAGCCCGAACTGCCAAGCCAGGTCCTCCCTGGACTGGAAACAAGCATCCTAGGATCGGTTTCGGGGTTTCACCCCTCTTCAGCCAGGATAGCTTGACTCCAGTGGCATGGAGAGCACGGGACTCACGTCTGAGCATTCCCGTCCCACTCGGGATGACAAATGCAAAAACAACAGTTGATGGACAGAATGCAGGACAATGTCATACATGCACCCCAGTACAGAGATCTGGGCCTAAATCCATCGTTTTTTTGCTCACCATGCCATTCCAGTTTGAACCCAGCCATATGAAAATCAGTCTTGACCTTGTGCCTCGTGGGAACAGTCCAGCCCGAACTGCCAAGCCAGGTCCTCCCTGGACTGGAAACAAGCATCCTAGGACCGGTTTCGGGGTTTCACCCCTCTTCAGCCAGGATAGCTTGACTCCAGTGGCATGGAGAGCACAGGACTCACGTCTGAGCATACTCGTCCCACTCGGGATGACAAATGCAAAATCAACAGTTGAGGGACAGAATGTAGAACAATGTCATACATTTACCCCAGTACAGAGATCTGGGCCTAAATCCATCGTTTTTTTGCTCACCATGCCATTCCAGTTTGAGCCCAGCCATATGCAAATCAGTCTTGACCCTGTGCCTCATGGGAACAGTTCAGCGCGAACTGCCAAGCCAGGCCCTCCCTGGACTGGAAACCAGCATCCTAAGACCAGTTTCGGGGTTTCACCCCTCTTCAGCGAGGATAGCTTGACTCCAGTGGCATGGAGAGCACGGGACTCACGCCTGAGCATACCCGTCCCACTCGGGTTGACAAATGCAAAAACAACAGTTGATGGACAGAAATGATCTTGTGTGTTTTGCTTATCCAGCAAATATACATTCATTAAACCATCTTCCCGTGTGTCCTTGTGAAGCATCATCTAAGCAAACAATGTAACTTATCCTATTTTTTTGTCCTTTCTATGGAAAAGAGGAAAAAGTGTATTGTACCATTACTGCGAACCTTTCGTTTAACTAATCACACCTCAGCACTTTTAGTTTTCCAACAATTGGAAATGCCATTTGTGAGTTTTGCAATGGTGGCTTTTCTGCAAGCGGTCATAAAAACTAGAAGGACTTCTACTATATATTCAAGCCTATCAAGGTGTCTACAAGTTTGGATAGCATAAGGAGAGACAGATAGGTTAAGCGACTAACATGGGGTTTAAAAGGCAGGAAGTTACTATTTTTATTGTGCAATTATGAAATATATATTTTACTATTTATTGTAGGATATATGCTATTTATATCTAAGATCAACTGATATTAGCCTAACTGCAATGTGTGATATTTTATATTTTGTAGATATTTTACTCGGTTTTATATTTGGCATTACATTATTTTAAAGGAGGAGTAATGTATTATTAACTGTTTAAAATTGAGTTTTTCGAACTTTTATGCATTTATAATGCTAAATAAATTTTCATGAGTGATTGATTATACACTGCACAAAACAATATTCATGACACGGAGGATATGTTATGAGTAATATATGTGTTGACCCTAACACTGCTAATTGTGTGTTTGTGGTAACTCTTGAAGTCAGCCTTCAGGTATGTGACCAAAGTACAGTCACTCTTAAGAGAAAATTATTTGATGGTTTTTCCAATCTGTTCTCTAACAAGATCAGCTCTAGAGAACTCAACTCAAGAGAGTTTTCCTGCCATTTCTCAGTATACTTCTGACCTTCTGCTGTCTGGTCTGATTCTCGACTTTTGCTCTCTGCATTTCAGTATCTTTCTACCAATAAATCTGGCACCGGAAGGTTGTTGTCCTCCTGACATGTTTTGGAATGCGGTTGCCTACTTCTATTTGTCCCAACCTGGGACTGCAGTAGTTCAATCACACCTTGACAAAGCCACTCCTATTCTTTTCTTGAAAAAGGCTAATGCCAAACGCAAACATTTCCTAACAGATCAACCAGCATGTCTTTTCCGTCAAGCATAAGGGTAGCCGATCACTTTAACCATATTTTTGTGTTATTTTCATGGCATAACACTTTCTCTGATTTCCTCTGCTTTTACTTCTTTTCACTAAACGCATAGAGCGTTCTAACTAATCTTTCTTAATGTATTACCTTGTCTGCTCTTTCCCAATTCTTGCCTTCGGTATTCTTAATTTATCCCGCTTTTTCATACGTAAACCTAGTTTATGTGAAACGTCTTACTTCTCATGTGCTCCGTCCTTTTTGTGCTAAATACAAACCTTAAAAATAAAACAAATTAAATGGAGATGCTTAAGTAGGCCGAGGACATTTGTCAAGACATTTTTCTGTAGTACGTCTTGTCCTTCTCCTAAAAACGATTGCTGCAATCTCACAGCAGCTAAAAGGAAGCCGAAATGTCTCAAAAAGACAGGACGCCTTGGTTTTATAGGTGTTGTAAGAATATGATCTATATATGTGACAGAAGCTGGGAAAGATGCTGTGCTTCATTCCTATCTCTTAATGTCACCTTTATTCAAATTGACCCTATTCTTGGAATTTGCATTAACCTCGCCTTTTAGCAGAGATTAAGTCTTTGCATGCTCTTAAAATCAAAATTCCATTAACCTCATAAAGGTCAAAATAAAATTAGAACCTCTGACCATTCAAAGCACCTTTAAAAATTCATTATGAACTATAAGTGACCATTCCAGTAATTCCAAAATTATTCATGTAGACAGCCCATGTTACCTCAATAGGGATGCAGGGTTTATACTGAAAACGTCATTGGCATAAGAAGTTTATTATGCATGTTTATTTCAATTGACGTGGATACTTCTACAATCCTGCTGTGATTTGTGGAGGGATTAATGCATTAAAACATTTCTCAGTTTCACTTGCAATATGTTTTTTTAAAACGGATATATTGTTCTTTTTTAATATAACTGGCATCCTAAATCGTAACCCATTAAAAAAGAATAAAAAGGTAATGAGGAGTCACTCAATACAGTGATGGGTCATACCTTGTGTACCACTCCTCATTGATCGTTCACCGTAGGTGTTTTTGAATTTACTACTCTATTCACTAGATCTTACCTAACGTGGTGAGTGCAGATAGACTGTGTACCTTTTTGCAGATTTGCCTAAGGTTACATGGGTCATGTCATATGGTAAAGTGGATGGTGTCACATGGACTAGAGGGAATACCTCAACCACTTTCCTATCATATGGCAAACAAGGTTTCCCACTCCAATCTTAATTAGTGCTGAATGTGCAAATATTATTTTCTTGATGTGTGCAGTGTACAACACAACACTTTGCTTCAGAGCTGCCTTTAGAATCGCCCTAAAGTGGCGAAGCTGTACCAACATTTTCGAGCGCTGTTCGCCAAATACCACATGCCACATTCAAATATTAGATGGTGGGCAAGGTTAATGGACCTATGCCCTCCAGCACAACACAGCCATGCCGTGCCAGCCTCCATCATATTACATGTGCCCATATTTTCCACTCTCATCTGGTCACTTTGATTTCTAACCACTGCAGTTTCACTCGTTATAATGAAGAATTTATTAAATACAGAATATATACTTAAGACAATGCCACCTGATACCTCAGTCCACATTAATCAAATGAAAATCTGTCCTCCACCATTGAACACAGTTTCATTTAGTATGGATTTCAACATGTAAATAACAGTTCTCTGTCTTCAAGCCCACACCTTGCATTTAAAGATGTAAGGTGAGGCAGTGGTGCACCCATGGTGGAAGGCCAAGGAAGCATAAATATTTACCAGAGGAATACTATGTTGTATTTGGGAGACTGCGAGAAAGAAGTAGAGTTGAGTTTAGTAGCCCCACAACTATGCAGGCAAGTCTGTGCCTAGGTTGTGCTTCTCTCCTTCCACGTTGTAAACCAATGATGGTGCGGGGATCAATAACAGTATAAGCTTATCACTTTATGTGAATGGAGTGGTACATTTTTTGCAAGAAGAACCTGCAGACACACCAAGCTTGGGGAGGGTTAAGGTACCGACCCTCTTGTTCGCAGATGACACCCTGTTGGTGTCTAAGACCCCAATGGGGTTACAACGCCTTTTGAACAGGTTTCAACTTTTCTGCGAATCAAGAGTGCTGGTGATTAACACAACCAAAACGAAACCTATGGCCTTTAACCCCCCCCCCCAAAGTATTTTCGAGGCAGTCTTCTGCTTGACGGGAAACCTCTTGAAAGAGTTTGTACTTTTGATTATCTTTGCGTATCGGTTGCACCAGCCCTCCAGGTCTACGAAGCAAAGGCTGTGAGTGCAGCGTTGGATGTGGGCGAGTTGTGGGGATTTGAGAAGACCAAAGACCTTTGTAGATCAGAACACAAATTTCTTAGGTAACTAGTGATGCTGCCAAAGTACGTTCCCCTCACACCCATTATGTTTGACATGGGCAGGCGTTCCATAGGAGACTTAGCAAGGCTGCGCCCCTTGCTTTTTTGGGCCCGCGTCATGAGGACGGAAGAACTTCTGCCTTATGCAGAAGCCCTATCAGAGGTCATTAGGCTGGACACATGCAGCAAAGTGGGTTGGATTGCCAATGTCGAAAAATTGATGACAGCCATAGGGCTTAGAGCTCATTTGGATAATCAGGATCCACCGAGGAAAGAGGTGCTTAAGGGCTCCTACTGGAATTGGGTGGACCAGCAAGAGTTCAGCAATCCTAATTTGGGGAGATTGGCCACTGAATTATTTCTTCATAAGCAGGAAAGACATTTGGAGCCCTATCCTAGACATAATCCAGGTCCCGCAGGATAGGCTCTTATCTACTCATTTCAGGTTTGGCACACTTCCCGTCAACAAAGCCACAGCTAAATGACACTCAAGGCCCCCAAAGAAAGTGTTGCGTATGTCATGTTAGCTTGCGAAGCATATTCCACAACCAGGGCAAAGTGGATAAAAACGGTTTGTCGGCAATTGGGCTTCCGGGAGCACCATGTTGCCTTGCGTATTCTCAGGTCGGACCCAAGACCACTTTTTGTCTGCAGCGTGGCCAAGTTTTTAAGCCACGCATGGGTAATTAGAAGGAAGGCCTTCAAGCAGCAGCCCACAGCCATATGAGGCCTACGTGTAGCCGACTCTGGGTTCCCAAGATAACACACTAAGGCATTTTATATTTTATATGTGTCCTACTTTGTTCCCATTTTACTGACAGTGCCTTCCGGTCAGGCGCTTGTAAGATTGGTTTAGTAGAAATTGGACTACAAAACGGATGTCATGTTGCTATGTTTTATCTTTATTTTAAAAATGTTAATCATGTACATTTTATTGTTTATGTGCACTATTGATAGTCTGGCCATGATGCGCTGACAGCACGTTAGATGCAGGCTTAAGTACGGTATTAACGTGGCTCGGTCGCATGCACTTGTTGTAGCATGTATAGGATGATGGAACCATTTTATGCTATTTATCAAAAACGGTGCTTTTCTCCCTTATTATCTTTTACGACATGAGCAGTTATATCAGTATTAATGTTTACACAAATGCAACACTTCCTATTGGGATACTAAATGCATCAAAAAGGGGATCATAGGACGGCCATGCTGCTATTATTCATTTTAGTCGCCACTTTGATTATTTAATTGTCTTTGTATCTGGAAATCAACTTTTATCAATGTCATTAGAAATGAATTTAGAGGATTTTTCCTTTTTTATCTTGCATTCGAACTTGAAGTTTAGCCTTCTATGCACTTGCACTTTTTTGGGGTTGATTGTGGCACATTTAATGTTCTTTGATATGATCTCAGTCTCCCAATGCTGTACTGTATGCATTGCACTTTTATGGTCGTGAATGACCGAAATAAAGTTTGTATAAGGTGCTGCCAACTAAACAATACGTCTTTTCTTGTACAAGATTTTTTTTTAGCCATTACCACATTTAGATTTTGACCTGCCTTTCGCTGTAACAGAAGATTTTCCTCAAGCTTCTCTGCATTAGGACATAAAGAACCATCAAACAACATTTTTTTGAAGTAGCCAAAGGGGATGAGGTCGCTCTTCGCAAACACGGTTAGATTACAACTTTTATCGTTTTGATCAACCAGAAGATGGTAGCTGCAAGAAATTCACTGACTGGTAGTGGGCGGCTAAAAACATTATATGATACATGGTTTAGCTCAGCTCCACAACATATATTACAGACAATTAGCATTGAGACAAGGCTAATTTCCCCTTAAAGTATTCTTGGATATTCTTTTAGCAACACTGGCCAAAATCAGGATGTTGTCTGAGTGATGTGGTAGAGAAAACACCATTGTGTTTATCAACAGAATTTAGAGACTAATGAATTTAATGCCCGAACGAAGATTGAATAAAAACAATATTAATGTTTTAACTCTTTCCAATTTAAAACAATATTCAAAGTAAACTGGAGAAAAAGAGATCTCATAGATATTGAAATGATCCCATTTCCAGGTACTCAATTTTCCCATTAGGAACAATACTTTAAGAAACAAATTATAATTCTTGAAATTCGCTTTTTCTGCTTGCCCCGTCGCTCCTTTTATTCTTTTCGAATTTGCAGTCACTTGCTAAAGCTCTCAGGCTAGTAGGCCTTTAAATATTTGAAAAAAACAAGGTAGGAAAGTCGTCCAATGAAGACAAGGATCTCCAACTTACCTTAGGGTACATCAGCAAGGCTGTTCCCTGAGCTCCGGTAAGTATGTTAATATCCTAAATGGACACAAACCAAAGTTCGAATAGCTGTTTCATTTCTTGACAAGTAACTCAGATGTTCTTGTCTCAAAAATGTCATTCTAAATTTGAAGATACAATTTTATAGACAAATCCCCCTTGCTGATTGCTGTAAATAGTGAGCCTTCTTAGCATTTACTGTAAACTCTGTCCAAGCTGACTTAAGTAGCATTCATAAATCATAGGAGAGTTAATTTGCAGCTACATTCAATAGGAAGCAACAGATCCCTTCAATTCTAGGATCTTCCCTGCTTTTGAACGCTTTAAATGATTTAAAATATCGAGAAGGTAAGAGCAAATAGGTAAATATAGATGAACTATTCTTAACTCCACATCTACGTACCTTGGAGATATATATATATATATATATATATATATATATATATATAGTCATAATACATATATGTGGAGCTATATATAGTGAAACTTTGCTTACCTATATAGAAACTTACCTTCACAATATGTTTCTCCTCGATATTATTGACACAATATGTTGTGCCACAATATTTTTTATTTCTGATATTCTGTCTAAATACCCAATATGATAAATAATAAGGGAGTCAGAACATAAGTGCTAGATGTCATCAGCTGAATCAAACAGAACAAGGTCTAACTTGTGTACACTGATGAACCTCCTTCCTGAGATATCAAATTTCAGAGTTTTCTAAAACACTAGGGGCAGATTTACGAAATTATAGGGCAGTGCAAAGTTGCTGTGCTTTGTTGTGGTAAGCGGATAATTCAGTGTATAGCCATATTTACTAACTTTGGCCTGCTGATGCTCTCTTCCCAGAGATGGTCCACAAACTGGCTTATGGACACTTCTTTAGCTCAACTGATCAAGTTTCTTGTATATTTTACTCGTGGTGCTGCACTGCAAGGCATTTTTGTTCAAGCTGCACGATTTTTCCACTGAGTTTCCATGTCCTCTTGTGCACCAGGCCCTGTCAGGACTGGGGGATACAATGGGAGGGCCAAAGGCATGCAGCTTCAAGGGACCAGTGCTGGTGCTGAATCTGTTCTTCTCCATCCTGCAATCCATGTGGGTGGGAACAACAGACTGATGCAACCCTTTTCTTTCAGACCCACATGTGAGGGGACGGAGAGCCCCAGTTAAGCTCTCAGGGTTCAGTTCTGCCCCAGGATCCTCTTTCTCTTTGGTCCCAAGGGATGAAGTTTCCCTTAGCAATGTTGAATGTGCCAGGCCCAGGAGAATGGGGTCCCCTTGGCTGAGAGAGAATCTGGGGAGGAGGCCCAAAGCATGCCCAATCCCTGTTTAAACAAATGATGAAGTAAGGGTGACACACAGGGGGTTGGCTTTTCCTAAGGGAAATTTATGACGCTACCCTGAAATGCCAGGCACTCCCTTCTCCTTCAGTTTTCTCTGGGGACCAGGCAATATCTTGGGCACCATAGGCAGCGACGGCCCGTATAGGGCGTGTTACCGGGGCGTTGACGTGGGGCAGAGTAGGGGCAGGGTGGGGGGTTGCAAAATGCGGCATACGGCCGATTGCAGGTAAGTTACGAAAAAAATAAATAAAACAAATTTCGTTGCGCGCGCAGCATCGCCAAATGCGATGCAGCGCGCGCAACAAAATTTGTTTCCCCAAATTGTATTCCATTAATATTAAGAAAAAAGACTGTAATTGTTGGAATTTACTATGCCTTATTTCATAGACACATTTGTTTGCTGTACTTTCCTACTCTCTTTCTTATTGTTTCTTATGCTATTGTTCTTGGTATTCTATAAATAATGGAGAGCCTTTACCGTCACGCAAGTTTACATCTCAAATCTCTCTCTAAAGATGAAATCCAGCATGATTGTCACTCTGCATGAGTTGTTCGTTGATGGGCGGGTTTCAAGCACCAGACATATTGTTTGCAGACAGTGGCAAACCCTAATGCATGAACTGCACAAATACACATCACGCGCCTCAACGATTACTTATGGGCCGACATTTTGTGGTGGGTGCTGGATTATTCACTGGCATGCGTAGAGACAATGTGTGCTTCATGGCGAGCTGGTTGGAGTCTGCAGAAGAGATACTGGAGGAACTGAGATAATTTTACCGACTAGTATCCCCTCTGCAAAGTGCAAACTCTGGCCATTACAAGTTTTTTGCCTTAAATGGGGAATAGCTTAACGCACCTAATACAATTATCGCCGCTTTAGCAGCAGAAAACTGCCGCTAAAACGGCGATAATGGGCTTGATAATATGCACTATGGAATTCCAATTGAAGCCCATGTTAGATGTGAAGGACGTCTAGGCTTCAATTGGAATTCCTTAGAGCATATTATGAAGCCCATTATCGCCGTTTTAGCGGCAGTTTTCTGCCGCTAAAGCGGCGATAATTTTATCGCCTGGCTTGATAATATGCCCCCTGGATTTATGGGATGCTTTCTGAGCAGGTTTTCATCATTTCGGTGAAAAACACATAGACATTTTTCTCCTGCTCTGAGCAGGGGAATATTTCAGATGGACTGATGGGTGAGTGGGGGTGTTGAATGTGGGCAGGGATGATGGACACGCTTGTGTTCTCCCAGACTATAGCCGGCAGCAGGCAAAGCTGTTCAAAGCCTCAAACCACAGGCCCATTTCCTGCAGCCTCTCTGAGAGGTCCGGTGTCTCTGAGCTTGGAATCGTCAGATCTAGAGATTACTCATGCAATTATTCTGGGCCTTGAAATGCTCGGAATTGTGAATTGAGGGCCTATGTATATCTGGTTGGTAAAGGTGAATTCAGGCTTCATTTGATGAGGAATGTTGGATCCAGACTATAGGTAACAGTGGGATTGTTATAATGGTGTTGCAGATGTGTGCATCCTACCCAGCTGTTTTGCATTTTTTGTGGTTCCTGATCTTTTTTAGTTCTTTAATGCCCTCCCCCTTTTAAGTTTTGTCTGACGTGGTTATAAATCACTTTTAACTGATATTTTTTACTAGTTTCTTATTTAGTTTTTACACTACTTGCTAGGCTTATGAAATCACTTATTAGTAGTCTTTGCTTAGTTAAACTTGATTTTTCACTGCAAACTAACTTGTATGACAGTCGTATCCTTGTTTTAACATTTTTAAGCTCTATGCCCAGGAGCGTCCTTTTTTTTTATAGCCTCCTGTATTATTTTTGGAAATGAATCATATATCGATTACACTAGCCGGGAGTTCATTTGTACTTTGTACTTTGTATATTGTATGTTTTATTATTGTATGGCTTTTCTGTAAAGCTGAAACAATAAACGTAACTTGAACTTGCAGATGTGTTTTATGTCAGTTTTCAAATACTATTCATGTGACATATTAAGCCGTACCAGTCAATCTCTTACTAGGAACATTTGTAAAGACAAACCAATAAACATTCGCACAAAATTATTTGACAGTGCATGTAATTTTCAAAAAGATTGTAAAGTTATTTAGTAATCATTCATTTACTTTCTTTGTGAGGGTGGGGAAGCTGTCAAGTCACTTTCACCTTTATAAATGTTTCAGTGAGATATTCAACAAATATTCAATATTTTATTTTCATTTTCCTGCAATGCAAAAAGTATGCTGCCTTCAAAATAACCCAAATGCATTTTTCTTCTTTATTAGATGAATGCACTCAAGGGTTTTTTATACATTTTAGCACCGCAACATTTATCAAAGGGACCATATAAGAAGGGAAATTAACTTTGCGAGAAGATGCTGCCAGAACTGTAAGGCGGTACTACCAAGATAGTAACTGATGTGCATTGGCACTGAGATCTGTGGAGGATTCAGACTAAGGCTTGCTTCAGGATTCCCTTCCCCGCCCTTGACTTTGCCACATTCCCTTGATTCTGCAGCTGGACTGGTCCAAGAGAGAGGTGGGGGTCACCGGGTAGCCCTATCACCCTGAGCCATGGTAGGAGGTGAAAATAACTCCCTAATCCCTTTCCTCTTACCAACATTTCCCCCTCCTACTTCGCTGTAAAAATGCACATAGTCAGAGAAGAGGCAGGAGCTGTTGATTATAGCAATGAAAAAATGATGTGTGTGAGTGAAAAGTAGAGAGAAGATACATTTGTTTTTGGAATTTCATAGGCTTTTTTTCCTCAGAGTTCTTGTTTGGGGGCCAGGGAATCTACTGCCTTCGTGTCATTGTCGTCCCTAATTCATTTATCTGTGGAGGGCGGGTCTTCCTTTTTCTAAGCTTTAGCCATTAAGATCCTCTCCACTACCACTGCCTATAAAACTTTGACATTCTCCTGGTCTCCAAATATCATGGTTTTGCGGTCTATTTGATATACTTTTCCAGTTAATTCACTAATAATGGAAATATATTGTGAAATAAGGACGTAAGCAAGAGCAAGACATAAACATGTATTTTATCAGCTGCAATTCTGGTTTCCTTTACATCTGAAGCAAGATCGTGGATCTTGGATTTCCATTTTCTATTTTAGCTGGTTTTATGTAAAAAATTAATATTTTCGATATTGCAGGGAACCTACACTTACAGAGATTAGCACTTTGCTTATATTATGTTAGGAATGGTGCCCTTCTCCACATTTTTCACTAGGTCGACCTGCCTTTCTTTTATGAACAGGACATTGAAATCTGTTAAGTTTAACGGGGATGGCTCATGGAATGAGTTAAGAAGTGGACATCCCCTACTTGACCCCAGATGGTTTCTATTGAAATAATCTCGAATTTTAAAGTATTTGAAAAGATTTTGATTTGAGGGGTCAAATTCTTACTCCATTTCATCAAAGGTTTTCAGTTTCCCAACCGTGGAAAAAGTTGTGCACCTCATAACTCTTTGCCTTCTGGCATGCATATCAAAAAGAATATTAAAAACCTCAGGAGTCGCTGTATCTCCTGTTGGTAGATTAGTGACATGAAAAGGAATTTACAAACATCTATTGATATTTACATCTGCAAAAATACTATCAGTGTCTTAAATGCATTTTCTTTTTTAAAAAGGAGTTCACAAATGTAAACAATGCAAAAGTGTGTCAAGGAAGAGAATATATCAAGGAAAAAGGGACCGGGTCCTCAGTCGTGAGGGAGTTGTGCAATCTTTTCCACATAGCAACCAAGTAATAAAGGTGGCAGTCTCACAACACCTGGTTATGTCTTTCCCAGGAATGTTGTGATAACCTATAGACTCTCCTGAGTTTTTTGCTTTGCAAGTGAGGCTCAAGACCAATACATCTAGCTTACAGAAAACACCTTTTGCATACACAGCAAGCTTGCTAAAAAATGAGAGTAACTTCAACAAGAGTGAAATATTAATATTATTAATTCTGTCTTTTAATAACACTAATATAAGCTCATCTATTTTTTTAACATTGAAGATCATTCTTTCTACATGCGTATAATTGTCCCTGAATGAATAGTGGTACTTCTTGACCAATGTAAAATGTATATATTTTGCTTCGTTAAGCACCGGTGTATCCGCTGTCGGCATGCTCCAAACGAAGATAAGTTTTCGCATGCTTAAGCTTGTATCCTGAATTGACACTGTACTATTTAGATTGCTTCTCCATCATCTTAATAAGGGTCTTACCATGTATTTCTTTAACATAGAAGATGATATTAACCAACATCCAATGCTCCATGGTCACATGTATTTAATGAGCTAATCTGATAAACGGTTCCACCTCAATATAAAATATTGGAAATTGAAGCCTAGAAGTGCAATTTAATGCCGGTCCATCACTTATATAATTGCATCCAGACAATAGAAGATAGTGTAGCATTATTCTTACCACAAATATGCCAGTAGAAGAAGGACTGGAGCTGATTACCGTCAACACAATGGGCCTACCCAAAACAGAGAACCTAATACATTTAATAAGACAGTAAACAAGAGGTCCAATAGTAAAACCTCTTCTTCTCTTCTACCCTGCAATGTTTTTGGATTCGGGAGAATCTTAGAAATTGGTATCATCTTCTTTCTCATCCTTAACAGAGAGGGATATTCTGTGTCTCCATGAAACATGGGGCCAGTTCCATACATGGCTGGCTAACAGGATGCTTATTTTCAAGCAACAAAGAACTCTATTTATGGCAGAACGTCAGGTGAAATTTCTATGTTTATCTCAGACGTCATCAGTTTCAACACTATAGTCCTTGAATAGACTTGCAAATCAGTACTGGAACAAAAAGCAGTTATCATTTTTGTTTTTAATGTCCACATAAATGCTGATAATAGAGTATAGTAGCACAAACTATTAGAGTTTACAGCGGCACCTAAAATCTTACAATATCAATATCTTGTTCATGAAATAATATTTACAAGTGATTTTAAACTAAACTTTTGGCATCACATTTTCAGGAGTTTCAAGTGAAATTAATAAAGGGTTACATTTAACTGCTTTAAAAAAAAACATCTTAAAATCATCTTCATTGGATTTTTACTGTAAGCTGTGCAGCAAGCATTTCACACCATAAATAGAGTTTGGCAACAATATCACGGGAATTATGCTTCCAAGCCCCATATCTATGACCACACATTTGTGGTGACTAGGAAGAACTTGTTTCAATAATTTAACAAACCATTCTAACTGTGAGCCAGCGTAAATGCGGCTGCAATAAGGAAAACATGTAACGTATATTTGTGACACGCAGACTGCCCCTAGGGTTCCTATTGGCCCGGTGGGAGCAGTTTGGCTTAACCATATATGGTATAAAGTGTGTCAGTGCTACACCCCACCAATGCAGGGAAAAAGGGAATTGGCAAGAACGGGGGGAGGTGTCTACACTCCTGAAATGGTCCCAACAGGCTGTTGTATTATATGGTTGATCAGCCCGAGGTGGTAGAAATGTCCTGGGGTCCCTGAAGGGCGTCTTGCAGATCATCCCATTCTGCCATGATGGGCCACCACTGCAATCCACGTGCCTCTTGTCATTGGAGCGCAGTGGCTTCTGCACTGCCCCACTTAAGAGTTGCTGCCTGCCAATGGTGTACACCCGGAAGCATGCTAGCCTTCCAAGTGCACAGCATTTCATCTATGCCCCATTAACAATCCCAGATCAATAAAGTGATTTGTGGCCCCTCTGGCCTTGCAGTGTCCATAAAGGGCTAATTTGTTGCCAGCTACGCAGTTGAGGTCCGTGTGGCCTGTAATTCAGGCAAGGGTATTTTGGACCTCTGACCAAAGACCAAAGACTGCAAGCAATCAGACAGCCCCAGAAGATGTGCAGTATATCTACCCCAGGTGCATGGCATCGTGGATAGTCCGGTAATGCCTCAGGATTGATTTAGTGTAGTTTTGCAGGGGTGAGATATGCCCAGTGCGTGATGTTGTGCCGTATGTATTTGAAGCCGGAAACCTTTCATGGGTATAAATCTATTCCATCCCACTTTTTCTATGTTAGAGCGCAGCCAAAGTCCCCCTCCCAATCCCACCTGAGAGTCTTCAGGGGATCCTGCAGTATGTGGGTCTGAACTCTGGTCAGCCAGGTATTCAGCTGGTGGGTCTGAACTCTGGTCAGCCAGGTATTCAGCTGATGGCTATCACTCATTTTGTGCATTACTTTTACCAGCGGGTGTGGGTCAAGTTCTGAATCCACAATACCCCATAATCTCTTGAATTTTCCCACCAGCCTCCTATATGCCAGAAAGTGGCCAGCTGGGATGCCTGCATTGTCCACCAGTTGTGCAAAGTCTCCATCCTGGAACAGATCACCTAGGGTGCTTGCACCAGCCGACTCCCAAAGTGCCACTCCCTCCCAGCTGATCTGTTCCCTGATTGCTTGTATAAAAATCAAGTGAGCCCCAGGGGCAACCTGGGGCATATCTGGCATGAGGTGCCGGTATCTCCCAAAGCTGCCATATGCCATTCACAGCATACAACTAACGTGTGAGGGGAGTACCACCCTAGTAAGAAATAATTAATGTACCTGCCGCAATTTTCTCCTGCTAGGGACCAGTCCCAACCCTTCTAAGTGTTTCCCTACAATCCAGCTGGTGGGTCACTGTAGCTGTGCTGCCAGGTAGTAATGCTCAAATGTTTGAGCCACCACAGGGAGCAGCAGCTTAGCTCGGGCCACCCTGTGCTGTCCCTTGTTACAGATGAAACAGCAAAGCATTGGAATGCAATAGTATGGAATGTACTCCGGGGGCTGTTCATTGATAAGTTCACAAAATAAGGCCCCCATCTTTTGGGAGGACCACTCGGCTCCACACAAGCAGTGGGAGGGAACACCAGCAGGCGATTTGAGGAACGTGATCGCCCTCATGAGATTTCCATCCATGAGATCCCAGGCTGCATGATAAACATAAAAGGCCAGACAGCCGAAGGTGCAGGGACCCAAGCGAAGGGAATAGGAGCCCACCATGATATGCTTTGGGGAGCAACCTGGATGGATTGGAAACATGCAGGTCTTGTCCAATTTATCCCTGAGTCCTGAAGCAGATTTAAAGGCATCTAGGATGTTCAATATCTTAGCGATGCCTGATCTGATGTCCTTGACGTAGATTAGAACATCATCAGCATGTACAGAGACTACGTGGGTCATGTCTCCTATAGGTGCACCCAATTCATGGTCTGCCTGCCGGAGCCTCTTGTCTAGAGGCACCATCATCAGATAAAGGGCAATCCTGACTTGTGCCCCTGCCGACTGGGGAGGGGTCTGATATTCACTGCCCTATTTTCACTCTTGCTGTAGTGTAGTTTACCGCTAATGCCAAGTGCGTCGCAAACATGTACCCCCAGTCGGAAGTGTCAAATGCAGTTTCTAGGTCTAAAATCACACAGACCACAAAAAGCCAATGACTCAGAGCATTCTCCAGTATCTTTTATAGTCTGCGGATATTAAATGTTGTGCTTCTAGTCGGTATAAACCCAATTTTATCTGAATGTTCAGGGAACCTTGTGACTATGGTCATACTCAATGTCTTATATTCACTGCTCAACATGGACAGTGGCTAAAGGAAGCTATCTTGAGTGCGTTTTGCCCTGGTTTAGGTAATGAGACCTACAAATCTTCATGGAGGGCCGGGGATAGCTGTCCTGCGTTACGGTCAGCAGCGTATAGCTCTAACAGCTTGGGGGTCAGTGATGCCTCATAAGTTTAATAAAACTGGGCAATTAATCCGATTTTGGGGGTTTACACGTAGGAGATTTCGGATTAGAGCTCCAGATTCCTGTTAAGGGGGAATTTAGGGCCTCTTGTATCTCCAGCTCCATAGTGGGCAATGTGACCAAGTCCAAGAAGTCATGCAGCTGGACCTGACAGTCCTCCCGGGGGCAGATTGTAGAGTGTACGATTGTAGGCATTAAATGTCTCATGTATTTTTATTTTTAATTATTAATTTCCATTTATAAAGCGCATGGTTACACCCAACAGTGTGTCCCAGCGCTATAGATTTAATCTAACAGCAATATGGAGAAAGAAAGGGGGTTCGGTTTCCATAGCAGACCGAGAAGAGACCAGGGCTGAGAAGAGGTACGGTGTCATCAGTGCCCCAGGACATGGCTTATCTCACAAGCCAAAATGCAGAAAACCCACTTCGCAGCGGGGGCATGAGCAGTAACACCAAATGAGGTATGAGTGTATGTGGGGGGATGGGGCCCTCTTCAAGCTCCCGCAGTGTGCTTGCTTCTCTCCTGTCTCTTCTCTGCAATATTTTCTGGTACAGCAGGTGGGTGGAGCTTCTTGGTGCCCCATGCCACTATCCAGTGCTGGTATGCGGTGTTAGCAGGGAGGATCGGCAGCCAACAATTGGACGGGAGAAAATAGCAGGTGGGCCACAGGGCCCAGTTGGCAACCACAGACTGCCGGGCCATACGGGGAAAAGCCAGGTTGGGCTCGACTCGACTGGGCCGCCGGGCCCACCCCTACAGTGCTGAGCTATTCTCCCTTCAATACGTGCTTGTTGCATCCAGTTCTTTCCCTGCCAGAATAGTAACCAGTAAAATCCAAATCGTGCAATATGCTGATGGCCTGGTATTCTCAATCAACAAATGGTGGTCCTAAAATGCACACTAAATGAATTAAATATTTTAAATCACCAAAACAAATTGATTGTAAATGAGAGGAAAACTAGGGTCATGATTTTTAAGAAAGAAAAATACCAGGGCCAAAAGGAATTGGAGTTTAGGTCCGAATAGATAGGCTACACAAACATCTAAAGCTCTTTGGGAATTTTGTTAAATGAAAGAATCCCTCCAAGATCCATATACAAAAATTAAGGCTACAGCAGTATCGCATACAATTTTCACTTTGCAGAGTTACAGCAAATCTAATAAGCTACTCTGTGAACGCAAGCTGGGAAACCCGCTGGGTAGCCATGCGCTTTACAAATTTTTATTTGAAAATTAATGGCCGCTAAATATGTTCAGGCATTGTCTTATGGGCAAATTGCTTACCCGGGAAGACTTTCTTCTACCATTGATTAATTGTAGTGCAAAGTTTATCAGAGACTTCCAACTTTCACAATATGTTCAAAGTACTCAGATCTGTCTAAAATGTACCCTTTTGACTCAAGATCTGGAGTGTAAGGCCAGTTTTAGCAAATGTTGCTAAGACATTAGCCTTGCAAAAAAGCACACTGCAAGCTATAGTATAGGAAGAAATCGCTATAACAAATCAATGGTTTCAATGTCTTTGAGCTGCATTAGAACTCCTAGATATGGTCGACATGTGGACAAATATCCCTTCAAAATTTGCGTTGAAACATATCATAAAATCGCAAATGCATCTAATTTCGTGGGGAAGTGATTTACCGTTGTTTTTTAAACTGATTTAATTAAAGACTTCCATAAACCCTATTAATGCTACACTATTTAAAAGAACCACTAAATAGGGCCTGCCAATACCAAAAAATGGTATCGTGCCTTTTGATTTTTGGCAGAGAAGAAATCTGGAGCTAAATGGCCTTAACATGACAACTTGTCGCAGCATTGCAGGCTCTGTCAAGAGCATCAAGAAACGATTCTTGAATTCTGATCACATGGATTCAAGGTGGTTGGACACATTTTGCTATAGAATATGTTCCTAAAACACAGCATATGACATGGCATAGATGCTTGGAAGTTAGTTTAAATGTGATATATATCCAAACGTTCACGCTCTGCAACATTTTAAAATAAAACTTTTAGAAAATTGCACAAATATTCTCTTTAATGGTTACAACATCCAGAACATACTCTTTTATTCCTTGCACAATTTTTAGATAATACTTTTTAACAATTGTACACATGCTATATGACTTTTTGTTAGAGGTAATGCAGCATGCTGTGATATGCATCACACCCGCATTTCCAGTTTTTTTTCAGTTTTGTAATTGTAATGATTTTAATTAATTACTACTTCAAAATGTATTATCATTGCCCTGTTAAATGGCTCCATTTAAATTGTCTCTTGACTTACAATTGGTGAGACAACGATATTTATTAACGCATAATAAATAAAATGTGTCCACCTGCTGCTGAAAATGCAATACTAATCTGTTTACAATTTTCTAAAGTCTATATTCCTCAATATTCTGGAAAATATCTTTAAATGCACATTCAGTATTGATATAGGATGACATGATCGATAACGTAATACATCCATATATTTTTTTTAAAACAAAAACAGATATTATGGCTTACCTTCACTGGATTTTTCTTGTTATCATTATACTTTATAAAGTTGTAAAAAGACTGAGCTCTTGAGTCAGACATACATCAACAATATATTGTACAGAGGCCTGCTACTTTACCAGAAGTCAGATCAGCTATCTCATGTGTGACCGCTTCCTGGTGTAGGTCTCCGGTAATTTATGGAGATTTTCCAACTCTAAGGGGTATATTCACAAGAATGTGTGCTAAACATCAACAAAAAATGTTAACGCAACTTTACACATTGCAGCCTATCACGGGAAAATAACCAGTGTCAACGTAGAATTCACAACAAGGCGGCCCCATGCGATAGTTTGCTGAAACCGTGGCTAATGCCCGCAATACAACCACCTCGATGGAGATAAAAACACAAACCCCAACGCGAAAAAACCTGCGATGGGCCAAAGCGTGATGAGGAAATCAGCGATAAGCAGCGCCAGGCCTGCAAAACACACCTGGCAGGCGGGAAAAATCACCATAAAAGTAGAAAAAACACCCAAACACAAACTGACCAACACCTAAGCACCATGGAGGCAGCCGGAGCAGGTGCAGAGGCCGAGCGCAACCCCACAAGCACCCCGGACGACCAGCCCGGGACCTCGGGGACAGGGAAGGGCAAGGACAAGAAGAAGAGGAAGACGAAGTTCAGTCCGCAGGCGAACAGGATCATAGTCACGGAGGTGATGGAACACCATCAACAACTGTTCATCACCTCCAACGTGTCATTGGGCACCATAAATGGAATATGGCGGGACATCGTGGACAAGGTGAATGCCCTCGTAGAGCACAAGAGGACAATAGACAAGGTCAAGAGGCGATGGAATGACATCAAGGGAAAGACCAAGGAGATACTCACAGCCAACCAGGCAGCAATGCAGACTGGAGGTGGGGGCCCAGCGCCACAACTCGTGCTGGATGACATGGAGGAGCTGGTGTCGACAGTGATCAGTGTGGATACTATGGCCGGAGTCGGGGGACAGGACACTGCTCGACAGGACACAAACAACCGCAACAGGGTGAGTGACCACCAGGTACTGGAGGGATGGGTGGAGATGGCCACGATGGCACACATGCACAAACAAGCAGAGCACAGTGCACACCCTCAATGACTCTGGGTCATCGCCCAGATCTATAGACTGTCACAATATACAATGCCATGTTGTCTGCATGTCAACATGTGTCATGCAGCTACATACATGTGGACACATTGCAATACACCATGTCCCCTTCACATTGCAGGGCCACCGTCAACACCCCCTGCAGAGCAGTCCCAGCCACTCTTCACTGATAATGAGGAGGACAACCCCAGCATCGACACACAAGCCCTCCTAGACATCATTGACATCATCGGCGACTCACCTCCAGGATCAGGGCTGCCCAGCTGCATCGAGGAGACCTCGCCCACCACCCAAACCACCCAGCATGAGGCACCCACGGCCCGGCAGTCTCCCAAGACCAACACACGGCCTTCCAATGCCTTGTGCTGGAGGGCCAGAGGGAGACGGCTGAGCAGGTGGGGGTGGGGTGTACCTCATGGCTACAAAACTGGGTGCCATCCATGGGTGTCTAGGCCCTCTCCATGGTCTCCAACGAGCCCTGACTGACATCGCTGGAGTCATGACGCGGAGAGAAGAACACCTGTCCTCTCAGAGGGGCTCCAGTGATACCAGCAGTGAGCTGGCACACATGCGGAGGCTCATGGAGGACATGGTGCGGATGGAGGCAGAAAGGGTGGCAGCCACCGCTGCACACCAGCGAAATGTAGCTGGAATCTACCATGCCCTGCAGATCCACATGATGGCATTGCGGCCACATGGCGTGGCGATGATGAATGCTGCTGCCCCCATACCATCCACATCTCCGCCCCCTGGTGTGCCATTGCCTCACAGTGCGGCAGACATATCCACTCCGGCACCTGTTGTGTCAGTGGCACACAGTGCCACAGCCGGTACTGCAACACCCACAGGTGGGGCACAGCACACATCCGGGGACGAGGATGTGGATGGGTTTGTGATCAGGAGGCACAAGCATTCATTTCCGCCACCTGGCCTGTTTCTGCTTGGTGCCGCACATGGCCCCATGACCTTCCACTGACACCCGATACACTCCGATGCACTCACCTTGGACAGTGACATGGACTGCCATATCCTGTTTGATGACCAATGACACAGCGAGCAGACAGCGGACTGTACCCTTCATCTCCCGCAGTACTTGTCATCCCCGGATGGACTTTGGCTGACCCTCCATGGGCCCATATTGTGAAGTGTGCTTGGCATTGCTCTGTACCGCTTCAGCTGCAAAACTGAACTCGATGTGCAATAAACATCCAGTAATGCACTGCTGTGTTATGTTTTTCATCATTCATGTATGAATGTGTGGATGAATGTAGGGACAGTGATTTCCCTAGCGTCAATGATGCTCATTGTGTGGGATGCCAGTCAGAGGGTGCTACATTGCATATTGTGTTCCGGGTGCTGTGGACACTAGAACAGGGACACACACATCAGTCACTGTCTGGACATGGACAGAACCATGCCCAGAGCCCACAAGTCATTGTTGCAAGCCCTGCACTGGTCCGGTGTATGGCAGGCCAGACCACTCCACTTACGCTCCTAGGGGGGGCCCTCATTGCTACCCGTCGCAGGCGTACTCGCTCGTGGTGTGCAGGTCACTGGTCTAGTTGTCAGCGTGCCACAGCCACTCCCTGAGGGAAGGTTTACACACCCACCACACCCATCTGGCACAGGCGTCACAGACCATGTGACTCCACCAACATAAGGGGCCGACGACGTAACATTCCCCTCTGCCGGTGGTGACTGGATGATGGACGCTCCACAGTTCTCAATCATAAAGGTGAGGAAATTCAATTTTCGATCACGATCGCATTGAGCCGCCATTTTGTGCTCCGCCGCCATTTTGTGTTGCCCTCACTCAGGCAGCACGGCGAACGAAGTCTTTTCTGCTTTTCCTGCAATATTGTGTCAAAATAGCCGTGTGCCTCTGTTTACAAAGCTGGTGTTAGAGACTGGCCGAGTACACTAATCCCTGTCTGGTTTTTCTAATCCCCGTCTCAACTATCTGTTGGCTCACACTATTCTCTCCTGACTTTATCTTATCTTCTGGCCTTCACTGTCCTCCGCTCGTATTCTCTTGTTTCACAACTGTCCTCCAAATCACACAAACGTATCTCGCCCCCTGCAAGTCAGTTACAGACACGTTAATACCTTAACCTGTGGGAGGGGTGGCAAACACAGTTGGAGGAGAGGCTTCTTCGGGTTACTCGATACTTTTGTTTTCCAATTCTTTCTATTGGCTCTGACTTACTTTCAGACTATTTCTATTGGTTTTTCATGTATGTTTTAGGTGTGTCTTTCGTTAATGTATATGTCACCTATGTACTATAAAAGATTGTGCGCCACAGAGTGAAGTGGCAGTCTCCTGAGAACATACCGTGTGTACTTCTAGGACAACTGTACTAGCTGCAGCTAATAAAATCTGATCTTTTACGCCGGCAGAGTGTCCCCGTGTCTCTGTTAGCTGAAGCAGGAGAACCCAGGAGATTAAGGCGTACCCTGCGCCGCCAGGCCCATAAGGTTCTGGTTCTTCAACTGGCGCCCAACGTAGGGCGGCTTCAGAGGTAGTGGTCGTGAGGAACCCCGCAAGAAAATTCTGGAGGAATCGCGAACCACGTCAAGCGACCCCTGTATGTCGAAAGCGGTCCAAAGGTCCTTTGCAGCGTGGTTACTCCTTCCTGACGGCTACTGACGACTGCTGCCCTGACTGCCACCCTGCCTTGGCCCTCTTTTTGGTGATGTATGGTAAAGCGAGATGATAGACGGGCCTCTGTTGGTGTAAGAAGACATCTTAGTTAAGTATTGGTGGGTCGCTCCCACATTTGGTTCTTTGGTTCTTTGGTCCTTTGGTTCTTTGGTTCTTAGGTTCTTTGGGTCTTTGATTCGGGTATTGCAATAACCAAAGCCGAGGGGTAAGTACATTTGTGCTGTGTTAATTGATTTAACCCCCTTGGGGTTTGTGAACAGTCCAGAGAAATAACGATGCCTGGTCTGACTAAGTTTAAGAAACTTTGTTGCTTTGGTTGTAATAGGGATTCCCGGCTGGAGGACTCTTGTCCGATTCCTTCGATTGGAACTCCCACTTATGTGCTCTATTCTAAACATGGTGTTGGCCCCATTGCCTTTAACGAGGCATGGATCCGATACACAAAGAATGATGGTGTTTTAAAATGGCCAGAAAATGGTAGTTTTGAGCCTGACATACTAGATAATTTGGAAACTATTTTATTTAAAAGAAAAGCCCGGCCGGCAATGTTTGACTCTTTCCGCCTTTGGTGTAAGGAAGCCAAACAAAGAAAAATTAAGCAAGAAAAACGAGATAGGAAAGCACAGGGTATGACAATTATACAGGCTGCCCAGCACCTTAAAGATGATGAAGTTAACAATGCGATGGAAATTTCACAGAGACAGCATCGTATGGCGATAGATAAATGCTATCCGATGTTGCCTGCTTCCCCTTCTGATAAAAGAAAGGATTTAGAGGAAGATCCCTTGATGTCTCACCTATTGAGATTGCCTCCGCCCTATGTACAAGGCGCTAATGAAACCCCGTTGTTACAGCCTGTTCAGCCGCCAGTTGCACCTCCGCTTGCTCCGGCTCTTCCACATTTGCCCCCTCAAGTATTGCCGCCTCTGCCAGCTTTGCCTTCGACTCCTTTACCTTCATCTTCTTTGCCCTCTGCTCCCCCGGTAATTACTGATTTCTCTTCAGTTAGTTCGCCTAATACCTTGTCCCCTATCCTTATGTCCAATTCTCCGTCCATGCGTAAACGACTCACAGAAACGGTCTCTGGTCTTTTATCTCCTTTCTTTGAGGCGTTAAATGTGTCTCTGGCATTTTCTCGAAGACAGTCTCGTAGTCAGTTCCCAGCTTCCGAAGAACGAGAAAGGTTGGACTCTCTCGCTCGCAAATGGATTGAGAAGGGTCCTCGGCATAGTGTACCCGACATTATGCCTACCTTCTCACAGTGGAATGCGCCTACGCAGAGATATGTTTTCAATGTTATGTGTGATACTCTTGTTAAAGGTTGGGAGGATATGGACTTGTGTTTGGTTCCTCAGGGTCTGTTAGATATTCAGGCTAATTTTGATAAGGGACTCATTGTGGGTTCTAAGGTTTAAGACGCTGTAAAGACACTTGTTACCTTTAGAACCTTATTTACCTCACAGACTTTTCTTGACTCCGATCACTCAGTTAGGTTGACACTGAAAAATTACCCAATGAGAGAGGTTCCTCCGGTATGGAGAGAAGAGGTTGCAGCAGCAGGTGCTAATCAAGCTATTCCTGCTCACTTCCAGCGAATATGGGTATATGTCCCCTGGAAAAGATCTGAAGTTTTGGCTCTTAAACAGTCTCTACCGGATCCTCGTAAGAACCCTGCAGGTTATTATAAGGAGTTGTCACAGACTGTTGATGCCTGCATCATGAATTTAGCAGATATCGATATGTTGATGGGGAATGTAGTCCCACAAGCGTTATGGGCTAGGATTCGTAAAGAAAATCATGCCCAAGAATTAGGTGGAGACTGGGATGCTATAATTTCCGCAGATAGAGACCAAGTGGGTGGTGCGAAGCCTGATGCTTTGATTTCAGAACTCCCTGGTAGGATTATTACATTAATGAAAACGATGATGCCTGCCTTGAGAGTTAACTGGGATAAACTAGCCGCGTGTAAACAGAAGAAAGATGAGAGTGTCTCCGATTTCTTCACTCGTTTCGAGGAGAAATTCATTGATCACAGTGGTCAGGACATGACTACGGAGGGTGGACAGCGATTATTTGTAGATAAGTTCGTATTTAATTTGCTTCCCGAGCTGTCGCATAAGCTGAAAGACTCCGAGAGTTCATGGGCTGTTTCTTCTTCAGCCCAGATATTGGCTACTGCTCAATATTATGAAAATAGAGATAAAGAAGAAAAAGATAAGCAAGAGAAAAAGACTAAAGAATTGAAAACTAAGGTTCTCTTGCAACAGGCTTATCCACCCCGTTATGCTCAGCCCCAGTTTCAACAGCCTCCACAGTTTCAGAGGGTGTATCAAAAGCCTGAGCCATATACTCCGCGACCATTGTTAGGTCCTAATCAATGTGCCTATTGTAGAGAGGAAGGTCATTTTAAGAATAGTTGCACGGTTTTATTACAGCGCGATGGGACACTATCTGCACTGCGAGGTCGTGGTGGCCTCCAGTCAGCAAACAGAGGTAGAGGTCGAGGTATGTTGACCCAAGAACAGCGTTCCCTTCCTCCTTCTAATTCCGTGAACTACTTTGATCAGCAAAACGCTCGGTCTACACAGTATTACAATGAGGATTTTTGTGTTGAAGGCTAGAATGCAAGTCTTCATGCTAACTAGGACAGCCATGGACAAAGTAAGGGAGTTGTGTTGATTCCAGTAGATCAGAATGGACCTTATGTTAATGTCACTACAATGGGTGTTTCAGAGCCATTTCTTTTAGATACTGGTTCGATGAGAAGTTCTATCATTCATTCAAAACTCCCTGGGGCACCTTTGTCTGGCTTAACGAATGTATCTGTAGGTTTTTCTGGTGCCCCAGTACGTAATCCGGTTTCTTGCCCTTTGCCTATTTCAATTGGCCCTTATGATTTAGAAGTTCCGCTTCTCTTAACGAATGGTTGCGGTGAGAATCTATTGGGCTTGGATTTATTGAAAAGATTGCATGCAACAATATATTGCTCTCCTTCTGGTGTTTATCTTACTGTAGGACAGAAACTGACTTCTCCAATGTATTTGTCTAAAGATCAATTCCCACCTGAATTGCTCTCTCTTCCTACAACGCTTTCGGCTACGGGTCCAAATGATGTTGGTTGCCTTGATATTCCAACTTATGTTGTTACTCTCAAGCCCAATGCTGAATTGCCACGCGTTCCTCAATATAAAATTTCCACTGAAGGTGAAAGAGCGCTTTTGGAAATCATTCATGACTTGATTCAGAAGGATGTGATTGAGGAAACGAGAGGTAACATATGTAATAGCCCTATTCTTCCTGTTCTTAAATGCACTGATCGTTCTCAACCTCCTGTTTATCGCTTTGTAATTGATCTTCGGGAGGTAAACAAAATTGTTGTACCACAGTTTCCTGTTGTCCCAGATATCACTGCGCTGCTGACGATGATACCTTCTACAGCGGTTTGGTTTTCTGTTATCGATCTGAAAAATGCTTTCTTTAGTATTCCCATTGCCGAAGAGAGTAGGGATATTTTTGGCTTCTCTCTTGAAGGCCGATGCTTCCGGTTCAAACGCGCACCTCAAGGATATTGTGAAAGTCCCTCTATTTATAGTCAAGCTTTGAAATGTCATCTTGATGCTTTTTCCTTGCCGTCTGGTGCTGCTCTCATTCAGTACATGGACGATTTGTTAATCGCTGCTGATTCAGAGGATATATGTAAGAATGTGACGGTTGCATTGTTGCGACACTTATCCAATCTTAATCATAAGGTTTCACCTTCTAAGCTACAATATGTTCGTCAAGAGGTTACCTACTTGGGTCATCTCTTATCAAAGGATGGAAGACGATTAACCCCAGAACGTATCCAAGCAATTGCGCAAATGTCTGTGCCATCCACACAAAGAGAGGTACGTGCCTTTTTGGGCATTACTTCCTATCGTAGGCAGTGGATCCCTAACTTCTCTCTGTTGGCCGAACCTTTGTTGGCACTCACTTTGAAAGATACGCCTCAGCCCCTTCCATGGACTGACGAATGTCAGAGGAGTTTTACTGACGTACGTGCTGCTCTGTGTTCCGCTCCTGTACTAGGTACTCCTGATTACAGTAAACCTTTTACGCTCTATGTTCATGAAAGAGAAGGTTGTGCGTTGTCAGTTTTAACACAGCGATTTGGAGATAAACAGCGACCATGTGCCTATTTTTCGGCTACGTTAGATCCAGTAGCTAAAGCATTGCCTAGTTGTCTTAAAGCGACAGCAGCAGCAGCAATTTCTATTCGACAGTCTGCTGGAGTGGTGCTAGATAATAATCTCATTGTTATGGTGCCACATGCAGTGGATACTTTACTAAACAGAACAAAAACGCAGCATCTTACGAGTGCTCGTTTGTCTGGATATGAGCTGACGCTCTTAGCTAGCCATGTGCATATTAAACGATGTAATACTTTAAATCCAGCTACTTTGTTGCCTCTTCCAGAAGAGAAAGGTGTTCAAGAACAACATGATTGTTTCTTCCGTACTGAGGAAGAGACAAAAGGTAGAATTGACTTAGCAGATACGCCATTAGTGTATCCGGATGGAACGCTATGGGTAGATGGTTCTTGTTTTAAGCTTCCTAATGGAGAGACAACTTCGGCCTATGCTGTTACTACCTTGCATACAGTCGTGGAAACAGCACGCATCAGACATAATTCAGCTCAGGCAGCTGAACTGATAGCTTTGACCAGAGCGTGTGTGTTATCCAAAGGAAAAAGAGTGAACGTGTACACCAATAGCCAGTACGCTTTTGGTGTGGCGTTCAATTTTGGACGTTTGTGGAAAGAAAGGGGATTCCTTACTTCCCACGTCACTAAGATACAACATGGTCAGTTGGTGACTGACCTCCTTGAGTCACTTGCTTTGCCTACCCAGATAGCAATTGTGAAGTGTAGTGCGCATAAGAAGATTACTGACGATGTTGGTCGCGGGAATGCATTTGTGGATGAGATAGCGAAAAAGACAGCCAGAGATGCTGCAAGTCGCATGTATGTTGCGGGCCCTGCAAATTGGGTCAGAGAAAGAGGAATGTATGAGGATACAGTAGAAAGTGTGAAATCAATTCAAGAAGAGGCTACAGAGAAAGAATTGAGAAAGTGGAAAGAAAGTACAGGAATGTTAGACGAGATGGGATGTTGGGTGGAATTGTCCGAGCACCAACGTTGGCTGTTACCAGATGCCTATGTACTACCTGTAGTTACTATGGCGCATGGTCCAGCCCACCTAAGTGCGAAAGGAATATGCAAGCTTCTGGCTCCAGTATGGCAAAATGAAGGAATCCCGAAGTATGCAGACAATGGAGTGAAACATTGTATTATTTGCTTAATGTACAATCCGGGAAAGGGAACCCCAACTCCAGCAGGTCATTTTGCTCCTCCGACCTATCCATTTGAGGTGTTGCAAATCGATTACATTCACATGGAACGATGTAACAATCTCAAATATGTTCTAGTGGTGGTATGTGCCTTTTCCAGATGGGTAGAGGCTTACCCCCTGAAAGACAATACTGCTTTATCTACAGCCAAAGTACTTCTAAAAGAATTTTTCCCTAGATTTGGTTTGCCGCGCATTGTCTGGAGTGACAATGGGAGCGAATTTGTGGGCCAAGTCATGCAGAAAGTTTGTGCAGGTCTTGGTATAAAACAGAAGTTCCATGCTGCAAACCATCCACAGTCAGAGGGTCTAGTGGAATGTTACAAAGGTACTTTAAAGCTTAAGCTTGCGAAAGTGCAGGCTAGTACAGGCCTTAGTTGGCCCGATGCCCTACCTTTGGCTCTTCTATCCACCAGAACGGCTGTGCATTCTCGTTTGGGACTTAGCCCTTATGAGATAGTTTTCGGATGCCCAGCTAATATATGGGGAGTCCCTCGCCCTAAAAAGTATTCTGATATACCATATCCAATGTTGATTGATTACTTGCATGACCTCACAACTAAATTGCGTGTTCTCCATCAACAGGTTCAGAGCACTTTGCCAGAGGCCTCCACAGACTCAGGTCATTCCATCCAACCAGGTGACTGGGTTTGTGTGAAGAATTTCCAAACGATGAAGAATTTGGAGCCTCGCTGGAGAGAACCCCGTCAGGTTCTTCTGACCACTCGTACAGCAGTAAAGGTTGAAGGAAAGAAGAACTGGATTCACGGCGTGCACTGCAAGAAGGTTCCTTTGCCTTTGCCCTTTGACCAGTGGGTCCGCAAGGGTATAAGTGACTCTGAAGGCGAGAAGGTTCCACGATTCATACCTTTTAGTGATGCACGCTTGAATGGAACATTGTCGGAAAAAGAAAACGACGACATTCTCCAAGAAGCTGTACCACCACATTTTCGTCTGAATACCACAAATCCACGAACATTGTTTCAGGATCAGATTGTACCTGATAAGGTTCATTACGATTTAAGACCCAGACTGAAGAAGAAAAATTGAGATTCACTCTTCTATGTAGTTTCTATCCCGGTTGCAGGGTCACGGTAGGAGTCTTGGTTGTGACCTGAGTAGTGGCAATAAGCCTGCAGGACTTGCAGTGTCATAGGACGGCAGATAATCATAACTAAGTGATTAAGGAAGATTGCCGTGAGCATCCATTTAGAAGATGGAAACTACATTAGGTGAAAGAGAGAGAAGGAACAAAATGAAAGACAATCATTGTAAAATAATATACAGTCGTTGTGGTATAACTTTATGTGTTTTCATATTATTGTGTATTTTATTGGGGTGTATAGGTTGGATTGTTTATGCTATGCAGCAAAAAGTTGTCCCTTCTTCTATTACTGTGCCTTCTTATTCTACTATCTCTCCGCATCTATTTCATACACTTCCACAACATGAACTTGTTAGAAGAATCGAATATTACAATAATTCATTAATCCAGTTATTGCACCAACACCAATTAGTAATTAATACAACCGATTGTTGGGTGTGTGGACTAATGCCTCAACACACAGAAAAAGGAATGCCATATTTAGTTCTTCCGTTCTCTTATGAAGGTTCTGCTTGGGCTTATTTTGTAATTTTCTCTAACGCCTAACAAAGCCGATTTAAACGACCTGTCAGTTCATATATTGGTGGTCCAGATTTCAGTCATAGAGGGAATGGTAGCTATGGCTAAAATCATGGAAAATAGTAAAATTTCTGTTGATGAGAGAAAAGCATATACTAATTGGAACGTCACTCATTATATCACTAGCCTTAGGGATAAGGTTAAACAGGGAAAATCTCCACCAATTTGGACTGTACCTCATCAAGGCAATTTCTGTTTGCAAATAAATGGCCAAACTACTGACACCGAACAGAGAAAAAGCTTTTGTTCCCATACTTACATCCACTCATCTCAGAATTCGCCGCCGTTAGTGCCATCTCAGGGCACGTATTTCATCTGTCACGATAGACCCTATACGTGGTTGCCGACTGATTTTTCTGGAACTTGCTATATAGCTTTTCTTCTTCCCCCTACATACACTGCTTCTTCAAATTTTCATAAAAACAGATATGGCAGAGGAATTATTGATTCCAAAGACACAGCAGGACAAGAGGGAGGAGACTTCCTAAAAGGATTTCTTCCTTTTTGGGGTCCTATGGCAAACAGCAGGAATATGAGACAACAGGTTTGTGTTGTAGAGACTACAATAGACATCACTGTAGGAGCTTTGAGTAATATTATAGCGGAACTACAGGCGGATCGTTTTATGACTTTACAGAATCGAGTTGCCTTAGATGTTATTCTTGCAGATCGTGGTGGAGTCTGTAAATTGATCAAATCAAGTTGCTGTATTTATATACCTGATGATGCTCCGACAGTATACCAGGCCATCTCTAAATTACATATAATCTCTGAGTCGATTCATCAAGATGAAGGAGATTGGTCGTTATTGGGATGGTTTTGGGGACTACTGTCCAAATGGAGTTGGAAAATACTAACATTCCTTGGTATGGTTTTAGCCATTGTTTTCTCTTGTTGTCTTTGTATGCACTGTGGTCCCGCCATCTGCGACCTTTGTGCGACTGTGTGCATCCCAAAACCCAAGACACAAAGAACAGAGAATATTAGAATGATGTTACAGCAACAGCTCGATGACCTCATGGCCATCAACATCGACTCAGATTGACGTGAGTCTATGTATCTTGCCTGAGTTCTGGCAAAAGGAGGGTCTGAGGAAATTCGATTTTCGATCACGATCGCATTGAGCTGCCATTTTGTGCTCCACCGCCATTTTGTGTTGCCCTCACTCAGGCAGCACGACGAACGAAGTCTTTTCTGCTTTTCCTGCAATATTGTGTCAAAATAGCCTTGTGCCTCTGTTTACAAAGCTGGTGTTAGAGACTGGCCGAGTACACTAATCCTTGTCTGGTTTTTCTAATCCCCGTCTCAACTATCTGTTGGTTCACACTATTCTCTCCTGACTTTATCTTATCTTCTGGCCTTCGCTGTCCTCCACTCGTATTCTCTCGTTTCACAACTGTCCTCCAAAACACACAAACGTATCTCGCCCCCTGCAAGTCAGTTACAGACACGTTAATACCTTAACCTGTGGGAGGGGTGGCAAACACAGTTGGAGGAGAGGCTTCTTCGGGTTACTCGATACTTTGTTTTCCAATTCTTTCTATTGGCTCTGACTTACTTTCAGACTATTCCTATTGGTTTTTCATGTATGTTTTAGGTGTGTCTTTCGTTAATGTATATGTCACCTATGTACTATAAAAGATTGTGCGCCACAGAGTGAAGTGGCAGTCTCCTGAGAACATACCGTGTGTACTTCTAGGACAACTGTACTAGCTGCAGCTAATAAAATCTGATCTTTTACGCCGACAGAGTGTCCCCGTGTCTCTGTTAGCTGAAGCAGGAGAACCCAGGAGATTAAGGCGTACCCTGCGCCGCCAGGCCCATAAGGTTCTGGTTCTTCAAAGGGCCCATGAGTTGTTGTGCTCAGTGTTAGTGGCACCGGAGGCCTTGCATCTGTCACGGGCCTACCACCACGTGGCGCTGACTAGGGTTGCAGAGGATTAGTGGCACCCGAAGCTTTGCAGCCAGCACAGGCACCCCGCCATTGGACAGTGACTTTGGGTTCACTGAGGTAGGGGCACCTTAAGTGCTGAGCGGGTGTGCAGCCTGCGATGATACCCCTTCACGGTGGTCCGGACAGCTCAGATTTAGTGTGCCCTGCTGGACTGCAGTGTAGGCCAGAGCCAGCAGGCAGTGTGGGCCTACCGCCACGTGGCGTAGGTTTCGGGATTACAGAGTTGGTGGCACCTATTGTCCCGAGGGGAGCCGCCATGTGTCTTCATTTCAGTTCAGCGTTCATTTTAATAAAGTTTCATATGTTGCTTCGAAAGTGAATGTGTGATGCTCATTTTTGTGACGACAAATGCATGTCACCAGTTGTGATTGCGCGACATCATGCGGATTATTTTGTACATGTTTAGGTGTAGCTGATGTGGCATGTCTTTGGTCGGGGGGGGTCATGGAGGTGGTGGCGGCGGGTGTTGTTGCCCTTTCGGCCCTCTGGGCTACCTGTTCAGTTGCCCGGGTGCATCTGTTGTTCTTCAGGTGTAGCTCTGGCCTGGGCCTCCTTTTGTGGTGCAGGCTGTAGTCCGACTTTGCACTAGGTCAGAGCAGGTATTATTTTCCTGCTGCTAACGTACCTTATTGCCTGCTTTGTTTTCTTATCGCAGATATGGCTGGTCATTGAAAATGTTGTGGAGTGGTGTTGTTGTGGCTTTTGGCATGGGAACGCCTACTTTGCATCTCATTAGCGATAGTTGCAGGGGTCATCCGTGGCGATGTTTTTTGCAGCTGCTATCGCGGGTAAAGTGGTGCTGTAGGATGTTTACACCAGCTTGTGATTGGGGCAATGAGTTTATCGTTACTTTGGCTGCGATAAAGTGCTGTTGACTCTGCGATAGATCCTTGTGAATATGCCCCTAAGTATCTGTGGGGTTTTCACTGATTTTGTGGAGGCGGTATATACTCTGTATAATTATGAATAGTATTGTCTAAAAGTAGGCGCAGTTCCTTCTCTTTTATAACAAATGTGACCTTGGGAGGTGTGGCATTTGAAGCCTATTGATTGCTCAACAGACATGCTAGCCTGGGTCCAGATGTTTCACCTGTCTCAAAAATGTTTGTTTTCTGTTCAAGTGCTTGTTGTGATCTGTTAAAAAGAGATTGATTTTATCTGGCCTTGGACTACCCGAAGCCTAATATTTATTTGCATATACGCTCATTTACACAATGTGGAATTTGAGGACAGTTTTTATTTTCTATTTTGGCCACATGCCTTCGTGTTTTTTCGCACCAACAACATTTCAAATGTGTGCTCCTTACAGGCAAGAGCTTTGTATTCACTGTGATTCACACGTCTGGCATTATAAACAACCAGAATGCAGTGGGGAGGTAGGCCACACTGAATTCTTCCTTTAGGGGCTGAATTACATTATAGAATAAAAGTCAATAAGTCTGTGTAGCAGAAGCACACTGCTGGCTCTATCTCTAAGGCTTTGTGATTGACTGAGGCAATCGTGGGTTCTGATGGCATAAACTTCTAGAGTCCACCAGGAATAGTTGCTTTCCATTTTATGTTTGACACGATGGCATTAAACCTATTCACTGAATGTCACTGTTCCACTTCATCAACACGCACGACACACAGCACACTGCAAACAAATGATTTTATAACTAACAAGATATATTTGCTGTGATAACTGAATACTGTAATAGAAATCTGAGCACTTACTGTCCCCGGATGATTTGAATGCAAAGAGTTACATACTTCAATGCCTAGTATTAGAAATATGAAAGTTTTTTTTTCTAGTTTTTTCGTGTATTTCCTTATACAAGCCTTTTTCTGTTCAACAGTATCAAAACACTATACCAGTAGGGGCCGTATTATCAATGACTGCGCCAGCGCTAACTGTCGCTGTGCACCTGAGTATGTCTTTGTTTATGTGCGTTTGCATCTGTGCGCTAATACAATATGCGCACAGACGCAAATGCCCATAAACACAGAGTTCAACGTCTTCGCCAACATCACAACAGCATTACAGACCGATCATCTGTAACGCTGTCGGGCGCATACTCTGGCGCACAGCGACAATTACCGCTGGCACAGTCATTGGTAATACGGCCCTAGGTGTGCTGGTCATGTTTTTTTAGATCCATCGTTGAACTCCAGTACATAAATCTGTCGGGCATGCACAAATAGTATTAAATACCATGTGCCATAAATGTCCACAGTTTGCTATTTAAGACAAGGCCTGATGATCCCTTTTGTAGTATAGTATGTTGAGGTGCCATCACAGGGGCTGCCAGGGCTGGGCTGTGAAATGAAAGCGGCCCTGGCAAATTTTGGCAGACCAGCCCCCATAAAGTGCGTAGCAAGCAAGTGAGCCCGACCAATAAATGGCGGTTTGGGAGGGTTCTCCCCCAAGAACATTCGGGAAAAAAATGGCACAAATGGTGCATTCTACAGCATATGTTTTATTATATAGTCAATTGTATGTTTTTAAACTTGAGTTAATGATGACCTTAGAATGCACCAGGATATGACAATCTTTTTTGGGGCTCTTCAATGATTCCCTCACTTTCACCCTCCAACAGTTGTTCTCATCTCTCCATAGCCCCTTCTCACTTGTATTTCCTTTTGTTTTATAGCGCCTGTCATACCAGTGTAAGGTGTTGGAGCATTTTACATTACACACACATAGAGATACAATGAATTATACGTGTGTAAATCAGTGTAAACAAAACGTTATATAAGACAAAGGGGACTACAAGGTATAGGATTCATGTCATCCATACTGGTAGATATTTTATAAGAGTGCTTGGTCTGAGGAAGCACGAACTCAGAATTCAGAACGTAACATAGTGTTTAGGATTGACTTTACAAATTAGAATTTGTTTCTTCCCAAGCAAACCCTTTTTAGCAAAATTAGGATAATGAAAGACTGTTAAAAAATATAACTTTCTAACCTAGATTACAATTGTAACTTATGAATGGCACAGTAAGAAAAGGATCTCTGTGACAAAATGAGTAATTCACTGAACTATGCCCATAAAATACTTTTCTGTGATCTGCATAGTTGGGTAAACAACGTTTACCGCGAAACTTTGTCCCCACAGGGAATCAACAACCGCGTTGTGATTCCGCATACCATTACTCCGCAAGTCGGAACAACGACTTGCGGAGGGGGGGGGGAAGGTGTTGGATTTAAAATCCAACGTCTTCCCTAGTGTCCGCACAGACTGGAGTTGGAATAGTAAATTATACTATTCCAACATCCAGCCCCCCCCTCCGCAAGTCGTTGTTCCGACTTGCGGAGTAATGGTATGCGGAATCACAACGCGGTCGTTGTAGCGACTGCATTGTGATTCCCTTCGGGGAAAAAGACTGCGGGATGAGGAGATAGATTTGCATAGTACACGCTCTTTGCAGAGGCACATTAATCCTATTATTAACCCTCTGCTCTACTTTAGATAAGTCAAAACTGGCACTACACAAAACTCCGATCTCATTTCGTATAAACTGTAAGTTTCCAGAGTTTGCGCTCTAACAGCAATGCAAGGACAGAAACAAATAAATCAATAATGCTGTTCACATCTTTCTACCATGTGCTTGAATTCAAATCGATTCTTCAATTAATTAAGTGACTAAAGATACAGATTGTTCATTACAGTTTTTTTCTACCATAAACAGACATTTTGCTAAAGTCAATAAGTAGGCAACTTGTATTATATCTTGTTTCTCACTGTGTGATCTGATACAATGTTTCCTCCACTGATGCCCAGGCTTCATTAACTACTAAAATACTGAATATAAGGTGATATTATGGGAGCTATTGGACATGATGCATATGCTTTGAATTTTGTTGAACCTCAGCAGAATGATTAGCACAGCCCGAGGCCAATTTTGCGTATATCAACAGATTTGTTGATGAGAGATCTAGCGCATCAATGAATACAATTTACAGAGGCTGTATTAATTGATTTATACATAGGCAAATAAGTAACTAAGTATGTGATCCTCTGATGGCACCTTTAAGAAATACATGAATAATCAAAACACTTCAAATTTGCACTTGCTTAGATCCCCTTATATGCTTGCTCATTCAAGGCAAGAAACACTGCTTGGTTAAACCATCTTATTCAATACTTGTGCGAAAAGAAAAATATTTGGTGTAACATTTATCCATGAAATGTGCTTTTTACAGAGCTTTTATATCATTGTACTGGCCTCTTCGCAGACTGCATACCCCTTCAGCTGCGGTGCCACTAAGTCTGTTCCTCGACAGCCATGGACACTTTCTGGTTGAACTTTGGTGGAGACTGAGTGCATGAACTGGGGGTTGTCTTCATCATCATGTTGGTGATGCTGATTTTGTGGCGAAAACAAGGCTGTAGCATTCCATTTCTCAATTTGCCGCTTCCGGATGGCATCTACCCTCTGCATCATGCCCTGGAGGACACCTTCCACTGTCCCCCGCAACCCTCCACCACATTCTCCTTGGAAATCGATGAGGACCCACTCAGCTTGCGTGGCCCTATCTCACTGCACCGCAAGTCACCGTCTCGTGGCGGTGTGCCTGTGCTGGCAGTAGTGCACCCAGGGCCACTAACTCTGTGCAGCTCAAGTTAGGGACCCTGTCCAGTGAGATATTGGATGGCCTCTGAGAGCATGGCCTTGGGGTCATCAACGCCATGTGTCTGTGGCCGTGCGCTGTCCGCTGCCTCCGGCCTCAACTGCGGTCCACCAGGGCTCACACATCAAATCCAGTTCTGACCAGCCCAGACGTCGCATCACTGCAGGATGCACACCCCACCACCACCATAACCACCTCCAAAAGCCAACTGCCAGAGTCGAAACAGCTGTATTGGCAGACTAACGGAGTTGCTCACACCTGTGGTGGATGCCATCATTTGCCTGATACCCTGCTCAGCACTCCAGGTGCCACTAACTCAGTGCACTACAACTCATGGACCATCTCTGAATGAGTTGTGTGCTGTGGAGGGCTCACACAGCAATGTCACCTCAGGCTGTGTTGGAGACCTGGGACCATGATGAGGAAGATGATGCAGGTGTAACACACCCCACTGCAGCTGCATCAGGAATTTCCCGAAGGGACACAATCCTAGACATTTTCTTCACATGAGCACGCTCAGCTCTAGTGCCCCAACCTCAGTGCTCTGCAACTCACGGACACTTCTGTTTGCAGATTGGGTGTCCTCTGTACTTGCACCGGCTTCCACCATGATGCTCCGTAGTTGTCTCTGTAATGCTGTTGTTTTGTGTTTCCGTTTTAATAGTGTTCTCTGTTCATTTTATTGCCAGCACCAACCACTCCGTGTGGGCTGGCCTACACTCACCCCACACACATCCAGCACAGGCATCACTGTACATGTGACCCTGCCACTAAAGGGGCCGGGCGCACGTGCCCGTGGCCAGTTCCACAAACTATCTGCGTGTGTCCATGTGGTCATGATGTATGCATGAGGGCCCCTGGGCCTACAACATTACATTGTGCTGTGTACAGTTGATGCAACCATGTCACCGCTGGCAGCGGGTAAGTCCTTGGACATGTAGCTTTGTTGTCACCCACTCAATATGTGAGAGGAGTGGACTGGGCTGTTGTTCGGAGGTCCAGCATGGGGGTGTGAATGATGATTCCGGAGCTCTGGGCGTGGTTCATTGCAGGAAATGTGCATATGCATGTGTCTCTGTCTAGGTGTGGGTCTCCTTTGCGTGATATAGGTGGTCCCTGATGGGACTTGAACACCCACATATGTGATCTGGTTCGGCTTCTATGAGCTCTGACCCCAACCGGACCTGTTCGGCCACCTCCTTTTGGCATTCTGACACCTGGCATTGGAATGCAATGTATGCCGAGTGAAGTGTTGGGAGCCAGCCGTGGTGGCGGGTACTTCCTGCTGAGTGGTTTGTGCAGGGGCTGGGGTCTCCTCTATGGAGCTTGGCGGCCCTGTTCTTGGGGGTGGGTTGCCTAAGATGTCCATGGGCTGTTGTAGGGCATCAATGTCGAAGGTGTGGTGGTCCTCTCCAGCATCACTGATGAGTAGTCTGGTCTGCCCTGCTGGAGGTGTTGTTTGTCCCTCTGCAATGTGAAGCGGAGATGCATGTTGACATTGTGTTGATATGTATGTTGGCGCATTGTTCTAGTTTACATGCAGACAGTATGACAATGTACATTGAGACTGTTTGGGAGGTGCTGAATATTTGACGCGGACAGTGGACTTTTGGACTACATGACGGATGTGAGGTTGTACACGTACATTTCCATCTCAGTTTCCTGCTATGTTAGATGTGATTGGCCTGTTTCTGCACATGAGCGGACCCAGTTGTGTCCTCTGTTCTGCAGTCTTGGTGTTGCACTTTGTACCACATTGTCGTCGGATGTGCTGTTGTTGCTATGTGTGTGTGCTGCAGTGTGCCACGGGGATCAGGGACATGATCGAGGGTCATTGTGGGTGAGCAGTGTGCTGCACATCGTCGTGCATGTGTGCCATTGTGCCCATCTCCCCCAGTCCACCCAGTCCCTGGTCGTTACTCACCCTGTTGATGTTGTGTCAGGTCTCATTGAGCTGTGTCCGGACTCCCAACACCTTGCGCCGTCTCCACCCTGATTACTGTGGCCTTCATTTCCTCCGGCTCCTCCTGTGGCGCAGAACTCCCACCTTCTGTCCCCGTTGCTGCCTTCCTGTTGGCAGCGGGTTTGTGCTTGGTTTGGCTTTTTACATCATGCCAGCGCCGACTGCATTCACGTTTGTCATATTGACGCTCAGTGGATGGTAGTGTTCTGTCACATCTGTGACGCTGATCTGGTTTTCCTGTGGACTGCACCCCGTCTGACTCTTTCTCTTCCCCGACTCCGGGCTTCCTTGCTGGTGGTCTGTGCGGCTTTTGGGGTTCGCGTTGGCCTCTGCACTCGGTCCGGGTGCATCCATGGTACTACGCAGTTTCTTTTTTTCTCCCTCTTTTTTTTGTTGGTTTTATAGTGCATTTTCCCGCTTGACGCGTGGGAATTGCAGGCCTGTCGCTGGTTTTTGCTGGTATTTGTATCGCAATTGGCCTCATCGCAGCTTTTTCGGCGTTAGTGTTTCGCATTTTTGCAGCATCGCATTGACTTTATCGCAGACATTTGATGCGTTATTGTGAGCCTATCGCATGGTATCGCCGGCTTGAGAATACCACGTTATCAAAGTGTTATTTTCCCGCGATAGACTGCCATGTGCAAAGTTGCGTTAATCTAATTTTGCGATGATTATCACATGTTCTTGAAAATATCCCCCTTTTTAGGTCTCGCTCTCGAGACCTATTGTCGCCAAGATGCCTCTCAAGGGAAACAGAACGGGGCACGCGCAGCGATTGGGGTCGGGGTCTGTGGACGCGCTTGCACAGACGCACACACACACACACACGTGCGCGCACACACCCTGCCGCTGCCGACCCCCCTCACCGCATCCGCGGCTGCCTAACGCGCGCGCGCGCGCGCACACACCTCGCCCCCCCCCCCTGTACAACAAGCATTGGCAGAGCCAATAGGTCTCGTTCATTCGTTCAGCTGAGGAGGAGCGGGCTGCCGATCTCTGAGTTCCCACCATGTCTTCGGAACGTCATTGAATCAAAGGCTCAGAGGTCCGAGGGAATCCTCCTTTTAGCTGCAAAGTGCTTCACTGTGTAGATGCTTCAATTTGTAGGCCTATAGCGTTTACCTTGCTGGATCGCGCCTGGCGTTGCTTGCTCCCGCAAGGTAAAGGCTGTCCATGGATTTCCGGCCCGCTCCACTTACTAATGATTTTACAGTGACATTTTTTCACTGAGCGGCGACGAGCCATGAACGACATCGAGCGCGTGCATTAGTCCTCCACATCAATCACGCCGCACGCTCATTGGTGCAGGGGTTTACGTCCCCATTCCGAAAGAATCGCACACCATTTAATCTCTATATTTGTGAACTTACATTCCTTTGCTTTTTTCTCTAAACTTTCTTCTTAGGTGTTCCCAATCGACTGCAAGTATGCAAGTTTAAGGTGAAAATCTTAAAACAAATCCGGATAGGCCATGCATTGATAAAAGACAACTTCAGCACCGCTGTACAAATAAACAGGTTGAGAAACAGCCCTTTCATGAAAAGTTTACTTACACAGACTTCGTATTGATTGACCATGTCGCTCCCGAGGGGGTGTTTTCGCATCACCTCACTTGACCATCGGCCCTTCATTTTCAGTCGTTGGCTCTCAGCTGCACGTGCATCGCCAGGGCGGTGAATCACCGGGAGGGACAGGGCGCGCCCCCCCCCAAGGCGACCACGCCCCCGCGAGGAAGCGGAGAGGACAGGACCCGAGGTGCTCTACTTCCTGGGCTGGGTGCAGTTTCACTTCTTTTCTCACCAACCATCGCTTGAGGAGGTGAGTCCTCGGAGGTCTGGTGGGTGACTTGTGAATTATATTTGGGTACCCGGGGAGCATCGACCACCTCCAGATGAGACAGGAAGAGGGGGGAATTAGCTTTGCGAGGCTGTGCGTGCCAGTCTGTCTCCTGTATCTGAACTTCAAAACTTTCGATTTAGGCCGCCGTTGAGTTTCTTTTAAGCAAATTAAAGTTGTCCGGCTAGTTTATTTATTTTGTGGCACACCTTTCAGACCTGGGGCCACATCCTGGCCATGCATTCGCATCTGGGCCTAGTTGTGTAAAGGTGTGCCGGACGCCAGTACATGAATATGCAGTGCCTTGAAGCTTTACATTTTTTTATTAGCCCTACATAGGAGCTAACGCGTGTGCACACACCTCGCCACCGCCGCCGCCCCCCCTGTACAATGGTCAGTCATTACCTGCTTCTTGTGTGAATCCCTGTAGCACTTGAGTGATTTTCATGCAGGACGTCACAGGCCTGTGTTGAAGTCTTTCAAGCGGGTCCAGTAATTAGAAGTGACTTGAAGCCAAGCCTACCGCGAGAAGAACAGGGTCAGGCTGACACCCGGGAAGCTAGAAATCATTCAGCACCTGCTATTCTCAGAATACATTCCTCTTCTCAGTGCTGTCAAAGCATAGGCTTTCTTAAGCATCTCACACGCCCAGCAAAGATGAACACTTCCTGCTACACGTGCGA
Source organism: Triturus cristatus (assembly GCF_964204655.1). NCBI lineage: Eukaryota > Metazoa > Chordata > Amphibia > Caudata > Salamandridae > Triturus > Triturus cristatus. The sequence goes on from NC_140584.1 coordinate 233,058,167, forward strand.
GAATGTTGTTTTCATTCTTCTCTCTAATTAATTTCAGGTCAGCTTCTCACATGATGCTGCAGTTGTCACGTTTGCTTCTTCCACGTCCCCTGTATTTAGTTGTGTTTCGTCACCCAGCATTCGATGGTAGCAGCTGCTGTAAATAGAGCAGGCTGAAGTAGCGTCTTGGTGTTTTTTTTCTACGTACTTACGTCATTGGCAACATCAGACGGAAGCATGCGTGTGTCATAAGTAAAGTTGCCTCCTTCGCATAACTGTAATTGCGGAAAGCGACGCACGTGTGAAAGGAGTGGAATGTTTTGGGCGGGTACGTATAAGTAATACACTGTACCAATCAGCTGACGGCATCTTCTAATAACACCTTATATGTGATGAATGTGTTTGATGACCTCAACCTTATATAATGAGATTAAAAGATTACGTATACCTCGGACTATGTGGGGCCGAGCACACACACCTGTGCCAAATTCCTGGTAAATTGAAATTGAAGCATGCTGAGGCAGGGTTGAAACCCTCCGAGTGGGGAATGGATCATAATGTTATAGGTTTGCCTCTATCGAGGCTTCTTCAGTGTCAATATTGATTACTCAATTCAATTCAATTCAATGAAAACTTTATTCGGATCGTTGAGAATCCATAAAAGTACAAAAAGACAATTATAAAATCGTACAATAAAATAAAATACTGTTTGCACATGAGAAATAGTCCATCTAAACTTTAAGACATAGTAGACCGGGCACGAACCGCAGTTTTTAAAAAAGAGCTCACACGAAAGACAAGTTCATCATCGTCCAGGGCCAAAATCATTGAAAATGCAAGTTCCAGGCTAATAGGTTTTGTTTTTTTAAAATACGGAGTTAAAAACCATTTAATATACTTCATATAAAATTTACAGAAGAATAAAAAATGTAGAGTTGTTTGCCTACTCTGGGAATCACAGGGGCATGGCTCAACACATTGGTCATTAAAATTCCATAGAGGGAAGCTAAGTGCATGTTTAATGGTGCCTGCCCTAAGGCGAAATATAAGGCCTCGCTCCCAATGACTCAATGGAAGGGTTAAATATCTGGGTGTGGGATTTATTATAAAATTACAGGCTAAATAACCAGAAACACTAGATTTCAAGGACTCCCTTGCTACCCTTTCGACATCAAATAACGTATAAAGTGCTTTTTTAAATTCACATTTAGTGGGGTGCTTAGTGGTGGAGGGTTTAAGAAAAATGTCTTCAGAGTTCACGCTGCGAAAAATGCTATGCACTCCTGATAGCCAGGGAATGGTCATACCCCTGTCGCAGCAGAGGCAATCCTCAATGATGTCCCTAGTCAGTTTGGCAGTGGGGTTTTTCCAGATCGACAGCCAAAAAAGGGCTGGACGAGCACGGATAAAATCCCCTATAAAATGCAAACCCAATTCCCTATGGCATATAAAATGTGGGGAAGTAATGGGAACACAGAGAAGTTTCCTACAAAATCTATGTTCCTCTGTAATTATGTCTGAGCAACTGGCAGTACCCCAAACCTCAGCGCCATAAGTAGCAACCGGGACGCATTGAGTTTTGTATATTTTTAGGATAGCAGGCAATGCCCCGGTCAGTTTTGGACGGGGGAGGCTCAAAATTGAGTTAATGGACTTTGAGAACTTACTCCTGGCGTGGGCAATATGCCCACTCCAGGAGTTGTTCGCAGCAAAGACCACTCCCAAATACGGGAAACTGCCAGTTGACCCCAGTCTTTCTGCCCCCACAACTATGCTGCCAATATGATGCCTCTTCGGGCCGCAAGACATTACAAAAGACTTTTTAAAATTGGTCTTCAGATCTAGGGAATCCATATGTGCAACAAAGCCATTCACCAATATACGTAGTGCATTTGGGGTGCGTCCCATAAGGACCGCGTCGTCTGCATATAGCAGTGCGGGGAGAAGGTTATCTTTTATGGACGGGACATCACCGGTTAGAGAGACCAGATGTTTGTGTAGGCCGTTAATGTATATTATAAATAAAAGGGGGGCTAGGACACATCCCTGTCTAACCCCTCTGTTAACTGTAACAGGCTCGGAAACCTCACCCCCAGTGCCAATCCTGACACAGGCCTTCAGATCCCTATGCAAATAGGCCAAAAAGTGTACCAGCGATTCATCCAAGCCGTAATCCAATAAGGCCTTCCAGAGTAATGACCTATTAACAAGGTCAAAAGCGGTGGATAAATCCATGAAGGCCAGATAAATTGGGCAATTACGTGCTACGGTGTACTTGCCCAAGATAAGGTTCAGATTAAGGCATTGCTCCGCAGTTCCCACTTTATTGCGGAAACCCAGCTGACAACTCTCTAAAATTTGGTTGTCCTCGGCCCATAACAGGATTTTATTATACAGTACTCTCCCTAAAATCTTTAAAGTGTTGTCAATAAGGGAGATAGGCCTATAGCATGATGGTTGGGAACGGTCACCCTTCTTGAAAATAGGCACTATGATACTAGATGACCAGGTTGGAGGTGGTAAGGAAGTAAAATTTAAGTTCTTAAAAACATTCAATAAAAGTGGGGCTCATAAATCAGGGTGGGTCTTAATAATGTCAATTGGGAGGCCATCTGGGCCAGGGGCTTTATTCCCCGCGCTCTGTGCGATGGCCTCCATTACCTCAGATAGTGATACATCGGCCCGTGGGGGGCTATTAAATATTGGGATGGCCGCCGCAGAAGGTGGAGCCGCATAGATCTTAGAAAAGTGATCCACCCATGCAGCTCCAGGGATGGTACAATCTATTGGGGACGCGACCTGGCCCGCGCAACGCAGGTCTTTGACCGCGGCCCAAAAAATATCACCCCTACCCCGGGCAGCAGTTTGTGCTAGCACCTCCCAGCGCTCCTCAAGAATCTCCTCCTTCCTTCTCCTGATGGCCAATTTATATCGTGACCTAGCGTTTTTTACATCAGTCAGATTCCTCGGGCTAGCAGATAAGACCAATCGCAATTCGCGGTTGGCCAGAGAGCACTCATGATCAAACCATCCCTGGTCATCCGTCATGGCGCGCAAAGGAATCATGAGCTGTGCACGAAGGGCTGAGCAGATCTTAACAAAATCGTCTACTACCCCAGGGTTAGGACTTAAATCGGACAAACATGAGAGGAAAAGAGGAAGATTGTCTCTGACCAAGGTCTGTACAGTCGTCATCACATTAATACCCCTCCATTTTAATCTGAGATTGTTTGAGCTTAAGGAAAGGTTCCTAGCGCCGCATTCCTTATTGTAGACCGGTCGATGAATAATCTTTAAACTGATCTTGATAGGATTATGGTCCCCTTGGGACATTGGAATTACCTTGGCCTCACTAATACGGTCTGTCAGGCCAGGGGATATAAAAATGTAATCAATTATTGAAGAACAATCTCTACCTCTGAATGTTGGCACTAGGGGGACAGTGGGAAAGCGGTCCATAACATTCTCCAAATTATGTGTGCTCAAAAGAATAATTAATTCCGCGCCCCTTTGGCACCCCAAACCCGCGTTGTGATCTTTGAAAATTGGGCAATCTCCATTTAATTTAGCATTAAAATCGCCACCCAATACAAGGCCAGAGGTATCATTAAAATCGGCCCTAGCCTCCAGAGTGGTGATAAAGTTAAAAAGATTCCTAAAATGTGTATTAGGTTGTGAGCTAAAATCATTATTATAAAAATGTACCAAAAAGAGACTAGTTTTCTGTCTGAATAATATTAGCCTGGAAGTTCTGATTATTTGTCGGAATGACCCTGGAGGAGCCTCCAGCAGAGATGTTAATCCAGATGGATAAGCCTCCAGAAGGGCGGCCCATTCTAGATTTTGCGGCAAGGATATTGTGGCACTGAAACCCATTAACATGTAAATTAACCGTTGCCCACGTCTCCTGTAGCATAATTATATCTTGACTCTGAATGAAGTTGACCCACCCAGGGTCGAGGAGCCTTTGTTGGAGACCTGCTATATTCCAACTTATGACATTTAAGTTGCCTGTCCTTGATGCTATGCACTCTAAGGAGTTAGCAAAATTATCGGAAGTCATAGGTACAGGTGCTAACGGCAGGATAGGGTCCTCTATCAACGGTAGGGCAAGGAGTCCGTTACTCGAACTTGGATGTCAATCAGGAACATCCAAGTCAGACAAACCCAAGAAACGATTGGCCAGAGGAAGGGCCGTAGGCGTGGGCACACAATTATTGAGAATGGGTTTGTAGAAATAGCCAAGGGAAAACATACATATGTTCGTCATAAGCCCTGGCAATAACTCACAGGTGCGCATTAGAAACTGAACAGTATGGGGTCTGCAAAAATTTATGACAATGCAATCCCCGCTAATGTTTTTTGCCGATGTGCCCACCCATCCCACTCTCCGCACCATTAAAATTTCATGCAATCTGGCCGGTTCAAAACCCTTGTGTTTCCTTAACCAGTCCACACATTTATTGCGTAGGTCCACCCAAGATTCCTTCTTATTCTCGGGCAAACAGGGGACTCCGGCTAGAATTATAACATAAGGATATGATGCGGGGGGGAGGTTTAGAGTCACGGTGCTGGGCAAAGTCTTCGGTGGAACTGGTGCAATGGGCCGTGGTCTAACATCAATGTCCAATGGAAGAGGAGGGATCATCGCAGGTAGAGGTTGTGTCAGACCATTGGATAAGCACTGAGTACTATTGTTGAAATTGGCTGGTCCGTTATCTAATTTATCAGCGGCCCCCGACAGGCACGTCGTAATAGGTAGGGAGGTACAATCGACAGCCGATGCAACAGGAGCTGACTCCCGAGTTAACAATTGTTCCATACGTAAGAGTCTCTCATTTAAAGGGGCAAAATTTGCGTCAAAGAGGGCCTTAGAGTGGCTAACTATGGCTTTTAAACCCGACTCCAGAGCTGACACAATGTCATCCTTACTATGAGAGGTGGAAGTGGGCTCATAAGTTTAGGTACCCACCGACACAAAATTAGGAACAATAATTGTCTGCAGTACCATTTTATTACCTTTAGCGGGGCGGCCAAGAGTGTTAGATTTATTATTATTGGCCCCCCTTTTCCGTTTGGCCGGTGGGCCACTAGATTTAGTTGCACCAATTAATTTAGGGGCGTGAGATCTGGTGCGAGTTTGTTGGCCACTAGGACTAATGTCTGAAGATGTAACTAAGACGTGTGACGGGGACAATTGCTGGGCGGGTGTCGCGGGCATCGGGGGCAGGGTAGGTGACTGGGAGAGGCGGTGACAAACAGTATCGCCCTGTGTCACGGCTTCAAGAGATGAGCGTCGCTGAGCCGCCATTAAGTCTAAAGATAGACGTCGCTCAGTTAGCTCAATCTCGTGTGTCAGTAAGCTCTCAGCCCTGATCATAAAGGCATCCAATGTCCCTACCGCGCCCTTACGTTTGCTCATGACGGACCAGTAAAGTGCCCCTTCACTCCACTAAAGCACATATAATGCGGTGGCTTGTGCGGCAATGTTAAACAATGTCACCTGACACTCCGGTTACATGCAGATGATGGACCAAGGGGGGTGTCCCGACCCGGCCTCCTCCGGCCCCGGACGGCCACAGACGGCCCGCCCTCTGCCCGGGCTCAGCCCGGCGCCGCCCGCGCGCGTCCCGCGAAGCGGGGCGCGACGTGAATTATACGCGCCTCCTGGCGCAAGTGTGGCGTCCAAGCTCCGCGCCGCCGCAGGGACCGCCGGGAATTGTAGTCCCGGAGCGGCGGTACTGGATTCTCCTTCCGTGTCGCCCGTTGACTCTTGGCGATGGACCGGCAACCAGGGAGCAGCTCTACACGTAAGGATGTATGCCCCTTGACTCGTGGCGGTGGCGGCGTGCACAACGGTACAGGTATGGCAAGATTGATTACTCTTTAAACTGGAGCTACACCGTTTGGTTAGTATCTACGAGACGAGTGCTCTGGCTATACTGAGGGTTTGCTTAATGACTGGGCTTGCAGAATTGCCTTTTCGAGCTAAACGTGTTTGATGAATTGGGGTGCAGTTTCAAGGCTGCCATGAGCCCTAATGCAAGAGAAATGTCTCTGATATTAGTTGGGCAGTGTAAGACAGCCAGAATTGGGGTGCAGTGGGCCCACCACACCCCTGCACTCAGTTGAATTGCACGTGCTATAACAGCTATGCTAATGATACTGTTAACAGACCCTTCTCTGTTCTTGTTGTAAGCATTGTAATCCACAAATGATTTTCCAAATGTGTCCGAGATTTTGTTGTTCATTTTGTGAAAATGTGCTACCACCAGCGCGACTCGTTATGTTTCTGTGTTGGGTGGATCTGTCTACATCAGTGAGTTAAGGGGGACGGTTCTTGGTGTGTGATGGGTGAGACAAGAGGGCAATACAGAGCCTACTTGCCTTCTAGGCTTGTTTGCATGTTTATGGCCCGTCAGAAGTACATGGGTGTAAGACTGTTCATAGTAACGAGTGCCATTTTTTGTCATAGTAGACAATCAACATATATTTGTGCTGCCTTGGATGTATATTAAGCACAAGACACACAATTGATGGCTAGGTTCAAACTGGAACCGCATGGTGAGCAAACAAACAATGGATTTAGGCCCAGATCTCTGTACTGGGGTGAATGTATGACATTGTTCTGCATTCTGTCCATCAATTGTTGTTTTTGCATTTGTCACCCCGAGTGGGAAGGGTATGCCCAGACGTGGGTCCCTTGCTCTCCATGCCACTGGAATCAAGATATCCTGGCTGAAGAGGGGTGAAACCCCGAAACCGGTCCTACGATGCTTGTTTCCAGTCCAGGGAGGACCTGGCTTGGCAGTGCGGACTGGACTGTTCCCATGAGGCACAGGGTCAAGACTGATTTGCATATGGCTAGGTTCAAACTGGAACGGCATGGTGAGCAAAACAAGCATTTGCAATGCAATAGGTCTCGCAGTTACACGAGTTAAAGCTATTGGCATTGTAAATGACAATGCCAATAGGCATTGTTATTTGCAATGTCAATAGCTCAAACTCGCGTAAATGCGAGACCTAATGCATTGCAAATGCTTGTTTTTAATGTATATAAGTGACCCCTAGGGTAGGCCCTACACAGTTCAGAGTGAAGGCTGCGGTGTATTTAACAAGTTGGGCATGTACATTTAAGACATGTCCTGGAGTGAAAAACTTCTACATTTGTGTTTTAATACTGTGAGCCCTAGCTTTCCCATAGGATAACATTCAGTCCCCTTGTTACATTTATTAATTGGTAACAATCAATTGGGAGCAGATCGAAATGTTGAGGTTGGTGTCTACGGAATTGTCATTTGAAACCCTCTTTAATGGTAAAGTTGGATCTTAAGTCATAGTTCTGAAAATGCCAATTTTAGAAAGTTTACTAATGAAACAAAGGGCTCCTGAAGGAGTCGCTTATAAACATTCAAAATTGGGTTGGTATAACAATCCAACTTATATTGAATTAAACATAAGATAAATTAATGAATTAATAATAAGGCGTGCCAAAAACTGAATTCTAGAAAAGAGCTTATTTTTTATAAATTTAGCAACAAATGCATTGACCATGATGGGCTCTGCTAGAGTTTCTGACCCACAAGACATACCCCTCAGGTCTTGGGCCCTTGTTGTGGCATCAGTTGAGCCCCACTGCAAAAAAAGGAGAAATCTTAAAGTTTTTGGGCTCCTTGTCCAAACCAAAATGATTCTGCCCATGGCGGTTGCCACGGTGAAGTTCTGGCGATCCCGACTCTTCATGCCACAGCGACCATCATCAACATCCAGCAGTGCGAATCTGCAGTTTGTGCTACGTCATCAACAGCTTACGGTGAAAGCAAACGCGAGGCTCCAGTAACAACCATGTATGACGCCCATCAGGATCTTCATGCTACAGTGATGATAGCAGCAATGTCCGGCCTGCTCTTCAGGCTACATCGACGACCATCTGCAACATATTAGGCCTGGGCAGAGAACTCCGCTCCGTTCGCAGAGTTTTCTGCACTCCATGCTTCACGGAGCTCGTGGAGTGCAGAAAACTCAGCTCCACATAGTGCAACAGAGTTTTTTCCCTGTCCACGCTCACGAGTGGTAAGTTGGCGATTGCGAGCTGGCGCTTGGCTAGAATTTCTACCCGAGCAGGAGGAAGATCAGCACGAACAGCAGTTCGCACTGCACTTTGCCACTTGCGGAACTCTGCTGAGTGTTTTTGTAACTCTGTAGAGTTTTGCTTAGCGAAACTCCGCCAACTACATACACCCTGCCCTCTACGGCCCTTTCAACCATGAAGAGAACTCTTTGCTCTGGACTTTGAAGGTACCTTTTTCAGCTGGACTAACCTAGTCTCCATATCCAGCCTGCACTCCATTGCGGTCCACCTGAACTTGAGACTTTTACCCGGTCTCACGCAACCAGATACCTATAAGTGGCGCTTTATGCTTTTAGGTGCTATGTCTACATGAAACCTTTAAATATTGCATATCTCTGGTTCTAGTGACTGATTTTTTGTTGTTTTGGTTTCATATATTTTATTACATTTCACTCTATTTTTATAAATCGGTATGGGAGGTTTCCTGTTTACTTACTTAATCACTGTTTGAAGTGTTGAATAAATACTGTTCACATTATTTCTAAGTGAAGCTGACTGCTTTTGTGCCAAGCTATGAGAGGGTTGAGCATAGGTTAATTCGGGGTTTGCATGTGTTTCTTTCTGCCAAGCTATGAGAGGGTTGAGAATAGGTTAATTCTGGGTATGCATGTGTTTCACCCTGCCAGAGACTATGTTTGCTGCTTGAATAGACTTTCACTCCCCTCAACCAGCAACCCAATTTCCATCAATAACTACTACTGCAGCTACACAAAATGAATCACCGCCCTTTCCCACCTGATTACTTTGAGTGGAAGAATAGAACATTTTTGAAAATAGCCATTATTGTTGTAGAGCACACAGAATTTGAATTAAACATATTTCTATATTAGAGTTTTTTGTACTGCTAAGAATAAAAAATAAACTGTTCAAATGTTTATTTTTCGGCAGCCTAAAACATTTCTATATTTCAGGTTTTATTTGTAAATGTTCTTAAAGAGGCTTTTCTTGACTTATTTTTTTTCACCATAGTATGATTATTGAGCCATATTAAGTAACACTCTGCTACGGCACGGGCATGAAAATGTATTGCAAGTTGCTACCGTATCCTTTCATTTGCGTGCAGCTTTCCACATAGATCGTTCATTCCAGGCAACTGCACATTCAGAACAAAGCTCTCATTCATAATGCAAAGAGTAAAAAGTGAAGGCAATGGTCAAAGTCGTCCCCGTGGAGCCTCTCAAAGAGCCGTTGCAGGATGCCTGACAGCAAACAAAGATGAATTAGAGGTGTTTGCCTTTCTTCTTTCCACCTTCGTTGGTTTTTAATGGCAGTCCACAGCTGAACCTGGGCAGGACTGGAGAAGGGTCCATTATCAAAGAAGTTATCCTGAGGAATTATCCACTTCCTGGACTTTTGACTGGAAGGGGAAAGTTGTTAAATCTACTGTCTGTTGTCCAAGGAAAGTGTTCGTGTATCTGTCAATTTTTATGCTCCACATTAGTCCAACAACATAAAAGGGTCTGGTGTATTTTTTGCAATAGCTACATTCGAAACTAAAGAAAGAACATGGGTTGCCCCATTACATAAAAATAGCAAAAATTCACATCACTATAAATAGTTTTTGGAAAGTTTTATTTTAAACTAATTTGAGAAATCTAATGAAAAAATGTTTCTACAATACTTTTAACATCAATTTATCTCAGGGTCAGTTAAAACTTACTAGGGAATTCAGAATAAACATAAAGTAAATTGTTCATGATCTATAACATGCATGTGTAAAAATATGGGGGCATATTATCAAGCAGGGCGTTAAAATTATCTTAGCGATAATGTGCTTGGTAATATGCCCGTGAGAATTCCAATAGAAGCCCATGTTGACACCAGAACATAGGTTTCTATTGGAATTCTCAAGGGCATATTATCAAGCCCATTATCGCCGCTTTAGCGGCAGTTTTATGCCGCTAAAGCGGTGATAATTTTAATGCCGTTTTTTGATAATATGCCCCTTCATAAGTAAACAGTATTATATGTTTGCTTAGCGAACAAGCGAAAATGTAACAGCAAATGTCCCAAAAATTAATTTGTGATGCGATCATAAATGTGTTCAGAATCACACCACCATCATCCACTTTGACCTCTCTAGATTTATGTATATTAGATGACATCAGCGGAGGGGAAAAGATAGATTTTGACATTGAACGATTAACATAAATAAACCGTGGCCTTGCCTCATTTGGATACCTCAGACAAGTTACTATTACTTGAATTCACACTGCATTTTCACAAAGTAACGTAGTTCTAGAAAAGGGCGTAAAAGGGAACCTGCACTGTGAATATGCAGGAACGTGTAAAAAGGGAAACAGCGTTTACAACCCTGTCAGAACAGCACAGTGCCACTACAACGAAACTACAACAAACGTGTCATTACTAAGCTTCCCATTACAATGCAAGTCATTATAACAACTTACTTTAGGGAACTCATTGCTGGGTTTTAAATCCAACACCTTCCCTACTGTTGCACAGACTGGAGTTGGAATAGTAAAATATACTATTCCAAACTCCAGCACTTCCCTAAAGAATTGTTGTAATGGAATGCGAGGTAAGGATGCAGTCATTGTATTGCCCGCATTGTAGACGCATGCGTGAAAATGTCATACATCCATGTAAAAAGAAACACAAACAAATGAACAGGCACAACAAGTTGCAACAACACCTCCAATAGGTAAAACAAATCAGCTATCTGATACAATTTCAGGAGAAAAAGAACTAAAGAACAGGCTCACAAAGCCAACCATAATGCTTTAAACAATAACTAATATGTGCCTTGAATTAGTTATAAGCAAATTCTTATTCCAGCCACAAGTGACGTACTGCCATGTAAATACTTGCATGGCCTTTGGACACATATATAATGAAACTGCCATCCCAGTATTTTGTGGCCACTTTATTTCACATTATTTAAAAGAAGTCCATATAATTTGCTTCATATGATGGAGAAAATACAGTATGGGTCATGTCTGCTCCATCAGGACACAATTTGTTAATTGGAGGGATTTTGTTTGCAAGACCTCAAAATTCTTGTTTTACAATGTAACATTAAGAAACCTTGTTAGACATGGGTCTTCTTAGGGGATTTCTCTAAACCTTGTTGCTTCTTTTCGTCCTGTTTTTTTCTGACTCTCTTTTCGTGGCCTTAGGACTTTGGGCACTTTCCCTCTGTAATTCAGTGTGAAAGCATGCAGCCTTGTTACACATGCTAGGAAGTAGTGCTTACCTGATTGGTTTAGGTGTTGTAACTGTGAGCATAGTGCTAAATTTGTAAAAAAATAAGGGCAAGGGGTCCATCAGGACCTCAGCTTGCACCACCCATTTCCACTGCCGTAGCTGCTATTACCAGAACTTACAAAACTACAAGCTATCACACTGCTACAAGTGTGACAATTCAGAGTATTCAAGGCCCCCTGAAGCTGTGAGAATGACTTGGGAGGCAGGTATTAGTTGTTTTAATGTCTATTTGCTTAGTAAATAACTGTTGTTGTAAATCAGTCATCGACTTTATGTTAATCTCCAAACGATATCTCTGTTATATTTGCTCGTTTGAAATATGTGAGATAGAATGAGCGATCATCTGCCACTTAGTATGTCCTTTACCATTGCGGGGGGAAAAAGCAAGTCAGATACAACGGTCCAAAATCTATATAATTACAGACTGGAACTTGCCAGGAAGAATGGTTACACCCTAAAATGGGACAAAGTGGAACCAGTGGCTTTCTTTAGAAAACTAATTTGTTCTAAAGAATTGGAATTTAATACCTGCCTCTCTGAGAACGAGAATCCCTCCAAAGTCCATGACGCATTTCTTAGTATTACTGAAGAAATAAGAAAGTTACTCTTAAACCCCAGAAATCTGGGGCGAGTAGGACGAAGAGATGGTTTGATAGAGAGTGCAATAAGACTCATGCTCTTTATTGACTCAGTTAAAACGAGATCCTAGGGTCATGGCTGAAGTTAGATCTGCTAGATCTGCTTATCAACAGGCAGTAAAAATTAGGAAAAACAGATCAAACAGGAAGCCTGGCACACCCTACAGGAAGCCTGCCACTTAAAAGATAGTACTGCTTTCTGGAGAGCGGTGAATGCTCCATTTTTTAATGACAATGTAACAGATTCTATTGAGGTAGCCATTACTGAAGTGTCATGGGTGACTTACTTTCGGGAGCTTTGTCAAGAAGATACCGTGGTAGAAGTAGAGAGGGGGCTAAATCCAAGAATTCAGGATTCAGTACCTTACCCAATAAATGTTGAATTTTCATTGGAGGAAGTCCTGATAGCTATTGATAAGAGTGCTGCGGGGAAGGCACCGGGCCCGGATGAAATTCCTGTGGATACCTTTAAGGCTAATACTAAGTTATGGGCCCCGCTTTTAACTAATGTCCTAAACAGCTTTACCAAAGTTGGCTTTCCACTGACTTGGCAGGAAGCCATTGTGGTGCCTATTTTCAAGACAGGTGATCGTAATGTACCGAAATGTTATAGACCGATCTCCTTACTTGATTCGCTTATGAAGATCGCTGGGAGAGTTATACTCAACAAATTGCAAATATGGGTTGATGATAGAGGTATTCTCTCTCAGTTTCAATATGGTTTTAGGGAAGGCATGGGAACAATTGAGCAAGGACTGAACTTAGCACTCCTAGTAGCCAAGTACTTCGAGGCCAAAAATGAAAACTTATTTCTTACTTTTGTGGATCTAAGCTCGGCCTTTGACTGTCTTAACCATAATAAACTTTGGCTAACAATGCAGGAAATGGGAGTGGACCCAAACCTTCTAATATTCATTAGAGAACTATACCGAGAGGCAGGTGCCAGGGTACGTTATGGGGATAAGGGAAATTGTACTTCCAAATTCCCAATAGGAAAGGGTGTGAGACAAGGCTGCATTTTAGCCCCATTTCTGTTTAATTTATATATTAACTCGGTAGCATCTCATCTCCTGGAAGATATGCAAGACTATCCCAAAATTGGCAATTCCTATATCCCCATTCTTCTATATGCAGATGATGCTGTAATCATGGCCCGGACCCAAATGGGTCTTCAGAGATCGATAAACAATTTTTCAGAATACATGGGTAATAGGGGTCTAAAGATTAATATAAGCAAAACTTTTAATATGTGCTGCACTAAAAAGAAGAATCTTAACTGTAATTCCTTTCTATCTATCACAAAAATTGCGACCGTAAATACTTTTTCTTACCTAGGTATTAATTTTGACAAAAAGGGCACTTGGACAGCAGCAGGCGAAACACGAAAACTAGCATTTTCACGAGCAATAGGGGCCGTCAAACATTTTTCTAATAAGGTAGGAGGCCGCCCAGTACCAGCCCTAATAGACATTTATAAATCTAAGTGTGTATCCATAGCGCTATACGGTGCAGGAATTTGGGGGATAGCAAATATTTCAAGTATTCAGTTGTGCCAGAATGCTTTCCTTCATTACCTACTTGCAGTGCCCGGGTCCACTTCCTCTTATGTATGCCACCAAGAGCTGGGCGTATCATATATTTCGGATCTTATTAAACTGGAGCCTATCTTACTGTGGCATAAAGCTTGGTCCGGTAATGAGACAGGTCTGAATAGGGACATAATAAGGGACTGCTTAGGTCTTGATGGGGCGACAAAAATTTCCTGGCTTAAATATATAAAAAAATTCCTTGTGGATATGGGCCATCAAGAATTCTTCGATACTCCAAATAGTATGGCTGGGTTGTCAAGAAAGAAGCTCAAGCAAACCTGCCTGCATTTCTTAGCTGAGAAACGCTGGCAGACAGAGAAATGTAAGAGTTCTGTTATGGCTAACCACCTACTTATTCAAAATCAAGGTATTCAGCCATACTTGAAGTTAGTGCCTAGCTGTTATTCTCGAATGCTATTGTCTCGTTTTAGGGCAGATATCTTTTTTAGATTAGTCACCTTCCCTGAGATGAATTGCTGGTTAAAGGAATTAATTCCCTGTCCTTGTGATTTGGTTTCCGTTCAATCTTCCCTTCACTGTATTCTTTTTTGCAAATTCTACTCAGAACCTAGGAAAAGTATTCTTCGACCTGTTTTAAAAAAACTAGGCCTGAGACAATGTAGAGTGGCATTGGTCAGATTACAAATGTTAGATGATGAATTTCTTATCTTCTCGGTGTCAATGTTTCTTAAAACTATTATTAGATTTAGGATCTCTATGAATTAGGTCTCTTTTAATGGAAAAAGCTTGTTTTTTAAAGTCAAATTGTTTTATCTACTATGAATGAAATGTTATATATGTGTGATTTTATGGTTTTGCTTTTAAAATCGAATAAAGCTGTTTCTGACTCTGACTCTGACTCTAACTGTTGTTGTGGTTATCTCTATATTACATAAACAGGGCCACCAGGTGGTAGCTGTCATAAGTCCCAGAGTTGTCAATTAAGTCCCGGCGCTGAGCACTGGAAACCATAGGTTCAAATTAAGCACTCTGCAAGTAACCTGTATAGAGGTATTCCACATACCCAGGGCAGGTATTGCACTGGCTACTAGTGGGCTGCAGCACTGATTGTGCCACCTACAAGAATAGCCTGTCAAACATGTCTCAAGCCTGCCATTGCAGGCCTGTGTGTGTGCAGTTTCACTTATGCTCAGGTTGGCATTTCCAAACCATTAGACAATGCTGAGTGGGCCATCCGCTACTACTAGGATACTCCTAGGGTAAGCCCTGAGGGGTGGGGAAAGTATTAGGAGAAAGCAGGGCAGGTACACATGTGTGTCCCCTGCCCAGGGAGTGAATAATCCCCTTGTAGGATTTCCCTACTTAGGAGGTTTTCTCTTCCCATGGGTCGATGACTTCAAAACTGCAGTTTTAGCTTAGAGTAGGGACTAGCCTCCTGGTGTTATCAAGCATGCCTTAAATCTGAAATTGTGTGTGCACATTTGCACTTATATTCAGGTTGGTCATTCTAAATTATTGGCCATTCTGAGGGTGCCTGTCACTAACACTAGAGAACCCCTAGGGTGAGCCCTGGGGGGTGAAGCAAATGATAGGTTAAAGGCAGTGTAGGTGCACATGTGTGTACCCTGCCCAGAAAGTAAAGGACCCCTATGTGTTTTCACTACCTATGAGGTCTGCTCTCCTCATAGGTTAAAATGCAGTGGCGGCTTAAAGTGGAGCAGCCTCATGTTGTTTGCTACCCCTAGATTCCCAATGACAAACCCTCTCTTGTGGTAAAGGTGGATTTGTCATTAATAGCTTAGAAATGCCACTTGTAGAAAGTGGTTATGGCTCTGCGCTAAACTCTTTTGTGTGCCTTTTTGTTTGACTCCAGTCCACACTCGAGCCTGGAGGAGCACATCTGTATATTCCCAGGAGACAGACATAAACATAGGGAATGGAACTGAAATGACAGAATTCTGCCATTTGAGGGCTTGACTGGATATATTGGGGGAGAGATGTTGTCATTTGGCATTTGGGAAGCCAGATTATGGCCACTCTAAAGATTAAGATTTGCATTCCAAGGCCTTGTGGCAGTCGGAACTGAAATTTTTGAGAGATATCTGTAGTTCAAAGAGGAGCCACCCCAACTTCAAAGGCACACTACAGTATAACTAGTGGTACCGTACTTCAGCAGAGCAGAGATACACTTGTAGGGACCTGGAACCAGACATCCTGGACTGTGTGGTGGACACTGTCAGAGGAATCTGTTGTGCACAAGGAAGATACTACCATTAGAAGGGACTGTGCACGCTGCCTCAATAGTGGCTGGCCTGGGCTGACTACCTGCTGCTGTGTGGCACCCTGAAGTGTGCTCTCCAAGGGTTTGTTGACTTACCCTCCTGTTCTTTGTGGAGGTCACAGAGACATCAAAGTCCTCCTGGGAGGCACCTAGATGTCTATGTGATACACCTGGAGAGTGGTGCCCTCTCAAGTGCCTACTTCATCTGCTGGATCATGAATGCTGCACTGTATGAGCCTGGAACTAAGTAATGTGCCTGAAGACCGGATTGCCTTGTGCCCCCTGCATCATGGAGCCTCAGCACGCAAAATCATCTTATTGGTAGTGAGCGAATACACCAGTTGCGGGATTCAACATGGCCCGCTTCATCGTCTGTACCGTAACTCCCTCGTGTAACACACCCACTGAATGCTCATTGTGTGCGGTGTCCGATTCATAGGTTGAGACCCTGGAAGGCGGAAGCACATCTGTAGTAGTGCTTCATTCTTGTGCAGTACTACTGAACTTGCAACTGTTTGTGTGGGACGGGATTTTCTGGTGCGTCTTGTATCATCACGCACCAGACATTGCACTTAATTTGAGGGAGGTACAGTGAACTGACAGTTGGGTGGTTGTAACCAGTTTTGCTGGTATAACTCATATCATTGCGCAACCTACGTTGCACCTCTTTTTGAGGGAGGTACGGCGAACTCGAATGTGGGTTGGTTGTAACCGGATTTTCTGGTACGACTCATATCATCGTGCACCAGACACTGTGCCATACAGGGAGTTATAGCGAACTCAACATTTGGTTTATTGTGACTGGATAATCTGGTGCGACTCATGTCATTGTGTACAATGGAGATACAGAAAACCAAACTTGTGGTTAATTGTGACCGGATTGTCTGGCGCAGCTCAGATCAATATGCACCCCCCCATTCACCAAGTGTTCTGTCTTGCCCTCGGTGTAGTAAATCATCTGCCCTCTCCCCACCCTCTCCTCAGTTGCCCGGCGCCTTTGTGTTACCAGGTAGTATCGCCCGATCAGCCTGCGTGGTGAGAGTAAGTTACTGGGCTTAGGAACACTTCTGAGAGCAATTGGAAGCAGGTCGAGAGACTGCGTAATCCCCCTGTGCTTCACAGAACTGGACTGGTGCAGGAAGGCGAATTGAGGGACTTTTTGATTGAACTGGCACAGCCTCCATCCCGTTTCCGTTCGCCATAAAGTGGGTGAACTTTCCGAGTGGTAACCAACCTCCCATTTGTCGACTGTTGCCTGGTTACCATGATAGCTACTCCAGCCTTCTCCCCTGGGCCCCCAACTAAGGGGCCTATTAGGATGGCAGGTGGATCAACCCCACCGGGCCGGAGGTAGCCACTGCCAGCCCGGCGGGGGTGATCCGCCCGCCATCCATGCCTTAATGCCCCCCCACTATATTAGGATGGCTGGGGGGTCCGAGGTGGACGGGAAGACCGTCCGCCGCTTTTCCGCCCATCGACAAGTCGACCAAGTTGCAAAGGGACATAATATGGTGGTGGTGACTGCAAGAAAACGCCATCCATATTATCATGCATACGAAGGAGAGCTTTTCCTCTAGGGAGCCCCTTGCGGGCCCCCAGAGTGTTGGGGAGGTAGGGTGTGTACATGGGGGGTACCCATGGTACCCCCCTGCATTTGCATGCACAAGGTGGCGGCGCATGCAAATGCAATACATGCATTTTGTACATTGCGGCGGGTGCTGCTTACAGCAGGGCCCGCCGCAATGTACAAAATATGGGATGCGCCCACCAGTGAGGCGGGCGCATCCTAATCTGTATGGCGGGACAGCTGCACCTATGGCGGACAGTCCCTTTAGCCGTTGCGGTGGTGGGCGGACTTTGTCCGCCCGCCTTCGCAATAGACCCCTAAGTGTGACTCCAGCCTTAAATGGGGATAGTAAAGGGTGGGGGTTTTGACTCTAATCTGTGGGTAGAGTAGTTGGGGGTAACTGAGGGGTGTGGGAGGCTTTGTGCCACAGGGTCCGCATTCATGTTATCAATTGACCTGCTGGCTATTATTTGCACGTGCATATGAGTTTGCTTCATATGAACTTGCCAATATCCTTTGCACCTCGTTACAGTGCTGTGTGAGAGAGTTTGCTGCATGATAACAACCTGCTAGTAGTTGCACTGCGCAGCAATGTTGTTCTACTAGTTTGTTTCATTACCTAACCAATACTCCGTTTTGACATTGGTTTTGACATTGATTTTACCTGTGCGTCCTTGGCCACAGTGCTGCTGAAAAGTGTTATAGTCCTGTGTGTACACATTTCTGATATTGTTGTGACTCCGGGTGCACCCTAGAAATGTGTGGATTTGAGTTGTGCTTTTTGCCGGGGTGGTGCAGTTCTGGCAACATATCACACCCTATAAGGGTGCTGGGGTAAAATATGATATTTCCAAAGTGTGCATATTACTGATTTTAACACTGCTAAGAACATTTCCAAGTGTAATTTATGCTCAGAAATACATGATGTTCATGTGTGTTAATGTGTTCTTTAGATATAATCTTTATTTGCATATACCTCGCTTGAAGTCTCTTTTTTGATGCTCACTGTATTTATTGTGTGAGAATGCTGTGAGAGTGCTTTACACATTGCCTCTGTGATAAGCCTGACTGCTCATTGCCCAGCTACGCAAGGGTGAGTGCTGGTTGCACAGTGAATGCAATCACCCAACCCTGACAGGAGTGGTAGGTTCTGCCCGGCTTGGACATCGCCTCAGCAAACCAGAAAGTACCGGTTCCAACAAACCTGAAGACCAAACATATTTGAAATTGCTATAATCAGGAGTGGGTAGTGCATTGGGGGAGTGAGGCAGTTTCTGAGTTCAGGGATAGGTAGCGTAATAGGTTAGCGGGTGAATTTGAATGTATTGGGCTTCGTGGTCTAAGATTAATATAAATTGATTTAAAAAGTAAATTCCAAAATGTAAAAATGTTAAAATATATTAGATAAATATAAATTTACATAGATGGTATACATATACACATTACACATTAAACTATCTAAACAAATGAAAAAAGGTGCTAAATGTAAATTTCCTTGTGAAGTAAAGATAAAAAGACATGCACTGTAAAGGTTCTTCCGATGTAATGACGTGATTTAAAGCCACTCCCAGTACAAAACCAGCAATGGAATATCTCTCATTGTAAATAGTTGCAAAGTAACAAATAACATTCGCAGAAACATATTACATAAATATCATTACAATATAATACAGGAGTAGTGGTAGACAAAGGTATTGACAGCGAATCAGAATTTTTATTTTTACCAGTAAAAGTACATATATGGCTGATAATACATGTGTTTATTGCTGACCGGAAAAAGAAATAAAATCTGGCAGGTGTAAGATGGTATACCATAGCATATTAATCTGCCATGATGTGGAGAAATACCCTGTAGTAAATCCATTGCATGGAGTGGAAAATAGCCACAGCAAGGCCTTGTAAGTTGTGAATGTTCAGAAACGTATACCTATGTGGGAACATTTTCTCTGACCCTTTCTTATGTTGGAAATGGCAGTATTCTTTTTACTCCTTGAAGGGCTGTAATAACCCTTCCTCCTTGGTGATTAAAGGATTGGGTTGTCTATAAAATTGGAAGTGATGTAGAGGAAGAAAAGACAAAAATATTCACTTGAACATTGGGCACAACTACCCCAGAGCTAAGCAGATTTGCAAACTGGACAGACTAAATCTCAGTGCGTGTGTCAGAGGACATTCCAAGTACACATACCTGGAATCCTGCACATGACACCAGGGGCATAGCTACCATTGGTGCAGCAGGTGCAGTCAATCAAAGTAAACAGAGAGGGCGCCCCACTCTTCCAAAGTAACAGTGCACAGTACTTGACTATTGTGTCAAAAGAGAGCTCACCTTGGGCTCCATTATCGTAAATCTCACAAATACTTTACACTCTTATATATTTCACAAACCAGTCTCACTCATCACTGTTGGACTTGGCCCTTTTTGGCAGGTTCACTCCTGAACTTTTTGCCTTAACCCCTTCCATGCTGCGCAAATTCCGCCGCTGTGCTGACGGAATCTTGCGCGGGCGTGGTCATGACGGAACGGTTCCGTCATGAGCACAGCTCAACCGTGGCTCATGACGGAACCGTTCCGTCATGAGCACCGAAGGGGTTAAGCTCTGATATGGTGGTGGTGGTTTTAGGCCTCTGGGCACTTTAGCACTGTGGCCCAGTGTAAAGTGAGTGCGCTCTCTGTGTACATGTGGTGAGATTGGCCTGCCCACCCATAGGAATGCATGGGGATAAGTGTGTCCATGATAATTTCTGGTATGAGAGGAGTGCAGGGTCGAGTTTAGTATGTATGAACTCGTGAGGATAAATGCTGCACAATGGTGTGCGCAGATTTATGGTGACTGGTGGAGAAATGCCACTTTTAGAAGTTGGCATTTCTGTGTGCTATGTGTCTGTCTGCCTGATGTGAATTGCCTGTCTGGCTTGTGATTGACAGGAGCTGAGAGGTATAGGTGGCTCCAGGAGGGGCAGGGGGAGTCAGCGCTGAGCTGCATGGGACACCTGGAGGAAGAGTGGTGGGAGGAGTAATCCCCTGACTCTGAATGGGATGGTGCCTCCCTAGTGAATGCTGGTTTCGCCTCCCGTGGTGTGTCTGATGGCGAGCCCCCACCTGATAAAGGAGAAGAGGAGCTTGGCAAACAAAGTGCTCCAAATCCCCCCTAAACCAGTTCTAACTGGTATCCCCAAGCCCTGTGCTGTGACACAAAGGGAAATGCTAGAATAAATATAGGGGCTGTGACCCCATGAGAATGTTCAGTCTTGGTGTACTGTTCCTGCTGGGGCATGCTGCTGGGGCCCAGGGGGGCTGCCAGGAGGGTTTGCCTCCCTGGGCCCTGCCTGGCCCCTTCATCTTCCAGGACTTTAATCCTAGCGCCGGGTGAGCGCTGTATTTCTATTTCTACAGAGCGCTTATTTTCCCTGAGGAGGAGTGCTTCTGTTTTCTACTTGCAGCACTGGGCGGCGATCGTCTACGAGGGAATCCTGAAGTAGGGATTCCCCCGCTTTTGCTGATGTCATAGCAGGTTTGATCTATTATATATCATGGCGGGTGCCCACCCCTCATGTGCCTGCTTAAAGAGGGAGCCCACCCCTCATTGTCGCATCTTGAACAGAATCACCGCCGCGGCCCCAAAACTGGAAGTCAGGCAACGTGGTGCCTGATGTGGGGTGGGGTGGGACTTCTGCTTCCCCGAGGGAAGCCCTGCGCCCGTGCCGGCCATGTCGGTGCAGAGTCCCGGGTCCCAGGAGGGGACCCAGGTGAAGAAAACAAAGAATCCAGGAGGGAGCCCACCTCGCGTTGGACATTGTGAGGAAGCGAGGCGAAAGCCCGCATGTGAAGAGGAGAGGCGGGCAAATGGAGACATGCGGCCAGGCGGGGCTCCCGTGAGCCGAGAGAGCCCCGCGCCTCTGATGGTAGAAGTCCCAGTCCCAGAAGGGGGACCGGGCGAAGACAAGCACCAGTGAGGAGAGAGACTTCCCAGACCAGTCCGGTGAGTGGGGGCTCCAGGGGAACATTGTTGGTGCCAATCGCGGCACCGTCATGGTGACTTAGGCTGAGTGGTCCTGCAAGAGAGCGGGCCACTCCAACGAGGGGGGCGTGTTAATTGCAGAGAGCCCAGTGGGGGCTCCCAGATCAGAGCGCATTGTCGGCGCTCGTGCTCCTGCCCCAGCTGCCTCGCCTGACAGCAGGCAGCTGCCACATTTTTGCCCGCATCCTGTTTTGCTACTGAGTCCCAGTAGGGGACCCCGAGGGTACAGAGGTGCCTATGTCCCATTTAAGTGCCACAGCTGCGCCGCACCAGCGCGGGCAGCTACAGCGAAAGGGGCACCATTGATTAAGAGTCCCTGAGTGGGACAGGCGGCACAGAGGTGTCAGGTGTTCACTTGGTTCACAGCTGCCCTGCAAGTAGTGGACAGCTTCAACATTTAGGCCACAGTCTTTGGGGGCATGTTTTGAGAGAGGAGTGAGATGCACTCCTTTGCCCTAGCGCAATGGCGCACTTTTGATTCCACTGCATAGGCAGCAGCCCTGACATTCTGGACACAGGGTATTTCAGCCCCTTTGGGAAGGCCAGTTGGCCAAGGGGTCAGTGATGTACATGATGTTAGAAAATGTGATGCTTTACTGTGATTCATGCCTCTAAAGGCGTTTGGGGATGATATTATGTGCGTAATGTGTTTATGCCAGTGAGATTATTTCCTACTGTGAGTATACCCCTAATGTGAGTGATACTTAGGGTCTAATATGTTAGACTGATGAGGTTAACGTACAATGTGTTGTGGCGCCTAATGTGATACTGTGCATAATGTGGTTTATGTTACAGGCTGATGTTGAGTACAGTGGTTGTCAGTGATTACTGGTTGTACGTTTATGATATGTCTTATTTATACTAAGTTCGCTTTACAATGGTTCTGACAGTTGTCCAGTGGGCCCTGTCAAGTGTAATTAATCCCTTGTAAATATGACCTAGTGCCAGGTGGCACAATGTATATTATGTGAGTACTATTCTAATGTGTTATGAGAATACAAAGGCTATTTTTTATATAACCTTGTGTGGAGTTCCTTTTGTGGATAAGCCTGACTGCTCGTGCCAAGCTACCAAGGGGGTGAGCAGGGGTTATCTTTGGCGTGTAACTCCCTTGCCCTGACTAGAGTGGTGGTCTCTGCCTGGCTTTGGCGCAAGCCTTAGCCAACCACAGATCCCATTTCTAACAAACACTTTATATTAACCCCTGGTTACACTAAGATTTGATACCACATCTATATATCATTAAAAATTCTTTAATGCTTTATTTATAAAAAAAATCACCAATATCTGATCTAGAGAACAGTCATCGAATTTCATATAAATCACAAAATAGGACCTCAACCACAATTTTTAATATATAAAATCAGTTTAAAATCATATCAAAATGTTCCCCGTCCCCCCAAGGAGACAATAATTTTTTTTTTCTTTTTCTGTATTACAATCAAAAACAATCCATTACACAGATACATAAACACAAACAGGGAGAGTTTATGCATATATGGAACTAAATCTGACCATCTGGAAATATTCTGTGTTTGAACAATGATCTAAACAGATTACTGGTTGTAAAGACATATGTGATTGTCTGTTGTACTCTCCCTGTTTGTGTTTATGTATCTGTGTAATGGATTGTTTTGATTGTAAAACAGAACAAGTAAAAGAAAATGTTATTGTCCCCTTGACTTTCACATTTGACTTTGTCTGGTTCCAGCATCACCAGATTTCTCAAGTTAGCGTGTATTTCTTCTACTCCCTATTTTACACTTTATTCTTTAGAAATTCATATCTCAAGTTCTACCTATTGTATATGTATTATTTTGGTCGCATTTTATTTATTCAATTAGTTTCTATTAGTCTAACCTGGTGTGGAATCTGCTTGGGTGGTGTTTTCACAGTTTTATATTTGAAGTGTTGCACAAATACTTTACACATTGCCTCTAAATTAAGCCTGACTACTCTGTGCCAAACTACCAAAGGTGTGTCTGCTTCTTACACTGACTGGTATTATGGTTGCTACCTGACTTGGGCTCATATCCTAGCCAACCAAAAACCCAATTTGTAACATTAATTATATTTTTTCCAAGCCAAATATTTTGACACTTGTTTCATTCCTGTAAATAGAAACTATTTGGTGGTTACCCTACTGTATTTTCCACTGTCTTTATAATGCATGAGTCCCAAATCTAACTCACCCAGACATCCTCATATTGGTGAATTACCAGACACAGAATGGCAACAGAGACATGACAAATTCACTAGATCAAAAATTAGATTTGTATGCTTAAGCCTTAATGTCAAGTATTACCGTTGCAGATCACATGCCATTTACACTGTACTGTCACATGACAGAGCATCTGGGAAAGTTTTTAGGATTGCCAAGTGAATTTCAGTGCTTAATTTGAAATAAATAAAAATAGGTGTGAGGGCCCAATGTGGTTCATAGAAGGCCTATGCTGTCCCTGCCAATTGCCACAAATGCAGTTTTGATTCCACATCACGTACCGTTCTAGCATAGCCCTTTGCTTCCTGTGTTTTTAACTCACTCTTGCAGGTTTTTCATCCCTGCTCTCTTCCTTTTATCAATAGTGACTTTACCTCTTTCTCCCTTTTCTGTCTATCTTTCTTTTTTGCTCTGGGTCAATGGCAGATAATGAAAAAGAAGTCATGGTTCCAAAAAATGACTGCGGCTGCCCAAACCACTTGCATCAATCAGCACACCTTAGACAATCACGTGAACTCTTGACCTTGACAATGAGCATAAATACCAGCAAGACTAATTCATAATTTCCCTGTTGGAGGTCAGTAAATGTGGTACCAATAAATTGAGTGCCCGATATTTACAGTTCTTAGAAAGAATAAAAATGTCGAACACTCCCTATAAATAGGGACCATTGTTAAAGTAATATTTCTTGAACAATCAAAGTTTCACAACAGGCTCAAAGCTCTTTTTAAGAACTTAGAAGTCAGCTCAGGTAAACCTGCAACCTTTGTGGAAAGTTTTGAACAAAACCATATCTGTCTGCTAATGCTGACATGAAGCTATTTCTGTATTTTTCAGAACAGATTGTCTATCACTCATCCATAACAGATTGTCAGTAAAACCCTTGTTCATGTGGCTGTTTTATGTTTTACACAAATTGAGATTCATTGAATGTGTCATACGCAGTTTCATGAAGTGGCTTTGATTTAATTTAGAAGTGCACCTTGTTATTATGACATTTTCCTGACTCTTTGA
Organism: Triturus cristatus; assembly: GCF_964204655.1. NCBI lineage: Eukaryota > Metazoa > Chordata > Amphibia > Caudata > Salamandridae > Triturus > Triturus cristatus. Next base: position 233,082,795 of record NC_140584.1, read on the forward strand.
AATCGGATGCCAGAAAACAGACACTCGAGTGAGTAATTATCAATTTCTTTTAAACATGCAGATTTTGATGGAAACATGACCTGCCTGTTTCATAACTGACTAGGAAAGCATACTTTTGCTCTTGAGCTAATGAATGTAAAGTATTATTAAAAAAGCTGTTGTTTCTTTGCAAAAGAAAGGAAAACAGTTTAATTTGTTAGTAAGCCCTGACACAGCATGGGTGCCAAGGGTGCTAGTGCAAGCAAAGAAAGCTTGCCCCCATCCACCGGGGAGATCTTAAACTATAATCCTAATTTGTGTCCAGGGCCACTCAACACCATTAACCCACAGTGCTGCCATGTGAATGATAGTCATGTCCTTGAGATTAGAACAGTTTCCTTGACTGTCAGTTCATAGCTCCCCCAAATGTGACTGATCCGTGTTTTAGATAAATATTAGAAATATGGTTTTTGGTTGGCTGAGGTATGCACCCTATTTAACAAGGAACCAAAATTCTAGTCAGTGTAAGTCGTATACACACCCTAAATTAACCCATGCACACCCTCTCGAAACTTGGCACAGAGCAGCCAGACTTGACTTAGAAGGCAATCTGTAAAGTATGTGTGCAACACTTCAAACAGTAAAACAGTGAAAACATACCACACTGTTGTAATTGAACAGAAGTCCAGTAGTCCAAAGTAGATTGCGAAGGATGTTTATTAAGTAGTTGTCATGAAGAGCCCCACCAGGAGCAGCCTTCCTGTTGCTCAGCTCATTCTCCAACTGACTCTCTCAAGCATCCAACATTCCACAGCATCACCACTCACCAACATTCCACTCCCCAGTCACACAGGCTGAGCAGCAGGTATAACATATCTCCCTTCTTTACAAACACTAGAATAACATTAGCGACTACTCCACGTATGTCTATAAAATAGCAAATGAGAGGTAAGGAAAATGCATGAAAGTAACAGTTGGAAAGAAGTTGCACACATGTTGCTGAACTCAGTAAGGAAACATAGCAAATTTGAATATAGGGGTGGTACACGTCACAAAATCAAATGTAATAAGAACATGCACATAAGTTATTATTCATAAAAGACCATTCATGCTAATCACCATAACCAAAAATGAAGAAATAAATGTAATCGGAACACATGCAAGTAACTTGTTGAGTGTAAGCATATTGCCATTATAAATAAAGAGAGTCGTTACACTTTAACATGTCACTATGAAGATAAACTCAATACATAAAACAAAGACACCTCACACATCTTCTCCCTTTTCATTAACAAAGAAAAACACCATACACTGTTCCACACCACAGCTCCTCTACCAAACCCCTAATGTCACAATCATGCCAGCTGGCCAGGCTGACACGAAGACAACACACAGGGAACAAACCACTGGAGGCAAAGTAGAGAACCGCCCATAGCGAGAGAAAAAAACAACACAGATGGTTTACAAGCCCCCACAATCATACTATACATAAAACATTCCCATTAAGATTGTGAGTGGGAGAGTCACATACAACCATCCTACAACCACACAACAGTGGTGGACAAGAGAAACTTATTCTATACAGTCATCTCAACAATAGCCTATATGAGCATTACGCTATGATCCAACCTCCACCACCACAAGTGGTGGAAATGAGTAAATAAAAATCTCACTTCTTCTCAATCAGTCATCTCAAACATAACTCCAAATTTGGTGATGTACCTACATCATCCCACAACCACGTAGAAGTGGTAGACCTGAATGATTTAACCTCATAAAGACATAGCAAACACACCAAAACCAGTGGCTGATGTTCCAACAACATCCTATAACCACGTATCTGTGGCAGACCCGAATGACTTATCCTCCCAAAGTCATCACGACAACAATAGTAGGTGATTAACCTACTTCATCCCACAAACACATAGAAGTGGTAGACCTGAATGACATATCCTTCTAAAGTCATTACAACACACCACCAACAGTGAGTGATGACCCTACTGTAACGCCCTGAACGTCTCGGGATCGTTTAACAGACACGATAATGAGGACGCAACCACTTGTGAAGGGTTAGTTATTTTAATGAAGGCAAAAATAACACAAAGAAGAAACAAAAGTTATAGTCACTGGAATCCTCCAGGCTAAGTACGTTACCAGCCCACAGCACGGGTGGTCCTAACCGTCCTCTGCATATACGCCGGTCCCGGCGTATGCCAACAGAGGGCAGAAATGAAATGGCCGACAATACCAATCGGTAGGCTGTGAGGGGCACGAAGAGTGTTGGGGAGAATCGAGGAGTCAGGGAAACACCCAGCCGGGGTCTCTACCTGAAGGGAGCAGCCGCTCAACCTCTTCCTCAGACTGCACCGGGACGCGGAGTCACCTCCTGGTGATGCGTCACCGATACCCCAATCAAAACCAAGAAGACTGAACCGAGAGCAGCCGCTCGATCGATCCTGTGGACTTCCGAGTCTGTAACGCGGCAAACACCTCCTGGTGTGCGTTACAGCTGGCAGTCCCTGTATCTCTGGTCGGGCTGGGAGTTACGACTCCAACCAGCAAAAGCGCCACTGCGCTTTGACTCAGCCGAGTCAAAAAGCGAAGCTCAATGGTTGACCGGTAGAGCTTCCGGGTCCTTCACAGGTGACGATGGGGCAAGACACGGCCCAGGGAGTAACGACTCGACCTACCTCCGTTCTTGCCTTACTGGAGCTCCACTCCGGAACACTGCTCTACACGAAGCAGGTACGTCGGTGTAAACACAATATCCGACAGCGTTGTACCTCCCGGTTCCTCCCTTTATAGGGCGTGTTTTCCTTGAGTTATGTAACAGCTCTCCTGTTTACATAAGGGCGTGTTTTCCTTGAGTTATGTAACAGCTCTCCTGTTTACATAAGGGCGTGTTTTCCTTGAGTTATGTAACAGCTCTCCTGTTTACATAACCTCTCAACCGCTAAGCATCCTGGGAGATGTAGTCCATTTTCGCTGGTTACCGTTTTCCTCCCCTCGCATGACAGGAATTCTTGACACCTACATCATCCCACAACCACATAGTAGTGGTAGACCTAAGTGACTTATACTAATAAAGCCATCACAAAAACAACACCATAAGTGAGTGATTTACATCCAATCAACTCACAACCACAAAAATAGTGGTAGGCTAGAGTGACTTGGCTCACGCCCTCAAACTCACACCACACAGTCATACTACCTGTAAAGCTTACACAATGAGTGACTTTATCCATGCACTCAAACATTTCTCCCGCACTGAAAAAAAACCTCACCAACCTTAAAATCACAAATAATAATAAATAAAAAAATCCACTCAATGAGTAAGCAAAACATGGGTTAGTACTAATTAACCCAATGAAGGTAATGTTCAGCTCTCCGCAGAAAGGAAGTTCCTGATGAACGACCTCTCACCCACTCCTTATATTCCTGTGATAGAGTGTATGGAACGATGGAGCACAGGTGAATACCGCTGCCACCTGGTCCAATCCGCAGGGCAACTCTTAACATTAGCACCCCAGAAAATTACTCTCATGGATGACCCCTCTGTATCGACGACCTTCGATCACCTTGCTTCTTGCTACAGAACCTTAAGGCTTATGGGAAGTGGCGGTGCCACGAAACGTCAGGTCAATAAACATGGCTCGGAGTTGAAATTCCTTACACCAATCTCAAAATGGTGGCACACAGTGGCTCTATGGGCCGAGTGGCTCCAGGCACAAGCATACACAAACGTCGCTGCTCCATACTTTTCTGCAGGAAGAGAACAGAAAGGCATCATCACTAGCTCTGCACCACTTCCACTCTCATCAATAGCAACGGTAAGGGACCCCGCACACCCTCGAGGCCACCTACAGTGAGTATATTTGTAGGCTCAAGTGGCAGCATGCGCAGAAACATACAGTTCAATCAACACACCCTCCTCAATACCATTACATCATGACAATCAGAACACATACATCATGGATCGTGGACTCCTAGCATGTAACAGATCACAAACTGCAGGTTTAGTTCCTCACGTTGCAACAGCAATACTGATACACTTCTTCTGTCCTACCAACACTGCCAGTCCACTTGTAATGCCCATATCCTCACACACTGCTGACAGAGACACGTGCGTAGGTGCTTTTACACATGCCACCAAGCTACTAAGCGTTACAACAAACAAATGATGGACGGAATGCTGACAATGCAGACATTCTCCCCCAGTCAAGAGATCTGGGTTAAATCCATCGTTCTTTTGCCCACTACGCCACCCCAGTTCAGACATGGCCATATGCAAATCAGTCTTGACCCTGTGCCTCATGGGAACAGTCCAGCCCGAACTGCCAAGCCATGTCTTCCCTGGACCGGAATCAAGCATCCTAGGACCGGTTTCTGGCTATCAGCCGTCATCAGCCAGGATAGCTTGACTCCAGTGGCGTAGTGAGCACGGGTCCCACGTCTGGGAATACCCATCCCACTTAGGGCGAAAAGCGTTACAACAAACAAATGATGGACGGAATGCTGACAATGCAGACATTCTCCCCCAGTCAAGAGATCTGGGTTAAATCCATTGTTCTTTTGCCCACTACGCCACCCCAGTTCAGACATGGCCATATGCAAATCAGTCTTGACCCTGTGCCTCATGGGAACAGTCCAGCCCGAACTGCCAAGCCATGTCTTCCCTGGACCAGAATCAAGCATCCTAGGACCGGTTTCTGGCTATCAGCCGTCATCAGCCAGGATTGCTTGACTCCAGTGGCGTAGCGAGCACGGGTCCCACGTCTGGGAATACCCATCCCACTTAGGGCGAAAAGCGTTACAACAAACAAATGATGGACGGAATGCTGACAATGCAGACATTCTCCCCCAGTCAAGAGATCTGGGTTAAATCCATCGTTCTTTTGCCCACTACGCCACCCCAGTTCAGACATGGCCATATGCAAATCAGTCTTGACCCTGTGCCTCATGGGAACAGTTCAGCCCGAACTGCCAAGCCATGTCTTCCCTGGACCGGAATCAAGCATCCTAGGACCGGTTTCTGGCTATCAGCCGTCATCAGCCAGGATAGCTTGACTCCAGTGGCATAGTGAGCACGGGTCCCACGTCTGGGAATACCCATCCCACTTAGGGCGAAAAGCGTTACAACAAACAAATGATGGACGGAATGCTGACAATGCAGACATTCTCCCCCAGTCAAGAGATCTGGGTTAAATCCATCGTTCTTTTGCCCACTACGCCACCCCAGTTCAGACATGGCCATATGCAAATCAGTCTTGACCCTGTGCCTCATGGGAACAGTCCAGCCCGAACTGCCAAGCCATGTCTTCCCTGGACCAGAATCAAGCATCCTAGGACCGGTTTCTGGCTATCAGCCGTCATCAGCCAGGATAGCTTGACTCCAGTGGCGTAGTGAGCACGGGTCCCACGTCTGGGAATACCCATCCCACTTAGGGCGAAAAGCGTTACAACAAACAAATGATGGACGGAATGCTGACAATGCAGACATTCTCCCCCAGTCAAGAGATCTGGGTTAAATCCATCGTTCTTTTGCCCACTATGCCACCCCAGTTCAGACATGGCCATATGCAAATCAGTCTTGACCCTGTGCCTCATGGGAACAGTCCAGCCCGAACTGCCAAGCCATGTCTTCCCTGGACCGGAATCAAGCATCCTAGGACCGGTTTCTGGCTATCAGCCGTCATCAGCCAGGATAGCTTGACTCCAGTGGCGTAGTGAGCACGGGTCCCACGTCTGGGAATACCCATCCCACTTAGGGCGAAAAGCGTTACAACAAACAAATGATGGACGGAATGCTGACAATGCAGACATTCTCCCCCAGTCAAGAGATCTGGGTTAAATCCATCGTTCTTTTGCCCACTACGCCACCCCAGTTCAGACATGGCCATATGCAAATCAGTCTTGACCCTGTGCCTCATGGGAACAGTCCAGCCCGAACTGCCAAGCCATGTCTTCCCTGGACCGGAATCAAGCATCCTAGGACCGGTTTCTGGCTATCAGCCGTCATCAGCCAGGATAGCTTGACTCCAGTGGCGTAGTGAGCACGGGTCCCACGTCTGGGAATACCCATCCCACTTAGGGCGAAAAGCGTTACAACAAACAAATGATGGACGGAATGCTGACAATGCAGACATTCTCCCCCAGTCAAGAGATCTGGGTTAAATCCATCGTTCTTTTGCCCACTACGCCACCCCAGTTCAGACATGGCCATATGCAAATCAGTCTTGACCCTGTGCCTCATGGGAACAGTCCAGCCCGAACTGCCAAGCCATGTCTTCCCTGGACCGGAATCAAGCATCCTAGGACCGGTTTCTGGCTATCAGCCGTCATCAGCCAGGATAGCTTGACTCCAGTGGCGTAGTGAGCACGGGTCCCACGTCTGGGAATACCCATCCCACTTAGGGTACTAAGCCGCATTTTGGCCATAAAACCTGCTGCCATCGTCTGCCCCCTTGGAATATTATGACATAGCTCACAGCTGTTCCCGCTCAATTTACGGCAGGTCGTTCCAATTAAGTCAATAAAGTGCATTTAGTTCAAGCACGCCCCGGCTGGAGCTGGAGGGCATATTGTCTTACTCTGTACTTTTAGGTTGCTTACGTTCCTTTAAAATTATTTTATCTGTAGGTTCTTCATTTTTGTTTCCTTTAGATTTTGTTTCCATAGTTTCTTCTTTCTCTCTGTTCACAAACGTAGGTTACTCTTTAAAATCATCGCCAATAAATGTTGTTACAGAACAGTAGTCCAAAGTAGATTAAGAAGGATGTTAGTTAACTAGTTGTAATGAAGAGCCCCACATGAAGCAGCCTTCCTGCTGCTCAGCCCATTCTCCAATTGACTCTCTCAAGCATCCAACATTCCACAGCATCCACACATATCAACATCCCACACCCCAGTCACACCAGCTGCGCAACAGGTATAACACACACTTTGTTTGTCAATTAAACCTTAATTTATTGAACAAGACAAAACCAAAACAACAAAAATCCAATAAGTGGGGCGTGGTTTGGCAGCAAGTGAAGATGGCTGCACTCTGCTGAGCCTCGCATTTTACGGTGACAAATCCTGCCATCCGACCTGAATCTGCCAAATATTTGGTAATACAACACACGCATCGAGATTCCTAGAGTGCAGCCGACCAACGGAGCTGTGGGAAACCGAGGTAAAACTGTATCCCGTAGGAGAACAATGAAGCCAGGGAAGCAAGCTAAAAGTCATGAGGCTGTGATCTGGGAGGTGGGTCGGGGCTCTCGATGGCACAGAATCCGGCCCCAGAGTGATTGCCCACTGCCTGCACAGAGAAAGAAGGTACCCTGAGGTTCGGCTGAAGTGGCACGGAATGCGTGATTGAGCTCCGACGGGGTTGCCGTGCAGGAGATGCAGAGCATGCTAGTGCCCTGCCCATGGAGATGGCTGCGCTCGTCACCCGGCAGTGAGCGGACGTGAGAGGCAGTGACCAATGTTGTGGCGGTGCTTCGTCCGGATGAAGTGCGGCAGCCAAGAGCTGCGAGGTGCTGCAGTCCGAGGGCTCGAGTTCAATGTGTGGGCAAGCTGGGTGAGACATGCCCGTCACTGGGACTTAGCAGCAGTGATCAGGACTGGGGCACGCCTCGGCAGCAAACAGTAACCCGCCAGAGACCCTGGCAACATGGAGCCACCGCGCGGCCTGGGCAGCGTGATACCATGAGGGAGCCCCAGGCACCAGTCAGAGAACTGAGTGGAGGGTCCCACCCCTGGTGGCAGTGGCAGTATATACTTGGGCCCCCAGGGCACCCTGGTGCGAGCAAGCCTCCAGAGAGCTCATATAAAGGATTTGACGGACTGGGGACTGGGGTAGGAAAAGAAAACCAAGGGGCAGAGCGGTGGACCGGGTGAAAAACGGCAGAGAAATAAGATAATCGCTGTTCTGCCCCCACAGCATAAAATGGTGAAACCAAAACGGCAGACCGCGTTACAGTGCAACAAAATGGACAGCTATACCATACCGAAGCACCAGTTTGCAGTATGAGGTGAGGAAAACTCAGAACCCTCCCTGAACGCTATCATGGCGGCCATACAAGATGTAAAAACCACCCTAGAGACAAAGATAGATACAGTGACAATAGAGGTAAACCTAATCCGTACAGATTTGTCCAAGCTCAGAGAGAAAGTCACGACCACCGAAACACAAATAGCCCAACTACAATCAGTAACAAAATGGCTGGAGGCAAAAACAACAGTTGATGGACAGAATGCAGAACAATGTCATACATTCACCCCAGTACAGAGATCTGGGCCTAAATCCATAGTTTTTTTGCTCACCATGCCATTCCAGTTTGAACCCAGCCACATGCAAATCAGTCTTGACACTGTGCCCCATGGGAACAGTGCAGTCCGAACTGCCAAGCCAGGTCCTCCCTGGACTGGAAACAAGCATCCTAGGACCGGTTTCGGGGTTTCACCCCTCTTCAGCCAGGATAGCTTGATTCCAGTGGCATGGAGAGCACGGGACCCACGTCTGGCCATATCCGTCCTAATCGGGGTGACAAATACAAAAACAACAGTTGATGGACAGAATGCAGAACAATGTCATACATTCATGCCAGTACAGAGATCTGGGCCTAAATCCATCATTCTTTTGCTCACCAGGCCCTTCCAGTTTGAACCCAGCCATATGCACATCAGTCTTGACCCTGTGCCCCATGGGAACAGTCCAGCCCGAACTACCAAGCCAGGTCCTCCCTTGACTGGAAACAAGCATCCTAGGACCGGTTTCGGGGTTTCACCCCTCTTCAGCCAGGATAGCTTGATTCCAGTGGCATGGAGAGCACGGGACACATGTCTGGGCAAACGGTTGGAGGGGCAATTGCAGAACTAACCCACCACACCATGACTGCCAAACTTGAAGATCAGGAGGGCAGAGCAAGGCAGAACAATATTAGGGTAATGGGGGTCCTGGAGGTAAGGGAGGGTCCCAGCGTAAAGCTCTTCATGGCAGACCTCATTGTAAAGAAACTGAAACACAAGAGTCTGTCCAACCTTTTCTCCATTGAACAGGCACACCAAGCTCGGTCCCTCTGCGCAGGCCCGGGGCACCTCCAAAGACAATAATCACAAGACTTTTTAACTACTGCAATCGGGACTCCATCCTTTCATGCAGCCAGGGCAGCAGGAGGAATACAGCTTGCAAATGCTCAAATTAGACTCTTTCTAAACTTCACCTTGCTGGTGCAGAAACAGTGCAGGAATGTTGAGGATGCAAAGAGGAAATTATGCGAAAGGGGAATCAAATACATGATGCTCTTTCCTGCAATATTCAAAGTCATTATAGACAATAAGACATGGCATTTCAGCAGCCCGGAGGAAGTATGGGAATGGCTGGAGGGGCGATATCCGGGAACCCAAACCCAAGCAAGCTGTTTGCGAAAAAACCAAAGAGACCACGACGGAGCACAAAGTAACAGCTCTCTCACCCTTTGTGTGCCGGGTATGCCCAGACATGGGTCCATTGCTCACTACACCACCAGTTTCAAGCTAGTCTGGCTGATGAGAGGTGATGCTCAGAAACGGGTCTCAGGATGCTTGTTTTCCGGTCCAGGGAGGACCTGGCCTGGCAGTTTGGGCTGGACTGTTCCCATGGGAAAAAGGGTCATGGCTGATTTGTATACGGCTGGGTCCAAAGTGGAATGGCGTACAAGTTATTGGCTAAGGCCATTAGATCACAGGTAATGGGGGACATAAGAAAAGCCAGACTTAGGTACAAGGCATCCCAGCAGCAGGCGAAGAAGGACTGGGATGAGTCTCGATGGCATGATTTGCTTGTAGCAAGCAACGAGAATAATATGACCCACTTTTGGCATCTTGTTAAATGGGGCAGCGGAGCGGCTTCCCAAGTACCCACAAATCAATTCGCCCCTGAGGTGTGGGTGTCTCACTTCGAGGCTCAGTTTTCAGCCACTAGTTGTAATGTCCCTCCCATCTACCATCCCGTACCCGATATCAGTGCATCTTTTACTCGCCTCGAGGTGGAAAATGTGCTAACATCAATCCCACGAGGCCGGGCACCAGGGCCAGACTGCATCCCGGCTGACCTGTTTGTTTCGGACCAAGAGCACTGGGTTCCCTACATAAAATACCTTGCAAATGCAGTAGATAGTGGCACACTTACTCCCGAAACGTGGTCAGGTGCCGAAATTCTACCTATACACAAGAAGGGTGATCGTTCACTACCAGGCAACAATAGGCCAATAAGCCTAATCGAATCTATCCAAAAAATAGTTGCAAGGCTTGTCTTAGTTAGAATACAGGCTTGGATAGACGAGAAGGATATTCTGACCCCATTACAGGCAGGGGTCCATCCCCACATAAGCACCATTGACCAGGTGTTTAGGTTTGTTCTTGTGTATTGGAAGGTAGTCGCCATAGGAGGTGGTGTGATCTACGCGGCTTTTGTAGATCTTAAGACCGCGTATGATCTAGTTTGGGCTGGACTGTTCCCATGGGGTAAAGGGTCATGGCTGATTTGTATATGGCTGGGTCCAAAGTGGAATGGCGTACAAGTTATTGGCTAAGGCCATTAGATCACAGGTAACGGGGGACATAAGAAAATCCAGACTTAGGTACAAGGCATCCCAGCAGCAGGCGTAGAAGGACTGGGATGAGATTTGCTGGCATGATTTGCTTGTAGCAAGCAATGAGAATAATATGACCCACTTTTGGCATCTTGTTAAATGGGGCAGCGGAGCGACTTCCCAAGTACCCACAAATCATGTCGCCCCTGAGGTGTGGGTGTCTCACTTCGAGGCTCAGTTTTCAGCCACTAGTTGTAATGTCCCTCCCATCTACCATCCCGTACCCGATATCAGTGCATCTTTTACTCGCCTCGAGGTGGAAAATGTGCTAAAATGAATCCCACGAGGCCGGGCACCAGGGCCTGACTGCATCCCGGCCGACCTGTTTGTTTCGGACCAAGAGCACTGGGTTCCCTACATAAAATACCTTGCAAATGCAGTAGCTAGTGGCACACTTACTCCCGAAACGTGGTCAGGTGCCGAAATTCTACTTATACACAAGAAGGGTGATCGTTCACTACCAGGCAACTATAGGCCAATAAGCCTAATCGACTCTATCCAAAAAATAGTCGCAAAGCTTGTCTTAGTTAGAATACAGGCTTGGATAGACGAGAAGGATATTCTGACCCCATTACAGGCAGGGTTCCATCCCCACATAAGCACCATTGACCAGGTGTTTAGGTTTGTTCTTGTGTATTGGAAGGTAGTCGCCATAGGAGGTGGTGCGATCTACGCGGCTTTTGTAGATCTTAAGACCGCGTTTGATCTAGTCCCACGCACAAAACTGTGGAGTGCCCTTCAGGCTCTGGGTATGCCCAATAAATTACTGAGTATCCTGGTCAAACTGCATGAATCAAATTACGCGCAGGTCCAAAGGGGGAAGCAGGGTTTGCGGTAACTAAGGGTGTCCGTCAAGAGTGTGTACTGGTCCCAACCTTGTTCTCACTTTTTATTAACAGGGTGGTCGACTATTTTACATCCCAGCCTACTGACGCTCCTATGCTAGCAGGAATGAAAATACCACTGCTCATGTTCGCGGATGATACCCCGTTGCTCTCCAGGACCCAAAACGGCCTGCAGGTTGCCCTGAAGCGTTTCGGGGTTTACTGCCGCGAGCATGAGCTTGGGGTAAACGTGGACAAAACAAAGTTCCTGATGTTCCACAGGTCAAAGGCCATGAGGGGGAGGGTACATAAGAACAATGTCCCCTTGGAACAGACTGACACCTTCACTTATTTGGGGTTAACTCTCTGGAAGAAACTGAGTTGGAAATCCCAGACTGACCTGCTGACACTCAAACATTCCCAACTTGCAGGAGCATTGTTAAAAGAGCATAGGCTTTCCAAGACTAAGCCCATAGCCCCCGCACTTAAAATATATAACCTTAAAGTAGGTTCTTCAGTGTTGTACGGGGCGGAACTATGGGGTTTTAATGACTTATCCTCCTTGGCGGCTGCCCAAAACACATTTTTAAGAGCTTTGACTGGCCTTCCTCAGTCTACTCCACTGTGGCCTCTATATCTGGATTTGGGATGTCATAAAATCATGGACCAGGCACGGGTTAGACTGGTAGCTTTCTGGAAAAGACTTTGGACCACTCCGGAGCTGTCCCCGTATGCCCAAGCTTTTTCCGAAGTCAGGGCGTTGGGTTCCTCAACTACAATACCCTGGATAAGGAATCTAAAGCATACTCTGATTAGTATGGGAATGAGCAAACTGTGGGAGGGTCCAGAAGTTGTCCTTTTCCCCGCTAAAAATGACTTGAAAGCAGCCTATTGGAGTATGGTTAGATTGCACCAATTTACACAACACCATTGCAGCTCCTTGACACGTGTTTTTATCGATCACACAAACACGAGCCAAAACTAGAACCATACTGGGACATCATTACAAGACCTACTGACAGAAAGTTGTATCATCAGTTTGGTGTGGGTTCTCTTCCTACCGAAGTGTTTACTAAAAGCTGGTACCCCCCTACAGATGACAAATGTCCTTTTTGTCAAGCCGAGATTGAGTCACTAGCTCACATTGTCTTTGTATGTCCTGCCTATAGGTCACCTAGGCACAAATGGCTGAAACCTATTTGTAAGAACATGGGCATCAGAGTAGCTATGGAGGCTCTTAGGATTTTGAAAACCAACACTGATGACCCTATTGTCATAGCAGTGGCTACATTTCTGAGTTGGTTGTGGGTCATTCGAGCGAAAAAGCTGAGGGTTTGCTAACACAACCTCATACTTAATATATAGTCTCTGCCCCCCCTGTAGCTGCTACTTCTACCAATTTGTCATAGTCTACAGTAATTCGCATGTATCATGTCCAAATTCCTTTATTGTTTTTTAAGCCGGTTGTAAAACTTCTGTGATTTTAGCTATTTATATGAAGTATGATACGTTTTACAGACAATCTGAGGTAATATCACACTGTATTTATCTCTTATCTATTTTATTTATTAAGTAATTTTAATGGTTTTACTGTTTATTGGTTACAGTGGTTATTGTGGTACGGTGCTAGGCCATATGTTTTATTGATGCACGTTGTCTTTTATGATTTTTTGTTAATCGAAATAAAGACATAAATAAACTGAAACTGAAACTTGAATGGCGTGGTGTGCAAAATAACGATGGATTAAACCCAGATCTCTGACTAGGGGTGAATGTTGGAAAATGTTCAACATTCAGTCCATAATCTTTCTGTGTTGCATTTTCACCCTAGGTGGCAATGGTGTGCCCAGACGAGGGTCCCGTGCTCACTACGCCACCAGTTTCAAGCTAGCCTGACTGATGAGGGGTGATGCCCTCAAACCGGTCCCACGATGCTTGTTTTCAGGTCCAGGGAGGACTTGGCCTGTTAGTTCGGGCTGGACTGTTCCCATGGGGAACAGGCTCAAGGCTGATTTTCATATGGCGTGGCCCAAACTGGAATGGCATGGTGAGCACAATTATGATGGATTAAACCCAGATCTGTGATCAACAACATCATCTGCTTTCTGCCCTCTCTGTATTTGCAACTTTGTACCAGTTTGCGCCTTATCCATATTGTCATGAGTAATAACTTTGAAAATTCAAAGGTTAAAAGTTGCTTTCGTTTCCTTTGAAAAGGACATAACTTGTAGACATGTCTCCTTCAGCATTTTATAATGGAACTAAGAGTAACTCGGGTAACCAGCACAGCAGAACGACTGTCAGCATCTGCCTTCAGCTGCTACTATGCACAGATACTGATGGTTTCTCTGCTGCTGGACACAGACACTGTACTGCCAGTGTTGTTACCTGAGTTTCTCTTTTGAGTGATACAATACTAACATTTGACCATTAAAGCCTGATATTTTCTGACTTTGCAGCTATTATCCTACTCAGCCTCTCAAGTTTGAACTAATTTTGGAGTCATTCCCATATGGGGTGTCTATTTATAAATGAAGTCTTCTATTAAATAAAGCTTCTAGTCACATAAATCTAACTATGAGCCTGAGGGACTATTATGCATGCATGATATACATAATATATATATAACTTAACGTTTATACATGCAGTCCCTTAAAAAAAGAAAGAGATACAGTGGAGGGTGATGCTGAACACTAGTACCCTTCTGGTAAGATCTTGGTACCTGTCATCTGTAAGATGATATGATAGTTACCCACTTTACACAGTGAATACATATTAACCTTCTAGTTACACACCAGGAACAGAAAGATGCTCTAACTCCTCTGTGAACATTACCTCTGTGTGATCATATTTGGGGATATTATGGGACTGATTTAAATCATGGCAGATGGCCCACGAGTCCACCAGGGTAATGGAGACAATGCAACTACAAGAAAAATATAGAACATCAGCTTACATCCAGGCATGAGACTATACTAATAAATATCAGAACAAAGAAAGAAAAGCCAAAAAAGGGCTACAAAAATATAACAGAGAATAAAAGCTATAATATATTTTTTATATTGAAGTACATGCAGTAATATATGAATCTAAGCTAGACCACATGTTGGGGCTAAAAGTAGAAGAGTCATTACAAGTATGTAGAAATGAGGATTGTCCTCACCTTAAAAAAATAATGCGTAACCCATAATAGTTTAGCATCTTTCCAATTCGAAGTAATTGATTTATCGCAGTAGAAATAAGGAAATCAAAACATTTGAAATTAGTAGTAGATATTAAAGTTTTTAGAAAAACGTATTTAAGGATTAATATTGAAAAGGAGAAAGATGTTCGGATTTTAAAGATCTGAGTATTAACATTCCATACATTGTCACAAACTGAAAAATAATAGAACATTCATATAATATATGATGTATATCTCCAGTAACTGTATTGCAATGCCAACAGTTTCGTGTATCTAAATGTTTAGCTTTAAATAATTGATACGGAGACCAAAAGCATTTGTTTAACAAATAACTATTAGTTTGTATGAGAGTAGATGGGAAATAGCTAGCAGTATTAGATCTACAAATATCCGTCAATTAAACAGTTGAGATTTATGTATGACAACCATTTTTGAGGCTATGTGTCCTGTGTGACTAAACATGCTGATACCAAACTCCATATTAGAAAGCTGAGTCACAGGTAATAATTCAGGATATGTGTTAAGAATGGTGTTACAGATTAATGCATATTTAGGAAGTTCAAATGTAGGTAAAGTATATTTGTCATCAAATGAATTAAGCATTTTTCCTTGACATATTTCAAGAATATAAAAAATGCCAGCAGTAATCCCTGAATTCCAAAAGGGAAACTGTTGATTGAAACTGGAGTTTGGGGTTAAACCAAAGAGAAACTTTCTTAGTAGACGTAATTGTAATATAATTTTTTTTAGCAAAGGATAAATAGGCAATCTTAGAGGCCACAATAATGGGTGATTGTTTGACAAATGTACTATTAGCCATGGTAAGGAATGCAGGTTGTGGATATGGTGCTTGTATATTTTCCTCCAAGGTAACCACTTGGGCGAGTTTGAAGGAGAACTATTCTGGAACCATAATGAACATTGTGTCACAAGAAATGATACATGGTATCTCTTAAAATCAGGAAGGCCAACCCTTCACTGACATTTAGGAATTTGTAGCATGCATGCAGGCTTTTTGTTCCAAATAAACTTGTAAAGATTTGCAAAGATAGTAGAAGGAAAAGATAAGGGTAACATGGACAACAAAGAAAGAATTTGTGGTGTAATAGTCATTTTAAGTGCCTCAATATGCCCCACAAATTTAAATGAAGGGTGGACCATTTATCAAGTTTCTATTTAATGTTGGCTAATATTGTAGAACAATTGATTACAACTGTACTTTTAATTGAATCAGCAAATGTTATGCCCAAATATTTTAGTGTCTTTGGAGACCATAATATGTCAGTATTAGCCAACATTGTGGAATTACAGATTTTATTAGTATTACAAAAGTAACCAGAAACTGAAGCATACTCATGAATAATATTGAGAATAATAGGTAAAGAAACAAGAGGGTCATTAACATATAGCAAAACATCATTGGCATATGCAGAAACATTTCCATTGTATTTTTCAAAACCACACATGTAAATTGGTCACTAATGCGGAGAGAGCACAAGAAGGGTTCAATGGTAATAAGAAATACCAAAGGAGATAGTGGGAATCCTTGATGTGTACCTCTATATAAATGGAATGGAGAAGAACCACTAACATAAATTGAAGCAGAAGGTGCTGAGTATAGTGCTTTAACCATGCTGAGGAATGTGGGACCAAAATGAAAAACTTCCAACGTGGTAAATAAAAATTGCCAATTTACTTTTTCAAATGTTTTCTCAGCATCCAAGGCCAACACGCCAACTGGATTATTAGTATCCTTAGCAAGAGGTAGAACATGACATAGAAGACGGGTATTTTGAGCTGACAACCTACCCTTCATAAAGACAGTCTGGTCAGGTTAAATAATTGAGGAAAGGAGGGGTGATAATTGATTTGCTAAGATTTTGGCATTTATTTTACAATCCTGATTCATTAGAGATATGGCATAATAATTGTAAACTAAAGTACGATCTTCATTTGGTTTAGGCAGGACAATGACAGTGGCTTCATGAAAAAGAGAGTCACTGATCATACAAGTGTGCTGAAATTCCGTAAATAAGGAAAGCAGAATAGGAGACAGTTGGTCTTGGAAACATTTTTAAAATTCAGCTGGAATACCATCCTGGCCAGGTGATTTAATGGAGTTTAATGCTTTGATAGCTGGGATTATTTCCTGAATGACAATAGGGTTTTCTAAAGCACGTCTATCAGTGTCAGAAGTATTAAGGAAGTCAATGATGATTTGATTCTGAAGGGCGGGAGGTTTACGATATAAAGAGGTATAAAAGGCTGAAAACTCTCTCAATATCTCCTCATCACCCATAAGCAGAGTACCATTACTTGTTTTGCAGGCAGGCACTTGAATTTGATCATGTATAATTCGTAAATAATTAGTGAAAATTGTGCCAGATTTGTTTGAGTTAAAATGAAAGTAAAATTTTTCTTTTGAGTTCTAAGGGATGGTAGAGTTCTAGCGCTTCTCAGTAGCACACAGCTACACTTGGGCAACGAAAACCTACACTTCCTTAATTCTGTTTCAATCACTACTTAAAACCAATTTTGCATATGTTTGTGTTATGTTTGAGTTGCTTACTCAGGCACCTTTTTTCACCCCAAAAATTAGCGTGGAGGCACAGAGACATCATACACCACCAGTATTTCTACTTTGTTGGTGTTTAATTTGAGGCATCTGTTCTGCATCCAGCTTGCAAAGCTAGTCATGCACCTGTGGAAGATGGATTTGGTGTTGGTGGTGTCTGAGGATAGGGAGATGATGAGCTCAGCATTGTCTGTGTAGGAAATGATGCGCATTCTGTAGCATCTGAATAAGGTGGCCATGGGGGCCATGTATGTGTTGAATAGGGTTTGGCTTAGTAAGGACCCTTGTGGGATGCCGTAGATGATGCTCTTTGAGTCTGAGGTGTAAGGTGGGAGGTGGACACTTTGTGTTCATCTGGAGAGGAAGGATACAATCCATTTGAGGGTCTTACATTGGATCCCCATTTGTTGGACTCCATGCTGGATGGTGTAGCGGGACATGTGATGAATGCTGAGGAGATATTGAGGCAGATGAGGGCAGCGGTTTCTCCCCTGCCTAAGGGAGTCCTGATGTCATCAGTGGCCACGATCAGCATGGTTTCGGTGCTGTGATGAGAACCAAAACCGAATTTGGAGAGATCCAGGAGGTTCGTGATTTCTTGGTGGGTGGTGAGGTGGAGGTTTGTTGCTTTTTTTAACACTTTAGCTTGAAATTGGAGCAGGGTGATGGGGCTCTAGTTTTTGAGGTCTTTAGGGTCCACAGTGTTTTTTTTAGGAACTATTTCACTTCCCTGTGTTCCCACCCCTATGGAAAGGAGACTGAGGCAATGGATGTGCTGATGATGGAGGTGAATTCCTTGCTAAAGGTACTGTTCCCCAAGTTGAACATGTGGTGGGGGCTGATGATGTCATTTTGCTCTTGACTGAAATACATTTGAGAAGTGCATGTTTAATATCTGAAAATGTGGGAGGGCCAGGTGTGGAAGGGAGCAAGAATCCAGAGTCAAAACCATCAGAACGGAGCAGAGGCTGATGATGATAGTGTGGCCTCTGTCGTGGCTGGCAGGGCCTGCTACTGCCCCTGCTGCCAGATAGCATTGTGACCTCTGGGTGCCGATGAGGTGCTTGGCTGGACCTCTTGCCTGCTGAAGAATTTGGGAAGGCAGCTGTATCCACCAAGGCTGACTGCATGAGGACAGTAATCGACTGACTCAATATGCTTACCCTTTTCAATGATGGTGCATGATAGATGTCTTGATTGTCTAAGGGTGATATGTATTCACACTAATCAGTATTTTCTTCTGCTTATGTCTGCTCAATATTTTCAATTCAAGTAAAAAGTAAAAAATAATACTGTTAGACCCGGAAGTTCCCAGGGACCACCGACTCCGACGGGGTAGCTTGGCGCAAGGCGGGAAGGCACTCCAGAAGCTATGTGTTAAGTAGTTGTGCAGCACACACTCACACTGACCCAGTAAAGCACACACAATAAATAGACACCACTTCAAGTTCTTTGACAAAAAAAAACAAGTATCTTTATCTATATCTGGTCAGGATTAGCACTGCAAAGTCCACACAGGGTTCAGGGTAAACAGGTTCTGGTAACATCAGGTCAATGCAGGCAACAATTCCAGAATACCAGAAACATCTCTTAGACAGAGGTTCAATTTAGGCAACATTCCCAATGCAAATATTCAAGACATGCAACATTGCTTATGTGGTCATCCAATGCAGGTAATCATTCCTAGGCATATATTCCCTGCAGGTAAACTTAGTCAAACATCTATGGAATGCAGGTCATTAGGCTCACTTGGGCAGGTAACTCAGATAACAATGCTCATGTGGGTATGTCTTCAATATGGGTGACATGCCCTTCACAGAGATATTCACTATGGGCAACCTGTTTTATGCCGACATGTCTGCAAGGCAGTTAACACTTTCCAGGCCAAAATTCATTACAGGGGACAACTCCCAGGCAGAGTCTTATTGCCGATCTGAAGAGGACCCGTCAGCAGGGGCAGTTCCCAGACAGTCCGTATGCATGTCTGGAGTCTGTTGTCGAGTGATCAGGCCCCAGGATCCCCTTGACTCACCAGACAATCCTCGTGGAGGTGTAGTCCATTGCTGCAGCAACGCCGGCACTGGCAGGCGCAGGGCGCCCCTACCCCCAGGCAGCCTGCTCCTCCCTTCACTCGGGGCCTTGCCTGGGGGGGCGGATCACTCTTCTGCCTTGCGGATGTTGGTCAGAGGAATTCCGGGGCTCCTGTTCCTCATTCGGAGCCCCTCAAGCGAACGCCTGAAGCACTCCGGGATGCCGAGCTGGTTCCTCGCTCTGCTTCCAGGATGTGCGGCCGATGACACGGCCGGTGCCCCGGTTGCTAGGCGACGCTTACTTCTCGTGCGCTCGGCTCAGCGCAGCCACGGCGGCGGCCACAGCGGCCCTCGCTCCGCTCCGGGGGCCGCGGCGGGGATGTCATCCGCAACGTCTCCTAAACCTGTGGCGCCCGGGCCACAGCGATGTTTTCTGCAGTCTGCGCTCCTTCAGGCACAGCGCTTAGTCACAGGTACCCGGGCAGCGGCGGTGATCTGGGGCATACAGCACTTCGTTAGGCACAGCGCTTAATAATACGCCACAAACCAGTTCTGGGCCCACGGCAGTGCCCCAGCAGGCAGTAGCAGTTTCTTGGGGGACAGCGCGGGCAGCAGGTGGCAAGTTCTTGTAGTAAAACACTTAGTGGGCACAGCGCTAGCAGAAGGTGACAGATTTTGGCAATCCAGCGCTTGGGGGACACAGCGCTTTACCTGGTGTTTCTCAGCAGCAGCAGCGCTCACAGGTTCCTCGGCGCTAGTTGGGGAGATCCAGGGGTTAGGCAGCCGGCGCTTCTTCTCGCAGCGCTGGCAGTAGATGGCAAGCATTAGTTGCAGGGGATTGCAGCAGTAGTTGGGAGGGTGGACGTCTTGAGCAGGCACACTGGAGTTGGCACCCCGGGCTCCCCTCACACTGGGTAAGGTCAGCAGGCTGGCAGGTTCACTCAGCTATCTTGGGGACAGCAGGGCCTAAGCTCAGTCAGCCTTAGTAGTGTAACTTCCCCCTGGCCCAGCAGCCTATACTCTAGTGGAGGGTCCCCAGTTCCAGTAGTGCTCCAACTGCCTGTCAGGTTTTCCCTCCCTTACCTTTATACCACTAGGTCAGGTGACCCTACAAAAAGGTGGCATGTTCTGGCGCCAGCCTGGGGGGTTGAAAGATTCCAGAAGGCTCTGGGAACTCTGTGCTGGCTTCTCTAGTGTCAAGAGGTGGGACGCTCAGGGTTACAGTATCATAATGTCCCAGCCTGATCCCAACTACTAGCGCGCAGATATGACAGTGGCCACTCTGCAGTAGCAGGGGCCTATGGCAACCATATTGGTAGGAGAGAGCACCTGCACCTCAGCACTGTTCAGCAGCGGTAAGAGTTTCTTACGTCTCTTGGGGCTCAACAGTCTATTCGTTTTTGATTGTATAGAATCATGATATCATATGGTATTCGTGAAATGTTGATTGCTAAATTCCAAGAATGGTGCATTGGTTATAGCAGGGATCCCTTCACTCATTTCCATTTCTTTAGTGTATGTTGTTGAGCAGGCGTTCGCGAAACTTGTCCTTATTAATAAAGTTTTTTTTTTTGGTGTTTTGGCGGACAAACTCAAACTCGGTGCATCAGGAGAAGAAGACAACTGGAACTCTTCTTTTATACAATATGTAGTAATTCTGTCATTTCGTTCAGACCTTTTTCTATGGTTCCTAGGAACATTATGGTTTTTGCTTCACTTTTTGATAAAGAGGCATCGATGTTTTTGCCTTAGGCAAAAACATCGATGCCTCCGCCAAAACACTAACTGTTGAGACCCAAGAGACGTAAGAAACTCTATCCGCAAACACATCTAAACGTTGCCATAGCAACGCAACGAAAAAGCGCCTGACGTAACCACGCCGGAAATATAAATAAACCAATCACAATACTCCTTTGAAACGGAGCGCTTTCCAAGAGCTGAGGAAACACATGAAGGAAGAACTGGAGAAGAAATATACCGTTTTCAAAAACTTCACGAACAACAAGGTACGAAAATCACCTGTGAGCACACCTCTTCGCCGTGTCACTTAGAGGGGATTTTACCGGGCACTAAGCACTAAAAAAGACGGATAATGAGCTCTTTTAACAAACGCGACGGCTCTGTGATCCGAACTATATAAATACGCCTAGAATCTCTCATAGAATACTAACCTACGGAATGCATGAGGCACCTTCCGCTCTTTTCACTAGACACCAAGAGCACGTTTTCACGGAGTCTCTACAGTATGAGACTGAGACGCCATAAAGAGATGCTTCATAACCAAAGCTTCCCGTAACGATAACGAGCACCTTTCTTAAAAACCTACAAAGCCGTTTTTCTGCATGCAGTGTATAAAGCCTACGAAATGGAACCAGCACAAGTACAATAAAGAATACCAACACTGTAGCATGATTAGAACAAATAGATAACCAGAAGGTTCCATCTGCCTGTCAAAATAGCGTTGCTTTTCATCTGTATTCACAGAGACCTCAGTCTGTACAAGTAGGATCGGATCAGAATCACACGCCAGTCCCCCTGTACGTTTGGAACACACATATCGGTACGTGGAAATTAATTTTAGAGATTTGAGGTGCAACCTACACATTATTAATAAAAATACTAGAAGTCTCCATCTGCCTATCAATATAGCATTTTTTCTCTGCATTCACAGAGACCCCAGCCAGTACAAGTAAGATTGGATCAGAATCACACACCAGTCCCTCTGTACGATGGATTAACCCAATTGGTATGTGGAAATTAACTTTACAGAATTGAGGTGTAACATACTCACCAATGATAATAATACCAGGGAACCCCGTACCTTATAGATCCATTCTTTTTGTATCATAGGTAAAGAAGGCGACAACAATCCACAATCGTTAGTACGTAAGTTTCTGCAAATCCCAAAAATTCTTTTAAAAAAAAAAATATATATATAAGAGTATTCTAAAAAAAATGTTTTAAAAATTAAAAGTAAATATATCATTACTCCCACAGGATAAAAGATGTCCATTTGGAAACACATTTGAGCCCAGATGAAGACCTTATGAATACAATATAGGTCCATTCCAACACAGGTCGAAACGCGTCGGCTAACAGGCTAACAGAGAAAGAGATACGTTTGAGATAAAAAGTACACAATAACGCCCTCAGAAGAGCGTAAAACAACATACACAATTAACGCTCTTTACAAATATTACGAAATACTCCTCTCTGACCCTGCACAGGACCAAAATAAGTAGTTAACGTTGAGGCAACAATTATTTTGAGTTCCCACACTGTACAAGATAGGATATCTGAGTATTGTAGTGTAACAGATCTATTCGTTTGTTTAAAGTATTTTGTTTATGTTTGTTGATTTGTCATCAAAGATACTGAAAAAAATGTAATGTTCTTAATGTTTTTATGTGAAGGACATATACTTGTCGCAATGAAGAAGTGTTTTGTCTGACTCAAAGAATCAATAATTGCTATAATTGAATTATAACTCGCAGTCAATAAATAGTCTTGCTGCGAAAAGTAAAAATTGTGATTTATGGTGTCAGAGGCATTTGTATTATATAAAAAAATATTTCACGGATTCCGGCCACTGATAACCTTACAGAATTCCACCCCCTGTTATATATCCACAAATATTAAAAGCAGCGCTAGGGTCATAGTCTGAGACTGCCAGTCTACTTTTGAATAAACTTTGTCTCAGGTATTCCCAAACTAACATTATTTCCTGACATTAGAAATCTTCAAAAAGAAAAGAATCCCATGAGAACAAAAGATAAATAAGTGCAAAATCAAAAAGTTCCTAATAACTTAAGGATTTAGAGTAGCAAAATCCTTCAAACATGATGCAAGCTGAGGTGCAAAATTCCTCAAAACTGTCCACAAATACACCAAATGATTTAGGGCCTCATGTAGGTAAATTACATTTACCACTTCATAAATACCGAATCACACCGAATCGGTATTTATGAAGTGGTAAATGCAATGTAGGTAAAAAGTCGGTAAAGATTACCGATTCAGAAAAATTCGGTAATTACCGAATCGGTATTTACCGATTCGGTAATGAGGCATATCTTCCCATTGATTTCTCAATGGGATGGTATGCCTCATTACCGAATCGGTAAATACCGATTCGGTAATGGGGGAGCGCATTCAAGGGTGGCAGGGTGTCACATTGACACCCTGTTGCACCCCTGATTCCTGCATGTGTGCACATGTGGCACACATACATGCCCTGAGGGCATGTATGTCTGCCACATTGCACACTTAAACGTGCACAAAAATGCTTTTTTGCACCTATTCGTCATTTACCACCAACCTTTAGTTGGTGGTAAATAACGAATCCCCACACCCACGACACACTCCCCCTACATCTCATTTCATGATTCGGTATTTACCGAATCGGTAAAATTACCGATTCGGTAATTTTACCGATTCGGTAAATACCGAATCATGAAATGAGCCCCCTACATCTCAGAAGCCCAAATACCGGTCGGTAACGGTATATTTACCGAAAATCGGCCGTTACCGACCGGTATTCGGCTTCCTACATGAGGCCCCAAATCTTCTGTTACATCTGAAGAGACAGCATTGTCTTTTGTGATTAGGGACTGAAATGTGGGACTACTTTGGGCAGCAGTAACCATCATTAAATGATTTAGCACACAAACCTGGACAATTAACCACCACACATTGAACATGGGATATTTGTCTTATCCTACCAGGACAGATCAATATAAAATTATTTCAATATGGGTTTCCCTGAAAAAGAGTTCATATCAGTGCATTAGACAGCTACAACTTGGTTGTCAATAATGGCATTTCTGGCCCTTAGGTCCTAGGAGCTCCTCGTTGCAATAATATACCAACATTTTTGATTCTTATCTTTACTTCTCAAGTACATGCCGAGATACTTCACTGCATCCAATATTTGGCTCATTTATTTGTATGCATGATAGATTTCCTGAAGTTAAGCAATTACACCACATTGCATAATTTCAAGTATGTTGAGTAAGAGCTCTATCATGGGAGCATCACAACAACACAACTGAAAATACGTCAAGTGGGTGTTTGTTAACACACTAGTTTAGAGTGGCATGTGTCCTTGTGTTTAAAATGGACACTAGGCACATTTCACACTAATATATAGAGCTAAATGCAACATTTGCAGTTAAATTCATTTTGGATAGTTTGTCTGAAATTTTGAATTATTATGCCTAAGGAAATTATGCAAATTTTAAACACACCTAATTTTGTATACCTGAATAAAACATGATAATGTATCTTTACCTCAAAGCTCTAAGCCATGCGCCATGCTTATCTCGCATAACTGTAGGAGACCCTGATCAGTGCCAGGTTTTCAAGATATCCTCATTAAAATAATTTGCATGCCTAAAGTCTAAACAGAACGTGTTGACATACTCTGTGGTGTTAAATTCCCAGGATAGGACCATGTAGCGAAGCTGCTCATTTCACAATAACAGTTCTGCTGTGACCTTTTGCACATATTTGCGTGCACGACAATGTTGCATTAGTTTCTCTGAAACTGCTTTGGTTACACATCTAGCTTCACACAACATTATCACAATGACTTGAACATCATGTACAAGGCCTTTTTAGGCACTATGTACAAATGTCACTCTATCTTCATCCTTTGGGCTACAGAGCTATCTACATATCCATATCATCGTAATCTACAACGTAGATCGCAAGGCTTCTTTCTATTATGAATAATGACCATCACCATAGATTAGGAGAGTAGGTACTTCAGCTGAAACCAAGGGTTCCTTCATGCTGAGACTTCACCACGTAGGGATCTGACATCACTTGAGGAGTGTCCAGTTTGTGACCAAGATCAGGTCCTTTATTTTCTCCCGCCAGGAATGGGGTCAGATCATCTCTTGGGGGGATTCTTGTTGCTACACCTACATACACTCTAG
The DNA here is from genome assembly GCF_964204655.1 of Triturus cristatus. NCBI lineage: Eukaryota > Metazoa > Chordata > Amphibia > Caudata > Salamandridae > Triturus > Triturus cristatus. Next base: position 233,107,945 of record NC_140584.1, read on the forward strand.
GTACACTTAGAGTAGGGTTTGCATAGTAAGAGTACACCTCTTTACTGCCTTGTTTATATGCCTGCATATGTACACTGTTTTAGCACCATGGTAAAGCTGTACCTGCTATTTAGTCTTTTGCTGCTTGTAATCACTTTCATCTGCTTCTGTCTACTGATTATTGCAGCATATGTATTCTATACAAGAATAGCAGTAAATTCAGACCAGCGCCACATTCTGTAACATACTAGAGGGTGAAGTATGCTTTTAAAAAGCGAATTAGTAAAACAAACTCAACAAGAAGAAATAATATGCTCTAATGGGGACCACAAGCCCCAGGATGCATCAGTGACATCACACTTAGCGAGACCCACAGGGGACCGATATAAATAGCATGCAGTCTATTGGGTACTAAGAGCGCATCGTTGAAAAATCACATTCAGAGCAGCCTACGAAGAAGAGTCCGTAGACTTGAAACGCGTCAGACTGGAATTTAATGGAATGCGGACGTTGTGTTTCCTTATGAGAATAAACCGGATGGTTGGCAATTGGTGTTGAGTGTGTCCTTAAGCTTTCGACCATTTGGTGAACAGAGAATAATATTGGTACAATAAATTGTTTGAAAATGTCCCAATGTGTATTTTCTGTATTCTCTGTATATTTCTCTGAGCACACGTAAGCATGTGTTTCCACGATCGCTGAGAGGTCAAGGTTGTCATTTTCAGCGGTTGCCAGAAACCTTTTACTCCTTGTTAAGGTGAGGGGGGATTATGGTGGCACTGTGAGATAGCTGGTCTCTAAGTCAACATATCCTGCAGGGTTGCCCGGAATCAGTCTAGGTACCATGCCCAAAGTTTATGTTGTGCAACAAATGTGCAGGTCCTACAGATCAGAGGGAACTACATGACATTGGCAGTTCTCAAAATCTGGCTACTATTTGGTCCTCTGGACCTCCATTGACCATCCCGGTCATGAAACTAAATATTAAGCGCAGCAAGTAAAAATTTTACATTTAGTAAAATACATTTAAAGAGCAATTAATGCAGTTTGATGTAGTTCCTCTTTCTCTGGTGTATGAAGGAAGGCAAATTGCCTGGCAACTAGCTCTAGAATAGAAATGTTGGGGCTTATTTATGAAAGTCTTGTGCCGCTAGACTCCACTTTAATGGTTTTCCGTCAGTGCAAGCCTCTTAATCATATCTGTGAAGCGATGCAAAGCCATTCTGCATGGCTTTGAATGGCCTCATAGATATGGAGTAAGCCAAAGGACCTCAAGTCACTGCATTGCCTTATTCTGCATCAAGAAGCCATTCAATGGGTGGGTTTTTCCATGCAACACCCATGGATTTTGATGCTGCGCCAGATTTAATTAATCAAGTAAACCTTTAGCAACGTCAAAACCTTAGGCCTACCCATAGCAGGCATAACAAGGAGAAATAGTTTTATTTCCCCTCGTTTTTTCTTCTTCCGATGTGTACTGCATTCTGCAGGATAAATGGGAAAAGGAAAATGCATCTTGGTTTTATTTTTGTGCAGGAAGGTGCCCCTTCCTGCACAAAAACAATCCTGCCTGCAATGGTGGCACCCTTGCACCTTGGTGCAAGGGTGCCCGCGTTGGCACTAGACAGCTAATTGTGCACCAGCACCATATTTCATAAACATGCACCATATTTTATAAAAAATGGTGCATTCCTCCCCTTTCACATTGACGTAGGGCAGCGCAGAAAGAAGACTTGTGGCGCTGTCCTATGCCAATTCCTCATAAATGAGGCCTGTTGTCTTCAATGTGTACACACGGGCCAAAAAAAGATGTCAAATCTTGATGTAAATGATAGATTAAGAAAATAATCATATTTATCAGGGTATGGCAATATTCACAACACCATATTATCTTCCACTAGAATCGACAATGGTTCTCAACCCCAGGGTTCCCATGATAGAATCCTTTTAAAGGGAAACGTATTGTCTTGAACCATAGATAACGTAATGCTGTTCTTGTGGTTATCAAATAAAGGTCCTACTCTGACTCCTAACAAAATGAAATGTCCTTGCCAAAATCCAATTTCTTAAAATGAAAAACTAATGAGATTATAGTTTGATTGAAATGTGTCGGAGGCAACGCTGGACAGCACACACTTGCTGTGTCACAATGTAATTTGCCTTCTATATTTAGATATTTCCAGTGATTTATTCTGTTTATTAATATCAACATAGGTTTAAATGTGTATTTAATAGTGCATTTAAAGTGATTTTCACTAAGACCATTGTTATTTTGTACTACATAGTGGATATTATAGTGAGCACATGATTTTGTCACACAAATGTAACTTTCATTTTTGTTTCACAATTTTTAACATGACTGCAGTTCACTATTGACGAACATCAAAATTATGGTCTGTTGATGTAGAGTGATACATGGTCTAGCACGGAGAATCAATGCCATCTTAAGGATTTTTGGGACACTGGGCAGGACATATTGTGGAGACCCAATGAAATTCAATACTTTGTTTAAGTTAATAAAAACCATTACAATTTTACAGTATAGTCAATAGTGCAGTGCATGCCCAGTGAGACTTCATGGCTGTCATTTTATCATAGAAGCACAAGGTTAATCATCCTTGGGTTAACAACTAACATTATATTTGTGCAATTTTTTAGTCCACAGAAACCACCATGATTGTATCCATAAGTGCTACAGTGCATTTAAAATCTGATTGCCAATAGTTAAAAAATAAAGACATTAATTTCATCTGGCATAAGACCACCATTATGCCATAAAATGTTCATCGAGAGGAAACAATCATTATGCCATGATCTAAGCAGTTGTGTTAAGTTGTTGGGTAATACCATGATCATTAGATGGTAGGCTTCTTGGGAAGATACTAAACACCGGGGCCTTTGGACTTTAAATGACAGTTCTTATAGGCAAATAAAGGTTTAGATTGTTAAAATTTTTTTGTGTAAAATCAGAAATGTTATCATTTTACAATTTAGCAGAGAGCAGTTGGATTGAGACCTTTTATTTTGTCTGATCTACAGTATTGTGTGCCCCGAGAGTTAAAAGCATGTTCCAATAATAAAATAGAAGCTGTCGCTAAAGAGGGGCAGATGCAGGTCAGGTGAATGAGGTCCTATTTTGCTGCACCTCATAGTCGCATGTCCTTGGACCTTTGTATTTCCAGGATGGTTGATAAGCCAAGGATGGCAGGATGCTGAAACTAATTACCATTAGATTTCTCTTTAGCTATATCGGGAATGTTGTCCTTAAATATGTGGTGGGTTTCGGCATGGGATATGTTTGCAGGATCACCCAAGCATGAGAGCAACTGGTTAGTTTGTGTTTACCATCTCAAATCAAGTGAGTTTCAGCAACTTTTTTTAATGACTGGTAGAATGCAGGAAAAGGGAGTCTCTGATTCCAGAGATCTGATGTACTGGTTCCTTTCAGTGACGATTTCAAGTATTTGCCATGAGAGGAATGTGGGTCTCTTTGGCATACTGGCAGGTGACGGGTGGCCCTGAAAACCTTATTACGCCCAAGAGAAGAAGGGGGGGTTTAGCAGTACCAGACTTCGAGTCCTATTACTTTACGGCCCAACTGTAATGGTTTACTCAGGAGGTGGCTTTAGAGTTCTGGGGAGTAGGTGAACGAGAAGGTGGGCGAGTGCCCCGACAGATATTGTCATTGCATCATTCTACAGCAGCCAGTGTCCCTTGGGGCACTATCCACGGAAGTCAAAACTTATAGATTGAGTTGGAACAGAAGCCACCAGAGGGCACATATTGCATGCCCCTATGCTCCTGAGATTCCTATCAGCGTGTGCACTATACTTCCACATGGGGGTAATTGGTCGGCGATACACCAGTGGGCTGACATGGGCCTGACAGCGATAGGAGATCTGTATGAGGAGAATGTTCTACTACCTTTTGAGACTCTGAGGGACTGCTATGATCTGCCCTGCGGGGATTACCTGATCCACACGGCCCTAGTGGCGGCAATTCAAAAATATTGAAGGGAAGGATTGTCCGAGCCAAAGACCTCCATGATCTGCCAAAGAATAGAACGCGTTACCTTTTTTTTCAACATAATGTTTGTGCCTTTGGTAGTTCAATTTGTTTCAATATACGGACCAATGTACTTGTAGCTGCAGACCTCCTCTAAGTTTTCATCCCCGAGCTTGATTGTTAGTCATAAGCCTGGTCGAATCTTGATTTACATTGTATTTGTTTTTGTTGTGTTGATCTCAGGATTAATAATCTTGGCATAATCTACTAGCTCATAGAGTGCTCATTGAAGTTCCACTCTCATTTGGCTCAGTAAGACTATGTCGTCTCTGTAGGAGAGATGTGTCACATGTGAGGTGTTCAGACGAGGAGGGTGAAAGTTAACGTGATCAAGTCTTGGAGAGAGATCGGCCATAAACAGATTAATTAGGTATGGAGCTAGAACACAGCTTTGTTTAAGGCCTAGCTCAGTGGTCATACTCCTTGATTGTCAAGTGCTGTCAGCTAGTTTGACTTGAATCCAAGTGTGCATATACAATAGCACTTTTCCATGGAGTATTCTAACTGGGAGATCCCATGACCTTAATTTCTTCTATAACAGGCTCTGGTCTACTGGGTCAAAGGGCACTTTAAAGTCTATGAAGCATAGATATAGCTTTTTACACAGGCGCTTACACTTGTTGCTAGGATATTCAGGGTTGTTCCGAACCCTCTGCTGAATCTTGTCTGGTTTAGTGGCAATATATTGATGTCATTTGACCATTCAAGCAGCTTTTCTAGTATCAGGGACGCTTAATATTTAGCCTCAGAATCCATTAGTGCTAAAGGCTGTATTGGCCATGTTTGACCGATCTCCACCCTTATAAATCGGTCTTATTATTGATCCTCTTAAGCTCCCAGGAATTGTATCCATTAATCCTGCATCCTTGTTTAACGCAGAGAGCAGGGCCAGTCAGTATTCAGGATCAAATTTATATATAGCCTGCAGAATGCTGTTAGGCCCTGGGGCACTCTTCCTGCACCTGGACTCTATTACTTTTCCAGCCTTTTCTATTGTGTAGGACTGGTTAACGTGCCCAGTTGGACAGTCTGAATTCATGCACAAGTCACTTCAGTCTGTTTTTTTGGTAACTCAATTGAGCTTTACCTTATTGCACACTGTGTTATTGCAATTGTCCCACTCCGGTTAGTCTGTGGGGGTAACCCTGGGCAATGTTTAGATTAGGTGAGCATCCAAGGCTTCTTCTCTTACACTTGAACTATTTATTACTCCTGAGCCTCTTGTGATGCCATTCACTGTTTCCCAAAAAGCTCTGGTATTTGTTTGTCTAGCATTAAAAGTAGCTTGGACCAAAATGGCTCCAAGTGTGTTTTCTGATGTTCCCAGATTTGTTTTTTGTATAGTTGCCTGAGTTTTTTTTTATTTTTTCCCATCAGTTCTTGGAGAAGTTGGAGTTTCTTGTACTGATGACTACCTTTCTTAGTTCCCTTTTTTAGGGCCTAGCCTTACTTGTGAGGCTTTCGGTCCACTTATCTGTTTGTCTTGTGTATTTTATTGTGGTAGCACGTGCTAGGATTTTCGTTGAGACGACCTCTCAGGCCTTCATTTGGTTGCAGGTAGGTGTGTTACTACATAAGCAAACACAAAGCTAGCGGTGGCCCTCTAGGACAGCACCGGATTTGAAAATTACCCAATATTAATTATGGTGAATTAATCTGATCACCGCAAGTGTGCAAACTTGGTGGACACCCGCTAGCACAATGTCGTTCCAAATGCTGGAAAATACATGTACGAACACCAAACCAAAATGCACCACTTTTGAACTTTAGATTTAAATCGAATTCAAATTCATAAACAGTTTTTATGTTTTTACAAAAGTTTCACTTTTATTCTTCGATAAATTTCACACTTTAAAAGACAAAGTTATCCAAAACATCCGGAACAGCCGACGCGTTTCGTCCACCAAAGGACTTCTTCAGGGCTGTAATAGATACATACAAAAACGTTTTTTTAAAAGCTTAATTTTAACAAAAGGACAGGACACAAGTGGACATTGCAACAAAACACATATTATGCTTATAGTTTCAGCTAAACATTTATCAGACAAATCTATCAATGTTTACTTAAAAGGGTTGTACACACCAACACTAACGCAATCATAACATATTAGGTGTTGAACCATTGCATTCGGTTAGTTGTAATAGTACAAAATGACACAGTAAAAGACATTGTGGAGTTACTACACTCTAATATCTCTTTAGCCAGATTGGCTAATTCGGAAAGTGTGTTGGATATCCATCACAAATGTTTCAGTTTGGTTGTTTTTAGCAGCCCTACATCAATAGGGACTCTCAAGTGATTTGGCTCAGCTCTATATGTTGGTATGAATGGTCACTTTGTGTAGTGTATTTGAGAACATATTTACTTATGTGGGTCAATAGAGGCAAGGTAAGAAGTGGAAAGTCTATTATCGACCGTGAGTTTGCACCATATAATGTGCATCTCTGTGGTCTGTCACCCTGAGTTCTACCATTTATTACCCTCAGTCCTAGGTGTTCCAAGTCTGTTACTGGTTTTTGCCCATTATGATCATGACGCTTTGCTGGGGGAACAGATTGTGGGTGGACAGACCAGATTGCATTTTCTGTTGCTAGATGCTCATCTTCACCCCAAGTGTGTAATAAGTTGGAGTTGAAGTCGCCTCTCACAACTATTTCCCAAGATGGATTTCCGAACCTTATTTCGGTTATTATAGTGATTATTTGTTGAATAGAGCAATGCACTCTTCTGTATTTGGATGTGCGTAGACATTTATCAGTATTACTATTATTGATGAATGTTTGTGCTATTTTCTACCTTGTCCCTGCTGAAGGGCCGGTAGCTCCACGTAGCGCACGGCTCCTCATGAGTGCGATCAGGTTATCACCGCTGCTGCCGCGAGTTTGTGTCCTCTGCTAACTAGTATTTTGTGCTCTCCTGTATTTTGTGCCCTGTAACTGTAATGTTACCCCGTGACTGTTTTTGCCACTGTTTTGTGATTGTATTTTTTCCCTCTCCCTCGCCGCCCCTTGGGACCATTTTCCCGCCTGTGCATTCCACCCCGCTCCCCGCCGCTTCTCCCCTGCGGCCCCGCCCCCTTTCTCTTCTGTATCCTCACCTCCCTTCCCATTCGCTGCCCCGCTCCCGCCTCCCAGCTGCACCTCCCTCCCACTTGGCCATTTATGGAGGAGTCCGCGCGGTAGTGAGCTGTGACCTTGTCCCTGCTGAAGGGCTGGTCGCTACACGTAGCGCACGGCTCCTCGTTAGTGCGCTCAGGTTATCACCGCTGCTGCCACGAGTTTGCGTCCTCTGCTAACTAGTATTTTGTGCTCTCCTGTATTTTGTACCCTGTAACTGTACTGTTGCCCCGTGACTGTTTTTGCCACTGTTTTGTGATTGTATTTTTCCTCTCTCCCTCGCCGCCCCTTGGGACCGTTTTCCCGCCTGTGCAGTCCCCCCCGCTCCCCGCCGCTGCTCCCCTGCGGCCCCGCCCCCTTTCTCTTCTGTATCCTCACCTCCCTTCCCATTCGCCGCCCCGCTCCCGCCTCCCAGCTGCTCCTCCCTCCCACATGGCCATTTATGGTGGAGACCACGCGAACGCGCAGCGGTCACGTGCAGTGGGCGTGCCGATGGCGCTCCGAAGGCGCGCCAAAGGCAAGCCCATCTACGCCCGTCCACGCCTGGACCGCGCTCAGTGCCAGAACCCCTGGACCTCGCAGGACCCAAACCAACCGACTGAGATACAACACTACCGCCCTCAATGCACTCAACACCAGACGACCGCCCGCCTGCTACCAAGCCACCCCCAAGGGCACCCATGGACCCTTCACCTGTCAAGCCTGCAAATTCACCTGCCTCCAAAACCGCTCCATGCCCACCAAACCAATCGGCAACAACCACCTCAAGTGCATCCTCCTCAACACCCGCTCCGTACACAAGCACGCCATCAACCTCTGGGACCTCATCGACACAACAGCCCCGGACGTCGCATTCATCACAGAAACCTGGATGAACGCCTCCTCAGCCCCCGACATCGCTATAGCTATCCCGGACGGATACAAGATCACCCGAAGGGACTGCACCAACAGAACAGGAGGAGGGGTCGCCGTTATCTACAGCAACACCATCAGCATCACGACCATCATCGAAGACACCTTCCCCACCGCCGAACATCTGCACTTCCAGATCCACACCGACCCCCAGACCACCATCAGAGGAACTCTCATCTACAGACGCCCGGACCCGCGCGCACAATTCAGCGAGACCATAGCCGGCCTCATCAGCCCGCATGCCCTAGCCTCACCAGACTACGTCCTCCTAGGAGACCTGAATTTTCACCTTGAAAACAACAACGACAGCGCCACCGCCGCACTGCTTAACAACCTCATCAGCCTCGGACTCAAGCAACTAGTAGACACCCCACCCACCTCGCCGGCCACACCCTCGATGCCATCTTCTCCGCCAGAAACCACATCGCCTTCAACCACGCCACCGGACTTCACTGGACCGACCACAGCTGCGTACACTTCACATTCAAGAAGCCCACCCATCACCAACACACGCTTCGGATCCCCGCAGATGCTGGAGCAAAATCACCACGGACCAACTCACCACATCACTGAGCCAGAACGCACCTGCTGACACCAACACACCCGACGCCAACATCTCAGCACTCAACCTCACCCATTGGCTCACCAACTGCGCCGACGACCTCACTCCACTAAAGAACACCCACTGCAAGTCCACCACCAGAAAACCCGCATGGTTCACAGACGCCCTCAAAACTGCAAAGAAATCCTGCCGAACTCTCGAAAAAACATGGCGCAAAGAACGGAAAACAGACAACATGACAGCCCTCAAAGCTGCCACCCGCGAATACCATCAGCAGATGCCGGAACACCAAGAGGACATCGCTCAAGGAACGACCAGACAACAACACCCACAACAGCAAAGAACTCTTCAGCATCGTCAAAGAGTTCTCGAACCCAGACGCCAACAACGACGACATCACCCCTTCACAAGACCTCTGCAACTCCCTCGCCACATTCTTCCACCGCAAGATTGCTGACATACACGACAGCTTCGGTCCCCAGCCTCCACCTCCGGACACCAGCCCGACGGCCCCCACCACCACCATCAACTCCTGGACCCCCATCAGCAGCGAAGACACCATCCACATCATGAACACCATCCACTCCGGCTCCCCCGCCGACCCTTGCCCCCATCACATCTTCAACAAGGCCGACACCATCATCGCACCCCACCGACGAAACACCATAAACAGCTCCTTCACGTCAGCCACCTTCCCGGAGAGCTGGAAGCACGCTGAGATCAACGCTCTTCTGAAAAAACCCACCGCTGACCCCAGGGACCTCAAGAATTTCCGGCCCATCTCACTCCTCCCCTACCCGGCCAAAGTCATCGAGAAGACCGTCAACAAACAACTGACCGCCTTCCTCGAGGACAACAACTCGCTCGACCCTTCCCAATCCGGATTCCGAGCAAATCACAGCACCGAGACCGCCCTCATCGCAGCCACAGACGACATCAGAACCTTAATGGACAACGGAGAAACAGCTGCCCTCATCCTCCTGGACCTCTCAGCAGCCTTTGACACCGTATGCCACCGCACCCTAGTCCACCGCCTCAACAAAACGGGTATCCAGGGGAAGGCCCTGGAATGGATCACCTCTTTCCTCACCGGCAGAACCCAAAGAGTCCGCCTCCCCCCTTTCCGCTCCTCGGCATACAAAATCATCTGCGGCGTACCCCAAGGATCCTCACTGAGCCCAACACTCTTCAATATCTACATGAGCCCCCTCGCCGCCATCGCACGAAAACACAACCTCAACATCATCTCCTACGCCGACGACACCCAGCTGATACTCTCCCTCACCAAGGACCCAGCCACCGCAAAAACAAACTTCCAGGAAGGAATGAAAGAGGTAGCAGACTGGATGAAGCACAGCCGTCTCAAACTCAACTCGGATAAGACGGAGGTCCTCGTCCTCGGACAATCCCCCTCCGCATGGGACAACTCCTGGTGGCCCTCGGCACTGGGCGCCGCACCAACTCCCGCCGACCACGCACGCAACCTGGGCTTCATCCTGGACTCCTCGCTCACAATGACCAAGCAAGTCAACGCCGTCTCCTCCGCATGCTTCAACACCCTGCGCGTGTGCAGGAAGATCTTTCGATGGATCCTCACCGAAACCAGAAGAACAGTCACCCAGGCCCTCGTCACCAGCCGACTGGACTACGGGAACGCCCTTTACGCTGGAACAACAACCAAACTCCACAACCGTCTCCAGCGCATACAAAACGCCTCTGCACGTCTCATCCTCAACATCCCTCACCGCAGCCACATCTCAACGCACCTAAGAAATCTCCACTGGCTTCCCGTCAACAAGAGGATCACGTTCAGACTGCTCACCCACGCACACAAAGCCCTCCACAACATGGGACCGAAATACCTCAACAGCCGTCTCACATTCTACATTCCCACCCGCCAGCTCCGCTCCACCAGCCATGCCCTCACCATCGTCCCACGGATCCACAGAGCCACCTCCGGAGGAAGATCCTTCTCCTACCTGGCAGCAAAGACCTGGAACTCCCTCCCCTCCCACCTTCGACAGACACAGGACCATCTCGGCTTCAGGGAGCACCTCAAGACCTGGCTCTTCGAGCAGTAGCGGCACCCCCCCCAGCGCCTTGAGACCCTAACAGGTGAGTAGCACGCTCTATAAATATCTTGATTGATTGATTGAATGAATTGTATGCATGCTGTTGAGATGGACAGCTGTTCCAAGCTGGTTTTAAATTCAGTCAATATGTATACTGCCAGGCCCCCTTTTGGCCTTCTAAAGTGAAGCGATCTTGTGGCATGGGTACAATTAACCATGTCTATTGGAGCTCAATGATATAGTATTTCCCAAATGTGACTGAGGGTCATGATCTTGCAGTTCCTGCTTTGCCCCGGTGATGTTCCAAGAGAGAAGGTTTAGTGCAGCATCATTGGGCTTCATGGGCCTTTGTTTGGGAAGTCGCTTGCTTCTAGGGGTGTTTAAAGTCGTTGCTACCCTGTCCCATTGATCCTCATTCCGTACTTTCAGCTGTTCATTTTTGTTTGACACACTTCTCTCACCTTACCACAGACACTTTGTAAAACTGAGTACGCAGGTGTGTCCCCTAGCTCAGTATTAGCTCTTCTATGCAGCATTAACAAAGGTTGAGGTTAGAGTGGCCCTGAGAGTTTTGGGAGTGTTATACCCCATGCTTCAAACTGTTGGCTTGTGTTCATTATTAAGCATGTGATCTCCTCTGTTCTCTAAGTGGATGGAGTTTGTTCAGGCTGCTTCTTATCCTCATTAGGTAGATATTTAATTGATAGCAGGTCAGTGGAGTGTAGATGTTTCAATGTAGTGATTTCAACAAACAGTCTCATTATATTTCCTCTGAGGAGGTCCTGCTGGCCTAGGAAAACGTACTGGGGCGTTAGAAGGATTTGCTTGCTAGGATGCTCAGAATGCTCAAAGGGATGTGGATGATCCTCTGGGTATGTACTTTGCCCACTTATTTGTAGAAGTACCCCTTAATCCTTTTGCCTTCGCATTTTAACATTGACTACTATCCGGTCACTTTGGATGTTATTTGTTTGGATACAACTTTGCCATTCCACTTCACTTGAGGCCATGTACTGGTTATTACTTGTTAGAATGATTGTTTATCCATCCAATGATAGTCCTCAGGTCCATACTTTGTGATTACTGCTCCCACTGTTTTTTGTCAAATAAATACTATCCCTTGGCAGATGTAAGTCAGATTGTGTTATATCCTGTTTTGGGGAGATAGTGATACTGTATGCCTCCAGAACCTGGTACGTTGCCCGGGGGCTTCTCTTTTTTCTGGGTTGCAGACTCAGATCAGAGCTGGGTTGTGAATGAATGTTTCTCGCTACCTTCTGTGGGTTCCTCGTCATTTTGTCGATTTGTAATGATGAAGCTAATGAATCCAACAACAATGTTTTTCCAGGAATTTTGGGATTTCCTTAGCCCAGCTAGGTTTGATTAAGAGGTCACTCTTGCTACATCTTGTTGCTTATGCTTGACTTCAAACATGGCGTAGAATCTATTTCTACATATGGTATCCTTGCCTGTGTGCAGGATTTTTTTTATGGCCTTCCTGGCACCTTTCTTCTGCCTTTTAGATAGAACAAGGGTTATTTTCTCAATGTGTACTAATGATTGGTCTGTTGGTTCTGGTGCCTGGTTTATGTTAGATGGCATTTCCCCTGCGCATTTCTTCTGCCACTTAGATCAGAAAAGGGTAATGTGCCAAAAACTGGTCAGTCTGCTGTTGTGTCTGGTCTGTGTTAATGGGTACAACTCCTTTTTTTTCTGAGACAAGTCTAATAAGTGAGGCCTCAGTGGTTATGGCTTCTCCTTTCTTTTGGAATGCTCATTAAGATGGCTGGTACAGAGTTTAGTTTGTCAATATTTGGTCCCCACGCACAATCTGATTGTTCTACTGGGTTTGTTTCTTGTACACTTATTATCAACTCTGTCAGCTTTTAAAGTTTCATGTTTATTCCAGTAATATGAGCAGCTATTATATTCATGAGATCAATCTGTATATCTAGCTTGTCTGACTGCATATTGAGGTTTGCAATCAATGCTTGTAAGATGTTTAATAGTAAATTGTGTAAGTTTGCTATATTCTCTACTTTTAGATCTAATACGTCATTATTTCCTGAGTCTGGGCATCGTCCTTTCGCTTTTCTTCTTGCCCTTGTTTCTGAGGTGTTCGTGACATCAGGTCGGTTGATATGTGACTGAGCCCTCTTTGAGGGAGTTATGTTGCTTCTTGAAGGATTATGAATATTGGCTAGGCCTTCACGGCCTCATTGTTCAGACGAACTTGATATCTCAATTACTGATTGTGGATACCCCAACGAGTTGTCGGCCTAATTGATAGTTTTGATCTACAATGCCTGCATTAAATTGAAATTGCTTGTTAATGAGATTAAATGAAGCCAAGAGTTATTTTCTTCTTCAGTAGGGTTTTTAATCCAGTTGTTGTTTTCTTTAGTGGTGAACTGCAGTGGATCAGTATTAAGAGTCTATCTGGGGGTTGAGTGTGCTTAATTTGTTGTGTGTACTTCAGTCTGGATCTAGAGACTATTGCCTCAGTGTGCACTGTTTCTTGCTTAAGTAGTTATTTTGGTGACATTGTGTTAGGTTGTGAGTTGGCTTCACAAACTGATATTGAAGCAGGCTTTTTGGGCATCAGTGGGTTCTGCGGGCCCAAAATATTATCTGTTGTTGAGTAAATGACTAATGCTGGTTCATTTAAGAACATGAATTACCCACTAGGATTAATTTTTCCAAATAGGGGTTGGATTGTAGAGATAAGAGGGCTGCCTTTACCTTGCTTGTGCTTTGTCATGTTTTCCTAGGCTTTCTTGGAACGTCTTGTGGTCATTTTTCTATTATACATTTCTGTGCAGCCTGTTGTCTGATCTTACTAGATCTCATTTTGTGGCTTTTCTTTTAGGATGTTTGCTTGCTGAAATAGGGCAGAGGGAGCAACATTGAGCTTGCAAACTGTACCCCAACCTAGAGGGGCTGTATCCATGCATTCGGGCCCTACCCCAGGTGGCTGTGCTACCTGCCACCCTGCTGTTGGTTATTCAAGGAGGTGCAATTCGAATTTTCAAGATTGACTAATGAGGTTCTTTGCGGTTGTCCTTTCAGGATTGACTTTTGCATTTGTTTGGAGTTGTCCCTACTTAGGCTGCATTTATTGTCACGTGCTGCACCTATTATCACATGGCTGACTGAGACAGAATGGCTGCTCTGTGGTACTTCTTGTCACACTTGTTGCTGCTTCTTACGTATTTGTGTAGCTGTGTACTTTGAGTCTTTATAATACAATGTCTTGATCAGCTGCACACTGTCTTCCCCCTCCAGTTTGGAGATTGCTTTGGTGACTGGGGGTAGAGGGAGGCAGGTGCATGCACTCTTTGTTTAGATGATCAGCTGTGCTCTGCCTCACCCCTCCTATTTGGAAGTAGCCTTGATAACCGGGAGGGGTAACACGAGCACGCACTCTTTGTTGGATGACCCTCTAGGAAGCTCACTGAAGCCTTGTCACGGGCAGTGACGTCTCTCCTTGCAGCATGCACTCTCCTGGGTGGCTTGCCTGCCATGTGCTTAATATGGTTGGGCTTTCGAAACTTTCCTTGTTTACTTTATATTCCCCTTTTTTTGGGTCGTTTAAAGCACTGCTGAAAGAGCAGAGGTGCAGTGTCCCGACATACAACAGCCTTCAATAACCACTGACCACTGCTGATCCGCAGACCCTCCTGTACTCACTGGGTGCCGGGATTTCAAAGTGTCTGCATGCGGCCAGGGTGGCAGTCAAGAACATGCTGGAACACACGTGGTTTTAAATGGATATAATTTGGTATTCGTAGAGTCATGGCAACTCAGGCCACAGGCCCCTGTGCCCTGAGAGCCTTCTGCCCTCCCGTTCTGCCGTTGAGCAGGTATTTCGGGCCCAATCCGGCCGCAACTCACCTCCACCGACTCCGAGCCAAGCCACACATCCCTGCACTAGCTTAGAAATAACGCACTCTTCGATAACTGTCAGTCACAGAAACGTGAACCTCTACCTGTCGAGACACTTTTCGGAAAAGCTTTGAATTTTATTACACATTTTCTGCTAATTCATTACTACATTATGCCTAACAAACTTGCAGAAATGGGGTGACAACAGAAAATGCTGAAATATATTATCCTGAAGCCACCAGAAATCCTTAAGATGATAGTTGGTAAAGATAAACAGAGCCACTTTGTCCATGCCTTCAAACATTTTTGCTGATAATGCTGTAACCCATTCGTGAACGAAGGGACGGATACTGAAAGCTGCATAAATCTATAAGCTGCCGATACTGAAGGCTGTCAGGAAGAGCAGTTCTCTCAACTTCCCAGAACTTTGCTTCAAGGTCTGTATGGAAAAAGGAGGTTAACCTTAAAATTCATTTCTTGCTGTTAAAATACCAGGCAAAAATGAATAAAAGCATGCTCTCATTTATTTGTTATTAGACTGATTCAATAGATCAAAGGCACCATAACAAACAATGAAAGCTTGCACAGCTTCTTAAATTCCTTGTGCATGTGCACATATGTGTGCCAAACCTTGGCAGGTGAAGGGCGTTTGAAAATAGACATGGTAGCTGTTCTCTTTGAAGATAAACAATTCCGTGTGCTATGTTTTCAGTAGGATGGAATTATTTTTTACAGGCAAATTGTGAGTCAGATCAGTCAGTCCGAATACTTTATTCGGCTACCGAAAGCCAAAAAAACACTCAGTTAAAACATACAAAGAATTTAAAAAGTGAGTCCGATCATAAAAAGACAACAAAACATGAACCACATGTTCTGCATACAATAACATAAAGGTGTTTTTTTCCTGCTAGATTCAGATATGCAAATCATGATTCTTTTGGTTGCAAATAGATGTATTTTCCTTTAAAAAAAGTCAGTAAATATACAATACTATTATTCATTATTCAATGATATAGCCATCGATGATTAGATTTGTTTTGCAACCTCACCAATTGTTTGTTTTATACAAATCTGTTTTCTTTTGTCATTTTCTGGGGAAACACTTATTGCCAAAGTGGGTCTGATTCCAGTTGCTGGCCTAATTAAAAAACTCCTAATTTTCAAAATTTGAGTCTCTCAAACAGACTGTAACCCAACAGCTCTCCCTTCTTTCGAACTCTTCCTCCTCTGCGTCTGATTCCTTTACTCAAGCTTTATCCTTTTCCCCTGTTGTTAGGGCTTCTCACATTTATAAATTCCTTTTTTCCTCTCCTTCCCCTCGCTCCAAAAGTAAGATTGAACTTTTATGGGAAACAGATTTACAACATATTTTTCATACTCATACTTGGGACACTCTCTGGACTCGGATACATCACACTTCCTGCAATGCTAGTACTACTCAAAAAATCTATTATTTCTATCAGAGACTTTTTCTCACCCCGTTAATTATATCTAAATTCAGTCCTGCCCTATCTCCAAACTGCTGGTCATGCCAAAATACCCCTGGCACATATTTATACGCTTTTTTCCTCTGCCCTCACATTTCCAGTTTTTGGACAAAAGTTTGTAGTTCCATTGCCTCAATTTGTTCTTTGACTTTTCCCTTTGATATCATTTCTATATGTTTGTGTAGTTCCTCCACACGTTAGGTAGGTAATCGTAAAATTGGCACCTTCATAGATTTAGCAATTGCAATTGCCTTTCAAGTTCTAACTTCGAATTGGAAAGATGCCTCCAATGTTTCTTTTACAGCTTGGTGGAATCTACTCTGTGAGCACCATAGGCTAGATAGAGCCTTTGTAACCACATTTCAACAACTTATCCGCAAGGAGACTTTTTGGTCTCCTCTCACTAGTTATGTTTCCTCTTCTGCTTTACGTGCTCCTGGTAGTAATTTTGTTTTTCAACCACCGTGAATTGCTCTGTTACTTCTATATATGTCTTTTATATTTATGCATTATATATTCTCTATTGCGTTGTGATATCCTATATATTATTAGTCATTGGAAAGCTTTATTAATTATATAGTTTATCAATGACAGTACCCTCCCTTTATTCTCTTCTCTTCTTTCTCTTCTTCTCTACTGCTTCCTTCTTTTCTTCTTTCCTCTTTTTCCCTTTTTTCCCTTTCTTTTTTCTTCTTTTTCCTTTCTTTTCTTTTCTTCTTTTGTTTCTCTCTTTTCCCCACCCCACAAACAAAGCAAACTTAAAAATGCTATTTTTAGTATGGTACTTTGTGATTAGATTTTCCTTTTATAATTAATATCTTCTAGCAAGTTATGATGTATTAAAATGTTCTTCTCTCTCCTTCGTAAGTCGTTTTTATTTGTCACCTGATTGATTTGCTCTTATTCACAGTATTATATCTTTTTACCAGGTTTTCTTTCTTCGCTTAATAAAGCTTTCTAAACTAAAAAAAAGAAAAAAAAGAAATTCTCCTTATTCACTGTAAGGAGATACATCCCAATGCAGCTGCTCTAACGCTAGTCATCATGGGCGTAAGGCAACGCAAGGCAACACAGGAGCCTAATTCATATTTACCAAGCCATGCAAAGCCACCTTCCAGAGCTCTGCATGGCTTGGTAATGTCAGAGTACTGCAAGTCCCTGCCTTGCATTACTATGTGCTGGGAAAGCGTTTCATGGGTCGTGTGCGGGGAAAAGATTTAAAATTTTAACATGCAAGACAACCTAATGCGATGTGCTGCATGAAAGGGAGAGGGAAGGAATGTGCCCTATCTGTGAAGAAATTGCACATTACTGTCTTCGGCCTGCGTTGGTGCACAATCTGCAGCTTAGCGTCAATGCAGGCACACTTGAGCTATGCAGCAAGGATGCCTGTGCTACAGGCAGGATTGTTTTTGTGCAGGAAGGCATACCTTCCTGCACAAAACCATCCGTTGAGGCATTTTGCTCTTTTTAAGTGTAGTGCTGAATGCAGCACACTTTGATAGAGGAAACAACAAGCAGAAATAAAGATATTTCTCCTCGTTGCACCTCCTAATGGAAAGGCATTCAAGTCTGATGCCTTCCCAGGTCCATCACTGTTATCTAGGAACGCTTTTGAACACCCATCCTCCTCCCATGTAACACCTCCACCACAAAGTAATTTAAGGCAGTGACTTGCACTGCCTTGTGTTGCTCCAGATTTACAAAGGGACACAAGGCCATGCAAGGTGGCCTTGCGAGGCTTGGTAAATTTCATTCTATGTTTTAATTTGCCCTGTGCCCTCTTGCGTGGTGCAATACCTTAATAAATCTGGGCCTGGGTTTTCCCACTAATAAGCCACCCTTACTTTTGGGTGCATTCACAAAACTACTGAAAGTACAGTAGTCAATGTGGGAATGAGATCATTTTGAATGCCTTCCCAAAAGAGGCATAACAGGGAGAAATAGCTTTATTTCTCCTCTTTGTTTCCTCTTTGTATGTGTGCTGCAGTTTACAGCACTAATAGAATGAGGAAAATGCCTTAAGGATAATTTTTGTGCGGAAAGGTGTCCCTTCCTGTACAAATAATAATCCTACCAGTAACACAGGCCCCCTTGCACCATGACACAAGAGTGCCTGCATTGGTCATAGGCAGCACACAGCACCCCTGCATACAGAAAGTGCAGAAATACACCATTTATTAGTAAATGCAGAACATTTCTATCCTCTCCGTATACACGTTGTCTTGCTGCACGAATGGTTTGAAACTCTGCCCCTACATCTTTAATATTTTTGTCACAGTCCTAGAGATGACTCCACACCCTCCTTGTGAATATGCCACTAGTGACATTTGAGTATATGTATTGATTAGACTGATTTTGGGAGTTCCTCATCAAACCTTTTGTTTCGGCTTAGAGCCATAAAAAGTTACAATCACAAAAATATACATTTCAAATCACATGCAATAAAAGCATCATATGACGTCCTATTTACATTAGATTAATAAAACATCAATATATAAAATTAATATAAAGTAAATAAGACAGACCTGCTAGACCCATCACCATGAAGATAGTCATATAGACAGATATTTATCATAGAAATAAATATTCTTATGTGGTTAAAATAAGTTATTGAACAGGCCTTTAAAAGCAATACCCCAGTGGGAGTGTTAATGAAATTGCACATATGTGGTGGTAGGATGCTGCGTAAGCCTACTATGCCTTTTGCTACAAGATGGCTAACCTGGGTGGCGCGTTGTCTATAACCTTCTTCCTCTGGCTCCAGGCAGAAAGCAGATAAAGCGATACTGCCAATGCAAATAAGTCATTGGTATCACTCTTAAGACTCCTTAGTGCTTCCCTCCATTGACTCATGCCCTTACAGTTTAAAGCCACTGTCAGCCATTTTGTACGCGGAATTCTATACTGTGGGTAGAAGAGCATAAGGTGTTGAACTGTTTCCGCGATAGTAGGGCAATTTGGGTAGAACTTAGTGTTTGAGGGCGTCCTGTCCCATTTCGCAGTGTGGGTTCTCAATGGCAACATGCCACACCTAAATTGTACATATAAACACTTAAAGCAACATGGATACATACGATCCATGTAGGGCTCTGGGCTAGGGGAACATTTATGGAGGAGGTACTGGCCGTTGATGGTATTTTCCTGGTGTACTTTCCATGTTTGCAGTACAATTTCCTCCCAGAACCGGCTTTTAACTTCACGGGTGTCAGATTTGGTGTTCTGCTCCGGAGTATTCCATAGGTTGGCCATGCCTATTCTGTAGGATAACACTTTTATCGCCTTCAGCCAGGGTGTACTTAAGTCCTTGTCAAGGGACACCAACTCTTTCACACAGTCCCTGTACATTACTAATTCCCTAGTAGACCAAAGTCTTCTCCAGAATAATGAAGGTTTAAGTTGGGCCACTAGATGTATAGGTTTGAGAGTTAGATCAAATCTTAGTGGGGGTAATAGGAAAATGTAGTGGTCTCCTCTTTACACCTATTACACAGTGTGCTCGCTCGTGCCAGGGAGTTCTGGTTGAGAGTGTTCTATATTAGATTACTTACTGTGCACTTGAATTTTACTGTGGCAGTTTCTGTCAGACGCTTTCCTCTGCTGGTTGCTGCGCGGCACCTGTAAGAAATAAACTTACTTCTTCAATGATCAACGTGACATGCACGTCACTGAAGGGGATATTTCTGAGTGTGTCGAACCATATGTGGATATTGACATTGGGGGCAAGAGTGTTTGTTTATTAGTCGATTCAGGAGCAAGAATAATGATGATAACTCAAGAATTGTTTGCTGAGGTTTGGGGTGCTCGTTCTTTGACGCCACCCAACAGGTCCCCTGTTTCATATGTAGGGAGGAGAATTGAATTAGCTGGATATTTTGAAGATTTTATGGAGTTCAGGGGTAGAAGAATACATGGGAAGGTTTATGTGGCCATCAAAGGTTTGTCAATTCTTGGGTGGTTCCATCAAGGTTTGTTTAAAATGGTACTTCGACCTGGTACCAAAGATCATGTTTCTGTTGTTTGCTCTGAAGACTTTGCTGACAAAACGTCTGAGCATTATCCTTCTGTTTTTGGCAAAGAGCTAGGCAAGATTAAAGGTTTCACTCATGTCATCACAGTTAAGGATGGTGCCATACCTGTTAAGCACAGGCTAAGGAATGTACCGATCAGTGTAAGGGACCAACTGGAACAGGAACTAAATGGTTTGTGTGAGAAAGGAATCATAGAACCTATTGAATCTTTGCTTTGGTTATCCCCTTTGGTCGTCGCTAAGAAGAAAAATGTAGATCTTCGAGTTTGTGTTGACTTGCGCAGTCTCAATAAAAACATTTGGGTGGACTCACATCCTCTCCCCAAGATCTCTGATATGTTGACCATGATTTGTGGTTCTAAGTGGTTTAGTAAGTTGGATCTGGCATCAGCATATCACCAGGTTGTTTTAGATCCTGCTTCAAGAGATATGACAGCGTTTGTGTCACCGATTGAATCTTTCCAATATTGTCGGATACCCTTTGGGCTGGCCTCTGCGGACGCTGTTTTTCAAAGGATTATGTCTTGTATGCTTAAAGGTATCAAAGGTGTGGTTGTCTTCCAAGATGACGTATTGATAAATGGTGATTCAAGTGAGTCTCATGATGAGGTTCTGTTTTGTGTCCTTGATGTCATGCAAGACAGGGGAGTTGTTTTGAAGAGAGAAAAGTGTGTGTTTAAAGTCCAAAAATTCAAATACGTGGGTCATGTTTTATCCAAGCAGGGTGTTGAACCCAGACCTGGTCTGATCAAAGCTATTGTTGACAGCTCAGCTCCCAAAGACAAGGTTGGTCTTTAGTAGTTTATTGGACTTTGTGAATTTTATTCTCGGTTTGTTCCTCACTATGCTTCCAGGGTTCAACCTCTTACCAATATGCTCAAGAAGAGAGTTCTGTTTGTTTGGGATGATTGATCTCAAGAGGTGTTTGAGTGGATTAAGACGCAATTGGTTTGTCCAAAGGTTCTCAGACCTTTTGATTCCAGTGCCATGTGCACTATTACTGTTGACGCTAGCGGATTTGGTCTAGGTGCCATCCTAACACAATGTGTTAATGGGACAGAGAACACTTTGGGTTATGCTTCCAGGGTTTTGCGTGGTGACGAACTCAATTTTGCTGTAATCGAGAGAGAACTCTTGGCTTGTTGGTGGGCTGTGAGGAAATGTAATCCTGATATTTGGGAAGGCATTTCCAATTACGCACTGGTCACAGTCCCCTTGTCTCTATTCTATCAGGAGAAAGGCTGAAAGAATGGACTCCAAACATTGCTCGTTAGTCCACCAAATTGTTACAGTATGACTTTGAGGTATCGTATATTCCAGGCAACAAAAATGGGAGAGCACATTGTTTCTCTAGATTTCCTGTTGAAGATGATTGTGAGTTTGATGAAGACGATAAGGATGACTGTTTTGTTGCGAGTTTGGTTCTTAATGACATATCTGCTGTTAGTGGAAAAGAATGGAGGGATGATCTTTCAAAGGACAATTTACTCTCCTGTGTCATCAAATATGTCAAAGATGGGTGGCCTAGAGAAAAGAATGTGTCTTGTTTGTTGCAGACCTTTGTGAAGGTCTCTACGGAACTTTCTGTGGAAGATGGTCTGTTGGTGCGTGGCGACAGGCTAGTTCCTCCAGATGTGCTGAGAGTACAATTGGCAAAAGGTGCACATGAGGGACATTTGGCAAAGACCCTCACAAAAAGGAGGTTATAAGAATATTTTTGGTGGCCTCAAATGGACAAAGATGTTGATTTGTATGTGGGGGAATGTGTGGTGTGTTCCGGTGCTGAAAAAAGTTTCTATCACAGAACTCCACCTCTTCAACCTATTGAGTTGCCTACCAGGCCATGGAGAAGATTGGTATTGACCTGGTTAGTCCTTTAAATATTCTGCCTGCTTCCTCGAAGTTTGCTATTGTAGCAAGTGATTATTATTATAAATGGCGTGAGGTGCGTTTTATTAATGAGCCTAATTCGAAGAGTGTGATTGATTTTCTTAAAGATCTCTTTTTACATGAAGGGTTTCCCTCCACCATTGTGAGTGACAATGGTGTACTGTTTGTGAGTCAAGAATTTGATTTGTTTTTGAGGCAAGGAGGTATAATCCATTCTAGGAGCTCCCTCTATCACCCACAAACGAATGGTTTAGTGGAACGCATGAATAGGGCACTCAACAACTGTGTGCAGTGGGCTTTGGCAGGCGAGTGCAATGTCCAGAATGCAGTTAGATCTATTCTTTGGTTCTATCGTACCACATCCCGTTCGTCTACCAAAGTGTCTCCTTATGAGCTTTTGCGGGGAAGGAAACCATGTTCTAAAATTTTTCCTGGATGGATGTCCAAGTGGGTAAAGATGAACTCTGTCATTGACGTGGATGGCGTTGTGAGAGAGAATGTCTCTCAAGCTCAAACTAGGCAAAAAACTTATGTTGATCTCAGAAAAAGATCAGTTCCCCATTCCTTTAATGTTGGTGATGTCGTACTCATGAAAATCCCTGTGTATAAATAAAAGGCAACTTGAAGTTTTCTGACTCTTTGGTCATAAACAAAGTTCATGACTATGCTGTTAGAGTTAATAATAAACATTGGTGGAATGTGTCAAGAATTGTGAGGAATTCTGGAAGTTGTGGTGGAATGAATTTGCAACATGAACGACATAACGAAGATGCGGTTTCTTCCGCTGGAGACCATCTTTCCTCTTGTTTACGCAGAAGCAATTGGCAGCGTTTTGTTCCTGCCAGATATTCTTAAAATTGTATTGTATTGTCTTTCCTCTTTCCTGTTCTTCCTGTTTCTGGTTCTTCTCACCTTATGTTTAGTTTTGTTTTGTTCTTCTTTCTTTTTATTTGTATAAGGAGGAGGATAATGTAGTGGTCTCCTCTTTACACCTATTACACAATGTGCTCGCTCATGCCAGGGAGTTCTGGTTGAGAGTGTTCTATTTTAGAATACTTACTGTGCATTTGAATTTTACCGTGGCAGTTGCTGTCAGACGCTTTCCTCTGCCGGTTGCTGCGTGGCACCTGTAAGAAATAAACTTACTTCCTCAAAGATCAATGTTGTACGGTTTTTTACCCACTACAGAAAACTTGGAGGAAGATTAAAAAGACGCCTTATAAAGTTATTCTCAGTTCTTGTCAAAACCTCTGCTTGGACATGACCCCGGAGTTCAGCTCCATAGGTAGCTGATGCTACAGCTGTTGCTCTGTACACGGCAAGAACCGGAGACAGAGCGCCTCCAGAGGCAGCCCTAAATTGCCTCCCTATAGCAGAAGCTTTTTGATTGGAGGGTGGCTTTACTTTTCTCCAATTGGGGGCCCCACGTCTGATTATCACTCAACCTAACTCCCAAGTAATCAAAATATCACACTTTTTCGAGGCAGTCCCCCTCTATGTGCACACTGCCTCTATGTGTTCTGTAGGGGTTAAAAGTCATGGCTTTGGACTTTGAGGAATTAAGCTCAAGACCTCTTTGCTCACAAAAGGAGACAAAAGGATTAAGTTGTGCTTGCAGCCCCATTGGGTGTGTGAAATTAGCAGGGTGTCGTCCACAAACATCAGAAGTTGCAGGTTATTTTCTTTCACTTCTATTGGTTAAATTGACCTGATTTCTATAAAAATGCAGCATGGTAAGCTACCATGGGTGAGAGTACTGCATAATATGTAGCACTTTGCGATTAGAGATTCACTGAAGATAGACTCAGATTAGAAAAGAAAATGCCTCTCTTGTGGAATGCATAGATGTACACAGTATTAAGAAGCAGCATTAGACATGGATTCTCTAATCAAAACCATGCATGTATTCTTGCTTCTACAGCAGTGTGGTGCTGCTCGGGTTCATTCTCTCCACCTGGCATGCAATTTATAACACCGCCAGGAAGATGCAGTTGAGATAGCACGTTACCGGCACAGCCTGTACATTGTAATTGAGGAGTCCATGCATATTTCACAGCATGCTGGAAAAAATTTAACTAACATGAAACTTCTTTCATCCCATGAATTATTTAATGCCTCTGGCAGCACTTGTGGATGAGGACGACACAAGTCAATTAGTATCTTTTTACTTAAATAATAGTCCTGTTGTGCCACCTAAGAGAATGTGTCCTGGCACAATACATGTGTGTCCCCTGGATTTTTTTGCTGTGCCACTTTTAATAGGAAGCTGTCTGCTACATCATCTCTTTCACAGATTAAGGGACTAACTAACACTCCTAGGATCTTGCACATCTCAGACAATATCAGTACTGCTGCTACCGAGATGTAATTCATATTGACACTGAAGCATAGCCTCTATAGAAAAAACTATGACCCAAATTCACAAAGGTTTAGCATCGGGTTAACATTACTTTTAATGCTAACCCAATGCTAACCCTTTTTGGAGATTAACAAACCAACGCTAATTGGTATTAGGGTTGGTTTGTAGGTGAAAGTAACGCAAAGCAGCGCAACACGTTGCTGTGGATCACTTTGCGTCAAGGGGGCATTACATGGGTGGTACATTGGCATTCCCATGCAACCACTCATGCTTTTTGATGCTATACCCTAACAACTAACATGAGTAGACAGAGCCTAGCACCAAAATTTAACACTGTTGAAAAGCAAGCGTTAAAAGGATACATTTAATTTAACCTTTTCTTACTAACTTTGCATGCGTGCTGCACTGTGCAGCACACATACAAAGTAGGAAAAGCTTTAAGGTGTGTCTAGGCATAGTAGCTTGCACAGGAAGGATGTCCTACTTGTACAAAACCTGTGATTGACTCAGGCAGCACCCTAGCACTATAGCACTAAGGTGTTTGCCAGGTACAAGGTAGTTGAAATCAGCAACGGTACTATGGAGAGGGGAGGAGAGTCCCATATCGCTGTGAGTATGGCACTCTCATGCTTTCTCCCTGTCATGCAACACAACACAGCATTTTTGGCTGCTGCGCTGCATTCTGTGACACCTTTCAGAATCTGGACCTATGTGTTCGATTTAAAGAAGTTTTGTATGATATATCAATTTATGAATCATTCTAAAAGTCCCCAAACACCATAAAGGAAATTGTGTTGCGCTGGTCAAGCACCGGCACAAACATTACAAAATCTACTCCCAAATCTCTAAGCAACAGGAATTGCCAATGACAAAAATGTTCCCTCTTGCAGACAATGTTGAGATGTCTTCCTCGTCTCTCAATCATGTTGAACAATTTATCGTTTTCAAGTTGGGTTTATGTTATACACACCCATATATGCATACATTTATTGAAACGCTGGAAATCATATGTTCCTATTTAACCAAAAGAGACTTAGCAAAATTGAAATTAATTGTGCTCTCTGCTGTCATGGCTGAAATAGCAAGGTCTTTACTGCACATTGAGCCATTATGTTTATCTAATTGCAAAATGTTTTCCAAGGTAAGAATGCAGGGTCGTTTGAAGTCCAATTTCAAACTGCATTGCTTTCACATGATCTCACTCTGAGCTTTATTGGCTGCCCATATCTCAATTTATCATAATAATCACTGACTTTGATAGCCCACAGATCTGCAACAACCTGTTTTATCCCCCAGGAAAAAAGGGTTTTATAAAGTATAATACAATTAGGTTTGACGGCCATCCCTCACCTCATCTCAGAACTCTAACTTGAATTTCATTGATGCACAAAGTGTTTTTAAATCTAATTGCCCTTGCATCCATTGAGGAATTAAGCATGATATTCTGCTTCATTAACTTTTAATTTGGAGTTCCTAACTCCCCAATATAATGCTCTGAGCTGCCTTCCTTTGAGAAGTGCAACAGCAGTTTGAATGGATTTAAAACAGAGGGGCATATTTACAATGCCCTATCGCCACAGGAACATCCCTTTTCACGACATTCTGGTGCCAATAAGGGCCTCGCCTTACTTACAAGGCAGCGTTAAGACAATTAACCTGGCCTAATGCTGCCTTGTAAATAAGGCACCCTTTCACGCTATACTTAGCATGAAAGGGGAATGCAATTGGTGTTGCGGTGGACGTTCCACTGCAACACCCATTGATTTTGACGTTGCCCAATATTTACAAGGGTGGCGGGAAATAGGGCAGTGCCAAAATTAACACCAGGGAAAACCTGGTCTTACCTTGGTGCAATGAGGAGAAATGTTTAATTTCTCCTCGGATTTGCTGTCTCCATGTGTGATGCATTGTGCAGCACACATGGAAACAGTCAAATGCCAATGTTTGTTTATGTGCAGGAAGGTTACCCTTCCTACACATAAAAAATCACTAAAAGAAATTACGTTTTGCAACTTCTATGTGTGCTGCATTAAGCAGCATACATAGAAGTTACAAAACACCATTTAAAGATTGTATATGTGTAGGAAGACACATCTTCCTGCACATAAACAATCTTCTTCTGCAACGCAGACACCCTTGCACTAAAGTACAAGGGTGACTGAGTTGGCAGTAGGCAGCTAAATTTAGCTCTAGCATAGAGGGAAATTCAGAGCTGCACCATATTGTTCAAAATATGGTGTAGCTTGCGTTTCAGAAGCGGCAGAGCGCAGCGTTAAGCCAAGGAGGCTGACATTACGCTCTGCCACTTCTACTGAAAATATGCCCCTAAATCCTGTGATTACGTAGTAGCCAGGGTGCACAAATTTACTCTTTAGTCTATGGATCCATGGAACGTTCATTCTAATGTTTTCTGTACCATTCCTTTACATTTTTCTGATTTATATTTCAATATCCAATAATTAATTCATAGGGCTCCATTCAGATCTCCCAATAACGTTTTCGTATTATTGTTGCACTAACTGATCCCATTTAAAAAGGGCATTTCAGTGGATATGAATGATTATGCTCAACTTCCCAATGTGGTTTTACAAACTTTCACTTCTAGGCTTGTGGTGAAAAGTCCTATCAATGGGCGTTATAACAACCATAGTGAGCTAATGTGCCGTGAGCATGTTCAACACGGTCGCTGCACAACACTCCAATCCTGCCCCAAACTAACCATCACAGTAATTTAGCTTCTGTCACATGTAAAACAATAATCTCTCAATGGGTACTGTTGTATGGGAGAGCGAACAGAATAACATTGCAGAATCATTCTAGGGAAAGCTAGAGGTAACTGTAACCTTTTAGGGGGTGCTCTCACATCTATCAGGGTTCCTAGAGCCCCATATTTTATCCAGTCTAATGGGGTCTTAAGGGTCCTCCTCAAAGATCACAGGACATTCAGAACATCTTCTGAGGGACTCATTTCCTGTTTGCTCATGACAGAAATAAGAGCGAGCACAAGCATAATGGGATACCCTCTTCAGGCAATCCACTATTTAAAGTCGCCATAGGTGGGAAGGGTATGCCCAGACGTGGGTCCTGAGCTCGCTATGCCGCCAGATTCAAGCTATCCTGGCTGATGAGGGGTGAAACCCCAAAACCGGTTCTACGATGCTTGTTTCTGGTCAAAGGAGGACCTAGCCTGGCAGTTTGGGCTAGACTGTTCCAATGGGGAATAGGGTCAAGGCTGATTTGCATATGGCTGGGTCTATACTGGTATGGTGTGGCGTGCAAAAAAAACGATGGATCTGTTATAGAACAGCACTACCATTTTGCAAAAAGTTGCTCTTGGAGCACAATGCTAATGCGAGATCACCTCAAAGCTACAAGTAATAAGGTCTTCATGAATGGAAATGTTACTAAGCAATGGGTTGTCTGTGACATAGAAGATGTGTTTGTGTCCACAGTGCAGCTCAAAATTATTGAAACAAAGGTCCTGCCTGGTCATGGATTGCGTCGACTAGTTTGGTATTGTATGTAACTGTATGGTATTTTCATAGCACAAACCTAGTCAAAAGGCCTATCAAATGATAAGAGAGGTAGTTGGTGGTGAGCTGGTGATGCATTGTGATGTATTGGTCTTTAAAGAAATGTTTCTTCAACTCTTTCCTAAATTGGAGCAGGGCTGGAGTTGTCCTGATAAGATGATGGTGCTTAACACACTGGATGCTGCCTTGTTTTTCATGTTTACACTTCTCACTCTGCAGATCGATTGAGTCCTGGCTGTGAGTATGCCTAGAGCCACCAACGTTTGGATTCACAATTTAATTGTTTCTGTATATACAATTTAACTGCAAACCTTGCTGCCCTCAAATACAGAGTATTTCCAATTGATCCACGAAACAATTGACACTGAATGTTGGTCTTTTAGGGCAAAAATGTAATGAAACCAACTACAGTTTACATTTAGACCCATTACTAGATATTTTCTTTAAAGTCTTCATGCTAATTTCTCTCTCAATTATATCATCTCAAATATTAGAGGACATGAGTAATAGGTATCTTATTCTAGTTGTATTCTGAAATGAATCCATTATGCACTCAGGATAGTAGTCATAAGAATGTGCTCTAAATAGCCTGCCCTTCAATATCAGTCACTACACTTACCTGGCCTGTGACAAATTCTTTGTACATATCCCTGAGTAGCTGAAAGTAACTGCTTACAATATTGAGCAGCTCTATATCCTACACTTGGGTCTGTGCAACATCATTAAAATACACATTAAAAAAACTGGGATTTCAATGGTTCACAAAACACGGGGCACACAGATTAAAATTATTTTGAGATTCTACTGTGTGCTTACCAATGTTTTTATAAAATCTTTTTCTTATTCTGCCAATCACTGCGGCTGGACTTCTACACATAACCCTAAATCCAATCACCTTTAAGTGGCACACTTATATTCTCTCAACTAGTATCACATAAATATGCATCCAGCCATTTAAGTGGCTCTATTTGCATATTGCATATCTTTGCCGCCAAACACTAATAAAGAGCCTAACTACACACAGCTGCAAAACAGTGGGTTAACATGTGTGTTTAGCATTTGAAGGTTTTGTGCTGGACAGTTCTACTACAATTGAGAAGGTGTATCTATTTTTTGATAAGGTATTATATTTTCAAGAAATTAAGAAACTTTAGTTAATTGAATACATAGGGGTATATAGGACAGCTATGGAAATAACTGAGCATTTGTTTTTATTTTAGTACATGGATAATATTCCAAATAAACACTGTTTCTCGACCTCTTCCCACATAACGTACAAACATAAATGAAACGTAATAAAATGTGTTCTGAAATTTCTTTTTACATTATTTGTCAAATATAAAAAATTACCTTCACATTCCTCAAATATACCACATCGAAAAAATAAAATGATAAAATATAAAAAATGAAAACAATACATTAAAATATTGTACATTAAGCAAAAAACAATAATGAATCTGCACTTTAAATGCTTGTAATACCCACTTAAACCTTGATATACATTGCAATCCATGGCAATGCTTACATTAAACATATAAATAAACAAGTTCTATCAATAAAAGCAATTAAGCATATTGATAAATTATCAATTGATAAATATTGTATTCATCAGTTTCCTAAACAACCCTCCTGATAAACCTTGCAATACCAAACAAATGTTTAATAAATAATTTCAGTATTTACTACACATGTACACCTATAAATAACGTCTCAAAAGTAACACGAGTTGAAGTGAAGTTAAAAAGCACTACACAGCAAACACCCAATAAACACAGCAGCCCGAAAAATGTTTCTAAATATCTAAAACGTGAAATAAAATATAAAGCAAATATTAAGGTACTCAATTAAAATTCATTAACACATATTCTAAAAAAACGCCCCCAAGAAGCCCAACAACCTAAATTAATACACATAAACTGCAACACTATTTCAAAAGGATTATTATTTTCCCCAATAACAAATAATGAAATCTAAACACAATACAAAACAATCAAAGAGTAAACAATAGTTTAAAATTCAATTTTAATGTGACAAAGTTAGAAAAGATATACTCACCTTTGATCTTTTTGGCTAAAGTGTGTTTTCAGCTACGATATTTGGAGCATGATATTATGGTGGCATGATGTTTTTGAGTCGGGTGGAACACTTGTATGGCCTAACAAAGGCAATTTTAGTGCCATTAAATGATTGCAAGATTTTATGTAAATATTTAGCACCCCATTTCGATCTACAGGTCTGTGAAGAATCCAGAAGCCTGCCATGCATTTAGCTGCCTTTGAGAGCGTCTTTAGGTTTCTTTGCGGTTTTTAAAGACTTGTGTTCAGTGGATGCATGCAGGACATTGAGGCATTTTTATATATTTCTAATGCTTTTCTGGGAAGGTAGAAAAGCAAAGTGATCATGCTTTTAAAGTCCAAATAATTCTTACTTTATGGCCAGTCTAGCAGCCGCGGCTCGTGCAGGTAAGAGCGGGCGGGCCGTTTGGAGATGGGATTCCAACAGAGACTATGAGGGTAAATTAATTATTTATTTAATTTTCCCTTGTCGCTGTCTGTCGAAATCCCCCCCACCAGGCCCCTCCGCTCTACCGCTCTTACCTGCACGAGCCGTGGCTGCAATCTAGCAGGAATTGGGGGCCACAATGGATGATTAAACGTGTTGCATATGCTATATCGCATAAAATGAAACATAACATACACAGACACAGTAGCAGAACACCTTCTGCTCTATCTCATACAGTACATAATAATATAGTGACAGACTTCCATGTGGATGTGATTAATTATATTTTCGGAGACCTGAAATCTTTAATTGTGAAAAATAATGTCAGTTAATTCAGACCCTAGCATAGTCTCGGTTTCTCCTAATTTCCATTGCATTTTTCTGTTTTTTTTTTTAAAACTAGGCAAAGCATTGGCTGAAAATTTAGATTAACACACCAATCCCATAGTGTACAACAGCACAAAAACTATATTTGAAGAGCCTAAATAGGCTGTTTCTGTAGTCATAAAGATGATATTTTTATATTTAACATTCCTGTGATGGGGTGCAATAAATTATGTATAATGTGAGACTTCTAGGTATATCACTAATGCCGTACAACTCAGCCTATCAGTCCTCTCAGATTCGTTAATTTACTACCAATAAGAGGCTCATGTACAAGCACCTGACAATGGTTCAGGTTAAAAAAAAGTTTATTGGTTTACTTAACATTTGGTCTGAATGGCAGCATTTATTTATTTATTATTTTTATATAGCGCCTCTTTTACTTCAGAGGAAATCAGTGAGCTTTATATTTACCAAAAAACTGGACACCACAATCTTCAAAATGTATTAAAAGAGAAAGCAAGAGAATTAACAACCTTGAAAACAAAAGGCCTTATTTATGAGTCCTTTACGCCGTTGTTGCATCCCTGTTTCTGACGCTGCAGCAGCATAAAATATGCCCTACACTGCTCCCTATTTACAAAGTGACACATATAGGTAGATGCATCACTTTGTAAACCCCTGCCCTACATTATACCTGTGTCAGGTATAAGGTATGCAGGTTGGGCGTTCCCCCGCAAAAAAGCCTCATATTAGAGGTGCAGTAAAATCTATGAGATTTCAATATGTCACTTCTAGGATGCCACCACGTAAAATCCTTACTCCTGCTTGGAGCAGGCATAAGGAGGGATGTAGGCCCTTTCAAATGGGGCTTGCTCCACGTGAAAGGACACATTGCTGGAGTTGCATCTGTTTTCAGACACACTCCAGCAATGCGCCAATTTTGCGCCTAAAGATACGAGAGGAATACTGATGTGTCTGCAAATCCTCGCGACATGGAGTGCCACACAGTAAATACAGTGCATCCATGGTGTCGCAAGGACAGTGCTATTAAAATGGCGCATCACTGGTTTCCCCCAGCGATGCAACACTTTTTATAAATGAGGCCCAAAGTTTATAGCACAGCCCTGGAAAGAATGCAAGAAGGATAGGTAATAGTAAAGAAGAGAAGGTTGACTATCGAAAGTTAAGAGACAGTAGTACATAAAATAGTTTTAGAAATGTCTGTTTGGTGTAATCTTAATTCCAAGCATAGCTCATTTCTGGGAATGTCTTTGGCATTATTAACAGAATTTAGCTACTGGAGACGATAATTGGAAACGGCTGGAGAAAAACTGTTTGGTCGCTTTTCCCAACACAGCCTTATTTCTTGTGAGTTATTAGTCCTTTAGGTTATTTTAATCAAAAGGAACTGATAATAAAAACGTTATCATTATAAATGTCTAGCTCAGAAATTCCTACTTGTCAATGTATATATATGGTGGTATAAAAAAATCACGAGGCAACAATTTTGAAAAAAGTGGAAACAAATCATGGGTGAAGAAAGATTTGTGAAAATATATGAACATGTGCCTCAGTTAATCCAAAACCATGAATTCGATCACATATAAATATATTTTTTTAAATAGCAGCTTGATTTTTCAATGACTGTCAAAGTTTGTGGACATCAAGTTCCTCATTACAAGTTAGCCAGTAAATCCCAAATATGACTTTATGATCAATATAAACAGGGTAAACCTGCTGATACGTATTAGGATCTGAAACATGCCCATTAAATAACAGGATTTGTAGCTTTTGATGTGGTAAGCACCATACATTGCATGTTATCCCTCACTTATGGGAAAAACTTGAAACACGTGCTGTTTATCATAGCCAATAAACAACATCCCTCAATGTTGTTATTTTTCAGTTGTGATATACATTGCCCCTAATACAGGCCAAATAATAATTTGGGCAATAATGTTAATCATCTCCCCTTGTAAATACAGGAGATTTCAGACTCCTTAACCCATCTATGTTGATTTTGGTTTTATATCAATGATTTTTTTTTCTCAAATACTATTGGACTTCACAGAAACTTATGCAGAATTGCCCATACTACGCTCTTAATAAATTGATTGTTGACGCTATAAACCTGCAGCAAAAATGTACGATTTAAAAAAGCAAGGCATTGTCTTTGTTCAAGTATAGAACATACAAAAGCAAGAAATGGTCTCTAATCAAGTGTAGAACGTATAAGACTATAAACGCACAATAAACGTTTTATGAAATGTAATCCGCCTTAAACCACTGTAAAGTTCATTGTTTGTTGGTTTAGTATTTGTTCATATTTAACACCATCTCAATAATAGGTGAATATGTTGGTTTTAAGCTAGAAAAATAAAAGTGTTTCTGCAAAAGCATGCGTACTAGAACAAGCATTGGAAATGCAATAGGTTTCACATTGACATTAGTTTCAGTTATTGACATGGTAAATGACGATGTTTTTTTTCTTTTTCTTTTGTAAAACATAAATAAAAGGCATTGTTATTTACAATAGTAATAGAAACTTTAAACAGATACCCTTGCTGTTTTTGGAAAGAGGAAACTGCTGGAGTCCTTGTTCTTGGCCGGTGGAGCAAACGCTGTGAGGGGCAAGTTGTTGCTTATTTATCCTGCACAACTAACAACCACTGGCAAAGCCAATAGTTCTTGCTTGTAGGTGTAATGTTGTTTGTTGTAGTATGTATCTGGATGCAATAACAGAAGCAGCAAAATACCAGTCGGGGGTCACACTATGCTAAGCACAGATTTTTAGCCTACATGTTTTTAAGCCACACCCCTAATTACATTGGCCATGCCCCTTTGAGAGACCCTCAGTTTTTTCATTCCACTTAAAGCCCTGGTGGAATCAAATGTAGGCAGCCTTTGGTGCATCTAATTCACTATGTGGTAATACCATGAGGGTATTTCTAAGAAACAAATGAGCCTCTACACTCGTATTTTTCACAAATGAAGTACTTCTCTGCACAGAAAAACCGTATATATTATCCATTCGTAAATGCATATCAGCGCCTCACCATCGTTTGAAGTACTATATAAATGCAGCTCGAACACAGTGCAATGAGCAGCTGGCTTCTCAAACGCCTCCTCACCCTTAACGAGACATCCCATGCACCTCCCAGGCCGCGTAGAGATGGCGAGAGACATGGGGGAGTGCGGATGGTGCTCGGCTACAGGAAACGCCGAGGACCCTCCAGGTGTGCGCAGCTGTGCTGTATGCAACAAACATGATTTTGGAGGGTGGGGCCTTTGAAGAAGAATGTTACCCGAGGCTTCTAGGGAATCCAGCCTCTCAGAGCTTGGCTGAGTTCCCTCTACCCCCACACGGACCCTCTGCAGCGGAGCGACCCCCCTCGGAGGGACACATATTGAAAGCGTCCTTCCAGCAGGCACGGACATTCGATCGGAATGCAGTCATGAGTGGAATCACAAGTGTTTTGTTTAGCGCCATTTCAAAGGGATTTGTCACCATTACGTTTCAGCTTTCTGTACATGTATGTTGGTATTTATCTGTATATTGGAAACAAACCAACTGCTACAGCATTTTTTCTATTTCACACTTCCATCCCTCGACATGCCCCCTTCACATCCTCCTAGCCACCAACGCACACATCAATGCCCTTTTGCCCCGGCCCGTGTAATACTTGGCCCGAGGGGGATGGCAATAGGAGCACGCTATGCCGCCTGGGGTCCTAGGACGAGGTAAAAGAGCCCGGCCGAGTCGCATTTCAAACAAGCTGTCAGCATTGTGAGGAAAATATAGTGCATCCTGGCTAATGAAGGAGACCGTGTAATGCCGCAAGCAAAAGATCCAGTCCGGGTGGGCGGGGCCAAAAGTGGACAGGGCGGTAACAAGGAGGGACTAAGAAGCCTCCTTTTGAATCAGAATCAGAAGCCAGCGTTTAGCATGGAGGATGACGCTACCCAATCAAAAAGATGGGCGGGGGTTCAAATCCACTTCAGAAAGCGTATTGGTCTGCTAGACCTAAAAGGGTGTTGACAAAGACATTCTTAATCATAGAATGTTGGGAATATGTCTAATACTCACTGATTGTATGCTTCATATATGAGATTGAAATACTTCTAATGTTTTCCTCCTAAGGGCCGTAATGCAGCCCCTGCAGCCCCTGTGGCCCAAGGAGTGCCCCAGAATACTCTAAGCGCCCCCTTCCAGAGCAAGGTTAATGAATATCGTTGAGATATGGGTGAATCAGTGGCCGCTCCTCAAATTCTGCAGGGGGAGAGCGCATCCTTTTGTGTTGTGCCAATGTTCCTCATAAAGCAAAGTATATAGCTTTTTAGATGCAAGATAGTTTCTATAGGCCAATAGCATACAATAAAAATGTGGAAACATATCCACTGAGCGTATTCCTTCATGGTTTATATGGAATCATTTGCTGAATACGTATATTGCTAAGGAGTACACACTGGAAATCTATACAAAGTGTCAAATGTTGTGCGTATAGCCACTATCTCCTGCCTAGGCCTCACATTATCTGCAGCGCAGACTATCCACAGAAGTAAGTATTGTTTAAGGGTAAGATTACATCCGCACATGTAACCTTTTGCTATACATGGACAAGATCTTCCTATACATCGGCTGAAGATGCAGGGGTTTTGAGGGCACTTTTGTGAAAATGTTGTACACTTACTCCGACTCTTCCAGGGCTCTCTTTATGGATGGCCTGGTGTCACGGGAAGGTAGTGGCGCACCCAGTGTTACTGATACCGTGAACCGGGAATAATGGTAACACAAGATCGGTGTACACATATGCAATCTCATAAATCTGGGCTTTTGACCTGCTGGATTTGCCCATGGTAAAAAAAAATGGAATTTCCACCCCTGGTTGAACAGGGTGTGGTGTGCACCACTTACAATCCAGTGTTGACTGTAATTGGCCAAAATGGGTTTACCTGACCATTCTTAATGAGGAATGCAGCACTGAATAAATTATGCAGATAGGATGTGAACTACTGAAATAGATGTACAAGTTTGATGGCTTCGACTACATTGCCAGTGGCAGTCTGCCTACCTCTGCCCCCATTGGAACACCTATGTTTCCACCTCTAATTTTAAATTTACAACTCTGGAAAATTATCCATACTGGGACAGTTTACGCTATAATAAGCGCACCCATACACTCTGATTTTGTGAATCAGGATTTGGAAATTTTATCCTAAATATTAAGTTAATATTTAAGAGCTTGATGGGAAATAATTATTGATCAAATCTAAATGAAATTACGTAAAATGTTGTGCCTATTGGGGTGATACACATATTGAACAGAGACTGTGCATTCCCACTTTAAGGAGTCATCATGCATTTGGCACCTGAATGATTCAAAGAAAAACGTCATTTTTATAAGGAAAAACGGACTTTGGAAAACACCCATTTACATCTTGTGTGCAGCCATAGTGAATAATTGACCACTGGCTCATTATAAAAGAAGGTATATGCTTTGCCCCAATTTTGATTAAAACAGGTTTGATGAATGTTGAGTACCAGAGAGAAAAGCGAGTGAGACTTGGTTGTTCTTCCACCGTTGAAGAAAAGACAGCTTGTTTTCTCCAAGAGAGTATATTTCCGATGGGAAGTGACAAGATTAATTTGTCCCACATGCCGCTTTTTTAAGATGTGCCTGTGATTTTCTTTCCTCCAAGGTATAATTTGCAGGAGTTAAAAAAATCTTGCGAAGGGCATTCTCATTTGCACTTCATGGTCTAATCATCCTTAAGTCAACTGCAATCGAGAAATAATTTGCAGAAGTCCAGAATATTACATAGCCTTAATCGCAACTAATAGACTGTGAAAATGGTAATAACACAAACTAACATTTCACATGCAATACTTGTTATGACATGTTCTTCAAAAACACACCAAATTACCTTAGTGCATTATGGGTTTGTTTTCTATGGTTCGCAAATGTATTGTAGGCAGAGAGTCGTACAGAATTGTGATGGGGTGTTTCCTGATGAGGTGTGTTCATCGTGAATAATTCTTTTGTTATGTATGAAAGGGCAGGGGACGTGATTTAACACTCATGGTGGATATTCATACTGCCAAAAACAAATAGAACAATACAAATAGTAAGTTATAAAAATGTACATAGTAGTAAAGAGTTAACATGACCAAAATAATATTTCCTTATCTAGAAATGAAAGCACGGGCTAATAAAAACTACGGCAAAAATAATTTGAAAAAACTGTTTCCCCATTTTGGGTAAAACTGTTTCGCCATTTGCGCATCTATGACGTAATGCTGCAATAAACTCAGGCACAGATTTACAACGATTTAGCTTCAGGTTGGGATTGCCTCAGTGTTTTTTTGACGCAACCCTGACACAAAATCCTTTTTGGTATTGACAAAGCTACACAAATGTCAATTTGTGTTGCTTTTAACCCCTTGCGTGCGCATGACGGAACCACGCCGTCATGAGCAACGGGCGGCGTGTGCTCATGACGGCGTGGTTCCGTCATGCTGCGGCCGCTCCGCCTACGCGGCACTAATTCCCCGCCTGTGCGGGCGAAATGAAGAGTGGGCGGAGTCGTGACGGAACCACGCCGTCATGATCACAGCTCGCCCGTGACCCATGACGGCGTGGTTCCGTCACGAGCATGGCGGCGCCGGGCTCACCCCACACCCCCCCAGCGCCGCGCCGGAATTTGCGCCGCGGCGAAGGGGCTAAAAAAAAAGTAATACAAAGCAGAGCATTGTGCTGCCTTCTGTTACATTGCATCAGGGAAGCATTCCATGGATGGTGCGTGGGCATTACTGTGCATCCAGGAATGGATTTTGACGCAAAACTATGGGCCTCGTTTATGAGGGTTTGTTGTAGGGAAGCGCCACAGGCCTTCCTGTTTTTCTGCCCTACAGCAAAAGAAAAGGGCAGGAATGCGCCGTATCTATTAGATACAGTACATTCCTGTCCTTTCCCCTGCACTGGCACACAATGTGCTGCTGTTCGCCATTGAGGCACCTTTGCACCATGGGGTAAGAGTGCCTGCGTTGCAGGGATGATAATTTTTGTGCAGGAAGCGAAACATTCCTGCACAAAAACAAACACAAGAAGCTAAAGGAAAAACAAGGAGAAATACAGATATTTCTCCTTGTTGTGCCTCCCTTACGCCTCCCTTAGGTTTTTGGCGCTGCCTCAGATTTACGTTTTCTCGTAAATCTGGGGCAGTGTCAATAAGTCATGGATGTTGCTAGGAACGCCCCCAGCATCACCCATTGCACACCCCTTTAAGGCAAAAAACTGTGTTAAAGGGAATTATATTCACGAGGCAGCAATAAGTTAAAAAGTGGGTTAATGCTGCCATGTAAATATGGAACGGGCTCCTGCGCCACGGAGAGGGCGTTAGCTCAATTCAGAGAGAACATAACTGGGCCAATGCTTTGATGATATTGAGCAGATCTGCTATCTCCCTTTCATGCAACGCAGAACAGCAACTCACTGCGCTGTACTGTGTTGTGTGGCTTGTTTGTAAATATGCCCCCACATTTCCCACTGAACTGCAGTAGGATGCATTTACTCTATCCATACATGAGCTATAATCATGAGCCCTATTGAAAGAAAAAAAAAGCCTGAATATCTCAACCTCACTTCATCCATACTTGTTAAGTAACAGAAGTAACATAAGGGGTATGATAAAAGCTGCTGACTAGATCAGTCAGTCTCATGGAAATTCCCAGCCACTCCATTTGAGAAAAAGGCAAGGTGCAAATACAGGAATGGTGTCGACGAGCTCTTTCTTGCAACGTGGGTGTCAGGAAGTAGCTCGCCTGCAACACCTATATACTGTATCTGGGCAACGGTAAAGGTCAAAATAGACGTGAAATACTGCAAAAGATATTTACTGTCATAAAACTGTTTTCCATGGGTATTAGCAACTTTTCTATTGAAATAAAGCTTTGAGCGTGAAAATAGCATGAATATTGGAAAAAGAGACCCTAATTACCCTCTTTTCTGCCCTTTGAATATTGATAAATAAATCACGAATTTGAAGCAATTTAACGAGTCCCATGGGAGGATTTGAGACTTCTTATGCAAATTAGAAAATTGTTTTAATCTGAGATTTTCAAAAAACTGACCTTTGTGCTCAGTACCCTTCTTTTGCTAATCCCCTACAGCCCTATAAGTGAAGACAGGGGCAGAAGAAGATCTGCAAATTAACACTATATGGTCATCTCTTTTAAATACTACGCAAATATCAGTGAATGCCCTACAATATCAGTCAAACAAAATGGACATTCAGTTATCATTACTCAAATCCCGAGTGGTTTTCGTCACTGAGGATTTTAATGTACACTTTTTAGGATTTTCCTCCAAAGAAGAGTTCATAGCATCTCAGTATTCAAAATGGGACTTACCAGCTCAGGTTGAAAATGGGAAAATAAATAAAATTGGCAGGCAACATCCATGGGATTAGGAGTAATTAAGCTTCCATACGCTTAATAGCCGGTTTTTGGAAGATAACTACTACACACAAATTAACAAATATGCAGGTGGAAATGTCTATAGTAACACCACCCAGAGGGACACACAATAAAAAAGGAAGTACCCACTACAGCAATGTCCTCCAGGTCACACAACTGCCCAATTGTACCCTGGTCCCCCCACACCAGGGCACCTTCAAAGGTCAGCACACAAGGAAGTCATAAATCATGGAACCACAATCACAAGTTCCAGAGTAACCCTCTCCCCCAGGGTCATTACCGAGTTCACTCTTACTGCCCTTCAGCGAGATTGGAAATGCTTGTATACTTCCCTGGACACAAGAGCCCAAGAGAGTCCATTGAAGTGCAAACCTGAAGTCCTTTTCAGAAAGTGGTTTGTCAGCCAGGTCGAGCTTTCTTAATCTGTAGTTCCCTTCCATGTCAGAGTTCTACTTTGTGCTGAGGTTTAAAGCAGAGTTGGAGAGTGCCACAAAGTGGGTGGTTTTGCTAAATCAAAAGATTTCACTTCTTATTTTACCCTTTTCATTCCCCTTTCAGCGTAAGCTGGAATTTAGCATGATAGCAAGCTCAAGACTAGGTCAGTTCAGGTCCCACAAGTCCTGTAAACCCTAATTGAGACAGCAAACTGGTTCCTTCCTTCCAAGGCTTCAAAACAGAACCATTAGTGTGAATGTTGCTAGAGCCCTAGCTGTCCTTCTTCATCTCAATGAGAAAGGCATGCTCAGACTTGGCAGGTAATGTGAGTCAATAAGCCCATACAGATTCATCCCACATCTCTAACTCTCACAGAAAAATAGAGGAATCGCCTCAAAATGGGTTTACTGTCTTCAGGAGACTGTGATATACCTGCTTGCCAAATATTTTGGCCCATAAAGGTTTTTCAGAGCCTGAATCTTGTTAAGGTATAACACAAAAAATACTGCATATCCCAAAGTAGAAGAAGGGATGCAAATATGGCAAATGAATATATTATTTTCACTCAGACATTTAGAAACATAGAGAAAGAGAACTGTTGATGTTTAGCCAATGCACACATAATTAGTTGAAGGAGAAAATGTCTCTTACTGCAGATTTACCATGAGAAATGTTCTTCTCAAAGCAATCTCTTTGCAATCAAATTGCTTTACAGCAACATCTCCAAACACATTTGTGAAATGCATAGTATATGAAAATATTTCTTTTGGCAACCTTTTGTCCACCTAAAAAACATTTTGCCCGGTCCTGTTAATGAGTGGTACATAAGGTAAAATGCAACTGAGTGAAGATGACTCTACTTGATCACTATAAAGTTTCTAACAGACACTCTCATGATGGAGCAGTGAATCCAGCATTGGGGGCCAGATTAATGGAAGACTGAGCACCTTTCTTTTTTCAGTTGAGAAAGGGCCAAGGTAGGCAGTTGCATCTACTATTCTTGTACTTATAAATCCTTGTGTTCCTTCTTATGTAGTTGCCTTCACACAATTGACATACCTGTCCTACTTATTGCAAATAAAGAAGTGTCCTTTACTAGCTCATTGAAAGGTGTATTTATGCCTGATTGTGTACTGTGTATGGTGCTTGGAAAAAGATTATATGGAGGTAAGTCCAACATTTCCTTGAAGAGGTAACAATTTTTGCTAAGATTCTCTCACTTAACAGATGGATCTATTATATGCGGAATCCTACAGAGATAAGAGATTGAAATGGCAACAGGAGGATCCCATATTCTAAAGCCTCTTATGAAAGCTTGTCATCTATATTGCTAATAGCCTCAGAGGCCAGGAGAGTCATTACTTTAAGAATCTTCTAGGGCCAGGTTATTGCCAACCCATGGCAGGTAATCCGAGTAGTTGCCATTGTGGTTTGTACTAATGGTACACCAGCTTCTTGTTACACTTTGTTGATCAAGAGTAAAGAGAACTATGCCATAATGGGCCCAGAAAGAAAGCATCTGGAAATAGACATAAGGACAGAAAATAAATTACACCAAACAAGAGTTACCCAGAAAGGCAGTGCTGATGAATCCCAATTGACCCGGATCCCTAACAAGAAATCTATCAAGTCATGAAGAGCTAAAACCAGTTGTCAGAGGAGATGGTCGAAGTCAGAGATCATCTTCATGAATTTTAGCAGCTTAATGCATGTGAGGGCAACAAGACCAGGAGTACCAAGATGGAACTTTTAAGATCACAACCCATTGGCCTTTATATTTGCACTATCCACCATTTAATTTATTTATTGTATGAAAATGACATTATTTATGTGGCATCCCCCAGATTTTTGCAATCCGGCATTACAGGCTTTGGCACTTTACCCCCACTTTACCCCCACTAAACAGCAGTAA
Organism: Triturus cristatus; assembly: GCF_964204655.1. NCBI lineage: Eukaryota > Metazoa > Chordata > Amphibia > Caudata > Salamandridae > Triturus > Triturus cristatus. Next base: position 233,149,488 of record NC_140584.1, read on the forward strand.
AATGCATGTGACCCCTCTTTAAATGCTGGGTTACCCCATTGTTTGGTAATAACCCGCTTTAAACATGTTAGGACTGGATTACATCTGATTGGCGCAATTAACTTCCCAAAAAGGCCGTAGTAAATGATGTGGAAATTCGCCCCTAGAATCAGACGTAAAATGCCACCTGTTGCCTGCAGCACCTCTGCGACATCCACCACAGTAGATGTGAAAACATGGTTTCAGGCAAACTCTGTGTAGCCTGACAGCCTTAGCTTGAACCCTGTTGCCCAGGCTAGCTAGGCCTTGACGCAATTTTAATTGTGTTGGTGCAATCGAAGTAATTCCACAATATTTATGACACACAATTACCGATCTTAACGCGATCACACCTGCTTGTGTAACACGGAGTAATCTGGGGGAAAACAATCCTATCGCAAGAGCACATTTTGGACGTGATCATGCACAAAATGCCTTCTTGCCCTAATTTTGGATTGGATGGGGACATTTTGCAATAAGAAAATAGTATGAAAATCCTACCCCAAGGGCACATTTAGTGAGCGCGAGTGGCTGCTCCCACTTGTTATTTGTGGTCTGTTGTATTTAGCACTATTTCCGAATGCAATAGCATTCTTGCAACTATTTTGGTTGCAAGGGAATATTTTTGCATTTAGAAATAGCTCTAAACGTAGACTTTGTGTGTAATTATGCATAATCTTGTGGAATTTATGGGTAATTCCGTGTGATTACGCTACACAATATTGCAGAGTAATGCCCATTCCTAGCTCAGACCTGTCAAAATCACCATTTGGGGGGATAGGGAGACTCGATTTTAAATATTAAATAAGTCACTTGTAAGAAGACCTTGCTGCCCAACAAGCATGGCATGACATGTTACCCCAGTGACAAGGTCCAAAAGGACTCTGTAATGGTTCAGGCTGTAACAGATATGAAGAAAAAGTCAAGGAATAAATTATACACTTTGATCTATATCTTTTGACTCGTACCAGCAATAAACACCTCTCAAAGACTTATTCCTATGTTTAATACAAATTTAATCTAATAGTAATGCAAGATTTGTATTACATATATTGAAAATGCAACTTTAAGGTAACTCTTTACTTGCCTGAGCTTTCAAAAGGCTAATTAACATTAGCCTTTGCCAGCTCCCAGCCTGTTCTCAACTCTTAATGAGGTGTAAATTTCCTGAAATTTCTCCCAGGAGCAATGCAATAGGTCCCCATGAATGACAGGTTGATCCGAATAGGCTATAATGGCCCATCTGAGCTCAGCAAAAGGGTGGGAGCTGCAGGCCTATTGGTACCACAGTGTTGCTTCCTATTTGACAGATCTCTCTGAGTCACATGTAGAACTTTGGTGCATTTGAAAGGGCACAAACAGGATACTAGGACAGTTCTTATATATCCTGTTAGACATGTCAGCCTTAGGGTAGTCTTCCCTCCAAATTTACCATGAAACTATACTGTTGTCCGTTCAGGCGTGTACAGGGTACTTTAATCTATTCCCCGATAGGCCTATAATGCCCCACCTATGTTCTGCCCATTACTTCTATACTCATGATTTACATAGCGAGAGACATAGTGTAGTATTCTCCCTATATTTCTAGGTAGTTCGACTCACCATTAATGGGGACACTATTTAGATGATGGTTGGTCATGTGATCCCTATGGCTCCATGTCCTTTATTTCAATGCATGCTCGTTTTTACAACATTGAGTTAGGATATAATAGGAGTTATAATGTTAAAAGATGCAGCAGGATACCACTGGATATTTCCTAGTTTCCCGCCTAAACTTCGCTGATCATTAGCCGTACTACCCACTAAACAAACCAAAATTTCCTATCGTGAGAGATGATATCGACATCGCTCAGGACTAATAAACCTAACCACTTCTGTGAGAGGCACAGCATATAAAGATCTTTTTCTATACGTTGTATAGATACTATCTTAAATTGCTAATTATAGGAAAAACAAATCTCCACCACAGTTGCTCTGTTAACCATATTAGACTTTTGAGCTTCCCATTATGTTTTTACAGTTATTGTTTTTTTCTCATTATAGTGTACTAACATACCAAAACCAAAGATATAGGAAACTCCGTCTTTGGTTTCCTCGTGTGTAAGAATCTGCCATTGGCAAGTATGTTGTCAATATAACCTATTATTCTCTCTCAACTTTTTTTCTTTTCGATATTTCATTCTTTGGTTCTCAGGTGGTTTGGAACTATAATGACATTTCTTCACACAAATTCTTGCCTTTTGGTGCTTGCTCTTATCACGGATGCACATTGAGATTTTTATTCTTCTATTTATTCTATAGCTCCTGCTCCCCTTTTAGTTTTAATAAAGTCAAAGGAAGTTAAATAATATTCTTAATCACTTATTGTGATCTCTTTATACCCACAGACCTACGGCTGTCAAAACTTACTGTTTAACCCTAAATATAGGAGTGTTGGGCATCAAACTAGGCCTTGAAGCCTTTTTCTCTTCTAACAGACCACAGTTACATGCCCTGAAGAAGGAGCCTTTAAAAGATCATTCCTTGAGCTCCGAAACGCGCGTAGGCGTTGGTCCTATGTTTAAACTTTACAACCAATGATTTTAATTGTCTATACATTGTTGTTGTTTTGAGTTGCAGATTTATTGTTGTTAATTGTGTGTCATATATGTGGTATATATGTTTTCCTAGTTTTGTCCTGGTTGTACAATTAATCATAAATTGTGCTTCAATAGTTTGATGTGAACCATATTATATGTATTACAATACAGTATGAAAATTGTTTAAAAAAATGATATAAAAATGACAAAAGTTATTAATAAATGAAATGTTATAGTTTTATATACCGTTGACTGTGGGTATTACTTTATTGCATGGACATATTGCCTCTAATTTAAATCATACAGTGTAGGAAGTCTTGTTTCTCATTATTCCCTCCAAATTTTGCCTTCTTCCTCTATTTTTTTAAATCTTTTTTTGCTGGAATGAAAATGCTGTCCACTTTACCCCTGCTAACCAGTGCTGGCGTGTTCTTGCTCTCTCCTTGAAACATGGTAACATTGGCCTAACTCCAATTGGCATATTTAGTTTACATGTAAGTGTCTGGTAAAGTGGTACTACATGTACCCAGGTCCCGTAGATTAAATACTATTAGTAAGACTGAGTGTAAGAAATTGGGTTTTTGGTTGACCAGGGTGTAAGTCCTGGCCAAGCAGCAACCAAAATCCTTGTCAGGGTAAGGCACAAGCAAACCGGAAATTAACATGTGCTCACCTCCTCTGTAGTTTGGCACTTTTTCCTAAAGCACTCAGCTGAGAAGTGGCATCTGGATTTGAACTGGAGTTTGCTGTTGGCCTCTGCCTGATACCTTTAGAGTTTTTTAGTGCCCTTCCCTGATGCCCTGATGTCTGTAGAAGACTACTCCTGTGGCTGTTCGGGCTCCAGAAGAAAGTTTGTAAACCTTGAAAACCTTTTTCTTAAGAGCTTCAGGAGTACCTGTGAGAAAAAGTATCTGATCAGCCATTCTACAGCATTGGATTGATTTACAGCTTCATTCCAGTCAAGGCTCCAAGGGCCTGTAAAAAAACACAAGAAATCTCCAGAGCTCCATACCTCCAGCCGGATCGACCTGCTTCAATGCATCAAGCCATTGGTGCCCTGGTGGTGGCAATGATCTCAGTAGAGGCTGACTCAAGGAGGATTTTTCTTCTCTGTGTTGGAACTTAGAGACTTTTTCAAACTTTTTGTCTTACAGACTTTCACCGAAACCAATCAACTTGCATCTGACCAGGTGTGAGAAATAGGGTTTCTGGTTGGCTGAGATTTGCCCCCAGGGCAGTCAGGTACTACCACTCGAGCCAAGGTAAACTAAGTACATAGTAAAAGATAGCCTGTGTTCATCCTCAGGTAGCTTGGCACACAGCAGGCAGGCTTATAAAAAAGAGGCAACGTGTAAATTATTTGTGCAACAAACACACACCCACAGCAACACTATGAATACACCACAAAAAGACTCCACACAGATTTGTAAAAATAAAGAATATTTTCTGGTTAACACTTAACCAAAATGACAAAAAGGCCATCAAGACTTCTCAAGTTATAACATTTTCAAAATATGCTTGGAAAATCACAGTACTAGAAATGCACTCACTTCTTTCATGGTCTTTACGATACTGAGAGGAGAATGGCACACAAAGAGCTTAAGTGATGCAAGGATGTAGAAATAGCATTCCCCAACAAGTCTCGAAGAGGAAGCCTCGGGCGGCACCTCGAGACCGATATACTTTGGATTAGTCCCTTCTGCCGGCGATATTGTGCAGTGTGGCAGTAGAGACCTACTGGATCTTGCTTTTGCTTTGATCCCCTCATGTGATGCTGTGGGGGACAGGGATCTCGGGGCAGGTTCAGCGGTTCTCAGGACAGGTGCCGTGGTCTGCTGCTCAAAAGGGGAGATACTGACGCAACAAGATCACGACTATCTGGCCCCACACCTTAGAGTGGCTGATGTTGGAACACTGTGGAAGTTCTCCTCACATGGGTGAACTGCTGCTACATCACCACAGATGAACTTCGGTCATCAAGGCAACAGGCGGGGCCGAGCTGGCAGTCTTCCTTCGGCACTGTGGCCTCAGTTTGAAAACCCAGGATGCTCGGTCCTGACGAAAGCACCAACACTTTAGTAACCCTCAAAACACACTGGGGATCAGGCCATGTAAACACCAGCACTTTGGTAATCCCTCAAATGTGCTGGGGATCGTGCAGACTTCGATTTTAGTGATCAAGCATGGTCTATCTTTGTCAGGCTGCCAGACCCACAGCAGAAGTAAGTTACAGTCTTTGATCCTGAGACTTAACAGGGGGCAAGTCAACAAATCCTTGAATTCACTCTGTGTTCAGATGATTTTAGTCCAGTAATACCCTTCAGCAGGGCAGAGATCAACATGGCAAGACAGCAAAGCAGAAAAGCAGTCCCTTGGAACAGCCAGCCCAGGAAAAGTGGCAATCCTGATATTAGAGCAGTTTTTACTTCAGCAAGGTATGTCCCAGGTCCAGTCGTTTACATATTTGTAAGGCCCTGAGCTCTAGTACTTATACCCAAAAGTGCCTTTGATGTAGGGGGTGACTTCACAGGGACTCTCTGAAGTGCACAAGGATCCTGTTCAGCCCAGCCCCGGCTTCTGACTACCAGTTGGATGTAAGTGTGATTCACCTCTCCTCCTTCCTGGCCAGGAATGCTAACAGTACCAGATGAATGGAGATGAATCTCCTGTCACACCCAGCCCTCCATGTGTTGTGGCTGTCTAGAGGGAATGCACAAAGTGTAGCTGTCACCCTGCCCAGATGTGTGCTGGAGACAGGCAGTAAAGCACACAGGAGTTATAAGCACAGAAGGATGTCAACTTTCTAAAATTGGCATTTCTAAAATAGTACTGTGAAATCTAACTTCACCAGTAAGGACAATGTATCATTACCACACTAAACATACCAACCATGACAAAGCTACTCCTTTCTGATCAGGAATTACCACTTAAGAGTATAGAAGGGAATTCCCAATGCTACCCTATGAGAGGAGCAGGCCTCACAGTAGTGAAAAATGAAATATGCTGTTTATCACAACCAGGACACATAAACGTACATGCCCTACCTTTTACTGTCCCAGCACCCTGCCCATACAGCTACCAAGGGCCTACCTTGAGAGTGACCTATGTACAATTAAAGGGGAGATTAAGGCTTGGCAAGTAGTTTAAATACCAAAGCAAAGTAGCAGTAAGCTGCATAAACAGGCCCTGCAGTGACAGGCTTGGACATGTTTAAGGGGCTACTTATGTGGCTGACACAAACAGTGCGGCAGGCCCACACTTATTTAATGTACAGGCTCTGGACACATGTAGTGCACTTTACTAGGGACTAATAAGTACATTAAATATGTCAATTTGATATGAGCCAATGGTATCATATTTTAGGGAGAAAGCTGAGGCAATTTAGCACTGGTAAGCGATGGTAAAGTGCCCAGAGTCCTAAAGCAAACAAAATGGGGTCAGGAATAAATTAGGAGGAGGAAGGCAATAAGTTTGTGGTAACCTTTCAAAAAGGGCAATTTCCAACACAGGGCTACATCATGTTTGGCCTCAAATCATGTCTATGTCCCAGTCTAACACTGTATTAAACTATCATTAGCGCTTTAAGCTTTTTGGTACAAATAGATTTTTGTTCTTTTGGTTTCATTTAGTTTTTTAAACATTTTACTTTATTTTTTTCAGTCTTTTGGGGATTTTTATTCCTTGGTGTTTTGACTTTATAAATGTGTTGGTACTGCATACATATTTTACACATTGCCCTAACTTAAGCTTGTCTACGCTGTGCCATAACTACCAGGTAAATTTGGTGATTTAGAGATCATCCTGACAAGAGTTGTGATTACTGTTTAAGGGTGGGCGGTCATCAACCCTGAGTATTATTCACATTTCCTACATGTATTAATAGAGCAGCAATAACATTTATATCAGAAATGTTTTACATAACATCTCTGATGGTACATACACAAGTGACGGTGGAGTAATGATCATTACTTAGACAAACGGCGATTGTTGTAAGGATTAATTGTATAATTTGTTACAGTGTAATTGTCATGAAAGTACACAAATTGTGCTAAACCATGTCTGCCTAATGGGACATTGTATGCTCTCTATAATTTGTATGTTCCCCACATCCCATTGATTGTAAACTGTCAGCAGAAATCAGTCACCAGAAGATACCATCATTAAGAAGGTTCACAGACATTGTAAACAGGATGAAAGATTTAAAGTCAAATTTGGGGTCAGTCTGTCAGAACAGAGGGCCTCATTTACAAGTTTTGGATGCTGGGCAGTGCAGTGCAGTGCAGTGAGTCGCTCTGCTGCACTACATTGCATCAAAAGGAAAGGGCAGGAATGCACTGTATTTATAATATACAGTGCATTCCTGTCCTGTCCCACTGCACTGGTGCCATATTGGCTGCCTTGAGCCAATGCAGGCACCCTTTTATCATGTTGCAAGCTTGACTGTGTTGTAGGAATGATTGTTTTTGTGCAGGAAGGGATACATTCCTGCACAAAAACAATTAATGGAGGTGTTTTTCCCCTTCTATATGTGTTCTGCAGAATGCAGCACACAAAGAAAGAGGAAAAAACAAAGATAAATAAAGTTATTTCTCCTTATTACGCCTTCTCTGGGAAAGCGTAGGCTTGTAGCGCATCCCAGGATGACAAGTGCTTGTAAATCTTGGAATGCATCAAAATCCATGGGTGTTGCATGGGAACACCCATCACAACACCCATGGAACCAATCTTTGACAAAGAGTAAGGCAACACAGCGACTTGTACTGTTCTGCCTTACTACATATCTATGAGGCCATGGAAAGCCACGCAAAGTGCTTTACGTTGCCTCGTAGATATGGGTTTGTACTCTGCGCCACCGGTGCATCAAAAAAGAGATGCACCAGAAGCACAATGGATGTGCAAATTAGCCCAAGAGTTTTTTTGAGACTCATTATTTGGTAATCGCTATTACTAATGTAGAAAGGGGTTATTTTGTCCTCATTTCCTAAATTGTGATTCATGGTGGGATGCAAATAGACTCAAGAATATTCATGAGGTTGGTTGAACTTTGTGACTCACTAGGATTTGCTGCCTTCAAAGGGATGGTGGCCTGCTGGGGTCAGCAGACCACCATGTCTGTGATTGCTTTTAAATAAAGCAATCATTTTTCAAAAATGCAACCCTTTTCCCGTAGAAGAAAACGTGATGCGTTTAAAAATACAATATGAAAAGTTTCATTTTTAATTTTCTATGCGTAGGCAGTGGCCTGTGCGACCATGTCTGCTTTTAATAAATATGTATTTAACCATTCTCAAAGGGAAACGGGTCCCATGAGGACCCCTTTCCATTTGCAAATGGGTTACCACCAACTTTGAGTTGGCGGTAAGGTTTATTTTGCAAATGCATTTTGGTCACAAAATATTCTCACATAGAAATACAGATCAGTATTTGGAAGGGACGCCCCAAACACGCCCCTTCCAAATACTGATTTGCAAACCCTAATTGCGGGTTGGTAGGAGGTTACTGAATCGCAATTTGGGCTTTGTACATCAGAAAGGCATTTCAGCATTCGCAAACGACCTGTGCAAATACATAAATGTTTCGCACATCTAGCCCCAAATGAATAAACTCCTCTGCCAATTAATTTAAACATTGTAGCTGTATAGGCTCTCTTCTTAATAAGTGCACTTTCTACTTGAATAAAGGAACCAATTTACATACCAAAAGTAATACATACAGTTCAAACCTCAATTTTCCTGGGTAGCATAGAACAAATCTGCCAATTTCAGTATTTGAAAACAAGAATCAAAGCGTTGTAAGGTTTGGCACAACATCTGCAATGTGATAACTGCTATTGAAGTAATATTAAAAGACGCTTACGAGCAATAATAGCCATCATTGGTTGCCCATGAAGTGGGATGCACCTGAGCGAGTTTGGTATTTTGTGAAAAGAACATTTGGAAGTAAACAAACAGCATGAAAGAAAACCCCTATCTCGAATAAGGCAGGAGCCGGAAAATACATGTAACAAAGTTTCCCACTTTTGGCTGAGCACATACTTTATTGCAAAAATGGCAGCACAATCAACTCTCTGACCTGCATCTACCTAAATGCATTGGAAAGATTAGTGCAACATGTCCAGTGAGAGAAGCACCCAAAGATGTATGCAAAGGTGTAGACATAGACAACAGACTGCCAAGGACTACCTCCCAAGACGAAGAGCCACTTCAGTTAGAGAATAGAGACACCGCCTATTAGGGGTGAGATGCATTCGACTGACACTCTCTTACAAGTAGAAATCACCATCCTGCTAGTCCCCGTCATAGTTTGAGGTATTTGAACATTTCTACCGCCACCCCTTCCCCCCTCCCTTTGATTTCATAGAGAGAGCAGCTACCTCATAATCAGTATAGTAAATAATAATTCTTATGAGAGGAGTGTTGACATAAAAGAATGCTTGATGACAAAATGCGTGTTAGACTTCATTCTTCTCTATCGTTATGTTTTTTATTTTGTTTCTCTTTTAGCTGGAGCTGCGACGTGAAGCTCTGAAAACATTGGCTTCTGACCCACATTAAGCCTCAATAAAAATTGAATATGACCTGGCCAGCCTGGTTTCAAGGCTGAAGCTGTGGAAATGTGACTTTAATTCTACACTCTAAGTGTTGCTCCTCTGCTGGAAGAAATAGCGGGTTTGTGTCTCGACACAATACAATAAATCAAAGAGGGTTAACCACTTACTGTGCATTTATATCAGCAGCACCACGCCAGAATCCTCACACAGCAGCAAAAACACGCTTTAACGTGGTCATAAAACGTTGCTAGTTTACTGCTATAAAAAAGCACGACCCTTGCCATGGAGATAAAAATTTAAGACCTAGCATCTGGGAAGATGTTTTCTTCAGATTAACATTTAAATATTTTCCCGAAACGTTCATTTATTATGGCAGCATCGTATATAAAGGTTTCACAGACAGAAACTTCTCATAGTACTTATGCTAAAGTGTGTAACACTTTTCTTTAAAAAAATGTTTTTTTAACTTTGCAGGATTGCCATTGATTATGCTGTAATGAAGAAAAATGGAAAGTTGCTTGCTTCAGTAATTTTGTTTTTATAGAATTTTTGTTTGTCAGCTGCTTTAATTTCGATAAAATGATGACATTGTATTTGCACGCCTGAGTCATTTATGTGCATTCTACTGCTAACACTGATTTATATGATTTACTTGTACTCCGGCATTTCCCATTGAATGCTGCAGACATGTGTTAAAGGGAACGTACATTTTTTTTTCTCACAAAAGACGTTTGCAGGAACAATGAAGGAAGAGCTAGTGGTAACCATTGCCTGTGTGCATGTTGTACATTTTTAAAGGGAAACTACATTCCCAATATTATCTAGCCAGCACATTGGAACCTCTCCAACAAAATCCGAAGTTCAGAAAGGGCAGGGCAGTTTGTATGCGATGCCTATATTTGGGGCCATTTTTAAACCTTGTACAACAGTTTCTCTTCGGCCCATGCTCATTGGCCCTGCTTCCCCTTTCATGCATTCATCAATTGACGTATCTTACCCCAAACTAAGTAACAATAGTATATAATGTATATTACATTTATTGTTAATTGCTGTGTTGGTTTCATTACCCAAACAAAAGCGGAGAATCTTTGCCATTGCCATTGTCTAAACCCAGTATCAAATTTAAAGTGAGTTGATCAGGAAGAGAAGTTTATGTCAAAGAACATGATGAAAGCAAATTTTATTCTTCATTTGTCATTCATAATATTGTTAAAGTCGGTTAGCATTGACAACCCTTCTAAACGTTTTAACCTTGAAACATGCCAATTACATCACACGTAAAGCATTCAAAAGCTTTGTGATTAGGTACTTTCATAGAATATATATTGGACCATCACCCGATGCCTTCTTTATCTTGTTTCTTAAAAAATCAACACACTTCCGGTTCAGCTTCATTTACTGAAATGGCAGGTTTGGGGTGGTTACTTCCAATGGATCGGTGAGTACCAGACAGCCTGAGTGAAACAGTTATTCAGGATTCACAGCAGAAGACAACTTTCTCCGACTATCATGCAAATAGGAAAGTGTAGCTGGCAGGGCAAGCTTCTTTCTTTCGGTTCATGTAGAGGGGAAACAGCCTTTACCACGAAGGCTTTTTACGTGTTACGTTTACAACGGTACACTTACCAACGTCTTCACAGAACGTCTTCTTCCTCATCCGAAAAAATGCGTCAGTCCTTTTTTAGTGTCGGCGAAGACGTGAGAAAAAGGCAAAAAAAAGAAAAAAGGGGGCTTGGGGGGTCTCCCCCCCAAAAAAGAAAAAGCGTGGTAAAGGAAAAATCGAGGTAAAGGCTATGCGTAGAAAAAACATTCCGTTGTAACGCATGCGTGGTAAAGGCATGCGTTGCAACGGAATGCGTAGTAACGACATATATTCCATGTAGAGTCCCTCTTTGAAGTTGGTCATGCAGTATGCTTTAAATGGTAAAGCAGTCATTCATTGGTATTTACATCTAACCAATCCAAATAAAATGTCCGGGCCACCCACTAGCATTTTTTCTCAAAGTTATGCATTATATTTCCTGTGATCTTTCTTGTTTGCATCATATGTATACCAAAGTTCCCAAAACAAAAATACAAACTAAAATCTTTCTCTCTTATATTTTTAGAACTTTTACCTTGCTTACAAATCCACATTGGGCCCTCCGGTTTGAGTTTGCTGAACTTCTAAAAGAAATCTCCTTGTCTGAGCTAATACTTGTCTGAGACCGTCTGCAGGACCCGGCTCCACTGGGTAACCAGGTTCTCCCTCTAAAATTGGAAAATGTGCCTTAGATTCTATACAATGTTGGATGTGAATTTCTTGGTGCCCACATGGATTTTTGCCAACTCCTTGGCAGACAAAAGGTGTAAAGTTGTGAAATACGTATATATTTGGAATGCAATACACTTCAAATTGTAAAATATATATTATGAATGTAACTTCTCCTATGGTCTTTTCAATCCAGATTCCCTCATATGATATATATGGTTTGAAAACAGTTTCCAATCACCAATTACAATGTTAATGCCACTTAACATTTTAGATCCTAGGAGATATGTTCTACAGTGGAGGGTGCTACGAAAAATCCAATGTAAGATAATGTTACTGTTAGAAATGGGGTTAATAGTTGGCTAGGGTGTGCGCCTAAGCCAGGCAGAACCCACCTCTTTAGACAGGATAAGGCAGTTACACACCCAAGATAACCCCTGCTCATCCCCTCGTAGCTTGCCAGTGCAGTCAGTCTTATCCCAGAGGCAATGTGTAAAGCATTTGCCAACACACACACCAGTGACACACTAGGCACACCACAGAAAGAAGAGACTCCACACAACGTTATATAAAAATAGCCTTTGTACTATACATAAGACACATTAGACCACAATCACATAGATCACTTTGCCTATTAGGCAATAGTCATGGTGTCACATAGATCATAAAATAACTTTGCCACTAGGCAATAGTCCTAATAGCACTTTTAGGGCCACATTCACTGTGCAGCATCTGTAAAACATATTAGACCACAAACACTTAACATCTCCTAGCCATAAGGCAATTGGCATAAACATTCCAGGTAGTACACTAGGTAGACACTCATAAGTTGGGCACGTTAGAAAACATCATGCAACCAATATGCCTAGCACCACTGTGTATCATCCCTGTACACATCTTGTCATCCAGATATGTTATTAAATTAGAGCCTACAATTAGGGCATAGAACTGTAGATGAATATCCTGAATCATCTGATTTACCAAATAACCTTTTGCCTAAATTACCACTTTGTACTTTAAACACACAGCTGCAGTGCAACTGCACTGCTTTCACATGGTATATGGTAATTATTACAATAGCCTGAGCTGGAGCGGGACCTCTGTCAAGGATCGCAACCCTGTCCTGCGACCTGACTCAACTCTATTAGGACCCCCAGGGTTTTGGGCCTCTTGAGAGAGGGGGCCTGAAACTGAGGGAAACGTGGGGAGGACTCGCTGAGTCCTCCCCATTTGCTGAAGATACAGCCGGCAGCTATCTTTGGCGGGGAGACCTTACTGGGAACCTAGCAGGAAAAATTGGCGGATGGGGCTGCCGCACGCACACGGTGCAGCCCTCACCAGCCGATGATTGTGGGCTCTCCCCACCTGCCACTGCAATGTCGGAGACATTCCCTGGACTAGAGCGGCCATGCAGATTTGCTCCAATGCTTGAGGCCAGCAGTTGGTGTGAGGGACCTCCCTTGGTCTCTCTGTGCAGTAATGCGGTGGAGACTGGTACCCCCTCCTGCACCTGCAGGGATCTTTGTGGCCTCTGGAGTTGTTGGCGGCACCACAGGAGGCTTTGCCATGGTGTTAGTTGCCAGACAAAGGTTGGTAGTCCAGGGCTTTCCCCCAGCTGGGGAACGGCACACTCTGATTTTGGGAGGCCTGCCAAAGCTCATAGACCGCATGGCGTGTGGCACCTCAGCTGCTGCCCACCATAGTTTAAAGATAGCACAGCGGTACTTTACAGTGAACAAGCACAGGGAGGCTTCCTTACAATGTAGCAGAACCCAAGGACATTTCCAGCAGTTAAGCACAAGCTTTCATGAAGAAAAGCAGAAGATTTCAGAAAGTAAAGCGCACGCTTTCCGAAATTAAACACAAGCCTCCACGAAGTAAAGCAGAAGGTTTCAGGAAGTACAGCTCACACTTCCAGAAAATAAACACAAGCTTTCACAAAGAAAAGCAGAAGAAAAACGTTGATGTCCCTGAGCTTTCCAAAACAGGAGGCCAGCACACACAATCCCTTGGATATTCTTCCCAAGCAGGATACCCGGGCAGGGCAAAAAGATTCAGTCCTTTTCCTCCACCACAGGCAGAAGCAGCAACTGTAGGCCAACCCATCCTTCACTGAGAAAATGCAGCGCTCCTCACACAGTCCTTCTGCTGTTCTTCTGGGAGGGTCCTCTTATTCCTTGAAGTAATCTAAAGTCCTGGGGTTTCAGGTCCATTAATTACATCCTATTTTGTTATTGTTCTTAACCCAGTTCAAACCAGTCCTGTCCTCCCTGAAGCAGCATGACCACAAAGGGCGGAGATAGCATTGTGAAAAGGAGACACTGCCTATCCAGATGCAAGTGAAACTCCTCCCACTACTCTAAATGCACACCAGGTCTATTCAGCCCAGGTATGAGTCACCCAGGCAAGGCAGGGCACACCTCAACCCCTCTAGTGACTGTCCAGAGAGCCTAAACTCAATTTTTGGATTTTGTCCCTATGGAAAGTTATACATAAAAGATGTTACAAAGCAACTCCAATGTTAGCCAATGGGACAGATAGCCTTTCAATAGTGAAAAACAAAATACACAGTATTTCACCACCAGGACATGCCACACACACCAGTACATGTCTTATCTTTCACATGCACTGCACTCTGCCCATGGGGGTACCTTGGGCCTACCATAGGGGTGCTGTGCATGTAAGGAAAGGGAAGGTTGAGGCCTGGCAAGTAGGTGCACTTGCCAGGGCAACATAGGAGTTTACAACTGCATGCGCAGACACTACAGTGGTAGGTCTGAGAGACATTTACATGGCTTCTTATGTGGGTGGCACAACCAGTGCTGCAAGTTCACTAGTAGCATTTGATTTACACACCCAGGCTCACATCGTGCCAGCCGCGGCCCGTGGATGAATAAAACGAATTTCGTAGCGCACGCTGCATCGCAAAATGCGATGCAGCGCGCGCTACGAAATTCGTTTTAAATATTTAATTGTTTACTTACCTGCAATTATCCATATTCCGGTTTTTAGAACCCCTCCCCCGCCCCGCCTTACCGCCCCACGGAACTCCCTCCACGGGCCGCGGCTGCATCGTGCACTTTACTTGGAACATACCAGCAAATGAAATATGCCAATCATGGATAAGCAATCATTGTCAGACTTCATACAGAGAGAATACATACTTTAGCACTGATCAGCAGTGGCAAAGTTCCCATAATCCTATAGCCAACAAAAACAGCAAAAGGTTTTGGGATGAACCTGTCAAAAGGGCCAGGTCTAACAGTTACCATTTAGAAACATGTAGAACAAATGTACTCCAAGGGCATATTTACAAAGTAATGGTGCAGCGCGGTGCTGCAAGAATTTCAGCAGCGCCACACTGTGTCATTTAAAAAAAGCAGGGATATGCCATATTCAGAAAAATAGGGTGAACCCTTGAGTTATCCCTTGCGCGGGCGCTACCAAAAAGCTGCCCTGTGCCAACACAGACATATTGCAAGGGTGCCTGTGGTGATTGTGTGATTGATTGTTTGTTTGATTGTTTATGTGCATGAAAGGGACACCTTCCTGCACATAAACAATAATTAAAGGTGATTTGCTCGAACATTCCTTCTTGTATTGCCTATCTAATGTCTTCTCTTGCATGCCGTTTTTGGCGCTATCACAGATTTACACATCCCTGTCAATCACGTGCAGCATAAGCAATGGGTGCTGTGGTGGAACTCCCAGAACAAAACCCATTGTACGCCCCTTTCATGCAGATACCTGGGTAAAGGAGAACTATATTTACAGAGCTGAATTAAGCCACGCAAAGTGGTTTAATGCTGCTTTGTGAATATGGAGGAGGGCATTGCACCACCAGAGTGTCATAAAAAGTGGCGCTCTGGTGGTTCAATCCCCTTGTAAATATATCCCCAAGTATCTTTTTCTGCACTCTGTGTGTCTGTTTTGGGGATATCCACAGAGTCACTTTGGAAATAAAATCTCCTATACTTTATACGGCGAACATGGGCAGGAACTGCAAGTTTTACTGCATTGGCCAGAATACGAGATGACAACAGCAAAAAGATAGAGTGCTTTAAAGTAAATGATGGTGGAACTTTCACATTGTGTTGTCTTTTCATGCTTGAAAATAATTGACAAATGATATCACTGCTAGGTAAATACTATTTACTATGTATGTTTATCTAAAATATTATTTAGAGAAAATATGCATATGCAAATATCAAATATATTATTGTGCATTTGAATATGTAAGTGTCTCTATTCTCTTAACCTTTCCTCTACAATCCCTCCTGATGTCATCCCTTTCTCCCAATTGACCTTTCTCTGTCTCCAATCCTATTTTAGATTTTGTAGCAGTGGGTACTGAACCTAGCAGATGAAACTGGCCAGGGGATGGGATCGCCATTCCCAGATTTAGACTGTACATTGCTAGGACAGTCCATTTGGAGCCTATTGTTCTAGGTATGGGAGTGTGGGGGTGGTTGCAGTTGTGCTATCAATGGGATGGTTTGGATGTGTTTGTGTGTATATTTGTATGAGATGGATATGCTGCCTGGGGAAATAGAAATGCAAATCTTGAGCGAATGGAGGTGCAAGCGTCACAGTTAGTGTTTGCCTGCTCGCACTGCTTAATAGGAGGGCCTTGTTATTAAGGTCATTGGTGTAAATTTCTTGGGTTGTGCCATGTCATTCCAACTACAGGGCAGCCTGCATGGCTGCTGCACAGTTTGAAAGGGCCAACACTGCAACTACCTGACTGTTCTAGGACTAGTTTGCTGGTTCATCTGTCCATGTTGATTTAACTAAAGCAATGGATTTAACAGTTGCTCTGATCTTCTCTTACTCTTTCCCTTAACAACTTGCAAATCTTTAGGTTCCTCATTGGGTTCATCACTGGGTACAGCATTGAGTGCCTCATTGCAACATGCAGCAAAGACAATCAGCTGCCCCACGACCTGGTGGTGCTAGCTCCTGCATATGAACCTTCAGTTCAAACAGTGCCCTCCCCCTTCTTTCCTTGGTAGGTACCTGTTGTGGATATAGAGGCATAGATCTAAACTGGTCTGAGCAACATCCGTTCAAATAAAAGTTTCAAACACTTGCTTGGCTACAGAAAAGTTGAAAAGTTTTCTAAGGAAATATCCTCCTCATTTTTAACTCACTGATTATGTCAGTCAACATAGTCCATACATAATTACCCATTTAACTAGTTCCCTAAGGAGTTGTGAACACATAAACAAGCAATGGAAGTTCAACAGCTGTCTGTGTATTAGAGCGACGTAACATGTGCAGAAAACTATAAAGCACACAAACAAGGCTGCCATTTAATATGCCATTCCGCCTGTAGTTGATCGAAATTCGTAAGGGAGACCTTAACATCCCCAGCAGATAGGGGGCACATACCCACCGACCTTATGTGTCCTTAAGGAGCTCCCTGATGGGCAGAGGCAACTTATGCCTCGTCACAGAGAGAGACTGACAGGCGTCTTTGGAAGGAAGCATTCGCTGATCACTTTATACCTTGTGTCCATTTAGGAATGGATACATTGATTTTATATTGAAATGCACGGTGTACAATTAGAAATGAAAAAAATGATTTACTCTCATTCATCTCTCCAGGATGTCTTTGCCCTAAATGTGGGCTTCGGCAATATAGAGAGTAAAGAGAATCTGTATGGGCAGTAATATTCTAGCATGACACACCTATTATAAAGAATCAAAGGAGCGGTCTTTTGGTCCCTTCTGTAATGCAAAAAGGTGAAGCCTACTGGCTAAATAGTAGTATGTGCATTTGTATTTTCTCCAGTGCTACGCTTTCCGAATTCCAGATCAGCTATGCCTAAATTAGCTGCACCAGAAGACAATGGGTTCTCTCTATGAACCTTAAATTCATGTGCATCTACAATTCAGGTATATATAGATTTCAAACCTAAAAGAAGCTCACCCATTTAGGGAAACTAATTTTTTTTTTTAAAACAGACTCTTAAACATGAATGAGTTTTGGCGACAATCAACAATTTTATTTTCTGATTCCTGATGCTAAATTTTAGCCTTGAGGGCCTAAACACTAAGAGGCAGATTTACAAGCCCCTTGCGCCACTTTTGCGTCACTTTTCCCATGTTAAAAGTGATGCAAAAGTGGCGCAAGGGGCTTGTAAATCTGCCCCTCAGTGTGGATATGGACACAAAGCAGCATTATTTTGAGTTATGGACCTGATTTGGTTTTACTAACACTTATATTTGGCTCGGTGCTTGAACATTTGCATTCATGAAACCCCTAAATATATTAAAATGGCATTCTGAGTAACTTAATTCATGCAGACAGTTGCAGAAGTTCATTCTTTTATTTTCTCAAACACAGTAACCAGAACGTACCCAAGATAATTTTTAAGCATTGGTGGGTTAGTTAAATATTCCCTCCTTTTAATTCACTCAACTGCAATTCGAGGATCTACAGATTGGGTCCTTATTCTGATTAATTACCATTTCATTATATATTTTTTGGCCTTTTAGCCAAGAGTTGACCTCCATTATAGAAGGTCTTTATTCTGAGAATTAACAATGTGCCTTTATGAAAGGGAGGATTGGATAAAAATAATCATGTCACACTTCTAAGAAGGTATAATCATTTTATAACGGTTAAACATATCACTTCAAACAGAGCACATTGATATTGTTAACAATGTTATTAATGAAAATAATGTTATCAATATGCTAATATTGAGATTTTTGTCTATGGTCTATATATTTAACCACATTGCAACAATCTGATAAAAGGGATTTTCGTATAGATATGGGCACATAAGCAGCATGTTATATATTGTTATGCATTTTATATTTTGCAATTTGTTACACTCGAATAGTCATACATAAGGAGCACAGAAAACATTTCCAAGACTTGTAAAATACTGACTGTAAGAACATACAACTACATCCAAGCTCTATATTTCACATCTTAAAAAATGAATTGTCATCAGGAAAAAATTGTATTTACTAGAACAGAAACAAACGAGAAACCTGTGAAACCTAACACTGTTAATTAGAAACAAAATGTAAAAGTTGCATTACAAAAACTTTCCGGCTGTATGCTTGTCAAAGGTGCACACATCTGCTCTAACAAGCAAATTAGCTTAATTTGAAAAAAACAACTCAGAGCAGTTGAAATATAACAATGTCGCCTCTGCTCTAACCATTTCCTCCTCCTTACCACAGCTCTCCACCCCGGATAAAAAATTCATTTTGAAGTGTATGCAGGTTTTAATTAAAAGGTGTGATCACATTTTCTGTCCATCTTTAAAAATGAAACTTTTCCGATAGAATTAATTATTAGATGTACAACAGACCAAAGTTCAAGTCTAACTTTAAGATTCTGTATTGATTTCTAGCAATATATTGAACGGTGTGACTATTGACCAGCATGCTGTCTGAATTTTAGATGCATTATGGTAATATGAAACGTTTAACTTTGTTGACCAAAGCCTTATGTAAATTATTTCCATGTAGACAAAAATGAATATATTCCCAGAAAGCTATATCCTGTTATGCAGAAAAAGTATTGCTTAATGAAAAATATATTTATTGATCTGTTTAAAACATCTGCCTTTTACAAAAGTGTGATGCAATAACTATATCGATCAGTATGAATTGCACTGTGCATTTTGAACCTATTGTGCATTGTTCACATGAATAGGCGTAGTCATTAATCTTTGAAATACACTTAACTGTGTGTTCTTAGAATAAAGTACAGTTTTTTCTACAGTAAATGTATTTAACCTGTGTCAGCGGCATTTTTATATTTAATGTGGCTGAGTGGGCTATTTTTCTGTTTCATCTTTTCTTTGTCTTCACATCCATTTCTGAGCTTGATCACGTCGGCAATATGCCTTACTTGACAATCATGTTTAAGTGACAGCTATAATTGTTTTAATGGCAAGCTGAGCTCATTCTCAGATATACTATTTGCTTTCCGGACCCAGTGCTGGTGGGCATTATCATTTATAATTATCACAGTAACATGAACAGTTGATCATTTAGAGAGGTGTGAAACGTCACATTTAGAACAAGACTATTAATAATTCTTCAGAGTAGACCAATTCAGGTAGCTGTCCATTGGCAATGCCTGCCTCCGAAGCATCCTTAGGTACATAGTTCCTGTGTGTGGTCTTATTCAGAGTGCCTATATGATGCAATATTGTCCAAACTCTGCACGTTTGACCATTTTATGCCTTAGTTATGCAGGAATTAATATACAATGGGTTTACCATGATTACCACTGTTTTGCCTCTCTTTAAAACCATCCCGGAACCTGAATTAGAAGACAGTTGTCTCACTGGCAAGAAATAGGTTCACCTCCACATAGTAAAACAAACGTGGCTATATATACTCTATGAAATCTAGCTCCAGTCTAGAGCAAACCACATTACATAAAATAAACTTTTTAATGCCCTGACATCTTTAAAAGCAGTGCTATCTTACCTCGTATAATACCTTGGCCTGCCCAATATACTTGAGCAATTTGGCAATTTAATCGACACAATAACATTACAATATATTACTCTAGTCGAAAATCCTTCATAAGTCACTTCGGGGCATATTATCAAGACAGGCGATAAAATTATCGCCGCTTTAGCGGCAGAAAACTGCCGCTAAAACGGCGATAATGGGCTTGATAATATGCTCTATGGAATTCCAATTGAAGCCCAGGTTAGATGAGAAGGACATCTAACATGGGCTTCAATTGGAATTCCATAGAGCATATTATCAAGCCCATTATCGCCGTTTTAGCGGCAGTTTTCTGCCGCTAAAGCGGCGATAATTTTATCGCCTGGCTTGATAATATGCCCCCATATAAGTACTAAAACAATTTCTTATCACAAGGCTAGCCCTTTACACAAAGCAACCCCTTTAAAAACAATTGATTTCTAATGTATTTACTGACAAAATGTATGCTTATAGACTCCACTTACATAATAATAACTCAAATAATAATATCTGCATGGTTACATTTATGAAACTCATTTGCATTCTGCAAGAAACTTATAGGTACTGTCCTGTTCCCAATGCAGTCATAACCCACTCCGTATTTACACAAAACGTGTGTGTTTTTAGAATGCATTTACCAGTTCACAAAATGTTTTTACTAAATGTATTCCTAAATTACACCTAATGAGGCAAATCAATATTAAATTTACTAAAGAGTTGCAACTATCACAACGATGCAGGGACAATTGTTGGTTGTTTTTCTTGTATCACCACAAACAATCTTAATCTGGTAATATGGTTTAAATTCTACTACTTTTGAACTGGAATGTATAATATGATTGCATTTCCACCTTTTTCATTCTGTAAATGTCAGAGCAGCCAAACCTATGCCTGTTTAAACTCACATGGTAAAGCATATAAAGTGCAGAGTTCTTCAATACTTTTGCTAGCTTGTTCTTGGTAGTTGACTTAATTTCTTCCAGACTTTGAGAAATCCTACCAGTTATATTAAATGTCAGGAAAAAAAGAACGGAATCCTGAAGTAGTGAAAGCCTTACCCAAAAAAGATGGGTAGTTTCTGTGCCTTCTCCCAAAAAACCTTGACTGTTTTCATCACAAGAGCATGTTTGTTTATACTCAGAATATCACTTTTAAGAAACTTCTCTACTGGTATCAAGGTCGAGCAACCTGATTTCAGCCTCAAAATATTGCCTTCAATTTGTGTCAGGCTTTTACCTACAAACATCATGTTGAGCCAGTTGTGTTGGAATTCTAGGTTACCCTGGCTTTACTTTTATTGGTATTTTGCTCGTATTAATGACGTTCAAGAGCTGAAGCAATGAAAGTGATCCAAGTCTTCCATTAGAACTCATAAAATATATTTAATGAATATTCCTGTGAGCCTATTGCAACCAATGAAGGGGGGAAAACCAATGACATTTTGTTTTAATAGTAACCAGAACTTGCAGTGATCAGACTTGTGACAGAGCTTAGAGATGAAGGGCCAAATGTATGGCAAAAATCTGAGACATATACAGATATGCAAAGCTGATAAAAATGAAACCATGAATTAAACAAATAAAGTATGCAATGTTTCTTATTTTGACTAGTGTTAGAACTGGGGGTCTCTAGTTGGCAGAGGTAGGTACCTTTGACCATATAGGGACCCTTGCTTCTAAGTCAGAGAAAGGAGATTACACTACTGGATAACCCCTGCTCACCCCGTTGGTAGCTTGGCACGAGCAGACAGGCTTATCTCAGAGGCAGTGTTAAGCATTTGTGAACACATAGAGAAATACAGTGAAAACACTACAGATGGACACCACACAGGTTTTATAAAATAAGTATTCTTTATATAGACTTAACACAAGACCACAAATGACAAAAATCCACAATACTGTACTCAAAATTGACCTAAAGATGGTAGAGTTAACTTAGTTCAAGTTGATGGTAAATGCGACACAGCTCTCACAAAAGTACCTGGATGCGTAACGCAAAATAAACAAAAGGCTCGCAGCGTTGGAGATGCTTCGGTTCCTTGCTTCGGGGGAGACGGTGCGTCGCACCTCAATGCTTGCGCAGAGTAGGGGATGCGTCTTGAAACTTACCGGAGAGGAGGTGATGCGTAGATTCTCGTGCTGCAGCCCGGTTGCGATGCTTAAGATGGTGCCTCGATGCGATGCGATCAACCCGGTGCGATGTGATAAGATGAGACCATTGATGCAACAGCGTTGAGATAATGCGACACGCCCTGGCAGCCTAGCTGCGACTCTGTACTGTGGAGCCGCCACAGGCCCTGCGACACCCTTCTCCGATGATGCGACGGCGACCCTCACGGTTGCAACGCACTTCTCCGGTGATGCGACAGCAGACAGCTGCGACGAAGGCACGCTTCTGGGAGATGCGGCGGCGGCATGCTTCTCCGGCGATGCGATGACTACAGCTGCAGCGGCAACACGCTTCTTCTCGTTGCATAGTGCTTTCAGCTCCCAGCGGCATGCAGGCTTCTGCAGATAGAATTCCCAGCAAGGAAATTCAGAGGGGAGCTGGTGGTGAAGTCTGTTATCCCTGAGACTTCAGCAGGAGGCAAGCACAATTTCAAGTCCTTGGAGTAATATTCTGCAAGATGATGAAAGTTCTGTTAAAAGTTCCTTCTCCTCTCCTTGGCAATGAAGACACCACTGCAGGCCAACCCAACAACACAGCAAACTGGCAGGGGGGCAGTCCAACTCCTACAGCTTCCTTTGGTTCTTCTCCTTGGCAGAGGTTTCTTCTTGTTGTTCCAGAAGTGATCTAAAGTCTTGGGGTTTGGGTCCCCATATTTATACTACTTTTCTCTTTGTTCTCTGAAGGCAGAGAGGCCTTTGCCTAGTCCAAACCAGTTCTGGTCAGTCCTGGAGAACTTTGTTTACCTGACTCCTTCTTTCCTTTCAGAGTGCATGGCAGAGACATCAGACACACCACAGGAGGTGGAGCCAGCATTGTGGAGGGAAGGCACAGCCCTATTCAGGTCCCAGGTGCAACTCATCCCACCCATCTACATGCAGATCTTCCTATTCAGCCCTGTGCGGACTCACCCTCTCCCCTGGAATCCCCAGCCCCTGTCACTCACAGAACCAGACACACTACACAACCTAGCAGAGGCAGGCTTGGACAGTTAAGCAAGAAAATAACTACTTTCTAAAAGAGGTATTTTCAAACACAGAATGTTAAAACCAACTTTACTAAAATATGTATTTTATCATTCTGAGTTCAGGCATACTAAATTTGAATTTCTACCATGTTCCCTGAGTCAGTTAGGATTATAAGATGTAATAATCAAACTGCCCATTCTAGCCTATGGGGAACAGGTAGCCTTGCAATAGTGAAAAACGAAAATGGCTGTAATTCACTATTAGGACATATTACACACACCAGGGAATGTCCTACCTTATACTTACAATGCACCCTACCCTTGGGCCTACCATAGGGGTGCCTGATATGAAGATAAGTGAAGGTTTAGGGACTGGCAAGTGGGTGCACTTGGTCAGTCAGCATGGCAGTACCAGACTGCACATAGGCTCTGAAATGGCAGACCTGAGTCACACTTTACAAGCTGCTTCTGTGGGTGGCACAACCAGTGCTGCAGGCCCACCAGCAGCATTTGATTTACAAGCCCTGGGCCCACATGGTGCACTGTACTATGGTCTGACGAGTAAATCAAATAACCGAATCATGGAGTCACTAATGAGTACATCAATTTAACATAGAGAGCACTTGCACTGTGCCACTGAATAGCAGTGGCACAGTGCCCAAAGCATCTAAACCAGCAAAACATATAAAAAACAGAGGAGGCAATCAGAAAAAATGGAAGGGAGACTCACGCCAATAGTACCAGGTCTAACAACTAGGTTATTAAAATGTTATTAATTTTGGAGAGGGATGCTGTTATCAATTAGGTGAGTTTCTGCTCAGTCCCAGGAGATAATTCCCCAGAAAATTCAAATGCAACTCAAATAGCACCACAACTTTAAAGTCAAAACAACAACACCATAACATTCATAAAACAATGTGGATGCATAGAGAAAAAAGGTTTGAATACTCAAGCATCAAAACAAATTGTAAAAGGAGAACCAGAAATTGAGATTTTTTAATTTTAAGGCAAAAAGTCCCTCCGAAAATTTAAAAAAACAGCCCTAGACAGGATTTCATTCCAGTCATGATGAAGAGGAGGCTGGCTACACCAAGAGGGTTGCATAAGTCAACGTTTTAACTTTATGACTTAGAGCCTGATTTAGAGATTGGCGAATGAGTTACTCCATCGCTAATGTGCACGATATCCCGTCCTCCGTATTGCAAGTGCATTATGTCCAATGTCACTTGGAATACGACAAACGGGATATCCATCATGTTTGTGATGGAGTAACCTGTCCTCAAACTCTGTATGAGCCCCTTAGTCCACTTTTTGGAATTTAAAAAGAGCAAGATTTAAAGGTGAAGCTGGTGATGGTCCCTTGAGGTCAGATACATTGCCATCAAAGTCCTGCTGATTGCATTGATTTTGGCTCCAAAATCTATACATGAGACGTAGCTAGATTTTGTAACCTTTGATTTTGCTTCACCACTGGGGTAGATTTGCTGCATCACCCTAGTCCAAGGATTTACCTTTAAAATTAACGACTTTTTTAATTTTCAAAATCAACGAATAGCACAAAGATGGAAGCCACAAGGTCCAGTTGAACTTTTTTCAGAACGTACAAAGATTTGAACAGAATTAACGTCTGGAGGTGCAAATACTTACTATTTCTCACTTTTCTCAAACAACTAAGAAAATTCCCCCTAGTCATTACTTCAGGTGCCAACACCTCAATAGAGGCTTGTAGGCACAACATCCCACTCCAGCCATTCCGCTGCGGCCTCTTGAAAACTCTGAAGGACCATGTCCTGGCCCTCCAGAGGTAGACAAAATTAATAAGTCCAACTAGTCTCAAAGTTCAACAACATTTCCTCACGGTCTGTCATACAGCTGCCTATCTCCTTAGGAGAGGCCTGTAGGCTTGTAAACTGTCTCCATCCAGGGACACTGCAGGGTCTAGTCCTCTCTGAAGAATCATTTTTTTTGTGTCACTGGTAAGGTAAAGAGAGGGTCAAACACTTGGGGATTGGAAATCAGTTGCAGTCCCTGGTGGCAAACAGGAATCGATTGTCCGAGAATCTTCTTCCAGCAATCAAATATGTTTTCGTTCTTCGATAACTTTTAATTCAAAAACCAAAAATGTTCTCATTAGTCTTATCTTGTGATTGAAGCATTCACTACACACAGTCCGGACTATTGTCTTATGTATTTCCTACCTTCTGTGGCAACCGTTCCCCTTAGGGGTTTACTGCAAACTCTTCCATGAGCCCTAAAACAAGAAGGCTCCCACTGGCCCTTTCACATACCACTACTATATGTACATGAGGTGCCCTTCTCTCTACCAGGGCCCAATCTGGTTCTATCTTCTGCTGGTATTAGAGTCAAATATTGGGGGTGGGGGAGGCTGGGAATGAAAGGTGGTCGTTTCCGCCAGTCCCTTAAGCATCATTAAGGTAAAGGAAGGCCTTTAGTCCTTCAACTGTTCCTGTCCCTCTACCAGATTACTAACCTCTGTTAATTGTCCAATAGTTGCAATATCCACGTATTGAAGGGCCCGGACACCAGCAACCATCCTTGAGGAAAAGAGTTGTGAGCAGCCACCCAATTATGTGTTTTGGTCCTCTGATGTAGAGTTGGAAGACAAATCACCTCTAATTTTGTTTATTTTCAGCCAGTACAAAGCAAACCTTTTCAAGTTGATTTTCCACTAAATGTAGAAACAAGCATTGGCATAGCCAATAGGTCTCGCTTTTGGGACCTTAGAAGTGTTTAGCCATGCAACAGTTGCATAACTAAATACTTATAAGGTCCCAAAAGCGAGACCTATTGGCTATCCCAATGCTTGTTTCTGTTTATTACTGCTCTGTAGTAATGGCGGCGCACGGGTGCCACCATTACTACATAGAAGTAATAAACTGGAGAAAAAAATTAACTGGCTCACGGAGAACATCAAAGCGGCCGCGAAAGTGAAAGTGATCGTGATCAAACATCAAAGTAGCCGTGTGGCCGTGAATGTGAGGCGTGCGCGACCGCGCACATGCACTGTAGCTCTAGGCTACAGTGGTAGCACTTTTTTGAGCCCTCACAAAAAGTCTCGCCAGAACAGCGCATGCGCTGGGTCAGGCGAGACCTAAAACGACTTTCACTATTTAATTTGATTGTTGAATGTAGGTGAATAAATACTTTTACAAATTTCCAATTCAGAGATTTTAATTAGTGATTTTAATATAACGAGGGTCCATTCTTCGAAAATTAAGCTTTGCCTATACAGTGAAAAAGGCTTTTCAACAAGTGTTCACTGTGGGACATACTATTTGTAATATATAGCATGGCACATTTTTTTAGCTGGTAAAATCGCTGAGGGAATGTTTAAAGCCTCTTCACTATCTGCGTCCACAAAAACTACAACGCATTATTAGACATTTTTATATAAAGATCGCCAATCATGACTGCATTTTGACAGTTAGTGAACTGAGATATAAATATAATCACTGATCTAACCAGCTTAGTATAGGATACACCTAGGGTGGAACATGCATTTACAAGAAGCAGTGAATGATCATCGGGTTTCTCATCATTATTCCTAATGATCTTCAGACATTGAGCTGAATCCAATGGGTGAGTATAAGATCTGTAAGCCCAAGTATTGTCAGTACTCAATAAAATTGCTATTCCTCTGCTCATATGAGCCCTCGTAGAGGGTAAATACATATCTCCATTGTTAACTTCATTGGTGTGACAAGTTTCCAAGGAGATAGGTATAATAAAGTGTACCAGCCAACCAATTCCAGTGTTGAATATGATTATTAGTGGACAGCACCTTAATTTATTATCCTGGTCTAATATAGATATCCATCTTACCCCCCATCCTACTGAAAACACAATTTGTTGCCTTTTCCTACAGATCAGCTTTATAGTAGCCATAAACCTGAACATTATCAAAGTATTCTTCGTCACTGATTTTCTGCAACCAGCTATTTCTGTTTGTTTTTCCAGAGTGATAGCGGATAGCATTGATAATCGACTGACGAAATAACCACAATTGTCTACTATCATGGAGTTACAATTGACTCTTGGTCTATTACCAAGAGATAAATGCAAAATTTGAACTGTATGTAGATTGCTTCTTTGCACTACATTTAGCGAATTGATATCAGACAAACAGTTCAAAATAAATAATTTTGTTCAGCGATGCTACCTGATCAATAAGATGTAAATCCTGTCTTTTTATGTGTGGAGACTCTACAGTTGTAAAGATCCTGCTAGTAAAATACTTTGGTGAATAGTATGCAATCATAAACTTACACAAAAGTGTAAGTTTATTTTTGTGAATCAGAAAATGAAATCAGAAAGGTGCTGCGTTTTGAACATGACTATAGAGAAAACTGTTGTTGCAGATAAGCAGGTTAGATTGGGAATAAAGTCTTTTATACACTCTGCTATTCACCACTTTGCTATGTGACTCACCACACTAATGGAATACAGACCATAATTACAGGCTTCTAGGACAAAATCACCATACAATGCAAAGTGTCTGGAGAGCAGTGTCAGTCCTACAATGAAGAGGGTAAGCCACATGGCCTTGTTCAGGTCTTGAAAGCAATCTGGGGCTTCGGTGACACTTAAAGGTGCCTCCAGTTGCGATGCATGTTTCATCCAAAAGAGATCAGAAAAGACGAGCATTTGTATGGGTGTCCTAATAAGCTATGGAGGGTCAAGAGGCACTACACTGGTCTCTTATAGTTATTAGGCATCAAGTGATTTTTCTATGCATCCAGACATAAACCAAAAGGTCAATGACAGCCGTGGGGCTTGATGCTGATGTACATTACTGGTGTGGTGCCAAGTTGGCTATATTATTAGGCAATGAGAGGATAACAAGCCATCCGAATACATATATTGGGAATTATGGAGTTGGGAATAGAATTTGAAACAATATTCCTCCCCATTCCAATACATTTATATTACCTTTCACCCCAGCAATTTCCCATGTATAGGAGCACATTTAAAACATTTGATGGAACTAAAATCTAAAGATGAAGAGCTTATACAAAAAATATTTGGTATTGCATCAGCTCCACATACCTGGTCACACCTTTGTGACACTGAAACTTACACTTGTTTTAGTATAACGATAATATAAATTAAACTGTGTCTTCCAGAAGATAATGTTACTTTAAACTCTCCTTTAATAGATCAAGTGATCCACAAACAAATAAATCCTTACCATTTGGTAATGCCATGTGCATGTAGAATTTATATATGATTTGCAAAGGTGAGGAGATAAGGCTGTGGTGAGAAAAATCCTGATGTTGAAGCTATATATTGATAGCTCATGTACTCCATCACTCTGCCTTTAATTGATGTGCAAATAAAAAAGTGTACTTTTGAGCAACTCACTTGCACCTAGTGCTCAATTAATACATGGTTATGCTTGCATTTTTGATTGAAAATAAATGCTTACATGATAAATAGTTGTAGTGCTTGTTCAACAATGATGAATGTATGTTATACATTTAAAAAGTGAAAAATAATGTAAGCATTATAGAAATGTTCAACAGTTTGGGACCTTCGTTTCATGTCTGTCAAAACTGACAAGCTAGACAGAAAAAAGGAAGTAGTGCAATATTAGTGCATATCCTGAGTACATGACCCAACATCGGTGCAGGGACTATACAATTTCAATCCAGTGCTAAACTCATGTGAGAGCCTAAGGCTCCTTCCATCTCACTTTCACTTTCCACCTTCAGGATCTCCACAGTCACTTTGATAAATTAAATATTTCATTGGTCCCAGATTTTAGAGGACCCCCTAAAGTGTGAACCAGGGTGTCTCATCTGACACTTGTTTATCCTATGAGAAGTCTTGTCCAAAGGTTGGTCTCAGGGAAGTTACTATGCCAGCTTCTTTCATTTGACTTCTACACACATTTGGCAGGAGAGAGAAAAATAGAATACCATGCTATTGATTACAAAAACGTGCACAGTGGTAACTCATTTAATGCATTTGCGATCCAAATTTTTAAATTGTTGTTGATAATTTGACTATCCACTTTTATAGAGGTAGTGTTATTCATCTGGGCCAATTTCCTGGAAAGGGCAAAAAGCAACTTATGATAGAACACCTAAATTATCAGTGATTACATTTTAGTTTACATTTAGCTTAACTGGCAGTGTTTTAAGTGGTCAGAGAATGCCTAGGTTCAAAATGTAGGCAAGCTAGAATTGCAGAGTAGTTTGAACAACAGACTGGAAGCTTTGACAGGTCAGACAAGAAGTTGTCTGATACAAATATCAGATTTAAAATTACACCTTCATAATGGGTAGTTTCATTAGGCCCTATGTTGAAATCATCAAGCCTAAAAAACTTGGAGGAACCCAGGACCAAAAGTGTGATATTATTTACAAAATTAGTTATGAAACCTGAGATCAAGCCACGTGGGGGTGGTAGACCAGCACATCTGAAAATATTATATGGTGGTGGAGAGATGAGAATGCTACACATTTGAATGTACATCTCCCCACTCATTGAATGAGTTTTCATTATGAGGCTGCTCCTATAAATTATAGCCAGCCCCACACCAGACCCAGAGGCAACAGGAGAAATCACCTGGTAGATGTTGAGCAATAATGTATCCCTAATCAATGTCTTAGTTGCAAAAAAAAGGTTGAATACATTTTGTCTAGTAAGTGAGTGATATTGTCAGCATGGTTGTTTAAGGAACTGAAATTGAATAACTTAGCTCTCAGCATACCTGCCATAGGGCCTTTACACAGCTTCAAAGAATGAAAACTAAATGGCAGTGTCTGACACTTAACTAGTGACTCATGTAGCTTGCCCAAGGCAACTGAGTCACAGGTGCAAAATGAATTAAGGATTCTCTTGAATAGACACTTCTAGCTTCTGAATAAAAGCCCAGTATCTCAGACATGTCCAGGTTGCAGATGCGCACAGCTCTTGACACCCCCATTGTGTGATCATGTCCTTGGGTGATTTATAATAGCCCGCGGCTACTTGTTACATACATAAAATGTTCAGGAACACAGCAAAAGATGGCTGGATTGCCGGGCTGAACTGAGCACAATGTAAGCTATTGAATACAATAATTAAAAGAACCAAGATAAAGAGTGTAATACAAAATGGCAGCAAAAAAATGTTTTTTTAAAAAGCTTGAGATGCCCTTTCGCCATTTTACACAGGAGCATGTGAGAGAGGCAATCAGATATCTAAGCGCTTGTAGCGGCAATACATATTGGCAGTGAATCACACTTCAGAAAATGGATTGTCCAAGCAGATTTGCTATGAAACAAATATTGTAACTGAGTGGACATGCAAGAGGGGATTTTATATAGCCGAATGATGCTTGGCAGATACTTTTAGTGGTCGGAAACACTAAACCATTGAGTGAGTGACAGCAACAGTTGGCCACCACTACCAGAGAGAAGCTGAAGACTACAGAAGTGGTTGAAAACAATAACAGAAATAACCAAGATAAAAAGAAAAACACTTGATAGCAGTAAAAGTGAAAGAACACCACTTTAGATACCACTTCTCTGCCTCACCAAGGAGTTGGGGAGAGTGGTAATTAGCTATGTAAGGTCTTGTAGAGGTGTAGATACTGGGGAGCGACCTTGCACACTCTGCCAAGTGAATTGGACAGATGAAGAATGTATCTTCGAGATAATGTACCTGGCTAGGCATATAGCAAAACTGTCACGTTTTTCTCACAGTAAAAATCATTCTAGTCATCAATAGAGAAATGATTTGGAAACCTCATATTTGCTGCTTATCTATTGTGACTGCTACAGTTTAGATCACTATGCACAGTCTGAATCTCATCAATCTACAGCAGAATCCAACAGTTGGTCGACAACATGGCAACAATAGTGATGACAATTTCTTAACAAACCGTTCATTTCTGATTATTGAAAAGGAGATCAAAAGATTGGTTGCATAGTTATCAATGGGTCACTTTGACTTTAGCCATTTAGACCAGGTTTTCCAATATTTAAAAGACATAAGGGAGAGAATCAGTAGGTGTAAGAAGGTCTCAGATAGCTTCTTATTAAGTTTAGGATGGGCGCATGTCTACTCAATGTCGTTGCCATTACCACTTTTGCATAGGAGGATTCACCATGTTTTTCTGAAGCTCGTGATGAGATGGCAAGCTTAACAAAGATTCTTTAGTTGTAAATTAGGTTTCCTCATCGAATTCTTGGTCTAAGAAGGCTCCAATTCAATTTCGAAATTCATTTAGTCAGGGGCATTCAATCATCATAGCTTTCATGGCCCCTCAGCCATATGGCATCTGTTATAGGTAAGGTTGATTTACTAAAATAAGCAGATATCAAACTATATTAGGATTGGGTTGCTCAGGGAGAATTTGACTGGTGGGGGAAACAGCCAGGTTCTAGAGCTTTTCTGAATTTTAATAGATTAGCAACTACACGAAGTTCAGTAGGAAATGGGTTCCATCTTGATTTTGCACCCATGGAAAATGCCCTTCCACTGATTGTCCTACATTTGACCCTAGGGATCGATGAGACTGAGTTGGAACATGCCTATTAAATGAACAGATAAGGGACTAGGGGGCATATTTACTAGGATGTGGTGGGGCTAACCACATTGGGTTAAGGCCACGCTCCGCCTCTTCCAAAATGCAGGGCTGCTCGTCTTTACAAGGATGCAGTGCAGCCCAGCATTTCTCCCTGCACTGGCGCTAATTTGAGCTGCCTATTGCCAACGCAGACAACCTTGCACCATAGTGCAAGGGTGCCTGCGTTGTAGGGGAAGATTGTTTATGTGCAGGAAGGTGCAGTTAATGCAGCACAAATAAAAGTTGTAAAACATCATTTTTTTTTATTGATTGTTTATGTGCAGGAAGGGTCACCTTCCTGCACATAAACAATCAATGGCCTTTTGCTGTTTCTATGTGTGCTGCACAACTCAGCACACATAGAAACAGCAAGAATGAGGAGAACTTAAATATTTCTCCTCATTGCGCCTGTTTATGACCAGGTTTTCTCTGGTCTTAATTTTGGATCTGCCCCATATTTATGCTGTGATTGTAAATATGGGGCAGCGTCAAAATCGATGGGTGTTGCGGTGAAACATCCACCAGAATACCAATTGACAGCCACTTTCAAGCTATGTATTGTGTAAAAAGGGGCCTTATTTACAAGGCAGCGTTCAGCCATGTAACGCTGCTTTGTAAAAAAGGCAAAGCCCATAGCGCCACTGGAACGTCTAAGTGACAGGGGCTTATAAATATGCCCCTATGTTTCTGCTCATCAAGCACTTTATACACAAGACATAACGATTTGAGATCAATTTGCTGCTGAAGAGGGAACTATTGCAATGAGGAAATTATGTTTTTAGATGTTGGCAATATCTAATTTGTTAAAAAAAATGCAATTGTTCCAAAGTTCTTCTAAGGAAACCTCCACTAGGTGTACTGAGGACCAGGGCCACCCTAATACAATATAATGCTTATTTCTCCATCATCCTTCAATTCGCATCTATCTAGCTCTAGCAGATTCTCTTTTATTCGTGTGTTCTCTCTTCATCATTGTTTTCCTATCTTTATCTTCCTTTTTCTTGCTTCTTTTTTTTGCTTTTTTCCCACTCCCATGGGGCAAAGTCTTATGCTTA
This sequence comes from Triturus cristatus, assembly GCF_964204655.1. Classification (NCBI taxonomy): domain Eukaryota; kingdom Metazoa; phylum Chordata; class Amphibia; order Caudata; family Salamandridae; genus Triturus; species Triturus cristatus. Next base: position 233,182,121 of record NC_140584.1, read on the forward strand.
AAAAGAAGCCTAGGGGCTTTTAAACCAGCGCGGGGGGCCCTCTTACAGACAACATCATATATCAAGCGCCTCCTGTTCGCACAGGTGCCACAACAGTAGGATGGACTTTAGTTCTCATGTGAGGAGATCAAAAGTTTAAATAAAATTAGACGTGATCAGCATGCACTATTCCAGCAGTGTAACTCATACCCGGAGATCAAAATTGTTAATGAATAGAAAGAGGTTTTTGACTGTAAGAGTAATTGAAATCATTGTCAGGGTGGCTGACAATGCATCACAGTTTGCAATGCAGATCAACTATTCTCTCAGAACATATAATTAACATTTATCATTTGCAGTAAGAAAAATCAGCAATTCACCTTTTTTGCAGGAGTCTTCAAATTGCCAGAACCCCCTCGGAAATGTTTACCGTTGTATATTTGTATGACAGTGAATCTGATTAATAGCAATCTTGTACTTTTGCACAATGCAAACAATTACAAGGATCTGTAATAATCATACTGTTTTTACATGTAAATAATGATGACTGTACTCTGCAGTGATGTTTTTCTAACAATCAAAGATGAGTCAAAATCTCACTGGCAAGACACAGACTTTTCTAATATAACCCAGATGCAGAAAAAAGGTTTACATTTAATATAAACTACTGTCGCGTTTGAAAATAAACTAAGTTAATGCTTTATTGATCACTGCTGAAAACACAATGCAATATTCTTTGCTACTGGTATGACCACTTACAGGATTCGTCGAAACATAATTTTGCTACAGATAGTGTGTTTACAAGCAACTGTATTTGAGGTTAACAATGACATGAACACTCTGCCCTTGGATACAATTCGATTTTTTGTGATTGTCTTCAATATCGGAGGCTAATTTACTAAGGGCGTGCTTTTGCCCGTGTGTCATGCAAAGCAACTCAAGGTAACTCAAGCCCTTAACTGAGATTTAGGAAGCTACACAAAGCCATCTTGATGGCCCTGGTGCTTTAGTAAATCCAAGCTAATGTAAGGCAGCGCTTATCGCTGCCTTGCGTTACCTAGAGGCGGGGAGGCATTCAAGAGGTGGATTGTGAGCACCTCCCATGGATTTTTAGCGCAGTCCCAGATTTTTAAAGAGTTGTAAACCTGGGAATGCGTCAAAATGGTACAACTGACAGACACAGGTATAATGAGGAGAAATATCTTTATTTCTCCTCATTAATTCCTTTTTCTGCATAACTCTAAAAAAGGGAAAATGTTTTATGATTGTTATTGTTCAGGAAGGTATCCCTTACTGCACACAAACAATCCTGCTTGTAACACAGGCACACTTGCACCATGGTGTGAGGGAGTCTGGGTTGACGCTCGGCTGCACACAGTGTGCCAGCACACGGTGACAGTAGAAATGTGCTGTATGTTTGCAAATATGGCACCTTTCTGTCTCCCTTTCTCCCAACGCAGCATGTTGCCATGCGTGAAATGTTACAAAATCTGCTGCCTGAGTTTAAAATGACAAAGTTATGTATACAATAATCTACTTGATTTGCCTATTTGCAAGGGCCATAGGGACGTCGGTGGGTCACAGCACGGCCAGGACAGGCCAGTATATATTTTAAGGTGGCTTTCCCAAATCAGAGTTTACCTCATGAGAATTTTCTATTTTACCGAATATTTGTAAGCCAAAGTAGCATCATCACATGATGGAGTGTTTCTAACAGACCCTCGTGGCAACATGGTTTTGGACTGCTGTTTCTAAGCACATGTACTATAATCAAATGATTGTCACCATAGTGCCTATATGTGGTGCTGCTAGTGGTACTAGCGCAGAGCCTCTGCTGCTGAGCAGCTACAATGCAGCCGGGACCATCTGGCAAAGCACCATTATTTACTTCCTATCTAGTAGCAGTGGCACTGCCTTTGCATAGCCAGGCAAGTATGCCTGCCTGTCATCCCCATGATAATATATTACAGTCTCCCTGCTGCCCTTATTGCCACAAACTGCACTCTTGTTTCTACATCCTTTCCCTGGAGGCATGTGGAGGCCTCACCCTCACCCAAACACATTGCTGGCGATTAAGAACGTTAAATTGAGAGATCTTTGGGAAAACGGGAAGAGGGTGAACATTAGATCTCACTGGGGAAGATAGGAGGGAAACTTTGGAAAGACATAGAGGAGTCAGTTTTATCACATATGCTGAAGAGAAGGAAAGGGTGAGGCCTGAATAAATGAAATGGATTGGCTGTATATAAGGCTAGGAGAAAACAGGAGACTGTAGACTTGGACAGGAATAGCATGTCTGTTCAAGAAGGCTTACTTTTTCCCTTGGATGCCATGGTACTGGGTCTGGGAGCTCTCCCCGGGCTACCTGTTGTGAAATGGATGCCCACTGACTCTTGTGAGGCTGGCAGTATTTACAGGATGTGCTCTGGAATGCACTTCCAGGTAATTTAATTGGGGAGGGGGTGACATTCAACTCCTGCAGTGGATTTGTGCTCTATTTGTGAACGACATGATGGAATAAATATGGCATGCCTCCTTCAGGGCAAAAGCGTTGCAGCACTTGTACACTGCACAGTCATGTTTTACATAACTCTCAGCATCTATTATGGTCCTTCACTGCAGAAGTGCTGCACTTTGAAGGGGCAGTCGCGCACTTTAGAGAACAGGTGCTGAGGCTCGCAGTAGGACTGAGAGCACTGCGGCAGATGTCACTGCATATGGAGGAGGAGATGCTACTGAGGGTGGGGTCTGAAAGCGAAGGCAGGGCATATTTCCACAGTGCCTAAAGTCTCAATGGTCAAGGTTCTGTGTATTTGCCTCTATATTTTATTAAACATTCAAGTCTATGAATTAAACGAAAAACGGGTTTGCACGAGCTGCTCTAACCTGTATTAGGGGGACCCTGAGAACTAGGGCGTGCTTAAGTGCTGCAGTTAGTGGCTGATATATAGCCTCAAAGTAACATTGATGCTAAAGGCATCAACAGTTATATCAAAGGGCCATATTATTTTCAGAAACTGCACATAATCGGGCCTCAAACAACAGAGCTATCCCTGATGTAGAATTACCACATTGCATATAGCGGAACCATATCTCCTAATCCCCAGAATACAGAGATATATCATATGATGTAGAACTTGAAGCCTTTCAAAAGACAACAGAGCTATGACTCAGACGAGATGGAAACAGCCCATTACAAGGGATGCGTTACAACGCATGCTTTTACCCTGCATGCCGTTACAACGCAAATGGCTTTTTGCAGGGGGTATAAGGTGTTGGATTCAAACTCAACACCTTCCCTAGTGTTGCACACACTGCAGATGGAATAGTAAATTATACTATTCCAACATCCAACGCACCCCGGCCGACAGCAAGTCGTGGTAAAAATGTGTGTTATAACACCAGTTCATGCGGGGTAAAAGCATGTATTGTAGAGTCATAAAACCATCCTACAGGCTAATGCATTAGATGACAGAGCTAATTTTCAAATTACATATATTTACCATTCAAGGTCTTAGACATTAGAGCTGTTATTCAGGTTACACTTTTCCTATTGCATGACTGCTTTAGCTGATGAAACATAACATAGGTCTATCAGGATCGCAGCAAGTGCATGTAAGGAGCTGCGGACCCCCCACTGTGCATTTCATGCTCACTCATCATCATATCTGTTTTCTGATGGACTCTGCATCAGGAATTTTTAGTTTTCAGGTTTCACCTGGGGTATTGTGTTGTCTTGTATTAGTTTAATTATGCAGCAATTCTGGTTCTTGGTCATTGCAGTATTGTATGCAGCTGTGCACGGTCAAATAATGTGGCATCGCAGCTGTGCACGGTCAAATAATTTGGCATCGAAATTATGCAGTAAATTATAAGATCAAAGGCAAATTGTGAAACCCATTTTACGAAATTATTTTTTAGCTATTTTAATTTTTTAACACACTGATACAAAATGCACACGAGTGCCATGCAAAATACATAAATATGTTTCGATAGAAAACTGTCTTCTCTCAGCAGATACTGTTTAAAATACTATTCGCTCATCACGCAAAGGGACACTATTTTATTAACACTGGCCTCTCTGTCTCCTAAGTACAAAATGTGCAAAGCACATACAGTGTTGCTTTAATTGTGTCTTCATGTAAACGCTCCTTGTAAGAAAAGGTGAGCCTCATTAATTAGAATCATCCCGATTCTATGCAGTGATATATCTTGAGATAAATTAGTATCCATAAAGTAGAGCCTGTAACAAACCGTTCTATATAACTTTATTGTACATTTTATGTTTATTATTATGCACCTTGTCATGAAGCACATTCGAATTCAAGGCACCGAACTTTAAAAAGAGATGCATCGTGTCTGTAATTCTTCCAGAACTCTTGTTCTCTACTTTGGGAAAAGTGCCCATGATGTAAACATCAATATGGGTGAATACCAAAAGAAAACATGTTAAAGAAATAATTTGTTCCTCCCCATTTCATTTCGGTATTGAAGATTTCGTATCCTGCTGCCGACAAATGCTGTTCCTATGGATACTAATGGGGAATGTTCTAGCAAAATTGTCATCGCTTCAAATAGCTGAATATAAAGGAACCAACTACTGAAAGGTGACCTGTTAACTTTTACATAGTGCCAAGTGTAATGCTGATTGCTTGTGGCATAAGTTGAAACTTTAAACTGTATGAGATAAAAGTACATTTGCAGCAGATGGTGGAATATGTAGTAGGTGAGGTGATTGAATATTTTTTTCCAATGACTCCGGTTGTTGTTAAGCATTTATCACTCACTGACCTCTCTCTTACTTTTTCTGCTTCTCTCTTTTCCCTTTCTTTCACTCGGTTTCTTCCCTCGACTCTGACTGAAAAACACTGCAGACTGCCCCTTTGTCTGCAAAAACCAGGTGCGCTACAGCATCCTGCCTCACAGATAGCAGTAGTCCATGTACCCTGTCCAGATACAGTGACAATGAAAAACTCCTGGACCTCGGTCAATGTACACTCTTTTTATGTTATGGATCCCAGCTGTTACTACCAATGCCCAACCAAAATTCATCACCTCCTCCCCTTTAAACATGGAGGAGTTTCTGCAGCATTAATCCTCCATCAATTTCATACCAGAAGGACAGATTTGGAGCTCAGAACACTTTGGGCCTAATTACAATGTAGGTCAGAAAGACATTGTAGGTTTAAAGTCTGGCTGCCATATTATGATAACGGCAGTCAGAGTTTAAACTGGCTGGGAAATTGACATGGTTCTGACGGGCTCATGGAGCCCGTTGGCCAATTGGAAAGTCATCATAATCCCTTAAGGACAGCATGTCTGCTGTCGGGATTATGATGTACGTTTCCAACAGCCAATCAATGTAGGCCTTTCCAACATGGATTGGCTGTCGGACACTGACTTTGGGGGCCCCTAGAAGAAGCCCCTCCCCCCTGGCCCTCCGCATTTGGACCTGGGTAAACATCCCTGCACTGTGTTGCAGGCACCATAAGGTGCCTGCCACTAGGTGCAGGGATGTTTGGAACATCCTTTTTCAAGGGAAGCTTGTGCTGTGGGCATTTTCCACCCGCTGCACAAGCTCCCATAGACAAATGAATGTTTCCAACTGATCCAAATGATGCAGCCGAAACTGCCGACCTGAGCTCAGTTGGTTCCCATTCCGCAACGGTGTCGGGCGTACATGAGTCTGTCCAACTTCGTAATCAGGGCCTTGAAGTTAAACAAACCGCCTCAAAACTGACATCATTGGCATGGTTTCCCTCCAATGTTTTGCCTTCCATCCTCCTGTTTTTGCGCAGATCGATTGCATGCTAGCAGATAAAATGCCACCCAAACCCATTAAGAATTCCTTCCATGGACTTTTTAATGTTTGAAAATGTTATGCCTCAGTGCATTGATTAACATCAGAATTTCTTTCCTTTTGTTGTTTTCTACAGATATATTTGGAATTGGAATCATAACATTTTGACCTCTACGACCTACCTACTCATTTTTCTTAGTGAATTGCTGAAACTACATTTCCTATGGCATGAAACTTAACATAACATGTACAATGCACTGTTCTCTGAGGACTGGCTTGCTAATTTGGTCTTTCTTCCTTCTAATGGTGAGATAAGCAACACTAAAATAGAACCTTTATTTCTGTGGAATACACTCCTGGGCATACCCTGCGTGGCCAGTTTCCTACAATATTTTTATTAATGTGATAAAACAAATAATGTCAAAAATAAATGTTCAGGAGAAAGACTTTTAGCCCTGAGAAAATAACTATTTTACCACATGTGACTAAATATCTAAGGACATCATTTTGATGGTGGTCGAACCACTGACCACTATTGCTGCGGTCAGGAGACTGCCGACAAGCATGTGGTCCGACCACTGTATTACGATGCAACCGTCAGGATGGTGGTCGCAGACTCATTGGGTCATGCTGCGGCCCTTGTAAAGGGCTGCAGCACATGCCAACTCCCTACAGCACATCCTGCAAGTCCCTGTACCGTGTGCCATGCACCATGTCATGTACATGTGCCCCCGGGGACACATTTCAGTGGACAACGATGGATGGGGGCCCTGTTTGGGAGCTCGAATACCCCATTCTGACAAACTTTTCATGGCAGTGATCCCTCAATGAAAAGCCTGCCGGAAAGGGATATTGTATTGTCGATGATGGTGCCTGCCTTACCACTGCCGCCATGCTAGGATGATGCTCCACCGGCCACCCACCGGGACCTCTGATCCTGGCAGAGGTGCCGGACTTTCGTCTGACTGCTGTGGGTCCGATCGTCTGCATCGTAATGCAGCAGTCAGACTGAAGGGGTGTCAGTGGTCAGACTGCCACAGACAGCCTGTTGGTGAACCGACCGCTCAACATTAAAATCAGGACATAAGTGTTAAAAAGAAAATCATGGTGGAGAAGTGTGGCTCAATGGTTAGAGCGGCAGACCCTGATGCAGAGGTCTGGCCCGGGACCAGGGTTCAATTCCTGTCTCGGTGGCTCTTGGATTCAATTTCCCCGGACCTGATAATTCTCACCTCGTGCCTATTCTAATCATGGGTCCCACTGTGCAACTCTGGGCAATAGCTTGCTTAATCTCCACAACGGCCCCCACAGCGCTAGGATGCCTGGCTTCACCTTGGGGGTGCCCAGGAGTGGGCATCTCACAGGAAAACCAGGAAGGGTTCCACAGTGGTATGAATACAGCGCTACGAGACCCCTGGGTAGAAGTGCGCTATATAAGTACAAATACATTTACAAATGGGGTTTATAAATTCTATTACTTTGCAAAAAAGACTATATCATAGAGTGTAAATACAGTCGCCAAACCCCGGAATGTAGGGATGCTTCCAACAGATGTGAGAGATTATTTAATGGCCCAGAGTAAACATAAAGTTAAACCAAATTATAAAACTGTGCAATAACGTCCATGTAATAGACACCATGCAAGATTTTTTTTAAAGATATTCTAATGAAATAACACCCCCCCCCCCCCCCCAAAAAAAAAACGTGTGAAATCAATCATGCAGGTGATTGTTTCCATTTAATTTAAGAAGTGATTTGTGAAGTAACGATATGAAGTCTAGCTACATAAACAGCATCTTGGGGACCTTTTCACAAATCTCAGGTTACAAGTGAAGATCCCCTGACAGGTATATCTACACCTACATCTACTTGTAAATCTTCCCATAAAAGGAAAATACAATTTCCTTGTGTAGATGCACACCCTGATGAAGACATATGAGACTCCATCCCCTTAAAAAGGGATGGAAACTCATCCGACATAATGAATGACTGAAAAGTTACTATTAACTTTCCACCTGTTAGTGGAGATAATCACCAACATGTGTAGAACTCCCTATGGAACGTAATAGAGGTCATAGGAAAATGTGTCTTAAATTAAAAATGTTTTATTTATTCTTTAAATAAAAATATTAAAACCCATTTCTCTAGCAGATATTTACCTAGTGCTACTGCAGAAACCAAGGGCAACACATTTACACTAAAATGTAACCTACTAATAAATTATAACTTAATTGAGTTCTTTTTTATTTAAATTATTTCTAATTAAATGCAATTAAATGTTTATCCTTTTTTCTCCAATACTCACAGTATCATTTGTGTTGAATATGTCACAAGATTGGATGCAAGCTCTATGTTAATTTAATTGTATGTTTTAAATAACATATTTTTCATTATAATAAATGTACATATTATTATGAATGTTAAAAGATAAACGTATTTATTTATTCATTTTATAAAATATTAAAAAGCAAACAAACAAAATGTAAATTATGGTTACTTTAAAAGGCTATTTAATTTATTTTATTGTATATGTGTGCCAATGTGTTAGTGTTATAGTGTGCCCTCTACTGATTTCCATGGGAGTGTGCTGTAGTGCAGGTGGCTGACCATATGTGGTGCTTGCAGCATGTCCTTCCTTAAATCCCACTTTTAATTCCCCTTAACTCCAACAATTTTATTGTCCTGATTCCATATTTTCCAACCACGCATCCCTTGTCCAACCCTCACTTACTACTAAATCCTATCCCTACATGTACCCACTGGGGCAGAGACTTCAGTACTTAAAAAACAGCAGAGGTGATGGAGGAGATCTTGGACCAAAGATCTATGAATTGCATTCAGGAGTACGTAAAGCAACACTATTTTACGTACTCCAAAATAGCTATTGTGCAAAGGGCCATAACAGTTCACCTTGCCTAAATTTAACATGTGCACTCCATTTGTTCTTCAAAATGGACTGCAATAAATAGCACCACTGTTCAGGGAGTCCAGGAGATCACCAAAATGTGAATGTGAATATTTCACATCGATCACCTGAGCAGATCGGATCAAATAAAATCATAGACACAGTGAACACATAAGCAAAGAAGGCCAAATAACAGCAAACTGAAAATGTGTTCAAACATTATCCTTATCTAACCATCCTGCCCCATCATCATTCCTGATAGAGAAACTGATGGCTGTTCCACTGCAAGGATTGATGATGTGAAGAACCAAGCAGCTATTGGAAGTTAGAGCGAACATTCTGATAAAAAGTTAGATTACAAGTAAAAAAAAAAAAACTTCATGAAGTAACAGACTTTATAAGCAGCTCAAGACAAAAGAGCGGATAAAGTATTGTCTACAATTTATATAAATTGTTGCATGTTTCTTTTTTCTGTAAAAGAGTGTTTCTTGTTAAGGGAAAGGCGGCACACATAAAGTCCTGGTTGAGTTGAATGTCTGTGACATTCTGCCCAAGTCCCCAGAGGGGGAAAACATGCAAAGTGATCAGAAATCGGAAGAGTGAATAAACGTAACAAAGATAGTAAGCAGGAACCAGCAAGAGTGAGATAAAGGGGCAGCAGTGTGAGGTAGCCGATAAATGAGATGTGAGGTGAATTCCAGACTGTGCAATTTTGGTATTTGGCACAGGCTTCTGAGTAGAAGTTTGAGCACTGGCACTAATTCTTTTACAATTTAAACATTGACAGGAGGAATTTATTCTGCATGTTTTTGCATCTACTAACATTAACCCTAACAGGTTACCTAGTGTAATCTGGGTGCATGAACACAAACGCCAATAAAATGTTGTGAGTGTTTGCCTTTTTACATTTATTCTACATAACATCAACCCTGCTTCCTTACTTAGGAAAAATGCCTTGAATATCACGTTTTCTGAGCTTACAGGTTAGTAAACTGATCTGAAAGAAATTAATGTATTTTTTCGGAAGCAAAGTTCTAAGCAGCAGATATTCTGCAAATTGAAAAATGAAAGAATATTGCATGCTCAGAAAATTAGCCATTACCCTTTCACCTACGGAGCAACAGATGAAGTCCACACTTGAGTAACTGAAGAAACTCTAATGGGTACAAGAGACCATCATTAAACGTGTTTGAAGATTCAAGACTAATTCCTTTTTGTACAATTGTGAGCTTTCTCGAACTTGTCTTCGACCTTGCAAGGATGTAAAAAAAAATGCTTCTAACATATAAAAGAAAATGTAGCAGTAGGTGTGAATGCAGGAAAAACTGAACCTACTTCTTCACGACAGAACACGGGATTCACTCAACATCGTTCAAGCTTAGCACCATGTCCCCTTGGGTTTTTATTAAAGATCTTGAAATATGTCAATTCTAAATTAAATGAAGTCTTTAAACAAATGATACGGTAAAACAAATGCACGTTCTTTTCAAACAGGGTATAGAGTGAAAATGTATGGCCTCATTTTGTACTGTAGTGTGCTTAAAAACACATCGTTGTTGGACTTCTGTGGTTATGAATTCGTAATCCTGGGAGTCTTAAGTTAATTAGCGCAATAAAGTAGCTGTTTTTTGACTACCAACCGCTTCCCGGCTGATCCATTGATTATTTACTAAACTCTAAAGGAACAAACCATGCTGAGCATTATCTGGCCTGGCCGTTTTATATTTAATTATGAAAAAATGATGTGCTAGTTACCTGAGGAGATCTCTGGGCCCCTATTACAGGAATGGATGTTTCTTTTTATAAAGCTCATTCTTTTTTTTTTCTTTTAATTTGAGACGTCAGCACTTGTAGTCTGTATCAAATTTATTAATTCAACTCAACTCGGGTTGGGTTATCAAGATAACACTTCGGTTGGATCCATCAGATGTTCCCATTAGCTGATTCGTCGACAAAGTGAGAAATTCTGAAGAAAAGAGGATTTCTGCACCAGAGGATGTGTTTTTTACTAACTCAAACGCGTTTAGGAGCCAGCCGACAGGAGCGACGAGCAATCTGTATGAAATAATAGACCAGTGAGAATCTCAGACCCCATCACGACTTTAATAAAGTAAGCTGGAGAAACAGTTTCTTTAGGGACAGCAGGAGAGACTTAACTCATCAGTGCAGCACCATGGAGGGAATAGTGGAATATGAATATATGTGTTTCTTAAAATGTGAAGGGCAGAGAAGAACAGTCAAGATCACCAACAATACGGACAGTAAACACGTAGGGGCAGATTTATAATAACTGGCGCATCCCTGCATATCAGCAGGGATGCGCCAGTTATTTTGCTCCCCAGCTCCGCCATCATGAATGCGCCGCATTTATAATGCGGCGCACCATGGGGCAAAAACGGCACAGATGCGTCACGCATCTGTGCCGTAAAAGTGGCGCATTGCTGGAGTTGTCTCGCAAGCGCGACGCAGCTCCAGCAATGCTCTGGGGGGCCCTATCTGTACAATGCTGCGTCAATCCTTACACCTGCTTCAAGCAGGCGCAGGGTTTTGACGCAGCATGGGCCTAAAAGTGACTGAGTGAAATCTTGTAGATTTCACTCAGCCACTTTTAGGAGGCGTTCCTGCGCCGGAACGCCCCCACCTGCCCTGGAACGCCTACATGTGGCGCACGGCTTTACAACGTGACGCATCTCCCAGATGCGTCACGTTGTAAATACCCCGCACCATGGCGCAGGATTTGCGCCGCTGCTGCGCAACGGCGGCGCAAAAGTGGCGCAAGTGCAACATAAATCTGCCCCGTAATTTTTATTAAAATAAGAAATACACAAAAGCACTTGGTTGAACATTGTATTTAGTGACACAATCCACAGGATTGTATCAATACCACGTGACACATTATAAACTATGTAAACTCACAAAAAGTACTTGGCACTTGTATTATTTTTTAATTGATGGATGTAGGTGAGTAGTTCAAATCAGACCACTGGGTGAGCCCATCACATAAAATGCACCTGTGTGTGGCAAATGGATCCGGGCAATAATTTTCCATCAGCCCTGGGTAATTTTAACCTGACATGTGCACAAACATGAATGTATTTATAAACTGGCAAGAATAGTTTTGTCATTCTTTAAAAAAAAAATGATGCTCGCAAATAGTTTTACTATTGGCCTGTAACTGCATGCGATAATGTTTTTAATATATTGCCCGATTATTAAGATGTTTTAATTACAATGATTTTTGTTAATCAAGCAATAAAGACTTTATTCATTTATGTGCGCGATCTGTCCAATGCAGAAACAACATTCTGGTCAAGTTGTTTGGTTCCAATATGGCTTCATGACTGGAGCACCGTTGCAGAGCACTGTCATGGAAACACCTACTGGTATGGTTTACACAATCTGGCTGCAATTGCCATGTTCGAGAGAGAATCTAGAGACATGATGATGTTGTTTAGAAGATGGTCCACTGTCATTAGAAATCATAATCAAGTAGTGAAGCTTTTTTCTATCTCTGAGTTGAGAAAACTTTGTATGACAGTCACAAGAACATTTTTGGAATATTCTAAAATTATTTCATAGCAATAAGGGAACAGAGATTTCTAAATATGGGCAGATTTGATTGCTGTATGTAAAAATAGCCGAAGGGGACTCAAATAGGGATTTTGTTGCGATATGCAGAGGAAACATAGGATGAGTATTGTTTTTCTTCAAAATATCAATCACCTTAAACAGAGCACACCTAGACAAACCAAATGTTTGCTGGAATATCCAGATGCTTTTTGCACAAGAGAACGGGAAATATATGCAGAAATCAACATCTGATGAAGGTGCGACTCCATTTATAGCAACTGCAGGCAACCAGAAATGTGCTATATTTGTCAGCTCATTTTAAATGCACATGTTCAGTTGGTATAGTTACTTCTCATTTCCATATGAAGTGCAAGAATATCAAACAATCTTTTCCTAATGGCACAGATTACACCTCTTTGAAGCACAGACCTTTTTGTATGAAGTTTGCATTACATAAAAGAATGCAGTATTTTTTTGTTCTCTAAATGCGCACTTTAACATTTTTAATGTTATATCAATGACAATTCTGCATCACACTATGTAGGAAGGTCGAGGTGCTTCTTTTCAACTGGGAGGAAGTTAGAGAAGCTACTTTGGCTCTACCATCTGGGAAAGCTCCAGGCCCAGATTGAGTTCACAGAGATCTTTGTGGATCTCTGGGCCCATATTATCACCCAACATCTGAACGTGGCAGCTCACATCCAAATTCCATCATACTGGCAAAAAGCGGTAATTATTCCAATATACAAAAAAGGAAATAGACTCGATCCAGACTGTTATAGGCCTTTCTCTTTAGCGGATGCAGAAGTTAAAGTTATCGGGCGCGTTCTGCTGATTAGGCTGAAAGGGTGGGCGAGGAGCATAACATACTGTCAGATATTTAGTATAGTTTTAGACCAGGACGTGGGATGATTGAACAAAACTTGAATCTTTATCTATTAATTAAGAAGTACAGTACAGTTAAGAAAGGCTCCATCCATCTGGCATTCATGGACCTCAGCATGGCCTTTGACATGGTCAACAGATCGAAGCTCTGGGCTGGAGTCTTTGGAGTTGGAATATGCACTCATCACTTTCCTACACTATTTACACATGGGGCTCAAGGCCTCCGTAGGATTTGGCACCAATGGGGAGTGCACTTCACACTTTACGTTGACCAGGGGAGTACATCAGGATTGCATTTTAGCACCTTTGCTTTTTGTTTTATATGTTAACCAATTAGAGTCTTATATACTGGAGAAGTGCAAGGATGTCCCCAAGGTTAGTGACAGACTTGTAACATCCCTGATATATGTGGACAATTCTGTCCTTATAGCACGTATGGCAAATGGCCTTCAGCACTTGCTAGACCGATTTTTTGTATTTATGGATAGTCTGGGCCTGAACACCAATTTTTCCAAATCATACACCATGGTCCTCAGCTCAATAAAATCTAAATTCTAACACTACTTGATTAAAGGCCATCAAATAGACAGGACCAAAACATTTTGGGGCATATTTATAATAACTGACGCATCCCTGCATATCAGCAGGGATGCGCCAGTTATTTTGAGCCCCAGCTCCGCCACCATGGATGCGCCGCATTTATAATGCGGCGCACCATGGGGCAAAAACGGCACAGATGCGTCACCCATCTGTGCCGTAAAAGTAATGCATTGCTGGAGTTGCGTCGCACGCGTGACACAGCTCCAGCAATGCTCTGGGGGGCCCTATCTTCACAATGCTGCGTCAATCCTTACGCCTGCTTCAAGCAGGCGCAGGGTTTTGACGCAGCATGGGCTCAAAAGTGACTGAGTGAAATCTTGTAGATTTCACTCAGCCACTTTTAGGAGGCGTTCCTGCGCCAGAACGCCCCCACCTGCCCTGGAACGCCTACATGTGGCGCAGGGCTTTACAACGTGACGCATCTCCCAGATGCGTCACGTTGTAAATACCCCGCACCATGGCGCAGGATTTGCACCGCCGCTGCGTCACAAAAGTGACGCAACAGCGGCGTAAATGAGGCGCAAGTGCAACATAAATCTGCCCCTTTGTTATCTGAGCTTTCTACTAGATACCACATTGAATTGGGAATTTCTACTTAATGTCCATGTACAGTCTTTTAACAGAGCATCATATAGGATTGAGTTCTCCGGGTGGGTTGGCCTCTCCTATAATAAGTAAATTATTGATCTTTACAAAGCAAAATGTATTTCGACAGTGAGCTCCAGGTTTTGAGATCTGAGGATACAAAGCATGTAATATAATTCAGATGGTGGAAAATAAATTCTTGAGAATGGTTTTGAGGCTGCCTCAATGTGCTCCTACAGACATTGTGGATGAGGAACTGGGGTTGACTATATCTCGGATTTTATGCAAGTCCGCCCGTTATCACTGTGGCTCTCAGTTTGGTCTCAGGGGGAACTAACTTTTATTACTAGGATCTTAAGAGACTGCCTGGTCCTGGACCACGGACTACACATTCTTTGGTTGAATTATATTAAATGTACTTTGAGTGGCCTTGGCAGATCCGATTTATTCTCAGACCCAAGCATTATTACTAAACCAGATATTCTTTGGGTCAAGCAAGATTTTCTCTGTAAAGTCCAGGAAAAAGTTCCCTTGTGCACTATTTTCTGATTAAATTCCCAAATCTCAATGATTTATACCTGATGATTGGCATGCCTGCTCACCACAGATGACTTTCAACTTATTTCCTTCGGAATCTGTTTATCCAGTTCTTACTGGGTTGGCAAAAGTCCACTGAGCCTCAGCTTTTCACTTGTGGCTCAGCTGCTATATTTGGTACCTTGCACATAGTTTTCATAAGACCTCAATTTTCTAGATTACGTTTTAAGTTTATTTGTCATTTATTACTGTCAATGCATTTTACATAAGTTAGACCTGCCTTATTGTATCTTCAATTTTTAGACACACCTACTGTTTGGTTTTATGTATCATGTTTTTAGCAGGGGTGTTTCATTCACATGCATGAGATGTTTTGATTGACGATTTGTTTACTTGAGATGTTTTGATTGACGATTTGTTTACTTGTGTGGACTGATCATTTTGCTTGTTTGTAACACTGTTTTTATGTACTTCTGTCATTTGTCTAATTCAAATCGAATACAGTGATAGTGGCTGACTATGTAGACATGATATAATACCATAGAATAAATTCAAATATAAAACAGGGAAATATTCCGATTTTAGTGTACTTTTGCTAGAATATTCCCATACTTTTCAGTGGAACGTCTCCTTTCACATTAAATGTTATGATTGATTGGAATTTCATAACCATTGTTCTAATATGAATTTCAATGATTATTAAAATCTGTTCATTAAGTCTCAAACAGTAACAGTAGAGCAGTGAGGTATAAGCGGCACAAACGTTAGAATTGTTTAAGCTGACTTTGATGAATTAATTTGAACCTTCCAACCTCAGTTGGAACCACAGCATACAGTCAAGTCAACTGAGTGAATTTTTTTTTCCTGCAGCCACCAGTCAGTGAGACTTGCAGCCATTTAAAAAGAGCATCAAATAACTGCATCCAAGCTTCACTGTACTGCTTCAGCATTTCCACTTCAAGCTAACTGTTGGACTTGGCCCTTTTTGCAGGGTCATCCCTGAACTTTTTGACTTCCTCATATATTTTTTCTTACCAGGTGTTGGCTGTTTTATGCCTCTGGGCCTTTACCACTGCTGACCAGTGCTAAAGTGCATATGCTCTCCATTGTAAATTGATGTATGATTAAGTGATTCCATGATTGGCTGGTTTGGTTTACCCGTCAGACCCTAGAACAGTGCACCAGGAGTGCCCAGGGCTGGTAATCCAAATGCTGCTGGTGGGCTTGCAGCGCTTGTTGTGCCACCCACAGAAGCAGCCTGTAAAAGTGTGTCTAAGGCTTGCCATTGCAGAGCCTGTGTGTAGTCTGGTACTGTCATGATAACCTTCCCTTTTCTTCATATCAGACACCCCTATAGTAGGCCCAAGGGCAGGGTGCATTGTAAGTATAAGGTAGAACATGCCATGGTGTGTGTGGCAAGTCCTAATAGTGAATTACAGGCCAGAATGGGCAGTTTGATTATTACATCTTATAATCCTAACAGACTCATGGTAGAAATTTGAGTTTAGTATGCCTGAACTCAGAATGATACAATACATCTTTTAGTGAAGTTGGTTTTAACATTCTGTGTTTGAAAATACCACGTTTAGAAAGTAGATATTTTCTTGTCTAACCATCCAGGCCTGCCTCTGCTAGGCTGTGTATTCCTTGTCTGGAGTTCGAGTGACAGGGGCTGGGGGATTCCAGGAGACAGGGTGAGTCAGCACAGGGCTGAATAGAGAGATCTGCATCTAGATGGGTGGGAGGAGTTGCACCTGGGACCTGAATAGGGCTGTGCCTTCCCTCCACTATGCTGGATCCACCTCCTGTGGTGCATCTGATGTCTCTGGCCTGCACTCTGAAAAAAAAGAAGGAGTCATGTAAACAAAGTGCTCCAGGACTGACCAGAACTGGTTTGGACTAGGCAAAGGCCTCTCTGCCTTCAGAGAACAAAGAGAAACTTGGTATAAATATTGGGACCCAAACCCAAGAACTTTAGATCACTTTGGGAAACAAGAAGAAACCTTTGCTGAGGAGTGGAACCAGAGGAAACTGAGGAGAGACCATCCCTAACCTGAAGTGCTCCTAGGGGGATTGGCCTGCAGTGGTTGCCTGACTGCCAAAGAAAGGAGAAAGGACTTTGCGTGCATTTTCATTCAACTTGTGAAGGATCTCCAAGGGCTTGGAAGAGAGCTTGCCTCCTGTTGAAGTCTCAGGGACAACAGACTTCAACCACCAGCTCCCCAAGAGTTCTTTGGAAGTGCATGTAGCTGTATTTGGGCCTTCTGAGGGACTGTGTGTCACAAGGAGCTGGAAGCGCGACTCAAGAAGAAGTGTGTCGCCGTCGCAGCTGCTGCCGTCGCATCACTGAACAAGGGTGTCGCCGCTATAGCTGTCGCATTGCTCCGCATCACGTGAAGCGTCCCGCAACACCGAAGAAGCGAGTCGCCGTCGCAGCCGCTGCCGTCGCATCCCGGAACAAAGGTGTCGCCGCTGTAGCTGTCGCATTACACCGCAGAAGCGCTTCGCATCCACGGAGAAGCGTGCCACCGTCGGAGCTGCTGTCGTCGCATCACTGAAAAAGGGTGTCACCGCTGCAGCTGTCGCATCGAGCGGAAGCGTCTTGCATCATTGGAGAAGAATGTCGCCGCCAAAGCTGCTGTCGTCGCATCAAGGAACAAGGGTATCGCCGCTGCAGCTGACGCATCGAGTCGAGACTTCTTGCAACATCGGAGAACCGTGACGCATCAAGAAGAAGACAACATCTTTATTTCTTTGCACCAAACTTTCATCGCATCACCATCGTTGCAACACTTTTGACTCAAAGTGTCGCATTTAAGATCTAAAGAGAACTGAGCCAATTCTAGAATTTTTAAGTAACAAGTATTGTGGATTTTTGTCGTTTATGGTCTTGAGTTAAATCTATATAAAGAATACTTATTTTTAATATACAGCTGTGTGGTGTCCATCTGTAGTTTTGTCACTTGATTACTGTATGTGTTCACAAATGCTTTACACACTGCCTCTGAGATAAGCCTGTCTGCTTGTGCCAAGCTACCAAGGGGGTGAGCAGGGGTTATTTTAGGAGTGTACCCCCTTACTCTGACTAGAGGCAAGGGTCCCCATTTGTCACAAGTACCTACCTGTGCCAACTGGAGACCCCCAAATCTAACACTAACCATATTTTTAAAACTAGCAAAGGAATGCTGAAGATTTGGTCAGTTGTCTGAAGACGTTTTTGAAAGGTACCTGCTCAATATGCAAATTTTAGTCTTGAATCCAAGTTGAATAAATATATATTTTTTTCTGCTACAATAACAGTAGCTATTAATTAACCCCTTCAGTGCCCATGACGAGCTGGACTCGTCATGGGCCGCGGTGGCGCTGTGCCCATGACGAGTCCAGCTCGTCATAGACCCCGCCCGCTAATGCAACGGCCGGCACTGGGCGGGGAAAGGGGCGGGCACTGAAGGGGTTAACTCTTCTTTCCCATCTCTGCAGCTTTCTTCTTAAAAAATATTTGATTGTTAATGTTTGCTTCTGTATATATTGTTATCAAATCCAACCTACCTCTTTTTATTGGAGCTCAGATACACCTTTCTGACTTACTCATTTCTGACTTTTGTCTGTTTCTATCTATGTGGTCCAAGACGTCTGATTATCTCCCAATAACCTGTAGTTCAACCATGTTTCAGTTATTGATTGACAATTTTACCTCAAGCCAGACAAAACACATCCTATAAGACTGAGTAAAAACCCATACCTAAAAGAAGTGAATCAATGCATATTTTAAATGTACATGGCGAAGTACAATAGTAAACTTCGCACATAATTATCATGTGCTTCACAGTGGCAAGTTTTTACATAGTCAACCTTGTTCTTTATGAACCATATTTAAACTGGGGCTCCACATACTATTATCACAATGATCACATACATCCTCGATGTGATCTAACAACAACAGTAAACATATGTGGGCAGAGGAGTGTGCATGCATCAAATGCTTAGCACATATCATTTATATCCATATTAAGGCCATTATACACACCCATTGATTGCCCTTGAGTCCCTATATTGGTAGGAGAGATCTCAAAGTGCATCACCCACATGGAGGCATTGAGGGTCCCTAATTACACTGTGCTCTCTATTCCAGACAGTATGAGCCTTTACGGTTATGACAGTCTGTGTGCATGTCTGAGAAGACTGGCCTCTCATTTCAATTGTTCTGGATGTGCCCTAAAGGTGCAGAAGTTGTAATGTGCTGCATTCATATTATGATCTTTGTGCGTAATCTGGTGGTGCAATAAATGTTTTCCACCTTCTGTTCGGAACATAATTAGGATGTGCCTCAAGCTAATCACAGTATGTGTATATTCAATGCTAATTTAATCACAGGCATGGGTGTGCTGTTTCCTCATTTGTCCAAGACCATCTCTTGTCCATGCACTCATGTTGCAAGGCCCAGAGTGAATTGTTATTAACGTTAAGGGTCATGAGACCCTTTGGTAGTATCAAAGTAACCTGCAGACTTGAAAACTGTCTGGTTCATTGTTTGTACAGGCATACAGATAACTTTCAACTTGGGCATAAACATTACAAACATTCACTTGCAGGTACATTTTAGTACTAAGTATGTATGGTAGATCTTCCTGGCAAGCTGGGGCAACTGTGTTCAAAGACTGTCATGAATGCTATGCCTTCACTCTCATAAAGCCCAGTCCAAAGAGATATCATATCCTTAAAGTATATTTTTCTCAATCTTTGTAAGTGAAGACCAAGCTCAAGACCACCTCATGGAAAGATCCTGGTGGATGCACTAAGGAAAAAAATACACTTAGAATATTAAATATTGCGAACTAGAATTCAAAATATTTGAAGAAAGTTAGCCAACTATCAAAAACATCTCTCAACTATTTCATAAAAGAAAAACAAAGAAACTAATTGGTAGACCAACTAGTCCTATTAAACTCAATGGAAATCAGTTTCATTTAAAGGAGATTTGTGAAAACGTCAGAACAATGGTTGATTGTTATGCTTTTTTTCATTTTTCCATTAGGAACCTCCAGGTATTGTTACTCTCAGACTATACTCTTGCAGTCCAAAAGCAATGTGCCTTCTTCTTAGACATCAGGAGGAAGGATAAGAGCATTAAGCATGCTCTCCTCGTTTAGGCAAACACTTAAAATTAAGTCAGAGGGCAAGACTTATTTCTTTACAGAGCCAGAGGCCACCTGGGACTGGGTGGAGGGTGAGGTCCCGGCATCTCAGCATTCAGAATGCACTGTTTACCCCAACACAGAATGTGGAGCCCACCATGCCACCAAGGTTTGAGATAACAAATGCAACCCATAACCTCTACCATGGCTTCAACTGAGCAGGCTCATACCAGCAGAAAAAAAGCCCTAGCCACAGCGACCACCTTCACAGATTCTTCTCCACTGCCTACAGACACATCCACATCAGATGAAGGCAAATTCTCCTCATTGCCAGGCCTGCTGGAGTGTCCAACCTAATCAGTATTGGTTACCTCTAAGACTGTAGACAATTTACTGTGACCTCAGGGGTGCATTTCACTAGCTGAAGGCTGTGATTCAGCGGTGATTATAGCTTCCTGGAAACCTGAGGAGATGTCCCTCCTTGCCTCATCCCATGGACTGATTCCGCATGATGCCTCTGAATCGCTGGGGGACTCTTCACTCCCATGAATTTAAAGCTTGATTAACAGGAGGGCAGAGTTCTTGGCCCTGCCCCTTGGTCCCCGGGTCTGGTCTTTTTCCACCTGTCCCATCCAGCTGGCAATTCATTGGTGGCACTAACTTTGGAGCCTCCCATCTTCTTTCTTGGCTAGCTGCTACCCCTCAAGCCATTCACCTGATAAAGTTCAACTCCCAGGTTCGGAATCTTTCTCTTTGATTGATGCCCATGTTTTTCTTACCTTCTTGCTCCCTCCACTTGTTTCTGTCCCTGTCTTTTGCAGACTATTACCATTCACAGTTTACAATAATGGCATTCAGCAGACTATCCTCTAGCACAGTAGATAACCCCCAGTGTATAACCCATTACCAGTGAGACTGATCACCTATAACTTCATCTCTTGGGACATTAGGGGATGCACACACCGGTCCACCATCACAAGATACATTACTTCTGTAGCAGAAGGGAGACCCACACTTTTTGCTACAAGAAACTCAGCATGTATTTGCCGGATCTAGAGGGGCAGCTATATAGATCTGTTCTGGAGCCCCTTTTTCTGCCTGCTCAACCATGATTGACCTTGAGGGTAGAAAGGTTCTAGTGGACGGTTCCTTGGACAGCTTCAGTTCTAGGTTTCAACTTGGTTTCAAATGTTTTCCATGTTAGTTAATTTCTCTTTATTTGTTTATCGTGATAAACATATGCATTTTGAATACATTTCTTCCAAACTGAACAGAAAATTTAATCCCAATATAATTTTTGTACTGAGTTTATAAATTTACCATATAATAAAGGGTAACTAATGGTTCTTGGAAAAAAAAATATTGTTTCATTATGGCCGAGGGCCGAGCCAAGCTGGGTAGTGAACGCACATGGTAAGATAATCATTGTAGGCACTGTAAACAGAGTTATTGTGTACACCTTCACTACATCAATTTACATTGACACAAAGTGTTAGAGTTGAAGGTTAAATTGAGGTTAAATTGAGTATGATGCCGTGGTGTTGATGTAATGGATGAGTCAATTTAATGGTAGGTTTTGTTAGTGATACTTATGGAGTGGTAGGTTGATTAGTTTGATGTGATAATAGATGAGCTATCAACATGCCACCTGTTGGAAGCCGGAGTCCCCGTCCTCACCACTGTCACCAAATGCGAGACCCTGGACTCCCAACTCAATGTTAGGCCAAGTAAGGACACGGTTTGAGATAGCCCCGCTCACCTCCTTAGTAGCTTGGCACGAGCAGCCAGGCCTATCTCCAAGGCACGAGTGTTCAGTATGTGCAACCACGCCCACAGCAACCCACTGGTGACACCACAAATGGACTCCACGCAAGTTTAATTAAACGAGTATGAACTTTATAGAAAAAGATATACGATCAGACCACACAATACAAAAGTCAACATATAATAAAGGGTAATATTCATTCCGGCTGGCTGGTAGGTTCAAATCCCAACCACCGCTTTCAAAATGCTATGCTGGTCTCAATGTTAGAATCACACACGTTGCAATTGACAAACAATAATGCACTGCATAATGATACAATCCTGTGCTGGGCAAAGGAGAAATAATACAATGCGTAACGATACACCCCGGTACCTTGCAATGGGAGAAATAATGCAATGCGTACCGCTACAATCATGTGCTTTTCAATGACGGAATAATGCAATGCGTCACACCACAATCACGTACTTTGCAAGGAAGAAATGATGCAATGCGCACCGCTACAATCATGTACTTTGCAAGTAAGGAATAATGCAATGCGTATCAACAATCATGTACTTTGCAATGAAGAAATAAGGCAATGCGGGCCGCTGCAATCCTGTACTTTGCAATGGAGAAATAATGCAATGCGTAGCGCTACAATCGTGTACTTCGTTATGCATAAATAATGTCAGGCATCATAAGGCAGTCCGGAAGTTCGTTAGCAGCAAAATGTAATACGACAATCAGTCTCTTCGATAACAGTTGCCCCCCACACGTATCCACGATTACATAAAGTGTCGCTTCTCACTCTGGCCCCAGTACTGCCCCTCCGTCGGTCAGTACAGGCCCCAATCTGAGCTGAAGCAGAGGCTCACATTGCCAGAAGGACTGAGAGGCCTAAAGAGTGTCCCTCCGAGACCGCACCCCGCCAAGATGGTGATCCACGTTACCTGGGGGCGCAACCCCACTCTCCTCTCCTCCTTCAGCGAACTGGGCCTTCCGTGTAGAACTTTCTCAATGGGCCTCAACGGCTCGGCCTGGCAGCTCAGCTTCTCCGGGGCTGCCAGTCGGGGCCATGACTGTTAGGAAGGTCTTAGGCAGCTGCAGGGCACTCATACCCCGCACCTCTGAGATTATGTTACTCCAGGTGCACGTTCACCACAGCACCCTCCGGGTCTCCTCTGGCACGAAGCCACACACACAACACTGATGAGACTTCACGTTGACTCCGAGTGCACGGTCACCAGGCACTCCTTCCTGCAGTCTCAGTTGGCACCAAGACACGCACACTGCGCTGCAGAGACTCACTTTCTTCTGGTGCACACGATGATCAGCCGATCACCTCCACAGTGCCAGGTTGCACCAAAACACGCTCACCGTGTCCGAGCCTACCTTCTCCTCCAGTGCACTCGATGACCAGGCGCTCTTCACCAGCACCACTGGTGCACCAGCACCACTGGTGCACTTCCGATGCACATGTTGAACAGGCGCTCCTCACCAACGCCTCCTGTGCGCCACGACACGCACCTTGCGTGTTCGAGTCTCGCTCCACCTTCGATGCACACGTTGACCAGGCACTCCTCACCAACGTCTCCTGTGCACCACAACAGGCTCCCAGCGCATCCGAGTCTTACGTCTCCAACGTGTGTCCAAGATCGCAGGGCACACCTTCCGAGGGTCTCAAGCTGCCACAACACGCGCCCATCGCGTTGCTTGAAACATCTCCGGAAACATTTATGCTCCTATGTTTCCAAACAGGGAGCCAGCTCACCTCGGGCCCTTGGGGTTACAAGACACAGTACAAAGCAAAGTCTTATTCAAGCAGGGGGACCCAGCGCACACAGCACAGTCCCAACAGCCTCTTCCTTGGTTAAAACAGCAAACTGCAGACCAGCCCCAGATCACCAAGCAAAGGTTGTTCCTTCCCAGCAGTCTCTTCAGTTGTTCTTTCCTTAGCAGAGGTTCCTCTTGACCATGAGGCCTTTTCAGTCTCAATCCATTTCTATTCCAACGTTCAGGGGCCTC
Source organism: Triturus cristatus (assembly GCF_964204655.1). NCBI lineage: Eukaryota > Metazoa > Chordata > Amphibia > Caudata > Salamandridae > Triturus > Triturus cristatus. The sequence continues at coordinate 233,205,886 of NC_140584.1, forward strand.
AGCTCTCATAGTTATACCCCTAAATGTCTCTGAAGTTCGTTGCGCTCAGGGATCCCTGACCCCTGACTAAATCAGTTCTGTGTGTCTCCCTCCCAGTGTCACCTTTCTCCCTTTGATACTGGGGGTCTGGATCCTTAATCACTCAGCAGGAGATGGGTCAATTGGTTTATAGCACCAGCCCAGGGTTTTTCACCTGCGGACTTCTCCTCCAGCTACTTTCCAGATGCAGGGCAGCCTGGTGCCATCTCAACCCCTCCCTAGGTCAAGACCTCTCCCAGCTCCTCTCACCTCTCAGATCCAGACAGTCAATCCACATTCAGCAGAGACACACAGAAATGCTTAAAGCAAAAAACTCAGCCACTTTCTAAAAGCGTGGTTTCTGAACACACAGTGACAAAACTACTTTCATGGAAAGATGTGTTATGACACTGTGAGTTCATACATACTAAACTTCACTTCTCCATTTTAAATGTATAGGAAACTAGGCTAACAAACACAACACCCAGCCTCCCCCGAAATGGAGTGTTTTTCACTGTCAGGACATAACACACACCTTATTATATGTCCTGCCTTTTCCTTACACTGCCCCCTGCCCAGGGGTTACCCTGGACCTACCACAGGGGTGCCCACTGTGTACGCAAAAGGGAAAGTAAGGCCTGACAAGTGGTTGCACTTGTCAGGACAACATGCTAACACTGCAGGCCTGAGTTCCCTTCTCCGTGCACCTTTGCATTACTAGCCCTGGCACACACAGTGCACATCACTAGGAACTTTACTAGTAAGGCAAACATACCAATCATGGCCAACCTATGACCATTACACTTTACACAGGGAACACTTGTACATTGACACTGATCAGCAGTTGAAAAGTACCCAAAGCATCTAAAAGCAAAGGAGGTAGGGGCAAAAAGTCTGGGGTATTCACACCAAGCTATGCTAGGTCTAACACCACCTTCAACATAACCAAAGCTATGGAGAAAACATGTATCTGATGAGAGCTCCACAAACTCAAAAAGTGTTACCAGGTGGCTGTGATCAATCAATCAATCAAGCATTTATAAAGCACTGCAAATCACCCGTGAGGGTCTCAAGGCTCTGGAGTTGCTAGTTGCTGTGTGGTGATCTATTCATCTGAACTGCCAGGTCTTGAGTTCTTTCCTGAATTGTTGGAGCAATGAGCCAGTCCTGTGGTGCAGGGGAAGGTTGTTCTGAACTTTGGCGGGCAGGTGTGAGAAAGAGCGCCCTTCGCTGTTGGCTCAGTGGATCCAGGGGGTGCCTGTGAGAAAGAGAGATGCAGGTCTTAGGTGTTTGGTTGGTTGGTGGAAGGTCATACATTTTTTGATGTATGCTGGTCCTTCATGGTGCAGAGCTTTGTATGCATGGGTCAGCATCTTAAACTGGCATCTCTCATAGATCGGGGTTCAGTGTAGATTCTTGATGTGTGGTGTGATGTGGGTCCATCTGTGGAGGTTGAGGATAAATCCTGCCGGTGTGTTTTGTATTGCCTGTAGTCTCTTCAGGCGGCGCAAGGTGATTCCTACATAGAGTGTGTTCCTGTAGTCCAGCCTACTGGTGCAAGGGCCTGCATGATGGTCCTTCTGGTATTGACTTTGAGCCACCTGAATATCTTGCGGTGCATGTGTAGGGTGTGGAAGCAGGTAGAAGAGAATGCATTTACTGTTTCTTCATAGATAGCTTGCCCTCCAAGATGATGCCGATGATGCGTGCATGGTCTGTCGGGGGTAGAGTTCTGCAGGCCACCATGCTTTGCTTCATGGTGAGCTGCTGTTCCCATGGATGTGAACTTCCCTGCTTGTGCTGGGAGTAGAGCAAGCGCTTCACCCTGTGGCATATCGAGAGTGTAGTGTAACCAGGATCAACGCTTCCTTCCCCACTGGCTGAGAGAGATCGAGCAATATTTGTTCTAACTCATGCTCCAGAAAGGATTCTGCCACGCACCCCCTTTTTGACGTGCGACCCCGTCTGAACCTAGAATCATGACTGAATGCTTCAGTTCATGCCAGCTTGAACACCCTGCCCCTGCACCAGACACTGTAGCACTCAGGGCAGACACTTCAGGGTGATTCATAGTCCATGTATTCTTGATGACCAGGACTAGCCTGCCGTTCCACCTTCCTGGATCAGAGTGTGCCAGACTATATCGTGCAACACCTCCGTCAACAAAAGGAGCCGCAGTGTAACTCGCTAAACAACAGCCTTTTTTCCCCCTTCAAAGGTACTGTGATCCCCAGAGACCCATGAGGTCTCTGCAGCCGGCCTCAAGACGTCACAGGTGGCTGAGGATTATTAACCAGCATTCTGGTCTTGCAGGACTAAGTAGAGACGTACTTGGGAAGGACTTTGAGGGAGTACTACATTTGTGCTCCTACATTGAGAAAGCTCCTGTGCCCTTCCTTTCTAGTAACAGGAGCAGAGATAAAATTAGCACTGGTATTTGTGAAACTTGCTTAACTTGAAAAGTATACACGTGAACTTTATTCTTTTGGTCTTGTTTTGTTCAAAATATACTATGTTATATTTCCAAACATGTGTGGGGTCTTTTTGTGGTGTATTCATTGTGTTACTGAGTGTGTGTGTTGCACAAATACTTTACACATTGCTTGTTTTGATAAGCCTGTCTGCTTTGCGCCAGCTACCAGAGGGTGAGCACAGTCTATCTCAGTTGTGTATCTAGCTTACCCTGACTAGACGGATTGGTTCTGTCTGGCTTGGCTGTACACTTCACGGACCTGCTGATGAATAGGAAGGCAAAAATATTCAAAGGTACTAAAAGTTCTTATTGTAGGAAAATACCACTAGCCAGCACATGCAGAACGCAAGGCCCTCAGTTGTTCTGGGTATCTTTTCTTGACCGGAGTTGCTCCTATATTTCTCTCAAACATGTTGTTGTGGCAGTATTAAGCTACACAACCTTGGTTGAAAAACCTTTGGAGCAAAGGGAATGGGGATAAAGCAAAAATGCTGAGCATAATGGATCAATTACAAAGATTGTCGTAATTGTGTGTTTTCCAAACTGGTGCTGGGAATTGTGCCAAATCATCTGATGGGTCACATAATGTTTTTAGCTTTTAAGGCTGTTGGGCTTAGTACTAGACAATTTGAGCAGACATTAGTTGTGTGGAAACAATGGATCCTTCTGATCAGTCAGGATGTTTCGGACTGTTTTACGAAAATGCCCATTACAACCTTGATCAGTGTATGTCAATATTTCTTGCTCTTCTCATGTACACAGTGGGGCAGATTGAGCAACACTTTGCACCCATATAGAGCCACACAAAGTGACATAAACCAGAGAAATTGATGATATATAAAAGAAAGAGGATTATATAAAGTAGCTCATTACCAACCTCTTGAAATAATAACACTAACTTCTCAGATAGAACCCCCAAAATCATTAAATTAACTTTAGCTCAGCCTTTGATAGATATGGCACAGAGCAGAAAGACTTAACCTAGAGCAAAGTGTAAAATATTTATGCAGGACCAAAACAATATTACAGTCAAAACTTCAAACAATAAAAATGCACACCAAATTTTTATAAAAGAAATAAAATGTAATAAATAAAAGTACAACAAATGACAAAAATCCCTTAAGGGGATCTGAAGATATGAGTTTTTAAATATATAAGTGAAAACAGCAACACAAGCTGCTAAGTGCAAAAGATAGCGGCTGCGGACCATCCATATGGGCTGAGGGATCCCATCCGCCACCTTTTTACTGGCGGGAACAGTATCTTTCAGGCTGAACAAATGTCAGCCTGACTGACACCCTTCTTGTTCAGGTCAGGCAGCCAGGAGCTAGGTATGCGCTAAAGGTGCTTGCTCGTGGCGGCCTGACCTGAATTTTGCTAAGCTGATGGGCATGACCTCCTCAGCCTAAAAAAAGTGCCTCAAGGCCCTCCCCCTCGTGATGAGAGGGGTGTCACTGATTAACTCAAACTTGCTGCTTCAGTTTTAAGCCCTTAAGTGCCAGGGCCTAAGTGTCAATCAGTGACACCTCATCACGGAGTGGGGTGGGGTCAGAAGACTCGCAAACCCCATCACATTTTGTGACAAGTAAGGGACTGCTGCCTTCCCTCATTGGCTGACCTTAGCCTTATTGACTTATATTACATGATTAAGTCATGAAAAAGTCACCTGACACTAAAAAACTAAGACAAAAGTAGAGGCAGCAATTCTCACCACTAACTGCTCTCATTTCATTCTAGCCAACCCTCTAGTATTCTAGTCAAACTTCCCTTACACTTGCAGTACCCACCACCCCACTTAATGGGTGGCCCAATTGTGGCACAGTAGCGGCCATCTTTCAAGAATGAGTACATTATTTGTAATTTCATACACTGTTTTACATTTTGTTAGTTTGCTTTTTGTTTGCACTTTATGTAGTTATATGCCATGCACTGTCTTGTTAACCCTCTTTGCATGCTTTGCTGTATTGTTAACCATGTGAAAACAGAAATACCTTTTTGAATCTCAAGTTATGTTTCTACTTTATGGTGCTTTCATTTTACTCTGGCTATTGTGTGACCGAGATAATCTATGCTATACAATTTATTTACTATCAACAAGATCAAGAAAAGTAACACCCTAATATAGCTTGCGCTAAAAAAAACCCAGTATCTACATTACAATAAAGATGTTGGTGTCAGTGGCGGATAATGTGATGAATATATAGAAATAGAAGTTTCTCGTGGTACTGTCACACAATCATACACAAGAAATTCTACTAAGTGTGAAAACATTTAAAAAAACACTGCGCAGGTGAACAAGTTCATGTTAGAAAAGGATCTCAAAACCTTCTTTCAGAAAATCAGACTGAAGCGTTTTTTTAGCATAAAGAATATATTGATGACAACAATATCTCCGGCTTAAAACCTAAGTCTAATTTTACTCCAAACATAAGTGCGGTAGGAAGAAACATTGATATCTTTGAACAGGTGGTAGAATCAAAAGTACGAGATATATGTGATAGTTTAAAACCACTTACCAACAACATTAGTAAACAACATAAGGAAGCCATCACATCATTAAAAAATTATTTGAAAATAACTATCAAACCTGCTGACAAAGGGGGTGGAGTAGTCATTCATTTTTGACACCCCCAACTATGAAGACAGGATTATGGATCTTTTAAATGTAAAGCAACATTATATAAATGTACCTATGAGAAAATGGTCTACATTAAAAAACTGAGATCACTTCTCTTTGATCCGGTGCTAAAGATAATTATTGGGTAACGGAGAGTGAGTACCGATTTTTGACCAGTACAAATGCCATAATACCGGCAATATACGGTCTTCCAAAGATTCATAAAAAATAGAAAAATACTCCACTAAGGCCCATCGTGAGCTGTATAGGTTCACCATTAGAGCCATTAAGCAAATACATTGATAGTTTTTTAAAACCCCTTGTACAGATACAAAAATCATAGCTGAAAGATTCGGCACATATGATCAGCATTATTGAAGGTCTCAGTTTCAATAATCAAACACAATTGCTTGTAGCACTTGATATTGAAGCTTTGTATACAAACATTCCCCAGGATGATACCTTATCTACCATCAAGAACATCTTGGGCCCTGGGGAATGTAGAGGGGCTAGTGCAGAATTCATTATGGAATGCATTAGATTGGTATTAAAACAAAATATGTTTTTGTTTAAAAATGACCTATATTTACAATGCAAAGGGACCAGCATGGGGGCCACCTGTGCCCCCAGTCTAGCCTGTCACTATGTAGGCCAATTCAAGGAGAAACATATCTTCAATGAAACTGCAAGATTTTTTGAAAATGTGACTAAGTGGAGCAGGTTCATTGATGATATTTTATTTATCTGGCAAGGTTGCGTAGAAACTCTGCGAGAATTTCTAGAATGGTTAAATATGGGAGATGAAAATTTAAAATTCACCTCTCAATATAGCAACGAATCAGTAAGCTTCTTGGACCAAACCATCACAAATGTAGGCGGCCACTTAGAAGTAGAACTTTTCACAAAACAAACCGATAAAAATACTTTATTACATTATACAAGTTACCACCCTAAAGCTCAAAAAGACAACATCCCATTTGGCCAGTTCATTTGTCTTCGAAGGAATTGTTCCTCACTACAGGACTTTTACAAACACGCAGAGAGTCTTAAAACAAAGCTGAAAGGTAGGGGTTACCCCAGAAAACTGATAAACCATTCATTGAAACGTGCTCGGTTTTATGACCGGGACAGCATGTTGACAAATACAAACAAAAAGAAACAAGAAAAAAAGGACATGCAAAAGATAGTCTTTGTTAGCCAGTTCTCTGGGGTTAGTAATAAAAAAATATATATCATTAACTCCCATTGGAGTATTCTTAATGACAATGAACCAAACACTTTGGAAAAAACACTTTTTGCATTTAAACGCAACAATAATTTAAGGAGAGAATTGGTTCACAGCTACAGAGTAGGTTCAAGAATAGGACAACATACTATTATGGGCAACAAAGCCGTAGGTAATTACAAGTGCGGAAGTTGCATGATTTGCGACCAGTGTGTAACAGGCAAAACTATGACCTATAATAAGTACAACTTAGTAGCCAAGGATTTGAATAACTGTTGGAGTAGTAATCTTGTTTATTTACTCCTGTGCCCATGCAACCTCGGTTATGTGGGTGATACTGCCAGAGAACTATGAGTTTGACCATTAGAGCATAAATCAGCCATAACAAATAAGAAAAAGAATACCCCTTTAGTGGATCATTATATGAAGGTTGGCCATACCCACATTGACTTGAGATGGTTTATCATTGACAAAATCAAGGGCAACATGAGAGGAGGCCATCTTACTATGAAGCGTAAAAACCGCGAACAGTGGTATATCTCAATTCTAGACACAGCCAGAACAGGGTTGAACTCAAAAGAAGATTGGATGCGATTGATTAATTAACTGAAAAATAGTGATGGATCTTTTAGCCCTGTTTGAGTCAGTGATCTGAATCTGAATATTGAGACGTGCGATACTAATCTGCCAAAGTTATAGAATAATAATTTTGCATTATCATAGTTTGTTTGTTTATTTGCATGGGTTCTAGTGGTGGGGTCCAGTCCTGGCCGGGTCCCCATCACGAGACGTGCATTTAGGTTGACATCTATGAAGGGACGTTATAGATGAGAACATAATGAGTCATGTTAAACCGATTTTGAAAGTTATATATAACACTGGAACAGTGATTTATACATTTTTGTGATGTTCTGCCATCATTATTCTTAGTAAGTTTCCTTCCATCTTTCCTTGTGTTTGAAGAAACATTCCTCTAGAAAGAGTTTATTCTATTGGCCATAATATCGAGCCGTTTGTACATAGTACCCTTTATAAAGCTACCACCGTAAGAGAATCTACAGTCTCATACCGAATCTCACGTGGTAAGTTTTTATAACACAACCACTTTAAGAGAGTTCACAAACACACACGTACTTCGGGCGCATTGATAATTAGAACAGTTTTGGATGACGTTGGAAGCCACTATAGGCTGATTAACCCTTGGCGCCTTTCTCTCGCACATATAAACCTGCGATAACTACTACCTTCCGCTTTTTGATTGCGGCGCGGAACGAACAGCATCATTACGCGTGGTTTTTCAATTACTGAAAGGTGAGGAGTTAGAAGCATGGGCTATCGTATTTAAAACCTAGAGGGCGGTGTGAAGATAGATGGCAGTGATCTTTTCGCTGCCTTTTCACTATCTGTGGAGGCACAGCTCTTTAATTAATTGGTTTGAATTTGGGTATTGATTTGAGCAATGCCATCTAATCATATAATTTTTGGATAGCTCTACGGAATTTTTTTTTTAAATTCCTTAAAATATATCATTACAGAAATGCCTCACAACAGTGGAATATTACCCTTTTGGGGAGTAAAAGGATTTGGGACTATATCTTATGAACCAATATCCCCAAATTTGAATGGAACAGAGGTTAATTGACCCGTTCACGTAACCCGCTCATCCGACGCTAATCACAGGGGGAGGTAGGTTAAATAAGGTTGAATCATTGATGTGAGATACATGTGGATTAGGTTATCAAAATGGAATTCAGCCTTATAGTTATGTTTTTTTAATATTAAAACCTCTCTAGGATCACCAAGCACAAGACACTGGTGGCCCAGTCAAGCCCACCTACCTTTATTGCTGTTGAGTATCTTGACCTTCTATTTCATAGATCAGCGGTAGGTCAGGTTGATGTTGTGGAAAGACGCTGAGTCATTATGCTCTCCTTTAAAACTTAAAATCACAATACTTAGATCCTTTTTCACTAGAAAACTTCTCTATTGTGTATGAAGTGGAAGACATAACAGTTCTGGAAATCAGCTGATATAATTAAGCCAAGTGAACATCCAGGTATATAAATTAAACATAAACATTATTATTATTTGGATGAAGCAAGATTTAATTTTGGAAAGATAAAGAAAGGCACAATAAAGATCCCCTTAATGTTATGTCCTAATCATGAGGCTAAATAATACACCCATGTGTGAGATAGTTCCTTAGATATGGGTAGTTTTTAAATATACCTTATTGGATGATTTATATAGAATACGATATAAATGAAAAGATGAGTTGTGTAAATGATAGTCTTCGGTGGTATGCTTGGGATGTATGAAATATGAGTAGGCCCAAAAAGCGGTTATAAATCGAAACAAGGTTGCGATTACATGTGCTTTTACATGAAGGAAAACATTTCTTTTTATAAAAATCAAAACAATAAAAAAGAATAGTTTTTTTTAAATAAAGTTTGTAAATGTGTCTATATATAGCATGTATTTGTGTAAGATAAAATTATAATGTACCATTGCTTATATATTGAATTGATACATTTTTTTTTAACAGGCATTTTTAATAGTAGAAGAGAGACAATAGAAAGTCCTGAAGAAGTTGGTATTAAATTTCCCAGTCCACCGAAACGCGTTGACGCTTTGTTCTTTATTGTTAAATTCGAGGAACATCTGAGTCTAATGACCCATGGAGGGATAGATCTCTATGAATTTGATTCAGTCGAATTAACCTATGTTACGTTGATCTTCATTTTTGTATTGTATTAGTAATTTGGTAATACTTGTGTGTATGTATATGGTTTGCTTTTATCGATTTTAATTACAACAACACTTTTTAAATTAAAGGAATATATTTCATAATCATACCTGTTTGATATTGAATTTATATTTGATTTATGGGCTTTTTTGAATGTTTTCATACTTAGGGGCTGATTCGGATGTCTGACGGACTCTGGTCTGTCCGACATCAGTCAGGAGCCGTAACCGACCGACCTGCTGCCGTTAGTTATGGCCCTGCAAGTACGATGCGACCGAACCCTGTTCGGTCGCACTCGTATGCTTCACAATGGGAGCATGCATTCCGAGCGGAATGCATGCTTGCATTGTGAAAAGCAGGGATTGCAGTTCATCCCTGCACCCTGCGGCCGGCACCCCAAGGTGCCCGCCACCGGGTGCAGGAATCAATATGGTGCTCCCAGGCCACCATTCGGCGGCCTCGCACCCATGGGGGCCCTACTGGGGGCCCCCAAAGACAATTTCTGACTACCTTTTCATGCTGGGAAGACCGGCACAAAAAAGCAGTGAAAAACTGCCATCGTACTCCCTCGGTCGTGAAGAGGCGGCCGGGGCAGTACTGAAGGATTTCCGGATGGCAGACGGGCTCGCCGAGCCCGTCGGAAGCCCTCTGGAAATCCGAATTGGATTCCTTTCCGACCGAGCCCATCGGAATGGCTCGGTTGGAAAGGAATCCGGCCGACACATTCCGATTTGGTCGGAAGGGCTCCGACCATTGTTCGGAGCCCTTCCTGCCGAAATCGGAATCGGACTCTTAGTAGAATGACTTGTGTATGATTGTGTGACAATACCAAGAGAAGCTTCTATTTCTACATATTCTGTACCTGGGACCCTGTCTCTTGGCAAGTGGGTCCACTCCCTCTTTGTTCTGGATAATGTGATGACTCACTCAGTTAATATCTTTCTTTGTGACATGTGCCCAGTGCTCTCGTGCTGAAACACTGTCACCAGAACTGAAAAGTTAAGTTTGTGCTATGCTAAAATTCTTGCATACAGTACAAGGTATGTGATCAAAGTTATTGCCATCTTAAGCAATTGACTAGAAAGGTTTAGACAGAATGACTGGAATTACCTCAAATAACACAGAGGTGTCCAAAGTAGGTCCATGAGGGCCAGAACAATGGCAGACTTTGAAGAAAGCCTCTGAACAATTTACATTTACGGTGGCCTACTGAGGTGGCAACAGTGCGAATACACACATGCTACTGCTTAGAAAGACTTATTTAATGAGATTTTGGTTTGTGTCACATGAAACCAGGCGCAAACAAATGGCAAAAGGAATATTACAAGCAATTCCTGTGCCTAACATGTGCAACCAGTGCACAATTGCACATTTTAAGCTGCTTACATCTGGGCGATTGTCTTTGTATTGAGGTTTGCATTGGATCGCATAGCTCAAGTGCAAATCTCCTGCAAGGCAAGGTTCAGTCTTATCTGTGCCAAGGGCAACACTCAGCTTTGTGCTAAAACTGCTATTTGTAGCTCAAGCGCAGTCGATGACATCTTCGATGTATGTCTCCTGCTAAATCTGGCGCTGATTTTCATGCAGGGCTTGACTGCTTGAACATTAGTTAAAATGGGCTGCTGTCTTTCTAACAAAAGTGAATCAGGTCCTTTGGACTTGATATAATGTGCTTATTTTTTGCTACAGTTTAAAGCACTTTAAACTGATTGTGCTTAAAATAATTATTTATTACAGAAGCTTCTTATAAGGATGTGTTATTTCCGTCGATACATCCATCTATCCATGGGTTTTAGTAAGCACTTTTAATAAAGAAAGGAAAGCGCCCTGAGGACTCACTGAATCCTGCTTCTAACCACAGTTAAACGCATGCTCCATTCAGTCTGGTTCAGCATCAGGGCCGGATTGGGAACCAAAACCGGCCCTGGCAAAATGCTTGGCTGGTCCCTCGGGGGATTGGGGGTGCGGCCGAGCTGTTTGCCAGGGCCGGTTTCGGCTGATTTTGTTACAGGGGCCGATATTGCAGCTATGATGCAAAAATGGCCCTTTAACAAAAACGGCCCCCCTAGGGCCCAAAACCAGCCCCCACCCTGGTGGGCCACCGGGGAAATGCCCGGTGCCCGCGACGGCCAGTCCGGCCCTGCTCAGCCTAAGGCTATTTCAGTATAACAACAAAAAGAGGGGGTTCTCGCAGGAAAAAGCGTCACATCACAAGACTCATAGCTTCTGTTAACTGAGCCCCAATATTGTATTACATAAATTCTAATCGTTTCATCATTAATAGTTCATTATAAGGTCTATCAGCTTATTTGGAAGCATTTAACAGCAACACCTACATCCTAAAAAGAAAAGGAGCAATAATAGTTTGAATGGGACTTATTTTATGATAGACCCTGTAGCTAAAAATGAGGTAATTTTGGCAAGAAACAAATAATTCTCTAACATTGCGCTTACACCCTAATAACCTCCTGGGTCATATTAGTTTATCTGACAATTTTACACTGCTAGTTAAATGTAAATGCTCAACGTGTTCTTGTCTTTATATTTCTATCCCGCTCTATGGATGAAGATGTTGTTTTTGGTATGTGGATCAATTCACTACCATTTCTAAATTTCTACGTTGGATATGTATTTATTGACACTTACTTGCTTCCTGAGCTGTATAATTTGTACGGCAAGTATAAGAGTCTATAAAGATCATGTAGATGGTGTAATATATGGTGTGTGTGCAATTTACAAACTTGACAATAAAAATAATGGACCTATTTAGACTGTTTACTAGAGACAGATGATAAAGAAAGAAATTTCCCACAATTTACAACCAGTTTTCCAATAGTTCCTCCTCCTCCTTAGGTCTCACAGACTGAATACATGCTTGCAAGGTGTCTAGATGTGCAGGTTGTAGACAGTGCAAGGACTGTTTCAACAAGAACAATGCATGTACTGTCCATGTAAGCAGGGCATTCCTGAAGCAATATTTTCATTAAAGTGAAAAGCACTTTAATGCTATACTCCAGTGGTTCTAAGCGTTCTGACTTCTTGGGACCCCCACTTAATCATTACTGGAACCCCCATTGAACCATTATCTGATTCCAGAGACCCACGTTGAGCTATTACAGGAAGCTGGGAATTTTTGATAATTTGAAGTGCAAACAAATACACACAAAATACAGAAACAAACCTTCATCACACACATACACAAATAATAATCTTTTTTTAATTCACAAACAAATATAAAAAGCCTAAATTTGACTTTTTAATGGAAAGGCTGGAGCTTTTCAAAATTCAATTGTTACTCATCATCCATACCAGAGTCTGTTTGATGCATTTGCACTGCCCCGTGAATCAATCTGAGGATATTAACTTAGTTTTTGCCTCCAATTGCAAATTCCTTCATATTAAGTGAATGTTTAAAGATTTTAAATTTTACATGTGCTTCTTTATTTGTATACACTTTATTAATCTTTTATTATTATTTAATTTTCTAAGCAGTTGCGGACCCTCTGAGTAGGCTTTGCAGACCCCCAGGGTTCCTCAGACCACAAGTTAAGAATTCCTGCTATACTCAAAAAAGGAAACTCCGAATAGAGTAACAAAGACATGATATATGAATTATGTTTGACTACGTTTTCTTGCTATGTGAGAGTCTGCTCCTGCACACAAAGGGCCTGATTTCAAGGGGGCCGTACAAATTAACTCACTGTGCAAACAGGGGTGTGCACAGGGATCAGAATTTCAAGCAATGCAGAGTTCACCTATATTGTCATTACTGTGTGTGATGAACTCTGCTACTATTGAACTTACTCAGCACTCCATCTAAGGCAACAACAAGATGTGTATATACTCAGAAGAAATCCTGAAAAGAAAATATTTTAGATCCACTGTTTCTCGTTCACTTTCATCAAAATCATTATCTTATTTTTACTCTTTTCCCTATCCCTATACTTATAATAGATAAAAAACAAATTGCAGCCATTCAATTTTCCCCAGATCAATTTCATAATGTCAGTTCTCTTGGGTGGTAAATCCCCAGACATGTGGAATTCGATATGGTAGCATCAAACTGCACACATTATGCCCAAATCCGAGCTCCGATTTAGTGGTACTTACAGGACCTTAACCTAAGTTGTCTGTATTACCGGGTCTTGTAATTATCCCATGCCCCTCCACCCCATTTGCGGTCAAAACCTATCACCTACATAGCTACATCCATTATCTGAATTCTCTATTTCTTCCCTCTTCCGCACTCCACTGCACTTAAGACTACCTTAACCTGTGAAATTGCTATGTTTCCTATTTCTGAGCTATAAGCCCATCACTACAAAAAGGCAACACTTAACGTTTTTTAAAAATGTTGTAAAAACACTCTTCTGTAAGTCATATTTATCTAACTTTCATAGAAAGGTTAGATAAAACTATTCCAATTGACCTCTGAGTCTGAATGCAATAGATTATTCTTTTCCAATTTCTTAAATCTCTTTGATCATTAAAGGGATTCATCAATAGAGTAAATAGCAATTATGTTAAATAATGTATGTTAAAGGTTTTATTAGTTTGCAACTCTATATTCACTTAGGTAAGATTGGTGTACACCCTTTTGATATGTCAAATAATGTATGCCATGCTCCTGCCAAACTGTAAAAACCTTGTATAACGTTACTTCTTTTAAAACTTGAATTACCTAATTAACACAAACTATGTCAAAGGAACTTGAAATTTTGCTGACATTATATTTTATTACGTGTTTCATTTTAACTGTTATATTTTCTGTGTTTTTATGTATAAATTATGGAAAAAATTAACTCCCATATACCAACTATTTGCAACATTTCCACACCCACCATATTGTGCATTAGCTGATATAAGAATTCTCTCAGCGTTACCATTTGAAATTGTAGAAGCCCATGTACATTCAGCACTCTTAAGTATAATAGTGGTTAATTTGATGTCCTGTTGTGCCTCATAACCATTACTTTTTAGTGTATAATAGGGCCATTGAAGGTTCTAGTAAACTGTGCCTACAGAGTCTAGGAAACCAATGGAGAGTGCTTAGCATTAGTAGATGGAGTAAATTCCATTTGGTATCTTTTTCATTTAAGGACATTTGGATGAGTAGGAAGAAGCATTCTTATACAATGTGCTGATCCTGAGACAAGCTGAAACAATGATTCTGCAGAAGATGCTCTTTAAAGAAGACATGTTAGCATTAATGAGAGAGACTCATAGATCTCGTTGTAGTACAGTACTACATTTTTTGTCAACTCATCAACTGTCTACTATATTGACACCACAAAATGTAGACCAAATAACAAACTGGTAGCAAGGACTGTAATATTATAAGGCTCTCTGACATTGCTTTGGGGCACTCCTTCACTTGTTCCTACCAAGCACATTGTCAACAATCTGAATGATAAGAATTGGAACCACCTGTCAAGTTTATGCTTAGACCACATCTGATCCATCTAATTACCAACTTTGTGATCCAGTGTTTGGTGACCTTGTTATATTCGTTTTGATTACATTATTCTTATGTGCAAGAGTTTAATTCTTTTAATGAGTTTTTGTCCTGATGTTTTGTGGGACTGGAGAATCTTCTTTTCACAGACACTAGCCAGAGCTGTTTTGTGCCCCTTGTAGCATATTCTATGGGCCATGTTTTCATTAGGATCATTAATATATCCCATCATTTTTCTATTGCAACGATTTCGATTGATAATGATGATGTGTGCATGAATCACGTGTTGAGGATTTTGGCGAAGGTATACATTTGGAATTGGAAGAAGGGTAGCTCACTCCTGAGGGTGAATGATTCTACTACTAAACATTTTCTTGTAGAATGACTGGGAAACACGAGCTTGTGTAAGTAATGGAGTGCAAGGTGAAGGTAGCAGCATACATATTTACAGTGATCTTTCTAGGTAGTGTATGGATTTCAGCACTGGTTACTTTAATTTAGAATTTATTTAAGGCAATGGACTGTTCTTGACTGGCTTTGCGTCATGTATAATATACCACTGAAAATAAATTTAATGACTGAACCTAAAGGGGAGCCTGCCTTTGGGCAGCATCCTTTAATATTTGAATTTCATTGAAGCAGTCCAGCCATTTAATAGAATAACAGGTTTATTGGAGAAGCCTGTTATAACATTTAATAGTCCTTACATTTGTGAATATTAAGGACTCTATTTGAAGTAGAATCCAGAAGATTAAGTTATTGTGTTTCATACAATAACATGCTTTTACATCAAATTGAGATGGAGAATAAAATACGTTTAAACATAGAACTGCAATTGAACTCCTCTGCGATCTATGGGGCATATCAGCAACACCCGGCGATAATTATCGCTCAGCGCTCTTAGCGTGAGAATAATTATCGGCGGGTAACGTGGATTTTTATCACGGAGATAGTGTGCTATTAGCAACGCTTATCTCCTCAGCGATAAACATCCTCACGCTAACTGCCTAACGTGAGATTATCGCTGGAAACCCAGCGATAATCCCGGGTAGTGTGGCGTTAGCTTGCTGATAGGGACTCACAAACTTAGCCATGATATCCACCTTTCATAGGATATCATGGCTAAGTCAGTCCTGAAGCAGGCGTAAGGAAAGTAGCGATAACAGGGGTTATCGCTACTTTTCCTGCCGCTATGCTTCATAGCGTGGGGCTTGATGATAGGAGAAATGTCGCTTAGCGACATTTCTCCTGTCATGTTAGGTCAGGAACGCCCACTTTGCATCTCATTAGAGATTCATAGCTGGGCATTAGGATTCCCGAAGCTAAAGCAAGGTTTCACGTGTTAGCGTGGCCTTGCTAATTAGGCGATAAAATTATCGCCGCTTTTCGGCCAAAAACGGCTGCAAGAGCGGCGATAATTTTTTAGCGCCGCCTTGTAAATAGGCCCCTATGTTGTATAGTGTTAAAAATACCAACATAATAGTGTCTGTGCAAAAAAAAGCAGCCCAAACCATGCCCACATTTTTTTAATTAGGGTATGTTTCTAATGATGCCTACTGTTGCTAAGGTTTGCAACGAGGAATGCTGTTTGTAATGGACAAACTGAGAAACTGCTTGTTTAACCCCTTCGCTGCGGCGCGAATTCCGCCGCAGCGCTGGGGGGGTTTGGAGGGGTTGACGGCGCCGCTGTGCTCATGACGGAACCACGCCGTCATGAGTCACGGGTGAGCTGTGCCCATGACGGCGTGGTTCCGTCATGACTCCACCCACTGCGCTAATCGGCCGCACAGGCGGGGAATTAGCGCCGCATGGGAGGAGCGGCCGCCAACGGCCGCAGCATGACGGAACCACTCCGTCATGAGCACAGCGCACCCGTGGCTCATGACGGAGTGGTTCCGTCATGAGCGGGGAACGGGTTAAAGATAAATGCTGAAGGTTGAAACAAACCTGAAAACATGTTTGAAACTGCATTCGGTAGTGCTGCTGGAAGATTTATGTGCACCCACATTCACTGAATTTTAAGAAACTCACATGAACGTTGCAGCCAAATTAAAGTGAGAGCCATAGCTAAACACACATTTTGAGAAAGGTAATGAAATCTCAGGTCAAATCAAAAGTGAAGTCTCCAAAAAGCCAAACTCTACTGCTCCATGCCTAACCTTTGTTGCCCTTCCTTTGCACACTGCTGTTGTGAACTGGCCCGCCAACTAATAACCGTAAAAGAGACTTACTGCCATTACTGAAATATATATTTTAATTAACACGATGGGTAAGCACCTGCATATGTGAGAACATCAAAAAGGGTATTTACTGGAAAAGGTAAGTGTAACGGTTTGCCTGCAACGGTGTATATTTTTGGAAGCAACAATTAAGCAATACCCAGCAATTTGCGGTAAGAGCATCTAATTATGGCTTTAGATTGACATATTAAGAGTCGCGAGGTAAAGCGGAAAGAAGATTTCCCATAAATATAAAATGCAAGCAGAATACGAAAATGTTCTATCCGCCCATAAATCTGTGTTTTTTGGCACCCTACCTAATGGGAATAGTTGTGAATATAGAGTTGAAATAGTGTTATGTAAGGCTACTAAATGGAAATGCCAGACGTATTTCCAGTCAATAATGTTTCTGCAAATTAATCATTAATGACCTCAAAGAGTCACCTCAATATCCACACCTTCTGCATTTTTGAGACTTCTATTGCATTGTGTTCTCACATATTTCACAACACTCTTGATTATGGCCTTTCACTCATAAAATCACAAAGCGTTATATTACCAAATGTGTCCATCTGTGTGGAACCGGTGGTAACACAGGAAATAGATAGAGTGTATGCTTCATGGGAGGCTGTTAAATAGCATCTTTTTCACTCGGTTTCAGAGCATATGGAGATTTTAGTTTCAGCAGATGATAATAGGATTATATTAAATTATCATGTCTGTAATAAGTACATTATTGTTCCTCGCATGTGCGTTTTGCAGACGTTTGCAGGCGCAAGGAATGAAAGTTGGACGTTTACAAGAAATACAACGGAGAAAGGGATAGTCAATATGCAAGTAATGCAACTTAGCTTCAGTCAAGAGCCGGGTGGACCTCTGGGCATGGTCTCTAAGGACAGGGGAGTACACTCTACAGTGATGACACTCTGCAGTGATGCTTGAGTCTGACAATCTGGATTCAAACGTGGTCGTTTTTAACCACTATCAAGAAATGCAGAGAGACTTTGGGGCAGATTTATGACATCTGGCGCATCTCTGCTAATCAGCAGAGATGCGCCAGAAGAGTTGCGACACATCTGCCCACCCGTCCGCCACCATTGATGCGCCGCATTTACAATGCGGCACACCGTGGCACTCGGATGGGCAGATGCGTGACGCATCTCCTGTCGGAAAGGTGGCGCATTGCTGGAGTTGCGTCGCAAGCGCGATGCAGCTCCAGCAAGGCTCGGGGGTGCCCTATCCCTTACATGCTGCGTCAATCCTTACGCCTGCTTCAAGCAGGCGCAGGATTTTGACGCAGCATGGCCTTAAAAGTGACTTTTAGGAGGCGTTCCTGCGCCGAAACGCCCCCCCCTGCTCTAGAACGCCGACATGTGGCGCAGGGCTTTACAACGTGACGCGTCAGTCAGATGCGTCACGTTGTAAATACCCCGCAGCATGGCGCAGGATTTGCGCCGCCGCTGCGTCACAAAAGTGACGCAACGGCGGCGTAAATGAGGCGCAAGGGGCTCATAAATCTGCCCCCCAGAGTTCGGTTGCAACCTTCCAGTGCAATTCGAGAAACTTGGGGGCATATTGACAAGCCAATTTGCCACCAGAGCGTCACTTTTCTTTTTCCGATGCTCCGGTGGCGCAATGCCCTGCTCAGAGGAGTTGGCCTAACTGCTAGGGCGCTCGACCTCGGACCTGGGGAACTGGGTTCGAGTCTCGGTAATGACGCCAAATAGGGGCATATTATCAAGCCAGGCAGAAAACTGCTGCTAAAACGGCGATAATGGTTTTGATAATATGCTCTATAGAATTCCAATTGAAGCCCATGTTAGATGTCCTTCACATTTAACATGGGCTTCAATTGGAATTCCATAGAGCCTATTATCAAGCCCATTATCGCCATTTTAGCGGTAGTTTTCTGCCGCTAAAGCGGCGATAATTTTATCGCCTGGCTTGATAATATGCCCCTTAATCTCCCCGTGCCTAACAAAGAATTAATGTGTGTCCTAACGTAACTGGTGCTATGTAAAGCACTCTGATACCTGATTGGATTCGGGTCAAGTTTGCACTATATAAAACTCTCCAAAAAAAAAAAAAAATGCGGCACTTAGCCAGCTTTGTAAATTTAGTATGCTTTCAAACAGGTATCTACGTTAAAGGGCTGTGCAATGGGCGCAACATCCATTGCTTTTTGATACTGTCCCAGATATTGAAGGATCTGTAAATCTGAGGCAGCACGAAAAAACCAATGCCATTGAAAAGGAGGCGTTAGAGTGGCACGACAAGGATTTCTCTTCGTTTTTTGCGCTTTCTATGTGTGATGCATTCTTTAGCACACATAGAAGGAGCAGATACCTTTAATGATTGTGTATGTGCAGAAAGATGTCCCGTCCTGCACATAAAAAATCATCCCTGCAACGTAGGCACCCTTGCACCATGGTGGATGTGTGTCTGCATTGTTGCAGGACAGCTTTTTTAGTGCCAGCGCAAGAGAAAACACAGGGGTGTGCTGTATTCCTATGAATACAATGCATCCCTGCGTTTTTTTATATGACGCAGCGTGGTGCTGCTAACTTGCTTGCAGCGCCTTGCTTCATCATTTCTGTATTAATACGTGCTACCACATGTTTTTTTTGCTGTCAGCATCTTGGTCATGAGGACTGAGAAACTGTTAAGCGGGCAGCGAGCTTAGCTTGAAAGTGCTGAGGGGCATGTGATTTGAATTGGACACAATGGGCCTGGTTAGAGGTGAACGTTCAAAAGAGCAGAGCAAAATGAGGTTTAATCCAAGACTTATCGAGCCATAAAGGCATGTATTCATCTTATTCAAGGTAAAGAATAAAGATGGTCTTTTGTGTAGTGTTTGTTGTAAAAGTGGAAAAAAATTTTGCAGTACAGTACCCCTTTTAGCAACAATGAGAAGAAGAACATCTGAGTTAGTGCTGCTTGGACTAGAAATTGTAGCCTGCAGCACAATTGCGTAACCAACTGAACTATCACTCTTAAATTGCAATAAGCTATTGAGGCTTATTTACAAGCCCACCGAGCTGCTGGTATGCCACTTTTTTAGATGCACAGGCGGCACAGTGTGCCTTCCCATATTTACAAGGCCAAGAAAAGTCACCCTGTGTGACTTTTCATGGCCTTGTAAGCATGGGCCCCTTTCACGCATTACTCTGTGTGAAAAGGGCGTTCCATGGGTGTTTCCATACAAAATCCATGGAACCTGACATGTTCCCAGATTTACAAAGTGTTGTAAACCTGGGAATGCGTTGGAATCCTATGCCCCCCATAGTCATTGGACTGCTTCCAAGATTGTCAGAATTATAAGTATGTCAGAAAATCTGACAGTTGGATTTTTTCTTCGGACAAATTTCATCAGGTCAAACCTGCTAAAAATTACCAAGTGAAAAAGACAAATAACTAATGGGACATGTGGATTTTGGAGTGGTAAGCACCAAATACTCAGGTTATGCTACATTTTCAGGACAAAACCTATATTTATCATCACCGATAAATAACAAAGCACAATTGCGTAACTGTTAGATTTGGGGGTCTCTAGTTGGCACAGGTATGCACTTGTGGCAAATAGGGACCCTTGCTTCTAGTCAGGGTAAGGGGGTACATTCCTAAAATAACCCCTGCTCACCCCCTTGGTAGCTTGGCACGAGCAGACAGGCTTATCTCAGAGGCAGTGTGTAAAGCATTTGTGAACACATACAGTAATAAAGTGACAACACTACAGATGGATACCACACAGGTTTTATATCAAAAATAAGTATTCTTTATATAGATTTAACACAACACCATAAACGACAAAAACCCACAATGCTGTTACTTTAAAAATGGTAGTGTTAGACCTGGCAGCTTAGTTCTCTTTTAGATCTTAAATGCAACACTTTGAGTCAATGTACCTTTAGATGCGACACGCAGGGCAACGAAAGTGTTTCAACGATGGTGATGCGATGAAAGTTTGGTGCAAAGAAATAAAGGCGTGAAGATCTTCCTGATGCGGCACGCTTCTCCGATGTTGCAAGGAGACTCGACTCGATGTGTCAGCTGCAGCGGCGACACCCTTGTCCAGTGATGCGATGACAGCGGCTTTCGGGGCGACACTCTTCTCCAACGATGCGAGACGCTTCCGCTCGATGCGTCAGTTGCAGCGGCGACACCCTTGTTCTTTGATGCGACGACAGCAGTTCCGACGGCGGAACGCTCCTCCGTGGATGCGAGGCACTTTTCTTGATGCAGTGCAATGCAACAGCTACAGTGGCGACATCCTTGTTCAGAGATGCGACAGCAGTGGCTGCGATGGCGACACGCTTCTTCTTCGTTGCAAGACTCTTCTCGTGATGCGGTGCAATGCGACAGCTCCAGCGGCGACACCCTTGTTCAGAGATGCGACGGCAGTGGCTGCGTCGGCGACACGCTTCTTCGGTGTTACGGGACACTTCTCGTGATGCGGTGCAATACGACAGCTACAGCGGCGACACCCTTGTTCAGTGTTGTGACGGCAGCGGCTGCTACGCGCTTCTTTCCGTGAGTCGCGCTTCAAGCTCCTTGCGACACGCAGTTCCTCAGAAGGCCCAAAACAGCAGCAGACACTTCCAAAGAACTCTGGGGAGCTGGGGATTGAAGTCTGTTGCCCCAGAGACTTCAGCAGGAGGCAAGCTCTTTTCCAAGCCATTGGAGATCCTTACACAAGCTGAATGAAAATGCACACAAAGTCCTTTATCCTTTCTTTGGCAGTCAGGCAACCACTGCAGGCCAATCCCCCAAGCAGCACTTCAGCTTACGGATAGTCTCTCCTCAGTTTCTTCTGGTTCCACTCCTCATCAAAGGTTTTTTCTTGTTTCCCAAAGTGATCTAAAGTTCTTGGGTTGGGGTCCCAATATTTATATTACGTTTTTCTTTGTTCTCTGAAGGCAGAAAGGCCTTTGCCTAGTCCAAACCAGTTCTGGTCAGTCCTGGAGCACTTTTTTTACATGACTCCTTCTTTCCTTTCAGAGTGCAGGGCAGAGACATCAGACGCACCACAGGAGGTGGAGCCAGCATTGTGGAGTGAAGGCACAGCCCTATTCAGGTCCCAGGTGCAACTCCTTCCTCACATCTAGATGCACATCTCTCTATTCACCTCTGGGCTGACTCACCCTGTCTCCTGGAATTCCCCAGCCCTGTCACTCAAACTCCAGACAAGGAATACACAGCCTTGCAAAGGTAGGTTTGAATGGTTAGACAAGAAAATACCTACTTTCTAAAAGTGGTATTTTCAAACACAGAATGTTAAAACCAACTTCACTAAAAGATGTATTTTATCATTCTGAGTTCAGGCATACTAAATTCGAATTTTTACCATGTTCCCTGAGTCAGTTAGAATTATAAGATATAATAATCAAACTGCCCATTCTGGCCTATGGAGAACAGGTAGCCTTGCAATAGTGAAAAATGAAAATGGCTGTAATTCACTATTTGAACATGCCACACACACTAGGGCATGTCCTACCTTATACTTACAATGCACCCTGCCCTTGGGCCTGCCATAGGGGTGTCTGATATGAAGAAAAGGGAAGGTTTAGGGACTGGCAAGTGGGTGCACTTGCCCATTCAGCATGACAGTTCCAGACTGCACACAGGCTCTGCAATGGCAGGCCTTAGACACACTTTTACAGGCTGCTTCTGTGGGTGGCACAACCAGTGCTGAAAGCCCACCAGCAGTATTTGGATTACCAGCCCTGGGCACTCCTGGTGCACTGTACTAGTGTCTGATAAGTAAACCAAACCAACCAATCATGGAATCACTAATTCATACATCAAGTTACAATAGGGAGCACTTGCACTGTGGCACTGGACAGCAGTGGCACAGTGCCCAAAGCATCTAACACCAGCAAAAACACATGAGGCAACAGCAAAAATGGAAGTGAGACCCACACCAAGGTGCCAGGTCTAATAGTAACCACCTGAACTATCACTCTTAAATTGCAATAAACTACTGAGGCTTATTTACAAGCTCATTGAGCTGCTGGCATGCCACTTTTTTTAGATGCACCGGCAGCACAGTGTGCCTGCCCATATTTACAAGGCCAAGAAAAGTCACCCTGTGTGACTTTTCATGGCCTTGTAAACATGGGCCCCTTTCACGCATTACTCTGCATGCTTCCACACAACATCCATGGAACCTGACATGTTCCCAGATTTACAAAGTGTTGTAAACCTGGGAATGCATCAGAATCCTATGCCCCCCATAGTCACTGGACTGCTTCCAACATTGTCGGAATTATAAGTATGTCGGAAAAATCTGACAGTTGGATTTTTTCTTCAGACAAATTTCATCAGGTCAAACCTGCTGAAAATTACCAAGTGAAAAAGACAAATAACTAATTGGACATGTGGATTTTGGAGTGGTAAGCACCAAAATCCTCAGGTTGTGCTACATTTTCAGGACAAAACTTATATTTATCATCACCGATAAATAACAAAGCTTATCCGATAAATTACAATACAACTTTGAAAAACTCATAATTATGGCCCAACTGCAATTTGGTATATAGCACCCAGAAAAGGGATCCATACTTGCTAGTCAACATTAACTCTGTTATGTGCAACACTTTTAAGTCTTATCAATCAAAAGATGAAAATTCAATTATTTGCTCTCCCAATTGTTCTATGAAATGATTGCTTTGTTATATTGCCTTTTTCTTCCTTGCATTTCTACGTCCTCGGGATCTATAGCTTAGACTCATACAATACTTTACAGTGAAAGCTCACATCAATGTGGGTAACTCTGCTTGAGTTTAGACAATATTTCAGCAGCATTGACAAGAATCTCAAAAAACGTTTAAATATGACTTTTTAGTGATTGCACTTCATTTTTTTAAATATATAATTTACTGTAGATTGTTCCATTTTGTAACACTGTCTGCAACATATCTGAGGACTTTAATGAATTGAAATAAAAACATGATTTTGAGTTTTGCCCCAGCTTGGTCTTATGCCTAATTAATTTAAAATTCACCATTTAGACTACAGCGTGTCCACACATGGAATGTCTAATCTTTTTCTGAAAGCAAGGAATATACTCCCAATTTATGTGTGAATTACTGCTAAATCCCCAAGAGTAAAAAGAACAGATGATAGACAGAGTGCTGAATTAATCAAACATTCACTACCAGTCACAGATCTGGGTTAAATTCATTGTTTTTTTGCATGCCATGTCATTCCAGTTTGGACCCAGCCATATGCAAATCAGTTATGACCCAGTTCCCTATAGGAACAGTCCAGCCCAAACTGCGAGGCCAGGTCTTTCCTGGACCAGAAACAAGCACCCTGGGACTGATTTCAGGGAAACACCCCTCATCAGCCAGGCTAGCTTGAATCTGGTGGTGTAGCGAGCACGGGACCCACCTCTGGGCATACCCTTCCCACTTAGGGAGGCACAAGCAAAAAGAACAGATGATGGAGGGAATGCTGCATTAATCAAAGATTCACCCCCGGTCACAGATCTGGGTTAAATACATAGTTTTTTTGCACGCCACACCATTCCAGTTTGGACCCAGCCATATGCAAATCAGTCTTGACCCTGTTCCTCATGGGAACAGTCCAGCCAAGCTGTCGAGTCAGATCCTCCCTGGACCAGAAACAAGCATCCTGGGACTGTTTCGGGGTGTCACCCCTCATCAGCCAGGCTAGCTTGAATCCAGTGGTGCAGTGAGCACCTGACTCAGGTCTGGGCAAAGCCTTCCAACTTAGGGTGACAAAATCAAAAGGAACAATTGATGGACAGAATGCTGAACAATGCAAACATTCACCTCCAGTCACAAGGATCTGAGTTTAATCCATCTTTCTTTGGCTCACCACGCAAGGAATATTCTCCCAATTTATGTGTAAATTACTGCTAAATCCCCAAGGGTAAGCAGTACTAAGCTATGTAAAATGGACTGTGAATCAGGCCAATAAAATGTATCGGCAATAAGGGAAAATGCATTGATTAGTTTGTGTTATTCCTTACATCTGTGGACAATAACCAATGCAATTTTTTATTATTTTGTTAGTATATAGGAAAGTGAAATTCTCTAAAGTGCTTTCTCTAGAACCATCTCCCTTGCATGTAAGCAGCAAGGCAATATATCAGGAATAATTATATGCTGAAATGTAATCTTCATTATCATAGTATGTGATCACAGACGTAAAACAACTAAGGTAGCAAGCTTGGAATGATATTTCAGAGAAGCTCATAAACAAAGGTGTGACCGGGGTGCTTCCTAGAGAAATAAACATTGCCTCAACCGCGGCTATATAGGCACAGAATGCACTTTGAGCTGCAACAGAACTTGGACATATATGGCAGTATAGCCTACCTTGAGCAATGAGCCCTGGTCCTTCTCTGCTAGGAGAAGCTCTGTAAAACACTATACATACTATATGAGGGGGCATCTAAGTCTTTTTGTATGTTGCCATTTTCAGATATCGTAACCACACTGAAAAAACATGCACGTTCTGATATCTTCAGATGCCAAATATGACAAGTGCAGATTTCAAGTGAGCACCTTATCAAATGATCAGTCTCAGGGTAGTTTTCTTAAAACATTGAAGGTAGCTAACCATGTAAATATTCATCATGCTATTGTGCAGAAATCCACTGCATAAACATAGACTGAATATGAACAGTCTAAAAAAGACTAAACTTGCTTAACTAGATGTGTGTTGGACCTGGCTCTTTTTGCAAGGCTGTCCCCAAACGTCTTGCCTTCTTATTTGTTTTACCTGTTTTTGTTTGCTTTAGTGCTCTGGGCACTTTACCACTGTAACCATTAATAAAGTGCATATGTTCTATGTGTAAATTGTATTGGTGATTGGTTTATCCATAATTGGCGTATTTGATTTACTGGTAAGTCACTAGTAAAGTGCTCTGTGTGTGCCCAGGGCCTGTAAATCAAATTCTACTAGTGGATCTGCAACACTGATTGTCCCATCTACATGAGTAGCTCTGTAAATATGTCTCAGGTCTGCTGCTGCAGTGTCTGCTAGTGCAGTTTTAAACTGTTATATCAACCTGGCAAGTGCACCCTCTTGCCAGGCACAAACCTTCCCTTTAATTACATGTAAGGCACCCCTATGGTAGGCTCAAGGTAACCCCATAGGCAGGGTGCAGTGTGGTCAAAAGGTAGGACATGAACTGGTGTGTTTTACAGGCCCTGACAGTAAAATACTGCCAATTTCGTTTTATCACTATTGCAAGGACTATATTACCATAGTTTGTGTTAGATCTGGGGGTCTCTAGTTGGCAGGGTAGGTACCACTGTCCAAGTAGGGACCCTTGCTTCTAGTCAGGGAAAGGGGGATACACTGTTAAGATAACCCCTGCTCACCCTCTAGGTAGCTTGGCCTGAGCAGTCTAGGCTATCAAAGGCAATGTGTAAAGTATTTGTACCAACACTCACAGTAACACAGTGAAAACACCACAGATTTACTCCACACCAGTTTTAGAAAAATAAGGTATCTTTACTAAAAACTTCACAAGACCAAATATTACAGAAAAACCGACATACAATTAAAAAGGTTACTTTAAAAATAGTTCAAGAGTTTGCAGAAAGTACTCCAGGATGTCAAAATCAGTGTCCTGCACAATGCGACTCTCAATGCACAAAATGCGACACTTTCGTGCCCAACAGTACCTGTAGTTGCGATAAGGTTCCCAAAAGCTATAACAAGGAAGATGGCAAAGGCGATGCGATACTCCTGAGATCCTGGGGAGGCTTTGCAGCAGCCCTTCTTCACGCAGCAGAGGTGGATGCGCCGGCTCCGATCTGTAGGGGGAGGATGCGATGACTTTGGCCTTCGTTGCGTAGGTTTCTTGGGGGGAAGCTTCACGCACAGGTTCGATGCGACACTCTTCGATGTGGTGCGATGCGTGGCGCAGCGTTGCCTTCCGGCGCCGCAACTCTCGATGCGCCACGGAACAGGACTCTGCGTCGACGCACCCGATGACTGGAGACTTTTCACGCACCAGCAGTGGTGCGGCTCGCAAACTGGTTCTGCGACAACCCTCGCAATGGCCGGAATCTTCACGCTTCGGGACGATGCTCGACGCACTCGGCGATGTGGGGACCCTGCGTGTTGCGATGGTGCCGCGATGAAATTTTCCTCGCACTCTCGTCTTGCGACACGCAATCGGATGATGCGTGGGGTACCAGTCACTCTTCTTCACGCTTAAGTTTCCCAGCACCCAAACACATCAAAACGACCTCCTGAGGCCCCAAGACTGGGCAAGCACTCCAAGGCAGGTCAGAACTCTCTCAGCAGAGTTCCAGGGGAGCTGGTGGTGAAGTCCTTTTGTTCCTGGGACTTCTTAACAGGGAGCCAGCTCTTCTCAGGCCCTTGGAGATCAGAATCAAAAGAAGGGGACACAGCAAAGTCCTTCCCCTCTCCTTGGCAGCAAAGCAAAACAGCAAGCAGGCAGTCTTCTCCTCTTCAGTCCTTTTCAGCTTTCTCCTTGGCAGAGGTTTCTTCTTAGTTCCAAAGTGATCTAAAGTTTTAGGTGTCTGGGGTCCTCTTCTTATACCCCTCCAAGTCTTTGTCTCTCTTTGTTCCAGTGGGGGGATTCCCCTGCTCAAACCGGTTCCTGGGTGTGCTCTGCTCTGGAGCACCTGGTTCCTTTCAGAGTGAGGGGCAGGGTCGTTAGACGCTCAGCAAGAGGTGGAGCCTTCTTTGTGCCAGCAGAGGCAGAGTCCTCAGCCTGGCCAGCAGCGGGTGGAGCCAGCATTGTGTTTGTCAGGGGCAGCCCTATTCAAACCCAGGGACTACTCCTCCCACCCATCTAAAGCAGATCTCCCTATTCACCCTGCTGCTGACTCATCCAGGCTCCTGGAGCCACCTAGCCCATCACATGACACCAGTCAGCCAACCAGCACACAGGCATACAGGAAGGTTAAACAGGAGAATAGCTACTTTCTAAAAAGTGCTATTCTCACACAGTGAATTTAAAAACCATCTTGCTAAAAAGATGTATAATTAAATTCTGAACACAGAGATACCAAACTTGGATTTTCTATCTTGCCCTTATGGGAAGATAGGCATGTAAACAGCCTTCCCCATTCTATCCTATGGGCAAGATAGCCTCTCAGCAGTGAAAAACGAAAATGGCTGTAATTCACTACCAGGGCATGTTACACACCTCAGTACATGCCCTACCTTTCAGATACACTGCACCCAGCCCAGGGGGGTACCTAGGGCCACCATAGGGATGCCTGACATGTACAGAAAGGGAAGGATAAGGCCTGGTCAGTGGGTACACTGGCCAGGTCGACATGGCAGTCCTGGACTGCACATAGGCACTGCAAGCAGGCCTAAGACATCATTTTAGCGCTACTCCTGTGGGTGGCACAATCAGTGCTGCAGCCCACTAGTAGCATTTGAATCACCAGCCCTGGCACACGCAGTGCACTTTACTAGGGGCTAACAGGTGAAACAAATATACCAATCATGGATAACCAATCAATATAACAATTTATACAGAGAGCATATGCACTTTAGCACTGATCAGCAGTGGTAAAGTGCTCAGAGTCTTATTGCCAACAACCACGGGTCAGAAAAAATAAAGGAGGAAGAAGCAAAAAGTCTGGGGATAACCCTGCAAACAGGGCCGTTTCCAACACAACCCCCTTCCAGCCTAAAGCCAGGGTAGACCAAGCGATACCTCGATGGGATTCCCTGCTTAGGGCGATAGAACACGGAAACTGGCCCAAACAGCAGGGCACTATTCCTGTTCTACGCCTTCCTGAACCCGGTTGGATCTCTCCATCCATACTCTCAGGGTCCACCAAGCCAACCCATGTGGAACCCTTCTCCTCACCTGTGGACACCACCTGGTCAGCACCTAGCCTTAACTTGCTCACAGGTGTGTCCCAACAGACAGACAGCAAGCCGCAGTGACCAGTGACAGTGGTCAGGGATGAGACCCAGGCCTTATGCCTCTCAGGGCCCTCAAACCCCTGTGGCGTCAGAAGGTGGGGGGCAGTAGCCCCAGGTGCTGGGCACCCTTTGTCCACTTCTTTTCCTGTCAGGTCGGATCTGACAAACTGGCACTGACCCACCAGCCCCGGCCTGTATCCGGTGGCTGGACAGGAGGCTGGGGTAGGCTTTTCCATACCCAGTCCTTCTCTTCCTTGGGGCTCTGTACCCTCCCACCTGGAGCGGTACCCCCTTCTAGAATAGTCAGGGCACCTGTGGCAGGTGTCCTGCACCATTCACCCACCAGTTCAGGGGTTCTATCCTGCAACTGGGATCCCAGGTCAGGGGGAACACCCCGGACCTGGCCCTCCAACCTAGGGTCTACACCCTCCAGGTGAACCGGGGTCAGAGGCGAGGACTCCCTCCCTCTGCACCCCCTTCCAGACTTCTGCACCCTCCTACTCTGAGCGGTACACCTTGAAGAAAAACTGGTAGAGACACTGCTTACAGATGTCCCTCCCTCCAGTTCAGGACCTCTCTCCAGCAACTGGTCTCCCAACCTAGGGTCTAAACCCTCAGGTTGCACCGGGGTCAGAGGCGAGGACTCTCTCCCTCTGCACCCCCTTCCAGAGAGCTGCACCCTCCCCACTGGAGTGGTACCCCTGGAAGCCAAACCGGTCAGGACACAGCTTACAGATGTCCTTCCCCCCAGGTCAGGCCGATCCTGAACCTGGCCTCCCAACCCAGGGACTAAACCCTGCGGTTGCATACCTGCCTGGCATGCCAGGACTTCTGGGGACTCACACAGTATCTCCCCGAGGGTGACACATGACTCATGTGTCTCGTGACAGTCTGCCTGGCGCAGATCTCCCGGCCCCTGTCCACCTGACAGTGCGCGAAGATCCCCCAGGACAGAAGTGGTGTCACCATGGTCACTCCTGGGGGACTCAGCCCTTCTGGCTGGTCCCTGACCCACTGGTTCTCCCACTGGGGAACACATCCCCCTCTCACCCCTCAGTCTGGACTTCTGCACCCTCCCAACTGGAGCGGTACCGCCAGACACCAGAACCACTGGAGCTCTGTTTACAGAGGCTCCAGGTTCTCCCGACACTAGGAGATCCTCCTCAAATGGCCTACTAGCACTGTCTAGGCCCCCAACCTGGTGTTCCCTTAAGGAACCCTCCAGGCCCTGAGACTGGGTTTCGGGCACCTTGGGACCCACAGTCCCACACTCACCCCTTCTCCACTGAGACAGGACGTGAGCCCCTACACCCCTCCCACTACACTGGGACCTAACCGGGCTACACTGAACCTCTTCCACCTCACAGGTCTGGAAGATATCTGGGCCACTCCTTTTGGGATCACTCCCCAATGCCTCTCCAGACCTTTTGGCATCCAACCAAAGGTCTCCCTCCCACGCAAGCTATCTGGAACCAGAGAACTCACACTCCACCGGGTGTTGGCATAGCTCTGGAAAACAGGGACTTAAAATATGCTCTCCAACAAATGAATCACACAGCCCCCCACAGTTGTTAACCAAGCTACCGTTTGCCTCACCCTCCAGTGCCTCACACAAGTACCCCACACTACTCTCCTGAGATTGGCAAGACAGTACCTGACTGTCTCTGTCACACAACTCACACTCTTCTGGGCGGTCTTCACACTCACACACCAAGGTTTCAACCATGGGGGAACCCCTCTCCCTGTACCTCTCATCTAGGGTCAGTAGAGTGTCCCTCCCACCACTAGGAATATGGTCCCCTGTGCCAGTTCCCCAATCTACTTCAGGGACACTGCACTCCACGGGAAATACATAATAAACCTGAACCCCCTGGTGTATGTCAACCCCCTCCTTCAAGTCAGGTGCCACATCTCTGGGTGTTTGTACCTTTCTCTCAGCACTAGAAACTACAATCTTGCTGCCACCATCTGAGCTGGACTCCACCTCCAACTCAGCAAAGCTTACTTCTTGAGCTAACCATTCTTCTTCAGCTGAGACACTCATGGCCTCAAGCCTCTCGAGCTCCATATCAAGCTCCCTCATTCTTAATTCATGTGCCAAGGTCAATTTCAATTCTTCCAAGGCATACATCTTCTTGCTCTCTTCTATTTTGTTTTGGGTTTCCATTTCAAGCCTCATGACTTCTAACTCATGATCTCTAGCCCTTTGATTCTCCTCCAACTCCTCTGGATTGAGACTCCTACTGGAATGGGAGCTGCCAGCCCTTGAAACTGGTCCGACCACGGGCAGAGCTTGGGGAACAAAACCATTCTCTTCATCTGCATCATCTTCCTCTTGAGCCTCCCACCAGGCCTTCAAGACTCTTTGTAGCACATCCCTTCTAGATCCGCTTTTCACAGGGCAACCAAGGTCTGTGCAGAATTGCTTGAGCTCCTCAACCTTGTACGAAAACAGATCCTCCATGGAAAACTCCAATTCTGCCCTCTCACTTGTTGCCACCTGAGACATGATGCTCTTGAAGTGTTACTCAAAAATAGAAAAATAGTATGTGGTTGTCTATTGGTCTGCACTCCTAGTGATGTACACCAATTACTGTGGGTCAAGTACAAATACAAGTTCAATCCCACCGCTGACCACCAATGTTAGATCTGGGGGTCTCTAGTTGGCAGGGTAGGTACCACTGTCCAAGTAGGGACCCTTGCTTCTAGTCAGGGAAAAGGGGGATACACTGTTAAGATAACCCCTGCTCACCCTCTAGGTAGCTTGGCCTGAGCAGTCTAGGCTATCAAAGGCAATGTGTAAAGTATTTGTACCAACACTCACAGTAACACAGTGAAAACACCACAGATTTACTCCACACCAGTTTTAGAAAAATAAGGTATCTTTACTAAAAACTTCACAAGACCAAATATTATAGAAAAACCAACATACAATTAAAAATGTTACTTTAAAAATAGTTCAAGAGTTTGCAGAAAGTACTCCAGGATGTCAAAATCAGTGTCCTGCACAATGCGACTCTCAATGCACAAAATGCGACACTTTCGTGCCCAACAGTACCTGTAGTTGCGATAAGGTTCCCAAAAGCTATAACAAGGAAGATGGCAAAGGCGATGCGATACTCCTAAGATCCTGGGGAGGCTTTGCAGCAGCCCTGCTTCACGCAGCAGAGGTGGATGCGCCGGCTCCGATCTGTAGGGGGAGGATGCGATGACTTTGGCCTTCGTTGCGTAGGTTTCTTGGGGGGAAGCTTCACGCACAGGTTCGATGCGACACTCTTCGATGTGGTGCGATGCGTGGCGCAGCGTTGCCTTCCGGCGCCGCAACTCTCGATGCGCCACGGAACGGGACTCTGCGTCGACGCACCCGATGACTGGAGACTTTTCACGCACCAGCAGTGGTGCGGCTCGCAAACTGGTTCTGCGACAACCCTCGCAATGGCCGGAATCTTCACGCTTCGGGACGATGCTCGACGCACTCGGCGATGCGGGGACCCTGCGTGTTGCGATGGTGCCGCGATGAAATTTTCCTCGCACTCTCGTCTTGCGACACGCAATCGGATGATGCGTGGGGTACCAGTCACTCTTCTTCACGCTTCTGTTTCCCAGCTCCCAAACACAGCAAAACGACCTCCTGAGGCCCCAAGACTGGGCAAGCACTCCAAGGCAGGTCAGAACTCTCTCAGCAGAGTTCCAGGGGAGCTGGTGGTGAAGTCCTTTTGTTCCTGGGACTTCTTAACAGGGAGCCAGCTCTTCTCAGGCCCTTGGAGATCAGAATCAAAAGAAGGGGACACAGCAAAGTCCTTCCCCTCTCCTTGGCAGCAAAGCAAAACAGCAAGCAGGCAGTCTTCTCCTCTTCAGTCCTTTTCAGCTTTCTCCTTGGCAGAGGTTTCTTCTTAGTTCCAAAGTGATCTAAAGTTTTAGGTGTCTGGGGTCCTCTTCTTATACCCCTCCAAGTCTTTGTCTCTCTTTGTTCCAGTGGGGGGATTCCCCTGCTCAAACCGGTTCCTGGGTGTGCTCTGCTCTGGAGCACCTGGTTCCTTTCAGAGTGAGGGGCAGGGTCGTTAGACGCTCAGCAGGAGGTGGAGCCTTCTTTGTGCCAGCAGAGGCAGAGTCCTCAGCCTGGCCAGCAGGGGGTGGAGCCAGCATTGTGTTTGTCAGGGGCAGCCCTATTCAAACCCAGGGACTACTCCTCCCAGCCATCTAAAGCAGATCTCCCTATTCACCCTGCTGCTGACTCATCCAGGCTCCTGGAGCCACCTAGCCCATCACATGACACCAGTCAGCCAACCAGCACACAGGCACACAGGAAGGTTAAACAGGAGAATAGCTACTTTCTAAAAAGTGCTATTCTCACACAGTGAATTTAAAAACCATCTTGCTAAAAAGATGTATAATTAAATTCTGAACACAGAGATACCAAACTTGGATTTTCT
Source organism: Triturus cristatus (assembly GCF_964204655.1). Taxonomy (NCBI): domain Eukaryota; kingdom Metazoa; phylum Chordata; class Amphibia; order Caudata; family Salamandridae; genus Triturus; species Triturus cristatus. The sequence goes on from NC_140584.1 coordinate 233,238,970, forward strand.
ATCTTGCCCTTATGGGAAGATAGGCATGTAAACAGCCTTCCCCATTCTATCCTATGGGCAAGATAGCCTCTCAGCAGTGAAAAACGAAAATGGCTGTAATTCACTACCAGGGCATGTTGCACACCTCAGTACATGCCCTACCTTTCAGATACACTGCACCCAGCCCAGGGGGGTACCTAGGGCCACCATAGGGATGCCTGACATGTACAGAAAGGGAAGGATAAGGCCTGGTCAGTGGGTACACTGGCCAGGTCGACATGGCAGTCCTGGACTGCACATAGGCACTGCAAGCAGGCATAAGACATCATTTTAGCGCTACTCCTGTGGGTGGCACAATCAGTGCTCCAGCCCACTAGTAGCATTTGAATCACCAGCCCTGGCACACGCAGTGCACTTTACTAGGGGCTAACAGGTGAAACAAATATACCAATCATGGATAACCAATCAATATAACAATTTATACAGAGAGCATATGCACTTTAGCACTGATCAGCAGTGGTAAAGTGCTCAGAGTCTTATTGCCAACAACCACGGGTCAGAAAAAATAAAGGAGGAAGAAGCAAAAAGTATGGGGATAACCCTGCAAAAAGGGCCGTTTCCAACAGTTTGTCATTGGAGATGCCTTGTAACTTCTTGCAAGTGTAACTTTCAATTGGTAAGATATAGAGATTTGGGGTTTTGGCTCTTTGAGCTCAGTATTGAAAAATCCTTCTTTTAGTGAAGGTAGCTTTTAAATTGTGTTTGGAAATGCCAGTTTTAGAAAGTGGGCATTTTATTACTTTACAATCCTGTGCCTCTGCCTTTCTGTGGAATCAATATCTGGTTTAGACTGACTGTTAGGTTGTTTGTGCACAAAGGGAGTTGAGGTGTTTCCTGCATCTCCTGACTGCCCATCACAAGGCTGATGGGCTTTCCTGAGTTAGATTTGTGGGAGGAGTTGTTACTGACACTGGAATAGGGCTATGCCTGGCCTCTCACAATGCTGTCTCCCCCCCTGTATTTCGTCTGGAGCCAGTACATGGCAAGGCAGAATCTGTGCACTACAAAGACTATCCTTTGAAGTATACCTACTTCAATGGGCCGAAAGGGGTAGAAGTATTGGACCTGTAACCTCAGATGTTTAGAAAGCTTCTGGATCAAGAGGAGCTTATGCCAAGAAGAAGTGCTGAAAAGCTGCCAGGAGAAGGGCTGCCTCGTGGCTGTGTTGCTTTGCTGGGTTGGCCTGCAGTTGCTGCTTCTGTCTGTGGGCCGTGAAAGGACAGGACTGTTCTTTCTATCCTGCCTGCCAAAGGTTCTCCAAGGGCTTGTGTGTGTTTGCCTCTTGTTTCTCATAGAGGTCCCGGGGACATCAAGGATCTCTTACTACAACTTACTGGCCAGTGAACTCTAAGTTGCAGGACCGTGCCCAATGTTGTCTAAGGATTTGAGTGCAGTGTTTCCTGTGAGCCCTACATGCACTTGCTGCATTGAGCTGCCTCTTTGCCTTGTCGTTTCCCAAATGCTCCTGAGTGCAGGGGATTGTTGGCACATGTCATGAGCATTGCAGGAGGTCACCGTGGTAATGCCCAACTGCGAGCCAGCACCTGCCTGTGGGAGGATCACCGCTCCAGAGTCCCCGACAGATACCCTCAGCCGCGGCTGCCTGTGCTGCTCTCTTGAACTATAAGGTGCTGTGACAAATGGACCTGTGCGGTCCCAGCCACTCGAGGGCACTTTTTTTTTTACAATATTTTTCTTGCCTTACAGTGCTGTAGTGACTGCATCGTTGCTTACCCCCTCGTGGGGCCCTGCGTTCCGTACTGGAGAGGGTATATATTGTAATCTACGTGGGGGGAAGACTGACAAGTGTTTTGGATCCATGGGCAGAGCGCTCCAAATCTCCCATCCTCAGAAGCAGAGGCAGCTGTAGGGCAGGGGAACCTGGAGCAGTACCTTAAATTCCCTTAAAGGGAGTGTCGGCACTTTGTCCTCTGATTTACAGATCTGTGGGGCACATCGCCTGCTGTTCAAATGCACTAGCTCTGCTAGCTGGGATTATTGCAATACTTGGGGACAGACTGCTTTGCTTTACTTTGAGCCTGAGGGGTTCCAACTGGCTTCTTTTATGCTCCTCACATTGACCTCAAAGATACCGTAATTGCTTCCCTAGAAGCGCGATAGCTTCAGGAATCATCATTAACCATGCTGTGGTGAGTGTTTAAGGATACCAAAGTACAACAAAAGCATCCTGCTTGAAAAAGTGATATCTATACTTATGTATGTTGGATTTTTGTGGTTTCGGTCTTGTTTGGTTTAGATAAAGATTGTTTATTTTTCTAAACTAGTGTGGTGTCCATCTGTAGTCTTTTCACTGTGTTACTCTGTGTGTGGTACAAATGCTCGAAACGCTGCCTCTAAGATAAGTCTGACTTCTCATGCCAAGCTACCAAGGGGGTGAGCAGGGGTTATCTTGGGTGTGTAACTTCCTTACCCTGACTAGAAGGAAGGGTCCCCACTTGGTCAGGTTGCTTACCAATGCCAACTACAGACCCCAATTTCTAACAATGTGGAACACATATCATCATTAAATATAAGCTGCACATATAAAGCCTCATGTTTCAGCAGGCAATTGTTCTGAAGCTGACCCGATTATGTCAAGAAAACACGGTCACATTTAGACACAATAAACTTTATTCTAGGAATGCTACATGCTTTCATATGATATTCCCATTTTTTTAAGAGAGTGGTACCAGCTAACAAATTGCTACATGCTGAAATAACCCTGAGGGGGCTAAAACACCAACTCTACCGAACACCTAAATTAGAAAATACATTGAGAAGGGCAGTGCCAGGCTATACCAACATCCTGCCCAATACCTTGCCTACTCCTTAATATTGCAGTCCCTACTGAGATTTCACATTTAGTGACCACCTTCATAGATACGTGGTTAGGTTTGCCTTTTAAACTTAGATAGAGACCCACTAAATACTCTTTTCAAAACATGTTCAGATTGAGGCCTTCTCCATAATTCATTGCCACGTCCTCATAAATTATTTTGTTTCCAAAGCAATGCAAAAATAGATCCCATGATCTTTACGTGGATACTCACCTTTTCATCACAGGAGAGTCAAGCAGTGCCACTCTAACTTCAAATCACCCTTCATTTCAATCCCAATAAATGTTGCACTGGTCCTCGTGCCAGCTCCCCCTGCGACAGTTCCCCGTCCAGCTTGCTGTAGTCCGTTACACTCTGCTGGCAGTCTACCTGCTGCCCTCTGTTTGTGTCTTCTCTGCTCATTTCTTGCTCTGTTTTGCCTTTCCGGCTTGTTTTCTGTCCTCTGTTTTGCCTGTTTTTGCTCATTTTTGCTGCTCTATGTTTGGCCTTTTATGTTCGTTTTTCTGTCCTCTGTTTTGCCCTCTTCTGCTCTGTTTTGCCTTTTCCTGCTTGTTTTTCTGCCCTCTGCTTTGCTTTTTCTACTTGCTCGTATTTCTACACTCTGCTTTTCCTTTTTCTGCTGGTTTCTTCCCATCATATCCTCAAGACCTGGATTTACGACTGCGACCTCGCAACGCAATGATTTTTGTTCATTTACTTAAGAAGTTGGCACTTATAACCACTTACTTCTACGAGATGTGGTAGTCAGACTGAGACTTAGAAGAAGCTCAATAAGTGTATGCCTCGAGGTCCAGGGTCCAGATAAAAATAAGTCTCTGCAGGGTGCCAATCACTGTAAATCATATTTTTACAATGAGTCTATGGCGCCCAAATACAGCCTTTCAGCAATTTCAATACCCTGCATAGTCTTGGACACAATGAAAAATGTGACTCAGACCCATTGTGTTCAATTATTTGTTCTTTGGTCTTGTCTCTAGTATCTGCCCTTTCAACATGAAGTCATGTGGATGAATCATTCAAAGACTTAACAGTCATCTAAATCACTATGGGCCTGATGTGCAAATTCCTTTTACAGTCGAAAACCCTGCAACTCGGAAAATCACAAGGTTTGCAACTGCGAAAAGACTTTTGTGATAACTTCCAAACTGCACATATAAGGAAGCAAAAAAAGGGGAGCCATCTCATAGCTAAGCGTTAGGAAAGTAGCAAGGGTTTGTGATCTCACTCCACTGATTAGTTACTCATCCCCCATTAGATTGGTAACTGATTCACGAAAATCCGCAAAGGGAAAGCTGTCTCTGTGATGAACAGTCACTCAACTCTCATTACACCCCCCTTGATACCAACGATCAGCACACACACTGACTTGACCGTTCACCTTCATCTTGAAAGTAGCTTTCAGGAGTTGATTGAAACATGGCCGCGGCATGGAGATCTGATCGAACTTTGAGTGACTGCAGCAGCCTCACTGCAGCCCAGTGGAATTCTCTGCTGATAATCACACAGCAGATTCTAGTCATACCCACCTTAATCTTACAAATGTCTCTCTGTGAGCAGCCTGTAAGGTTCAAGACTACTTCATACAGTAGCCTCTGAGGGGCTTCAACCAGTCCCCCACTAATAATGCGTACATGGAAATTGTGTGTGTTTTTAATACCTTCATGCTATTTCTGCTATGCAGACTTTACATACTGTGGAAGACATCACCTTGATTAGGACAGAGTGACAATCAAAGTAGGCGTTTTTTTTGGAGCAAAGCAAGGATATGTGATATAACAAACTAGCTCCTTCGTACTGAGTAACCAATTTCTTGAAATATACACACCTACTGTTGCCTTCAGTAGCTCCAAAGCACCACACGACTGAAACTTAGGCAGAAAATCAACCTACTTTTTGCTTTTTACATAGCTGCCAAGTGTGCTACTTGGCAGCTATGGCCTCATCCCCATGATGATGGACCTGAAGTTGGAAAAAAAGTTAATATAGTTCCTGCTACATCACAACCCTAAAACTGGGTAAATCGGTCTTTTTATACAATGGATTTTTAAATGGAAGGTATAGGGTGCAATATTTTCCTAGACAGGAATTCATGTTAATTGCATACTTTGAAATATAATCCTTCTTTTTATTAGGTCGCACTGGTACTCTGAAGCTGAAATCCTTTCATGTTTAAATTATCTTATTTCACTTCCACATATCTAATTTCCAGACTTGTGTTGCAAATAGCCATAAAGAAATATTCGCATCAGCAAAAAACCGACTGTGCTCTGAGTCTTTGTCACCGCATTGCTGAATTGCCATGGATAAACATATTCATTGAGACAGGTTAGGCTCTGACTTCTTCTTATGCACAGCTTTCTCGGGACTATTAAAGGATGCATCGGAGTATTAGCTCTGAAGCACTCTAAAAGCACTTCTAGCAGCTCAGATCATATACTAAGCTGCACAAGGCTAAGTCAGAACATTAGCATTAATATGAGGCCTCGGTGTTTGGAATAATCACAGGTGCATAGATTATGTATAAATGATACACGGCATTTACATTATTACACGATCTCTGGAAATGCTGCGTCCTACAACATTCGGCAGCTTCTGCTGGATTCATGAATAACAGGATGAATAATGCATAGCGCTGCCTGTTTTGGGAAAAAAAGGCAATAGTCACCTCATATGGAATTATTACAGGGCGTGCAGAACTCATGGCGACGAGTCAATACGAAGCTCGCGCGAACGCGCGCGGTGGCCAAAGCGTGCGATATTTCACGTCAACGCCGTCAACCAAGTGCGAAAAATACCGAGTTCAACAAGCACGCGCTTGTAATTATGGATGCTCCTGCATTTATGAATGCCGTATTTCAGAGCAGAGAGACCGCCCAGCAGGCTGCCTCACACCTCTTCTCAAATCCTCGCGCAGCTCCCCGCCATCTGCACATTCATCTCCCCGTCTTAAGTCACCCGTGCTCCCAGAAGGCTGTGCTGCCTGGTGAAGTGCAGGTAGTCTGGCGACGAGGAACTGTACACAATTCCAATTACTTACTGGAAAGCCCCGAAAACCTTTTCTTTCTCTGCGTTTCATTTTCTACCGAGTCTTCGCTTGCTTATCACTCATTTACAGCTCACACTTATAACACGAGTGTGACCGTGTGTTAGCCAGGTCTAACTCTCTCTCCATAGGGATACTGACTTTTGATTGTGCCATTGCTATGTGGTTTACATAATGTGCTACTTATGAAAAGAATGGAAAATGCAGTTTCTCCCTCGTGTGCTCTAACTTCATGTGCACCTGGCCTTGTCAGCCCATGGGGACACATGGGCCCAACAGTCTAGCGCTGCAATACCTTTGGATGCATTATTTATGATTGTTGTAAGTACTTCTTGCATGTGGGTTCTGTCTGTCTGAATAGGTACATGACACTTATTTATTACAATATCAATTTTTAAAGTGGGCCTGGCAAATTCATATTTCTAAATTACATTTTAAAAGTGGAGAAACGTATACATTCATATCAGTTCAATTAAACATTAAACCACAAGTTTTGGTTCTTCTTGAATGTGTGTATATCTGTACAACAAAGGGTTTGTTGAAAAGATTATTGTATAATTTTAAGCATTTGACTTCTAGAAATGTATCTGCCATTTATAGCTCTCAGAAATACCAAGAGTTGGCATGGAGGTGTATATAAATATGGTTATTATAAAAATGTTTATTAATATGGCACTCAATCAGCTTTAATCAGTCTGATTAATTTCGAAATACACAAGTACCCGAAAGCCCTTTTCTTGCACAGGAGCTGAATAGTCCCAGACAGAGAGAAGCCAGAATTCTGTAAGACGCCCGTAAAGTAAAAAGTAATGGGACCAAAATATTCCACTCTGCCGGCACAATTGGTGGATTTTTGACTTACGGACAAATTCCGCCACTCGCCGCATGTTGAAATTTTTTCTCCCACGTGACTCCAGAACAGTAAGTTGGTAAGCAGGAGGGGGGAATTTATCATCCCCTAGTGAAATTTACATTCGCTAGGAGAACATACAGTGAGATGTTTCTAATGCAAGTGGTCATGGGTGGTTTTGACCGTTCGCTGTCAGAAGGATCCCGCTCAAGAAGAAAATCTGCTCTAGCACTAGCAAAATCAAATTGAGTAGCTGCGTCCTCTGGTGAGCCACAAGCTGAGTTCTCTGAAACCATGCTGAAGATTTTTGTATTAGCACAGGGCCTCCTTGTAAGCATCATAATCTGTGAACTGAGAAAGAGACAAGGGACTCCCCACTGAAAAATTGCATGTATGCACCTACAAAAGAAATTGACTTTGACGGAGCCACCGAAACAAGTGTGAAGAATCTTGACTTGCTGAGGCACACAAAAAAATATTACCTAAAGGAAGCATGTACAATCTGCTGAGGTGATAAACCTCAATCAAGCCACATTGTCTTTTGTGAAAAAGCTTGTATGCTGAGGACCTCCTGTGGACTCCTTCATAAAAAATAACATTTTGGTGCTGACATTTTCTGTCCTTCCCGTGGAAAGTGTTTGGTGAAAGGGTAGAGGTCTTTGATCCCAAAAATATACTTTTAAAGTTCCTTGTTGGCATTTAGTTATTTCTAAAATCAACCCAAAATGGATTCATGGATTGTCAATACTCCAAATGTTATGTTTCACCAGCTTCTATTATAATAATATTAATAAAAAATAAAAATAATAATAATAAAGAGGAATGATTTGTTCAATAAAAATCATCAGCCTTAAAAGCTAGCGTTGAACACCTGTTGCTGCTAAGCAGGAAACTTGTAGAAGAGAGGTACTTGTGTACACTGCTGGGATTGCCCATCTTAGACATAGATGTTAAACACTAAGGGCCTTATTGAGAGTAAGGAAGTCCGTGGACCGCCGCACTCTTGGTGGCAGTCCGACTACTGTGGTGCGCCCGCCGTATTACAATTGCAGTCATTTGGCTGCCAGCAGCCCGCTATGATACTGCCGGCACCACCAGGATCCTGGATCCCGCAGCGCTGGAAGTGTGTAAAGAGGGGAGGGATGAAGGGCGTGCAGATCCCGGCACTACAACCCATCTAACAACTTGCCTTAACGCAAGCCTTTTCATGGCGGTGATCCTGCAGATGGTGACATCTAGTGAGCATGTTGCATGCTATTTAATGCTGCATAGATACCCTCTGGTTATTGATTGTACTCGAGGTCCTTTAGCCCATCACACATATATTGATTTTCTTACTCTTAGAATGATTTTTGCTTTACCCTATTATTGATCCTTTTTTTCCTTCTGTTGACCTATCATTATAAACCAACTTCGTTTATATAATATCTCTTTTGGCGCTATATTGTAATAATTGTTTTATTGTATCATTTGTTTTTTCTTTTTTCTTTTTCTCTGAAAAATTCAATAAAAACTTCTTAAACAAAAAAAAAAAGAATGATTTTTGCTTCAGAAATTGTTCTATGTCCTGGGCCGTCCAAGTTAACTCATCAGTTCCAACCACAAGTACCTCAGTGTAAGCCGCCAAGCACCTTAGTTTCTGGTAAAACTTCCAAGAAGCAACTTAATCTTTTAAGCTTTACTTGAATTTTCTACAGGCTAAAATTGAAAGCTTGATTTCCAAATGATTAGACAGGGGATATTTTTCAAAGGTAAACACTTTTTAACCCCTTTAATTTGACACATTTTTGTGACATTGTTTCACTTTAGAAATAAAGCTATTTACAAATAAGCTCGATATTGTATTGCTCACAAATGTTCTATGACGTGTGCATAGTATTCCCAGATATTGACTTTAGAGAGAGATGTATTTTAATGCACTCATGTGTCCCACTCTCCCAGCACACTGAACATTGTGTTTTATGCATTGCTATAAAGCACACCAAGTTGTTTTGCAATTCACTATCTGCCTCCCTCACCTCGAGCTTCTTATTCTGGGGAATTCACTTTCAACAGCTATCCCTACTGACTTACTGTTTTATTTAGGTTTTTTGTATTAAGTCAATTATTGATTGGCTTTGTGATTTACTGGATTCATCTGTTAACCTTTCCAGGACAACTATAAATCGGTACCACGTTTTAATATTCCAGGTATTAATATCGTGTCAGTAATGCCAAGGGAAGTCTTATCAAATGCCAAGCCACTTAACTATAAACCAGGCTTAATCAAAAGACTTGCTAGGCATTTAACACGCCGTGGAAAGGATAACCAAATACAGCCGCAGCAGCTGCAGGTAAGAGCGGTGGGGTGTGGGGCTGGGTGGAGGGGGATTTTGAGAGTCGACCACAAGGGAAAATTAATTATTTATTTAATTTTCCCTTGTGGTCCTCTCTCGAAATCCCCCCTCCAGCCCCACCGCCCCACCGCTCTTACCTGCAGCAGCCGCGGCTGACTAAATAGCGCACACCTGGTAAGATATTATCGATGTATAATTTGTATCTAAAATAGTGTGCAAGTAGGTTTCGAACGGATATGTTCTGATTACTGAATATTCCTGGGAAGATATTTTTTTATGTTTAATTTACTACTAATTTAACCTCTCCCATTGTTAATTGAAGGTGTACGCCTCGGAACCAGGGCCCTAAATACAATTCTCCTTGCTCAGAGGATTTTGTGTCCAAACAAATTTAGTCTGTGCTAAAACTTTGCGACCCTAAGGCCTGGATGGGGTTAAATCATCTGTAGTCAAACAACTCCTGAACTATGAGCCTAACTTTCTAATGATTGTACAACCAGTGACACAATTCCTAATACTAGGAACTTAAGCCTTACAGAGGCTATCTATAGAAAGTAATGCCCAAATCCCCAAGATAGGCCCATATCTTCATTAGACTCAATGGTATCTTGTATGCAGCACATATTTTGCATTTTAGAAACGGAGGCATCAAATCTTCGTACCTTTGAGCAATGTGGTTTCAGATGAACTGTTCGACGATTGACACTTTCTTGACCCTCAGTTAACCTTCTTGGTGGAAAATATCTTATATAAAGAGAAGTGCTCCTCTATGCGACTTATTATGAAGCCACATGTTTGAATCTTGAAAAGACTAACAGAGCCACCTATCCTCCCAAGGGTGGACACCATTGAGTTGGGTAGCATTAACAAACATTAACTATAATTCTTATAAATGATGAAATTGCAGGATATGCACTATCATAATCATGATTTTACCTTGCTTCATATGTAATAATTATCTGTATTTTATTCATAGTTTCATAGGGATGGTTGCTTTTCAACAAAGCCTGTTCTATTGTCGATAACTAACCTCATGCTTACAGCTGTTTGTTACAATGCAGGATCAAATCCAGCATAATTTAGTAGTCTGTGACTGTACCTGCCTAGAAACTAGATTTCCTTAATAGCCATCAGTTGCCTGAGCTCCTTCTTTCATTGGCTGCCATGGAGATCATGCAAACTGGGCACCACCTGTAGGTGTTATATTGATAGAGTACCCCTCCATGTCCCTTCAGTCTATATGCCAATATCTGTAATATGGCACTGACTCAGGTTCAGACACATTAACTCATTGCCTGGGGCCACCGCCGCATAAAATAATGAAGCACCTATGTTTTATTGCACGTTCACTCACATTATTCCCATGTAGTGGGCCTTACAGAAGGTGCCACACAAACATCTGTGCTACCTTTTGTAGTGCAAAAATAGACACAAAAGCCATACCCTTCCCAGTAGCAGAGCAGGGATTCTATGGGCCCTGGTGCCAGTAAGGAAAACATTCTTTTGACTGCTCTTAGGGTACTAAAATAAGACAATTATCAGGGTTCAATTGACCCCTAAGGGCTCGGAGCCCCAGTGCCACTGAACCTGCGGTATCAATGATAGCTGAGACTTCCTGAGGCACCTTCCTATTACACTGCCTGTTGAGTAGCTCAGCAGCAGTCATTTCTTATTATATACTACCTTAATCTCACTATTAAAACCCACAGCAAGCTTACCACAGTGGGCCTGCAAAGCAAGTGTTACTGAGAGAGCAGGTTATTGATCACTTCTAAAAGCTAAATGTAGGTAGTGATTTCAAATAACACACCAAACTCTTTTTAGCCTATTGCTTTGGGATGCGGCTCATGGAAGCCATAACACTATTTAACTGCCTGCGATCTACTCGTCACTCGTTAGAAGGAGGTATGGAAGCCAGTCTCGGTGAGTGCTGTGGTTATTAGGCTGGCACACCTTTCTCATTACCGCTTCGATAGATGTCATCACTTTTTGCATTATACGATTTCAGAATACCATAAAAGCCTATGAAGAATAGTGTTCTAGAAGTTCATAAAAAGCTAAGATTTGCAAGAAGCAATCGAAAGAAGGCTTCTTATAGCATTTCCCTGTGAAATTTATAGGTAGCCATTTGTGGGGTGATAGGATGCATTGGTAATGTAATGCACTGTGGGATTTGAACAGTGCACTTATTGTCTGAGCCTCATTTAGTATTAACTAGATATCATCTGCCACTCTCCAAAAATGTGAAGTTGATAAATCACTGTGTGTGCCACAAACACAAAAACCTTTGCTATAGCCTGGTGTTCCATAACAGAGAACCATGATAGTCAAAATTAAAATGTGAACCTGTGAATGTACAATGTTTGTCTCATTCCTAAAATGTAGGTGTATGTCGGTCTCTGTTCTAGTTAAACAAGTTTTCTCTCTGTCCCTTTCATTTGTATTTGTCTGTGACATTTAACCATGGCCATTATAATTATGCGGCAATGAATAGTGAAGTCATGTAGCAAAGAAAGGCATAATGGTGCTGCATATTGCTTGAAGAACAGAACAATGCAGCATATTCTTTGGCATTATTAGCCATTTTTAATATTTTGGCCTCATTAGGATGAGACTCCAGTCCCAACGTCGGTTTGACTTTCGACCGCCACATTATGATGCAAGCGGTCAAAAGTGAAACCGGCCAGTCACTCCGGCTGGATTCTGGAGGGCTCAAGCAGCCCGTTGGCCAGTTGGAGGCCTGACCGTAATCCCAATGGACGGACTTTCCGCAGTTGCGATTACAATGTTGGTTTCCGACAGGCTTTCCATGTTGGGCTTTCTGACATGGAAATCCTGTTGGAAAATGACTTTGGGGGGCCCTAGCAGGGCCCCTTCTCTCTGCAGCCTCCTGGGGGCTAAGGAGGCACCTATGGTGCCCCCCTGTTGATCCCTGCACCGTGTGACACCCGTTGCAGGGAAGAACAGATTCTCCCATTTCTCTATGGGAGCTTGTGCTATGGCCGGTTTACAGCTCCAGCACCAGCTCCCAAATAGATATGGGAGTATGCAACAGCACCATGTGTGGTTGCATTGTAATGCTGCGTTCGGGACCGACAATGGGAGGCACATTCCCTTGACATCGTAATAAGACCCTTTGTCTGGAATGGAAGCATCGGAACATCGATTTAGTAACTGTAGCCCTTTTTTACAGTTTGGCGGATAAGATACTCTGTCAGAACATGCAGATATTCTGTCCTCTGTATCACAAGTGCCATAAGCTATAATGCATTTGTAATACAGCGGAGGGAGCAGCCACCAAATTTATGACGGAGTATCCCTTCCGTCAAACTCTAAATAAGCCCCTCCATGTTTTGTTTAGCAACCTGCCTTCTCTCATTTTTAACTGGCTCACATGACATATGCTATTCGAAATCGTAGGTTACAATATTTTTCAATGAGTTGCGTTCCAAATATCATCAAAAAAATTGTTCTGCAAGTAATCTATGGAGAAACTGCGGTATATTAAATTAAAGGCCCGGCATTAATATGTTCTACTGGGGTGCACAAATTACAGTGTCTTCCCATGCCCATTAATAATTAGGTTTTGTATTACAAATGATGCCAGTGCATTCCATGGCAGGCACACAGTCCAGATGCTGCTCTGCCAGTGGTCAGTTATCTTGTTACAGAGCAAATTACATTGAGTTTGCCTATGCTGTACCAATGATAGCTACGCCCCTGAGACTTTACATGACCACTGGTTACATTACACATAATGACTGGTGGCGTAATGACCGGCGACTTCATCCTAAATCCTTTGATCCACTGTAGGATTAGCACGGAAGCATGAGCCTTAGATGCTGGCTGGAACATACCTGTGCAGGCCTCAAAATACTCAATTCTTGATAGGGCAGATGACCAACTGCTGTCAACATTCGAAGCAATGTGTCTTAGGACATAAAATGGAAGGTTTGGCAGCAACTCGAAAATCCAAGTCATCAAAATCAGTGCTATACTACGTATTTGTCTCCTTCCACACATTCTACAGGGTCTCATCTTTCACAGTAGAAGGCTGTAGAGAAGGCGACCACCATCCTTTAATGGTAGAGTTCATACAAAACAATGAATATGCTGTTCAGAGATGCAACGTAGGTCTTCAAGGCTCAGGAACAATGTGGCATCAGATTAGATGGAAGGAAGTCACTCAAGGAAAATACGAGCACAGGAAAATGACCAATCCGCTAAGCATGTGGGAACAGCAAAATCCACTGGTTGCCTGGGCAAACAAGCTAGCAGATTTAAACAAGCATTGGCATAGCCAATAGGTCTCGCCTTTGGGACCTTATAAGTGTTTAGCCATGCAACAGTTGCGTAACTAAATACTTATAAGGTCCCAAAATCGAGACCTATTGGCTATGCCAAGCGGCCTTGAGGCCGCGAAAGTTAAAGTGATCGCGATTGCGATCAACATCAAAGCGGCCTTGCGGCCGCGAAAGTGAAAGTAATTGCGGTAAAACGCAGCGCGCGCGCCCGCGCACATGCACTGTAGCTCTGGGCTGGCCTGGTAGCACTTTTTGGAGCCCTCTCAATAAGTCTCGCCAGACCAGCGCATGCGCTGGGTCAGGCGAGACCTAAAAAGGTACTTGAAGCATGCAATTGGCATTTTCTGATCTACCAATGTCTGGCCAACAACAGGTGTTACAATAGTGCTCTCAAATGACAGAGGTGGGCACTCAGCCTCAAACAGTCATCGTATGAATGCATTACTAGACACTGACGCAAATATTGTGGCTGGCATCTTACTGCAGGAATTGGAAAACTGGGTGGAGGAATCGAGCCAGGTCTCACACAACCAAACACAACATGCAATCTCATCGCCTTTTGAATGCTTATAGCAAAACTTATATAGAAAAAAACAACTGCTTTACACGTGCTTTATTGATTTCTCAACAGCCTTTGACCACGTCAACAGGAACTTGCCGTGGTAACTGTCATCATGGAACATTCCAGCTAACCTCCTGAGAGCACTACAGCGACTGTACTCCAAAATTAGGGCAAAAGATTAGCCTGACCACGAATAAGGGCCTAACTCCATGAATACCAACAGGACGAGGCCTAAAACAAGTTTGTGTTCTTGCCCCATCATTCCTCAATCTTTTTATTTCAGAACTGAGCAAAGCTTTGGATGAGGCAAACTCACACACCCCAAATTTGGGACAACAACTGCTGACGTCACTTCCACATGCAGGCGACATAGTTCTCCTGATGTCAAAGCCCATTGGCTTGCAAGACGTGTTTAAAACCCTGACTCTTTATTGTGCAACAAACCGGAGGGCAGTTAATTTAGACAAAACTAAAATAGTCATCTTCAGTAATGGCCATAAAAAGATTGGCAATTTGTACATGGGAGGCAGCCCAGTAGAAAGGAGTCTCAGCTATATATACCTTGGGCTTTGGCTTCATGAGCTTCACTCTCACAGGCTTCATCTAAACACACTAAAGCGTCACCTCGCTTCACTCATTGCCACCTTTCAAAAATTGCACAGTAAATTCTCCACGCCAACTTGGCAGCAATTAAATCAAAACTGATCCCAATGCTGTCTAATGGATCAGTAGTCTTCTCGGTAAAGCTAAGCCTAATTTACATCAATGCTAGAGTAAAGTCTTCCACCTGCTATTCCACCTCCCACAATACATAACACCTGCACAAATTGTTCTAGAATTTTGCTTCATGAGCAAGGGCTAGTACAGAAAAGCATTCTCCTCAAATTCCTATCATCCATAAGAACAGGCTCTCCGAATATACTAAAAGCACTAACCTGGAAAGAGATTCAAGATAATAGCCAAATGAACTGATGGGCCCAGGCAAGATGTGAGGTCTAGAATTTCTGGCCTCGCAACATCTGTATCAAGCACACTTTCCACATCATGCCTTTAAACTTTCAGTGACTAAAGAAACTAAGCTATTATCCTGGGCACATGATAAGGCAAGCTTCCACAAGCATAAACACTTGTGGCTATGAATCAACACATATGAATTGCTAACGACAAAGAGCTATCTTTTGAAAACCATCAAAGGCTTTTATGAATCTAAATTTTTAGAGGCACATTATGATGTTCATGGGACTGACACCGACATGTCGTCGGCGTCGGTCCCACTGACATCTCTAACAGCGGTCAGACCGCCACATTAGGTTGCGGTCTGTTGGACCACATTGGACCAGGGAACGACCAACAGCTTCTGAAGGGCTCAAGGCGTCCATCAGGCAGCCTGCCCAGTTGCAGTTCCCACAATGGAGGCAGTGCCTTCTCAGGCACTGCCATGGAGATAACCATCCACCTTTCCACCAGCCATTTCACATCAGTTCTGCCCCTGTGAACAGGCTGGCAGAAAGGCTTTTTTGGGGCCCCTAGCAGGACCTCCTACCCACCTGGACATCTGCATACCGCCCTGGGGGGGATCTAGTGGGCCCCCTTAACATCCCTTCACCATCTGGCTGGCACGGTGATGTGCCTGTCAGATGGTGCAGGGATGTTTACTAACTTCCATTTTTCAGTGGGAGCTTGTACTGCGGGCATTTTCAGCCCGCTCCACTAGCTCCCATTGAAAAATTGAAGTTTCTGACCTCACTATGTGTGGCCGCATCAAAATTGTGATTGTGGAATTGCCAACCCATGGTCGGGCGATTCCTTTCACAGTGTCGGGCTGACGCAAGTCCACCCAACATCGGAATAAGGACCGATGACGCAGTCTTCTACCAACAAAGGATGCAATGCCACTATTGGCCCTAGAACCGATTTCACCATCATGCATGCTGCGTCAGGGGCCAGAAGAATATTTTTTGCACATTTTGTGCATATGCCTTATTCTGCTACTTGCATGCAGAAAGCTTTTACGTGACCTTTTTAATGTTAATGGAGTAAGAACATGTTGTCAAGCCTTGCTGTTCTGCTTACAAGTTTGGAGTTCACAAGTAACAGCTTGCCTGGTAAAATTTATTATCACTGTGATGCAGCTTTTTAAAGTTGTCACACAACCAAACTGAGGAACTATTTCCTAAAGGCTTTCTCTTTTCATCTACACTTTCCACGTGCTGGCACTTTACCATGTGAATGTCTGGCTCAATTAAGTAGATTTACTGAATAGTGTTCTTGTGTTTAACATGCAACTGTATCTTTCAACTGTTTTTTTATACTTGTAAAATGTGCCCCATTCTTTATTTTTATCTGCTTTGCACTAGCTTTTTTAGGTAGTATTATGAACAATTATTGAAGAGTCCATGCACATGCACTATACCGTGTGTATGTTTCACTTAATTAGATCAATTTCTGAAGAGACCTCGGAGCATATCAACAAGGCCCGGCGTTAAAATTATCTCCGGTTTTGCGCCCGTTTTCGGGCGAAAAGCGGTGATCATTTTAGCGCCCTATCAGCATGGACACGCAAACGCGTGAATCCATGCCTTAGTGCCCATCATCTTAGTGCCTCGCATCGCTAATGAGATGGGAGGTAGGCGTTCCCGACTGAAATTCAGCGGGAATAATCGCTAACCACAGCTTCTCCCTATTTACTAGGAAATCGCTAACCCGTCTAGTGTCATGAAAAGTAGCGCTAACTGTGTATATCGCCGGTTCCTTACGCCTGCTATTTTCCCGACTTAGCTATATGTTGCATGGGAGGTGGATCATAATGCTAAGTCCACTTCTCCCTATTTACAATGTTTTCCCTAACGCTTTGTTATATCGCTGGTAATCCAGCGATAATTCCTGCTTATCGCCGCTATTGCCGGGATTTCTATCGCCTCGGCGATGCGCGTTGTGAATATTGCGCTGACCGGGCGATAGAATCCGGCGATAGGCAGCGTTAGGATTATGCACGCTAAACGCGGACAGCGATAATTATCTCTGCCGCTTGCTGATATGCCCCCTCATGTTTTAGCATGTCATTGTCTTTTTAATTGATTGTATACTAGTAATGCCTGACCTGATTCTCCATTCTCACCTGCGACACACCAGCCCTTTTTGGTAGCATGTATAAACTTTGATGAGCAGTTATTGATGGGTCCTTGTGTTCAGCTTCTGTTTCTGTATTTCTTACATTGTGTTCTTTTATCATGTAAAGATTTTAATTAACTAAATCATGATACATAGATTGAAATTAAAATACACAAGGACACAATAATTTTAATGTTGGCACTAGGCGATTAAGTGATTTGTCCAGAATCACAAGGTGTTGGTTGGGCTGACGCTGAAACTCGAACCTGGTTCCTCAATTCCAAAGTCGGCACCTCTGGCCGTTACGCCCCATCCTCTCCACATCTCTGTTTGTATTCTACATCTAGGTGAGCTCAATTGTGGACCTGATGCCCGCGCCGCGCACATACACCTACTTCTCTGAGTGCTGTTCAATTTCCGCCTAAAGACTTGCTTGTCTAGGAAAATGCGCCATGTTCATTAGTCCAAAACATCCCCTTTGCTGTCAGCAGAAAGGATGCCTAACAAACCCCTTGGTAATGTTTTTGCGCGCACATTAGAATTTAGCTTTTGCCAACTGTTTAGAGACCTTGAAAGAGTATGATAAATAGTTCTCTCTATTTCTTCACCCCATGTGTTCTGAAACCTATCAATTAAAATTTCTGCTTTGCTGAGGAGACACCGCACTGTCACTAAGTGTCCTGGTGCATACTTGGAGTCAAAAATGCACTGTTTTATTTTTTGTAAAACGAGAACATTAAAGCGTTTCTTTGATATGTCAGCCCCATGCATATGCATATGCCTGAGCACATTAAATGGTAGCACTGCAACAGTCAGCACAATAGTTGCTTTCTGTGTGTTATGTATGTTTATTTACCACAAACACATTTTATTTTAGTCTCATCATATTCAGAGCCAACATCCACAGTGAAAAAGTAAGCTGTTTTCTTGCTTTCACACCTCATCAAACTGAGCAAAACACCCTGCAGTAGGAAGATTACAATGTGCTCGCTAGGCTCGGCAATTGTCGGCATTGTGTGAAGTAAAGTGAAATAGTTTCTTTGTATTTGCCTGGTTTATAAAATGACAGACAGTACAATTCACATCACCTGAACTTTAATGTGCAAATGTGTATTTACTAAATAAACATATTGAGTTCTGATGAAAAAGATAATATCACAGTATTTTTTATCACGAAATAACAAATTACTTGAGCACTAAACATATAATACGAGGTTTAACAAGAGTAAATAAGGAACTAAAGAATAATTACATAAGTCCCTAACTTGCAGCTATACCTCAGGCAGTTTTTTTTTCTTTGTACAGATAATTATTTACTCCTTGAAAAACAAGATCTAAAAAACAAATATTCAGCACCCCAGACAAAACGCTACATTGTCTCTACAGCACTCCCTGTAAGCCAAAATATATTTTCCGGTTCTGCTTACTAGGCCTGTGTTAAATTTCCGTTACTCCAGCACAACCTTGTAAATTTTAGTAATTTCGTGTTAGTCTTGCTACGCGAAATTACTGACATTCCAATGATACGCTCCCTCATATAATTATATGCCATTTATCACAAACATTTACCACAAGCACAAGAGAACAATATGAACAGGCAGAGTATGAGCGGATGTTGTGTGCAACGTTTGTACTTTTTGTGCAATATTTTTAGCGTGAAATTCATCCTTGTGCCCTAAATGGATGGATGCATTTCACACTAAAATATATTTCTAAAGAATGTGTGTTGTTATCCCGCATTCTTTTTCTCCGCAGGGAATCCCAACGCGTTCGTTACAACGACCGCGTTGTGATTCCACATACCATTACTCCACAAGTCGGAACAACGACTTGCGGAGGGGGGGCGCTGGATGTTGGAATAGTATAATTTACTATTCCAACTCCAGTCTGTGCGGACAATAGGGAAGGTGTTGGAATTTAAATCCAACACCCCCCCCCCCTCCGCAAGTTGTTGTTCCGACTTGCGGAGTAATGGTATGCGGAATCACAACGCGGTCGTTGTAACGACCACGTTGTGATTCCCTGCAGGGAAAAAGATTTGTGGTAAACGTTGTTTACCATATCTAAATGCTGAATTTGCTTTAACCATCATTCCACTTACGTTTCCAGGCATTTCAAGTAATGATACAAAAGTAAGTAACACAAATTTCACACACCCTTACAATAGGTAAGCATGGGCGAGTGCCTAATATCATTTTGGCATGCTGTTCTAGACCTTAAAGGATCAGTAGAATGGTAGTTTTGCCCATCGTTTTTTTTTCTGTTTTTTTGCTTTCAACAACGAGACTAGATTTGCTTCTCATTGACGACAGCCCAGTGATAGTATGTGTTTTTTCAAGCATGTAAATGAGTTAATCAATGCCAATTTAGCTCAATAAGGACAGGTTTCATTGCTATGACTAATTATACCACCTAGTGGAAAACTGTTTTTGAATGGGTCAAGTATGATTTTTTGGAAGGTGTCCTTTTGATGTTGTCATTTGATGGTGTATTACCTCTTTTAACGTGTGACAAAATGAAGGAACGAGAAACCTATCAGATATTATTTTTAAAGGTTTCATGTTTAATCTTCCTTGCTTTAGGAATTACTTTAATGAAATGGTGTTTAATGCTTAGTTCACAATTGATGGTAAAGATCAGGGATTTGCAGCAAATTTATGCTTAAGGTTTTCAAATCACATTTGACGACCCTATTGACACACGTAGCATAACAAAAATGCTAATCACGTACCTTTGTGTGGAGGTCGACTATCTCCTCTCTTATCTTTTATGTGTGGAGATCTTTGCACCAACTGCGGAGATCTCTGCACATGTAAGAATACATTTTATCAGTAAATGTGTGAGAGGCATAGGGGCATGGCTTGAAAAATGGGAAATACTTACTACTAAATAGGAGAGGTTAAGTGTGGAGTATGGAGTGGATGAGTCAGCGCTTTAAGGAGGGAAATGCACTCAACCACAAAAGAGTAAACCCCTTCCTATTCACAAACTGTCCTTCTCTAGGTTTTCCAGCCAGAAGAACACAAAACAGTTGTAAATGTACTCCTGCTCAGAGCTGGAGTTAAGTCCAGCACTACACATGGCAACTCGCTGATACTCCAACAACTTCCCATAGAAAATAGTGGAGGTAGGGACTTATATTAAAACAATACAGGATCTATTGATAATATCTATTACAATATTCAAACAGTTTAAAATATAATTAAATCTAATATGTTAAAAAGTTCCAAAAAATAGCTGTTTTATAATCTTATAAACGTTTTTAAATATAACAATTAATTAATGTAGCATTAATATTTATCAGTATAGTTTAATTATTGTTAATTAATTCTATGCATCACTTTTAACACTTTTAAATATATAATGTATTTTTTTTTCAGGTATTATTTTAATTTTAAATGAAACATAAGAAATATCATTTTATTTAATGTTTAGCATATTTAAAATAATTTAAGTTTATGTCTGAATGCTTTTTTTATTGCTCCACATTTATCATACACATATAAAATGAATTGCCATTAATATATCAGACAAAATATTTTTTTCTCATTTTTAAAACTCTAATAAACTTTTAAACATTTCCCTGTACTTTGCTATAGGTAGATCTGCACCATGGTATTGGAGCTCTCCGACCACTTTCCACTTTTAAATTAGTTTCCACCCCTGATTCCAAGGGTTGGGGATATGCATGTCTACACTTAATACTTAAATTTACAATCATAAATGTTGAATAGCCCAAAGAAGTAAAATTTCAAAAATGTGTAAGAGTAAACTTCCACCTGTAGATTTACTCAAGTGTAAGTTTACCTTTGTGAATAGGTCCTATTGTGTTCAAGCCTAATTTAAGGAGGAATGTGGTCATCTCCATTTTTTAAATTGGAGAGGAAGATCCTAGCCTATAAATGGGATTCATTTTGAACATCCTGAAACCACTGAATATTTTAATGTTGATGGATGGTTACTCTGCTTCATCTTGTGAAAACATTTGCCAAACATTACAACGTTGAGCCTTGAGACACTTAATACAACAGTGTGAAAACCAGAAATCTTTAAAAATATTTTATCAGGGGCGTGGCTTGCAGCCGACGAAGATGGCCGCAACCTAGTGCGGCTCCGGTGCCAAACGCCCTATCCCGCACCCATCCTGAAGTAAATCCTGGCCGAAACCGGCAGAAAATGAGCAGCGGCAACCCCTGAGCACCTGGGACACCGGATGGGAGAGGCAGGCGCCCGAATGCGATCGTCTCGGCGGGAGGCCGCCTAAGAACGGATGCCTGGCCTGTGTGCGAGAGCGGCGCCGGGGCCTTGAGTGGCGACCTGCCGGCCCTGGTGAGCCTGAGGGGGCGTGGCCGAGAACTCACAGCATCGGAACCCTAGCGCCGGACACGGGACCTCGGGGGCTGCTGTAGATGCGAGGTACAGTGCTTTGAAGCCGGGCCTGCCTTATCACCCGATAGACCCTGCGCTTCCCTTCGCGGAGGCCCCGGCATCGCTCGGCGCCGCCTCTGCAGCGGAGGAGGGGCAATGGCGGCGTGATCCAGGGACTGGAGGCGGGGGCGGACGGCAGCGACGGAGTGCGCTGAAAGCGCTGAGAGCCACCACCGGTGTCAGAAGACGCTGCCCCATTGGTGGAGACCTCGGGGGGGGCCTGGGCTTCCCCTGGAGCCTCGTGTGGCCCTGTGGTGGGCAGTGAATGCAAAACGGAAGACTGGCGCTGGGGGCCTACGCATAGCATGGTGGGCAGTACGGATCCCAGCATTGGACCTGAACGTGGCTGGAGACCTGCAGAAGGTTGTGACGGTTGGGCGGTTGCGGCGAGGCCCCGGTGCAACGGACAGGCCACACGTGGGTATTTCCGTGGCCGGCGGCGGCGCCCGCCGGATCGCCGCTGCTTTCCTCCTCCAACTCTCCTGTGGACACAGACACAGGCCGAAGGGAGCGGAGCTCACTTGCGCCGGCCACTATGGGGGGCAGGGGCCACCGTGGGGGAGCACAGGTCAAGCTCGAGAAGTACGCATTTCAGAAGGATCGGGCTGGCTCCCCCCCCCCCTGACAAACCTAAGGAGATCACTCTGGCGGATGTCATGGCCATGCTGACCCAGATGCAGGTCTCAATAGGCACAATATCCACAGACGTAACGCTGCTGAGAGCCGATGTCGCTAAAATTAACACGAGATTGTCGGAGGTCGAATCAACCACGGCGACCCTTACTAGCGAAGCGGCTGAGAGCAAGAAACGGATACAGACGCTGGAACTGGTCCAAAAGCAGCTACTGGTCAAGCTTGATGACCAGGAAGGCAGGTCCAGAAGGAATAATGTGCGTGTCGTGGGTGTGCTGGAGAGCGAACGGGGGCCGGCATTGAAAAACGTATCACGGAACAGTTGCTGCCACGTGGACTGTCGAACTTTTTCTCAGTGGAAAGAGCGCAACGGGTGCCCGAAGGGCGGCCGAGACTCGGGGACAGAGACGCTATCCTGCAGGCGGCGCGTACCGCCCCCCGTTGAAGGTGGACAACTGCACGGTTACCCTCTATCCAGATTACACCACAACAGTGATGAGGCAACGCCGCGACTTCCTTGCGGTCAAGACGGAGCTGCGCGCCCGTGAACTCAAGTATGCGATGCTCTATCCGGCAAAACTACGGGTGGAAGCCGAGGGGCGCACATGGTTCTTCACCACGCCGACGGAGGCCACGGAGTGGTTGGAGGGATGGCGCCCAGCGAGAGATGCGGGCCGAGCGGGACGTACCCGTCGAAACCATTCTGTATCCCCCGAGAATCTGGAGGTAACTGGTTCGGGAGGGGGGGATCGCACGCCACGTTACTGAGGCAGAGATGGAGCGAACGGACTTCGGACGACGGAGCGGTGTGGAGTGCCAAGTGGACCCCGGCGATCACGGGAGGCTCGGACACTGCAGGGGCGCTGTGTTTTTGAACTTTGCTGTCTTCAATAACTGGTTTCTCGCATAGACATACACATGGTGCAGGGAGCGGGCGAAGGACAGAGAGCCGCTCCTCCCCCATACGCAAGTAGCAAGTTATGGGATCTAAGCACTCTGCTAAGTTGGGGTGGCGGGTAGTTTTAAATCCGCTGGGCAGGGAGGCAGGGAGGGGGGTGGGGGGACGGAGTCATCATGGAAAAGTTGGTTTGTGTTATGTTTTAGGTTCAGCAACTACTCATTGGCGGATTCTGCAAGCTAGGCCTGTCATAGACCGAGGGAGGGGTGCACAGGTGCGATCACTTTCCAACTACCCTCCATGACTGGGGAAACACATAAAGCTAACCGGGAGGCCACCGCTAGCTCCACTGAGGGACACGCGCAACAAACCAGCCCCTTGTTCAGAGTTTTGTCCTGGAACATGAATGGATTGGGAGATAAAATTAAACGGGGGCTGGTCTTACAATATCTCAAGCGCAGGGGGCCGGCGGTGGCACTCTTGTAGGAAACACATCTGGTAGGCACGACTACGAGAGCACTAATCAGATGGGGATTTAAAATGGCGATACACTCTGAATTCACGTCTGGGTCCCGGGGGGTGGGCATACTAGTTAACAAACGCTTCCCCCTGATCATTGTTGACTCCCGTAGAGAGGACCAGGGTCGCTTTGCGGCACTGACCTGCCAATGGGAAGGGAAACTGTATAACTTAGTGACTGTATACGTCCCCCCGACACTCCACCAGGATACTTTCCGGGCACTGGGTGAGTTCCTGCTGTCGTTACCACAAGGGGAGCTAATCATGGGTGGGGACTTTAATGCGACTATGGATCCGTCAATGGATAGGTCATCCTCCAGAGATTACGGTAGCGCCACCCCCAAATTGCGTGAATTTACCGAGGCACATGGCCTCATAGACACCTGGAGAACGCACTGTCCGGAGGAAAGGCAATACACATTTCACTTGGGGGGTCACAACACTCTTTCTCGTATAGACTACATTTTTACACCAACTACAGGGTTGAGGGGAATGACGGAAGTTTCTCACTTGCCCAGGGGCATTTCGGACCACTCTCCGGTAATCATTACATTTGCAACCTTCGCCCCGCGAAGACGTAGGATATTCCCAATTCACCCAGTCTATCTCAAAGTCCCTAAAATTAGCAAAGCCCTTCAGGCGACAACCAAACAGTATTTTGCCGAAAACAAGGACTCGGTTACAAGCCCGACGACGTTGTGGGAGGCGTACAAAACAGTCCTTCGCGGACAGGCGATATCGATGCTAGCCGACCATAAGAAAACCCAATGGCTAGCGGTACTCCAGCTTGAGCAGGGGGTGACTGAGGCAGAAGCCGACCATGCCACACATACTGATGATGACACCACACATAGAGTACGCATGGCACAGCAGGAATGTAAGTCCTATCTTTGGGAGGCTGCGCGAGCTAAACAGGTTGCAACACAGCATATGATTTATGACCTAGGGGACAAGGCAGGTAGACTATTGGCCTGGCTTGAGAAGGGGTAGTGTGCGGCGCGGTGGGTGGCGCGGATCAGGCTGGACTCTGGAGATTTTACGTCGGAGCCGCGGCAAATCGCGGAGGCCCTAGCGGCCCACTACAAAAAGATCTATACACCGGAGGCCTCGTCTAGTGTGGCGGATAATCTGACCTTCCTTCAGGACATCGCAATGCCGAGGTTGGTCCAGTCGGAGGTGGCAGCCCTGGAGGCAGACCTGACGGCTGAAGAGCTCACGCTCGCAATACTCGCCCTCCGCGCGGGGAAGGCAATGGGGCCCAATGGAATTCCGGTGGAATTCTATAAGAAAAACGCTACTCACATAGTCCCGCACCTCTTGGCCATGTATAAGACCAGTCTGTCGACAAGGATTCTGCCCCAAGACCAGAGAGTGGCTACCATTGTGGCCATCCCTAAGCCTAACAAACCCTCTCACGACTGCACCTCCTATCGCCCAATCTCTTTGCTGAACGCCGAGGCAAAGATTCTGGCAAAGGTGTTGGCGACAAGGCTTCAGCCCGACCTTGCGGCCTTGATACACCCGGACCAGTCGGGGTTTATGCCTAACCGCAATACCGCCCTGAATATACGGCAGCTTCATGGGATCCTCGCGCGCTGCTCATCGATAGAGGAGGACACGGCCATCCTCTCACTGGACGCTCGGATGGCGTTCGACCGGGTGGAGTGGCCTTTCCTCTTTGCCGTTCTTCGTCACATGGGCTTTGGTCCCAAGATGTGCGCCTGGATCCAGCTTCTGTATACCGAGCCACTGGCACAGGTGGTGGTAGATGGGCATATCTCGGACCCCTTCCCGTTGGGGCGGGGGACGGGACAGGGCTGCCCTCTTTCCCCGCTCCTTTTTGCTCTGGCTTTGGAGCCGCTCGCGGCCTGGGTGCGGCAGGACCCTGTGATCCGGGGCCTAAAGTGGACTATGGGATGGGAGGACCGCATCTCCCTGTATGCTGACGACGTCCTGCTGTACCTAGCCTCGCCGGCACGCTCGATTAACTGCCTCCTGGACATCTGCGCGTCATACGGGAGAGTGTCCAGCTATACGATAATCTGGGAGAAGTCTATTGTATATATGCTTTGAGGCTCCCCGCCTCGGCTCCCAAAGGGATGTGAGGTTCGAGTGGTGGAAGATGGGTTCAAATACTTAGGAATTTATGTGACCATTGATAGAGAGAGATTTGTTGCCGAAAATCTGGCGAAGCCCCTGCATAGGTTTCGCAGCGACGTCAAACACTGGCTTTCTCTACCCCTGACACTACTGGGACGTGCCGCCCTCTTTAAAATGATGGCTCTCCCTAGATTTCTTTACCTACTTCACAACTCACCCTTCCCGGTCGCACCTGCATACTTCACCGCCATAAACGCGGAGGTCAACAGCGTCTTATGGGAAGATAAGGCGCCGCGGATAGCGCTCCATAAGCTTACCAGAGGGTGCTACGACGGGGGTATCGCCCTCCCTGACATAAAGCTGTACTATTGGGCATCTCAACTTATGGTCATAAATCAGTGGCTTCATGTGCCTGGGGATGACCCGGCGTGCCGTATGGATCGACAGTTGCTGGGGGCCGGGGGGTCATGGGAGCGCTCTACAACCACACGAGGGGCCGAAGCCCCTCGGGACCCACGGCACATACTCTCCAGATATGGTTCGCGGCGCAGCGGGCTCTTGGCTGGGCCGGAAAGATAACTCAGGCCACACCTTTGTGGGAGGTGAAACAGTTGGGGGTGCTGCGCACCACTAAGGGGTTCCATCAGTGGGATCTGATTGGCATTTCCAGGGTCGGAGACCTTTGGAAAAAGGGGGAACTGGTCACATTTGCCCAATTACAAGCGGACTACGACCTGGCCGACACTGAACGGTTCAGATACTTACAAATCCGACACGCACTCCGGGCGGCGGTCCCGCCCGGGATCTGGCTTGCGGAGTCTTCGCCATTGGAAGACCGACTCCTCACGGAACACCTGACTAAAAGAGCGACGTCCCTGACATATCGGAAGATGATAAACAACCAGCCAGACCCATTTTCGGCCCTTAAGGTTAGATGGGAGACAGAGCTGGGGGAATTTGACGAAGCGGAGGCAGGCGGCGCTTTCCTCCCCTAAGGAGGTGGGAATATCGTCCAAACTGCGGCTGGTTCAACTAAAAATCTTACACCGCACGTACTACACCCGCACACTCTTATTTAAACTTAAACGAGCTGACTCCCCCTATGTCTCAGGCAGTGTGGTATGGATGGTACCCTTTTTCACACCCTCTGGGAATGCCCAGCAATAACCCTATACTGGAAGGCAATACTGCGCACACTCTCCCAGGTGACTAAAGTTCCGACGCTTCCGGAGCCGAGGAGGTGTCTCCTCAACATCTGGGAACCTACAGACCTCAGCAGAGTGGCACGACTCTGGGTGACACTGGGACTCACGTTGGCGAAGCGTAATATAGCCCAGGGATGGGGATCTAGGCAAACACCTACCCTCGCCCAATGGCCCCGGGATATGGACTCCATAATGATTGTCGAAAAAACAGTATACATTCATAGATGCTGCCCCAAAAAATGGACCCAGGTATGGGGTGGGTGGAATACATATAGAGGAAATATATGTGAACCCCCGCATGACACTTTAGAATCCGAACTAAGTGACCAAGAGTAGACGGACTATCTCTTGCTTGCAGAATGAGGGCGTTGTCGCCATGTGGTGCCGCAGGTGTACCAGTGCTTTTTGAGGATGCCTTTAAAACCTTGCTGCACATTCGATTGGTTGCTATACTGCTGGACTCAATGCCAATGTATGTTGCTTTATGTTTGAATAAACTCAATCAAAATATTAACAAAAAAATAATAATAATAATTTATCAGGAATTGATGTTTTCCTCCGGAACTATTGAGAATTCAATTACTACAATCTGTACAATAAATATATGTTTGGAAAGCATATGAAAACATTTGTTATGCTCGAGACCATCTAAAGTAACCCAGAAGAACAATGAAAGTAGAAGGCAGGTGGCACCATCATAAAATCATCATCCAGTACCTTCAAAAAATTGTATTTGAAGATGTGCTTCAGGAGCTGCAATTCCCAGTTTGTGCTGCTGTCAGTTAATTGTATTCCTTTAAAGATGCAATGGGACATTTTTCCGCGAATTTACCAGTGTAAAGTGGCATTAGGTGTAATTGACCAGTACATAAGTAGAATTATGAAACAAGCAATGGAAATGTCACTTTTTTTCTGGCCATTCTGTGCAAACCTGACCTAGTACAAAATCATTTTGAGACTAGTATAGTCCATGTAATCTGGCCACTAATTGTTGATTTGATGATCTTGTCAACAGTTTTCTCAAAGTGGAAATTTTGACAGATTTGAGCTGGTTTACTTTAAAGAAATTGGGTGCTTTTTATAGTTAAGGAGGAAATTCTCTATGAGAGAGAGGGAGAGATAGAGGAGAGAAAGAGAGAAACAAAGAGAGAGAAAGTGAGAGAGAGAGAATCACAGTGGTTAGGATGATTTGGCTATCAGCATAATAGATTTTGTACCCGATTTTGCAGGACGTGTGCTGAAATGTGAGGTTTCTTTAACAAGACTAATTTATGATGTGTGCTTATTGAGTTCTTTGACATATGATAAAATGGATTTGTTCTGTGATGATGTCTGTCTTTAGAGTAACTTAACTGAGTGAAGAACAATGAGTTTTGATTCTGACAATTGTTTTAGAGAAAACATGTTTTGATGTTGAAACCTATTTTCAAGGAGTACAAATTGGACATTGTGAAGTTGTGTGTCTCACTGTTTGACACTAGAAAAAATATCTGTTGGTACTTATTCACAACAAATAATTTGCCCTGAACCACATGTATGGATAGTTCATGCCACATGTCAATATGCAATGTAGAAGACAATGGACAGCCAATTTCTGCTGACAAATATCATAATTATGATATCCACTTCCAGCAGATGGAAATGGGGATACATATCTGTGGAGTTTTTCATTGAAATGTGGTCCGAAATCATAACAATATTGTATCCACATTTATGAAGTCAACGGAGGAAAGGTAATCACTATCCATAATTAAATCATCTATATTCTTTGGTATTTTAAGGTAGTGATTTTTTAAATCACCAGCAACATCTCTAAGACCTGCACAGCTCTAAACGATTCAAAAAAGGTGCCAACTTTATAAGACAATGGCATCAGCTTAGGCAATGTTTAAGCAGTGATATACAGAACAATGTAAACTCCATTGTCTACTTTGACTAAATTTAAAAAATAAAGGTTGACCTTTGTAAGTCTAAATGAGAATGTGAAATCATTCAAAGCTATGAATATATAGTATGATCATTTACTAGAAATACACATTATTGGCAGATATACGCTAGGTATCCATACCTGATGGTTTAGGAAATCAACTTGAATGCACCTTGGAACAGTTTTTTCTAAATTTAACACCTATTCTTAGTCCATGATTTTCTCCTTTCCTGTCATTGGCTGACTTTTTCTATTGAACATTTGTCACAATCATGCCCCTCATTGTATAACTTACCAGGTCCTTCTCTATTTTTCAGGCCACTCCCTGAGTTAATTATAACAAGGAAAGCCTTACAACCTCATGACCAGTATGCACTTGTTGTCATTTAGGTCTTTTTGTCATCAGCAAGATAAAATAGGGAACACAATGCCAAAATACAATTGAACAACCTGTTGCATATCCAAAACAATGTCTGTATTATTTCTAAAGCCTATGCTGCCTGCTTCCTTTCTAACACAAATTCAATTAGTTGTTAAGAGGTTTTGTCTGTTGTATTACAACTCCATAGACAAATGTGCCATTTTACCATTATTCTAATTCATGTGGTGAAAGAGCATTAAAGACATTAAACGAATAAAAAAAAAATATCCAGTTTTTCTCTACATATTTTAGTACAAAATTATAGATTCATCACATTTGCCACGTAACCTGATGAATAATTTGCAAATTCCAACAAAAAATGGTTCTAGCTCAAATGGATCAAAGTAATGTTTTCATGGAATGTGTCACATAATGCCATTTATTTTGTCTTTATGTACCCTTTATATATCTCTGACATAATTAGTGGATGAAATGTCCCCATTTTTGCTGTGGTGCAACCTGTTTGTCCTGCCTATTTCTGCTGGCTTTTCAAATTTGTGTGGCTTACTACTGCCAAATAGTAGTTAAGCACCTGTGCTTCCTCCCTAAAACGTGCTGTAAATTGGAACACCTGGTTTGGCCTATTTATCTTCCTTATCAGTCCATTGTAAATGGTGTCTAAATTAACCTATGGCAAGACCGGCTGAACATCATATATGGGCTGCAGTGCATAGTTACACCATCCACATATATGTTCAAAATATGTGCTTGCAAGAAGCACCACAGTGCCCTTTGTGGGATGCAGGTTAAATGTGCCAAAATTCTACTCCCACCAATATAAAGGTCTGCTCACCCAATTTAGATTTGGATGAACCATAGTTTGATGCTGGCAGACACTACTCGGTCTCTGTTGTGGTCAAACTCATCCAATGGCCCAACCAACTAAGGGCAATTGAAGACCACTCACCTACTTTAGAAGGGTGGACATATTGCTGTTTTTCAATGTCTGTCGCTATCAGGCAAAACCTGGCTTTAAGGGGCAGCAAAAGTACACAATGCCCTCTTCGCTGAGGGGGGGGGGGGGGCTTTTTCTATTTTCAAAAAGAAATTCCTACTTTGGGAATTCCTTATTGAAAATTTAAAACAACATAAGACTACGTTGCTGTACAGCTCCATCATGTTTGACGGAACCATCCAGTAAAGTTATAATGCACTGGCAAGAACCACCTTGTTGGTGGTTTATGACAAACTTGAAATGTATGTCGGGCCGATGGACATTTCGAAATTTGGTGGTCTGCACCTCCACCAGGGCAATGGAGTCATTTACCAACAGTTAAATCAGCACCTAAGACTGAAGTTTAATTCATTGACGGGGACAACCTGCTTGGTGAAGCCGGCCTCTGCTCCTTCATAGTCAACCTGGAATCACACCCAGGTCTTGTTCAGCCATGAACAGAGACTTCTCATTAAAGCTCTTCTTATTTCTTGGTGCATTTTGCCTTAAAAGATTTAAAATTAATATCTCAAGTTCCTCTTATCCAACTGTTATGATTTTGGTGTGTTTTTCCACATTTTCTCTAATTTACTGAACTAGTTTAGAAATGTTACTGTAGTGTGTTCTTTGTTTGAAATTGTTGGTACTGATGGAACTTAACATGCACTTCCCCGGAGACATCCTGCTGCTTGTGCATAGCTAATAGAAGTTGATTAAGCGTGTGAAAATGCTATGAATCACAAGATGTGAAGCCTCAATTGTGTCTTTATGTCTTAGCTTTCCTCCACATTGGTAGTACATACTATCAGCCGCGGCCCGTGGAGGGAGTACTGTGGGGCGGAAAGGCGGGGCGGGGATAATAAAAACCGGAATATGGATAATTGGAGGTAAGTAAACAATTAAATAAATAAAACGAATTTCGTTGCACGCCCTGCATCGCGATATTATTTATTTAATTGTTTACTTACCTCCAATTATCCATATTCCGGTTTTTAGTACCACCACCCAGCCCCTCCCCCGCCCCGCCTTTCCGCCCCACAGAACTCCCTCCACGGGCCGCGGCTGCACACTATATTACTGCACATCAAAATTCATTGTTGGTGATATGCTGTTTTGTCATGTCAGGTATTCAACTAAGTCATGATAAAATGGGTTACATTCATGCACAGAAATATAATCCCACTGAATTGCCCTCTTTTTTATTAGCGTAGTTATTTTATTATGTCATGTCATTGTAAGATTCATTCTGGTAAATAGTAATTAGTGCTTTCTCACATCAGTTAATCTGTACTGTGGTAATAAATGTATGAATGTGTGTTTCTTAGTAGTTGCTTTACATAACACATTATTATTATTGGCCGCCATCATTTTTACTGACATGATATCAATGGGTTGCCTTTATTTATTTTAATTGGTTTCAAGAATCCTTCATGCAACAGTAGAGATTCAGTGGAATAACAGTGCAGACGTCTCTTTAATTAACACCTCCATGATCAACCCTAAACACTTTTATAAGCTAATTTCTCAATAACTTCTGAATGTAGGTGCACCAAACCAAGCAAAAGCAATTCATTGGGTAAAGTTATACCTTAAGCCAAAGTTTAGTGTAATTTTCTTTTTAGCCATTCTCTCTGCAAAGAAGAATGAAAAAAACCTGTGGTATTTAAATGTGAAATGCTACTTTTATTGCCCCTCCTGTATTTCCAACTCTCCTTGACAGATCAGTACGACAACTACCTGTATACACAACAGCAATGTGGGTATTATAATGTTCATTAAACTGGCAATTGCTCAGCTGCTTAGCTTCATGTTTGTAACTTACTCATTTCACTCCAGAAACGTTTGAATATGGTGTGTTCTGGTCACAATACACTGATATTTTTTGTTCCAAAACATTCCATGAGATTGACGTATTGTATAGTTCCAAACATCATCAAGGACAAATAGTGAGCTAGTTTAGGAGACAATCTGTGGTGGCCTCTTGCTATCTAATGCATTTTCCCCACAGTCTTGATGTTCCCTGCTGCTCAGTTAGGGAGTAAGGTCATTGGATGGTTGGATTATTGAGTGTGTTTGTGCTTGGATGAGTGGACAGTTGGACAGTTGGATTGAGAAGGGCTGAGCAGAAGGATGCTGCTTCAGGTGGAGATTTTCATGATTTACCTGTATCCTGATCTGAGCCTAATAAACCTAGTCCCTTCGTAACCTACAAGACTACATTCTTGATTGTAACACTATCCTTTTTGCATTTGTTATCTAAATTATTATACTTGCCCATCG
The DNA here is from genome assembly GCF_964204655.1 of Triturus cristatus. NCBI lineage: Eukaryota > Metazoa > Chordata > Amphibia > Caudata > Salamandridae > Triturus > Triturus cristatus. The sequence continues at coordinate 233,271,397 of NC_140584.1, forward strand.
GTGGACTACTAGTATAAACACCTTCCACTGCCATTACATTTTTTACTCATGTTTAAACCAAATGGTTGGTCTGTCCCACGCCTCATTATATATTTTGATTTCAGTGTCATACCAGGCTTGAATGATCACCACCTCCTCCCATCAGTTTAACCATGTCCACTACAATGACTTTTAAATCTTTAAGGTTATTTTGATGCACTTTATCGAAAAGATTCACCACTGAAAAGCTATAGTGATTTCAACCAGTTGACTCTAAAGCATTCAAAATGTTGTGAGTAATACTACAGTAAAATTTTCAACATGTCTGGCATTGAAGGTACGCTTATTTGATTTACTGTAAATTTAATATCACAGTTGATTTTATTGTTTTTTACTTTGCTTAACACATGGATTTTAATAGTCTTCCCATTTGTGCATGCTTTTCAATTACAGCACATGGAGAAGGAGCTGTTAGATTTCTCCTACCCCCTTACATACACATACAAACACACAAATGGTGTATATTTATGTAAAAGAAAATAGGTAAAGTATTGTTATGTTTGCAGTTTTCTTACTCATAATACCTTGTACACTTCAAAACGTCTGGGGAAGTCGCAGAATGTTCTCATGTTTCTGTGGGGGAAAGTTCTGGAATATGTGGGTAATGACAACATTCCCACCAACTGACATTACCACACTTCTCCCATTTGTGTGGTGAATCAATATTCTGGCACAGGAAACATCTGAAGAAAATAAAGATTTTTTCTATTTACATTGTGTCAATTAATGGTAAGTGTAGCTGCATTATGTAAGCCTGGGGTTTGCTGATAACTAGGATTACCTCCCAATCTCAGACATTTTTTAAAGCACACCCAATGAACTAGTGCGGATTCCATTACATTTTAGGTACCCAAAATGCCCTGCACGCCTCAAACCTTGGCAAAACTAAATACATTTCTGTGAGGTAAAGGTCCATAATCCATGAAGAAATGCAGAAGTCCACCCAACGATCCCACAGTTTTTTTGACAAAAACCATACTCCTAGTAATTTCTGGTAGACAAATTATACATATGTAATTAAACACCTATATATTACCCAATCAGAATCAATGTTATCCCATCTTTCACCAGTGTATGGTTCTTTCTTTCACTTGCTTGTTAAGCTCCAATTTCTACTCACTATGCTCCCTTTCTGCCATCTGTTCGTTGATTAAGCTTCTACTGCAGACATATATTTAACTTTCCTTGTTGTGTCTGCAAGTATATTAATGACTTGGCTCATCCTTAGCTCTGTACTCTTCTACACTACACCCATTTCCATAATTCATGCTCTACCTCTCAAGTCAGTCCCACCACTATGTGCTGAATCTCAAATTCAGTCATTGTCTTTCTTTCTCACGAGCACTGGCGGAATCTTCATCTCTGTTGCTGCATTAAACCTAGTCTTCAGCCAATCCCCCATTACCTTATAATCATCATTGCCTTTGTTGGACCTCTCTTTCGTAATACTGTGATTTTGTTTTAATGTGTTTGTATTTTGATTAACTGCTTTTTATTCTTTGCAGGCGTGTGGCCCATGGATATGAGTGATATTCATGAAAAACCAAATGTATTCAGACTAACCTTTTTTTACTAACCAGTTTCATCTATTTTTTTTACTTGAATGACATTTGTGAGGCTGGCTAACCCAAGCTACTGAAAGCCCTTCTCATTTTATTTTTTCTGCTGGGCAAAGCCCTCAAATTCTTTTCCTTTTTTTAAAGTGCTTTGTAAGGTTAAGTGCCTCTTTCTACTTATGTCTCCGCTAGAATCCCCTTCTGCATTGCACTGTACCTCTTTGTTCCTGCGATACATTTCCTCCAGCCATGTCCTCCCAATCATCATGCTATTTTGTTATTTTACGTTCCTTTTCACTGTGGCATTCCTATTTGGCCTCTAATCCTCTACCCCCTTGAAACTTTTATTTTTACTGGGGTGCTTCCTTACAAACGCCGCCCATTTTCAACACGTGTCTTTTTCAAGGAACACAAAGTGGCACATTTCCCCTTCCTCTTTATCCTCCCCATCTTAAACTGTCCTCTGCGCTTATGCCATCATTGCTCCACACAGATGTCTCCGGCACCATTTTTACTAGCCTTTTTCCAGAATTCTGTTTCTAATCAATTTAGAATCTGTTTTAGACAAAGTTAGTTAAGGTTTTATAGTCACTATAAGGGAAGTTCTAAGCAACACACTCTCCATGTCTTTTAGGACGAAGAGAAATGAAGCTACAGCATCATTTTAAAGTGCTAAGATATGGTAAGCAATTTCAACACATAACTAAAATATCCCTCAGTCTTTCTTTGAATAGTAGACTTTATAACTGTGTTTGATATGTTATGTAGCCACAGGCTAGATATATTGTAACATCTTATTTTGCTAAAGTTCCGAAAAATGTTTTTATCCCTTAACTATGATAATGACGTTTCTGTAGCAAATATATATCAGCAGAATTATCCACCTGCTGTGTATCTATGTTTGTGACTGATGAAAACAAAGGATGAATACAACACTGTTGCTAACATATGTTCCATCATCTCACATTTCAAATGAGTCATAACAGAATACTGAAAGCATGTCAATATACTTCAAAACATTTCTTCTTGTATTTTAGGCTGAGTGCTTGTAAAGTACTGGATTCATCTTTTCAGAAAGAGTGGAATGTGCATGGAACCTCATTAGAGTTTAGCAGGTGTGTCCTGGCAGTGGGAACAACAGTACTGCTGGAATATTTTTCAAAGTGGGAGTGTTGGATCTCAACGTCACCTTCCTAAATTCACAAGTGTTGTGGAACATTCAACTGCTACTTACAAAGCACTCAAAAATCATGTGAACTAAGACAGGCTAAAATAGGGAAAATAGGCACAGTCACTTATACATAGTGCTTTCTCCATCACAATAGTATCTTATTTGTTGAAACTTTCACTGCATTTGTTGGACCTCTCAAAAAAAGTAAAGTAAAATTTCGTCCAAGGACTAGAGGTGATTTATTTTTTGGCAGACAGAGTTTACTCTGTCAGGGTGAAGGAGTAAATTACTCTGTCGCCCTGACAGAGTAATTGCCTGCCAAATTTAGAAATGACCGTCAAGCAGGCGGTCATTTGTGAAGCATTGGCAGAAACCGCCGTTATGGCGGTTTGTGAATGCTATTTTTAAGCTTGATGCATGACAGAGCTAGCCATCAAATGTGTAGTTTTTTTCCTTAAAAGAAGAAAATCTCAAAGTGGGATATTCTTATTTGCAATAAAAACAACAGTGCCCCCCTCACCATTGCAGTCATCTCACATGGCGAGGAGGCAGTTTTAGTTCTTTACTGCCCCTTACCACCAGGGTTTTCCTGACCATGATGGGCAGCAAAAAAATGTTATGGGTCTGCCCATCTAAATTGGGAGAGTGGACAGATAGCCATTTCTCCAACAGCCCTTATTGTGTCGGGCCATCAAAGAAATGTGGCCATGGTGGAGAGGGAATAGTCTCTGCTGCTGCCAAAATTTGGTCTGCCCACAAATTTGGCAGATGGACAATTATATTGTCTGTATGAATACTCTGTCACCATTGTGATGGAGTATGCTTAACACAAATATATAAATCAGTTAATCTTCATTTGTGACTCTTATTTGTGCACAAAAGTCAGTGTCCCTTCACAACACATACTCATTTGTTTGACATCCGTAAAATGATGTGTTTCTGTCTCAAGGAAGAGGCAATGAAACAATGTAGCTGATAAAAGCGTTTCATCTTTCTATCCCTCCTCCCCACACTCACATACACAAAAACTCTATTTATATTTCTTTCTGTCTCACTGTGATAATAGAATCCATGCATTCCTTAGTCGTAAAAAAAAACAAAATGTGGGAAGAAATAGTGGAGTCACTTGCTATTGCCATTTGGACTGTGGAAAATATCAGTATAATTATATTGATAAATAATTCTAAGTTCATATTTTTGAGGCTTTCTCCCAACATGAAAAACTAGAATTCACAGTGGCCACTGATAAAGGATGTAATGCGTCATACGTTTTATAACAGTACTTATATCCATTACTCTTTATTAGCTGCAAAATGGTTTCTATTTCTAGTAGAAACATTTTGCACCTTGTTAATGTAATTTCAGAAATTATCTCATTCATAAACATTGAGGAATGGTAGAGGTAATACCCATCCTCAACAGTGACCCAGTAGAAATAGAACCTTTTATGACCAAGCAGATCGTGATTAAGTATAAATACGTTTATTGAAGTACAATGGTAATGACCCCCAGACACATCCTTCTTTCACAACTGCCAGCCTTCCTCTGCCCCAACCAAGCCCACAATCTACTACCATGGATACAGTAGAACAACACACGTTCCATTGCTAAGGTAACATTAGACTACCCTGCATTAAGATATAACACATCTTCTTTCTTTACAATGCAAAAATTATTTTATCCCAACAAAACATCTTCCTCAACCATGACATCTAAACATACCCACTATTTACATTATAATACACATAAACAATACTCAATAAGTCATATAATCACTGAGCCATTTTGGAGTCGTCCGGACACGCTTATCTTTGTGCATTTCGTCATGTCCTTTGATGATATTATTGTCACCACTCCTTGATGAACATGCCCTCACTTCTAATTTATTGCATAGAGTTATACTTCGGATATTCCACACCTTGCCATCATTTAACCATACGCTATTCCCACAAACCTTTGTTATCTGTTTTGGTACAGACCATTTTGATAGCCCTCTCCTTTGTGAACCCACGCTATATGTCCTCACCCAGTCTCCAACATTAAAATGTTGCACCTTCCTTTTCAATTTTTCATTGTGTCTTTGCACATACTTATTCTGTTGTTCCTTTACCCTGTATTCTAAACTCTTCATGCACACTGGTCTAGAAAACCCCTTGAACATCCACCCTGGAGTAACCTTGGTGCCAGGTTGTCTACCTTTCAGAAGCCTGAATGGTGATTCATTTGTTACTGAGTGAGGCGTAGTACGATAGCTCCATAACATTTCCTTTACTGCTTCTCTGCAGTCACCTCCACTTTCCTCTGCTAATTGTATGCACTCCTTCAATACCCTATTAAACCTTTCTACAAGACCATTTTCTCTTGGATTATAAACTGCAGTGGTGTGATGTGTGATGCCCAAATTGTCAAGATAAGAATTACATTCTTTTGATATTAATTGCGGCCCATTGTCCGTGAGTAACTTGTCCGGACATCCTTCCCTGCGAAAGATTTGATCACAAAATTCTATAATATTGCCTGCTTTGATGTCACTTGTAAACGCTACCTCTGGCCATTTGGAATAATAATCAATCAGTACTATTGCAAATTTATTTGCAATTCCCTTTGATGAAAATGGACCGCATATGTCCATTCCAACCTTTTCCCATGGTTTGCTAGGAAATTGTGTAGAGGATATGGGTGAGTCCTCAACCCTGTGAGTTTTATCACTACACATACATTCCATACAGTCACGAACATGTTCTTCTATAACCTTGTCCATACCAGGCCACCAAAATGTCTCTCTGGCCTTCCTTTTCATCCCAGACATACCTCTATGGCCTTCGTGTAATAAGTTAAGTAACCTGTTTTGTAAACTTCTTGGGACTACCAATCTACCATTTCTACGTAGTACCCCTTCCACCACCGATAGTTCTGTCCACACTGTCCAAAACTCTCCAAATCTTATCTTAAGCGTGCTAACTGGGACAGATGGACTGGCTAATTCATTCATTAAATCTGTAAGGGTGTTGTCATTGTTTATAGCCTCCTTCCATTCATGACTATTTATTGCCCCTTTACATGATTCAGCCACTTCTGCCACAACACAATCCTCATTGGAGTCTATATCATTATCTTCACCTTCCAATGGTAATCGTGAAAGACAATCAGCATTAACATTGCGTTTCCCTGGACCATATTGTAGAGAAAAATCGTACCCTTGTAATCTATATAACCATTTGGCTATTCTCGGAGTCGCCTTGGCAGCTCCTTTGGTGGTGAATAATTCTATGAGAGGTTTGTGGTCAGATCTGATTTCAAACCGTGTGCCCCATATATAATTTTTGAAATACGTTACACCCCACCAACATGCAAGTGCTTCTTTCTCAATTACAGAATAGGTAGGTTCTGCTCCTTTTAAAGTTCGTGATGCAAATGCTACTACCCGTTCTTGATCTAAATGTTTTTGCATTAGCACCACTCCTAGGCCATAAGCACTAGCATCTACCACTACAATGTTTTGATGTGAAGGGTTGAATGGTTTTAAATGGACTGATCTAGCAATTTGTTCTTTAATATAAGTAAAGTCTTTTTGACATTCCTCAGTCCAAATGAATTTCTCTCCCTTCTTCATTAAAATTCTAAGTCTATGTACTTTGTCCGCAAAGTGATGAACAAACTTGGAATAAAATTCCGCAAGACCTAGAAAGGATCGCAATTGCTCTTTGTCATGAGGTGGTGGTGCATTTGTGATAGCCTCCAGCAATTTTTTTTTGGTTTAACCCCATCTTTGGATAAAGTATGTCCTAAATATTCTATCTCCTGTACTCCAAATTTGCATTTCTTTATTCCTACAGTTAAGCCCGCTTGTTGCAGCTTCTCTAAAGTTTTAGTCAGTGTCCTATCATGTTCTGATCGATTTGCACCCCAGACCAATACATCATCCTGAAATACCAATACTCTTTCCAGTCCTGTTAGAATCCTTGACATTACTCTTTGAAACACCGCCGACGCAGACGCCAAGCCAAATGGCATTCTTATGAATTGGAACGCCCCCTCAGGTGTAATAAAAGATGTGAGGTGTTTAGAGGACGGATTTAATTTGATGTGATGATATGCCTTAGACAGGTCAATCAATGAAAAAAATGATGCATTGTTTACTGAGGACACCATTTCGTTTATATGTGGTAATGGATACCGATCAATAAGGATGTTACGGTTTAAATCCCTCAAATCAACGCACATGCGCAAATTTCCGTCCGGTTTCTGTGCTAAAACTATTGGACTAAGCCATTCCGATGATTCAATCGGTTCTATCACTTGGGCGTCACACAATCTTTTTAGTTCTAACTTTAGCTTTTCTCTCAAGGTTAAGGGTACACTTCTTACCTTGTGAACACATGGTTCATTATGTGCCTTCAGTACGATGCGGTGTTCAAATTTTTGTAAACAACCTAAACCCTCTCTAAATAATTTTGGAAATTTGGTTGACCATTTGCTAGTTTCCGCATCTTCAGTAGTTAAAACTTGTTGAGGGTGATTTGGATTCAATGTAATTCCCAATTTTCTTTGTTCACACCATCCTAGCAACGCTCTTCCCTTTTCTACTACATATACTTTACTATTGGTAGTATTACCTTTGTGGGATAGCGTGCATTCAAAATATCCTAGCAATGGAAGCTTGACACCACAGTACCCCACAGGTTCTATATCAGGTATTTTCAATTTGTGGCTTCCTACTCTTTCCCATGCATTCTTATCTATAATGGTGTATGGGGAGCATGAATCCGCCCACACCGTTATTTTAGTGCCATCAATTCCTAAATCACATTTGGGTGGATTGTAATTTTCAGATACTTCATTTATGACATTGTCACATATGACCATTATTTCTACTTCACTTTCATTTCCTGAACTATCATGCTCAACATTTTCGTCTATAACATTTACAGGATGCTTCCATTTTGGGTTAAATACTGTTCCTGCTTTGCACATGCGCGCTAGATGCCCAATTTTTTTGCATTTGTAACACTTTTCTTTTGCTGCATAGCATTTTTCAGAGTCAGCAGCATGTCTTGTGCTACCACATCTGTAACATACCTTGTTGTATTTCTGCACAATGTGTGTCTTACTACTGTTGATTTCTTTCTTAACACTCGGTTGCTGGTTTCTCTTGTCTACTACACACACTTTGGCCGTGGCCGTGGCCAACTTGTCTGAGCTTAGTTCTTTAACATATTTGGAAGTGTTTTCTATTCTTCTGGCTGTCTCTATCGTTTTCTTTAATGTAGGATTATTCATATCTAAAAGTCTCTCCTGAATTTTTATGTTACTAGTTCTATTTATGAACTGATCCCTTATTATTTCTTCGCGAAGATCTCTAAATTTACAAGTGGATGCAAGTGTTCTTAACACAGAAATATATTGTTCCACATTTTCTCCCGCTAGTTGAGATCTAGAAAAAAACTTGTGCCTCTCCACTACTATACTCATTTTTTTCCCATAATTTTCCTCTAGTGCATTTTTTACGTTAATATATTCATCAGTAATACTTGTTTCCTCATACTGTATTTCTGTTACATCATCTTCCTCTTTGTTTTCATCATCATTGGTTTTTTCATCAATTACTTTTTGTCTTGAGACCACTCCTCTAGGTAATGTTTTTAAAACTTTTCTACCTTCTATACCTAAATTATGTTTTAATATTGCCACTTTCCGCGATGCTAGAAAATCCTCCCCACCAATCGCTTCTAGATACGTTTCAAAAGATTCTATCCAATCTTCCCAGGCTAATGTGGGTTCACCAGGGTTTTGTAAAAATTTAGGCGGAGCAATGATGGATGATATGTCCATCCTTGCTTGCGTAAATTTTGTGGTTAATATATTTCCAATGTTTTATTTGATTTAATTTTCCAATAGCCTATTTACTCTTATCATTAAAAGTCACTTTTGTAATGTAAGTTATAAAAAACAAACTAACAAAACTGACGTAGTCACCGTTGTCTCTTGTGGTTTTCGTCTGGTGTCCTCTTCACTTGGCTGTATAGATAGTTGAAAAAGTTTAAATTATGATCTAGTTTGAGTATCTTCTGTTTTCCTCTTGTCTCCTTTGCGCGTTTCATTGTCTATTTTCTTCCTCTCTCTTTTGTGATTCCTTCGCTCCGCGTAAAATGGTCGCTATGGCAACGTTGATATCAACAGATCCTTGACGACTCATGCGTCATGACGCGTTGTCGTTCCCATGGTGCATTGTGCGTGTGAGTCACGTAAACCAGGAACGACGATTACGTTGATGCACTCGATCTGCAACTATGGCAGCTCCTCGAGACCGCGGCCAGCCGATGCTTCCAACAGTAAGTGCGCGTGTTGTCCACACGTTGTCCGTTTTGCCTTTTCAAACAACAACACTATCGATGATTGTCCGATGCAACTCCAACTACATCAAACACAATTCCGATATAGCTCCGATCACACTAAGTGCCATATCAAGCATACTGCATCCCTGCGCCATCGTCTCTTCACCAATAACCAGCTTGTAAATAATGAATTTTGTCAAATCTTATGCAGCCACCTCAATCCAGGACCATACACACATCTTGACTGACTTCGCAGTGTACCAGGTTTCACACTAAGCCGCGCCGCAAACACTGTATAACTTGAACAAACGTTTTCTAATACTTCACATTCGGTGCGCATCAGAGTCTGCACAGAGAAACTAGCTTCCCTCTTTTCCACTTTAACTGGCGTATTCTCGTCACTATTCTCACAATATACGAATCCACTCTCAATCGGAACGTTCTCACCATCAGACGTCCTTGAAATTTCAGTAGCAGGGATCGTAATGCTGGTCGTAAGGTGCTCTCACACCTTCTTCTGGGGGTCGTTGATTCGCACTTCTTCTCACATGGTCTGCTTCAGAATGGATCCCATCCTCTGTCGCCACTTTTATGACCAAGCAGATCGTGATTAAGTATAAATACGTTTATTGAAGTACAATGGTAATGACCCCCAGACACATCCTTCTTTCACAACTGCCAGCCTTCCTCTGCCCCAACCAAGCCCACAATCTACTACCATGGATACAGTAGAACAACACACGTTCCATTGCTAAGGTAACATTAGACAACCCTGCATTAAGATATAACAGAACCATCACAAATAAACTGTAATTTCTACATAAAATACATCAGAAACCCTAATGTGTTAGGTACCACTGCCATCACAATTGTTCTGTGCTCTGCAGAAGTAATATGTCATTGGGCTAATCTGCATCTGAATGAAGTTCCTCCACGATTTGCCATGGATGCATGCATTTTAAAATATTGGGCCGAGACCACGCCTATATAATATTATTCCACAAACAAGTTTCCACCAAGCATAGTTTCATGGCCTGTGCAGTCTTGTTGTCCCTACAAGCGCTTTTTTTTTTTTACCAATCTTTATTTTATTCAAACTCTGATCAACAAGTCACAATCAGGCATCTTTGTGACTAAAATATAGTCAGAGGCGTTGCCCTTAGAGCGCATGCTGAGATACATCTACGCCTAATTGCTGACTGCAATCTATCAAGTTTTGGTAATTGCAAATTATGGTATGAGCATATAGGTTGGTGCAAATCATTTTAGAGGGAGGGTCAGCTTATCCTAGCCTGCTACGTTCCACCTTCCTCAGTCTACCCATCACCAAAGTGACTTATGAAAAATGTATATTAATTGGTTACTGTAACTATGAGCCATTCGTTATGCAATCATTTATAATAATATTGGTATCTTGCAGTCACATCATGTTTTTTGTTGTTTGTGTTAGATATTGAACAGTACTATTAAAATGATAATGTATTTATTTTAAAATAAATACATATCAGAAAGAAAAGAATCATTTGTATAATTTATTTGATCACCTAAGAGCTTTAAACAATCTATGAATATTGAAACAAAACTCAGCAATTTACATGTAGGTGTAAAAGGGTCAGGGAAGAATGGTAAACCAGGAGAGCATCATCACTTATGAATACAGTGGAGGAAATTGCCTTAGAATTAAATTAAAATATAATTCTGTGATAAAATACAGAAACGCAAAGATTATGAAATTAAAAACAACAATGATAATAATTTAGTGTAACTCAAGAGGAAAAGCCCTCTAACTTCTGGCCTTACCAGCAAATGTAGCTTTTTCTAGTAAAAGAGACAAAGGATGTGTGGTAGTTCAATTACTGCATTCGTTTGCACATTTTGTCTAGACATTTGCCACCAAAATGTTGCATCTGGCAATGGGGCATGATATGTGCAGTGGTTTTACATTGTGGGCATATTTAAAAAGAAGAAACAATAAATCGGTACACATCACACAAAATAAAATTAATGTCGTTTGGCTTGCTTGCCCACTAAAATGTTTGTTTCATAAAACGTCCGGATTAACAGAAAAAAAATGCTTCAGTGAAACTTCACAAGCTGTTGATTTAGATTAAAATACATGAAAAATTTAGATTGTAAAGCCAGCAAATGGTTGATTGCGTTATAAAAGCTGTGACATGCTTGCCTTCTGTCACATTTTCCTACACCCATGCAAGATTGTCACTGATCACATTTCGAAATACCCTCTCTTTGCAGCCAGAGAAAGCAAAAGCAAAGAAATGTTAAAATAATTGCAGGTGGTTAGAAAAAGCTGTGTGACATTTGACGCGTTTTCTGCGAACAAACAATACATCCTGAAAAAAGTAAAGGTATATTTTTCTAGCTGAACATTTGAAGGTTATCTGGGGCTGTTGTAGGACCTCCCGAACCAATACTTCAAGTGTCACAGGTTAACAACTAATTTTGCGCCGTCTGGTGAGCCCTGAGGAATCACTCCACCTAACTCAGTTAAAGTGTTGCTGTAAAAATGAAAAGAAAACGCCTAATAACAATTAATGAGAAATATGGTGTGTGTACTACATTATTGGCTCAATGACCTAGGTATTTTGATTTATTGTGTTTCACTGAAATCAGGGAGGAAAGTAACAAAGTAGAGGAAAATATTGCATTTCCGTAAATTTAAATCAAGTATATAATTAAGGAAGTAGCCATATCAAGACAAAGAAATGTAAACATGCGCAAAACACAATTCTCAGTATTTATTATCTTCCTTATCTTGAAGGCACCTAACACCAGCAACCAGAACTACCACCTAACAAAGTATTACCTTGAAAAATCTCCGAAATAATCTTTTACGTTTTATAATTGAAGATTGGTTTGAAACAGAAGCTGCCTTCTAAATGGGTAGGAGGGTGGATAGGAACAGCTTGCATCATTCAACAATCTGAAAACAAGTCAGTATCCTGAGTGAAATTTCCTCTTAGTTTTCACATCAATATTTAGTGATAATATGCTTCTCAGCATTGACATCTGTCATGATCTGCCATTACTTATGAATTTTTGAGGTTGAACCACTTATGAGCACGCTCCATCGTCGCCTATAGCTCACAAAATGTTTTCCATGTTCCCAAAAGTTCATGCTACTTTCTTTTACACACTCACATCCAAACTAGAAATGAGATTATTTCTATAGCTGTCCAAAAACCAAATGTTCTGAATTGGTATGCTTCTTTTTATTAATCTCCTTCTTGGAAAATCAGTTTATAGTGTCAAATCAGCTGGTATTTAAGTGGATTAACTTCAGTGCTATGAACTTTTTCTGGCAGTCTGAGGGAGGTGGGGATACATTTGACTGAATTCCCACATTACCTGTGACTTAGTTTCTGCACTACCTGATCAGTGGGAGCTACAGATGTAAACCACTACTTCCCCTATGAGGATTCTCGCCGTTTGCAGATCATCAAGGCACCGAGATTACTCTTCAGAGATGTACACAAATGTTTGATATGAAACAAAATATGCCCAGTGGAGTAATGTTGAAGGTTGTGTCCTAAATGCTTCAATTAGTCATTATACAATGAGTGTAGCCCTCTGTTAAGGAAGAAAACTTAAGTTGAACTCAACAGCAGGGTGAAGGTGCTTTTCAACTGACGAGTGTCAATGAAATGTATGCTCATTTTGTCTTCACTTGAGCGGGACTTCTTTTTAAATTTCCTTGTACAGGTAATGTCAATCATGGCTCCAGGAGAGGGATCCATGGACCTCGACTTCAGTTTCAAGAGTTCATTCTGAATAGCTGCATTGTACTTGCATGTCCACTCATTCCTCTGAGTGGGACCAGACACTCCTCCACTCTGAAGGTGTTCCTTTCTTAGATGGGTGCTGCATGGTTATTGTGGCTGTCTTTTAAAAGTGTAAATTTGGTCTGGCATTAAATGGCCACTCATTGGTATGACCCTGATAAAAGGAGTACTACATGAATGATGGAATGTTTAAAATAAACGTTAGAAATGTGGATCTCTAGATGGCAGTGGTATGCACCCTGTCCAAGTAGGGACCCTATCATTATCTAAATCAAACAAGACTGAACAACAAAAATCCAACATACACAACTCAAAAAATGACTTTTAAAAGATCTCAAGCAATTCTGTCTATAGAACTCTAAGATTGCGGTGATTTTACACAAAGTACCTAAAATGTGTCAAAATCCACAAGAACAAACACCACAGATGAGGGAAGTGTTGGAAAACACAGCAATGCTTCGATTCCTGAGTCCTTGGGGAGGCGATGTATCAGTTATGCTGCATGCAGGAGAAGTATTGTTATTAATCTAGACTGTAGGGGGAAGCGATGTGTCCATTCCAAGAATATTCTGGTCTGTGGAGATGTGTCGGAAAAACTTGGTGCACAGGTGCGATGCATGGAAATCCAGACGCACTGAAGGTCAATGCAGTGGCGGCAAACAGGCTCTGCATCACTTTCTTCAGCAGCGGTCCCATGATGCGTCAATTTTTTTCAGCCACTGTTGTAATTTACTTGTATTCTGTGTGCAGGGCTATGTCAGTAGTTGTCCTGGTTGCAGAATGTGAGTCTGTTGGTTCCATGACAGGCTGGCATTCTGACTGAGGAGACACTGGAGAGCTGACCTGTTGGAGTCCTGTCGGTGGTTGAAGATAATAAAGTCTTCCTGTGGATGTGTTGTAATTTACTTGGTTTCTGTGTGCAGGGCTATGTCAGTGGTTGTCCTGGTTACAGAATGTGAGTCTGTTGGTTCCATGACAGGCTGGCATTCTGACTGAGGAGACACTGGAGAGCTGACCTGTTGGAGTCCTGTCGGTGGTTGAAGATAATAAAGTCTTCCTGTGGACAACGATCTTTCTCCGGATTTATTACTGGCGACGAGTTGCTTGATTGGGGACAAGCCACAACCACCGATTCCCCTACGAACCTACGTTGGATGGATTAAGGATTTGGTCTTATCTTGGGATTTGAGGAACCTTAATACTTGTTTTTGGCTACTCATTGGATTTACAGACCACAACTACGATGTAGTTTCAGCGAAATTAGAATCATAATTGGATTTTCTGTCAAGGACTTGTGACTCGATATTTGTTAAGTAAACGGCTGTTTGCTTACTTTCAAACGCCTCACGGGGCCATCTCTGCGCGCTGCTGACTCCATGGCAACCCGTCTTTGCACGCGCCTCGTCCTTCGATCTCCGACTCAGCTTTGAGTTCTAACGTTGTGACACTGACGTTCACGTTACGTGAGGTGAAGCGTCATCAAGCGTGGCGGCCATTTTGGATTGGGCTATTCATCACACCTCGCGTCAGTGAGCGTGGCAGCCATTTTGGATTGGGTCATTCGTCTCACCTCGCGCTTTGCCTTTCTCAAGAGAATTTTCCTCAAATCACATCAATATCGGCATTATTGCGAGGAAACTTTAAGGTGAGACAGCTGTCTCGATTTTTTTTTTTTTCTTTTCTGGGTATTTTATTTAAGTTGGATATTAATTAAAATATGACCACTTCCACCAGCATGTCCCAACCCCCTGCATTTTTATCTGAAAAGGGTGAACCCCTTCTTCCTTGGAAAAGGTGGCGGAACTTATTTGATTCTTATCTTGTGGCAATTGGGGGAGAAAAATTCTCTGCTGTACGGAAACAAGCCATATTATTGCACAATCTAGGTGTTGAAGGCAGAAACACTTATGACAGCATGGATCCTCTAACTATTGGTAGTGGAGATGGAGAACCATCAGATGTCTATGAAATGTCCATGACAATGTTAGAAAGATATTTTGGACCGCTTATAAACGTTGTTTTGGAACATCATAGATTTTTCACGAGGGTTCAAGGTCCTACAGAACGTGTTGCTACTTACATTGCTTCTTTGAAGACATTAGCACGCACCTGTGACTTTGGCGAATTGTCGGATTCCTTGGTAAGGGATCAACTTGTACGGTGCACAAATAGTTCAAGGGTACAAGGGAAGTTACTGTCTAAAAATCCCTCGCTGACTGAAGCAATCGCAATAGTGGAAGGTGTTGAAAACACTTCCTCCTGGGTGAAAGAAATTAGAAAAGACAAAGAGGATGGTAACCAAACACATAATGACAATACGAAGAGAAGTCAAGGAAGTGTCCACTCCATGGCTGAGTGTGACGATGAGACTGATTTCCCTGAGGGGATTGCTAAAGTGTCATTGGGATCGAGGAATAAAAATACTATGAGGAACACACAGTCACATGTCGCAAGTAGTAAAGACAAAGATGTTCAACAGAGAAATGAGCGTGATCCTCGACAACAGCGTGTTTTTGATAAGGAGAAGAACAGCAATGACGTTAGGAGAGTACGCTGTTATAGATGTGGAAGCTTTTCACATTCCTCAAAGGTTCCTAACTGTTATTCCAGAGACTCAGTATGTTTAAACTGTGGTATCAAGGGGCATTATGCCCGGGTTTGCAAATCCCCTAGGAAACGTCATAATGTAGAAAACCCTTCTGATGTGATTCGTACCTTAGTTATATCCAATATTTCAGAGGTGGAAGACAAGGTGGATTCGGGAAGGGTCACCATGCCTTTTTGTGACATTTCTGTTGATGACAAGCACTTCACAGTCATGGCTGACTCTGGCTCGCCATTCACACTGATTGGGAACAAAATTTGGGATGAAGTGGTTGGGTTAGACAGCGTGATGTTACAACCTCCGGATATTGCTCCTTTTAGTTATGGTGGTTCCCGTGTGGACATTGTTGGATATGTAACTGCTAAGATTGGATTTAAACAGAGGGAAATAACGGGCAAAGTTTATATTGCCGTAAGGGGAGACAATCTTCTGGGGTGGAGACATCAACGTGATTTGGGTATAATTTTGAATCCCAATGCCACTGACCCGAGGGATCAAGTCATGTTGATGGATGAGTTGTGTGAGAGGTTGAATGGAAGGATTTCAAAGATTGATGATGAGGTCAGTAGTGAGAAATATGTCAAAGACTTCCCGGAAGTATTTTCGGATACTCTTGGTTGTTTAAACGGATTTGAACCTCGTATTAGTTTGAAGAGTTCAGCTAAACCTTGTGTACATAAGGTACGCAGGGTGCCAAATTTAATGATGGAACCATTGAAGATGGAACTTAAAAGATTACTAGAATTGAAGGTGATTGAGGAGATTGAAGCGTCAGAGTGGTTGGCCCCAGTGGGTTTGGCACCCAAGGATGGTGGATCAGCGGGGAGAATGTTTGTGGACTTGCGCGGGTTAAATGAATGGATCTTGGTAGATCGGCAACCTCTTCCTAACATTTCTGAATGCATCAGTTTGTTGAAGGGGGCCAAGGTTTTTAGCGTGTTGGACTTGTCCTCCGCGTATCATCAAGTTAAACTTCACAAGAATTCCAGGCATCTAACATCTTTTGTTACTCCTTTGGGGGCTTATCAGTTTTTGAGGATGCCTTTTGGTTTGGCTTCGGCCGCAGCTTGTTTCCAAAGAATTATGAAGATGGTACTCGGAGATCTTCCTAATGTCTTGTTTTTCCAGGACGATATTTTAGCTTATGGGAAGTGTGAGAGTGAGCATGATTTGGTTTTGAGATCTGTGTTGTGCAAGTTGAGGGAAAGAGGGCTCACTCTTAAGAGAGACAAGTGCCGTATAGGGTTGAAATCTGTGACTTATCTGGGACACGTTATTTCGGGAGAGGGTATACAACCCAAACTCAAGTTGGCAGATAGTATTGTGAGGGCCCCTGCACCGCAGGATAAGGAGCAGGTTAGGTCTTTTCTGGGCATGGCGGAGTTTTACTCCAAATTTGTGAGAGGGTTTGCTAGTGTGGTTGAGCCAATTAGAGTTTTACTAAGGAAAGGGGTGCATTTTGTTTGGACACCAGAGTGTGAAAAAGCTTTTGAGTTAGTAAAGTCAGAAATTGGAAAGATGCCCACATTAGGTCATTTTGACGTGAAATTAAGAACCATTCTTACAACTGATGCGAGTCTCAAGGGACTGGGAGCAGTACTTTCGCAGGTGGAGGATGGTGTAGAGAAGGTTGTGGCTTTTGCCTCCAGGGCTCTCAGAGATGCGGAGGTTAACTATTCTTGTATTGAGAGGGAGGCGTTGAGTGTGTTTTGGGCTATACATCTCTTTAAGTTTTATTTATGGGGAATTCCTTTTGAAGTAAAATCTGACCATCGCCCTCTTGTTCAAATCTTCTCATGTCATCACGGTGATCATTTGACTCCTAAGCTTAAGAGATGGAGTGAAGGACTGCAGGAATTTAATTTTCGCGTGCACTACATTTCTGGTGAGAGTAACAAGTCTGCTGATTGATTATTCAGGTTGCCAGCGAGTGGTGGAGAGGTGAATGATGAGTCTGTGAATGTGAATTGGGTGATGGAAGATCCGCTCTCTGAGGAAGAGTGGTTAGCTGGTACTGCTAAGGATGAAGCTTTTGTTTCCTTGAAAGAGTTTGTAGCTAAAGGCTGGCCAAGCTACAGAGCTCTTGATCCTGTTGTGGAGCCATTCTGGAGTGTTAGGGATGATTTATCTTTTTGTGGAGGCAAATTGATGAGGGGAGATAGATTAGTTCCGCCTAGTGTTCTCAGGGATAAGGTGGTTAATCTTGCCCATGAAGGACATCTTGGAAGAAGTCTCACAAAAAGCACGTGTTAGGGAAAGGTACTGGTGGCCAGGGATGGATCGAATGGTGGAGTCTGTTGTTAAAGATTGTCATTTATGTGCCATCAATGACAAGTCTCACGTGACCAATCAGGTTCCCCTTTCACCTGTGGATGTGCCAGACGCAGTGTGGACTAAGTTGGGGTTGGACATCATGGGTCCGTTGGAGTTAATGCCTCATCATGAGAGGTTTGTTGTACTTTTGGAGGACTACACTTCAAAGTGGGTGGTTACCAAGTGTATGGCCACGGTCAATTCCAAGTCAATAATTGAGTTTTTGAAGGATGTTTTTATTTCTGAAGGGGTACCCAGGTTTTTGGTTACAGACAATGGTGTGCAGTTCGTTTCCCAAGAGATACAAGTTTTTCTTGAAGGTCTAGGGATAGTTCATCAGAAGACTGCATTATATTCTCCACAGGCCAATGGTCTCACGGAGAGGATGAACAGAGTTGTCAAGAGTTGTGCTCAAAGGGCGCTTGATTCCAAGGCCTCTTTGAGTGAAGTGTTGAGGGAAACCTGGTGGGCTCATCGAACAGTTCCCAATGCGATTTCTCAGAAGTCTCCTTTTGAAGCTTTAAGGGAGAGGTTGGCAGTTTCTAAGTTGAACCCGGTTTGGCTTCCTAAATGGGTGAGTAAGGGTGTGTGTGAGGAGGAGAGGAAAACCAGGCTTTCTGAGTATCAGAAGAGATACAAAGTGCGTTATGATGACAAGAAATCTGTGAAGAAGAGGGTATGGAATGTTGGTGACAAAGTTTGGGTGAAGAGAGTGAAACGTTGTCATAAAGGGGTGTCTAATCTATCAGGTCCTTTTGTCATTGTAACAATTAAAAAAAATGTTGTAACCTTGGACAATGGCTGTACTTGGAGTATGTCTAGGTTGGTTAAGTCTAATGGCACAGGTCCGGGTGCAGCCAGTGTTCATGGTTGTGTTCCAGAAGAAAGTGGTGGGGGTTTTGGGAGTTTGAATAGACGGAGGCTCATGCCTTCAAGGTTAAAAGATTATATTTTGTATTAGTCCTATTTATTTCCGTGTGTTCTTAATCTTAGATGTTTGTGTAGATGCTAGGAGTATTGCTTCCTTTTCTTAGTTCTTTCATTTTGCTTTCTGGGGTGCTTTGTGTTCTTTTGAGTTGTTTGTAAAGGGGATGTGTTGTAATTTACTTGTATTCTGTGTGCAGGGCTATGTCAGTGGTTGTCCTGGTTACAGAATGTGAGTCTGTTGGTTCCATGACAGGCTGGCATTCTGACTGAGGAGACACTGGAGAGCTGACCTGTTGGAGTCCTGTCGGTGGTTGAAGATAATAAAGTCTTCCTGTGGACAACGATCTTTCTCCGGATTTATTAGCCACCCAGCAGGGCTTGTATCCTATTCAGTGCAGGGGCCTTGGACTTCGAAGACAGAGTGCACTGAACTCAGGCTGTGGTGCTTTCTTTGGCCGCTGGTACATGGAAATTTCTCCTGCACGGTGGTGCTGCATTGGAAAAAGAGGTGCAAAAAGGGTGATGCGTTGATTTTGATGGTTTTGCAGCAGAAACAACCTCCATGGCCCAAAACTGGATTTGGCACCACAAGGAAGGTCAGAACAGTCCCTGCTGTGGAGTTCATGGATGTTGCTGATGAAGTCTTTGCTGACCCTGAGACTTCTTAACAGGAGGCAAGCACACACAAGCCCTTGGAGAAACTTCACCTACAGGATACAAAGCAAAGTCCAGTTTTTCCTTTCCAAAGCACAAGCAGTTACTGCAGGCCAACCCATCAAAACAACACACAGCAAAGGGACAGCACGCCTCCTCAAAGGTCTTCTGCTCTCCACCTTGGCAGAGGTTCGTCTTGATCCAGAAGTGTTCTAAAATTCGGGGAACAGAGCCCGCTACTTATGCTACTTTAACCAGGTTTCAAAGAAAGTCTCTCTTGCTTAGTAAAACCAGTTCTGTCTGGTCCAGCCACACTACAGGGGGCCGAAACAGCATTGTGAAAGGAAGACACAGCCCTATTCAGCTGCAGGTGAACGCTACTCCCACCAGTCTAGCTCAGGAAGACCCACCAGCCTGGTGGTGGCCCATCAGGCTATGCAGGGCACACCTCAGCTCCCTTTGAGTGACTGGCTAGAGTGAATGCACAAAACAGCCCCTCTCAGTCTAAACCAGACGTTGATTCCATAGGCAGGGAGAGGCAAAGAATGGTAAAGCAAGAAAATGACCACTTTCTAAAGGTAGCATTTTCAAACACACAATTTAAAACCCACCTTTACAGAAAGGTTTGTTTTTGAATTCTGAGCTCTGAGAGCCCAAACTCCAAACATCTAGCTGTTCCCAATTAAAAGTTACACTTGTGAAATGTTACAAGGCAGCTCCAATGATAACCTACGAGAGAGCTAGTCCTTGCAAAAGTGAAAAAGGAAATTGGTGGTATTTCACTATTAGGACATGTATAACACACCAGTACTTTTCCTACCTTTTGCATAGACTGCACCCGGCCCATAGGGGTACCTTGGGCCTACCTTGGAGGTGCCTCATATGTAGTAAAATGAAAATGTTAGTGCCTGGCAAGTGGGTGCACTTGCCAGGTCAACATGGCAGGCCTGAGACATGTTTACAGGGCTACTCGTGTGGTTGGCACAAACAGTGCTGCAGGCCCAGTAGTAGCATTTGATTTACAGGCCCTGGGCACACAGAGTTCATTTTACTAGGAACTTACCAGTAAATCAAATATGTAATTTGTGGATAACCAATCAAAATCACAATTTACACAAAGAGCATATGCACTTTATCACTGATTAGCAGTAATAAAGTGCCCAGAGTCCTAAAGCCAACAAAAACAGGGTCAGAAAAATAGGAGGCAGAAGGTCAAAAGTTTGGGGATAAACCTGTAAAACAGACCAAGTCCAACAATTAACACAGTCCTATTAAATGTAGCATCTCTGTGACAACTGCAAGCAGGGTAATGTAATTTTAATGTCCACCCTCAAACTCCACTAAGTCTGGAACAAGAAAATATTTTCATACGAGGCCGCAGACTGTCATGTAGTGACCAACACATGCTTAGCGAAGGTTCAAGTCAAAGGGAATGAGTTTTACAAGAAAGCATGTAAATACATTCACAGGAGAAGATACCATTCTGTTACTATGCCAGCAGAAAGTCTTTGTTTGAACTCTATTCGTACATCTCTAGCCTTGAACTCTGGAATCATCCCGTTCGTTCAGAGGAAAAAGAGTCAACGGTCTAGCTTTTCCAAGCGCGAGGCGGCTGAATACCCAATTGCGCATGCACAGCGTTTGAGCACTGCACTTCAACTGTAGTTCGTGAGGCGCCAGTCGCGTCTCACTTCTGCGCAGCAATTTTCTCTGAAATTCCAGTTTCTGACTGAAAATTTGTATAGTGTCTTGGCGGCGATTGTATGCACGTATTCGAAAAACTTGCTAAAGTCTTGTAACACTACTGCGTGTAAGACTTACAGGCCCATGCATCATCGTAGGGTTTTGCGATTCCTTAATTGCGATTATTAAGGAATCGCAATTAAGGAATAGCAAAACCCTATGCATGTAGGAATCGCTATGGAAATAGCGATTCCCACAAATTCCTTAATTGCGACTAGCAAATTGCGAGTCGCAATTAAGGAATGTCTTCCCATTCATTCCTATGGGCCTCCAGGCCCATAGGAATGAATTAGAGATTGCGGGAGCAATTTGCGAGTCCCAGTAGGTACTCGCAAATTGCTCCCGCAATTTCGATGGTGCAAGGGTGTCAAAATGACACCCTATTGCACCCATGTATGTTAACTCTGCACATATGTTGCATACACACATGCTCCAAGGGCATGTGTGTGTGCAACATGAAACTTAGAAAAATGCAAATAAGTGCATTTTTCTAAGTTTTCGCAAATTACCATGAAGTCCAGCTTCATGGTAATTTGCTCACGCTAATAGCGAAATCGCTATTATTAAAACTGTAATGCATTGCATTTAAGAAATCTCTATTAGCGATTCCTTAAATGCTATCGCTATTTAAGGAATCGCTATTTTGAGATTCCTTAAATAGCGATTTGTGCATTTGGGATGATGCATCCCAAATGCAAAAATACCGGTCGCAAAGGGGCAGATTCTGAGAATCTGCCCGTTTGCGACCGGTATTGTGCTTGATGCATGTGCCTGTTAGTTATTTAACTCGAGCTCGAGTGAGGAAATTAGTATTTTCCTCTAGTCACAACCTGAAAGGAAACTCTAGTATTCAGAGTGTTCTTTACGAAATTCAGTCCCAATCTAATACTCTCTGAAGAATGAGGTAGAGTGTTTCATTTTCTCCTTTGGATTAAACTACCGAGTGAACTCTTCCATCCTGGTAAGAACAATTACTCTTCTTATTCTTCAAGGAACTATTTGTAATCTCGCAACAATGTATCAACACAGAAACTAAGAGACTTGTTGATAATTCTAGAAGAGCAAGCCTAGTATTCAGAACATTTCTTGACTATTATATCATTTAACTATTGCTTTTGAATTGTTTACATAAACACCAAGCAAATGTTACAGAGAGAAGCAAGCCTTGAGAAGTATTGGGTAATGAGTTTACTAGATTGTAATTTAATGTTTAACTGCTAGTCACATAAAAATATTTAGGAGAAGTGTATTTAGAATGCTTGTCCAATCTTTCTCTCCTCTGCAGGAACAACACACCCCAATTCAATAGAAGATATAGAGCTAACGAAAGAAGAAATACTGACTATCTCCTCTTCAAGGCAGTCTCTCTCGCTTATCCACTTCCCCTTTCTCCCTGCTGTTGCTCAGAGATTACTGATTCTGTTTGGTGAACTCGGGCATAGGTGGAGGGGCTTTGGGTACCTCTTCGGCTCCCGTGGAATTGATGTGAGCACCTTCTGAAACAGGTCCCTCTCTCTTTAGGACAATATAGGCTGCAGGCCAAAAAATAGACACTGGCATTGGGAATACTTCAGGATGCTAGCTTTCCATCTGTGGTGGCAATTCCTTAGTCCAGTAGGGACTGAGCAAGATAACAAAATCAGTTCCTATTTTTGGGGCTGAGAAAGATGGCATATTGTTCTTTTTCATCTTCACATATTCAGACTTGGAAAAAGTGGTATGGGTCCAGCACATTACAAATCCTTTACAATTCAATGATATGATTAGAGGGTAATCTTGAATTAATTAATCAAATTGAACTGTAAGTTAAAGGTGGTCACTATGCAAAATATACCTCAATAACAGCTGCTGTGCCGTCGCATCCAGCTTCAAGCCACACAACCATTAAAACAAGAGAAATAGCATCAATCAACATCAATACCAGTAAACCATAGTGATTCATAGTGTTCATGTTTATTCCAAAATGTATCTGTACGTTCTCAATGGGGGCAGTGTGATTCACAACTTAATTCAGAAGGAATGCCCATCCAGGCCTTATCCTATGGCGTGTTAGAATCCTCTCTTCATCCCAGGCAACCATGTTCCTGTTCACCCAATGCATTTCAGGCAATCCGCCCTTCGTCAGGGGTAACTAAAATATGAGAACCAACCGTGAGTTAACCTCATGATATTCAATTGTATGCATATGTGTGTTCATCAAACCTAATAATCATTAAACTTAATACCCAAAACTTGTGTTGCGACAAACTAGTAATGTTCACAAGTATACGTGGTAAACGTACGGGCCACACATAATGTGGAAGACAAATTCTAGTATGCTGTAACATTCACAATTATACTTAGTAATTATATGGGCCACTCATAATGTGGTGAATGTGGGCATATATTGTTGCCAATCCCCCAGAGCCAAATCACTTAACTGCTTTCAGATGAGGTATATTGTTGATGCAGATGTCGACCTAAACACCGCCAGAGACTAAAGCAGGAAGCCATGAAAGACATAATAAGAATTTGGGAATAGGAGGCTAATTACACATTATTGGATGATGCCAGAAAAAACTGATTGAATGAGTAAGTGCTCCCTAGTCCAGCATGTCTCAGTACGCTTGGAGCCTGTTGCACCCAAAAATAATTTAATTAAATGTGTGAGATGTATGGCGCACTGCGAGATATGGTTGACAACAGAAGGAAAGGTTTCACGTGAAGAGATCAAGTGTGGAATGCTCGTGACTCCTGTCAATAATATTACCTATAGAGGTAGTGTACATCCCATATGACCATATGTTATCAGCAGGGGTAGGACTAAAATTAACCTATGATATCACCATAGGTGTCTTAGATAGAGGCCTATTAGGCGAACTGGGCTGAATTAGCCTTAAAAGCAGGAAGCAGGAGGATCTGGTGTAATTAAGGTATCGAGCTTACCATGGGCGAAGACTACACCTATTTGATGCACTACTACAGAAAGTAGGGGTCGCTTCTATTATGATTTACAGTAATGGATTTGTATTTTTGATGTGGAACACAGAGGATTAAAGGCGATAATGTGGTGGTGCCATTCACATTAATGAATGTACACTTTATACCCGATTAGTACATTTTCTCTTATCCAATACTCAATGACACTTTGATGTGTAAGGTTGTCTCATTGGGTATTGCCAATGATGTGGGAGATTGGGTAGTTGACAGGGCACTCGTGAATCTGAGGTCATCTTTAGTGAACAACAAATTGATTATATTATGTGCATAGTTCTAACTATAACAATAAACACACTAGACACAAGACTCATGACAATGATTATCGCCCCCCCCCCAATTGTTGTCTTTGCTTTTATCTGCACGTTTTGGCATGATGGTCAAATATGATGGTCAATGGTATTGAGCACATAGGCCTTTTAACTGGAAAGGGAATTTTCTTGGTGGTTCTCTCATTCTGTCTTTTTATGAGTAGTGTACATGTATTTATTTGTTGTGTTAGATGTGTTGTAAAGTGAAAAGTGTCCCTGTATTGTGTATAATGTATATTGTCCTAATGTGAATAAATGGGTAAATGTGATTGTATGTATCTTGTTGCAGCCCCGACGAAATTCGTGCATGGTAAACGAAACGAGTTGGCTGTTTATTTTTTTATATGAATGAGAAAATAAAATAAAAGACCAGCTAGACTATATACAACTTGGAGTGGACTCATATACGAATGAACTTTCATTTTGCAGTGCACTACTACTTGTGCGGTTTTAGATGTCTGTCTGGGCTTCAGGTCACACTTTGGGAGTGGCAGGTGCCTGGTTTGATATACGCGGTATAATTACGATTTGGGACAACTTGAGACAAGGGGGGGTGCAGTATCAGGAGTGGCTCACTCTTCTGCTGTGTGTATGACATTACCATAAATTGCAATGTATTTGCCATGTTAATAAATTGGTGTTGGAAAAAGCAGGCTCAAATAAACTGTATTGTGCTGAGGCACATTCAGGAAAGCAGAGACTCTAGCAAAGGTCAAGCAGCACGTTTCCCAAAAACATACTTTCTGTTGCTTTATAATGGGAAATACGATTTCTAACACTGAGGTACTAGCATCTTTGCCCCAGTATTATATAAGCAATATGATCTTACCAAACCTTTCTTTACTGAAATGTAATGTATATATTGCACACTTAATATAATTTGACCTAGTCCTATCAACAATTGTGTACATTGGGCCGTATACAAAATATAGCATACAGTTTTAATATAATTAGCTAAAGTGTTATTTGTTCATGTTGTCAACATTTTTAAAGTTAAAAGAAGAATCAAATAAATATTATTTTTCCCCAAACAGTTTTCACACAATAGTTTATTACCAATCATTTTGGTTTTAGTGAAACAGTATTAATGTGTCACTCTGCTGGTAAAATGTGCATTATTATGTGCCTTTTTTAATTAGTCTAAACATGATGTATGCAACTCAGTTTAATAAAGAAAAATAGTATGGGTAGAGTTTTCTTAAAGAGTGGGTAGTCTTTATAGGTGCACATTCTTGTTGTACTAATGGTCGATGGATCATATCTTTGAAAACTATTATACTCATTCTCGGTTAGGTTACACTGAGGAGGCACTTAACCATAATACAAAAGCTATTTTCAAATTTGTTAAAACGATATTTTCCTTAATAAACAAATTCACTGTATTCTCTTTTTTAAAGACACCTTTTAGTTCAAAGGGCAAATCCCTATATATCTCATACAGTTGATGTAGAAGTTATCTGTTTAGACTAACATTTATTGTAGCCAGGCATAAATGTATTGATAGAATTCACAAGCAAAAATGTAGGCATGGGAGGAACTTGTGGTGTTTCACTCCATAGACGACTGCAGACTTACCCAAAAACTCTGTGAGATTCCTCAGAGTGACGCGAGCAGCGGAATTCAATGCATCGCGCTGCTTATGCTGATTTGTAGCATCAGCAACTTGTCCTAAACTGTACAACCGGTGCAAACGGCACCAAATGGTGCACCAGAGGGCACTGCATCTTTCTGCTGCTCAAGTAGATTTTCTAATCAAGCAGCAGCTTTCTCAACATGAGAGGCAACTTTTTCAATGCGACCGCCCACATTTAGAAATCTCTCCAGGAGACGCTATAGCGCTCAATTTTCTTGCTTGCCAATTTAACATTGCCGAGCCATATGCAAGAAAAAACTCTGCCACGTGGTGGGTGGAGGTTTTCCAGAATTCCGCGCTCCAAGCGGAGCATGTAGTGGACAAATCTCTGTGAACTCTGATGGAGGAGCAGAGTTTACTGCCCACTCCCACAAAATGGGTCAGTTGAAGGACAAGGTTACCCTAGGTGATCATTTAGTGTGACTACAGCAACAGATAATACCAGCCTACTCTGAAGCATGCAGAAAATGGGGCTCCATTATCATGGAGAGGGGCAAGAAAATGGCACCTTCCCAGGAGTCAGGAATATCCTCCCAACTACACTCATCAAACAGACTTTTGGGAACCTATTACGAAGTGAGTCAGAAAGCATCCAACCGCATTTCAGAGGTGTTCTGACTCACATGGTAGTTTACAGTTCCGACAGCATTATTATGATAAAGGCTGTCGGACTTGAAACTGGCCAGTCAGACCGACTGGCTTCCAACAGGCACAAGGAGCCGGTCCGCTAGTCGGTGGCCGCTCATAATCCCCTATGTACAGCGTTTGCGCCGTGGTGATTATGTCAGTTTCTGACAGGCTTTTCATGTCGGGCTTTCTGACATAAAAAGACTGTTGGAAAGTGACTTCATCTCCGAGGGCTCCGGTTGGGGCCGGTGCCCCCCTGTAAATCCCTGCACCGTGTGGCAGGCACCATGAGGTACCTGCCACGTGGTGCATGGATTTACACAGGCTCCCGTGCTATGGCCAATTTACGGCTGCAACACAAGCTCCCGTTTGGAAATGGGAGTTTGCGACCACCCCATGTGCGTTTGCATTGTAGTGGCGGTGTCAGGACTGCCGACCGGAAGTAGGTCGGTTGGGCCCGAGACCGCGGCAACATCCGCCCGACATCGTAATGAGGCCTGTGGTATGCATTATAGTCTTCAATTGTTCAAGGAAATAATATTGCTGTGATTTTGCATAGAATATTATATATCAGCAGATGTGTGACATCTTTTTTAAATGAACGGTTCCATGAACACTTGGTACATATCTGTGGTCAATAGTTCATTTCTCCTACAAATATTCCTTGACTAATGTGGCATTTCCTATGCATTATTTAATACCAATGTTAAGCATCTGCAATAGGATGCAGATTGACCTTCTTTTTCTGTGTATGAGTCCTTATGCTTGATGACTTAGGCAGTTAAATAATAAATGATGACATTTGCCGTGACATATGGGTCAAGAGAACGAATCATTGCAAGGTCAGCTCATCATTCAGTGTATGTTTAATGACTATCATCAAAGTGGATAATAGGAACACCAGGGACCTTATTACAATGAGGGTGCACTGCCCCAGACTGAGCTGTGGTGCACTTTTAACAGGGTTCGCCAAGCCCAGGGCAGAACAGTGTGCTCTATTACACTGAATGTGCCGTTTTAAGTGCTGGTACAAATGTGTATCTACACTGTGAACACTGCATTAGTGCAAGGTGGACTAACTGTTTAAACCAGCCTTTGACTGTGTACGCGCAGAACTGGACTCAATTTATAGGAGGGCAAAATCCCCTGCAACTGGGTGCAGTAAGTCACCTCCCCCCTTTTGAGGGGTGACTTCAGTGGGCACACTTCTGTGTGTAACGCCTATGTGGTGCGAGTTACTGCACCTCCCAACAGGTCCTTTACCACTGCGGCAAAAACTATTATAAGGCACAGGAGCAGTGGTATAGCGTTTCCTCATTTGCCTTAAGCCACACAATGCAAATGAGGGAATGTCCCCTTGTAATTGGTCCATCACAAAATGTGTGCAAGCACAATCCATATCCAAGAAGGGGTTGCATAAGCATCTGCAAACCTTTCTATAATAATAAGGTGCCGCGGGATCACAAAAAGTGGGCACCACTTCCTGTTGAAGCCCAGGACACTAACAGTAAAATGGTCCCTGTTATTTATAGTGCTTGGGAACAGCAGATATGTGGTGCAAAGAGCAATGTGAAAAACAGAATATTACAATATCGATTACTATGCTACAATTAGACATTTTATATGAAAATTCCATAGTATACCCAGTGTACAAGATCAAAGTTTTTTTTCCATATCACGCGTTATCAAAATCCATTCTGATCTGTCACATTGCAGGCAGTGGTAATTCTGAAATATTGAAGTAGGATTTTTGTAAGATGAATACAACTATATCCACTGTTTAAAATCTTTCAATCCATCATGGATAAAAACATTTCCCCTAGGTCCACAGAGAACTGAATGCATTTGATTGACAACATCAGAACTTCGTTTGGCAAAGTGAAGTGGAGTACATCTGCTTTAATGTGCTGTAGTTAAAATACCAAAGTAATAATAATGGGATTGGATGATAGCCTAAAACCACACTTACAAAGGCCATTTGCAGCTGCAGTTTGGAGATATAAGAAAGGAGACCTCCCCCGAAAAATAACATCTAGCCTACTGGACGTGTTTTGGGTTTATTGCCTATATTAGCTGTGATGATGTATAGCCTCACAGCAAGTTAGCATCAATTGAACTTAGACCTGACAATTTAATGTTAATGCCTTTGCAGTGACTGCCATACGCAGCTAAATGTGATTTTAAGATCATGCACTGAAGCCAACACCACTTGCTCTTGGCTTGGAAATATAAATAGAAAGTTGAGAAACACTTTCCATTATGAAATCCGTGCTGCTAGCTCCTGGGTTTAGGAACACGATTAACTCCAGCTATGAAAACAGGTACTCTCTTGCGAGATGCCTTCATGCCATCTGCCCAATAAACAACTTCGCTGAGTCACTTGGTAAACGTCTTATTTTTCACTTTACTGCATAAACACTGTTATGTGCTACGAATTTTATTTTTGTTGGTGCGTTTTCTGCTCAGTATTTCAGTTAAGCAGAAATGCATTTACTAAATCATGCCACTGAAACCTTTCCATTATACATTCTCTGACGCACCGGACACACAATTGGGTGATCACGGTCTACATTAACCCAACTTTATTATTCTGTATATATTTCTATGTGATGTGTAATGATACTTTTTACATGTAACCTATGTCTTGCTTTGAAATTGTTGTTTTTATCTACATGTTTGCTTTTATGATTTTAATTCCTAAAATCGAATAAAGCTTGGTTTTGATTTGATTTGATTTGATTTGGGTGATCACATGCCATTTGATATATATTTTTTGCAAAGAAATGTAATTGAGAAATATTCTCCAGGTTAGTATATTAGAAGCTTTCTCTTATAGTGTGTCAAACCGCACGTGCAAATAGCCTGTTAATATTACCCAACTTAGGGGCACTCAATTTGCAACCTCAGAAGAATGAGATGGCTTTGTTTGAATTTCAACGTGAGGCCTGTAGATGATAGCAGATGTCAGGGGTGAGCGTTTAGCTGCCTGGGCCATCCTGCTTTCTGAACAGCGATATGATAAGAGGCAGCGCCAAGTCTGAAAGCAAATACTTGAATGGAACAAGCGAATACATCTAATTAAGCCACTGTTAATCAGTGGTGCTGCTCTTGAAAGTGGCGAGAACCTCATATTGAGAATAACATCTAGAGGGGAAAAGGCTGCGTTGTCCAAGCAATATTCAGAAAGGGTTCTTGACACAGTATCCACATTAATCATGCGTATGTTCTGTTGTAATACACATTAAGTTAAAAAGTGCAGCTCCAAAGCATAATGAGATGGTCTTAATTTTACCTACAGAGTCAACTTGAGAGTGTTACACAAAGTAAATGACGCTGATGGGGATGTATTTTACATGATGGTTAAACTGGCATGACAGCTTTCTGCCAGATAACGATAAGGCCTTCACAAACATTTTCACATGCAATTAGCAAAAGTTAATGAAATAGCAATATGGTACTTGATGCAAAATGCCCAACATATGGCATAAAAAAACATAGCGTTCATGTAGTTTCCTCGCTATCGTTTACATGCCTTTGCTTGGCTTCTGTAATTGATCCTAATGGTTTGTGTCTTCTTTGTTGTGATAAGCATTTTACAAACCATTGTGAACATCAAGCATTATAACCTTATGAACAGGCAAATATAGCATACACTATTTAAATGATTCTTATGGCAACCATACATTCACTTTTTATTCGCCTGCGTTGGAACATGAACACTGTAGCTAAAGGAATGCCATTTTCTAGTGTACGAGTTTATTTCAATAATGGAACACACATGAAAAAGACCCAAATGTGTATAACGGAGTAGCATATTTATCATATATGAACAAAATCCATATGCTGGTCTGTCTGCAGATGAAACGCAGGGACAGAAACAACTTCTGGTCACTTTCCATTGGGCCCTGGCATTCATCAATACTAGTTAGTTGCCCTGAATCGTGTGGCCACGAAGCGGTGCATCAGTTTCACATGCAGCAGGGTAAACAATGCCTTTTGTGGTAATTTACTCACCCCGACGCCCCCTTCCAACTCTCTACTGCTGGGACCTAACCAATGAATATTCTCCTGAATGAACTCAGAACACATGGGCATTCTCAGAGTCACTTTCTGGTACTCGCAGACAAACCCTGAGCTTTACATTGCATCCTGCGCTCCAGTCATACTAGACAGAGGAAAATGTTTACATCCGTGCGTAGCCGGGAGCAAGACTTAAAAGCCAATTTAGCAAAGAAAGCCCGTGCGCTTTGAAACGGATGCTCCGGCGCTTACTCGGAGCGACCTTCTAGCGACAACCGGTCCGTGGTGCAATTAAAATGCAGTGCATAAGAACCATCTTGCAGAAGTAATAACATATGCCAATAATGCACTGTGTTTTATCTCTGTGACATTGCAATTACCTTCACAGGGGCAAGGCTGCAATCAGAAAGCACGGTGGCATCCTTGTCTGTCACAGATGCCGGCAGGAGCTGAAACAGACAATCTAACAGAGCTCTTCTCCCAGCCTGTGTGTGCGAGTGTGTGCTAATCACCTTGGCAACAACCATACCCCTTAACAAATGCAATACAAACAGTTTGCCAATATCGCCGGCACCGGCATGCCAGTGTGCGCTCATCAGGAACCAAAGCACTGACAGTTCAAGCAAAAGACAGCCAGACTCACAAGATGCTCGCCTTGGCTCTGAGGGTGAGCACTGATACATTTCAAATATTAGGGAGCCTGTTGCAGGCACAATATCACAGTTTCATAAATCGGTACATTCTATAGGATATTTACGTTATGCCTTCAGCTGAACGGCGGGTTTCTTAAAGTGCAATGGCATGGTTTCCATGAGTATATTAAACTGCACATGCAAAGCCACAAATGACTGAAACAAGTTTAAGAGGCTTGGCATGTTTAGTTTTTTTACCCAGTTTATAACTTGAAACTATAAATGAGCAGGCACATGAGTAACATAATACTGTTCCCCACAGTCAAATTAGGAAACTGATCCAGGAACACACCAATGGTTTATATTTTAGAATATTCACAATGACAGGAATCTTCCTCAAAGAGAGGAAGCAAGGTCCGAAGGGACAGGGCGGTACATTGAGCCTCACTTACATTTGATAGAGAATGCCCTCTCAGGACATATTTTGAAAAATATGTCTGAAACTGACTATAAATTATCAGATGAGTGCTAATTATTGATAGATTCCCAAAAGTGCCTAGTGCTTTCCTTATAGCTACTCTCCATCTCACCGACCTTAATCATATAATGTCTATATAACTCTTCCTAGCATGCATGTTTATTTGCCCTCGTGCTTCGTGTTGTTTCCTACATGAGACGTTCTAAGTGGTCCTCTCTGTATATACATTATATGTGCTTGTAAGAGTCTGTCTGCTCTTTGTGTGTCCTCTTTATAGGCTTGTCTTTGTGGTGCTCTGTTTACATGCTTTCCATATATGCTCCTCTGAATGGTGCTTTCTTAGTATGTCCTCTGATGACATCCTCTAAGAGGTGCTCTCTTTGTATGACCTTTTTCTAGTCTCTTCTTTGAGGTGCTCTGTTTATATTCTCTCTTTATATGCTCCTCAGAATAGTGCTCTCCTTGTATGTTCTCTTATAGTATGTTCTTAAAGATGTTCTCTTTGTATGAACTCTTTCTGGACTCTTCTTTGTGGTGCTCTGTTTACATGCTTTCCATATATGCTCCTCTGAGTGGTGCTTTCTTAGTATGTCCTCTGATGACATCCCCTAAGAGGTGCTCTCTTTGTATGACCTTTTTCTAGTCTCTTCTTTGAGGTACTCTGTTTATATTCTCTCTTTATATGCTCCTCAGAATAGTGCTCTCCTTGTATGCTCTCTTATAGTATGTTCGTAAAGATGTTCTCTTTGTATGAACTCTTTCTGGACTCTTCTTTGTGGTGCTCTGTTTACATGCTTTCCATATATGCTCCTCTGAGTGGTGTTTTCTTAGTATGTCCTCTGATGACATCCCCTAAGAGGTGCTCTCTTTGTATGACCTTTTTCTAGTCTCTTCTTTGAGGTGCTCTGTTTATATTCTCTCTTTATATGCTCCTCAGAATAGTGCTCTCCTTGTATGTTCTCTTATAGTATGTTCTTAAAGATGTTCTCTTTGTATGAACTCTTTCTGGACTCTTCTTTGTGGTGCTCTGTTTACATGCTTTCCATATATGCTCCTCTGTGTGGTGCTTTCTTAGTATGTCCTCTGGTGACATCTTCTTAGAGGTGCTCTCTTTGTATGCCCTCTTTCTAGCCTCTTCTTCTAGGTGCTCTGTTTATATTCTCTCATTATATGCTCTTCAGAGTGGTGCTCTCCATATATGTTCCCTTATAGTATGTTCTTAAAGATGTTCTCTTTGTATGTCCTCTATAGGCGCTTCATAGTGGAGCTCTGTCTATGTGCTTTCTTTGTATGCTCTTCTCGTGCTCTCTGTGTGTGTCCTGTTTATAAGACCTTCTTTGTGGTGCTTTCTTTGTGTGTTCTTGTTATAGTCTCCATCAATGGTGCTCTGTGTATGTGTTTTCTTCATTTGGGGTCTTTAGTGGTGCTCTCTTTCATGGTCCTCTTTATGGGCTGTTTGAATGGTGCTCTCTTTATACACTCTTAGTGGAACTCTTTACGTGCTTGTCTCATATGACTCCCCTAATCTGCTGGTCGTGGTGGCTGTTTGCCTTCCGTATATTCTCTTCTTGGTGGTGCTCTTTTCACACGCACTGTTCTTAATGGGGGAGGGACAGAGGAGAGAGCACAGATCTTTTGTCCCAGGGTGCTGCTGTGCTCACTTACGCTGCGCACACTCAGTATGCAGTGACATAAGTTGCTGACCTTATCGCCGTTCAGATGCGCCCCTGTGCTACATATTTTCTGACCTTTGTAGATGTGCATATGTGAAAAATGTGCATCGACATCAAGCCACGGGCACAGGAGCCCCCCGCCCCCCCCCCCCTGCACAGTGCTGCAAACAGCTAACACCGTATCATTAACTTTGCAACAGAACGGCCGCCGACACAGCAGAGACCATCAAACCACAGAGAAGCACACTGCGAAAGATTACACCGTGGATGCAGCGAAGCAGACAATGGACCGCTTCAACACAGCGGACTTAGGCACTGACACCTGCAAACTACATCTCAAGAAGCACCAAGTGAAATGACTACAATACCCCCCCCCCCCCTCCTCCCCCCGCCAAGCACGCTCCCTGCTGAACACACCGAAACACCAGGTTAAATCACTACCACCGACCCGGGCCAAGCACGGTGCCTGCTGATGAACAACCCCGAGACACTAAGTGAAATCACTCCAATACCCCCCTCCCCCCCAACGAGCAAGCATGCTGACTGCTTAACTACCCGAAACACAATGTTAATTACTCAAACCCACCCGGCCAAGCACGCTGCCTGTGGACACTAAGTGAAATCACTCCAACCCCCTCCCCACGAACAAGCATGCTGACTGCTGAACAACCCGTGACATAAAGTGAAATCACTCCACCCCACCTGGACAAGCACGCTGACTGCTGAGTAACCCTGAGACACAAAGTGAAATCACTCCAACCCCTTCACCCCCCCTCCCCCCACCCCACCACCACAAACACGCTGCCTGCTAAATAACCCCAAGACACCAAGTGAAATCACTCCAACCCACCCTAACAACCACGCTGACTGCTGAACAACCCCAGACACAAAGTGAAATCACCCCAACCCACCCCCTCAACGCGTTGCCTGCCGAAAACCCCGAGACACAAGGTGAAATGACTCCAACCCACCCGACCAGGCGCGCTGCCAGCTGAACACCCCGACACACGAAGGGTAATGATACCAGCCCACCCGGCCAAGCAGGCAGCCTACAGAACAACACTGAGACACCAAGTGAAATCGCTCCATCCCAGCCAAGCACGCTGCCTGCCGAACGACCCTGCCGGTACATGCAGCCCGGTATAAACAGCAATGTCAATGCAGCCCAAGCAGCAACGAATCCTCCCATGCTAGCAATGCTGCGGCTGCCGGCAAATAAAGCTGTAACAGTAGGTAAAGAGTTCCTACCTCCGTCAACTCCCGCTGCCAGCACCTCGGCGATAGGAATTAATCCCGATATTGTTATTAAGGCGAAAATAAACTCCGACATGGTTGCAGGGACGAAGATGCTGGATGGCTTGGCTGCACCCCCTCCGTAAGTCAGCGGCGAGCCTCGAGTCTAGCAGCGGTAATTTAGAAATGTCAATGGAAATTCTTCTGCTAAATGAGCCAGCCTGCCCGCTCCCTGCTTTCAGCAGGATTTGTAGGTGTGTGTATGTGTGGGAGCAGCGTGTGTGTCTTGACTTTTCAATGCAGAGAGCGTCTGATCTTGCATCACACGCGAGGGGCAGTGAGAGATGCCAGCGGATGGGGACTCACTGATTAATC
Source organism: Triturus cristatus (assembly GCF_964204655.1). NCBI lineage: Eukaryota > Metazoa > Chordata > Amphibia > Caudata > Salamandridae > Triturus > Triturus cristatus. Next base: position 233,306,498 of record NC_140584.1, read on the forward strand.
ACAGAATCTACAATACACCCCCTTTGTGTCCACATAAATCAAATCTATTACTTACTGAGAGGCATTTAACACAATGGGAAAATAGCTTTGCAGCCTGCTAGCATCGCAGCCCGTCGTTATGTGCTGGTGCCTTTTAAAAGTAACTGCGGAATAGGGAGATGGGGATTCGGGGCGTGCGGAGTGGAGTCACCCGGGTTTACTGAATGGAAGGCACTGCTGGAGGCATTGTCGGGGGGTGAGGGGGGCGTGATATCACACAATAATGTATTTTTTTTTGCATATGCTTAGGAATTGGATTTCTCTGCAAGTAATGAGAAGGGGAGATGTCTACAAACAAGCAAGCACAGATTAAGCCAGTATCAGTTGATCTGTTTAAAGAAAGAAATAGAAAAAAAACTCTACAAACATCGGGTTCAAGTGCAGGAATATGCATAAAATGCATTTGAGATTTTACTCAGGGTAAGTAACTTTTGGTCTTTTAATAATACAATATGTTTGCACATCATTTTTTTTGCAGGTTGCCAGACGTCCAGATATTGATCACATACACCCATGGAGTGCATCTTTCACTGATTCCTTTATAGACAGAGTTCAACTTTTTGATGGTTTCTACAAAAACTCGATGCTGTCCAATAAGCTTCTCATCTTTTTTTTTTTTTTTTGCATAAGACTAGCTAAAATTAAGATGTCAATTTCATGTGTGGTATCTCCATTTGTGGATTGCCTTATTGAAAAGCCAGCTAATTCAATGTAAGGAAATTAGCGTAAAAAATGTAACAACTAAAAGGGAAACATATTAATATATTAATTGCAGTGATATTGACATTTAGTTTTCAACTTAATTTGGAGCTCCCTAATTAAAGTGTTTAGCTCCTCTTTACAAGTTGACTGATCATGTCATGTCATTGAATATCTAGCACTCGTAATTACCAATATAACTGTCTTTGCCATCTGTGTGATTAGTCCCAATTACAAGTTTTATTCTTCAGAATGAGGTTCGAGTTTTGGGCCTCGAAGTTTAGGTAGTTTTCGGCATTCACATTTCACCAGGGTTTTGTTGACATAATTTGAAGGGCACTGTTGGACCTGGCTCTCTCTGCAGTGTCACCCCCAAACCTTTTGTCTTCACCCCTCCTGTTTTACTGAATTCTTTTTTGTTGGCTTTATGACTCCTTACCACTGTTAACCAGTGCTAAAATGCTCGTGCCAACTCCTGCAAACATGGTAAAAATGTCTTACACCCAACTGGCATTTGTAATTTAGTTATAAGTACCTAGTAAAGTGTACATCATATACTGAGGGCTGGTACATGAAATGCTACTAGTGGGCCTGCAGCACTTATTGTGCCACCCACTTAAGTAGCCCTTTAAAACCTGTCTCATGCCTGTCATTGTCACCTCTGAGTACAGTTTTACACTGTCATTACAATCTCACAATATACACCTTCTGCCAATCATAAACCTTCATTTTTAATACACATAGGTCACTCCCAAGGGTAGGCCCTAAACAGCCCATAGGCAGGGCACGTTGTATTTAAAGAAAATGGACATGTACTTTTCGGCTGTTCATGCCTTGCTGGTGAAAATCTCTCTGTGGGAGAGGCCTACCTCTCCCACAGGATAACATTTGGTTACCCTATTATATTTAATAAGTGATAACTTTTGTCTGGGAGCAAGTAGGAACTCATGTTTGGTGCCTGGGGAATTGTAATGTAATACCCTCTTTACTGGTAAATTCAGATTTTAAGTCACAATTCTCAAAATGCCACTTTTAGAAAGCTGACAATTCTTGCACTAACCATTTGGTGCTCGTAGCCTGTTCCTGAGTCACATGACTAAGTGTAGATGGGCATTTTTCTTTGTGTATTCCTCACAGACAGCCACTCAATAGAAGGTCCAGGTGTTGACAGGATGGACTATTCTCATTTGATGAAGAGGGCAGAGCTGTCGCCTTCCACACTTGCACTTTATAGACAATGCCTCAGCTCACAGGCAAAGTACTTCGCACTAACCCATTGTGTCTGCAGATCGACTGGGACCAGGAGAGGTAGACAGGAATTTTCAGACACTTCTGTTGGCGAAAGTCTCCGGAAGTTTATTCCACTTCAAAGTGGGTGCCAGGCCACTTTGAAGTGGAAGTGCTGTATGAGAAGGAAGACTGGACCTGCACCCTTCGTCCCAGGCTGAAGTGACTGCAAGGATCAGTTGTTCTGAGCTATTGGGACACCACAACCTCCAGACGCCACTCTGCAATTTCCCAGCTGACATGCTGTATTGAATGTGCCTGGACAAGCAAATGGATATGCCTGAGCCCTGCTGGCCTCCGCTGGAGTAAATTCCTGATCCCCAAGTGATGAGCCTCAGGTGCTGGACCCTTGGTGTGGCATCAGTTGAGCTCTTTATAAAAGAAAGGAGAAATCCTGAAGTTTTGGTCTCTTAGCGCAAGCGAATGAGCCCTTTAACGCCAAAATCTTGCCTCTCGCACTGACTACCAACGCAAATCTCTGTTGAACCCAACTGTTCGCGCTACAGTGACTGCCAGCAACTTCTGGCAACTCGAGATCTGCACTCCACACTACAGCATCAATAGCCTGTGGTGACCGCCAATGAGAATCTACAGCAATGACGTCCGTGACACCCGACAGAATTTTCATGCTACAGCGACGACCATCCGCGACTTTCTGCCTGCTTCTCGTGGCATCTTTCACAGCGAACGGAACTCTTCGTGTTGACTTTTTCTTGTCTTTTTTTGTGTCACAATTTTTTACTGAAACAGAATCATACAGCATATGTATAGTTTGGGGCAAAAGTATGGAAACATTAAGCAGTACAATGCAAATAACTGGGGGATGGGGGAACAGGGAAAAAACACTTTACGGTGAACATAGAACCAATATAACCAACTTTCCCAGTACTATGTATCTCCCTATGCATCAAGTGTCAAAGAGCCATTGGGCTGGAGGGCCACATAGAGGAGGACGGGGAGCCGAGGGGGTCCAGGCAACCAGTCGCTGTGGGGGAGGGAGGGAGAAGGGACTCGTCCCTAGGATCCGGATGGCATGGGCAATAGGATCAAGGGAGGAGCCCCATGGTATCAGGCTAATGAATTACGTAGTCCACCACTGAGAGAGGGAGGAAGATGTTCCTGCTAGGGTGTGTAGAAGGTGGCAATAATTGTGGCAGCAGCTCCCCCATGTTTACGGGGTCCTACAGGCCGGTGTGTCCGGGAAGAGGGGATAAAGGCATGGGAAGGGGAGGAAGAGCAGAGGCTCTTCCTCCCCTCAGAGGGGGTAGGAGGGAATGGGGACATGATGGGGGGAGTTAGGGCAAAGGGGGAGGCAGTACAGAAGTCAGGCAGGAAGGGTGCAGGAGGAATTTGGGGGCAAGGGGTGGAAAAGAGTGGGGATGGTAGTAGAGAGGGGAGGCCATTGAGTGGAAAGAAAAAAGGCAGGGGGTGTGCGTTGGAGGGGGAGGATGGTGGAATGTGGGTGGTGATGAGGCTGAGAAGGACCCACAGGGCCACCTCAAGAGTTGCCCACACGGCTCGTGAGTATACCACACTCGGGCCTCTGGGTGGGATGCAATAGGGGATGGAAGCAGTGTCTCTCATTTCAGGGATCATCTCTTAGGAAAGGAGCCGATGTCTGTTTGAACACTTCTGCTTGGTCCTGCAGGTTGTAAATACCACACTCATGCAACGCTGTTTGGATCATTGCCACTGTCTAATCCTCTTGGGATGGTGGCACATGTGACCTCGATTGGTGAAGGATACAAATCTTAGCCGTGGCCAGGGCAGTGAGGAGGAGACGATGCTGTGGATGGGAGAGGTCCAGAAGGGCCGAATTGAGGGACACTCACAGAGATTATGAGTGAGATCGCAGTGGGCATCTGCGCACCTTCAACAGTTTGCATGGGGAAGGAGTCTTGCCCCCAGTTTTATCGGTGTCCAGTGCTGATCAAGGAGCATTTTGAAGAGGCAGCACTTTAAGCTGGTTTCACAGGTACCCCTATTCCAGGGCTTCCAGAATATCAGCTCAGTCCTCTTCCTCAAGGGTTGTCTGCAGGCAGGCCTGCCATTTGGTGCGGAGGCTGCGTGGAAGAGGTTGGGAGACAAGGTGGCTCATAAGCATGCTTTAGAGTCTTGACATCACTCCTCTGTGTCGGGCCCATGTAGTCAGGTAAACCACCACTGACGAGGCCTGTATAGACCAAGGACGTGGGCCTAAGTGACACCTCAGGAAGTACTGAGGTTGCAAGTAGCACCAGGCTTGCCATGGGTGGAGACCAAACTCCTTCCTTAGATAGTCGAAAGTCTTCAGATCCCCATTGAGCAAGATTTGGTCCAGAAAATGTATGCCCGCCTACATCTAGTGGGTCCAGTGTAAAGTCTGGTCATTGCCCCACAGTGGCGATTTATTATGTAACCATGGGTCCACCCGAGTAGTTGGTGAGCATGTAACCAGGCCTTTTCAGTGGCCTGCAGCACGTGATGCGAGAGGCATGGCTGTAGGGAATGGTCCCCATAAAGACGGCCAAGCCATCGCCTCCAGAGAGGAGCAACTGTTTAGGTAGGGCCCTCTGCGGTGGGTCCAGGGTACCAAGGAGCAAGAATGCTATTTGCAATAGGTGGAGAGCTAGGGTATAATGTTCCACTGATGGGAGACCCAAGCCTCCACAGGAGTGGCATTCCATGAGTTTGGATGCAGCCAGAAGGGACTGCAAGGAGCCCTCAATGAAGGACTGAATCTGGGAGTCGATGAGATGGAGAGTGGTTAAAGGCACCAGTACAGGGAGCATTCCCAACATGTAAGTGAAGCGCGGTAGTGTGACCATCCTCACCACCTGCACCCTGCCCCACATGGAGAACCCCATTAGGGACCATTTCTCAAAGTCCAGTTTCAGCTGGGCTACCAGGATGGTCTAAGTTGCCCGAGACCATCGCGTGCATTCCTCTATTGACTAGTATCCCCAAGTATTTGAGATGCGAGGACTTCAAATGGAAATGGTAGCCATGGATCGCCGCTTTCGTGGTGCCCATTGAGAGTGGCAGGGCCTCGCTCTTGTCCCAGTTTACTTTGTAACTGGATAGAGTTGTGAAATTGTTGATGACTTCCAACAGAGCCGGCAAGGATATGTGGAGATCTGTGAGGGTGAGCAGGACATCTTCTGCGTAGAGGTAGAGATTGCATATTCTGCCTGCGAGGGGAATGCCTACAACGTGTGGTGAATAAAGGACAGCATATGGCAGGGGTTCAATGGCCAGTAGAAACGGAGGGGGGATAGCAGGCATTCCTGACAGGTGCCCCTCAATATTGGGAAAGGGTCTGAAAGGAAGCCCCCACAGTTCACCTGGGCAGTTGGACAACCGTACAACAGTCGCACCTTGGCAATGAATTGGTCTCCTAGGCTAAATTTTTTCATAGTGAGAAAAGGTATCCCCAGTCGATGCAATCAAACGCCTTCTCGGCATCCAGGGAGAGGGCCATCATGTCTACTGGGAGGTCCTTGGCCACACAGAGGGTGTGCACCAGGGTGCAGAGGTGGTTCCTGGAGGAGCACCTGGGCATGAAACCAACCTGCGTGTGGTGGATCAGAGAGGGGATTACCTTACAGAGGTGCTGGAAAGGATTTTGATACCACCATTCAGCAGCAAGATGGGTCTGTAACTGCCGCATAGTAAAGGGTCCCTCGCTGGTTTGGGTAGGACTGCGATCCCCGCCTTGTTGGAGAGAAGCCCCAAGGAGGCTGTCCGTTCCGTCTCCTGGAATGCGGCATGTAGTGCATTGACTGTCTCCTCACCTGATCACCAATAAATCTCTGTGGGAAAGCCATCCTACCTCCGGGGCTCTGTGAGAAGACAATTTGGAGATGGTCAATGCTATCTCCTTCCTGCTGATCTCACCTGCCAAGAGTTCCCTACCCTTGTCTGACAGGCAGGGGAGGTCTAATCGCTCCAAGAAGGTGGCCACCAGTTTCGTGTTAGCTGGCACCTCTTGGGTATATAATGTCTTGTGAATGAAGTGAACTCGCTGATGATGTCCTGTGGGCGGGTGAGAACCTCCCCGCTCGCTGAGTGAATGACAGGGATGGCCATGGTGGCCTCCTGTTGCCTCAATGTGGCTGCCAGTGGGTGACACGCCTTCTCCCCCTGCTCATAGTGCCATCTTCAGGCATTTTAGTGCATATTCAGCTTTGGAGGTAAAGAGGTTGTTGAAGGCCACGCAGGCTGTTCCAGGCATCAGCGGTTGGGCAATGTAGGGTAGGAGGAGTAGAGGTGGGTAAGGGAAGCTATCTGCCCCTCCAGTTTGGTCCGGCAGAGAGTCACTTGTTTATTGGACACAGTGGCATCTCTCATGAGTTGGACCCTAATTGTTGCCTTCATGGCAGCCCACAGAACTCTGTGAGAATCCAACGAGTTTCTGTTGTCCAACATGTATGCAGAAACATGGGCTTTCAGTTAGGCCTTGCCCTGAGGTGTGCAATATCATTTTACATTCAGGTGCCATGGTTTGCAACTCAGGAAGGCCAGGCCCATGTCGAGGGATAAAAGAACTGGGGAATGATCGGACAGTGCAGCTTCCAGTATTCAAGACTCTCAGAGAAGTGCCACAGTTTTCTGGGAGATGAGGAAGTAGTCCAGCCTAGATTGCCTGCCGTGGACCGGTGAAAGAAAGGTGTACTCCATATCTGCTGGGTGGCTGAGACGCCAGTGGTCTACCAGGCCATGGTACGAGGCCACATCTCCTGGCAGGGCCGTGTCCACATCATTGCCTTTGTCTGGAGGGCCTGTTCTGTCCAGAACTGAGTCCCGGGTGAGGTTCCAGTCCCCTTTGATGACATACTTCAAATCCCCGATCTCCACTAGCAGGTGATTCAGTTGAGGAAAGATGGGGTGTTTTGCCCCAGTCAGGACAGATGCCTATCACACATAGAGGGATCTGTTCCCCAACCGTAACTTGGCATATGTATATCTGCCCTCCTGGTCAGACCATGTTTTCACAACGGTAACAGGCAGTGATTTCCGGGTAAGGATAGCAATTCCGCACTTGCGGGGTGTCCCTCCCTCAGTGGATGGTGCAGTTGCAATGCTACAATGGATGACCCTGCACACTCATTCGCAGTGTAGATTGTCGGATTCTAAGTTATCCTGGTGTTTCTCCTGCAGGAGAGATACATCCACTCTCTTCACCAATAGGTAAAAGAGCACTTGTTTCCATTTGATACGGTGTGTGAGGCCATTAACATACCAAGATAGAATGTGATGAGGGTGGGGGGTGCATACATCAGGGTTGGACATGGGTTCTCAGGAGACCTGCGGCGGTGCCGGGCTGTGAAGGAGTTTATAAACAAAAGAGAATGAACCACGTATCTTGAAAAAGCCAGTGTCTTTAAGTGTTGTACCAAGGCCCTCATACACTCTAACCCGTGGGCAGCGGTATATCTTGGTTCTCCGCTTGAGAAGGTTAGATGGTTGGTTTTATCAATGGGACCCTTTTCCGCCTCAGTTTCCCGTTCTCCAGGCAGTCAAAATTCCTCCACCTGGAGGGAGACCATCTGATTCTTTGACGGTCATGATTTCGACAGTGTTAGCGGAAAAAAGTGATAAATTAAAAATACCCCCCATCCTTTACTCTTGTTTTATTCATCAGGATGATTAAAAACAGGTATTGTTGCTACAGGGGTGTTAATTCCTAGGAAAATTGGCACTTGTCAATTTAGCGTCAGTATAGACTAATCTGTCAGCCATGCGGTGCAAAAGGTGAGGGAAAACACCCTGGACCCCCAAAACCGTTGGACCCTAGGGCCTGTCAAATAATGTACAACAAATCCTATGCACACGCTCAAATGTTCAAATGAAAGTTCACCCAAGAGCTGAAGCACAAAACAAAAAATCAAGTATTGCCTCTTATGTTCTTTTCTTTGTCTTTTATTCAACAATACCCAGCCAACACGTGTTTCGTCACACGGGGATTACCCCTCGACTTCTTCAGGGCTTTCTGGTTCTGTTTGTCCTAAATTCAAATGCCTTACTGCCGGTTGTAATTCGGTCCCAGCCTATGCCAGGGTAGATGGGATTTCTGAGCAAAACATCATGCATTGAGCATTCTCTGGGGAGATAAAAAGTTCCAGACAAGACGGAACTGAGGTGGAGAAAAATGATAAGTGAGCTATTGCCCAGAGTCAGATGATGCTGAGCTGCCACCGGGGATCGAAAATGAGCCCTGAGCTCCGGAGTCAGCCGCTCTGGCCACTGCACAACACCTCTCCCTCCTTAAGTGACTTCGCTCTGTTTACACAGTTTGCAGAGTTTTCCCCACTCCGCACTCTGGGTAGAGAGTGGATCTCTGAAAAACTCTGCGGTGTGGCATTGTTCAGAGATTTTCCTCTCTCGTGGTTTGCCAACATTAAGATGGCGAGCGCCAGCGTGGAATGTCCACCGCTAGACCACCTCGCAGTGCAATTTCTCAATGTGGGGGGTCACAACAGATTGCTATCATTCGCAGTGAAAAACATGTCGCTCATGGTGAGGAAGCTGCCCCTCAAGTAGAACATATACTTGATTGGCAGAAAGAAGCTGCATGTGGTGCCATTTGAGCTTATTTTACAGCACGGGACAAATGCCTGGTGCTAAGAATCAGCATGACCAGTGCAACTTACCTCACTCCTGCGTTTGTGTAACTCTGCGGATCGCAGCAGAGTTTTTTATCACTTAGTAGAGTTCTGAACTCTGCCCAGGACTACTCTTAAGCGGTCCTGAAAGGCAACCAAGGTCTTCTTGATAGCCATGAGTTCCCTTCAGTTCAAGGACAATTGGCTCTGCCATTGTGACCAAGGGGCCCCCATCTCCCTTTGATTGAACACTACCCTCAAGCCTTGTATGCAGGCATCCTTCGCCCAGAGGACAGGAGTTGGCAACTGAAAATTAACAACCTTCAACAGATTGTCCAGAACCAGCCACCAAGACAGGTCCTGCACAATCGGATCTGAAAAAGGCAGTAACTGTTCATAGTCCTGCAAGCTCGAATCCAAATGGTTGAGGATGCCAAAAGACCTTGCACATTTACCCAGCATCTTGCATAACTCCATGAACATGTCAACAAGTCCCTCGCACCTGACTGGATGGAGTTCATTCTGTCCCCCAGAAGAAAAGCTACTCCCACCTGAGTATCCAGTCGAGTTCCAATAAATGATTTGTCTAGAGAAAGAGTGAGATATAACTTGGACAGATTCACCAAAAGACCTAATTCTTGCAAGGTTTTTAGGACCGAATCCACATACTGGCATGCCTTAAAAAGAGAAGGAGCAGTCAACTACAAATCATCCAGCTAAGGATACAAAATAACACCTTGCAAATATTGAGAAGCAACAATTGGGGCCAATAACTTCATGAACATGCAAGGAGACGTGTCCAAAGCAAACAGCAGGACTTGGAAATGAGAAGAAAGAATGCCTACTGCAAACCTGAGGAATGTTTGGCTCTTCACATGTACTGGGATGTAAAAATAGGAGTTCTGTACATCTAGTGTTGCCAAGATATCCTACTTCATGAGGAAGGGAATTATTGACTTAAGAGATATCAACCTGAAATGTTCCAAAAGAATAAAAGCGTTCAAGTCTTTGAGATTGAGCATTGGGAAAAATGACCTGTCTGGTTTTGGCACTAAAACCAGGTTTGAGTAAAACCCCAAACCCCTCTGTTCCACAAGATGGGAATAATTGCCTGCTTTTCAATGAGTGACTGGATCCCTGACATGAGACACTGAAGTTTGACAGGATCCTTTGGAGAAGGAGTAACTTTGAAATGAGGACTTGGAGCAAGCCCTTTGAATTGAATCCGGTAGGCATGTTCCCCTCTCAAATGTACCCACAAATCCGCCACATCTTTTTTCCACTATGATAGAAAGTGACTGAGTCAATCTCCCACCATCATATTGTCATTTCTGCCAATGGGCATCAGCATTGAAGGAGGATGTGGGTCAGGACTTGCTATAACATGTACCCCTTCCCCGACTGTGGGCCCGTCCTCGAAAGCAACGCCTTTCAGTGGCTTGAAAACCAGTCTTTTTTAAAACTCAAACTATTTCTTATCATGAACCAGTTGATAGGGCTTTAATATCTTTTTTTTCTTCTGCTGCTTTTTCTATTCTATCATTCAGCACAGGATTGAACAACTTTTGCCCTTAAAAAGTAATTTATGCATCATGGACCTATGACCAACTTCTATGAATTCAACGACAGAGTCCTACGCTCTGAGATGGATGCTACCGCTGCAGATGTAGAAGCCAAAAGACTGTCAAAACCGGAATCAGGCAAAAATTTTGATAATATTTCTATATTGGCTAGAAGAGTAGTAGGATCTTGCTGTGCCTGAACACAGTCGAAAAAGGCTTGGAAATCTTTAAAGAGAGCCTGTGTAGCATATGCAGCATAAATATTTGCTCTAATAACATAACTGGAGGCAGCAAACACCCTTTTCAAGATTGACTCAATTCGTTTATCCACAGGATGAGAGAGGACAGGATCCTTCAAGGCCAAGGAGAAAGAAGAGGACATGGATGTCAAAATAGTACCTACTTCTGGAGTTTGATGGAACTGATCTTCAAACCCCTCCAACATATAGCATTTTATAAGAAAGTGTGGAACAGCAGCTTTATCAATGTTTCTCCATTCTTTCTGCATCAAGTTCTGAATCACATCATGAAAAGGCAAACTGCCCTTATTCACTGTATTATATTGTGCCAGAAATTCTTCCTCCTCCAAAATTGGATAAGCATATCCCAAGAGATCTCTAATATGCTCCAAAACCTCTTTATGCTGATCAGATTGAATGTATCGGCCTTCAGAGTCATCAGACTCTTTTGAATCCTCATCCAGCCTCACTCATTTTGCAAAAAGCTCTTTCTGTTTCATTTTTGAATCAACTGTCTCTTTAAGGAGGACCTGCAGATCGCCCCTAGAAATATGGAGCAATTCCTTAGTTTTCCTCTGTTTAGGGGGCTGAGGATTCTTCCACTTCTCCAACTGTTTTGCCATGTTCACCTCTCCTGGAAGCACTGCAAAGCACTGATTTGGCATTTACTTCCTGTTTTATACTGTTAGTTGGCAACCTGATCTCATCTTGTGAGATCTGACTATCAAGGAAAATGTCAACCTTCCCCCACTCACACACATACAACATGACACCGGCAGGTGCTCTAGAAGCCCTTCAACATGGCTTCCAAACGACTCAGCTGAGTATGCTGATAACCGCTCCCTGCCCTATCTCAGCACATGAGCAGGACACACAATTGAAGTCAGTGCAAACACTCCCATCACGCGATCTAGTAATGCAACAATCATCACAGAGCCGATATGAGGCACACCAACATTAAAAATAAGTACAAAAAAATATAACTGATGCAAGAATAGAATCACATGTAGGCAAGCTAAAACACAAAATTACTAATGTGGAGCAAAATAAAGTGCATACTTCTGCAACAGGAACAAAAACAGAAAAGGGTGAGGTAGGAGGTAACTTTTATTTTAAAAAAAATTGTAGAAATTAAAAAAGGACTTATGTGCTATAGCTGTTGTAGGAGGGGCATACCCCCTCAGTTGTTAGGACTGGAACGAGGGGGACCCCATGAGGGGATACTGGAATTTTTCAGAAGGACAGCTTTGTCATGTATCATGGGAATGGATATATGGTAGTCATTCTGTCCCAGGGCACTGATTGTCCCCAGGGATATATCTCCAATAGGGACCAGGAAGTCTTATTCATGCCTAACCAAATTCTTGCTAACTTTCCTCCAATTTTCACTTCCTCCATATTCATATCCAGTGGACACAGGTGTAAACGTTTTTTATGGGACATGTCAACATACAAATACAGCTATGCCCACCCAAAAGATCTAAGCTGTGAAATCCAGCAACATGATACTATTCTATTTTCCTGAGCATAACATAGTTGGGGGAGATAACCACTGAGCAATAACGCTTTGCTAAATTCTACCCATATACATAAAAGGAGCCCATTTGTAGACGAGTGAGTGGGTTCATTAAAACTCATTAGTTTGTGCAAGAAATAAATATTTAGGACCTACAAAACCATTGATGAATGTTTAAGTACATTTCTAAACATGTAATCTAGGGACATCCCACGAATGCTTTTGTATTTATATTTAGAAATAGGTATGTACCAATGGAATGATTTCAGATGGTGCATACAGGTGAAAAGAGACCCACGCTGATATGGAGAACCTCAGATAGAGTTTAATCCACATGAAAGCAGAACCGTTAGCATTAATAAAAAAAATATTTTATTGCCTATCATTTCGCATTTCAAATAGGAAAGGACTTTGTTTTGTTCAGCAGGCAAGAACAAACATTTACTGTATATACAAAATGTGTTTGTGGATTGATAAAGGTTCTTGAGGTAGTGTATACTTTATAACAATTTTCCATCATAACAAATTGAGTAGTATAACAAGGTATTTCCGTTTTAATTTGGTAAGGTCTACATTTTAAAAGATTTTGTCCATCTCACAATCATAAACTACCATACATGTAAGAAACAAAAAACAGGATGTTGTTTTATATAATAGGTATTTGCATTAAAATGTATATTTTCAGTAAGTTTTTCTCATAGACGTTTTGCATTCACAACTGCAGTGGATCCAGAGTGACTGCAAATGCTAGTCTTGGGAAATGTTTTAATACCAACCCCACATTGCACTAATGAAATTGCGCCAATTAAGTAATCATACAGCTAGTTGGCCAAATGTCTAGACTTAAACATTGACTTTAGAGACAGTCCTCCAGAGTCTTAATCTGGCCTAGAATGCAATTGTTTCTATGCAAATGAAAATTCATGCTTGTTCCTACAAGAAAATTGTTTATTCAATAATCCACAGTGTGCATATCAGACAGCAATTTATTCCTGCAGAAAACAAGCATATTATTTGCATCATGCCCCTCGGGTCACAATGACGACTGTAAATCCAATGACAGGAAAAGCAACACCAGTTTAAATACTCTGCATTGCATATCATGGCTCTATTATCAGTAAAGATCCATCAAAATCACGATATCTGAAAATAAAAGAACATAAGAATTATGGCTATTTGGAAACATGTTAGGTTGTGTCTAATTTATATAAGGGCTCTGCTCAGTTATTGTAGATACCACTGATATTATGCAACTACTCAAAATTCCAAAATGTTGCTACTCTAGTAGTGGTAGCCACTGTGCCAGTCTAGCAGCTGTAATTGGACTGCTAGCACATGCCAGAGATTACTGATTACCAGATACTGATTTTACCATCTTTCAGACTTAGACAACAGAACTATCCATCATGTTAGATAGAGAGATTATGCATGGCTGTGAAGCACACATCTCCAGAACAGTACTAACCTTACATCTGTAAACTAAGGTGCAATGCAAAACCGATTTCTGTGTTACACTGGCGTAGGAAGAGAACAACACCACATCATTTTCCCTATTGCAATTTAGGAGCATATTTATGAGAAGCCTGCGCTGCTGTTGCATCTCTAATTTTGATGCACCGGTGGCGCAGGCAGTACTTTTTTATTTACAAATAGACACATTGGGCCAAATGGATCTGTTTTGGTAGGTCAGTGTTGTAAAGTACCTGTGCCAGAACCGGCTGTGCTATGCAGGTAATAAAATATTCAAGTTAGGCTTTCTCTCATAAAATCCAGTGTAAAAGCCATGTAGTGACATTTATGCTATTGTCAATGTGTCATATATCATCATCAAAAATCGTGCAGAGCCTGAAATGCGTCAAAATTCCTGCGCATTGGCAACCCAGGCATAAGAAATGATGCATTGGCTGTGGTACATGAAGGCAAGCCGCACAAAACAGTTTGGCAATCTCAACTACGTTGTGGACATGCGTATTTTAAAGCTGGGAGTTGTGAGGAGACCCCCACTCCCACCCCCACCACGTAGACATCGCAGGAGAAGAAAGCACGTTTGTTGCCAGTAGACTTCCCTCATTGACCTCAGGGAGGATGAGGCCATCAAAATTTACAGACTCAGGAGGGAGTCCATAATAGAACTGCTGAACCAGATAGTGCCAAGTCTCTAGCAATCAACTGCCAGACCCACTAACATCACTCTGTAGGTCAAGCTAATGGCTGTCCTCCACATGGGGGCATCTGGTTTATTCCAGCTCACAACATCCAGTGATAAGAATATCACAGCCATCTTTTGCTGCCTTCCTACACTCTGTACTGCATGCCATCATCCACCTAACAGCCCAGTACCTCCTCTTACCCAAGACATAACAACAACAGCTGGACACCAAGCAAGGTTTCTACCCCAAAGCTGGATTCCCACAATTGCTAGGTGCCATAGATTGTACACATGTGCAACTGGTTCCCTCCTGCAGCAGCATCACACTTTTACAGGCACTGGAAGCACACATATTTTATCAATATGCAGGCCATCATGGACCATCAGGAGATGTTCACCAATGTACTGATCGAATACCCAGGGAGTGCGCATGATGCCTACATTTTCTGGCACTGCCATCAATGAGTACTTCCAAAATGGCCGATATGGGAATGGACTACTTGTTGGTAAGCAAATCTGAAGTACATAACAGAACTACTAGCAGTAAGAAACATATGACAAAATAGTCATCTCTGTGTCTGTTGATGGAGATAGGGCCATATGTATGAGGGGTGTTGCTCATACATGCACCATGCATCATGGGGCACGTGTAATGCAAACCTGCAAGTGACACATGTGGACACACGCAAAGCCACCTTGTGTGCCTTTGAATGGCATAAAGGTACAGAGCAATGCAACACAGGGCAAAATGCAGTCTTCCATCGCTGTGTGCAAGGGAGGTGTTCCATGGGTGCTGTGGTGGTATCTCCCTGCAACTTCCATGGTCCATGAAGCATGTTATACATACCATACCAAGTAGACTTAGAAATGTGACAAAATTATCGGACTCAAGTGATCTAAGTCACTCCAGCTACCTAGGTGTGCTGCCTTCTATTGCACACATACTTAAAAGATCAGGACTCTGAGTCTTCATTATATACAGATATGTTCCTCCTCCTGCACAAAGAACATTCATTGTGCAATGCTGGCACCCAAGGCACATGGTGCAAAGGTGCCTGTGTTTGTGGTAGTGTAGGCTGAAATGTAAGGAAAGTGCGGTTTGGCCAAAATACTTTGCACTACTGCCCTTTCTAAGTGACACAGTGCAGGGCATACAGGTTTAACACAAACGTTGTTGCATTTTCATTAGACACATTGAACAATCTCGATACATCACAGCCTTTTAACCTAGGATTCTACAGCAGTGCCACTTACCCAAATATCTGGGCCACTGTGTTATGTACACATCGTGGGAACAACGTACTGCAAAGTGTACACAATAATGTCCCAAACTGTTATGCACTTGCTAATCTGCCAATGGCTGTACCAACCAAATGTCAGTGATTAGCAATTTGTCATTTTACTCTGTGTGGATGGATGGAACTATTAAGTCAAATAAAGATTACCTTTGGGCCTGTTTGTCATGTCTCATACACACTTCAAACTCTTACTCTGATCACAATCAGCACTTTCTGTACGCCCCCGGTTACATTGAAGTACGAGCCACACCTCTATGTTATTGAATAGTTTTGTCACTTTATTTGTAAATCAGAGTCTGCTTATCGACATAGGATAAATTCCAACCTGAACAAAGCACCAAAAGGTACTCAGGTTAACAATTCCAATACACATTAGCAACAGCAATGAGTAAAAAATAAATGCATAGAAGTACACGGTCTCTTTCAAGTTAGAGTTAAAGTCATACAAGTGAAAAACCAATATATTGTGTCCACATTTGGATGTTGACAGCTCCTTGTAGCAACATCAGTTTGTCCTACATAAAGATGTCCCACATTGCAATATCTCCGCTATCCTTCTCAATCCAAATAATTGACTAACATGTCCGCCGCTCAAATTAATTTCATATTTTACTATACTAATTCACCACTAATCCTTTATGGGTTCCAGAGTAGCATGCTACTTGCCAAAAGAGCACTTCAAAACCTCATCAGGGGTATCAAGGGCTATATAAATGCAAACCTTTTTCCCTCTTCCATCCCTTCACTATTCTTCTCAATCCAAACAACAGACTAACATATCCACCTCTCAAATTACTTTCGTTTTTCACTAAACTAAGTCACCGACATGGAAAGGCTATCTGAAACCAACATCATAATACTGACGGCGGAAACACCGTCCTTATGGGATTATGTAGTCTCTCTGACAGACCAACAGGCTCCACTGCTCGACTGCTGTCTCTGACCAAACGTATCCTAATGCGTCGGTCAGACCGCAGCAGTAGTTGCGGTTCGGACCGCAACCAACAAGCTGCTGGTTGAAGTCCATACCGCATTGTAATGTAGCCATATGTTCAAAGTAGCCATTATGTAAGGATTATTCCAATATTTTTTCATTTATGTGAAAATGTCCTTGTATAAACACAAACAGTAATATATGTCTATATAAACTATGCATCCTTGTGAAAGATATTGTGAACCCATCAGAGATAGATACACTGATTTTATTAGCAGGATTTCAATTCTTCTTATTATAATGTATCCACTTTTTTGTTCAAAAGCAGGAGATTGATTCACATGCAATCATAGTTGAAGTTGTTTGCACTTGCTTAAAATAGTGTTCTACAAATATAACATACACATTCGTTTGTTTTCCTATACTAAAATTCGAAGACCATATATAATGTTTTGCGATACATTGTTGTTCAATATGTGTGAATGAACATTCAAATCTAGAGGGAATGAAACTGAGCTTTTTTCATTCAATCTGCAGAATTGAATGGTGTGCTGAAGTTTCAACACCTCTCTGATATTCTTATCCGTCATTTAATATGTGGAGTAAGAGTGATCAGATGAGTTTTCATAAACCTCTGTATTGTCTAGGAATATCGTATTGTTTGTTATCTACACGTTTGGTCAAATCTTTGTGAAGTTCCTGGTCTCTGGGAAATGCATTTAATTTTTTTCCAGCCGTAGTTTATTGATTTTAGGACATAAACAATTTTCATTAATCATCAACATAATGCAGTACATATATTACATACAGTCTTCGTCATCAGGCACGGTTGTTGGGAAATGCATTTGATGATAAGTTCACTTTTAATGTCAGTATTTAGCGCGTTCACATTTACAAAGTGACTAGAAAAATGTTAATTTTATTTAGATGTGTTCCCACTAAATGGTACTCTACTTTTAAATAGTAGTCTACTCAGTCAGTCAGTCAGTCAATTTTCTTTATTCGATTACGATAAAAGACACCATTTAAAGACAACCAGTCAGAGTCGTGCAAATATATCCTAATAAATGAGAACAGATGTCAATCTATATTCATCATTATCTACAACAATAAAACAGCAATGTCATTAGCTCCAATTAAAATATAGACACAGTAATAAGAAAAATAAAATGAAGGTAAAATCATCCTTCATTATTTAAAGGGGACAGTTCAACTAATTTCTATTAACATGTAATGAGTCCCTAATATTAAAGTGTTTCAATGGACCAGGTTTTTCTAAGTCTAACAGCCCCAATGAAAAAACAAGCTACGTTAAAACATATACATTCATTGGATAAAATGTGTAAAAAGATCAAGGTAGGTTTCACTCTAGCGAATTGTGGGGCATATTATCAAGAAGCGGCTCTAAAATTATCGCCGCTTTAGCGGCAGAAAACTGTCGCTAAAGTGGCGATAATGGGCTTGATAATATGCCCTTGAGAATTCCCATAGAAGCCCATGTTCTGGTGTGAACATGGGCTTCTATTGGAATTCTCTGCGGCATATTATCAAGCCCATTATCGCTGCTTCAGGGGAAGTTTTCTGCCTCTAAAGCGGCGATAATTTTAACGCCGTGCTTGATAATATGCCCCTGTGTCCTTCTCAAAAGGGTGAAATATACCTTTGGCGCAAAACTCTAAAGTGCTCACAAAACATTACATATTAAAAGGTGATTTGAGCTGAGAATGAGTCACAACTGCATAGTCCTAGGTTTTCAACTTTACTCAGCCACAAGGATAAGCCAGTACAGTTGTTTTAATCTAAATCTAATGGTGCAGGTTTCAATATAGCATATTCACGTACATATAAATTACACATCTCCCTTATTCCCTTCCTTTCTTGTGCTATGGACATGTAATGTACTTTAACGATCCGTCCAGGAAACATGAACAACTCTGGGCATCCTAATTCTGCAAATGAAGACTTAATGTACCTTGGAATACTCACACCCCATCCAGGTTCATACAGTCCTTCAATGTGGGGTCGCATGACAAGCAGATCTGATATGTGTCCAATCCCTAGTCAGTCTTCTCAATGGCACTCAACTTTTGGACTGAATGACTCAATACTTACAGATGGCATCCCCTGAATGGTACTGTCTTTAAACTCTCTAGACAATCCAAAATGTCAAGGCCTGCTAATAGCTAGCTGATCCATCAACAACCTTTCCATCCTGCCATATTTCCTTTATTTATTAATAGGGATATTTAAAGGACTGCTTGCCTCATTTCAGCCTATTCAGAGGGTCTCAGATCATGGGGTATGTGAAGAGGGCAAGGAGTGTCACTTAATCCCAAATAAAGGAAATATTTTGCAGTCATCATGCAAAACGGGTTTGCATTCCAAGCCTTTAAATGTAGATTTCTCCTTCTAGGTAGGAGGTCAGTATAATAGTGCTGAGGGTGAATGTGCATACCTTATATTTTATATGGGTTTATAAATCATACTGATAGTTTTATGATTTGAATTATGCATCATACATTCCTGCAGCTTTGAAACGGACTCTGTACTTCAGATGGAAGAATAAACTTTTTAAGAAAGAAGTGGCAGTCATTCAATTTCCCAAAAAAGGAGCGTGTATACAAGGGGATTGCACCACCGGAACAGTGCTTTTTCCGACGTTCTAGTGGCGCAGTGCCCTTCTCCAAATTCACAAAGCGGCATTGAGCCATTTTGCATTGCTTAACTTCCCTTTGTAAATATTGTCCCCTTTCACACAGGTATCTGCGTGAAAAGAGCATGCAATAGGTGTTGCTGTGAGCATTCCACCACAACACCAATCGCTTTTTGGCACTCCTCTGGATTTACAAGGATGTGTAAATCTGAGGCAGCGCCAAAAACGAATGCCCCTGAAAAGCAGGCGTTAGATTGGTGCAAAAAGGAGAAATAAAAGTATTTTTGCTCTTTCTATGTGTACTGCATTCTGCACCACACATGCAGCACACATAGGAAGAACAAATCACCATGAAAGATTATTTATGTGCAAGAAGGTGTCCCTTCCTGCACATAAACAGCCATCCCTGTAAAACAGACACTCATGCACCATAGTGCAAGGGTGCCTGCATTGCAGGGAATCATCCCTGTAACACAGACACCCCTGCACTAGGTTGCATGTGTGTCTATGTTGGCACTAGGCAGTTTTGTTTAGCACAAGGAAAAATATTATGTGCACCGTATCCTTGAAAATATGGCGCTCCCTCCGTTTTTTAAATACTGCACCCTTTCACGCAGATATCTGCATGAAAGGGGCATGCAATGGGTGTTGCTGCCACAGATTTACACGGCTGTCTAATTTGGAGGCAGTGCCAAAAACAAATGCCACTGAAAAGCAGGCGTTAGATTGGCACAACGAGGAGAAATACTTGTAATCCTCCTCGTTTTTGCTCTTTCTATGTGTGCTGCATTCTGTAGCACACATAGGAAGAGCAAAAGTGTCCCTTCCTGCACATAAACAATCATCACTGCAACATGATGCAAGGGTGCCCGTGTTGCAGGGAATCAACGCACTATGGCGCAAGGGTGTCTGTGTTGGTGCTAAGCAGCTTTATTTTAGTGCCAGCGCAGGGAAAACACAGGCAACGCAGCACTGCTAAATTGTGTGCAGTCCCATGGTGCACCATTTCCTTGTAAATATCCACCTTAGAGGGAAGGATCATCATGTATGTTTTTCTCCTGTATTCACTATAGCAGATTCAATAACAAAACATATTTTGCACATGCAGAAAATGCAAAAAATGCGTGTGCCGATGTAAATTGCACTGAATGTGAACAATGTGCCTTGTACACAAAAATCTGCCCGTCCCAAACCCTGCCTCATAGGCACCTGTGACATCTGCAGTTTCAATGCATTCCTCTTTTACAGACACTTATGCTGAGACCAGCACCTGCTGCACTTGCTGTGTTGCTCTGAAGCCCTCATCTAGCACAGGGCTTCATAGGTGCAGGCACACTGTAGTCAAGGAACGGAATCTTCTCTCCTTCTCTGGTCAATAAATGATCGGTGGACTACAGAATTACCTTTCTACCACCAGTTAAGGCTCCAAATGGTATTTAATGTATGTATAAGCCTACTGATGCCCACACGTCTTTGCAGCTCCCATGGGCACATGTGTAAAGTGCTAGGGGTCTGTTAACATGAGCATTTTTTTAAACCGTATGGCTTGTGGGAGATGTATAATAGAGCAGCTGGCATTTGATTGCTGCTCTGCCACCTACAAATGTGACTGCAGCCAGGGCCAGTTTTAGGCAGTGCGATCAGTGCAGCTGCACCTGGTGCTGACGTGGAGGAGGGGACACAGTGTTTAAAATTACTCCGCTTTAAAGAACATGCTTCAGAGTTCTCTGCATCTTTCGGAGTTTTCACGTAACAATAATATGTCCCAAAACTCTGGTGTTTGCTGTTTCTGCTGAAGAGATCGGAGTTTTTTTTTCTAGTGGCAGTATTGTCACACCATAAAATAGCACAGAGGGTTAATGTGCCTGTTGCAAAGAGCATGCACATGCAGATCACAGAACTGAGGGCCTCGATTATGGAATTTTGGCGTAGGGCTGCGTACCATACACCAAAGTGAAAGGGCAGGAAAGCATGTATTTAAGCAATATTGTGCATTTCTGTCTGTTCTGCCTGCGCTAACTACATTTCATTAGCCTAGCGCCGATGAAGGAACGCGTGCAACATGGTGCAAAAGTGCCTCAGGTGCCTGCAGGATTGTTTTCCTCTTTCTATGTGTGATTCAGAATGCAGCACACACGGAAAGCAAAAAAAACAACGATAAAATAAATATATGTCTCCTCATTACGCCTCACCTCGGAAGGCATATAGATTTGACACTTCCCCAGGTTTACATAACTTTTCAAAATACAAGATCAGCGTCAAATTCCATGGGTGTTGTGTGGGAATACCCACCCAAACACCCATGGAATGCCTCCCAGGTGCACGGTAAGGTGACGCAGCGATTTGGGCTGCATCACCTTACTCATGATTTACGAGGCCACATAAACCACATAGGGTGGCTGTGAGTGGCTCCATAAATCTTTATGAGAGCCCTGCATCACACATGTACCACTTTTTACATGGTGCAAAAGTGACGCAGGGCTCCCATAAATAAGTGTCTGAGTGTGAGTGAATATGAGTAGAACCATTTAAAAAAAATGGATGGGCATATTTAAGAGCCTCTTTGCATTGCTCTTAAACCACGCAACGTGGTGCAAGAGAGACACAAATAAAAAATTAGATTTATGATTTCTGAAGCCATGCAAGGCCACCTTGTGTGACCCTGCATAGCTTCATAAATATCGAGTAATGTAATGCAGCACAAATCACTGCATTGTATTACTCTCCGCCAGGGAGGCATTTCCATGGGTGTTCCCATGCAACATTCATGAATTTTGATACATTTCCAAAATTACAAGAACAGGCAAATCTGGAAATTCACTAAAAATATAGGCCACCCCAGAAGAGGCATAAGAAGGAGAAATATCTTTATTTCTCCTTGTTGTTCCCCTTCCTACGCAAAAACAATTCTGTATGCAATGCAGGCACCCTTGCACCATGGTGCATGGGAGCCTGCATTGGTGCTGGACAGCCCATTGTGCACCAGGGCAGAGGACCGGACAGGAATGCACCATATTGCCCTAAATACGGTGCATTATTGCCATTTCTCAGTGACAAAGTGCAGCACCGCAAGGTAATTTACTGTGCCACTTTTTTATAAATTTGGCCCAAAATGTATGGAGAGAGGGGCTATGGAGACAGGGGGGGCAGTGGTGGAAGGTGCTAGTAATTGAATTCTCGGAGAAAGAGGTCATTTGGGGCAGCAAAAAAGATTGTTGCACCAGGCGCCAACAGCCCTAAAGCCAGCCATGTTCATGCTCAACCTCTGCCCATTTGTCCTTTTCAGATAAGGGAGAATCTGCACTTTTGGGTAATTGAAAAGAAACAGAAAGAACAGGTTATTTCTTATTGATCTGTGTTCACAAGTAGTCCTTCACAGACAAAGTATATTTATATTATGCAAACAGAATCCCAAAATGATATCCCAGTTGGTGAAAAGCAAAAACCCATACATATGGTTGACATGCTTTTTTTGAAACATATACCTTGACCATGAGCAAAATCATCAAACAATTGAGAAATATAACGATCCCTGGGAACAGCTTCAATTGAAAAGAAAATGTTCAAAAATGTCAGCAGAAAATAGATGTTATTATGAAACCAGCAAATGGAGGTCATGCAGTGGATGTCGTGAGTGACTGCGTTGAAGAGGGAATAGGACATTTCATACCAACACAGAGAAGCTTTTAGAAGCAGTCGGAAGCTTCTGGTTGTAAGTACTGTAGTCAAGACATTTGAGACTGTCCAATAGCAGAATTGACCAGCAGAATGTCCTCCATAATGCAACCACTGTGAAGAGTACACTGGTGGAATCTACTTTGGGGCTTATTTGCAAGCCCATTGTGCTGCCGGTGTGTCACTTTTATTGATGCACCGGCATAGCAGTGTGCTTCTCCATATTTACAAGGCCATGTAAAGTCACCCTGCATGACTTTTCATGGCATTGTAAATATATATCCCTTTCAAGCATAAATGTGCATGAAAGGAACATTCCAAGGGTGTTGCTGTGGGTGTTCCCACACAACATCCATGGAACTTGACATATTCCCAGATTTAAAACATTTTGTAAAGGTGGGAATGGATCAGAATCCTACACCTCCCAGGGGAGGTGTATAGAGCCACAACGAGGGGAAATACTTTTATTTCTCCTCATTTTTAGGTCAAGCCTTGGCAGCGTGCATGCGCAATCTGCAAGACATGGTGTAAGTACAATATGGGCTTAAACCACGCCCATCAATTACCATTCTTTTTTGTGCCATTCCAAAATACTGGCTTTTTATTGGTGGGTTCCCTTTAAAAGTCCCTCCTTTGGGTGCTTGGTTGATGCCCAGGTGATTTCACTCATTGTTTCTACTCATTGGCCATCCTCTCCCTGATCACTCCCACCTGTCACTGTGTCCTGTTTGTGTTAATATTCAGATTCAGTACAGTAGCTGCTTGTCTGTCTTTAAGAACACTGTTAGACTTGGCCCTTTTTTTGCAGGGTCATCCCTGAAATTTTTGCTTTCCTCCTGTATTTTTTTCTGACCTGTTGTTGGTGGTTTTATGGCTCTGGGCACTTTTCACTGCTGATCAGTGCTAAAGTGCATATGCTCCCCTTTGTAAATGATGTAATGGATTAGTGACTCCATGGTTGGCTTATTTGGTTTACTTGTCAGACCCTAGTCCAGTGCAACATGGGTGCCCAGGGCCTGTAAATCAAATACTGCTGGTGGGCTTGCAGCACTGGTTGTGCCACCCACAGAAGCAGCTTGTAAAGTGTGTCTCAGGCCTGCCATTGCAGAGCCTGTGTGCATTCCAGTACTGCCATATTGACTTCAGAAGTCCACCCACTTACCAGTCCCTAAACCTTCCCTTTTCTACATGTTATCCAGCCCTAAGGTAGGCCCTAGGGCAGGGTACATTGTATGTGAAAGTTTTGGCATGTCCTGATAGTGAATTACAGCCAATTTAGTTTTTCAGGGAAACATCGTTTACATCGCATTCAGTACAACGCGATGCTGTTACATCGCGGTCGTTAAAACGAACGCATGTAACCACGCGATGCCATTACAACGCAAGTCTTTACATCGACTTGCGCTAGATGGCGTGCTAACATTACAAATAGTGTAGTTTACTATCCCAACACCTTCCCTACTGTTAAGTGGACTGGAGTTGGAATAATAAATTACGCTTTTCTAATGTTAGCATGTCATCTAGCGCAAGTCGATGTAAAGACTTGCGTTGTAATGGCATCGCGTGGTGACATGCGTTCGTTGTAACGACCGCGATGTAACTGCACGCGTTGTAATGACTCGCGTTGTTACGTCATACATCCAGTTTTTCACTATTACACCTACCTTTTCCCATAGGCCAGAATGGGCAGTTTGATTATAACAGCTTATAATCCTAACTGACCCGGGGAACATGGTAGAAAAACAAATTTAGTATGCCTGAAATCAGAATGATAAAATACATCTTTTAGTAAAGCTGGTTTTAACATTTTGTGTTTGAAAATACCACTTTTAGAAAGTAGGTATTTTCTTGCCTAACCATCCAGCCTGCCTCTGCTAGGTTTGTGTATTTCATGTCTGGTTTGTGAGTGACAGAGGCTGGGGTGGCTCCAGAAGGCAGGGTGAGTCAGCACTAGGCTGAATAGACCTATCTGCATTTGGAGTAGTGGTGGGAGGAGTAGCACCTGAGCCTGAATAGGGCTGTGCCTGCCTTCCACAATGCTGGCTCCACCTCCTGTGGTGCGTCTGATGACCCTGGCCCACACTGACAAAGGAAGAAGTTGTGCACTGGCAGAATGCACCCAGAACTGGTTTGGACTAGGTACAGACACTTTCTACCTTCAGAGACAATAGATTTGTGTGTTTGAAAAGGGGGACCCAGACCCCAGAGGAACCTCTGCCAAGGAGAAGAAACCGGAGAAGCTGAAGGAGGATTACTGCCCCTGTGCTGTTTGCTGTCTGGGGTTGGCCTGCAGTGGTGACTTGTTGCTAAGGAAAGGAGAAAAGGACTTTGCTGTTTGCTTTGTCATCTTGAGGAAGATCTCCAAGGGCTTGAACTTAGCTTGCCTCTTGTCTGAAGTCTCAGGGACACAAAGACTTCACCACCAGCTCCCCCTGAATTTCCTTGCTGGGAATTGTAACCTACAGAGAGGTGCCTGCAGCTGTTTAGGACCTCTAGAGACTGTTTGTCACTGGGTGCTGGAAGCGCGACAGAACGAGGAGAAGCTTGTCTCCGCCGCAGCAGTTGCCATCGCATCACCGAAGAAGCGTGCCTCCGCCGCAGCTGCTCGCCGTCGCATCACAGACGAAGCGTGTCACATCCCCGTAGAAGCGTGCCGCCGCCGCAGAGGTCGCTGTCGCATCACCGGAGAAGCGTGTCACAGGGTCTGTAGCGGCTCCAAAGATCATCGTTTTCGCCACACAGCCATCGGGCGAGCACGCATTGCACCCCCGTTGTTGCATCGCATCAAAGACGCCATTTTGTCGCATCGCACCGGATCGTCGCATCGCATCAAGGCGCAATCTTGTCACATCGCACCGGATCACAGTAAGAAACCGACGCATCACCTCCTCTCCGGTAAGGAACTGACGCATCACCTCCCCTGCTCTGCAGTAACAAACTGACGAATCACCTCCCCCGAAGCAAGGAACCGACTCATCACCTTCCCTGCGACCCTTTTGTTTGTATTGCGTGACACGTTCCAAGGTAAATTGAGGGTCAAGTGTTGCATTTGCCATCTACATTGAACTAAGCTATTTTTACCATTTTAAAGTCATATTTTTATTACAGTATTGTGGATTTTTGTCGTTTGGTCTTGTGTTAGTCTAGTAAAGATTACTTATTTTTCTAAACTGGTGTGGTGTCCATTTGTAGTGTTTTCACTGTATTACTGCATGTGTTCACAAATGCTTTACACACTGCCTCTGAGATAAGCCTGTCTGCTCGTGCCAAGCTACCAAGGGGGTGAGCAGGGATTATTCAGGAGTGTATCCCCCTTACCCTGACTAGAAGCAAGGGTCCCTATTTGGACAAAGGTGTATACCATTGCCAACTAGAGACCCCCATTTCTAACAAACACTTATTACACAGCAGCTCAAACACCAGCATTCATTGTGTTTTATCTCATGCCTTTAACTCCAACTCTCACAAGCACGTAAAAGTTAGTGCCCCACGCAGGTCAAGGAGGGATGTGGCGCTAGTTTCAGCCCCAGAAAAATGGGAACGCAGGGGAAGTGAAGGTATGTTGACATGGGTGGGTAGTGGGCCTTGTATGCGGCAATCCCTGCAACACAATATCAGCTGTCAGCTGCTGCCGCTGAAGCACACAAGCAGGCACTCTGTGACAAGGAGCCCAAAAGACGCACCGAACAGTGACCCCATCCTACGCTCAAGGTCTTGGCCTGGACACCCTCATGCAACAATATCCTGTATAACCAAGACCTCTGCCCATCCACATATCCCAGTTTTGGCATATCCCAGTTTTGGCATATCTCTGCTGCCGAAGAAGGGATGTGAGTTTATAAAGCCCTGTATCCACCAGGAATCACGCAGAGCACCACTTCCTTTGAACAAGCCGGGAAGGCAACGTGAATTGCAGATACCGCAACAGCCAAGATCAGGCTGCAGGTACCTGAGCTGGTGTAAGTGGCCTGGCATGAATTTATTGTTGGTGGATGCTAACATTACAGATCACAGGTGAAGGATGGTTTGCTCTTGTAGTTGAAGTGGGCTCAGCGCAGGGAATGAAATGTGACTTGTGTGTTTCCTTGTAATAAAGTTTGCAGCATGCTACGCCTTCCTTGACCTCTGCTGTCCTCCCCGGAAGGGGGATGTTGTTGGTAAATTTGTTTACATGTTATGTTGGGCGAAACAGCCGATATAAGAATCTATCATTCATTCTATTGTTGGATTAATCATAACCAGTAGTACTTCTTGCATAAATCATCGCTATGTGTCGGCAAGAACAATTATGTGCACAAACATGTGTATATTAGTTATAAGACATCTGTGATCCATGTTCAAAAGGCTAAAGTCAGTTGAAACACTGGAGCATGTGTGACTTCTTCAGCTTCTCTTTGGATGGCAACAGATTTAACACGCTTGTGCTAAGCCCTTTGTGAACTTTGCATGCTGACTTTTAACAATGTGGTTTATTTTACACAAGAAACACACCTACTATTTATGTTTTCTTTTTTGTCACAAACTGGTGATTTTTGGTTTGAATACATTTTTATTAGGTTTTCACTTTACAAAGCAAACATTAATGAACAGCCCCCCCCCTGCGGGCTCCAAAATCCCCCATACAACAGCTCCCACCAAAATGGGTTTTATTAAGCTGCAAGCATCTCTTCCACCTCCCTTTTTCTCCTTTCTGCACATTGACTGAGTCCACTCTAACAACTCCCTCTCCATCTCTCTGTCTCTGGCATTTTTTTAGCTGCTTTAGGGCATATTTACAAGGCCCTTGCGCCTCCAGGGCGTCACTTTTTGTGACTCACTGGCGGTGCATTTTGCTGCCCCATATTTACTAGGACACGTTATGCCACCCTGTGTGGCTTTTCGTGTCCTTGTAAATAAAGCACCTTTTCATACAGCATTTTGCATGAAAGGGGCATTCCATGGGTTTTGCTGTGGGTGGTCCTACGCAACACCCATGGAACCTGCCACATTCCCAGATTTACAAGAAATGCACCTTGTTGCAAGGGTGCCTGTGTCAGCGTATGACAGCCAAATGTGCACCAGCGCAGGGGTATGCACAGGGACCCATCATATCATTGTATATACGATGCATCCCTGTTCTTTGAAAGTGACTTGCAGGCCCATGCTGAGTCACTTTCTCGTAAATAAGGCCCTTTGCATTTAGACTTTCCTCCAGAAACTGGCAATTTTTCAGTTACCACAGTTATCTTGGCCTTGTCAGTCATTTAAACCTTGGAGTTCAGGACAACAGGACAGCCGCCAAGTCCGACCCTTAGGTGACCTGAATGCCATATCTGAAAATCCCGGTGTGTTGCCCAGAATTTTCCATTGGAAGTATGTCAGCTGACGCTGCATGAATACATTCAGCAATCTGGCTGGCAGTGTCATGGTGGCATAACAGAAAGTTTTTTTGGGTGGGGATCAAAACCAAAATCCTAAAGCAGAGGTTTACTTTTCAAGTACAAAAACATAAATATCCTTGACACTATTTATGAGGGACCTAGTTAATTTATGTCCTGTCCAGGTGAGACCACCATGTAATTCAGGTAAAAAAATCTTCAAACACTTGCCATATACTGATGTTCGAATTTCATTCAGCCAGTGGTCCCATGGCAACAGGATGGCTGCGCAGGCGTTTCCAATGGCATAGACCACAGAGGCTTCACTATTGGAAAAAAAGCTGTTTCCTTATCTCTAAATAAGCGGGGAACCATAGGGAAGATGTGAGAGCTGGCGAATGACCTTTACAACGCGGTCGTTGCACCGCGATACATTTACATCGCGGTCATTACAACGCAAGTCGTTACAATGACTTGAGCGGGATAGCGCCCTACACACAGGAATAGTATGATTTACTATTCCAACACCTTCCCTACTGTTACACACACTGGAGTTGGAATAGTAAATCATACCATTCCTATGTCCAGCGTCTCTAGCGCAAGTCGTTGTAACGACTTGCGTTGTAATAACTGCGATGTAACGTACCGCGATCTAAACACGTTGTAACGTCACATATTCGTGAGAGCCACAGGAATGTGCAGCTGTCCCAATAGCACTGTCATCTAACTAATAATAATCTAATATTTTAGACTTTTTTGCTATTCAATTCAATTTATTTCTCAATTGTCACTCTTAACGCCAATATGCGCTGAAATTTTACTGCTGGGGATTCAGTTTTCATAATATTATTTTTCATGTAATGCTGACGTCCCTCTAGTGTTGTCGATATACCATTGCTTACACATTTTACACTCTTTCGTTGGCTTTTAAATTCTTTTTGCTTAATTATTTTCACAGTCATCTATCTTTCGTTATTAATTATGTGATTACAACGGGGCTGCAATTTTCAATTATTCAAAATTACACCCTCTCTAATGGTACTAAATGGAATTTTCTGATAATTTTCCCAGGTGTCTTGCGGGTATTGGAATTGCTCTCAAAGGCAAATGAGACAGTCACAGATTTTCCTCTCACTCTGACTTCCAGATGCTCCCTATAACTATAACTCAATATGTCGGATGTAGTTTTCTCCAAAGAAGAATCACTGAGAGAGGAAAAAGACCAAAGCTCACAAAAACCCTGGGGCATATCAACAAGGGCTTTATCTCTGCTTTTTTGGCTTTAAAAGCCAAAAAAGCAGAGATAAAACGAGCGCCCTATCAGCAACAGGGTGCTAACACGCAAATTCGCATGCTAGCACCCTTTTACTCTACGCTTCCCCTTGCATCTCTAATGAGATGCAAAGGGGGCGTTCCAGAGTAAAATAATAGGAGAAATGTCGCCAAGCGACATTTCTCCTATTATCAAGGATATCGCTAACCCTGTTAGAGATAAAAAAAAAGCAGCGCTAACCACGGTTAACGCTGCTTTTTTACGTCTGGTATTTTTATGACTTAGCCATGATATCCTATGTAAGGTGGATATCATGGCAAGTTTGTCTATCCCTATCAGCAAGCTATCGCCAAACCTTGTGGGATTATCGCTGTATTTCCAGCGATAATTTCACAATTGGCAGCTTGCGCTCTGAATTTTATCGCTTTGGAGATAAGCATTGCTGATAGCACGCTATCTCCGCGATAAAATTCAGAGTTGTCCGTCGATAATTATCCTCACGCTAAGAGCGCTGAGCGATAATTATCGTCGGCCCTTGCTGATATGCCCCCCTTTTCGGAAAGGCAGAACTGGAAAGAACTATGGCTGACTCATAGAATAATTGCATGAAGAAACAATGGAAACTAGACGGCACTAAGACAGTGTGGATTGAGATCTGCGGGATTCAGGCAAAAGTATCCAGTGAAGCAGGAGATCAGCTGTAGAAAAGGGTCCCAAACATAAGAAACAAGGAGCAATGTAGGTACGGAAAACTACTCCTGACTACACCTGACCTTATTAGTAGGCAAAACAGGGGAAGTCATATCACATAAGCAACAAGGCAACACCTTGCACCTTGATTGAGACGGTGATAAGTGTAAGCCCATCCTGCTCAAATATAACATCGATGAGGACAAAGGAGGCAAAATGGGGTGTCATCCATATTCCTGGTAAGCGCCCAGAACTGTACACATGTTGTAGTCTAACAGGTTTTTGATACCCCTTCAACATGTAACCTGTGATGGTCAACTGAAGCATTGTTATAGTGGAGAATCATGAGTGGAGGAAATGCTGACAGGCCAGCTCTCGAGTAACAGCCCTCATAGGAGCATGAGGGAGAAAAGACATAAAAGCATCTGGGCCTGAGACATGAGGTTCCAAGGCTCGACCCCCCAGGTCAGACCACCTAGCATGTTGGCACCAGTGAATACAAAATCGCAGAGGCCCAGGACCCAGGCAAACATGCTTCAAGCACACCAATTGCAAACATGCTTCACCCACAATATTTTCCAGTTTTTACCTGCCAAATATTCTATTGGCAAACTCTATTTGGGCCCAATTTGCATCCTATTTGTAATCCTATTTCTTTTTATATTTTTTATTTGGATTCAAAATTTGCATTACAAATACATATATTCAAGTAATTTTAGTCATAAACCAAGCATAAATTCAATATTTATAAATACTTATTTCATAGTGTAGCATACATCGCAGGGAAGAAAAAAGAAAAGCAAAACAAATCTTCAATAAATAGCTGTCAACAAAGCGAGTTACAAAGCGCTAAATACCATAAATACATCTGTCTTAAAATCAAGTAATTAATCGTTCATATAGTGCATAAGAGCAAAATATATAAGAGATAGACAAATGGTTTATCAGAACATAAAGTCTAGCCCTAGTTTTTGAGCAAGAAATACTGTCCTCAAAGTTTCTCAAATTTCTTCACTCCCCCATTTCGTACTGCGTATAAATGCCTGCTGATTCTAACAGCCCCATTTTCTGTTAGCAGTCCCTCATTGTGGGAACTAACTGAGTTCGCCATTTTTGGAGCACTAGTGACCGAGCTACGGCTGTTGCTATATATAATAGATTCTTCAATTTATTAGATAGGTAAGGTGCCGGAAAATACCCCAGAACTTTCAAACAAGTATTTGGGACTAAATTGACCTGCCGTTCCATCGCAAGATATAGGAATATTTTCTTCCAAAATCCCAGAATGGATGAACAGTGTCTGATTACATGTACCCAAATGTACATTGAAAACAGTGGCATGTAAGACTGGGGTTGATTTGTGTTAAAAAGGACAGGGTTCTATATAACAACCATTTGCTAAAAATTAACATTCTATGCCAATTGGCCACTCTCAGCATGCTAAATATATTGACTTCCTCCCACATCTTACTTGTCAATTCCAAACCTTCATATTTTTACAATTTTTTATGGACTTTTTAGTAAGGTCAGAACCTTTACTAGAAGCAAACGTTCTTTTACATTCCTCTGGCTTTTTATATAAACCATCTTCCATGGTGTGGAGACCACCTTTCTGCTGCAGAGGATCTGACCTATATTTAGCTTACAGAAAATATTATTCACCATTCTAAATGTACCCAGAAGCAGAAAATAACCTTGTATAAACTGTCGGACTTCCACTATATTTAGACATTTCTCCCTCAAGAGAAAATCCAAACTATTCCTATCCCGCTTTTGCCCACTTTTGGGCAATTTCGGGAGCAAGATTCCATGACTAGTTCAGCCAGCGGTGTTGCTGCAATAATATAAGGAATGGGATATCTCCTATAGTGATCCCCACCCTTCTGGAAAAAACACTTAAAGCTCTTTTTCAAACTTTTTTAGGTGACTTAACTAACTTTAGCACATCCCAAATATGGTACTCTTTGAAGATCAGCTGCATAAAATTATTCATAAAAATACCCTCCTGAAGCTTTGAAATAAACTTGGACATATACTGTGCAAAACAGGCAAAATAGTAATCTTTAAGGTTGGGAAATGCCAGCCCTCCATCCTCAACTCGTTCAGATGAAGTGCATAGTGCTACTCTGTCTGCTTTTTTGCCAAATAAATGATGAAAACATAGACTTCATAGATTTTTTTAAATGGTCAATTAAAAGACATGGAATAGCGGAAAACAGAAAATTAAACAGTGGAAGAACCGACATTTTAATCAGAGAGACTCTTCCTAGATTTGTCAGCAGGATCGAATTCCACTGTGTGAATAGATCTTGTACTTTTAAAAGAAGAGAGACATAGTTAAGATTGTATAGTTCCTCAATCTTCAATGTGTGAACCTGATTCCCAGTGTTGGCTGTGAATGAGCACATGAAATACTGTCTGGGTGTAGAACATCAGTATCACAACCAAATAATATTATTTCTGTTTTCTTCCTGTTAATTCTGTACCCTCCTAATTTCTCATATTGTGTGAAGATCTCAAAAGCCTTTTCTTCGGTCTCCTTTCTACTGCCCAAAATTAACATAATACCATCAGCATATAATTTTATCTCATCCAACGGTGGCGGAGGGGGGCAGATACTGTTATTCCCTTAGATTATTATAGCTAATGGCTCAATAAAGAAAGCAAATAGAATGGGGGATAACGGGCACTCCTGACAGCCTCCGTGTAGCACTTTTATTTGCACCACTTCTATTGTGTTAATGATAACCAAGGCTCCCTGTTTTCCATTTTTACTGATTTTTGCAGATAAATACAGACAGAAAAACATTTATTTTCCTATCTGTTTTTATTTTAACAAGTGGATAAAAATGGAAATTTGGTTGTTTTAGCAGTGATTGTAAATGCTGTCAGTCATGACTGCCAGGCCAATAGATGTGTGGATTAACTTGTAAGGAGGTTAAAAAAAGGGGATTTTAGGAATTAGGCTTAACCAGCAGTAAATTTGCACAAGGTGATACTAAAATTTGCAAATTGTCATATAAGTTGGTTTATTATCTGTGGGTGTTTGTATTAGTGAAATCTGTCAGTTATTCAAGTAAGAGTGCACATTTACCAGTTAAATAAATGTGGAAATACACTGGTTTCAGCATTGTTTTTCACAAAACACAAAATAAATATGGATAAATATAGATAAAATCAACAAAAAATAAATATGGATAAATACAGACGTAAATGTCAAAAAAACAAATACCATAAAACCGGGAGCCCTAATGATAATACTGCTTCTGCATTACAGTACATCTTATATATAAGCCCCGTGATCTGGGACGGAATAACAAATCTGGTCAAAATATTAGTGGAGTTTCCCAGACCACAAGGGCAAATGTTTTTTCCACATCTAGCAGAAGCACCAAAGCTTGTGTATCACTAACCTCAAAATAATGCAAGCCTTCTGCCAAATAATGTGCATTTGTCCTTAACTGTCGTCCGGCTGTAAAACTATTCTGATCTGAATGGTTTAATCCTGGGGCTATTAAATCAAATCTATTGGCTAGTAGCTTTTTAATGATTTTATACTCAGTGTTTAATAATGTAATAGGGCGATGTAAGTTTGGATCTTCTGCATCCTTTCCTTTCTTTAAAAGCATAGTACATTCCCCTTAAAAAAGATGATGGTATAGGCCCCCCTTTTAGCATTGTGTTAGGGACCAATAAAATATTAACAGAAATCGGAAAAAAGTCTAAAGAATTTCCCCGGGAATTCATCCGGCCCACAGGCTTGACAATTCAGGAGATTTCTAATTTCCTCCATCAGCTATTCTTTGGAGAAGGGCTGAGACATATTAACCCCCTCTTCTCTAGTTAATGTTGGGATGTTGCAATCTTCTAAAAACCTTCTCAAAGAGGCTATGTCAACCAACGGGCTTTGTGTGTATATCTGTTTATAGTGCTCCAGCATGATTTCCCCCACGTTTTCCAGTTCCTTACTCCTAATTCCAGAAGCTGGGCATTTTGGGGTGCTGGCTATCCTATATTTGGCTGCTTGTTCATATGCTAAAAAAATTCCAGTAAAGTTGCTTTCCTCATACACTTTTTGTAAACAGGTTCAGTTTTGAGTGCTGCACTTTACATATTATGCTCACTCATCACCTGTTTAGCAAAATTGAACCATCTTTTATTAGCCCTGGATGAACTTTTCAGAAATGTATCATAACTCTGCTGAACACTTCATTCTAAAGTTTGCTTTTGGTTTTAGCTTTTTTACTATTTTTTGCATCCTTATCTTTTACTCTCCCTCTAATAAATGCCTTCAGAGCGTCCCAAACTATACCTGGTGGAGATGTCTTAAGGTTCATTTTCAAAAATCCCCTTATCTCCTCTTTACAAATTTGCACCCACCCTTCCTCCTTCAGGTACTGTTTGCTAAAAATCCAACGTCTAGGATGGAACGGAGGTTTGCCCACCACTATCTCAAGAATAATCATTGCATGGTCTGAAAACCCACTAGGTAGGGTGCACTGTGTTTTAAAATTTAGGGCTTTAGAGATAAAAAAAGAAATCTATGCAAGAAGAACTGCAGAATCTCCCTGAAAAGAAAGTGTATATGATTTTTGTGGGAAAAGCCTTCATCCAAGGATCTACTAATCCAAACGTTTTCTGATAACCTTCAGAGATTTTAGTTTTGTCTGTGTTTTTTAATTGACAGAAAAGCCCATTTTTGGGTTCTGAAATACATGAAAATCACCCCAAATATTATTTCACCAGGATTTTGTTATAACAAGTGGAACAGTTTCTCATATGGCATGACATTATCTTTGACTGGGGCATAAAAGCCGACAAGCGGTTAAAGCCTTGACCACATAGTACAGCTCACCCAGCATCAGCGACCACTTTTGTTGCTGGCACTGCTTACAACTACAGCCCCCAGCCCTTTTGCCAGAAAAACAGCAGTCCCCCGATGAGCTGTTTGGGAGGAGGAGAACCCTGTGTATACTGTCCAAGCATCGAAAATCCTGCCAACTTTCCGACCGCAATATGAGTCTTGTGAACCAAAATCACCACTGGGTTCTCAGTTAAGATCCAAGTTTCTATGGCCCGTAAATTCTTATTATCATTAAGCCCATTTGCATTAACAGAAACTACCTTAAAGGTATTATTCATTTCAATATATAACTCTTAGATAGCCAATAGGAAAGAAGATTGTTTTACTATTCCCAACCCAGACATGCCAATCAAATCCAGACCAACCATGTAACTGCCCTTTCCCACACGTAGACACTTGAACCTCATCGTTATGCCATAGAATAATGGAGAAATCACCTTGGCGGTTGGTCTTCCCTTTAAGTGATGTTAACATACTACGCCCCCTTAGTGCATGAACTAATCAACTGCAAATTTGGATCCACTTTTATCAAGCTTTTAATCCCAAACCTCCACCTCCTTCCACCCCACCATGTCCAACTACCAGACCCCCCCTCGCCCTTTTACACCTTCACTTTGGATTGCTGCACATTCTTTGCCTGGGCATCCTACGCTTTAAAAAGGTGAAGATTTTTTTGAATTCCTTCTGAGGCTGACATGTTGGAAAATATATGACAGAGAGGAATTTCTGGTGTACTTAACTGTCTCTGCTTAATAGCTTTAGATAATACTTGTTCTTTCAAACGATAGTGTCCGAAGTTCTAAAGCATTGTACGTGGGAATTTCTGATTTGGGGGTTGGTGTGCTGAAACTCAATAGGCTCTTATGAGTGTAAGGTCTCCAGAGTAATTGGGGAGAATGTGTGTTTTAATAAAAGTATTTGCCCACTGGAGTGTTTGATGTTCCTCGAGTGCCTCCTAAACCCCACCATGTATAGGGAATGATTTTACAGTTCCTCGAGCTTAAACTCTAATAAAGATTTCTGCTCCTGAAAAGTGACCGCCTATTCCTGCAATATGACAACCTGATCCTCTAGCTGAGAGATCCTCACTTCCGTTTCTTTTAACCTCTCCAGGATCTGGGCGACAGTCTCCTCAATCTTAGAGAGTCGTGCATGTAGAGCTGCTATTTCAGTAGTTTGTGAGGCGTTCAAATCCCTTATTTCCTCCAAAATAAGATCTAGCATAGTCTTGGCCCCTCGTTCATAGTAGGTGGAATACTCCCCCGCAGTACTTCATTGCTTGAGAGATTTAAGCCCGGGTCAGGATTGTTGCTAGCTGGACTGGAGGCACGAGCTGTTGGAATTTATCCAAATTACCCCTCAAAGGGAGAGCAGACACTGGTTGAGGGGTTGTAACTTCTCAGGCAAATCAGTCCCGATACCTGTGCACCAGCTCAAATCTGGCTTATCCTTCATAAAAGAGGATATTCCATGACTTTTTTAGTTTTTGAAAAATTTGCAATGCTGGCCTCCGGTCCCAGATTGGCTTGCACTACATTTTCCACTACCATCTGATTGGGTGAAGCCATTCCTTTCTCTGGCTTGTTAGCTCTCGAAGTACAACTGATATTTTCTACCTCTGAGGCCCCTTCCTGGCAATGGTGATCTTCTACAGTGCTTCCACCTTCTTCGTGATCTTCAGTATTGCCAGGCAAAGTGCAATCTTTACATGCTGAGGCAGGACGACTCGTCTGTGCTGTGGCTTGCCCCACTCGTTTTGTGACCCATACGGTAAAGACAGATGCATCAAAGTGGGCTGTGGTGCCTGCGACCTTTGGATGGCTTCACATTTTAGCACGCTAAACCAGTCCTGGGTCCTGCTATTTATTCTTCTCTCCTCTATTCCTCCAATGTATTACAGATTATTGACTGACATCTGGAGAAAACTATCACAGCTGTGGCCCCACCCACGTGGCAAGGAGGATGAGCGATGCCGCCTCAACCGGCGATCCTGTCCACCCTTGTAACCGTATTGATGATAAATTGGGAATCTGCACCCACTTTACCCCTGAGCACCCAATGTGAAGACTAAATTCCACCACATATACTGATTGTTGCAATGGTTGGGTGGGGGACGGAGGTCATGATACACAAAAAAGCATTTCCCACCTCAACAAGTGAATTTCACCAAGCACATCTGCCTGTGTGGTTCATGTTATGCTGTTTTGTCATGTGCATTAGTTAACAATTCAGATATTTAGCGCTTGGAGGCCTTACGGTAGCTAAGCGCTATATAAATATAATTTCATTCATTCATTCATTTAACCATAAACAAGATGCGAGGGGTTAAACCCATGCAGAGAACTAAAATCACACGGAATACGCATTGTGATGGTTATCACGGTTCTTTCCCTTTGTAAAGTGATTATAATATTTATTCTGAGAGAGTGTAAACTTTATTTTCTCATGTCAGTTACACTGTACTATGCCACCAGCATTGAATTTGACCTCTACTCTTTTGAAATAAATGTGTAAATTAATTTAATAAAACTTTTGCTATAATTAACATCTTTTCTTGGGTCACGTTTATTTTCACAGGCGGGGCGCTGCATTTTGTGTAACAAAAGCACCGAAAAGTCATATGCATATCTGAAGATGCTGTGATATAAAGAGCCACGTCCCTGTGAAAATGATTTTTTACTATTATGACAGCCCCAACTGTTTTTTCTCAATATATTTTTTATCTTTTTGCATTTGATATAGAGCAAACTTGGGCGACAGGCATCAGCCGTGAGCACTATATTATAATTCACAAGGTCATATTTATAATATAGGACTGCTCATAAGACCAAGCAACGTGTTAAAATAGTTCATATAGTTGTGTGTTCGTGAAAGGGCAATCCGCGCCTAATTACTGCGTTTTGAAACAGAGAATCATCCATACTTGCTTTTGGGTATGTACATTTTTCTAGGCAGCGGGGGCGCTTGTCAGTGCTCATTTATGCGTCATGTCACGTGAGAAAGGTGACGTGGTACAGTCAGCGACACTTTAAAGCAAACATCACAGAGTGAAAACCAGTCACTGCTCATCCGATTAATCAGAGGGGTTCAGTAGTTCAGCTGAAATAAACGCCGATAAAAAGAATACCTAATCACGAGTCAGACTTCTCAGTATGGTAATTCATATTTCTTATGCAAAGACTGCCACGGTTTCTGCAGGCAAATTCGTCCCTGGCTGGTAGGTTTCAGAGCGATATTTTAAATGACAATTATTTTCCTTTACCACTTTCCAAAACAGAATGTTACAGGGGACGCGCAGCCAGTATTCAGCATTTAACACAATCCTGATGTGAATTGCTAATTTACTGTCTGGAGCACAATCAGTTATAAAAATGTGATTGGTGAATGAAAACAACTGACATGCTTGGTTTCTGAACTGTACCCACAATCCAAGGATGTTTCTGCTATTAAGTTAAATAATGAGAGTCTGAATACCACCGAAATACACCTTTTAATATCTCTTTGTCTTTCATTAGGGTATTGTGGGACTGCACCCGAGTGTGTATTAGTGTCTCTTATTCACTTTTGTTCTGCATAAAAAAACACAACTGTAAGATTGCACCGGTACCTGCTTCACTCAGGTTAAGAATGTACGGGTGTCAGTTTGCAATGCTACAGTGCCCTCTATAGACCATCTCTAAAAGTGTTTATTTTCCTCTAAAGTAATCACGCACATTGCCATCCTACTTAACGGAGAATGGAAAGCATGAGGCAATAAAGTCAAATGAAGAGGTTAACCTCGGGAGCCTAATTTGCAGTATGGCAGTGTGTTTAATACAAAATTAAAAGATCCATGCAAGCACACATTCTGCAAAGAAGGTTTCTTTCTGAAGGTCTGCTATTACCCAGCAATTCTTAAACATGCAAGATAATTTGATATCAAAGCTGAGGAACAAGAGACAACCATTTCTCGTTACATTCTTGTAGACACCGTCGATCATCGGCAACAAAAACTTGAAACAAAATCTTAACCTAATGTTAAGTTAACGTTAGGTTAAGGTAGAAAAAGATGGCATTTCCAATTGCCATCATACACACACAGAGACAGACACACGCACGCACGCACTCACATACACACACACTTCATTTTGATCAAAGATATTAAAAGCGATATAATAAATACAATAAAATCATCGTTAAAATTCCATTTTCAATCATCAAAACATTTTAAAACATGAAACATCACATAACTATAATAAAATACCCCAAGTATAATTTTTGGGTTCCACATCAGATCTCTTCCATGCAGGATTAAGATTATTTTCTTAATATTTTATCTGGGTGTCCTGTAAGACCTAGCAATCAAGAAGTTACACCATGGGAATAATTTTAGACCAAGCAGGCCAAATAGATTGTAAATATTTTGCAACAGCAAAAAGGACAATCGCTGCAGTACTTTGTATTGACAGGCACCCATGATGCTGCAAAGAGGCACTACCCATCGCTTGCATTGTCTGTGGTAGGTAGGGCAGAAGACTAAGAGATGGATATCAATTTCTTCTGCATTCTTATAAGCTTCACAGACTTTACTTCCCAGTTTGGGCCCCCTCCAAAAGTTCTCGTAGCAAGAGGTAGGGTCCCCAACCTAAACCTCATATATAAAGACCTTGTAAAGGGAGGGTCTATTTCATTAAGAAAAGGCTCAAATCTTGGGGCTGGCTTAAAATCTAAAAATGTAATCGATATTGTACCCAGATTTGATGACTGGGAGGATTTTCTTTCGCCTTCCCTCCAGAAGGCAGTCTTTACCAACTTGATGGAGTGCAAAATATTAGAGGGTGATTGGCTCCAAATTTTACTCAATCCCAAACCAATTAATGTCTCTTTTATATATTTTAACCACGGAGCTGAGCAACTGCTTTCGGTATACCCCAAATTTCCCTGAATCCGACCCTATAAGGTTCCAGTTCTTCAGTCAGCCAAATCATTAACCAGTAAAGAATTGGTTTCCGTCTAGCTGTGGCTACTATCAATTGGATGTCAAAGTCCATTTTAAAAATAAGTGGGGTACTTTGGGAAAGTTTGAGTGCCATTCTCAAAAATGTGTTTTCTACAGCCCCCAATAAGCTAACATTGCTGTGGCCCTATAAGTCAGTGCCATATATTGCAGCTGATACAGCTTGAGCTCTCCATAGTTCAAGTACTGGGGATGTTGGGTGAAAAGATGTATTTTTTGCCATGCCTAAATAGCTGCTGCCATGTAGTTAAGAGTTAGACAGCTCTTCCCTATCTGACTAGTCGATAAGTTCGAGCTGGAAAACAAGCTGGCTACAAGACTCACACATGTCCTGTTGAAAAAGTATCTTGGATGGAGCAAGCGTTGATGTCGAGAGCACGATGCAATAGATCCGATTCAGGAAGTGGGTTCCTGCATTGTCGTCGAGCTCCGTAGAGATGAAGGTACTGCATCATTACCAAGCCACGAAGAAGGTTGTCATCGGGCTGCACAGGCTGTGAAACTGATGTTATCAAACAGCATCTGCATCTGCACTGAAAAGCAATACGTTGGTTAGAACTGGCACAGTGGTGACCATGCATCAGTGTTTGGAGAAAACAGCTGCAGAACCCACTTCTGAGGCCCAGAACTAGAGGGGGTACGTCAGCCAATGGTAGGACTGGCAGATGGCAGAGTCTAGCAGCACCAGCATGATTGCAGGAAGTCTTTTGTCTCCCTGAGATGTCAG
Organism: Triturus cristatus; assembly: GCF_964204655.1. NCBI lineage: Eukaryota > Metazoa > Chordata > Amphibia > Caudata > Salamandridae > Triturus > Triturus cristatus. The sequence continues at coordinate 233,347,040 of NC_140584.1, forward strand.
CACGCACCAACTCCTTGCAGTTACTCTGGGTTCAAGTGAGATGGGTGTAGTCCTTGTTGTCAGCAGGGCAGAGATCAACAGGCAGCAGGGCAGCTCAGCAAAGCAGAGAAGCAGTTCCTCATAACAGTTTGTTTTGCGAGGGAATAAATGGCATATACTTCATTGCTGCGATCCATTATATTTTTTCTGTGTTTTCCTTTGTACTTTCTGTTCTCCTTTGACCTTGAATAGTCCTTCTCTCTTAATTTCCTCCTGAGTGTTTACAGAAGTAAAAGGTTCTTGCTGAATTTTTAATTGAACTATGTTGGTCACGTAACCTTTTCCAGATGCTCTGTGCAGAGCCAGAACGCTTACTGTGCTTTTGCAGTCAGTTGTATTTGTAACAGGCATCTGTAGGGAGTAAAGGTGGAATAGCTGGGTTTACTTGCACAGCAGAGCTGGGTGATGTTTCTGTTGGCCCATTTTCTGGTGCCCAAAATAGTCCCTGTTGTCTAGTGGGTTGTTATTTTGACTACCTGAAAAATATCCTTCAAAATAGTTTGTAGTGATTGTAGTTTGCTCAACTCTATCCAGAGTGCTATGTTGTATTAGACCATCGTATCCTCTAGTTGCTTTTTCAGTCAGAACATTTTATCTCCTTGTTAAAAGTGTTACAAATGTGGTCACACTTTTATCATTGATTGGCAGCAGCATATATAAATAACCTGAAATTATGGCACATTTACATTTTAAAATTTACTTTTAGTGAGCCCCATCTTTCATGTTTTGGGTACAGTGCTCTTGGACAAGTGGAAGATGACAGAAGAGGCAACTCTTTTCCTCCTTTTTTCCCACCTCTTCCTGTCCCTCTCCTAATTTATGTTCTGTGCTCAATATGATGATTTTGAGGAAACACATTTTCATGGGTTGTCTGCAGAAACCTCCTTTCCAACGTTTTGTTCTCCAATTTTTATATATGTAGGGGAAGGAGGTCTATTTGGAAAGACAAGATTCTACCTGCCTCTAGCCTATAGTGCTTAGGGCAACATGTGGGGAACCTTTTGAGGTATAACCCCTGATTGCTATCCTTTGGGCTAGTAGTAAGGCCGCTAAATGACTTGTACCTTCCAGGAGCCTTTACACTGTTTGAGTGACATGTGATTTAGTATCAGCTATACATTTTGAGTTTTTGGGCAACACTGCATAGGAAATATTTGCCCATTTCAAACGTAATACTGGGATGCTAAATAGAACTGCTGTTGGTCGCTTGATTATAACACAACGCTTGTCTGTATGTAAACATAGATAGGCAGGTATGCTGTAATTATATTTTACTGGGTGACTAAAGGACTGGTAAGTAATCAATACTATGCCCTGACAGGAAGAAATATTTAGCAAAAAATATGTTAAAAAATAAGCACAAACAACCGGGAAGGACTGTTACGGCATCTATGATTTCTCAGAAGAAATGATGGTACTAGAATGACTAAGAGTGATATCTGTTTTTGAAATCTCTACATAATAAAGATCTTTGAGGCACATACTTTCAAGGAACAAAATAGGACCTTGAAACTGAGGATCAATTCACAAAGACAAACTGTATATATTTCTCTATATTGCTAATACAGTTCTTTGCAACTCATTCACAATGTTTATTTTTTGGAGTTCTGAAATTTAGCACTCCTACCATTGAAGTCCATTTTTATCATTTTTAGGAATAGAATGAATACCTGAATCTTGTCCCTGCTGGCTACTGTCAACTATCAATTGCAGTAGCACTTTGGCACAGGATTAATAAGGATGTAGCCAAGCTATCAGGCCTTTTATAAATTAAACCAGTTTCTTTACTTAGATATAGATGTAGGAGCAGCAATAGGAAATCTTCTGATCCCTGTTTAAGTATGCTTGAACTTGGGGACATGCTGAAAAAATAATCAATTGATCTAAGATCATAGGAAGTGTCGTGCTAAGAGCTGTAAACTGAAATGCGCATACACATGCAATCACTATGCAGGGCTTTAAACTTAATCTATACACTGCTGGTGAGCCACTGTAGTAAGGGCGGTGTAAGGTTTATGAGATGTCATCAACAAAGGGCCAACACTAGTCTACAGTCTAAAAATCGCATGGCATTATCCACTCCGGATGATATAACGGAATTAATGGTCATCAGTTGGTGTGAAAAGGAAAATAAATTAAAAAATAACTTCAGGGTACTCAGGTAAAGCATGTTGGCACACCTCACTGCGATGATCTGGGTTTTAATGTCAAGAATAGAGGACAGCTTGACTGCAGTATGTTTTATACAGTCCACTGCAGTGGGTGGGTCGCAGCACTGGGCCAGAATTGGTGATGCCACAGAGTCATTGAAGATGAAGGCTGCAAGATTTCAGTTTTTTTGCAATTTAATGTAAGGTAATTGTGGCACATCTAAAATCATTTGATACTGGATAATTGAAAAATTATTGATGATGCCATTTTTGCTTTTATTGTTTTCAATTTTAGTGTTATTGGAATACATACATTAGTATAGGCAAACATAACAAAGAGATATGCATGAGAGAGAACATACACTTTATTAACATGAGTTGCAAAATGGAGCCCAGAGGAAGGACAAATAAGATGCGTCTCCCTGCTAGGGAGATGTCCCCTTCGTGCACACCAATGGTCCGTCTAGTTTGGACTGGTCCTTAGTATATTCGTATTCAATGATAGTATTGGTCTCAAGGTAGTTAAAAAAAATACGCTGGATTTAATCCTGAGATCAGTCAAGACAAAAGTTATTGCATCATTCTGTCCGGTTTCTCGATGTAAACAGAGCATTAATAATCATGTCTCCTGTTATGTAAATACATCATGTTTTTTCAATCCATAACCCATTGCATTTCGGGCTAAGTTAGCCCTTCATCAGGGGAATATTTTATTCTTGAAAAATGAAAATAAGAGCAGAGTCGAACAACCATAGGCAGTAATATGGAGCACAGAATGGCTGAATAAAGTATTGTGACTTGTAGCATGCTAAAAATGAAATATCATACTCATTTAATAGTGATCCATGTGTTTGAATCTTTGATAAACTAATATCACTAGTGCAAAATGAAACTATGAGTGTGTGAAGTGAAAGCGTGCCATTTGTAAAGGGTGACGTTGAAGGTAGACGAACTAAGTGCTAATGTGCACGGTAAAGTGATGGCAGGAATCTGTGAATCACAATATTAATCAAGACGTTGTGCACGAAAAAACAAGCTTGTGTGTCATGTAATAATGTACTTAACAAAGGTACATTGTTTGTCCCTACGTACCAAATGAATACTCTTGAAACAGAATTCAGCCTCTTTAAATTCATGAGAGTCTTACTTTTGAGACACTTCTTTAGCAACATCATTCTCTACGCCCTGGGGACCAGAGGGGGATACTCTTCAGTAGCACCCACAAACTAATTAATTGAGTTACCTACCCTGATTTAATTTGGAGTGCCTATACATACTTTACTATTGCCCAGAGGAAGAAGACATGCAAGATGATGAGGGGCAAAGATACAGTTTGCATATCTACTTGGTGAGTTCTGTGCGAAAGCAAGTCTTTCAAGCAGGCAAGTGCCATGCTCCGGACATTGAGATCACTTAGACAAGTTAATCAAATCTGGCGCTGTTCACTGTCACATTTAGAAGCTGTCCAATGACGTGGCGTTTCTTTCATTAGCCTGGCAACACACTTTGTGCATTGTTTTCACCACCATATTGTTTGCAGTCCAGCCTGGCCTTTAACTCACTTCCTTGTGAACAATTTCTTTCAACTTATGCCTGCAAGTAGTTGTACAGAGCTCACACAAGAAGTGTAAACATAAACAGGAGTTGTTATAAAGGTCCTGTTAACCTTGAAGATCTGGGTTAAGTTTTTTACTGCTGAACCAAGAGCAAACTGAAGTAATTTGAAGTATTTAGCAGGAACAATGAAGAAGCTGATGGTCAAAATCATTGTCTGTATAACAACATTAGATTTCAGCAGCATAGTAGAGGAACTATAAGTGTTGACTGATGAAAGAAGAGAAAGTGAGCCTTGACCCTATCTCAAGGGTCTCTATCTTGGCTTGAAACAGGTGTGCAAATTTGATCAACTGTGCCATGGAGCTCCACACTTGGGGCTGATTAGGATGGTGGCAACCCTATCCTAAAGGGTACAGTCCCGCCAGTGGCATTAGGATGCGATCGCCACCATGGCTGTCGCAATGCCTATGTTTTGCATTGTGGCGGGTGCTGCTGGCTGCAGCACATGCCGCAATGGAAAAAGGGGACACTTTACGTATCCCTGTACTACGTGGCTGGCACCATGCAGTGCCTGCCAAATGGTCGAGAGATATGTACGGGGGCCCCTAAAAACCAACAGCTTACGGCCACGGGGAAAGGGGGGACCGCTACAGGCCCCCAATGTCCTTTTCCACCTGCCTTTTCATGGCGGGTTAACTGCCATGAAAAGACGGGTGGAAAGGGAAATCATAATCCCTATGGCAGTGCCTGGCAGGCACCGCCACCATTGTAGGGAATGGATTTCCCTCCGATGCACCAGCAGGCTTAAGGAGCTTGTCGGATGCATGGCATTCGGTATTTCCAACCGCCAACCATCTGCCCGCCATGTTAATATGGCAGGCGGAATACAATTGTCAATTGTCAATTGATCAATTGTGCCATGGAGCTCCACACTTGGGGCTGATTAGGATGGTGGCAACCCTATCCTAAAGGGTACAGTCCCGCCAGTGGCATTAGGATGCGATCACCACCATGGCTGTCACAATGCCTATGTTTTGCATTGCGGCGGGTGCTGCTGGCTGCAGCACATGCCGCAATGGAAAAAGGGGACACTTTACGTATCCCTGCACTACGTGGCTGGCACCATGCGGTGCCTGCCAAATGGTCGAGAGATATGTACGGGGGCCCCCCAAAACCAACAGCTTAGGGCCACAGGGAAAGGGGGGCCCACTACGGGCCCCCAATGTCCTTTTCCACCTGCCTTTTCATGGCGGGTTAACTGCCATGAAAAGATGGGTGGAAAGGGAAATCATAATCCCTATGGCAGTGCCTGGCAGGCCCTGCCACCATTGTAGGGAATGGATTTCCCTCCGATGCACCAGCAGGCTTAAGGAGCTTGTCGGATGCATGGCAATCGTATTTCCGACCGCCAACCATCAGCCCGCCATGTTAATATGGCGGGCGGAATACATGGTTCTGATGGCGGTGGGACTGCCACAGATGAGCTGTTGGTGGCGGTCCCACCTTCATCGTATTCAGCCCCTTAGTTCTTTCTCATATTTCTTTAGGATTTTTCCTATTTATTATTAAAGGGCACTGTAAATAGTGACATCATGCCACTAGGACCACACATAAAAAACAGAATAGATAGATAAAACACCAATTAAGAAAACAACTATGTTTTCAATATGTTAGCAGATCAATCTATATTCATCCATCAGGGCATATGGAGAGGTAATGTGTTTGATAGATGAGGGCCAAGGATGCTAAAGACTCCAGCACCAACACATGCTCTCCTGAAGTAAAAGAACTTCAAGAGTTGATGAGAGCCTCATCTGAGAGATAGTGTGGGAACACAGGGAATATCAGCTCTCAATTTATCAAGAGGAGTGAACTACAGTGCAGTACAGCTCCGAAGGTGGCAGAAGGCGTGTCTGTCTTATTTAAAGTCCATTCTCATCTATTCAGTCTAATGGGGAGGGCAAGACATCCAGTATATATTTGGGAGAAGCCCTGCATCCACTAAATTATAAATAAGACCCAAAATATCTTGAAGGAAGCACGTGTAGATTGCACTGTGCCTCAAATACACACTTCTGATACACTAGGGGGCATATTTATGAGAAAATGTCTAAGTGCGGAGCTGCGCCAAATTTGGCAGCGCTCTGAGATTTTCAAAATGCATGGATGCACCGTATTCACAAGAATACAGCGGACCCCTTTGTTTTCCCTAGTGCTGGTGCTAAATGCAGCTGCCTAGCACCAATGCAGGCACACTTGCATCATAGTGCAAGGATGCCTGCGTTGCAGGGAAATGATTGTTTATGTGCAGGAAGGTGTCCCTTCCTGCATATAAAACAATCACTAATGGCAATTTGTTACTTCTATGGGCTAGATTCCGATCTCGCTATGAAAGCCCTCCGTACCACTCGGATCCGGAGGACTTTCCTAGTGAATTGTGTTGTGCAAGTCCACCCGACTGAGTAATATGCAGCCGTATGGTGTATTGGTTCGCTTGGGCTCCCATTGAACTCTATGGGAGCCGGTAAACCGACACGTACACAGGCTCCCATAGCAAAAAAGGGGTGAGTGGGGAAAAGCGTACATCCTGTGGCGGGCACCTCCTGTTACCCGACACACTGTGCATGCTTGGATTGGGGGGAGCCTGCGCTCCCCGTGACTGATTTTGAGGGCTCTTGATGAAGGGGGGCCAGCTATGGCCCCTTGAAGTCAGGTTCTGACAGCCGTTTCATCTTGCTGAGACCGAGTCGATACAGCTGTCCAAATCGAGCATCGTACTCACTCGTTTAGAATCTGGCTCCATTGCACAGCACAATTCAGCTGTGAACGAGTCGGACGGACAGGATCGGGTTCGGAAGAGAATCGGTTAACCAGATGAGATCTTTGCATCGTACTTGGTAGTTCAGAAAGGGGGACAATTCAGTCGGAAACGTGGGCTCCGAATCAGATTCACCCTTTCTGGAACCCGTCTGGAGGCCTTCCTAGCGAGATCGGAATCCAGCCCAATGTGTGCTGCAGACTGCAACACACACAGAAGTAGCAAATCGTCATCATTTGACCTTCCTGCACATAAACAACTATTCATTGCATTTTGCTTTTTCTATGTGTGTTGCAGAATACAGCACACATAGAAAAAGCAAAAACGAGGAGAAATAAAAGTATTTCTCCTTGGTGCGCTATTCTAACGCCTGCTGTTGCATGGCATTTGTTTTTGGTGCTGCCTCAGATTTACACCTCCTTGTAAAACTGGGGCAGTGTCAAAAGCAATGGGTGTTACGGTGGAACATCCACAGCAACACCCATTGCACACCCCTTTCACACTAAGGTCTCTTTGGGTGCTGCGCTGCGTTGTGTGTCAGGGAGGGAGCAGGAGAGCACCATATCTACAGAGAAATGGCTCTCTTCTCCACTCTACCTAGCGCAGATTGATTTCAGCTGCCGAGCACCACGCACACACCTTAGTGCCATAGCGCTAGGGTATGTGCATGTGTCTAGCATAGGTTATGAACAGGAAGGGTACCCTTCCTGTAGAAAATACCATGGTTAAGAAAACGATGGAGGGTAGTGCCTTCTTAATTGGTCCACGTCAGTGGATAATCAATATCAGAGACATTGCTCGAATGAAGATCATTTGTGTTGTTTTTATTTATCTTTTTATCAAAGGAGCGCAAAAATTTCAAATTGTGAAGAGAAAAACAAAAGCCGACACATGTTTCGCCCTAGTGGCCCATTGGCCGTGGGCTTTGCAGCGTCGCAAGTCCAGAACTTTCCACCCATACAGCAACCTGTAGAAAATACCATGCCTAGACAAGTTTAGAAGCTTTTCCCACTTTGTATGTTGCTGCACAGTACAGCACGCATGCTAAGTCAGAAAATAAAGGAGAAATAAAAAAATTTCTCTTGTTAGCGCCTCCTTTGAAGTGTTGTTAACGTTTGGCACTAAAACCTGTCTACAATTCTTTGTAGTCTGGGTATTGCATCAAGAGGCATGGGTGGTTGCATGGGAATGCCATGTACAACCTGTTGAATGCCTCCATGGTGCGAAGTAACACAAAGCAGTGCTTTGTGCTACTTTCAGGGCACTTTCCAGTGCACAACAAGTTTAGTGCTACAAAGTAAATTACCCCAAAAACATTTTGTGCTGGTTAGCATCACTTTTGTGACGCTAACCCAGTGTAAAATGTTTGATAATCTACCCCTTTGTGATGCGTCTAAAGGGACCTAAGCCACAAAAAGTGACGTAACGCCGCTTTATAAAAATGGACAAGGGCATATCGCCACACTAATGTCGCTAAACGTGCCATCTGGTGGCGACACCCTTTTGTAAATATGCCCCTATCTTTTTCTGATGTGTGCATGTAAAGGCATTACTATAGTTTAGTCTGGCACCAATCAAAGCCCAGCAACCCTGAGCCTCGCCGTCTCTGGGAATAAAGGGCAGCACTTGGGAATAAGACACACACAGCTTTGGGTTTTGTATCTCAAATGATAGACCTTGGTCAAACCAGAACCTAAGGAGTTTTTTTTGTAGAGGGGTGAGACGAATGCCTCATATTGCTAAGAGACTGTTTGTCCCCGTCTTGCAAGCCTGGAGGAGAAGTATTAAATTGTCATTAACTGCACCCCATTCATAGAGGCCACCAGCTCGTTCCACTCCTTCAGACAATGATTAATGCACCTGCATTAGAGGGAAGCCAAACCTGGATCCAGGGAGCGCAGAACAGAAACCAATCAGGGATCCAGTGGTGATCTCCATTTAAGCTTAATGATAACAGATTGGAACTCCTCATTCTGCCTTAGTGGCAGAGAGCCTATCCGAGGGACCACACCTCTGTGTCCCCTGAAGTAGGACTAACCATGAGGGTTAGTGTCTTAGGCAAGAATCTCTTCATCAATTGGTGAGATCGTGTCTGTAAAGAATTTAGCAAGGTTATCAAAGAGGAATTGCAAAATCTGACTTTGACAATAGCAGTTTGTGGCCAAGAAGGAGCAAACTATTATAAGAAAGTGTTTCACTGCAGAGTTCGATTAAATGCAACACGTGTTGGTAACCTTTAAGATTGGTTGGTAAGGTCTATGGGCACGATTCATAAAAAGTATAAAAAGTATGTGTGAACACTTAGATCTCCACCTGAACATACTTTTAATGTTTTTTTAAAAATTCACAGGGGGAGTGTCCAGGACGCGCATGGAGTAGGACGTGTGAGACAGGGTCTCCGCTCCACTGCGTCCCTCTCTCGCTGTCGCTTGTTCCCACTGGGGCCACAGACCAAAGCAAGGAGGTCTGCTTTGTTCGCGGAGTGGTTTGTGGTGACCCCTGAGGTGTGGCCGGGGGCTCTGTGGACCCTAGAGGCACAGATCTCTGAGCGGCCTACGCAGCACTTTCTCTGGCCGCCAATTTGCAGCGACGGACGCTGACTGGGAGCCCGATCGGGCTCACCCTCTGGTCCCTGTGCTGGGGGCACGCAAGCCTGCGGTGGCCTTTGAGGCAGTGCCAGGGGCTGAGAGCGGCCGGCAAGTGAGGGGCATTGGGGCTGCCCTGTCCTTCTGTCGGTGCCCTGCAGACACCCGCCCCAGCTTGGCCGCATGGCCCTGGAGGGTCGATTGATAGGGGTGGGGCTGGTGTACAGCTCGGAGTAGAGGGAGCTTTCCCTGGAGACTCTGGAGTGCCGGGGCCAACTCAGAGCAGCGTGAGGTGAGCCGCAGTGCCCCGCGAGGTCAGTCGGACACCATCTGTGTGTCTGTTACTTTTCTCCTGAAAAAGCATATCCAATGCAATACCCTATTTCTCACCCTGTACCTCTATCAATATCTTTAATCTACATACACTTAACTCCTTTATGCATCTATATACTTTAAATGTACTTATGGATCTATATATTTATCACTTTCTTCTAATTTGGCATTTCTAATGCACTACCCTATTTCTCAGCCAATACTTCTCTCAATATATCTTCTAGCTCAACTTTCTGACTCATCTCAAACTTCTTTCAACTACTCTTTCCAATGCACTACCCTATCTCTCACCCTATACATCTATCAATATATCCTCTACATCCACTCTCTCATTTATCCCAAAACCCATACCACTACTATGATGCCCAAAATAACCCTTTCTAGACTCTCTCCTACTCTACCCCACCTTGCATCATCTGACACCTCTTTTACTATACCGATCCCTCAAAACAAACCTTTCTAAACTCTCCCCTCTGACTCTTCCCCTCCAAAACCCATTTTTACTCATCCAAAAGCCTCCTCCTACTGCTATGGCTTAAAAAAAAAATCCTTCACTCTTCTATCCCTTCACTATCCTTTTCAATCAAAATACCAGACTAACATGTTCACTTCTCAAATTCCATATTCCACTATACCAATTCACCACTAATCCTTTATGGGTTCTAAAGTAGCGTGCTACTTGCCAATAAAGAGTTTCAACACCCCATAAGGCTTACAATATAAATGCAAACCTTTTTCCCTTTTCTACCCCTCCCCAACCCTTCTCAATCCAAATAACTGACTAACATATCCACCACTCAAATTAATTTAATGTTTCACCATACTAATTCAACACTAATTCTTATGGATTCTAGAGTAGAGTGCTACTCACCAAAAAAGTGCTTCAAAACCCCATCAGGGGTAGCAAGCGCTATATAAATACAAACCGATTTCCCTCTTCTATCCCGCCACCTACCCTTCTCTATCCAAATAACTGAATAACATATCCACCACTCAAATTACTTCATATTTCACTGTACTAATTTTCAACACTAATCCTTTATGGGTTCCGGAGTAGCATGCTACTCCCCAGAAAAGCGCTGCAACACCCATCAGGGGTAACAGGTGCTATAAGAATGCAAACCTTTCTTCCCCTTCTATCCTTCCGCTGTCCTTTTCACTCCAAATAACTGACTAATATCCACCACTCAAATTACTTTCATATTTCACCATACTAATTCACCACTAATCCTTTATGGGATTCCGGAGTAGTGCGCTTCAACACCCCATCAGGGGTAACAAGGGCTACATAAATACAAACCTTTTTTCCTCCTATATCCTTCTGCTATCCTTCCCAATCCAAATAACTGACTAACCTATCCACCACTTAAAATGTACTTGCATGTTTCACTATACTAATTCAACACTAATCCTCTATGGGTACCGGAGTAGCGTGCTACCCACGGAAAAAGCGCTTTGATGCCTCGTCAGGGGTAGTAAGCGCTATGCAAATGCAATTACAATACAATTACAATACAATCCCTTTTGAAGGCGAGCTGGGCCTTCCTGGTCCTTCCGACTGCTGGCCATAGCTCTAGGTACCGGGGACGCATTGTGGGCCCGCCGGGGATATCTTGGGGATGGTCCTGTTCCCCCTGAGGCTTGCTGACTGCTGGGAGATGCTGGGGGAGAACCCTGATCCCGGCGCACTCACTGGAGGATCCCTTTGCCATCTGGTTGCCGAGAGGCTTCAGAGGCGACATTGCTGAGCTTCATGAGGCCTGCTGTGTGTTGCACCTAGGATCCCTGCTGGGGTGGCAAATGAACTCTGGGTCCTCTACACCTTGGGGAGATCATGAGGGACAGCCCTGTCCACTGCTGTCCACCTTGATCCCTGTCTCCTGTGCCACGACCCAATGTCTGCGGTGCAGAGTGCGGCAGCAGAGGAATCTGTGACACCAGCATCGGTCTTTTACACACGCTGAGCGATGAGAGCCTGGAGGTGAGCTGGGGTGGACTGATGTTCCTGCTGAGGTGGCGACAGAGTTGTAGGATCATCCCTGCTGGGCGAGTGCCTCTCTGAAGTGACACCTGTACCGGTCCTAGCGCACACTGGGATGGGGAGCGTTGTGGCGCTTTTGGGGGCTTCCATTGGGAGTGGAAGGCAAGGACATCCTGGCATACACCGCGGAACTCTTACAGGCCATCAGAGAAAATGAAGAGGCCTCGCCACATATGCTCGACAGGGATCATCGGGTCTTTGGCCCACGCAATCGGCCAGACTTCATTCCGATCATCCTTACTAGAGTTCATTACTATGTAGACAAGGAAGCCATCTTGAAAAAGGTGCAAGGTATTAAACCAGTGTCCTACAATGGCCTCTCAATCCAAATTTTCCAAGACCTGGCACCAGCTACACTTCGGCGGAGGAAAGACTTTAAACCTGTCACGGATAAGCTGAGGGGCCTCAATATTGGGTATCAGTGGGGCCATCCCTTCGCCTTGATGTTTACATGGGAGGGAAAAAGGCGAGTCCTCTACTCACTGAAAGATGCGAAACAGCTCCTGCAGCTCCTTCTGGAGTCCGAGGGAGGTGATCTGTCTTCACCACGGGAGCATCGAGAGGGGTCTCTCCGACGGATATGGACCACAGTAATGCCACCTAGATCCAAGCGCCACCTACAGGAACTTGACTCTTCCCAAGTTAAACAGGACATCCTTAGTCACATTCACTCCCTGAGTGGCTCTTCCTCTCCAACCAGCTCACCAGATCGTAAGGACTAAAAGCTTCCTGGCCACACTAGCTCTTAGACCTGCCATGGGATCCTTTATGCCCTGAATTTGATAAGGTGCAGCCTGTACTAGTGTATGAACACAGTAAAACGTATAACGTATTGCCTCTCATACCCTTGCGAAGGTGCAGCCTCAGCCTAGGGGTGGACGCCCTGGACCCCATTGGGGGTCAGTGGAGCTGAGGCGCGGCATATACCCGGGTGTGACATTTGGCTCTTTTGCACAGAGCGACTATTCCCTCAGAGGTCATCACCATCAAACCTCTGACTGCTCTTCTTGATCATGTCCCGGTGGTCCGAGCACATATCACTTTCCTCTAACACTATCACGGGATGGTGGTGGCGGAGGCCGACAAATTTCTTTATGACTGCCACCCCCCCTTCAGAGTCCTGCAGGAGAGTGACTTTTCCGGAATGGCCATCTCAGTGACTTTGGGCTGTTCTTGATAGACTCTAATATTGCCTGGCCCAGTTGGCCAATTGATGTTGTGCTTTTTATTTTTTTCACCCCTTCCCCTGTCTTGGACTGTTTTTTTTCCTTGGATGCGCTCTTCTTAGGGGCTGGGGGGATGAGTCCCAGGGGTGCCTTGGTGGAGTCAATTTGGACATGGGCGGTCATGTCGATGTTTCACTATGATCTTTTCATCTTGCTAGATAGGCATGGGGTGGGGGAAGGGGGATGTGGGCCCATACTGCAATTGAGTGGTTTGTGGGGGTTGTAGGTTCCCTTTGCACTAATTATGACTAACCCCATTAGGTTTCTCTCTTTAAATGTAAAGGGATTGAACTCCCCCACTAAGAGGCATCAGGTATGGCGCTTTTTCCTGCATCAGGACCCCAACGTCATTTTTATACACAGGACTCACTTGCTTTCGAAGGATATTCACCTTATGTCCCTTCCCAAGTATCCCACCCAATTTTGAGCCTGCTCCTTCTAAGACTGGGGGTGTCACACATCTGTTTAGATCAAGCTGGCGTGAGCTTAAACCCACAGTTACGACAGATGAGGGTGGGCAGTTTAATAAGGCGCATATGGCTTGGGACGGGTGGCCTTTAACCTTTGTTAACATATAAGCCCCTAATCAAAACCAGGATGCCTTCCTACGCCTACACCTGAGGGAGCTCCTGCAGTCGGTCCCCACACAGATTATCCTCAGGGGATACTTTAATCTAGTATGGGACCCTCAGTGGGACCGCACTGTGTAGGTGCATCAATGCTCTGGTGCAATGTCGGTGGCATTGAGAAATACTATCACAGATTTAGGTTTAGTCGATGCTTGGAGACATCTCCACCTGGATTCTAGCGACTTTTCATTCTTCTCCCATGCCCACAGATCATATTCTCGCATAGATCATTTTTCCTCTCCCTCCCCTTGATACAGGCTTTGATCAGTGCCAAGATATCTGACATATCCTTATCGGTTCATGCCCATGTCCTGGTTTCCCTCCAACCCCCCAATCCACATAAGTAGTCTTTGCCTCTTTGGAGGCTGCCCCCTCAAGTCCTTTGAGATCCTGTGGATGTCGCAGATATCCAAATGGAAATCGAGGCCTTCTTTGTTGCGAACTCCCTCCCTGACACTCCTGAGGATATTAGGTGGGATGCTTTTAAAGCTACTATCTGGGGATTCATCACATCTATATCGATTGCCAGGACTCGGGAGGCTTGGCTGGTTGAAACTACTCTCGAGAGAGATATGAAAACCCTTGAACACAGGGATCATCTCCATCCATCGCTCCGCAATAAGGGCCGCCTTGTTGAATTACACGGTCAACTACGTTTACATCATACCAACAAGGCGGAGAGACTCCTACTCAACCTCTAGCAGAAGTTTTACACGGGGGGACAAGGTCGGGGCATGCTTAGCATGGCGCCTTCGAATGCATACTGCGATGATGCGTATATCCAAACTCAGGTGCCCGGATGGCTCATGGGCCATCTCAGAGGCGGATAAAGGCCTGGAACTGGAGAAGTTCTATGGGGACCTTTATGTCAATGCTCCTTATTCTCCAGAAGCTGTTACTGCCTTTCTCAATTCTTGCCCCTGGGCCCCTATTGACTCCCGCTTTATGGAACTTCTGGAAACCCCCATTACCCATGATGAGGTTGCCATGGCTTTGAAGCAACTCCCACTTGATTAAACCCCGGGACCTGATGGACTGCCAGTCACTTTCTACCCGGTCTTCTACCCGCAGCTTCGAGATCATTTGCTTCACCTTTTTAATAATTTCACGCACATCTCAGGTCTCACCCCAACAATGAACGAAGCAGAGGTAGTTTTAATCCCCAAACCAGGTAAAGACCATTCCCTACCCGCATCATACCACCCGATTGCTCTGTTAAACACTGATGCGAAGATCTATACGAAAATTCTAGCCAACCAACAGGAACCCCATCTTCCGGGTCTCATTGGTCCTGATCAAGTGGGGTTTATTCATCATCGCCAGGAGGTGGACAATATTCATCGGTTAGCCCATTGTCACGATTCACTCCCTGTGCTCTCGATCCCATCACCAGGGGGCCGAATTGTGGGGCTTTCCATTATTCTATTATGCTTCCAGACACTCCCCTGTATGCATATCCTGACTTCCAGGCATTTGGACATAATTTATGAATTGAAATCCATTCCCAATCCATGCCGGGTTTTGTGGATGCCAGTTTGCTCCTGCTGGAAACTCTATTACCTAGAATTCCATGCTCTCTGCTTCATCTCCACCCCTGCAGGCCAAGGATGGGTGGAGGAATTCAGCACACCTGTGGCTGGTTGCTGCTAGCCCACTCACACTTGATGCATGTGATTACTGTGAGCTCTTTTAAGCCCCAGCACTCTTCAGGCCAAGGTTGGTAATTGCAGCTGTTTTCCTGTGAGACTGATCCTTGTTTTCTGAGCTTTTGAAATACCTTGATTCCTAAGCTATAGTTAATCCTTGTTCCTTGATTCCTAAGCAATAGCTATTCTTTGTGCCTGAATTTGGACTGCATGCAGTGCTACCCTGTTTCCTGAGTTCCTGAGCTATAGTTATTCTGTGTTCCTGTACCTTGGCTTTAGCTATTTCTTGTTCCTGCTTTACACTGCTTGCAATGCTGTCTAGACTTCTTGTTTCCTGAGCTGTAGCTATTTCCTGTTTCCTTGAACCAGTACTGCCTGCAGTGCTATCTTGACTCCTGAAGCTTTAGTAATTCCCTGTTCCTGAATTAGAACTGCCCGCAGTGCTACATTGACTCTTGAAGCTTTAGTTATTCCCTGTTCCTGAACTAGCTGCCTGCAGTGCTACCTTGACTCCTGAATTGTTAGTAATTCCCTGTTCCTGAACCAGCACTGCCCACAGTGCTACCTTGACTCTTGAGCCTTAGCTCAATTCTTGTTCCTGCCTCAGCACTGCCTTCTATGCTACTTTTGTTTTCTTGATGCCTTGACCTGCACTATTCTAGTATACCCTTGTAGCCTCCCCTTCTGTATATCCTTTTCCAGTCCCTGCCTTTATTCCCATTTCCTTAGTTCCAGTTCTAGTTTGCTGTCTTTCTATTCCGGTGTCTTGCTTCTGTTACCTTGTATGTTTGTTACCTGCTTTTTGCCAAGTGTGCCTTGTGATTTCCTTCCTTTCCTGTTAAACACTCCTCCTTGCTAGCTCCTTGTCTAGGTGTTCCTCTTTGATCACCAGGATCTGTGAGCACAGCTGACTACTTAGGTGGTGTTTCTTGTTCACTGTGAGTATTGTCTTTGAGTTACATTTATAACATCACCATGGGGATAAGCTCCACAGACCCTGCCTGTGCAAACATATCCTGTATGTGGGTATTTTCAGTCAGTATCTGTAACAGCAATTGTGGGTGAGGAACTTACTAAGCTTCAGTCTTACCGTGTGGAGCGCCTGAGTGCTTTACCCCACACTCCCTTTTATTGTTAATGTTGTATTATATATCTGTCTTGCACGTCTGTCCTGGGTGTATTTAGTCTGGATGCTAAATTGCTTTGTGAGTGCCCTTCCTTTCTGAGTCTTAGCCATCTTGTACAGGCTTACCCTTTGGATCCCTTTTTTTCCTCTGACTCCTTGTGTGATCCTGGGCAGCGCTGTACTATTCTTTCTTGAAATAAAGTTGACAAAGCCTTTTTATATGTAAAACATGTGAGAGGCTTTAATTCATTACCCCATTCATCATCGAGCTGGGCCAAATGACAGACCCAGAACTCTGTGAAGCCCTGGTTCCACGCAAGAACATAGAACGTGGAACCAGACCATATCACTCTTCTTCCTTCTTACATTTGAAATACATCCTTTTCACAAGAACAAATAAGCAACACAAAACATAACCCTTTGTTTCCTTAAATGAATAAATTAAGGTGAAAACAGTATGTCAGTAAATCACAGAAAATGCAAATGACAGTCATTCACAGTAAAAACACAATTAACTTCTCACAAAATCTTTAAGATAAATTGGGCTTTTGCAAACCCTAGCACTCTTACGCATAGGCTTGTATTCTAAACGAGAAGAGACACCATCAGAAGACTCTGATTCACAAGTATTGTCATTGCTTGGTCTAACATGAACAACACAACTGTGATTCCAGATACGACCATCATTGGTTTTGATAGCGTTCTTCAACAGTTTCACCACACTTTTTACACAAGTGAATTTGGACCAGTTTTGACAGCCTGCTGGAGCCTTGACTTTGACTTTGTCATCAACCTTGAACTTAACAACCTTATCAGACCCTCGAGTGTCAAAATAGATCTTCCTTTTTCATTGGAGATTCAATTCCTTTTCCCTCCATTCACCAATACCATTGTCCTTTAAACCTTTGTCCAGAGTCATCCACCCTGGACACAAAATGGTGTTCAGAGATCTTCCTTTGAATAACTCAAAAGGTGTCTTCCCAGTTGTAGAGTGTGGTGTAAATCTGTAAGCAGAAATTCAACATTGTAACTCATCCCTCCAGTTTAAACAGTTAATTCTCGCCAGTTGTATACTTTCTTTCAATGTTTTGTTCAATGTCTCAATGGCGCCATTAGCCTCGGGATGATGCAGAGAAATCTTCTTGTGTTTAATTCCACACTTCAGAAAATATTCCTCCATTTCATGTGAACAAAATTGTGGCCCATTGTCTGATAGTAAAGAACAAGGAAAGCTTTCACGCTTAAAAATAGAATCCAAAAACTTAATTATACATTGTGTTGTTATGTCTCCCACTCTGCTCACTTCAATCCACCGAGAGTATAAATCTAACAAGACAACCAAATAGAGAGTTTGATGTTCACCATGAAGAGGACCAACAATATCAATGGCTACTTCATCCCAAGGACACATGGGTAATCTCCTACAAACCACGGTGGTTGTCTGGACTTAAGAATTTTGTCGCTCAAAGAGCAAGGAACACAATCACGCACTGCCTGTTCCACCATGAGATCCAAACCTGGCCACCAATAATCATGTATAATGCGTTCTTTGGTTTTGGAAATTCCCATGTGTCCTTTGTGTGCCATCTGAATAATATTTTTTCTTAAACTCTCGGGTGGAACTAGTCTGGTGCCTCTAGTTAAAATACAGTCAACGATGGCTAACGCATTAGACATCAATGACCAGGTCTTCTCAAGTCTGCTTTCCTTATCTTGTGACAATAACTCCATCACACCCAACATTTCTGGATCTCTCTTCAATTCCTCCTTCTGTTTCTATGTGTGCTGTATTATGCAGCACACATAGAAAGATTAATATGCCTCTCTGGTTTGTTTTTGTGCAGGAAGGTGTCCCTTACTACAAAATAACAATTATGCATGCAACGGAGGCACCCCTGCACCATGGGTCAAGGGGGCCTGCATTGGTGCTAGGCTGCCAAAAGGGCGCCAGCGCAGGGTAAAAGGCGGGACTGCACTGCATTGCTTAAATATGGTGCATTCTTGTCATTTCCCAGCCATGCAGTGTGGCGCATCAAGGTGACTTGCTGTACAGCGTGAAAAATTCACAAATAGTCCCGCTAGTACTCAACATTCAATATAACATCTCAGCTATGCTTTAAATGTATAAAATGAGAAAGCACAAGCATCTGGTCATGGGGGACAGGAACTGCTAATCCATTACGGTAGCTCAGGTATTGCTGTGATACTTTCTGTGGGAAACACAGGTGAAGGGCGTATCAACACAATTGGTCCACCATAAAGGGACATGGGATTCTGTGCCAATTATTAAAGGAAAAGAGTAGATTTTATCAAACTCATAATTTTTAGCAAGAGAATAATTACTATATCAATAAGCATAGGCTGAATAAAGAAAAATAACATTACAATATTTAGGAAAAAGTGACTTAACGTTATCAAAATGAATATTGATACCTCCTATTAATCCAGTGCTTCATTCAGATACACCCAGGAGGGGAACTTGACTGATCCTTTTAAATGTTTTAGAGGGGTGAGGCAGGGATGTATATTGGCCCTATTTTTATTTACGTTATGTATTAATGGACTGGAAGTATCTCTGACAGCTTCACAGGCTGATACCCCCAGAATAGGCAGAATATCAGTCCCAGTCCTGTTGTATGCAGATGACGCAGTATTGTTAGCTTGAACCCCTAGAGGCTTGCAGTTTTTATTGGATGGATTAGTGGCCTTTAGAGTGCAATAGACTGTTCACCGAACTTGTCAAAATTGTACATTATGGAATTCGGTAAGCTGGTCACCAGAAACAATACCTATAAAGGAGGTACTCATAGCCTAGCGAAAGGTCCGGCTTTCTCCTATTGAGGTATTTTGTTTGATGACAAGCTTAATTTTAAACTTTTGCAGGAGGCGAAGACACTTAACATGAGAAAATCAATGGGAACAATTGCAAATTATGCACACAGACTAGGTACTTGGTCGCCGTGGGTAATACTAAAATAGTACAATTCTTTCTGCATTTCTAAGGTGCTGGATGGATGTGAGGTATAGAGTTATTTCACGGTTAATAATCTTCAAACTGCAAAAAAATCAATATATTTTTTTGAAAGTGCCCCAGGATATCACCACGTACACAGTACATGAAGATTTAGAAACGAAGTATATCCTGGATTTGGAGGCGATTAAACCATTGTTATGTTGGGTAAAGATTTGGACCAGTAAGAAGGTGGGTTCCAATCAACTAGTGATTGAGGATTGTATCTCACTTGGTCATGTCTTACAACACAGAATAATGAAAGTACAGGACAAGCACATAGTGAAAGCATTATTTTTTAAGCACACTATGGCATCTAGGTAGGAAATGGAGCTTAGAAAACCCAGGGTAAGAGGACATGCCCTAGTGAAATCAGTGTTGTGTATGGAGACTTATTTATCGATTTTAACAAATGCCTATAATAGATTTTTAATAACCTGTTTTAGATTGAACTTGTTGCATCATTTATTGACATCACCTCTTGGCTTTGTTGCGCATGTAGAAGATAGATGTCTCTGTGGCTGCAACAATAGGTCTCCACAGGTGATGCCCTACATTTTGGATTTCATGCCAATATTTTATGTACCCTAGGCAACTGTTTCTTAAACCACTTTTAAAATAATTGAGATTTACGCATGTCCGTGTAGCTTTACTGTATCTACAGCTACTGCCTAATGCCCATACGCTATTTTGTGTTGTTAACTTTTTAAGAGCTGCACTCAAGTCTAGACATTCTAGAGATGATTAAAAAGGTGTGGTGATTGGTGATTATGCACACTCTATGTGATAAGTTGGCCCTAACAAATTGGTCCAGGATTTTAATCATGGATTCTCTTCTGTGTCAACAATCAGATCAGTGGGTGTATCAGAACTGTATCTGGATTTTCATTTGATGGTGGAAGTGATTAATGTTTACATCGTTAATTTGTGATTCTTGCACATTGGCATTATGCTGCTAACAATGGATACTGTTGTCAATGTTTTTATTCTTTTTAATGTTGTTTCTTTTACGGCTGTGACTCATGCCGAATAAAGATTATTATTATTATTATTAATCCAGTGTAAGAAAACATCCAAAATAATATGCTATAAATAGGGAGAAAGAATCTTGGCAGAGTACATGTATTTTATGATGGCCGACAGATTAATGGAAGGTTCCACAAACTGCTGATTATTGGTGAGGATCTGATGAAAACCTTTCCTAGGCATGATGCTGACTCACCTCCTTTGTGCATGCTTTAATGGATTTTTTCAGAATGAATGTTGAGCCACGTCTGCTTTTTTGCTCTAACTAGAAATAAAGGTTGTATAGTTTATCTCCGTCTAGCTTAGTTAGTCTGGTCTTCGATATTCAGTGATCAGCAAAACATTTAACACTGGTGAGTTGTAAAGGTCGTTATTCTTTCTTTGTGTGTGGTAATCAATGCCTTATGTTGGTAAGATTGGTAGCACGTCTATCGCCCTGCTAATCTCCCCGATAAAAAGTCAAGGTTTTTAATATTAGATTGCATCCCTATCAGATGACATAACTATAATGCAATTAGCCAAATTTCAGCAAGGTATCCGTAACTTCAGAAGTTGCACAATATAAAAGCATGCATTGTGAAACATATATGAATAAGGTTTTTGTGTACTTAAGAACATATGTATTACAACAGTTTTCAAAAACAATTTAACAATTTAAAACGTTTTGTGGATATGTAGAAATTTAGGTCATTGCATAATATCTTAATATCTTAATTTTGCTAGAAGCACACTGTAATGGAGGGGGCATAGGGCCGACTGCTATCAAGGCAGCTAGACACAAGAATGGTCTACTACAGTATTGTTTAAAAACAGCCAGAATAGTGTGAAACAAAGTGGGGATTGTCACACTTGCCATGTTTGTGTTCAGTGATCTCACTGAGTAGTAAAGTAATTAGAGGTGCCACTGAGAGCAGATTTGGATGCATGCAAAAAACTGGTATGTTTGTCCTTTACAGGGTTCAAGGATCCAAAGGGTGCACATCAAACAGCACAAACAGGACCAAGCACTAAGGGCCCGATTACGAGGTTGGCAGTGCGGCACCATGTCTGCCCCTCTGCTGCACTGCCAAACTCGTTGTCGGTCCGCCCGCCAGATTGCAAATGTTTCTCGTGTCTGGCGAGCTTTGTTTTGATGTTCCCATGGCGGTGACTCAGAAAATGGGCACCACTATGGGAATGCCACAAACAATTCCTGCATGGCATGGACTGTAAAATCCAAGCCAAGTAGCATCTGGTATGCATGCACACAAGAGGGCAAATGTTGTGCTCCCCTGTGTGTATCCACATAGAGTGAGGCACCAAGGGGCACTGTAGGGCCCCCTTGGTTTCCTCTCTGCCACGGTTTTCATGGAGGAGGAACTGTCATGAAAAGCGTGGTGGAGAGGAAAGTTGTAATATGCTTAACGGGACTGCATCGGTCCCGCCAAGAATATTGCCTCCTCTACACCGCTGCACCACTGCCAGGGAACAGTGGTTCCCTGGTGGCTGTGGTGGAACGCCACCGCTGTGCCACAGCGAGTCTGGCAGTACGTGGAAAGCCAGACTCTTAGTCAAGCCCTTAATGTCCATTGATTACAACTTCTTAATGGACATTTCACCATAAAGATAGGATGTAGTCCTCAAGAGGAAAATTAAGCAAAGTTCCATGTGCATTCCTTTCACATAACCCTGCAAAAGTAACTGTGTTACTAGAATTTCTAGAATTACTAGAATTTTCTAGATTATGCATGTTTCTGAATGCTCAATTTGAACACTGCTGTTCCAAGGGTTCTCTATTTCTTACAAGCTCCAGGTTTGTTTACTCTAATTCAGTGCTTAATTTGTAAAAAAAATGTTTTATAAGTACCAGGATCCTCGTCAGTAGGCCACTGCAGCATGCACCACACATCGCCCCTGCTAGTGCTGCCCAATACAACACAAGTACTAACCATCACACTTATAGCAGTGTGACTATTCAGACAATTCCAGGCCCCCAAAGCTATAAGATTGGCTTAGGTTTCAGGTATAGTCATTTTAAGGTGCATTGAATTAACACACAAACTTCTTGGGTTTGTATCGAAATTAGACACACAGCACCACCATGTGGTGTACTGTCATAAGTGCCGGTGTTGACAATTAAGTGCCGGTACCAAGCACCAGAAACCACTCAATTTAATCACTGCTCTAATTCTGATAACATTTTGTGCAAAAACATGCATAAAAGGTAACCACAACAAATGGCGTAATTTTGTGTGGTGGTGTAATCATTTCACTCACTCACACATACACACATTTATTTGGTCCTACGGCCCAAAAAAACAGCCTATACACTGGACCTTTCAAGCTGGTGCATCTAGAAGTGCCAGAGTACCAGATTGCATGACAGGCTAGACCAACACTGCCAGTAATGTTTTGAGTTTGTATTCAGTAATTAGAATTGTCTATTTACAGTCTGGTTTGTAGCCATTGAGAAAAGAGAATTTCTAGGTTTCAAATTAATCAAAAGAGCATATCAGTTGTTCTGTCAAGAACTAATACCCAACCACCCACCTAAACAGCATAAATGGAATTCAGTCCGGGAAACTATAAGACCAAGGGCTCCATTAGAATGGCGGTTGGAAAATCACCCCGGCCGCCATGGTAGTGGAAAACAACCGGCCGCTGGTACCGCGGCAAAACCGGTGGTTCGATTAGGATCAACCGCCACAAAGTCCCAACCGTGGCGGAACGAGGACACCAGAAAGACCGCCGGTAGCGGGTGGAGCTGGTGAAAATCCGTCCGCAGCGTTCGGATTCGCATTGGATTCCCTCATTGTGACAGCGGGACGTTCCGCTGTTTCTGAAAGCCACAATGGCAAACAGTGATGAATGGGAGAGCCGGTGGAAGGGCTGTTGCATAGCCACCGCAGTGGACACTCCGTGACAAATATGGCGGCCGACAAAAAAAACACACAGCAAGGCCATTAAGTGCCCACATCAAACTAACTCTGCCCCCAAAAACACCTAACACACCCCAAGGACACACCCCCATGACAAATTCAAAAATACAAATCCCGGGACAACCCACACCACACACCTGACAGCAATACCCCATTTTGACACACCCACAGAGCTGAGTATAAAAACAGCCCATTTCATGACCAGAATCCATTGCACTACTCCAGCCCTGAAGGAACTAAACCCTGAAGCATACTGGATAGGCAAAACATCACACATTTCACCAGCACAACACACATACAAACCCCCACACCACCCTCACAACTGCACCTAAAAACATTTGCACATCACACACAATGGCACAAAAGAAAATGCCCAAATTCACTGACAGTGAGTTGTCTGTCGTGGTAGATGAGCTAATCAGAGTAGAAACACAATTATTTGGTCACCTGGTCCAACAGACACCATTAGCCACCAGAGCACAAATGTGGGAAAGGATAGTTGACAAGGTCAATGCAGTAGGGACCACCCCGCGCTCCAAGCAGGAATTCATGAAGCGGTGGAATGACCTGAAGAGGGTTGTGAAACAGAAGAAGAACAATAACTGTCAGCTTGCTCAGATGACTGGCGGTGGCCCTCCCATTCCACCAAAAACATTCACTGCATGGGCGGAGAAGGTGCTTGCCATACTGCATCCAGAGAGTCTTACAGGAATAGCCGGGGGAGTGCAGGCTGGTATGGCCAAACATTACACTGCCATGTACTGTCGTGCACAACCACAAAGCTACACCTCCGAGGCCCAAGTTCATTCACATGTACCACAATACCCAACACAGGTCTCACATAGGTAACATCCACTCTATCTAAACCACCACAAAGGTAGCTTGCAACATTCCCAGGGTTGCATGTGTACAGGCAGCCAGAACTACAACTCCCACCAGACACCCCTGTCCCACCCCATAACAGGATGTAGCACCCCCCCACCTAAAAGCATGTGGCAGCCATTGTAGTACACCAACCAAACTTACAGGTAGGTAGCCATCTTCACAGGGAGGGCAGTTTGGGGGTGGGAGGCCTGCACACAACTCCCACCAGGCACCCCAGTCCCACCCCTAAGCAGGATGGAGCACCACCACCCAGAAGCAAGTGTCAGCCATTGCATTGTTCACCTTCATCTAACAGGTAGGTAGCCATCTTGCCAGGGAGGGCAGTTTGTGGGTGGGA
Source organism: Triturus cristatus (assembly GCF_964204655.1). Classification (NCBI taxonomy): domain Eukaryota; kingdom Metazoa; phylum Chordata; class Amphibia; order Caudata; family Salamandridae; genus Triturus; species Triturus cristatus. The sequence continues at coordinate 233,371,366 of NC_140584.1, forward strand.
GGCCAGCACTACAACTCCCAGCAGGCAGCCCTGTCCCACCCCTTAGCAGGATGGAGCACCCCCCCCCCAGAAGCATGTGTCAGCCATTGCATTGTTCACCTTCATCTAACAGGTAGGTAGCCATCTTCTCAGAGAGGGATGTTTGGGGGTGTGAGGCCTGCATTGCAACTCCCACCAGGCTCCCAAGTCCCACCCCTGAGCAGGATGGAGTATTATGTGGTAAATTTAAATTACCTGTACTTAATTTATGCGGTAAAGTTCAATAAGGATAACTCAGAATAAATAAGAGGCAGAATCCGTGATATTTGAGGTTTTAAAAAGGGGTTTATTCCTTAAAAAGGAATTGGTTCGAACCAGGCAATCGGATTCCGTCACCACGAAGGTTCGGGAAGGGATAGAGCATACTTTATTGACAGGTTATCATATATATAGTCAATGCATTACAGTAAAGGCAGATGCAGAAGGCGTAACAGTTGAGAGGAGAGATAAGAATACACATACGTAATGAAAAAGGCGTTACAATAGGCGTGCATAAGGGCGTGTACTAGAAACGTCATTATGAGGATGTCACAGGTGGGTGGATCCATAAGAGAATCCTGCAATGTCAGCAGAAATACATGGCAGAGATGCGCGCACAGCAGCATGACGTGTGATTGACGTATACCTGGAGGGTGAAGGGGACTTGACATTTAGCCCTACATGAGGAGACAGAAGTCTGGGATGTCAGAACAACTTAATCCCAAATCGTATCTAATATCTTGTGTTTAAGGAACTGTATTATCTGGAAGGAAAGGTCTCTCGGGCAGAGGCTATTCTATACTGACTGCTAGTGCGTGTATAAGCGTCTACGTGTCTACATGAGATGCGAGGGGGCATGGGCCTACCATGGTAACAGGAGCTATGAATTACTTGCCCGTGGACAGCAAGGCCGGGCCCTTTGCTCTGCAGCTGGAAGGGTGTTTACCTAAACTACTAGACAGGAATGTATTTTTCGAGGAGCGGAGCAGATAACTTGAAGGCAAAATACAGTCTTGGCAGGCAACAGGCCGAGCCAGGCACCGTTAGCCGCGCAGGGAGTAAGACAAAGGTCATGGATACAGATGCAGGTCCAGGCTGGAGCATTCAGAGGCAGAAGGCAGGAAAAGGCTCGATGGCAGAATTCAGGGCCTGACTCGCCATAGCTGAAAAACGTGAAAGGTGCACCATATAAAGACGGTGGCAAGGCATACTTAGGAACGGAATATTCGACCCATTCATGGTGGATCTGAAAGAGGACATGTTAACGTTGGACGCAAATGTATTTGCGTCTTCATAGCTGGAAGTGGAGGGAACATACATGTACTTGTAGCACGTACATGGAGCCGTTGGGGTCTAAGATAGGGGACACAATTGATCATAAAAATTCATATTTCCTCAACTCCCCCTCCACCCAGAAGCACATGACAGCCATTGTAGTACACCAACCAAACTTACAGCTAGGTTGCCATCTTGCCATGGAGGGCTGTTTGGGGGTGGGAGGCATGCCCCACAACTCCCACCAGGCACCCTTGTTCCACAGCATAGCAAGATGGAGCACTCAAACACACACCCAGAAGCATGTGCCAGAAAGTCCACCCCAATGTGACAACAGAACAGGTAAGTAGACAGTGCATGCACCCCACCATTCATCTCAAAAAGCATGGAGCCATATGACATCACAAGCCCTCACATCCCACCACAATTGACACAGATACAATATCAAATCACAGTGTGCAGACAGCTAAGCCAATGTAACTGTCACAGTAACAAAAGTGTGACTCACCAAATCCCATGTTGAAGCAAATAAGGGCACAAACATTTACAGCACTGAATGCCATCTGTAAGTTCCACCATGGGGGCTGAGCTTGAAGGACCATATGAAAACAATACAAGCATGGTCTGTAGAATAAATAAATCAAAGCACAGGACATGACAAAGGTATGCATGAGATGACAATGGCTAGTTCATTCACAGATGCAACGCCTGCCAGGCAGAGTAATCAGTAAAGATGGTTCACATCAAGTTGTATTGCCGCCAGTTGTGAGATGACAACATGTCATCGTAATCACAAAATCTGCAGGTGGGGCATGGTATCCATTGAAATGACACACCATGGAAAATGAATGAATGTACCTCCACTTCATGTCATGATGCACATTACTGTGCAGACATACAATGTGATAAATAGTTAACTGTGTGTTGCATAATCTGTAAATAAGATACATCGAACACCAAGCTTGAGGGGTGCACGTCAATGACCATTTCCCCTCTGTCCCACAAGTTACCAACAACTGACTGCAGAGGATGACAACATCAACCTGCAGAGCCAGTCTCCACCCCAGGAACATGGACTCCCTGATGATGACTCCCTGGATTTCGAGGATGCAGAGCTTGAAGCCGGCCCATCGGGTATGTCAGGGCACAACAAATCCCAGGACCCCACTGTTCCCCCACCACCACACCAGCAACAACAACAACTACGCTGACCCCTTCTGGAACGACCTGTGCGGCCTCCACCACCACCACCACCACCTCCACCACCAGTGCTACCTGCAACACTCTCCCTGCCCCAGAGCACGACCACCCCTCCAACTGAGGAGGGCAGGGAGAGTAGGCGGACGCCTAAATGGTGAGGCAACAGGTCCGTGACAGCAGGGCAGGTGGGAGGGCAAGAGGGAGTCCAAGACAACAGGACACTGGGACTGTAGCCCTGGACAACATCACCAGAGTCCTTGGGGCCTATGAACGGGCCCAGGGACAAACAGGTCAGGCACTTGAAGATTCCTGTGAGCTCCGCCTGCTGCAGAGGTCCATAGACACCCCCATGGGCCAAATCATGGACCTCTTGGGCCAGCTAGTGGCGGTTCTGAGGGACAGGCCTGTGGCACGTCCAACACCTCCCTCCGGTTGCCTGCAGGATCACAGTTCAACACGGAGATGGTGGACTCCTCAGACCCCACTGGCCCTGCAGCAGAGGTCCCCCCTGCCAAACGACCAAGGGGCCATCCGGAGAAATCCAAGGGAGGAACCCGTGGCAAAGCACCTGCCAAACGCCAGTCAAGGAGCCAGCCATGATGGCAACCCTCTTCACCTTGCCATTGACTTTGTTGACTGTCCTTCCCCACACTGCCGTGTTAATGGCATCTGTCTGTTGGACTGGGTTACCACTACACTGAAAAAATAAAGGAAGTGTAAGTAAAGAAATAGGAGATCAGTGAAGTAAAATGAGCGTGTCACCAAAGTCTGCATGCTAAGATAAAATAATAAAAAAATAATAAAAAATACCTGGACTAGAGGAACGCGCGTAATTCAAATGTAGAAGAGGAAGCTAGAACAAACGTAGAAAAACGGGTTGCCAGCATGTTTGGAAAAGAAACCTCGCGCAAAGTTAAAGTCAGGATCTCTGAACATAAAAGCTCAATCCGCACTAAAAGCCTCAAATCTCATCTCTTAACACATTGGTTAGAACACCAGCACACCATTGCACAGTTGAGATATACCATTCTGGAAATTATGCCTTTGAAAACGCTAGCCAACACTGAGAGGCTACTAGCGCAGAGAGAAGTTTGGTGGACCAAGTTCTTGCAGACTTTGTTACCCCATGGGCTCAATGACAAATTGGAAATGCAATGTTTTTTGTAATTACTCAGATTGCAAGCTTGTTTCATTCTTAGCAATTTCACTCAGATTGTAAGCCTGTTTCAATCTTAGCAATTCAACAATTTCTGTCTTTTCACCGGTCACTTTACTTCAATTCGTATTTATTATTTAGCTTTTTTTCCCTGTTCTGTTTTTACTGTTGCTTCATGTGCATTCATTTCGCATTTCCTGTTTTCTTTTCTGCATATTGCCTATGGTTTTAGACCATCATTAAATTATTTTTTCCCTCTTATTAGCACTTCCAACATGCGTTTTTTAGTTCTTCTCTCAGCGCGTTTTTCTGTTCCTCTCCCAGTTTGACCTTTTGTCCACTTTTTGTCTATTCAGTCCGTCCTTGATTCCTTCCCTGTTTTTATTGGCTCTTTTTTCATACTTCTATGGCATTCATTATTAGCCGCTTTTTGCATTAGTTTTTCTGACACCAGTTTTAGCACATCTTTCTCCATTACTTTTTTCCACTGTTCTCAGTTCGTCAACGATTCCTCTTATGTTTCACTTCTTTCTCCACCATACTTTCTTGTCATTTGTTTTCAGTCGCTTTTTGCATTCTAGTTTTTTTCACATTATTCTGAGCACAGCGTTCTGTTCAGTTGCATTTGCAAGATGGCGCCTCACTTCTGCGCAGTCCTCTTTCATTTCCTCTGCTCACTCTGGGCACTCACGTGATTCTGTGCTCTACGCTTTATTCACTAGCTCACACGTTCGCGGGTGCTTTACTTCGCTCTGGCTCGCATTGGTTACGGTCACTCTTCGCTTCACAATGTCTTGTCGGTAAGTTTACTTCTGTCTCTTCAGTAATTTTGACTGTTTATCTTTTCCAAACACGCTGGCAACCCGTTGTTCTTCTTTTTTCTACCTTTGTTCTAGCTTCCTCTTCTACGTTTGAATTACACGCGTTCCTCTAGTCCAGGTATTTTTTATTATTTTTTTATTATTTTATCTTAGCATGCAGACTTTGGTGACACGCTCATTTTACTTCATTGATCGTCTATTTCTTTACTTACACTTCCTTTATTTTTTCAGTGTAGTAGCACTTCCTGCCACGCCGGTTCACAGTTATTATATAACTACGTGAACAGTAACTTCTGGGGATTTCATCCAGTAAGTTTTCTTCGACACCCTTAACTCACTTTCCGCAGTCTTCTTTCACCCCCTTCTGGTTGTCAATTGTTCGTTTTCTGTGTTTTAGAGTTCCATTTTGAAGCTTCTGAATTAACTGACTGTTACTGCGGCCTTCAGTCTTGTGGAATTTTTTCCTTCGTCTTTTCATTTTCAGTAAGCGTTTTTCTAGTTTTTAGTGAGACATTCTTTGTTTTTACGTAATCTCGCATGCACTATCATTGTCATTTCACCGTTGGCATTTTCACGCGTTTTTTCACGCAACACCACCTTTTAGTCACTGTTGTCACTTTTTCACTCATGGGACCACCGTTGCAATTTCCTCCAGCTTGTGAGTTTGTGCTTTACACGCATGCATTTAATCTGCGGTTCCTTTCACAATGATTTGCTGCACATTGCACGTTGAATTGCTACAGTTTGAAACCGACCAGTCGTTCACTTCCGTTTCCCCACCCACGATGCATCTTGTACCAGTTTTCTCTTTGTTTTCTCATTTTGATAAGATGTTTTAACATCGTTGTTTGTCACAATGAATTTTCTTTTTTTCACAGCAGCCCCTGAAGAAGGGATGTTTTTTCATCCCGGAATGCATTGGGCACTCCTTTATGAATTGACGTCTAACTTCGTTGTTACCTTTTAAGTTCACATACATGAATGTATTCTAATTTTCAATGTTATTCTTGCATTGATGCCATGTGTAATCCTTCTGTTCGTTATGATTGGATCATAAAAAAAATTGTTTTGATTCAAACTTTTGGATTATTGTCTCACAGACACATGTTTTGTTTAAACAATGCTGATGTTTTCTTTTTTCATTATTATATTGTAAATTTGAAATACTAGTTCTCTTCAGACTTTTAGCTGTGCACTCAGTATACTGGTGACAGTTCACCAGCAGTTCACGTGTCATTATGCGAGGTGGGCTTCCTCGTCTCTGAGTTGCACGCCTCACTGCCTTAAATTGTTTAAATTGCCATCTGCTTATCACACAGTAGGTGTGCGCTAACTTACACAAATACGCTTATCCAATGTATGGCAGCCATATCGCGGTAGCAACCGCCTGGCCCCTGCAGTGTGTCACCGGCAATGCCAAAGCCACACTCGCGGTAGTGATATATATATATATGTATGGTCAAATGGCGCTTGGCATGCTCCGCCACCCAAATCACGTTCATAGGCACCAATGTATAGCAGACATATCTCAGTAGCGACTGCCTGGCCCCGGCGGTGTGTCACTGCCAATGCCAAAGCCAAACTTGTGGTAGTGATAGATATATATGTATGGTCAAATGGCGGTTGGCATGCTCCGCCACCCAAATCACATTCATAGGCACTAATGTATAGCAGCCATATCGCGGTAGCGACCGCCTGGCCCCTGCAGTGTGTCACCGCCAATGCCCAAGCCCTTACAGCCAATGGGAACCTCAATCGCGTTAGCCTAATGTCATTTTGAAAATCGCGGTAGGCGTGCTCCGCCACCGCGGAGCCGGTCATTGGATGCATATGAAAAAAGCTGACCTGAATACCAATTGCAGCAGCTTAGAACCACTGAAACTACCCCAGGGGGCTATATATGTGTGGGAGAGAGCCTCACATTTCCACTGCTTAGAGACACTGCTGCCTGACACCCCTCACCACCAACTGCTGCTACTTCTGTCTCCAGACACGGCTGCCTGACACCCCTCACCACCAACTGCTGCTGATCCTGTCTCCAGACACTGATGCCTGACACCCCTCACCACCAACTGCTGCTGCTCATCTCCAGACACTGCTGCCTGACACCCCTCACCACCAACTGCTAGGCTCCTGTCTCCAGACATTGCTGCCTGACACCCCACACCACCAACTGCTGCTGCCCCTGTCTCCTGGACCCAGTGATGGTGAGGACTGAGAAGATCAGGGCCCACCCCTTCACCACCGAGGAGCTGGAGGTCCTGGTGGACGAGGTGCTCACACAGTATGAGTGGCTATATGGTGCTCCAGGTGTCATGGTAAGTATTTCAGAGTGCAGGGAGTGCACACATGAAGTTGATCTGCTACAGTATGTGCCTGAGAGTCTGGGGTTGTGTCACACACGGCCTAGCATGCTGTCTCCAGGGGAAAGGGGTGTGTAGCCTATTTCACACATTTCCCTGGCTGCACATCAGAATGGGAGGGACATGTATTGTTTTGTCATCCATACAGTGACGCAACAAGTTGGTTATACAGGAGTCAGGACAGAAATTGCCTGTGTGAATGGATGTGTGGGTCCCTGATGTTCTTAACAGGCTCATCTGTGTCCTTACCAAGGCTTTATGTACAGAGGGTACTGATGGAAGTGTGTCTGACTCAAACTTGACATCATGTGTAGGTCAGCACTATGCTCAGCACTTAAGTGCCAGACGGTGACACCCTTGGTGATAATTCACCTATGACACAGCAGATTGTTGTACTTTTGTACAGCGCCCCTTCCATTTCCACCAGCATGTGTACTGACTCGCATGTGTAGGCACTGTTTACGCTCTCATATTTTCCCTTCATGTGACATTTCTGATGCCCCATGCTGGACCTCAGTGTGAGCCCACCTGGCATGCACAGTTACTGCCCAATCTGACAAGGACACATCACTGAATGTACAGAATGAAACATATGGGCTGTCTGCTAGTCTATCCATGAAAGAGCCATCTCAGACCTGTAGATTGCACACAACAGACCTTGTGAGAAGGTTGTGAGCTTGTACAATCATGTCCCTAACTGTGACCTCCATGACACAGTGAGCCATTCACAGGGCAAGGACATTGAGGGCTGTGCAGTGTTGGACACAGTGAGTCTGCCCCGAAACATAATTTCCAATGTATTGTATGTCTTGCTCACCCCCAAACTGGATAGCAGATGTGGGCCCCCTACACATAGCTTTCTGTGCTGGCATCCTGCATGTGTATGAGATGGGCAGGTACTGGGTCCACCCTCATAACTGCATGCATTTTTGTATGATTCTCCCATGCTAATGTACTATGTGAGATGCTGTATTGTCTCTGCTAGACATATCTGTGAAGTAGTGCTGAGTTAGTATCATGCTCCTATACTGAGAGATAGTGTTACATAACCCTGTGTCACTGATTTTCCTCCCTCTTGTCTCCCATGATGCAGCTCAAAGTCCACCAGCGTAAGGCTGTGTGGAGGGCCATTGCAGGCAAGGTGTGGGCTCTGGGTGTCTCCAACCGACGGCGCACACTCTGTCACAAGAGGTAGGATGACGTCTGCCGGCTGATCAAAAATCTGGCAGAGATGACGCTGGGGCTGCTCCCTCGGACTGGAACGTTGGCGCACAGGAGCATGACACCACTAAAGGCCCCCATCTTAGCTGTGACACAGCCTGAGCTGGATGCATGTTTGGTTGTGAGTGGCTGCATGTGTTCCAAGCCTGGGCCAGAGCTGGGCTCTGTGATGTTGATATTGTGATGCAATAGCTTGTAAGTGGCCTCTGTGTTGGTTGCAGCTGTCATGCATTTTCCCTACCTGCACTTTCTCATGTCATTGGAGTAATGGCCCTTGACATTGCATTCTGATTTGTGGCCTTTTGGCATCGTCTGCATTGGGGAAGTCAGGGACATCCCATGGAAGGGAACGGCAGTGTGCATCATCTGAGTGTGCTTTCATCAATGTGTGCATTGCCTGACGTCAGAATTGTGAGGATTACACATATGATACCAATGTGCAACTGCAGTTGTGCCCCAAAGTACCACATGGTGGATGGCATGAGCTCATGGCCATTGTAGACTGATATGTTGGAGTCTGTATCTGTGTTTTCCCCTTCTTCTGCCTCCAGATGTGACTGTGGTGACATGGTGGGAGGTACAACTTTTCCCCCCTCAGAGTCCTAAGTATGCACAGAGGGATCAGTGTGTCTGGTTACACAGAACCACCAGCAGGCTATTAGACTGTGTGGTCACCACATGGGTCACGTATGCCAAGTGTGCATGATGTCATGCAAAAATCCATTTTTGAATTGAGGTTGCACGATGTTACTGCACAGGGTAGTGTGCAACATGGGGATATCATCATCTTTTTTCATGCTTTGCTTGCATATGATGTTTGTGTTAATGCCACAGAACTGACCCTATGTCTCTGTCTCTTGCAGCATCTACCGTAGGCACAGTAGGACAGGGAACTGACACCAGTGATGAGGCATCAAGCACAACTGCTACACATGAGCACACGGACACTGATGTGACCAGCGCCTCGGAGTCTGCTTGAGGAATCACAGCCAGAGACACCAACCTCAACATCATCTGACGCCAGAGGTGACACATCTATGTTGGCGGGCACAGGGAGCAGGAATTCTGCCTCCTCTTCCACCACACAGCATCCAGTGTCCACCCTCCCACCTACTTCCACTAGTGCGGCACATGCTCGCATCAGAAAGAAGTGTCCTTTACCACAGGCACCGCTGCCCCTGCCCCTGTATCCCCTGCTGCCATCAGTGTTGAGCTTGTGGACCTTTTGCACCAGCTGTATGTGGGTCAGACAACTCTCCTCAATGCCTTCCTAGACCATGACAACATGTTGGCACAGGTTATTGCCTTCATGCAGGGCATGCATTCTGATGTGGATGGGCTACACTGGACTGTTCAGTCTTTGTCCTCCAAAGTGATGGCAGCCATTGTGCCACCGAAACGCATCGCTTGTTCTGTGTTCATCTAGCACCCAAGTATTTCTCAAGGGTCAATAACAACAAAGAAAAAGAAAAAGTGTTGATCTCTATATATCATACTGTCGAACTTGGTGTGCTTCTTGGAGAAGATTTATGTTTATATCCCCAATCAACTGTTGTTTTTAAATATTTTCATATTTGTTTTTCCTATTTGATGTATAGTAATGATGTGAATTTTATGGTAATAGCATTTCTTTGTGAGAAAACTATAAAAATGTTAATAAATAATTTTTATATCTCTTTTGTTGGTTTCGATTGAACGCTGGTGATGTGGATAGTGTATGCTTAATGGTTGAGAATATTTGTATGCTTTACTAAAGGTGGCAAAAGGGATTTTTGCCTTTGACAGAAGAGCCATTCAGCTGCCACAGTCTCAGAGTCCAGCTCCAGTCACTTTGGCTACTCCCCTGCCAGTGGCTACATCTGATGATAGTGACCACACACCACAGACCTCAGGCTCAAGATACAGCACACGCAGCACACAACAGCAGCAGACCAAGCGGACCAGAGCGCAGACACCATCCCCACGAAAAAGCAAAGCCACCCCAGAACGCAAAGGCAAAAGCCCTTCAGGCGACACTCAGGGGCATAAAGCCAAGAAGCAGGCCTCAGGCTCACATGCCTCAGAGGCATCCCCAGCCAAGGACTCTGCTGTCCCAAAGAAAAGCAGTCAGTTCCTGTTCCTGCTATAAAGCTGGTGCCTGCTAAGGGTCCACAGAAAAAGCCCGCTAAGGCAGATTCACCCACAACCTCTACTCCCATCTAGACCCCTGTGAAGCCGGTAAAAGTTGTCACTGTAGGGGGTTCACCTGGTCAATAGGTGATGGAGGAGAAAAGGCAAGGCCAGGCCAAGCGTATCTCCAGATCCAGCAGGTCCCCAGAGTGAGGGCCACTGACTGCACCTGGTGCAGCTTTGGTGGAGAGTGTGCCTGTTGTGGCCACAATACCTACCACTCCTCCCAAGACCAATCCTCCATTTAGACTTCCTAAGAAGTGGAAAGGCACCCCTCCACATTCTCCCTCCCACACTGTGTGTCACAGCAGCATGACTCCACCTCCACGTGCCACCACACCACCCGGTCTAAGCAACCCTCCAGCTACCAAAGCCACTGATGCCTCTACCTCAACTGGTCCTCTCTCTCGCAGGTCCAGTACTCCAACAGGCCCTGACACTCAGCCACCTCCCAGTCCGACTGACAGCCAAGTCTGAGGCAAAGTGCCCCTCCCACATCTGTCTCTCCCACAGTGGTGCCTGGACTACCCATTGTTATCCCCTGACTGTGTTGCTGACCATGGCAGTGTACAATCTCACCCTTCCCCTGTGCAGCCTCTCATGCACACATGTGCCTACTCTGCACTTTGGAATGGCCACTGGCCTTGCTGTTCATTGCTGTGTTTGCCCCATCCCTGTGCAGGATCTCATGTACCTACTCTACACTTTGGAATGACCACTGGCCTTGCTGTTCATTGCTGTGTTTGCCCCATCCCTGTGCAGGATCTCATGTACCTACTCTACACTTTGGACTGGCCACTGGTATTGGGCTTGTCTACTTTCAATGTCTATCTGTGTGATATGTAACAAAGACAGTTACTCCTGTTGTCTGCTTTGTCTGTGTCCTTGCTCCATAAAGGGTTTTCTATGTGTCTATGGTTTAATGTGACATATGCTCTGTATGCCACTTTAACATTGGCATTCTCTTTTTTCTCATTTACAGGGTTCAGCAGAGGTGACAGGCATTTCCGTTTTTCTTGACTCCGAGGCTTGGGGGTACATTGATGGTTGTTTGTGATGACCTACTGTCATCCTAATCATTCATTTTAGCTACATTGTACGCATGTCATGTTTGGATGCACTGCCAGCACAGAGTGTGATTCTATCCACAGGATTGCAGGCAGGCTGGCCAGGGACCATAATGTCTGTGGGATCTTTTTTTTATGTTTGCACAGCTGTGTTGGTGTATGGTCATCTTGTGATGGCCAGTCATCCTAGTCATATGGGTAAATTTGAATGTGTGCACTTGGGTGGTCATGAAGTGTGCAGTGTGGAGGGGGTGACTTTGTCAGTAGTGTTGATGTGTGTGTGCCCCTGCAATGGCAACTACACACATGTGTCAACTAGGAGTTGTGTGACTGTTAGTTTTATTAGTCAGCCCTGTGCTTGTGATTGTGTGCACATGTGGGAGTTGTAGGTTGTGCACTGTGCAGTGTGTGGCTGTGTCCTTGCACTTCTGGGGGACACCTACTTGTTGGTCCTAATTGTGAGTAGGCAGGGTGCGTGACTGGCAAGTCAGTGTTGTGTTTTCTTAATCAGCCATGTGTCTTGATGCTGTTTGTGCTCACTGTGCAGACCTGCTCAGCCACACTGACATTGTAGGTGTGTTTTCTCATGCATTGCTGTCACTTGAGGCATTTCTTGCTCCAGTATGGCATGTGGGATGTGGAGTTATACCGTCACCTATCTGTGCTTCTGATGCCTACCCGTTGTGAGTGAGCACTCCATCTATTTGGGTATGGTGCACTCCTGACCTGTCCACTACTGACATACACACCACTTCACTTTCATGTCAGCTATCCCCTTGCGTTGTCAGTGTGTGTGCCTCCCCACCACTTCATTCGTTACAATATGCCGGAATATGCCGGAATCGCTGCCTCGCTGCCCGTGGCTCCCTTCGCTTGGCCCCCATCGATATTGTGGCCTCTGCTTTGGTGAGCGTGCTGCTGTTCAACGTTTCCACATTGACTGCAAGCAAAACTGAGCGAGCGTATGAGGAGGGTGCGAGGAGGATGTGATTTGCTGCTTCGCGTCCTCGCAGCTCCCGCTGAGTTTTGTTTTCACGGTGGGGGCCCCAACGAAAATGTCATCCAGTTGCGGGTGGCCATGCGCGACTGAGTGCGACCAGGTCTCGGCCCCCCAACACTGGTCCCGCTGCCTTTATTCCTCACCAGCCGTGCTGTTGCTGGAGAGCTGAGCAGAGTACTCGTGGAGTACCTGAAGAGCTGCAAGCCTAAGCAGCATCGGTGAATCGTGTGCACAGCGAGCTTTCCGCCCGCGTCCATAAGACATCATTGGATATCATTGGATATCATACTTAAGCCATCAGCAGAGCGTAGCAGGGCGGACGCAGACAGAGCAAGAGAGCAAGAGGTACAGAGGAGGGGGGAAGGATTGGAAGGATTGGACTGATTGGACTGCATGGGCTAAAGAATTAAGCATAAAGAGCCCACAAGTTACAAGAAGAAGGAGGGGGAATTGGTATTTTGGGACTGTTTGGGTCCAAATTAGTGACATACTAGTGCTGCACAGGACATTATGTACAGGCTGACGGCTGCCAGCAGGTTGACGGCGTAGCGGCCGCGGTGCTGGAGGACCTGCTGAGCGAGGAGGGACTCTGCAGGACTCTGCAAGACTGCAGGACTCTGCGAGCTGAGCGAGAGAGTGGTGCAAATGGAGAGCGGCAGCAAAAAAGCAGAGCGAAAAAGCTGAGAGGTGAGAGGCGGAGAGAGACTGGTGGTGGGGGCTGACCTGCCCAGGCGGGTTCGAGCGAGGAAGACCTGCGGAGATTGTCACCTTTCCCCTTCCCCCTCCTCGTGGTTTGGCTCGGCTCGGCCAAAGACCCCGACTAATCTCACAAATCCCCTTGCCAATCCCACAATTTCCATTAGCCATCTAGCCTGGAGTGAGAAAGACTGGTTTGGAAGTCTGCTGAAGATAGAGGCTGGAGATAGAGGGTGCTGGCAGTGTCTCTTCGGTGACAAGCGCAGCTGACCTTTAGTGGGCGGCCACAGCAAGTGAGTCCTAGGGGTCTTGCGGTGGCGGACTGCAATACAGCCTTCGGAACTTGGGGAACCCCGCTCGACTAAGACCTCGTTCTTGCTTCAGCCTCTCACCATTTTAACAAAAAACATCATTATATTTCATTTGCTCAGCTGTATTTATATACTGTCATTGATGCTGATCCCCTTTAGTTTTAACTTTGCTGTTCTACAGCCCATAGCCTATGATTGTCTAGGATTTCCAACACTAATTACTCTCGAGCGGCATAAGCCTGTGAGTTGGTGCTCGGTGTTGCATGAGAGGCGCATCGGCAAACAGGAGCTATACCTCTCTGGAGGCGTCAGCCGACCGGCTAAGGGTTCCTCTGCATCAGGACTAAGATATGACCGCAAAGAAATTGCGCTCTGGTAGATTGCTATATACAAGAGCGTGCAAAAAAACTAAAGCTAATCCTTTAAGAAACAACTCACTACAAATAAATATTTTGAAAAGTTTCAGTACCATCCCTTCCTTTTTTCCAAAAAAAGAAACAATCTTAAATTCAGCAGGGATGTTGGAGTATACTCGAGAAGCTCATGGAGAGGCTAAAGTAGTCCCTGTAAAATCTTTGCCAGTAGTATCTATTAAACTATCTCCCGAAACTGGAGGAACTTGGTCTAGGGATCCCCATCACTTGGATTCTCGGGAGGCTGACTCTTTGCTGGCAAACTTAACTATCCACTCCCCTGCTAATGGAGTCTCCCAACTTGAAGGGGTATCTCATCTAGTACCAATAGTTGGAGAACCCATAATGGAAGATTTTATGCTCCCTGACCTCAACATTAATTTAAATCAGTCTTCTAAGATGCCCTACGTTCATAATCTAGAGTCGTCCAGGAATCATGTCCCTGCTACCTCACTTTCCTTCAATTCTTGCGTTCCCTCCCAGGATCGTCCCGTTAAAAGGCAGCTGTTCAGCAGTACACCCAGTGTAACAAGCATATTAGATTCACGGGGCACGACTACACCTGATCTTTCCCCGAACTTTCACCCTTTAATTCATAATCCAGAGTCACAAATGCTGATGTCGGAATCATTACTTTGCCTGGAAAGAGTTCTATCTTCTATATTAGCCTTAATGGAGAAATCAGTAAGTAACTCCGACTCTATTCTGTATTCTCTTTTGGCTTTGACTAAGTTTATAGCCAATGAGCAAAGAATTTCACCTGGTAAAGCTGGCTTACTTCCTTCCCGTAAGTCTAATCCAGGGAAGGGGTCCTCTCTTCCTTTATTTTTGGAGGATAACACCAACCAGCTTCACCCTACTCAAATAGGCTCTAAAGGGCGGGACCTTGGCGTTCAGGCTGGTAAGCCTTTTACTAGTAGGAAAAGCAAATTCAAATTGAAAGAAAACGAAAATATACTTGATCAATTACACTCTTCTGCTCTTCTACAGCTTTTGATCCTGTGACTCTAGCTCCAGGGGTTGTATCTACGCCTCACCCACAAGCAAACAAGGAGAATTTATGTACAATTTGAAAAGTTTTCCACATTTTCCTAAAAACAGGTGCAAAACATCCCGAGCATCCTATAGTGGGGGAACAAAAAGCTGGCTGTTCACCTTCCAAAGAAAAAGATACCAAGAATAAAAGTAACATCATCGGTAAGAAGAAGAAGAAGGAAAAAAGGGAAAAAGTTGAAGGATAAATAAAAAAAGGCAAAACAGCTATGCTTCGACCCTAACGTAATCCACAATATATCATCAGTTCCCGACTCAAACATTTTGAAGAAGGAAGATGGTCAAGCAGAATCCAACCTATCGGGACCTTGATCTCCTTTTCTGAACCCAAGTGCTTCAATTCAATCCTCCCAAGAGGCATTTGTGTATGATATAAGCGTGCCCCCTACTGTTCAGGGTAACATGAACTCTAATGCCTCACTATTTGCTTCCTCCTTACGCAATAATGTAATTTATAATCCTATTGAAAATATTCCTGAGGTAACCTGCCAAATCAATCATTCAACTTTTGCCCCTTATACCTTGAATTTTTCGTTTATTTTTTACCATGAACCATTTATGAATAGGCCCTTCCTGTTAGGTTGTTTTACTGAAATCCCTGGCCTTCAAATGATCCGAAGCAATGACCTTGCTCTGATTCAAGTCCAGAAATATAATAATCCTAGGGGAGCAAGAGTAACGTTTGTATCTAAGGCTATCTCCCATCTGATAATGTTACACAGAGATAAATGGTGTTGTTGTGGTATTGACGTTCTTATACCTGAAGAGGAGTTAGCCTTAAAAAAAAGTGGTCCAAAATCAGCAGTCTAGCACTTATTCAGAAATCGCCACAAGGGGCATACCCCACTCGGAGAGAGAGAGTATGTTGCAGGTCTCCCTTGGTAAAGAAGGCTGGAGGGTCTCACTACGCAAAAAAAGCAAAAGAAACTCCCACTCGACCTATAGTGATTTCATTGTGGCTCTACAAACTCTCAAAGATCTTCCTATGTTGTGCAAATCTAAACCTGCTACATAGTTTCTTGTTATTGATTTTATTCAAAACATGTTCTTTTTTCATTTAAATATTTAGTTCAAAATATATAATTCTTTTTTTAAATCACATTAATATTTTTGTTTTGTTGCGCATTTTTTTGAAATATAAAACATGATGTTATATTATTTTTGTAAACAAAGGGAAACAGTGTTATTACATACATACAAATAAAACATAACAGACATATTAACAGCACATTTAACCCCTTCGCTGCTGCGGACATTCCGCTGCAGCGCTGGGGGGGGTGCAGGGGGGCAGCGCGGTGGGCCTGTGCTCATGACGGAGCCGCTCCGTCATGAGCCACAGTTGAGCTGTGCTCATGACGGAACGGTTCTGTCATGACTCCGCCCATTTGCGTTGTCCCCTCGCACAGGCGGAGAAACAGCGCCGCGCAGGCGGAGCGGCCGCCAACAGGATTGTCATGACGGAACCGTTCCGTCATGAGCACACGCCAACCGTGGCTCATGACGGAACGGTTCCGTCATGAGCAGGGAAGGGGTTAATAGTTGCAATTTGGTTGCACAAGATTATACTTTCAATATTGTGATAGTTGTATCTATTCCCCATCACTGGACAAAAGCATTGTAAAAGGAAACCAAATCAAAACGCACCTCTCACTCCATTCTACCATCACTCAAACCAATCAAGCATACACACTATCAACCTATCTTTCACCACCTGGCTTTAAAAAGGCATGCTACTACACTGTATGGTAGAGTTTATATTTATCCATCCATGGTGTGGCCGTCAGCCAGGGGTGCAAATAGCCAACATACGTTTCGGTAGATTCTGTTCAATTAGTGTCCACCTTCCTCAGGGCCATCCACTTTATGTTCATAATCTCACTAGTAGAGGTGCGATGAGAAAAATCCAGATAAAAAGATCAGGAAATTCTCCTTTGCTGCAAATCGCTGTTTTCTTAACGATTATGGATCCCGTTCTAGTTCAGGAACTTCTTGCTACATAGGCCATAAACTTTTGAGGGTAGCATGATAGTTCTTTGTATCTCCTCACTGTGTCATTCGGAATTCCAGATCTTTGTTTAGAATGGGAAATCTTTGAGGACGATGTTTTCCAGTACCACATAGGTTAGGTCTTTGACGCTAGCTCCTGATTTAACCATTCAGGCTGCATTCATTTTAGTGACCGATCTCCTGTGTCATACAGAATAATGCTGCTTTTCCTCCAACAGGGTCTTACTACTCACAGAGAAAAAGAATCAGTATTAATTTTCCACAGATGAGGAAGATAAGAAATGAAGTTGGGTAGCAGGTGCTCTTAATAAAAATAGATCCCTAGTCTCAAAATGTGGGAATTCTTCCTAGCAAGAATATTACAGTGATATCTTGGAATGCAGCCGGCCTAAGCACCAACAAAAATATACTGGGGGTGGGTGGTGCTGTGGCGGTCTCACAGGGTGGTATGTTAGGCTCATAGGAGAGCTTTACAAGCATACAGCCACAGTGAGAGAGCCTGCAGCATGTTCCTGCATGGTGTGGCATACACCATGTCCTGCATACCACATTGGTGCCGGTTTGAAGATGCAATGCCAGGGGGGCACAACATGTGCCCCCCATGAATACCTTCATGGCTAGATTCGGCAGCCTGCATTTCCATCATCCTTTTCATGGCAGGATCCTTGCCATGAAAGAGGTCATGAAAATGCAGGTCGTAATATGCTGGAAGGTGCTGCCATCGGCACCACCAGCATATTCAGGCCCTTTGAAAACCACCGCTGCAGCAGGATCCCTAATCCCGGTGGAGGTCTTGTGGCTGTCCAACTTTCACACTCATAATAGGGTGGATAGGGTTGGTCGTACTGCCACCAAGAGGATGGCGATCCCAGGACCATCATACTAGGAATAAGGCCCAAAGTCTTAAGATAGGAAATCTCACTGCGACTTCTTCCATTGCTCCGTGACGATGACATCTTTTCTTCGGATGCTGCCTGCTACCTTGCCCCACTAAAATTTACCTTTGGAAATTTCTTCCTCTAACTCCAAAGGTAAGTAGAAACTGGGCCCAATCCACTTTGTGTATCGGCACAGTGCTCCATCAAAGTCAACCAAAACATTCGACTTTGCCCCGGTCTCACCCTAGTAGATATCTGTGGTTAGCACTTTGATCTTTTAGGTGCTATTTTTCACGTTAAAATTAAAAAAAATTAGAAGTCTTACCATACTAATTGGGTTTTTGCAGTTATGGTGTTAAATGTTTGAGTAGATGTTTCTATATTAGTGTGTTTTTTTGTGTGTTGTGTTTTCACTTTATTGCAATGTGTGTGCTGCATAAACACTTTACACATTGCCTCTAAGTTAAGCCTGACCCCGTGGTTTTCCGGATTGATTTCAGCACCCCGATCTGTTTAGTAATACATACCACTTTAATGTAGGCCTTAAAGGCTTCCCAGAGGACAGGGTACTTAAAAACAGAAACAATATTTTGTGGAAAGTGTTTTTCAATCCCTTGTCGGGTTTCACCCATAAATAATCTATCCAGGAGAGCCCGGGACAGGAACCTTCAAGATCTACTCCAGAGTCACATAAATAGGTATCACAGAGGAGTGATCCAAGGGAGTTTGAAGACACCCTTTGCCTCCAGAGTACTTGTAAAAATGTCTCTCAACACCAACCAATATTCAATGAGAGAGTGGACATTGTGTTGTGAAGAAAAAGTATATTCTTTCAGATCTAGCTTTAAGTATCTCAATATGTCTGTCAACTTCTATGTTTGCATGATGTACTTCAGTGCTATGGCGAAGTGAGCCATGGTCCTTCTTCTCACCGTGGACCTGTCTTTTTGTACTTTTCAGATGGTCCCCATACTAGATGAGACTTTACATTATTGGAGGTTCAATTAAAGATGCAACCTTCCTAAATACAATTGGGTTGTCTAAGTTTGGCCCCCTACTACTGACTAGAACTATATGAGTAGTACCCATCATCCCCTGCAGTATTTAGGGCCTTATTCTGAGTTTGGCGGTTCCGGATCGGAGGCTGGACGTAACCATTTGGTAATTCACCGGACGCTTCACTCACCCGATACCCTCCGGATTTACTTCCAGCCTCCGATCCGGTCACTCACGGACTGATCTACATTTCCACCACAACGACCTCGAACATTCAACTCCCAGATTGACATCCTGGCACCCGGCACCCGGCACCCGGACCCTCCAAATTGCTCCCGGTTCCCGCTCGATATTGATCCCTACATGCAGATTCTTTCATTGGGACATATGCCACGCGCTGATTTGTGTTCGCGCTTCCTCCCCTCATAAACCCTTGATTTCTAGGTTGATTGGACTCCTTGATTCTACTCAAAAACCACGTTCAGCACTCCTTTAAAATTATGACCATTGTCCTGAGGATGGCCTGAAATCAATCAGGCTGAAACGTCGTCGACCTCTCCCAGCAAAGAACTTTGGCATTGCTGTGGTCAATTTAATTTATTCATTGTTTAAAAACTACACTGTATATAATGTTTTGTTTCCTTTGACCACATTGTTACCTCATCAATTTTTTCCCGTTCACGCTGCCTTTCACCCTTGTGTCACTGCGCCGTTCACTATCACTAGCACGCCCAGTGCTCACTTGAGTGTTTTGGTCATTTGTACTTTTATTGTACTGTAGTGCTGTAATAACTACTTACAATATAACTTTTTCCTCTCATTCCCTTGTGGTCTCCCTTCCTTTTTTCCCCTTCCTTATGTGATTTATATCACTAATTCTGAACTTGCTATGTTTTAAATGATTTCCAGTTGAGACTTTGTTGTTTGTTATAAACTATTGCCCAGTCTCTCCTGGGAAAACTGGCTTACTCCCGTTCATTGTATCTTCGTTTCAAACAGGAAGGCACCAGGTTAACTTTTCTCAGGTAATTTAGACCATGGCTATTTCATGTCATGAGTGTAATCTGTGCATAACTTAATAGCCCTAGGGCCTGATTATGATCTTGATGGACAGAGTTACACCGTGACAAACGTGATGAATATCCCGTCTGCCATATTATAATTCCATTATATCATATTGAACTTGCAATACAATAGACAGGATATCTGTCACATTTCTGACAGAGTATCCCATCTGCCAAGACAGTACTCAGGCCCCTAGTCTCCCGGGAGTGGCCATGAGGATCCATTATGCTTTAGGGGCAGATTTTGCAGGCAAACAAAGTCTGATGCTAGCTTTGCAGTGTTTTTTTTTTTTAGTCCTCATTTCACCATGGCTACTATTATGTGCATCATGTCAAGGATTAAATGACAAAGAGTCACATAAAAGGAGCACAAACCAACATTAATATGTAGGGCAGAGGTCAACAAAAATCTCTTGCACACTTAATTGTCTTGACATACTTAGTTAGCTAAACTCTCTGTATCCGCCTCTTGTGAGTTTGTTGCAGGATCTGGAGAACCCCACCCAATATTTTTTTGCAGGAAATGTATGGCGACTTTAGAGTATGTAAATAAAAAGGTACTTCCCCTTCTAATTAACCTTATTCTTAGCTGGGTAAGGCATGGTATAGTTAATTCCTTTCTTCTGCAGCCTGTTCTGAAAAGGATATAGAGTTTATGAGCTTCATGAACAGCGACAATAAAGTCTGAATAAAGTGAAATTGAGAACCCTTTGAAGCTTAATCTCTCAGTTCTCTTGAAATCTATAGGATCATCTTGTAGTTTAGAAGTTTTGCTTTTATGGGCCTGGGAGGCACCCCAGGCAAAGGTAGAGTTGTCAACGAGCGTTGCACCCTCTCCTTCACAAACATGGAGAGAATGCATCTGCCCCAAATATATACCTGAGCATCTTCTCAAAGTATTGGGGCATGGGCCCTGTGTTTGTGAATTCTGGTGGCCTAAGAATGCAAAGGTTACAGTGCTTTGAGCAAGACTCCAAAGCCTCATTTTTCAGATGTATTGGTGCGATCTCCTTCTTGGGGCACTGCATTTTTTACACTGTTCAGCATTGTGTCTTCTGCCTCCAATATCCATCACTCTCCCCGGGTTGCCCTGCTGGCACAGGCCGCTCCAGGCCCTGGATGTGTGCATGCCTGTAGTTCCCAACTGGCCACCTTTGAGACACCACTTGTTCAACAGCTCACAAGCAAAACTATCTAGCTGCCAGAAACACTCCACAAGCCGCACCTCTCCTCAAATGTCCTGCCAGGTTACAGACAGTGCCAGGCTAAAGCCTCCTTGTTTTAGATATACTGGCCAAGGCATCACAACACAGGAGCTTCTCACACCTAATAAGAACATCGTAGAAGCCCAGACTAGATAGTAGGCTAAATAGAATCTCAATTCTAATGAGTCTAATGATTCTGTTTCATCTACAAAGGCCACACCCTTGCTCAATTGCGGGTTTAGTTGATGAAGAAGCACAAAAGTCATAGAGATGTAGAGCACGCTGGTGTAAATTTAAATTTGTCTGGCCTAACTGTTTTGGGAGAGGGACTATTACTCTAATGGTGAACAGTGTATCTATGATTCTATTATCAATATTGATAAGTGATAGGGGGCAATAATTATTGCATTTCTCCAGGGGCTTTTCAGGCTTCAGCAGAGTGAACACCAATGCATCCCTGACAGTGGCTTCCTTGAACATTTCCTGTATCCGCAGTGCCGATTTTAGAGCATATTCTTTATAAATTGGAAAGTGAGACTATTCAACCCTGCACCTCTACCACTGGAAAGATATTTTATTGCTTGCTGGATTTCATCAGTTGTGATCAGTAGCTCAATTGTGTCAAAGTAGATGATAAGCTCCTCCCCAGTCTTGCTCTTTGTGGATCGATAGAGATGTGAGTAAAATCTACAGAACCCTCCAAGTATCTCTACTCCTCAAAGATCCATGCCCGTCTCTGACAACATGTCAGTAGTGTTGGAGCAGGTCAAGGGGTGCCAAATCAAACAGGGAAGTGTTTTGCTTGACTTGTCTCCCTCACTATATATTGTAGCTCTAGCAGCGCTATGCGAGTTAACTCTGTGCAGTCTCACTGAATTTGCATGAAGGTCAGTGAGAGTTTTCACATTTCGGTGGTCATGGTGGTAGACTTTTTTTGAGGAATGAAGTTCATTCTCTACCTTGGTCAGCCAATTACAGATATCCTTAATAATTTTCAATTGCTTAGAAATGAACACACCCCAGGTAACTACCATGAAGCTTCCCAGACTATTCCTGTGAACACCAGCGATCGTCCTCGGCACTCAGACAAAAATGCTTCTGTTTGCAAAATCAGTAGCATTTTCTTTTTCAAATTCAAAGTTGAGACAGGAGAAAACAGCTTTGATTATTATTGTTTTGATGTAACACAAGCATGCAAAATTTTGATCTGTGACAGAGGGTGTAACTCTGTCTCTAAAACATCTGTGTGGGAGAGGCAGTTCTAGGAAGGCTCCTTTCAAACGCTTCCTGTCCCTATTTGATCCCTGCTTGGGAATGCCCTCAGTGTACCTTTTTTGTGAGGGAGGAGTTTCCCTTTGGGCACAGGCCTGTGCTCTCCTCACTCAAGGGAAGACAGTCTCTCTGCCCCAATCTGCCTCCAGGGGGTAGAAAGTGCAGTAGACATCAGGAATGTCTTTTTCTGGGGAAAGAGGCCCCTTGGGCAAGGACCAGTGCCCTCCTACTAAGGGCAAGACAGTTGTTCTGCATCCCGATGGATGCAAAGCCCCGAGACACCAAGGATTAAAATGAAAGGGGTGGGGAAAGCCTATCCTTGTTTAAAACCATTCCTCTACCTATCAGATGGCAAAATAGTCATACTACCCCCCCCCAGGGGGTAGAAATCCCACAAGACACCAGGGAATTTGTTTTTGTAAAAAAGGATACGGCACGTTAGCAGCAGGAAAATAACACCTGCTCTGACCTGGTGCAAAGTCGGACCACAGCCTGCACCACAAAAGGGAGACCCGCCCACAGCCACATTGGAAGGGCAACAGATGCCATGGAGCCACCGGTCATATGGGCCGGACACCCAAGAGGGCCACAATACCCACTGCCACCACCCCAGGACCCTAACACCCACCTGGAACCCCCCGGACCACCACAGAGGCAGCGCAGACAAAGACAGCGGACCCCCAGGAAACGCACCAGCCACACAGACCCAACACCTGACAATGTAATTGCCCACTACAGGCTGAAAAGGACAACCATCCTACGCATCCTGACCAACAACACCCAACAGGCTGACGGCACCAACACAGCGGACAACCAACATCCCACCACACAAAAAGCTGCTGGCTGTGCTGCACCTGTTTGCCCCTGGTACCCCCAATCAACACCCACCACAGTCGGAGGAGTCACACAGCCAGCCACATCCAAGTCCCCCACACCTGACCTGGACAACACCATCAGCCTGTCACCCGAGTCCCTATACGTCCAACACAATGCACAGGATCCGCTGGACACCAAGTAAGGACCATATGCCATAGCTGGATGCACGCACGTGTCGGGGGCAATCCACAGCACACATGTCATACCTGTGCCCCCTGCCGACACAGCACAAAATCACCGCAACAGAAAGCACACATCTCACATCAATGTGCAGGCAACAACCGAACACCGTGGAACCTCCACCAATCTTGCCTCCAAATACCCAGCCACTGTGCACGATTCCTCCATCCTCCGACAGTCCATCAGCAACCTGCGTCCCCAGGATGGCACCAAGGGAAATGCACAGCCCCATGGCAAGTTCCAAGTGGACACCCCACTCACCTCAACTCCACAACCATGCAACTCACAACTCTGGCAATGCACGTCACAAAATCAAAACCAACATGCCGAACAACATGCCCACCCACCAGACACGACATAACAACTCACAATGGTAACCTGGGCAAGCCGTGAACATAAGCCATCAACGGCGTGACACGTCAACCACACACTAGCCCAATGTGGGGAGAGGTGGCAACCAGGCATGTGTGAAGGAGGCAGGAGTACCATGACTGGGAAAGCACACAATGCCAAGAGTGGCGGAGACGTGCTGGACAGACCGCGGTATGCAGAACACACCCATATCCATGGCGACATACACCTATGGTGTATGGAGTGTAGTGGACG
Organism: Triturus cristatus; assembly: GCF_964204655.1. Classification (NCBI taxonomy): domain Eukaryota; kingdom Metazoa; phylum Chordata; class Amphibia; order Caudata; family Salamandridae; genus Triturus; species Triturus cristatus. Next base: position 233,395,213 of record NC_140584.1, read on the forward strand.
GTTGACGCAACCATGTCACCCTGGCCAGTGGAGGAGTTTGCGCAAATGTTGCCTGTTACGTCCCCCCAGTAGGCGTGAGTGGAGTGGGATGGCCCAGCGTACACCAGGCCAGTGTAGGGGTGTGAATAAAAAGCACGTAGCCCTGGGCGTGTTCCACTTCTGGAAAGCCCAACATCTCTGCCAAGGTGGCGCCTCTCCCCACGCCACGAGGCCGATGCCGTCCTCGTGAGTGGAGTTGGCTGCGATCCTGTGTGCCTGCCGTACCCCGGCCCTCTGGACCCCGATCCCACCAGGCCGGCCCTGCGCAGCCAGGCCACACTGATCATCTGCCGACACCGGCGTGTGTCAAGGAAGGTCCACCACGTGCCGGTGCAAGCTCCACAGCAAACAAATGATGGACGGAATGTTGACAATGCAAACATTCTCCCCCAGTCAAAAGATCTGGGTTAAATCCATTGTTCTTTTGCCCACTACGCCACCCCAGTTTGGACACAGCCATATGCAAATCAGTCTTGACCCTGTGCCCCAAGGGAACAGTCCAGACCGAACTGCCAGGCCAGGTCCTCCCTGGACCGGAAACAAGCATCCTGGGACCGGTTTCAGGGTATGTCACCCTTCTTCAGCCAGGCTAGCTTGAATCCAGTGGAGCAGTGAGCGAGGGACCCACGTCTGGGCATACCCATCCCACTTAGGGCGAAAAGTTTTACAGCAAACAAATGATGGATGTAATGTTGACAATGCAAACATTCTCCCCCAGTCAAAAGATCTGGGTTAAATCCATTGTTCTTTTGCCCACTACGCCACCCCAGTTTGGACACAGCCATATGCAAATCAGTCTTGACCCTGTGCCCCAAGGGAACAGTCCAGACCGAACTGCCAGGCCAGGTCCTCCCTGGACCGGAAACAAGCATCCTGGGACCGGTTTCAGGGTATGTCACCCTTCTTCAGCCAGGCTAGCTTGAATCCAGTGGAGCAGTAAGCGAGGGACCCACGTCTGGGCATACCCATCCCACTTAGGGCGAAAAGTTTTACAGCAAACAAATGATGGACGGAATGTTGACAATGCAAACATTCTCCCCCAGTCAAAAGATCTGGGTTAAATCCATTGTTCTTTTGCCCACTACGCCACCCCAGTTTGGACACAGCCATATGCAAATCAGTCTTGACCCTGTGCCCCAAGGGAACAGTCCAGACCGAACTGCCAGGCCAGGTCCTCCCTGGACCGGAAACAAGCATCCTGGGACCGGTTTCAGGGTATGTCACCCTTCTTCAGCCAGGCTAGCTTGAATCCAGTGGAGCAGTGAGCGAGGGACCCACGTCTGGGCATACCCATCCCAAGCTCCAAGCACCAGTTCCGTGACCTCTGCAGCCTCCACAGAGCATCGCTGGTCCCCCGACGCTGGCCCACATTACTCCTTCCACACTCACATTCTACACTGGTGTCCTCTTCGGCCCAGTAGGTCCCATATATGAAACTGTGTCCTGAGTCCTGAATGGCAGTGCCCCAAAGCCGTGGCAGCAGCCACAGCACCAGACCCCCGATCAGTGAGGCATAGTTTCATATGGGCATCTTGCGACACGTGGTGCCACTAACCCTGTTCAACGCCAGCCGGTGACACGTGGTGTCACTAACCCTGTTCAACGCCAGCCGGTGACACGTGGTGCCACTAACCCTGTTCAACGCCAGCCGGTGACACATGGTGCCACTAACCCTGTTCAATGCCAGCCGGCGACACATGGTGCCAGTAACCCTGTTCAACGCCAGCCGGCGACACATAGATGAGGGACCAGGACTACCCTGCGGACCAGTAGGTCCCACATCCAACACCTAGTCGCGAATCACGAATGGCAGAGTCCACACCAGTGGTCCCACGGAGAGGGAAGATGTGGCTCAGTCCGGACGAAAGCCAGGTCACAGTCACGGAGGTAACCGGACACTATCAACAACTGACCTGGTGCCATCAACCCTGTTCATCGCTAGTCCGCATCCCGTGGTGCCACTGAACCTGAACTATGCAGTCCAGTGGGGCCATCCAACCTATGCCGGCGACACTCAGTGAATGGCCCATGCTGACCATTGCCTCAGGCCTACACTGTGGTCCATTAGGTGACACATGTGGAACTGTGTTTTGGGTAAGATGTGGAGGAATCCACACCATTGGACACGCCTCATCGCAGGCGGCATCCCCTAACTGGACTGGTGCCACTAACTCCGTGCACAATGAGTCATGGGCGCCATTGATTTGGACCCTGGTGGCATCAGAGCCCATGGCCTGGTGGTTTTCTGCATATTCTTCTGTCTGGACCAGACTTGGTGTCTGATGTGTCTGTCCCATTCATCTCCACCATAGTGACTGTATCAGAGTGGGCCTGCCCTCTGCAACCTGCCCTGGGGGTACACCTTCCACTGTCCATAGAGACACTCCGTGACAAGGCTCCTTGTCATCCCGTGAACCTGCACTGCAACTGTGACCCTGCCCCAGTGCACCGCAAGTCAGCGGCCCGTGGCAGCAGGCTCGTGCAGGACGATGTGCATCCGGGCCACTAACTCTGTGCAGCACAAATCATGGGGCCTTTATGGTTGTATGGTTGTGTCCTTTACGATGTACACTGTTGTCGATTTCTGACTGCACCAGGAAGCCCTTGCCGGCTGGTGTGCACACACCCCACACACATCCAACACAGGTGTCACTCGGTAAGTGTGCCTGGTAATAAATGTGGCCATGCGCATGTGCCCGTAGTCATTCGCACCATCTGAGCAAGTGTGTCCATGTGTTCATTGTGTCAGCATGATGTGCACAGGCCGTGCAACATCACAGTGTGCTGTCTTCTGCGAATGTTGCAATGTCACCTCAGCGTTGGCAGTGATCCTGGACATGTAGCCCTGCACCTGCCCCCCTGCATGCACAGGCTGTGTGTGCTGGTTCGGCAGGGGGGGAAGGGCGTGGTCTGGACCTGGCTTGTGCAGGAAGTGTGTCTCTGTATTTGGGTGCTGTCACCACCAGGGTCACAGCACACGATGTTGCAATGTGGCATGTAACAGGAGGGAAGGCCCGCAGGTACGGGGACATGTCAGAGCACTAGGACGCTCGGGGTCTTGGCACATGCATGCCAGGTGTGATATGTATCAGTCTTGCGGATGCATGTGTCTGTTACATGGCCTCGTTCGCAGCGCGATCCCAGCCCGCCATTAGCTGCACATCTGTGTCCGCCCTGTCCGGGCCATTGGCCTATACCCAAGTGGGCGCACACCTTCGAAGGCCAGCGTCGCGGTGTTGTTGGCATGGCGCTGGACTAGTACGTGATGCAACTGTGCACCGCACACAAGTGTGGGTGCCCATGGCAGGCCGAAGCAGCTGTGTGGCAACGTGACACACAGTGAGTCCGCTCGTGCTGGGCACATCATCCATGATTCGGTGGCTCGCAGACGTCCCACCACACCCACGACCGGCCTCTGTATGTCTCCTGTATGCATGCAGCTGGTGAAGTTACTGTAGAGATGAAAGGTCCTTTGTCTGTACTATCAGGCGGTAGCACATCTGCAGCACCGAGCAGGAACTTGCATGTGCCCAGCACCCCCTGACAGGTACGATAGCATTTGCTTGCGACTTCCACACTACGCACTGCCCGGCTTGAGACCAACGTGTACACATCCCACACGCAGTAGTCCTTGGACGTAGTTGGCGTGCGTGATATGGCCTTCACACGTACTCCCACCCCACCCAAGACCTGCACCCGTTGCACATAGACACTGCTCATTGGACTGAGCTGTGTCATTTCATCCACAGGACTGTCTCAGGGCAAGACAGTGCCGCTTCAAACAGAGCCACTGACGCAATGACAGACCATCCCAGACACATGGTCTACTCCAGTCACGTGGAGCTGTACCGTGCATGTCTGCTGCATGTACTGGGGGCACTGCCGTTGGCAGTGCTGTGGATCAGTTACCGGGTGGGCTTCCGCCTTGCGCACGTCACCTGCATGCAGCCTGTGTGCATCGTCGCTCGTGCATATTTGAGTGGTCCATGGATGTCTGCCTCTCCAACGTAACGGTAGCTGACCTGAATTTCGACATGTGTGTGTGCCCCCTGTTGGACCAGGAGTGTCACCAGGATGACCGCTTATGGCATGCATGGATGTTCGGCATGCAGGCTGGAAACTGGACCTTGGAGATTGCACGAGTCGTCGAGTGCAGTGAGCACATTGAGCCACTACCTGATTGGGCTTTTGTGCACATTGAGTCCACTGGTTGGAGTCAGCATATCTGTCTTGGTCAGCTGATGGATTACGTCGACGACATGTCAGATGTGGTGGATGACGATCGCTCATTGGAGATGTTGGCCTACGCAGCTGCACTCGCGTTCATGGACGAGTGACAAGCTACCTGCAGCCACAACTGGATATGAGCCATTGCACTTGTCACAACACATGGTTGCATGTTGTGGATATGGTCACAAGTCCCGAGACGACAGTGGACATGGCTGCATTGGCCAGGACTCATGTTCCAGGCGCGGACAACCAACGCAGGTTGGCACTGACTTGTGTTGGTGAGGGACTCCCCCGAGGTGGACATGGGCGCTTTCCTACGTTCCTCATTAAGACATGCTGCTGTATTGGTCTGCATATCGTGGCACTTCTCTTGGCTGTACTGACTTGCACTTGTTGATAAAGTTTCCACATTTTCACTTGTCTCCAACTGTGTTGTGTCTTGATTTGTATGCCAATGTGTGTCACAGACTCTCTGGCTCTCTGCCATCCGTGCATTGCTACCCCATCAGGACTGTGTGTTTGTACTTGTGCATTATCATGTCCATGTTTCGTGTTTTGCCAGATGCATATGGCCGTTTACTGGCCACATGCAGGTGCACTTGTGTCCTGTGTTTGGTTGTGCACAGGTTGGTGTTTGTACCACATTGTGTTGGATGTTGGGGTGCTCTGCTTCCTATGTGTGTGTGCTGCATTGGGTGTGAGATGTCCCTTCAGCTCTGAATTGGCTCACCCTTCTCCCTTTCAGGCGGTGGTGTGTTTACTTCTGTGACTGTTCAGTGGTGTGACATTGTTGGGTTGTGTGACTTGTGCACCTGGTTGGTGTTGTTACTCTTTGGCATGGTTTGTCTGCAGTTGTGCTGTGCTTACTTGTGCATGTGTGCCATTGTGCCCATCTCCCCCCGTTCCTGCTGGTTCCTCTCCCTGTTGCTGTTGTGTCTGTTGTTTGGTGCAGTTTCCAGTCCCCGAGTCCTGCCACCATCTCCAGACTGATGTGGTGGAGACCATTTCCTCCTTGTCATCCAGTTCCTGGTGTGGCGTTGGACTAACACCTCCTGTGTGCATTGCTGCCTTCTTGTTGTTGGCGTGTTTCTGCTTGTTTGTGCCTTTCGCATCATTGCTGGAGTTCTGGTTTTCTGCCATTGTCCTCCTCTGCTCTCAGGCTGCATTCATCTTGTCCAAGTTGTAAACAACTGAACACAAAGCTAGCGGTAGCCCTCTAGAGCAGCACTGGATTTAAAGTTACTCAATATGAATGTTGGTGATGTAATCAATTCACCCCAAGTGTGCAAATTTGGTAGACACCCGCCAGCACAATGTCGTTCCAATGACTGGAAAATACATGTACAAAAACAAAACCAAATGCACCACTTAAACAATGTAAATTAAATCAAGTCCGAGTTCTTGTGTTGTTTTTCGTTTTCTCAAAGGATTCTACTACTAACTACGATACTCTGGATACCTGAAATTGTGAGGGAACCGAAATATGATAAATAGGACGTGAAGACATCACTTACTCTACATTTGATTTTTTTGGTGTGTATACATCTCCCTTCTCTTTGTTTTTGTTTTATCTTTTTTCTTGAGTCACTATGGCGCTACTTGTCGTATTGTTCTTTCCTCCCCTACAACCCCCCCCCTTTCTCTCTATTATCACGTATCACTTTCATGTTATTCATCTCTTTGCCTTATATTAGAAGTTCTTTTTGATTCCTCTCTCTCCCCATTTTCCCATTCCCGTGGTCATCCTTTGAGCTGCCTTGGTTAGTATTTACCTACTCAGGCTCTGGTTGGAACATTTCGAGAGGAGTGCTCTAACATTTGGTTGATAATTCTACTGACCGTAGGCTTGACTTAAATAGTTAGATTCATTATCATTTGATGTGGCATATTTAAATATGAATTTTTGTTTCATCCTGGAAACTTAAAAACTGTGTCTCAGATTGCTTTATTTGGAACATGATAAAATTGTGTTTGTGTGGGTTTTGAATAACCTTTTGGGTATTAAAACATATGTCTGTTTATATTTGGTATATATATCGAATTTTCGGTACTATTATGTTGTATCTATTTGTGTCTTGTCCTTTTGTTAAATATTTACAATACGTTTTTGTATACATCTGTTGCAGCCCTGAAGAAGTCCATTGGTGGACGAAACGCGTCGGCTGTTCTGGCTGTTTTGAATGTTGTTTTTTAAATTGTAAAACTTTCAGTAAAATAAAGAAGAATCCTTTGAGAAAACGAAAAACAACACAAGAACTCGGACTTGATTTAATTTACATTGTTTAAGTGGTGCATTTGGTTTTGTTTTTGTACATGTATTTTCCAGTCATTGGAACGACATTGTGCTGGCGGGTGTCTACCAAATTTGCACACTTGGGGTGAATTGATTACATCACCAACATTCATATTGAGTAACTTTAAATCCGGTGCTGCTCTAGAGGGCTACCGCTAGCTTTGTGTTCAGTTGTTTATACAGTGTCACCCCTGTTAGCACGGATTTAGCTCCGATATTTCTTAGTGAGATACATATTCGTGGGCACCTAGTTTTCCAAAAATCTAGCATATAATGGCTCAATTTAAGGACAGAAGGCATGAGTTGGCCCAGGACTTATTTGGCAATAGCCCGGGGGCGGGTGGTCCGACAACAACATCCCCCAGCCCGGAGGGGCTAAAGAGTAAATTCCAGAAATTAGAGAGACTAAAAAAGGCAGAAATGGCAAGGTGGTGAGACGGCACCACCTTAGCAAAATATATGGAAAATGACAAAATTCCTAGGGGTTTGAGAATTTTAATCTTCCCCACCTTTGAAAACTTAGAGGAGGATGACCTCAAGGATTGGGAAAAAAATCTTCATGATGCTTCATTCGTGATGATGAAAATTCTCATTAAAAATGCAGAAGGAAAAGGGAGAAAACTACAACTGGAGATCACTGAACTTGAGACCGAAATAGCTTCCATGGATCTTAAGGAGGCAATTGGAAAAAACTACAAAATTCTTAATAAAATCTTGGATGATCATCTTATTTACCTTAAAGATAAGAAGGTAAAGAAAATACGTAGGGACGATAGAGACTACAGGGATGGAAGGGTGTACACATTTGACCGAAAGTATGATAACATCAAGGTGACAGGGGAAGGTAAAAGACAACGTGAGGATACCCTGGGGTCATCACTGATGGGCAGTGTGTCATCAGTCTCATCCTCTGTTAGCTCCATAACCCCAGAGATGCCAACCCCCAAACCGGCTGAGAACATCCAGCCTTCCTCTTTTTTATTAGAAATGGAAAAAGTCCGAGTAGGGGGAAGAACTCTGGGAAAGGACACAAGACAAGACGGGGGGGGTAGGAGATGGCAGGAACAGCGCCTCAAGCAAAACCACAACAAACGAAATCCCAGAAAGGACAACCAGATCAAGGAGGGGAGGAATCAGGAAGTAGGGGAATCTGAGACAAACGTGACTGACGAATTGAAAATAGTCAATCTATCCAAAAAAGAACTTACTGACATTGAAATTTCTGTACTTAGTAGGGGCCTTGGGTTTTGCCCGACACAAATGGGTAAAGATGTTGACATTTTTGTTATGTATAAATTTGTACGTCACCTGAAATTAAAAGATCATTTTGCAAATGCTTTGCCTCCTTGTGTGGAAACTAATTCTGAACATACTCATGTTGAACAGACGGTTTCAGAATTTAACGCCCTCAAAGCCATGCTCTCAATCCAATTGGAGACAGAAATAGACACAGAGGATTTACGCATTGAATTAGATTTGGTGGAGGATCTTAACGTGAACAGTAACCTGAAAGATAAATCCAAATTCATACCAACAGGGACACATCCCAATATTGATATCTTTCATGAGAGGGTATGCCACGATTTATACAACCTGAAGGCCTCACACACTAAACATAACATGACGACATTCAATCTATCTTTGGCCGAGAGTCAGGCACTCATGGAATTAAGAGCAAACCCCACACTAGTCATTCGAGAGGCTGACAAAGGGGGCAATGTAGTCATCATGGAAAAAACTGACTACATGGGTGAGATTGAGAGACAACTTTCGGATACAACATGTTACATGAGATTGACTGTCAACCCTATCAAACAACTATGTAATCACATCAATAGCAGACTTTTTGAATGGCGAGAAATAGGGCTATTAGACGAAAAAGAACATAGATATCTGTCAGTCATGGAGCCCACATTCCCTTGTATTTATGTCCTACCAAAGGTCCACAAAGGTGGTCCCTTTCCACCAGGACGACCGATAATCTCTGGTATTAACTCACCGACGGAAAGATTGTCGGAATACGTGGATGGCTTTCTGCAACCCTTGGTGCAGAGGCTACCCGCGTATGTTAAAGACAGCAAAGACATTCTCTCCAAATTTGAGGGATTGGAATGGCTAGACTCCATGGTTTTTGTAACCTTAGACGTAACCAGTCTCTATACCTGCATCAAAAAGGAGTTTGGTGTCAGAGCCTTAGAATTCTATCTGGGACAGAGGACTGCTGATCACCTGGCTCACAATGACATGCTCATGGAGATGACAGATATAATCCTGTCTAAAAATTACTTTCTCCACGACAACGAGTGGTTTCAGCAGATACAGGGTACAGCCATGGGATCGAGGTTTGTGCCCGCTTATGCCGGCCTGTTTATGGGCTGGTATGAGCGGGTGCATGCCTGGGGCAGACACTCCACAACATGGACTGAGCATGTTTTGTTCTGGGGCAGGTACATCGACGATGTGATTATCATTTGGAATGGACCTGTCCCCGACCTCCTGGACTATTACAATTATCTTAATGATAACCCATATAATGTAAAGTTCACCCTAAATTGGAACAAGGAGAAAATTGATTTCCTTGATATCCAATTCTTTGTGCATGACAATGTGATCCATAGCACGGTCCACCGAAAAAACACCGCCTGTAATAGTGTGTTACACTATGAAAGTGCCCATCCCCGACACGTGGTAAAAAACATCCCTTTCGGTGAGATGGTGAGAATAAGAAGGATCTGCAGCACTCATGACTCATTTGTTCACCACATAACAGAAACCAAGAAGAGATTCTTGGCTAGTGGTTACCCTGTCACCCTTATGAACAAAACGGAGAGGAGGGCACTGAACATTAAACGTGAAAGTACACTTGAAGAAAGAGCTCCACGTAGAAAGAAAGGGGATCACTTACCCGTTGCCCTGGTGACAGGGTATAATAGGGACAGTAGCAGGATCTACAATATCCTGCGCAAACACTGGAGACTCCTTGAGGAAGTTCCAGGCCTTAAGGATTCAATTACACAAAACCCCAAAGTCACCTACAGACGGGGCCAAAGCTTGAGAAACATGCTCTGCCCTAGCCTGATCAAATCGCCAAAAAACTCCAATTGGATGAGGGAGGGCCAAGGGGGTTTCTATACATGTACCAAATGTTGTGTCTGTAAGATTGGGAGAAACAGAACGTGCACCTTCCAATTTAACACCGAAAGGATACATACGATCAGACATATCATAACCTGCAGAACCACGTTTGTCACATATGTCTTAGGATGCCCTTGTAACATAATTTATGTGGGTAGCACCAAAAGGGAACTCAGGGTCAGGATACAGGAACACCTTAGGGCAGTTAACAACGGAGACTCCAGATATCCTTTGACACCCCACTTTCAGGAAAAGCAACACAAGCCCAATGAACTATGGTTCTTTGGTATAGATCATATACCAGTGTCGCCCCGAGGAGGAAACAGGGAATTAGCTTTAAGAAGGAATGAGGCCAGCTGGATTTGCAGGCTCCGTTGCGTGGAAATGGGTCACAATAGCGAATCAGAGATGCACTATTTCCTTTAAACCCCTTAGAATCCTCTTTCAGTTTCACCTATACTGTGACTATATCTACACTAGCCGGTTTAGAAACTTAAGAACACATGTAAGGCTAGTATCACATTGGGAATTCTTCCTGTCCTCACAAGTGTAAGATTAGAATGATCACATATGACTTTTATAGTTGTATTTCTAGTCAACATTCTGGATTCATATCATGTTCTTAACGAGCACCCCTTTCGACATGTTATATGACCTGGCTTATTTTGTTTCTATGGGGGTTTTTTGTACATTTATACTGCTGATTCACCTCACGTATGAACCCTCTTTAACTCCGCTATATCCTTGACAATGTGTTTTTTCGTCTATCCATCACGAGGGCCTATTATCCTAGGTCTATAGTTATTTCTAAGGGCATTGCTTGTAGCGTTTCTAAGAAATTTCTACCTCCTTATTACCTTTGTTGACCAGCTCCTTTACCATTCCAAGATGGCGGCCTTAGTACCTGTGGATTATATATTCCTTGGCCACAGATTTATGCGAATTAGTTTCCAATTTTAACTCACAGTATTAGTCATGTAGGGATAGGTCTTCCCATTTATCTCATTTTAGACCTTTCCACCATTTATAAACGCGTCTTTCGGTACTAAATCATGACGCTTTCTAAACTGTCCCCTTTTCAGTGATAATATGAGATACACTTTTTGTGGCCCTTCTTCGGCCTCAAATGACTTACATTTGTTGAAACTTATGTGTCAAGGAAGGGCAACCAAGTTATTCAATTTATTACCTTTATGGGACTCCTAGACTGTTTAAAGATGGCGGTTACAGTATTAGGGATTATCGAGTCCTTCGTCCGCTCGTATTACCCCGTAGCGCTTCTCATAATCAGGTGTGATCACTTTCACCCTGTAAAATGCATCTTTCGTTATTAAATCATGACGCCTTTTTTACTGTGTTAATGGTACTTTTTATGTATATCCATTGGCATTCTTTTGATACGGGCTCCGTTTCAGTGTTAATATGGGGTGCGCTCTCGTGGCCCGCCGTTGGCCTCGGGTGATTTTTATTGGTTGGGACTTATGGGTCAAGGCAGGGCAACACATCACCTTTACGGTTTTGCTAGACTGTTTAAAGATGGCGGCTATAGCAACAGATATTATCGAGTCCTACTGCTTTTCACATTATCGTGTAGCTCTCCTCTTAATCAGGTGTGACCTCTTTCACCCTGTTAAATAGACTACAAATACGGGACTTTCTCTTTGGAGGTCCTGCGGCTGCCTCATAGGACGGGTGGATTTCTGACCCTTTCGCGGAGATACGGACTCGGGTAAGTGCTTGTACATTACCAAGCACCTTGTTTCAGAGGCTGTGAGCCCTGCACTTCCTTGGATTAATGGCATATAATGTCGTATATAGTGAATTATCCTTTGTGAACACGAGTGAGCCTGTACTCAGAAAGTAATATGTCATGAGTTTTCACATTCAGTATTCTTACAGGTTTTGGTGCTGCACGAACGCACTAGAACGGTTTTAATTTATATTTAACGTAGTTAATCATCTTTCTGTGGACACGAGCGAGCTTGTACCTTTTGATTTAAAAATGTCATGAGTATTCACATCTAGTATTCATGCAGGTCTTTGTGCTGCACTTGCGCACTAGAGCTATTTTAATTCAATTACTATCACTATTTACCTGGGACTGCTTTTGGTGTATTCACTCAATATTGCTGGGTTGAGCACCACAGCAATTTTTTTAAAACACTTTTTTATCTATTGCCACTACCTAGTTTGTGGATTAACAGTCACCCCATTAAAATAGACCATTTTTTACTCTGCAGACTTTTCTATTTTGGAAATATCAGTTTATTCTTTCATCATTATGATTAGTACTATGGTTACATTTGGATATATATATTTTTGTCTTCCGGTATAGGTATCTTTACTATATTCCAGCTGCCCCATATTCTGAATGAATTTTTGACACAGATCATCTTTATTCTTGCCTTAACCTGATGTGGGTTCTTCAATTTATTACTTGGCCTTTCTGATTTTTTAGCTGTCTACTAGACATGAAGTGAGTATTATCTCATTCACTATTATTTTGGACTTGCTTTTTGATTTTTTAATTAGGCCTGAGATATAATCTTGGACGTTACATATTATCTTTGTTTCTTTAGAAACATCTACTACTAACTACGATACTCTGGATACCTGAAATTGTGAGGGAACCGAAATATGATAAATAGGACGTGAAGACATCACTTACTCTACATTTGATTTTTTTGGTGTGTATACATCTCCCTTCTCTTTGCTTTTGTTTTATCTTTTTTCTTGAGTCACTATGGCGCTACTTGTCGTATTGTTCTTTCCTCCCCTACAACCCCCCCCCTTTCTCTCTATTATCACGTATCACTTTCATGTTATTCATCTCTTTGCCTTATATTAGAAGTTCTTTTTGATTCCTCTCTCTCCCCATTTTCCCATTCCCGTGGTCATCCTTTGAGCTGCCTTGGTTAGTATTTACCTACTCAGGCTCTGGTTGGAACATTTCGAGAGGAGTGCTCTAACATTTGGTTGATAATTCTACTGACCGTAGGCTTGACTTAAATAGTTAGATTCATTATCATTTGATGTGGCATATTTAAATATGAATTTTTGTTTCATCCTGGAAACTTAAAAACTGTGTCTCAGATTGCTTTATTTGGAACATGATAAAATTGTGTTTGTGTGGGTTTTGAATAACCTTTTGGGTATTAAAACATATGTCTGTTTATATTTGGTATATATATGGAATTTTCGGTACTATTATGTTGTATCTATTTGTGTCTTGTCCTTTTGTTAAATATTTACAATACGTTTTTGTATACATCTGTTGCAGCCCTGAAGAAGTCCATTGGTGGACGAAACGCGTCGGCTGTTCTGGCTGTTTTGAATGTTGTTTTTTAAATTGTAAAACTTTCAGTAAAATAAAGAAGAATCCTTTGAGAAAACGAAAAACAACACAAGAACTCGGACTTGATTTAATTTACATTGTTTAAGTGGTGCATTTGGTTTTGTTTTTGTACTTATCTTGTCCAAGTTGGCCTGCCATGTACAATGTTTTGTTGCCAATGGGTTTGGTGGGGTGTCTGCTGGCTCGGGTTGCCTCCATTGTGGTTGAATGTTGTTTTCTGTTTGGTCTGTCTTACTTTTTCAGGCTTTTGGTGTGCTTATTCCCGCCTGCTGTGTGTTTCGGGGTCCTGGCGGTGCTTATCCCTGCTTTCCCCATCGCTGATGGGCTCATCGCAAGTTTTCTGGTGTTGTGGTTTGTGTCCGTTGGGGTGGTTGTATCGCCGACATTGGCAGCATTTTTGGCGGACTATAGGATGGTACCGGCATGTTGTGAATTCCACGTTAACACAGGGTTATTTTCCCGCAATGGGCTGCGATGTGTAAAGTTGCGTTAGCAATTTTTGGTGATGTTTAGCACACGTTCTTGTGAATATGCCCCTGAGTGTTTTTTGAAAGCCTACAAACCTGATCTGTTCTTGTAACCAGAAGATCCTGATGGACTTAATAGTATATTGCTTTTGTAGATCAACACTGTGACAAACAGTGACAGATGAAAATGTTGTTGCCAATTGCTATTTTTTTATTTATTTTAAAGATTTTTTATTTCAATTTGGAGTTTCCTTGGGAAAACATTCATGACTCTACACAAATGGCCCACCCCACTGAAATCAGAATGTTGCCTACTCTTCTAAAATGTATAATCTTCCTGGATCACTCCTGAGATTCACACCTGTTTCCACGACAAGCTGCAGTTGGGTTGAAAGCACAAAAGGTAGGAAAAGTGGACTACCACTTCAGAAAAATGCAAAAACTGTGGTAAGAATGTTTTTTTGTACAATTCTGCTTGTTCCTGGAAGCTGAAAAGATGGTGATATTAGCACAGCAAACCTTTTGTTGAAACCATTTTTAGAAAAAAAAAAATGCTTTCTTGTACAGCACATTTCCCAAGTTTTCTAAAAAAAGAAATAAAAAGTAAGTTTCTTTTGGCTATTTTGTCAGTGCTCTCCAGGGGTATCCTCAAACCCTGGTTTTAGTATCCCAGGATGTTTGTGAAAAGTACTAAAATATGGTGTGGATAGCTTTTGTGGAAAAGAGTTATGAAGGAGTAAGAGCAAGATAACCCATAGACCAAAAAAGGATTCCGCACTTGCGGTAAAAAGAACAAACTCTGCAGCTAAAGGGTTAACAGATTTTTGTCTCTGAGGGAGAATTAGTCTATTACCTCACAAATGATGTCCTCTCTGAAACCGGGTCTATCATTGGAAAGTCTCCATGCATATGTCATATGTAGATGACCAAGTAAATGCAGCTTTAGCAGCACTGAAATGGCTAGGTAGATGCTCCATATGGGTGGTCCAAGAACCCACATTCTTTGTAGCCAGCCATGAATGGTACTTAGAAGAATTGCTTGGTTCTGCCATTCTGTTGGGTGTTGAATGCGCTCTATGTTGACAAGGCTATTATCAGCCATAATTTCAGTCTGCTGCTGTGCCAAGGGTTGGGAGGCTCAATATATCTTTTGCAGGGTCGAATACTGCATTGTAGTCATGCACCCATATAATAGTTGGTGGGTTTAATTGTGTAATTTTAAGCCACACTTCTCAGTGGACGTGCATACTGTTAATGTTGGGACCATATATGTAGACTAGTGTCACTATCTTGTTTAGCAGTTTTATATGGAGGATGGTACACCTCTCATTATTACCTGCGATGGCCCTCAGTAGGCGTGATAGGACCCCTTTCCCTAAAATAAAGGCCACATCACAGTCATATGAGGAATAGGATGCCTCATATTTGTGTCATCATTTGGTTTCTTAAATAGATTCAATTCCTTTTTGAGGTGTATTTCCTGTGGTATACCTATTGCTATCTTGTGTCTGTGAAGGCATCTGATTACTTTTACGAGGTTAATTTAAGCCTTTGATATTCCAAGTTAACAGTAGAAACAGACACATCGCCTATTTATGGGTTCCTGGATCTGTCCATAAGAGGGTGCTCTGGGACCTAGCCACTTTGTTGACGTGTAATTGCATGGTAGGGTCGAACCGCAGCACTAGTCTTGGTAGTAATTTAGGATGCTTGAAGGGGAGGTCCAACTGGGGGGCAGGAGAGTGGATGGGCACCAAACTCGATAGGGAATTGATGGCCAGAGGTGGGAGAGGTATGAATTGAAGATGGATGGGCAACAGGCGCTCACAAAATTCAAGCCTGTAACACAAGCCCCCCTTCTGAATCGTCCAAGTAGAAATAATATGTAACATTGTAAGGGTATCAAGTCACAGGGATGCAGGTCATGCACACATACCCCCGAAGACCCCCCCTTCATATTAGCAACATTAGTCATGGATTGTGGTCATCATTTGTCCCTGGTGGTGACAGGCATAGTGAATATTCCAGACGGTTTCTTTGTAGCAGGCCTATTTGTGTGCTTTATCTTAAAGAGTACCTTGGCTTCCTTACCCTCTGGTTTAACCATGATGCTAGACATGCTTATTTTTTGAGCCAATGTCCCCTTAGTGCCTTGCGCCTCCAGCAGGAGAACAAGTCTCTTTCACTTGCAGTGCATGCAGTAGGCTATCTGTGGAGTCCCAACTCTGCAATAACCCAGTTCTGATGACAACCTCATTTCCATTCCTACTTGAGATGATCCTACCTCTCCCCACATGTTGATTGCTGGGATCAGACTGGGCAGGCAGGGGCATACCCCACACTTAGCCAGCAACAGACACAAGGATGCTGCATAAATATATGGGCTGGCCCAAATTGCTGCCTCTCAAACATGTACAAACACTCTCACAGTATGGGGTCCCAACTCACTCTGTTGGTGCCAGATGTAAACAGGTGTGGGGTTATAAGCAGATCCAGCTTCTTCTTCTCTCACTAGAGAGGAACAGAGGTCAGAAGGTCATATGACTCCAGTCTGCAGGACTGTGCCTCACTCAATTTATTTCCCTGGTTTGAGGTACCATGGTATCCTTGGCAGCAGCATGAACCCAGAGATTCCTTTTCATAGGAAATGGAGCTCCTACCCTCATACAACCAAAATATTTATTGCAGAGGGTGTCGCAAGTATCTGAGTTTGGAGCAGGTCTTCTTTTTGCTTTATGCCAAAGGCTGGTATCGCTGAAGTACTGCAGGTTGCCCCTTAATGCTGCAAAGCTGCCCCACAGATGAACCTGAGAGCAGAGGGCGGTCCAATGCCTAAGATCTGCTCAAATGGAGCTGGACCAAGCAGCCATGTATTCCTTCACTCTCAGCACCAGACCTACAGGCCCCATGGCTGTCCAAGCCACGCTAAACAAGTCTTACCAACAAGTGATTAAAAGAACAACTGGGGGTGAAACAGTCCAATATCATGATTACCAAATCCTCAAGCCAGGGGACCAACTGGACAGCCTCTCTCCCGCCTCACATCAAGATCCCAGTTCACATTGTGATTTAAGTGCTGCCAGCCTAGCACCAGTGGTCCACAGCACTCTAGCCTCCTACCACCTGGAGGCTTCCACAATTTCCCTCTCCTTGGTTCAACCTATCCACAGACTTAGACCCACTCAGTGCTTACCTTAGATTGGCACCCAGATTGCAGATTCTGAAAGGATTCTGCCTCTGACCATCAAAGCATCACAAGAAAGTGGTCATTTTGCAGCCACACTCTTTTGTACACCCTTTCCACTTCTTCACATATTTGAATGGGCAACCTCTGATCACCTATACCTGGCCCTCTATAGCCATGCAGTGGTCCAACCCAGCATTCCAGTCCTCCAATGATGGGGGTGGTACCTCACTTTCCAGAGTCTCATAATACCTCTTATTGCAACATTTAGGGTGGTCCATAACAGAGACATCTTACATCTATTACTATCCATGTCAATCTGTATGTGTATAAGGGCCATCTTGTGATCCCTGGAGAGATGCCAACCCAAAACTTTACTTATTGCTGAGAGTACCCCTTCCCAGAATGTGGTCAGTACTCTTCATGTAAATACTGCGACAATAGGTACTCTCCTTTCTCAATCCTCTAGACGGCGCAGGCATTTTGAGGATTCCACCAGCCCCCATTTTCACAATCTGTATTACATCCAATACATGTGTTGGAGGTAATGTAATTGTTTAAGACAAAGTAGTGCTGCCACCACTGCCTCCATTGGCAAGGCCAAGCCCTACTCCAGTCATCCTCTATTTGAACAAGTATTGGCAGCTAGGGGACCCATTTACCGAACTACCAGAAGAGTTAATATACATTTTGATACACTGTTTCCCACCTCTGAGAACAGCTACCAATTGGCCATTACTTAAGCACATTCAAAACAAATATGAGAGACAACAAAATAGAGTATTCTTTTGAGGCGTGAGTGAATAAAACAGATGAGTTCTTTGGTTCTGTGACTTTCATTAGTCAATTTCTTCTTCACCAACTACATATAGTTGCACTCAATCCAAAAATTTGAGGTCAGGATCTTCGTAAGCCCTTTGTGGATTTTTATCGTCAATTGTGAATGTTTGTGCCTATAACACAACATCCTGACAGTTTATTGAAAGGTGAAGGGTCTTAGGGTGTTTGCTATGGATCTCTGTTTTCATGCACCTCTCCGCAAAAAAATATTCTGAGATGTCTGTTTGCTAGATATGGAAATCCCTGGGCGTACTTTGGTGGCACGTGTATGTTTTCATACATAAATTTGGGTCATGATGTGTTTTTAGTTTTCATCTCTGTTTCCAGTCTTCACACATTTCTCTGGGCACTTGTACGTAATGTATGGTATGTTTGCCCATATACATATGTGAAACAAGTCATATCACTAGATTGTCTATTGTATGTCAAATGTTATAGCTAGTCTCTAGCCCAATCAATGCTATGTTAACAAAACAAATTGTTTTGCCAATCAACAGCTCCTGTTTTTATGTCATTCTTAGATTCATGTATAATGAGTTTTTGTGGTCTACATATAGTTTTATATGATATATAGATTTGTATCAGCTGTATATATGTGGATAAACGTTTTGACACTGATAGTTATTTATGTATCTCCCGAAACCATGCAGCCAACACTTGACAGTTGGACCACTCTCACCACTGAAGACACCCTGAAGACAATGAAGGGCCCCCACGAACCCCTGCTCCCATCACATCTACCATAGAGCCGCTGACACCATCACCCCTGAGCTTTGCCGAACCATCAGGCGCTCCTTCGAGACTGCCTCCTTCCCCAATGACTGGAAACATGCCGAGATCAACCCACTCCTGAAGAAACCCTTGGCGGACCCCACTGACCTCAAACACTTCAGGCCCATCTCTTTACTCCTGTCTCGGTAAATGTCATCGAAAAAGCTGTCAACAGCAAGCTCTCCTCCTTCATTGAAAAAAACAACATCCTCGACATCTCCCAATCCGTCTTCAGGAAAAACCACAGCACCGAAAACACCCTCCTTGTTGCAACAGGTGACATCCGCTCCCTGGAGACTGTTGCACTCATCCTCCTGGGCCTCTCCGCAGCCTTCAACACAGTCTCTCACCACACCCTAGCCTGCAGACTCCACGATGAAGGGATCCAGGACAAGGCTCTCGACTGGATCCGCTCATTCCTCTCCATCAGAACGCAGCAGTCAGACTCCCACCCTTCCTCTCAGAACCCACACTGTTTATCTGCAGAGTTCCCCAAGGATCCTCCATCAGCCCAACCCTGTTCAAAATCAACATTGCCTGCTCCCCCCATCATCAGATCCCACAGACTCAGATACCTACACCACAGGAGCCAACGGGTATAGCACCTCGGACCGACCGGCATCCCCGCTGTCTGTCAGTAGGGCCGGGGGGCTCGGCGGGAGGACCTCAAAAAAGTGAAGGGCTGTGGACGGTGCCATCTTAGGCCTCCATCCCACTGCTCCAAACATCTCCTGCTGCCACAGTCATCCTCTCCATATAGCCATGGATCTCTGTTGTGCACCCCTTCACTTCTCTAACAGTTTCGTAGTTTGAGTGACTCCGTTTACATGGATGATGATGGAAGATTTAGGGGTTATGCACTGGCAGCTAACGGAGCGCGTTCAGTGTGCAGCCATCTTCACTGGCTGCATCAGTTTTGACCCTGTTCCTCATGAGAACAGTCCTGCCTGAACTGCCAAGCCAGGCCCTCCCTGGACCAGAAACAAACATCCTGGAACCGGTTTCAGGGCATCTACCCTCATCAGCCAGGCTAGCTTCTATCCAGTGGCGCAATGAGCATGGATCCCACATGTAGACATACCATTCCCACTTGGGACAACCAAAACAAAAGGATGACTTGATGGACGGAATGCTGAACAATGCAAAAATTAACCCCCATTCACAAGGATCTGTAATTAATCCATTGTTCTTTTGCTCACAACGCCACCCCAGTTTGGACCCTGCCCTATGCAAATCATTCTTGACCTTGTTCCTCATGGGAAGAGTCCAGCCTGAACTGCCAAGCCAGGTCCTTCCTGGACCGTAAAGAAGCATCCTGGGACCAGTATTGGGGCTTCACCCCAAATCAGACAAGCAAGCTTGAATCCAGCGGCGCAGTGAGCATGGGACCCACATCTAGGCATACCAATCCCATTTAAGGTGACAAAAACAAAAGGAACATTTGATGGACGGAATGCTGAACAATGCAAACCTTCACCACCAGTCACAAGGATCTGGGCTTAATCTATCTTTCTTTTCCTCACCACGCCACCACAGTTTGGACCCAGCCGTATGCAAATCAGTCTTGACCCTGTTCCTCATGGGAACAGCCCAGCGTGAACTGCCAAGCCAGGTCCTCCCTGGACTGGAAACAAGCATCCTGGGACTGGTTTCGGGGCATCACCCCTCATCAGCCAAGCTAGCTTGAATTCAATATTGCAGTGAGTAGGGACCCATGTCTGGGCATACCCTTCGCACTTAGAGCAACAAAAGCAATGTTGCAGGGATTCTGCTTAAGCACAGAACTATGCGCAGGAAACCAGGACCTCAGTGAATTGTGGTGTACCAAAAACTCACCATAGCACCCAGAACCCCTATCTGACCAGCATCAGTGTCCCATTCGTTATCCGTATCATCACGGAGGTCCCAATGTATAGACAACCCAGAACAAGCGACTAAGAGTATTCTCAGGAATGGTGGGAATCGGAAATACCTGTTCGCTATTATACATATATCAATCCACAACAAAGTAATCAGAGACACGGTAAAGTTTAAAAGGTTTATTTTATAAACTACGTGTCCTAAGATGCAGTACTGTGGCTAACATAAGCAGACAAATGATTATAATTAAAACCATCAGCATTGTTACAATACCATAGAAAATGAAAGGAGAAATCATAGTATAAATGACAGTGGCATACAGCCACCTTCCTTTCCCTTGTAAACTAATATTATTAGACTAGCAGAAGGTCTTTTAGGCTTGAATGGGGAACCCCATACCGTAAAGATTAGCTTTAGGTGGATCACATCACAGGATCAGCTTTGCTCTGCGCCTGGAAATGTTCTTCTCCAGAATTTGTTTCAAACGCATGCAAACTGTAATATTAAAGGCTCTCGACATTCAGGTATTTGCAGCTGTGTGCAGATTATGGCTAGAGAGTTGGCCGATCAACCTGGATTCAAAAACATACATTGTCTGGCTGCTCAAAGTGTTTTGCACACAATGTTCAGACCAAGGTCGCAGTGCACGTCTAGGGAGGTGAACAACAGATGGTTCTCATGTGAAGGAAAGGCAAGCAAGCAGTTTCTCAAATAATAACATGTATCTGCAGTGTCGCGTGCAAAAGCAGCAAAAGTGGCAAGATGGCTTTCTAAAAGCTAACGCGCTTATGCTAACATAGAAATGTGTGTGGCTACCTTCACTACACCCCCGCTTGATCGGACTACGAGCAACTAGGGATACAATAAGGAACGCAGAGTTCAAGATCGACAGAGCAGAACCAAGTGCATGTATTGTATATCCAAAAGGAGCAGTGAAAGTTCGAAAAAACCGTTAAAAAAAAACAAAATGAGGGGAGAAAAAAAATGTTTGGTTTGTGCTAGACAAGCTGGACGATAATCAAGTTAATCCATAAACGTGTAAGCACAGTACGTAGCCACAGCTTCCAAAAGGAAGTCATTGGAACGAGATGCAAAAAATTCCGCCATCCAGTTCAGCAAGGTAAACGAACATACATGTTCTTCGACCACTGGAGCCTCTAGCACGTTCAGAGGACAACTGACGTGTTCTTCTAAATAACTTTGTGCCAAGAAGTCATACGCTGCCATTCCGATGTCCCAGTTCCCGCTCCACAGGCCATAATCCCGACACCAGAACAGTCCAACTCATGAGCCTCTAATGGACTCATTAGTCGATCATAATCCGGGGCAGGAGTCACCGAGTTTGACAAGCACAAATACAGAGCCCATTAGAAAGGACAATCTAGGCAATGAAAAACAGGTTGTACGCATGTAAAGTAGGCTAACCGGAAAGATAATCCATAGGCAATGCTCAGGGTTGCCAGAGGTAAAGTTCCATAGTATTCAAGCATCCGGTTACGAAGAGGGAGGAGCCGGGCCAGGCTGTCGCATGACACAGAGTGTGCAGCGATTGCGCAGTACGCAGACCAACAGCAGTACGCCAGCCACGAGTGCGAGAATCAATGGAAGCCCTCCAAAGACGCTGGAAAAATAGAATGAAAAAAGGCCGGTTTCACACCAAAAATAGTTTGGAAGGAGGTCACGAGGCCGGAGCCCACAATTTTGAAAAAATGCACCAAGCCAGTTGTTGACGAGGCATTGAATATAGTCTGAATCAGGGCACCAAAATGAAGTGGGAGATCAGTATTTAAAAGAGCCTGCACCTCGGTACGGGTGTTGGCTACGTGGAGGACAAATGTTTCACGGGACGAAGTCAGAGCGACCTATTTTTGAGACAATAGACCCCTTATTCTGCTCATCTTGTTGAACTCTGCTTTCAAGGTTGAAATGGAAGGCCAGATGGATACACCTAGCAGCCCATGCGGGAGTGGGAAAAGGACATTTTTACAGCAAACCACCCTCTGTGATACAGTCACAATGTAGGCAATTCCCACTAGCATTCCGCAGCAAGCCTCGTTATTCAAAAGCAAATAACTACCGTTAGCTAGCAACGTGAAAGAAGGTGTAATAGCTGGCACTGGAATCTCTTTCAGGACGCATGCTAAATTAGGAGCGTGCACATTGCATGCGCCATGCAATTGGATGTGCCTACAGACTACAGAGTGATCTGGTGCGGAAGTACATTCCTCACCTTTCAAGTAGACCTCTTTTCCATCTCTCATGCACCTGTATGTAAACGGGAGTGACCAGATTTCATGCAGGAAAGCAGTACCCAATGGTTCATATCTGTCTAGGGCATAATGTTTCATGCACGAACTGAACTTAAACAATGGAAACGGCAATGTGATTAACCCGTGGATAAGCCACACAGCTGAGTTCAATTCGGCCACTGAGAAAGGTAAAGGTTCTAACTTTTCAATATTCAGTAATGAATATGTTGCATCTTTCATGGACATGAATTGTTGCTTCGCAATTAAATTAAAAGGAAGGAATAACTATGAAGTATTCATATAGTCTTTCCCAGCTTTTAACGTTTGCAATGTCCACGCAAACTGCATTATAGAACGCAATTGATTCTGACCATGATATAAAACAGACACTTCATCCTGCACAATATCAACGACAGATGAAATAATATTATCTAATGTGTAAATTCTGGAAGAAAGGGTGTTAATGCTATTATCTATAACAGCTAGCACTTTTTCCATATTGGCTTGATCAATAGCTCTCAATCTGGAAGCAGCTTCAATTTGCGACAATTTCCAAACCTCGTTATAAATAGCATACACCCATCTCTTGGACCTGCCACCCACAGGACCTTTAACAAAATCATTCAAATCTATTTTGTCATGTAATTTAGATAAATGAACTTTAACAGATGCTAAGGTGGAGTGTTGCAGCCAAGACTGGCATAACTTCCCAGCAGAGTAGGTAGTAACAGAATGAGAAGATTCAAAGCGGGGGTCTACACGATCTTGCGTATACCCAGGCTTCAGACCCAAAAAACGATGTTGTAAGGAATCTGAACTCGTTTGCCAAGTCAACCATCCTTCAGAGTCGAACTCGGAAATATTGAAGGATGAATTAGTAACGTACGACTACAACGCATCAAGGGACAGATCTGTATGATTATCCCAATTTGGGTAAGCACCCAGATCCGGAGCCAATCCAAAGCAGGTGGTCTGAAAAATAGTCGAATTCAAAAACAACATGTGGTTCGGGATAAGGCAGGCACGATGCAAAGCTTCTGTTCCTTGTACCTGCCACGGTTTAGAACCCCAGACAGACTTCAGATCAATAGTATCTTTCCACAGATCATAACCCCTGACCGCTAAATCATCCAAAAAGGATTTGGAATATAATAATTTAGTGTGTGTCAGCCTAACCTTCGAGGCAAACTCTGTTGCCATTTTAAAATAAAAGGCGGCCGGTTCAGAAATACTGAAATCAGTAAAATAGGCAAATTTGTTCACCAATGTGCTTGAGCTGCCTAACATTGGTGTTGGACAATGTTCCCATTGTGTATAATTTACAAAATTATGAAATGTATTGGCTTTATGTAGGAAATGATTGCCATAATGTTGATAGCAAAACTGCTCTCCATAATTAGCAGTATCTAAATACAAATCCTCAGCATCAAATGTGGCATAATATTTCAAATCAGAAAACAGTGCTTCAATGGCCTGAACGTCCCAATCATCAGAACGGATGTTTTGTTTAACTACATCCCCCATAGAAACACAAAATACATTTGGTACATTGATAACCTCAGTCGGACCATGAATTTGAAATTTAACAGCATCCCACGCAATCCCATCTAACACAGGCCAGGCAGTAATATTCACAAATGTCTGGTCCCTTTTCATGATGTGTGACGAGGAGTGAGGGGCCAAAGTTCCATCAATTAGTCTAAT
Source organism: Triturus cristatus (assembly GCF_964204655.1). Taxonomy (NCBI): domain Eukaryota; kingdom Metazoa; phylum Chordata; class Amphibia; order Caudata; family Salamandridae; genus Triturus; species Triturus cristatus. Next base: position 233,419,340 of record NC_140584.1, read on the forward strand.
TGTAGATCTTTCTATTAGGTAGTGTCCGTTCACTAGACGAAAAAATACCACCACAAATACGATGGACATAAACAAAAAAACACATATGAGCATCAGCCAAATGTAAGTCCAAGGAGGAATCAAAAAATGTTTTTTAAACCAAACAGCAAAAATAGAAACTTTCGATGGGGCCCTGGAAGTCATAGAGTTAGTGTCAAAAGAGTAACGTGACTGTGTAACTGCGGTAGATTGTAAGACAGGTAATGTTACATCTGCAGAATAAGCATACTCAGTATCTTCAGGTTGACCACCAGCCAGTGGTAGCAATAAAGGAGCAGTAACTGTATGCATCTCAATGGCAACATCAGGCATGGTGTTAGGAGCTGGAGCCAACACAGAATTTCTCAGCATCGCAGGGCAAGTAACCGCTGGAGTCATACTAAGAAGAATCGGCCACTCGCAGTAGTTTGACATTGTCAATGGAGATGTACCTGTTATCCTTGCGACCAGGAAGTGGAGGTAAAATTACTCTTCTTGTACCCTTCACGCCGAGCACTGGAACCGAGGCACGATAAGAGGGGCCGAACTCCTTCTTGTTCTCCACCTTGTCACGGACCAGGTCACCAACTCGAGGTAGCCAGCCGACTACCGGAATCTGAAGCGCCGCATCAGATGTGGAGGGCACGTGTTCCTTCGCGAGACTATCTCTGGTCTCTTGTAGAGTCTGTATGTAGAGTCTGTAATACAGCACAGTGATCATCTACGTCAAAGGGTGCGGCAGACGCCGCCATGTCTACACAATCAAGGTCCGGGAAAAACATATTTATGCCAAAGAGCATCATGTATGGGGTCTGCCCACCCAGAGACCTTCTAGGGAGATTAAGAAGTGCACATTGGACGTTATACAAATGGGCTAGCCAGTTCCGACCAGTGCCTAAAACCCTAACTGTCAAAGATTGCTTTAAGTCACGGTTCATCCGCTCCACTACACTATTACCCTCAGGCCGGAATGGAGACGAAAATTTGACTTGGACCCCCAAATTTTTCATGGCTTCTTTGTACGCCTTAGAGGCGAACTCCGGGCCCATGATCAGAAAGAAAGGTACCACACGCAAAACTTCCCACAAAGACACGCAAATCCCTGATGACAGTGCGGGCATCAGCACTCCTTTGTGGCCATACCCACAGAAAACGTGTGCACGAATCCACTGCAACTAAGACATACTTGTACGCAGTATCAGAGGAGAAAGGACTGCAGTGATCCAGATAAACACACCCAAGTGGTTTATTGGATATGTACAACTGAGTTTATGGTGGACGCGCAGCAGTTGAAGATTTAATCTGCTGGCAAATGTCACAATCAAGAACATAAGTGCGAGCTTGTTTATATAACCCGCGCCACCAGTAACGTTGTTGTAACATAGAAACAGTTGCTGCAACGCCGGCATGGGCAGACGCCATGCCCTCGTGAGCCGCTGATATCAGAGATGGTCTGCAGTCCGCATTGGGAATCAATCTGTCACCAACGTTGTTAATTCTCACTAATGGGACTTAAGTGATAATGGTAACGAGAAGGGAACCCTCTCGGGTAATTACCTCCCATCTCTGTAGCAGCAATAGCTGCCAAGATGTCATCATTGATCTTACTTTTGGATCTTGTAACTGCTGCTACTAAATATGTTGCCACTGCTGTGTTCGCTGCTTCATCAGCTAAGCTGTTTCAGACAGCGTGGACACCAACTCATTGGTGCCTAAGAGTGTGAATTACATACACGAGAGGCAGATGTTCTTTAAGTTCTGCGACTCGAACCCAAAGCATTTTATGCTTAATTGTGCTACCTTTGGAATCATGATATTTATTTTGAGATCAAAAGAAAAGATTGTCGCTAAATGACTGAACACAGTAAAATGAGTCACTTCCTATAAGAGTAGTGACTCGAGGATCAGCAAACTCCAGTGCAAGCATCAGAGCACGTAGCTCTGCTAACTGTGCGGTACAATCGCCCAATGTCTGCGTATGCACGACATCAGATAGGAATTCACCATTTACGAAAGTACCTGCCACAATTGCGCAGGCTGCCGAATAGGCAAGCTTTGATCCAGTCGCCAGTTGCGCCGAACCATCGGTATAAATGACACAATGGTAATCTTCGAGCGGGCGCAAAGACAGAGGAGCAGGATGAACAAACTTATACTGTAAATACTCCTGAGTCTGTAATGAGGCATCAAAGATATAGGTGACATCTGGCGATGTCAAGGAAGTGGCCCATTGTATCCAACGTGGATGCAAAGCTTTAGAATTAGGTACACTTGCTTTCGTCACTGCCTCCAGGGTAGGATATGGTGTTACCACCAACATGCGTTTTCCTTGCGACGGCGCTCGTTCTTTCAGAATCGCCATCTGTACCGCCGTCAAAACTTTCTCGATGGAGGAAAAACGCAGTTCAGCCGAAGTGTACAGGTGTGATTTGTATGCAATGGGGACGGTATCGCCCTCATTGAACGTTAAGTCAGTGAAACCCACTGCTCCTGGCACAATTCTTATTACCAGGTTTGTGTGGTTATCACGCGTCAGTAAGTACTTTGAAGCTAGAAGATCAGCCTGTAATGATTGCAAAATGGCTGAATGCTCAGCAGCCAGCTCGATTTTGAAAAAGTAGGTTGTACCAGAGCATAAAGCGGCTTGATACGCTGGGCATAATGAGGAATGTACGTACGACCGAATTCAGAAAGCCCAGCAAAGACTGTAATTTTTTCAATGTTGTAGGAGCACGCAAACATGCTCACTTTTCCAGAAAGTGAGGAGCCAGTCCTCGACCTTCATTGTTGAGCTCGTAGCCCCAAAACAACACTGTATACTCTGCAATGTGAGACTTCGCAAAGTTGAATTTGTAACCGAAGTCTGCAAACATTACAATAATGCGATCAACGCGACAGAGATGCGGCCACAACTCGTCGTCTGTGAGATAGATATCATCAACATACGAGTACGCATCAGGGTCTATGCTCTCCAATAGAGAGACTACACGTGCGGCAAAGACGCCAGGGCTGTTTTTATAGCCCATGGCTAATCTTTTAAATTGTTTTTGCTTGCCGCTATATGTAAACGCTGTCCACTGACTACTAAGTGAGGCCAGGTTATGGCTATAAAAGCCATTGGATATGTCAAGTGTCGTTTTAAATCGTTTACGTACAAGACTATCCACTAGTGCAGAACTGTGGGTATTCTGTACCGCACATGTCCGGCAATGAGAGTTTAGGTGCCGGTAATCCAAAACCAGGCGATACGACCTATCAGGCTTCGTCACAGTGAACAAAGGATTATTCATTGGTGACACTCATGTTTCAATAACACCCTGATATTCCAATTGATCAAGGATTTCCGCGACGTGAGATCTCGCTTCGCGGCGCATGGGATATTGGGGTTGCAGCTGGGGCATAGACCGTAAGGGAATCTCATGGCTGGGGGACAATTTATCCCAGCCTACCTGAGTACGATACAAAGCCGGTGCAAGCACCTGAGCCCACTCCGCGGCAAACCTTTCAACATGCTCCCTTGGCACAGTATGCGCAAAAGACGGGAGGATAACCTCCTCCCCTCTAGGAGCATCTAAAATGAAAGTCGGGGGCCAGTCCGCCTCCGCCAAGTGAATGTCATAGGAAGAAGTCAGATTATCCCAAAAAATCCCTTGAATTGTGCGTTGTATGTCACATTCTATTAAGAGGACTATGTCATATAGTCTGTCAGGGGGAGCCACTCTAGTATCCGCAGTTTCTACAGTTATGAACGTGTCAGTTGCTGTCGTGTCCAGATATGGATGTAGTGCTTGCCGCACTACTGTAACCTCCACCGCGCTGTCGAGCAGCGTTATCGCCCATGTCAGGTTCAGAAGTTGCGTCCGTACTATCTGTGGCATACCTTTCTGTTAATGCAGCAACCTTCTTCTTTTGAAACGGGGGATGTTGACGTGCAAACTCGTCTTGCTTGCCTCTACCTTCAGCCTGAAGGGGGTTGCTCACGACCTTGCTGGGCACCCCGACCTCTGCCACATTCTCCTCCACCGGACTGTGTGGCCAATGTATCCTGTGAAGAACGAGTAGAACGCTCAGTAACCTGAAATCTATCAGGTGACTTAATACTAGTGCGATCACGCAAATCGTATGTGCGTTCACTAGGTGGCTGAGTGGGAGACGCAGGACGAGACCATGCTTCTGTTGCTGCTTTCCCTGTTTCTTTTGTCTCCAATTTTGCTTTGGAAAATTAGGATGATCGTCTTTAACAGTCGAGCTCACCTTAGTTTGTTGTATCAGGTCAGGAATGACAATAGTTGGTTTAACCCCTAAACTACTGCGGCCAATTGTTCGATATGCTTACGCAACAATCTTAGGCAACTCTTTCGGCATATCGAGTTCATCGACGCGGGCTAAGCCATTAGCCACTTGGAACTGTACCGCATCTCCCTTGAGATTACCAAGGACGAGAGAGGCAACTACGTCGAACACCCCGACAAGTCGCCTTCCCAACTCAACCGCCGCCTCCGGACCGTGATTATCCTGAACACGTTTAATAACGGAGGGGAGCACGGCCATAGACGGAGTGCCAAAGCACTTCGAGTAGACCGCTGCAAAAACCTTACCCCAGGTGTCACAATCGGACACTTCTGGGACCAAGTCCTTGGGCAAATTTATGGTGAGTATTCTGTGTTTCTCCACTGTCGTAGAGTGTGGAAACACTGCTTCCAGTTGGTCAAATTTCTCGGCAAGCCAATAAGGCAAATCGTCCTTATTCTGGGGGCTCTTGCCCATCACCGAATTAACTATGACTGGGCTGATAACAACCGCAGGATGACCAGCTGGTAGACCCGCAACAGCAGTTGCCCCCACCTGCATGTTGTACGAAACGTATTGCACCAAAGCCCTATATATTGTAATAAGGGCTGTATGGAGTGTACGCAATTCATCCACCGCAATAGTCAAATAGCGGGGGTGAGGCGTAAAGCCGGCCAGCACCGGCCACGTGGCCCCTGGAATTGACAAAGGGCTGAGTCTAGCCGGTGCAACCGCATGGGGAAGGGCGCCATTAAAACAAATGCTATGCTGCCGGGCAGAAAGTGGAATCTCTAGTGTCCTATATGGCGTATAATTGGCTGGAACCCGTGTGTGAGTATACGAGTGAAATGTTTTATCATCCGCATTTACCGCCGGGAGCGTCACCCAAGAGTAAAACAACCCATAAGGGTGAGAGCCATCAGCACTCACCACAAAAATAACGGCCATCCCATCGTCCGGTACCCCATACTGCGTCAAATGATGCCGCAAAGGCGCTGCAATTTCGACCGCCATAAGGACACAGAGAAGAACAATAATGTAATTTACTGTAGCACACGGGTTCAGAAATATAAAAACAGCTTTTTAATTTACAAGCTTGTATGAACCTTTTATGTTACTAACAGGTAGGTGAAATCCGTCACTCAAGTTATCCGGAAACAAGAGTGAGGGTGTTGTGGAATAATATAAGCGCTACTAAGGCGTTTCAAATCAAAAGACCAAACATTAGGTGCGCCATGTTGCAGGGATTCTGCCTATGCACAGAACTATGCGCAGGAAACCAGGACCTCAGTGAATTGTGGTGTACCAAAAACTCACCTCAGCATCCAGAACCCCTATCCGACCAGCATCAGTGTCCCATTCGTTATCCGTATCATCACGGAGGTCTCAATGTATAGACAACCCAGAACAAGCGACTAAGAGTATTCTCAGGAATGGTGGGAATCGGAAATACCTGTTCGCTATTATACATATATCAATCCACAACAAAGCAATCAGAGACACGGTAAAGTTTAAAAGGGTTATTTTATAAACTACGTGTCCTAAGATGCAGTATTTGGCTAACATAAGCAGATAAACGATTATAATTAAAACCATCAGCATTGTTACAATACCATAGAAAATGAAAGGAGAATTCATATTATAAATTACAGTGGCATACAGCCACCTTCCTTTCGCTAGTAAACTAATATTATTAGACTAGCAGAAGGTCTCTTAGGCTTGAATGGGGAACCCCATACCGTAAAGATCAGCTTTAGGTGGATCACACCACAGGATCAGCTTTGCTCTGCGCCTGGAAATGTTCATCTCCAGAATGTGTTTCAAACGCATGCGAACTGTAATATTAAAGGCTCTCGACATTCAGACATTTGCAGCTGTGTGCATATTATGGCTAGAGAGTGGGCCGATCAACCTGGATTCAAAAACGTACATTGTCTGGCTGCTCAAAGTGTTTTGCACACAATGTTCAGACCAAGGTTGCAGTGCACGTCTAGGGAGGTGAACAACAGACGGTTCTCATGTGAAGCAAAGGCAAGCAAGCAGTTTCTCAAATAATAACATGTATCTGCAGTGTCGCATGCAAAAGCAGCAAAAGTGGCAAGATGGCTTTCTAAAAGCTAACGCGCTTATGCTAACATAGCAATGTATGTGGCTACCTTCACTACAGCAAAAGGAAGAATTGATGGACAGAATGCTGAACAATGCAAATGCAAAAACAACAATTGATGGACAGAATACAGAACAATGTCATACATTCACCCCAGTACAGTGATCTGGGCCTAAATCCATCTTTTTTTGCTCACCATGCCATTCCAGTTTGAGCCCAGCCCTATGCAAATCAGTCTTGACCCTGTGCCTCATGGGAACAGTCCAGCCCGAACTGCCAAGCCAGGTCCTCCCTGGACTGGAAACAAGCCTCCTAGGACCGGTTTCGGGGTTTCACCCTTCTTCAGCCAGGATAGCTTGATTCCAGTGGCATGGAGAGCACGGGACTCACGTCTGAGCATGCCCGTCCCACTCTGGGTGACAAATGCAAAAACAACAAACAAACAATGCAAACATTCACCCCCATTCACAAGAGTCTAGATTTAACCCATCGTTCTTTTGCTCACCAGCCACCCCAGCTTAGACCCAGCCATGTACAAATCAGTCTTTACCCTGTTCCTCATGATAACAGTCCAGCCTGAACTGCCAAGCCATGTACTACCTGGACTGGAAACAAGCATCCTCAGACCAGTTTCAGCCAGGCTAGCTTGAATCCAGAAGTGCAGTGAGCAAGGGACCCACATCTGGGCATACCCTTCCCACTTACGGTGACAAAACCAAAAGGAACAACTTTTAATGCAGAAGTATTTAAGCAGCTCACAAAAAGTAATAAAGTGCAAACACAGCAAAAGATAAATCTCTAACCAATTTAGAAAAATATAGTACTTGTCAATAAATTATTTCACACCAAAATGACTGAAAGCCAATTAGTAAAACTGAAAATATGCACTTTTAATATTTTGGGGGAAATCTAGTACCTAAAAGGAAAAAATGCCAACCACAGACATCTATTCACATAAGACTAGGTCAAAGTGAAAAATTATGGCAGACTACGATGCTGCGTAGTTTGAATTCAAGAAGTCGATTGGGCCCAGTCTGTACTTACCTATGGACTTTGAAGAAATTCTGAGAAAATGTGTCTTGAAGATAAAAGTTCAGTGGTGCAAGGCCGCAGGAGGTGTCCAAAAGGGAGCGCCATCATCAGATAGCCTTGGGCCGAAGTTGCTGTAAAGATTTCAATGTGTGGACTTAGGGCCTGATTTAGATTTTAGCAGATGGGTTACTCTGTTGCAGCAGTGCTAGATATCCCGTCCGCTGAAATATAAATCCCATATTACCCTTTTGGATTTATATTTCTGTGGACGGGATATCCATCACTGTAGTGATGGAGTAACCTGTTTGCCAATATCTGAATCAGGCTCTTAGTCTCTGAAATGGAAGTTGGAAACCTCCCAATGATACGGGGAGCAGGGTTATTGCCAAAGACAGTGCCACAAGCCAGGATACCCCTTTGGTGAAGAATTGCTGAAAGGATTTACTGCTGTGGAGAAGAACATAGAGAAGCCGCAAACTCAATGTGACTGGCAATGCACCATGGGCAGATAGGAGAGCATGTTGGCCTGGTCTCCTCTTGGTTCTCAGATCAGTTCTTGGCCAAAATATTTCTAAGTCCTCAGTTTGGGGATTTGGCCATCTGGGCACATTAGCACCACAACCAAGAGTACAGCACTGAGACACCTCTTGGTTTTTCAGAATGACTCAGGGTGGCTCCAGGTGTGGGATCAAGATGGTGGGAGCATTTTGTATCCCTGTGGCTCTGTACAGAAGGCTAGCAGACTAGCCCTTCAAGACACTGTGGGAGTCCTGGATTCAGGTGAAGATGCGGGGCTTAACTGCAGGGCTGGACTCTGAGGGTTCCAGACATGCTCCAGGTACAGCAAAGGAGTCTTCCAGAGTGCACAGCAGGTCACAGCAGCAGGTAGTCCTCCAAAGGTCTTTCCACAGGTCCCAGAGTGAACTGAAGAGTGGGTCTGAAGGTCCTATTTTTATACCCTGGTGCCCTACCCCTGGAAAGTGGGAGAAGCTTCTAGAAAGGTTTTTTGAAGTGCAAGGAATTTTCTGTCTTCCTTTCCCTGACTCCAAGCTGTGTGCAGCTCAAATATGGGGTCATTAGGCCCTTTGTGTGAAAGCAGAGCACACCCTATTCAGTTGCAAGTGGGGCTGGGCTCAGCTCCTAACCCCATCCTGCCTGCAGACTGCCCATTAAGAGCAACCTTATTCCTCTATTGTGTGATTCTCTGGGACAAATTCACAAAGTCTAATGCTCAGCTACTCCCAGTTATGTGATCCAAGAGGATACAGGTCCAAAGCGCTAAAGGCAGGAAAATGCCTACTATGTAAAAGTGCCATTTTCAAAATAGTAATGAAAGTTTTACTCGACCATTAAATTGGGTTTATCACTACAATTTTATAGATACCATAGCAACCCGCTCCTAACTGGAAATTATAGCTTATTAACTGTAATTAGGAATCCCTAATGTTATCCAGCGGGATGGGTAGGCCTCACAATAGTGAAAAACACATTTAGGAGTTTTCCACAATTAGAAAATGTAAAACTTAAAAGTACATGTCCAACCATTTAATTACACTGCACCCTGTCCTGTGCGAAACCTATGGCCTACCTTAGGGGTGACATATACAATAAACATAACAATAACAACAATAAATATAGCATGTCCATGTTAGGTGTGCTAAATCTGCCCCAGGGGAATGACATTTAAGACAGCTGTCACACCTAATGGGGTTGAATTTAACAATGTCCAAGGGTGCCAGATAAAAAAGATGTAGGTATTTAAAATGTAAGAGTTTATGAGTGTGATTAATAGAAATGTGTTAAATTTGTGAGTGACAATATGACCATGTCTTGTCTGTATTTGGAGTTCCCAGTTCCTCTGCCCAGGCCTCCCATACACTTACAGTAGTGTCAGGTTCCATAGTAATACATAAACTGTATAATCTAGAGATCATACGGTCACGATCTATGTCAGACACCATGAGTGTTAGGGGTAGAAAATCCTCAGGTGATAATGGATATGAGGTGAGGAAACAGTGTAGAGTACCGTGTAGTCTCTGGAAAATGAAAAGTTCCATTGCTGATACGCCATGCAAGCAGCGATCATTTATAGGTTGTACACCTTGGCCATTGGAGAAAGGTTTCCCCATGATGAGTAAGTGCTGGCAATGGAATGTTCATTGCACCAATTTTTCCTGGCTGAGTGGAAGCAATGTATTATTGTAGAGTAGGAGGGCAGTATAGAGGACCTGCTCTTAGCGTTTGTCACAGCCTACGCCATGCCCAACAGTTTGAACATCGTTGGTATCCAATGCAATTCCCTGAGGCAATACATTTGAGTGTAAGAGACCCTCCAGTGGATCCGGCTCAGGACTCAGATATGGAATGTGGGAATCTGAATGGTACCATCGATGTTTATATTGAAACTGGGCCTCAAGATAGTGTAGATGAAGATCAAGAACCCCAAAACTCCTGCAGTCGTATGGGAGGGTAAGAGTATCCCACTGCACACGAGGATGATCTCCAGCCCAAATCAGGCATAAGAGGAGACCTCACAATGATCAGAAGAAGGCCTTTGATAGGGGGATGGGAATATTAAAAAAAGATATAAAAAATGGGGAAGCACAAACTTTTTAATAATAGCCACACATCTGGCCATGAAGAGGGGTAGTTTGACCCAGCGGTCTACCTTAGTAGTTAAGTCTGCCTTGGTGGCCCATATTTATTCTGTATAATTTTGTTCTTTTTCTTTGTGTAGCCGGATGTCAGGGTATTTGGTGCTATCCACTACCCACTTAAAGGGGGATGTGCATCATCTGTTAATGGAAAAAGTTCTAATTTGTCCCAGTTTATCTGCAGCCCAGAAAAGTTACCATAATGAACAATCTCTAGCATAATAGGATGTAGGTTATCTGAGGGTGGGGTATAAATAACAAGATATTGTCTACGTATAAAGAGATCAGCAAGGGACCGTGAGTGAGCTGCAGTCCCTGATATACATGGTTATCTTGCAAGTAGCAGACTAGGGGATCCATTGTAATAATGAAAAGAAGGGGAGATAGGGGGCATCCTTGCCTAGTCCCACGCATAATTGTGAATGCTTCAGTAAGTGAACTGTTGAAACGAATGTGAGCTACTGGGCTGGAAAATAAGACCATAATTAGGGATATGAAGAAAGAGGGAATACCAAGCTTGCCTAGTTCTGCTTTCAAAAAGGCCCACTCACGAGAACCAAACGCTTTTTTGACATCCAACAAGGCCACAACTGCAGGTGTAGAGGGTGATACAGTATTCAGTACTGTGAAAATAGTGCGTGAGTTAAGAGAAGTTGACCGATGAGGAACAAAACCGGATTGAATGGAGAAATAATCTGCTACATCAATAGTGGCAATCTAGTGGCAAGGACTTTAGCTAATATTTTGTTGTCTAGATTCAAGAGGGAAAGGGGTCTATAGGAACCACATAAGCAAGGGTCTTTGCCCGGTTTTAACAACCATGTAAGATAGCCTCGTGAAGACAAGGGAGTAAAATGCCAGCGGTCAGAGAGTCATTATACAGTGCCAAGAGATGAGGGGCCAACTGCTGATTAAAAGCCTTATAAAAGGCCCCAGTCAGACCATTCCGTCCCAGTGCTTTAGAGCCGTTGAGGGCGTCAATAGCCTGGGCTACCTCCTCAACAGTAATTGGTTCATTAAGGAAGTTTTGTTGACCATCTGAAAGCCACACCATTAGAACTTTCTCAAGATAAAAAGATATCTCAGAAGGGATGTCTGGTCCTCTGGAGGAATAGAGGCACTGATAATACTGTTGAAACTCAACCAGGACTCCCTCGCTGTCTACAATTCACATTCCAGAGCCTGTCTGTAACTTAGGAACTTAGTTATGTAGTCTGTTTGGATGTAGCAGTCATGCAAGGGTATGACATGGGCATTCCCCTTCCCCATAGCGTCGGGCTCAAGCGTGCTTACCCAGGTATGCAACCTCTCTATCAGTGAGGTCATGGAACTCTGTCAACAATACTGAATGGAGTTGAAATTGAGGATCTTGACCAGCTGCACCAGTACAATCCAAGTCAAGTAGTTCTGCCTCAATGACTTGTAATTAAGCACAGATGTCGCAAAGGATACCGGTGTGTTTGGAGATGCACACCCCACAAATAAATGTTTTAAAAGCCTCCCAAAGGGTGGCCTGTGTCGAGACCGTTCCTGTGTTCATAGTCAAATATTCAGTTACCGACAGAAGAACTTCACCACGGAGCACCGTGTCTTAAAAGACTCCACTATGAAACCGCCGGGTGTGTTCCAGGCCTGGACTATATGGGATCTGCAACTGAAGGAGGATGGGAGAGTTGTCGGGTCAGCGTTCGTGGGAGGACAGCGACCTCTGAGACCCAGAGGTAGACATTAGCCGAGAGAAACCAATAGTCTAGTCTAGTCCAAACTGAGGCCCCTATTAGGATGGCAGGACTTTATTCCGCCTGCCACCCTAGCAGTGCTGGGAATGGCTGCCATGGGTGCAGCGGTCCCGCACCGCAGGTTAGGATGCGACCGCCACCCTGGCGGTCGCATCCCGACATTTATCATTGTGGTGGGCGGTGCTGTAAGCAGCACCCACCACAAAGACAAATGTGCATGTTGTGCATTACCATGCACAACATGACAGGCACAGCGTGGTGCCTGCCACCTTGTGCTTGGCAATGTAGGGGTGCACCATAGGTGCCCCCCACCCCCCAACAGCCCCGGGGGTGCGCAACTCTCCCCCAAAGGCATCCACCGCCAGACATCCTGATATGGATGGTGGTGTCTTCCAGACACCACCACCATATGAGGCCCGAGTTCCGCCCGGCAGGCAATCGGAACAATTGCCTGCCTGCGGATATGCCGCGGACGGTCTTTCCGTCCGCCGCTGTAACCCCCGCTATTGTTATGTGGTGGGGTGAATGGAAGGCGGGCGGGGACAGCTTGCCTAGTTCTGCTTTCAAAAAGGGCCACTCACGAGAATCGAACACTTTTTCGGCATCCAACAAGGCCACAACTGCAGGTGTAGAGGGTGGGGAAAGATGTTGGGCGGATCCTCACCGCCGGTCGGGTGGTGGCAATCTGTCCGATATCATAATGGACCCCTGAGTGTGCAACAGAGTAGAAGGTATGCCAAGCATTCTGTAGCAAATAAGTATCAATTATATGTCTGAATACATCCCAAGCCCAGGGTTCAGCAGTTGGTTGTGAGCTTGTGGAGTCAGCATGTACACATTTTGGCATGTTAAAATCGCCACCTATTAACACAGGCTCAGTGTCCACCCGTCCCATATGAGCACCGCAAGGGTGAAATCTGGATAGAGCAAGATTCTAGCGCTCTGGTAGTGGAGTGGACCCCTCTCACAGGCCATGCGTAGGGCAATATCCGTCTCCTTGTAATTGAGGAGACATGCTATAAGATAGCAGGGTGAAGTACACTCCAAGGCAAAGGCGAGAGTGAAATTTAAAATGTCAAAAAGATCGATAAGTAGCTGTTCCACAAGTACATCAGGTCGCCTCATGTTGGTGGTTTCTGCAGTTCCAGAAATGCGGATGATATTCCTTCATTCTTCATAGCAAGTTGTTTCAGGATCCATTCCATCTTATCCAGTCTTTTCTGCAGGCTGATGGTGCTGTCCTCCAAGCCTGATAACCTCTCCTTCGTGCTGTCAATCCTTGTCCCCTGACGATTCAACCACCTCCCCATTCTATCTATGCGGCCTGCAAGGATATCAAAGTGCGCATCCTTTGAGCGAAAACCTGAATAATGGCTGATATGTCATTGGTGGCAGCTGTATCTGTGTCATGCTCCGGGACTTCATTCATCTCGAAAAGCGAGCTGTGGCCCCTGGTAAATTTGACCTGCTCAAAGGAGAGCCTGCGCTGTTTAGGATCCATGCGGCCCATTATGGTAGGGTGATGAGCTGCAATAATGATGGCTGGAGGGGGCAGTACTATGTTATGGTGGTGGTGGCTATGTAATAAATCATCTTCAGAGGAGAAGTGCCCAGGCTGTTTGGGCGCAGCAGGGCGATGACAATGTTACCGGGGAGGGACAGAATCCAAAGCGACAGGGGTCCTCCTCAGAAAGACAAGAAGTGTCCAGCCAGCGCGGTGGGAGAGGGGAAGTCCCCTGAGCCCAAGACCAGATATTAAACTATGAGGCGAAGAGAATATATGCAAGAGATGCCCCTCAATTAATATTGGGAGGACCAAGCCTGCAAGGCAGTGTTACAGATGTACCTCAAAGCCACCTCATCTCAAATCAAGCACCAGAGTGACATTGTGCCACATAAGAGGACAGCCACGAACAAGGGGCCCAGGGGGTGACTCCCATGCAGCAGGAGGCCCCAATCAGCAATGTGGAGGGGGACCGCATAGGTTATATGTCCAGAGAAAGTCCTGCATACAGTTGTCCTGCAGGTAGGGATGTAGTAGTAGAAAAAAAGGCCTCTTTGGGGATACTGCTTCTGGCTGTATCTTCAGCGGCCCCGCAGCTGTCTTCACCCATGTGGCCAGGCTAGGCCTACGACTGCAGCAGTAGCAGATGGCCATGTACAGGGTTGCACCCCGCCAATCACCACAGCAGGAGATGATCACAGCCCTGGTTGATCACTGCAGTGGGGCCCATCAGTTGACTCAGCCCCAGCCGCGCAGAGTTAAATGGGCCAAGCAGCACTTCGAGTGGGAGGCGATCCATTATGGCCCGCGCTGCCCAAAGATTCAGGGGGCCCGACACAAGTAGCAGCCAGTCGAGCACCCGCCTCAGCTGCACCCCATGCAGCATAATCGGAATCGAGTGATCCTGGGCTTAGCCTCACCCGATGGCCGTGCTGCTCAGGTTGCCCGCAACAGGAACAGTAGTCAGTGAGCAGTGACCTCGCCCAGCATCGCCCCCGCAATAGTCCAGTTCTTCAGAGACAATATTGGAGGATTTACTCTGTAGAGGAGGTGATGATGGCAGTGATTTGGTAAGATTGAAGGCCACTACCTCCGCCGCCTCACAAGATTGCGGCCATCTTCATGGTGGTCATGTCCACGCCCCTCAAATATGTGCTTTTAAATCATATTAGATACACTTAGCAATTTATACTTGAACCCAGAATTACTATGGCTTAGCTCTGGCACAAAGCAACTAAAAGCACCTCAAAGTCTCACCTGGTATCCAGCGCAAATGTGGCTGCCTAGGTGCCCTTCTGTTAGCTCAATACAAGCTTTGCATTGCTTTGCATCACTTTGCATTGCTTTGCATCAACGTGGCTTTCCTGGGAGAATGACTGCAAACACCTATAGGTTCTGATGCAAAGCCCATTCTGCTAAAATAGTCAGATCTGGCTTTGCATCAAAAAACCCAATGCGTAGTGTAATCAGGCATAACAAAGGAAACTTTGTTTCATCCAAAAACAACATCCTGGTTGCGTGCTGCCTTTCACAGCAGGCACCCAGTGCAAGCGATGCGCCTGAGGTTCCCCAGGCAGAGTAATTTATGCAGGAAGGGTTTGCTTTCACTTCAAGTCTTCCTAACAAAGCACACTCACCCGTGAACCATAGTGCGAGGCAGCAGCATCAGGCCAAACTTACTAAATATGGCTCTACGTTGTGTTTTCCCTCTTGCAAATGCAGCAACTTTAGTTGCTGTGGCGTGTAAAATATGAGTCCATCTGCGCCAAACAAAATTCAAAGCTGTATAGCTAAACGCTGTGGAACATGGAGACATTTTAGGAGGCGCTTGGGATCTCGCTATTCATATCGCTTTTCATATCTTTGCCAAATTATCTTATACACGGACATGTGGGAATGCATTTCTGCAAAGACAAGCCCTAGCAGGATAGATGGCACAAAATCAAATTCGGCAATTTCTGTCAAAACCTCAATGCTATTTTGCTATAAGATGAGTAAATGGCTGAAAACCGCAACAAATTGACGTTTTTTTTACAGAGTTCAAGTTATAAGGAAAGCTTTCGTGGAAATATAACAATGGTGTAACAAGGAGGAGGAAATTTAATTTCCCCAGTTGTAAAGGAACTGTAGCTTCAAGGGAAAAATGTCTTGCTCGCCATTCCGTGTAGCTGTCACCATGGGACTTTCTGATCTATGGTAACATTTTGCTAATGCACTGCTGAGCACCAGAAAACAGGTGAATGGTTACTCATTTACAGCAGTATCTGCTGTTCTGTTGTGCCGAGCTCCTTCTTTTTTGTTCTCTCGAGTTGATATTAGAGTTAGAAGTGAAGGTTAGTCTTTAATTAGCAGATATTATTGCTAGATACGTGCTGGACTAAATTTGACCCTTTTTTGCGATTGTGTAAGAGGTTATATCCGTGTTAAATTAAACAGTATGAAAAGCACTGCATCAGAAAGCATTTTCCTTAAACATGTCCCGTTAGTCTGTGAAAGGTGCGTTAGTGATTATATATGTTAAAACATAATAAAAAGATTTTTATTTAAGATAAGGTAAATAAAGCATACACATAAACAAGCTGGAAACCTTGTGTGTCATATCATCACAAGCAGCTTGTTTACTAAGGGTCTGAGTCAAAAATGTAAATTTGTACTTATATGTAAGTTTACCACTCTTTGCTAGTCACAAAGGTATTTTAGTACTGCCGCGTCCCCCCACATACAAAGAGAAGATTGTCCTATGTTTTAACATAAGAAGATTGTCCTATGTTTTAAAGTGAGGAAACCCCCAAGTCGTGAAGATACTACTAGTAAAATACATTTGTGAACAGTGGCGGTTCCTCCGCTAAGGCGGAGGACCATCACCCCACTACTCAAACGGAAAGCTAAAATGATATTAACGTATTGTAACGTATGGCCGAGTAGGGAGAGGAGTGGTTTGCACTCCTTAACCCCTTCGCCGCGGCACGAATTCCGCCGCGGCGCTGGGGGGGTTTGGGGTCAGCGCGGCGCCGCCATGCTCGTGACGGAACCACTCCGTCATGAGTCACGGGCGAGCTGCGCTCATGACGGAGTGGTTCTGTCACCACTCCGCCCACTTGCAATGTTCGCCCGCACAGGCGGGGAATCAGTGCCGCGTGGGCGGAGCGGCCGCCAACGGCCGCAGCATGACGGAACCAGTCCATCATGAGCACACGGCGCCCGTGGCTCATGACGGAGTGGTTCCGTCATGAGCAGGCAAGGGGTTAAGTGTGCAGGACTGCTTGCCAGCCCTCTTGGGCCAGCCAAACACTCCTGCACACTTTGCATCTTCCCCACCAGGCTGCATTACACAGTATGCTGAGGAACATGCAAAGGCTCCCTGTCCTGGTCTGAGTGCTGATCCACGGCGCCCAGACCAATCATAATGCTGCATTGCAACGTTGTTGACTAGTAGACCACTGTAAGGTATCTGGCATAATCACATGCTCCCTATGCTCTCCAGTATAGGCAGTACTAGATAGTTGTTCAATTATATGTATCCATATAATCAATGCAACAATTATAATGGTTGAATTATTCATTTTCTTCACCAGTCTGGTAATCCTGGTGATTATGCTTTGTTTTCTTCTACTAATAATTGCAGCACACATATTTTACAAAGTAATCCAATTGCTTGAATAAATGTTTGAAATGCCAATTTGTGTATTTCTGGTGTCTCCCTTTAGGCATGCCTGAGTTGACAATGAAAGAGTAGATCTGTTTCCACAATTTTCTTGGGGGAATTAGGGTTGTCATGAACGGAGTTTGCAGACACCATTGAGTACCCTGTGATGTTTAGGGGTCGAAATGGTGCACCGTGAGCTAGCCAGGCACTAGGTCAGCATACTCTGATGGTATGGGATGACTCAGTCCCCATAGTTTTGATGCTTATGCTGCCCAAACACATAGACTTACTGAATTAGTAGAAACCATGCAACAGTACATTCAATATATTTTACTTTCACTGTAAAGCAGAATTGAAAGCTCGGGGACATTCAGCTAGAAAGGCAAATCAGGTACTTAAACCTCTTTGCTTTTATATTTTCCATAGAAAATTGAGAATTGTGGGATGCATTTTTGCTGAAAAACAAAAATATATACAATTTTGACAGAGCAGTAGATTTTAACCTGACTGATGATCATTGGTTTGCTCACCTTGACAGCCAGTAGAGGGAATAGTGTTTGTTTTAAAAAGTGTCAGTTTAAATGTGAAAAGAACAGACATGTTCCGGTATCTCTTAAAGTAGTTTAGTATATCTTTGTTCAGAAAAGAGTTGAGAATCATTCTAGGGAAGGGCCTACCACCATATTGGATTCTACTTTAGTGATTTCAACAACAGTGTTTAAAAAAAGATTTGAGATCCTTAGAGCATCAAAGGCATGTCATATTCTGTTATCACTGTGGGGAGGTACACAAATATTCTTAGACCCAGAATTGCCACAATAATGCATGGGGGCTGCTACAGACTTGGTTCGTCTATTGCTAGAGTTGCCAGTTCTGCATCTAAACTGCATAGGTGTATAGTCAACATTTAGTTGAAACTATTGCATGACAAGGGTGATGTGCCACAGGTACTTGTGCAAGTTATGTAAGCACTGGGGAAGCGGCATATTGCTGCTCCTGCCCTCATACAATACAGCTCGTGGTGGCAAATGAGGTGGCTTTCAGTTTTAGTAGAAATTTTGTGGTGGAGAATAGAAGAGAATGACGTATAAAAAGCAGGGTTGGAAAGGATACAATCTGACACCCAAGCGGAAATTAGATAGCCTAATAGAGGTAGATAGAGAAAGAAATTCATGTTTCTTCATAGAAATTGATTTGTTAAATTTTCGTGCTTAGCTCATTAATCACAATGCTCCATTGGTTGTGTTAAGACATTTGTAATCTATTATTTGATCTGTCACCAGAACTTTCAGTTCTCTGTTCATCTCCTTATACTTTTCATTGATTTTCTTTGATTTCTTAATCACGGTCCAATCTTTTTTCTATATTCTCCTTTATAAATTATGCCTTTACATCATATGTATCTAACATTTGTGATGCTGTCATGTGTTTACTTACTGTAGTTTACAAGCATTTGGAAACCAAGGTTTGTGATGTAAAATGTAATGCTAAAAATCATATTAACATTATAATTTCATAATGAAATATAACTTCCACTTCATGTGTTAACCTTCAGTTTAAAAAAGAAACCTCTTGCTCTTTGCTTCCTACATTGAATGATGATGGTGACATAGCTCATGAATTTCTATCGACTATTGAAATCCACCGGATAGGGGCTTGAATGTATCAGTGGTCTGCACCATGGTCTGGGGGCACCGCCCATAAGCTACACGAAGCACATCCCCGTCCCTCACTGCAGCCGCGGCACACTGATACCAGACCCATCCACCACCGATCTTTGACAGGAACTGCCACTTGCACAGTGGCTTCAGCAGTGAAATGAGCACGGCCCTGCTTCACATCGCATCCCTGGTCTCATCGCTACCCCTGGACGACCTCCACCAAGCCACTGACTGCACCACAGCCTCAAGGCAACGCAAGCCGCACCGCTCTGCTTCACACCGCAACCTCGATGGCCGCTGCCACTGAAACACACTGCAACAGTCGGCCGGAACAAAAGGTACTGTCTACAAGTCCTCTGACACCAACGCCAGTCCTCTCCAATGCATTTGACCAAAACTGTTGTTTTCAGCAACGCTGAGCACCGGACGGAGCTACCAACTTCAAGGAACTGCATTTTTAAGGTTATTATTGCAAAGTGCATATTTTGATTAGCCTATTTTGTTTTTTTATAATTTTAGTCTTGTTTTACACAGATAAATTGGTTATTTACCTAAACCTGGCATGGTGTCCTTTTGTAGTGTTTTCACTGTTTTACTGTTGGTTATGTGCAAATGCTTTACACACTGCTTCTGGGATAAGCCTGACTGCTTGTGCCAAGCCACCACGGGGTGAGCATGGGTTATTTCAGTAGTGCATCTCCCTTATCCTGACTAGGAAGAAGGGTTCCCATTTCTAACATTTGTAAATGATGCAGTGCTTGGGTGGCAAGAGTCAGAGTCCCATTGTTCATATCATTGCATGGGATAAACGTGCAACAGGACCCATCGATCTTGCACACACCCCTTCCTTCATTCCGGTCATCAAGCCCAGCGCATACCGATTTTGCATCACGATGAGGCGGATGGCTCCTAGTTGTTTCTTGATTGCATTGAGACAAAGGTCAGTACTATTTATCATCTTCATCATTTCCCTTCTGGTTATTTATAAACAGCGGGGGTTTGCTTTCGGCCGCACTAACTTGTGCCTCAGAAAACAGTCTGAATTCTTTCGGAATATCCTTGAACTGAGACCAGCCAAAATAATCAGCAGTTCTTTTCTCTTGAGCCTGATGCAACAGAGTTCTTTTCTTCTAGGGCATTTTGGTACAATTCTGACAGATCTTCTACAGGCCACACCATACAGGGGCGAGCTGATTGTAGACAAACTCGCTGCAGTGCCAGTACATATCCATCAGCGTGGAGGTGTCCCATTGCATGTCCGGTACGTGCAGTATTGCACCACACTTTTCATTTGTGCTGAGTGAAATCGTTTCTCTGCCTCTGCAACAAAAGAAATACAGTGTAATTTTCCATACAATTTGTGATCGCCTCTTCCCTTCCAACCACATGCACCTATCTAGCTCAGAATACCAACTTTCCTGATATGGGTTATCTATGATGGTGTTCAACCCTCCCCTCCAAGACTAATTTCCATTTGTATCTTCGAGGTAGATGGCCCTACATTGCCTCCACATGTTTGGTGTCAATTTGTTATTAAAGAAGACTGCCTCAGTCACACTAAGGGCCACCGTGGGACCACAAATTAAAGTGGGAGCAGATGTGTTTGTGCACTGGTTCAGTGGCTTTGCTACCTACAAGAATCTCTTTTCTGGAAAGTCTCAAGGCCAAGCAGTATCCTCACCTGTGGTGCCTCACCTACGCATCCTATGTAGCTCTGTTTGAATCTCGTGATCGGTGAAGAGGTATGGTGCTGAGGGATTGGTCTCATAACGGGTCATGTTGACTACTACTCTATAGGGCTGTATTCAGTTGAATTGTATCTTGGCCCTAATCCTACATAGACAAAGGTGGAGAAGACATTTCACTTTTTCTGGAGCTATCTCTGCAGCACACATAGAAAGAGGGAAAAGCATCTTGTGATTGTTTTTGTGTAAAAATAATCATCACTGCAATCCAGGCAACCTTGTAACATGGTGCAAAGGTGCTTGCATTGGTGCACGGCAGCCCATTGAGCGCCGGTGAAGTGGAGAAGGACAGGATTGCGCCGCATCTAGTAGATACAGTGCATCCTGCCCTCTTCTTTTGCTGTACGGCAGCGCAGAAGGCAAGGCCAGCTGTGTAGCCCTATGGCAAAAAAACTATAAACGAGTTCCAGAGTATTTGCTAAATGGAGAGTCCAGACCTCGTCCAATTTCACCAAATTCTGGCAATGGATTGGGATGACCGAATGTTCTGGTGAACATCCCTACTGACTGCTTCATGAGGAGCTTTTGTGATCGGTGGGAGTTTTTTTGCGTGAGCAATGCACGTTATGGGGTCTTTATCTTCCCATGTGTGGGAAACCTGGCCCCTGACACTGGAACATTGGTTCCTTTTGGAACCGATAAGGAACCTCCATTAGAGGCTGTTTGCTGTGGTTGGGATCACACACCATAAAGGATTTTTGGTCCCGGGAAGAAGTCTAAGAATGGGATCCTTTTGATCAAGTAATTGGGACCGGTCCGAACTGGACTTGGGTGAGGGAGCCTGGGTGCTTGCTTTTATGCACTGGATGGGGAGCCACCCTGCCCCTTCTCAGACTACCCTCCCCCAGGGAGTGGCCAGCCAACCCCACCCTGGCGGATCAGTAGCAAAGTGGGGCTTAGGCCCCTGCAGGCACCCGAATTGTGAACGCTAGTGCAGATTCCTGATTGACCCAACGTACAGCGCCCTGAGTTTTCCAAACACAAGTAAAGACTTGAAATTGTTGCCATGCTAGTCTTTATTTTGAAGTGTGTTTTGAGGTGTACGTGAAGTGTATGTTCTGCATCGGGAGGTTTGAACTTGCTGCATAGGTGGGTTTTGCGATTGCATAAAGGCATTACCTTCCAAGAGAGTTACCCCTTCCTACTGAGGTCCTTGTTGAGCTGGAGTTCCTGTATGTTGTTGCTGTTGCCACATATTGGACCAACCACCTCCTCCTTGCTGCAGTGGTACAGTGGCTGTCTCACCTCCATGTGGCTGAGCATAAGGTGTGTTATGGTTAACTTGGGCTTGGTTTTGAGGATTGGCAATTTGTGGAGAATGGCCCAGATTTATCTATCTCTGCTCATGATATGCTTTTAAGCGACATTAGTCTGTCATGTGGCCCATGCGATGGCAATGACATCATTCGCTTAGGTGTGGCTGCTGCCAGTCTCCCTGACCTCTGCCATTTTAACCGGGATAAAACCCTCTGGGGTTTTGCGGTGGAGCTCCCTTCAACACTGGTGCTATTTGTACATTGGCGGCCAACTTGGCCCCATCAAGGACAGTCTTTTTCAATTTGTGTTGGACCAATTTGGACTACTGTCTTAATTTATAATTTTTAAAATTGAAATTCTACATTGAATTGTTTTATTTGGGGGAACTGTTTGAAGCTGATCTAGTAGGCGGGCCTACTTACTGCAGTTAAACTTTACTCAGCGTGATACTAGGAGACGCCATTATGGTTAACGCTCTAGTGTTCACGAGATACCTGCCTACATATGGTACCAGCTGTGTGGACGCGCGGTTAGCGTTGGACAGACTCCGCTTTAAGGGGGAAAACCAAACCTTTTTTTGCTGCTATCTACTGTCTTAATTTTTAATTTTTAAAATTGAAATTCTACATAGAATTGTTTTATTGGGGGATGTTTGAATATGAACTTGTAGACAGGCCTACTTACTGTACTTGCATTTTACTCATCGTGACACTAGGAGATGCCATTTTGGTCAGCACTCTAGTGTTCACGAGATCCCTGCCTACATATGGGACCAGCTGTGCGGACGTGAGGGGTTCATACAATGAAAGATTTGGACGCTCAATCTGCCCAGCCATGGATATCCCCATATGCCCACACTGCTCTTTTAAACCACATTCTACACTCAAATCCTGCCCTGTCCCACTGATCCCCTCACCATATAAATTGTTCTCTCTAAATTGCAGATCTCTACCTAAAGACTGCTCTGAAATCACTATCTTGCTTGAAGAGGAATGTCCCGACGTGTTGTTTTTAACCGAAACATGGCTCAATAGTGAGTCCGAACCGGACCTTGTACAATGACTTCCGCCAGGATACCATATCCTGAGGAGAGATTGGGAACAGGGGAAGGGAGGAGGCATTGCCATCATATTAAAAGATCAGTTCAAATGCCATATTGATCAAAATATTCTACCTGATTGTGAAAATTTCTCTTTTGCTATTACGTTCTCACCCACCCACACTCTCTCTGGCATTCTAATCTATCGCTCCCCTGCAGCCCATGGATGCCTTTTCAAACTTTTACCAGAAATTGCTGACAATTTGGCAAGCGCCCCCTCTAATCTTACCCTAATAGAGGATTTTAACTTGCATTTAGATGACCCCTTGGACTCTGTGGCGTCTGATCTAACCCTAGCTATCCAGATAAAGCAAAAAGTCATGGGCCCCACTAATGCGAAAGGACATCTCTTAGATCCTATTTTTACCAATAATAATGACCTCTCAGTAGGAGACCAGATTCCAGTGCCATGATCCCTTTTTCTTGGGACACTCGGAGATAACCCCCTACTACTGGTACAGTTAGTAGCTGGAAATGCCCTTGGTCCAATCTTCCGTTAGAACCCTGGATTTCAGCACTGGAAGACACTATGCCTACTTTAGACCCCAATCCCAACCCTGCTAATGAAACGTTCAACCACTAGATTGACTCCTCCTTGGACTCAGTCCTCCCAAAGAAACACATCCACAAAACAGCTAGGGATAACCCTTCTCCGTGGTACTCTCCCTAGTTGCGTGAGCACAAACAAGTCTGCAAGAGTTTGTAAAGGAAATGGAGAAGTGACTATGACACACTGAGGAAACAGAAATATAGGGACTCTATAAAAATCTATCAATCCAAAATAAAAGCCGTATAAGCAGCCCACCATGAGGAAAGAATTAATTTATCCTCTAACTCCCCCTGTGACATCTTCCGGATAGCGAAGAATCTTCTAAAACTGCCTGTCTCTGATGCTCTCCATGAGGGCTCCCCCACCCATTGTAATGAACTGGCAGAGTTATTTTACAATAAAATTGAAGATATTTACAATACCTTCTCCCATCCCTCCCCCTCCAACAACCCCCCCTTTAAGGAGGCCACCCTGCTCAGCGAGCATTCCCTTGAGGAAATTCCCCTGATGGATTTGGATACTTTAGTAAAGATCTTGCATCTGTTAAATCTGGCTCCCCAGGTATCTGGCATCCCCTCAATCTCTGAGTAAGGCTGGAGAAGTAGCCCTACCTGTGATACTGAAGTTGATCAATTCATCCATCTCTACTGGACTAGTGCCGCCACCATGGAAACACGCTATGGTGAAGGCACTGCTGAAGAAACCCAATCTAATCCCTGATATCCTGGGAAACTACTGTCCCATTTTCCTTCTTCCTGGGATCAGTAAAATACAAGAAAAACATATTAATTCGGTTCTCTTGACATTCCTGGAATTCCACAATGTACTGCATCCCTCGCAAACTGGATTCTGCCCCAAACATGGGACAGAATCTGCCTTACTGGCAGTGGTAGAAGAGTCAAAAGAGATTCTTGACAAAGGAAGAATGGCAGCTATCATTCTCCTGGACCTCAGCGACGCCTTCAGCACTGTCAACTATGACAACCTGAGCAGCAGGCTGAGGGATGTCGGAATCTCGGGTGGTGTTATCACCTGGTTACAGTCCTTCCTGGAGAATAGGACCTTCCAGGTTTTTGAAGGAGATAACAGCTCCAAATGTATGTTTCATAGTTGTGGTGTCCCTCAGGGTTCGTCCCTGAGTCCGACACTATTTAATGTTTATATGAGTCCCCTGGCACAGATTGTCCTTCCTTTTGGTATCGAGATAGTCACATACTCTTATGACACCCAACTGATTGTGGCCTTAAATCATCCGGAAAACTCTTTGCCCTTCCTAGGTCCCGGTTTGGAAAAAACAGCTAAATGGATGGAATCCTCCTACCATAAACTTAATGGAGAAAAGACGTGAGCTTATGCTGTTGGGTAATCCACCCGTTTCTGACTTTGGATTAGTATGGCAACGCTGTCTTTGCCCCCCCGGTGGCAAAAAAACAGATCAAAAGTCTCGGCATGTGGTTGGATAAGTCACTTCAATTTGATAGCAAGGCGACAAAACTGGCCAGTTCTTGCTACGGCATTCTACGAATGCTCTGTAAAATACTTCTGCTGCTTCCCTTTTTGGCAAGGAGACTCAGGGTCCAGGCACTAATCCTCTCCCGTCTCGATTAAGGAAACGCTCTGTATTTAGGAGCCCTACGGGCAACCACATCCAAACTGCAAATCATCCAGAATTGTGCAGCATGTATGCTTCTTAAGATCCCCAACAGCCAATCTGCAAGTCCTACATTGAAGACCTTGCACTGGCTCCCAGTCATGAAAAGAATAAAATTCAAGTCCTTATGTATTTGCCCACAAGTCCTTCGGGAAGAAAGGACCTTCCATCATCCGGACCATCATCTCCCCCTATCATCCAAGCAGATGCCTCTGCTTTACCAACCTTTACCAAGCTTCTGTCCCCACAGTTAAAAGGGACAGAAGTGGCAGTTGGTCCTTCCACTACAACGATGCCAAGTTGTCAAATGCTCTCCCCCTTCATCTGCGCTCAGAATCCAAACCTCTGCCCTTCCGTAAACTCCTGTAAACATGGCTTTTCTAAAACCCCACTTAGTAAGCTGCTGTCAACTGTCTGATGCCTCAGATAGCGTTGGGATGCCTACGGGTAGCTACACGCTCTACAAATATTCCTAACATAACATTCCTAACATAACCAACTTGGCAGTGTCCATCTGGGCTTGCTCATGTGTCAATTATGAAGTTGTAAGATGTGTAATTCACCCAGGCTGTGACAGTGGTATCTTCCTCAGACTGTTGGGTCACTGACAGCACAGGGCATGTGAGTGTGGGGGCGTGTGTCACCCACCGGATGCAGGACTAGCCTACATTGACTCCGCGGCTTGTCTGGTTCTGGGAGAAGAAGAGGATCACAACCCGATCCCTGCCTTGGGAGTTCTCTGAACTACTTCCTTAAACCCTGCTACTACATGCTGTATCCTTCCTGAATTTCTATGTTGTATTGTGTTGTATTGTATTGACACTTATAAAGCACGCTGTAACCCTGCGGGAATCCTGGCACTGAGATACATGTATATTGCTAACGGGGTGTGCTACAGATAATAGTATGGATAATTATACTCTAGGAAAAAGCCAGGTCTTTATTTTCTTGTGAAACAGCGTCAAGTCTTGTATCTGTCTCAATTCCATTGGAAGACCATTACAAAGGCGAGCAGCTGCAAAGCCGAATGCTCTTCCCCCCATTGTTGCTCTTTTTATCCTCGGTATGTTTACGAGATTGGCTGATGAGGAGCTGAGGCTGCGTGTAGCTTCAACTTCGGCTCTGACTCGTCGGCGCTAAATTAGCCCTGTTCTAGTGAAGCTGACGGCTCCCTAGAAGCAAGTCCTGCCAGCGGCCCTCCTGCTGCGCTTCGTGCTTGCAGCTGCCTCCGCCCACAACATCGAGCCATCCAAGCTCTGACAGACAGCAACACTCCTTGGCTGCTGCCGCGTCTTCCGAGCTGGCCACATATACGCCTCAAAGGACAAGTTCCAAAAGGTAGGGTAAGTCTGATTTTCTTTTCTTTTTTGCTTTTGCCCTGACGGTTCACACAATTTAACCGCGCATTCCCTAGTGAAGTCTTCCTACTGTGACTTACTCATATCCTCATATCGCTACACAGCCAAAGCAGCCAAGGAGCTCCCGACCAGTCCTAATAGCTGGCCGCCATGTTCCCCAATCCGCCATCAAAAAGAGTCATATCTTGAAAGAAAGTGCAATTGTTAGTTCAAAATGTGTGAATTCAGCAGAAAATTACCAGTGCCTTCACAGGAAAATTGATTTATTAACAAAACGCAAAATTCAAGACAAAAATGCAGTTGGAACTATTTACCAACCCGACAACATCGAGGAATGTATCCTTTAATTACCACAGTGAAGAAAAGAGAGAAAAAGCGGACAGAGAAAAGGTGATGGATTTGTCAAAAAATACCTTAGTCTGCTCCGTAGCACATCCTACCTGATGGAAAGGGGAGGCTTTGCGCTGTACACAGGACTAAGTGAGCTAGATAGCCAATCAATATCGGCTCCGGGAGAAAGATAACAACAACTTACGCTGAAATGAGAAACAACTTGACAACTAAAGGCCCGCCTTGGCCAAGCACAAGATACACCTAATGTCTAAGGTTCAAATTTCCCTAATGTCCGAATTACACCCTAAATCATACGCAGGGGTCATGTGTACCATCTGTATAGCACCCAGTGGTCCAAGCGAATAACACCTTTTAATTCTTTCAGATACCAACAATTTTAAGAATTCGGTAGCACTGAGAATACACTTTTAGACTAAAGAATAAGATCAAGGTACTGGCCCTATATCACACCCAAAGCCCATGAGTACCATCTGCATCACGCCCAGTGGTCAAAGTGGTGAGGCCTCGCCCGTGTTTCACGCCGAGGAGACAAGTGCACCATCTGTGTCACATACAAAAGTCCAAGCGACTAACAACCTTCACCTTTTCTAGCTTGTTGGCTATCAAAGAAAGGTGACCTTCACAGGATTGGTTCTGAGGCTGCCTTGCGACTACTCTGTTTGGAGTCATAAAATAGGCACTATGTCAGATTTCTGTCAGTGCCCGTGTGCTCAGGTGACATTTTTGTGCTTCTTCCTAGTTTCCTAGTTTGACATACGCCAAATGCTGGGACTAAGGAACAGCTGCATTCTCTTACCCACTGACAGAGTCTTCAGGTCACACCTCGGCCCTACGGATTTAGCAGAACTTTCAATCAATTGTGACATCTGCTCACTTTCCTTGCTGCACAGATGTGAATACATCAGAGCTGGGCCCTTTCCTTTGGCTACAGTTTGGTTTGAAAAACCAATTTCTCCGATCTGGCTCATCAAAGTGTTGCTCGAATATGAATTGACCTAGAAAAGACAAAGCAAAAGGTGTTTGACAAAACAGGAACAGTTGGTTTAAATAAACACTGCGGGCAGGAGTACAGCATACAGAAACGGGTCTGAAGATTGTCTCAAAGTACAATTGTTTTGAACTTCTTTTTATAAATTTCTTGAAGCATCATAAAGCAATTCATAGATCCGGTTTAGGGAGAGGAATGTGGAACCAGTCAAGGAACCATAAATGATTTGCACCTGATAACAAATGCTGTTGGCTACCGAACTTGCGTAGACACAATTTGACCAGTGGGTAACATGTCCAGATGTCCGGCATGGGGACGCGCGATCACTTCATGTGCTGTGTGTGCTATGTCCTGATTGGCTGAGTGTTACTAACTTCATATGGCATCTAACTTTATGGTGTTTTGGGAAGGCTCGCCTCTCCGGCCATATGTGTTTCATTGGGGACAATCTCACTGGACCATTGTGATGTCACTGCCCATCTGTGGGACTAATCTGAGTCTTTCCTGTTCTTGCATTTGTGCTGCTGGTCACTTGCCACGCAACCTATGATCTGTCAATCAGTTCGCCTCAGGCTTAGGTTGCAGGGCCTGCTGACTATGTATTTCTGACTCTAGGTTGATCGAGAGGTCATTTTGGGTGATTTCGACAACAGAGATTCGATTTTATTTTCATGCACATATATATCAATGTGTACATCAAAATCAATATTAACATTACTTCTTTTTGTAAGCTGAAATTGTGGCTTCTTTTTCAATTTTCTGGACGCTGAGTGTATGTTTACATTTAAGATACATTTGAACCACTTACTGTGAATTGCTGTGATCCCCACCTGTAATACACTACAAGACCCTGATTAGTGGGAGAAAATTCCCTTAGCTTGGCAGACATTATACTTATTCCCACATATGTATGCACTTTTTACTCTGGTGAGAATTTGTTATTTTAGGATCCCTGTTGTATTTTTTGCAAAGTCTCAGTTTCAATGGTCATTGATAGGTTTAATAAATTGTAATGTTAATAATGGATATAGAGTGTGTCTAAGATTAGTACATGATAATTGATTTAAACAGATTTGAGAAAAATTACTTTCAGCAATTCCCTTACATTTGTTTTGTAAGAAATAGAGAAGATGTGTAGTATAGATAGAATACTCAAGTCAGGTGAGCCAGTATTCAATCCCTTTGAAGAGGGACAACTGCTAGGTATATTTTTTTAATAATGGCATGATGCTACACAGCTATATTATTGTCTTTGAGAAAATTGTCCTTACCCACAAGAAACAATGATACTAGGTAAGGTATTGCTATAAGAACATTGGGAAGATACAGGCACCACATTTCAAAACGTATGAGATTTACATGGCTTGCAATTACCCATTTTTCATTATTGGATGGACAGGTGAAAAGGCATTTGACATTTTAGATGGCTGAAATGCAAAGACTTATTTGTACATTGGCAGCATATTTATTGTGAGATAAACCTTGCCTGTGTGAGTTTTAAGGGAGCATATAGGGATAACTATGTGTGCTGTGTAGTTCATGAATTCAAATTCCAGTGAAATATCTTCTTAGTAAAAGTGTATACTTTTTTTTCAGAGTTTTATGTAGCGTGTACTTGAACCAAAGTTATCAGGTATCAGAGCGCTTTACATGAGCACCAGTTACGCTCATTTTTGTACACAGAGATTAAGTGATTTGCCCAGAATCATAGGATGTTGAGTGTCATTGCTGAAACCAGAACCCTGTTCCCCAAATTGGAGGCTGACTGCCCTAGCCGTTAGGCTACATCCTCTCCCTTGATACTCCAGTGATATTTGGGCAAACAGCAAGTGACAGACTGCAATACCATTTTTGGGTTAATGCACTTTCTGCAGAAACCTGTGGGCAACTTTTAGTTCATAAGATACAGCAAAGGTGATGACTTCTTATCTTGTTACCTTTCAAAAAACGATAAAATGAGTACCACTGAGTTGGGGAATATTATTTTTTAAATTTAAATTACATTTTCAGCTGTAAGCTTGAAGAGACTTCATAGGAATAATATTACTTGCAGTCTTAACCTTCAATGACATTCAAGTAGTAACCTCTACACATATAAATGCCAGCTCCAGCAGGAGAAGATATTAATAAAGCACATGTTAAAAAGGACCACTCAGACATCTCATCAGTGGGCACTCCAGTCAATCTATAAATAAACATTATTTTAGGTTAAGCTCATATTCCATCTAACACATTCCACAAAATCAGGATCCTGCAACAGTAAGCTTTGAAATGATGAGCACCATCACAATATACTGATTTTACATTTTGTGAGATAAGATACCATAAGATAAGATAAGATTACAGACTCCTCTGAAGAGAGAACAAATCTCAAGCAAAACACACAGGAGAGATGGAAAGATACAAGAAATTGAGAAATAGATAAAGAATACAAATGGAACACACAAGGCAGGAAAAAAACATATCTAAATTGGGGCAGAGAGGGAAATTGGGTAAATCATGAGGCCAAGCCTAACACCCGTCCACTTCCAAATTCCATTAACTGGGATTATATGGCGATCAAACAGGATGAACACTGATTTTTCCACTTCAGTTTTATTAGAAATTTGAATTAAACACTCTGGGGCTGATTCTCAAACTGCACTTTGTAGTACATTTTTTAGTACTACAAACCATACTACTAAATGTACTACAAAGTGTAAGTTTCTCCTATATCCTGAATGAAGTGTCTTGAAACATGTAAGTATAGATTTTAGTAGTAAATGTGGGAGGGACACAGAGGAGAGGGTAAGAAAATGGGCAGGCTTTCTAATAAAAGGGATTCGATTAGTGAGGAGTAAGAGGGTATGTAGAAGGCAGTGAGGGGTTTAGGGAGGGATGCGACATATCAGCACAAGAGTAAGCCGATTGCATTTTTCTGGGGGTGGAGACATTTAACTTACTTTTACAATAAGTTTACCTTTGGAGTTTGTGAATACCAAAGTAAGTAGTAAACTTACTCAAAGGTTTAAAGTACATTTATTAATCAGGCCCTCCCTGTATTGGTACATCCTACAATGATTGTTTTCAAGAGAGAAGAATTCAGCTAGCTCAGATACAACACAAATGTTCACAAAAACACTTACCCACACATTTCAAGCAGAAAAAGTCATGACAATTACTGAGATACAACTCAGAGTAAATTATTCCAAAATGTACACATGTGCTAAGAAAATACATGCAATAACCTTTATCTAACGATCAGTTTATATATAACAGAGGTATTGTGATAGATAATTAAATCTATAAAACATATCAGAGGCAGAAAAAACATACAATAAAGGTTTCCTAACATCATCAAGAGTCCAATACAGTCTTATTCATCAACTGATTTCATCAAAAATCTAATTAATATTGTGCACAGTTTCATGTCAACAATAAATGTATTACAAATAATGACACATCAGTGAAGGGACAAATTGGTTTGTAATTTAGAAAACTGATAGAAATGAGCAAGAAAAAAATATAAAATATTGGAAAAAAAAGCAGTGTGACAAATCTGTATTTTATGTCTATGAAATATTCCTGTCACATGGCTGTTCTGCAGGGATTAAAGCACTTAGACCACATTAAACAGCAGTTCATATCGTCCACATGCTAACCACAAGACAACACCCAGTGTAGGTTCAGTGTAGACCATCCAGGCACACTTTATCCCTCTATTGGGTGGCTCCCTAGGAGGAATAAACAAAGACCAACTGCCAACTACAAATATTCATGTGACCCAGGAACAGGCGGCAGGCACCAAATAGGGCAGGAAAACACCAAATTTAGAAAAGTGGCATTTTCAAAATTGTAAATTATAATCTAACATTAAAGTGGGGTTTAAATTAACATTTCTCATACATCAAACATGAAATGTTTACCTGTGCGGAAAAATGGGGGTCTCTAGTTGGCAGGTTGTTACCCTGCAGATGTAGTGAGCCTTCTCCCTAGTCACTTCTTAAATTAACCCCTGCTCACCCCCTCGGTAGTTTGACATGAGCAGTCAGGCTTATCTCAGAGCCAGTGTGTAAAGCATTTGCGATAACATACAGTAATACAGTGAAAACACTACAAAAGGACACCACACCAGTTTTATAAAAATATCCAATATTTTAATTGGGGGAAAAAAAGACCAAACACAATAAGAATACACCATACAGTTCTGAGAAGTATCAAGAAGCAAAAATAGACTTAAAATACAGTTCCATGAAGTTGATAGCTTCGTCCGGGGCTATCATGGCACAGTGAACAACTAATCCAAGCACTTCTAGCTGACCCCGTTGTCACAGGCCAGCTTCGGTGTTGGGAAGACCCGCAAACAGTTCCTTTAGAAATGCAGGGCATCGGTGACCTCCCGATGAGCCTCGAATAGCCGGCGTTGGCAGGCGTCGGTTCTGGAGGTCGGTGCAGAAGTCATCGGGCCCTTGAAGTTGCACGCATTGCAGATCAAACTCCATGCATTTGATGTCAGGAGCACTGGTGTCGGCAGCCTTCGGGGCTGTGGTGCGAAGTGCAGTGGTACGGAGTGCGGTGCCCTCAGGTCGCTGTGTAAGCAGCGGCTCGGTGATGGTTATCCTGCGGTGCCGATGAGACCATGGCTGTGGTGCGAAGTGGGGCAGTGCTAGTTGCGGTGCTCGCAGGTCACAGTGCAGGCACCGTCGAAATGCCGACATCTATTATATGTGCACACAGTTCTCTTGATCACAATTTGATTAATCAATGGGTGGGTCTTGCATTACATGTGTAAAATTAGATAGGACAAGAATTCAAAATGTTCTTTTTATTTTATGTCACCTGCATATGTCATGTATATAGTGTACTGTCCATTTCACTATTCACTATATGTCACTTTCTCTCCATGGTCACTTGTCTTGTTGCAATTTAATTTGTACTTGTGACAGCCATTAGTATTCAGTACTTTTATATATAACTTATTTTTTGGTGTGTTCTCTTACTTCTCCAAATTTTCCTTTTGTGTGTTACAAATAAAGCTTTTCCTTTGTGGTAAAATACAGTGCGCAAAGCAATTGTAATACCCAACAGAACCAATTGTTTTATATACTACTAATACCCAGGTTCTGAGGGACACCGGGTTGCCCCATTATTTCTAATGAAGCCCTGTCATCAGCTGACAAACTGGAGTCGATGTCACCGGCGTCAATAGAGAAAGTATGCAGTGTGTGATGTGGCAGTGCATTGTGTAATTTACAAGTGGTACCTTCAAACCATGAGGCAAGTAGCAGCATCGATGTCGGCGTGGAGTGTCATCGTCGCAATACCAGGGCAGCTGTGTTAAGTGAGGTAGTCTGCAGTGTGGTGCACACAGGTCACGGTGCAAGCAACAGCTCTGTGGCATCGTTGTCCTCAATGAGACCAGAGTTGCGGTGCGAAGTGCAGTTGTGTCCTCAGCGGTGCCTTCAGGACACGGAGCTGGCGGCACCATAGTTGATGGTGTTGGGTTGCTTTTTCTTCTGTTGCAGCACAAAACACACAGTTCCCAGTGCTGGTAATAGATGAACTTGAAGTCTTTATTGTTCCTGAGACTTCTTGAACAGGTGGCAAGCTCTACCTTGGACCCTTGGGCAAACTCAAACAAAGAAGATGCAGAAAGTTGAGTCCAGTCCTTTCTCTGCCCAAAACAGAAGCAGCCACTTTAGGCCAATACAGCATAGCACACAGCAAAGTGGTAGTTCCTCCTCACAGCTTCTCCTGCTGTTCTTCTTGGTAGGTTTCTTGATCAAAAAGAGTTCTAAAGTCCTGGGGTCAGGGCCTCAATATTTATACCACATTGTCTCTTTGTTCCTCTGTGGTAAGGATCTCTGCGCCCAATCCGAACCAGTTCTGCCCTCTCTGGCCCAGCTTCACTTCAGAAGTTGCAAACAGCATTGTGCAGAGGAGACACTGCATATTTAGATGCCAGTGAAAACTCTTCCCACCACTCTAAATGCAGCCGAGGCTTGTTTATTCCAACTATGAGTCACCCACGAAAGGCAGGACACACCTCAACCTCCCTTGTGAATGTCTACAGTGAATGCACATCCTCAGAGCCTATCATTCCAAAACCATACAGTCAATACACAAACCTGCAAAGGTACACAGAATGGTTAAACAAGAAAAGCCCTACTTTCTATAAGTGACATTCTAAACACACAATTTAAAAAGCATCTCACTAAAAATATATGTTGATAAATTCTGAGTTCAGAGAGCCTAAACTCCATTTCAATATATTGTCCCAATGGAAAGTTATACTTGTAAAATAATGAGAAACACAATTGGCAGTACTATACTATCGGGACAAGCGACACACACCAGGACATGTCCCACCCTTCACATGCACTGAGCCCTGCCCATGGAGGTACCTTGGGCCTACCTGAGGGGTGCCTTGAATGTAAGAAAAGGGAATGTTTGGGCCCGGCAAGTTGGGACACTTGCCAGATGACATGGCAGTAAAAACTGCAGGAAGACACTGCAGTGGCAGGTCTGAGACACCTTTGAAAGGCTGCTTGTGTGGGTGATATAATCAGTGCTGCAGGCCCACTAGCAGCATTAGATTTACAGGCCCTGGGCACACATAGTGCACTATACTAGGGACTTGGCAGTAAATCAAATAAGCCAAACAAGTAAACAGCAGTCCATAACACAATTTACAGTAGGATCACTTGCACTTTAACACTTAACAGCAGTGAGAAATTGCACAGAAGCACTGAACCAGCTAAACAAATTCCAACGTTCCACTAAAAAAACTGGATAAACATGAAAAGATGCTAGGTCTAACATGTACCTAAGCAAAAGTTAACACTTCTTTAATGCAATAAGGCAACTCACGTTTATCCGAGGGAAAGGTAGACCTCACAGTGGTAAAAAATGAACCTGTCCGAACTTTAAGTAGCAATGCACCTTGTCCTATGGACAACCTCGGGCCTACCTTAGGGGTGACTTATATGCAATAAAAGGGGAGTTTAAGGTTTGGCAAGGGGTTCTATTGGAATGTCAAATTTGCAGCTTGAAACTGCATATAGAATGCAATGGCGAACCTGGGACATTTTAAAGGGGCTACTTAAGTGTGTGGCATAATAGGTGTTGCATCCTCACTAGTACAATCCCTGGGTATATGGTATTACGCTTTACTAGGGACTTATAAGTCAATGAAATATGCCAATCAGGTGGGGCATGGCTAGCGAGATGGCCTAATGGCAGCACTAAAGGGGAACTATAGCATCGAGAAAAGGGATCCTACAACATCCTGCAGCCCCTGTGTGATCCCGGGGGTTCGAAGTCATGCCACATAGCGAGGTGTGAACGCGGACGTTGCATTGAGACCTCCTGAAGCACCCCATGTCGCAATGTTGTCATCGGTGGAGGGGGCTGCCTGGGGTGAATGCCTTGCCAAGGTCTGAGCAGAGGCATGGATCTGAGAAATCTTTGGGCAGTTGCGAGGGGGCATAAAGAGCCTCGTACCGTTGTCCCACTAAAGCATTACAGAGAGAGTCTGTGGAGAGCACTACCTTCCCAAATAAAACCTTGCCTGTCGGAACACGCAACTCTGTAACGGAGATCTGGACAACATTGCCCCAGCTGGCAGCAAATCAGTGGGCGGCCCGCTCGGAACTCAGTGCCTAACCATGTCCCTGTACATCATGGAACATCCAGGCAGGAGCGGCACTGCCTTCGAACACAACACCAACCCCTGGAGTCTGCTCGTTGCAAACGCACTAGTGCCTGCTGCTGGCCCACTGAAGGGCATGCCTAGAGGATGCTTTCCCTCGGCTCTGGAAGTAAGCCACAGTATGGAGTGGTGAGCCCCAAATAATCCCCAAGGATTCCCTCCTACTTGCATTGACTGAGTGCATTTGTGTGGCTTGGGCTACCCACTGGGGGCCCAGGAGATAGAGTGTTCCTCCCTGGACAGACCTGAAATGCACATGGGGCTTGACACCCTGCTGAACAGAGGGACATGCTGGCTGGGATGACCTGCTGGCAGGACAGGACAGGTGATCTGGGCAGCTGTGTAGCTCTGCAGGAGTTGCTTTGTTGTGTGGAAGAGATCCCTGGCTGCTGTCTGTCATTCCCTTGGGGCTGACTTGGAGAACTTTTCTCCTGCCTGAGGAGCAAGTAGTAATTAGAAGCTTCTAGATGTTGTTCGTATCACGAGGGTCTCTCTCTCCCAACAGCCACAATTGTGTGTGTGCTTCGGGGGCTGGAAGGTTCTGAGGAAAAGAGTTCAATTCATTGCCTGTCCTACTAGGGCAGAGAGACGCCACCAAACCAGTGACTGTCTTAGGTGTGCCAGGGCAGCACACAAGTAGGCCCTAACATGGGACATGACCAATTCATTCCCCTGAATCCATCATGGGTAATGACAGACCAACCAGGGGCACCCAACAAATAACAATGAACCATTTCACCACTCTAGGTGGGAATGGCAGCCTGCAGATGGAGGGGGACATGAGACCACCTGTCACTCCTGAGCCATCGAGGACCCAGATCCTGGCTGCCATTGGAGAATCTGGTCTAGCGGTGCAAGCCAATATCAAGGCCAAGGCCATAGACATAAATCTACTTAGATCCGACCTGCGAAAGGTAGTTGAAACATCAGTGGAAACGGAAGCTCAGATCACTGTGATGCGGGAATAAATTTCCTCTCAAGCCGGTTGGAAGCCAGAATAGAAGACGCAGAAGGACAGTCCTATCGCTGTTACCTGCGGAATGTGCAGAGGGTACGACTCCAGAGGTCTTCGTGGAGGATTGGATTGAGTCAGCTCTCCCGTCAGTAACCCTATCAAAACTCCTTGTGGTGGAGCGGGCGCACAGTTCATTGGTCCTGTTGCCCAAACCAGTAGCCCCACATAGGACTGTAATAGCAGGGTTTCTCAATTATAGGGATGCTGGTTTTTTATAAGGAAAATTGGAAATAGTATTTTTATATTTGTGTTTTTTTAAATTGTCAGTATTTCGTTTTAAAATAGTTATGAATTGTAAATGTTTTTTGTGATTGCTTTTATGGTTTTCTATCTGCTAAAAACCAAATAAAGAAATACTTGACTTGACTAGGGATGCCGGTGACGCAAGTGGGATGGCTTTGAGAGGGTAACCGAAGAGAGGGAGGCCTGTCATTCTCATCCAAGAGAAGAAGCAGATGTCAGCACCACTCGAGATTCACTGCAAGAGTGGCCATGAAGACTTATGGCACTCTGGATCTTGAGTTAAAGCAACTGGGACGTGTATGGAGGCAGTCACTTCTGCTGCTTCCTCAGATCTGGCGGCTAGCCACTGGCAACTGAGCAGAGACACCACTGCAACATAGTGGGGGTGGCGATGTA
This sequence comes from Triturus cristatus, assembly GCF_964204655.1. Lineage (NCBI taxonomy): Eukaryota > Metazoa > Chordata > Amphibia > Caudata > Salamandridae > Triturus > Triturus cristatus. The sequence continues at coordinate 233,456,337 of NC_140584.1, forward strand.
GAATCTGGAGACCTGATGGGATGGCTGATTATTGAAGCAGGTACTGTGCACATCCGGGGGGGATCTCACACTTGACCTAGGTGATGGGACCCCTCCTCAAATCAGCAGGCCCCTGCAAACATCCAGATCATGCTACACATCATCATGTGAGGCATGGCAAGACTGGGAGGCAGTGGCGACAATGGGACTTGGTCGCATGCACACTTGGGTGATGACCCACCTATTTCTTGTCTTCTTCTAATTCCCTCTCTTACCCTGTACACTTTGATTCTATTCTGCCCTGGTGCGGGTTGTCTGGGGAGATGCACCACACAGGATGATATAGGGCATTGAACTAACAAGGTTTTCTACGGTTGGGGGCGATACAAGACAAGTGGACCGCATTGTTAGCAGGGCACAGACACTGGTTCAGAGAGATGGATCCCATCTTCTGTCTCTTGTTCTCTCCACTTTTGTTGACTCAAATTTTTCGGCTTTTCTTTCTACCCCTTTCTTAAGAAGGTGTGTGCAAATCTAAACTTAGCGCAGTGAGGTATATATAGGGAACACGGGACTGGACCGATGAACAGACTCCAACACTGACCACAGACACACACAGAAGTTCTATTGGGGCTATTAGTTTTAGAGGGTGGGTATATAATGATATGTGGGGACACACTAGTTGAGTTCAAGGGTGTTTACCCAGCGAGGGGTTATGGGTTTTGTTCACAGGGTATAATTATAGTTAGTGCATGGCAAATTGTGTGCCTGAATCAGGGAGGGGATCGAGTGGGAGTGCCGGGGTGATGATTGTAGCTGATGTGACACTTTATCATGGCTGACTCAGTGCATATACTCACATGGAATGTGCGTGGGTTAAATTCCTTTGTAAAATGATAACGGACCCACAACTATCTTAGAGGAAGGGATTACCTAATGTGCTCCTTCAGGAGACACACCTCCTGGATGCTGACGCCCAGAAGCTACATACAAAGTAAAGAGGACACTTAAATCCCTCCACTTATTCTTATTACACCAGAGGGGTATCTATATGGCTGGCCCCGGGGGTCCCATTCCAGTTGCGGGGACAGGTAGCTGAAATGCCTGGGCCATACGTGCTTCTACATGGAGTACTGGATGGACAGTAACTATGCTTGCTTAATGTACGTGCCCCTAATGCTGATGAAGAGGGGTTCTTCAGGGCTCTGGAAACTGAATTACTCCCCTATGTCGGTCTGTCTGTCATTTGAGCAGATATTTTCAATTGGATTTTATATGAGAGACTGGGATGGCACCCACTCCGGCTGGGTTCAAAGCATTGGATAGTGGTGGACTGAGGGACACCATGACTTGACTGTAACTGGTTGACGTATGGAGGGAGCTCCATCCCTTGAGCATGGAATTCTCTTGTACCTAAGGCAAAAATGAGATAGATTGTGTGTGCTCTCACGATGTGGTTGGTAGGATGGAGTGTGGGGAATTTCTCCTTTTGTATATAGTGCCCTCACACACCCTTTCGAGTGTCTTGCTTCATCATGGGGCGTTGCTCCTCGTGGGGGTGGCGCTGCAGTCCCCCACGGGCCCCGCAAGAGGGCTCTTTGTCGGAGATCTTTTGGTTGGAGACGCCGCAGTTGTGCATGGGGGTGTGTGGGCCTATCGGAAGGAAGGTGGGTGGTGCGTTTAAAAATTACTGGATAGAGTCCAAGACCTTTATTCACGGCTCTACCTAGCAAAAGGTTAAAATTTATAATCCTGGAGCTACTCTTGGAGAAAAGAATAAAAGAGGGCAGATTGTAAAAAATAACTGCTGCTCTCAGGATAGTGAGTGGGAATCCTACTGGTGGGGGGTCAACATGTTTCGCGCTTATGAGTGGGTCCTTAGGGGTCCCAAATGCGCTTCGTCAGGACCTAGAAATTAACAAGTGAGTGAAAGAGTTGTGAATATTCAAAAAAACAGGTTTCTGTAAAGTGTAGTTCTGTAAACCTGTGGTACCTTAATAGTAAGGTGGAACAGCGTCCTCGCGCTGATAGGTTTTTCCTTCTTATTTGGAAACCTTTACCCAACCTGGTATGGTAGAGGAAAAAGGGGAGAGACACACACACGGACAGGGGAGAGGGAGAACAATAAATGCGCAAAGAAACATAGCATCAAATAATCAGTATACATTGTATGTCATAATTACCATATAAGCAGCATGCTCCTACTAATGACATGCGAGTGTGATGAACTCGTTTGTGAAGAGTAATACAACATCGTGCATCGAATCCGCTATAGTACAGTGAGAATATTGCTGTATTCAAGTGCCTCACTTATCCAGCAGTTTGTGTGAGGTAAACAACACCGGTGGCACCGTGGGAACTGCTGCTGTCATTATCGTGGTTAAAAAAGAGACGAGCAGTATCTCTACAGCGGTATACTCGTATTTGTGAAGAAATAACAAATACTCGTATATGTGAAGAAATAACAAGAAAAACTAAACTTAGAGATAAAGCCTACCCTCAAGGTGTAGGGATTAGGGCTCCATCAGCAGCGCGGAGTTGGCATAAAGAGAGACTGGTAAAGGGGGAAACAGAGCGGAATGTCATGGACATCGGTATCTATCCCGAACATGAAAACAGAGCGTCTAGGCTCACCTTTTAGGTCTAAGATTACTCACAAGTGCTCCTTTGCCCGGGACGTAGTAACCTACCCCTCCTCCGTCTATCGCTGGAATGGATAGGGACAATGCAAAAACGTGCTGCTTAAATGCGATCTCCCGTAATGCAGAGTTCTGTTTGGGGGCGGTCCCTGGGTGCTGGAAAGTGATGTCACGACGTAGCGTGATTAGGTGTCATGGTAACTGTGGGAAAAATTAAGACGCTATTCGATGACGTAGTGGCGTCAAGGGACTAACTGTCAATGTAACTGTGGGAATCGATTCGTTCCGCAAGATGTAGTACTGGACACTCCGTCGTTATGGAACCTATCAGCGCGAGGACGCTGTTCCACCTTACTATTAAGGTACCACAGGTTTACAGAACTACACTTTACAGAAACCTGTTTTTTTGAATATTCACAACTCTTTCACTCACTTGTTAATTTCTAGGTCCTGACGAAGCGCATTTGGGATCCCTTAAGGACCCACTCGTAAGCGCGAAACATGTTGACCCCCCACCAGTAGGATTCCCACTCACTATCCTGAGAGCAGCAGTTATTTTTTACAATCTGCCCTCTTTTATTCTTTTCTCCAAGAGTAGCCTACACTCATACTAAACATGGACACCGTTGGTCTCAGTTTCGATGACGAAACAATAGCTGAGATACTTCGGGCACCCTCACTATTAGGAGATGATGGCAGCACAGCTACAGGCAGTAAAGCAGACGATTGGAAATCTCTACAATCACTGAGGAAACTACAAATCAAGACAGCCCTGCACGGGCTGATGATGACAGAATATCTGAGAGCGAACGTAGCACCTAACGGTCTCTTAGTTACCTTACCCCCTAGGATTTTTCTAGAAGACCTGACATTCCGCACAGAATGGTCACAAATTGCATGGAAGTGTACACGAGACTGGCTCGTGCTAATAATTAACACGGCTAAACGTCTCTCAGATGAACTCCTCATTCAGATTACTATAGCTGAGAATGGCTTAAAAACAGGTATCTCTATTTCTTCATTTAAGTCGAGACTAGCGGAAATTAATGAGGAAATGAATGAACACAAAGATTTCCTGACTCAACAGAAGATTACAAAATTCCAGAAAGATTTAAAACGGTTCAACAAAGAGAAGGTGTATCCTTACACGAAAGAAGATTATGTTTTCCAAAATCACGACACATCATCTGATGAAGGAAGCAGCACCAGATCCAGTAGGACAGGATCATTTGGCAGTGATTCAAGTTATGAAGGACAGCGGTACACACAGTACGCCAGAGGGACACCTCAACCGATACGCCCTCCCTTATTCCAGAATCCTCCACCGCCACCTCATTTCTCACACCCTTCTTTCCAACCACCCGGTTATCCGGGACAATGGATGGGCCCTCCACCCATGTGGCATGTACCTCCAACCCATCATCTTCTGCCAACTCGATTCCAACAATTCCCGAACCCACCTTTTCACAACAGAGGGAGGGGCAAAGGAAGAGGCAGAAGAAGAGGAAACTACAAGAAGGTACAGTGGCAAGATCAGGAACCGATGACACTACGGAGCCAGGCGAGAGGCCAGAGACCCTAGTGGTGAACCTCTCATCCAGACCACTTACAGAGAAAGAAACTATGCTACTTGAAAAGGGTTTGGGATTTGTTCCCACACCCAAAGAAGACTCTTTCAGGTTACACCAAGAACTTCATCAGTTCTTCCGCAAAGTTAGACTTAAGGCCTTCTTTCAAGGAAAACCAGACAATCCTCCTACGGAGACGGGTTTGAAAAAACCTTCAAAATTCACCCCTACCATGGCCATGACACCTCACGAGGTCCTTACTTATGAACAAGCGGTCCTTAAAGACATAGGAGCCCTTAACAAGAAGCGACCATATGACAATTTGTCTAAAGAGGAAAGAACCATCCTCCGTACCATCACCGAAGATCGGGAAATAATAATCAAACCAGCAGACAAGGGCGGTGCCATTGTCATTCAGAACCAGGATACTTATGACAGAGAATGCACCCGCCAGCTGAACAACACCACCTACTATGAAGTGATCACAGAAGATCCCACTAAACGCCTTTCGACGAGGATTAAGAGCATGGTCAGCGAGGCATCCGCTGAAGGCTGGATTTCGCAACAGGAAGCAAATTTCCTCACGACAGAAGAACCACGGACCCCATACTTTTATACTCTCCCGAAGATCCACAAGGGGGTCACCCCCCCTCCCGGCCGTCCGATCGTCTCTGGTATTAACTCTGTGTTAGAACCACTGAGTAAGTTCTGCGATTTTTACCTACGCCCTTTGGTGAGCCAGACTCCTACCTACCTGAGAGATACCACAGAGGTCCTGAATCTCATTGATCTTTTTCCTGACGCAGACCAAATAGACTTCCTTGTGACTATGGACGTAGAAGCCCTTTATACGAACATTCCGCAGGATGCCACATTGGAAGTACTAGAAGACACTCTCCGGAACATCGAACCATGGCCCTAGATAACTCCTATCTCTTTCATCTGCGACTGTGCTTCCCTGGCTCTCAAAGAAAATTTCTTCGCCTTTAAATCGCAACTATTCCATCAAATACAAGGCACGAGCATGGGAAGCACCTTCGCGCCGAGTCTGGCATGTCTTTACATGGCCCATTTTGAAGAAAGACACATTCTAGGAGATAACAACCCCTTTAAGGAGCACATTCTTCTATGGCGTCGTTACATTGACGATGTTATCTTATTCTGGCGAGGGAATGAAGACCAATGCATTGAATTCTGCAACTGGGTGAATACTCTTAACCCATACTTAAAATTCACCAGCACGAGGTCGCGTCAAACCATCCCATTTTTGGACCTTCTCATCTCATTGGAGAATGGTTGTCTTCACACTACCAATTACAGAAAACCGACGGATAGGAACAACCTCCTCATCTATGACAGCCACCACCCCAGGGCACTCAGGAACAACCTTCCGGTTGGCCAATTTTTACGCCTCCGGAGGAATTGTGACACCACCAAGGAGTTTGAAATACAGTCTGATCTCCTCAGAGATAATCTGGAAAAACGACACTATCCGAAGAACATTATTCGTCAGGCACATAAAAGAGCCAGAAACAGCACTAGGGCTGCTCTGCTTGAGACAAAAGAAATATCTGAATTAGACACAATGACATGTGTCACCACATTCACTCCAAGCTCGAACAGTGTTCAGAGAGTGATCAAAAAACATTGGCCAATATTAAACTCAGGTACATTCGAACCAGGCCCGCCACCCCTCTTCGCATTCAAGCGCACACAGAATTTAAGAGACCATCTGGTACATACAAGGCCGAAACCACTAACCGCACACCAATCTACACTCTGGTCTTTACCACCAGTAGTAGGCCATTACCCCTGCGGCTCATGTTCAAGTTGCGCAGAAACTACGGTTTCAAAAGAAATCGACTTGGGCCTCAGCACACCTTGGCGTCAAATAAGACACACGAATTGTAATACGACCAATTGTGTCTATACCATAGTCTGCCCATGTAACAAAAGGTACGTAGGAATGACCACTAGAGCAGTTAAGATCCGCATGGGGGAACATAAAAGTACCATCAGACGAGGCAAGACTAACACTAAACTGTTGACACACTTTGCAGAGGAAGGACACACAGCGAATAGTCTAAGATGGACCATCATTGTCTCTAATCCCCACTGGACAAAACAGACTCTATTTAAACAGGAACAACGATGGGTCCACAGATTGAGATGCGACACCATAGGTCTGAATGAAGAAATTCCGTGGGTTGAGTTGACATGACATCTATACACCCACACAGCCAATGTTCAAATGGGAGCCTGACTATTGTTATTCCATACCCCTACCAGGGATTTTACTTCTAATTCCTTCCCTGTCATATACGTGACATACACTTCCATGCGATCAACCAGAGGGATAATGAAGGGTACTACAATACTTACATAACGGTCTGAAGTATTTTTTAAAAAACACGAAGTGTATTAGCGCCATTCTTGAATAATGGAATACCACGACGGCTTCAATTACCCCAGAGTTACCATCTCATACTAGCTCTCCAAATAACCCCCCAATGTGCTTTCATTACCATAAACATCTTGTTTCAATACTTAAAACTTTATTGATTTTCAATGGGAAACACACAATCGACTTTCCATGAACACTTTGAGTTACTCACTCTAGCGTCATAGACACTACCGATTCTCACAACAAACGGAGTGTAGATTACTACAGTTTTCGGCAGGAACCAAATTCCACGATCACATTGACAATTACTTACTCGACGCTCCTCTGTCACCAAGAAGCGTCTTAGTTCCGCCAGAGTTACCATGACAACCAACCACACAACGTCATGATATCATTTCCCGGCGTTTTTTTACATCTCAAACACTTGGTTTCAATACCTACAAACTTTATTTTTGATGGGAAACAATTAATCGACTCTCTTTGAACGTTCCTTGCACTCGCTCACGCCAGAGACACTACCGATTTCCATAACGACGGAGTGTCCAGTACTACATCTTGCGGAACGAATCGATTCCCACAGTTACATTGACAGTTAGTCCCTTGACGCCACTACGTCATCGAATAGCGTCTTAATTTTTCCCACAGTTACCATGACACCTAATCACGCTACGTCGTGACATCACTTTCCAGCACCCAGGGACCGCCCCCAAACAGAACTCTGCATTACGGGAGATCGCATTTAAGCAGCACGTTTTTGCATTGTCCCTATCCATTCCAGCGATAGACGGAGGAGGGGTAGGTTACTACGTCCCGGGCAAAGGAGCACTTGTGAGTAATCTTAGACCTAAAAGGTGAGCCTAGACGCTCTGTTTTCATGTTCGGGATAGATACCGATGTCCATGACATTCCGCTCTGTTTCCCCCTTTACCAGTCTCTCTTTATGCCAACTCCGCGCTGCTGATGGAGCCCTAATCCCTACACCTTGAGGGTAGGCTTTATCTCTAAGTTTAGTTTTTCTTGTTATTTCTTCACATATACGAGTATTTGTTATTTCTTCACAAATACGAGTATACCGCTGTAGAGATACTGCTCGTCTCTTTTTTAACCACGATAATGACAGCAGCAGTTCCCACGGTGCCACCGGTGTTGTTTACCTCACACAAACTGCTGGATAAGTGAGGCACTTGAATACAGCAATATTCTCACTGTACTATAGCGGATTCGATGCACGATGTTGTATTACTCTTCACAAACGAGTTCATCACACTCGCATGTCATTAGTAGGAGCATGCTGCTTATATGGTAATTATGACATACAATGTATACTGATTATTTGATGCTATGTTTCTTTGCGCATTTATTGTTCTCCCTCTCCCCTGTCCGTGTGTGTGTCTCTCCCCTTTTTCCTCTACCATACCAGGTTGGGTAAAGGTTTCCAAATAAGAAGGAAAAACCTATCAGCGCGAGGACGCTGTTCCACCTTACTATTAAGGTACCACAGGTTTACAGAACTACACTTTACAGAAACCTGTTTTTTTGAATATTCACAACTCTTTCACTCACTTGTTAATTTCTAGGTCCTGACGAAGCGCATTTGGGATCCCTTAAGGACCCACTCGTAAGCGCGAAACATGTTGACCCCCCACCAGTAGGATTCCCACTCACTATCCTGAGAGCAGCAGTTATTTTTTACAATCTGCCCTCTTTTATTCTTTTCTCCAAGAGTAGCTCCAGGATTATAAATTTTAACCTTTTGCTAGGTAGAGCCGTGAATAAAGGTCTTGGACTCTATCCAGTAATTTTTAAACGCACCACCCACCTTCCTTCCGATAGGCCCACACACCCCCATGCACAACTGCGGCGTCTCCAACCAAAAGATCTCCGACAAAGAGCCCTCTTGCGGGGCCCGTGGGGGACTGCAGCGCCACCCCCACGAGGAGCAACGCCCCATGATGAAGCAAGACACTCGAAAGGGTGTGTGAGGGCACTATATACAAAAGGAGAAATTCCCCACACTCCATCCTACCAACCACATCGTGAGAGCACACACAATCTATCTCATTTTTGCCTTAGGAACAGTTACCCTCTCATAATATATATTTGATTCTGAGGGAGCACGGGTACTGGACCTATTTTCAAATTACGCTCCCGGTCCCTCCCCCCCTCTTTATGTGATAAGATTCTCTTGTACCTCCCCGACTCATGAGGCTCATAGTCGTCTGGACCATTTTCTCCTAATTGGTCGGCTATCAGGTACGTTTTCTCTTCAACCGCGCCCCTCTACTACTAGAGTTCAGAGTGTGGGAACATAGACCCTGCATCCCGTTGTGGAGGCTACGGCCTGAGGTTTGAGAGACACAAAATACCACATAGAAATGATTGAGGCACCACAAGGCTTCTTCGCCACGAACTGGAACACCACCGTGATACAGTTTGGGGAGTGAGAGGCTCTAAAAGCAGTAATATGAGGAGAAAGCCTTGCTAAGACATACGGGATCAGGAAGAAATTAGAGCAAGAGTTGGGGGAAGGAGATAAGCACCTTGTGTGGGAATTACAGAAATAAGCATTGGGCCATGGGGCCGGAGATCCAACCCTCTCAGAGTCACATAGGAATGTGGCGGCCACCTGGGACAGACTGGACTGCCATGTCCGGAAGGACTATAGGCAGCGTCTTGACAAAGAAGGGAATAAATAGGACCGGGAAACATCCATTACAACAAAATGATTACAAGCATGCTATTTGATAGCATGCCAGTACGTGCTATTACAACACACTGCCATCACAATGCATGCCATTACAACACATATACCTTTACCACACATGCCTTTACAACAAATTTTGTTGTAAAGGCATGAGTGGTAAAGGTTTATGTGTTTTACATGTAAGTATAAGGTAAGTATATATCAGGTAATTTTTGGGATAAGGGTGGGTATGGGTTTTGGGGTGGCAAGGGTAATTTTAGGGTTCAGGGTGAGTATGGGTTTTGGGGTGGCATGGGTAATTTTAGGGTTCAGAGTGGGTATGGGGTTTCGGGTGGCAAGGGTAATTTTAGGTTCAGGGTGGGTAAGGGTTTTGGGCTCCCAAGGGTAATTTTAGGGTTCAGGGTGGGTGGGTATTGGTTTCGGGGTGCCAAGGATAATGTTAGGGTCCAGAGTGGGTATGGGGTTTGGGGTGGCAAGGGTAATTTTAGGGTTCAGGGTGGGTATGGGTTTTGGGGTACCAAGGGTAATTTTAGGGTTCAGAGTGGGTATGGGTTTTGGGTGGCATGGATAATTTTAGGGTTCAGGGTGGGTATGGTTTTTGGGGTGGCAAGTGTAATTTTAGGGTTCAGGGTGTGTATGGGATTTGGGGTGCCAAGGGGAATTTTTGGGTTCAGGGTGTGTATAGGCTTTGGGGTACTAAGTGTAATTGTAAGGTGCAGGGTAGGTATGGATTTTGGGGAGGCAAAGGTCATTTTAGGGATCAGGGTGGGTATGGGTTTTGGGTTGCCAAGGGTCATTTTAATGTTCAAGGTTGTTATGGGTTTTGGGGCGCCAAGAATCATTTTAGGCTTCAGGGTGGGTATGGGTTTTGGGATGCCCAGGGTAATTTTGGGGTTCAGGGTGGGTATGGGTTTTGGGGTGCCAAGGGTAATTTTAGGGTACAGGGCGGGTATAGGTTATGAGGTGTCCTGGGTAATGTTATGGTTCAGGGTGGGTATGGATTTTGGGGTGCCAAAGGTAATTCTGAGGTTCAGGCGGGGTATGGGTTTTGGGGTGTCAAGGGTAAGTTTAGGGTTCAGGATGGGTATGGGTTTTGGGGTGCCATGAGTAATTTTGGAGTTCAGGGTGGGTATGGGTAGTGGGGTGGTTAGGGTAATCTTAGGGTGTTAGAGGGTATTAAAATACATATATATACATAAATATGTGTGTATAGATAGATAGATAGATAGATAGATAGATAGATAGATAGATAGATAGATAGATAGATAGATAGATAGATAGATAGATAGATAGATAGATAAATATCTATAGTAGCTACTGGCGTTTGCCAGTAGGCAGTTATAGTTATGACCTGGTTTCTATTCAAAAAGTGTTTTTTCTTTTGCCAATATCATTGGCCCAATTCGACGAATCTTCGTGAAATTTTGAAAACAAATAGCCCACTCTCTTTAGGTGCTGTCTTGAAGATTTCGGGGTGATAAGTCTAGCGAAGGCCGAGAAAAAGTGGGAGTCTCAAAACGCTTTTTCTCCATGTTAATTTCCACAGGAAACTGTTGACGCAGCTACAGCCTAAACTGCTAAATGGAATTACACCAAATTTGGCAGAAAGGTAGCTCTTGGTCCAGAGTACACTCTTTGGGGCAGATTTACAAGCCCCTTGCGCCACTTTTGCATCACTTTTCCCATGTTAAAAGTAACACAAAAGTGGCGCAAGGGGCTTGTAAATCTGCCCCTTTATGTGTAAATACATTGAGTAGTTCCTGAGAAATGTAAACATTTCTCAGATATACAAATATGGCCATGAAGGATTCACAAACCCTCCCGATCTCGTGTCTGAGATCTGATTGGCTGCCAACACTTCAAACGAGGAAGGGTTGGCAGCCATCTTGTGACTCGTTTGAACCGAGTCACAAGAAAAATTGTCAAAAAAAGGTTAAAAGTCAAGAAAAGGGGGCCTGGTAGAAACACCCTGACCCACTCGGTCTGCTCAGGGAATCCCACAGGGACCATCAGGGACAAAAAAAAGCATTTTTTATAAACAAATTCATCAGGAGTTGCGTTGGATCCGCAAATCCTTCCCCCAAAAAAATGTGGTCCCCAGGTGGGCCAGGTCCCGGGACAAATCATCCAAATACCTGCAGCCCCGGGGACTTCCACCATCATGGGGCTTTCCTCATAAAAAATTGTGTGGGGGGCTTCTGCCCCCACATTAGGCCCTAGGGACCGCCACCGCCCTGGGGCACAAATCAAGTAAAGGTGGGGGTCAATTGCTACAATCTAGATGAAATGGAGGCTGCATGTCCCCCCTCCAGGAGCTGTCCATGGCCTTGGGGACCACCATTCCCCAGGGCCAGCACCAGTAATCATCTGGGGTGCCCAGCCCTGGGACATTGCAGTTTGGGGGGTCCAGGGACTGCGGGGGCCTTGAGGCTCCTCCTGCGGTCTCCACAGACCTGGACATGCCTCTGGGGATGGGGTCCCCGGGATAAAAAATGGCCCATGTAGGGGAGCTGCGCTGTCCCTACCTATTTTTTTTAAAGAAAGGATGTGGCCATCTCCTGGGAGATGGGGTCCCCGGGGCTATATTGGCCTCAGGAGGGGGGCCCTCCTCCAAAAATTTAAATAAGAAAAAATAGAGGACTGGCTGCGTGGGGATGGGGTCCCCTGGGCCAAAATAGGCCTGGGCCCCCCTCCCATTTTATTTTTAATAAAAAATTGGTCAGGCCCCGGGGATGGGGTTTCCGGTGCCCAAAAGGGTAAAGGGAAGGGGGGCCACACAGCCCCCCTTCCTAATATAAAAAAAAAATCAGAAGCCAGCAACTCGCCAGAGGCCCTGTCCCCTTTCTCCACAACTCTGCAAACATGCTTCCTGGTGCACTCTTAGTTGGAGGATGAAGTCCTCTTTGCTGCTGATGGTCCTTGGGGCCAACTAGCCCACCTGTTACCACCAGTAACCCCACATAGTGGGCTTCCTGAGAGGTGATCAGAGGCCATGGCCCTTTTTACACCACTCTGGAAACACACCTCTTGGCGCACTGCTAGTGGGGCGATGAGATCCCCTTGTGTCCTGAGGAAAAGATTTTGACATGGTGAGATGGGACTTCCTGTTCGAGGTCATGCAGCGGATGTGTCTAGGGAAACGTTGAATTGCATCATGCAAGCTACTTTACATTACTCCAAATAACTGGGTTAAAACAGGCTCCACTATCTCCCCACAGTATAGGATGTACAGTGTTGATTATATATTGATGGTGAGTGATGATTTGTATGATTGACCATCTTTTTAATTCATATTGGACATTCAGAATTTGAAATAACTTCATTGGTGCTGTTATTTTATGTGATTTCTTTGCACTCTCAGGTGTCTAGTCTAAATGCCAATAAACAGATGTTTTAAAACATTTGATTAACTTCCCTCCTTACAACCCAGACCCTTCAAAAAAAACAAACACACTAATATTAAACATTTGTAAAGAATAAATTAATAAATAAATCAAATAAAACAAATCATTAAAGTAACAAATAAGCAAATAAAAATATACATAAATAATAATCAATACAAAAGTAATTAATTTTAATAGAAAATGAATTAATAAATGGGGCCAGAGAGGTTCGAACATTTCCGACCTTTAGGCACAGCTGAGTCGGTGAAAAAAGCAAACTGAGATTTCATTCCGAAACCCACTAGGGTATTTTATTCGTTTAAAAGAAATGACACTGTAACTTGACATGAACACACAGAGGAGAATATTCTGCTTGGACTAAACTACAGGTACCGGCATGCTGTAATTGTGACTCACTTGAGAGGCCCACGTGGGCTGCATATATAAGGCATGTAGTTAATGGCGCCTACCGAGCACTTCAGTTTAGGCAGTGTCATCCTCTGAAGAAAGAGCCCGAGGGCTCTGAAACGTGTCAGGAATTTGCAAATGTTTGGAGCTGATATGCAGGTTTTTAACAAATCAAGGTTTTTGAAAAGCACTCGGCTGGGAAGTTGCGTCCTTGCATCAGGACAACTTCTTTGTGGATTGTTTACTTGGCAGCCTGGCCGAGAAAGACGCCTCACCATGGAGTTTAAATGGGGCCAGAGAGGTTCAAACAATTCTGACCTTTAGTTGCAGCTGAGTTGGTGAAAAAAAAAAAAATGGGGATTTCATTCCGAAACCCACTGGAGTATTTTATTTGTTTAAAAGAAAGGACACTGTAACTTGAACTTAACCCACAGAGGGGAATATTCAGCTTGGACTAAACTACAGATACCAGCATGCTGTAATTGTGACTCACTTGAGAGACCCACGTGGGCTGCACATATAATGCATGCAGTTAATGGCGCCTACCGAGCACTTCAATTTGGGCAGTGTCATCCTCTGAAGAAAGTGCCAGAGGGCTCTGAAATGCATCAGGAATTTGCAAATGTTTGGAGCTGAAATGCCAGTTTTGAACAAAAAAAAACCTTTGAAAAGCACTCGGCTGGGAAGTTGCGTCCTTGCATCAGGGCAACTTTTTTGTGGATATATATATATGTATATTTTTCGTCCAAAGGTCCCAGCCACCAAGGAAGAAATATACACTGATTTTAATTTTTGGTGCTTGGAGCCCACTATGGTTATTAATATATCTCCTGGGACTACGTGTCCCAGCATGCAGTTCTAAGCGTACTCTACGCTGCGTGCACAAAAGGAGATGTCACAGGCACTGAAAATGACTGCAATTAGCTTCTGACGAGAGGCTGACGACCTCGAAACGCGTAGGGCTTACCAACTTTGCATCGTAATGCCGAGGCAATGAGGGAGCTGTCGAGTGCCTCCTGGAAGCTGGGACCTTTGGACAAAATAGTTAACATGGCTGTCCCGCCATGTGGGAGAGCACCATTTTTGACACGAAGAGGCTGAGGCTGGTAACTGATGCCGACCGGACAGCACAGCAAACTCACACTACAAAGTGGGATGCCCCGACATTGATGTGGTACCAAGGAAGAAATATACACTCATTTTAATTTTTGGCGCTTGGAGCCCACTATGGTTATTAATATATCTCCTGGGACAACGTGTCCCAGCATGCAGTTCTAAGCGTACTATACGCTGCGTGCACAAAAGGAGATGTCACAGGCGCCAAAAATTACTGCAATTACCCCCTGACAAGAGGCGGACGGCCTCGAAACGCGTAGGGCTTACCAACTTTGCATTGTAATGCCGAGGCAATGAGGGAGCTGTTGAGTGCCTCCTGGAAGCTGGGACCTTTGGACAAAATATATATATATATTCATAAAAAAACAAAGGTTACAGGGACATTATAGTTAGGCTGACATTTCACTCCTACAGAACCAGGGAAATTTGAAAATTTCAGAACAAAACATGCCTGTTGAACCCCCTGAACAGGCCCAGGGGGGTCAGTGTGTTTCTATCCTACTCCATTTTCTTGTTTTTTCATGTTTTTTCTTGTGACATGGTTCAACTGAGTCACAAGATTGCTGCCAACACTTCCTGGTTTGAAGTGTTTGGAGCCAAAATATTTACATTTCTCACAAACTACTGAACGGATTTACACCATTTAACAAAAAGAGTGTGATCCAGTGCAAACCCAATAAATTGATCAGGGATAAATACTCAATATCTTCACACTACTTTGGCCCATACACATTCATCCAAATCCCTGATGCGCTGGGGTCAAGTTCTTGTATCCTTCTCCAACCTTCCGTACTGCTGAAACTTATAGTTAAACATCCTTTATTTTATGTATATTTAACATATGTAATCAACATTTCATCTACTTGATTGATGAACCAACTAGCTGACGAGTTGATGGTAATGGAAATTCTAAGAACATTAACAACCTATAATTGACTAAATAACCAAAGACTTTCGGTAATTTTTCAGCAATTTTATCTAGTAATAATAAATGCTCAAAGCAAATGTTATAAACTCAAATACTAGAAACCTTATGAGAGAGTAAGAAACTAATCCTAAAAATAACGGAAATTAACATCTCAAATATACTTTGCAAAGAGTGGATAGATGAAGAGACATTAGATGCAAAAATAAAATATATTGAATTTAACCATCAATTTTGGAGGGATAGAGGAAGAGACAAAAGCACAGAATAAAATAAAAATACGGCAAGTATATTTCTGCATTGTTAAATAATACAAACCAAATGGATCTGTATAGGGGAAAACCACCACCCAGGCCTAGGCAGTAGCGTGGGACCCCTGATCTAAGAGTCAAGGATCAAATATTCAGGAATCAGGATAGGGACAGGACAGGAACAGCTAGGCCTCGCAGCAAACTGACGAACAGTGTCACACCACTCTCTCGGACACCTCAACCGATGCGATCTCTCTCCCGATGGCATCATCTAAACTACGCCCCCAAAGCACCTATTCTTGTACTTTAAAATTACATGTCCGACCCATAATAGTTGCAATCTTCACATTTTCTAAGTAAGTGACTGGTTGGTTTCTAGGGGTGGGATGTCACCCCATTATTGAAATCATTCTTCTTTCAACTATACCATTGTTCAAAATAATTTTCCCATAGTCATCAGTCAAGCCTCTCTCATGAGTCCACATGTTACAAATTTGTATAAAATGTATTAAATCCAGTGACTACTGGTTCCGTTTCTCACGATGACACTGGCTTGGCTGGCAGTCAATGTCTTTGTCCTTCACCAGGTCAGGCTTTTTCAGCGTAGCACGTCAGTTCAGTCACGTAGTCACATGAATCTTGCTCGCACACAAATGTATCCTCCCTCTAGTTTGGACAATTTAAGAACATGGAGGACTCGTTCCTTACTAAAAAACAGGACATAGTCATTTATTAATAAAACGATAATTCAATTGTCACTGTTTTCCACCCAATTTAGCACTAATTATTTATTAACATGTCAGCCCAGCATCGCTTAAGCAGAAAACAGTGTTATTTGTGAGTTCAAAGCATCACACACCATGCATTTTACGAATTACACATGCGGCCTTGCCATGCAAAACCCTTTAATCCATTTATAAACACAAGATTATTACATTTAAGGTTATTTACACATTAATTTTGATTAGTTTGTGCGTATTTTGCAAAGTAAGCTTTCTTCGTGTAGTGTAATTGTGCACATTAGTCGTTTAAATACTACTTACTGTTAGTACGTATTATTGGGGTGTTCAATCAGGCAGTATTCTTTTCGCGAAATCCTGCTCCATCAATCCCCCCTCTGATGGCTTTTAGGAGCCATCATAAATACTCACCATACTGAGTGCCACCTTTTTATCTAAAACTCACTTTCTCTTTCTTCTTTTATGGCACCCTCGTCTAACTTTTTCATCATATCATAGTATTCTTCATTTATTTCCTCAAGTTCTATTTCTTCTCTCTTTCTCTTTATTCCCTTTCTTATGTTCCTTCTAGCCCTTTCACCCTTTCTTTCTCTTATGCATTTACAACACATATATACCGGTAATATTACTAAAACTATTATTGCTATTGAAAGTATAGGCATTAATAATTTTCCTAATAAACAACTTCCAAATGTAGAAACCCATTTACTTACTGCAGAGAAACTCTTACCAAGTCTCTCCCTCACACCGTCCACCTCCAGTTTGGTTAAATCATTATGTAATTTTGCAATATTTCTTATATATCCTTCTATCCCTCTACTTTTAACCGGGATATCAGTACAGCAGTGTTGAACTTTCAACATGCCACAGACTCCACCCTCTTTTGCTAAAAGAATGTCAAGGGCAAGTCGATTTTGTGAAACCATTGATCTGATTGCTGCTATTTTGGTATTAATCATCAAGAAACCACCACTATTATCTGTTGATAAACGATCAACCACTTTTCAATCAATCAAATTTTGTGCGAATTCAGAACTACTTCAACTGAGGGTATCAGTGCACCAACAAAATCACCTACTATTTCTGAAAAACTTGCTCTTTTACTACGTATTAGTCCTTGGTTTACTTCATTGACACTTGCTCTTTCAGTCCATGTTAGAAATGGAATTTCTGGTTGGTTAGGGCTTGCGCCTAAGCCAGGCAGAAACCACCACTCTAGTCAAGGTAAGGGAGTTACACGCCAAAGATAACCACTGCTCACCCCCTTGGTAGCTTGGCCCGAACAGTCACGCTTATCCCGGAGGCAATATGTAAAGTGTTTGTGCAATACACACACAGCAACAACACACTAGGCACACCACAAAAGGAACTCCAGACAAGGTTATATCAAAAATAGCCTTTGCATTATCATAAAACACATTAGAATAGTAATCACACAATATACACTGTGCAATATTTGCAAGGGATTATGTACACCTGACAGGGCCACTTGGACCACTGTCAGAACCATCACAAAATAAACAGAATACATGTAGAACATATAATAGACATAGAACAGAACCAGTAATTACTGGCAAACACTGTACTCAGCATCATCCTGTAACACAAACCATATTATGCACAGTATCACCGCAGGCGTGAAATACATTATGCACCAACCTCAATACCTAAACATAATAGACCATAACCTCCTAAGCATAACTCATATTAGGGGCATAACTCACAGTAGAGGATAACCTCACAAACATAAACCACAGTATGCAAATAACCTCATATATAAACCACATTTAGAGGCATAAAACAGGTTGCATCAATCACAGTACATGAATCACATTTCCTGCGTACCACATAAATCACATTAGGGACTGGCGCCCTATCAACCTAACAGTCCCCCTAGCCAACTGGCCTCTTCAGAGGGCTCAAATGCCCTATGTCCAAAAGTGTTGGGCGGCTGCCAATGCAGCAGAATCCACAAGTGCCCAATTGCACAGGGGCACAGGAGTGTACTTCACTCTTGTCTCACTAAACATGCCCTCAAAGAAATGTTGGCCTAAACGTTGCAGCTGACGCTAATTGCCATGCAGCTGTGATGCAGAATGTGGGTCTGGGCACTCACTGTGCCCTCTGAACAAATATGCCCAAAATGTTGCAGCTGCCCGCTACGGCAGCACAGCTGTGATATATCCATGAAGGTGGGTCCAGCTCCACTGTGCCCTCTGGACCCCCAAAGGCTCTTAAAAACAAATATGCCCATCATTGTGGTGGCCCGCTCTCTTGTGGGACCGTCCCGACCCTAGAACTGGCACTATGCCTCGGGGCCCCGCTCTGGGGCTCTTTGAACAAAATCGCCCCCAACGTTGGAGCGGTCTGCAATGGTGGGACTGCTCAGGCACCGACAATGTGCCTCAGAATGCACCACAAAGGCGCCCATGGAGCCCCCACTCACTGGGACTCTCTGGGCGTCTGCTCCTCTCCTGCTCCGGTCCTCCCGATGCTGACCTCGGCACTGCAAATGGCCAAGGGCAGCCCCTACCACTCGGGGACTCTCTGCAGGCATGGGGGAAGTCTTCCCTTACGGGGCTCTGCTCTTCTCTTCTGGCAGCCTGTCGGGCTCCCACAGCTCAAGGGGGCCCCGCTCTAGAAGACACCGACCTCTGAACTCTCTCTGGCCTAGGGGCAGCTGCCAGGGATCATGTAACACGGAGCGGGTTATACGTCGACCCAGTCCTCGCATCACGCTTCTCCCGGCCGGCACTTCCCATTGCTGGCCCTGCCCACAACCAGGCAGCTTGCCTGGATTTCTCCTTCAGCGCTCCTCTTCCATGGGCCACAGCGGTGATTTCCTTTGGCAATAGTGTGGGGTGGGCACCCGCTCCACGGCATTACGGGGGAATCCCTACACTGGGTATTCCCTTCCTCTCCACGCAGCGCACCACTGCTAAAGCCCACGCGCTCCTCTTCTGTTTGGGAAATTAGAATATAGCCCTCGCAAGGTGCTTAAGAGCCACAGCTCCCACAGCAACAGTCCTTAGAGATCAAGGGGGCAAGGCTGGGCCCAGAGAGGCAAGCCCTCATGGCGGTTCCTCCTGGTCCCCAGCAGCAGCACCCCCCAGCAAGGTTCAGGAACAGCACACAAACACAGAACCAACAACATGGGGTCACAGCCCCTATAATTATATTCCACAATCTCTTTGTCTACAGTACAGGGCATGGGGGAACCAGATGCAACTGGTTCAGGGGGAATTGGAGCACTTTGTTTACCAAGCTCCTCTTCCCCTTTCTCAGGTGGGGCTAGGTGAACGGACAAACCACAGTGGGCGGAGCCAGCATTGTCCAGCCTGGGCACAGTACTATTCAGGGTAAGGGGATTACTCCTCCCACTACTCCCAATGCAGATGTCCCATTCAGCCTAGTACTGACTCACCCTGCCCCTCCTGGAGCCACACACCTCTCAGCCCCTGTCACTCAAAAGCCAGCCATGCAATTCACATCAGGCAGGCAAACGCCTAGTACCCACAATAAAGAAAAGGGGGGAGAAGGAAAAACGCATAGCACACAGTAATGCCAACCTCTAAAAGTGGCATTTCTCAACCAGTCATCAGAAATCTGCGCACACCATTGCGCAGCATTTATTCTTACAATTTCATACATACTAAACTCAACCACGCTGCTCCTCTCATTCCAGGAATTACCACTGACACTCTTTATCAGGGAATCCCCAATGCATTCCTATGGGAGGGCTGGCCAACCTTACCTAAAGTACACATAGAGCACACACACTTTACACTGGACCACAGTGCTAGAGTGCCCAGAGGCCTAAAACCACCAACACAAGGTCAGAGAAAAGTCAAAAAGTTTAGGGGTGAACCTGCCAAAAAGGGCCAAGTCCAACAGTCCATATGATACACTTTTGGAAAAACAATCCCAGAATAACAGCTTCCATACCAATGAATGTGCAGGTAACCTATAATAGGCTTTCTTACCACACACATAATATACACCCGCTGAAGTCTGCTTGCCTACCGTGAGGGGAACGATTGTTTGCTGGAGTGTCCGCCATAATCCCTGCCTCGCCCCGCACCAGTAATTCCTAAGCCGTGAGGGGAACGGCTCCATTCAGGGCAAAGTGAGACTACAATCCCCAGAGGGCTTTGCGCAGCCAGCGCGCACGATGCAGCTGAGGGGAGGAAGCCCTCAAAAGACCGGGGCGCCTCCCGCAGCGCGGGACGCGCGCTGAAGTCTGCTTGCCTACCATGAGGGGAACGGTTGTTTGTTGGAGTGTCCGCCATAATCCCTGCCTCGCCCCGCACCAGTAATTCCTAAGCCGTGAGGGGAACGGCTCCATTCAGGGCAAAGTGAGACTACAATCCCCAGAGGGCTTTGCACAGCCAGCGCGCACGACGCAGCTGAGGGGAGGAAGCCCTCAAAAGACCGGGGCGCCTCCCGTAGCGCGGGACGCGCGCGGGCAGCGCCCGGGCGAAGCCTGGGCCAATGGCGGGCCCGTCCTTGCCCGTCACTGACAGGAGCAGACTGGACTGGGCAACCCCCCTAATGTCGTATCCCCAGCATATGCCTTAAGGTATCGTATAAACTTTTCATACTAGTTTCATCTGTTGGAGAGTCACCGATAAGGACATAGTGTGGGAGTTAAACAGTTTGCTGGCCTCATTCGTCTGGTTCACTTCTTGCCTGACCTGTGAAGCCCACAGCGCCCCATCCTGTCTTTGTGACCCTTTGCTTCCATCATGCTAGCAAAAGATACCAAAGGGAAAGCGCCCAACGTCCAATTTACTGGAACTATGGACCAATTCATCACCAAGGTTAACTGTGTTATTGACCAGGAAATCACGTTGCTGGAACTCCGCATATCGCAGGATCTCGCGGCGGCTAGGAGGTCCTCTATGGGCCATATTGCCAACGTGTGTACCCCTGTCCAACAAGCTACTAAAGGTCTTGTCACTCCATGCTCCGACATTGATTCTTCGACCCTGGATTTGCTACCGAGTGGAATAGTTGCTGTATCCATGGGAGAACAGTCCATGGTCTCTGACTCACTGCTGATCTCCCCTTGCCCACTGCCATCCGTTCATAGCATAATGCCAGAGCCATGCACTAGACAACTGCGTGAGAGGCATCTTGGGGCTGTCCCTAAAAACAAGCAAGGGTGTATCCCCACAAATGGTGGGAAGGTCAAGAAAGGCAACAAAAAAATAAAGCCTGTGAGCCACCAGAGAAATCCTAGAATGCCCCACGCTCCCCGGGAGCAGCCCCCTCTGATTGCACCAGTAAATAAAGATGCACCCCCAGTTCTTCCACCACCTGTTAGAATGGCACGCCAGGATGCAAGTGGGGGGACAAATGTCATAGTTAGGGACGAGGGAATGTCCCCTGATCTATCTAACATTTATGACGCAATTAGGTCTCTCCTCCGCCCCATAGAGGACAGAATATATAAGATTGAACATCACCTATCTAGGATCGAACAAGGGCTTCGGGGTTACATTGATTCTACAAGCAACATTGACCGACCTGGGGTTCCTAAATTGTTGGACAGTACCAGAGCACAAAATGCACCGGCTGCTCCTCAAAACCAGCCAATACTGCCCTCAGATCACCAGGACTTAACTGCAATTAACAAGTCTATAGTTGTGCTCGATCACGAGCAATCTGCCCAATATAATGCAACCCAGCCTAAACACGATGCTAGGCCTTCTATATCCCAGACACCAAGGGGAGAAAATATTCCAAACCTACATCCTGAAGTTGCCCCATTTGTTGTAATCCTAACAGGGGTCCCCGAATTGGGCAAACACGAGGTTGAATCCCCCATAACTTTGAGAAACAGGGTTGTGCACTGGCTCAATAAAAATAGACCACTCCCATTGCACAAAGCCTGTAAGATACTCAAGGTCAGGAGGGTGCTATGGGTAGGCCATTTGGCGAAAAATATAGAGGGGGATTGTATTCTAATCAACTTTGATGACCCAAAAATAGTTGATTACATTTGTAATTGGAATGATTCTAATTTAGGTGTATCTATTAGTGCCCTTCCTTTGACTTACTTCTATCCCCCTGGTCACTTTGCTACAAAACCGGATGGGTGGGAAATTGTGCATAGGAATGGGAGGGGCTTGCCACAAGGGCGTTGGCCTAGACCCCCTCTTCCCCTAGACCTTATCTTTTTGCAAACCGGTTTAGTAGTCTAGAGTCCGTTGAC
This sequence comes from Triturus cristatus, assembly GCF_964204655.1. NCBI lineage: Eukaryota > Metazoa > Chordata > Amphibia > Caudata > Salamandridae > Triturus > Triturus cristatus. The sequence continues at coordinate 233,478,671 of NC_140584.1, forward strand.
TGACTGAGGGGTAGAGGAGTGGCACCAAGTAGTTCCCTGCTCTCCCCAGGTTGCTGTATATCTGATAACATATCTATTTCCTCGAGGGCAGTAGATGACCATAATAGTCATACTACTAATAGGGAAGTATTATTAGGGGTTAGACCGAGCGCCATATTTAGTAAACCATATGTGGTGGAGCCAACTGAAGTACCCCTGAGGATATCAGCAGTAGAACAAAACATTCCTGAGGAAGGTGTTGTTAAACCCACAACTAGCCAAATAACACTTAAAAACGCTATATTACCAGAGGCAGGACTTAACATCATGACCTGGAATATAGCTGGCCTTAGTGCAAAGCTAAATACCCCCTTTTGGAATGATTTTATTACGCAAGGGTTTGATATTATATGTCTCCAAGAGACCTGGTATAAAGAACCTATTCACGTGGAAGGCTATACATCACACTGGGTATTGGCAGTGGACTCGGCAGTGGGAAGGGCTAAAGGCGGCCTCCTAATTTTAACATCAACAAAGCTAATCAAGTTTAAACCCAATACTTATTATGAGGTGACCCCCTACGCTCATCTACTACGCCTGGAGCATGTCACGGGCAAGGATTTAATTACTATTAATTACTACAACAATACCTTTGATGCACGCAGGGGTCCTATTGTGTATGAAATTGGGAGAGAGATCGACAAGATGCTGGCCCGATCCAGGAACCAACCCGTTCTCTTATGGGCAGGAGATTTTAATATACAGGCTTGCCCATATGCAAAACAAAGGACATGCGGCTTCTTGGGGAACTAGACGATAATGCTAGTTTTCCACATATCCATTTCCCACATAACGATAATGGAACTGTACTCAATAATTTGATAGCCAAACTGGACCTAGAGTTACTTGACTGCTCCTTGAAAAAGGGCAATATTAAATGCCCAACTTTCAAAGGTAGGGATGCCCACTCTAACATTGACCACATTCTTGTCTCCTGCAACACTGCGTATACCGATTTATGGATAACAGAGCAAGCAGTAAGTGACCATAACAGTATCTCTGTAACATTACTGACGTGGGGACACATACACCTAGACCCCAGCAGTTTCGTTAGAGATATAGTTGCAGAGAGACCAAATGGGTAAGAATTAAGCGGGCTAACGTTAATCCTGTTATACTTCTGGAAGAAGTTATAACTAAATGTACAACAGAAATAGACTACTGCCTAAGTAACGAGATAGTACCTGCCACATTGCTTTCTAAATTTTATAAAATTAATACCATTATTGAGGGCTTACTGACAGGTAGGAGTAGGCCACTGAAGACCAGGTCAGTCGGCTGGTTTGACAAGAATTGTACACAGGCCCTGTCGAAATTAAAAACCGCCCTGGCCACCAAACCCAGGGATACCACTTGTATTAAAGCCGAACGCCATAATTATAAGATCTCTTTGGAAGTTCGGAAAAAAGAAATACAAGAGGAGTTATGGCACAAACTCAATTTAGCGGCAGACACAAATAACAATAGATTATTTTGGGAGACAATTAACTGCCCTTTTCTAAAGAATGATACTATTCCCGAATTAACATCACATGTAAACTGCAATGCCTGGATTGACCATTTTACTAACATTTTTAACCCAGATAGGTTGGTTTTAGATTTTTTAACAAATCACAATTCTGTGTGGCTATTGTCACCTTTATCCATTAGACTGGATGAGGTTTATTTGGGGCTGTTAAAAAGTAGCAGGGGTAAAGCCCTGGGTCCCGATGGTGTTCCCGTGGACTTGTACAAACAGGAGATGAATTTATGGGCACCAATTTTAACTCGCATCTTTAATGCTGCCATAGAAGGCAACCTTCCTTTGACCTGGGGACAATCTATCATTGTCCCCTTATTTAAGAAGGGGTCCAGGTCCGAGGCACGGAACTATCGTCCGATCTCCCTCCTGGACTCATCAATTAAAATTCCGAGCAGAATCCTCCTTAATAGACTAGAAACATGGTCAGAGGAAAATACTATTTTATCGCCAGTTCAGTATGGGTTCAGGAGGGGATTAGGTACAATGGAGCAGTGCTTGAACCTCGACCTCATCATAAACAAATACATTATGGTCAAAAAAGGGAACCTATTTCTATGTTTTGCTGATCTTAGCAGCGCTTTTGATTTGGTCGAACATTCAATTTTATGGCCCATACTTTTGGAGATGGGTGCACCAAAAGATATTGTACACTTCCTGGCTAGATTATATGAAAGGCTTTCGTGTAAAGTGCGTTTCGGGTCTAATGGGGAATCTACACCTTTTTTTAGAGTGACCAGAGGCATCAGGCAAGGATGTGTTTTGGCCCCCTTGCTTTTTACCTTATTTATTAATCAAATTGATACAACCCTTAGACAGGTTCCAGCTGATGCCCCTCGAGTAGATGGCGACCCAATTCCAATACTGCTGTATGCGGATGATGCCGTCCTCTTGTCACGTACCCAAATCGGCCTCCAACGCCTAATTGGCAGCTTCCTGAGGTTTATTGACAGCAGGAAACTGCTAATTAATAAAGAAAAAACATATGTAATGTCTTGCGGGAGGAAGAAAGGGGTCAAAAGGACTTTTTACCTGGATGAGGCTAAAATTCAAACCGTTAACAACTTTTGTTATCTCGGTGTTACATTCTCTGGTGATGGGAGATGGGATAACGAATGTGAGAATGTGCACCTCAAAATGGTAAAGAATAATAACGGTGTATTCAGATTTGCCCCCAAACTTGGGAACAGTAGAATTAAGGATATGATTTCGATTTATAAAGCCAGATGTCTATCATCTGCTTTGTATGGGGCTGGTGTGTGGGGTCACTATACCCTTTGTGGTAACCGTATCCAACTTGACGAAAACTCATTTTAGGGGCGTCTTCTGAGTGCCCCCGCATCAGCCTCTACAGAGCTAATCCACAGAGAAGTGGGTCTAGATTACATCAAAGATCTTGTAGCTCTACGGCCATTGGCCTTATGGCGATCCATCTGGTCTAAAACTGAAACCATATTCACCCAAAAAGTAATCAGAGACTGTCTAAGGTTGGGCCACTGTTTGCATATACCCTGGCTCAGACACATTCATCACTGGTACAAGCTTCTTTTTAATTTGGATCCTTTTTTAATACCGGAGGAAGCTGCCAGTATATCCAAATCAGAACTTAAGGTGTCTTTTTTATGCAACTCAAGACAATCTAGAGAACTTGTCTGTGCCAAACAATGTACCTCTGTTTTTTAATGCGAAAATAACACGAGTGAAGGTTTCCAGCTATACTTAATGGAAGTCTCAAGAAGATCTCACCGTTTCGTTCTTACTCGTCTAAGGCTTGGTATAGTACACCACCTTGTGTCCTTCCCCATCATTGGGCAGCACAGTAATACTCTATGCCCCTGTGACGACTTATCCAAACAGAGTTGTTGTCATTTTATGCTGTTTTGTAAATTTTATACTTTTTTAAGAAGACATTTTTTGAAACCTATCTTTTTAAAATATAATGTTCGGTCTACCAGGAATGCGATGCAGCTAATGTTTACTCTGGAAAGCGCAGATATATGTTTTCATGTAGCTACCTATATCCTAAAATGTATGACCGCCAGAAAATCTATTGTTGTTTAATCTTTTAGGATTTTAGCAAGTTGCACTCGTCACTTTGTTGAGTATTGCAGAGGTTTCCCTAGCGATATTTGTACAAGTCTCGACATGGGAACTGCACTTTATATTGCGTATTTTGCACATTACTCAGCACTTTAGCAACCAGCACATGTAAATTTATTGAGTCTATTAGAGCCTTCTTTTTCTGTATTTATACCGAATATTCTATTATGTATTGGCATTATTTGTGGAGATTGTATCCCAGTTAGTATGTCTTGTACATACCCAATGTAATTGGTCTATATATTTTGCCCTTTTTATAGTTTTATTGTATGTTTGCTGTATGTTTTATATTTTATGTCTGCTATATGGTTGTGTGTACAAACCGAATAAAGCATTTTGAACTTAACTACACCCGGGTAAACAGGATCAGTTCCACCTTTTAATCCCCATCCTCCAGTAATTTGTAAAGTATGCTCACATTCACTAGTGCCAATGAAGTAGTTGTTATACTTAGTCTTTGATCTATATATACACAGTTTCCCTTTCTGTGACCAATACAGGGACATCGCAGCATATGTCTCACCCTTCTCATAATTTCCCTCTCTAAAAGCCCATGGTGGTGCCTGTGATTTCTGTTTATCAGCTTTCTCTTGGAAACTTGCTCTTCTATTTTCTACCATTTCCAAGAACAATCTCTCTTCAACATGTAGGCTATAAGTTAAGTTATTCTTATATGCATATTCTACATCTAAGGTTTTAGTAATATGGACGAATTCTCCCATATAGCATGCATCTCTACCACTTACTACTTTATTTAGTTCCCTTTTAATTGGAACCTCTGAAAATACTAAATCTATGTCAGTATATTGATTCTCTAGCTTACCTGTCATATAAAATAGGCTGCTGAGGACACTACATGACACACCATATGTTAATCAAAGGTGGTGATATGTTACACCTTCCGAGACATACAAAGGTAGTTGCATGCAGACGTAACAATCACTCACATTCATTGTGTTAGTATATTCATATAACAACTTAGTAAATACATTTAATGAAAAATCACTAATAGATTTGCCAGGATGGAGAATGCTTCCATCCAATTGTTCTATGTTAAATATTCATATTTGTTTCAGAAACATCTTTCATACCTTCAATTGATGCTTCATTAGTATTATTTTCATTGTTATTTACATTAAGGATAGGTATGATAACAATTAACAACATCCATATAAGTGTTCATAGGAAAACACTACTGTAGGAGGGTGGATTCTGACTACATGGTTGCCCCCATTTTTTTTCCTGGTGTTTTGATGGTTTTTGAATAGTCTGGCTGGGATCCTGCTATCCAGGACCCCAGCCTATCTGCTTTCTCCCTTAAATGACATGGTGTGCATACTAGATGTGCTAGTGATTGGATAATGTGGTACCTTATGAGCCCCTAGTATATGGTACCCTACGTACCAAGGGCATAGGTACTTCACAGGCCTACCAGGGGCTGAAGCATGTATTATGCCACTCCTGGGAAGCAGACTAAATCTGACACCACAGGCCTGCTACTGCAGCCTGGGTGAGGTAGTGTTAGCACTCCTCACTGAGGTATAGGTTCCTATATCTCACCATACACACACATATAAACCTATCAGCCACCCCTATGGCAGGCCTTATCAATCCTGTGGGCAGGGTGCTTGGTTTACAATGTGAGGGGGTGCCTCTGCCTGAGCAGGGCCCCTCTGCAGCTGGCAGGGTCTATTCCTTGTGGCTGTTTGTGGATGCGGTTAAACCATGTACTCCATGACCCCCTCTTCCCCTAGACCTTATCTTTTTGCAAACCGGTTTAGTAGTCTAGAGTCCGTTGACTGACTGAGGGGTAGAGGAGTGGCACCAAGTAGTTCCCTGCTCTCCCCAGGTTGCTGTATATCTGATAACATATCTATTTCCTCGAGGGCAGTAGATGACCATAATAGTCATACTACTAATAGGGAAGTATTATTAGGGGTTAGACCGAGCGCCATATTTAGTAAACCATATGTGGTGGAGCCAACTGAAGTACCCCTGAGGATATCAGCAGTAGAACAAAACATTCCTGAGGAAGGTGTTGTTAAACCCACAACTAGCCAAATAACACTTAAAAACGCTATATTACCAGAGGCAGGACTTAACATCATGACCTGGAATATAGCTGGCCTTAGTGCAAAGCTAAATACCCCCTTTTGGAATGATTTTATTACGCAAGGGTTTGATATTATATGTCTCCAAGAGACCTGGTATAAAGAACCTATTCACGTGGAAGGCTATACATCACACTGGGTATTGGCAGTGGACTCGGCAGTGGGAAGGGCTAAAGGCGGCCTCCTAATTTTAACATCAACAAAGCTAATCAAGTTTAAACCCAATACTTATTATGAGGTGACCCCCTACGCTCATCTACTACGCCTGGAGCATGTCACGGGCAAGGATTTAATTACTATTAATTACTACAACAATACCTTTGATGCACGCAGGGGTCCTATTGTGTATGAAATTGGGAGAGAGATCGACAAGATGCTGGCCCGATCCAGGAACCAACCCGTTCTCTTATGGGCAGGAGATTTTAATATACAGGCTTGCCCATATGCAAAACAAAGGACATGCGGCTTCTTGGGGGAACTAGACGATAATGCTAGTTTTCCACATATCCATTTCCCACATAACGATAATGGAACTGTACTCAATAATTTGATAGCCAAACTGGACCTAGAGTTACTTGACTGCTCCTTGAAAAAGGGCAATATTAAATGCCCAACTTTCAAAGGTAGGGATGCCCACTCTAACATTGACCACATTCTTGTCTCCTGCAACACTGCGTATACCGATTTATGGATAACAGAGCAAGCAGTAAGTGACCATAACAGTATCTCTGTAACATTACTGACGTGGGGACACATACACCTAGACCCCAGCAGTTTCGTTAGAGATATAGTTGCAGAGAGACCAAATGGGTAAGAATTAAGCGGGCTAACGTTAATCCTGTTATACTTCTGGAAGAAGTTATAACTAAATGTACAACAGAAATAGACTACTGCCTAAGTAACGAGATAGTACCTGCCACATTGCTTTCTAAATTTTATAAAATTAATACCGTTATTGAGGGCTTACTGACAGGTAGGAGTAGGCCACTGAAGACCAGGTCAGTCGGCTGGTTTGACAAGAATTGTACACAGGCCCTGTCGAAATTAAAAACCGCCCTGGCCACCAAACCCAGGGATACCACTTGTATTAAAGCCGAACGCCATAATTATAAGATCTCTTTGGAAGTTCGGAAAAAAGAAATACAAGAGGAGTTATGGCACAAACTCAATTTAGCGGCAGACACAAATAACAATAGATTATTTTGGGAGACAATTAACTGCCCTTTTCTAAAGAATGATACTATTCCCGAATTAACATCACATGTAAACTGCAATGCCTGGATTGACCATTTTACTAACATTTTTAACCCAGATAGGTTGGTTTTAGATTTTTTAACAAATCACAATTCTGTGTGGCTATTGTCACCTTTATCCATTAGACTGGATGAGGTTTATTTGGGGCTGTTAAAAAGTAGCAGGGGTAAAGCCCTGGGTCCCGATGGTGTTCCCGTGGACTTGTACAAACAGGAGATGAATTTATGGGCACCAATTTTAACTCGCATCTTTAATGCTGCCATAGAAGGCAACCTTCCTTTGACCTGGGGACAATCTATCATTGTCCCCTTATTTAAGAAGGGGTCCAGGTCCGAGGCACGGAACTATCGTCCGATCTCCCTCCTGGACTCATCAATTAAAATTCCGAGCAGAATCCTCCTTAATAGACTAGAAACATGGTCAGAGGAAAATACTATTTTATCGCCAGTTCAGTATGGGTTCAGGAGGGGATTAGGTACAATGGAGCAGTGCTTGAACCTCGACCTCATCATAAACAAATACATTATGGTCAAAAAAGGGAACCTATTTCTATGTTTTGCTGATCTTAGCAGCGCTTTTGATTTGGTCGAACATTCAATTTTATGGCCCATACTTTTGGAGATGGGTGCACCAAAAGATATTGTACACTTCCTGGCTAGATTATATGAAAGGCTTTCCTGTAAAGTGCGTTTCGGGTCTAATGGGGAATCTACACCTTTTTTTAGAGTGACCAGAGGCATCAGGCAAGGATGTGTTTTGGCCCCCTTGCTTTTTACCTTATTTATTAATCAAATTGATACAACCCTTAGACAGGTTCCAGCTGATGCCCCTCGAGTAGATGGCGACCCAATTCCAATACTGCTGTATGCGGATGATGTCGTCCTCTTGTCACGTACCCAAATCGGCCTCCAACGCCTAATTGGCAGCTTCCTGAGGTTTATTGACAGCAGGAAACTGCTAATTAATAAAGAAAAAACATATGTAAGGTCTTGCGGGAGGAAGAAAGGGGTCAAAAGGACTTTTTACCTGGATGAGGCTAAAATTCAAACCGTTAACAACTTTTGTTATCTCGGTGTTACATTCTCTGGTGATGGGAGATGGGATAACGAATGTGAGAATGTGCACCTCAAAATGGTAAAGAATAATAACGGTGTATTCAGATTTGCCACCAAACTTGGGAACAGTAGAATTAAGGATATGATTTCGATTTATAAAGCCAGATGTCTATCATCTGCTTTGTATGGGGCTGGTGTGTGGGGTCACTATACCCTTTGTGGTAACCGTATCCAACTTGACGAAAACTCATTTTTGGGGCGTCTTCTGAGTGCCCCCGCATCAGCCTCTACAGAGCTAATCCACAGAGAAGTGGGTCTAGATTACATCAAAGATCTTGTAGCTCTACGGCCATTGGCCTTATGGCGATCCATCTGGTCTAAAACTGAAACCATATTCACCCAAAAAGTAATCAGAGACTGTCTAAGGTTGGGCCACTGTTTGCATATACCCTGGCTCAGACACATTCATCACTGGTACAAGCTTCTTTTTAATTTGGATCCTTTTTTAATACCGGAGGAAGCTGCCAGTATATCCAAATCAGAACTTAAGGTGTCTTTTTTATGCAACTCAAGACAATCTAGAGAACTTGTCTGTGCCAAACAATGTACCTCTGTTTTTTATTGCGAAAATAACACGAGTGAAGGTTTCCAGCTATACTTAATGGAAGTCTCAAGAAGATCTCACCGTTTCGTTCTTACTCGTCTAAGGCTTGGTATAGTACACCACCTTGTGTCCTTCCCCATCATTGGGCAGCACAGTAATACTCTATGCCCCTGTGACGACTTATCCAAACAGAGTTGTTGTCATTTTATGCTGTTTTGTAAATTTTATACTTTTTTAAGAAGACATTTTTTGAAACCTATCTTTTTAAAATATAATGTTCGGTCTACCAGGAATGCGATGCAGCTAATGTTTACTCTGGAAAGCGCAGATATATGTTTTCATGTAGCTACCTATATCCTAAAATGTATGACCGCCAGAAAATCTATTGTTGTTTAATCTTTTAGGATTTTAGCAAGTTGCACTCGTCACTTTGTTGAGTATTGCAGAGGTTTCCCCCGCGATATTTGTACATGTCTCGACATGGGAACTGCACTTTATATTGCGTATTTTGCACATTACTCAGCACTTTAGCAACCAGCACATGTAAATTTATTGAGTCTATTAGAGCCTTCTTTTTCTGTATTTATACCGAATATTCTATTATGTATTGGCATTATTTGTGGAGATTGTATCCCAGTTAGTATGTCTTGTACATACCCAATGTAATTGGTCTATATATTTTGCCCTTTTTATAGTTTTATTGTATGTTTGCTGTATGTTTTATATTTTATGTCTGCTATATGGTTGTGTGTACAAACCGAATAAAGCATTTTGAACTGAACTACACCCGGGTAAACAGGATCAGTTCCACCTTTTAATCCCCATCCTCCAGTAATTTGTAAAGTATGCTCACATTCACTAGTGCCAATGAAGTAGTTGTTATACTTAGTCTTTGATCTATATATACACAGTTTCCCTTTCTGTGACCAATACAGGGACATCGCAGCATATGTCTCACCCTTCTCATAATTTCCCTCTCTAAAAGCCCATGGTGGTGCCTGTGATTTCTGTTTATCAGCTTTCTCTTGGAAACTTGCTCTTCTATTTTCTACCATTTCCAAGAACAATCTCTCTTCAACATGTAGGCTATAAGTTAAGTTATTCTTATATGCATATTCTACATCTAAGGTTTTAGTAATATGGACGAATTCTCCCATATAGCATGCATCTCTACCACTTACTACTTTATTTAGTTCCCTTTTAATTGGAACCTCTGAAAATACTAAATCTATGTCAGTATATTGATTCTCTAGCTTACCTGTCATATAAAATAGGCTGCTGAGGACACTACATGACACACCATATGTTAATCAAAGGTGGTGATATGTTACACCTTCCGAGACATACAAAGGTAGTTGCATGCAGACGTAACAATCACTCACATTCATTGTGTTAGTATATTCATATAACAACTTAGTAAATACATTTAATGAAAAATCACTAATAGATTTGCCAGGATGGAGAATGCTTCCATCCAATTGTTCTATGTTAAATATTCATATTTGTTTCAGAAACATCTTTCATACCTTCAATTGATGCTTCATTAGTATTATTTTCATTGTTATTTACATTAAGGATAGGTATGATAACAATTAACAACATCCATATAAGTGTTCATAGGAAAACACTACTGTAGGAGGGTGGATTCTGACTACATGGTTGCCCCCATTTTTTTTCCTGGTGTTTTGATGGTTTTTGAATAGTCTGGCTGGGATCCTGCTATCCAGGACCCCAGCCTATCTGCTTTCTCCCTTAAATGACATGGTGTGCATACTAGATGTGCTAGTGATTGGATAATGTGGTACCTTATGAGCCCCTAGTATATGGTACCCTACGTACCAAGGGCATAGGTACTTCACAGGCCTACCAGGGGCTGAAGCATGTATTATGCCACTCCTGGGAAGCAGACTAAATCTGACACCACAGGCCTGCTACTGCAGCCTGGGTGAGGTAGTGTTAGCACTCCTCACTGAGGTATAGGTTCCTATATCTCACCATACACACACATATAAACCTATCAGCCACCCCTATGGCAGGCCTTATCAATCCTGTGGGCAGGGTGCTTGGTTTACAATGTGAGGGGGTGCCTCTGCCTGAGCAGGGCCCCTCTGCAGCTGGCAGGGTCTATTCCTTGTGGCTGTTTGTGGATGCGGTTAAACCATGTACTCTTAAGTGCATTATAACCTCCAGGTAAATGCTAACATGTCATGTTTGGTGTCAAAGAACTTGGAATCATACCCCCACACCAGTAACTGGTGTGGGAGTATGATCCCACCCTTCCAGAGGGGACGACATGTACCTACTGTGGTAACACGGTAGAAATCTGAAAGAGCCCTGGCATCACAAAATGGATGCCACCAGCACAGACACTGGGCTGCCCTCCTGCTGCTGATTAAAACTCGCAGTGGAGGAGGTCCGACAATAGGCACCCTGTCACAGGGAGGTGTCACCACCTCCCAAACAGGATTTAGTGTATTGGGGCTGGGCGGGCTGCTCTCCACAGCTACCACTAGGATAGCTTTCTTTAAAAGGTTGTCTTAAACCTATCTACCATAAGAGTCGAATTGGACTGGTGCAAGGTGGCCGCTATAACTAGTGACCAGCATATGCCAGGCCATCTTCTCACATTGGTGGGTAGCGTGTGGGATTCCAGTTTGCCATTGTTTTACCAGAATATCTCTATTTGAATTACTAACTGAAAACCACTAAAGGTACTCAAGGTACATATAAAAGTCAAGCTTAGTATCAATATGTTCTACTGAACTTAGAATTGTTTGTGAAGGGATAGCACACCCTTATGGCAGGCCCTATCAATCCTGAGGGCAGGGTGCTTGGCTTACAATGTGAGGGGTGCCTCTGCCTGAGCAGGGCCCCTCTGCAGCTGGCAGTGTCTATTCCTTGTGGCTGTTTGTGGATGCGGTTAAACCATATACTCTTAAGTGCATTATAACCTCCCGGTAGATGCTAACTTTGGAATGACTACATCAAAACATGTCGTGTTTGGTGTCAAACATCTTCGAATCATACCTCCACACCAGTAACTGGTGTGGGAGTATGATCCCACCCTTCTAGAGGGAACGACATGTACCTACTGTGATAACGCGGTAGAAATCTGAAAGAGCCCTGGCATTACAAAATGGATGCCACCACCACAGACACTGGGCTGCCCTCCTGCTGCTGACTGAAACTCGCAGTGGAGGAGGCCCAACAATAGGCATCCTGTCACAGGGAGGTGTCACCACCTCCCAGACAGGATTTAGTGTATTGGGGCTGGGTGGGTGCACTCCTAGAGTACTTTGAAGTCCTGCACTGGGGGAGCAGTAGGCTCCTCTGTACATATGCCAGCTCAAACCAGTTCAGGGGCTACCTATCCCTGCTCTGGCGCGAAACTGGACAAAGTGAAGTGGGTGTAACCACCCCCTACCCTGACCCTCCCAGAGGAGTGGTCCTTGAGCTAGTCCCTCCCCTATCTTCAGTATAAGATAGGAAACCTTGCCATTGCAAAGTAGATAACCTTGGACAATGCTCTACAAAGAAGAATCCTGGTCCTTCGATGTTCCACTACCTTTGGAAGACAGAAGAATCTCCCTTGGAGTCAAGGAGTGTCTCGCCTGCTTGGCAGGCGCCAAAAACTCTAATCAACGGTCGCAAACTTTCCCGCTACCGCCGGAGTCCGAAGTCCCTGCAGCCCCAGAAGTGGATTTCTTGACTTCTTGACGGCCATTGTGAGTTCCCAGCAGAGCTGATGTGAGTGGACCCCACAAGTGATGAGGAACCGCAATACCTGGGAACCATGCACTTTTGTCAAGTGCAACTCCTTCACGACATTCTACAAACTTGTGCTTTAGACCACTTGTGGCCCAAGCCTCCAGCAGGTTTTGCAGCAAACATCAGAGTCCTACCCTGTCCTGAGTGACCATGGGCTCCTGTGAAGCATTTCCTCAAGAGACGTCTTTGCGATCCCTTGCCCTTTGGCTTGTGGGTCCCCCGAAGTCTTTTTTATCAACTCAAAGGGATCCCCTGGTTGCTTTAGGCCTGCTCTCACTCACCCTTGCTGGGTGAGTCCCTCAGACCTTGCTGGTCTGCACCATTGACTAAATTCACTTTCCACAAGACTTGCTGTTGCCAAGGCTTGTTGGCTCCAATCCGGTTGCCGACACTGCAGTCAGCTGCAGACATTGTGGCGCACTCTGAATCCAGCTGCTGGTCATCATCGATCTCTCCTAATCCTCGTGAGCGAAGAGTCAAAACACCCTTGATCACCTGAAATCACCGGACTTCCATGGGCATTCATCTTCCTGGCCCCGGGTCACTGGCAAGTGACTGTGAACATGGTCCCTTCAATTTTCAGGTCATCTGCATCTTGAATCCAGCCTTGGATTCCATCGGACACTTCTTCAGTCTTCTAAAGCAGCAAATCTTCTTTGGTCTCCATAGAAAACAGCGACGCGACCCGACACCAAAAGACACCTATGCACCCGGCTTCCCTGGGTGAGGTAACTCGTGAACTCCGGTGCCCTAGTGTGTGTTGGCCCTCGAATTACTTACCTTGTAAGTGCTTGCTTGTAGACTTCCTCGAAGTACCCTAAAACTTTAAAAATCAAACCACGACTTGCTCCATTGTAATCATTAGGGAACCCGCGGCTGTGTTCTCACACTGCATGCGTCTCCCGTGGGTCTGTTACTTACCTGCTCTTACTGCATTAGTGAAGCCCCAGCGATTCTACAGGCCCTGGGCCTTGTCATTCTGCAAGTCGACTTTCCTAAACCTCTTTTTTAGTATATGGTCCGGTACGCCCCTAGGGCCCCAGCCATATTTGTGCTTAACTTATTGTGAAACGTTGATATCTGAATGTGTTCCTGGCTTGTAATCTCATAAAGAGATTAGTAGAGTGTGTCTAGAAATAAATACATATATATTTGATATATATACCTGTGGTAGTTCAAGAGATTATAAGGTAAAACAAGCTGCTTTACATTCCTCTGAGACTTAGCCTGAAGGCTGCTCTCCACAGCTACCACTAGGATAGCTTTCTTTAAAAGGTTGTCGTAAACCTATCTACCATAAGAGTCGAATTGGACTGGTGCAAGGTGGCCACTATAACTAGTGACCAGCATATGCCAGGCCAACTTCTCACAACTACATAAGCAAGCTTTAATACATCTATGTTGTAGACTAGAATTTTGTTATCCAGTCACTTCTGCTTCTGCCATTTTGATGTGCTGGACTCTATTCTATGCAGAAAATACAATTCTAAAAAATATATTTTTGTGTAATCCTACACTTTAATGACTTTCTTCTTCACCCCTTTTCTTCATTTCAGTCTCTTGGCCTTTATTGAAAAATGTAATTCAACTTCAAATGACAGTTTTCATCTTCAATTTTCTTTTTATAGTTACTTTTAAGGTGGTCTTAGTTTGTTCTCATCTTCCTTTCAAAAGTATCACATAGGTCCATTCAGGAGCTTTGTTCTTTCTACAGGGAATTCTTGTTTTGATTTTCTGGTTGCCTTTCTTCTTGTTTTCACTGATTCTGTTGTCTTGAAATTTTGTTACTTTGTTCTGGTCGTCTCCTCAATCTTCTCCTCAATATTCTATACTTTAGTCTTCTTGCTCCACTTGACCAATCATCTTCCTTTCTAGGTCTCTTTTTCTGTATTACCTTTTCGTCTTCTGTGTTTTGTTCACCATTCCTTTTATTCAATCTTTTTCTATCTGTCCATCACTGTACCTTTGTATTTCTGGGTCTACAGTCTCAGTATTTGTTTCAGATTCACCAGTGTGTTCACCTCCCTCTGGTTCCTCTGCAACTTCCTTTCCTTCTGGTTCTACTTCTGTCTCAACAGCTGTTTTTCCTCTTTCTGTCTCGACAGCCGCTTCACTTCTCTCTGGCTCATTGGTGACCTCACCTTCTTCTGACTCTACAGCATTCTCTTCATTCCCAGTATCTGGTGCCCACTTTACTTGACTTGTACTTGGCTGTTCGTCATTAAAATGTTTGTCAGAATCTGTCACTCCAGACTCTTCAGCTTCGCACACTTCAGCTGCTGGTTTTCTGTTTTGATTTATCAGTTGTTGTTCTTCTGGTCTTTCAATTGGATTTGGGACTCTGCGAGTATGGCTGGAATGTATCCAGTTTGGCAAGCCACTTCACTTCACTGCTGTTATCATCACCAATATAATCTGGTAAGGGCAGCCCCAACGGGGTTCTAGGCACATTTCCCTTCCGTGCTTCTTGACCAGGAGCCACTCACCAGGATTCATATCATGTGCTTGATCCTGCTGTGTTGTTGTGGCATCACCTCATGGGGACTTAATCAAGTCTTTTTGTCAGGAATACTTCTAAGGCTCATAACTACGAGGGGTAAAGCATCAGGCCACTTCAGTGTTGTGGATGCACATACCTTCCCTAATCCTGATTTTATTGTGCCATTTACCTGTTCAACAATACTAGTTGCTTCTGGTCGGTAGGCACAATGCAACTTCTGCTCGATTTGTAATGTACAAATCATTCGAATTATTTCGTTATTAAAATGAAGTCCTCTATCTGATTCCAAAGTGGCTGGAAAACCAAACCTAGGGATAAATTCTCTCAGCAACAGTTTTGCCATGGTGAGACTGCCATTCCTTCCCGTTGGATATGCCTCTAACTAGCGAGAAAACAAACAATGACAAGGCCATATTTCAGCCCATTACATGGTGGTAATTCGATAACGTCAACTTGAAGACGGGTGAAAGGACCTCCTGCTTTCCCAATTACACCCCAAATTACAGATGTCCTCCTTTCTGGATTTTGTGTTTGGCATATGGCACATCTTTGACATAAACTTTCAGCGATGACCCTGAACTTTGGATTGTACCATGTCTGCCGGAAAAGTCTAATCATAGCATCTCTTCCAATATGGGTCATTCCATGGTATATCCTGGCCATGTGAGAAAGTAAAGAATCTGGTAGTACTGGTCTTCAATCTAGGTAAACCCATACCTCTTCCTCTGCATTTTTCAAACAACACGTTCTCCTCAACTCTTCTTTTTCCTTATCACTGACCTCTTCCTGCATTTGCCTTACCTCATCCCAAGTCTCAAATGTAGTTGTGAACATAAGGTGGCATTCGGTATTTATTCATTCAATTGATCTATTTATGGCCAATGTGTTCTGTGTTCAGTAATGCGCTAATTGATCTGCGTATCTGTTGCCCTTTGTCCCATTGTCATCTCCTGATTGATGTGCAGCACATTTTACAACTGCAATCTGTTTTGGTAACTGCAAAGCTTCCAATAATTCCTTTACAGTTTTTCCATTCCAAATTGGTGGACCGGAGGAAGTCAAAAATCCTCTCTGCATCCATAACTAACCGAAGTCATGTACAACACCAAAATCGTACTGACTATCAGTGTAAATTGTTACTTTTAGTCCTTTTGCCAATTTACATGCTCTTGCCAGAGCAGTTAATGCTGCAACCTGAGCAGAGATTACTGCTTTCAGGCAGGATGCTTCTAATGCTCCAGGTAAGGTACAGACAGCATAACCAGCACACACCTCACACTTTTCATTCCTCAAGCATGATCCAGCCACAAACAATTCACAATCTGGTTCATCCAAGGGCTCATCCTCAGTGTCAGGACAAGGCTTTGTACAGATTTCAGTCACATCCAGACAGTCATGTTCTGTTTCCTCTCTCACTTCCTCACAACTTGAATTTAGTAATAAAGTAGCAGGGTTTACAGTAGTACGCCTCACTACAGTCACATTTTCAGCACCGAGAATCACTCTTTCATATTTAGTCATGACTAGAAGTCATATTTTGAGTCCGAGTGCGGGTTAAAAGGATCTCAACAGAATGTGGCACGTACACATTTACTGGATATCCCATCACAATTGCTTCACTTTGTTCCAAACTTACACAAGTGGCGGCTACTGCTTTTAAGTAGCCTGGAAATGCTACACTCACCGAGTCCAAAGTAGCAGAAAAGTATGCCACTGGACATCGTGCCATTCCATGTTTCTGAGTTAAGACTGCAAGTGCACATCCGTCTCTCTCACAACAGTTCAATGCAAACTCTTTAGAATAATCTAGCATACCCAAAGCAGGTGCTTGACAACGACTGCTTCGCAATCTCAAGAAAGATTCCATACTTTCTTCATCCAAAACAATTGGATCCTTCACATCCTTTCGAATCAACCTCTGTAGAGGTTTTGCAATCAATGAGAAACCACAAATCCACTGTCTACAGTATCCAACCATTCCCAGAAACATTTGCACCTCCTTTTGATTTCTGGGTGGATTAATTTTCTTGATTATACTGATTCTTTCGGGGGTCACCTTTCAGACCCCCTTCTCAATTTTGTGACCTAAGTACTGAACTTCCTGTCTACTGTATTGCAATTTAGATGGCAACACTTTACATCCTCCTTCTGCTAAATGGTTCAATGAAGCAATTTGTCTGTTACACATGCTTCTCGTGTTTTTGATGCCTCCAGTAGGTCATCAATGTACTGAACCAAAACCAAATTTCCAGGCATGATCAAAGTCTACAAACATTTTATTGAAATCTGATTAAGGATTGAAGGACTCTCAGTGTACTCTTGAGGAACTCGGCACCATGCCAATACACAGTTTCCGAACCGGAGAGCATACAAATATTGACTTTCTGGGTGCAAAGGAATGGAAAAACATGCCTGGCACAAGTCAATAACGGTGTACCATTCTGCATCACAAGGAATTTGGTTAAGGATTACTGCTGGATTTAGCACTACTGAACAACATGGTACTACAATTTTATTCACCTTTCTCAAATCCTGCACTATTCTATATTTTCCATTGGGCTTCTTAATTTCAATAATAGGTGAGTTACAGGGACTGCCCATTATTTCTTTAAGAATTCCTTGTTCAATCAATTGGTGAATCACTGGTGTGACTCCAGCAATCACATCTGGACTCATTTTGTACTGTGGGGCATTTAGATATATAGCACCATCTTTGACTGTAATCTGAATGGGGTCTACATTTTGCATCAACCCAATTTATTTTCCTGAGAAATCCCACACTTCGGATCTCACTGTACTTTTTAATTCTTCAGGCAAATCCTCCTCAGTTAGTAGTGAGTATAATTCACTTACTTCGGTCTCTTGTTGGGTCATCATCATTTTATACTCAACATCCTCATCAGGAGTCATAAATGCAACACCATCCGGTGTAAATAAATGGTGCAATTCATTTTACTCAACAAATTTCTGCCCAAAAGATTAACAGGACTGGAATCACATACTGCAAACCGACGCATGTCTTTGAAATTTCCAATATGAACTTCTAACGGGGCTGTGGCAGGAGTTCCAATGTGTTTTACTTTGATAGTTTTTCCCGAGAGGGGTAGGTTTGGGATTTCTGCTGCTCTCACAGTAGAACGGGTAGCACCAGTGTCCAACAAGAAGGTGATATCTTTACCTTCTACCTTTCCATCAACAAATGGACCTGTCTGATCTACCACTAAAGATGTGCCTAGTACGCACTCTTCCTCCCCCCTCAGGCATCGTCATTGAGATTAATCCGAATCACTCCAACTGCACCGCACCAAATACTGCGAAACGAATGGATTCTACCAAACTGCTCTTCTCCGTGGAATCCAGAACATGCACTGTACATCTGCATATGAGCATACAAATTATGAGGTATAGGAGGCTTTGGCACCTGTAACTTTGGAGTAACTACCTGCTGCTGTTGTTGTTGATTCCCCACCACCTCATTCTGCATCTGTGGATTTAAATTTTGATTTACTTCATTACTCTTTTGACCAGATCTACACTCATTCTTCCAATGTCCAAACTTTCCGCATGCATGGCAAGGAAACTTCTTTTTAGCCTCTTCCTTACTCATTTTAAATGTTCCTTTACTTCTACTGTTTACCTGACCAACCAGATTCTGACCTTATTGCGCATTACTATTTTCTTGTTGCTGTTCTGTCATCTTCACTTGAGCCCACATAACTTTCTCCTTTAAATTTAAGTCTTGAATCAATGTTATCACTACAGTACTTTGTATACCTCAGGATTTCATCAATTGATTTCCTCTGCCAACAGAGCATATGTTGCTGTATCATTGCGCTAATCTCAGGTTTCAATCCATATATAAATCAATACACAAAATGTCCCATATCTGTGTCTCCGATATTCTCAAACCCACTATACTGCTTAAACACCTGTGTAATCTCTTGTAATATGCATGCACTGACTATTTGGGCTCCTGGGTTGTCCTATCAATCTTAACCCAATCTGTTTCCTTAGGGGAAATTTTTCCTTTCAAGAAAGTAATGACCTGATGATACCTTTTCATCACCTCTTCTGAAGGTGCACCTGTTTTTGCATCCCTGGGATATTCATTTTTTTGCCAGACGACAGTAATTTTACACTCTGTCCACAAATCAGCTGGAACTACTATTTCAAAAAGACCATCTAAGTCTTTCGATAACACCTTTGAAACCTTTACGAATCTGTCCACTTGTTTATACCATTCAACAGGTTTCTCTCGCAATCTGGGAAAATCATTGGTGAATGACAATATATCCTGTCCAGACTAAGGTACATAAATATATACACCACCTGGAACCTCTCTCATAGGACATGCTCTTTCAACTTGCTCATTTTCCTTTAACGGAAACATGGAAGTTCCCTTACCAGCGGTTTCTTCCTTCTTTTTCGCCAATTTACTTCTCAAACGCTCTATGGTTTCCCATCTCTTCAGAATATTCATCAATTCTTTTATCTGTAACCTTTTCCTGACACATTCAAACTCTCTAAATCTTTGTCACTAAAAGCCATTCTATATGTTTTCTGCAATACTTTTGATTTTTCTATATCTACACCAAACTCGCTAGCAGCTTCAGATAATTTCTCATGAAAATTCTTTGCCCTCCAAGTAATACTTTTACACAAAAACAATAGCTCTTCATCACTATAAGTCCCTAGTCTATCTGGACTTACTGTTCCAATAATCATCTCTTCTAAGTCTTCTTTTAATTGACTCACATTTATACTCTGCGGTTGAGCTATTGGCTTGGTCATTTCTTTTATCCATTTATTGAATTCCTCTGGAGAGGGACCTGTCGAACTCCCTGCTATTGGAGTGTTTTTTAGCCCTAGTTATCTGGGTCTAATTGGATACTTCTCCTCGGGGTCTCGGTCAATAAGTCACCGACCAGTAGGTCTAACAATGTGGTTTTTTGGCCATCTTGTCTACTTTCATTTGTTACTGACACTATTTTACTCCTTACACTATTTCTCGGGACTGCCAGTGTTGGTACTTTTTGTAATGTTGAATTCTCTCCAAACACTGGAACCACAGGACCAATGGTCACTGGAACGGTCAAGCTTCTGCATTCAAGTTCAATTGATTTAACTTCTGTACTTGTTCCAGTCTATCTTTATTCAACAGACTCACTTCATTTTCTCTTATTTTCTAGCTATTTCAGTAACTTGAGGATTTAATGGCGTTACATTTAATATTTGAGGGGGACTTAGAGTCACCTCCCCTAAATTTTCTTCATATGGTGTAGGCCTTTTCGTCATCATTTCTTCTAATAATTCATCATCAGATTCATCTGAACCTTCTCTGGACGTTTCTATATTTTTTTTATTCTTTGCACTTTGCACTTGTTTGACTCCATTCTGTTAAAACTGGATATAGACCCTCGGTTACTACCGCTCTTCTCCATCTTTAAATTTGATCTTTTCATCTCTCAAAAGGATATCTTGGGAAAAACCCTCTATATCTTCTACCACTTCTATTCTTCTGTCGCTCAAAGGCTTCTTTTTCCCATTCTACCAATGCTTCATACTGTGTAAGTCTAGAATTTGGCTCCAATAAGTTCATCCTATCACTCAAATTTTGTAAAATCCTTACATTGAATGTACCAAATTCAGGGAAAGCTAACATTCCATCATCCTTTGTATATTTCTCCAGTTCTCTAACCAAATGCACGTATGATACCCTCGCTCCATCATCATATAGGAGGCAAGCGTTTTTGGGGGAGGAATTGGAATTTCATCTCTCGTCACAACTGGTTTCTCTTTCTTAAATAAATGCTTTATTATCTTTAGCAAACCCATTTTCGGACTCATTTACTGGTATTTCAACAAACGAAACAACAAAAACTTCTCCGTATTTCTCCTTTCCCTATTTGCTAAGCTCTGTCCTATACCAGCGTGACTCACACCAACCCTCCAATTACAGCTCACTACGTTACCACTGCCATAACCAATATTAACGTGACACACGCCAATCAACCAATCTAGTCTCTGTTCATATCCTCTGTCTGGCCAATGCTAGCGCGACACTTTGTAGCATCAGTTTCTACTTCTTCTACTGACCCTCCCTTTACAATATCCTCTTGATACATGCCCGCTGCTTTGTCCAATACCAGCACGGCACTTTTTTGACGTCAGTATCACTCCTTCAACTGACCCCTCCTTTACAAAGAAAAATCATACGATAATTTTCTGAGTTTTAGTTTTCTTAATAAAAAATCTGTTAGTAACAACAGAAAAAGACAATGCTACCTTGTCTGCTTCTTTAAATAAAGAGATAGTTTTCACCTTTTCCAAGAAATCCTTACTCTGCAAGCAATAATAACGACCAGCGTCATCTCACTTCTCTATCAAGCTCCAGGGAAACCTGTTACTCCTCTAGGGATGAAGCTGATGTTTGACAAGAGGAATTTTTGGCATAAAAAGGGTGTCCTGTTACTCCTCTCGGGGATACTGCCAGAGTTTCAAAAGTGGACCCTTCTCTATTTCAGACACTCTACTTACACACAAAATCTCCCTAGATATAACAATGACAACCCTACGTAGCTTTACAGTATTATTACAACAAAGTACTTCTGCTGTGTTATTTCTTTACCACACTTTTCTTCTGCCTACTTCAGGCAAATTCCTTCCTGGGATTCCTCAGGCAACTCCGTAACTGTACTTCTAGACAACATAGAACAAAACTCTAGCTCTTCATGTTAAAACATATAATCAATATTCAATAAACATTACCAAACCAATTTTTAATTTAACCGTTCCCTGCTGCCATGAAACTGATCCAGCGCAAACCCAATAAATTGATCAGGGATAAATACTCAATATCTTCACACTATGTTGGCCCATACACATTCACCCAAATCCCTGATGCGCTGGGATCAAGTTTAGGTATCCTTCTACAACCTTCCTTACTGCTAAAACTTATATTTAAACATCCTGTATTTTATGTATATTTAACATATGTAATTGACTTTTCATCTACTTGGTCGATGAACTAACTGGCTGAAGAGCTGAGGGTAATGGAAATTCTAAGAACATTAACAATCAATAATTGACTACAGAACCACGGACTCTCGGTAATTTATCAGTAATTTTATCTAGTAATAATAAATGCTCAAAGCAAACGTTATAAACTCAAATACTGGAAACCTTATGAGAGAGTGACAAACTAATCATAACAATAACGGAAATTAACATCTCAAATATACGTTACAAATGGTGGATAGATGAAGAAACATTAGATGCAATAATAAAATATATTGGCCTTAACCATCAATTTCGGAGGTATAGAGGAAGAGACAAAAGCACAGAATAAAATAAAAATCCGGCAAGTGTATTGCTGCAATGTTAAATAATACAAACCCAATGGATCTGTAAAGGGGAAAACTGCATAGGCAGAAGCAGTGAGGAACCCCTGATCTAAGAGTCAAGGATCAAAGATTCAGGAATCAGGACAGGGACAGGACAGGAACAGCTAGGCCTCCCAGCAAACCGACAAACAGAGTCGCACTCCTTTCTCGGACACCTCAACCCACGCAATCTCTCTCCCGACTGCATCATCTAAACCACACCCCAAAGCGCCTATTCTTATACTTTAAAATTACATGTCCGTCCCACAATAGTTTCAATCTTCACATTTTCTAAGTAAGTGATTGGTTGGTTTCAAGGGGTGGGATGTCACCCCATTATTGAAATCATTCTTTTTTCAACTATACCATTGTTCAAAAAAAATTCCCATAGTCGTCAGTTAAGCCTCTCTCTCATGAGTTCACAAGTTACAAATTTGTATAAACTTTATTACCTTCAGTGACTCCTGGTTCCGTTTCTCACGATGACACTGTGTTATATTTCATATCGGTACTCTAATATAGGTTTAAAGAACATCGTACTCTTTCCCTACATCATCTCCCCTTCATTTCATATGAACCAGCCTTATAAGGACATAACTCCAAATAAGTACAGAATGCCTTATAGGGACTGAAAGCCTTATATGGACTGACGCCTTTTAAGGACTAAACCTTTCACCTAGTTCCATGATGAGGGTGGGTACTGCCCGATTGATATTGCTAAGACATCATACTTAGCACATATGAATAATTTATGAGAACACTCTCCAGGGGGCATATTTCACCCTCTCCTATCTACGTACAAAGGTTTAATCCCCAACATCATCCTCATACTGAACAATGGCTAACACACAAACATAGACTGTATAAACACAGCACCTCTTGCTATCAGTAGTCAGAAGGGACTTCAAGGCCGATATACTGACCAGAGACGCTGCAGCACCGGCATGCCAGCGCTCCAGCTGACAGTGGTCTAACTAAATCCTAGTGGGATTCTTGGCTCGAGAATCTAGACTATTAGACTATTAGGCTCTTAGGCTTATTAGCTCTTTCGCACCTTCTCACAAGCTAAGAACACTCAGGTACATCTAGACAGGCATCTTAGGAGTACGCACTTTATTTTATAAATGCATTTTATATTCAAGTAGATGTTCATGACTATTGAAAAATGGCAGAGCTGTACTATTCCTTTTTATTCACTGTACTGCTGATTCTATATCTCTGCTACTGTGTAACAGTTGTAGCAGCACATATATTTTTCATAAGAAGAACAACGGTACAATAAATTCTTATTTTAAACATGCCCAACTGTTTCTTCTGTGTATCGCTCTGAGACAAAACGAGCAAGCACGAGTGACTGGGTGAAAAGTAGTATATTGTTTCCCCGAATCTGAGAAATCAGGGTTTGTTGTGTTCTGAGGTTGCCAAAAACTAATCTCTCAGATAGAAGGAGATTCTAGTGGCATTGTGAGCTAGCTAATGCGAAAACAGGCTAACATACTTGGCGGGGGTGTACAGAGTCAGTCTGCCACCAGACCCACAGTTTATGTTATCCACAAATGCGCAGGTCCTGCATGAAGGGTACTATAGGAACTACACTACAACTGGCTTGGTTGGCAGTCAACATCTTTGTCCCTCACCAGGTCAGGCTTTTACAGCTTAGCACGGCAGTTAAATCACGTGGTCACATGATTCTTGCTTGCACACAAATCCACCCTCCCTCTAGTTTGGACAATTTAAGAACATGGAGGACTCATTCATTACTAGAAAACAGGAAATAGACATTTATTAATGAAACGACAATACAATTCTCACTCTCTACTACCCAATTTAGCACTAATTTATTATTAACGTGTTAGCCTAGTAAAGCTTAAGCAGAAAACATTGTTATTTGTGAGTTTAAAGCATCACACACTATGCATTTTACGAATTACACATGTGGTCTTGCCATGCAAAACCCTTTAATCCATTTCTAAACACAAGATTATTCAATTTACGGTTATTTACACCTTAATTCTGATTAGTTTGAGCATATTTTACAAAGTAAGCTTCCCACGTGTAGTGTAATTGTGCACATTAGTTGTTTAGACATGACTTACTGTTAGTACGTATTATAGGGGTGTTCAATCGGGCAGGATTCTTTTTGCAAAATCCTGCTCCATCAAGTGCTTTCTGAACCAAGTGCTAACTTTTTTCCAATTTTGGTGTAATTTCGTTCAGCAATTCGGACTGTAGCCGTGTTTAAAGTTTCTTATGGAAATTAACATGGAGAAAAAGCATTTTGGGACCCCCCATGGAAACTAGGTCATAACTATAACTACCTACTGGTGACCGCAAGTAGCTAATATATATGTACATTTCTTTGGCTTTGTTTGACAAATCTTCACAACATTTTCCAAAGAAAAGCATACCAGTGATTTTTGATGCCCATGGAAAGTTTCGGGGTGATCTGTCAAATCGGACCTGTGAAAAAAGGGGTGGGTCAAAAAAAGTGTGCTTCTCATATTAATTCCCTTATGAGATTTGAACACAGCTACAGCTCGAACCACTGGACGGAATTACACCCAATTTGGCAGGAAGGTAGATTTGGTTAAACAGATCACGCTTTCACTTTTTGGTTTAAGTCCATTCAGTAGTTGTTGAAAAATGTAAGGAAATCCAAATGTGTTTATCTAAGATTGTTGCTAATTAGGGGACTTCAGAGCTCTGGCTGGCTGCCAACACTTCAATCAGCAGGTATTGGCAGCATTCTTGGGACTCAGCTTCAGCCAAGTTCCCCCAAAAAAGGTGGAAAAAAGAAAAAGGAGCAGGAAAGGAAAGGAATACACCAGCAGAGAAAAAAAGCATTAAAAAAAAGACATTTATGTGAATTTGAGGCAAAAGTGAAAAAAGTACAGACTCCAACCATTGTTTTCAAAAGGGCCACCTGGTGGGCCAGGTCCTGGGGACATTTTTCGAAAAAAGAAGGGGGACATGGGCTCAACACCTGAGGTTCTTTGAGCCCCAGGGACCACCACTTCCCTGGGGCTTTATTTTAATAAATTGGGGGTGCATGAACCCCCCCTCCATGGGCTCAAATGAACCCCTGTGACCAACACCTACCTGGGGCTTTGTTTATTTAGTGGAAGGGGGCTGCACAGACCCCCATTCTGGGATATTACAAGCCCCAGAGACCACCACCTCCCAGTGACAAAATACAATTTTAAAGTGGGAGGGGGCATATATGGCCCAGGGATGACCACTTCCCTGGGGCTGGCCCATGGAGATCAAGGGAGGGGGCCACGCGGCCGCCTCCTGGAGTGATATCTGGACATGGGGGCTACCACCCCCCAAGGCTGGCTCCTGCTACATCCTGGGGGGCCCACCCTGGGATAGCGGGACACAACTATCTGCTTTTGCTAGGCGGGAGCTGACAGCTCCAGCCAAAAAAAAGAAAACACTCCACTTCCAGAAAGCAGGAGCGGTCAAACAGCTCCCACTTTCTAAAGGCAGAGGTTTCACCTCTTTCGTTGCCGACATGCAGACCGGAAAATGGATGAAAGTGTTGCTCTCGCACAGGGAGAGCTGCATTTCTAGCAGCTCCCTGTATGTGAGAGCAATCCCAGGTCCTAAAGGAGGCAAGGAGCTGGCAGGGACCCGGGGGGGCTTGATGCTCCAAATGTGTTTCCTGGGGAAAAGAGCAGCAAGAGACAAAATAAAGGTGAGAAATGAGCAAAGAGAGGAAGAATAAAGGTCAATAACAAGCAGAAAGTTCCAGATAAAGGTGATTAATGAGCAGAAAGAGGCAGAATAAAAGTGAAAATGGGCAGAAAGGGGAAGAATTAAGTTGAGAACAGAGCACAAAGAGGCAAAATAACGGTCGGCAAGGAGCAGAGAGAGGCAGAATATAGGTCAGCAATGAGCAGAAAGAGACAAGATAAGGGTGATAAACAAGCCAAAAGAGGGAAAAAAAGAAAGGTCAGTAATGAGGACAAAGAGGCAGAATAAAGGTCAGAAACTAGCAGAAATAGTCAGAATAAAGGTCAGCAATGAGCAGAAAGTGGCAGAGATGAGCAGAAATAGGTAAAATAATGGTGAGAAATGAGCAGAAAGAGGCAAAATAAAGTTCAGCAACCAGCAAAAAGAGGTAAAATAGTGGTGAAAAATAAGCAGAAAGAGGTAGAATAAATGTCAGAAATGAGCAGCAAGAGGCAAAATACAAGTGTGAAATGAGAAGAAAGAGGCAAAATAAAGATGAGAAATGAGGAGATATTGGCAAAATAGAGGTCTGAAACCAGAAGCAAACAGTGTACTGTCTTTTATACGCCGACGATCTTGTGATCCTTGACCAAACCGAAATGGGACTCCAAAGAAAATTAAGTGTGTTTAAAAATTACTGTGATAAGTTTTTAATTGTAAATATGGATAAAACAAAGGTCTTAAGGTTTGGGAAGAGAGCTAAAAATAACAATTTTAATTGGTTTTTAGGACAAGTTAAACTAGAAATTGTAAGTGAATACAAATACTTAGTCCTTTGGTTTGACAGTACATTGAAGTGGGATACCAATCTGGAGGCACAAGTTGCAAAAACCTCCTTGTCAGTGTGTGGCCTGAAAAAATGTAATAAAGAATATGGCAACATTTCACATAGACCCTTGTTAAATGCATTTGAAGCCATGATCCCCCCGCAAGTCCTGTATGGTGCAGAAGTGCTCTATTTGAGTGGCAAAAGGGGTTGGGATCGTGAAGAAGGAAAGACCATAAAAATGCTGCTGTCTTTACCAAGTAGTGCCATGATCCAAGCAATTAGAATGGAGGTAGGGCTAACAGCCTGGAATGTACAGACCCAAATGTCCTTATTAAGATTCTGGAAACGCCAGGAGTTAGGGGGTGCGCAAAAGATTTCAACATGCTGTAGAGAAGAAATTATAACTAGTAGCCTAGGTTGGGCACGGATGTAAGGAAAACCCTCCAGTCCGTAGCGGCACATTTAAAGTTGAGCCTCTTGCAGCCATCCTTGGACATAGTCTTTACAAAGAAAATACTTAGGGATCAAGGCCTTCAATACTCTAGATCACAAGACCGTGATTATATGAGGGTGAACAAATCAGTTAATTGGGCAAGGAGCGCATGGAAAAGGGAGGACCGGTTCCCATATATGGACTTTTTGCCTAATAAATTGTTAAGGCACGAAATTTTACGGGTTCGAGTGGGTATTAACCCTTGGAAGTCGGATGGAAAAATGAAAGCAGCATTGATCCAAATGGATGGTATCTGTAAATGTGGCATAGGGGTAAGAAATGATTTTTTGCATATATTGCTTGATTACACATTGATTTTAGCGATACGAAAAGTATTTTTACGACCAATAATTTTAAAATATAAGGTGAACTCACGTGCTCAAGCGACTTGTCTTTTTACGGATATGTCATCCCTAGATACTACAATTGCTTTAGGGAAGTTCCTGAAAGCAACACATGACTGTTTAAAGGAGAAATTAAAAGAGGGATGCTGATTTCAAAATGTTCTTATTTTTTTTTTAAATGTCCTCACAAAAGTGAGAATTTTATGGATCAGCATTTTAGGGATTTATATACTTTTTGTAAATTGTGATAAAATGTATTGTGTTTTTTTTATGTTTCACTATGAGGATCCAAAGTTGTGTATGGTTTTAAAGATTATGGTTTAAATAAACATTGTTTATCTCTCTCTCTCTCTCTCAGAAGCAAACTGCAAAATGAAGATGAGTAACGAGTAGAAAGAGGCAAAATAAAGGTCAGCAATGAGCAGAAGGAAGTCAAATGAAGGTGAGAAACGAGCAGCAAGAGGCAGAAGAAAGGTCAGAAATTAGCAGAAAGAGGCAGAATAAATTTCAACAACGATCAGAAGGAGGCAAGATTAAGGTAAGAAATAAGCAGAAAGAGGCAAAATAAAGGTCAGCAACAAGCATAAAAGAGGCAGATTAAAGGTCAGAAATGAGCAGAAAGAGGAAGAATGAAGGTCAGCAATGAGCAGAAAGAGGCAAGGTAAAGGTGAGAAGTGAGCATATATAGGCAACATAAAAGTTAGCAATGAGTAGAAAGATGCAAAATAAAGATGAGAAACAAACAGAAAGTGGCAGAATAAAGGTCAGAAACTAGCACAAAGATGACAAATAGAGGTCAGAAACCAGCAGCAAGAAAGGGAAAAGAAAGTTGAGAAGCGAACAGAAAGAGGGGAATTATAGATGAGAAACTAACAGAAAGAAGTGGAATGAAGGTCAGAAACGAACAGCAAAAAACAAAAAAATGACAAATGAGCAGAAAAGGCAAAATAATGGTGAGAAATGAGGAGAAAGAGGCAAAATAGAGGTCATATACCAGCAGCAAAACACAAAGTAAACATGAGAAACAAGCAGAAAGAGGGAAAAATAAAGGTAAGCAAAAAGCAGGAAGAGGCTAAAAAAGTAAGAAATACTCAGAAGTAGGCAAAATAAAGGTTGGAAATGAGCAGATAGAGGCAACATACTGGTCAGAAGGGAGCATAAAGAAGCAGAATAAAGGTCAGAAATGAGCAGAGAGAAGCAAAATATTGCTGAGAAATGAGTCGAAATAGACAAATAAAGGTCAGCAATTAGCCGAAAGAGCAACACAAAGATGAGGAACTAGCAGAAAGAAGTAGAATAAATGTTAGAAACAATCAGCAAGAAGCAAATAAAGGAGAGAAATTAGCAGAAAGAGGCAGCATTATGGTCAGAGACAAGCAGCAAAATGCTAAATACATGTGAAAAACTAGCAAAACTAGGCTAAATAAAGGCCATACAATGAGCAGAAAGAAGCATAATAAAGGTGAGAATTGAGGAGAAAAAAGAAAAATAAATGACAGCAACGAGCAGAAAGAGGCAAAAACAAGGTGACAAAGGAGCAGAAAGAGGCAGATTAGAGGTTAGAAATGAAGAGCAAGAGGCAAAATAGAGGTGAGAAATGAACAGAAAGAGTCAAAATAAAGGTGAGAAACAACAAGTAAGAGGCAAAATAGAAGTGAGAAACCAGCCGCAAGAGGAAAATTAAAGGTGAGAAATGACCAGAAAGAGGCAAATTAAAGGTGAGAAATTAGAAAACAGATGCAAAATAAAGGTGATAAATGAGTATAAAAAGGTAAAATAAAGGTGAGAAACAAGCAGAAAGAGGCAGAATAAAGGCCTGCAATGAGCAGAAAGAAGCAAAATAATGGTGAGAAACAAGCATAAATAGACAAAAAAAAGTCAGCATTGGGCAAAATAAATGTGAGAAACGAACACAAAGAGGCAGAATAAAGGTCAGAAATGAGCAGGAAGAGGCAGATAAAAAGGTCAGAAACTAGCAAAACAAGGCATATGCAATATGCAGAAAGAGGCAAAATAGTGGTGAGAACAAGCAGAAAGAGACAGAATAAAGGTCAGAAACCAGCAGATAGAAGCAAAATAGAGGCCAGAAATTAGCAGCAAGAGGCAGAATAAAGGTCAGAAACAAGCAGCAAGAGGCAGAATGAAGGTCCGAAACTAGCAGAAAGAGCCAGCATACAGGTCAGAAGCTAGTAGAAATATGTAAAATAAAAGTCAGATAAGAGAGGAAAAAGCCAGAATAAAGCTCAGAAGGGTGCAGAAAAAGTCCAAAAAGGGTCAGAAACGAACAGGAAGGGAAAAATAGAGGTCAGAAACCATCAGCAAAACGCAAAACAAACATGAGAAACGAGCAGAAAGAGGCAAAATAAAGGTTAGCAATGAGCAGAAGGAGGCATAATAAAGGTGAGAAATTCACAGAAATAGGCAAAATAACTGTTAGAAACTAGCAGAAAGAGGCAGAATTATGGTCTGACCCAGCAGCAAAATGCAAAATAAATGTGAGAAACTAGCACAAATAGGCTAAAGAAAGGTCAGCAACAAGCAGGAAGAAGCAAAATAAAGTCAGAAAGGCAAAATAAAAGTCAGCAAACGAACAGCAAAAAACATAAAAATGACAAATGAGCAGAAAAGGCAAAATAATGGTGAGAAATGAGGAGAAAGAGGCAAAATAGAGGTCATATACCAGCAGCAACACACAAAGTAAACATGAGAAACAAGCAGAAAGAGGGAAAAATAAAGGTGAGCAAAAAGCAGGAAGAGGCAAAAAAGTAAGAAATACTCAGAAGTAGGCAAAATAAAGGTTGGAAATGAGCAGAAAGAGGCAAAATACTGGTCAGAAGGGAGCATAAAGAAGCAGAATAAAGGTGAGAAATGAGCAGAAAGAAGAGATTAGTATTGTCATGTATTAGCATGGAGTTGAAGTTGGTTTCTAGACATTTATAGACATTCAATAGATGTAGAAGATTTCATGATCTCATTAGCTGTGCAGATATGTTGAATTTAGGCCATAGGGATAGACCCGACATCTCAAAAACTCTGCTACAAACACAATGTGGTCCTAACTTGTGTATTTGTTCTTGTGAGGTTGAGAGTGCTCTGGCTGCTGAGTTACGAATGGTCTGCAGCCTTCTGGTGAGTTTTTTGTTGATCCCGGCAGTGAGCATGTTCCCGTTGTCCAGCTTGCTTGCGACCATGGCTTGTGTAATGGTTTTCCAGGTGCTGTTTGGGAGGCATTTTAACATATTCCTCAGCATCTTCAGAGCATGAAAGCATGAGGCAGTGACAGCATGGACTTGGGCGGTCATGGTGAGTTTGCTGTTGATGAAGATCCCAAGGCTCTTGGTGTTGGTGATACATGTGGTAGTCGGTCCTAGCTCTGTTGACCACTGGGTGGAGTGCTGGGGTGATGTACTCTTGCCAAAGATCATGATTTCAGCCTTGTCATTGTTCAGCTTTAGACATTAGAGCTTCATTTAGTGAGCGATTTTGGTCATGCAGGTATTGGACTTCATCCTGGTACTGGGTGTCTTATCTGAAGAGAGAGAATAAGTTGTGTGTTGTCGGCATAGGAGAGGACATTGATGTTGTGAAAGCAGATGATGCTTGATATAGAGGGGTCATATATGCATTGAAGAGGGTTGGGCTCAGGGAGGATCCTTACAGAACTCCGCAGACGAGGTTGCGAAAAGCCTTTTATTTGTCATGACTGTAAAAAGCTTTTATAGTAGAGACTATGGGCTTTATTATACTGTTTAGGCAGCCACGGCAGACGATCACGAGGGGAAATTAAATAAATAATTAACTTTCCCTCATCATCGTCTGTCAAATTCCCCCCATGCGGTGCCCCCAACCCACTGCTGTTACCTGCAGGGGCCGTGCCCTTGTTTAGGATGGTAGCATATCTACAAGAAAGGTGTGGTAATATACAGAACTTGGATTCGATTTAAGTCTTTGATTTTTTTATTTAGTCTTCGAATGTCAAATGATTAACATATCAACAACTATGTATTGTTAAGATGAGTTGTTGCTTTGTAAATGTGTTTTATTTTTGTTTTTAATACATTTTAAGTTTTGCTGGTTAACCTTTTAAACCGAATAAACGTATTTTATTTTTATTATTATTATCATTATTATCAATATTATTGCTATTGTTATTATTATATTTTCATTATTAAAGCCTGAAAGATCCAGAAAGGAGCACTTCAGTTGGTGCCTCGTCAGTCACCCACTTGATGCATCACAAAGTGATACTTGAAATATTAGTTGATCTGGAATTGCAGGTGGGAAGAAGAATATAGGGGAAAAGAAAGGGTCAGAATGAAAAGACTAAGCCAGCACACTGCACAAACAACAAGAATTCTGTTTGCCTGAAACAATACTCCCACGCATTCCCAAACACATTGTCAACCCCAGAAAGCATGGAGGCAACATACTTAGTACGACAATTCAACGAACACTTCAAAAATATAAACAAATCTCCAGTCACTTAAGTCACTGATTCACATTCACAGTATAAGCCATTTCAGTTCAGAGCTCCTTTCAATAGAGCTTCATTTTTGTACAACAGTTTCACAAACTTTCTTTAAAAAAAATGAAATTAAGAACCAGCTTTATAGTGCCTCAGTCAACGAGTATTTCACAAGGAAAATATATTTGCAAGGCCATAAATTAAATGAATATACACATTGGTTACTGTTTTATAATCATAGTGCAAAACAGCTGAAAACACATTTTTATAGGGAAAAACATACCATAAATATATTAAAACAAGTTGACCCTCGAGGGTTCTTTCTTCTTTCTCATTAAGAGCCTTACTAAGGGCCTAATTTAGATCTTCACCAGAAGGGAATACTCTGTCACAAACGTGCCGTATTATGATCCCATTATGTCCTATGGGGATCGTAATACGGGGGACGGGATATCCATCACATTTGTGTTGGAGTACTCCCTACACCGAGATTGAAATCGGCCCCTAATTAGGATGGTGCTAGATTTTATCACTACATTTTCAAGACGGTATTCCATGTATTATTCCATTATGTATAGGGGGAGGCAACAGGTAGATGTTAATATTAATTGTTCATTGCAAATTGTTACATATAGTCAATTTATTTTAAACTTATTTCAATTGTCATATAACTATTACATACTCCAATAGTTCAGCTGTGCTCTACACAGCATACACATTTAGCTTAAATTGTAATGTTGTCTCTAAAATTTGATAAGTTTGTATTTCAACTTGGGAAATTTGAGCATATATAACTTGCAAAAAAGTGTAACACATCTACTCAAGCCTCACAGTGCCTGTTTGCATATACCTTCACCCAATACTGTTTCTGCGAACAAACAGTATTGTCCAGGGGTGGCTCCTCCGTTGGAGCAGAGGAGCGCTGCCCCAATTAAATTTCCCCCAAAGATAAAAAATAAAAAGGTTATTCATTACCATTTTATTTTTCATATCCTGTCCCAAATAGAGAGTCTGTATGTGAAGCGTACAGCTGAGTGTCATCAGCAGGGAGAAGGGTGGGCTGTCAATGCACTGTTTAAAGTATGCATGTCTTTTTGGCCTGACATCTTGCGACAGCCAGCCACACATGCGCACTTTAAGCATCTCTGGCCCAGCTGTCTTTAGACAGCTGGGTGAGAGCAAATGCAGGCCTCCAGACCACTGTGGAGTGTCAAGTGCAACTGCTCCCTTTAATTATGGTGCTGATCTAATGCTGAATGAGGGCAGCACCAGGGTTGGTGAAGGGAGTTTCCTGGTGGTCGGGCTGCAGTGGAAGAAAGAAGACACCTGGTGCAAAGGACGTCCTGCTCGTCTTCATGTGATTTTTTATTTATATTGTATTTGTGCGCGTGCCCGCCCACCTCCCCATAGATGCCAGCTGCCACTGGCAATGCCCTGTTATCCTCTTATCAGGTTAATTGTTTAATTGCAGACACTTAAAAGCTGTATGAGAAATTTCAGAAAAGAACAGATATCTTACCCTGTGTTAGTTTTGCTGGTTCGACCAGCTGGAGGGCACCACAGTCCCCTGTAAAATAAGATGACCCGGAAGTCAATAATAAACATATAAAAGACAATGCAAGAAAACCTATGATAGGGTTCCAGTAACAAATATATTTCATGCTGTTCACTGTAAACAGCCAAGACTCTCATCACACAATTTCTTAAAACAAGAATATTGGAATAATTTCCTAGTAGTTTTTCCCTTGCATCGATTTTTGTGAGTGGACAAAATATTTTTCGATGCCACAAGGACTCTGTTACAGTGCCCAACACACTTCTTCCTCACAGTATTTTCATCAAATAGGATGGCTAACTGCTAATTCAGAGATCTTCATTGACAATGAATTCTCATCTCCAAAACATCAATCGTTTAGATGTTATCTACATAGCTCACATGATACTAAGATACATACATCCCTACATCCTACACTATTCTAATCTACACTTACAAGTAACACTTATAATTTCACGTCAGCCTCAGAATTCCACTAATTTAACCAAAGGGTAGTACTTCCATGGAATCCTTCTTCATTGAACTCCATTACCTCACACTTTACATTGTAAACTGCTCTAACATACATTCCCAAAGTTGTGAAATAAATAAAGAGCTAATCTCACTGCTTCAAAATAATATTTTCCTCCGGCTCCTCAGTCATGTTGCAATGTAACTGTGTTTAGATTTCAGTACCTTGGATTGGGAATCTTTATCACCATACTCCATATCCAGAATCCTCTCATGGTCTTTCACCATGAATTGTATTGAACTATGTAACATGTATCTTGCAAATCTGAAAAGCGTATCTTGTCAAAATGAACTTGTCACTGTTCATAAATAAAAAAATAACTAAGTGAGGTTTGGGATAATTCTGAAGATCTTCCCTTTCAGTGAAGAAAGATTATTGTACCTTAATCCAGGCAGCTAGATATATCCTCAGCATCAGTGTGCAGAAACAGACAAAAGAGTGACAGCAGGATGCTAGATCGAGTCTCCAATAGTCAAGTCAAATCTTTTGTCAAGTTCTCCATTGATCTCCAGTTGTGGTAAATATGGGCGTTGAAGGGGTGGCACTAGTCCACTTTCCAGACACTCAGAGACTCCGGCTTATTAAAAAAACCCAATCTGAAGAGACTTCCCAAAGCATACTTTTGCCAAAAAAAGTAAGGAAATTGCCTAGCTTTGACATTCAAGTAGTTGTTGACACTGTAGAAGCAAGGGTAACGGCAACTCACATGACTTGGCAACAGACAGACTCTGATGTTCATAAGACACGTTGAGCATGCTTTACTTAGCGGCCTCTGAAGTGTAAGTTAGAGGTGCACCTCTTATTATTGTCATAGAGAAGTTGTTAAAACATGAGCAGTGTTTCAAGTAGAATCTTTCAGAATGCATTAACCTGAGTTCTTGATTCAACAGGAGTTCTGTACTTTTCTGCACATTTCTATATGTAAAGCTAGAGAAAGGAGGGGACTAGGGATGAATAAGGGGCCAGTATACATGCCCCAAATCAAGCTATGTAAGTCAAAAATGTATGCAGTACCTGAGAGGAAAAGCCTGAAGCATCCGTTCGGGGGATCTGACCCTCAGGAGCAAGGGCCCTCACACACTACAAGGGGTGTCATGCTTCATCATCAGGCAGTTCCTCATTGGGCTGGCACTGCAATACCCAACGGGCCCCTCTAGGGGGCTCTTTGCCGGAGTTCTTTTGCTTTTGCTGATGTGAAAAGTGAGGTGCAGTGTAGGCATGATAAAGTGAGTAGACTGTTATAAATGTGAGGTTAAATATAAATGATGGATTCCCAAAGCAATTTTAACATGTGGGTCCCCTTGTTATCGTTAAATATAATGTCTGGCTAGGAGTGGATACAAGGTCAAAATAAATAAGCACAAAGGTTATACTTTAACCCCGACCTCCGCTCCGCCCGCGGAGTGGGCAGAGATTTGCCTTCTCTGCGTTTTGCAGAGAATGCGTAGAAGGCAAATCTCTGCACACTCCGCAGTCGAGCTGAGTTGGTCAGCTCCCGCCTCCACCCACCTATTAAGAAGTAAATTAACATTAATTGAAAATAAACTTAAAACCACTTACCTCTGTACTGCGGCATCTCAGGCTGCCCTCCTCCTCTTCCTCGCCGTACCAGTAATGCTTGAGAAAACTGTGCGCACGCCCGCGCATGCGCATTTCTCGCAAGAAATGTGCATTCGCTGGTGCGCACGCATGTGCAGTTTTTTCAAGCATTACCGGTACGGCGAGGAAGAGGAGGAGGGCAGCCTGGGGACGCCGCAGTACAGAGGTAAGTGGTTTTAAGTTTATTTTTAATTAATGTTAACTGCTTCCATGCATCGGACGGCCCCCGGCCGTCTGACGTCACGGTGGGCGTGTGCGGAGGACGGCCGGGGGCTGACGAAACCGTGCACGAGTGGAATTTTTCAGTTCCTCGTTTGAATTCCGGCCGCAGTGAAGCGGTTATCTTACTTCTTAATAGGGGGGTGGAGGCGGTCGGCAGGGCACAGTTTGTTTGCAACTCCGTGGACCTCCACGTAGCCCCACTACGCCCACTACACCCAGGGTTATTATACTTAAAAGAAGGTTTTAATGTTTCTTGCCGTGTTACTGTCAAAGTGATCAGGGCAATTCATCAGCTCCAAGATCCCTATCTACTTGTCATTGGTCTATAAAGGATGCATGATATATAAACTATACCCAACAGCAATCACACTATATGAAGCATACCTTCAGGGTTAAGTACTTAACACCAACAACAAGTGGCAGAGAAGAACGTTCACTGGCATTAAGTAATGATATGTCCTAAGCACGTTTAGGCCCATGATGGAGCTTGCCACTTATTTTTGGGGCTATTGTGGTGGACAGGAGATGCGATGTGGTGGACTATTCGGATGCGACCACCAGGCTGGCGGTTGGTAACATGGCAGGGTCATGCTGCGGCCCTGGGAAAGCACATGCGACGCCATTAAGTCACATCCCACACATCCGTTCACCATGCACCATGTGCCATGCACCGTGTCATGCATGGCACATGGTGCATGAGGTGAGTGAGGGCACTACATGTCCCTCAATATCCATTTCCGACAACCTTTACATGCCAGTGTTCCTGGCATGAAAAGGCTGTTGGAAAGGGATATCCAAATCCAGATGGTGGGGCCTGACTCGGCGTAGTTGTCATTATTGAATGCAGCTCCTACCACCACCCCATTGGGTTCTCTTATCCAGGAAGAGGCAGCAGTCTCTCATCCGACAGATGGGGGTCCGACTGCACGCACTGTAATACGGTGGTCGGATTGAAGGGCTGTCGGTGGTTGGAGCATTACCGATGGTCTGTTGGTGAAGGTACGACTGCTATCGTAATGAGGTCCTTATTCTCAAAAATGGAAGTCCATAATATTCAACTGGGCAAGACAGTGGGGTGTAGCCGAAGAGGGCTCCACAAGGTTGGGTAGCCATTGGGTACAGTCTTAGTAAGCCGGTGGATTTTGGTTTGAAACTTCTACGTGAAAATAATTCAAATTTTAAGCTCAGAGAATGTCCTTCACTGGTCACATACATTGCCTAGACAAGATTTCTACATTCGCCCTCACTCACTTTTTCAAAGCTCAGATTACTCTAGTGGGGCAAAGCCACAGGCTGTAATCCAGGAGGGCTCCACGAGGCCAGATACCTTCACCACAGGCTAATAATGAATCAGGGTGATGCTGTGGAGATTCTACAAGTAGGAGAATCATGAAGAAACCTGAATCTTCAGACTAGCGGCATTGCAACTCAGTCAGATCAGCTTGACAGTTCTGTCCCAGTCATCTGGACATTTTGAAGTTGAAATAGTTTTTAAGTCCCAGGTTCCCAGGTTAAGTCCAGCTAGACAGAGTTAACAAAGGCCAACAGCAGGGATCAGGGCAGGTCGAGTTAGAACTGGTCAGCTGGTCAACTGTAGAAAAAGGACTCTTGTAGCTTGTTTTAGCTGTGTAGCTTGACTAGGAGGTATAACCCTTGCAGCTCACTTCTTTGGCATGAGTACAATACGGAGCAAGTCCAGAATCCAGGGCTCCTCTCGGGTCATAGACAACAGGTTCAGTCTTCTTCTGTGCTTTCTCAGATTCAGAGTGTTTTCCTGGAAAGGGTGCAGGGGATGCCCCATGTATGTCTTGCACTAGCTTGAGGGTTGGTGCTACTCCTGGTCCTTCCCTTTTCAATGGGGTAAACGTTTCCTGGGGTAGCCCTAGCCTTTTTTGCAGTATTTCCTGTCTGATCTACTGTAAGAAATTTCACAGTGCCCCTCACTGCTTAAATCAAACCCTTGTCTGCCTGTGTCTCTCCTGAGAGGTGTATCCAGTGTGATGAGCAAGCCCTTTTTTATGGTCACTCAAAACCAGTTCTAGTGGGGCTCTCCTACTACTGGGGTTGGTGCCTATCTGACTGAGGGAAGAAGAAAGAGACTGTCCAAATGTAATCTGGCATCTCCTTATGACAGCTGTGTGATATAACAATGTATTCCTTTACAGCGCAAGCCTTTACTATGCAGTCTTTCCCGCATATGCCTTCACCATGCATGTCTTTCCATGCATGGCTCTACCACGCATATTCATAGGTTAACATAGGAAGCACCTTTCTTACGCATACCTAGGCTATTTGGTTTTAGGTTTAAACCTATAACAACTGCTAAAACCCCACCGAAAGGAAAATAGCCATCACTGGTGTAATCATATAAACACTGAAAAAACACCTTTGCAACCACAAACTAAGTGCCATTCAAAGAAAGGAAAAGATGAGTGAAAGAGTCATTTTTATTTCGTCCTTAAGGGGCCAATACAATGTATCTTTGTTATACAAGGTAGTATCAAGAAAGCCTGGCCTAACAATATTCTGCTTGAGTTTTGTTGTTTAGGGATGTCACTAAAACACTGTCTCTTCTTCCTTCTGCTTTTTTTAGGTTTGTGATCTTTGGTCTAAAGATGCAGTGCTTAGATGCATTTTTAGGTCGTCTTTAGTTATTTTATAAGCTGTAGAGAATCGGAAAATATCAAAATCATATTTGAAATTTTAGCTACATTTGACTTCACTGATAGTTAAAATGGCTGGTTTCATTAGAATCTTTCCTAATATGTAGCATCACATTTACCCACAGACAGAGAATGGGTGAAATCCTTTGATACATCTGCCCCCCTTTCTAGTGAGTCAGTATTTTTTTACATCCTCTCCTGATTGTAAGGGAATTGCCAAACACTCCAGTTTTCAAACATTCAATGCAAGATGTAGTGAAAGGTATGTGTGAAAAGAATGTTGTCACCAAGCATCTGAGATAGTGGTGAAAACATGATACCAGGCGTTTGTTAAACATGGAACACAGTGCTGCTGAAAAAAGTTCCTGCCAAGTTCAATTAAGATTGGAGTGATATTGTTTGTATTTGCAGTAATTCAGCTACGTATATGAACAAGTTGTATGATGGCCTGTCAAAATCGATACCTGAGCTGAAGTGCTTCCCTGTAAGAGATCCTTGTCACTTGCTAGATGGTATGCTGAAAGCATCTGTACAATTTTCAAAGTTAATGAAGAATGCTATTGACTTAGTAGTTCATTCTGGTGCAGTAAACATGTATTTGGTCCTCATATACCCTGTGCACACACTACCTATACAAATGCACTATCAGTACAGAAAGCAAGCAATAATTACAATTAAATTAAAATTCCATAAACACCGGAAAAACACTGATTCTGTTGTTTTTAATGGCGCAAAAATGTGTAACCACTGATAACCACTGTTTTTTAAGGTATTGAAAAAACTGAAAATCCTCACCAGAATTTACCAAAAATAGAAACTGAAAACAGGAAAACCTACCCATACCATACCACTCAAACCTTTACTGCACAATTTTTTTAAAGGAAAAGCAATATTAATCTACAATGTAGACCTATTAAATCTATCAATCAGTGCTTTGTAGAGAGCGCTACTCACCCATGAGGGTCTCAAAGCACTGATTGGGGGTGTGGGCAGCTCCGTTGGGTTCATTCAAAGAGCCAAATCTTGAGGTCCTTCCTGAATTTGTGCAGTGTCAGGCTTCATCGGAGGTAAAGGGGGAGTTTGTTCCAGGTCTTGGCTGTGAGGTAGGAGAAGGCTCTTCCACCTGCTCTGGTCCTGTAGAAACAAGAGAAGGTGGCTAGTTTGAGGTCATCTGGGCGATGGTTTCTCTTGGGGGTGTGGAGGGAGATTCGGTCATTGTGGTATTGGGGTCCAGTGTTGTGGAGGACTTTGAAGTCGTGTTTGAGCAGCTTGAAGGTTATTATTCTTTCAACGGGGAGCCAGTGGAGGTCACGGATGACTTGGGTAATGCGGTTGTGTCATGGGAAATCGAAGATATGTTTGGCAGCGGCATTCTGGATGGTCTGGAGTTTACGGAGGAGCTTTTTATTGATTCTGGCATAAGGGCGTTGCCATAGTCCAGACTGCTGGTGATGAGTGAGTGGGTAGTGATTTCCCTGGAGTCAGGGGGATCCACTTGAACGGAGAGTGTTGAAACATTTGGAGGATACAGCATTGATCTGGTGATTCATGGTTAGTAAAGAGTCGAGTATGATGTCGAGGTTGCGTGCATGGTCGGTTGGGATGGGTGGGTTTCCAAGGGCGGGGGCCACCAGTTGTCATTCCATTCAGAGGGGATAGAGCCAAGGATGAGGACTTCTGTTTTCTCCAAGTTGAACTTCAGGCAGCTGTTGCTCAATCAGGTCGCGACAGCTTTCATTCCTTCTTGGAAGTTGCCTGGTGATGTTGGGTTCCTTGGTGAGGGAGAGGATGAGCTGGGTGTCATCGACATAGGAGATGATGATGAGCCTGTGGTTTCTGACGATGTTTGCAAGGGGGCCATGTAGACATTGAAGAGTGTGAGGAAGAGGGAGGATCCTTGCGGTATTCGCATCTGATCTCTGTCGGTTCTGAGAGGAAGAATGGGAGTCTTATTCTCTGTGTTCTGCCTGAAAGGAAGGATCATATCCAGCCTAAGGTTTTTCCTTGGATGCCGGCATCAGGGAGTCCGGTGGCTAGTGTGTGGTGGGAGAGGGTGTTGAAGGTTGCTGATAGGTCCAGAAGGATGAGGGCTGCCATGTGGCCTTGGTCGAGGAGGGCGCGGTTGACATCAGTGGTGGTGAGGAGGGCAGTCTCAGTGTTGTGGTTGCTGTGCAATCTGGATTGAGAGGTGTCTAGGATGTTGTTTGTTTCTATGAAGCATGCTTGCTGTGTGTTGACAGTCTTCTCGATGACTTTGGCAGCAAAAGGAAGCAGTGAGATGGGCCTGAAGTTCTTGAGGTCTGTCGGGTCTGCAGGGGGATTCTTTAGGAAGGGGTTGACTTTGGCGCACTTCCAGTTGTCGGGGAATGTGGCTGTGTCATGGGAGTAGTTGATAGTTCCGAGTAGTTTGGATGCGATGGCAGTGGCGGCCCTGTGGAAGATGTGCAGCAGGCAGGGGTTGGTAGGTGCTCTGGAGTGGATGCTCTTCATTTTCTTCTGTGGTGAGAGGTGCCTAGGTGAAAAGGGTCTGTTGGGTGACATTATTGGGAGAGGGAGTTGAGGCGTTGCTGTGGTCTTGGTCATCAAAGTTCTCGTAGAGCATCTTTATCTTGAGGTGAAAGAAGGAGCTGAGTTTGTTGCAAAGGTCTTGGGAGGGAGTGACGTTGGTTGTTTCGCTGTTTGGTTTGGAGAATTCCTGTTTGATGGTGAAGATTTCCTTGGAGTTGTGGGTGTTGGAGAGGATTCTGTCTTGGATGAAGTTTTTCTTTGTTGATTTGAGGTCTTTGTGGTGTGCTGTGATGGCTGCTTTGTAGGTGGAGCAAGCTTCTGGGGTTTTGCTGTTTCTCCATGTCTTCTCCAGTTGTTGGCAGGAGCACTTGGATTCTCAGAGATCCGTGGTGAACCTGTTGGCTTTCTTGTTGTGTCATCTCATGGTGCTCTGGAGGGGGACGAGAGTGTTAACGCAGCTTGCGATCCATTGGTGGAGATTGCTCGTCGCTGTGTTGGCATCTGTCACAGTAGGGAGTGGAATAGAGGTGAAGGCAGAGGTGAGGTGTTCTTCAGAAACTTTGTTCCAGCTTCTGCCTGAGAGGCGGCTCACATGTTTGTGTGTGG
Source organism: Triturus cristatus (assembly GCF_964204655.1). Taxonomy (NCBI): domain Eukaryota; kingdom Metazoa; phylum Chordata; class Amphibia; order Caudata; family Salamandridae; genus Triturus; species Triturus cristatus. Next base: position 233,520,473 of record NC_140584.1, read on the forward strand.
TGGGTTTCGTAAAGGAGAAATTTAATGCAGTGGTGCTCTGTCCAGAGCAGTTTGGTGGTGTGGCTGAAGCGAATGTTGTTTCCTCCGGCGAAGATGGGGTAGAGTGTATGTCCTGCTGTTTGAATGGGAGAGGAGACAAGTTGCTTCAGTCCTATGTTGGTGAGGGTCTCCAGAGGGCGGTGGTGTCGGGATCGCTGTGGTTGTCCAGGCAGAAGTTCAGGTCTCTGAGTAGAATGTAGTCAATGGAGGCAGGGGCGTAGGGTGCCATGTGGTCAGCGATGATGTTAGTGAAGGGGGTGTGGAGTCCAGGAGGTCTGTAAGAGAGTGTTCCATGGAGCATCGGTATGTGGTTTGTCTGGATCTGAAAGTGGATGTGTCCCATGGGGGGGAGGCATTATCCAAGTTGGTGGTTGTCAGTTGGAGTGAACTCTTGTGGACGATATCGAGGCCTCCTCCTGGGCAGTTGGGGCAATCTTTTCTCAGGGTCTTGTATCCCTCGGGGATGGCGGTTGCGATGTCGGGTGCGGAGCTGGCATTGGTCCAGTTCTCTGTGAGGAAGGCAACGTCTGTCGTGTGAGTGCTGAGGAGGTCCCAGATTTCTACACATGTCTGTGCAGGAAGCGTACCTTGAGGAGGATGCAGCTCAGTGGTTGGTGTGCAGTGGCGTCTGATGGGTCTGGGGTAGCTGCTGGGGTCCAGAGGTGCATGAAGGTGTGGCAGCAGTGTTGGCAGGGGATCGGGCCTTGGCCGTTGCTCGGCATCGAGAGTTGGCAGTTGTTGTTGTGGGGTTGAGTTTTTGGTGAGTGCTGGGGTCGTAGCGGCGTAAGGTCAGGGGACCTGGATCCCTGACATATGGTTGTGGTTGGGTCACGGATAGGCGCAGACAGGGCTTGGCTTTGGCGTGCCTTTGGCTGCCATTAAATAGGGGTCTGGGGATGGCGATCAGCTGGGAAGCAAGAGGCAGGAGCGACATGCTGGCGGGGAGGGGCCACGAGGGCAGCAGCGGGGGGGAGCAAGAGGGAAAGGAGGCAAAAGAGAAAAAGTAAAAGAGAAGGGAAAGGACAAAGAGGCAAGGAAAAAAGGAAAAACACAGAGGAAAAAAGCAAACAAGAAAAAAGGCAAAGCACAGAGGGAAAAGGCAGACAGGAAAAAAGGCAGAACACAGAGGAAAAAAGGCAAACAGCAAAAGAGGACACAGAACAGAGAGGAGCAGCAGAAGAGCAGGGTGCTCTTCCACTAGACCACCAGGGATCAGGTAAGGGCAGGAGCTTTCAGGTGGAGGAGGGCCTCCAACACTTACCTGGAAAGGAGTTCAAATGGCACTAAGGGCAGTCCCACAACAGTGGAGCTATGCATGGGGAGAGCAGTGACTCTGACCAGAAGGTCAGAGGTCTTGCTCTTCCTTCTATGCAGTGGCCATCATTAAGTAGGGGTCGGAGAGGGTGATCAGCTGGGAGGTGGAAAGCTGGAGCGACACACTGGGGGGAAGGGGCCGCGGAGGCAGCAGCAGCGGGGAGCAAGAGGGAAAGGAGGCAAAAGAGAAAACGGCAAAGAGAAGGGCAAGGAGAAAGAGGCAATATAGAAAAGGCAAAACACAGAGGAAAACAGGCAAAAAGGATTAAAGGCAAAACACAGAGGAAAACAGGCAGACAGGAAAAATGGCATACCACAGAGGAAAAAAGGCAAACAGGAAAAAAAGGCAAAAGAAAACACAGAAAAGAGTGGAATTGCAGAAGAGCAGGGTGCTCTTCTACTAGACCACCAGGAAAGAGGTGCAGGCAGGAGCCTGCGGGTGGAGGAACACCTCGAACATCTACTTGTCAAGGAGCTCAAGCGGGTCTAAGGGCCGTCCAACAATTTTGGACATGCACGAGGTGAGTGCAGTGACTCTCACCAGGATGTTGGAGGTCTTTCTCTATATATTTTTTATATACCTTACAAATGTATTTTCATAATACAACTTCTGAAACATTACAATAGCATTGCACATCATCAAGCAAGACAATGCAAGACTATGCAAATCTGGTAAAAATAAATATAAAGCCAAGCAATTAAATAAAAATATATATTGCGCCACACAACATAATGCAAAGTTCCATTACACAGTGCAAATGTTTTAAAAAATATTCATAAACAGTGCAAGTGTGAAATTATGACCCTTTACATTTGAATGTAAATTAATGTTATGAAACCTGAAACTCTGTCACCAACAAAGATGGTGAACACACAGTCTAAAGAAGATCAAAACTATGAAAAAACACTGTCAAATCAAATATATATTTAGTTATAGATCTTCTCACCGTAATACACAGAATACAATACGTATTATTTAAAAAATTAAGATAAACCCTTAAAAAAGATAAGTAAACAAGTGTCCACCATTTTGTGTTCAGTGATACACAGCCTTCTGAGGTCACCACACGTACGGCATTCACGACTTTCTGTCACAGAGAATTTTAAACACATCTAACTCTCTTTCAAAGTAAGTATTAGTAGAAACAAATTAATAATAAAACACTGTAAATGCACTAGTTCAATATAAATGAAAGTTAATTTCTTTTCAAAAATTTATTCAACTGGATTAGTGGTACTACACAATATAAACATTTATCTTCACAAAATTTACTTAAAGGTGCAGGGACAGTGACTGGGGGCAGACCTACTATTTTAACTCGGGTAAGTGCAAACTCAAGGTAGGTGCTGGACAGTAATTGTGGGGCAGATTTACTATTCTAACTTGACTAACTGACTGGTCAGGGAAGGTGCAGAACAGTAACTAGGGGGCAGAATTGCAATTCTAATTCTGCCAAGTGCCTCAGCGAGGAAGTTTCTGGACAGAGACTGATGGGCAAATTTACTATTCTAACTCCCCCAAGTGCCTCGTCAAGGAAGGTACTAGACAGTGACTGGGGGGGGAGATGTACTATTCTAATTCAGCTAAGTGCGTAGTCAGGGAAGGTAGTGGACATTGAAAGGGTGGCAGATTTACTATTCTAACTCCACCAAGTGCCTTGTCAGGGAGGTGCTAGACGGTAACAGGGGCGGGGGGGGTTACTATTCTAACTCCGCCATGTGCCTGGTCAGCTACTGGAGGCAGATTTACTATTCAAACTCTGCCAAGTGCCTACTCAGGGAAGGGCCTGGACAGTGACTGGGAAGCAAATTTAAAAACATATTTCTCTTCTTTTTAGACCATCACAAAGGCAAAAAAAATTAAGAAAAAGAACATTCCAACAACAAAAGGAAAAACTGAAAATATCTCTTTAAACAAAAGCAAAGCCACCATAAATAAGATAAACATAACAAAAGTACAACGTAAACACAATAATTACACAAAAAATAAATACAGTGATGCAAGACAATCTCAAGAATGTCATGTAATTTCTTTCTGACGTTAGATACACAACAAAGAACCAAAGTCAACACCACCCTCAGAAAAACCAGAATGAAGTCTCCAAAATCTAACGACAAAACCAGAAGGAACAATCCAACAGTTAATTTTTTTCCCAATAAATAAAATCTCATTCATAAGTTAGAGAAAATATTCAATGAATGAAATCATTTGCCACCACCTCCAATAAACCATGTGGCTCAGTTATGAGTGGGGTAGCCCAGAACATCTCCATGCACGTTGCCATTAGTATGCCCACAATCACAAATTTAAGAAGAATGATAAAACAACAAGAACAGGTGAGTAACCCTCAAAGAGTTACTCTTCACACTAACTCTGATATTAACATGCCCCCTGAACTAACAGAATCCTTTAAGCTGGAACCTTTTGTACTTTATAAGAACCAGAACCTTCAAAAACGAATACTAATCTTTAGTACACTATATAACACTATAGCCCTAGAGAATAGTGAAATTGAATGATGGGTGGAACTTTTAAATCCAATCCCCATACATTCACCCAAATTTATAATCTTCATGCAAATAGTACGAACACTACTATTCCATTAATTTTCGCTTACTGCCTGAGGAACAATCCTCACCTTACATCGTTGTTATCCGTTGTAAAATCTAAAGCAATAAATAAAAGTCCTACGAAAATCATAATTGATATTGAATTACAAATTATTAATACAATTACTAAAATTTACCCTAACACCCACATTCTTGGATGCTTTTTTCAGTTTTCCCAGACATATAGGCAAACAATTCAAAAAACATCCTTAGCTGAGGAATATATGTCAAACAGTAAACTTCACTATGAACTTTCTGCATTGTGATTTATACCTCCTGAGTTTGTTGATGACTTCTACATTTCAATTGCACAATCAGAATTTTTTCACAAAACGGGGAACAATTGCCCCCATTTCTAACTTACATCAAAGATGAATGGATTGTCCATCGGGCTATAGAAAGAAACTAAGGTTTCCTAGCGAATGCTGAAACTGTACTCGACCTACTTAGAAGGAGGTGCAAAAACCAATAATGCCATTAAGGATTGGAATAATTCTTTTAACAATTCTGCTGGAAAAAGTAACCCCATCCTCCAGAATTTCCTGGGATTTTAGAAAAGAGCAATGTGTCCTGGAAATGAGAATGTGCAATCATTGTGAGGTAGTCTGAGTTCTATCCCAAAAAAGTAATGAGATGTCGGAAAGACTGTTTCCATTGATATGGAGTCAAGACTACCTTGACAGGACTGCATATGTTTTCCTCTACTAAAAGCTACTAATTTCTTTCAAAACTTATTTTTCCTGTTTTGACTGAATAACTAAATTCTGTTGGCTTTTCTGATTTTAAATTTTTTCTTTAATAAAATCACTTCCTACCTGTAGTTATCATTTCCCTTAAACTCTTAGTAACATTTTAAGTTCGTTTTAATCAGCAAATACTAGGAGTCCAACAATCCTTAAAGTTTTCAATTTATCGGATCCCCCCCAAAAAAAACAGATTCCAGTTTTCACATTGCCATCCTTGAAACTCCACAAAAGTCACAATCCAGTAAACATGATGTCCTAAATGAATCACAAAACAATTTGAAATTAAAAATTAATAAAACAAGTATCCAAGAGATTGTGTTATTTTCTTCAAAATCATTGTTTTCTTCTTTTAGATTTGATCAATTGAAAACATGACCCTAAAAATTAAAATGTTGCTTTTTATTAAAAAAATAAATAAAAACAATACTAATTTTCCTTTCAAAAACTTTTTTTTTTAAACAACTATCCCGATGTGCATATAGGAAAACAACCTGCATGGGGGTGTCAAATTGTTAAAACACAAATGACATACTTTTTTAAAAATTAAAATCTATCTACTTTCCTCCAGCCTTCCTTGCAATACATTGCCTAACCAAGATGTTCTAATAGGTAAATTAGATTGTTCTTACCTTACCATGGTCCTTCATGCTTCCAAGGACCGCGACACTCCGCTAACAGTAGAAATAGACACCTAACCTGTTCAGTAATGCTGAAATAGTCAAATTTAAAAACAATCATTTTTGTCAATAGAAGTTCATGGAAAACTTTGGATAATGTATTTAAAATTTAATTTAAATTGATCTATGTTTTCAATAGTTACGCTTGATATATTTTTTAATAAACTATATTTTAATACATTTTATTAATATTTTTATATGTTTTACATTAATACCCAATGTGCAAAAATTACTTTAAATGTTAGACATTTATTTTGTTGTACTTTTAATTTTTAAGTAAGAATCATGTTATTTTAAAATGTTAAGTTGCTTTTTAAATTGAATAGTATATATTAAACTAACCATAATTCTAATATTAAATACTCAGGAATTTTAAACTATACCTGGGTATTATTATACTTTCCCACCCATTACCCCTATTTCCTCTACATTCCACTCCTGAAAACGTTATATACATATTTTTAAATATTTAGCAGTTAAAAAAAATCTAAATTGTTTAGAGTGGGTTATATTTTGAATACTCAGGTATATTAGTTGATACCTGAGTATTAATACACTTCTCAACCTTTAACCCATATCCTTTACATTAAACTCCAAAAATGTATTCACATAATTTTTAAAATACTTTGCATAACTTATTTCTTAAATATTATCAGTGTTTTTAGGTTACAATTCATAGTTAATACTCAGGTATCTTAGTCAATATCTGAATATTAATACATTTGACAACAAATATCCCCTATATTCCTAACATCCCCCTCTTAAAATGTATTTACATATGTATGACATATTTTGCATAAATTATTTTCAAAAACGCATATAGTTTTTTAGATTATATTGTATATTTAATACTAATGTCTCTCGGTCAATACCTGAGAATTAATACACTTCCCCTCCCACAACCACTATATCCCTTACATTCTATTCCTAAAACTTTATTTAAATGTTTTTTAAATAATTTACATAAATCACTTCAAAGAACATAATACATATTTTATAGCATCTTATTTATTTAATACACAGGTATCTCAGCTGAAACCAGAGTATCACTACACTTCCCCACCCATTACCCATATATACCTTATATCCAGCTCCTAGAAATATATTTATATATATTTAAGATAATTTGCTTAAATTATTAAACAATATTATGAATGTGTTTAGATTATATTACATAGTTAACCAAAGGTATAGGTTGGTCATGTATTACTAACATGTACTACAGCTCGCCGTAGCAGGCTATACCGGCTATTAAAGGCCCGCTACAGCATTCCTTTAACAAGGGAGCTGGACTTCAATAGCCGGTATAGCCCAGCTGCGAAGGGCTATAAGGCTATTATAACATTCTGCCACTAGAGGGCAGAATGTTCTAATGAATAAAACAAAGGCCTCTCGGAGCCCGAGGGGGTTTAACCCCTTCAGCGCGGCGCGGATTACCGCGCTGTGCTGAAGGGTTCGTGCGCGGGCGGGACCGTGATGGAGTGGTTCCGTCATCCGCACAGCGCAACCGTCGCGCATGACGGAACCACTCCGTCACAAGCATCGAAGGGGTTAAATCCTCTCGGGCTCCGAGAGACCTTTGTGTAAACAACATTGGAATGTTGCTTTGCAGGTCTTTAACAGCCCGTAGAAGCACAGAGCACTTCATTGTCTTCAATGAAGTGCTCCACATTTCAATGTTCTAATATTGGTTATTGTTCTTTATTGAATTGTGAGTTTTCAGGAGTTTAACCCACCTGTAGGTTTAGCTATTGAAACTGCCTAGGTGTTGTACACCCTCTAGATCATAACCCACACTCCTAATAGAAACCATATCACATAACTAATACTAAGGTATATTAGTTTATACTTGAGTATTAATACACTTCCCCACCCATTACCACTACATCCTTTACATCCTGCTCCTAAAATTATTTTACCATTTTTCTTACCATAAATATATAGATTAAACATATTGCTACTTTTAAATTATTTTAAAACAAATAGCTATTCAATATATAAAAAATGCTTATAAATACTTACATGTACTTACTATTATCCATGGTAAAGGCATGCATGTTAAAGCAATGCATGGTAAAGCATGCTTAGTAAAGGTGTATGTGTGGTAAAGGGACATGAGGTAAACACATATGCATAATGAAGACTGTATGGTAATGGCATTGCATGGTAATAAATGTGTGGTAATGGATATTTTCCCTTTGTGACAGTGGAGCCACCATGAAAGATATTCAGTTTGTGTGCACAGCATTAATGGTCATCTGCCAGAGGCACAAAAACACCTTCCCACACTCAGGCATGATCATGAGGGCGTTGAGACCGCCACCATCAACCCATCAGTGGAAGTCCCACCGCCATCAGATCGTTGAGGTCCGCCTGCCAGATTACAATGGCTGGGGGATGGTTGGTGGTCAGAGAGACCGACCGACACACATCCGATGGGCTCTCAGAGGGACTTGAATCCCTACAACAGTGCCGTGCCTGCTCAGGCACTGCCATAGGTATTGCAATGCCCCTTTCCGCCAGCTGTTTCATGGCAGTTAACCCACCATGAAAAGGCAAGTGGAAAGGGACTTTGAGGGCCCCTAGCAGGCTGCCCTTCTCCCCTTGCATTCAGCCTTGTGTCCCGGGGAAACCTATGGTGCCCCCTACATATCCCTGCACCATGTGGCAGGCACTGCCTGGTGCCTGCCACATAGTGCAGAGTTATGCAAAATGTGTATTATTTGTACTGTGGCGTGTTCTTGCAGCCCTCAGCATATGCCGTTATACAAAACATACACATTGCAACCACCTAGAAGGCAGTTGCATCGTAATCACTATGGCAGGACTGCCAACAGCTAGTCGGGTGGTCCCATTCCTGATAGGATGGTGGTTGGACAAAGTCATACCGCCATCATAATCAAACCCTTTGTCTCATCTTTGTTCTTGCCTATTTAGGGCTTAAGCACTCAGAGGCTGCCGCTGGAAGCTAATGCACATTAGCCTCCAGAGGCTTTAGGCAGGAAACATTTACATTTCTAAAAGGTACACTTCATTAATATTTCTAAAAATGTTTACTTTACCTTATAATTATGCTTTTGATATAACTTTGTTGAATCATATTTCTAGCTTTTTCCTACCTTGACAAAGTTGAAGTATTATTAAATATTGCTTCTCATTGTTTCTCTATAGGTCAGCCAGTCTTCTGCAGTGAAAATAGGTTTTGGAAGAGAGTCACTTGGAGAGTCAAGGACAATGGTAACATTGAATTTCTACATGTCCTACTTATTAAATGCAATTGACCCTGCCTTATGGGCTATAAGGACTATGCAGTGGTGACCTATTAGTAGGTAAAAGGACGGTTTAGACCAGTCACAAGGGTTTATTTTGACAGGTTGAATTGCAGTGTTTAAACTGTTCCAGTCAAGCTACAGTGGTAGACCCAAAGCCATGTTTCCACTACCACTGTTGTAGATGGTACAATTGATGCTGCAGTCCACCAGAACATTAAACTTCCAGGCCTTGGGTCGACATTATACCATATACTATAGATGTATACATGAGTTAAAATTGCCACTTAGGGATATGCCAATTCAATCATGTTAAAAGGTAGAACATAGACACTTTACCACTGGTTAGCAATGGCAAGGTGCATAGATTTCTACAGTTAGCAAAAGAAGTGGGGGGAAATCTAGCAGTACACCACACAAAAATATAGTTTTTACTCCAAGGGGATAGAGTGACCTTAGTACAGAAAATCATAATTTTATGGCAGTTATGGAACAAATAACACTTTCTGGTGTAGCACCTTTTCCATATTTTTCCAAATTAAATCCAAAATGTTGTTATGTGTTGTCTATTTGTCAAATTCAACAGTCTTGGGTACCTTTAGAATAACTGAACGGTATGCCAATGTTTGCATCTAGAACTTACAGTCTCAAAATACTACTCAAAATAGCACTGCACAGCATGTCTTGTCTCTGTGGAGTAACTTTTTCTATATTTGCTTATGTGAAGTAATATGGTTGAAACAATGTGGCCCATATTTCCGAAGGTTTTGTGTCGGGTTTGCCTTATTTTTTATTACCGCACATCCGACTTAAAACCTATTTTCATGATTTACAAACCAACGCTGCTTTGTGTTACTCTGCATGTTCAGAGCATTCCAGATTCTACCACAAATAGTTTATGATGCCAACCTCTATATACAAACAATTGTAGACTGGGTTTTGCACCAAAAATTAACACCACCTGAAAGCAGGAGTTAAAAAGAAATATGCCTACATTTCTCCTTTCTTTTCTGACTGTGCATGTGTGCTGCCCTGTACAGCACACATACAAAATTGGAAAAGTTGTAAAGTCAGTCTAAGTACAGTATTTTTGTATTCAAAGGGTACCCTTCCTGTATAAACCTATGCTAGACTCACGCAGATACCTTTGCACTATGGCACAATGGTGTGGGCATGGTGCTCAGCAGCATAATTTTTTGCACTGGTCCTAGGGAGAGAAAATAGTGCCATATCTCTGTAAATATGGAGCTGTCCTTCTCTCATCCTCTCACCCAACACAGTGCAGCATTTTGTGGTGCTGCACTGCGCACTTTGAGAGTTTTGTAAATCTGGGCCAACATATTTTATCTCTTTTTAAGAAATTATAAATGTGGGTGTAATATTTCATAGACTGATTGCTGATGAGAGTACTTTTATATAAGTGTCTGTACGAAGTACAAAAGCTTACCAAAACAAATCTGAAAGAATAATTGTTGCATATAATAGAAGACAAGATTCTAAGGAATACATGGTCACCCAGCATTACTGTCTTCTATAAAAATTGGCAAATTGGCAAAGCCCAAAATCCTTCTTATAGCATTGACTGTGGTTGGTGTGGGCCACAGAGCAATTGCTGGCTCTTTCTTCTCATCCATCTTAATGCCCTCAGCTGTAATTATGTGACCCAGAAACTCTACATCAATAGTATGCTAGGTGTGCTTATCCAGCTTAGAAATCTTTGAAATTGTAATAAAAAAATTATATTTCAAGCTTTGTAAGACTGTGTTGACATGGTGTATGCATGTCTCTAGACAGTCGAAATAAATCATATAATACAGATAAACTACACTGAAAACATCTACGTATCCTCTCAAAACTTCCTTTATGAAGCATTTATTTGCCATAGAAGTGTTGGAGAGCCCAGTAGGCATAGTACACATTCAAAAAAGCAAAACTTTGCATGGAATACTGTGTTCTAATTGTGACCCTCTTGGACTCTAGTTTATCAAATATGTTTGCATTTCTAGTCTATCAAAATGTTTTTACTTTGATTTTGTTGGTTGGTCTACAGTCTATACATCTTCTTGATGCACACCTTTTTTTGGTACAAATATTAATGAGACGAGGTTTGTGACTTTGGTGACTGTTGTTTATATGACCACTAAAGTATTGATTCACCACAGTATCACCATACAGCAAGATAAAAAATTCAACAAAATTGTTGACATGAAAAATATCTAAACACCATAATATCGACGAGAAACAGAAAGCTTAGCAAAATATCACAAAAAATGTATTACAACAATATCAACTCTAAAAATATAATTAAAATAAGAAAAAAAGTTATAATTTCTACTAATAATTCACCAAACACAGATAAAATAGTTTGCATATTGCATACAGATAGCCTATTTGCTTACAAAGTTTAAGATAATTATTAGCCCATGTGTTAGACCTGGCATTCTAGTGCTCTCTCTCTAAAATATGGTAAAACTGACTTATATTAAATTGGTTGATATATTTAATGTACTTTCAAATGACTAGTAAAGGGGCAAGTGCCCAGGGCCTGCAAATTGGATGCTACTAGTAGGCCTGCAGCACTGATTGTGCCATGCCCAAGTAACACTTTAAACATGTCTCAGGTCTGCCATTGCAACCTGTGTGTGTATTTTTAAACTACCATGTCAACCTGGAAAAATAAATCTTTTGTCAGTCCCAAATCTTCCTTTTTAATATACGTACGTCACTCCTAGGGTAGGCCCTGAACAGCTCAGAGGGCAGATTGCAGTGTATTTAAAAAGGGGGAAATTTCATTTTTAGTTTTACATGTCCTGGTAGTGAGAAACTCTTAAATCTGTTATTCACTACTTCAAAAAACCAACCACTCCATTAAACAAATCACTACTGCAATACCTACCACTCCAATAAACTAACATTGGAGTTACCTTATTACACCTGATAAATTATCATTTCCAAATGGTAGCGGTACCAAGTTCTTATTCGAAGTCTTTGACATTGTAAGAAAAAAATCCTTTCTCATGGTAAAGTCAGATTTTATATTACAATTTAGAAAATGTAGAAAGTTGACATTTTCCTGCCTCAGCCATTTAGTGACTGTAGCCTGTCTCTGGTTCACATGAGTTGGTCTAGCTGACAGCTGGGCTTTGTGTATTCCTCCTAGACAGCCACACATAATAGAGAGCTTAGGTGTGCCTTGATGGGCCTTCACTGGCAGGATGGGAGGGTGGAGCTTGGCAGAGTCCTACATACACTCAACAGGAAGGGCTGCATACCCCCTCTAATTAGTCTGGAGCCAGGACAGGGAAAGCAGCAAACCTGTGCACAAAAAGAGAATTTCTGGAAGCTTCTCCCACATTCCAGAGGAAGAGCACCAGATATAAATATTGGACCTCAGTCATTACCTCTTCAGTACACTTCTGGACCTGTGGATACTCTGCCAGGAAAAGGACTGCTGTGCTGCTGAAAGGACTGCTGCTCTGCAGAAATTGCTGCGCTGCTGTGCTGACTTGATGCCTGCTGTCATCTTGCCTGGGTGACCCAAAAGTGACTCCAAGGGCTAGTTGGCTGGCCTCCTGACTAGAGTCTCTGGGACAGAATGCTCCAACCACTTCAAACTCAGCTTCTGGACTTTGCAATCTATGAGTTCTACCATGCCAAGTAGTGCCACCCCAGCCCTGGATCCTTGGAAGTGGGCCTGAAGGTGCTCTGCCAGCCAATCTCTGGATTCAGTAGAACCAGTACATCTCCTCTACTCTACAGTGCAACCCTGAGCAGAACCAATGCATCACCTCTGCTGCAGGAGTTCTCCCTCATCAGAGCCACCACCTGTGTGAAGTTTTCCTGATGCAGGCACTCAAACCCAGCCTCAATGAGGACAATGGTTCTTGCATTACAGCTTCATAGCTCTTCACAACTGATGCATTGCCTCGCAGGCACAACTCATCCTCGACTCCGAACTTTGCATTCCAAGTTCTCATCGATGATATCCTCGATGATATCACAGGACCTTGTATCGCAGCTCCTGAGAACTGACGCATTGCCTTAGCTGTGTGATGCATCCTTGGTGCAGGATCTCGCAACGCTCCGCATTCCAGGATTTAAGGTACTTTGTTCAGAGGGCTTAACTGGGTCCATAAGCCAACCTGCAATCTACTGCTGCAGGCCTAAACTTGGAGCAGCCAGATTTCCACAGTTGTCGCTTTGTGTTTTTTTGCTCTATATTTACTTAAATCTTTCAACTTGGATATCTCCGTTTCAAGTGAATAGACTTTTTGTTGTTTTGATCTTGTATTATTTATTGAAAATTACTTTATTATTCTAATCTGCTGTGGGATCTTTTTGTGTTGTTTTTTCACTTTATTAATGTTTGAAATGTTGCACAAATACATTGCACATTGCCACTGAATTAAGACTGACTGCTCTATGTCAAGCTACCAGAGGGTTGAGCACAGATTAATTTAGGATTCGTTTGGGCCTCACCTTGACAAGGATTGTGGTTGCTGCTTGACCAGGCCTCACACCCCGCTCAGACTTGAACCTATAGTAGGTATGAAAATGTTCTCATACCTCACATAGGTTCCAGTCACAGAAGTAGATAACTGTATCTCTTTATATAATCCCCTTACTAGCAAACCCAGAAGCAAACTGTTGAAAACTCAAGACGCCAGGTGAGCAGAGAACGATCTTTATTCCAACTTACACCACCAACATGTTCCAGTCAGCTGAAGGCAGCTGTGGAATGTTGGCAACACAATGACTGTCAGAACGTACCAAGTGGGAAAGAAAGGAGGGGGTGGAAGAAAGCGGGAGAAACCACAGGATTACAACACAAACCTTAAGTTCCATGACGGGCGCTTTTGAAAACAGTTGAGTTGGCATACTGAACCGCTCTGGGTGCAGGCACCAACCCAAATTTCAAATACCATGGTGGAAAGTCTAGGACAGCAACAAGGCCCAAGAAGCCAAAGAAAACAATGCTGTGAAAAGATAGTACAAGTGCCTTCCAAATTACAGCAGGCCAAAAACATCCTACCCTAAAACAATTCCTAGAACTCATAAAAAAAGAACACAGCTACCACGAACTATAAATAGTACAATCATTAATCCCATATACACAGCAAAATATGCAAATAGATCAAAGAAATGTACAAAATGCTACAATGCAAAGTAAAACTCTTTATAAATAACACATGCTTCCACTACCTAGAAAGCATTGCAAGAAAACACTACTATAAACCACCTACACAATCCAAATGATATTGACTTCCAATATAAATCTATAGAAAGAAATAGAATATATTTTACTTTATAAATAATATTTGTTATTTTTTAATCAGTGTGAATAAAAAATTGTAATTAACCAGTATTCAATGCCAATCAAAAATGATTTAAAATATAATTAGTAAATATATAAGTCCAAACAATAAATCAAAAGTCACAAGCATAATTTTAAAAATACAAACAATACATAACATTTTTTTAAAGTGAAAGAATTATATAAAACAACAACCATATCAAACATTTTCTACCCAAAATAAAAAAAGAAATGCCAACTTACGACTGTGCAGCTGATGTCCATGATACCTTACAAATTCAGAGAGAAGAAGAAGCACCTTGGCAGTGCAGGAACACCACCCTCATTGGCAATTGTGTAGGTGGCAGGGCCAGGGCTTACACACCTGGTGAAATGATCACACCACACACGCATTCATTTTTTACTATCTCTTTTCTACTGCTTGGGCCTGGCAGCCAATATTTGCTAACATACCCCACATGACCGGGGGATCATACCATTGCCACTCATATCTCGGATGCTACCTCCAGAGAACCCTTGTAGGGGTTGCCAAAAGTACTTGCGTCCCAACACTACAGTCAGCAGGAAAAGTGTTCTCCATTCAAGTTATGGAAATAATGTGATAATGATTACATTCATCCTGCCTAATTCAGCCTATCATCTTTTTTAAGATGGACACAATTAAGTTTTGCTGAATTAAATAACGCTACTCATTTGCTTTCACACGCCGTGAAGGGAACGGCTGTCACTCACCTTTCGCCTGCTGCATTGCCCTGCTTCGTCGCCTGCAGCGTGGTCACCGCCGTGAGGGGAATGGCTCTGTGACCGGACGACCGGACTACCTATCCCAGGGGGCAGTGCACTGAGTCCGCACCGGGCGTCATCGGAGGGCGCCGGAGGCCCTTAAAAACAACGAGCGCGATTCCCGCAGCGCGGGACGCACGTGGGCTCGCCTGGGCAAAGCCCGGGCCAAGGGCGGGCCCGTCCTTGCCCGTCACAGCCAGGAGGAGCCAGGCCAGGGCCCCCCCCTAACGTTGTGCTCGCCAGTAGCAGCAGAGAGGACTGAAAAGAGACCTACAATAAAGAGATCCTGATTGTGCTTAAAGGTACTGTTCCTGTCATAAACTTGGAAGGACTTTAGATTTGCCACATTGCCTCTTTGGTTGTATTGTTATGGGCAAAAGGAAAACTATGGAGGGGGCAGGGGGGGGGTTCAGGATTGAACATAACGCAGGGTCTTAGGAAAGCCAAAAAAGTAAAGAAAAGTAACAAGAAGATGCCCAAATGCGATATGATGGACCGTATAGAAACTCTGGTTGAAGATTGTGAAAATATTCTGTTGGTGGATCCACTTGCAGATCTGGAAGTAAATATACTACAGAAGGGTGAACAGTGCAAATCCTCTAAGGTACATTCTATATATATACCGGAGATGTTTTGCAAACTACCTGGTTTAAGTGGTGCGCAGAATATTATCCCTCCGGAAATTATTTCACCCCCCCAGATACCAACTCAGTCTCTGTCACTGCACAGGCCAAGCCATTTGGAGCCTACTGTTATAGTGTGCGCCAATAGGTTTGCGGCCTTGGCAAATGAACCAGTTCCCCCAGACAATTCGACAACCCACGGTCCATTGGAAGTTACTAATGGTGCCCAAATAGAGGGTGGATTGGACACAAATAGTGGCACCTCAGCTTTGATATTGACTATTAATTTACTATCAGCAGAAGTGAGGGATCTAAAAGCCTTAGTTAAAGATTTAAAAGCCTCCCTAGAAGTATTAGCATTGCACCATACTCCACAAAATCCAGTTGCCTCTCAGTCTCCAAAACAAAATTTAAATATGTTACCAAATAATCCCAAACAAATTGCTAGGACACGTTCCGCATCTAATCAATCAGCGTGTGTTATCCCAAATCGTAAGGCGGGGTTACCTAGTGAGTCCGTGGCAACGACACAGTGTAGGAGGACAAATGGTGCTTTACCGACCTTAGCCCCTCCTAGACCCCCAGGCAATTATACGCGATAGATTAGTACCAGGAGTTCCATTTGATGGACATTTTCCTTGTTCTACATCTTTAAAGCGGACAGTTCTTATGGTCAATGTTCCCAAGGTGGTGGGCCGAGCACATGAGGATTCATTGATCAATAAGGCCACACACTGGATTAGGCATTTTAGAGATTGCTACTCATTGATAAGAGAGGATATAGTGAAGGCTACTAGACATTCTCATCTAGCCCAGCGATTGGACACTATTGAGCTCACCCTGATATCCCCACATTTGGTAGAGGGACTTTTGGCTCTGGAGTATAGATCCTGCCCCCCTGCTACTTCGGAAATCCAATTCAGACGTCCTCCAATGGCAGGTAATGCAACTACGAGGGATGAAGCCATTGATCCTCCTAGAGGGTCGCCTCTTGGTAATGATTGACTGTTGGAAACTTTTCAATCGTCAATCTTTCATATATGCGACCCTGTTCCACTACCCATGCAAGGTGTTTCTATCATCACCTCCGCCCCACAGTGTATAAATAACAAGGCTTTTGACCTTGGGCAAGTAATAACAAGTCCCAGTATCACAATTTCCTCTTTAGAATATAACTGCGCCTATATTCAACCGATACCAGACTCCTGGAAAGGAGCAGAGGTCGTCCCTATATATAAAAAGGGTGCTAGGGACGACCCAGCTAACTATCGCCCAATAAGCCTAATTGACTCTGTGCAAAAGGTCATTGGGAGGGTGGTGTTGGAGAGAATCTTGGAATGGGCGGATGAAAATAAGATTCTCTCTGACTACAAAGCAGGTTTTAGGGCAGGCACAGGGACAATCGAGCAGGTGTTTAGGCTAATTCTCCTTTATTGGAAGGTGGTTAATCTAGGCAAAGGCAGTCTTGCATTTATAGATCTGAAGACTGCCTTTGACCTAGTCCCTCGAGGGCGCCTGTGGAAGGTCCTAGCTGATCAGGGGGGTCCCCAAGTATATTTTAAATCTCCTGGTACGTCTCCATGAAGGAAATTACGCCCAGGTCAGATGAGGCTCCAAGGGGCAGAGAACGGATAGAATACCGGTGAACAGGGGTGTCCGCCAGGGCTGTGTTTTAGCTCCCACCCTATTCTCTTTGTATGTGAATGGGGTGGTGGAGCATTTGCAGCAAATACAATCTGACGCACCAGCCCTGGCGGGCGAAAATATTCCAACTCTCCTGTTCGCCGACGACACCCTCCTCATCTCTAAAACCCCGAAGGGCCTGCAGGGTTTGTTGGATAGTTTTCAATCATTATTGATTATCAATACTGAGAAAACTAAGTATTTGGTGCTGAATCCTCCCGTGAATCTTAGACTTCCACCTGTTTTAAACTCTGTTTCGTTAGAGAGGGTCACTGTGTTTGATTATCTGGGTATTCGTATCTCTGACTCCATGCTTTTGAGTACACACATACAAAAATTGTTTTTGAACCACAGAAGGGTAGCGGGGGCAATACTTAAAGAGCATCGCACCTCAATAAGTAGGCCTATAGCTCCCGCAATCGATATATAGAAGGCTAGAGGAGTGAGTTCAGCCCTTTATGGCGCTGAACTCTGTGGCTTCTCTAACCTAGACCAAATTGTGAGGTCAGAAAACAAATTTTTAAAAGATCTTATGATGCTGCCCCCGAGGACCCCCACCAGGCCCCTACTACAAGATATAGGGTGTCATTCATTTAGAGATTTGGCTAGACTCCGTCCCCTTTTACTGTGGGCTCGCTTGTGGCGGACCCCAGAATTAGCAAAGTATGCAGCAGGGTTAAGAGAAATTATGAACATGGATGGTTGGCATAAAATCAAATGGCTCAAGGATTTAAAATCATTACTGCATGATCTTGGCCTCAAAGAGGCGTGGATAAATAGAACGTCTCCACCAAAGGCAGAACTTAAGATAGCTTATTGGTCCTGGGTCGGCAATAAGGGTTTCCTAGATTGCAAACTAGAAAGGCTATCCGAGGAGTTCACGCAGCACAAATATACCACCTATTATGAACCATACCTAGATGTCATACAAAAACCTTATGACAGAGCTCTGTACTTCGAGTTCAGGGTTGGCTCACTCCTTACCCGTGCAATGACTGCTCAATGGAAGGCTCCCCACAAGACACTAGCCTCTTGCCCGAACTGTGAAGCAAACCTTGAGACAATAGTCCATGTCATGTTCGTGTGCCCAGCCTATAAAGCGCCAAGGGAACGCTGGCTTAAACCGCTTTGCAGGGAGTTGGGTACTCGTAGCCACCTTGTGGCATTGCGCATCTTAAGATCCGATGCCTGAGCCCTATATGCGTGCAGCATGGCTAAATTCCTGAGCTGGGCATGGAAGATCAGATTGAGAACCCTGAAAGCTGATCTTTAAATATTGTTGCTGCTAAGAGCTAATTTGCACCTTGTAAATGTATTTTTTATATACTTTTATTTTGTAAATATCATTCTCAGTGTCATTGCCAATTGTTTCACTACAAGGATAACCTGATGAATTATGTTACTTAGCCATTAAGGGCACTTTTAAATATTTTTAATACTTGATGAAATGTTCTGTATGTTGTATAATATAGTTTTTTAAATGGTGTTTCACAGCTTTTAAGATATGTTTTATCGAAATAAAGCTAATATGACTGATAATATTAAAATCCTTAAACAGAACTAAAAACTCAAATGATTGTGTAAAGAACCCGCTACAAAAACACATTCTTTAATGAACATTAGAACATTGGAATGTTGAGCACTCCATTGAAGACAATGGAGGGTCTGGACTTCCAATGGGTGGTAGAAGCCCGGAGAGCAACAATCCGATGTTTTTAATAATTTCACAGCTGTTGCTGTGAACAACGGCCTCTCGGAGCCACAGGGAATTTATACTCCCTTAGGCTCCGAGAGGCCTTTGTTTTTACAAATTGGAACAATCAATGCTTTGGTGGGCCTTTAATGATCGGTAGATCCCGCTACAGCAATAAAGAACTGGACAGCTTAAGCAGACTCCAGGGTGAAGTTCCCTTCTGTGGCATATCGTGTCCGTTTTCACAAAGGGATCAAGGAAAAGGATGTAGGCTCACCCCACGTTGGAAAGCCAGACACGACACAGCTCAGCAGGTTAAAGAACCTCCAGACCAGGCCAAGGGGTAAAAAGCATTTACAATGCATGCGACACGATGCATGCCATTACAACGCGGTCGTTACAATGACTGTGCTGTTACATCGTATACCTTTACAACGCAAGTCGGAACAACGACTTGCGTTAGGGGCAGAAGGTGTTGGATTTAAAATCCAACACCTTCCCTTTCTGTTGCACAGACTGGAGTTGGAATAGTAAATTATACTATTCAATCATCCAGCGCCCCCTACAGCAAGTTGTTGTTCCGACTTGCGTTGTAAAGGTATGCGATGTAACAATGCGGTCATTGTAATGACCACGTTGTAATGGCATGCGTTGTAAACGCATGCGGACTAACATTGCTCCTTAGTATAGCTGCGACTTGTACTTCATTCATGAAAAGGTCAAGAGTTGGGGTGATGGGTTGCTTTCCTCGCTCATGGCCAATGTAAAGATGAGGGCACATGCATAAGCTGGAATAAAGGCTGCTTTATTCAGGATACATCTTTCACCCCAGCCTCCTTAGCACAGCTCCACTCCTTGACAATCTTCTCTCCCTTTTCAACTATAACATTCTACACAGAGCATCACCAAGATGACATACCACCTCAATAGAATATACTGGAAGGCGGGTTCCAAAGGCCTACACAATGCATTAGGAGAACAGTAGGATACCACAGAACCCCTGAGTGAGAATGTGGCGTTCACCATGCAGCGCCATCAAAGCATGGCTCTGCCTGCATCCCTAGATGGAATCTACACTGTGCAGTGGAACAGTGTCAGCTCACTGAGCTTCAAAAAGAGCACCTGATCGGAGCTCTGTGCTCCTAATCTGCCTGTAGATGCTGTAAATCCTTGACTTCCCACGTAGGATATGTAACATCCCGGTGCTTCATGTGCTTGTAGCCGTCATTGTTAAGTTAGTGACAAGTAAAAAAATAGTACAAGTAAAAAAAAGTACATGTTTGAGAGTAAACTCTAAATGAGTGCATTGTGTAAGATAAACTGCCTTTGACTGCATAAGAAAACTAGTGAACCACAAAACCTAGCAGTGAACATCCTCTAGGTGCTTTCGCACTATAGAGAAGGCACCAGCTGTTAAAGTGTGGAGCATAATACTCAAATCCCGCAATGCTGCAAGTTTATTCTTAATTCTTTTAGTTTGCAGAGCTGAAACAACATCACGCGCACGGCACATGCTATTTTCATGTTTTCACTGCGGTTTTGGGGAACTAAGAAAAATAAATCTTCTTGCTTTAGCATTTGTCACTCCTCCGCACCTTGCTGTGCATATACTGCTTTGGATACAATTTGCAGCACGTCTATTAAATGTCAATGCATTTTGTGTTTCCTGCCAAATACACCTACAACCTCACACTCTGAAGCAGGGCCATTTCCCTCACTTCTGAGCTGCAGTAAAGAGGGGACAGCTCAGGTCCATTAGTGCCCTGTTCCGTTGCGTATCTAAGCAACAGCCAGACTCCAAATCTGCTAATATAAAAAGAGGTTTTTTTTAAGGTGTTAGATTATCAACACGTGTATGTAATTTAGTGAAAAGCAGTGCTGCTACAGAAGTGCTGTGGCTTGTTTTCCGGCACGCCAAATCCCGAATGCCAAATATGTGATAAGAGCTAACAATATACCTTATTTTTGTGTCTACCTTCAACGCTGTTGCATTTCATTCTCCTCGAAATGGAATTCAGCCTTTGTTGCTGGTCACAAACGTTGGTTTGTTTACAAGTTAAAAAAAAAATGGCAGTGCTCTGCAGGGAAAGGAGCAGATTCTCATAGGCCGTTGGTAGTGAAGGGTTGGGGGCACTTTTGCCAGAAGTACAAAGCATTTTTCCAGTCGCAAACGGCTCAATTGTGACGGGAAAATGCTTTTTCAAATGTACAAAATGCAAAATGCATTGGGTAACTCACTTTGTGCATTTGCACTTCCGTATTTGGGGGCAGATTTATGTTCCCTGGCGCATCCCTGCAAATCAGCATGGATGCGCCAGGGAAGATGCGTCACACAAGTTTGCCCTTGCGCCACCGCAGATGCGCTGCATTTACAATGCGGTGCATCGTGGCGCAATGACAAGCAGATACGTGACGCATCTGCCAGCGTAAGGTTGGCGCAGTGCTGAAGTTGCGTCTGTTCCAACCTACCCTAACCCTAACATGGTGCGTGAAGCCTTACGCCTGCTTCAAGCAGGCGCAGGGTTTTGACGCATCAGCGTTGGGAAAGTGACTCAGTGAAATCTTATAGATTTCACTGAGTCACTTTTCAGGGGCGTTCCTGCGACTGAGTAGAAACGCCGAAATGAAACCTGACGCAGGTTTCATGTGGCGCAGGGCTTTACACTGTGACGCATCTCCATAGATGCGTCACGATGTAAATGGGGCGCAATATGGCGCAGGGTTTACGCCACCGCTGCGTCACAAAAGTGATGCAATGGCGGCGTAAAAGTGGCGCAAGTCTGATATAAATCTGCCCCTTGGTATTTGGAAGTGGTGTGTTTAGGGCGTTCCTATCAAATACTGAATAGTTATGGTATGTGTTACTGTTTTGTGACTGAATTCCAGTCGTAAATCATTTACAAAGGAGAAGCAGGGGTCCTCCAAGGGACCCCTTACCATTTGAGAATGTAAATTAAATAATTTTTTAGGAGAAGGTGGTGGCCCACAGACCACTGACTTCTCTTAAAAAATGAAACAATCTTTAAATTCTTTTCTTCGCAAACGCATCCCCTTTTCCTTTGAGGGAAATGGACTGCATTATTTTTAAAAAAAAGAGAGATTCTTTTATTAAAAGCAATCACAGACTTGGTGGTATGCTGATCTCGTCAGGACATCATGGCTGTGATTCCTAATTTGTCACAAACTGTGACCTACATCATTAATATTCATGAGGTTGGTGGATTTGCAAACTGCAAGGAATCCATGAATAAAACACAATGAGTGTCATACATTAGGAATACCAATTTCTAAACTGCGATTCAGAGAGAATCGCAATTAGGAAATCAGTATTTTCAATGTTTGTACATCCAGCAATGTTCTTTTGTGAGGGAAACAGCCCAGTAGCTGCTCGTAAGATGAGGATGAGAACAGTGCTCACCACAGGTGCCCTGCAGGGAAAAAAGTGACTAGGGACAGCTTTATTTGGGGGACATGGGGCTGTAAAAGTGCATGACGCCTGTGCTCTGCAGGTAAAGGAACAGCCTGGCGGTGGCATGTAAGGGATAAGACAGGTCTCCAAAAGTGCTCACTGCTGGTACTCTGCAGAGAAAGGAGCAGCATGATAGAAGCATGAAAGAGAGGAACTTTTAAAGTGCTCACCACTGATGTGCTGCAAGAAAAGGCCTTATCAATGTTATGCCTTACAGATATGTTGGCACTCTCTGAGTTAATGCTCAGGCTTCCCGCCATTGTGACTATAACTGATTCACACCACTGCATGTTGATTGACTTACAAGTAAAATGGGACCAGCTGGGATTTGGAACTTAGTACCTCCCACCAATGATCATAAGACTAAGGGTACTAACCAGGGGTCTAGTGACTATGGAAAGGAAGTCTAAAAAAAATGGTCCATGGCTATGTATGGCTCAGTCACAAGTGACCCAGGCCAGATGTATGAAGTTTAGTGTTTGCGATTACCAAATTGGGATTTATTTAGCCATTCGCTATTTGATAATCATAAACACTAATGGACAAAAGTGTGTTTTACCATTTCTGAGATGTCCAGTGGGTCACAAATTGACTTATCTCATGAATGTTAATGCGGTAGATCTCAGTTTGCTGCCCATTGGGAATCACAAAAATCAGAGTGATGGTGGCCTGCTGGGGTCAGCAGACCACCATAGCTTGTGCAGTGGAAACTGGTGGAAACAGGTGAAAGTGATCTTTGGTTGGGACAAGGACCGTCCTGACGTGTGCAGTGATCACACTGTGTTGAGGAGTTTGCTTATAATAATCAGTGGCCCACCTGAGGGTGCCATAGCATGAGGAGATCGAGGATTGCAGGGGAAGTTTGCTGAGTGCGAAGCACCCAAGCTTAAACCAGCAACCTGTGTTACCCCGCACTCTATAGCATGTGGTGTTCGAGGGGTGTGTTGGGGGAAGTTTGCAGAGTCTGCGGGACCCGAGCTAGCAGCCTAGACTGTCTCCAACCTCCAGATCGGGAGGACGACAGTGCCTGACATTGCGGCCTCAGTCCGTGGTCACTGACTCCCTCTCCCCAGACCCACACCACAAGGTACTCTGTTGTTGAGAATACCTTGACTGGATGTGAGGGGTCTCGTCGTGCCTTGCGTGCACCCACAGCTGGCTGCCCAGAGCAGCTGCAGCTTGCACCTTTGCCGAAGGGGAAATAATTCTCCAAATTGGAAGTGCACCTGCTTC
Source organism: Triturus cristatus (assembly GCF_964204655.1). Lineage (NCBI taxonomy): Eukaryota > Metazoa > Chordata > Amphibia > Caudata > Salamandridae > Triturus > Triturus cristatus. The sequence goes on from NC_140584.1 coordinate 233,543,926, forward strand.
TGGTGTCACAATGTTTTGCCTCTGAGGGTATTGTGATCCTGTATTTGTGAAGCTGGGTGCCTGAGGACCAAATCTGGATGGACGAGAACACATAACTCTTTTTTCCCGCTTTAGGTGGTCCCATCAATCTAATGAAAGTGTCCCCAGCCAAGGGCAATGTTTATTATTGTCTGGTGTAGTTTGGGTGGCTGAGGGGATTGGAAACGAGGCGTAGTCAAAATCTGTGATTTCTTGATTATTACAACTGCACGGAGTATGCGATATTGGGAATCTCGTGTTTTATGCTAATGTTTCAATGGAAAATTGGAATTCCTCTGAACAGCCAGCATTTATGTTTCAGTCGCTTTTGATGTGGTTGATTGCTTGAATCGTAACCACCTTGGTGAGGTGGGCACATGGGTTTATGTTGCCTACGAGACTGAGGGTATTATGAGGCAAGTGAATACCTATGACTAGTACATATATGTTCATGCAGTTCTGCTGCTAATGGAAGAGTTTGACAATTTCATATAACTGTGAATCATACATCGAATGTGTATGTCATTTTGATTTCAACATGTGTGCAATTCAATGTGTGTGGACTAAAGTCCACCCGCCTTCTTAATCGGCCCCTTATTATTTAGGGGTATAAAGGCAAAGGGGGACATTAAAGTGGTTTCCCTACTACATCTGGTACGTTTGCATTTTTAGCAGCATTTGAAGCAGACACAGATAAATAAGTTGTTAATGGAAGCCATAAAAGATCTCTTTTAATTGCTAGAGATATAGGAGAGAAATAATTAGTATCTATTCAGTGATGAAAGCAGACAGCATTCCGCCAGGATCGAAAAGTGACTTTATCTGCCTGTTTCCAATTTGAGGTTATTAGATGAAAAGCAAAAGCTAACAATAAATCCAAAAGTTTAACATTCATTGGTGACAAGGACTCCTGGGATTGAAAGAGTGCCTAAAAATATGTTTGTTAGGGAAAATAGAACCTGAACTTTAAAAATTGAGGGACATTCAAACAACATGTACTTTAAGTCGGCAGAAGGACAGGGGCAAGACCAACAAGTAGAGGACATGTCTGGTGAATAGGGAGATAAAATCACAGGGGAAAATAAAACCCGTTGATAAATGAAATAAAGGGCTTGTGTAGTATTCGCAGCATAGGACGTTCTATGAAGCTTAGACCATAATTTGTCCCAAATAGTGGTTGGCCAGGTTTGTGCTAAATCCCCTTCCCAAGCCGATTCAACTTTAGATTTGAGTGTGTTCGGAAGCATCTGCAAAGATTTGTATATAGTGACATATTAGAAATCATTTACCGATTACCACATTATTTGTAAGTAATTTTCTATATTTTTTAACAGTCTCAGGGGGATACGTACAAGTGAAGTGGTGGAGTGAGGCACTAGCCGTCATGGCTTAACGCCTCAATTCGCCACTTTAAAAACGCAAGGCTGCACCATATTTACAAGGATATAGTGCAGCCTTGCGTTTCCCCCTGCACTGGTGCTACACTTAGCAGTGTAGCGCCAACGGAGGCACCCTTGTACCATAGTGCAAGGGTGTCTGCGTGCAGGAGAGGGTTGTTTATGTGTAGGAAGGTGTCCCTTCCTGCAGATAAACAATCCTGAAATGCCATTTTGTCACTTTGATGTGTGCTGCTTCATGCAGCACACATGAGAGACACAAAATGGCATTTTTGTTTTACAGATTGTTCATGTACAGGAAGGGCCACCTTTCTGTACATAAACAATCCATGGCATTTAGCTTTTTTTATGTGTGCTGCACACGGCAGCACACATGGAAAAAGCATAAACGAGGAGAAATAAAGCATTTCTCCTTGTTTTGCCAAGTTAAAACCAGGTTTTCCCTGGTCTTAATTTTGGCGGTGCCTCCTATGTACGCTGCCCTTGTACATAGGGGGCAGTGTCAAAATCAATGGGTGTTGTGATGGAATGCCCACCGCAACACCCACTGCCCAGCCCTTTCACACTAAGCATAGTATGAAAGGGGGCCTTATTTAGAAGGCAGCGTTAAGACATGTTAAGTGGCTTAACGCTGCCTTGTAAATAAGGCTAAGTCCCTATCGCCACCACAACATCATTAAAAGTGACGTAGTGGCAATAGGGGCTTGTACATATGCCCCTCAGTTTGTTTTCTCAGTTTACAGCATTATAAATCTTAAGAGCACAAAATTCCACATGGTTTTTTACTCCATACACTAGAGTGTATACCCTACTAAAGGCACATTTTCAAGGAATGTACAAGATTATGGTGCAAATCATTGTTCAAGGACATGGATATTTAGACGTTATCTTGTCCTGAATATGCAATTTTTTACACAACAATTAGATTGCCATTAGCTGCCAACCTAATCAAAATAAATCCAAAGAAAGTGACTCAGTGGCATATGTACAAGCCCCTTTCGCCATCACAATGCCATCTATTTTGACATTGTGGTGGCAATAGGGGCTGCGTCTTATGTACAAGGAAGCGTTAAGCCACTTATCGTGGATTAACGCTGCCTTATACATAAAGCCCCCTTTCATGCTTTGGCTAGCATGGAAAGGGGTGGGTGTCAAAATGAATGGGTGTTGCGGTGGAATGCCAACCGCAACACCCACTGCCCACCCCTTTCACGCTAAGTGTAGCGTCGAAGGGGACCTTATGTACAAGGCAGCGTTAAGCCACATTAAGTGGCTAAACACTGCCTTGTACATAAGACACAGCCCCGATAGCCACCACAACGTCACTATAGGTTGGCTCATGAGTCCAAGCCCAACTTTCAACAGGGAGACTGGAATAAGCTGGCACCAGTTCACCCCAACAAAACTATTATCCTCATTAAAAGAGCTTTAGCTACAACAAACTAACGCAGCGTAGTGCCGCAAGCCAAGGGATGCGTCATATCTACAACAATATGACGGATTTCTTTGCTGTCCCCTGCTCAATAGATGCCATACACCAAAGCAGGCACCTTGGCGCTTTGTGCCTTTCTGAGCCCCTACAGCTATGCTCATGTGCTGGGTGATCACAATTGTACTTTTTTATTCCTCACTCCATTAATAGGCGTCAAAAATAAACTTTTATATTGGTCTTGTCATATTGATGTCTCAAACTCCGTATTGTGTTTTGGTCTGATAATAATTATTAATGTAAAAGCAGTTATAGCAGTGCTTGTATTAAATGGCCAGCCCGCCAAAATTCCTTCTGCAATTTATGGGAGTGGTGTGTTTGTGATTGGTTCCAAACTTGAGGTGCGTTTTGCCATCTTGCAACCTGTGTAAAAAGACTTAGCTGCCTCGTTCCGAAACGTATGCTCAGTTGCTTTGTAAATAAGCAGCTATCTGTACACACATGTTCATAATTAAACCAACAGAGAGAAACTAAACCTGATTGAATTTCACCCTGTCAATTCTTCTTTGCAATAAAACTCAAAACGAATCAATCACGCGAAGGTTAGGTTTTCATTTTCAAATTAAGATCCCACTTTTGAAAGTATCCATTGTAAGCACTGCCTTATAGCTGAATTTTTTTTTTTTTTTTTTTTGAAAAAGCTTTATTGAGATAATATTATACAGAAAAATATCAGCAAGAGAGAACATAAAATAGTAAACAAGTAGCACAAGATATGAACATAGCTGATATTATTTTAAAAACCGAAAAAGCTTTTTTATAAATTTTTAAGGGGAAAAAGAGGGAAGAGGGAGGGAGGGAAAAGAAAGAAAGTGGGAGAGTGGAAAGAAGAGGAAGGGAAAATAATATTTAATGCTAAAACATGTCAACAATAATCATTAAGGAATGCAAAACAGGAGTGATCCATGGTCAGTACATAAAATATAAGATATAATACATTATAGATAATAAACCAGAGGAGTAAGCAAAAGGTGATAGAAAAGAAGAGAGTCAAAAAATATTTCAAGGTGGTTTAAAGTTCTCCGAATTAGTTTGTGAAACCTTCTTCGTGGTCAAAAGATCTAAATATGAAGTGAGAGGTAAACAGAAAAGTTCCACATTGCGAGGTGGCTTACAGGAAGAAGCAAAAGAAACATCAAGTCTATGAGTGTGACATAGTGCGTTCCACCAAGCTTGAATGGAGATGCTGGTAAGGGATTTCCAGTTCGAGGAAATGTGCTGGAAGGTAAGAGCAATCATGAGGTCGTAGAGACCATGAGAGTGTGGAGGAATATCAAGCAAGTCAGAAAGACTGCCAAGAAAAAGGAGGGGGATAGAATACGGAAAGGAAAGATCAAAAATATGGTTGATATATGACCAAACTTTATCCCAAAATTTTAAAACAGAAGGACATAAAAAAAAGAGATGAAGAGTATCAGCCATAGGCGAAGCACAGGTCCAGCAGTTAGCATTAGAGATAGAGGGAGAAAAGCGAGAGAAAGAGAGAGGAGAGCGGTAAAGGCGATGATACAAATAAAACAGGGATTGAGTAAGAGAAGCAGAACGAGAAATCTTTAAAGATCTGGCCCAAATTTTATCCCAAAGAGCAACAGACCAGGAAGTACCCAAATCCAATTCCCAAGAGAGTTCTAATTTAGTTTTATTACGAGACGGATTGGGGGAAGAAAAGAATTTGTAGATAAGAGAAGCTTTGGGCAAAGTGAGAAGAATTGGAAGGAGAGGGGAAGGGGTAGAAGTGGATATGGAAGAGGGGAGAGAATAGAAAGGGTCAAGAATAATTGCCATAAGGATAGAAAACTTTCGTAAAAAGGAATGGGGACAATGAAATAGAAGTTGAAATTTAGGAAAAGAGCAAGGTACTAAGCCATCAAAAAGCTGATTGACCCAAATGATACCTTTTGAACGCCAAGATTTCCAACAGATAGGTCTGTTTTTGAGAAGAATGAGTGAATTATACCAAAGATAGTAGTACGATAGTAGTACGATCCTTCCGTGCCTTAAGATAATTCGCTAAAAGTTTCCCTGATTTATTGCGACCACCATAGAAACGGGCACTACTACGGAGAAGTATAGATGAGGCATTGTCCTTGGTACATTTATTGAACTCCAATTTAGCACGTAAAAGGTCCGGAGGAATCATTTTGTCCGAAGAAGTATAAAATTTATGTTCTAACGCCTTGATAGTAACTAATGTAGACTTTTTTATTTGGAGACGTTGTTTCTTTTTCTTGGAGACAAAATCAATTATAAAACCTCTAGCAGTAGCTTTAAAGGAATCCCATAAAATATGAGGGGAGACACTAGGGTCACAATTAATTAAAAAGAAATCACGAGTAAAGGCACGGAATGAAGAGGAAAAAAGAGGGTCAGTAAGAAGGGAAACATTAAAACGCCACCGAGAAGATTTAGGAGAAGGAGAGAGTAGTTCAAGATCTGTCACAACAGGTGCATGATCCGAGATAACTATGGGCTCAATAGAAGAACATAGTAAGAATTGAGATAAAGGTTGAGAAAGAAAAATGTAATCAAGACGGGAGAAAGAGAAGTGAGGCGGAGAGAAAAAGGAATAGTCTAGAGTGTCAGGGTGGGATAGCCGCCAAGAGTCCACAAAGTGAGATTGGAAAAGAGTGTCAAGGAATTGTTTATGAGATTTGTGGGGAAGAAAGCGTACTGTAGATTTACGGTCAAGAAACGGGTCAACAATCTGATTACAATCTCCACCTAAAATAAAAAATTCATTTTGATATTGAATACATTTTTCTGTAATAGAGGGCCAAAAAAGGAAATCAGGTTGCGTGGGGCCATAAACATTGAAAACAGTCAAAGAAACAGAATTAATCAATAACTTAGCAAGGATCCATCGACCATCAGTATCCTTTTCTTGAGACAGAATTTTACATTTCAACCGCTTGTGACATAATATAGCAACCCCGTTTTTTTTGTGAGCAGCAGGGGAAAACAAGACCGTACCCACCCAACTCCTTTTAAGTTTAAGTGACTCAGCTTCTGTAAGGTGAGTTTCTTGCAAAAGAACTAAATCAGGGTTATAAGATGCTAAGTGAGATAGGACTCTCTGTCGCTTAATTGGGCTAACAAAACCTTTTACGTTCCAGGAAATAACTCTGAAAATGCAAACAGCATAAATCAATCAGAACAAGGATCACATTAACAATCAAAAATATAAATATACCAAAAATCGTATGAAAAGTACAAAGGATAAGAAATAAGGGCATGCAATAAGAAAAAGAGCATAGTTACAAAAATCAACAAGGTATGAAGAGGAAGAAAATAAATAAGATCGTATAAGAAGGATGATAGAAGAAAAATAAAAACAATACGGAAAGGTAGGAGAACTAGAAGAGAAAGGGAGGGAAAGGAAAATGGAAAAAAGGAAGAGGAAAAAAAGAAGATAGAAAAACAAGAAGAGACAGTACATGTCCAGCGGGACGACTGAGGGAAACCTACCTGAGGGGAACAAAATGAAGAACGATGGGGCAATGACAACACGCAACAAGACAAGCCAACCGAAGACCGGGGAATCCAGCCACCCCCAGGACGGGAGACGTAAGGAAATAGAGCCAAATATAACGGAGGGAAATACAACGAGTTGATCTACATAAATGAGAAAAGAAAGTACAGAAATAAATTAACAACAAGAAATGGAGAACCAGCAAAGACAAAAGCTTCAAAAGAGATAAAAATACTATGACGCACTTATCGTAGAATCTGTGAGGAGAAAAAGTTAGGCATAAAGCAGTAAACAGTAAAAGAAATAAAAAACACTATGACGCACTTATCATAAAACCTGTGAGGAGAAAAATTTAGGCATAAAGCAGTAAACAGTCAACCATTACGAGTAGCTGAGGTATCCATGCCGCTATTAGTCTGGATATGGATAAAGTTTTTAAGATCAGCAGGATCATGAAAGGACCAGGTGCGATTTTGATGAGTAACTTTAAACAGGCAAGGGTGAAACAAGCCATATCTCGCCCCAAGAGCTCGAAGAGGCGCACGAAGATTTAAGAATTCTTTCCGTCTAGAGGCCGTAGCACTGGAAACATCCTGTGAAAGAAATACTCTCTGACCCTGCCATGTTATTTGACGCTTAGATCTTGCTGCTGAAAGAACAGATAAAAGATCAGTGAACTTCAGAAACCTCTTGGTTTAACAGCTGCATCAGAGCGGGGACCCAAATGATGAGCCCTTTGAATGGTAAGGGACGTAGAAGGTGACATATCCAAAAGCTTCGGAAGGAAGGAAGTAAAGAAAGTCACAGGGTCATCTCCTTCAGGGGACTTCGGCAAGCCATAAATACGAAGGTTATTCCTCCTATTTCTATTTTCCAAATCTTCAGTGTGCTGTTGAAGGGCAAGAACAGATTTTTCCAAACAGGAAATACGCTGAGAATGAGTACTTGTTTCGGAGATTTGCTGCTCAACCGATGACAATCTACTATCCAAAGCCAGCCATTTCTCCTCAAACTGTTGCATCTTGGTATTGGTCTCCTCAACAAAAGGACGCAGAGCGCGAATCTCCTCTAACAATAACTCCATTGAAATAGGGGACGGAGGGGTAGATGGCGGCGGTGAGTCCTGCTTTTGTCGTTTTGTAGATGAAGAAGAAGAAGCAAGTTTAGTCGAAGACGACTGTGTAGAAGGGGGACGATGAGGAGCAGCCCCAGCCATGTGACCTGCAATTGAAGAGGGAAGAGATTGTGAAGAAGAGGCTGATGGAGCCGTAGCAGAGGTGCCCCCTGACGGAACAAAAATAAATTTGGGTTGGCGCAATTTGCCCATAAACTCTCTTCCAGAGAAATGAACTATGCGAAACCACTTGACGTTAAGAGATGGAGGTCCAACCAAGGTAATACCATGACTAGTGAGACCTCAAGGGTAGTATCGAGGTAAACATCGATGACTTGACAGAAAAAACAGCTCCCAATATGTATCTCGCTAGTGAAGAATATATTTCAAGTCATTAAAAACTGGGATTGGTGGAAAACAGCGCCATCAAAAAACTGACATTTGGAGGAAATTGTCAAAATAAATACATGCCAAACACTATGACAATTGAAATGTTATAAAAAACCTTCAGTCTCACAGGTAAAAGGATGAAAAAAGCCAATGAGAATGCCACAGGACGCCAGAAACATCATAGAGATTAATTGCGGGCATGTCAGTTTAGAACAAAAGGTTTAATGAAGGAAAGGTTCTCCATAAAGGGCGCAGTTGCATGAAGAGGCCAATAGATGGCACCAGCGTATCACGCCATGTTGAAGGAAAAAGCTTCGTGAGGAGATTGTAACCTTGACGAAAAAAGGTCCAAAAACGGCTCAAATCATGCCGAAAAAGCACTCACCGGAGTCGCTCTGTGTTCCGGTTAACGGAACTAATCAAATTAGGGAGATTAAATGACCCAAGTCAGGAGCGGTGAAGAGAAAGCCGTCCCGTTGCGGCGGAGCTCCCGTCTCAGGCGGCCATCTTGATCGGCTCCGAGACAACGCCCCCTTATAGCTGAATTCAATGTAAGACATTTGAGAGCAAAGAGCAGAGGTACCTGTATGGCTTATATTCTATGTATTCGAATAATGACAGGCAGAGAGATTGGTCGCAGCTGCTGCCTTTTTTGAGAAGATGACAGTAATGCTCTCCTTATACATACAAAGCACTGGCAGTGGCAAATTCTGGTCTTATGTAGGGATTAAGACCTGTGAGTGCGGCTGAGAGATTGTCAGAGTACTATTGCACTCAGTGAGTTTATTTTTAAAGGTTTAAATAAAACACATAAAATATAAATATGAAAATGCAAAGCTTTTCAAAACAAGGAACGCACGCAGAATGTCATATAATATATATTTTTACATGGCCTCATGTACTCGGGTGATGTAACATTATTTTATTTTTATTTTTTATTAAAGTTCCATAGTAGCAAGATACAAAATACACAACTGAGAATATAAATCAAAACGTACACCATTAATTATAATAATCCCCAGTCCTGACTAATGCCCCCTAACATCAGAATAACCTGAAATACAAACTGAGTTATACATATTACCAAAAATAACTTCATTACCCTGCCATATAATCCCTCACAGCCCCCCAAATCAATAACCCTAATTTCCTTTTTCAATATCCTTTGACAGTTTATAGACTATATTCCATATTGTACACATTAAAAAACTTAGCACGCCACATCTCAAAAGACGGGACCTCTTGATGTAGCCACAGTGAAGCAATTGCTAACCGAGGGACCGCCGTGGCCATAAAAATTAAATAGCGATATTTATAAAAAAGCTTTCCCTGGAAGAGGTCTTCCCCAATTCCAAGCAGCATCATAGATTGAGAAATTTTGACATGAACCCCCGTTATTTCTGATAAGAACCTCTCTATAGATTCTATCAGAGAGTCCAATGCAGTACAAGCAAAGAACACATGCATAATGTCTGCTCTGTCCTTTCCACAGCGGAAACATTTCCCATCATGCTGACCCCCCCACTTCATCATTTTAACAGGGGTATGATATAGATTAAATTACCTTTTATAATGCTGACTTTAAATTGGTTGCCAGGAAAATCCTCCCAGCCAAGTCAATGGATTTCTCCAATGAAATTTCCGGTGTTCCCCAACCAAGTTCCCCATTAAGGGGTCGATTCGGATCTGGGTCTGACAGCTCTCAGAGAGCTGTTCTTAGCCTTACCTTGCGACCGACCCACACCCAGAGTCGGTCCGTCCTGTTGATGAAGTACGATGCGCATAACTGCCAAAAATCTGACCGACACGTAGGCTGTGATTTAAGCTTCATTCTCCGTCCGAGCCGTAACTCCTAACGCCGAACCGAGTCGCCCGGAAGCAGTATCCATAGCAGTTTCCGCCCGGACATATACGATGCGTACTTCCTACGCGCCGGAAAGGTCGCCACGTATGGCACGTCACAGCATCTGGAAAAGAAGCATATCAGGTACGATTCGCGCCAGAACTCAATCCATGGCTACGAGACGGACCAGCTTGCAACGGGTATGAGACGGAGCAACAAGCAGCGTGTACGAGACGAACACATCATGAATCACATCGCTCAGGTCATACCAGTACTGTACATCTATGACCGGATCAGGAACAGACGCGGACGGCGCAGACGGTAAGTCAGACACCCACCACACAAACAAACGACACATACCCACAAATTGTCACACACACACACAGTGGATCCATATCCTGGCCACTAACAACAGGCCACCATAGGGGTTGCATGGCCAGCACCACTACCACCCCCACCCATAGGGCTTATGTTGCCCATCACTACTGGCACCCCCATCCATAGGGCCTATGTTGCCCGTCACTACCGCCAACCCCACCCATGGGGGCCTGTTGCCCAGCACCCCTGCCACCCCCACCCATAGGGCCTATGTTGCCCATCATGACTGCCACCCCCACCCATAGGGGACCTGTTGCCCAGCACCCCTGCCACCCCCACCCATAGGGCCTATATTGCCCATCACTACTGCCACCCCCACCCATAGGGCTTATGTTGCCCATCACTACTGCCACCCACACCCATAGGGCCTACCATAGGGCCTATGTTGCCCATCACTAATGCCACCCCCACTCATAGGGCTTATGTTGCCCATCACTACTGCCACCCCCACCCATAGGGCTTATGTTGCCCATCACTAATGCCACCCCCACTCATAGGGCTTATGTTGCCCATCACTACTGCCACCCCCACCCATAGGGCTTATGTTGCCCATCACTTCTGCCACCCCCACCCATAGGGCCTATGTTGCCCATCACTACTGCCACCCCTACCCATAGGGGATCTGTTGCCCAGCACTACTGCCACCCCCACCCATAGGGCCTATGTTGCCCATCACTAATGCCACCCCCACTCATAGGGCTTATGTTGCCCATCACTACTGCCACCCACACCCATAGGGCTTATGTTGCCCATCACTAATGCCACCCCCACTCATAGGGCTTATTTTGCCCATCACTACTGCCACCCCCACCCATAGGGCTTATGTTGCCCATCACTACTGCCACCCCCACCCATAGGGCTTATGTTGCCCATCAGTACTGCCACCCCCACCCATAGAGGACCTGTTGTCCAGCACCCCTGCCACCCCCACCCATAGGGCCTATGTTGCCCATCACTACTGCCACCCCCACCCATAGGGGACCTGTTGCCCAGCACCCCTGCCCATGCCAGCCATAGGGGAGCTGTTGCACAGCACTACTGCCATCCCCACCCATAGGGCCTATGTTGCCCATCACTAATGCCACCCCCACTTCTAGGGCTTATGTTGCCCATCACTACTGCTACCCCCACCCATAGGGCCTATTTTGCCCATCACTACTGCCATCCCCACCCATAGGGGACCTGTTGCCCATCACTACTGGCACCCCACTCATAGGGCTTATGTTGCCCATCACTACTGCCACCCCCACCCATAGGGCTTATGTTGCCCATCACTACTGCCACCCCCACCCATAGGGCTTATGTTGCCCATCACTACTGCCACCCCCACCCATAGGGGACCTGTTGCCCATCACTCCTGCCACCCCCACTCCTAGGGCTTATGTTGCCCATCACTACTGCCACCCCCACCCATAGGACCTATGTTGCCCATCACTACTGCCACCCCCACCCATAGGGCCTATGTTGCCCATCACTACTGCCACCCCCACCCACAGGGGACCTGTTGCCCATCACTATTGCCAACCCCACCCATAGGGTGAGAAAGCAAAAGACACACAATTGATGAACGGAATGCAGAACAAATCAAAACATTCACCCCCAGTCAAGAGATCTGGGTTAAATTCTGTCCATCAAATGTTGTTTTTGCATTTGTCACCCCGAGTGGGACGGGTATGCTCAGACGTGAGTCCCGTGCTCTCCATGCCACTGGAATCAAGCTATCCTAGCTGAAGAGGGGTGAAACCCCGAAACCGGTCCTAGTATGCTTGTTTCCAGTCCAGGGAGGACCGGGCTTGGCAGTTCGGGCTGGACTGTTCCCATGAGGCACAGGGTTAATACTGATTTGCATATGGCTGGGTTCAAACTGGAATGGCATGGTGAGCAAAAAATACAATGGATTTAGGCCCAGATCTCTGTACTGGGATGAATGTATGACATTGTTGTGCATTCTGTCCATCAACTGTTGTTTTTGCATTTGTCACCTCCACCCATAGGGTCTATGTTGCCCATCACTACTGCCACCCCCACCCATAGGGGACCTGTTGCCCATCACTACTGCCACCCCACCCATAATGCCTATGTTGCCCATCACTAATGCCACCCCCACTCATAGGATGGGTGATGTGCCACACATCCATCATTCACCAACATTAGGTATGTCAGCAAAATACATCCCCCAACATCATGACAACAATGTGTAGTCTGTGACAAATGCCCACAACAGTGATTATGACTTCGAACATACAATGTAACTACCATCACATGTGTGACCAAAAACTGAGTGTGGCCTACACAATGCAAGCATCACTAGCACTGTGTCAATGTAAAAATAACACCCCCTCACTGTGTAGAACAAAAGTTAAATGTGTGCTTCCAAACTGCAGCAGATGTTAAGCATTGAGGTGATGGGGTCCAAAACCCCCCTCATCACAGTGACCAAAAGGTAAGTGTCATCATGGTCAATGCTGCAAATGTCAAACAGCATGTATGACTTCTGGTCCCAACACATGAAACACTTTTGGGCCAAAGTAGTGGTTGTGTTCCATACCCACAGAGATGTGGTGAGGCTAACAGTGCTGTGAAATCCTAACATACTCTCGGCCATGTGCAGACAAGCACCAGCCATGGGGGCTGACAATGCATACACTGTACAATGACACAAAAGCAGAAGTGACCATCACAAAGCATACACACATCTCGAAAATAGACACACAAATCAAAACAACTTGTGTAGACTGTAGGTGTCAGGTCACAAACTCCCATTCCATGCCAGCAATGGCACCTAACAACCAGGATGAAAGTGCAGAATGATGTGATATGACTCACAGGGACAGCGCCAGGACACCTATCGGGTAACCGCGCGCTTTAAAAATCGCCTTAACATAACATAACAGGGTAAATCACAAAAACAACATCCAGGCAATGGCCCACAACAGCAATACCAATGCAGGGGGCAGATGCACAAACACAAACAGGCGACATGTGTGTGTGTGTCTCAGTATCCACAGGCAACTACACAACACATGAGGGGGGCTGAACCACAGTGAGACAGATGTGGACGCAGCACCATACAAAAGTAAACCATTAATGGTCCCCCCTTAGTGGGCAATCAGGCATTGTGAGATGAGAGGGAGCACAACAGACACATGTGACACAAGCTGGAATGAACAGGAACTAACACAGCAAGAGACTGACACACATCAATACTCCCAGGTACCAGATATTGGGGTGACACAAGCATGCATGACACGTCCACTGTGCTGACAAAGGTAGATGTTGTACAAACTGTGAAACCCAGACATGTGTCCTGTGCCACAAACGTACATCACACCTACACAAACACAAATCACTCAGCATGGCCCGTCATCCATGGACAAACGGGAGGTAGGGGCCCATCCATGCAAACATTTACATCAGTCCACCCTCAACACCACACACCCTGAACTGCAACAATGTGCATCTGTGAAGCCCACATGGACAGGTGACATTGCACATGCACCCATGACAAACACAGTAATGTTGGGAGGAACTAGGGTGCACAGACTCATCACACAAGGACAGTTTACAACTCTGGTGAATGACAGACATACTGCACAGAATGCGGTACATGGTCATGACGTCAAAGCTCCCGTAACCTGTGGAATACCTGCCACAGTCCCAGGACAATGCAGAAGCCAAGGAGAACCACAAGGCACACATGCTGACACCTGCAAAAATTGAAGCCCTGAACCGGACAAGTGGGAGCAGTCACACACACATACACATGTCTCAATCACTGAAAGGTACCACCTAGGGACAACAACATGATATTGCGAACAAACAAGTGCCTTGGGGACCCCTGACTGTGTCCCATCTGTGTCTGACAACATCATCACCATTCAGAACAGACAAATCCCAATGATGAAACACCAATTAACAGTAGTGTGTCATGCACCCACACATCTGGTAGCCCATGTCAAAGTTGTGAGATGAACACAGTACCACTCAGCAAGCATCAACAACAGGAACATATCAAGGGGACACTGCCTGTGTATGAAAAGGGATGTGGACACACACGCACATGCCCACACAACACACAACACACAACATGGGCCCAGGCAATGTCACCGAACAACACACTTACTTGAGGGGACTCAACTCCTGTGGAAGCTCAGCTGTGCCAAACATAGCCCCAGCAGGTCTCAGTCATGTCAGCAGAACACTTGGTCAGTAAGCCATCAGTTACCACACAATGAAGGCTCTGGTCACAACAGCCTGAGTACGGCAGTGTCCCTTAAGTCATCTGCACATAGTCAATACATATGTCCAGCAAGTTGCACAGAGGACCCAGTTGCTCCTACACCAATGATGCCTACACTTACATGCCCAATGGAGATGCGCCCACAGTCAGGGAAATAGACAAATTGGACAATGGGAAGTACATCATATGTGCATGTGTGCAAGCCACAGATGTGACCATGCAAATGAAATGTTTACAGAGTGTAAACAAATTGTTAATCATGACGCACCCATTTAGCTGCAAAGGATAATATGGATAACGACCAGAATAGGATCCATATTTCATGGATCACATGGAGTACCTCACATCAACACCTCAGTATTCAACAATTGAAATCCAGCATTACAACTGCAAGGTCATGCTAAACATCATCAACATAATGTACAGCTAAATCAAAATCACAAGGATAAACAAAAAAGCTTTATTCAGCAGATGAAAAATTCAAAGTCCTTTCAAAACAAAGGCCAATGGCCAGTCCATATCCAAATGACAAGAAGTTAACTTGAGTGACAACTGTCACACGTTGCTGGCCTGCACTGGTAAGGACAGGGGATATCCCCTCAGAGGGGCATACATGGGGGCAGGCCAGGCACCGCAGGGACAGGATCAGGGCGCAGCAGAAGGAGACAGTGAAGGGGTAGTGGATGCAGGAGAGTCACTGGCAACTACAGTGGAGCTGACTGATGTAGTGTGTGCAGTCACAACTGTGGGGCACAAGTTAGATGGGGTGTGTGCCGGCACAACTGCAGTGGGCAGGTCAGATGGAGTGGACTGGGTCCCCACTGCAGTGCCCAAGTCAGACGGGGTGGTCTTGGACTCCACTGCAGTGCCTAACTCAATGGGAGTGGAATGGGGTTCAGGTGAGGTCGGCCGGACAGAGGGCGGACACAGTCCCCACATCAGTGGCACTAACTGTCTGACCGGGGGTGGAAGATCAAGTGGTAGGGGGGAGGGCCTCAGCATTTTGGGGATGGTGTATCTGTGGGTGGGGGAACTTGGGGCAGGGTGTGGCAGGGGAACCTCTAGAGTGGTGGCCTGGGGGATGGAGGACGGAGACTTCGCCGTGGAGCTGTGTTGGGGGGGTGGGGTCTTGCTCTTCCGGCTCCGGGGGGACTTGCGGGTGGGGGCCTCAGTCTGACTGAGCCTGGGGAGGGTGTCCGGGTGTGAGGGGCACTCCCCTCTTTGTGTGGGGACTTCCTCTTCCCCTTGTAAGCTGGATCTGCTGGGTTGGTGGGGAAGAGGCCAAGGTCACAGAGGAAGAGCTTCTGTGGAGATGGGGTTGCAGGTGAGGCAAGGGAAGGGGGCTGGGAGGGAGAGGTATCGGAGGACTGTGGAGTGGTTGTGGATGACTGTGTGTGTGTCTGCAAGCCATCCCCTGTGAGTGTGGTATCAGTCCCCTGCGCTTGCTTGTGTGCACGTCTAGACCTTGGTTTGGGTGCCCGTGTCTGTGGGTTTGTGAGAATGTGCAGGTGTGAGTGTGCTTGGGACAGGTAGGGTGCTAGGAATCTTGTTGGTGTGGGGTAGGAGGGGTACGGGACTGTTGGAGGAGGGACACTGCTGCCGTCAGGGAGGAGGCCACGGACTGATTGGTTCTCTGTAGGGCAGACATGCCCGATGAAATGCCCTCCATGAACGACACCAGTTGTGTCAACAGACTGGTGTGTGCATGGAGGACACTCAACATTCATGTCTGCCCGATGTGGATCTGTCTAAGCAAGTCCACAGACTCCTCACTCAGGGCAGCAGGGGACAGAGGGGCAAGGGGTGCGGTGCCTGGCACAAAGGAGACATGCTCCCTAACACGTGAGCCTCCACGAACCTCTGGGATGGGAGCCGATGGGAGGGTGGTGATGGTGGTGGTGGGGGCGGTGGCAGGGACAGCCTCACTAGCTGGGGTTTGGTGACTGCTGACACCCGCCTCCACAAGGGAGTCATCCTCCGAGCTGCTGTGGCCCTCAACTGGGGTGGATGGTGCTGAGGACTCCTCAGTGTGACTCCACTCGCCCTCCGTGCCACTGGGTCCCTCCGACTCCTCGCCTTCTGTCCCAGTCAGGCTCTGTGGCTCCTCCTGGTCCGTGGAGCTGTCCCCTCCTGTGGCCATGGATGTATCTGTATAGAATTAGGAAAAAAGAGAACAACATCAGTCACCTGCACTGACTGCACACAGCACAGTGAGTACATCACATCACAGGGCAATCCCTGGCATCATCAGCTGAACACTGCTCAAAGTGCTCACACTGTTTAGAATAAGCCAATTGTCAGTCTCACCATCAACCATAGCACTCATAACCCTCCTAGACTTGCACCCATAAGTCTGTTGCATGTTGGATGCTAATACCCCAATGTGCTGACATGCGCCACCCACACATTTGTTGGACATGCAAGTGAACATGTAGGAGTATGTCACTATACATACAGCACATCTCTTGCCACTGACTCAGTGCAGGGGTCAGGATGAAGGGATGGGCAGAGACTCATTTCACATGCTTGTGATGCATGCCAGCAACACACACTGTGATGTTCTCATGTCCTGATAGTCAATGCCACAATGGGGTGCATGGAGCACACTTGAACACAATGCAGGATCACTCATAGCAAGTTAAATGCCATGGCACTGGCGTGCCTGGAAAGTCAGTCAACACTGTCTCCTGTCACAGGGGCAGGGCATCCAGACAACAACAGTATGCACTGTGTCACAATCATAGCTCTGGGGTAAAGCAAACCCTGCAGTTGACAAGTGCACTTGCCCATCCCCTGCAAACAACATATCCCTGACCCAGAAGACCCCACATCATGCAAATCAGACATATGAGTCTCTGCGAACACAACTCTCTGTACATTAGCGCATCACAGTCTGCTGTGCATGTAACCCAGCTGCCTGAAGTGTACAGTTGCATGCACCATTGTGCACTGTCAAGTGATCACAGACCTATATGTCACAACAGGTCTTGTCTCTCATAGTCACATCTCAGATGTTCTGCTGACCCTCAAACTCAAGAACACCCCAGTTGTACGTAACAGGAAGCCACACCACAATGACACAGAGGCAGACACCTGAAGGCACATGTCACTAAGCACAACCTGTAAGTTGATACAGAGGAGTGGGATTACAGAGTGTTTCTAAATGCCCTTGAGTAGGCATGACTGCCCAGATCTACGTGAAACAGTGTTTAGCCCTGGACAGTAGTTAGGTGGATAAGCAAGTGTGACACACTTGATATACATACTCCTGAGGCACACAAATTGGAGTCCCCTGCTGCATGGGTTTGTTTGAAATACCCCAGCCACATGTGGCGAGTCAGACCAGCAATTGTAATACATATCAAGGGCAGACAGAGATCACATGTCACATCTCAGGCATTGTGTAAACAATTGACCCACCCATGAAACCCACAACAGAGTCACAGGAACATATGCTGTCCGGAAGCTGAAGCATAGCTGACTGCAGGGACACAGTGCCCTAGCGACACAAGCAACAGGCTGTAGGGGCCACACCTGTGGATCAGATGAGGAGGGTGCATCACACAATTGAGGGACATGAGTTTTGGACTACAAGACCTACGTAATGTGGAAGTGTGACCAGGCCAAAAGACTGCAATTAGACATAGTACACAGATTAGGCATGGACTTACCCCCTCCTTGCTACTGTCTGGCCTTCAGCTGCCCATCCAGGTCCGGGAAGACCACCTCCAGTATCCGGAGCATGTGGGGGGTCAGGGTCCGGTGTCCGCCTCTCCTGCGAGGCGGCGACAGCTTCATCTGGACCCTTGCGATCCTCCGGGTCCAGCCCCGAAGGTGCTGCCACCTCTTCTGGAAGTTGTGGATCCGGCGCTTGTAGACCCACACAGATCGAACTGCCCGAGCGATGGTCAGCCATATCTCCTGCTTCTGGTGGGCATCAGCCTGTGAGGACGACAAAGTTAAAAGTCCATTAACACACATGCCCCATATTTGTGCTGCACACAGTTGGATATACATGTCATCCATCACAAAGGAAAATGAGTGACACAGGTAGTGCAACCATGGAAAAGGACAAATGCCCTGCATGTCTGACAGCTTAACAATGCCTGGGAAGTTTAAGCTTGCACAAATGCACTTTAGCTGCAGAACACCTGTTCATTACATGTATCTACACACTTTGGGGGATGAAAGTACTCAGTTAGTATGCTTGCCACTGGTGTACACACTGCTAGTACTGTTAGTCAGACAACATGCACAATTAGGAAGGCAGTGGACTGCACACTCACCTGCTCCCCGGGTTTCCCATACAGCTTGCTGTACTGTGGAAGGAGCCCGTCCAGCAGGGCCTGGTTCTCCTCCTCAGTGAAGGCTGGTGCCCTCTCCAGAGTACGTTCCGTAGCAGTAGCCAGAGGATGCAGAGACAGCAGTAATGGTAGCAGGGATGTGGTCCAGTAGCATGTAGTGCAGGCAAGTGAGCTCCCTGGGGGACAGCCAGCCTTATATCTGTGCTGCAGAGGCAGACTCTGTGCCATGTGTCCCCAGTGATAGGTCCAACACGGTTGCATTCTATGAATCTGGCCAATCCATGGAAATTGACGACTCGTACACGTCTTCCGCATCGTTCAAACCTTCACCTTCATAAAACTCTAGGAATTGCAACATTGTTGTAGGCATCCAACTGAATTTCCAGCGCACAACTCCTACAAGTTTTGAATCTGCATCCGTCTCCATGACAGTCCAGAGCCAATGGGTGCACCCGGCTCGGTCAACTGACTGTACAACGCGTATTTTGAAAATACACATGCACCTGTCTCCATACGATTCAATGGCCAAGGGGTATGCCTGTCTCGGACCATGCTTGCCCGACGTGCATGCATGATAGTCACCCGCGTTGGGCCTCATTGCAGTCAATGGCAAAGCGTACTCACGACTCGGTCATGAACCGTGCAATGCGTACGCATTGTCACCCGCGTTGGGCCTCATTGCAGCCAATGGCAAAGCGTACGCATGGCTCGGTCATGAACCGTGCAATGCGAACGCATTGTCCCCCGCTTCGGGCCTCGTTGCAGTCAATGGCAAAGCGTATGCACGGCTCGGTCATGAACCGTGCAATGCGTACGCATTGTCACCCGCGTCGGGCCTCGTTGCAGTCAATGGCAAAGCATACGCATGGCTCGGTCATGAACCGTGCAATGCGTACGCATTGTCCCCCGCGTCGGGCCTCATTGCAGTCAATGGCAAAGCATACGCACGGCTCGGTCATGAACCGTGCAATGCGTACGCATTGTTCCCCGCATCGGACCTCATTGCAGTCAATGTCAAAGCATACGTACGACTCGGTCATGAACCGTGCAATGCGTACGCATTGTCACCCGCGTCGGGCCTCATTGCAGTCAATGGCAAAGCGTACGTATTGCTCGGTCATGAACCGGGCAATGCGTACGCATTGTCCCCCGCGTCGGGCCTCGTTGAAGTCAATGGCAAAGCGTACGCACGGCTCGGTCATGAACCGTGCAATGCGTACGCATTGTCCCCCGCGTCGGGCCTCATTGCAGTCAATGGCAAAGCATACGCACGGCTCGGTCATGAACCATGCAATGCGTACGCATTGTCACCCGCGTCGGGCCTCGTTGCAGTCAACGGCAAAGCATATGCATGGTTCGGTCATGAACTGTGCAATGCGTACGCATTGTCACCCGCGTCGGGCCTCATTGCAGTCAATGGCAAAGCGTACGCACTGCTCGGTCATAAACTGTGCAATGCGTACGCTTTGTCACCCCCATCGGGCCTCATTGGTGTGACTATTTGACAGCTTCAACACACAATTATTTCCAGGGACTCAGGTGCACACCTACCACACTCAGCATTGGCCACACAGTGTCCCATGGCATGTAAGGCTGCATTCCCTGTGTGTTGGGAGGGCAACATTTGGTTTGTTGTGTGGCACTTTTGTTCAGCCACTCCCAGGATGTTTCAAGTGTTCATGGGGGCAGAATCCTTTGTGTGTTGTGCACATTACCACTGTGATGTGCAACTGTACATTTATGGGCATGAGTCATGGACACCGTTGCAGGTTGAATATATTTAGGACATGTCACATACTTCCTGCGTCCTGGGGGTGATGGCATGTACGTCACAGTGAGACCTGTAGCCACAATTCTGATGTAACCCACAGTCTATGTGCATGTTGTGTCTCAGATGTGGCTCATCAAATGTGCCCAATGGGAGACAATCAACCTTGATGTTGTGTGTGTGTGTCTAAGAGACGTACATGTGGGGCCTGCAGAGACAACAGTGGCCACTACCTGTGGGACTCACGGTTGCCTTGTGGCATGTACATGATGCGCCATGTCATGCCGGTCTCGATGTGGCAATACAGGGACCCTGGGTATCTGCATGGCAAAGATCTGTGATGCCTGGGAGACATCAGGTCTCACTTGTCACTGTGGTGTGTGTTTGTAACGTCACAGCCGTACATAGGTAGGGTGGCACAGCCCAATGATTGGCCATTGCACTACATGGGACTTATGTGGACATGTGGACTTGAGATGTGAGGTGATGGCCATGTAGGTGACATATGTGCCTATGCCCAACAGCACACACCTCAGTACATTGTGTATTGGCATGATGTATCATGTGATATTTTGCTTGGTCATAGCCACATGTGTGGATGAACCGACAATCGTCCTTTGTGCATCTCTGTTCTGCAGGGCACCAGCTGTCCATAAACCGTTCCCAGACCTTGAAACCATGTAGGAACGCGACTGCATCCGACGGTATCACTTCACCAGGCCACTGATTGAGGAGTTGGCGGAGCAGTTGGCACCACATCTGCTACCTGGCCGGACATACCCTACAGCACTGACCCCAGAGGTGAAGGTGATGGCAGCCCTGCACTTCTTTGCTACTGGTACCTTCAAGTACACTGTGGCTATTGCTGGTGGTATGTCGCAAACTATGTTTAGTCGTGTGCTACGCGATGTCTTGGAGGGGATGTTGCATTTCCTTGACCTGTACATAAAGTTCCCTAGCCCAGCTCAACTCCCTGAAATAAAGGATGCCTTTTCTACACTGGGGAGGATGTCGAACGTCATCGGATTCATTGATGGTACACATGTGGCCCTGATACCACCACAGGCACATGAGCAGGCATACCGGAACAGGAAACATTTCCACTCCATCAATGCTCTTTTGGTGCACATGTGTGTGCACGTTTCCCCGGTTCTGCGCACGATGCCTACATCATGAGGAGTAGTCGCATTGCAACGCTGATGTCACAGATGCCAGACCAGCGTGCCTGGCTTGTCGGTGTGTACTGACTGTTTACCATTGTGTGTGATTGGCAATGTTGTATTCCGCCCTCCTTCAAAACTCTGCTAATTGTTCAATTGTTTGTGTGTAGGTGACTCCGGATACCCCAACATCCTGTGGTTGCTGACACCCCTTGGGAATCCTGTGACACCAGCCAAGATGCGCTAAAATGAGGCACATGGTCGGAGCAGGAGGGTGATTGAGCAGACATTTGGTCTCCTGAAAAGCCGCCTGGACAAGACTGGAGCGGCCTTCCCATATGACCCTGCAAAGGTGTGCAAAATTATCCTTGTATGCTGCATGCTACACAACATGACAGTGCGGAAGAAGTTGCCTCTCATCCAGGATGACGATGAACGACCTCCGCCACCTGTGGAGGATCCAGGCCTGGGACACGATGCCAGTGATGATGATGATGAGGGTGACGTCCACACACTGCTCATCAACAATTCTTCACCTGAATGTGAGTTTACAGGGTTGTTATGTCAATGTATGGAGTTAGCCTGAAATGTGTTGTGGCTGCTCTGTTGCAGTTTGAGTGTGTCTGTGTGCCACTTGACTGGATGCGTGCAGTGATATGTCCATTCAGGTGGTCTGTACTCCACAATAGTGTAGAACTGCTAACTTGTTTCTGTGTAGGTTTCTTGTGACATGTTTTGTACATGTGTATTGCATTTCTCTCCTGTTCTGCTGTGCTTTTGACTGTGTCTCGTGTCTGTCCTTCCCAGGGTACTTTGCCTATTGTCTGGTCAACACTGACCCCCAACACCCAGAATCCAACACCAGTGTGGGAGTTGTCAATTCCCATCAAGTGATGTGCCACACACACCTGGACTTCAATTCTCAGACACTTTGTGACCGTGTGTCCACTGTAACTTACAATTACCTTGCAACTATTTTGGAATAAACATGTTGCTGATGTGTAATGAACCTGTGCTATGCTTTGTTAGGTGCGTTGTCCGTCTTCCCACATCTGAGTGACATTTGCTTACCTCACCTGTGGACTTGTTACCACTGACTGTGGATAGGTGTTGTGTCTGTGCATACCAATGTGTTTCAGGTCAACATCATTGTGTGCGATGAGTTACATGGACATGGTGAGTGTGTGTTGTGGTACCATAGTGGTGTGTCTCCCTCACATGTGTCACATCACCATGACTCACATAACGGTGGTCACATTGTTGTAGTATTTGGCATGCACTGTGTTGTTTAACAGATCAACATCTCCATGACATATGACAAGTTGGAATCACAACAGAGGCAGGTATGGTGTACTGGTGAGTTAATTTACAAACATGTGTGAGGATAGTGCACAGGTTGGTGGGTGCTGTAAATTGGGTTTTGAATCCAAAGTTCACAGTAGAGTTGGAAGTGTTGGTAGATGAAATGTCCAGAGTAAAGTCCACAGTCATCTGCTACATTGGACCAACATGAACCCTCCATGTCATGTAAGCGAGTTGTGTCAGATACGACGAGGTGAATGGGTTGCGCACAAAGAACATTGTCCAGAACAGGTTTAGAGACCCTGGGGGATGTGCTGGGACATCTGCGTCTCACATGTCCTTCTTCGGACGACCCCTCTTCTTCTTGGGGGGGATCCTCAGGTGCAGGCCTCTGCGGTACAGGGGACTCTCCACCAGAGTCATCCTCCCTCCCTGTGGCACTGGCAGATGGTGTGGCAACAGATGTTGTGGCCACACAGGGAGGTGTGGACATGTTTGTGCTCATCGGGCCGAGGCATTGGAGTATGTCCTGATGCACCGCAGTAAGTGCATCCCACTTTGCCTCCATGCGGGCATGGTGGGCAGCCTCCTCCTGTTAAATGTCCTTGAGGATCCCCACTACCTGGCCAAATCCTCCGGTGCTATCCTGGTACGCATCTATGATGCGTGCCAGTTGGGGGTCATCATACAGTCCATACCCCTCTGCAAGGCACGCCCTCTGCCTCTAACCCCTCCCAGCACTCCTATCCACACGGGCAGGACCAGCGGCGGCATGCACAGGTGACACTGGGACACATTGGGTGGTGTTGCTGATGGTGTTGTCTGTAGCTTCCTGGGGGTCCTGTGTCCCTGTGCTGTCAGTGTTCTGTGGCCTTGGTCTGTCCGTGTTGGCGGGGGTGCCCTGTCTGTTTCCAGATGCTGGAGGCATGGGTACAGGGGGTGCAGATGTTGGTGCTGCTGGTGCTGCATGATGACTCACACCAGGGGGCCAGGTTGTTCATCGTCATCCAAAGAGGACAGAGACAGATTCAAACCAGAGAGCTGAGGGTCCACCAGAGTCTGGGACTGGGACTCCTCTTCATTTGGGGCTGTGTCCCCAGCACCACCTGTGTTTGGAAGAGACACACAATGTAAGTTAAGTTTCTACAGGCATCAATGGTTCACAGACATGACCTTTTCTACTGTACGTCCGGATGCCTGCCTGTACACTGCTTTGTCCAGGGTTGTCACGGACAGAGATTGATATTGTTGTTGCACATTGCCCAGCCGAAATGAAACATTTCAATGTGCATGTTGAAGTGTGTGCATGCCCAACTCATGTATAGATTTGTCTGTACATGACCATTACTACTCAAGGACCATCAAGTTGCTGACACAGGTGTGTCATCCCTGTACACATGTGAGCTTTAACAAGGACATACGTGCTATTTCACTGAGGATATGTTGTAGTATTGGGGCATGTGTGGTAGCAGATTTTGCTAGTCTTTGTGTGCCACATTGGTGTATTGGTACGACATGGTCACAGTCCGGTATGCCTGTGATCTCTTTGGAGGAAGTGTTTTTTAACAGGGTTCCTAGTTCCCATCTCATTTCATACAAGTGATGATGTCACCATCGTTAATGAGTCTGGTGCTGGGTTTTGTATGTGCATATGTGATTTGATTTGTCAATGTTCTCCATGGTGACATGGATTGGGCAAGGTAGCACTATGCCTTTTCAATGCTCATGACACTGAGGGCCGGTGGTGTGTGTGTTGCAGTTTGGCTGCTGTGAGTAGCATGTCTCCTCCAATGCAGTCCAGGTTAGACCTTGTGTCTACAGTGTCTATGTCAGTGAGTGGTGTGTTGTGTGAAGGATGCATATGTTCCAGCACGATGTAGGAGTAGAATGCAGTTCACAACAGCACCAAGTGTGAATGAGACCATGCTATGGTGTCGGCTATATTGGTGTGTCCATTCCATTCACTGTCAGATGTCCCCTGTCAATGATGTATATGTGAGTTCCTGTGTGTTTTGTGCAATGTACCACATATGGCTCTCCACACTTGTCATCTGCAAGACACACCTCCCCAGCCCGGCCTGGTGGCACCCCTGGACACAGCATCCCCAGACAATGAGTTTGAACATATGGTTGCAATGGCTGTGTGTGCCACCGGGTTTTTTTTGGCCAGTGCATATGTGTGATTGTCAGCCACATCATTTCTCAGGCCCAGTGTCAGACATCTTGTCAGTCCCTTCCCACTCCCTGTGAGGTGAGCATGGTTCAGTGTGGGCTTGCTGGGCCATGTGGGTGGGTGGGGATTGTCTGTGACTGCAACTCCCATCATGCTCTTGACTACACCCCCTTCCCAACATGCCCATACTTCCTTCCTCTTGACTCTGCTTCCCTGTGAGAGGGTGTGACAGCAATGGCAAGATGGCTGACTGTGCAGTCCTGGTGTTTGTTGGTGCCCAGTTCCCAGCATGGCCTTGTGCTCCCCACAACAGAGCCCAGAGTCAGACATCTTGTCAGTTCATTCCCACTCCCTGTGAGGCGAACATGGTTCAGTGTGAGCTTGCTGGGCCATGTGATTGGGTGGGGAATGTCTGTGACTGCAACTCCCATCATGCTTTTGGCTACACCCCCCTTCCCAGCATGCCCATACTTCCTTCCTTTTGACTCTGCTTCCCTGTGAGGGAGTGTGACAGCAATGGCAAGATGGCTGACTGTGAAGTCCTTGTGTTTGTTTGGCTATAAGTCCAAAGAGAGCCCCTGTGCTTCACACAGCAGCACCCAGTACGGTGTATCTTTGGCTGATATTTCACTACGGTGTGAGTCAATGCATTCTACCCGGTAAGTTGTGTGGAGTTTGTGTTGAGGGGTGTGTGTGTCTCCACATGCTGGTAAGTATGGTCAGAGCTGTCAGTCCTCCTTCCCACCCAGCCAGACATCCCACCATGAAACGTGCTTCCATTGGAGGGCGTGCAAGTTGTCTTTCAGGATGTCAGTCAGTGGTGTCCTGCTTCTGATTGGCGCACAAACCCTACCAGGGCCTTGTGCTCCCCACACAGCCAGTGTCAGCCATCTTGTCAGTCATTTTCCACACCCTGTGATGTGGGCATGGTTCAGAGAGCTCTTGATGGGCCAATTTTGAGGGGGAGCGTTATCTGTGACTACAAACCCCATCCCATCATGCTTTTGGATACACTCACTTCACCTGCATACCCACTATTCCTTCCTGTCAGTCAGCTGCACTGTGAGGTAGTGTGTTTGTGCTGGCAAACTGTCTGACAGTGTTTATTTGGCTTTGTGCCACTGCCTTGCTCTATTTGTTTGTAGGTTGGTACATGTCATGACACAGTTCCAAGTCACTATGAGATGTTAGGTATTGTGTTTGTCTGACTAGCATACACATCTTGGGATGATTATCTATTGGTTACTGTGGCTTTGCTAATGGTGCATGGTTTCACTGTCCCCTTGCCACACAATATTCACTATGTTGTTTGTGTACTCACCAGGCTCTGGTATGTCTGCTAGACCATGGACGCTCTCTGGTGGTAGGATGTCCTGCACCTTCTCCTCCCAGGTCCTGAAGTAGACTGGTTTGGCAGGAGGGCCATCGTCGGTACGCTGACTCAAGGCGTGATCTTTCTCGATGAGTTTCTTGACCCTCCTGCGCACGTCATACCACCTGTTCTGGATATCGTCCTTTGTGCGCAACATTGGTGCTTGTGCGTTCACTTTGTCCACAATCCTCGCCCACATCTTTGTTTTCTGTGACATGGGGGTCCTTTGGACCAATGTACCAAACAAATGTGGCTCTACTCTGATGATCTTGTCTACCAGCACTTCAAACTCATCATCTGTGAACTTTGGATTCTTCTTTGGGGGCATGGTGATGGGTGGTGGTGGTGAGTGATGTGTGTGTGAGGGTGCAAGTGAGGGAGGGTTAGTGTTGGTTTTGCTAGCTGTATGTGTGTGTGCTTTTGGTGAGGTGCTAATGGTGTGAAAGTTTTGTGATGGCTGAGTTGTGAGTGTGTCTGTGTTTGCTTTGTGATGGTGTTTTCTGCTGGCTGTTGTCTCCTATTTGCAAAGTATCATGGTAGTGATTGATGTCCTTTATATAGGTGGAGTTGTGGGTGTGTCTTTGTTCCAGCTTTTTTTAAATATATTTATTGGCTTTGTCATTGCTTGTTTGGTCCTTTTCTTCTATTTTTTCCTTTGGGTTTTCTAGGCATGAAGGAGACGTTGTTCTGACAGAGACGGACGCTGATGTTGGCTCATGCAGGCTTCTCCGGCTCGTTCACGCTGACTTTCTACTGTGTTTCATACGCATCGGGCGCGGAGATCTCTATTGCTTGCGCTCCCTATTTTCTGTGCGTGTTGGTCATGCGGCTTGGTCTCCGTGCAAGTCGGTCTGGGTTTACATGCATTGCATCGTACTGCGCGGATCGGACATTGCGGGTACATGTCGGTTGGGTTCATTCCGGGTACGTGTCGGTCGGTGTGAATCGCGTCCATTTTCCGGCCGTATCACTGTTTTCCCTACGGCTCGGTCGTACGGCTTGTATTCCGTACATGTCAGTTGTAAATCACACACGTTGCATCGTACTGCACGGGTCGTCCGGCGCTTGTCCGTGTCAGTCGGTCTCCGTTCCGGGTCCGTGTCGGTCGGTACGTTTTGCGGCCGGAATCGGAATCGACCCCTTAATGTTATACTTTTCTAGATCGTCCATTCTACCCTCTAGCAGTGTTTTATAAATGACCCCGATGTTTCACTGTCATCTTATAATTTCTACAATTTTAGACTTAGTGATGCAGATAGGATGTTTTCCCAAAAAGTCCCTTACTTGCAGGTATTTAAAAAATTGGGTTGAGGGTAGATGGAATTTCTCCACCAACTCCACAAATGAGTATAATCACCCATCGGCCTGATACAAATTACCAAGCCGAGTGATCCCTTTCCTTCTCCAGCCTGAAGCCACCTGGTCCCAAAAGATTGGAGGCAGCTCTCCAGTGGCATTAGTAGGGATAGACACGGAGAGTACAGGGATCTTAAAGCATTTCCGTAGAGTCTTCCATACTTTAAAAACAGCATTTAATACCTTAAAACGAGTTCTTTTAAAGTAGTTGTCAACCAATCTTTTGAACAGGAAGTGCTTCACCTCTGACCCAAGAATCATCTGGTATATTGAGGGGGCTTCAGCCAAATTACTAATCTCTTCTCCGGTCAACAAAATGCATGCATTAACCAAAATACAAGAATAATAATAAAAGGCAAAATCGGGTATAGGCCATTCTCCTCTTTCTCGAGAGAGGGTCATTTATCGGGCAGCTCTTCGAGGTTTCCCCGGGGCCCACATAAACCTGGCACAAAGTGATTGTAAATACTGAATTTTTCTAGAGGATACCTCCAGAGTCACTGCCCTAAAAAAATATATAACCCGAGGTAAGACGTTCATCTTCAAAACATTCGCTCTGCCAACTAATGACAGATGGAGATTCTCCCACCTTTCGAGTGAATGATTCACTCCCCAAATAATGTCGCCCCAATTCACCTCAAGAATCTCTTTAACCGAGGTACGGATCTTAATACCCAGATATATGGCTTCCCTAACGAGCCTAACATCCCTATCCATTGCTTGGCATGTACATAGGATTTGGGTTTTGGCAGTATTAAGTTTGTACCCAGACGCCGCCCCAAAACTCTGTGCTAAAGATTCTATTTCGGGAATTGCAAGACACGGATTGGAAGTAACGATCGCAATATCATCGGCGTAGGCCATTACACAGAACCGTTCTTGTTGTACAATAAAAGGCAAGATCTTTTTACTCTGTCCTAACATAATAATAAAAGGGTTGAAATACAGCGCAAATAAAAGTGGTGAACATGGACACCCTTGACGTGTGCCTCTAGAAATCGCAATAGTCCCGAGCAATATCCCATTGAGCATATTTTCGCCGAGGGGAGGTGGTATAGGGCCTGTAAAGCTTGTAAATAACCCTGGCCAATGCCCATTTGTTGTAATCCCCTCCAAAGGATTCCACGACACCCGGTCGAACGCCTTTTCGTCATCGAGTAAAATCAAACCCAGTTCTCGAGATTCTACCTGTGCAATGTCAAGGACAGTAACTACTCTACTCACATGGTCTACCGTCCCTCTCCCAGGTATAAAGCCATGTTGTTTTAACAATACTATTGATGTTATAATTTTAGCCAGCCGTGTGGCCAAGAGTTTTGCGCAGATTTTACCATCGGCGTTGAGAAGAGAGATTGGACGGTAAGACCCAGGTAGTTCAGATGGTTTCCCCTTTTTCTTAAAACCGCAGATATTAGCCTCGGACCAGGTTCGAGGTATCTCCCCTTTTTGTGCAGTTTGAAAGACTTTAAGCATATCATTTTTAATCTCCTGAAAAAAGGTCCTAAAGACTTCCAGGGGGAGTCTATCTGGGCTAGCAGCTTTCCCTACTGCAAGAGAGTTTAACCCCTTCGCTGCCAGGCCTTTTCCCCTCCTGTGCCATGCCCTTTTTTGGCTATTTGGGGTAGTGCGCGCTGAGGCCCCTGTAACTTTTTGACCACATAAGGTATCCATGACAAACTTGCGTCCTTTTCTTCCAACTTCATGGGGATTCTGAAGGTACTCAGGGTTTGTGGATTCCCCTGGAGGGGTCACAGAAATGAGCCAAAATACAGCAAAATTTAGTTTTTTAGGGGGAAAAACGGGCTGCAAATGAAAGCTTCTGGGGTTTTCCCTGCAAGTGTTTTCAAAAAAGGGTTTGTGGGGCTGAAATCACCATTTTCCCAGCTTTTAGGGGATACCAGACTTTTGTCAGAAACCCAAAATGTTTTACACAGTTTTGACATTTTTCTGGGACATAGCCTATTTTCGCTTTTTTTTGTGCTTTCGACCTCCTTCCAGTTAATGGAAAAATGGGTACAAAAGCAATAATGGATCCTAGAAAGCTATACATTTTAGAGAAGTAGACAAAATTCTGATTTTAGCAAGGGGTCATTTGTGTAGATCCATCAAGGTTTTTTTTATAGAAACTAACAGTTAAATATAGGATAAATTGAAAATTTGTTGAATAAAAAAGACTTTTGTGTCAACGTTTTCACCTGTAACTTCTTCTAATTATCACAGCTCTTTGAAAGCAATATACCGTTACATCGGAACAAAATATAGAGTTTAGAAACAGTAGATATTTGCATATTTCCGAAATTGGGAATACTCATACTAGCATGAGAATTATCAGTCATTTTTTAGAATGACTTCTTTTTTACACAATGTCTTTCCTTTGGAAGGCAGAAATGCATCGAAAGTCAATAGGTAATAACAGTTCCTTTACAAATCTGAATTACCCTAAGTCTCCCGATAAAAGTGGTACCTCACTTGTAGGGGTAGGCATAGTGCCCACGACAGGAAATGGCTCAAAACCCAACGTGAACACACCACATTTTCACAATGCAAAATTACCCTTTTTTAGCAAAGTGCCTAGCTGTAGTTATTTAACCCTGGCTCTGCCTGCACCTGGGGAAACCTAGCAAACCTATATATTTTTGAAAACTAGACACCCTGGGGAATCCAGAATGCGGTGACTTGACTGCCTCCCACCAGGTTCTGTTACCCAGAATCCCTTGCAAACCTAAAGAATTGCCAAAAAAACACTTTTCCCCCACATTTATCTGGTGGAAAGCTCTGGAATCTGCGTGGATCCACAAATTTCCACCCACCCCGCGTTCCCCAAAGTCTTCCGTGAAAAATGGTACCTCACTTGTGTGGGTCAGCCTAGTGCCCACAACAGGAAACGGTGCAAAACGTAACATGGACACACCTCAATTTCGTAGCGAAAAATGACCCTTTTTTGGCAAAGTGCCTAGCTGTAGTTTTTTAACCATAGCTCTGCCGGCACCTAGGGCAACCTAGCTAACCTATACATTTTTGAAAACTAGACACCCTGGGGAATCCAGGATGGGGTGACTTGACTGCCTCCCACCAGGTTCTGATATCCAGAATCCCTTGCAAACCTAAAAAATTGCCCCAAAAAACTCATTTTCCCTACATTTCTCTGGTGTAAAGTTCTGGAATCTGCGTGGATCCACAAATTTCCACCCACCCCGCGTTCCCCAAAGTCTTCTGAGAAAATTGGTACCTCACTTGTGTAGGTCAGCCTAGTGCCCATGACAGGAAACGGCGCAAAACGTAACGTGGACACACCTCAATTTTGTAGCGAAAAATTACCCTTTTTTGGAAGAGTGCCTAGCTGTAGTTTTTGAACCATAGCTCTGCCGGCACCTTGGGAAACCTAGCAAACCTATACATCTTTGAAAACTAGACACCCAGGGAAATCCAGGATGGGGTGACTTGACTGCCTCCCACCAGGTTCTGTTACCCAGAATCCCTTGCAAACCTAAAAAATTGCCAAAAAAAACACATTTTCCCCACATTTCTCTGGTGGAAAGTTCTGGAATCTGCATGAATCCACAAATTTCCACCCATCCCGCGTTCCCCAAAGTCTTCCGAGAAAAATGGTACCTCACCTGTGTGGGTCGGCCTAGTGTCCGCGACAGGAAACTGCGCAAAACGTAACGTGGACACACCTCAATTTCACAGCGAAAAATGACCCTTTTTTGGCAAAGTGCCTAGCTGTAGTTTTTGATCCCTAGCTCTGCCGGCACCTAGGGAAACCTACTAAACCCACACATTTCTGAAAACTAGACACCCTTGGGAATCCAGGGAGGTATGGTTTGCGTGGATCTCCCAACGTTTCCTTACCCAGAATGCCCTGCAAACCTCAAATTTAGCTGAAAAAATCACCTTTTTCACACATTTTTGTGTGGGAAAGTTGTGGCATCACCGGGCTGACACAAATTTCCTACCACCCAGCATTCCCCCGGGTCTCCCAATAAAAACGGTGCCTCGCTCGTGTGGGAGGCCCAAGTACCCGCAACAGGCAAGGGTCCTAAACGTAGTGCGCCTCACTACGTTTTGGACCCTTGCCCATACCTCCCTGGAATCCCCCGGGTGTCTAGTTTTCAGAAATGTGTGGGTTTGGTAGGTTTCCATAGGTGGCCGCCGAGCACCGGGCCAAAAACCCAAGTGACACCCCTTGCAAAACCAGGTCGTTTTGAGATAGGCAATTTTCATGTCGCCTCACTACGTTGTGGGCCCTTGCCTGTCGCGGGTACTTGGGCCTCCCACACGAGTGAGGCACCATTTTTATCGGGAGACCCGGGGGAACGCTGGGTGGTAGGAAATTTGTGTCAGCCCGGTGATGCCATAACTTTCCCACACAAAAATTTGTGAAAAAGGTGATTTTTTCAGCTAAATTTGAGGTTTGTAGGGCATTCTGGGTAAGGAAACGTTGGGGGATCCACGCAAGCCATACCTCCCTGGAATCCCCCGGGTGTCTAGTTTTCAGAAATGTGTGGGTTTGGTAGGTTTCCCTAGATAGCCGGTTGTTTTGTGATAGGTAATTTTGATGTCTCCTCAATTGGTTTTGGGCCCTTGCCTGACGCGGGCACTGGGCCTACCCACGCAAGTGAGGTACCATTTTTCTCGGAAGACTTTGGGGAAAGCGGGGTGGGTGGAATTTTGTGGACCCACGCAGATTCCAGAACTTTCCACCACAGAAATGTGAGGAAAATTTGTTATTTTGGACACATTTTTAGGTTTGCAATGGATTCTGGGTAACATAACCTGGTGAGAGCCAGTCAAGTCACCCCATCCTGGTTTCCCCTCGGTGTCTAGTTTTAAAAAATGTACAGGTTTTCTAGGTTTGCCTACGTGCCAACTGCGCTAGGGCCCAAAATCCACAGGTATGCACATTGCTAAAAAAAAGCCGGAGCCCAGTGGGCTTTCTGCCACCCTGGGGGGGAATCGGGGAAGGGGGTTTCATCCCGATATGCCCCTAAAGGGGCAGAAAGACTGTGGCTATTTTTTGTGGGGGTGGGGGCATTGGTATGACCATTTTGGGCAGCCCCCAAGCATAAAAAAAGCCTGCGTACTCGCTGGCGCCTAGTGGGCTTTCTGCCCCCCCAGGGGGCAGATCAGGGGCCGCTGCCGCCAACTACCCTCCCAGGGGGGCAGAAAGACTGGAGTTTCTCTGGGGTTGGGGTGGGGGTATTGTCATGCCCATTTTGGGGAGCCCCTACCCCATCTCTAATAAAACAAAAAAATCCATGGTTTCTAGTGGGCTTTCTGCGCCCCCCAGGGGGGGCCAGATTGGGGGCTACAGCTCCCATCTGCCTCCTGGGGGGCAGAAAGACTGTCTTTTTTGTGGGGGGGGAGGGTGGGGGCATTGGCGTGCCCATTTCGGGCAGCCCACACCCTAAAAACAATTGCGCAAAAAAATCCCTGGTGGATAGTGGGCTTTCTGCCCCTCTGGGGGGGGCAGATTGGGGGCTACTGCCCCATCTGCCCCCGGGGGGGGCAGAAAGGCTGTAATGGTGGCGGGGGTGGGGGCATTGGCGTGCCCGTTTCGGGCAGCCTCCACCCTAAATAAAATCCATCACCCTAAAGAAAATTGCGCGAAAAAAATCCCTGGCGTCAAGTGGGCTTTCCGCCCCCCCCCGAAGGGGCAGATTAGGGGCCAATGCCCCATCTGCCCCCCGGGGGGGTAGAAAGGCTGTAATGGTGGCGGGGGGTGGGGGCATTGGCGTGCCCGTTTCGGGCAGCCTCCACCCTAAATAAAATCCATCACCCTAAAGAAAATTGCGTGAAAAAAATCCCTGGCGTCAAGTGGGCTTTCCGCCCCCACCGAAGGGGCAGATTAGGGGCCAATGCCCCATCTGCCCCATGGGTGGGGCAGAAAGACTGTAATAATTGGGGGGGCATGGGCCTGCCCATTTTGGGCACCCCCACCTCTATTTTTTTAATTCCCTGGTGTCTATTGGGCTTTTTGCCCCCCCAGGGGGGCAGATTGAGGGCCGATGCCCCATCTGCCCCCCCAGGGGGGGCAGAAAGGCTGTAATGGTGGCGGGTGGGTGGCGGCATTGGCGTGCCTGTTTCGGGCAGCCCCCACCCTAAAAAAAAAACTAAAAACTAATCCCTGGTATTTAGTGGGCTTTCTGCCCCCCGGAAGGGGCAGATTAGGGGCCAATGCCCCATCTGCCCCCCGGGGGGGCAGAAAAACTGTAGTAATTGGGGGGTGGGGTGGGGGCATGAACCTGCCCGTTTTGGGCAGCCCCCACCTCTATTTTTTTTATTCCCTGGTGTCTAGTGGGCTTTTTGCCCCCCCGGGGGGGCAGATTGGGGGCCGACGCCCCATCTGCCCCCCAGGGAGGGCAGAAAGGCTGTAATGGTGGCGGGTGGGTGGGGGCATTGGCGTGCCTGTTGCGGGCAGCCCCCACCCTAAAAAAACTAAAAACTAATCCCTGGTATTTAGTGGGCTTTCTGCCCCCCCGAAGGGGCAGATTAAGGGCCATTGCCCCATCTGCCCCCCGGGGGGGCAGAAAGACTGTAGTAATTGGGGGGTGGGGTGGGGGCATGGGCCTGCCCGTTTTGGGCAGCCCCCACCCCTATTTTTTTTTTTTTTTAAATTCCCTGGTGTCTAGTGGGCTTTTTGCCCCCCCGGGGGGGCAAAAAGACTAAATTGTGCCAAAGTAATCAGGGGGAGCAAAGGCCCTTGCCCAAGGGGCCGCTCCCCCCTCCCTGGTGTTTAGTGGGTGGATCCCTGCTTGGGGATCGCCCTCCTGTGGTGATCCCCAAGCAGGGATCCACTGGGGAGGGGTACCATTGGAAAGGGGAGATTTTCCCCTTTCCAACGAAACCTCTCCCGTCTTTCTACGTGCTCAGGGGGCTGAGATAGCCCCCTGAGCACGTAGAAAGTGAAACTGAAATGAGCCTCTTGGCTCATTTCAATTTCACTTTCAGTGTAATGAAGTCGGCGCAACGTGCGCGCCGATCGTCATTACAGTGAAAGGGGGGGGGCCTCGGGAGCTGGGGAAGCTCTATCCCCAGCTCCCAAGGCTATTTTTAATTAAAGGGAATCCCTCTGGTGCCCGCACCAGAGGGATTCCCCAGGGAATGCCCCATGATGTGCTGGACTCGTCATGGGCACAGCGCGACTGTGCTCCATGACGAATCCAGCACGTCATGGGCACACAAGGGGTTATGGCCTGTTCTAGTTCCCCCAGTGTAATAGGCTCATCAAGCATTTCGGCGTCTTCCTGAGCCAATTAACCCCACAATGAGGCTGGTAGTCTCATATCCATCAAAGGACCCCCAGTATTATTCCCTGTATATAATTCTGTATAAAAGTCATAGAAGGCTTTAAGAATTTCCTGGGGATCAGATACGATAGCCCCAGCCACGTTTTTAATCTCCATTATTCTTTGTTCGGCCTCTTTTATTCGTAATTTCTGGGCTAAACATCATCCCGTGGCCTCGCCATATTCATGACACTCTTTTCTAAAAGTTTGGTACTTTAATGCAATCTCTTTAATCCATTCTAAATATATTTTGGATTTACATCTAGCTAGATTGTTCTGCAGTGCTGTAGTGTTATAGCCTGCTGTTAACCCATTAGCTAGTTCTTCTTCAGCGATCTTAATCTCATTGTATAAAACCTGCAATGCCTGCTTTGCTAATTTAACTTTTAAAACCCCAAAACTCTGTTCCCCCTTTAAATGTATCCCATACTATTCCCCAAGACGCCGAATGTCGGTTAATCTGAAACAATTCCTTTATCCAGGCCTTCATATGATCGATACATTTTTCATCCATCATATGCTTCCTGTCAAAAGTGAAATTTCTTGGGGCTGCACGGCGCCCAAATGCCGGAATTTCCACTACCACTGGTGCGTGGTCTGAACTCACTCTTGGGTTCACCCAAAATTTGAGCCCAGTAAATAATAATTTAGATACAAAACAGTAATCAAGGCATACAAGCCTATTGTGGGGGTGTGAGTAAAACATATATCCTGGGAGTTGGCTGTGCAGGTTACTCCAAACATCCAATAACCCATGGTCAATTAATAGTTGAAAGAGTGCCTTGCTTACCCTTGGATTCCTACCTTTGTAGTTCCGCCCACAATTTTGAAAATCTTCATAAGTCAAATTTATATTAAAATCCCCACACAAATATAGCGGAGTAGGCCATGTAGCAAGCTCCCCATTCAAATATTCCAATATCAAGTCTTCATCGAAATTAGAGCCATATCTTGTACAGAGGGTAAATATTACTCCCCCTGTCCTACATTCCATAAAAGCTCATCGCCCAAACATATCCTCCAATATACGCCCAGTAGTTTGAATAAAAGGTCTTGCCAAAATCGTCACTCCTCTTATCATATTTGACTGCCTTGAAGTTGCTAGTACTGTATATCCTAATTCTGCCAAGATCTTGCATTTTGACTACGGGATATGCATCTCCTGCAGACACACTATATCGGGCTGAATCACCCGAAGCTCTCTAGCCACCCTCTGCCTTTTATTATAATTATTTAACCCACACACATTCAATGTGCATATTCGCAGGCCTAAATTCGCCATAGATGCGAAGTAGCTATTCCTACAGGACTGTACACAAATATTTTTAAACCTCTGTAACTTTCTTTGCTGCTATGGATCTTCCTTTTTCTTTTCCATTTCCACCCCCACCCACCCCCTTCCCACCGCCACCACCCTTCCCCCCTACCCCCCTGTACCACCCTTGCATCCCCATCTCCCCCCTACCTCAAGGCTTTAGGACTGCTAGTCCTAGCGATGACATGCTCCCTACACCCAAGAGTGCCTCCCACACAAGTGAGTTACCCCAGCGATGGTAATCTATCAAAATAATTTTGCTCATGTTAACCCCAAGAGCACAAGCGAAAAAAGAAAAGAAAAAACCCTAGACAAATAAGAAGAACCTACAAGTCAATAAATAACACACATTATTCCATACTTATTCTCTTCCCCCATAATATAACATAATGCTACAACTAGGGGTATAAAACTTCATAAGCAAGAAATATAGAGATAATTGAACATATGAGCACAACAGGAGGCGCTAAAACCAAATAATCTCTTTAAGCCTAGTCCTTCCTTATCCACATTTGAGGGTTTGCAAAAACTCTTTTGCAAGGATTTCAGAAGTGAAAAACCTAGTATTCCCTTTATGCACAATTTTCAGTTTGGCTGGTTGCAGTAAAAAAGCTTGGGCCCTCTGGCTCTCTAGTCGTGTTTCCTCCCAATGGGTCATAATTGTCTGGTATATGAGACTCAGAATACCTCTTCTGTTGGCTCTACCTCTCTTCGTACCATAGAATCAAGCTTATCTGACCCATCGAGGGGTCTAACCCTGGCTTTTGCACCGGTAGAGGAGAATTGCCAAGGTAGAAGGATTTCTCTATCATAAACCTTTTCTTACATAGTGTCTGAGGGCTCCCCTCCGATGAATCCCCTCCCAAATCCTCAGGGGATGTACTGCTATGATCGCTCAACTCATCGCCTTGGTAAACCATAGGAGTCTTCCCATTTCTCATCACCTCTTCACTAGACACATCCGAATGATCTGACAATGAGAAGAACTTCTCTACAAGATCCACCAACTCTGCTGACTTCGTTAGCGATTCAAGACTGAGTGTCTCTCCCCTATTAAGAGCTCCAGCCAAGCCAGTCAAGCAAGTCTCGCTTCTTTCCTCAATGCCAAGGCCAGATTTCTGAGGTGCAGTTATGTCAATATCATGGCTTATCGGCTCCGGGGATTCCCCCTCGCTTTTATTCACTCCTGATGAGTTGTGACCACCCTCTAAATCAGCGCCATTAACCAAGTCAATGTTACCGCCAATTATAGAGTTATCCTCTGTCAGGACGGTATGCTGGATAATCTGTTGTGCACCTGAACTCTCCTCCATTGCTTCCTGATGACTCGGGAGTTCAGTAACAGCCTCAGAACCCAGTGACCCTGAAAGTTTATCTATTTGGGGATTTTGAGCACTCTGGGTATCCTTTTTCCCACCTTTACCTTGTGAGAACAGTTGCGAGATAGTACGCTTAGCAGGACTGCCCATGGTGTTGGCGGCGGCGCTGTTCTCGCCCTTAGTAGTTTTGCCATTAAGATTAAGGGTTTTCTTACCGCTTGGAGTCTCCGCGGTTTTTCCTAGAGTACCAGAAGCGGCTGCGGCAACAGTGTCGGCCGGAATTCGGGCTTTTCCTCTGACACCTTTAGGCGGCATTGTCGACGTTCTGTGGAATCTCCTCTCGGTCCTCCAATACTTTTGTCTGCAACAGTTGCCGCTACTCGATCCGGCGTCCACGCCTGGCCCCTTGTGACTACAATGTATCCAATGTGGATCCTACAGAGAGGAGAGAACAGAACCGTCGCGGCAAATCTAAGCATGCCGGTTATACGAGAGCTGTAATTCCACGTCTAGGTAAGTGCTCAGGACCCGTCTTTGCACTCTCGTCCCCTCGCCGTCCCGCAACACACCATCTTCCACACGGGTGTAGGAGCACAGGAGCACCCAGCTCACAGGTCTGAGCTGACGGCCTCCATCTTGCCCTCTCTTTTTTCCCCGATCTGGGGCCTTTCCTTGATTTGGGCCGGTGATGTAACATTATTAACGTAAAGTAGAGCACCTGAACAGATACAGAAAATGCATTTACTGTGCAATCTCAACAATTATAGGAGTGTGCATATTAATGTTTTCCTTGCAGCAACGTTGCATTGCAGTTTTCATATATATCTGCATTTGTGTGCTTTGAATAATATTGTTAATTGTTACATATTCACACAGTCATTTGAATAATACTCTGTATTTATTTTATGACTGAAAATGTATCCATATGAATAGTACTCTACATTTATATCATAACTGTATATGTATCTGTAATCGTACATTTAAACATGTATTGATATGCTTGGTACATAAACTTTACCAAAGGCCCTAAGCATTTGGATTTCTTAACCTTCAATGTGAATGATTGGTTTGCATACAATGGTTATCTCTCCTCTACAGGGGCAGTTGTGTGATCTTAGGAACAGAAAAAGGCACATTGTGTGAGAGAGATAGCGAGGCTCAAAAGGAGTATCTTTTGGCAAGGACATGGAGCCTTAATAAACAAAGGGTGGACGACTGTTAAGTTCAGTTCAAATCACTTTTATTCGTCCGCCAGGGCCATAAAAGTACAAACATAATAAAATACACATATTAAGTGAAACATACTTAAAAGATTCTGCAGTAAAACAAACTGAGAGATAAAAAGTAGGTACAATATGACAAATGTATAAAAATGCACAATGATTTGTGGTTAAGTTAATTAACTCTCTAAAGAGAATAAAGATTAGACAACTTCTGTGTTGCTGCTAGGGGATCTGAAGCCGCTGTGTTTTTACTGGTATCTTGTGCTGGGGACTTCCAAGACTAGAAGTCTCTGCGCAGGGAAGGGCTGCAGCGAAGTGGGGGTGGACCACCACCTCCAACACGCTTCATAGCACCCATCTCTTTCCTCCAGGGCAGGAGTTGTTGTTTGCTGCTAGTGCGCGGGAGCACTGCAACGAAGAGGGGGCGAGACTGCTACCTCCGAGGTGCTTTATAGTGCCCATCTCCTTCCCCCAGCTTGGGACACATGTGGTCTGTGCCCGGATGAAGCGCAGGTCAAGGGTGGGCCCGCCCAGTGTCCATTAGTTCCAGGAGGAGACTGGGCTGTGCCACCCGCCTAACTTGTGTTATTGGATTGCCTGGAAGGTATTGTGCTGCTTTAATTAATCCGTGCTTCCTCATGATATTCAACAAGAGGACTAATCCTTGAACTTACTGTCAATGGCCCCCATATCTTTCTTTCACACCATAGTCTTATTTTACTTTCAATGCCATAAGATAATGGGTAAGATAAAAGCATAGGATGGTGGGGGGGGTTAAAAAGAGGGTAAGAAAAGTATGAGAGCATCCAGATGGCAACTGTGTAATGGATAGAAAAGATGATATAGTCGCCGAATGTGAAGAGACCTTAGCCTCTGATGTATACTGCTCCACCTGTAGACAATAGGCCATTATTGCCCAGTGTCAGCAGACGGATATGCATCCCTAAAATGTTTTAGAAAGAATAAGAGGCAGGCAGCGCCAATAGCACTCTATATAAAACCAACATAGATGAAGGTGGTGTTACAAAGGCTAATGAACCCTCTACTCCAGCTGTCATTTGTTGCAACTGCTATACCCCACTCCAGTCCCTGCCACATAGCTCTCAAGCCCTATGCGACAAATTAGCAATACACTTTACCCAGAAAAGTGAATTGATCTATAACAAAATCACTTCAGCTGGAAGTCCTCAGACCGACTCCATGGCAAACCATCCTGTGGTTACAGACAATGCACAGAGGTTACATACATTCATGGCAATCAAGTCAGAAGATGTAGAGGTGCTACTTAAAACTATAAAATCAGGTTCCCCGCTGAACATCGTCCCAGCCAAGACCACCTCACTGCTTGCCAAACAACTTGTTGCTACTATATGCTCAATCTTGAATTGTTCTATAGAAAAGGGTCTCCTCCCCTCTGCATGGAAAGCGGCACATCCGCAAAAAACCACAAAAATCTTAAAGCCCCTATGCAGGACATATTCAATTATCGATCCATCTTATTGCTACCTCTCTTGAGCAAGGTACTAGAAAAGCATATCAATAGACATCTGTCTGATTTTGTCGAAGCCTCAATCTGCCTCGTCTCAGTCGGGCTTCCAACCCAGACATAGTACAGAGACTGCTCTGATTGAAGTTACAGACAACATCAGAATGTCCCTGGACAACGGACAAGCGGTGCTTCTGGTGTTGCTCAACTTATTGGCAGCCTTTGGCACTATCTGCCATCAGACTCTGCTCAGGAGGCTTGAGGAAATTGAACTCCAGGGGAGCGCTCTGGAATGGATGACAAGTTTTCTGTCTGATAGAACACAAACTATAAATTTCGTCCCTTTCCGTTCAAAAACCACTAAACTGACTAAGGGAGTACCGCAGGGTTTCTGCTTGAGCCCCACCTTATTTAACATATATGGTGCCCCCTTAGCGGGATTACTAAGGAATCTAGGATTTGTTCCTATGTCTTATGCTGATAATACTCAGCTCCTACTTTCCTTTGATAAGAACAATCCTAACGCTCAGTCTACCTTCTCGGAGGGTATGCGTACCATTGCAGGCTGGATTGGAAACAACTTTTTTTAATGAGGGGAAAACAGAGATTATGGCGCGGCACTGGTGAGGTGGTCCCCTGGGTGGTGGCCTGAGGAAATGGGCACTGCACTGACTCCAAAACTAGTGGTAAAAAATCTAGGTGTCCGTCTGGACCAGAAGTTGACAATGAAAGAGCACGCTACATCTACTGTTGGATTATGCTTTCATGTGCTTGGTCTCCTAAGGAAGGTATTCCCCTTTTTGCCTCCAAACACGTGGAAAACACTTATCCAGGCACTAGTGGTAAGCTGCCTGGACTATTGCAATTCTCTGCTGATCTCAGCAAATGAAGCATCTTTAAACAGGCTGCAAGTAGTCCAGAACACTGCAGCTTGCCTGTTAGCTAATCTTCCCCCTCGAACTGCCTCCCTCCCTCTTCTGCGACAGCTACATTGGCTGCCAGTGCGTATGCTGATTAGGTTTAAGGTCTGTTGCACCGTGCACAAATCTCTGAATGGCAAAGGCCCCAGTTATTTAGCGGAGAAACTTACCAACTACTTGCCGTCAAGGTCTCTACAATCAGGGTCCAAATCTCTTCTTGTTCCTCCTCGCTATAAAAAAGAGCTGTTGGGGGGTAAAACTTTTTCCCACCTGGCTGCAACTTTCTGGAATGCACTCCCTGTACACCTGCGACAATGTTTGGCTTATTTAACAGTCTAGAAGACCCCTCAAAACCCTACTATTCTAATCTGTTTCTCCTTGTGGATGGCAGAAGCATTCCGACAGCATGGAGATACCCCGTGGGGGTGATTCAAGTTATTTACAAATAAATGAATCAAATCAAATCAAGTAATGGTGTTGAGTGTGTAGAGGGCCTGCCCTCAGGAGCCTTACAATCTAATCCCACCAAACAAGCCCTGGTCCGTGACCTCTCTGTTGAGCTCAGAAGTGAAATATACTTCCTGAAGACCATGCTATACGACTTTACAGCTCTAGTGAAACAGCTCCATGAGGATAGGGAAGACTTCTGTTCATCGGTGGGCACTGGGCATAGCTTCCACTCCAGCTGTACTCCTGATTCATCTAGTGGCTGTGTACAGAAAGTCAATTGTAAAGCCCCAATAGTGAAACCTGCTGTGATATCAAGGAAGAAGCATAGGATAGAAGGGAAAGGTAGTACACCTCCTTTGAGTATTGAATGGACTCCATCTGGTTTAGGCGGTCCAAGGCCGGTAATGCTGCCTCCTGTATCTTAAAGGGGTCCAGTGCCCCTAGTTGTGCACTAACAAAGCTCCCAATAAATTCTCAACGACTTACCCAAAGAGAACAGGAAGGGCCCAGCTGAATGTAAAGTTTTTATGGTGAACATGCCCAAGGTTTCAATGAATCCATGATGAGAGGATGAGGATTCACTGAGGAAAAAGGGCATTAAGTGCATTCCCCATGTTAGAGGTTACAGGTCTGTCATCAGGGAAGATATTGTTTGGGCTAAAAGGTGTATGGATCCTCATAGTGCCACTGATTGCATTGAATTGCTGTTAACAAATAGGAGATTGGTTGATAATTTAGTGACCTTGGATCATAGAACTACCCCCTCATCAGTGTCCAATATTCAATTTGAGTATAGTCTTTATATTTAGTGGGCCCGCATTCAGTA
This sequence comes from Triturus cristatus, assembly GCF_964204655.1. Taxonomy (NCBI): domain Eukaryota; kingdom Metazoa; phylum Chordata; class Amphibia; order Caudata; family Salamandridae; genus Triturus; species Triturus cristatus. Next base: position 233,586,527 of record NC_140584.1, read on the forward strand.
GCCAGCCCACAGCTCCAAAGCCTGGGGATGTGTTGGTGTTGGTTAATTGAATACAGCAGCAAGGAGGCCAGGTGGCGAAGGGGGGAGTGCTCCCATCAGGTAGAGCTGTTGAGGAATCTCACATGGGGTCACCTGTGTGTTGGCCCTATCCCCAATGGTCATTCTATCAGTTATTGTCTGCAAGCCAGTCTGTGGGGCAATGTAGTCTGACTTCAAGGCTGAACCTGCCAACAAACCTGATCACTTGTGGCACTCGCATCCACCCAAACCCCATTGATCTGTACTCGGATCCTCAGCCATCTAAAGGAAAGCCATCCTCTAAACTCTATTTGGTTTCCTGGAACATAGCTGCAGTTAAATCAAAAATGTCTTTACCCCACTGGACTTCGAATGTGGAACTTGCAGACATTTGCATTTTCCAATAAATCTGGAACGTCGAACCTTCATACAGGGCCGAGTCTTTAAATCTTCATACACCCGTGTCACCAAACAAATTTGGGTGTCCAGCTGGGAGATGAGGTTTCAGCCAACGCTATACTGGTAGCCCTGATATTTTGGGAATTCAAATCAAGGGGCATTCTAATATTGGCATTGATATCTATAACATTTATGCACGAGGAACACAGGAGCGTAGGCAATCAGACACCCTGCAGAAATTCAAGGTGCTACTGGATATAGAGACCCCTTTCACTTTTTGATTTTAGCAGGTGACTTTAATGTCATCTTTGAACCTCTGACTAGGGATGAGGTTTGTAGGGCAGTTGAGGAAGGGGAAATATGGCATATACTGAGTCTAGTGCTATTTCCTGTTAGAAAATGGACAGAAGCTGCTACATAGCTTAAAGCTATGTCTCTTGAGTTTGGGGTTAGAGCCCTTAATGGAAGAAATAGGTAATATAAGCGGGGGCACACACTTATAACAGGATCAACAGTTTGAGTTGTATAGACTACATCCTGCTGGACCTAAGGTTGTGGCATGTAGTTGATGATATGGAAATAAGGGTCAGAATGGAAAGTGACCAATCCATTTTGTCTAAGCCTATTGACTCCTTGGAGCTGTTGGTCCAACCAGGTCAGGCAAAATGCACTATCTCGTGACATGGTCCTGACCAATGACAAACGACAACTAAGGTAGCGTCATATAGCACCACAGGTTGAGATCTTGCAGATTATAAACAAGGATCTAATAGAGAGGGTACTCTGGAGATCCTAGTTCTGAGTAAGGAGGCAGGGAGGCTAGGTCTGCTCGCTGATGTAAATTCTAGTTTCTTTAGCCGGTTGCTCCAGCATTTTATGGCACTTGTGGCAAGAACCAAGCCACTGAAACACCCAAGGGCCACGAACACTTGGTTCAATAGAGAATCTTGAATAGTGTGAATATGCTTCTTTCAGGCTATTAAATCAAATAATGTACCTATAGTAATATCACTAAGAAAGCTCTTTAAACAGACCCTAGTAAAGGTGAAGAAGCAGTGGAATGATGAAAGGGTGTGCCTTCTAAAAATAAGCCAGTAAAAATATAAGACATTTTAGTCCTTTGTCTCATGGAGTGGTGTCAATTCTCCACTCACCTGAAATCCAGGATGTTCGATTTGAGAGATGAGACGCTTGTTCTCTACGCCCCCAAAAAACTACTCCTGTTAAACCGTATGTATAACACAACTTAACAAGAACAGATCTTCAGGAGAAGGGGGAAAATGGGACAAAATAAAAAAGAACAGAAAAAAAACACTCTGCTGGATTCGGATCTTGGCCCGACTGTGGCGCTGATGGCGATACCTTAACCACTCTGTAAACACTGCAATTCTTCTGGGAAAATATCTATGTACAAACGATAAAGATCAATAAACATTCATTAACCTACTTTGTTGAATACATTCACTAATATACTGATTTACGTTACACATAAAGATAATACCTTTCACTTTAATTTGCTGCTCAACATATAGCTGAGATAATGATTCCCTTTCATCATCAGATGTATCACATGCTTAAAGTGACTTTCTTAAACACATGTGTGTAATGCTGCTCTCTGTAGTGAAATAAAAGAACACCTTGTCACTGAGCATAACACATCGATAACTGAAAGTCAAATGCTCCATGAAACACTTACTAACAAAACACCTTTTTCTTGTCTTCAAAAATATCATAAAATAAAATTAATACAACACAAAATAAGTTTCAGCAGAAAATATCCACTTTATTCTCAGTAGGAAATGAGTCTGTCTCTCTTTACTTTGAAAAGTCTTATTTGTCTCACTCTTGAAATATGAAGAAACTATTATTTAATGAACCTTGGAGCATTTCATCTGTGAGGGCAAAAGTCGTAAATTATCAGCCTTCGGAATAGAACAGAAAAGTACCTGTTTAATCTTTGACGCGCTTCCACTGCAAGCTTTGTTAATTAGAAATGCCTTACTTGACAGAGCGCTGCTTTTTTTTCTTTGTTGCAGGCCGGAGTTATTTCCTACACGGAACGAAGGAGGAAGTCGTGGCGTTTTACTGGAAACCACCAAGAACTGACTGGAACCGATGAGGAAGAAAGCTGCCTGCGGCGCAGGAACTCGAAGGAAATCAGGTAAGTGGGGAGTCATTAAGACGAGCGCAAGCACATCTCATTCTGCTTTTTAGCCTTTTATAGGCTTCAGGTGGGTGGGGTGGTTTAACAGAAAGGCAAATTGCCAACTGTAAAGCGGGTGTGGCAGGCACATGTTAACTGTCATTAATTCTGCTGAATCAAGTTGTTTCAAGCTAAATGGATTCAGATACCAAGAACTACTTGATGTCTATAACAGTATTACAGCAAACCATACCCATTTACACAAGAAAAATAAAAGCATGAAAGTTCACACTTGTGCAATTCCATAAAGCAAACCAAAATAAAGACTGAACATGCTACATATATTGGGTCAATTCTAATACACAATATGAGGATTAGCCATGTTTATGGCGCAAATCCTAACAGGTGGTACCCGAGCTGAACCATCAATTAAGAATCATACAGCAGTAGAGGTTTGGCCTGCCTATTTTACATTAATTTACTTTGAAGTCACCAACACCTCTGCAACACTTCTATTCCAATTGGTGTACGGTGAAAACCTATTTGATCTCGGGCAAATCAGCACCTCACATAGCACCGGGCCAGATGGCATTCCTGGTGACCTATTTCTATTCTAAAGGGACCTAGTCTAGGACACCCCCCCGCGCCGCACGGCCACCAGCTGCTGCGTGTGCCTCCCCGCCTGCCTGCCTCTGAGCTCCGGCTGCCGCCGCGTGACCACGCCCCCTGCCATCGAGCGGCGTGGTCTGTGCTCGCTTCCTGAATTGTACCGCTGTTTTGTGTAATTGTATCTTGCTGTATATTGTTATTTTGTCCCCCCTATTGCCTTTTTGCCGGATTTGTTCCTTGTCTGCCCCTGTCTCATCCCTCCCCACTTCCCGCCACCGCCACTAACCCCGCCCCTTTCTTCATTCTGTACCCTCCCCGCTCCCGCCTCCCAGCTGCTCCGCCCCCCCCTCGCACTTCGCCATATATGGCGACCGTGCGACGCAGGTGAGTGTGACCTAGTCTAGGACACCCCCGCGCCGCACCGCCACCAGCTGCTGCGTGTGCCTCCCCGCCTGCCTGCCTCTGAGCTCCGGCTGCCGCCGTGTGACCACGCCCCCTGCCATTGAGCGGCGTGGTCTGTGCTCGCTTCCTGAATTGTACCGCTGTTTTGTGTAATTGTATCTTGCTGTATATTGTTATTTTGTCCCCCCCTGTTGCCTTTTTGCCGGATTTGTTCCTTGTCTGCCCCTGTCTCATCCCTCCCCGCTTCCCGCCACCGCTGCTAACCCCGCCCCTTTCTTCATTCTGTACCCTCCCTGCTCCCGCCTCCCAGCTGCTCCGCCCCCCCTCGCACTTCGCCATATATGGCGACCGTGCGAACGCGCAGCGGTCACGCGCAGCGGGCGCGCCGATTGTGCGCCGAAGGCGCGCCAAAGGTAAGCCCGTCTGCGCCCGTCCGCGCCTGGACCGCGCCCAGGGCTAGGACCCCTGGCCCTCGAGGACCCCGGCCCACCCGCCTGACGTACACCGCCGCCACCCTCAACGCACTCAACACCGGCCGATTCCCAGGATGCCACCAAGCCACCCCGAGACGCACCCACGGACCCTTCAGCTGCCTCACCTGCAAGTTCACCTGCATCCGGACCTGCCCCACACCAGTGCCCGCCAAGCCGAACACCAGCAGCAACCACCTCAAGTGCATCCTGCTCAACACCCGCTCCATCCACAGACACGCCATCGAACTCTGGAACCTCCTCGACACCACAGCCCCTGACGTTGCCTTCCTCACGGAGACCTGGATGAACGCCTCTTCAGCGCCCGACATCGCCATCGCCATCCCAGAGGGATACAAGATCACCCGGAGGGACCGCACCGCCAACCAGATGGGAGGAGGCATCGCCGTCATCCACAGGAACACCATCCGCATCACGACCAGCACCGACGACACCTTAACGACCGCCGAACACCTGCACTTCCAGATACACACCGACCCGAAGACCACCCTCAGAGGCACGCTGATCTACCGACCCCCGGGACCACGCACACAATTCAGCGAGGACATCGCCGACTTCATCAACCCGCACGCTCTCCCCTCCGCTGACTACATCCTCCTGGGGGACCTCAACTTCCACCTGGAGAACAACAACGACCGCAACACCACCACCCTGCTCGACAACCTCGCCAACCTCGGACTCAAGCAACTGGTGTCCACCCCCACCCACCTCGCCGGACACACACTCGACGCCATCTTCTCATCCAGCAAAGACATCGCCTTCAGCCACGCCACAGGACTCCACTGGACGGACCACAGCTGCGTCCACTTCACCTTCAAAAGAACGACGATCCACCACCACCAACGACAGGTTGCTCGTAGAAGCTGGAACAAGATCACAGCCGACCAGCTCGCCGCTTCCCTGAGCCAGCACCCGCCTACCAGCTCAGCGAACCCCAGCCAGGCCGCCGACAACCTCACAAAGTGGATCAGCATCTGCGCGGACGAACTCGCCCCTCTGAGGACCCCGCCCAGCAGACCCGCCTGCAAGAAAGCCCCATGGTTCACCGACGAACTCAAGAGCTCCAAGAAGATCTGCCGAGCCCTCGAGAAAGTCTGGAGAAGGGAACCAACACCAGACAACATGACCACCCTCAAGATTGCCACCCGGAAGCACCACCAACTGATCCGCGCCGCCAAGACAACTGCATTCAAGGACCGGCTGGACAACAACGCACACAACTGCAAGGAACTCTTCAACATCGTGAAAGAGCTCTCCAACCCCAACGCCGGAAACAACGACATCACCCCATCGCAAGACCTCTGCAACTCCCTCACCTCCTACTTCCACAACAAGATCGCGGACATACACAACAGCTTCAGCCGTCAACCGACGCACGCCACGACCACAGCAATGCCGCCCACCACCACCCTCCGCGCCTGGACTCCGATCAGCACCGAAGACACCGTCCGCATGATGAACTCCGTCCACTCCGGATCTCCGACCGACCCCTGCCCTCACCACGTTTTCAACAAGGCCGACGCTGTCATCGCACCCCACCTGCGGGACATCATCAACACCTCTTTCGACACCGCCGCCTTCCCTGAGAGCTGGAAGCACGCCGAACTCAGCGCTCTACTCAAGAAACCTACAGCGGACCCCACCGATCTCAAAAACTACCACCCCATCTCGCTCCTCCCGTTTCCAGCCAAAGTCATCGAGAAGACCGTCAACAAACAGCTGGCCGCCTTCCTCGAGACGAATGGGTCCCTCGACCCCTCACAGTCTGGCTTCCGAGCCAACCACAGCACAGAGACCGCCCTCATCGCCGCCACCGACGACATCCGAGCCCTGATGGACAACGGAGAAACAGCGGCCCTCATCCTCCTAGACCTCTCCGCGGCTTTCGACACGGTCTGCCACCGCACCCTAGTGCAGCGCCTCAGCAACATCGGAATCCAGGAGAAGGCACTGGATTGGATCGTCTCCTTCCTCGACGGAAGAACACAGAGAGTCCGCCTACCACCGTACAAGTCAGAGGCCACCGAAGTCATCTGCGGCGTCCCTCAAGGATCCTCGCTGAGCCCCACCCTCTTCAACGTCTACATGAGCCCCCTCGCGGCCATCGCACGCCAACACAACCTCAACATAATCTCCTACGCCGACGACACCCAGCTGATCCTCTCCCTGACCAACGACCCCGCCGCCGCCAGAGCCAACCTGCACGTTGGGATGAAAGATGTAGCCGAGTGGATGACGACCAGCCGCCTGAAACTGAACTCAGACAAGACGGAGGTCCTCATCCTGGGCTCCTCGCCCTCCGCATGGGATGACTCCTGGTGGCCCCCCGCCCTGGGCACCGCACCCAAACCGACGGACCACGCACGCAACCTGGGCTTCATCCTGGACTCCTCCCTCTCCATGACCAGACAAGTCAACGCCGTCTCCTCATCGTGCTTCAACATCCTGCGCGTGCTTCTGGTGGATCCCCACGGAGACCAGGAAGACGGTCACCCAGGCCCTCGTCACCAGCCGACTGGACTACGGCAACGCCCTCTACGCCGGAACCACCGCCAAGCTCCAGCAGAGACTCCAGCGGATCCAGAACGCCTCAGCCAGACTCATCCTCGACATCCCACGTAACAGCCACATCTCCGGACATCTGAGAGACCTGCATTGGCTCCCCGTCAACAAAAGAATCACCTTCCGTCTCCTCACCCACGCACACAAAGCCCTTCACGATCAAGGCCCGAGCGACCTCAACAACCGAGTCAACTTCTACGCTCCCAAACGCCACCTCCGATCAGCCAGCCACGCCCTCGCCGCCGTCCCCCGCATCCGAAGAGCGACAACAGGAGGAAGGTCCTTCTCCTACCTGGCCGCCAAGACCTGGAACTCCCTCCCGACCGACCTGCGCTTGACCCAAGACCACCTCTCCTTCAGGAAGAAGCTCAAGACCTGGCTGTTCGAGCAGTAACGGCTCCCCACCCCCCATAGCGCCTTGAGACCCTACGGGTAAGTAGTGCGCTCTATAAATGTCTTTGATTGATTGGTCTTTGATTGACAGCTGGGCAGAATATATTAGGACACTTTCCAATGCCATCGTGGGTGGTGCCCTAATTCCAGGGTCCTGGAAGGAGGCCGAGATGATACCAATATACAAAAAAGGTGACTGCAATAATCCAATGAACTATTGGCCCATCAGTCTCATCGATTCAGTCCAGAAGGTCTTCTCCCGGGCTTTGCTGTCGAAGATCTAGAACTGGATAGACAAGCAGCATATATTGTCCCCCCTTCAAGCTGGCTTCAGGTGAAGGATAAGCACCCTTGACCAGGTTTTTTGTTTCTTCCTTTTGTTCTGGAAAGTGGTGATTATTGGGAAAGGGAGCCTGTATGTCACTTTCATAGACTTGTAATCCACATTATACTGAGTGCCCAGGGATAATCTTTGGTGTGGAGAGTTTAACAATTGTGGTATGTGTCTATGAGGATAATTATGCTAGAGTAAGGTGGGGAAACAAAGGTCAGGTCACAGAGCCATTTGGTGTGTCCAAAGTGTTCACCAAGGATGTGTTTTGTCCCCAATTTTTTTTTCACTTGAATGATGTTGTTCAGTTTCTTGCTATTAAACCTACAGATCACAATCATCAAAAAAGGAGAAAATTCCAACACTCCTATTCACCAATGATACCCTTTTAGTGCTAAAAACCCAAGGTGGCCTTCAACTACTATTGAACAGTTTGAAACTTTCTATGTCATGTGGGGCCTTGAGATAAACACATGAAAAACAAAGTATATGGCAATCATGCCCCACAAAACAAATAGGTGGAGGCCCACTTTGGGTAGGGGTTCCCTAGAGAGGGTTAATACATTCCAGTATTTGGGCATTGCATTGTCGGAAAGGATGTCCTGGGCACCGCACATAACTAAGATGTCCCTTAAACTTAGGCAAACAGTTTGGGTATTCCTTGAAGAACACCAATCCTCATCCAGCAAACCTGTTGTTCCAGCCCTCCAAATGTATGATCTTAAAGCATTGGGCGGTGCACGTATGGGGCGAACCTTTGGGTCTTAGAGAAATGTGCTGAACATTCAAGTATAGAACATAAGTTCTTGAGGAACCTGGTGCATGTTCCCTCTAGTAACCCCTTACTTCCTTTTAAGCTGGATATGGGTAAAAGATCAATTGGAGACTGCGTCCTCTGTTGTATTGGAGGCGAAATAGGTCTACACCTCGAATCATCTTCCATGCCTTGGCACTTCAAGAGGTTGGCTATCTCGATAAATCCCAAAAACTTGCATGGCCTTGGAATGTAAAATCTTTGCTGGCTGAAATTTGATTGCCAGAGATCTGGGATTATACTGACATCCTTACTCCCCAAACCTTGTTGAAAATGTGTTATTGGGAGAGGGTTAGGCATCTTGAGTACAAATCAACAACAGATGGTCTTCTGATGAATACATTTTGGGATTTCAAATCTGACTGTGTATTTGAGGACTACCTTGACACCATTCTGTCCCCAAATGAAAGGAAATTGTATATACACTTTAGGTTGGGTACGCTTCCTCTCAATGCGTTTTGCAAGCATGTGGTCCAACTTTATCACTATATCTAAATGTCGTTCTTGTTGCTTGGATATGGCAGGTCTTTCACCCATGTATTTTTTGCATGTCCAGCTTACAGGATTCCTCTGGAAAAATAGTTGAAACCTGGCTGCAGGGTGTTGGGCACACACAACCATCTAGTTGCCCTAAGGATTTTGAGATCTGATCCATGAATCTTATATGCCTTTGCTGTGGCTACATTTCTGGGGCACATGTGGGATATTAGGAGGAATATCCTTGTAACTTAATGATTTTAACTTTTGAGAAGATAACCCGATTTTAACATGATAATTTCTCCTTGCACTAGGTGAAATGCCATGTGTAGCATTTATAGGTTTATTTACTAGGTCTTTTATCACAAACAGAGAGTGAGAGAATAAACAACGTGGTTGCGTTCTCCCAGAATAACTTATTTTCACAAGAAGCAACCACTATTGAATTGGCGAAATACCAGATTCAGAGTAGTGTAAGAATGTTGTTCAACTATCTACTTTACAGGTGGAATATCATAGATATTGAAGTAAAAGCCTCACTCACATAATAGTGACATGCTTCATCATAGGCAGTTACTCCACACCCAGAGAAGGTGGTACTCTCTGGGCGGACTCAACCAAAGATATACTGGGAGTTCTTAGATAAATGAACCACTGGTTAAGCAGGGAACCAGATCAAATTAAAAATACCTATGAGTGTACCCTGTTTTGAATCCTTTATTCCTGGGCACTCATGATATAGATAAAAACTTATTGTCGGGGTTTTTTGGAACTCGATTTGTTCAATTGTACCCTCAACCGTGTGCCAACATGTTTCGGCCCGTCTTGTAGCCCTATCGGGTCTGGGGGCCTTCGTCAGGGCAATATCTTTCTTTTCCTTATACTATAAGGTCCCTGCGGTTTAGCTGTACATGTGCTTACATGCAACCCATTCGTACGTGAGGCCTAATGCACTCACCTGTCTGTATGTACCATCCGACTTCAGTAGAATTTTTCTATTGGACATGGAACAAAAAATTAACATGTATTTCTTCGACAACACAACAACATAATCTGTCTACAGCCCGTCTTGTGCTCGTAGTCTTAGATTTTTAGTTGTAGTGATGGTGTACCACCTGACTATGTGCTCTCTATTTTAGGGCTTAGTGTAATACATTAATCATTTCAGTTTGCTCACCGCCACGTCACATCCACATCTATTCACCACACAACGTGATCATCATACTACTTGTGTTTGACTATGAGTGAAAAGGATTGTGGCTAGGTTGTTTCTCTTCGTCACCGATCCTATAGGTCTCTATTTTAGCACCCATTCTCTTGTTGTGTTATTTCTTCGTTTTTTTAAAAATATACCACCATGCGTTGGGATCGCGTGTATCCCTTTCATCCAGTATTTTAAAACCTACAGGCGCTCACCTACTGCCCTATGCCTACTGGCATCATGCAGATCTCGTGTGTTCAGGTGCTGTCCTGTAGTCAAACACTGCGTAAAAGGTAAATAAAGGCAATTGTTATCACGTTCTAAGCCGATCTATTGATATAAACCTAGTTCTCTACGAGGTTATTGTTCACGGACCCTTATTATCGTGTTTATTTCTCTGTTTGCGTTCGATATAAACAAGGATGTTCACTCTTATTTCGCTTTCATGCACTCGTTTCTGCTTGAGCCTTCATATCGTGTATTATAGGGTGAACTCACCCCCTCTTATATGTGATATGTTTGTAGGCCCTTTTTATTTTTACTTCAGCTAGTCTTTTTTAATCAATTAGTTAAAGCAAAACGGAACCGTTGAGAGACTCTACGAGCGTCCCTGACTTCATGCCAGATAGTTCGGGACAACAAGCGTCTAAATTAAAAAGGGTTCCCTCGCTGTTACTTACTTCATCAAGGACACCGCACCGCCGTTGCACCTAGTCAACCACACCGTCTGCCGTCGGGGATGTGAGTACGGTGGTGTCAGCTTTTTAAAAGAAGGTGCACGAACCTAATTGGAGGGCAGTTCTACCCCACTTCCAATTCTCTATCGTTGCGTAACGTAGTCGCAGCTGTTCGGACGTGTGTGCGGCTGAACTACAAGAATTATGGGAAATGTAGTTCTTTTATTTACTAGGTCACCTGTAATAATGCTCATTTGTTTTTATTTTTTTCTATCTTTTACTTGTATTTATCTGGTTGCTCAAACTTTTAAAGGCATTTGGTTGCCGAAATAAAGTTTTTACTTAACTCAACAACTTCCCATGATAAAAGAGGGTACCATCATATCAGGCAATTATCAAAACAATAGAACATGTGTAGCCTGATGATACACTTAAACAGAGTCAGGTAATAGGGCAACAAAGACATTTGCTACAGAGCACCCACATGGCACCTAGGAATTTAGAGACAGGAATGGCTTTTACTGGGTGGAAATCCGATCTTAGAATGCGATAGGCATCCTTATGGATACATACTCCTAGTAGCCTACATACAGTTGCAAGCCAGGCGCATCAGGGGAAATATATCCTGGGAACACAAACAAGTCATGGGGAATACTCTCTTCTGCAAAGTTGCAACTAGGGCAACAAGTGTCTCCTCTGACAACCCATCCATACGTAAACATTCTGAGGGGTAGGGTGCCTATTCAAAACTGGAAATATAGTTTTCTGTGCAACGGAACAAACACAAGATCGCTGAATGACTCATACCCACATGTTGGCTTCCTATTAATTGTCACTAGCCAGTTTGAGGTTATCTGATGTCCGAGATTCCTCAGTCACAACCAGTGTCCAATATTTCTTTTTCAGGAGGCCTTAGATGGAAAAACAGTGGAGGTAGTATGATTCCACAAATCATGCAACCCTATCGAGTACAGTGCTAAGTTCATATTTGAAAGCCTGGGAATTTTAATAAAGTCGTCAACCTTCCTAACATCCTTTAAACTTTCCACATTGTGGGAAAGTTCGGGTAGAGTCCATAGGCATCTCCAGTACTGTAGGGGCTGTAGATGGATTTTATCTGATGCCCCTGTGACTCCCAAATCACTAAACAGTGGATGTAACAGGGTATTAGACGGAAGGGAAGAAAGGTTTCGAAGGAATTTGTTCTCGGTTCTGTTAAGGTGCTTGTGTTTAGAAAAGCCCCATAGTTCAGTCCTATATAAAGCTGACCCCAAAGCCTTAAGCTCATGGATGTTAAGCACTGATGAAAGAAGTTTGGTGTGGGATATATAAAATTCCTTAAGTATTGCACCAGAAATCTGTTAGTAGCTGCCTTCTTGATATGAACATGCCTGGACTTGCCCTCTGCGAATGTACTCTCTAAGTATGCAAAGGAATCAACCTTCTTGAGGGGAACTCCCCCCGAACATAGGCTGCCATTAAAGGAATTGGGTTGGTTGAAAAACTGTTAGGTTTTAGAAGTGTTGATCTGCAAGCCACATGCTGCACAAAACTTGTTAAAGCGAGTCAGAAGTTTCTGAATCCCGCACTGAGTCCTGGAGATCAACAGGGTGTCAACTGCAAAGAGAAGAATCAGAATTTTGAAACATGCAAAAGATGGGTCATCCGCTTCCACTTATAACGAGAAATAAACATTGTCACTAAAAAAAGTGAAAACAAAGAGGGAGCCAAGACGCAGCCCTGGCAAACAACTTTACAAAGAAGTGCCCTTTCCAACAACCAGGCCTGATTCTCCCAACGGATGCATGCATAATTGTCTTGGTGCAAACAAATGAAAAGCGATAAAATATGAGGGAGCATTGCCAAATCAGTCAGGGCACTCAAATGACTGGGTCAGGGAATCAAATTAAAAGCTGAATTTAAGTCGACAATGGGGACATAAAGGCTGTCCCCACCCACTCAGAATGGTCCTCCGATAAATTAACACAAAACGAAAAACCTTGTCAATGGTTGAGACCTTACGATGGGACCAGGCTTGAAATTGATTAAGAACAGCGCTTTCCACCATCCAATCCTGAACTTTGTTAAGACGACAGTGACAAATGATTTTTTTAATGCAGTTCATGAGACCTATTGGCCTGTAGTTAGAAGGTGAATAGCAGTGGTCTTTTTGTGTATTGGTAATACTATACTGGCTTTCAACGAATCAGGAATGGGTGCCCCATTAGCAATTGCATTGACAAGGACTAGAGAATGGCGCGACCAGGCCTTTATGTCAGATACCATGGGGACCGGCCACTCGTCCATGCGAAACAGCGTTCAGTCCCTGGACAATATCAGCAATCGCAAACAAAGTCATAACTTTAGTGTTTGTCTATGAGACAATAGTGGCTGTTGCCTTGGTTGAATAAATAGAATAGCGATTATGAAAATAGTTAACTCAGGCAAAAGTGGCAACATTTTTAGTAGGATCGGATACCGCTGTAGAACAGCCCTGTGCGACCAATGGCCAAAATTTAGAAAGGTCGCTGACTGAATGTGTGTGGAAAAGGGACTTCCATCTCTGTTCATTTCAATCTCTTTTGGCATTACAAATAGTATTTTTGTAATCCTTCCTTATCACTGAAATACGGGCCATATCTTTGGCTTTTATGACATTAACTGAATAAAAATTTAGTATACACCATTCTTTGTTGTAACAAAATTGATGTTTACCAATACATTTCTGGTTACATACATTTCAAAGATAAAATACGCTCAAAAAATTCCCTGTATGTGAGCAACAGTTGATCAGGAGAACTGGCTTGAAGCTCTTCAATGTGAGTCAGAACTGAGTTAAGGTCCTCGTGAATAGCAGCCAAAATTTCAGGGAGGGCAACGCTTTGCTGCCACTTTAGATGACATTTGTCTGTGGTCAAGATAATATCCCTAGTATAAGCAGATGGACGAAAATCCGAAGGGATGTTCTCACAGAAAGCCTGAAAATTGAAGATAGGGGATAATGGTCACTTTCAGTTCTTCCTAACACGGTCATGTTAATGACTGCTGGCCAAATCAACAAGAATATAATCTATGCAACTTGAATGGATAAGCTTATTAAAAGTGTGGGCACCATTAGAGTCAGATTTAGTATGGCCATTAAGAGCTCTTTAATCATACTCAACTGTAAGTGCCTTTAAATGAACTGCAGAATGAGTCCAGCTATGGATAAGTGGAATATCTAGGAGGGGAACCGCCCATGCGGCATCCTCATCCTCAGTTAAATGAACATCATCATCATCCAGTGACTCAAATGTTAGATTAAAATCGCCTGCTAGAATGAGAACATTTTGATGAGGATAGTGATTGGGGAAGTGCTCAAGTGCTTTTAAAGTGTGTGAGACCGACCCATTCCTATCCCCCTTACAAAAATATTGAGAATGGTTACTTGATAGGTACTGCCAATGTCCGGCTGGATGCCTAAAATGTCTGGGGAATCAATGTTAAGCTGGTGTACTTTACAGTTTAATGAAGCTCAAATTCAAACAACCAAGCCCCCAGAAGCCCTGCTCCTTGGGTTGGGAATATCAGGAACAAAAATTACGATATCCTGGCCTTTCATTAGGGTTCAGAAACCAGGAAGGAAGCAGACTTCATATTTGTCCAGTAGGCTATTCCAGCCTGGAAAGGATATTTTGGATCTGAGACCAGCTATATTCCATGAACAAAAGGCACAATTCGGTTGGATTGGGAGATACATGACCCTATAAAGGAGATGTAGACTCCAGTGGGAAAGGTAGGGACACAGCCACAGAAATTGAAGTGATGCCTACATTAGAGATAGACTCATTATTGTGCAAAAGGTCAGAGCCAAAAACACTCAAAAGCAGTCTCACAGGTGACCCTAGATAAGTTAAATCATCAGACCCCCCCCCCAGCCAGTGAAGGGCCTGTTGGGATGGAATTTGTTGTCCGCAAAGGAGATGGGTCACAAGACAGAACAGTCACCCCTATAAGTCAGTTTGTATCACTAAGCCTTGTGGTAGAAGCATCAGGCACCATACTGATGGCCTTAGTTGCATGCTCGTGTGACCGTGGGTATTTGAATTGAATGCTTGAGTGGCCAGGGGGACTAGTCCTAACGTCCAGAGCCACCATGTTGTCAAATAGGGCCTTGGACATAACAGTTTATTCTAACGTGTAACAATTAGAATTGGAAGAGGTGGACCTTTTCGCACTAAATATATCATCACAATAGAAGAGCGACAGCCCCTAACATGGCGTATCCAGTGGGTCACTTTATTCGTCACAGAATCTTCCCCTTCATACCTCCCTGTCATAGTCAGCTTGGGAACATATGTCATCCAAATACAATTGGCACCTGAAGTATTGGGGAGTTATGTAAGTTGATGTTAGAAATAGAACTATGTTTATCCCTGTTAGGACGGGGAAGAAAAGAACTAGTCAGAACAGTACATTTTTCCTGGCCCCAAAAAGGTTTGCTATCCCATGAAGAAGATGTTACCAAGTCTAGGTGAGAAGCTTTATCTGCTGCATGCTTACAGAAACACTTCTCTCGATTAGTGGCTATAATTCTACACAGGGGTTTGGAGGGGGCCTTGTTTACCGGTCCTGATACCATAAGACTTGGACTCAACATGGAGGAAGTACACTGCCTGTGCAGTGCTTGTTGTTTTCTAAAGGCTAAAATTTCGCTCATAGAGTCCATTGAAGATAAAACCATGCATTTAAGTGCTCCAACTTCAGCCTTCAGATTGAGAATAAGTGTAGCATGCTGAGCCTGTTCTGTTTGTGTGCTAGAGGAAGCTACCTGTGCCATGGGAATGCACACAGAGTAATTGATGGTATTGTGCTGGCCCACACTCATTTCTGCCAAAGGAGCATAATGAATACTACACAATAAAACCCCTTCTAGTGAAGATTGTAATTCTTGGGCAGAGTCAAAGGGTTCCTAAACTGGTGGTTGGTAGAAAGTGGACTGTTACCTCAGTGAGTTGCACTTGGGCTCATTTACTGTAATGCTTAAACTGACCAGGTATGGTCTTTTGTTTTAAAGAATGATCAGAAGTCATAGAGGCTGTGGTGCTAAAAAAGGAAGGGTCGAAGCAGCGGGGGTGGGGGGCAAGAATCACTTTGCATTTGTCAAGTAGGCCATCGGTTTGGACTAACACGCAGTTCTTAGCTGGGTGTTTTGGGTTTGTTTTAATTATCTTTTATTACTAAACTTGCCCCCCTTCCTTGGCCTTCCTTTTCCCCATTTAAACAAATTGTGCACTGTCAATGAGTTTTAAGTAGGATAACACAAAAAACTAAATTCAACTGAGTAAAAGCAAAACAAAACACACAATCTTCCCAGGCATATATTAAAGAAACCGGTCACACTCACATCAGGGAAAAACTGTCATATATTGGGCGTGGGACAGTACCTTTTCTAGTGTGAAGCTACCCATCAGAGGGTTGGCCCAGCCCAGCCTCCTCTTGGCTCGGACAGGTGCAGATGGGTCCGCCCTTCGCCTGGGCTTTGCCTGGGTGTGGCCCACGTGCCTCCAACACAGCAGGGCACCCACACGCTTATGTGGCACTGATCTGATTTATGTGGTGTACAGCCAGACGTTAATGAGACGCGTAGGGTCCAACAGCTTAATCCTTGTGTGCAACAAGCTGCAGCCAGATGCTCAGTGCACAAAGGGAACACCTCCCTATATCTGGGGTCAAGACAGGAACTTGGAATGATGGCCTCGTGGTGACAGCAAAAGACCCCAGTCATCTTCCTTCCCTCGGACTACTGTTTGTACAGAACTGGGAGACAGGAGGAATCCAAGGATGTTCTGATGTGTGGACCAAAGTGAAGGAGTCTCAAAGGTAGTTGCCAAGTTTTACTGTTTGAAGGTGGAAAATATTGAGACATGCAACATGGGATTCTCAAAGGTACTTCCTTCTTCTTAGCGACATCTCTGTTGTGTGGCTTCATGCTAAACAATATTCTTTCCCTTCAGAGAACTTCTACAGAGGTTCTTCTAAGCTGACACCTTTCTCCTTTAATGGATGTAATTGGGGGTTCCTCATTCATATTAATTAGAGTGACTTTAGATTAGGGGATTTAGATTTTCCTCATGCATATCAGGCAAGGGGACTTCAAATCGTATACTGATCATCAAATCCTCTTTTTCATATTCTGCATTGCGAAAATGGGATTTCTTGTATGTTTTATGTTGGTAAGGCTAAACTTAATTCATCATTGTGGCCTGCCTGCAGTAATCCTGTATTGTTACAATATATTCCTGAGACTTGTGCATACCAATCTGGCTTTGAATTAAGTAATACATTCCCACTTAATCCATCTTCCTACTCAGAGTATTACTGTGTGGCCCCTTGGGTTAAACTTTAATTGTTATATTGTAGTCGAATCTAACTCCTTTTATTCCTCAGGCACCTAGGAATTTCCATTGCAGGGAGCAAAAAAAAGGGGCCCAAATACTATGTATTAGCAGATCGTAGCAGAGGACAATTAGGTCCTGAGATAGGGGATTCAGGATACTCTACATGAGAATAGTTAAAATCCCAGTCCTAGTCAAAAAAGCCCATGTTTCGATTTGGAGGATCAGCAGAGTTCAAGTGGCATGTGTCGGAGTGGTAACAGCAGAGGAGTGAGAATTAATATGGTTGTGCATGTATGGCTTATGCTTAGCTTGTGTCGTCATAGCCATTGTGTGATGTTTGACGGAGGTATTTTGAATATTGTGCGAATATGGTGTTTTAAATTGTTTAAGATGAAGTTGTTAATGGGTCCGACATGGCCTAAAATCCCAGGATGATAATAAAACTGTAGAAGACACTGTACTGTAATTATCTGCTAAGGTTCTGTGGTGCCTGTCATGAGAGATTATCAACAGCCTAATTGAGATAGGGACATTTATCTTTGTGCGTAAAAGTTTGGTATGATTAGTGTGGTGAACCTTTTGTGCAGACAAAGCTGTACTGATCAGGGTGATTCCCCGCAGGTTGAGGTTTCATTCGAATGTGTGCCAGAGTAGATCCGGATTATTTCTTGCATCATTGAATTCTGTCAATTTCTTTAGTGCAGCAGACCATTGTTATTTGTTGTCCTATCATTATATTTGTTTGCATGTGTATCTCTAAAGAGAGTGCATTTGTGAAATTGTAAAGAAGGGTGAACCACTGCAAGGGGTGAGACTGACGTCCTAGTGTGCCATGCTGGGACTGGTTGGTTGATGCAAAGCCACACTGCTTTTGGCTCTCTATGTCACGGAGTGCTGCACTGGTATTGGTTGTTGATTTGGAATAAGAATTGTGAGTAAATTACTGGGTCCTGCTTTGAAATGAATAATTCTAATTGTGATAATTGATGCACTTATCTGAAAATGAAACGTTTTATAGTTATGTTAGATTTGATTAGGGGAGATGTCCTCACCAGTTTAGAAAAATAATCAATCTTTATCTTAACCAAACAAAACAAAAATTACAAAAATTCAACGTACATAACTCAAAATATCACTTTTTTAAAGGGTTTAAGCAATTCAGTCCATGGAACTTTATGGAATTGTTGATTTTACACAAAGTTCCATTGATCCGTCAAAATCCACATGGATAAACAGCCGCTGAGAAGGGAAGCTTCGGAAAACACAGCAATCCATCTGTTCTTGAGTCCCTAGGGAAGCGATTGTCCAGTTCTACTCCATGCAGCAAAAGTGTTGCGCTGGTTACAGATGTAATGAGAAGTGATGCGCCAAAATCTGAAAACTTGGCACACAGGTGTGATGTGTGAAAATCTGGGCTCGCTGGCACTGCATCAATTTTTCCAGACGCAGACGGGTGATGCATCGATTCTTTCAGCTGTAAAGCAGGGCCTGCGCTGAATTTGAAGCAGGAGTCTCAGACATTGGGTATTTGGTACTCTTGACTCAGGCTGCAGAGGTTTCTTCAGCTGCAGACAGGCCCTGCTTTGATTTCCTCGGCCGCACGTCAGCAATGCATGGAAATTTCTCCAACAGGGCAGTGCTGCATCGAAAAAACTGGCGCTGGAATGGGGATGAGTCAAATTTGGAGTCTTTTGCAAGAGGAACCACCTCCAAGGGCCCAGAACTGGAATTGATACACTTGGCAGGTCCGAACTCCCAGCAGTGGAGCCTAAGGTTGCTGCAGGTGATGCCTTTGATGGCCCTGAGACTTCCAACAGGACGCACAGCCAAACAAGTACTTGGAGAACATTGGACAAGCCGGGTTCAAAAACAAAGTCCAGTTCTTTCACTGCCCGCATACAGAAGCAGCAACTGCAAGCCAACCCAGAAAAGCAACACACAGCAAAGGGGCAGTATTCCTCCTGACAGCTCTTCAGCTCTTCTTCTTGGCAGAGTCCTCAATACAGAAGTGTTCTAAAAGCCTAGGGTTTTAGGTCCGATACTTATACCCATTTTGGTATTTGAAGAAGCCATACTTCAAAAGATAGTCTTTGTAGTAGACAAGTTCTGCCTTGTCCTGTCTTGGCTCCAGAGACACTACAGGGGGGCAGAGACAGAATTGTGAGAGGCCAGGCACAGCCCTATTTAGGCTCCAGTGACAGCTCCTCCCACCTCTGTAGCTCAGGAAGGCCCATCAGTCTGGTGATGGGCAATCAGGATATGCAAGTCACACCTCAGCTCCCTTTGTCCAGAGTGAATGCATGAACAACCCAGCTGTCAGTCTAAACCAGATGTTGATTCCACAGGAAGGCAGAGGCATTGAAAGCTAAAGCAAGAACATGTCCACTTTCCAAAGGTGGTATTTTCAAACACACAATTTAAAAACTAAATTCACTAAAAGATGTGGTTTTAAATACTGAGCTCAAACATCCCAAATTGCAAATCTCTAACTTTTCCCAATTGAAAGTTACACTTGTAAAATGCTACAAGGCAGTTGCAATGATAACCTATGGGTGAGACTGTCCTTGCAATAGTGAAAAACGTAATTAGCAATGTTTCACATTTATCAGAACATGTACAACACCCCAGTACATGACCTATCTTTCACATGCACTGCACACTACCCATGTGGCTATCTTGGCATTACCTATATGTGTTTGCTTTACCCGAATTGCAGTCATCAAGTGCGCTGCACATTGTAAGGGAGATGACTATGTGACTGTTGGTAACAGATATGTCGACAAGGTTGCAAAGTCTTGTGCTCATAATGCTTTCACTTTCAATGGTGACTATACGAATGAGGGGTGAGACCAACTTATAAGCTTTTGTTAACTACAGCTGATATTTGGTAGGAAGTGAAGAGGTTGCAGGAAGAATCGTCAGAAACAGAACAGCAGAGATAGGTCAAAGAAGTTTCTGTGAAGAGAGATGAGAATGAGATTTAAGTTTCAGGAGATGGCAGACCTGTGCTGCCAAATATTCTGCTGCCACCTATGGCCGGACCTGGCTCAATCCAAGGTTTAGAATAATAGCTGAAGTGTTGTGCCACAGATGTTTTGTGTGTCAACAGAATATTGTGGGAAAGAGGACTGCATCAACAACGAGTCACATGGGGAGGTCAGGTGGTCCTTTTAACAGGATGCAGTTGGAGTTCATTGAGATGCTTGTGTGCAATGGATTGAGGCATGTATTGGTTTTTGTATGTATCTTTTCATGATGGGTTGAGGCATACCGCACAAGCAGGAATGACAGTCTCAAAGTAGCAAAGTTGTGAGGGACTTATTATCCACATTTGGCTTACCAAGGTCTTTAGAATCTGAGAGAGGCACACACTTACACAATGAAATCCTGAGGATCTTGTGTGCCGCTTTACAAGTTGAACAGAGACTGCATTGTAGTTACAGACTTGAGGTTTCGGGTAGAGCAGGTCAATGGGACTTTGAAATATAGGTTTGCAAAAGTGTGTGCTTCTGTGTCTTTCAAATGGCCTGATGCTTTCTTGATTGTCTTAGTGAGTCTTCACAGTGTACCTGATTGTAGGACAGATTTGTCCTCCCATGAGATAATCATGAGCAGGGCAATGAGGTTGCCAGTTGTACCTGCAAATGCGCTTGTGAAGATTACTGATGATTTGATACTTGATTACTGCAAAGTACTGGCTGATATGGTGCATTCTGTGCCTGTTCATATGAAAGCCGCTACAGCCCCACCTAATCAGGAACAGTGCCATGACCTTAGCCCTGGAGACAGGGGGCCCGATTCATAGAACTAACTTAAGACACAATCCTAAACTTACTACCATTTTGGTATTCACAGAAGGCACTTGCTCATTTTGGTATTCACAGAAGGCACTTACTCATTTTGGTATTCACGGAAGTTAGGAGTCCTAACTTTAGGACTCCTAAATGCCTTCTGTGAATACCGAAAGTCTTAAAATTAGGATTTTTCTCAGTTTAGTATTAGTAAAGTTAGGACTCCTAACTTTAGGACTCCTAAATGCCTTCTGCGAATACCTAAAGTCTAAAAGTTAGGATTTTTCTCAATTTAGTAGTAGTAAAGTTAGGACTCCTAACTTTAGGACTCCTAAATGCCTTCTGTGAATACCGAAAGTCTAAAAATTAGGATTTTTCTCAGTTTAGTAGTAGTAAAGTTAGGACTCCTAACTTTAGGACTCCTAAATGCCTTCTGTGAATAACTAAAGTCTTAAAATTAGGATTTTTCTCAATTTAGTAGTAGTAAAGTTAGGACTCCTAACTTTACGACTCCTAAATGCCTTCCGTGAATACCGAAAGTCTTACAATTAGGATTTTTCTCAGTTTATGAGTAGTAAAGTTAGGACTCCTAACTTTAGGACTCCTAAACTGAGAAAAATCCTAATTTTAAGACTTTAGGAATTCACAGAAGGCATTTAGGAGTCCTAACTTTAGGACTCCTAACTTCTGTGAATACCGAAATGAGTAAGTGCCTTCTGTGAATGCCAAAATGAGTAAGTGCCTTCTGTGAATACCAAAATGGTAGTAAGTTTAGTATTTAGTCTTAATTTAGTTCTGTGAATCGGGCCCAAAGTCTTGGTGAAGAAACATGTCCAAAATATTTGTCTGGAGCCTCGCTGGTGTGGGCCTTTCCAGGTGATCCTTGTCACCACAGCTGCTGTGAAGTGAAGAAGTCTCCCCAACTGGAAACCTGCTGTCCATACTCACTGAGTTCCATGTCCCATTTATGATATACCTGCACCTATCCCAGTTCCAGTAATGGTCGTCAGACAACAGGAGCAGGACAGTCAAGCTGTGGGGGACCAGCAAGAACGATCTGAAACATTGCTAGTTCGGCCTGAGGGGTCCTGGAGAGTTGGTTGTCGAACATGAACAAAGAGAGATTTGTCTTGCGGTAGTGACTGAGCCAGACTCAGACCTCAACAAAAGGCCTAGTGCTGCGGAACAGCGATTGACTGCAGTAGAACATTGGCCAAGATGACAGAAGAGAGGAAGACTGGCCCCAGTCATCCTGGAAAATACTGAGGATTCCGATCTGAGTGACAGAGGATGAGCGGAGACTTGACTTAGAAGTAACCCTGGGCGTAGGACTACACTACGCTCGCATAGTTTGCGCAACTACACGCTACACGAATTGCAGGTAGCACAGTGCAAAAACGCGTAGCGGGCATTTTTTGCTTGCTCGCGGTCCTCAACGTCAAGTTGGTGACAGCGAGCGAGCAAAATGACATCCCAGCGAGACATTTTCCTCGTTCGCGATCAGCAACA
Source organism: Triturus cristatus (assembly GCF_964204655.1). NCBI lineage: Eukaryota > Metazoa > Chordata > Amphibia > Caudata > Salamandridae > Triturus > Triturus cristatus. The sequence continues at coordinate 233,608,724 of NC_140584.1, forward strand.
TCAAGTTGCCAATCGCGAGCGTGGAAAATAAATCTCCCGGCGAGATTCTCAACGCGGGGAGGTCAGGTTTCTCATTGTGAGTGGTCGCGTATGCTCGCAACCGCTCACGATGAGAAACTACCAGTCCGCGTTGAGAAAACTGCCGCTCAAGTACAAATCTACTCGAGCGGCAGAAAACAACCGCTTGCACTGTGCAAGATGCCATTTGCAATGATTGCACAGTGCGGACAAGCATCCAGCACTGTGCAATCAGTGCGAACAGCATTTCCTATGCAGCTCGCGTAGCTATGAGTAGCTCGCGTAGTGCAAAGTGCAGTTCGCGTAGCTACGCGTAGTGCTACTATGCAAACTACACCCAGGGTCACTTAGAAGGTCAAAGTGAGAAAGAGTGCCCTGTCAGAGGTATTCTTCCCCTGAATGACCTCACTTCCTTGCAAATGAATTCTGGGAATTCGGAGATCATGGAAAAAGCTCAATTGAAACTTTAGGAACTTGATTTTCATTTTGATCTTACTTTTGAACTTTCTCTTTTAGTAGGATTGAGTACTTTGAGACTTCTTATTCTGGATTTGGCTGAGTTTACATTCCTGGATGTGAATGAGTTCCCTGTGCTAGTCAATGAACTGAAACACTTCATTCTGGAACTGATGGTTGATGAACTTGAACTGTTTCTTATTAGAGACATTCAAACAGACTTTGTAGGCAAAAAAAGAAGAGCACAGAGGCAGTAGAAGGAGTCTAAGGTTGTCCTTTAGAAGAACATGGAGAAGGGCTAAGGAAGACTCCCGAAGACCTTTGCACATATTCTTGTTGCATATCATTTGAACTTTGGTTTTGCTGCTTGCACAGGTGGAAACCACCACTGAAGACTCTGCAGCTAATACATTCCAACCAATGTGTAGGTTCCAATGAAGAAATGGAAGCCAATTCCAATACTATTAGGTGTAGATACATCATAGCAAGCACACTAATAGTTCTAGATGTAGTACTAATCATACTAGTTACAGGGATATTTACAGCTACATAGATCAGTAGAGACCAAGCCTAAGTTTTCTTCTACAACACCACATCCTGCTGATAGTACCCCACAGTTATTGTGGGTTAATATATTGCACAAAGATCTATCAAGGGGAGATTTTCTTCAAACACATTTTAGATTACTTTAAGAATACATTGGCACAATGAATGCAAAGCATTGTTATGTTTGGACCCAGTTGTCACGTCTGCTTCAGAGGATATCACCTAGCACCACATTCCTTTGATGTGGAATTATTTGTAGTTTTTAACTAAGCTTATTTTATAAACAGGTTAGTTTTCAATATTAATTTTTTTATTATTATTATGTCCTTTTAGAAGTCGCTATGTTCAAACATTTGAATAAGATTCCTTATTTTAAAGGTGCAGAGATTTCAGACATATTTTGTGTCTCTTAAGTCAAAATTCACTCTATATGCACACAGACATGATTTGGCTTCTTTAATGTCAGATGTGGAGAAGAAATATATTTGAAGATAGAAGGAGAGATATAGAGTTCAAATCTGAACCATAGGTGGAGCATTGAAGAAATTGAACATCAGGTGAAGGGACATTTACCTGCCTTGACCTTAGATTGACAACATAAGGAATAGCCGTGTATACACATTGATCAGAGTTATACAGACGCATTATTTATAGGGAAGAGCAAATGTGATAATATGTGTGAGGTGAGAGGGAAGAATTTGGGGGCATATCAGCAAGGAACGGCGATGAATAATGCAAAGCACGCTTAGCGCTTTGTTATTCATCGCTGTCTATCTCTGTAATTTATCGCCCTGGTAGCGCGTTATCAACAACCCGTTGCTCCAGGGCGATAAAAATTCCAGAGATAGCGGGGGAAATCGCCGTTTTGCAGGGAACATCGCTGGTTTTCCAGCGATGTTCCCTGCAAAAGGGCGATAAACTTGCTGATACGACCCTGTGGTCGTAGCAGCATAATCCACCCCCTATGTTAGGGATGGGTAAGTCAGGATTTTAGCAGACGTTAGTTTTTGGAGAAAATAGCGGTTTTCTCCAAAAACTAACGTCTGCTAAAATGCTGGGGCAGCCTTGTAAATATCACGATGTGCACATCAGCGATATTTGCAAGACTGTACTGCCCAGTGACACCCACTTTGCATCTCATTAGAGATGCAAAGGGAGGCGTCGTCAAAAAAGGTGCTAACATGCGATTATGCATGTTAGCACCCTCTTGTAAATAGGGCGATAGTTGTATCTCCGCTTTTTTGGCTTTTAAAGCCAAAAAAGCGGAGATAAAGCCCTTGTTAATAATATGCCCCTAACTTTTCTTGGAGGCACAGGGTCATGTGATTCCTGGAGTGTATTTTATTAGTGGGCAGTATATATATTTTAAATTGCCCAAAGGATGGCACAGTACAGGGTAACTTGGTATAGTTTTCCTGAAGGTTTACCATTTAATGATCCTGTATGGGAAACAAGACCTAGAACTAGACAAGGTGTTAGTGCAGTGGGCGTTGTAGGAGATGTTTTTGGTGCTATAATCCCATCTGTAGGAGACATTTTTAATGATATGAAAATTAGAAAGCTGTCTACAATTGTGGATACATTGGCTAATAGTAACATAAACTTAGTATTGCTTTTGAATACTGAGATGATTGGATGAAGAACAGCCTTCTGAAGCTGAACTCGGACAAAACGGAGGTCCTCATCCTCAGCTCCACCTCCTCAGCCTGGGACGACTCCGGGTGGCCGACCGCACTGGGAGCAGCACCAACACCCACCGACCACGCACGCAACGTGGGGTTTATCCTCGACTCAACACTCTCCATGGCCAAGCAAGTCAACGCCGTCTCATCCTCCTGCTTCAATACCCCCGCATGCTCTGCAAGGTCTACAGGTGGATCCCTACCGGACAAGAAAAACGGTCACCCAGGCCCTCGTCAGCAGCAGGCTGGACTACGGAAACGCCCTCTACGCTGGAGCCTCGGCCAAACTCCTGAAACGACTACAATGCATACAGAATGCCTCTGCACGCCTGATCCTCGACATCCCTCGCCACAGCCACATCACACCCCACCTGAAAGACCTGCACTGGCTTCCCGTCAACAAGAGGATCACCTTCAAGCTCCTCACCCATGCACACATGGCACTCCACAACACCGGACCGGCATACCTCAACAGACGACTCACCTTCTACACCCCGAACTGCCAGCTCCGCTCCGCCGACCTCACCCTCGCCACCGTCCCCTGCATCCGAAGAGCAACCACTGGCGGCAGATCATTCTCCCACATCGCCACCAAGTCCTGGAACACCCTCCCCATCCTCCTACGGCAGACCCAGGACCTTCTAACCTTCAGGAGGCTACTCAAGACCTGGCTATTCGAACAGTAGCAACACCCCTACCCCCCAGCGCCTTGAGACCCTTGAGGGTGAGTAGTGCGCTTTACAAATGTTCTGATTGATTGATTGATTGATTGCGATAAGTTCTATGGATTTGGAAAACAGACTTGCGCTACACCTTTTACTCGTAAAGGACGAGAAATGTTGTACTTCAGCCCAGACAAAAGAAAGGATCTGGAGAAATATGTTCAGAACATATCTGGGTTGATAAAAGATTTGAAAGAGTTAGAAGAGACAGGTGATTGGGAAGCTGTTGGAAGTGGATTTACTTCAATTGACAAGAGATTTGGAAGCTTGGAAAATGGATTTTGAAACCCATTTTGATAATTTACCGATTTGCAATATTCCTACTTTGGTCTTTAAGGAATACAAGTATGCACAAGTTAAACGGGTGGTGATGAGGAGGTGAGCAGATATGGAGTTAGAGGTAAGTCAGAGTAGGTATTATGATGACATGAAACACCTGGAAGACTCAAGACGAAAGATACTCAAGACCACAAGGTTTTAGATAGTCTGTCTGATAACATCAGATTGTAATCTGCGATGGCTTAATTAAACATCAGAGGAGTGTAAACAGCATTTACAATGCTATAGCCACAACGCAGTACCTTTACAATACGGTCGTTACAATGACCGTGTTGTTACCACACATACCATTACATCGCAATTCGTTTCAACGACTTGCTTTAGGGGGCTTGCTGGTGTTGGATTTGCAATCCAGCACCTTCCCTTTTGTTGCACAAACTGTAGTACGAATAGTAAATATTACTATTCTTAAGTCCAGCACGCCCCCTACAGTAAGTCGTTGTAATGACTTGCAATGCACTGGTTTGCGTTGCAAGAATGCGGTCGTTGTAACGACCGCGTTGTAATGAGACATATTCTCAGCGGAGGGACTGAAGCAGCGTAATTTTGCCTACATCTTTTTGTTTAATAAGGCCACACACATATTTTCACCTGGCCTTGTGTATTCGTGTGATGTAACATAAACGTAATGTAGTGCACCTGAACAGATGCAGAAGGAGCATTTAGGGGTCGATTCCGATTCCCGCCGCAAAACGAACCTACCGACACAGACCCTGACCGAATACCGACCGACACGGACCAGCGACGTACGAGCTGTGCAGTACGATGCAACACGAGTAAATTACAACTGACACGTACGGAAAATAGTGACCCGATTTTCACCGACCGACACGAACCCGGAATTAAACCGACCGACCCGTACCCGCGATGTCCGATCCATGCAGTACGATGCAATGCGTGTAAAACCAGACCGACTCGCATGGAGACCAAGCTGCACGACCGACACGCACAGACAACCGAGCACACAAGCAATAGAGACAGCAGCGACCGACGCGTACCAAACACAGAAGATAGGCAGCGTGAACGAGGTGGAGAAGCCAGCATGAGACAACAGCAGTGTCTGTTTCCATCACATGAACGTCTCCCTCATGCCTACAAAACCCAAAGGAAAAAAGACAAAAAAAGGACGAAACAAGCAATGACAAAGCCAATAAACACCAAAGAAAAAAACATGGGACAAAGACACACCCACAACTCCAACTATATAAAGGACTACAATCACTACCATCTTCCCTTGCAAACAGGAGACACAGCCAGCAGCAAACGCCATTACCCAGCAACCACAGACACACTCACAACTCACCCATCACACAACTCAAACACCATCAGCACCTCATACAAAAGCACACACACATACACCCAGCAAAACCAACACCAACCCACCCACATTTGCACCCTCACACACACATCCCTCACCACCACCCATCACCATGCCCCAAAAGAATCCAAAGTTCATAGATAGTGAGTTAGAAGTACTGGTAGATGAGATAATCAGAGTAGAGCCACATTTGTTTGGGACATTGGTCCAAAGGACCCCCATCCCACAGAAAACCAAGATGTGGGCAAGGATTGTGGACAAGGTGAACGCCCAAGCACCAGCAAGGCGCACAAAGAACGATATCCAGAACAGGTAGTATGACGTGCGCAGGAATGTCAAGAAACTCATCGAAAAAGATCACGCCCTGAGTCAGTGCACCGGCGGTGGCCCTCCTGCCAAACCAGTCTACTTCAGGACCTGGGAGGAGAAGGTGCGGGACATCCTACCACCAGAGAGCGTCCATGGCCTAACAGACATCCCAGAGCCTGGTGAGTGCACAAACAACATACCCAAGATTGTGTGGCAAGGGGACAGTGAAACCATGCACCGCAAGCAAAGCTACAGTAACCAATAGATAATCAGCTGTGTATGCCAGTCATACAAACACAATACCTGCCATCTCATAGTGACTGGGAACTGAGTCATGACATGCACCAACCTACAAACAAATAGAGCAAGCCAGTGGCACCAAGCCAAATAGACCCTGCCAGACTGTTTGCCACCACAAACACAGTGCAGCTGACTGTCAGGAAGGAATAGTGGGGATACAGGTGAAGTGAGTGTATCCAAAAGCATGATGGGGCCTGTAGTCACAGATAATGCTCCCCCTCCTGATTGGCCCATCAAGACCTCTCTGAAACATGCGCACATCACAGGGAGTGTAAAATGAATGACAAGATGGCTGACACTGGTTCCTGCTGTGGGGAGCACAAGGCCCTGCTCGGGGTTGTATGCAAATCAGAAGCAGGACACCACTGACTGACATCCTGAAAGACAACTTGCACACCCTACAATGGAAGCACGTTTCATGATTGGAAGGAGGACTGACAGCCCTGACCATACTTACCAGCATGTGGAGACACCCCCCCTCAACACAAACTCCACACAACTCACCGGGTACAATGCATCGACACACACCTCATTCAAATATCAGCAAAAGATACACCGTATTGGGTGCTGCTGTGTGAAGCACAGGGGCTCACTTTGGACTTGTAGCCAAACAAACACAAGGATTTCACAGTCAGCCATCTTGCCATTGCTGTCACATCCCCTCGCGGGGAAGCATAGTCAAGAGTGAGGAAGTATGGGCATGCTGCGAAGGGGGGTGTAGCCAAGAGTATGATGGGAGTCGCAGTCACAGACTATCTACACCCACCCACATGGCCCATCAAGATCAAACTGAACCATACTCGCCTCACAGGGAGTGGGAAGGGACTGACAAGATGTCTGACACTGGGCTCTGTTGTGGGGAGTACAAGGCCATGCTGGGAAATGGCCAACAACAAACATCAGGACTTCACAGTCAGCCATCTTGCCATTGCTGTCACACCCCCTCACAGGGAAGCACAGTCAAGAGTGAGGAAGTATGGGCATGCTGGGAAGGGGGGTGTAGCCAAGAGTATGATGGGAGTCACAGTCACAGACAATCTACACCCACCCACTTGGCCCAACAAGATAAAACTGAACCATACTCGCCTCACAGGGAGTGGGAAGGGACTGACAAGATGTCTGACACTGGGCTCTGTTGTGGGGAGCACAAGGCCATGCTGGGAAATGGCCAACAACAAACATCAGGACACCACAGTCAGCCATCTTGTCATTGCTGTCATACCCCCTCACAGGGAAGCAGAGTCAATAGTGATGAAGTATGGGCATGCTGGGAAGGGGTGTGTATCCAAGAGTATGATGGGAGTCGCAGTCAAAGACAATGTACACCCAACCACATGGCCCATAAAGATCAAACTGAACCATACTCACATCACAGGGAGTGGGAAGGGACTGACAAGATGTCTGACACTGGGCTCTGTTGTGGGGAGCACACGGCCATGCTGGGAAATGGCCAACAACAAACATCAGGACTTCACAGTCAGCCATCTTTGCCATTGCTGTCATACCCCCTCACAGGGAAACAGAGTCAAGAGTGAGGAAGTATGGGCATGCTGGGAAGGGGGGGTGTAGCCAAGAGTATGATGGGAGTCGCAGTCACAGACAATCTACACCCACCCACATGGCCCAGCAAGATCAAACTGAACCATACTCGCCTCAAAGGGAGAGGGAAGGGACTGACAAAATGTCTGACACTGGGCTCTGTTGTGGGGAGCACAAGGCCATGCTGGGAAATGGCCAACAACAATATCAAACTCTGTCCGTGACAAGCTGTGAAAAAGCAGTGTACAGGCAGGCATCTGTTTGAAAAGTAGAAAATGTCATGTTTGTGAACCATCGATGCACGTAGAAACATAACTCACATTGTGTGTCTCTTCCAAACACAGGTGGTGCTGAGCACCCAGCACCAAATGATGAGAATACCCAGTCCCAGACTCTGGCGGACACTGAGCTCTCTGGTCTGACTCTCTCACTGTCCTCTTCGGATGATGATGACCAACCTGGCCCCTCCGGTGTGAGCCATCGTGCAGCACCAGCAGCATCAACATCTGCACCCCCTGTACCCACGCCTCCAGCATCTGGACACCAACAGGGCACCCCCGCAAGCACGAACAGACCAAGGCCAATCAACACCCACAGCACAGGGACACAGGACCCCCTGGAAGCTACAGCAAACACCACCAGCAACACCACCCAAGAGGTCACAGTGTCACCTCTGCGTCCCGCCGCTGGTCCTGCCCGTGTGGATAGGGGTGCTGGGAGCGGTGGGAGGCAGAGGGCGCGTCTTGCAGAGGGGTCTGGACTGCATGATGACCCCCACCTGGCACGCATCTTAGATGCGTACCAGGATAACACCGGAGGATTTGGCCAGGTAGTGGGGATCCTCAAGGACATGCAACACGAGCAGGTCGCCCACCATGCCCACATGGAGGCCAAGTGGGATGCCATTACTGCGGTGCATCGGGACATACTCCAATGCCTTTGCCAGATCAACACCAACCTGTCCACACCTCCCTGGGTGGCCACTGCATCTGTCGCAACACCATCTGCCAGCGCCAAAGGGAGGGAGGAGGACTCTGGCGGAGAGTCCCCTGCACCGCAGAGGCCTGCACCTGAGGATCCCCCCCCAGAAGAAGAGGGGTCGTCCGAAGAAGGACGTGTGAGAGGCAGATGTCCCAGCACATCCCCCAGGGCCTCTAAACCTTCTTCTGGACAATGTTCTTTGTGTGCAACCCGTTCACCTTGTCCAATCGCACACAACTCGCCCACATGACATAGAGGGTTCACGTTGGGCCAATGTAGCAGATGACTGTGGACTTTACTCTGGACATTTCAGCTACCAGCACTTCCAACTCTAATGTGAACTTTGGATTCCAAACCCAATGTACAGCACCCACCATCCTGTGACACATGTTAGGGAGACACACCACTATGGTACCACAACACATACTCACCATGGCCATATTATTCATCACACACAATGATACTGACCTGAAACACATTGGCATGCACAGACACAACACCAACCCCAGTCAGTGGTAACAAGTCCACAGGTGAGGTAAGCAGATGTCACTCAGATGTGGGAAGACAGACAACGCACATAAGAAAGTGTAGCACAGGTTCATTAAACATCAGCAACATGTTTATTCCACAATAGTTGCACAGTAATTCTATGTAACAGTGGACACACACTCACAATGTGTTGGAGAATGTAAGTCCAGGGATGGTGTTGGCTTCTGGGTGTTGGGGATCAGTGTTGACCAAACAACAGGCAAAGTACCCTGGGAAGGACAGACACAAGACACAGTCAAAAGCACAGAAGAACAGGAGAGAACTGCAATACACATGTGTAGTGTGGGTTAGCCACTCCCTATTTACAACACTAAGTTAGCATAACCGAGCCAACTGTTAGAAATCCAGTTTGCCGTTTCTGCTGCTTTGCACGCGACACTGTTGTTATATGTTATTCATTTTAGAAATGCTTACTCGACTTTGCCTTACAGGATAACAGTTTATTGTATAACATTCTTAACACTGTGCTGCGACCTTCGTCTGTACATCATGAAAAGAACAAGTCTAGGACACTAGACGGTGCAGTGTTGTGTTCAGATTGATCGTACCACTTTTTAGACATATCATACATGCAGCTGCCAATATCTGAAGGACAAGTGCCTTTAACCCCTTCGATGCTCATGACGGAGAGGTTCCGTCATGAGCATCGGTTGAGCTGTGCTCATGACGGAACCGCTCCGTCATGAGCACAGCCCCTGGGGCATCGATCGTGCCCCCACAGATGGGGATGGCAGCGGAAGAGTTTCCGCTGCCACCCCCGAGCCCCCCCACGCTTCCTGATGACGTCAGCGTGCACAGCGCGTGCTGGCGTCATCAGGAAGCGTTGGACGCGCTGGAATTCATTTCTTCCAGCGCGTCCAACGGATCAGGTAGGTGTTTTGCTGCGGTGTGGCGGGGGGGGCGGAATTCCAGGGCCTTGAGGCATCGGGGGAGAGGAAAGAGTATTTCCTCTCCCCTGATGTCTCAATGCTGGGCATTCCTGTCCCACGATCGCGCACAGCGTCGCGATCGTGGGACAGGAATGCCCCCACTAGACCCCAGGGATGTTGTTTTTGGCCATTTGGGAAGCGACCCCTTGGGCAAGGGTCGCTTCCCTGGGGGACAATTTTTGGACAGACTTTTCTGCCCCCCCTGGGGCAGATCGGTCCACTTTCGGTCCGTTTCTGCCCCCAGGGGGGGCAGAAAAGCCCACTAGACACCAGGGATGTCGTAATGGTGATATGGGAAGCGACCCCTTGGGCAAGGGTCGCTTCCCTGGGGGATAATTTTTGCAAAGACTCTTCTGCCCCCCCTGGGGGCAGATCGGTCCACTTCCGGTCCGTTTCTGCCCCCAGGGGGGGCAGAAAAGCCCACTAGACACCAGGGATGTCGTAATGGTGATATGGGAAGCGACCCCTTGGGCAAGGGTCGCTTCCCTGGGGGAGAATTTTTGCAAAGACTCTTCTGCCCCCCCTGGGGGCAGATCGGTCCACTTCCGGTCCGTTTCTGCCCCCAGGGGGGGCAGAAAAGCCCACTAGACACCAGGGATGTCGTAATGGTGATATGGGAAGCGACCCCTTGGGCAAGGGTCGCTTCCCTGGGGGAGAATTTTTGCAAAGACTCTTCTGCCCCCCCTGGGGGCAGATCGGTTCACTTCCGGTCCGTTTCTGCCCCCAGGGGGGGCAGAAAAGCCCACTAGACACCAGGGAATTTCGATATATTGATATGGGAAGCGACCCCTTGGGCTGAATTTGGGAGAATTTGTGCACAGACTTTTCTGCCCCCCCCTGGGGGCAGATCGGTCCACTTCCAGTCCGTTTCTGCCCCCAGGGGGGGCAAAAAAGCCCACTAGACACCAGGGAATTTCGCAATTTTGTAATGGGAAGCGACCCCTTGGGCAAGGGTCGCTTCCCTGGGGGAGAATGTGTGCACAGACTTTTCTGCCCCCCCCTGGGGGCAGATCGGTCCACTTTCGGTCCGTTTCTGCCCCCAGGGGGGGCAGAAAAGCCCACTAGACACCAGGGAATTTCGTTATAGTGATATGGGAAGCGACCCCTTGGGCAAGGGTCGCTTCCCTTGGGAAATAATTTTTGCACAGACTTTTCTGCCCCCCCTGGGGGCAGATCGGTCCACTTTCGCTCCGTGTCTGGCCCCAGGGGGAGGGCAGAAAAGCCCACTAGACACCAGGGAATTAGTGTAAATAAAAATGGAAGTGACCCCTTTGGCAAGTGTCGCTTCCAGGGGGCAATTTTTAGACTATGTATTTGGCCTACCCGCCCCGGGACAGAGTAGCCTTTTTTTTCCTGCTGTTTTCTGCCCCACCTGGAACATAACGATTGACCATTTGGGTAGTAACATAGAATGTTGTTATGTTTATTGTTTTTTTTTTGTGAATTGCAATAGTAATGTTTTTTTTTTTTACTTTTTTGTTCTAGGTGAAGGCTTTTGCTCTTTTCAGTTTGCCGTGTTTCTGGCGGTTCTGCTGTTTGTGTAGTTTGGTAAGAGACTCTTTTTTGTACAATGTAAATGTGTTTGATTTCTCTGCATGAATATTTTTTGCAAATGGTGTAATAATAGCAGTATGTTTGTTTTTTTAGTGTCAAAAACTTTTTGCATTGGTGCTCGATGTGTATTTTGTTGTCTTGTGAGTAATTTGTTTTTTTTTCTTCTTTCTAGTTTGATATCGTTGGTTTTTGCTGTGTCACTGCAGGGTTGGTTTCTGGTGAGTGCAGCTGTCTCTTGTAATTGGATTGTATAGTTTTTGAGTACATTGATCTTTGTGATAAAGGTACACATTTCTTTACTTACTTGGTTTGCACATTGTTGGTTGTTGTTGACTTGTTTGTGCAGTCTTCTATCTTAGTAAGTATAATGGCTAGCCGCAGGATGACTGCTCAGCAGGTTGTTGGTTTGCTGTTTGAGTCTTCCTCTGATATTGGTTCAGAGACTGACTCTGCATCTGAGGGAGAGGAGGCAGGGGACGATTCTGGCAGTGAGTTGTCTCTCCGTATGGAGTCATCGGATGATGAAGATACTCTTAGTGCGGATGAAGTGCCTGTGTTAGAGGAGGAGACTGATGTGCCGATAGTGCGGCAAGAGGCATCTGGGTTGCAGGCTGGGGCTGCAAGGCTTCCCGTTGGTGTAGTGCGGCAAGAGGCTTCTGGGCTGCAGGCTGGGGCTGCTAGGCTTCCCTTTGAAAGTGATGACCTCTGGGTTGCCCCTGGCATGGTGCAGCCGGCATTGCCAGAGTTTACTGGTGTTCCAGGGTCTAGAGTGAATACTGAAAACTTTTTGCCGGTCAATTTTTTTCAGTTGTTTATGGATGATGTGTTTTTTGCAGAGATTGTTGAGCAGACTAATTTGTATGCCGAACAGTTTTTGAGGGACAACTGTGCCAGTCTTAAGCCACACTCTAGAGCTACCCGGTGGACTCCCACAAATGTTGAAGAGATGAAGAAGTTCTTGGGTTTAACTTTTTTGACGGGCTTGCTAAGGAAGCCATCAATGTCTTCATATTGGTCTAGCAGTCCCTTGATGGCAACGTCTATTTTTCCGGCAGTCATGACTCGTGACAGGTATTTGCTACTGCTTCGGATGATGCATTTTGTTGATAATGGTTTAGCGTTGCCACGAGATCACCCTGACTGTGACCGTCTTTTTAAGATTAGGCCTGTCCTTGATCACTTTGTTGATCGATTTCCTGAGATCTATGCTCCTGGGAAACAAATTGCAGTGGATGAGTCTTTGGTGTTGTTCAAGGGCCGCTTGGTTTTTAGGCAATACATTCCTAGTAAGAGGGCACGCTATGGAATAAAGCTGTATATGCTGTGTGACAGTAGGACTGGATATGTCTCTAATTTCAGGGTGTACACCGGTAAGGAATCTAGGTTTAACCTCCCTGGTTGTCCGTCCACTTTTGGAGTGACTGAGAAAATTGTTTGGGAACTTGGAAGAGGATTTTTTAACAAAGGCCACCATTTATATGTAGACAACTTCTACACTGGTGTGCGGTTGTTCAGGGAATTGGCCAAAGTGGACACTCTTGCTTATGGCACAATCCGCTCTAACCGTAAAGGTTTCCCGAAAGAACTTGTTTGTCAAAAGCTTGTGCGGGGACAGTGCAGTGCGTTGCGTTGCCAGGAGCTTCTTGCTGTGAAGTTTACAGACAGGAGAGATGTCTACATGCTGACTACCATCCATGATGAAAGCACTGCACCTGTGACTGTTTGGGGTCAGGTCGCTGAAGCGCGCAAACCTGTGTGCATTTTAGACTATAATAGGCACATGGGTGGTGTTGACAGAGTAGATCAGAGGTTGGAACCTTGGATGACTTTTGCTAAGTTTCAGGAGTCTGTAATAGGCAGCCTTGTTGTAGTGGAACAGGCAAGTGTTCCTAGAGTTGGACTGGTGGAGGATGTTGCTAGATTGAAAGAACGCCACTTTCCAGATCACATTCCTCCCACACCCGCAAAAGATTTTCCCAGTAAGAGATGTAGAGTCTGTTGGCGAAAAGGTTTGCGGAAGGAGAGTCGTATGTACTGCCCCGACTGTCCTTCTCATCCTGCACTGTGTCTCTCTGCTTGTTTTAGAGCGTACCACACACGAAAGAATTTTTGGGAGGATTCTTGAGTGGTAAAGTGAACTGCCTGGTCTGTATTCTTTGGATAATTTGATTCTGTTTCAAGGTTGGTGTTAGTGCAATGTATTTAGTTGCTGATTTTCTGTTAGAAGATTTGTATCTATTTGCAATTTGTTTGTGTTTTTATTTATTTTTAAAAAAAAATCCTAAATGTGATGGCGGTGTGTGTAGGCTTGCGCTTGGCTGTTGGTGTGTGTGGACTGGCACTTGGTTGGTGGTGTGCGTGGAATGGTGCTTGGCTGGTGGTGTGTATGGACTGGCGGTGTGCGTGGACTGGTGCGTGGCTGGTGGTGTGCATGGACTCGAGCTTGGCTGGCAGTGTGCGTGGAATGGTGCTTGGCAGGCGGTGTGCGTGGACTGGTAATTGGCTGGCGGTGTGCGTGGACTGGTGGTGTGTGCGGACTGGTGCTTGGCTGGTGGTGTGCGTGGACTGGAGCGTGGCTGGCAGTGTGCGTGGAATGGTGCTTGGCAGGCGGTGTGCGTGGACTGGTACTTGGCTGGCGGTGTGCGTGGACTGGTGGTGTGTGCGGACTGGTGCTTGGCTGTTGGTGTCCGTGGACTGGCGCTTGGCTAGCGGTGTGCGTGGACTGGTGTTTGGCTAGCGGTGTGTGTGGACTGGTGCTCTGCTGGCTGTGTGTGAGTATTGACTTTCTGCTGGTCACTACACACACTGCTAGCTGAGTGCCACTCCACGCAATCCATCAGCCTGTGTAGTTGCTGTGTCTGGATTGTGGGCGTGTGAAAGTGATGGGCCCTTGAATGGCGCTGTGTGCTGGTGTGAGTTTTGTTATGTGATGGGCCCGCGGCTGGCGGTGTGAATGGTTTTGTATGTCTCACACGTATGAAAGGTGTATGAATGGCCTGTAAAGAGGTTGGTGCCTTGTCGTGGCTTTACAGCTCACGAGCTGTGAGTCAATGGTTCAGTTTCTCGCCCTTTCAATTATTACCAGTGCATTTCATTTCTGTGAAATCACTTGCTAATACAATTGTATCTACTGAACCATCACTCACCCTCGTGCCAAATCCAACCAGTATGTGTGTGTGCTTGCGGATTAGATGGCTGTGCAGTAATATTTGTCTTTCTGAAGCAGGGTGTACCTTGTCCCTTTTTGGTGAATTTTGTAATGTGTTGCTTTTGTGCCTGGTAGTGCGAATGGTCTTGTTTGTATCACGTATGAAAGGTGTGTGAATGGCCTGTAAAGTGGTTGGTGCCTTGTCGTGGCTTTACAGCTCACGAGCTGCGAATCATTGGTTTGGTTTTTTGTGAATTTAATTATTGACAGTGCATTTCATTTTTGTGAAATTTCTTGTTAATAAAATTTAATACACTGAACCATGACTCGCCCTCGTGCCAAATCCAACCAGTATGTGTGTGTGTTTGAGGAATAGATGGTTGTGCAGGAATCTTTGTCTTTAGTTTCTCTGCCAAGTTACAGTTTCCATGCAAGAATAACCCACCAACTGTAGATATTGTCGGAAACCCATGGGAGTTCATGGTGATGTCTCTATTGTGAATTACAAATTTTTTTTTATCCCCAATGTCCTGCAAACCTCAAAATGTCTGCCACATTTTCTTTGCAATATTATTCCAAAATTCTCACCCTGTAGGAACAATAGATAATCTGGTTTTGCAAGGGGGTTCACTTTGGTTTTTGGCCCGGTGCTCGGCAGCCATCTAGGGAAACCTACCAAACCCACGCATTTCTGAAAACTAGACACCCAGCGGCTTCCAGGGAGGTATGGCTTGCGTGGATCCCCCAACGTTTCCTTACCCAGAATCCCCTGCAAACGTCAATTTTTGCTGAAAAAATCACTTTTTTCACACATTTTGGGGTGGGAAAGTAGTGGCATCACCGGGCTCACACAAATTTACCACCACCCAGCGTTCCCCCAGGTCTCCTGGTAAAAATGGTGCCTCACTTGTGTGGGAGGCCCAAGTACCCGCGGCAGGCAAGGGCCCAAAACGTAGTGAGGCGACATCAAAGTGGCCTATGGCAAAACCACCTGGTTTTGCAAGGGGGGTCACTTTGGTTTTTGGCCCGGTGCTCGGCGGCCATCTAGGGAAACCTACCAAACCCACGCATTTCTGAAAACTAGACACACAGCGGCTTCCAGGGAGGTATGGCTTGCGTGGATCCCCCAACGTTTCCTTACCCAGAATCCCCTGCAAACGTCAATTTTTGCTGAAAAAATCACTTTTTTCACACATTTTGGGGTGGGAAAGTAGTGGCATCACCGGGCTCACACAAATTTACCACCACCCAGCGTTCCCCCAGGTCTCCTGGTAAAAATGGTGCCTCACTTGTGTGGGAGGCCCAAGTACCCGCGGCAGGCAAGGGCCCAAAACGTAGTGAGGCGACATCAAAGTGGCCTATGGCAAAACCACCTGGTTTTGCAAGGGGGGTCACTTTGGTTTTTGGCCCGGTGCTCGGCGGCCATCTAGGGAAACCTACCAAACCCATGCATTTCTGAAAACTAGACACCCGGCGGCTTCCAGGGAGGTATGGCTTGCGTGGATCCCCCAACGTTTCCTTACCCAGAATCCCCTGCAAACCTCAATTTTTGCTGAAAAAATCACTTTTTTCACACATTTTGGGGTGGGAAAGTAGTGGCATCACCGGGCTCACACAAATTTACCACCACCCAGCATTCCCCCAGGTCTCCCGGTAAAAATGGTGCCTCACTTGTGTGGGAGGCCCAAGTACCCGCGGCAGGCAAGGGCCCAAAACGTAGTGAGGCGACATCAAAATGGCCTATCGCAAAACCACCTGGTTTTGCAAGGGGGGTCACTTTGGTTTTTGGCCCGGTGCTCGGCGGCCATCTAGGGAAACCTACCAAACCCATGCATTTCTGAAAACTAGACACCCGGCCGCTTCCAGGGAGGTATGGCTTGCGTGGATCCCCCAACGTTTCCTTACCCAGAATCCCCTGCAAACCTCATTTTTTGCTGAAAAAATCACTTTTTTAACACATTTTGGGGTGGGAAAGTAGTGGCATCACCGGGCTCACACAAATTTACCACCACCCAGCATTCCCCCAGGTCTCCCAGTAAAAATGGTGCCTCACTTGTGTGGGAGGCCCAAGTACCCGCGGCAGGCAAGGGCCCAAAACGTAGTGAGGCGACATCAAAATGGCCTGTCGCAAAACCACCTGGTTTTGCAAGGGGGGTCACTTTGGTTTTTGGCCCGGTGCGCGGCGGCCATCTAGGGAAACCTACCAAACCCATGCATTTCTGAAAACTAGACACCCGGCGGCTTCCAGGGAGGTATGGCTTGCGTGGATACCCCAACGTTTCCCTACCCAGAATCCCCTGCAAACCTCAATTTTTGCAGAAAAAATCACTTTTTTCACACATTTTGGGGTGGGAAAGTAGTGGCATCACCGGGCTCACACAAATTTACCACCACCCAGTGTTCCCCCAGGTCTCCCGGTAAAAATGGTGCCTCACTTGTGTGGGAGGCCCAAGTACCCGCGGCAGGCAAGGGCCCAAAACATAGTGAGGCGACATCAAAATGGCCTATCGCAAAACCACCTGGTTTTGCAAGGGGGGTCACTTTGGTTTTTGGCCCGGTGCTCGGCGGCCATCTAGGGAAACCTACCAAACCCACACATTTCTGAAAACTAGACACCCGGCGGCTTCCAGGGAGGTATGGCTTGCGTGGATCCCCCAACGTTTCCTTACCCAGAATCCCCTGCAAACCTCAATTTTTGCTGAAAAAATCACTTTTTTCACACATTTTGGGGTGGGAAAGTAGTGGCATCACCGGGCTCACACAAATTTACCACCACCCAGCGTTCCCCCAGGTCTCCCGGTAAAAATGGTGCATCACTTGTGTGGGAGGCCCAAGTACCCGCGGCAGGCAAGGGCCCAAAACGTAGTGAGGCGACATCAAAATGGCCTATCGCAAAACCACCTGGTTTTGCAAGGGGGGTCACTTTGGTTTTTGGCCCGGTGCTCGGCGGCCATCTAGGGAAACCTACCAAACCCATGCATTTCTGAAAACTAGACACCCGGCGGCTTCCAGGGAGGTATGGCTTGCGTGGATCCCCCAACGTTTCCTTACCCAGAATCCCCTGCAAACCTCAATTTTTGCTGAAAAAATCACTTTTTTCACACATTTTGGGGTGGGAAAATTGTGGCATCACCGGGCTCACACAAATTTACCACCACCCAGCATTCCCCCAGGTCTCCCGGTAAAAATGGTGCCTCACTTGTGTGGGAGGCCCAAGTACCCGCGGCAGGCAAGGGCCCAAAACGTAGTGATGGGACATTTGGGATAGGCAATGTTGATGTCGCCTCACTACGTTTTGGGCCCTTGCCTGCCGCGGGTACTTGGGCCTCCCACACAAGTGAGGCACCATTTTTACCGGGAGACCTGGGGGAACGCTGGGTGGTGGTAAATTTGTGTGAGCCCGGTGATGCCACTACTTTCCCACCCCAAAATGTGTAAAAAAGTGATTTTTTCAGCAAACATTGAGGTTTGCAGGGGATTCTGGGTAAGGAAACTTTGGGGGATCCACGCAAGCCATACCTCCCTGGAAGCCGCCGGGTGTCTAGTTTTCAGAAATGCATGGGTTTGGTAGGTTTCCCTAGATGGCCGCCGAGCACCGGGCCAAAAACCAAAGTGACCCCCCTTGCAAAACCAGGTGGTTTTGCGATAGGCCATTTTGATGTCGCCTCACTACGTTTTGGGCCCTTGCCTGCCGCGGGTACTTGGGCCTCCCACACAAGTGAGGCACCATTTTTACCGGGAGACCTGGGGCAACGCTGGGTGGTGGTAAATTTGTGTGAGCCCGGTGATGCCACTACTTTCCCACCCCAAAATGCGTGAAAAAAGTGATTTTTTCAGCAAAAATTGAGGTTTGCAGGGGATTCTGGGTAAGGAAACGTTAGGGGATGCACGCAAGCCATACCTCCCTGGAAGCCGCCGGGTGTCTAGTTTTCAGAAATGCATGGGTTTGGTAGGTTTCCCTAGATGGCCGCCGAGCACCGGGCCAAAAACCAAAGTGACCCCCCTTGCAAAACCAGGTGGTTTTGCCATAGGCCATTTTGATGTCGCCTCACTACGTTTTGGGCCCTTGCCTGCCGCGGGTACTTGGGCCTCCCACACAAGTGAGGCACCATTTTTACCGGGAGACCTGGGGGAACGCTGGGTGGTGGTAAATTTGTGTGAGCCCGGTGATGCCACAACTTTCCCACCCCAAAATGTGTGAAAAAAGTGATTTTTTCAGCAAAAATTGAGGTTTGCAGGGGATTCTGGGTAAGGAAACGTTGGGGGATCCACGCAAGCCATACCTCCCTGGAAGCCGCCGGGTGTCTAGTTTTCAGAAATGCGTGGGTTTGGTAGGTTTCCCTAGATGGCCGCCACGCACCGGGCCAAAACCAAAGTGACCCCCCTTGCAAAACCAGGTGGTTTTGCGATAGGCCATTTTGATGTCGCCTCACTACGTTTTGGGCCCTTGCCTGCCGCGGGTACTTGGGCCTCCCACACAAGTGAGGCACCATTTTTACCGGGAGACCTGGGGGAACGCTGGGTGGTGGTAAATTTGTGTGAGCCCGGTGATGCCACTACTTTCCCTCCCCAAAATGTGTGAAAAAAGTGATTTTTTCAGCAAAAATTGAGGTTTGCAGGGGATTCTGGGTAAGGAAACGTTGGGGGATCCACGCAAGCCATACCTCCCTGGAAGCCGCCGGGTGTCTAGTTTTCAGAAATGCATGGGTTTGGTAGGTTTCCCTAGATGGCCGCCGAGCACCGGGCCAAAAACCAAAGTGACCCCCCTTGCAAAACCAGGTGGTTTTGCGATAGGCCATTTTGATGTCGCCTCACTACGTTTTGGGCCCTTGCCTGCCGCGGGTACTTGGGCCTCCCACACAAGTGAGGCACCATTTTTACCGGGAGACCTGGGGGAACGCTGGGTGGTGGTAAATTTGTGTGAGCCCGGTGATGCCACTACTTTCCCACCCCAAAATGTGTGAAAAAAGTGATTTTTTCAGCAAAAATTGAGGTTTGCAGGGGATTCTGGGTAAGGAAACGTTGGGGGATCCACGCAAGCCATACCTCCCTGGAAGCCGCCGGGTGTCTAGTTTTCAGAAATGCGTGGGTTTGGTAGGTTTCTCTAGATGGCCGCCGAGCACCGGGCCAAAAACTAAAGTAACCCCCCTTGCAAAACCAGGTGGTTTTGCCATAGGCCATTTTGATGTCGCCTCACTACGTTTTGGGCCCTTGCCTGCCGCGGGTACTTGGGCCTCCCACACAAGTGAGGCACCATTTTTACCGGGAGACCTGGGGGAACGCTGGGTGGTGGTAAATTTGTTTGAGCCCGGTGATGCCACTACTTTCCCACCCCAAAATGTGTGAAAAAAGTGATTTTTTCAGCAAAAATTGAGGTTTGCAGGGGATTCTGGGTAAGGAAACGTTGGGGGATCCACGCAAGCCATACCTCCCTGGAAGCCGCCGGGTGTCTAGTTTTCAAAAATGCATGGGTTTGGTAGGTTTCCCTAGATGGCCGCCGCGCACCGGGCCAAAAACCAAAGTGACCCCCTTGCAAAACCAGGTGGTTTTGCGATAGGCCATTTTGATGTCGCCTCACTACGTTTTGGGCCCTTGCCTGCCGCGGGTACTTGGGCCTCCCACACAAGTGAGGCACCATTTTTACCGGGAGGCCTGGGGGAACGCTGGGTGGTGGTAAATTTGTGTGAGCCCGGTGATGCCACTACTTTCCCACCCCAAAATGTGTGAAAAAAGTGATTTTTTCAGCAAAAATTGAGGTTTGCAGGGGATTCTGGGTAAGGAAACGTTGGGGGATCCACGCAAGCCATACCTCCCTGGAAGCCGCCGGGTGTCTAGTTTTCAGAAATGCATGGGTTTGGTAGGTTTCCCTCGATGGCCGCCGCGCACCGGGCCAAAAACCAAAGTGACCCCCCTTGCAAAACCAGGTGGTTTTGCCATAGGCCATTTTGATGTCGCCTCACTACGTTTTGGGCCCTTGCCTGCCGCGGGTACTTGGGCCTCCCACACAAGTGAGGCACCATTTTTACCGGGAGACCTGGGGGAACGCTGGGTGGTGGTAAATTTGTGTGAGCCCGGTGATGCCACTACTTTCCCACCCCAAAATGCGTGAAAAAAGTGATTTTTTCAGCAAAAATTGAGGTTTGCAGGGGATTCTGGGTAAGGAAACGTTGGGGTAACCACGCAAGCCATACCTCCCTGGAAGTTGCCGGGTGTCTAGTTTTCAGAAATGCATGGGTTTGGTAGGTTTCCCTAGATGGCCGCCGAGCACCAGGCCAAAAACCAAAGTGACCCCCCTTGCAAAACCAGGTGGTTTTGCGATAGCCCATTTTGATGTCGCCTCAGTACGTTTTGGGCCCTTGCCTGCCGCGGGTACTTGGGCCTCCCACACAAGTGAGGCACCATTTTTACCGGGAGACCTGGGGGAACGCTGGGTGGTGGTAAATTTGTGTGAGCCTGGTGATGCCACAACTTTCCCACCCCAAAATGTGTGAAAAAAGTGATTTTTTCAGCAAAAATGAGGTTTGCAGGGGATTCTGGGTAAGGAAACGTTGGGGGATCCACGCAAGCCATACCTCCCTGGAAGCCTCCGGGTGTCTAGTTTTCAGAAATGTGTGGGTTTGGTAGGTTTCCCTAGATGGCCGCCGAGCACCGGGTCAAAAACCAAAGTGACCACCCTTGCAAAACCAGGTGGTTTTGCGATAGGCCATTTTGATGTCGCCTCACTACGTTTTGGGCCCTTGCCTGCCGCGGGTACTTGGGCCTCCCACACAAGTGAGGCACCATTTTTACCGGGAGACCTGGGGGAACGCTGGGTGGTGGTAAATTTGTGTGAGCCCGGTGATGCCACTACTTTCCCACCCCAAAATGTGTGAAAAAAGTGATTTTTTCAGCAAAAATTGAGGTTTGCAGGGGATTCTGGGTAAGGAAACGTTGGGGGATCCACGCAAGCCATACCTCCCTGGAAGCCGCCGGGTGTCTAGTTTTCAAAAATGCATGGGTTTGGTAGGTTTCCCTAGATGGCCGCCGCGCACCGGGCCAAAAACCAAAGTGACCCCCTTGCAAAACCAGGTGGTTTTGCGATAGGCCATTTTGATGTCGCCTCACTACGTTTTGGGCCCTTGCCTGCCGCGGGTACTTGGGCCTCCCACACAAGTGAGGCACCATTTTTACCGGGAGACCTGGGGGAACGCTGGGTGGTGGTAAATTTGTGTGAGCCCGGTGATGCCACTACTTTCCCACCCCAAAATGTGTGAAAAAAGTGATTTTTTCAGCAAAAATTGAGGTTTGCAGGGGATTCTGGGTAAGGAAACGTTGGGGGATCCACGCAAGCCATACCTCCCTGGAAGCCTCTGGGTATCTAGTTTTCAGAAATGTGTGGGTTTGGTAGGTTTCCCTAGATGGCCGCCGCGCACCGGGCCAAAAACCAAAGTGACCCCCCTTGCAAAACCAGGTGGTTTTGCCATAGGCCATTTTGATGTCGCCTCACTACGTTTTGGGCCCTTGCCTGCCGCGGGTACTTGGGCCTCCCACACAAGTGAGGCACCATTTTTACCGGGAGACCTGGGGGAACGCTGGGTGGTGGTAAATTTGTGTGAGCCCGGTGATGCCACTACTTTCCCTCCCCAAAACGTGTGAAAAAAGTGATTTTTTCAGCAAAAATTGAGGTTTGCAGGGGATTCTGTGTAAGGAAACGTTGGGGGATCCACGCAAGCCATACCTCCCTGGAAGCCGCCGGGTGTCTAGTTTTCAGAAATGCGTGGGTTTGGTAGGTTTCCCTTGATGGCCGCCGCGCACCGGGCCAAAAACCAAAGTGACCCCCCTTGCAAAACCAGGTGGTTTTGCCATAGGCCATTTTGATGTCGCCTCACTACGTTTTGGGCCCTTGCCTGCCGCGGGTACTTGGGCCTCCCACACAAGTGAGGCACCATTTTTACCGGGAGACCTGGGGGAACGCTGGGTGGTGGTAAATTTGTGTGAGCCCGGTGATGCCACTACTTTCCCACCCCAAAATGTGTGAAAAAAGTGATTTTTTCAGCAAAAATTGAGGTTTGCAGGGGATTCTGGGTAAGGAAACGTTGGGGGATCCACGCAAGCCATACCTCCCTGGAAGCCGCCGGGTGTCTAGTTTTCAGAAATGCATGGGTTTGGTAGGTTTCCCTCGATGGCCGCCGCGCACCGGGCCAAAAACCAAAGTGACCCCCCTTGCAAAACCAGGTGGTTTTGCCATAGGCCATTTTGATGTCGCCTCACTACGTTTTGGGCCCTTGCCTGCCGCGGGTACTTGGGCCTCCCACACAAGTGAGGCACCATTTTTACCGGGAGACCTGGGGGAACGCTGGGTGGTGGTAAATTTGTGTGAGCCCGGTGATGCCACTACTTTCCCACCCCAAAATGTGTGAAAAAAGTGATTTTTTCAGCAAAAATTGAGGTTTGCAGGGGATTCTGGGTAAGGAAACGTTGGGGTAACCACGCAAGCCATACCTCCCTGGAAGTCGCCGGGTGTCTAGTTTTCAGAAATGCATGGGTTTGGTAGGTTTCCCTAGATGGCCGCCGAGCACCAGGCCAAAAACCAAAGTGACCCCCCTTGCAAAACCAGGTGGTTTTGCGATAGCCCATTTTGATGTCGCCTCAGTACGTTTTGGGCCCTTGCCTGCCGCGGGTACTTGGGCCTCCCACACAAGTGAGGCACCATTTTTACCGGGAGACCTGGGGGAACGCTGGGTGGTGGTAAATTTGTGTGAGCCTGGTGATGCCACAACTTTCCCACCCCAAAATGTGTGAAAAAAGTGATTTTTTCAGCAAAAATGAGGTTTGCAGGGGATTCTGGGTAAGGAAACGTTGGGGGATCCACGCAAGCCATACCTCCCTGGAAGCCTCCGGGTGTCTAGTTTTCAGAAATGTGTGGGTTTGGTAGGTTTCCCTCGATGGCCGCCGAGCACCGGGTCAAAAACCAAAGTGACCACCCTTGCAAAACCAGGTGGTTTTGCGATAGGCCATTTTGATGTCGCCTCACTACGTTTTGGGCCCTTGCCTGCCGCGGGTACTTGGGCCTCCCACACAAGTGAGGCACCATTTTTACCGGGAGACCTGGGGGAACGCTGGGTGGTGGTAAATTTGTGTGAGCCCGGTGATGCCACTACTTTCCCACCCCAAAATGTGTGAAAAAAGTGATTTTTTCAGCAAAAATTGAGGTTTGCAGGGGATTCTGGGTAAGGAAACGTTGGGGGATCCACGCAAGCCATACCTCCCTGGAAGCCGCCGGGTGTCTAGTTTTCAAAAATGCATGGGTTTGGTAGGTTTCCCTAGATGGCCGCCGCGCACCGGGCCAAAAACCAAAGTGACCCCCTTGCAAAACCAGGTGGTTTTGCGATAGGCCATTTTGATGTCGCCTCACTACGTTTTGGGCCCTTGCCTGCCGCGGGTACTTGGGCCTCCCACACAAGTGAGGCACCATTTTTACCGGGAGACCTGGGGGAACGCTGGGTGGTGGTAAATTTGTGTGAGCCCGGTGATGCCACTACTTTCCCACCCCAAAATGTGTGAAAAAAGTGATTTTTTCAGCAAAAATTGAGGTTTGCAGGGGATTCTGGGTAAGGAAACGTTGGGGGATCCACGCAAGCCATACCTCCCTGGAAGCCGCCGGGTGTCTAGTTTTCAGAAATGCATGGGTTTGGTAGGTTTCCCTAGATGGCCGCCGCGCACCGGGCCAAAAACCAAAGTGACCCCCCTTGCAAAACCAGGTGGTTTTGCCATAGGCCATTTTGATGTCGCCTCACTACGTTTTGGGCCCTTGCCTGCCGCGGGTACTTGGGCCTCCCACACAAGTGAGGCACCATTTTTACCGGGAGACCTGGGGGAACGCTGGGTGGTGGTAAATTTGTGTGAGCCCGGTGATGCCACTACTTTCCCTCCCCAAAACGTGTGAAAAAAGTGATTTTTTCAGCAAAAATTGAGGTTTGCAGGGGATTCTGTGTAAGGAAACGTTGGGGGATCCACGCAAGCCATACCTCCCTGGAAGCCGCCGGGTGTCTAGTTTTCAGAAATGCGTGGGTTTGGTAGGTTTCCCTTGATGGCCGCCGCGCACCGGGCCAAAAACCAAAGTGACCCCCCTTGCAAAACCAGGTGGTTTTGCCATAGGCCATTTTGATGTCGCCTCACTACGTTTTGGGCCCTTGCCTGCCGCGGGTACTTGGGCCTCCCACACAAGTGAGGCACCATTTTTACCGGGAGACCTGGGGGAACGCTGGGTGGTGGTAAATTTGTGTGAGCCCGGTGATGCCACTTCTTTCCCACCCCAAAATGTGTGAAAAAAGTGATTATTTCAGCAAAAATTGAGGTTTTCAGGGGATTCTGGGTAAGGAAACGTTGGGGGATCCACGCAAGCCATACCTCCCGGGAAGTCGCCGGGTGTCTAGTTTTCAGAAATGCATGGGTTTGGTAGGTTTCCCTAGATGGCCGCCGAGCACCGGGCCAAAAACCAAAGTGACCCCCCTTGCAAAACCAGGTGGTTTTGCGATAGGCCATTTTGATGTCGCCTCAGTACATTTTGGGCCCTTGCCTGCCGCGGGTACTTGGGCCTCCCACACAAGTGAGGCACCATTTTTACCGGGAGACCTGGGGGAACGCTGGGTGGTGGTAAATTTGTGTGAGCCCGGTGATGCCACTACTTTCCCACCCCAAAATGTGTGAAAAAAGTGATTTTTTCAGCAAAAAATGAGGTTTGCAGGGGATTCTGGGTAAAGAAACGTTGGGGGATCCCCGCAAGCCATACCTCCCTGGAAGCCGCCGGGTGTCTAGTTTTCAGAAATGTGTGGGTTTGGTAGGTTTCCCTAGATGGCCGCCGAGCACCGGGTCAAAAACCAAAGTGACCCCCCTTGCAAAACCAGGTGGTTTTGCTATAGGCCATTTTGATGTCGCCTCACTACGTTTGGGCCCTTGCCTGCCGCGGGTACTTGGGCCTCCCCACAAGTGAGGCACCATTTTTACCGGGAGACCTGGGG
The DNA here is from genome assembly GCF_964204655.1 of Triturus cristatus. Taxonomy (NCBI): domain Eukaryota; kingdom Metazoa; phylum Chordata; class Amphibia; order Caudata; family Salamandridae; genus Triturus; species Triturus cristatus. Next base: position 233,634,114 of record NC_140584.1, read on the forward strand.
GAACGCTGGGTGGTGGTAAATTTGTGTGAGCCTGGTGATGCCACAACTTTCCCACCCCAAAATGTGTGAAAAAAGTGATTTTTTCAGCAAAAAATGAGGTTTGCAGGGGATTCTGGGTAAGGAAACGTTGGGGGATCCACGCAAGCCATACCTCACTGGAAGCGGCCGGGTGTCTAGTTTTCAGAAATGCATGGGTTTGGTAGGTTTCCCTAGATGGCCGCCGAGCACCGGGTCGAAAACCAAAGTGACCCCCCTTGCAAAACCAGGTGGTTTTGCGATAGGCCATTTTGATGTCGCCTCACTACGTTTTGGGCCCTTGCCTGCCGCGGGTACTTGGGCCTCCCACACAAGTGAGGCACCATTTTTACCGGGAGACCTGGGGGAACGCTGGGTGGTGGTAAATTTGTGTGAGCCCGGTGATGCCACAACTTTCCCACCCCAAAATGTGTGAAAAAAGTGATTTTTTCAGCAAACAATGAGGTTTGCAGGGGATTCTGGGTAAGGAAACGTTGGGGGATCCACGCAAGCCATACCTCCCTGGAAGCCTCTGGGTATCTAGTTTTCAGAAATGTGTGGGTTTGGTAGGTTTCCCTAGATGGCCGCCGAGCACTGGGTCAAAAACCAAAGTGACCACCCTTGCAAAACCAGGTGGTTTTGCGATAGGCCATTTTGATGTCGCCTCACTACGTTTTGGGCCCTTGCCTGCCGCGGGTACTTGGGCCTCCCACACAAGTGAGGCACCATTTTTACCGGGAGACCTGGGGGAATGCTGGGTGGTGGTAAATGTGTGTGAGCCCAGTGATGCCACAACTTTCCCACCCCAAAATGTGTGAAAAAAGTGATTTTTTCAGCAAAAAATGAGGTTTGCAGGGGATTCTGGGTAAGGAAACGTTGGGGGATCCACGCAAGCCATACCTCCCTGGAAGCCGCCGGCTTTCTAGTTTTCAGAAATGTGTGGGTTTGTTAGGTTTCCCTAGGTGCCGGCAGGGCTAGGGTTCAAAAACTACAGCTAGTCACTTTGCCAAAAAAAGGGTCATTTTTCACTGCAAAATTGAGGTGTCACCACGTTGCGTTTTGCGCCGTTTCCTGTCGCGGGCACTAGGCCGACCCGCACAAGTGAGGTACCATTTTTCTCATAGGACTTTGGGGAACGCGGGGTGGGTGGAAATTTGTGGATCCACGCAGATTCCAGAACTTTCCATCACAGAAATGTGGGAAAATGTGTTTTTTTTGTCAATTGTTTACGTTTGCAAGGGATTCTGGGTAACAGACCATGGTGGGAGCCAGTCAAGTCACCCCATCCTGGATTCCCCTGGGTGTCTAGATTTAAAAAATGTATAGGTTTGCTAGGTTTGCTTAGGTGCCGGCAGGGCTAGGGTTCAAAATCTACAGCTAGTCACTTTGCCAAAAAAAGGGTCATTTTTCACTGCAAAACCACGTTGCGTTTTGCCCCGTTTCCTGTCGCGGGCACTAGGCCGACCCGCACAAGTGAGGTACCATTTTTCTCATAGGACTTTGAGGAACGCGGGGTCCGTGGAAATTTGTGGATCCACGCAGATTCCACAACTTTCCATCACAGAAATGTGGGAAAAATGTGTTTTTTTTGTCAATTTTTTACGTTTGCAAGGGATTCTGGGTAACAGACCATGGTGGGAGGCAGTCAAGTCACCCCATCCTGGATTCCTCAGGGTGTCTAGTTTTAAAAAATGTATAGGTTTGCTAGGTTTCCCTAGGTGCCGGCAGGGCTAGGGTTCAAAATCTACAGCTAGTCACTTTGCCAAAAAAAGGGTCATTTTTCACTGCAAAAACACGTTGCGTTTTGCGCCGTTTCCTGTCGCGGGCACTAGGCCGACCCGCACAAGTGAGGTACCATTTTTCTCGTAGGACTTTGGGGAACGCGGGGTGGGTGGAAATTTGTGGATCCACGCAGATTCCAGAACTTTCCATTGCAGAAATGTGGGGAAAATGTGTTTTTTTTGTCAATTTTTTATGCTTGCAAGGGTGTCTGGGTAACAGACCATGGCGGGCGGCAGTCAAGTCACCCCATCCTGGATTCCTCTGGGTGTCTAGTTTTCAAAAATGTATAGGTTTGCTAGGTTTCCCTAGGTGCCGGCAGGGCTAGGGTTCAAAATCTACAGCTAGTCACTTTGCCAAAAAAAGGGTCATTTTTCACTGCAAAACCACGTTGCGTTTTGCGACATTTCCTGTCGCGTGCACTAGGCCGACCCGCACAAGTGAGGTACCATTTTTCTCGTAGGACTTTGGGGAACGCGGGGTGGGTGGACATTTGTGGATCCACGCAGATTCCAGAACTTTCCATCCCAGAAATGTGGGGAAAATGTGTTTTTTTTGTCATTTTTTTACGTTTGCAAGGGATTCTGGGTAACAGACCATTGAGGGAGGCAGTCAAGTCACCCCATCCTGGATTCCCCTGGGTGTCTAGTTTTCAAAAATGTATAGGTTTGCTAGGTTTCCCTAGGTGCCGGCAGGGCTAGGGTTCAAAAACTACAGCTAGTCACTTTGCCAAAAAAGGGTCATTTTTCACTGCAAAATTGAGGTGTGACCACGTTGCGTTTTGCGCCGTTTCCTGTCGCGGGCACTAGGCTGACCCACACAAGTGAGGTACCATTTTTCTCGTAGGACTTTGGGGAACGCGGGGTGGGTGGAAATTTGTGGATCCACGCAGATTCCAGAACTTTTCATCACAGAAATGTGGGGAAAATGTGTTTTTTTTGTCAATTTTTTACGTTTGCAAGGGATTCTGGGTAACAGACCATGGTGGGAGGCAGTCAAGTCACCCCATCCTGGATTCCCCTGGGTGTCTAGTTTTCAAAAATGTATAGGTTTGCTAGGTTTCCCTAGGTGCCGGCAGGGCTAGGGTTCAAAATCTACAGCTAGTCACTTTGCCAAAAAAAGGGTCATTTTTCACTGCAAAACCACGTTGCGTTGTGCGCCGTTTCCTGTCGCGGGCACTAGGCTGACCCGCACAAGTGAGGTACCATTTTTCTCGTAGGACATTGGGGAACGTGGGGTGGGTGGAAATTTGAGGATCCACGCAGATTCTAGAACTTTCCATCACAGAAATGTGGGGAAAATGTGTTTTTTTTGTCAATTTTTTACGCTTGCAAGGGATTCTGGGTAACAGACCATGGTGGGAGGCAGTCAAGTCACCCAATCCTGGATTCCCCTGGGTGTCTAGTTTTCAAAAATGTATAGGTTTGCTAGGTTTCCCTAGGTGCCGGCAGGGCTAGGGTTCAAAATCTACAGCTAGTCACTTTGCCAAAAAAAGGGTCATTTTTCACTGCAAAACCACGTTGCGTTTTGCGGCGTTTCCTGTCGCGGGCACTAGGCCGACCCGCACAAGTGAGGTACCATTTTTCTCGTAGGACTTTGGGGATCGCGGGGTGGGTGGAAATTTGTGGATCCACGCAGATTCCAGAACTTTCCATCACAGAAATGTGGGGAAAATGTGTTTTTTTTGTCAATTTTTTACGTTTGCAAGGGATTCTGGGTAACAGACCATGGTGGGAGCCAGTCAAGTAACCCCATCCTGTATTCCCCTGGGTGTCTAGTTTTCAAAAATGTATAGGTTTGCTAGGTTTCCCTAGGTGCCGGCAGGGCTAGGGTTCAAAATCTACAGCTAGTCACTTTGCCAAAAAAGGGTCATTTTTCACTGCAAAATTGAGGTGTGACCACGTTTCGTTTTGCGCCGTTTCCTGTCGCGGGCACTAGGCTGACCCACACAAGTGAGGTACCATTTTTCTCGTAGGCCTTTGGGGAACGCGGGGTGGGTGGAAATTTGTGGATCCACGCAGATTCCAGAACTTTCCATCCCAGAAATGTGGGGAAAATGTGGTTTTTTTTGTCATTTTTTTACGTTTGCAAGGGATTCTGGGTAACAGACCATGGAGGGAGGCAGTCAAGTCACCCCATCCTGGATTTCCCTGGGTGTCTAGTTTTCAAAAATGTATAGGTTTGCTAGGTTTCCCTAGGTGCCGGCAGGGCTAGGGTTCAAAAACTACAGCTAGTCACTTTGCCAAAAAAGGGTCATTTTTCACTGCAAAATTGAGGTGTGACCACGTTGCGTTTTGCGCCGTTTCCTGTCGCGGGCACTAGGCCGACCCGCACAAGTGAGGTACCATTTTTCTCGTAGGACTTTGGAGAACGCGGGGTGGGTGGAAATTTGTGGATCCACGCAGATTCCAGAACTTTCCATCACAGAAATGTGGGGAAAATGTGTTTTTTTTGTCAATTTTTTATGTTTGCAAGGGATTCTGGGTAACAGACCATGGTGGGAGGCAGTCAAGTCACCCCATCCTGGATTCCCCTAGGTGTCTAGTTGTCAAAAATGTATAGGTTTGCTAGGTTTCCCTAGGTGCCGGCAGGGCTAGGGTTCAAAATCTACAGCTAGTCACTTTGCCAAAAAAAGGGTCATTTTTCACTGCAAAACCACGTTGCGTTTTGCGCCGTTTCCTGTCGTGGGCACTAGGCCGACCCGCACAAGTGAGGTACCATTTTTCTCGAAGGACATTGGGGAACGTGGGGTGGGTGGAAATTTGAGGATCCACGCAGATTCTAGAACTTTCCATCACAGAAATGTGGGGAAAATGTGTTTTTTTTGTCAATTGTTTACGCTTGCAAGGGATTCTGGGTAACAGACCATGGTGGGAGGCAGTCAAGTCACCCAATCCTGGATTCCCCTGGGTGTCTAGTTTTCAAAAATGTATAGGTTTGCTAGGTTTCCCTAGGTGCCGGCAGGGCTAGGGTTCAAAATCTACAGCTAGTCACTTTGCCAAAAAAAGGGTCGTTTTTCACTGCAAAACCACGTTGCGTTTTGCGGCGTTTCCTGTCGCGGGCACTAGGCCGACCCGCACAAGTGAGGTACCATTTTTCTCGTAGGACTTTGGGGAATGAGGGGTGGGTGGAAATTTGTGGATCCACGCAGATTCCAGAACTTTCCATCACAGAAATGTGGGGAAAATGTGTTTTTTTTGTCAATTATTTACGTTTGCAAGGGATTCTGGGTAACAGACCATGATGGGAGCCAGTCAAGTCACCCCATCCTGGATTCCCCTGGGTGTCTAGTTTTCAAAAATGTATAGGTTTGCTAGGTTTCCCTAGGTGCCGGCAGGGCTAGGGTTCAAAATCTACAGCTAGTCACTTTGCCAAAAAAAGGGTCATTTTTCACTGCAAAACCACGTTGCGTTTTGCGCCGTTTCCTGTCGTGGGCACTAGGCCGACCCGCACAAGCGAGGTACCATTTTTCTCATAGGACTTTGGGGAACGCGGGGTGGGTGGAAATTTGTGGATCCACGCAGATTCCAGAACTTTCCATCACAGAAATGTCGGGAAAATTTGTTTTTTTTTGTCAATTTTTTACGTTTGCAAGGGATTCTGGGTAACAGACCATGGTGGGAGCCAGTCAAGTCACCCCATCCTGGATTTCCCTGGGTGTATAGTTTTCAAAAATGTATAGGTTTGCTAGGTTTCCCTAGGTGCCGGCAGGGCTAGGGTTCAAAATCTACAGCTAGTCACTTTGCCAAAAAAAAGGGTCATTTTTCACTGCAAAACCACGTTGCGTTTTGCGCCGTTTCCTGTCGCGGGCACTAGGCCGAACCGCACAAGTGTGGTACCATTTTTCTCGTAGGACTTTGAGGAAAGCGGGGAGGGTGGAAATTTGTGGATCCACGCAGATTCCAGAACTTTCCATCACAGAAATGTGGGGAAAATGTGTTTTTTTTGTCAATTTTTTACGTTTGCAAGGGATTCTGGTTAACAGACCATGGTGGGAGGCAGTCAAGTCACCCCATCCTGGATTCCCCTGCGTGTCTAGTTTTCAAAAATGTATAGGTTTGCTAGGTTTCCCTAGGTGGCGGCAGGGCTAGGGTTCAAAATCTACAGCTAGTCACTTTGCCAAAAAAAGGGTCATTTTTCACTGCAAAACCACGTTGCGTTTTACGCCGTTTCCTGTCGCGGGCACTAGGCCGACCCGCACAAGTGAGGTACCATTTTTCTCGTAGGACTTTGGGGAACGCGGGGTGGGTGGAAATTTGTGGATCCACGCAGATTCCAGAACTTTCCATTGCAGAAATGTGGGGAAAATGTGTTTTTTTTGTCAATTTTTTACGCTTGCAAGGGATTCTGGGTAACAGACCATGGTGGGAGGCAGTCAAGTCACCCAATCCTGGATTGCCCTGGGTGTCTAGTTTTCAAAAATGTATAGGTTTGCTAGGTTTCCCTAGGTGCCGGCAGGGCTAGGGTTCAAAATCTACAGCTAGTCACTTTGCCAAAAAAAGGGTCATTTTTCACTGCAAAACCACGTTGCGTTTTGCGGCGTTTCCTGTCGCGGGCACTAGGCCGACCCGCACAAGTGAGGTACCATTTTTCTCGTAGGACTTTGGGGAATGCGGGGTGGGTGGAAATTGTTTGTGGATCCACGCAGATTCCAGAACTTTCCATCACAGAAATGTGGGGAAAATGTGTTTTTTTTGTCAATTTTTTACGTTTGCAAGGGATTCTGGGTAACAGACCATGGTGGGAGCCAGTCAAGTCACCCCATCCTGGATTCCCCTGGGTGTCTAGTTTTCAAAAATGTATAGGTTTGCTAGGTTTCCCTAGGTGCCGGCAGGGCTAGGGTTCAAAATCTACAGCTAGTCACTTTGCCAAAAAAAAGGGTCATTTTTCACTGCAAAACCACGTTGCGTTTTGCGCCGTTTCCTGTCGCGGGCACTAGGCCGAACCGCACAAGTGAGGTACCATTTTTCTCGTAGGACTTTGAGGAAAGCGGGGAGGGTGGAAATTTGTGGATCCACGCAGATTCCAGAACTTTCCATCACAGAAATGTGGGGAAAATGTGTTTTTTTTGTCAATTTTTTACGTTTGCAAGGGATTCTGGTTAACAGACCATGGTGGGAGGCAGTCAAGTCACCCCATCCTGGATTCCCCTGCGTGTCTAGTTTTCAAAAATGTATAGGTTTGCTAGGTTTCCCTAGGTGGCGGCAGGGCTAGGGTTCAAAATCTACAGCTAGTCACTTTGCCAAAAAAAGGGTCATTTTTCACTGCAAAACCACGTTGCGTTTTGCGCCGTTTCCTGTCGCGGGCACTAGGCCGACCCGCACAAGTGAGGTACCATTTTTCTCGTAGGACTTTGGGGAACGCAGGGGGGGTGGAAATTTGTGGATCCACGCAGATTCCAGAACTTTCCATTGCAGAAATGTGGGGAAAATGTGTTTTTTTTGTCAATTTTTCATGCTTGCAAGGGATTCTGGGTAACAGACCATGGTGGGAGGCAGTCAAGTCACCCCATCCTGGATTCCCCTGGGTGTCTAGTTTTCAAAAATGTATAGGTTTGCTAGGTTTCCCTAGGTGCCGGCAGGGCTAGGGTTCAAAATCTACAGCTAGTCACTGTGCAAAAAAAAGGGTCATTTTTCACTGCAAAACCACGTTGTGTTTTGCGCCGTTTCCTGTCGCGGGCACTAGGCCGACCCGCACAAGTGAGGTACCATTTTTCTCGTAGGACTTTGGGGAACACAGGGTGGGTAGAAATTTGTGGATCCACGCAGATTCCAGAACTTTCCATCACAGAAATGTGGGGAAAATGTGTTTTTTTTGTCAATTTTTTACGTTTGCAAGGGATTCTGGGTAACAGACCATGGTGGGAGGCAGTCAAGTCACCCCATCCTGGATTCCCCTGGGTGTCTAGTTTTCAAAAATGTATAGGTTTGCTAGGTTTCCCTAGGTGCCGGCAGGGCTAGGGTTAAAAATCTACAGCTAGTCACTTTGCCAAAAAAAGGGTCATTTTTCACTGCAAAACCACGTTGCGTTTTGCGCCGTTTCCTGTCGCGGGCACTAGGCCGACCCGCACAAGTGAGGTACCATTTTTCTCGTAGGACTTTGGGGGACGCGGGGTGGGTGGAAATTTGTGGATCCACGCAGATTCCAGAACTTTCCATCACAGAAATGTGGGGAAAATGTGTTTTTTTTGTCAATTTTTTATGTTTGCAAGGGATTCTGGGTAACAGACCATGGTGGGAGGCAGTCAAGTCACCCTATCCTGGATTCCCCTGGGTGTCTAGTTTTCAAAAATGTATAGGTTTGCTAGGTTTCCCTAGGTGCCGGCAGGGCTAGGGTTAAAAAACTACAGCTAGACTCTTCACAAAAAAAGTGTAAATTTTCAGTGTGAAAATGTGGTGCGTTCACCTTAGGTTTTGAGCCACTTCCTGTCGTGGGCACTATGCCTACCCACACAAGTGAGGTACCATTTTTGTCGGGAGACTTAGGGTAGCTCAGATTTGTAAAGCAACTATTATTACCTATTGATTTTTGATGCATTTCTCCCTTCCAAATGAAAGACATTGTGTAAAAAAAAAGTCATTTTGAAAAATGACCAATAATTGTCATGCAAATATGAGTATTCCCAATTTCGAAAATGTGCAAATATGCACTGTTTATAAACTCTGTAATTTGTTCCCATTTCAGAAATACATAGGTGTCTTTCATACCGATTTTTCCATGTATACATTTTCCCACAATAATTGCTATATACCCGAAACAAAAAAAAAAAACATTACAAAATGCTGCTCAGTTTTCTACTCTGGGTTCGTTGGGCTCTTGGTGAACCTACAAGTCCTATATGTCCCCACAACCAGGAAGGTTCACCGAATGTAACGGTACATTGCTTTCAAAGAGATGTCATAATTCAAAGAAGTTACAGGTGAAAACGTTGACTCAAAAGGCTGCTTTTTTCAACAAATTTTGTATTTTTCCTATATTTACCTGTAAGTTTCTATAAAGAAACCTTGATGGATCTACACAAATGACCCCTTGCTGAATTCAGAATTTTGTCTACTTTTCAAAAATGTATAGCTTTCCAGGATCCATTATTAGTGTTTTTGTACCCATGTCTACCATTAACTGGAAGGAGGTTGAAAGCACAAAAAATAGCAAAAATAGGGTATGTCCCAGAAAAATGCCAAAACTGTGTAAAAAATGTTTGTTTTCTAACAAAATTCTGTCATTCCCTAAAAGCTGGAGAAATGGTGATTTCAGCCCCACAAACCCTTTTTTGATACCATTTGCAGAGAAAAACCCAGAAGCTTTCAATTGCAGCCCGTTTTTCCCATTTTTCACAAAAAAACAAAATTTTGCTGTATTTTGACTCATTTCTGGGAACCCTCTAGGAGAATCCACAAACCCTGGGTACCTTTAGAATCCCCAAGATGTTGGAAGAAAAGGACGCAAATTTGGCGTGGATACCTAATGTGGTCAAAAAGTTACAGGGGCCTAAGCGCGCACTACCCCAAATAGCCCAAAAAAGGCTTAGCACAGGAGGGGAAAAGGCCTAGCAGCGAAGGGGTTAATATTACAGGACAGAATGTTTTAGAATTCATTCGAACAGAAGAGCTGATGCATGAGAGAGCTAGCTGATCCTTTGATGTGATTGCACTAAGCTGATCTATACGGTATGGGGTCCCCCCTATTAGCCTAAGAGACCTTCTATTAGTATAATAAACCTATTAGTTACTAGAGAAAGGAGTGTGGCTGTTTACCACTGTTATTATTATTATTATTGCTCCTTTCATTGTGTATGGTATTGTAACAATGCTGATGGTTCTGATCTTAACCATTTGTCTGCTAGTGTTAGCCAAAGTACTGCATCTTAGGGCACGAGGTTTATAAAATAAACTCTTTAAACTTTACCGTGTCTGTATTATTCTGTTGTGGACTGCTAAATAAGTACAAACAGGTAGTTCGGATTCCCACCACACCTGAGAAATATCTAAGTCGCATGTTCTGGTTTGTCTATACATTGGGACCGCCTAGCTAGATCTAGGCTAACGAATGGGACACTAAGCTAGTCGGATATGGGGTTCTTGGCTCTGAGGGGAGTTTCTGGTACACCACAATTCTCTGAGGTCCTGGTTTCCTGCGCATAGTTCTGTGCATACGCAGAACCCCTGCAACATGGTGCCCAACGTGGTTAAGTTCTGATACGCCTTAGTAGTACTTTTATTAGTCCACAACACCCTCACTCTGGTTTCCGGATAACGGGAGTGACGGCTTAATCTACCTGAGTTTCGACTAAAGGTTCGTTCAAGCTTGACAATTAAAAATATTAGTTTTTACTGAACCCAAGTGCTACTGTAGACCTTGTCGTTATTCTTTAGTGTGTCCTAATGGCGGTCAATATAGCCGCACATAGTCGGACTCCTCTACGTCAGCATTTGAGGACGTATGGGGTGCCTGATGACGGGCTGGCTGTGGTCTTTGTGGTAGCTGCTGACGCAGCACACCCTTATGAGTTGTTTTACTCTTGGGTGACTTTTCCAGAGGTGGATGAAGATGATACGTTCCACACCTATACTGCCACACAGGTACCTGCAGCTTATGCTCCGTATAGGACACTAGAAATACCTATTTCTGCCTGGCAGCATACTATTTGGTTTAATGGTGCCCTTCCCCATACGTTGGCACCGCCAAGACTTGGCCCTTTGTCCATTGCAGGGGCTGATTGGCCGGTGCTTGCCGGTTTTACACCCCATCCAAACTACTTGACGTTTGGGGTAGCAGACTTACGAGTACTGCACACTGCCCTGATTACAGTCCATAGGGCTTTAGTGCAGTACGTGTCTCGCAACGTACAGGTGGGGGCACCTGCTGTTGTGGGTCACACGAATGACCACCGAGCTGTGGTCATTAGTCCCGTGATGGTTAATGCGGTTGTAGGCAAGCGCCCCCAAAGTAAGGATGAATTTCCTTACTGGCTTGCTGAAAAGTGGAAGCCGTGTTTCCAAACACTTCTCCTGTGGATAAACACAGGATACTCACCATTACCTTGCCGAAGGATCTGGTACCTGATATTGTCGATTGTAACAATTGGGGCACAGTCTTTGCTGCGACCTATTCGAAGTGCTGTGGCACTCCGTCTATGTCTGTACTACCCTCTGTCATCAAGAAAGTTCAAGAAAATCATGGTGCAGAGGCGGCCATTGAATTGGGAATGAGGCTTGTCGACAGCTTCGATGTGGTTTCTTCCATGGTAATGGGGAACCTAAAAGGAGATTCTCTGCAGTTCCAAGTAGGTAATATGCTGGAACTTGTGGCTCCTACCGACAGGCCCAGGGAATTTGCAAAAATTATTGCAAAAGCCTACAGAATGGTGGGACGTAGCGCCTTAGGCGTGAAACCCACCGTTAAGATTCCTGATGTAGTACAGCAGACTAAGGTGAGTTCGTCTACAAAGGACGACAAGCCCAAGTTTCCGAAGGAAAGTTGGCGTACCAAAAAACAGGGAAAACAGCAACAGAAACATAGGTCGCGTTCTGCTTCGCCAGTTCAGTCGTCAACTGAACGTAAATATGATTTGCGCGATCGTTCTAATATTAAGTCACCTGACAGATTTCAGGTTTCTGAACGCTCTCCTCGTTCTTCACAGGAAACATCGGCTTCACAATCCGGTGGCGGAGACCGTGGAAGAGGAAGGGGTGCCCAAGGTCGTGAGCAACCCCGCCAGACTGACGTAAAAGGCAAGCAGGACGACGCTGCACGTCAAAGACCTCCGTTTCAGAAAAAGAAAGTTGCTGCCCTAACTGCGAGATATGCCTCAGATGGTACGGACACTGCTTCAGAACCGGACATGGGCTCTAATGGTGTTAGACAGCGCGGCGGAAGTTACAGTAGTGCGGCAAGCACTGCGTCCGTATCTGGAGGTGACAGCAACTGATACATATGTGAGTGTTGAAACTGCTGATACTCGCGTAGCCCCCCCTGAACGGATGTTTGACATAATCCTTAAAATAGAGGGTGACATACATCGTAGAATTAGAGTAGTTTTTTGGGATAATTTGTCCTCCACTTATGACATTCTGTTAGAGGAGGAGGATTGGCCTCCTCCTTTCATTTTAGATGTTCCTAGAGGGGAGGTAGTGATCCTCCCCGCCTTTGGGCACATGGTGCCTATGGAACATGCTAACAGGTTGGCTGGGGAGTGGGCGCAGGTGCAAGCGCCTGCATTGTATCGCAATCAAGTGGGCTGGGATAAAATTTCTCCTGACCATACGATTCGATTGCGGTCCGATCCCCAGCCTCAACCCCAATATCCCATGCGTCGCGAGGCTAGATCTCATGTCGCGACTATCCTTGAACAATTGGAATATCAGGGAGTAATTGAAACTTGTGTATCACCTATGAATAACCCTTTATTCATTGTGGCGAAGCCTGACGGGTCGTACCGCCTAGTTTTGGATTACCGGCACTTAAACTCTCACTGCCGGACGTGCTTCAAACCACACTTGACATTTCCAATGGCTTTTACAGCCATAACCTGTCCCCTCAAAGTAGTGAGTGGACGGCTTTTACCTCGGGTGGTAAACAAAGAAAGTTTAATAGGCTGCCTATGGGCTATAAGAACAGCCCTGGGGTCTTTGCTGCTCGAGTGGTCTCGCTCTTAGAGTATATGGACCCGGATGCATACTCGTATGTTGATGACATTTATCTAACAGACGACGAGTTGCTTCCACACCTTGCTCGCGTGGATAGCATAATTACTATGTTTGCAGACTTCGGATACAAATTCAATTTTGCGAAGTGCCACATTGCCGAGCTCACAGTGTTGTTCTTGGGGTACGAACTCAACGATGAGGGTCGCGGCTTGGCTCTGCACTTCCTAGAGAAGTTCGCACGCCTTTGTACTCCTACAACGCTGAAGAAATTACAATCATTGCTGGGTTTTCTGAATTTCGGTCAAACCTACATTCCTGATTATGCCCAGCGTATCAAGACGCTTTATGCCTTGGTACAACCTACTTTTACCAAATCATGCTGGCTGCCAGAGCATACAGCTGCATTACAAACTTTGCAGTCTGATCTTCTTGCTTCAAAATACTTACAAACTTGTGATAACCACACTAACCTGGTCATTAGAATTGTACCAGGCGCAGTGGGTTTCACGTACTTAACTTTCAATGAGGGCGACACCGTTCCCATTGCTTACAAATCTCATCTGTACACTTCAGCTGAGCTGCGCTTTTCCGCTGTCGAAAAAGTACTGACAGCAGTTCAGATGGCGATCCTAAAAGAACGAGCGCTATCACAGGGAAAGCACATGCTGGTGGTAACACCGTACCCTGCCTTAGAGGCAGTCACTAAGGCTAGTGTACCAAATTCTAAGGCTTTGCATCCGAGGTGGATACAATGGGCAACTTCCTTAGCTTCGCAAGACGTCACATATATCTTTGACGCAGCGTTGCAGTCTCAGGAGTTTTTGGATTATGAATTCGTTCATCCGACTCCTTCGACATTGCGCCCACTTGAGGAGTACCATTGTGTAATTTACACTGATGGGTCTGCGCAACCCGCAACTGGATCGAAGCACGCCTATTCAGCTGCCTGCGCAATTGTTGTAGGTACTTTCGTGAATGGAGAATTCCAATCTGAAGCTGTGCATACACAGACATTGGGCGATTGTACCGCGCAGTTGGCTGTGGTTCGTGCTCTAGTGCTTGCACTAGAGTACGCTGATCCTCGAATCCCCACTCTAGTGGTTTGTGATTCGTTCTATTGTGTTCAATCTTACAATGACAATCTACATTTTTGGATTCAGAATGATTTCCCTGATTCCAAAGGTAGCACAATAAAGCATAAAACGCTTTGGGTTCGAGTGGCAGCACTTAAAGAACTGCTTCCACTCGTGAATGTAATTCACACTCTTGGTCACCAACGAGTTGGTGTCCATGCTGTCGGTAACAGTTTGGCTGACGAGGCAGCAAAAACAGCAGTGGCAACATATCTAGTAGCAGCAGTTAGAAGATCCAAAAGTAAGATCGATGATGACATCTTGGCAGCTATTGCTGCTTCCGAGACCGGGACAACTTTTCCGAAAGGTTTCCCTTCTCGATACCATTATCGCTTAAGTCCTGATAACGTCCCGTTAGTGAGGATTAACGACGTTGGTGACAGGGTGATTCCCAACGCGGACCGTAGATACTCTTTGATATCAGCAGCTCACGAAGGTGTTGCGTCTGCACATGCCGGAGTGTTGGCTACTGTATCTCTTTTGCAACAACATTACTGGTAGTACCGTTTGTACAAACAAGCGCGGGCATATGTTCTTACTTGTGAAATATGCCAGCAGATTAAACCTTCTTCTGCAGCGCATCCACCACAAACACAGTTGCATATATCTAATCAACCACTTGCGTGCGTTTATTTAGATCACTGCGGTTCTATTACCTCTGATACTGCATACAAATACATCTTGGTTGCAGTTGATTCGTGCACACGTTTCCTGTGGGTATGGCCACAAAGGAGTGCTGATGCCAGAACTGTCATCAAGGATTTGCGTGTCTTTATAGGGAGTTTTGCATGTGGTACCCTTCATTCTGATCAGGGTCCTGCGTTCGTCTCAAAGGCGTACATGGAGGCCATGAGAGAACTGGGGGTCCAAGTCAAATTTTCGTCTCCATACCGGCCTGAGGGCAATAGTGTTGTGGAGCGGATGAACCGTGACCTAAAGCAATCTTTGACAGCGAGGGTATTAGGTAGGCCTGGGCGAAGCACTACGCTACGCTCGCGTAGTTTGCGAAGTTCGCGCTACTTCGCACTACGCGAACTGCACGTAGCACAGTGCGAACACGCGTAGCGTAGTGTTGCGTAGTGCTGCGGTCATTTTTTGCTTGCTCGCGACTGCGAGCAAGCAAAATGACATCCTGGCGAGACTTTTTCCTTGTTCGCGATCGCGAGCATGGAAAATAAACCTCCCGGCGAGATTCCCAACGCGAGAAGGTCAGGTTTCTCATTGCGAGGGGTCGCGTATACTCGCGACCGCTCGCGATGAGAAACTACCAGTTCGCGTTGAGAAAGCTGCAGCTCGAGTAAAAATCTACTCGAGCAGCAGAAAACTACAGCTCGCACTGTGCAAGATGCCATTTTCAATGATTGCACAGTGCCGGTTGCTTGTCCGCACTGTGCAATCATTGAAAACAACATCTTGCACAGTGCGAACATGTTACTTCGCAGTTCGCGAAGTGCTACGCGTAGCTCGCGTAGTGCGAACTTCACTTTGCGTAGCTTCGCGAAGTGCTACTTCGCGAACTACGCCCACCCTTAGTATTAGGTACAGGCCGGAACTGGCTCTCCCACTTGTATGACGTACAACGTGCACTTAATAATCTCCCTAGAAGGTCTCTGGGTGGGAGGACCCCGTACATGATGCTCTTTGGAGTAAGAATGTTTGTCCCGGGCCTTGATGGTCTAGACATGGCGGCAGCAGCCGCCCCTTTTGACCTAGATGACCACTGTGCTGTATTGCAGAATCTACAAGAAGCCAGAGACACTCTAGCGAAAGGACACGTACCCTCTACATCCGAAGCTGCGCTCCAGATTCCGGTAGTCTGCTGGCTACCTCGAGTTGGTGACCTGGTCCGTGAGAAGGTGGAGAACAAGAAGGAGTTCGGCCCCTCTTATCGTGCACCGGTCCCAGTGCTTGGAGTCCTGGGTACGCGTACAGTTGTTTTACCTCCACTTCCTGGTCGCAAGGATAACAGGTACATCTCGATTGACAATGTCAAGTTACAGCGGGTGGCCGATTCTCCATGGTATGACACCTTCAGTTTCTTGCCCTTCGATTCTGAGAAACTCTGTTGTGGTGCCACCCTCTACCATCTTGCCTGAAGTTTCCATTGAGATGCTTGCAGTTACTGGTCCTTCTATTCCATCTAATGCTGGTGGTTTACCTGATGATCCTGAGTATGCTTATCCAACAGAAGTACCTTTGCCTCTATTACATTCAACAACAATTGCCCAGTCACATTCTTCCTTTGAAACTGAATCATTGACTTCCACTGCCCCTTCCAAAATTTCTAAATTTCTTGCCTGGTTCAAGAGACATTTTTTGGTTGCACCTTGGACTTACATCTGGCTGGTGCTAATAAGTATTTTTTTGTTCATGTCTATAGGCTTTGTGGTAGTGTTTTTTAAATTAATCAATGGACACTACCTGAATGAACGATCTACAATTCGCTTAATGATGGAACTTTAGCCCCTCATTCCTCATCACACATGAAAAGGGACCAGACTTTTGTGAACGTCACCGCCTGGCCTGTACGTGATGGAATTGCTTGGGATGCTGTGAACTTTCAAATTCATGGTCCCACCGAAGTGATTAATGTACCAACTGTTTTTCGTGTTTCTATGGGTGATGTAGTTAAACAGAACATCCGATCGGATGATTGGGATGTGCACGCGATAGAAACACTGTTTTCTGATTTGAAATATTATGCTGCATTTGATGCTGAGGATTTATATTCAAATAATGCAAATTACGATGAACAATTTTGCTATCAACATTATGGCACACATTTCTTACGCAGGGCAAATACCTTTCGGAATTTTGTTAATTTCACTCAGTGGGAACATTGTCCTGTCCCTATGCCTGGCAGTTCTGCCACTTTAGTGAAAAAATTCACATACTTTTCGGATTTTAGTGTGTCTAACCCTGCCTCTTTTTATTTTAAGGTGGTGGTAGAACCAGCTTCTAAAATTAGACTGACACACACCAAATTATTATATTCCAAATCCTTTATGGATGAATTGGCTATTGGAGGTTATGACCTCTGGAAAGCTACTATCGATCTTAAATCGGTTTGGGGAACTAAACCGTGGCAGGTACAAGGAACAGAAGCTTTGCATCGTGCCTGTCTTATCCCAAATCATATGTTATTTTTGAATTCAACTATTTTTCAGACCACCTGTTATGGATTGGCTATATCTAAAAAATTGAATTCCCCCACAATCCCAGATCTGGGTGCTTATCCTAATTGGGCGAATCACACAGATCTGTCCCTTACTATGTTGCAGTCCCTCGTCTCCAACACCACCTTCAATATTTCAGCAGTAAATCCCGAAGGATGGTTGGTATGGCAGACGGGTTCAGATTCCTGTCAACGACGGTTTCTGGATTTGACACCAGGATATACACAGCTTAGAGTAGACCCTCGTTTTCCATCATCACACACGGTAACTACCTACTCGGTAGGTAAGTTATGCCAGTCATGGTTGCAACATTCCACATTAGCTTCAGTTAAGCTTAATTTATCACGGTTAAATGACAAAATAGATTTGAATGATTTTGTTAGGGGTCCTGCGAGTGGCAGGTCCAAGAGATGGGTTTATGCTATTTACAATGAAGTTTGGAAGTTATCGCAAATTGAAACTGCTTCCAGGCTACGTGCTATTGACCAGGCCAATATGGAGAAAGTATTGGCTGTTATCGATAATAGTATTAACACCTTGTCTTCTAGAATTTACACATTAGATAATATTGTTTCATCTGTCGTAGACATTGTGCAAGATGAAGTGTCTGTGTTATATCATGGTCAGAATCAGTTGCGTTCAATTATGCAGTTTGCATGGACCTTGCAAACGTTAAAAGCAGGAAAAGTCCCTTGGGATTACATGAATACGTCTTCGTTATTCCTTCCTTTTAATTTGACCGATAAACAGCAGTTTATGTCGATGAAAGACGCCACTTACGCATTATTGCACATTGAAAAACTAGAACCATTACCTTTTTCTATTGCTGAGTTGAATTCGGCTGTGTGGCTCGTACACGGATTGATCACGTTGCCTTTCTCAAGGTTTAAGTTCAGTTCGTGCATGAAGCATTATGCCATAGGCAGATATGGACAGCTTGGTAATGCCTTCCTGCACGAAGTTTGGTCACTCCCTTTCACATATAGATGCGTGAGGGATGGCAAGGAAGTTTACTTCAAAGGTGAAGAATGCACTTCCGCTCCTGATCATTCTGTGGTTTGTAGACATATACAATTACATGGCGCTTGCAATATACACGCTCCTAATTTAGCTTGTGTCCTAAAAGGTATTCCGATGCCGGTTATAACGTCTTCTTTTAAGCTGCTTGCCAACGGTAGTTATTTGCTTTTAAATAATGAAGCTTGCTGTGGGATGCTAGTGGGTATTCCTTACATAGTCACCGTTTCACAAAGGGTGGTTTGCTGTAATAACGTCCTTTTCCCACCCCCGCATGGCAGGCTCGATATATCCATCTGGCCTGCGATTCCAACCTTGAACGCAGAGTTCAACAGGATGCGTAGAATAAGGGCTCTTTTGTCTCGGGAAGAAGTTTCTTTGACTTCATCCCGTGAAACATTTCTTCTTCACATAGCAAACACACGCACTGAAGTACAAGCTCTTTTAAATACTGACCTCCCCCTACATTTTGGAACGTTGATACAGACTATCTTTAATGCTTCTTCTACGACTGGCCTTGTTCATTTTTTTAAAATTGTCGGCTCAGGCCTCGTGACATCTTTCCAAACTATTTTTGGTGTGATCCCCGCGTTTTTACATTCTGTTTTTTCAAGTGTCTTCAGAGGGTTTCCCTTGCTACTAGCTCTTGGGGCCGGGATCCTCTTGTTGTTCTGCGCATTTCGTTATGGCTGCACACCTGGGGTTACAAGACGGAATGCTCCGCCTGCTACATATTCGTAGCCAGATGCTTGATTACTACGGAACTTTACCTTTGGCGACCTTAAGCATCAAGTATGGATTGTCATTCCGGTTTGCTTATTTTACCTGTGTGCAGCCTGTCTTTCATTGCCTAGATTGTCCCTTCCAATGGGCTCTGGACTTGTGTCTGTCAAACTTGGTGTCACCTGACCCGGATTTTGATTAACTAATGTGTCCGTTACTGGATCATGAGTTTGCTTGTTCTGGAATTGGGTTCATGGCCTTGGATGCTACACAAGGAGTCCTTGGTAACTGGGATATCGGAGAGGGCCGGAGGCCGCTATTGAATTCCTTGAACGAAGTTATCTTGAGGATGCTGACAGTTGTCCTGTTATGGTGCTGGATGCTCCGGTAATTGAGGAACACGTGTGTTCCTTTCCCTTACTAAATTGGATGGCCGATACTTTTGCGGAACGCTCCAATGATTTCCTCTTGGAAGCTGTTGCAACGTACGGTGCATATACCTTGATGGATTAACTGTTTCACATAGTCAAGACAGAATGCACACAATGTACTGAGGTGTGTGCTGTTGGGCATGGACACATATGTCACCTACATGACCACCACCTCACATCTCAGTTCCACATGTCCACATGAGTCCCATGTAGTGCAATGGCCAATCATCTGGCTATGTCACCCAACCCATGTACTGCTGCAACGTTCCAAACACACACCACAGTGACAAGTGAGGCCTCATGTCTCCCAGGCATCACAGATCGTTGCCATGTAGAAACCCAGGGTCCCTGTATTGCCACATCGACACAGCAATGGACATGGCGTAACACGTACACACCACAAGGCAAGCGTAAGTCCCACAGGTAGTGGCCATGGTTGTTCCTGCCGGCCCTACATATACGTCTCTTAGACACACACCCCATCAAGGTTGATGCATATACCCATTGGGCACATTTGAGCAGACACATCTGAGACACAACATGCACACAGACTGTGGGTGCACATCAGTATTGTGGCTACAAGTCCCACTGTGACGTACATACCCTCAACCCCAGGACTCAGGGTGTATGTGACATGTCCTAAACATATCCAAGCTGAAACTGTGTCCGTGACTCATGCCCATTACTGTACAATTGCATATCACAGTGGTAATGTGCACAACACAGAAAGGATTCTGCCCCCATGTACACGTGCACAGCCTGGGAGTGGCTGCACAAAGTGCCACCCAACAAACCATATGTGGCCCCCCAAACACCCAGGGAATGCAGCCTTACATGCCATGGGACACTGTGTGGCCAATGCTGTAGTGTGGTAGGTGTGCACAGATGTCCCTGGCCAGTAAATGTGTGTTGCATCCGTATAATAGTCACACCAATGAGGTCCGACGTGGGTGACAATGCGTACGCATTGCACGGCTCATGACCGAGCCGTGCGTTCACTTTGTCATTAAATGCAATGAGGTCCGACGTGGGTGACAATGCGTACGCATTGCACGGTTCATGACCTAGCCGTGTGTATGCTTTGTTATTGAATGCAATGAGGTCCGACGAGGGTGACAATGCGTACGCATTGCACGGCTCATGACCGAGCCGTGCGTACGCTTTGTCATTGAATGCAATGAAGTCCGATGCGGGTGACAATGCGTATGCATTGCACGGCTCATGAGCGAGCCGTGCGTACGCTTTGTCATTGAATGAAATGAGGTCCGATGCGGGTGACAATGCGTACGCATTGCACGGTTCATGACCGAGCCGTGCGTACGCTTTGTCATTGAATGCAATGAGGTCCGACGCGGGTGACAATGCGTACGCATTGCACGGCTCATGACCGAACCGTGCGTATGCTTTTTCATTGAATGCAATGAGGTCCGGCGTGGGTGACAATGCGTACGCATTGCACGGTTCATGAATTAGCAGAGCACACGCTTTGTCATTGAATGCAATGAGGTCCGACGCGGGTGACTATCATGCATACACGTCGGGCAGACATGGTCCGAGACAGGCGTACGCCTTGGCCATTGAATCGTATGGAGACGGGTGCATGTGTATATTCAAAATCCGCGTTGTACAGTCAGTTGAACAAGCCGGGCGCACCCTTTAGCTCCGAACGGTCATGGAGACGGATGCGGATTCAAAACTTGTACGAGTTGTGCACTGGAAATTCAGTTGGATGCCTACAACAATGTTACAATTTCAAGTGTTCCATGAAGGTGAAGATTTGAACGATGCGGAAGGCGTGTACGAGTCGTACATTTAAATGGATTGGCCAGATTCATAGAATGAAACTGTGTTGGACCTATCACTTGGGACACATGGCACAGAGTCAACCTCTGCAGCACAGAAAGAAGGCTGGCTGGCCCCCAGGGAGCTCACCTGCCTGCACTACATGCTAATGGACCACATCCCTGCTACTACTGCTGCTGTCTATGCATCCTCTGGCTCCTGATATGGCAAGTACTCTGGAGAGGGCCCCAGCCTGCACTGAGGAGGAGAACCAGGCCCTGCTTGACGGGCTCCTTCCACAGTACAGCAAGCTGTATGGGAAACCAGGGAGCAGATGAGTGTGCAGTCAACTGCCTTCCTAATTATGCATGTTGTCTGACTAGCAGTACTAGCAGTGTGTACACCAGTGGCAAGCATTCTCACTGACTACTTTCATCCCCCAAAGTGTGTAGGTACATGTAATGAAAAGGTTTCCTGCTGCCAAAGTGCATTAGTGCAAGCTTAAACTATCCAGGCATTGTTAAAATGTCAGACATGCAGGTGATTTTTCCTTCCCCATGGTTGCACTACCTGTGTAATTCAGTTCCCTTTGTGATGATGACATGTATATCCAAATGTGTGCTGCACTTTGTCATCCTCACAGGTTGATGCCCACCAGAAGCAGGAGATCTGGCTGACCATTGCCTGGGCTGTTCGTTCCGTGGGGGTCTACAAGCGACGAATCCGCAACTGCCAGAAGAGGTGACAGGACCTTCGGGGCTGGACCCAGAGGATAGCTAGAGTCCAGCTGAAGCTCTCACCTCCACGCAGGAGGGGCGGACACCGGACCCTGACTCCCCACATGCTCCGGATACTGGCGGTGGTCTTCCCGGACCTGGACGGGCAGCTGAAGGCCAGACAGTAGCAAGGAGGGGGTAAGTCCATGCCTAATCTGTGTACTATGTCTGACATGCTAATTGCAGTCATTTGGCCTGGTCACACTTCCACATTACGTAGGTCTTGTAGTCCAATACTCATGCCCCTCAATTGTGTGATGCACCCTCCTCATCTGATCCACAGGTGTGGCCCTACAGTCTGTTGCTTGTGTCACTAGGGCACTGTGTCCCTGCAGTCAGCTATGCTTCAGCTACTGGTCAGCATCTGTTCCCGTGACTCTGTTGTGTGTTTCATGGGTGGGTCAATTGTTTACACAATGCCTGAGATCTGACATGTGATCTGTGTGTGCCCTTGAGATGTGTACCAATTGATGGTCTGACCCGCAACATGTGACTGATGTATTCCAAACAAAGCCATGTAGCAGGGGACTCCAATTTTGGTGCCTCAGGAGTATGTATATCAAGTATGTCACACTTGCTTAGCCACCTGACTACTGTCCAGAGCCAAACACTGTTTCACGTAGACCTGGCTAGTCATGCCTCCTCAAGGGTATTTAGAAACACTCTGTAATCCCACTCCTGTGTATGAAATTGCAGGTTGTGCTTAGTGACATGTGCCCTCAGGTGTCTGCCTCTGTGTCATTAGGTTGTGGCTTGTTTTTACGTACAACTGGGGTGTCCATGATTCAGAGGGTCAGCATGACATCTGAGATGTGACTGTGAGAGACAAGACCTGTGTGACATGTAATTGTGTGATCATCTGACAGCACACAATGGTGTATGCAACTGTGTCCTTCATGCAGCTGGGTTACATGCATGGCAGACTGTGATGTGTTAATGTACAGGGATTTGTGTTTGCAGAGACTCATGTCTGATTTGCATGATGTGGGGTCTTCTGGGTCCTGGATATGTTGTTTGCATGGAATGGGCAATTGCGCCGGTCATCTGCAGAGTTAGCTTTACCCCTGAGCTAGGATTGTGAGTCAGTGCATATTGTTGTCGTCTGGATGCCCTGCCCCTGTGACAGGAGACAGTGTTGACTGACTTTCAGGGCATCCCAGTGTCATGGCATTGAAGTTGCTATGAGTGATCCTGCATTGTGTTCAAGTGTGCACCATGCACCCCATTGTGGCATTGCCCATCAGGACATGAGTACATCATAGTGTGTGTCACTGGCATGCATCACAAGCATGTGAAATGAGTCTCTGCCCCTCCCTTCATCCGGACACCTGTACTGAGTCAGTAGCAAGAGATGTGGTGTGTGTATAGTGACATACTCCTACATGTTCACTTGCATGTACAACTAATGTGTGGGTGGTGCATGTTGGCAAATTGGGGTGTTAGCATCCAACATGCAACAGACATATGTGTGCCAGTCAAGGAGGGATATGTGTGCCATGGTTGATGTTGAGAATGACAATTGTCTTATTCTTAACAGTGTTGGCACTTTGAGCCGTGTTCAGCTGATGATGCCATGCCATGGTTTGCCCTGTGATGTGATGTACTCACTGTGGTGTGTGCAGTCGGTGCAGGTGACAGATGTTGTTCTCTAACTTCCTATTCCTATCCAGATACATCCACGGCCACAGGAGGGGACAGCTCCATGGTCCAGGAGGAGCCACAGAACCTTACAGGGACAGAAGGAGAGGAGTCGGGTGGACCCAGTGGCACAGAGGGTGAGTGGAGCCACACAGAGGAGTCGTCAGCACCTTACCCCCCAGCTAAGGGCCACAGCAGCTCTGCGGACGACTCCCTTGTGAAGGCGGGTGTCAGATGCCACCAAACTCCAGCTAGTGAGGCTGTCCCTGCCACCGCCACCACCACCCTCCCATCGGCTCCCATCCCAGAGGTCCCGGTGGGCTCCCGTATTTGTGAGCATGTCTCCTTTGTGCCAGGCAATGCACCCCCTGCCCCTGTGTCCCCTGCTGCCCTGAGTGAGGAGTCTGTGGACTTACTTAGACAGATCCATGTAAGGTAGAAGTCGATGCTGAAGGTTCTCCATGCACACACAGGTCTGATGACACAACTGGTGTCATTCATGGGGGGTATTGCCTCAGGCATGTCTGCCCTACAGAGGACCAATCAGTCCGTGGCCTCCTCCCGGACGGCAGCAGTGTCCCTCCTCCAACAGTCCCGCACCCTTCCTACCCCTGCACCACCCACGATTCCTAGCACCCTACCTGTCCCAAGCACAGAAACACCCAAACCAAGGTCTAGACGTGCGCACAAGCCAGCGCATGGGACTGTTACCACACTCACAGGGGCTAGTTTGCAGACACACACACAGTCATCCACAACCACTCCGCAGTCCTCCGAGACCTCTCCCTCCCAGCCCCCTTCCCTTGCATTACCTGCAACCCCATCTCCCCAGAAGCTCTTCCTCTGTGACCGTGGCCTCTTCCCCACAGACCCAGCAGATCCTGATTACAAGGGGAAGTGCCCCTCACACCTGGACACCCTCCCCCAGGTGCAGGCAGACAGAGACACCCACCCGCAAGTCCCCCCGGTGCCAGAAGAGCAAGACCCCCCCCACCACCACGCAGCTCCAAGGCCAAGTCTCCGTACTCCATCCCCCAGGTCACCACTCCAGAGGTTCCCCCGCCACTCCCTGGCCCGGGTTCCTCCACCCACAGATACACCATCCCCAAAATGCTAAACCCATCCCCCCCTAGCACTTGCTCCTCCACACCTGGTCAGACGGTTAGTGCCACTGATGTGGGGACCGGGTCCGCCCCCCTGCCCTTCCGACCTCACCTGCCCCCATTCCGCTTCCATGGATGTAGGCACTGCATTGGAGTCCACGACCACCCCGTCTGACTTGTGCACTGCAGTGGTGACCCAATCCACTCCATCTGATCTGCCCACTGGAGTTGTGCCGACACCCACCCCATCTGACTTGTGCCCCACAGTTGTGACAGCACCCACCACTTCAGTCAGCTCCACTGCAGTTGCAAGTGTCTCGCCTGCATCCACCACCTCTTCACTGCCTCCTTCTGCTGCACCCTGATCCTGTCCCTGCGGTGCCTGGCCTGCCCCCATGTATGCCCCTCCGAGAGGATGACCCCGGTCCTTAGCAGTGCAGGCAAGCAAGGTGTGACAGTTGTCACTCTACTTCACTCCTTGGCATTTGGACATAGACTGGCCATTGGCCTTTTGTTTGAACAGACGTTTAACTTTTAACCCCTTCTGTGCCCATGACGAGCTGGACTCGTCATGGAGCACAGTCGCGCTGTGCCCATGACGAGTCCAGCTCGTCATGGCACCCACCCACGGGGGAAGCGCTGGCGCTCTCCCCGTGAGTGGTCGATCTTTTTTTTTTTTACTGGGAAGGCAGGGGAAGACCTTCCCCTGCCTCCACCCTCCCCCCGCGTCATCAATGACGTCAGCGCGCGAGCCACGCTGACGTAATTGGAGGTTTCCCGTTTGCTCTCCGTGGCACAGGAAGCCGATTGCTTCCTGCGCGTCGGAGAGTAAAGGTGAGTTTTGGGGCTGGGGAGGGGGGATTTTTGCATCGGTGGGTTTGGGTTAGGGTGGGGGCACTATGGAAGGCTCAGGCATGCCAGAGGCTCGGCTTCGTTCATGTGTGCCTGTTGTTGCTTCCCTCTGAAATGGATTCAAATGTGAAAAACGCTCGTCTTTCTAGTTGCTTCCCTGTGAAATGGATCCAAAAATGCAGAGAAATGCCCTTCTTTGTAATTTTTCAAATCCAAAGTGCAGCAGCATGATTTTTGCATCGGTGGGTTTGGGTTAGGGTGGGGGCACTTGGTATGCCCAGGTATGTCACGAGGCTCGGCTTCGTTCGTGTGTGCCTGTTGTTGCTTCCCTGTGAAATGGATCAAAATTTGAAAAACGCTCGTCTTTCTAGTTGCTTCCCTGTGAAATGGATCCAAAATTGCCAAGAAATGCCCTTCTTTTTAATTTTTCAAATCCAAAGTGCAGCAGCATGTAGAGAAATAGAATTTCTTATATGAGAATAATAGCAAGACAGAGGGGTTGCAAAGTGGCCAGATTGGTTTTTTTTACATCCAAATACACCAGCATCACTTTACAGAGTTTGCCAGTGAAGTGCTCCTTTCATTTCCTCATCTTTCTTTGAAGAGCATTGTTGTTTCCAGGTTGGGAGAGTGTACCATTCCTGGAGGTACTGCAATACCTGGTTGATGGGTGGATTGGAAAACACAATGTGTACCATGGCTCTGTGTTTATGGATGTGGTCTTTTTATACCATACTGCTCACGTTTTGTAAGGATGTAAGCAATGGACAGTGAAACGGTTCCCTTCAGGGCCCTCTAGTCATGTCCATAATTTCTTTTCAGGTGAAACCACTCGCTGATTTCTGAATAGTTAGTGAGAGATCATTTAGGTAACCATGTTGTTTCTGCTTACATTTCACATGCTTTGCATTCCCTATGAGTGGTTGCTTTTTTTTTTTTTTTTTAGGCAGCATATTACTCTTATCAAGTGCATAATTTGAATTGAGCCACATCCAAGTGTTTATAGCGGGCACAATTAGGTTACAGCTGAAGACAGTGCGAGTTTCAGTGGGCAAGTATAGTGTTCAGTGGGGATGTGGCACTATGGCCAGAGCTGTGGAATTTGGAACTGGGGAACCGGGTTCCGCATTCATGACCAGTCCACCACACCACTGTACTGAGGGAGCACATTCCCATGCTAGACCGTAGAAGGCCCCACTAGACGTTAGAAGGCTTGATGTTTTAGCACAAGCAGGTGTACCCTAGTGGTGTCAATTGTGGGTTAACCTTGAAGGCCTGTCCACCACAATCCATACTGAAGTGCATCTCAAATTTCCCACCTCCCAGCGTTCCCCTGGGTCCCCCGGTAAAAATGGTGCCTCACTTGTGTGGGAGGCCCAAGTACCCGCGACAGGCTAGGGCCCAAAACGTAGTGAGGTGACATCAAAATTGCCTATCTCAAAACCACCTGGTTTTGCAAGGGGGGTCACCTGGGTTTTTGACCCGGTGCTCGGCGGCCATCTAGGGAAACCTACCAAACCCATACATTTCTGAAAACTAGACACCCGGGGGCTTCCAGGGAGGTATGGCTTGCGTGGATCCCCCAACGTTTCCTTACCCAGAATCCCCTGCAAACCTCAATTTTAGCTGAAAAAATCACTTTTTTCACACATTTTTGTGTGGGAAAGTTGTGGCATCACCGGGCTCACTCAAATTTCCCACCTCCCAGCGTTCCCCTGGGTCTCCCGGTAAAAATGGTGGCTCACTTGTGTGGGAGGCCAAAGTACCCGTGACAGGCAAGGGCCCAAAACGTAGGTATGCGACATCAACATTGCCTATCCCAGCTACAAAATTCCCCCCCCCCTCCCCCTACTAGCACAAGCGCGGCATTATGGGCAGGTGGGATATCATCACCCTTCCCGTGGTGAGCAACTAATTATGTGACACCCTTTGTTTTAATGTGAACCATTAATGTCGATAAACAAGTCTGTTTTGATGTGAGCATTTAATGTTGATACATACCAGAGGCATGCAAAGTATTTGTTCACTTCCGCCTGGTTTCAGTATATGTGTATATATATATTTTTTATATTTTTTTATCTTGTTATATATCAACTGACAGTGTCATGTTGTCGTTGTTGGTTTGATGTCTCATTTAATCCTTGTCATGTAGCATACCCGTTCAAGTGGTCGGGTCGTCTTCCCTCATCTATGAGGCTTTCCATCCAACCTTTAGGAGGTAAGAATTCTTCCCTCTGACAATGTTACCTCACCCTGTGTGTGGGGGTATCTTTCACCTCAGTTGTGCCACCTCAGTCATGTCATGCTGTTAACTTTTTCATGTCATGTTTTAATGTTCACCTAGCGTTAGTTTAATAGATATATTTTTATCCATCCAGTCTACAAATCTAGTGTTACTATATGAGACCGGTTTTGTCTGGTCCTTTCTGGGTGAGATACTGGTTTCTAATTTAGCTGACTAGTCGACCCCTACGAGTTTCTGATGGTATCCATATCCCTTTTCTCTTTTTTGGCCCTATCTATTCAGGTGGAACGCCAGATCAAGAACCCTAGACTAAGGATCTTGACTTTAAGAAAGGGAGTTTCTCTTCCCTTGACTGACAACCAGCGGTCATGTCATATTGGTCCTGAAGAAGTGTCACTTTACTCTAGAGCACCAGACACGAAACATGTTGACCTAATCAACAAAAGGCTACTCGAATACCCTCACTTATTACACGTAGCCTCACTGTTTTTAATAAGTCCCATCCTTGAGTATTAAATAGTGAACTAACAAGGTCAGGAGTCTTTTTTAAACCACATTTGGCACTCTTTAGAAGACAATGTTTCTCCTATAGCCCCATACACCTCACTCACCAAACGGCATTCTCAGATCAAAAAGATCTCCGATAAAGATGCCACCAGGCCCGTCGGACATTGCAGCGCCGGTCCGACGAGGAGCGCCCAATGATGAAGCATGACACCCTAACAGGTGTCTGAGCGCATTACGATCTGAACTTGCAGAACCCCCCAGATACCATTTTCAATAGTGTAGAAAGTCATTGTAACTCTCTACTCACAATTATGGTTGAACCATGATTCCATGATCAGATCTTTGTCCTTAAAATAATATGTTAATTAATGTTTAATCCCACTTATGAGTTCTTCAAAAGCTAGTATGAATTGATCCGGTCGCCACAAAAATCAAGACAATTCATGATTTCCGATACTTGGTAGCAACCAGAATCTGAAGGAGGTCTTGCCCCTCCACCTTTCCCCATTTTAGGATATACCCATTATTTCTCACCAATACTGGTTTCAGAACTAGTTCTGTCTGTATATGAGGCTTAAACTTCCACCACATATTACAAGCCAGAAAAGCATGATCGCTAAAAACCATGAATGTCACCTTTTCATTACTAAGGGGCTCATTAGGATGGCGGGCGGACATCCCTGCAGTGTCTGGACTGGCCGCCACCGCACCGTGAATTAGGATGGGACCACCACCATGTTGGTTGCATTCTGCAATTTAACATTGCGGCGGGTGCTGCTGACAGAAGCACCCGCCGCGATGTTAAAATCGCATGTCTAGCATTTCACTACACCATATGGCAGGCACCACACAGTGCCTGCCACTTGGTGAAGCAAAATGGGGGATACCATAGTTACCCCCAAGTGCACCCCACCTCCCCCAGATACAAGGGGGGCCCACAACAGGCCCCTATACGCAATCTCCACCAGCCTTTCCATGGCAGCATCGCCGCCATGGAAAGACCTTTCATTTCCCACATCCTAATATGGTGGACGGTGCACGCTAGCCACTAGTGGCCCTGCTCCGCCTGCCAGGCAATCGTTACAATTGCCACCGGCGGTAAAGCGGCAGACGGACTTTGCATCCGCCGGGATTCCCACCACCATCCTAATATGGCGTGGGTAAATCTCATTGTAATGGTGGAACTCTCGCCACCGCCGGCCTGGCTGTTCCGCCATCATAGTGAGCCCCAAAGTCTCATAATTAAGGCCTCAGAGGCGATATGAAATTAATTGTCGAGCCTGAGCTCGGGCCACCATAGGTTACTGTTCTATTGCACCCATTTAAAAAACATGAGTGACCATTTTAAATGGGTGCAATAGAACAGTGACCCTTCTATTTATGCACCACTCCTCTTTTAACCTTACTCCATAATCAATTGAATAAAGCTAGTTCTGATAGATGGAGGTAATGTTAGACACACTTTACTCTCACAGTCACTAATCGCTACTAGAGTTGGTTTCCATCCAGGAATTGTAGAGCATAACAAAAGACCTGATGATGATGCTTTTCACGTAATAATGCTTGCAGAAAATCAAGATATACTACACCAATGGCTTCAACGTGAATGAGGGTGTTTTAAAGACGGCAAAAACCCATGACCCTGGTTATACACAGGACAAATGATTCATTCGCCATTGATTACCTGCTTACCGGATGGAAGCCGAATGAGTCTCAGTTTCTCTCTCCCTCATTTGATTACATGATTACAAAGACCTTCATGTCGGCCTCGGGCACATTCAGGAATCTTAGATTGTTCCTCCGTGAGTGATTCTCCACCTCCTTGAGATATTCCCTCAAACCTCGATTTTGTTTAACCAGCATTCCAATTCCTGTGGCATTTTTTTAAAACATCTTGCCTTGTCAAACCTACCTCTTCCAATGCTCTAGTACAGTGCAGCAACATCATTGAGCTTCTGAGCCAAAACAGAGCAGGAGGCCTGAATGCCCATCAGGTTCGCCTCTGAGACACTTAAGTCTATTTTTGTCTCTTCTTTCAAACCCAAAAGGATGCCTGCCAGTGATTCCTCTACTAACTTCATGTCTGTCCCACCTCCATTTCCATTTCAGCTGGCTTCTCAAGGACACCTCCTCAGTGGGTTCAGACTCTCCACTGAACACCAGGGCTTCAAATCTATTGCTGGTAGGAACCTGAACCACACTCTGTGAGACTTTGCCTGCCCTCCTCTCCTATTCAGGGGACCTGATTGTACTATTAGGGATATCTGTAGTGGGTTTGGTGGTGGTAAAGGAAACCACTGCTGGAATCTCCATTATGGTTTTTTTTGTGGTGTATTTTCTTCAGAACCCTCTACGGACTACAAGTCTGGTTGGACTTTAAAGAAAGAAAAAAGTGAGGGGGCTATCTTAATCTTTGAGCCGAAGACCTTCTACCCCTACCACCAG
This sequence comes from Triturus cristatus, assembly GCF_964204655.1. Taxonomy (NCBI): domain Eukaryota; kingdom Metazoa; phylum Chordata; class Amphibia; order Caudata; family Salamandridae; genus Triturus; species Triturus cristatus. Next base: position 233,664,382 of record NC_140584.1, read on the forward strand.
AACTTTTGCCAGGACAGTTAACAGATTTCCCACATTTGAAGGCAGAGGTCACAGCCCCATTGCCCTCACCAGGCACACATCGCTGCCCGTTCCTTAAGTCCTTCATGGCAGTAGATTTCAAATCTGACTCAAGACATGCTGTGGCAGCCACAATGTTTCTCGTACGCAGCATGAATCTTGATGGTCTATCTACAGCCTCACCTATCCATGTGCAGGGGGCTCCTGACTCACTGGTTATGCTTTGCTGCTTCACTGCCTCCCAGCCTCCCTTCCTTCTATCCCCTAATGTCTGGGGCTGACCGCACACCTCTAAGCATGTTACTGTAAAAGGCAGAGAAGGCCACCTGCCAGTAAATTGACTTGTCCTGCCATGTGTTCGTGCAGTAGCCATACTGCAACATTGGAGTTCCTGTATAGCGATCTCCCAGTGTGAGTTTCCAGTGCTGGTAACCACACAAAAGAGAAACACCATCTCTGCTGAGTTTTCGACCAGGAGACCCCCAGGGCACATCCATCACAATGTGGGCAGCAACAAAAATCTTCCATTCAGGTATTTTTTGGGGGTTTTGAAAGACCCACGCGGCCAAGCAGCTCTAATCAGTCAACACCCGGGTTGCTCGCATCCACTCACTGTGCCACCGCCATGTTCCCCTTCAGATAAATGATATAACTATTAAACCTTTGTATTACATTTACATTTTTTCAAATAACGTGTTAAAATGTAATTTTGACAAATTAATTATTGTAAATAAAAAAATATCTTAGAAATTCAAATATGAATTTTTGTATGTAATTACATACAAATGTGTTTAACATCAATGTTTGTACTTAAATAAATTCCCTTTAATTTTTAATATTCAACTACTACAATTAATATCCTAGTATTAATGTACCTCCCTAACAAATACCCTAATATACCTTACATCACATCCCTAAACATTATTTTAACATTTTTTTTAATTTTAATATTTATATTATTTTCAGTAAATTCTGAATCTTACAAATTACTACTAAAGTGTTAACATTTATTCCTGAGTAATAATACACTTCCCCACCTAAACACCTTAATCCATTGTATCCCATTCCTACAAATTATTTGACAATGTTATAAAATATTTTTCAACTTAAAATAATTTATATCAATGACAATTAATAAATATTAATACAACAGTTTTAAAATTACTACCTAAGTATGAATACACTTCCCCACCCAATACCCCTATACTCCTTACATTCCTTCCCTGAATACTACTTTTAATATAGTATTAAATATTTAATAGTATCATTATTTTAAACAATTGCAGTTCCTAAAAGCTAATTGTGCATTTTTCGTAAATGTTTTACATTTTTTACATTTTCTTTATTTTAAAACAATTAATATTCATAAATGTATCACTAAAGTAATAGAATTAATACCCACATATTAATACAGTTCCACACCCAATACCGCTCTATCCCTCACATTCTATCCCTAAATACTAATTTTGAAATATTATTAAATGATTTATTAATTCAAATCATCATTAATTTAAAACAATTGCAATTCATAAATATGAATATCACAGTAGTACAAATAACACCTGAGTAATACACTTACCCACCCAATACGCCCATATCGCTAGCCTCCTGTCCCTAAATAATAATTTTGCATTTTATTAAATATTTAATATTTTAAATTTTTATTAATTTAAAACAATGACAATACATAAATATTAATACTGACGTATCAAATATAATACCTGATTATTAATCCCATCCCTAAAACGTATCATCATTAAAACAATATATATAAAAATAATTATGAAAATTGATATTTCTCAAATACCTATAGCATATACTTACTTATATACTTACTTATATACGTACATATTCCTGGTAATAACACTAGGGACAGAACACATAAATACAAACAACATCAGTAGTAAAAAAAAATGTGTGGTAACAATACTAGTTGTAAAGAATATATGTTCATTGAGATATATTAAAACTACCATAACAACTCATTCCATTACAATGCATACTAATTAATGCATACCATTACAATGCATAATATGTTTTCATTGTTTATTATTACATTTTCACTTCTGTGTAGTTACGCAGCCACTTCGATGTCTTTAAGTTGGTCTGCAAGACATTGAAGCGAAACTTCATGTATAGGGACTTTGCTAGTGGGGGATGTCTTTCATCCACAAAGACCTCAAACAGGGGGACCAGTTTTATAATTAAAAACTGCATGGTCAACCTTCCTGCTTTAGGGCTAAAATGCATACTATCCAGGCAGTACGACCAATAGATGTTTTTCAAAATGCTTTTTGAGTGGTGAGTTAATGATTGAGCATCATCCCAGAAGCTTCTCAGGCCTAGTTTGTAAAACCAACTGCGCACATGTCGTAGCCATGGAAGGGTTGCATTTGGGTCGAGTTCCAATATCTCCCTTAGCCCATTTATATAGTGTTTGAGCTCTTGCATGGTCCTCAAACTGACCCAAAATAACAAAGGTCCTAATTTGGCTTGATGGTCGATTCGCCTGAGATTTAAATCTTGTATTATGGGGATCATAGGAGCTGCAGTAACATCCTTATAAATCTATTTTCTTCCACAGTCGGCTTGTCCTGAATGTCGACACCCCACAGTTCTGCACCATAAAGGGTTGCTTTTTGCGCCCTACATTTATAAACTTCTAGGGCTGGTGACACTGCTTTAGATGTACTTTTTATATTTTTTCACTATTGCCATGGAGTTTTGAGTCAAAATAGACATACATTTGAGTATATGAGGTTTCCATGTCAGTTTGATGTCAATTTTGATACCCAAATAGTTGAAGTTCGTCACATATTCCAATCTTTTCTTTCCTACGATGTTTTTCTTGAAAGATGTGTGTGGATTTAGGGCCATATATTTGGTTTTATTTGTATTAATTTTGAACCCTTTTTCCATGCAGTATTCGCAAAAGCAATCTAGAAGGTTTTGCAGACCATTGGGAGTTTGAGATAATAAGATCGTATCATCTGCGAAGAGTAACGCTGGTACTGGCACCCCCCCTAACTTGGGTGAGTCGTGCTTACATACTTGAAGGTATTGCACAATGTCATTAACATATAGTGATAAGAGGGTGGGTGTGAGTACACACCCTGTCTCACCCGTCTTTTTATAGGGATAGCCTCACTGAGTTTACCACTGGGACCCCATCTAACTTTTGCAAAGTTGTCTATGTGGAGTCGTACTATTTGTGATGAAAGCTCATCGGGCAATCCCTAGGTTTTTTTATGATTTCCAGAGGGAGCCCCTGGGAATTAGATCAAAGGCGGCCTTTAGATCAATGAAGGCTATATACATGTGGCCTCCCTTTAGTTGTTTAGTGTATTTCCATATTAAACATAGCAATCTGAAGACCTGGTCTATTGTACTTGTTCTTGTTCTGAACCCAGCTTGATATTGAGACATGATATCATATTCTTCTAGCCATATCTTGAGCTTAAATAATATCTGTTTAGCATAGATCTTCTGAAAAACATCTATTAGGCTTATTGGCCTATATTTGGCAGGGTCTTGGCGATTCTCTTTCTTAAAAACGTGGATAATCTCGCCCCCCTTCCATGTTTCGAGTATTGGTGCACCTGCAGCAAAAGTATCGCACAGTAAATTTACGTAAGGTGCCCAAACCTTGATATTATGCCTCAGCAAATCTCCTGGGATCTTGTCCGGGTCTGGGTCTTTTCCTGGTTTAATCGCTTCTATTGCTGGTTCTGTATCTTTTAAGGTAAAGTAAGGAGTGCTGTTTTGTCCATACCAATTTTTTTTTGAGAGATTGTTGTTATCACTTGATACAGGATCAACAAGATCTGAATATAATGTTGAGAAGTGATTTTGCCAGGTGCCTGGGCCCAAATAAAGGTCCAGACTGGAATTCCCCGACTTGCTACCCTGGGCTAACAGTTTTCAAAAGCCGATGTGGTCCTTGTTTCTTGCTGCTGTAAGTAATTCGCTCCAATTTCTTTCTTCCCAGTCTTTATTTTGCCTGTGCTAATAACTTTCTATCTTGGGTCCTGCAAGCTCTGAGGTTTAGTATGTTATTAGACTGAAGTTCCAGCATCAATTGGTGTTTCACCACACGATATTCATTGGTGAACCAAGGGTTATGAGAGGGGTATTTGGTACAGTTTTGTAGCTTGGCTTACAAGAGATTTTACTGAAGAGAGTTGATAGCTTCTCTGCCAGAGTGTGTTGTATTTGCATAATAGGAATATCACATGAGGAGGTATTTACATAGAAAGCTAAAACATCTGCAAAGGTGTTATAAATCTTTGCCAAAGTTTGGTGATCGTCTAGAATCGAAGGCCATTTCAGTGCTCTACGATTATTACTAATTAATGGTTTTGGAGAAGGATTTTTCCTTGTGTAGCTTTTTCCCAAGGTCCACCATTCAAAGAATGATCCCTTCATTGACAGGCACAAAGGAAGATAATCACTGTCCTCTCTTTGTTTTATATTTAGATCAATTAAGTTACCCCATAGGATGGTGCTCACTATTATATAGTCAATTTTGCTACTACTAGTGCCTCTTTTCAATGTATATACACTCGGGCTGTCTGACGGCAGCCTACCATTACATGCCCTGAGACCAGACGGGCCAGTTGCATTACCGCCTTAGTGCAACGGATAGCACTCCCAGCGTCCAATGGTGGAATACCTCTAGCCATATCCTCTTCATCTAAAACAGATTCAAGGCCTACTACTGGCTCAAACTTGCAATTAAGGTTCCCTCCTATGATCATCGGTACACTAGGGTCAATAGTATTTAGGAATTTGTCCAGTATCTCCAAAAGTGCTAACCACAGGGCGCTATCTGCACCCTATGCACACAAAATGCTGTAGAAAATGACACCCACTTAATATTTTCTGCCCAGCTTACATTATTCCCGGAAAAAGTGGATCAAACTGATTTGTATTAACATTGGACTCAGTTTCACCTAGAAGCATTTCGTATTTTAAAAACAGACATATCCCAGAAAATCTTTTTTAGCCAAAGTAGATATATATTTGCTGTCAACCCAATACGTACGAGAAATGGATTGAGATTTTAAAATATTAATGATAATCATCAACGTTGATTTTAGTATTGTATATTCAGACTGCAATCCACAAAAGTACACTTTATGTATCTGCAATTCTATAACAAGTAATTGATGCACTTGCACTTTATCATAGTCTGCGAATGTGTATGCACTTTATTGGCCCTATAATAAGAGGGCATCTGGTATATTGTGCTCAGAAGAAATGCCCCCATGTAGGGAAGAAGATGACAAATGCGTTTGCACTTTATTAGTCTCCGGTTTGTTTTAATATTAATATTCTTTTTTAACTAAGTGTGCCTAAGGTGTCATTTTGATTGTTATTACCCATATCTAAAACTGATGTATTCAAATTTTACAAAGATGTCACGCAATAACATTGTACCCAATATGTGCGGGCTTGGATAATTATACTGTACTATATAAACTGTTTCTGATTTTTGCCCGATACACATGTACTGTATGAAGCTGTATCGTTTATTGTTTTATAAATCGAATAAAGAATACAGAGAGAGAGTACATTTTCACTTAGGTAATTTTTTTGCACCCATCCCCTGGGATGGGATGCAAAGGAAATAGGAGTTGTGGTCTGGGGAGGGTTTTAATACCCACGTATTAATTATAATACCCAGGTATTTTTATAGTACCTATACATTAAAATACCTGGGTATTAATAATAAATTCTAAAAATATGTTTAAAAAAACTGCGAAATTACACATATATTTACAGCAGTTTAAAAAAAATAAACACAAATATCTGAGTCAAAAAGAGATTATACACACAATCAATTTGAAGTACATCAACTATTTTTATTACAGCCCCTGAGCCAGCATCTACTCAAAATGTCTGACATTCCGAGAAGGAACATTTAAACGAACATTTTTAGACATGACAAAATAAATATCCATTCTGTTAGTTTGTGAATCAAGCAAAAAAACTGTTTCCAAAACATATTTTCTTTCAAATTGTTGTGTACCCCCAAAAAACATATCAAAGAAGCTATCCACCATGTTGTGCTCAGTGGTAAACTGACTTCCATGGTGACCACACACAGCCGGAGTAGCAGAACACTGCCATCAACAGACAAACTAAGTATACGTTTATAAGTAAACAACTTACAAATAATAACCCCTAATTCTCTAGTACTTATAAAATAATTTTAACTCATTTACTGATTTTGAAAATCAGTCCGTAATCCACAGCAGATATTCATGAAATTATCTTTCCTTCGAAATGCAAGAAGCCCAGAAGCAAAAAAGAGAAATTATTAAAATGTTCCTTTTGATATTAACAGAGATTGGACTTACAGCTACACCAACCTAGAACAAACAAACCTTTACAGATTCAAATGTATGTACACTGTAAAAAAAAGATCTGAACAAAACAAAAACTTTATTGATATCGGAAATAATATATTAACAGACACTGATATGTTTTAAAATGACTAATTTAACACCTGTATGACTTTGCCTCAAGGAACATGCTCAGGGAAAGTTCAGGAAGGTGTTGGGGGCAAATTTACTATTCCTTCTCATACAGGTGCTTGCCTCAGGGGAAGTGCTGGATGGTGGTGGGGTCAAATTTAGTATTCCTACTCCGACCGGTGCTTGTCTCAGGGAAAGTGTTGGATGGTGGTGGGGGGAAATTTACTATTCCTACTCCGACAGGTGCTTGCTTCAGGGAAAGTGCGGGATGGAGGTGGGGGCACATTGATTGTACTTAAACTAAACATTAAAAATGTAAACTGTACATTTCACATTTTCATTACTGTTCTTCGTCAAGCATGCAATCAAACACTTTTTTTCTTTACAATTCTGAACAGATTAGATCAAATAAACCAAACCAGAGTAAAGAAACACATCCTCAACCACAATAATCAAAACAAGCCCATCGTCACTAAAGAAGCCAAAGTATACAAGGTAAAAACAATTCAAAACCACAATTATTAATTTTGTTTGCAGGTTTCAAGTAAATAAGCATTTTATTTGAAAATGTATCATTGCATAAAAAATGTGAGCATCACAAACAAAACCAAATGACTTTTTTTTTTTGCACATAAGCAGTAATCTATTTCTTTGCAGGCTATTTGCAAAACAAAAATTTTACAAGCAAAAAACTTACAATATTTCTGCACTTTTTTCAGGACCATAGTTTCAAAAGCTACAAACACCACAAAAAGAACAACTCAAAGAACAATCCAATTAAAACCAGCATCTACACCAGGACTTTCCAAACACACAACAGAAAAACCTAAAAAAGGTAACCTTTTTCATTCTGTCAAATCTATCCAAAATTAACCTTTTTTCATCAAAGGTATCAAAGGAGCAAACAATTCCAAACCAACATTATCAAGCCAGTGAATGTAAATCCGGGTACAATTTTGTTAAAAAAGGCTGTGAAATAATTAATGTAACCTAACTTTTCATTTGCAGGCAAAATATTTTTAAAAGCAACCACACACAAAATCACTAAAACAATTGCTTTCTCTCTTTCTTCTTTCTACACAGAATGGCAGCACTAAAACAAGCCAAATATTTGCGATCCAGCAGGGGAAGTAGACTGTTAAATTACAGCGGCTACGTTTATTGTAAGGAGAGATTAACTGAGCCCCGGTGTCATTGGAGGTGTCTGCATTATTACTCATCCCATTGCACAGGCAGAGCGGTAACTCTTGGTGACACTGTTGAAAGGACCACCGAGCATAACCACTCTGTCTCTGCAATGGAGATAGAGGTAAGAGAAAATATGAATGAAATGAAGCCCTGGCATCCACCTCCAATGAACCCTGTGGCTCAGTTTTGAGGGAGGTATCACAAAACATTCCTACAAATGTAGCAACTCCCAACCTATGCAGAATTATTCAGCATAAAAAACAGACAAGTAACCCCCTATGCGTAACACCCCAAAACTTCTCTGATGTTAAGGTTCCACATGATCTCACTGTAACCGTTACAAATGAAACCTTTCTTTTGCATGAACAAAAACCCTCTTAAAAGATTTACAATGTTTATCACACCCCATAATCATGTTAAGTTAGAGAGTAGTGATATTTGAATGATGGAAGGGGCGTTTAAATCCACAACCCAACTATTCACCCAAATATACACTATTCATTCCTACATTAATCATACAGTAGTACCCTTAGTTTACAGTTTACTCCCTGATAAACAAACCTCAACATACACTGAATTGTTGTCAGTGATAACAGCTAAAACCATGAACAAAAGTCTTAGAAAAGTGTTAAGTGACTTTGAATTACCTATGATTAACACAATTACCATAATGTATAGGGGTACCCAAATTCAAGGATGTATTTTCAAATTTCACAGGCTTAACGGCGAAAAATTAAAAAAACATCCTTAATTGAGGATTACATATCAGACAGTAAACTGCAATTTGAATTGAAGAAACTAACAGCACTTTGCTTTGCTCCTCCTGACAGTGTACATGAATACTACACATCTATTACTGAATCTTACTATTTTGCTGAAAACGAGGACAAATTGGCACCCCTTCTAAATTACTTTGAAGACACATGGATTGGACATCTAACCAGGTCAGGTTGCAGGAGGAAACCACATTTCCATGTGAAGTGGTGGAACTGCTACTCAACCTGCTTAGAGGGAGGAGCAAAAACAAATATTGACATAGAGGGATGGCACAACTCCTTCAACAAATCTATAGGTAAAGTACATCCTAATTTATATCATTTTGGGGGAATTTTTAAAGAAGGAGCAAAGTTTCCTAGAAATGAGAATTGCTCAATCATTAACTTGTAGTCTGAATCCACAAATTTTAAAAAGAACAATAGAAATATCCGAGGGACTATTGGGTGCAATTCAACAATTTCCGTTGATGGTGGCTTCAGACTACCTAGATAATATTGCACACATTCTACATTTCTAATCTACACTAACTCGTAAACCACCTTACTTGCCTGTTTAACAATGAATTTCCCTAATTCAATTGGCATTTTTCAAAAAAATATTAAATTATAAATTGAAAGTCGAGTTTCTTACCTTCAGTTGTCTTCTTTTTTCAACTCTTGGACTTTGTGTAAAATCCCACATTTCACCAAGAGTCTTGAGCAGTCCTTTAATCGATAGTAAATAATCCATAATCCGTGATGTAAGCCATGACTCGAGTTAAACTAACCAAAATGGACACAGTTTGACAAAGCCATTCTTTACAGCAAAATTTATGCTGAAAACTGTACTGTGCTCACCTACAAAAACGCATCCCCCCAAAAAAATCCCCAAAAAGAATACTTGTTTGGCAAAAAACGCAACAAGAAATCCATCATTGCAATCCTCCATTGATCGAATTCAGGTTAAAAAAAAACAAAAAAGTTAAAACGTTTTAAAAAAATCACTACAAAAAAATCCATCGAAGAAATCCGTCTCTCTACCGAAATCCACCATGAGTCTCAAAAACCATGGGCCTCATTTATGAAAAGTGACGCATCACTGCGTGAAAACAGTGATGCGCCACTTTTCACTGCGCCCTCCCTGCGACTCCAGTGATGCGTCATATTTACAGTATGACGCATCATGTCGCAAGGAGTAACAGATACGTCAGTATTTCTGACGTATCTGTAGGCGCAAAAGTGACGCATCGCTGGAGTGTGTCACAAAAGTGACGCAACTCCAGCAATGTGTCCTTTCACATGGGGCGAGCCCCATGTGAAAGGGCCTGCGTCAGTCTTACGCCTGCTGTGAGGCAGGCGCAAGAAATTGACGCATTTGCACACTAGAAGTGGCGCCGTGAAATCTCGTAGATTTCACTGCGTCACTTCTACGACCCTTTTTTGCGTCAAAACGCCCCCCTTGCATACATTATACCTGGCGCAGGTATAATGTGGCGCAGGGGTTTACAAAGTGACGCATCTACCTAGATGCGTCACTTTGTAAATACGGCGCAACATCGCGCATGTTTTATGCCACTGGTGCGTCACAAAAAGTGACGCACCGGCGGCGCAAAAGTGACGCAGGGGCTCATAAATGAGCCCACATGTCTCTATGTTTTAAAAATGTCCCAAAAAGTATTTCTGCAATCCATGAAGTCTGTGTCCATGTTCCTGTGACCTATCCGAAAAAACGCAATTAATTAATTTAAAAAACCTGTCCCATCAAAAAAAATCTAAATATTTTGCTTTCATAACACTATTGTTTAACAGATAAATATAATATTCATTAAAAATAATTCTATTAAACAAAAAGTGCTATGAAAGCAATCAACCAGACGTGGGCCTGCAACTACTACCTGTTAGGAAATATTTTAAGTTAAAACATACAAAAACATCAAAATACAACTACCCTAGTTCTTACAACCTCCCTCCTCTCTCTTTACAATAAACTATGCCTCCCTTAATCTATTGTTAATAAATTAAATTTGTCTTACCTGGACGCAGCGCTTCCCTGCTTCTGATCTGGACTGCGTTGATCCTCGCAATGACGAAACTTACGTACAAGCTGCAACGTCATCTCTTTTTGTAAAAAGGAAAAAAGGACATTTTCTCTAATTTACTTCAATGGGAAACCGTGGGAAAAACTACAAAGAAAATAAAATTCTATGTTATAATACAGATTTAAATTTTCTTGATAAAAAATACAGCTATCAAAGTTTTTTTTAAACTTTTTGATTTTTTTTAATCTCCATTATATTTTTTGTAATGTAATAAAATTACCTACAATACTATTAATGTGTCAGTTGATTGTTTTGCTACATTGCCTACATTGTAATGGACATTTCCCGTTGTAAAAAACACTAGTACTATATTTCAATTGTGGTAAAAAATAAGAATAAGGACACATGTACGCTAAATATCTAACTGCAAATTAGTTGTAAGGTAATGCGTGGTTATTACACTAGTGTTAAAGACATAGGGCCAGATTATGAGTTTAACTTCCCAAGCACGCTCGCTAGAAGACCACGGCACTAGTGGTCTTCCGACCACCATTTTACAAGTTTAGTAGGATGCCGGCGGTGTAGCTGTGGAGATCTTGCTTTGGTGGTGATTAGTTTTCCATATGTATCGATGCCTAAATGAATATTTCGACTGCATATGTGTGGAATGCACACATATGCATGATATATGTGGAAAAATACCACCTACCCATTTCCGGAGTCTGGGCCAATATGTGGGCAGTCCATGTAAGGGGTATGTGGTACAAAAAGGACTCACTTGTATATCTCCGCAAACAGGGTCATGATCCTAGGGGAGAAAATGCTGCTCTGAAGGGGGGACCTGAAGAAAGGGATCCATGTTGAACTCTGCCCGAAATAACAGGAAAGAGGTGAGTACGCACCCCAAATCCTTTGTTTACAGCGACTTGAAGCTGCCGGTCTCACCGCCGTGGGCAACTCATCGGAAAGTCACCTTGAACATTGTGTTTTCAGGTGGCCCTCTTCTTTGTAGCGCACCAGCTACCAACGACCTCAGCAGTTCAGGCAAATCCAAACACTCCTGAAATTCCGCTGGTGGAACATTGGACCTGGTCTTGCTGCTCACTTAAATCCAGAAGGTGAACCTTGATATCCAACTATATCATTTGTTATCAATGTTTTCTAATTTCTCCCATTTACTTCCCTGATACATAACTGCGGACAAGAGTGATTTATTTTGGGAACTTGAAAAATTCCTTTCTGGAAAAGTACTTACTGTAGAATGAAGCTCTTGGTCTGAAACATTATATAAATATCGATGTGCCCTGCATCAGGCAGGCCTCACAATCAAGGCAAGTAAGTGTCAGATTGGGCAGAGCACTGTTGTGTACCTGGGTCACCTTGTAGGTGGAGGCCAGCTAAGACCTCCATGATCCAGATTACTCTAGACTGAGAGGCTCCAAAGACACAGACCCAGGACAGGGCATTCATTGGCCTGACTGGCTACTATAGAAGGTTTGTGAAGGGGTATGATGTCATTGTGGCCCTCTCACAGAGTTAAACTCAAAGATCGAGCCGAAGAAAGTCATTTGGACAATAGGCTGTCAAAATGTCTTTGACACCCTGAAAGCAGCCATGTGCTCAGTACCTGTTTTAAAAGCTCTTAATTATGGGAACAGTTAATTGTTCAAGCAGATGCTTCTGAAAATGGGATTGAGGCAGCAATGTCACAAACCAACGATGAGGGCTAGGATCAACCAGTTGCCTACATTTGCCAGTGACTCCTCCCTAGAGAGTAGCATGAGAGTGCCACTGAGGGGGAAGCCTTTCCTGTGGTTTGGTTCCTGAAGAAGTTAAGAACCTATGTGTTTGGGATTCACTTCAAAGTTCAAACGAACTTCAGGCCTCTCAGGTGGCTGATGCATATGAGAGTAGAGAACCCTGAGTTATTGAGTTAATACAATTCCCTACAGGGGATGGACTTTGTAGTGGTACACAGACCAGGAACTGACCATGCCAATGCAACTGGCCTTTCCTGGTTTTTAGGTTAAGCCTAGCACTGCAGCGCATGCGAGGCATGGCAGTATAGAGTATAGCGTGGAAGCTTCAGCCACTCTCCGACCATCTTTTTGATTGGCTTAGGTCCTAACGGCTGCCTTGCGATTGATTTTAGGCTAGGTAGTTCCTCCTTATGACGAGCATGTCGTCATTTGTATTCTTCCATGGCTACAGGCCCCTTTTACTTTCAACACTATTTTCTTCCCGTGTTGCCCCACTCCCCTCCCGCAGTCCCTGACTTCTGTCGCAGCCCCCCTCCCGTTCATGCCTTTTTACATGTCCGCTTGCAGTACTGTTTCCAATGCAATAGGTCTTGCGTAAATGCGAGTCCTATTGCATTGCAAATGCTTGTTTTTGCCAGTACTCACATCCCACTGTGGGGGCCGTACCTGGCTGTCGGAGGAGGAGACAGGCAGCTGTTGCTGTATTTGCAGTTGGGGTGCACTGCGGTAGCAGCAGCAGGAGGAAGGAGAGCGGGCGCATGCATGTCTGTGGAGGAGGGGCCGAGCAGCACCGGGCTTTGTCTTGTCTGCGCGAGCTCTCACTCCCAGCAATGCATGGAGGCACCAGCAGGCAGAGCTGTGAATTTCATGTAGGCCGGGGGGGGGGGGGGGATAGGCAGCAGCCCCCAGGGACGGGCTCTCGGCCAGGATTGTGCATCGTCTTTCCTTACGGATGATGCTAGACTCTGAACAGAGGCGCCGGCTCGCACACCAGGATTTGCACTTTGGAATTGTGCCGGGCACTCTAGGGTTGTTGGAACGGCACTTCGTGGAGGTAATTGTTTGTTTTGAACTCCAGCCTGTTGTGTGTTGAGGGAGGCAAAGCGCTGTTCATGTCCAGCCAGGCGCCCCCAGACCTGAAGCCTCTGCAAATGAAGAAAAGTTTTGGGAAGAAAAAGGTCAAAAGGCCATCGCAAAAAAAGGAATCGCAAAATTTGTGATTCCCTATTTTGCGAATGCATTTAAGGAATCGCAAATTGCGATTCCTTAAATTCAATTCTGGAAGCACCCAAAATTTGCGATCTGGTCTTAAGGAATTACAAATTAGCACCAACTTCAAGTTGGTGGTAATTTGTGATTTCCTAGAAAAATTCACTTTTTTGCATTTTTCTATGTGCCATGTGGCACACATACAAGCCCTTAGGGCATGTATGTGTGCCATATGTGCACACATGCATATTTCAGGGGTGCCACAGGGTGTCCTTTTGGCACCCTTGCACCCTTAAAATTGCATTTGCAATTTGCGAGTACCTGTTGGGTACTCGTAAATTCTAAATGTGGTCCCATTCATTTCTGTGGGCTTCTAGGCCCATAGGAATGAATGGGAAGGTATTCCTTAATTGTGAATCACAATTTGCGATTTGCAATTATTTAATATGTAGGAATCGCAATTAATATTGCGAAACCTACATACATTGAATTTTGGGAGTCCTTAATAGCGAATTGGTAAAATTTGCTATCAAGGACTCGCAAAATACAATGATGATACATCTGCCCCTAATGAGCACGAGTGGCTGAGCGAAAAGTAGTACATTGTTTCCACCATCTTGAGGGGTCAGGGTTGTCATGTTCAATAGTTGCCAATAACTATTCTCTCCTTGGTAAGGGGAGTTTCTAGTGGCACTGTGAGCTAGCTGGTACACAGGCCAATATACCCGGTGTGGGCTAAAATCAGTCTGAAACAAATCCTACAGTGTATGTTGTCTAAACGCACAAATCCTATATAGGTTTTATAGGAACTACACGACATGGCGCCACCAACGTTGGTTGGTTCCTTTTTTAACGGTCAAATCTGAGTAGTTCTGTTGTGCTATTCTCAGAGACCCTTACTCATATTTCCCCAGAGACGTCTGGAGTGGGATGGGAAAAAAAATCTGCTGCAGCTGAGTAAGCAAAATCCTATTTATTGGCTGTTGGTTAATCAAGCTTGAAGGACACATTGTTCCTATTGTGCATAACATCTTATCTCAATTCCCTTGCAGAACTACTCTTACTAAAAACAATGACTGAGCAGCAGGATAATGCTGTGCATGACCTGAACCTCTCAGCCGAAGAAGAAGATGCAGATGCAATTCAAATTCCAGAATTTTTTTTAAATGTCATCACCCTAAAACTAGCAGCATATGGTCTAACAGCTAGGGGTGGGCAAGTAACGTTCATGGTTGAGGCACATAAATCATATATATCAGAGGTATTCTATTCATGTTTTAGATTCCCACATGCAAATGCAGGAACAAAAACATTTCATTACTACATAGAAGATGACATACCTAACAAAAATTGTCCATACGAGGACATTGAAGTTCCGCTCACTTACTGGGAGCATATATACTGGTTTAAAGGCACCCTCCCCCATACAAGAAATAAAGTAAGACTTGGTCCACTCAGAAGAGACGGAGCAACATGGCCAGTACTGGTGGCCTACACACAGAAACATGGCACAGTTCGTGATGAGAACACTCACACTTCAGCCAGCAACGGCTATACCAACAGGTCTGATTCAAACATCAACAACTAAAATTACGCCACAAACTTTACACGCAGTGATGGGTAAACTGCACACTAAACGTGAACAAATGCCATTTTGGATAGCTCAAAAAATAACACAGCTAGAGGCAGTATTTCTCCACACTGGTCCACAAGAAAAGCATAGAATGCTAACAATTTGCTTGCCCATGGGAATACCTCCCCAGATAGAGGATTTTACCACTTGGGGTACAGTCTTTGCTGCCATATATACCTGGACTCATGGTATACCTTCTTTAGCAGTATTACCAGATATATTAAGACAAATACAGACGGAGTACGGGGTAGAACCTGCTTTGAACTTAGGGATGAAGTTACTAGGTAACTTTGCCCAGGTATCAGCTATAATATTAGCAAATATTAAAGTGGACGCAGCAGCAGTGGCAATACGCCAACGCCCGAGGGATTTCACTCCTTTACAACAGGAGACAGAATTTCCTAAAATTATTGCAACAGCATATGCAGAATTAGGTAGAGATAGTTTGGGAGCTAGACCAGTGAAACCTCAACTGATAGGTGGTCCCGAAAAGGATACCTTCAAGCAAGCACCTGCTTCTTCAAAGAAGAAATGGGATAATAACAAACAAAAAAAGAATAATGAGAATAGATCTCAATCCAGAGGTAGGACTCCTCAACAGGAGCCCTCCGAAAGGAGGTATAACCTTAGGAATAGGGATAACATTAGAAAACCTGACAGGTATCAGGACACTGATACTCTTTGCTCAGGGTTCATCAAAAAACTCAGAGAGGGCAGGACGGTCACAACACAGACAAGAAGAGGGTACAAAGTCCAGAGACTCGCAACACACTTCGGATTACGCACCCAAAAAAGAAGAAAAGCCTAAAACAAAACCTCAATTCAAAAAGAAGAAATTAGCAGGTCTTAAGATCAGACATGCCCAGAGTGCTGAGGACTCAACTACTGATTGGGGAATGGGCTCTGACGATGCCAGGCAATGCAGCAGAAGTAACAATAGGTCACCAGAACCTGATGGAATTTCTGGTGACAGCGGAGCTGAGGGAACATATCAAGGTGGAAACACCTGATACTAGGGTAAGCATCCCACAAGGTTACATGAAATAACACTCCAAATGGAAGGGGACAAGCCCATAAAAATTAAACGTCTCTTTTGGGAGAACCTGACATTTGGCTTTGACGTTCTTTTAGCTGAAAGAGATTCGCCGCCTGCTATTGGTATGGATTGCCCAAAGGGAGAAAGGGTCATTTTTCCAGCCTTTTCCAACCTTGTTCCCACACACTTAAAACACACATACGCGCAGGAGTGGGCGGTAGCGCTTGCCTCTGCACTATATCGCAACCAGCTCACCACGTGATACCACTAAAATCTACTTCAACTCCACAGAGACAGTAGCCAATAAAACAGGAAGCGAAAAACAAGTCAGGGAGATCTTAGATCAACTTGAATACCAGGGTGTGATTGAAACTTGCAACTCTTCAATGAATAATCCTTTGTTTCTCGTAATTACACCTGATAATTCATATCATCTAGGTTTAGACTACAGACATCTGAACTCATGCACAAAAACATTTGCAGTACAAACTGTGCACAGTGCTGCATTGATGAATAACATTGTGCGGAAAAAATACAAAACAACACTATATATCTCAAATGGATTTTTCTGCCAAAGCATAGCCTCTGAGAGTAGATATTTGACAGCATTCTCAGCGTTGAGGTCCCAGCGTCAATTTAGTCAACCCTCCCAGGGGTATAAAAACAGCCCGGGGTTGTTCTCAGCTAGGGTAATTGAGTTTCTTCAAAATCTGGATGAGGAAGCATTGTCCTATGTAGATTATATTTATCTGACGGATGATGACCTAGAGGAACACTTGACCAGGGTGAGCACCATCATTTTGGGATTTGCCTCTGAGGGCTACAAATTCAACTTTAAAAAATAAAAAATAGCCCACCTCAATGTCCTATTTTTGGGATATGAGCTTTCAAGTGAAGGCAAGAGCTTGGCAGCTAACTTTTTAGAAAAGTATGCGATGCTCCAACCCCCAAAATCATTCAAAAATTTACAATCCATACTGGGATTCCAGAATTTTGGTAGAACATACATTTTGGATTACGCAGAAAGGGTTAAACCTTTCTACGGCCTCATAAGGCCTGATTTTTCAGTTAGGCAATGGACACAGGAACACACAGATATCCTTTGTTCCCTACAAGCTGACATGATAGCGTCTAAACACTTACAGACACGCATAAATGTCCGCAACCTGGTGATCTGTGTAGCTGCGGGTCAATCTGGGTACACCTAACTAACAAACAATGAAGGCAAAAAGGTACCCATAGCATACCAATCACACTTATACATGAATGCTGAGATGCACTTTGCATCCACAGAGAAAATGTTGACAGCTGTAGTGAGAGAAAGAGCACTGGCTCAGGGGAAACAAATAATTGTCGTGACTCCGGTACCGTCCTTAGAGGCTGCTACAAAGGCTAGCGTTCCTAATAGTAAAGCTTTACATCCGAGATGGAAACAATGGGCGAATTCTCTCACCTCATCAGACGTAGAAAACAGATATAACCCAAGTCTAAAATCACAAGCATTCCTGCAATATGAACAAGAATATCCTCTCTCTAGATCAGTATGAATACATAATTTACACTGACGGACCTGCTCAGCCGGCCATTGAAAGTAAAGAACAATACAGCGCCACATGTGCAATTGTAAAAAGTTTTATGTAGGACAGAAAGTTCCATCCAAGCTGTACAAAAACACAGTCTCTAGGAGACTGGATGGCTCAGCTGGCAGAATTAAAAGCTCTATTACTGGCACTGATAAATACAGATCGAGAATTCCTCAAACTAATTGTGTGCAATTCTTTTTACTGTGTCCAGTCATATAATGAATATCTTCAACATTAGGGACAAAATAGGTTTAAAGATTCAAAAGGTGGCACAATTAAGCATACAATGTTATGGGAACAGGTAATTGAGTTGAGAAATGAGCTACAAAGGGCTCACGTGATACACACGCTGAGTCATCAACTTGATGGCATTCACGTTGAAGGGATTTATTGGCTGATGAAGTAGCAAAGGGGGCAGTACGAACTGCATCCATAGTTGCAATCACTCGTTCAAAAATGAGAATAGATGGACAGATAATGGTAGCTGTCATTGCTTCAGGCAAAGACAATAAGGCATTGCTGATAGGTTTTCCACTCAAGTCCTCCTACAAGTTAGATGCAAATAACGTTCCGATTGCTCAGATTCCTAGAGTGGGGGATAGAGTAATACCAAACATGGATCGCAGATTGGGCTTAATATTAGCTGCACACGAGGGTCTGGGTTTTGCACACGCAGGAGTTATGGCGACAGTATCTTTACTGAAACACTGCTATTGGTGGCCAGGGTTCACAAAGCAGACCAAAGATTATGTCTCAAAGTGCGACATCTGTCAACAGATGAAAGGCTCCACCATAACACGTCCAGCGCAGACACCATTACTAATATCAGACAGGCCACTCGGTTGTGTCTATTTGGAACTTTGCGGCCCCTTACCAGTGGTGGATTCTCAAGAGAGTGCTGCAGGGTCGCGGTGCGGGGGAGGTGTAGGGTAGTTGTTAGTAAACTCTGGCATACAGCCGAATTGAGTTAAGTAAATAAATAAATAAACAAAACTAATTACCTTCCGCGTGCTGCAATGCCAAATAGCGATGCAGCGCACGCAATGTAATTTGTTTTATTTGTTTTATTACTTAACTTCGTTCGGCTGTATGCCAGAGTTTACTACCCCCCAGCCTGCCTCTCCCCCGCCCCGCAGCACTCCCTCGAGGAGCCGCCACTGCCCCTTACAATCTGATGAGGCTTACAAGTACATCATGGTTGCAGTGGATTCCTGCTTGAGATTCCTATGGGTATGGCCTCAGCGCTTGGCTGACACCCAAACTGTTATCAAAGATGTTCAAGTCTTTATAGGGACATACGCAGTTGGCCCATTACATTCTGACCATGATCAAGAAAACATACATCATGACATGTGGGAAGGGAAGACAGAAATGCAGGAGTCTATCTACAGGGGGAAGTGGGGTAGAATCCGCTAAGACATTTTCATATTTAGGCACTCTATTTGACTGCACGGTTTCTTGGCGCCAGGCTGTCAAAAGTAGGAGTCTTCTTTTTATGAAATCGATGGCAGCTGTGGTCAATTTTGCTATAAAAACTGGGTAGAAGGCCCCTAGCACTGCTCCTCCAGATTTACCGGGCAAAATGTGTGACCATTGCGACCTATGGCGCGGGCATGTGGGGATTTCAAGATTGGCAACCTATTCAGATAGTTGAAAATGCCTTTTTAAAGTTTCTTTTAGCGGTCCCAGGGAGTATTTCTGTTTACATTTGCCGTAGCGAGCTGGGCATTCCATATATTGCAGATATTATTAAAGCCCAGCCGGTATTACTATGGTATAGGATTTGGAGTTCCAGTAGTACAGATCTGAATCAAGATATTATTAAAGATTCTCCTGGTTGAAATACATCAAAAACGTCATGTATGAACTTGGGCATCCTGATTACTATAATTTCCCTGAATCTATGAATTCTGTCTCCAGCAAGGATTTCAAAAGAATCTGTATGATCTAACTTGAGGCAAATAGACTCGCTCAGGAAGTAAACAAGCCGACAGTAGTACAGCTTCAACTGATTTTAATAACCTGGGATATCCAGCCGTATTTATTGTGTAACCTAAGTGGATATAACAGATACGTTTTAACTCGATTTAGATTTGGGAATTCTCAGTTTCATTAGTTTTCCTGAAATTAAACAACTGGTTCAAAAAGTTATGTTGTTGCCCATGTGATGATCTGTCTCCGCAATCAACTATACATGTGGTTTTATTATGCAAATTTTATAAAAAACAGAGAACTAGGTGAATTCTGCCTATTTTAAGGCTAGGGGGATGGAGGCAATGTCGGCCAGCATTTCTATATTTGCAATCTCTAGACCACTAATGTTTTGCTGTAGCTATTGCCTGTTTTAAAAAAAGTATATTTAGAATCAGTAAGTGTATTAGCGGTTAATCTCGTTAGGATTTGGGCTTTTAACATTTTATGATAGATTTAATTCTGTGAGACACAAGTTTTAAAATGGTTTTCTTCCTATTGTACGATGAACATTTATTTGTAACCCCTTGTGTAGAATGAACTGTGGGATGAACTGTACGTTTATATGGATGCTTTCTAAAAGATGAGTTGCTTTCTTTTTCTGTTATATTTGCTTTTGTGATTTTACTTGTATAAAATTGAATAAAGCTTGTTCTGATTCTGATTCTGATAACAGCAGAGTCAGGAGGTAAGTGAGCTATTTTCCAACAGCCACGTACATGTACACCATATACGCAGGCATCAGCATCGGCACGTAAAGCCATTGGGAAGCGACTGCCACTATCTCCAACGTTACCCTATATCTGTGACCACCGTGCATGCGATTGCTTATCACGCTGTAGACCATTATGGGTGGCCAACTTTTTGACATGTCCTATTAGTGAGGTCAGGCAGCCGCCATGTTGGCAGTTGGTAGAACAGTATATAGGCCAAATGTGCACTGCACACTGTATTTTCACATTACATGTTCTACTACCCTCACTATAGTGGACATTTTCAATGTTCACAATTTATGATGCGCACAGTTCTGTTACAGACCTGTGTATGCTACCTTCTGGATGACAGATGGATGTTCAAGATTAGACAATGAAAATTAAATGTGTGTACTGCTTCATGAAGCTTTTGTCTTACTCTTCACATATGTTACTCTGCACACTGTTTCCAAAATACATTCTTGTGTTACTCCTTCCATAGGTACCATGGAACGCCAGCCTCTAGTGTACCACCCATTTCCAGACCTATACACTATGGAAGAAAGACACAAAGGTCCTCTTTACGATGCCGGTTGGAAGAGCATCTGACCGACATCAGGAATGAGACTGCCCTATAAGGAGTTGGAGGTCCCACCCATTAAATTACAATGCGACTGCCAGCACAGCAGGCCGAAACATACCCTTTACTATTGCAGCCTGTGCTGCCGGCTAGAAAAGGGCTGCAGCACAAGCCTCAATAGTAAAGGGTGGGGTTATAAATATCCATGCACTGTGTGCCAGGCACCATGTGGTACGGATGTTTAGGGGGGGCAACACATGATGCCCCCCTGGGCCCATAGCAGAGGCCCACTGGTGACGGAGGCCCTGCTAGGGGCCTCAAAGTCCCATTCCGTCTGCCTGTACATGGTGGTCCGACTACCATGTAAAGGCAGAGGTAAAAGGGAAATCGTGAACCTTATGGCAGTGCCTCCGCAGGCACTGCCCCATTGTAGGGTATTACACTCCGACCGATGCTCCAACAGGATCCTTGAGTCTGTCGGAGTCGTTGGTCAGTCCCTCTACCCGCTGCCTCTGACTGCCTGCATCATAATGCGTTAGTCGGACTGCGGCCCCAGATGTCAGATAGACCGCCACCAATGGCCTGTCGGTGGCGGTTAAGCAAACAATGTAATCAGGCCCCTAATCACAAAGTTCTGTTTAAATAGACAAACAATCGTGGATCTATATCACCAGTTGGAGCCTGACCTTGTACATCACCTCAATAATCCTGCATCAATCCCACCACTTGTTTTGCATTTTTTGGCCACCAGCTCTTTTCAATTCAATGTTGCTATTTCTGGTGGAATGTCCCAACAGCTATTCAGTCGGGTCCTCACAGAGGTGCTTACTGCAATGTTGAGACACATGGGCAGCTACATCCAGTTCCCCAGACATGAGGATTTGGCCACTGTTAAGGTATATTTCTATGGATTTGGACACATCCTACGTGTGATTGAATCTATTGATGTCACCCACATTGGCTTAGTACCACCACAAGACAGGAAGCAAGTCTATCAGAACAGGAAGCACTACCATTATATCAACATGCAAGTTGTCTGTCTAGCAGATCTGTACATCTCAAACATCTGTGCCTGGTTCCCGGGATTTGCCCATGAGGCTTACGTACTGCGGAACAGCACCATACCCCAGCTCATGTCACAACTACTAATGGAGAGGGCCTGGATTGTAGGTAAGTGTGATCTGTCCTAATTTTGTGTTGGAAATGTCAGGTAGTATGATCTGAAAGTGTGTACCTCATTGTTACACTTCTGTCTACCTTCCATCTAGGAGACTCAACGTATTCCAAACAAATATGGTTGTCAGCCCCGCTGAGGAATTCTGCAACTCCAGGGGAAGTCCGCTTCAATGAGGCCCATGGACGAATACGGCAACCTGTGGAGCGGGCTTTTGGGCACCTGAAAGCCAGATACAGATGCCTAGCCCAGATTGGGGGAGCCCTTCTCTACTCACCTTGGAAAGTATGTGAAATCACCATGGCCTGAGGCATACTCTACAACATTGCCCTGTGATAGAACATCTATTACATTGCAGAGGATGTAGGCCATATAACCCCCAGTAATGGGGACCATGAAAATGGCAAATGACGAAGATGACAGTGGTGAAGAAATACTTCTCCTGAGTGTAAGCATGGTGTGAGATGTGATGGCTTTGACTAGTCTTGCAACTCTTGTAGTGGTGTTGTGAGGAGGATGATAATGCTACATTCTGAGAAAACGATGGCTCTGTGAATATCTGGGGAAAGGTTTTGGTATTGTAAGTGTAGCTTTGTTCAGCTGTAAATGTTGTTTTTGAATGTGTTCTCTAGAAGTTGACAATTAGATGTGTGTCATATGTAATGTTTTCTTAGCTGATCTCTCTGTGTTGGTCTGTTGTAACTTTGCCATGTCATTCTCATTTGGATATTTCAGAGTTGTGATATTAGCAGGTATATGATGCTGTTCATATGTACGAAGTAGACATGGATTGGTCCTGGAAATGTCTGCCACAGAGTTTGGGTGTACAAAGCCAGTACCAGGACAGCTTGCACAGTGACACGATGGAAATTACCTGCCTTCCATTGGACTTGTTCCTTGTGGTTATTTGGTCCTAATGCAATGTGTGCCATCGTGTGATCCAACACAATGTTGTGTTGTGCTCAAATCATGCTATACAGCCTTCACATTGTCTAATTCCTCAATGTGTATGAATTGGATGCAGCAGTAGTTGTGGTCAGAAAGTGTTGTGCTGACATGTCTGTTTCTTTCCTTATTTTGATGTAGGATTCCTTTTGTGAGGTGGTCAAAATGGCTCCAGCATATAATGTTGTCCTAATTTCTTTTTCTTCATGTGTGGGATATTGTCAGATGTATCTCCTCCTTCCATGTTGTGAGAGTATGCACGTGATTATGTGGTCACTGACCTAGTATAACTGATCTATTTCTTATTTGCTACGTGTCTGACATCATGTCAGCCTATGATTAGAACTATGGAATAAAGATGTTGTAAGCACAGACACTTATATGTATGTGTTATTGAGACATGGTAGTGATCCTGATTTTAACACTTTTTACAGCTAACATACCCATGTCTCTATAAGTCTCTAATTGTGATTTTCCAAAGGTCACATGGTAGTGCATTTACAAAGTAATATGTGCAAATTGCAACAGGAGACAATGCTTTGGTAACAGGCATTTGAGTGAACAAGTCTAAGATATCAAGTGACATAAGAAAATAGTGACAACAAAAATGTGAAGTCTTGAGTCATGGAGGATGAAACTATTGTAGTAGAGTCCATTTGTTCTGGAGCCCAAAGTTCAACATAGTCCCAACACATATGAAAAAGTGGACAGGATCAGTCAACAAAGTGAATGTGCAGCACACACAGAACAACATTAGGGGTGAGGTATCTTCCTGGAGGTTGTGGGTGTCTTGCCATCCTGAGCTCCTAGATTTTTCTTTGGATGCCCCTCCCACGGGCATAGGAGGGATCTGGAGGTGCTGAGACAGGGGCTCTTGCAGGCATATCATCCTCTGTCAGGGCCTCCCTTCCGGTGGCTGTGGCAGATTTTGA
The DNA here is from genome assembly GCF_964204655.1 of Triturus cristatus. Taxonomy (NCBI): domain Eukaryota; kingdom Metazoa; phylum Chordata; class Amphibia; order Caudata; family Salamandridae; genus Triturus; species Triturus cristatus. Next base: position 233,688,376 of record NC_140584.1, read on the forward strand.
TGGCAGGGATGTACTTGGGCCACAGGAAGGGGTTGTTGTGGGGAGAAAAGCCCTGTTGAGGGTGGTGTTTATGTACATCAGTGTCATCGTGTGATCCAACGCAATGTTGTGTTGTGCCCAAATCATGCTATCCAACCTTCACATTGTCTAATTCCTCAATGTGTATGCATTGGATGAAGCAGTGCTTGTGTTCAGAAACTGTTGTACGGACATGTCTGTTTCTTTCTTTACTTTGATGTAGGATTCCTTTTATGAGGTGGTCAAAATGGCTCCAGCATATGATGTTGTCCTAATTTGTTGTTTCCTCTCATGTGGGATATTGCCATATGTATCCCCTCCTTCCATGTTGTAAGAGTATGCAAGTGATTATGTGGTCACTGACCTAGTTTTACTGGTCTGTTTCTTATTTGGTATGTGTCTGACATCATGTCAGCCTATGATTAGAATTATGGAATAAAGATGTTGTAAGCCCAGACACTTATATGTGTGTGTTATTGTGACATGGTAGTGATCCTGATTTTAACACTTTTTACAGCTAACATACCCATGTTTCCATAAGTCTCTAATTGTGACATTGCAAAGTTCACATGGTAGTACATTTACAATGTAATATGTGCAAATTACAACAGGAGACAATGCTTTGGTAACAGGCATTTGAGTGAACAAGCCTAAGATATCAAGTGACATAAGAAAATAGTGACAACAAAAATGTGAAGTCTTGAGTCATGGTGGGTGAAACCATTGTAGTAGAGTCCATTTGTTCTGGACCCCTAAGTTCAACATAGTCCCATCAGATATGAAAAAGTGGACAGGATCAGTCAACATAGTGAATGTGCAACACACACAGAACAACATTAGTGGTGAGGTATCTTCCTGGAGGTGGTGGGTGTCTTGCCATCCTGAGCTCCTGGATTTTTCTGTGGACGCCCCTCCCACGGGCATAGGAGGGATCTTGATGTGCTGAGACAGGGGCGCTTGCAGGCATATCATCCTCTGTCAGGGCCTCCCTTCCTGTGGCTGTGGCAGATTTTGATGGCAGGGATGTACTTGGGCCACCAGAAGGGGTTGATGCAGGGAGAAAAGCCCTGTGGAGGGTGGTGTATATGTACCTCAGCGCCCCAACCGGAGAGGCCACCTCGGTGCAGAGGGCGGCCACCTCAATGCGGACACCGGCTACTTCTGTGTGGATGCCAGCCACCTTAGTGTGGATGCTGGCCACCTCCGGGTATCTGTCCTCCTGCAGCTCCTTCATTGCCTGGATTTCAAGTCTAACACTTTGGGAGTCCTGGTAGGCTCCCAGGAGTTGGCTGATGGCAGCCTGGCTGTCTGTGTCCTCAGCAGGCTCACTCTGGGGGTGTACATTTACATGACGGCTATCATCCCGGCCCTGTGCTCTTGTCCCAGACTGCACCCTCCCACGGGGTCCTAGTTCTTCTGTGAATAAGGTGGGCTAGCCGGGTCGGAAACCATGACTGGGGTGCACATGATGGTTGTCTCTGTGCTAGGTGTACAAGTGGGGGGTAGTGGTTGGCAGTGTTGTCATAGCTGTATTGGGAGGTGTTTTAGTGGGTATAGCAAGCCCCACTGTTGGCGTATGCCTAGGCTGACCAGATGGGCCTGGACCTTCATTCACGTTCACCTCTTCAGGAGCATTGTCATTACTGAGGGAGTCTTGCTGGTTAGGAAAGGAACTTTGTTTAGTTACCAACCGCTGATTCGGTGCAGTGATGGATTGATCTGTTGAGAAATGGAGAACATTGTTAATGGTGGAAGTCAGGTATCTACATCCCCGTTTTTTGTGTCAAAGTTAATGGGTACCTGGAGTGGAACAAAATAGTTGGAGATTAGTATTGTCAGCTATTAGCGTGGAGTTGATGGTGGTTACTAAACATTTGTATACATTCAATAGAAGTATTAGATGCCATCATGTCATTAGATGTGAAGATATGTGTCATTTTGGCTTTAAGGATCGACATGGCAACTCTAAAACTCAACTACCAACGCAGTGTAGTCATACCATGTTTTTTGTCCATTCCAAGGCCTAGTTGTGTTTAATTCAGACAAACACCCAGCTTGCTTGTATATGCAGCATAATTCATCATGTGAGAACTGCAGAGTCAAGGGGTCACCTGCCACTTCTATTAAGCTGAGTTTCATTCATGGCTGACATATATTAGGGGTACACTCTTGTTATGATGTCACTCATACCATCAAACGTTTCACTTGATGGGTCTGGAACACAATGGAGCAAAGTGTGCACACGTATATCTGATTGGCGCTTTTGTCTGTACTTTACACAGTTCATGATGAGTGAATATCAGTTATAAAATGGGAGACAAATGAGAAGGGGCAATAGGAGTGAAGCATCTTGGTTATAGTTGGAGTGACAAGGCCTCATTGCAGTTGTAGCTACTTCAATGTCACTTGGCAAAACTTGAATAATGGTAACCTGCATGAGTAGGGAACCTCAGTAGTGACATAGGAGACAAGTGAGAAGGGGCAAGAATAGTGTAACATCTTGGGTAGCGTTCCAGTCACTGGGCCTCATGGTAGTACTGGTAGCTTTTCAATGTCACATTTCCAACACTTGAGAAATGGCAACTTACCTGAATAGTTAACATCAGTTGTAAAATGGCAGACAAGTGAGCAAAGGATAAAAGGAGTGCAGCATCTTGGTCATAGTTGGAGTGACAAGGTCTCAGGGTTATTGTAGTCCATTCAATGTCACTGTGGCAACATTTGAGAAATGATAACCTGCATCATAAGTTAACATCAGTTGTAACATGGCAGACAAGTGAGCAAATGGCAATAGGAGTGTAGTATCTTGGTCAAAATTGGAGTGACAAGGTCTCATGGTAGTTGTAGTCCATTCAATTTCACTGCAGGAACTCTTGAGAAATGGTAATCTGCATGAGCAGTGAACTTCAGTACTGACATGGGAGGCAAGTAAGAAGGGGCAATTGGAGTGTAGCATCTTGGTTAGAGTTCCAATCACTGGGCCTTATGGTGGTACTGGTAGCTTTTCAATGTCACTTTGCTAACATGTGAGAAATGGTACCCTGCATGAACAGTTAACATCAGTTGTAACATGGGAGACAAGCGAGAAGGGGCAAAAGGAGTGTAGCATCTTAGTTAGAGTTTCGAGTGACAAGGCCTTATGGTATTAGGGGTAGCTTTTCTATCTGTACTTACCAGCACTTGAAAAATGCTAAGCTGCCTGACTAGTTAAGATCACTAATAACATGGAAGACAAGTGAGAAGGGGTAAAAGGAGGGTAGCATCTTGATCAGAGTTGGAATAACAAGGCCTCATGGTAGTTGTAGTCAGTTCAATGTCACTTTAGCAACACTTGACAAAGTATCAGGATTCCATGGCTGTTGGCAACATGCATTTGGAATGGACCATACATTTACATGTTAATACATATCATGGGTCCTGTAAATATACTTCACTGGCAATGTACTTCCAGACAGCATTGCAACATGTGGCATGTCCTCGAGTTGGCTACACGTGCTCTTTTATGCAAAATTACACATTGCCACAGACAAACTAACACCTCAGCTACTTTGAGTATTGCATGTTAGGTAAGTAGATAGAGAAAAGAATATGTAAAGCAGAGTTGAGAGCAAAGAAGGCATTGTGATATTGTGGCAGTTGTTGAAGTCTAACTTAGCAGAGTCCACTCCCCCTCTATTCCTGACAAGCTCTCAGTATGCAGGATGGCCAAGACCTTCTCCTCTCAGGGTTAGAGGTTTAATGGTGTGCTGGGAGGTCCACCACCAGTCCTTTGCGTGTCCAAATGCTGACTGTTGTACTTGGTATGTGCCCCCAGTCTGAGGTTGTTCTACCTGTCTCCCTGTGCATTCATTCTGTTGGCTATCCTGTGCCACATTTCCATTTTCCTACTGATTGGAGTCTGCTGTACTTGGGACCCAAAAATATGTGGCTCTATTCTAATGATTTCATCCACCCTGACTGTCAACTGTTGCTCAGCAATGCAATTTTCTTTTTGCAGGCATGGTGTAAAAAAATGTAGTATGTGGATGAGGACCAAACAAGTGATAGAGGTATACATGTGTCAAAACAAATTCCAGATGGTGGAGAGTGTTGAATGTGAAGCTTAAAAAAGGGGTTTCTTAACTAGAAAGTGCTGTACCTGAATTTCTCTCTGGCTGTGCTGCAGTACAGAAGCAAACAGCATGTCAGGGATGGGGTGTGTTTTATAGTGTGGTTTACAGGCATGTCCACTTGCCAAAGCAAACCAGGCGTGTAGTTTTTAAATCAATCCAATGGTCACTGATTTAGAATTTATTTTTGGGTGTGCTGTACGGCAGTCAGTCACCGTTTGGTAGCCACTATTTGTTGAGCACCGTTGTGAGACTGCAAGTATGACTGTGTAGTTGGAATATGCTCGCCAGATGGGCCACAGATCTGGTGGGGTCGTTGGTTGCCCCACCAACATTTCATACCACCATGGCCCTGCTGGGTTGACCACCATGGCTGTGGTTAGTGTTTCTGACAGCACAAATTGTAATATGGCGGGCGGTAGATCGCTGACTCAGCTATGCCGTGAGTGACACTGAAGCTGTTCTTTGGCGGTCAGACCACCAAATTCATAATAAGGTCTTTAGCTTTTAAAGGGCCAGATCATGGCTCCATTAAAGATTGAGATCTGCATTCTACGGCTCGTTGGCAGACAGTCCTACAATTTAGGGGAGACATCTGCGATTCAAAGGGAAACTTATAACAAAGAGGGGAACCTAGAGCTTTTGAGTGAGGTCCTGCACAATGCCCCTAGAATTGCGCAAGACAACTGTGTGTGCAGTTCCTCAGGGAGGGAGAGGGGAAGGAACAAGTCTCCTATTGAATGCCCTCACACACCTAGCAAGGTGTCATGATTCATCATTGGGCTGTGCTCCTTGTCGAGCCAGCGCTGCAATGCCCGACGGGCTCCCACAAAAGGGCTCTTTGCCGGAGATCTTTTAAGAGATAGCCGTTTGGTGCGTGTGGGTGAGTGAACTGTGTAGTGAGTGAGTGTGCGGGTGATCTAATATAGGTCTAGCACTGCCATAGGGAATTGATTTTATTCACGTGGTGTGCTAACCTAATTAAAATGTGTGGGCCCTGTATGGATAAATAATGATCCACAGGGACTAGCATATGAGTGTGGTCGACATGTTTCTTGCCTACTGCCCCTAACGGGTCACTCGGCAATTCTTCAGGACTGTTGTCTCAGAGAAAGGTGCTCTAAAACTCTTACACTACTACAATGCTAGTGGAATAAAATTTAGTATATCACCAGCAATGTACGAAGCGGTCCCAGGGCGGTAGAGGATCTGTAAGGAAGAGACCTGGAAAAAACATCCGTGGAACCATAGCCCTACTAGGGTGAGCGGAAATCTTGCCGCTGATCAAAAGTAAAACAATTCTCCTCTTTCCCTCCCTATTCAGCCTCAGACATCACGTACCACTACCAACACCATCGAACAATACCAAGGGCTGGCATTTGACGATGACTTGGTGACCGAAATTCTAGGAACACCTTCCCTGTTAGATGCAGATGTAGCCATTGCCTCCACCAGCCAAGGTGGCGATTGGAACAGTATTATTAACATGAAACGCCAATTGATGAAGATTATCATGCATGGTGCTATAATGACGGAATACTTACGTGCGAACATAGCCCCCAATGGACTGATTGTGTCCAATATGCCAAGAATCTTCCTGGAAGATAAGCAATTCAAGCAAGAATGGTTCCTAGTTGCCTAGAAGTGCATTAGAGACTGGCTTATCTTAATATTAAAAAGAGCTAAACGCTTGGCAGATGATTTAATCATCAAAATTACCATAGCTGAAGGAGCGCTTAAAGCGAGCATTACCATCCCCGCATTCAAGACCAGACTTGCTGAAATAAACAATGAAATCTCTGAAAACAAGGAGTTCCTGATGAGACAAAAAATATCCAAACTCCAAAAAGACATTGGCCGGTTCAACAGAGAAAAAATCTACCCATACCTTAAAGATGACTACCAGCAACCACAAAGCGACTGCTCATCAGATGACAAAACTACCTCTCGACGAAAAACCTCTTCCAACAGCAGCAACTCGAGCACAGACAGCTGAAAGGGCCAGCAACAATACTACCAGCGCAGGCCCCCCAACTCGCTGTTTGCCTACCCAATGCCACAGTTTCAAGGGCCCCCATGTGGCAATTCCCAGGCTTCCAACAAGGCCCACAACCTCCCTTTAACCCCTTCCATCAACAACCTGTTTTAGGCAGAGGCTGGGGCAGGGGCAGAGGAAGAAGAAGAGGAGGGAACAATCCACAGAAGCAGGTGCAATGGCAGGACCAGACAGACCAAGGACAGATGGAACTCAGGAGCCACAGAGGCAAGAAAACATCTCTAATCGGCCTTTGAACCAGACAAAAGAACGAGTCCTTCAAAAGGGCCTAGGGTTCATACCTACACCCCTAGCAGACAACTTCAGAACTCACTGTGAAGTCCACGACTTATTCAGAAAAGTCCAACTCAGGAGTTTCTTTAAGGATAAGACCATGCACACCGGCAATGACACAGGCGTGCGAAGACCATCTATCTTCACCCCCACTTCAGCAATGATACCTCCGGAAGTTCTGGCCTTTGAAAAAGCAGTCCTCAAGGACATCAACTCCATGAAACCCAAGGATACGTTCCACAACACATCACGCTTGGAAAATGAAGCCATCAAAAACCTGGCCAATGACAAGACCATTACAATCAAAGAGGCAGACAAAGGCGGAGCCATTGTTATCATGTCCACCACGGACTACAGATCAGAGTGCCTATGGCAACTCAACGACACTAGGTATTACGCCCACATAAGAGAAGATGCAACTAAGAGACTCACCATCACAGTAAGAACTCTTGTGACGAATGCGCTGACACAAGGATGGATATCCAAGAACGAATCCGAATTCCTCATGAACGACAACCCTCAAGTACCGTACCTCTATACGTTACCCAAAATTCACAAAGGCACCTGACCACCAGCAGGGAGGCCCATTGTGTCAGGGATCGGGTCCGTCCTAGAACCCTTTTTCCGTTTTTGTGACCATTTCCTACGACCATTGGTGCAAAAGACCCCAACATTTCTTCTCGACACAAGGGATGTACTAAACATCATCGAACTTCACAACAACGAGGGACCCACACTGGACACCTTGATCACCCTGGACGTAGAGGCCCTCTACACTAACATTCCCCAAAGGGCCACACTGGAAGTTGTAGAAGAAGTCCTACGCGCACAAGAATGGAACTCACCTACACCCATATAAATTGTTATGGAATGTGCGGACATCACCCTCACCGAAAACTATTTCCAATTCAAAGATCAAATCTACCATCAAGTACAGGGCACTTCGATGGGGAGCACCTTCGCCCCCAGTCTGGCATGCCTCTATATGGCCCATTTTGAAGCAAAACACATCTTGACCAGCACTAACATATATAAAGACAACGTTATCCTATGGCGCCGCTATATAGATGACGTTCTTATCTTTTGAAAGGAGACCTGTATTCCATACCCCACTTCGTGTCATGGGTAAACAGCCTCAATCCTTTCCTACGCTTCACTGCCAACACATCGGTACAAGAATTACCCTTCCTGGACCTTTTAATACACAGCTCGTCCACAGGCCTAACCACAAAAACATACAAAAAGCCTACCGACAGTCATAGCCCCCTCCTCTTTAGTAGCTTTCATCCCAAAGCATTACGTGACAACATACCTTATGGACAATAACTAAGACGTAATTGCATCAAATTGGAGGACTTCAAGACACAGGCCCAAGAACTCACCACCCATCTAACCAGGAGGGAATATCCTATGGGACCTACCAAAATTGCCTGCAAAAGGGCTCGTAATACCAACAGGGAGACACTGCTCAGACCCAATGAAAAAACGACCACCAATCAAATAACATGCGTTACGACCTACATGCCGGAGTCTAACATGATTAAAAAGATCATAAAAAACATTGGAGATTGTTGGCCATAGGGGACTGCCCAGTACCACAACCTAGATTTGCTTTTAAGAGAACTAACAACCTAAAAAACCTCTTAATTAGAACTAGAGCAATGAGAGAACCCCCAACCAACAACCTACTCTGGAACCGGTCATGGGCCACTACCCATGTGGGCAATGCATAGTGTGTCCGCTGACAAAAGCAAGCAAGGCTATCAAACTTACAGAGAATCTGACTTGGGTACAAAAAACACACACAAATTGCAATACACGCAATTGCATTTACCTTATCATCTGTCCTTGCCAACTCATGTACGTGGGGATGACAACCCGCCCTGTTAAAATCAGAATCTCCGAACACCGCAGCAACATCAGGTGCAGGAGGGACAACACCAAAATGTGTACTCATTTTCTAGAAATGAAACATACGGCCAATGACGTAAGCTGGTCTATACTTGAATCCTTTTCCACGATCAGCAAAGATGCCCTTTTCAGAAAGGAACAAAAATAGATTTTCAAAATTTCCAGCCATACTAATGGCCTAAACGGTGAAATCCCTAGGGTCTCACTGAATAATACATAAAATTCACACCCAATCCCGTGGGTCGGTTACAGAATCCAAAATCCCTACTTTGGCCCACACTTAACATCAGCATTGTCCCATTATGATGGGCCACTGACCAGGGTTCATCCATACTCCACATGTCTTTACCACACTCCATGTAGGAACTTACTATCAATCAATAGACATACTATGTCCCATAGCGCTCTTAGTCTATCAAATTGTGTCATACACAGGAAATTACTCCTCAAGTTCATTAGCCTTCAGCGTCACTCTCCTCCCACCGCTGAGAGACTAATTACTGTTATATACCATCTTTACTACCCACGCAGTCTTTACCGCTCCTCGTGCCCAGTATCAATAACGTTTTTGATCTTGGGTGTCTAGTACTTCCAATATGGCCGACCCCTGTTCGGTCTAGTCTTCCCTCCTCCGTCCGGAAACCACTTCCGCTAAATGAGTTTCCACGGCGGCTCCGTTCCCCACGGGAGCCAGAGCCTGGGTAGGGGCACCACTAGTTGCGTGTCCCCCTGTATGTGAGTAATCTCTTCAAGTCAGCCGCCGAGCACCGGTAAGACTGCATACCAATTGATCGCTGTTCCACCATGTGATCATAAGCATTTTTTCTCTCTATCTTCCAGGGTGAGCAACAAACCGCTTATTTGGCAAACCCGTCTACCCATGACCCCACAACTGGGGGTGAGTAGCTAATACGCACGTTCCCGTTGTGCGATCTGTTCGCAGTTACCACAATCTAGAAGCCACATGTTCCCCGTTGTACAAAATCCTTGAACAACGTACTATTGAGCACTGCACTTGCTGTCACAGATAGAGATTATTTATCACCATGGCGAGGTACTTTGCACGAACGCAGTCTGATGGCGCCCTGATTTTAACCATGACTTAGTTTAACTACTCACTTGCACTTGTGAGTCCAAGTCCTACGCTTCTTGTAGAACTTATCATTTCTTCCCCTCCACGCATGCTTACCATGACACCATTTAGGATATTGTTGTCTTGTGCATTTGTCGTGATGAATTACTTCAAATCGTTGTGATTTTCTTGTTTTGTGTCATCCTGTGTTTTTTCCAGGTCTCTTCCTTACAGGTCCTCTACCGCCCTGGGACCGCTTCGTACATTGCTGGTAATATACTAAATTGTATTCAACTGGCATTGTAGTAGTGTAAGAGTTTTTAGAGCACCTTTCTCTGAGACAACGGTCCTGAAGAATTGTCGAGTGACCCGTTAGGGGCAGTAGGCAAGAAACATGTAGACCACACTCATATTCTAGTCCCTGTGGATCATTATTTATCCAGACAGGGCCCACACATTTTAATTAGGTTAGCACACCACGTGAATAAAATCAATTCCCTATGGCAGTGCCAGACCTATTTTAGATCACCCACACACTCACTCACTACACAGTTCACTCACCCACATGCACCAAACGGCTGTCTCTTGAAAGATCTCCGGCAAAGATCCCCTTCACGGGAGCCCATCGAGCATTGCAGCGCCGGACCGACGAAGAGCACAGCCCAATGATGAAGCATGACACCTTGCTAGGTGTGTGAGGGCATTCAATAAGAGACTTGTTCCTTCCCCTTTCCCTCCCTGAGGAACTGCACACACAGTTGTCATTCAAAGGGAAACCCCTTAAACCACCCCTAGCTTTAAAAACACACAACAGTATAACTGCTGGTGCCATCCTTCAGCAAAGGGTGAGATACGCTTGTGGGGACACTGGATTGGAGAACCTAGACTGTGTGGTGCACATTGCCAGAGTACTTTGTTGTTCACAATGAAGATTACTACCTGTGAAGGGGACCGCATGCTCTTTCTGAATAAAGGTTGGCCCAGGCTGAAGTCCTGTTGAAGTGTGCTCTCCAAGGGCCCGATCACGAATTTCATGTTCTGCTTGAGATCTCAGGGACATCAAAGATTTCCAGCGAGGGACATACTCCATCTACCTGTGACATCTGAAGATCAATGCCCTCTCAAGTGCCCACGTAGGCCACTGAATCCCAACAGGTAGCCCAGTGGGAGCATGGAAATAAGACTTGTGTCTGTAAATTGTATTGTTTTGTGCGGAACCCCAAAAATCTTCCCCACATTTAATGCATGTGGTTCCTGTACTGGAGGGACGGTAACACTCATAAGCATCTAGTTGGTGGTGAGCGGATACACTGGTTACAGAACCCCACGTGCCCATTATATCGATCGTGCTGCATCTCTTTCGTGTGACATGCCACTGTATGCTCATTGCATGCAATGTCTGATGCACGGGGTGCGACCGCCAGAGGTAGGGTTGTACCCATAGGAGTGCCTCATTCTACCTCATGTGCCTCTGCTTTACGTGCACCTGTGTCTGTCTCACCAGACTAGTCTGTTTCAACCTGTAACACCATGCACCGGATGTTGTGCCTCATTTCCAAGGCAGTATGAAATTGCAACTCTTTGTTTGTGTGACCAGAGATGCCTGGTGCAACCCATCTAAACATGCACCGGATATTGTGCCTCATTTCTCAGGAGGTACAGAATCTGCCAACTCTTTGCGTTTGAGACCTGAAGTATCTGGTGCTACCCATACCAATGTTGTACCGGGATTGCCTGGGCATAACCTGGATCAACATATACCGGACGGGGTGCCTCCTCCTATTTAGAGGCTCAACTGTGTTACTCTCCATTCATCGGTTATTCCCCTTTGACTCTCATTCCAGCAGACCAACTGCCCCCTCCACACCTAGCCCCTCCTGAAGACATCTTGGTGCCAGGTAGTAATGAGAGAGATTGACTGGGTTGAAGGAACACTCCCGAGACAGTTCGGAAGCGGGTCAAGAGCCTGCATGACTCCTTTGTGTTTTGAGACCTGTGGGGGAACTTCCTGAGTGGCTGCTGAACTCCCCATGTTTATGTCTACCTCCTAATTGCAACTTGCTACATATCCTACCTGCTTCCCGAGGACCCAGACTGAGTGTGACTTCGGTCACGTGCAGCCTAGTATCCAGGAGGTATAGGACAATTTGGGTTAACCTGAGGGTGGAGGGAGGCTGCGGCTACGGAGTCTGCAGGTAGTTATCCATTGACCTGCTGTGTACCAGTAGTACCCCATTAGGGTGCTGAGTGCATATGTGTGTAGGAGCGTGCCATAAAGACTGGGCTGAAACCTGTCATACCATGTAGCGATGTAGAGTGAGCATGTGTGTGAGTGACAGTCTGCGGACTACCTATGATTCACAACACTGGCAGGTAGCGCTGCAGTAGACGTGTATTTCATGCCAAAAGCATAATACATTTGATATTGAGTTGACCCGCATGACTCTGGCCCACGGTGCTTCTAAAAAGTGTTCTTTTTTTGTGTATGGACATATCTTTGATATCGTTATGAACCACGGTGTACCCTATAACTGTGTGATACTGTATTATCAGGATTGCTAGGGTGGGCCTGGGGTGGACATTGTGTTGCACTGCATAAGGTATCTCTCTCTATTAGAGGGGTTCAATTTGGAATTGTCTAGCATATGCATACTATTGATATAATAACGATACCTAGTATTGCTAGTAATATTTCCATATGTGATATAAGCCCAAAATTATATGATGTTCATGTGATAATGACTGAATATGTGTGTATAATTTCAACCTTATTTACATACATCCTGTCTGAAGTCTCTTTTAACGCAAAGGGGCAAATTTACCAATTTTCCGTGCAGCGCAGTGTAGCAGCCATAAAAGCTTTGCTGCTTGAAAAACAGTCAGAAGGAGAGCGATAAATTTACTGAAATCAGCTGCAGTTACATCATGAGTGATGAATAGGTTTTGCACTGGAAGTGTACACTTCCAGTACAAAATATCTTGCAAAGACTGACTTAAACAAATTTCCCTCTTTGTATGTGTGCTGTGCAGTGCAGCACATGTACAAAAACAGAAAAGGAAGGAGAAATTAAAGCATTTCTCCTTCCTTGAACCTACTTCAAAAGGTTGCAATTTTCTGATGCTAAACCCTGTCTATGTTATCTGGTAAATTGGGTTTAGCATCAGGAACCTTGGGTGGTTGCAGGAGAATGCGAATGCTTCACCCATGGTACGTCCTCTTTGTGCTAAGTAATGCAAAGCAGCACTATGCGCTGCTTTGCATTACTTTTAAGTTATTTCCAGCACTTGCTGGAAACTAAATCGGAAAAAAAGATTTTGCACCGCTTTGCGTCACGTTTGTGATGCGAACACAGCGTAAAATCTTAGTAAATCCCCCCCCTCAGTGTATTTATCGCAAGTGACTGATGTGCCTTTGCTTTGCATATTGCCTCTGAGAATAAGCCTGACCGCTAGTGCCAAGCTACCGAAGGTGAGCACAGTTGTACAGCGAGTGCAATCACCCATCCCTTGATGAGAACGGAAGGTTCGGCCTGGCTGGGTGCATCCCTTCAGCCAACCAAAACTGCTGGTTTAAACAGAAATGATTAACACATGTTCCTCTAAGCTCACCTCAATGCTCTGTGCCACACTACCAGGACCGAGCTGAGGCTGCTATGGGTAAATCCGAAGTCCACTTTTGTATACTGTGTTAGTATTACACGATAAGGCTCACCAGCCATATCTCATAATTCTTCCACCTGGTAACATTTATGAATTCTGTAATTTGAAACCATAGAATGTATGACGTTACTACGCCATACATTACCACGCAGTAGGTTACAACGCGGACGTTACATCGTCCACGTTGTTACCATTCATGGCTTTACATTGCAAGTTGTTTCTACGACTTGCACTAGATGGCGCTAGATTTAGGAATAGTATAAATTACTATTCCTACATCAGTTAGTGCAACAGCAGGGAATGTGTTGGATTTAAAATCCAACACATTCCCTGGTGTTGCACGCCATCTAGAGCAAGTTGTAGAAACGACTTGCGATGTAATGCCATGCATGGTAACAACGCAGACGATGTAAAGTCTGCGTTGTAACCTACCAGCGTGGTATTGGCAGCGTTGTAAACGCTACCATACAAAGTCAATAATACCTTTAAAAACATGTGCATTCTAAATACACAAAGATAAAAATAAAAATACATACATGCAAAAATATTCAAAAACACATAATATTAATATAAAAATAGCAGAAAAAACAATTTTAACATCCTCGGGTCATGGATAAGAGTTGGCAACTCTGTGTATGGGAACAACCTGACTCTGAGGGCATCAGTCAAAAAACTTGCAACCACGAAACAGACCAAGGGAGGAGAAAGCTTTTGCGGATACATCTGTGCTGGTTTGACTTGCACAAATTGTATTCCTTCTACCAAGGGTAAAATGAAGCATTGCCTCAATGACTGTTAATAATCACAAATAAATATGAAATGTATAGTATCTTATTGGGAGAAATTATCACAAGGATAGAGTTTTAACTCCCCAATTTTCTGAAAGCCTTTTGGGAAAGCTAGAAGCCAGGGTATTAGGTTAAGCCTAAATCCTTGTTAGGAGGAAGTGATGATGGAGATTATTGACTGTCGCCAAATATGCTTCACTAAGTGAGTTCAAGCCTGCTTCTCTCTTAATGCCTGCTGTGAAGCAGGTATATGGATTTAATGCAGTGGCGTTCTAGAAGTGGCAGAGTGAAATCTCATAGAGCCTTTTTTTGCGGGGGAGCGCCCACCCTGCATACATTATACCTGACACAGGAATAATGTAGCACAGGGCTTTACAAAGTGACACATCTGCCTAGATGTGTCACTTTGTAAATATGGCGCATTTTGGCACATATTTTATGCTGCTGCAGCATCACAAGGAGTGACACAACAGCGATGTAATGTGCTCATAAATAAGGCCCCTTATTTTTATTTGTTGTGATTATCGTTCATGCACAAGTTAGCCTATGTAAATACGGGTGCAAAATTTCACGTTTTCCATTGCAAAGATTCTCAAACACAAGCGCAATTCATGTAATCATGCTCCAGTTGCAAAAAAAGATAGGTAACTCACATTCACAAAGGTCTCTTTTCAGAACCGACACGTCCTGAAAAATAGCACTACTTTCTTCCACAGTCAAAAAGGATAAAAGAGCGAAAGCATTAGTCATTGTTCCTGTCATTGCTCCTGTGTACTTGATCAGTATCTAAGCTTCAGTCTCTACAATACCTTTATTGGTAAGACCAGGACGGTGAAGAGCAAGGGCAGTATTCAATGCCATGTAGAATTTTGAAAGGCTTTCTCAGGTAGCTCATCAGAGCAGCTGCGGCACCACTGCTATAGTGGTGAAGCGTCGCCCCCCCCAAAAAATGTCAGGAAAGGAAAAATAAAACGATAGCAAACACTCATTTTATTTTTCCTTTCCTGCTGAGTCCTGGGGGCAGGGCCAGGGGAATGACTGGTTGATCATGCCCTAAAACTTGGCACTGCTCTTTAAACAACCATGGTCAAGCAATCTATAGCATGCTGCATCCCTAATCTTATTTTTCCAACTGCTCACTTCAATTTTATAATTACGTTGCCTTGTACTGTTGTGGGGATTCTGCTCATGCACAGAACTATGCGCAGGAAACCAGGACCTCAGTGAATTGTGGTATACCAAAAACTCACCTCAGTACCTAGAACCCCTATCCGACTAGCATCAGTGTCTCATTCGTTCTTCGTACTACAGGGAAGCTACCAATGATTAGACAACCCAGAACAAGCGACTTAGGTTACTATCAGAAATGGTGGGAATCAAGAACACCTTTTCGTTGTTATTCTCTTATCAGTCCACAATGTGAGTAATCCGAGACACAGAAAAGTTTAAAATGTTTATTTTTAACTATGTGCTCTAAGATGCAGTATTTTGGCTAACATAAGCAAACAAATGATTAGAAATAAAAACCATCAGCATTGTTACAATTCCATAAAACACAAAGGGAGAAATCATATTATAATGAAAACAGGTCTTATAATACCTTGTGTACCACCCTCCCCTGGCTATAAGCTAGTTTTATAATAATAATAGAAGGTCTCTAGGTTTGAATGGGGAACCCCATACCTCCAAGATCAGCTTAGGTGAATCACATCACAGGATCAGCACTAGTCTCTGTGTCTGGAAAGGTTTTCTCCAAGAGTGCCAGCATCATGCATGCAATGCAATATTAAAGGCACCCGAGTTTCAGACATTTGCAGCTGTGTGCTTGTTGTGTCAAAAGCGTGGGCCGATCAACCTGAATTCAACAGTATACATTGTTATTTGACCTTGACGGTTTCTGCACACAGTGTTCAGACTAAAGTTGCGGTGTAAGTCTAGGGATGTGAAAAACAGACCGTTCTCATGTGAAGAAAAAGCAAGCAAGCAATTTTACTTATAATAACAGCTACCTGTAGTGTTGTGTGCAAAAGCAGCAAAGTGGCAAGATGGCTTTAACATCTAAAGCGCTTATGCTAACATTATTATTATTATTATTATTATTATTATTATTATTATTTATTTTTATAAAGCGCATAGTCACCCGGAGGTATCCCAGCGCTGAAGAACCCTAAAACAGTAAAACTGAGGACCGAGGCTGAGTTCACGAGGGGGACATAGGAGCTAGGGAAAAAGATGTGTCTTTAGCAGTTTCCTAAAACGAAGGTATTGGGGTTCCAGACGGAGAACCCGAGGAAGGGAGTTCCAAAGACGGGCCGCATGGACCGAGAACCGTCTTCCTCCTGAACGTGCTTTCCTAAACCTTGGGGCGTTGATGAGATTTGCATGCGTGTGAGCAATGTGTGCAGGCAAAACCCTGTCTCCACTACAGTACCACCAGGAAAGCTTCCCTAGGGGTCGCTTTGAAGGCCTGTTTTAAATCTCTCGAGATATGGGAGCACCCTCTTTTGATTTTTTTCGGCTAACAGAGACTCTGGGACCCGCAGGGCAAATAAGAGACTCAGAGATTACACAAGCAATATGAGGGAAAAGCATCTAAGATTTTGTGCAAACAAGAAGAGTCATTTTAGCAGGTTGCAAGCTCATTCATACAATTGGTGGAGAGAGTATGTCTAAGGTACTCTGGGGATACCTGTGACCACCGTAGTCTTCTCCCTTGACTAGTGGGCTGCAATGGTCCCCTAGGATCTCCTGTGTTCTGCTTAACTGCATTGCCCCAACCAAGAGAGATACAGTTATGATTGTGATCACTGATTGGGCTGCATACATTTTACGTACATTTGTTGGTGCTTGCAGACCTACCTGGACGCTACGCTGCTACAAGGGGGTTGGCTGCGGACTTCTACTGCTGCGGGACTGCGAGGACCACGGTGCACAGCGCCCCTCTGATTTGTCTCACCTGGTTCCTCTTCCCGTTTTTGGCTTCCTTCACACACGCACACAAGCAGCGCCTCGCGGCCCCCGCTTCGCGGGAGCCGCTCACCGGCCTCTTCAGTATAAAACCCTGGCTGGTGCTCACTTCGTGTGTGTTTGTTGGTGCTTGCAGACCTACCTGGACGCTACGCTGCTACAAGGGGGTTGGCTGCGGACTTCTACTGCTGCGGGACTGCGAGGACCACGGTGCACAGCGCCCCTCTGATTTGTCTCACCTGGTTCCTCTTCCCGTTTTTGGCTTCCTTCACACACGCAGCGCCTCGCGGCCCCCGCTTCGCGGGAGCCGCTCGCCGGCCTCTTCAGTATAAAACCCTGGCTGGTGCTCACTTCGTGTGTGTTTGTTGGTGCTTGCAGACCTACCTGGACGCTACTCTGCTACAAGGGGGTTGGCGGCGGACTTCTACTGCTGCAGGACTGCGAGGACCACGGTGCACAGCGCCCCTCTGATTTGTCTCACCTGGTTCCTCTTCCCGTTTTTGGCTTCCTTCACACACGCAGCGCCTCGCGGCCCCCGCTTCGCGGGAGCCGCTCACCGGCCTCTTCAGTATAAAACCCTGGCTGGTGCTCACTTCGTGTGTGTTTGTTGGTGCTTGCAGACCTACCTGGACGCTACGCTGCTACAAGGGGGTTGGCTGCGGACTTCTACTGCTGCGGGACTGCGAGGACCACGGTGCACAGCGCCCCTCTGATTTGTCTCACCTGGTTCCTCTTCCCGTTCACGCCCCCTCCTGCCTCCAGCACTATCCCAGGTTCCTCTTCGGGCGCGCTAGCGGGACGCGCGTGGGTCGCAGCACGGGGCGAAGACCGGGCAAAGAGCGGGCCGTTTGTGGCCGTTCGTGGACGGCCGTGGACGGGACGGGCCTATATATTCGCTCGTGCCATCGCCAGTGCCACTTAATTCTCAGTACTTTATACTTTAATTCTCCCTGGAAGCCCCCTCTACCGTGTGCTCCCTACCTCAAGAATGACGTCACTGAGGTCAGGTAGAAAGACCGCGCGGGACAGCGTAGGGGGTTGTGTCACTGGAACATTGGATAACTTTATCACCAGAGCAGCCCGGGTCCTCGAACAAGAAATAATCCTAACAGAAAAAAGACTGTCTGCTGAACTTTTCGCCAAGAGATCGTCACTTGGCAACATCATGGCTGTTCCCTCTCCTGTATGTGGATTACCTCATTCCATTCTTGATCAACTACCTAGTAATGATCTAGGATTAGAGACCACCCCTGCCCTGTGTTCGTTGGTCAACTTACCTGCTACTTTAAATGCTTCTGTTTCCAGCGGTCCGCTCCCAACTGCTAGTGACACCCACCCTCAGTCCATCAACGAGCCGTTAGGTATTACTACCAAGCCATTGGCCAGTAAGTCCCGTCCTATCCAGGGGAAGTCCAAACGTGGGGGTGTGCACCCTAAGGGTAAACGTGCTATAGCGTCTAGACCGTCCAAACCCGTCCAATCCCGTCATACTTCTCTTCATAATTTACCACTTAGCACCCCTGTTGCCGTCGAGAGCCCCGTGCCATCTCAATCCTCTGATATCCTGTCTAATTCTCTACCCCTGACTCCCGACTATGTCGAGCCCATTGAACAACTACTCAAGTCTTTTTTTCTACCCTTATACGAAAGAGTCAATCGGCTCTCGCGTTCATTAGAGAAATTAGAGGGCATGATGATTACAAACCTGGCCCTACTTGAGAAACACATCATGATCCCATCCACTTCTAAGACCCTATTAGCACCTGAAACAGTTATTGAGGCAGGGGCTGTTTCTAGCGGCAATACCCCCATGGTTAGTGTACCCACTGATCGGCCAACTCTTTCTGCCCATACGGCGAATGCTTCTCACCCACTTACCAGTAATGTTTCCAACATTGACAAAGATAGAAACACTGTCACTAATTTGAGTATCCCTACAACCAGACACTCTAATACTGAAGGTACTGGCTCCTTTTTAAAGCTCCCTTGCATTAATCTCCCACCAGAGTCGTATCCATATACTGTCATTTTAGTGGGTGTTCCAAGTCTCTTGCAGGACAAGTCTGAGTCCCACAGTGAACTGAAGAATAAGGTCATCCACTGGTAAAATCGAAATAGACCTTTACCGGCTACTTCCTGTGCTGAAATCTTGACTGTTCGCAGAGTGTGTTGGTTGGGAAATGGGGTCAAAAGAGTGGAGGGTGATTGTGTGATCATTAATTTTCGGGACCCCAGGGTAGTGAGTCACATATGTTCCCATCCAAATACTTTGTGTGACACTGGTATATCTGCCCTGGATCTGTCACACTTTTATCCCCGTGACTCAGACGCTCTACATGGTGCCATGTCATCTGGTTGGGAAAGGGTCAATAGGGGCTTTCGCCGCCCGCCAGGCTTTGACTTTCACCTCCCTTTGTCTAACAGTTATGCCCCCCCTGAGCAATTTAGACGGGGTTGATTGACCATTCTTTAATTCCCACTTGGAGGGCTGTGTGTCTAGGCCCCTTGTTGGCCCAGTTCCTTATTGCTTTGCCGGTTCGAGTGAGTCTAGGAGAACCAATATGGATCTGGGTGCTTTTCCTTTTGGTTTTGTCCATGCTGCTCAGGCTGCCCATTACAAGGATTTTAATTCTTCTATTCCCGTTATGGTGAGTTTGGACACCTATCCGCCCCCCAGCATCTGCAGTGCCAACGTCCCAAAAACTATGTTGGTAACAGCTGATGGTGAGTCGCTTATTGTCAAATCTCCCACCCTTTCCATCGACTTTTGTGTCCCTGTGATTGTGAGTACGGCATCTGACTATACTGCAAATTTTCAAGGTGCCTTGAGTCCATCGCGTACCCCACTGTCCACAGCCCCCCATAGCTCCCCTGCCCTTACCTTGGCCTCGTGGAATATTGCTGGTCTCCGCAGTAAATTAACCATAGAGGACTGGTCTGCGTGGGTAACTTCCCACGATATCCTGGCTTTTCAGGAGACGTGGGCTGTTGACCCTATTTTCTATCCTGGGTATGTGAACTTTTCAAAGGGGGCCTATAGTGGCATGAGGGGCCGCCCCTCAGGCGGACTCTGCATTTGGGTTAGGCAAACCTTGAAGTATCAACTCACAGAAATGGCAATTGACAATCCCGATCTACTGATCATTTCTCTGCACTGTAATGATGAACCTTTAATCTTAATCATCAATGTTTATAACAGTGGACTCCCTGGTGGGCGTGGCACTAATACCTTCTTACAACTGGACGGGTTTTTGGACACTGTTGACCCCTGCTCCAATGTTGTAATAGTAGGTGACTTAAACTGTTGTTTTGAGCCGATGTTCCCTGATTGGGATTCCTTGACCCTGGAAGTTGATTCTACTTTAAATATTCCCCCTCTTGATCTTCCACCTATCAAGCGGTGGACTGAATCCGCTGTCCAGTGGATGAGCCTATGTATGGAGCGCGGTTTTAGGGCTGCCAACGGACGTACCGCTTCCGATACGAATGGTAAAGCGACATTCTCAGATGGTCGTGGTCGCAGCAGCAGAATTGATTATGCTTTAATAAAGGTGGAGTTCTGGTCCTCCCTAAGTGACAGGGTGGTTTGTGACCGTCCAGAGAGTGACCACAACCCTCTAGTCTTGTCACTTCTGCTCTCTCCCCGTTACAGAAGTGCACATTCCGAGATTGTGACTGCTAAAGCCCTCTTAACCAATAATCAACGGAGAGTGCGCTGGGAAAAGGTTGCCCTCGATAGTGTAATACTCTCTGAGATTAGCCTTAAAGTTTCCACCGCGCTGGAAGATCTCCAGCTTCTTCGGGATATCAACGATGTCGCTGGTGAATCCACAAATATACATACAAAATTATTTTCTGACCTTAAGTCCCTCTTTACCAAACCCTGTAAGGCCACGATACCTTCCATTTCTAAGCCAGGCTCCTGGTACAATAAAAACTGCCGGGAGTCTTATAGTAAATTAAAAATAGCCATGACTACTAAAAATCAGGCAATTATCAAATCCGCAAGGAAAGTCTACATCAAGGCCAAAGTTCAGGCGAAACGTGATTGGGACAATGACCACTGGAGCGACCTCTTGTCTGCTAGCAAACATAGGAACCTCACTTTGTTTTGGCATATTCTGAAGTGGGGTAATAAACCCAGTGCACAGGTCCCCTCCAACAATGTTTCCCCGGATAACTGGGTATCACACTACAAATCCCAGTTTTCGGAAAGTAACTTGGTTGCTCAGCTTGCTCTCCCTTTAAGTTGGGACTTGACCTCTTCCATGAACCTTAAATTCGATATTGAAGAGGTTAAGATGGCCTTATTGAAGGTACCTAGTGGCAAGGCTCCAGGAATTGATTGTGTCCCCGCGGATCTTTTTAAATCCGACCTTACCAACTGGGCGCCCTATATCGCCTTCTTGGCAAATGCTATTGCAAAGGGGGCTGCCATTCCTGAATCTTGGAAGGGTGCCGAGATTCTGCCCATTTTTAAAAAAGGCGACCGTTCATGTCCGGGGAACTACCGCCCAATAAGCCTCATAGATTCGGTCCAAAAAATAGTTGCAAGAATGATCCTGGCTAGGATCCAGTCTTGGGTCGAGCAGGATGATATCATCTCGCCACTGCAGGCAGGTTTTAGATCTTGTACTAGCACCATAGACCAGGCATTCAAGTTTCAACTGATTGTCTGGAAAACGGTTTATCTCTGCGGCGGCACAATATATGCTGCTTTTGTAGATCTACGGTCTGCATTTGACCTAGTCAATAGGACCAAACTATGGGGCGAATTAGCGGCGCTTGGGATGCCTTTGGATCTTCTAAACATCATCATTAGGCTGCACGAAAATAATTTTGCTCAAGTGCGTTGGGGGAACCAAGGTCAGGTTACCGACAGTTTTAATGTTAGTAGAGGTGTCCGACAAGGGTGCGTCCTTGCGCCAACCCTATTTTTATTATTTATAAATAGAGTCGTGCAATATTTTTCTAATACTTCAACGGACGCCCCCACGTTGGGTGGTTCTAAAATACCCCTCCTTATGTTTGCCGACGACACCCTACTTCTATCCCAGACCTTGTCAGGGTTGCAGTCGGCCCTAAATGTATTTTCCACATTCTGCTCTGATTATGACTTGCTAGTCAACGTCTCTAAAACCAAATATATGGTTTTTAATATAGGGAAAA
Source organism: Triturus cristatus (assembly GCF_964204655.1). Classification (NCBI taxonomy): domain Eukaryota; kingdom Metazoa; phylum Chordata; class Amphibia; order Caudata; family Salamandridae; genus Triturus; species Triturus cristatus. The sequence goes on from NC_140584.1 coordinate 233,710,399, forward strand.
CCGTGAAAGGCCAGGTGTGTATGAACAAGGATATATTGGAACAAACCAATGTTATGACTTACTTGGGAGTTGTCTTTGAAAATAAACTGAACTGGAGGCCACAAATAGATGTACTCTCTCTTAAATTTGCTCAACTTTCGGGCTGTTTGGCCAAGGAACATAAGCAATCCCAGACAAAAATGATAGGTCCCCCCATCAAAATTTATGAAGCAAGAATTAATTCAGCAATCTTGTATGGCGCGGAACTCTGGGGTTTTGCCGACCTTTCTCCCCTGGTCTCAGCACAATACAATTTTTTTAGAAAGCTTACGGGCCTCCCCAGCTCTATCCCAGTGAAACCGCTTTTGCTAGATCTCGGTTGCCACTCCTTTGATGAAATCGCCAGGTTCAAGCCACTGGCTTTTTGGAGGAGACTATGGACAGTACCGGAACTAGGCTTTTATGCTAAAGCTTTTCTGGATGTCCGCTCTATCCTGGGAGCCGGCGACATCTCCTGGTGCAAGCACGTTCGACTATTATTGGAATCTATGGGTTTAGGTATCCTTTGGACAGACCCAGCTAACAATCCTTTTCCATCAAAAAAAGAATTTAAAGATCTCTATTGGTCTATGGTAACTCAAAAACATATTTCCTCAGTTTCCCCTGAGTCATTGTCTGGTAGGTTCTTTGAACATAAAACAGTCCCCTTGTTAGAAGACTATTGGGACATTATCACCAGACCCAGCGATAGAAAACTCTATCACCAATTCAGGGTTGGCTCCCTTCCTACCAATTTATTTACAAAAAAATGGAAGGGCGGGTCTTGCGATTCTTGTAGTTGGTGCTCAGGCTGTGTTGACTCAGTTGGGCATATATTTTTTGCTTGTCCAGCATATGCAGCACCCAGGGCCAAATGGCTGAAACCCATTTGTCGCACCCTGGGTACAAGACAGGGATATGTTGCCCTTAGTATCCTAAGATATGATTCAGCCGAATGTGTTGTAGTCGCAGTGGCCAAATTTTTAGGCTGGGTTTGGATAATTAGACATAGGAGGCAACCGAATACCTAAGTGACATTGTGATCGTGATCTTTTTTTTAAATTATTGTGATTGTATTTTCTTATCTTGGCTGTCAAATGTCTTTTATGATGAAACTTTTATCGAAATAAAGACTAAAGAAAGAAAGAAAAGCATACATTTTAACCTCTACAGTGTGTGAGAATAAAACACGAAACAAAAATAAAATCTATAAATGAGTCAAACCCTCTACTAGTAAAAGTTGGAATCAGCTTGCCCCCTTTGGAGTATAGAAGTCTTTCTAGTGTGCAGTCTAAATTGTGCTTATCAAGAATGGAATTTAATAAGTTCCCTTGTGAAGAATGAACCATGTGTAGACCATATGGTGATAGGTAGCTAAAGGGCTTACATGGCAGTGTAATGAGGTCCTAACGCAATAGACAGTTACAGTCTCCTGCTAGTATGAATATCGTAATCTCCAAGTTCCTCTAACTGGTCAAAAAAAGAATCCAGAACATAAATATTATCAGTATCCTGCAGGAAGTTTTAAGCATTATAAAAATGTAACATCAGAGTTTTGGGCACCCCGCAAAAGAAAAAAGTGCTTGTAAATTGGAGGACCCTGTGTCACATTTCTCAACATCTCCTTGAATCGCAAGTGTTTTAAAAACAATCAGTCCACCTTTCACCCGACCTTACAAGATTCCCATGGAGGAATAGAAAAAGACATGTATCCCTCAAAATAACAAATAAGTATAGACCAGGTCTCCAGCAAACATATCACTCCAAACTGCTTCACATAATTATTCCAAGCAGGAACGCTGAGTTTAGCTCTGAGACCCGCTATTTCCAACTGATGAGTCGGATAATTTTGGGTGTCCCATTAAGTGTAGCAACAGCTGATGGAGTACATGCCCCTGGTGTAAATCTCGGAAGGGTAGCTGACTGGATCAGTTAATCACACATCTCCAAGGGACTAAGCGGCAGGAATCAGTTTGAAGTTTCCAGCTTAAAAGGTCCCTCTAGCCCCATATTTTAACACAAAGGAAAAATAAGTCTTGGACTATGAGACACTTGATCAGGCTTACAGAAAAATCCCTAGGGCTAAGCAGTAATTACTGTACTCCTGTCTGGTCTAATAGAAGCAAGGACTCGTCCTGCTTGCTCTACCTAACACCTCTGGTGCTGATTTTTTACCTAGTTAGAATAACTGTTATATGGTTTTCTTCAAAAACTAGCCTCATTTCTTATGCATGAGGATTCCTAATATCATATCAGAATTACCATCTTCTGCATAATAACTCTGTAAAAAGGTCACCTCTATAGTCATCCTTGGCTGACAGGCCCACAGTACCATGACACATCTAGATAGAACCCCTGAGGGTACCTTTCAGGTATATAAGTCCCACATCTTCACTGGGCAAAACAGAGGAGACGCTTCCATGCTGACACAAGACACTGAAGTTCCTGCACGCAGACACTCCAGCACGCAGTGATCTGACATCCCCTGCGGGGTGTCCAACTCAAGATCAAGTCTGGGTCCTTCGTTATCTCCCATCAGGTAATGGGGTTGGCTTTTTCCATGGGGGATTTTTGGCTATACACCTACATACATGCTAGGTACATTTAGGTACATTTAGTTAGGGTTTGCATCTTAGGGGTACTCATGATTACTGCTTTGCATCCATATGCATGCATATAATCACTGTTCTAGCACCATGGTAGAATTCTACCATTTATTTCCTCTGTTGGTGCTTATAACCGAATACATCTGTTTCTGTCTAAGGGTTGTTGCAGCACAAGTATTTTATGCTAGAATGACTCTGGTTCAATAAATAATTATTGAAAACGTCCTCACCTTTTATTCTGTATATCTCTCTGAGACCGAGTGAGCACGAGTGACTTAGCAAAACGTTCTGTACTGTTTCCACGATCCCTGAGGGGTCAGGGTTGTAATGTTAGATAGTTGCCAGAAACTATTCGCTCCTTGGTACGGTTGTGGGGCTTATACTAGCACTGTGAGCTAGCCGGTCTACAGACTAACATATCCTTTGGGGTGTCTGGAATCAGTCTGGACAACAATCCCTTAGTTTATGTTGTCTAAACACACAGATCCTATGTAGATTTGTAGAAACTACATGACAGGTTGGGAGTGTTCCACATACCTCAGTTAATTCTCCCTAAGGCAAAAGGCCCACCTGCCTCATTAGACGTCAGCCCACTCTGTCCAGAAGCTGCCAATTCAGAGCCAAGGCAAGCCCGGGTCTAGAAAAACCTTGGGAAGGTACTGCATCCCTGGATAGACACTGTTTGTTCTTCCTGTCAATAGACCCCCCTGAAGTAATTAACGGCGGAGAGACTACTTTTGATGGCGCCTCCCATGTTCGGGCCTTTATAAATTGCTCAATCCTATCCAAACACAAAGAGACAGGCTCCAGGAGGTCTGTTATCAGCCTCTCGATCTTCACATAAAAAGTCTCAAGGAGGGCTTGTGAGCTGTCTATCCCCCTGGACTGATCGGCATCGCTAGGCGGATGTCTCGCCACCTTGCGGGGAAATACAGCCGGCTCTCTTGGACCATTTTTCTCCTTTCTCTTTCTCTTGGGGGCCTGCAATGTCAGTTCTGGTGAGGCTGAAGGCTGGTGTATAACTGCATGAGTCTGGGGAAGTCCATTTTTACATTTTTACATTTTACGTGACTGTATGCCAGAGCAAAGATAACAATGTTCTTGGGGTTCGCTGAACAAGTATAAACATGAACATGTGCATGGGAGGCCAGCTCCTCCTCTACGTTGACAATTTCTTCTGACAGTGCACGCAAGAGATGGGGATGGTAGGATAGATGTCTCTCCCCATGCTGTTCTGGGCCCCATTCCATCATTATGCATGCAGACTTCCTTGATGGGACTTGATTTCCTTTTTCCCATGTTAATATGCACTTGTTGGTATATCCAGGCAAAAAGGTAGAGGGAGTCCCTGTCTGGTCTCATCCGGCTGCGGACGGGGGCAGACAGACCTGCCATTGGCCCGGGCATGGCCCGTGCATGTCCTGTGTGGCTGTAATGCAGGGAGCACTTATAACGCATTGTGAGTCCCTTCCCTCTTCAGCGACCACTTTACAGGAGCACCTCCTGGCACAATGTAAGGTGGGGAATTGAGTCACCTCAGGTGGTGAAGTATGTTGGGGGCCAAGAACCCCTCTGACTGCTGTAGAGAATGCCTGTGCAGTGGAAATGCTGGGAGTGCTTATAGCGCGTCCTGAGGCCCCACCCTCTTCAGAGACCACTATGCAAGAATTCCTCATGGCGTGATGTAAGGTGGAGAATTGAGTCCCATAAGGTGGTGAAGTCAGTTGGGATCAAATAACCCCTCTGACTGCTGCAGAGAACTCCTGAGAAATAGCAAGTGTTCAAAAAGGTGAACAATGCACATTTTCATATTCCAAACAATGTTATCAAGAAAAAAAACTTTAGTAGGCAATAGTTGGTTAAGGATAATTTCCTCTACATAGAACGAAAGGAAATAAAGCATTTTGGCAGCAAAGCTGATTGGATAGGTGAAAAGGGGAGCAATGGATCATATAGAAAACAAAGAACATAGACTCCCTGTCACAAGTTGGAAAGTCAAATGCCGTCATATTTGGGGTACAGTGGGCTCATTACACCTCTGGCCATGGCACCACTGCACCTGCTGCATTATTGGTAGCTATGCCCACTGAGAAATATGTGCTATCTACAAAAGAGCAATCTGTTTACAATCTCAGTAGATGTTGCTTATTTCTGCTTAGATTTTAACATAAGGCTAATATATAATACTACAACAAGGAGACAAGTGTGATCTGTACATTAGGCCCCAGGAAAAATAAATGACTCATAATGCAAGGAAAAGACCTTTCAATTGGAGTGGGTGAAGCCCCATTCACCAATGAGAAAAGAAACAGTCTGTAGACTCACTAGCTTAGGGTCACATTCCAATTTCAAACAAACGAAAGGAGATTATTCTATGTCAACCATAGTACTTGTTATTAAGAGATGAGGCTGCTATCACTATCAACAAGACAGACTCAAAATTTGAATGCACTTTTTCACATGTTATTAGCCTTTTTGTGAATATGTTACACTTAAAATTATAGCAACTGCTAGAACCCAAAAGGACTCTCCTCAATAGTTCAGACCTTAAGATACACCCACTGGCAAATAGCACCATGGGGAATCCTCCAGGCTCTGGAGAGGTCAGTGGACCTTTTCTACTGTGCTCAGAATTAGAGTCATCTACAACATAAAGTCATCAAATATCATGGGCATTTAGGATTTCATTGAGTCAATGTGGAGAGGTTAAGTTTAGTTTTAAAGGCTTTAATCATCTATATGGTTAGAATCTCAAATGAATTCATTCAGTTTTAGTAACTTACAGAAATATAAACAGAAAGTTGGAAATTAGTTATCAAGACGTGTTCCATAAAGAAGCCCAATAAGCTAACTAAAACACCAATTCTAAATAAGAAACCATAAATAGTTCCGCTGGAAAGAGCGGTGAATAACAAGACAAACTCCTCTTGAAGAGTAGTCCTGGAAACTCAGCCGAGTTCCCATCAGCTGCAGTAGCAACTTTCAGAATAGTAGTTGTTGCAGTAGCATTGATCTCAAAATGTATTAAAGAAGTCACCTCAAAAGATCTAAAGAAAATAAGTTCTCATTGAAGAAAAGTCTTGGGCAAGGAGAAATCCGGCAGCAAAACTAGTTGACAGCAGCCGTGGTCCGTGCAGGTAACAGCAGTGGGGCAGTGGGGCCGGGTGGGGGGGGATTTCGAGGGACGATGACGAGGGAAATGTATTATTTATTTAATTTTCCCTATGCAACGTCCCTTACCTGGCCCCACCGCTGTTTTCTGCACGGACTGCAGCTGCTTGACAGGTAAGAGGAAAAATTAGAGGTGTGTGTTTTCTAACTAGCTACGAATACTTGTTATTATTACATTAATAAATTAATAATAAATTAATAAATTGTAATACTTGTATTGATTCTTGATGATGCCTTCCCTTGATGTCCAATTAGAACAGTTCGTAAGGTGGTGTTGTCAGTCATACGATGCATCCAGGGCCCTACTGGCCAAGTGGGCACCGGGCATTTCCCCGGTGGGCCGCCAGGGTGGGGGCCAGTGTTGGGCTCCTGGGGGGGCCGTATTTGTTACCGGGGGCCAGCAATATGGGCCCCCTGTAACAAAATCGGCTGAAACCAGCCCTAGCAAACAGCTCAGCAGCACCCCTCCTTCCCTCCAGGGGGGCCGGACGAGCAGTTTGCCAGGGCCAGTTTCCATTCCCAGTCCGGCCCTGGATGCATCTTCTTTTGATTCAGTCCTTTGGCATACATTTTTTTAATTCTCTTTATTAGATTTCAGGACATCAAGGACAGCAACACTGCCACGCACAGCAGTACAACATCAAAACAAACAACAAACGTCATGTGATTAACCGATCTCTCATCATATCCTGTCGTGGGTTATTGGTAAAACACATTGACAGTGTCATGCTATGGAGTATACATACATATTAAGAGCCAACGTTAACATTCATTGACCATCTTGGACTTGCAACTGCAGATATTGATGCAAAGGTTCCCAAATGTCTCTGGGTTTGGAAGATGATGGAAGCTCTTCCGCATACAGTTCGAGGTTTTCTTTACAATACACCAGATCCTTAACCCAGTGGTCCGGGCGTGGTGCTAGAGTGCTCTCCCTGTCCTTTGACATAATTGTTACATGAAAGAAGGTTCTCATGAGAACCCTCTCACCTAAGCTAAAGATGCATTGCGAGGTTCAGCACAGAAACAAAGTATAGTCAGCAAAAGTGAAAATATATATTGAGTTAATATTAAAGCATCATTATATCTACATTACCATTTATTCTATTCCGTTTCAATAGGTTTATTATTCTTAATGGAAATGATCTAATATGGGGTGAGAGGAGCTAAATGACCATAATACTAAAGTCAGCAAATTTCTAAAATGACATCAATGTTAGGCTGTTGCACAGAACAAATTACTATGAGCAAAGGTTGAAAAGAAGCTTCAGGCCTAGTTGCTGCAGAGGCTAAAGTATAGTTGCTTTGTGCAAACTTTTAAAAAATACATGCCATTGCAAGAGTTTCTACTAGCATCTTTCACGTCTACATTTGTCCCTCTACAATATGTTTTGGCTTCATTTACTTATTCTATTAAAAGATATTCCGAAATGTTGTGAATAGTGTCTAAAATATGCATTTTCCTTGTATTAAACCATGTTCTAAATAATATTTCTAATGTGCTAAATTGTGTTGATTTCTAAATATGCGGTCATTTCACTGACAATGCAGGGAAACGAAAAAAGACAAGAACATCATCAGAAACCTGCTGTCAGAAAATCAAACACTAGGTGAACCATTTCCAATTAGTCACAGACAAAGTTATCCCACCACTAATACAATCCAATTGATCAGACTTCAGATGTATTTACCCTGATCCAGCACACTCACTACATACACAGCATCCATTATGTGAATGCTATCACAGTTTTGGGGTCACAGCCCCCCTCCTTCCTGTCCATCTTCAGTGTGGCTAGGTTAACCCTTCTTACGGACTGAAAGCCCTTAAATAAAAAATACACACCATGATATTTTAGTAAGTTCTTTAGGGAATAGCGGGTGGCAAGCAAGACACTCAAATCTAAAGAAAAAAGAGTAAGTAACTAACCATAGTTAAAAAAGGCCATAAGGTCAAGAATTTCTTTGGAAATGTTATCACACTTATAAAAACCATCACTCTCGTCCCATCAGGTTAATCATTTAATTAGGGAAAACATGCTGATTCAAAGTTCTATATATAAAGATGAAGCATACAATTAACATTTTCTTCTGAGATGGCTAAGCTTCACTGCGAATAAGTTAGTTTGGGAACTCTTCTGATTCCTCTCTAATCTAGGTAGAATGTAACAGTTGCAAGGTATCCTCAAGGTAGACAAAGGAGCTACTGCTTGAAGCTAAGGAGAGTTCCAATACCCGCCAATACTTAGACTGTACAGTCTAATGATAAATCATAGGAAGAAATACTAGCATAACTTGAGACGTTTGACTCAGCTGAATGGCCATTTTCGTTTACGCTGGAATGAGTTTACTCTTCTTTATTTACATCCTTCGCAAGATTTCCTTTTGCCAATCAACACTTTCAAAAAAGGTGCTCCAGCTCCCTACATTTCTTTGCTTTATAGTGTAGAAACGCCACAGCATGCTTTCAGTATGTCACTAAGAAAATGATTGTCAAAACATGTTTTAATGAAACTTTGACAAATAGAACCACATCCACTAATGAGTTCTTTAATGACTGCTACTCCTGCTGGTGCAAATGCCTATGGAAAATTATTTGTAGGAAGGTATAGCATTATGTAGTGATGCTGGTTAGTCTTTTCCAAGCAATGCTCTCACAATACCCAAAGATGATCCTACAATTCGCAATATTAAATCCTTAGCTCAGCCCATGTAGAGTGGCAAAGAGCAGTCAGGCTTTACTAGAGGAACACGTGTGTCAAGCATTTCAGAGCACCAACATGGATGTTAGGTAATTGACATGACTCTAAAGTAACCCGACACCAATTTATAAAAGCAGATTTTTACATACATTCAGGCACCAAAATGATGTATATCAGACAAGTATAACCGAAGTTATGGGTTGTAGAAGCAAAATTAAATCAGTGCAAATCAATACTACAAAATATTAGCATCGCGGTCAATGGGAAAAAACACTAGTGACACAATCGGTCACTTGCAAGTCGCGTTGCGTGGGACCCAAGGAGGCATATGGTGATGCTGGTTCGAGGGCCAAACCACAACAATCAGTACAGTTTTACCTGGCTCGAGAAGCTAATGAGCAGAGTTGTCCTGGCTGTCCTTGGTGCTGAATTGGAAGCCACAGGGGTGCTGGTTTTACCGCTTACACGGTGCTGGTGAGGAAACAGTGCTAAATGTCTGCAATGGGGCCACTACTTTGGTTGGCTGAAGGTGTTGCAGAGTTCCATTGAGCTGAAGTGTCAAGTAAAGGTGGTGTTTGTGCATTGGCCACCAACAAGCCTTGACAGTGATAAAATAAGCAATAAGTTATTTAGACATCTGGAGGTCAGGGGTCAAACGGTAGCTGACTGAAATTTGCTGGAGGTCAGGACCATGTTTCCAACTATATACTGGACCATCTATTTTTGGGCGATCACTCGGAGAGCCCGATAGCCAGCGATTCTTTGATTCCGGCACATTGTTTTTACCTACGGACTACAGAGGGCCACTTCTACTAGTCCAAGGGAGTCTGGAGTTGCATTTGGCTCTCAAAGAGATCCCTCTGTTTGGAGAAAACATTCTTTGGTCCAGGACCACTCACAGTCATGCAGTCCAGGGATGGTTGCCACAGATGCAGAGTATCACACCTTTGGTTTTTGCAGCTCCTGTTGTGGGGACTCGGGTCTATTCTGTGTCCTCTGTTGCAATTTGAATTAGAACTGGGTTTCTGGTGCCAGAGGTGTCCCTTAATTCCTAGATTTAGGGGTGTCAGGGTTGTGGGTGCAGGTAGCAGCTGTCACCTTTTCTACCTAAAACCCTCTATTGTGCCACTTCTTTAGTTCAAAGAGTTTTATTAAACAATGAACAGGAAAATGCAATACAAAATATCAATTGGGGAAGAGAGGGAGAGATAAAAGGGGAAGAGAAAGGGGAGGGGAAGGGGACTGCAAATGAAACGTATAGGAGAAAGTGCACACAAAAGCAATGAACATGGCCATTGAAAAGAAATAAAGAAATTGTATGAATCCTGACTAAACAATAAATTACAAAGAGCATAAAAATAAAACAGCAGAGTGAAATATGCAGAACGTGAAAAGGGTATCATGGGGGCTTGGGAACTTCTTGTTGAGCAGGCGATGGAAGGGAAGAGCGAGCAGCACAATTATCTAAGTATAACGTAATGGGGAGCCACAAGTCTGCACGTTTAGCTGCCAATTGAACAGGAAAGACAAATGCATTATCAAGTCTATGGTTATAACAGACATTATACCACCACGCTTTGAAAGAAATGTTGGATGCATTTTTCCAATTGACAGTAATCTGCTGAAAAGCAACAGCCAATAGCAAATCAACAATGCGAGCAGACATATCTACGTTATTCCAGCTAGTGGACAAACTGCCCAGGAAAAGGTGAGTAAGAGAAAAGGGAATACAAGTATGAAAAATAACATTGATTTGGGCCCACACCTGTAACCAAAAATCATGTACATGTTTGCAAAGAAATAGCATGTGTGGTAGGGTAGCATTGGGAGCATCACATGACCAACACTTGTCTGGGGTAGTAGGAAATCGCTTATGTAGTATAGAAGGGGTATGAAGTAGCCTGTTGTAAATAAAAAATAGGGATTGTGTCAACGAAGCCGCTCTGGAAGTTTTGCGCAATCTTGTCCAAATTTTGTCCCAGAAGGATATCGGCCAGTCTATCCCGAGGTCACTTTCCCATTGAAGTTCAACCTTGGATTTAGGTCTATGTGACTCGGGTGCGTGAAGGTATTTATAAAGAAGAGATGCTTTGGGGCAGTGCGAAGCAGAGAAAGAAGTCGAACAATCGGGGTGATAGAAATAGGGGGGGGAGGAGAAGCCGAAAGTCGTAGATAAATCTCCAGAAACGCAGCCTTGAGGAGAAGATACTTGGAGAAAAAGGATTGGGGTAAGCCAAAGGAGGAACAAAGGTCAGGAAAAGAAACAAAGGTGGAACCGGAAAAGAGCTGCGAAATCCAAATCAAACCACGGGTTCTCCATGATTTCCAGTAAAAGGGCTTATTACCAATTAGGAGATATTTATTATGCCAGATAGTGGAAGAAATTAAATCAGCCACGGTCATAGGAGGGCCAGGAGCAGCTGACAGTAAAAGCTTAAGAGTATACTTGTGAATAGGAGTGGGAATCAACGAGGGCTTACGGGAAAAAGCAAGATATTCTGCAAAAGAGAATGGGGAGAGTAAAGTACGCTCAACCTTAAGCCATAAAGGGCAGGGGGAAGTGGAATATTGTAACCAGAGGGAAGCTTGACGTAATAAAAAGGCCTTCTGGTATGCAAGGAAGTCAGGAAAGTTGACACCACCTTCAGAAGCCGGATGTATGAGCCTAGTCCGAGACGTTCTGGATTTTTTGGAGTTCCATAAAAACGAGGATAACGTTGAGTTAATCTTGGTAAAGAATTTCACTGGAATGGGGACTGGAATATTGGACAGTGTATATAGAACAATAGGAGATATCATCATTTTAATAGTGTCAAGACGTCCCCACCAGGAGAGGTATAAAGGATGCCACCTTGCCGTGAGATCTGCAATCTTCTGTGAGCATTTGGACACACACAAAGAAATAGTGTCTGAGATTGAGGGGGTAATGTATAAACCTAGATATTTAATGTGGGACGGACTCCAAGTAAACCGAGAGTCAATAAATTCTTGCTTGAAAGTAAATTTAGTTAGGGGAAGGTTCTCACATTTATCATGATTAAGTTTATATCCAGAGATAGAGGAATTTTTTTTTACTTCAGTCATGAAAGCAGGGATAGATTCTGCAGGTTTAGAAAGAAAGAGTAATATATCATCTGCATAAGCAGCGAGTTTAACATGCAAGTCCGCAATCTGGAAACCATGGATGGCAGGGTTTTGACGCAACCTGGAAAGGAAGGTCTCCAAAGCAAGGTTGAAAAGAAAAGGGGATAAGGGGCAGCCCTGGCGAACGCCTCTACCTAGGTCAAAATAGGAGGAAATTTGACCATTAGCAAAAACTGCCGCTCTAGGATGGGAATATAACAGGGAAACTAAAGAGATAAATCTAGGACCAAAACCAAACCAAGTGAGAGTGTGGAAGAGATAGCGCCATTCAACACGATCAAAAGCCTTTTCGGCGTCAAGGGCAATCGCTGCAAGTGAGTGCTGGTAGCGGGAGGACTTTGACAGGATATTAAATAAGAGTCTAGTGTAAGAGTCTAGTGTTGTCCGTAATGTATCGGCCCTTAACAAACCCAGATTGCTCCTCGCCTAGTAGATCGGGGAGAAGGTGGTCCAGTCGAATCGCTAATGTTTTAGCGAAGAGTTTATAATCAATATTGACTAGAGATATGGGCCTGTAATTTTTGCAGTATTGTGCATCCTTTCCGGGTTTAGGTATGAGGCAGATATGGGCATCCGAGAAAGTCCCTGAGGAGGCACCGCAAGAAATAAAAGTATGAAGTAGAGAGTGAAGTCGTGGGATCAGCAGTTTAGAAAAGTGAAGGTAGAATTCGACAGTAAAGCCATCAGGACCGGGGGCTTTGTTGGGTTTGAGATGTTGCAATGCAGTAAGTAGTTCCTGTTGTGTGACTTCCGATTCTAAGGAGGAAAGATCTGGAGGGAAGTCAGCTGGTGTATGAATGGTGGAGAAGAAACGAGCAAGGGAGCTGGGTGTAGACTGGGTTTCAGAGGTATACAGGGTTTCATAGAAATGTGAAAATTCAGCAAGAATATCAACATCCATATGCTTTAAATTATCATCAGAGTCATAAATAGATTCAATATTTAACTTATTGTGCTTAATCTTCAAATAATTAGCTAGGAGCTTTCCTGCCTTGTTCCTACCCCCATAGAATTTAGCAGTAGATTTCAGCAGGTACAAGGAGGCATCTTCTGTAGACTTCTCATTAAACTTCATTTTTGCTGCAATGAGGGCTGTCAGGCTGTCAGCAGAGTGTGAGGTAAAATACGCATGTTCCAGTGTTTTAATGTCAGAAAGGAGATTTTTAGTAAACCTTCGGGCGTTCTTACGTTTGTTCGCGACGTAACTAATAATAAAGTCACGCGCTGCTGCCTTAAAAGCATCCCAAATAGTGTGGTCGGGGAGGGTATCGTCATCGTTAAGGAGGAAAAATTCATCAAAAAAGGAAGTAAAGGTGGCTGTAAATTTGGGGTCTGTGAGGAGGGAATTATTAAAACGCCATCTCCTAGGGCCAACATTTTTAGGGAGTACATCAACACTCGTACGACGGGGGCATGGTCAGAGAGCAGTATCGGGCCTATCTCAGAGTGTAGGAGTGACTGAGCGAGGTTGTGGGAAAGAAAGATGTAGTCAAGTCGTGACTGGGAACGGTGACAGGGAGAATAAAAAGTGTACTCCCGCAACTTTGGATTGGAAAGGCGCCAGGAATCTACTAGTTTATGCTGTGAAATAGCATGACTAAACAGCTTGTGGGGCTTGTTGGGAACATAAGGGGCTTTGGACACCCTATCGATAAAGGGATCAAGAGGTTGATTACAATCCCCCGCCAGAATAAAGTTGTGGTCCATAAATTTAGTTAAAAGTGGAGAAAAATCAGCCCAAAAAGAAGGTTCGCCTGTGGTAGGACCATATACATTGAGAAGAGAGACTGGAACACCTCTAAGTGACAACTTAGCATAGACCCAACGACCAGAAGTATCCGACTCATGGGTGATAACCTGGAGGGGAAGAGACTTGCGACAAAGAACTGCCACACCATTGCGTTTGCCATCACCTTGTGAGAAAAACAATTCACCCACCCAACCACGCTTAAGCTTAACAGATTCAACCTCAGTTAAATGCGTTTCTTGGAGGAATACAATATCAACATTCAATTTGGCAAGATGTGACAGAATCCGTTGACGCTTAATCGGGGAATTAATACCCTTCACATTCCATGACAATATATTCAACGACATGATAGCAACTTATTTATAAAAAATGTGAGTGACAGATCCAATGAGAGAAACGCCCATGAAAAGTAGAGAGGACAGAAGGAAAAAAGAAGGATTAGTGGAAACATGTTGAAGAAAAAGAAAGAAAACAAGTGGTCACAAGTAAGAGCCATAACAAGAAAGGGAGAATAAAATGCAACAACGTCGGAAGTGACCCAGAAAGCTAGAAATAAGGAAGAAGTAGAGAGAAACATGGAGTCAGGAGGACAGGAAATGCAATTCTTACAAAAGACAAGTGCAAAAGCAGTAGCAGAAGGCAGAGAGTGTAAGAGAATAATAAAGACACTGGAGTAAGGAGCCAGAAGGGGGAAAGAGGTTGAGAAGCGAGTGTAGCAGGAAAAAAGAAGAATGCAATCCTCATAAGAACAAAGAGTTTCGATCAGTAATAATACATCAACATGAAAATATGCGAATAAGAACACAAACATGAGAAGAGGTAAAAGGGAAGGGAAAGGAGAAAAAACAACAGATATGCCAGGAAGGTAAATAAGGAAGTAGGGGAAAAACATACCTACAAAGGGAAGATACGAGAAAGGGTGGAGGGAGGAAGGAACCACAAGGGTGAGGCAGCACATCGAGGAGCAATGAGGCTGGGGTCGGGAGACATCATCAAAACACGAGGACAAACTCCTGTAGGACGAAAAAAGGAGAACAAAGGATTAAAATGTGCCGGGAAGTCAAGATGGAACCATGACTGAACACGGAAAACAAGGAACAGCCATAATGTTTAAACAATAAAAGAAACAATAACGATGCCGTCCGAAGGAGCAGAGAAATTCAAGTGAGCTATAACAATGAAAAAATCCTAAAGAAACACAGCATAACATGCATAGCCATAGAAGAATTATAAAAACAGTATTCATCCAAAAGCAGAGGATGACGGTCTGGAGGCATCCATAGCAGATGATTTGTGCGCATTAATGAAACTTTGCAGGCGCACTGGGTCCTCATAAGTTGTAGTCTTGTTATTGTGGGTGACTTTAAATAAACACGGGTGATAGAGGCCGTATCGCGCCCCCATCGCCCGCAAATCCGCTCTTAGATTCAGAAAAGCCTTTCGCCGGGTAGCCGTAGCCTTGGCATAGTCTTGCGCAAAAAACAGGGGAGATCCAGACCAGGTAAGATTCAGAGAGGCTTTGGCCGCCGCCAAAACCATCAAAAGGTCAGTGTACTCCAAAAAGTAGATGATGACCCCTCTGGGTCTCTGAGATGGAGAAGTAGAGGAAGGTGGTCGAGCCAACCTGTGAGCTCGTTGAATGTTGAGGGACCTGTCCTGTGCCAGATGCAAGAGCTTAGGAAGGAACGACTTGAAGAAAGTGATTGGGTCAGATCCCTCAAGTCCTTCAACCAGGCCATAAATACGAAGGTTGTTGCGCCTGTTTCTGTTTTCCAACTGCTCCACTTGTTGTTGAAGATCAGAGACTTGAGATTTCAAGTTGGAGACCACAGAAGATGTTTCTTGGAACGACTGAACAGATTTTTCAACTAAAGTTACTCTCGTTTCCATTTGCGACCAGTTATCCGTAAGGACCTGGAGCTTAACATTAGTCTCTTCCATAAAAGGACGCAGGGACCTTATCTCTTCTAACAACAATTCCATGGATACAGGCCCCGAATGTTTTGGAGGCGAAAGAGAATTTGACTTGAGTCTTTTTGTGTTAGATTTAGAGGTATCCTGCGGGTTCTTAGATGGATCCATTGGCGTATCTGAGCCAGATGAGTTAAGAGAGTCTTCTAATTGCGACAGAGCGGAGAAAACCTTAGATTTCTTCACAAATTGGGGCGTGTTAGAACGAGGGAGGCGCGACATTGATTTAAGTCTGCCCATGTGGCGAATCCGTGGAATGGCTAGATCATTGGAGGTCACAGGAAGCAAAAATGAAGACAACACAAGAAAGAGCACAGCAGGAGTGCGATGACGTCTGGATACCGCAAGAAAGGAGTACAGCTAGCTTCAGAGCACCGCAATGAAAACATTCATCTGAGCGCACACAAAAAAGTGAGTGAAGCCGTCCGGAAAAGGATCAAAAAATCATCCATGCGTCAATGTAGAGTAGAGAGGTGGCACCAACTCACTACGTAATTCAAAGTGGACTCAGTCAGAGGAACAGAAAGATGAAAAGAAAAGTCCCATCACATACCTCACAAAAGTCCGCAACGCATAAGAGCGTCAACAACAGAGGGCATCCAGGCGCGGTGTAGTGAAACAATTTGCTGCTTACAAATGAAAGCGGATGAGAGGGATAATGATGAGTTCATGACTGAGAAAAGGGCATATGAAAACAGACCACTCCATGAAGGAACGTCGTCCTTAAAAGAAATAGGCAGTCCAGTAATGCTGACGCTTCATAATAGGATGAGGAAACAGGAAAACAGGCATATTGAGAGTCGTTAAGGGCTTGGAATTACAAGCATGGAGAGCGCTGAGCTGGCATCACAACAGCAGCCTCATAATGCGCGTCGCTCTACGAACTCAAAATGGCGGCCGCAACCTGACAGGACTTACAGATGCAGTTTGCAGCGTCACAGAGCCTCCAAAAGGCAGTCGGAAACAACGAGTAGGGTCAGGGCATGTTCCTACACTTCACTCGTCGATCGTCCTCAGGAAACCAGGGCAGGAACCGGCATGTCTTCCAACACCGCCGCGGAGCCTCACCGATGCGCCGCCATCTCCCGCAGGCGCCAAGCCACCCTATTGTGCCACTTCTAAAAATGGCATAAACCTTCCTTAGCTATACAGACCAGGTAGCCCACCCTATGGGGTATGGCTAGCCTTCTAGGGGTGTACACCTCATGACTACATAGTTTTCCCACCTGCCCATTGTAAATGTACCTGGGGGCAGGGAGAGGACTGTCTCCTCCTTTGGGATGCGGTCTGGGTGCATATCACAGGCGATGTAAGCTTTAAACTCACCGCATAGATGTGTCACTTCACTAGTCATTCTGTCAGGGAGGGAGGTGTGAACTCCTTCCCATGCATGCCATTGTTTATGACTCTTGGGAGAGTTGACACCTGCAGTAGGAGGTCAAATTCCTGTCCTGGTAGCAGCAGCTGTAGGGTGACAGCCGGAGCACAGGAACGGCTGGGGCAACCAGGTGGGACAACCCTTATGGAAGCCACCTGGGCACATGTGACATCGACCTCGACACAAGAATCATGTAAGGGGTGATGAGGCATGTTGTTTGACACCAACCATGACATATTTTGGTGCTACCAAAATAGGGCTGCGAACTTCGGGATGCCTGTTTTCCAGCCCATGTTATCCTATGGAATGCTGATCACTTATAGTAGCCATTGATGGGAAAGGGTGCAATAGGGACTTATAAGCTTGCAATTATATGTCCTCAACTGCAATATATTGCACCCTTCCTCCTGGGCGCAAAAGGCCTTCCTTAGGGTTGACTGACATGGATAAAAATAGTACATGGGCCTTGCCACACATGATGAGGGCAAAGTTGAATTTGAGCAGCTTGCACTGATCTTTCAGTTTGCAATGGCAGAGCTCCTGTCATCTGTTTACCTGGGTCACTCAATGAGGCACAAACAGTTCTTCAGGCCTTGGTGACCCCTTCAAACTCCAATGCCCTGGGTACCCCTGGTACCATTAACCAGGCGGTTATAAGGGGGTTAAAGTCCTTGCCAATTGGGGCTGGCAATTCAAATGTATCAGTTTCATGGAGAGAGCACTAGCACTGGGGCCTGGTTAGCAAGTGTCAATGCACTGTCGGAGGTGAAAAGCAGCATCTAGTAGTCAAAATTGGGGCAAAAAGTGTGGGGAGGCACACCTTCAAGAAACCTGTTTTCTTACAGTGCTGCTACCTTAAAATGTTGTATTTTGTCTTTTCCTATAAATGGTGTAACAGTAGAGGACTGCACCAAAAGAGAAATTCAATTATAGTCATTTTTGTATGACAAATCAACTTTAAGACTGGTCTGTTCGCACAATGCCAGCACATCCACTCCAGTGATCTGTGTTTTAGCTCACAGACACAGGGTTTTTCAGCCTTTCATCCCGCTGAGGTTGATAAAATGAGTATGTAGGAAGTGCCCCTTTTTGTATTGTCACCACCACTTTCGGCTCCAAATGCTGCTAGGTATGACTCATATAGTGCACTGGATACTGCTGTCCAGACCCATGCCTGTGCTCTCTCCCAAAACAGTTATGTTTAACTTGATAATCCCAAATTGGCAAAGACTTTACTCCCTTGTAAGTCCCTTGTATATGGTACGAGGGATAACAAGGGATTAGGTGAAGAAGGGGTCTCCAGGGCTGCAGCAAGGTTTGGTGCCACCCTGGGCAACCCAAGCAAATTACTGAAAGCAGGCCTGCCACTGCAGACTGCTGGAGCAGTGCAAACTGCTCAAACTCAACTAGGCTCTCACCATGTGTGATACAATCAAATGTACTACCTGTAACATACGTCAGGCACCCCTGAGGTGGGCCTCCTCAGCCCAGGATGTAGGGTGCAGTATATTTATGGTGAGGACATATCAGTGAAAGCCTATATGCCCCTTTAGTGGCGTTCCCCATTGGAAAGTACTATAAGTGTCAGCGGTCCATAGGATAACATGGGCTGCCAACCAGGCACTCTCGAGGTTGGCACCTCCATTATGATACCACTAAAATATGTCATGTTTGGTGTCAAACAACCTGCCTTCATCACCCCAGAATTGCCATGGACTATGTAGCTTGCACCCAGGTGGCGACCTTGGAGGATGCCCACCTGGTTGCCCCAGCTTCACTGTGTTCTGGCTGACCAGCCCGCACTTTCCTGCACCTGCTGTACCAAGATAGGATTCTGACCTCCTGCCAGGCAGTGCAATCAGTCCCAGTAGTCACGAACAAAGACTTGGGAAGGAAGGAGGCATTGATGTGAAGTGGCACATCAAGGCTGTGAGCTTCAAAGGCTGCACCGCCTCTGATATGTATAATGGCTGCCTACCAGTGGAGGAAACAGCCTTCCTTTGCCCAGGTGAAATTGCACCTCGTGCAGGTGTGAAACTAGCTATGCAGGGAGGTGTACACCTCCACAAGCCTGGTCACACCTCCAGGGTGGGGAGCATGGTCTGTACACCACAATTTGGTTTCTGCCATCTTTAGGAATGACAGAGTAGGGAGTTCTGTGTAGAAAAGGTGACCTACACCCCCGGATGTGGTCACCTCAGAAGCTGACAAGCTGCAAGGGGTGTTTGGGCAAAATATCGAGCCAAACATATTGAGTTGTCTAATTTTTAATATTGTGACACAGAAATTTCTTGTGCAAAACATATTGTTGACATAAACATCAATTTTTGAAAGTAAGAATTAGTGTTTTTTAGGTTTCTCTACATGTTTAAATATCATTATTTGTGTAATTGTTGTTAATGTTTTTAAATAAAGTTTGTAATTTTAAGTCATTTATATTTTTTATTTAATTGTGAAATAGTAATTTATAGTGTTGTAGCGGGTTGTGAGGTTTGTAGGGGTATAGGTAGGGAAATTAATTAGGTGTTATTAATTTCTACATTTTTTAAATCAATAATAATTATTTATTTGATTATTAAGTTTATCAATAATATGTTTGTTAAGTTATATTTTAGGTGAGGGTTTTGGGTTTGTAAGGATGTAGGGGGAAAGTTAATTAAATAATAATGGATTAATTATTGATAAATATGAATTGATTACTTGTTAGTTAATTACGCAAATTTTTTTATTATTATAATTTTTTATTTTACATTTTAGGTGTGAGTTCTTGGGTTTGTAGGGGGTACAGGGTGGGAAGTTAATTAAACAATTGATTACTTATACATTAATTATTTATTATTAGTTAATTAATTGTTAATTATTTATGTAAATTGTGTGGTTATTATTTTTTTTATTTAGCTATACGTTAAATATGCATTGCCAGGTATGTGGGATTATAGTGTAGGAATGAAATGAAATATTTATAAAATAATAATGTTTTCTTTGATTAATTATTTCAAAGTTATAATTAGTTTAATTTTGTAATTAATTTTTAATGTATATGTTTAATTTTAAATTGATATTTTTCTCATTTTATGAAATTAATATGAGTATTAAAATAAGCTATGTGTTTGAAGTGAAGAACTTGCACTACTGTTGTACAGACTGGAGTGTGAATAGTAAACTTTACCCCTTCTGAGTCCAACACTTTCCCTACTATTGCACTGACTAAAGTGGGAATAGCAAATTGTCCCCCGCTGAGTCCAGTGCTTTCCCTACTGTTGCACCAACTGGAGTAGGAATAGTGCATTTCCCCTATTTCCCTACTGTTGCACCTCCAGAGTCCAAGGCTTTCATTACTTTTGCACCGACTGCAGTGGGAATAGTGAATTTTACATCTAATGATTCAAACACTTTCCCAAGTGTTGCACAGACTGGAGTGGGAATAGTATATTTTACCCCTTCTGAGTCCAACGCTCTCCCTACTGTGGGACTGACTGGAGTGGGAATGGTACATTTTACCCCTCCTGGGTCCAACCCTTTCCCTACTGTTGCACAGACTAGAGTAGTAATATAACAATGTATTCCTCCTCAGTCCAATGTTTTCCCTACTGTTGCACAGACTGGAATGGGAACAGCGTATATATTATTCCTACAATGTTATACTTATGTTTCTATTGTTTAAAATTATAATATTATTTTTCTGTGTATTCTAAATTATATTTTTGTTGATTAGTAATGTTTGTTTTTGATATTTAATATGTTTAGTAAAATGTATTCTTTTACATTTTTATGTGTGAATAAATTGGTATGTTTTAAAAAAACAAACAGTTAATTTGTTACAGTTTTTAATTTGTTGCGTAGTTGTATATATCTCTATATATGTAGCAAAAACAAGGAGTTCATGATACTCCCAAGGTCCGGTGCACCCACGGGGTATGTGTCGGCTATAAAACATCCGCAGACGCGTTTCTGGCTCTTGCTGTCATCAGTGCGGAAAAGCCGTCAAGAAAAACATCCCCTCGCCTGCCGCTGTTAGAACGAAAACTCTGTGAGTGTCCCACATATGGTGAAGCACTCTAGCTTTGTATAAGCCACAACCTGAATAGGTCAACAGAGTCCATAAGCGGCGGTTCAGCAGCCCAAATTGAATCCAAAACACAGTATTCCACCTGGGGCCAGCCGAATTCGCGGCGGGTGCAACCGGGAAGTGGTGGTGGAAACCACTTATTACACTGCAAAAACAAGGAGTTCATGGTACTCCCAAGGTCCGGTGCACTCACGTTGATGACAGCAAGAGCCAGAAATGTGTCTGCGGATGTTTTATAGCCGACACATACCCCGTGAGTGCACCGGACCTTTATAAAAATCATTATTTGATTTTTTTCTCCATTTTATATGTTTAAATACGCACACACACATACATATGTGTGTGTTTGTTTGAATTAATATATATTTATATACGCTTTTCTTTTATTGAAATATATTTAATTTACATTAACATACTGTTACATGTTAATATATTTAATATCTACAATGTTTAACCCTATATATTGTAAAAAAACAATATTTTCGTATATATTTTTCAATTTTAGTGTAAACAATGGTTTTTTAAAATATTTTTGGTATTTATATTATAGTATTTAAGTATAGGAAAAAACAATATTTTTGTGCCCGATATTCTTGACACAATATTTTTTTTGATATTTTGTCAGTGAACTTCTGCAGGGACTAGCCGCCCATTGTCTACTAGCTCCCACGCCCCCAACTCCACCTAATCTAGGATTTACGGGACCCCCCCCGATATCGGAAGCTCAGATCTAAACAACTTGCATCAAAGCAGGACATAGAGGACACTGACAACAGAACTTTGCCCACAGCACCAAAGCAAACATGGGATACCTTGTCCCTGTGGCAACAGACTTGGAACTAAGTACACGACGATTAGGATGAACTATCAGGAATAGGACAGACTGACTAGCTGACGGCAATCCCGCCATAGGGATTATGATGCAACCGCCTGCAAGGTGGTCGCACTGTGTATTCTTTGCAATGCGGCGGGTGCTGCAGGCTGCAGAACCCACCGCAATGCAAAAAATGCACCCTATACATATCCCTGCACTAAGTGGCAGGCACCATGTGGTGTCTGCAACATGGTGCAGGGATATGTAGGGGGGCACCATAGGTGCCCTCCAGTGCCCACATTGGAGGACCAGGTAGTAAGGGGGCCCGCTAGAGGCCCACAAAGTCCCTTTCCACCTGCCTGTTCAAGGCAGATTAACTGCCATGAACAGGCAGGTAGAAACGGACATCGTAATCCGTATTGTGGTGCCTATTAGGCATCGCCATCATGTTAGGGAATATGGCCCCCTCTGCCGCACCAGCAGGCTCAAGGAGCCTGTCGTATGCACGCCCGTCGGTGTCAGTCATCGCGCCCTAAGTGAACGACCCTTGTCCTTGGCTAAAAGTCAGCACTTCCAAATAGAGGGACCCCTTTGGAAGCCAGAAGCAACCTCAGACTCTCCTGGACTACTGACACTAGTCCCCTTCAAACTGCAGGCAAAAACACTAGTTGGATCCAAAGAATCGATGGCCATTGGGCCCTCTGTTGGATCGCCCAAATCCAGGTGATCCAGTGTATTGTGGGAATTGTAGTCTCACCTGTCCCGAAGTACCAGGCTGCTACCTCACTCCCCAGGGAAGTCCCAGTACCTTTTTCTGTGCAGAAAGCTGATAAGGCTTGTTGGTCACCAATCCAGTAACCAACCCCCACACTCGATGCTGCAGCTACAGGGAACTCTGTGCTGCCATCATCCGATGTTAGCAGCTGTGTATCTGTTGTGTTTTAGCATTCTGTTTCTTATAGCACTGTGTAAGCTGTGAAATTAGTACCACCACAGCTCCGTTAAGCATCAAGGACAGCAAAGACGACTCTGCACCCGGACTCTACAGCTAGATAACATGCAAGAGACTGATCGTCACGAGTGTGTTTTCCTATTAAACACTATGGGCACCATTAGCATGAGGGGCGGACAAAGTCCGCCCGCCATAGCCCCAGGAAATGGGACCGCCTGCAATACATGCGGTGGTCCCGCAGATACAATTAGGATGCGCCCGCCACACTGTCGGGGCGCATCCCGCATTTTGAACATTGCGGTGGGCGGTGCAGAAAGCACCACCCGCCGCAATGACAAAAATGCAAGTTGTGCATTTGCATGAACAGTGTGGCAGGTACCGTGCAGTGCCTGCCACGTTGCACATGCAAATGCAGGGGGATAACATAGGTACCCCCATGTGCACCCCCACCCCCAAAATTACCTAGCCCCCAATGTGAAACACTGCATGCCTTTCAGTGGCGGAATACCCGCAGGCATCCTGATATGGATGGCGGTGTCTAACAGATACCGCCACCATATCAACAGCTTTTCCGCCCGGTAGGCAAGCGGGCGGATTGCCTACCGGCGGAAAACTGGTGGACGGTCTTTCCGTCCGCCGGTGTCCCCCCCGCCATAGTAATATGACAGGGGGGAATTGGCAGGCGGGCGGGAGAAAATGTCGGGCGGATCGCCACTGCCATGCAGGCGGTGGCGATCCGCCCAACATACTAATGGGCTTTAATGTTATCTTGTTCATCTATTTTTATGCACTGATTTAATATTGCTTCAAACATTGATGACTCCGGTTATATGTATGCTATACTGTTCACTTTGGGGTCTATATTTAAGATAAAAATACACTCTATTTTATAAGTTGGTGGTGTATTTCTCTTGCGTCCTGTAAATTACTTATCATCCATTTTTATACTCTGAAACACGTGTTCTTCTACTAAAGCCTCAATGCTCTTTGTCACTTTACCAGGACCGTACTGTGGGTATATTAGTGCGAATCCAAGGACCATCGCTGGGATATTGTGATAATATTGCATGGTAAGGCTACCCAACCATACCAAATGATATTCCACTTTCCTGCAGCGTATGAATGAGCTGCATAACAATAACCATCAGTTATTAGCACCATGATACCCCAAAGGGTGAATATGCTCTTATAACATGCTTTTTTATTTTATGGTATGTTAATTTCTACAGATTTTCATAAATGTGTTGTAAAATAAAGAAAAATGCACTTGTGATCTGAGTATGATTGATTATTAGATTGTGGTGAATACAAAAATATCCAGCATTAACATTGTGGCCTGAATATCATTTTTAAAAATATTGCTGCGCTGGGTGTGAAGTGGTTATTATAACTGTAATGAGGATATATTTTTGCAAATGATATTTAAGACATTATATTTTTGTGAGACACTATTGAGCAATAGACCACTAACACTCCCCAGATTACAGGTACCACAAGTATGCCTGGGACGGTATCATGTTAGGCTCTTCAGATGCAGCACAGAGCTGATTGTGTCTTTTATTTGCCTCCATGGAGTAAAGTCAATTAATGTAATCCAATATTTCTCAGAGTTAGTGTTATATTTTTAGACAACAGCGCAGAAAGAGACAACCATGCTGATTGTTTCCGAGCTATGCTATTCTGTGACTGCAGAATGTGAAGGGTCTCATATATAGCACAGATATTCACTTGCGTTGGGGTGGGAAAGGGCCCCTCGCAGTGACAGGGGACCTATGAAGGATTGGTAGACCCTAAAGGGTTTGGAGGCCTCCCTCTGCAGCAGGAGCTGGAGGGGCCTACTTTACAGCCATGGTCAGTCTGGTGCTAACTCTTCCTCTCTCAGATGAGCAGTGCTCTTTAAAAGGCATTCTTTTTTAGTGGGGCCCCTCTCACACTCGAAAAGGGCCTTTTTCAGACTCTGCCTGATTGAGAAGCAAGTTAACTATTTTGTTTCCCTTCCATCCTTCGGCTGTACAGTGTCAGCTCAGAGCATGCTGCACACTGCAGTTGCTTCAAATAAACACATATTTAAAGCACAGACAAGAGGAGGGAACCCCCTTCATGCACTAAAGACTGGAGGACCGCTGCACTGCGGGGCCTGCAGGGCCATCAGGAGTGTCTCTTATGACCCTGGTGTTATCCAGTAAGGTCCAGTAAAGGTTTCAGTAATTTAAACCTGATCTCAACTCCTGGTAACTGTGGCACACAACAGATGCCAAGTTACCATGCCTTGGGATTCTTTGGTGTCACAGGAACTGTGCGATGGAGTTCAATAAGTCAAGGGGGGCAACGGATTCCCCCAACCAACAAACAACATAGTAGGCCCACCTGTGATGCACCCTTGGTGGATTGGCTGGCCAGTTGGAACTAAAAAGTATGGGGAAAAAGTCATTATTAAAACATATTGCTATGGGCGGGAGTGGTTGAAGAGAAAGCAATAGATGCAGGATTGAAAATCAAGAACAATTTAATTTTCAAAAACAGAGATGCAAGGAAATGTATTCCAATTTTGGAAGAATAAGCAAAACAGGATTCCTTCTAAGACTTCGACCATTATATTGTTTGAAAAATATTGTGAGACAGAAATATAATGTAAGAATATTGTGATTTGAAATTGTTGTGGAACACGTTTTTACAGGAAAGAATATTATTTTGTTAGTAAGTTTGTTATATTATTGTTAAAAATATAATTGTTTAATATATTGTTATATTATATATCATTTTTTATAATTTGAATATTTACATTTCTATCCATATACACAAACACACATATATGTATATGTGTATATATATATTCAGTGAAAAAACCATAGGTTTCACACATGTTATAGTTAGCTGGACATTTCACTCGTAAAAAACCAATGAAATTCCCCCGTTATAGTTAGTGCAGGCAACTATAACTCACGCGACCGCAATCCTCTGCTGATGCTAATACTGTATTTAGACACTTATTTGCCCATGTCTTCATTAAATTTTAGCTATACATATATTACAAATATTTTTTTTTCATAAAGACACATATGTCATCAGCAGAGGATTGCGGTCGCGTGAGTTATAGTTGCCTGCACTAACTATAACGGGGGAATTTCATTGTTTTTTTACGAGTGAAATGTCCAGCTAACTATAACATGTGTGAAACCTATGGTTTTTTCACTGAATTTGCAAGGTTTTTTAAATGCTAATTCCTAACTATAACGTGTGTGAAACCTATGGTTTTTTCAGTGAATTTGTACGGTTTTTTAAATGCTAAGTTACTTTACGCCATTCGTGGCGTGCGCGCCCACTTAACGCAATTCGTTCCGTGCGCGCACGGTGCGCTTTGCGCACCGTGCGCGCACAGTGAGCACGCGGTGCGCTTCGCGCACCGCGCGCCCACTTTACGCAGTTAGTGCCGTGCACGCACGGTGGTCACGTGGTGCGCTACGTGCACCGCGTGCCCACGTTACGCTAGATGGGCCATGTACGCACGATGCGCTTCGCACACCGTGCGCACATGGAGGACATATGATGCGCTTCGTTGTGAAAGGTAATATTTTAATTTTTCACATGTTTGATATGCCATGCACAAATGGTCGCCCTTCGGGCACCATTTGCACATGGGGTGGGGAGAGTATGGATATTTTTTTTTTTTTATTAAAGCGTAATCGGCGAAATTATCGAAAAAATTAAAATTCCGTTTTTGGCCTTGGGGGATCTTTGAGGACTCCCTCAACATGGCTAGGTGCTTAGGAGCTGTCTAAACAGCCCCTTTACATGTTTTTGGGCTTTGTTTTTTAACCCCCTATCAGACTGCGAGAGAGAAAATGGCGGCCGCCGCTTCCTGGTTTCGACCGATTCGAATGTTTACTAAGATCTAACAGCCAATCAGAATCGCGCTCGCGCACGGCGGCGTGCGCGTACGGTAAGCGCACCGTAAGCGCACCGTAAGCTGGCTCAGATATATATATTGATTTAAAGGCTATTTTCTCAGAATCTACTGAACAGATTTACACCAAACCTACAAAAGGCACTTCCTTGACCTGAGGACTACCTCTCTGCCAAATTTCAAGTAATTCTGTTCAGCCGTTCGGGCTGTATCTTGGACTAAAGGTCCTATGGAAAAATGCATGGGGAAAACGCGTTTTGGGACCCCCCTTTTATCTCAGCCCCCGCTTGACGAATCCCCCCGAGACTTTCAGGGTAGGAGCGGAGCGTAGCGCCCCATTAGTTTTGAAAAGTTCGTGAGGATTCGTCGACCGGCGCCAAAGTTATTCCAAATAGAATGTTGCGGTTTTCCTATGGAAACAGGGTCCTAACTATAACTACCTACTGGCGACCGCCAGTAGGTAATATATATATATATATATATATTACCTACTGGCGGTCGCCAGTAGGTAGTTATAGTTAGGACCCCTTTTCCATAGGAAATCCGCAACATTCTATTTTGAATAACTTTGGCGCCGGTCGATGAATCCTCGCGAATTTCTCAAAATAGGTGGGGCGCTACGCTACGCTCCTACCCTGAAAGTCTCGGGGGGGATTCGTCAAGCGGGGGCTGAGATAAAAGGGGGGTCCCAAAACGCGTTTTTCCCATGCATTTTTTCATAGGACCTTTAGACAGAGCTACAGCCCGAACGGCTGAACAGAATTACTAGAAATTTGGCAGAGAGGTAGTCCCTATGTCAAGGAAGTGCCTTTTGTAGGTTTGGTGTAAATCTGTTCAGTAGATTCTGAGAAAATAGCCTTTAAATCAATATATATATCTGAGCCCGCTTACGGTACGCTTACCGTACGCTTACCGTACGCGTACGGTGGCGTGCGCGAGCGCGATTCTGATTGGCTCTTAGATCTTAGTAAACATTCGAATCGGCCGAAACCAGGAAGCGGCGTCCGCCATTTTGTCTCTCGCACTGAGTGTTATTTATCAAACATGATGCCCAAAAACATATTACGGGGCTGTTTTGACAACTCCCTCCCACATAGTCATGTTGAGGGAGTCCCCAAACATCCCCCAAGAGCAAAAACGGTTTTATTTTTTTTTCGGCAATTTCGCCGAGTACGCTTACCGTACGCTTACCGTAAGCGTACGGTAAAAAATAGAAATAAAAAAAACACTATCCACACTTACCCCACCCCCTATGCTTTTGGTGGCCGTAGGCCACCAAATGTACAGGGCTTATTACATCAGTAAAAAAACTATATTTTGGCAACATGAAATTATAAAATCGAAATAAAAAAAACACTATCCACATTGACCCCACCCCCTGTGCTTTTGGTGGCCGAAGGCCACCAAATGTACAGGGCTTATTAAAGTTGATAAAAACCGTGCACGGAACGCACTGCGTTAAGTGGGCGCGCACGCCTCGAATGGCGTAAAGTAACTTAGCATTTAAAAAACCGTACAAATTCACTGAAAAAACCATAGGTTTCACACACGTTATAGTTAGGAATTAGCATTTAAAAAACCTTGCAAATTCACTGAAAAAACCATAGGTTTCACACATGTTATAGTTAGCGGAAATTTTACTGATAAAAAACCAATGAAATTGCCCCGTTATAGTTAGTGCTGGCAACTATAACTCACGCGACCGCAATCTTCTGCTGATGACATATGTGTCTTTATAAAAAAAAATATTTGTAATATATGTATAGCTAAAAATGTATGGAAGAAGACATGGGCAAATAAGTGTCTAAATACAGTATTAGCATCAGCAGAGGATTGCGGTCGCGTGAGTTATAGTTGCCAGCACTAACTATAACGGGGCAATTTCATTGGTTTTTTATCAGTAAAATTTCCGCTAACTATAACATGTGTGAAACCTATGGTTTTTTCAGTGAATATATATATATATATATATATATATATATATATATATATATATATATATATATATTCATTTCAACGCCTGCTCACACAGTTTGGAAAGGACTCCAGTTCACTTGGGGTCTCTTCTTAGAGATTTAATTTCAGCCACATAAATCCAGATAACAGGTTTTTTTTTTACGTATATATTATTTTGTTATATAAGAAGTGAGTGTTTGAGGTTTTAGGAAACTAGAGTTTGGAGTTATTTAACCAATTTAGTTTTACACACTTATTTTTGATTTAATAATTAGTATTTTATAATTAAAAATGTAAACACTTTTGATGTTTATTGTATAATTATATATAAAATGTAGGTTTGTTTTTGATATCCTTATCTTGTAAATGTTTTATTTTTAAAGTTTTTATGCTAATTGGTTGTAATTCTTTATATATTTTGTCTTTGCAATATTTTTGTAGTTCATATTGCAGTGATTAATGATTTTATTACTCATTGTTTTTAGTGTTTTATATTTGTTTCAAATACGGTTGTTTTTAATTGTATTTTTACATTTTTAATGTTATAAAAATGTTTTTATTTTATATTTTTTGTATTTCTCTTTGAGTGTTTCCTTTTTATTCAATATTTTATTTTTGAGTAGGTATAATTGTTGTGTTCATTAATATTTTTTTAAATATTTTATTTACTTTTTTATTAATAATGATTAATACTTGATAATTATTTCTTATTTAATTTTTTGTTTGGCATAGTTATTTAAATAATATTATTGTTTCTACCATGGTTTATATGAAAGATTTTTTTAATGCAGGAAAGTTACTTCCAGAAGTACCGTAAATTCTCTAATGTGGAAATGTTTGAAGTGCGACTATTAATTGGGACCTCCCCAGAGTCCAACACTTTTCAAAGTGTGGGTAAGATTGGAGTGGGAATAATAAATCTTGCCTCTTAAAGTCCTACACTGCCTCCAACCTGGCTCAGTTTGAGATGGGAATATTAATTGTGACCTACCCAGAGCCGATTTCCCCCAATTTGGCTAACCTTGGAG
This sequence comes from Triturus cristatus, assembly GCF_964204655.1. Classification (NCBI taxonomy): domain Eukaryota; kingdom Metazoa; phylum Chordata; class Amphibia; order Caudata; family Salamandridae; genus Triturus; species Triturus cristatus. The sequence continues at coordinate 233,739,859 of NC_140584.1, forward strand.
TAGGAATAGTTAAACCCCCCCTCCCCACAAGTGGATATGTTTGAAGTGGAAATGGTAAATCTAACCTTCCCAAAGTCCTATATTTTTCTAATGTGGTACGTTTAGAGTGGGAAAAAAAATTCTGACCTACCAAAAAGCCCAACATTTTCCACACTTGGAGTGGGAACAGTAAATTAGACATCCCCAAAAACCAACAATTTCCCATTATGGCTTCATCTGTATCGGTGAATGTAAATCTGACCTGTGCAAACTCTACTTCTTTCCCCAATCTGGTAGGTTTGGAGTGCAAGAAGTAAATCTGACCTCTCCAAAGTTCAACACTTTCCTAGATGTAGCTAAGATTGGAATGGGAATAGTAAATCTGAAGTCCCCAAAGTTCAACACTTTCCACAATGTGGCTAAATTTGGAGTAGGAATAGTAAACTTGATCTCCCCAAAGTCCAACATTTAATATGTCATTTGTATATATAGGTAATCTGGTATTTAATAAAATGTTACTACCATACCTGTGTGAAACTTATATATTGCCTACTTTACTGTAGTTTAGGTAGGGATATATATTTGCACAAACACATATTGTCACAAAAAGGCTTGTAAAATGTATTTTGATTTCACAGAAGCAGGAAAAGAAAGAATTAATCTGTGAAATGCTTAAATTAATCTTAGCCACTGATAATTAGGGGGGCCTCATTTCAGTCCATCGTTTTCCTTATCCACTTGTGCCAGTCGCAAAAGAGATGAGAAATATGAAAATCTGATTTAGTCTTCCTTCAATAAGAACTCAGGCCCCTCCAGATGGAAGCATAAGCAATCCTGATTTATTTTGGCAAACCAGGGCCTCATCAAGGAGGTGCAGTTGTGTCCAAATGCACAATCAGCTATGGTAGTATGTCTGGGCATACCCATAGCCAGGGTCCCATATTTGAGCAATTTCATCACTTAGAAAATCGAAAGCATGGTGGGTAGAGTAAATTTAACATCAGCTACTCTAAATTACTTAATCTACATTTCTGATCTTCTGACTTAGGGCTTCATTAGGAGTTTGCAGTGCGTGAGCGGGGGGGACGCCACAACCCCGCCCGCACTGCCAAACTTGACCGCTGGCTGCCCCTCAGATTATGAGTTTCCTTGTTGTCTGGCAGGCAGTCCATTGGCGTTCTCATGGTGGGGCCTTTGAAAAATGCAAGGCCATCGGAACGCCAAAGCAAGTTCCTACACAACATGGACTATTCCTTAGTTTCCTCCCCACCAGCAGTTTCATGGCGTTAACACCGCCATGAGACTGCTGGCAGTGAGAAATCTTGTGATATGATTAGCAGAGGCTGCAGCTGCCATGCATATTGTGGCCTCACACCGCCACCCCCCGCCAGGGATTGCGGATCCCTGTTAGTTGCGGTGGTGCATGGAGTTCCAACTGCCAACTGCCTCCACACTTCCACCACGGCTTCGGCGGTCTAAACTCATAATCATGCCATCAGTATCCCTCCAATTGAGGCAGTCCATCCAGAACTGTGAGGTCAAGTCCCCTTCATATGGTAATACATAAAACCCCAGGCTTGTTTAAACCTATTTAAGCCATATCAGTGATAGTTGATCTCAATGCACAGCAAACACAGGATCTTTGTCTAATCATACATGTCACGTGTGAGAGCAGAAAAAGTAGATTGATAATGAAAATTCTGGCTTCCAGCATACTTTTTTCTAAAACATGTAGCCCCACATACTTTGCGCTCCACCACCAAATAATTGTCCATGATGGCTAGACTCTCTCTATATATTGTTGTGCCCTCAAACTATGGAATACCCTTCCTCTCACTCATTGACAGCATTCTAATAATTTATGCTTCAGGAAAGCATTGAGAACCCATGATTGCTTTTAACTGTCTTCCTCTCCAGCTCCCTGCAGGCAAGCTGCTCCACAATGGGAAACTGCCACTTTTTGTGGATAAAGTGCTTAACCAATAGTGAATGAATGAATTATTGAATAATGAATGAATGAATGGATGATACATAAAACCCTCCTCCTTACTTTAGTTTCATTTTTACCACCTGGATTTTGAATCTCGGCTCCCTAATTGAATCTAACTTACTGCAAGCTTCTGTTAAACAAGTTTTGTGCTGTAACTAGCAGGGCCCACATTTTAAAACAGGGCAGGTTGCTGAGCAGCTACAGTAAGAAGCTCTGCACAGATTAGGACATATGAGTGCAGATGCATGCACATGAACATGCGTGTGCAGGCTGTGTGAGAAAGGCTGTTGTCTGACTCAATTTGGTATCCCTGTACAAACAGTGCTGTCACAGAAGGAACACGAAATAAACTGGTTATGACTTACTGAGAGCTTATTATTCAGGAATCTAAAAAGAAGTGTACCTTTTTTGTCATAATTGTAGGTATACAGTACTACAACTGCATTTGGATGCAATGCATCCAATTTTGGGTTGGCTCAACATAGAAAAATACACTGACTTCACTTTTCCCATGTGCTCCGATCCCTAAAACATGTTGAAATCGGAATAATCCTAATTGGCCTACTTAACGCACCTATAATGCCATAGAATAGGATGCTCAAAATGCACCCATGGCATAGAAAATTAAATATTATCTATGAACTATAGCACTTCTGCGACATCTGCTAATATAACAAGACAGCCCAACCTAATAAAAAAAACACTTTAAAAAATGAATAAGTAACCCCAATGTAGGCATTACAGCACATAAAACAAGGTGTATGGTATTTAAAAGGTATTTAAAAGGAAGGCATGCAGAAAATTTAAGTTAACATGCCCTAACAGTTACTAGCATCTAAAGGTTATTTTCACTGCAGGAAGTCTCAATGCCCCATAGAAAAAGACTTAGAAGCAATGATTATTATAAATCCTACTCTCTCAGGCTAGGAATCCACTATGAACATGATTCAAAGAATATTTTTGATCCTTATTAAAAGCCCAACTTAATGATAAAGCCAGATTTCCAATAATTACGTCTCCCTCTCGGACCATTTTCCCGACGCAATTCGTATGTATTTTTCACGTACGAATCGTACTTCGCAGTTTGTACGGTACTTGTACGATTCGTACGTAAAAAAATACGGATACGAGTCGGACGGTAAATTTTTTTAACGGATCGGAATCGGCACCCTAGTGTTAAAATAGCGCTGTTTGAAACCATGGGGAGATCTGCCTGTAAGATTAAACACCTATATAGCTTGATGATGGAGCAAGCTCAGGATGATATAGATAAAATTTAATCAAAGTGGGCCAGTAAATTAGAGGACGAAGATGTCGATATTGATATGTCACTACAATTAGGCAAGAAAACGCTCTTATCAGCTAACTTAAAATCACAACATCATAATACGATTTACAATTTATATTTTACTCCGGCCAAACTATTTAAATGGGGGAAAAGGGAGGATGACAAACGCCCTACATGTGGGGTAGGACCAGCAGAAGATATTCATATGTTTTATGGGTGTTTACAACTGGACCTGATAAAAACCGAACTGGTAAAATTTTGGGAAAGGATCCTTGGCCAAACAGTGGTATTAACCCCGTCGCTCATGCTGATTGGATACGATAGCAAGCTAGGACTTGACCAAGCTCAGATCAGCATCATATTAATTTCAGTTACTATAATCAGGTTACTTATTGCAACTAGATGGAAGGACCCATTGCCTCCATATTTCCATGAATTTCTGGCTCGTTTTATTGTTGTCTATAATCTTGAACAGGCTCTGTATACTTGTAAAGGATATCAAGCTAGAAAATGGGGCACAACATTATGGGCTCCGGTAGCGAAAAGGCTAAAAGGGAAAGGGTAATGTAAATAGATTAATTTGTGTTATTATAAATGTTTTTGACATTTTATTTTTTTCTGTCATTTTCAATACTAATTTGGATAAGTATTGACAAAGTACAACAAATGAAATGATTTCTTATATGAATACAAGTGTAATATCTCTCTGAATATCAATATCAATAAAAATAAAAATAAATGAATTTCTTCTTGTTGGAATGTGATTTATTAGTAGTGATAAGTAGGGACCTACCACTAGTAATAAGGCCACAAACACAATAGAAGGTTCAGCCAAGGTCTGAATAAATTATTCCCTTGCTCAACCCTTAGTAGCTGGCAAATGAGCAGGCAGGCATGACTTAGGAGACAGGTGTGTAAGGATTTAAAAACATCAATACACTAAATATTTAATTTTAATTAGCTATATTGCGACCAGAAATGTCATAAAAGCAGTAATAACACAGCATAGGCAAAAACAGAATAAAATCCAATAAAATTGAAGTAGAATTTGGGCAACTTGACACTCTGTGGTAGATACCACAAATTAATCTGGACGAAATATAAAAACCAGAAGCAAAGTGCAATAGTACGTTTATAAATGAATGCACAAAAAGTAAGTCCAATTCAAGATAATCATAAAATATTTAAGTGCTAATGTAATGTTGTATTGTTTACTTAATGTGTATTCACTGTCTTATGGCCCACATCCATCCCTGGAACTTGGCTACAGAACATGCAATTGAGAGGCTAGAGTCTGTCATTAAGATTCTCAATGTTGGGGGCGTGGCTAGCCAGCCAACATGGTGGACGTGAGCTTGTAGTGCTCCGGCCGATATCCCCTGTAATCCGGGACAAGAAAGCAGTCGCGGCCTCAGTGAGGTGAGGTGAGACAGTGCGGCGGAGACCCCTGCTGCTACGACGATTAGCGCTGAAGACATGGCGCTGGTGAAGCCTGTGGTTCCCTGCCCGCTCCGTGGAGTGGATTTGCGCGCTGCGTTGCTATGAGCGGTGAGGCACCCAGTGGAGTGGCCCACGGAGCAGGAGTACGGGAAGGTGCGGCCTCTGGATCGCCGCCGCCTGGGGACCCGAGGCCTGGAGGCCCCTGCTGGGCGGCTGTCGGTGGTGCTGCTGGGAAGATTGGTGTCAAAAGTACAGTGTTGGTGGAGCCGGTGGTTCCCTACCCGCTCTGTGGAGTGGATTCACATGCTCCACAGGTACGAGAGGTGAGGCACCCGGCGGAGTGGCACACAGACCAGTAGTGCGGGGAGGTGCGGCCTCTGGATCACCGCCGCCTGAGGACCTGAGGCCTGTAGCGCTTTAACTGGTGAGAAGTGCAGGCGGCCCCCGAGGCGGGAGCGGTTCCTGCCCAAGTTAGGGTCTGAGCGGGGACGGGGTAGCTGACCAGCCGGAGGCCCGCTCAATCTTACAGGTCCCGCCCCTGCCCAGAGGAGACCTCCAGGGGACGTTGTGTTGGGGTGACGGGGAGCAACAGCTCAGGACACAGCTGAGCCTCACACACTGGGGAGAACCACACATCTAACCCTCCCTTCGGCATTACACCGGGAGCCGTGACCGCCGACGACCCGTGTCATTGCGCGCCACCATTGAACAGAACTGGCATCTGTGTGATATAACCGAAGGCCACTACTACAGCAGCGCAGGCCGAGTGGTTGGCTTGCATTGTGGAGGCTCTGCTCGCAGAGAGCTGATCTGACAGGTCACGGACACGGAGGAGAAATACACAGACAAGATCCAAGGCCCAGGCGCTCTGAAGTGCACTTTGACGTCAATGTGAGGGGTGGCCTGTGCAGCAGCAATTGGTGAGGCCTAGACAGTGTTAATTGCGTGTGAGGGCAGCAACCTTCAGGAAGTGCGAGTGACGTTGGAACGAAGTGGAGGCAATTGGGACACCTCCCGCTGGTGCGCATACACTCTGCATGACGCAAAGGACACCCAACAGCTTGTCCACGGGAAGTACAGGAGATGTGCGCTCCTCCTTCAATGCGTTGAATACCCTGGTTGTGATTTGCGATCGGGGGACTGGTGCCACCTGCCACAAGCCTGTTGGCCCGCCACTGCGGCTGCACATCCTACCCAATGCACTGCTACTTTGAGGGTGAGACATAAGGCACACGCATCGACCCAGGTGATGTGACCAAACAAACAAATTGTGGACTAATACTTACCACCCTTTTATCCACCGAACTTTACCCAGTCCCAGACGGAAACCGGATTTCAACTGCACAGAGACGGATCTCTCCAGTGCCTCGCAGGTAGGGGGTGCAGCGGACAGTTTGGCAATGACCACTGCCACAAACAGTTAAAAGTCCCTCCTAGCGAAACAAGCCAGCTGGGAGCAATAGACAAGAACAGAGGTTTCTGGTGTTGCCCTCGCTGGCTCAAGCTGCCAATCAGTTGGTGCACAACTGCAACAATGAATGCAAGATTCTAGCCGTTGGGGCCGAGTATGTCCGGGGCCTCGGGGGTGAGAGCGGTGACTGGCGTCCTGGCATAGCTCACACCAACAAGCAGCCAGTAGTCCCTCATTGCATAGCAAGCTGCCTGTGAACAACAGAAGAGAACGCACCTCTGCAGCTGCCATTGCGATCCCCGGCGGTTGCTGCAACAGGGTATACTATGCAGTAGCCGCATCCTGTGGCAGACCGACTTGCAAGAGGACTCGATACGGGGAGAAGATCTTGGCTGTCATTAGTTGGACGAGACGGTCACACAGCGACCGCAGGGCTGATAAAGTAGGGAACCTACCAGCTGCGGCTGTGATCGGTACCGCCAGCGGTCTGTGTGACCCTAATGCCACACGCCTCTGTGGCAGTTGGCCCCTGAACTGACCTCCTACCACGGTCAAATCGTTGGTGTGTGGACCTTGCCGGGCACTGGCTGTGAATGCCCACGGTGCAACAACTCGTGATGGGCCGTATGTGGGCCAAGATGCAGCAGGGACCGCTATGAGCTGGCAACCTGGATTCCGCACGTCTGAGGGAGCCGAGCAAAATGGAGCCAACATCCACAGCACTGGCGGCCAAAATGGACACAGTCCTTGCGGCAGTGGAGAAACTAGGGGATGCACTGGAAAATACCAGGACATCCTTGGAAACTCGGATCGATAAGGTAACCTCTGACTTCACACTTCTACATGCGGATCATCGCAAATAACTGATAAGGTTGCCGCGCAAGGTCAAGTGCTCAAAGATCTCCAGCCGGTCACCCACAGTCACGCAGTTGCGCTGCAAGATATGATGGAGCAGATACATGCCCTTGAGGACAGGGCGGAGAAGGACGCTCGCTTCATAACCATATTCGCATAGTGGGCTTGCCAGAAGGAGCAGAAGGGAGACACCCTGAACAATATATAGAGAGCTGGCTGCGAGGCCTTCTGCCGCAGGGAACACTTTCGAAGCAATTTGCGGTGGAGAGAGCTCACTGAGTGCCTGCCCAGAGGCCTCAGCCGGGAGCGCGGCTACGCCCGTTCCTGTTCAAACTCCTTAACTACAGAGACAGGGACGCGGTGCTGTGGGAAACCTGGAAACTGGACAACCTGATAGTCAATGACAGCCGCCTCATGCTTTTCCCTGACTATTCTGCCCTGGTGCAGCGCCGTCGAAACAACTACATGGCGGCGAAGCGACAACTTAGAGAGCTGGAGCTGCCATACTCCCTGTTGTTCCCTGCCAGGCTGCGAGTGGTTGCGAAAGGTAAAACTCACTTTTTCGACACGCCAGCGGAGGCGTGGGACTGGTTGGAAGAATCAGGCCTCTGGATGGGAACGAGACCACGGGATCCGGTTGACAGCATGACATCAGGCAAGAGAAGCAGGCGTCGCCCAAGACAGAGGGCGGCCTCCGGAGCAACGTCCAAAAAGGTGGACCCAAGCCGGGAGAGAATGCGACTGGAGCACCAAAACATGCTGGAAGCTGTCACGCCACTTGGTTCCCCGAGTGCTCCAGCTTGCCTGGACTCTTCTACGCAACACACGGTGGTGTCGAGCGGTTCGTCGACACCATCATCCGAACTCTCTGACGAGCTGCACATGCCGGTGGTCACTCAGCGAATGATATCCTAGGATGAGAACGTTGCTGTAATGAACATTGTAGATGATCGCGCACGCAAGTACCAAATTGTGGGTTATAAAAGTCTGTTGACTATGTGACAGGGTGGGGGAACTCAACGGGGACACTGCATGTTCCCTTTTGGTTGATTGTTGTCCGAGATATGTTGCGCTTATGACTAAAACACCCAGTGGGTCTCTGTACAGGTAGCACTCGCGCACGCGTAGATAGCTTACATTCGTGTTTGAGCACTGCTGCCTCAGTGAGCTGCACTAAGGGCACTCTATGTGGCGCACCGCACAAGAGGGGCATGATGGGGATGGTCACAGCAGATTGTTGGCTACACGCACATCCCACCAAGCCACACACTGACCTAGTTCCTATCTATGCATGATCGCAAAGTTTGGACGAACAGCCGTGCAAAGTTCGCCCCACACGTTATGTTGTTTATAGTTCACAAGTTGTTATGGCTACAACAGACCGGTTCACACATGCTCGGACGAGCCCAGTACTTACTAAGACACACCCCGCCCCTGGCCTCCCAGCAGACTGCCCACCCCAGCAATGACAAAAGTTAACATAATCACGTGGAACATTCGCGGAATGCACACGCCAACACGTCGATACTCTATATTCGCTTATCTTCAAAGGCACTCGGTCGGAATCGCCCTATACCAGGAAACACACATAACACAGCCGGAGCTGGAAAGACTGCGTAGGCGCTGGAGAGGGCAGGTGTATGGTACGGTGTACTCCGCTCATGCCAGGGGCATGCTCATCTGGGTGAGGGCGGGAGTCCCGTTTGTTAGCACAGACGCGGTAGTAGATCCTGAAGGCAGGTACACTCTGGTGTGTGGAACACTCAACGGTCAACACATATTGTTGGCCTCGATTTATGCTCCGAATGTTGATCAAACGTCATTCCTGGCACAGCTGTCGCTGGTGGTCACCCAGTATGCTGGCCTCCCCTGGCTGATAGGCGGTGATTTCAACTTAGTGCTTGACGTACACATTGACAGATCCTTTCCCCCTCTTCGTGCCACGTCGGCAGTGTCCAATGTGCAGGCGCTCACGGACTTGCTCTTACACTGGACGTTGTTAGACATGTGGCGGGTCCTCCACCCAGCTGATCGGATTTACTCCTATTACTCTGCGACGCACGACTTGCATGTCTGACTAGATAGGGTGGTGGGGTCACCCTATCGCCATATCAATTAAGGTCCACTTTGAAGCAGGCCACTTGGAAATTAAGTTTCACCAGGGATAGAGAATCTCATATTTTAAAGAAAGGTACCCACCCGGGCATAGACTCCTGTGTGATAAATAAAGTACAGGCTTATATCTCTTGAAACCTGCCCCATGGAGTGCGCCGCTTTTGGCTATTATTGAGGCTGGGAATGCTCCCTTTAAACAAGATACTATCTAAATGGTATGGTTCTTCTCCGATGTGTAATCTGTGTAATAATTCTATCCAGGACGTTAATCATGTGCTATTTATTTGTCTCGCACTATTATGGTATCGGCGTAAATGGATGAGACCAATCTGTCTACAATTATCTATCCTTTCGGCCTGTGCACTAACAGATTCTATTTATGAACCACCAAATGAAATGTTTTGCCATAGGAATTTTAACTTTTTTAAGTGTTTTTTAAATATGTACTAACACACATTTATATGAGGGATATAATTATCAACTCTGGTTTTACCTGATGTTTTATAGTACCTAGGGCATAAAGGATATTTGAACTCTTTTATTGTATAAAATATTTTAATGTTTAGTATTCTGAGATTTGCTATACATAATTTCTTACATATATGTTGTTGGCCTTTTAGTTTATGTGGATCTCTTTGGAGTTCCAAGATCATAGATAAATAAAACTTGAAACTTGAACTTTTCAAAGCTTTTTACTGTCATCGTCGAGCAAGGCACTTTGTCAGGCTGGATCCACGACGATCTCATCAGTTTGGTTCAGCATGAGTTCCCGGTCCACTACGAGCCTGTAATCCAGGCTGGGTCACAGTTCAATGTTGGTGTCTTGACTCTTAACGACCGGTCGGTCCACTTATGAAGCATTTTACAAAAGTTGCTGCAAACTTTTCCAACCTTCTGTAACTTCTTCCTAAAGTTCCTCTTGTGTCCAAAACACCAATCCAAGGGTCTAGAAGCTCTGAGATGGTCCTTGTGATGTTGGAACTATGTTTCAAATAATGCACCTGGGCAACTCATCACAAATCTACCTGACACACTCCAGATGGGTTCCTCTTGATGGAGATGATGCAGGTGGAGCTCTGTTAACCTGTTGGTTTCAGGGAGTCCACTCCTTAATCCTTGTGAACCCAGACAAAGCCCTTAGTGCTGTAATTCCAGATTGTGTGGCAGCTGCAGTCCTTCAGAGTGCAGTCCTTTGGATGCAGATCAGGCCCCCAGCAGGGCAGTCATTCTTCTCCTTGTTTCAGGCCGTGTGTCTGATTTGCTGCGTTGGGCAATGATCCCATATTTATTCACAGTTCCTGTCAAGCAATGGGGGCACACGTAATCAATTTGATGCAGAGTGCCACCAAGATGTATGACCACTTCCGCCAAAGTGTGGCATATTCTTAACCCAGAAAGCACTATTCTTCCGAAATCCAAAATGGAGAAACTTTCTTCTTGAGGTTTAGATTTTGCAAACCCAGCGCACTGGTGTGGCTAAGTTTCCCTAACACTCCCCTTTCAGCCTCTCTGCTAATCTTATTACTGGGGTTCCTGTCTGGCTGCGGGTGCAGGTTATGGGGGTGAGATGTGCTGCCCTAAACTGTCATTCCCTCTTTGAAGACCAGTTTGGCCACTCCACCTCCATCCTGCCTTTTGCTCTGCAGCTTGCAGTTCTCCTCCCACAGGAAATCCTCTGTATCTAGTCAGGCCACTTCACACCTCATTAAGAAAGCTTGACTCAGCCTGGCAGAGGCTGACCAATCAGACATGGGCTGCTGGAAAGCTGGATTTTGGCTTACCGAAAATTAAGTTCTGTAACTTCCTTTCTATTGTAGTTTTAATAAATCTAACAGTGGCAAGTTCTTGAACTCATAGTCAAGATCATTTTGGTACTTTGAAGTATATATTTAGCTCTTCTTGTTACACTTTAATAAAGTATTACCATGTTAGCCTGTGGAGCCATTGTGCTACAATGGGGAAAATGAAATTGGAAGTTTTTCCTCACAAGGGCATATAAACAATATTTTATAATGTCCCAGCTTACAGTTACAAGGCACCCTACACCCAGGTAAACCAGGAGAGACCATAGGGGTGACTTTTACATACAAATAAGGTAGTTTGAGACCTTGGAAGTACCTTTAATTCTAGAGTCGAATTTGCATATAGTTTTAATGTAAAGGCTCTCTTTATAATGACAGCAGGCAGCACAGTAGTGCACACTTAAGTGCATTAGGTCTACTGGGACTCTAAACCTACATGACCTATTGTATACTAGGAACTTACAGCTAGGCTGTCAGTACCAATTGTAAATAAACCCAATTACCCTATAACTTATAATTAAAGCACTGGCCCTGGGTCTGGTAAGCAGAGTCTAGGGCACAGTCAGCAACCACCAGTATCTATCAAAAAAGGGGTGTGACGATGGCAAAAGGATGACGTTCTCACACTCCTACCCTAAGCTTTCCTTCCAAACCATTGACTTCATCAGAACCTCATCCAATATCACTCTAATGACATGGAGCCCTCATTTGATTCAGTCAGAAGCCTGCGCTGTTTAAAGTTTTTGTCTTCCAGAGAAAGACTAATTCCCAAGGTAAACCTCTGGCTGGGCTAAACCTGGTTGGTGTATCCGACCCATGCTCCATCACGATTGGTCTGAAATCACCCCTAGACAATTGTCTACAGCTACCATGGGTGCTTTGCACTTTTTGCCACTATTTTTTTCGTACTTTTTTCAAACTTTATATCAGGGGTTCAGCTCAGATTTAAATTACTGAAATGTTTCACTGGACATAACAAGACAGTGCCTTTACTACTGAGGCGCCGATTCCGATGTCGGACGGACACAGGTCCATCCGACATCGGGCAGGAACCGTAACCGACCGACCTGCTGTCATCGGTTACGGCCCTGCTAGTACGATGTGACCGAACAGGGTTCGGTCGCACTCGTATCCAACACAATGCAAGCATGCATTCCGAGCGGAATGCATGCCTGCATCATAGAAAGCAGGGGTGCAGTTCATCCCTGCATCCTGTGGGCGGCACCCCAAGGTGCCTGCCACCGGGTGCAGGGATCCACAGAGGGGCACCATGGGTATCCCCAGGCCGCCATACGGCAGCCTCGCACCCATGGGTGCCCTACTGTGGGCCCCCAAAGACAGTTTCCAACTGCCTTTTCATGCCGGAAAAACCGGCACGATAAGGCAGTGAAAAACTGCCATCGTACTCCCTCGGTCGCAAAGAGGCGGCCGGGGGAGTACTGAGAGATTAGCGGATGGCAGACGGGCTCTCCGAGCCTGTTGTCCGCAATCCGGAAATCCGTGTCGGATTCCTTTCCGACCGAGCCCCTCGGAATGGCTCGGTCGGAAAGGAATCCGTCCGACATGATCCGAATCGGTCGGAAGGGCTCCGACCGTCGGTCGGAGCCCTTCCGATCGAAATCGGAATCGCCCCCTTATTGTAGACCTCAACCCACCCCAATTAGGAAACCACTTTCACACAGAATTTCTACAGTCGGAAAAAGGCCTTTAACTTGGGGAACTGGAGTGTACTTCATATAATGCTCAAGAAGTGTTGCTGGGATGCACATTCATCACCAAGGCAAAGACAGGCTACCACTTACATCTGAGAGAAGATTAAAGGAAGAGCTTTGCGCCACCATCAGTTCTCAAAAGACAAGACAGAGATGTTCTCTGCTCAATGTTATCCGCTCTTACCATTGAGCCCTTTACAGTGTATCTAAGGAATGCTTTTGGAATAGAAAGGATCTCCTTAGCCATAATACTCTTGAGATTAGCATTTTCATTGCTGATATTATACTTATTCTGTCCTCCTTTAAATCCTCCTTTCCCCATTTTATAATTCTATTAGAAGCTTTCAAAGAGTGTGGCAAGGTTCAAGATGAATGTAGGCAAGTCAAAGCAATTAGAGGCATTTGTAAAAGATTAACTAACGGTCATTCCTCAGCAGCAGCAACCTTAACAAAGCAAGCCTAAATCTCCTCCCAGATCTTCACAATCACCTCAGAAATAGTGTCATTTTTTCTTTCATTGATGAGTAGGCTCTGTGCATGAACTACCTTGAATTCTATTTGTATTCAAAGCTGTTCTCTTGTTAGTAAGGAGGTAATTTTTGAATTCACCAAGTTAAACTATACTCTCTTTTTACTGTGGGGGTGTCGTCCTCAGGTAGCACACTCATTTCTTTGTTGAACAACTGGCTGGGGAGGACTAGGTATTCCTAACTTCACTTTTCACATCATAGAGCATTCCGCTCGTCAATTTAAGTAGACTTTTCCCTTTGAGCAACAGACGGATCATGGCAATCAATGGAAAAATTACTAGCTGGAGGCTCACTCTGGGATATGGCATAGAAGTCAAAGAGTTAGAGGCCCACCAATGTTTACCTGAACACAACACTCACAATCTGGGAAAATGTCTGCAGATAAAAAAAGATTACTGTGTGTTTTATACCCGCACCCCAATCCACTTGAATCCTTTCTTAACACCAGTTTTAACTTCTGGGTGCTTGGATAAATGGGTTGAGAGGTACGAGACAACTCATTATTGGTTTGTTGGGGGCACTATTAAACCTTTTAAAAGACGTTAAAATGCCTTCAATTTATATGAGGCCTAAGGTTTTTGCTATGTCCAGTTTAGACATTTGGCAAAGCTCCCAAACTTGAAATTGGACATTAAAGTGAAATCAACTAGTAGTAGTTACCTTTTACAAAAAATGTTTTACAACTGCAGCTGGTTCAGGAGTCCATCTCTAATACCAATGGAATTTCAAGGAGGCACCCCTGAGCCAGTGCTGGTCATATTTTGGAAGATGGAACAGAATATACATGTATGTACACTGCACAGTTATTTAATGGGTTATGAAGAAGGAGTATTCTAGCATACAGCTAAAGGAGTGCCACTATAGGGTAATGTCTGGTATCTACACAGAATTTTACACAGGTTCTTTCCGATTTCCAGCTGGCTCTTTTAACAGGGCATATTGGGATGTTCTCAAAATATATGATAGGATTGTCCATTTATTAGACATTTTCAGGAGGAAATCTTGGCAGCTTTAAGAAACTCCTAATGACCCATCCCAAAAGATGTATCCTACATTATCCCAGTATACAGTACCCTCACTAACACATTAATCTAAAGCTGATAAGATAATGATGGGGAACTCTATGGGGGTGGAAAAACTAAATATGGCCTTTAAGCAGCAGAAGAAAACTCTCAATCAATAACACAGACTCACCTACATGTTTAGTACTTATTGGCCATCAAACATATATCCCAAGCCCTACAATCAATGTAGTGACCTTGAAATTCTATGGGGCTTGTTACACTTTTTCGTATCTACTGACATCCCCATTGTCTCATGCCCGCCATGGCAGAAAGCCTTAAATGTGTTTGACTGTTACTATTTCTGAGATGACAGCTCCAGGGAAGAACAATTCAACCTATGCTGGAATACTAATGCTTTATTTTGAATAGACTGTATGTACTCAAACAATTAGTAGCCTCATTGATTATGACCTCATTGTGCACTCTGCTCACAGAACCCCAGAGAGCTGTTTTTTTTATTCCTTATACAGAGTGAATAAGGAGAATGATTACAAATGTTGGAACAGTAGCTCAGGCATTCACAATACCAATACTGTGTAGTTGCTGACTCAAGGATACAATCTCCATTATCTATAGAATTCTGGGCATTCATGCAAAGATGGTACCATATACTAGCAAAAACACCACATATAAAAGCAATTGAAATCCTGTGGTGGAACATGAAGAAAGAGTCACCTAGCAAACAGAGAAGGGAGCACCCATATGTCTGATTGGTATTTAAGCCCAGGAAAAACTGCACAGGTTCTTTCCAAAGTCCAGCTGGCAACTTTTAAGATGGCTTAGGCATGTTGGAAAAATTTCAAAATATGGTAGGATTGTACATTTATTAGACCTCTTTAGGAGGAAATCTTAGCAGCTGTTAAGAAAATACTAATAAATTAACCCAAATTATATATCCTACATTATACGAGTCAAGGGTCATAATAGCTGAGGGGTGGGAAGAGGGCCATAGAAAGGAGGGAATTGAGGAAGAAGGCTTCTACTTTTCTATAGAAGAAACACAAGTAGCAATTCCCTCTTTCATTTTGGCGCGCGCCCCTGGACCTGACAGAATCCCTAACGAGCTCTTCAAGGAGGATGTAGCACTCTGGGGATCCTACATAAACGTATTAACAAAGTCTATCCTCAGAGGCACCCCTATCCCTTCCTCGTGGAAAAACGCTGAGATCGTCCCAATTTACAAAAAAGGGGACAGAGCGAGCCCATCCAGTTATAGGCCAATAAGCCTTATTGATTCTTTGCAAAAGATCTTTTGCAAGCAAATCCTAGCCTGATTACAGGATTGGATTAGAGAACCCAATATCCTGAGTGACCTCCAAGCAGGCTTCCGAGCCAAAGTTATCACCCTGGACCAAACCTTCCGTTTGTAGTTTATATACTGGAAGAAAGTCCAAGAAAAAGACGGAAAGCTCTATGTTGCTTTCATAGACACGCGGCCAGCCTTCAATCTAGTCCTGTGAGCAAACCTCTGGGTGGTCCTAAAGAAGCAGGGTATACCTAAGAACCTTTTAGATGTTTTAATTTGATTATACTCATCAAACACAGCACAGGTGAGGTGTGTGGAGGGGGTCCATCTCACAGTTCCTTTCCCGGTTCAGTACGGAGTAAGGCAGGGCTGTGTCTTGGCCCTCACACTTTCTACCCTTTTTATCAATGATGTTGTTAATCTTTTTGATAGCGATGGGTGTGATGCCCCAAAAATGGGCAACAAAAGAGTGCTATGTCCAGTTTAGACATTTGGCAAAGCTCCCAACCTTGAAATTGGACATTAAAGTGAAATCAACTAGTAGTAGTTGCCTTTTACAAAACATGTTTTACAACTGCAGCTGGTTCAGGAGTACATCTCTTTTTTTTTAAGTTTGAGTTTATTGAAGAAATAAAGAAGGGAAGGGAAGGAAAGGGAAGGGGAAAGGGGGTATAATCATCATAATAAGCAAGTACAAAGAATAAGCAATTCAAGAAAAACTCTCATTAACCCCTTCCCCGCTCATGACGGTTGCCGTGTGCTCATGACGGAACGGTTCCGTCATGACACGACCGTTGGCGGCCGCTCCGCCTACGCGGCGCTGTTTCCCCGCCTGTGCAGGGGGACAACGCAAATGGGCGGAGTCATGACGGAACCGTTCCGTCATGAGCACAGCTCAACCGTGGCTCTTGACGGAGCAGCTCCGTCATGAGCACAGGCCCACCGCGCTGCCCCCCTGCCCCCCCAGCGCTGCAGCGGAATGTCCGTAGCAGCGAAGGGGTTAAAAGCAAATATAACAAGCATGAAGTTAACATAAACAAAACCTACGTATAGGAATGAAAATATACCATATAATATAGTAGAACGTAATATCATAGCAAAAAGGCAGTAGAGAAACAAGAAAATCACGGTGGCTTACGCACCTCAACTGTGTCAGGGTCTGGAGAAGCGTGCGCTGGAGCAAAGGAGGAAAGATAGGAAACCAAAGGGAGCCAAATCAGGTCACGTTTAATTGCTAGAGACACAGGAGATACGTAATTAGTATCTAGGTGGTGATGGAAGCAAACTGCATTCCACCAAGAGTGATAGGAGACTTTTGCAGCTTGCTTCCAATTAGAAGTGATGGTATGGAAAGCCACAGCAACTAGAAGGTCAAGTAATAAATAATAGGAAGGAGATTGCGTGAGTGCCGGTGATAGGGAGCCTAGAAAAATTAGTGAAGGGGAAAAGGGAATTTGAAAATGAAATATCTTTTGTATTTGCCTCCAAACTAGGTGCCAGAACTTGGAGATAGGAGGGCATTCAAACAACATGTGTTTGAGATCCGCAACGGGACAGGAACAGGACCAACAAATAGGGGATGTGTCAGGGGAAAAACGGGATAAAGCATGTGGAGTACATAAAGTTCTGTTATAAATGAAATATAAGGTTTGGGTAGTGTTAGCAGCTCTAGAGGCTTTATGAAGCTTAGCCCATATTTTGTCCCAAAAAGGTATTGGCCATTCCTGAGAAAGATCCAATTCCCATGCAATCTCGATTTTAGATTTTAGTCTGTCAGTGGAGTATCGGAAAGAGTTTTAAATAGCAGAGGCCGAGGGAGACGTCTCCAATAATAAAGAAGTAGCTTTGCGGTCCAAAGGAATATCGGTAGATGGTGCCAGGGAGCGAAGATATGAGATCAGGACTGGGAGAAGGGCATTGTATTGCGATCGAGCAGAGGAGGGAAGTGAGAAAGAGGATTGAAGTTCCTGGAATGAGAGAGGAGTATCTTGGGAAATTAGTTGAGAGATCCAACACAATCCTCGAGAATGCCATGTCTTCCAAAATATGGTGCGATTACGAATTTTGAAAAGAGAGTTGTGCCATATCGGTTGTTCGTGGATGGAAAGGAGGGAGGGATAAGATGATATTATGTAAGGGAGCAGGAGAGTACGGGAATGAGAAATAATAGGCGTACGAAAGCGAACTAAAGAAGACGTGAAGGAAAAGAACTCGCGAAAGGTAAAGGGGGACAGAAAGGAAGATTCCATACTTAACCAGATGGGCGGATAGTGCGGAAGATCAGAAGAGAACCAACGGGTCGCTTGTTTCAGAGAGAAAGCTCGATGATATTCTCTGAAATCCGGAAAGCGCACACCAGACTGGGCCTTATCCTTGCGCAATGAAGCCAAAGCTATCCGAGACCGCTTACCATTCCATAAGAATTTCAGCAACAAGGAATCAATCCGTTTAAAGAAGGAAGCTGGAATATGTACTGGAAGCATGGAAACGGTATAAAGAAGGAGAGGGGATAACATCATTTTGATAGAATTAAGCCGACCCCACCAAGACAGAAAGAGCGGGTTCCAACGTTGAATAGCCGTGTCCATTTTCTTGAAGACATAATCAGAATTAAATTTGAGTGTGTCAGACAAGAGAGGAGCGAACCAAACACCCAGATATTTGATCTTAGATGGTTGCCAGGAGAAACCGGTTTGAGAAAAAAGATGCTTTTGACAAATAGGGTTTAAAGGTAGAATCTCGCATTTATCAGCATTTAGGCGATATCCAGAAACCGCAGAGAAGGAAGACACCTGTTGGAGGAAAGAGGAAACAGGATCAGAGCAGTAAAAAGAATGTCGTCAGCATAGACCGAGAGTTTAACCTGACGCAAACCAAATTTAAAACCAGAAATACTGTTGTCCAGACGAATTTTGGTAAGAAAGGGTTTCAAGGCTATAACAAAATGTAGGGGGGATAGAGGACAGCCTTGTCGCACTCCCCTGTGCAACGAGAAATAATCCGAGGTCATCCCGTTTACAAAAATGGA
The DNA here is from genome assembly GCF_964204655.1 of Triturus cristatus. Classification (NCBI taxonomy): domain Eukaryota; kingdom Metazoa; phylum Chordata; class Amphibia; order Caudata; family Salamandridae; genus Triturus; species Triturus cristatus. The sequence goes on from NC_140584.1 coordinate 233,758,319, forward strand.
GGCCTGGGGATTAGAATAGAGTAAAGAGATAATAGAGATGAATTTAGAAGAAAAGCTGATCCAGCGTAGGGCCTGAAACATAAAATCCCACCCAATCCTGTCAAAGGCTTTTTCCACGTCTAAAGAAATAGCCGCGAAGGGAAGCGTCAGGGAGGAGGCCTTGCTAAGTATGTTAAGAAAAACACGGGAGTTGTCAGATGATAGACGACCCTTAACAAAGCCTGATTGTTCAGGGCTGATGAGATCGGGTAAAAGGGGATCCATGCGCAATGCCAACATTTTTGCCAGAATTTTATAATCCGTGTTGACCAGGGAAATTGGTCTGTAATTTATGCATAACGAGTGGTCTTTATCTTCTTTGGGAATTAAACAAATTAAAGCCTGTTGGAATGAGCCGCTAGAAGAACCCGCTGCAAGGAAGGATTGGAATAATAATAACAGTTTAGGAAGAAGTAGAGAGGCGAAGTGGCTATAAAATTCAATAGTGAAACCATCAGGGCCCGGAGATTTACCGTGCCGCAATTTAGAAACAGCATGGGAAATTTCAGAAAGCGAAATGTCCCGGTCTAGGGCAGCAAAATCAACGTGAGAAGCCGGGGGAGGGGGAAGCGAATGAAAATATGAAAGATCTGTAGTCTCCGGAATAAGCTCAGGGGTATAGAGATTGTCATACAATTTAACAAACTCAGAAAGAATGTCTTTATCTTTAAAATAAGAGTTCCCCGTGGAAGTCTTAATGGACTTAATTTTTGTACGCTCCTGTCTTATCTTTAAGTAATTGGCCAAGACTTTCCCCATTTTGTTTTTACCCCCATAATATCTGGAATTACATTTTAGCAAAAGGTTAGAAGCAGCATCAGTTGTAAATTTATTAAAGGAAATTTTCGCGTCAATAAGCTTTTTAAGCGAGATCTCAGATTTAGAAGCATGATAATCAAGTTCTAAATTCTTAATAGTAGCTAAAATATGGTCGGATTTGGCTTCTCGAAGCTTCTTTCGTCGAGCTACAAAATTAATAATAAAACCCTTAGAGGCTGCTTTAAAAGAATCCCAAACAGTAATAAAAGAGGAATCAGGGGTATGATTGAAAAGAAAAAATTCAGTGGCAAAGGCAGTAAATTCAGTACAAAAAGTAGGTTCCAAAAGTAAAGCATTATTGAAGCTCCATCTGCCAGAGTGAGGGGAAAAAGGAAGTAGGTCAAGGTCCACGTGAAGCGGAGCATGGTCCGAAATGATGACGGAACCAATGTCAGAGCGTATTGCGTGCTGGGAGAGGGATTTACTAAGAAAGATATGATCAATACGTGATTGTGATTGATGTGGAGGGGAATAAAAGCTGTATTCTGTAAGATCAGGATTACACAGTCTCCAGATATCCACCAAGGCATTGTTTTGGAAGGTGTTAACAAATTGAGAATGCATCTTAGATGGGACAAATTTAACATTGGAGTGACGATCGAGGAAGGGGTCAACAACTTGGTTACAATCTCCCCCAAGAAGTACGTAATCACCAAACAGGGAGGACAGCTTAGTGGAAATAGAGGGCCAAAATAATCTATCAATCC